>NC_062218.1:83744282-93744282 GCF_902686445.1 Sciurus carolinensis | reverse complement strand
GCAGAAAAAGAGTTTGAGAACCAACCAAATGTGGATGATTCACTTCTTTCCACACGTTATTCTATAGTCCTGAACAAATTGTTCAATCGTTCTGGAGTTCTCCTAGAGATTAACACTGAAGAGTTTCAATGCACCAGGCATGGCACTAAGCGTTCACAGTCTATCTCCATGGCAGTACTGTTACACGACTTTACGGATGAGGAAACTGGGGTTTGGAAAAGTTAAGTCACTTGCTAAAAAACACTGCATAGAATACACTACAATCCACACTTAACCACTAGATGAAATCATATGATAATGCCTGTCTCACAAGAATGTTACAAAGACTGAGTAAGACATTGTAGGTACTGAATCTGGAATTCTATATGTGGTAGTAATAATTATGATTTATTCCCAAGAAACTGGTCTATCCTTTTCTCTCTTTTCTTTTGTTTGTTTCCAACCGCAAGCTATAGGAACCAGTCTTTACTATTTTGAAAAGTAGAGATAATGCTGCAGAAGTACTACTTGGGCAGTTTATGTTATTGTTTTGTCTTAATATTTACCCCAAAAAACAATAGTCAAACTAACTTTTACATAGACAGAAGCCATCCATGAAAGGTGGGTAAACCAGCAAGGCCACTAGCAATCTAGTATACTACCCATGGGTAAGGTATTCATTTTCTCTTCAAAAAAAAGAACACAGAGTCAGAAAGGTGAGGTGGATAAGGCCCTCATGTCTGCTCAAGGAATTATTCCTGACTTCACTCAGTTATCCCCACACTACTTCCTATCTGATTCTACATGACTTTGGTTTTGTCACTCTGTTACAGAAAATATGGAAAATTATGGGATTGGAAAGAGACAAATAGTACTTGGAGATGCAGAAGAGGAAGGTCTATTCAGCACAGGTGCACACTCAGCAGAGTCTTCAAAGGCTGAGCACAGCTCTTTGTCCTCAATGTCTTTTATATAGTGCAGACTCCTGGGTTTCAAGATTCTCTCATGCAAGTAGTTTTTTTTTTTTTTTTTTTTTTTCTTTCTCTTGGTACAAAGCATCATTTAACTTGGAGAATAATAGTAACATATTATTCACAATTTATAAAACACTTGCATTATTTTAGCTTATTTAACTTGGATTAAACAGATCAAGTTTTCTACCAGCTCAATAATTTCATGTTATCTATACTTAACATATACATTGATATTTACCTAATACAAGTAAATCCACCACAAAATAAAACAAATAAGTTGCTAATCATTCTGTTCATTGAAGGAGTCTATATTGCAGAGAATGTTGCTTTTGTATTACTTTTAAGTAGTAATTTTCTATAGTATATTTCTTTTTTATTTTTGCTTCATTGTACCCAAATGGGGTACAACTTTCATTTCTCTGTACATGAAGTAGAGTGACACAATTTGTGTAATCATAAATGTACAAAGGGTAATGATGTTCGTCTCGTTCTATTATCTTTCCTTCCCCCACCCAAGAAAGGAGGAAGGATGGATGTGCAAGTAGTCTTGATCCCTTCCCCTTTCTCCAGGCAGCTCTGGTTCCTGCCACAGCTGCTGAGTAAGCAAGATTACAGAAGCAGAAACTAGCAGGTTGCAGCTATTAACAGAGATAAAAAAGAAACAGACATCTGAAGAAAGGGTTGCCACTTCAACTCCAGCTCCTTGTTCATCTGAGTTCAGAGACTCCATGGCTTGCATTGGAAACAGATATCTTTGTACAATCAACCAAATGGAGTAAAGGAGATTCATTGTAATTAGGAATTTGGCTCTTTAGTGACATAAACTAATTGCATGAGCCTATTTTGTCCACCATAGGCTATAAAATTTTGCTTTTTCTGTTGTTAGGAACTTTTTCCCCCTTCATTCTTGCCTCTGGTATAAGTGGAAATTAGAAACCTTCTTCTAGTAGTCAATACCAAATGCTTTCTCCCTATGCTCAGATCTCTGGGACAAGTTTCACGTGTTACTTGATTTCACACACAAAAGTTGTCTATAATTTTCTTTCTAAAAAAAAAAAAAGGGAGAAGTGTAACTATCACACGTGTCCCAGCATCTGCAGCACAACCTTAGCTCGCTCTAAGTGTCACATAAGCACCTCTATATTTCAGAGGTGGCCACAGAGATCATGGAGTAGATTCAGGGAAAAAATATTTCCTTATTCTTCTTGTCCTTTAAAAAAATGTTGTCTTGTCTTTTAGAAAAATGTCTTGACAGGTTATTTTTTATTATAATAATTCACCTCTTTTTCAGTTTTTCTTTGTCAAAAGGAATACCATAATTGGCAATGATTACTTTTGGCTGATCTATGAATTTAGACAAACTCAGTTAAAATTAATCAAAGAAACAGAAAATATTGTACAGTGCAGTATTACTGCATATTCTGCAATCAGAATGTAAATTCAATGTTCTGACCATCACCTTGTCCATTTACCTGTATATGTTTGCGTCTACAACAGACAAGGTATTTAGCGTCTGAAACAGCACAGTAGAATAAAATACTAGATCAAGGGCAAATTATTTAATTTTCATGAGAGTCAATTTCTTTATTTGTAAATGTGGAATGATAATGTCTTGCAGATTTTATGTCAAGTTTAGAGTCCATAAATGTATCTCAAGACATTCAGTATTCAGTGAATATTGACTCTTCTTACATGGCATGTGTCTGTGTTTATTAATGCTACCTGGACATGCACCTGCATGCACACACATACATGCATACATATATGCACACAAGGAATCATCTAAAGAACACACTCAGAAACTCAAATGTGGCAGGATCGACTGTCAAATATCACAAAATTATTCAAGGTCATTCAAGAGATCCTGCAATGTCACTACTTTCTGCAAATACCAAACCTCTAAGGTAGTGATGAAATTTGCTGGAGTTTAGGCTGATGACTTTAGGCTGATGACTTTGAGAGGCAAAGCACAGCAGCACAGAAGCCTGCAAACTTATTCTGCTTATCTTCAGTGAGAGCTAATAGTGCTATTCATTTTGAGTGACCCTAAACAGTTCTCATTTGGATAGGGCTTGTGTGGCCATTAAATTGACTCTCTGGGAACAAATGGGAAAATAAATCAGTAACAGGCTTTACCTGTGTCAGTTTCTATCAGCTTCACCTGGCACTGTCTTTCCATTACTGGTCTTCAGGAGAACATGTGACCCAGAAGGCAGAAAACTAATTGAGAGGCACAGCAGTTAACTTCACTTCTCAGTATTTCCTCCAAATTTACTTCTAGAAGAGTGCCATGGGTAATGAGATGAATTTTCAGATCAAAAAGACTTAAATTGGAATCTCAGATGGACATCTTATGGGCTGAACAATTTCAGAGAAGCTATACAACTATCTCAACATCAGTTTCCTCATCTGGAGTATTTTCTACCACAAAAACTTATTCTTAGAAGTTTATGTTTATATCTACAAAGCACCCACTTCAGTGCCTGGAAAATCATAGACAATTGATAGCAATTTATTTCCTAAGACCTATTACCAGCATTTCTATTTACTCTCTGATGACATGTAAGATAATCACTAAATCCAGAAACATTCCGATCTAACAGAGCAAAGGTATGAAAAAGTTAATGTCCTCAACAAGGAACACTGAATGCAAATTTGTTTAATCAAAGATTGTGTTCACACAGCTATTGAAAACTCATTATTTTTGCATACACTGAAGCCATCTGTCTTTAATAGCCTAGATAAAACATTCCATAAAAGTTAAATTTTACTTTATTAGAACTTTTTACCTATTGTTTTGTTTACCTGATATTCAAACATATCTAATAATGTCAAAGAAAATATATTATAACTGAGACAAGAAGTTTTTCTCAGCATCAATTTTCTACTCTGTAAAGCAAGAATAGGAGTTTAATAGAGTGTGTGACTCAAATAACACCAATAAATGTTCAAAGTAAAATTTTAGTAAAAGTTTTTAAAGTTGTGAATTCTTTTTGACAATTGAGTCAATATGGCTATTCTTTTTTTTTTTTTTTTTTTTTTCATATTAGCCATTTTATCTTTTTTTTTTTTTTTTTTTTTTTTTTTTTTTTAATGTTGTTTGATTCATTCTGCCATTTTTTCCCTTCCCCCCCTCCCCTCCCACCCTTCCCCTCCATCTATACAGTCCTTCCTTCCTCCATTCCTGCCCCCCTCCCTAAACCCAACTCCAACCCCAACACTAACCCTTCCCACCCCCATTGTGTGTCATCATCCACTTATTAGCGATATCATTCTTCCTTTGGTTTTTTGAGATTGGCTTATCTCACTTAGCATGATATTCTCCAGTTTCATCCATTTGCCTGCAAATGCCATAATTTTATCATTCTTTATGGCTGAGTAATATTCCATTGTATATATATACCACATTTTTTTTATCCATTCATCAATTGAAGGACATCTAGGTTGGTTCCACAATCTGGCTATTGTGAACTGAGCAGCTATGAACATTGATGTGGCTGTATCTCTGTAATATGCTGATTTTAAGTCCTTTGGGTATAGGCCAAGGAGTGGGATAGCTGGGTCAAATGGTAGTTCCATTCCAAGTTTTCTAAGGAATCTCCACACTGCTTTCCAGAGTGGCTGCACTAATTTGCAGCCCCACCAGCAATGTAAGAGTGTACCTTTCTCCCCACATCCTCGCCAACACCTGTTGTTGGTTGTATTCTTAATAATTGCCATTCTAATTGGGGTGAGATGGAATCTTAGGGTGGTTTTGATTTGCATTTCTCTTATTACTAGAGATGTTGAACATTTTTCCATATGTTTGTTGATTGCTTGTACATCTTCTTCTGTGAAGTGTCTATTCATTTCCTTAGCCCATTTGTTGATTGGATTATTTACATTCTTGGTGTAGAGTTTTTTGAGTTCTTTATAGATTCTGGAGATTAGCGCTCTATCTGAAGTATGATTGGCAAAGATTTTCTCCCACTCTGTAGGCTCTTTCTTTGCATTGCTGATAGTTTCCTTTGCTGAGAGAAAGCTTTTTAGTTTGAATCTATCCCAGTTATTAATTCTTGCTTTTATTTCTTGTGCTATGGGAGTCCTGTTGAGGAAGTCTGGTCCTAAGCCGACATGTTGAAGCTCTGGACCTACTTTTTCTTCTATAAGATGCAAGGTCTCTGGTCTGATTCCGAGATCCTTAATCCATTTTGAGTTTAGTTTTGTGCATGGTGAGAGATATGGGTTTAGTTTCATTCTGTTGCATATGGATTTCCAATTCTCCCAGCACCATTTGTTGAAGAGGCTATCTTTTCTCCATTGCATATTTTTGGCCCCTTTGTCTAGTATGAGAAAATTGTATTTATTTGGGTTTGTGTCCGTGTCCTCTATTCTGTACCATTGATCCACCTTTCTATTTTGGTACCAATACCATGCCGTTTTTGTTACTATTGCTTTGTAGTAGAGTTGAAGATCTGGTATTGCGATACCCCCTGCTTCACTCTTTCTGCCAAGGATTGCTTTAGCTATTCTGGGTTTTTTATTCTTCCAGATGAATTTCATAATTGCTTGCTCTATTTCTGTAAGGTACATCATTGGGATTTTAATTGGAATTGCATTGAATCTGTATAGCACTTTTGGTAGTATGGCCATTTTGACAATATTAATTCTTCCTATCCAAGAACATGGGAGATCTTTCCATCTTCTAAGGTTTTCTTGAATTTCTTTCTTTAGTGTTCTGTAGTTCTCATTGTAGAGGTCTTTCACCTCTTTTGTGAGATTGATTCCCAAATACTTTATTTTTTTCGAAGCTATTGTGAATGGGGTAGTTTTCCTAATTTCTCTTTCTGAAGATTCATCGCTTATATATAAAAATGCCTTCGATTTATGTGCATTGATCTTATATCCCGCTACTTTACTGAATTCACTTATGAGATCTAAAAGTTTTCTGGTGGAATTTCCTGGTTCCTCTAAGTATACAATCATATCATCAGCAAATAGGGATAGTTTGAGTTCTTCTTTTCCTATTCGTATCCCTTTAATTTCTTTGGTCTGTCTAATTGCTCTGGCTAGAGTTTCAAGGACGATATTGAATAGAAGTGGTGAAAGAGGGCATCCCTGCCTTGTTCCAGTTTTTAGAGGGAATGCTTTCAGTTTTTCACCATTAAGAATGATATTAGCCATGGGTTTAGCATAGATGGCCTTTACAATGTTAAGGAATGTTCCCACTATCCCTATTTTTTCTAGTGTCTTGAGCATGAAGGGGTGCTGTATTTTATCAAATGCTTTTTCTGCATCTATCGAAATAATCATGTGATTCTTGACTTTAAGTCTATTGATATGGTGAATTACATTTATTGATTTCCTGATGTTGAACCAACCTTGCATCCCTGGGATGAAACCCACTTGATCATGGTGCACTATCTTTTTAATATGTTTTTGTATGCGATTTGCTAAAATTTTGTTGAGAATTTTTGCGTCGATGTTCATTAAGGATATTGGTCTGAAATTTTCTTTCCTCGATGTGTCTCTGTCTGGTTTAGGAATCAGGGTAATATTGGCTTCATAGAATGAGTTTGGGAGAGTTCCCTCCTCTTCTATTTTCTGGAATACTTTGAGAAGTATTGGAATGAGTTCTTCTTTAAAAGTTTTGTAGAACTCGGCTGAGAACCCATCTGGTCCTGGACTTTTCTTTGTTGGAAGGCTTTTGATGACTTCTTCTATTTCATTACTTGAAATTGGTCTATTTAAATTGTGTATGTCCTCCTCGTTCAGTTTAGGCAATTCATATGTCTCTAGAAACCTGTTGATGTCTTCGAAATTTTCTATTTTGTTGGAGTATAGATTTTCAAAATAGCTTCTAATTATGTTTTGTATTTCGGTCGTGTCTGTTGTGATATTTCCTTGTTCATTCCGAATTTTAGTGATTTGGGTTTTCTCTCGTCTTCTCTTTGTTAGTGTGGCTAAAGGTTTATCAATTTTGTTTATTTTTTCGAAGAACCAACTATTTATTTTGTCAATTTTTTGTATTGTTTCTTTCGTTTCAATTTCGTTGATTTCAGCTCTCAGTTTAACTATTTCCTGTCTTCTACTACTTTTGGTGTTGGTCTGTTCTTCTTTTTCTAGGGCTTTGAGCTGTAGTGTTAGGTCATTTATTTTTTGAGTTTTACTTCTTTTATTAAATGCGCTCCATGAAATAAATCTTCCTCTAAGTACCGCTTTCATAGTGTCCTAGAGATTTTGATATGTTGTTTCTTTGTTCTCGTTTACCTCTAAGAATTTTTTAATTTCCTTCCTAATATCTTCTGTTATCCATTCATCATATAGTAGCATATTGTTTAATCTCCAGGTGTTGGAGTAGTTTCTGTTTTTTACTCTTTCATTAATTTGTAACTTCAATCCATTATGATCTGATAGAATACAAGGTAGTGTCTCTATCTTCTTGTATTTGCTGACATTAGCTTTGTGGCATAATATATGGTCTATTTTAGAGAAGGATCCATGTGCTGCTGAGAAGAAAGTGTATTCGCTCTTGGTTGGATGGTATATTCTATAAATGTCTGTTAAGTCTAAATTATTGATTGTGCCATTGAGATCTATGGTTTCTTTGTTCAATTTTTGTTTGGAAGATCTGTCCAGTGGTGAAAGAGGCGTGTTAAAATCACCTAGTATTATTGTGTTATGGTCTATTTGGTTTCTAAAATTGAGAAGGATTTGTTTAACATATATGGATGAGCCACTGTTTGGGGCATAGATGTTTATGATTGTTATATCTTGCTGATTTATGCTTCCCTTAAGCAGTATGAAATGTCCTTCTTTATCCCTTCTAACTAACATTGGCTTGAAGTCCACTTTATCTGAAATGAGGATGGATACTCCAGCTTTTTTGCTGAGCCCATGTGCATGGTATGTTTTTCCCCATCCTTTCACCTTTAGTCTATGGGTATCTCTTTCTATGAGGTGAGTCTCTTGCAGGCAACATATTGTTGGATCTTTCTTTTTAATCCAATCTGCCAGTCTATGTCTTTTGATTGATGAATTCAGGCCATTAACATTCAGGGTTATTATTGAGATATGATTTGTATTCCCAGTCATTTGGTTCATATTTAAAATTTTTGACACATCTTGGTTCCTCCTTTATTTGACAGTTCCTTTAGGATAATTCCTCCCTTTGCTGATTTGCTTCTTTGTTTTTTATCTCTTCCTCATGGAATATTTTGCTGAGAATGTTCTGTAATGCTGGTTTTCTTTTTGTAAATTCTTTTAGCTTTTGTTTATCATGGAATGATCTTATTTCATCGTCAAATTTGAAGGTAAGTTTTGCTGGGTATAAGATTCTTGGTTGGCATCCATTTTCTTTCAGAGCTTGAAAAATGTTGTTCCAGGCCCTTCTAGCTTTTAGGGTCTGGATTGAAAAATCTGCTGATATCCGTATTGGCTTCCCCCTGAATGTAATTTGGTTCTTTTCTCTCACAGCCTTTAAAATTCTATCTTTATTTTGTATGTTAGGTATTTTCATTATAATGTGCCTTGGTGTGGGTCTGTTGTAATTTTGTGTATTTGGAGTCCTATAAGCCTCTTGGACTTGATTTTCCATTTCATTCTTCAGATTTGGGAAATTTTCTGATATTATTTCTTCAAATAGATTGTTCATTCCTTTGGTTTGTTTCTCTAAGCCTTCCTCAATCCCAATAATTCTCAAATTTGGCCTTTTCATGATATCCCATAGTTCTTGGAGGTTCTGTTCATGATTTCTCACCATCTTCTCTGTTTGTTCAACTTTGTTTTCGAGGTTAAATATTTTGTCTTCAATATCTGAAGTTCTGTCTTCCAGCTGTTCTATCCTATTGGTTGTGCTTTCTATGGAGTTCTTAATTTGGTTTATTGTTTCCTTCATTTCAAGGATTTCTGTTTGGTTTTTTTTCAATATCTCTAACTCTTTATTGAAATGATCTTTTGCTTCCTGAATTTGCTCTGTTAACTGTCGATTGGTGCGATCGTTCAATGCCTGCATTTGCTCTTTCATCTCATCGTTTGCTTCCCTAATCATTTTAATTATGTACATTCTGAACTCCCTTTCTGTCATTTCTTCTGCCATGCTGTCGTTGGATTTTATTGATGTAACATCTAGATTTGTTTGGGGCATTTTCTTCCCTTGTTTTCTCATATTGTTCAGGGATCAGTGGGTCATTAAGATATTGCAGATTTCCTCTATCAACTTATAATGTCCCTGAAGATTGTTAGTATATCCCCTCTTATCCTTCAGTAGCCTGAAGTGTTGGAGGAGGTTGATAATGCAGAGCTCCACGAAGAAGCTGCCTCTCTAGGGTGGTGACCCTCAGGTGGTGTATATTCCCTGCTAGTGGGCAGAGGTGTCTCCACTTGTTGACCAATGGTCATCCAACGGGGAAGTAGGCTGTGGGCTGAGGCAAGGCCTGTTTGTGTCTATGTCTCTGACTTTACTGTCCCTGTGGGAAAACCTCCCCTGGCCGGGAAGAGTCACTCGGTGGGGACGTCTCACTAGTCAGTTGCCCTCCTAGAGGTTCCCCTCAATCTACAACTACCCCCTGGGCTGGGCTGTCTTCTTCTGCAACGATCCCAGGGGCCCGGACCTACGTCCTGGGCCTGGGAGCCTCACCCTTCGCAGGCGAGTCTCCTTAGGCTGCCTCTCCCAGAGAGTCTGCCCGCCGCCCTGGAAACTTCGCTCCGCCCCTAGGCGTGTCTCTGTGCGGCTCTTCCAGCAAGAAGCCACCTAGCTCCTGGGACCCTGCTCTGCACCAATTGCCTGGCTATGCAGCCCCTCCCCTGAGCCACCACCTGGAGCCCCGTACAATAGCTCCGAGACAGAGAGACCCGCCACACACCTCCTCCTCCGGACAGCCACCCGGTTTCCGACGCAGTCACTAGGAATCCAAACAACTCACTTTGGGTCTCCTCCTCCCACCAACCACCCGTAGCCCTAGGCAGTCACTCCAAGTCCAAGTGACCCGCCCTGTTCCTCCTCCTCCTCCTTGTGGTAGCTGCCCGGGTGTTCAGGAGCGGTGGCTCCGAGACCAGGTGACTCACCACGCTCCTTCTCCAGGCAGGCCACCGGTGTTCCGGAGCGGTTGCTTTTAGTCCAATCAACTCACCACTCGCCTCCTCCTCTGGCAACCGCCTGTGGTTCTGATGCAGTCACTCACAGGCTAAGCGTCCCACCGCTCTCCTCCTCCAGGCAGGCCACCAGTGTTCTGGAGCAGCTGCTCCGAGTTCAAACAGCTCGTCACGCAGCTCCTCCTTCGGCAACCGCCCGCAACTCTGATGCAGTCACTCCCAGGTCAAACAACAAGCCACGGTCCTCCTCCTCCTCCGGGCAACCTCCCGGCACTCAGGAGCGCTAGCTCTGAGTTCAAACAGTTCACCACACAACTCCTCCTCTGGCAACCGCCTGTGGTTCTGATGCAGTCATTCCCAGACCAAGCGTCCCGCCGTGCTCCTCCTCTTCCTCCGGGCAGTCCCCCGGCGCTCAGGAGCGCCCACTCTGAGTTCAAACAGCTCACCACGCAGCTCCTCCTCTGGCAACCGCCCGTGGCTCTGATGCAGTCACTCCTAGACCCAAGCGACCCGCCGGGCCTCTCCTCCTCCTCCGGGCAACCCCCCGGTGTTCGGAAGCGGTCACTCTGGGTCCAAATAGCTCACCACGCAGCTCCTCCCCAGGCAGCCGCCTGGAGCCCCAGCAGCTGCTCGAGTCCAAGCGCTATGCTGAGCCGCCTCCTCTACGATGATCCCCGTTGTCCCTGTTTACCGCTCCAGTGGGGGGAGGGGCGTCTCGCCGAGCAACTCCACTTCACAAATTCCCTGCGTTCCGGGGCTACTGCCCCATCCGGGACGCCTCCCCAACAGGAGAGACTCACCCGGCAGCTTTGAGTTGGTCCCAAGTCTCTCACTATCTCCTCTTTTGAATCTTGCGTCCTGGAGCAGCGTGAAATGCAGCCGCCCTCTAGTCCGCCATCTTGGCCCCCCCAATATGGCTATTCTTTATAATACCAGTATCCAACCCAGAAATTTGATAATTGTCTTTCCAGATTATAATGGAATCTACCTTTTTTTATACACCAAAAATTTAAAACACATGACATTTTAAGTAAAGTAAATGATAATTATAAATATCCCCAAATGATGTAAGGTAGAAAAATACTTTCCCATGCTCTAGAGAACATCCTAGTTTCTAAAAAGAAACCGTAAAATTATATAATGAACAAAAATAGCTGGATTTAAAAAAAAAAAAAGAAAAGAAAAAGAGAAAAAAAAATAAGTAGATAAAGTAGATCAGTAGCTAATGGTGAATCAAATTCTTTTGTGTTGCAACATTTATGGGTGTCAATGTGTTGAGCAATCACTTCTTGCACAGAGCCCCAGATGTCCAATGAAATATGCTAGTAAGATTCTCGCTGCTCTGCAGAAGTTAGAGACTCTTGTACAACTGTTAGGTTTGTTTCCATGGCCTTAAAGTTCATCAGCTTTTGATTATAATTATAATATGAGTCCAAAATCTACCAATTTCATCATAATCAAACACCTTTCCATATCTTCTCAAACTAACAGGAGCAATAATGATAGAATTATCCATAATTCCTTTTTCAGTTGTGATGAAAGCTCTAAGTCTTCTTTGCATACAATCACATGTACAAGACTTTGCATGTTACTTCAGGAGTTGGCCACCCACCTGAGTAAGGTTAAGCAGTCTTGATACAGAACAGGTGTGTGTGGTTTAGAGTGCAGGAAGACCAAATACTAAGTTGAATCTACGTCATATCCATCTTTTTACATCCTGTGACTAACCCTGTGACCTGACAAGGGTATGTTCCCAGCAAATGTTGGGTCAATAAAAGATTGAGTTAAAAATGAAGTTTAAAAAATAGGTGAAGGATAGCAGAGAAGTCCTAATTCTTCACTATATGAAAAAATAACTGAATTCCCCCTTTAAAAATATTCCCTGTGAGACAGGCAATCTGTGAAGTTGTATTGATACTTTTAGCACTGCCAGCTTACTCTAGGGGCCAAGAAGAGTTAACACAGTTTCACAGAGTGACTGATTTATAGCAAAGAAAGAAATTGTGCCTGGGATGTATAAGTCTCCAGAGAGCACAGCTTTCACTTGGTCGAGCTGAGTGATATGTCGATTCTTGACTCATTCACAGGTAACATTCTTGTTTGCTGGGCAATGACATCACAACTGTTTTCTGCAAACCGCAAAGGGCAGAACATGCTCTCCTACCCACTAGGACTGTCTGACAGTTCCTGGAATGTGTACTAAGGGAGGCACTCACTAACTCATCATCCTCTCTGGGGTGGGAATATTTTCTGAGATAGTATTTAAACCACGAAGGCTGTCACATCTACCTAATTGTAAATGTCACCAGCCCAGGAGTCAGCATCAGCATTACCTATTTCCATTACACCTTTGGTATTCCAAGGAAATACCAAATCCCCAGAGAAGATGTAGACAGGCTCTTGTTTGCAAATTTCTACTGGGCACAACTGTGAACATAAGGAGAAAAATATAAGACAAGGATGTCCCTGGAGAGTAGTAGGGAACGTCAAGTCTCCCTAGAGACTGGCCACCATGGAAGTTCCTCCTTTTACTTATCTCCCTCCTCTTCATTTTTAGCACCATGTATTTTAACTTAACCAATTCCTTTGGTTGCCAGAAATCATAATGTCAAACCAAGTAAACAACAGTACATGCAAATAAAAAGGCAATTGTCCCTGATTATATGAGTTGTAGGTATCTTTTTCTATGCAAGAGTAGAAATAGTCTCCCACAAGTTACATGGAAAAGGCATCTAAAATTTAGTGAATACTAACAAGTTGCCAATTTTTGTAATCCAGTGTCTACAACATGAACGACCTTCTCTCTTCTCATTCATTTTTTTTTCCCCAAATAGAGTCATTTGGTCTTCTGCTGGTATTAACATTTCCCCAAGCAGTCTAGAAATGCTTATCTTTCCCTATCTCTAAGCTTTCCAATTTCTACAACTACTCTCACTTGCCTAATTTCCAAAGCACTAAGCTAAGAAATGAAGAAGTCAAAGGATGGGGCCATTTCTTAGCAGTTGTCATTTTCCCCTTTCATTGAAGATGCAGCTTAACAGCTGAAAGTGAAAACTGAGAAGAATGAACAATTCCTTTATTCAAGACTATAGAAACATAACAATATTAGGCAGCTGCCTGCAGCAGACACAGAAAGCTTATTTATTGTAAGAGGCAGCATGAAGATTGTTGGAAAAAAGTAAAACCTGTGGGTTCTTTCAGCCTCTTGGATTGCTATGACTTTAATGTGATAACACGCCCTTCCCTCCATATGTTCACACACACATTTTTTGTGTGGATTAAATACACAATGTAGCTAAATGGAATTGCATCTGATAGCTCAGTTTACAGTGTCTAGAGAGCTAATTTTGTTTCCTTTCATTTGAAAACAGGAGGAAGGTCTAATTAAAAGTTCAATAATTATGTGATCTGTACTGTATTAGATATCACATTACTATTTATTCTTAACAGGGACAATTTTGAATCCTCCTGGGTTTGAGTATCACCCCACCCTTTAAGGACAGGTGAACTAGCATTGAGATATTTTACCCATCCTATATTCTCAGGGGTCCCCTCAGGTTTGTCAGCCTTTGTTCACTAGTGTCCTTGACATCATGCACTGGCGATATAACCCTGACCAGGCTCTCAGCGTGTTTATGAAGATAGAAAGGGATACTGTCGATAAATCTCATCACACCACACAAATAACCTGAGGATGTCCCAACAGATCACTGAAGAGCAAGTCCTGAATTTCAAAGATGTGCTTTCTGATTCTGTAATTACAGAGCTGATGGTGAAGTCACAGAAGGCTCCTGGAGACCAAGAAGGACCTTAAATAAGAAGGTAAGCTTCTGGTTATAAAGCAACATTGACTGCAGCTGTGCCATCTCAACTTTGAAGATAAAAAAACTAAAAAAAAAAAAACCTCACTTTATAAAAAGGCACAGGCGCCTTGCTTTACATTCATCTCATCCAGGGGGGAAAAATTAATATGTTAAGAGTATTCAAAGATATTCATAGAAAAACGAACCAGTCAGAAAAGACCTACTTACCAAGTTAGTGATACACACGTATTTATTAAGCGAATCTAGTGTACTGAATGCAAACTAAGTGCCAGACACTGTTCAAAATTTTCAGCTTATAGAAATAAGAATCAAAGTCTAGAACTCAAGAAATGCAGTATATAATCTGAAAAAAATGGATGACTAAATATAAAATTACAATCTGAAATTCACCAAATTTCTGGAAAACTTAAAAAGTCATTATTCATTGACTACATAGATCTTGACTATTTACATAAATATAGGATATGCTGAGCTAACTGATTTATGAGAAAGCTTCAATAATAAAGATATATTAATACAACAGGTTTTTGATATTACATAATTCAAAGCCTAGAGGATTCCCTAAGATATGTATTAGATTTAAAACATATTTCTGGTACTATTTTTACCTTTTTTTTTTTGTCTTTTTTTGTTATAAGTAGTTATACATGACAGTAGAATGCACTTTGACACATCATACCCAAATGGAGTATAACTTCTCATTTTTCTGATTGTACATGATGTAGAATCACATCGGTCATGTAGTCATATATGTACATAGGATAATAATGTCAATTTATTTTTACATTTTGACCAAGTTTTTTCATGTTTGTGACTTTGTTTCTTCAGGCCTTAAAGTGTTCTAAAATAATTCTAGGTTTATTGTAGTACTAAAATAATATCATATGTGCTAAATGTAAATTATCATAAAACATTTGACATCTTAAATTTTTACCACACAAAAGTTAATCTTTTTGATGATTGAAAAGGTCAGTTCACGTATGACATAAGCATATGGATCCACAAGAGCAGTGCACATGGGCTTTTGGTTCACTCTGCTTGTCACTGTATTGTGACCTTACACAACTGTATCAGTTGGGTAACACATCCATAGGTAACAGAGAACACATTCACATTAGGATACGCCAGAGAAGGTCGATTACTATTTACAAAGCCATAAATCCATATAAAAGGAGCCCCAGTGATAGTGCTCTAAGAAGAGGAAGTGGTTACCAGAACCCGAAAGAATTGTCTAAAAAGGCCACCCTCAGCTAAGGAACATGGATAGCCTGAAACAAACCTACAGAAATTTCCCTCCACCAAGCCAAATAAAACTTATAGATTACTGATTTAATCTGCACTGGCCAGCCTTTTGCTGAGAAGAGTAGAATGAAAAATGTTGAAAAGAATTTTTATGCTATCAGAAGGTAGCCAGCATGGTTCTCCCCCTTTCCCTTTGGTATCTACTGCAATTGAAAAACTTGCGTTCTCAGTACAGAAGTTACACAATGTCTCATAGTTAATGCATTCGAATAGGGCAATGTTAATTTGCTCATCTCCCTCTGAAACCCAAATTGTTGCTCATCTGTTGTGCCCAAGATGTGAGGGAACATCATTCCACAAATCAGGGGGAAATGTGGAAGTTTTTCCAGTTGCCAAGGGTGCTATATATTTTACAACTGAGGAAGAAACCTGAGGATGTTTGTTGCCCAACAGCACACCTTAATACAGACACTGGCCAGAACTCTAACTACACCATGAACTTTATGAGATCCTACTCTGACTTTGTAGTCTATGGTATGGTTTGGGTTTCTGAGGACCATCTTAAGTTCAGAGTCAGTATTTAATAAACCTGAAGAGAGTCAAGTTTCTTTACCACCAGTGCACAGTCATCCTGGTAAAAGGTTACAAGAGCATTTAAAAAAGGCTTGAGAGTATCTTGCACAGTAATTCCTCAAAGAGAACTTGCTTCTCCTTGCCTCAAGGGACTCAGGCCAATGTACTGACTTAGGTTTGGAAACTGGATGACAGACTATAAAATCCCTCATACGGCAATTCAAATTAGTTTCTCTCTAAGTCAATCTAATTTTTTTTTCTGCCCATGTACTTCAAGAAGCACTTGACTAGGCTGCCCATCTATTTCATTTCTAAGGATCCAATGCCAGAGATCCCTGTAGGTCAAAATCCTCTTAATTATCATTTTAACACGACTTCATTGTGGTAATTGCATCAGCACCTGTTCTCTGTACTCCACATGACATTATTCTCATTGAGATGGAAACCCAATTGCACTGAAATGTGCCTAACTTACATCTGGCCTACAGAGAGCTGGCAGCTCAGAGGTCCTCCAGGATGGCAGTGTCCCCTCCACTGCTTCACTCTTTCCACGTTTTCCCACAGTGTGTGACTGGGGCAGCTGAGCAGATTGCACATAGCAGATCTAGTCCAACATTCCCATTTCCTGGATTCCTACCTCTACATAATTCAGAGGAGAAGTTCTAGCATATTAACCCTTAACTATAAGTCAACTTTGAGCACACATTTAGATCAACCAGTCCAACCAATCAGCCATGCCTCTACCAAGTGATTGAACCAATACGTTGAATTCTGAAACCCAAAAATATTTCACTCAGCTGAATGAATTTAGTCTTCTTTGATTACATTTCATCTCCCTTGCTCAAACACCTCAAGGAGTCAACTCTGGTACTTACCTTCAGACTTCCAAATAATTGAAAATGGTGAGGTCATTAGTCTTTTAAGATTAAAATTTTAATTTCAAAACTACATTAAAGTTGGATGAATGGTATAAAGAACTCCAATATACCCTTTACCCAGATTCAAGAAGTGCCTTACCTATTATTTGATATTTTTCTTTTACTACATGCATGATGCATTCTTATACACATTTTTTCTATATTACTTACCATTTGAGAGGAAACTATAGACATCCTGCACCATTAACTCAAAATACTTCCACAAGTATTTTCTTGTGGAAGAATATTGCATTATATAACCACCATACTAATTACCAAAATGAAAAACTCCAATTGAATACCATACTACAATGTAATCTATTAAAAATTTCTACTTTGTGACAACAATGTCCTCTATATTTATCTTTTCCTAGATTATATACCATTTGTAATTGTTTGCAAGTAGTTTTTCTTTATTTTTATTATTGCATTAAATACACTGAAAATGAGATCTACTCTCTTGAAAATTTATAAGTGTGCAATACAGTATTGTTAACTATAAGCAAAATGTACAGCAGGTTTCTAGAGCTTCCTTCTGGTATATCTCAAACTTAATACCCTCTGAATAACAACTCCCCATTTCTGCCTCCCTTTTAAACCTTGGCAACCACCATTCTGTGTTCTGTTTCTATGAGTTTTCACTATTTTAATGCATCATATAAGTGGAGTCACGTGGTACTTATTCTTCCATGACTGGCCTATTTCTCTTAGCATAATGTTCTCCACATTCATTCATGTTATCACATATGGCACTGTTTTCTTCCTTTTTTAAGGCTGAATAATATTATATCATATGTATGCACCACATTTCCTTCATATATTCATCCACTGTAGACATTTAGCTTGTTTCTATATCTTGACTATGGTGAATAATACTGCAGACACCTCTTTGAGATCTGAATTTTAATCATTTTGGATACATACCTAGAATTGGGATTGCTAGATCATATGCTAGTTCTGCTTTTAACTTTTGAGGAACTTTCATTCTATTTTCTATAGTGACTTGACTTGACTTTTACCTTCCCACCAACAGTGTACAAGGAATCTAATATTTCCATGTCCTCATTAATGCTTGTCTTTTTTTTTGTAGTCATACTGACAGTTGTAAAGTGATATCCCACTATTATTTTAATTTGCATTTTCCTGATGATTAGTGATATTGAGTATCTTTTTGTCTCCTAGATGATAAATCTGATTTGTTTTGTTTTTACTATAGAATTGTAGGAACTTCTTCCACATTTTGAGTATTCTCCCCATCAGCTGATACCTGGTTTACAAATATTTTCTCCCAATCTATAAGTTACCTTTCACTGTGTTGATGCTGTAGTTTGACATAGTCACATTTGTCTCTTTTTTGCTTTTGTTGCTTGTTTTTGGTGCCATGTCTTAAAAATTATTGCCCACACCATTCAGGAGATTTGCAGTTTTAGGTCTTAGTCTTTAATCCATTTTGGTTTTCTCTCAGTTTATTATGTAAGTCAAGGTTCCAACTTTATTCTTTTGCATGTGGACAATGACTTTCCCCAGCACCATTTATTGAAGAGACCATCCTTTCCTCATTGTGTACTCTTGGTACCCTTTCCAAAGGTAAGTTGACCATATATGTGTGGGTTTATCTCTGGGCTCTCTAATTTGTTTAATTCATCTCTCTATGTCTAATTTTAGTACCAGTATAATACTATTTTTTAATATAGTTTGAAATCAGCAAATGTGATGGCTCCAGCTTTGTCCTTTTTCCTTAAGACTACTTTGACTATTCAGGATCTTCAACAGATCCATATGAATTTAGGATTCTGTTTCAATTTCTATAAAAATGTCATTGATATTTTAATAAGGATTATATTGAATCTGTAGGCTGCTTTGAGTAGCATGGACATTTTAACAATATTAAGTCTTCCATCCCATTATCAGAGGATGTCATTCCATTCATTTATGTGTTCTTTAACTTCTTTTATCAAAGGTTTATAGTTTTTAGTGGACAGGTCTTTCACCTCCTTGGTTAAAATCATTCCTAAGTATTTTATTATTTTTGATGCTGTTGTAAATGGGATTCTTTCCTTCACTACTTTCTCAGATACTTCACTGTCAGTATTCAAAAACATGATTTTTTTTCTCTTAATTTTGTATCCTACAACTTCACTGAATTTGTCGATCATTTCTCACAAACTGGATTTTTTTTCTGGAGTCTTTAGAGTTTTCTACATATAAGATCATGTCATCTAAAAACATATAGTTTCACTTCTCCCTTTTTTTTCCCCTACCTGATGAGGGTATTGTTTAGTAATAATTGAGTAGAAGCAATGAGTGTGGATATCCTTACCTTGATTCTGATATTATAGGACAACATTTCAGTTTTCCCCATTTTATTATGCTATTGGGTATGGGCTTTTCATATAAGGCCTTTATTAAGTCCATATAAATTCCTCCTATACCTGGTTTTTTTGAGAGTTTTTTTGAGGTGATGAATTTTATCAAGTGTTTCTTTTGCATCTATTGAGATGATCATGTATTTTTATCTTTCGTTCTGTCAGTGTACTATATCACATTAATTGATTTGTTCATGTTGAATCATCTTACATCCAGGCAAAAATTCTACTTAGTAATGAAGCAGGATCCTTTTAATGTACTGTTGAATTTAGTTTGTTAATATTTTGTTGAGGATTTTTGCATCTATGTTCAAGAGGAATATTGACCCATATTTCTCTTTTCTTATAATATTATTGTCTGGTTTTGATATCAAGATAATACTGAGACTACTATGAATCATAATAAACCAATAAATTGGTTAACCTAGAAAAAATAAATTCTTAAAACATACAACCTGCCAATACTGAATTATAAAGAAATAGAACATTTGAACAGATAAATAATATATAAGGAAATTGAGTCCATAATAAAAAATCTACCAACAGAAAATTCCAGGATGAGATGAATTCACTACTGAATTCTACCATACCAATCATTTAAAGAAGAATTTTTGCTCTTTTACAATCAGAAGACAAGTTTTGTTGAGAGACACACCCTTCCAAGGTTGCCATCATGAGGAAGGGACCAAAAGACGTGCTTCACTCTTCTCCTTCCTGTCATCTCTCATGGGAATTCCCCTTGACTAAACCAATCCAGAAACCAGAAAACAAAAGTCACCAGCTGATCTAGTCCATTCAGTCTGCCTCCTGGAGAGGGGGGAGGGCAAAGAAGGGCAGATCATTAGTCTGGAAATAAGAAATACTCTACAACTTTGAGTAACCTATGTAGGGTGAAGATTTTGGAAAATCTCTAACTTCAGTGGAGGGGGTTAAAGAATAAAACTCAGAAGTGAGCAAGAACCAAGACTAGAAATAGGAATATAGGAAAAATCCAGTCTGGAAGAACTCTGTCACTTTGCTCCAGATACAAACTCCAATGTGGGGACTAGAGCTTAGGCCATGTGCCATATTTAGTAAAAAAGGACAAGACTCTTTATTCAGTATAATCAGACTATTTCCACTGGGGAAAAAAATAGCGTCCCAAGTGGAAATCAGAGTGCTATTCAAAGAAGAAAATAGGCTACACAGACACAAAACAGCAACAGCTCACTTTAACTGTGGAAGGATCCTCTGGTGAGCTACAAAGGCAGTCCTAAGCTTCATGCTCAGAAAGTTCCACTCTCCTCAGTGCTACTACTACATCTGTGCAAGCAGAGAGACAGAGAATGCCAGACAGCACTTCCAGAGGCTGGTCAAGGCAGAATCATTTGGATGCTCTCTCCCATGCAGAATATCCACAGCACTTGAATTGGACTTCTTATATGTCATTATCACTTCCCCCTTGGTTTATCAACTTACTAATGTTTCATATCATTCCTACTAACTGTGCATGCTTGTGAGGCAGGATTGAATGTAATATTTTTATATCCCCCTTGTATGTAGCTTAATACCTTAAGCATAGAGCTCAATAAATACTAATTGAATAAATGAGTAAATGAATGAAAAAGCAACCCTTTGAATCATTTATTAAAAAGAAACAAAGATTAAGCTAAGTTTGAGAAGCACCTACATTTTACCTTCCCACCTCTTACCCAGGGCACATATACTTGCCTTTTAAAGTGAGAACATGCCTTAGAAATAATCCAGTCAAGAAAATTAAGTGAAAAAAATTTAGTCTGTACTTCTGTAGCAGATGGAGACTCTTACTGAAATGGCCATCTCATTTCCAAGTCTCTGGGGACTAGGGGAAAGTCATTGGCCACAAGCTTCAGTCTCTTACCAAATCTCTCTGAGTTGTTCCCAAGAGAGCAAATGCTCTTTTGTTTTTTTCCTCTGCTGAAAAAACTTATATGTGTCTCATATAACTGCTTACATAAAAAAAAATTTTAGGTAATTTTAAAACAAGTTAGAATTAGCTACAATATGATTCAATTGATGACCCACAGTATCTGCTAACATATTTAAAATGATCAGATCTTAAAAGTTTTTTAATGGGACAAAAATCAGTTTCATGCCCATCCCAAATAATGTAACTGCTATAAGATTTAAAGGAATTAATTTTTTTTAATTTAAGAAAGGAGAAGAACATGTCTTGGTGAATATATGAAAATGCTGTATTAAAAGCATGTTTTACAAGTAATTTTTTTTTATACATACAAGCCGTGGCATTTGGTATCAATGGGAAGACTTTATTAACCAAAATATGAAGATTCTAGTATCTTTATGTGGGCAAAAGACCTTAACAAATAATTTTTAAAAAAGAAATACAGGCAATAGGTCTTAAAAACAATTTGATTCCACTAATAATAAGAGACATTAGAATTAGATGAGCAAGATAATAATACTTCAGCTATTATTTAAGCAATGCTTTTTAACTATAAGAAAGTAACAGCTGATACTTGCAAAGATCCAGTAAAACAGGAACCCTGGGAAGCTTTTGGTTGGAGTGCAGATTACAGATTGATGCAGACATCAAGAGCCTGAAAATATCAATATCCTCTGACCCACTTATTCTCACATTGGAGACTCTACCCTGTGAAATGATTCTAAATGCCTGTGATGCAGTTTATAAGTAGGTATTGTACCAAGCCTCTCCTTAATTCCAGTTTTGTTAGTGGCCAGTTTTTGTTGAGCATCTCCCATCTGTGACTTCCACATCTCAACTGGCTCCCATTCCCTTCTCTCACATCCCTAAGTGTCTTCTATTTCTCATTCCTTTGCTGCTCTCCATCCTCTTCCCGAGGCATAAGCTATACTCCAGAATAGGTACATAATGGGACAATGGACCTTGCTAACTTCTGTGAAATCATGCCCAGTACTCTAAACCCACAGCAGTAACTCTGTCAACTCCTGCTTATACTGGGCCTTGCCAGGTTCACACTGACCATACAGAATTAAAGGAATAATTAATGGAATATTAGAGGACATGAAAATCATTTCTAAGAAGCAGGGAGTAAAGCAGACCAGGGGGCAATCAATTACCAAAAAAAAAAAGTCCCTCACATAATTTCTCCGTGAGTATTAAAACCATCCCTACAGGCATCTCTCCTAATTACGTTATCCACTCAGGTGTACCATCATTTCAAAATTACCTTACCTTCCTGACAAGGTATGTCTGCTGCCTTTGGCATTCTTTGCCCCTACAAAAATTTGAGATTGAAAAGTAGGATATAAGCTGAATGTTGGCCCTTAGGTTTTAACAAAAAAGAAAAAAGCCAATTGTTATAGTAATTCAAGGAAAACTAAAAATGTATTTCTGTCATCAGAAATCCAACTAGAAGTAGCGGGTGATGACTGAGAATGTTTGACACAGTTTACACAGACCCACATTACCATTTTCAGGATGCAGGGAAACAGTACAGATAGTACTGGCTCAGGGTGCATCCACCGCCCCATCTCCCCACCACTCCTTATCATGTAGCAAGGGCAAGGGACCTACAAACATACCCGAGACATGCGGCCCAGAAATCCAAGCTCCACATACTCTGAAACAACTATCCTTTGCCCTCAGACTTGGAGAAGACTGATAGAAGAGACACAAAGCACTGAAAGTGCGTTTGGGGTCAATAAATGGGAAATTCCCATACACTGGAGAATGGTCTGTAAGGAATCCTTGGTGGACATGTTCTTTTGGTCCCCAAGGCATTCCTATCCCCAAGGGAGTGAAGCAACAGGAGTGAAGAGGCTCAGTAAAGCACAGAGCCTAGGGGAAGGGTCCCAACTGTGCAGGTCTAAGGTGGTGGGGTCTCGTGTTCTTCCATCCATTCTGATTATGGTACAAAAGAACTGAAGTTCATGATGGCCCACAGATATTAAATTCTCCTTTTCTTCATTCTGACAGTAATGAGAACATATTGGTAAGTTATTCAATATATAATCAGTGTCCTAATTGTAGTTTATGGAAGGTTTTGTTAGATTTTTACATATAAAAATACAATTATCATTTTGCCTGTAAATAGCATACCAAGCTAATTTGCCCAGAGCCCATGCACCAGAAAGATGCCAAGAAAAAATAGGTCAGGGAAAGGGAGACATGCTCAATATCATTTGTTATAAACAATAACATTTGTTATAATATAATAAACATTTGTTATACTAACATTTGTTACAAATACGGGGACATCAGGGTTAAGGGGAAATCAAGGCCACATGTTTTTCTGGATTCTGAGGGCTCCATATGCTCCATAGAACAGTCAGTAAAAATACTGATACTCACATCCAGAAAATACAGTGAGAAAGATTTAATACATGTCCCTTTGATATAGAGGTATATTCCATTACCCCCGATAAATGTGTTAAACTGCTGAACTGGGAGGTTTGCCAGTTCTCCAATAGCTTGGATGTGTATGATGCTCTGTGGGCCACAAATTTCTCCTGCCTCTGTTACAATTTTCTCCCACAAGTAGGACTGTGGCATAATACAGATTTAAATAAGCATGGTTCTTTTACCATGTATTGATGGGCCTCTGACACATAGGAAACAAATAGTGGTTAGAGAGAATCAATAGCCAGACAATCTTTCTCTGGTAACAGTTCTCATTTTATTTCTGAGTAATAATCTATAATGCCTGGACGTTTTTTTGTTACCAGCCATGACCACTCTATCCTTGAACCTAATTTTACGTTTAATGTTGCTCTGGAGACAAAGCCCTTTCTGATAGCCAGCCAAAACCTTCTTGCCTTTAATTCATCATACAGCATTGCACTTAAAGTTCAAACTTAGGATTGGATTTCCAAGTACCACTCTGTTTCCTCACTCGGAGCATGCAGTTATGGCTGGATTTGCACAGCGGTCACCCAGTCGCTGCAGGGGCTTGTGAAATGTAATCAGGGAGTAATGTTGTGTGTCGGCACTGTGAGGTCCCTGGAGCCAGGTGCTACATAAATACAAGGTATTAGAATATTTTGACCTGTGGGGGTGGATGGTGCTTTGATACATCTTCATCACATTGCATTGTGTCAGACCTCTGAGTGAAAACCCAAGACAATCAGCAGCTGGATTTATCTTGCTGTGTAAACCTCAGTGGGAGGCAGTCATACCTGCACTTGCAAACTGACATGGCTGCCACAGAAGACACGATTATCTCCATCTTTTATTAATGTCAGTTTTTTCACAACTGCGACTATGTCGCCCCAACAGCCTTTCTCTCTCTTCATTAAACAGATCCCAATTCTATTCAAATGAGGCACCAACTCTGTTCTGTGCATTTTCTGAATAAAGGAACATTTAGGAATAAGAAAAACTGGCAGTCATATTCTTCTATAGATTAGATCTTATTAGTTCAAAAGATGAGTCTTAATTGTCTTCTCTTTGAATACTGGGGCACTCAGAGATCTCTGTAATAACAGGTATGTAAAGCAGAAGCATCCAAGTGATCTAACTAAGTATTTTACTCCTCACCTACATAATAGCTGGGTGATAAGGATCTAGATGAAAGTCCAGCCAATATTGAATCTATAATAACAGAAGCACTAACGCACTATCTGCTACAAATGAAATTCCAAATGAGAGTGGCACAGAACAGAGTTATTTTTGTTTGTTTATTCATCTTAATCCATGTGAATTTTTAAGAGGCAAAAGGCACGGTTTGTTTATATTTACAGAAAACATACTGGGTTAGGCTTTTAGTGTTTATTGACTGGTAGTGATAGAAACTGCTTTAATGTGCATCCCTGTCTTTATCAAATACTCACCTTGGCAAGGAAAGAAAGGGCAAGTGAATGCTTTACACAGCATTCCATCATTACCCAACATAGAAGCAGATTGGGTTCAGAGCTGACCAGTCCAGAACTACAATCCCTCAAACTGAGATGTGGACAAAAATGGGATTCATGCCACACTGTACTCCTCCTACACTATTTTTGCCTTTCACAGGCATGGGTGCACACACACACACACTTTTATACACAAGTACATACTCCATCTAGAGTCTGGAATGCAAACAAAGCCTTATCTTCAACCAGAACTACAGGGAAAATGGGTCATGCAGTCAGCTGAGAGAGGAGTTATCGGCTACTCTAATTTAAAGGTAACGTGAACATGTAAACCCAGAGAGTTATCATTTAACATTGATAATGGGATAATCTATTTTTCGAGATAAGGTAGAGAATCTGTAGGAATACATTTTGGTTGCATGCCCTGAGGCTTAGCAATGGCTGGTAGGTGATTTTACCTTGGGGCCCTACCCTACAGTAGAAAATGTGTCCTCCCAAGAGCACCCCTAATTTAAAATGGCAATTCCCACCGGATAGCAAAATTTTGAATTGAAAAATCTAATTATACACATCTTCTTTTAGATAAATATGTTTATAATAAATGATTCCAATAGCAGATGTAAGTGACAGAATAGTCACATCTCAGAATGTTTTCTTAAATGCTCAATGTTCTGTCTTTAAGCAAAAACCTGACCCATCAGATAAATATGTTAGTTTTTATCATGACTCTCCATTGATTAAATTTTACCCAAATTCAGATAATTAAATGGCAAGAAAGGGAAGAAGAAGATTGGTTTTACTATTTTTCAGTTGAAGTGACTTATCCGTTGAGATTACTTCAAATAAAAATTTACATGTGATCACTTAGACTTTATCCAAAACACAGAAAGTTTATTTGTAGTCCAAATGGATTTTAATTCTTAGGTTGCCAATGGTTTACATTTATTAGATCAGTAATTGCTATTTGGTGTGAAGTTTATTAGGTAATGATTGCTGAATTAGATAATGTAGGTGAAATAGAAATGATTGAGTATTTAATTATAGACAGTTTAAATCATTAGATGTAGGAATCACACTCATGTGCATCTTAGAGTCTAAGAAAGCTGTGAATGCTGGGCGTAGCTTATGGAAGAAAAACGTACAGGTTTTGAACCATTAAAATAGAACTATAAAAATAAAAATGGAACCTTTGATTTTAAAATGAGATAGTTAAACTACATGTATAGATATATAACTATATCTTTTTCAGAGTAATATAATTAGTGAATAACCCTGCCAGGACCAGGACCTAATCTTTTAGGTATTAGACTGAGTTATGGGGTTTATTCACAGAATGCACCTTCAATAAACATTTGGACAAATGAATGACATATAATGGCATTCAGATAAACCCTTGTTGCCATTAGGAAATTAAATCTCAGTCTCCTAAATAATAGGCAGAAACTATCACCTATAAGGAGGATAGATGGATAGATAGATAGATAGATAGATAGATAAAAAGAAAGATTGATTCCCCAGTTCAGTTTAGTATTTCTATTATTTTTCTGATTATGGAACATTTGTTTACTCTCTTTGAAAATTTCTATGTGTTCAGAAGCAAAAACTCTGGGTGAGAATAATATGAATAGTGTCTAGTCAATGTCTGTGTAAAATGTTTTCAATTATCCAATCCCA
The DNA here is from genome assembly GCF_902686445.1 of Sciurus carolinensis. Lineage (NCBI taxonomy): Eukaryota > Metazoa > Chordata > Mammalia > Rodentia > Sciuridae > Sciurus > Sciurus carolinensis. The sequence goes on along the minus strand of NC_062218.1, from coordinate 93,717,847 downwards.
TTTCCCCCTTGACAATGAGTTTCAAATCAAAAATTTGTATCTCCACTTCCTTGTGGGAATTCCAGAGGCCTGTCTTCCCATATATAAGAAAATTATGTATTAACAAAGAGTAGTAGGCATAGACCACAGACTGAGGATCACTCTATGTGGAAAGAATGAGACTACCAGCTTTTCCTTCCTTCCTTCCTTCCTTTTTTTTTTTTTTCCTTCTTTTCTTTTAAAGCAGAAAATAACATTTTTAAAGCACATTAAAACTGTAGCTATTAATCCTGAAGCCCAGCTCCATTGAGTTGCGGTGTCCCTACCATTAGGAGAGGCCAGACGCTGCTGTATTACAAAGAAGTTGGTTCTTATACTTAAGATTTTGAAATCCATGGCAGAGTTAATAACTTAAAAGACAAAGTTTTCTATTTCAAGAGTCATAATTTTCAAAGAATAAAGCATTTATTGAAATGGCAATTTTGATAAAAATAAGAGCATTAATTTTAAACTGTCTACAATAAGATTAGAAAGAATGCCAGATTATGTAGAAACCATTCTTTACTCTTAAAATAAATCTCAACCAGCTGGAAGGAGAAAAGGATGAAGAAGGGGATAACAGCACAGTGAGTGGGCACAAAGGTGACTCTGAAAAGGAGGCTTAGATAGGACCAGGAGGTCTGAAAAAAGGAGGCAAATACACCCATCTTCTCAGACCTTCATGATGCAGGCAGAGAGCTGATGTCAGCATGGGACCACAGCTGCAGACAGAAATGGTAGCAGGTCAAATGCAAATAAAGCCTGAGACTATCTCTGAGCAACTAAGAGAGTTAAAGGAGCACATTTTCCATCTACCAGTGACCTCAAAGTGAGAACATGGGTGGCTGAGGGAGTAAACGAGAAGTGCCATTTCAGCTGTGATGAGAGCATGCTTTGTAGATCTGGTGGCCCATGAGTTGGTGGTTATGGCAGACCAGGGACAAGAGAATCAAGGATAAAAAGTGATGACCCAAGGCCAGTAAAGAGGGGTGCATGGCTGAGGACAAGATTGTAAAAACAAGGGTGGCAGCAGATGGGGCCTGTGCTTTCCTTTCAATGCTGGAATGGCTTTTAGAGTCACACAGGTAGATTCAGACCTAAAGAGAAAGAGGAAAAAAAAAAAACAACCAGAAGCTTGAAATATTTGTGTGTAAACTCTGAATGCACTGAGAACTGTAGTAGTCAGGGAATTAAGATATAACTTAAGCTCAATTACAGAAAATGAAGTTTACACATTTGAGTTTATTTCCTGCCAAATGTATGCCTACTACACCCACAAAAAGTTTGGATCATCTTTGGTATTCATAGACTAGGGGTCCAGAGTCCTACCAGCTCAACCTCATGTGTATCTTCTATGGCCACATTTCTTAACCAGGGCACTACGGACGTATTGGATTACATAGCTTTTTTGTTGTAGGGCACTGTCTTATACAGTGAATGTTTGAGGATATCCTTGACCTCCATCTGCTACATGACAGTGACAAACACTACCCCCTTCATGTTGTTTTCAGATATTACCAAATGTCCTCTGAGATGGTGAAGGACAAAATTAGCCCTGAGTGAGAAGCACTGTTCTAGATACCCCCAGGCAAACCTGAGAAAGAAGCCACAGAACTCAGCAGAGGACAAATTATATACAACAGATGTAGCCAATTTCTCAATTCACAAATGTGAAGTCAAAGCCAAGGTAGGTAAATTGACTTTTGTTCTGCCTAAATTTAAAGAGGAGAGCCAGGACTATAACCCAAATACCCTGATACCAAAGTCTATGTTTTTGCATGGAATTTTATATACCTCTCATACCAGCTAGCCCTAAGCCCAGCACATAGCAACTTCTAACTGATGCTTGAATGGATCAATGAAATGAATGGTCTAGCCAATGGAGTCATGCCATGTTGGATGTTTCAGGATCAAGGAAGAACAATGGCCCAAGCCTCACAGCTAGTGGCAAAGACACATCTAGAGGCCTCACTATACCTTTCAGTGCTAATTGTAACAACCATCTGTACATTTGTGAGTCCATAGTCAATGTGGCAAAATATTACCAGATAATTTTTTTTAAATCAGTCCTGACAGACCTGCTGTATTTCAAGACTTTGAAGATGGTGAACATGGACTAACATTCTGCATCTCAAAGGGCTCATGGATGATGGAGTTGTTGAAGCAGCAATGTGTAAGGACCAGTATTAGGGTCAGTCTATCTTCTCCAACACAAACCTCCTCAATACTCATCATTTGAACTCACACCTTGAACATTACTTAAACATGTTCCTGTACTGTTCATTAGTCATTTCCACTGTGTTATCATGTTTCTCCCACAAATTTCAGGTAATTACAAAACTGATACTATTTTCTGTTTATTTTATGTTTTCCATTATATCTACCTAGCACAGCACTGGGTACAGTCTAGCAGGTGCTCAGATTTGAATTGCTAACCATAATTCTATAGAAATCTATTTGATTTGTTCAGAAATGGAATCCCCTAAGGGCTATAGTCTGTCTGCCACAGATAGACCAAAAGCTGCAATTCTACTGTCTGTCTTTATTTATTAATGTGTAGTTGGATGGCACATTATCTGACATCAGAAGCCAGTGGCAACTTTCCAATCTCTGTTACTAATAGAGATAAATGTGTAGCAGAGGTGGCAAACTGGCTGAGAGCCTACCAAAGGCAGCCTGAGGGTAAGTTCTGTTTGGCCATTTATTAAAGGCAATATAGCTGGACTCAGCTTGTGCTCAGTCAATACAAGCAAGTCAGCATCAAGCTTACATGGCTGCATCGTGTTATCAGCATTTCAGTCTGTGACCTCTGATAGACAGTATAAATTAATAAATAGGAGTGATTAGCATGAAACCAACCAGATCTCAGGAAGGTATGGAGTTAGTAGGATTCTATAGGCCTGACTTTTGTGAGCACTAATCATTGTACTTTTTTCTGGATTCTTCAAAGAAGCCCCTTCTCTTGGTATAAAGTCATAGTTTAAATCTGAGCAAGGCTGAAAGTGCAAACTAAATGACTCTCCTCTCATCTGTCACAGCAAATAGCAGGGCAGTTGGGACTCAGTCATGGGCAGCATTGGTACCCTAATTTTGGTAGTTTGGGGTAGTAAAGCACGAGGAAGGTCACAAAGTTATATATGCCAGATTGTAATCAAAACTCTATTTTTGTAATAGAAGATGATCCCAGCAGTGACAGTGTGCAGTAATAGTTAAGAAAATGGGATTAGGAAACAGGATGCTAAAATCTGAATTGCAGCTTCACTATTTACTAGCACTGTGACCTTAGTCCAGCTCCTTAACTTCTCTGTGCCTCTGTTCCCTGACGTGTAAAATGGAAGTAATGGAATTTCCTACATATTGGGGTTGTTATAAAGATCAGTACATCTAATGTTCTTGGATACCTCCAGCACAAATTCAGTTCTCCATAAATATGAGGTATTATGACCACAACCACCATCAGCAGCAGCACTACCGCCGCCACAAAGCTGTTGGAGGTGGGGACAGCCACAAAACACCTACCGCCAGCATTTTCAAGGACTCGTTTTTGAAGAAAAATTACTTATACATTTATACACTGTTGGCAGGAATGCAAGTTAGTACAGCTACTATGGAAAACAGTATGGAGGTTCCTCCAGAAAACAAAAATTTTAAAACATCAGTAGCCCCACTCCTGGCTATATATCCCGAGGAAATGAAGTCAGTACACAAAACAGTCACCTGTAAATTGTAGCGCTATTCACAACAGCTAAGATATGAGATTAGCCTAGTTCCCATCAACAGATGAATGGATAAAGAAAATGTGGTATGTATACAAAACAGAGTATTAACCAAAAAATAAAAATAAAAATAATGAAGTCCTATCATCTCTAGCAAAACGGATGTAACCAAAGGACATTATATTAAGTGAAATTAACCAGATACAGAAAAGCAAGTGCCACATAGTCCACATATTCACATATTCTTTCTCACCTGTGAAAGCTAAAAAAAAAAGAAAACAGATCTGAAAATATGATAGTGATTAATATGTATTGAAAGGTTGTGTGTAGGTGAATTTGATCAGTGTGCACTATGTGCATTATGGAAATATCACTGAACTCCATTAACATGTACAATCAATATGTGTTATATGTGTTAATAAAAACATTTAAAAAACAGAGTAAGAGAGGACCTGAGGCAGGTCTCAGAACTGGAGGGGAGGAGCACTTTCTGGTGGTCTGGAACTTCATGGATACAGCTAAAACCTACCTCTACCCTTTCTCTACTTCTCCCCTTAATTTAGGATAATGGTTTAGGGAACAGATGGCATAAGGACTCTTTGGAATGTTCATGTGCCTAGATTTCAGACTTTTCCAAATCAGTCATACAACTTTTCAAAAATGAAATATATGGTCATAAAAACTCTCAAAGCAGCCCTGTACTATCTTTGTCCCTCAGTTTCATATGGTTTTTGGAGGAATAGGTAATAGGATCAATTAGGCAAATAAATTGGACCCATGAATTCCACTTAACTGTGGAGTTCTGGAACCAGGGTAACTTTCTGATTTCTGGAAAAGGTATTATGGCATTTGCAGATAAATGGGTGGAACTGGAGAATAACATGCTAAGCAAAATAAGCCAATCCCAAAACACCAAAGGTCAAATGTTTTCCCTGACAAGTGGATGATGATACATAATGGGAGTAGAGTGGGTAAGAGAAGAATGGAAGAACTTTGGATTATGTAGAAGGAAATGAGAAGCAAGAGGAGGAGGGGGTATGACAGATTGTGGAATAAAACAGAAATCATTACCCTATGTACATGTATGATTACACGAATGGTATGAATCTACATGGTACACAACCATAGAAATGAAAAGATACACTGCGTTTGTGTACAATAAATCAAAATGCAGTCTGTAAAAATAAAAAAAATTTAAAAATTAAAAGGATAATGGGGGGTGGGAGGGAGGCAAAATGGAGGAAGAAGGGACTGTATATAGGGAAAAGAAGGGTGGGAGGAGTGGGGGGTAAGGAAAAAATAACAGAATGAATCAAACACCATTACCCTATGTAAATGTATGATTACACAAATGGTATATCTCTACTTCAAGTACAAAGAAATAAGATGTATCCCATTTGTTTACAATAAAAATAAATTTAAAAAATTGAAAAAAATTAAAAGGAGTATTAATTTATAAGATGAATAGCAGAACCAAAGACTATATGTCCCCAAGTGCAGATGGAAACCATAAAAAGTTATGCAAAAGGTCAGAAGAGAGTTAAATAAATTATTAAGTGATCGGCTAATAATTAGGTAGAGAATGGTATTAAACAAATTAAGATTAGTGTTTTAAGCATCAATGTGTCCCTCTATGGAACTACAGCTATGCTAGGGAAATCAGAGGAGATGGGTTCTGGCCATAGCTTTTCTACTAATTTGCTATCTGACTTTGGACAAGAAAATTAACCTTTGTGCTTCTTTTTTTGTAAAAACAGACCTACCCCTAGCATAACCCTAAGTACTTCCCGAGATTGTAAAAAAGCAACCAAGATGATAGATATATTTAGGAGAAAAAATGGTCATAAGTTTTCAATGAGTTTTCAAGATGTCTTCCAATGCAGCTCTTTGTGCATTCCTCTATAGACTATGTCTCTCCTTCCTGCCAGACGTACATGGTATTAGAGATAGGACTCGGTGGACCAGGTACTGTTCCAAGTAACCATTTAGAAACCAGCAGTTCAAGAGGAGCATCTTGTTGATATGAACTTGGGGCTGGTGACTCTCAAACAAGTGAGGAAGTTTATTGGCAATTTCCATTGAGGCCCATAAGAATCAGGAAGTTCTTTGGTTTCAGATGTTCAGTTCATAAATGGCCAATTCCATTTCTCTGGACCAAAGATGTGGAGAAGGGAAGCACTCAGAACATGGACACCACGAAGCAAAGAGAGCGAGCTCACCCTTGAAACTCTTCAGCAATGAAATAACAAAACATGCAGGCTTAAAGTGTAAATTCTTTTAAGTGTGAAACTCTTATAGATTAAGGTAGCCATAGAGTTATTCATCAATCGACATATTAAAATAGTTTGTTCCATGAACAGCTTTTTTTCTTCCTAAGTCTCTTTTTCACTTCTACTTAGACTCATGTCTTAAAGGTCTCAGTCCACATATTTCATTCACACTGGCAGAGTTCCTGAAACCAACCCCAGGCCTCATCTCCTAGTGCACCACAGTTCCTCTGAGAGCAGTATTATTTTCACGTGTATTTCAAGAAGAAAGTCACATATCCAGGGACAAAACTGTAGCCATTAAATATTAAAATATCCATTTTCTCAACCTCCTATTTTTCTTCTGCTAAAGAGAAACTTCCTATTTTGCCTATGTGTCCTCTCCCACTCTCCAAATCTATACAGAGGCTCAAAGAAGGTTCCTAGGATTGAGCATCACAGAAATCAGGCACTAGTTAAGAGGAAGTACTAGAAAAAATGGGGGAATTCCATCAGAAAAGATATATTTATATGTAAAAAAAAAAAGAAGAAGAAGGTGGATCGAATGGCACAGAACAAAAAGGAGGGCAGTGTGAAGAAGAGAAAACACCCAGTGGCTCCCATGTGCTGGTTGTGCTGGGGACACATAATCCTGCTGGGAGACCAGACTTCATGACACAGAGGATTGGGATGACAGCAGCCATTATTGTGGAGGTTACCAGAATCATGAAGGTTGGAGAAGGTTGTAACAATTTACATGTGAATTAACTTATATCTCCCTCTCTTTCCACCTCCCATCTGACATTTTCTTGGAAGAGTACCTAAATTTGGAACTTCTTCTGAATGCATTCTTCATTCAGATTATATGTCTTTAAATCAACATGGAACAAAGACTTAGGCCATGTGAGACCTCTCATGTGGGATCACACAAAATATCAAGTGTAAAAGGGTCATGGGGGAGGAACAACATCTGGCATGGATAAATGCCCAGGAGCATATACCTGGTCAAATTTCAAAGAAATGACATTGTGGTTGACATTTAATAACTTTTTTTTAATGGTGCTGGTGACGGAATTCAAGTTCTCACCCATGTTAGGCAAGCACTCCACCACTGAGCTACTTCCCCAGTCTATGTCTGACATTTAAATTTTGGTAGATGACTTACAAATGATTGCTCAGTTGCTACATTTAAGTTACTAACATTGCACAGAAAGAACAGTTGAGATCACTGAAGAAGGACTGACATGGCTTCACCCAAACCCTGGACAGAAACAGCAAAGGATCTCTTGTGCCTTACTATTCCATTCATACTTTCATATGAGGCCGTGGCAGCAGACTTTATTAGCAGATACAGCTAGCAGTTCCATGGACCAGAGCCCAGTTGCTCTCTCCCTTCTCTGAAGTGCAATACAAATTAATTTGCCAAAACATCCAAGAGTCATCTTTGTACTAAATGATGCATGATTAAAAAAACACACACACACTGGCTACATCTACCCTCACCACATTCATTACCATGATTTGCTGAACATTTACAAGCCTATCACTGTTTTTGGGGTGTCAACAGCTTGGTAAAAACCAGGAAGACCCTGGAAATACACTGTGCTGCTGCTTCTGCAAGGCAGAGCTTCAGATTTATTTGTTGCTATTTTCAAGCAAAATATTTCAAAGCAATCTAAAGTCTTGGGAGAGCAGGCTTTCCTAATGACCCTATCAATCCTCAACTCCACAGTATGCCATAGTCTCGTGTGATTTTAAAATAATAATAGTACAGAAAAGTAGCAGCTAAACATCAGCAAATAAAAAATTCTAATCAGTAGGAAGAGAGGAGAGAGAGATGGGGAGAGAGAAACTGCATAGGGGATTAGTCACAGTTTATAAAACATTGATGACTTTTGGGTACTGTGCTTTACTCTGGCAAATGGGAGAAATTCATGCATAACCTATACAGTAGGATGTCTTCAGAGTGAATGAAAGCAGCTGAATAATACAGTTTCATTTGACTTCAAGACTCTTTTCATCTTACATAACTACCAGGCAAAGCATTGCTGCTCATGCTGCTTGGATTGATTAAGTTGTGAAAGGCAGCTTGGTCCAGACTCTATGTGTTGCTCTGAAATTCTCAGGACAGAGATTCACCACATTTCTGACACTCCCCGAAGAACTAATGTCTGGGCAGGGAAGGACACTGCCCAAGTACTTCCTTATGATGTAAAACATCTCATCTCCTATTTACAGGAGAACTAAGATGTCCCTATTTGCCTGCTGCCCCCTTCTTCACTTTTTTTGTGGTACTAAGAGTTGAAATCATGGCCTTGTGCATGCTAGGCAAGCACCCTAGCACTGAGCCACATCCCTTGCCCTGCCTTCCTGTCCTCTTGCCTAGTTTTGTAAATGCTTTTATGCAGGTGGCCACGGATGTCTCCGCTGTAATTAAATAGAACAACATCAAAGTTAGCTCTGCCTCTAGCAAGACAAAGGCTGAGTTAGTCAAAGGCTTTTGTTTCCTCCCATATACATCATTGAATTCTACTTTTTATTTTTTTAAACACAAAGAAGAAAAATCCCTATAAGGCAGAATGAGAACTATGTTGAAGAAAAGTCAATAAAACAATTTGCTCTTCAAGGGACTGGCAGAGGTAATTTTCACTTTGATCTTACATATCTGCATCCTGGTTTGTACCTGATTTATCAATTTCTGAAGAAGAATCTTCATGTTCTACTTTTTGATTTCAATCTGTTTTATTGGTTGAGGGCAAAGGCCTTTAATTATCTCCATGAAGAATGTCCTTATTGGATTCCAAAAACAAAGATGCTCCTAAATCCAAAGAAAAGTATATAAGGGTATATTAATTCATGGGAATGACAAGGAACTCCTTGTAAATCACTCAAACCTATGAGTCAGTGAGTACACTGGAAGCCCCAGTGAAAATAGCAGAGTTCAAAATGCCTGGCTCTATGCAGTTATTCACAGTGTCCTGAACATTTTCCTATTCAGCACCAGGGAATTTTAAAACATATTTTGTTTTAAATGTAGATGAATATAATACCTTTGTTTTATTTTTATGTGGTGCTGAGGATCAAACCCAGGGCTTCACACATGCTAGGTAAGGCTCTACCACTGAGCCACATCCCCAGCCCAGTACCAGACAATTTTCTAACCAATTCAACATGCAGTTTACAAAAGGGGAGACTGAGGCCCACACGAGTAAACTTAACCCAAGATTACTTGATTTAGCCAACTTGCCTCTACTCCTGCCATTCATCCCATCACCATGGGTCGGCAGTGAACAGCTGTCTTAAAAAATACTGCATGCTGAGGCTGTGGGCAAGAAGCCAAAACATCAGGATGATGTGGTCAAGTGCTTTAAAAATGAAACCAATCATCTGCATGTTTAAGTGGCATTATGCCAAATAACCAACTCAATAAATGTTTAAATGTTTAAAGCTTGACCATTATCTAAGTCTTCATATCTAGTAGGATAGCTTTAAATAAATTGCAGTCTCCTAGCATTAAATGACACACCTCGTCCTTTTTGAAATTTTTCTTTCTCTTTCGTTCAAACAAGTTTGTGTCTTAAGAAAGTGAAAAATTACTTCCTTTTTCATGATCACTAATAAGATTAGACTGACTACAAACATCTTAGTGACTGAAATAAGAGAAATGCAATTATACACTTGAAGATTTCTTGAGGAAGAAGAAAACTGCTGACTCTCAGAGCCATGTTCTTTCTACATTAGGCAACTAACACTGGGTGATTCTACATACACACACATAGTAGAGAGCAGTCCTGTCAAGAATGTCGACTCTCATCACTCCTGTTTAATACAGTGCTAGAATGTCTAGCTAGAATAATTAGGCAAGAAAAGGAAATAAAAGGGATAAAAATGGGAAAGGAAGAAGTCAAATTATCACCTTTTGCAGATGATATGACCCTATTCTTAGAAGATCCCCTCCAAAAAAAAAAAAATCCAGAAAAAAGACTTAGAACTATAAACAAATTCAGCAAAGTATCAGGTCACAAAATCAACATACAAAAATCAATAGCCCTCCTATGGACCAACAATTAATCTGCCAAGAAAGAAATCAAGAAAATAGTTCCATTTGCAATAACTTACAAAAAATACCTAGGAATAAATCTAACCAAGGAGATAAAAGACCTCTACAATGAAAATTATAGCTCATTGAAGAAAGAAATTGAAGACACAAAAAGATAGAGAGACATCTCATGCTAATAGATAAGCAGAATTGACATTGTCAAAATGACCATATTACCAAAAGCAGTATACAGATTCAATGCAATACCCATCAAAAAGCAATGACATTCTTTAAAGAAAAAAAAAGTCCCAAAATTCATTTGGAAGAATAAAAGACCCAAAATAGTCAAAGCACTTCTAAGCCAAAAAAGTATCACAATATCTAACTTCAAATTACACTACAAATCTATAGTAAGAAAAAAATGCATGGTGTAAAAACAGACACACAGACCAATGGTACAGAATAGAAGACACAGAGACAACCCACACATCTATAGTCACTGATCCTTGACAAAGGTGCCAAAAACATACACTGGATAAAAAAACAGCCTTTTTAAAAAACGGTAAAAGAATGAAACTAGACCCTTATCTCTCACCCTGCACAAAAATCAACTCAAAATGGATCAAAGACCTAGGAATTAGACCAGAAACTGCAAATATTAGAATAAAAGATAGAGGCAACACTCCAGCATATAGGCAGAGACAATGACTTTCTCAATAGGACACCTGAAACTCAGGAAATAATGCCAAGAGTTAATAAATGAGATGGCACCAAATTAAAAACTTCTGCACAGCAAGGAAACAATTAGGAATGTGAAGAGAGGACCTACAGAATGGGAGAAAAGTTTTGCTAACTACTCTTCTGACAGAGGATTAATCTCCAGAATACATAAAGAACCCAAAAAACTTAACACAAAAAAACAATAAATGGGCCAATTGACAAATGGGAAAATGAACTAAACAGATACTTCTCAAAAGAAGAAATACAAATGGCCAAAAAAATATATGAAAAAAACTGTTCAACATCATTAATCACTAGGGAAATGAAAGTCAAAACTTCACTGAGATTTCATCTCACTCCAGTCTGATGGGCAGCCATCAAGAATACAAATAATAATAAATGCTGGAGAGGATATGGAGAAAAAGAACCACCTTTACACTGTTGGTAGAATTGTAAATTAGTACGACCACTATGGAAATCAGTATAGAGGTCCCTCAAAAGTCTAGCCATGGAACCATCATATGACTAGGATACCATGAAGTGGAATAGCTGAATGAATTAAAGTCATCATACTATAAGTGATGCATGCATGCCTATGTTTATAGCAGCACAATTCACAATAGCTTAACTTTCGAACCAGTCTAGGTATCCATTGACAGATGAATGGACAAAGAAAAATCAGATATAAAGAAAAATGAAATTATGTCATTTTTCAGGAAAATGGATGAAACCTGAGACCATTATGAAAGTGGAATAAGCCAAACTCAGAGGTCAAAGGACACAGGTTTTCTCTCATATGAGGAAGCTAAAGAGGAAAAAGGAAAAAGAAAGGTGGGGCAGGATCTCATGAAAAGTAAAGGGAGATCAGTAGAACAGAGGAAAGGGTCTAGGAGGTGGGGGAAGAGGAGAGAGGGGGATGTGCTGGGGAATGATATTAGTCAAATTATATTGTTATATTATGTACATATACAAATATGTAACAACAGATTCCACCATTACATACAACTATAATGCACCAATTAAAAATTTGGAAAATATTAGTCTGGCTATATAAAAAAGATGTCAGATAGAGAATACTGGTGATTAGAGAAATGACAAGAAAGACAAACCTCAGAGGCTTCCTGAGAGAGGAGGGCTACAAAAGGAATCAGAATGAAACCTGGCCAGCAAAGGAAGAGTAACTGAGCAAAGTGGAGATGATGATGGCACAGGAAGCAGACTTTCCATGACTCAGGATCCACATCTGCACTGGCGTAGACCCACCTACTATGAGCAAGATTCATTGACCACAGAGATTTGGAGAATCAGGCCCAATGTCAGGAAATCATGCCTTCTTTTGAGGTGGGGTGGAATAGAAAAGCCCCCTTTTATTCAGTCTTTCTAGACTGAATGGGTCTAGTAGAAATTTTCGAATTTGGCAGAATATAGGGAATGAAGCCTAGCCAGCTTAATCAATATTGCTTTATGTTCATTAAACTTCAGTCTGTGTTAAAAGTGCTTTTCAGATATTCCCAGGAGGGCAGGCAAAGAAGAATGGAAAATGCTGAGACATCTATATTCATACAGCTAATTATCTGGGAGAATCTGCAGAGGAGTCCACTGACCCTGGTATGACACTCATCCTTCTCTATATGGCCAGCACATTTTGCCCTTAGACTATCCAGCTACCAATTAAGTCAGATACAGTTAACTGAGAACCCCCTATGTCCTAGGATTGCAGAATGCTAAGGTTAAAATGTTGAAACAATACCAGTAAAAACATGACTGTAATCATCTTCCAGCTGTTCCAGTAATCCTTAAGACAAGAGATGAGATAGGTTCCAGCTTCATAAACAACTTCCAATTTCTAACCCTAATTCACTTACATAATGAATTTTTAGACTTCAACCATTTCAGTCAAATGAAATGTCACTGTGATTTCCCCTTGGTGGCAGTAGGAAGTCTTAGTATTTCTGTGTAGTAAATTAGTATTTCTGTGTAGTAAAAGATACCATGAAATTAGAAGACAAAAGAAGTACTATAGGAATGTATGTGTAGGGTATGACAGGTAATGTCTCTAATCTGAGCATTCACTCACAAATCAGCAAGACAAACTATAGTGCTGTCCTGCTGAGTTGAAAAGTTTTGTACCTTTGGGATACAAATTAGCATTTTCAGAAAGATGCTTAATTTTCCTTGTTGAAAATAAGAGAAGAGATTACCCTCCCCTCTTTCTACTTAGATGATTTACTTTGGAAATCTTTTAAGTACTTTCTCCTCTCTTTGACATGTATAGAAATGTTTTTGAAAACTAAATAGACTCTTGTTATCTGGTGGCCTGTGAAAGTCTGTCTCAGAACCCTGGGAAGTATCTCTTTGAAATGTAAACATAAAGAAAGACAACACCCCATCTCTGTTTCTGTGGAAGGGTAGGATCCTAACTTCACCTTGTGCCTTACTTCAAGAAGCAAAACTAGCTTCTGTCATGAAGGTATGAGAAGTTGGTTTTTCTTCTGGATAAAGGCAATAAAGCTCACATAGATGGCCACTCTAGTTAGTAGGTAAAGTTTGAATGAATCCTGTGTAACAAAAGGTGCTGCCAAGTTCTCTTCCTAGAAGACTAGGCATTGTTTATATTGAGAACATGTGGGTAATGGGCTGTATCCACTTGGTTACATAAAAGTGTTAGTTTCTGTCTTTGCACCCTCTTACTGAATTTTTGGTGATGTGCATCCCATTCTTTTTTAATGCTTAGTCAGTAACAGAACTGTCAGTTATTACTGTCTCCACTACCTTTGTGGAAAGACTTCCTAGGTCAAAGAGTTTTTTACATTATATTTTGCCAACATCTGTAATTGTTTTTTGTTCATCTTCTCCTCTAGAACACAAAGGCATTGTATTTCTACTATCTGATGTGTTGAAGGCACTAGATAAATATTTTTTAATGGACAGACTGTCAAGACATTTTGAGAGAAGCTTGAGATGATGGATCATTGAAGAAATGGGGAGGCTTATCCAAAAACTAAAACCAAGCAAAGTCATGCTGTGAGAAAGCTGTTGGTTTCCAATTCCTCCACATCCCTCTCTTTCCTGCCTTCTCAACACAGGGAAGATCCCACCACTGGAGCTACTACCACCTACTGCAGCACAAATGTTGACTTGGTCTGGCATTGTTGAGTTAGATAAAATCCTACTTTCCAAAGAGAAAACTTAATTAGAAATAACATTCTCTAGTATCAGGATATAGAAAACTAGGCCACCTATATAATCACTGCTGTAAAAGTAGAAATTGCGTAAAAATATCATCACTTCTACAGAATAATAATAAGAATGACCCCTCACCCTGGTAAACTGATTAACAGTGTGCAGTTGGTTTTTGGCCCACATCTCATCTGATCCTAGAAATAATTCTGTGAAGTAAGAAGGATAACTATAATTATCCACATCAAAGATAGTGGAACCAGGGCTCAAAGCCCTTATGGCTTAGTCAAGGTATGGCAGAACAGAATTCTCACTGGAACTGTGTCCTTCCAGTGCCCTTCCCATTTGCTCATAGTAGCTCTTAATCTTTAACAATGGAAAAGGCAAAAAAATCTTACCCACAAAGACTTTTCCCAAATGGCCCTGCTATTCAGCTAGGGACTGACTCAACTCTATCCTGATTTTCCAAGACTTCTGTGCTGTGCCCTTGAGTCACCTTAGGCATCACGTGCACCTGACTGACAGGAAGGTGTCATGGTTTTGCCATGGGGATTCCCAAAGCCTCCTTCCTATTTAGCATCCTCTGTTTTTCAATTAGAACTCACTGGTGGTAGAGGTACTGCAAGAAGATAGCATGACCCGTCTCCTAGTCTCTAGCCCTGGTTCCTGTATCTCTGATGTGGGATAATTATAGTTAACCTTCTTACCTCATAGAATTATTTCTAGGATCAAAATGGTAGAGAAAAGGGTTTAGTTTTAAAAGCAGGTAATGTCAAAAAATACAAAACCAAGACTGTGTGGGGAAAAGAGGAGAAACAACTTTCAGTACTATTACCAGAGGTGAGAGGTTAGTTGGGAAAACAGCCTGTGTATTTACATTCATTCAGTAAACATTCACTGAGCTCTTTTTTATGTGTGAGGCACTCACTGCACAGTAATGAATAGACTGTGGCCCCCGCCTTTGGGACTTCACAAGAGAGTGAGGGAGTAGAGAAAGCAAATGAATAATTAATACAATTCAATTTGTAAGTGCTTCAAAAGCAGCATCAACTATTAATAATCATCCAACTAGAAATAGAATATTTATCCAAATAGAAATGAATAGAAAGTTTCACAAAGTTCTAGAATTGAATAATAAATTTGTCCAGTATAAATACTTATGAAAATGAAGGAGGTAAATGAGTAAAGCAAGTATTTATTTTGGACTTAATGAAGGGGCCTGAAAAGGGTTGGGAGTTAAATCCTTCAAGACTGTGCTGCAGATGAAAAACTGAATAAAACAAAATAGAGTCAGAAATCTAAGCTCACTACTATGGAGGGTGTGATGAGAGTTTGACAGAGCAAAAAACATGCTACAAGACAGAGAAGAGATAATTAAATAAACAGATAAGTCAGGAGCGAGTCCCAAGATGTCATTCTTAAACTGAGTTTAAATGCTGGAAAAGAGTCTAGGGTAAAATGAAGAAAATAAACAACTTGAGAAAGAAAAAGAGAGAGTGAAGAAACCACAGACGCCCCAACTAGAATATCAGGTTTAAAAACTCAAAGAAGGTTAGCATAATTAAAAGGTGGGCTAGAGTGTGGCTTAGTGCAAGAGGAGGATGCTCCACTGCAGGCAGCTCAGGAAGGCCTTGCATGCTAAACAGCCACTTGAACTTCACGCTGAAAGCTACTGAAAGATTTGAAACAAAATAGTACCTGTTTGAAACTGCAACCAAACCTACATGAGAGGAGGGCTGAGGATGAGCTGACCAAGAGTTTAGTGAAAGATCCAGTGGACCCTGTTCTTTTCTGTTAGGACTCCTTCTCCACTATTTCATAATGATCAGACAGCAGGGTTTAGAAGGGCTGATGAATCCTCCTCCAGCCCTGAGGATGGGCAGGTGGCTTCCTTCTGGGCCAGTAAAAATACCCCTTCCTCACCCATTCCTATCATGTAAGAGGACCCAACATCCAGGATATGCTTTATATATTGTTGAAAATAGCCTTGTGGAAGTGATCCAGCGAGTTCCCAGAATTCTCGAAGTTTAGGGGTTGCAGTTTATGGCATTGTAATTAAACGGTAGTGTAATGGGAAAGAATAAGGAGGCAGGTGTTGTCATTCAGTCTTCAAATCAACATTAATTAAGTACATTCTGCCTGCCAAATGCAAAATGAGGTATAAAAGAGAACTGGAAGAAACACAAGTAAGAATAAAACATAATTCTTATCCCTAAATACCTTACTTTTAACAAAACCTTCAATTATTATTCAATATTAAAAATTTTTAAATGCATAAAATGATAAAAGTAAAGGAATTTGATCATTCAGGGAAAACAACAAAGGTAATTTGTAGTTGTTGCTGCAAGAATCAGGAAAGCCCTGAAACGGACTTGGTTTTCTAGTTGGACCTGAGGTAGATGAGATTTGGACAGAGAGATGGGGCACAATTAGCATTCAATCCAGTCAAGAAGAATGAGATTAAAGGTCATTAACATGGATCCCTAGATGGCAGAAGAGAAAGAATTTCAAAAGTCATTAAAATTACTTAGGAAAAGGAAGGCAAACAGAGGAGGTGGAAGATAATTGTTTCATCATTGGAAGCATTCAAAATGTGAGAATTAGTCAGAGGTTCAGGAGTGGCTCTGAGAAGCAAGAAGATGTGTGCATATATAGGAAGGGAGTGAGTTTCTATAGAGAGGGAAAGGGGAAGGTACCAGATAAAGGGCTACCTCTCCACAGTGTGATGAGGGTCCAGGAGGCCATGGTAGGAGAGGGGAGCAAGAGAGAGAAATGGAGGAGCCAGTGTGCTGGCCATGCTCAAGGTCATATGAGCCACAGATTGAAGACAGCAGGAATGAGTATCTGCTGCCAGAACAGGAATGAGGTCAGCAGAGATGTGGAGGGTGAGCACTGACACCTTGTACAATGGGGAATATGGACTTAGAAAAATAGCAATCATCTCTCTTCCTGTTAATGCTCTTTCCATCACTCTGATTTCTTAGTTCACAATTCCTCTTGCAGTGCAGTTTCACACCAGAAAGCAATCATATACACAGTGGGGTAGGACTGAGACTTTTTCTGCTGCTTTTCTTTTACCCTGATTTTAACTTTAAAATATTAGAATCAAATGAAAGTTAAAATTACTGCCAGGTCCTATTTTAGGATGGGACAAGTCCTTGGCACAGTGAGCTTCTGCAGCCAGCAATTGTCTTCTGGTTTCCCTAGCTCCTAACTTACCCTCTCACTGCCCTACCCTTACCAACCTCATCATTCCCAGATTGAACCATTTCCATCTCCCACCAAGCACATCTCTTGGCATTCCATTTTAAAACTCCCAGCTTAAAAATCCTACCTGTGTGGTATTTTGCAACACTGATAAACACCTGCACTATATAAGAAATGAAAAACCAAGGGAATGAAAGTAACATAGTTTTCCTGCCATGGACACTAATACATATTCTACTTCTCACAAAAACTCAGAGAGCCAGACATGGTTAATTCTATTTTATCTGAATATTGCTAGATGCTGAAGCAGGAATTATGGAACAAAACTAGTATAGGAAATGCTGACTAGGGAAAGAAATGGGGTATAAAGTCAATCCTAACCCAGCTTAGAGAAGAGAAGGGTGAGTCTTGAAGTCTGTGTGGCTTCCCTGCCTCCTAGGAGGTGGTGTTTGATGACCAAGGCAGCATCATCTGTGGATGAAGCTCTTCTTGTGAAAATGCATGATGGAGAACAGTCAGTCTAGAACCTCTAAGATAGTCCTTAATAGTGGCTTTTCTCATAGGGTGTGAAGATAGGCAGTTGCCTTGATAACAACAACAACAACAAAAAAAAGAGGTAAACAAAGAGGAACCAATTACAGCTGTAGAAAGGTGTCAGTGACTCAGCCTGGGCAGAGTGGGAGAAGAGGAATCCTGTTGTCACTTGACTCATTCATGGCTGGACATTTTAAATATCGTAGGAGGCACACTCAGGCAACTCCCTGGATGATGAGAGCAGTCACATTGAGTCACTGTTATCAGATTGCAGCCAAAGTAAGAATTCAGGGTATCACAGCTTGAGGGAAGGATTTGTCACATGATCACTATTGTAATTACCAAATGGGACATTTTATTGAATCCAGCTTCCTTAAAAAGACATACTTACAAATTCAGTAGTGCTACACACTCTTACCAGAATATTTCTAAATCAGTACATTTTTACTATCATAATTGATTTGCCAGCATTTTCTTCTTAAGTTATTTGAGTATTCTGTGATGTTTTCAAAATTCTTGATAAATTTCTAATATGATTTTATGCCAAAAATCTTAACTCAGGAATTATTCCCAAATATCTCTGATGGTTATAGAATACTGGAGAACAGGGCAAGATGCAAAGCTTTTCATCTGTTTTCCTCATATAAATGAGGACAAAAAAAAAAAAAGGAGCAGTTCAAGCCAAGCAATTATCCAGGGAGCCAATCCAATTTCTTTTATAATTTTTAATTACACAAATAATTCAAGATATATTCTTTTTATAAAAATTCTAATAGCAAAGCAAAAGGCCCCAGTTACTACAATACTCAAACCCACTCCTCTCCTTGGAGATATCCACCACTATCAGGTTAGTGTTTGCCCTCCCAGAACTTTTACAATCTGTTAAACACGTGTCTGTATGAATACATGCATAATCTATGTATTATTCAATATGTATCATATCATGTTCCTTAACTTACAAACCCAAGAGATGTGCTTTGTATGCCTTTGAGATATAATGAATTCAAACATACAAATAAACTTCCTTCTTTTTAACCACTACATATCATTTATTTCAGGGTAGCATTAGCTACTTTAAGAAGTAAATCGTAAGTGCCAATGGCTGAGAACAGCAGAAGTTCATGTCTTAGTCATGTGCCAGTCCAATCCAGGTATGAGACTTGATGTGTCAACACAAGGCTTTCCTTCTGGAAAGCTCAGGAACCCATGTTTCTTCCACTTGGTTGCTGGCCCCCTCCTACAGTTTTGTGATTATCTGCAGATAGTCAGCACAACATGGAAAAGGTACATCCATTTTTTAAAAGACATGTCTTAGAAGTGACATAGTACTTTCTCTATACTTTCTCTATTCTTACATTAGTAACTTCAAGGGAAATTGCTAATTTAATTTCTAAAGTGCTAATTTCATTATTATGCCATTGAAAGATTGTCTCTTGTTTTTGTTCTTATGAGAAATTCTGAAATTAATGCTTTTGTGCCTGCTTTTGTAAGTACACAGCTAAGTATTTTTCTAGTGTAGAAAGTAAGATGTATACAGTAAAGTAGAGGGGAGGGAATTGCGGGAAGGAGGGGGGAGGGGATGTACTAGGGACTGAATTAGAACAAATTATATACCAAGTTTTTACAATTAGGTCAAAATAAATTCTATTGTCAAGTAAAAATAAAGCAGCTAAAAATAAGAAAGTGAATATATAAATGATGACTCAATGTGCACAAGGAAATGAAATCATTAAGTCTAAGAAATGCCTGTATTCCTGTGTTTATTGCAGCACTCTTCACAATAGCTAAGATATGGAATCAATCAAGATGTCCTGATTCATCCAACAGATGAATAGATAAAGAAAATATGGTACATATACTTAATGGGATATTATTCAGCTATAAAAAAAGAATTAAATCCTGTCATTTGCAGCAACATGTATAGAACTGGAGGACATCATGTTAAATGAAAATAGTCAAGCACAGAACAGCAAATATTCATGTCCGCACACATTTTTGGAAGCTAAAATTATTGATCTCTAGGGGAGAGATTTTTTTTAGTCAACTTTTTCACTGCTGCAACTAAAAGACCCAACCAAAACAATTGTAGGAGAGGAAAAGTTTATTTAAGGGCTCACAGTTTCAGAGGTCTGGCTGACTCAAGGTGAGGTAGGAGATCATGGCAGAAGAGTGGCAGAGGGAAGCAGCTCTCATGGTGATCAGAAAGCAGAGAGAGACTCCACTTGCCAGATACAAAATATGTACCCCATGGTCACGCCCCAAATAAACCACTTCCTCCAGCCACACCCCACCTGCCTCCAGTTACCACTCAGTTAATCCCATCGGGGATTAATTCACTGCTTATGTTAATGCTTATAGCCCAATCATTTCTCCTCCAAACCTTCTTGCATTATCTCACACGTGAGCTTATGGGGGACACCACATCTAAAGTACAAGAGTAGAATGAATAGTGGTCCCTAGAGACGAGGAAAAGGTGAAGGGGAAAAGTGAGCTTAGATGACAGGTACCAAAATAGTCAAATAGGAAGAATTAGTTCTAGGGTTCTACAGCACAGTAGGTAACTACAGTGTACAACAATTTAGGATATATTTCAGAATAAACAGAAAAGAGGGGTCCAAGTTTTCAAATACACAGAAATGAAAAATATTTGAGGTGAATATGCTAATTACCTTGATTTGATCATTACATGTTGTATTTATGTTACAAATTATTGTACTGTGACCAATTGAAATGCACACTTGTGTCAATTAAAATTTTTTTAAAGAATATGGACATTTATTATTTTAATGGAGACTGTCAGACTGCTTTCCAGAAAAGACTGTCCAAATGCATATTCCACCAACAATGTATGGTTCTCCTACATCCCACTATTACTGTTAATAATCATTTATATTTTACCAATGATAAATATGATATCTAATTGCATTTTATAGATTTCATAATGATGTTGAGCATCTCTTAAAATATTTGTAGTACCTATTTATATGACTGCGGCTACAAACTGATTAGTCACAACTTTTACAAGAGGTGTAGGAGTAGAAGGTACATTTCTCTTGACCAAACTAGGAAAATGGTCTTAAAATATCCCCTTAAATATTGTTCTAAAGACCACCGCTGGGGGAGAGGGTGCATTGAAGTGATTTTAGTAAAGAGAAACTAGTGTGTGACTATTTTAAGTAGCTGAGGAAGGATTAAGAATCACTTTCCTGAAGAATCCATTTACCATTATCAAAGTTAACCACAGGGAAGAGACCCTAGTTATTGAGCAGAAGAGGTCTCAAAAAAATGCACAAATGTTTCCCACACAGGGCAGATATTCATGCATGACTATATCAGTCAACTAATAACATGTACCACATATACACCTTTTCCCTCCCAACCTCACCCTAATCACACACTAGTGGAAGAAGAGGAAAGTATAGGGTGTGAACACTAGAGTGGTGGGGAAAGATTGTCCACTCATTAATTCTTGTGCAGGCTGGGTTAGAAGTTTATACCTTCCACCTGGGTGTGGTGGTGCACGCCTGTAATCAGAGGTTCTGGAGGCTGAGGCAGCTGGATCACAAGTTCAAAGCCAGCCTCAACAACTTAGCAAGACCCTGTCTCTAAATAAAATATTTTAAATGGACTGGGAATATGATTCAGTGGTTAAGCACCCCTGGGTTCAAGTCACAGTGTCAAACAAACAACAACAAAAATAACATTTACACCTTCCATATGATCTGTATAGACTAAAACCTGGAAGACAGTGAGAAAGTGAGACAGAGCAATAAAGGAGGGCTCATCCAAATCTGCCAAATTAAGTTTCATCCCTAAGCCTGTGCTGAACTTTGGTTTGCTGGGATTCATGTAGATAGAGTAGCACCTGGGCAGGAAACAGCTCTGTTTGCAACAGGATGTAGGATGAGAGATATGAAGGAGCAAAAATCAGCCAAACCCACAGGGAGAGAGGGCATATGCAGTGCTGGCATCTGGGGGCAGTTTTTCTACCTATTTACATTTAAGTCCTGTGAAAATGGAGAAAAATAATTAACCTCAAGCAACCTAACACACCTGAATTTCCAAGAAAATGCAGCATTGGCAATTATCTGAATGAAATGAACACACAGTGTCTGCCTATCAGGTAACTTTTCAGTTTGATTTAGTGTACCTTTAAATGAGTTGATACATTCTAACTGCTTAGAAATGGGTCAGGCATAGAGTAAATGCTCAGTAAGGGATGGGATTATTATTATTATCATTAAACATAATCAATTTATGTCTAAACAAAAAAATAAAAATTATCCAGCATGATTTTGTTCGCTGTTTCCATAGTTATTGAGCTGTGATGCAATTTCTATTTTGTTAAACTAAAATTGCTTTAGTCCCTTTGGTGGGGGAAAGTGTGTGTATGTGTGCATGTGTAAAATGTTAAGTAATTGCTGAACTAAGCTAAATGAAACTATATTGCCACAACAGAACCTGTAACTCTACAAGATAGAAGCCGTTGTATTACTGTGAGAGCCAGCATTGATATTAATATTATACCTCAAAGTCAGCTATTCTTCCCAGTTATTGTGCCATGGAATAGCCATGAAATGGTGTATATAAAGAAAGGAAAGCTGGAAAGAGCCTTACCCTCTGTAATGAGCAGCCAGGGCACAATAACCTCAAGCAGTGAGAAAGAAGTGATCCTAAACCAGAAGACTACGGCGGTACCGGAATAGACTTGGGGGCAGGTCAAGACAGTCTCTGGTCAACCACAGGTTGTCAGCAACTGATGGCAGTAAAACCCAACTCTTTGTAGAGTCACTCCTCCTCAGGGAGAAGGATTGGGACAGACAAGTCTCTAATGGCTGCTGCTTCTATTGGGACCACTTAAAGCAGATGGGCAGTGCTGGAGGAAATCCAACAAAAGCAAAAAAAACTAATAGATGCACAGCCAGGAACTCATTTGCGGAGTTTACTTTCCCACTTGGTTTGCCAAAACTGGTTAAGAAAAATTCCTTATAATCTTCAAAGTCATTCTGGCAATTGAGATCAGTTTATCTCAATAAAGACAAAAAAAGCACTGACTTATATGGCACTATGCATTTTAGGAATGTAGTGATAATCAGCATAGTCATCTCTTCTTGGCGGTTCATAAAAAGTCCTACAATGCCCCAAACTCAAGTTCTCACCAACAAAGCCTCATATGCAGGAAGCTCCATATCTCTCACATATAAACGGAAGGTAAATATTGTGGAATAGAGAGGGAACGAAGGTGCCAGCTACTACAGGATTTAGCCAGAGACTGTGTCTCACTAGTAGGTACATAGTAGGTGCTTCCTTGATAGCAATGCCCCATGTGTAGCATTGGCCCCATGAAGACTACGATTTCTTAACATTCTATATTCATCAGCATAAACTTATCATCAGATAATGAATAGGTTGGTGATTAATTTCTCACATTTCAGATGGAGAAACTGAATATTCTTACTCAGTGAACATGTAGGCCATCACAAGAGATCCTGTGTCTTCCAATCTACAAACAAACTGTATCAAAAAAGATTTACTGCTTATCTGCTTTATGGGCTAGTCTAGAATTTGACCCAGTTAGAGACCTGGCAGAAACAAGATGGAAAGGAGGGTGGACAATAGAGGAAACAGACTTGGCAACATTTGTACACGGACTGAAGATGATCAGAATAGGTATAGCACACCTGTGCATCCTTTCTACATGCTCACCTGTAGATAACACCTGCATTGTGTGCTCAGCATAATCAAGAAGTTAGCATGGTAGTGCTATTGCAATGCTCATATAGTGATTAAAATTTTCAAGGAAAAACGAGAAAAGAAAGGAGGCAATGAAGGGGAAGTACAGGGAGGGAGGGAGGAAGGAAGGAAGAAAGAGAAGGAAAAAAATGAAGGAAGAAGGAACAGAATGCCTTTGAAATCACCTAGCACTGCTCTCTCATTTTGCAAATGAATAAACCTGAGTCTCAAAGAACCAAGTTGACCAAAGAAAGGACAAAAAAAAAAAAAAAAATAGCATTATCCAAAGCTACTCTTGTACAACTAGAAACACAAATGGAAAAGGTTGTGCTTTCTAAAAAGGGAAGCTGGGAACAGGATGGCAGGATGGAAAGGCACAGAAAATAATAGCATCGTAGGAATTAAATAATATTCTAGCTTATTTTATGTAAGATATTAGAAAGTTTTTATTTTAAAAATAAGAAAATGAGCGTCTCCCAACCATTTTCTATGAACTGAATTTTCTTGTTCCCCCAAAATTCATATGTTAAATTCCCAATCCCCAATGGTATTTGAACTTGGGGCCTTTAGGAGCTGATTAGGGTTAGATGAAGTTATGAGAGTGGGGCCCTCAGAGTGGGATTAATACCCTTATAAGAAGGGACAACAGAGAATGTGCATTCTCTCTCCCTCCCTCCCCAGCCCTCACAATGTGAGGAGAGAGGGAGACAGTGGTGGGTCACAAACCAAAGAGAGAGTCCTCACCAGAATCTGACTATACTAACACCCTGATCTTCAACTTCCAACCTTCAGGACTGTGAGAAAATGTATTTCCATTGTTGCGGCCACCCCATCTATGGCATTCTGTTATAAGGATACTAAGAGCAGACTTAGACACATCCATCCATACATACACACATACATATGCAGAATTAATCCTGGACCATCCACAGCAGTGGTTTCTTTGACTTCCCACCTGAAATACTCTTTTCTCATTCTCCACCCCACCCCCACACACACACACAGACACATGCTCCTGTTACAATCATGCACATTCTTTGTGACCTTGTTCAAGTTTCATTATGTTCTGCAGCTTTCCAGATCCTGTCCTAGTCAGAATGATTCATTCCTATCTCAGTCCACACAAAACCCAAGGTATCATAGAAATGGTGCCTTTAATTCAATTTATAGGACATTAATAAAAATCTTACTTCAACTCTCCCTAGGCTTTTTGCCCCCAGACCCAAGTGTCTGGTTCCATTAATCTTGTCCTACATAGCATCCTTTATGACTCCAAGCAGCTTCCCAATAAATATCTATTGAATTTAGTGGATTCGACTATTGAACACCTAGTCCCTAGATGAAACTCTCTCCAGCCACAAAAGAGATTGGCAAGTCCCAACAGGGTCAGTATACAGCTTTTTCCTCCTCTAGCATTTAAGAAACTGCCTACAGATTCCGCCAGCCTTCCAAGCATCCAGAAATCGATGACAACAAATGATGTCGTCAAAGGGCCAGGTCACAGGGGAGCACACACATAGGAGGTGCCAGCAGATGCTCCACTGATACAGTCGCCACAGAAGCTTATCAAAGCTGCCTCCACCTGGTTCTCCACACAGAGCCAGGTCAGATGCAGGCAAAGGGCAGCTTGCTGATTTCTGTCCTCACTCCTGGAGTGATGTCTGTGTCTGTCAATAAGGGAAGGGAGGTGAATTATCTCAGTCTGGGGCCACGAGGCATGGAGAGGAACAAATAGCCACTTGTATTGCTGCAAGATAAGGGAGCAGGGGGAATGGCAAAGCGAGAATAATAGACCGGCAAGCCAGGGGTGCACAAGGAGCTGTGCTCCAACCGTGCAGAGGAGGATGGAGAACAGCTCACTGTGTGGAATGCATCATCATTTTAATCCCCACAGGCAGGTAGAAGCATCTAGTATTGAAACACGAGAGGAGCATAACATCACTAGCCTTGCAGTGTATCGGTTAGCACGCCGGCCAAGCACCAGAACCCTGAGCTGAATTAGAAACTCAGAAACACCCTAATCTGCACTTATAATGAAGGCACCCTGATACGTGATATAATTCTTTGCCTCAGCACCCTCTGCTTCATCTTCTTAACCCAAATCTGCCTGCAAGTCCCTCCACCCACCCCCATCCCTCGACTCTCCCTTCCTTTGAGGCACTTGTCCCTTGCCAGGGCAGCCAACTCAGTAAATGTAGCAAAACAGATGAAAGTCTTGAGAAAGAAGCTGGGAACCCTGGGGTAGAAAGATGGACTGGAAAGGGAGAGAAAAAAAAGAGCAACAAGCAAAGTTAATTTAAGGCCTGAGAAAGCCATTTTGACATTCTCATTCCGGCATTATCTTTTCCCCGGCAGCTGCAGCTGTTCACCCACTTTCATCACTGGCATAAACAGTCCATATCTGCAATTACAAGTGCCCGGGGAGCAAGCATTAGTATGCTGCATGCAGTCTGGGGAAAGGTGTGATGTTGGGCTTCTTCCTGCCTTAGAAGTCCCGGGCACACATGTCCAGGAACAAAGGGAAAAGAAATGCAAAAAAGCTGAGCATCTCTGTTGGATGTCAGCCCTTGTCTGAAGGATGGGTCAAATGGTTGTGTCAGAATCAAAGGAGAGGGAAAGAGAGGAGAGAAAGGTGAAGTTTGTGACTGAGACTGGGTTTTTAAATCCCTCTTAAAGAAGTACCTACCCACTAAGAGCTTTGGGCTAATTTAAGGGGGAGGTAAAACAATAACAACAGGGAAGAAAAATTCAGCCTAAGGCCAAGCATAGGGGGACCAAGGAAAAAAAAATAAGAAAATCTATTGAATATTCCTTCTGTTTTCCTCTCATTTCATCTGTTCATTTGTATTTTGGCGTCACCTCCTTGACTAGTCAGAATAACATGCCATTACCTCTGGAACAGAATATTCCATGTATCCTGCCTAGGTTTTGAGCATTTTCCATCAAACTAAACATCTCAACTTCATGCAGCAACTTAGTCTTTAGTACTATGAGAACTTGATTTATAAAGTCACCCAATTAGAAAATAAGAAGGAAACTGATAATAAATGTAAAAGAATCTAGGCAACTAATGATAAGGAACTAACTAAATAAATCATAATATATACATTTACTAGATACTATGCAACCAGTGATTTCACTGTGCATTTCCTGAGCTGGTAATATATAGCTACAAAACACAAGCTCCATAGGGAAGCTGTTGTAGCACAGGGGTCTCTGACGCTGATAAAATAAGTTCCTGTCTAAGAGTAAGAGCATTTCTGGCCAGGCTTGGAAGTCAGTCTGCATCTATGCTGTGCACATCTATGCCTAAACAGATGTCAAATGGCCACTTAAAACAGCCCTAATTCCTCACTGAGGACTGAAGTCCTGGCTCTGATAAACTTTGAGAGATTAGGCAGGCAACACTAGTTTATTTTGGCAATATCTATTTTCTCTTTCCTTACTAACTGAAACCTTATTTATTCAAGAGAAGCAATATTTCTTGCAAAGAAAAAAAAAAAAAAAGAAGAAAAGCATTTAAAGAAAAAAAAATCTCCCTAACCTTCTTGGTGTTTAAATTGGCTCTAAGTAAGAAGATATATAAATGAAGAGCATCAGAGAGGACTTCTAGAAAAGCTGTCGAGAGAAGCAGACAGCAGGTGCCTTTGCCCATGTGTGAGGATGAAGTGGAGTGGCCATCTTGTGACCATGAGGCAGTGAGCATAGGGTCAAAATCCACATGCTAAGAGCAACTGAACAGGAAGCAGAGCACCTGGCTCCCAGTCGGCATTATGAACCACAATACATGCTCTATGCCATCTGTCTATTTCCAGTCACATGCAAAGGAAAATGAATAAGGAAAAAGATGTTCTTTGGGTTTTTTGTAACTTCATCCAATCAGTTTCTAACTTATATGAGAGGTACTCGTTAAAATCTGGGAGAAGTAAAACACTATACTTTCCCCCAACTTTCCCCAAAAGAAAAGTCAAATGAGTATTTAATGTCTATTTGTGTACTGCATTGAGTAGTATCCCCTCAAAATTCATTTCCACTCAAAACGCATGAATGTGACCTTATTTAGAAATAGGATCTTTGCAGAAATAATGATGTGAAGATGAGGTCATACTGATTAAGGGATCTCTAAATGCAATTTCACTGATATCCTCATAAGAAGAGGGAAATCTGGACAGATAAGAGAGAAGAATGGCATGTGAAGATGGAGGCGAAGACTGAAGTACTATGTCTCCAAGTCCAGGAATGCTGAGTAATGCAGACAACCACCAGAAGCCAGGAAGAGAGACATGGAGCACACTCTTCCTCAGATCCTCCAGCAGGAACCAGTCTACTGATAACTTGATTTCAGACATCTGGTCTTCCAAACTATGAAAGAATAAATCCTATTGATTTAAACTGTATAGTTTGTAGTACTTTGTTTTGGCAACCCCAGAAAATGAATACAATTGGTTTGTCTACTATTTATTTGCAAATATGTATTTTTATATCCCATATATCAGGAATGGGAGACTGTCTGAGGGAGACTGAGAAAATTGGATTTCAATACTGAATCCTGTGAGATAGGTCAGAATTCAATTCTCCTCAATAGTTTTATACTGTTATTGGGTTACTGTGGAGGGAGGTGACCAAGAAAAACAAAGAACCCCATGCTTTGAAGCAGTAGCTGTACCTTTCTTTGGAGAACAGCACCTAGCCAGTTGAGGCCATGAGATGATACTGCTCAGAATATCTGGTGAGCACAAGTCAAGCAACATATTATGCATAAGTGAACAACATAATATGCATAAGTGACCAAACTACAGTACATTGCTTGGTGGACAACCCCCATTTGGAAAATTGCATATCTAAATATAGATTTTTAAATGTACTAGTATTTATTTAAATGATCAAGAATTTGATGAATAAGAATAAAATCCTACTCGGGAATACTATGACAATTACACATAAAATTGTGGTAGTTGTCAATATAAAACTCAAACTCATTAAAACAGCATTTATAATATGTTTCCATTTGTTGGAGAGAAAAATATTAGATGATAGGTAGAGAAACAGTGAAAAAGAAATTGGTAAAAAGGTAACAATAAATATTCTCTGATCACAAAAGAGCTTAAAATTGTAATAATAATTAACTGAGCCTAACTGCACAGCTTTCCTGGTACCTCTGGATACAACACTAAGCATGCAGTAAACTAATATTCTCAGAATAATAACCAGAGGCCATCATTTCTAAAAATATGTAGTAAGAGGTAAAATGCCCCTTCTTTAGCATATGATCAAGTTATCTGATCTATTAAAAGTTGTTTATCTTCAGATGCATTCAGTGAATGAGCCTCCTAATCCAAGAAACAGCAGGCCAGCATTTCTCCCTGGTGGAACACAACTGAACCAGCACAGGAGGAATTATTCTTTTTTGCCTTTTTGGGCCAGGAACAGTCCTTGAGCCCTGCAAATCTGAGTCTTAATGAACATTAATGTCAGACGAAAAGGCCATGTCTGGACTACGGGATTCAGGAAAAAACTAAAATGTTCCTCCACCCATGACTGGAGGGCAATTTCTGAAAGGAGATGGTGGTGAACTTGTCAGACTGAGAGACCCAAGGAGACAGTCATAGGGACCCATGAAGACAGAAACAGGACGAGCATTATCCAAACTGCCTGACAGTGCGCAGACTGAATGTGTGAGCAGCAAGATGTCTGCGTTATAGCTGGGAAGCCAAGAAGCAGAAAGTGATCTGTTACAGGGATGTCAAAGAGTAAAGCAGGTCAGTGATGGATAGAAAGGGAAAAGGTATGAAAAATTAAATTGAGCAAGATATTTTTTCTGCACAAACAAGTTGTAAGAGGAGAAGGCAGCTGAAAAAACAAGGCATGCCTGGACCCTTAGTTCTGTATAAATTGCCCCACTCTGATCCACCCTCCCTGACTATTCCTCCGCCAGTATGTATTCACCCTTCCCTACCTTCCTGTGTTGTTGTTGAGTTATTGACAGCTACCCTGACCTTCCCACCATCTTAGTGCTTTGCTTGTCTGTTCTCTGCTTGATTACCTTCTGTTGGTCCCCTTCATTATACGGAAGGAAAGTCTGAGGCTCAGGGAGTCGGTGGAAAAACCAAGACCAGCCTGATACCCCCCTGGATGTGCAGCATACATACATTTTCCCACCATTTCAAGCTGCATCCAGAAGAAGGGCCTTTGTTTGTAGGATGGAGATACTATCTGTAGCAATTATATTGAAATTCTCATGTGAAGGAACATCTACAGATGTTAGGTTTCATATCAGGTAATTAAAGGCTTAAGAATAAAAATAGGCTAGAGAAAATACACGAAATATAAGCCAATTCAAGCAAAAATATTGAGGAAATAAATGCCTTCGCTTTCTCAGATTTAGCCTATTCATTTACCAATATAAGCTCACTTAATGAAGACCTAGAGGCCATCTCATGTAACATGAAATATTAATGATGGTCTTATGTATCACCAAAGGCTGAAAACTAGAAGATCACAAAAACAGAATATGAAAGAGGAACAATTAACATCCATAATTTGGACTATTGCCAGATGGCCAAACTAAAGGGCGCCTTTTACAAGTCAAACCATAACTATGCAAATTGATCAGGAAAACACATCATTAAAGATTAAGACTGGAGCCCATACCCAATATAAAACTTCAAATAATTCAAAAGCAAGTTTTTAGTGGAAACACAGAAAATTACAATAGCATACCCTGACTTTCCCAGGCCTCAGCAGTGTACAGATAAAACGGATCAACATAAAAATTTTAAAACCCTGTAATTCCATCAGTTTATTCTCTACATTCATGAAATAGTATCAATAGGCTTCCGGAATCTCAGTTATTTCTTTTTTTCTTCCACCTTTTTTTATTGGTGCATTATAATTGTACATATTGATGGAATTTTTTGTTACACGTTCATACGTGCACAGAATATAACAATATAATTTGGCCAATACCACTCCCCAGTACTTCCTCACTCTCTCCCTGCCTTTTTACCCCTAAGTTCCTTTCCTCTACTGATCTCCCTTTGATTTTTAGGAGATCCACTCCCACGTTGGTTTTCCTTTTTCCTCTCTAGCTTCCACATACTAGAAAATGCATAGGACCTTTAACGTTCTGAGTTTGACTTATTTTGCTTAAAATGATGGTCTCTAGTTTCATCCATTTTACTGTAGATGCCATATTCATTTTTCTTTATGACTAAATAAAACTCCATTTTCTTTATCCATTCATTCATTGATGATCCTTACGCTGGTTCCACAGTTTGGCTATTATGAGTTGTTCTGCTATAAACATTGGTATGCATGTATCACCTATAGTAGATAATTTTAATTCTTCAGGGTAAATACAGAGGAGTGCTATACCAAGGATAGCCATCATGGTGCTAATTTATAGTCCCACCAACAGTGTAAAAGTGTTCCTTTTTCTCCACATCCTCTCCAGCATTTATTATTAATTATTATTTGTATTCTTGGAGACTGTCATTCTAACTTGTGTGAGATGAAATCTCAATGTAGTTTTGATTTGCAATTCCCTAATTGTTAATGATGTTGATCATTTTTTCATGTGTTTGTTGGCCATTTGAATTTATTCTTTTGAGAACTGTTTTATTCATTTACACATTTATTAATTGGGTTATTTAATTGTGTGCAGTTTTTTGAGCTCGTTATATATTCTGGATATTAATTCTCTATCAGAAGAGTAGCTAGCAAAGATTGTCTCCCATTCTGTGGGTTCTCTCTTCACATTCCCAATTTGCTTTGCAGGAACTTTTTAATTTGATGACATCCCATTTATTAACTCTTGGCATTTTTTTCCTGAGCTTTACAAGTAAGAATCAGTTATTTCTGCTATATATTCTTTCTTCTAACTACTCTTTGTTGTTGATAGATTCCCCCTACACACACACATACTCTCCAAACAAGCCATCTGAATTTAGTGGTTGGCAGCTGATATTGTGCTTGACATCAAAGAAGGGAAACTGGATCCAGGCTAAGAGTGCCTGGATTCTGCCCTGTGTCATTCACCCATCCTACACCAAAAGCATCGTACTGGACTCTGCAGGGACAGGGAATTCCCTCCCCACCCCCAACTTGTGTGAATTTGTCACCCATTCCACAAAGTAGTATATTTCATACACTTTAGCTTCCCTCTTGAAAAGAACTCTTTCACCCTTGAACTCTAGCAGTACTCACAGGTCATTCAACCACTCAGTCAGTCAGCACATCCTATTGAAGTCTACCCTATGCCATGTAACACAAAAGCAAGGATCAGATATAAAAAAGTAAATCTGACCCTATTTTAATGGAGTTTGCGGTTCAGCAGGAGAATATGTATTATTCCAAAAAAATGATACAGTCTGAAATAAATGCACAATGGAATTAAGGCAATAAATGCTGCTAAGGAAGAGCACATACAGAAGAAATGCACATGAAGAGTGAAGAGGGTTCCTGAGGAAGGAGCTGAAGAAGAATCAGCTAGAAGAAGTGGGAGGAGCACCCTAGCCCCTCAAGCCTAGCCCAGAGAAGAGCAGTGTGAGTCTGGGAGGTGGAAGAGTGCTCAAGACAGTGAGGGAAGGAATTTAGGCTGACAGTGATCCTTCACCATTGCATGTTGATATAGTAAACATTACTGAGTTTCTATAAAGTACTGTGATAAGTACTGGGTAGCACTGTGTAATTTTTTAAAAAGATATAATTTTTGATCCCCAAGGGCTGCCAGTTTAATGGGAAAGGCAGGAACATTAACTTTTAGGGGAATGTAATAACTACTATTAGAAAGTTATGTATAAGGGACTAAGGGAGCCTCAGACTAAAGGATCAGGCAGTGCTTGCCAGCTAGAGGTCATCCAAGGGCAAACACAGAGGACCGGATTTCCAGGGAGAAAAGAGATCCTGAGCAAAGCATAGAGCATGAA
The DNA here is from genome assembly GCF_902686445.1 of Sciurus carolinensis. NCBI lineage: Eukaryota > Metazoa > Chordata > Mammalia > Rodentia > Sciuridae > Sciurus > Sciurus carolinensis. The sequence goes on along the minus strand of NC_062218.1, from coordinate 93,685,527 downwards.
ACAGCCTGTCATGCTCAGGGGACCACAGGAAGTTGAGTCTGGCTTATGAGAAGGGTGTGAGCAGATGGAGGTCAGGAATGTGCCAGGAGATGAGGCCGGACAGGCAGAAAAACTGGAGAGCCCACAGGAAGACCCTGTGTGCAAAGTGAAGGCATCGTAACTTTGTGAAAAAGCAATAGGGAGATAATGGAGGATTAAAAAGAGAAACAATGATTTCTTCTTTTGTTTCCCTTTGCTTTTTCTCCCCACTACCTCCAACTGTGAAATGTAGGAAGATTTCAAAAGAAAACCAAAAACCCATAGTGATTGATCCTGACTCTACTTTGTCATTTTCACAGGTTTATTTCCCCTGCTGGATGTTAGCACACAAAATCCCCAGGTGCTTTTTCCTTGTGTTACATTTCCTTTAGTTTAGTAAATCAGAGAGTTTATTTACTTTCACTACACTGTTTTGTGTTTTGGTGGATAGTAAGCCATTCTCTCATTGGGCAAAATTAATATTTTCAGTAATTGTGTGGCCATATGTATGATGTAGATAGATGCCTGATAGAAAATAGGTTTTGTTTAATATCATGATTTATTTATTAAACAACAAAAATGAAATAAATTTTGGAAAAAGTAATAGCTCCTGCTCTTAAGCAAGCTGAGGAATTTAGAACACAAATCATTTTCCACATTTTTAATATTGTGTCTGACACATACAAAAATTTATTAACATGTTGTGTTGTAAAGCATGGTAATATATTAAATTCCCATGAACCTACTATCCAATGGACACATCATGAACAAGATGTTTTATATGTGTATTCCTCCTCTGTCTCATTTCATTTCACCACCCTCTGCTGAAAGAGAGTAACACTATTATGAATTTTCTATCTTTACCTCACTTTTTAAAAATAGCTGCATCAAATGTGTACACATGCCTAAACATATTGCTTAATTTTCTGTGTTTGTGAATTGTCTTAATGGTATTGTGTTATCTATGATTTTATGGGATTGCTTTTTTTTAAATATTAGATTTCTATGATTTATATGTTTCTGAGGATAGCTATGGATCATTTGTTCTTACTCCTGAATAATATTTCACTATATATATATATATGTATATATATATATATATATATATATGAAACAATTTATACAACCATACTCCTGATAATGGATTCTAAATAATTTCCTTTCATGACTCTTATAAACTGTTATGAGCCTGTCTCCTGGAGACCTGTACAAGATTTTCTCTGGAATTGCTAAGATATGGTGTCTCCATGTTCATACTTTCAAGAGAATAACAAGGTGTTTTCCAAAATTATTATCTAATATGCCTTTCCAATACCCTAATTTCAAAGAAGTCCCAGGCTGTTTGCCTGGCAGTGGCACTTTGTGGCCATGGACTCCCCAGCTGCACGCAAGAGCAACAGGAGACACATTGGCAGCTTCAGGCAGCATAATAGCTGCAGCTGCCACTCACCTTTCCTATGATGTATCAGGGGTAAAAGAAAATAATTCCTACTGATCCATATTCTCTCCCATGCTTTGTGAATTAAAGCAATGATAAAAAGAATGAAAATGAAAAAGTAGATTCAGGCTATATTTTAGAAATTAAAACATACAAAGATAGTGGTTAAGGAAAAGTCAGAAATGACTCTACATTTACTTCTTAATATTTCCTAATATATAAGTATAATATTTCAGTTGGGTCCTAATATCTATTCTCCTGAATACTGAAAAGATTAAATAGGTTTTTTTTCTTTTATGTTCCTTGGCCATATACTTTCATGCCGTTTGCCCATTTTTCTATTATGTTTGTGTGTTTGTTCTCTTTTGATTTACATATTCTGGATATTAAAATGTTGGTAATAGTGTGACAAAAAGTGAAAACAAAAAAGTAGTAGAACCTTTCTTTTTTTGATAAACAAAAATTATTAATGCCCATATAGTTGAATAAATCATTTCTTTCATGATTAAAATGTGTTGTATCATGTTTAACCAAAGTTTCCCTATCCCCAACCTAGAAAAATATTCTCTCATGTGTCCTTCCTGAAGTTTTCCTTTTAGAAAAAGTCTATTTGTTTAAGTTGACTCTTGTGTATGGTGTAAGCAGGAATTCTATTTCAGCTTTTTAAATGGATATCCAGTTGTTCTAGTGCTGCTTATTGAGCATTTCTTTCCTTCTCCATTCTTCTTTTTTGGGGAGCCACCAGGGATTGAACTCAGGGGCACTCAACCACTGAGCCATATCCCCAACCCTATTTTTATTTTATTTAGAGACAGGATCTCATTGAGTTGCTTATTGCCTCACTGTTGCTGAGGCTGGCTTTGAACTCAAGATCCTCCTGCCCCAGCCTCCCGAGCCCCTGGGTTTACAGGTGTATGCCACTGTGCTGAGCTCCAGTGATCTTTAATTCCTTTGTGCCATGTGTCGTCTATGGCCTTTGTTACACATTGATTTCCCTCCCTTGCTCTCCCCTATATCACAAGAGCTAGATCCCTGGAGCTGAATTCTCCAAACATTTTTGCCAGCAAGTTTTAAGATAATGTTTGGGTGCTATCAGAAAAATGCATTTAAGCTAATTTGGGAAAAAGTAGGGAGATAGAAACAATTCACTCTCAGCAGCAATGGCAGAGGAAATAAGACTTGGATGGGTGTTTTATAGAAACCAGACAGGCTCCAAATTCCCATACTAGTCTTTGAGCAAGTTTGGGGTGCTGTGATCTCAGCAGAGTGTCCTATATGTTCTGACCTCTGAACAGCTTCTCTGGAAGGCTGTGGCAGTGACTCATAAGCTAAAGGCATTCCATGTCTCAAACCTTGGTCCTTCCAGTCCTTCAATAATTTGTGCTTATCTATTTTCCTTTTTAAAAGTCCTCCTGCTTGAAATATTGAATGGTTTTTGGTTTTTCCATTGTACCCTTGTCAAAGATCACAGTTCCATTCATGAGTGAGTCTGTTCCTGGGTTTTCTATGGTGTATCATTTGATGGTTTGTCTACCTGTGAGGCAATATACTGCCTTAATTATGGCTTTAGAATAAACCTTTTCAGAAAGAAAATTTTTCCATCCTTTTTTTTTTTTTTTTTGATACTAAGGATTGAACTCATGGTTGCTTAATCATTGAGCCATATATCTAACCATTTTTATTTTTTATTTTGATACAGATCTCTCTAAGTTACTTAGGGCCTTGTTAAATTGCTAAGGATGACTTTAACTTTTTGATCTTTCTGCCTCAGCCTCCTGAGCCACTGGGATTACAGGCATGTGCTACCATGCTTGGCTCCATCCTATTCTTCTTCACAATATCTTGGTTGTTCTTAGCTCTTACAGTCACTTGTCAAACCCATTTAAAACATCATAATTTTTATTAGACTTGCATCAAGTTAATGGATGTGTTTTCTTTTTAATTAACATTGATCCACATTTTAGAAGAATAATTCTAGTAATAGTGAGTATATTAGGTTTGGTAGGGTCAGATTAAAGAAAAAAGTGACTAGCTAGGAAGCTACATAGGCTGTTAGATAAGACAGTAACAATGAGAACACAGAGTTATGCTATGTTTAGGAAATAACATGTACAAAGTCGTGCTGAATAATAGGGAAAGTTAGAGATGACTCAGATTTCTTTCTAGGTCCCAGAATGTTATTCCTTAAGGGAAATACCAATGCAATCCACTCACAAACAAGGACAATGAGACTAGTTCGGGGTATGTTGAGTTCTGGTGACTAAGAAAGTCAGGTGAATATGAGTCTGAAACTCTTGGGGGAATACACAATGTATAGAGATCAATGAGTCAGCAAGATAGAAGTGATTGTAGAAAAATGTCCCACAGTTGGGAAGAAACCTGTGAAAACAGTCATTTTAGAGAGATCACAAGGAGATTGAAGAGTGGCTAGAGAAATGGTAGAAAAATCATAGAAGATAGTATTGTTGAAAGAGAGAGAGAAGAGAAGGAGGAAGTTGTTAAATGAAATGTATCCACTGGATTTATTAATATGAAGTTAATTGGCAGAATTTCATAGCTGTTTTGGGGATGGAAGACAGATTGTTTTCAACTAAGTAAATGGCCAGAAAGAGAAAATGGCAGATGGAGAAGGCTCTTCAAGAAGTTTGACTGCAAATGGGAAAAGATACAGAACAGTAGCTTGAGGGTGATGTGGAGTTAGAGGAAATTTTTTAAAGGAAATGTTTACATGTTGAAGGGAGCAAACAGAATACAGAGAAAAGACAGTGGGTGGCTAATGGCCCAAGGTCTCTGTCAAGTCAAGAGAAACTCCAGTGCAAGTGACTGGAAGGACACATGAGACTTTGGCTGTAGGAGGGGCAATCTTTAACCAAAAATAGAAAGGACTGTGAAACCATGAGTGGAAATACACTTTGTAGGTGTTTTGCGGCTTTAGGGGGAAAGGAATTATTTTGTTTGTTGGTTTGTTCATTGGTTTTTCTGAGTAAATGTGAAGGTAAGGTTTTATACTGAGACTGAGAGAAGATGAGGCAGAGGAAGAAAACTGAAGAGAGTCAAAGTTTGGAACAGCTGTTGAGATAAAAAGGTGAAGCTGCTGACTGGCTTTATGGAAAACTACTCCAAGGAGCACTGACAGTCCTGCTGACATGGGAGGGTTTGTCCAAACTGCTGGATAATTTTCCCCAGTAGAGCACTGGAACTTGGCAGCAGCCTGTTTCATTTTGTCCCCAAACCTATGTGCATGATTCTCATGGTTAGAGTGAAATTGGGTATATGTCATGTGATCTCACTTGACCCTTTTTGCAAACTGAAATAGGATAAGTGACAGGGAAGATTGCCACAATTAGACCCATAGGAAGAACTAGAAGAGAGATCAAATAGTAGTATGTGACAAGCTAAAAAAAAATAATATGTAAGTAGGAAAATATTATTTAACATTGGTTGTTTTGGGCTACACCAAAAGGCACTGACATGTACTAGAGCGACGGCTCTTCTTTAAATACAGTTGGGAAGTTAGACAACACTCTATTACCAATGACAACTGAAAAACACGAGGAAAAACACCATCCTAAGATGAATTTGTACAGGATGGTGATTAACCAGCTTCAGCCAACAGATCAGATATCCTGCTCTTTAAGAAACTTAATAAAACTGTAGGACTTATTGATTTTGCTCTTCCTCTAGGCAGAAATATGCCAAGAATATACACAGAGAAAATAAATAATCTTGAGCTTTCCTAAGAAAGCTCAAGCAAATGTGGAGTTATAGAGTCTCAAAGTGAATTCAGAGATAGGGCTGGTTCAGCATGCAGCTAATATTATAAAGATTCATTACCAAGTGCTTGTATTAACAAAGATGAAACATCTATCATATGACCTGGAGATTCTTTTTCTCTAAAATATACCCAGGAGAAATGGAAACAGTACAGCAAGTTATAACAATGTACAGATAGGCCATCTGTGAAGCAGAGATCCATCAGGTGCCCCATGAGAGGCAGTTCTGGAGGGTTCCAGGGGAATGGTTTGATACTTTGTTAATCACTGAGACTCCAACAGCACAGCTGTTACTGGAGAATGTGAAGGGGTGGGCAGAACGCTCCACAGAGGAGCTGTGAATCACCAGGGCCTGGCTCATGGCCCTGGACCTGAGTGGCTGAGCGGCAATCGCTCCTGGAACAGTATTGGCTAACCTGGGCGCCACTCTCCGTGTAAATTAAAAATAGTTTCCCACCAAACATGGACACTGAAACAGCTAGAAAAATACTTATTTAGTCAGTTTATCAAGGGTATATATGAACTATAATCTATGGTGGAAATTAAGGAGAAAAAAGATACAAGTGTCAAGAGGAATCAACCCATTTGAGAAGCTCATGAAAAAGAAGAAACTGCTTTGTCCACCCCAAGTTATCCCTCTCTCAAACATTCCCCTAGTTCTTTGCTATGGGCAAATTCCCTACTCCCCCATGTGCTGCTGACCAAAGGGAAGGATATTAGAGCAGCGTTTCCAGAACTTCTTGACAAATTTCACCTGCTCCTCCTGACAGGAGGAAGAGCAACTCATCTACCTTGTAGACACTGCACTCTCGGCAAACTGGAAACAAGAGTGAGCTTCTTTAATCTGATTACAAGTTATTAAAAACTCCCATAAAAATGTCATATTTAATAGGAATTTAATTGGAGTTTAATAGTGACATATTAAAAGCTTTCCCCCTGCCTAAGATCAGATACAAAACAAATGTCAGTTATCACTGACTTAAAATTGTACTAGGTAGTACAATAGGAAATACAAATAAAGAAAACATATATCATGAAAATAAAAATTAAACTGTTGAACTATTTGCCTTTTGCAAATGAAATAACTATGCATTGAAAACTTCTTGAACTACCATTTACAAATTAATAAATAAATTAACAATGTTTCTGCCTATAAGCTCAATACTTAAATATCAATAAATTTTACATACATAGTTGCAGCACATAATTAGAAAGTATTTTTAATTGTAACTTTTATAATAGTATTAAAAATCCTCAAATGTCTAGGAATAAATTAAAGATGTATAAAACATCTACACAGAAAAGCAAAAACAGTGAAAGAAATTTAAGAATACCTAAAGATGTAGAGGGATGTATAACAATTATGGATTGGAATATTTATCAGTATAAAACTTCAGTTTTCCAAAATTATTCAGTATAAGTTCAATGAAAATCTCAGCTTTCTTTGTGGAAATGACAAGAGTCAAGAATAGGAAAGACTATTCTGAAGAACAAAAATGGCAGGGTTATAGTACCAGTTATTAAGACATTTAAGCTTCAGCAATAAGGGGTGGCATAGATTTTATACCTGGACAGATAATTAGAAACAAATGACACAGAACAAAGAACCAATAATTAGACCCATTTTATATGTTCTCCTGATATTTGACAAAAAAATGTCACCATAACATAGCAGGAAAAGGATGCTTAAAAACAAAATGAGCACTAGATCAATTAGATATCCATATAGGGAAAATGCACTTTTATTCTATTACATATCATGCACTGTCTATTCCAGATAGATTGTAGGCCTACATGTAATAAAATAATTTCAGAGAATGTGTTCATGGACTTGAAAAAAAAGCAAAGATTTGTTAAATAAGGCAGAGAAATTACTATCCATAATAAAAGACATTGAGAAATTGGATTGGACAGAAAACCAAGGCACAGCATCTATCAAAATTGTAGTACCGGTAGATCCAAGATGGCGGACTAGAGGGTGACCGCATCTCCCATTGTTCCAGAACTCAGGATTCAAGAAGGTGAGGTATTGAGAGACTCGGACCAACATAGAGCCGCGGGGTGAGTCTCTCCCACCAGGTAAAGCTCAGCCTGGGCGGCAGGGCCAGACAGGGGCACCTTCTCAGACCAGGGCAGGACAGCGAGAGGCTTTCCAGAGCAGCCCTGCTCCCTCCGGCGGCAGGGGCAAGCCACAACCAGGATCTTGGAGCAGGCCCGCCCAGTGAGAGTTTTTCCACACAAAACCAAACCCAAGCCCTGAACCCAGCGGCGAGCCCGGCCCACAGGCGGATTCTGGGACCAAGGCAGGACAGCAAGAGGCTTTCCAGAGCAGCCGAGCTCCCTCCTGCGGCGGCAGGCCCTGTCTACAGCCAGCTTCTAGGAGCAGGCCTGCCCAGTGAGAGGAATTCCACGCAGAACCAGCCCCCAGCCCTGGACCTAGTAGTGGGCTAGGGGCAGCTTTCTTCGAAAGCCCTGCATTATCAAGTTCCTTCAAGACTTCAGGCTACTGAAGGCTGGGAGGTGATATACTGGAAATCTACAGGGACACTATAAGCCAATAGAGGAAATCTGCAATATCTCAGAGTCCCACTGATATCTGACCAATATGAGAAAACAAGGGAAGAAAATGTCCCAAACAAACCTAGATACTATGTCAATAAAACCCAATGACAGCACAGCAGAAGAAATGTCAGAAAGGGAGTTCAGAATGTACATAATTAAAACAATCAGGGAAGCAAATGAGGAGATGAAAGAGCAAATGCGAGCATTGAAGGATGAGATGAAAGAGCAAATGCAGGCATTAAATGATCGCACCAATCAACAGTTAAAAGACCAAATACGGGAAGCAAGAGATCATTTCAATAGAGTTAGAGATACTGAAAAAAAAAAAAAAAGAAATCCTTGAAATGAAGTAAACAATAAACCAAGTTAAAAACTCCATAGAAAGCATAACCAATAGGATAGAACACCTGGAAGACAGAACCTCAGACATCAAAGAAAAAATATTTAATCCTGAAAACAAGTTGACCAAACAGAAAAGATGGTAAGAAATCATGAACAGAATCTACAAGAATTATGGGATATCATGAAAAGGACAAATTTAAGAATTATTGGGATTGAGGAAGGCTTAGAGAAACAAACCAAAGGAATGAACAATCTAGTCAATGAAATAATATCAGAAAATTTCCCAAATCTGAAGAATGAAATGGAAAACCATGTACAAGAGGTTTATAGGACTCCAAATATACAAAATTACAACAGACCCACACCAAGGCACATTATTATGAAAATACCTAACATACAAAATAAAGACAGAATTTTAAAGGCTGCAAGAGAAAAGAATCAAATTACATTCAGGGAAAACCAAAAAAAATATCAGCAGATTTTTCAATCCAGACCCTAAAAGCTAGAGGGCCTGGAACAACATTTACCAAGCCCTGAAAGAATACAGATGCCAACCAAGAATCTTATACCTAGCAAAAATTACCTTCAGATTTGAAAACGAAATAAAATCCTTCCATGACAAACAAAAGCTAAAAGAATGTACAAAAAGAAAGCCAGCATTATAGAACATTCTCAGCAAAATATTGCATGAGGAAGAGATGAAAAACAACGATGCAAATCAGCAACGGGAGGAACTAGCCTAAAGGAATAGCCAAATAAAGGAGAAACCAAATCATGTCAAAAAACAAAAATGAGTCAAATGACTGGGAATACAAATCATATCACAATAATAACCCTGAATGTTAATGGCCTGAACTCACCAATAAAAAGACATAAACTGGCAGAATGGATTAAAAATAAAGAACCAACAATATGCTGCCTGCAAGAGACTCATCTCATAGAAAGAGATACCCAAGACTAAAGGTGAAAGGATGGGAAAAAACATACCATGCACACAGACACAGAAAAAAGCTGGAGTATCCATCCTCATTTCAGATAATGTGGACTTCAAGACAAAATTAGTCAGAAGGGATAAAGAAGGACATTATATACTGCTTAAGGGAAGCATAAATCAGCAAGACATAACAATCATAAATATCTATGCCCCGAACATTGACTCATCCACGTACGTCAAACAAATCCTTCTCAATTCCAGAAATCAAATAGACCACAGCACAATAATACTAGGCGATTTTAACACACCTCTCTCACCACTGGATAGATCTTCCAAACAAAAATTGAATAAAGAAAACATAGATCTCAATAACACAATCAACAATTTAGACTTAACAGACATATATAGAATATACCATCCAACAAAGAATGAATACACTTTCTTCTCAGCAGCACATGGATCCTTCTCTAAAATAGACCATATTTTATGCCACAAAGCTATTGTTAGCAAATAAAAGAAGATAGAGATACTACCTTGTATTCTATCAGATCATAATGATTGAAATTAGAAATAAATGACAGAATAAAAAAGAAAAACTTCTCCAACACCTGGAGATTAAATAATACACTATTATATGATGAATGGATAACAGAAGACATCAGGAGGGAAATAAAAAAATTCTTAAAAGTAAATGAGAACAAAGACACAAATATCAAAATCTCTGGGACACTATGAAAGCAGTACTTAGAGGAAGATTTATTTCATGGAGCATATTTAACAAAAGAAGAAAAAAATCAACAAATAAATGACCTAACACTACAGCTCAAAGTCCTAGAAAAAAAATAACAGACGAACACCAAAAGTAGTAGAAGACAGGAAATAGTTAAAAAAATAAAGAGTAGGTTCTTTGAAAAAATAAACAAAATTGATAAACCCTTAGCCACACTAACAAAGAGAAAGAGAGAGAAAACTCAAGTTACTAAAATTCGGAATGAACAAGGAAATATCACTACAGACAAGAGTGAAATACAAAAACATAATTAAAGCTATTTTGAAGATCTATACTCCAACAAAACAGAAAACCTCGAAGACATCAACAAGTTCCTAGAGACATATGAATTACCTAATCTGAACCAGGAGGACATACACAACTTAAATAAATAAATTTCAAGCAATGAAATAGACGAAGTCATCAAAAGCCTACCAACAAAGAAAAGTCCGAGACCAGATGGGTTCTCAGCCAAGTTCTACAAAACCTTTAAAGAAAACCTCATTCCAATACTCCTCAAAGTATTCCATGAAATAGAAGAGGAGAGAACACTCCCAAATTCATTCTATGAAGCCAATATCACCCTGATACCTAAACCAGACAGAGACATATCGAGGAAAGAAAATTTCAGACCAATATCCTTAATGAACATCGACGCAAAAATTCTCAACAAAATTTTAGCAAATCGCATACAAAAATATATTAAAAAGATAGTGCACCACGATCAAGTGGGTTTTATCACAGGGATGCAAGGTTGGTTCAACATCTGGAAATCAATAAATGTCATTCACCATATCAACAGACTTAAAGTTAAGAATCACATGATTATTTCAATAGATGCAGAAAAAGCATTCGATAAAATAGAGCATCCCTTCATGCTCAAAACACTAGAAAAAATTGGGGTAGTGGGAACATTCCTTAACATTGTAAAGGCCATCTACACTAAGTCCATGGCCAATATCATTCTAAATGGTGAAAAACTGAAAGCATTCCCCCTAAAAACTGGAGCAAGGCAGGAATGCCCTCTTTCACCACTTCTATTCAACATCATCTTTGAAATTGTAGCCAGAGCAATTAGACAAACCAAAGAAATTAAAGGGATACAAATAGGAAAAGAAGAACTCAAACTATCCCTGTTCGCTGATGACATGATTATATGTTTAGAGGAACCCTGGAAATTCCATCAGAAAACTTTTAGAACTCATAAGTGAATTCAGTAAAGTAGCAGGTTACAAATCAATGCTCATAAATCCAATGCATTTTTATACATAAGTGATGAATCTTCAGAAAGAGAAGTTAGGAAAACTACCCCATTCATAATAGCTTCAAAAAAAAAAATACTTGGGAATCAATCAAACAAAAGAGGTGAAAGACCTCTACAATGAGAACTACAGAACACTAAAGAAAGAAATTAAAGAAAACCTTAGAAGATGGAAAGATCTCCCATAGGCAGAATTAATATTTTCAAAATAGCCATACTACCAAAAGTGCTATACAGATTCAATGCAATTCCAAATTAAGATCCCAATGACGTACCTTACAGAAATAGAGCAAGCAATCGCAATCATGAAATACATCTGGAAGAATAAGAAACCCAGAATAGCTAAAGCAATCCTTAGCAGGAAGAGCGAAGCAGGGGTATCGCAATACCAGATCTTCAACTCTACTACAAAGCAATAGTAACAAAAATGGCATGGTATTAGTACCAAAACAGATAGGTAGATCAATGGTACAGAATAGAGGACATGGACACAAACCCAAATAAATACAATTTTCTCATACTAGAAAAAGGGGCCAAAATATGCAATGGAGAAAAGATAGCCTCTTCAACAAATGGTGCTGGGAAAACTGGAAATCCATATGCAACAGAATGAAATTAAACCCCTATCTCTCACCCTGCACAAAACTCAACTCAAAATGGTCAAGGACCTCGGAATCAGACCAGAGACCCTTCATCTTATAGAAGAAAAAGTAGGTCCAAATCTTCAACATGTTGGCTTTGGATCAGACTTCCTCAACAGGACTCCCATAGCACAAGAAATAAAAGCAAGAATCAACAACTGGGATAGATTCAAATTAAAAAGCTTTCTCTCAGCAAAGGAAACTATCAGTAATGTGAAGAGAGAGCCTACAGTGTGGGAGAATATCTTTGCCACTCATACTTCAGATAGAGCGCTAATTTCCAGAATATATAAAGAACTCAAAAAACAATATACCAAGAATACAAATAATCCCATCAACAAATGGGCTAAAGAAATGAACATACACTTCACAGAAGAAGATCTACAAGCAATCAACAGATATATGAAAAAATGTTCAACATCTCTAGTAATAAGAGAAATGCAAATCAAAACTACCCTAAGATTCCATCTCACCTCAATTAGAATGGTGATTATCAAGAACACAAGCAACAATAGGTGTTGGCAAGGATGTGGGGGAAAAGGTACACTCATACATTGCTGGTGGGGTTGCAAATTAGTGCAGCCACTCTGGAAAGCAGTGTGGAGATTCCACAGAAAGCTTGGAATGGAAACACCATTTGACCCAGCTATCCCACTCCTCAGCCTATACCCAAAGGACTTAAAATCAGCATATTACAGAGATACAGCCACATCAATGTTCATTGCTGCTCAATTCACAATGGCCAGATTGTGGAACCAACCTAGATGTCCTTCAATTGATGAATGGATAAAGAAACTGTGGTATATATATACAATGGAATATTACTCAGTCATAAAGAATGATAAAATTATGGCATTTGCAGGCAAAGGGATGAAATTGGAGAAAATCATGCTAAGTGAGATAAGCCAATCTCAAAAAACCAAAGGATGAATGATCTTGCTGATCAGTGAATGATGACACATAATGGGGGGTGGGAAGGGGGCAAAATGGAGGAAGGAAGGACTGTATAGAGGGAAAAGAGGGGTGGGAGGGGTGGGGGAATGGAAAAAATAACAGAATGAATCAAATAACATTACCCTATGTAAATTTATGATTACACAAATGGTATGCCTTACTCCATGTACAAACAGAGAATCAGCATGTATCCCATTTGTTTGCAATAAAAATAAATAAATAAATAAATAAATAAACTGTAGTACCGTGTGTGCATGCCTGTAATCCCAGCAGCTCAGGAGGCTGAGGCAGGAGCATCTCGCATTCAAAGCCAACCTCAGCAAAAGCGAGGTGCTGGGCAACTCAGTGAGACCCTGTCTCTAAAGAAAATAGAAAAAAGGGCTGGGAATGTGTCTCAGTGACTGAATGCCCCTGTGTTCAATTCCAAGTAAACCCCCCCACCTCCCAAAAAATGTTGTATATATGCGTATTCTGTGAATCAGAAATTCTACTCCTGGAGGTATACCCAACAGAAATGTGCACATATGAACAAAGTCAAGCATAATTGTTGTTAGAATGATTACAAATAATAGACCCATGTTGGAAACAACCCAAATGTTCATAGACAACAGAGTAAAATAAGTTGTATTACATTCCCACAATATATTATTATAGAAAAATGATAAATATTGAGCTACTGCTGTATGCTGTAACTTGAGTGACTCATGTTGAGCAAAGAAGACTGGTAAAAAAGTGTATGATTCCATTTTTATAAAATTTTAAAAATGTGTCAAACTAATTTACTGGGACAAAATAGTGGCTAATTTCTAAACAGTATAGTAATGATGAGTTGACATGAGGCAGGCTGCAAAGAAATCTATAGGGATCTATTTCTTGAAAATGGATGTGTTTATTTTGTAAAACTGTATCAAGCTATACACTTAAGACATCTACTTTATAATATATGGCATATTTTGGTAAAAATAATATGCAAAATAAAATCCACAAATGTAAGTTGGATTTTTATAATGTTTCTATCCCTAAGACTTCAGTGTCATCTCAAACTCAACTGAAATGAATGTATGTATATGCTCTTCTTGCTCTTATAACATGTATAAAGAAGACTTGAAAAAGTCTTTATAATAATAAACTGCTGATTTGTGTAATGGAAATGTCATGATATAGCTTAAGAACTTGCATTTCCATGTACAGCTTTGTGATCTCTGGTCTACTGTTTTGAATTTGTTTACCTCAATTTCTCCATCTATTAAAAAGAATGGTAAAAATATTCCTACTCTCCTACTTTTGTATTTTCCCTTGCTTAGCCTGGAAAATATTTTTCTTTTCACATCTTACCCTGAATTCTTGCTTCTTTGTGAAACTAATTCCAATTATTTTCAAGTACGCTTTACCGATCTGTCCTTGCTTCTTTGTCTACACTATGTACATGCTTACTGCTGTGGTCTGCTTACTGCTATGTCCCCTGTCCCCTGACAACTTCATATGTTGACATTTAATCCCCAGTGTGATGATATTAAAAAGTGAGAGTTTGGGAATGATTAGATCATAAGTGCTCCAGCCTCATGAATAGGATGAGTGCCCTTATAAATAGGCTTATGGGAGCTTGCTTGTCCCCAATATTTCTTCTGCCATCTGAGGACACAGTCTTCCCTCCCTTCTACCATATGAGGATATACCAACAAAGTGCCATCTTGGAAGGAGAAAGCAAAACCTCATTAGACAATCACTGGTGCCTTGGTCTTAGACTTTCCAGCGTCCAGAACTATGAGATATAAAATTCTAATATTTATAAATTACCTGGTTAAGGCATTTTGTTATAGCAGCAGAAATGAACTGAGATACTTAGCTTTACAGTATTAGTTTTTTTTAGCTCCCACCAAAAGAGAATTTCTAGAAACTTCTGGAAGACAAGCACTGTGTTTTTCATGTTTTGTATCCCTGGAATCCAGCTCAATATCTGAAACTCAATAAAAATAGGAAGAAAGGAAGGAATGAAAGAAGGAAGGTATGCAGACTGACTCTAACAATCTTATGGATTAATATGCATGAAAGGGAGATGCTTTACAGATGTAAATTATGTACACCAATGCACAGGAATAAATCACAAAATCATTTGCAGTTTGTTTTCTTTACTCATGAATGCATACAGAACATGCTAGTTGATTTTTGAAGAGTCATGATGACTGAAGGGTTTTTAAAATATTTATAGAACCCTTACTGAAACTCACGAGCCCTGCAAAGACAGACAACTAACTGACCGAAAAAGGAATCCAGTCAGAAGTGACAATAAAACACTTGTCATGAAGACAGCAGCAATGTTTGTAACAAGCAGCCCTCAGGATTGAGACTCCCTGTCTACTCCAAAACTCAACGGATGGGTAAATAATGTGAAAGGAAGCCAGCATGACCGCCTACTATAAATGAGGCAATTAGACTATCTGTAGAACACACATTTATGAATAGTGGTGCTGGCAAGCCTCTTTAAAAAGATTTATCCATTTCTTTTGTGTAGAAATATATAATCAAACTGTTCCCTCTTTGTAAAGCTCACAGCCCACCTCTTTGTTTTTTGTTTATGCCATACAAGCTAATTTTCACTTTTTATTTTAATAAAATAGAAGGACTCAAATCCAACTACAGCATGTCAATACCATCACTTGGTGCCAATGTCATGTTTTTCCTCAGGACCATTTAACATTGTTTCTCACAACCCAGCACAATGGAAAGTGTAAAAAGAAGGAGGAGGAAAGAGTCGATTGACTCCAGGGATTGGATCTGGTCTATAGAACCTTCACCTCCACCTTTGAGCCAGCCGTTCAAATACAGCCTGGGGTAAAGAGGATTAAAATATTTCCAGGTGTTATGGGCTCAAATCAAGTTAAATCTTGATGCAGCTCCCTGAAGTAAGGGATCAGCAGTTATTTTAACATCTCATTCACAGCCCTGAAGCGAGAACAAGATCTGCAGGAACCAGCCCTCTACCTCCAAGACCAGCAGCATTCTGTTGGCCTTACCCAGTATCCTGTTGGTCCCTCTCCGGAGGTACCAAGATTTTCACTTAACATCTCTTTCAAACACCTAATTATTACTTCCTATCACAGCGCTGCTGGAAAACAAAACTGTTCAATGCTTTCCTTCTTAAACAGTAAAATAATTCAGAAAGTACAAGAAAAAAAATTTAAATTCAGAATTATAAACTTTCTTGTACATGGCCATGAATATACAGTAATTTCCCTGATACACTTTAAAATTTTGCCCAGGGAAAAAAATTCACCCTATTATGAATGTAATGGAATTCCTATAAATATGATACACGACCTAGTAACTCGCATACCAAATTAGATGCTGGAGACATGTGGAATCACAAACACCTGTTCCTGAATTCATCAGCTATTGAATCAAAATGATCATCAGCAGTAGTAAATCATATCAAAATCAAGGCAGATACACCTGATGGGTGAATATATAGACCACTAGGCAAATTAAAATATTGATATATTGCTACTGTTAAAATTTGCCAAACCCAGTTCCACAGACACATTTTCAATATCATCTCATTCAATTCCTGATGTTTTATTCAGTCCGTTTTCTGAGACAACCTTATCACTTGGTCAAAGCAAAGTGAAGGCATGGTGACCAGGCTGTGGTTTGATTGAAGGGAAGACCTCTGGGCTGAAAACCAGCAGTTACTCAGAGCTCCCATCCTATCTCTGCCGTCTCTGCGCTACAGAAGCTTAGCAAGAAACGTCAACTCTCTGGTCTACTTCTTCATCTACAAACAAGGGTGTGAAAGGAGATTAAAATGAAGCATTATGAAAATTCCTTCCAACTTTGCATTCTGAATATGCAAAAGGCTTTTAGCAGTCTTTTACATCTATATCATCTGTATCTATGTCAATTTATATAATTTAGTTGTTATAAATTTGCTCTATAAGTTTTTCAGTAAGAGATATTAAAGTGCTATTTCTGTATGTTACATTTTTATTTTAAGAGTAATTAATAGATATTAATCGTCAAGTGAACTCCAGAAATTTTTTACTTTAATTTATAAATCTACCTTTATTCCAGACTTAAAGCTGCAAATGAAAATGTGCTGGGCTATATGAATGCCACCTAGTCACAAGCCAATCAGAAGCATTAATATGCTGCTCTAAAAATTCCTGCCAAAAGAAAGTAGAAAAGCAGAAGGTGTCTGAATCCTTTCTACATGCTTGGACTTTCCTAAATATCACACTAAAATGGTATTTTATTTTCTACATGGAAAAATTAAAGGAAAGGTGTTCAAAGAGTCACAGGTGTGGGTGAAGGAATTCAGCTCAATCAATTCTCCTGACACATGGTTCTGTAAGTTGTAACCATTCTGGAACTTCTAAATTAGAACTCATTTCACTGTAGTAAGGATGAGGGAGGCTGATAAGCATTCCCAGTTGGTTTTAAGAGACAATGTGGGTTTTTTTGTTTGTTTGTTTGTTTGTTTTGTTTTGTTTTGTTTTGTTTTGTTTTGTTTTTCCAGACAATCAAGAAAGACCTTTAGAGAATTGCTTAGTGTGGGGATTAATCAAGTATTCTTAGACTCAGAGAGACCCAGTGATTAATTTTATGTGTCAAATTGACTGGGCCATGGTGCCCAGATATTTGATCATACATTCTGGTTGTTTCTTGACAGTGCTTTGGGATGAGATTAACATTTAAATTGTGGACTTTGAGTAGATTGCCCTCCATAATGTGGGTGGGTCTCATCTAATCCATTGAAGGCCTAAGTAGACCAAAAGACAGATCTCCTTCCAGAAAAATCTCCCTGCCAGCAGACTTGAACTGCAATGTAGGTTCTTCCTGGGCTTCCTGCCTGTTAGTCCATCCTGCAGATGTTGGATTGTTGGACTTGCCAATTTCATAATCACTCCTTAAAATAAACCTCTCTGTGTGGTGTGTGTGTGTGTGTGTGTGTGTGTGTGTGTTTGTATTTTGAGGCTTTGCAGGTCAAGATGCATGTCTTCAACTCTTGAACAACTGTTCTCAAAGAAAAGTCTATCATCTATTTTTGCATTTAAAAACGTAGAAACCATTCTTAGTTCCTGACTCACACAAAAATAATAGGTTGGCTTTAGCCTGCAGGCCCTAGTTTGCCAAACCCTGCTTTAAAACATGTTATTAATTGTTGACTTATTTTCTACCCTCAGTCTTCAAAATTATCAAATAAATCACATTTGCCTCCTGCACCCAGAATGCCCTTTTCTGTGGGTCTCTGCCCTTCAATGATGTTCTTCCTTCCATTTTTGAGGGGCCCTAATGGCCTTATAGTCTCTTCCTTTCTACCCTTCTCGGCATCTCATCATCTGAGATGATTTCTTGCTTGCTTTTTTCCCAGAGGAATTTTGTTCTATTTTGTCCAGATTCAATAAAGTTGTGACAGAAGAGTGACAGAAGTTCTGCCTTTCGGTCACTCTGGAAGGAGGTAGAGAGCCATCCCCCTTTTTAAGGTATAAACATGTCAAAAACAAATTTCTTTTCCTGACAAAAGACAGTTATCACATGTAACCCAACCTGGGACCCCAGTACAGGTGAAACAGGGAAAATTTAGATGGAAAAAGCACTTCACCCCCTCGAGAATTTGCAGTTCCCTTTGTCTCCCTAATATTAGCTTCAGAAGTAAAAGTTCATCATTTTAGCTACACAATATCTAGTATCTGGAGATTTGGACACAGATTGATGCATCCATCTTCCTACCCCATGTGTTCTGCCCACTAATCCTTAACTTCTCCTGACAGTGTACCACCATTTTCTTTTTTTTTTTTTTTTTTTTTTTTTTTTTTTTTTTTTTGGGTTTGTATGTTTATTTGTATTTATAGCATAATTTAACCTGTATTTTTTTTTTTTTACGTTTACATAGGGTAATGATGTTTATTATATTTTTCCCCCTCCCCCCCACCCCTCCCACCCCTCCCACCCCTCCCACCCCTCTTTTCCCTCTACACAGTCCTTCTTTCCTTCATTCTTACTGCTCTCCTTGGCCTAACTCTAAACCTAACCCTAAACCTAATGCTAGCCCGTCCCACTCCCCATTATATGTCCTCATCCGCTTATCAGCGAGATCATTCGTCCTTTAGTTTTTTGAGATTGGCTTATCTCACTTAGCATGATATTCTCCAATTTCGACCATTTGCCTACAAATGCCATAATTTTATCATTCTTCATTGCGGAGTAATATTCCATTGTATAAATATGCCACAGTTTCTTTATCCATTCATCAACTGAAGGGCATCTAGGTTGGTTCCAAAATCTGGCTATGGTGAATTGAGCAGCAATGAACATTGATGTGGCTGTATCTCTGTAGTATGCTGATTTTAAGTCCTTTGGGTATAGGCCAAGGAGTGGGATAGCTGGGTCAAATGGTGTTTCCATTCCAAGCTTTCTGAGGAATCTCCACACTGCTTTCCAGAGTGGTTGCACTAATTTGCAACCCCACCAGCGATGTATGAGTGTTCCTTTTTCACCACATCCTCGCCAACACCTATTGTTGCTTGTATTCTTGATAATCGCCATTCTAATTGGGGTGAGATGAAATCTTAGGGTAGTTTTGATTTGCATTTCCCTTATTACTAGGGATGTTGAACATTTTTTCATATATCTGGTGATTACTTGTACATCTTCTTCTGTGAAGTGTCTGTTCATTTCCTTAGCCCATTTGTTGATTGGATTATTTGTATTCTTCGTGTAGAGTTTTTTGAGTTCTTTATAGATTCTGGAAATTAGCACTCTATCTGAGGTATGGTTGGCAAAGATATTCTCCCACTCTGTAGGCTCTCTCTTCACATTTCTGATAGTTTCCTTTGCTGAGAGAAAGCTTTTTAGTTTGAATCTATCCCAGTTGTTTATTCTTGCTTTTATTTCTTGTGCTATGGGAGTCCTGTTAAGGAAATCTGATCCTGAGCCAACAAGTTGAAGATTTGGACCTACTTTTTCTTCTATAAGATGCAGGGTCTCTGGTCTGATTCCGAGGTCCTTGATCCATTTTGAGTTGAGTTTTGTGTAGGGTGAGAGATAGGGGTTTAGTTTCATTCTATTGCATATAGTTTTCCAGTTTTCCCAGCACCATTTGTTGAAGAGGCTATCTTTTCTCCATTGCATATTGTTGGAACCTTTGTCTAGTATGAGAAAATTGTATTTATTTGGGTTTGTGTCCATGTCCTCTATTCTGTACCATTGATCTACCTGTCTATTTTGGTACCAATACCATGCCGTTTTTGTTACTATTGCTTTGTAGTAGAGTTGAAGATCTGGTATTGCAATACCCCCTGCTTCGCTCTTGCTACTGAGGATTGCTTTAGCTATTCTAGGTTTTTTATTCTTCCAGATGAATTTCATAATTGCTTGCTCTATTTCTGCGAGGTACATCATTGGGATTTTAATTGGAATTGCATTGAATCTGTATAGAACTTTAGGTAGTATAGCCATTTTGACGATATTAATTCTGCCTATCCAGGAACATGGGAGATCTTTCCATCTTCTAAGGTTTTCTTGAATTTCTTTCTTTAGTGTTCTGTAGTTCTCATTGTAGAGGTCTTTCACCTCTTTTGTGAGATTGATTCCCAAGTATTTTATTTTTTTCGATGCTATTGTGAATGGGGTAGTTTTCCTAATTTCTCTTTCTGAAGATTCATCACTTATGTATAAAAATGCATTGGATTTATGAGCATTGATCTTGTAACCTGCTACTTTACTGAATTCACTTATGAGTTCTAAAAGTTTTCTGGTGGAATTTCCGGGTTCCTCTAAATATATAATCATGTCATCAGCGAACAGGGATAGTTTGAGTTCTTCTTTTCCTATTCGTATCCCTTTAATTTCTTTGGTTTGTCTGATTGCTCTGGCTAGAGTCTCAAGGACGATGTTGAATAGAAGCGGTGAAAGAGGGCATCCCTGCCTTGTTCCAGTTTTTAGGGGGAACGCTTTCAGTTTTTCACCATTTAGAATGATATTGGCCATGGGCTTAGCGTAGATGGCCTTTATAATGTTTAGGAATGTTCCCATTACCCCAATTTTTTCTAGTGTTTTGAGCATGAAGGGATGCTGTATTTTATCAAATGCTTTTTCTGCATCTATTGAAATAATCATGTGATTCTTAACTTTAAGTCTGTTGATATGGTGAATGACATTTATTGATTTCCGAATGTTGAACCAACCTTGCATCCCTGGGATAAAACCCACTTGATCGTGGTGCACTATCTTTTTAATATATATTTGTATGCGATTTGCTAAAATTTTGTTGAGAATTTTTGCGTCGATGTTCATTAAGGATATTGGTCTGAAATTTTCTTTCCTTGATGTGTCTCTGTCTGGTTTAGGTATCAGGGTGATATTGGCTTCATAGAACGAGTTTGGTAGGGTTCCCTCCTCTTCTATTTCATGGAATACTTTGAGGAGTATTGGAATGAGCTCTTCTTTAAAGGTTTTGTAGAACTCGGCTGAGAACCCATCTGGTCCTGGACTTTTCTTTGTTGGTAGGCTTTTGATGACCTCTTCTATTTCATTGCTTGAAATTGGTTTATTTAAGTTGTGTATGTCCTCCTCGTTCAGTTTAGGTAGTTCATATGTCTCTAGAAATTTGTTGATGTCTTCAAGGTTTTCTGTTTTGTTGGAGTATAGATTTTCGAAATAGCTTCTAATTATGTTTTGTATTTCACTCGTGTCTGTTGTGATGTTTCCTTGTTCATTCCGAATTTTAGTAATTTGAGTTTTCTCCCTCTTTCTCTTTGTTAGTGTGGCTAAGGGTTTATCAATTTTATTTATTTTTTCAAAGAACCAACTATTTATTTTATTAATTTTTCCGATTGTTTCTTTTGTTTCGATTTCGTTGATTTCGGCTCTGATTTTAACTATTTCCTGTCTTCTACTACTTTTGGTATTGGTCTGCTCTTCTTTTTCTAGTGCTTTGAGCTGTAGTGTTAACTCGTTTATTTGTTGATTTCTACTTCTTTTTTTGAATGCACCCCATGAAATAAATCTTCCTCTAAGTACTGCTTTCATAGTGTCCCAGAGATTTTGATATGATGTGTCTTTGTTCTCGTTTACTTCTAAGAATTTTTTTATTTCCCTCCTGATGTCTTCTGTTATCCATTCATCATATAATAGTGTATTATTTAGTCTCCAGGTATTGGAGAAGTTTCTGTTTTTTATTCTGTCATTTATTTCTAATTTCAATCCATTATGATCTGATAGAGTACAAGGTAGTATCTCTATCTTCTTGTATTTACTAACAGTAGCTTTGTGGCATAAAATATGGTCTATTTTAGAGAAGGATCCATGTGCTGCTGAGAAGAAAGTGTATTCATTCTTTGTTGGATGGTATATTCTATATATGTCTGTTAAGTCTAAATTGCTGATTGTGTTGTTGAGATCTATAGTTTCTTTATTCAATTTTTGTTTGGACGATCTATCCAGTGGTGAGAGAGGTGTGTTAAAATCGCCTAGTATTATTGTGTTGTGGTCTATTTGATTTCTGGAATTGAGAAGGATTTGTTTGACGTACGTGGATGAGCCAATGTTCGGGGCATAGATATTTATGATTGTTATGTCTTGCTGATTTATGCTTCCCTTAAGCAGCATGTAATGTCCTTCTTTATCCCTTCTGACTAGTTTTGGTTTGAAGTCCACATTATCTGAGATGAGGATGGATACTCCAGCTTTTTTGCTGTGTCTGTGTGCATGGTATGTTTTTCCCCATCCTTTCACCTTTAGTCTATGGGTGTCTCTTTCTATGAGATGAGCCTCTTGCAGGCAGCATATTGTTGGATTTTTCTTTTTAATCCAATCTGCCAGTCTGTGTCTTTTGATTGATGAATTCAGGCCATTAACATTCAGGGTTATTATTGTGATATGATTTGTATTCCCAGTCAATTGACTCATATTTGTTTTTGACATGATTTGGTTTCTCCTTTATTTGGCTATTCCTTTAGGCTAGCGCCTCCTGTTGCTGATTTGCATCGTTGTTTTTCATCTCTTCCTCATGGAATATTTTGCTGAGAATGTTCTGTAATGCTGGCTTTCTTTTTGTAAATTCCTTTAGCTTTTGTTTATCATGGAAGGATCTTATTTCATCGTCAAATTTGAAGGTAAGTTTTGCTGGGTATAAGATTCTTGGTTGGCATCCATTTTCTTTCAGGGCTTGGTAAATGTTGTTCCAGGCCCTTCTAGCTTTTAGGGTCTGGATTGAAAAATCTGCTGATATTCTTATTGGTTTCCCTCTGAATGTAATTTGATTCTTTTGTCTCGCGGCCTTTAAAATTCTGTCTTTATTTTGTATGTTAGGTATTTTCATAATAATGTGCCTTGGTGTGGGTCTGTTGTAATTTTGTATGTTTGGAGTTCTATAAGCCTCTTGTACTTGGTTTTCCATTTCGTTCTTCAGATTTGGGAAATTTTCTGTTATTATTTCATTGAATAGATTGTTCATTCCTTTGGTTTGTTTCTCTAAGCCTTCCTCAATCCCAATAATTCTCAAATTTGGCCTTTTCATGATATCCCATAGTTCTTGGAGATTCTGTTCATGATTTCTTACCATCTTCTCTGTTTGTTCAACTTTGTTTTCAAGGTTAAATATTTTGTCTTCAATGTCTGAGGTTCTGTCTTCCAGGTGTTCTATCCTATTGGTTATGCTTTCTATGGAGTTTTTAACTTGGTTTATTGTTTCCTTCATTTCAAGGATTTCAGTTTGGTTTTTTTTCAGTATCTCTAACTCTTTATTGAAATGATCTCTTGCTTCCCGTATTTGGTCTTTTAACTGTTGATTGGTGCGATCATTTAATGCCTGCATTTGCTCTTTCATCTCCTCCTTCAATGCCTGCATTTGCTCTTTCATCTCCTCATTAGCTTCCCTGATCGTTTTAATTACGTACATTCTGAACTCCCTTTCTGACATTTCTTCTGCTGTGCTGTCATTGGGTTTTATTGATGTAGTATCTAGGTTTGTTTGGGACATTTTCTTCCCTTGTTTTCTCATAATGGTCAGTTGTCAGTGGGACCCTGAGATATTGCAGTTTTCCACTATTGGCTTATAGTGTCCCAGTAGATTTCCAGTGTATCACCTCCCAGCCTTCAGTAGCCTGATGTCTTGGAGGAATCTGATAAAGCAGCTCATTCGAAGAATACTGCCCCTAGCCCCCTACTGGTTCCACGTTTTGGAACTGGCTCTGTGCGGAAATGCTCTCACTGTGGGCCTGCACCGTGCAGCTGGCCGTGTGGGAAGAGCCCACTGCCGGAGTGTGGAAGACTACCTTGGGAAGACTCAAGCTGCCCTGCCCGGCTCCAGGACTCGGAGCCTGCTCTGTTCAGACAGGCTCTCACTAGCGGGCCAGTTCCGTTCCGAGAACTTGGAGAAGCTGGCTGTGTGGGCGGGGCCCACCGCCGGCGTGCGCAGGACTGCCTATGGATGACTCTAGCTGCCCTGCCCGGCTCCGATAAGCCACCTCTATCTGGGCCTGCCACCCGGGCCGAGCTTTACCCAGTGGGCAGACTCACCCGTGGCTCCGCTTCAGTCCGAGTCTCTCAATGCCTCCCCTTCTTAACTCCTGGGTTGTGGAGCGACTGGAGGTGCAGTCTCCCTCTAGGCCGCCATCTTGGATCGCCCCATGAAGAGAGCCCGCCACCTTTTTCTTTTTATATGTGAAAATATTCAAAGACACAAAATGTTGAAAATGGTATAATGAGTACAAATACATCCACCATCTACATTAGTTAACTGCGAACATTGGGTCCTATTTGCCTTATCTGTAGGGCATATGATCTCAATGAAGGGCACCCTGCAGCATCTGAGTACATACCATCATTGCTGTATTGCTTGTGAGTCAATGGGAAAGGGCTGCCTGTTGGACCAATTATGTAAAAGATGCCTTCTAGGTGAAACGAAGGGCATTTCCACAGAGGCAGAGTTCCCAGACTTCAGCTGCACAGATGCTGATTGAACTTGATCACATCAAGGTACACAGGAAAAAAGAGGTCATACATTCTCAAAACGATCTTGCAAACTGTTTGATAAATATGTCACAATAAAAAAAAATTCACCATCCCCTGTAGTCAGGGGGATCTGAAAGTTAAAGAGCAACAACTCTTCTTTGTCAGTTCATGGAGGAATGTTTGAATTGGAACTCAGGGCAGACAGAGAGGAACTCAGCATGCATGAGGGTAATTGTGTTGCAAAGATTAAGTTTATGTTAATGGGATTAATAGAAATCACTCAGTATATCAGACTTTGGAAGAAGTTCAGTTGTGGATGCAAGAACTGAACAAGTGTTTGCTTTTGATAGACCGAGGGGAACATCAGCTGCCATTCTGAGAGAAGCCATACCATCTCACACATGAACACTCCACCAGTTACCAGCCTGTGATCCTTAGCAGCACAGTTCACACTTCCCCCTTTACCTGGAGGTGACCTGACAGGGACATGAGGATGTGCATTACCCTTCTGCACAGCTGAATTCAGAAAGCTGGACAAAAAGCTCATTGACATTCAATGTCTAGGGCAATGAATCTTGTAAGAGAAAGTTAAAAAGAGAATGATGAGGGCTGATACTTGAAGATGTTCATTCCAAGGATCAGAGAGGTGGACCCGGATGCCAGCGGGAAGAAGGGTTACTAAGGAGAAAGAGATTTAAGTGAGAGAGAAAATGGAGAATTAGGGAAGTTTTGAGCCCCAAGTAGAACACCCTGCAGAGGCCTAGGTGATTAGCATCCACCTGGCCTTGCACAGAGACAAAGTAGCAAGTCAAAGCAAGCAGCAGTTCCCTCTCTCCTATTCCTAACTCTGTGAAGTTGTTGAACAATAAGATTTGAGCCACTTACTATGGTTCCAGAAGCAAAGGGTGAGAGGATCCTTTCTCCTTGGGCTGCCTAAAAAAATTGATGAAACAGGGAGATGATGGCAAATTCTTACAGCTTTCTGTGTCCCTGAAGGTAGCTAGACACCTTCTGTTCAGTAAGGACTTCACTACATGGCCTATAAAATTTATCCTTGAGCAAACAATTTAGGGAATTGGTTGTTTACACAAATAGAATTGATTGCGCTCTCTGTCTCTCCCTCCCTCCCTGTCTCTCTTCCCCTCCCTCTCATACACACACACACACACATACACACACACACACAATTATGTCCATCACTAACTTTCCTTCTTGCTAATTCTCCTTGTTGTAGTTATTCAAAGATTTGAGACACCTCAGAGTACTGTCAGCATCGGATCTGGTGATCTTGATAGAGAGGCTAAACAACTTGGCAGATTCACGCTTCTTAATTCTCTTGTGTACTCAGCCACTCAACCAGTGTTCATTTAGGCCCAGTGTGTGCTAGGTGCTCTGCCAGATGCTGCAATCATAAAGACCAAGCTGGTGCCTGAAGGAGCTTATAGTCTCTTGAATAATTTCACAGAAAACAGAAAATAATCTGCTGATTTAGTTACCCCTGAGGAGGATCAACCCACACAACCCAATCAATAAATCATGAAGAGAGAGGAATAATAAGAAGCTTTTTTTCCTAAGTCAATCACTATTTATTTTGCGCCAACTTGGTGTCAGGAATCATCAGCATAATGATGGTCTTCTTTTCAGAGGTATATGCTCTGGTCTCCAGGGCGTGCGCCTTTAGGCTTATTCCAAGCCATTGAGGGATCTTCCCTGTTTTCATTTATTTTATCCCATTTTAATCCATGTGATTTTGGAGTATTTCATGTTGTGTTAATTTAGTCTGCTTAAAATCCCTTCTAGAATAAGGCAGGGCATAAATAAATAAAGCCAGACACTGCCAAACTTACACAAATATTCAATTCCAGAAGGCCTTGCACAACTTGAATTTTTCATAAGTCAGAAAAACTTCCCTACTTCTTTAATACTCTACTTTTGTATTCTAAATTGACCTTCTTATGCTGAGGAACTGTCCCTGCACTTCGACTACACTTGGTCCTTTCCCTGTCCTGATTAAAATGAAAAGGGGGGTGAGTAATAACCCAGATAAAGCTGTGGTAACATGAGCTAATTCAGAGAGAATCTGTACTGAAACTGCAGCAGCGGGAGACTTGAAGCAAAGGCCAAAAATGCTGCTGCCAAGTTTGTACATTCGCTTTGAGATATTCCTCAGGCTTGTGTTTCCAACCACAGGCCAAAATTTTCTTCATCTTGAAAATATCATTATGTACTTTACAGTAACCCAGGGATATTGTGTCAGGAACTGTCGGGCTCTTGCCATGCATGACCTCATTTTATGTTTCCATGATGCTCACTCACACCAGGATTGCTCCACACACCTTCAGTCGACACAGCAATGAGCTCCTTGGGCAAGGACTGTGTCTTGTACACTCATAGCCTTCCAAATCCTAGCACAGCACCTGACCTACAGTCAGGGCTTAATGGCTTCTCAGGATGAAGAAACCATTGGTTCTAGATGACCGCTCTTTCCATCCAAAGACCCCCAATCCTCCAGATAGATCCTTTGCTCTTTCTTGGTTATCCTTAGAGCTGTTGTTTTGACCCCCAATGACTGGAATTGATTCAGGAAGCTGAGGGAAAAAGAAATTTTTTCTAAGTGTTTTTAATGTTTACAAGGGTTTTGTTCCTGGGAAATGCTTTACTGAAAAATTAGTTTGTCTGAAAGTATATTTTCTTAGACTTGAAAGATTCTAACATCTCTGAACAAGTTCAATAAATGCTGCAAACATGATGAAGATATCATAAATTGGTTCCAGATGTCACCCTTTCTGCAGAAGTTATTAATGCCAGGAGAAGCTATGATGGGAAAGAAGGGACGGGGGAGGGATGAAAAGGAAGAGTTCCTATTTCTGTACATTTTTTGCACTACCCAAGTAAAATTATTTAAAATATTATCTTTAATTCGACCAAAACTTTATTTAATATGTAAACTTTCGAAGGTGCAACTTTTCCTTATAAAAATATCATTCAATTTTGTGACTATTACCTATAGGGATCTAAAGACATGCAAAGATTACTCAGAATTCACATGGTTCAAAAATGCTTTAAAAGCTAAGAAGTTGATAAAATAAATTCTAAATTCTGTGTATAATTCAAACAACTTAATGATTCAAAATCAAGCTGTATTAATGATGGTAAGTTCCTCTGCAGTGAAGACTGAGGAAGCAATTAGCAAAAATAAAGTAGATGCTGCTTCAGTCAGGATACCTCATTATCCTTCAAAAGGAAAGTCCAAGAAACTAACCTGATTCCATGAGTCTAGAGAGTGAACTTTGGGGATGAAGTAGGCACCAGCCTGGCAGACACTACATGTTAACTTTAAACACTCAGGGCTAGCCTTCCCATGGCCAGAGTTTTAGGCACAGAATTTATTAAGGTTTAATTAAATTACATTATGTGTCTCATGGGAGTTTGGAGTTATAACAATCAAATCAAGAGAACTGAGAATTCCTCGTTTAGTCTAAGCTTCACTTTCAGGCTGATGGAAACTTATGAAATAGTCTATTCAGACCTAGTTTAGTATTCTGGAAGCTGTGGGTGAGGGATTCTGTAAGATCAATGTTTCTGTGATAGACCAGAGAGAAGGACCAACTTGAGCCAAAGTCCACTCTTTGAATGTTTTACTATTAGGCTCAAACTGGTGGTCTTGGAGGTAACTGCCAGGAAGAATGGTATGTAGTCAGGAGGCTTCCTAAGGTCCACCTTGAAATAAAGGAAATTAGTTATGAAGTTTTCTTTACGTTGAAGATGACACCATGACTTTTAATTTGTTAAATATGCTCACCTTTTTTCTCTCCTAACTCTCGCACATAAATGATATCAGATACCATAGGTAGGTTAAGAAAGAGAGAGAGAAGACAGACAGAAAGATAGGCTTTTAGCTAAAAGTTTAGCTTACAGTGTACACTTACCCTGTCACAGGCATACATTTATTCAATAAATATTTATTGACTTATTGTATAAGTCCATGCTTATTTAGTTACCAACTCTATGTGTGAGACGAGTGGCTAATGGAGGTGAACAAGAAATAAAAGTATAATGCCTATCCTCAGGAAGCTTACATTCTAGAGACAAAAATATATTGAAAAAAATAACCAAATTCAATGAGGTTGAGGAGGTGTCAAGAGTTGGACATTGTCGTGGGCATGAACAAGAGAACCAACTTTCTTTGCAGTCACGGAGAGGATGTGTTATGGAAGTTGAAATTTGGAAGGTAAGTAATTAACCCAATGAACTGTGGGGCAAAAGGGTGTTCCAGACTCAGGAAGTACACACGAACTCCCAGGAACAAGAAAAAGTAGGGTGAGCTCAGGTGCAGAAAGACATCCACAGTAACCGGATTTTGAGAACAAAGAGGAGGCTAGAGTTAGGCAATGTCCAGATGCAGATGTCTGACTAAAACATGGTAAGTTTAGAATTATACTAAGTGCCTCAGAAATCTACCAGTTGCAAAGGAAGGCTTATTGATGAATTATCAGATCATTTCCAGAGGAAAGATTACTACTATTGATGGCACTTTGTCTCAAGGTGTGTTTCAAATGCAATTTTCATTTGGAATTTTGTAGCACATTCATATATTTGAGAAGATAGCAAAAGGAACTCTGAATTGTTTCTATAAACCAAACTCAAGGGCAAATCCCCCCATCCCCCGCCAATCGCCTTTATTTTTTAGTGTCCATAATTTGTCATATAAGCTCTCATTAGGAAGAAATGGCAGTGGCTGAAAATCCTCATCTCAAAGGAATCGGATTTTTTTTTTTAGGTATTGTGATGGGGAGGTGGGACTGAACTGGGTTATTAAACATCTTCATTGTTCAGCTCCTTTTATGCTTCAGGGGCAAATCAAGAAGTGAAGAGAAACCTAATACTATCAGCCAGAACAGTTCTCCCCTCAGGGCAGTCATTAAGTCAGGTGCAAAGTGAGGTGTTTCAACTCCTAACCCCAAGGGTTACAGTTAGAGCACTTGAGCAGTCAATAGGAAATTCCAGCTTTCACGTCTGTATTTATTATGCTCCTATTATTTGTTCCAGTTTCCCTTCCCCCAGGGAAGGATTCCCAATACACATATTTTCCCATCCTGTTCACAGAGGAATTCTATTAATGGGAGACAAAACATTTCATTCTACAGACAATGCTTAAGAGAAAAATGCTCCTGAGGAGGTAGGGTTTCCAGCTCACATCTCCCAAGAAGGCCCTTGACAAGTCTTCCTGTACCCCTCAAAGATGCCCCTTTACTCTGAAAGCCCACCATATTGTGCAGATTGGGAATGATCCTTCCCTGGCACAATAAGAGTCTACAAATGAGGAAGGAAAGACTCAAGGGCACCAGGTATCTTGGGGATGAGGAGGAAGGACGTGCGCAGTACATTTGGCTGAGAAAACTCCTCCTGACTCTCCGTGGGTAAGCAGAGCACTAGTGTGGTAATTTCTAAGAATATCCTCCAAAAGAATTAGAAATACCCAGCTAGGAGGTTTTTCACCTACCTGGCAAGGTTTATGCCAAGACTATTGTGGTCATTGAAGAGGAACAAAGGCATAAAATAATGTTTTGCCAGGAAATCAAAGCAAGAGAAAAAACCTGCATCACTGTAATTAGGTATTTGGCTTCACTGTATTTCAAATTGAGGTTTCCAATACAGTTTTGTTCTCTTCTTGAAAGGACTAATTATACTGATGTTTCCAAAGAAACACGTGATTGTTACAGTGGTTTTATTAGCATGTTTTTCAGAAAG
Source organism: Sciurus carolinensis (assembly GCF_902686445.1). Classification (NCBI taxonomy): domain Eukaryota; kingdom Metazoa; phylum Chordata; class Mammalia; order Rodentia; family Sciuridae; genus Sciurus; species Sciurus carolinensis. The sequence goes on along the minus strand of NC_062218.1, from coordinate 93,655,132 downwards.
CTGGTATGAATTAAAAGCAAGACCAATTTCATTCAAAAAATATTTGGTCGTTTTATTTTCAAACTCTGAAAGTAGGAGCATTCATATTTATAGATCCCTGTGTACACATAGAAATGCGTAGAAAAGCAGCCAATGTCTGCCTTTGGCTTTACTTCCAAGGAAACTAGAAGAATTACTCATGCACAAATAAGTACAAATAGCTGTCTTTGCAACCATATAGAGCAAACTTAGGAAAACACAGAGATTTCAAGTGGTATCAATGTGCAGAGGCATGCATTTGTTTAGTTGTTTATTAGATTTATGAAATTGTGCTTTTTTGTGATGCAGACTCTTCAGGGAGCTAATGCAAACTAATGTTTAATTAAAATAGATAGCAAACAACAGTGGCTGTCATATATTAGCATCAGTCACTCTCCCTAATAAAAAGAAGGTTTTTCTCATTGGGACTTTGCCAATCAGAGCAGGCAAAGAAAATTCTTACAAATGAGGACCTTCCAGGGGAAGCCTCTGATTATTTTCCCCTGCATTTCTAAACTGTATTTGGAGTGCTTCAAGTCAGGCTCATTGTGATGATGGCTCATGGGGAGAGGTGCAATTTCCAAGACTGGGGTCAAGTTATTCAGGGATGTAGAGGTCAGTATCTTACTTAGAATTACACTAGGAATAGAAAAGCCAGCTGGATCACATGGGGCCTCTTATTCCCACAGCTTATCCCATTTAACAGCCAGAGTAACATTTTCTATTCCCAGAGGCTCTCGGAGGTACTTACACTCATGTTATAACTAAATACAGATAGACTCAGGGGAAATTGATGGCAACATAAAATCACCTACAATGCTTACACGACCATACCTTCCCAGTCCATTTTGAAATTAGGTTCTTGTTTAAAAAACGACCTTCTGAAAAATCTCAAGGAGAAATTGAGGAAAGAGGAATGATTATTTGGAAGGCAAAATTAATAGAAGTCCTCCTTGTTTCCAAAAATAGAGAAGCAACCTCTCTTGCACTCAAAACCGCAGTCATTTTGTGGGGAGGCCTAAACCACCCATCACCAGTTTCAATACTGGGCATCTGATACATGCCTGGTCAGTAGAGCTTCTGGGTTCTGTGGCCATAATAATGGGGTCAGAAATACACAGACACACAGACACAAACACACTAGGTCAATAAGAGCACAAGAATGAATCACTGTATTTTTGTCATAATTAGGAAAAGTTTCCCCTGCGATGGGGGGGTGGGGATGCTAAGCTATGAAGATATGAGTTAGAAGACCTGGATACATGGGTGACCAAGGCTAGACAAGTTCTCATTTTGTTTCAGTTATTTTGAATTCATTTCTTGTGACATGAAAAGTACTAACATAGGAAGAGAGCTAGATGTCCAAAATACAGTCATCCCTATCCTTGGGGGATTGGTTCCAGGACCCCTGTATATGCTTGAGTCCCTTACATAAAATGGTGTAGTATTACATATAACCCATGCATACCCTATCATATACTTTTTTGTGTGTGTTCTAGACTTTGAACCCAAGATACTTTACCACTGAGCTACATCCCATCCCTCTTTACTTTATATTTTGAGATAGGGTTGCACTAAGTTGCTTAGGGCCTCTGTAAGTTTAGGCTGGCCTTGAACTTGTGATCCTCCTGTCTCTGCCTCCCAAGTTGCTGGAATTGCAGGTATGTGTCATCACATTGAGCTCTCTCATATACTTTAAATTATCAATAGAGTACTTATAATACCTAATTAAGGTAAGTGCTATGTAAATATTTATTATACTGTATTATTTTGAAAAAAAGACAAGAAAAAGAGTCTTATATGCTCAGTACAGAGGTGATATTTTTTCAAATATTTTTGATCCATAGTTGGTTGAATCTGGATGTGAAATTTGTCGACATGGAGGGCCAATAATATCTGACAGATGTGGTAGACAGAGTGCTAGGCTGAGAGTCAGGGGGTCTCATTCACCTACCAACTGTATGATTATGGGTGACCCACAGCTTCCTGCTCTATGAAATTATAGAAAGAGCAAAAACTGCAAGCTGTACTTCTAAAAACTCTTTAAAAAAAAAAAATCAATCCTTATCCCAAGTTCCATTATCTAAAATAAATCATGATACCACCAGAAGCAATATGAGTACTCCTTGACTATGCACTGTGTGAGGCCCTGGTTCTAAATGCTCCTTTTGTATTTCATTATCTTAATCCTCACAAAATCCTATAAGCTAAGAAAGTGTATTAGTCATTTTTGTGTTGCTGTGACCGAACTTCCTGACAAGAATTTACTTAGAGGTTGAAAAGTTTATGGTTTCAAAGGTTCAGTTCATGGTTAGCTGACCCCATTACTCTGGGTCTGAGGTGAGGTTGAACATCACGGCAGAAAGGCATAGTAGAGGGAAGCTTCTTGGCTCATGGTGGCCAGGAAACAGGGAAAGAGAAGCAAAGCACCAGGAGGCATGCCCCAGTGACTCCTTCCTCCAGCCATACCCTACCTACCTACAGTTACCACCCTGTTAGTCCATTCAAATAGTTAACCCATCAAATATCAATCTACTGACTATATTACAGCTCTCATTATCTGATCATTTCACCCCTACATATTCCTGCATTAACACAGGAGCTTTGGAGAGATACCTCATATCCAAACCATAACAGAAGGTTATAGTTTCCACTTTACAGAGAAAGAAACTAAACAATAGGGAGATGAACAAATATGTCCAAAGTTACAAAGTCATACAGAGTGGATCTGGGATAGGGATCCAGCAGCAAACACCTTGATTTTATTTCAGCCTCCAAAACTTTGAGACAATAGCCTTCTGTTTAAGCTACCCAGTTTGGGGCACTTTGTTACAGCAGACCCGGGAAACTAATACAATGATGAATAAATATATAAATGTGTGGAACCAAAGAGCAGAATTAAGAGAAAACTAAAGCAGTATGAGGTGGAAAAGAACTTCAAGGAGGAAGACACACTCCTCAGAGCTACAGGCTACAGAAGCTGTGGCGGCCTGAGGCAGAAGAATGATTCTCCGGACCTCACAAGTTTTGTTTTGCTTTGTTTCTTAATGTTTTCAGTGAAGTCAATCTTAGTGGAGTGGTGGAGGCAGACGCAATTACAAGAGAAGAAAAGTCCAAGGACAGACAAGAATGAGAGGGGTTTAGAGCCTCCCTTGAGAGTTTGAAAAGGATGCAAAAGGAAAATATATGCAGACCTGAAGGAGTGTTCTTTAGGATGGTGAAAGAGTGAGTCTGTTCATAGGATAAAAGAAAGAAGCCAAAAATGGGGAAAGACTGACAATACCATAAGATGTAATTGGAAAGTATAATACCACTGCCTCCCTGCTCAATGACGGCTCTAGTGTTGACCCCCGCTTCTGCTTCCATCACTGCAATGTGAACAACCCTTCCTGACATATCAACAGAATGTCTGGAAGACTACTCTTGCATCTAGCTATAAGCAACTTATTCTGGAGAGATTAACTTCCTGGAGAATGCACTTTTCCTGGCTCTTTGCTACCCTTCTTCCACCTCCTCTTTCTTAGAGGGGGAGTCCATCTGCATTGTTTCTTTGGCACTGGTTCATAAATTAATTCCAGCTGAAGTGGCAGCTGCATGGCTGGAAATGGCTAAAAACACAAGGTCTCTAATACAAACACACCTGAACCACTGGAATCCAAAAGCCTTCTGGCTCCAAAGAATTCTGAGTGATTCCTCGGAAAGATGAGAACTTAAAACTGGTCATATTTAGGATGGGGTACTTATCTAACATCTAAATAATTCTTTATACCTTTACCTGATCCACAGTCATTCTTTCTATACTGGAAATTCACTAATTTCCAGCTATAGCATTGCAAACTGAGATCTCAAAAGCAAGTTAGGATGACTTTGGAGTCATATATTCCTCAGTCAAAGTTCCAGCCCCACCATTTTATAACCAAGTAGCCTGGAGAAAATAACTCAACATTGTTAAGTCACATATCCTCAGCTATAAAAAAGCACAATAACAGCACTTACTTTTAAGGGTTGTTTTTAAAGTTGTTAAATGAGATATTACATAAAAAGCATTATTAGTTCCTGCATGACATGTAATTGTCATATAAATGTAAGCATTTATTGCTTTTCCCAACATAAACTCTCCTTTAAATCAACACAAACTAGTCTGTTCCACTGCACTTTAAATTTTTGTTAATAAAAAAATAATCTTATCCCCCATTATTCAAGATAAAACTTCTTAAAATACAAATAACTCCTGGGAAATGCAGATGAACTTACAGAAGGTACAGATGTCTGATGGTAGCATCGTTAAGGAACACATTTTGATGAGAGAGGAAACACAGGCAGCATGGGGCCCTTGGTACTATGTATAATAAAAGTGTCACAAGAAAAGACAGTGCCACACCAGGTAAATTCACCTGCTTGCCAATATTCCCTGGCCTCTCTGTGGGTAAGGTCAGCATTAAACCAGTGGGGTCTTTGAACCAAGTGTAATACAGCACTGCCCACACTATCATAGCTAGTAGAAGGGCAGTAAACCTCAGTAAATGTCTCAGAAAAGTCTCACATCACAACTACAGTGACCAGGCCATTCCTTTCAACTCACTAATGTCCCAGCCACAATACTTCCTCCTAAAATTGAGTCCAGTCCATCCTTCTGCAAATCAAATCAATATGATAAAGTTTGTTCTCAGATTTTTTTTAAAAGCCTAATTTCATGCTTTGGGCACAAATGTTCTTCATTTCCTAACTTGAAACAACAAATGGAAGCCTCAGTTATGACCATAATGGCAATTGTTCATCTGTATTTTCAGTAGGAAGATCAGAAATCATAATGTTATCTGAGGAATTCAGTAATGAAATTCACTATTAGAATGCAAGCAGCCATTTAGAGCCACATTTTCAAATAAGTTCAAATTTTATATATGAGGGCTAGTGGAAAGTTGAGTCTTAACATTTGACTCCCAGGTTTATCACTTATAACTGTATAATCCAAGACAAATTCAATTAATATTTATTCAACCAATATTTATTATATGCCTAATACATAATCTTTGAATTCTCATTTTCCCTATATGAAATGTAAATGATAAGCTCTATCCCTAAACTTGTGAGAATTCAATGAAAAAAAAATGCATTATGTGTGGATAACATTTGAGGTAGTAACTTTAGTTGCTCCTCCCTCACCCTCTATGGGTTAGCCAGCAGTCCATGTAGATCATTTAAAAGAGAACAGATAAGGGCCTGTCCTGCCTTAAAATATTTAGTTTCTTCTCCAAACAACAGAAAGTAGGCTCTGATTTCCTAGGAAGAAGTACTTGCATGGCAGGAAAAAAATTATTTATTTGTAAAACATTTGCCTTTTTGGCTTTTCTTTCCACAATTTTAAGCTCCAGAGCTGGGGGTTGGAGAAAGACCTTTACTGGTCTAAATTCCCTTGAGATTAATGAAGAAACAGAAAAATCCTATTATTCGAGGATAGACTCAGGAACAGTTCCCGAAGCACACACAGGGTCATAGCAGATCAAAGCAAAACACGATGCCCAGAGCAGATGAACCCTAAGTCACTTCACGAAAGACTTCTGTGTCCTAATTGGGGTAGAGATGACTGGGTACCCATGATGGCTATGTGGACCAAGTTGACTGAGGGGTTAGCTATGTGAAGAATTCGTTGATCAAACAGAATAATTCCTGACCCAGCAATACCCACATACCTATGTAAGTCTCCCAGGATCTTGATAGGATCTCCTACTGGAAACATAGAAAACCATTGAGTTTAAGCCTGGTGCCTGGTAGGATAGAAGCTCACAGTATAAAGTACATGGGCTTGTAGATAATGAAAGTTAGAACATGAACACAATTAGATATACTTCATCCCCACCAGGGTGGGTGTTTATAATAAAAAAGACAGATAATAATACATTGGCAAGGATGTGAAGAAATTAGGATCCTCATATATTGTTAGTGGGAATGTAAATGGTATAGCTGCTTTGGAAAACCGTTTGGCAGTTCCTTGAAAAGCTAAGCATAGATACCATATGGCATAGCAATTATATTCATGCATGAGAAATGAAAACATAGATACATGAATGTTCAAAAACTTGTACACAATTACTCATGGCAGCATTAAGCATATAGCTGAAAACTAGAAATGACCCAAATGTCTATCAACTGATGAATTAATAAGCAAAACCTGGTATATCCATACAATGGAATATCATTTGGTCATTAAAAAGTAATGAAGTACCTATACAAGCTATAAAATGGAGGAAACTTAATCTTATACTAAGGTTAACAAAAGTTTACCTGTTGTGTGATCCATTTACTTGAAATGCCTAACATAAGTAAACCTACAGTAACAAAGAACAGATTGTAGGGGGTAACTCTGAGAATTTTATGGAATTAGTAGTTCTGCTTGCACAACTTTGGAAATCTACTAAAGGTCACTGGTTTTACCCCTTTAAGAGTAAATCTGGAGGTGTGTGAAATTTATCTCAATTTTAAAAAGATATGATATATTTGCACACAAATCGCTCTTATATGAACCTGGTTATAGTTGGAGATTGAGAAATTGGAACTATTGTTAAAAACTAACTCAAGGCAGGAAGGAGCCAATCATCAGCAAAGTATTCACAATGCCATTTCCCAGTGGGTACGAGCTGGTAGACATCTTGAGGCAAATTAGAATTCTCTTGGTCTCTACTCCCCAAAGCTAAAAAAATCTTTCACCTCATGTGAGCTGGTGATCTATGGAAGGAAGATGCTTTTTCCCTGCCTCCTGAATGGTTCTTAATGAGCCAGCCTGAACAGCAGGGGCAAAGCATAGATCGTCCAACTCACTCCGACTTTACACATTATCGGAACTGAAACACTTTCTGTGCTGATCCTCAAAGACTGTCCTGGAAAGGAAAATATTTCTACTTTAAAGTTTTCTGATAGTATCATATAGGCAGGAGAGTGGGAGGATTAGAGCAGAGCTGTGTCATTTAAAGGAGTTAGATGTTTTAAAGGGACTGAAAGAGCAAGAGTGGACAAACGAAAGCAATAAACTAAGAGTCAGAATAGCACAGCTAACATAGGCAGCTCATGTAAGGATTAGGGGGAAAAGAAAACGCCCTTGAAAACGTCCTTCCAAATTCAAAAGCAGGCCTCAGGGTTTCTAATCAGAGAAAAATACTTAAAATATAAAGACGGTGGCACAACTCCGAGTCAAAGTATGGGTCCTTTTCTTATGACTGTTAAATGTGCAGTCCCCTTAGGATGGGAATAATGTCATTACCCTGGAGGGGTTCCATTATGATGCATACTGGCTCATATTTTAGTTTAAAGCAAAGGTTCTTAAGACTGTGACTTATTTCTGAAGAAATAAAAGGACTTTGAGAAGAATAGATGTAGTCGACATTATTATGGGGCATTGACATAGCAATTTGCTTGCAAATGATTTTCAAAACTACTGCTAATAATACACCTTATTGTATGTAGTACTCTCAACAAAATCGCCTTGGGTAATCAAATTAATACAAGGCAATGGAAAGGCAAAGGGAATTGGAGGACCTATAGCATTACCAACAATGACTATAATTAATATGAGTACAGAAAATAATCCAAAGGGACCATTGGACAACCCTGGGCAATGAAAGAGTTTTCCCAAGATATATCATTTTGCTTCCTTCCACAGAAGAATAAAGTAGTGGGGGACAATGGTATTTACTAGGAGAAGAAATTGATATGAAGACTGAGAGCTCAACAAAGGAGGTTCATCTGTATGTTGGGCTTGGGGGTAACAAGCCCCATACCTAGAATGGCTGGCCAGTATAACACCAATGTCACTGTTATCATAGCTCCTGAAATCAGAATGGGGATATCAGAGAGTCCAATGGTAACATAGAAGATGCCTGTGATACTTGGAAAAGAAAATCAGGATACACAGATAGGCACACACACAAATACACCACTTACATAAGAAACATGCTTTCTTTGAAACACTGCCCACAGATAAAGGGTGAAAACATCCAATTTTTATTTTACACTCATAGTGAATGCTATTTCCTACCAATGAGTGAGACCAATTTTATATAGTTATGTATGGGGTAAGTTCACCAATACATTATGATCAAGCATTGTATGGGTTAATATAACAAGATTACACACACACACACAGAATCGAGTGAAGCAGACCCCTGGCTCTAGTTACATGCTTCCAGAAACCAGAATATAGGGAAGATTTGCAGAGCAAAGTCTCACATAGAAACTAATTACCTGATCCAACTCTTTTAGTTTTCTCATTACTGCCCAGATTACTCATGGATACCATTCCCTAGTATGGCACCTTGACTCACAAGGAAACTTCAATTGGTTTGCTAATAGTGGGAATCCTATGAGCTAGAAATAGCTATCACAACTGTAATTTACCCTTAATCTGGTCTCCAGCCTTTCCTGATTGTCTTTGAAAGAACACACAGACCTATGTTCATCCCATTTAACCAAAAGTAAGGAGCAAGATTAGACAGTGATGCAAATATTTGAATCATTGAAGTTCCAGTGCCTAAAGCAATTGAAAAGATAGGGTCTAAAGAGCTTATCTGACAATGAGAAAGAAGATACAATGACCATACCCTATTGTTCCAGAAGCAAAGATACAGCAAGAATAACATCTTAAGTGTAGCTGGATTGAAAGATAAGGTTTTGATGATTACAGGGACTTGAGCATTGTATGAGTGATTTAACCTTAGAAATAAAGAACATAATTCTTAGACATTCAAATGGAACAGAAAATGGAAGATAATTATGGAGGAAATTTTTTAAAGGAAAAAGGGAAGTTGGGGGAATTTATCTTCATTCATCTGGATATCTTTTAAAAATAATAGTTTTATTGTATATATTTGGGGTGTACAACATGATGATTGATATGCATACACATGAATTGATTAATAAAGTCAAGCAAATTCGCATACCCATCACCTGGTATACTCACCTTTGTGTGTGTGTATGTGTGTTAAGAGAACCTAAAATCTATTCCCTTTGTAAATTACCAATACACAACACAATATTACTAACTATAGTCTAGATCTCTAGAGTTAATGATCAATCCTACACGTATGCAACTTCATACACTTTCACCTATATCTTCCCATTTGCCCCTGCCAACCCTGGCAACCAACATTTTACTTTTATTTCTACGTATTCAAGTATTTTTAGAATTCACATATAAATGAGACTATGCAGTAGTTTCCTTTCTGACTGACTTAGTTCCCTTATCTAGTAAGTATACCAGATAATGTCCTCTAGGGTTTTCTTTTTCTTTTACCATAACAGAATTTTCCTCTGAGTTATTACATGTCATCACAAATGGTAAGATAATCTTTTTGAAAGTCAAATAATATTCCATTTTACTTATATCTATATTGGTAAACAGATAGACCACATTTTACCCATTAATCTGTCAACAGATACTTCAGGTATTTCCATATCTTGCCTATTATAAATAATGCAGATATTTTTACAAGATAGTGATTTCATTCCCTTTGAGTATAAAGCCAGAAGAGGGATTGCTGAGTCATCTTTAAAGTGGGAGATAAGTCATCTTTGCAGAATAAGGGAACCAGTATGAGGGTTAGAATTTGAAAGGAATTACAGTCAAGTAAGTTGAATTAATGGGCTACCAAACAGCCGTAAGGATCTAGCAGCAATGAAACAGCATGAATGTGCAAGAGATATTTTCTTCAGCAAAACTCAGAAGACTGAGGTCAGAAATACACTGAGAGTTGACCAGTAAGGAGAGAGGGAGTTAAATTTCTTTGTGACATAGCTACAGAATTTTTTTTGTTTTTTTTGAGTGGGGAGAACCACGGATTGAACTCAGGGGTACTCAACCACTAAACCACATCTCCAGCCCTATTTTTTGTATTTTATTTAGAGACAGGGTCTATTGAATTGCATAGTGCCTTGCCATTGCTGAGGCTGGCTTTGAACTCCCAATCTTCTTAGCTCAGCCTCCCCAGTCGCTAGGATAACAGGCATGTGCCACCACACCTGGCATGGCTACTGACCTTGAGTCTACACTAAAATGCTAAAAGAGGAAATGGACTGTGAGAATAGGCAAGGATTCCAGGGTGAAGCCAGAGTTCATGGTGATTCCAAGTTCTAGGTTCCAAACCTATGTTCCTGACCTTAACCCTAACCCTAACCCCACAACCCCTTTTTAAATAAGGGAAAGAGGAAGAGATGAAAGACAGGAATTGTCATCAGAAATAAAGAGAGATAGAGGTGTGTGGATTCATGTAGTTTAAAGGGTCATGAAACCAGGGCAATAAAAACCCTCAGTGTGGAAGAAAACCCCTGAGACTAATGCCAATAGGGAAAGGAAAAAGGAAGACCAGAAAAATACCTCCAGTGACTGTTACTATACCTGAAACAACTATCAACCTTTTATCAACAGAGATCTTTTGTCCTTAGCCTCAATAGAATAGGAAGTCCTTGACAGGGTTGACAGAAAATGTCAAAAAGATGGGAAAACATTCAATGCCTCTAAACTCAGTTAGAAAACCAAGAACACATGTCCATGGAGTCCTTGGAGTTAGCACCCAGTTCAGTTCAGCAGTTACAAGTGTAGTAGTATAGTGACAGGTCTTTAGGGATCCAGAAACCCTAGGCTGTGATTTTACATCTTTATTTCCTCTGACTTTTCTTCAGTGTTTCAGGAAATAGGTAAATGCTATCTGAATGACTAATTCAATTTATTTAATAAGATGTTTGTTTTTGTAAATGCCATGTTAACTACAGTGTGTCATATCAGAGAGCAAAGATATGCAAACCAGATTTTATTTTAAGTTCAATATTACTGTGATTTAGAGAGTATGATTGGCAATTCTGAAGCATAAGGAAAACATTCACGAGGATTTTTAAAAATTATTTCTAAATTCCTCTGTTATTTATTCCATCTGTTCTCTGGGCTGTACATGTATATTTTTAACATGGTTCTAGTTTTGTCAATTCTTTGATAGTTTTCTCAGGGAAATACTTAGTGAGTTCAATCAATATCCATCCTACTGCTAACAACTGGCCTTCTGTTTTTTAAAAAAAAAATAGAGTTTGACTGACATCACAAGAGAAAGAATCCAATTCTTATATTCTCTAAGATTTATAGGCAAATAATCATTAAGGTGTTTGACCTCTAAGTTAACTTACATTAAAGTTGATATATTTTTATATCATACTTGGAACACATCTTGCATTTCAAGTATCCTCCAAGAAAATAACAGAAACTTCCTCCCTCCAAATTCAATAAAAAACTAAATTCTTAGTTAATTTTTCATGATGCTGATAAGTACTTCTGCTTTTATCCTATACAAAGTAACTGACAGGACATCAGACATCTGAAGCAATTCTCTCCATAAATAACCGGGAAACTGGACAAAATATCTGAAGCAGTTACAAGAAGAAATTGGAAAAAGGACAGCCTCAGATTGTAATCCTTGACAGAAGGGAAACAAGAGGGCTAAGCCCTGAATATCCTCAGCTTTCTGCCTGAGGCACTTCTCTAACTGTAGTACAGGAAGGGGGAACCCAAGGAAGCACGTCGCTCTCCCTAGGTAGGGGACATGGCAGGGTTTGGAGAGGTTAATGCAGCAGGATTTATGGGATATAGTATTGAAGAAGGGGAAGCTATGCATAGGCTTATCTTCAGATATCTTCCTAGGGGTTCTCTTGGGTCTTTGGTTGAATATCAATGTGTACATGCACCGGGGGAAACTGCACAAGGCTGAGTAAAGAACAACTTCCAGGAAGCAGTAAGTTTAACAATTCTCAGAGTCCAGATCTGGAGAATGCTTGAATTCCAGCCAATTAGAGTAGAGAGACCCAGTTGGCCAACTAGAACCTTCGGTAGAGATTCCAGGTGTGTCATTCCTTAGAAGTAGAGCTAAAGTAACCCTTGAGTAAAAGTTATTTTTAGTTAACACTTGTTACAGTTTGGATGTGAGGTGTCCCCCAGAAGCTCACGTGTGGGACAGTGCAAGAAGGTTCAGAGGAGAAATGATTGGATTGTAAGAGTCTTAACACAATCAGTGATTTAATCTCCTGATAGGGCTTAACTGAATAGTAACTAAAGTGATAGGGTGTGGATGAAGGAGGTGGGAATTGGGGCTTGGCTTTGGGTATATTTTTGTATCTGGTGAGTGAACTCTCTTTCTGCTTCCTGATCAACATGTGAGCTTTTTCCCTCTACTACCCTCTTGCATCATGATGTCCTTCCTCACCTGGAGACCTGAGGATTGGAGTTGGCCTTCTGTGGACTAAGACTTCTGAAACCATAAGCCTCCAAATAAACTCTTTCTCCTCTACAATTGTTCTGGTTGGGTCCTTTAGTCACAGGAGCAAAAAAGCTGACTAAAACAACACTCTAACAGCTTAAAAAATTTCACAGAATCAGATGTCCCTCAAATACCTTACTTGCCTGTCAAACTCTTTAAAAAGACCAAAATAAAAAACCCTATGTTCATCAGTATAACATTTATAATGTCTATTGTCCAATCAAATAGCACTAAACAAATAAAGAAGCAGAAAAACCCGGAGCTCCCCATTTTGGTGAGACAGCAATCCCTGCTATGGTTTGGATATGATCTGTCTACCACAGGTGCATATGCTAGAACTTGGTCCCCATTGAAATGTAATTGAGGCATCTGAAACATTAAGGGGTAGGACCTAGTGGGAGATAATTAGATCATAGGGACACCACCCTCAGAAGGGATCAATACCCATGTCACAGGATTAAGCTAGTTCTTCCATGACTGGATTAGTTTTCACAAGAGTGAGTTGTTATAAAGCAAAACCATGTCACATTTTTGACCCCTCCTGCATGTGGTCAATGCCCATCCCATCTCTTCACCATGTTGCTATGCAGTCAAGGAGCCCATGCCAGGACACTGGCACCATGCTATTTGAAACTTTCAGCAACCAGAATCATGAGCTAAATAAACCTCTTTACTTTGTAAGTTACCCAGTATCAGGCATGTTATTATAGCAATACACAGACTAAGATAATTCCTAAACAGTTCTTGGAGAAACTATTTCTGCATCAATATGAGAACAATCTTAGGGTGGAAAAGTCAAGGAAAATAATCACTAGGTAACTTATCTCTATGTCTTTAGTCTACTACCAACTCCATTCTAGTCACTAAAAAAAAGTCTCTGCCAGGAACTATGGCACAAACCTGTAATTCTAGCAACTCTGGAGGCTGAAACAGGAGGATCACAAGTTCAAGGCCAGCCTCAGTAATTTAGTGAGGTCCTAAGCAATTTAGAAAGACCCTGTCTCAAAGTAAAAATTTTAAAGTGGGGGAGTGCAGGGGTGTATAAAGCACCCCTGGGTTCAATCCCCAATACCAAGAAAAAAAAAGTCTCTTAGAAGATAGATAATACAGAGGCATTCCCATGTGCAAACATGCAGAAGTTAGTCAAACTACAGCAGAAACTCCTGAAAATACTACAATAGATCAGAAAAAGTCTATGGCATTTCTACAGAGTACATGTGTCTGAATGATATATATTTATTTCTTTACCTTGACATATTTATCATTCCTACTTAATTGATTATGATGGTAAGAACTGAATTTTTTTTTCCTAACATGACAGGTGATTAGAAAAAAAGCCCTGTTTTCTCCAAAAGAGAGAAAGAGAGATAAGAGTGGATAATGGATCGAAAATAAACATGGATTAAAATGTAGAAATAAAAAATAGAAGTAGGAAAGAAAAATAAGTTATATATCATCACAAAATAAAGGGAACTGGTTGTCTCAGAATAGTAAAGCAAAAGCAGTATGAAAATTTCGCATAAATAATAAAACTGACTGAATCTGACCTTTGGGTAATGTGATTACTGTTGGCTACATCGTTACTAAATTATTAAGATGATGACTTCAGTTGCATGATCTTACTTCCAAAATAAATTCATGGAAATGATTTATAAAATATATTTAAAAGTTATGACCACATCTCTAAACTGAAAAAACAAAGAAGGAAAATACTGAGAGAAAGGAGTGGAAGAATGAAAGGAGAGAAGGAGAGAATATTAAGAACATTTTTGACAATTAAGTCAGAAACTCAAGTGAAATAATTTTATGGGAAAATAAATATTGCCAAAATGGACAGTTGAATAAGTAGACAATCTGTGTTATAACTATTAAAGAAATTAAATTAGAATTTAAAAATATAATCAGAAATTAAGCATCAGATACAGAAGGATTTAAGTTTCTGTCTTCCAAAATTTTCAGAGCTTCTCTTCACCTTAGGTTGAGGGGGGGAAGAAGGAAAATTCTTTTGAAGATAATTTAAAAAAAAAAAAAACATAAAAATTCCTAGGCTTATTATAAAAATTGTACTAAAAAAAGCAAAAATATTAACTATTCAGATAAAAGAAGGCAATATCTTCAAAGCAGCAAATAAAATATTAAAGTGAATTTGCAATAGAAATTAGGAAACCAGAAAAAAGAGAAGTATCTTCTTTAAAGTGTTAAACACTGCCAAGAATTTCATGACAAGAAAAAATATTTCAATGGGAAGGCAAAATAAATACTTTGTATTATAATAAAAAATTGTTACCATTAGACCTGCTATTTAAAAAAATATAAAAATTTATAATATATATATATAAAATCACAGACATGCAAAAAATAAAATAGCCATGAATGTGAGAAATATAAATGACTATTGATTATAAAAAATAAAACCTATTGTGAGATTTTTTTTTTAAAATCTAGATTAAAATGCATGACAAAAATAATACAAGAAGCACAAAGAGTAAGTCAGTTAAAGAACTCCAAGGTAATGGTGAAATAATCATTAATATTAGCTTATATCAAAGCAAATTGCATGTTATAATCTCTAAGAATTGAAAAAGAATATAAAAATAAGCTATATACAAGGGAGAAAGAAATAATAAAAATATGTTTGATTAATCCACTAGGAAGTAAGCAAAGTAAAAATGAAAACAGTAAGATCCAAATAAAAACTCATAACAAGTTCAAATATATACATAATTATATGAGTATAAAGGAATTAAATATTACTGTTCAATGCTCAAAGGAAGATTTGTAATCTTTAAAATAGTAGAAAAAGTTTTTAAAAATTAATGATTTCATCTTTCAATTTGAGAAGCTAAAATGAAGTAAATCAACTCAAATGACAATAGAATGAAGGACAGAAGGACATAACAAAGACAGGTCAAAATTAAATTTGAAGCTTTGGATGAATTTAATAATTTCCTTTGATTTAACTGATCAAAATAAAAAATGTAAATGCATCGATATCTATTAAAGAAATTGAATTCATTTAAAAATTTTTTCAAAACAAAGAATATACCAAGTCTAAAAGAGTTCATGGGTGAATTATTTTAAACACTTAAAGAACTAACATCTGTTTTATACAAACACTTTCAGATATGAGAAATAATAAATGCTTTCAAATGTTTTTTGTGAGGA
Organism: Sciurus carolinensis; assembly: GCF_902686445.1. Lineage (NCBI taxonomy): Eukaryota > Metazoa > Chordata > Mammalia > Rodentia > Sciuridae > Sciurus > Sciurus carolinensis. Next base: position 93,639,662 of record NC_062218.1, on the reverse strand, counting down.
CAGGATAATTTGATTATTATTTGTATTGAAAGGATCTAGAAATAACCACCAAATTATTCTAGTTCAGGCTGCTATAACAGAATGTCACAGAATGGGTGGCTTAAACAAGAAATTTATTTCTCTCCATTCTGGAAGCTAAGTCCAAGATCAAGGCACTGGGAGATTTGGTACCTGGGGAGGTCACTCTTCCTGGTTTACAGGCCTGTCTTCTTGTATCACCACATGGCCAAAAGTAAAATCATCTCTCTCGTGTTTCTTCTTCTAAGAATTCTAAACCCACTCACAAAGGCTACACTTTCACGACCTAGTTACTTCCCCAAAGGTCAACTGCCTAATACAATCATACTTGGGATTAGAGTTTTAACTCATGAAGTTGAGGAGATACAAACATTTCATCCATAACACAAATAACAGAAATCAGCACCTCGAGTTCCCAGATCGAGGTCTCAAAATATCAATTTCAACTAAAAGGATCCAGGACTCTGTGGAGAAATGCATGATTTCAAGTCTGGGACTGAAATGTCCAAGATGAACCTAGAATATCTTGTCATAACAGATGTCGAGGAAGTTTTCAATGACAACTAGGGTTCTATCTAAAGGACACAGGAGCCATCATGATTGTTCAAAGATGGAACCAAAGCCATTACATAATTTTTAGGGCAAAATAAAATTATAGGGTCATTGTTCAAAACACAGTGGGAAAATGGTCATTAAAAGCACTATATGATTTTTTCTTCCTTCTGCAATCTGTCTCTTGACTTCTCATGATGCTTTAATTTGCTATTTAATGTGATCCTAAACAATGAAAAATTGAAAATTTTAATTATTAACAAATATTATCACTCACCTTTTATGGTATTATTCCATTTTTAGGTGCAAATAGAAATCATTTATCTCATAAATAGAATTACAGAAATTCCACATCTTGTATTTCATAGCTGGGCTGGTACATTCATATGTACTCCACTTTTACCAGAATAGTAGAAAAGCCACATAAAACTACCTCATCTATTTTTTTGTTGTTGTTGTTTTTGTTTTTTTGGTTTTTTTTTTTTTTATTTTGATAATAAGCACTTTCTACCAACACTCTCTACCTTTAACTCACTGATTAGTAAAATAAGAAAAAGAAGCTATGGGTTTCCTTCTTTCCAATGTCATCATTTTTTCATCTATATGAATCTTTTGATAATACAGGGAAATACTTTTAGTAAGGCAATATACAACAGGGTTCCTTGGTCATTGTTTCTTAGAATGCTATTGCCTTCTTTGTTCATTAGAAGCAAGCTCTTGTTAGAATGAAACATGAGCCTTATAAGTGTCCTCATAAGATACACAGAGGAAAAACACAGAGAAGGAAGAGGAGAGGCTGCGTGAGACAGGCAGATACTGGAGCGAAGCAGCCACAAGCCTATACACCCGAGGAACCATCAGAGGCCGGCAGAGGCAAGGAAGGTCCTCCTGAAGAGCTTGCAGAAGGGACACAGCCCTGCCAATCCCTTAGTTCTCAACTTCTGGTCTCTAGAACCACAAGAAAACTAATTTTTGTGATTGTAATAATTTGTCACAGAAGTCACAGAAAACTAATACAGAATCTTGAGTGTGGATCCCTGTGAGACAGCATGGGTTTCACATCCATGAGGCCAGCTCTAGGCACCGCCAATGTAGTGGTTCAATAACCAGATGATTTATGCATTGATGGGAACAATAAATTAGAAGGAATTGAGACACATCAAATATGGTTAAACATACTGCTAAAGATATCTAAGGAGAATGCTATATAAATATCATTTTTTTGGAAACTGATAAAAGAAATCAAGATATACCTTTCCTTTCCTATACAAATTATAACTCACAGTTGTTAAATAGTTGATAAGGAGAGTTCTTTGTGGATATTTTCCAGCCAGTAGCCACAATTAGATTATCACCATTTTTCAACCTCTATGGAATTGATGGATTCCAGCAGTGGTCTTCAAAAACTGCTGACATTCCATAGAGGTAAAATCATCATTCTGTTTCTAGAGCAAAGTGAATAATACCATCTTAGATGTAGTCTAGCAACTGAAAAAAAAAAAATCAAACTTAAATCTGATAAATCATCTAAATCGAACTATCAATGTGTAGAAAACACTACGGGCAGAGGAACATGTTAAAGAATGCCTTGAAAATGCTTTCAGAAAATATCAGATTGTATTTCTGTAAGAGAAACTCACCAGTAATATACAATTGTTTTTTGTTATTTTTGTTGTTTGTTTGGTACTGGAGATTGAACCCAGGGGCACTTTATCACTGAGCTACATCCCCAAACCTTTTAATTTTTTATTTTGAGACAAGGTCTCTCTAAGTTGAGGTTGGTCTTGATCTTGTGATCCTCCTACCTCAGCCTCCCAAGTTTCTGGGATTAGAGGCATGTGTCACCTCACCTCGCTGTCTTTTGTTTTAAATAAATAAATAAACTGCAAGGTAAACAAAAACAAACAGGAAGAGGAGACATGGTTTTAAACAATTGTAAAACAAATATCAAATTAGAAATTTAATGTTTAATTTTCATTCAGATCATAAACTTTTTTTCTTTTTTTTATTTTTATTATTATTGTATACAAATGGGATACATGTTGTTTCTCTATTTGTACATGGAGTCAAGGCATACCATTTGTGTAATCATACGTTTACATAGGGCAATGATGTTTGATTCATTATTTTTTTCCCTTCCCCCCCACCCCTCCCACCCCTCTTTTCCCTCTATACAGTCCTTTTTTCCTTCATTCTTACCACACTCCTTATCCCTAACCCTAAACCTAACCCTAAACCTAATGCTAACCCCTCCCACCCCCCATTATATGTCCTCATCCGCTTATCAGCGAGATCATTCGTCCTTTAGTTTTTTGAGATTGGCTTATCTCACTTAGCATGATATTCGCCAATTTCATCCATTTACCTGCAAATGCCATAATTTTATCATTCTTCATTGCGGAGTAATATTCCATTGTATATATATATACCACAGTTTCTTTATCCATTCATCAACTGAAGGGCATCTAGGTTGGTTCCACAATCTGGCTATGGTGAATTGAGCAGCAATGACCATTGATGTGGCTGTATCTCTGTAGTATGCTGATTTTAAGTCCTTTGGGTATAGACCAAGGAGTGGGATAGCTGGGTCAAATGGTGGTTCCATTCCAAGCTTTCTGAGGAATCTCCATACTGCTTTCCAGAGTGGCTGCACTAATTTGCAGCCCCACCAGCAATGTATGAGTGTTCCTTTTTCACCACATCCTCACCAACACCTATTGTTGCTTGTGTGCTTGATAATCACCATTCTAATTGGGGTGAGATGAAATCTTAGGGTAGTTTTGATTTGCATTTCCCTTATTACTAGGGATGTTGAACATTTTTTCATATATCTATTGATTGCTTGTACATCTTCTTCTGTGAAGTGTCTGTTCATTTCCTTAGACGATTTGTTGATTGGATTATTTGTATTCTTGGTGTAGAGTTTTTTGAGTTCTTTATAGATTCTGGAAATTAGCGCCATATCTGAAATATGGTTGGCAAAGATATTCTCCCACTCTGTAGGCTCTCTCTTCACATTGCTGATAGTTTCCTTTGCTGAGGGAAAGCTTTTTAGTTTGAATCTATCCCAGTTGTTGATTCTTGCTTTTATTTCTTGTGCTATGGGAGTCCTGTTAAGGAAGTCTGATCCTAAGCCAACAAGTTGAAGATTTGGACCTACTTTTTCTTCTTTAAGATGCAGGGTCTCTGGTCTGATTCCAAGGTCCTTGATCCATTTTGAATTGAGTTTTGTGTAGGGTGAGAGATAGGGGTTTAATTTCATTCTGTTGCATATGGTTTTCCAGTTTTCCCAGCACCATTTGTTGAAGAGGCTACCTTTTCTCCATTGCATATTTTTGGACCCTTTGTCTCGTATGAGAAAATTGTATTTATTTGGGTTTGTGTCCATGTCCCCTATTCTGTACCATTGATCTACCTGTCTATTTTGGTATCAATATCGTGCCGTTTTTGTTACTATTGCTTTGTAGTAGAGTTGAAGATCTGGTATTGCAATACCCCCTGCTTCGTTCTTGCTACTTAGGATTGCTTTAGCTATTCTAGGCTTTTTATTCTTCCAGATGAATTTCATAATTGCTTGCTCTATTTCTGCAAGGTACATCATTGGGATTTTAATTGGAATTGCATTGAATCTGTATAGCACTTTAGGTAGTATGGCCATTTTGACAATATTAATTCTGCCTATCCAGGAACATGGGAGATCTTTCCATCTTCTAAGGTTTTCTTGAATTTCTTTCTTTAGTGTTCTGTAGTTCTCATTGTAGAGGTCTTTCACCTCTTTTGTGAGATTGATTCCCAAGTATTTTATTTTGTTCAATGCTATTGTGAATGGGGTAGTTTTCCTAATTTCTCTTTCTGAAGATTCATCACTTATGTATAAAAATGCATTGGATTTATGAGCATTGATCTTGTAACCTGCTATTTTACTGAATTCACTTATGAGTTCTAAAAGTTTTCTGGTGGAATTTCCAGGTTCCTCTAAATATATAATCATGTCGTCAGCGAAAAGGGATAGTTTGAGTTCTTCTTTTCCAATTCGTATCCCTTTAATTTCTTTGGTTTGTCTAATTGCTCTAGCTAGAGTCTCAAGGACGATGTTGAATAGAAGTGGTGAAAGAGGGCATCCCTGCCTTGTTCCAGTTTTTAGGGGGAATGCTTTCAGTTTTTCACCATTTAGAATGATATTGGCCATGGGCTTAGCGTAGATGGACTTTATAATGTTTAGGAATGTTCCCACTACCCCAATTTTTTCTAGTGTTTTGAGCATGAAGGGATGCTGTATTTTATCGAATGCTTTTTCTGCATCTATTGAAATAATCATGTGATTCTTAACTTTAAGTCTGTTGATATGGTGAATGACATTTATTGATTTCCAAATGTTGAACCAACCTTGCATCCCTGGGATAAAACCCACTTGATCGTGGTGCACTATCTTTTTAATATATATTTGTATGCGATTTGCTAAAATTTTGTTGAGAAGTTTTGCATCGATGTTCATTAAGGATATTGGTCTGAAATTTTCTTTCCTCGATGTGTCTCTGTCTGGTTTAGATATCAGGGTGATTATTGGCTTCATAGAACGAGTTTGGGAGGGTTCCCTCCTCTTCTATTTCATGGAATAGTTTGAGGAGTATTGGAATGAGCTCTTCTTTAAAGGTTTTGTAGAACTCGGCTGAGAACCCATCTGGTCCCGGACTTTTCTTTGTTGGTAGGCTTTTGATGACCTCTTCTATTTCATTGCTTGAAATTGGTTTATTTAACTTGTGTATGTCCTCCTTGTTCACTTTAGGTAATTCATATGTCTGTAGAAATGTGTTGATGTCTTCGAGGTTTTCTGTTTTGTTGGAGTATAGATTTTCAAAATAGCTTCTAATTATGTTTTGTATTTCACTCGTGTCTGTTGTGATGTTTCCTTGTTCATTCCGAATTTTAGTAATTTGAGTTTTCTCCCTCTTTCTCTTTGTTAGTGTGGCTAAGGGTTTATCAATTTTGTTTATTTTTTCAAAGAACCAACTGTTTGTTAATTTTTCCGATTGTTTCTTTTGTTTCAATTTCGTTGATTTCAGCTCTGATTTGAACTATTTCCTGTCTCTACTACTTTTAGTATTGGTCTGCTCTTCTTTTTCTAGGGCTTTGAGCTGTAGTGTTAAGACATTTATTTGTTGATTTCTACTTTTTTTGAATGCGCCCCATGAAATATATCTTCCTCTAAGTACTGCTTTCATAGTGTCCCAGAGATTTTGATATGATGTGTCTTTATTCTCGTTTACTTCTAAGAATTTTTTTATTTCCCTCCTGATGTCTTCTGTTATCCATTCATCATATAATAGTGTATTATTTAATCTCCAGGTATTGGAGAAGTTTCTGTTTTTTATTCTGTCATTTATTTCTAATTTCAATCCATTATGATCTGATAGAGTACAAGGTAGTATCTCTATCTTCTTGTATTTGCTAACAGTAGCTTTGTGGCATAAAATATGGTCTATTTTAGAGAAGGATCCATGTGCTGCTGAAAAGAAAGTGTATTCGTTCTTTGTTGAATGGTATATTCTATATATGTCGGTTAAGTCTAAATTATTGATTGTGTTATTGAGATCTATGGTTTCTTTATTCAATTTTTGTTTGGACGATCTATCCAGTGGTGAGAGAGGTGTGTTAAAATTGCCTAGTATTATTGTGTTGTGGTCTATTTGATTTCTGGAATTGAAAAGGATTTGTTTGACGTACGTGGATGAGCCAAAGTTCGGGGCATAGATATTTATGATTGTTATGTCTTGCTGATTTATGCTTCCCTTAAGCAGCATGTAATGTCCTTCTTTATCCCTTCTGACCAGTTTTGGCTTGAAGTTCACATTATCTGAAATGAGGATGGCTACTCCAGCTTTTTTGCTGTGTCCATGTGCATGGTATGTTTTTCCCCATCCTTTCAGCTTTAGTCTATGGGTATCTCTTTCTATGAGATGAGTCTCTTGCAGGCAGCATATTGTTGGATTTTTCTTTTTAATCCAATCTGCCAGTCTATGTCTTTTGATTGATGAGTTCAGGCCATTAACATTCAGGGTTATTATTGTGATATGATTTGTATTCCCAGTCATTTGACTCATATTTGTTTTTTGACATGATTTGGTTTCTCCTTTATTTGGCTATTCCTTTAGGCTAGTGCCTCCTGTTGCTGATTTGCATTGTTGTTTTTCATCTCTTCCTCATGGAATATTTTGCTGAGAATGTTCTGTAATGCTGGCTTTCTTTTTGTAAATTCCTTTAGCTTTTGTTTATCATGGAAGGATCTTATTTCATCGCCAAATTTGAAGGTAAGTTTTGCTGGGTATAAGATTCTTGGTTGGCATCCATTTTCTTTAAGGGCTTGGTAAATGTTGTTCCAGGCCCTTCTAGCTTTTAGGGTCTGGATTGAAAAATCTGCTGATACCTTATTGGTTTCCCTCTGAATGTAATTTGATTCTTTTGTCTCGCGGCCTTTAAAATTCTGTCTTTATTTTGTATGTTAGGTATTTTCATAATAATGTGCCTTGGTGTGGGTCTGTTGTAATTTTGTATATTTGGAGTTCTATAAGCCTCTTGTACTTGGTTTTCCATTTCATTCTTCAGATTTGGGAAATTTGCTGATATTATTTCATTGAATAGATTGTTCATTCCTTTGGTTTGTTTCTCTAAGCCTTTCTCAATCCCAATAATTCTTAATTTTGGCCTTTTCTTGATATCCCATAATTCTTGTAGATTCTGTTCATGATCTTACCATCTTCTGTGTTTGACCAACTTTGTTTTCAAGATTAAATAATTTGTCTTCAATGTCTGAGGTTCTGTCTTCCAGGTGTTCTATCCTATTGGTTATGCTTTCTATGGAGTTTTTAACTTGGTTTATTGTTTCCTTCATTTCAAGTATTTTGGTTTGTTTTTTTTTTCAGTGTCTCTAACTCTTTATTGAAATGATCTCTTGCTTCCCGTATTTGGTCTTTTAACTGTTGATTGGTGCGATCATTTAAAAAATATGGAACGCTTCACGAATTTGCATGTCATCCTTGTGTAGGGGCCATGCTAATCTTCTCTGTATCGTTCCAATTTTAGTATATGTGCTGCCAAAGCAAGCACCATAAACTTTATTTCAATAAATTCATAGTTAAATTTACTTATTAAATTGATCTTAAAGTTCATAAAAGAGCAAAAAGTAAAGAAGATTTATGAGAATTTTAAAGAATAACAATGAAGTGTGGGGATTTTCCCCCCATTTATGAAGAAATTGAAAAAAAAATCACCCTTAAAACAGTGCCTCATTTAACAGGGATGATAGTCTAAATATTGAATGAGTATTAATGGGTAGAAGGGCTGTTTCTAGATCATGGGCATATTTGAGGAAGTGCAACTGGAAGAACAGAGGAAAAAATAGGGAAGAACAGATGTGTCAGAACACTATGTACCACCTTATACAGAAGTCTTACAGTATTTTAATAATGCACATAGTAGAACTAGTGCATCGTAACTTAACATACCTTTTGATATTGATGCAGACAATGCAATCAACTTAATCAGTTTAGAGAACTATGGAATAAGTTCACCTGCATGAGAACTGAGTTAATGTTAAAGCTCTAACTCACCCAGATGTAAAATTAAAGTCTCAATAGCTTGAAAACTTCTAGAAGAAATATAGAAAATATAATTTAGACCAAGACAGGAGAAGATTTCTTAAATAAGGATCAAGAAAAAACTTGTAGATGAAAAGATTAAAATTTTTGACTGTCGTGTAATTAAAACCTGTAGAAATGGGTACTATACACAATTTTAAAAATGCTCAAATGAGAAAATATTTACTATTACATACATGCATATGTAAAGACAAGAGACTCCCTAGAAAAATGGGCAAAGATTATGTCATTGGGAGCATAAGACCCTACATCATGTGTGGGGAACCCTTATCCCACTGGAATTTAAACAATTTTCAAATTGAAAAAGTTTCTCAGGTAGCAAGAGGCTCATGTTTTCTCCCAACTAAAAGGGCCAATAGGTTGTACTCAGTGACGATCATATCAACATTTTCTTTTCACTTTTTAACTTTCCAAAAACTCTTGACCAAACTTTATTTTCTTATATTCTATCTTAAAGAATGTATATGCATATTTTTCCAAAAAGACTGTTCTAATTTTATAAAAGTAATTCAATTTTCTCCTTCCTAATTTTAATTCCATCTCTGCCCAGCTTCCAAACAATGAATATTCAATCATCCATAAATTTCAGAATAAATATTGATTGGTTCAATCCTTTTTGCTGTGGAAACTGCTTTGTGCTTCTAAGCATACCTGTTTTAGATTACATGCTGTGAAATGGAATATAGTCATGCCCTCTGTGTGTGGGTGTCAGACAAATAGGATTTATTTGATTATAAGAGTAAAATTCCTGTCTTTTTCTCACCTTGTTGATGTCATGGCAGCTAAAAATGAGGTACTTTCTGACAACTCTACTCCTGTGCCCATTTTTCTCTGAATACACTTAGAATAAGCCAGATTCCACTAGCATTAATATCACTTTCTAAGATCATTTGTTTAAAGCTCTATTGAATTTTAGGATCCTATCTAATAGGTGGGCAGTGCAGTAAGAAAAGAGTGTAAGTGTATCTAAAATGATTTTGAAATATCTACAAAAACTGTAGATAGGGAATTGATTATGCAGAATAGCAATTCTCCAAAGTGTCCCATAAAGTGATGTGTTTTTAGTGGCAGCCAAGTGAAGTGTCATGAATTCTAAGCCACTTGGGATGGACATTCCAGCTGACAGCTGGCTTACCCATCCGGGACCAGAAGGAGACGGCATGCAGGTTTGAATGTTTTCTCAACAGATAGGAGAAATTCAGCAAAGAATGCTCAATGACAACCTCAAAAGGTGCCACGGGGCTATTAAACACCAAAACTGATAACATGGATCCCAAATAAAATTTCTACAATATAAAAGTCCCCTCTACCACAGTTTCATGGAGATTTATGAGCAAGTGAAATCCAAACCAGTTAAACTCCACACAAAATCTTCCACTGCAACACTACGAACGTTTCACAAAATGGCAGGATATGAAATATCAAAGCAGAGGGTTTCAGAAGCTCTTCTTACCCTGGAGCGCTTGGGAGGAGAAGCTGAAGGATGAGTCACCCAATGGGCAGCATCCCAATCACTTGTTTCTTGGGAGCATATGCCTGGGATTTCAAGTGTACTCATACCGACAAGGCACCTGGCACCAACGAGCCTGTTTCTTCTGGACCTTTGATGCGAGGAACACAGACTCGTAATACACAAATCTCACAAACCAAAGATCCTGAGTAACTTGCCACTTTTCTCATGAATTATTTATTCTTTTCCACATCTTATATTGAGGATTGAGGGTTGTCAGTTATGTTAATTATTATTGCTAGAATTCTTATTCAAGTACTTGTTTGTTTATTGTCCAGAATAAACTTAGAAGGTTGCTCACACTCATTAACAAAATCATTTTAAACGAGTGAGGAAGAAAACCTAGAGAAATGTCTAGGGAAGTCATTTCCTCTAGCTTTGTGCCCAGCCATCCCCTAAAGCTTTCACAGACCTCTTTCTGCTCAAACCCCAAATCCCTGAAGAAGTAAATATCAGTTTACTCACTTTTAGACCCAGAACCTAGGACTCAGGTTCGTGACGTGATTTTCCCCAGGTCACCTTGGTGCTTTCTGACTATAGTGACCCATCGTTCATACTTCCAGTACGTTGCTGATGACAGCAAAGCCCTGACAGTAGTGTGTATCTAGAATCCTTTTATAGTGCTGCTGCATTGCTTCTTGAGATATCTGCACTGTGGTGAGCACAGACAAGAGCCTTGATGGAGACACTACATGGCAGAAACGATGGCTAAATTAGTGATAGGTAACTCCAAAATCATGAATTCTCATCTGTGCTATCATCTATGACCAGGGCAGTTATTTCTTAGTTTTACTATCTCTTCTTTTATTCCGGATGTTGTCTTAGTAGGTGGAATGAAGACCAAATTTGATTTGCAGACAAGTCTCGTTTGAATCCTCCCACACTTAATCCTGCACTGTGTTCTTACATACATTAAAAAAGAAAAAAAAAAAAAAAAAAGCCAGAGCTTTCACAACTAAAATATCAGTTCCCTTGCCTTCCTTGAAACTTCAGCAGATTTGACACCATTTGATGTCAATCCTCACGTTGCAAAGAGAAGCTGTGGGTGCTTGCTCTTCGCAGGGGACATTGACTGGATCATGTTCCCACCCAGAACACATTGCTCATTTATGCTTCCTTCCTGTGTGTCCCCCATTCCTTGTAGCATATGAATACTCCACTCAAAAAATAAAGATGCACGGAGATAATTCTGAAGCAGGGGCAGAATGAGCATGTTCCTTAACAATTCAGAATCTCAGCATGTCCAACGGGGCCAAAAAATTATATTTGTTCCTTTCATTTCAAGGCATTCTGAGAGTCTACTAGCCTTAAGAATTGGGGCATGAGGTTAAATGTCTCACTTCTACTCTATAACCTGAGTGATCGTCTACAACCTTTGCTCAAACACCTCAGGGAAACCTGTTCCTTTGTTGAATAACTACAATTCCTGGAAACTTTCCAGTAAATTAAGTACAAATATGCCCCACCTATAAGATTTGCCATCTACTGAGTCTACTTCCAGTCAAGTTCTAGGGCACTTGTTTCACTAGATGACCTGTCAAATATTTGAGGACAGAGTTCACAGCTCCTCTAAGCCTTCTCCTCAAGATCTAACATCAAGCATCTGATGCTTCTGACAAGTAACTTCTTGTTTCCCCAAGTAGGACGTGTGGAGTTTCAAAGTTGTGTGACATGAAAATCGATGCAGGACTCTATCAAACAGGAGGGATAATGTCTAAAGAGTTTCTCCTTTTATATTATTATATCTTAAGAACATGAAAGTTCTGACGATGAAAGATAATCTTCCAAGCTCATAGGACTGGGTTCCTGGAGAGGTTTGCACACTAGGATGCCTTAGTGTGCAGAAATTGTGTCTTAACCTCTGAACTACATAAATTTTTCTGCAAGTTTTAAATTTCACAGCATGTTTAAGATATTTCAGCTTTGTGAATAAGCATGTGCTCGCATAACCCAAACTCAGTTCAAAAACAGCCTAAGAGAACAAATTCTGAATTGCCTCTTATTTTCCAGAAGTGAATTCTAAGAGTGTATGTGTTTGAGCTAAATCTCTTTGTGATAGTGATATCAAAAGGAATATTACCACCCATCATGATACTCACCCAGACAGGCTGTGAGAATCAAAGACATCTCAAGTCAGGTTAGGACAGGTAAAAATGTCTACAGGGCAGAAGGTAAAGATAAGGGAGGTTGGAGGGATAAGAGAAGTTGAAGGGATGAGTAGATAGTCCACATCCTTTCATGTGCATAATTTCACAAATGCTAAATATGAGTCTGATTTTTTAATACATACTATTTATGCACACTTGAGAAAATTAAAAATCTATGTGAAAAAGGCAGTGATCCTTTAAAGTAAAACTTGAGCACAATAGAAATCAATGTGAGAACTATTCATGATCCCTAATTATACAAAAATAGGGAGATTTTGATGAAAGAAGAAAAGTTTAGAATTAATTAGTAGAAGCTCCATGTAACCTCTTTCTACTTGGAAAGAGACTATCAGAAGTCTGTCAGACAAAAGTTGGGTGACCATCACCTTTCCCTTTCAATAAGATTGTAGTCTGGCTACTTCTAAAAGATGAAAAAAAATTAACCCTTCTGAGTCCAGCAGAAAACTCAAGACCTTATGTCTCCTGAGTTAGGTATATTTCAGTTCCCAAACCGAAGTGTTGTCTTCTGGACTTTAAAAAAACACACAGTAAAGCAAATCAGGTTATGTAGCTCCCATTTTCTGTTAGAAAATTTCTATGTCAAATTTTAGCAAGAAGATACTGCCCATCCGGAAGTCCAGAGAAGCCAAAACATACCTAAGGTCACACAGCCAGTAAATGGCAGAGACAATTAATGTCAGCCTGGTCTGAGTCCAAAGAACAATGATGTTTAATTGTTTTCACAATCACAGAGGACTGATGCGTTCAGTTCTGGGACTATTACTCACACCATCCTGGACATATAGTCTCTTCAATGGGTGTTATGATTATATGATCCTAAAGTCCACTGAGCAAGCCTGAGAACAAGGGAAGTCTGCAAGGAATGGCTACACAATGGCAGGAAGCACCACTGCTCTGGTTTTCTACATATCAGGAGTTATGAAACACCATGGTTCTGACCCAGAAATGGATTCTGACGGTGTCTCTTCAGCACTGAATCAAGGTTGTCCTAAAAACAATCTTGTGCCTATTTGATTATGTGTTTTATTTTTGCTTAATATAGGACACAAAGTATTTATGATTTATATATTTATTTATAAGGTTTTGATGAATACTAAATAAAGTAATGGCTATAAAGCACCAAGCACATGTTGAAGAACATAATAGGCACAATTTAATGTCAGCTCTCTTCTTCTTTCAACTGTTTTCACTTCATTAAATCCCCACTTAAATTGGACATTATACTTTAAATGGTTATAAGAAATTCTAATATATTTCATTGTAAACTCAGTTAATTACCATTTCTCCTCTAGTAGCATGGGGACTCTTCATCTTCTTTCCTATTATGCTCAATTGAGGAAGGAAACAAGGAAAAGGAAGAGAAATAGAAGAGGAGGAGGAAGGGGAGGAGGAGGGGGGAAAGAGAAAGAAACAATCAGCACAGAAAACCTCTAGCCATATGCACAATCTCTTTCTCCCACCGGTCTTCTTGCCCAGTGAAAACAGGGACTAAGACTTCTACAAGAAAATATGCATTCACCTATATTAATCTATATTATTCGTCTGAGAGCAACAGAAACAAAATTCAAACTATCTTAAACTTTAAAAAAGTAAACAGAATGATTCGCTGGCTCACAGAACCAAAGCATGGAAAGGGAGGAGCAGTGTCCCCAGGCTTGGTCGAATAAGGGACTTAATCGAGGCAAAGCACACTCTCTCACTAGCTTGCAGTGACTCCACATCTCACCCTCTCCACTTCTATTCATTTCTCCTCTCAGCTTTTGGGTTTTCATTCTCAACATTCTAGGGGAACTGGCCATTTGAAGTCGTATCTTTGAAGTACATAGTCCAGGGGGAAATTGCGAACTTCCCTCCCAACTTCGTGAACAGACTTGACCATAGGAGCATGATTCACAGCCTACCCAGTAGACTAGAAAGGGAGAGATCTGTGATTGACAATTCTAGCATAGACACATTGAGTAGAGAAACTGCTTCTTAGATGAAGCCGGTGCCATTACTAAAGAAGAAGAAACAGATGCTGTATGGAAATAAACAACCACTGTTCACTCCATCTATTCATCTCTTTGAGCCTGGTGCAAGCCTTGGATTACCAGCACCATGATATCACTCTCCCTTCAGTGGGTCCCCTCTTGGTCCCTTGAGGCTACAAGGAACTGAGAAGTCAAGGTTGTCTTCTAGACATTATGCAGGCAGAGAAAGAGAAAGATTCTAAAAATCTCAGTCCCAAAACCCACAGTACACAATTTCCCCAGAAAACTAAAAAGGTGCATTTATGTTCTTCCTCTCACCCAAGTTTATACCTAACCTATTCCTGGAAGTTCCATGAAATTAAATTGTTGAGATCAAAAAGAGTGTATAGAATGAGGCTTAAAAGACAGATCTCTCTTTTAAAAAATCAAATATTGAAACCTACTGTATTGATATAAGAAAGAACTAAGACAGTGTTCTTTTTTATACCTTCAAAATAATAATATGGAAGCAAGAGAAATACCTATAATTTACCACCCCAGCATGATAATTCTAATTCTTATATATGTTCATTAGTCTCAGACATTAATTTTAAATTGCATTAAACAATTATTCTTGATACTCCTTAATTTCATTTAAAACCAATCTTAGAGGAGACATTGTTCTGAAAACTCATGGGACTGTTCATCAAATCACTACATAATTATGCACAGTGGCAATATGATTTCTTGTCTGTGTTTGCAAGCTGGTGAAGACATACATTAACCTTCAGAGTTCCCAGGCTAAGGCAAAATGATTGAGCAAAAAATATATGGAATAAAAAAGAAGATCAGAGATACCAGCAAAGGGATTTGATTTTACCTGAGACTTTTTCCAAGAGGTATATTATCACCTACCCATCAAAGTGTGGTTTTCAAGTATGTGCAGGGCATTAAAGGCCTCTTTCAGTCTTATCTCTAAAGGTGCCAAGAAATGATTATAATCAGAGGAGATGTGCTATTGATTGTGACTAGTCTGAAGGCTGAATAAGTGATGAAAAATTTGAACCATATAGTGGACATTTATATCTAACCCAAGGGGACGTTTTGATAGAAACAAAACTGTTCCTGCAGTCTTGGTTAGTCTGTCCCCTATTGTGCTCACCTATCTTCATGCCCATCTCCCTCTGTGAAGCGTAGGCACCTTGAGAACTGGATGACCATCTAGTCATTTCTGCCCATCACCTCCTCCCACCTCCAAGGGCTCAATGTGGTTTGGCTCCCAATCGGGTGATCTTCAGTGAATGATGTATATGTACCTCAAAGTCATTACTCCAGCATCTGCCTCCTTATCTTCCCCATCAGACTGGCTCCTCCCCCAGTTTACCCCCATCTTGACATCTCAGCACAAGACAGCACCATGTTCAAATTCCTTAGACCAAATTCTGTACCCATCCTTAATTTCTTTCTCTTTCCTTTGTAAATAACTGGCAAATCCACCCAACTCTGCCTTCAAAACATGTCAGCATTTACTATTCCTTGCCACCTTACCACTACCATTTTGATCCAGGATAATAGCAACAGCTTCCTAAGTAATCTTTCTGCATCCACCTTCACCCAACCTCTCCTTCCTCCCCAGTACAGCTTCTTCCCAACACAGAAGCCAAGACCTAAGCCATAGCATGCCATTCCTCTGCCCTTAATCTTCCATGGTTTCCCATCTCACCCAAAATAAAAACTGAAATCCCTTCAGTGATCTCTATGGGCATGCACTATCTACCTGCCACCATCTCTCTGATCTCACCCTTTGTCAAGTCACTACAGCTCAACTGGCTTCCTGGATTTTTCATGAATATGCAAAAAAGCATTCCTGTCTCAGGAATAGCACATGTACTATATGCTTATTTGAAACACTTTGTCTCCATATATTTGTGTGAGCTATTGTCTCCCCTTGCCTTCTTTGGGTCTTTACTAAAATTCCACCTTCTCTGATAAGCCTTCCCTGCCCATCTAATTTACCATCACAATTTCCTTCTCCCCTTCCTACTTAATTTTTCTCTATAACATATGATTCTCTGACATACTATATAGGTTAATTGTTTATAAAGTAGAATTTAGGCTCCATGAAATCAAGCTTTTTTTTGTTTTGTTTTGTTCATTTGTTGCTGTTTGCTGCTGTATCCCAGTGCCCAGCACATGTTAGTAATAAATGTCTATTGAAGGACAGATTGTTAACTGGATAATGAAAGGATGCATGGGTGGATAGATGACTGAATTGATGAATGTATTTTCTCCTTTCCTATTTGTAAGATAATGTATGAGGTTTTTGGGAAGATACTATTAGTTTTAAATTATATATTTAAAAATAAATCAAGTGAAATGATCTACCAAAATCTCAGACCTTGTAGGTGTAAGAACTGGTCTAGATGATAGGCTGCCTGACAAATGGTCCAGTGCTCTATGCTATTTGCAAAGTTCCCCCAAGACTAAGCTCTAATTTAGAAAGGATTAGGATTAAATGGATTGGGTGAATAATCACCTCTTTGTACACATCAATTATGTTGTGAATAAGCAAAGTAGAAAAAATCAGGGCAAAAAAAAAATAAACTAATGAATTCCAGGCCACAACACAGATTAAATTTCAACCAAGTAAACCAAAACAAAAAGGACAAGGAAGAGAAAAATAACATGCACTAAGGGCTGAATGTTCTTGTTTAGCTCTCTATACTAACAAAAATTAAATTTTCAGTGCTCCCCTTATTTTGCAATTTAAGGATGGAGAGTATGTTCACTTGAGTGTCATCCTTTCCCATTTCTGATCAATAATATTTCATCGCCTTCAAGGATTAGTTGATACTACAATTGGTTTCTCAGGGACATGACTAATAAGCTAGAGAAGCTGACAGATGGCTGTAATGCAGATGGCTGCCTGAAAAGAGAGGGTCTTCTGAGAACATGTCAGGTCTTATCATTTTTGCGATCGAATGATGTTCTTTTGGGGAGAAAGGAAGGAGGAAATGTATTGGTCTGAATCCTTTGCCTTCTTCTTTTGAGGATGAAGGCAGGATGACCAGGACATCTGCAGTGTGGTTCAGGCTTGGATGCTGCCCACTTCCTATCCTCGCACCATGCCATAGGTCTTCTTGACTCTACAAACAATAGCCCACCCCCCTGGAGAGCTGCTCTTAGCGTCATATTAATGGAGGCTTGGGACTGGTGAGAGGTTTTTTTTTTTTAATGTATAAAATTTACAGAGTTGTTGTTTCAAAGTTAGGAGGAGAAAACACATGAGGATTTATTTTATTTTTTTAATCATCACATAGCTATGTATTGTGTTTCAAGACAATAGGGAGGAACTGAACAAATATGTGGAAATGATTATCACATCAAAGTCAGAATGGGGAGAAATTGGAGAAAGTCAGGACATGAACTTAATAGGGCTTTTTCTTTTTATCATTCCATTGTTTGTGTTGAGAATAACACAACTGGGGAGAACTGAGAGAGTACATGAGTAAATATTATTTTAAAAACATGCTCACAGAACCAAAAGCAAAATGATTCTAAATCTCTCAAAACTATAATCTAGGATGTTTTTATTATTTAAGCTAAATTTTAAATTTAAGCCAAATTTTCACAAACAACTTTCAGTCTAGTACGTTGATTTGGGCTTGACTTACCTCTTTTCCCCCATTGCTCTTGTCTCCCCACAGCTTGATTCGAGATATCATTCAATCAGTATCAGTTTTGCTCTCATTCCTGAGGAAGAGTCTGTGTTAGAAGACTACTGGACTCATATCTTTGGACTAAAAATTCAGACATTGGCATGAATCTTTACTTACCCTCCTCTAAATAGTCTGTCACTTTATTGTCAACAAGAATTCTTTATAAATCTAATACTTCCACCTGTTAACACTGATAGGCAGCTTGTGCGAAACCAATGAATGAGAAGATGCTAAGGTCTATCCAACTTATAAGTCATTATCTTATTGAAAGTTATCAAAGCCTTCCTTGTTTAGTTCTTAAATCCCCCACTGCCCTTCCTTACTTCACTTCCAAATTTCTTCTCATTGATTGTCAATAGAAGATATAGATTAATTCACAAAAAATAATATAACCTCTCATGAGGGAAAACCGGGGAGACTTCTCACCTATACAATCATCAACTATACTATAATATTTTGAATTTGAATGAGAAATTATGTGCCTAATAGGATAAAACAAAGGACTTAGATTTAAATACGGTATTACTTAGTTCTACGGACTTGGTTGAGTCAATCTATTATAGACCTTAGTTTTTGCAATAGGTAATTAAAGAATTTGTATCAGATCAGTATTTTTAAGTTGTCCTACAAAACACTAGTTTCATGTAGTCTTATTTTTAAATTTTATCATTTCATTTGGCAAAGATTTGCTGAATGTCTACTATACAGTACGAAGATAAAATGGGCTAACTGATCTTAAGTAGCATGAAGAGGTGGGGTGGGCACAAAATACAGGAGAGAGTAAGAGATGTGGAAAATACAATGATGAGATATAAAATTAGAATTCCAAAACAAAGAGAGAATAGGTCAGAGGCAATATTTGAAAGATGATATCTGAAAATTTTCAAGAACTAATCAAAGACAGCAATCCAGAGATTCAAGAGACATAGTGCATCCCAAATATAATAAGTTAAAAGAAATCCCAAACTAAACACAGACTAAAATTGCTACAAATCAACAACAAAGAGAAAAATCCTTAAAAGTCAGAGGGAAAAAGCAGACCATACACAAAGGAATAAGTTAGATGTCTGACTTCTCAATACATCAACAGAATCCTCATAACAGTGGAATAAAACCTTCAAAATTGTCAAAGAAAATGACTGCCAGTCAAGAAGTCTATTTTCAGTAAAATATCTTTCAAGAGTGGTGTAAAAATAAAGGCATTATAGACCTAAGGGAGTTCATCACCAGCACTAATCTGAAGATGGTACTTCAGGCAAGAGAGTGATCCCAGATGGGGACCTGGGATGTAGGAAGGAATGAAGTAAGCTTATAGTAACAAATATTGATTTCAAAAAAGGTAATAATAATGACAGGGGTTTTATTTAGTAGATTTGAAAATAGAATAATATAAGTCAAAAGGAGAATAAATGGAATTAAAGTTTGAAAAGAACTCGTGTTACTGGGAGGAGGATCCAGGTTTTGATTAATTTTAGACTTTGATAATTTAAGTATATTTGGTAAAATTTCCAGAGTAAATACTAACATAAAGAAACAGCCCATGTGAACTTCTGACTAGGAGATGAAAAATTACAAGATAAAAATTATTTCATTCAATCAGGAATAAAAGGCAAGAAAGGTAAGGAAAAACGATCCCAGAATAGTCCTAGCCCAGAGAAGTAATCTTAAAATATTGGCATGATAAATGGCTGCCTTTGTGAAGGGAAGAATGAATGGATGCACATGTTGGCATTCTTATTCTAGGATACCAGATAAGAAGAAATCAGATTCTAGACACTACCCCGTTTAGAGGTTGTGATTTAGGGATAACCGGATAATTGAGGTTGTTGCGTGGCAAACATCAGCATTTGTTCTGATATTTACAGAGCCCCTTTGAAACCTTGAACATGAATTCTCTTTCCTGTCTCCATGAATTGCACTCCCCTTGAGGTGAGCCAGCTGAAAAGACAGCGTCTGCATTCCAAAGCTCTGATACAGGTTTGGTGGTACCCTAGGATTTCCCCATTCCCCACATGTTTAGGCTAAAGTCATTTTAATTTTTCACTTCATTTCAGTATTTCTGAATGCTACTTACCACCTAAGATTGCATTTTCAGACTGCCTTGATCAGCAAAGGATTTTCAGTTGTGCCAGCCCCTCTCTCTACTAGATCCCCAGGCAGAACAGCTGCAAAACTTAATCTAGCTTTGGTAATGAATTCATTCATCTTATTTGTATGCAACTCAGGCAGACTAACCCCAACTTTAAAGGAAAATGAGTGCTGATCTTTTTAAAGAGAGTGAATATGGAGCAGCCTGATCCCTGAGAGGCTCCAAGAGATTGAAGTTGTTCAAGTCTCACCCCCAGGCTTTTACAAGGGTAAAGCCACACAATCAGGAAGAGATTTGACTGTGCTGTCAATCAAAGATGCTGCAGCAAACCTCACTCATTCAGACTGATTAGCCAAAGGGACTTATCTTACTATGGTAAAAAGAACACTTCTAAAAATCAGCAACTCTGCCGAGTCTCTTAATCTTTTAGCCTCAATTTACTCATCTGTAAAAGAGGATGAATTCAAATAATCATCTACAAACTTGAATCTTAAAGCAATCAAGAACAGAAATCTAGTACCCAATCACTCTTTGAATCTGGGTGAATCTTAAAGTCACCCAGAGTTTGTTAAAACACAGATTTCTGGGCCAATTCCCCAGAATTTCTGTTTCAGTAGTTCTCAGATAGAACCCAAAAATGAGCATTTACAAGTTTTCACTAGCTAAAGTGACTAGTACGGAGACCACACTCTGAAAACATTGATATTGAAAGCTTCTTTGAGCTACATTGTTGTGCTCTATTAACAATGAAAATTCATATTATGGAAATGTTTATTTTAATATTAAGTTTGTATGTTAAACAGTTTCTGCTAATTTTTATAAACACAAGGGTTATAAAATCTTATTGATACACCACAGATAAGACTAGCTTGTAATAATTCTCATTATTTGCTGATAGCAGTTAGTAAAGAATCCTGGCACGTAGTCTATGTTTTCTCAAGTGAAAATGTTTTTTGTGAAAGCTATGTATTTAATAAGAAAGGGTGACCCTTTACATAAGCAGTAAAAATGATCACTTACATGTTCATGGGCTCTTGAAAGAAATGTTTGACACCCAAAATATGCCCACCTGACCAGCTTCTTACTTCTAGAATGCATGTATTTCTTTGGATGAAAACTGAAGTTCTACTAAAATGCAACTACTCCAGAATATAGTAAAAATATTAAAGCATCAGTCAATTACCTACTTTTGTGAATGATTTTTATCAATTGCTTTCTCAAGTCCCAAATTTGATAGAAGGGGAGAAAAACTGGAGGCATGGGCATGACTCACCAGAGAGAAAGGTGGCATCATGGTATAAGGAGATGCTGATTGGGAAGATTCAGCACTGGCGATTCACCCATGTCACCATTTTGTGAATGCCTAGACTTGTCTATACATTTAGCAAGGACTTCTCCCCAAGTAGCAAATTTGATCCAGTGATATTAAATTTAAGGTTGTGGAATCTGAATGAGTAAAGCTCCATGGGTTCAGATTTACTTAATAAAAGACAGTATTCTCAACACTCATGTAGTTCCCTGGACCAGCTACTGGTGACAACTATATAAGAGAATATTGATACTGTGTCATCCAGACCATGATTTGGTAGAAATGGCTATGCTGATGCCCTCTGCAATCAAGAACAGAAATCTAGTACCCAACCACTCTTTGGGACCTGAAAAGTAAACTCTATATTTCTCTAGGTCTATGCTGTAAGAAAGAATCAGTAGAATGAAACTGAGCAGTTATATGTTCTCCCAAGTGTTTTTTATTACCTTGCTATTTATTTCATTCTGTTTGACTGGAAATGCATTATAATATTTCATAAATTCTCTGGCTTAGAATGTCTTAGGCTACTATATTCATTTGCGCCCCAAATACACTTGTCTTAGACGTTTGGACAGCTATAACAAAATACCATAAACTGGGTAGCTTATTTATACATAAATTTACTTCTCACAGTTCTAGAAACTGGGAAATCCAAGGTCAAGGTCTGGAAAATTCAGTGTCTGTTGAGGACTGGCTTTCTCATTCATAGATGTTCCATTCTTCTTGTTCTCATGGTAGAAGGGATGGGTGTTCTTTCTTGGCCTCTTTTGAGAGTATTGATCCCATTCATGAAGTCACTATCCTCGCAGCCTAATGAAATCACCTCCCGATATCCCTACTTCCTAATACCAACGTATTGGTGATTAGCTATCAATATGGGATTCTTTTTAGTAGGGGATAGAAACATTCAGATTACAGCAACACTCTGTAAAAAACAAGGCAAATCTGTGAAAAGAAAACAAGCAAAATATAGAAGACAAAAGGTGTTGGGCACACATACATCACACAACCAAACACATAAATTCCCATGAAAATAACATCCAAAAGCCAATCTGTGCCTGGCTGACAAAATGGTGCTACCAGTGATCTTTCCATGATGTTGCATACACTTTGTGTATCAATAAAACAAGGTATATTTCCAGACAACAAGATGAGAAGACATTTAATTTGATGTCAGTAAATATGGGTTAGCATCCCTGCTGCTGCCTAACCACTCTAACATTAGATGCTGATGACACAATCCTGAGAAACATGTTTTTGACTCTGGGTAGCAGAACCTTTGGTTTCCTGAGGTGGAGGAACTCCTCCTGCCGGCTGCCATTTTGCCTTGTTCTCAGCTCTGTCACCTCACTGATGAAACCTGCAGGGCTGTAAATACCAATTATTACACTCAACTGTGCAAGGTCTTTTAAGCTAGGCTACCAGGGTTTAAATCCCAGCTCTGCCACTTAAGGGCTATGACTTTGGCAGAATACTGCAATAATTTGTGCCTTTTCCTCAATTGTAAAGTGGGACAGAAATAATTATCTACCTGGTAGTGTTATTGGAGGATTAAATAATTAAAGGACTAATACATGTAAAACCTTAAAACCATGCCTGGCCCAAAATAAATGCTAAATAAATTACTATTAATTTTCCTTCATTCTGCTTTCTTCTGCAAGTCTATCTACATTAATAAATGTGTGTCTGGGTTTCCCTCAGGAAAGAAAATTCTCATTCACAAAGAAACCACTCATTGAAGAAGATTCTTTCCTTAAAAACAAACAAAAATGCCAGGACATGAGGAATGAGTACCTTCAGGACATACCAGAGAATAGACCAAATGAAGAAATGTCCACAGACTTCCTCCCAGAGCCAGAGTAGAATCCTTCTAGATACTCTGCTAGAGACTATTAAAGCAGTTGATCAGAGTCTCATGTTTCAACCTCTTACAAGAATACGGTGTGCTCACCCATAGCTCTTTAGCTGAAAGAAAAGGAGGCCGTTTTCAGAGGGAACCTGCTTACTACTACTAACCTGCAGGCCAAGTATTCATGCTTGTTATTTTGTCCCTCTAGGTAAACCACTTTCTCCTCTGTTTTGGTTCAGTGGCCAACAAATAACATAATTAGTGATGTTATTAATAACTGTCTGCAATTGAGTACTTACTCTGTGATACTTGCTGCTTTTCTCTAGGACTCCAGCTAACCCTGGAAGGTAGGCACTTGCAGTCACCATTCTAGAACTCAGAAGCTGAGGTTCAGTGAGGTTAAGTAATTTTCCAAGGTTGTAAAACTGTTAAGAGGCAGGTCTCGGATTTGATCACAAGTTTAACTGGCTCCCAGACCCGTGCCCTTTCCCAAATTATGCCACCTTCCACCAAGTACAGAGCTGATAGCCAGAAGACCTCACTGCTGAACTCAAGTATGTGATTTGGAAGCATGTTTATATGGTCAGGGTAGCATTCAGAGGTTCTCACAACTGCTGGGGTAGATACAGTATTGTATATACCCGTAATTGCAGCCCAAACCATCTGGACTAGTGAAGCTACTCCCTGGCACTAGGGAGGATGCTCTGCTATTAAGTATGATCAGAGGCCTTCTTGCTGGTAATCACTAAAGCAGGCACTGAGATTCTATTAACAGAGAGCAGTAATCTCCTGTCCAGTCATGAGGATGGGAATTGACATTCTGGTGCTGTGGGACCCCTCCTGGATCTGGGAAGGGATTTGTCATTGCTTATCCTTCTACCAAGAACCCCAAATGCCTGACTGCCCCATTGCTACCATTTACAAGGAACTTAATTCCAGTTCAGGAGGGCCAACAAACCAACTTCCATCAAAAATAAGAAACTTAAGAGGAAAACATCACTCTTAGTATGTTCTTTTCCATTCATGACGTTTACTCATTCACCATACATTTAGTGATCATAGGCACTGATTTGTTGAATCTCTCTATATAAACCAGCATTACATGTGTATTATGCATATTTTATATCATGATATACTGTGTATACATCATATATAACATTTATGTGTGTGTATATATTTGTGGGTACATTTGTAGACATATACACGTACGATTTAAAAGGATTTTTAAATATCCACTTTGAGACCTATTTATAGAAGCCTAGGCAGACTTGGATTTGAAAGAAACTTCCCTCTCTGTGAGTTAGTATTAAAACAACTGGGTCTTCCTTTTTTGGATTCAATTGTCTCTTTATTATCTCCTCAGGCTGAACTTTCTTGTAAGGTCACACAATCTTGTTGAATCAGCTCAATTTGTTCATTTAAAGTCTTCCCATCTTTTCCACTGATGTGGGTTTAAGTGAGAACAATTCAGACCTTAGAAGTTGGTGATGTCCTCAGGTCCTCCTGGCCCTAGATCACTGCTGACCCCTTAACCCACCCACCCCCTCAGCTTTTATGGGAATGTTAACGATCAGCCCCTTGATGCTGTCTACCTATTTGTAACGCTCCTGATTCACTATCGACCTTAGAACGGCAAGGGCTCAGACATTGAAATTCAGACCTGGTATCATTCACCTACTGGTATAACTAATGCCCATTAACCTCACCTGAAATCATACAGTTCAGGAAAGGCAGAAAGAAAGCGTCAGTTCCTTCAGAGACTCAGCCATAGTCCTCCAGGGCAGCTCCCACATTATTTCACAAGAGCTACAGTAAAACCAAGGACCATGGAAAGGCCACAGAATTTATTTTTACTAGAATTGTCTCCTGAGCTACAAGGAGTCATAATGGTGAAATAACAGGAGCTTGAATATTTTACAAGAATAATGTTCTGCTCAGAGTAATTGAGCTGTTCGATGTGTATCTCCACCTTACCCTCTCTCTCCACCTCTCCTCAACATTCCAGCTCTTAAACACATGCAATGTCTGTGCGTACATGTGTGGTTAGGTGCTTGAAAAAAACTTTAATAGTGAAAAATATAAGGAAAAATACAACAAACAATCCCACAATATATTAACCCTTGGAAAAATAGTATTGACCATTGAAGTAGTGCCCTATTTGTTTTGAATTTTTTTTGTAAGGTTAAAAATAGATTGCATTGTATTCTACTTTGAGCATCCTCTTCCAGTCTAGAGATAACAATTAGCAGGAAATGTGTTCTTCTAGTCCATTTTTATACTTTTATATACATGTGTATGCTCATTCAAATATAGTATGGTATGTTTTATTTTTCCTTTTTAAATTTTTTGTGGTGCTGGGGGCCAAACCCAAGACCTTGTACATGTAAGGCAAATATTCTACTGTTGAGCTATACCCCCAAACCCTATATGTATTATTTCTTAACTTTACACAAAATATATTATTTCTTAAATTTACATGAAAGGTATCAAGTTATATTATTCTGCAAGTTGCTATTTCTGCTCAATGTTGCATTTCTGTGACATACACAGGTTGATACAGACCTAGTCTTTAATTGCCAAAAATCACAGTATACTTTGATGGATGAAAAATAAAACCTACCCAGGTTGTGCAAAAAGTTGGAAACTCCAAATCACAGCATAGAACAGGGTCCATGAAAAAAAATAAGTGTCCAGTTAATATTATTAAACTTGAATACTAAGAGTATTCATCATGCCCTACATTGAACTACACAAACAAATGAAACTCACAAAGGGATACTTACCATTATCAATTCACAAATAGGAATAAAATTTAACAAACAAAATAAATGCAATGGAAAATGGCGTGAATGCCTAAGGTATTATCTTTAAGAACAAAATCAACGTAAAAGTGACAGAGATCACTGGGGATAGGTATAGTCAGAGAGGTCTTCCTCAAAAAGGCAGCAGTTGAGATCAGCGATGAAAATCAGGGAAAGGTTCAAATATCACAAGACAGCGAGAACAGCATTATGGATTGGGAATGTCATGAGCAAAGGTGTACAGTTTGGGACATGCATGGAGTGCACAGGTAGGCCTGCATGGAGGCGGGAAAGGCTATTGGAAGAAAGGTGGGGTCAACGTGTAGGCAAATCTCACTCTCACGGCAGAGCAACAGAGCTTGTGCTTGCAGAGTCACCACCATGGAGCACTTTAAAAGCATCCATGTACGGGACTAGGGGTGTTGCTCACCAGCAGAGCAGGTTCCTGGCATGTACAAAGCCCTGGATTGATCCCCGGCAGTTCCAAAAATAACACACACACACACACACCTCCAAGTAAGATTGGCTGTAACTGCTCTGCCTGCAGTTCCCGTCATGCTACGCTCTCTCTCCACCCTTGCACCTTTGCACACCCTATTCCATTAGCCAAGAAGGACTTTCCTGCCTTGCTCTTCCACCTTCCATTTACAGAGTTCAGCTCAAGCAGCATTCCATGAAGCCTTCCCTGACATGTGCCCCCACCTAAGATGAAGTCCCTTTTCTCACATACTCTTACAATATTGTGGGCTTCCTTCTAGCATACAATTTGTCACAATGGGCTGTAGTTCTGTTTAATTGTCTTTCCTATTAAATCACAAACTCATTGAGAAGGACTTTGACATATCTGTCGTTTTGCTCCAGGGTGCTGCACAGTACCTGTTTCATAGATGCACTCAATTAATGCTGAAATGAATTAATTAATGCATTAATGATTAAAGAATTGTTTTAAAAATATTTTAATGTACATATTACCTATTTAGGCTAGACAAATAATTATTTTGATGCCACTTGACTTTCAGAACAATCTCATAAGAAACAAATTATAAATAGTAGCAACATCAAAGAGCCGTCAATAATACATGAAATTAGTAATATAAATTATGAAAGGTAAGTTTAAGGACTATTTATTCTGAAACTGTACAAAACAAATCTTTTTCATCCATAGGGAAGAAAAATCATGAGTGTTTTGATATAAGTGAATATGACACTTCAATCATGTCATCTCCAAAAAGGATATATCACTAAAGAAGAAAGAAATCATTTGAAGTGTTCCGTAAAGCTTTTAAAAATAATAGTTCATTCATTCATTTATTCATTCAACATATACATTTTGATTGCAGGGATGCCTTGTGAACAAATTGGATGTCCCTATTATTATGCATCTTATAATCTAATGGATGGATGATAAACCAAAAAAGTAAATAAACAAATGGAATAATCTGAATGTAGCAAATGCATGAGGAAACAAGAAATGGAAAAAGAAAATCACAGCATAGGAGAAAAATCACTGCTGTTGGGTGTGTCGTCAGAGGTCTGGATGAGTAGAGGGGTAGCAACACCAGCCACACGCTCCATGGAGAGAAGAGTGAGCAAGGAGAGGCATGAGCATCTGGGGTTGTCCCATGGCAGGCAGAGGCTAGAGATGCTTCAGAAACTGTAGATTCACTGTTCCTGAAGGACAGCACTGCAGGAAACCACAGGGTGGGCACAGCCAGAGCAGCAGGGTGGCAGACTCTGCTGGGGAGTTGTGATGCTTTTCTAGGAAAATGGGAAGCCAATACAGGGCTGAAGCAGCATAATCATTTATCAAGAATTTCCTATTCTGTAGACATTGTGCAAAGGGAGAAAGTCAACAGCATTATTCTGAAGGTTGACTGCCTTGGTTCAAATCTTGGCTCTGCCATTGGCCCCAGTGCCCATTAATCTCCTGGGTGCTGTCATAGAACTACGTAAGGACTGAGTTAGAAAAGGGCCCAGGACAGAGCCAGATACGTAGTAAGGGCTCTCTATATGTTTAAATTAAACTCTTTGTTTGCCTTAGGGTTGTCCATAGCACTTAAAATAATATCATACTGGGGAATGATATGCACGTGCATGTATGAATATGGCATAATGAATCCTGTGATGATGTATAATTATAATGCATCAATTTTAAAATAGAATATTTTAAATCCTTCCCATGGCCTGTGAGTCCCTACCTAACCTCATTTTCTCTGACTCTTATACCACTGACCTCCTGGCAACTTCCCAAATGTACCAAACTTGTTCTATTCTCAGGGCTTTCTTTGTTGTTCTTGCTGCCTAAAATGCTCTCCCTGAAGTGCTCTTCCCCTACAGAGCAGCTGGCCGGCTCCCACTGCCTCATCTGTGTTGACTAAAATGACCCCTCATTGGAGATTTCCCCAAGGCCCCATCTGAAGCTGCACATTCCACCCCCACTTCCACTCCTTCCACCCAACTTCATTTTACTTCCTCCCCTTTATCAGGACCTCACAGTCTATTTTCATGTTGAGTTGTTTGTTGCCCTCATCCTCCATGGAGGCAGGGACATTATTTTAGGCACTGCTATATCCTCACTGCCCAGAAAAGAAGAAAGAAAAAAAGATGGTTGAATAAATGGAAATCAAATGCATGGTCTCACTTACTAGTGACAACCCCTTAGGTGTATCATCTTTTATTTCATAGCAGCGGGGAAGTAAGATCTAGCAAGGTAAAGTGGTTTGCCTGAGGTCAGCTTGTCCACTCCTGTGGCCATAATCATGACTCTGCCCCAGTTTGGACATAGTTCCACATCCACCAGCCCATCCCCAGACACTGAAAGAAGCGACACCTGTGTCAGCCCATGATACTCTTACTAGTCCTTTTCACGGCTGGTCGGAGAGGCCAAGCAGTTGTTGGTGCCCTGCCACCCAAATCCCACCCACAGTGACTTCCATCTGGAACTCGTGGCAGAGCATGGCTCTGCCTTGCCCCTCCCTTCAACAGACATTCCTGCCACTGCTCTGTCACCACAGTGCCTGCCTGCACTGCCTTCTCCCCTCTCTCTGCTCCCCTTCCTCTTGATCTTTTCTGGGTAGATTCGAAGATGCAGGCTACATCGGAATGGGGGAGTTGTGAATAGATAATCTCCTTTGATGCCTTTCCCTAGCTGCCTACATCCTTCAATAAAAGGCTACCTCATTCTGCCAGAAACCTCTTGGTGGTGCCTGACCTTCTGTGGTTTGATCTTTTCTCAGTCTGTCTTTGCAATTCCCTCAAACCTGATTTCCCTCTTGGTGCCCAGAATGCTGATTTATTTTGAAAAAGCCTCATCAGCTCTGTCTACTCTGCTCCACAAGTTCACAATAACTGGGTCCAGTCCAGCAATAGATCGGCTAATTCACCCTTTCCCTCCACCCTGCCCCACCCCTGACTTCCAGAAATGCCTTTTCCTGGGTTTGGGGTCACACCAGGGCGCAGTAATGCAAGAGTAAGTGTGGATCAGTCAGTTTGCAGAAAGTGGGATGATCCCAACTACCTTTTGAGGGTAAACCTCTTCTCTCTTAGCAATTCTTACAAAAGGAAATAAAGGAAAATATCACTAACCACGTCTTCCCTATTTCCAGGGGTCCCTGAGCATCCTGTGAGGAGATGGGATAGAGATACACTTTCTCCCAGCTAAAAGGAAGATTTCAGGCTCCATCCCCCACTCAACTTCTCTAAGCCTGAAATCCATGGGCTTTCCATTGCATTGACTTCAAAACCTGAAATTTCCCTCCCCACCTAACCCCTGTAGGGTCGTGACCAAAGCTGCCACATAATATTTTGAGATATTAATTGAAGTAGTTTTCTTCCCTGTTCTTCCCCGCTTTCTTCCCCTCATCAAAGCAGGTAGCCGCTCTTTGATTTGTTGCCTTAGGGCAGGTCCATAACAGAGAACAAAACAGAAAGTCTGCTCGATTTTCTGGTTTGTTTCCTTAACCCTAAACCCACTGAGGAGGAGAAAGTTTGACTGAAAAAGCAGAGGGAGCTGGGGAAGCAGGAAGTGCAGGGATAAGGGATTCCTCTGAGTTAGGACGAAGAGAGCGCTGCAGGTGCCCAAAGCAGATGGGAACTACCTGGTCTTGCCCCACAGTGGTGCCTTGGGGCACAAAGACTCCCAGAGAGAGATGTTCCCATAGGCACTCAAAGGGAGGACCCTAAGCACAGAGCTTATAGACTTCATCAGAGCTGAACATGCCTCACATGATGTGGGATCAGAGAACCCCCAGATGTCAGGGGACACTGAGGGTTTGGATAATGAGGATGCAGCGGTGAACACAGAAAGCTTAAAATCAGAGGACTTCTTTTTCACAGCTATCACACAAGCCCTTCCCATGCCCCAGGCCTTGCTATGACCCCAAGAGGGGAAAGAAGCCCCAGTGACAAAGATGGGAAGTGCCACCAGTTGTACAGAATTGGGCACTCAGGTCCTAAATCCAGTTGGTCTTCAGAAATCAAAGTGATATTTCCTCTACAATGGAATTTATTATAATGACATTCATTCACAGTGTTAGGCCATTTTCCTGGCTTTTAAAATATGCTTTTCTCCAAGATCCTATCTCTTAAATCTTCTAAGCACACCTCATATGCATGTAGCAGCAACTGGCACTGTGGTTCCATGCCCATTCCTGACCAAATGCTCACTCCTGCTTGTCTAGAGGGAAAAGAGGGCATCTTCAGACAGACTTCTTAATTCATTAAGGTTTACTGTGTGAAATAGTTAATTTTTTTCATTTTTTTTCATGTCATATAGATATCTTGAATTGAATGCTCCCAAAACTGAATTCTTTCCCCTTACTCAGTTCATGGTGTCTCCCCAGAGGAAAAGCTGTTATCTAAATCCCTTTCCTTCACTGCATAGACTCACTTTCCTGGGGATTCCAACAGAAATATCCTTTAGCTCTCTCCTCTCCTCTTTTTCTCCAGCACCACAGCCTTATTGGGATTTTATTAACCCTTACTAAAACAACTTTAATATACTATGGCAGAGATTTAATGAGCACTTCAATGAATATGTAATAACAATAAGGTAAAGAACCATATAACATGTGTTTTAGTGTCTAAATTTAGAATCAGTAACTCCTAATATTTTGGATTAAATTTTATTCTCTGGAAAAGCTCTAAATTTTATATACATCTCCATTTTACTATTTTCTAACATGCATGAATTATCTTTGCATGTAATGTGATTTGGACACTGGGCTAAATGCTAACATCACTTGAGGTAAATCAGCATGGTCAGGAAATTTGTTACAATACCCAGCCTATCAACCAGCCATTCAGTCTCTGTTCAGCTTAAGAAAGCAGCCAAGCTCAATGGCTGTCATCTAAGTCAAAACACTTTTCTAATTAATTCTACAATAATCACAGATTTTTTTAAAAAAATTTTCTCTAGGAAAAAAACAGTGATGCTACGATTGAGATAGTTATTCTTTCTTGGTGGATTTACATTTGATCTGACAACTTACCAAAAATCTATATTCCTTTTCTAGCACTAGAGCAACCCAGAAAAGGGGTTTGTTTCAGCAGATATAAATTTATTAGATTATCTTTCAGAAATGTGAAGATGGTAGGCTTTGGTGATTAATGACAGGACACCTGGGCATGATAACTTGTGGGAACCTATAGAATATGACACAGATGTTGAGCAAATACAGGTGTGTTGGCAAACTCAAAGTCAGCATCCTCCAAGAAGGAAAAGTAGACCAGCCTTCACAGGAGCAGGGAAAGCCTCATGCCTCCTCTCTTCCAAGCTTGGATTTAACAATGGCATTTTCAATATTCCTAAGGGTAAAAAGAAGGTTACCACCACACACCACATTCTCTAAAAGATTTTTACCTTGAACACATTTTCTATGCATATACGCTGTTGCAAGAAGGTGGCAAAGCACACTTTATTGAACTTTACATAGAGTCCCGCTACATATTTGGAATCAACTTTCTGCTGCTTCTTCATAACTAATAGTCTGAGTTTGTCAGTATTCCCTGTCCCTGGTTTGTACTCCTGCCCTCATCGTCCTAATGGAAGAGATGTCCTTTCTAACATTTATTTTGTATAACTTTGGAGCTACCAAAATTCATGGGCTTCATTAGGATGTGCTGCTAGTTACCAGCCACTCTCCTCCATGGGACCTCTATTCTGGTCATGTAGCATCCACACCAGCCAGTGTGACCCCTTCTACCCCAGACCTCCATTTACATCCAAGCATTTACCCCCAGGCTTTGCAACCAATCTTTGTAAAGGTCTCTGTGATTTTATTTCACCCTGTGCTACCTGAAGCAGAACTCATTTTCTTGAAGTTCCATCGTCTAAAACTTGCAGATATATGTTGGTTGTCCATTTGTTTACCTCAACTAAGCATTTTAGGCAGTGGGGCCTCTGCTGAGTAAGTGCTTGCATGCAGAGAAGTTCTTCTGCAGCACTCCATTCCCTTACCAAAAGTGGGTCCTTGGAAAAATTAAAAGACAAAAAAAAAAACAGCTTTGAGAATTTTTTTATAAGTTGATACTAAATATGCTAAAGATTGGAGATAGCAATGTCACTTAACAAAGAAACTATGGTTTTTCTCTATTCTCCTTTCACAGTTCCTTCTTCAATGGTTTCTTTATAACTTTTTAACTCTTCAAACACCTCAGAATATTTTCTCTGAGTGTCTCAGACTACTAAGGCCAGGAAAATATTATCCCCTGGTCAGAAATTGACAGAATTTAAGAAAAGTACATATAAATCAAGCCAAACAGCTTTTATAAAACACATAAACAAATTGGTGGACAAATGATGGCTAGATACAGACTTATTTAGCAGGCAAATCTGCAAGGATATATACCAAAGTTAGCAGTATTATCATTGAGACATGCATTACTAGTGATTTTTATTATCTTACACTTTTCATAACTTCTACATTTTTTACAGTTAGAAACTTTAATTTACAATGAAAATTTTAAAACAATTAGTCTATATAACTTTGGAAATCAAGAGATTGGATAAAACTGCAACTCCTGGAATTAGAAGATGCTGGATTGGTGGCATCCAGCACTAACCTGTTCCCCATGAGACTGAACCAAAGCACCAGGTGTGCAGCTCAATGGTTAGCATTCCTGGGTTCAACCACTGGTACCAAAACAAAAAACAAAAAAATACAATAAATTCTTGTTAACTATAGTAAACCTACTTTGCCATACAACACTACAACACTAGCACTCACTCCTTCCCTCTAACCATGCTTCCAAACCTGCTAGCCAATTCTTCTCTCTCTCCTACCCTTTCCAGGCTCTAGCAGCCACTATTCTGCTCTCTACTTCCATCAGCTCAACTTTTTTATTTTCCACATATGAGTTAAAATATGTGGTGTTTTTCTTTCTGTGCCTGGCTCATTTAACTTCACAGGCATGTTGTTGCAGATGAAGGATTTCACTCTTTTTTTTTATGTCTGAGCAATATTTCATGGTGGAGATATACGTGTTTTCACTATTCACTTTCTGTTGATGTACACTTAGTTCCATTATCTTAATTATTGTGAACAGTACTGCAAAAAAAAAAATGATAGTGCAGATATATCTCAGCACACTGATTTCCTTTCCTTTAGATGATATACAATAGAGGGATCACAGAAACCCAGTACTTTGGTCAGAGAGAGAGAGAGAGAGAGAGAGATCAGATCTAATCCAGAGCCTTGTACATGCTAGGGAAGCACTCTAGCACTGAGCTACAACCCCAGCACTCCACCACTTGGCTACATCCACAGCCAAGAGAGAGGGAAAGAATTCTTTGAGGATTTTGAGGAAACTAAACACTGTTTTCCATGATGTCTTACTAATTTACATTCCCACCTACAGTGTGTACAAGAATTCTCCTTTCTCCATGGTCTCCACAACATTTATACTTTGTCTTTTTAACAATAGCTATTCTAACTAAGGTGAGATAATAACTCATTGTGCTTATGATTTGTGTTTCCCTGATGATCAGTTATATTAGTTGTTATGATATATTTATATCAGGCCATTTGTTGTTTTCTATTGAGAAATGTCTATTCAGATCATTTGGTCATTTTTAAATCTGATAATTTGGGTTGCTTTGTTTTGTTTTGTTTTATATTATTGAGTTGCTGAGTTACTTTTATGCTCTGGAAAATAATCCCTGTCAGATAGATAGTTTACAAATATTTTCTTCTACTCTGCAGGTTCTCTCTTCATTCTATTGATTATTTCCTTCACTAAGCAAAAGCTTTTTGGTTCATACAATCCCATTTGCTTATTTTTGCTTTTGTTGTCTGTGCTTCTGGAGTCTGATCCAAAAAAGTCTTTGCCCAGGCCAGTGTCCTGAAGTGTTTCTCCTGTTTTTTTTTCCCAGTAATTTTAGTTGTTCATTTACACCTTTGACCAATTTTGAGTTGTTTTTTTCATAGGGTGAGAGACAGTGGTCTAGTTTCATTCTTTCACATATAGCTATCCAGTTTTCCCAGTCCCATTTGTTGAAGAGACTGCCTGATGTATGTTTTTGACACTTGGTTGAAAATCATTTGACAGTAAATATGTGGACTTATTTCTGAGTTCTTTATGTTGCTTCATTGATCTGTGTGTCTGTTTTTATGTCAGTAGCATACTGTTTTGGTTACTATAACTTCACAGTATTTTTGAAGTATTATAATGCCCCCCCAGATTTGTTCTTTTCACTTCAAGGTCTTTTGTGGTTCCATATGAATTTTAGGATTATTTTCTTCTATTTCTGTGAAGGATGCTATTAGAAATGTGATATTGCTTGGACTCTGCATTGACTCTCTAGATTCTTTCAGTACTATGACATGTTAACAATACCAATTTTTCTAATCCATGAACATGGAATATCGTTTCATTTTTGTGTATATGTGACTTCTTCAGTATCTTTCAACATTTTGTAGTTTTAATAGTAGAGATCTTTCATCTTCTTGGTTAAATTTATTCTTAAGGGACTGGGGTTATAGCTCAGTGGCAGAACTCTTGTCTAACATGTGTGAGGCACTGGGTTTGATCATTAGCACCACATAATAATAAATAAAATGAAGGTATGCTGTCCATCTACAACTACAAAAAAATTTATTCTTAGGTATTTTGTTGTTTTTGTAATTATTGTAAACAGGATTGCTTTCTTGATTTCTTTTTCAGGAGTTAACTATTGGCATATAGAAACACTATTGATTTTTGTACATTGATTTCATATCTTATAACTTTATTGAATTTCAGTTACAACATTATTTTATGGTTTTTAGATATTTTTTAATACAAAAGTTCATGTCATCTACAAACAAACAATTTGAAGTCATGAGCATGTGTATGTATGTATATATATATATATATATATATATATATATATATATATATATGGTTGTATTTTGGAAAGGAGACCAAGAAGATGATATGAAAGGGTAATTTCAAAGATTTGGTCCACTTTGATATCAGTGTGTCCTGGATCTCTCTAGCAGCACATTGATTCTTGTGAACAGAACTTGCCCTGTCTTTCAGAAAGAAAAGTGTTGTTGTGAAAGTGGCCACAGAAGGACTAGGGCTTTCCATTTGAATTGGGTTTCATGCCCTCTGAGAGATTGCAACCAGCCCCTGAATTTAAGCAGGTCAAATTAGGTCACGAAGAAATTGTTTAAAGTATAGTCAATATCATTTGGAATTATTTTCTGATTAGTATGGGAAATGCTCAGGAGTTTTTTGCTTATCATTTATGCCACTAATTCTATTCTTTGCTTTACAAGAATATGTTAGCCTTCCATCCTGCCCAGAAATCTATGACTGCCCATTCTAAAGTCATAAATAATGCAGGAAGCTCTTCTGTACAGAGATCAAACCTAGATCACTGTATGGCTTTTATTCATGCCAAGTGCATGCAGCCTGCCTTGTCCTGGAGAGAAGGAGCTTCACACAGCAGGAACTACAGAAAAACTGTTTACATGATCAGAAGCCAGTTTTGTTCCGGTTTCCCTCCTGCCCCCAACAATTAGCCTCACTCAGAACATCAGTTTATCCTTATCCTAATGGCTCATAACAGAACAACAATAGCTGGTATCTTAGAGCAGGAAATAAGGACCTGTCTGGAATTCTTCCTTGATGATTTCCAAGTGATGCTTTCAAAGAGGCAGAAGGCATCATCCTCATCACCTGAGTCCTTTCAGGTGGGAGATCCCAGAAACCAGCTGCTGTGGTCAGGGGTCACACATGGATCAGGACACAAGAACCCATGGATTTTTCCTACATGCCAACCAGATGGGCATGTAGAGAGGGCCATAGAATGGATTTCTCTCTCAGTGAGGATGTGTACCAGGCATGTGTAGACTGTTCAATTCAGAAACAATTTGGGACTAAGACCTAGAGTGTTGGAACATTCAGGAGATAACTTCTGGCCTATGCTCCTCCAGCCCCACCAGGACTCAGCAGAGCTGCCAAGGGAAAGAGCTTCCTCTGCTGCAGTCTGGAGTCAGCAAACATGCAGCTGATACTGTGGACAGAATGCTGTCCAGACACAGGAGACCTGGACTCCAGTCCTGGAGTCGCCTTTGATCAGTTTATCTTGGTCAAGGCTTTTCTGTTAATTACAAT
Organism: Sciurus carolinensis; assembly: GCF_902686445.1. Taxonomy (NCBI): domain Eukaryota; kingdom Metazoa; phylum Chordata; class Mammalia; order Rodentia; family Sciuridae; genus Sciurus; species Sciurus carolinensis. The sequence continues at coordinate 93,603,441 of NC_062218.1, read as the reverse complement.
TTAGCAAAACTCACTCAAATTAGATTTAAGCCAAATGGGATTCAATGTGCCTCTCACATAGAACCTAAGTAGCTGAGCCCCAGAAGATGTAGGAGCTAGGAACTAGACATCCAGGATCAGAACTGTTCCCTCCCTCACTCTTTCTTTTCCTTTCTCCTTGTTCGCTCATCTGTTTTCTCTGTGTGGCTGTGTCATTCCCATCACTGCTTCTGCATGTCCAGCAGAATTGGTCCCCCAAGTGTAAGTGTCCCCAGTCACAACAATAGCTGAATATGTTAGTGTTGTTGAGTCTATTTCCAAATTCCCAGGAGGAAGACTGACTAGAAGATTGGGTCAGTGGAATCATCCCGATTCAGTAAGCCGGCCTGGAGCAGGGATGGGGAGTCAGGATCTTACACCACACATACACCTTGTGTGAGTTGGGGGAGGAGGCTGGCACAAGGCTAAGCACCAGGATGGGATTCTTTGGGCAACCGCCAAAATGTGTCTAAAACCAAGGACTCTAGTACTTAGTCTGCTTGGATTCCATTTCCTTGAGAAGTTTAAACTTCCTGTGAAGTCTTTCTCCTGCTTTCACACTCTGTGAATCTTGAACTCTGTTCAACAAAGATCTCGCCTGGCAGTGGGAGAATGTTTTCTAACTCTTGTCCTTGAGAAAAGCAGACAGTCCCTACACCAAAGCAGTAAGTCCTTTGGTCACAGAGGGAACATGAAGCTAAACTATAGGGCAAGTATGAAAAAATTAGACAAAGGGGCTTAGAGGATGAAGCATGTTAGCCATTCTTTTATCTGCTGTGCCTTGCCATCATGCCCAGTGCCTAGACGTCAAGATAGCTGGGATGGGATAGAAGCACTTTAATTAAATCATGAAGGCCCAGAGAGGATCGTTGACAGTGTTATCACTGCACGAAATGGATCTGAATTTCCAAATGTCTTACTAAGGATGTTGAATCTTTCTGATGCCTAGAAAGAGTGTGCCATCCTAAGTCCCCAGCTTGCCACTGTACTAGAGAGCAAATGCTGCACTAGGATGGAGGAGGGGCTCCTTGTGCAGTAGAAAACAGTCAAAGGCCCTCTTCACACAGGTAGCAAAGACACATGCCTGGCTTCTATGGAAACACTCTCCCACGTTATATAAATGGGCTTTTTAGAGATTTCTTACTCTAGTACATTAATGTTGGTTTATTTTTCACTTTAGCCCAAAGATCATCTATTTTTCCCTCTCCTGTCTCCCTGAAAAGGATTGAGAAAGTATATGACCCATACACAGCATGCTTAGGCTGGGGGTTTCCTTCAATGTCAGTCACTTTTGAATCAAGTACATTTAGCTGCCCTCTTGGTATTTTTCTAAATTACTGTCTTCAGCAAATGCTTAGATAAAACAGTCTTTTTATTATTCTGATGGAATTCAGCAAACAGTATCTATGGGACTTTTGTTTTTGTGAAGTGCTCTGTTGCCAGGATACCCAGGGTGAAGATGTCAAAAGAAGACACATTGAAAGGACAAGCTATAGTGAATATCCCCAAATTAGCTCCTTGCATACTAATCATTTCAGTTTACCCTATGCTGTTTCTGTTTGCTATAGGAAATATACTAGCCCATAGTTTCTAAATAATAAACTATCCAGAGAACAGAAGCATGTATTATTAAAGAAGGCAATGCATGTTCAACTCCCTTATTTTTTCTTTTCTTTTAAAATGTGGCACTCTGACCATTAAAGATAAATTTTGATTTTTCATTAATGCATGCAGAGAGATGAAAAAAAAAAATAGATTTCTTCCTGAAAACTTCAGGAAAAATGTAAAACACATTGACAAAAATAAAGCATGAGAGGAATGAAAGCTATCTCTAACAATAGCAGACTCTTAAGCCACCTGCTTCATTAAAAAGCATATATTAGGCATTTTAACAAGCATTTATTAAGGTTCTACTAGCTGTATAGTATGATACCAAGACCTTAGACTTAAGCTTAACTAGGTGCACTTGGAATTGAATAGATGTGAAGTTCAATATCCAAATAAACAAACATAAAATAAAAAAGCAACTCTACAAGTTCAGACAGGGAGACTTGAGATTTTTAGCAGTTACTCCCAGGACTATAGTAGACAACTCTATGATAAATAATATGATGTACTGGGGGGAAGGAACAATTAGATTTGGACTATCTCAATACTATTATCCTGACCACATAGATGCCTTTTATTATTAGAATATGGTCTAGCCAGACTAGATAGCATATGAAGTATTAGGTTCATGCAGGCAAAGTAATTCAAGAGAAGTGTTGACCAACTTCATGCATCTCAGGGAAGACTAACAAAACAAACTTGGTGGAGATGCGGAAAAGAGCTGACCTGATGGAAAGTTCTAGAAATGACCCTAGAAGAATAACTCTTGAAGAAACTGAAGATATTAAAGTCAGGAGAAGAGAATAAAACATTGAGGGAAATGCTATTGAGATGTAGACAGCACCAAACCAATTCTAAATATATTTACCTTGACCAAGAGTTGAGAGCTCAAAATAAGTATTGTTCTCTTGTTATTCAACAGAGTAGAAAGTTAAATGCTACGTATGTTGAAAATTTGTTGGACCTCTCCCCACTGGCCATGCACTGCTAATTCATAGCACAGGGCCCCATCTCCCTGCCCTCAGTTAGGGCACCATGATTCAAGTCCTGATCTTGGTTCTAAGGGAATCTTCTCTTTTAGTGAGGTGCTTTTTTCGCCCACCAAAGAAGGGGAAAGACAATTCAGAGGGCAATCTAGTCTTCCCTGCAGGAGCTGTCATTTTGGATCCAGGCTTCCACCTCAAAGGGACATGTAGTACTCACAGATTCTAAGCCCCTTCTTACAGAAATCCTTTCTAAGATTTTTGTCCAGTTTTTATAATGTGCATCCAAACAAGCTAGCAGAACATAAAAATTATTCTTTTAAAAACATTTTCTACAATTTTTGTTGAAATATGCTGCAAATGCCAGAAGTATATACCACCTGAGACTACTTAAGCTGTTTCTAAAGGAAGAATCATCTGTCCTTCCTCCCTTCCTGCTGACAGCATGATTCTTAAAATAATTTGAGTACAATGATTATCAAGAAAAGGGACCATCGACACTCCCAGAAAAATATCAGGCCATGAAACACCACAACAGTAACAGAGTCAACCTATACCATTAACATGCATATTAACCAGCATTTTTTATGTAAAAATCCAAATTATTATCCTACATGATGCCTTTACCATGAAATAATCTATATTTTACAGAGTGATATAAGGATAAATTGCAAAGATTATTCTTAGTGCCTATTACATATAACATGCGAATTTGAAAAGAAATGTCATTAGTTCTAAATTGATAACCATATTTTAAAAATCTGTTTTTCAATGAGTAAAGAATTTTGAATGGTTCATAACTTTGATTCTATTATACTTCTTTCATTATTTTCACATTGAAGAAATAATCATGAAAGCAGACAACAAATATCAATATTTGACAACACAATATTGATATTGCAAAAATTCATACAAAATCTAACTTTTAGGAAACAATTCTGTAACTTTTAGAAAATTCATCCAGTGGAATATCTTGGTAAAATTTTTAAATATTTTAGGGGAAAAACTGTATACATAATTGTAGGAATATGACCAAATATTAGATAAAATATGCCTAAATCTCAACAGTGGTTGTATTGAAATAGTAGAAACGTGGATATTTTCTTTAACAAATATGTATTAACAATGAGGACTAGTAAGTAAAAACATCTTAAAGTCTTAACTTCTCATGTATCAATGTATACTTATTCGAGGTGAAATAGCAAATGTGACATGGAAAGAGGAGAAAATAGAACCTGGTTGTGTTTGGACATTCACATCTCACACATACCTTACAAATATCACTATTTAACTCATGCTTAACCCACTGCCAATCAACTCCCTGAGATGGTCACATCTGGATCGACTTTTTTCTTGTTCTTACCAGTTTGGCTTTTTTTTTTTTTTCTTAATATTTTTTAGTTGTCAATGGATATTTAATTTATTTATTTATATGTGGTATTGAGAATCAAACCCAGTACCTCACACATGCTAGGCAAGCGCTCTACCACTGAGCCACATCCCCAGCCCAATTTGTCTTTTTTTATGATTAATTGACTTGTGTTTTTGGAGACTTAAGTCCCAGAACACCCATAGCCTTTTTTCCATAGAAATGCCATGTTTTCCTGGGAAGCTAAGCCTGCCTCAAAAGAACATGAGAGAGGGGCTGAAGCATAGAAAGCCTCAAGACATGAAAGAGGTTGAGAAACCTCAAACACACCCTGGAGGATCCATGTGCAATTACTACATAGCCTGAGTGGAAATAATTTCCATACTGCATTTCAAATCAGCATTTCTGTGTCTTGCACCAGAATTACTTCTAATTCATTTTCTCCTTTGCCCTGGAGCTCTCTTCTTTCGCTTAATTCACTGCCCCATTTCCATTACAATAAGGCATTCACAATACAGCCAGGTACAACCCATCCCTACCCTCACCTCAGGAGAAGAGACCTTGTATATAAACAAAGCAGTGAGCCCCTGTTGGATTCCATGCACACTTCTGTTTTCACATCTGTATTGATGTAGTTGATTCTCAGACAAACTCTGTGTGGTGGTATTATTTCTAGTCTATGAATGAGGAAACTGAGGCTCAGAGTTTTTTCAATTGCTTGGTCATTGCCTACCATGGTTTAGTTTTTTAATTTTTGAATGCCATTTGTCCACTATACCTTGGTGGATGCCCAGTAGTTGACACCTGTTCTGGGTCCCCTAGAAAGAGGATAAATTCATTATTTCCATCCTAACTAAGACAATTTTTAGAAGGAAGATAGCACTGTCCATAACTATACAGACAGAAATTTAGGCCAGCCAGGGAAAACTGGAACTAACTAAGGTTGGAAAGGCACAAAACACAGTCAAGAACCTCCTACGGCCCTCCACACACAGCCATGAGCATAGAGATCTTTCACCTCACAAACAAATGCAAAGCTGTCAGCTAAATGCAAGTCACTGAGTCATTTTTGTATACCTAGAAACCATCCTTTAAAGAGCATGGATAGGGACAATTGAGTCAGAGCAGTTACTCAAAATAATCATGCTTGGAAGGAAGCCACATCGTCAGGATATCATTAAAGACAGAAATTTTGAAATTGACTTTCAATGATTCAAAAAGAGGAGTAGGCTTCCTCCCAGCATGGAAGCTCATGTCTCATAAAGTCATTACTTGGCTAAGATTTAAGCTCCAACATGTGGGTGCTATGGCACATGCTTATAATCCCAGGGGTTTGGGAGGCTAAAGCAGGAGGATCATAAGTTTGGGGCCAGGCTGGTCTACTTAGCAAGACCCCATCTCAAAATAAATAGTTCTGGGGATGTAGTTCTTTGGTAGAATGCCCTGGGTTCACTCCCCAGGATAAGAAATAAAAAAGACTTACATGCCAACCACCTTATCCTGTGCAACAGCATGTAACCATTTACATGGGCTTCCTCCCCCTTTCCATCAGGCCCTTGCTGAAAGCATTATGGGCCAAGTAAAAACCAACTCAAAATCACTCTCGGCTCCATTGGCTGAGGCTGCAGAGGCCTGAGCCAGTACTTCTATTTCAAAAGAAAATTTGCATCTCTCTCCTCCTACCTAGACATCCTCATCAACACATCAAGGACCTGGAGTCAACTAGGATTTTAAATTAGGCCACAAACAAAATCAAAGTTTCCTTCCACACTGCCCTAGCCACTGCTGACTGTAGTGTGATTTGGGGTTAGCAAAGAAGCAGAGTTGGCCAGCTTCGAGGTGAGTGAACATCTCCCCAAGGAAACTCTTCTGTGCCCAATCTTCAAAGGGACTTGGGATCCATCAACTTCCCCAGCCGCTGCCTCTGAGCTGAATGGACTTTGCTCTCTAGCAAAAGAACCCAAAATGAGGTTTCAAGTTGAAACAGTCTCAGATGGTGCTGCTTTAGAGGCACATGAACTACTGTTTATCAGGTAGAAAGACATGGAAGTGTGATAAAGGACAACTAAGGAAGATAAAGAAGAGAAAGATGAGGTATCAAAAGTGCCCACAAGAAGGTGGGATTTTCAAAGAAGCATATTTCCTACCACAGATTAAAATTACCAAAAAAGAAAAACAGACATTTTACCAAAATGTCTTTTGCAAAATCAAAACCAATAATCCATGTTACAGCTAGAATCTCTAGTAGTATCTCCTGGGGCTTAGAAAATAAATTGGATTGTGTTTAAATCTCCGTGTTTTCTGGTTCCTGCACAGTAGATGTGTGCAGCCACTATCTCCTGAGTAGTTAGTACCTGCCATTCATGGAGCACTGAAGAGTTTGTTCATGTGTGTTCTGTGTTCACTTGTCACACCCATAACCGCACATGAGGGAGGTGGAATCACAATGGCCTGGGGTCTCAACTCCAAGTCTACACAGCATCAAACTCCAGTTCCACTTCTTACCTCACGTGTGACTCACTTGCTCAAGGTTTCAATTTCCTCCCCTGCAGAAGGTGGGGAGGGGAATAATGAGACTTAGCTCATGGGGCTGTTGCAGAATTGAGTCAATCAAGGTAAAAATGATAGAGCGGTGCCTGGAAAATGGCACGTACTACATACATGTTGGTTATCATTATGGATCATAGGAACACATTGATTGGTTTTCACAATTGGATAAATTGTTCAAATTGTTCCTGTTTCTTGTTGTTTGTATCCCTCCTTGTTCTAGAAAGAATGTTAAGTCAGCGAACAAAAAATAAGTGAAGTACAATGAGAATTCATTTTCAAGTAGGAGCAAAAGAGGGAAAAAATGGGTGAAACTAAAATTCTGCTAGGATATTTGTTATTTGTATTTTTTTAATTGTGAATTGACCTCTCGAATGGGATCAAGAGAAAAGACAATAAGTAGACAGACATGTGAGAAAGGTGAGTTGTATGTTATTACCTTATGCTAGATGTTACTGTGTCTATTCTTAGATAATTTTCAGGTTGACATCTCATTTTTGCTTCCTTTGAAGTCAACATTTTTTCTAGTTTTTTTCTCTTCTCATTGCTGATCCTTAATGCTCATGCTAGAACCATACAGCAGAGATTAGAAATGTACAGTTAAAGAGGAGAGGGAGAGAAGGAGAAGGGAAGCTAAGAACAAAGACAGACACAGACCAAAAAGAAAAGAAAAGCAGGAAGTTTAAAGGACTTAAAATATTCCCAGCCCAGCCCTACAAATCTATTACCTAAAGATGTGTGTTCATCTACCCCAGAGTGCTCTGAGGCTCCCAGAACCTACAGGGAAATCCTGGCCTGGCCTCTGCTTCCAATTAATGCTGCCCATTAACATTTTCATGAGGTGATGCATTTGTCTTCTGAATATGGTAATGATCTCAGAGTTCTTCCTTGTCTTGGAGGATTTATTCACCACAAGTGTCTGCTCCAGGAACCAATTAGGAGAGTACTGTCTTAAAGAATTTCACTGTGGTTAGAACATCAGGATTAACTTCAGCATAGGTCATGTTTATGTGTCACATAAACAAAGAAGTTTTTGATATTCTAGAACTGTGTAATTAAAATAGCAACTCATGTTTAGACACATGAAACCAGAAGGGACCCTTTAGAGAATATTGAATCCTGCTTCCTCATTTTGCAGCTGAGATAAAGTGATTTTGTCCTAACCACCCTTCTCTGTTCTTATTGGAGTAAGAGCAGATACACAAAAGTAAATTTTTCATCATAAGAGATTAACGTTATACTGTGCATGATTTTTTTTTCTGTATTTTATCAATGTGAGAGCATTCTGCAGTACTCTAAGATGTTGTTTTAGAGATGAAGTTTGAAGGATGCTTTTCTAAACTGCTACCCTTTAGGAGCCTCTGCCAATTCCTATCAGGTCTTCCAGTTGTCTTTTCCAGTTTCCAGTGTGTCCATTTTCTCTCAGCATGGCCATTGTTATTTCTTCTGAGGATCAGTCATGATTTGAGGAGAGTTGACTTTTTTTTTCCCCCAGGGGGAAACCACACCACCAAGATTATTACATTGGAAGGCTTAATATTCAAAATTTAGTAAGAGAGTAAGCTGTAGCTGGAGGGCCAGAAGGTATTCCATACTCATGTACAGGAGATTTCTGATGCCTATTTTCTGCCCTTCTGAGAAATACAGTGGCAAAAAGAGTAATTTCCTGAAATAGAACCTATGACTATCAGCTTTGTGATCTAGGTCAAACTCTCTAAATCTCGGTTTCCTCATCTGTGAAGTGGAGACTCTAACAATAGTACCTATGACATATTGTTACTGACTGTATTTTTTTTTTTTTTTTTTTTTTTTGCGGTACTGGGGATCGAACTCAGGGCCTTGTGATTGCGAGGCAAGCACTCTACCACTGAGCTATTTCCCCAGCCCTGACATATTGTTACTGAGAAATGTAAATGAGATCAACTGTGTAGAGCACTGGATCATGAGACACGGAGTCAAGCAAAAGAGATCTCAAGGTTGCAGAACAGACAGGTGTTCATCTAGCAGGACAAGGAAATAAAGAGAGTTTCCATGGTACCAGGAGAGTAACCTCTATAACACAAATGATTGGGGTTTTTAGAATCTGCTCTGGGGACAGATCTCTGACAGCTCCTACCTCCCTTCCTTTATTCTCATGCCAAGATGTTTTCACAGTTACCTTCTTTTCACCTCACACACTCCATATGGCAAAAACTGGTTGGAACAGAAAATATGGTTGAGCCCCTGTATTTTGAATCTAGACACAGGAAATGGCAGAAACAGGAGGGATAAGGAGTAAAGAGGTTAAAAATACTGAAAAGCTACTGACCTTGGCATAAAAAAGGAAAGAAGGCTATCCAAGGATATGACATCTCCAAGAATTTCTAGGACAACTTGTCGATGAGTTGAATAAATTTAAAAATCTGTTTTTCCAAAGTTGGGGGGAATGAAATGGGAATATCTTTTCTTTTTCCTCATCTCCCAATTTCTAGTGAACACTTGGATTTCTCCTGCTGGAAGTAAGGGATGAAGAGAGAAATAGATACATTATTTAGCAAACTGATTCATTCAAAGGATTATAAAACAACTGGGTGATAGTTGATGAGAAACAGTGTATTTTCACAGTTTCCAAATATTAATTACAAAGAAGAGAGTGGTAATTTTGCAGTGGTAAAACTCAAAGGAGACCCCTAGAGTTATACTTCCCAAGCTAACATCACCAATAATAGAACAAACAGGCATCATATTCCTCTGATATGATGTGTTAAGATGAACACTTTTTTTAGTATTTCCACCAAAAAATGCATAACTTGAAACTAATCTTAAGGTAACACAAATGCAAATTGAGGGTCATTTTACAAAACAACTGGACAGGTCCTCTTTCAGAATGTCAAAGCTATGAAAGACAACAAAGGTTGAAAAATTATTCCAGATTAGAAGAAACTAAAAAGAATGGTAGATTTGATCCTGGATCAAAAATAAATGGCTATAAAAGATATTATTGGTATGTGATCTACTATAGTTTGGATATTTGTGTTCCCCTCACCAAACACCAAATCTACCAGTGCCCCATCTTTGTCCCAGAACCGAGAACCATGAAAACAAATTTCTGCTGTTAATAAGCCACTTCATTTCTATTATTTTTTAGCAGCCCAGGCTAAATACAAACTGTATATTATAGAATATTATCATATCAGTGTCAGGTTTTGTGAATTTAAATAACTTGACATTACATAGTGGATATGTAAGAGAATATTCTTGTTTTAAAGAGATGCATACAGAAATATTTAGGGGTAAAAGTTGTGACATTTGCAACTAATTTTCAAATTATTTGGCAAATACAACATTAGTAATATGAATAGGAAGAAGAGAAGGAGGAGGAGAGAGAGAGAGGGAAGGAGCGTATGTGCATGCATGCATGGTGCAAAAAGAGAATGGAAAAACAAGTACTGCAAAATGTCAACATTGGTGAATTTAGGTAAAGCGTATATAGGAATTAATTATATTACATTTGCGAGTTTCTCTAAGTCTTAAAACATTTTGTAAAAACATTACAAAAAACGAAGGAAAATCAGAGAACACTGTATTAGACAAACAACAACTAGCTGCTTACAAGATGGGTTTGCTATTGAAGGCATCTTCTGCTCCACAGAGGCACTCTGGCCTGGGTGACAGATCACTTGGAAGTGCTCAGCTACATTCTCATTTTGTTGCAGTCTCCATGGGGACAACCACCAGCCACAGTGTGCTCACTGCAGAGATTCATAGCTGATTTTGTGTGGCCTTAATTCTTATTGAGCATACTAAAATTTTTAATAGAGCACTTATGCTACCTACCAATCAGGAAAGATGATTTTCTGACTAACTGAAAAAGTTTATGAAAGCAACAAACTATGTTTTTAGATTAAATATTCAAGGCTAAAATATTTGCTTTTCTTGAATCTTTACCTGTACATTCTTTAAGGAAGCATTTGCTAATTGGAGTTCTCTTTCTTGCATTAAGCCCACCCATAGAATTCAGTAATAATCACTTATTTCCAGATTTAGCTTCCTTATGGTAGAAAATGTATGTCTTCTAGGTACTTGCATTCTTTCCCAGCACTTACAGGTATCTTGTCTACTAATTTAAGGACTTGATTTTATTGAGTTTCTCCAGAACATTCAACTCAATTTTTTATAGAAATTATTCTTTACTTACCATTTACCATTGGTTTTGTAATATTTCATTAAATTCTGGAATTACAAACTTAAGAATAACTAGAAAGAAGAGCCTTGGAAACCAACACAATTTGGTCTTGGTAAACATATGGGCAGACAGCTAACTGTGGATGTAAAAGAACCGGCCATGGTTATAGGCACGCAGTGTACTATGAGCTTCAGTCATTGTGTTTAAGGAAGAAATGGAAGAAAATCAGTTAGCCCCATGGGGAGTTGCATGTCAGGTCAGTAGTGGTCCTCATGAAGAGATTTCATATCACATTTACTTATTTTCAACTGGCAAAAACAACCCTTTTGGTGAAGAGAAACAATTCTCCATGAATTTTACCACCTAAAGGAGAAACTAAAATTAAGAGCGGTGACTTGCCCTCTTCAAGACTGATAAACTGCTTCAACTGGTTCCTTCTTGGGGACTGGAATATCTACAAGTGTTGCCAACTTCCTACAATGCTCTGCTTTTGAATCTTTCCTTCCATTGTCTATTGACGTTAAAAGAAAGGTCATTTGGAGAAATACAACATAAAAACTTGTCAAAGTAACTAGCCAATAACAGACTTCACTCCCCCCATTCCTTGAAAAATTTGCACCAGAAAAAAAAAAAAAGCTCACACACACAGAGCTTGAAATATATTACTTTTATTCTCATTAATCTTTCTGATTTGTTCATCTTTGCTATCTTAAATGTCTATAAACCAACATTGAGAAAATATCCATTGTAATACAATTTTATTGTAAGAAGATAAATAAGAAAAAAGAGTGGCAATTTGGTTGAGATACAGCGATTGAGTGCCTGTGTGTGCCAGGCACTGTTCTGGACACAGGGTAATGGGCAGATTCCCTTATCCAGTTCATCACAGTGGGTATAGTTCTGTAGTAGGACTGTGAGGCTCTGCTTCTCTGCTCCAGTAAGACTTATAAAAAATGTCTCCTTGATTCAGCGAGCAAGGAATTAATTCAAGGCTATCGTTTTGTCTTCTGGGAGACTGGATGGATGAAAAAGAGTTTTTTACCCTGTGTCTGGTTAAATGATGTTATCATTTGCCGCATGTACAACATGCTGTTTATGGTACAGTCAATTGATTATGACGCCTGAAACTAAGTGATAGATGGGACACGGCTGTAGCAGCAGCAGCAGAAAAACAAGGAAAAAATAGCCATAATTAACATATGGAGGCATATGGATGCAATTTTGTGTCTCCTTTTATTTAAGCAATTTTCTAAATTTGAGGTGATACCTTTAATTAATCATGTAAGCAAGGCTTTTTAGTTTTTATCACTGCCTTCACATGACTTAAAAAGAACTGCTGCTTCCTTTAGTAAAAAGGAATCTCGCCTTAAAATTGGAAAGCAACAGGGAAGATCCCTGAAATATTTGTAGGAAGGTAGCCATGGCTTCAGGGGCTGAACCCTGCATTGCCTGCCTCCCTAAGTGGCTCTGCCCATTTCCTTGTCTGTAATCCTTGCACACACACACCTACTAGGCCCTGTGCACACAAGTGTCCCTGCCAAGAGTGGTTTCATCCTTCCTGTCCATGAGTTAAATCTTAATCAAATCCAGGTTCCCTCCCTCTCAGCCATTTTCTTTCCTTACTCCTGTTTCATGGATGCAGAAAATGCTTCTCATGAATACTTTTTAGCAATGACCAGGATCAATGAGAAAATTGAGACTGGAATTGATGAAAAACACAACCACTGTTATATCATAGAATTAAAGCAAAACCCAAGGTCTTCTGTCTCCCACACAGGGCTCTTTCCACTGTGTCTTACTATTCTATTTTTTATGACTTTAGAACTTGTCTATACAGCCTCTACAGCTCTGCCTTGAATCGGAATTAGTCTGATTCAGGTATGTAGAGCATGTCCCCAATTAGCATGTAGGTTCCTGAGGGCAAAGGCTGTGCCTTTCATGTCTTCAGCACACAAGGCATAGCAGACAGACTGAAGGATGGGTGAATGTAATTAGCTAAATTTCAGATCAGATAGCATCAGATCCTCCCTCCCAGCAACTTCCCAGTCCCCCAGTAATCTCAGCCAGCACATGTCTTCTGATTGCATTTCCAGTCCCCCCTGTGCTTTTGATTAACTTCTGTATTTTTCAGCCTTTGCATTGCGGAAGCATCCATTTTGTTTCCCCAAGTGGGATATAGAACTGTAGGTAACAGGCAGTTAATAAGCTTAACAGGTAGGGACAGAGGCTCATTAATGGTTGCTCTGTGATTTGTGGCCAGTTCCCTCAGCACCTAAATCTTGAAATAAATATATTCAGAGACTCCGTTATCCCGGAAGAGGACATGGATCATTTTTCTTTCATTAACAATGGAGCCGCTACAGCAACATTTTTATTTATATGCACATTTCCAAGCCTAAAAGCTTGTCCCTTTAAACCTGCTCACACTAAATTTTGATCAGCCCTTGATGAAAGAAGACTTATGGATTGGAGACAACCTGGTAACCATCTGTGCCCAATGCATATTAAAGGAAATGTAAATTCACAAAAGGCTCCCCAGCATATATCAGCCTCCCCAGCCTAGGAAGACAGAGGATGATTAGAGAATCTGGGACCAAATCTCCTGATTCAGGAGGGCCATGTTAATGAGGAACTGTGCTGAAGTATGCTGCAGGAAGTTGCCTTAAGAAGAGAAATTTCTTGATAAAGGGCGAGTCCAAGTTTCTTTTCTCTGTATACTTTGATAGATATAGTTTAATAGAGAACCACCAAATCTAAGACCACACGCAAATACCTAAGCCTTCAGGCCCCATAAATGTGGGTCCAGGAGGCCATGCTAACCTCCTATGTTAATAGTCTGTGACCCTCTCTACACCTTCTCATCACCCATGACCATAGCCTGGGATCCCTGGAACTGCTCTGGACCTGGGCCGCTCACACATACTATGGTCAGAATGTGAGCAGTCACCCCATCCCTCCCTCTGAACTGAGGCAGGATGAAATAAAAGTTAAAAGGAGACAAAAAGAAGGAAAAGGAGACTATAACTTTAATTTAAAAACCTTGTGTTAAAGTTCCCCAGACCTTGACTCTCAAATTCATTTTTTTTTTCCAGACCTGTCACTCCCAAATTTGAGAAATCTTTAAATCTTCACTCACAATCTCAAAGTTACTGGAAATTCACCCGCTTATGAAATTTGTGCTGTACACTGTGATTTAACCCACTAATATATGTATTTCTAAAACAGATTGAGCAGTGGGAGATATGAAACCTATAATGTAAGATACTTTCCCAATGTTATTTATTGATTGGATAATGGAGAAAACCTCAACCTAAGGATCCTAAGAATCTCCAGACCACCATACACTGTTTTGGAATAACCTTCCCATGTCCACCCCTCATGTTCACCCTTTCCATTAAAAGAAACCCAAGACCCCAAAAACGTGTCTTACTCTCAAGGTAGCCTTCATTCTCCCTTGAATGTGTCCTCCTTGCTCTTCTAAATAAATCTCTGTCCTCAATATTTGACACATAATGAAATTTCATTTTGACACAAAGCTCAAGAACCCTGTGGTCCTGAGTTGAGGTCCCCTTCTCCAGGACTCCTTGGACACCCTGTGGTGATAAATCCTTGTAGCCTTCTCTGACTTAATCTAAGCTAATCAGGGCCCTCTCTGTAAATTTCAAAATGGCATTATTAGGACTAGCTCTACTATTTGCCTAAACTGAAGGCCTTGTGAAATTGGAAGATAAGAGGTGGCCATCTTCTACCATGAACTTGAAGAAATAACAGTGCAGTGATGCAAAAGTGAACCACAAAACACAGTGACAAGCGGAGAAATCACACACACACGAGACACAAACACAAGTGAAGGCAGACAAAGAGTCAAAGAAACCGTTGCTTTCTGAATGTTTTCAGCTTCCAGTTCCAAAAGTAGCCAGGTCTTTCCCTTGGATTTCAGTATAGCCTGTGTCTGGCGTCAGTTCTCTGTCTTGGTCCAGTCTGTGTGTAATCAAAGAGAGCTTTGAAGCAGACCCTGGGCCAAGTGAAGGCAGGGTCTGTTGCAGGCTTTAGGACCTGGTCCTCAGCCTAGCCATGCAGCAGGTCTCCCCATCACTGAGAGGTGAGCCTGAGGACGGGCGCACTATCTGCACACTACTATCCTGGCCTGTCTCAGAACCAGACCCTCCTACTGGCTCTGGGAGACTCTTTACCATAACTCTCTCCTTGCCAGAAGTGTTCAGAGTTAAAAGACAAAGATACTGAGGTTGCAGAAGAGAGCCCCCAGGATGGCTGGAGATAACAGACCAGTCCAACTGCTCTCTGACTGTTGTCTGAGTCTACAATGTGCAGTCACTTACACGGAAAGCTGCAGGCTTGAGAACCCATGGATGGAGCAAATTGTCCTGCCATAAGGAAAGGTAAGTGGAAGCTCCCTCCGTCCCCATCCATTGAAGGCCTGGTCTTTCTTTCAAAGATATTGTATACACTATTCCAATTGTATTAAGAACACAGTGCCTAACCTGGTCAAGTTCCATCTTCTCTTGGTTCCTACCCATCTCCTACATATGTGATCACAGAACAGAAATCAGCATGGAAAGTTTCACCTCCCTGAAGCCAAGCCAAAGCACGTCTGCCCACACTCGCCGCATCTTTCCTCCACCATGCTTTTTTGACAAGCGTCCTGTTCATTCTTTAAACCACAGGAGCCAAGCAAAAGGGAGTAATTTAGCACCACATGGGACACCTTATCCTGGGAGTGCTAAATACAAGTTAAGACTCGT
Organism: Sciurus carolinensis; assembly: GCF_902686445.1. Classification (NCBI taxonomy): domain Eukaryota; kingdom Metazoa; phylum Chordata; class Mammalia; order Rodentia; family Sciuridae; genus Sciurus; species Sciurus carolinensis. The sequence continues at coordinate 93,587,988 of NC_062218.1, read as the reverse complement.
GACTCTTTCCAGCTCTAATCATGAACTAATTTCTCTGATAAAGCCATTCCAGATTTTCATTCAGTCCAGACCCTTGGCATCAGGCCTTGGAGCTGTTCTGGGCCCTGGCTGCAGGGCGTATCCTGTGATCTGAGCTCAGGCAGTCACCACATCCCTCCTCCTCTGAACCTTTCAACCTGCTTTGTTTTGATTATTTTAAAATCCTGCCAAACCCATTAGGGCTCATGCTCAGCTGAAAGCAGGCATGACCTCTTGTCAGTGCTTGGCACTGCAGGGCCGTCAGTGACAAGAAGGAAGCTCAGGTCTTCTCTGAAAGAGGCCAGCAACCTCTGCTTCCAAAGGGGTGGGAACAAATACGGAAAAGACACCTCCCACCCAGACCTCTAAGTACAGACCTCCCCTGCAGGTCTCAGCTCCTTGAAGGATGGGGAGCAGCTGCAGAAGCCAAGGCAGCTCATGATTCAAAAATTCCCACCAGCAGCTCTCCGAGTTTGTAATCAAAACAAAAATGCACCTGTGTTTTGGCAAGTTTCAAAGGGGTTATGAGGACTGAGCAAATGCAACGTGGCCGAGGGGGAAGCTCTTGGAGCCCGTGACTGCATGGAGGTACCACAGCATTCTGCTACCTGCGCAGCTGGCTGCCCGGTGACCTTGAGGAGTCACCCCACAGACGGGGCGCACAAGAGATTCACAGCTGATCAGATTTTTCCCCTGAACAAGGGTTTCCTTCTGCCACAGAAACTCGGTCCACAGCAAAAGACTCTCACAGCCTGTCCCTTTATGTCTTAGATTTGTATCACTTTCCTTTAATATTGAATAAAAACTCCCTGTGGCCTCTCTTTTGTTGTCAGTGCCTAGATTGTCCTTCTCTCACCTTCTCTGCTCAAATCCAGTGCAGTCTCTAAGCTGAGCTTAAGTTACTTTTTCTTGAAATCTTTCTCAGCTCCCACAGACTTCAAGGCTCCTCCTACAGCCCTTCAGAGAGTTGCATAGGATTCTGTGGTTATTTTTCACCCCTTTATATTGTTCTCAATTATTATCCCCATCTTAATATTATACACATCAAGATCCTAATCATTATAGCAATCTCACATTGTGTGCTAAGACTGGAAAGAAAAAAACATAATAGTACAGTGAGAAAGCACAACCCAGGGCATGATTTCCTAGCCACTGACCCTTAGCATTCACACTCTGAGTCAAGAGAATACAGCACTCTGTAATTTCTAAAGGTCAGGAAAAAGGTGATCACAGCTGGCCAATAAAAGTCTGGAAAGCCTTGCCATCTGGATGTCCCTGCTGTCAATTACTATGTAATCCTCTCTGCCTTCATCTGCTTTGTGTTGCTATAACACAATACCCAAAATTGGGTAACTTATAAAGTAAAGAGGTGTAATTGGTTCGTTATTCTGGTGACTGGAAGGTCCAAACTGGCACTGTGCATGGACCTCTGGCTACATCACGACATGGTGAAAGAGCAGAAAAAAAGCAATTGAGTGCAGAAGGGGCCGAGCCTGTGGGATGGCCTCACTCTATAGCAATCTGCTCTCATGAGAACTAACCTGGTCTTGTAGAAACTACACCAATTCCTTCCAACTACACTAATCCCTCTATGTCCTAATCACCTTCCACTAGTCCCCAGTTCTTGGGGTACCAAGTTCCCTGCACAGGAACCTTTGGAAAACAAATCATATGTAGACCACAGCAAACCGCCCCCACTTACTGAGGGCATCAGTGATGGCCAGTGCTGCAGTGTGGGGTCTTGCCTTTAGCCTCAAGTGTAGAGTAGCTCCTGCCCCTGCCTTGGTAGTCAAAGGCCTGACTCAGTCTCCGTCTATTGCAGGAAGTGACGACTGGACCACACAAATCCTATAGCTACAGAGAGCCACAGGGGGCCATTCCCCAGAAGGGCTCCACCGTGGTGTCCTTGGAGACACTTCCTGGGTGAAAGAGGACCTGAGGAAAGTAGAAATGAGGCTTTGCTATGAAGCTCTGAATCAAGTTCACTCAGTGAGAGCCCACAGACAGAACACCCCTAAACACAGCAAGAGAGCAACTCCATCCCCAGCCCACACGGGCATGCGCCGGCTGAGGCTGCCCAGCAGACCCCCTTCCACATGCCCCATGCAGCCAGCAGCAGGCCCCCTATTAGATTCTGAGAGTCCCTGCTCACTCTCAGTGGTAGAAGAGAAAAAAAAAAAAATACACACACACACACACACACACACACACACACACACACTCAAAGCCAGGTCCTAGCAGAGTCCAAATAAGAGATTTAAGAAGATAAGTTAGTTTAGAAGGATCTAGGTACTCCGTCTAATTTCCTTGCACCCAATCCATCGTGGGCAATGAAGGTTTGAGTTCAATTGTTTCTAGATTGGGGTACAAGGTAAGAAAAATAATTTATCCCAAGGAGAGAAACAACCTTTCAGAGGCAGCATCGTAGAATAAGAGTCACAAAAGCATTTTTTAAAACAAGAAGTAAAGCAAGCCCCGAAATGAACAGATCCACAAATGCCTCCAAGCCTGGGGTGGCATCTCCGCACGTCCCTTTGGCAGAGCTGCGTTGCCCAGCCGCGGTGGTGCCCGACTCAGGCATCCTTGTCCTGGGAGGTTCTGGCTCTGCGCTCGGCCTCTCCCCACGTGCCACACTCTGGACCTCGGTAGCCCCTTCAGTTGCTCACGGCTCACACACACAAGCCCAGCAGCCCCACGGCTGTCGAGAATTGCCTGTGATCAGGCTTATGTGAGATTAAATGTAGTCATTATCTTGGAAGAGAATTATCTTATGTTGACAAAATCCCTCAGAGTTCACTGTAGAGAACTTTAATTTCCACATTCAAATGAGATTTGGATTTGATCAGGCATCAATTAAACCCTGCGCATTACAGGGTGACCTAACTTCTGAAGAAAAGACCCTGCCTGCCCCGTGCCAGCTCAGCACCAGGGGTTTGTGGCCTTCTCCAGCCATCATCCGGGGGACAGGTCAGACTGGGAGACGATGGGCAGTGAGTTCACAATAGCACATAGGAGTTTTGAGTGCTGATTGTAAAAGGGACCATCGCATCATAAATTACAGGTTCATTTTCCCGGGTCAACTCAATGGTCACGATGCCATGTGATGCTTCAGAGCAAAGGTTTTTGTGCCTGAAAGACCTGGGTCAAATATGATCACATCACTTTAGCCATGTTAAATTGGACAAATTGATTAACTTCTCCAAGCAGTATTGAGGTTTCTCAAAAACCTAGAAAGCTACCATAGGATTTAGCTATCCTACGTCTAGGTATGTAGCCAAAGGAAATAAAATCGGCATATCAAAGACACATCTGCACTATTATAGCAGTATTCAGATTAGCCAAAATATGGGATCAATCTTGCTGTTCATTATTGGATGAATAGATAAAGAAAATGTACATTTACATAATGGAATATTATTTAGCCATAAAAAATGATTACTGTCATTTGTGGGCATATGATTGGAATTGGAGGGTGTATGTTAAGTGAAATAAAACAGAAACAAAGACAACTACCTTATGAGTTCACTCATATACAGAAACTAAAAATGTTGATCTCAAAGTAGAAGAGTCGAATAGTGATTACTAGAGTCTAGGAGGCAGGGGCAAAGGGGATCCAAAACAGGTAACAAAAAATAGTGAGATATTTCTCGCCTTGCACAAAACTCAACTCAGAATGGATCAAGGAACTACACATTGGACCAGAGACCCTGTGCCTACGGAACGAAAATATAGGCCCAACTTTCCATCATGTCAGCTTAGGAACTAACTTCCTCAACAAGACTCCTAAAGATCAAGAGGTAAAATCAAGAATCAATAAAAGGGATGGTATCAAACTAAAAAGCTTCTTCACAGCAAAGAAAACAATCATGAATGTGGAGAGGGACCCTACAGAATAGGAGAAAATCTTTGCCACTTGCACCTCAGATAGATCATTATTTTCCAGGATATATAAAGAACTCAAAAAACTTAACACCAAAAATACAAATAAATGGGCAAAGGAACTAAACAGGCACTTCACAGAAGAAAAAATATAATTGGTCAACAAAAATTTTTAAATTTTTTAAATTTAAAATTTTTAAATCTTTACTTATAAAGTAAAGAGGTGTAATTGGTTCGTTATTCTGGTGGCTTATTCTGGTTATTGTATGGTCATACAATAATTTTTATATGAAAAATTATTCAACTTCTCTAGCAATTATAGAAGTGCAAATTAAAACTACACTGAGAGTCCATCTCACTCCAGTTAGAATGGCAATTATCAAGAACACAAATAATGATAAATGTTGATAAGGATATGGGGAAAAGGGTACACTCATACTTCACTGGTGGAACTACAAATTAGAGCAACTACTCTGGAAAGCAGCATGGAGATTCCTCAGAAAACTTGGAGTGGAACCACCATTTGACCCAGTTATCCCACTCCTCAGTATACACCCAAAGGACTTAAAATCACCATACCACAGTGACACAGCCACATCAATGTTTACAGCAGCTCAATTCACAATAGCCATGAACCAATGTAAGTGCCCTTCAACAGATGAATAAAAAATGTGGTAGAAATATACACAATGGAATATTACTCAGCCTTAAAGAAGAATGAAATTATGGCATTTGCCAGTAAATGGGTGGATCTGAAGGCTATCATGCTAAGTGAACTAGCCAATCCCCAAAAAACAAAAGCCAAATGTTCTTTCTGATATGTGGATATTAACACACAACATGGCAGGGCATGAGAAACAATAGAAGTTTACTGGATTAGAAAAAGGGGAATGAAAGGAAGGGAGATGGATGGGATAGGAAAGACAGTGGAAATCAGAATAACCTTCTATGTTCATATAAAAATACATGACCAGTATAATTCCACATATACAACCACTAGAAGGGGGTTTTAATTAGAATAAGTTATAATCTATGTATGTACAACAAACTACACTCTACTGTCATGTATATCTAAAAAGAACAAGAAAAACACATGTGAGATAGAAATAATAAAAGTTCAAGTATTCCACATCTCACTATAGTATCTATAGTTTATAATAACCTATTACATATTTGAGAAGAACTAAAAAAGAAAAGCTCAAAATCTTTAAACATAAAGGATAAGGAGATAGAAATGCTAATTATCCAGACTGGGTTATCACCCATTGTATATGTGCTAAAATATCACACTGCACCCCAGAAACAGGTATAATTAGTACACGTTCATTGAAAAGAAATAAAGGGAATTGGGAATTCACCCTCTACAAAGTCTTCACTGCAAAATAATAATAAAATAAATTTTTAAAATTTTAAATGAACCTCTCTAAGCTCAATTTCCTCACCTATATCATGGGAACCAATAAGGAGATTGTGAATGTATCAATGCCTGCTACAGAATAAGCCCTCAATAACAAGGTAGTTGCTACTTATCAATACCTTTCTTAGGTTAGTAGTAATTATTTACATTTAATCATTTGTTTATATATATTCAAACATTAAATATTTGTTGAGCACTTACCAAGCTATTGGGGAAGATAATGTGAATATAGAAATCAAAATACATGCTCTCTGAATTCCAAGAACTTACAGTTTGGGGATGGCACATTTTTAGCAAGCCTACTTGAGACTGTGTATACAGAGTAGTTTTGTGAGTAGGGAGAGAAAGCACTCGAATTTGACTAAAGACAGCAAGGAAGGTGTTATAGAGACGGTAGCTGAGCTCAGAGTTAAAGGTAGACATTTATCAGGTTGCAGATGCAGGGAAACCATTGGAGTCATAAGAAACAGCATGCTCTGCATCTCCAAGGTTTGTAAGGTTCAAGTTCATTCACATGCCTCCAAGCTGGCCTGTGATGTGGAGTGGTAGAAGTAGGGAGAAGGAGAAAGCAGAAACTAAATAATAAAAATTCATTATAAGTGCACTGTAAGGAATAAAAGATCTCATCAGTCTCATGCAATAAGAATAAAGTCCAATACTAAGTACCCAATACAAAGACCTGCACGTGGCAGATGCTCAATAAGTGATAAATTAATAAATGAATGGATCATCAGTATTACTCTCTTGCTTTTGGGAATCAGTTCAAATTGGAGTGAGAAGCAATTTAAAAAGGGTGAATCTTGTCCAAAGCCCTCTCCCTGCACCTTCTGTAGGGAAAGCCCCAAGGCCCTTTTAATCATCCCACATACATTGGACCATAGGACAGATCTGAACACAAGTTTCCAGCTCTGTGACAGTAATAGGATCAATGTATACTGAGGTGAGATTGCATTTCTACACCTAAGGCAGGGAATACTTACTGGAGGGTGTGGATATGAAGTTGTATGTCTGGCAGAGCAACCTGAACACCTTTCAAAACAAAGGGTTTAAACATATGGTTCAGAAATTCAGAAGAGCCCGAGCCAGTCCTCAAGTCTGCAAGCACATCTGATGTGGGAACCAGTGAAGGGCTGGGCTGGTGGGGTGGGGGTGGAGGAAATCCATGAGAAAAGGCGGCTTCTGCCAGGTCGCTCTAAGAAGGAGATAGAATGAACTCAAGTCAGGTGCTTTCTCTCATTTGCAAAACACTGCATCTCTTTATGAATCATTTTGTTCTATATTCACTACACATGTCCCTCTAAGCAGAAATATCACCTAAGCCCTTGTTCTGTACTTTGTTTATTACTTGCACTAAATATCAAATAGTGATGGAAACTGTGCATATTTAAGCACTCATTCAGTTGACTAAAGAACATTCCCACCACCCAGAAGGGGCCTTGTGAGACCCGTTTTCAGGATATGGTTCCACATACTTCCCAGCTGTTTGAGATGACACAGTAAAATGGTAAACTTGCGGGCACAGGACATGTGTTTTCCATATCCACAGGTTTTTGGTAGTTGGTGAAAATAACCTTAGGGTCTAGGTAATAGGAAGGGTAAGTTGACTGATTCTTAGTTCACAAAAGCATAAACCTGTCAATGCTTTGCTCAGTGGACTGTTCGATGAAGGGTTCGTGAAGATCTCTTTCTGAGAGAGAGAGGAAGAGAGAGCAATTTGGATGCCGTTTCCATTGATTTTATTTTGCATTCTCTCTGTTGTGAAGAGGATTCTGAACAGAAATTAACCTTGGAGAGGAAAATAGCAAGGTTGGTACTATTTTTTCAAAAACATCATTTAAACCCCATCCTTTCTCTCTGACCTTCAGCCATCCTAAGGAGAGAGCTGCAGACGAAAGAAATATATTTTGAAAGCTCAAGAGTCTTTTGTGTTCACTTGAAAGAGTTAATTCTGGATCTTTCAGGCTGAACAGACTCCCTACCTGTGCTAGATTAAAACAGCCATGCTGCTTCTCTCTGCGACATGACCATTTTTGCTATTCAGCGAGACTTCTTTTCTCCCCAAGGTTTCTCTGGTAGGGTCAGCATGTGTGTGAACTCGTATTCTCAAGTGTTGGTCAAGACCATGCTTATTAATTAGATGCCTCAGTGGTTCGAATGAATGGTCAGAATCACTTTACATGTCTCATTAACAACTTCACACTTGGAGGCAGGCTTCCTGGGCATCATAGCTGCCACTGAAAGGGATCTGGAAAGAGACAGAAAGGCCTTATAACTCTTGTCCAGAGATAGCTGCACCATTCAGAGGCTACAGGACCAGAAATGTGACCATTTTCAATTTGCTTGTTGTTGTTGTTTTGAAGAGTTGGCATAACCCTTTGAAGGAGTTCTGTTCTTTGTATTCAGCAAACAGACAGATACCCTTCATGCACAGGTATTGTGAGAGACATAGGAATACAGTAACCCATACTAAAATAATTTTTTTTTTTTGCAGGATTGGGGACTGAACTTCGGGGAAAATTTACCACTGAGCTAATTACATCTCCAGCCCTTTTTTTATTTTTCATTTTGAGCCTGGATCACACTAAGTTGCCCAAGCTGGTTTCAAACTTGCAATCCTCCTGTCTTAGGCTCCTGAGCCACTGGGATTTTAGGCATATTCTACTGTGTCAGACTATACAGAATCTTTATAAAAGATGAATATGTCATAATAATAATCAAGGATAGATAAATATCTTAGAGTCTCAGTTAAAATGCTGTAAGAATTCAAAATAGGAAGTTTTTGGTTACTTCTGATTCACAGGTCCATGTGTCTCTTGAGCAGTGCTGTAAAGGGTGGATAGAATTTGGACCCTCCTTGAAATTTAAGTTTTCTATTTGTTAACAGTAACATTCTAAAATAAAGAAATAATTTTTTCAAATAAATCTTTTCTGTGAAAAGAATGACCTGGAACCAGCAAGTACTTCAAGTACCATATCGAGTACTGCAAAGAAGAGAACACCAAGTGGTAGGAAAGACATGCTACTTCCATGAATTTTGTGGATTTATCTTTGTGTTTGCAGCAGGCAAAACTTTTTGACTTCTGAAGTTCCTCAGTAACTCCTTTGGAGAATATAAGAGCAATGGAGACACAATCAATCCTCTGCTGCAGAACAGCAGCGAACCTGAAGCTCTGTCTATGACTGGGTATCAGAGGGTTGAGAGGGACTGCTCTCCAGGCTGGAAATAAATACACGCACAAGCAGCGGCATCTGGGTGTGGAGGTTGGATATGCCAACAGACCAGTCCACTAGAGTCGTCAGCCTAAGACAGAAGGCATGAGGCCACATGGAACCTCAGGCACAAGCTCAAGTCTGGCAATTCCCTGAGGCACTGAGGCTGACTAGAGGGACTTGTTATATTGTGCCCAATAGACAAGCCGCAGGTGTGGAGAGGAGCCTGTTAGAGGTGAGCTGGTGTAGTTTCAGTCACCTAATATAATGATGGTCTCCTCGGCAAACCTGCAAAATAACAAAGAAGAGAGATGCCTCAGGGAAGTGGTGCCCACCCGGCTCAGGAACACTGTGATGGCCCTCCGATGCCCAAGATATTCATGTGCCACCAGAAGTCCGAAGCTGTTGTCCTGCAGCTCAGTGTAAAGGCTCCGACAGCAAGGTCCACATTTGGCAGCGTCATGGAAGGGGGACATGTTGTCCAAAGAAGCATCTATCTGGAGGTGAAGGGGAAATGCCTAAATCATCTTCTGAGGCCTGAAATCAGAGCGGAGGACAGTGCTGCTGCCATTGCCAAAGAAATTTTTAAACAACGGGAAGCAAAGCAAGGCACTAAAAAGTGCATCCCACCCCATCCCGAGCCTGGAACAATCTGTAGATCATAGAAGCTAAACTTCTAGGTAACACAGGGTAATATGGTTCATCCATTATATCACACTAAGAACTCTTGGTGGAGGATGGGCACTAACTATTATTCAGAACATTAGTAGAAGTACTTTTAAAGTGAACAAATTAATATTAAATGGCTTGGCTGCCCCATTTTAAAAAAAACATCCTGAGGATTCTGAGTAGAAATTTCAGCCAAAAGAAACATGACTCCTTTGAGTGCAGCTGAACTCCTTTTCAGCTGGCATCTCTAACCTACAGATCTCACTGAAATTTTCCCCAAGTACCACTGTTCCGTTAAATAGCCTCCATCTCCCAGCCAACTCTGAACTCTGTCTCCCCGTGGCCATAATGTCCAGATGCTAGGCTCTGTCAGTGCAATCTGAAAACATAGGCATCCATGCTATTCTTCCCCTGGTTCATAATGATATTTTGGGATACAATCTGCTATTTAAAACAGCTGCTGTTGATTTACTTGGGACACATGCTGATTTTACGTCAAACAGAATGCCATGCAAACTTCTCTAAGGAGTCCTGGGTGAGGGGTGCGGGGGAAAAGAAAAGCATAGAAGATAAGAAGGGCTTTCATAAATATTTTCCTATGTTAGAAATCTCCTGTATAAAATTTTTGAGCACTCTGGGAAATAATGTTCCTATTTAACTGACTTCAGATTTCCCATTTCATCATCCATACGCTTATACTGATGTGAGAAAAAAAAAAAAAAATCCCCCTACTGACAGTGAAGCCCTAGTTACATGATGAAGACCTGGTTAAATGCTGAATAATAGTTGTTTAAGAAGAGATGGCAATTCTTTATTTTCAAGGAGGTCCCTTACCTCTTCAAGTCTTCTCTTTTCTCTTCCGTCTACCCTTTGTTCCCTAACCTCAACCAGTTGCCACCACCTTTACCTTCCTGGACATTACGTGCACCTACAGGTTTTGAGGACCAGGAACAGTCCAGACTGTGAGCACTTTGAGTTCTTTATCTTCCTATCTCTAGTGCTTGGCTCAGAACCTGGTGGATGTGCATTTAATAAATTCATAAATAAGTAATTGAATGAAGATTGTGATGGGTCCTCCGGAAAGAATAACCTAACAACTCCTTCAGTGGAGTATCTCAAACTCCTGTCCCCACCCTCCTGCCGACAGCCATCTGCTCCTGCCCATGGCCACTGGGATCACCTACCTCACCTTGCCATTGGCCATCAGCAGTCCCTCTTCAAGCCACAGGGACCCTTTGCTCTGCCTTGATGTGCTGGTCTGTGCACCAGGTTTTTGGTTTTGCTTTTTCAGTGTACTGAGGTCAAACCCCAACCAGCCTTACTTTTACGCCAGCTCCATTCTTAGCCCATCCACAGTCTCCATCTGACATAACTATTTCAAGAAAGGAAATGACAAAAGAACCCAGGTTTTTCTATTGTTTCTACAAAAAACAAATTCCAAAATTATATTTAAGTGGTCATTCTCCTTTGTGACGTATGATACACTGACACTTGAGGACTCCTCAGGGAGAAAATACCCACGGGAGTTGTAAAGAATCAGTCACTAAACAAACCTCACTACACAACAAATTATAAATAATAAATGGAGTTAACCAATACATTAGGTATCTGACTCAAGAAAGACCTGTTCTTCTTATGTATCAAAAGTCAAAGATAACAAAATAATTTTTAAAGAAATTTACAGTGTGGCAAATTAAAAAGTTATAAAATATCAATACAGAGCAACTACTATTTGCTAAACTTAATTTAGGTACTGGTGGCATGATAATTATCTTTAAAAGTCCCAGCCTAAAAAAGTCCCTCCCTCCTTCAGGGAGGTTACTTTAACTTGTAAAGAGAGAAGGACAAGAAACAAAAATAACTGCTGTAACTCCAAATACTAATATGCTCTGGGGAAAAAAATTAGGTTGAGGGACTGTGGTAAGACATCAAAAAACAAGAACTATTGCAGATAAGATGACCAACTCCTTCAAAGATCCAAAAAACAGACTTCAAGCAGAGGGAGCAGTAATTCCAAAGAGACTGAGTAGAAAATAAGCCCAGCACATTTGAGAAACCCAAGAAAGCCAGATGACCAGAATAAGATGTGTCATGGGGACAAAAAAAGGAAATTAGATTAGACCCTAAAGGTACTTGTTTGGCCATGATTAAGAATTTGAATTTTGTCATAGGTGTGACAGGGACAGATTGGAGAATTTTACAATAAGTGACAGTTATTTTAAATCAGTGACTTGATTTTTTTTAAAAAAATCAGTGAGCCTTTTTTATGCTGTCTGGATTTGGGAAACTCTAGAGTGAAATCAAGAAAGTACATTAGGAGTCTTCTGTACTAGTCCCAATTATGGTGTCCCAGTGGAACGTCAGGACAGCAGTAGCGAAATTGGGGAGTGGCAGATAGAACTGAGGTGCAATGTGAAGAATGGACAGGATGTGATGACTGTCAGGGTATAGGATGTGAAGGAAGCAGAATATTCAGAGAAATTTGACCTTAGTAATGTATTGGACATACTAAGTTTTTTGTTTGTTTGGTTTTTGTACCAGGAATTGAACTCCGGGGTGCTTAACCACTGAGCCACATCCCCAGTGCTTTTTTATGTTTTATGTAGAGACAGGGTCTCACTGAGTTGCTTTAGGACCTTGCTAAATTGCTGAGCCTGACTTTGAACTTGAGATCCTCCTGCCTCATTCTCTGAGTCCCTGGGATTACGGTCGTATGCCATGGTCTGGATATTTATATTAAAGTGATCAGTGAAAGGGGCAGCAGGTAAAGAAAGACAAAAGGCTTGGGGTCAAGGAATTTTTTGTCTTTGTTCTTTTGAGACATAATCTCACCATGTTGCCCAGGTTGCCCTTGAACTCCTAGGCTCAAGTGGTCTTCCAACCTCAACCTCCTGATGTTTGTTTCATGAAGGAAAATACAATGAATATTTGTAGACCTATGGGAACAATCCAGTTGAAGGGGAAAATTACAAATAGAAAGGGAAGAATTGCTACAGTTGAGTAAAAGGGGATGGACTGCTGTTCTTAAGTGGATAGAGGAGCTGGGGTTTAATAAATTTTTCTAATCTAAGTGTTTTTATTTATGGATGAAATGTAAATGTTCTTCCATTTTTTTCCTCCCTTCATAAGGGCAATCTTTGGGGTATACCCAAAAGAGAGGTATTATTTCTTTCACCTTTTCACATGCCAGGAAACTGAGACAATGGGATCAAGTGTCTTGTCAAAAGTCACACAGCTAATACGAGTATCAGAGTCAGGACTTGAACCCTGACCTTCCAATAGTCTGTCCACAATTCTTTCTGCTTTTCTATACAACATGCGTGTCAGCGACAAGCAACTAAAACACCACTCTGGGGAGTCAGTTCAAAGTCACTGGTTTAGTATCTTGTGCAAATTAAGTAAGGCAAACTTTGACAAGTTTTGTCAAAAAGAGTGTTTTCGACTTCGATCTGCACCTGTATTTTCCTCAATTAGCCAAGCCCAGAGATTTAGGCTGACAGATGGCAGTTACAACTTACCAAGGGAACACTTCTATCCCTTCTATTCTGCCAGTCCTTCCAGATGCATTTCTCCTCAAATGGCAGTCTTATCAAGGATAGAGTTTATTCTGCTAGCAAATAGCCCAGGGACAGGTGAGAAGCAGAGAAACAGCAGAGAGAGACAGTCTGGATATCCATTTGTGAGACCTAAGGCTCAAATGCCTAATAAACAATTGACAATTGTTCTGGTTGGGCACGATTTTCTAACAGTTAGATCAAGGCACAGTACAGCACTTCAGTCTGGGCATTTACAATTCTTTTGCCCTTAATATAAATTAGGAAGTGGGAAACTTTCTCTTTTAAACAGATTTTCTTTCTTTCATTTCAATTCTACCACTACCGAACTTACCCTTTAAAAATATGCTCGGATTCTTCCAAGGATAAAACCAGAGTGAGAGACAAGAGATGATTCCAAAAGGTGGTTTCTGCTGTTTTGCCACATCTGCTCAAAATTCCACAGCTGGCACTGAAACCCAGAGATTACCAGAATGACTAATGACTCACACAGCTCCTGGTCTTAAACGTGCTTGTAAAAATGTTCAGGGATTTGACCACAACTTTCAGCATCAAGAGCGAGAGGTGCGAGAGCTCCCAGACATCAGCGTCCTCAGCTCTTGCCAGGTCTGAATTTTCCCCTTCTGGGTAAGATTCTAGCAGATGCTTTAGCTAGTCTTGTTTTAAATATCTTAAACGATGGTGCGCACTCCCCTTTCTGCTGAAAGTCTATTTTACAGTCCAGTGGATCTTATCTCCAGACTGTTTTCCAGAAAGTTGCCTGAAATTCATCCATTTCCTTAATATAACTCAACGTTTACTCACTCTGGCAACTCACCTGCAAGTAGCCTCTCCCCTCACTGGCAACTAAGCAAGTCAGTCTAAAAATGAGAGATCATGAGTCAATCACTTTCTTCTATTCCTTTTTCTTGCTGTGTCAACCCAGAATGCCAAGAAGCTTGGGTACTGAACATCCGGTGGTTTTCTGCCCTTCTTGTTTCTGTGTCTTCAATTGTCACCTCATCACTCTCGGCCACTTGCATGCACTGTTCCCATAGACCAGGACTGGCAGGAGACTTGGTCACCAGCACAATGTGACTATTCTCACTGATCCCTCCACCCCAGTCCCAAGCCCCCAAAGATTGTTAACCAAGTCCACCCTGTTGAAGGTTGCAAAATAGCAACAGTCAACAGCAGCTGTGCACTGAAGCAAAGGTCCAGGTAGGAAATTCCACCCATCTCCAAGCCGGTCCTCATGTCCCATCGCCATGCTGTCTTGTCCATCCTTAGCCATCATCTGTCTACTTATTGAAAGCACCCAGAAACCACTCCAGATGCAGGAACTCACACAAGAGATTTTATTAGCAAACAAAGTGTCTGCCCTTAAGGGCGAAAGAGAAAGAAAGAGCAAGAGAGAGTGAAAGAGAGAGAAAAGAGAACATTAACAGGGGAAACATCCTTAAATAGTGAAAGCCAACAGACTAATTGGACCAATGACTGACAAGAAAGTTAACAATCTAGATTACAAAATGGTGTGTGGGGAGGGGGCAGAATCAGGGGAGAAAGAGCTGCAGCCTTGTTCCTTACACTTGTCAAGCCCACAGATCACAGATGCTTTTTATTCCAGCCCATCCTTCTCAGCCCAGATACTACTTTTGGCTCCTTTGGTTTTCACTTCCAATTTTTCACTTCCAAACCTTCTCTTCTTCTACCTCACAGCTCTCCTTGAAAACCTTGCTGCATATGTCCCCAACTGACATCATTTTTCCCTCCTTAGATAAAGACACCCTATGATGTACAGAAGACATATGAATTCCTTTACCTTTTCACATACCAAGAAACCGAGTCGACATGGTCAAGTGACTTATCCCAAGTCACACAGCCAATATCAGTCTCAGAGCCAGGGCTCCTACCCTAAGCTTCTGATGCCCTATTCCTGGTTCTTGATTTCCTACACAACACTTAAACATCAGTAAACCTGCCGTGGAAGTAGGCTTGGCTGAGGGCTTCTTTAGTTTTCAAAGAAAGTGCTTCATACCAAAGTATACTTATTTTACCTGCTTTAAAGAATCAACCTTCTAACTTTCCTTTTTATAAAAATTCTATCTTGGGTGTTGTTTTAAATGATTAAAGACAAAGGAACAGTTCCTCACAAAGTATGATTATCTTTTGTTTTACTTCGTATTTGGGCCACATATGTTTTTTAAGCAGAAATGCTGATATAAGTTATATGATAACTGAAAAGTAGTTTAATAGAATTTACATTTTGGCTTTTTAAAAAATCCATTAGGCTAAAGATTTATAAAAACAACTTTTCTTTTGCTCTTGCTTGAACTTAACACCCACCTAACCATAATCAAGCAAAAAGCCTCTTTGTCTCCGTGAACTAATGTCACTTGAGTCATTCTGCTTCAGAATTCACAGGACTAGGGTGAAGAAAAACACACATCTGGAAAGTGAACAACATCAGGGGACGTGACTAATATACCTGCATACTGGCCATTAAAACTCTTTGAATTTCCCTCACAATATGAACTATGGTGTACTTCAATTTCCACACTGTAGTTTATGAGTTTTTGCTTCACTACTCTGGTTTAATTTCTAAAAAAAACACAGGGTTTCACAGTTAGGGCCAACTGCTTATCCCAGGCAAATTAAATTAAGCCCCTGGCATTCAACTAAAAGTTTGTTTCACCTAATTGAGCAGCTAATGGGTATGGATGAATTTGAGGTACAGATAAAAATATTGTTTTCAAAGAGCCTTTCTGATTAGCATGCTCTGAAATGGGCAAGGAAAAATATTTATGCAGTCATTTATAAGCATGTTCAAATCCATTTGTTAAGCTTCAGGGAAGATTTCAGAGAATTTTGTCCTTTATTTACATGAGGTGATCTGCTCATTGCTCAAAGAAGGTTAAACCCTTTCCCAGAGCTATTCTGAGTTACACCAACACCCAGTCATCCTCCATATGCCTGTGGCAAAATGATTTCCTCTGGTTACATGTGTTTTCCTTCAATGACTTGTGGGTCTCCACTCCAGTGAAACTCCATTGTTTCATATAACAAACTACCTCATCTAATAAATGGCCCAGGTGCCACTGTGCCACTAAAGTAAACAGTAGTATTCGGATGGAAGAGAGAAACAACAAATAAATAGTTGGGGAAGACTCTGAAATCCTAATGATCCAGCACTTGTTGCATTAGTTTCCTAACATTTTGCTGTGTTTACTTTTATGGTATTGAATGTCAGGGAAGATGATCATTTCCCCCTTCTCTTCCTTTTTATTGTGTCCTCCTTAAAATAAGCTTTAATTAACAACAAAGCAGTTATATGTATCATTTTCCATAACTTGCATTCATAAAAGAAATTAAAAAATCACAATGTTTAGCCAATTCACATGTCATTTTAAAGTCAGCTAAAAACTTTAGAGACAGCTATTTTAAATGACAGCTATCATTGTGACAGAATTATTTCAAATTCCACTTATTATCATCATAGGTATGTGAGCTTCTGAAGGTTTGTTTGTTGGCTTAAGTTTTGTTTTTCTTCTTAGGTCTTCTGCCTTTTTATAATGGAAGAATGAGGAAAATATCATGGATAGAGATTGGAAAAAACAAAGACCACATATGTTCCAGAAGCCACTCTTCTCCAAAAGTCAAAGTCAGGTTATTATAGGAATAATGGATGCCTTGGTCGTCCTACAAACATTACTTCTTTGGTCTACAGGTAAACCTACCACATCACATTTATAAGGACAAGGTTTATACCTTTATGATTCAGGTGCTTCAAGTGATGTGTTCTGTCTCCAAGTAATCTGTTTTCCATACCTGTGTCAAGCAACTGACTGTCAGGGGGGAAAAAATGGCCATCTTAATGTAATTTGGCCCCTTATTTGCTGGGCTGAAGGTACAGTGTTTGGTGGAAACTTTCAAGTTTCAGACACTAATTTATTCATCTATTTCCCAAGTTCATTTAATAACTAATGGAGAATGACCTGAATAGGCTTCCAGATCCACCAATGGAAACCTCTCACCCTGACTATGGAAAACTTTTTAAAAAGAAATTCTGACTTTTCTGCTGTTACCCATCAGTTGCCTCAGATTAAGCACATTCTCATTCATGGATTAAGAAGATTTCACCTTGTTTGCCCTTTGAGGTTGAAGGTCTTCCACTTCCCACAAACCCACTTCAGCAAATCAGTTCTGTTCACATTGAGGTCAAGTTTCCAATTGCATTTTATTTTGGGTGTAAAAGTAACAGATACTAATTGCATATAATTTCATTGCTTGCTTACTACATCAGGGTAACAAGTAACTTGTATAGTAACAAGTTCCCTTCATATAACACATATATGCATAAGCCATATGCATGAATGTGTACCCACATAACTTTCAAACTTTTTCCCTTTCCACAAATTCAAATTGTGTCCCCTGAAGAGGTCCATCTTGGAGATCAGGTGGTACAGCTCTCACCTGAAAGGGAAGGGAAGAAAGGAAGCAACTTAACATGTTTTTAACACTTACTCTCTCTATATATATATATGCAAAGACATGTTTTATCTTATTTTACCTGCACAACCACCCTGTCAGGTGTGTATTATTATTATCATTTTTATTAATATTATTTTGGTACCGGGGATTGAACCCAATAGGGCTTACCCACTGAGCCTCACCTCCATCCATTTTTATTTTTTATTTTGAAACAGTGTCTTGCTAAGTTGCTCAGGGCCTTGCCAAGTTACCGAGGCTGGATTTGAACTTGTAATCCTCCTGCCTCAGCCTCCCAAGTTGCTGGAATTACAGGTATACACCACCATGCCCAGCCAGTGTATATTATTATTGTTGCAGATGAAACAAAATGTACTCATGGTAGTAATGGTCACTCACACTGAGTATTCTAGTCAGAATACTTTCCTGAAGTACTTTCCAGAAGTCTTCATTGCAACCGCATCTATGCACAGATATCCAAGTTTCCCTCTCAAATGGAGGAAACTTCCAAACGGTCCACGAAAAGGGGCATTGTTCAGTTTCCATGCCCACAGCAGTTTCTCCTTGAAAGTTTCCATGGCAGGGCCATTAATTGGGGCCAGGAGCAGTGGAGGAGCACCTGGAGGGGGAGGGACTTCTCCCTGGCTGTCAGCACTCCACTTACATGCCATCCATCTCCCAGGCCCACGGTGTGTTAAATGAAGCCGATTTGGATCAGTGGAGATCGGTGTTTAGGCTCATCTCCAAGACCGCTAAAATGGCCGGGAAAGGTGCCCATTTTTGGCAAGGAGTTCAGTGCTTGTTGTGGTTTTATTTTTAAATAAACCTCTTTAACAATTTTTTAGTTGCTATTCTTTTGAAAGCTCTTTCAATTATTCAAATCAAATCAATCAGAATTATTGAGCACCTATTTTGTGCCAGGCATGGCTAAAGAATACAAAAACCCTGTAAGATACTATTCCAGGAACTTGAGGAACTAGAAGGATGCAATAAACCCACAAATAATGCAAATGGGCAGAATACAAGAGCTATAACGGAGGTTCAAGGAAGAGCCACAGAAATTCAGAAAGAGATATGCTGTTGCCCTCGGAAAAGTCAGAAGACACATCATGGATACAGTGGAAGCATTTGATTTGATTGGACATTAAAGAGGAACATAATCCCCACATCAAGGTATCTGCACTTTAGCCATGAGTAAGGCAGTGAGTAAATAAGCAAGTTAATTAGTTACATCGTGTACCAATACTAAGAAGTAAAGGACCAGGATGCACTGATAGCATTAACTGGGTGGTACAGGTGGTGGGGTACCTATCTTAAAAGAGTGGTCAAGGAAGGTCCTGCTGAGGAAGTGATTTTTTAATGGTGACCTAAAGGATGTGGAAGAACCAGTCATTGAAAAGCAGGCATTAATTCTAAAAAAGAAAAAGAAAAAAGAAAAAAAAAAAAAAAAGAACAAATTTGGGGTTATCCAAAAAGACTCAGGAGATCACTGTGGTCAAAGATAGAAGCAAAGCAATGGGCAGGTCAGCTTGAGACAAGGCTGGAGAAGCAGGTGACGTTCCAGCCTTCACAGCATTTGGTCATGACAAGAGGTCTGGATTTTCTCCGAAGTTAGCAGGACCTCTGAGAGGCTTTGAAAAGAGAAGTTGAGTCAGAGAGTCAAGTAGATAGAGAATGGGCTGGAGTTGGGAGGTGAATTAAGAAACGATAGCATTGTTTAATTTTTGCCAACGTATTTTACACAAGAGTGAAGTCAGAGATATAAAAGTAGATAAATTGGAGATACGTTTTGGAGGAAGAAACAAGAATTTACTAGATTGAGCAGGACATTAAGATGGACAAGGCAACACAAACAAAAACTCAGAGGAGACCAATGATGAGTCCATTTGAACTTCAACGAGACTAGACCAGCGTAACTCTTTGTTGCAACAGAGCCTGGGTCATGAAATAACATTCTGCATCTTTTTGTGTGAAATGTGACCCTGTTTCCACCTTCATTCCCATTACCCTGCCACCCCCCCCATACACCACACATACACACACACACACACACACACACACACACACACTTCACCTATGACTCATTCCAATAAAATAAAATAGTCTTGGTTCCTAGAGTTCCCCACACCTAAGCAAACATCAAGGTTAACAAAATGTATTCAGTTTAATACTTGTTACATGAGAGTGCTTCTTTTGGAAAAAAAAAAAAAAAAAGACAGTGTGTTTGTGGGAGAGGGGTGTCTTGTGGTAAAATAAATTTAGAAAATATTGTAATATCTCCTTCCTGGAGAGTTACAAAGCACACTGACATAGCAAAGAATCTGAGATGTCCTATAATAAAGAAATTTATTTGTTTAAAAGTTAACTCCTTTTAACTTTGACCTTAGTGTCCTTATTCTATAAAAGAACGCCAGGGGTACTGTAGAATCAGTTATATAATTTTCAGGGCCCAGCTCAAAACAAAAATTTGGGACCCCTTGTTCAAAATTCTCATTAAGAAATTCAAGACAGCAGCAGCAAAGCTCTAACCCAGTTCTGAGGTTCTTGTGAGTGTGGGGGTTCCTCAGGACTGCACAGAGTCCATGCAACCATCAAGTCAGCCTTATAGTCCCATGCCTTCACATTACAGAGGAGGAATCAAAACCAGAAAACTGAAGTGGCCCCTCGGCGATCCCCCACAAGGTCAGAATTGGCACTGGGGCTGCACCGTGGGCCTTCTGATCATGTGTATTATGCTAGATAGGTTTCTACAGGGTGAACCCAACACTCAGGAGGAAGGGTCTTACTGCCATTAGTACTGCAATGTCATGCCCTGGTCAGGTGCAACAGCACACCTTCAGCCTTGGGTCTTGGCCCTACTACATCAGGCTCCAACCCTAAGGGACACCTCTGGTTCCACCCACCTCTTACTTGCTACTCACGCTAATTTCACTCTTCAGTCATCACTATATTTTACTGTCATCAGTCACAGGACTAAATTACTATCCTAACAGTAGTACTGGAGACAAACTCACAAGAAATATTTTGAACTGGAATACTATGCTTGGACGTCCTTTAGGAGTATTTTGACTAGAGATGGGTCAGAAAGCAAGGCTAGGGGAGAGGAGAAGACCATGAGCATCTGACGTCGGCCTGTTTGAGAGTCCAGTATATCCTACCCACAGGACATTTGTACAGTGCTGCATACAGAATACGTGCACAAAAACCAGAGTCCCTTTTCTCCCTCATAGGTAGGCAAGCTGTGGAAAACTATGTAGAAGGAGAATGAGAACGTTGAGGGGAAATTTCTGTGCCCTGCAAAACTCTACTGTGGGTGATGCCCAGTTTGCCAAGAGTTAAATAAGGGTGGGCTTCAAACCAGAGGAAAAGGATGAGCTCTGGAATTGGCTGCCCATGGGATAAGAGGAGGAGGCATGGAGGTAGAAAGCTGATACTAAAAAGGAAGAAGAGGCACAGACAGGAAATGGGGAGTGCAGAGGCTTTCCATCATTTGGCCTTTGGTATTAGTCAAGGTTCTGCAAGGAAGGACCAACAGGATGCCAGCACATACAGAGAGAGACTTATCCTGAGGAACTAGTCCATGCAATTACAGAGACTGACAAGCCCCAAGACTGCAGGGTGAGTCAGCAGGCTGAGACACAGGAGAGCCTACTGTGCATTCCATCATGAGAACTGGGAGAAACAATGGTGTCAATTCTGTTTCTGATGCTGGCAGGCTCCAGACCCAGGAGAAGCCCAGGTTTCAGTTTGAGTTCAAAGGCAGGAAAGAGCTGATGTCCCAGCTCTAATGCAGTCGGGCAGAAAGAATTCTCCCTTATGCAGTTGAGGGTCAGCTTTGGTTCTACTTGAGCCCTCAGCTGACTGGACGAGTCCCCTCCACATTATGGAGGGCCATCTGCTTTACTCAGTCTACCAATTTTAAATGTTAATTTCAGTTAAAAAACACCCTCACAGAAACACCCAGAGTAATGTTTGATCAAATATTTGTGCAAAGTTGACAAGTAACATTAACCATCACACTGTACAACACTCGTTCTTTCTTATTTTGATTCCATGACTTGATTTTCTTTTAGAAAAATCCACACTTGCCAATACAGTCTACATGATTGGAGCTGACCTCAACCCTAGAAATGAAAAATTCCCTGGATAGATGATTCAGATATGAGTCTGAGATCTCAGGACTTTGGCTGTAAACTGTTAGAAAACAGGAGAATAAAATGAAAGGAGGAACTTCTGTTGGAGGTACTTTACTGGGAAGATGTAGGGTAGGAACTTTGAGGACCACTGTGTGCGCAGAGAAACTACTTATAAGCAGCACTGACACCCAGGGACAGGGCTGAGAGATGAGTTGTGGGGGTGCTGATGACATGGTTTGGCTTGACTCCATGTGCCTGAAAGTTTTAGCTGCATGGGTTCCAAGAGTTAGTGATGGGTTTCATTTCATACATAAGCTGGCTTAGGAAAAGTCCTTGTCTTTGTAAGCCATGAGTCTTGACAGATGCTGTGAGCATGTTATGTTCAGAAAATAAGCCAAGAGAACAGGCCTGCCTTATCTAAGGAGCACTGAGCCAGCGGCAGGCATCTCTGCTTTCTGAGTGGTCCTTTCGAACTAAGTTACAACATACTGAAGCCAGATATTGAGCTGGACTTACTCCTGAGGCTGAAGCTAAATCTATCAACTACTAATGTCACATCATTAACCGGAAATGATTCTAGCCCTGAAATCCCATCACTTTGACAATAAAAAATCAGCCTGTGCTACTCAATATGAGCACACATGTCAGGGCCAGGATTGGGGCAGTGAGAAGAGAGGTTGAAATCCCATTCCTAATGCTGTGAATTTGGGTCCCTGGAGGGTTCCCTGTTAGCAGCACAGCATGAGAAGCTCAAGGCACTGCACATTAAAGCTAACTAACTTCAAACAAATCCACGTGGATCCCCTCATACCTTCCTTTCCCTCCTTCTTCTGTGACCTCCCCCTGCCCTGCCAATTGTTGAGCCCTCTACTATTTCAAGCACTGTGCCCACACAATGGCTGTGAAAACAGGCACTACAGAAATGCACAGACAGCCAGGAAGGTCCTGGTGAGTCGGGGAGGGTGACACCTCTGTGGCTATGGTAGTGCAGTACAGAGAGTGCTGTGGAGTGACAAACGCTTTGGGGCATTGAAGTTACTTAAAGTTCTGTTCTTTCTACCATCACTGCTACAGTGAATTTCCTTATACATAGACCTTTGCCAAAGATACATATAAATGAAAAATTAGGAAAACTTACATGTATAAATAAAAAATTATTAATTAAAATTTTGATAGTCCATGTAATAAAATACAATGCATCCTTAAATCATTTTACACACGACCACTAAGCAGCAGAGACTGCAGAACTTCCAGCCATTTAAACAAACACACACACACACACACACACACACACACACACACACAACCAGAAAGGGAGAGGAAAATTAGATATTGCACACACAGACTCCGTGGTGACTAAGTCAGGGTCGCTGGATATTTATTGGCTTCTCTGAATGTCTGCTCTTTTTCCAATGAATTTTCCCTATTTTTGTCATCAGAGGGAAAAGTGAATGTTAAAAACATGCTGCTTAATTGAAATACAAAGCAGAGCAGCACAGTGGAGAGGCTAAGAGAACCAGCCCTGGGAGTGACGGGGCATAAGCTTGATACTGGGACCTATTACAGGTGTGCTCTCGGGCCAGAGGCTCTCTTAGCCTCAAGTCCTCATCCATAAAATAGAAATAATTATTCTATAGGGTCTAATCCATATTAATGAAAATAATAAGTGTAAAATACTAAGCCCCATAACTAGCAGTAGTTAGTGCTTAAAAATCTGAACTATTACTTTTTAAAAAGATACTATTTTTATTTTTCAGTTTGGAAAGGTTTTTTTAAATCATTAGTGCTGGCAAAAATGAGATGAAGCAGGTACTTTAATATACTGTGGTAGAAGTGGAAGCTGGCACTGTCTTTCTGGAAAGTAATGGTACAATATATTAATACTCTGGTCTCTGTGATCTCATTTTTTAGGATATTACCTCAGGAAATAGTTCATGGTGAATCAGAGATCCAAGTTATCAGGATTTGAATGGTGCATTATATATAATGGTGAGAAATTGGAAATGTCCTAAGTGTCCAATGATAGAGGAATAATTAAATGTACTTTAGACTAATGTAATAAAATAGGGAAAAACTCACAAAACTATTTCAAAAACTAAATTTATTTTATTTTTATTTCAAAAACTTACTTTAGAAACAAGTAACTTTAAAATTCTATAAAGTCCAATTCCAAGAGGCTATATGTAAATAAATATAACAAAATACCAGATAGTAAGAATATAATTTTTAAAGCAGTTTCCTTTTTTGCTTCAATTATCTACCATAAGTATATGCTAATTTACAGGCAAAATCAAAAAATGTTCAAATGTGAAGGAATTTTTAGAAGAAGGAAAAATTCACTTCATTTCCTTTATACATTTCACTGATGTTTGGAGAGAAAACGACAGAGGATAAAATATTCCTTGAAGAGTGTATTTCAGTTTCTAGTTCCCAAAGAAACCTCGGAAAAGATAACCCAGCAGACTTCCTCCTCTTATTCAGGAAAGCAGCCATTGAACAGGGTCTACTGAAAATAGCCAGGCTGTGAAGAGCTGGGGATGGGGCAGCTGCAACCTTTCCTGGGGAGCCGCCCAGTTTCCTTTTTCAGGGAGGGTCACAGAATGGGGATGGGTTGGAGGTTGTTTCTATTGATTTAACAGCCCGATTTGGGAGAAGCCCAATTAACAGGGACCCAGCTAACAGAGATGCTGCACAGAACAGGGAAGGAGACTGTGGCATCTTACAAGCCTGGCTTGCTTTCCGGGTTCCCCTTCCAGACTGTCTCTTTCTAGTTGAGTAATAACCATAGCAAAATTTTTTGACCTCCCTGAGCCTCAGTTTCCTCAACTACAAAATAGAAGTTATAATCAATGGACATTATAGTCAATCTCCACCTCATTGTACTGTAGCAGGGTTTCTCTCTGGGCAGCATCTGCTGGTCTAGCTGTACTGATCACTGAACTACTGAAGTACTTCAGTCCAAGCAGGTGAGGAGCTGCTCCCCACACCCACCCAGAGTTCCCCATCACGGCCTCTCCTCTCTTTTCCATTAATCCTCCAGTCAGAGACACAGAGAGGCCTTCAGGTCCCTGCTCCAGCCCAATAGCAGTGTGCCCTTTGAATCATCCATGAAGGAGCCCTATTACCCAATTGGTGTTTTGATTATCATTTCTGGTTGTGAGTACAAAACACAAGTGAAGTGATTCACATGGCTAAGTCTATAGACTAGAGATCAGAGCCTTTTTTCCTGGAAATATACACTTGTAGAACTTCTCAGTCAATAGTATATATTCCCCCTTGAAACCAAGGTAAGAAAGACTCGAGGAAAGAGTTAAAGAAGAGTGAGTAATGTGACCCCAAGACAGCTCCCCTGGCCTTTAAGCACAGCACAGTCCAAAGTCGGAGGAGTGGACAAGGCCAGCCATTCATTAAACTTCATTATTAAATCTCCACAAGTGGTTTTCCTTAGCCTCATACTTGTAAATGAAGAACAGAAATAGGTTTTTCACAATAAAAAATAGTTTTTCTGAAGAAAAAGACATGGGCCTAGATTTTAATAGGTCATCTGTGAGTTTTTGATACTGATGAAGTTTAGGAGCTGAACTTTTAGCCTATCTTGCTTCAGGGCCAGGTTGCCAACTCCTTAGAAAACAGAGGCTCTGAGAAACTCCTTAATTTATAATTTGGTCTTTTCTCAAGGATATTTTCTCCATTCCTTAGAAAAGATAGGACTTGGACAATCTACTCAGAGACTTGTCATGGGAATGACCTCTAACCTTGATAGACACTCCCATAATAGTCAACACTCTTACTCTAAACCTCCAAGGGATCTTGTGTGATATAAATATTAAATCTTCTGGACACTATGATTCTCACACACTTTGTTTGGGAAAAGCATCAAGTTTCACTTTTTGTGATGTGTACATTAATGATACCTCTGAAAATACAACTTACACAGAATAACTTCTTTCTTGTCCTTGATTAATGTGCTACAAAGAATAGTATGTGACATTAAGCAGCTTCTTTTTTTTTTTTTTTGGTGCTGGGGATTGAACCCAGAGCCTTGTGCTTGCAAGGCAAGCACTCTGCCGACTGAGCTATCTCCCCAGCCCCCTGTTGTGGCTCTCTTAAGATATATGTTCTACTCACTTCTACTCCTTCTGAAGTCCTGAGGAGAAAGAAGACAATCCAAAATCTTGTGCCTATATCTTTTTCTGGCACTTAGTTTGCATACCTGTTATTTCAACTTGGAAATCTGTTACTCCAAAGGCTCTAGAACCCTTAGGAGCAATTTCATGATCTATTGCTATTTTGGGTTTTTGTTTTGTCTTGTTTTTTTCCTTCAGGCATCAGAAAACCTTCTGAACCTCATGACCACACTTTGCATGAGGGCAACATGCACTTTTCATAGGTGTTCTATCTGTGACAAAGGACAAAATAAGTCTCCAAAAAGACTCATCTGCTAGCTTTTCCTGATGACTTCTATTTCAAGGTCTTCTCTCTCTAATTAGCCTCCCCAAATGGACTGTTTAATGCATAAGTAATCTTGAACTTGCTCTTTTCTCTGACGGAAGAGAAAATTGCACTTCATTTTGTTGAGCTGTGGTGCTTATGTTGCACATTTATCAACGAGTGATATTTTAGAATTCTACATGGCAGCTGTTCAGAGTTTCCTCATTGGCAATATTAGATTGGGAATTACTAATGGTGAATATATAAACCCTCTTCAATATGCAGTCTAATCAAAATTTTTCTAAATATTTAGCTTCCTAAATTCAAATTATTTTCCAAAATATATTAATCTAATGAAACATTCCATTCAGCATCCAGAGAAAAGTTTCAAGCATTTATAACATTCATCATGTAGCCAAATGTTATTACTGATAACAGTACAATCCAGTGTATGGATCTGACTATCTACCTAGTTCTGCATCTACGTCATTTTAATTTATTTGTATTATTTTCTTCCAATTGTAAATAAAAGATTTCAAAAAAATTTAATCTGAAAAAAATGTCCATGTTTGTTTTGTGTTGTTTCTTCAAAGACATTTTTAAAAAGTTCACCTTTATTCATTTTTCTATTGCCAATAAACATGAACCAATAAATGCACAGGCTAAAATACAAGTGGCAAACAGAACTCACAACATAATTCCTTTTAATGATTAATATCACACTTTTACAAGCAACAAACACCAGGGTCTCCTCTGTACACACAGGCAGAAGTCCCTTAAAGAGGGAAGGCTGAATGATGACGTCCCAAGGAACTGAGAACCCAGGGCATTGGAAAAATTTCCCAATGTGCTATCTAAGATCTTCAGCCCTTACCTTTTTCTTGTTATGACACTACTTTAAACAGTAGCACAGCATTCTGCTTTAATGATATACATTTAGTCAGTTCTCTATTGATGTATATTTAAGTTGCTTCCAGAGTCCCACTATTACAAATGATGCTGCAATGAATAAACTTTACACACACCTTCACACACTCAATAACCTTAAGAAAGATCTTACAAGATTATAAGATCCTTGAAGTAGAACTGCAGGGTCAGAGGGCACATGCACTTCAAATGTTGGAAAATAGTGCCAAGTTGCTCTTCAAAGAGTACTGATTTTCACTCTCACTAATAGCATAAGGAATATGCCAGTTTCTCTGCCCACATTCACAAAGGATTTTGTTTTGTTTTTAAATACCAGGAAAGAAAGAGGGCAGTGCTCCTCCACTCTTATCCCATTGTCTCTTCTAGTCCCTGTGAATCACCCATGACATTACTACTTCCTGAAAATTCCAACCCTGAATGCACAACCCAGAGATCAGAGCTTAAAACTGAATGGCTGTTGGAGCCAGTGATGTGAGCTCACACTGGCTCAAGAGACCTGCCTGCTCATTTCTTCCCAACTCCAAGTTCAGTAGCATCACATGGTGGAAGTATTTACACCACAGGAATTAGCAAATGCTACAGATCAAAACTTTTTCTCTTTCCCCAGAAAGCCTGCTTTGAATATTTACTAGCCTATGAATGCATACTACAGGGGAAACTGAGACTCCACCACCCTTCTCTGAATATTTTGCCCTTGATGCTGACCTGGTTACAAATTCTTAAAACCTGAGGACAGGAAAAAATCCCAAAAGCCATCTAACCATGTTTTCTAAGACCACCTCTCTGGTAGTTCCTGTACAAAGATATAAGTAGTACCCGCTATGCCTCTTTTCTATCCTTTCATATTTCCTTCTCTTTATCATTTAGTGCTTATTCCTGCTGATTTCTCATAGTGTGGTAATTGCAAATGCAGACTCAAGGCTACACTAAACAGTCCAGGGTCAAATTACAGCTCTATCACTTATCTTAGCACTTATCTTTTCATAGGAGTCTTGAATTGATCAGACAGAAGGAACAAAAGCTAAAAATTCTTGGGTTTGAGGATGGGAAGATATAAAGCAAAGAAATGTTAAATTGGAAAGAGCCACAAAATTAAAGAATAAGAAATGGTGTGAAAATGTGCTGTGGGGATGACTTCACAGAAAGAGGAGCCACTTATCCAGGGGAAGAGGAGAAAAGAAAGTTCCAGACCAAGAAATCACGAAGATGAATAACAGCTTGGAGGTTAGGTGCACACCACTTCTTCCCTCAGCTGTGCAGATCTGCCTTCAACTGGAGACCACAGGAAGGTGAAACAGGACTTGGTCTCAGTTTAGGTTGAGATCACAAAACAATAAGTGGGAACTGCTACTAGATTCCAAAATGATGTACAATGTGGGACATGTAATGGTGAATAGTGTAAGTCCAATTTTACAACCCTATGCTAGATCAAAACAAGAACATAAACCAGTTGAAATTAAATATCCAGAAAATAGCAATTAGAGAAAAATAATTTTTTCTTTTTTAATTTTTAAGTTTTAATGTTCTTTGTTCTCATTAGTTATACATGACAGTAGAATGCATTTTGATACATCATACATAAATGGAATATAACTCTCATTCTTCTGGTAACAATTTCTTTTCTTTAAAGCTATTTATCATGATACTGAATTTTGATTCTTTCTGCACCCTCCATCCCAGTTTGGAGAGGGATTGATGCTTCTTTCTCCCTAAAGTCGTTTCAAGTAAACCTTGTCAAGTCTGTGACATGATCTCTGATACCATACTGGTATATGATTTCATCTGAGAAACCTAAAAGTTAATTGTATGACTGGGGTTGGATGCCTACCAGGTGGCTAAAGAAAATATAGACTCTTTCAGGAAGACTTTGCCTTCAAAGATGCAGGTATGTCATGGGACACCCAAGAGGCTGTGGAAAGAAGCCAAAGGGACTAGCAAAAGTTTGGGCTCACATCAAGGAAGGTTTTCAGAAATGCATGTCCCCAAAGAGCCCAGGAAATTGCTCCAAGACAAAGTCAACTCAATGTCCATCATAGATTGATGACAACCAGTTAAGAGCTCCCCGTCCTCCCTTGCCTACTCCCCACTTCTTCTTATCTTGTCAGGGAGTTGAAAGAAGAGGGTAACAGGAAGTGGCAGGGTAATGAAGCCAGGCACATCCTGTTCAGCTTCCTAACAGCTCTGGCAGGCCAATGCTGGACGAGATACATTTTTAACTTTGAATGAAATTTGGAGGGTTTTTTGTTGGTTTTTGTTTTTGGGGGGTATCGGGAATTGAACTCAGGGGCACTAGACTACTGAGCCACATCTCCAGCCCTATTTTGTATTTTATTTAAAGACAGAGTCTCATTGAGTTGCTTAACATCTCGCTTTTGCTGAGGCTGACTTTGAACTTGTGATTCTCCTGCCTCAGCCTCCCGCTGGGATTACAGACATGTGCCACCATGCCTGGCTAAAATTTAGAGTTTTAATTGGACATCCAGGTGATTGAACTGAGACTACTCTGGGTTTGGGGACTGAAAATATAAAGCAAAGTTAACTAAAGGATATTTAAGGCACTAAAGTTAACTAAAGGGTATTTGACTTTCTAAAAATTACCAGGGAAGTAAATGGCATCTACCACCAATTTTATCTGAGACATAAATGAAATGTCCTTGGAGTGGGTGTGCTTGAAGCAGTTATCAAAAAATAAAATTCAGTGGTTCTATGATTGCACCTTAACAGTCTTGTTTGTTCAATGTAATGGTAACATAAAAATGAACATAACCATACAAACAGGTAGGTGAAATCAGGCTATAGAATGTCTCTAGAAATGAGAAAGCATTCCACTGAGGAGAAGTGAAATTAGTAAAGTTTGAAAATCTGCTGGTGATACAAGGGCAAGAATCTGCACTGCATTTAGGAAAATGGAAGAGTGAAATTAAAGGGGCCTCTACTAACTCTGTCTTCTCCCAACTGTGTCTTTTAAAAGAAATTACATCAGACTGAAAACCTAACTCCTTTTTCTTCGGGAAAACAAAATAAGAGCAATCTACAGAAGTAGGATAAGCATTCCTCAGTCAACATTTGTGGATGGATGTGTGGTCTTGGTTCTGAGACCACACATATCTCCTACATCATCAAGAAGCTATGGTCAATAAGAAACAGTCTGATGGATGGGTTTGGGCAACAAGTGAGATCTTCCAGAATTTCACCACTGACATCAAAATTCCTGTCACACCACCCTGGACATGAAAATCCTCTGCCTAAAGAGTTTACTAACCTTGCCATGTCCTTTTGAACAATGACATTTGACAGTCACAGAGTGTGAATTACAAAAGAGAAATGAGAAATGTATTTTAAACGACAAGGTCAACTAACCTGGTGTATCTCATACAATCATCATCACCATCTCTCCACCCTTTCTCCATCCTCTGTGCAGAAATTGTCTCCTTCCATTAACAAGCTACCAATGACCATTGTTAGACTGTGGCTCTTCCACTATCAAAGTTATCAAGACCAAGTTGTTTGCTTGTTTAGACCTTAGTTTTTGCTTGCATTAAATAAGGGGTTGGACCAGATCAGTAGTACAGAGAGTATAAAATAAATCTGCTATTTAAAAGTCCATCCCAAGTCCATCCCAAGATCTGTAATGTGATATATAAATGGTAGGGTCTAGGAATCTCTATTCTAATACTTGTAAAGCAAAGGATTCTGACAAACATGAACATACATAGCACTTTTAACCCTCTCTTTTGTTCTTCTCTGCCACCACTGTGGCGCCTTACAAAATCTAGTGTGCTTAATTAGTATATTTTTACTTGCAATCCATACAAACTGTGTGCTGGGATCAGGTAATGAGGACTCCAGGCCTTACAGCACATCAAGCATTCTGTTGACTGTGCATAGTAGCCTTGCTTTTTCACTGGTATAGGTTAGTTGGATGCTTGGAATAAAAAATCCTCACTAACCAGGAGACAATACAATTCCAGTTTTGTTACATTGTTTGGTAGAACACACTTTTAGTCCCTGAAGAGACACCTAAGAAGTTCTTTTTTTGGGAGAGGTACCAGGGATTGAACTCAGGGGCACTCAACCACTGAGCCTCATCCCCAGTCCTATTTTGTATTTTATTTAGAGACAGGGTCTCACTGAGTTGCTGAACACCTCACTTTTGCTGAGGCTGACTTTGAACTCTTGATCCTACTGCCTCAGCCTCCCGAACCTCTGGGTTACAGGTATGTGCCACCATACCCAGCTTAAGAAGTTCTCTATGTGGTTAGGAAGGCTAGTCTAAAGGGGACAAAGGTTACATATTTTAAGATAAAATTTTCTTTATCCTTCATATGCCACACAAAGATGCCTGACTCTGTCTTGGGTAGTTCAAAGTTTAATTTCCTTCTAAGTATTATTCTGCCATCTTCCGCTTACCTCATCCTTCCCCAGTTGGCATCTGAACATAAAGGTATGATTATATGTGATACATTCAATAAATGAAATGTCCTTAGAGTTATGTACTGTCCTCTCAGCCTTGCTGGCTTCTGATATGTTGTAGCTTGCCTGGTCCAGTGCCTGGGAGACAGTGGTGGCACTCACCGCGCTCTGTTCTCCTTCAAGGGCCATGTTGGCATCCTCTCCTGCAGCCATGACTCTAGATAGAGGTAAGCCCACACTCAGGATCTCTTCTTTCTAACCCTAGGCCTCTTTGGTTCAGGTCTACTGCTCCTTTCATTTCCCATTCCTGTGAGGGGTACTGCATATTGTGAGATGTGAAGAAATGGGATGAGAACTAACATTCAGTCCCCTAGATACTTCCTTCAGTTATTTCTAAAACCCGGTCTGGCACCATGTTAGATGTAGTGTCATCCCAACTGTGGGAGTGCTAGGACAAGCCTGCTGTTCTGGATCATGTTTCTACTGCATCTTCCAACAAAGTGCAATCCCAAGGGGGCCAGAGAGCTGGAATATTGATGCCTAGTGACTTGTCTTTCTTCTCTTTACTCCTCCTAGCTATCTCTTCTCAGAAATGTGATGGGCTTTCTCTCCAGTGAAGTTGTTCTTACAGCATGTTATCAGTCCTTTCTACACTATGGCTTATGATAAAATTCATTGATCCAGATTCCCTATGCTTAACATTTGATTTGCAAAAGGAATTTTGGCAAATTTAAACCCTTTCCCCTCTCAACAAATTCTGCATTTCAACACTATTTGGTCTCACTGTGAATTTTTTAAAATATGGTTTTCTACTGACAGCCAAGAAATGATTTCTTTTCTAACTTCCCCCCAAATGATGAAGTCCATTGATTTAAAAAGTACACAGCCAAACAGAGACATGATTTCTGCAAATGAAAAATGTCAGCTTAATGTTTGCAAAAATATTAATCCTATAACATAATGATATAGATTGGTCTGCCTTTGGGAAACTGGAAACTAGGAAAATAATTTATGCAAGTGTATAAATTATTGCACCTTGGGCCATACATGGTAAACCGTTTAAGACCAAGTACAGTTGCTACTTTGGGGAATCACAGACACATGGGGAGTACAGGGTGTTAGAGGCCATTACAGCTTGGTACAATCAGGGAAGATTTCTCTTAGAAAACAGCAGGGGTTAGTAGTAGAAGGCATTTCACAGCCTGATCCCAACCTAGCCATCCAAATTTCCCACCCCTCACCTGCGTCAGCCTACTCTTCCAACAAACAAGACAACTCAGGGACCTTCCAATGAACTGGTTGCTTTGCTATAAGCCATGTCTTCAGTCTCACAGGCCCCTCCATGGGAATACTCCAGGTATTAGGTACAAAGACTAATGAGCAAATTCACCGGGACTGAGTATCAAAAATCTTGCCTCCTGCATATATCCCATGAAACAAGGAATCTTGTGTTGTTAGAAGTATGGAAGTACCATATTTAGTTAGGTTCCTTTTACAAGGAAAAAAAAAATTGGATCATAGTGGTATCTTACTTTGAAGGGAAAAGAGATTATGTATAATTACCATTGGCTACAATTTGTCTATTCTTTAAAGAAAAAAAAATTCTGAGTAGGAGCCACAGAGCTGAGTCTCGCTTTGAGGAAAGGGAGAAAATGGGAGAACAAACACTGAGCAGGAAGCAGGGAAACCATGGTTGTTACCATAGTGATGAACATTCAGTCCGGATGGTGCTGCTGCCGGCTTGTGCTAGTGAGTGGGAGAAAACCACTCTCCTTCTGGACTGTGTGGCTGAGGACAGAAAAATCTGAGATGACCAATTTAACTCTCTCCTCAACGGCTTAAATTGTATCTCTGAAGTCGTAATCAACATTTTTTTTTTAATTTATTTTTTCAGTAATCGGGATTGAACCCAGGGTTGCTTTACCACTGAGCTTCATCTCCAGACCTTTTGTTTTTTGTTTAGAGACAGAGTTTCACTAAGTTGCTGAGGCTGGCCTCAAACTTGTAATCCTCCTGCCTCAAACTCCCAAGTCACTGGGATTGCAGGTGGAGCTTCCAGGTGTGCAACACCACATTCAACTATTACCAACATTTATTAAGCACCTACTAAGTGGAAGACAAAGTGCTAGGTGCATCAGAAAATTAAAGACTAAATCTCCATTTTAAATATTAAGATTTCAAGTGGTTAAGTAATTCGTTATTTAATGACCTAGCTAATAAAATGACAGAGCCAAGCTTTATACCTACATCTTTATTTTAATTCAATCTAAATGTATTTTCAGTATAAACCTATTTCTTCCAATCCACAACTCTGCCTGTCAAATGACATGGTAAAAATTCATATTCCCTTGAATAATGTAAATGTAGGATATCCATGCTGATCATTCCAGGCTTTGATATTTTACAGTTTTCCCTGTCTTACAATTTTTCTAGAAAAATAATTGATTTTAAGCTTTCTTTTATTTTCATTCATAAACTGAATAGGTTTTCTGATAACACCTTAATTAAAAGATTAGGAAATTATCCTAAATGACAGGTTTCAATGCATTTTGCTTTAATGTGACAGTATCATGATTTACTGACTATAAATACTGCCTTAGAGTCAGACAAGGGTTATGAAATTATCTCTTACATTATTTTTCTTCCAAAATGGAAATGTCTTTGAATTTTTAATAATAATCATGTATTACAAGTAGACACAATAAATAATATTGAGAAATTCAAGGTCCCTATAATTCTATTCCCAAACCTTCTTCTACTCCCCCAAATAATAACTGTTGCCATTCATTCTGGAATTGCCCTAAAATAATGACTATTGGTGTTTGTCCTTTTTAAACATTTATGCAGAGGATAGTGGTTAAACGTGTGGATTCATATTTCATCTTTGCCACTTACTGTGTGACTAGGCAAATTAGCCTCTTAACCCTCAATTTCTTATGTGTAAAATAAGGATAATAACACTATCTAACACATATACTCAACTACTTAAAATGCTGTATGGAATAAGTTAGATAATAAGATAAAGTACCTAGCACAGTATGTCAGCATTTTGTAAATGGTACCATGCATAAGTATGTTTCTCTATTTACATACATTATTCACATATATGGATTATGATAGTTATAATTTTCATTTATCAAAATACCTTAACAAATATTTCCATGTCTTTATGTTATAATTTACTTTATTAATTGCTGTATAACTTCCCACAATATGGATACATAATAATTTAATTCAATATAATTAATAAATATTAGAGTTGCTTACCATTTTAATTTGTACAGGAAGGATTGGCAAACTTTCTATAAAGGACGAGGTAATAAATATATTTTAGGCTTTTCAGGCCCTGCAGTCTCTGTTGCAACTGTTCAATTCTATTGTAGTGCTAAAACAGCTGGATATGATGTATAAATAAGTATAACTATGCTCCAGTAATACTTTATTTTAAAAAAATAGGCAATGGGTTGGATTTGTCCATGGTCTGTAACTTGCTAATCCCTGAGATAATATACTGATTAACACTGATATATTCACATCTTTTCTTACTTTTCCTGGTAATTGCTTTTAAATACAGGGCCCTGGGGGAATCTGAACAGGCCACTGTAACAAAATACCATAGACTGGTGGCTTACACAACAGAAATGTATTTCCTCAGTTCTGGAGGCTAGAAATTTAAGATCAAGGAACCTGCTAATTAGTTCTTGGTGAGACTGATTTCTCCATGGGTCCTTACAAGGTGGGGTTTAGGCATGGGGAGAGAAAGAGCTCTCTGATGTTCCTTCTTATAAGGGTACTGATCCCATCATCAGGGACCCACTATCATAACCTCATCTAACCCTAATTACTTCCCAAAGGACCATCTCTAAATATCATCACATTGACTTGTTAGAGATTCCATAGATTAATTTTGGAGGGATACAAACATTCTGTCTGTAACACATTGAGGAACTGATTTTTAAATGACAAATATTGGTACATAGCATCAAATTTTCTGCAATTTACACTCCTACCAAAGTATGTGAGAGTGCACAGTTTTCTACATTTCATCATTGGTACTTTTTATCATAACTTACTTTATCCTTTGAAAATGGATAAATCATCATATGCAGCTGTAATTTTCATATCTTTGATTATTCATGAAAACATCTTTTCATATGCTTATTGGTGAAATACATTTTTTCATTAGGGAATTTCCATCTTTCATCAACTTTTCTATGTTATTATTGTTCTTATTGTTTTTCATGAGTTTTTTGTATGTTAGAGATTTTTAAGTTGTGTTCACTCGACATCCAGGTTAGACCTTCATTATACTCAAAAGCACTTGTTCAGTGTGGGTTCCTCACTTACTAGATCATGAGTTCTATGAAATCTCATATTTTGTTCCTATCCCTGAGTACAGTGTCTAGGTTATAGTGGGTGCTCCAAAAATGTTTGTTGAATAAGTTAATAAAGGACACATGTATTGTAAATACTCACCATGGTATATTGCTTTGGTCTTTTAACTTTATTTATGGCATCTTTGACAAAACTATTTTAATTTGTATAATCAGATTCATCTATTTTTCTTTAGAGCTCTCAAGTTCATACCATGCACAAAAAGGCCTTCTTCTCTCCCAAATGATTAAAATAATAATGTCTTATATTTTTCTATTAAATTTACAGTCTGATCTTTTACAATTTGATCTTTAATGTGCAAATCAATTTTCATCTATTTGAAGCAAATATACAATTTTATTCTTTTCCTAATTAAGATTATGTT
Source organism: Sciurus carolinensis (assembly GCF_902686445.1). Classification (NCBI taxonomy): domain Eukaryota; kingdom Metazoa; phylum Chordata; class Mammalia; order Rodentia; family Sciuridae; genus Sciurus; species Sciurus carolinensis. The sequence continues at coordinate 93,552,108 of NC_062218.1, read as the reverse complement.
TATTAAACAATTACCTCGTTACCACCAATGTGAAATGCAATCTTCATCCTATTCTATGCAGGAGATATATATATGTGTGTGTGAGTGCGTGTGTGTTCGTGTATGTGCATATATGGAATGTTTCAATATGTGATAAAGCATATCTGTTTTTCTTCTATATTTTTTATATTTCACTTTTACTTTTTGCTATTCTTATGTAAGGACATTTTCCAGGCAAATACAGTTTCAATTTGTCAACTGTCTGTTGCTTCCAGTCACTCATTCCCTACAGAATAAGCCAACAAGAAGAGAACTGGACAGGAAAAATTATCTTTCAATCTGACTTTCTTCATTAGCTGTCTGGCTTTAAGCTGCAGCTTTAAAGATCCATAATCATACCTGTCTGACCTGCTTCACAGAGTTATTGTGAGACTAGAGAGTGAAAATTGATCTGCATATTTAAAGTGCTCTAAAAATTAAAAGTTCCTGACAAGTGAAAATTATTCATATTCCCTATTAGTGACAAGTATTCTGTGGTTTCATCTTGAGAAGACTTACTCCAATTGACTGGAAATAGACGAGTGGCATTCTGAGTACCTGGAAACAAATAACTGAGAACATCTTCCTCATTACGAGTTGTGTTACAAACCGCCAGTGTGTCAGTCCTCCCACAAAATGAATCAAAGACTACAGGAATTCTTGCCTGTTTTGTGCCTCTATCCTGGCACATGCCTGTCTGTGGGGAATCAGGGTAACCCTCAGCCCCTGGTTTTCTAGCAGGAACACAAGGAAGCAGAGGAAAGCCCTAGTGTGCCTGAGTGGGGGTGGATGGATCCAGGGAATCTATTTTGTGTACTATATTAGCTTCCTGAGGCTATCGTAATGAATCATCCTAAAGTGTATAGCTTAAAACAATAGAAATATTATCTCACAGTCTTGGATAGCAAAGTTCTGAAATCATGGTGTTTGTGAGGCCACCCTCCCTCTGGAGAATCTAGGGGAGAAACTTTCCTGGCCTCTTTCATTTCTGGTAGCTACAGGCATCTTTGACTTGTAGCCACATCACATCAATTTCTGTCCCTGTGGTCTTATTGCCTTCTCTTCTCTGGGTCTTCTCTTATTCTGTCCCTTTAAGGGATAGTTGTCAGCGAATTTGGAGCTTGCACAGACAATCCAGGATGACATCATCTCTAGGTCTTTGACTTCATTATATTTGCAAAGGCCCTTTTTCCAAATAAGGCAAATTTACAGGTTCCTGGGATTAGAACATAGATCAGTCCTTTTGTGAGTCACCATTCACATCAAATGCCTCACACCCCTGGAGGCAGTAAATATAAGCTGGGCTCAGTTCACCCAGGACTTTATCAACCTGAGCCCGGATTGGCCACAGCTGGCACCAGCCAAAGGGAAACTCGTGCTCAAATAATGGGCTTGAAGTTCTGACATTTTGCTCTTCCTAAAACATACATATAGCTTTTCTCAGACTCAAACTTGACTGAGGTTAAATTCCAGGAAAGATAATAAATTTAAGTACCTCCTTCCTGCTCCCATTCCAGATCCTCATACTCCAAAAGCAGAGTCAAGAGAGGATGACCAAACTACAACATGCCCCTTCCTCCACCTGAGGCCTCGTGGAACAGGGTGAGTTTCCTGCATCGCCAGTTTTTCCACCAGGTCCACTGCCATGTAAGACATTGCACTCCTTCCAATACAGCCTTTGTTCCCTTTTTAAAAAGAATTGCCCTTTTTAGTTATATGTGGCAGTATATTTTGATGTATTTATACAAACATGGATTACATCTTATTCTAATTAGGGTCCCAGTCTTGTGGTTGTAAATGATGTGGAGATTCACTGTGGTAAGTACTCCTTTCCTTAGCTTTTCAGGGCAAAGCTAGAAATACTAAGGACTGATTTTTAAGCACAGATGGCCAAAGACCAATATGTCTTAAGAGCTAACTGAATTTCTCATCTTAGTTGCTCAAAGAGAATTTTCTGTTTCAGAGAGGTCCCTGTGCTGGTCCAGAGCCTGCGGCATTCACAAGCTTCATTCGGGTGCTGATTCACAGGTTGAAAGTCATCTGTTTTCACATAATCCTTTCAGGATTTTTCATATCACCCTTCAAATTTGGACTTCAACCTCCTCAGAGAAAGCTTCAAGTGCATCTTTTTTCAGCCTTAGGTTGTTTCAGGGAAAGGAAGCACTGACATTTACAAAAATAAAGCAAAACAAAAATAAGTTTTTGCATTAAAGAGATCATTCTATTCCCATCTCCAAACACCCAAAGGTGCCACAACCAAAACATGGAGAAGTAGGACTTCAAAAGGTTATTTGGAAATAGCTTAAGTGTTGTCATGGAGAATCAGTTAAAATACATTTTATTTCATCTGCTAAAACAACTTTTTGCAAAGCAGAAAAAGTGTTTAGGAAAACTTCTAATTTGGAATCTTGGCAGTGTGGCTTTAATTAGTAGAAAAGAAAAAGATTTCTTAGGAGGGTAGTGACTCGTCCAAGGTCCCATAGCAATTTTTGGCAGAATTAAGACTAGAATCCAGATTGTCAGACGCCAATCTAGCGCTCTTTCCATTGCTATTGCCACATTTCCCATTTTCTTTTATAATTAAAATATTCTTGGAAGTGACAGCTGCAGGGTTTCCACCTGAAATGGAAGATTGGTGTTAAAAGCCCTGATTTCTACAGTCAGATATGAGGTTAGCAAACTTTTTCTTGTAAAAGGCCATTAGGAAATATTTTTAGTTTTGCAAGCTATATAGTGTCTGTCAAGACTACTCCACTGCCATAGGATGGTCACAGAAAAGATGTAAACAAATGGCTTTGCTGGGTTGCAATAAAACTATCAAAACAAGGAGTGGACTAACCCTGACCTGCAGACTACAGTTTGTAGACTCCTAGACTAACCAAGGTGGGTGTTCGATTTTGTCAGCCTTCATTTTCCTGTTCTGTAAAATGAGTGTAACAATAGTACATCCTGTACAGGGCTATGAGGAGTAAATGACAGGAAACTCATCATGTGTTCCCAGTGACTGCCACATGACATGAAAAATATTGTCTGTTTAGGATTATAATTGTTACCACCATTATTTTACTTCTGACCATTCCTTCTGGGAAAGGAAGAGAAACAAGGAAATCAACATTTAGTGTCTTTCTTTTCCCCTGGCCCTAGACAGGCATATTCACCCATGGTGAGTTCCCTACTGCTGTTCAAGTTTCATCAGACAGCTGACTATCACAATTACAGAGGGCAACTCAAGAGGGCCGCTGCTCTCAGGGCTCTGCATGTCCAAGACAGAGTTTGCCTTCTACTTGGATCCAGGGCAAATTCTGAACTCCTACAGTCTCCTGGCTCCTTGATACCAGATAGTTTTCTTTTTAAATATTGAACAACTTTCATTTTCATTGTTTATTTCTAGAGATTATAATGTAGCCAGGTGCAGCATTTCAAAGACCAGGCCTTCTTGCCAGTGCCACCTTGCCTATAGCCTTCCATTCTAATTTGAAATTTTGTATTACAAAGAGCTCCACTTTCCCTCAACCTGTCAAAGCTACCAGAGTGGGGGGCCTGTGTCTCTATGTTACAGCTCTGTGGAAACCTCACACATTTCCCATCATGTAAATGGGATGGGATTCAAGAGAAGTCTTTCACCTCTTGTAAGTTTTACTGAATTATGAAACCTCATCATTATTAAGCTTCAATGACACAGGCCCAAGAGATTGCATTATGACAAAGTTTTGCTAAACTTTAAAATAATATAGAACCCTTTTAAAGCTAAAAGTATTTTAATAATGTGTCTCATTAATTCTTTAACCTCTTATCTGGGTGACAAATATTCCTGAGTTTATGGCTGACAAATTAAACCCTAGAGACAGCTCTGAAATAGATTGACTAGGGACTAATGAAAGAAGCTACTTTAATGCCATGTAAAATTGTTCTGTCCAAGCTTAGATTCTACTCTATTTCACTTACAAGGTTTCGTTGTACTACTATAGAGTTCTGGAGTCAACAGTTTCATCTTTAAGAAATTTATATTTCACAATTGCCTGAATGAAGTATCACATCACTACAATGGGGAAAATCACTAAGGCAGATATCATGTCCTTTCCTTCACAATTATTAAATGATTGTGTGTAGTTAAATCAAGTTTTCCTAAAAACTATACACATGTCATTTCCTTTCACTTTCAGAAACATTTTCACAAATCACTATTAAGGAGCAAACTGCCATCTTTTTCTGCAGAGGGCTAAGTCTAGATGCAGATTAGAAAGGCTCTTTAGACAAAACATTTCCAGTCTAATTTACAATAATTGCCCTTCACAAACTTCTACCAGACCTGAGATTTCTTGGTTTTGTGCAGTTGGCATCAAGCCACTCTTCTCCCACACCTTGTTGGCGATGTGCTTATCCTTCCAGGCTCAGTTCCCATCTTCCCACAACCTCACTTTCCTTCCTCAGCGCTCTAGAAAAAGGAGAGTCTCCCTCTGTACTCCCAGAGCATCTATCATTTGTGCCACTAACAAGACCCTCTTGCCCTCTCGTCTTAGGTCACCTTAACTCCACCAGGACTTCTCTCCTGAACTAGAAAAAGGGGCAGGATTAAGATCCTGCTCCCTTGAGCCCAGCACAGGTACCACGTCCGGATGACAAACTGAGCTGATGTTTATTGATTGAAAGTGTTATACAAAATCTGAAACTGCCTTCGGTTTCTATTAATGTTCTCCCATTAATTTGATGAGGACAAATTTGTAGATTTTAGCTAATAGATTTTGAACTTAAAAATCATCTTATTAATTACACTTGAAAAATTCATTTAAAAGACAAAAAAATAATGAGCGAGTCAAATCATTTATCTTGTAAAGTCACTTCTATACAGCTAGTCTGAAATGATTTCATCCAATGAGTAGCAAGGAAATCCACCCCAAGAAGAGCAAGTGCTGAGTTTTCTGCTGCCTGGGGAAGTTTCAGACCAAAACAAAGGTCAACTTTCAGACCATGCTTTAAGTTAACCAATGTTAAATTAATCAAAGGACTCCCTTTGATTTAGTGAAAAGAGTTTTAAGCATCTAGACCCAAGAGACACATTGCTTAACATTGTCATCTAGATCTGGGATTGGAAAATGAGCCCCAAGGCTGTGAATCAAAAAAAAAAAAAAAAAAAAATTGGAAAGCAATGCAGAGGATGGAAGCCAAGAACGCTAGACCACATGTAAAGCCCTCAGAGTATGTCCTTTTAAGCAGTACTATTCTGATTTCCCTCCTTTATAGATTCAGAAATTCATATATGGTCCTTCCTTGATATAAATTGGTTTGGAAAATTTTCAAAATATTAAAAAGTTGCCATACTTCAAAGAAGTGAGCCATCACTGACTCCCGTCTCCATCCCCTGCCTCTTTGTTGGACATTCGGAAGATTTATCTTGCCTGACAGGAGCTATCCCTAGTTCCACATTTGAATTTAAACACTATCTGCCAGAGGAACTGTGCGATCTTCAGGCATTTTGCTAGTGCTCACATCCTTGATCACTCTCATTTTTAAAACCCTGTCTTCTCACCTCATATTCAGGAAAAAAAAAAAAAAAAAGACAACTGCTGCAATGTAATGAATTAAGAAGTTTTAATAAAAACTTTGAGAAAAATGAGCAGGGTAAAGGGGATAGTAGGGATAAAATGAAAGGCCATGTTTCGAGAGACTGACTTCACAATCAAGCACTAGTGTCTGAGCACACAGTCAGCAGACACCTATGTAAGAGTATCGTCTGGGGCAGTGGTGACACCCAAAGCATCAGTATTAATGTTTCTAGATCTTTGTGACATAGCACTAAACTCAAAATGGCTAAAACAGTTTATCATTTCTATAACAAGAAGTTTGGAGTGGGTTCATTTGGCAGCTTGACATCATCAGAACCTCTTCTCAGGTTTCACTTAGTGTTCATTCAGACTTTTGAGCTCAGGCTTGTCCTTGCAGAGATGCAAATGGCTCCAGCAGCTCCAGCACTAGTATTTACATAGCTTTGCCTTTGAATGTTGGCAGGTGTGGGTAAGATGCTCTCCCCTCTTAAAGAGAGAGCCTCCCTCGGTAACCCCCAACTAATTTCCTCTGATGGCCTATTGGCTAGAATACTATCACATGTCAATTCCTAAATCAATCCCAAGCCAGAAGGAAATGATTATGACCAATTCAGAACCACCACGATTCACTCGCCCTGAGGTTCATGGCTACCTATTACCTGAATAAAATCAGGGTTTTATTAGGAAGGTTGATAGTGGAGGGCCCTTGGTTGGCTGGTAGGTGCAGTATCTTCTGTATCTTCCATGAGGTTACAGCCTTTTATTCTGAAATTATTCTGAAATGTTTCTCAACATTTATATGTATTAAATACATTATAATTTGTTGAATCAATCTCTACTGAACCATGCTGTTCCAGGTGTAAGAATAGAAGCTGGGCAAGATGGCCAGGCTTCTTGCCTCCAGAGGAGCTTATGTCCTACTGGGGAAGTCCAACGTACAGAATTTCAGGTTTGGCTCTACTCTGAGGGAAAAAGCAAAGTCAGGAGGGACTTAGGGGAAAGAAGCAGAGGTGGAGCTATGCGAATTGGCTAACCAAGGAGATTCTTGAGATGATACTTAAACCATAAACAGAAGGAAAAGAGGGAGCCTGCCATGGGGAAATGAGAGTAGAGACTCCAAAGCAAAGGAAGGAAGTGCAAAGGCCCTAAGAAGAGTAATGTTGGCATGTTAGAGACACAAAAACCTAGACCACTTTAAGAGGGAGAGTGGTAGAAGACAAGACTGGCCTGGGTTAGGAAAGGGCTTCTTAAACGCGCACATGCACACAGGAACCAGGTCAGGGAGGGCTTTTCAGTCATGACACAAGTTTATATGTCGTTTCAAGTGAAATGGGAAACAGATTTTCAACAGATAAGAAGACTTCTAAATTTCAGTTTTTAGAAGCTTACTTGGCTTCTGTTGTCATAAAAGAGACTAATAAGGGACAGGTCAGGAAGCAGGCAGCTGTTCCCAGGCAAAGACAGCAGTTTAGATATAATATGGTCCTCAGAGTTGGGTGAGGACAGATTTCACAGGATGCTTCTGGCAGTGGAGATTGTATGGTTTGGGACTTAATTGTCAAGGGTTTAGAAAAATTCAGCAGGAAGACAGAGACTCTAGTTGGAAAGTCTGCTAGGTCAGTGCTTCAGTGAACACATGAACTCTCTGGGGAGCTTGTTAGGTTGTAGATTGATTCAGTCCATCTGGGCTAGGGCCTGAGAGTCTGCAGTCCTAACAAGTTTCCAGGTAATGCCAATGCTTCTGGTCTGGTCACCACACTTGAATTAACAGGATTCTAGCAAAATATGATCTCAACTTGCATTTTCAGTTGTACTTTCTACTGTCTTGTACATACTACATGCTCCAGACTGGTGTTCCAGTATGCAATCTCATGCCACTACTTCAAGAACGAAAATGATATATTCAGCTCCTCAGTTGCACTAACTGCATTTCAAATACTCAAGAGCCACCTGTGCCTAGTAGCTAACACACTATAGAACTTTATCAAAGAAGGTTTTCTTGGACAGTTATGCTTCAAAGGAAAGTATTTCTAGTTCTCTAGGTTGTCCTAGACATGTCACCTGTTTTTCTCAGCCTCATCTTTAATGGGGAACATAATAATGTCTCTGTTTGCTAAAATTAAGTCAATCTTTCTTCTACCTTTCTTGAACTCAAATGAGGTGTGCGTTCTATTTCCTTTAGATCTGCCAGTCACATTTGGTTTTCCTCTGCAGTGTATTTCTACTGCACTCATCATCCACAGTATCTTTGTAGCTAAATCTCCTTTTTCTGGCTATAGAATCCCATTTTACTTGAATTGGGGGTGGGGCTCTACTTCTCACCTATTTGTCCAGTTCAACCTAACTCTATATATTGGTGTAATCATGAGTACATGAGCCAGCTGAGAGTTCATGTCATCAATCACAGAACATTTGATGAGAAAAGTAGATGCTTTTTCCACTAGGATCTCTAAGATGACTAGATGTGAGTCTGGATCTTCTGGTAGCCATCCTGTTATCAAATGGGCAGACCTTGCCATACGATGACATCTTGGGAAAGCAAAACCAAGAAATAAAGACAGATCCTGGATAACATCACATACTTGGCTAGATAGCTGAATTTGGAGAACACTACGAGTTAACTGGGGACAAGTTCCTTTTTATTTTTTTGGTGCCAGCGATTGAACCCAGGAGCGCTTAACCTTTGAGCCACATCCCCAGCCCTTTTTATATTTTGAGAACAGGGTCTCGCTGAGTAGCTTAGGGCCTTGCTGAATTGCTGAGGCTGGTTTTGAACTTGTTATTCTCTTGCCTCAGCCTCTAGAGTTGCTGGGATTATAGGCATGAGACATGTTCCTGCTTTTTGCATAAGCTAGTTGTACCAATGAATTCTTGTCTATTACAACCTCTCTTAAGGCATCTGTGTTCTGCTTTGACATGTGGTAGCAACATGATACTTGATAATATACTCCCCTTTGATCCAACCATTCAAAATTACAATTGCCTTTAGTTGGTTCCATACCACAAGTCTGTAGGATACATTGTGAACATATGCCCTTTTAATCTAAAAAATTTTTCACAAATTTTAATATTCAAATTATGTTGATAATGAAATTTTATGGAGTGAAACTTAGTTTTTATTATTTCCCAGTAAAATAGTTTTGTTCTAGATTTTATGCTTCTGCAAGTACTTATTACAAATTGATTAATCTCTACTGCATAAGTCACCCCAGACAAGTCCAAATATCCTAGTTAGCATGTATCATTTACCTGGTTAACCCATGTGTGGACCTCCAGGATTATCTGTTGTTTATCTGCCCCCACTTCCTAGCTTTGAAGGAACTCCCTAAAGTCACTACAGCTGTGCGCTAGCCTGGGCCAGTGGGCTGGAGGTGCCCACAGATCTCTCTTCCTGCGGCTCTACCCTCTGCATCATCCCACGTGCACCGTCTTAGCCTCCTCTTTGGCTCACGCCCTCCTCATCTTTCTTCTGCTCACACTGCATGTAGCATCTGACAACAATCTCTCCACCTCTTAAGTGGCTCAAGAGGGCTCAATGGGCACAGCTGTTGGGACATTTCCTAGACTCCAACCCAAAGATGCCCCCAAACCCAGACACAAAACTCACCACCACCTATCTGCCACCTGTTCTTTAGAACTACCTTTTCTAACCAGAATTGGATTGACAAAGGGACAATTGTTTCATGAAAGTACAAAGAACAGGCCCTCATTACTCCATGTCCTAATCCTATCACATTTTAATGTCTAAATAAATGTTTTAATATAAGGGTTTACAAACTAGGATTAAGAACCACTCTATAGGACCATACACAGGATAAGATTATCTTTTATTAGAGATCTTATATTACATATTCCCAAAAAGATATAAAATCTTCCAAGAGAAAATATCAAAACCTATTGATTCCAAAGGTGAGCAAAATAATCAAAATGAAAGTAAACATTTTCTTCTGGACAGAGGAATGTGGAAACATTTCAGCACAAGTACAACAAAGCCATGGGAAGAGAATTACAATGTTTTACAGCATTTTGTTTTAATCAGTTTTTGCTGGGAAAAAAAAAAAAAGATGCTAAGTTCTCCATTAGTGCAGTTACAACCTCAAATTAAATTTTCAAAGAAAGGGGAGGGTGGGGAGAAAGTAGTGAATACTTGGTCAACTGAACAACTGTGATAATAAATGTTATAAGACCTATCAAGCAAATCCACCACCAAGAACACAACTGAAGGGTATGGTTTGAAGTGTGTGCTGGAGACACTATTCAGTCAGTTCTTGACCACAACCCAAAGCAAAAGCATCCTCTCTTCATTTCCCTGATGATGTATTCTAAAAAGAACTTTAAAAAGCAGAAACTTGCTGGTTAAAGAGAGTTTCTGCTTCACCTGTGAAGAGCTGGTGGCAACACACACAGAATAAAACCCCGACTAACATGGGACAAATCCACTCCACACATCCAGAAGGGCAACACCATTTTTATTGCATCAGATTTTTTATTTTATCTGATCAGAAATTCCAGAGTGATAAAAGCACACCCACTTAACCATAGAACACAGTAAACTCCCATAAGAGGGTATACATTAAATATTCAATGAAAATATGGATCTTTCCTGGGATTTGCTCCTGGCAATCCTGATTTCTGCAGACGTTCATAAAACTTAAGTTGTTTCTGTTGTTTTCCAGTTGTTTCTCCCTAAAATTAGGATGGAAACTTATAGTACATGTTTATTGCATGAATTACCCTCTTGGAACATCTTGGTCAGATATGGTATTGTTTCCTTAATTATTAAGGATAAAGGAGTTTATGAATTAACATAACAGGTATCTCAGAAGGTGCATCTTAAGTGAAAATCCAGATAGTAATCTGTAAACTACATGTTTCTAATTTCTATATAAAGATGTTGGAATGACAAGAGGTAAATGGAAGTTTAAAGTCAGATAATACTAAGTTTATTATGTTAACACAAAGAAAATTTTCAAAACTACATATTCAAAGAATCCTTTCTATGCTGAAACTGAATATTTGAAATGTTGCTAATGTGGCTGTTATTTTAATATTAAGGAAACAATGCTCCCCAGTGAATTTTATTAAAAGAACTGTAATGGCACATGGGCTTAGAACTATACTCTAAGGTTAGCACACACATGTTTGGAATTGGCTGAACAAACATAGTCTTTAATTAAAGATTCATTATGATGAGCTACATATAAGTGGATTTCAAAACAGGGTCTATTTTAAAGCATTCTCTTCTTCAGTATGGTTAACTACTGTGAATGGAAACAGTATTTGGATTTTGCATGTTGCAAAACCCTTGCTTCAAGTTGCAGTTTCCTTGGCAGCAGCATATTTTAATTAACAATATTTTTCTTCCTTGTTTTGTTTTCTGACATCTCAGTACATTCAAATAGTCAAAATGTTTAGAGTAACATCACCACAAATTTAATAAAACAGATCAGAATGTGGCCAGCATTGTCAGGCAAAAATAACACAATTTATGTGTCATAGAAAGGTCCCCCCTCCAGCTTCCCAATACCTCCCCCCTTTCCCAGACAGGAATATGGACACCAAAAAATTTAACAAGACTTATAAAAAAATAAGGCACATTTATTTTGTATGGTAATTTAAAAATAGAAAACCCCATCTCAGAACACCTGTATTCAAATGAGCTGTGTAAAAAGACACCTTGTGGTACCTAAAATAGGTTATGGTACCTATGGAATTGCTTCTTCTGTTTTAGTGACAATGGAATAAATTGCACCTATCCCACATTGTCAAGTAATGAAAATATGCCTCTTTTTCTACTGTTGAATGACTCAAAATCAGGTATTTAGGGAAATACAAAGGGTAAGAAAGGAAGAATCAAGAGGTTCATTAGAAAAAGGTGTGACTATCAACTATGTTCATCATAAGGGTTGAGGGATTGCACTTTTCCACATATTTCAACACCCCAAATTTTTCTAACTTGTATGAATGATTGCAACCATTTTGGCCTTTAGCTATTATCCACAAACTTTTTATTCCATTTTGGTCAAATGGGCATTTTTATAAAATTAATGAAGGACCAGGAATGCAAATACTTTGAAGAATCTCTTCACAACCTCCAACACAAACATAATTAGTCAGCATTTAACCTGAGATACAATCTGTTGAGAGGTTTTCTTTAAACATTTCTTCATTTGTTGCATCAATTCACACTGATAGTGGCAGCTCATGGGAGGAACAAAAAAAAGAAAAAGAAAAAAAAAAAAAAAAAGAAAAAGAAACCTGGTTGACAGCATGGCTTTTTCCCCCCTTTATAGAACTGATTTAAAAAAGAAAAAAAAAAAAAAAAAAAAATCACAGAATTCATGTTCTCACAGTAGCCAGAAACTAAAATAATGTGCTTCCTTATTGCACGTCAAACCAAGAAAGTTATAAAAGCCAAGGCTTTCCACTCCAAATGTGAAAGTCAGACGTTCGCTCACCCCAACCGGATTCGGAATGTACTGATTTCCATGGGACTCAAGTGGATCACACTTATATTTTTGGCGACTGGAGGTGTATGCATCAAGGATAATGATGAAGGAATGAGTTTTTCAACAGTAAACTTGTTAAAAAGTTTATGTACCAAAATCTAAAAAGTAAAGGACAAAAAATTAGCATATTTAGATCGACTCTTATGATTAGTAGTGCATCTATATATATCTATATATTCAGTAAAAACAAAGTATGAAAGGGAGTAAAACAGTATGTTGAAGTTCCCTTTCAAAACAATAATACAGAGGGAGGGATTAAGTACATGTATAGACATGCTTAAACATACAGACAACCCCTGGAGGGAAAAAGGGAACTGTCATGATAGTCAGTGGCAATTTGTTCTGCATTCCTTTCTGTAGTTCTTGACAATTTTATCCTGCACAGGGGCTACTTTTTCAGTAAGAGAAAGGATATCTATGAGTCAAGAAGTTTTAAAAATCCTTATACTCTTTCTGTCAATACTTATCCCCAGCAATGGTGGTTCACAATCATTTTTCCTGTTCTAACAGAACTGGAAAATAGAAGACAGACCCATTACAACAAAGGCTCATGATGTTGTTGACTCTCAGTCTCTAGGATGGAAAGGTCATTTGGAAAGTGAATTCTTTAGTCTTGCCAGGTTATCCTAACATGTCTCTCTGGACTAACATGGCTATCCTAACATGTCCCTTAAGACTCAATACCTCAAGCTAAGAATGCTCACAACCAAATATACAGAATCATCAACAATAAAGTAGAATGCAAATATAATAAAAAACAAAAACAAAAATGCCAATGCTTTCTGGCACCAATTCCATGGAAGATGGGGTAAAGGTAATAGGAAAGCGAATCTGTCCAAGTAGATTTAGGACTCGTAGCAGATTTTCTATTCTTTTCAGACCTTATACATGTGCTAGTGTGCAGAATTGGAAATGAGCTGCCAGAGTCTGGTCTGTGGTATATTTAAGGAGTTTAGGAAGAAAGCTGGTCAGCTGAACTGCCTTGTGGGGCAGACCTGCCTATGCACTGGAACCAGTCCCATTGACTTCTTTCAGTCATAGATGAGACAGAGGCAGGAGGCTCATTTCCTTGCAAGGAGAGGCTTGATGAAATTGCCAGGAAGACCAATGAAAAGACATAAAAAGTAGACAGGTGCTCAGCAGTACTCAGGCTGAAGATCTGTTTGGCCTGCAAAGTGCTGACTCATGCAAACCTGGATTAATCAGAAGATTTAGATGTACTTTTATTTCCCAAAAGAAATCAACTGATTGGAGGTCTGTACAGCTGCCACTGGGGTTGTGGTCAATTATTTCAATGTTCATGCTGATGCTTCTTATTGCTATGCTGTTCGCTTCAGTCATAAAACTTGCCTTGGCCTCCGTAGGACTTGGGCTTAGCACAGTTGAGCTGGATGGTATGTGAGCATGTGTGGTTCAGGGGAGGAAATGAAGAGGGGGAGAAGATGTTATGTCGTCTAGAAATGGAAGGCTGAAGAAATGACATGAGCCTAGCCTTCAAATGTGCCCAGGTTCCAGTCATGTTTGACAAGAATCAAATGCTTTCTTAAGCTTTAAGCTAACTTGTAGGCTGAGGGAAATGAGTCAGTGAAGAGACAATGAAAGATTATCTTATTGTTAGGGCCGTTTTCAGAAAGTGAGGATTTTTGTCAAGGCACATTAACTTGACCAGCAAAAAAAGCCTTTCAACTTACCTTCCCCTGAGTTGTGGAACAAAGCAGCCCCATTCCTCTGGTAGAGAACTGGCAACCAAACCCCTTCCTGTGGAGGATCAAGGCTGCCTCATTGGAATGCCCACTGCCCACCTGCAAGTGAGCACAACACCAACACACCACAGAAATATTAGAGCAAGTATTTACAGTACTGTGCATCACTGTCTTGATATCGGTGTCCTCAAACCACATTTAGAAATTTAATTAGACAAATTCATTTCTCATCAGGTTCCACGCTCACTGTACCCATCCACCTGCTACACTCGCCCCATCCCACTGAGTCAGGTGAGACTATGCTCTAAGGTTACTGGTTAAAAGACTTCATGCCTTGGTTCCCCCATAGTCCCTGAGGACGTAGGCTTCCTTTTGTCCACAGAATATGCACTGTTTTATCAATATTTCTTCAAATAAAGTTTTTTTTTGTTTGTTTGTTTGTTTTTTGGTACCAGGGACTGAACCCAGGGGCATTTTACCACCGAGTCACATTCCCAGTTCTTTTTATTTTTATTTTGAGATAGGGCCTTGCTGAGTTGCTTACAGCCTCCACAAGTTGCTGAAGCTGGAAGCTGGAACTTATGATACTTGGGATGCCGCAGCCTCCCAAGCCACTGGCATTGCAGTCATGTGCCACCATACCCAACTTCTTTCTTATTTTATATATATATGTATTTATATACACCTCTGAATGTAGTCCTTTTGTCACTGAATGATTTACCAACCATCTTAAAACTGAAACATGAATTTCTTTATGAGATACTAATTTGTGGTAACTGTATTAACATTCTTAATCTTTAATGTACTGGTTCATTATTTTTACACAAGAGACATAAATTGAATTAGTTATGCTTATCACTTGTGAGGACAGCCAACATTTATTAGCTTGATATATTATTTAAATTCACATAACAAGAAACCATTCTTTCTGGGCAGACAAACAGAAAAATACTAACTAAAACCAGTCAGTTACAGGTCTAAATGCAAAGTTTCTTGCAGCAAAATTTCTTGTGTCCATTTAAATAACGATGTCCTGAATGGCTTGGGTTCTTAATATTTTAAATTACAATTATCTTAATAAATGTTATCTTTCCCAAAATGGGAAGATGTTTATAATAAACAAACTGAATGAAAATTCCATGCAAATTTTAAGGAATGTACAGTTATTCAAAGGAGACTCATGTGCTGCTCAGCACTGACATGGTGATAAAAATGATCTCTCTCTCTCTTTTCAGGCCACGGATATGAACATGTATAAGTTCTTGATCATCCTCCCTAGGGGACGAGAATATCTGATGTGCCATAGAGACATCTTTTCTGAATAGCTGCCAGCATCTCCACCACTGACTTGATTTTGATGTGCCTGAACAGTTTAAAGCTGTCCTCACCTCAGATTCTTGGTTGGAATAACCTATGTTATGATGTTTTGCACCATTATTTAAAGTGATATTGCTAAGATTTTGTTTGAAGGGAGAGAAAAAAAAAGTATTTAAGGAGTTGGAGCCACCACAGGACCAAATGATAAACACAACATGTTTAAATCACATGAAATTTCACCTCCCTACATATATAGCACAAAAATACTTCATTTATATACATAAGATCTCCAGAAGAACAACAAAGGGAACTTGATCATGTACCAGTTGTGTAGCTGGGAGTTTTGAACGTATCAGCTTCCTTGTCTATAAAATGGAATTAATGCTTCCTGCATGAGTGAACTGCTTGGATGAATCCACTGAAGATACTATGTGCAGTGGCCTCGCAAAGCCTGGTAGGACAATGTGTGTGTGGAGAAGCTGTAGAGATGAGCCTGGGCTGGGAGTCAGACAGCCTGTGATATGGCTCCTGCTCTGCAATTTACCAGCTGCTGAGTTCAGCAACACCAGGTTTTCCTTATCAGCAATAGGGAGACGAAATAAAATGAAATAGCATAGAAAGGACTTGTTCCAATGTCTGGCACATAGGATGCCCCTTAGCTATTAGTATTTCTAGCAATGTAATCCATCAAATAAATATTGGTGATAATTTTCTAAAAGTTACAAATTAAATCATACTTTCACTTAATTTTTTTTTTCTTTTTGGTATTGGGGATTGAGACAGGGTCTTGCTAAGTTGCTGAGTTTGGTTTTAACCTTGCCATCTTCCTGCCTCAGCCTCCCAAACTGCTGGAATTACAGGTGTACACCACTTTTCCCAGCTAATTTAACTTCTTATCATGATTTTTTTTATTGACATTATAACTTTGTAGTAGAAGAATCAGAAAATCCTCAAATTATATGTCTACAGTTGTGTATCAAAATCATAACAAAGTCCTTGTGTGGATTCACAGGTTAGATGACCTCTTAATTAGACTCCTTTAGAAGTACTTGTCACTATTAACCTAAAGCATTTGGTCATTTTAACTCATTGCAACATCCTTAAAAGCCACTTGATAGCAGGAATTGCCAAAATATCTGCTCTTGGAATGAAAAATTCCCAAGGCTGTTACCAAAGGGGTCAAAAAAGTGGAAAGGGAAATACCTTTGAAATTCTACTTTTGAATTCTACAAGAGATTTAAAACAATAATACAAAAGTAGAGATGAAGCCATAAAACTTAATTTTCATTGATAGAAAAAGTTACATTTTCTCTAAAAACTAAAATTAAATCATTTTGTAAGGACTAACTGAAATAGCAATCATCTTGTCCAAGTTTTTAAAAAATCAAATATTCATGAAAGTATCAGTTTTCAAGCAAAAAATACCTGAGGCAAACCAGAAGTTTTTCAGCCTCAAAGTCTGTCTAGACATTTTATTTCCAAGAAAACTGTTTTGCAAAGTAGGGAAACTGTGAATTTAACTTGAATATGGATACAGGAAAACAGATACCTTCCAGCAATCACACTATATGCTTTAGGAGAGTAAATAGATATTGAAAGAACTCTTTCTACATTCACTAACACATTGTAATCTGGACCCAGAAAAGGGGAAGGTGTGGGGAGGAAAATTGGTAATCTTTGAAATTGTGCAAACTACAGTTAGGTAACTATCTTTGTAAAATAGGTCGGGTCACAGTTGAGAATGAATCACTGCAGGCAGGTCATGGTATTCAAAAATCACAGGGAAAATCCATTCCCAACTCCTTTCTGGGGATAAAAATCAACACCCAGCTCATAGAACCTGTGAGGCTCTTCTTGTAATGTGATGGAGTATGGGGAAAGATGACTGGGTTTGTAAAATGAGGCCATCAGATAAAGTTGGGCTTACAGAAAGTGGGATCAGAGCAAGATTTGGTTCCACTATGAACTAGCCATGTGAATCTGGCTCATATATCTCAACCCCACACAGCACTGGGCATAGAACCCAAGGCCTCACACAGCTAGGCAGGTGCTTTACCATTAGCTACATCCCCAGTTCTTTTGATTTTTTTTACTTTGAGGTAGGGTCTCACTAAGTTGAATTGCTCACACTGGCCTTGAACTTGTGATCCTCCTGCCTCAGCCTCCAACGTAGCTGAAATTACATGGTGAGCCTGGTTTGTTCCCATGCAAGAGGCAGCATAAGGTTGTAAACAGGAATCTGCAGTCAGTCTTGCTGAGGGTGCCTCACAGCTACCTTACACTACTGTGTGACTTGGAATGTTATTTGCCATCTCTAGGTTGGTTAGTTTGCTCTTCTGTAAGATGTGATAAAAATATTACCTACCTTCTTTGTGGTGTGGGAACTTTAAACAAGGTTCATGTAAAGGACCTAGCATGATGCCTGGTATATAATTAAAAAAAAACCCAAGGAATTATTAATTGAATGTATCAGGAATAAGTCAAAGTGACATTGATTAAGATTTACTTTGACAATAATGTCCACCTTATCTAATTTAATAAAAAAAAAAGTTGCCAACATTTTTACTTCATTGTTAATCATGACTGCTCATGCCCGAATGATCACAGCTGGCGACAGGGCTCACCATGTGCACACCTGTTCAGAACACCTCACGGACATTTCCTATAAGCCTGACAACATTTCTGAGCTGGGTACTATTATCATCCCTGTGCTGCCAATGAGGAAACTGAACTCAGAGTTAAGTGATTTGCTCTAAGTCACGGGGTTAGCAAGAAGATGAGTCATGTTCAAAATCCAGATGGTCTGATGCCAAAGTCTGTGCTTTTAACAGCTTTCTTCTCCTGCTTTTGCTCTAGCTCTGGATTGGTGCCCATAGGTACACAGTCAGAAAGGAAAAGATAGGGATTCTGTTTGATGCAACGTCACAAAACATTTAAACTAAAGGAGATAACCCTTCTGGTTTAAGACTGGAAAAAGGGAATATTTAGTCAGTGGTTCCAGTAGAGCTAAAAACCATGACTTATCAAAACACATATCAATTCAAAAAGTAAGGTTTGGAAATAATAATTTATACACATCTAATACATATCCACCCATCCACTCATCTCATTTCAAACAGGATTAAATGCCATTCTGAAAATTATAACTGCTCATAAAGTCTCTCCTAAGGAAGGAAAGATACAAGTGAATATCCTTCTACTGAAGTAGATAACTTAAGGAGAATTGTGCTTTTTTTTCCACTCTAAAAGAAACTTGATTTGCTTGTCAATAGTACAAGGGTCACAAGTCAGTAACCTTTTGGAAATTATCGTAATAAACATTACAAACAGTGTAGACCCAATGTTTTTCTGGGGATGAGAATGTCTTAACTCTGACCAGATTCTACAAGAATAATGTGATCCATGCCGCCTCGCAGGATTTCAAAGGTGCACACAGATCAAGAAATAGCTAAACTCCTGGTGGGAAAAATTTCCCAACACACTTAGATTCTTCGAAAATGCCTAACAACACTCTTCTATGGTGCATTTTGGCAGCTAGGCAGGCCAGAAAATTGCAAACTTTGCGGTAAATTCTGAGATGGGAAATAACCAGTAGAAATTCACTTTTCAGGGTACTTATTAAAATGTCTAATGATAGCTATTTGTTTTGATCAACAAGATAAAATGACAGAAAGACAAGGAAGGTGAATGGTTGTTCTTAGATACATACAACAAAGGAAAATTTTCCCCCACAATTTTCACCTTTCCAGAAGCTAGGGAGGATCAATGAAGCACCAATCAATTTTTATAAGAAACACAAAACAAAGTAAAAACCTTAAAATGCCTTTTATGAGAAAAGAGGGGTGGTATAACAAATGGAGAGAGAAAATATTTGAAAAGCAATGGTGAGGTTGAAATGACTGGTCCATGCCACATATCAATTAACTATAAATCAAAATGAATCTCAGAGAAAATAAAGAGTTAAAAGCATTATGTGTATATAAATGAAATAAAAATGTCTGAACATAAAAGCAATCGGAAAAACAAAGCTGAACTACATATTACTTTTGAAAACATTAAGGAAGCCTAGCTGAATGCTAAATCAGGTTCCTCTTTGCCCCTCTATTCCAGCCTGAAACTGCAGTTCCAGCCTTCAGAACCATGACTCATGTCTGTTCTCTCAAGGGATTTTCCCAGCATCCTCTCTGTCAGGACTCACTTTCTCCCCAAATAAACTGCCCTGTCCTGGGACATGGCTTGCCTACTTAAGTGTACTTGAGACTCCTGTTTCCAGTTTTCAAACTTTCTTAGAAGCTTCTTTGTAATATCTGAAGCTCTTAGCAGTGTAGGCAAAGGGAGTGACCAGGAGAGGACGACAGACACACAGGGTGAGGAGGCCAGCTGTGAAACTCCCAGACTGTGGCTGGAATGGGCCAGGCTACTACAGGATGCTGTGGGCATGGCTTCTGAGAGGTCTCTTGCCTTTTTTCATCTGATTACAAATATACTACGTCATAATTTTCTAAAAATGGATATAAAGTACAAAAGCAAAAGATGTCTATATAAAAACGAATATGTCTACTAATATAGATAATTTCTGAACAATCAAACCTTTAGAAACAGATTTGGTTACTTCAAAAAGTCATACATTGCCCTCTGAGACCACATACAGCACTCAGATTCAGAAGGCCTGCTGGGGGGCTGGGGAGATAGCTCAGTTGGTAGAGTGCTTGCCTTGTAAGCACAAGGCCCTGAGTTCGATCTCCAGCACCCCAAAAAAAAAAAAAAAACAAAAAAAAAAAAAAACAGAAGACCTGCTGGTGATTTTACTTTAATAATTTAATCTCTAACCCTTATTCCTCAATTTAGGAAATGAAAATAACTTAGCAATTTCTAGAATTATAGGGAGAGTTTATTTTAAAAAAAATAGTAATTACTAGGCTCTCCTCTCTAGACTATAGAATTAGGATCTCAGAGTTTGAATATAAAAGTCTCTATTTTTAAAAATCTCCCTCGTAAGATGTGTATATAGTGAATCTAAGGCTGAACGGAAGTACAGAACCACCTCAGTGGGTTATTGTACTTCCAGTCTGCACCTGACCTTTGTCACTGTTCTTTAAACTCATAACACCTCTATCCCTGGGGAGTAACAATAGGTGAGGTTCACAACTGCAGAACCTTCACACAGTGGCCTAGGGATGGGTCAAAAGGGGTGTCCTGTATCACACAACTGCTTGAGGTCAGGCAGGAAGAGACCTCTCACTGCCTGTATCACGCCAAGGTGGTCCTCAGATACACTGGTCATAAAAATGTTGCAGTGGTTAGGAAAATGCTAACATAGACATGGGCCAATGAGACCTCTGGTCTTGTTTGGAACCCAGTCTCTATGTTAAAATTACTTCAGGGAAAAGTAATAACCAAATGAATACCTAATATTGTATCCTGAAAGCTGCCAGTGAACAAAAACCAGGAACACAATCAAAGCCTTTGGGTCTAGCTTCTGGATTTATTATTGAGTCATTTTTGCCTTTGAGCATGATCATGGAATTACAATGGATACCTTTTAAATAATAGCTTTCTTTAAACCAATATCCACAATAGCTTCATTCAATGATTACCTTCCTTTTATCAAAGGTTACAAGACAGAGAAACTCTTTAAAGAAGTGGTTCTGAATGGACCAATGATCCTCTAGGATTACTAGTGGTCTTTTAAGTAACTGTTTCAAATTGTGCTGAGTCAAATAATCTAGAAACTGGCACTAATTGATATGATAATACAAAACATTCCTGAATATTTAGTTCTGATTATGTGCCAGCATGGTAGTTATTGATGGGCATTGACATTTCAGTCTTTATTCTGCCTGGGAAAATCTGTTATTAAACTGCTCTCTGCTTTGCTAAAACCTCAATTTGCATCCAAATTGGCATAACTTGCATTCGACTTGGCCCTATCAAGATAACAACATCTATATAGTGTTTGTTTTCAAAGGGCTTTTGCAAAACATTTAACCTGTTTCTCACAATAGGCCTAACACAGGCATTTCTGATATGGTCCTGTTTTATAACGGCTAAGGTTGGCAGCCACTCAGTCCATGGGTGGTAAAGGTGGTCCACCCGTCTACCTATGCAGATGGGAAGAGTAATGGGAAGCAAGGTAGTGCCAGCGACTGGAGTCTAGACTGGAGAGGGCCTGAATACTCAAGGGTATCAATCAGTTTGGTAGGCAATGGGATTTTGAATCTGGAAGGTAATTAGACTTCTATTATATGAAGTTAGCCAATAGCAGGAGGAATATAAAAAAGTTGCCATTCATGACTGAGAAAACAAATGCCAGTTTGGATTACTGAAGGTAAAACAATACCCACCTTTCACTGATTTTACTCAGCTCAAGCTGCTCCCAGAAAAAAAAAAAATCACATTTCAAACAATTATAAGGGAGGAGTCATTTACAAGTGAGGTTAAAAGACGGTGGCTGCTGTCCCTCCAGAAGCTCTTGGGAGATTCTGTTCATGTCCTCTACCATGTGTGCCTAGGTGGTAATCTGAGGTCCAGAGTCTCTGGTGCCCTCCACTTTATCTGTTTGTTCTAGTTTAGTTCATGAATTAATAACATGATACATCAGAGTTATCTATCCCACAGATGTTCTTCCCATGAGCCATCCTAGTCTCCATGGGCCAAAAAGGAGGCCCACAAGAGACCGTGGAAAAATCCTGGAGAGAACATCCACATAATTCATTCATTCAACAGTTCCTAAATGAATGAAATAACATATTTCTGTTGCATTATTACCTTCTCTGTGGGTTGCTCACTAACCACCCCAAACTTGTTTCACCTTCTCTGAACTGAACTTCCTTTCTTTTCCCCCTCCTTAACATTTGTCACCACTTAATGTATTATATGCTTCTCTTAGTTTTTTCTTTATTTTTCTTCTCCCCTAAAAGTTAAGCTGAAGAAAGCAAGGCCTTCAGTCTCTGTTGTTCATAACTGCATCCCTAGTGCCCATGGCAGTAACTAGCAGGTATAAGCATAAGACAGACCTTCCAAGTAACATGGCAAAAAAGCATTTCAACACAGATAGAAAAATGGTCACTCTAGCATTCACTGAACACATTATTACAAAACACACATGTTTTCTTGCATAGTCACGCATATGTTTCTTAATTTGGACACAAAGTTTGGAAATCCCTAAATGCCCAAATTGCAGACATTTGTTCTTTACTTTATTTCATTTCCTTTAGTTCACTCTTTTTAAACATGTCTCTCCTCTTAGGTTAAGCATCCTCCTTCTTTTCATACTGAAGCCATTTCCCACAAAATCCACCACCACTTACTACATCCAGCTAACTAACTGCATGTCTTCACGATAGAGAAATGGCTCCAATGCGAGAGGGATGTCAAAAGTCTAATCCTTATTCTGTCTGAATACAATATTTTTGACTTTAAAAATGGACATATATGTAAATCAAAAGTCTAACAATTAAATTTCATATCTAAAGAAACCTTCCCATGCTCTTTCTCCAATATTTATCCTAAATAGTTGGTTTCTGAATACAAAGGTTTGAGTTGCAATACTTTTAAAGAAAGAGACATGAAAACACAAAGCCTGTGTTACAAAAATAATGAAGCACTATGCTTTCTATTTCTCTAACTCCTGAAAAACACTGGCTAACAAGGAGAAAGGGTGGGAAAAGTCACTTGAGTTGATGGGCCAGGTTTTCCTACCTAACTATGTGACCAGCATTAGCTTCCTCATCTGTAGAAAGTACCTGATATTTGTGATCTGCCTGGCACACAGATCCTTTCTGAATCAAATAAATTTGTATTGGGATATGCCCTAAACTATAGATCAATCATTGAATGAAAGGGATAATGATTTTGGCTAAAGGGAAAGCACTTGCTATTGTTTCTCCAAGTACAGTGAAGCTGACAGTATTTTCCCCCTCTCCCTACCCTAAACCAAGTAAACAAAAGAAGTAACTTTTTAGAAGTCTATTTTGGGATATACCTTTGCCTGTATTGTCCGAAGATTAACCAGATGAATGTCACAAGGCAAAGACGACAGTAAAGGAAGGAATTCACTCAGCAGTTCAGTGGCGGGAGAGGAGAGCTTTACTTTTATTGTCATTAGAAAGACTGGATGGTTCAGAGAAGAAGAAGTTATGTGGCTGAGGAGGGAAGGATAACTGACTGGACTCTTCCTTTCTTCTTCCTATCAAGATAAAACAAAAATGCTTAAGAGTTAAATTTGCAGTTCCTATCATATTAACAGAAAAAGTTTAAATGTAAAAATATGTTAATATATTTATTATATTTTATAAATATCATTATTAGAGCTCACACAATGGATTACAAAGTTCACTGCAAGCAACATAACAAAGTGTCCACTTAACTCATGTTTAAAATACTTCATTCATTTAATATTAAAAATAACAAAAACATTTCCCATGAACATTTTTGGATAAAGCACCACTTTTTATGAAAACTCCCAGCCTACCACAAAATTCTCAAAGTATAAGGATTGTGATGTTCCTTGCACATCATCAAATGTTACTTCCCTTCTGTCTCAGGTTTCACCCATTATATTCTCATGGTTTCATTTACACATTTAACAAGACCAGAAAGGCATGTACGAATCCAAAGCTATGTTGCATGAATGGTACCAAATTACAGGAGCTACATATTACTCAATGACAGGATTTTAAAAAATACAGAGCTCGGGATTTTAAATATAGAAAACACAGGTGGCATATCTAGATCATCTGTTTTAAACTTGGTAAACCATTGACAGTTGCTTTATCTGAAAAATATGAATTGTTATACATGTTATTGCATGATTATTCCATATAATGAAAAATAGTCTTTGCTATGATGTATACTTATTAGGCAACATTTCTGTATGTCCAAACAACTAATAAATCCACCAGGGTTAGGGGTATGTTAGATGACATACAAAATTAATTCAGTCAACACTTAATAGAACCGTAACCTAATAATGCCTAAGGAGTAAAAACAGACGTGGGAAGAACTGAGAAGAGAAAATAATTTATGTAGAAAGGTCCTTTGATCACCAACTACACTTGAATAGAATTTAAGTTCTTTAAAATGACTATTTCACTGATACCTTCTGACTTTGCATCCTTTTTGTAATGTAGGACTCAAAAGACTTGGGTATTTATCTTTGTGAAAAGACAGAATTTATAAAGATATGGAGCTTAAAATTCAGAATGTCAGATTAGCATTGGACAGAAGGGTGCTAGCAGAAAGCGAGTAGCATTGTGCCAGTGGCTAACAGTAGATGTCATTACAATGCAGACCGTGGCGAGAGAAAAAAACTTAAAGGCAGCAAAGGGACATTGCAATATTAAGAGACTGACAAAAAAATTAGGTCTAAAAGTTATGTGAAAATGTATCCATTCCACATTCTTAAAGAAAGATTAAGTAAAGCATATAAAATAATATTCTCCAACAATACTGCCATTTAATGCAGCTTGTAGAATAACATGAATAGAAAGGGAACATTTCAACAAGACTCTTAAATGTACTGCCAGATCAAAGGGCTTCATAATCTAGGTCAGGATTGCTGACAAAAATCACCTTCTGAGTAATAAAAGATGAAAGATACCAAAAGAAAGGAAAACACCCGCCTTATCAGATTCGAGAGGCATTAAGTTCATTCCAGGTCAAGACGCATTCAGAAAAAACCTCTCTGGCTTTGTTCTATATTCCTGGAGGAATTCTTGGACACTTCAGTGAGTAGATAAGATACTTCTTGGCTGAGTGTCTATACCTTAGAAGCAATAATATGCATATACACTAATCCTCCAAACCAGATCTCCTGTCTCTTGGTTATTTCCGTGAATTAACCACAATGCAGAACAACTTGGGGAGTCTTTACAAAACATAGATTCTTGGGTCCTAACCCAAATCTGTGGAATCAGAATCTCTAGGGTGAGGACTTGGGAATATAAAGTTTTTAAGTCTCTGTAGGCAAAGCCCATGGAGTCAGCACATACTACTCTGTGAATTTGTGCTGGGAACTGCCAGCCCAGACATCCTCCCAATCTACTAGAGGAAACATAGCTCTTTTGGAATAAAAATTACAATCCTGCCCTTTAGTACTGTTAGATTAAAGGAACAAGGTTCAGCCTCAAAGATGTTTTGACAAAAGTCTTATAAAAGGAAACAGTGTTATGAATGCAAAAACTTTGAGAATTAAAGAACTGTGCAGTTGATTGCCCTTAAAAAGATAAGACAGAGATGTTTAAAAAGAGTTGTGGTTCTGCATCAGAAGAGTACAATGAACCAATAATAAAGCTGGAGTCTGGCTAGGCCAGTGGGGCAAAGTCTCACCCAGGGGAGGGTTCCACCATTCACTAGCTTTCTTATATTTATAGTAACAAGGGGCTGAATAAGATATCTAACTGTTCAAATACCAATATCTGATTAACTTCCTAGGAAGGTCCCCCCAAAAGCTTATGTGTTATCCAGTGTAGCAATGTTCAGAGGTGAATTAGATTAGGGGAGTTCTAACTTAATCACTGGATTAACCCACTTTGTGTATTAACAATTCAATGGACTAACTGGGTAGTAACTAAGCAGGTGAGGGGGCATGGTTGAAGGAAGTGGGTCTTCAGGGGCATGCGTGAGGATTGTGTATTTTGTCCCTGGCTCCTCCTGGTCTCTCTGCTTCCTGGCTGCCACTGAGGTGAACAACATTCTTCCACCACACCCTTCCACATGATTTCTGCCTCACCTGTGGTCCAGAGCAATGGAGTCAGTCAACCATGGACTGAACCACTGAAACCATGAGCCCAAATAAACTTTTCCTCCTCTAAGTTGTTCTTGTCAGGTATTTTGGTCATAGTGAGGAAAACCTAACACAAAAGGTAACCTCCAAATTCTTAGAATAAACCCAGAAAACATGTTTACTATAGAAAAGGCATGTTTGTTTAGGCTATAAATGGATTCCCAGCCTTGTAGTGACTGGGATTCCTACAATAAATATTATTTGGTTTCTTGTTGTTTGGAAGGTGTTGGTCTAAGTCTGGCATTCTCTTTGCAGCTTGCTTCGTGTTAACATCTTTCACCACACTGATTCAAACCACTCAACATCTCTTCCTCACTGAGTTACAACCTTATTCCAGGAGTCAGAACTTCTTACCAGGCTTTTTGGTGGCTTTTATTAAGCTCACTTGAGTTATCTGATCCTTTAACATAAAAAGCTAAACAGACTTGCTGAATTATGGAAGATAGTAAGAGGTCTTTTTTTTAAGTCATCTGTTTACTCAGTTTGCTCTAGTATACGGTTGAAAACTAATTAAATGCCTGTTAAAGTAAATCTATTAATTTAACAAATGAATGCAGTAAAAATACATGAGAATACTGTGGAGGGGAAGGGTGGGATAAAAAAACAAAGAGGGAGATAGGAAATAACTGTAACATTTAAAGATAAATATTGTCATCACATTCCTGAGCCCTATAAGCATGTGAGTTTTTAATATGACATCTCCCAATTTTCTCTCCTTATATGTGTAGAACTGGTATCCAGAGGTAAAATGACACAATTCTAACAGCTGAATGCTTCTAGAGCTCCTAAATCCTCAACACTTCCCTTACTATACCAACCCTCAGCAGGAAAGGGGTAGGGAGTAAGAATCAAAGAAAGAAATCTCAAAGTGGACAATGCCAGAGACCCTTCTCACTTCCCAATGCTGTTGACGCTTGTGATTGTGAGCATGGCTGACAGTCAGCCTCACGCACAGCCAGCCCTCCACTGGGCATCTGCACATCTCAGTGCTTATCACTCCAAGTCTTTGCTCTCATTACCTCTTTACTCTGAGAACAGGACTACTTCTGTTTAGTCAACCCAGGATTATTTCGGTGAAGCTCTGGCAGGCTCAAGTCTTTCCATTAAAACCCCTACCTATCTGACAGTGAGATAACACATGCATGCAATTCTAAGGACTTAGAGAGGCTGAGGCAGGAGGGTTGCAATTTGGAGACCCGCCTGGGCAACTTAGTGAGACCCTGTCTTACATAAATAAATGGGGCTGGGGATGTAGCTCAATGGTAGAGTGCTGCTGGGTTTAATCCCAGCACCAAAATGATGACACCATTATCACCAACAACAAAATCCCGACCTGTCTAGGAAGTATGTTCCCAACTTGGTTTCTACTGTCAATTTTAGATGTTAAGAATGTTAGTTGAAATTAAAAATGCTTTCTAGAAAATTGAAGTTACATGATATATAAAATTTCTTAACGGTCTTTTTAATCAATTTTTGTTAGAAACCAAAATGTATTTTCTCTTCTCTAGTTCATTTTTTATTTAAAAAAAGCTATTCATTTAAGCCTCTGAATATATAGATGAGTAAAAGAAAAATTTAACTAACATTGGATTATACAAACATTGGATCAAATTTAAATCAATTACTATCCAAGGAGTTTTGAATGGGAATCAACAAATTATTGAAGTTGTAAGTGAAAGCTTTATAGATCTGACATGAACATTTTTATTGCCATAGTTAACAGAAGTTTTGTAGATTAAAGTCAATATATAGAGAAAAATGTATAAGCCAGAGACATTTTCAGGGGGAGCAAATGACAGGAGCTGCCAACACTCAGACAATGATTTTCCTATGTAGTTTTAGCTCTTAAAACTAAGCTATCTCCTCAGAAACTGATTTAAGCCATAAGTATCAAGAACTGGTGTAAATCTTGACATCTAAAATGGATATTTTTTTTTTTCTAAAAGATTCTAAATACTGTAATTATTGGCTGGCAAATGAGCTGTTTCCATGTTATTTAATCAATTAGTATTTTATAGAATGTTTACCACAGGCAAGAAGGCCATAAAAATGAAATGGACAAGTCCCTGGAATCTAGTAGGGATATACTGGGTGCTTCCTCTGTTAGGAACAACACTAGAAGAGAAAGTCAGAGTCCCCACTCTCACAGGTTACGGTCCAAAAGAGGAGAAAAGACAATGATCAAATGATCATCCACACACATGAAGGTGAAATGCAGTTTGGAGGGAGCATAGGAGAAATAAGACTTGGTCAAGAGGCAGTTGACTAAGTGACCTCTGATCTGAACTATTACTAAGAGTCCCTGGGTAAAGAGGATAAAAGGGCATGTATACAGATGCTATGTGGAAAGAGGGTGTGAGAAGAATTTGGAACTAAAAGAAAACCAGAGCATCTAAAGTAGAAATAGTGAGAAGCATGGAAGATGCCTAGGGAACGGCCAGGGCCCACATCATGAGTGGCTCTCCAGGTCATGGTAAGAATTTTGGCCTTTATACAGACAACAATAAGAAGACATCAGATCATGCTAAGTGAGATAAGCCAATCGCAAAAAACCAAAGGATGAATGATCTCACTGATAAGCGACACATATAGGGGGTGGGAGGGGGCAAGAATGGAGGAAGGAGGGACTGTATAGAGGGAAAAGAGAGGTGGGGGAGTGGGGGAGAAGAAAAAAAAATAACAGAATGAATCAAAAATTATTAACCTAGGTAAATGTATTACACAAATGGTATGCCTCTATTTCATGTACAAACAGAGAAACAAGATGTATCCCACTTGTTTACAATAAAAAT
The DNA here is from genome assembly GCF_902686445.1 of Sciurus carolinensis. Classification (NCBI taxonomy): domain Eukaryota; kingdom Metazoa; phylum Chordata; class Mammalia; order Rodentia; family Sciuridae; genus Sciurus; species Sciurus carolinensis. Next base: position 93,523,440 of record NC_062218.1, on the reverse strand, counting down.
TAAAAAAAAAGAAAACATCAGAGGGGTTAAGCAGAGGGCAACAAGGCTAGATTTGGTCTAGAAGAAAACCAAAACCAAAAATCAACTCTGTCTACTGGGTTAAGGACAGCTATGTCAGAAAGAAGAAAGCAGGGTGGAGATACCTAGACCAGATCCAGGAAATAAATGGTGTCAGTTTAGATCAGGTGGTGGAAGTAAAGAAGTTTACACATTGAAATACTCAGGGCAGGAGACACTGTCCTGAGAGGGTGGCTGATGAGGGAGAAGTGACCTTCAGGACTGACTCCTAGGTGTCTGGCACAGCACTGGATGGATGCTGTGCTTGTCACTGAGAGGGGTAAGGGGAGGGAGATCAGGAGAGTGATGTTGGATATGCCAAGCATGAGGTACATTTATGAACACAGAAGGAAATATCAGGAAGGAACCAGATAGATGAGTTTGGAGGTCAGAGGCAAGATCAAGCTAGTATATGTGATTTGTGGGTTCCATTTTTGTAGAGGGATGTACTAAAACCATGAACTAGAAGAACTGCCAAAGAATAGTGTATAAATGAGAAAAGGAACCTGGAGGGTTCCAGTATTTAATGACTGAGAAAAGAATTATCAGAGAGATTAAGAACTGCCAAAGAGGTAGGAGGAAAATCAGGTAAACATGGCACTGTGGAAGCACTGGCCAGGCAGCACTTCAAGAAGTGATAAGGTCAGTGTCAAAGGCTGCTGAAAGGTGGATTTAGTTACACTGGCAAAAGCTCTCTCAGTGTATGATGGAGGCTCGAGCTATACTGAAGCGCACCTTGTGTGAGAAGGATATCATAAAATGATCTCAACTCATAACTGGCTCACCTGAGTAGGAGATAGCAGCACAGGGGAAAAGAGAGTGTGAGTTTGATTGGGGGCTGTTTCTGTTATTTTTAGCAGAAGAACAAAGATTATTTAAAAGACAATGGAAAGAATCTCTTAGGTAAGTGCTGGCCTATGAGGGGGGAGGGGAGAGGGAAGGAAAGAAGATGGGCAGTAAAAGGATCCTGAGGTGTGCGAGGGGGTGACAGTGCCAAGGACAACTGGAAAGGTTGTCTAAGCAGAGGGTGGGAGGAGGCTTGGTATCTAGAACAGAGAGGTCTGTATAGTGACTGATTTCCCTATAAAGTGGAAAGCGAGGTCACTGGCTGGAAGAGTAGAAAAGATTGGAAATGGTCCATATAGAAAAGAGAACAGAGTAAGAAGAAAAGGGCCACGTCCAGGGTCATCTGAGGGATGTGTGCAGTTTATGGAGAACTCTGAGGCTCACTCTCCTGTCACCTGAGTACCAGTATATGATCTCTAAGGTCCAGTCCCACTTTTGTCAGATTTTTGCTTAGAGGAATAAAAGCTGATTATGCAAGATAAACAGGTGAATACATTTTCCATCAGTGAATCAAAGATTAAAATGAGACCGCTAAAGTTTAAAATAAATTCCATCACCCAAATTTAATCAGAAGTTCTTAGTGTGTGACTAAATTCCAGTCTTTAATTCTTATCTAGCTCAATTTTTACTTATATTTTTCATTTTAATTTTTTTGAATACTGGGGATTGAACCCAGAGGTGTTCTACCACTGAGTCACACAACCAGCCCTTCTTGTAAATTCTGAGAGACTGTCTTGCTAAGTTGCCCAGGCTTGCCTTGAACCTCCTGCCTCAGTTTCCTGAGTTGCTGGGATTATAGGCATGGACCACTATGGTTGGCTTAGCTCAAGTTTGAAACTCTTATTTCTTTCAAAATAATTTCAGGAAATTTCACCCAAACTGCTTATGTGTCATTATTTTTTATCTGCATAATACACAAAAATAAAATGACCTAAATGCAAATCTTACACAAGGTTTATAACTAAGATTTTCTGTCAATGTGGGCTGAATCTGTTACACAGATATATCAACCATGGAAATTGTAAAATGAATTTTAAAAATACAGTTATTTCAAATTTTGGGTGACAAAGAACCAACATCATTATGCTAGTTATTTTTTCCTACCATATCTGCATCACTTCTTTTTTCTAGTAGTAGTCGAAAAACATTAGCTGTAATCTTGTTATCGGTGACACCTTGCCCAAGGCCACGATTATCATCTTGCATGAGTCTTCGATCCATGATGACCTCAATATCACCTAACAAACAAAGAAACTGACCAGGATTATTTAATACGGATATTCATTGAGGATCATTTAAGTAGAAGCCATGATGACTTGCTTTAAATTTCTGGGCCAATTCAGGAGGTGAATCTCAACACCCCATGGTACCAAGGACTTTCTTTTGGTAACAGTTCAAAGTAGCTACAATAAATTCATAAAACAAGATAGCGTTTCTGCTTCTCTTCATTAATGTTTAGCAATACCTGATAAGAAATTTTAAAATAGAATAGAATAGATCAAAACTTACATGAAATATTTTTTAAAAAATTAGCCTGAAAAGTAGATTAAGTTTTTCAGAATTTTTAGTGCCAGCATTTGGAATAAAAATATTTATGAGGTTTCTTATGAAACGTATTACAAACATGTAGTAGTAAGATATATACCGTGCACAGGATCTAACAAAGATTTGCAAATAAAATTTAGGTTGCTTGATACGTGGCGATTCTCTGTAAAGAAGTCCTAGAGTTTGGAGACACCCAACCATGTGCTCCCTTCTCTGATGTTGTGTCAGCAGTGATCACTGTCCTGCTAGTGCTCTGGCTTTAAAAGGGTCATATCTGGTTGTTTCATTTGCCATGTGATAATTCCATATTTCTTCTCGTCTAAGTTATAAACTAATGATTAGGTTATGAAATTACGAAGTGAAAGAACTAAAATCAGAATCATTCAAGATTGTACTTAAACAAGACTTTAAAAGCTAAAGTTACAAATACTTTAAAAATACATGTAGAGTTATTCATGTCCATTACCACACTAAATGAGCAATTGGCTTTAAAGGGAAATAGCTAACCCAGAAGATTTTTAATAACTATTACTCATTTTAGTTTCTTTCTCATTGGTTTAGATGTCTAATACATGAAATTACCAGAGAAGAGTTGAATTATCACTGTTACTCTCTCCATGTTTTAGGAGATCACCATTTACGACTTACTTCAGGAGTTAACCAATCTAGAGTCTATCGCTTTACACCCAAATCAGTAAATCAATCTCCTGGCAACTTCTAATTATTTTCCTGCCTCCAAACCTTGGTTCATACAACATGTGACACTTTGCAATTTTCTGGACTGTACTCAAATTGTCTTTATTCAAATACTACAGCTATATGAGTGTTTCTAATAGAAGCAGAAGAGCTTGATTTCTCAGCCTGTCTTCACTGGGTAGTAAGATAATACTCAGAGTTTATCACTGCCTGAGTCTAATGTCTAGGCCTCTATTTAGACCACAACTTTGAAAATTTAAGGCAGGGTTTAAAAATGGGTGGTTCAAGAGTTTATATGATACAAAGATGTTTTGTCTACACAGTGTTTTTTTAAAAAATTTAAAAAATTTTTTAAAATTATGTTAACATTTATAGATTCCATAACTTCAAGTAAAATTCCAGACTTCTGAACTCTTCTTCAAAAACTGAAATATTTAGGAACAAAGGGCCCTTATCCCCATGGCAAACATTGAAGGGCACTAGGTAGTGGATTGTAAATGGGAAAAACACTCTGCAGTGTGTCTGTGTCCCTATCACTCCCCATCAATCACGAACATGAAGTCATTATTATTTTCATATGTGAAGCCATGTCTTCAGAACACAACTTCACATGACTTTGTCTAATGAATGTCACAAAGAAAAATAAGTAGAAATTTCTTTGTGTGTGGAAGCACAGAATGCATGCAGATGGTATGTAAAAATTGGGTTTGTGTTAAAGGACACATCAGGTGTCTGTACTCATTTATTACCTGTCTTGCTCCTTCAGATATTTATTATTTGTAACACTCAATAGGTAAAAAGATGAGCAATTGATAACCTATTTAAAACTATGCACTAAAAAGATCAAAGTCTCTCAACAGAAAGTTTTACCAAAATGAATCAGTTTCTACTGCCTATTTCATCTTTCTTTACATTGCTTTCTCTCTTTTCGAATCCTTGAATTTGTACTTCTTCATACCCATATCTTCATCATCTCTACTCACCTTCTTTTGGAAGTTGTGGCATAGAAAGACCATGAGTCAGAAAGAACCTAACTTGAAACTCCAACTTCTTCCAAAGAAACTCCAAAGTTTCTTTGCAAACTTAGCCAAGTTTTCTAAACTTGTAGAGTCTGAGTTCCCACATCTAGTAAATCATGATAGTGATAGGGATCTGATCTATGCAAACAACAGACTATCACAAGAAGCAAGTTACCTTTAAAAACAATGGTGACATGTAGGCCCCCTGTTCTTTACCTGATGATTGAGAAAATTCATAATTTTATGCTAAAACTATCTAACAGCCTGCTTTTTGAAAGAAAAAAACTGGAAAGAAAACAGGCAGGTTTTAATTGAACAGGATAATTAATACATTTGATCACAGAAAAATTATACAATTAGAACTGCAATCTTTCAGAGCAAAAAAGAATTTAAACAACACATACCACTTTTCAAACTGGAAACACCTGAAGACTGAGCAGAGAGCAGTGTCAACCGATGCTTGGCATCCTGGATATATGCCATTGTAGTCATTGGGTAGACATTTGCTTGAAGAGGCAATTTGCTCAAAGTCCTTCTAGGTTGAATCTATAAAATCAAACAATTCTCTTTTCAAAAATGTGATATTTACTTTTATACTTTTACAAATTAGTATTAAATATTTAGTACTGAGCTGTCTTCTAAAAAGACTTAAGTTTCCTTTCCTGTTTAAGCAAAGAGATAATTTAAAAATTAAAATATTTCTTAAAACATAATGAAGACAAATCACAAGGATCTTAGAAAACGAATTTTAAGTGGGAAAGGTATAACTTGTCCAGATTTTTTAAATAGGCATTTCTATTAAAATTCAGAGTAAAAATGGCTAACAAAAGTCTTCTGTTTCATATTTGCATAAAACAAATTATAAAGGTATTAAGTATTCATTTCTCATCTAAATCTAACGTACTGCTTTTGTAATGAATGCTAAGCATAATAGCTCTCTATCCCTTTCAAGACATATCTCCCATTATTCTTGAATCAGTTCTAATAAATACCACAGATCTCCCCACCAAATCCTCTAACAGATTATAATCAAATGCATATTTATATTTAAAAGCCATTCAACATTTAGCTTCAATGTAGATAGTTCTAAATTTTGGTTTCTCATTGCCCAGTATTTGAACACATGGAATAGTAATTTATCTTTTGAGAGAGACTGCCAGAACCCCAAAGCCAGTCTGGGTAACTAACTAATCCTAACTTCAGGACTCTGTTCCAGTGAATCATACACCACTTAAAAATGCCACCTCTTCCTTAAACTTATGAAAGTTTGACATGAAACTCAAGAAAATGAGAGGTACAAAGTTAGCCTAACAGTTAACATGTACTGAGTGCCCAATAATGGAAGGACGGTCCTTAGTACTTCACAGATCTGATCTTTAAATATTCCTACAACCCTGCAGTGTGTTTCTCAACTCACTGATTGTATTAGGTTGAATACTGTACCTTCATATTCTTTTCTACTTATGACCTGCAAATGTAATTTTATTTTTAAAAGAGCCTCTTCAGAAAAAGATGAGGCCATACTGGATCAGGGTGGTTCTTAACTCAATGCCTGGTATACTTATAAATAGGAAAATTTGGACAGAGAGAGAGAGGCGTAGGGAGAACACCAATTACTAAAAGGTGAGGAACCTGGAGTGATATATCCACAAACCCAGGAATGACAGAGACTGTGGCAACCACCTGCAGCTAGGAAGAGGAAAGGAAGGTTATTTCCCTAGATCTTTCTAAGGGAATATGCCCTGTCCACACCCTGACTTTAGATGTCTGGCCTCCAGAACTGTGGAGGAACAAAGTTCTGTTGTTATAAGTCACCCAGTTTTTGGTAATCTGTATGGAAACTCTAGGAAATTAATATACTGATCAAGCAATTGTAAATTGTTACAAAAAAAAAGCTATCTTGAAAGTTCTCTATTTCTCCTTTCCAATCCTAATCTTCCCATCCCAATTAATCTGTACCCTTAAATTTATACAAAGAAATGTTCAAAACTGTCATAACTGTATTGTTGCTCCTCCCATCAGGCACCTACAGGTCTAGATTTCTAATTTTGTCTAGGTACTTTATTTCCAAAGCTAAAAGATAATTTAAGAAATATTTAAATGATAGACAAATATACTGTTTTTCTTTTTACTCACATGATTAATCCCTGAAAAGAAAATTCTCATTTTCATCTATCCATTTTTACTAAGTTTTCTCATTCATGTATACACCCACACATATAAATAATTGCTTCTGTGAGATTTTAAGAAAACACTCTTTTTGTATACAAAGAAAATGAATCATCATAAAGTCAGGGTTTCATTTGAAAACTAAACGGCTATAGTAGAATTAGTATGTTAATCGGAATGTATGTTGCAATTTCTGTGCTTTGGAAAGATTTAAATTTAACTTTTGGAGGAAATCTCACAAGAGAACTTTATCACAGCCCTTTCCACTTATCCCAGTTGAAAATCAAAGCAAAAAGCATATGTTGTGAAATTATTTCTTTTCATAGCCGGAAATTCTAAAATGTTAATGTTTCAAAACCATGTTCATGTTTTTAATAGTATTATTTCAAAGATATGTTGTCACACTCATATACTCAATAATATAGAGGTTGAGGTAATAATCAAGAATTCTCCTAACTTCTGCTAAAGAGAATTAACAATCTGAAAAAAATTATACAAGTTTTCTTACTGCTATTTAACACTATTTCATGAAAATTTTGATTAAATATGTACCTGCCCATATTTCTGAACAGATATATATTTGTCTATGTATAAATGTAAACACACATTGATAAAGAGAGGGAATTTAAAAATATACAAGGAATAAATGAAATATAAACAAACTAATTTCTGATGAGGATAAAAAAGTCATCAATCCCTAATTATAGTTCCTTTTTAGCAAATAAATTCCTATAGATATGTATATTTTAGCATCAAGGTATCTAAATGCATAATGGTCACCAAAAATCCCTTTGAAAAAAAGAAAAACCTTATAAACAGATGTTCTAGAAAAAAATGGTCTTTCAAGTATTTGTTCTAATTTTGGAAATCTGACTGAATATAGAACCTAAAATTGTCTGTTAAGTAGTTTTATCTTAGAAATAATATAAGTATATTTTTCAAAGAATCCAAAATGAACAGCCTATTATCATATACAAAAATCATACATTAATAGAACCAACACTTAGATTCTTAAGAATATTACCTGATAGCCATTTAGGTCAGTATAAAACCTATTTTGACTGTTTATATTAGAAGAAATTCTCATTGCAATCTCACGGTTAAATACATCTTGGATGTTCACGGTATTAGAAATTTCCACAGAATGCCCTTCAATTCCTATATTTAAAAGAAGAAAAGAAGGTACATATTTAAAAAAAGACAATTATTATCCAGCCTTTCTTAAATATAGTGTAGAGAATGCCTTCAAAAGTTACATACTATTATGGCTTGAATATAAGGTGTCACCCCCAAAGCTTTTGTTATTAATGTTCAGAGGTTAAATGATTAAATTATGAGAACTATGAATTAATTGGTGGATTAATCCATCTGATGGGTTAGTAATTTGAATAAACTGACTAGGTGGTATCTGCAGGCAAGTGGGTTGTGGCTGAAGAAAGTATGTCACTGGGGGTACACCTCTGGGGTTTATATCTCCCTGTCACCTAGCTAGTACAAATGTGTGCATATGCTCTCCTTCTCTCTCCCTCTCTCTGCTTCCTTGCCACCATGAGCACAGCAGTGCTTCTCTGTCCTGCTCTTCTGCCATGATGTTTCATCTTACCTTGGGCCTAGAGCAATGGAGTTGGTCAACAACGGACTGAACCTCTGAAACCGTGAGCCAAAATAAACTTCTACTCCTCTAGGTTGTTCTTATCAGGTACTTTGGTTATAGTGACTACAAACTGACTAACACACATACAACAACCTGTTTTCTATTTCATATCTGTACCATCGCTCATATACTGAATAGTGTCACAATTTATTTTTTCTCTTTTTTAATGTTAGATTGCGGAGAGCATTTATTCAGGGGCACATGTAATGCAACTAAAGGATAATGAAGTAGGACTGATATAAATACAGATGACATATAACATATCACTGATTCTCCAATGAGTTCTGAGGGGAAGAAAGACATTAAATGAGAAGGATGACATTAAAAGTTGGCTGGGGTTGTAGCTCAGTGGTAGAGCACTTGCCTCACATGAGCTCCTCAGAACCACATAAATAAATGAAATAAAGGTATTGTGTCCATCTACAACTAAAAACAAAAATTAAAAAAAAATTGTTAACAAAAAAAAAAAAGAAAAAGAAAATGTCAGTCCCATTCCAGGCCAATCCACCTCTCATCTGCACCACTGTTCCCATCAGACACACCGTAGCTCATTTCTCTACCTTCATCTCCTTATACAGGAGAAATATGAGCCAGTGAAATTTATGCTTTGTTGGTTCAAGACACAGTGCATTATTGCCTACCATCTACTTCTAGGAAAAGAGACAGCAGATCCGATGAAATGATTTATGAAACCAATATTAACATATTAGTATTTGTGGACTATAATCAGCAGAACTCCCTAGAAGTTAAATCAATTTTAATTGGGTTTGGCATCTCTTAGGACCCAAAGTTATGAAGTGATCCATTCTACCTTTTGCCACATAAGGCAGAGGACAGCTTGAAAAAGTCCCAGATAAATCAACTTAATGTGTTTGCTAGTATCATTCTACCCAAACTGTATCATCAGGTCCTTGGTGAAGCCTCGGGTCAATTTCAGTGGAGAGAGAAGTTGTGAGGAAATCCAACATGCTCAATACAGACAGAGACTACGTGAGACATCTCAGGATCTTCTGGAGACAGCAGTTAGGAAAGTGGTTGTAAGGAGAGAGACTGCCCTATCCTATTTCATAAAGCTGATTTTTTGAAGTTCTAAGAACCCTGGAAACTTACCTATAGTTTTACTTCCATTACCTACTTCTCCCTACTACTCTTCACATATGGTCCCCTCTGTGCTGATAACCAGCAAACTCCTTAAACAAAGAAGGCTGTAAAAAGTAAAACAGGGAAAGGAAGAACAGCATAAAGAAGACTCTTTTCCTAAGAGTTAAGAAGAATCCCCATAGCTTATTGAAAGTGACGGCAAACAAGTAAGGAAAGTGAGTTTGACTCTTTGGAATCTGTGGAAACATGTAAATCCAGTTAGTCTAGGCAATACGGGTATCTATGAAAAATACACTGGAAATTATAAAATATAAATAATAATATATGATGATGAGTAGTACTAAATGGGCTGAAGTCTCTTTTTATTGAATCTTCAGAATGCTCACAGAATTGCTCTTCCAAACTCAGCCATCTCAACTGAAGTTAACTTGGGTTTCTTACTATACATTCATAAAACTACTATGAGGTAGGCCTGATGGTGCACACCTGTAATCCCAGTGAATGGGGAGGCTGAGGCCCTAAGTAACTTAGCAAGACCCTGTTTCAAAATAAAAAATAAAATAAAAAAGGCTGGGGATGTAGCTCAGTGGTAAAATGCTCCCTGGGTTTGATCCCCAGTACCCAAAACAAAACTATCATGAATAGAAAAAAGGGGAATGCCCCCAATTTTTAATGGCCATAGTGTGAACCACTTTCAGGTTAAATATAAACGTCTCCACCATTACCAAGTTAAAAAAAAAAAAAATCACACAGTACAACAGAATTTTCTTTGAACCAAGAAACATATTGCTCTAAATACAAACTTTGCTTTTACTATGCTTGCATTAATCAGAATAATTTTTAAAGTCTAATTGAAATGCATATGTAATTTTAATAGATAAGTGTTTACAAGAGAAAAACAACAACAAAAAACCCCCACAAACTCAAAAAATAGGGGTTGAGGTTGAAGCTCAATGGCAGAGAATATGCTTAGGATGTACAAGGCCTTGGATTCAATCCCAGCACCAAAGAACCCCCAAAACCAAAATACAGCACGAGGTATGATAGCACTCATGTATCACTTAGCATAGAAGATGACAAGAAGTTACCTTAAATCTAGTGGAACCATTTAGAGGTTTTAGCACTATTTTATGTTTTCTTCTCTCTATGGTGGATATTCTCTCAGGGGTCAAGAGAATACATGAAATGAAGCAAGTCTTAACAAGGGAGAACATCATTAATTTCAATTCACATAACTCCAGAAAACATTTACAAAGAACATGCTTCAAGGAAAAATTAATAATTTCACATTACCTCTGGCAGTAATAAATTATTTGCATTGAGAAAGTCATCTTTGTCAAGTTTAGTATGATACTCAGATCCTGTTGAGGCAACAAATTCTTCAAGTTGTTTAAAAGGCTCATTCACAATTTGGCAAGACAGACTTTTAAAATAGGATCAAACTTAATATGTCTATTTATGAACAACAACAACAAAAAAACCCTAAAATAACAAAAAGTAAATAGTAAAAGCAAGTTGGTATCCCTGAGTTCTCAAAGAGAATTGATTACATTTTAAAGGACAGTGTGTGTGTGTGAGAGGGGGTGGGGAGAGGGAGAGAAAACGAGAGAGCGAGCGCCAATTTTCACCCTTCTATGTTCACATTCCCCTAAGGTATGCCTTTGCCAAAGGAGTCCGTGGGATGAAAGGGAGAACGTCCCTGAGCACAGGGATAAACATCATGGGACCCAGTGTTCACTGGATCTCTGCAGCACATGGCAGCAAAAGTGCTGGATTATGGTTTGGATATGAGGTATCCCCCAAAACCCCAGTGTTCATGCAGGAATGTTCAGAGGTGAAGTTATTAGGTTATGGGAGCTGTACCCTAATGGGTACATTAATTGAGTTGATGGATTAATAATATGAAAGAACTACTTTACTAGGTGGAAACTACAGGCAGGTGGCGCATGGCTGAAGGAGGTACGTACGTCACAGGGGAGTGCCCTGGGAAACTGTATCTTGTCCCCTGACACCCCCACGCTCTCTATTGCCTGCCTGCCACAGTGGAGCCACTTTTCTCTGTCACACTCTTCCCATGATGCTCCAGCCCAGAACAAGGGAGTTAGTTCAACACAGACTAAGTCCTCTGAAACTATGAGCCAAGATAAACTGCTCCTTCTCCTAAGTTGCTGATCAAGTATTTGGAGAGTGGTGACAAAAAGCTGACTAATGGATGTTACTTTTACCAAAGTGGTTCACTCTGGGCCTGGGTACACAAGACGGCCCTACAGCCTTCTGTGTTTTCTGCAATCCTGGGAAAGGAATTGACTCCTACTTTACAAGATTAGTCCACTGAGGGGAGAAAGGAGTGAAGCCATTACCTTGATTTATACATGAGAAGTAAGTGTCCTTCTTGCTGTTAATACCTGCCCTACTGGAGAAGAGAGAATGAAGGTAGTTTATTCTTGCTAACACAGACAATGAAGGGTCAGAGATAGTCCACAGTTGAAAAGTTGCCAACAAGAGGCCAAGAAAGTACCACTCCACTAAACTCTATGCTGTTGACTCGTCTCACATCTGGAACTGGGGCTGTTGGTTTTACTCCCTAGAACCTATTAATTTCTCATACACAGAGACTGTCCTACACAGCATCTTTACATTCTAGTTCTTAACATTCTGGCCACATGATAAGTGCTAAATGTTAAACAGAAATAGCTAAGATGCAAGAGCCTGTCCATCACACAGAAGTTTGCTGACATGGGAGGAAAGCGAACTGTGCTATGAGTAAAGTTTAAGTAGCTGGGAAGATGAAGGAATAAGGATTTTCACTGTGAGCAAAAGTGTGCACATTAGAATACAAGCTCCCCAAATACAGGGATCATGTCTTATTTAGCTTTATGCTCCCAGCACACAGAAGGTGTACCACAAATGTCTTCAGAGTGAGGCAGGCAGCTAAGATGCAAAGGCAGTAGTTCCCTGTTACTGATATTACTATGTGCCATATGCTTACCAGATGCTTTACGCATTTAGTCTTGGTCCTAAGCCTGGTAGGAAATCACTTGCCTGTGCTCATGAGGCCAGCAGCACCAGGACTAAGTGTTCAGGCATTATGCCTCACTGGCAGAATGACTGGAGAAAGTTAAATTTACTTTCAGACCAAGTACTGAGAAAAGGCTTGCAGCAACTCTTGAGTAGAAAGATGTCCATATTTAATGAGAGAGAAAGACAGAAAGGGTGTTGAATTGGGATCTTATATATCAGCTATTTAACTGAGTAAAATATAATTAAGGTGTTGCAAGGCTTGCCTAACCTTTTTAAAAGAGCCCCAAACACTTATAAAAAATTAGGAACATGTGGGCTGGGGAGATAGCTCAGTCGGTAGAGTGCTTGCCCTGCAAGCACAAGGCCCAGGGTTTGATCCCAAGCACTGCCCGCCCCCTCCAAAAAAAAAAAAAAAAAAAAAATTAGGAACATGCTCTATTACACAGCAGTTCCTCCTCACTGTATCTAGCTGAGATGAGCATAGTTGTGTGCACAGGAAGCAAGCACCAGCATGTTCACTGTGTATTAGTGCTAAGAGGAAAAAGTGGGGAAACATTCTAGATGTCTACCAACAGGGAAATGAAAAACTAAAATCAGGTATAACTGTGCTATGGGATGCTGCGTAGGAAATGAAAACAATGAGGTAGATGTCTATTCTGGCAGAGAAAGAGATCTGATGAAAAAAGGTAAATGTAGCACTTGTATAGTATGATAAACTTTATACTGAAAACAGACACAAACAATGCTATACATTTCTACATGGGTAGGGGTGTTTGTTATAACCTCCCTGAGGAGCAGATAGGGAAAGACACAGATTCTAGAAAGGGTTGTAAAATTTTTGTCAAAAGGGTATGTGTATATGTTATTTGTATTTAAAAAACAATTTTCAACATTCTGAAAGGAAAAACATTTTCTTAAGAGGTCAGGAGGAAATGAAACCAAGTAGGTCAGGAGACTGGGTCACGTCACAGCTTCAGGAGCAAAACAGCCTCAGGCTTACAGTCATTCTAAAATGATGCTGGTCTCCCTTAGAGCATTTGCCCACAGGGTAGATCAGTAGAGTAGGGACAGAAAAGAACAAGCATCATCACCTTCTTGACAGTTGTTTAGCACCAACCTCGGAACCCAAAACAAGCACTCCTTGGAGAAGAGAAAAAACTGAATCGTACCCCGAACACCTCCCCTATGTGAAAGATGAGGTGGAGGACACAGCCAGGGGAGGTGTAAAGACTCTAAGGAACACAGACGGAAAGCCTGAGGTCTCATCTCTGAGCAGCAAAGAGGATGATGGCCTTTGGCAAAACCTCAGCATCCATCCTTTCCTCTGTACTAGCTATGTTCCCCCACTGAGAACTTTGCCGTATCTCTCAGGAACAGGCCAATTCAACCCTGAACTGCAGAATCTCAGCATTAGCCCAGTCCTCTCCAACTCTCCAGATTATTTCTTCTAGAAATTTTCAAATGCAAAGTATCATGATAAATTAGATATCACTTTCAACAAACTCAACCTGTTACAGGAGAGAGAGGCAACAGCTTGGGAGAAATACCAAGACAGCCTCACTCCCCACCAAGGTTCTCGTATCTTATCAGTGCACTTAATGTGATTAAGACAAGTCATTAGCTCAAGATGAGATAACAGCAACTGGCCCATGCCCATCTAGGAAAATGAAAAGTGACAGAACCTTAAGAGAGGTATGTCTCCAAACTTTAACCAGAATTTAACATATGGCTATCAAAACACATACAATAATTCCTCAAAAAAGCTATCAAAGAGTCAAAACAAGGTCTTCAGTGAGTGTCCTGAAAATGTGGGCTCCTGGGCAAAATGGAACTTGTGGTCTAATTATTCTCCTCATCCCTGTTCCTCTGTGTCTAAGCAGGGAAGTTGACTGAGCCATCAACCTCAGAGCAGAAGTCAGACAACAGCAGCTGTCATGGAAAACAGAGACTCCTGATTCTGAATATTTCCCTCTTCAAATTGGGGAGCATTTTGTATTTCAATCATCAAAAATATAAAACTTTTCCTATTACATATTTACTTTTGTGACACTGTTTTTGTGAACTTTATCCAGCTACTCTTGGAGGTGACACTTAGGGTTACTGATTAACACACAGTTTTTAGTTCAACATGAACAATTTTTACAACAATGAGGAACTAAGTCAACAAGGAAATATTGTTTGTAAAAAGCAAATATTATCGTGGTTATATATATTTTTACACTGTCCTCATATCTGAGACTACCAAAATAGAAATGGTAGTAACTCCCACAAGTGGATGACCTTTTCTCCATGTTGACTTTCTCAACTCATCATTCATTATAAGATCCAATTTATCCTCTGAGGCACTCCTGATTTCTAGGTCTGTAAATGTTCACATTAATTATTTCTCCACAAGTGAAAATTTTAACATCTGCTTTCATGAATACAAATTCTAGTAAAATTCATTCCATGTTTCAAATTTAAGAAAATGATGATACATCACTTTGGTCTAGCTGTAAAACACTAAATTAATAACTATCACTATGTATTGATCACTTATGAGTTTGGCACTAATCTGATGCTTTTTTTTTCATTTCAGTAATTCTCATAACAATGTCAAAAAGTAAATGCATAAAGGAAATGCATACAGATTGCAAATTTTGGGTAAAGATTATACCAATTTAGTTTGATATACTTGAAAAAACCTAAAAACTGAAAAATACACAACAGAATTGGACAGCTGCCTTTTTTTTTTTTTTTTTTTTTAAATTCATTTTATGAAGCAAGAGGATTTTTTCAGAAGCTTTGTTTTGGAGGGAACAAACAACTACACCAAGCAGTTCTAATCTCAAAATAGATAATGAACACAAGATAAGTGCTAACTAAAGCACTTCCCTAGGAAGTAAATACAAGAGCTCATAACACCAGAGTTTTCTTGGTTCCTTCTTCATGATTCAGGCTTGGCCTGGTCTAGGACAGGAGAGAGAATGCTGAAATAATCAGGGTGGTCAGTCTTCCCCATGTTGGCACTGACAGTTTCTCTGAACCAATCTACTGCAGTTCTCCAAACAGCTCCTTCCCCAGGTGCCTTTAGATGGGAAGCTTGAATTCAAAATATCATTCCTCAGACTGATCTGCCAGAAAACAGTCCTGCCCTGGAGGCATGTCTGTTTCTTCCTTTTCTACCACTCTTTCAGAATTTCTGAGCAGGAGGAGGAGGAGGAGGTGGTGTTGGCAGGGCAGCAACAGAAACATACCTCTCATCAACCTTAACTCCAATGGGTGCTGAACAAAGAGAATGTGAAATACTGGTATCTGATTGGATCTTTTTATTTTTTATTTTATTTTTTAGTGATTTTTTTTATTGTAAACAAATGGGATACATGTTGTTTCTCTGTTTGTACATGGCGTAAAGGCATACCATTTGTGTAATCATAAATTTACATAGGGTAATGTTGTTGATTCATTCTGTTATTTTTTCCCTTCCCCACACCCCTCCCACCCCTCTTTTCCCTCTAAACAGTCCTTCCTTCCTCCATTCTTGCCCCCCTCCCTAACCCTAACTCTAACCCTAACACTAACCCCTCCCACCCCCCATTATTTGTCATCATCCACTTATTAGCGATATCATTTGTCCTTTGGTTTTTTTGAGATTGGCTTATCTCACTTGGCATGATATTCTCCAATTTCATCCATTTGCCTGCAAATGCCATAATTTTATCATTCTTTATGGCTGAGTAATATTCCATTGTATATATACATACCACAGTTTCTTTTTTTTTATTTTATTTATTTATTTATTTATTGTATTGTATACAAATGGGATACATGTTGTTTCTCTATTTGTACACAGAGTCAAGGCATACCATTTGCGTAATCATACGTTTACATAGGGCAATGATGTTTATTTTTTTTTCCTCCCCCCCCACCCCTCCCACCCCTCTTTTCCCTCTATACAGTCCTTCTTTCCTTCATTCTTACCGCTCTCCTTATCCCTAACCCTAAACCTAACCCTAAACCTAATGCTAACCCCTCCCACCCCCCATTATATGTCCTCATCCGCTTATCAGCGAGATCATTCGTCCTTTAGTTTTTTGAGATTGGCTTATCTCACTTAGCATGATATTCTCTCCAATTTCATCCATTTGCCTACAAATGCCATAATTTTATCATTCTTCATTGCGGGGTAATATTCCATTGTATATATATGCCACAGTTTCTTTATCCATTCATCAATTGAAGAACATCTAGGTTGGATCTTAATGGATAACAAATTTTTGCAAAACATAGGGTTTCCAATTATTTGTTTTCAACAAAATTGAAGGGGGACCTAATTAGGCTGTTGGGCAGTAGATCATTAAAAAATAGTCCATCAAACCAGGGAGGAAGGATAGCACATGCCTGTAATCCCAGCCACTCCGAAGGCTGAGGCCGGAGGATCACAAGTTTGAAGCTAGTCTCAGAAACTTAGTAACTTAGCGAGACTCTGTCTCAAAATAAAAAATAAAAAGGGCTGGGGATATGGCTATAGTAAAGACCCCCCTGGGTTCAATCTCCAGTACCAAAAAAAAAAAAAAAAAAGTTAATCAAAATTAATGTTTGATAGTTACTCTGACTTATGGCTTTGAATTCAGAAGGAGTTCAAAGTGTTGAATGGTAGTCTTATAACAAAACTCATTTCATTACCAATTATTTATATGATGTTCCTTTGCATTGGCACTTATAAAAACAAAAAAGTACAGTTCATTAAATGTTTCCACTGAAACATTTATAAAAAAAATCATCAAAATAGTAATACATTCATATTGTTTTGACCAGCTGCCTATTATTAATAATTTTTGTAATTCAATCTAGAAGAAACTTGACACTTAGAATCTTAATACGAATTTTAATACACATAGATAAATACAAATGATTTTGTTCCAGTGAAATAATGAAAGGTTAACTAATAACAAGACTCTTAAGCATAAATATATTAAGAAAAAATTCCAAGGGGAAGTAGAATGCAAATATGAGTTCGAGGAGAAAATATGAGTTCAGAAAGAGCTGGTGCAGGCTTTTAAAAAATGCATGATTTGGTATCAAATCTCTGCCCTTGGATATGCTTATCTTTAAGTGTCATTATTTACAATGCCAAAAATAACATTCTTTGCAATTATTTAAATGTATAGAAAAATTAGATGTCAATTTAAGAATATATAAGGGGGGCAGGGGTTGTGGCTCAGTGATAAGAGCACCTGCCTAGCATGTGTGAGGCACTGGGTTCAATCCGTAGTACCATATATAAGTAAATAAATAAAGGTCAATCAATAACTTAAAAAAAAAAAAGAATATTTAAGAGACACAGAGTTCTTCAAATTCATATGGGAACCAGGCAGTTGGATCAAAGCAACTCCACTTCAGGCTTTGTGATTCTCTTCCTCTCTTCTGCCTATTCAAGTAACATTTCTACAAGAGCTAGTCTCTCAACAACTCGCTTCTTTCATCAAATCTTCCCCAACTCCCTTGTCCCTTGATGACCATTCTTTCTCTTGTGACAGTTACTGTGTAACTCATTGGCGCCACTTTTCCTCTCAAGTAGACCCAATGCTTAATCATGTGCCAGGAGTCATGTTTATTAAAGTAGTTATTCCCAACACCTTTGTGAGGCAGGCTCTGTTACTGTTGCCCCTTCAGGATGATGAAATCAAGTCCTGACAGGTAGTAACCTGCACAAGGCCAAATAGCTGGAAAGCAGCAGAGTGGGGTGAGGGATGGGAACAGGCTGCAGAGGCCAACCCCGAGTCATCAGCCTCCACTGTGTTTGCCAGCCTGGAGCCTTCATTGGATTGTCAGCACAACACACATTTGTAGCGATGATAGTTCCCTCAGAAGGAGCTTTGCCTTCCACACAGCAGCTGCTGTCACACAGTCCCCAAGATAACCTCCGAGTCTGAATTTCTATAACCAGAATGTACTTCAGAAAGCCTTAAAATAACCTTCTCTTCCTTGCCTGTAGGGAATAATCAGGTTCAACACATAGCTACTTATTTCAATTTTTAAAAGTTCCAATTAACAGAAAAAAAATCCTGAGTATATTATGATATCCAAAAAAATGTTTTAATTACCTAAGTCTGCCTAGTCAAAACTTACTTAATGCTTTTTACTCTTAAATCAAATTAACTATGGAATGCAGCCCCGGTGTGGGGGGAAATGGGGATTGATTGCAAACAATTTTAATATTCTCACGAATCTTTTTATGGAAATAAAAACAACTTCAATGAAACTCTGGGATCTTGTTTACAAGTGGATAGACTCCAGGGATGGAAGTCCCCCATTCCAGCAGCCTTAGAAGATGAATTTAGAACCAAGGAGTCAAGCACAAGACACTTTAGATGATTCTAGGTATTATGAAGACTCTTTGATGGTTACTCCTAATTGACCATCTACTCCTTTTTGTAGATTAGGAAACAGAGTTCCTAAAGCTCATTTTGACTCTCTAACATGTCAAGAGTCATGCAATAAATCTACTTAGATTTATATTCAAACTGCTCAGGCAAAAACTAAGAAACTCTCTTTGATTGCTAACTATACCCATGCAAGGAAATTATTCAGTCATTTTAGTCAAAGGAAAATCTTTCCTCTATACTTTTTGATAGCAGTTCATTACATTTTACCTCCAGGCTACTTCTTTCTTTTAGCAAGATTCATTACATATAGAACTTTTATAATATGTTGGTAGAAAATAAGGCATAAGATTATTGCAGTTAATATATTTTTCCTAACGGCTGAAACATGGTTTACACACACATACTCACTCACACCACCTGCCTAAGAAAACACAGTCCTGGGGGCCAGGAGACCTTGAAGATATGTATTATAACAGATTTGGGACCTCAACCTTATGCCAGAGAAAATGTACATGATACACCAGTAACTCACAACAACCTAAGTTTTCAAAGTAGTTGTTGATGTCAAAGAACGAGGGCACTAAAGTATAAAAATTACACCTCTGAAGACAAATTAAGTCACAGTTAGCAATGTCACTCACTGATCATTTTGTTACTATAAGGTATATACTCTTGGTGATGGTGCAATATCAAATATAACACGAGGATACAAGGGCTTTTGCTTGTATTATATTCTATCTTCTAATCCAAGATTGACAAAAAAGCGAAGTAGGCTATTTAGTGATGTTTGAAGCTTTAATTTAATGAAAGATGATTATACAAAAAAAAAAAATAACTCCCACCTCCTCAACCTTCTTCCCCCCAGGAAAATGTTATTTTTCTATAAACTAATATTTTAGAAATCATAGAATGGTTCCAAAAGGGTATTTCACTAAATTATGTGTGCTATAAAATGAATTTCTTATTTAACCTGACATAAGGCAAAGAATTATATTTCATTAGAAATCTATGAAATTGCTCTGATCTTGGAGAGTTGTTAAAGCTAGTAAGCACAAGATTTCCTCTAATTTAATATTTCTAGAAATCTTTTGAATGTAATGTCTGAACAATAATGAAAAGAAACACACAACATTTTTTAAAATAGTTTGAATAATGCTAAGAAGGAGTGAGTCTTTCAACTGTACTTATAATCATTTTCCAAATCTGGAGAGAGTACAAACAGAAACTAAAGTTAAATGCCAAACCCAAAATCAAAAGTAGGGTTGAACTGAGGCCTCTCAACACCGTTTGTTTCAAAATCAATAATGACCAAATAGTTTATATAATTTGGGAAGTGTTTGATTTGTTTTCTTGATCTTGTTTCTTCCCAAAGCTTAATTTGGGCAAAATTCCTTTAGCGGGTAAAGGGTCAAAGAGCAAGAAAAATAAGAGGATGAGTGCTATAAGTATATTTAGTGAAGTTTGCATTACTTTAGTTTTTTGAAAGAATATTTCAATAAACTAAATCTAAAAGGTTTAACAGACAACTCAATGAAGATAATCTATAATATTAACTACCCATTTTCATTGCTGAGAAATAAAATTTTGTGTATAATTAGCTGACTGAGTAAAATACAATTACATAAAATATTAACTTCTTTCTATCAACTCTCATTTCTTCTTGGATCAGAAATTTGGTCCTAAAAAGAAGCAGGTTCTATTCATTAATATTTACCTAATAACTATATCTGGCCAACTTAGGGGAACAAAATTAGCATATCTAAAAATAGGTTAAATTTAAGAGAATAAGCATTTTTGTTATTATAAGAAATACTAGCTAAAAGTCTATCTACAAAACCATGGTAGTTACCTGAAATTTTCTTTGAACCTAAGACAAAAAAACCACCTCTGTCTGCTTATTTTGATCAGTCATCCAGAAGCTTGGCTTACAGGAGGATGAAGTTCAGGATGTTAAAGAGTTTTCAGGTGTTTCTTAACACAGAGGCCTTGGCAATGCCTACAGCCCTGAAGAACATTCTTTAGGAAATAGAGTATCTATGGTGAAACACTCTGAAGACTCACATCTCTATCCTAGGCCTTGAACTGTAATTTCATTAAGCCTCAATGAAACAGGCTGAGTCCTTAGTCAACGGGGAAAGAGAAGGATGGACAAGAGGTGAGTCACCAAGACTACTAAGAAAAGGCAAAATCTCCATAATTGGGGATAATTTTAGAAGATCTTTGAAGAGCTAAGTCAGACACAAACGCAGGAGGGGATATAGTTTGGAAGAAAACCTTCCAGGTGATTCTGGCATCTCATCTCCCACTACTTTCATGATGGGAAAAAAATAAAGAGGGTTATGGAGAAAAAAAGATAAGTATGTCACTTCAAGTTGATACACGCTGATTTCAGATTTAATCCAGGCAACTAGAGTAAAGCTCTCCCAGAAAAGCACTCTCAGTTAACTTCTCATTACACTTATTTATCTGTCATTTTTCACAAACTTCCAAAGTTTTCTGCTTTCAAGTTACAAAAATCTAATATTAGCAAAAAAACAGAACAAAAATAAAAAACTCCAGTCCAAGTTTATTGTACCTACTCACAAATCACAAATCCAGAGGCAGTACAAAGACTGCACATTTATGTTTTCATTATGCTAATACTCTTAGTGCTCTCGTTCTGAACTAATTAAATCTCATTTTTAAAATACTTCCATTACCTAGAGGTTAGATTTATGGAGATTTTTAGACCTGGCATAAAATTATACTTTGACATTTGAAAATATTTTTCTAGCAACTAATAAATAGACCACAAGTACTGAGAAAAAGTGAAAATAGGTAAAACCAAGACCTTAATTGTTCAAAGTATGAAGACTGGTCAATTTGGTGATAAAAGGAGAGATACCTGCCCAACAGGTAATGCCTCTTTAAAACCCTCTCTGAACCACACCACCAAGGAAGAGAGGAGAAAGGATCTAGAAAGAAACAGATGAGAAAAGAAAAATGAAACAATGAAGCAGAAAAAAAAGGGCAGGAGCCAAGTCAGCAAATAGAAATGGGCCAAAATGAGAGCCCAAGAAGTGTCTAGGGTACTAGAGAGACAGTACTTTGGAAGGACAGGAGCCAATCAAATCACAGTGGCCTCTGCTCCTGCTGAGCAGCAGTTAGTCAGCCACTGACAGTTCACTTCCCAGTCAGGGAGAGGAAGAGAGGAAAGAGGACAACCATTTAGTTCTGATGAGCACAGTTTGTTGGAATAAGCAAGCAGGCAAGTCAGACTCTAAATTTCCAAATCAGCCACTGAAGTAAAATCAGAGGGTGAGCTACAGACATCTGCAGAAGAGGGTCAAGTACCTTATGCAAATCACCCCATGAGTTCCAGAATCCCTGGATAACCCAACGAAAACTCAGGGGATGCAGTGGCATTGACAGACACGATAAAATAGAAGTAAAGGCAATTAAGCAAATAATCTTGGAGGTTGAAATTTTAGGATGACTTGCATTTATTCTGGGACACAGTCTATCTCTAAACAAAACTGATGAAAAATAAAGGTAAATTCATCTTGATAACACAGGCATGTGCCATACTGCACTCGAGGAAGAACTTCCTCATTAAACAAACAGTAGTTTTAAGCAAAATTAAAAATAGATGAGCACATCTTCCATGTGATGCTATTTTCCACCCATAAAATGAAACATTTGGTGATAACGGAAAATGTTAAGAGCTCTCAGGGGAGGCTTATGCAAGAGTACAATGAGATGGTCCAAAACATTGTTTCTGGCTTGCCAGAGGTTTGGGAAACTCAGTAGGAGAGTACTTCAGAACTACAGGCTTTCCTATATGTACAAAGTGATTGCAGAGACATTATAATTATGACACAAAGTTAGTGCCTAGTACTATTTTTCCCACTTCCAGAAGACCTATTACTTCTTAATTCAACCTAGGAATCATGGATTATTGTGAAAATATATCCCATTATTACCTAAGAGGTTGCTTGAGAAAAGTTTGTCTATATCTAATATTCTTTTAAAAAGGCAAAAATTATAGAAATTTTAAGCTAAAAACCTAAATCAAAGCAAAATTAACATTAGTCTGAAAAAATCAGAAAATTATACTTTAGCTATCTAAGAAAAGTCATTGAACATAGTACTTTTTTTCTTCCCCATAAAACCCCAAAAGGAATCAGTGCCTATTAATAGAATTTATCATTAATTTGTGGAATTCTTCATGTTCTACTTATATGAAAATTCAGGGAAATAACAGATTCCCTTTTCTAATTTTTTTTTCACCTTAGCTAACAACAAAGATAAAATGGCACTTTCATAAGGTTCACTTCTAAGAGCACTGATAACCCAGTAAATGTCCTTGCTATTAAAAGTGCCCTATTCTAAAACCCCTGAATTCAAAATCAGCAAATATAGCTGCAAATGTATTTGTGAACTAAAGCTCCACCCAGATCCCATAAAGGATCAGTTGACTGCCCAGGGTTAAGTTCCAAAAAATGAACAAAAGCCTGTTTCTCATCATTTTAGATATTAATGATGCTGCTCAATATTGTCTAAAAACTAAATGATTGGCTGATTTGATACTCTACCATATAAAGAGCTATAAACAAACAGAACTACTTTGAAACATTTTTCTTTTTATAACAAGTCTACTTTAAAAGTCAAACTAAAATACTACTGTTTTCAAGTCTTAACAATCAGGTTTCCAGTTAATAAGCTCATGACTAAAGCAACTATTGCCAATTGAACAAGAAGACACAGAGAAGAAAAAAATGTGTATGTGGGGAATGAAATGTTTTATGATTTTTTATTATCAAAAGGTAAATATTATATGATATTATACTACAGATATGAAGTAAATGTTAAAAGGATTAAATTCTCTCTAAAAGCTGATTGCTAATTTATTAAAAATGACAAGAAAAGCAAGAATCCAAGAACCAGCATACAAGGTTCACAACTGTTTTCTTACCCTGTAGGTTGTAGAGTCGTACTCTATGAGTGACATGTTCAAAATAGCTAATCACTTCTGAATAAATTCTTCCACGTAATACTCTGACAATGGGCACTTTTTTAGAAACATAAGGCTGAGGAGAAAATGACATAAATTTTAGCAAAAATATTTTGGTTTCTAAGTCTTTCCAAGAAGTGTTTATATGGTTTCCAAAAAGGCAAACACATGTCACCTAATATTTGCAATTTTAAATGAAAATCAGACCTTCAATGTATCAAAACATGCAACATCTTAAAAACTGAATATAATTTTTTGTTTTTAAATAACTGCCAAATTATATATTTACAAATGTTTAGAATTCGAATAGTTCAGATGATCTTCAAATATTCCTCCTGGATATAAAAATTTCTATATATAAACCCTATACTGTCCATATAGTTGTTTATTGAAAATAGCAATCATTCTACAGCAGTGACATCTTCCCAGGCTAATATTTATTATAATAAATAGGGCCCCCGTAACGTTCAGGGTTTGAGGCAGGTGGTAAGGATGACAACAAAGATTCATCTAAGGTAATAGGAAGCAGGATTCATAAACAGCTTAATCACAGTCAGGTTTACTAACTATAAAGCATTTGTCCTTCTATGTGAAAGAACTAGTTAAACAGAAAGCAAATTCACAAATTTGAAAAAAACTACTTGGAAACCAGTGGTTTAGTTTTCATTATTTAGAATATAAGTTCAAGAAAATAAGAGAAAAAGCACTCCAGTGACTTGAAGACTAACTTAAAGCAGTTTTTAGAAATTATATTTTAAGTATTATTTTAAGAATTATATATATATATATATTTATAGTATATATTTTAAGAATTATATTTTAAGTATTAGAGACTTTAGCTTGACAATAGCATGAAAGACTAGGCTTGCAATGTGAGCTACTTGAGCAACTGAAGATTCAAAGAACTGTGTAATTGCATTCCAAATCTATATCTCAGGCTAGAGAAAAAATATTCAGAAGTTAATAAAATATTTAATAGTTTACAACATCCTTGTATCTGATTATTGCACATAGCAAGAAAATTGGTGGGGAGATGAGAACCTGGGATGGTCATGTCTAAGCTTCTACTGTTTTCTGATACATTCAGCTGACTTTCTCCCTGTTATTATTTTATTTTGTCTTTATAAAAATATTACAATTCTCTTTAGCCTTCTTTCTGACATTACAGATAATTAGACAAAATAATGCAATTGCTCTTATCTTGCACAATATCCCAAAGTACAACCATCTTTAAAAACATAAAAAACGATAAGAGCTGGGTACAGTGGGAGAGACTTGGGAGGGTTCAGGCAAGAGGATTCAAAGTTTGAGGCCAGCCTCAACAATTTAGTGAGGCCCTTAGCAACTCAGTGAGACCCTGTCTCAAAATAAAAATTAAAAAAAGGGCTGGAGACATGACTCAATGGTAAAGTACCCCTTCCCCTGGTTAAATCTTAAGATCCACTGCCCATTCTGGAATGCCTACTATGAGTTATAATATACCTTCAATTCTTCACTGACTTAAAAAATAAAAACAACAAAAAAGCTAAAGTCCTTAATGTGGCCTAGGCCTACACAATTCCTAAAAATCAAATTTTTGATTTTGGTTAGCATGTGTCCCTAAATTGCACACCAAAACCTTCTCAGATGATGAGCCCCCAGGCAACAAAACATTAAGGAGAATATTTAACTGATCTCTAGGTGGGGAAAAACTATAAAGTTTATAAGCAAAGAAAGGAACTCTAAAAGAAAAAACACAGAATTAACTATACAAACCTTACAAAACTATTATAAAAGAAACAATAATGAACAAATTAAATGACATGTTGAGAGAAAATTTTGCAACGTATAGGAAAAAGAATCAATTTTACTGCATGCAAAAACAGTAAAGATCTACAGAACACACCAATGGACCATTTAGCCTAAAAACATACACAGGAAACTCACAAAACAAACATGAAAGATAAATGAATGGAGAAAAAGAGTTCCACCTCACGAGTAATCACAAAGTTTTAAGAGAAAAATATAATTCGGTTAACGTATTATTATGGGCAAAACTTTTAATATGGCTAATTCTCAGTGCATAGACTAGTACATTTGAGAGTTACTCAGAAAACACTGGTGGGCATGAATACTTAATTCCATTTTTCCCTGATGAAGATAATTAGTAAAAAAGTAAAAAGTCTTAAAATGCTTCATACACTGACACAAAAATTGTTAAAAGTCTTTTTTTAGATGTTGATAGACCTTTATTTTATTCATTTATTTTTATGTGGTGCTGAGGATCAAACCCAGTGCCTCACACTTCCTAGACAAGTGCTCTACCAGTGAGCCACTACCCCAGCCCCCACAAAATTATTCTTTTAGAAAGTTATTCTCGGGGAAAAAGAAAAATCAGAACTGCATCAAAAAAAAAAAAAAAAAAGGAACAAAGCTTATTGCAATGTCCCAGCAGTGAAGAATTGGGAGAAATAAATGTGCAACATTAGGAAATTTGCACACATCAGTGTATATTAAAATTGTTTCCAAAATCATGCCATCAGATTGTGAGTATTGCTACAAATGAGAAATAAAATATGTAATTTCAGTAAGAAAAAATTGAGAATAACAGGAAGGGATATGCATAAAATAAAAGACAATAAAAATACATCAAAGTGTTGGCAGTGGTTTTCACAGGATTGTGGTCTAGTTGGTAAATTTTATTGTTTTCTTTATGGTTTTCTATATGGTGGAAAAAATGTTTTATTAAAATGCTAAAAGTTAAGGAAAACATGACCCAGTGCACATTCCATTTATCCCATAGAGCTATGTATTCTGTGTCTGCACATATGCTATGCTGCACACATATAAAACACCACAACAGTATCCTAACTCTGAGTCAGATCTAGCTTCTTTTCATGCAGAGCATTCATTCACTGTAGCATCCTAACTGAGTACTTCTGACACACTGTTTATCTAACTTTCAGCTATGAACTGATAAGCATTAATAAGGGTAAAACATAGTATTGGAGCCAAAAGTTTATCCATTCATAACAGACGAACAGATAGGTGAAAAACTAATGAGACACATTCCCCCACCTCAACACTCTCAAGAAGTACTATTCCACTTGTCATCAGCACCACTCACCTGGGCAAAACCATCAGGCAGGAATAGGTAGGCACCACTTTTGTCTTTTTTATTTGTGGTTCCATACCATGTAAATTGCACTTTTATATTATGGAGTTGCTTATCTTCTTTTGTCATCATTGTCTAAAGATAAAAAAAAAAATTTAAGCAACTCACAATTGAAATGTTGATAACATTGCATCTGATTCTGTGCACATGTCCATTAAAAAAGTTATCACACAGTAGATTGAAAAAATGCTAATTTAAGCTTCTAATGTTCAAAGTTCTTGGTTGAACACCAAAATTTTATACTTAGTCTTAGGATTTAAAACCTTCACAATAGGAAGAAAAAGAGAGAACACACTTCATCAAGATCAAAGAGCTATACATATTAGGAATTCTAGACCAGTGCTTCTCAAACGTTCTGTAGAAGGAGCACATGTATTTTTTATTTCCAATATGCATGGGCAAAAATTTTTGAAAAGTACAAGAAAAGTGAGTTGAAAATTGGAATTGAATTTAAAAATTAAATTTAAAATGATATGCCACAAATATTCAATTTTTATTAGTCATTTTACTCTATCAAATTGTTTTCAGAGTTTTATAAACATTCCTAAACATGTACATTCTCAAAACTTATCTACTGGACTAGTAAAAGTCCAGGGCACAGCACCACCCATATTACATTAGCATCACCCACAAACCATAGTTGTGAACAGTGAGGGCCACTGAAGGTGTATACAACTGCTTATCAAAAGAAACCCAGAGTATTTGGTGTAGCTCCTAGGAAGACTTTTTTCCCTTTGCAAAGTAATCTGCAGATGTAATGAAAGACAAGCTTTCTTTGAATTTCAAAACTATTCAGAACTTACCTCCATAAGCCCAGTTTTATCAAATGAAAGTATCATGTGGGGGTTCTCCAGAATTATAGGTTCCTGGGCACTCATCATTATGTTGAAAATATCACTTGTTGCTTCACCATTATAGAGAACATAATCAGCCAAATATGAATTTAAATTTTCTGCTTCTAAAAGTGTATACACTTTCAGTCCCAAGGGTGATGTATGTGCTACAAAAGAAATCTTTAAAAGATATGGGAGGGAATTTATTACAGAGAATATAATCCACTGAAAGGCAAACCATTTATATTTTCAGAAAAATAACAAAAGAGAGCATATAATATTATTCTATAGATGTTTTGATAACTCATGGGTAGGGTATCCATATCTTGGTTAATCTGGGGAATCCAATGGCCTCAAGTGTGTAGGTCTAACAAAGCACCAATGCTTTCACTCCATATGTGAAATTATACACCATTCTCAATTGTTCTACAGAATTTTTAATGGATGCCCAAAGGAGGAAATTCTCCATGAAGGGAAGTAATGATTTATTGTAAACAATAATTTTTTTCCAATTACTAGAAATCTTTTTGTAATATTTTAGCATATTAAAATGATAAACAAAATTACAGAAATATTGAACATGCTAGTTTAATCAGCACTAGCCCACAAAATTCCTGAGGCTCAGCAGACACTTTACAAAGCATGGAGGATGACACATCATAAGACCCCTGACTTCCAGGAGCTATTCCACTTTCTAGACAGAATGCTTTCTATAAAATCTGATCAAAATTTACATTATGCTTTTCTTTTTCTATCTACAGTATTAAGCACATATAAATGAAGCCAGCAATGGCTTTTGACAAGCAGAAGTAACTCCATTTTCGAGTTCCTAGTTTATGATTGTGTCTCTACAGTTTGAATTGTACTCCAGATTCCAAACATTTAGCCTTTCTATCTAGTGATATGGAATTCAGTTTAATATGGCATATTTTAAGAAATTTTTACACAGATACACACACACACACACACACACACAAATCTGTTACTTGAGCCCAGATTTTCTGTAATTTTCTGTTATTCAGAAAAAAACGGCACCTTAATTATCTCAGAAAATCTCTCTTCCATGATGCATTATGTCACCTTTGCAATGAAAAGTTGCAACTATTCATTATTAAGGGTGGTATTTATTTCAATTTCAATATGCATAATTATCACTAAATTGAGTCAGACCAAAGAATTAAAAATTTCATGAGTAATATTACTTCATTAATTCAGAATCTAGTTAATGACATACATGCTTAAAAAAGATATGTAATGTACATACCATACTAACAACACGTTACCTACTAACAATTTACTTTTTTTTTTTTTTTTTGCGGTGCTGGGGATCGAACCCAGGGCCTTGTGCATGCAAGGCAAGCACTCTACCGACTGAGCTATCTCCCCAGCCCAACAATTTACTTTAAACCTTACTAATAATGATGTTAACATTTGGGGAAACACAGGATCTATGTTTCCTTTAGTGTCATTTAACTGGCCAGTTAAACTCTCTGGTATTTACGATTTTCACCAATTCACAGTGGGTCTGCCATGGGGCTATTATATAGATATAAACCATACACTGGTTATGCTTTTCTTTTCTTTTTTAACAATACCCCTCTAAATTCCATGGTCACAACATACCTCATAGGCCTCTTCTGAAATAGTAGTTTGTTTATTCCATACAGCATTGACTTGAATATCCAGAGGTTTTCCTGTATCAGTGAGCACTTGCACAGTGGGGGAACTCACATAGATTGAAACTACTGAGTTTCGGTGCTGTTCTAAAGGATTATAGATCACAAGGTACCTGCAAAAACAGCTGTGTCACTATTGGGATCTCAAAATATTTTTACTTCTTTCACACTCTTTCTAAGACCTCAGTTCATATCCAGTCACAGAGTCAACACATGGAGAAGAGATTAAAAGGAACATTGTTTGAACTTTCAAAGAACAAGTAATTTCATCACAACAAATACCACACAGTACAAAGGATAATGAAATTATGATTCAAAAGCACTTTCTAAGAATAAAATGTTTAACCTATAAAGACATTAATAGACTTGTAATAAAGCATTTTTTACATCCCAGAAAATGACATAGGAAAGTATGGTGTTAGTCATCTAAAAGAATCAGCGCTACATAATAAATACACTGATGCCTGCCCAAGTTCACTAAATAAAAATATCCATAACTTGTCTGTTTACAGTTTAGCCACAATTAATTCTCATAAAAAAAGCTGACATTCATTTTAGACCACTAAACATAGCCAATTACATGATTATATATGCAGAATCTCATAATTCACATATTTATTTTCTATACAGGGGGAAAGTCAGGTCTGAAAAAAGTGAATCCATTTGCAATAAGAACCAAATTTGTATAAATATTGGTAAAAAGAAATGTGATGGGAACTTAGGTAGAAAAAGAAAAATCAAAACTATTAAAATGAGTTCAGGCAATATTTGCCATGATGTGTAAATTCTTAGTAGGAACAATGACAAAAATGAATGAACAGAAATTTTTCACAGAATTTTTCCAATATTTTATACTAGCACATTATGATAACATTTAATTTTTAAATGATTTTAAACAAAACTATATTTGCAGAAAATATTTAAAGATTTTATAACTTTTTCTATAGTCCCTTCTCAATTTTAATAGTCAAATAATTCACGGTTGAAGGATCCAACAACCTTATTTTTTCAATGGTACAACTCTGCCAGATCCTGGCTGTTTCATAATTTTGCCTGTGAATAGAAACAGTCTATACCATTCTGTGAGAAACTTCATGTAATCTGCATCCTTTGTATGATTTATGATTGTACTTTATAGTCAATTTGAATCATATTATCTTCAAATAAGTATTTTGAAGAGATGTTTGAGTAACAGTGTTACCACTGATTCACTAGAGAGTATTTTCATGATCTGAAATATTTTGTTTGCTTAGAAAAATCTGTAATTGCAGAAACTTAGACTAACAGTTAGATAATAACCACCTCTCCAATACATAGTAGCAATAGTTAGAAACCAGCATCTGTTTATTGTAATACATCAGAAAGTCTGAGTATTCTTTCATCCTGCATGTTTCCCATATTTTCTTTCCCTCTTTTTTTTCTTTTTTGCTTTTTATTGCATTACAAACCATTCATGAAGAAACAAAATGAATACCTACAGTGACCACAGTAATAAAAAGGACAAGGAGAACAAAGGAAAAAGCACAAAAATATCTCTAATCCTATTAGACTTCCAGGCCTAGGCATCAAGACAGGACCTAACTTGCATCACCTGTGTTAACTGAAATTCCATACGTATAGAAGAGAACAGATCAAGGAAGTCACCTGGTCACAAACATACTCACAAAAAGCACTGAAACTTCTACCACTAGATAAAATCCATTAAATCTACAAAAGCAATTCTCAAGGAATGTGATGGTGGTACCCCCTTGGGAGGTGTGCTCTAAGGGATTTGTCAACCTATTGTGTACCCTCTCACAGCCCTCTACCAAAGTTGACATTTCTCCTGACTGTTCTCCCATTACAAACACACCTGGAGAATCTCTCATTATAAACATACCCACCGGTGACAAATTCAGTGTTACCAACAGGACTGTTCCACATATCTAAGGTGCACTGGAAAAGAAAAACAGCTGATGGACACTCATTCGTTGCACCAAAGATGTTTAAACCAGAACCCTCAAAATGAGTGATTTACTACTGAAACTCATGTTCCCAGAGGCTTATGAAGCCAGTATGTGAAGAACTCTAGAATAAACTGTGACCTGAAGACAAGTCAGTCTTCTAATTCTGCAGAAGTCCAGAGGCAGACCCAGGCACTTGTAACACACTAAGCCTAGAATATCTGCTGAAATGTTCCTTGGATGGTTCATTACACAGTGCTGGTCTTTAAGACTGTGATAAAATACAACATATGTCCAAGTAATAAATTAGATAATAAATATCCAGAATACTAGTTCCTTCCCATAGAAAATTTAAATAATAACTCACACTCAATGCAAATAATAGTTTTAAACATATATTTGGTTTTTGGAACATAGTCAATTGCTTTTAGGTTTTGTTTTGTTTCATTTTAGTAGGTAATTACTATTTGACTATAATGATGTTTCTACTGTACTGAATGATTATGTAATTATCATGCCAAGAATCCATTCAAACACTAAATGTGTATATAACGTGTATAATGCAGCAAAAAATAATTTTTAACATAATTAGAGATTCACAGCATGTTCTTCAAGTGCATCACAGTACAAATTTATCTGACACACATTCAAACTCCATTTCTGTACATTTTAAGTGTAGAGAAAGTGTAATCATAAATTATATTTCCCTCAGAAATTAGAACACCATCACAAATCAACTAAATTTCATCGTCATTATCATGTCTGCTAGTCAAACATTTGTCATACTGACAATATCCAAACATGAGTTTTGTTAAAACCTTTAGTTTTAAATGAAACTCAGACCTTTCAATATCATATAATATCATTTATTTACTGAAAATTAACAATACTGGATGGATTCATACCAAGACAAAGAAAGGGTTAATTTCTGTTTTAATTAGGAAGCTCAGAGTTTTCTTTTTGTTTGTTTTTATTTTTCTCTTATTTCTTCCACATTAGTATTAGCTATTTAGATATCATCTGGCACCAAGTTACGTCCAACCTCCTAGTTCTCCCAATAACTTGGTGTAATGGGCAACTATTTAAATTCTCTATGGGCAAAGAACAACTGTCATCTCATGAAGAAAAATGACTCATGTGTTACTTGCCAACCAAGTTAGCAGACAGATGATGACGTCCTTTGGTTGGGAGAAAAAAAAGAACAGAAAAAAAAGAAAGGCATCTGATGTTCATGTCAAACAGGTAATTACTTTATGGAAGAAATGGAATATCAGTGTAAATGTGGGCTCTTTTTCAAAATTCTACTGAGGATCAGTGTATTCAGAATTCTTTCCCTCCCTTTGCAGCAATAATTCACATGATGTTAACAAAGTATGAAAATCCTTGAGTCCTCTATTTGGGGCAAATATAATCTGTTCACATGGAGATATGCGTGTATAATACAATAGACCATGCAGACTTCCTTCTAGGACTGGATGAAGGATGGAATGTGCCCCTTGGTCAGTGGAACCTTGAGATCACCATTCAGAGTACTTCCTGTATGTCAGGACTGCATGGGCAATCTACAAGGTATCCTTTACATCCTATAAGGATACCTTTCCTATAAGGAAACTTGAGGTTTGGCAAGGTTAGATATGTTACCAAGGTCCACCCAGCTAAAAGGTAACACATGGCTTAGTATTCCCTCTTCACCCCAGAGCCATCCTCTTAATTACGTCACTCACAGGCCAAGAATATAAGGATCTTTTTGAGAGATGGCATTTTCCAGGGAGATTCCCTTTGTTACAAATTCATACATGAAGAACTTCCTCCTCAACTACCCCAAAAATCCCCACAGAGCTTCTCTTCTCAGGAAACTCAGGATGAACAAAAAGCTATTTACATTTTAAGTATATTACATTTGTGAAAGAAAACTTAAAAATGGGGAACACCAGAACAGAAAAGATTTTGCAATATATACTAAGGAGCTGATCTTAGGACCTTACTGCATATGGCAGGCAAAAACAATATCTGATGAAATATTTTAGAAACACTACTTATTTTTATAACTGTATAAGAAGATAAAAATGAAAACTACTTTCAAGATCTCTATAAGTGTAGTTTAAAACCAGTTAAGCAAACAATAGAAGTTTATATGAAAAATAATCTTAACTTCATTTGCCTATCACAATATCTGGCACAGAATAATGTTCAATATTTGATGAATGAGCAATCCAGAAAAATCCCACTAAGAGAATTTATCATTTATAAATATCACCTGCTTGTGTTGGGCTTTATAGTTTTATCAGAGTATTTTAATTTTGATTATTTTGATTCCTCAAAAAATACAAAGTAGGTTATTAACCCCTTTATAAGATGGAGGAAATGACAGACTCCAATGTCACAGAGAAAGCGAAGAACAAAGCAAAGACTATAGTTCATTTTGTTTGATTTGTTTGATTTGTAATCAATGACAGTATTTTAAAATATCATTCCAAATGAAAATATATATGTTCATCTTATCTAAGTAACCTCATTATGGAACATAATCTAAAAATGAGAGTTCAGGATTCTGAAGCTAGAAATATATGGATTTATATATTAACAAAAATGTCACTCTCTAGATTTGAAGTCCTTTCTATAGTCCATCTCATTTTCTAGATTTAGAATACAATTCTTTTGTTTTTTTTTAGTTGTAGATGAACACAATACCTTTATTTTATTTATTCATTTTTATGTGGTGTGAGGATCCAACCCAGTGTCTCACACATACAAGGCAAGAGCAATGCTTTACCCCTGAGCTACAACCCCAGCCCATAGAATATAATCTTGCTATATTAGTTATCAGGGGAAAATTAAGATATTGAAAACAAAGAGAATCTTTCTGAGATGCCAGTTCTTAAAAAATCAAAGTTTTGTGATTCCTGGACTTGGGAGTTAGACACATTCAAAATCAAATTTGAGAGGTTTCAGACAACCCCAAAACCTAGTATGTTTCTGCACAAAATCAGGAAACAAGATTATTGTTAGAGTAAAATGAGAAAATGATTAGAAAACCACCTAACTTATACTACCAGGTACAAAGTAGAACTTCAATAACAATCTATTTCTTTGCTTTTTCTTTATTTTTATTTTTTTGGAGGGGGTGTGGGTTACCAGGTATTGAACTCAGGGGCACTGGACCACTGAGTCATATCCCCAGCCCCATTTTGTATGAGTTGCTTAGCACCTTGCTTTTGCTGAGGCTGGCTTTGAACTTGTAATCCTCCTGCCTCAGCCTCCTTAGCTGCTGGCATTGCAGACTCATGCTACTTTCCATTTCTATTTCTTCTTTATGAGATCCTCAAAGAATCCTGACCAAGGACTCTGTATATCATCACACCAGATGGTCAAATGAATATATCCAGGTAAATGCACAGTTATAAATCCTTATTTTGTGTAAGGCATATATAAATCTAAATAAAAGAAATTATTAACAAAATTGCATGTAGGATAACACAAATAGCTTGAACCAAGAATTCTGATAACATGATAGTGGCAGGCAGTGAGGGAATACATGTACCAAGGCAGAGAATACACACACAGCAACTACATGGTTTATGACTAAATTAAGAAGAAAGGAGAGAAGGATTCCTCCTGGTATGTGTAGCATAAACTTATGAATGTGCATACATAGTCTGTGCCAAGGGGGAAGAGAAAGAAACAAATTGGTAAGTTCAATAGGATAGGATAGACAACAAGACAAAGGTATGGCATGTGTGGGGTGGTTAGGATAATTCATAATTAATCAGAAAACAAACTATAAATTAATTTTATGCCAAATGAGTAGAATGTACATGCAGAAAATGACAAAACTTGACAGAGAACCATATAAATAAATAATGGAGAGAAACCTAAAATAATGACTAAATAATCCAACTCTCCTCAAAACATATATATGTGTATGTGTGTGTGTGTGTGTGTGTGTACATATATATATATATATATATATATATATTTATGGTACAAAAGGTCTTTCTAACCATAAGAGAAAAATACAATAATGTATAAGACTGACAGATTTGGGATAAGAAAAAAATAAAACTTTTTTTGTCTTAAAAAAATAAGATTAAAGAATAACAAATTTTGGTATTGGCTTATTTCACTTAGCATGATATTCTCTAATTCCATCCATTTGTCTGCAAATGCCGTATTATTCTTCTTCTTTATGGCTGAATAATATTCCATTGTGTATATATGCCACAGTTTCTTTATCCATTCATCTGTTGAAGGGTATCTAGGTTGGTTCCACAATCTAGCTATTGTGAATTGAGCTGCTATAAACACTGATGTGGCTGCATTACTGTAGTATGCTAATTTTAAGTCCTTTGGGTATAAACCGAGGAGTGGGATAACTGGGTCAAAATGTGAGTTCATTCCAAGATTTCTGAGGAATCTCCATACTGCTTTCCAGAGTGACTGCACCAATTTGCAACTCCACTAGCAATGTAAAAGTGTGCCTTTTTCCCCACATCCATGTCAACATCTATTATTGCTTTTGTTCTTGATAATAACTGGAGTCAGATGAAATCTTAGAGTTGTTTTAATTTGCATTTCTCTAATTATTAGAAA
This sequence comes from Sciurus carolinensis, assembly GCF_902686445.1. Lineage (NCBI taxonomy): Eukaryota > Metazoa > Chordata > Mammalia > Rodentia > Sciuridae > Sciurus > Sciurus carolinensis. The sequence goes on along the minus strand of NC_062218.1, from coordinate 93,487,775 downwards.
TGTTGAACACTTTTTCATATATTTATTAATCACCTGTATATCTTCTCCTGTAAAGTGTCCAGTTCCTTGGCCTATTTATTGATTAGGTTATTTGTATTTTTGGTGTAAAGTTTTGTAAGTTCTTTATGAGTTTTGGAGATAAGTGCTCTATCTGAAGTGTGTGTAGAAAAGATTTTCTCCCATTCTATAGGCTCTCTCTTCACATTCTTGATTGTATCCTTTGCTGAGAAAAAGCTTTTTAGTTTGAGTCCATCCCATTTATTGATTCTTGCTTTGATTTCTTGTGCTTTGGGAGTCTTGTTAAGGAAGTCTGATCCTAAGCCAACATGATGAAGATTCAGGCCTACTTTGTCTTCTACTTGGTGCAGGGTCCTAAGTCCTTAAACCAAAGGATGAATGTTTTCCCTGATAAGTGGATGATGATATATAATGGGGGTGAGAGGGGTGACAGAAGAATGTAAACTTTAGATTATGTAGAAGGAAATGAGAGGTGGGGGGTATGAAAAATCGTGGAATGAGACAGACATCATTACCTTATGTACATGTATGATTGCACGAATGATATGAATCTACATCGTGTACAACCATAGAAATGAAATGATGTACCACATTTGTGTACAATGAATCAAAATGCAGTCTGTAAAAGATGAAAAAAAATTAAAAGAATAACAAATTTTAAAAAGGAAGAAAACCTGTATTTTTACAAATCAATAGATATACACTCAAATAGAAGGGAAAAAAATGAGCAATTAAAAAAATCAAATGCAAGTTGAAAAGTAAATGATGTTTCTACTTCCAGAAGAATTGGAGTAGCTAGTGACAGACAAGATTTCTCACTTCTACTAGTCTACTAGAAGAGCCAAAGAACAAACAGTAATCATTTGCTAGAGGGCAAAAATAGAACTGAGAAAAAAAAAACCTTAGAAAAGTGAATTGTCTGTAGTCATCTTCACCCAAAGACATGCCCATTCTCAGCAAAGGCCGAGAGCTCCATGCAAATTCCAGTGCAGAGCCTGGAGGAAATCCCTGGGGGCCAACGAGCCACCAGAGCATTCGGGTGGGACTTGGAAGACTTCATGTTACACAGATGGTTTTCTCATCATGTCCTCCCTACCAGGGTTGCACAAAAAGGGAAGCTTAGAACCTCTGAAAAGCAAAGCAGAGACATCTCATAATGTTCTAGGGTCTACCAGGGAATATGGCCTACAGAGTGTACCAGGCTCTTAGCTTAAAACTTAGAAGTAACTACATTAATAAGAGATTGTGTGAATTGGTATGGGTTCAGCATAGTCTTTGCTTAGAGTAATATCTTCTAGCAGAAGATATTTTTTAGATCTCTATAAATTTTATATACAATTGCTTAGTACTCTCTACAAAATTATAAGGCATCACAAACATTCTGGTTTGTATATGAAGTATCCCCCAAAGACTCACGTTCTGAAGGCTTGGTCCCCAATGCAGCAAAGTTCAGAGGTGGGAACTATGAGAAGTGAATTGATTATGAAGGCTCTGACCTCATCAGTGGATTAATCCATTGATAGTTCAATGGACTACTGGGAGGTAGAAGACACTGTAGGCAAGTAGGTCACCGGGGTTCCCTTGGGGACTATATCTTGTCCCTGGTCCTTTCTCTCCCTTACCCTTCTCTCTCTCCCTGCTTCCTTCCCATTTGCCATGAATTAAGGAACTACTTCTGCTATGCCCTTCTGCATGATGTTTGCCTCGACTCAGGCCCAAAGCAATAAAGCCAGCTGCTTATGGTCTAAATCTGAAACCACAAGCAAAAGTAAGTCTTTTCTCCTTTGAGGTGTTCATATCAGGTGTCTTCGTCACCATAATTAAAAGCTGATTAACATACTAGAAGACATAGGCACATGACGGAATACCAAAGGGGGAAAAAAACCCAGAACTACACATGACCCAGATATTGAAGTTAGAGGTCAAGACCTTAAAATAACAATAGTTCCAAAGAAAGAGAAAAATATGAATAAAAGTAATGAAAATAAAGACAATTCCACCATAGAAATTAACATATGACATGATAATTGATAAGCAAATGAAATTCTATGAGGATAAACACTTGAAATTAGCAACTTTGCAAACTAATACTAGAGTACAATCAGAAGAAGGCAGGGCAATAAAAAGTATTCAAGTTGAAGTAGAGACAAAAAAAGGGGTCAATTCTGAAAAGATTCAATAGGTGAAATAAGATGTGTATAAACAGAAGCAAGAAAGAAAATGTGACAATACAAATACTGGAACATCTAAGAAATTTCCAAAACTAATTAGAATGATCAATCCACATGTATAAAAACTGTGAGCCCTGAACAGGAAAAAATACACTATAATGTATCATATTATATCCCCTCCTCAAACCCTCAAAAAAGGCAGAATCTTAGAAGCAACCAGTAAAAATAAGACACTAATGTGAAAAAACCAAAACAAACATAATTTAATGTTGTTTAGAAAGCAGGGGCGGGGGGAAGTCAAGCTCAAAATCTATACCCAGCAAAAATTTCTTTAGAAAATGAAAAAAAAATGGCTTTAGACAAACAAAAATCAACACGCTGGTTTCCAGCAGACTTGTACTAAATTAAACACTAAGTCCCTCATACACAGGAAAATCTCAAAGGGAAACATGGAACTGTGGGAAAAAAATGAAGAGCACACAAATAGTGGGAAAATATGTGAAAATTGACTATACAATATAACACAAAAGTAATAATGTGAATTATTAATAGCAATAATGTGACTATACTAATTATCCATGCTTCTCTATGGTAAACACTAAAAGAACAGTAAAATCATCTATAACCAAAAAGTTAGGATGGAAAAAATGTAATAATAAAAATTTCAACCTATAAGAGGGCAAGAAAAGGTAGTAAAATAACTTGAAGGAAACTTAACCAAAATATTATTAGCAACAGCTATTCTTAGGAGGTGGCATTATAACCCATTAATTTTTATATTTTCCAAATTTCTTATATTTTATATTTATGACTTTATAATCAGAAATTATAACTTAAAAATAGTCTCTGACTTTGAATTCAATAATTCCTACCTTTATAAATATAAGGAGCTAAATAAATACAGGTGGATAAACAAAAATATTCAAATATTATAGTTTACATCTAAACAATCTAAATATTTTTTAAAAAGTATATAAAACATTATATTCATTAGCTAATCAAACTAATGAATAAATTGAGGAAACTTGCTTAATAAGTAAAGGTTTACTTATAGGTTGTAATATTAATAGTCATAAAATATCTATGAAGAATTCTGTAAAATACTAGAAAATGTAACATTAAATATAAAAGAATATTCTGGAGTATATGTAAAGAATGACCAGTAAAGTATTAAAATAGATAAAATTTAAAAGGAAAAAAATTATACTTTAGGATTACTAGGGAGTATTCTGTATCTCTTTTTTATACTTCTGGATGTAGGACGTTCTATAAAAAGTACAAATTTTTTAAATAATTGTATAAATAATGAAACCAACTTTAAAAAGGAGAGGAGCAGGAAAAGTGGGCAGGCAAAGGAAATCAGAGACATTGGTTCCAGGTAGAATGATTATAAGAATAAAGGCACAATATATGAAAAAGAATGTTGTTTTTATGATGTTTCTATAATCTATACAGTAAAGTGAACCTCTAAAATGCCACTCTGCTAAAAAGGTAGAGAAATTCCAAGCCACAGTGAGGAAATGGACTGTCTTTAAATTTCTGCAAGGACATTAGATCTTAAGTAGGTAATGGGAAGTAACAGTATGGTAACATGGTCCAATCTTCATTTTAAATACTATTTCTAGTTTCCAAGAAGAATATTTGAGGGGAAAAGACTCAAAGAGTAGTTGACAGCAGCAATGGTTGAGACCTCAATAGCTCAGGTAGGAAAGTTGAAGACCTGAGTTAGAGGAACAGATAAGAAACACATAACATGTCTTATCAGTATGATATTTTTGGATTTCTTCCAGAAGACTGAATGACAAGAGAGAAGGAAGCATCTCCCACAACCCCTTGTTTACGGTTAGGATAAGATAGGGTGGTACCATCAACCAAGACTGAATACCTATAGGATGGGTGCTGGGAGGAGGTTTCCAGATGGATAATAAATCCAGGTTTAAACTTCTTGCAGTACCATGTCGCTATGCCTGAGAACAACCACACAAATTGATCCTGATGCTCCTAAATTAATCTGTAACTCGGAATCTACTTTTCTGTAGAAAATGTAAAACTTAGGTTTCCGTGTCTGATAGGCAGCGTAATGGCCTTCAAGTTGCCCACATCTTAATCCTTAGAATCTATGAATGTTACCTGTTGCAGCAGAAGCAACTCTGTAGATATGATTAAAGATTTTGAGATGGGGAGGTTACTTTGGGCTACCTAAATGTTTTTCTTAAGAGACTAAGTTTGCTGGTAATTGTTACAGTAGCAACATGAATGCATCACACTACACTTTCCTATTAAAGATGGAGGCTATTTCAGTTTAATACCACAGACTGAAGACACACATAAAGGAAAATCTTGAGTTCTGAAATGGGGATGAGGGTGGGTGAAAAGAACAAGAAGAGCTTGGGGTCCTTGGAAACAGATCCAAACAATGATTGAAATGAAGTGTGTCTAGTCCTCTGACCCTCTCTCCCAGAGAACTCCCCCACTCTACTTCTGCATCCTCTGGCTAAGAGGCCTGATGTGCCCAAGATCCCACTGTCCCAGAGCAGGTATCACAACTAAGAATAAGGAGAAGCAAACAAACAAACCAAACCTATACATTCTAAAAAGCAAATGACTTATAGTCCCTTACATTGGCCTTTTAAAATTCTATTTATTTTAAAATTTTACATATATAAATATACACATTAAATTCTATTTCTTTTTAATCTTTGAATATCTTATATAGGACCCCATTCACTGGAGACATGCATATATGTACAAGGTTTTTCAAAGTTCCAAGACCTTCAGGTTTAAAAACTTTTCTATTCCAATAAAATATGTCTTCTTTAACAGGCAAATGTTTGTTTGCCCATAAAAATCCTTCTAGGAACTATACACCAACAATCATACTTATCTTCATTTTCTAGATATTGAAATTTATAGAAGGAGAAAAACTAAAAATTATGATTTCTGGAAGTCTCTGGTTGACACAGAAATAAATATAGCCTGATCTAATAAGAATAAAGTTCAATGTTAAGGTACAGAACACTTCTTTAAATCAGGAGTGAAAAAACCAGGATTTTGCTTGATTTAGTATATAAATGTTATGTGATCTTTCTAATGCATGAAAGTTTATTTCATCATTTTTCTATATATTTAGGAGAAATAAATCTTACAAGTTAATATTATAAATTTATCATCTTGTGGAGTCATGTCCAAGGATAAGATTCAAAAGGAAGGTAAATGAGCACACTGTATGTGTGATCCAATACAAATATAGTCACCCCTCACTAGACAATAACAGGATAGCTTCTGAAACTACCATGCTGTCAACTAAATCATTCCTGCAAATACTACTAACAAAATATTACTACAATATTTTACTACCATAAAATATTACTAATAAAAGTTCCTAGTTTAAATAATAAATGAATTGTGTGAATTGCTAAGTATTCTAGACAGCTCTCTTTTTAAAATATTACTTAGGTAAAGAATTCTGTTTATTCATATTACTAATAAACAAAGCAGTAAATCAAACACAGAAATAGTTTTGTTATTTTTAACAGTAAATAAATTTCACTTAGCTGGTGGTAGAGTTTTTCAGATGTTATAGTAAAATAATGACAACACCAATAGTTAGTATTTAATGAACCTTCAGTACAGTGCTAAGCAGTGTGAGCTTTACTTGAATTAACTTATTTTGATTTTGTAATCATCCTGAAAAGTCTTAAAATCATGAGCATTTTACAGATATGAAGGGTAGTTCTGCATCCTGTTCTCAGTTGTATAATCATTCAAGAGTAGATCCAAGATTCAAACCCCATCAGTAAGGCTCCAAGGCAGCTTGGAGGTAGGGAAGGTGGCCTGCTGTCCTGTAGTAGGTGAGGTGCTTAGGATGCATGTGCTAGAGCAGAAGCACCATCTGCACACTCCCCACACCTCTCTGAACATGGTCTCATCAGATTGCTCTACACCCACTCTAGCAAAAGGTTCACTAAAGCAGTGACAAGACTGGAGAAAAGGGGGCTTCTTTGTGGGGATGAACATTACGCTATTGCTTCTGGTGTCTGGGATGAAAACACAAGCAGTTCCTTCAGTAAATTCCTACTTTTTATAATAGGTGGTATGAGAAAATTTGTTACATAATAGTTCTTCATTTTGAAATACTGATGATACAAAGAGTTTCTTGGTCCTCTGAACCAATTTTTGGATGTACTAGGTTATTTTCAAGAGTTGGGCTTTCTATTTGAATGAATGCTTTAAAAATGCATCATACTTTAGTAAGACATGACTGTGGAGATCACCTATCTCAACCTCCACCTTTCCTAAGACCTACTGCAAATGAAATGAAGTTTCAAAAACATGGTGCTGGTTAGTGATAGCAACGGGACTAAATCAGTCCCCTAATTCTCAATGCAGGGGTCCCTTCACAATATTGTGTTCCTTTTAGGCATCTAAGAGAGGTGTGAGATCTGCTCCAAAGCTCAACGACATGAAAATGAGTTAATATTATAAATGTCATCGCAATCTGTAACAACAAATACAACTCTATACTATAAAGTGTTAACCATCAAAAGTAAAACAAATTTCAGGGTTTCTCCACATTGTAAAATGTGTTTCTAAAACCATAAATGTGACCAAAGTAGAACCAACATGTAATTTTAAAGAACTTCTATAAACAAAAATGAACTGAAAAATCTTTTACCCACATCCAGTGCACAACAGAAAATAGTAAGTCAATTAAAAGTACAAATATTTCTTCCAAAAAAGTACTTCTTTCTAAGTATTCTAAAACTTTTGATACAAAAGCAATAAAAAAGAAAACAAAAAAATTGTGTAAAATTTGGCTGACCCCAGGAGTCTTGTCACCAATTAAGTTACTTTCACTGAAAGAGTTTTGCCTAAAACAAAAATACCATCTGTTTTACCTAAGACATTAAGATGTTCTATTTTCTTGTCAATTCAGAAATCACATCTGTAGCTATTTTCTAAAAAGAGAGTGAAAGACATTATATTTATGGGTGACTGCATAAGGAATGATTTTCAATCAAAATGTAATTTTCATCTACTGGAAGAAAATTTCATCTCTCAAATGAATAAAATGCTTTAACTTGGGAGAACATATAGTACATAAACAGAATGATTTTCAAAAATAAAAAAGACCTTAAAAGTTAACACAGTAAAAATAAGGTTGTTTTGTTGCAAAAAACGGAAATGGCAAAAACATTCATATTCACTTGGTATATTTCTGTTGACTAATAAAATCTATCTTGAGCAAGGTTTCCAGGTGAATAGAGAAGAACACAACAACTTTTATTGATACCACATCTCTTCATGTTAGTGAGCCATCATGCAAGTGGTAAAAATGTGACAGCAAAACACCGGCCACTTTCTATTTTCAAACACACTTAGAAACAACATTGGCCCAAAGAAAGATTCCCTACTATACAACCCAATGAACCGACTGAAGATATAGAACACTAGAGAAGACATCAGTCACAATAAATGTAAACACAGTGTCACAAGGGATAAAGAACACATTTCAAAGAAAAACACACAAGCCAACCAACTACCTACATCACTTGGGTAAAAATAAAGCACCTAAAACAAATCTGAAACTCAGGTATGTCTTACTTTGAAAAGCAGCCAAATGTCATATGTGATTTTCTCGCCTAAACAAAACAAAATAAAACAAAACAAAATAAAATATAAAATAAAGCTACTCTCAAATAAGGATGAAATAAGTAAGTCCAAAGGCTCTATTTAAAATTTTTCTTTTACCACAAAGTTGTGAAGTGCTCTGAAGTCCAAGATGGGCTTGAAGCCCTTCCTGACTTTTTCAGGATCAGGAAACCTTCACTAAAATCCTTTTCCTTGTTCCTCTTGTAGTGCACGCTTTATTAATCTGCATTTAGAAGGAAAAAAAATCTGGTTCAGAAGAACGGAAGACTTTGAAATATGCCACATCACTTCAGTCTATGCTCTGAACTGCTTTCGGTTAATTAGTTTTGTGTTAGCAATTTCAGAAGACATGATGGACACTAGAAGTAGTTCCAAAGAAGGTAGAAACTGGACAGAGAACCAAGTTTTCAAGAAATTGGAAAACAAATGACCAAAGAATTTCTCTCATATAACCATCAATAATCTCCCACCCCAATTAAAAGCACTTTAAAAAACGCAGATATTTAATTAACTTGAACATTTTCATAGTGCATTATGAAACTTTAACTAATGGTGAAAAAATTGGCACTACAGTTAAAACAGAAAAGAAACATTCCAAATTTACAGTATCTGGCAGACACATCAAAATTAATGCCAGGTCTTCTCTGACACTATCTCGTCTCCTCAAAGTTTTTCTTAGGTTCAATGAAGTCATGTATTTGCAAATATTTTAACTAAAAATTACTGTAATCCTCCCAGGATTATAGGTTGTAGACCTCATGCTAATTCTGCCTTCATAGGGTAAGGTATGGAAACATCTCATATGATTCTACATATATAAAGAGACACATAGTTTCCCTTTCCTTCTGCACTTTCCTGAAGATGGTCATTGATAGGGTAATTGCAAGAGGTTGTATAAGTCCTATACAAAAGCAATCTAATTTCATCAGACAAATCACACAACAAAACCACACTGTAAAAACTTAACTCATTGCATAATACTTTGATGATAAACTAGATCTATACAGCTAGTTAAGAAAGCTTGATTAAAATATGCAACATAAAAAGACAATTAAAACATAAACTAACCAGGCAATTTAGCAGGTGTTCTCTACTTTGCCATTACTTTCCAAGGAAAAAAACAGAATTTAAAAACAAAAATTTAAAACCACCATTTTAAGTACAATCTGTTTAATCACTTCCACAAATAAAATCTAAAATAATTTTTTACCTAGGAACAAAATCACAACTGACTAACTCTTAGACTGCAGGAAGGAATATTCTTTTAAATTTCATGTGAAATTAATGAAAAGAATGAATACCATGTCTTGAAAGCATTAAGGAGGCAAACCCCACACTGCGCATCACTTAAAAATCAATGTGTGGGTCTAATAGTAGCCTACTGACGAACTAGCCTACTGATGAACATTTTCTTCAAACTTTTAAATGACAATAAAAATGTACTTAATATGCAATTATATTGTTTAAGGCAAACTACCATATGCTTTAAACTGTCTGACAGAATTGTAAAAAAAACACCATTTCAGGGGGTACAAAAATGGAGTAAGAAATTTAAGACGAACTAAACAATGGAGGGTGACAATGAGAAGTTAAACCTACAGCCAAGAAGCCAAGTACGCTAGGTCAAGTCAAAGAAAGGACTACTACGAAGTTTTAAAGTCAAGTCCTGAACACCTGTGTGTTTAAGGGAATGTGGCACAAAGGGTGAAGAGTCAGTACTGCTTAACCTGCAAAGATTTCTTGAGATTCAGATATTTGCCAACAGGCTTTGGATAGGACTCTAGACAAGAAGAAAATTAGGACACCCAAGCATGGATAGCAGTTACAATTCCATGTCATTCAGAATAGTGAGGTTGGTTTCTGCTGTATTTTATCTTTTTTTAGGGAACTTGTTAATTATTTTATGCAATTTTGCAATTCTCCTAAACCATTACTTTACAGATCTATGGTCTCTATTTGGTGAAATCCAAAAATATCTGAAAAAAAAATCAAAAGATTTTCCATAACTAATTTATTGGTAATACCTAAACTGAACTGACACAGAGCTATACAGAATCTTAATTTTCCCATTTGATTTGTATATTCATAAATTTAAAAGCAGACACTGCAGTAGTATGTCATATATGCATACTTATTTCCTAAAATTAAAAAATAAATCTGAATTCAAAAGGTTCTATGTACTTGCTTTTAGGGCAAGTCTACACCACAGATTCTAAGTCACAGACTACTTGAAAAGGCACTATGACTCTGCAGATTCAGGAAGACTAGTCATAGGTTGCAGCCATCACCCAGGAGAGAGAGAATAGTAGCTTCAAACAAGGTAGTGGTATTGAAGGTAGAGAGGACAAATTCGAGATACACTAAAGAAGTAGAATCAAAAGACTTATGTGTGTTTGCATATAAGCTGAAAATAAAATTGAAAAGACAAAGATGATCAGGGTAATCTTATAATGTATTATCCAAACTAATATATTTTTGAGAGTGAAAGGGGCCAGGAATGAAAAACTGTATGAACAAGTTTGGGACCTCAGAACAGGTTCCAGTGAGAGGAACTCTGTTTAAACTCCTTGTGACGTGGGTGCTAGTGGTGGATCCTAGTTCAGCTTATCCACCTGACCTGTGGGCATGTGGCTCTACAAGTCAGGAGACTTTTCTCAGTATATCAACAGTGCATTGATAGTAAATGAAGGCAATGAAGTAGGAAATATCACTCTCACCAGAAGCTGGCATGTGTTCAAACTTTCTGGGGCAACACAATTATTGAGGATCTTCTACATGTTCCTGCCTCTTCATCTCCTTCAGATGTTAACACAACCTGAAGCTACAGACTTTATGATACTGTGAACAAACTACTTTTACATTTTAAAGACTATCAAAATTAGATGGACATTTCTACCTTGATTGGCAATAAAATTTACAATAATACTTTGGATCTCTCTCTGTTAAATGCTTTCCAATGTCCTTTTAAAAAATATATTTTTATACCTTTGTTTTATTTATTTATTTTTTTGTGGTGCTGAGGATCAAACCCAGTGCCTCACATGCACTAGGCAAGCACTCTACCACTGAGCTACAACCCCAACCCTCCAATGCCTCCCCCCTTTTTTTAAAATATATTTTTAGTCTTTAGGGTTTTTTTCTATATATGTTTTTAGTTGTAGGTGGACACAGTACCTTTATTTTATTTTTATGTGGTGCTGAGGAAGGAACCCAGGGCTTCTCGTGTGCTAGGCAAGCGCTCTACCACTGAGCCACATCCCAGCCCTCCAATGCCCTTTTAATTCCTTGTTTTTGAATTCTTAATTTTGATTCATCCATCAGTCAACTGAGTTGACTTATATGAAAGATAACTTGGAGGTGCTGGGGATAGCTCACTGATTGAGCTTGCCTAGCATGAATAAAGCCCTACGTTCAATCCTCAGCACTACAAAAAAAGAAAGAAAACCTTGAGGACAAAAGGGTTCAAGATTTCAGTGTTATCAGAGAAAAGCCTTAAGCAGCTTTTCTTCCACATTATACAACATACATCCTCACCTGGACATCTTTACAATATGTTCTCTGCCTTTTAAACTGAACTAAGTTACTAAATGGTCTAGGAGATGACACTTTTTACTTATACTAGCTATAACTTGGCCCTTTCCATCAGGAAAGTAAGACCTCTGCTTAGAAAAACTTTTCCTCAAATATATCTTTGATTATTGCCTCTAGTGTAGCTTTTTCCTAAAAGAAATCTAAGTCTTTTTGTGGTAATCTTGTCCTCCATGCCTATCATTATCTTCCTCATAGTTTCCATTCACTTTCCTTTTTTCTCCATTCTTAAACAGCATCTCATGGGCCCTTCTTCATGTCATGGACATACCCTGTCACAACACCAGCTTCAACTGTCAGTATCCCTAGTGAAGATGCTGCTATTGTTTGCCCAACAATCTATCTTCATCTCACTTTTCCTTTTTCCATATCATCTTGCCAACTTTTCATTTCAACTTTATATTCTCTGATGTGTACTTCTTAGAGATCATGAATTCAAACTAGACTTTCTTTTTTTTTCTTCTCTTGGCCTCAGTAATAGATCATTTTAAGAACAAAGTTGTTTTTCTGAGTCTTCATGCTACCCGTTTCTATTAAGTTTTCACACAGGTTTCCCACAATTACTTTCAATTCATTTATCCTCATAAAGTAGACATCCACCCAGGTACTGTGTTTACTAAAGTTACCCTTGGGTTATTAATTTTGGCATTAGTGGAAGTCCCTCTCTCATCTAGAGTTAGTTTACTTGATAAATATTTGTTGAGCACCACCAGTATTGCCAAGTATTTGCCAGGGAATTTAAAAGCAAACAAGTGCACTGCCCTCATGGAGCTAATTTTTAGCAAGGGAGATGGGTAACAAGGAATAAATGAAATAACTTGTTTAATAACACCATGAAGGATGTAAAGAAGATGCAGTGATACAGAAAAGAATGAGTGATAATAAGTTCACATGCATAGATTCAGACTGACTGCTAATTCCCAAAAGGCTAACATCTAAGATGGCTGTGCCTGACTGGTATTCAATCCTCTATATTAGCGCTGATAGTTCTGAACAAAAGGAAGGCTTCTCTCCTCAACAAAGACTATCACAGTAATATGGCCCACAATATCACCAACTGACATTTCCTTGAGCAAAACTCCTCTAGATTGGTGATCTACTATTAGTCCCTTACTTGTTCCTAACTATTTTATATCTGGTAGATTCAGTATCCAAACTCATTGCAAAATATGCACAATGAAAGTTCTCTTGTCAATACAATCAAGTCTGGCAATAGATCTGTCCAGTGAAAGTTAAAACAGATCTGGAAATAAAAGTTAAAGTAGGAAATCATTACGATAAATACCAGTTGTTATCAACATTTACTTTATCATAAAACATACAAACATGCATGATACTCTACTGATGTAAGAACAAAGGCTTATGAGGCAATTTAGACTATGGGACAGCTAATTGGAGATTTTTGTCATATTTTCTGCATAACCAAACACATGATAAACCATCTGTGGTTTTAAGCTTAGGTTTCTTATGTGAATATTAAGCAATCTGAGTGAGGACTGCTTCTACATTTTTATGATTTCTTACCACATCTTTTGCACTTATCTCACCAATATTTATCAGTGACTCACCTTTGCTGAATCTTTCCAAAGCAGTCAACTTTTTAAAAAGGGGTCTTCGTATTTAATTCATCAGTTTAATAAAAACACATTAGGAGGGAAAATAACAATAAAAACCTGAATTAGGAATAAATAACTGATAAACACAACTAAAAAGACTGGTATGTTGACTGTCAATCCAAGGTTTGGAATTCCCATGATTGTTTATCTTCTTCTATGTTTTTATATGTGCTTTAATGGGAAATTAAGTCAGTCTTAGAGTTCCTAGTCAGTCATCATGTAAACTGGAAGTTCATTTTTTAATAAAATAGGTATTATTTCACATAAGTCAATGTGAGGTTGAATTAATGTTCATCACCCCTAATGTCACAAAATATATAGAAATGATAAGGGTGGGGAGAAACCAGTGGAGGAGGTAGCATCTTTCCTGCTAACTTCATCTTCCAAAGAATGTTATATTTCTCTAAAAAATTAGACCAAGTAAAACCCTGTGAATGATTAATTTAAACTAGCAAACAACAGGTAAGGTTATTTTATGTTGCCTATCCAGACATGATAGCTCTAAAACCATACCAAAACACTAGTCAAGGCAAAAAACTTTGAACACCAGTCAATGCAAAAAACTTTTAATATAAAATTAACTTAATCATATTGAAGGCACTTTCTAGTTTCTTAGGAACTTCCTGGATTTAAATAATATACTATGCTCTATTCAATCTTTTTATTTTTGTTTTTTATTTTATTTACTTATTTTTAATCCTGGGGATTGAACCCAGTTATTCTTCAACGGAGCTATACCCACAGTGCTTTTTATGTTTTAAGACATGGTCTTGCTAAATTGTCCAGGATGGCCCTGAACTTGCAATCCTCCTTCTCAGTCTCCCCAGTAACTGGGATTACAGGTGCACGTGCCACTGTGTCTGGCTAGGGTAGGTCTTAATCTAGTATAACTGACATCCTTATAAAAATTCCAGATACAAAACAGAACACAGAGGGAAGAGGATATGAAGTCATAGGGAGAACAGCTTCTACAGTTAAGGAATGCCTAAGGCTAGTAGAAGCTAGTAGAGAAGTACTGCATAGATCCTTCCTCACAGTCCTCAGAAGGAACCCCTCCTGATGCCACCATGATTTACACCTTCTGGACTCCAAAGCTGTGAGACAATACATTTCTCTTGTTTAAGCCACCTAGTTTGTGCTACTTTTGTTGTTGTTGTCATCTGACCCACCTCTACCACTACAGGGGAGTAAACTCAGGTTTGTCCTAGCTCTGAACTACATCCCTAGCTCATTTTTTTAAAAATTCATTTATTATTGATTTTTAAAAACTTTTTGAGATAGGGTCTTGCTAAGTTGCCCACCCTGGTCTCAAACTTGCAACCCTTCTGCCTCATCCTCCCTAGTAGCTGGGATTACAGGCATGTGCCACTGAGTCCAACTATTCTGTTCAGTCTTTTAGGAAAAGGATCCTTTCTGAAAATACTCTAGTGGATTACTAACAGGATGAAGTATATCTCTAGATCATCAGAGAATTAATCAAACTGTATCTCGAAAGAGTCAAATTTAACAAAACATAATGCAGATGGAATATAGGTAAAAAATCACAAATACCTTTTATAACCAAATTGTGATTAAACAGAAAAGCATCTTGCAGAAGAGTTTATGAGCTCATCCCTTAAAATCAATATAAGTTCACTATACCATTACTTGTCAAGATAGACCTAGACTCAATTAGCTCAGTTTTTATGTTTTTAAGGATCTATAGCACTAACAATTAGCAATTCTCCATCAAAAGAAAATTTCTATAGCAGCTTTAAAAGGTAAAGAGTTTCAGCTGTTCAGAAAAATAGAACCTGTTGAGGATCTACTGTATCAACTGCTAGTCAAATCATGTTTTCTATTATTACCTTAAATTTCCTTGGAATAATTTTAAAATGCAGTCTATCATTTTTGGGTAGGTTTGTTGTTGTTTTGTGGTGCTGGGATCAAACCCAAGGCCATGTGCATGCTAGGCAAGCACTTCTTCCACTGAGCCGCAACCCCAGCCCTCCAGGATATCATTTTTCCAGAAATAAAACCCATTATTTTCCTGACTTTATACACTTATTTTTCTGCTTATCAATGTAAAGCCATTTTCATAATGGTTTTCTAGTGAATGGTAAGACTTGAGGGTAAATCATTATAAACCAGGAGCAACAAGTGCAGTTCTTACACTAATTATCACTGCTAGTAGTCTTTAATCTCCCCACGGTCAAATGCTAGGCAAGCTCCATCTGGATATGTACAACTCTTGTCATCAGACTCATCTGTCACACCAGAACTACCTTGATTTGAGTCATGGAATTTCAGTTCCATCCTTAGGCGACAAATGCTTCTACCAAATGTATGTTGTAATAAAGTTGCCAGAATCTGGTTAGAATTCTGTTTTCTTACAAATTCCATTTCCAAACAACGAAAATAAGGTGTTGAGCTTGTTTTCTTCATTTAAAACTTACATTTAAGCAACTGTTTAGATACAGTATAGATACCTTCCCAGATATATTTTCACATGGTATATAAATGCAGTGATGACAATGACAACAAATGAAAAAAGAATCACCTGAAACCTCGACTCTTATTACACTTATTATAATTATTGCCAGGACAATTGTCTACAATAACAACATTAAAAATACAAAATGAAGAAGTGGGCAAATACTCTACATGTCAATAACAACAACAAAAGTCATGTGTTACAATTAATCTGATGAAGTCAACTCAGCTATTCAGGAATATCTTTTGTAGCCCTCATTATGAAGAAACCCTCAACATGAAATCTTGATGTTAACTCGATAACTATGCGATGATAATTAGATGAAACCTAGATATTTTCAGGTTCATGGTATAAAAATCTAAAATTTTATATACGTACCTCTACAGATTCAAAGCTCTACTGATTTGCAACTTATTTTATTTTAAGTGTTATTAATAAGTTAGTTTACCAGGAAGCACTCTGGCACCCAACCTCCAAATATCATGTGGGGAGGAGACACACCAGGATGCCACATTTTCACATATACCATGAGCCACGTTGTATACATATCTGGTGTCTAAAGCTTCATATTCTCTTCAATCAATAACTAAATGTATTCCAACAAATCTTTATATTGAATTTTTACTATGCTAAATACAATACTACTGGCGTAGTGGCAGAAATAAATGAAAGAAATAGTTTCTACCCTCAAGGAGTTTACAATCTAGTGGGATTAACTTTCAAGTAATAATACTGGCAGAAATAAGCCAGCATCAAATGCTAACCATGTGAGTGAGTTATTTTGGGCCTGATTTAGATGAAAATTTGGGGCCAGCATCATAATGGGATGAGAGTGTGGGCATCTTGGAAGGAGAATGAGTTTATTTTGAACTGAACATGGGAAAAATGTGAATTGTGGTGGCCAGTGGTTAACTGTGGCAGAGTCTCCAAAGATGACTGTCGTCCTTCCCTCTGCTTCCCATACATGTTCCTCACATCAAGAAATACAGAATAATCCCCCTCTCCTTGTATCTTGACTAACCTTACTGACTTCCTTGACCAAAAGAAATAATGGAAATGACCTCTGGACTTCCATATGAGGTCATAAGAAGCCTTGCAACTTCTACCCAGAAAACTCCCAGGTATCTAATTCTTGGGACTCTCATTCTTAGAAAGTGTCTCCACAGTTAAGGAAGTCATGTTATATGGAAAGGTCATGTATGAGTACGGGCAGTTGACAGTCCCAATTCAACTCAGTCAACGAGCTGCAGCAACTTCCAGAAATGTGAGAGAGTCCTCTCGGACACAGCCTTGTCAAGCATTTGGGGAATTCTAGCCCCAATCTTTGATTGACTGCAACAGTATGAGAGACCCTAAGTAAGAACTGGCCAGCAATTCTACAGAATCCTGAGAGATATAATAAACTCTATTTAAGACATTAAGTTTTGGGACAGTCTGTGAGGCAAAGACTACACAAATTCTTCAATAGGCAACAAGTCCCTGCAGAATACTGAGATAAAAAATAACATTCTCACAGTTCTGCTTTTGGGTAGATTCCTCTGATAATTACATGTAATAATTAGGGACATAGAAAATTGAAGACAAAAGTGCAAGAAGCCATTGCAATAGTCCAAGCAAAGCATAAAGGATGTGTGAAAACAAAAGAGTAACAGGAAAAGAGGATGGATATCAGAGATCAGTAGGGGTAAAATCCAAAAGACTCCACTTGGTGAAATTTAAGAACTAATAGAAGGCAGAGGTCAAAGTGAGTTCTAGGGTTACAGAACTGAGATAACCAAGAAGATAGTAATTCTATTAATCAAGATTGGCCAAAAGGCATATGTGCAGGAAATTAAGTTTTAAGTGCTGGGAGGTCAATGAGGTAGAATCATTCAATAAGCAACTGGCAATGGGGCGTGGAGTGCCTTTTATGAAATTAAATACTTTTTATGTCTAGTTGATATCTGAAGTCACTCAAAGTCCAGAAAACATTGACTTTCACTGTGTCTCCATAGTGTTATAGGTTTCTTTTCAAGTTAATCCCTTCTCTCTTCTTGGCAGGACAGAAGGATGAAGGGAGGGAGGGAGGGAGGGAGGAAGGAAAAGAGAGATGTAGGATAGTTTTCCAACAAATACCTTACTAAAAGTTAAAAGCACTAAAGGCAAATTTATAATAGTTCAAACAAATTAATCTCAAACTGAAACAGCTTGCTAAATTTTAAATGTGTCCCCCCACCGCCCACAATGCTCATGCACTGGAAACTTAATCCCCAGTGCAACAATGTGAGAGGTGAGACCTTTAAAAGGTGATCAGGTCATGAGGACCCTGCCCCCATAGATGGATTAATGGTTATCACAAGAGTGGGTTAGTTATCTTGCCAGGGAGTTCCTGATAAAAGGATAGCTTCAGACCCTCCCCCAACCTCTTTTCCAGCAGGCTGCCCTGCCATTTCACCTTCCACCATGGGTCTCCTGCCATTTCACCTTCCACCAAGGTCCTCA
The DNA here is from genome assembly GCF_902686445.1 of Sciurus carolinensis. NCBI lineage: Eukaryota > Metazoa > Chordata > Mammalia > Rodentia > Sciuridae > Sciurus > Sciurus carolinensis. The sequence goes on along the minus strand of NC_062218.1, from coordinate 93,469,776 downwards.
CCATATGCAGCCTCCCCCTCTTGAACTTTTCAGCCTCTAATACCATGAGTCAAATGCATTTCTGAACACTATAAATTAGTTAGCCTGGTATTTTGTTACAGTAGCAAAATCAAACCAAGACAAATTTTCTACTTAAAAATTAAATTCTTCCAAGTTCCCAATCTTGCAAGTCTTTTTTGTAAACAGTTTCTATAGAAAAATTATGAATATAAAGAAACAAAAACTCGTCTATGTTTAAGGATTGTTTAAGGCTAGACAATTTATGACTTGCTCAAGAGGCCCTAACTTTAACTCTTAAATGGTAACTGTGTACTATACAAAAACTAGGAAATTTACACATTACATAGTTCACACAGCCTTGTGAACTAAATACAAAGATGCATATTAACGTCACTTTCAGCAGATTAGGTGCAACATTTTAAATATAAACAAAATTATATTAGATATAGCTATAATTAATGTTGCCAATACCATGATCAAATAATTTACACTGATTTAAATCCTATGTGTTTAAATCAATGTTTCTCAATCTTTTTAAATTATCATCTTACTAAGGACTCTTTTTAAACATTTACTTTCTAATCAATCATCATACAATTTTAATACCACACATAAACTCTTTATCTGTTTTATACCATATCTGTGCTTTATGTTAACAAAAATAAGATATTTTTCAAATAACCCAAGATTTTCACCCTCCTAGGGAGGATATCTCTCACTGTGAATATGTGATTTATTTAGATTAATAATTTGATACTCAAATAGAAACTATACTTATAATTAAAATAAAGTTAAGCCCTTGAGCATTAAGGAAGATTTAGGAGAATGTGAGAAAGACTTATATTCGAAAATCTCCCAATAACCAGTGAGATCAGCAATTATTTAATGTGCAGTACTCACTAAATAAAAATATCAAATTCTTCCATTTGGGAGGCCACTATCAATATTCTTCACTGATTTTACTAAGCAATCAGTAATGAAAGTAATTTGTGGATAACAACTTCAATGTAGATTTTACAACAAAAAATAAAAAGTCCTAATAAAGTTCTCAGGTACAAAATGAACAAAACACATGAAAATAAGAATCTGACAATCAGAAGAATTCCCAAAGTACTGAACTGTGGAAATGGTAGTGCTGACATTTAATAGAAATGTACTAAAAAAGAAATAATAGTAAGAGAAAGAACATTATCTAAACACAAACTTTTTTACAAAAAAAATTAAAAAGCAATCATTTTACTAATACTCTTTAAAACTCTATTTGTCTATCTATAATTAAAACTCCTCAATACTAAGGTTCGAAGATAATGTTTCTCCTTAATTATATCATATTTCCTGAGTTTCTTCCTGTAACATAAGTAAGGCTAAATTATCAATTATTGTTAGCCAATTGTGGAAACATTAAAGGAAGGAAAAAACTACAAGGAACATATTTCGTTCTCTGACCCATTTTGGCTCCAGCCCACCTCCACCCACCTACACTAATATGCACCTAGAATGAGAGTGAAAGATAGAAATGGAGTGTAAATCACTTATAGTAAGTATTTATTATTCTTTCAGGCAGCAAATCAAAGAGATCTTCCTCTCATCAAAATATAAAAAAGAAAAAATTAACAGGAGGATTATGTTAAAACCAAATAGGTAACTGACACTATAGTTTATTAGGAGTATAATACAGACAGAACCTCAAATGTATTGAAACATTACTTATGTTTAAATTAAGGATTTTTAAAAATTTTTATGATTGGCATTTCTTTCAGTATCATTATTTTTTCATCTTATGACCTTACAACCTAAAAGCTTTTAAGACTTCAGTAATGTTGCTGATAACTTTGGTATTACTAAAAATCACTTTTCTTGTTCAAAGATCTAAGCTAAGAAGTCTCTAGTGAAAAAAAATTAGACAACTAAGGCATTAGTCTATTAACCAAAATCTCAACTTTACTAGCAGTTGCAAATTTTCTCCATACTTTCCTATTTATTTTAAAATAAATTTAATAAAGCATACTTAATTAAAATGATGAATTACTCTTAAAAATTATTCTCTAATCCTTCAATTTTTAAGAGGGTACAATTTCTCAATTAAGATATTAAAGAGTTAAACTACAAAACATGCTGCACTTCTGGATTCACTGCCTAATGACAGGTTAATATTTGGTCATTAAAAATAGATAACCTTGGTGGTGAAAGATTAACTAATAGAAACAGAGTGCACTTCTCTATAAATCAGATGTAGCCACCAATTAAATGCCCTAGTTTTTGTTAATAAAAAAATTTACCACTTTCTTTAGTGTAAGTCAACAGTGCTAAAACAAAGCAGTCTGACTAACAAAATGACAGTTTTCTAGTGAACAATTTACAGGAGGAAACCGGACAGCATTTTATCATATATAATAATATAATATATAATTGATATACAATACATAATCAACATATCATGTACATATAAACAAAGAAAGTAGGATCAGGGATTAATGGAAACCAGGTAACTACATGAAAGGTTAATCAAGAAAGGAAATAATCTAAAAGTAATCAAAATTACAAAGGGCATTTTTTAATTATAAGCTATATACCATACGTTTTACTTATGGAAAATATTCTTCTAATAGTTTATTCAGTAATGTACCAACCACTGTGTTAGCTATTAGCATTAAACATGAAAAAATCAAGGAAGAAAATCTATTTCTTCAAAAAGAAATTTTGTAATTAATAAAATGATTAAATTAAATATTAACTCAAAATATATGCTGACTAAAAACCAGAAGCATAAAAGACAAAAAAATTCAGCAGAAAAGTAGTAAACATTTATAAGAAATTACAAATTTACCTTGGCTCCTCTGCACTCAGCTTGATTACATGGCTTTCTGGCAGAGAATCTTGTGATTTTTGTATCGAATTCTATAAAAGTGAACAATAATTTTTTATTTTACTTTTAAAACGTAAGTTTAAATATTAGCTAAGCAATAGTACTTTGCAAACATCTTTAAAAGGGTACATTAGAAAGAAGAACTTTATTTCCTGCTACAAAAAGTACATCAAAATTCAAAGCAAATAATTTGTGTGAATACATGTGTGTATATGCACACAAATGTGTTCAGACTTCAAGCAAAACATACATGACCAGAGCTACAGTCCACAATGAGTCATTCTACTTAGGAACCAAGTAAGAATTCTAGACAAAATTCTGCAATAGGCTTTACACTATTTTACTTCTGTATCATGTTTCATATCTGTAAGAAATATATGTCCATTTCTTATATTTTTTACTTTAAAATGAAAATATATAATCCTTGCTTTATTATAAGCATCAGTCTAAAAAAATATTAAGGTGAATTTCTGATTCCAGATGTGTACACTCAAATTACATATAAAATTCAAATACCCAACTTTCATCACAGAGTCTAGTGATAAATAAATATCAATTAAAAAATATATGATGTCAGGTGCAGTGGCACATGCCTGAAATTCTAGCAATTAGGGAGGATGACAAGTTTAAGGTCAGCCTGGGCAACTTAACAAGATTCTACCTCAAAATAAAAAGGGTTGGGGATGTAGCTCAGTGGTATGATGCTCCTGGGTTCAATCCTAGTACTTCCAAAATAAATAAATAAGTAAATAAGATAAAAATATCTGAGTTAAGTTAAAAAAGGGTCATACTCAATCATATTCTGTCTTTCCTGTTGCATAGCAGCAAGTTCTACCTTTCAGAACACTTTCTTAGAAGTTTTTCTGATTCTAATGACAGACAAGGTAAGACAGACATTACCATTCCATTTTACAGATAAATGAATGAGGGCCCATAGAAGGTAAGAAACTTTTTCAAGGACCATACAACCAGGGCTGAGGCCAACAGCTATCTCCTAATTCCTTTAACACTGCTCTACTGCTAACATACTTGAGCACTGTCCATAGCACTCATTGGACTTATCCAGAAACCAGGGTACCATTCAAACCTCAGGTTCATCAAGAACAGGTTAATGGGGTTGATCTGTATATATAAGGTTGATATATATCTTATGTTCATCTACAACTAGAAGAAGAAGAAGAAAGAAGAGAGAAGGAAGAAAGAAGGAGGAAGAAACGAGGAGGAGGAAGGAGAGGAGGAGGAGGAGGGAGATCAGGACTTAACAACAATTCAAATATGCAGAGGTTTCTAATTTAGCCAAGCAGAATAACTAATTACAATGTTCAATTGCCTTACAATATCACTTTAAGAATGTTGTAAAAGTCTATATTTTTTACCTTCCTTGAAATAAATTCATTGTGTTATTTTTAAGGCTAAGATTTAGTCAGAACAAAATACATATCAGAAACTAAATGCAGATACACTTATAGAAAAGAAGAGTGTACAATTAACTCGTTTCAAGTATTAAATTCTTGTAAATAATGTGCAAAATAATAATTTGAGTTCCATATCATTTTTCATCAAGCTTCTCATTTCATTTTCTAATCCAAGAACAAAAGAATCATATTTTTATGATGACAATAAAAGAGATCAACTAACCATCTCTAGGAAGGGATCAGAGGAGTAGGTCTCATACATGCTTTTGTTCTTCAAAATAAGAAGAAATGCAGAATCTCCAATAACCTTCTCCAAAACACTTAATGAATTAAATAGTCTGTAAAACAAAAAATTTATTAGTCTGAGAATTCAAAACCATGCAAACATTGTTTTCAGTTTCTTTACTAGTGGTCAAACCACCAGTACATTCGTCTTGTGTTCAGAAAAGGAAACCTGTAAGTATACAACAAAGTGTCTCCTTGGTCTCCGAAACTGAGACTTAGGGGGGAAATAGTTAATCAGAAGCTATCACTGATAAGCATTCATTTAAAATAGAAAACATTTTTGTTCACACCTGAAACACATTACCTTATTCAATCCTTTTATACTTTCTACAACTATCATTTCAAACAGTAAGAATATCCAGTATGATCACCCCAAGAACTATAAGGTAGTCTATCAAAAAGCAATAATCTGCTCCTTTACTTCAAACTTCAATAAAAACAATGAGGAAGGAAAACATGAGATTAACTCTTAGTTTACAAGAAAACTGAACCAATATGCGAACCATTCCCCAATAATTAAAGGTGATACTTTATTGACTTTAATCTCATGTTATTGTTCAAGAGAACTGTGAAGAAGAGTTTCTCACAAATCTGGATAACGAAATTGTCTTCATTCTTGGTATTTTTCTTGGTCCTTGAAATTAGTCTTCAGATTGTATTTTTGTCTGAAGAACCAAATGATATTAAGAATCTATTGATCTGTGATCAGTTCTGGAATATAACCTCAGTACTTCACTAGTCATTGATGAAGCAATATATATTGGAAAAGAACTTGCTTAAAGTTGTTTATTGTTTCAAAATCAATCATGCTTCTTTAAGGTTTCACAGATCAGGCATCCTTAAGTAAATGCATAATAGAGAAATTTGTAGGGAAGCCTCTTTGTGTTTTAATCAATCATCACAATGCATTTATTATCCTTACAGAGCCATTGGATCATTTTCTCCAATACAGGAATCAATTCTTTCAAGTATTTTTGTTGTTATGTAATATCAACAACAAAAATGTTGGTAGAATAATTAGAGATAGCTTCTTTTTGCAGAACACTAAATTTTCCTTCAAGGGTGTAAGTGCCCAAGATTAATGTTATTAATTAAATATATTTACATAGTAAATCTATAACTATAATACTAAAATCTTATGGATTTGAATTCATGCCATTATCTAGTTAAATTTTTCAGTATATTCAAACATTTTTAAATAACATTGAGTGTTTTCAGCAGACTAAAAGACCATACAAATGAATACAGTTTAGGGATGGAAACAACTCCCTCAGCCTAAGTTTGTTTCTACATGGTTATCTTCATTAGGCAACCTGAACCTACAGAATAAAAATCATGTTCTCCTACAGGTAAAACCATACATATATTGCAATATATTACAGAGTCCTAATTAAACTGAGGAAAGTCACAAATCAATGTGGCCATACATGCAGCCTTCTAATGAGATGAGCACTAAAAAATACAGCAGAGTGTATCCCAAATGCTTTGTCAGGATGCATAAGGCTGTTTTGTTTAAAACAAAACATATGGAAAGTAAATAAGTTTGAGAAACACTGGATGAAACAAAATTTTAAAATGTTAAAACATTTCATTAGCATGAGATTTCTCAGAGATTCTAACTTTCTAACATGCACTTATCCTATTAATATGGAACACTATTCAGGGAAAATCACTTAGGAATCACAGCTTTCTAGTTTGCTGTCACTGCTGTTGTTTAAACAGATGGCATCATGTCTGTCATTCAACAGTTTGATCTATATGTTTAGGACCCGCATGCGCAGTCATTGTTCAGTTTTTCCAACCTACATTATTTACAATATAGGAATAAAAAAGGGGAGGAATTCTGTGACTGGTCTCATTACCATTTCTTCTCCCTTTCTACCTAAGCCTCACTCACTACTTTTAAGCTGAACATCCATTATAAACACTTTGGGTAATTTATATTTTCAGGCCACAGTTTAGAATTAACCTTAAAATATGCCATGATATAGTCTTGTCCTGCAGTTTATAATTATATAAACACTGATATACGACTGTTGAGAACATGACTCTGAGTTACTCTGGAATGTCAGAGGAAAAAGCTAGAAGGGTCTGGATCTCCTCTAACTTTAAGGAGCTGTCATACTTGACCCGGTTATCTGCTAACTTCTTTCACATAACATACTAACAAGCAGGACAAGATTTATTCTGTTCGGGCTTGCTATTACTAGCAGCCAAATGTAATTCCTAACTCATATACTTGTTCAGAGGGACCTTCCTGCCAAGGTCTGAATGAACAGCAGTCAACAGTCCGTGTACAAGAGAAAATGCTAGTGCCTCTATAATTCTCTAACTTGTGTTTTGAATTTTCTCCTTAAAATGTCTGTGCTAATGATCTGATAATTGTTTATGACTTTTCAATTGAAGTGTGAAGTACTTGCAAAGCAAATTTGCAAATGTCAAGTACCATTTGAAAATTACTATGTCTTTTTTTCTCTAACATGCAATTCTGTATGGCTTTTTTTTTTTTTTTTTAAAGCTAAAAGCAATATAAAACATATTTAGGAACTAATGGCAGGCCTCCCAGAAAAGTCATGAGACAGAACATGTTCTGTATCAAATCAAACTGTATTGTATAAATGCATTCTATTGTCATGTACAACTAATTAGAACAAATTAAAAAATTAATTAAAAAAAAGAATAAAAGAGCTCTACTCAAATGTCTTTAATATGGCAGCCAGAGAGAGCAAGTAGCGGTGTAGTAGAGTGACTTCTCCACATCCTCTTAGTAGCTCTGCCCTAGTCTGATTCCAAGTCTGACTTTTAACCAAGAAGGCAGAAGCCGGTGAATAGGAAAAATGAAGGATAGGACACTTCTTTCAAAAATGCTTTCTGTAGCAGGAATACCAATACCAACATCATCTAATCGTTTTCTACTTTAAGATTAGCTCAACGTCAACATATACCATATACTGAGGAAAGTATATTTGCCAAAAATCTCTGAAGATAGTCAAGATATTACCTTGAATTTACTTTTGAAGGACTGGAGCTAATGAAGTCTCAAAAATATCTTTTTCCCCAGATTTCTAGAAAACTAGTAAAATATTATAACTAAAAATTTAAATACTTATTATGATTAATAATATCAGTTGTAGGTCAATTTTTAAGGTTGATTTTATAAGCTCCATATACTTTTCATAAAAGCAATCCACTTTTTAAATCTATAAGACAATCATAGCATATTTTAATGATTTTAATATATTATCAAAGCATACCATTTGTTGATGGGGAAAAAAATCTGGAAGAATTAACAGTCTATGCTATGGTGGAACAATAGTCATAATTCCAATATAGGAATCCCCTCTGAAGCGTCCTAACAAACAGCAATCCAAACTCTAGCATGACAGAGATCTCACTATCACAGAAGTTCAGTTTTTCTACTGTTGGGAAGCACAGTTCTCTAAGTCCTCTGCCTTTCCAAGCCAAAGTCTGTCCTCATTGTTTCTAATTCTTTACTACAGATATAACTGAGCTTCTACTCCCTTACTTTTCTATAGCTCTTCAATGACTGGAAGATGGCTTTGATAACAAAACCCAAGACACCCTTCCCATTCTCAATTGATTATATCATCCACAGAGGACATACTTTTTAGATCCTTTCTCTTTACTATGTTCCTCATTTTTGTTTTTCTGTCAGTGTGCCTCTAAAAATAAATCAAATGTCCAAGAACAACAGGATATGAAACAGGATGAGATTAAACTGCTGTATATACAACAAAGGGGGGCTCTTTATCTCCCTGGATTTTAACCATGATTTATTTAATGCCAAATCCTTGATCAAGAAGATAACCCAAATTACTATGCTGTACATAGGAGAAAACAGGATGGGCCTTATAGAAACATTCTACTACTCTATTTGGAGAAATGCACTGCAATCAAAAGTTGGGCAGCTAGGATGCCTCAACAGATTTTGTGAAATATGCCTTGAAAATTTTGCAATAGCAACACTTAGCAGGAATATCATTATTATGTTCTGACATGCATTAATAGCTTCATCTCAAGATATGATCTTATATTTAAAATTTCAAAAGATGTTTTTAAAGACTATTTTTTCTATAATTTATTACCTGGTACCATAATCCACAACTACCCAATCTTTAGCAGTTCCTGTGATAGCATCATGATGTTGAAATAGTCCCAAATTCCTTCTGGCTTCTGTCAGTGCCAAGTAATGTTTTGATGAAAGAAATGTATTTATCATGTTTTTCTGAGCTTGTCTCAGGGCGAAATAGTAAAGAATTTCAGCAGCCCTAGTTGTATAAAACAATCATTAGTTTTTATTTCAAAAGAAACATTTTAGTTTATAATCTAAAATATATGACATTTATACTTTTATTTTTTAACCAGAGATTGAACCCAAGGGTTCTTAACCACTAAGCCACATCCCCAGGCTTTGTTTGTTTGTTTTGTTTTTGTTTTAATATTTTATTTTGAGACAAGGTCTTGGCTAAGTTGCTTAGGGCCTTGCTAAGTTGTTGAGGTTGGCTTTGAACTTGTAATACCCCTGCCTCAGCCTCCTGAGCCACTGGGATTACAGACATGTGCCACTGCACCTGGCCTAAACTGATACTTTTAAAATATTCTTCAAAAATTTCACAATTTCAGTACAATTTATACAAAAGATACTGATGATAAAATTTTTATAAAATCACCAATTTTTCAAATTTTCAATCATCAGTGACATGTTTACAATGATCTTGGAGGTTCTTGTTCTACAGGAGCCTAGAAAGAAGTCAGCCCCTGTTGGTAGCAGGATAGATTTATTTATATAATACAGTGGGGGGAAAAAGTCTCTGAATATAGCAGAAAGAATTTGGTAAATATCTCTGTCCTTTCTGTTCTCCAAGACATGAACCAGAAACACCATGGATCATCGGAACACCATTTATTCTTAACCCTGTGTATTAAAAGAGAAGCAATGGTAGGAAAAACTGCACGGTACTGAGAAAGGTAGGAAGTGATGGCCCAATAGCAAGCAGCTCAGGGACAACGGACAGTTTAAGTTTTGAATAACATTCAACAAATGAGAAATGAAAAATGATTAGGATGCCATTTCTCGTTTACCCTATGGGGAAAAAAAAAACCTTTAAGAATAGATGGAGGTAAGAATATAGAGTTTATGATTTCTACCATTTATTTTTTATATCAGAAGAGATGGTTTGATCAAGATACGTTTCTAAAAAAGTGCTTTAAAAGGAAATATGGCTTAATAGAGCCAAAAAAAAAAAAGGTTCTGTGTGCTAAACATCTTAAGGACAATGGAGAGAAAATCAAGGCATGTTTGAAAATTTATCAAGATTTAATAAATATTGGAAATGCTTTATAAGAAGCAATGGATTTCTCTAAGTTATAGAAATAAATAAAAGACAATAAATAATTGCCACTTTAAAATTCTAACCATTATAAAAATCAAGGCATGAGAATCAACATGTGGTATTATGTAAGGGTTGTATGTATATCCATATACACCCATGGCAAATATTCTTGGTTTTGAAAAGAGTATATACATATAGAGAGACAGACCAAAATATTAAATGGATTGTCAAAATATTCTTTATATACTTCAATTTTTATTCAATTTTATGAATGATAAATATTACTATTTTCAGACATTAATTTACTTTCAAATAAATTAATACACTTCAAAATTTGAAACTATTGAATACCTTTTTGCTTGTTTTGCTTTAAAGCAGAATTTTCAAAATATATTTGTAGCTCTGAATATATTTAATAAATTTATTTATAACCCTTTTCCACTAAAAAGTGCTTCACACTTTAAAAATCACTAATTCAGTAGTCTGAAATAATCTACATTATTTAGCACTTATTCCATTTCTTTATAGAAAGTTTAGAGTAACATGGCAGAACTGATCATTCTAAGTCTCTATAAGTTAGAAGCACTATTTTATTATAAATGTAGGATATATTCCTCTTTCATATCCCAAATACCAGTGAAATGTTGGGATTTTGAAATAATGTTAATAGAAGCATGACAAAAACAGACACTGATACATCAAAGCACAATTCTCGAAGAAATTCATAATTTTTAATAAAAGGCTTTTCTTAAAACAGTCAGAATCCATGAGTATATAAAAGAGAGTAGGTAAAATCTAACTTGCTGGTTTTTGTTTTTGTTTGCCACATGGGATTAAATCGAGGGCCTCACACATGCTAGGCAAGTGCTCTACCATTGAGCTATACCCTCAGCCATTTTTATTTTTATTTTATTTTGAGGCAGGGTCTCTCTAAGTTGCCTAGGCTAGCCTTGAACCAAGTCCTTTTTTTTTTTACACTTTGATTTTTAAAATTTTAAGGTACCCAGTCTGACCTCAAACTTGCAATTCTCTTGCCTTAGCCTCCTGAGTTGCTAGGATTACAGGAGTACAGTACTGTGCCTGTCCTTATTTATTTATTTATTTATAAATATTTATTTTAGTTGTAGATGGATACAATGCCTTTATTTTATTTATTTATTTTTATGTGGTGCTGAGGATTGAATCTGGTGCCTCACACATGCCAGGTAAGCGCTCTAACACTGAGCCACAACCCCAGCCCCTAATTTACTTTTTAATATCAAGATTCATCATAAAAATTTATTATTCTACTGGATTATACGCAGTAACAAAGTCTTGGGAACTTCTGGGGTAATTCACTTTTATGAAAAAAAAAATCAGATTCAATTACTCAGAATTATGCTCCCTAATATGGTAGCCACATGGCTACTGACATTTAATAAGCAACTTAGAGAAACCCTGTCTCAAAAATTAAAAAGATTGGGATGTGGCTCAACGATTAAGCACCCCTGGTTTCAAAAAAAAGTACTAAAAAAATATGAAATTAAGAATTCAGTTCCTCTGTCATGCTGGTCACATTTTAAGGGCTCAATAGTTATGGCTACCATAGTGCACAGTACAGAGAAGAACCTACCACTGGAGACAGTTCTACTCAACAGTGACCCAGAGTTCTACTGGATGGTGCTGTTTCTGTTTTTATATTTTCTATTGACTTTTTATATCTCTGAATCGGTTTACTTTTCAACAATTCTCTGTCTCGCCTATCAATTCCCATCCTTTTCAAATTGTGTTCTTTTCTAAGCAGAAAATTATACTGACAGAAATGTTTCTGTAAATAAACTAAAACAGAGCCTCTACAGTTCTCCCACTTATAAACTACATCAGTTTTATAGTATGCACATGGAAGCCCACTTTGGGCTGCTGGGAGGCCCATTTGCTTATCTGATGCTCATCTACATTTCCAACAATTGGGTCTGCCAGATCACTGGCCTGCAGACACACATGATGGTGTCATGAATACTAATAAGGAGTGCAAATAATACAAAAAAATTAATTAGAAAAACACAAAAAACAGAATTCAACTCTAAGAAAGTAGGACAAGATATATGACTTTAACTTCCAGAACAAAAATCCACTGTAATAATTTGATCATACTTTGGAGACATATTTCTGATTGCATTAAAATTTTGTAATTAAGTGAAATACATCATAACACTATATAAATGGTACGTATTACACAAAACCCTACAAAAAGGCTATGATAATGTGAAAGAAATGATGAAAGAAATGAAGCTAGCTAAAGGTAAATATACCTTAAATGGGATTCCACGATTCTATCCATTCGCTTGTAAAAGGGTCTAGATGTGAAATAGCCACTCCAATAATGATCATCCCGGTCAGCATAAGTGAAAAAATCTCCACTTAGAACAGGGAACATTGATTGTCCTTTGTTTCTCATAGCTGCATCTGCTTTATCCACAGCATTAAAATAATCTGATAAAGTTCCAAATTGTATCTAGTAAAAACAAAAAAAGTTATAATTTAATTATTCACTGATATCTTAAAATTGTTTACTTTTTATACTGAAATGAAAAGTTAATAATAAATATTTAAGCTGTGTTTCCAAAATGAGCATAAAAGCTCAGATTTTACAAAAATAAAAAATGGAGAAAAATACTAGTGACTCTTACTTTTACTTACATTAAGTCCCAAATTTATCTAAGAGAAAATTTGAACATCTAAGCAGTTAGGAAATTAGAAGGAGAACTATTTAGATCTACAAATTTGTGGAAATGAAAACTCCTTACATATCTTCAAGGTTTTGAGGTATTCAAGGATCCAGGAAAATTCCTTACATAGTTTTAAGATTTTGAAGTATTCAAAGATCCAGGCATGGAGTAATCCAGATGAATGAAAGATGGATCACAAAAAATAAAAGATACATGTTTTAAGCAAAATGTTCCAGAATTCTGGAAGAACACTTTTGTTAGTTACAAGTTTCATATATCAGCCTCTCTTGACCCCTACACCCCCAGGATGAGTTCTTATAAGGAAAAAGAGACAGACTTTAAGAACAGCAGGTCATTTAAAAAGTGCATTTTCTCTGCACTGAGTAAAATGTTACAATATGAACTGAAAGGTTGACTGCTCAAATGAACAGGTAATTCTAACTAATGATTTAAATTACCAGTACATAAATCCATTTTTATGAGTCCAAACTATTGTACAAATCAAAGAAAGGAACATTATACCAGATCTTGTAAACAGATATTAAAAAGGCACTCAAGTTAAAAATAGATTATTCAATAGAGAATGTGTTTTTAAATAATGAGATACTGATTTTATTATTTCTTCCTTACACACACACACACACACACACACATACACACACACACACACACACACAGATACTGTAAGTTATTATGGCTGAATATAGCAATGGCAAGGTTTTAAGTCCTACATGTGGTTTTGAGCATATTACATAATGTCTCTGTGTTATGGCAAATACAGTTCTAAGTAAAAAGCTTAAAATTATGACTGGCAAATAATGGTGTAGATTTTAGCTGTTATTTCTCTATTGCCAGGGCAAAATTTCAAATGGAAACATTAACGACATGATATTAATAAGGCAAATATAAGTTGTTATAACTTAATTGTGCTACAATAAATTTCATTATAGAAAAATAGATGATTACTTCTAAATTCTTACGCTTTTATTAAAGATAAGCATTTTTCACCTTATATCATTTATTTTTATTTTGGTTTCATCAATTACAATGCTATTTTGGGCAAGTTAATCAATTAGTTGCCTTAGTCTCTTTATCCTATATTAGGAATAATCATGGTACTTACCAAAATGTTCAGAAAATTAAGTTAAATGAAAAGTTAAAGTCAAATAATAAAAGCATTTAATATATTTTAGCTCATAAGTATTACTGCTCATTCAACAGAATTACTAAGAACCAGAATATAAGTATATATGCTTAACTGTACAAGAAAGGGGTCACAAATACAAGGAACTATAGCATTAATTTCATACTTAATAGGTACAGACAAGTTCAAGGATGTATATATAATAATAGTGGTAAAATTTTCAATGATCTCATCTATTTAATAAGAAATTTTATTTAGATAATAAAAATTCCTTTGGGTTTCAAACTTTAGGAATTTATGGCACACTATAAACCTGACAGTCACATTGAACTATACCCTTTTAAATTTCTCATGTAATTTTTGGTATGAGCCAGGATAAAATATTTCCTACTTGATGATTTCCCAAAGCAATGTTTAAAAGTTTAGATAAGTGGTCAATAGCTTTCTCACAAACTTCATTAGCTTTCTCACAAACTTCATTCAATTTTTAAGGACTGAAAAATAATCTTCTACCTGTGCTAGAGTAGTTTCAAAAGTAAAATTTTCCATAATATTTCCTGGTAGCTCATAAAAGTAAATACATAGGACACCTAAAAATAATCAAACAAAAATATTTAAATGATTTTTACACCAAAAGGCAAAACAAATTCAATACTAAACATAAGACAACTCTATCAGAATAAAGCACAGGAAAAATTACATAGTTGTTAAATGATAATCAATGACAACCTGGCTGTCTTGGTTAGCTCCAATGTCAATTTTTTAGCCATCTAAATTCAATTATTTGTTTTTTCCTTTCCTTTCATTAAAATAGTAAGTGTACACTCACAGTTTAGAAAAAAATATCTGCAAAACATCCCACAGAGATAACTAGATAAACTATGTAGATAAAGGAAAAAGTCAAAGATTCCAAAGAACAATCAAACTAGTCAGGACTTACTTAAGGGATAAAAATTTTGGAGAGAGTAAAAATGCATCAAGATAAATTCTACAATCTCCCAAATTTTCATCTTGGAGCACTTATCCAGTCATTACATAAGACATGAAGGTCTAATAGAAAACATTCCCTAAAGGAAGCAATTGATAATATTCAGCACCTAATTATTTAAAAAACTCTATGAGAAATATATAAATTTCTCAATCTTTTAAGAGTCTATAAAATCTTACACCAAACATCATGATTGATTATGAAATACTGAATGTTTTCTCCCTTAGAAAAATATGACAACTCTCACCATTTCTATTCCTGTTGAATAGAAATGGAGGATACAGTATTTGCAAAGACAAAAAGATAGACTGAAAATTACAAAGTTTTAGAAAAATATACAAAAATATGCCATTATTCACACATAGAAAATTCAAAAAGAATCCACAACTAAACTATTAAAATTTAAAAATAAATCTAACAAGTTTACTGGATAAAAGGTTAAAGTGCAAAAGCCAATTATATTATTATACACAAAATATATATACCATGTTCTTGATGGCCCAATATTTATAAAGAAGTTAATTGTACTCAAATTGAACCACAGATTCAATGTAATCCCAACAAAAATGCCAGCATTTTTGGTTTTCAGTAGAAATTACACCATTGACCTCAAATTACACAGACTACAAAGGACTAAGAATAACCAGTGGAATTTTGAAAGCAGAACCAAGTTGAAAGAGTAATACTATTAGATACTAAGACCTGTTATAATCTATAGTCATAAAGACAGTATGAGATTAGTCAAACAGAATAACAATGAAAAGAAAGTCTAGACCCAGACCCACACAAATGTAGTCTCACTCATGATTAATGAGCAAGATGATGTTGCAGTGCAGTGCAATAAACTATGGATTTTTCAAAAAATGGCACAGGATATCCTTATGAGCAAACATGCATCTTGAGTCACACCTTGTGTGATAAACAGCACTACATTTCGGACAGACTATCCATCTAAATGTTAAAAGCAAAATAATAAAGCTTCTAGGAAATAACTTAAGAAATATATTTTTATGACCCTGGAGTAAATAAAACTTTCTTAAACAAGACATAACAAGCACTAACCATAAAGAAAAATATTGTTAAAATGGAATTAATTAAAATTAAGAATTTCTGTTCATGAAAAGACAGCACTGAGAGTTAAAAACATAGGCTACTTTGTGGGATATTTGTGTAACTTTTTATCTGAAAAAAGACTCAATCCAAAATATATAAAAGAATTATAAACAGAAAAAAAATAGATAACCCAATTTAATTTTAAAAATCATCAAAAGCCTAAAATAGGTACTTCACAAAAGAGGCTACATGAATGGCAATAAACATGAAAAAAAGGTCAACTTCATTAATCCCCAGGGAAACAAAAAATAAAACTATCACATCTGCCAAACTTTACAAATGAAAAGAAAAATATTGTGACAATACAAAGTCTGTCATACATCAAACAAATGATGTGCTGGAATACTGTTTGGCATTATCTACTAAACGTAAACAGGCATACACCTAATGACCAAAAAATCCTACCCCATTTTACACTCACATAAACTCAAACAGGTGACTAAAACATGCCCAATATGTTCAAGCAGTTTTATTTGTAATAGACAAAAAAAAGAAAAAGGAAAAAAAAAGGGGGGGACCTAAATGTACAAAAATAGCTGAAATTTGGTATACTCATAAAACAAATTAGAGAGAGTATAAAAACAAGTAAACAGATGCAGAAAAGTATACATTTATGATTCCCTTCAAATTATGAAAAATGGTGGAATGAGACAGACATAATTACCCTATGTACATATATGATTACATGAATGGTATGAATCTACATTGTGTATAACCACAGAAACGAAAATTATGTACCTCATTTGTGTACAATGAATCAAAATGCAGTCTGTAAAAAATTAAAAACTAAATAAAAATTTTAAAAAAATAAATAAATCAGACCCAAAAAGTCAGGAAAAAAAAAATACAATTTAGGGACAAGTGATAAGAGTGACAATAGTGGCCACTATCACAGCAGTTGGTGATGACCAGCAGGGGACCTAAGGAACTGCTCTAGGTGCTATGACTGTCCTAGGCCTTGCTATGGACAGTGATTATTGAGGGTTTTTGAAGTTGGAAAAATTATCTACACGTTTATAATTTGCACACTTCTCTTATGTGTGTGATACTCTCATTTTCGAAATTACTTTAAGAAGCTGTAATGGAGCTGGAGTTATAGCTCAATGGTAGAATGCCTGCCTAGCAAGTATCACTGGGTTCCACATAAAAATAAAGGCATTGTGTCCATATATAACTAAAAAATATATTTAAAAAAAAAGAAGTTGTTGGAGTGGGCACACAAAGGAGGAAATAGTGAAATAATAAAATGAGATCTAATTCTTCAGAATCAGACAGAAGACTGGACCTTTCTATGGACTCAAAATCATTCCGCAGTATGATACATTGAGAAGATAGATAACTCACATACATACCTCCTGCTCTGATCAAAGAGTCATGTTTGAATTTTGCCATTGAGAAGAATACAGAAATGACTTAAGCAGCATCCCTATATTCAGATCTCACAACCTGGTAGAAATTTAGTTGTAAATTTCTTGAATAAGCTTGGTATTTGACTTAAGTTTATCCATTTGATATTATATGCTTATTTAATAAATTAAATTCTTACTACATAAACTGTGGTCTACCTCTAGCTTTTTAATTTTCTACATAGTAACATTGATTCCATTCTATAGTATTTTCACAGATCTTCTACTGTATTATAGGTAAATATGGAAATATAATAAACACATTGAATAATTAATTTTCTCACATTGGGTCCTAAAATAAAACTTTAGAAGATTTACTGACCAAAGACAAACATAAGTCTTGTAAGAATTTTGACTTAAAGAATTTTTAATGTGATAAAGAAAACGTAAATCTATCCAGATATATTATATTATCAAATTACTAAATTTTTAGATATCATAATGGTATTATGATTAGAATTTTTAAAAGAGTGTTTATCATTAAGAGATATATACTCAAGTAGTTACAGATGAAACTACATAATATTTAAGATTTGCTTCAACATGATCTTGGGAGGGGGCTCAGACAACAGTGGGACAAAAGTGGTCTTGAGTTGATAAATCTTGGAGTTGAGTCATGGATATGAAGAGAAGGGAGCTGTGTGTGCTATTCTCAAAACTTCAGGGTGTATCTCAAACTTTCCACAAGGTTAAAAAAAAATGTAAGAACCACAGGCAAATGATTAATTTTAGACATCTTCTCACTTAAGAAAATGGTAGTGTATTTTCTGAACATGAGACATTTGCAAAATTCATGATATGTTCATCTACAAATGCCAGTCACACTACTACATCAGAAGGAAGCAACTATCATAGAGGAACAATAAACTTTCAATGCTGGTATAAAATAGGGCATTTCTGAAAAATGGAAACTGCAACTTAGTAGGTGTACACTTTCAATCTATAAAAGCAATGCCTCTATAATTCCCAAGCACAGGTAAAAGTCAACTTTAGAAATTGAACTATGGTATATAATAATTTTCCTCTTTTTAATTATTTTTTAAATTTTTTACAGACTGCATTTTGATTCATTGTACACAAATGGGGTACATCATTTCATTTCTGTGGTTGTACACGATGTAGATTCATACCATTTGTGTAATCATACATGTACACAGGGTAATGATGTCTGTCTCATTCCACCATTTTTCATAGACCCCCATTTACTTCTACCTAAAGTTCCTCCATTCTTCTCTCACTCACCACCCCACCGAACCCCATTATATATCATTCTCCACTTATTGGGGAAAACATTTGGCCATTGGCTTTTTGGGATTGGTTTATTTCACTTAGCATGATATTCTGAAATTCCATCCATTTCTCTGCACATGCCATAATATTTTTCTTCTTTATGGCTGAATAATATTCCATTGTGTATTCATACCACAGTGTCTTTATCCATTCATCTGTTGAAGGGCATCTAGGTTGGTTCCACAATCTAGCTATTGTGAGTTGAGCTGCTATAAACACTGATGTGGCTGCCTTACTGTAGTGTGCTAATTTTACGTACTTTGGGTATAAACCGAGGAGTGAGATAACTGGATCAAAATGTGGGTCCATTCCAAGATTTCTGAGGATTCTCCACACTGCTTTCCAGAGTGACTGCACCAACTTGCAACTCCACTAGCAATGTAAAAGTGTGCCTTTTTCCCCACATCCACGCCAACATCTATTATTGTTTTTGTTCTTGATAATAGCCATTCTAATTGGAATAAGATGAAATCTTAGAGTTGTTTTAATTTGCATCTCTAATTACTAGAGCTGTTGAACACTTTTTCATATATTTATTAATCGCCTGTATGTCTTCTTCTGTAGAGTTTCTGTCCAGGTTCTTGGTCAATTTATTGATTAGGTTCTTTGTATTTTTGGTGTAAAGTTTTGTAAGTTCTTTATAAATTTTGGAGATAAGTGCTCTCTCTGAAGTGTGTACAAAAGATTTTCTCCCACTCTGTAGGTTCTCTTTTCACATTATTGATTGTATCCTTTGCTGAGAAAAAGTTTTTTCAGTTTGAGTCTATCCCATTAATTGATTCTTGCTTTGTCTTATGCTTTGGGAGTCTTGTTAAGGAAGTCTGATCCTAAGCCAACATGATGAAGATTCAGGCCTACTTTGTCTTCTATTTGGTGCAGGGTCTCTGGGCTAATTCCTAAGTCCTTGATCCATTTTGAGTTGAATTTTGTGCAAGGTGAGAGATAGAGGTTTAATTTCATTTTACTGCATATGGATTTCCAGTTTTCCCAGCACCATTTGTTGAACAGGTTATCTTTTCTCCATTGTATGTTTTTGGCTCCTTTGTCTAGTATGAGGTGACTGTATTTATGTGGGCTCGTCTCTGTGTCTTCTACTCTGTACCATTGTCCTGTCTGTCTATTTTGGTGCCAATACCATGCTGTTTTTGTTACTATTGCTCTGTAGTATAGTTTAAGATCTGGTATTGAGATACCTCTTGCTTCATTTTTTCTGCCTAGGATTGTTTTGGCTATTTGAGGTCACTTGTTCTTCCAGATGAAGTTCATGATTGCTTTCTCTATTTCTGTGAGAAATGTCATTGGGATTTTAAATGGAATTGCATTGAATCTATATAGTGCCTTTGGTAGAATGGCCATTTTGACAATGTTAATCTGCCTATCCAAGAACATGGGAGATCTTTCCATCTTCTAAGGTTTTCTTCAATTTCTTTCTTTAATGTTCTGTAGTTTTCATTCACTGATCCTGTCCACCCGCCCACCCCACGCACCACAGAGGGACATTAGACACTGTGCCTGCCCCCTGTGCTGACTCAGCGTATCCTCACTGGGGCTCCTCAGATTCTTTGGAGGCTGGTGCAGGCATTTTGAATTAATCCTGAGGGCGTGGCCATCATCACTGGAAGGGCAGCTCCCTTCCTGAGACACCTTCAGGAGACTGGAGGCCCTTTGACTGGTACCTCTATTTTCACTTATATCCTACACCCTTCCCCATCCTCTTTTTTCACCACTAGAAATACTGTAAATAGTAATCGAACTCATCCTGTTTGTTATAATAATGTTAAAGTCTTCATAGGGACTATCTCGTTCAGGGCTGCATTTTCTCTGTATTGAGTGCTGCTACTATTGATCTCCCCTTCAAAAGAGAGGTACTAGAAAACTGCAGGGTCAAAATAAGCCTGCAGGGGGGAAACTTCAGTACTGCTGATCTTCAGTGCTAGAGGGGAATATATAGAAACAATAAGAAAAAACAGGGGAAGAAAGTGTCCCTAACAAACCAAGGTGCTGTTTTGACAGAATCCAATGACAGCTTGGCAGTAGAAATGACAGAAAAAGAGTTTAGAATCTGCATAATTAAAATGATCTGTGAAGCAAAAGATGAGATAAGAGAGCAAATGCAGGCAATGCACGATCATTCCAGTAAACAGTTAAAAGATCAGACACAGGAAGCGAAAGAGCACTTCAATAAAGAGATAGAGATTCTGAAAAAAAAAATACTTGAAAGAAACAATAAACCAAATTAAAAACGCAATAGAAAGCATCACCAACAGAATAAATCTCGTGGAAGACAGAATCTCAGACAATGAAGACAAAATATTTAATCTTGAAAATAAAGCTGAAGAAACTGAGATGTTAAGAAGTCATGAACGGAACCTCCAAGAATTATGGGATATCATGAAAAGACCAAATTTAAGAATTATTGGGATTGAGGAAGGCATAGAAATACAAACCAAAGGAATGAACAACCTATTCAATGAAATAATATTGGAAAATCTCCAAAACCTGAAAAATGAAATGGAAAATCAAATATAAGAGGCTTACAGAATACCAGATGCACAAAATTACAATATATCCACACCAAGGCACATTATAATGAAAATACCTCACATACAAGATAAAGGATAGGATCTTAAAGGCTGCAAGAGAAAAACGTCAGATTACATAAGGGGAAATCAATACAGATATCAGATTTCTCAGCCCAAACTCTAAAAGGAAGAAGGGCCTGGAATAATATATTTCAAGCTCTTAAAGAACATGGATGCCAACCAAGAATCCTATACCCAGCAAAACTAACCTTCAGATTTGATGATGAAATAAAATCTTTCCACAATAAATAAAAGTTAAAAGAATTCACAAATAGAAAGCCTACACTACAGAACATTCTCAGCAAAATATTTCATGAGGAGGAAGTGAAAAACAACAATACAAATCAGCAAAGGAAGGAACTACCCTAAAGGAAAAGCCAATCAGAGGAGAAACCAAGTCAAGTTAAAAACCAAAAATAAGCCAAAATGACCAGGAATACAAATCATATCACAATAATAACTCTGAATGTTAATGGCCTAAACTCAATAATCAAAAGACATAGACTGGCAGATTGGATTAAAAAGAAAGACCAAGCAATATGTTGCCTTCAAGAGACTCATCTCATAGAAAAAGGCATCCACGGACTAAAGGTGAAAGGATGGGGAAAAACATACCATGCACATGGACCCAGTAAAAAAGCAGGGGTCTGCATCCTCATATCAGATAAAGTAGACTTCAAACCTAAGTTAGTCAGAAAGGATAATGAAGGACATTTCATACTGCTTAAGGGAAGTATAAAACAGCAAGACATAACAATTTTAAATAGTTATGCCCCAAACAATGGAGCATCTATGTACATCAAACAAACCCTTCTTAATTTTAAGAATCAAATAGACTAAAACACAATAATAATGGGGGACTTTAACACACTGCTCTCACTACTGGATAGATCCTCCAAACAAAAACTGAACAAAGAAACTATAGAACTAAATAATAAAATCAATGATATAGATTTAATGGAAATATACAGAGTATTTCATCCATCATTGAGCAAATGTACTTTCTTCTCAACTGCTCATGGATCCTTGTCCAAAATAGACCATAAGCTTTACAAAGAAGCCATTAGTAAATACAAAAAAAAACAGAGATACTACCTTGTATCCTATCAGACCATAATGGAATGCAATTAGAAATCAAAGATAAAATAACAAACAAAAACCACTCATACACCTGGAGACTAAATAATATTCTATTGAATGATGCAGTGATAACAGAAGACATCACAGAAGAAATAAAAAAAATTCTTAGAGGTAAATGAGAATGACACAGCATATCAAAATCTCTGGGACACTCCAAAAGCAGTACTAAGAGGAAAGTTCACTGCACTGAGTTCATACATTAAAAAAACAGTCAACAACTAAATGACCTAACATTACATCTCAAAGCCCTAGAAAAAGAACATATGAACACCAAAAATAGTAGAAGACAGGAAGCAATTAAAATCAGAGCTGAAATCAATGAAATTGAAACAAGAGAAACAATTCAAAAAATTGACAAAACAAAAAGTTGTCTCTTTGAAAAAGTAAACAAAATTGATAAACTCTTAGCCACACTAAGAAAAGGACAGAGAAAACTCAAATTACTAGAATTCATGATAAAAAAGGAAAGATCACGACAGACACCACTGGAATACATAACATAATTAGAAGCTACTTTGAAACTCTATACTCCAACAGAAAATATCGAAGACATCGACAAATTTTTAGAGACATATGATCCTCCCAAACTGAATCAGGAAGACGTACACAATTTAAACAGGTCAATTTCAAGCACCAAAATAGAAGAAGTCATCAAAAGCCTACCAACCAAGAGAAGTCCAGGACCAGATGAATTCTCAGCCAAATCCTACAAGACCTTTAAAGAAGAATTAATACCAATATTCCTCAAAGTATTCCAGGAAATAGAAAAGGAGGGAACCCTTCCAAATTTTCTGAGGCTAATATCACTGGGATACCAAAACCAGACAAAGACTCATCAAGGAAAGAAAACTTTAGACCAATATCCCTGAGGAACACACGTAAAAATCCTTAACAAAATACTGGCAAGTCACATACAAAAATATATTAAAAAGATAGTGCACCATGATCAAGTGGGGTTTATCGCAGGGATGCAAGGTTGGTTCGATATCCGGAAATCAATAATTTAAATGTAATTCATCACATCAATAGATATTAAAGTTAAGAATCGTATGATTATTTCAATAGATGCTGAGAAAGCATTTGATAAAATACAGCACCCCTTCATGCTTAAAATACTAGAAAAAACAGGAATAGTAGGAACATACCTCAACATTATAAAGGCTATCTATGCTAAGTCCACAGTTACCATCATTCTTAATGGAGAAAAACTGAAAGCATTCCCTCTTAAAACTGGAACAAGACAGGGATGCCCTCTTTCACCACTTCTATTCAACATCGTCTTTGAAATGCTAGCCAGAGCAATTAGATCAAAGAAATTAAAGGAATATAAATAGGAAAAGAAGAACTCAAGCTCTCACTATTTGCCGATGAAATGATTCTATATTTAGAGGATCCAAAAAACTCCACTAGAAAACTTCTACAACTAATAAATGAATTCAGCAAAGTAGCAGGATATAAAATCCATATGCATAAATCTAATGCATTTCTATTCAAAAAAGATGAATCCTCTGAAAGAGAAATTAGGAAAACCACTCCATTCACTATAACCTCAAAAAAAAAAAAAATACTTGGGAATCAATCTAACAATAATTTTCTTCTTAATGAATTATACTCTTACATAAAAATTACATATTCTAAGAAAAGCCAGGATGCAATACAAAGAAACTAAGAATATGGTGTTATAGTCTCATTGAACACTGAAGGTCCAACTTCAAAAACGATATAATAAATAAATATCTTCTCATTACCTTTACTCTCAGGTCAGGTTGAGAATTCATATATTGAAAAAGATGCTCATAATTCCTGAACTGTAAGTTCCATTCTCCATAGTCAGTGTAGCGAAAATCATCTCCAAGTGGGACCAAGAGAACTTTAGTACGGAAAAGTTTTGACTTCTTTCGGTACTGATCTAGGATCAAATGAGCCCTATAAAAGAGTAAGAGAAAATATGAGTTCTATCAAGAGGAAGTCAACAGAGGAACTTAATAAGGATGTATTGAAATTCAAATGTCTACTACATTAAAATAAATTAATGTATTTTTAATTAAAATAATTTACAAGACAGATTTTCTAAAAATCACACATTATCCATTTAAAACATTTGTATATTCTTATCCTTGGGGAAAACCCATAGTTTTCCAATGAACAATCCTTAGAGAAATATGGTCACAACCAAGTTTGGCATGTTGATTACTAGGACAGCAATGTCTTCCTGAAGCCCAAGCATAGCAACTGGCTCCCAGATAGCCCATATTTTAAAATAATGTAGTCCAAGAAGACATAAAGATTTCTCATCCAATCAACTTTGAAGTTTGCTTTGCTTTAATATCTTTTCTTTAATTTAATCTATAATCTTAAGTCTAATTAAACATAAAAAATACATTTCAAATAAGACTAAATGGCATAAATCTTAACCTATAATATTCTACAAAACAGTACATCCTCTTCTGAAGAAAGAATAACAACTTGACACCTGCCATCAATAATCTGATTATCTGTCACAGTGTTCTTTTCAATACTCTTCACCAGATAATGCCCAGGAGTTGAACTAGCTATTTTGGTTTCTATCTCCTTGGTCTCTAACCAAAGACTCAAGAGGTCAGTCAAACATACTCTGCTGATGTGATCAGCTTTTATACTTCATATTCTCGTATTCTGCAGAAAATTGAAAATGCTGAATTGGGGAACTGTTTGAGGAAGTCTGGGAATACAAAGTGAGAGGAAACATTTGTAAAAATGAAGTCGGCAAACAGATAACTCCAAGTGATTCATGGTGTTTATAAAGCCAAAGTTTAAGAAATTAGTGTTTAAATAACACTTTTTTTTTTTTAACCTAGTATTTCAATTTTCACTTCAAGGATTATCCAAAAGTGAATTCCAATCAACAATCTAAAAACTTTATAAAAGCAAGTTAAAGAATATCAATAATAGAGGCATTCTATAAAAATTATGAAAAAAAATTAAATTTAGAATTTCATATGGTCTTTTAAAAATGTACAGTCTATGAAACTACTTTGCAAATATAAATTTTAGCAATAATGTAGGGCTTGGCTAGTAAAATATAACCATAATATCCATATGTAACATATAATGTTTAGTTTTCTGAGATTAGCATTTGGCACCATATTTAATCTTTACTATTACTTTACTAACATTTCACATTTACCAAAACCAATTGTAGATTATTACTTACAATTTTTAAAAAGACATGTGAATGATGGGATTAGCCACACAGAAATAAGACCAAAAGTAACAAGGGTAAAAAAATCAAATATATCAACCACAGATAAAAGATACTATGATTGGGCATGCAACTAGATTCTTGAGGCAATCAGCATAAACGAGTTTACTATTACATTTACCACAATTTGTATATATGGGTGCTTTACACATATACAGAAAAAAGAGAATAAACATTAATGGTGTCCTTTTTATATCTGGCATTCATCCTAACTCTCAAGCTCCTGCCCAGAAATTATCAACAGTAGGAAAGACAAACAACCATTCTATATCACTTGGCATGTAGTATATGCTCACTAAATGTAAACAAATGATGAATAAATTGACCAATTTATTTATTGCCAATATTACAACATTCAACTAAATAAGAAATGTCAACTTAACTCTAACCAACAACCCCTCCCCAAAATTCCTTGAAACACGAAAATATCTGACATTCAATGGAAAAACCCAACTTAAAAAATGATACTAGATGAAAAAATAATTAAGAATGCTATTTCCTTATTTGCAAAGTAAAAGAACCTGTTGCACTTAACATATCAAAAGATGCCACCTATATATTACCGTTAAATCTCATTTTCTTTAGGATATTAGAAAGTTAAAAAATGTCACTGAGTGTCATTCATCACCAGGTCAAAAAGATATATCTGGATATGAAGTAAACAGCAGAATTACGATGTTAGAAATTATAAGAAGTTAAAAAAATCTACAGATTCATCCATATGTCCCTTGGTGCATGGAAACTACCTTCAGAACCACTGGAACTGACTGAGCACAAGGCATGCTTCGGGGAGCAATTCGTGAGGGGTTAGATAACGTAGTCAAAAGATTACACAAAATGGCTTCTTTTCCAGCAATGCACCAAAAAGGCACTCTCAACAGCACCCAAGAAACAGAAAAGGGGCTCACAATACTTGTGGATACTCTGGAAGTCCCCAACTGAAACATGTGACTAATCTTAAAGTGGCTCCCCATCCTTGACCACCTGAGCTGGAAAGAGTGGTAGAAACACTCACAAATACAGAGGGTTATGTGCTTAGTTGGGTCAGGGTTCCTCCCACCCCAGCCCTTCTGATAACTGCACCTTCTGCGACATCTGACTGGCTTATTCTCTTATGCCTGACCAGTTTAACCCTAGAAAGCAGGCTGCTCATAGTTCTTGTTTTTACTGCTCTAGGATCCAAGAAAATGAAACCAGATCAGCTCTGTCTTGGGGAGTTTTTCAAAAGAACTTTGAAGTCATATTTTGATAAAAGGACTTCTTGGCTTCAAGAAGACTCCCATGCTAAAACACCTTCAGTTCTGCCACAGTGAGGGGCTCACTGGAAGATTTTCTTTAAGACCAAGAGACACAGACAAGGTAAAGCCACCTGATCTCATTTTATCCTTTATGTGTATTTTTTAAAAAAGTAACCTCTTTTTTTAATGCATAGATTTGACAGTACAAAGATCTTAATGTATTTAAGAGGTCATATTATTTTCCTAGCAGAGTCTGGTGTTTTTAAATTAGGATACAATAATTTATTTAATGCATTATACTAATTCTCAAAAGAAGAAATTAAACTTTAAAAGCACCAATATTAGAAACTATAGGTAACTTGGTTTAATGAGATGCTTCCTTCATTAGCATAATTTTATTCTAAAGAAATGGTTCATTCCTTTGATTATTTTACTTAAATAATGTTTAAGTATAAATATTCTTAATTAAGGTTTTCTATAAGTCAAAAACATCAGAAAGATGCAAAGATGTATATTCATCAGAGCTGGGTAAAATTCACTATTATTGAAGTTGTTATTATGGGAAGATAATTACACTCTTTATGAGTTCCATTTCAATAAATGTGTTTTTGTAGTTGAGTTGCTTTTCTTACCAATTTATGCAATGGAGACCAGAAGTTTTATTATCAACGAAAGTATATGAAATCAATCAAACACAGTAGAAAGCTTTTATAATGAGGGCAAAGGAGGTGGTAATAATAGTGCATTATGGGTTAGCCACTGTATATTGATCTACTATTGTTCAATTTCCATTAAACTCTAACACATAAAAGGAATGGTCATAACTGGCATTTTTAAGTTGTCTTAGATCTGGTTTGAAAAAATACTTGGGATAAGGATTATGTTGGCTACTGAAGCTATTTATTCAACCTCAGCAACTCACAGCTAAGTAGCTACTTTATTCATGATGGTGTCTTACGAAATACATGTTTTCATACCTTCTCTGGACATTTTCAGAAGAAATTGCTTCTGGGGCGAGTCCCCAGGGACACTCAAATCTGCCTGCAGGAAGCCGTCTAAAATCAAACTGGCAGCATATTTTAGGATCAGGTCCACAAGTGTGAGGGATGTCATAGCTGTAGAAAGGCATCATGTGGCAAAAAATATCTGTGGCAGATCCCAGATCTAAAATAAAAAGCCAACAAACAAACTTGCATTTACAAAATATGTTTTCCCCAAAACTGCTCAATGATGCCATTACTTCATACATACACGATGCAAGCTGTACCCTAAATCAACAGCCCTCTTACTACTACTACACATACCCCAGAAGCATTTAATAGCGTCAATCCAAAGGAAAACAAATCTCAGCCTCTATATCTCTTCTATTAAAATATAACAAGGACAAAAAGCCCCATAAAGAACCAGCAACTTCTGACCCGGAAGGATAACTGACCGGAAGTTCAAATTACAACTGGTTCATCCAAACTCATGATGCCCTTTATCCCTGGCTGCCAATACCTGCCTTATCTGTCCCTTCCCAGGCAATAGGACGCACTGGGGGAACGAAGACATTAGCTATAGGGCCTATAGGGCTGGGGTGAAAGAGAAAACAGGGAACTGGAAGAAAAGAAGAAGAAGGGGGGATTATGAAATCACTAGTCAAATGCCTGTTCCCCTCTTGCACTGAGGAAAGGAAGTGCAACAAAGGACAGTTCCCAGAGTCTTGTTCACCAAAGGTGAGTCAAGGGGACTCTTCATCAAGAAAGAAGTGGGGGTGGGTGGGGGGTGTTGGGGGGGGGAGTAAATTCCAAAAACAAAAACAAAGCAAAAAAGATGTAGAAAAAGAGTACTGATTACTGATGGACAATAATTTTTCATTAAAAGCTCAACAACAGTATGTGTTAAGACCTTGCCCTAGAAAGATCTGATATCTACCACCAATTAAAACTGGAGAACTGGGGTGTCGTTGTGGTTCAGTGGTAAAGCACCTGCCTAGCATGTGTGAGACACTGGGTTCAATCCTCAGCACCACATAAAAATAAAATGAAGGTATTGTGTCCATCGACAACTAAAGAAATTAAAAAAAAAAAAAAAAAAGACTGGAGGGCTTAAAACAGAGGTTAAGAGCATGATCCTAAGTTTTAAATAACTTCCCCTACCTTTATTTATGTGTAAATTTCCAATTTCCAGAAATGGGTATACAACACTTTTATAATAAAGATAAAAGAGAAACAAAAAAAGCAACATTTACTTTTTTAAAAAATGAAAACAACTGTTTCACGAGAACCAGAAGCCAGGAGTGTTATACACCTATAATCCCAGCTACTCAGGAGGCTGAGGCAGGAGGATCAAAAGTTTGAGGTCAGCTTCAGCAACTCAGCAAGACCTTGAGACATTGTCTCAAAAAATAAAAAGGGCTGGGGATGTGGCTCAGTGGTAGAGCTCTTGCCTAGCATACTCTTTAAGGATTGGCTATGGGTCTAATTCCCAGTGCTACCAAAAAATAAATAAATAAATAAATAAATAAATAAACACAAAAACAAGCTCAATTTAATTTGACATCTTCCAAAAAGCAACAAGTTCAAATGTATATTAAGTTCTAAAATATTCCAATTTTAGTCTTTAGTTAAGATAATTACCACTTTTGCAAATTTTTTAAAGTATTAAAACTTATATGTTTCTGTGTTAGCAGTGGTTTCACTGAAGCCTATTCCGCTGTTCACTAATGCTTTTTATGTGTGCAGAGGTTATCACAAGTCCCAGAACTGACAGAAACTTCCTCCTCCTTTCTCCTACAGATGAAGACGTCCTCAGCCTCCTTCCTTTTCTTATATCCCACTACTTAATAGTTCATATACATTTAATCTTATCTACTGAATTTGGTTTGGTCTATATACTTTATCAAAATAGATAATAACTTCCTTACAGGAAAGGATGTTTCTATATTTCTTCCTAGCACAGTATTAAATACATAAACGTACTCAACAATTTCTTACTGACTGATACTTATGGGCAAATTAACAATCCTTTGTTTTGCAAATCCTCCTTTGCATTTGATCAAACTACACAGGATATAACCTCCTACAAATTCTTGTCCTCCTTACAGGTTTAATTTTCCAGAATAAAAAATTATCTAGCTACTAATAGCTAGTTGCTTTCCTTAATGAAAAATCAGCAGTATGTGTAATAAAGTTATTGTCTGAATTTACAAATTAATTTTCTGGAACACTTAAGGGGTACAGATTACACAAGAAAGTAAGTATGATGTAATGCAGAAATGTCCTAACATCATTTTAACAACAAAATCTTGTTTTCAAGATGAAGTCTTACTGAGAAGTCAATACCAGGGCGTTAGGAGCTTGGGCTTCAGGATTGTACACAACTAGATCTAAATCTCTGCTACCCCCTACCTATCTGACTTTTAGCAAATGGTTTCACATAGCTAAACTTCCATTTCTTCACCAATGCAAAAGCATAATAATGAACCTGACTTAAAGGATGGTAATAATGCCTAAATAAGAGAGCAGGTACGAAGCATATAACATAAAGTATGACCCACAGTAATGAGCCAATAAATAAAAGTAACTTAATAAATAAGGTATTTAGAATTAATTGGGGATTGAGAAAGGCAAAGGCCTCCCAAGAGGCCAAGGTCCTCTCTTGCCTCAACAAAGGCCAGCAGAAGCATGTCTTAGAAACACCTGCATGCCCATAGAACAGAATGAAAACAGACACTATAGACAACATGAGGGCTTTTCCAGGAGGACAGGATTAAGGTTTCAAAGGGCAATTCTTATAAGGTGCACAGACAAGAGAGGCAAAAGGAAGGACACAGGCTGAATATAAGACAAAGGACTGGATAGCAGTTCTCACGCATGTTCAACTTTGTGATAAAGCATGTGCTTTTTAAACCAGAAGCAAATGATAGCATTATTGGCACAGTACTATTCTTTGTATTTACTTACTTCCTTTAGACATAGAAAAGATTCAATGATTTGTAAATAAACATCAACTTCACTGCTTTAAAGGAATCTTGATACAAATACACTGGAAAGTAAAAAAAGAATGACTATCTTTTATCAATCTGAATTTCAATACTGATACTGAATAAAACCAACAACGTCTTGAGTTCATAATCCTTGTGAAACAACATCTATGTCAAATGGGATCTTGTCAAGTAGAACCTTCAGCTTTCATCAAACCCTACATACCCCAATTCTGTCTCCAAAAAAACTCCAATGTTTTATACCATGCAAAGTGTTTTTTAACTGCATAATGAACTCTCTGGATAAGCATGTGTGAAAATCCAGCACGTTTTAGAAGATAAGCCATTGTTGGGGAGTGTCCAAAAGGATCAATGGACCAACCAGAACGAGGTTTCACTCCTGTAAATAAAGAAAAGAAATGTTATTTTTTAAAATTGATAAATGAAATGAAATAAAGAGAAGTCACAACACATTCAGATCCATCAGAGTTCTAGGCCTCCTGGGTTATAAGACAGAGGATCTACTTGGCATTACCCTTTGCTAAGTACTCCCAGGAAGACTCCCCACAGGGAGAATGCTGCCACTTCACATCCACCTGGACAGTGAGATCGTCACTGAAATTCATAAGTTCAAATTGAAATAAGCACTATGCCATCTTACAGCTATTCTTCGGCCACTGCCATTCACCTGAGTTGGACAACAGAACCAAGGCTCTACTCTCAAGGATCTCAGAGTTCTGTCATCTGTGGCGGGGGAGAGCCTCAAAACACACAAATCTGTCATTTCAATTTACAATTCCCAATCTCCACATTAGGGATTTTTCAGTCCGTCTTTTACACTTTACAACAGCTACAAATCATCTTCGTATATACAGGTAGAACTGACCAGAATAATTATTTACCATATTTCACTAATTCTTAAGACATTTTGAAGCTGGTGCTTTTTCTCTACCTAAGAGGGGGAGGTCAATGGAAATTTTCACACCTAGATCATACTGATTATAAGAGCCTTCAACTAAAACTATATATTTCACACCTGATAAAATATTAAAAAAAAAAAAAAATATATATATATATATACAGGTTACAGTTGAGATGTTTATTCATCTACCATTATACAACTCTGATCTTCCACTTATGTAGGATTCTCATATGAGGCTTCTACTCATAAAAATTAGATGCAAATTAGATAGTGTCGATAACTATGTCGAAATTTTTAGCATTATCAAAAAATTTAACTCAAACAAAAGGTCCTGTAGGCAGGGAATTTTATCAGTAAACCCTTTCAAATGTCCATAAACTTCAAGGAATATAAAGAAGAGTGCAATACTACCCAATTATGATATTAAGTATCATAAACCAATAAATAATTCATATAAATGTAGCACATTAACAAAGAAAACTAATCTCACTTATGAAAACAGAGATAAAAATCATAAACAAAAAACACTAAACAGATTGAACTCAACAGCACCAAGACCAAAAGGGATTTACCCCAGGAAGTCAATGACTTTTTAATTGAGCAAACAGCTATCATATTCATAGAACAAATTAGACAAACCATATAATGTTAATAGATGTCTGAAAGAAATCCAGTAACATTCAATATGCACTGCTAATTGAAAAATACTAAAAAGAAAAGAATTTTCTCAATGCTATAAAAAAAAATACCCACCATAAAATAATAGACAATATGCTTAGTAAAACTAAGCAATTTCCTTTAAAAATCTGGAACAAGAAAGGCAAATATCCCATTATCATATGTCATTATTACACCTGATCTCAACAACATAAACAGATATATGGTTTAATCCTAGCAGTATTAATAAGAGACACACATTTTATTTTTGAAGATATATACTTACTGTGACCAATAATAAATTATATAAAATATTAGTAATGATAAAAAGTAAGCTTTCTAGAAGATTTATATGCTTACACACATAATTGCAATTCCAAACTTTTCTACATAGTGGTATTAAACAGTTAAAAGAAATAAGAAAGACATCACCAAAAACCAAGAGCTCATATTCAGAACATACAGAGAATAGCTACAACAAGAAAAAAACTCACCTGAAAAGAAAAAGGGTCAAAGACTTAGAACCTTCAAAGTAAGACAAACCTCTGGCCAATAAGCACAATAAAAAAATACTCAACATGATTATTCACCACAGAAATGCAAATTAAAATAAAAATATCATTGTATACCCATTAGAATGCTTAAAAAAAGATTAACAATGTTGGTAAGGAAGTTAAACAGAATTCTAATTCATTGATGGTGAAATATAAAATAGTAAAACCACTCTGAAAAACTCCTTTATACTTATTATGAAGTTATCACACATCTATCCTACAACCCAGAAATTCTATACCTAATGCATATTCATGACAATGAAACATACACCCACAAAGAGACTTGTACACAAATGTGTAATGCAGTATGTGTCATAATAACTAAAAACCAGAAACACCCCAAATGTCTGACAGGAAACTGGATAAACAATGAAATACTACCCACTCATCAAAAGGAATGAACTACTAACATATGCAACAATGAAGAATGTTATGTTTTTGATGTGAAGTGTTCCCCAAAAAGCTCATGTGTGAGGCAGTGAAAGAAGGTTTAGAGGTGAAATGACTGGTGAAATGATTGACAGTCTCAACCCAAACACTGAATTAATCCCCAGGGAGGCTGGTAGGGAGTAGCTGAAGGAGGTAGGCCACTGGGGGCATGCCTTTGAGGTGTATATTTGTTGAACTGAGCCTAGTCTCTCTCTGCTTCCTGATCATGTGAGCCACTTTCCTCTGTCACACTCTTCCATCATGATGTTCTGCCTCACCTCAGGCCCTAAGGAATGGAGCCAGCACTCTATGAGACCTCTGAAACGATAACCCTCCAATAAACTTTTCCTCCTCTAAAATTGTTCTTGTCAGATCTTTTAGTCACAGCAGCAAAAAAGCTGACTAAAACAAAGATGAATCTCAAAAACTATGCTGATAACAGGATATAAGATCACTGTACAAGCCGAGCATGGTGGCACACACCTATAATCCCAGCCACATGGGAGGCTGAGGAAGAAGGATAGCAAGTTTAAGGTCCATCTCAGCAACTTAGTGAGACTCTATCTCAGAAAAATTTTTAAAAAGAGCTGGGGATATAGTTCTATGGTAGAGGACCCTAGGCTCTATCCTTACTACAACAAAAATAAAAGAACACTATTCAAAAATCAACTGCATTTCTATATTCTAGCAATGAATATTTCTAAATAAAAATTTTAAAAGCATCCCATTTATAATGGCAGCAAAAGGAAAAAATACCTAGAAACAAACTTAACAATCATGTTCAAGACTTTTATACTAAAAGCTATTAAAAAAAAACTATTGATAGAAATTAAAGATCTACATAAATGGAAAGATGTTCCATCTTCATGTATCCCCAGGTTAACTAAAATATTCAACACAATCACTAAAATCCAAATGGAAAAAAAAAAAAAATGAAAGACTCTCAGTAGATGAAATAAGCTTAAAAATAGAATGAAGTTGGAGGACTCATACTTCCCAATCTCAAAACTCACTATAAAGCTAAAAAAATCAAGGAGAGGTACTGGAATAAGAATAGATATAAAGTCAAAGGAGACAGGCTCATAAGCCCAAAATTAAACCTTCACATCATGGCAAACTGATTGTCAGGACAACTGAATGGAGATCAAATCATCTTGCAACAGGATGTTGGGACAACGGTTATCAACATGCAAAGAAATGAATGTGTAACCCTACTAGCTACTATACACAAACATTAACTCAGAATAGATCGCAGACCCAATAACTAAAATCATAAAATTATTTGAAAGAAAACAATTAAATCTGTATGATCTTGGGTTAGACAATGATTTCTAACAATGACATTAAAAGCACATGTGACAAAGGAAAAATTAGGTAAACTGAACTTCAAAATTAAAAATTTTACCAGGCATGGTGGTGTACATGCCTGTAATCCCAGCAACTCAGGAGGCTGAGGCACAAGGGCAGCCTCAGCAATTTAGCTAGGCCCTAAGCAGCTTAGCCAGGCCCTGTCGCAAAATAAAAAAATAAAGGCCTGGGGATGTGGCTCAGTGATAAAGCTCCCCTGGGTTTAATCCCCAGTACCACTCCAAAAATTTTTTTCCAGGTATAATGGTGACTGCCTATAATTCCTCAGGAGGCTAATGCAGGAGGATCACTTGCACCAAGGACTTTGAGATTAGCTTGTAGCAAGACTCCATCTCAAAACAAAACAAAATTTAAAACTGTATACTTCAAAGAACACCTTTAAGAGTCAAAAGACAATCCATATAGTTGAAGAAAAATATTTGCAAATCATTATCTGACATTTTTATCCAGAGTATAAAGAACTCATATAAGCCAACAATAAAAAGACAAATAAACCTACTACAAAATAGGCAAAGGATCTAAATAAACATTTCTCCAAAAAAGATCTATAAGTAGCCAATACACACATGAAAAGATTTTTTACATTAATAGTCTTTAGGGAAATGCAAATCAAAATCATGATTATATGTCATGTCAAACACACTAGGATGGTTAAATAAAAAAGACACATAAAAAATGCAGTAACTGATGCTGTTGAAGATAATGGAGAAAGTAGAACCTTCAGACATTATTGGTGGAAAAGTGAAATGATAAAATCATTTTTTAAAGACAGTTTCTTAAAATGCTGAATACAGAGTTCCCATAAAACCCAGTAAATCTACTTCTATGTATATATCCAAGAGATATGTAAACACACACACACACACACACACACACACATATATATATACACACACATACACACAATAACTTTTACACAAATGTACTTTGCAGAATTAATAATAGTAACCAAAAAGGAGAAACAACCCAAGTGTCCATCAACTGAAGAATGGATAAAACTTAGGACTGAATTTTAGCACTGAGTTTTTAAAATACATTTTTATTCTTTTATGTTTAGTGAAATTTCACTTGTTTAATGTATAGTTTTTATTGATGATAATTTACATATCATAAAATCCATCACTAAAAAAAAGAATGGATAAACTAATGTGGTATATCTACACAACCAATTATTATGGAGCCATATAAAAGAATGAATCACTGATGTATGCTACAACAAGAAGGAACTCTGAAAAGATGCCAAGTGAAAGAAGTCAGAATCAAAAAGTCACATATTGTATGCTTCCATTTAGGTGAAATGTCCAGAACAGTCAAATCCGCATACAATCAGCCCTCTGCATCCACACATCTGTGGACTCTACCCACCATGGATCAAAAAATACTTATAAGTATAATTATATCTGTACTGGACACATACAAATGTTTTTCTAGTCATTATTCCCATAAAAAATTATTTACACAGCATTTACATTGTACTGGGAAGAAGCACATGCAAAGATTATATGCCATTTTATTTAAGAGACTTGCATTTTATTATTATTCATTATATACCATTTTATTTAAGAGATTTCTATCTGTGAGGAGTTCTACAGCCAATCTTCCCCAGATATTAAAGGGGGACTATCGTCAAGCTAGCTTGGGCAGGGTAAAAAGGAACTAGAAAGGCAAAACTTAATGGGTATAAGGTTTCTTCTGGGGATGCTACAAAAGTTCTAAAAATAAGGATCAGGGTCATGGTTATATAACTCTGAATATACTAAAAATCACTGAACTGTATACTTTAAATAGGTGAGTTTTACGGTCTACAAAGCATATCTCAATAAAGCTGTAAGGGAAAAAACTAAACTCAGCAAAAGAAACTAGATCCAAAAGGGTATACACTCTTCATACATAAGTTCTGCAACAGGCAAAACTCTACAGTGATAGAAATCAGAGAACAGATGACTGCAGGGGAAAGTTGAAGAGATGAGAGAATTTTCTGGGATTTTTGAAAAGTATATCAAATGGGTATATGCGCTTGTCAAAATTCACTGAAGGTCACATTTAAGATGAAAATTATACTTCAATAAAAGCTAAATATAAAGAAAAAAAATCTGCCAGGCATGGTGGCCCATGCCTGTAATCCCAGAGGCTTGGGAGTCTGAGGCAGAAGGATCTTGAGTCCAAAGCCAGTCTCAGCAAAAGTGATATGCTAAGCAACTCAGTGAGACCTTGTCTCTAAATCAAATACAAAATGGGGCTGAAAATGTGACTCAGTGATCAAGTGCCCCTGAGTTCAATCTCCAGTACCAAAAGTAAAAAAAAAAAAACATACAAGTGAGGTATATGAAGTAAATACTCTTGGCTTACAACATAGTTCAGTATTTTAAAAAAGGCACACTGTGTAGAGGGTCTCTCAGACCACCCCTAGGTTTAGTGATTTGTTAAGAAAACTTACAGGTCTCAATATGTCCTACTCACAACTATGATTTACTACGGAGGAAAGATAAAGAATGAAAATCAGCAGAGGGAAAAAGGCACATGGAGCAGAGCCCAGAGGAAACCTAACATGAGCTTGCAAGAGTCCTCTCCATGTGGATGCACACAGGATGTGTTTAAGTCTTTCAGCACCAAATTGTGACAAAATGTACAAAATGTTATCAACCAAGGAAACTCATTAGACACTTGGTGTCCACGGTTTTCACTGGGAGCTGGTCACTTAAGCACCCTTTGCCTAGGACAGTAAGATTCCAGACACCCAGAAGAAAAGTGAGTGTTTAGCATACAGTACATTGTTGGCAGTTTAAAACCAGTGAGCCACTCTTACCATTTAGGAAATCCAAGTCCCCAGGACAGTCAAAGATCTACCTGTCAAGCAATATCTAGACTATTTGATATTAGTTTTAGAACTGCTATTTTTACTCTTTCCTTATAGGTATGATATCTGCAACCTCTTCTCAAAGGTTCAAATAATAATAACCACAACAATAATAACAATAATATGGAAAACAAAACAAATGTGTCAAAATTATAATCTGTGAATCTGCATGAATAGGGGCAGTTATTTGAAATATTCTCACAACTTCTTTTTAAATGTGAAAATGTCAAGATAGAAAGTAAAGAAAAAGTTACTAGAGCGAGGGATTTTATCCCTTGTGGGGGGAAAAACTTCTAAATAACAAAGTAACTATTAATAAAAAAATCTATGCTTACCATAAATAAAACTATAAAATTATACTGAGATATGAAGTATTTGAAGAGCCATATGTCATGTTACAAAATGCAAATATTAGATTTCAGA
This sequence comes from Sciurus carolinensis, assembly GCF_902686445.1. Classification (NCBI taxonomy): domain Eukaryota; kingdom Metazoa; phylum Chordata; class Mammalia; order Rodentia; family Sciuridae; genus Sciurus; species Sciurus carolinensis. Next base: position 93,431,829 of record NC_062218.1, on the reverse strand, counting down.
AAGATTTCAATTAGTCCTAAGTTTTTATGAGATATAGTGGACATCTGACTTTCTCAGTCCAGTACCCTCTGTCTCACTTCTTGTGGTAGATTTTTTCTCTCAGACTGGATGTATTCCATGGGGACATTCACATAGAAGACCTCTGCTCCCAGGCCCTCACCATAAAATGACTTGGCCTCAGGGATTCTAGTTCCTACACTTCTAGACACATAAACTGGCCTAGGAATAAGCTCCTGAACTAAGCTGAACCAATCAGACAAAAGATGAAAGAAAAATACTTCTCCTAGTTACCAGCCTGAAAAATGAGTCTCAGGTACCTAGGGTCATCTTACAACCATGTGGGAGAAGACTGAAGCACAAACAGGAAGATCCAAAGACATGGTACCCAGAAAACATAATTTGAGTTCTTGGATCCAATTTTACCTGAAGCTACCATCTCTTGAATTCCCACTGACATTATTACATCTTTATTTTTTTGGTGTAAGATAATAAAAGGGTTTTGTCTCTTATAATCAAATCTTAACTAATATATAACAACTAGTTCTAAAAATAACAAAATTGATACATAAAATATCAGATTACACAAGGTAGATTACACTAAATGAAACAATTACATATTATGGCATAGGTACAGACCTGTACACAAAACACCTATACCAAGAAATATTATGAATTAATGAAGGATAAAGTCTTCAACAATTATCAGTGCTAGGAAAATTAATTATTTGAAAAATAAAATGAAGCCTCATCTCACATTCTCCCAATTTAATAACCCAAAATAGCCCAAATGAATGGGGAAAACACCAACACATACCTAGATTTTTTTCCAGCCATTGATGTCCTTCAATTAGCTGGTCAATTAAGGCAAAATAATGTGAAGTAGCCTCATCAGGCATAACCCATCCACCAGTCACGACTTCAAACTGACCTTTTTGTAGAAACCTATGGAGACAATAAGAAGAGGTTACATTAACAAATATAAGTTCAAATAAAAATTAAAGTAGAATTAACATTTTAAAATAGCCTTTAAGTATAGCCAGAATTTATGCTGTGAAAAAAAATTTTTAAACCAATGAATGAATTTCAACTTTAGGGTTCCAGTGATAAAGCATCCCTAGTAAAGTGTCTTAGCCAACCGTTCCTTTCCTAGGGCAAGGTCATGCAGGTCATGAGGCTCCTCTCCAAAAGGGTATAATTTCCCAAACAGTTGCCAAGACTGTTAATGTCAGGAGCCACATATGATTTATTTCTGAATCCTACAAAGCACCTAGCAAGGTACTTTACTCAGTACATGCTTGACTGTTTAGTGGAGGGCTATTTTAAGGATAGTATTTGTTTCAATATACCTATACCAAAAAATTAATATGTTAGAAGTCACAAAAAAGTAATATACTAGAAGGCACAAAAAAAATATATTAGAAGCCCAACATTAATACAACATCTGATTTACTAAAACACAAGCAGGATCATTTACCAGTGACAGAGTGGATAATGGACACAGTTTCTAAAAACACAAAAATAAATTATATCTAAAAATTCCTTGCATAAAATACAAAAAAGTAAGTTAAATTTACATTGTCATGGGGATCATCCAACTAATTATTTTACCTGAAGAATATGATGATTCATTATAGCATCTAAAGAAACCCAAATGTCCAGACAATGTTCAGAATCTCAGAGAAAAAAATCAAGAACTTAGAAAAAAGCTGGAAATTTCTAAAAATTCTGTTTTTTTAAGAACGCAACTAAATCCAAGCATAAGGTGTCCCGCCCACCCTAACGCCTTTGCTCACAACTAGTCCTTTTATGTATCATTATAGTGATTGCCTGATTTAACCACACTCTAGAGACCATGGACCTAACTTGTCCCTTTTGCCTTATGACAGTGCTGGTAACCTGAAATGTCAGGACACTTTAGGATTTAATCTGATCACGAAATGTGGAAACCCAATTATTTTATAAGTTGGTCGAAACAACTTCTTTGCTGATCTAGAAGACAAAATAACTACAATTTAAAAAAACTGAAAGAAATGGGGAGAAAATCACCCTAAAAATAATTTTTTCACCTTTATCAACTTTGCTACATAGCTCCTGTCCACAGACACAAATGGTTTCCAAAGAACAGTCGACTAAGTAAAGAATAACATTATATTCTGCAACTAGCTTTCCCTGCTCTGCTTGTGACCAATCCATTCCTCCTCCATCCCCATGATGCCTGAGATGCTTTGATGTATGTCATGTGGTTAAAGACAAAGCCTCTCGCTAAGATGTTTTCCATTATTATCTTCTCTTTTTCCAACTGGTTGGTCCCAACTGCCTCAAATATAAATTAATCAGAGAAGTCTCCATAAGCACCCAAGCTAAATGGATACTTCCCTATCATATCACAGCTTGTATCACAAATCAAAGTTACCCATTCATTGCCTCCTCTCTCCTATTCACTCCTATTCTCCATTAAAACCTAAGTCTAAGAGAGCAGGAACTGGACATGCTGTTTGGTTCACATTTGCATGCCCAACACTGAGAAGTTTACCTTGACCAATCAATGAATGAGATTCAGTTTAATATTAGTACTTACAAAGAGTTTTTTCTATTAGGCCAAGCTCACAGACACATGCAAAATAAATTAGAAAAGGAAGGGTCAGTTTAGTATGAAGATTCTATAATCTAGGTGTGAGGTGAAACACTCTAGAATGTGATAGTGATAAGAAATATGGAGAAGAAAGAAGAAAACAGAGAAATTTCATGAGAGAGAATCAAGAAAAATTAGGAACTGATTGAAGTTCAAGAAAATGATCACAGCAAATATGACTTGGGATTCAAATGCTAAGTGTCTAATGGAGCAGTAGTATTAATAAACAGAAAGCGGAGTAGAATTGAAAAGGGAACTCACTTTGGAATAATGAACATAAATTTGGTCTGGGTTATTGATGATAGTGGGACATCCAAAAGGAACTACTCCAATAGAAAAGCAAGCTTATGGGAATAGGAAAGACAGCTGAATAAATCAGACATCACTTTCCTATGTTCAAATATGAATATACCCCCAGTGACACTTCACATCATGTATAACCACAAGAATGGGATCCTAACTAGAATAAGTTATACTCCATGTATGTACAATATGTCTAAATATACAACACTGTCAAAAAAATTAAAAAAAAAAAAAAAAAGAAAAGCAAGCTTAGGAAAAAGGGCCATATAAATTTGAGTTAGGAGGCTGGGGTTGTTGCTCAGTGGTAGGGCGCTGGCCTAGCATGTGTGAGGCACTGGGTTCAATTCTCAGTACTGTATAAAAATAAATAAATGAAGTAAAGGTCCATCAACAACTAAAAAAATATTTAAAAAACAAACTTTAAGTTAGCAAGCTGGGTAGGATGGTACATGCCTATAATCCTATCTACTCAGGAGGCTGAGACAGGAGAATTCCAAGTCAGAGATTAGTCTTAGCAACTTAGGCCCTGTCTCAAAATAAAAAGAAATGAGAAAGCAGCACAGTGGCAAAGCACCCCTAGGTTCAATACCCAGTATAAAAAAATAATAGTAAGTTTTAGGGGACTGAAAAAGCAGAAAATAGGGACGGATGGAAAATCTTAAAAAAATAAAGTCAAAGATTAAGTAGAAAGATAATATAAGAGGAAAAGGAAGTGATAAAAGTTAAAATGAATAAATTTGTGAAAAATTCTAGAAAAGAGTAATAAGGAGAAACCTATCTTTGCAGTTGGTAAAAGGTGTTTAAAATTAACAAAACAGTGCCACAGAATTAACACATCTGTGGGTCAGACATAAAAATTGAGGAAAAAATCTCAAAATAGCCATCAAATTTGTGGGGGAAAAAATGAATTATTATCGGTTCTTTGATGTTGCTGTTTCTTTTTAATCAGACTGATTTTAAACATGCTTATAAAAAAAAGCTAAGGTATTGTGTCATGGAAGCCTGGAGACTTTCCTTATAGAGTAGCATGCCACTGCAGGTTTTTAGGAAAAATTGCATGATTAGGTCAAAACAGGCTTAAATAAGGTCATAATAGCAGGCCAGAAAGATCACAGCTTTAGTTTTTCTTAACACAGACTCTCTAATCAGACAGAACAAAACAGCCAATGGGAAAAAACGAACAACATAATTTTAAATATGAAGCAACAGTCTAGTAATGTGACACCGAACAAATAATAAGGTTAGTGAGTAGACCTCTTTAACTGAACTGCCTGTTTTTCCTACTGTATGACCCTCTAAACCATCTATAAGAATGGTTGAAAAAAAGGATTATAAACCAGAAGATTCTTACAGGCAGGAAAGTTTGGTTTGATATAAAATATTCACTGTGTAAGACAAAAACACTTGCCATGTGACCATTCAGTATCAAAGACAAAAGCAGAAACCTGTAAGCACACAAAATTGCCCTGTATTCTAGAACATATGTGATAAGCACTTCAGCATACAAGGGATAAGAGAACAAATGGTACTCCCCTAAAAAAGGAAAGCTATTGACCTAATTATTGAGAAACATAACAATGATCATCATCATTTCGTGATAGCCACAAAATTAGAACAGAATACTTACAGAAACAACACATCAAAAAATATTTCTAAAAATATAAGCAAGAACAGAAGTTACATGAGCTTATAAAAAATACCACCTAAAATTGCTACTGTTAGTGGTAAGACAAAAATTAAGAGAGTATTAACTATATTTTCAAGACTTTAATAATTTAAATAAAAGGAATGGGAAATAGCTATATCCAACATTAAAAAATGGGATGGTGTGTACTGGGGATTTAACCCAGGGGCAATTTATCACTGAGCTACATTCCCAGCCCCTTTTATGTTTTTTATGATGAGTCAAGGTCTCACTAAGTTATTTAGGGCCTTGCTAAGTTGCAGAGGCTGGCCTCAAACTTGCCATTCTCCTATCTAAACCTCCCAAGCAGCTGGGATTACAGGCATATGTCACCATGCCCAACCAAAAAATTTTACTTAGAACAAATACAGGCACTTCAAAGTATTTCCATTCACTTGATGTTCAAAAGTACTAACTGAATGAACTATTTCTAAGAAAGACATAGGAAAACATATCCAAAAACATGTGCCCCCCACATATGGTCCATTGGTTTGTTACTACCAAGACATGGTCTAATTTCTGGCAAACAATTTTTACGTGTACACTTCATTTCCTAATAAATAGGAGATCTAGAAGCAAAGGTGAAAAGGGAAATGAAGGAAACACAGCACATACATGTAGCAAAATTGAGAAAAGTAGGCACTCTGAAAAATTAACAATACTGGTGTTTCACTTTTTACAGTACTGACTTGATTTGTAACTAATTAATATACTTCTGTGTTTCTATTTCAATGCTGGGGAATTTGAAATAAAAATCTTAAGGAAGGAAATAACTGATCAAAATTAAACTGAGCATTTCTGTCACTGCTTTTTGCCTAGTATGCAGAATTTACACTTAAGAATTTACTGGAGAGCACAAGAAGCAGTAAATCATTTTCTGCAAATGTCACTTCTCCCGATACGTAAACTCATCAGCCATTTGGAATGTAGTCACACTCAGGAGGACATACTGGAAGAGCCTTTCTCCCTAATGGTGAAAAAGTTACAGACAACTTAGTAGCAAACAATGCGTCACCTAATAAGCTTCAAAGAATCACAAATTAATTTCACATGAGACAATGAGCTGAATTTATAATCACACATTTGGGGAAATATGAAATAATACAAGATGACATACAGAGTTTCATTCATAAATTAAAAAATTAGTTAAATGGAAAACTCAAAAAGATAGAGGCCGCCAAAGAATCAATATATACCCTAAAGACATTAGGTAATCTGATTTATGGGGATTATCTGTATGAGAGTAAAAATAAGATTTTTATTCTTAAGACTCCTCATAAAATAATTGTAGAAACTTGTATCTTTAAATATCGATGCCTGTTTAAAGATTTCATGTTTGAGGAAAAGAAGATGAATAAGTTAATTTCATTATTTCTTCCCTGATTCACTCCATATCTAGCTCTTCTTTCAGCTCTAAATTCATGCTCTCAATCTGCCTAAAATGTTTTCCCTTCTAGTATTTGCCTAGTTGCAATTATGAATCCATTAGAAGCCACTACTGGCTACCACATCATACCCAAACCTCACTTAAATTTTATTTTTCATAAAATCCCAAACTTTTCTTTCATAGCATTTATAACAAAAGTGAATTATACATTGTATTGTTGCTTTCCTCCACAGACCATAAGCTCCATGAGTGCAAGAATCACAACTGTTTCATGCACCATTTACTCAGTGTTCCTGTTTATATAAAACTGTAAGAAAAGGGCACCAAAAATGCAAAAGAAAAACAAAGTATATGAAGCAGATGTTTCAGAAATAAGTGGTTCCCCAAAATGAAAACAAATTTAATCTCACTAAGGAAATACAAGTTGAAGCCTCAATAAGATGCCACTTTTCACCTATCAGATTAAAAAGATGAAAACGTTGAATAACGTACTGTGATGCTAATGTTGTACAGGAATAGGTATTCTTAAGTATTGCTCACAATATCAAATTGTAAAATGCAAAGATACTTTTCCATGCTCTCTCAAAAAAGTCAGGAAATATTTTAAAGTTTAAAAAAAATGAAAACACTATATACACTAAAGATACACTGTATGCATTAGCAAGAGATCAGAAATAAAACTACATGGTAATCAATTAGAAGTAAATAAATTAAGTTCCATTCATTAAATAGACTTTATAAAAGATTCTCCAAGAAATGCTTTAAAAACGCATGGTACAATACCCATTAGGAGAGCTGTTATTTTAAAAATAGCAAACAAGTGGATATGAAGAAAGTATTCTGTACATTTCTTGTGAGAACCTAAAATGGTATAGCCACTGTGGAAAACAACACAGGGCTTCCTCAAAATTTTAAATGATCTAGCAATTCTACTTTGGGATACATACACAAAAGGATGAAATAAAAGACTCAAACAGATTTTTGTACACCAATGTTACATATTCACAATAGCCAAAAAGTAGAAACAACTCAAATGTCCATCAAAGGCAAATGCATACAACAAATGTGGTCTGTACATATTATAAAATGTCATGCAGCCCCCTAGGGAGGATGGAAATTCTGATGCATGCTGTAACAGATGAACCTTGAAGACACTGTGCAAGCAAAACAGGCCAACACAAAAGGACAAATATTGCATAATACTACTTATGAGGTACCTAGAATAATCAAATGTATAGAGACACAAAACAGAATGGTGGTTGTCAGTAGCTGGCAGTGGGAGCAGAGACAAATGGGAACTAGTATTTAATGGGTAAAAAATTTCAGTTTGAGATGGTGAAAAATTACTAGAAATGGATGATGGTGATGGCTAGATAATAATGTGAATGTTTTGGTGTCACAGAACTGTAGACTTAAAAATCGTTCAAAGGGTACATTTTATGTTATGCATTTTGCACAATAAAAAAAAAAGACCCACTCAAAAGATAACAGTACAATGTGCCTAGCATGCTATCATCTGTTCAATACAAACGTGCATATGTGTGTCTGAGAACATATGTGAATATACATCTCTTTCCCTGTACACAAAATAAATTCATTTAGTCAACTACCTCCAGTGAGAAGAGATAAAGAACAAGGAGACAGGAGTGGCCAAGTACTTTGACTTTCATTGTATACTCTTGCTATATATTTGGGATTATATTTTAAAATAAGTGAAAAAATGTTTTCTAAACTTTAAAAGCTATACTCTGATTTCTCCTAAGCACTGAAAATAAAATTGTAACTTGAAAATAGTCATAATATTTTATTTAAGACTATTTCTCATATTAGATGGTTCAGTTAATAATTTCCTGCATTTTAATAAATAGGGATGCAGTCTAATTTAAATACCTCAATGTATAATAAATATTACTTCATTCATAAAATGTTAATTCAAAATAAATTAGAAAACATATAAGAAGTTAAAGAATAAAATTTTAAAGCTCATTCTTAATACTTTACTCAACATGCACAAAGGGTTATGGTTGACACAGTTTATCATGAACGTCTTTCCATTTTGATGTGGACGTACATCATGTTTATGAGTGCACTATATTTTATGAAGCATTTTAAACTTGAGATCTAACAACATGCAATACATATGTGCACTCATGAATTTTGACAATTACAATCATTATTCAAAATAATACAGAGAATATTTCCACTAACTCATGGGTTTTTCTATGCCCCTTTCCAAACTATGTCCATCCACTGCTCCCTGCAAACATACAATTCTGATATTCTAATTTCCATCACAATAGATCAGTTTAGTCTGCTCTCAGATTTCATCAAATGGAATCATGCAACATTTACTCTTCTGTGTTTGGCTATTATTATTATTATTTTAGCTTAATGTTTGTGAGATTCATCCATATTACCATATTTTTTAGTAATGCATCATCTTTTACTGCTGTGTGGTATTCCATTGTATGCCACATTTTTTATAGTGTACCATTTTGTTGAAAGACATTTGAACTCTTTCTGGTTTTGAACTTCTTTAAAATACTTCTACAAAAATGTCTATACAAATGTTTTTGTGAATATCCTTTCATATCTCCTAGGTAAATTTCTAGAAGTGGAGTACCTATATCACAAGGTTTAGGTTTAAATTTGGAAAACTCTTTGAAAGCTTTTCAGAAAGTCATCCATTTCATGCTCCCACAAGAATGTCAGTTGCTGTACATTCTTGCCAACTTGGCTATCATCAGTAGTTTTTATTTTAGCTATTCTAAAGGGGTCTGAGATGGTACCTCGTAGAAGTTTTCATTTGTATTCCCCTGATGGCCACACATTACCCAGTCTCTGCACACACATCTGGGTCCTGCTGCTGCAGACTAATAAACTTCAGGGCTTTGTGCATGCCATGTTCCTGGGCTAATCCATGGCCCTTAACTACGACTCTCTTCAGATAACCTGAAATTCCTTCCCTATGCTCTGACACCCATTTCTTGACTAGTTAGTTCTCATCATCCTTCAGGTTTCTACTTGAATACCACTTGCTTCCAAAACCCCCTTCTTGCTCCATAGAAGAAAACATTTTTATTGTAATCCTGTGCTTAATTACATGTCTTGCCTGTTCCTCCCTGAGGGCTGGAACCAGGTCAGATGACTTGCTCACCTGTTATTGTTGAATGAATGGTGCAGCAAATGAGCAAAGGCTTTGGGGATGAAGTAAGATTTTAGCTAAATCTTGGGAAATTAAAAGGACTGCAATTATGCAGTTCATAAAAGAAAAAGAAAGTCCAAGAGAACATATGGGTGAATTCCCAAGCAGCATCAAATAGCAAGTGTGTGAGGTACCCACAGGGGTGGCTCAGTACTCATCCTACCAAGGAGGAGGCTGTGAGGCAGGAAGTGACTGGAGATAAAGGTGGACAAGTAGGAGGAATCTGAGAAAAAAAGTCAGTTTGTGTCAGGCAAAGGAGACTGGTCTACACCTTTGACACTGAAGTATGACTGCAACTTAAACACACAGAAGAAACATTATCAGACTCAAATATTAAAAACTCACTGGTGAAATGGAGGATGCTCCAAGATGGTACAACTAGACTCTGGGAGATTATCTGGTAGTCTTTACAGCAGCAAGAACAAAAGACACAGGGATGAAAATGAGGGGTCAGGGCCACCACAGGGATGAAAATGAAAAGGTTTAGGTACTGATTTGATGTAGGAAAAAATGGCACGCCAAAAGGCAAAGGGCCACAGGAGTTAGGAGCATCAATTCTACAGGTGGGTTCACAGGACACACTCAAATATTAGCTCTTACCAGTACATTAACCAGGAAAGAAGAAAGAAGTCTAGTTTGGAGCTTTAGAGCTCTACATAGCCCAAATGCTAAGTAATTGAAACAATTGTGTGGACAAGCATATAAAATGAAGAGAATGGGGTGGGGGTAGTACCCCACAGGCAAGGACACTTAGGAAGTAAGGAAAGAAGGAAATCAGAGCAAATTATTTGAGACCATGATGCACTGTTGAGATCCCTCTGATGAAATGTTAAGTACCTTTAGGCTATAAACTCAATCCAAATCTGCACTGACTCTGAACTTCACAAGACACACTAACTTCTCACTGCTTTGTAAATTTTATAATGTCCTTTGGTTAAATACCATAAAATCTACCTATATAAAACATATAATAAATTGGTCTGCATAAGAAGATCAACAGTCCATTTTTCCAGGAAAATCCAAAATATACTTTGAATAAGTTGGATTCTTATTATTTAAGAAGGTAACATCGAGTATTTACCTCAGTTCAAAAAATAAAGATAGTTGAGAAGACTGAGTGAAAAGTTCACTTACATATGAACAAGAAGATGGCTGCAGATTAGATGCATAAAGTTTGCAATCTTAGAAAAGAAATGAACCCAGAAATATGGTGAAGATATAAAGTCTACATTAACTGATGGATACATTTGGAGCTTATTTCACACCAAAATATGAACACAAAGAATCTGGTTAAGATTTCTCAGAACATGCGAAGTGTTCCCTGTTCCAACCATTCAGTGGGCTTTTGCACCAATTATTGCCTGCAAGGGCAGAAAAAAAATGCAACATAAAAACTGTTTGAATGTCTCAGAACCCAGAGAGAAATAAACCACAAGTGTGAAATATGATGGAAATGCTAAGGATAATGTTTCACTGCTTGACTCTGAATAAGGGGTCACATTTTGATGTATTATGAATGCAGTATTTAATGGCAGGTAGCCAAAAATATCAAAATATGAAGACTAAAAAAAGCAAATAAAAACAACCATAGACAGAAAATGGTATAACTACTTCATGGAAGGCTGTTTCTTTTCAATCCCTGGAATGTGTTCAAAGTGGAGACCGTGACTATAAATGATTAAATTATTATGAAACATAGACACACACACACACACACACACACACACACACAAAAAAAAAAAAAAAAAAAAAAAAAAACCTAGAAAAGCTAGATTTTGTTTGCACGGATCTCTCTTTAGTTAACTATATTTTCATTTATAAAGGCTTATAAAGCAAAATACTGCTGCCACACAGGGGAAGAATCAAACAAGTCATTGCTAGAATAGATTATGGGGATCACTTGAGTTATGTTTAAGTTCCCACAATTAATTGGTATTCTTCAGGGACAATGAAAGTTTAGGTGGAACTCTGCAGGAATTAACAAGTTCTGCTCTGCAATAGCGAGCTTGCAAATTCAGGTACAAACATTTAATCCATAGCTCATCTTCAAAAAAGGAAAAACAGCCACTGTATAGGTATAGGGATCTCAGGCCAGTCAATGTACAGAGGAATGAAAGTTCTTTGAGTCAAGCAAACTCCTCAGGACAACAGGCCTTCTGATTGAAAGGCTTAGAAATACTCTGCAGCTCCTCTGTCCTTGAGACCTGGAGACATTATCTTATTATAATAACATTTGGTACTAGTGGACTCTGAGAAGCAAGCAAGTTATGTGATCTGCACATGTGCAAAGCTAACTGCACCATGTAACCTAATGTAATTTGATATGACCCTGGAATAGATAATAAAACCGGACTGGCTTTCCCATGGGAGCTACTTCTTGCTCTTCACCATCCTGTATGCTTGCCTCTTTATTAGCTCTCCCCTTAACCCTATAGCTGGACCCCAATTAACCTTCACAGCTGGCGCCCGAACAGGGACCCTTCTGGACATGTTGATGGAAAAAGGGGATAGCTTACTGGCTGGAACAGGCTTTGATGCATGCCTCTCATGGGCTGATACCAATCCCACTGGTAAACTATGGGGAATTCCCTGACACTCAATGTCATCATTGGGCTGAACTTTCTTATTTGCTTCATAAGGCTAAACATACATAAGTAATGCTTATCTTCCTCTTTGCTGTCTGAAATACATTCTTGCTGTCCATGGTATTCAGAGAGTGGGTCCTTAAGACCCAATGATTGGGAAGATATAGGTAAAAAATTCCATGAGGTACCACAGGCTCCTATACCTGTATTATATGCTTCATATTTGTGTCAAGATGCTATCTCAAAATTGTCTTAACAGTCACAAACTTCTCCAATAGTCTCTAAGACTGAAGATTTTTCTCAGCCCTCTCCTTGCATTCCTACTCTTCCCCTTCCTCCTTTTCCTTCCCCAGTCCCATCTCATTTATCTAAATGTCTCAGGCAGGCAACTGCAGAGGAAGAAACTAATACCGCGGCTGTCTATCCCATTACATTAAACAATGCTAATCCACCAGAATATGAACAATTGCCTTTTGCTGTGTTTAAAGAATTAAGAAGGACAGTGTTAGAAAGTGGAATTAATAGTAATTTCACTCTTAATATGATAGAGGGGCTGGGAATAGGTTATGCCTTGGTTCCCAATGATTGGAAAGCATTGGTGAAAATGGTTACTTCTCCTGCCCAAAATACAGTGTTTTCACAAGAATACTCTGATTTAGCCCATGTTTGAGCTGAGGATAATGCTCGAAGAAATGTTAATATTAATCAAGATGACTTGTTTAGTGTGGAGCAAAGCAGGACATTACAACAAGCTCAACTGCCCACAGCCACCATTGCCCAGATTAGAACCTTAGTTTGTAAAGCATGGAGAAGAATCCCAGACACTTGGGATCCTTCTAAGTTTTCTGCTATAATTCAACAAGCCTCAGGGAAGCCTTTCATTAGGTTTGTTAACCAATTGACTAAAACTATTGAAAGACAAGTAGACAATTTGGAAGCTGCCAATATTCTGACCAAACAATTGGCTTATGAAAATGACAACCAAGATTGTAAGGAAGTAATAAAATCTATTTACCACAAAGTGGATACTACACTTTCTGATTTAATAAAGGCATGTCAGAATGTTGGAACTGAAACTCATAAAGTGGCTTTACTGGCCACTAGTTTAAAGCCCCCTGATAAACTTCATTACAATTATAAAACACCTGGTCATCTTCAAAAGGATTGTAAGATAAAAAAAGGGCAACAAAAACAGCCCAATCAGAAATGTCCAATCTGTCATAAAGGATTTCACTGGGCTAATCAATGCAGATCTAAAATAGACATGTTGGGAAACCCAATTACGGGTCACCTCCCAACCTAGGGCCAAAGGAGGAGGAACCCTTTTCACCTGCAGACTCAGATGTCCCCTTCACAGATGTTTCCAATTCAAACAGAAGATTCTTCCACAAATCCTTTCATGCCACTAGAGGGAGTGCAGGAATAGATCTGATTACCACTGAGGATGCTCAAGTATGTCTCCCTGGGGAAGTGTGTAAAATTGCTAACCAAATTCCAGGACCTCTACCTAAAGTTACCTTTGGCTTAATTTTGCCCCACTCTCACAGTGCTAAAGAAGGAAAATTTATAATTCCTGGAGTAATTGATTCTGATTATACTGGTATAATATACAAGTTTGGTTTCATATACCCTTAAATCTCCCCAAAGGATTCTCCATAGCTCAATTAATTGTCATTCCCTACATTACTGCCCAATAACTGCTAAATGAAAGAGGGAATGCAGGATTTAGTTGCACTATTATTGGAGCATGTTTACCTATTACTGAAACTAGACCGAAGTTAATGCTTTGTTTAAATGAACAGTCAATAACAGGGTTATTGGACACCAGTGCTGATGTTACAGTTATACCTGTCTCAAAGTGGCCTAACGCATGGCCCTTACAAAAGGTCACCCCTGTTTGGGGCATAGGAGGAAATAATAAACAGGTGTTTAAAAGCTCTCTGTGGTTGCAATACTCCACCCCTTCCAACCCACAGCAAGCTATCACTCATATTCAACCATACATTATGGCAGTTCCCTTTCCTACACAGAGCAGAGAAATCTTAAACAAGTTACAAATGTCTACGGAACGCCCTTTTTTGTAGGGGCCTCTGCAGATTTGACAACCTTGCCATTAAAATGGAAGGTCACCACTCCTGTCTGGGTAGAACAATGGCCATTGTCTAGGGAGAAGGTGGCAGCTACAGAGGCCCTCATTCAAGAACAGTTACAACCGGGATATATTGAACCTTCTACCAGTCCATGGAATATGCCCATTTTTATCATAAAGAAGAAATCAGGGAAATGGAGATTATTACAAGATTTAAGAGAAATTAATAAATGTATACAACCTATGGCTCCACTTCAGTGTGGACTGCCTAACCCTAATCTAATTTCTCAGGAGTTTTCCTTATATGTAGTAGACTTAAAAGACCGTTTTTTACTATTGCCCTCTTTCTTGATGATTGAGAAAAATTTGCCTTCACAGTTCCTGTTTTCAATCATAAGCCTGCTGATATAGTGGAAAGTTCTTCTTCAAGGTACATTAAAAAGCCCCACATAATGTCAATATTTTATAGATAAGGCTCTTAGTCTTCAAACAATTATTTCCACATATTCTTATTTATCATAGTATGGATGATATTTTGATTGCTGGGCAAATACTTACAGAAGATACTTTAACTAAATTGCAATGCATTCTATTACAATCTGGCATCAATGTGGCCACAGAAAAAATTCAATGACAACTCCCTATTAACTATTTAGGACATAAAATACTACAACATTATTCCATTCCTCATGTTCCAAAATTAACTCTTCCTTCTAAATTTTCCTTGGTTCGTTTACAGCAAGTTTTAGGACATTTAAATTGGGCCTGACCATATATTTCTTTACTGATATGTTGTTGCCTTTCTTTCAGCTGTTGAAAAAAACAACACAATCCCACCAGTGTTTTCCAGTTAACTCTTACCCTGACTGCAGCTCTCAGCATGTTAATGAGAAATTATCTACAGTTCTTATGGATGAACTCCCAACACTCAATGCTCCTCCTTTATCTCTACTAATCTTTACAGGGAAGTCTTATGCCTTTGCCATAGTTGTTGCGATTTATAATCAAAACTTGATATAAAAGAGTGGTTATATTCTCCTCACTTTTCAGGAAGAAATGTTCTCCTTTATGCTGATATATATGCTCAACTGATCTCAGGTGGTCGCAAGTGTATTTTCTCTCTTACAGGAACAGATATTCATGTACTTTATCTTATTTGTGAAAAGACTTCACAGTATTTAAAATTTTCTTCATATTACCAACCTGTCTTAAACTGATTTTTTAGCCTCTATTGCTTTCCATGCACCTCCGGAAGAACACCTTTCCTTATTGTGGCAAGTCTCTCATGCTCCTTTTTCTATAATCTCCTCCATTCCACTTTCCAGCAGGATTACTGTCTACACTGATGGAAGAAAACAACAGGGTGCGGTATCTATATTCACTGATTAAAAAATGGACTGATTACTACACATTGCCTCAAGCATCTCCTCAGCAAGCAGAATTAGCTGCAATTATTTTGGTTCTTCATATGTTTCCCACCACCTTAAATATCATTATAGATTCTCAGTATATAACCAAACTGATGCCTCATATTTCCTCTGCAATTTTGTCACCTCATTTGGACTCTAATTTGTTATCCTTGTTTATCACTCTACAATCTCTATTACAGGGTCATACTGTTTCAGTATTTCTTGCTCATATACGTAGTCACACTAAGATTCCTGGACCACTCACTAAAGGAAATGCTCATGCTGATGCTGCTATAAAATCACTTTATCCTCTCTTTTCAGGTGCCATGGAATCACACAAGTTTTTCATCAAAATGCTCACTCTTTAATGAAAACCTTTTCTATTTCCTCTCAATAGGCCAGTTTCATTGTAATAATTGCTCTCATTGCACACCCTTTCATTCCCCTACTTGGGAAACTGTAAACCCTTGAGGTTTACATTCTAATGCCTTTGAGAGATGGATGTAACTCATTTTCCTCCCTTCCACCCCTATTATTTTAAATGTAACCATAGATACATCCTCAGGCCTTCTACGGACCAGTGCACACTGTTCAGAGAAGGTCTCGGCCTGTAATTCTCATGTGCTCCTCTGCATTGTCACCATGGGTAAACCTCATCATTTAAAAACTGACAATGTCTCTGCTTATACTTCTAGTGCCTTTGCTTAGTTTTGTAATCAATGGAATATAATTCTAGCCCATGGAATTCCCCACAATCCTACTAGACAGGCCTTAGTTGAATATACACATCACATGCTTAAAACGTGCCTTTTAAAAGAAAAACAAAAAGGGGACCTAGCCTTCCTCTGGTTAATAATGCTCTCAATATTGACTTGTTCACAATAAATGCTCTTAATGTACAGTATGAAGATAATACACATCGCTGGTCCTCTGCCTTAGACAGGCACTTTACCCCTAAGGAACTACTACCAAAGATTTATGTGAAATACCAAGTTACACCAGACCGGATATAGCAGGACCCTGTACCTTTAATTACTTGAGGGAGGGCATATGCTGCTGTTCTTACTCCTACAGGTCCTGTCTGAATTCCTGCCAGGTGTGTGAGACCCACCAATCATCATGAGTTGGCATGGAGGACTTCACAATCTGATTCCCAAATTCCATTTGACCCTGGATGAAGAGGACTCTGATTCAAAGAAGGAACCTCTGACAAGAACAAGAGGTCCAAGAGTCCCCCAGTCTTTGAATCATCTAGTGACTTGGGGGGATATAAAAAATTTAACAATATCTGCTCAACAAATGCTAGCCCAGATGGGTTTAAAATGTACCCTGGAAAAATTGGTTATAGCTCTGTTTGCAATACTTGCCTAAACTTTCACGTCTATCTTGGCTACTATTGTGTTATTTCTCTGTTGTTGTACCCCTGTTGGTGGTGTCCCCGTACTTAGTGGAAATTGTTAATTCTTCTGAAAATTTATATCCATTAAGTTATTCTTGCTAATAGGGGTGCTATTGATTACTTGCTGTTGTTACATCATAAGGGATGCCAGGAATTTAATGATATGTGTTGTTTCGATTTAACTGATAACAGTAACCCCATTCAAAAGGAACTGGATCACCTTAAAGACATTGCAAAGAAGGTGCAAAAAGATGATGGAGGTTGGAATTTATTAGACTGGTTAACCTCGAGGCTACCAAATTTTACATGGAACAGTTTTTCATTGGAGGATGTTTACTGATACTTGCCATATTATGCTGTGCTTTTTTTTGCCAATGTTTGCCTTGCTTTCTCCCTCCACCTTCCTAGAACAGAAGACAAGTCATGTCTATTCAAAAGTTCATACAAAACAAAAAGGGGAGTTGTAGGGATTCAGGCCAGTCAACATACAGAGAAGCAAAAGTTCTTTGAGTCAAGCAAACTCCTCAGGACAACAGGCCTTCTGTTTGAATGGCTTAGAAATGCTCTGAAGCTCTTCTGTCCTTGAGACCTGGAGACATTATCTTATTATAATAACATTTGGTACTAGTGGACTCTGAGAAGCAAGCAAGTTATGTGATCTGCACATGCACAAAACTAACTGCACTATGTAACCTAATGTAACTTGATATGACCCTGGAATAGATAATAAAACTGGACTGGCTTTCCCATGGGAGCTACTTCTTGCTCTTCATCATCCTGTGTGCTTGCCTCTTTATTAGTTCACCCCTTAACCCTTATAGCTGGACCCCAATTAACCTTTACATATAAGCAATACACTAGTTGTCAAGAGAAAATTCCATTGGTAATGCCCCTTACAAGCTAAGAATTTTAACTAAAGAGAGCAAATCTAAACATCTAATAAATTTTCCCCAAAATTTATACATATTGCCTACATTTAGGCAACTAATTCTAAGAATGTTTTGCTCAATTAAGAAAAACAAATGCTATTACCCTAGTTCCACAGATAAATGTAATAAACAAACAAAAGTGAATGATTATAACCAAAAGGGAGAGAAGTGTAAGCAAATCTTGACCAGAAACAAAGCTCAATGTCCTAGTGTGGCTATTCAAGCAAAATGGTACACAGCCCTCCCAGCCCCCAAGTCCTACTATCCTCTATCCTCAGTACTGGGTTGAATCATATGAGGAACTGCCATTTTTGTACATCAAAAGTGGCCAAATATTGGCAACTGCATGTAGTTCATCCTAAGTAAAATGGCCAAGAAAAACAGAAGAAGAAAAAAGAAAGAAAGAAATCTGCACTCAGGTAGAATCAAGAGAAGGGGATCATCCACATGTCATAAAATTGGCAGCATTTCTGACAGAGTGCAGGTGAAACTGAACAGAATTCAACAAGCACTGACCTACAGCTTCCCAGTATGAAAATCAGTGTGAAGCCCAAGTCATAAATGGAGAAGATTCTGAGAGATTCTGGCTGCAGTTCCTGGTTTGGAGAGCCAACTCCAGAGGCAAAGCTCACTAACCATAGTTCCCATTCAATGGGAGATACCCTACCAGGAAGCTCCCTGATACAGCCCTCCTGGGAGGGAGCCATACATAGCCTCCCCTTATCCAACACAGCAGGCAGGAAATCTAGTTTTCCTTCTAAGATAATTGAACTTTGCCCTAACTCTGTGAAGAACCTTCACACCTCCTACCTAACCCACAGGCCAAACCAAAAGAGAGTTAGATGCACAAAGCTAGCCCCAGGCTCAACAACTTCACCAAAGAAAGACATTCACAGATGGGACATTCTTTCTCCAGATCTTCTTACAACCCAGTTCATCTCTTCCCTCCCCCAATTCTATTTATAACCTGGGCACCTTCCCCAACCGCTAGATGCAGGATGCCCAAGTACTCCTTCAGGAACTAGTTCTCCAACAAGGGAACTAAGGAGAAATACACATCCGTTAAATTTTTTCATTTGTAAGCAACACTAACTCTGGAAAGAAAATGTACTGGGGGCTGTTTCATGGGCACAAAGAATTGAGGGCAAAGCTAAAAAGTTCAGGTTCAAAAAAGGGTTGGAGGAGAATCTCCAAAAAGACAGCAAACATAAAAAATTAAAATAAAACTACATAAGTAAAAGAAGTGAAACTCAGTAAATAGTCAACTTCTGAAACAAATGAAACAAAAGCAGGAGTCAGGAAGTGCAGAAAGTATGTTGAGGAAATTTTGAACTAACAGACGGACAACTGAATGAAAAGTTATATATACCTAAATATATAACTTGGTGAAACTTTAAAACTTCTTGGGTAATTTTTTTTAATCCTAAAATCATGTAAGCAGAGGGTAAAAAAACTTATCTTCAATGAAGCATTATAAAGAAGGTTCTTTAAAGATAAAACAGAAACGTAAATTTTATAATTAACTCTATTAAAAAATAGACTCTCAAGATAATTTCAGAACTAAAAATTCCATACGGCACCCAAGAAAAATATTCCAAATGGAAAATAAAAGCTAAAATAATAAGAGCCACTAATACACACTGGGGATTTAAAAATGTGCCATGCACGTGTTAAGCATCTTCTTTTGTATTAATTCAATCTTCATTAAAAGATTAAATAAATTCCAATATTAACTCCATTTGAAAATTTTTTACAAAATGCGGCACACAAGTTAAGAAACTTACCCCAAATTATAGGGTCACTGAGAGTTGCCAGGATTTGAACCCAGGCAGTCTGGATCCCATACCAGCCTTTTGAACTACCATTCAAAATTGGCTGACCTTACAGTACAAAAAGGAGCACACATCAGGTCACTAAAACAAATGAACAACAACAAAAGAGTAGTTGTGAAAATAATGTTTGCCATGAAAAGGATTAAGACTGTAATTTGTCAATAGTAACAGATATAACTTAAGATGAAGAAACAGAAATACAAGCCTGGGAGTGCCCAGAACCATGTAATTCCTGCCCCATAGTTTATGTTCAAGAAATGTCTGTTGAATGAATAAACAAACGAGCTAGTAAAGATGGGAACAGATCAGGCAAGAAAGAAACTGGAAAACAAGTAAGAGGAAGCTGACAAGAGATCATTACAAAAAGTAAGTACAGTCAGTTCTGCTACAGACACTTATTTTAAAAACGGGAATTTGTGCCAAAGTGATTGATTTTATCAGGAAACAAAGTTAAACATTTTTGATGTGCAATTTGGTCCCTGAGAAACACTAAGTGAAGGCAGATAACTACCCAGCTGGACTGAGCCCTGGAGGAATACACACATGTGCATGCTGCAAACATCCACCCGCTCCCTCAGTTCATCACGTGTTATGAGTCACACTCCTCCACACCTGCTGTGCAATTTTCCATCAGATTTCAAGAAACAACACTTACACCACCATTTCACAGTAACACACATCCAAACTTTTGCCAACACCCACTTCCACAAACAAATATCAGGTCTTTTTCAAGGTAAACTGATAAATTTATTGTAGCATTTATGCATGTCTTAGTTTAATACATGTAAAACTGGACAAGCATCTTTATTAGCTTTCCCTTTTAGATCCTTTGGTGAGCACATGTCACAGATGAAATTCTACAGTGCTGTGCCCTAACCCCATTTTTTCCATGAGCTCTGTGGTTCTGTTGCACGCCTATATATACACAGTGATTTTTAGGAATGAGTATGTAACATGATAGTAAAACTAACTGTACCCAGATGAAAACAGTAATTTTAAAATACTGAATTAGCAGATACCCTTCAAAATCCACATTCTACAAACACCTCCTCTTCGAAAACCAGTAGAAGGTTCGTCAACATTGGTCACATATTAAGTCACAAAAAGAAACTAAAAAAAAAAAAATTCTAAAGAACAAAAAGGGCACACTTCATACTTTCTGACCATAAGATATTAAAACAATATTTTAATAAAGTATAACAGGAAAAAAGAGCACTTTCAAGATAAAATATTTTTTTTTTAGCAAACTCAAGTCAAACGGTAGATATAGCTGTAGAATATTTATGAAAAAAAAATGACAAAATTACATAGAAAAATGTAAAAATTAGTTATAACAGTGTTATAAGGTAAACACACAGATGGAGGTACATTTCTTATTAAAATAAGTGGATTGGCCCATTTAACATTAGTGAAAGCAAGTAGAAGAAATTAGGAAAGATGAAAGCAGAAAGGTCAAAGTTAAAAACCAAAAAAATACAAATAGATTCTAGGGAAGTGAGGGCAGGCGAAAACCAACAAAATAAGTGAAAGTTTTAGCCCATCTATTACAGATAAAGGAAAACATCAGAAAAGAAGTAACAAAAAAAGCAAAAAATAAGTACGAATGAGATAAATCCTTAAAAACTAATTAAATCTCAATAGAATTTCTATAAAACTATCGTTTTCTTAGAAAATATAAAATGTTATTTGTATACAAAGAGTAATGTAAGATATAAACAAAATCATTTTTATATTTTAAAAGTTAGTCAAAGAACAAAAAAAAAGTTCCATGTAATTTTACAAGGTAGTTCTTAATTTTTTTTTATTTTTTTTTTGGTACTGGGGATTGAACTCAGGGGCACTCAACCAGTGAATCACATCATCAGCCCTATTTTGTATTTGATTTAGAGACACAGTCTCATTGAGTTCCTTAGTGCCTCACCATTGCTAAGGCTGGCTTTGAACTCTGAATCCTCCTGCATCAGCCTCCCAAGCTGCTGGGATTACAGGTGTGTGCCACCATGCCTGGCTAGTTCTTAACTTTTAAAAAACTGCAAACCAGTAGGTAGCTAGAGCTAAACTAAAGATTTAAAAGCCAGGAGCTGTGGCACAAGTCTGTAATCCCATTGACTCTGGGAGGTTGAGGCAGGAGGATCAAGTTTGAGGCCAGTCTCAACAACTTAGATAGGCCCTAAGTAAGACCCTGTCTCTAAATTAAAAATAAAAAAGGCTGGAGATGTGACTCGGTGGATAAGCACCCCTGGAGTCAATATCCAATACTGAAAAATAAAAATAAGGCTTCGGAAATGTATGATTGACTCTGTATGTGTGCATGTGTATATGTGCATGTGCACACACCTAAGTATGTAAATCTAAATTGACTGCTAACATATAAAACATAATAGACACAACACTTTGGAATACTAGTTTATCTTGGGTAACTGGAGGCAATATCCTGACAACAAGTATCTGGAACAGAAGAGTAGCCAGTCACATTAGCTATGGTGGTTATTCAGTTCACCCTGGTACCTCCAGAGTCTACATTCTCCAAGTAATTACAGAAATCAATCCTCCCCCAAAACTGTCATTAGATGTTTATGCCAATTTCCATCAAAATCCAAAGACTTTATTTTTTGGATGGAATAGGAAGAACTTAACAAATTAATTATAAAGCTCTTTGAGAAAATTAAATGGTCATTCATTAAAATAATCTTTCAATATAGAAAAACGAGAAGATTTAAAGTATCAGCTAATGAAACATATCATAAAGCCACAACAATTAAGATATAATTAGATATAATTAAGAGTCAAACAGGAGCTGGGATTGTGGCTCAGTGGTAAAGAGCTTTCTTAGCACATGTGAGGCACTGAGTTCAATCCTCAGTACCACATAAAAATAAATAAAATAAACATATTGTGTTCATCTATAACTAAAATACAAATATATAATATATATAATATATACATAGAAGTATGTGTGTGTGTATGTACATACACACACACACACACACACACATATATATATGTGTGTGTATATATATACATATATATAAAGGAGTTAAACAGAAAAGTTCATGAAACAGGTCAAGAGTCCCAGAATTCAATGCATATTTAAACAGAATAAAGATGGCACTTCAAATCAGTAGAAAAGGATGGATTATTTCAATCTTAGGAGCTCAGCATACAATCTTAGGAGCTCAGCATACAAAGGCACACTCTGTAGGCAGACATCCTGGGCTGGATGGAATTATCAGTGCTGCCACGTTTAGCAGCGTGACCTCAATGAATCAGTGTCCTTATCTGTAAATGAGGATAATGATCGTACCTACTTCACAAAACTGTTGATAGGATGATCAATTATAAATTTTTAAAGTGCTTAGAACACTAATAAATGTAGTAAGTGTTGCATAAATGATGTTAAATAAATAAAACAAGTCATGATAATTCTTAACTCCTGAGAACAGGGATACTTGATAATCAGAGAACCACCTGTCATACTATATAGGAATAAATAAATTGGGGGATTTAAAAAATGAATGGCAAAAAATGAAACTAGAGGAAAAAAAGGACTGTTTATCTAAATTGTAGATTAGGGAAGATCTTCCTAACTATGAGAGCAAAAGCAATATCAAAAGAAAATAGATTAATAGATTTGACTACATAAAAATTTGTCTGTATGTCAAAGATTAATAATAAAAACTTCAGTAAAAATATATGTATCTCTATAAATGAATCAGAAAAGTATAATCAAACAAGTCACAAAAAATTTGGTCTCTAAAAGAAATATGCAGCACTATTAGCAATCAAAAATACAAATTAAAATATCTTTCAACAAATTGACCAAGTTTTTCAAAAATCTTATTGTAGACCAATAAGCTAAGAAATTGATACATTTCTACACAGAAGATTGAAAAATTCACTGAAACGACCTTTCTGGAAATCACCCTGATAATATACTATAAAAATATTTAAACATTAAGCCCCTTTGACCTAGCAATTCCATTTCTAGGACAAACTTGGAATAAGAATTTCAAAGGAAAAATTTCAATTCTTTTTTTTTCAGAGATGAATCAAAATCAATGCAAAAACGGATATACAGAAATAAAAGATTCAGAAATAAAGCTAAAAATACACCTTCTAAAAATTCAATACTTGTTTCACTATACAATTAAGCTTTAATATTACCAAATTTCAAAAAAACTTTAAAACAAACCTTTTAACAGCTTCCTTCTTCTGAGTATCTATAATATCCCACCATCTTGAAAGGTAAGAGATTTCAGACCAGATAAATTTCCGCCTTGAGTCTTCTTTCAGCTTTATGACCATGTTATTAAAAATATACTGAGTGCTGTCTCTAAAGTAGTCATTGAAAGTCTTCAACCAACCTAAACCAAGACACAAATACACCACAAAGGTCTGATTCATATGGCTGATTACAACTCATTCACATTCCACTACATTACCTTTGGACATCCTTAGATGTTTCATTCATATAAAGATATATTTAAAATTTTAATCAGTGTTTTCAATTAATGAAGTTCCAGTCTAATTGACATAAGACTCAAAAAAACTCATGAACACTGAAACAATAAAAACACTCTAAAATATGCACAAAATTTCAGAAAGAAAAAAGAAAAATTAAGATGACTTAAAGCCAAAAAAGTGGTTATTTTTGCCTAAACAATCCACTTAATTATTTATCCCTCATTGAGGAAATTTTTTTAATCTTAAAAATCTAAACAGTGCTAACAAATTGGCACTATTCTTTCCAGAATATAGAATCAAAACTGTATTCTCTCATGCCACATCTAAAATTTCCCACCTATCAAATAAGTTAAAATAAAGACAGACAAAATCACAAATATAAACTAAATCTAAAAATTAGCAGCAGAGAAATAAGTACATACAGTACTACCATGAATACTAGGAAGAAGAATTCTTCCCAAAACAGGCATTTGTTACCAAAAACTATTCATTATTCAATTTTTTTGGAAGCACAAAATGTCACTAAATCAAACACCAAAGGGTTTGTAGACCTTTTTTAAAAAAGAAAATTATAGGTATTTATGATTTGATTCTCTGAGGTTTTGTTTTTACTACTTTTCAAATATCCTAGAAATTTAGACTTAAGACATTAGCAATTCGATTATAAGGAACATTTTTAACAAGACCCACAATTCCAAATATAGCCCCATCAGTCAATTAAAATGATCATGGTAAAAACCTAACACTGCCACCAATTTCACCTACAGGTGGTAGGCAAAGTGGACCCCCTGGAAAATAACGTAGTCTCATCTATTATAACCTTTATTTTTCCCCCAAGTCTTAGTTTCAAGACTTTTATTTAATAAGATTTTTGCTTTTAGAATTTATATTGTAAACTGTGGAAAAAGCATGTAGCATAAATTGTATATGAAATGGTATAAGAAGGAGAGTTTCGAGACATCCAGGATGAATTACTACTCATTTGATTTCAGACATCATCATATGAGAGAACTAAAGGATAAGGGGTCCAAGTTACTGTTTGTCTATGATTAACAATCAATGTGTACCAAATCTGCTAGCAAAAAACAAGTAACAATGAATAAAAACCTGCTAGGGCAAAAAAAGATAATACAAATGTTTTGACAATGTGCACTGTTGAAAAGGACCCTGCAGCTGTGACTGGATTTATCCCTCTTGCTTTGACTCACTCACTCTACAATTATTTACTTAGCATCTACAATATGGCAGGTATGACGCCTGGTAAGTCAAACAGGAATAGTGTAAGATACTCTACAGGACCTTCTTGATCTTGTGCACTTTTAAAGTGGTTTTGTCACCAAAACAAGGTTTCTGGATAATTTAAGTTTTCCATGTTTAATTAAAAAGCCTTTAAAAAAAAAAGCCTATACCTTTAGAAAAACTCAAAAATATCTCATGAAATAATGATTTGCACAGAATTCCATCTTACTTTTTGAAGGTACTAACCTAGAGCTCTATCCCATAACTTCCAAGCCCAAATCCCCATCTGGATTCCCAGAGATAGGCAAAAAAAATCCAAATTACCTTTAAGTGGGTATTTCCTAAGTTCCCTTTGTCCATGCCAACACTGAGTTTAGAAACACCAAGTACTTAGAACTGAACTTTGGATATAATACATGACAAACATTAGCTGCTATTATTTTCACTATCAGCATTATCATAGCCAGTCTACACTGTCCTTTTCCCACTGGTACAATAAAACCAGGTAAAGGGGAAATAAAAAAAGGTATTTCTTAACACCTAATTTTTTTATTTGTTCTAATTAGTTATACATGACAGCAGAATGCATTTTGATACACTGTACACAAATGGAGCATGACTTCTCATTGCTCTGGCTGTACATGGTGCTGAGTCACACCAGTAGTATAAACATACAGGTATATAGGGTAATAATGTCTCATTCTACCATCCTTCACATCTCCACTGCCTCACCCCTCCCTGCAATCCCCTGTACACAATCCAAAGTACCTTCATTCTTCCCTACCCCCAACGCCCACTATGGATCAGCATCTGCTTATCAGAGAAAACACTCAGCTTTTGGTTTTTTGTGATTGGCTTATTTCACTTAGATATTCTCTAGTTCCATCCATTTACTTCTAAATGCCATAATTTCATTCTTCTTTAAGGTTAAGTAATAGTCCATCATGTTTATGTACCATTTTTAAATTTTTTTTTTTATTTTTACAGACTGCATTTTGATTCATTATACACAGAGTACATCATTTCATTTCTATGATTGTACACAATGGAGCTTCATACCATTCCTATAATCATACATGAGCATAGGATAATGATGTCTGGCTCATTCCACCATTTTTCATACCCCCCCACCCTCTCATTTCCCTCTACAAAATCTAAAGCTCATCCATTCTTCTCTCATCCCCTCACACCCTCCACCCCCATTATATGTTTTCATCCATTTATTAGGCAAAACATTCAGCCTTTGGTTTTTGGCGATTTATTTATTTCACTTAGCATGATATTCTCCAATTCCATCTATTTCTCTGCAAATACCATAATATTATTCTTCTTTATGGCTGAATAATATACATTGTGTATATATATCACAGTTTCTTTATCCATTCATCTGTTGAAGGACATCTAGGTTGGTTCCACTATCTAGCTACTGTGAATTGAGCTGCCTTACTGTCATGTGTTAATTTTAAGTCTTTTGGATATAAACCGACAAGTGGGATAACTGGGTCAAAAGGTGAGTCCATTCCAAGTTTTCTGAGGATTCTCCACACTGCTTTCCAGAATGGCTGCACCAATTTGCAACTGCACCAGCAATGTAAAAGCGTGCCTTTTTCCCCACATCCACACCAACATCTATTATTGTTTGTGTTCTTGATAATAGCCATTCTAATTGGAATAAGATGAAATCTCAGAGTTGTTTTAATTTGCATCTCTAATTACTACAGATGTTGAATACTTTTTCATATATTTATTAATTGCCTGTATGTCTTCTTTAAAATGTCTGTCCAGTTCCCTGGCCCTTTTATTGATTGGGTTCTTTGTATTTTGGGTGTAAAGTTTTGTAAGTTCTTTATAAAATTTGGAGATAAGTGCTGTATCTGAAGTGCGTGTGGAAAAGTTTTTTTTCCCACTCTGTAGGCTCTTTTCACATTCTTGATTGTATCCTTTGCTGAGAAAAGGCTTTTAGTTTGAATCCATCCTACTTATTGATTCTTGCTTTGATTTCTTGTGCTTTGGGAGTCTTGTTAAGGAAGTCTGGTCCTAAGCCAACATGATGAAGATTCGGGCCTACTTTGTCTTCTACTTGGTGCAGGGTCTCTGGTCTAATTCCTAGGTCCTTGATCCATTTTGAGTTGAGTTTTGTGCAAGGTGAGAGATAGAGGTTTAATTTCATTTAATTGCATATGGATTTCCAGTTTTCCCAGCACCATTTGTTGAACAGGTTATCTTTTCTCCATTGTATGTTTTTGGCTCCTTTGTCTAGTATGAAGTGACTGTATTTATGTGGGTTCATCTCTGTGTCTTCTATTCTGTACCACTGGTCTGCATGATTTTCTTTATCCATTCATCTGTTGAAGGGCACCTAGGTTGGTTCCATAGTTTAGCTATTGTGAATTGAGCTGCTATAAACACTGATGTGGTTGCATCAATGTACTATGCTGATTTTAAGTCCTTGGGTACAAACCAAGGAGTGGGATAGCTGGGTCAAATGGTGGTTCCATTCCAAGTTTTCTAAGGAATCTCCACACTGCTTTCCAGAGTGGTTACACCAATATGCTTTCCCACCAGCAATGTATGAGTGTACCTTTTTCCCCACATCCTTGCTAATACTTATTATTGCTTGTATTCTTGGTAAGTGCCATTCTGACTGGAGTGAGATGAAATCTTAATTTTGATTTGCATTTCTTTAATTGCTAGAGATGATGAACATTTTTTCATGTTTGTTGATCAACTATATTTTTTCTTCTGTGAGGTGTCCAGTTCCTTGGCCAGGTTGAAGACTACTACCCTGTCAGAATATAATTGCATTTGAAGATAAGATCTTTAAAAAGATAAAATCCAAAATGACTGGTACTCTTAAAAGAAGATTAGGGCACAGACACACAGAAGGAAGACCATGAGAAGATAAGGAGAAGATGGACATCTACAAGGCAAGGAGAGAGAAGCTCCCCAAAGAAACCAATCCTGACACCTTGATCTTGGACTTCTATCCTCCAGAACTATGAGAAAATAATCCTCAGTTGTTTAAGCCACCTCATAGCTCACGGTAGTTTGTTACAGCAGCCGTGGTAAATTAAGGCAGCCTTAGAAGAAATTAATGTTATTATCATCCCTACAAAAAAAGATTGCAATATAGAGATAATTTACCAAGTACCATCTTAACATTTAATATACTATATTTACCTACATATTACAACATTAAGCTGAATTCCAATGTATGTAAGCAAATTTATTTCTGAACCATGCTCTTATTACTTAAGTGTAACAAGGACTATGTAAATTACCTAAAAGGCTTTGCTAGAATTATCATCTTTTAAGACATCATTATGTCTTTTATCTAAATTTTAGCAAAGGTCAAAACTAATTCCTAATTATTTTGCTATTAGCTAAATTAAAGAACTATGAACAGTGAATGCCTCCAAAATTAATTTAATAGAAAAACTCCAAAAATCTAGCATAAAAGGTAAATTTAAAAGGAGTAGTCTTTATAAAGATAAATAAAAGGCTTTTTTAAAAAAAATATAACTATTTAGTTTCAACAATTATAATTTGTTATGAACTAATATCATTTCAAAGACTCATAAATTCTTAAGAGTTTTCATAGAGGAATCATGGTGACTGATTAATCCATTTTGCCTTCAACATTTCATTTGCCCTTCAATAATCATGTAGAGAATATGTCAAAGATATTTACATGAACCAAAATACAAGCTTGGAGAAGTCAACTTAAAAGCCTTCCATAAAACTCATCTATAATAGATACTAATACCACTACAATATAGCACAATTAATGAAGAATGAACTGAAAGATAGCCTCTTGCAGCTTCCAATATTGAGTAATATAACAGTAAATTAGTTTTTATTGCTCTTATACAATAGAGTAATCAAGTATTCCCTTTTACACTGAATTGGATCTTTCTTTTTCTAAATCACTGTAAAAACTACAATTGTATATTAACATGAGATCAGATAGACAGTATTTTATGAAAAGTTGTATGAGATAAATTCTTGTGATATAAAATTATATTCCTATCTCTAGATTTAATAATCTTAGGACATTTAGTTGCAAGCTGATTTACTTAAGTGGTCAATTCACATTTTTTTCCTTTCCCTTGAATACATTTTGAAATTGAACCAGGAATAGAACAGCATTGAGAATACCTTTCAATTTATTCTTTTTCACTCTAACCACCCAATGACCCATAAAAGAGCCAATAGCTGTTTTAAATAATTGGAGAAACATCTAAAATAATGAGTGAATAATTAGAAGTTCCACAAAGCAGATATAAATCTAAATTAAATACACCACTTTTTAAATTTATGTTCTAAAATAAAATACTAATAAGGTTGAAAGTTCTATTGCCTATTTTTAATGTATAAAAACAATTAAGTACCTATAATTACTGATAAATCACTATTTTTAAATTTTGGACTCTTGATTATCGCTTAGAAGTATGTGGAGATCTGATTTTCTTAAGGAACGCATTTTTTTTCTTTTTTTTCTTTTCCTTTTTGGTGAGGGGTGGTGGTACATGGGCACACGCAATACTACCATGAGTACCTAGGCAAGAGGTATCTGGCCCTGATCTAGAAGGATCTCCTCATTCGTCCTCCAACCATACCACTTCACACAGGATAAATCCACAGGTTAAAGAACTTGCACACCCAGAGCCTGTCATGCCCTCCAAGTACCAGGGCTCAAAATCTGTGCAAACAGCACCAAAGCTGGGTTCTTCAGCCCTGGTAGGGTCCTTCTGTAAGTCCCTCCTCATGAGTACACTAGAACCTGCAACTGGGAACCTCCCTACCCGAGCAGGACCTAGAGGCTGCAGTTTATTAGGGTGTGAACAGAGCCCTGTGGTGTCTGCAAGCAAAGCTCTTCCTGGTTTGGGACAGGGCCAGGTCTGGGAGGAAAGGGAACTGGACTACTCCCTAGGTTGATCCTTCCCGTGTACACCATCACACACCAGTGGAAAACGGGAGCCTGTGCAGTATAAAGACTAAGACCACACTCGGTCTTCCAGATCACAGAGGAATTTCTATTTCTTTCTTTTTTATTTTAAGCCACCTATTACTTTGATTATTAACTTTTAAATATTGAGACTTGGGGTATGTGGGCCTCTTTGTACTTTTGCCCCAGAGCCTACAAATTTTTTATTTGTAGTTATATGACAGTAGAATGCACTTTGTTACATCATATTAAGATGGAGTATGATTTCTCACTCTACTGGTTGGACATGATGTAGAATCCCACATATATGTACAAAAGATAATAAAGTCTGATTCATTCTACTATCCTTCCTACCTGATAGCTCCCTGCTCCCTTCATTCCCTTCTGCTGAATCCAGACTAACTCTATTCTTCCCTAACCCTCCATCCCTTATTGTGAATTAGTATCTGCATATCAGAGAAAACATTTGGCTTTTGGTATTTTTGACTTATTTCACTTAGCATGGTATTCTCCAGCTCCATCCATTTACCACCAAATACCATAATTTCCTTCTTCTTTAAGGCTGAGTAATGTCCATCGTGTTTCTGTACCATATTTTCTTTATCCATTCATCTGTTGAAGGGCACCTAGGTTGGTTCCATAGTTTAGCTATTGTGAATTGAGCTGCTATAAACACTGATGTGGTTGCATCAATGTACTATGCTGATTTTAAGTCCTTGGGTACAAACCAAGGAGTGGGATAGCTGGATCAAATGGTGATTCCATTCCAAGTTTTCTAAGGAATCTCCACACTGTTTTCCAGAGTGGTTACACCAATTTGCAGCCCCACCAGCAATGTATGAGCATACCTTTTGCCCCACATCCTCACCAACATTAATTGTTTGTACTCTTGATAATTGCCATTTTGACTGGGGTGAGATGATATCTTAGAGCAGTTTTGATTTGCATTTCACTAGTTGCTAAAGATGTTGAACATGTTTTCTTATGTTTGTTGATTGATTTTATTTCTTCTTCTGTGAAGTGTCTGTTCAGTTCCTTAGCCATTTATTGATTATTTGTGGGGGTTTTTTGGTGTTAAGTTTTTTGAGTTCTTTGTAGACCATGGAGATTAGTGCTTTATCTGAGGTGCATGTGGTACAGATTTTCTCCCATTCTGTAGGCACTCTTTTCATCTTACTGATTACTTTCTTTGCTGAGAAGAAGCATTTTAGTTTGAATCCATTCCACTTATTGATTCTTGATTTCACTTCTTGCACTTTAGAGGTCTTGTTAAGGAAGTCAGGTCCTAAGATGACATTGTGAAGATTTGGGCCTACTTTTTCTTCTATTAGGGACAGGGTCTCTGTTCTAGAGCCTAAGTCTTTGATCCACTTTGAGTTGCATTTCATGCAAGGTGACAGCATAGGGGTTAAATTTCATTTTATTACACATGGATTTCTAATTTTCCTAGCACCATTTATTGAACAGGCTATCTTTTCTCCAATGTATGTTTTTGACACCTTTGTCTAGTATGAAAAAATTGTATTTATGTGGGTTTGTCTCTGTGTCTTCTATTCTGTACCACTGGTCTACATGTCTCTTTTGCTGTGAATACCATGCCATTTTTGTTACTATGGCTCTGTAGTATAGTGTAGTGATAGCTCCTGCTTCACTCTTCCTGCTAAGGATTGTTTTTACTATTCTGGGTCTCTTATTCTTCCAAATGAATTTCATGATTGCTTTTTCTAGTTCTAGGAAGAATGTCACTGGGATTTTAATAGGAATTGCATTAAATCTGTATAATGCTTTCAGTAGAATGGCCACTGACAATATTAATTCTGCCTATCCAAGAGCACGTGAGGTCTTTCCTTCTTCTAAGGTCTTCTTCAATTTCTTTCTTTAGTGTTCTGTAGTTTTCACTGTAGACATCTCTTACCTCTTTTGTTAGATTGATTCTCAAGACAAACCCTTCTCAACTTCAAGAATCCAATAGACCACAGCACAATAATACTGGATGACTTTAACACACCTCCTCTCTCAGTACTGGATAGATCTTTCAAACAAAAACTGAACAAAGAAACTCTACAACTAAATAATACAATCAATAATTTAGAATTCACAGACATATATAGAATATTTTATCCATCAATGAGTGAATACACTTTCTGATCAGCAGCACATGGATTCTTCTCTAAAACAGACCATATCTTATGCCATAAAGCAACTCTTAACAAATACAAAAAATAGAGACAATACTCTGCATCCTATCAGATCGTAATGGAATGAAATTAGAAGTTAATGATAGAATAAAAAATAGAAGCTACTGTAATACCTGGAGACTAAAAAATACACTATTAAATGACAAATGGATAACAGAAAAAATCAGGATGAAATAAATACTTAGAGGTAAATGATAATAGTGATACAACATATCAAAATCTCTGGGATACCATGAAGGCAGTGCTAATTCATTGATTTCCATTCATTGCTAATTCATTGAACCAACATATGGAATGCACATAAGTGCATTGAGCTTATTCATTAAAAGAATAAAAAGTCAACAAATAAATGACCTAATATTACATCTCAAGCCCTAGAATAAGAAAAACAAACACCAAAAACTGTACAAGACAGGAAATAATTAAAATCAGAACCAAAAATCAATGAAATTGAAACAAAAGAAAAAATTCAAAAAATTGTCAAAACATAAAGTTGGTTCTTTGAAAATATAAATAAAATAGATAAACTCCTAGCCATACTAATGAACAGAAAAAAGAGAAAACTCAAATTATTAAAATTCGTGATGAAACAGGAAGTATCACAATGAACACTACTGAAATACAGAAGATAATTAGAAACTATTATGAAAATTTATACACTAATAAAATAGAAAATATTGAAGACACTGAAAAATTTCTAGAGACATATGACCTACATAAACTGAATCAGGAGGTCATACAAGATTTAAACAGAACAATTTTAAGAAATGAATTAGAAAATATCATTAAAAGCCTACCAAGTGAGAAAACCCCAGACAGATTCTCAGCCAAGTACTACAAGACCTTCAAAGAATTATTAACA
Organism: Sciurus carolinensis; assembly: GCF_902686445.1. Taxonomy (NCBI): domain Eukaryota; kingdom Metazoa; phylum Chordata; class Mammalia; order Rodentia; family Sciuridae; genus Sciurus; species Sciurus carolinensis. The sequence goes on along the minus strand of NC_062218.1, from coordinate 93,398,664 downwards.
CCAATATTCCTCAAATTGGTCCATGAAATAGAAAAGAAGGGAACCCTTCCAAACTCATTCTATGAGTCTAATATTACCCTGATGCCAAGATCAGACAAGACACATCAAGGAAGGAAAACTTTAGACCAGTATCCCTGATGAACACAGATGCAAAAATTCTCAATAAAATTCTGCAACTCAGAACAAAAACATATTTAAAAGATAGTGCCAGACAATCAAGTGGGGTTCACCCCTGGGATGTAGGGTTGGTTCAACATATGGAAATCAATAAACGTAATTCATCATATCAATAGACTTAAAAACAAGAATTATATGATCACCTCAATAGATGCAGAAAAAGCATTTGACAAAATACGGCACCCCATCATGTTTAAAAAACTAGAAAAACTTAGTAGGAACATACCTCATCATCATAAAAGCCATATATGCTAAGTCTAAGACCAACATAATTCTACATGGAGAAAAATTTAAAGCACTCCTCTAAAAACTGGAACAAGACAAGGATGCCCTCTTTCACCACTACTATTCAACATCATCCTTAAGCCTCTAGCCAGAGCAATTAGGGGAAAGAAATTTAAGGAATACGAATAGGAAAAGAAGAACTCAAACTATCACCATTTGCCAATGGCATGATTCTGTATTTAGAAGATCCAAAAATTTCCACCAGAAAACTTTTAGAATTCATAAATGAATTCAGCAAAGTAGCAGGATATAAAATCAACACCCATAAATCAAATGTGTTCCTATATATCAGTGATTAATCTACTGAAAGAGAATCAGGACAACTACCCCATTTGAGACAACAGTCTCAAAAAAATTTCTCCAAATCTTTGAAGCAGACCTGGGTATACTAAAACCCAAGCTTCAACTCAATCAATTCTCATGAATCTAGCACCTGATACAAACCTACACAAGCAAGACTTCAGTAAATATGTACCTGAGAGATGAAATGTACAACCGAAAGGACTAGGGCAAAAAAGCATGGGGGAAGAGAAATGCAAATTTATCACTTCAACCAGAAATGAAACCAAAGGTAAAAGATACTGTACTACAAGCTTGACTATGTTCACTATTCTAAAGCTAACCTAATTATCTTTGTCCTTTAAGTTTCTACAATAATTAAAAAGGCCCTGTCAGTCCTAAGACGATTTAAAACACTGATCCCTAAAAAGGTACACTCCCCGCCCCCCCCCCAAAAGCACTGTTAAATCATTATGGTATTGGCTGCAACAATAATGTTTTTTGATAAGAATATTAATTCCAATCAAAAGCTAAACTGGTGCCAACTTTTGGGAAAGCATGAAAAGATTTGAGTACAAAATTAATTATATTCCAATAAGTAACAAACTGGTAACATTTAAAACATTGAACCTAAGCTTTAAGCTATTTCCATTTCAATAGGAAATTATTCTCAATTTTAAAATAAATACAAGCATGCTTATAAAGCAAGCTTCCTTATTTTAGTAATTGAGCTATTTTCTAGCAGCAAATGAGTAACACGTTTCTTCCATCAGTGGTTAATCCTTCAATATTTGCCTGTAACATGCAGTCTTACACTTAAGGGGTGACGTATAATTTTACCTGGTATCACTAGTACTCAGATATGTTCATGATTAATTTTAATTCCAAGGTTTCTCTTGGAATTAAGTTAGTTAGTAAGTTAGTTAGTAAGTTAGGTTTACTTCTCCCCCTGATAAACTGTGAAACCGTTTTACTTAACATCCTAGTTCATTTCATTCAAAGAGGTACTGAGCATCTAATAAGGACAAGTAATAAAGCAAAGCTAAATGAACACAGATTCTACACTGAAAATAAGAACAAAATGTTGTGGAAATAAAATACCAGAAGAGCAGAAGAGAGATTTCAGTCTTAGTCATCAGCTGGATACAGGGAAAAGTATATAGAAAAGACACCTAACCTTAAAAATACATGTTAATTTCAGGGTGCGTAAGGCAGTTGGGTGCACTGGTGGAAACAGGTAGAGAAAATAAAATTAAAAATAGAAGTGGGGAACAGAGATTAAAAATATTTGAAATCATTATTTTTCTTACAGAAAATAAGGAGGAAGTTAAGTTTTCAGATCTGTGCTTTCAAAACTATATGTACCAAGAGTGTAAAGCATACAGTTACAAGGTAAAATAGAAACAGATACAGGAAATGAGACCGTTGCAAGAGTTTAGTCAAAAAATGGTTTCAAATTGCAGTGGAAATAGACCAAGGGAAATAAAAGACCAATGAAGCAAAATAAAAAGAACTTAGTAACTGACTACTGTTTCTGGAGATGATAAGGAGAGAGTTAAAGATAGAGCCAATGCTTCTAAAGACCTATTAAATCTCTGGGAACCTATAAACCTGCTGATTCTTCTAAATGCTTTTGAACTCAGGTTTCCAAAATAAGACCACCTTTTTTTTTTTCCAGGTGACTTGGTGTTATCTGATAGTTTTCTAAATCTATCAGTTTCACTTCCATTAGTAGTTTGAGATACAATACTTTTTAAATCCACGTCAGGTGCTGTCACTGAAAACTTTACACCACACCACAAGAACCTATTTGCATTACCATTAGGACAGCTGGGATTTGGGTCATCCCGATCCTGCAGCTGTGTATGTATAATGTCCAGCTTACTCTATTGCTTTTGAAAGTGTCCTTTAAAAGACCTGCATATACCTTGATACATGAAACCTACAATTGTGAGATCAGCCTCCAAAATAATTTCTAAATCTATGCAAAAGTCAACTGGTTTCTTTTTACAGATCCCATCTGTGAGCATCTAATAACACCAACTAGGGATGCTTCAGACCTACTATGCCTTTACCAAGCAGAGCTTACTTGCCTGAAATAATGGAAAACAGTATCTCTAATATGAGGGACATCATTAGAACTAAAACAAAAAGAGACTTCTTTTGATGAGTTTTTCTCAGGGTATGTGAGGAAGACAGCCTTGTGGTCAGGTAGGCTGCACAAATTAGCAGGCTTGCAAGAAGAACCCACTTTAAAAGCTGGAAAATACTGATTCAAAATCACTTCCTCATTGTAGAAAATGTTGCAATGAGGAAAACCATTAACTCTCTCACATACTAATATAGTATTTAAGGTAAGAGACATCCATTTCAGTATGAAAAGATTAGAAAAAAATAACAAGGCAAAAAGGATAAGAAATTGTGTGTTGAGGTGTCCACTTTTGCAAGACAGTTCAAAAAAATCACTTTTATGATTAAAAATACTAAAGGAGATGATATTTGGCATGGCAATACTTAAAAGACTTTCCTTCTCAATGCTCTGCCTGTGGCTTCACAAGAGTTACCCACAAATGGCACTATCATATTAAAGAACAGTTATAAGTCCTTGTTCTGGAGCCAAGATCATCTAGGTTCAAATCCAGTTCTGCAACAGAGAGATTATTCACCCTTTCTCCTGCTTCTTTTCTTATCTATGAAATAAGGACAATAATATGACTCTGTCAAAAGTTGCTGAGAGAAGTAATGGATTTAATATATGTAAAATGCCTAGAACAGTGCACAAAACTTGGTTACTTCCCTAAGCTTTAGCAATTGTTTTCATTACCGGGGCACAGGTGAGCAGTGAAGCACCCAGGCTTGATACAGTTAACTGAAATGCAGGGAATCAGAAGACATTTAATGACCACCTACATCTCTAGGAGTCACTGAACCTAAATGATCCCCAAGGAAAAACATCTAAAGACAATCCAAACCATCTGCATTTTCTTCCTCTAAAAAGAAACCTGAATATATAAATTCTGGATATCTCTTATAAGCAGAATTCTAGAGAGTCATGTAATTGAATTCTCAAATGTTATCATTCTCTTAACAATTAAGGTTTTCGGATAAAATAAAGGATGCCAAGTTAGATTTGAATTTCATATGAACAACAAACATTTAATATTTGGAACACACAGATTCACATACTAAAATAGTACCCATTTTTAATTCGAAATTCGAGTTTAACCAAATATCATGTATTTTAATTTGCTAAACTGACAATCCTATTAACAATACAAAGTCCACATAAATGTGCTAAATTAGTCGGGCACAGTGGTACACACCTAGGAGCTGAGACAAGAGGACTGCAAGTTCCAGACCAGCCTCAGCAACTTAAAGATACCCTGTCTCAAAATAAAACATAAAAAAGACTGAGTTCTAGCTCTGTGGAAGTGTCCCGGGGTTCAATCCCTAGTACCAAAAAGAAGGGGGGGAAAAGGTGCTACATTTGCTAATACCCATAAATCGAGAAGAAAAGAAAGATAATCATTTGAATCAAAACAAAGTATTTTAAGCAACAGTATGGTTAATGGAAAGAACATGGATTTTAGAAACCGACAAACCTGGGCTTCAATTCACAAATCTCAGAGAATTTATCATTGACTGACTTTGGAACAAATTACTACATTTCTCCTCAGCCTCACTGCCCTCACCTGTTAAATGAGGCTTCGTTCACCACTTTCCATTCCCCTCTTGCCAGACAGGCAACAAATGCTAGTAGCTCTCAGCTCTTCCTCATACTATGTGAGTTTCAGGAAATCAAATTTCCCAGCATGGTTGTCAAAACCAAAGAACCCACTTCATTCTGCAGCAACTAAACCAAAGAGTGTACTTCCCAAACTGTTGGGGGCTATGCCATGCGGACTACACCAAGATGGCGCCTGGCAGCCAGCCAGAAGTTGTTCTGATCACATCAGCAGTGAGGAAATCAGTTAGCATAGACACTCAGGTGCTTTATCATTGGCCTATTCACTCTGTGAGTCCACGCACACAGAGTGCACATGTGTTCCCGAATGCTCCTGCTAGTGCCTGCTCATTTTGACCTTTGCCATGATTGGGCAGCTGGAACTGGCGTGGCCCTGCCCTCCACCTTCTGGAGGGAATATAAGCGGGCAGTAGGCAGAAGGCAAGGAGAAGCAGCAGCAGCAAGCAAGAAGCAGCAGCAAGCAGCAGCAGATCATAGAGCGGAGAACTGAGAACACATCTCTAGGTCGTAGATCACAGATCGCAGTATGCGGGACACACCACTAAGAAGCACCTCAGAAAGATAGCACCTAGTTCACAGGATGCGGGACCTACCTCTAAAAAGAAGCAGCAGAACTCTAAGAAGAAATAGATCTCTGATAAACGTAGAAGCCTGTCTTTCTCTAAAACTTCCTCTATAAGCAAAGCCTATCTTTCTCTCAAAGCTTCTCTTCCTCTAAAATCAAGCAAGCCTACCTTCTTCTATAAGCTAGAGAATAAGCAAGCAAGCAAGCAAGGAAGCAGCTCAGGAATAGAAGTAGTTTATTTCCAGTCCACCTCCAATAAATACCCACGCGATTGTTGCTACGAGCGGCAACGCCAAACTGTATGCACACAAACCTTTCCGCTACTAACCAATTCATTCCAATCAGTAGCTTTCTTTGACAGCCCGGCTTCTGTCTCAAAGGTCTTCCATCTACACGAACATTAACCAGGATGGCTGACCAAACTGCTTTCAATGTCTATACTTGACAGTATTCCAACAGAAATGTTTGACTATAATATCATGCTGTGATTTGTTCACATTTTCAATTGTTTCACAAACTTTTTTAGAGTAAGGATTCACAAATTTATTTCAAATAATCATATAATATTAAATAGATAAATCTATTTTCTTAGTTTAAAATAAAACTGAAAAATTTCACTGTTTCAATAAGCAATTCTTCCAAAGAACTGCAAACGCACAAAAGAAAATTATTTTCCGGTATCACTTGTGAGACTAAGTCTTCCTACTATTTTAGAGTCATACCACATGGGGGATTATTTTCTAATGTTCATTTTACAAATTGCTTAACTAACAATATGCTGTTCAACCTTCCATTTAGCATACCTTATCTTTTCTCTACACACTGTGATTTCTTTGAAGGAAAATTAACTAAACATTTCAGCAGTTTAACTAGTGGGAAGCAAAGAATTAAGATTGTAGATAGAAAGGTGCTGTAATTCTGTTTTAATCAGCTTATTAAATACAACATGAACATGTATCAATCAACTAGCATTTAATTTCATGGTCTATGATTCAAAACTTTTCAAAAGCATAAGAGTAAAAAGTTATCAGCATTTACCTAACAATTCCTTTCCAATTTTGTTTTAACTCATGTAAAGCATTTAAATATTGTATGACAGTTGTAACCTGTCCTTACAGACTGGAAGAACACATAATTAGGAATTTTATTATGATACAAATCTATTTTGAAATTTACCTTTTCTTGCAGGATATTACAACTCAGCCCAAAATAAAAAATAGCCACATATACACACAGATATAGCAACACAAATTCTTAGGGGACTAAATATTGAAATCTTTTGAATTTTTATTTCAAATATTTTGATCCCCAACAGACATAAATCCACTAATTAAACAAACTATTAAAGTTTGTTTTAAATTGTTGCTGCAGAAAATGCAAACAAAACTCTATGAATCTCATTTAAAGTAAACTGCCTAACTGCATATTCATTTAGGAGTATTCTACAAAGACTTCCCCTTACAGAGTCACATTTTGACTTGGACTATATGTGCACATACTTTTTTCCCCTATTGAAAAGTTATTTTCATGATATTTCAAAATAATTTAGTTTATCAATATTCTATTTTGTTAAGGACTACTGAAAATCATTAAGAAAAGTCAGTGAATTCTTTTCTCTAGCATTTTGCTAGATAGAAAAAAATCACTTTAGTTTTAAAAGGTCTGTTTCTGACCATTATTTTTAACACAAGTGGAGAAAGGCCTGAGGGTAAGGGTCATTAACATTTTTTACTAAAACAAAATGATTCATGTGGTTGCTAGGATACCAACAGACAGATTCATTTACTGCAGTCAGAAACAGTCATTAGGGTTGTCCTCTCACAAAACAACATAGTTTACAGTAGGAACCATAATGCAAATAAGCAAAAAAGGATATAAGGGAAGGACAATGACTGCCCTCAGAGAGATCACTATCTGTTGTTAGTATACAGAAGTATGAAGTACATTTTAAATAAAACTTTTTTAAAAGAAATAGAAATAAGTAGACATCCAGAAAGGAGTTAAAGAAAAACACAGACCCAGAAGAAAGGCAAATATGTTAACCTACTCTGGAAAGTTAAGATTCATTAGTCCTTTGACTTATTTAACTGAATCACGATAATTTCATACTCTACACCACTTAACTATTCTAGGCATTCCACACATGGTGATTAATAAGACAAGAGTTCCAGCCCTTATTGAGTTTACATTCCAGGAGTAGACCAAGTGAAAGTACTGTAAATAACTACATCTTCATACAGCTTGCTTATGTGCAAGCTGAGGTGTGTGTATTCAGTGTGAACATGTGGTGGAGGGGCATGCAGACAAGTCAGTGATATTTAGCAATGACTATATGCAAATACTGTGCTAAGCATGAGAACAGACTTCAGGACACATGTTCTCTGCCACTCAATTTTACCCTAGTGGGACAGCCAAGTAAACTGAGAGGAGGTAATGTGTCTCCTTACTACCTGCATAACCTTGACAAGTTGATTACCACCTTTACCATGAATAGTGAGTGGCACCAACCTTCAAGGGTAAGCATTAGATGCTTATAAAACATTTGGCACCCTGCCTGGTAAACCACAGTTTTTATTATTCCGGCTAAGTGCACATGCTATAAAATAACAAGAAATGATATTGGCAGAAATTAAGGATGGCAAAAAGGGGTAAAGGTCTTAAAAAATTCTCAAAAAGAGAGACTAAGTGAACTTCAGTCGTGTGTCCAAACTTAAAGTTGTAAGTTGTATTATCACAGAATAGAAAAGAATACTTGCCAATAAACCAGTGGAAAAGAATATAAGTAAAAGATAAGTGTGCATTGTGTGTAAAACAAAACAAACAAAAAAACCTTCAAAGTATCAAGGGAGTAATGGTGCTCTGAACACAATGACAAAATTGGGATATTGAGATAATTAACAAAATAGAAGCATAAAGATGTTCTTCAATAGAAGTCTTCAGAAATGAATTCCAATAAAAAGTTTCAACTAAATTCACTGGGCATTCACTCTGTGCTATGTACTCACTACCAAATATACATATCAAATCATAAGTCCCACTAGAATTGTAGCAATTTCCCCTTACCTTGAAGTAAAAAAAATCTCTGGCCCCAATAAATAAAAGCCATCACATGAAATAACAATAATGATAAGACAGCAGCTACTTGTGTGCCATATACAATTCCCTTACATTTCACCCTGTGAAGGAGATACTATTATCCTGGTTATAACAAAGAGAAAACTTAGAGGGATTAAGTACCTTGTGTGAAATCATCTAACACTGATAGAGAGGGCTAGGAGTCACCCCCATGTCGGCCTGGTTGATACCAATGACACTCTTCACATTGTTTCTCCAAGTTAAAGATTCAAACTTTCCCATGAGCACCTTGCCTTAGTACCCCCTTAAGTATGTACAGCTTTCACATTCAAAATCTAAGTCCTTCTTAAGTGTTTACTTCACACAGCACAAGTATTATCCTTGGATGGCACACAAATGAGAACAGTAGAACACAATGACATAAAAGGAATATATTACTGTTAAAAGAGAATAATGTTAAGCACTCTGGGTCTAAAGAAACTTGGTAACTTCTCTTTTCAAGTGCAAATTTTACCTGGGTCATTATGGGAGTGAGGCACCACAAAGACTTGAAGGGGCTCATCATCCCAATCAAGAGGGTCATACTTGATGTCAAACCCTTGCTTCCAAACTCCACCATCTGGATTATCAAAAGGAATTAGATTGTAAACATCCAACATCTAAAAATATAAAAAGAAAAGTTAAGCCATTAATTTACATTAATGTTGGTAAATATTTGCTCAAACTTACCCACTGCTGTACCCTGCACAAATATTTTATCAAATAAAACTATTTCTGTAGAAATTAATTGAAAAGATTAAAGTAGAAAACATTTATTCACTATCCAAAGGCTTGAAATGCTAATTGTGCTACATAACTATCCTGATAAATAATCCCCTCCCTCTCTTGCTTTTAATAAATATAATTTCACTCAATTCTTTCTTCCCTATTTTACTGCCAAAACAATTTAACAGAAATTTATAGGAACAGAACAAGAACATTTCTCCCAAAATTTTATTATAATCAGATATTTCAGCATTTTCAAATGCAGTACTGAAAATGAGAGTTCACTTTATTTGGGCTTTATTTTATAATCAATCTCCTATATTTTTTAAATATATACCTGATGAAAATGCATCTTATTCTTCTAACATATGTTTACCTTTTTATTCTAAAAACAAAGAATCAACTAAGCACAGGATCAACCAAGATCTACCATAGGATCACTAAGCATAACCATTCAAAATTGGAGGTAAATTTTTTTAACTGATATTTAGCTTTTAAGTATCTAAATGTTTTCTATAACCGGGTTTGGTGGCACACACCTGTAATCCCAGCTGCCCCAGAGGCTGTGGCAGGAGGATACCTTGCCTAAGAGTTGGAGGTAGCAACATAGTTAAACTCCATTTCAAAAAAAAAAAAAAAAAAAAAAGTTTTCTAACTTTCTGATGCAGTATTCCTTCTAGCTAATAATCAAGGTGGACACAAAGGAAAAATATATTGTCCTCCCTCCAAAAGAAACCCTAGAATTCTACTTTCATTCATCGTACTCCTCCATAATACTAAATACGACAAAGAACACACCAATCATTTACAAAATTTAAATTATATTAAAATTAGGCTGCAAAAATTATATCTTAATAACAAAAACATTTTAAAATGCCAGAAAACACATAAAAAAGTGATTACAAAGTATTTTAAGGCAATAACATCTCTCTCACTATGGAGCTCATGCCTTTAAGAAATAAAATAATACCCTTCCAAAGATAAATCAACAAATCTTTGGGAACCAGATGAACAGGAAGAAGCATGAGCAGTCTCTGCTATTCTTTCTGATTCTTTATTGGGTTCACAGTTCTCCCAATCCCCTCCGGTCTCACTCTTCCAGTAGGTGTGATTGCTCTGTAACTCCTTTCTGCTCAGTCCACATTTAGATCACATACCAACACAAAAAAGTAGCTCTGCTGTTCCCTCAGCATGGCTAACCAAGCTAGGTACTTATGTAGTACTCAATAAAAAACAAAATGAGGCCAAGCGTCACAGAAAGAGATATCCCTGCCATGTACAGGATTCTGATCCTATCTGACTGTCCACCCATTAGCTGGTGAGGTTGCAGGTGCAAGGCCTGGCTAGCTCCACTTCCAGTTCGACTTATGAGCCATGGTCTCAAGATCATATCATATTTTGTGCCTACAGACATTAGTGGGAAATGTCAGTCTAAAGCCAGGACAGAGGCCAACTAATTTTGTCCAACTTTAAAATATTCAACCTTTAGGGTTCCCCCCGAGTTCCAGTTTCTAATCTAAAGCACAAGGTTAAACACAGCCCTCCACTAATTTGCAGAGCAGGGCCAGTGACACCCAGCATTTAAGAAAGAAGTCCTTTGTAAAGAGGTCCTGGTTTTCAATTCCAGTACCCTCTAGAATAATGTTGTTCAAGTGAAACAGAATGCAAGCCAAATATGTACTTTTTAATTTTCTAGTAAAAGGAAACATTTGAAATTAACTTTAATAATATATTTTATTTAACCATATAAACCCAAAAGATTATCAACTCAATGTGTAATCAATTTATATAAATGAATTAAGACACCTCATGCTTAAGTCTGAAACACTCTGTATTTATATTGCTTTTAGAGCACACTTCAAGTCAAATTAGCCACACTGCAAGTGCTCGGTGGTCACATGTGATGACAGCTTCCATACTGAAAGCATAGGTCTAGAAGGCTCCTCCATCAGAAAAAGGATATTCCATAAAAATACCCAACCCTATACAGTATGACAACAAACGGTGAGAGCTGGGCTTCTATTAGATTTTCCAAAGGAATGAAGAAAGTCTCAGGCAAAATTAAATCTCTAATGGAATAGAAAAACATAAAAATAGGCCATAGTAACAAGACCAGAGCAACACAAAACCAAAATTGTATTACTTAAAAAAAAAAAAAAAAAAAAAATTAATGATATGACTAATCAAATCACTCAGCAAAAAGAGAAACTGGAATCCAGAGTTTAAACAACTTACCAGTAAGGACAGACACCAGATCAAACTTAAAAGCAAAACCAAAAAAACACCATGATTATTAATGAATGTCTCTATTACCTGCACATCTGGATGCAGACTTCCACTTTGTGATACAGACAGACAGTCTTTAGGGTCAACCTGAAGGTATGACTGTGACAGAAGATGTGAGCCAGCACCTTGGCTGAAATTGCCTTGAGAACTTTTCGGACCATCCTCCACAGACTCACTCAAATTGATGACCGAGTCTCTAATATTTGAGATGATCTCATTATTCTCAGCTAGCAAACGTTCCAAATGGTCTATTTTTTCTTGTAACACCGAGAGCTGGGCCTATAATGAAAAAGAAAAAGGCAGTTATATGAAACACTAATATAGCTCTGCTGAGGCACACACATTTAAAAAAAAAAAAATTATGTGGCTGCCCTTTTGGGTAGCCACTCAGCACTCACCCTTTACTTTCCACTTTTACAAGAGGAATCACAAAAAGCATGAAGAGATGACATGAATGAAACAACAATTTACAGCAGAAAATCTTTTCCATAGCTAAAATCTTTGTTTAACCATATTCTAAAATATGCAACAGAGGGTCCAAAAATATTTTGGGGTACATTTTTCACTCTCCCAAAACTCAGTCTTAAAAGATCTCTAGGTCTCTGGAATCACTAAGTACGACAGCATATTATATTCAGGTGTGAAATTTTAAATTTCTGTATAAGTAATTTGAGTTATTTACAAAGGTTAAAAAATATGAACCTGAAAAAGATCAATCCATCGCAACTTGTTAATACTAGTGGACAATTCTAAATAAGAAATGTCAGTTATTTAAAAAAAATCAGTTCATCAACTCTCAATTAGGCACAAACAAGAACATTCTCCAAGGAACCACACAATAATTCTTTAGTGAATACCCACCATGTCAGGCATAATGTCACAGGTTGGGAAGACAGATAAGCTTAAGATACATGCCCTAGTCTATGAATACACAAGATGACATTGTAAGCAAGAGCCAAACCTCATATCCCAAAAAGTTCACATTTAGGTTTAAAAAAATAACATCATCATGGTGACCAAATTAACTCCAGACATCCATCACCAGGAAATAACAAGGCAGCAGAAAGAAAAGAAGAAGAAAAAAGAAAAAAGAAAACACCTAAATGTTCAAAAGTAGGATACTTGTCAAATGGTAGTTCTACATCATGGAACAGTCTAGGGTCACTAAAATTTACATACATAAATTTTTGAAAAACAACAATATATGGAGAGATATTTTCAGGAGATAAAGTAAAGAGAAGTAAGTTTTTTGTTTTGTTTTGTTTTGTTTTTAAATAGTGTGCATGAAAAAACAGTGTGCATGACCTGCCATACTTTTGGAAAAACACACATGGAAAAAAATATCCGGATGGTTAATAACTAGATATACTTAAATTCTTTTTTAGCCTGCTCTGAATATTTGTTGATTCTGTAATGCTAGGATGGAATGGAAGAGATGAGAGTTATACTCGCAGATCAGTTCAAAAAGCAGGAGAGAAGTCAACAGACTGAGACCTACCAAGAGAAGGCCAGTTACTTCAGCAAACAAGACTAGAATGGCCAGAAGTCTGAAGAAAATAGAACAGAAATTTTAGAATAAAAAGAAAAAAACAGCCCAAAGTAGCAGTGAATTACCTTGTGGGGAGGGGGCATGACACTGGGGATTGAATGCCCAAAGCCCTGTTTATAGAGAGGCATAGGGCACAAGACTGCAAAGTGCTTCCACAGACCAGAAAGATGCTCTCTACAAAAACAGCCCCCTACACATCAAAACTAGTCCTTGAAAGCAGCTGTCACTCTAGAGTGAAGTAGTATGTCAACACAGGGTTGAACTCTGAAGCCTCTTCACTGGCATACACAAAGACAGGAAGTGCAAGGTTTTAGCACAGACCTCTTCCTGCAAAACAAGGCCCATTTCCTTTAGTGACAAGTAAAAAGAAGAATACACATCAGTTTATATCTGGAAATGGCACAGCAAGGGAAACTTGAGGGATTAGTGCAACACCAGTTCAGTCATCAGAGAAGCTAGCTGAACCATGTGGATTCCAGATAAGCAAAGCTGTTAAACAGTATCATACTCTAAACCCTTATTCATAAGCACACAGCAGTTTTGGTTATGAATGGTTCTCCATAAAAGGACCAAAAGATATTCTCTGGCATAACCCAAAATTCAACCCAAGCAAAAATATTTGAGATTCAGATACATAGTCAACTAATCTGTACACATCTTTCTAAACAGACATGTTACAAAGGTTGACAAAAACAAGGGGAAAACTTTTCTTCACTCTTTATCACAATACCATGAACTGTGTGGCCTTTTTAAGTCATTTCTGATAGATTCTGTTGTATAGTTCCAATATTAAAGACAAATGCATTTCAATGTTAAATTTCAACTGTAGCAGGTAACAAAATATCAAGTTCTTACTCATAGTAGAATTACAACTTGTTGATTTATCTCATCTTTAGTAAAACTACACACCTCTATAAAATAAGACTAGGGTCTAGACCATTGTGACCATCTTTCACCAAGAACATATTTGATTTTCTCTGCTACTGGTGAAAGAGAAAAACAGAGCAAAAAATCAGATATCAAAGACATTTGACTCAGTCCTATGAACAAAACCAATGACTGCTATCAAGAGCTAAATCTAAGCTTATTACATAATTATTTGCCCCAGGGAGGACACTAGCTGCTGGGAACTGAAGTCACCTCAATCACTCAAGCATAGCTGAATGTTACAGCTTCTCCTCCTTGTTACAATTTTAAAAAATGTGTGTCTTCCCCTCTCCCCAGCTTCTGCTGACTTCTAATCCCATGCCTCTCAACTGCTCAAAGGCTTTGTTCTTTTGGTTAAACCCTCTCAATATAGCTCCATCAAACTCTCATTTTAAAAGCAATTCATTCTCAGTAGTTAATATGAAACTATATGAAACTGACATTCTCATAGGCCAAAAATAGTCAAATATCACCAATGCTGTACTCTGTATTCTACATTCTTAATATTCTATATTCTATATTCTGAATATTCTTATATTCTATCTATATACCTCTATACTCTTAATGTTCTTATATAATATTATAGCATATTTAAATTATGAAAAGTCAATAAAATTCCTATGCTTCTTAACTCATGGGATGATTGGTTTTGGGTGTCAACTCGATTGAACTAAGGGATTCAGATAGCTGCTAAAGCATTAATTTTTCTCCCTGCTTCAGCAAGGAGACCCCTCTCCCGCTAAAAGGGAAACCCAGGTTTCTCGGCATTGATTAGAATGACTGGGCTGCCCCAGGAGTACCTGAAGGCGGTTTTCAGAGAAGATTGATTGATGTTGTGAGTCATTAGACTGAGTGGGGAAGACAAGCCCTCAATGTGGGTTGACATCACCTAATCAGTTGGGGACCTGGATAAAGCAAAAAGGCAAAAGGCAATCCTTCGGCCCCTTTGCCTGCCTTGGAATGCCAGAACTCCAGGTTCTCCAGCCTTTGGAATCTAAGACACACAAGCAACCCCCCAGACTCTCAAGTCTTGGGTCTTGGCCTGAGATACACCATCAGCTTCCCAGGATCAGAGCCCATAGAGAGGCAATGAGCCACACAACCAGGTTCTCTGGTTCTCAACTTGCCGATGGCCTATCATGGGACTTGTTAGCCTCCATAACTAAATCAACTAATCTCTCAAAAAATCCTCTCAGCCCCTCTCTGTACATATGTATGCACATGTGTATGTTTATGTGTGTATATATAAATAACCTACCCTTCATGGATGTACAGGGATTATCAAGAGTCTCTGCAAGTAATCCCTCCTTCCAATAAATGCCCATTCATTCTACCTGCACACTTCAGTCAGCACCTGTCCTTCACTCTACTGAAACTGCCCGCATAAAGTCCCAAAGCCTCCCCACATTTCAAGCCTGGTGAAGGGCACTGTCCTGATCTTCACCATCATCTCAAGGTGCACATGGCACGGTAAAACACTCCTTCCTCCTGGAAACATTTTCTTCACTCATTCCCAGGAAAACGTGCTCTTAGTTTTCATCCTGTCGACTATTTATCAGTCTCCTTACCTGGCTCCTTCTCTGCCTAACCTCTAGATGTTAGAGAGCTCAAGGTTAGCTCCTAAGCTCTGTTACCTCTCCACACTGCCTGACATGATCTCATCCATTCCATGATTTAAATTTCCTGGTTGTGATGATGTCTCCCATATTTATATCTTCTGCTAAAACCTCTTCTCTAAAAACAGATTCACATATTCAAACGCCTACCTGATATCTCTATTTGGGCTTCCAAGTGAAATCCAAAACACCTTCACCACAGCTACTTCAGTCCTCAAGTCTCCTTAAGTGCCTTTAATCTTCACTTGGTGGGGCACCCTCAAAATCTTGGTGTGATAACTCTTTTCTTCCTCCTTCCTCACACACCAACCTACCTATAAGCTCTTTCCATGCTACCTCCAAAATAACTCATTGAGTCAGTCAACCTCTTTCCCTCAAGTCTCCTAACAGCGTGCTTTCAAGTCACCAATAATCTGTCCTGGCCTAGAGCAGAAGGCTCCTTAACCTGACTTCCCATTTACATGCTTACATCCTTCATCCATGCCCTTACTCAGCTTACAATATTTTTCTTAGCATCCAGTGCTGGTTTCTTATTGTACTTAGAATAAAAGTAAAACACCTACATGGTAAATACAAACACTCATTCTGGCATACACCACTGTCAATAAGAACATGCAACCATTCCCTCCCTCATCTTCTCCCTGATGGTATCCAGTTCCAAGTCAGCTCCACCCCATATATCTGTACCTTGAACATGTCTTTTTATACAATGCTTCAGTTCTCACCCCAATTCACTTCTGTGTACCTTTCAGCCTTCCTTAAGTTATTCTCTATCTCAACTTGATACTATTTTCCCCCAAAGAACATTATAATTATCCATTTAATTCATGTTTTGCTTCTACCTTTTCATTACTAAATGGACCTGTATGTTGAGAAAAGGCACCATAGCTATTTTGCTCTTCCTGGTACTCTGATTCCCAGCACAATGCCTGGTACACAGGAAGATCTCAAATATTTAGAGGAGGAGAAAGAAGAAAGCGTAAGAGGAGGAAACAAAAACAGTGTGCAACACTTTCTAGAACAAAGAAGGACTAATGTTGACCCCACGCCCCAAAAATTTCAAATTAAAAACACTCTAACTTAATTTTTTAAGAAAAAAAATTCTTGAAAAAAAAATATTCATTGTATCCCATTCATTTCTTACCCAAAAAGGACATGAGAAGAGCACAGGAAGGAAAGTCCTAAGTAACACAAGCATCTTCATGGATTACATGGGAAATGATATAGAATCTGACCTACAGTTGGTCGCAGGGTGACAATTATGACCTCATGAGCAGGGTAGAATGCGTGGCTACCTTTCTAGGGCAAAGATTATGAATTCTTTACAGTCTAATCAAAAGTTTTCAACTTTCACTAACCACAGCTTAATAAATTATGATTTTCAACTGATGTGGGCAGTACAGGGACTTTGGAAAAAGAACATCAAAATAATTTTGGAATGTTTCTTACCATGGTAATAAGAACTACACTCAAATCAAATTTCTAGTTTAGAGAACTTTAGATGAAATATTATTACATGTTTATAATATCATCAATGGTAGCAAAAGAAACAATGTAAATGTATCTGAAATTCCTGATCCATCTCACCTGTCATTTATGCTTTCTTTACCCTTCGAATCTAATTCTGTTAGACTCAGCATATCATTCCATCCCATCGAGATCTTTCTGAACTCTGATTCTGTCATTGCACATGTCCCATAATGTAACAGCAAATAATGATTACCTTTATATTTAATGACCTTCACCACATAAAGGTAAAGGCAGGTTAAATGGTTAAGCACGCTGGCTCTGGTTCAGTTATTTGGGTTCCAACTTTTGGCACTTACTACCTTAAGGAAGTAACTTTTCTGGGTCTGTTTCCTGACAGACAAAATGAAGATTGTATTGCTTGGAATTATTGTAAAAGAACTTAGTTCAGAAACTACTACCAACTAATCACTGCAGAAGTTATGATTATGGCTGCTGCTACTATAATAAAAATTACTTTCTAAAAATTACTTTGGAGGATACAGCATGCACCTGTAGAAATAGTATGCATTGTGATTAAAAGCGGACTCTAAAGCCACGCCAAATTTGAATTCTGGCTCCATACCAAATGGCCATGCAACTCTGGGCAGGTTTCATAACTTCTCCATACCTTAGTCTCTTCATCTATAAAATGGGGATAATCAATAATAATTAACTCATAGTTGTTATATGGATTAAGCAAATATATGCAAATTAGTTTAAATAGTGTCTGCTAAGGTAAGCAGAATAATGCTTAGTCAAAAATGTCTGAGTCCTGGGGACTGGGGCTGTAGCTCAGTGCAGAGGGTTTGCCTAGCACATGTGAGGCACTGGGTTCCATCCTTAGCACCACATAAAAATAAATAAAATAAAGGCATGCTGTCAATCTACAACTCCAAAAATAAAGTCTGAGTCCTAATCCTTGAAGTCTATAAATATGTAATCTTAAAAATGACAAAAGGAACTTTGCTAATGTAATTAAAGATTTTGAGATGGTGAGATCATTCTAGAACACCAAGTTAGGCCCAAATTAATCACAAGGGTCCTTATAAAGGGGGAAAAGGAGATAGGACAGAAGCTAGAGAAGAAGATGTGAGAATAACAGAGGTCAGAGTGATTCTATTGCTGGGAGGGGGCCTTGAGCCAAAGAATACATTCAGCTTCTAGAAGCTGAGAGAGGCAAAGAACAGATTCTCCCCTACAGCCACCAGAAAGGAATGTAGCTTGGCAGACATCTTGATTTTGTCCAGTAGGACCTGTTCAGATTTCTGACCTCTAGACCTGTAAGATAATACATTTTTCTTGTTTTAAGCCACTAAGTTTGTGGTGGTTACAGAAGCAATGTGACATGGGTAAAGAGTTGGCCCTATATAAATAAAGCTTAGACAGGATCCTTACACTTGCAATCTGTTAGTGGAAGTCTGTCCAAATCCCCTTCAAAGAACTGGAGTTGTGACCTGGAGGAGCTATAAAACCCCACAAATGGAGCAATGGAAGGAAAGACCACAAACTGCATAAGCTGTTTCCCAGAGGCATAACTTGGTCAAACAAGGCTCTACACCTACCTGTGAATAAGGGAGGAAGGGAAAGACAGAGTCAGACTTTATGATTAAAAATAATTTCCAGGGAAAGAAATATGAATCCCTTCATCTGGAACAGAGTTTTAGAATCAATGAATAAAAAGAGTTTTAAAGTCACACCGGGACTCTGGTGGAGCGAAGCAGAGATAAAGAAACCACTGTTAATTTTCCAGGAAAAAGTCATGGTAACTTGGATTAGGGCAATGGAGGTAGAAGAATAGGAGAAGATGTGACAAGGTGGATGGACTAGCAATAGGAGGGATGTAAAGAAAGAAAATGGCCTCTTAGCTTTTTGCTGTGGCAACTGGCATAATGATGAGTAGCAGTTTAGAGAATGAGGGAATGCTGGGGAAGGACCAGATAGATGGGAAAATATGTTCTGGACTATCAAATACCTGAATGGTGGTGTGAGTAGAAATGTGAGTCTGGAACTTAGGAGAGAAGTCAAGGCTGAAAATATAAACTTGAGTGAGCAGTGCAAATAAGAATTTCAAGCAATGGGAACAAATGGGATTACTAAGCATGCCTGCATAGATCTGCTTTGTATAATTTTAAATGGCTCACCAGACAATTCTCACACATCCCCAGTTAAGAACCAGTGTATTCAAAATAAATATAGGAACTATGGTTTGGTATTTCTAAAAGGGTGTCATTGTTATTTGCAGAAGTCTCTGATCAGTCAGTCACAGTTCAACCTATACAGGAAAATTCTCTGTTCAGTCAGATTTCAGGCATTTCATATGAAGGTTTTTGGATCTGATACAATGACAACCTCCTCAAGTGCCCACTTTACCAGTTAAAACACATAGGATTAAAGACAAAAGGAGAAACAATGAACTGGACTGGGACTACAGTTCTGTAAGGATCCTCAACTCTCCATCAGCAAGCCACAGTTACAAGTGATTTTCTAATGGTATTTTTTCCAGATCTGGAGCTTAACATGCCTGAATTTCTTCCCAGGTATTGTCTTTGTGCAGCCACTTCTCCATTCAACAAAATAAAAAGCCCTCACCAGGTGAGCAAGAAGAATAATTAATTATATAATATCCTACCAAAACACAGAAGCAATATATACTGTGTCCTGGCAAATCATTATTCATATCATACCTGACTAGGTATGATGGTAACCAAGTATACTCAAATATAGGTAGATGACAAGAATGCCAAATGGGGATGAGAAGAAGAGGTGAACTTCCAGTGTGCCCAGGCAGAGTATTCAAGGGCCTTGCCACTGCATCTTGGCAACCACTGGGCAGCTGCCAGAATCACTATGGAGGATCCCAGCCATGACCTAGACTATTAGCACTCCAACTTCTCACTACCCTCCTCCAAAAATGTGGTTGAAATTCCAGTTGCTGGCACTTTCTTCAGGCTCCAGGAGACAGCTCCATTTCCACCCTGTGAGTTTCCAGATGCATATTTAGATTAAAACCATATGGCCCCACCTGCACCAGCCCAGTAAGGTTGCATAGAAACTACCTCCTGTTAAGACAACACTTTAGGCACCAAGTTATTATAGAAAGTGAGATTCTACAAAATAGACACCCTTTTTAAAAACAATTACTAGAAGGGTTTGTAAGTAGGGCAAAATGTCAGGATTATAAAATATTTTAATAAAATGCAGTTTTATTACTTACAAATCCATTTAATAACTACAATTAAGTAGCACTAAGCAAATTAACTATTGACTAATAGAGTTCTTTAATTCAGCATTTCCCAAACTGTTTGATGGAACACTACTCATTTTTTATTTGCCAAAACCTTTTAAGAACCACATTGATTTTCCTTATAAAACTTATTTTTAGTATATTTATATTCTTATACTTAGCACTCTGAGACAATCTGTCAACAGTGTATTCCACCCAAGAACTTGTACCAAAGTTCCTGTAATGCACTTTTGCACAGCAACAATTCCCAGGTAACCAGGGTCACATTGTTATACATCATCTAGTCAGTGACTCTGGTCTGTGTTGGTAATCTATTTTCTTTCTTTTTCAACATATTGTTGTCTTTGTACCTAGAGAATTATGGACTATCTATACTATCTAAACTCATTCCTTATAGATAAAGGGTATATATTGTATCTTAGGACCTGCTGACAAGTTATATCAACATAATAAAATGCATTTTACACAAGTAATTTTGGAAAACACAATTTCAATGTAAAAAGAGAATAACTGTCAGTAAATGAAAAAGCCAATCAACCTAAACAGTGTTAGCCCATTTAAAGTAAATGCAATTGACAAGCCTGAGATCATTTTTCATACAGAAATAGTCTGGGGGAGCCTCTGAAAGCAGAGTTGTATTAAGTAGATAATCCACCTCCCTTTCCATCTTATTTATACTAATCATTTCCTAAATAAGCCCCTTCCAGTTCTTACTAACAAGACAGGTATTTAGGCAAGCCCCAGCTGAATTAATATAAATGTTGAATTTCCTAACTATGCTTTATAAGCACCAAAGATTCTAAAGTTTTACAATTTTTTTTCCTATATCTTACTGTATAAAAATCCATCTGAACCACCTGGTCTACAGGGGCAAGGTGGGATAGAAAGGATCATCAAGGCATGACTTAATACATGAGAATATAACAGCAATTTCTAAACATCATATTAGCTACAAAAGAGGAGTTAACATTATAAATTTCTGAGGTTCTCAAATCTCATTTTTTAAAACAATTATTGGATCTTCTTCCCTTAAAGTCACAAAAATATCTTACATTTCAACTTTTGTCATCATCTGGCCATATGTGTTTTCCAGAGGTGGCCCTGGATCAAAAGCAGTTCTTACTTTATCAGTTGCCAGTCAAGCAAAAGGGGCTCTTTTTCACTCAAACAACAAGGGCCAATTTGACGGTATTCTCAGAAATCTTCCTGACCTTCAAAACAACCTTGAGCTATGAACCCGCCATTTGGGGTGTTGTCTTTTGATCCTTAGTATCTCTCTTCTCCACTGCCTCATCTTCCTCCACATCCACACAATCTACGTTCTCAGACCTAGAAAAAATAATTTAGTACCAATAAACTGTGCTAAATATGAGAAGGGTCTTTTTAAATCTCCTATTGAAATGCATCTTTGAAATTGTTCCTTATGATAATCTTATCTTTTCTTAGGTATGCTGATCCATGAGCTGGTTTCTGACAAATTGAATACAAGCTGCTTTATTTTATTAACATCTGCTGCACAATAATCTTAATATAAGAAGTGCAGCTTTTGGCTATAAGAAATATACTTGGCTCTCTGCTCTCCTCACTGAGCACAGTTCCAGAGTGAGCTCATTCTTTCTCGACTCTGATGACGCCCAGATCAACATCTCCCTTCCTTGCTCTCTTGTCCCAGCATTCCAGCCCATTTGGCTATTTCCACTAACATCCACTTCATTATAATGAAATTGAACTTGGCTTCCAAACCAGCTTGTCTTTCAATCCGTTTGTCTACAAACAACATAACCAGTCTCCAATACCCCAAAGGAAAAAGGTAAAAGAGAATCTTTGACTCAAGCCACCCATCATCATCAGCCTTTTTCATATCTGTTAGAAAGCCCTGGTGCTCTTTTTACAAAATGTCTCTACACTTTTCTCCCTTTCCAATCTAGCCAATTCAATACTGGTACAGAGATTTACTGCCTTATGTCTGTATTACCTCAAACAGATTCTCAGCTGCCTTCCTGCTTCTGAGTCTTCCTACACACTGCTACCAGAATAATCTAGATTGAATATTCTCTCAGCTTCCAGGTCTAAAATTTTCTACAAAATGAATTTTCTAACACTGCTTTTCTCAAGCAGCTGCCTGGTATGCTCAATAATTCTGAGTGGTTTGCTACCGTCTAAGACATAACTCTTCAGAGTGACTTTTGGGGCGATTAACTATCTGGTCCCAAACTACCATGCTTACCCAACTACTCTTTACAAGCATCAGACTGATTCCAAATCAAGTCACTCTCCTCCCGTCTTTTCAAGATACCAGATCCTTCAGGACTCCAAAGCTTTGGAAACACTGCATTTTACTCCCATCAAAGTCCAATCAGAAAAGCTTAGCTTCTTTCTCCTCTCCTTTGGTTAACCTCAACTTGGCCATCAACCAACTTAGTTGTGTTTCAGAACTCCTTTTAAGGTCTTTGTCCTTATATCAAAAATATAAAATAAGATCATGGACCATAGTTTTAATCTCAGGTCTTAAATCCCTGGTATCAAAAATAGTGCCTGGTATACAACAGGTATACCATAAATTTCTACCTATTGGTAATAATTAACATTTGCTGAGTACTTAATATGAATATGTGCCCAGCACCATTCTAACATCCTTAAATTAACTCTTTTAATAAATAATTAAATAGCTCTTAACTGTCTCTAATAGTTCATATATGATAGTTTTATCTCCCAAAATAACTAGAAAGTTCTTTCAAGGCAAGGAACATAGCTAGCATGTCTATCATGATGTTCAAGGTACTAAAACATAATAAGTTCTCACATTTGGTATATCAGGAAAGCCACCAAATTACAGATCAGGATGTATATTCCAGGTATGCAATGACTGGGAAAACTGCTGAGATCTAGTTTATGTGGCTCTGTGTCCTTATCTGAAAAATCGAAAACTAAATTAATTGACCTGGAAGGACCCTTCCTACTCTAAAATTCCACAACAATGATTTCATGTGTATGACTTTTCTGGGATGCTGAGGATTCTTAAAAAGAATGATTGTTTTACTGGACTCTAAAATGCAAGTTCAGGACATTTTTTTAATGTAGAAAATAATTCTGAGAATAGTTCACAATCTTAGGCTTCCATTCTCTTGTGCTGCTCCACCAGTAAAATGTTACTACCAGGGCCAAGACTCATGAACCCCATATTCCTCCACACCTGTGGTACATAGGAATATGACGGGCTGCTGAAAAGGGTGTCTTCAGCCCTGTCTCCTCATCCTGAAAGGAAATAAAGTGCCCACCAGCACTAGAAGAAACTTAGCAATTTTAACATTTATTGTGAACAACAAAATGACAAACGACTCCATACTTTCAATCTTAGAAAAGGCACAAGAGACCGTAATATTGACGCATGTAGAATTATTTGAAAATAATGAGATTCAACAGATAGGATTCAATAACTTTGTCATTAAGAAAAAGGAAAAGGAATTTGAGATAGGAGAAACAAAAAACTATCCAAGGAAGCCATGGTCCAGATGTAAAGGAAACTCAAAATACAGGATGAGTCTTAGCAGCTGGAGTATAAAATAATCCCTTGCTTTGAGGCTTAGAATATTTCCTTATAGGACATGTTTAACAATATAAGATTATCCCTCTTTGTTCATAAGGTCAAACTACCTGACATACAGTAATATTTATATCATTATTAGATTGAAAATGTTTATTGTTTTTAACTTTTTATGTTTTAATTGACAAATAACAATTGCACATATTTATCACGTGCAGCATGCTTTGAAATGTGCACTTATTAGAAGAGCTAAATCAAATTAACACGTATTACTTCTAACAATTACCATTTAGGTAGTAAGAACCTGTAATATCTACTTTCAGAACTTTCAAGAATATGATATATTGCTTTTATCTATAGTTACCATGTTATAAAAAAAATCTCTTGAACTTATTCCTTCTACCCAAATGAAATCCTATATACTTTGTTTATTGGTTTTCAACTTTCATAGCCAACTTATAGTCAGACTACCTAAGACATTCAGTTTCAGAATGAAATGCAGATGATGAAATGCATATGGATATAAAACATGGTTCAAAAAGGATGGAAACTGAGAGGGAATGGAAATCAGTGGAAGAAAGTGGAAAACTGCCAACTTCCTCATCTGATATAGTGAAGAGTCAAGATGTTACCTCTAAAGTTGATGGATCAAGAAAACAAATGAAATTACATCTCAAAGTTGTTAGAATATATCAAACAGAAGAATTAAACATAAAACTAACTTCCACAAAATTGGAAAGAGGAGGAATTAATTCCTCATTTTTTATAAAGGGAAACAATAGTTTTAAAATGGAACAAAAATTATATATAGTTAGATTAGGAACAACTCAGAAAATAAAGACATGGTAAGAAGTAGGACTCAGAGAAAATTCAACTTGAATGTGGAAGGAGGAAAGAGAGACTCCTCAATTGTTAATGTATATCTATACCTTTCTATACTATCTGAATTTTTAATTTATATGTGCATCTATACTCTCATAAAATGTTTAAAAGACAAAATCATTGCCAAAGTCCCCAGCTCTCCACACTCCTGATTCACGATAATGTGGCTCACTGGCAAGAACATAGCAGAGAGTCAGATTTGGGGTATACTCTGCTCTTCAAAAAAGCATTTAATTTTTCTGGACCTGCAAAAAAAAAAAAAAAAAAAACAGTGGGAAATCCATTTATTTGTGGAAAATGTACAAATGCATGCATTTAACTGAATAAAAGGGGCTAGGGTTGTAGCTCAGTGGTAGAGCACTTGCCTAGCATGTGTGAGGCACTGGGTTCAATTCACAGCACCAAAGAAAATAAATAAATAAAATAAAGGTTTTGTGTCCATCTACAACTAAAAAAAATGTTTAAAACATTAAAACTGAAAAAAACCTTTAAAACTTAGCATTAACCTTAAACACTGCTCAATGAGATGAATTTTGGCTCAGACTAAGTATACTACAATTTAAACATGATACTATAATCTCTACAAACACAAAGAAGAAGAAAATGACAACCTTTAAGAGTGAAGAAGATGATTAAAAAAATTAGCAGGAATTAATTACTCCTTAACAAACAGAATAACAGTCTAGTAACCCTGCTGACAATCTGGTGGCTCTCTGCCTCCATAGTAGGCAAACCTCAGGATCTCAGAGAGAACTGCCAAGTCCTATCTTATTTTTATGATTTACTAAGAAGATACCTACACCTGGGATCTACTTTCACAGTACTAACCCAGTCAGATTAGGTTTGGATGCAGGTCATCTGTGAATTACAGCAAACCCAAACCACTAAAAAGTCATAGTTTTCGATCTTGAAGTCAATGAATTTTTCATAGCTCATGGTCCAGAAAACTCCCTCCCAGAGCAGTTCTATAGTCAGAAACCTTGAGGTGACAGAAGGGAAACAAATTTAATGCCTCAAGCATACCCTTACTCTAGCATGGATGTTCCCCAAGGATATAGAAGTCTATTAAATATATAGATAACAAGTTTTAAGCCACACTCCAAAAACACAAATTTTTACCAATGCTTACTTAATAACCAGTTTATGAGAACTTTCATTTTTGATTTAGCCTATTTTTGCTTCCACAGACCTAAACATATTATGTACCTCCAATGTTAATGATAGAGAAATATACTTTAAGTCATGGATTGGCAAACTTCTACAAAGGGCCAGGTTGTAAATATTTTACTTTTTGTGAGCCAGAGTTTTTGTCCCAACTATTCAATTCTACCACTATAATGTGAAAGCACCAATCTGTGGAAGAATCACCATGGCTATGCCATGAAGTATTATTTAACCATTTACAATTTTCCAGTTCATGGTCCTATAAAAAACAGGTAGTAGGCCAATTTGGCTTATGGTCAGCTGACTCGAGCAGAGAAAGAGAAGATATTTACCAAGAACTTCATTCTTTTCCTGTCCTTACCTCCATCCTCCTTTCTTATAATATGCTATTGAGAAGACAAAATGAATATAAGGAAAGTCTTCCCACTTTTTTTCCCAGTTTCTTTTCCTGTTTTTCCTCATCTCAGAAAGGTACATAAATTACCAGAATTAAAACACAGGATTACACTGAAAAAAATAAAAAGTGTGCCTGAGAAAATTTCAGAATCTTAAATTAATTTTGCATATGATTTTTATACCACTTTATAACTAATCGATACATCTTATCTTCCTATGATTAAAGGTAAGGGAATAAACCTAGGCTACTGCCAACCTCTAATTCCGCCTGTATTAAGTAAAAGATGATCTATTTACCAAGACCTATTATGTTTTTCTCAGAATATATATGTCCAACTGGTAAAGATTAGAAAAAAATTAAATTTCATTATAATTATCTTACATTTTTTCTTTAACTTGTATGTGAACATAATCTAGCCTTCTGTTTTCTGTAACATATTGCAATTTAAGATCTTAAATATGTAAGTGAATTTTAGGCACCCAGAGAAAAAATAAAGTTCAAGCATCAAAAAAATGCTGGTTATCCTTTTGAGTATTAGAATTATGCCTTTGATCACTTTTTCCTAAAATGCAAAATGCTAACAAGGTGCACTGGGTATAAAGAATAGGACTCTGGCTTGACTGCAGCAAAAGTGATTTTCAACAGGAACAATTCCCCCAACCCCAGTAGATATTAAGCAATGTCTGGAGACATTGACTCCTACCCCTGGGGGAAGAAAGAAAACAATGCTGTTGGCGTACATTGAGTAGACAGCAGGGATGCAGCTAGACATCCTACAAAGCACAGGACAGTCCCCCAACACCAAAGAATTCTCAGACCCAAAATGCCAAAGGCAACGAGGTTGTAAAATCCTGGGACAGAAGCAGAAAAAGGAAGAATACATACAGTTTTAAACTAAACTGCTCCAAGGTCGAACTTTTCCTTAGAAAACTATATGCTTGATTTAGAAGCTTAACACTAAAATATTTATAAGATTCTTAGTATGCATTTATCTGCATTAAGAATACAAATAGCATTATCTTAAATGCACTCTCAGAAAAGTTATAACAAGAAATTCAGAGTTCATTCAAACCAAATGATTTACTTCTTTCCTATCATAAGACCAATTGAGCAATACTTACTAAAGCACAGGTGTGAACTCCATTACAATACAATCAACCCTCCAAACCTGTCTGAACCTCAACATGGTTTCAACCTTAAAAATTAGCAGCTTGGCTTAATAACTGAAACAGAAACCCATTATAGCTCAAATATTCTACATCTTCTCCTGATGGAAACTAACAGTAACTATAAGAATTAGCAAAACTTACTATTTTAGAGTTCTCCTTAGTTCTATGTGAACTCTATAAAAACCGCCATCAGGAACTTGACCAACAAGAGGGAAGGAACCAAAAATGCAATGAGGTCTTTATCTTCCAGCAACCACAGATAACTAAAATGTTAGGTATCCTCCCACCTTCTTAAAAGTCCTCTCTATGAACCTGGGAAACAACAAGGGAAAACTTAAGACTATTATAGAGTGAAAACAGTTAAGAATAGAGCAGGTGATCAGTGCCAGCCACTGAACTATTACTTCAAGGAATGTCTCAACACGTCTGTCTTTCACAAAAGGTAAATGTTTTCAGAGCTCTCATAAAAAGCAACAGTTGACTCAGAGGAAAAAAACAAAAGTGATCATTTTCATCAATGTTCTGCTCATAGTCCAAATATCCCTTAATGCTAATTAATGAGTAACAGACAATCCCCTTCTAATAAACCATCATTACATCTTTGTGACTAATCTGTTTGTTCAAGCCCTGATCACAGTGTTGATCTGGGAACAACACACTCAAAAACAATTAAAATAATAAAATAAAACCTCACATTGGGGGCAGTCACCAGCATCTGGCCCAACTGGTTCATAGAAGATTGGGTCTCTGAGAAACATGCTAGGCAGAAGAGTTACACAGGACTGTTGGACTCAAGAGGGGATGAAGGAAGCAAACCTCAAAGGAATTTAAAGTTCTTGAATTTCTATCTGCCGCCTCAAAGTTCCATCACTTTCCAAAAGTCATAAATCTCAAGTCTTCACCCAAAAGGAGACAAATGACCATACACGAACCTGATCAACTCAGGGCAACAAGTGCTACTGTTTATAAAATAGAGTGCACTGAAAGGAGAGGAGAAGATCATATTTTTCTTATGTGTCATTCATAAGATTTACAGATTTATGAAAAAAAGAAAAAAACAACTGGGGATCAAGTCCTAGTTATATTTATTGCCATAGGTCAAATTTATAAGGTCTATTGTATTGGACTCAAAAAATACTAGTGTTATATAGCATTGAAGCACTTATTTTAATGTGTATTATAGTTTCATTGCAAAAGTTAAAGGGAATATAACTCCCTACCTTCTAAGGACTTGAAATCAAATACTTATTTTAAGACACTCTCGTTTCCCCACTTGATAAATGTTACAAGGTTTGAACTTCATTTTCCCACTTTCCATCAAAATCTCAGTTTCTATAAAGACTTTCAAAAACTAGCATTAATCTCTATGGTCATATACTATTCCAATTATTTAAAAGTTGATTATTTGTGATGCAAAAACCTGACTCATTATTTTAAGTCTCCAGATCCAAACATAAGACATTAATAAGGCTTATTATTCATGCTGATGATAGTAAGCAACTTATGAAATCTGCCTGTGAGAATGATGAAGACTTTCAGGGAGACCTTAACAATATTTCTCCTTTTCATCTGTTCAAATTATTACAACTTACCATAAGGCCTTTTCAGGGTACTAGGTTCTTGCCAGTCTCAGATCCAGAGTGAAACTTTTACTAATTTTTTTAGCTGAAAAATTAACCTGAATAACCTGAAAAATAACCCTGAAACACACACACCAGCTAAAAGGGTAGGTCACCTGTTGCCTCCAGCCCTCAAAGGAATTCT
The DNA here is from genome assembly GCF_902686445.1 of Sciurus carolinensis. Classification (NCBI taxonomy): domain Eukaryota; kingdom Metazoa; phylum Chordata; class Mammalia; order Rodentia; family Sciuridae; genus Sciurus; species Sciurus carolinensis. The sequence goes on along the minus strand of NC_062218.1, from coordinate 93,369,722 downwards.
CCCTGGAAGCACAAGGGGAAAGTCCTCTGAAGATTCAGAGGCAGGCAGTTGCCAAGAAGAAAATGGAATACCCTGAGAGGGCCCACTCCTGCCCTACAGCCTGGTCAAGTGGTAGAAAACACAGTCATAGATTAGGGAAAAAGAACAAAAGTCAAAATACAGCAAATAGATGTCTCTCAATTTTGGATGGTCTTTAAAAAATACTTTGCTTACAAAAATGGAATTTATACCTTACTGAAGGTTCCATATCAATTGAAAGAAACTAAAATGGACTATAGAGAGAAACTCATACTTTCTAGATACACTATTCTACAAGACACCAAAAATGATATACAGTGGCAGACTAGCTTGGGTTTACTAAAATTCAGGAATTCAGTACTCAAACTCACAAAAGAAATACACTACAACCCACTTTTGCTGTGTTTCATGTTGTTATTATCAACATATACAGGTCGCAAAAAAAATAAAAGAATCAACTCACATGCTGTACTACTATGCTGCATAATGATTTTCATTATAATGTTTAGTTGTACATAAGCTAGGGGATATTCTGGAAAGACACAAATCTCAAGTACTTACTATGTTTCAGAAAAAGGACCACATTCATTATGGCTTCATAATAAAAGTTCCTTTAGAAAAGAAAAAGAAAGTCATAAGCTATGGTTCCACAGAGCAACATGCGTTATATTCTACATTAGGTCTTTCCACGAGCAAGTGGTGACCTAAACCATAGGCAAAGGATTACCAAATGTCAGGACAGCATAGTGACCAAGAGGCTACAGTCCAAAAGCTGCCTGTTCAATCTTAGCTTTTAGCTGTGTGACCTTGGGCAAGATAATCTCTTCTGTGCCTGTTTCTATATACCTACTGAGTGGTGGTTATACAAATCAAGTTTATTATGGAAGACACACGGGCTTATGTCAGATACATGAAAGTTAAGCTTACAGAGGGTTTATAAAGTCTACCTACTTGGGGATTGACTGGCCTGCCAAACACTTAACCAACAAAGAGAACCTTTCTCCTACAGTGAAAATTCAGCAGTAAAAACTTGAGAAAGACAACCTTAACTACAAAAACCACCTTCTAAACCCTCTTCCACAAAGCAGTCACTGTCGATTTCCACCAAATGCTTTCACTTTAAGCAGAACTTAAGCCCGTTACTGAATGCCAGGGATGAATATTAAAATACTAGAATTAACTTTGCTTAAGATTTCCCAGTAAATGAATGAGTCAATCACTTCTTTAGAAACAGAGTAAAATGTCAAGGTTGCCAGAGAACCCCAATGCAGATGTTTGCATAAATCATTTTCAACTGATCACCAAGCCAAAACCAAAGGACATTATTCAACCTTTCAAGTAAAATATATCAGTTTTTATGATTTTTCCTGTAACAGAGAAAATTCTGAAAATGAGGTGGAGGCAGGATCACAGTAAGTTTAACCCCCAAATTACACAACATATCAAACAAAGCTTAGAACTCCTTTGGCTTTCTGCTTCAGAGAATTCACATTGTTTTCTCCAACCTTATCAACAAGCACTGGGCAAACTCTCAAAAGTTCAAAGTCATCCCATAGTGTTTGTTATATATTTTCTCTATCATACAATCTATGGGAAACAGAAGCTGGTAAAAATTCAAAACATCTGCCTACAAGATTTTTAAAATGGCACACCTGCAAAATATTTTGAGTGCTCTGTAAAGATCACAGAATCCATGAGAGTCTTTTCTCACCTTCATAATAATTCAAATGAAGTTTGTATATTCATTTCAATGAAATCCAAGCCATTTGCCCTAGCATATCAGAAGAAAAGGCAACGATATTTTCCCTCTTTTAAACTGTCATAAAAGAAAAAAGCCTAAAACATCCAAGTGTTCGCGGCCTAGATTTCTCTACGCCTAAAGAGTCAAGTAGTTTCTAGATTAGCCATCAGCATGAGTTCTTCAAATTCATTCATTACAGGTCATACTACCCAAAACCTACTTGTACTAAAATTTCCTCCGTGTATAGGTCATTGGCAAAAGCTACACACTGAACTCTCACTGTGGTGGGGTACACTTCCAAACAGAACCGGTTGCTTCCTTTTACTTATTTTTAGTAACTTCACATAAAAGACTTTAGTAGCGTCGTTTTCCCAACTCATTTGCCAATTTGACCACCAGGAGCGCCCCACAGCTTCGGACTGGAGTATAACACAGGCTTCCCACGTCTGCTCCAAACCAACCCTGTGTAACAGCGAAGAATGACAACACCGAAATCAACCCTCCGATCCACATGAAGAGGGCTACAAAACAAAATAAACTTTTAATCTCTTAAGCGACGATGAAGGAAATTAAAAAAAAAAACAACAACAACAACAACAACAACAAAAAAGACCAGATGGGGTCCGTCTGATCAATTTCCAGGACTGGGTGCGCGCAGGGGTCTGAGCTGGCACGGGCGGCTTAACCCTGGGTGAGCCCAGGGGCTACCCACAACCATGTTGCTGCCGAAGGGGCGCCTCTTGGTACGCCGGTTGCCACTGCCAGCAGGTGCCCAGGCCAGGACGCGAGTGCCCTAACATGCCCACTTCCCCCGAGCGAGATTCTGCCACCACACGCCGCCAGACACTTTGTTAACTCGGCGCGCCCGGGAGGAGGTGGTTCCCCGGTCGTGGTCACCGTGGTCCGAGCTTCAGAGCCCTGTCTGAAGGAGGCTCGGCCCCTCCTGCGGCTCGGCCTCACCCTGCCCCAGCGCTGAGCAGCCAGTAACCACAGGCCCCCAGCTTACCCACTTAGAGCCCAGCGTCGTGGCTGCCGGTGCTTACCTGCGGATAGGAGCCCTCTCGGCGCGGGCTCCTAGGGTAGTCTAAGTGACCCCGGTCCAGCATCAGGTAGAGCGAGAAGATGACCACACAGAAGATCGCGCTGCCGAACACGGTGAACTGGCGGCTTAACTTCATTTTCCTCGATAGACTCGGGACCCGGACACCGTCCTCACTCGGAGAAGGTGGAGGACTATGGACTCTAGAAAACGGCCGCCGGAGGCTCCCTGCTCCCGGGTTGCGCGCTCTTGGGTGCTAGTGTGGGTCCGGACAGCCCTCCTCTCCTAGTCTCCGGCGCCACCACGCGCTCTGGGCCTTCGCCCTGACCTACTGCCCTCCCCGGGCAGGCGTCCCCCTTCAGGAGGAACTCGCCTGCAGTGGGGAAGGGGCCCCCACAAACTTAATCTCTAGCTCAGCGCCGACACCCGGCAGGGCGCGCCTAGCAGGCGGAGAGAGGTCGTTGCCCGGACTTCCTGCCACCACCGCCCCAACAGAGTAGGCAGGAAAAGTTTTCTCGACGAGGGCAGGCGTGTCCTCCTCACCCAGAAAAGGCGCGGGTTCGGCGGCTCCGGGGCCGACAGCGCACAGCCAGGTCCGCGGAGACCAGAGAAAAGGAACTAGATCTGAGGAGCCGGGCCACACAACTTAGCTCCGGGACGACCGGACCCGCCCCCGCGGACCGCCCCCGCCTCCCCCGACCGAGCCCCTTCCTACTGCCGCCGCTGCCGCTGCTGCCGGGGCCGGGCCGGGGTGCACCCTCGGCGCCGGGGCTTACGGATCGGACAGGAGTTTCCTTAGGGTGCGCGTCCACTCACTCGCCTCTTCCGCCCCGCGCCCCTACCTCCCCGCTCCCGGACCCGGGCCGCACAGGGAGGGCGCAGGGGACGGGCGGCGGCGGCGCGGGGAGGAGGAAAAGGAGAGCAAGCAGGAGAGGACCGTCCCCGGAGAGAAGCCCGCTCCAGCTGCAGCCGTGAAACACCCCTTCCTTCCCGCCCCGCAAACGCGGAGATGGCGGCGGCGGCAGCAGCGTAAGGAAGCGCCGGTTTTCCAGTGCCACTGGGCTCGAGCACCACCAGCCACAAGCAGAAAACCGCGGCGGCGCGGCGGCGCGGCAGCGGCTGGGTCAATAGGCGCCTGCAGCCCCCAAGCAGAGCAGGCGGCGAGCCCCGCCCCCTCCCGACGCGCCGGGATGAGGGGGCGGGCCCCCCGGCGCCCAATCACCGCGCGCCTCCCGCTGGGCCCGCCCAGGCGGTAGGAAGACCTCAGGAGGCTCCTGTGACCTGGGAGGCGGCTTTGCAGGAGTTAAAGCGAGCAATAAGGGGCATTCAGGCTCCAGGAGTACACGTTCCACAGGGGCTAACCTTATTCCCAATGTCCCTTTTGCTGCTCAGATTTTCTATGTTGGAACACCCACATTCAGCACGCCTTGGAAGGGTACTCATGAAGGGGTGTAAGAAAAGAAGAAATCTCAGATTTCTATTTGGCTTTTCTTTTTCTCCTTTGTTTTTGGCGTCATCCTGGTGAAACCTGGGAGAAAAGAGCATGCCAAAGACCCTTCCAGACAGATGTAGGCATCTGCCAACGAAATCTATAAGGACAATCTGAGAAGTGATGTTTGTGCCAATTATTGATTTTTTTGCCTTTCGGTTCCAAATTCACCCTTTTTGACTGCACTGTGAAAATGGATCTGGGCCTTTTAAATAGGTTTTTCTTTGCCTTCTGGGACTGAAGTTTTGTCAGTAGAGGGCGCTGAAGAGATTTTACAGAAAGAAAAGAATTCCGCTTCCTGGTTTTAGTGTATTGGTAGGCAGGTTCTTGCAGCATACCTAGATTTCTTCAGTTCCGAACTCACCCGTACTGTTTGTTGGCCAGAGCAGTTTGTAGTGTAGGTGAAACACTACTCCATGAATACCTTTTCTGGCACCCAGGAGACAATTTGCATCAAGTTCCAGAAAGCATATTTTCAACAAGTTTTGCAGACTTAACACAACAGTGACTTCTCTACTATTCAATTAGCCAGCCTCTGCCTCTCCAATAAGGTCTAGATATTAGCTGGAGAAGGGACAGGGGGGTCTTCCTTAGGCCCTACCTCTCAGCCCAAGGACTGATTATGAGGCTAGCTCCCTGGTAGCTGCTATGTCCATATTCTCTAGGACTCTTTTTACTAGTGAATCCCTCATTACTCCAATCTCCTATTAGAGTTAATAATTCTTTTTATTAAGCCCTTTCTATCTAAGAAGTAGGCCATAAGAGATAGACCTACAAAAATGGGCTTGAGCTCCTTGCCAAGGAGAAGTAGAATCTAGTTATTCAGGGCATGCAGAGCATCTCAATTAAATAATCACCTATGGTATATCAAGTGCCAACTAAAGCAAGAGCTGTGACTATAAAGGAGATTATCAGGACTATAGTATGGAAGGATTCTTTTGAGTGCTTCTGAATGCTTATAAACAGAAATGACAAGCACAGATCAATTACTAACTCTTGGAGTTATGGTATGAGAACCAAAGAGTCCATAATAATTCTAAAATAATCTCTTATTTATTGTAACAATGAGAATAATATTGTTGAAAATTAAACACAAAATTTTAATTTTCAGGTTACTGAGTTATAATTACTATTCAATACCAAGTTTCTCTATAAAAGCTAAGGTATTAATTAATAAATAATAAGATCCCAAGATTGGAATGAGTTGGATGCAAATGAAATTGACAATCTTAAATCCACCCACACCCAAGTCACTCAGTCTCTCTTATCAATAGAAGTAGGTTGCCCCCCGGTGTCTGAGGAAACTAGTGTTCCTCTGCTTGAAAATGTTGTGATAATTCCCATGTGTATTTCTCTAAAATATCAATCTTTTCCATTAAAGTCACCAGAAACATCTAACCTAATCTTGTCTTGAGAGGGAATTTTCATTTTCCTCAAAACCCACCACAATCACCCTCTATAGTCACCATACTCATAACTATGGTCAGTTCTCAGTATGCTCCTGGGGAATAAATTCACACTCTTATGTGGGGAGAGAGAATTTATACACCAGAATAACTATAATACTTTGCTAATTGTTGGCTGAAACCTGGAGACCATTTTAAGAAGTGAATTCTAAGGGTGTCAGATCACAGAAGATTAGATATAACACTAAATTGAACCAAATTTTTTGTGTGACGTCAGCTCATGCAGCTAGGGTGGACTCAATAGTGACCTACAGCTTATAAGACTGAGATGCCAGAACTTCATGACATGAAGTAGAACAAGCAATTCAGTGGTTTAGGAAAATAAAGATGTGTACTGGATTTGTTATGTGCAACTTGCACATCTATGCCCTAGATGTGTTCCATGGAAAAGCCCAGAAGACGTGTCCTTCACTCAAGCATTCAGAAATACATTAGTGAGAACACCTGCATCTTTGAAAAATTTCTTTGGATGCTTCCCTCCATAGGTCAAGTATGAATATAGAAAGTGTCTATTGAGATTGACTCTTTGGTTTCAAATGGGGAGGACAGGATCCAAGGACAACAGAGGCCCTGCAGCATTTAATTAACAAAGACAGTTGTCACTTATACCATAAAAGGCAGCAGGCTGTCAGACTGCATTGGTGCACAGAGATATATTGGGAACAAAATAGATAGGAAACCTACATAGAGTATTGCTTAATATTTATAACAGGTAAAGCACTAGTCTGTGTATTAGTCAGGTTTCTCTAGAGGCACAGAATGAACAGGAAGTATGATTATAAAAAGAGGATTTGTTAGATTGGCTTATATTTGCTAGACAGTCCACAATGGCCATCTGCAACTGGAGAGCTGGAAGAAACAGCAGCTGCATAGTTCAAGACACAGAAGCCCCAGAACAAAAAAGATCAACAGTGCTACCCTAGTCAGAGACCAAGGCTTCTGGAAACTACCTGGAGAATCAATGGCAGAGTCCTCTTTGGAAGAGTGAAGAAGCGAGAGTCCGATATCCTCAGACAATCAAAGCAGCGATCAAGAACTCTTCAAGAAGAGCCCAGCTTTGCATCTGCATCTGCTTCCTTGTTCTTCCAACTTTTATTCCATCCAAGCCACTATCCTATTAGGCAGTGCTGTCCACACTTAGGGAGGGTCTCCACTTCAGTTCACTATCCCACTTTCCAAGCTTTCCTAGACACACCCTCATTGGCACACCCAGAAGCCTCTTAATCATGGGCATCTCTTAATCCAATCAAGTTGACAATTCAAATTAACCGTTATACCTGGTGTCTCTCTTTTCTTATAAGTACATCAGTCAGATTGGACTAGGGATCTAACTTAATGACCTCATTTAGCTTACCTCTCTAAAGACCTTATCTCCAAATATCGTTACATTCTTAGGTATTAGGAGTTGAGATGTAAACAAAAGAACTTTAGGGAGACACAATGCAGCTTATAACACTTCTTCTGTGGTCATTGGATTAGTATGACCAGTGCTGCTCTAATCATCTCACCCTTCCCCCATAAACCACCATTTCTAACCCACACATTTGTTTTGATTTATATCTTAGTGGCCCAGTGGTTTCTTCTTGTATAGTTTGTACCATCCTAGAAGATATCCTATGCCTCAAATGACCATTTTAGAGTTGTTTCCTCGTACTCCTGATCGTCATCTTCTCTCTAGTTCAAAGTATATATTACTAAGTCATTGAAAATACTTGCTTTTCTCTGCTTATCAGATCCAATCAGCATAATGTTGTCAATGTAGTGGACAAGAATGCTATTTTATGAAATGTCAAGATGATCAACACCTCTGTGGATTATATTAAAGAGAATTATTGTACAACTAAGACAACACTGTGAAGGCATACTGTTGGTCCTGCCAGGTAAAACTTCTTCTGGTGGTTTTTACAAATAGGTCTAGAGAAATTGTTATTAAACAAATCAATAGCTGTACACACGTACTAGGCACTGTGTTGATTTTTTCCAATAGAGTCACTATATTCGGGACAGCTGCTGCAATTGAAATCAACTCCTGATTAAGTTTATAATAATCTACAGTCATTCTCCTAAATCCATTGTACACTGGCCAAACTGGTGAGTTAAGTGGGACTGTGATAGGCATCACTTCACCTGTTCTTTTTTTCTCTTTGTGGTGGCATTTGTTGGGACTAATGACACGTTAACTGACTCAGGCTGACTCCTTACTCCCTGGCGAGTGAGCAAGATCAAGGCTCAAAGGCGGTTTCAAAGGTTCATGACGATAAACCGGACCACCGTCAGGGATTGGTTAACAACAGTTCCGAGAACGTGATCAGCTCGTGCTTGCCATATAGTCCAATGGGACTCTCGCCTGTGTGAACCCCCCCTGCCTTGCTGACCTTTAAGCTGATTGGTTCCCGCCTAGCCCCCACCCTACATAAAAGCTGTGTGATTTCCTCAATAAATGAGTTCCTGCTGTGACTGGTCTCCCTGACGTGTCTGATTGTCCTCCGCCTGGAGGGCTGGGAGCGGGCGGTCAGTCGGCCCTACCTATCCCGGTCTGACCTTGTTGGGGAGTGTCCCCTTCCCCTGTCACTGGTCGAGAAGAGCAAGGGTGCTTAAGACCCCGACAGGCATTTATCCCCACAGTTTTTCCAGGGGTAAAGTATTGCTTTTGGTTTACTTTCTTGAAAGAGAATGCAAGTTTCAGGAGCTTTCACTTAACTCTTTCTAGTATAATGACCCTCATTCCATGGGCAAGCAAACCAACATGGGAATCTGTCTTTGGTTATGTATGTCTATTCCAATTATGCATTTAAGGCTTGAGAAAGTAACCACGCAATTGGTGTGCTGGCCAGCTGAACCAACAGAACCAACTCTGAATTGGGCATGAGCTAAAACTGCACCCATCACCTGAGAAAAATGAACTCCACCTTTTTATTTCATGTGTGTGTCCAGGAATTAGCACTGATTGGGAAAATGTCTTATAAATCTCAAAAGATCTGATTATTTCCTTTTCATCAAGGTATAGTCACTCTAGTAAATGACCACATGTCTTTTGGGGGAAGATTCAAAGGGTATGTTGTATGTATGGTGGCAATGGAACAAGGTCCTTCCTAAAGGGGATACGGACTCAAGCAAAGGAATTTTGTGATTTGATTTAGGACTGAAAACTACTTGAGAGACTGTGACTGTCCATTCTTGCAATTCAAGTCAGATTTTGGCTACTGGACTATAATGGTTAATTTGAATTGTCAACTTGATTGGATTAAGAGATGCCCATGATTAAGAGGCTTCTGGGTGTGCCAATGAGGGTGTGTCTAGGAAAGCTTGGAAAGTGGGATAGTGAACTGAAGTGGAGACCCTCCCTAAGCATGGACAGCACTGCCTAATAGGATAGTGGCTTGGATGGAGTAAAAGTTGGAAGAACAAAGAAGCAGATGCAGATGCAAAGCTGGGCTCTTCTTGAAGAGTTCTTGATCGCTGCTTTGATTGTCTGAGGATATCGGACTCTCGCTTCTTCACTCTTCCACAAGAGGACTCTGCCATTGATTCTCCAGGTAGTTTCCAGAAGCCTTGGTCTCTGACTAGGGTAGCACTGTTGATCTTTTTTGTTCTGGGGCTTCTGTGTCTTGAACTGTGCAGCTGCTGTTTCTTCCAGCTCTCCAGTTGCAGATGGCCATTGTGGACTATCTAGCTTCTAGTCTTGTAAGCCAAACTAACAAATCCTCTCTTAATAATCATACTTCCTGTGCATTCTGTGCCTCTAGAGAACCGTAATATAACAGGAATATATGCACATGAAGAGAAGACCATGCAATAAAGTCAACCATCCTCAAGTTAGTCAAAGTTTGGTTCCTCAACAGGAACCAAACCTGCTGACACTTTGTTCTTGAACTTCTAGCATGCTCACTGTGAAAAACTAAATTTCTATTGTTTATGCCACCCAGTCTGGTTATTACTGTCCTACCATACATATATTAATAAAGAAAGCAACCACCCAGGTGGCAGAAAATTTTTACAAACCATATATCTGATAGGGGGTTGGTATTCAAAATATACAAGGAATCCATACAATTTAACAGAAAATTAAAACCCCAAACAGTACAGTTAAAAAATAGACAAAGGACTTAAATAGACATTTTCCAAAGAAAACATACAATGACCAACAGGTTTATCAAGGATCTACACATCAAAACCACAGAAAGATATTAGTTCCAACTGTTATGATGGCTTTTAGAAACAAATAAAATGATAAGTATTGGTGAAGATGTATAGAAAAAAGAACCCTTATATGATATTTGTGGGATTAGGAATTGGTACATCCATCATGTCTCTGATCCCATTTTATTATGGAAAACAATATGGAGGTTCTTCCTAAAAATTAAAAATAGAGCTGCCATATAATCCAGCAATTCTACTACTCTAAGAGTATGTATCCAAAGAAACTTCTCTTTTTTCAGAAAATTATTTTGGACCATTTTGATTGCTTCTTATGCCATTGAAGTAATATTGTACTACCCATTTATTAAAAAATGCATTTTTCCTGCTGTTACTTAATATAAGTCTTCTAGAGCTAATAATAGTCATTTTAACAATTATAAAGTAGAATCTCATTAGATATTTGCTCTTCTGTGTTCTTTTTTAGCATTATTCACAGTATCCAAGACTCCACTTAGAAATCAACCTAAGTGTCCGTCAATGGATGAATATATAAGGAAAATATGTATATGTACACAATGTAATGCTATCCAGCCTCCATAAAAAGGAAATTCTGTCATGTGTGACAACATAGATGAACCTGGAGGACGTTATGCTAAGTGGAATAGAAAGACAAATACTGTATGATCTCAATTTTATGTGTAATCTTAAGAAATCAAATTTATAGAAACAGAGTAGAATAGTGGTTTCCAGGGATTGCAGGAGTTGGAGGAAATGAGGGGAGATTTTGGTCAGTGGGCATAATCTTTTAGTTATAAAACAGACTCTTAATATCTAATGTATAACTGAGCGACTATAATTAATAAAAAATGTATTGTGTAATTGAAGTCTGCTAAGAATGTAGATCTTAAGTGTTCTCACCATACACAAAAATAACAAATGTGAGTTGATAGACATGTCAGTAGTCTGAACTGTAATTCCTTTGTAGTGCTTACATATGTCAAAATCTCATGTTATATCCCTTAAAATATACATAATTTCTATTTGTCAATTATGCCTCAGTAAAGCTGGCAAAATGTAGATTGATTGATTGATAGATAGATATATAACATTCTGACTTCCCCCACATTTGCAGAACTAATATGGGGCTATCCTAGGCTGTTATCTTTTGCTTTGAGGAAGAAAAGTGAAGTAACAAGTGACATGTTAGAAGGCATTCCCCAGATGACCTCGGGTTTTTCCGGGGAAGGGGAAGATGGGTGTGATTGAGAGGTGAATGGGGGAGAGAACATTTGAAACAGTTGCTATGTTTCAAATTAAACATAAAGAATGAAACATATTAAAACATATAATATTAGCCATGGGCTTAGCATATAGATTCAAACTAAAAAGCTTTCTCTCAGCAAAGGAAACTATCAACAATGCGAAGAGAGAACCGATAGAGTGGGAGAAAATCTTTGCCACTCATACTTCAGATAGAGCACTAATCTCCAGAATCTATAAAGAACTCAAAAAACTCTACACCAAGAATACAAGTAACTCAATCAACAAATGGGCTAAGGAAATGAATAGACACTTCACAGAAGAAGATCTACAAGCAATCAACAAACATATGGAAAAATATTCAACATCTCTAGTAATAAGAGAAATGCAAATCAAAACCACCCTAAGATTCCATCCCACCCCAATTAGAATGGTGATTATCAAGAATACAAGCAACAACAGGTGTTGGCGAGGATGTGGGGAGAAAGGTACACTCATACATTGCTGTGGGGCTTCAAATCAGTGCAGCCACTCTGGAAAGCAGTGTGGAGATTCCTTAGAAAACTTGGAATGGAACCACCATTTGATCCAGCTATCCCACTCCTTGGCCTATACCCAAAGGACTTAAAATCAGCATACTACAGAGATAGAGCCACATCAATGTTCACAGCTGCTCAATTCACAATAGCCAGATTGTGGAACCAACCTAGATGTCCTTCAATTGATGAATGGATAAAGAAATTGTGGTATATATATACAATGGAATATTACTCAGCCATAAAGAATGATAAAATTATGGCATTTGCAGGCAAATGGATGAAATTGGAGAATATCATGCTAAGTGAGATAAGCCAATCTCAAAAAACCAAAGGACGAATGATATTGCTAATAAGTGGATGATGACACATAATGGGGCGTGGGGGTTAGTGTTAGGGTTAGAGTTAGGGTTAGGGAGGGGGCAAGAATGGAGGAAGGAAGGACTGTTTAGAGGGAAAAGAGGGGTGGGAGGGGTGGGGGGAAGGGAAAATAACAGAATGAATCAAACAACATTACCCTATATAAATTTATGATTACACAAATGGTATGCCTTTACACCATGTGCAAACAGAGAAACAACATGTATCCCATTAGTTTACAATAAAAAAAAACCATATGAAACGTAAAGAATGGATCCACACAGAACTGGGCACGGTGGTGCATGTAATTACAGTGGCTAGGGAGGCTGAGGCAGGAGGACCGAGAGTTCAAAGCCAGCCTCAGCAAAAGTAAGGTACTAAGCAACTCAGTGAGACCCCGTCTCTAAATAAAATGCAAAGTAGGGCTGGGGATGTGGTTCAGGGGTCAGGTGACCCTGAGTTGAATCCCCAATACCTGCTCCAAAATAATAAAAAAAGAATGGATCCAAATAGATAACTAGACAGCATTGTCTTATTGTGGAGCAACTTTCTAGCTTTCTCCTTTGTCATCAACCTGTGACTTGAGAACTCAACAAATATACACTGGGAGGATGATTCCAAAAGGGGTCTTTCTTTTTTTTTTTTTTAATTCATTTTTACTGTAAACAAATGGGATACATCTTGTTTCTCTGTTTGTATATGGAGTAAAGGCATACCATTTGTGTAATCATACATTTACATAGAGTAATGGTGTTTGATTCATTCTGTTATTTTTTCCTCCCCCCACCCCTCCCACCCCTCTTTTCCCTCTATATAGTCCCTCCTTCCTCCATTCATGCCCCCCTCCCAACCCCCATTATATGTCATCATCCGTTTATCAGTGAGATCATTCGTCCTTTGGATTTTTGAGATTGGCTTATCTCACTTAGCATGATATTCTCCAATTTCATCCATTTGCCTGCAAATGCCATAATTTTATTATTTTTTAATGACTGAGTAATATTCCATTGTATATATATACCACAATTTCTTTATCCATTCATCAATTGAAGGACATCTAGGTTGGTTCCACAATCTGGCTATTGTGAATTGAGCAGCTATGAATGTTGTTGTGGCTCTATCTCTGTAGTGTGCTGATTTTAAGTCCTTTGGGCATAGGCCAAGGAGTGGGATAGCTGGATCAAATGGTGGTTCCATTCCAAGTTTTCTAAGGAATCTCCACACTGCTTTCCAGAGTGGCTGCACTAATTTGCAACCCCACCAGCAATGTATGAGTGTACCTTTTTCCCCACATCCTCGCCAACACCTATTGTTGTTAGTATTCATTATAATCGCCATTCTAATTGGGTTGAGATGGAATCTTAGGGTGGTTTTGATTTGCATTTCTCTTATTACTAGAGATGTTGACTTTTTTCATATATCTGTTGATTGCCTGTAGATCTTCTTTGTGAAGTATCTGTTCATATCCTTAGCCCATTTGTTGATTGAGTTATTTGTATTCTTGGAGTAGAGTTTTTTGAGTTCTTTATAGATTCTGGAGATTAGTGCTCTATCTGAAGTATGAGTGGCAAAGATTTTCTCCCACTCTATCGGTTCTCTCTTCGCATTGTTGATAGTTTCCTTTGCTGAGAGAAAGCTTTTTAGTTTGAATCCATCCCAGTTATTGATTCTTGCTTTTATTTCTTGTGCTATGGGAGTCCTGTTAAGGAAGTCTGAGCCTAAGCCGACATGTTGAAGATTTGGACCTACTTTTTCTTCTATAGAATGCAGGTTCTCTGGTCTGATTTCAAGGTCCTTGATCCATTGTGAGTTGATTTTTGTGCAGGATGAGAGATAGGGGTTTAGTTTCATTCTGTTGCATATGGATTTCCAGTCCAAAAGGGGTCTTTTTGCCAGGATACAAGAGTAATAGCTGCTCAAGGAGAGTCAGGGCTGGGAGCATGTTACATATGTACATCTCTGTCCTCTTCTCTACAGATCTAAATATATTTTTGTAATAGAGATTTTGTTAAAATGAGTACTCATTAAGATATTTTGAGTTCTTTTGCAAGATTACTTCTAATAAAAGTGATCAATTTCAGTGAATTGTCCATGGTATTAGTGAATAGTGGATATGAATCAACCAGAGTTACATGTAACTTTCCCAATATTGTAAGAGGTATATGAACTGGAGAAGGATCAGATGTGAAATGATATGGGCTCTGCCCTCATGTAGCTTATACATATCGGGAAATAAATCTCTGTATTTTTCAGTGTTCCTCTAAAACCTCTAGCTTCCTGAGTCACAGAAACATATACATACTATAAAGAATGTTTACTTTCACTTTCCTAGATATGATATGTCTTCTCATACTGTAAGGCTTAGATCTGTAGCTGTTTGTTTCACTGATGACAGAGCTAACTAGTCTGATCCTAAGGGAAAATAAAACTTCACTCATTTTCCCCAAAGCAAAAGATTACAACCCCAGATGGCCTCTATGTTAGTTCTCCAAGGAGTGCCCAGAGTGAGGTTTCTAGAAAGCATAGGTCTAGCCCCACGGTGATGAGAGGGTCTATATCTATACAACAGCTTCAGATCATATGTGGTAACACCTGAAAAATCTGTCTTCCCCATCAGCTGCTACTCTAAGTAAAACTGAGTTCCTCAACTGCCTAAATACATCATATGTAAGATATGATAAGAGGGTAGGAACAAAGTTAAAAGAACTTGAGAATGTTTTATAATTGTGATTGTATAAACTTACAAAGGATGGAGTGTTCAATCTTTTTATCCCCTCTACCTGTCAGGAAAATCAATCTATCAAGGGCCCTGGGAATTCTTATGCATACTTTCTGGATGTGCTAAGAATGCAAAGGCCTGACCACTCTTAACTTGAGTTATTCCTCAGTATTGTCTTTGCCATGAGTGATCTTGAGCAACCAACTATTGTTTCCTCCCAAGAACAAACTAGCTTACTACTTACTATAGAAGCAGTATATTTCCCAAGTTCCATCTTCTTTGGCTGTGATACAAATCCATTCTGTACCTGGGCATGAGACCTTGTGGGTTTTAGAGGGCATGGGAAATTAGCAGTAACATCATACACTACTTTGACATGTCCCTTTGTCTCTAATCCAGGTGTCTCGAGTTTTCTGCTGGCATCTATGAAACAGTATTGGCTACAAACACTTCACAGATCCAGAAACTACCCACCTACCTAAGAGAATCTTGACATAGTTGGCATAATCTCCACCTTCCTCTACCTTTCTTCCCATGGAAGGAAGCTGAGAAAAGGGATGAGTCAAGTAACATAATTGCTGAGAGGGAGGTGGAGGAAGGGATGTCTTTTCTACATAATCCTTCTCACTATTTGAATTTATTTGTTGACTTATTTTATGTCTCCTCTCTTGTTCTCTCTCTCTCTCTCTCTCTCTCTCTCTTTCTCTCTCTCTCTCCCTCTCCCCCACCCCCCCCCCCCACACACACTCCCTCACATGCACATGTACTGTCTTAAAGTCAGGGACTTGTGATTTACCACTGTATCTTAATGAGTAAAGTAGTGCCTAAAAATGTTGAGGATTAATAAATATTTGTTGAATGAATTAATAATTATCTGGGCCCCTGAGCCACCAGTTGGGGTGGGCTGGTGTTTCTCCTAAGGGGTTGCCCTGGCTCATAATAGAAGTCTGTTTGCTCTTGCACTGCATTTAAAGCTATTCTTCTTATCTTTGTGAATCAACACTAATCTTTTATTCCTGTAAGATGCTTTAAAAAAAAAAAAAAAACTCTTCAATGAGAATTTCTGGAAAAAAGTATTTTACTAATTAATCATCTCAATCACTAAAGGTAGTCCAAAATAAGAACAGAAAGAAATAAAGTGAATACCTACTCTATGCTAGGTGCTTTATTATGTTGCCTTATTTAGTGATCACAATTATACAACACTCATTTATTAACATCTATTTTACATATAAGGAAACAGATATGGAGATGTTCAATAACTAGCTTTAGGATACATAGTTACTAAATGTATAGTTTGGATTTTCTGATTTCAAAACTCTCTTTGTTCCAGCATTGTATACAGTTATGATACTTTATACCTTGTGTTACAGTGAATATATTTCCCAAAATAACATTTAAGATTGTATAATCAGTCTCAGTGTAAAAATGTAGGAACTAGCCTGGCAAGGTGGCACATGCCTGTAATTCCAGCAGCTCAGGAGGCTGAGGCAGGAGGATCGAGTTCAAAGCCAGCCTCAGCAAAATCGAGGTGCTAAGCAACTCAGTGAGACTCTTCTCTAAATAAAATACAAAATAGGGCTGGTGATGTGACTCAATGGTTGAGTGTCCCTAAGTTCAATTCCTGGCATATATATGAACTATCCTAGGGGTTTCAAACAGGAAGTTACTTAATGGTAGATGCTTAAATAAACCTTTACTAGATTGGAGAAATGGGCTCCAGATGAGTCTTCAAGAGTGGTCCCAATACAATACAGAGTCAACCTATCACTAGTGCTCATACTTCTAATGTCTATTGGAGCAAGACCATAACCCCTTAAGTTCAAGAACATAACTGTATGAGAGAAGGTAATGTAAAAAGCTACTACTATCACAGTTGCCACAACTGTTTTTTGTCTTCCAGGAGGCTGAATAATGGACCATGGGACACCGCTGCAGGAAAAATGCTTTTGTGATATTAATTATAAGAGAAATACAGTTAAAATTGTCCAGAAGGATGTTTCCACTTCTATTTTCCAAATTTTACATGAGTTTATCTAATTGACAGGCCTAATTTATATCCATAGTTCTAGGTACAAAGAAGTCTGGCAAATGTTGCAATCTTCCAGTCTCTACAGTATAAAAACCACCACAAAAGGAGGGTAGAATGGACATTGTGTGAGAAAGCCCATAGAACTTATCAGAGACAACATTTGTAGAAATACAAATACTTCTACAGTGAGAATTGGATAAAGTGTTTAAAATTGTCTTTGTCCAGGAAAACTGACAACATACAATATATGAACAGTTTATTCAAACTCCTGGCATTATAATCTTTACAGCTATAATTTCTCATGAGGAAAATATCCTCTATGCATGTGATAAAGTCAATAATATATCTAAAAGCATACATATCAGAGATGAGAAAACTATTCATGATAGGATTATCACTTTCATATTTTTTTTGTAGTCCTCTGTTTGCTATCACTATTATTGGCATGATTTGGGAAGAGGAGACATTTTCAGGAGGCCCTAGGCTTCTCTCTGGATTGTATTTGACTGTGATTTCTTATATGCCACACAATACTCAAATAGGAAAGGTGTAACCATTTGGTATTCCAAAGCTTTAAAGACATTTAGCATGTCCAAACATTTTACATGAAGATCCCACAGAGACAAAAGATTGCCTGAGAACTCAGGAAGACTGGACTAGAAGCCAGTTTCTCTAATTCCCTCTCCAAAGCTCTTTTCATCATAATAAAACCAACCCTTATGTTGTATCCTACCTAAATACTGGGTGATTCTGTGTGTGTGTATGTGTATGCACACACAATTCCATTTATATCAATTTCAAATAACAGTCAAATCTAAACTATAGGGCTGGAGTTGTGGCTCAATGGTAGAGCACTTGCCTGGCGTGCATGAGGCCCTGGGTTCGATCCTCAGCACCACACATAAGTAATTAAATAAAATAAAAAGATCCATTGACAGCTAAAAAAAAAAAACAAAACAAAACAAAAAAAAAACTAAGCTATATCTTTAGAGAAGCATACTTACATGTAAAGGATGAATCAAAGTAAGGAAGCATGTGGCCTCAAGTTCTGACATGTAGTAGAAGAAAGGTGTTGGCGACTGGGAAAAAGCACATGGGGACTTCAAGGCAGTTGGCAGTGTCCCAGGAAACTCAGTTTTGTAGGTCTGTTTTTCATCTAATTTTTGAAGCCCATTGGAATGTATTTAACTTTTTTTTTTTTTTGCCTTCGTTAATACTTGGTTTTAGTAATTACTAATGACAGAGCCAGGTTAAGTGCTTTTCATGGGTTATTTTCTTGAACTCCAACAAGAACATTCTAAAAGAGGCATTATTATTATTCCCATTTTGTAGATGAGGAAACTGAGAGCAGCCTTTACTACTTGAACAAATCCACACTGTCTAGTAGCAGACCTGGAATTTGACCCATTTGGTTTTACCACTCTGCTCTCCTAACCACAAGAAATGTATTGGGTCAAAAAATTATAGATCCCTCATTTTATTATATATAATCAGAAAAGTTCTCGTTATGAAAGATTGATAATAGAAAAAAATAGAATATAAAGTCACATGCCATACAACACATACGATTGTTCAAATCTATGCTAAAAATATATATATATGGTATAAAAGACCAAAATATAAAACACTGATAAGTCAGGAAGATGAAAATGCCAGTCCTTTATTCCCTCTTCTCTGTTTTCCAAATTTGTTGCACAGTGGCCATATTAAGTTACAATGGGAAAATATGTTCTAAAATAAACTTCGCATTTACTTGAAACATAAAATTTCATTTCTCTTCTTTCCTACAGCTTTGTATAATCTTTAGAAACCTCTTCTGCTCAATGAGCGACTTCATTACTAAATTGATGGCAACAGATCATTCTAGCTATGCAAATCACAAACCCACAGCCAGCAGAGGAAAAGACAGATAAAAGATTACATTAAAAATTAAAGTAACGTGTGGAGATGTGGAGATAATGTGCTTACAATTATTTCTACATATTTAATATTTATGCAATTACAAAGCCAGTCATGACCAATATTAAATCTTGAGTCACATGCCTTTTGCCCTCTGATATTTTTGACCTTGAACTGAGACTGCCAAATAATACATAAAAAAAAAAAAAAAAAATGGCTGTGGGAAAAGCATTTCCTTTGGCCTATGAATGATAGATGCTTTTTTCTTAGAAAGTGATCTCATTTCTTCCTAGCTTTTGTTTATTTTCAATGCCTTGTATCTTTTTACTCTGGCATATTCTGATCACCCTTGAAAGGCTGGGTTTTCAGTCTTCCACAGTTTGGCTGTGTTGTTTGCTGCTGCTGCTGCTGCTGCTGCTGTTGCTGTGATGTGTTTTCTGTCAGAGGAAATTTACAGGCACATTAGCCTACTTGACAGGCACAATGAGCCACAAGGCTCTCCTAAGGAGAAACTTCCACACGCTGGAATTTTCTCTCTCTCCATCTCATCCTTCCTCTTAAACCTTAATACACCACCATGATTCAGATACAATCTCAGCCACTTTTGCTTATGAGTATTTCCTTGGATCCTGGTTTTAACTCTCTGGTTCCCAGTAAACAACATTAAACTGGTTCTGCAGGAATCCATTCATATTTCTGCAACAGTCTGTCTACAGCAGTTTGTAGATAGTCAATGTCTTTACTCACAGTCATATAAATACCAAGGAAGAAATGGGTTGAGAACTTTTTTCCCTGTGATGAGTCATTGACACAAAGGGGAGAAGTAGCATCCAAGAACTATACAAATGAAAAGCAATATAATTAACTTTTATGGAGAGTGTTTAGAGAGAAAATTCTAAAACACTTAATTTGCTTTTCTCAGTGTGTCACAGAAAAATAGTCAGCGAGAATCAATAAAACTTATTAAAAATTCAAAAACAAAAAATGAGACATAACTGAAAAGGTAAACTATTTCCTTGGCAGATTCCAAATAAATTTCAATATTTCCCCAAGGCTTTTGGGGAAGCAAGGATCTGTGCATTTTCAGGTTCATGTATATTGTTTTGCCCTTTAGGGAGTAAAATCACTAAGGCATGACAGTTCTGGCATATTCATATCCTGACTTGACACTAAGGCTTCTCTTCTATGTAAAAATTTCCATGCTTTTTGAATAATTTTTGAGGGGTGATTTTTACTTTGAAAACATTCCCTTTCTCCTATGTTTGAACCATCAGCATGTACCTTACAAGCCACAAAAGTTGTAAGTTTCTCCCTTGGTTCTATAACAAGAAGCAGAGATGTTTGCCAAATCTAAAATACTGGTCTGAGCTACTTCATTTCCTGAATAAATGGAGGAACCTTGCACTATCTGGAAACTAGGAATGGGTGGTTTTATGGGGGCACATCCTTTGTTCCCTTTGTCATTTTTATTTTTCTTGGGCCATGCTCTCAGAATGGTTTCAGAGGAGTCAACTGCAACTGTGTTCTCACCTGTGTCCTCTATCCCGCCCATCCTTCGGAGCTTAGTTAAGACTCTTTTTTTTTTTTTTTAATAGTTCTTGCAGACTGCTTGTCCTCAGAGAGACTTACGCATTCCTCAAGCTCTCCTGAGGTCTCCACGTGAGAAGACCAGAGATTCATATCTTTAGAGCGGTTCTTGCTTAGTTGGGTACTTGGCTTCACAGGAAATCCCCTGCACCGTTTGCTCTTTCATAAAGGCTGTGAGGATACAGAAAAAGGTAGAGTTTTCCAGACACTCAAGAGGACAAAAGATGACCCCCAGCTAGTCGGAAGCAATGACAATAGATCTCATTAGTCCTGCACAACATGGAGAAAACAGAAAACTGAAGAACAAGGATTATTTACTTAGCATAAAAACACCAATCACTGGAGTTTTCTGTTTGTGTGTGTGCACTACTGGGGTTTGAACCTGCAGACACTGAGCCAGTGAGCTACATCTTCAACCATATATATAAAAATATGTATAATATATTTAATATGTATTAAAATCATAAACTATGTAATACAAAATATATATTAAAATATATGTAATTTATATTTTTAAAATTTTTGAGGCAGGTTCTGTCTAAGATGCAGGGGCTAACCTCAAATTTGGGGTTCTCCTGTCTCAGCCTCTAGGATAGCTAGAATTGCAGTCATCATACCCAGGCAATCACTGGTCTTTTAAATATAGCTATTCTCACAGAGCATGGTGTCACATTCTTGTAATCCCAGTGGCTAAGGAGGCTGAGCAGGAGGATCACAATTTCAAAGCCAGACTCAGCAACTTGACAAGACACTTCCTCAAAATAAAAAAATAAAAAATAACCTGGGATGTGGCTCAGTAGTTGAGCAACCTTGGGTTCAATCCCTGGTATGCATCTCCTCACTCCCCTGCCTCCCAAACCCCCCAAAATAAATAAATATATAGCTGTTCTCCACTCAGAGGTCTTTAGAAGTAGAATTCACTTATCTAGGGTGATTTGAGTAAGATTCTTTTTTGAAACAGGTCAATTTAGATAATACCTCAGGTGTCTTCAATTTCAGTTTTTGTTTTGCTTTTTAAATTCACGGTTCATAGCACAATGGCCAAAAGTTACGTAAACAATGTGCATGTAAATCCATACCTAGACCAGTGAATAGGTTTTCTCTAATTCCAACACTGAATTATTGTAGCAAATAATTATCAAATGCTAACTATGTGCCATGCAGATCCTGCCACAGATGCTGGAAATAGGTCACAGTGTGCATTTTTGAACCTTTCATGTGCCGGCTGCATCTCAATACTAAGAATGCCTGAGGTCCTCTGACGAACCCATTCACAATTCCTCTACCCACGCATGTTCTCAACTGCACTGAGCTAAGCTCTGCAAATCATGGGTATCTCTTGTGTCCCAGCTCCTCCAAAGACAACCCAGTTGGTGGATACATTTTCACTGGGATGAGAATCTCCAATCTCCAGTAGTAGAATTTTATCATCTCCTTGAAGTCTTGAGGACTTTCTGCTTTTGGTATCAAGAACTCTTTACTGAAACTCAGTGCCCAGACAGATAAACTGCTAAAATAGAACCTAAAACACAAAAGCATTTGCCAGTTTGGATGTCTATACTCATAGCTATCTGGGGAGCTGTACAAGATGGATAGAGAGGGAGAATTACTCGCCTGGAAGCCTGGCTGTCAAGAGAAAAATCCAAACCCAGGAGCTTTTCTCCTAAGAACCCTTATGACATTTTATTCTTTAAATAAATCTTTTCTTCCTCTCTTTAGGTGAGAGATTGACATTTTAAGATCAATCATCCTCTGCTTTGCAGGGTTGGTAGACTAAGAACAGGATAAATGGAAATTAAGCAAAATTTCCATTTTTTGAATAAAAGTGCTCAAAATAACTATATTCTAACTCAGTACAAAAGAAGGGATGCTCTTTCCCCAGTGGTCATTCTCACTGCTATGGTTATCTCAAGACCTTTTGATGTCAAAATTTCATCCTGTTTTCTCTAAAAGAATCATTCTGAACATACACCTGCTGTTTGAATAGCAGCAGAAAGCAACAGAATCTCACACTGATTTTTTTCTCCATGATGATTTAGCCCTAGGTCACCCACTTTAGTCATAGGTTACCCACTTTTTCAGCCCCTCTTCATCAGGAGATGAGTTTGATTTGTTTATAACTATAGGCTACCACTGGGTTCTTTGCTCCTGTTTATGTTATTCAGTAGGACTACTTCTTTCATATAATGACCCCATTAGCAAGTGACTACTTTTTCTAAAATCCATATTTGTATGTTGCTTTTAGCTCATTTAAAATCACTTTTAAAAAATATTAAGACTCTCAGGGCATTTAGTCAGTCAGTATATTTATCATGAGCCTACTATGTGCCAGGCATTGAGCTAGGTTCTGGGTACCAGAATTCTAGGTAGCATGCTATAATGAGAAGCACTGGATGAGGATGGTGGGGAGCACTTCTAAGATTAGCCTTTCCTTTGACTGGTGTCTGTGATCTGGGCAAGGCAGTTGTTATCTGGGACTCCGGTTTTCTTACCTGCAAAATAAAGCATGGAGAGAGCTGCTTTCCCTTCAGTCCCTAACACTCTCAAATTGCTGCTAGTTTCATGAACTCACTAAAATGGAAATTCACTTGTCTCACAAAAGTAGATGCTTTCATCCCCCTGAAGACCCCTAGTTCTAGTTCAAGGGGTAGTTTTAGTGCTAAGACCCAGAAAGAATATTTTTAAAAAGAAAATATATAGTTATGTTTTTCACTTTACTATTTATTTAGCATATTCTTCCCCCAAAATGCTTGTCCTACTTCTCAGACGCTAGGTAGTATAGGGAGTAATCTCCAAACTTGGCAGGTCCATTAGAATTCCAAGCATCATGGTCTAATCTCGCCAGGACAATAAGAAACCAGAATTCAAAAAGCAAACAGGTAAGACTGGATCTACCCTAGTGACAGTTCATTAAGGCATGTTAAAACTCCCCAATTCTGTGGCGTTTCAGTATTTCCTACAGTTTTCAAGAATCTGTGACTCACTGTTATTACTATTTATTTGTGTGCATTAATAAAATAAATGTTTTGTTTGTACAATATTATATTGTTCCTAATTTGCAGCCACTAGATATTCTATTAATATTGTGAAACAATTGCTTTCTTTTTCCTTCTGTCTTCTCACTATACAAAAGGTATTTTATAAAAATGCTGTTTAAAGTTCA
Source organism: Sciurus carolinensis (assembly GCF_902686445.1). Taxonomy (NCBI): domain Eukaryota; kingdom Metazoa; phylum Chordata; class Mammalia; order Rodentia; family Sciuridae; genus Sciurus; species Sciurus carolinensis. The sequence continues at coordinate 93,346,273 of NC_062218.1, read as the reverse complement.
TGTAGGGCTTGGATGTAGCTCTGGGGTAAAGTACTTGCCTCGCATGTGCAAAGCCCTGGGTTGGATCCCCAGCTCCAAAACAGAAATGGCAAAACAATAAATAAAATAAAATTCATCTAAACTTGCAAAATATGCAACAGTTTGGTACTGAGACCAAGCATATTATTTAAAATTCAGTATGATTCTCCAATTTCTGACATAAAAAGAAAAAAGAAAAAGGAGCAAAAGAAAAGAAAACCCCATATTGCATATTGCTTTTTAGATCTCATCTGCCTACATTTCTGTTTAACTCATTTCAATTTCAATTTTTTATATCAAAAGAATACAGTAACTTACCATATACCATTGATCAGAGAAAGGACAGTTTCTTGTTTCCATTGCTAAAAGCAGATCATATATATATATATATATATATACATATACATATATATATATATATATATATATCATACATTTTAAAAAAGAAAAGAAAAAGGACAGGTTGTAAGGTATGAGTTATATTGAGTAGCTTTCTCTATTTCCCCGACTTCCTAATAACATTTCATGGCTTTCTCTTCTTTCTTTCCTGCATCTCACTATAAATATCAGAGCTGATGACTGACTTTTACTGCTGCCTTTCATGCAAACTCCTCAAGCTTGCAAATCAGCTGCTGATTCTGAGAACCATCTCCCAGTCTCCCATCCTCATTCATACAGTTTCCTGATGGGGCTTCAGGGCAAAAAAGAATAGCAAAAACACTGTATAGCACATTGATTCAAATAGTAAAACTCGATGACTGAATCTCAGACTCCCTGGTAGATCCCATGTCAGCCTCCTTGGTTCTTGGCACAGGGCAACTGTTTCCTAAACATCTTGCCTATTAACAGGACCATGAAAGGGTGGCCTGGGCAAGTATCACACATAAAAAGGGAGAATAGAAATAAAATAGAATAGCAAAATAGACAAAGAAATAGATGAATAGAAATAGGAACAGTCAGGCATTCCTGCACACAGGAATTCTACTTTCTATTCAAAATAATGTTGCTCTTTAAAAATAACATGTCAAAGTTCTTTATCTTAGTAAAATGAGCTACCATCCCTGACAATGGTCTGATTTAATATGCTATTACTCCTATTTTCTGACCTCATAACACAGTATACTGCCTGACATAATTCTGCCTGACCTAAATGAATGAAGCAAATTCAGTGGGTATATTGGTATGTATGTATTCATAAGTGTACATACCATGATGATGGAGAAACATAGAAGAATGAACTAACTAATCATGGTAATCAGCATTTTTGAAGCCATTCTATGCTCTAGGCATGGTCCTAAGTACTTTATCACTTGTGCACACATGTGCACACACACACTCACACATATTCCTATTTAACACAATTAGTTGAGGTAAAAGCTAATACCAGCTCCATTTTATAGATAAGAAAATAAAGACACAAAAGGTTAGTGGCTTACTCATGGCCACGGGCTAGATGTCAGAGCAGACAGAGTGACCCAGGCACTGCGCTCTATTGCCTAGAACACAGATGTTCTGCATCACCCAGCAAGTGACCTGGTGTATATGTCATTCAGGAACTGAGTTGCTAGCATTAATTAATCATGGGTGTTACCATGAAGCTTCTGGTTTCTGTGATAATTCTACCCCCATCCTGAAAAGGTGAAAGTTCGTAGAGTTAATGACTCCTGGAAGCAGATTTTAATGCTTAGGCTCTTGGGCAGTACGAACCAATACAACATGCACTAGCCACATCTGGGCATTAAAATTAAAATTAAGTAATTAAATTAATATAACCTTTCATTTGTGCTAGCACATTCCAAGTGCTCAATAGCATGTGACTAGTAGTAGCCATACTATGGGCCAGCACAGCTATGGGACATTTCCACCATAACAGCACTGCTGCTCTAGAAAACAGATAACTTAGTAGATGTGATGGAATAAATGATCCAAGAACCTCTTCAGAAAAGGAAGTGACATATATTTCTAAGGAAGGGCATTTACTGAGTGCCTGCTCTGGGCCAGGCATGATCAACAATTATTAAAAAGAATCAATGAGGCAGATGTGATCTCCGCCCCTCTTGGAGCTCACAGTCTCTGCCAGAGCCAGACAGTCTGCAGGTATAATCAGGTATAATTAGGAAGATCCAATAGCAGGAGCACAGAAAACCTACAAAACAGGAACATCTAACCCCAGCTTCAGGGCAGGGTCAGGCAAGGCTTTCTGGAGAGGAGGAAATCCCAAGTAAGGCCTTCTTTGTGAGATGCTATTAACTACAAGAGGGAAAATGTTCCTGACTGAAGAAACAGCTTGTGTGAAGGCTCAGGAGAGGAAAAGAGCATGCCACACTTTGAGGAATTTGAAAAGTTCAGAAAAAGCTGAGTAGGGTGATGGACATCTGTGATTTCAGCTACTTGGGAAACTGAGACAGGAGGAGCTCATGTCTAAGTCCAGTCTGGAAAACTTAGTGAGAACCTGTGTCATTTTTTTAAAAGGTGCTGGGGATATAGCTCAGTGGTAGAATGTCCCTGGGCTTAAATCCCAGTACTGCAAAAAAGGTCAGCAAAATTACTTTCTTCTTCCATTCTGTCTCTTAGGATTCGAGACTGCATAATTTTAAAAAATATTTCATTGATATTTGTCAGTATAGAAGGGAAGTCAGTAGGGAGGAAAAAAACCCAGGGGCCAGATATGGCCAATAAGTACATATTCCCCCACATCTCACATGTTCCAATATGAAAAAACTGCATGGACAGCAACCTTGGTATGATGATATTAACAGCAACCACCTTGTATGAATCACATGTGCCAGACACCAGGCCGGGTGGTTTGCTAGCATTACTGTACTCAGTCCTCACCACCAGCCTAGCTATTTCCTTACATTCACATTCACATAATTGGAAATCACTAGAGCTACCTGAACTTATGAGCTTCATCTATTTACTTAAACACCTGGTTCTACAAGTTCTATAGTGGTTCCTTGTCCCTGGCTAGTATTATCTAAAATGATAAACTAGAGGACAGGGAAGGTAAGCCAAAGACAGGAACCAAGAAAACTCATACTGCAAAAAAACTAGTTTGCACAAGTTAAGTGTAACCCCAGGAAGAAACACATGACTAGGGGAAATGCTCTGTCTCTCAGAAGTCACCTGTATAACGCTCAACCATTTGTCAATATTGATTAACCCAATGGAATGTTGTCCTCAACCCTAGAATTTTACAGAAAATTATTAAACTAGAAAAGCTTGTGCTTGTTGCCTTACCAAGTAATGATCAACGTGACAAAAACATTTATGACCTACAGCAAGATACTTCATGCAAACTTTCTTCACAAACTTCCCACTACGATTGCCTCAATCTGTTGAAAACTGTTTTATGACTCAACTCAGGTAAAATTGCAGTGGCTCATATCTTCAGATAAAATGCTTCATTCACATCAAACAGTAATTAAATATGCAGGGCATGAAATAAGCAGCAAGTTTGGCTTCAGAGCCATCTTGCAATCTGTAAGCAATCCAAGACAGACCATATGCCTTTAAATCTAGATGACTGCGTACGTATCCAAGAGAAACCTAACCGCCACTTCTGCACAGTGAGAATCTTCAAAAGAGGAAAAAAGACAGGTTTATGTACCTTCTCTGATAAATGTATGTTAATATATATGTCCACTGAGACTTGGTAAACTACTCTTCATTTTCCCTTTTGACTTCTAGATTCAATTCTACCAGAGAAAACATTCAAACTGGCAGCTCAAAACAACATTGCTCCTGAGTAGTTTATGGCGACAGACTCGTAGAATCTGTCTGTCAAGGAAGGGTCACCACTCTCTTTTTTTGGCTCCTTGAAGAAACTCCTACCCTACTCTACACTGGGCTGCCCACCACAGTGCCTCCTGAGCAGCCTAGCCATGCCCTGGCAGAGGGGTGGTTCAGTTATGAACATGTGACACAGCCAGGCTAGTCTGACTTCCAGGGGATTGCTCTACAGAGAGGAGAAGTCTTTCATCGGTGGGTTTACTAAGCCAGGAGATGTGAGAGATGGGCAGAATCAGTGTGGAAACAAATTGAAGCAGGGGAAAATGAAACTGAAAAAATCAGAATTGTGAGAATTCAGGGCCCCTAGATTCTGTCATGTCTGCAGTAATCTCAAGAGCATGGAATAAGTTAACCCATGTCTGGCAACATAGGAGGTCCTTGATAAATGTTACTGTCCATCTCTTTTCCTCCTTCTTTGACTTTGACAACTGACAGGTAAGGATTAAAACCATCTTTAGCAACACTACTTCTTTGGCTTTCAGAGGAAAACCAATAAGATAGAACAGAAAATGACGAGGACAAAGTTCTACCCCAGCGCATTGTGAGCTCCCCCTGCATCTTACAGATGGCCCTTTGGAGACAGCCATGTTTTGTTCTCTGCAGTCTCATCTCAGACAGCAGTCTGGCCATAATCAAGCTAGGACCAAAAGATGACACTTTATTTCCTGGAGGAGGAAGGAGATGAGATGGTTGAACCTTAAGGTAGGACCTACTGTAGGAAGTAAGTTACATAAGCACCTCAACAGTAATGCAATTTTCTAAGGGCCAATGTTACGAAGGCTCTAATCGTATGCTTATTTGACTACTTGCTAGTGGCACCATCCTAGAGAACAGGCAATGCAGAATGTTAAAAACATAGAATTTATTAACTTGACACAGCATTTAACCTCATGAAAACAAGACAGCATGGTGGTAATTAGTGCTAAATATTAATGGTGATTTAAAATTCAATTACTATAGGGCAAGTAGAACTACCACTTCTGAATGGTGCTTGCAAAATATGCATCATCTCACCCCTACACAGTCGTTCAGGTAAATCATTTGCTTGCACAATACATGCTAGTGGTTGATGATCAAATTGGGTTGTTTTATGTGATACAATCTGTGTAGTATGAAAATCTTAAAGGTAATTTCTGAGACCTTATGTTTGTGATATTTTCAGACTCAATAAGCAATGTCATAAAATCATAGATTTTAGAAGGGAAATGGAACTTGTAGATTAAAGAAACCAAGGCTTAGAGAGGATTAATGAGTCAGCAAATGGCTAGGCAGTGACTTCAAGTCCTGTCTTCTTGATTTCAGTTGGACATTGCTCCACCCTATCCCATCTCATAAACAATAGCACAGAATGTTAGAGATCTAGGGGAAAAGATTCTCTAAATCAGCTAGTCTAGCCTGCTCACTTTCAGGAGGACTCAGAGGGAAGAGGTTTTGGCCAAAGGTCAGAAAGGAATTAAGCTAACATATATTGATCCCTAGACCTATGCTCATTCCTTATTGCCATGGACAAACATGCCTCATCAAATTTCTTTGAACAAACACCCAGTCATTCTCAGGGAAATCCTGGTCATGTGAAAGGTGTGGTCATAAAATTTGACTGACTTAGTTAAGTAAGTACACGGTCAAACAAAAGTAAACAGCTGAGTGGAAAAAACATCATCTGCTGTGTATGTTATGGTATTTCATTTTTCCCCACAGTCACTGAGATCTAGAGACTGAGGCTATTTCTGACATTGAAACTTTATTGACTTTAGCAAAAGGTGCTTTAAATAGCCTAAAGCACCAAGTTTCTTTTCAAGTCTTTGTTCCTAATTTATTCTGATATGATAGATGGGGTTAAGTAAAGAGTATTTGTGTTACTGTTGTAGTTTAAAAGTTCACTGCTTCTCCATTCCTGTCCTAGGTTGTACACAGGGTAGAGTCTGCCAGTCTCAGTCTCTGCCCCCATGTTCAACACCCCCACTGCCCCTCCTCTCTCTCTTCCTCTCTCTTTCTGTCTCTCTCTTTCTCAGAAAATTAGAGGAGTTAAAGTCTTTCTATCTAAGGAAGAGGGGGAAGGTGAGAAGTAAGCCTCTGAGTTGCCTGTCCGCCTACAGAAGAACATTAACATTGTTAATCAGTATTACAGGCTTGGCTTTGCTTCCCAGGGAAATGGTTGATAGAGAAATAAAATTTTCAATTCTTTCCTAGCAATGTTGTCCTTGGCAATAGTCAGGGAGGTGGGTTTTCTTTCCTTTTTTTTTTTTTTTTTTTTTTAAATTTTTTTTATTTGCACCTTTTTGTAACCTTGTGGTTTTGAGTTACTAACAATAAGAACCAAACTAATCATGTTAAAGAAGAATTACCAGCTGCTTGCTCTACTCCCAACACCATGCTAAGCCCTACCAGCTGTTCAAAATATAATATCGTCCTTGCCCTTGAAGAGTTCACCACCTTCTTGGAACAATAATATTTAATAACAAAAACAATAAGAGGTTTCTGTCCCATGGGTATAGTGAGTTCCTATAGGGCTGATGCTTACACATGGGCATGTCTCAGGGAAGTAGTCAGAAAACTGGAAATGGGGGGAAAGTAACTCTGAACAGCAGCAAGGCAGCCAGAGGGTGAATGCTGGAGCAATCACCATCTCAGTTGAACTCATGAACTGAGTCCTTACCCTGTGACTTCGAACAAACTTTAACCTTTTTTTTTTTTTTTTTTTTTTTCCCTTGCTTGCTTTGGCTTCCTATGATCAACACTCTTGAGGCTGCACTGGAAAGAATTCCTCTCCTTGTATTTTGCCCCCTAGGTCCACATGATCTTTTATGTGACTCTGTAAACAGTGTTTTCAAAGTCTCAGAGAGATAGTGAGAAGGAGACCTTTCACTTCTTACTCATAGCACCATGTATCTTGGACTTAGGGACCCTAATAAGTGTGTAGAGACTTTGCCTCTGATCCTGATTGATTAACCTTAGACCAAACCCGAAGTTGTCATTACTGAAAATGAGTTTTTTTGTTATTTTCCTAAATTTTTTTTTTATGTACCCAGCCTGCACCTTAGTCTTTTATGCAAATAATTCTCCTGATTGGTCCACCCTATTTGTTCTTCAGTTATATGTCTGAATCTTGGGTAAACAAAGAAGAGGCTGCATCCACCATCCTTAAACAAAGAATAATAGTCAATCAACCCATTAATCCCTGCGGGAACAAAGCAGATGTGTCTGTAGGCTCTCAGTTCGAAACTGTTTATCTCGGGATTTGTTACAGTTACTACCAAGGACTTCGAAGACAGACCCAAAATAGTATGTTTCCAAGTAAGTTAATTAACCTCTCAGAGTATGTCTTTCCTCATTTCTAAAACAGATAGTAATGATCCTACCTTTTAATGATATTGTGAGTTTTAAGTGAAATAATAAAAGCCAGGTGCTAAATATTATACTTGGAAAATGGGTGAATCTGAGTGTTGGCTTTTATTATTATCATTGTTCTTAAAATTGATCCTGATGCTCATTTTAGCTCAATTTCACAGTATTAAAAAATGTTAGGAGTCAGGAGTCCATGATGTGTTCTACTATTAGTGAAAGAAGAGGGAATGCAAACTTCGGTCATTTATGGGCATGGGCATATAACAGATGAGTTCTACAGAACATTTATTTATTGTTCAGTCAGCAGTATAACAATACCAAGGAAACAATACCTGCTACTTTTCTACCTAAGAAATCAACTATTATTTTTCTGTCTTTTGTTATTATCTATATTTGACCAAAATTTTGCAGTTATACCTATAGCAGATTGGATTAATTTGAAAAGCAAACTGTCCCCTGATGGGCAATCATTGACCATCCACTAAATACCACACACTAGCCAAAAAACACATTGAAAAATTTATAGTCATTTAAAATAAAATATTGGTTTTTGTTTTGTTAATGTATTTTTACAGTGTAAGTATTCTTACATACTGCTATAGAATGAAATGAATAGTTAAGAAACAGCAGTTCATTTTTCAGAGTTGGTGGTAAAATAAGGAAGTTACTGAAGAATACTTGGCCTGTTCATATGTAATAGCTGGGCCCATTCTAAGAGGTCTAGGAATATCCTACATTAGGAATCATTTAGGTTACAGAAAAGATAAAGATAATAATAATAATGTTTTTAAAAAAATGATGGTGATTTGTATAATATGTTTTGAGATTTGGTGCATCATGGGATGTTTACAATAGTGATATCTTAGAAATAAATAAAAATAATGAAGCAATAAAAATATGAAAGAAGTACTATTTCTGAAATTCAGATCATTAAGGAAATGAAAGAGAAGAAAAGCAAACTTGCAAACTTAAAGCTAAAAATCATTTGTATTCACCATTAGCTTAATATATATAGGTACCACAAAATGGAAAGTGTCAACCGAAAAGGAAAAATCTATTCATTAATAGGAAAGTAAAATTACAATACAATTTTAAAAAATGTTGACTACCCAAACAACAAATACAATAAACTCCATAAAAATAAATGAAATACATGGGAAGTACTCTGTGCAATTTTTAGGGGAATTTTTGAATCCTCTTTCTCACTTTGAATTATCCTGTTACTATTATTGCATTTCTTATAGGAATCACATGAACAATCTGGCAATATACACAGGCTAAATTGAGATCTTATGGACCATGGTCTTTCTGGTAAGCTTTCACTGCCACAAGAAAGATCTTGTATAATTGACCATCAAAGTAATCAACATTCCTAAATCTTAGCAAATGCCTACCCAGAAATGAGAGTATATATATTTTATTTTGCAGTTAACTGGCTGCCAGAACATTGCAAGAAAAGCAGAATATGAATCATTGTTGAGATGGAGGGTGGCATGGGTTTGTTACTGGTGAATTTGAAGTCTTTTCTCTGGTTGGTTGATGTCCAGTATTGACTAATAGCATGGACAATTTAATTGATATCAGTCACTACTATTTAAGAACTCCAAATACCTTAAATGCTCATAATTAAATACTAAAAATTATGATTCCAATGCAATACAATACAAATGCATGTTAACATACATGCAAACAAATATATTTAAGTATTTTGTGGAAATCACATAAGTAATTAGGATATACATATATGTGTGTATATTTCACAGATGTGGAAAGATATTCAAGATAAGTATTAGGTGAAAAAACTTACATGATGGCATCATATGCATTGTTTGATATCCTTTCTTACATAGGAAATATATATATAATTTTTTTCGGGAAGAGATACTGAATAGCAACTACCTCTAGGAGTATGACTATGTTAAGAAGTTTATTTTTGCTTCTCAGTTTACACATTCTCATATTCTTTGAATTTTTTTAGCCATGAACAGGAATTACCATAACACAAACTAGTTTAAACTGAAAACATTTAATAAAAATAACTATAAGTGCAGTTTACAGCAAAAATCAAATATATCAAAGGAAAATTGAAAGCATAATAAAGAGAAATTATTACTTGGTCCAAAAACTGAGATAAATAAGTTTCAATCAAAATAAATTATATCTCATGACTCTAAAATAAAACAACCAGAAAATAAATGCTAAACAATACATTAAACACATTAGTTGCCATGTGTTAACAGCATTAAACTACAAACAAAACTGTGAAGCTAATGGTTCCTTTTCACTCAATTTGCTTTAATTATCAAGCATCAAATACATAAATGAAACTTTTCTTAAAGAACTTTATGAGTTTCCCCATGAATATGCATCTAAAAGACAGAAGGCCTCTTTTCCTTCTTCCTAACCACACTCACGCACACACAGCTCTGCCATGCACTGTCAACATATGCTCACTCCTAAAGAGAAAGTTAATTTCATGACCCACCTAAAATATCAACATCTAAATGTAGACATCCTTTTCATTGGAATAACTGCTGCAACCATACCCTTACAAGGTAAAGAAAAAATCCAAAGGAATATAAACATTCTTGTGGTACTTCAAATGGTAATTCAGCATACCGCACATGCAAAGCACAGACTTTGGGGTAAAAGGAGCGGTTCCATTGCTTTACCCATGCTGGGCCAATCCGGTACTGCTGACTGCAGATGTGTCTGCTGTCTCTCTCCTTTCAGCATTCACGTTAATGTCACACCAGATTCTCCAAACTTTGTAATTACAATGGAAAGGGCAAAATAAGAATGCCATTCACACTGGGGAACGAATATACAGGACATAAACAGATAATTAGAAGCACAAATACTACATAGTATGATTTACACCATAACCTCCAAATCCTTTACAAAGGTTTAGTGAAGTCTTGAGCTGGTCCAGTTGGGATCCTCTTCCATGTCCTTTTATGTTCCATCTTTCATGCTGTCATAAGGAAAGTCTCTTTCTTATCTAAAGAATTTTGTGCTGTTATTGGTAACTATTATTATTTACAATGATTCTTGTTACCATTTATTGGTACAAAAAAAATAAAAAGGATTAAGAGGAGAGCCCTGCTGTACCTGTTAGGGCTTTAGGTTTAGGTTGCAAACAGTAGACTCTGATTCTAGTTAACATAGGTCCAACAGTAGTTTGTTGGAAAGGCATCAGAGAACCAAAACTTCTAAGAATTCTTCCTGAAAATACATACATATATTCATACTATATATATATATATGTACATGTACACACACATATATATATCTCCCCCTTTAAAAAGGTATCAAATAATGCTGGAGAGTAAAATCAAACCTGAGCAGAGGAACAGTAAGGAGACTGGAGACTCAGAAGTCAGTTCAAGTTCATAATAGAAAAGTAATGGAAATAATAAATAGCTATCAAGAGGAATAGTTGAATAAATTACAATAGAATTAATGGAATATAACACAACCATTGATTAAGATAGAGTTCATCTGGACTGAACTGGACATTTCCACAAGGAATGACTAAGAAAAGCAAGATAGAGAAAAATATCTATAATATGATCCCATTTGTATAAAGCATGATAATACCAAAATATTTATATGTACATCTATGAATATAAATATGTTTGCATATGAATATATGACAAGGAGAAAAACAAAGAAGGATGTATTTTAGGTATCACCAGAAGTGATTGACTAGGGGGTGAGTAGGGTCAGGATAAAGGTTGGTGGAGTCCAATAAAAAAAAGAAAGAAGGGGGTGGGGTTGTAGCTTCATGGTAGAGCACTTGCCTAGCATGTGTGAGGTACTGGGTTCCATCCTCAGCACCACATAAAAATAAATAAATAAATAAAATAAAGGTATTTTTAAAAAAGCAAAAGTGGAAGAATGTTTATTGTATACATACAATTTAATTTCTGTATTTATGTAAAACCGTATTTATGTATGGTACATTAAACAAATAATGTTTTAAGTGCTGGAGAAGAATCTGATGGGGATGCTGCCACTATCAACATAAATCTCTCTGCATCTGTGTCGTGTCTGCTTCCTTTGCTGCAAAGGAAGCATCCAAAGGCAGGGTGTTTACCTGGGACCAAGTGAGTGTCTTGGTCAATGCATAACAAAACAGCATGGACTGCATGGATTAAGCAACAGAAATTTATCTCCTCAAGTTCTGGAGGCTGGAAGTCCAATGTCAAGGTTTGGTTAAGCAGTTTCTTGTGAGAGCTCTCTTCAGCCACCATCTATTGTGTGCTCACAAGACCTTTTTGTGTGCTCTTGAAGAGAGACAGATCTCTCCTTCTCTGCATTTAAAGATACCAGACTTAGAAGATGAAGGCCCAAACCTAGGACCTCACTTAAACTTAATTACCTCCTAAAGATTCTAACTCCAAATACAGTCACACTGGAGTTAGGACTTCAGCACATGCATTTTGAGGGGACACAATTCAGACCATAGCAGTGAGCCAACTTCTTCAGTTTTTGTTCCATCATGGGAGTCCACTTCTGCTAGACTCACATAATGACAGACTCCTGAAATACCTAAAGGTGTTAGGGCAATGATCAAAGACCCCTAACAAATATGCATGTGTCTGATTCTAAAACCCATGTTCAAATTTTACTATTTCAGTTCATTTTTCTGCAAAGATGGCCCATATATTCAGACTTTAAATATAGTCTTTAGCACATATATTTCCATTGTATTAGCTACCATGATTTCTAATTTGCTATTAGAAACTTAATCTATGGTATATATGCTTGGAGGCAGGTTTTGAGAAGGTGGGTATTAAAGAATATCTTCCATGTTTTTTCACCTCCCCCTCTTCTGCTGTGCTGTGATAGTGAGATTATAGACTATACAGACCACCCTGACTTTTGGAAAGAAAATATTACTTCACACCTGAAAAAAACATTTCTTTTCTGAGAAATATTGACTATAATGTTACCTCTTATGTCACTACCAAGTATCATACTATGAAACATCTCCTGGCTGCAGGTATGTGAACTTTTATTGTTTATTACTTCATATGCATCTTAATGGATTATGCTACTATGCTTAGACATTATTGTTTTTCAAGATTCCTGGCCAAAACTCCAAAATGACTACTCACTTTCTAGTTCAAACACAACTTCTATGAGGCTAAGACTAATGTGGTCATTACAAATGCATAAAGTTTCTTGAATCTTGGAATCTATTGAATACATGCAACAAATGCTACATAATGTATACTAAAATGCAAGCCATGTTTAACAAAAATGCTTAGAAAAATACAAAATACAAGCCAGAAAAGTGCAAAAGAATATAAATGCTCTGGACTCATTTATAAAAGAAATAAGGGAAATAGGAACACACACATATCTGCTTCTCTTCAAACAATCACACACAGGATGGTCTTAGAGATTGTATTGTATCCCTTACACATTGAAGCCCTAACCCCCAGTATATCAACATGTACTGGGAAAGGGCCTTCACAGAATTAAATTAAAATGAGACTTTTAGGGTAGATCCTTATCCAACCTGACAGAACTGGTATTCCTACAAGGAGAGGTTAGGTCACACAGATGCCAGAGGAGTGTGTACACAGAATGACAGTCACGTGACCAGGCAGCGTGAGGGTGGCCATCAGCAAGACAAGGGGCCTCAGAGGAAAACAGTGCTGCTACATCTCAAACTTTGAGTCTCCCAAACTGTGAGAAAATACATTTCTGTGGTTTGACCTACACAATGTTTTATTTTGTAATGACCACGCTAGTCAACTAAACCAGAAGGATAAACTAGAAAACAATGAAGTTAGTTACATACAATGGGATCAAGAAATAAGCTGGAAGGGAGACCAGAGGGAGTTGCATTCTCTCTTTATACCCTTTACATAGTTTTGAATTTTGGAAACAAGTTTGTGTTCTATAAATTTAAAATAAAATTTAAGTAAAACAGGATGAGACAAGAAGGGGGGGAAACTAAAACAGAAAACAAACCACAACAAGGAAACACAATTGTATTTTAGACATATGCCGTAAGGACACTGAAAAAGAGGGAAGAACTAATCAAAGTAATTTGTAACTGTGGTATATATTTGCCAAATGCCTGCAGCCTTGGTTGGGCAAACAATGGGATGAGGACTGAAACCAAATCCTAAAGTCTGCTTAATAGGTTTATTTATTTATATTATAGTGATATGGGTAAAGCAATTTCGGGACTATTTTGGATGCATTATAGAATTAAGCCAAAGAATCAATGTGTTGATATTGTTGAGAAAAGGTGTTCTCACTGGAAAAAGAGACTCAGAAATATAGAACTGAGGAAGATAAGAAAGAACCCCATGGGTATGATTTGGAATGGGAGGCATAAGTGTGAATATATGATTTATAAAATCTGTGAATGTGTATATTCAGACATAAGTGTACATGGATAAGCACACATTTATATATGTATAAGTAGGCATGATTATCAGTACATGTATTTCCTAACTCTGACGGCTTAAAACACTTAAAAATGTCACAGTAGCAATGAGCACACTTAGCATGCATATTTTGGTGTCTAACATTTCTCACTAAAAGGAACAAAAACTTGTCAGAGAAATGGCTGATTAAAAGACTAGAGCACAATAAGTACAAGATGAGTCTATAATATTTTGTTGTGCCAAAAATAAAGTACTGAAATAATGATGCAGACCTGCTTGAAGGAGCTTACACTGGCCAAATCTAGAACAATTTTAGTGTCAAAGTAACTGAGTACAGTAATGAACTATAAAGCAAATTATAAAATAAGAGTCCATGTGTTCACAGTAAATCTATAGACAAAAAGGGAGGGTTCTTGGTTACAGTAGCATGCTGTGTCAAGGGGAAAAGTTGGAGAAAGGACTGGAGTTGGTCCAATTTGTAAAAATTAGTTCAGGCAAGAGTCACCAGTTTATGGTAAATAAAGGTGAAATTTTGATGGGAAGCACAATATTCTTCAAGCAATACCCAGGTTGCTTATTAGTCACAAGGGAGCAAAAAATAATAACAATATGACAAACAAATAAAATGACACCTGTACCATGTCATCAAAATTAAAATTATAGTGAAGGGCAAAGAGACATCATTGGCTTCCAGGTGTTGATACATTGAAAAGGACACAACATTGCTTGTATGGTGTTGTGGTCTGTAGTGTACAATTTAAATTAAATTATGAGGAAATATCAAACAATTCTGAATGAGGAATATTGTACATTTTCATATATTTCAAAAATCTCAATATCATGAAAGACTAATCCTTTGAAAATATCCCAATGAAAGGTTGATAACTAGATGCAATATTTGATCTTAGACTGAACCCCATACTGGTAAAACAATGCTAAAAATATGTTACTTTATTATTGGATAAAATTGACATAAGGATGGTAGACTAGGTCAACAATGTGACTGTTTATGAATACTTTTTTAGTACTTTAATATAAAACATACATTCAAGTATTTAGTGGTAAAAAGCATGATACATAACACTATATTCTCAAATTGCTCAGGGACAAATACACACACAGGACAGAGCTATGACAGTTGGATAGATGGCATGCAAAAATAGAACAAAATTTACATTAACAATAAGTGATGGTTAAAAATCAGTATTGGTATTCATATTCTTGCATTTTGTGTAAGTTCAAAGTTATTTCCAAATAAAAAGCTTTTTGAAGGGTTTTGTGAGACTTATGCCTGTGTCATACATATCTGGAAAGATGCTCTACAGAAAAGGCTTTCTCCTCTGAAAGTTTTCCTGATTAGGAATTGGTTCTTTTTGAGTGAACTCCTTTCCTTTTTTATAGAGGACACTGATCTTGTGGGGAAAGTGATAGTAATTACGAAAGCAGCTCAAGATCTGGTTCTCAGATTATTTTGATTGGGGGAAATATTTTTTTTCTTATATCTAAGAATTGTTAGGTCAAGAATGAACAAAAGTTTAACAGGAAGAATGCAAGATTGCAAGTTGTAGCACATTTATATATAGCTTTAACATTTTATGTTGAATAAGAGACATTATGTGAGAGGCAACAAATGACTTCACTTTCCACAGTAAAAGTACAAAATCTGAGAAGACAAAAAGCAAAACTTACAATGCATCTTTAGAAATGCTTGTTGTCCTCTTGTGTTGGATTTGATTGTTTACTGCTCCATTTTAATCGTGCAGTCTGCTTTGCTGGTGTCTCCTCTCTTCACTGTGGGTCAGTAGAAATGCAGAGATTCTCTGCATGACCCCAACCAGCAAACAGCCCCACCTGCTCATCCATCTAGATTTCTTTTATTTCAGTTGCAGGACTATTTGATTGCAATGATTTTAACCCACTAATTTGTAACTGAGCAAGTTCCATCTGAAGAGCTAATCTCTAAGATAGTTCTCTAAGAATTTTTTACAAATGGTCATTTTCAGATATAAAATTAATTGGAATGCTGTAAGTCCATATTGACTATAGTATACTCAGAAAGTTTTCAAAGGACATATTCTATCCCTGTATACTTTAGAATTTATATCATTATTTTATTTAGAACTTTTTTATTTTGGAAGTGTTCAAATATATACAAAAGGAGAGAGCATCATCTAATGAACTCCATGTACCTATACCACAGCTTCAACAACACATAGGCAGTCTGGTTTCAACTATAACCTTGAATTTTCACACCCATCCCCCACTGAATTATTTTTGAAGCAAATCTCAGGTTTTATATCATTTCATTTATAAATACTTCAGTATTTATTTGGGAAAAGTGCTACATCATTATTATATAAAGTAATTTCATATTAATTTAAAGGCAATTCTACTTAATGGCAATCAAAACTTCACCTTTAAATAATGTTGGGCTTTTCTTTCTATTTATAGTATTTCTTTCTGAACTTTCCCTTTGATCTCCAACCCTCTCTGTACAATATTGAAACATACAGAGACTGAAGGATATCTTAAATCTAAGAAATTTCCAGATTATACATAACCTTCAGTGCTCATAATTTGAACCTTTAACATTTACAAAAATACTTCATTATAAAATAAAAGGCAAATACAGGAAGCTAAATTAATGTATAGCTTAATGATTTATAAAATGAACACCCTTTAAATCACCTCCCAGATTGTCTCAATAGCTTCTCCTTCTGAACTCAATCAAAGCAGTTCCCTCCCCGCAAAGCAACCACTAGCCTGATCTTTATAATTATCCACAGCCCCCCTCCCCCACCAGCTTCAGTGATTTAACATCTAAGAGTACAAACCAGAATCCTATAGCTTAGTGTTGCATATTTGTTTTTGTCTAGGTATGTTTTTGAAACTGCATGTTTTTTGAAACCGACTCTTCTACCCAGTCACCTGAATGCTCACTACCTTCCCCATCCATGAAAAGTAATTAGGTTTTGTTGCTTTAAACATTCTTTCCTTCAATGTACCATTACTATAACTAAAATATATTCAACTAAACCCACACAAAGATTAAAAGCAAACACTTTTTCCTGATGTAAGCAGACAAATTAGTCCAAAATACTTTGATCTAGATTGAGGTGGGAGGCACAAAGCACATTTTTATAATCTCAGCCAACACTAGAGAGCCCAACAGTAAGTATTAGATTGTATTTTGAATAACTTCTGGTGGCAAAGTTTCCTCTTAGTTGTCATGACAATATTCACATTCTTTACAATGTGGAAGCAATTAGAGAGTACCCTGGAGATTAAAAGAAAAAAAAAAAAAAGAATGAAAACTTCTAGACAAAGGTGTTGATTTAGGATAATTAGGGTGAAACAAAGATTAATGCATTTTGATCAGTTCTGGATATAACATTCTTTGAAAATCTTTCCACCTACACTTTTATTGATTAAGGAAACAATACAGCTCAAAGTGACAGTTATGTGATTGAAGAAAAAGATTAAAAAGAGCATATATTAAAATATGAATTCTCATTTTGTAGCCTTTGACTTTCTACTAGGTCTCTTATGCTTGCATATCATGAAGCAAAAGTCCAGAGGTAGCTTATACTGCAAAGTATCCATTTCAGAAAGGTTGTCAAAGTCTTTCTCCCCCCAAAATAGCAAAATAATTGTAAGATATTTGTCTTCATTCATGTTTCATAGTCAGGTTTAGTTCAGAAAGAAAATGGAGAATATCTGAGGCATTAATATTCATCTTTGATGAAGATGATAACAATAACATTATTGCTAATCGCTTGATTCTTGTTAAATCTTTTATTTCTTGGTGAGAGTGATTTGTCTTCAAATTTCATTTTGCAGTTTCCCTTCAAATTTCCTTCTTGCTATGACTCTTACCTAGTGGAAAAAAAGCATATGATGTAGATTATTCACTACTTGTAACACCATAATATTAATATGAAATGTGATTTTTGCCTCTTTTTTAATTTTTTATTTTTATAGACTGCATTTTGATTTATTGTACACAAATGGGGTACAAGTTTTCATTTCTATGGTTGTACACAATATAGATTCACACCATTCATGTAATCATACATGTACATAGGGTAATGATGTCTGCCTCATTCCATTATCTTTCGTACCCCTGCCCCTCCCCCCATTTTCCTCTACACAAACCAAAATTCCTCCATTCTTCTCTTACCCCCACCCCCTCACCCTCATTATGTATCATCATCACTTATCAGAGAAAACATTCAGTCCCTTTTTTAATGACTTTATGAGACCCGAAAGAATAATACAAAAAACAAAATACAAAAAACAAAAATTCTGTGGGCGTTAGTAAAATATAGCACTATTTAATTTTGGTCATACTTATTATCCAAAAATGTAGTAGTTGAGAAATAATTATGATACTATTATTATGCATTTATATTAACTATTTTTATGATTACCTGTTTTTTTCATCAATTCTATCTATATAAGGCCATGAAGGTTCAGCTGAATAAATACATTTTCCTATGAAATTGTGAGACATTTGTTAAACCACGCTTTCAATTTAATTTTAGACAATATCACTTATTTTTTCCTTAAAAACTAGATGACTAGAAATCATTGTTTATCTGTGGGATCTTGCTATTACCTTACATTCTTGAAGAGCTTATCAAAGGTGTGACCTCTGTGCTAAGTTTTATACTCCAAATTCCTCTAAGAGGAAAATAAATGACTTCAAGATCTGGTCGCTATATCTCAACTGTCAAAAATGTCTTTTCTTTCTGGTGGTAGAGAAATATCATATTACACTGTTTTGTTTCAAGGTCATCTGTCAACAATCTCAATTTACCTCCAAGTCTTGATAGATCTTAAACATCAATAAGTGGTTCATTCTTATCTTGCAATATAAAACTGAGTCTGTTCTTGTGTCAACTAATAAGACTGAGTGGTTTTTTAGCAGCATTGGCAGTAAACACTCAAAAGCATCTCCCTTTCTTAGAGAGCGGGGAGGGAGAAGAGACACTGAGATCTCCTCCTGAAGAATAGATACTCTCTGCTTCATTTCTTTGTCAAACAGTTTAACCCAAAAAGAAGCAATAACCTTTCTATATACAGAATCTTTAAAAAAATGTTTTTTGTTCCTACTGTAAAAGAGGCACTATCTCTGCTTGGACTGTCCATAAAGCATCCCTTTTGTATGCTTCCTCCCTATTTTCATGGAATTTAAAGCATCCTTTTACATTGATATACCAAACAGCCATCTGGACTACACAGGAGTGGGCAGTTTATTATAGGGAAGTTTTAAAAAAGGAACTACAAGAGCCCATTGTGCTCTTTGCATTGCAAGTGTAAGGACACCAAATGTCAAAGAATTAATTTTTGTGTGATTCTGAGAACCTCTTTGCTATTATACAGAATATAAGCTCAATAATAATTTGTGAAATTAAAATCCTCATGTTGATATCCAGGAAGCCTAAATGGGTTAGTGTATGCCTGACTAACCTATAACTTATTTAATATACTTCTACTAATTATCAGTAATGCTAATAGTTATAAGACTTTGTTGGGCCATTCTATTGTAAATAGACTGACTCTCCTTCATAAATCCCTCTATGCCATTACCTTCCATCCAATAGAGATCAGGAAACTCATTTATTTATTTATTCAGCAATCAAAAATATTCATAGAGAACTTTCTATTTGCAAGGCATTCTTCTTAGTATTAAAGAATATTTTAAAAGTTTAAGAAAAAACTCTTGCTTTCAAGGACCTGGATTTTTTATAGAGACAGTAAGATGTGGTCTAAAAACCACAACAGAAAGCAATACTATTTGAGTGGAAATATGAGGAAAGGGAAATATGTATTGATCATCTAAGTGCATTCACATGTGATCTCACGTAGTTCTTAGAAGCAATCCTCCCCAGGAGTATTGTTCTCGCTTTTTTTTTTTTTTTTTAAGATAAAAAATTAAGGAACTTGCTGAAGGTCATGGGGTTTTAAAGTGGATTTGTCTGAGTCTGTATCCCTTGCTCAGTCTAGTAGAATCACAGTCTTCCAGAAAAGGAAAAGACCACAACATGCTGAGATGATTAGGGACTCCAAGGCTAGAAAGAGAAGTCAGGTTTGAATAGAAGGTGTTCCAGGAATGGGAAAGGGGAGAACTTGCTTGGGGAACAACAAGGAGTAGTGTAGAAAAAAAGGTGGAAAATGAAGCTAGAATTAGCAACTGTGAGCCTGAGAAATGAGACCATTTAGTGGACTATGGAAGCTGTGCTTTATCCTGCAGCCAACTGAACCACTGGAAACTTCTAATCAAGGGCATGATAAGCAATGCCATTAAAAAAAAATGTTTGCCATTAGAGTACAAAGTGTATGACAGAGGGAAGAGATACTAGCTATTTCATCATTCCCAGTACAGGCCACACTTCTGGTGAGTTTTTGCTTTTGTCTGGGAAGTTGTCAGTCATGCTTTTTGTGGTCTGTGGTGGATCTGTTCATTCCTTCCTTTGCAAGACTCACAGTTCCTTCTTAATTCTAAGTACGTCATGGAGAAGTGTTTCTGTGGTTAATAAGAAAAGGCAAGCAGGGCAAGAAAATGGGGAGATTCAAACTCATGAAATTGTAATTTAAAAAATAATTGTACTCCTTAAGTAAGCTCAACTTTTCTGTGCATTGTATCTTATGATAAGATACAATCTGGGGGTGGGGAGGAGTAAGAGGAAGAGATTCTGGGGTCACTGCTATTCCATACACACCCTTCACAAACACATGTTTAATAGAAGTTTTAGAAGGTCTAAATGTGAAAGGATAAAGGAGTTGCAACCAGCTTAGAAGGGAATATCATTATTAAAGATATTCTGCATTATACAGTTAAAGGTTGAGTAGAGGAATTCAGTGCTAGGAGATACAGACATACCCACACAGTGCAGGAGTGCCCAGATCCTGCACCCAAATTGCTCCCAATTTTCCTTATTTTCCCTAACTCAGTACACATTTGAATTACCTGGGGAATTCTGGGGAAAAATACCCCCCATATCTAGACCCTATCCTCCTATATAAAGAGATTCTGAATCAATTAATTAAGACATTTTTTCCTCTATTTCAAAAATAGGATTTTATTTACAGAGGATAATACACATAGGCTTTGGTCTACAATTTGATAAATAGATGCCATAAAATTCAGAGATGCACATTTTTTGATCTTTAAGCAGTAAGTTAAATTGTTTGTAAGGTTAGAGGAAATATAGAGGCCTAACAGAAATAGGAGTGATTTTTAAATTTCAAGATATATTTAAAACTATGTTTACTCAGAAGTAAATGTAATTTAGCAAGAGCCTCAATATTGAATGATTTTTTTAGATTACATATGTTGAAACATTGAATTTATAATGTATATGAGTGAACTCTGGGGAAAGTGCATCATGAAACTGTTTCCCTAAGTGAATCACCCTACTGATAAACCTACAGGCCTGTTAAAGAAGAGACTTCAAACTGTGTCCAGAGGGTTGCCCTTGGTCCTGTAACCATGGATGGAGGAAGTGGGAGACAAGCAGACAGGGAATTATGCCAACCCAAGCCTGTCTAAAGGCAAGAACCTGACTTTGTGTCATGTTTCTAAATGAAGGATGCTATGCTCAGAAAACTGCCATAGAATGCCAAGGAATCAAACCCAGAAGAGCACTAAGGTAGGGGAGGTCAAAACAGGAATTTAAGATATTGTTTAATTTTCCTTCTCATAATTAAAACCACTTCAGAAACATTGATAAGGGGGGGGATCAGGAATTTCATTGATATGAAAAGAGTGATTTTGGTAAACATGTAAGCAATTAAACATGCAAGATATAACTTTATTGTTGATGTTCATTTCTGGCACTCTTTCTGGGAGAACTGATGACACACTAAAACCTAATTTCTGGAACCAGCTTTTGGAAACTCAGACTTTAAATTCTTATTGGTTATTGGAAGTAAGCAAACAAACTCTTAACAAAGCAGTGAAACCATGCATGATCTCCATTTCAACTAGCATTAGGCCTAGAAAAATATTGTCATAATTTTAACATTCTATTTTCAGAGGAATGTGAAAAATGAGTGAATAAATTCTATATGTAAATTTAGTCAGCTAAAAAGAAGACTTTAGTGTTTGAAAATGTGAGCGTACCAATTAAACATCGCAGAGTCACCATTTTTCCTCAGAGCCTATATATAGAGAGGGGAAGTGAACTGCTTAAAGTTTACCATGTGCCAGGCCAGGCTGTAAGAAAAATTCATTATGTAGATTATCTCACTTAATACAACACTTCTAATGGTGTTGGTCCCATTATTATTATTTTCCCTATTTCATACATGAAGGACCTGAGAGGTTAATTTGCCCCAAATCACCCACCTAACAGGGGCTGATGCAGGACTGGGTCTAGACAGTGTGATTTCAGAGCAGGGAGAAGCTCAGAACTGATACATCAAGTCCCCTCAAGAAGTTTATGTGCTGTATCAGAAATATACCCTTGACACTAGTGGAGCCTGTTCAGAGTCAAGTTAGGGAAAACCAGAGCCCAAGCCCAAACATGGCTGCCTCTGACCTCACCCTCTCTGCCTCTGCTTCAGTCCTCACAAGAAGCATCAAACAATCAGGTAATTGTTTTCTTTTTTCTCCAACTTTTCTCCTCCCGTTGAGCAGCAGCTTCAAAGTGACCAAATGGACAGTTCCCAGTTGCCGATAAGGACAAGGGTTGAAGCAGCCTCCCCTCTGCCAATTACCTTGGGAAGTGTGATAGGCAGCAAGTGCTAGGTAGGCAGCTGTGTCTGGGCTTAGGAAGTGGTGCCCCAGAGCCCTCTGTATCTGTATCTCTTGCCATTTTTCCCTGTGCCCTGTGTCACTATCCAATCTTCACACTACAGGAATATCTCCGGAGACATAATAGTGACAATTAAGATCTGCACAATACTTACTAAGTGCAGGTGCTATTCTAAGCACTTCACACACAGTGCTCCTTTCATTCTCATTTCCATCCTTTGAGCTTGGTATGGCCACCAGCTCATCCCCATTTGCATAGAATTTTCCTGGCTTTAGTACTATAAGTCCTATATCCCAGGCAACATGGGCTGATTGGTCTGCAAAGTAAGTACAATTATACAGAAAAGTTAATGGAGGCCCAGAGAAATTAGGTGACTTGCTCAAAATCAGAGTTTCCAAGTACAGAGCCAGGATTTGAAGTCAGGCATTCTGGCTCCAGAACTTGTTCTCTTAATCAATAAGATAGGAACAGTTCTTTTCTGAGAACAGGGGAACTTAATGATGGACTAATGACAATGACGATAATATCTCAGACTGGGAAATTAGAAAAGGGAAAAGGTTATTGGAAACTGTGCTAGAAAGACCCTTCCTTTTCAAACCCTTCCATTGAACTTGCACCTGAGTGTTAGGTGTTATTATTCCCATTCTATAAATGAAGAAGAGTCTCAGGAAAATTAAGTGTTGCTGAAGGCCTCAGAGGTAGATTTCAAACCTCACTCATATTGTCTCTGAAATCAATGATTACTTCAATGCCATCTGGCTACTTCTAACATAGAACTTACATTTATAGGGCACAGTACTGTTTTCAAAGCCCTGTCACATGCCTCAACTCTTGATTCTCGTGAGCTCACTGGCTCAGGCACATCCGTGAAAACATCCCATTTACATACCAAGACACTAAAGATATGAGAGGTTGTGTGTTCTCTGAGATCACATTGAAATCATGTGGCTGAACTAGAAGCCAGGTTTTCTGAAAAGTTCCTTTTATTCTTTCTTCCTTACTTTATTAGGGTATATTCTGTAGGCTATCTGTGACTCTAAATGACAGAAGAAAACAAGTGAGGCAGGGATTTACCCGGCCTCAAAAAAGTAAGCTCTAGGGCTTGTGTGTGACTCAGTGGTAAGGCATGTGCTAAGGTCCCAGGTTCAATCCCTGGCAAATTAAAATTAAACAACAAAATTAAAAAACAAAAACAAAAACTGAACTCCACTTTCAGCAATATAAGAGTGATACAATGAGTATGCAATTGAGCATACCAACTTCTAAATAGGCTAACAGGGGCCACAAGGGAATAGGCCTAGACTTTTTATATTTCAGCAAAGACCAGAACAAATAGTACATACTGTGTGAAAGATCTCTTCTGTTTCAAACTCATCCATTCACTCATCAAATACTTAAAAATTTAACATGTACCAAGTGAGGAGGGGGCAGGGGGACAAGACTTAGCAATATAGATATAGGGCAGTCACACTATTGAGCTTATGGTGCAGTGGAGAGCCACAACTGTTGCTTATTATTCATGCTAATTCTTAGTCTTCCCACACTGGCTGTGGATGGTGGGAGAGCGGGGGTTAGTTTGTACAGTGCTCGTCAATGTATGGTGTAAATAACTCCCACCTGTGGCTGATTACAAGCTACCAAGGTGATGTCAATTGCCTCACAACATTCCTGAAAATTTAACAATCAGTTCTCCAGGTTCAGCACACCCCTGGAACCATCTGCCACCTACTACCCAACCCCCACATAGTTTGCACTAGGAATTTCTCTTGCAAATACTTACGGGTTTCAGGAACTGTTTCCAAAATTAAGACAGCAGCATTAAAGTTGAGAAACTGTATAGAGATTTGGGTTTTATCCCAGAGTGATAGAAGTGAGGGCAGGGCAATCCAAAGCATACATACTAAAACTTATAAGAAATGTTAAAAGGAAAATTCTTAGACCAATAAAATTTAGTAGAGCTTATTTTAGCAAAGCAGAACAAAAATGATTTAAGTATCAGGCATATCCCAAAGCACATTCTGAAAACTCTCACTAACATCAAGATGGCAATATTTATTTAAAAAAAAAATGGAGGTAAGACATTAAAAACAACTTAATTGGCTACAGCCTAGTCAATCAACCAGTCAATTGGCTTAACTAGTTAATATTTTACAGCTTAGTTAATTGGCTCCAGGACTTTCTACAACCAACTAAAGTTCAGTTATTATGATTAAACTGTATTGGTTTGGTTTGTTAGGCCCCATGCAGGTGTCCAATTCAAATCCAGGACTTCCCATAATTTTATTTAACAGAAGAAAGACTGGAGCATAATTCAGAGCCTGCTAAAAATCTAGGCAAGTGCTTCCTGACTCCAGGAGATGGACAATTTCAGTAAGTTTGATTTTCCCAGCATCTTGACTGTGTTCTTTCAGGCCCATTTTGTCACATGAGTGCTTACCTTAGAGACAAACACAGTGATCCATGAATGTGAATCCATGGACCACAATGGTGTGAATTTTGCTGAGACTATTTCCTTAAATGGTTAGTAGGTGGTTTGGACAGAGAGCAGGAGCTGGGTTCAGGAGGTGAGAAACTTGCTGGGAGAGAATGTAGGCAAGAGTCCATAAGGAAGAGCGGGGAGCATCAAAAGCCTCACAAATGCTACTTTAGCATTTTGCCTGGGGTTCATGAAATACGCACATTTTGAGCTATCAACATATATAAAGTGGTAATGAGAATAAAAGCAGGTCAAAAATAAAACAAGGCAACTTTGAAGGATTTCTTGCTTCCTATCTTTTCTAATAACCTGGTAAAAGACATTTGACAGCAAATAAGAGTTTACAGCTGTTATGGCTTCCCATAGAGATTAAAGGCTAGTCTTGGCAATACTCTGCAGTACTTAGCAGCATGTGTGATATTACTCACAGAAATGCTTCTCACTTTGTGCATTTTATTTATTTTTTATTTTTTTTAACCGCAGTATGAGACTGAATTCTTTGTAGATGCAGTAAAGTGAACCACCAGATTGCTTTTCAGTGATAGTACAAAAATTTTTGCCCACCTAAGGAAGAAAAAAAAATTACAAGTAATCTTTGGTACAGCATACAAGTTTCTGAAGTCCACCTCAATTGGAAATTACTTACGTGATGCTTCAAAGCATTTGATAATTAGAAAATGCTGCAAATTCATAATGAGAAATTATTCAAATGAATTGGTGGGAACAATATAGTTAATGATTCCATTAATATGGGATGTATAAACAAGATTCACTACAGTATTTTGCAACCTTTACTTGCCAAACAAATGACAAACCAACAGAAAAATCCTGGTAGTGATTAAATTTAGCCTGATCAGCTCCAGGATGATCCCATATCTATAACAATTTATCATCATGTATTTGTCAGTAGTGTTCATGTGTTGGTTAAATAGTAAAACTAACATATACACAAAGACTTTTCTGAATCAATACTTTGTAGGAAATTTTGGGTAACCTACAATGGCTTTTATAACAATGTTTTTAATAATAAATTCATTTGGACAGTAGTATATGAGAACATAATTCAATGCATAGCCCTATTTTGTAATTCTAGCTTATAGGACCTACTTCATTTTCTTTTTTCCCCTCTTATTATTGGAATTACAATTTCACAATGTAACAAATAGACATCAAGATTTATCATGCTTGCTGGGTATAGTGGTGCACATTTGCAATCCCAGCGAATTGGGATACCGAGGCAAAGAGGATTGGTACAGGTTCAAAACCAGCCTCAGCAATTAACTTAATGAGGCTATAAGCAACCTACTGAGACCCTGTCTCAAAAAATAAAAAGGGCTGGGGATGTGGTTTAGTGGTTAAGCACCCTTGGGTTCAATCCCTAGTACCAAAAGGAAAAAAAATTCAGTAGGTATTAGTTTTAAAAGCTGAATTTTTCTCTTTTTTATAGATTTATTAATGCACCATTCCCAACTCTTATCCCAAATGACACAGCATTTCAATACTCAGGGAATCTAAGTTCCTAATTAAAATTAGGGAGGAAAAAAACTAACATCAAAGTATCAGAGGACACCCCCTCCTGCCCAATTACCTCTGAAACGTAATTTGGATATTTTCCTTTTTTTCTTCCTTTAAATTATGAAATGAATATAAAACCTACATTAGTGAAATTTTTGGAAAAGTGAGAAAAGTGTTCTGGATAACAGCATAATGATTTTCGGTTCATCTGTGATTGTGTTCTTCAGCTTTGTGCATCAGTTTTACATAGTTGCAGTTGCAGTATATGCTAGGATTTGTATTATTTATTTTCATAAATGTCTTTTAGTGTTTATTAATTTTTTCATCTTTGAATATATAGTTAATGCCTAAAACAGTGCCTGGTACATAACAGACGTTATAAATACTTCAATAAAGGATGGTAGGAATGTCACAGTGCCCAACACTCCTTAAAAGACAATGTTTTTTATGCTAAACTGGGTCCCTTATGTTCCAGGTAGAGCAGAGACACAGTTGTTCCATCCTTTTCACTTTGTTCTGAGTCTCTCTCAAAACAGGATGCTGCAACCTTAAGTCTGATAAGAACTTCAGTTTTTATTATTGAATACTGTGCTTGTTATTGATTACCACAAGTCCAAGGGGACAAGCAGGACAAGGTCTTTCTTTGCAACTAGTGTTTGCTTTCCTTTGATAGTGAGATCAAGCAGCCCATGTTCTGGACAGCAGATGGGAGTGAGAGTAAACAGGGACAGTTGAAATGAGTGGAAGGTGATGGAAAACACCAGCAGGCCTGAAATAAATTCATCCCACTTTCCATGTATAACATGGAAAATGAAGGTAGTCTTCACCTGACTTATGTTTTACCTAAGTATACTGCAAAGGTCTATATGTAAAGCCTTGGTCCCCATAGTGACAGTATTGGAAAGTACTGTGGATCTTTAAGAGGTGAAGTCTAGTAGGAGGTTCATAGTTCATTAGGGGACTCCTGCCTCCCACTTTCTCCCTCTGCTTTCTGGTTCATTGCCATCTGCCACCCTCATCAGACACTTGACAAAGGGGTACCTGATGTTGAATTTGAACCTCTAAACTGTGAACCAGATTAAACTTTCCCCTTTATCAGTTAATTCCCACAGGGATTTTGTTGAAGCATTGTGAAACTGACCAATACAACTTGAATGGACTGCATTTTCCCAGTGCCTGTGTAACTCTGCTTTTTGATGATCTCCGGTGGAAACTGTCTGAATGACACCCTACTAGATCGCAATGTGTCTGACTGTATTAGAAACAAGGGCACAGAAACAGAGTTACACTTTGACCTCTTGCCTAGTCCTCCATTAGAGTTGTGCATAATAAGAAAGTTGGTAAATTTTTCTGATCATTTTGTATGGAGAGAGCTGCTCAACAGCTGTTAAATAACATCTTATTGAACTGATCCAATTAATGTAAACTTTCTTGGATATAGTGGAAAGGGTCTAGACTTGGATTTACATGGATTTTGGATTCAAATTCTGTCTCTGACACATACTACTTTGGTTATATGACTTGTGTTTTATGATTGAATTTATCAGTACTCAATGTCCCATCTTAAAGTGGGAAGAATAATATCAGCATTGCAGAGATTTATGAATATTAAATAAGACAATAAATGTGGTAATTTGAAGTTGCATTGATAGCATATAGTAGGCACTCAATCAATGTGAATTTCCCCCTCCTTTCCATAGATGAGATCAGCTAAGGCTGTAAGAATAATATAGTTCCTTATGTACCATCTTTGCTCTTTTGGAGAAGTGGTTTTCTATGTTTTCTAGAAGTCACTAATGGCCTGTCACTTGTAATTATATAGGATCAGTTTGGAGACTCAACTATCCTTGCCACCATGTGTGCAGCTAACCTAATAGAACATTTGGTTCCACCAGAGGACAGATCCTGGGCCTCACGTGGTAACTTACACAGAGAGAGCAGCCTGACAGCAAATCATGCAGAGCTCAGATTTCCACTGATAGAGTTCAACCTGAGACATAAATTACATGGTACTTACAAGGCAAATGAAACACAATCTATCAGGATGGAAGCACCAAGCTTGCACCTCACAGCCAAAATGGATGTGACTGAAACAAGTTTCTTGCAGATTCTTATTTCGGATTCTGACATTTTCTTACAGTTTGTTTGAAAGTTTTCTGAAGTAACTGAAAAGTAATTGTATTTTTTGGCAACATAGAATCCTTAGGAAAGTACTTAAAATGCAGCAGCTGATGGCATAGGAAGAGGAGACTTTGCTTGATTATAGATATTCTGCCAGAGATTTAAAAGTATTTTTGTACACTGAAAAATTGCAACTGAATTATCTTACTTTACGCAAATAACAGCTTTCTTTGCCTTCAACATGAGATGCACATAATTTACCAGTCTACCAAAAGTTCTTGACCAGCTGACTCTTCTCAGAATAAATAACATGAGGGTTTAAGAAAATAAGTGATGAATAATAAAAACTGAGATATTCAAGAAAATAAGTGAAAGATAAAACTTGAAGACTCTCTTTTATGTGTATGTCAGGCAGATCCCAAAATCATGACAACTAAAAGCCAAGCTCAACTTCTCTGTTTGTATTTTCCCCTTTGTTTCATTGGTTTGTTTGGTTTTAAATTTTTCCTGATGAGCTTTTTAATTTTTTTTTTTACTTTGTATGGATTCTTAATTATACTAGGAAGATGTAAATATATTCTCAAAAAATAAACAGAGCATTAATTTTAAATTTAATCTCCAAGACTACCTCTCCATTTTGGTGTCTTCTAACTTACTGACAAGATTGGTATATCTCCTTCTACACAAAGACAATATATATATTAATTTTTCTGGGTCAGGTTTTATATAAATGGAACCATACAATACACATCATTTTTCAACTTTCTTTATTTACTTAACAAAATATTTTTAGATCATTCATGTATTTTATATATATTTAAGTTTCTTAAATCCATTATGATACCTTTTATACAAGTATAATAACTTTTAATTAGTCATTTCTTTATAGATAAGCATTTAGGTTATTTCCAACTTGCTGTTATAAATACTGCTATAACTAACATCCTTACATTCTCCCTTATACATATTTCCTAAGCTAGATATTTACAAGTGTTATAAGCATTAGAAAATTTAAAATTTGCAGAATGCTCTCCAAAGAAATTTAACACATCTTAGTATATGACTTGAGATAGTCACTTACTTTTTTGTGCCTCAGCTTCCACATATCTAAAATGGGGATAGTGATAGTACCTACTTCACTAGGTTGCTCTTGAGATTGAGTGTAAATGTATTTAAAGTGCTTAAAATGGTACCCAGTACAACATACACTGATGTGTTATTTCTTATTATCAAAGTATGCTTCTACTAACAGAGCATGAGAATTCCTGGAGACAGCACAGTTGGTTTTTCACCTGTTTGATCTCCCAACAGATAGGTGAAAAATTCATCTTCTGTGTTAACTCCCCTGCCAGGTGTGAACAGGTCCTCTGCTCTCCTCTCTAGCATCTCTGCAAGTCTCCCTGGGAGGTAGGTGCTAGGCTTGGCAACTGGCAACCTGGCAGCTGACGTGGAATTCCATATCATGTCTGCAGCTACTCTGTGGGGCATTCATTATCCACACTGCTGGAAAGCAGTGGTCCAGATGGTATTGAAACTGCTGGAAGATAGGGAAGGGCTGAGACAGGGCAACAGAGGCTGGGTGTGTGGTGCTGGACCTGTGGTGTACCAGGGCCATAAAAAGGAGGTTTCGGTGAGGAAATGTTCTTTCTCTGGGCTATTCCCTCTCCTCCCACCAGCATCTATTAAGGGCATCCATTAAGGGCAATCAAGCTTGCAGAACTTGATCAACTTTCTTGTGTGTTCCAGGTGAAATAAGAGAAGCCAAGCAAGTACCCTGCCTTGAGGCATGCAGGCCTCAGGTCCCTCTCATCATGGGGAGTGAGAAATGGGGGGGGCGGTGAGGATACTATTCTACAGAATGTTTGTAAAACATTGTTTATTGAATTTTATGTAATAAAATAATGTTTATATTCTATTAGATATGTGACTCACTGTATTCTTTTTAATTTTTTTTTAATTTGTTCTCATTAGTTATATATGACAATAGAAGGCATTTATGCATTTTGATAAATCATACATAAATGGAGTGTAATTCCTCATTTTTCTGATTGTATACATTGTAGGATCACGTTGGTCATGCAGTCATATATGTACATGAGGTAATAATGTCTGTTTCACTTTACTATCCTTCCTACCCCCATACTACAGTGACACAGCCACATCAATGTTTATAGCATGTCAACTCACTATATTCTTGTTTCCTGATATCATATCAAGTTCTTTTCCCATTTCAGAGTTATTTTAAATTTTACCATAAGACTGATTATGTTCTTCAACTGTTCATACATCTTAGCATCCATTTCCTTGGCCTGATAAGAAACTATTTTCTCCCCAGTACTGCCTAAGTATTTATTGGTAAATTTGAGGAAATACCTTAGTATTCATTAACTCATTCAACAATCATTAGTGAATACTTACTTCATGTCAGGCATTGTGTTAGGGTCTTGGAGTAATAAAGAAAAATGTTGTCCTTGTCCTCAGGTTGCTTACAGTCTGGGACTGCATTTCCCAAAGCTCATGGCAGAGAAATCATGTTCTTATAATTGTTACACACACAATCATACAACCGTACATATACACATACTCTATGATTAAACATATTTGGGAAATGTTCTACATAGTGCACATCAACATATTAAAACTCTGGCACCTGGAGATAATCATATTTAATTTTACTTCCTCTGGATAAGTTTAGACATACCTTTTGTGCCGCACCTGTTGACAATTGCAGAAATTAGCATTTTTCAAACAAACAATGGAAAATGCTTTCCTGGGTACTTTTGCCATTCTCATGGAGAAAGAATTAGAGGAAGATCTCAGGATCTTGGATTTCTCAAGCAGGTTATTTAATTTAGTACATTTAAAAGAGAGAATATGTGTTGTATATTTGAAAAGGTTGTATGTTATTTCAAGTTACGCATTATCATCACTTTTTACATAATTTCATTCAAGATTTCTGAACTCCCACAAGGTTTGAAGGATTTTTGTAGCTGACCATCTTTCCCTGAAACTTTATCACTGTGATCCAGTGGTTTCCTCCTAATTTTAAGCACTGTAAAGTATCTGACTTTTGTCCTTCATTAGTTTCACTGTTGTAATTAACTTGATCTCAGGAAGATCATATGGTGAGTCACCTGGCATGAGTTGGAGTCAGGAGTCCCCATCTTTTTAGGGAGCAAGGCTTAGTGTTTTCTAATGTCCTGACTTCATTGAGGGATTCCTGATAGCATCTGGCTCTGTCACTTTCCTGCTTGAAATACTCTTGAGCAGCTGCCCCTCACAGCAGGGTGACTGCAAGTGATTGGCTTGGTATCCTGTTGTAAATGACAGCTGCAGGGTGATTTTGGTCATGGCTGCCAAGAGGCAGAAGTTGAGTGAAAACATTATAGAATTTTCATTATTCACTGTGGCAGTGTGTGCATAGCCAAAGAGGGCACCAGTTGAATACAGATAAAACAGAAAGTTGGGTTTGTTTCTTTCTTGAAAGCTTCACTAATGCCCTTTCATTGCCAGAGAGTGGCACAAACCATAATGAAACTGAAGACACACTGAATATATTTCAGCCCACTCTTTCCTACCTATACTATACATCCTTGGCCTGAGAAGCCATATAATAATACTATGTCTAATAACAATATCTACCATCTAAGAAGTACCTACCAGATACCAGCCACCATTGCTTATAACCATTACCAGAATTTTACTTCCCAAAACTCTTATGAAGTATCTGGTATTTTACAGATGAAAATATTAAAGTTGAGAGAAATTTATGACTTGCCCAAAGTTGCCTATGTAGTAGTTTATAAGACGAACTTGAACTGAGACCAACTTGAACAGGGACACCTTGGAATTTCAAGTCCTTGACTCACAACTGGGCGAGTTTCTAAAGTTCCATGGTGGCAACTGTCATTCAAATAGAGATAGTTTTTTCCAGTCAGATTATAGCACTAAACCAAGGTGGTATTTCCAAGCAGAGGTGAGCAATAGGACATTTCAGTGTTTGAATTTCACTTTTGGCTGCTAAATTTCAGTGTCAGTTGGGCCTGCTATCCTCTTCAGTCAAAAAAAAGGTAAAGATATTAAGCAACATCTTGGATGTGAAAATGACCACCTGGCATATCTCAAACTTCTTAGGTTCCCTTCAGATTAAGGTGGCTTGATTATTGTTTGTTTTTGTACCTTGAGCATCAAACTGTCCCCTGACTGCACAGATTGAAATGAGAATCAATCAATTCCTTGTCTCCTGCTGAGGTGACAGGATGGAAAATGGAATACATATATGAGAATCTCAGACCTGAAGTTCAGGGAATACAGTCATTATAGGAGGCAAAGTTTGGAAATGGCATGATTCCTGTGGAAATGAAAAACATGGGGAAATGTGACTCAGGCTTTCATCTGCAGAGAATACACGTGGGTTATGTTCCCCGAGTGCAAGGGTGCTTCTCTCTCTGAACCCCTCTTAGGATTGTTTTTTGTTTGTTTGTTTGTTTGTTTTTAATGGCAGCTCAGATTTCCTTTTCTTTTCCTTTCTTTTAGGAATTAAGAAGGAATTTTTATTTTTAAAAAAGTTAGTTCCGGTGTGAGAAATACACTAATGTCCTGTTTTCTTTCACATGCCTCTCAGAGGAAGGACAGATTGGGGGCCACTTTTTGTTCATCTTCCAGTCACTACAGATGGTTTAGCAGAGGTATTGGAGGATCCTCAGAAGACCTTTTGACCGAGAGCAGATATGGCTTCTCCAAGTCTGTAAGGGGTGAGGCAGAGTGTCGATGTCATTGTGTTTCCCTCCTCCTCCCCCTTCCCACTCTTCATCCTGATTTCTTCTTCATCACCAACTTTTAACACTGAAGCCTCTATTTTGAGAAGGCCGAATGCTTGGGGCCATTGCTCACCATTCTTTCTATAGCCAGGGCTGAAGTATTGGTCAGTATTCAAGATAAACTTTTATTGGAGTGTTTCCATTAAGATGCTTCAAGGCCACAGCCATTACGTCAAGGAATGAAATACATCTATCTTATTCTGGTTTAATTGCAGAAAGGAAGGTTGGTTTTATATGCTATAAAGTTACTTTCAGGGAAGAAAAAGCTTCATATCTATAGTTACAGGGTTTCATTTTGTTGAAAGCTTCAGTTTCTCTTAACACAACTGAAATTATAATGCATTTTCACTTTATGAGGCTCCTGAAACAGTCACCGCCTAGTTTACCAAATTGACAATGATAAGTACAATATGAAGTGGTAGAAGCCACACCAGCCAGATTCAGAGCAGTAGTTCACAGGATTTGTACTCCGTCTTAGCAGAACACTAAGAGGAAAAGGGCTCATGAAGCTGCCTTCTCCCTTCTTGACCATGTTGCTTTTCTCCTTAATGACTTCATAGAGCCCACACTCAACTCCTTGCACAACAGTCTGAAGGTGTGCTCTGATTAATTAATTGCCTCTGTTTTACTAGCTCAGGTCAACTTCAGGTTGACCGCCTGGTAAAGTACAAACCCAGGTAGAGAAAGTAGTGTCTCCTCACCTCCCAGCCCATCTGTCTGGCTTTTTTGTTTTGTTTTGTTTTGTTTTTGTTTTTTTGGTACCAGGAATTGAATGCAGGGGTGCCCAACCCCTGAGCCACATTCCCAGCAAGCCCACCCCTCCCCCCACTTTTTTTTTTTTGTATTTTATTTAGAGACAGGGTCTCACTGAGTTGCTTAGCACCTCACTGTTGCTTTGAACTCACAATCCTCCTGCCTCAGCCTCCTGTGCTGATGGAGTGTGCCTCTGTGCCCGGCTGTTTGTTGCTGGTTTTTTTTTTTTTTTTCCCTCTAGATCTACCCAAGCCACGTGGATTTCTGGAGAAAGTCTGAGTCAAGGCAACTTTAGCTACTACTACCATGACTACATGTAACTCCTGGATCACCATCTTGTTCCTTGATTGCACTGAAGGAAACGAGGATCAATCAATCCCTTAGTCACTGTGCAGTAAAACAATTACCACTTGTATTTTTCCTGAAGGAATTTTTCACTTGAAAATAAAGTGAAGAGAAAACTAGTCCCAAACCATAGAACACAATAGTTTAAGACCTTTGTTTTGGTCCTTCCCACTTCAGAATCAGTGTTTTCTAGTGAACTGGTTGCAGAGTTTTGTTTCCTTGGACTATAAGAGATGATTGACATGCCTGAGGGTAATCAGTTCCATTCATTTCCCAGGTTTGTCCCAGTACATTCCTAAAACGTACCCCAAGAATCTCTTTCCAAATCCACCATTAATCATAAAATGGTGAAACTGTACATTCAACAAATATATCTGACGTCCTTTCAATCTACATTTTAAAAAGGGGTCCTCTTCCAACTCCATCCAAAAATGAACACACACAACTTATTTAATTAGAGCTAACCTAAAAGTATCAGAGACCCATTAAATAACTCTTTGAAATTTATTTTATTCCACCCTTCATATGAACGGAAACCCCAACTCTTTCATAAGATTTTCCTTGGTGTCCAGTTTGACTCTATCTCTCCTTTATAATCCTTCAGCTAGTCCCAATAAATGGAAAAAAATTTTAAAGATATGAATGACAATTTTTACTCCATTTCTAAAAATAATCAGAGGGCTCCATCATGCAAAGCATGTGTATGTTCATGTATCATTTAACATCCTATTAAGATTTTCAAATCCTTAAAGACAAAGGCTGATCTTATCTAGAGATAAAAACATGTATCTGGTCATATGTAAAACATTTAATGATAATGATGTGGAATTCAAGAATTGGCCAAAACCTGGAGTTCATATGTCATTAAGATGACATGTTTCCTTTTGTGCACAATAAATTGACTCTGGGAAGTTAAGGTGTTTAGAGATAATACCATTTTGAAAATGAATCATCAAAAGGGCCACTATGTGAGAAATCAGGGCAAGCACAAATCTATTCCTCTTATAAAGATCCCATAATAAACCTTTTTATTACAAATATTACTTGCTTTTATTATTTTATAGTTGAAGGTATAGACATTAAGATCCCTGAAGGCAGGATGCTTGTTCCAATCATCTTAATATATTTTTCATATTCACATAAGCACCATGTCTTGCACATAAGGACTCAATGATCTTTTACTAAATTGTTGGATGGGGCAGACTGTGGGGGTCACAAAAAAAGGGTGCTTATAGCTCTGGCTTTAATGATATGCTGTATATGTGGTTAGTTTATGTAGTTTTTCTCCAGGTCACTTTACCTTCTTTCTCTTTCACCCATTTCTTGATCTCTACCTAAAGGGTCCATTCATGAGTATTATTTTTAACTTTTTAGAAAAATTTTTTATAGTTGTGGATGGACAGAATGCCTTTATTTTATTCATTTATTTTTAACGCAGTGCTGAGGATCAAACCCAGTGCCTTACACATGTGAGGCAAGCACGCTGCCACTGAGTTACAGTATCATTTTTGACTTTTTAACTAGTAAAAGCACATAGTACAGAACTAATTTCTACTTTGTACTTTTGTTCTTTATTCTCTCCTTTCCTCACTTTTTCTCCCATCTCTATCTATTCCCATATCTTCCTGAAACTCTTCTTCCCATGCTAATTCAATTTTTTTTCTTTTACAGAAATGAACATCAAAGAGATAAGGAGATAAATTAGGTAGAACCATATATGGGGTGGGATGGGCTATGTAATGGTTACTCGTCCTACCTTTACTTTACATATACTTTAATGCTGGTCTCATAAGGTATTCATTAGGGTGTACTTATTTTAAAGAGATGTTCATTTTGATAACAGGCTTTCCAGTGGTGTGATAAATGCAGTATACCATGACAAAACAGTTATAGAATGTTTAACATATTCTGAGGTAGCAGATGACAATCTTAATTCCTCCTTTCTAATCACAAATGTTTATTAGGTACCAAATGTATGTCCAGCAACATATAGAAAACTGAGCAAACAAAATCATCTTCAACAGGGTCCACCAAGTGAGAGGGTGATGAAATTACATGATTCTACTTCAGAAAAACCCAGGATAATGTTAGCTCTTCAGTAAAATTTTCTAGGAACTAATCTTGTTTTTAGGAAAATAATAAATGGATCTCCCTCTCTAGCACTGCTGAGTGAATGAGAGGGGCAGAGGAACAAAGAAGAGAAAAAGAGAGACATCAGTTGCCTACACCAAATGTCATTTCAAAGTGACGAGTGTTAATACACTATCAACTTGTTGTTATTAGCTGCACAGAGAATGGAACTAATCATGTCATTGGGCAGTTTCTACTTTGCTACAATTATCACTTAATTTTAGTTTGCTTACTGATCCTCAATCCCTAAAGATCATCAGAATCACCTGGACAGTTATTATAGATTCCATTTAGTACAAAATTATGATTGAATTGTTTGGTTATTAGATCACCCCACCAAAAGTCAATTTAACCAAAGTAACAATAACAATATTAAAAGGAATTTAAGTAGAAGGGAGTGGGCTGGTATAATTCACACTTTCCTTTTCTAAGAGCAGAACATAAACTAGGGCTTTAGGAAACAGTTTTCCTTGCACAAATTCCAAGAGAAATTCCCAAACTTGATGGCAAAAGGCAGTTCTCCAAGAGATTACAGGGCTTTGGATTTAATGAGTAGCCCTGAGGTTGTCAAGAGACACCTAGACACTTAGAATATAATGTTGGACTAGACAGGTAGGCCCTTACCTATACTTCCTTACCCTGGAGCACATTCCCTTCCAGTAGCCCATGTATTAGGTCCATGGAAAGTCTTTTCCCTAAAGAGGTCGTGGAAATGAAATGATCCTGTCACTACTAATTCATTGCCTTTGGAAACAATGTAGATGAGTAAGGAAAAAGGATATTTAATGATGAAAAGAAATCATTTTCTCCTCTTGTGAAAGGGCGAAAGTATTTGAAATCCAACCAACATATTTCTTAGCAAGCGTTCTGAATTCCCAATGCTACTTCAACCCGTGTTCAAGACCTCACTTCACACTAGAGAGCAAACTAAAGTATGTTTAGGCCTCAAAAGTATTTAGGCCCACACTTAAAGCATAAGAAGATTATTTGCCATATATATTATATCTTTTTCTATAATGAGCTTCTCCAAATTAATGAGGGAAAAAAGTCAAAATACAATAGAAATCAAGTCAAAGTTTCTGCACGCATAGTTCACAAAAAAGGGCATATAAATAGCACTTTTGTTATAAAGAACTCTATTGAAAAGGTGGAAAACACTTAACTTCATTGATAATAAGAGAGATGAAAATTAAAATTAATCTGATTTATCATTTTTCATCCCTTAGATTGATAAAGATCTGAATATACCAACTGGGGAAACATGCACTCAGACTTTACTAATGAGAGTGTCAATTGTTATTGTCTCTATGGAAGAAAATTTGGGATATTCAACAAAACTGGAATGCCCATTACATTTGATCTAGCGGTTCACCTTCTAAAAATTTAACCAACAAGAATAGACAAGGTTAGTGCTGCAGGATTATTTGTAAGATAAAAAAAAATGTGTCTTTTAAAATATTCCCATTATATGCTACATCCACAAAAAAGAACATAATGAAATATCCAGAAACATGGTGGGCTATTTAACCTACTGATTTGAGATGATTTTCAAGACACACTGTTAAGGAAATAAAGCAAGATATGTTTAATGGATTGTCCTTTGGCTATTTAAAAATTTGTAACCACATGAATGTATATAATCTATTCAAAAATAAATTTAAGAACAATGTTGTAGACCATTGTTGCCGTTTGTCAAAAGCAATCATAGAAACAATTGGTGATATCTTTGTATGAAATCTCATCCTAAGGCAATATGACCCCCTATGTTCCTCCTTCCATGGGTGCAAATGCAATACCAGGTCATTTTGCCTTTTCGTTCACCTGTTCCATATTAATGTTAACCACTGACCATTCCTACATCAGAGAATATAAGCAAAGACAATGATTAAAGTTTGGCTGCTCAAGTCATTGGGAAAACTCAACCCTCCTCCATCACCAATAACAGAAGGACTGAACACATTGCCTTCCTGAAAATCTCTCCCACATACCCTAACTTCCCACTCTTTCTCCTAAGACCTGATTCTTTTGGTGTTAGCTGACACATACATGCCTCCAGATAGGAATCATATCTCTTTCTATAAAGAGCTTTTTCAAATTACAGGGGGAAAAAAACCAAAATATAACAGAAATACATTTCTGTGTGTGGGTTCACAAAATAGGGCATGCAAAATATTCCCTGACCCATTCTTTACACAAGACTGGGTCAATATTCCCTTGCATGTGCTCCCAAGTCCCTGTACCTTATTAACTGCCAGAACCACCCTGATCCTTCTTTGTTGTAGTTACTTGTTAATGTTTTTCTACCCTCAAGACTCAGTTCCACAAGTGACAAGAACCACATCTTATTGCTGCATCCTTAACATCTGTCACAGAACCTGCCCAGTACCTTACGCTTGTTAAATATTTTTTTAATAAAAGAATGAAGGATGGTTTTTACCAAGGATTATTCCTGATTTGGGATGAAAAAAAAAACATGCTTGCAGAATAAACTGTTATTATCCATTTTTAACAGCAGGGAGGATGGGTGGAGAAACATTGACTTTCACAACAAAGCAAAACAAAATCCTTCAAATCCATTATAGTGTAAACTTATCAAAGATTAAACATATCTTTTTCATTTTTAATGGTCATTTTAAAACAGTTTTAGACTCACAGAAAAATTGAGAAGATACAGAGATTTCTCCTGTGTTCCCTGCCCCCACATTATCAACGTTGCCCACCAGTGTGGTACCTTTCATGTAACTGTGTAGTCAAATCAGCACATCATCATCACTCACAGTCCTTAGTTTACATTGAGGTTCACTGCTGGCATTAAACATCCCTTGAGTTTGGACAAATGCATTCACCATTATAGCATCATATGAAGTAGTTTCATTGCCCTACATATTCTCTGTGCTCCACCTATTCGTCCTTCACTGTCCCTAATCCCTGGCAACCACTCCACTCTTCTATGTTTTAAAATGTGTGGTCATGTGTCTTGTTCACTACTTGTATTTCTCTGCCACTGGGGAGAGGAACACTGACAGTGACTTCTGCTTGCAGCCTTCTCCCTTCCCAGAATAGGTTAGAAAGGTAGCTGGGAGCCCTGACTCTGAGCTGAGAGTTGGAGTATTGTGCGCATTTTTGCATCCCTTCTGTTCAAACAAATGGACCATTAATTTGAAGCATGGTATTTTCAGAAGTTAAATAAATCTATGGGAGAGTGCTTAAAATTAACGTTCAGAATTATTGTCAGAGGACCTATCTTCCTCCAACAAAAGTTTATGCATCAACAGACCAACTGCAAGTCATGACAGGGCATGGAGCCAGTTTCTCATCCTTTCAAACTTTAGTGCTGACAATATTTGAATTTTATATTTATGTACACATGCATATTGCCCAATTTGACTTCTTTTGCCTAAAAAGCAGGCAAATATACACATGACCAGTGTCTGCATGCATAGCCAAAGAAGAAGAGACCTAGGTATTTAGAAGCTGTGATGTCCAGAGCAATAATTCACATTCATAAACTCTTTTGATTGCTTTTTATAATTAAATCAAATATATTAAGGAGGGAAGGAATAGTTTGGGTCTGAATTCTTTGCTATAGAGAGATCATCTTGCTTTCCTAATGGAACTTTAAGATCTTTTCTTGGCTGAATTTTCCCCCCAATGGAAATACAGTAGAAAAGATTTGGAAAGGTTTCATTATTATTATCAAATAAACAAAACTCCCTCCCTCCCCTTTACTTTCAACCAGCTTTTGATTTGTCTTCAGCTCCAGTCAGAGAGTAGTCCAGGGATTAAAAAGGAAATACCCAGTTCTTTCCTACCTGCCCTGCCACATCCTGCAAGAGTGGTTGGTTCATGCCCTCTGGATTGCAGTAGGCAAGATCGTGCCTTCTTTCTCCACAACTCCCTGCAGGAATTTATACATTCTCTGGGAGTTGAATAAGTGTTTTTAAACAGGCAGTGTGATGGTTGAAGCTTGGAGTAGAGCCCATTATGAGTTGAAAAGAATTCCCAGCTGCATTTCACTAGTCCCTGATCCCAGCTGCAGCAATGCACAGAGGACTGTATTTCTTAAGCCCTGTATATATATGAACATATTCACATGGATGCATATGCATGCATGGCTTTGAAGCAGTTGGGAAGCCCCAAGCCTTAGAAATGAATTAATTTTCTTTTTGAGACAGATCTGAGTATCTTTAGGAACTGGGCAAATATATCATATTTCTGTTTATTAAATTGGAAAGATTCTCAACATGATTTCAAACATTTGGGATATCAAAAGAAATCAAAAGCATGGGGTTCTATGTCCAAGCAGACAGGGGAATAAAAATAATAGTAACTTGATATAGGTCAGCATTACCAGCATAAATTGAAAACAAAAGCAATGAAGTTTAAAGTAGATTCAAGATTAGTGTGTTAAGAGGCTTCTCTCTAGTTTTGGGTAAACAGGAGAAGTCTGAACTTCCCCTTACTGGGGGAACTGTTTCTTACAAATATATGCTGAGTTTCCCTGTAGAATTGTACTTGATCAAGGAGGAGCTACTTGTGATGAAAAGATGAGGAGAACTTGGAAGTGAGGTGTAAAAATAAAGCAAGAGTTTCCCAAAAAGAAAAGAAAATTAAAACTTTGGGTATCCATCACTTTTTGCTGAACTTATAAGCAGTAAGGATCAGTAGTCTAATCCAAAGGCAAAGTTAGAGTCAAAGGAACACAGCCTACACCTTTCTTAGTGCTTATCTAATAACCAGTGAGGTCTATCATTTTCTGCTGTGGGCACGCAATACAATCAGTCAAAATAGAATCATCTGACCCCTGAACCCTACGGTCATTCAAACATGGTGCCCTTTGAATGCTGACCTATATTCCTCATTATTTGACTGCAACCATGTCGAGGTTCCGAGTGCCCGATTGAATGACCTCCAATTTCTGTACCAGTCTTTGAATGCCAATTTCTCCTAGATCCTAGGTTTAATTTTCAATGTCTTTGTTTGCTGCTCTACTCAAAGTTGTCATTATCAGTCAATTTGGGAGCATTTGAAACATCATCATCCATGGGATCATTCACATCCTCGTTGAAAATCCCAATGTCTGGAAAGAAATTTTAATCCTAAAAGAGAGCAAACAACAAACTTCTCCACAAACAACAGGAGAAAACAGCAAAAGCTAAAATGACCAAATGTTTAAGTGTCCTCGAAAAACCTGTTCAGGATGGAGGAAGAGAAAAGCTGTTTGGGAAAGACATTGCTGTGCCTAGAAAGACAGGGACGACGTTTCAGCCTTAATTGCAGGCAATTTTCTCTGCATTCATTATGCTCATTCACAAGTCTAGTATTATTTTGATGTCATTATTCTGTGGCTGGCCTTGCTTTTATTTTTTAAAATATAAGAAAGGGACAAAAAATCAACATAAGCCTATCAGGCAAACTCTTCTCATCTCAGAGGAAGAGTGGTTGAATCTGTGTCAGCGGAACTATTCATTACACACAATTTCCCTAGAGCTAAAAAACTAGTGTCCAGAGTGTGCCTTTTAGTTCCTTTGTCCTCACTGTCGACAGTGGGGTCAAATTTGTGGTTTGATTCCTGAGTTTGTGTTGGACTATAGTTCCTTGGAGGCAGCGTTTTTATGATGAAAGGAAAACATGCAGCTGAGTAGGATTTAGAGCTTTGCTCAAGGTCAAAAGGGGCACTGCCATGCTGCCGGCTTCCTGTGAAAAGCCCAGGGCGCAAGCAGAGTCAAAGCTATTTGTTAAGGCATATCAGGCAGCCAAGAGCACCCATTAAGCTCTGCTTGTGAAGAATTTAGGGAATTAAAATGAAATAGAAGATATAGCCCCTTCCTTTTAGGAGTGTGAAATCTAATGGAAGGAATAAAATACACAGGCAGGAAAATGGGACAGTTACAAATGAAAATAGATAGGAACATTTACAGGATAGCAGCAAAAACAGGCAAAGACGTTCACTGCTAATTGGACATGTGCAGAGATACACACACTTATGCTAAAGCAGCCTGGGAGTGGCTGAAGAAAAGTCTGTGAAGGTTACATAAAGAGTTTTAGAGATTTTTAGAAAGATATTTTGGCTTTAAGTCAGACCCCTTGGTGTCCCACTCCTCCTCCAGACTCTATATCCCGTGTATTACACCCCCATCTCCTCAATCTGGTGTAGAAAATGATTAGATCTTGTGCTGGAGAACACAAGAGAGGAGGCAGACACTTGGGATGGGGAGGATGTAAAAAGAATGTAAAGGATCCACGGGAAATCTGTGAGAAACCAGCAGAGTAAACATGTACAGCTCCCCAAGAGGACAGGAATATACCCCCTGCTACAGGTGACCCAGGGGAATGAGTTAGCTGGACCGGAGACACCCACCACAACATGAATTCCACCCGGTAGATTCTATTATTTGAACATAAGGCAAAGAGTTGATGGAATAGGCTTAGGAATTCTTTGTAACATCTGTCCAAATGAAGGAGAGAATAAGCCACTCTGTCCTATGTCCTCCCATGCCCAACCCTGGATTTAAAGACATGTGCATTACTACCAGAGTGGAAGGAGACATCAGAGTGAGCTGCAGAGGATCAAGCCACCAGCTTACCCACTGTCTGATTAAAAATACCATCTGACTATGCCACCTGCTCCCCTCCTGGGTATGAGGTGTAAGACCGTTTTACATAGATATAGGCACATGTGTGAGGTACGTGAAAAAGAGAGTAGTTAACCTGGATAAGGATGCCATCACAGAACATGGAAAACATGACTTAACAAACTCTTCCAAACATTTTCTGAGGTAGTGCCCGAGACTCTTCTGTACAGTTTACACAACAAACTGGCTTTTAGTTGGAAACATGCCCTTTTTAGGATAAAAGCATGCCATTTTAAATTTGCATTGGAGTTGCATACTAAACATGATTCCTCCTTCAGTGCACAATCCCCAGATACTAACTGCCCAGGAGAAAAGAGAGGGTTTATGATTCCTTGGGCTGTGGGCCTCCTTCTTCCCGAGGCTTTACTGTGAAGTAACATTCTTTGTTCTAAATTCTAGATTATAAAATGGCATAAAGTATCCCATGAACCCACTCCAAAAGGTTTCCATGTAATCTTTTTCTGATACAACTTTATCGTTTAGGCCAGACTCGTTCAGTTCAGAATTCAAATTATAGCAAAATAGTATACATTAGCTAGTTGCTAAAAGTATTATTCAATTTATTTCCAAACATATGCCCCTAAGAGACCGCAGGGGTAGGGTTCTTCCTTGCCTGTAATTTTTATACAAAAAATCAATTATTTTAAACTACAAGCATAGACAAAATTAATATCAAATATAATTGAAAAAGGTGTGCTGAAAGAATTACTTGTGTATCCTTGAAATCATGCACCTATCCATCTCTCTTTTAGAAGTAATTAATTTCTATGTTTTCTTTCATGATGTTTGCATTTCAGAAAGCAACTTTTAATTAGTAATCTTTTCTTCCCTGGGGATATTGTGGGGTAAAGAACTTGTACCAGCAATGAATGAGTGTCTTGCAACTTGTGCTTTTGCAAAAATGAAACATTACAAGTGACATTAGGAATAATGAATTGCAAAATGGTAGTGGCAGAAATCCTGGAGATCTTTCACAAAAGGGTTAGAATTATCACAAATTTCTGTCTTTATCAATAGCAGCCTTCAACCCACAGTGTGGGTGAGAGCCTTGAGACCAAGACAGCCCCTCATCACCATGCAGAGTGGGTGTCCGGAAGTAGCCCGGAATCCATATAATTTTCTTCACAATTAACATTTCTTGCTAACAGTTTATAAGTGGATTCATAAGAGGTTAATTCTACTGAGAGCAGGAGGGAAATAACTATTAAAAACAGGACAATCACAATTCACCACAGGAACATTTGCCAACATAAAATTTTGGCCCAAGGTAATAATATTGAGCTGTGGATTACTGCCTTTAGTATGACTATGGCTATCTACAATTAATTTAAAAGAAATTATTCCCTAATTAGGATTGCCACCCATCAAGAGCCTGAGGTTAAAGAGTAGGAAAAGGAAAAAGTTTTTTTTTTTCTTAAAAAAGAGCAACCTCTGTGCACTAATTTCATGATCTTTTCTATTTTTAATGTTCAGTTGACTTAAAGTACCTCTAAGATAATGAGATCTACAGCCTTAAATTTTGATTATGGCATTAATTCTCTTTTTAAATATTAGAGTATTGATTTTTCTAAACAGTTGCTTGCCAATCAGCACTTGTCCCTGGGATTGAATCTTATTACATGATACCAAGGCAGTATCAAAATCAGCAAGAACCAAACTTTGCTCCAAGGTTTGCAAGTGCCTAAATATGGAGCACTTGCCCTTTGGGGCCTTATATATTCCACTTATTTTAGGGGAAGGTTAAGGGTAGAGTGCAAAGAA
This sequence comes from Sciurus carolinensis, assembly GCF_902686445.1. Lineage (NCBI taxonomy): Eukaryota > Metazoa > Chordata > Mammalia > Rodentia > Sciuridae > Sciurus > Sciurus carolinensis. Next base: position 93,301,387 of record NC_062218.1, on the reverse strand, counting down.
CACAGGCCTTGGTATCAGAAGATTGAGGGTGCATATCCACCCCTGACTACCTCTAAAACCTTGGACAAATCACATAATCCCTTAAAGCCTCAGCTTCCACCATCATATAAAGGGTATAATTACTATCATTGATGACTATTGTGAAGGATCATAATAAGGATTAAATGATACAGCATTTAAAGGGACTAACACATAGAGTAGCAGAGGCCTTGGTTGTGATGTTTGTGCTGGTATGCAATTGGTACTCAAAAAGTTGCTTGTTTTCTTACCACCAAAGAACACTGAGCCAATTGGGAATCTTTTCACTTCAAATAATAGCAGATAGTTCAAAGTGGCTTACACAAAAAAAGAATTCAACAGCTCACATCTCTGAAAGTCTAGGGATAAGGCTGGCTTCAGGCATGACTTAATCCAGAGATTCAAACCATGTCCAGGGCTTAGTTCTCTGTGTCTAAGACTCTATTGTCTTCTGTGTTGATCTCACCAGCAGTCTGGATTCCTTCAAGGCAGCATGATTGTTGCAGCAATCCAAAGCCTTCTATTTACACACCACTATTTCCTATGGAATAAAAATAACAATGACAAGAACAAGAAGAACCACTAAGATGTATTGATCCATGTGCTGTGCCAGGTGCCTGTGTAAGCATTCCCCCACCCTGCTCTTCCATTGGCCACTCATTGGTTCTGATTGGGTTATATGCCCCTTCTTGAACTAATCAATATTAGTCACCAGTGACAGGATAAACTGATTGGTAAAACAATGAAGATATACCCCAGAAGCTGGGATTGTGGTCAGTCTTGACAGCACATGACTGAAAAGGGTGGAAGAGCATTTGCCATAGGGAGTGTTAACAAGAAAGCATAAAAGGGCAGCAAGAAGTAAATGTTCCCTAAAGGCATATGAATATAAGCTATAGCTAGAGTCTCCAATAGGCGTGCAATTTAGAAGGAAAGCAAAACAGGAATGCATGGGCCAAAATACAATGTATTTTGCTTATAGAACTTTCGTAGGTTGCTTACTATCATCTACACACCATCAGGATGGTTGGAGGTGGGCTCTCACTGGTGAGGCCCAATTTCTTCCTTGAATGGATTCTCATCTATTTTCATACATCCATTCAGCCATCCAACCATCCATCCATCCATTTATTCAACAAGTACCAGAATATTTATCTGGTGCCATACATTGTTGATACTGGGGTAAAGAGTATGGGCACAGTTTCTGTTTACTTGGAGCTGATGGGACAGTGGAGGAGGAATGTTAGAATTACAGTGTAACAACCAGTTGCCATGGGAAGCTGTGGTTAGAAAAGTTCAGGGTAGTATTGTATCCACCTTAAACAAAAGGGACAAGTAAAACACTATGTCCCTGAATGCCCCTTCATGCCCCCAAACTTAGTCAAGTTAAAGGGACAATGAGAGCAAGCCTGAACTGGAATGTCCAGATACGTATTATTTTGAAGGACAGTGGCTCTCTCTTATGCACAATGGAAACTGGAAAATTTATGTTATCTGTGGAAAGCTATTTTGTTGTATGTACTCTAGGACTGTTGGTCCTTAGAATGCTGGTCACACAAACAAGCTTATGCTGATGATGTCACAGTTTCTGCAGTCTAACTTATAAACCCCTCTCTCAGTGGTGACAGGGTGGAACTGAGGGCACTGTAGAAAGGATAAGTGTCACTTGTCCTGCTGGCTGCCACAGGACAAAACACCATGAGGGAGGGGAGGCGCTGGTCGGTGCAGCACGAGAGGGACAGAAGTCCTGTCACCACTGAACCATAGCATTTTTCAATAAAATCTATACCTCCTACACTGTCTCAGGGAATTTTTTTTTTTTTTTTTTTTTTTTGTCTATAGGCAGCATATCCCGGTACCCTGGCACCTTGGGGCTGTGAAGCTGACAGGTATATAAACCTATAACAGAGGAATCTAACCCAGGTGAGGGGCCATAGATGTTTCCATTGAGAATTGACAACTAACTTGAGACTCAAAGGTAGAAAAGGAGTTGGTTATACAAAACTGTACCCAAATAGGATTCAGAAACACTACCCTGCTAAAACTCTGGCTGACCCTTCTCTGTAAACCTAGATAGTAATGGCTCCTGTGGCCCCACCATCCTCAAACCTCTATTACATATCTTGGAAAGAAATTAAAAATTTGTAATTAAATTATTTGTCTATGCTTTGTGAATTTTGTAGGATTTTACTTTATTGCATCATGCTCCTAAAGCCCTAAGATTCCACAAAGGTCTTGGGGGCCCAAGGGATGGAAGTGAGCCATGGAGACCGCAGAACTACTCTTGGGAAGGACAAAGAAGCAGAGTGGGAGATTTCTGAGTCCCCTTTCCTTTGATTCAACCAGACCAGTTTTGCTTTCATGCTTCATTTAGTGGGGAAGAAAATGATATATCATTGAGGGATAAGTTTCTACTACTTAAAAATAAGTTTGGAATGACTCTAAGGTAGAATATGACTGAGTTCCTTAAATGTACTGATTCTGAACATTTCTTTCTCTGTATGTTGCTGATCAAGCTCTTGGCTAGGAATGTAACCATCTCTATACAGTCTCCATACAAAAGCTCTGATTTGGCTAAAATATGTCAAATTACAATGTCTTTTCTAGGAATGCAGCCCTGTGTAAACTGTCTGGACTGAGTGAAGAAGACACAGAGGTTCCAATGTATGCTTTTGTATTTCAATGAAGAAAAAGTGGACTTATCACTAATTGTGATACTATTATAGAAGGAGTGGCCTCTGAACTGGGCTTTCACTGGATTTCAATAGTCACAGATAGGAAAAAGGAAGCTTTTTCAGGAGAAGTTGTCAAAACTGAAAAACATGGAGGCCAGAATGCAAAGCTGTGTTTGGAGAACAGCAGGAGGATTTGGCTTGAGTACTATGTGGCAGAGTTGTAGGAGATTAAACTAAACAGCTAGCTTGGGTCAACATGGTAGAGGGCCAAGAACCACAAGTTATTTACTTTCCCTCCTCAGAGCATTTGCACTTGCTGTCCTCTGTGCTTGGACTGCTCTTTCCCAGATATCTGTGTGAACAGTTTCTTCTCATTATGCAAGATCATTGATCAGTCATTTCTTCTGAGTCCTACCTTGACCATCTTATTAAAGCAACTCCACTTCTCACTAACTTACACTCTAGCCCATTACTACATTCATTTCCTTTGCAATCCTAAATTATCACACTCATTTGTTCACTTATTATCACCTATTTTCATCTCCCTAGAAGGTAAAGACCAAGAAAATAGGGCTCTTTTCTATCTGATTCCCTGCTGAATCTGTAGCAGCAAGTGAGTGAATGGCACATCACAAGTGCTCAATAAATATTTGTTCAGTGAATGAGTATATGAGTTGTTCTTTAGTCAATGGATAATGGGGAACCATGAACTTTTTTTTAAGTAGTTTGTTTAGTTGTCAATGGGTCTTTATTTATATATGGTGCTGAGTATCAAACCCAGGGCCTCATACATGCCTGGCAAGTGCTCTGCCACTGAGCCACCACCCCAGCCCTCATGAGAATTTTTGAGTAAGGAAATGAAGCAATTCTAATAACAATCAAGAAGAGCTAATTTGACAGCAGGTCTTAGGATAAAATGAGGCATATGAGATTAAAGGAAGGGGGATGACTTGGGACTATTTTTAGTGTACAAAGGAAGAACAGTAAGAACCTGAACTCTGGCAGGGGCAACAGGCAAGGAAATATAGGTAGACGAGAGAGTTGTGAAGATAATGTAGCTTCAGGACTTATTAGATGTGGAGGGTGAGGGCCAGCTGAATTAGATAACACTAGTACCCTAGTTGGAGAGAGAGAATTTGGGGAAAGGAGCTAGTTTGGGCAGAGTTCAACTTGAAGCATTATGAGCAAGAAGTGCCAGGACATACGGAAATTAAGCAGGAAATCAAGTTGGTGATATGTAACCTTGCCTAGAGAGAGGAGATGTGGAATAAAATGAAGATTCAAGAGTTAACAGCTTAGGCCTTTCTGCACAGAACCAGCTCCAAGTCCTGGAGCCAGCGGCAAGCTCTGGCCCACAGGCAGCTTCAGGGACCAGGACAGGGCAGCCGGGGACTTCCCCAAGCAGCCCGGCTCCCTCCGGCGGGAGGCGCCTTTCAAGGCTAGCTTCTCGGAGCAGACCACCGAGTGAGAGCCTTTCTACACAGAGCCAGCCACAAGTCCCGGAGCCAGTGGAGAGCTCCGACTCACAGGCAGCCTCTGGGACCAGGGCAGGGCAGCCAGAGACTTCTCCAGGCGGCCCTGCCCCCTACGACCGCAGGCTCTTTCCATGGGGCGATCCAAGATGGTGGTCTAGAGGGTGACTGCATCTCCAGTTGTTCCAGAACCCAGGATTCAAGAAGGGGAGGCATTGAGAGACTCGGACTAAAATAGAGCCACGGGTGAGTCTCCCCCACCAGGTGAAGCTCGGCCCGGGCAGCAGGCCCGAATAGGGGCAGCTTATCAGAGCAGGGCAGTACAGTTAGAGTCTTCCCCAGGTAGCCATGCTCACTCCGGCAGTGGGCTCCTCCAACACGGCCAGCTTCTCGGAGCAGGCCACCCAGTGAGAGCCTTTCTGCACAGAACCAGCTCCAAGTCCTGCCAGCGGTGAGCTCCGGCCCGCAGGCAGCTTCAGGGACAAGGACAGGGCAGCCAGGGACTTCCTCAAGCAGCCCTGCTCCCTCTGGCAGCAGACTCCTTTCACAGCCAGCTTCTCGGAGCAGACCGCCCAGTGAGAGCCTTTCTGCACAGAGCCAGCTCCAAGCCCTGGAACCAGTAGCAGGCTAGGGGCAGCTTTCTTCGGAAGCACTGCATTATCAAGTTCCTCCAAGACTTCAGGCTACTGAAGGCTGGGAGGTGATACGCTGGAAATCTACAGGAACACTATAAGACAATAGAGGAAATCTGCAATATCTCAGAGTCCCATTGACATCTGACCAATATGAGAAAACATGGAAAGAAAATGTCCCAAACAAACCTAGATACTTTATCAATAAAACCCAAGGAGAGCATAGCAGAAGAAATGTCAGAAAGGGAGTTCAGAATGTACATAATTAAAACAATCAAGGAAGCAAATCAGGAGATGAAAGAGCAAATGCAGGCATTGAAGGAGGAGATGAAAGAGCAAATGCAGGCATTAAATGATCGCACCAATCAACAGTTAAAAGAGCAAATACTAAGGAAGCAAGAGATCATTTCAATAAAGAGTTAGAGATACTGAAGGAAAAAAACAAACAGAAATCCTTGAAATGAAGGAAACAATAAACCAAGTTAAAAACTCCATAGAAAGAATAACCAAGAGGATAGAACACCTGGAAGACAGAACCTCAGACACTGAAGACAAAATATTTAATCTTTAAACAAAGTTGACCAAAAAGAGAAGATGGTAAGAAATCATGAACAGAATCAACAAGAATTATGGGATATCATGAAAAGGCCATATTTAAGAATTATTGGGATTGAGGAAGGCTTAGAGAAACAAACCAAAGGAATGAACAATCTATTCAATGACATAATCAGAAAATTTCCCAAATCTGAAGAATGAAATGGAAAACCAAGTACAAGAGGCTTATAGAACTCCAAATATACAAAATTACAACAGACCCACACCAAGGCACATTATTATGAAAATATCTAACATACAAAATAAAGACAGAATTTTAAAGGCCACGAGAGAAAAGAATCAAATTACATTCAGGGGGAAACCAATAAGAATATCAGCAGATTTTTCAATCCAGACCCTAAAAACTAGAAGGGCCTGGAACAACATTTACCAAGCCCTGAAAGAATACAGATGCCAACCAAGAATCTTATACCCAGCAAAACTTACTTTCAGATTTGACGACGAAATAAAATCCTTCCATGATAAACAAAAGCTAAAAGAATTTACAAAAAGAAAGCTGGCATTACAGAACATTCTCAGCAAAATATTCCATGAGGAAGAGATGAAAAACAACGATGCAAATTAGCAATGGGAGGAACTAGCCTAAGGAATAGCCAAATAAAGGAGAAACCAAATCATGTCAATAAACAAAAATGAGTCAAATGACTGGGAATACAAATCATATCACAATAATAACCCTGAATGTTAATGGTCTGAACTCATCAATCAAAAGACATAGACTGGCAGATTGGATTAAAAAGAAAAATCCAACAATATGCTCCTGCAAAAGACTCATCTCATAGAAAGAGATACCCATAGACTAAAGGTGAAAGGATGGGAAAAAACATATCATGCACACGGACACAGCAAAAAAGCTGGAGTATCCATCCTCATTTCAGATAATGTGGACTTCAAGCCAAAACTAGTCAGAAGGGATAAAGAAGGACATTACATACTGCTTAAGGGAAACATAAATCAGCAAGACATAACAATCATAAATATCTATGCCCCGAACATTGGCTTATCCATGTACGTCAAACAAATCCTTTTCAATTCCAGAAATCAAATAGACCACAACACAATAATACTAGGCGATTTTAACACACCTCTCTCACCACTGGATAGATCTTCCAAACAAAAATTGAATAAAGAAACCATAGATCTCAATAACGCAATCAATAATTTAGACTTAACAGACATATATAGAATATACCATCCAACAAAGAACGAATACACTTTATTCTCAGCAGCACATGGATCCTTCTCTAAAATAGACCATATTTTATGCCACAAAGTTGCTTTTAGCAAATACAAGAAGATAGAGATACTACCTCGTACTCTATCAGATCATAATGGATTGAAATTAGAAATAAATGACAGAATAAAAAACAGAAATTTCTCCAATACCTGGAGATTAAATAATACACTATTATATGATGAATGGATAACAGAAGACATCAGGAGGGAAATAAAAAAATTCTTAGAAGTAAATGAGAACAAAGACACATCATATCAAAATCTCTGGGACACTATGAAAGCAGTACTTAGAGGAAGATTTATTTCATGGGGTGCATTCAACAAAAGAAGTAGAAATCAACAAATAAATGACTTAACACTACAGCTCAAAGCACTAGAAAAAGAAGAGCAGAACAACACCAAAAGTAGTAGAAGACTGGAAATAATTAAAATCAGAGCCGAAATCAACGAAATTGAAACAAAAGAAACAATTGGAAAAATTAACAAAATAAACAGTTGATTCTTTGAAAAAATAAACAAAATTGATAAACCCTTAGCCACACTAACAAAGAGAAAGAGGGAGAAAACTCAAATTACTAAAATTCAGAATGAACAAGGAAATATCACAACAGACACGACTGAAATATAAAACATAATTAGAAGCTATTTTGAAAATCTATACTCCAACAAAACAGAAAACCTCGAAGACATCAACAAGTTTCTAGAGACATATGAATTGCCTAAACTGAATGAGGAGGACATACACAATTTAAATAAATCAATTTCAAGCAATGAAATAGAAGAGGTCATCAAAAGCCTACCAACAAAGAAAAGTCCAGGACCAGATGGGTTCTCAGCCGAGTTCTTCAAAACCTTTAAAGAAGAGCTCATTCCAATACTCCTCAAAGTATTCCATGAAATAAAAGAGGAGGGAACCCTCCCAAACTCCTTCTATGAAACCAATATCACCCTGATACCTAAACCAGACAGAGATACATCAAGGAAAGAAAATTTCAGACCAATGTCCTTAATGAACATCAACGCAAAAATTCTCAACAAAATTTTAGCAAATTGCATCCAAAAATATATTAAAAGGATAGTGCACCACGATCAAGTGGGTTTTATCCCAGGGATGCAAGGTTGGTTCAACATCCGGAAATCAATAAATGTCATTCACCATATCAACAGACTTAAAGTTAAGAATCACATGATTATTTCAGTAGATGCAGAAAAAGCATTCGATAAAATACAGCACCCCTTCATGCTCAAAACACTAGAAAAAATTGGGGTAATGGGAACATTCCTTAACATTGTAAAGACCATCTACGCTAAGCCCATGGCCAATATCATTCTAAATGGTGAAAAACTGAAAGCATTCCCTCTTAAAACTGGAAAAAGGCAGGGATGCTCTCTTTCACCACTTCTATTCCACATCGTCCTTGAAACTCTATCCAGAGCAATTAGACAGTCCAAAGAAATTAAAGGGATACGAATTGGAAAAGAAGAACTCAAACTATCCCTGTTCGCTGATGACATGATTATATATTTAGAGGAACCTGGAAATTCCACCAGAAACCTTTTAGAACTCATAAGTGAATTCAGTAAAGAAGCAGGTTACAAGATCAATGCTCATAAATCCAATGCATTTTTATACATAAGTGATGAATCTTCAGAAAGAGAAATTAGGAAAACTACCCCATTCACAATAGCATCAAAAAAAAAAAAATACTTGGGAATAAATCTCACAAAAGAGGTGAAAGACCTCTACAATGAGAACTACAGAACACTAAAGAAAGAAATTAAAGAAAACCTCAGAAGATGGAAAGATCTCCCATGTTCTTGGTTAGGCAGAATTAATATTGTCAAAATGGCATATTACCTAAAGTGCTATACAGATTCAATGCAATTCCAATTAAAATTCCAATGATGTACCTTGCAGAAATAGAGCAAGCAATTATGAAATTCATCTGGAAGAATAAAAAACCCAGAATAGCTAAAGCAATCCTCAGTAGAAAGAGCGAAGCAGGGGGTATTGCAATACCAGATCTTCAAGTCTATTACAAAGCAATATTAACAAAAATGGCATGGTATTGGTACCAAAATAGACAGGTAGATTATGGTACAGAATAGAGGATATGGACACAAACCCAAATAAATACAATTTTCTCATAGTAGACAAAGGGGCCAAAAATATGCAGTGGAGAAAAGATAGCCTCTTCAACCAATGGTGCTGGGAAAACTGGAAAACCATATGCAACAGAATGAAATTAAACCCCTATCTCTCATCCTGCACAAAAATCAACTCACAATGGATCAAGGACCTCGGAATCAGACCAGAGATCCTGCCTCTTATAGAAGAAAAAGTAGGTCCAAATCTTCAACTTGTTGACTTAGAATCAGACTTCCTTAACACGACTCCCATAGCACAAGAAATAAAAGCAAGAATCAACAACTGGGATAGATCCAAACTAAAAAGCTTTCTCTCAGCAAAGGAAACTATCAGTAATGTGAAGAGAGATCCTACAGAGTGGGAGAATATCTTTGCCACTCATACTTCAGATACAGTACTAATTTCCAGAATCTATAAAGAACTCAAAAAACTACACCAAGAATACAAATATTCCAATCAACAAATGGGCTAAGGAAATGAAGAGACATTTCACAGAAGAAGATGTACAAGCAATCAACAGATATATGAAAAAATGCTCACCGTCTTTAATAATAAGAGAAATGCAAATCAAAACTACACTAAGATTCCATCTCACCCCAATTAGAATGGCGATTATCAAGAACACAAGCAACAATAGGTGTTGGCGAGGATGTGGGGAGAAAGGTACACTCATACATTGCTGGTGGGGCTGCAAATTAGTGCAGTCACTCTGGAAAACAGTATGGAGATTCCTCAGAAAGCTTGGAATGGAACCACCATTTGACCCAGCTATCCCACTCCTTGGCCTATACCCAAAGGACTTAAAATCAGCATACTACAGAGATACAGCCACATCAATGTTCATAGCTGCTCAATTCACAATAGCCAGACTATGGAACCATCGTAGATGCCCTTCAATTTCTGAATGGATAAAGAAACTGTGGCATATATATACAATGGAATATTACTCCGCCATGAAGAATGATAAAATTATGGCATTTGCAGGCAAATGGATGAAATTGGAGAATATCATGCTAAGTGAGGTAAGCCAATCTCAAAAAACTAAAGGACGAATGATCTCGCCGATAAGCGGATGAGGACATATAATGGGGGGTGGGAGGGTTTAGCCTTAGGGTTAGGGTTAGGTTTAGGGTTAGGGATAAGGAGGGTGGTAAGAATGGAGGAAGGAAGGACTGTATAGAGGGAAAAGAGGGGTGGGAGGGGTGGGGGAGAATGGAAAAAATTAACAGAATGAATCAAACAACATTACCCTATGTAAATTTATGATTACACAAATGGTATGCCTTGACTCCATGTACAAGCAGAGAAACAACATGTATCCCATTTGTTTACAATAAAAAAAAAGAGTTAACAGCTTAGAAGTGGTGGTTGTCAATCAAATACAAATTAATAGACAAGCAAAAGGAAGTCTAGTAGAATAGAGGAAGGAGAATGGGAGAGGGGAGGGAGGACAGGAGGATAAAGGAGGAAGGAAAATGGGAAGAGATCATGAACTGAAATTGATTTCTATGCATGTATAAGTTTATCAGGATGACTACCATGTATAACCATTGTTATGGGGTACAACTTAAGAACAGACCGATCACCACTGAGAAGTCCAAATTTGAGAGTCTTTATTAAGCCGGCCAGCTGACTGTCTCACACAATGCCCCAAAAAATGGCTATTGGGAGAACAGCCCTGACCACAGGGTTGTAGGGGTTCTTATACCAAAAATCACATCAATCATAAGTGTTGCTATGATTCGAAATTACACATTAACATCATGAAATCATCGACAGAGGGGAAGTGGGTCAAAATGACCCTTACCTAGGTACAAACTAAAGAATGGTTACTAACATTCACACAATCACCATTCACATGGTACATTGGTTAAGGGCAATAGAGATCAAAAGAGAGCAATTTTTCATTACATAAGAATTGTCATTTTGTATTGCTAAAGATGTCACGCTAAATAACTGAGGATGGGTACAGAGGTGGGGTGTTCCCATGGGAGAAGCTTATTTCCTATATAACATGGAGTCTCAGAGCAAGATGGAGTCTGTTTAGTTAATGCCTTTATAGTCTGGTCTATAACATTCTCATGGAACCAGATCTGTCAGCCCATCACAACCCTACCACTTCAATTAATCCCACCAGGGATTAATTCATTGATTGGGTTAAGACTCTTACAACCCAATCATTTCTCTGAACCTTCCTGCATTGTCTCACATGTGTGCTTTTGGGGAACACCTTACATCCAAACTATAACAGACTACATAAGCAATGACATCAGCGTTAGCTTGCTTAAATTGCTTGTATGAACTGCATCTCAGGAGCAACTGTCCTGGCATACATGCAGCAAAGTAGTTTTCTACAGATAACTCTAGTTTCTAGTGTGCATGAGAGGAAGCCAGTGTCCTTCAAGGTAATGTGTATCTGGACATTCTGGCTTAGGCTTGTCCTCATTGTTCCCTTAACTTGACTAGGTTTTGGGGGACAGAAAGGAGGCATTGAGGGACATGGAGTTTTACTGTTCCCCTGTTCCTTAAGGATGATAGACATGCCATAATCACTGCTGTACCCTTCTGTCATTTTGAAAGTGACCCAAAGTTGGTGCTTTCCTTTCATATATTTCACACTGCCTGTGCACACACATAGCATGCACCTAACAAATGTGACTGACAAAAGGGATGTTTTATCACTCTAATTTTAAATATCTGTACAGCAAATTTGCTTTCATATGAGCATTCTAGTGTGATCTTGAAGAAAGGTGGAAGTTGCTCCAGCACTCCTTAATTATACAACTGCATAATTTTTGTGTTCTAATATTTTCTTTTGAACTGAACATAAACTTTCATTTTAGAGGAAACAACAAGAAGAGATTCAGAGACACATTTCAGAGAAGATTAGAAATATAGTCCATGACTTTGTGAATGGAAGGAGAAGTCATTATCTTTTTTTTCCTTATATAATAGGTCCATGCTTATGACAAGCTATAGCATGTTAATGAGGTTAGGTGTAAATGATAACCACTATGGATCATTATTATGGTTATTGTGATTTACATGGCTCCATTCTTGATACATTAAGTAATGTCTAGCAATTAAGAGATTCAAACTAGATCTCAAATATAAGGAATTGCGTGTTAGGGAAAAAAAACACAGGAAAGCATTAAGGAACGACTGGGTTTTAAAACTCTCAAAAGCCTTTGAACAGGTGGGCTTGCTGAGAAGCTACACTGAATTTACATGTAAGTGGGGGAAGGATTTCAGGAGGAGTGCCAATGTGGCAGAGGGTCTTGGTGATGATAAACTATAGAACACACTCCCTTGGCAGAGGCAGAGGTGGGAGGGTCTTGTCCTCACCTGAAAGGTCCCCTGACCCTGGTCATACTGTGACCACCATGAAGTGTTCTCTTCCAAATTCTCTCTTTTCTTCCTGAAAGGCACCCTCCCTCATGTCATATTCTGATGGCTCCTTTCCTTTTCCCCATCCTTGAAATACAGCTGTTCTCCACATTCTATACTCAGGCTTCTGCTCTTCTCTCTATGTACTTTCCCTCAGAGGTCTTATCCACTACCAATGGGTGAACCTCCTCCTCCTCTTCCTCCTCCTCCTCCTCTTCCTCCTCCTCCTCCTTTTAATTATAGCTTTATGGTTGTGATGGGCTGACAGATCTGGTTCCATGAGAATGTTATAGACCAGACTATAAAGGCATTAACTAAACAGACTCCATCTTGCTCTGAGACTCCATGTTATATAGGAAATAAGCTTCTCCCATGGGAACACCCCACCTTTGTACCCATCCTCAGTTATTTAGCGTGACATCTTTAGCAATACAAAATGACAATTCTTATGTAATGAAAAATTGCTCTCTATTGATCTCTATTGCCCTTAACCAATGTACCATGTGAATGGTGATTGTGTGAATATTAGTAACCATTCTTTAGTTTGGGTCATTTTGACCCACTTCCCCTCTGTCGATGATTTCATGATGTTAATGTGTAATTTCGAATCATAGCAACAGACACTTATGATTGATGTGATTTTTGGTATAAGAACCCCTACAACCCTGTGGTTGGGGCTGTTCTCCCAATAGCCATTTTTTGGGGCATTGTGTGAGACAGTCAGCTGGCCGGCTTAATAAAGACTCTCAAATTTGGACTTCTCAGTGGTGATTGGTCTGTTCTTAAGTTGCGCCCCATAACAGGGTGTGGCTGGAGGAGATTGGAATTGGGGCATGGCTTTGGGGTATATATTTTGTATCTGGAGAGTGGAGTCTCTCTCTGCTTCCTGATGATGCAAGCTGCTTCCCTCTTCCATGCTCTTCCGCCATTATGTTCTGCCTCACCTCGAGACCCAAGGAATGGAGCCTGCCTTCTATGAACTAAGATCTCTGAAACTGTGAGCCCTCAAATAAAACTACCCTCCTCTATAATTTTGCTGGTCAGATTAGTTAGTCACAATAGTGAAAAAGCTGACTAAACTATAGCCTAACATATTTATTCTCTCACAGTAGAATAAATCTGACTAAACTTTTGTATGTGCATGCATGGATGTGGCACCAGAGATCCAAACATAGGGTATATCCACAGGACACTAATTAAAAAAAAAAAAAAGTAAACTATAAATGAATGATAGAGGAATTGGTGGAGTGGAGGGAGGGGAGCAGTTGGTGGGGGGAGTGCTGGGACTGAATAGGAGTAAGTTGGGTTCCATGCTTTTGTGATTATGTCAAGGTGTCTCCTGGTGGTATATCATAACTAAAAATAATTTTTAAAATAAATAAAGAAAACTGAATTTTCTTCTAATAAACAAAACAAAAGGAAAAAACTCTTAAGGGTGGAGGGCAGAGATCTTATGAAATTCAAAAAGACATCAGTAGAGGAAAGGGATCAGGGGGTGAGTAGGTGGGAAGGGAAGGGTAAAATGCTAGGGAGTGATATTGGCCAAATTACATTGTTATATTTTGTTCGTGTATGAATATGTAACAATAAATCCCATCATTTTGTACAACTAAAACGCACCAATAAAAAAAGTGGAAAGAGAAAATAAATAATGGACAGAACTGAGGGTGCTATGGAAAGGATATGTGTTGCTTACCGAGCTGGCCACCACTGGAGAGAACACCATGAGGGAAGGGAGATGTGTCTTCAGCCTATTACCACTGAACTTTTCTTAGAGCAGTTACTGATCTCTTGGGGCTTTCCCCAGTAAATCATGTCTTGCAGGCCATCTCCAGCCACTTGCTTTGGCTTCTCTGCGATCTACCCCACTGCCCTGGCACAACTGGGCTGTGGACATGACAGCATGACATGAAGAGGAATAAGCAGAGTTGCAGCCTGTACACTGAGTCCTAGGGAGTGTTTTGTAATGACGATATGTGGGCAGCAAAAGATGGAGCGGATAGGTCATCTATTAGGCTATGTAGAGCCCAGGCAAAAGCCAGAGAAGAATGAGAGACCCTGTCACTGTCTGTCATTCTTGGGCTTAAAACCTTAGGAATCATTAGGGACAACTTGAATGAAAGGTTTAGGCAGCAACTGGACTAAACTAGCCCTTCCGGAGAGTAGACACCAGTAGAGGCAACAGGAAAGCTGAGACAAGTACTCAAAAGGAAATATAGTTCCAGTTCCCATTTTAATAACTCTTGGCTCTGGTCCAGTAAGCATGCAGGGGAAGGTTTTGGTTGTTATTTAAAAGACAGGAAGAAGAAGGTAGTTTTTTGCTTGGAGCATCTGTCTATTCAGATCTTCCAGCAGTCACAGGGGGGCTTTTCTGTCCTCTGAAATTTAGATATATTTTTCTCATATTCCAAGTCCACAAATAGAAACTTTTAAAGACTCATACCATAATCATGACATCTACAGACTTATTTATTTATTTATTTATTGTAACCCGAAACACTCTTAAAATCTGTTGTTCAATTTCTAGCTTTGGACAAGTCTTCTACGGGAGTCAGTTTCACAATTGCAGTCACAATTTGGCATGACTAGAAATACAATCAGGTCTGGAGTGAGTGGGTAAAGCTTTTTTTTTAATTTATTTTTATTGTAAACAAATGGGATACATGTTTCTGTTTGTACATGGAGTAACAGCATACCATTTGCATAATCATACATTTACATAGGGTAATGATGTTTGATTCATTCTGTTATTTTTTCTCCCCCACCACCTCTCCCACCCCTCTTTTCCCTCTATACAGTCCCTCCTTCCTCCATTCTTGCCCCCCTCCCACTCCCCATTATGTGTCATCATCCGCTTATCAGTGAGATCATTTGTCCTTTGGTTTTTTGAGATTGGTTTATCTCACTTAGCATGATATTCTCCAATTTCATCCATTTGCCTGCAAATGCCATAATTGTATTATTCTTTATAGCTGAGTAATATTCCATCTTATATATACACCACAGTTTCTTTATCTATTCATCAATTGAAGGGCATCTAGGTTGGTTCCACAATCTGGCTATTGTGAATTGAGTAGCTATGAACATTGATGTGGCTGTATCTCTGCAGTATGCTGATTTTAAGTCCTTTGGGTATAGGCCAAGGAGTGGGATAGATGAGTCAAATGGTGGTTCCACTCCAAGTTTTCTGAGGAATCTCCACACTGTTTTCCAGAGTGGCTGCACTAATTTGCAGCCCCACCAGCAATGTATGAGTGTACCTTTTTCCCTACATCCTCGCCAACACCTATTGTTGTTTGTATTCTTGATAATCGCCATTCTAATTGGGGTGAGATGGAATCTTAGTGTAGTTTTGATTTGCATTTCTCTTATTACTAAAGACGGTGAGCATTTTTTCCATATGTTTGTTGATTGCTTGTAAATCTTCTTCTCTGAAGTTTCTGTTCATATCCTTAGCCCATTTGTTGATTGAGTTATTTGTATTCTTCGTGTAGAGTTTTTTGAGTTCTTTATATATTCTGGAAATTAGTGCTCTATCTGAAGTATGAGTGGCAAAGATATTCTCCCACGCTGTAGGTTCTCTCTTTGCACTGCTGATAGTTTCCTTTGCTGAGAGAAAGCTATTTAGTTTGAATCTATCCCAGTTATTTTGATTCTTGCTTTTATTTCTTGTGCTATGGGAGTCCTGTTAAGGAAGTCTGATCCTAAGCCAACGAGTTGAAGATTTGGATCTACGTTTTCTTCTATAAGATGCAGGGTCTCTGGTCTGATTACAAGGTCCTTGATCCATTGTGAGTTGACTTTTGTGCAGGGTGAGAGATAGGGGTTTAATTTCATTCTGTTGCATATGGATTTCCAGTTTTCCCAGCACCATTTGTTGAAGAGGCTATCTTTTCTCCATTGCATATTTTTGGCACCTTTCTCTAGTATGAGAAAATTTTATTTATTTGGGTTTGTGTCCGTGTCCTCTCTTCTGTACCATTGATCTACCTGTCTGTTTTGGTGCCAATACCATGCCGTTTTTGTTACTATTGCTTTGTAGTAGAGTTGAAGTTCTGGTATTGTGATACCCCCTGCTTCATTCTTCCTGCTAAGGATTGCTTTAGCTATTCTGGGTTTCTTATTCTTCCAGATGAATTTCATGATTCCTTGCTCTTTTTCTGCAAGGTATGTCATTGGGATTTTAATAGGAATTGCATTGCATCGGTATAGCACTTTTGGCCATTTTGACAATATTAATTCTGCCTATCCAAGAACATGGGAGATGTTTCCATCTTCTAAGGTCTTCCTCAATTTCTTTCTTCAATGTTTTGTAGTTTTCATTGTAGAGATCTTTTACCTCTTAGGTTAGATTGATTCCCAAGCATTTTATTTTTTTTTGAGGCTATTGCAAATGGAGTTGCCTTCCTCATTTCCCTTTCAGCTGTTTCGTCGCTTGCATATAAAAATACTTTAGATTTATGCGTGTTGATTTTATAGCCTTCTACTTTGCTGAATTCATTGATGAGGTCTAGAAGTTTTCTGGAGGAGGTTCTTGGATCCTCTAAATATAGAATCATGTCATCCACAAATAGTGACAGCTTAAGTTCCTGTTTTCCTATTCATATCCCTTTAATTTCTTTGGTGTGCCTAATTGCTCTGGCTAGAGTTTCGAGGACAATGTTGAATAGAAGTGGTGAAAGAGGACATCCCTGTCTTGTTCCCATTTTTAAGGGGAATGGTTTCAGTTTTTCTCCATTAAGAATGATGTTGGCCATGGGCTTAGCATAAATAGCCTTTACAATGTTCAGGTATGTTCCTACTATCCCTATTATTTATAGTGTTTTGAGCATGAAGGGGTGTTGTATTTTGTCAAACGCTTTTTCTGTGTCAATTGAAATAACCATATGATTCTTATCCTTAAGTCTATTTACATGATGGATTACATTTATTGATTTATGAATGTTGAACCATCCTTGCATTCCAGGGATGAACCCCACTTGATCGTTATGCACAATTTTCTTAATATGGTTTTGGATATGATTTGCCAATATTTTGTTAAGGATCTTTGCATCTATATTCATCAAGGATATTGGTCTAAAATTTTCTTTCCTTGATGTGTCTTTGCCTGGTTTGGGTATGAGGGTGATATTAGCTTCATAGAATGAGTTCGGTAGGGTACCATCCTTTTGTATTTCCTAGAATACTTTGAGAAGTATTGGAATGAGTTCTTCTTTGAAGGTCTTGTAGAACTCGGCTGAGAATCCATCTGGTCCTGGGCTTTTCTTGGATGGTAGATTTTTAATGGCTTCTTCTATTTCATTGCTTGATATTGATCTGTTTAAATTGTGTATGTCCTCCTGGTTCAGTTTGGGAGGAGTATATGTCTCTAGAAATTTGTCAATGTTTTCAGTAGTTTCTATTTTGTTGGAATACAGATTTTCAAAGTAGCTTCTCATTATGTTCTGTATCTCAGTGTTGTCTGTGGTGATATTTCCTTTTTCATCACGAATTTTAGTAATTTGAGTCTTCTCTCTCCTTTTCTTTGTTAGTGTGGCTAAGGGTTTGTCTATTTTGTTTACTTTCTCAAAGTACCAACTTTTAGTTTTGTCAATTTTTTGAATTGACAAAGAGATCCAAGATGGCGGACTAGAGGGAGACTGCATTCCTTCTCACTCCATAACTCCGGTTTCAAGCAGAGGATATCTATTTCTTGGTAAGGCAGTTTTTGCTGCTTATCTATCCCCTGCTGTTTACCACATTTGTCTGCTGTGATCACCTGCAGTCTGCCAGTATATAGACGCGTTTTTCGAGTGCAGATTGCTCACTGTCAAGTGCCTATCATCCGCCATTTGCCTGCCTCTCGCCTGTCCTTCACCGCCTTACACCTATCCATCACCCAGTGCACAAGGTTCACCTCCTGATCGTCCAACAACAGTCAGCAAACTGATTGCCGACCGCCAGTGGAGCACCAGTTGCCTGCTGTTGCCTGGAATTTCACTGTTACAGTGCCTGCAGGTTTGATTACAAGTGGCTGCCGCCATTTTGAGACAACAGCCAGGCCCCGTAGGACCCCTGGCCGGACTGACTGAGCCCTGTCTCCAGGATCCCTCAGCCCGACTGATCACTCCCTGCCTCTGGGGCCCTCACATCGACTGACTGCTCCCTGATGCCAGGACCCCCAGACCAACTGACTGTGCCCTATCACTGGGACCCCAGACCAACTGATTGCACCCAGCCTCCAGGATCCCACAACCACAGCAAACACACCCGACCTCCAGGACCCCTGCCTGACCAACCGCATCCCGCCTCCAGGACCTCCTGCTGACCACGGCCACACCCTGAGCTGCAGCTCCCCATCTGTCAACACATTTCGAAGCCAGAGCAGCCATCTTGGATAATCCTGGAAGCCAGAGCTCCAATCTTTAGGTGGGGCAAAACCCATCCTGAGACGCCTGCTGGAGGCTTGAAGCTCATTGTCAGGGGCTATTTGGTCTAGGATTGCATAGTGTCTGAATTGGGCACTGCTTTTTTTTTTTATTTTTTTATGATTCTCTGTCTCTACTCCTATATCCGTGTTTGCGGTTCCCACCAAACCACACTGGTACCACACTCCATCCCTCATCAACTTCTGCAATAAAGTATAATTTTGTAGTTTTAGTGAATATTTGGGTTGTCAAGGGGAAAATTTGATCACATCTATTCATTAATTGAGTACCTACTATGTTTTAGTTACTATTCTAAGTGCGGTAGATAAATCTGTGAACCAGATAGATGAAATTTATGTCTTCCTGGAGCTTCCAGTACAGTGAAGGAGATAGATGGTAAACTCTGGGGACCATGTGGCCACCAACGAGTTTGCTATTCTGTAGCTATCCCCCTCTCCTCCTCTTCTAGGGCTACTCTCTCATGCTTTGCAAGTTTCTGAAGCCTCTACTCTGACATGTGACTCTGTAACCCAGCCACATCGCTTTGGTTTTCACAAACCTTGGAATTCTGGCAGATAAAATTGCCCACATCTCGTTATGTAAGATTCTCTAAACCATGGAGTCAGACTGATTAAGACCTGCCAGTTCAATGGCCACCTAGCTGCCAACAGGGAATGCTTAGGAGGATACCTAGGGCAATGAATGAACATAGAAATTTGGAATCAGAGGGTTCTGGGATCAAATCTCTGCTTCTTACTGGTTGTACAACATTGAGCGTGTTACTCAATCTTTCTAGGCCTTGGTTTTTCTTATTAGTAAAACAGGACCATTATTAACTTGCTTTTGGTGTAATGGTGAAAATTGAATTCAACAAATAAAAGTCTCCAACACAGGGTAGTGGTTCAAATATGACTATTTCATTTCTTGTGGGTTCTGGAAAGATTCTAGGCTAGGGTATATTAGGAAGATGCATCTATCCAAATTTAAAATTGGAGACAAGAATTTGGTCATATGGACCAAAGTGGGAGAGGGGAGATTGGTACTTTCTTTCCTTTAAAAGGTAACACAAGTATTCATAGATCCCTCCCCAGGCTCTCTGATGAGTAGTTAGGAGACTCTCTCGAGCATCAAAAACTAAGTGTGCAGCTTAAATAAACTTGCCACCTATCCTGGGGCTTAAGGTTGTGACTTTCACTCCTGTTCCCACAGGGTTGAACTGAGATGAAACTGAGACAAGGGTAAACCTACAAAGGGATGCCATCAGTGGACCCAGGAATGGAAAGCTGCCTAAAACAGAGAGGCAGTGCAGATTTAGAAGATACTCTGAACCCTTGGAGGGATATAGAAGCTAGAGGTTTCATCTGGGTAAGAGTCAAAGCCATGAACTGTGTCCAGGAGCAGAGCAGACCCAAGGTAGCCAAATTGGCAGAATTCTGACATCTGTGGTAGAAGGAGCAAGTGAGTGGACACCTTAGGGAATAGTTCACCAGAGGCTGGGAAGCTGGGAAGTTCAGAACCTCAAGAGCTTTGGCAGGTCATTCAGCCTAGGGATTCCCAAACCCTCACCTAGCACAACTGAATAGGAAGCCCCTAAGTGTGAATCGAGCCAGATACTTAAATCCTCCTCAGGTGATTCTTATGGCTTGAAGTGAGGTCCAGAGAAAGCACCATACTGAGTTCATAGACCACATTCTGAGTCGCAGGGTCTTAGATATTGGAATCTTCTCTACTGCATTCCCATTGAGAGTTTATTGGGGGCTGGGTTGTAGCTCAGTGGTGCAGTGCCTGCCTAGCATGTGTGTGGCACTGGGTTCAATTCTCAGCATGGCATATAAATAAATAAATAAAATTAAAATAAAGCTCCCTGAGCCAGGAATGGCAGCACTTGCCTGTAATCCCAGCAGCTTGGGAGGCTGAGACAGGAGGATCACAAGTTCAAAGCCAGCCTCAGCAATGGTGAGGCACTAAGCAACTCAGTGAGACCTGTGTCTCTAAATAAAATACAAAATAGGTCTAGGGATGTAACTCAGTGGTTGAGTGTCCCTGAGTTCAATCTTCAGTACCAAAAATAAATACATAAAGGTCCATTGACAATTAAAAAATTATTTTTTAAAAAGAGTTTATTTGACTTTTGCTTAATTATCTCCTGTTAAAGGAATCTCATTACCCCTGATGGGTCCCTCCTAGTTGACTCATTTGTTTGTTTATGTATATTGCCCAAGTCCTGTTATTAATTTCTGTTGTTTATTCAATTCTTTGGCAATTCTGCCAAAAAAATTCTTACTTATGTTTTTACCTACTATTTATCACTTTAAAGGTTATAATGGTAACTCTAGGTTTTTAGTAAAAAATATAGACGAATAAAGCAGAAAATATATAATATTCATAATACCACAGCTAGAGATACCTGATGCTAAAATATTGGACTGTTTCCTTCTAGTTCTTCCTTATTTTGAGCTAAAGCTTATTTCTGTATTCCTACATCTTTCCCTCTAAAAATGTCACAGAACAAGACTCGACCCTGATCTTTCTTCTCTGACAACATAGGTCAATGGCAGCAATTCTCCACTGGCCAGCGTCCCATTGCCATCTTTACCATGAACTCTGGCTCTTACTCCTCTCAGGAGTGACATTTGAGCAAAGATGAGAGCAAGGAAGACTCAGGGAGAAGATGACATTTTTGACACTGAGCTGTGGACTGTTTTTCTAGTCATTGGAATAGCTTTACAATGAATCATTCTAATTCTTTCACTTGATACTGCTTGTCACCAATAGGCAAACATGTTAAGGAGTCTGTGACAACACAACAGAATGCTTTCACTGGGCAAAGTAGATTGGTTCATGGCCAATCATATCCTCACCCTCACTCAATTTCATCAGTGTTATGATCAACTTAGTATGTGCCGAGAGTTGGAATGCTGTATTCAAATCCTGGCCCATTATTTATTACTAACTCTGAACAGCTGGACAAGTTACTTTACCTCTGCTATGCCTCGGTTTCTCATCTCTTAATGTCCACCCCCACAGAGTACTCATATGGATCACAAGTTTAAAGACACAAGGTTCTCAGAACAGTGTCTGCCTCATGGATAACTAAGTAGATGATATCTAAAATGTACACACGAACAAACAGCTGCAAAGTCAAGCTTAATGGGTAGGCTTGAGATCAGGAGATAAGCTTGATACTTATTTCTATATTTTAACTTTGAAAAATAATTAGGTATGAAAAGGCTATCAAAGTGCCCAGAGCCAGCTGTGATACTGAGAAGGTTCTATCTCAGAAGCCAGAACAGACTGTTACTAGTATGGCTGTGCCCGAATGGAAGGGTCTGTATACTGAGGTTAGGCACAGCAGCTGGAACAACTCAGGTGCTCAGTGAATGTGGCATAATGAGGACTGTTGTGGACACCTCTATCATCACTGCTGGTAATACTTAATAGGCAAGGCTTATAATGACCCAGTGTACAGATTGGGAAACCCAGGAAATGGGCACATTCTGTAGGACAGGACACTGAGGATTCCAAGTTATTCCCTGTGCATGTTGCTGAGATCTCAACTCAATTATCAAATGTAAGCCTTGAAAGCTGAGCTCAGGTCTCAGAGAGTCACTGATTCTGCTCTGGGCAAGTAGTGCCTTACTAAAATTATACCTGGTTTTCTTAGAAAGCCACTAAATGGCACCTCAATATCTAGAAAAAGATAAAGTTCAGCCCTATATACCTGTTGCCTGTTAGAATACTACTTAGACACTGAAGACAACCTATCTCATTAATAAATAAGTTCATTTGTATGTTTCTCAACCTAAAGTAGTTTATCTCATGTGCAGGTCCTTCAATTTATAATCCTTTCTCTCTCTTTTTTCCCTTTTTGCCTATCTCTTTATTTTTTTAAGCTTGATTGACATATAATGAACTACATGCTTTAAGCATACAATTTGATGGGTTTTGACATACATCAACATCTCTGAACCCACCACTACAAACAAGTTAATGTAACTGTCATATCCATCACTGCCCACAATTGCCTCTACCTCTTTGTGATCCTTCCTTTCTACATCTCATTGTCCCATGAAGAATTCTCTACAATCACTGGCAACCATTGATCTGCTTTCTGTCATTATTGATTAGTTTGCATAATCTAGAACTTATAAAAATGGAAACATGCAATGTATATTCTTTTTAATTTTTTGTCTTATTGCAGTGGCTAGGATCTCTAGTATGATGCTGAATAGGAATAGGAGTGATTCAAGCAGAAATCCTTGCCTTGTTTCTGACCTTGAGGAAAAGCATTCAGCCTTTCATTCTTAGCTTTTTACTTCTTGTTTTTTGAGAGTTTTTATAAGAAATAGATGCATGATTTTATCAAGTATTTTTCCTGCATCTATTGAGACAAACAATGATGGTTAAAAGGATATGTTATATTGACTTCTGAATGATAAATCAAGCTTGCATTACAGGGATGAGATTTGTTTGATCATGATAAATTATTCTTTTAATCTATTATTAGATTTCATTTGCTAAAATTATATTCAGAATTTTTGCATTTTTATTCATGAGGAATATTGGTTTGTAGTTTTCTCGTCTTGCAATGTCTCTGGTTCGTTATCAGATAATATCCTGGCTTCATAGAATGAGTTGGGAGCTGTTAACTTTTTTTCAATTTTCCAGAAGAACTTTTATAGAATTGGCATTACTTCTTCCTTAAAAGTTTGGTAGAATTAACCAATGAAGCTGTCTGGACCTAAAGATTTGGGAGGGAGACTGTGGAGGAAGTTTTTAACTACTGGATCTATTTCTTTAATAAACATATGGCTATGCAGTTTATTTCTTTCTTCTAATACTGTTTCAGTCAGTTTTTTTGCTGCTGCAACTGAAAGACCAGACCAGACCAGACCAGAACAATTGTAGGGAAGGAAAAATTTATTTGAGGGTTCATGGTTTCAAATTAGTCCAGAGAAGGCTGGTTCCATTCCTCCAAACCCGAGGTGAGGCACACAATCATAGCGGAAGAGTGTGGCAAAGGGAAGCAGTGCACAGGCAATCAGGAAGCAGAGAGAGCGAGAGAGCGAGAGGGAGAGGGAGAGAGGGAGAGACTCCACCTTCCAGATACAAAATATATACCCCAAAGCCACACCCCCAATTAACCATTTCCTCTAGCCCCACCCCACCTGCCTCCTGTTACTACTCAGTTAATCCCATCAGGGATTAGTTCACTGGTTAGGTGAAGTATAACCCAATCATTTCTCCTCCAAACCTCCTTGCATTGTCTCATACATGAACTTTTGGAGGACAACACATCTAAACCATAACAATTGTGAAATATTATCCTGTTTTTCAAGGAATTTGCCTATCTTTTCTAAGGTTCTTAATTTTGTTGGCATCAAGATTTTTTGATGATATTCCCTTATTATTCTTTTGAAGAATTTGTAATGATGTCACTTCCTTTATTTCTGATATTGGCAATTGATACTTACTAATTACTCTCTTTATTCTGATTAGTCAGATTAAAGGGTTATCAATTTTATTGATCTTCTCTAAGAACTAGATTATGATTTTGGCAATTTTTTCTTGTATTTTGGGTTTTTAGTTCATTGATTTCTTCTCTGATCTTTATTATTTTCTTTCTTCTCATTTTTTCCCATATTTTATTGGTGCATGTAATTATACATAATGGTGGGATTTGTTGTTACATATTTATACATGCACAAAGTTTAACAGTGCAATTTCTTCAATAATGTTCCCCAGTATTTCTTCACTATTTTGGGTTTTAATCGCTCTTTCTAGTTTTTTAAACATAGAATTTGATAACTTTTCTTTTTTATAAAATAGGTGTTTAGTAAAGTAAATATCCCCCTCGGTATTGCTCTGGTAGTATTATACAAATTAAAATAATTTTGTTTTATTTCAGTTCAAATTATTTCCTAACTTCCCTTGATTTCTTCTTTGATCCACAGGTTATTTAAAGTGTCTTGTTCAATTTCCACATATTTAGGGATTGTCCAGAGATACTTCTGTTGTTCTCTTCTAATTTAATCACACTGTGGTTAGAACATGTACTTAATATGGCTTGAATCCCTTTTATTCTGTGGTCCAGAATCTGGTCTAGATGCTCCCTGTGCATTTGAAAAAAAATGTTCTGTTGTTCTACAAATGTCAATCGGGTCAGGTTGGTTAACACTGCTTTTCAAATCTTCTAAATACTCAATGGATTTTTGCATTATTGCTCTATAATTACTGAGAGAATGGTATTAAAATCTCCACTACAAATATGGATTTTTTTTCTATTTTACCTAGAAGACCTACTAGTTTTGTTCCATGCGTTTGGATGCTTTTTTATTAAGTGAATTAATTTTTAGGATTGTTTTGGCACTTCAACAAATTGAAACGTTTGTTATTATGAAATAATCTTTATCCTTCATAGTGTTTTATTGTTCTGAAATTTACTTCACTGGATAGCTGTATAGTAGTAGAACATTAGTAGTTTAGTAGACAGTTGTCACTTAAACTTGCCTTTAAACAGTTTTATCATGACGTCTTTTTCCATACTTCTAAAATTAATCCATGTGTGTCTTTATAATTAAAGTTTCTTGTAAAGATAATTTTTTTAGGTCAAACAATTTTTACCTTTTGATCTGGGTGTTTATATCATTTGAAGTTAATATGATTATTGGTGTGCTTAGATTTACATCTATCATGTTGATATTTGTTTCTATTTATTTCATCTTTTCTTTGTTCTCTTTTCTTCTTTTATGCCATATTATTTTTAGAAATAATTTAACTTACTAAATTAATTTTTTATTATTTCAATTTACCTCAGTTGTATCATTATTTATAACTATTTTGTTATTTCAGTGATTGTTTTAGGATTCATGGTATGTTAATTTTAACTTATCACAGTTGTCTTATTCCATTTGGGCTGTTTTAACAGAATATCATAAACTGGGTAACTTACAAACAACAGAAACTTATTTCTCGCAGTTCTGAAGATCGTGGTGCTGGCAGGTTTGGTGTCTGGTGAAGCCCCATTTTCTGGTTCCCATGTGGCACCTTCTTGCTTTCTCTGCACAAGATGGAAGAGGCGATGCGATTCTTTGGGGCCTGTTTTATAAAAGCAGGAATCCCATTCATGAGGGAGAATCCTTCATAACCTCATTACCCACCAAAGGCCCCATTTTCTGGTACTATGGACTTGGTGATTATGATTCAGCATAAGACCTTTGCAGGGACAAAAACTTTCAGACCATAGAACAACCTACTTTCAAGTGGCTTGAGAACCTTACAGCAGCACACTTCCTATTTTCTTGCACTGCTATAAGAAAATCCCAGAGACTGGGTGGTTTGAACAACAGACATTAATTTCTCACAGTTTTGGAGGCTATTAAGTTCAAGATCAAGATGTTGGCAGATTCGATTCCTGGGCAGGCCATTTTCCGGGTTTGCAGATGGCTACCTTCTTGTTCCAGCTGCACATGGTGCAAAGGGACTTATGGTGTCTGTTCCTCTTTTATAATCTAAACCCATCACAGGGGACCCACTCTCATGACTTCATTTAAGCCTAAATGTCTCCCAAGGGCCCACCTGCCAAAACCATCACATGGAGAACTAAGGCTTAACATACAAGGATGGGAAGGACACAAACATTCGGTCTAAAACCACTTTCGTTTCTTCACCCCTAATCTTTGTGCTATGGTATTCAGATGTTTTGTTTCTTACATGTCAAAAGCTACACATTACATTACCTTAAGTTTTACTTTAACATGCAATTAGCTTTTAAAGAGATTTAAAGAATAAATGAATTTTGTGTACTTATCCATTTAGTTATAATTTCTGGTGTTTCTTAATTCTTTTTGTACATCACGTGCTATCATTTTCTGTTTGAAGGCTACCTTTAGATTTTTTTTGTGTTGGTGAGTCTATTAGTGAATCCTTTCAGATTTTGTGTGTCTGCAAACAATATTTCACCCTTGTTTGAAAAGATATTTTCAGTCAAAGGCATGGAATTCTAGGTTGACAGAGGTTTTTTGTTTATGTTTTGTGCTTTAAAGGCATTGTGCACTGTCTTCCAGCCTGCATTGTTTCCAGTGGGAACTTTGTTTTCTTTACCTTTACTCTACTTACATAATGTAACTTCTTTTTCTGGTCACTTTTAATATTTTCTTTTTATCATGGATCTTGAGGTATTCAATTATGATGTTCTTTATGTTTCCTGTATTTGAGTTTCCGTGAGTTTCTTGGATCTGTGGAGTTGCAGTTTTCATCAAATTTTCAATCATATTTCCTCAACTACCTTTATCCTGCCCACTTTAGAACTTCAATCACACACATATTAGTCTGCTTAAAATTGTTTCATAGCTCTCTAAAACTCTGCTCGTTTAAACAAAAAGAAAGAACTCTTCTCTGTATTTCATTTTACATAGTTTTTATGGTTATATCTTCAAGTTCACTAATCCTTTCTTCTGCAATATCTAATGTGCCAATAATTCTATCTAGTATATTTTCCAACTCACATATTGTAATTATAATCTCCAGAAACTTAAATTCAATCTTTTTATATCTTTTGAACATATGAAATCATCTAGAACTGTTTTAATATCCTTACCTGCTCATGCTAACATCCGTTCTGGTTCTGTGTCTGTTTAGGTGGATTGATTTTCCTCCTTATTATAGGTTATATTTTCTTGTTTCTTTATATGTCTGGTAATTTTTGATATATGCTAGACCTTGTGAATTTACCTTGTTGAGAGCTGGATATTTTTGTATGTCTATAAATATCCCCAAGTTTTATTCTGAAATGAAGTTATTTGGAAATGATTTGATTTTTCAACATGACCATGCTTTTAAAATTTGTCGGACAAAACTAGAGCAATGTTCAATCTAGGGATGTTTATTCCTTACTACTGTGTACTTTTTCTCAGTTCCCCATGAATCCTGAGGTTTTCTGTTCTGGTTTGTGGGAATAGACTCTATTCCTAGCCTTATACCAAGCAGGCACTATTACCTCTAATCCTCTTTGAGATTTCTTTCCCTTGAATCAGGTAGTTTCCTTACATATATGCTCTGTTCAGTAATCAGTAGAAGCAGACTCAGCTGATATCTGGAATTTTCTCTCTGTGTAACCGTCTCCTCTCAAGTTCTCTATCCAGTGAACCCTAGTCACCTTGATGTCTTTGGACACCTAGTTCTAGTCTTCAACTCAGGTAAACTAACTGGGTTATTTAGGTTCTAACTGGGTTTCCCTTCCATGAGCTACAGCCTGTGAACCCCTTAAGGTATAAACTGGGGTCAAGTGTAGGGCTCACCTCATTTGTTTCCCAGTTCCCAAAGATGCCATTTCTCTTTAGCTGTACCCTGATATTTCTGTACCTGGTATTTCTGTTTGTTTGACAAATTATCTAGCCTCTCATCATTAGGTACCATCTGTTCAATGCCTGGGATTTAGTCTTTGATATCTAGCTAGCTTTTGTGTGAATCTCAGCAAGTTACTTTCTAAATTGATCTAGAATGTATTTTTATTTCCCTAAGGTCTTTATTTCCTTCCTTTACCACTTAGCTAATGCTTTTCTTCTAATGGTTTCCTCCCTTACATTTGTTACATGTATGTCAACTGGACTAATTGTTTATAGCACCCGAGCTTTTAAGTTGTTATTGATTTTTTCATCATTTAAATAAGAAATGTATGTTTCAACCATTTATTTGGTTAAGTGCATTATAGCTGATGTCCTTGTTTTATCAACAAGGATATATAGTGAATTAAAAGACAAATTTTTTGGAATCATATGTAATGTAATGATAAACATGGTAAACATAACCAAAGCCAATACTGTCAAGAATTGCTTAATGACAGAGATATGTTCTGAAAATGTGTGTCCTGAGGTTATTTCATCATTGTTTGAACATCATAGAATATACTTATATAAACCTAGAGAGTATCATATATGACATATTTAGGCTATATTGTATGTGCTGCACACACACACAAACACACACTATAACTCTAGGACCATGAAGAACAAAACACACGAGATTAAATCAAGCACAAGAGATATAAAGCAATCAAGACATGTGGTAAGCACAAGATGTATTAGGTTGCTGCTGATGTAACACAGTATACTGATTTAAAGTAAGGCTTTTTTTTAAGGCTTACTTTAAATCAGCAAAGAAAACACTCAATAATGTGAAGAGAGAGCCTACAGAATGGGAGAAAATCTACTACACACACCTCAGATAGAGCATTAATTTCCAGGGTCTCCCCAAGAATTCAAAAAAACTTAACACCAAATAAACAAATAACCCAATCAATAGATGGTCTAAGGAACTGAACAGACACTTCACAGAAGAAGAAATACAATTGATCAACAAATATATGGAAAAATGTTCAACATTTCTAGCAATTAGAGAAATGCAAATCAAAACTACTTTAAGATTTCATCTCACTACTGTCAGAATGATTATTTTCAAGAATACAAGCAGCAATAAATGTTGGTGAGGATGTGGGGGTAAAGGGTACACTCATGCATTGCTGCTGAGACTGCAAATTGGTGCAATCATTATAGAAAGCAGTATGGAGATGCCTCAGAAAACTTGGAATGAAACCACCATTTGACTCAGCTATCCCACTCCTTGGTTTATACCCAAAGGACTTAAAATCAGCATACTACAGTCATGAAGCCACATCAATGTTTATAACTGCTCAACACACAATAACTAAACTATGGAACCAACCTAGGTATCTTTCAACAGATGAATAAATAAAGAAAATGTGGTATGTACACACAATGGAATATTGCTCAATCTTAAAGAATGAAATGATGGCATTTGGTGGTAAATGGATGGAGCTGGAAAATATCATGCTAAGTGAAATAAGTCAATCCCCCAAAACCAAAGGCCAAATGTTTTCTCTGATATGCAGATGCTAATCCACAATAAAGGGGGGTGGTTAGGGAAGAGTAGAGTTACTTTGGATTTGGCAGAAGGGAGCAAAGTAAGGGGAGGGAGCATGGGAATAGGAAGGATAGTAGAATGAATAGGACATTATTACCCAATGTGCATACATGACTACACAACTAGTGTGATTCTACATCATGTACAACTAGAAGAATGAGAAGTTATATTCCATTTATGTCTGATGTGTCAAAGTGCATTCTATTGTCATGTGTGACTAATTAGAACAAAGTTTTTAAAAATACTGTTGATTTATGTATGATCTATTAAAATGTATAAATGCATTCATTCTACTGTCATGTTAATTAGAACAAAAAATTAAATATTAAAAAATAAAGTAAGCCCTTTTTAGTAAATAGGAGTACACCCTAAAATAATGATCAAAAATATACTACACTAAATATGTAAGCCAATAACAGTCTTTGTTAATGTTATCAATTATATGCTGTACATGATTATATATGCAATACTTTTACCACTGACAGCATAGTAGGTTTCTGTATACCTGTATCTCCACAAACAGGTGAATAATTCAATATGTCAATACATTATACACACTGGACACTAGAAAATGTAGACTGAGAGAAGTGAGACTTAACCAACAGAGAAGAAATCACATGCCAGTAGAAGACTTTCTCTTTTGCTCCACTCACCATTCAAACCAAGGAATGTACAAAGATTATTGAATACCCTTAGCTCTGTCCCGTGAAAAAAGGACAAGTCTGAGTTGTGGATGCATGTAGGAAAGGATGGAAATATAGGAAAGAGAGTAGTGAACTAAAGAGTTTGACTGCATTTCAGGAAGAATTTTGCTATTATCTTTTGTGGAAACAGCAAAAAAAGTTATCCTTATAACTGCCCTATTTTTGGCATCTCCCAAGCTCCATCATTTTTTTTTTTAAGAAATAGAGTGATATTCTGTCTCTAGGTTAAAATCTAACAAAAACAAAACATTTCAGTAGTTACAAATTCAAAGTGAAAAATAGGCTCTGATTTTTGCCTATTTGATAAATGGTCCTTGTCAAACAAAAACATTTGTTGAGTAATCAAATTTTAGACATTGCCCCTCCAGTTGTACAAACTATTGGAATTTGTTTGGGGTACTATTAATAGTGCTGGCATAAAAAATGGACAAAATAGAGACTGGAATGAAATCACCTATTCCAATAAAGGATGAAAATCTACTCCTAGCCTGAGAGTGGCTGGAGCATCCATTTGGAACTTAATGACTTCCCCCAATACCAGTGCAGGAAAGTACATATTCCTATGAGGACTACTGTTGATTCATTCAAAAGTGGTGGTAGATAATCAAGCTAAAAAGAAGGGAAGGCAGGAAGATAAAATGAAAGTCTGTTTTACTCTACTGGAAAATTTTAACTGCTTCATATACAAATCACTTCTACCAATCACTTCTATTCTCACAATAGTAATGACATGCAGATATTATAGTATTACCAATAATCAAGTGTCTACATTATGCCTAAAGTTGTTCACTGCTTTTTAGTCAATTAATTCAGACTAATATAATCATAAATAAACTAACACTAACAAAGAAACACTAGGTTTCTTTCTAAAGATAATAGTATATAACAGAAATCTATAATGGACTAACCATGCCTATCATATGTCTAAGATATTGACTTTGAGAATTGCAGGGT
The DNA here is from genome assembly GCF_902686445.1 of Sciurus carolinensis. Lineage (NCBI taxonomy): Eukaryota > Metazoa > Chordata > Mammalia > Rodentia > Sciuridae > Sciurus > Sciurus carolinensis. The sequence continues at coordinate 93,270,197 of NC_062218.1, read as the reverse complement.
TCAGATTTAATAATTGTTTAATTTACTACATTTCTGCTGTCAACAATCTGTCAGGTAAGGGATGACAACATGTAACTGTACAATGAGACAGAGGCTGAATATGGGTCTCCTCTACCTTTGACTGGTGGCTCTGTGGACATTTGACAATGGCAAAGATGTAGTTTATTGTTACTTTGAACTTATAGCCAGTCCTCTGGTTCATATTTCACCAACACTCAATCCTGGCCCTGCGTACTGAAGGAGATGAAATACATTTGTGTGTCCATCTGTTTAGAAAGTGCCCAGGGCTCTGAGGCTTCTCTTCCTTGAGTTTAGGAATAAATCCCAAGAATAGAAAGGAGTAGAGCAGGTGGTAGGAAGACCAGAAGATGCTGGGTGGTGATAAAGCAGTATTATTTGCAAAATTTGTCTTTCAAACTGATGTATCCACGTCAATTCTGACTCCCTTGGACTGGACTGCTTCCCATGAGCTTCTCTACTCTTTGTCTATTCTCAATGAATTAATTACCCTGAAACTTCTCTTTAATTTCTGGAAATCTCTATCTATCTCCTCCTAATTCTGAATCTCCCAGGTTTACAGTATAGGCTCTTACACATGAATCTCAGACAAACAGTAAAAACCATATCTTATGCTTGAATTATGCAGAGGTGAATAGTTGAGGGAGATAATAGTATTAAAAGAAAAATTTTAGAAAAAATGAAATTTAGCAGAGTTCATTTGAGCAAAGAATGATTCATGAATCAGGCAACACTCAAAACAAGGGGAGATTCAGAGAGCACAATCCAGCAATCCCACAAGGCAGTCTTTAAGGACAGAAAAACAGTACAGAATAACTTGACTTGTTACAGCTGGACATTTGCTTCACACAGACATGGTCTGGTCTGTTGGTAGCCAATGATGGGCTGAAATGCAGCTGCTGTGATTGGTTGACACTCTGCTGCTTGTTACAAGAACATGATCTAAGGTTGCAGTTTGCTATCTACAGGGATAGCATCAGGCCAAATTTAGTTCAATTTAACACTGGCTATTTTTTTTTTTTTTAAGATTTGAGAATTTAGTGTCCTTCTTAGTCATCTTGCCTTAATATTCTGAATCTGTTGAAAATAAATTACACCTGTTCTCATTTCTCCAAATAAAAGGATTTATTTCTTCTTCTATTTCCCCAGTTCTGTTTCAAACTGTCCATCTTCCAATGGTGTCCAGGACTGACCAGTTAAGTTCCCCAATGCTATCAATGGTGCTCCATTTGAGAGTGAAAGAGAAAGACACAGCCATCCTTTTGTCACAAGGAGACTCAGGAAAAGGAGATGAAAAATAAAACTCCAATGACTGTTTTCTGAACTTAAGATTTCATTTATTTCTGTTCCATCCCCAAATGACTTTACTGTACTGTAGTATTTTAATACAGAAAAAATTAAAACACTGGCATATTTGACATTTGAAATGATGCTGATTGGCTGGCATATTTTAAAACATCAAATAAGGCAGGCATCAGTGGTTGACAAATTTTTACACAAAATATACTGTAAGTAACAAATGAAAGGGAAAGTGTCAACAAATTTCTTTATAAAATTTAAAAGACAAATGCATAGAATTGCAGTAGGTGTATTAACTCCATGTAGAATTTAAAATGACTTTTGTGGTTTATAATCCTTTTAAGATTCAATCTGGAAAATTGCTTTGGAACAATGAAAACCTGAAATCAAATCATAAAGCAGACTAACGGATAAAGACTGTAATATAAATGGACATATTTTATCCTGCCTGCTCAAAGTGAGAGCAATTTCTATTCCCTTTATAAGCACAAAGAAGGGTCTACATTAATTTGCCTTACAATAGTCATTATTTCCTTTGCAAAAATTTAAATTATTTTTAAAACTCTAATCTGATTTTTGTTTTTTCTCTCAGTAATACTTACTGATTCAATTTTAGTTTATGTATATATATATATATCACAAAAAGTCAAAATCATATAGGAATTGATGGATATAAAATCATGGGTGCTATAAGACAGATGTTGCAAGGACTGGATTGTATGTGGGGGTTTAAGGACATAGACTTTACTTTGAAATGATCATATTTGGGTTTGAATATCAGTGTCTGCCAGGCAGAGACAAGACAGAACAAGATCAAAAACCACATCTTCTTGGTGAACTTTATTCCTTCACTATTTCTGTGCAACTTTTCAGAGCACATTGAAATTCTCTGCTATACTCTCCATGTGACTAGGTTTTAATGTATGGCAGCATGTCCCAAGGGCAGAGCAAATTATGCTACCTGAACCCTTTATCTGCAAGCAGCAATACAACAGGGCGATGTAAAATAGAAGACAGATTTATTTAGACATAAACAATGTAAAAAATATTATTCGATACAAGAAACATAAAATCCAATATCCCAATAAATCTAGCTGGCAAGCCTTACCTTATTGCTAAATGATTGCACAAAAGAACAAACTTTCTTTAATGTTTCCAGGTTGACAAATGCAATCTGTTCTGTACACTGCTTCCTAACTTTGTCAGGAGCTATAAAGTCCTCTCTTGGGTGCCAGTGTTTCTGAGGAAGTTTACAGGATTTCAGAGTCTATCCTATTGCAGTTTACTGAGGCCCTACCCATGCTTTTTGTCCCCTGGTGTTTAAGAAAACAGGGACACTATTGGAGGGTAGCATATAGACTTGTTCACATTTTGTGTCAATATCACTAATCAGTTATAAAAAATGATCTGATCTGGTGTGTCTCGAACATTACTGTGCATACAAAGGATCTTCTAAAAAGTGGACTTACAGTTACTTTGGGTGAGATCTGGGATTTCCAGGTGTAGCCAATACCATGCACATTGGACCACATTGTGTTGCAAGGATCTATATGACCTCAGTTTCAGAAGAAAAATATGACCCAAATGGTTCCACTTAAATTAAATTTCCACAGATATTTAAGACCATTATTTTGGAACATTTATTAAATTCTACAAACCGGGCCTGGGTCAAACAATTGGAATACACTGAAGATGCATTTAGACTCTAGTGGGAACCAGAGAATGTACAGAGATTTCACAGTCAGAGCCAGAACTCATGGTTTCCTGAATTCTAGTCCACAGTCCTGCAAAGTCTTTGCCCCCATGCCACCTTTATAGCTGTCTCATGTCCTACCTACATTTTCCTACTATTTCAAGCCTCCTATTTCCAGCACCTCCTCCAAATTATATGGTAATTTCTTCATTACCAAGGCCCACTCAATAGCAAATTGTTCTATACTAACAGGTACGTGTACTATCCTGCAAGTCATGGGGAATCTATGAAGGGCATTAGTGGGAAAGTGCCACCGAGGAGGGGAGTTGAATCTGTGTTGTTGACTGCTGAGCACCTAGGACAGTGACAGTAAGAATTGAGTTTACATTTGTTGAATGAATGAAGGCTTGTATTTTGGATAGGCTAACTCCTCAAAATAAGGAGGCCAGATTGAGTGAAAACACTTCTACTTGAGAGTTAGGGAGAATGAACTGACCATCCATTTCACACTCTGAGGCTGCTGTTACCATTTAATTCAGGAAATCCTTCATATAATTGGAGAGAGCTGTTGTTATAAACTGAACTGTATGGATTTGAACCCAAGACTTGCCAACCCCAGGACGTTTGGTTTTTTAGTCCACTACTACTTCAAATCCACATGACCTGTGTGGTACTGATCACAGAGTATGTAAAGCAAATGCATGTTAGATTCAATGAACATAACAGCAGAAAGTGTAGCAAAATTATTAAACATTCAGGCTTAGGTGTCAAACAGCTCTCATTTCAAATTCTGCTTCTGTCACTTAGTAGTGGACTTGAGCAAATGAGTACATCTCTGTGGCTAGTGCCTCTTCTGTAAATGTGACTAACGACACCTACTTCACAGAACTAGAGAAAATGTAAGAAAAAATGTGAGAGAAAATGTAAGAAAAAAGGTTCAGCATAGCACTTAGCATGTATTCAGTGTTCAATAGTTAGAACTCTTATTATTTATTGTTACTGTTGAGCAATATGCTCAAATTTTATTTTGAGGACTCTAAACTGAATAACGAAGAAAAATTCCCCATTTCCATTAGCAGGTAGTAAATAAACTGGAGATTTCTCAGAATAAAATGCAGAACAATTTAACTCTGATGACTTAATTAGGGTCTTAATAAAGGACTATACCCTGAAAAAGCTTTCTGGACTGACAATCCTTTGTTTTCTCAGCTAAAAAAGAGGGCAATCATAATATTGAACTGCTTCATAAACTTTTTGAAGAATGCCAAACTCAGATGTCAAAGATAATTCAAAAAAATACAAAGAAACTTATGCATTCTAACTAATAATTATCTTTTTGTCTGAGGTCCAGTTCAAAACTACTCTGGTAATTCACTGACTGAACAGTCTTTCTTTATCAGCCACTTGTCAATCGGTACAGTTGAAATGCCCCCAAATAGTGTAGGAATACATTTTGGGGTGTTGCCATGGTAACCTATAGACTGCCTTAGAATGCCTTAAGTCTGCAAGCCTCAGTTCTGTTACAGTCAAGATAATCAATGACAATATTAGACCAACTTGAAGCATAATTCAAACCAATTTCCATTTTTATTGAGTACATCATACTTCATATAATAATTTTTCCTCATAGTATGTCTTTTACCTTATGTGAAAATACAAATAACCTGCTCCATCTGGCAACTACTTTCCCACCATTTATATCTTGCCACATCTCACAGATAAACATTTATCTCTTAAATATCTCTTTTCCTTGAAAATATTTCCTGAAGGATAACTGCCAGACTGAAATTTTTCAATACTGTTAAATATCTCTGAGTATTATTATACAAGCCGAACTGAAAACCTGTCTTAATATCACAATTTTTGCAGGAAACATTGGATAATCATTTGATGATAGTTGCAAAATTCCTTTGAACTCAATTTTTAGTTAACCCAATTGATAGTTTCTATTCAGAGATATACAGAGAGAAAACCAAGACAATAAAATATTAAACATGTTGACAATGCATCTCTTAGCTGAAAAGAGGTACAATTAAATCATTCTGATAAGTCACTTGACAAAAAGAAAAGAGTATGCACATAGTAGAATGAGTGCTGACAGTCTCTGTCTCCATAAATAAAAAGATACAATTAATTTAAAACCACTATTTAACTTCTAGGACAATCTTTCCATCCTTTAATGAATTATGCTTTTAGAATGCAATTCAGTTGCACATCTCAGTCCACCTTGGACAAACAGTAGAGTCTCTGGGGGCAACTTTAAGTATATTTGCCTACAGTTTGTGTATTAACTTTGGATTCTTTCCTTTCTCCCCACTGGAAAGTCTGACAATGATAGTTGAAAGATTTCTTTTCTCCTCTTGCTCTTTATAAAAAAAATCAACTAGATTGTATTACCGTGGACATTTTCTTAATGCTTATATGTCAAGATGAAAAATTTCATTTGCTAGAATTTCAGGGAAAAAAGAGATTTTTCTAAAGCAGCTAAAACCAGAAAGTATACAATATTTTGATATCGTTCGGGATTCCTTTGTTCTAGCTCTAACTGATTAACATATAAAAGGCATGATCCCCATACCTTTTTCATTGCTGTATAGTAATAGGATCTCATAATAGAGAAGGGACTCTCATGGGGGCATTTTGGCAACTTTTGTGGACACATTTGACTGCCACAACGATCGGAAGTGAAATTAATGTATACTGGCAGGGGATAGTGCTGATAAAGTCCTGCAGTACATAGGGAAACATCCTGCATGATTTTCAAATGACCCACCAGAATTCCATTTAGGTAAACAAAACAATTTGTTTGTCTGAAAAAGAAAAAAAGACATGATCATTGTAGTTAGGAACATCGAAGGAAAGGCTTTAGAAAGGGAAGAATAAGTGAATCTAATAGATCGTTTCTTGTGGGTGTGAGTGGGAGTGAGGAGGTTGCAATTCTCTGAATGAATCAACTACGACTGAGAAATTTTTCAAATGCTAAAAGAGAACATCTTGTTGATCCAGCTTTGGCAATGAGACAATTTCACCAGGGACTGCAGGGAACCTTGACTGACAGTTTGTCCAAAGTGGCATAGGAGTGTGAGAAGCAAAGTCAGGCATTATTAACTATAGAAAGGGGTATGGATGATGAAAAGTCAAAACAGTCCTGAAGGACTGTATAATTATCTCAGGGGTTCAGCAAAACAAAGAGTACTGGACAGCAGGAGCCCAGGCTTTGGGAAGGTAGCAGGTGACAATTAGATGGCACCTGAGAAAGCAGAAGTAAACAGTGGGCCAGAAGGATGGCCCCAAAATGCTGTGCAGTGTACAAGGGATGCTTTCCATAGACCCCACATATCTTCAAGAAATCTCATTTCCTGATTGGAAGAGGTCCAGAACCATCCAACTGGTTCAAGATCCAGGTCAGATTATCCAGGTTCTCCAAGTCTGGAAACAATGTTTGCATAGGAGTACTCATATTTAAATTTACAGAAAGGAAAGCTTTGAAAGAAAAATATGGGCAAGATTTCATTTTAGAGATAAGGAAAGAAGTCTTGAGTTTGCATTTGGTAGTAGTTCATAAGTTTGAGTGAATGCTCTGTGTACAAAACTCTAATCTTCATTAAGTGTAAGTTGAGGGGGCTCTTCTACCTGTCACTGTCCAACTCTTCCATTGTGTCTCCCTGGTCTTAATTATTGGATGTTAATTATTGATGCAGGTAATTCCTGCATCATTCTACCCTAAGCAGAGTTCCTGTTACCCTCATTATATTTGTATGGAAGGAACTAACTTTCCCTCATGCAGATGTGGGACACTAGACAATAGATCTACATTGGGGATTATCTGCTTATCAAATGTACAAGAAAAAAAATACTAGAATTGGTTGCTGAGGCTTGGGTACTCTATTACTAGAAACTATATGCACATATCTTTTCACTTTGGCAGGTTTTGGATACTAGAATCTAAACTTTTGGGCTTTAGATATATTCACTACCTAGTCTATTACACGCCAACCATCTTGCTAAGATTAGGTTAAGATATCTTACCTTAAGTTAATTAATTTTAATTTTAAGTATTTTAAAGTCTTTATGAGCAAAGAAAATAAAAGCACGAAGAGAGAGCCCACAGAATGGGAGAAAATCTTTGCCAGCTATTTCTCCAACAGGTGATTAATATCTAGAACATATAAATAAATCAAAAAACTTAACACCAAAACAAAAAGAACTCAATCAATAATGGGTAAAAGAACTAACTAGACATTTCTCAAAAAATAAATACAAATGACCAACAAATATATGAAAAATGTTCAATGTTCCTAGCAATCAGGAAAATGCAATGGCAATCATCAAGAATACAAATAATAGGGCTGGGGTTGAGGCTCAGTGGTAGAGCACTTGCCTAGCATGTGTGAAGTACTGGGTTCAATTCTCAGCACCACATATAAATAAATGAATAAAATAAAAGTCTATCAACATTTAAAAAATAAAAAAGAATACAAGTAATAAATGCTGGTGAGGGGGTGTGGGGTAAAACATACATTGTTGTGGGACTACAAATTATTACAACCTCTTTGGAAGGTAGTATGGCGAGTCGCAAAAGACTATAAATTGAATCATCATATGACTGAACCATGAAACTCCTTGGTATTTATCCAATAGAACTAAAATCATCATACTCTAGTGATACAGGCACATCAGTGATTATAGTAGCACAACTCACAATAGCCAAGTTATGGAACCAGCCCAGGTGCCTTTTAACAAATGAATGGATAAGAAAATGTGGTACATATACACAAAGGAGCTTTACTCAGCCATAAAGAAGAATAAAATTATGGCATTTACTGTCAAATGAATGGAACTGGAGAACATCATGCTAAGTGAAATAAGTCGTACTCGAAAAGTCAAGGATTGAGTTTTCTCTTACATGTGGAAGCTAGAGCATTTAAGGGGGGAAATAGGGTAAGGTGTCCCATTAAAATAGAAGGGAGATCAGTGAAGTAGGGGAAGAGGCTAAAGGGGAAGGGAGGAGGGGTGGGATAGGGGAAGAAGTGGGGAATGAAATTGACCAAATTATTCTATGTACACATATGCACATGGTAGATCTATTAAGCATCACTTTAAAAAGTTATAAATAAATAAAAGACCAGCAGAGTAGAGAGAGAAGAAAAGTTTGTGGGAGGGAGGGAAAAAGGAAGTACTACAGCCTGAAATGGAAGCAATTATATTCTATGCATATATATTTATGTCAAAATAAACCTCACTATTAGGTATAACTATAATGTACTAATAAAAATTATTTAAAACCTCCTTGTGAATTCCTGAACTATATGAGAGATGTCATAAAAGTAAAAGAAAATTTTTGGTCTGGGGCATCCTCTTGGACAGACTAAACAAATGATTCAAGGTTCTTTTTAGTTCAACCATTCCATGAAATTTGAGCTCCAACACCAAGCTTGCATTTGATCAGGGTTATATTAGTCTTGGCATTTAGAAAACAATGATTGAATATTTATGTTGGTTATGTGAAATGAAGAAAAAACTCTGATTGACTGTTAGAATAATAAGATCTTTGAAACTCTTAAGCATTATTTTTAGCAGCCTAATGCTCTAGTTCTCTTGCAGCCATGAATCATCCAGTGATGTTTACCTTGGGACAAGTTTCTCCAAAGCTAGGAATCATTGAATGGGCCTGATTATAACAAATTGTTCTCCCTGTTTAAAAGAAATTATCTTTTGAAAGCATGCTAGCTATATCATGAAACCTATAGATACATGAAAAAGTTATTTTATGTCCCTTAAGCAGGGAAACTTACTGGACATTATGTATCTTAATTATAAAAACATAAACCCCCTCTGTATTAGAACTGTAGCCTGTCCAGTAAGACAGCCAGATTCTCCAATGATTTTTTAAAATTTCTGTCATTTTTTAATTGATACATGATGTTTTTACTTATTTATTCTCTGATAAGTTTTTAAAAGTCCAAGTGAATTGTTCCTAGAGAAAATCATGTTTGGGGGAAAAAAAGTGCTCCAACCTCTTCTAATTCCAGATCTATTCAACTTAGAGTTGCCTCCAACTTGATTCTTAGTCTACCAGGAAGCAAAATCTTGGACCAGGATTGGACCAAATGATATGCTGCTGCACATGATTGGCTCTCCCCAACCTATGTAACTTAAGCATTTTTTCAATATTTATTTAAAGGGAGTGAAGGAAGATCAGAAAGCTAGAGCTGAGGGAGGCTCAGTCTTTCCTTGATGTCCCTAGGCTATTCAACTCCAGATCAAACTTGCATTCTCCCCACTCAGCAAAAGGAAATCGGCCTTGCTGTAGAGTCAGTTTCTCACCGTCTCTTACTTATGCACACTCCTTGATAAAACCCTAATGTTTAAGGGGAAAAAGAAGTAGAACCCAAAAGGATACAAGGAGAAAACCATATTATTTTTTCCTTACTGGTCCTTAAATCCTTTCCATGGGTTAGTTCTTTCCTGTCAATGCAAGAAAACTTATTTTTGTTCACTTGTAGATAATGTTTCAAAAGTTCTCCGGGAACTTCTGTTTAAACTTCAATATCAGTGGTTAAAATGTTCATTCCTATGTAATAGTCAAAACTGCAAACTTCAATCAAATGTAAAGCTTCTCTCTTCCTTCAAATTGGACTACTTCCAGCTGAATGCCTATAACAATGAAAAGGATGCATGATCGGCCTCTTCTCTACTCTCCAGCTTGAACTTCTTTTAGAGTACTCCCTTCCCCTGAGACAGATTCTGACTACCCAGCTTCAGGTCATTGGTAAGCAGTTGGTCCCCACTGTTGGGAATCCCAACAACGCTTCAGGCTGTCTGTACGGGCCAGATCCAAAGCAACCGCTTGCTCATGCAGCCTTCTTTTATCTATCATACCAAGGCAGACTTTGGGAGACAGCTTCACCACAGCACCCTCATAACCTTGAGTGTCTCTGCATGGGCCTCATAGCACAGCTTGATTACAGGCTGACTCAAGTCTTGGCTGAAAGCCTGTGATTCCTCCCAGAACAAGGAGGAGATAAGAAGTCTTCTGAAAAGCTGCCACAAGGAAGCTTCTTGTCTGCCTTTCCATCTGGTAAGGGACAATAACAAGATTATTTATTATCTATGTCCCTAATTTCAGCTGAGTACAGGGCCCTCCCTTCTCCCTTAGGATTCAGCTACAGGCTTCTGTGTATATCTATAAAACTGCTTGGTTATAACTTAAAGTTGGGTTCTCAGCAACAGAATGATGACTACTCCATCACCTGCTATTCTTATTTAGTGTCACCATCCCTCCCTGTCCTCTGGGACTAGAGAGGTGGGAATGACACTGTGTCAATATTGCCTTTGCTATAGTGTGAACCTACCTGAAATCCCCTGGGCTCATTGTCCACTTATCAGTTGAATCACTGGAAGTATGGCAAGCCAAGCTAGTGGCTTCCATAGTGGCCCTGATGACTCCTTTACCCACAGTAATGCTGCTTAGAGATGCCTAATCACTAGCCAGCAGCCAGCCATTCAAGGCTCTCATCTTCATACTTACCCAGTCACTATTCCCTACAAACATCAGGTGCTTACGTCAAGCTTTGTAAGTAGTTTTCTTTAAGTTCTTCTTCCTAGATGTAGAGGTAAATACATTCTACCACCCCAACACGGCTGAGCGTGGGAGAGAGACTTTCCAACAGCATTGTACAAAAAGCACTACTCTCCTCCCCCCAACCTGTTCAACTCAAGCCTTTTATATGTGCGAACGGGTTTTTGCCTAAGCCTGCAGAATTGATCAACCTTCTTTGCATGATGATTTAGCACTATATTTTGGGAATAGGAGCATAACTTGATGTCTATAACCTATTGTGTTATTCTCAGCATTTGAAGTCTCAGCTGAAATGAAGACAAAGAGTTCTCAGTAAACTTTGACTGGTTGATCATCAACCCTAAATAGCCTGTTCAAATTTTTCCTCCCAGTCACAGAACAATCTTCCTGAAAGAAATTCTGATGAAAAACCATGTTTATCCATTTGTTACACTAGTAGTGAGGCTTTATCACCCTTTACAGATTGCAATCCTAGGTAATGTTCTAACTGGCCACCACTAACTTGGCACCTGTGCCAACCATGAACAGGTTGTCATGCTTTATTCTAGGCCAATAAGCAGGTAGATTTAATTTAGAGAATATTTAAGGCCTAATGCTCTCTTGTCAGTTGCTTGTGAAGGCAAGAGTTAACCTTCTGGAGCACATAAATCTCAATCACAAAGTTGTTGAGTTCATAACCCTTTTGCTTGCTTTGATTAAACAACTGCATAGCCTGAAAATTGCACTGAGCTTTTTAAAAACTTGAAGCCCTGTGAGATTTCATCCATTTTATTTGTCTTCAGCCAAATATGGAGGAACAAGTCCTCTGAAGTGTCTGGCCCTGGGGGAATAAAACTATGCATCAGCTGCACCTCTAGTGCCCCCTTTTGTTGCTTTCTCTCTGCTCTAAGCAGCTAAGGCTCATATATTTTCCCCAAGATCTAAATTCTCAGGACTGAGTCCTGGCTCTGAACTATTTTCTCCCCACTTCCTACTAAAATTCGCCTTTTATGTCTCTCACTTGTTCTGATGAGTATTTACTCTGGGTTTCTAAAGAGAGTTTTGCCTTTCCTTGCTTGGTTTTCTCTCTTCTATCCAAACTAAGACATTCCCACTTTTCCTTGGGATTTTTACAATGAGTATGCAGAAAGAGGAGAACTGGTAGAGGAGATAACAAATTAAGGAATTTACCTTAAAACTACAATTGCCTATAGCAATAATGTATCATTAACTTCCATCTTTTTCCAACAATTAGACCCTAATGGTAAAATTTCAGGCTCTGGAAGCAGAGTGTAAGAAAGGAAACTCGATATTAAGCAAACTATCATGTTGAACAAAAAAGGAATATTCTTACCAAATTTTTTACTCCACTTAAGACTAGCTTTGCTTAAAAGCTGTCATAAGAATTTTCTATAAACCTTTCATTTATTTGACAAAATGTATACTTTTTAAAATATCACTCACCACAAATAATGATTACTGAACATCTATGAATTAGCAGGTGCAATTCTAAGGTATTTAACACACATTGATAGACATTTTAACTATGGCAAAATGATAGTTGACTTTTCAACGTATTCTCTCCTTCTGGGATAGTAATAGATTATTAACCAAGTACATGGTTTTCCACTTTGAGACTATTTCTCATCTTACCTTACAGGTAGGTAGCCATATGGCTAAGTTCTTCTCAAGAGAATGTGGACAGAGTGACATCACTTGAATAAATATATTTTTTTTTTTGCTCTGGATTGTCTCTCTTTTCCTTTTTCTACTGCATGAAATGCAGGTGTATTCATAAGCTAGTTTGCTCAAGCATAGAGAACAAGAATCTAGGGAATAAAAAAATGCATTTATTTATTAATCGCCTGTATGTCTTCTTCTGTGAAGTGTATGTCCAGTTTTTGGCCCATATGTTGATTGGGTTCTTTGTATTTTTGGTGTAAAGTTTTGTAAGTTCTTTATAAATTTTGGAGATTAGTGCTCTATCCAAAGTGCATGTGGAAAAGATTTTCTCCTATTGTGTAGGCTCTCTCTTCACATTATTGATTGTATCCTTTGCTGAGAAAAAGCTTTTTAGTTTGAATCCATCCCATTAACTGGACAGACACTTTACAGAAGATATACAGGTGATTAATAAATATATGAAAAAATGTTCAACATCTCTAGTAATTAGAGAAATGCAAATTAAAACAACTCTAAGAGTTCATCTTACTCCAATTAGAATGGCTATTACCAAGAACACAAACAATAATAGATGTTGGCATGGATGTGGGGAAAAAGGCACACTCTTACATTGCTGGTGGAGTTGCAAATTGGTGCATCCACTCTGGAAAGCGGTGTGGAGAATCCTAAGAGAACTTGGAATGGACCCACCTTTTGACCCAGTCATCCCACTCCTCAGTTTATACCCAAAGGACTTAAAATTAGCATACTACAGTCATGCAGCCACATCGATGTTTATAGCAGCTCAATTAACAATAGATTGTGGAACCAACCTAGATGCCCTTCAACAGATGAATGGATAAAGAAACTGTGGTATGAATACACAATGGAATATTATTCAGTCATAAAGAAGAATAACATGGCATTTGCAAATAAATGGATGGAATTGGAGAATATCATGCTAAGTGAAATAAATCAATCCCAAAAAACAAAGGCCAAATGTTTTCCCTGATAAGTGGATGATGATTATATAATGGGGTAGGGAGGTGGGAGGTGAGAGAATGAGGAACTTTAGATTACATAGAGGGAAATGAGAAGGGTGAGTATGAAAAATGGTGGAATGAGTCAGACATCATTACCCTACGTACATGTATGATATCATGAATGGTATGAATTTACATTGTGCACAACCACAGAAACGAAAAGATGTACCCTATTTGTGTACAATGAATCAAAATGCAGTCTGTAAAAAATTATAAATAAAAAAATTTTTAAAAAAACAATGCAATGAAGAGTACCTGGGTCCTGACTCTGTGGAGGAAAAATGTCCATCTTTGTGAACTGACATAATACTTTTCTCATTTTTGTAGCAGTTTATCCTATATTTTAATTGACATATTATCAAAACATAATTCTCCTCTAAATACTGTGATATGTGTATTATTATCACTGTTTCACAATAAGGAAATGAAAGTTGAGATTAAATAAAGGTATAAATAAAAAAGAAGATACAGTTGGGAAGTGGGTGAATTAGGATTCAAGTTCATATTTAGTTCCAAAAGCATGTAGTTTCCCACTCTTTATATATATCGTTTATATATTTTTCATTAATTCCTGTATGCAGCATGACCTAGTTTTTCTTAAAAGAAGTCATAGGAACTTCTAAGATATTCTCAAGTTTTTGCCAATATATACATGTAACACAAATTACATAAGAATTTATATACAAAATTTTCTTAATATTTTATATATTAGGTGTTGTGAGAATCCATGTGACTTTGTCTTAGAATGGTGTCATGAGAACTCATGATTCTCAGACATTTTGGTCTCAGGATTCCTTTATATGTAGATTTATTGAGCATCCCCCAAACCCCCACTGCACACACTTACCAACTTTGTAGAGATATGAGGTTGAAAGGAAATAAATATTTTAACTGCATTTTCACACAGTTGTGAATATTCTTTGATACTACACCAAAACTCAACAAGTAATGGCTATTTAAAGGTGAGGTGCAACAGGGTTCTGAAACTATATCAGTGAATTCTTGGAATTCAGTTGCATTAAAGTTCATTGGTCCAGGGGCTGGGGTTGTGGCTCGGTGGTAGAGCACTTGCCTAGCTGTGTGAGGCCTCAGGTTCGATCCTTAGTACCACATAAAAATAAAATAAAGGTATTATGTCTACCTACAAATTAAAAAGAATTTTTTTTTAAATTCACTGGTCCATCTTGCACTTTCATGGAATCTTTAACCCATGTGTAATTTTGTAATACCATGGGGTCATTTGGAAAATACTGGTCCACTGAGGTATGCAGACACATTTCATTATCTAATTTAAAAAATCACATATTATCACAACCAATTTAATCAAAAAAGTCTTTAAGTTTTAGAAAGCTGTCAAGCTCACGGTTTAAATATGAATTTTCCCAAATGTTAAATTTCACTTGAAATCTTGAATTTTATCACTGGCAACGTGGAGCATAAATTATTCTCCTTCAAGGGATAGGCTCGTATTGTTCATTTTGGAGACCATGTCTGCCAAATGCCCAAGTGTGAACAATGACGGTTTGCCTGTCAATTGTTCCTTCAAGTGAAATGGTGTTCTGTGAAAAAGACTCTATTGTTGGGCTCGAAATTCAGTCACGGGAGTGCTTTTCCTCTAGCCACCTTACTTTGGTGTGCAGCAGCAGCACTGTACCCATGTTTTTGTCATTTTGTCACATGGGACACTCAAATGACTTATACCAAAGGATTAAGATTTAATAAAATAATTATTATTTTATTTCATTATTAAGTGAAACCAAGGGCTGAGAATGTAGCTCAGTGGTAGAGCACTTGCTAGCATGAGTGCAGCCCTGGGTTCAATCCCTAGCAACACACATACACACAAAGTCTGACTTAAGTAAAAATTTATTTTGCTTTTATAATGTGTTTGGTGGTGAAGAGCATACTGACTGAAGCTAGTTCTGCATGCAGTCATTGCTTGGATTCTTCCTGAATTGCTGGTAGTTTAACTTATCACTATGTTTGCACATCAGCAAGTATTCAATTGTGGTAAAAAAGGCGAATGATGTCTTTGTGTTACCACAAAAATCATTTCGACCTCACACAACTCCTGAAAGTCTCAGGGACACCGTGGAATCTGTGGATTATAGTTGAAGAATCTCTGCTATAAGACAAACAAAAACATGCAAACCCCAGCAACCAAAAATATCTTAAAGTGATTAAAAATTCTGTGTGTATTTTTATTCAGCACCATCAGAGAAACAAATAACTCGGTACGATTCTTCGTAAAATCATTCTCCCTTCAACCCAAAGTTTTATGCTATAACTGCTAGACTCTGGTACCTTTCTCTCCAACCCACCTGGAAGCTCCTTCCCTCGTTGTGCCCTTTCATTCATCTCCATCTACCTCTTACCTATTTGTTGTCATATTACAGACTCAAAATTTGGTCAAACAAGAGAAAAAGAAGCAGCAGATCATAAGAACACTGTAATCCCTGACTTGTTGAAAATGCAATAGAAAGAAAATTGAATGCAATATCATATCTATATAAATATATACATTGCCACATTAAAAAAAAAAACTTTTGAGAAGCTGTTATATACTGTGCTAAATATTAACCATTCATACTCAGCATGATCTCCACCCATCCAAACTCTTCCTTAGAATCTTCTAGATTCTTCTAGCACAAGTCATCCTGTGTAATATTTGGGAGTCAGAAGAGAAGAAAGCCATGATTCTTCCCCAGCAGTGTCTGGTAGATACCTGGGTAAATAGCAAGCATGAAGTTTACAGCTCTTTCTGAGTGAATTTCCTACATTTGGCCTTCAAGCCACTATAATCACCAGTCACTGTGGTTCCTGGATTTCCAAATTTCCTCAAAGCCAGCAGTATGTTTTCATGAACTTCAATTGTCACAGTCTTACCAATAGCTTTGTTAAGTTGGTAATTCTCTTTGTATTTAATCATCCTTCCCTGATACAGCTTAGGAGAGGTAAGTATTTTCCTAGAAAAACCCTGACTAATAACCATTTAGTTCTAGAAGAAACCTAGGATTTAGTGATCTGACTTTGTTAGATTGAACAATAATTACAATGTTAATGAAACATGGAATACCTGATTCTGGAAATCAGTGGCAAGATTATTATCTTTGCTTTCTGGAGTGAAGGGTTTATTGTAGAAAAACCTTGGGAAGAGTATTACAAAAGGATTTTAAGATGAAATAAGGATCGTAAGGATGATGAAATGGGCTGTCTGACTCTAAATAAAAGGTTAGGATTTCACATTCTCAGCTCAAAGAGACAGAGAACTTCTAGGACTTCTCTAAAAATATCTCTTATAGCCATATGGCTAATGTAAAATTTTTTTTTATCTTGTATGTTGGATAATTATAAACCAAATGGAATTCACAGACTTGCCAGGTCTCTTATGTAAAAGTTAGGGCATTGATTGGGAATGAGCAAAAATTGAAATGAGGACATTTGGGTGGATTCCAATAACTCTGAGAATCACAAAGTTCTAAATCCCACTGAGCTTCCTCTCTTCCCTCTTTTAGATTTGCCTCCCCTGGCTTTAAGAACCTGAAACAAAGACCCTGACTGCATGTGATATAATCATGATGCACCTCCGCCATATCTTATTGCCCCCAGATTATTAACTAGAGTCAGAGAACAACAGACCCTGGGAAAATAAGTACAGAGTCTGACCCACAAGGCTATAATACACACACTAGAGAATTCAAAGATATGTATTATCAAAAACCCATAAAGCATTTGTGGGAGGCAAAATTTTGGATGTGACCAAATGTGTTAACATGGATGCAGTTTCCATAGATTACAGATTTGATATTTAGTTTGAGGGCCTGAAAAAAACCTCTATTATAGACAATTTCCCAATTGGCTAACAAAAACAAGGACTCTATAGTGGCCTTCGTTAAATAAAATTAATAAAAGAAGTAAAATTTGTAAAAGAAGAAAATCAAAGGATTTTATCTAAAATTGTTGGTGTGCATCAATCACACATTACCTGAAGACAACCCAGAAGGCAATTCTATCATGAAGGCATTGAGAAATCATTAGAAAAGGGAGTGCTAGATACTTGAAAATCTCAGAGGTGTTCTTTTGGAGATTAGGTATGGTAATGCAATATAACAATATTCAGATGTGATACCAGGAGCTACAGAGGCCAGTTGACAGCACTTGGTCACCATAGACAAGGCAGTGAAGATTATTGCACTGGATAACAGGCCTGAGTCCTGATTCAAATGGTTTTATCCAGAGAGATCTTTGGCAGTGGCTTTTTTATCATAGTGTTTCTCAGACTCAAATCTTCAAAGTCTTAGTTCATTTGTAAAAGTTTAAGTATTGTCTGACTTTAAACTATCAGTTCTCCCAAATGAGCCAGCTAATAGGGTATCTTAAGAGAATAGAAGGCTGGTACCTCTTAAGGAAGGACCCAATGAAGTTACAAGAAGGTACTACAGAAATTTCTCCTAGCTGTCCCCAAAAGGAAATACACCCATTTATCAGGTGATAATACTGTGAGGAAAGGAAAATACCCAGACATTTCTAGGTTTCTGGTCACTGACTCTAAAATGACAGATCTTTAGAATACCCCCTCAATTTTAAGATCTACCAGTTAGAGTAGAAACTCAAGGCTGTCAGACAGTGAGTGGAACTCTAGCTTGAATCTATTTCCCAATAGACCTATAAACCTTGTCTCATTATTATTTTCCCAGTTTCCAAAAGCATATTTGCCAAGAATCCTTATTTCCAGTCCTTTAAGAGAGGGCTATTCTCATGAGAAGGACTGAGGGGAAGCTCCTAGAATTGCCTCCTTTCTATTTAAGTAGTAAATAATAATTTATAATCCTGGGGACTTTCAGAGATTAATATCATCACCAAAAACATGAAAGTTGCAAGGATGGTGCTGTCTATCACATTTGCATAAATCTCCCCCTAATTGTCTTGTGGCAGAAGAAAAATGAGTTTTGGGAAATAACAGTGGATTATTACAAACTCAATTAAGTTGCAGTACTAATTACATCTACTGATGTCACTACTGCAATTTTTCTAGAGCATATCAATGTATCCTCTGGCATCAGGTATACCACTATTGGTCTGGAGATACTTTCTTGTCTATATTTCAATTCATAAAGACCAATTGTTGCCAATGGAAATGCTGTGATAAATCTCTGAAAAATCCAGATAAGAGAGTTATATCTAGACCCTTGGAGTTTAAGAGCAAAACTATACTGTCTTTCACAGGTCATTTTTCTCCTTTTGGAGGATAACTTCTGGAACAGAATTGGATGCAAAAAGAGACTGATATGTACATGTATGATTACACAAATGGTGTGACACTATTTTGTGTACAACCACAGAAACTATCGTTGTACCCCATTTGTGTACAATGAATCAAATTTTAAAAATTTTTAAAAAGAGAATGAACGTGGCCCATTAAACATCCATGAACTAGAAGTTATATAATGTCACAGACTTGGGCATGGACATCAGAACTTTGTAATCAAGTAGAAGAAGCAGTATAAATAAGACCATGCCCAGGGCTGGGGATATAGCTCAGTTGGTGGAGTGCTTGCCTAGCAAGCTCAAGGCCCTGGGTTCAATCCCCAGCACCACACACACAAAATAATAATAATAAATAAATAAAAAATAAAAAAGACCATGCCCAAACAGACCTCAAAGACACAAAGAAGCTACCAGAGCAGCTGATTCCCATGGCACCTACTCCTGCTGCTTTGGTACCTCTCCCTTTACTCTCACCTGTAGCCCCATCTATGGTCAGTTGAGAGAGAAAGAAACAATTTGGTCCCAATTCTGTCAGTAACAACTCCCAAATGGAGTGGCACTACATTTCAGTCATATCTGTAACTGGTTCAGAAAAGCAAATGAAAATGGTATATGATGGCTATAGAAAGGAGCTATTAAAAGAATGGGAAAGTTGGAAGTGGTGGCATCTGTCTGTAGTTCCAGCTACTTGGGAAGTAAAGGTGGAAGACTTGCTTGAGTCCAGGAATTCAAGACAGCCTGGGCAACATAGTGAGATCCTATCTCAAAAAAAAAAGGGGGGTGTGGGTCAGGGAGAGATACTTATATTAGTCTTCCTGATGCATATACAAAAAAAGCAAATTATATTTTATGTATCACAGGTTAAGATTCTAGCATTATCCCACTCACCACCATCCCCTTCCATGGCACTAACTCTGGGTACCATTTATTCAATAAAAGTCACTAAAGTCTTAATATGGCTCTTCTAAGTGACATTTATCACCCTACCTATTGATTGAAGTCTTATTGGATTTTCCACTAATTATCCCTTTCATCCTTTTTTTGCCTATACAATTTCACCTATTTCTCCTCCCCATCCTGCACTTTACAACTATACCCCCCTAAACAGGGAGCCTAACATTCAAATGTTAAAAGAAATGAAACGAGTGACCCAAATGAATGACAAAGCCTTAATAATTTCTTTCTTTCTTTTTTTTTTCTTTCCTGTGGTGCTGGGGATTGAATCCAGGGCCTTGTACATGCAAAGCAAGCACTCTACCAAACTGAGCTATATCCCCAGCCTCTTATAGTTTCATTTTTAATTACATAATATTATTTTTACTTCTTTAAAGGAATATACTCTTTTTTTTCTAAAACATGTAGTCCTTTGAACCTTCCTTTTTTTACTTCTGATATAGACATGGGCACAAAAATATTTCTCTAGTATTTTTTGAGCTACATAAATGACCATTAAGATGAAACCTCAGCTGTCAGCAACAAAGGACTGTTAAAGACCACGGCAAACTGAAAATCTCATACCCTGTCAAAATGGAGATGCTGCCACTCAGTGCCATGTGACTGTGCCAGGAATGAGGGACTAATGGGGTCAGAAGTGACTTTTCTGTAGAAACTGAAAATTCAGATTTCTATGTAAAAATTTCACAATTCCAAGTTTAGTCTTAAATTTGCTAACACAATGTGCCAATCAGAAACTAAAGGAATCCATAGGCGAGGGGGCATTCAGTCAATAATCTGCAACTTCTGTGGGTGGTACCCCAAGTACTTGAGAACAAGGAGCAGGTCTTACTTGTATACATAAGCTCAGGATAATTTCTGGTTCATAACACCATCTTATTAAACATTTTTTACTTTAAGTTTTAAAAAATCTAAAATTATGTATTGTCTAATTCTACAGCTAGAAATCCTTAAAGAGAGGATTTCCCCTTGTTTTATACACACCCCAGAGCCTAGCATATCATTTACACGTACTAGAGACTCAAACACATTTTGAGTTGTTGAAAGGAAATGTTCATAAGACAGATGATTTTCACAAGGAGAGTTAGGTCAAGAGAGACATTAAATGCTGCCCTCAGGAGGTGCGATGGAGCATCTCAGTGATTTCTGAGCAAGATGGGGCAGTGTGAGAACCCTGAGCCTTTAGCGGAGGCAGTGACTCAGTAAACCATACCTATTGGTCATCTGTGACTGAGGGTCACCATAAGGCACAAGGTTTTGCTTCTGGGACACAGGCAGTGCCAGGGCTACCACTTTTCAGAAAGGCTGCTACTTTATGATGGTCACTTGAAACATAGCTTTAAATGTCCACACAGAACCATGATATGTGAAGAGTTTTGAAATAGATTAGCTTTTTGAATTTTGCAAATTGAGAAAAAAATGCCTAGAGTAATACAAGTTTTCAGTGATTAATAATCCAAAATCAATTGTTTTAAAATCATAATTAGCAAGCAGTACATTTGTAAGGGAAACCAGATAATTAATAGTTGCATATCCATACATGTATGTTACTGCTATATGATGTGACTTTAAAAATGAAGACAAGAACTATTTTATATGAACTAGAAAAAAGACTAATAAGTTGCTGAGTTAATATTAATTTGCATCTAATTTATTTTTAAAAAGATCTACTCTAAATATTTCCTGTTAAATTATTATGCCCTATATTGAGTTAGGTATTTGCCTTGTCTAGTATATAATAAAATCATTCTGGAAAATTTTGCTATGTTAAAAATGTACTTTAAATTCATAATAATGACAATATTTTGTTATGCATATATAGAGCTCATATGAATTTAAACAGCATTTAGCATATAGAAGATTTAGCAAGCAAAACTTTAGTTCCAAGTGTCATTTTATAGGACTTTAGATGTTGTTTCTTTCAAATATTGAGCACCCTACCCCCTCCAAGGTGCATTTCTAATTTGACACTGAACAAAAAAAATATTCAACTGTACACATAATTCATCAATAGTTTCTAGTATATCAAATGAGATTGAAGTATTTAACAACCCACAATAGTGGTGTTATTTTATAAATTGGCCTATATATACAATAAAACTTATTTAATAAATATTTACAGAGTGCCTACTATGAGTTGGATATTGTAGACAGTGGGACTGTATAAATGAATAGACCAAAAAAAGTTGGTCTACTTGGAGCTTAAATTCTAAACACTGTGATTTTAATATCCCCATTTTGCATTTTTGCATATTACACATTCTGAAATGATAATCATTTTATTGCTTTTAATTATGTATAATTGTTATTATAAAACATAGTTAGTGCTTAACTTTTTAAAGTACTTCCAAATACATTCTCAGTTATTTTTCATACTTCTCTGGTTTTGAAGTAAGTTTGGCAGATGTTACTCTCTCAGCATTGCAGATGAGAAAGCCATAGATGATCTATTCTACTGCCAGTGGTCAATGTCCTGGTACAGTTCCATCTCTCCAACCTAGACAATTGTGAGAGCATGAGAAAGAGACAGAGTCAGAGGCTGAAAAAGGAAGTTTAAAATAGTTGTCATGGAAAGAAAAAGAAAGTGCTAAGTGGAGAAACATTAAGAATACATGAACAGCTGAGATAACTGTTGTGGCAGTCACTGGCTATTCATAAACTCTGGTGTTCTGTTCTTATCTTTCTTGGGACCTGATGAGAGTGTGTTTTTTCAGCCCCTTAAACTCCGGTAGAGCAACTTGAATTCCTTTGGCCAATGAAAGATGAACAGAAGCCTTTTCTCTGGCTGCAATAACTATGGATAGTGAGTTGAAGCACAGCCTTTATCACCCGGAGTCCCTGAATGACTATGATGAGCAGAGTCCCTGCCAACCCTTTTGGGACTTGTAGTATAAAAAAGAAATAAATTTGTACTCTGTCAAACCCTTGATATTTGAGATTTATTTTGTTTATGTATTTACGTGTTTCATTTTGTTTGTTACTACAGTATATAACCTGGTCCACCTTTAATGGAAATCACAGATTTATACTGACATCAGTGTATCTTTTTCTACAACCGTGTTAATATCTAATATAAGCACAGAAAGCAGAAATTGAATTCATTTGGGTCTGAGATTTTTGTCAGGTTATTGCAATAAAATGGATTTTAAGATTTTGGCAAGAGAACAATTAAAACTACAAACCATAAATCTAAGCTTGATTAGGAGAAAGTCAAGAGGGAAAGGCCAGGAAGTAAAGAGAAAATAGATGGGTCCAGAGACTGACTATTTCAATAAGGTGGATGATCATTTACAGAGAAGACAGGTAATAATCAAGTTTTAAAAATAAGGAATTGTGAATGAAGCAAAGAATGGTTTCATTATAGATTTTGGAAGGTTCTGGGAAAACCTCAGGTCATGACAAGGTACAAGATGTGAAAATGGAGCTGAATGGCTCAGTCAGAGAGAAGATATATGAGTAAATAGAGGTCATGGAACTGAGAGGCCATGGACTAGACAGACATCCAAAGGCACAAATTTATCAGAATGGTGGCAAGAATTGGGTTAGAAAAGGAGACAGTGAGTCATCTGCCAAAGTCATCAGCTAAATGTGTGGGGATGAGCAATGGATGGGGACTGTGTTCAGTTGTCAGAAGCTTCTTGGAGATAGATGTTTTCTTTACAAGAGACTATAAGCAGCAGTAAATGAGCTATAGACTCTACCTTCCAATTCTGAGCTTCATGGGATGTGGGAGAGAAAAAGCAGCCTCTACTCAAGAATATTGTTGGCCAAGTGTTTTCATAAGGTGATAACTATGTTGCTATGCAGGTGAGAAGACTGAAGGAAATTTGCTTGAAAAAATTCAGGATGGAGGGTATGACATAGGGCCTTAGAATAAAACAAAAAGGCTCAAGAAAAGAGTTTGGTGAATGTGAGGAAAAACAGAAGGTCACATTTGGGAGAAGAAGGACAAAGCATTATTAAGATGAAAGTTAAGGAGGGAAGCATGACCAGAAAATATGTCCTTGGGCAGTGACCAAGGAAAATGGGCATTTGAGGCAGGGAGGAATTTGGTATTTCTCAGGGCTGTGAAGAGCTTGCTACTGTGAGGACAGCATACACTCAGGGTCTCTTGTACGCAATAGCGGCTGGTAGAGAGGACTAGTAGCTATGCTCTGCACAATTCTTTCTTGCAAGCGTGGATCTCATACAGGTTTGAAGTCTCTACATGTCAAGGGTTGCATCCTGGACACTGATCTGTGTTCCATCCAAACTCATAGAAAATATTCAGAAAAGTCTTGAGATTTTTTTTTTTTTGCAATGGTTGTTAGAAGACAGTCTCCAAAAACATTCAGGGAGAAGATGATTGATCTAAACCACTCATTTATTAGGTAAGAAAACTGAGGCCCTATGAATGGTGCAGACTACATCCATCATTTGTCACATGGTTGAGTCTAGATCTCAGGTCTCCTGTCTCTCGTACTCTCTCTACCTAAATATCCAGTCTCCTAGAAGAGTGATTGTCATATAGTAATAAATATTCACAGCTAATGCTTATTGAGAACTTAACAAAAACGAAGTCTTGTACAACATATTTAATTTTCCCATCAACCTCATGTGATACAGTACTACATCACATTATCATTATCCCCATTCTACATATGTGGGCATTAAGGATCAAAAAGTTAGGTAACAAATATCACACAACTATAAAGTGGCAGATCTGGGATTTGAACTTGGATTGTTCTATTCCAGAGGCCTCACTCTTAGCTGACATAATATGCTTTATCATCACCTTCATATATGTTATGACTTGCCCATCTCCTTTTCTTTCATGATGTAAAAAACGTAGCAGGTCTTTACTCCCTTGATAAATAATTCCATGTGCTCTTTCCAGGTCTGCTCTGATACCTGTTTTCCTTGTGTATGCAAACACCAGTTTTGGGACTGGTTCTTCCTGATCATCCCTTGGCTATCAGTTTCTGGATCTATTCACCTTTGGGATATGATGCCTGGAAGAAGCAGCTGCAAGAAAGTGCTAAAAATGTGAAAAACTAGGTTTTTAAAATTGTTTTCATTCCTGAAATTACCAATATCATCTGAGAATGGTGTAAGAAAGTAGAGGGTGGTTTTAGAGCTGCTTGCACTGGGGAATTTTTAGGTAACCATCCCAGTTTACCACAGTTTGGGGAAAGCCATATTGAACTCAGCTTTAGGATAAAACTTGGAGATGGTAGAACAGGCAGGCAGGCACACACCCAAGATACCTGTTCGTTCCTAAAGTCTCTGCAGAGATAGAGAACCTTGGACAGCAAGAGAGAAAGGCTGTCAGTTGCAGACTTGACCTACTCCTTGGAATCTGGTAGTGTTTTATTCAGCAAACTTTAGTGATTCCTCCTGTGTTCCAGGCAGATGCTAGCTGTCCTTCAGGAAATCATGTTCTTATTGGACACTCCAAAATGGGTAAACAGAAACTTGTGATACCATGTGGTAATTTCTGCAAGGAACACACTTGTAGGATGCTAAGACAACCCAGAAGAAAGACTTGGGCATCCTCATAAGTTTCTTTCTTAGAAATGTCATGGAACTACAATAGCACTGAAGCAACCATTTTCCTTAAGAGAAGTAGAATAGCCATAAGCATTGGGCAATTTATTACATTTTATTCTCGGGGATGGGCAAGGTCACCTTTTTTTAAAAATCACAAATCAGAGTTTGCACACAGCTCTGAGTACCTACAGAATGTAGTAGAGGAAAATTGGTAAGGCAAGGTGCTAAATTCATTCCTCTGACCTTGAGATGATTAATAAAGTTACTCTCTTTTGTTTCCCTGCCGCTCTGAAGCAGTGCAGGATTACCTGTGAATTGTTTTAATGATGTGCTGTTTTGTTCCTTTGAATACTCCATACTTTAGGTGCCAATTCACCTTTTCCTCTCATAAAGGAGAGTCAGGAAAAAGAACAAGGAGAATGGCTGAACAATTGAAAAACCAGCATATTGAAAAGGTCATGGTACCACCACATCCTATTTTAATTCCTAAATGTTTTAGACATTGTAAGTCCTTTCTGACGCGCCATGCTACTGACAAATGCTAAAAAGGGGGTGGGAAAGGGCACACATTATCAATCTGCTTGTAAAACATGATGATAAGAGTAGAAATGGTGCCTAACTAATCCATTCTTTTTTCACATTTTCATTTGGAGACCTGCTTTGGAATTATCTTTCCATGAGAAAAGGTAATGGTTATAACCTAGTGATGTTTACCACAGTGATACAGAAGTAACTGTGCATTCCTCTAAGTAAGCTGATGTTTTGAACTTCTTTTCCTCTTCTTCTTGTATATTTTACTAGTTCTCATTCAGCATGTGCTTTGTAAGGGGTTTACTTTGAGGAAATTTTAAACTAGCACAGTGGTAACTAACATTTGCCCAGTGTTGTCACTAGATAAAATAATCATGACAGACACTGTTGCCTACCCAGCCTCCTTTCCCTGGTTCTGTCCACCACAGTGGTTGCAAAGCCAGTACTTGTTCAACAACTCTTGGAGGAAAGGGGAGTCATGTCCTCCAATTCTGAGCTGAAAGATGTAAGTGAATTCTACTGGGTTAGTTCTGAGAAAAGAGAAGCAGGAAAAGCCAGTGCATGTGTCTCCTTTCTCCCTGCAATGGAGTTTAGGAATGATATCTAGAGGTCTAGTAGCTATGTTGTGACCAACAGTCATGGTTGTGAAGCAATTACCAAACTCACTATGGAAGATGGGATGGAGAGATATGAGAATCTGGAGCCACTGATATCTGAAAGCTCTAATCCTACCTGTGAGAACTGGATTGAGCTCCTGTGTGCTTAAGGTATGGGAATTTTGATTTTCTACTACTCGTAACTGAAAGTTTTCCTAACTGACAAATATCTCATTTTAGCCTCAGGAGGAGCCTGTCTAGTAGATTTTTATTATGTCTGTTTACTGAGAAAGAGAAATTAGAGGAGTTTCAGTTAAGACGACACATCTGGAATAAGAAGGACCAGGACTTAGTTCTTAGACAGTTCAAATGTACTTTTTCCACCAGTCCCTTCCCTGATCTGGAATAATAGTTTAAACTTATATTGGAAGGAAACACAAACGATCCATTAGTAACTTGTTGGATCTATCTGTGAAGTGACTTCAGGCTCTTCTCTTCATCTTCAATTACTAACGTGTCAGCTAGCACATCATGTTTCGACTGCCTCTTTTTGGGTGCCATGTATACATAATATTTTTCCTGCAAAGTAAACCATGTGGCATTAAATTAGGACTAGGAATATAAAAATGTCTCTGAATTTAGTAAACGCCAATGAACTTTTCTCATAATCAGGGATATGGGCATGTTATGAATTTATCTTACTGAAGGTCATCAAAATGAACAGTCCAAAGGAGAATTGTTTCATTCCATATTGGACATTACTGGTATCCTGCCTAGATCCTTTTCCCCTGCCCTTGCCAGCAAAGCAAGATGTCTGAGTACCCATCTTCCATGTGAATGAAGAGAAGGGAACTTTCCCCAGTTCCAGGGCTTCTCCAGTCCTTCGGCAGCTCTGTTTCCTTTACCAGTGATTGACCCCAGGGTAGACATGTGACCTAGCAGAAAATTTCCTCTTTCTACCTCTCTGGTTGTAAATCCTATCCCATTACTAGACAAAGCCAATTTTACAATAAATGTCTGAGTAAAAAAGAAAAGAAAAGAAAAGAACCTGGATGCTTGATGATAACTGAATTCAGCACTGAGGCACCTTAAATTTGGGCTTCTGTTGTGCCAGACACCATGTTTTATTTTTTATCATTTAAGCAAAATTGACTCAGCTGAAGATATGATATCTGACTGTACAGTTTCCTGATCTCAGTGGAGATTTGGATCAATTAGGAAGCACAGAGATTAACTGCCCCATAGAACCACCCAGCCTCGGGTGAGACCTGAAGATATCCTTGGGTATTGATTCTTCCAGGTGGTCTGAGCAATCATTACTGCTCTACACAATAGCCACAGCATGACCCCTGGGTGGAGAAATCCGGCAAAAACAAATTGGAAAACAGGACCTAATTAATGTGAAGTAGAATTTCTTAAATAGAATAGATACTGTTTTTAACTGAACCGAGTAGTTCTAGAGCATGTGTGATGTTGTACACTAAGGAGTCTGGTTTTGGGTACAAGCTGCCAGATTAAAATTCCACTTCTATCATTAACATGATGTGTGATGTTAAGCAAGTTATTATGCTTTTCTGTGCCTCAATTCTCTACCTGTAATATGGGTAAAATAATAATAGTACTTTATATGTAATAATGGGCATAATAGCAGCAAACACACTGGTCTTTTATGAGGATCTAATAATTCTTTATCATGTAGTAGGTGATACGTAATTTTTAGCTACTATCATTATTTGCAGACTGAATTACAAACTTCCTTTCGTTCTTCCTTATCCTCTTGGGAGACAATTAGTCTTGCATTCATTAAGTCCTAAATTAATGCTGCTTAAATTTGGATTTTCCATGCCTCTATCTGGAAAATTTTGACTAAAATATGATTGATTACCTTATAATGATCTATTTCATGTCAGGGGAAAATAATAATCTTGAAAATAAATTATACTATGTCCTGTTTTTATAACTAATACTGTTCCTACTAATAACATTACTACTAAAAATGCTTTCAATCATAGAATTCTTGCAATTGTAACCTGGTAAATAAATCCTGGATTACCTTAATTCTAATTTTAAGGTTGTGTAAATGATAATTGATTTCAGTAAATGACTATAGTAAATTTTCTCACTTTAGCTCATATTTCTCAGCGACTCACTGTTCTTACGGTAGCTATCATTCACTGCACACTGTAATTTTAAATTTTCCCCTCAAAATGCAGCCATGACCCTGACAAATGCTTTCTCAATAGGGTGTCTTTCCTCAACAGTCTAACATTTTATTTTTCTTTGCATATAATTAAATTTTACTCTTTTGAGAAAATTGTCTCTAAATATCCTGCAAGAAAAGAAGGAGTAGGAAAATTACAGTACCTGTGTTTTCTTAGCCGTTGAGCTACAGAATTCTAGAGCAGAATAAATGCCCTTATTTGTTACTGACTCCTTATCAGTAGAAAACAGTGCTCACACTTTCTGATAAGGTCTTTGGATGTTTTGGTATTTAAGCCATAATTACATTGTAAAGATTAATCTCTAATTTTCTTGCCTAGATTTTTTTCTTTGATATATCTTCACTTATTTTTTCCATAGATTCTTAACTATAAATTAACCGAGTACTAAAATTTTTGTCTTGCATAAAAGTTTTTGGTTTATTCGTTCAAATTTTACTGATTAGCCTATTATATAAGGTGGTGTATTAAGCAGAGGTGATATAAAATGAAGGGAGTATAGACTCTATTTTCTATAATTTCTACAGTTATAGTAGTATTGATAATGATAATATCCATAATCACCTCTTATCAGACTAAAAAATGATAGCATAAAACTTAAATAAAATATAATTTAAATCGATATCTTCTAAAGAAATATCTTTTCTAAAGGAAAAGAAAGGTGGATGTGGATTTCATGGTAATCAAAGGGAGATCAGTAAAGGAAAAGAACCAAAGGGTAGGAAGTGGGGAGGGAGGGCGGAAGTGCTGGGGGGTGATATTGGTCAAATTATAGATACATTGTTTGCATGTACTAATATGTAACAACAAATCCCATCATTATGTACAACTATAATGCACCAATTAAAAATGTGGGAAAAAATCAGACATTAAAAGAAATAAAGTAGTATCTTTTTCTAAGTGTTAAAATAAAAACAAAAATGTTATATTTAAATGTTCCTAAAAGGAGGAATGATCCTTAAAAAAAATTCCTGGAGGTGCAGGACTGGTTCCAAAACTTTTTGAAAGGGAGAGATTCCATTCACAATAAAAATGACGAGACCGAAAAGGTGGAATAACACTAAAATCATGCAAAGACACATGATAACTTGTTCGTGACAAGGGAAACCATGTCATAAATGTTGCAAAGTTCATAGTTTTGTATATTTTTGTTTTTTTATTGAAGGGAGAGAGCACAATAGTAACATATTCAATATGACAGACCAGACAGCTAGAGAGGCGCAGTAGATAAACAACAAGAGATTATCTTTGAGAGATGTAGAACATTAATTAAATTCATCATCCTGACTGCAAAAGAGAAAGTAGCTTCAGGCACAGGTTTAATTGTGGAGTTCTGGAAGGAAAGCAAGCAGGGCATTCAACTTCAGAAGAAGGAAGAGAAAATTGGATGGTCATGATGGTGAAGAACAGCTAGCTCATGGGGCATCTACCATGTGGCAGGCACTGGCTTAGCGCTTACTTTTCACTTCATTCACCACTCTGAGTTTTCCTCAGAGACCATCACTACTAATGTTTTACCATGGGGAAACGAGCAGAATCGCAATCAGACTTGTGTAAGTCACCCTCGGATCTTAGCCTGTAGTTTGGAAACTCCTAAGCATCTCTCATTTGGGACTCTCAGAGCATCTCCCTGCCTTCTTCCCACCCTCGCTTACATATCTGCATCCTGTGGCTACCCTCCTAGGTCCATCCTGGGCCACCAGTGGGGCATTTAGGGCATCTAATTTGCTCTCTGGCTATAGGAGTTTATCTCTGCTTATGCAATGAACAGATACAACCTAATTGCAGCACTATCATGCAAAATAATTGCATCTCCTGAAGACAACCAATAATGTTCAGGGGTTGATCACATAGTCTGTGAATTGAGAGTTTATGATAAACATTGTTAATGATATTGCTTTGAACACAGAGAACCTTTCATCTGAAAGGGCTTTGTAGTTACGAGATGAATGATTGCCCAGGTTTTTAGCAAGTACTATGGTGGAGTGAGAAATAAATAGTTATGGATTTCCATGTTGTATTTTATGTGCACTATATTTATAATAATTCCTACCACCCTTCCCATACCTTTCCCATAGTCTTATTCCAGTAAGGTTTAAAATGTCCCACTCCTTCTTTCAGTTAACAGATCTGGCATCATATTTCCACACATTTAAGTTTCTACAAATTAACAAAAAAATAACAACTAAAGTTTGTAGAACACATACTAATTATAGTTCTCTCTTCCAGACAGAAATTAATATTGTTTGATTTTTCAGATGGAAAACTAAGGTGGAAGAGTTTGGTGATATACCCAGGTTTCTAAAACCAAGAGTCAAACCTTATCCATCCAACTGTGCATCATGAAATCTTTCTCCTGTCCCTCACTGTCCTCATTTTCCAGAGTATGATCTAGTCTTAGATCATGAGTTGGTTCTGAAATCAGGGATTGTGCCTGGTCATAGATAGGTGTTCCAAACTACTCTTTTATTGACCATGTAAATGAATGGAAAGTATTTTTACTTAGATTGTTTCCATTTAGTTCATTTCCCATATTACATATCATAAGCACTTTCCTGTCATAAGTAGAGGTCTACCTATATAGAAAGAAAATGAGGTCCACAGAGGTTATTAAGTGCCTAAAGCCCTATAATTGATTTAGTAACAGAAATAAAAACACTGAGCTCCAATGCTTCTGCATCTGGGCCAGTCCTTGTCTTTCTCAGCATAAGATGTCTTTCTAGCCTGTTGATGTTTTAAGGGTTGCACTCTCCTAGTCATGGTAACCAGGAAGTGTTCTCTGCCTAGCTAAAAACACATTTAATAGAAGAGCATGTTACATACCATATTTAAGAAGATAGTATTCATCGTGGAACATTTTCCATTTGGATCCCAACATCTCAACCTAATTGGTTGTCATTGATAAGGATTGTTCATGACTGTTTCAGGAAAACAACTCCATTTTAAATATTACACTAAAAAAATTAATGGGAAAAAGAACAAGATAGAAGTTTTTTAAATAAAGCTAAATAATTTCTCTCAGAATTACACATCAAAAGAGGCAAGCATTTAAGTGTGAGATATTATTTAGTTTTGTATAACAAATAGTAAAGTAGATAATAAATACTGGCTTTAAAAAATCAATCTCCAGCTCTTGAAAGCATGAAGACTCACATGTTACTAGCAAAAGGGAAAAAGGTGCATCTTTTTCATAAGTAGGTAATAAAATCTTATCTTAATGGAATAAGTAGCACTCAAATGATCCAAATCAATTTTCTGAAACACAGAAGTTGCTTTGGAAATATATCCAAGTAGCTCATTGCAGCACTATTCACAGTAGCCAAGACAAGGAACAACCTAAGTGTCCATGACCAGATGAATGGATAAAGAAAATGTGGTACATATGCACAATAGAATACCATTCAACCTTCAAAAAGAAGGAAGTTCTAACATTTATAACAACATGATTGAACCTAGAGACATTAAATGAAATAAGCCAGGCATAGAAAGAGAAATACCATATGATCTCACTTACACGAGAAATCTAAAGAAGTCAAATTCCTAGAAGCAGTAGAATGATGGTTACCTGGGACTGGAAAGCTGGAGGTTTGGGGGGTTGGGAGATGGTCAAATATATGAAATTTTACTTGGACAGGAAGAATAAGTACAAGAGAGTTATAGCTATTGTACAACGTGGTGACTATAGTTGTTAATAATGCTCATATACTTGAAAATTGCTAAGAGAGTAGATTTTAGGTGTTCTCATCACAAACAAAAATACGTGAGGAAATATATATATATATATATATATATATATATATGTATTAGAAATCCTGCTTTAGCTAGTACATAATATATATGTTGTTAAAACATCGTGTTGTATACCATAAGTATACAGAATTTAAATAATCATAAGTGGAAGTTAGAAATTTATTCCAAATTTTGTAAAACATAACATTTTACTTAGTGATGAAGTATAATAAATTTAGCCAATTCTCATTTCCCTTTTATTAGAGAATTAGAATTTACAAACAGAATAAACGCGACATATCTCCCACGCTCAATGATTGCTTTCGTGCCAGTCATTTTCATTTTCATTTCACTGACACTTCTATTACAAATGGAGTCCTGTAAAAATGGGATTTTACTATTTTATCAAAGAAAGCAATTTCATTTTCTACCTCGGAGAGAATCCAATGCAAATAGAACTAGCATAATTACATACATACTTTTATAACTTCAATATCATAATATTTTGATTTTGCTTTACATCACACACTTTCCCAGCTGGTGGGCAGCTTTTGTTTTAGCTTTGTGGATTATATTAGAAATGGGGGAAAGAGATATCATACACATTGTGAACTAATGAGACAACATTCTGGTGTCATTTGAGGATATGATAATACATCTATTTGATAGTCTTTGACTTGCTTTGTTATTGTAACTCCTGTACTTCAGGTGCAGTGGCACTTATAATTATTTATAGCATTTGGGGCTTAGGCAGCAGCAGCAGCAGAATGTAAGAGCAAGGTGGGTAACCATGAAAGGAGGAGGACTTCAGAAAGACTGAGGAGGGAGGCTGATGCTAAGAAATGAGCCAATAGTAAGAGCAGGGGGCCACACAGGACAGGAGAGCAAGAGAGAAACACTGGAGAGCTGGGGTCCCTATTGACAGGGTCAAATAAGGCTTAGGAGAAGTGGCAATTTCCTACTTCAGTTTTAGAAGCCGATTTCATGATTTCATGAGAGTTAATTCTTCAATCCAGTGCTTCTAAAACTCAATATGCATATGAATCCCCCAGAGAACTTTTTCTTTAAACTTTTTAAATTTATTCTTCTTAATTATACATGACAATAGAATGTGTCTTGACATATGATACCTGCATGGAGTATAACTTCCCATTCTTGTGGTTGTACATGATGTGGAGTTGCACTGGTGGTGTATTCATATATGAACACAGGGAAGTTATGACAGATTCATTCTACTGTCTTGTCGGGGTTTCCAGGACCCCCAGCCTTGGGCATGGTCAAGATGGCGCCTGACGCTGAGCCAAAAGCGGCCCAACTATACAGTAAACAACCAGCGAATTCCAATGATTGGCTAGTTAACGATGTGACTAGAGCATGCCCCCCTCGTGTACCTATCCTATGCTTGCAGCTGTCCGCTTTTACCTCGTGTACTCTCCCCTGATTGGTTGAAGTGTATATAAGCCTGGTGGGTGGGAGAGTAGAGAGGCAGAAGCGGAAGAAGCTGAGGGCGGCAGAAGCGGAAGAAGAGGCGGAGGTGGAGGCAGAAGCTGAGCTGGAAGCTGGGAGTGCGCGGAAGCTGGAAGGAGCTGAGAGAAGGGAAGCTGGGATGTGCGCGGAAGCTAGGAGTAAGAGAAGTGTAGGAGAGGGACTGTGCACAATAAACTTCCAAAGCTTCAGACGTTTGTCGTGTCTCTCTCTGCGGGCAGAGGGAGCGCGATACTGTCTTTCCCCAGAGGTATTTTAAATGCAGATTCTGATTCAAGAGGTCTGGGATAGGCTACAAAATTCTCTAATCCTAATAAGCTTCTAAATGATATAGATGATAGTCCTGGTACAGGGACCATATATTACCCACCAAAGTCTTAGGCCGATTCAGAGACAGGCAAAGCAGACAAGGGGAGGCAACAGGCTGGAGGGAAGAGGTGGTGTCAGGGAGCAAGGACAGTTCCTAACAAAGGTGAAATTTGCAAATTCAATGTATTTCAGATGAAAAATCATACTTTGTTGATGCCTGCTTGTTATAGGTTTAATTATGTCACTCCTGTTAAAATGATATGTTGTGTCCTAATTCCTAGTAGTACAGAATGTGATCTTATCTGGAAATAGGGTCTTTGTAGAGTTAATCAAGTTAAATGAGGTCAGTAGAGTGGGTCCTAACTGAATATGATTGGTGTACTTATTGAAAGGGGAAATTGGGACATAGACACAGGCATGTGGAGAAGGAGATGATGTGAAGACACATAGGGAGATGACCAGTGACTAAAGTAATTAGTGACAAGTTCCCCAAAACCCAGCAATCACCAGAGGCTAGAAGAGGAGAGGCAAAGAAGGATTCTCCATGGGAGCCATCAGAGAGAACATGGCCCTGTGGACACATGGATTTTGACATTCTAGTCCCCAGAACTGTGAAGCAAGAAATTTCTGTTGTAAGCTACTCGGTTGTCTAGGAAATTAATTCACTGCTGAATAATAAGAATATTGACTTGCCACTTTCTAAACAATGTTCAACAAAGAAGAAAATTCAGACTTGGAAAGATTTAAATAATTAACAACTTCATAGAAAAAAGGCCTGAAAACCAGGTCTTCTCAATGTCAATCAAAGTTTTTCCACTTAAGTGCTCAGTTTACCAAGAGCATCCACAAATGGACTAATCAATAATACACCACTTCCCAGACCAGTGTTCTGAAGATTCTTTTTCAGGTTTATTAATAGGTGCTTCAAGGGTTCATGGTTAACTAAGTTTTAAAACATTCTAAATTCACAGTACACATTAACCTAATTAAAGATCTAAGTAAAACCTACAAAGTTGGAGAGGGGATTTGGAAAACTTGTATTGAACCATCAGGTCCCTAATTTTAACAGCATATAATGCATTTAAAAAAAAAAACACACATTCTGCTTAGCTTCCAAAATACTAGCTCAGGAAATGCTGGATGAGAGGATGAACTTCATAGCCACTGAGAAAATTCATGCTAACAAAATGGCTACTCAAAACTTAATTATATTTTACTCTCATCCAGGAGGCCACCTGTTATTTGTTGTCATTTCTCAAGGCAGGAAAGATGATGCCTCCTGGATGAATTTTAAGAAGTGAACTTAAAGGCCCATCATCAAAGTGACATAAGAGATCAGTCACAGAGCACAGAGACATGGGGCACAAAACTGACAGGGTCAGAGAAGGAAAAATGAGCAGGGAGATCAGATCAGGCCTATCTATGCAGCTACAGTTTTTCTTCAGAAAAATCCCACTGAGCATAAAGAAAAAATTTGACAGTAACTGTACTTTGCATCACTGTGAAGAAAAACCACTGTGAAAGAATGAAGCGCAGGACACCTTTCCAGCATCGATTCCACGTCTGGCGCCCCTCCCAGTGTGCAGGATCACGGACATTCAGGCAGACAACAGCAGTGCCACTTAGTGATCACCTTCAGGTTGTACACAGTATACATTTGTGTACTGTCTAGGACAGCTTTGTCAGGAAAATTCCAGCAAAATCAGAAGTATATTGCAATAATTGGCCAACAGAAGTCAAGTATATTGAGGAAAGGGCTGCCTTCTTCTAAGCTACCGATGGCATGACATGAGTCAGTAGCAAGCCGGGTAACCTGTCTCACTATCTATGTGGTTCAGAGCCCCACTTCAACTAGGAAAATTCTTGATACCACCATCTGACACCTGGATAACAAAAAGAAAACATGTTGGTCCAGCTGGCAAGCTCTCACCCAGGACTGGAGACGGGGGCAAATGTTCACTTTGTGTGGGAACCTGGACCCAGTGCCCTCTCCTCCGAGGTATCTAGAATACAGTTGACAAGAAGAGTCAACTCATTATGAGATGTTCATAAGTTCTTCAAAATTGTTTTTTTCTACATCTATTAATAAGAGATGCTGTGCTAGGAACAGAAGCAGGTTTTTTTTTGTTTTTCATGGATGAATTTTAAATACCATTTTCACATACTGACAGTTTAAAGGTAAGAATTTTAAGCACATAGACCATATCACCTAAGCATGAAAGAAACACTCAAATTAAGTCAGTACCCATCAGACATTATTTTTTCATTGGCGGCACAGCAGGAAGAGGCAAGGCTGCCCCTCCATGGGGCTCACAGTCTTACAGGGAAGACGAACTTCAACAAATTGTCACACAAGTAATAATAGAACTACACTAATAGAAACCTTGGGAAGTAAAATCACACAGTGCTCGAAGAGTTTACCATAGAAGGTTTCAATTAAGATCGGGGGGTCAGGAAAGCTGTTCTTGTAAAAGGCTTCTTTAAGCGGAGATGTGAAAAATAAATCAAAGCTAGCTACTCTCTAGGCATAGAGAGTGAGTGCTGGAGACAACAGTGTAGACACAGAGGCAGGGGAAAGGCCCAGAGCATTCGAGAAACAGAATAAACCCAAGTGGCCACAGTGTTGTAAGCGAAATAAAGCAGATTGGAGGAGGCAAGTGAGTGACATTGTGTGGGTCCCTCAGGGTTCAGTTAAAGATCTTAAATCCTTTCATGAGAGCAAAAATAAGTTGCTATGGTTTGGAAATGGTTTCTCCCCAAAAGGTTCATGTGCTGAAAGCTTGGTCCCCAATGTGGTGGTGTTGAGATGGTGGAAGTTTTAAGAGGTGGGGCCTCGTGGGAGATGACTGGGTCATGAAGGGGTTAATGCTGATCTCAGAGTGGGCAGGGAGTAGCTTCCACTGGAGCACATTGCTATAAAAGAGTGAAACTAGCCCCTCCATGGTCTCCTGCTTCCTTTCTCCCAAATTGACAAACTACTATTTATGTTGTGGTCAGAAGTCCCTCAGGCCCTTAGGGGCCAACCAGAGGGGCTATTCAAGTTGGACTTTCAGCCTCCAAGACTGTGAGTGAAATAAACCTCTTTTATTTATAAAGTACCCAGCCTCCAGTATTTGATTATAATATAAAATGGACTATAGAGAAGTCTTTGTAACTTTTAAGCAGAAAAAAATATATTAAAAATATTAGAGTTTAGAAGTTTGTTCTGGTTAATGTGTGGGGAAAGATTGAGTGGCCAAAATAGAGTAGGGGGACCAGTTAGAAGATACTATGGTTGACCAGGAGAGAGATAGTAGATTAGTCTTGAAAGATGTCAGTGAAGATGGAGAAAATCGGACCAGTTAGAGACATTTTAAAGAGATAATGTAGGAAATATAATTAGATATAAAGCGAGTTGTAAAGGGGCATAAGTAAAAATGGGATGATTTTAAAATATGTGGACATTTACACAGTATTATAATATTTCATGTCTCTAGAGTAACAGTTTATTAAGCATTTTCTAAAGATGAAAAGTATCAATTGAGAAGCTGTTATAAGCTAGTGTTCTAGGCACTAAAGGTACAGATGCATATGACAGAAAAAGCCCGTGCCCTCTTGAAACTTGCCTTCTGATGGTGGAGACAATCAGTGAAGAAATCTTACAACAAAGGCAAGCTATCATGGGCAGTAAGAATTATGAAGTGAATGGGGGGAATTAGGCGCAATTGGACAGGGCCCTTCTGGCTTCTGTGCATATTACCAAAGGCCTCTGAGAAGACATCATTTGGACAAAGATCTGACAAAAGCAAGGGAGTGTGTCATAATGCAACGTGAGGAGCTGAGGTGGGATCAAATTCTGTAGGACCCTGTAGTCAGGAAACTTATTTCCCGGTGTCCTCATGGTGAAATCACTCTGGACTGGCTGGATCCTTCCACCAAAGACCACTGATCTCTCCTGTGGTCTAGCCTGTACAGCTAAAGCTCTCACCCAGGACTGGAGATGGGGGCAATCTTGCTATTATAGTTTGCATGTAAAATGTCCCCCTCAGGCCATGTGCTGAAGACTTGGTCTCTAGCCTAGCATGCTTTTGAAAACCAGTGGAAATTTTAGGAGTTGGAACCTGGTTGGAAGAGGTAAGTCACTGGGGTTGTGCCTTTGAAGGGTATATTTTGTCCCTGGCCCCTAGCTTGCTCTGTTTGCTTCCCTGCTGCTATGAGGTGAGCAGCTTTGCTCCACCACCTGCTCCCCACCAGGATGTTCTACCTCAGCATGGGCCCAGAAACAATGGAGCTAGCTGAACATGTTCTAAAATCTCTGGGACCCTGAGACAAAATAAATCTTTTCTCTCTTAGGTTGGTTTTTCTGTTGCTTTTTGTCATAGTCACAGAAAATTCACTAACACAGCTACTCATGCCAGAACTGGGTTTCCGTGCTGTCCCTGTGGTTCCTCTCTACCCTACCTATAGCTTTGTGATTAGTCCTTTGTGAATAAACTCTCCTCAAATTACAGAAATATGTGTGTCCTCCAGCCAATACAGTGTTTGACTAAATATTTAGAAAGGAAGTGTTAGACATGATGGTCCAGATATACGTTTAATTTCAGTTACTTTATGGATAACCCAGAAAGCACATTTGAAAGAGTACATTTGTTGATTCAAAGTTAAATATAGGATGGAAGACATAAAAATCACCCATTTTTCCTTGAATGCTCTAACTCTTTTCTACTGATTTTAATTTAAAATAAACATATTTAAGATAACTTCAGATTTCCCAGTAAAAACTTTGTAATTTTGTTTTGGTTCTTGATTTGGAACATGGAATACCAAGTTGTTTTCACTTCTACTTTAAAATTTCAGGCTTTTTCTCAATTCCTATTCCATACAAAAGCAATTTCTCTGATAGAAAGAAGCAATTCAGTAATTTTAAAAAATTGTTCAGCCTAACTGGTAATCAAAGAAATTCATATCTCAAAATAATGAAATTGGCCAAAATGTTTTACAACTATAATATTTACTATTATTTGTTAATGATGTAGAAAAATTAGTAGTCTCATACTATGCGGGTGCTAAAATACTTTGTAAAAAACATGTCTAAAGCATAATTTGGCAATCAAAAGGTTTCAGTTAAACTGAACAAGCAATTTTCCTTCTGAGAATTAATCTTAGGAAATAATCAGTGATGCAGCTACAGAAGGGCACTCACCACAGGATCACTGATAATAACCATATCTTCCCTTCTCAAAAAGGAACAAGATAAATGTCCAATAATAAAGGAACAAGTTAAATATATGGTACATGCATATGATAAATAAAAAATGTTTCTGGAAGAAGAATCTCAATCCTGGCTGTGCAGTGAGAGTAGTTGGGTCTCTCTAAGGAGAGGCAGATCAGGAGTTCGGAGAAAAATCCTGGTTTCTGTATTAAAAAAAAAAAAAAAAAAAACACAGTTCTATGAGAATTGAGCAGTATGAAATATGGGGCAATTTATAACAGCATGGGAAAATGTTCCAGAATAATGGTAAGGATGGAAAGCTTGTTACAATATACTAAAGTCTTCTTAAATACAGGCCCAGAAAAATAAACTCTAAGAATAGGTCCATACTGGTAAGTTTTTAGCTCTGGTTAGTAGGATCATGGACAGTTTGTATTTTCTTTTTTTATCCCTCCCTATACCTATACTTTACATTTTTTTTCTACAAAATCTCTTCTTCTTAATTAAAACAAAATAGAAAGCATCTCTTTCTTGTTCATTTTGTCGTTTGTGCTTCCTCAAGATCCCCTTTCACTGGCTTCATTCCCATCTCTGTGTCTAATTCTGGTTATCTATTTTTAGCTAGAGAATACTACTGATTCTAGAGGCATTGAAAGCCTAAGTCTAAAATATAGCAATTCATCTTTTTGTTTTGTAACAAAGCAAACACATTCTACAGGAGACACTGTAAAATTTTATCTGCTGCCCCTCCTCATTAATGACTGAACAGGAAACGCTTCAGTTTTCCTTCATCGGTTCAGAACATTGTGTTCACAAGGAAATAGCCACTTGTGAAGCACACACGTAAGAGGCACAATAGAGAACAGGAAGAGCAACCTTTGTAAATATTAAAAAGTATTTTCCTATAATGTGATATTAAT
Source organism: Sciurus carolinensis (assembly GCF_902686445.1). Lineage (NCBI taxonomy): Eukaryota > Metazoa > Chordata > Mammalia > Rodentia > Sciuridae > Sciurus > Sciurus carolinensis. The sequence continues at coordinate 93,230,190 of NC_062218.1, read as the reverse complement.
CTACAGCCTGCCTTTCCTAAGAGAGAAATAAAAACTGGTATGATTGTATATTTACATGAATTAATTATAAAAGTTGCTACTTATTTTTTAGATAATTAATTTTCTTTCTATCTTCTTTTTTTTTTTTTTTTTTTTTTTTTTTTCCTTTATTTGGTGCTGGGGATCAAACTCAGGGCCTTAGCCCCTTAGCCTGCCAGGCAAGCACTCAACTACTGATCAATATCTCCAGCCCTATATTTTTCCTTTTTGAAATAGAAACAACCTGTTGCACTGCTATCCCTTTAATTGGGAAGTACTCCTACATAAGTCTCCCTAAAATTTTTTGCTAAATTATTTTATTTTACTTTGATTACTGTAGTAGTTGTACATATGAATGGTTTTCAGTGGGCTGTTTCAGCACATGCCCCTAGCATGTGACTGATCAAATCCAACCTCCGTTTTTGTACTGTCTCCTCCATACCCACTTTTCCCAACCTCTAATCACTATTTTACATTCAAGTCAACTTTCTTCAGCCTCCACATATGAGAACATGCAGTACTTGTTCTTTTGTGTCTGGCTTATTTCACTTAACATCAAATCCTCCAGTTCCATCCATTTTGTTGCAAATGACGGAATTTCATTCTTATTTGTGGCAAACAATATTCCATTGCATGTATTCACCACATTTTCTTTATCCACTTATCTGTTGATGAACACCCAAGTTGATTCCATATCTTAGCTATTGTGAATACTGACATAATAAACATGAGTATGCAGACATCTCTTTGATATGCAGATTTCATTTCCTTTTCCTACTCTGGAGTAGGAGAGCTGAATTATATGGTAGTTTTTTGAGGAAATTTTGTACTGTTTTCCATAATGGCTGTGCTAACTTACATTCCTACCAACAGTATATAAGGGTTCATTTTTCTCCACACCTCACCAGTAATTGTTATTTTTTTTATTTTTTTATTTTTTTTAAATAATAGCCAATCTAACTGGAGTGAGATGATATTGCATTGTGGTTTTGATTAGAATTTCTCTGATTGCTAACGATATTGAGCATTTTTTCATTTATTTGTTGACCATTTGTATTTCTCATTTTGGGAAGAGTCTGTTCAGATCATATGCCCATTTTTAAGTTGGATTACATTTTTGTTGTTGTTAAGTTTTTTGAGTTTCTTATATATTCTGGCTATTAATCCTTCATCAAATGAATAGGTGACAATATTTCTCCCATTCTTTAGGTTGTCTCCACTCTGCTGATCATTTCCTTTGCAATATAGAAGCTTTTAATTTGATGGGATCCCATTTGTCTATTTTGGCTTTTGTTTTTTCAAATACAACAGCATATCAAAAACATCATTTACTATGCTAAAGTTGGATTTATCCAAGGGATGCAAGAATGACTCCATATGCAAATCAATAAACATAATACATCACATCAACAGAATGAAGAAAAAAATCTTATGATCATCTCAATAGATGCATAAAAAGCAGTTGATACAATCCAACATCCCTTCATGATAAAAACCCTGAACAAATTGTATAGGAAAACTGTGTCTCAGTATAATTAAAGCTACCTAGGACAATCCTTGTTACTTTTTTCAAATAAATTTTATCAAAATAACACACATGCATATACATGTGTAAAAATCATACATGTACAGCCTGATTATTTCTTATAATATGAGCACATCTTTGTAATCGCCACAAAAATCAAGAAATAGAACCTTCATGGCATAATAACCAGAACAAAATCCCCTTTGTCAGCCACTTCATATCCCAAAGCTAACCACAATTCTAATACCAGACTGCTAATGCCACAGATAAGTTTTAACTCCTTTTAAACTTGGAATAAATGGAATTACACAGTATTTACACTTTTGTACCTGTCTTTAATGTTATGCTTGCGAGTTTAATCTGTGTTGTTATGCATAGCAGTCATTTGTTCTTTTTTGTTGCTGCAGAGCATTTCATTATATAAGCATACTATAAAGTATTTATCCATTCCTCTGTTGATGGATATTTAAATTACCCCCAGGTTTGGGCTACTATGAATATGCTACTATTAAATATTTTTACATGTCTTTAGCATATGTATTTATGCTTTTCTGCTAGACGCATACCTGTTAGTTGGATTCTCAGGCATAAGATAAACACTATTCATTTTTTATTATATGCTGTAAAACAGTTTTCCACAGTGGTGGTACCAGAAATGAAAATTTCAGTCGCCTCTTATCTTTGTCCACTCACAAGTTGTCTGTCTTTTAAGAATTACTGAATCTGGTGGGTATGTAGTGGTATATCACTATGGTTTTAATATTAATTTCTCTAGTGATTAATCATGTGTATTTTTTACGAGTTTATTCTCCATTTAGATGCCCTATTTTGTGAATTTCCAATTCCAGGTTTTGCCCATTTTTTCTATGGATTTTGTTTTGTTATTTTGATTTGTAGAACACCTTTATATATCTTCTCACAAATTCTTTGTTTCTATGTATTGCAAATGTCTTCTCCCATTTGCAAGTTCACTTCATTCTATTAATGACCTTCTTTGAATGAATGGAAGTTCACAATTTTAGTGTAGTTCAATTTATCCATCTTTTCAATTTATAGGTGATACTATTTCAGTCCTGATTAAGGATGAAAAAAAATCATATTTTCCATATCATTATTCATTTAATTTTTTTTGGTTCTAGAGATTGAACCCAGGGATGCTTAACTACTAAGCCACATCTCCAGCCCTTTTTTAATTTTTTATTTTAAGACAGGCTCTGCTAATTTGCTTAGGGCCTTGTTAAGGTGCTGCGACTGGCTTTGAACTTGTGATCCTCCTGCCTCAACCTCCTTTTTATCTTTTCTATATTATTATCCTGAAACTTTATTATTTTAACTTTCTCATTTAAACCAACAACCCATGTTGAGGTTACTATTTCTAAGGTATAAGGTATGGATAGTTTTTTGACTCACTACTATTTATTAAAAAGAATATTTTCCCCACTGTTCCGCATTGACAGTATTGTAATAAAGCAAGTGCTTATAGTGTGGGGATTTTTCTAGATATGATCTTGTTCCATTTCCCCCACCATCCTCATGTCAATATCATGCAGTTCTAATTCCTGTCCTCACATCTCCTGTAAATCCTCCGAATTGTCTTTCTTCGAGATTTTCTTGGCCATTTTGGATCCTCTACATTTCCACCTACACTAAAGAAGATGCCTGTCAATTTACATATTAAATTTTTTAAAAAATTGATTTTGGTTGGACTTGTACTGACTCTGCAGATAAGATGGAGAATTTTACATCTTTATTCTGTGTCTTCTCATACTTGAATGTGACATACTCCTTTGCTTATTTATGGATACTATTTATATCTTTTTAATATTGTGTCTTCCCAGGTTGAACATGACATTTATTTATCTACATTATATTTATTTTCTCTAAAGAATGTTTTATTGTTTGTGTGTACATATATGTTTACACATATATGTGTATTTTCCTTTAGATTTATTTTTAGTAATTTAAATTGTTGCTATTCTAAATGGCATTATTGGGAAATTTTTAATAGTTAGCTACTAACATGTAGAAATACAAATTGTTTTTTTTTTTTTTTTGGTGTGTTGCTGTAGTATCAAGAAACAGTTATACTTACCTATTAATTCTAATACTTTGCAGACTCCATTGTACACCATCATGTTGTCTATGAATAGTGATAATTTATTCCCCAACCTTGGCATCTTCTTTCTTTTCTCCTTGCACAGGCTAGGATTGAACAAAATTCCTGGTGGCAGATGTCCTTGTCTCACTGCCAAACATAAGGTAATCTTACTGGTTAGTATAATATTAGCTGTGGACATTTTAGGAAACAGACTTCATCAGAGTAAGGAAGTTCCCCTCTATTTCTATTTTGCTAAGAGGTTTTATCACAAATAGTTAAATTTTATTGAATGCATTTAGTTCATTTATTAAAATATGGTTTTTCTCCTCTGTTCTATACATGTGATGAGTTATACTGATAAATTCTTGCATAACTAAACCAAACTTGTATTCTTAGCTGTGTCCTGTAGCACCTTCTGTTTATCATTGAACTTAGTTTGTTAGCATTTTGTTTAGGATTTTTTTCTGTGTCAATGTTCATAAATGAGATTGAATATAATTTTCTTTTTTGTAATATTCCTATAGGATCTTGACCTCAACATTATACTGACCTCAAAAAATAAGCTATCATGTTCTGTTCTCTGGAACTGTTTATGTCAGAGTCATATCATTTTGTCCTTAAATGTTTTGAGAATTCATTAGTGGAGTCATTGCATCCTGGAATTTTCTTGGAGGATGGTTTTTAAATTAAAAATTGAATAGTTAAATTAATGTGGTGAGGAACTTAATGTTTCACCTTGACTGAGCCATAAGATACTCAGTTACTTACTCAAACATTGTTCTGGATGTTTCTGCAAAAGTGTTTTTGGATAAAATTAATGTTTTTTATGTGCTACTTTCAACAATTTATTTAGCTGAATAGTACAGATTTTACCTGTTTTATGCAGGAGTGGGAATAGGAGATTGAGACTTGGAGAGATGGTAACTTTAACTCAAGACGCACAGATGAGTATGATGGACATTTAAATTGGTAGACTGAGTAAAATAGATTGACCTCCCAAATGTGGGTGGGCCTCATCCAATCAGTTGAGTGCCTGGATACATGAAAAGGCTGACCCCAATTCCCTGAGTAATAGAGAACTCTTCTTCCTGACAGTCTTCTAACTAGGACTTCTGCTTTTTCCTGTTTTTGTAATTGAACTGAAATATGGCTCTTTATCTCAAGCCTGTTGGCTTTCAGACTGGACTACATCATTGGCTCTGCTGGTTCTCCAGTTGCTGGCTCACACTGCGTCTTGGCACTTGCCACCTTCTTCCTCCTCCTCTTCCTCCTCTTCCTCCTCTTCCTCCTCCTCTTCTCCTTCTCCTTCTCTCTCTCTCTCTCTCTCTCTCTATATATATATATATATATATACATATATACATATATATACTTATATAATTATATATATACACATATATATACATATATGTATAATTGTTTCTGTTTCTCTGGGAAGCCATAAGTAACACAGTCAGATATGGGGATATTCAGATGCAAATATTTCCTTACTTATAGCAGGATTAGGTCCTAATATGCCCATTTTAAGCTGAAAACATCCCAAATGAATATACATTTAATAATTGAATATACATTTAATATACCTAACCCTCTACATCGTGGCTTTGCGACACAGAAGGCTGTAGAATCCCCTGGCTGCAGACTTCACTACCTGTAGGGCTGAGTGAGTGCTGCAGTTCACCCACACTGACCAGCTTCATGAGAAAGGAACAAGCCACTCCAGAGTTTGAAGTACAGTGGCTCCTGAGTGCATATCACTTTCACACAATCACAGGGTCAAAAAATATAAGTTGAACCATTTATAATCTTCTTTTGAATATGCACTAAAAGTTATAAACATAGCTATGAGGTATATTTCCCTTTGAGCATTGTTTCAACTGCAATCCACAAGGTTTTTTTCTTTTTTTTTAAATGATGGATCTTTTAAGATCTTTTTCTTTAATGATGGATTTTTATTTTCTCTATTTATTTATTTATTCATCTAATTATTTATTTATTTATATGTGGTGCTGAGGTTCGAACTCAGTGTCTCTCGTGTGCTAGGCGAGTTCTGAGCTGTGGCCCCAGCCCAGTCCACAAGTTTTAATATGCTCTATTTTATTATAATTTGCCTAAAATATTTTCTAATTTTTATTGTGACATACTCTGAGCAATGGAGTAAACTTACTTTTAAATGTCTAGGAATTGATGATTTTTAAATAGATTTTTAGCTCCATTTCACTGTGCTCAGAGCATACACCTTTATTTCCATTCTTTAAAACTTATAAAGACTCGTTATATGGACCACTGTAATCTAATTTGTATGCAATTCAAAAACACTTGAAAATTCTGTAGATTTGTTGTGGAGTTTCCTAGATATATTAATAAGCTCAATTTTTAAAACTCTGTTGTTCAATTTATCTATATTCTTGTTAACTTTTGTATGCTTCTTTACCCTGTTACTGAAAGAGGTGTCATAAAATTTTTCTCTCTGATTGTGGATTTGTCTGTTTTTCCTTTTCTGTTAATTTATGTTTTATAATATACTTTATATTATATTATGTTATTATATCATATTGTTATTATAATTATATAAATTATATTTATATAATTTTTGCTTTATATACTAATAATTGTGGGTTATGTTAAAATTTTCAACTGTGGTTGAATTGTCCTTTTTTCCCTTTAGAACTATTTAGAATACATTCTTCATATTTTCTGGCTTCAGTTTTTTTGGGAGTACATTTGTAATCATTTTGTCTTCCTGAAATATTAATCATTGTGAAGTGTCTCATTTATCTCCAGTAATAGGTCTTGTCATAAAGTCTGCTTTGTACAGTTAACCTTTGGTGCCTCAGTCTTCTTAAGGTCACTCTTTCAAGGCCCTCTTGTCTTTGCTGTTTGATGACTTTATTACATTGTCTTCTTCCATTTATTCCCTTAGTTTTATTATAAAGTCAGGTAGGGATTTTTGTTGTCCCTTTGAGAATATTTTTTTTCTAACTGCTTTTAAGTTTTCCACTTTATACTTGAAATAGAACCACCATTTGAACCAGTTATCCTATGCCTTGGTATATATGCAAAGAACTTGAAAGCAGCATACTACAGTGATACAGCCACATCAATGTTTATAGCAGCTCAATTCACAATAACCAAACTGTGGAACCAACCTAGGTTCCCAGATAAATGGATAAAGAAAATGTGGTGTATATATATACATTATATGTATATGTATACATATAATGGAATATTACTCAGTCATAAAGAAGAACAAAATTATGGAATTTGCCTGTAAATACATGGAATTGGAGACTCTCATGGTAAGTGAAATAAGCCAATCCCCCCAAACCAAAGGTTGAATATTCTCTGTGATATGTGGATACTAACAAACAATAAGGTGGGGAGGTAAGAATAGAAGTTCGTTGGATTAGACAAAGGGGAATGAAGGGAAGGAGTGGGGATGGTAATAGGAAAGACAATAGAATGACTCAGCCATAACTTTCTGAATATACCACCAGTGAAATTCCACATCATGTATAACCACAAGAATGGGAAGTTATATTCCATATATGTATATGTCAAAATATACTCTACTGTCAGGTATATCTATAAAGAACAAATAAAAAAATAAAAATGTCACCTAAGAACAATATAAATAATGAAAGACTAAATATATTCAAATATTAGCTACAAATGTATTTATTTGCCCATAATTTAAATTTATTTTGCCTTTTAATTGTAAAGAAAATGTGGATATTATGGAAAACACAAAAATAGTAGAATAAGGAAAACCAAATGCTACCAACCCATGTTACCATTTTTTAAATTTTTTAACTGATACACAAACACATAAAAATTGTACATATAATGAGTATCAACCGATATTATATTTTGAGATATTTCCTTTTAGAACTTTTTCTATAGTTGTCATCAGAGTAACTGAATTCCCAGAAGGAAAAAAAAAAGAAAAAAGTTTTCTTTATTGTTGGTAGGTCTGTGATTTTCAACAGTTTTCTAATAATGTTCCTAGGTGTACTTTTCTTTACATTGGTTACCCACCCCCTCCCTCCCTTTTTGTTTTGTTTTGTTTTGTTTTGGTAAGACTTGCTAAATCTGTCACTTCATATCTTTCATTAGTTTTAGAAAATGTATGGCTACTTTCTTTTAAATTATTCCTTTTCCTTTTTTCAATTTGCCAAACTTTTTTTTCCCAGAGTGATTGTGCCAAGGTTCATTCACAGTAAAAGTAAAGATATCATCATTCTCTTTAAGTCATTCTGATTAGTTGGATAACTATCTCATTGTGGTTTTAATTTACATTTTCCAAATGGCTTATTAGATGCCATACGTCTTTTTATGGGCTTATATGACATGTGTGTATCCTTGTCAATGACGTGTCTGTTCGTATCAATGGCCATATTTTAGTAGATTGCTAATTTTTTTGTTGTTGTTGGTTTCATATATAGCTACTAGGCCTTTATTGGATAGACGGTTGGCAAATAGTTTTCTCTCAATCATTAATTTATTTTTATGTCTTCTTAAGAGTATCTTTCACAAAAGAAAAGAAAAGTTTTTAAATTTTTGGGACACACATTTTATTAAGTTTCCCATTGATGGATTGTGCTTTGGTTTTAAATCTAAGAACTCCAAGATCCTGATTTTTCTGAAAATTCTATAGTTTTGCCATTTACATTTAATCTACCTTGAGTTTTTTTTTTTTTTTTTTGAATAAAGGTGAGGCTTAGGTAGCTATTTTTATTGTTAATTGGTCTATGGAAGGTCAATTGCTTCAGTACCATTTTTTGAAAAGCTATCCTATATTGCACCTTTGTAAACAATAAATGGGGCATTTTTGTGTAGGTCTTCCTTGTTTATCTGTGTTGTTCCATTTACCTGTATGTCTATCCTTTGACCAATAACACATTCTTGATTACTGTAGCTATATAATAATTCTTGGAAAGGGGTATATGGATTCCTCTCACTTTCTTCCTTATTTTCAAAAGTATCTTAACTTTCTAGTTTCTTTGCCTTTCTGTATAATTTTTAAATTACTTTTCTATATCTAACAAAAAATCTTACTAGGGTTTTAATAGAGATTGTGTTAAATGTGCATATCGATCTGGGAAGGACAGACATTTGTACTATATTTTATATAGTAATAGTCAACATATTTACCACACACTAGTGTATCTTTACTATACACATGCTCATTAGAATTAATGAGTCACATGTCTTTCTTTTTAATTAGATCTCTGATTTCTTTCATCAAAATTTTGTAGTTTTCAACATACAAATTCTGTACATGTTTAGATTTATACCTACATATTTCATTGTCTTTGAGAAATTGTAAATGGTTTTACATTTTAAATATTGGTGTCCATGTGTTCATTGGTAATATATAAAAATATTGTTGGGCACCTAGGTCAGTGCCATCATGTGGCGGGCGAGACCCGGGGCCCAGGGTTACGCCACATGCATCCAAGATGGCAACTGGCAGAGAGCCAAAGGGCGTGCTGAATGCGCCTTGAGAAAAACAGGAAGTGTTTACCATTGGCTGTATGATAATTAGTTCAGCCGCCTAGCGCGTGGACAGATATGTCTTGCATGTATGCTTGAGCTCGTGATCACTCGACCTTTAATAGGATTGGATGGACATATCTGGTTACAATTGCACGTGCATGAGACTGCTTATATATTGAGGGTGTTATCCGAATAAAGTGGAAGCTGCTTCATGAACTTCTGAAGAGTACCTGTCGTTTGTCCTGCTGGTCGGCGGGCAAGCGACAAGTGGCAGCCCGTACCGGGAATGGTGAGCGCTCAGGTAAGTAAAAGACAGTTTCGCTAGCGAAGGTTTCCCTATTTGAGGAAACGGTGGCCTTAAGGTTTTAATGAAAGATTCCTCTAGAGAGGGAATGTTAACGGAAGATTCCCCTAGAGAGGGAATGTTATGAAAGGCTGTCCCAAGAGACAGCGAAGGACGTCCTATGGTGAATGAATATGTGTAAGATTTTACCTTTTCTTGTTTCATTTCTGTTTGTTGTTGTTGTGGTGATATGGACATTAGTTCATTTCTGTCTGACTTCCAAAAAACCAAAATTTCAAGAACGGTTAGGAGAAGGGGAAAAGATATTAGAAACTGTAAAAGAAGAACAATTAAGTTGAGCTTCTGAAAGAGAAAGTAGATGTTCAGACCTCTGTGCCTCCACCACAGCAGTATTAACTCCAGAGATGGGAGTACAACCAATACCAACTTCGGTTGTCGGCCCATTACCTAAAGGAACAGTGGGACTAGTTCTGGGGAGGAGTTCTTCTGCTTTAAAAGGATTAAATATTGTCCCTGGAGTTATAGACCCTGATTTTACAGGAGAAATAAAAATCCTGCTTCTTCACCAAGAGGTGTAGCAATAATAGCTCAGGGTGATCGCATAGCACAATTGTTGGTCTTACCCAGCTGCCATGATCAATATCCATCAAAGAATATTATTAGGGGAAATAAAGGATCAGGTTCTACTGGCCAAAATATGGTCATGTTAACATTGGATTTAAAAGATAGACCTATGACAAAGTTAGTGATAGAAGGCAAAAGTTTTGAGGGCTTATTAGATATTGGGGCTGACAAAAGTATTATCAAAATTACAGAATGGCCCAAAGCCTGGCCGCTTCAACAGGCAGATCAGACTTTAAGGGGATTGGGTATGGCTTCCAATCCTAACAAAAGCGCAACCATATTAAAATGGAAGGTGGCTAACCAGGAGTTATGTTCTGATACTGCCCGACGTAATGCAGTTGTGGGCAATCCTCAATGGAATCTAAACATGCTGACAGGCCAATGACCATACGAAGGGCAAGGTAATCAGATTAATTTCCACCCTGGCGTGTATCAACAAATTAACCCTCAACTTTTAATCTATCATTATATGGATGATATTTTGCTAGCTTGTAAGGAAAAACCTGTCTTAGAGCAATGTTATAATTCCTTATTAAAGTCACTGGAAAGATGGGGCTTACATATTGCCATTGATAAAGTACAAATGACAGACACCAAAAACTTCCTGGGATCTATCCTAAATGCAACTATGGTTAAACCCATAAAAATTACTGTTCGGGTGGACAAATTTAGAACTTTAAATGATTTTCAAAAACTTTTGGGTGATATTAATTGGATTAGACCTTACCTTCATTTACTCACCTCAAGTTTGGCCCCCTGTTTGATATTCTTAAAGGTGAATCTGACCACCTTTCTAAGCAGGTGCTTACCCCTAAGGCTTGAACAGCTCTCAAGCTTGTTGAAACAGCTATGGAAAAGGTTCATCTTGATCATATTGACCTAGCTAAGCCTTTATCATTCATTGTCTTGGCCACAAATAAGTTACCCACAGGAGTATTTTGGCAAAAGGGTCCTATTCTATGGGTTCACATGAATTATGCCCCTAACAAGGTCTTATCTTTGTTTACTGAATCTGTGGCAGAATTAATCCTTAAGGCGTTAAAAGTATCCCTTTCCACCTTTGGTATACAACATGTCACAGGAATTCCCTATAATCCTATTGGACAAAGCATTGTGGAGCGTGCCCATTTAACGCTTAAAAACATGCTTTATAAACAAAAAGGGGGAATAGGGGCATCATACAGATTCCCAAAAGACAAATTATCTGTTGCCTTGTTCATCTTAAATTTTTTAAATCTTGATTCTGAGGGCCGATCGGCTGTTGACTGTCATTCTGAGCCTAATAAAAAACATCTACCTCAAGTGCTCTGGAAGGACATTCTATCAGGACAATGGAAAGGCCCGGATCCGGTGTTAATCTGTGCCCGAGGGTCTGTTTGTGTTTTCCCACAGGACGCACAATCGCCAATTTGGGTGCCCGAGAGATTGGTCAAGGCCTCAACAGAGACCCAAAAACAGGAAGAAGATGAGGAGGCTTCTCCCTCTGATGGTGCTGGCGATTTCTCACCAAGTTAATGGAGGAGACTCGCATGAACTATGGGGGATAGTAAAGACGTGGCCCTATCCTGTACCCCTTACCAACTCTTCTATTCCATATCCTCCTATTTTTACAACAATTGGCCACATTTCTCCAGTCTGCTGTTCAATGGGGAAAAGAATGGTTTGGGTTTTTGTCTGGGGGAGGTCTCTTGTGTGTTGTATCTGTTCTGTGCATACAGTGTTTATACAAAATGCATATACATCGGCGCAGAGAAACAGCCATTATTCGCCAAGCTCTCATCGCAATTGATGCTGGCTCATCCCCCCAAGTCTGATTAAATGTGCTAGACCGGTAGTCAAAGATGGGTAAGATTCATGGTGAGCTCATACCGACCTAAGACAGGAAATGAGGGCTAGAGCCTCATTGTCCAATGACGGGTAAGGATGTTGCTCTGCCGTGGACAACCTAAGACAGGCACGGTCTCCTTTATAAACAGACAGGGGGAAATGTGGTGGGTGAAACCCGGGACCCAAGGTTACGCCACATGCATCCAAAGATGGTGACTGGCAGAGAGTCAAATGGCGTTCTGAATGCGCCTTGAGAAAAACAGGAAGCATTTACCATTGGCTGTATGATAATTAGTTCAACCGCCTAGTGTGTGGACAGATATATCTTACATGTGTGCTTGAGCTCGTGATCACTTGACCTTTGATTGGATGGACATATCTGGTTACAATTGCATATGCATGAGACTGCTTATATATTGAGGGTGTTATCCAAATAAAGCGGAAGCTGCTTCATGAACTTCTGAAGAGTACGTGTCGTTTGTCCTGCTGGTCGTTGGCAAGCGACACCATCACTGGTTGGTCCTAGTCGCGGAGCGAGCTGGGGGATGAGCCAGGCCACCTACATCTCAGAGGTAAGAGGCAGGCAGATAACCCGCCCAGCCAGCAGGCCAAGGACAGACGTCATAACTGAGTGACCCTGCCTGACCCCTGCACCTCGGTTGGTGCCATCGCTGGTTGGTCCCAGTCGTGGAGCGAGCTGACAGGCGAGTCAGGCTGCTTGCATCGCGGAGGTAGCAGGCGGGCACCCAACCCACCTGCCTTGCTGAACTGGGCTGCAAGTAGCCAACCCACCCAACCACCAGGCCACAGACAGATGCCATCACTGAACAACCCCGCCCAACCACCACGCTGAGATTTGTTGCCATCACAGAGTTAGCCAGAGGCTTCTTTATAGACTGGTGCAGGCATTTTGAATTACTCCTGAGGGCGTGGCCATCTTCATTGGAAGGGTAACTCCCTTCCTGACACAACTACAGGAGGCTAGAGGACCTTTGACAAGACCCAGGAGCCAAGAAGAGAGGTATTGAGAGACTCGGGACCAACTCAGAGCAATAAGGGAATATACCCCACCTGAAGGCCACACCCCAAGAAGGCCAGTTTCATAGTGGAGCACCGCATTATCAAGTTCCTCCAAGACTTCAGACTACTGAAGGCTAAGAGGTGAGTTATTGGAAACCTACAGAGACATTATTAGTCAATAGAGGAAATCTGCAGTATCCCAGAGTTTCACTACAAGAGAGGTAGATACCTGAACAATATGAGAAAACAAGGGAAGAAAATGTCCCAAACAAACCTAGATGGTATAGTGATAATATCCAATGACAGCATGGCAGAAGAATTGTCAGAAAGGGAGTTCAGAATGTACATAATCAAAATGATCAGGGAAGAAAATGAGGAGATGAAAGAGCAAATGCAGGCATTGAACGATCGCATCAATCAGCAGTTAAAAGAGCAAATACAGGAAGCAAAAGATCATTTCAATAAAGAGAGATACTGAAAAAAATTAAACAGAAATCCTTGAAATGAAGGAAACAATAAACCAAATTAAGAACTCCATAGAAAGCATAACCAATAGGATAGAACGCCTGGAAGACAGAACCTCAGACATTGAAAACAAAATATTTAACCTTGAAAACAAAGTTGACCAAACAGAGAAGATGGTAAGAAGTCATGAACAGAATCTACAAGAACTATGGGATATCATAAAAAGGACAAATTTAAGAATTATTGGGATTGAGGAAGGCTTAGAGAAACAAACCAAAGGAATGAACAATCTATTCAATGAAATAATATCAGAAAATTTCCTAAATCTGAAGAATGAAATGGAAAATCAAGTACAACAGGCTTTTAGGACCCCAAATACACAAAATTACAATAGACCCACACCAAGGCACATTATAATGAAAATACCTAACATACAAAATAAAGACAGAATTTTAAAGGCTGTAAGAGAAAAGAATCAAATTACATTCAGAGGGAAACCAATACGGATATCAGCAGATTTTTCAATCCAGACCCTAAAAGTTAGAAGGGCCTGAAACAACATTTTTAAAGCTCTGAAAGAAAATGGATGCCAACCAAGAATCTTATACCCAGGAAAACTTACCTTCAGATTTGACGAAGAAATAAAATCCTTCCATGATAAACGAAAGCTAAAAAAATTTAGAAAAAGAAAGCCGGCATTCAGACCATTCGCAGCAAAATATTCCATGATGAAGAAATTAAAAACAACGATGCAAATAAGCAAAGGGAGGAACTATCCTAAAGGAACAGCCAAATAAAGGAAAAATTAAGTTGGGTCAAAAAAAAAAAAAAAAAAAAAGAGCCAAATGACTGGGAATACAAATCATATCTCAATAATAACCCTGAATGTTAATGGCCTGAACTCATCAATCAAAAGACATAGACTGGCAGATTGGATTAAAAAGAAAGATCCAACAATTTGCTGCCTGCAAGAGACTCATCTTATAGAAAAAGATACCCACAGACTAAAGGTGAAAGGATGGGGAAAAACATACCATGCACATGAACGCAGGAAAAAAGCCGGAGTATCCATCCTAATATCAGATAATGTGGACTTTAAGCCAAAATTAGTCAGAAGGGATAAAGAAGGACATTTCATACTGCTTAAGGGAAGCATAAATCAGCAAGACATAACAATCATAAATATCTATGCCCCAAACATTGGCTCATCCATATACGTCAGACAAATCCTTCTCAATGCCAGAAATCAAATAGACCACAACACAATACTAGATGATTTTAACATACCTCTCTCACCTCTGGACAGATCCTCCAAACAAAAATTGAACAAAGAAACCATAGATCTCAAAAACACAATCAAAAATTTAGATTTAATGGACATTTATAGAATATACCATCCAACAAAGAGCAAATACACTTTCTTCTCAGCAGCACATGGATCCTTCTCTAAAATAGACCATATATTATGCCACAAAGCTACTGTTAGCAAATACAAGAAGATAGAGATAATACCTTGTATTCTATCAGATCATAATGGATTGAAATTAGAAATAAATGACAGAATAAAAAACAGAAACTACTCCAACACCTGGAGATTAAATAATACACTATTGTATGATGAATGTATAATAGAGGATATCAGGAAGAAAAGTAAAAAGTTCTTACAGGTAAATTAGAACAAAGAAACAACATATCAAAATCTCTGGGACACTATAAACGCAGTTCTTAGAGGAAAATTTATTTCAAGGAGCACATTCAACAAAAGAAGAAAAAATAAAAAAATAAATGACCTAACACTACAACTCAAAGCCCTAGTAAAAGAACAGAGCAACACCAAAAGTAGTAGAAGACAGGAAATAGTTAAAATCAGAGCTGAAATCAACGAAATTGAAACAAAAGAAACAATAGAAAAAATTGACAAAATAAATAGTTGGTTCTTTGAAAAAATAAACAAAATTGATAAACCCTTAGCCACACTAACAAAGAGAAGAAGAGAGAAAACCCAAATTACTAAAATTCAGAATGAACAAGGAAATATCACAACAGACACGAGTGAAATACAAAACACAATTAGAAACTATTTTGAAAATCTGTACTTCAACAAAATAGAAATTCTCGAAGACATCAACAGCTTTCTAGAAACATATGAATTACCTAAACTGAACGAGGAAGACATACACAATTTAAATAGATCAATTTCAAGTAATGAAATAGAAGAAATCATCAAAAGCCTACCAACAAAGAAAAGTCCAGGACCAGATGGGTTTTCAGCTGACTTCTACAAAACCTTTAAAGAAGAGCTCATTCCAATACTTCTCAAAGTATTTCATGAAATAAAAGAGGAAGGAACCCTCCCAAACTCTTTCTATGAAGCCAATATCACCCTGATACCTAAACCAGAGACACATCGAGGAAAGAAAATTTCAGACCAATATCCTTAATGAACATTGATGCAAAAATTCTCAACAGAATCTTAGCAAATTGCATACAAAAATACATTAAAAAGATAGCACACCACGATCAAGTGGGTTTTAATCCCAGGGATGCAAGATTGGTTCAACATTCGGAAATCAATAAATGTAATTCACCATATCAATAGACTTAAAGTCAAGAATCACATGATTATTTCAATAGATGCAGAAAAAGCATTTGATAAAATACAGCATCCCTTCATGCTCAAAACACTGGAAAAAATAGGGATAGTGGGAACATTCCTCAACATTGTAAAGGCCATCTATGCTAAGTCCATGGCCAATATGATTCTAAATGGTGAAAAACTGAAAGCATTCCCCCTAAAAACTGGAACAATGCAGGGATGCCCTCTTTCACCACTTCTATTCAACATTGTCCTCGAAACTCTAGCCAGAGCAATTAGACAGACCAAGGAAATTAAAGGGATACGAATAGGAAAAGGAGAACTCAAAGTATCCCTATTTGCTGATGACATGATTATATATTTAGAGAACCAGAAAATTCCACCAGAAAACTTTTAGAACTCATAAGTGAATTCAGTAAAGTAGCAGGATATAAGATTAATGCTCATAAATCCAATGCATTTTTACATATAAGTGATGAATCTTCAGAAAGAGAAGCTCGGAAAACTACCCCATTCACAATAGCATCGAAAAAAATAAAATACTTGGAAATCAATCGCACAAAAGAGGTGAAAGACCTGTATAATGAGAACTACAGAACACTAAAGAAAGAAATTAAAGTAAACCTTAGAAGATGGAAAGATCTCCCATGTTCTTGGATAGGCAGAACTAATATTGTCAAATGGCCATACTACCAAAAGTGCTATACAGATTCAAGGCAATTCCAATTAAAATCCCAATGATGTACTTTACAGAAATAGAGCAAGCAATCATGAAATTCATCTGGAAGAATAAGAAAACCAGAATAGCTAAAGCAATCCTTAGCAGGAAGAACAAAGCAGGGGGTATCACAATACCAGACCTTCAACTCTACTACAAAGCAATAGTACCAAAAACAGCATGGTATTGGCACCAAAATAGACAGGTAGGTCAATGGTACAGAATACAGGACATGGACACAAACCCAAATAAATACAATTTTCTCATACTACACAAAGGTGCCAAAAATATGCAGTGGAGAAAAGATAGCCTCTTCAACAAATGGTGCTGGGAGAATTGGAAATCCATATGCAACAGAATGAAACTAAACCCCTATCTCTCATCCTGCACAAAAATCAACTCACAATGGATCAAGGACCTTGAAAGCAGACCAGAGACCCTCCTGCATCTTATAGAAGAAAAAGAAGGTCCAAATCTTCAACATGTCATCTTAGGATCAGACTTCCTTAACAGGACTCTCATAGCACAAGAAATAAAAGCAAGAATCAAAATAACTGGGATAGATTCAAACTAAATAGCTTTCTCTCAACAAAGGAAACTATCAGCAATGCAAACAGAGAGCCTACAGAGTGGGAGAAAATCTTTGCCACTCATACTTCAGATAGAGCACTAATTTCCAGAATATATAAAGAACTCAAAAAACTCTACATCAAGAATACAAATAACCCAATCTACAAATGGGCTAAGGATATGAACAGACACTTCACAGAAGAAGATCTACAAGCAATCAACAAACATAGGAAAAAATGTTCACCATCTTTAGTATTAAGAGAAAATGCAAATCAAAACTACCCTAAGATTCCATCTCACCCCAATTAGAATGGTGATTATCAAGAATAGAAACAACAATAGGTGTTGGAGAGGATGTGAGGAAAAAGGTACCCTCATACATTGCTGGTGGGACTGCAAATTAGTGCAGCCACTCTGGAAAGCAGTATGGAGATTCCTTAGAAAACTTGGAATGGAACCACCATTTGACCCAGCTATCCCACTCCTCAGCCTATACCCAAAGGACTTAAAATCAGCGTACTCCAGAGATACAGCCACAACAACGTTCATAGCTGCTCAATTCACAATAGTCAGATTGTGGAACCAACCTAGATGCATTTCAATTGATGAATGGATAAAGAAACTGTGATATATATATATATATATATATATATATATATCTCACATGGTATGTATATATATATGTATATATATATCACATGGTACATACCATGTGATATTACATGGAATATCATACATACCATGGAATATTACTCAGCCATAAAGAATAATAAAATCATGGCATTTGAAGGCAAATGGATGCAGTTGGAGAATATCACGCTAAGTGAGATAACCCAATCTCAAAAAACCAAAGGACAAATGATCTCACTGATAAGCAGATGATGACAAATATAGGGGGTGGGAGTGGGGCAAGAATGGAGGAAGGAGGGACTCTATAGAGGGATAAGAGGGGTGGGAGTGGGGGGGGAGGAAAAAATTATTGATTTTTAATATGTTTGCCCTTTATCCTGCAAACTTGCTCAACTTATTTATTGTAGAAAAAACTCATTTTTCCAATTCATTCAGATTTTCTATATAGTATAGGTTTTTGCTTCTACATTTTAATCAAGTTGAGAAGGTCCCTTCTGTTCCTATGTTTCATAAAGTTTTATCATGAATTGGATTTAAATTTTGTCAAATGCCTTTTCTGCATTGATTGATGTGATCATGTGATTCACCTTATTTAGGCTGTTAGTATGATAGGTTCCAATGATCAATTTCCAAATATCTAACTAGTCTTACATGTCTAGAGTAACTATTCAATTGGTCATAGTGAATAATTCTTCTGATACATTTTTGTATTCTATTTCCTAATTCTTTGTTAAAGAATTATTATTTTTTTTAGATCTATATTCACTAAGGTCATTTTTTCTTTTTTTTTTTTGCAATTTTTAAAATGTATTTTTTTTAGTGTAGATGGATACAATATCTTTATCTTATTTATGCATTTTTATGTGGTGCTGAGGATTGAACCAAATGCCTCACATATGCTAGGCAAGTGCTCTACCATTGAGCTACAACCCCAGTTCCTGTAATTTTCTTCTTATGTACTGTCTTTGGGCCCACCTAGAGTATATTAGCTTCATGGAGTAATTATAAAGTGTTTGCTCTTCTTCTATTTTTTGGAAAAGATTATATAGACTAGAACTGGTGTTAATTCCTCTTTAAATGTATATAAGAATTCTCCTCTGAAACCATCTGGACCTAGATATTACTTTTGAGGGAACTTATTAATCGAATTCCCTTAATAGTGAATAGTTTATTCAAATGATCCATTTCATATTGTGTGGATTTGAGTATTGTGCAATTTTTAAGAATTAACCCATTTTACCCAAATTGTCAAATTTATCTGTGTGAAGTTCATAGTATTCCCTTTTATCCTTTTAATATTTACAGTCTATGTTAATATTTGCTATAATTTGTGTCTTCTCTCCCTTTTTCATTCTCATTTGTCTTCTTTTCAAAGAATAAGCTCTTTGATTCATTTACTTTCTCTATTTTTTTCTGTTTTCAATTTTAATGATGTCTGCTTGTATTTTTATTGTTTCTTTCTCCTTGCTTTTTGGATTTATTTTATTCTTCTATGTTGTTGAAGTGAGAGTTTAAATTGTTGATTTGAAACCTTTTCTCTCTTCCAATATATATGTATATATTTAATATCATAAATTTTCTTCTCAACACTTCTTTAGCTGTCCCACAATTTTTAATATATTGGGTTTTTTATTTGTCATTCAGTTTAATGTAGTTTTTGAATTTTCCTGAGAATGAGTTTTTCAGAAGTAATTTGTGTAATTTTCAAATGTTTGTAGATTTTCTTGTTATCTTTCAATTCTTGGTTTCTACTTTTATTTTATTGTGATTCTTCTGCATAATTAAATTTTTACAATATTTTTCAGATTGTTTTGTGGGCTAGGCTGTGGTATCTTCTTAAATTCTGTAAGTACCTGATAAGAATAGACATTTTGTAGTTGTGTAGAGTATTCTACAAATGTCAGTTACATTCTGTTGTTAATGATGGTTTTTGGTTTTGGTTTTCTACATCCTTGATTTTCTTTGTAGGGGGGTGGGTATTAATGGTGTTTTGTTTTTGGTTTTCTACATCCTTGATTTTTTTTTGTAGGGGGGTGGGTGTTTTGTTTTTGATTTTCTATATCCTTGATTTTTTTGTTTTTTGCTGGTAGGGGTCTGGTTGTTCTATCCATTGTTGACAGAATAGTGTTGAAGATTCCAGCTATAATTGCTGGTTTGTCTATTTCACCTTTCAGTTCTGTGTTGGTCCATTCTCCATTGCTATGATGAAATACCTAAAACTGGGTAAAGAGGTATATTAGCTCATGGTTTTGGAGGATGAAAGGTCAGTCAGTCCTATTTGTTTATCCCCTGTATCCTCTTCATGATGAGGGCATATATGGGATGAAGAAATAACATGGTTAGACAGGAAACTAGAGAGTGGGAAGGGACTGTTCTTTCTTTAATAGTAATCCTCTCTTGAGAAATAACCAGGGTCCTACAGGAGCTGCATTAATCCCTTTCCAAGGAAGGGGAATTAATGTAGGAAATTAGCCTGCCTGTATTATTATTTTTTTAAAGTAAATTCTTACAGATAGCATGTAGTTGGGTCATATTTTAATTCAGTCTGTCAACTTTTGTCTTTTAAATACTGTATCTATTCCAAGTTTTCTGAGGATTCTCCGTACTGCTCGTACTGCTTTCCAGAGTGGCTGCACCAATTTGCAACTCCACCAACAATGTAAAAGTGTGCCTTTTTCCCCACATCCACGCCAACATCTATTATTGCTTGTGTTCTTGATACTAGACATTCTAGTTGGAGTAAGATGAAATATTAGAGTTATTTTAATTTGCATTTCTCTAATTACTAGAGATGTTGAACACTTTTTCATATGTTTATTAATCACCTGTATGTCTTCTTCTGTAAAGTGTCTGTCCAGTTCCTTGGCCCATTTATTCATTGGGTTCTTTGTAATTTTGGTGTAAAGTTTTGTAAGTTCTTTATAAGTTTTGGAGATAAGTGCTCTATCTGAAGTGGGGTGTGGAAAAGATTTTCTCCCATTCTATAGGCTCTCTCTTCACATTATTGATTATATCCTTTGCTGAGAAAAAGCTTTGGAGTTTGAGTCCATTCCATTTATTGATTCTTGCTTTAATTTCTTGTGCTTTGGGAGTCCTGTTAAGGAAGTCTGATCCTAAGCCAACATGATGAGGATTCTTGACCCAGTTATCCCACTCCTCGGTTTATACCCAAAGGACTTAAAATTAGCATACTATAGTAACATAGCCAATCAATGTTTATAGCAGCTCAGTTCACAATAGCTAGATTGTGGAACCAACCTAGATGCCCTTCAACAGAGGAATAGATAAAGAAACTGTGGTATATATACACAACGGAATATTAATCAGCCATAAAGAATAATATTATAGCATTTGCAGATAAATGGATGGAATTGGAGAATATCATGCTAAGTGAAATAAGCCAATCCCAAAAAACCAAAGACCAAATGTTTTCCCTGATAAGTGAATGATGATATATAATGGGGGTGGGGGTGGGTAGTAAGAGAAGAATGCAGGAACTTTAGATTGTGTAGAAGGAAATGAGAGGGAGGGGGGTGTGAAAATCATGGAATGAGATAGACATCATTACCCTATATACATGTATGATTACACAAATGGCATTAAACTACATCGTGTACAACCATAGAAATGAAGCAATGTATCCCAATTGTGTACAATGAATCAAAATGCAGCCTGTAAAAAATTTTAAAAATAAAAAATAATTAAATAAGTAACTGTCTATATCATTTATATTTGATGTAATTATTGATCTGATAGGACTTAAATCTGCCATCTTATTTTTTGTTTTATATTCATTCAATTTTTTGCTTTTCTGTTTTCTGTTTTTCTGTCTCCTTGAACATTCTTTTTTTATATTTTTTTTATTTTTATTTTTCCTTCTCCCCCACCCCTCCCACCCCTCTTTTCCCACTATACAGTCCCTCCTTCCTCCATTCTTGCCCCCCTCCCACCCCCCATTATGTGAGATCATTCGTCTTTTGGATTTTGGGGATTGGCTTATCTCACTTAGCATGATATTCTCCAATTTCATCCATTTGCCTGCAAATGCCATAATTTTATTATTGTTTATAGCTGAGTATATTCCATTGTATATATATATACCACAGTTTCTTTATCCATTCATCAATTGAAGGACATCTAGGTTGGTTCCACAATCTGGCTATTGTGAATTGAGCAGCTATGAACATTGATGTGGCTGTATCTCTGTAGTATGCTGATTTTAAGTCCTTTGGGTATAGGTCAAGGAGTGGGATAGCTGGGTCAAATGTTGGTTCCATTCCAAGTTTTCTAAGGAATCTCCATACTGCTTTCCAGAGTGGCTGCACTAATTTGCAGTCCCACCAGCAATGTATGAGGGTACCTTTTTCCTCACATCCTTTCCAACACCTATTGTTGCTTCTATTCTTGGTAATCACCATTCTAATTGGGGTGAGATGGAATCTTAGTGTAGTTTTGATTTGCATTTCTCTTAATACTAAAGATGGTGAACATTTTTTCCTATGTTTGTTGATTGCTTGTAGATCTTCTTCTGTGAAGTGTCTGTTAATATTCTTAGTCCATTTGTTGATTGGGTTATTTGTATTCTTGTTGTAGAGTTTTTTGAGTTCTTTATATATTCTGGAAATTAGTGCTCTATCTGAAGTATGAGTGGCAAAGATTTTCTCCCACTCTGTAGGCTCTCTGTTTGCATTGCTGATAGTTTCCTTTGCTGAGATAGTTTCCTTTGCCGAGAGAAAGCTATTTAGTTTGAATCTATCCCAGTTATTTTGATTCTTGCTTTTATTTCTTGTGCTATGAGAGTCCTGTTAAGGAAGTCTGATCCTAAGATGACATGTTGAAGATTTGGACCTTCTTTTTCTTCTATAAGATGCAGGAGGGTCTCTGGTCTGCTTTCAAGGTCCTTGATCCATTGTGAGTTGATTTTTGTGCAGGATGAGAGATAGGGGTTTAGTTTCATTCTGTTGCATATGGATTTCCAATTCTCCCAGCACCATTTGTTGAAGAGGCTATCTTTTCTCCACTGCATATTTTTGGCACCTTTGTGTAGTATGAGAAAATTGTATTTATTTGGGTTTGTGTCCATGTCCTGTATTCTGTACCATTGACCTACCTGTCTATTTTGGTGCCAATACCATGCTGTTTTTGGTACTATTGCTTTGTAGTAGAGTTGAAGGTCTGGTATTGTGATACCCCCTGCTTTGTTCTTCCTGCTAAGGATTGCTTTAGCTATTCTGGTTTTCTTATTCTTCCAGATGAATTTCATGATTGCTTGCTCTATTTCTGTAAAGTACATCATTGGGATTTTAATTGGAATTGCATTGAATCTGTATGGCACTTTTGGCCATTTTGACAATATTAATTCTGCCTATCCAAGAACATGGGAGATCTTTCCATCTTCTAAGGTCTTCCTCAATTTCTTTCTTCAATGCTTTGTAGTTTTCATTGTAGAGATCTTTTACCTCTTTGGATAGATTGATTCCCAAGTATTTTTTTTTTTTGAAGCTATTGCAAATGGAGTTGTTTTCCTCATTTTCCTTTCAGCTGTTTCATTGCTTGCATATAAAAATGCTTTAGATTTATGCATGTTGATTTTATAGCCTGCTATTTTGCTGAATTCATTGATGAGGTCTAGAAGTTTTCTGGAGGAGGTTCTTGGATCCTCTAAATATAGAATCATGTCATCAGCAAATAGTGACAGCTTAAGTTCCTCTTTTCCTATTCGTATCCCTTTAATTTCTTTGGTGTGCCTAATTGCTCTGGCTAGAGTTTCGAGGACAATGTTGAATAGAAGTGGTGAAAGAGGACATCCCTGTCTTGTTCCCGTTTTTAAAGGGAATGGTTTCAGTTTTTCTCCATTAAGAATGATGTTGGCCATGGGCTTAGCATAAATAGCCTTTACAATGTTCAGGTATGTTCCTACTATCCCTATTTTTTCTAGTGTTTTGAGCATGAAGGGGTGTTGTATTTTGTCAAACGCTTTTTCTGTGTCAATTGAAATAACCATATGATTCTTATCCTTAAGTCTATTTACATGATGGATTACATTTATTGATTTACGGATGTTAAATCATCCTTGCATTCCAGGGATGAACCCCACTTGATCGTGGTGCACAATTTTCTTAATATGCTTTTGGATACGGTTTGCCAATATTTTGTTAAGGATCTTTGCATCTATATTCATCAAGGATATTGGTCTAAAATTTTCTTTCCTTGATGTGTCTTTTCCTGGTTCGGGTATGAGGGTGATATTAGCTTCATAGAATGAGTTCAGTAGGATACCCTCCTTTTCTATTTCCTGGAATACTTTGAGAAGTATTGGAATGAGTTCTTCTTGAAGGTCTTGTAGAACTCAGCTGAGAATCCATCTGGTCCTGGGCTTTTCTTGGATGGTAGATTTTTAATGGCTTCTTCTATTTCATTGCTTGATATTGATCTGTTTAAATTGTGTATGTCCTCCTGGTTCAGTTTGGGAGGAGCATATGTCTCTAGAAATTTGTCAATGTCTTCGGTAGTTTCTATTTTGTTGGAATACAGGTTTTCAAAGTAGCTTCTCATTATGTCTGTATCTCAGTAGTGTCTGTCGTGATATTGTTCCTTGAACATTCTTTAGAATTTTATTTCCTTTTTATCTAAAGTGTTTTAAGTGTACCTCTTTGTGGAGCCTTTGTAAAGGTGACACATTTGTTGCATTACCACATCATTTATACAAAACTGACTGTTATCAACTGGTGGTCTTCCTTGTGACCCAAGGTGCCTAGCTGGTCTGCTTTTTATTCTCTATATTTAAGAGTCTTCTTTGATTTGTTTTATATGTAATGTCTAGGGTTTTTAGTTACTCTTAACAAAAATGTTCCCGGAGGCATAAATCCAGTTCTGAGAGTTTTGACAGAAACTGCAGTCAAATAACAACTAACTACCACATCTAAATTTAGCAATTTCACCATCCCTCCAATCTTACCCATGCTCCTGTTTGGTCAATCCCTTCTTTTATTCCCATTAATCTGTTTTATTTCCTTATAGTGTTGCCATTTTGAAAATGTCATATAAAATAGAATCCCATCATGTGTGTAGCCATTTGATATTGACTTCATCAACTTGTTATAATGCATTTAAGAGTTATCCATGTTGCCGCATGTATCAGTAGGTTGCTCCTTTCTACTGCTGAATGGTATTCAGTTGGAGGGATTCACTACCATTCATTCCCCTATTGAAGACTGTATTTGGGTTGTTTTCAGTTTGGGAAAATTACAAATAAAGCCATTATAAATATTCATATACAAATTTTAGTGTGAGCACAAATTTTCTTTTAACTTGGAAAAATAAAAAAGTAGTAGGATTACTAGGTCATATTTTAAGTACATGCACAACTTTATTTAAAATAAAACTGCAAACCTTTTTCTCCACCTAAATTAGCTATACTATTTTTCTTTCTTACGAGCAATATTTGAAAATACTAGCAGCTCCTCATCTTTGTAGCTAAATGCAAAGATTCTTACAATTATTTGGGTTTGTCTCTTTTCTTTGTCTTTATAACTAGTGTGTTGTAGCATTTTGTTGTAGCAAAACGGTTTTAATTTTCATTTCCTTATTGACTAAAGATACTGAACATTTTTTAATGTGCTTCTTGTCATCTGTATTGTTATTGGTGAAGCGTCCTTTCAAATCTTTTGCCCATTTAAAAAATTGGATTGTTTGCTTTCTTATTATTGAGTTTTATGATTTTATATATATATTTTGGATACAAATCATCTATCATAAATATGATTTACACATTTTCTCATATTCTGTGGGCTTATATTGTCATTCTTTTAACAATGTCTTTCAGGGAACAGGAAGTCTCATTTTTTTGTAGTTACAACAGTATTTTTAATAATGTAAAATTATTACACTTTTCCATCAACACAATGAATAAATACCATGTGGCACAAACATATAGTAACAGGAAATGTTGATAACCTACAACAAATTTCACAAAAATACAGTGTGTGAAAAAAGCAGGTACTGAAAAAACAAAGTAAAAAACTACAAACATTTTTAAAAATGGATATAGAGTAGAATTGAAATAAAAATCAATAACAGGATAAACAGAGGTCAGGGAGAGTAGTGGGCAGGAGATACCCAAAATGAACAGGTGACGCTGATAATATTCTTTAGGAGGTCTCATTTTTAAGGAAGTTTAATAAAGCAATTTTTTCTCTGATGGATTATGCTTTTGGTATAATATTTTTAAAATAGTTGCCTAATCCAAGTTCACAGATATTTTTGTATGTTATTTTTTTCTTCTAATTTTTTTATTCAATGCCAAACACCATTTTTTAAAAAGTGTAGAGATAATGTGAGGGTCCGGATGATGTCATCTTCCTCCTAGAGAGAAAAGACTTCAGCTTCTGTCAGGCAATTAGGTTAGAAGCAGATCACTTTAATCTAATTGGGGACAGAGATGACTCAAATCTTGGTTCCAGGCTTTGTGAGAGCTGTTTTATTTCTTGCTTGCCCTAAGGTTTGAGTCACTGGGCTGGGGGGGTTGGGGGGAATAGAAACAGGGAGTTTTGACCAGTTCTCATCTTTGGTGGGTCTTATTCCTCTGTTTTTGTCTCACCAGTCCTGTGAGCCTGCCAAAAGCTCTGCTTAGCTTCTCTTCATTTCAGCCACTACTTATAAATCAGCAAATGGCTCAGGAGAGACATTGAGCCAAATGTCAGGTTCTTTCTGTGCTTCCCTTCTGTTCAGCATCATAGTCCCTCAAGCACAGAGCAGAAACTCTTGGATGCCTTCAAACAGTTTTTTTTTAATCCAGCTTTTATAATTTTATTCAATGTGAGGGCTGGTCTGATACAAGTTAGTCAGATATAACCAGAAGCAGAACTCCTCCCCATCAATTTTTCACACTGACTATTTGAGAGGCATATTATTATCTCGGTGTCCCAGAGACTAATTTTCCTTCAGAGCGATTAGCATATACAGAGAACTGAGACATTATAAACCTGTAGGTGCACATAGATGCGGGAAATGACTTCATCTCCCTTTGGAAGTTCAGGCAAAGAGTATGTTTCTCTCGCCTGTATATTTCTGAGAGAATGTGTTTTACCACTTTAGAATGAGAGGCTGATATTTAACCACCTGCACCAGCTTAATGTAACAACTTTTTTCACCCAGGTAGCATCAAAAATCTAATTACTTTCTCCTTCAGTTATTTTATGTGTTTATTCCCCCTCTCTCTATCCCCTTCTAAAAGGTTACTGCTAGCAAACAAGTCTGTCAGGTAACATCCAGCATTCCATCCAGAACTTAATAGTGTGGTTTCCTAGGATGATCCAGGATGAAGGAATTTGTCTTCAAAGTGTCAGATGAGAGAGATACATTTTCCTCAGCCAACATTAAATCTTTGATAGCAGCTCAAAAATAATTGAAATAAGAAATACCAGATATGCACCAGCTTTCAAAACTGAAAGTAAAATTCTTCTAAGAAGGCTGAATGGAGATGCTGTGGAGTTGTCAGGGCTGCACTGCCATTGGGACCAGGTCCCTTGAGAATAAAAGTAAAGTGAGTGATGGGCAGTTTTATACAAGATGTAGAAATAGAAAAAAAGAAAGTGAAAAGTGGAAACTGTTAAAGGTAAAGGAATATGTAGGCCATAAGAAGCAATGGAAGATTTAGTTTTGGAATGAGCTTCTTGACTAAGAGAAATGGCTGAAACAAATACCAAATGTGGACATTCTGAGCCTTCTATACTGAACTTCTTTACAAGATGAGTAGCAGGTAGTCGGTGTACATTTGCTCTGCATAGAATAAAAGATCTTTGGGATCAATTAACCAAAGAAGAGAGTTAAAATTCCAGCTTTGCTGTTAATTCATGGAGTGACCTTGCTTGGAAAGGTCATTTGTTTTTCTCTAGGTTTCACAATATGGCAAATTTTTAATGATTCATCTTTTAAGTTTTTTTTTTTAAATTTGGGGTATAATCCAATTTTAACTTTTGATACAAGTATTGGATACCTCTAACATACTTCGCTTGACATTTTTGCATTCAATAAAATTTACTGTGGTAGGATTTATACTGGGTTTTTTGGTATAGAAATATGGATTGTGCATTATATTTTTTCTCTTTATCACCAGTCATTTAATATGTACAAAAGAAACTGTAAATACAAACATGTACAATTTGCAGAGAACCTGGATCCATAAACCTAATTTTGTATGGAAGTCATTACTTCAGACTCAGACTGAGCTAAATTTTGTGGATAATTTTACCCCGTGTGTAGTCATTTTGGATGAGTGGCATATTTACCTCTCAGAATGGAAAGAGACTTTGTCACCAAATATTTGTGCAGAAAATAAAGTGTTTTATCAGCAGCTTTAAAATATCCAGTGTTAACTCCATGCAGTAACTAATGTTATCTTAACTCATTTTTTATTAGTCTATTCTAGTTTGAAAACAAAAATCTAAACACTGAGAGTATAATTAGGAACAATATGCAAAACTGCTTCTAGAAAACTTCACGCTTCTTTCGGAAATGCTATGATGGTTAGGCTAAAAAATAGTCTACTCCCTCACTTTAAGAACATTTGAAAGACTGTGGTTGTGGCTCAGTGATAGAGTGCTTGCCTAGCCTGTGTGAGGCACTGGGTTCAATTTTCAGCACCACATATAAATAAATAAAGAAAATAAAGGTGCATCGACAATTATATAAATTGAAAAGAAAATTGAAGCAGGGTGCTGTGTCGCACACCTGTAATCCCAGAGGCTCAGGAGGTTGAGGCAGGAGGATTGCAAGTTTAAAGACAGCATCAGCAATTTAGTGAGGCCCTCAGCTACTCAGTGAGACCCTGTCTCTAAATAAAATGTGAAAAATAGGGCTGGAGAGGTGCCTTAGTAGTTAAGTGCCTCTGGGTTCAATTCCAGTACAAAAAAAAAAAAAAAAAAAATCTGATACTAGTATACCTGCCTGCAATTATCATAACCACTATTTAGAGGAAGCTGGTATTTTCAAGACAACATAGGTTGACCCTATCATCTTACAGGTAACAAAACCAAGGGGAACAGTCATCGTTCTGGTGTTCTGTTAATTGCTTTTAGAATCTAACAAGTTTATCAAATATCAGTTTGCATGTAATCCGATGTAACAGGTGATTAGAGGAAGTTACAAAACAAAGAAAAACATGGTTCCCATTCTCAAAATTGAAAGCTGCAGGACAACCGAGTCTCTCTCCGTCTGGTCCATTACCCAGCTTAGTGCTTGGTACATGGGGAGTGCTCCATCAGAGCCTAGTCTGAGGTACACTCACTGTCCCTCATTTGAATCATCACTTACTGAGCACAGATTGTGTTTAAGATGCAAGTGCTTGCCTATGGGAACCACTTTATTTCATGAACACTGTACTGGTAACAGAAGTTGTCCTCTTTCTTGACTGACGTTGGATAAGGGACCTAGAGCTCCCCATAGAGAGCTGAGAAAGCTTGGCTGATGAGTGTGGTAAATTAGTTTTTAGGAGCTAAGTCGGTAAATTGTTCAGGTGCACAAGTATAGAGATTAGCTAATTAGAGTAAGGGACTGGAAAGAGAAGAAGATGCTAACTAATGTGTACGGGGCATAATTATGCGGCAAGCATTTTTAGCTACACTAACTCATAATCCTCATAACAATCAGGTGAAGTAAAAACAAACAAACAAACAAACAAAAAACCCCACTATTATCCCCTTTGAAGTGGAGAGCTTAGAGACTGAAAATGTTAAGCATTTTATCCACAGTTGCACAACTTCTGTAAACAGCAAAGTTGGGGGAAGGACGTGTCTTCCTACCTCACCATTCCAAATGCTGTGTCAGGACAACTGATAGAGCTGAGTTAAAGACAGACATGCTGTGGACTGTGGTACAATGAATAGGGAACACAAGATGTGCTCTTTCCCAGGGACAGGCAGTACCAGAAAAGGAAGCAAGCAGCAAGATGACCCAGACCACAATGGCTCATAAGCCTTGGCTCAGGGTACAGAAGTTTCAAAGCTGTGAACAGGCACATGGCCAAAGCCAAAGGCTGCAGCTAGGATTCCTGCCAGACAGAACAACTGGACTCACTGGGCTTCTTGAAGGCTACAGACTGTTTTTGGAAAAGGCAGTTGAGTTCATCTTGGGCAGGCCCTCATGGAGAGAAGCCCAGTAAACAGAACTGAACTTGAAGGGCCCAGTGAAATCATAGTTGAAACCACTGCCCAGATCTGCAACAGCTTTTACCACTTGGACCATGAGTGAGCAGAAGAGGTGAAGTAGGGATTTAGTGATCTTGTGCTGAAAGTTTTTAGAATAACACTGTTTTTACGGTGTTTGTATACTCCGAGTAATTGCCATATAAACTTGAAGGTGGAGAGTGAGCCTTATTCTGGTTCTCATCACCTTATTTTGGTGCTTTTCTTACAATAAATGTGTAATAAATGTGGAATGATCGACTGAACAGTTCTACTTTATCTTGCATATATTGGAATTTTAATTATACAACTAGTAGAAAATCAAACTTGGACTCTGTCACTTTGTTCAGCCTGGTTCCTGTCTTTCCTTCCTGCCTGAACAGAGATCTGAAGCTCAGAGCTTACATTTCATATTTGTCCAGTGGATGGATGGGTGCCCAATCTAGCTTCATTTGTGATGTTTGCTGTTCATGGTGAGCCCGATGAGAGTGATTTTCAGTTCCTTGCCCCATAAGTCACATTGTGCATAGGTACAACTTTACAATAAACAGGATCCGCCTCTGGATTTCACAAATCCAAACTGAATTTGAGAATGTCTGGAGGCTTACAAAAGCATTTCTTTTTATCTCTTTAGCAAACCAGAGACCTTGCTTTTTAAGGTAAGTTTTATATATATGTGTGTGTATATATATTATATCTCAAAGTAAATTTAATTTATGAAAAGCTATGACTTATGGGATGGCTGTTCTCCTACTACAAGCTCCTTTGAAAGCAGAATTCAACAGAGAACCACAGCAAGCACAGCCCCAGCAGATCTCACAGCCCTTCCATAACTGAACACAGAAATCCATCATCTAGTTTTATCAATTTCCACCTGAATAAAACTGATTTGCCTTACTTTGAAGCATGTTGTAGAAATTGAACAAGGTTAACAAATATCTTCCATTAAAACGTAATGCTTAAAAATATTAGTGTTCATGTGAATGTTCTCTTTGGTACCACCATCTTTTCTCATTTCGGTTTTAACGTGTAGTTCTCAGGTTCACGCACTGGAGACTGAATTCAATAAACAACAGGAAAAGGGATTTTGCTCTGAGAGAATATAGCAACAATTGCCTTGATAAATGAACTGAATATTTTTGTTTTCATTGATGTCTTAACTAACAAATCATGTAAGATCTTTCTTCTGGCAAGTTATTGAGAATCTAAATGATACAAATGCTTATAAGACTTTCTAAATCTAATGTAAATTCATGATATAGTGAGTAATGATGCTTCCAAGTTAGTTTTACAAATATAACCTATGGTCAGCATTGCCAAAGTTTGTTCTACATTTATCAATACATAAAGGCAATATGTTTTCTCAACGTCGTGATTGCATGAGAACAATTATAAAGTCATCTTCCACCCCCAGAAGATTTTATGCTGTATTACTGAATCCTGTATAAATAATTTCAGTTATTTTCTTTTTTTAAAAAAATATGAAAAGATATCAAATAAAGGCATATTCCTGTATGCAGCACTAAACCATGATGTTAAAAAGCTTGCCAAACTAAATGAA
The DNA here is from genome assembly GCF_902686445.1 of Sciurus carolinensis. Lineage (NCBI taxonomy): Eukaryota > Metazoa > Chordata > Mammalia > Rodentia > Sciuridae > Sciurus > Sciurus carolinensis. The sequence continues at coordinate 93,198,553 of NC_062218.1, read as the reverse complement.
AAAGAAAGGAGTATTACAAACATAAAATATAACTTTCACTTGGGACAATTTAGTAACTGGGATTAGCAATATTAGAGACCACAAAATGAATATGGCCTAATTTTTCTTACCAAAGTGTGTTTATTGGGGGTAATCCCATGAGTGATGAAGGTGAGGCAGTTGGGCAGTCATCATTTCTAGAGTTGAAGCTGCTCTTATCTTTAAATTTCTTATTCATTTATTCATCAAACATATTTCAGCATGAACCATGCAATGAAGCAGTGGTGAAAAAACAGGTGTGGCCTTCATCTCATTGTTAGGAACCCACTAACTCAGCTCAACCTCTGCAACCCATACCAGGGTGACTGCCTGAAAAGGTTGCAGCAGACTCCCACAACAGTCCTAAGTCGGCTCACAAGGAGTAATTACACTCCTGTTACAGACAAGAGAAGCACGGAGACGTTCCCAAAGTCATGCAACTATCAGTGGTGGGACAGGAACATGTTTCTCTCTAGGCTTCTAGACATGGCTAAAATCCCTCTTTGACCCCAAAGTTTGAGTATAAACTGGAATGGAGATACCAGTGTCAGAGATATGGTAATTGAGAAAATGTTCTGGAGATCAGGCAAAATGGAGACAGATCTAAGCACTATGAGGTGATCATGACATTTGTGGGTATAAAAGCAAATGCTAATAAGATGAGCCAATGCTACCTGACAAGAATGAAAATAGCACTTACTACATGCCTTGCACTCTTGTGTTTTGCATACATTAATTCCTCTAAAAAAAACCCCTATGAAATAACTTTAATCCCTACTTTATAGATGAGAAAATGCAGAGAAATTAAATAACTTGCCTAAGATCACACAGCTGGCAAAGTGGTCATGGACGGATTTGGAAGTAGACAGTTTGATCCCAGAGTCTATGACTGTGCTATACTACCTCTCCTAAGAATGAGTCAAAAATCCTAGAGGGATGTTTGCTTGCACTCAGCAGTCTTTTTCTTCAGTGATTATGGCATACGAAATGACAACAACCATTGCTCTCTATATATTTTACAGGAAATAGATGAATCTACTTTCTTCTCTTCTTGTCCCTAGGAAAGTCCACTGCCCTTACTGGGATGGAGAGGGGATTGTTCCTATATTCTCTTCACTTACATCTAGCTCTGTCCTAACTTCAAATTTCTTTGTATTTCTCTCCAAGCATTAACCTTTGTGACCTTCAAATCAATACTGTCTTATCCAGAGGGGAGTTCAGAAAATCAAAGAGATAGACAAGTATGGGACTGTCACTGTCTATTAAAAATACCATGACTCTAGTGTCACTGGTGCCACACAAAATGGAATTTGCCTGTGTTGAGAAAAGGGCTTTGCTTGAAAATAAGAGAAATATAATTATTTTGGTTATTAATAAATGGAATTTATAAAATTCACAGTCCCAATAGGTCCAAGAGCAGACTAGCTATAAGTATCAAGAGTTAAGGACCATTGTGTTTGGATTTGCTGATTTGCCAGGCGTAGGTACTGACTCCTCTTGGCATCAGCTATCAAATCTTATCATCCAAGAGTCAAGGAGAAGTGGCTCTCACAGGGAAAACCAAGGTCTTTTTAAGAAATCAAATCAAGTAAGAATGGATAGGGCAGATACAAAACAAGTACAAGCAAATACAAGAGCCCAACCTCTACCTCTCAGTTTGAGAAACTGAGGCAAACTTCCCTTGCAGGGTCACATTGTGGGGGAGTTATGGATCAAGCCAATGATTTTCCCTGCATGAACTAGACAAAATATGGGAAAGGAGAGAATTCACGTTTTTGAGCATTCTGGTGCCAAGAGGGTTGGGTGGGGATTGCTTCCACCTTTAGAACTCCCTCAGTTTCCTTTGGCAGTTACCACAAGAGACTGTTTAATCATTCATCCTGAATCTCTGTATTGATACTTAGATTTCCTTACTCATGTTCAGGAAAATTCAACCAACCATTTGGTTTTAAAAAATGAATAATTGATCAATTAATAATGAATGTGGAAATGGGAAAATAATCATGTTTTTATTTTCTTATTGTTCATGCTGTCAAGTCACCAGATATTGTGTCTAGATGGAAATTAAGTTAATACCATGGGATTTGGTGACCAAGAGATCTATTTTTTTATGTCCTCACAAGATTCCACACACCTGTGTCTATATGTTTTAGCCACTTCAATTGTCTGCCCAACTTGATTAATCACAAAATCCAACTGTTTGTATTGGAAGAAGACTTAGAGGAATTACAGATGAGAGATCAGAGGTACTAAAAGCTAGAAATATAATTTAGGTCAATTAATATCAAGGGGCAAATTCAGTGTAAATGAACAAGTCTGATCATTTAGTGATGGACTAGGTGGACTGTAGTGGTACCTCTTAAGTAGTTTTTGAACCCCTTTCCCTTGGGAAAAGTGGGTTTCTCACCAAACTCTAGGCTTTTATAAACTCAGAACCTTCTCCTCAATTATGGGTGAAATGAACATTCATGCCACCCGACCTGCTGGGGAAAATAGCTAAGGAGAATAATACAGTTGTTGTGGACAGAAGTCAATTAACAGGACACATCCATGGTCTCTTATCCATCCTCATGGTCTCTGAACCCTGTGGGCTGGACCAGCACAAGGCAGACTGTCTTCTCTGCAGAAAGCCTGGGTTTGATGTGCATCCTTCTTATGTAAACTCATCACACTACCCACTTGGGCTAACCCTAACACAAAGGGACAGTCTTGCAAAGCTATCAGTATAAATTAAACACAGTGACAATTGCTTGTGACATCTGAGCAGTCAAGGCTGTATATGTCCCAAGTCACTCTTGAGCCATGTCCAGTTCTTAGAGAATTATGTGACAGATCAATCATATAACCCTGCCTTTTTACCTTTGTGGGATTGCTTTTGCTACATTATTCTTTATTCTGCCTTTGGTCTTAAAATAAGAAATGAAACAAGGACTCTTAAAGAGAAAGTAGCCTTCAAAGCTTTGTTCTACATTCTTGCTGTTTTGACTGATGACATAGCCGTTAATAAGATTAGTGCCTTCCCTTCTGCTCATTTTCCAACAGAATTAGTTGCTGCTTTTATACCCTCTGCTGCTAATTTTGCTGGCAAATCTCTTGAGGATTCTAGCCTAATTTTCTGCTACTAGAAGTAGAACTACTGTTGTAGTAGGTCACCTAACATTATTTGATTCCTTTAGGAAATCTCAAGGAATGAAACCTAGAGGTATAATTCAGACACTAACATCAAATACAAATCAAGGACCAAGTTTTCAGACAGGTAAAATGATTACTTTGAAGTGGATAATCCCTATTTCCTATAATTCTTATGTGTAAGATGTATGTAATATACTACTAACAATAATCTATATATTATAATATATTACATTATACTATATTGTATATTCAAATATGACTGAGCACCAGGCCTAGCACACTGAAAATAAGTTTTAAAAGAAAGAAGAACTTTTTTTTTTCTTTGGTACTGGGGGATTGAACCCAATGGTGCTTTATCACTGAGCTACATACCTTTTTATTTCTTATTTTGAGACCGAGTGTCACAGAATTTCTAAGGTTCTTACTAAGTTGCTGAGTTTCTCCCTAAATTGCTGAGGCTGGCCCCAATCTTGGAATATTTCTGCCTCAGCCTCCCAAGTTGCTGGGAATACAGGTGTGCACCCCCACACCTAGCAGAAGCAAGAACAATTCAAGGTTCTTAAGTATGCATCTAAGTCATCCTTTGCCCATTTGGGGTTTGAAATATGTTACCTAAAGTTTATACAGGCACTTGTAACTTATTATCTTCCATTGATTCCTTTTCTTCATTTCTTATACTGTGGAAACATTATCCAAAAAGAATAGGAGAAAAGATAAATGTGATGCAGTTGAAATTCCTCCAGACTGGTACTATCAATGGAATAAGAGATGTCTTAGAAAGTGTCTGTCTTTAGCGGTATAATGAAAATTGGGGACAGGCAGAGCCCAGGTACATCCTAAATCAATAGTGGGGATGTTCCATTTGGTGTTCATTTTATGTACAGCCCAACAAGGTATTATGGGAATGGTCCCAGGAATGAGGCTCAGAATGAGGCATCAAGAACCCTTCCAATGAGGAGGAGAAATTTAAACTTGAATAAGAGAATATCAGTCAAAAATAGCAGGAAACCTGCTTATATTGGCAATGGAAGCAGTCATGGGAGCTCTATGTCAAATTTAGATAAATATAGCTTATCTTTATGGATGTGAAAGTCAATGGACAGCACAGTGAATTTTTACCCCAGAGTGTTATAGGCACCAATCAGTCTCTGGCAATACCCTGGGAGAGATCATTGATTAAGAAACATTTGTGATATTAACAAACAGAATTTTTTTCCTAAAGACACACACACCCACATATACCACAATCAACTCTACTGGCAAAGCATGGAGCCACAGCTAATTTATATTGAATGATGTGAAGATAGTAACATGAGGACCATTAACAGGAAGTTCAATAACGTGATAGTGCAACTCACAAATCAGCACTACCAGATGCCACAGAAAGATTTGTAAATGGCATAATAGGCTAGATTTGAAAGCACTATATTTTAACTAGCCTACGAATATAACTGTATGAGAAACATTGTGATTACAGAAAGCAACAATTAATGTTGTCTAGTTAGAAAGTTTTGTTTAAATTTGTAATTATTTATAATTGCAGATTATGTAGAAAGATACTGCAAGTTTAAGTGGGCACTACAGAAAGTAATATTAGTAAGAGCATAGCCTGCTGTACTCAATAGGGAGTAAGGACTGGAGATGCAGAAGAACTTGTAGGTCTTGGTTGAGTGTCAGTGGTGTCCACAGAGCAGTCTCCAGTCAGCACTTTGAGAATGCTTTTCTGACACTGTTTGGCACATGTTTCTCCCACATGTTTCAACCATAATGTTATGATTTATAGAGTTTCAAAATCAACTATAACCTAATATATTCTCTGATAATAATCAATACATACCAGACATTTATAATGATTTATCTTTATCCCTTAATAAATTAGAGAAGATTCAAACTATCCTGAGCCTAATCCAGTACTTCTCACTGACATTCCATATGCTTTCTTGAGTGATGAGAAAAATTGCTTGAAGAATAAGGTTTAAGCAAGGTAGAGATGAAGAAAGGGGAAGAAGGGGGAAGAAAGAAGGGAAAAGAGCATTTCCCCCATGCTCCACATTTAAGTATCATTTCAGTGGGTCAGGAGATGACCAGAAATCTGGTTGAACATTGTTTTTGGATGTGTCTGTGAGGACGTTTCTGGAAAAGGCTAACATTTTAACTGGTGAATTAAGTAAAACGTATCTGAGAGACATTTTTCCATTCTCCCCTGCAGCCAGCACACAGACAAGTATGGGATTGACTAATCTGATGGACCTATCCCAGAGTGATTCAGAGCTGGTAATGTGAAAAACCAGGAACTGCCAAAGATTCCATCCTGGCAAGGCCACATCCAGACCCACAGGCCCCATGGTCTGGTGGCATTGTCCTGGCTCCCTGATCATTCTGGGCTTAATTTGGAGCTGTCTTTTCCTGATTATGTGGCTTCCACTCCTGATTCTCAATTTTTCCTGGAGATTTTATGATATACTCAATATCTTTTAATCAAATACCCTTCTGCTTGAATCAGCCAGTTAGTTTCTGTTGCTTGTGATCACAAATCTTGTCTGAGACAAATGGCCTTAGGAAACATAGTTCTGTGTTATTTTAAAAAACAACAATAGAAGATGAATTCTTATGATGGAGGAAGATTAAGAAATGGGGTATAACTGATTTACTGAGTGTTGTTAGTAATTGGCACTGTGGTTTAGGGTTATTGTTATTCCAACTTCACAGACAGAAAAAAATTAAAAAACAAGATTCAAAGAGGTTTTGCTTGAAGTCGGTAAGCATGAGTCAGAATTCAAATTCAGGACTAATTCTTTGACCTGTACCAAAGGAAACAAAGGTTAAATAGCATTGGCAACTTAAATTAAAAGATTCAGATTTAAATAAAGAGTTACACCAGGTGATCAGGACCTAAGGCTTCTGGTTATAACAAGTCCTTATAGCAAATGTGGCTACACACAAGCCATGGCAGGTTAAAAGAAGAGGTTCCTGAACTGGTTTAGCAATTGCACACAAAAGAGGAATTGTCCTTTTTTGATTGCCTCACAAACTGAAAGTAAGTTATTCTTTATTATTTTCTTTTTAATATATATTACATGTGTATGGAGTACCATGTAATGGTGACTATAATAAATAATTCATTATACATTGTAATATTATTAAAGGACCAGATTTTAAGAGTTCTTGCCACCAAAAAAAAACAAAAAAAACAAACAAAAAAAAAAAACTGAAGGTAATTAAGAACAGTTTGCTCAGAGAAGACAGAAGAAGTATTAAGGAGATAATTAACCCCTGCATAGAGTCAACCAGCTGGGAATTAGCTAGTTTGATTGTCCCCATCTGGAAAGAGTGCCTGGGGGCACATTGTGGGTGTCAAAAGGGATTGGTTATAAACTTATAATTGAAAGATCAGGAAAAAAGAATATTCATTTGGAACTTAAAAATTGATTTCCTCTTTAGGATATTAGTCATTTTGAGGTTAAAAAACTAGACAAAGAAATATGTACTGTTTTATAAATGAAGAATTAAATTTGTACAAAAATGGTCAAAATAAGGTGGGAGTATTGCACTGTTGCTGGTCTCCTGACTCGAAGTCTGCATGGAGGAATGCCTGGCTGAGTCTCATGTGATGCTGAACCAGCTCTCAGACCATGAGTTTTAAGAGTCAGGTACACAGATGGCCCTCTGTGTCCATGGGTTGTGTGTGTGTGTGGATTTAACCAACCATACATGGAAAATAGTAAAAATAAAATTATGTATGTACTGAGAGTGTACAGAATTTTTTCTTGTCATTAGTCCCTAAGCAATACAGAATAATTATTTGCATAGCATTTGCATTGTATTAGATGTTATAAGTAACATAGAGATGATTTAAAGCATATAGGGTGGTGTGCATGCGTCCTATGCAAGTACTATGCCATTTTATATAAGAGACCAGAGTGACTGCATTTTTTGAAGTTTAAATTAATTTTTTCTTTAATTTATACATAAAACCATAAAAACTTACATATTAATGGAATAACATGATGTTTCAATACATGTATAAATTGTGTAATGTTCAAGTGAGGTTAAACATATTACTCTCCTCAAACATTTATCATTTCTTTATGGTGAGCTCTTTCACAATACTTTCTGAAATGTATAGTTCATTATTGTTATTTATAGTCACCCCACTGTGTAATAGCACACCAGAATTTCTTGCTCCTAACTTCATCTTGGTACCCATTGATCAATCTTTCCCACCCACTTATTCTCCCTATCCTATGGAAACCATCATTCTCTCAACTTCTGTGAGATCAACATTTTAAAATTCTCATATGAGTGGCATCATGTAGTATTTGCCATCCTACGCCTGGTTTATTACATTTACCATCATAAACTTTAATTCCATCCATACTGTTGCAAATGACAGGATTTCCTCTTTTTTATGGCTGAATAGTGTTCTATTGTTTACCTCTCACATTTTCTTGATCCATTCATTTCATGATTGACACTTAGGTTGTTTCCATTTGTTGACAACTGTGACTAATGCTGCAGTAAATGTGGGAGTGCATCTGTCTCTTGGACAGACTGATTACATTTTTGAATTAATCTGTAAGAGTGGTACTGATGGATCATATAGTACTTCTATTTTTAAATTTTTGAGGATCCTCCATTTTGTTTTCTACAACATCTGAACTGATTTACTTTCTCACCAACAGTGTGCCAGTGTTCCCTTTTTTCACATCTTCACCAGCACTTGATATCTTTAGTCTTTTTTATTGTAGACATTCTTACTAGAATGAGGTGATATTTCATTGTGGTTTTAATTTATATTTCCTTGATGATTCATGATACTGAACATTTTTTTCATGCACCTGTGGCTATTTTTATGTCTTCTTATGAGAAACATCTATTTAGATCTGTTGCCCACTTCTTACCTGGTTATTTGATTTTTTACTATTGAGTTTTTGGAGTTCCTTATATATTCTAGATGTTAACCCCATATCAGATGTATAAAGTGCAAATGTTTCCTTCCATTCTGTAGGTTATCTCTGAACCCACTGCTTCCTCTGTTGTGCAGAGCTTATTAGTTTGATATAATCCATTGTCTATTTTTGTTTTTGTTTCTTGTGTTTGGGAGGGGGGTCTTGTCTAAAAACTCCTTCCTCATTCCAATGTCCTAAAGTGTTTCCTCTAGTAGTTTCATAGTTTTAGATAATTACCCTTAAGTCTTTAATCCATTTTGGGTTGATTTTTATAGCTGGTGAGAGATAGAGATCTAGTTTCCTTATTCTGCCTGTGGCTATCCAATCCTCCCACCCAACCCCCTGCACCATTTATTGAAGACTGTCCTTTCTCCAATGTGTGTTCTTAACAGCTTTGTCAAAAATCAGTTGAGTTAATGGGAGAAAATCTTTGCTAGCAAGTCTTCTGACAGAAGATTAATATCTAGAATGTATAAAGAGTTCAAAAAACTTCACACCAAAAAATCAAATAACCCAATTAAAAAATGGGCAAATGAACTAAACAAACACTTTTCAAAAGAAGAAACACAAATGGTCAACAAATACATGAAAAAAATGTTCACAATCATAAGTGAAAGTACTCAGAAACCACTCTGGACACAGGAACTCACACAAGAGATTTTTTTAAGTGGACAGGCAGAGTGTTTGTGAATAGGGTGAGAGAGAGAGAGAAAGACAGGGAGAGAGAGAGAGAGCAAGAGTGAGCAGGAGAGAGAGAGAAAATGGCGGGGGAGCTATTCTTAAGTAGTGGAATTTCACAGGCTAATAACAATGGACCAATGGCTGGTAAGGAGGTTCGTGGGCTAACAATCTGAGTTGTAAAGTGGTGTGGGGGAGGGAGAATAATTGGGGCAACAAAATAGCAGATCTGATCTCAATATTCCTCCCTTTTTGTTTTTATAGATACTGGGGGTGGGACAATGGTCTTTCTTCATGGTTTCTTCCTGCTGGTTAAGGGCGAAGAGTCTCATTCCTGTAAAAAAAAAAGAGGATTAGGGAGGGCTTTAGGTGGGAGCAGAGCTTTTGAAGCTGGAAGTGTCAATAGTGAATCACAGGTCTCGGCTTTGGGTGTCAGGGCTGGTAATCTTGAAGGAGAAGCAGTTGATTGGCCGATTGTTTGGTGAACTTGTATGTGTCCACCAGCTCCGGAACTTGTGTATCTGATCTTGTAGGAACTTCTGTAGGCAACTTAACAGGCATGGTCCTGTTTAAGAAGATCTGTAGACCTTACAATGACCAAAAATTTCTGACTCTGGCAGTTTCTTTTGGTGGTTATCAGGCACACCTACCTAAGAATCTCTTTAGTAGCCTCCAGTTTTATTTATTCTTGGGGCTAACATAAGTGTATATCTTAGGTTATGTTTAACTATTGTTTCTTCTTTTAAATGCTCAGGAATGGCTATGTTTTGGTTTTAACTGTTTTACTAGGTGTTCAAGATCAAGCTAGTCAAATTGATCTTGTTCTTATCTGTTGTTAAGGATCAGTTGAGTTCCCACAGGGGTTACTCATGGAGAACTTGAGAGCAGCTTCTTAGCTCCTTTAGTGTCATTTGCTAGGTAGGGTCTCCTTGATGAGGTGACTTCCTTTGGAAGCATCAGGGATGTCTCCCTTTTTCAATGACCTTCCTCTTTGCAGCAGGTGCAGTGATTGACTTTTCATCCTCTAGTGGTCTCATCAATCTCCCTGATCAGGAGGTCATGTGGCCCAGAGTTGCAAAGCTCCTTAAAGAAGCTCTCCCATTCCCTGGGTTCACGCTGACTCAGATGGCAAGAAGAAAATATTGGTTTTCTTGGCCCCTGTATTTTTATCTAAGTTTGATCTTAAACATCCAGCAAGCCAGTCTCACCAGTCATAAAGTAAGAGTACTGGGCTTTAACTTTAATGTTTATGACTTTACAGTTATTTACCCTCTTTTATTTAATTGGGGTCTATATTATCTGTCCTATAGATGATGGCTTATTATCTCAAATTAATTTAGATTGTTCTTGAAGCAGTACTTCTGCAAAACATTAACCAGGCAACAAATATAGAGTTTATACTTGAAAATAAGGAATCCCTTTCCATCTGCTTGCTTGCTCGCTCGCTCACAGAAGTTGTATGCCATTTTGGATTATCTAAAGGACACATTTTGGTGGTTTTAGGCAGGGCGTCAGGTAAAAGGGTTTAAGATTGTAGACACCCCAGAGGTGAATCTGCCAGAATGGTGGAGACTGATACAGCTGAGTCAGTGTTCAAGGCATCCTGAGGTCACAGACTAGTTGGCTGGAGAAGGCAGCACAGTGATGGGGTTGTCACCCAAACATCAGTGTGTGCCGGGCAAAAGCTGAGAGAATTAAAGACCTGACGTCAGGATATTCGAGAGCAAGTGCAAAGAGGAGCCTCAACCCTGAGAGACGATCTCCACCATAAAGATCAGGGACTCACCCGTCAGATAAGTCAACTAAGGGGGCCAGCCGTAACTGTAAAAGTCGTGGCTAGCCCCCACTCCTCAACTGCCTCAAGGGCGCCTCATAATCAACGGTCACATCTCAGGTCAGCAGAGGAGTGTTTAATTTGACCTAGGGGAAAACTCACCAATCTGAAGGCCAGTGGTAGATGTGGAACCCTGCATCCAAGCAAATGGAAGGTGAGACCAGCATCTTGGGAAGATAGATGGGATTCCACCCACCTAATGGTGGTAGAAGAGCCCATCCAAGTCACAGCACCAATGAAAGCACCCAGAAACCACTTCGGACATGGGAACTCATACAAGAGATTTTATTAAGTGCACAGGCAGAGTGTCTTCCCACAGGGTGAGAGAGAGAGGGAGCACATGCAAGAGTGAGGAGGAGAGAGAGAAAATGGTGGGGAAGCTATTTTTAAGTAGTGGAATTTCACAGGCTAATAACAACAGACCAAAGGCTGGCGAGGAGGTTCGTGGGCTAACGATCTGAGTCGTAAAGTGGTATGGGGGAGGGAGAATAATGGTGGCAGCACAATAGCAGATCTGATGCCAATAATAAGCAATTAGGGAAGTGCAAATCAAAACTGCACTGAGATTTCATCTCACACCAGTCAGAATGGCAGTCATCAAGAACACAAATGATAAATGCTGGAGAGTATGTGGAGAAAAAAGAACATGTTTACACTGTTGGTGGGATTGTAAATTAGTACTACCACTATGGAAAACAGTATGAAGGCCCCTCAAAGATAGGTATATAACTACCATATTACCCAGCTGTATCATTCCTCAGTTTTTATCCTGAAGATTTAGTTATCTTACTACAGGGATAAATGAATACCCATGTTCATGGCAGCATAATTTATAATGGTCTAACTATAGAACCAGCCTAGGTATCCATAAACAGATGAATGGATGAAGAAAATGTGATGTATAAATATATATATGTATATATATATAAAATAAGTAAAAATGAAATTATATCATTTGCAGGAAAATGGATAAAACTAGAAACCATCATGTTAAGTGAAATAAGTCAAATGCAGAAGGTTAAGAGCCATATGTTTTCTCTCATATGTGGAAGCTAGAGAGGAAAAAGGAAAACAAAGGTGGGGGTGTATCTCCTAAAAATCAAAGGGAGATCAGTAGAGAAAAGGGAAGTAGAATGGGAAGCAGGGAGGGAGGGGGAAAATGCTGGGGAGTGATATTGTTATATTGTGTGCATGTACAGACATGTGACAACAAATCCCATCAATATTTACAACTATAATACACCAATTTAAAACAATGTGAAAAAAATTTTCAAAAACCACTTATGTTTACTTCCATGCTCTCAATTCTATTCCATTTGTCTGTGTTTCTGAATTGATGGCAATCCCATGTTGGTTTTAATTCTATAGCTTTATTATATATTTTGAGGTTAGGTAGTATAATGCTTCTTGCTTCCTTCTTTCAGAGCATCTGAAAATTTTGGTATCCTCAGAGGTCTTGAACTAATCCCCCATGGGTACCAAGGGATGACTCTTCCCTGGGAGAAGTGTGAGTTTCCTGTCCTCGTGACTCCATTTTCACTTCTGTACTCTGCCTACCTTTCCCACACCATCCCCTACAGTTAACCAGTTTCTTCAACATCAAGATTTTCCTTTTTTTCATGCACAAATTAGCATATAAACATATATTTTCTTATATCCTCTTCTTGCTTACATGAAGTGTGATTTACTATGTATAGTTTTTTTCCACTTTACTTTTTCACTTAATCATTATTTATCTGTTTGTGGATATTTTTCTAATATTTTTAATAGTTGAATAATTCTCCAATGTGTGAGTTTAGTTTATTCATAGTTTATTCAACTACTATCTTATGTGTGAGCATTTAGGTTGTTTCCAATATTTTGTAATTACCTTCAATGCTGTAATGACTAATCTTGTGCACACATATTTTGCAATGTTGGAGGTGTATCTTCAGGAAATGTTATGGTCTGAATGATTGTATCATCATGAAATTTATATTTTGAAATCCTAACCTAAGGTAATATTAGAAGGGGAAGACTTGTGGGAGTTGATTGGGTCACGAATTGGATTAGTGTCCTCATAAAATAAGTTCCAGGGAGTTCATTCGCTCCTTCCATCATGTGACAGTGAGAAGGTGCCATCTATGACCCAGAACTTAGTCACCAAATATGACATCTGCCACAGTCTTAGACTTCAGTTTCAAAACTGTAGGAAATAAGTTTCTGTTGTTTACAATATTTTAATAGCCCATTATGTCCTCTAACTAGTTATTGAGTATGTATGGGAAGGCTACTGACTTGCATATGTTAATTTGATAACTTGCTCTGTCTCTCAGGTTAATTTGAGCTCCTACAATGTTCTGAGGTTTTTCAGATATATAATTTTATTATCTGCATATATATTTCTTTTACTTAATCTTGTGCCTCTAATTGTTTTCTATGGTATAATTGCACTGGCTATTAACTCTACTATGGTGTCAAATAGGCACAGAAACAGTGTTCCCAATATTAATGGAAAAGCCTCTAGCATCTCCCTTTAAATAATATGCTAGATTATTGTATGCATGTGTGTATGTGTACATGCATATGAATTTTATCATGTAGAGAAAATATTCTTTGATTTATATATTTTAGTATTTTATTGTAATGGGTTTTGAATTTTATCATCAGATTTTTAGTGCCTACAGAGATAATCCTGTGATTTTTTTTTTCTTTAGAAACATAGAGTATGCAGTATTAATGATTTCCTAATATTGAACAAATCTTGCACTACTAGAATAAATCCTACTTTGTCATGGTATGTTTCCTAATATGGCATTGGATTCTGCTTGCTAATATCTACATATTTTCACACCAATACACAAGCAGACACTAATCTGCACTTTTCTTTGATGTACTTTTTCTTTGCCTTTCTTCATTTCCAATGTGCTCTGACTGATCATTTTTTTTCTTTTCACTTAATGCTCTCATTTATTTTCCTGCCTTTCATTTATGCCTACTAAGTTTTCAAGTGTGTCTGTTCTGCCTCAAGGACCTTGTAATTTATTCTTTCTCAGTTATTTTTGTCCTTTTCTTCCATTTCCTTCCTGAGTTCAATCAACTCTGTTCTTATTTTTTTCCAGTTGTTATCCATTTCTTGATTTTTTTCAAATTTCCAATCAAGGACTTTTTTTCATATTCTCAGATGTTTGAGTGATTATATATAGCTCTGGAGCATGGACTTAACCAACTTCTTTCTACTTCAGTGTTTTTCTTATGGGATGTGTGGGTTGTTACTCAATTGATCAATGTAAAATCTTCTTCCCTGATTTTTGGCAATGGCTCCATATGAATTTGTTTATATTTTTTTCATTGTTATCATGTGTTGATGGCTAAAAGGTTTTAGTTTATTGATCACATTTTCTAGTAACAGAGCAAGGTCCCTGTGCTCCAGGATCATTTACTCACTTGTTTCAGTGATGGGAGGAAGAGGTGTGAGCCCTTTGACTTGTTTCTCTGCTCTTGCAGAACCCTCAAATTTATAAACTCCTTTTTCCTTTTACCCCCCAATTTCAAGGGATGTGACCCCTTTGCTTCTTGTCTTGTCTGTTCTTCCTCCCTTTAACATTATGTTTTGAACAATGCTTTTTAAATAACTCCTGACCTTTTAATCACATCTACTCTGACATCCTTTCCCCACAGTCCACGCTGATCTCTGACTAGACACTGCTAGAATTCACCTTTTGGATGGTGGTTTTTGATGGCCCTTAGGCCCCTTTGCTAGTTCTCTTTCTGGACTTTCCTAGAATTTGTCTCAGTGTGTCCTTAGTATAGAGTTGGTGCAGGGTGGGGGTTGAGCCAGGGCAGGGAGAGCTCACACCAGAAAGTGGTGATTTCCTCTTTTTAGTCAGTCATTATAGTGTTTTGGTGTCTCGTCCTCTAGTTATGCTGAAAGCATGATTTATCTAGATTTACAAATACTCTTATTAGTTTTAATCATAGGAAATATAAGGAGACCCATAGTTAGACAACTATTATTATCTTTAAGCTACAGAGAAGTTACCAATTATAGTTATCTTGTCCGTTAACTTCTATTATGTGGATCATCTATTTAGTTGGTTTTCTGTTTTTGTTTTTGTTTTACTTTTTTTTTATCTATTTGTTTTTATTGTTTGTTTGTTTTGTTTGTACTAAGGATTGAATCCAAGGGCTACCACTGAGCTATATTCCTAGACTTTTTTAATTTTTTGAGATAGAGAATCACTAAGTTACTGAGAGTCTCACTAAGTTGCTGAGGCTGGCCCTGAACTTATGATACTTCTACCTCAGTCTCCCAAATCTCTGGGATTACAGATATGTGCCACCATGCCTGCTTATTATTATTTTTTCCTTGGTAATTAATCATATGACTGTCTTTTAATATAACTGATGACCCTTGCTTGCAGATAGGATGTTATGTACAAAGGAACCATAGAGTTTCTGGATATTATTATATTCCATAAGAAAAATTTTCTTCTCTCACAATGGACTGAATTTTATCTTTCCATATTCATAAATTGAAGCTCTAACCCCCAATGTGACCATATTTGGAGATGAGACCTCTAAAAAAGCAAAGTTAAATAAAAGTGGAATTCTAATTTCACAGGATTGGTGGCCTTATAGGAATTCTCTCTTTCTTCCTGACTTTATCTCTCCATCCCTCTCTTCCTATTGCCTCCCTCTTTCCCACCCCAGGAGCACACACCAAGGCCCTTAGTGAGCACAATAGGAACGCAGTTGTCTGCAAGCCAGGAAGAGGACCCACACCAGAAACCAAATTGGTTTGATCTTGGATTCCCAGGCTGCAAAATTGTAAAAAATAAATTTCT
Source organism: Sciurus carolinensis (assembly GCF_902686445.1). NCBI lineage: Eukaryota > Metazoa > Chordata > Mammalia > Rodentia > Sciuridae > Sciurus > Sciurus carolinensis. The sequence goes on along the minus strand of NC_062218.1, from coordinate 93,183,116 downwards.
CCTGTTGAAGCCTCCAGGTCTTTGGAATTTTGTTATGGCAACCCAAGCAAGCTAATACATGTTCATTACACACACCACAGGGTCTAATCCCTTCAATTCAGTCAGGAATTAAGCTCAGATAAAGTTTTAGTAAAGTTCAATCTACTTTTGATTTAATCATGTTCCTGAGGAACAGTTATCCCAGGGTCTTTATTGCAAACATGGTGTTCTTTGCCTCTTCAATATGGGAAGACTGTAGGAGATACCGTTCTGCCCTTCAGAATTTTTAGCTTCCATTTTGGCTGCCTGTTCTATGTGTCCTCAAGATTTGATAAATGTTTTCAGCAAGAACCTGGATGTATGTTTGAGGCAGGCCATCTCCTGATGAATTTCCATTTTCTGAGCTCTCTGAGACTGTGGGAGATTTCAGTACAGTGGGAAGAACAGGCATGTATTTGAGGCTCCTTAAGTTTTCAGAGCTCCACATGATTATTAAAGTTTTGCTGGTTTCTCTTCCTCCAGCAGAGTGTCTCTCTCTGGGTCAAGCCCACACACCTGGGCATTTCCAGAACTGACAAATGCCCTGAGAGAAAATAGCTGGCAATCATCAACTCACCTCAGAATTGTTCTCCCTCTAGAATTTTAGTTCATTTCATCCTCATTGCTTTCACAGCTCTCAGATGCTTTTGAAAATGACTTTTGTAATATTTTCCATTTGCTCAAGTAAGAGTATTGACCTATCACATCCTCCTCAGAAGCACAAGTCTCTGTATAATTTCTAATCGGTACAACTCTGGCTTTCCAAAAGGATCTAATGGAACAAAGATATGTTTATTACACCAAATTTTCCTGCTTTGCAACCTTAACTGGGTCAAGTTTGCCACTCTGTTGTGGAAAGCAAAATGTTATTTTGGTTTTACAGCAAAACTAATATGGCCAAGGTTCAGGATTTTGTGGCAAAGGGCATATTTTTGTAGCATGAAGCAATAAAACCCAGATAGTCTTGAGTACTGGATTCTCAGCCTTTATACTCATCAAGTTTTGCTTTTTCATTTCTCCTCTACTATCCTAAGATGGGAAGTAGTGGATGAGATATTTGTTTACTAGTTTAGCATCTGTCCTACTAACTAGACTTCATGAGAGTAAGGGCTTTGTCTTGCATGCTATTTTATCCTCAGTATCTAGTTCAGTACCTCACCCACAATAGCTGCCCAAATGATTTGAATCAATGAATGAATACCAGTAAGTTCTTTTATAGGCTCTTATTAGAAGAGTAACCTAAACAAACACATAAAATAAAAGTAAAAATGGACTTTATTAGACATTAACAATAACTGATATAAAACATGACTGTCAGAAACTTGAGAAGTACTTCGGCAATAACTTTGATCTAATAGAAATAGAAGTTCAGGGATATATTCTACTTAGAATAGAATAAGTATCATTTATGAAATTAGATTATCCTAAAATTATTCAAAATCAAATACCTTCCATCCAAGTATGTTAGTCAGCTTTCCATCACTGTGACAAACTACCAGAGAAAAACAACTTAAAGGAGATAAGATTTATTTTGGCTCATGGTTTCAAAGGTTTCTGTCCATGGTCACTTCACTTCAGTGAGTCTGGGTCTGTGGTGAGGCAGAACATCATGGGGAAGGTGGATGGAGCAAAGCTGCTCTCCTCATGGCAGCCAGGAAAAAGAGAGAGAGAGAGAGAGAGAGAGAGAGAGAGAGAGAGAGAGAGAGAGAGAGAGAGAGAACGTATGTTTCCCACTCTTCCATCTAAGCCCCACCTCCTAAAGTTTCCACCACCTCCATATAGCGCACTAGCTAGGAACCAAGCCTTCAACACAAGAGCTTTGAGGAATATCCCAGGTCCAACTATAATACCAAGTAATAAGAACTTCATGGAAAATTATCTACAAGGAACATTTCAAAATATAAATAGTCTTGGAAGTATTTTCACCTTCCAGTGCTAAATACAGTTATTGTCCCTTGGAAATGAGCATGGGAACTCCATCGATAGTTATATTTACACATACCAATGCTAATAATACCATTTAAAATGAACCAAGGGCAGAAGTTATTTTGAGAAAACTAGAGTTAATCTTATGTATTATTTATCACTTGACTCTCCTCCCCCCAGATAATATTGTTCAATGAGATCCTTAGGTAAAAGTAGCATAATTTTCTTAAAAATTGCAAAACAATACGAAATGAAGATTCTTACTAAAACTTGGGCTAGAAAACAAATCAATTTTAGGTGAAAAATATGTGTGAACATGCACTTTTTGATATAAATTGAAAGTGTTCAACATCAGGACAGTTGGCCTTAGGGGATGATTAGTGTTAAATAATTTTAGAAGTCCATCACTTAACAATTTAATTTTCTAATTCAACCATAAATGAAGCAATCATAAAAGCAAAAGAGTATAAAGAAAGCACAGGGACTTTGGAATAAAACAATTCTAAATTCTAATCTTTGCTCTTCTGTTGTTAGTAATTTAACAAATTTGTCTGAACCTCACTGTCTTCATTTGTAACAGGGACTTTTTGAGAGAACCCAGAGGAGTTCTGCACTAGTAGAAATAGCAAGAATGGAGCTTGGAAAAGAGGAACTGTGTAGAGCAGCCAGAGCACAGGGAGAGGCAAAGACAAACCAAGGAGAGAAAGCAAACAGAACTCGGGCAGGATATTAATTTTTTTTAACCACAAGAGTGAGAAATCTCAGAAGCAAAGCAAGACTCTGGCCAGGTAGAAGTAAAGGTCTTAGTCAAAAGTGTACAATTAGACTACACCAGATCTCCCTGACAATAGGATCTTTGCATTAGCATAGTGACAATACAAGTAAAATAATTGCTTATTATTGAGTTAGATTTGTCTTCAAGAATTATCTGGGAGGGAGTTTGGAAATCAGACAAAAACTGTGCATCAAAGGGAGAATATGATTTCTGTAGGGAAGGCTTATCTTATGACTGAGGACTGGGAGAACATCTGGTACTCATGACCTCCTGCTACGTGGGGCTGACTTAGTGGGAGTCTGAATAGTAATAAATCACACAGTTGCACATTTACATTTTACTGCTCAGTCTACTCAGACCCGTGTTGGAAGGAAACCCTAGAAATCAGGAGCTTTAGTCTGAGAATTGGAAAGAGTTCAGTCTCCTGGCACCCGTTTGTAGAGATTTGAAACATCCAGTTCTCCATCGAAGGCTACTCCCAGCCATTAGGACTGCCTTGGAGGACTAAGCCTTCGGGGGGGGGGGGGGGGTGAAGGGAGGAGTAGGGTGGGTCCCCGGGGATTATAGTGTTAGCCTCATAGAGTGCCATGAGAATTATTTGCGAAAAGATATTATAAAAGGACTTAGCACATCAGCTGGGCACAGTGGCACACGCCTGTCATTCAAGCAACTTGGGAGATTGAGGCAGGAGGATCAAGAGTTCAAAGCCAACCTCAGCAATGGCAAGGTACTAAGCAATTCAGTGAGACCCTGCGTCTAAATAAAATACAAAATAGGACTGGGGATGTGACTTAGTGGTCGGGTGCCCCTGAGTTCAATCCACAGTAATCCCCCGCCCAAAAAAAAGGACTTAGCACATGAGTGCATGATACGTGTTGGCTTCCCCACCACCTCTGCTTCAGCATTTACCATGGGCTATACATTACTCTCCCTTAAAGTATCAATGATGTTTACAGGTTGTATCTTAAACCTGGGCCTACCCATCGAGGCAGAGGCAGCGTTAGATACATGTGTTTATAGGGTACTAAAACCAGATAAACAAACATATTTGCCTTATAAGCTGGTTTTAAGTTTGATCTACTTACCCAAAATTCAACACTTAATTTTTGGGGCCTGGGAATTTTCAAATGAAAGCATTAAAAATATCATATTTTGATAATAAAGAAAACATGGAGCCCTCTAATAATTGATGGTTTTACCCTTCTCGGCTGCTGGATACTGCACAGTGAGAACGTGTCTTGTTAAACCATGTGTGCAAGTCCACAGTTCCTTAAAAATTTCCATTGTAGTTATTGTTGAATTAAGAAATGAATTCATGAATAAAGAGAAAAAGACGAGTCAGTTAAGAGACTATTTCTACCTTGAGGATTTCAGATGCAGGTCTCCAGAGATCTTTACCTTCTTTTTCAGTTCTAAATATTAAGCAAACTGTATAAAACCAGGTACTCGTGGAATTTGACTGAAACTTAAAGAGTTTTTGCAAAAGAAACTAGCAAGATTTAAAAAGATTATGGGGAAGAGCCTGTTGTGGTGAAATCAGTGTACCATAGTTATTAGCGAATTTTAAATGGCTGTGATCTTTAAAATAAAAGATTGCATTTTATTACAGCAACCGAAAATGCCATTAGCTGCACAAGCATTTAATTAGTTCTGGCCTCAGGATTTCATAACAGATTTTACTTTCGTTAAGAAATAAAATTTTAAATCATTGTAGGCTCTATTTTCCCAAAAACATATTTCAGTTGCTCACTAAACATCAAGAACATGGACAAGGCTGAACTTTGTGGATTGCATGGCTAAGGACTTATGAAGCCAAATGGTTGCTGTCTCAAATAACCTACAACGTGTCAGACACAGGGATATAACCAATGTGCCTAATAATCTATAATTTTTCACACAGAGATACAAAAATTACTGAGAAGAAAATTTGATTGCTGTTTTCCTGAAATTGAATTCTTAGTAGCAAGTGATCAAAATGCATAGCGAGCTGGTTTACAGGGAAATGAAGAGAAAGAGAAGAATAATAGGAATTTATTGACTTAAGTATGTGACTAGTATAGAGCTGGCTTTCACATCAGACCTGGTCAGGTTCTGGGCTTTCAATGATTATATTAGGAAATAGAATTCAGTTTTCTTCCAGTTTTAACTCAGATTTCTTTGTATTGTCTTCAGCTCAAACAGGTTCTTTTATACAAGCATATATACATGTAATATACTTTTAAATTCACACATAGAAATTGCACATATTTATGGGATACAGTGTGACATTTCACTACATATGTATAATGTGTAATAATCAGATCATAGTTATTTGCATAGCTATAATCTCTGACATTTATCATTTCTTTGTGTTGGGGACATTCAAAATCCTCTCAACTATCTATTTTGAAATATTCAGTTCATTGACTAATTATAGTCAGACTCTCTTGTGGCCCTTATAACTTCTAGACTTACATCCTTCCAGTTTGAAATCAAGGGGAGAGCCAAAATGAGAACCAGAGTGGGAGCCAGAGTGAGAGAGAGCAAGAGAGCAAGAGAGAGAGAGAGAGAAAGAGAGAGAGAGAGAGAGAGAGAGTGAGAAGCATCTTTTTTCCCCTTGGGCTAGCTGCAGTAATGTGTCCAATGACATTCAGAATGCAGAAGCATTTTTTTGGCCAGTTTTAGATGATGTATTTCACCCCAGAGGTCAGAGGGTACAGGAGAAGGAGTGAATTTACTACCCAAATGATGTCATATGTTTACAATTAAGTAATGAGGTGTATGTGTCTTCCAGTCCAGGCTTCGCCACCCCATCATCCATGTTGAAACTCATCTTTTGAAAAAATCACTCCTAAGCAGTCAGTCAGCTTACATTGCTATGCCAGTGATACACGCCTAGCTTTATCTCTTTCTCAAGCTTATCACAACTTGGTTTGCTATACATTAAAATTTGGTTCTGCAGGGAATGCCACAATAATTTGTTGCAGGAAGGGAAAATATGTGGTAGAGATAATATCAGAAAGATGTGCATAAGTGTGCTTTGAGGGATGAGACTGATTCCTCCACGCATGGAGCTTAATTGGATTCTAAAGTTTGCTCTTGCTATAAAGCACGACTATAGAAAACTTTGGGACACAGTATACGCTTGTATTTCTGTTGCTAACAGATAAAGGAAATAACATGATATTAATATATTTAGTAAATTTGTCAGCCTGGGAACATATTTCATTCATCATGATGCAGCTGTCAAGGGTCAGTCCAACAGTTAAATCAACAAAGCTGCCTACAGACGCTTCTCAAGGAAGGGCATTAGTACGTAGAATGGTAGTGAGAAGAAGGTCGATTTGGAATTGTAGAACTAGATTTGCATCATGGTCCTATACTCTATTGACAAGGTGCTGGACAATTTACTTAACCATGTGAGCTTCCATTTATTCACTTATAACAATACCTGTTTTAACCTCACTCACAGGGCTGGTGTGAGGTTCAAATAAAATAAAGCTCACATTTATCCATGTCACTTCTGTAAATGAAATGACTCAGAGGTTGTGCCTTATTGATCTTTTTTAAGTTCTATTGCCTAACCCTGTGCCTGGCAGACAAAGTATGCTTAACAAATACTTGTCAGTTGAACAGATAAATAGATGAACAAATAATAAAATAGATGAATAAATTATAGTGATGATATAGAGAGAAACAGCAAATATTGTTTAGCGCTGGCTCAGAGAAGTTCTGAGATTTGAGTAACACTTTAACAATGTTTCAGAATTTAGGATCCTTATATTTAATTCTGCATTTCCCTGGGTTTCCCTTGGTATAAAGGAAGCAGCATTTCAAGATTTAGAAAGAATAGTGATTCCTTTAGCAAAGTAATATCCAAGAAAATTACTGCTCTCCCCACTCAAAGAGAAACATTAATTAGTTAAGACACAGGCAAGATGCAAAATGGAGAGCTTATAAGAGTGAATTGTATTATAATTAACACTTAGTAATTCCTCTAAATTTTAGAGCATGACTGTCTTGTTGCAAGAGGTCTTTGAATTATTTAAAATTTTTCTGAAGGAAGTCTTTGAAATCCCTAGAGATGACTATTTATCTTTTTATAAAGCTTCTTTCCACTCCCATCTAGATTCTCTACCAAGCTCACATGCCACAACTTATGTGATCTGTAGTCTGGGGAAACAGGGATGGGTTTAGCTGAACCTGAGATTATGCTGATTATGTACATTGATAACATCTAGGCAGGTCCCACCATGGAAAAAATATTCCATATGTCTGCTTGTGTGATTTCCAAATTTATGGATCCTAAACTGTTGATTTTATCACTGATTCACCTTTCTTTATTTAGGTTTTGTTTAAGTGTACCCAGTGAGGAAATCACTTTGATCACTGTGTGGGTTTTTTATTTTTTTGTACTGGGATTGAACCCAGGGGGGCTCAACCACTGAGCCACAACCCCACCCCTTTTCTATATTTTAACAGGGTCTCCCTGAGTTACCTAGGGCCTTGCTAGGTTCCTGAGGCTGGCTTTGAACTCATTATTCTCCTACCTCAGCCTCCCAAACCACTGGGATTACAGGCATGCACCACCATACCCAGTGGATGACTGGTTTTAAAACAAGGTAAACTTAGATTCCAATTTGTATTTGTGTTTAAATGGGGAGTAAATGCCATAAAGGGAGGGAAGAAAGGCCAAAAGGACTTTGAGACAGCTACTGTAAAATATTATATTCTTATTTTTGCTTCTTCTGACTGAGCACATTTGTGTTCTATTACTCCTGGTTATAACCAAACAGAAAGGATAATTGAAATATTCTCATGTTTGTCTAACTACAAATACAAAAGTGAACAAATGTCTAGCAAGAACATGTGTGATTACACAAATGGAGTGAATCTATTTTGTGTACAACCATAGAAACAAAAAGACGTACCCCATTTGTGTATAATGAATCAAAATGCAGTCTGTAAAAATAAATAAAAATAAAAATAAAAGAAGAACCTCTACAGTTGCTTTGGGGATGCGGGATACATGAAACTACAAAGAGATCTCCAACTATGAGCATATTGGGGTTTTCTCAGAATACCTTGAAAGAAGGGGATGTTGCTCAACTCTGCACCAGTAATTTTGAACTTGGAAGTGGTAGGAGAATAAAAAAACTGAACCTTGCTTTCTCCCTCTGGGAAAAATTCTGTTTCATCTTCCCAACCCAGAGTACAAGGAAGAACCAAAACTTACCATGACAACTTCTAAATGGTAGCAAAGCTAGAACAAGGACCTTCATTACCCAACATTTAGAGCTATGCCAACATTTAGTTAACATGTAAAGCTATGCCAAAGACAGAGTAGGCTCTCAATAAATGTTGAATGAATTAATGAATGGGTATGTTTATAACAAGATACATACGTACACCTGTATATATGCAAAAAATATTTCCAGAAAGTTATTAAGATAATATATTAGGCTGGTTCTTCTATGATAGGAACAGGAAAGAAATTCATGTTCAAGAGAAACTAGGTCAGACACCAGCCTGAGGTAGTTCTGCTTCATGTGCATGACTCTGTCCTCATAGGGCCACCTGTATAACACCTCCTCAGTAGACTTCATTTTACAGTCATATGAGAATTACATGCCTACCATGAAAAAAACAGAGTTGTTCTCTTGAATTGAAAATTAAGAAATATTCAGAAGCTATTTTTCGATTCGCAAGTTTACCTTCTATTTGCTGCTCCATTATGTAAAGCTGGAACTACTTGATCTACATTTCCCATTTTCCCCTGCCGGGTGGGTTCCTCTTAGGCTCTATCAATGGAAATCATCAGAGGAATATTGGAAGCCCAGAAGAGGAGATTGCTTTCTATGTTCTTTTCACCACAGTTGGCTGCAACTTTCACCCCAGTCCTATTCTCACCAATCTGCCTAGTAGTAGCCAACCTGAAATGACACTTGGCAACCTCACTATGAACCACACTGCATTCCCTTCCAACTGAGTGACTCACTACTCCTGAGTCTAGACCCTTCATGACCTCTAGACTTGAAGGTGGTATTTGCTTCCTGCTGTCATTGATCTTGGGGTTACATAAGCATCCTCTTTTCATTCTTTCAGCCTTCCAATGTTCGAATAATGGATTTCCAAACCAACCAAACTATTCACTCGTCTTGAATCTGGAGAGGACCCTTGTGCCATGTCCCTCTTCAGATGTTCAAGCACCAGCTTTATGGGGTTTTCTCCAGAAGGCCCACACACTATCTCTGTAGGTCTCTCCCCATGACTCACCTTCTAATTACAGGGTCCCTTCCCTATGTTCTCTAAGCTTGAAAGTGGTAATCGCTTCCCACTGACTTTGATATTAGGGTTGCCTTAGTCTCTTCATTTTGCTTTTTCAGCCCATGACATTTGTATAACTAATTCTCTGTACTTTATGTATGGTTTCTGTTTTCCTTCCTGGAACATCACCAATACAGTGATTGTTTGGGCCTCTTTTGCTCTACCTTTTTTCCTTGGGCAATTGTTAGCTGGATTCATTTATACATTCAAGATGCATATCCAATTCTTATTTGCTCTTTACATCTTAAGGCTAAGAAACACTTCAATTTGTATCATGTCAAAAAATGAACTCCTGTTGAGGGCCCCCAAGTTCAATTCCTGGTACCACCCCCCGACACACACACACACACACACACACACACACAAAAAAACAATGAACTCCTAATGCACCAGTCTCTTCCTCCACTAGAATTCACCATCTCAGTAAATGGCACTATGTCAATTCATTTCTTCAATTCAAACCCTATGACTCATCCTTCCTCCTATCTCTCCCTGATTACTTATTCCCAGTGCAACTTAACATTGTGTTGATTACAACTGCAAAACTGTACCTGTCTCTCTTTCTCTCTATTATCCTAGTCCAGGTCATCCTTATCTATCATGTGGACTACTAAAGTTGTCTTCTTAGTGGCCTCCATCTTTCGACCCTCACTTTTCTGAAATTATTTGTCCACCTTATAACCATGATATTTTAAAAGTATAACTCAAAATGAAAATTAATCAGAACTTCTTACAGTGACTTTATGGGCTCTGGTTCTCACCATCACTTCCAACCTCATCTCCTATCACAGGCTGCCAGCACTAACTGTGCTCTAGCCATGGAGGCCTCCTGTCTTGATTATTTGTTTCTGTTTTTGTTTTTATTTTTCCAAATCTTTGAGACAAGAGACTTGCTATTCACTGATATATCTCCAGTATCTCCAGCACCTGGAACAGTCCCTATTCCCTAAAAGATGCTCAGTAAATATTTGTCAACTAAATTAATGAATAAATGCTTTTAATATTCTCTCATGGGGTTTGAAGTGCCTCAGCATCCAAGTTCTGCAAGTATATAAGAATTTCTAACACTTTGGAATAGAAATGTACAGAATTCTATTTGTCTCCTATTTTCCTTTCTTATCACAATTCCTAGGAATTTTCTTGAGGAATAAGAGTTACAGGATCAAGACTTGGTGACATGGTTGATTGCCATTGGATAAACAATACATGAATCAAAGAGGTCAAAGATAAGGATACACCAGAATCTACAAGATTTTTACCACAGTGAGATTCATGGCCTTTAAAAATGTGTAGAACAAGATGAAGCAAATGTTTTCAGTAGATGTTCAGGTGCTCTTTTCTAAAAATAACATACTTAACCACAAATCAATGTTTAAAGCCAGATGGTTAATGAAGGCCAGCCAGGAAACTCCTATAATTCACAGTAATGAGTATGGTAATGAGCTCCCATTATAAACCAAACTGCATCGTGACACACTGTATCTATTTCAAATAACAGTGATTAGATTATTTCACATTTTTTCAGAGCTCCAAAGTTAATTTACAGGGAAAAAAATATTAGAAAGCCTGAGTGATGGATGAGTTATCATGCCCAATGAATCAAATAGAAGGTGGCCTAAATTTTATTAACAAGACCTGCCTGTTGAAACATCAGATGTCATCAGAGATAAAATAATACTCAAACTCAAATAAAGATTAAGATCTTTCAAAACATGAAAGAAGTCCCATTTCTATGGTTGAAAATAAATGTTTTTTCCCTCAACTCTTTGATGTCTTTGCTTTTCAAATAGGACCCTAGGAAAGGTTACGTTCTGTTGAACAGAATGCTTTAGGGATTCTTCCACTATAGAAAAATGCCAAGGATTGAATCTTATTTTTAGTATCAAAAGCAAATATTTATTTTTACACTCAAAGTTCACCTGATTTCAGAGAGATAGTCTGAAAAGGCATCTCTGGATGATCACCAGGATGTGGGCAGGAGCACAGCACGTGAGCAGACCACTGAGCGTGGCTTCATGGAGCCACTCTGCTCTTGGGAGACATGTCCCACTGTGCCACCTTCTTATAATGGGATAGGATGCTTAGAGTTGAGTAGTGACAAAGTGAGGGGTGTGATACCCATTGTCATCTCCATTTAATGTGAATGAGGCTGCTCACACATTGGGTGTTTGGAATATAAACACCATTAAAGTTAATGTGCATGCTTGATGCTCCATATTTTTAGGTTAATTTTATTAAATTATTATTTGTTCTTGGGAATTCTGAAGCATGCTTTTCCCTCAAATGTGCCAGGAGTATAAGCAGACAAACTTAGACAACTTCTGATCTCCTATAAAATTTCTGAATAGACCTCAGTTATATTTACCAAAGATCAGAGGTTTATTTGCTAAAGTGTGTATGGGAGAGGATCTCTGGCCTAAAAGCAAAAATAGGAAATTGAAGTTGTGAGTACTGTATTGAAAACTGGAAGATTATATAGATTATAGAGATGAGTTTGGCCACTTTTCCACACTCAGCTCCCTAAACACTGGGAGGAGATTAAAGGTCTCTGGACAATAACACTAGCCCAAGAAGAAAGTTCTGAAGATACTAAATCAGAAGTTTCTCAAGTAAATAGCCCAACTTTGTCATCTCATATAAAATTCACAATCTGTAAAGTCTGTTCATACACACCAAGTAGCCAGTGAGCTATAAAATACTACAAAACATGGGTATTGTATGTCAAATATAAGAAGACAACAATATATATGCTTATATAATTATATATGTATATATAATATAATATGTGAGAAGACAACACAGGCTTATTAGACATTGGAAGCCAGCATATAATTTGAAAGATAGAGACCCAAACAAATAAATGTAAAGCAACTTAGAGTAAACAGAGACTGTTTCCTCAATTATCTACAAAGAGATGAGAAGATCATGTATCCTCAAACATGAACAGGATACCAGAATTTAAAAAAAAATCAGATAAAATAAAGAAGAGATTTTTACAAATTTAAATATTATACATAAAAATGAAAACTCAAAAGAAGAGTCTTTGGAAAGAGTCCCCAGTAGCATACACACCTGTAATCCCAGTGACTTGGAGGTTGAAGTAGGAGGATCACAAGTTTGAGATCAGCCTGTGCAACTTAACAAGACCCAGCCACAAAATAATATATAAAAATGGCTAAGGGTGTAACTCAGTGATAGAGGGCCCCTGGATTCAATCTCCAGTACTGGGAGTAAAGGGAAAAAGGAAGGAAAGAAGGAAGGAAGGAAGGAAGGAAGGAAGGAAGGAAGGAAAGAAGGAAGAAAGGAAGGAAGGAAGGAAGGAAGGAAGAAAGGAAGGAAGGAGAGAAAGAAAGAGAGAGCGAAAGGAGAAAGTTATTGAAGAGTGAGTGGTGAATAGTGATTAAATACATAAGAAATGAAGCAAATGAAAACAATTTTAATTCCAGGGAAAAGAAAATTTCCAGGAAAGGAATAGTGCTCATGCCTTACTGCACATCTCCACTATAAATAGAATTTACATAGTCATAATAATATTTTAATATGTAATATTATTTTAACCAAAATTACAGTATAGCTCTACTGGAGGGAAAGAGAATGAGAAGTCTATTGAAAGGAGCTACAGATAGTCTCATCTTCCACAGTCAGAAGTAATTACCAACTCCCCAAACTGAAATCTCAAGAAGTAGTGATGAGGAATGCTACTTGGAGTCATGAAGCTAAATAGCAACATAAACAGGTAAAAGAGATGAGAGTGATTGCTCCTAGGGAGGACAAGAAAAAAGTAAAGTTGGGCAGGGGTAGGACAATGCTATGCTTCAGAAAACCTTGTGAACTGTTGGAGTCTTTAGAGTTGTATGAATAACCTTAATAATAATTAAAGATAAAGGAGGATGAGGCAAGGGCTGAGGCAGTGACAGCCCTCCAAACACTGCAGGCAGGGAGGAGGACATGGGTTGGTGATGGTCAGTATAACTTTGTGTCTCCCCAGGAAACATGCAACTTGGGAAGAGAGAGCGTCAATGCTAACATGTTGAGCAGAGGTACATGAGGTAGAGCAATCGGCAATGGGATTTACAGATCCTTGGCCCTCAGATGTGTCTTGTTAATACCTGGCTCATGGGTGACCTTGGACAAGTTACCAACCTGCACCCCAACGGCATGGCACTTTCTCATTCATCTTGTGTTCTTCATAGTTTGTACAGAGAGCTTTACAGAGGGTAAGCACACAGATTATTTGGATCTATATTTTCTTTGGGAAAATGTTTCCTAAATTAAAAAAAAAAAGTGTAAAATACATTTGTGTAGAATAACCTGTTTGGAGACTAACAAGACATATTAAAGAGTTCTGTTAATCATCATAGAAAGCTTTTTACATAAATCAAATGTGGCCAAAGCATTTTTTAAGTTTCTCTGTAGTAATAACCACTTTCAAAAACCAAATAACTTCATAAAAATATTTTGTGACTATGTTTTGATTTACAAAATACACACATTTATTATTGATAACTTTGGGAAATACAGAAACACATGCAAAATTAATGTTGATTCTACCACACAGAAATGATAAAAGAATTTGAGTATATATGTAACCTTTAAAAATGATTTGAATATGCATGTTTTTGTAAACAAAATTGAAAATGTACTGTACATTTTGTCACCTGATTTTTTTCAACTAGTATGTTATGAATATTTTCCCTTTTCATTAGATATTATTCTCACCACCATTTTAATAGCTTCATAGTATTCAGCAGAAGTATGATAATTTATTTCTGGATAAAGCTAATATTGTCCATAGTTAATTTTTATAAATAACACTGTGAAAAGTAACCTTGTGCATAAATTTTTGCACACATCTATTTATTTCAGTGGATACAATTCCTAGAAATAAAATTTCTGGGTAAAAGAGTGTATGTTTTTTAAAACTCCTGATACTTGGCTACCAAAATATCTCTCCACTTCGCACACACACCAGCAGCTCACGTTTCATTCTTTTTTATGAAAACTGACAAATAACAATTGTACATATATAGGGGACACTATGTGATGTTTTGACATGTGTATAAATTGTGGAGTGATTAAATCAAGCTAATTAACATATCAACACCTCTTTTTTGTGTGGTGACTATATGTTAAAAACCTACTCCCTTAGCAACTTTGGAACATACAATACATAATTATTAACTATGATTATGAAATATGAAAAAGTCCAACTCATACTTTTAAATACCCTCAAAATTGACAAATTCTGCCAGGTTCAGTGGCGCACACCTGTAATCCTGGGGACTGGGGAGATTGAGGCAGAAGGAGCTCAAGTTGAAGGCCAACCTGGGCAATTTAGTGAGACCCTGCTTCAAAATTAAAAAAATAAAATAAAAAGCTCTGTGGTTCAGTGGTAAAGTGTTGCTAGGTTCAATCCCTAGGACTAGGAAAAAAAAACAACAAATTTTGATTTTGAGAAATAATCTAATTCCTCACTTTATATCCTGTTTCCACTTGAAATTACAAACTCTTAAAACTCATCTTTTATATTCTGCCAAATACCAAGAAAAAGTAATTTTATATTAGTAGTGGTAAGGTCAGTGATCAAACTAGGTGATGCAGTTGGAGTCAAAATAATATAACTATAAAGTAATAACACTGAAGTGTACAAGCTTTGCAGCAATGACCTATCCTTACTCATAAACCTAGAGAAGTTCTCGACTATCATAGAAGACAAGGGAAGATACATGGGGTTTACATTTCCTCTAGTGGTGTCTTCAGAAGGTTGGTTTTATTTTCATATTATTCAGAGGTGATACTTATTAAAAGAAATCCCCAAAGCCATAGACCATATAGACAATAAAAATGTGCATTCTCATTAGTATTGTATTACATAATGAGACAAAATTAAAGTACAGCAAATACATAAAGTATAGATGAATAAAGTCAACCTCAATGAAAAGCATGAGGGAAATATAAACATTTTTTTAATTGTCAGGTAATCTTTTAACCAGAAAGGGGGGGGGCATTAGAAAGAGAAAGAAAACTATTGATTTTTTAAAGGAGTTTGCAAGAAACACTCCTTCAGCTGCTGTCTAGCAGTGCTATTCAAAGCTGCTCAATGCCCAGGTGGGTATTCATAGATATTCACAGTGTTTTACACTCTGGCAAGAAAAATACAGGACTAAGCTACAGCTTTCAGTGTGGAAGAGGTGGTCTGAAGTCAGTCACTGCTGTAACAGAGGAGCTGCTTCCCTCAGACCCTGGCAATAGGGCTCTGTGCCTCATAAATCTGTTCAGCTTCTGGAAATCCCTGGCAATCCACCTGGTCTGGCCTCTCCACCTGAGGTCATCATTAGTGATGATCTGGGGCACCTCCCTCTGAGCTAGGTGGCACAGCTACTTTCATCTGTAGTGGGCAGCTTCTTCCTTTAATCCAACTTGATTGCTCCCTAGATCAAGGCAGCTGAGGCAATGTGGGAGGAAACCTGAGCTCAGGCCTAAGTGAAAAAGAGAGAGCAACTGTTTTTCCTGCCTTCTGCACAAACAAGAGCCATAGCAGGCTGGCAACTAGTGCTTCATCTGCAAGGCATGAACCTGAGGAAATGGGCTTCAAGGATGTCGCTCGTACTTATTTAACCATTTGTGGATTCTGTTGAGGTCTCTGAGTGAAGTTTGGCCCTTTAGTCAAAACCGTAGAGGGAATAAAGTTTGTCATCAACTAAAAAACAATTAAAAAAAAACAAAACAAAACAGGGATCCTTCAGCACCTACTCCAGTTCAGATACCATCCTAGGTATTTGCACATTTCTTAGCTCATTTAAATATGATAACATTGTAGGGAGTTAAGATAATGATTCCTTCTTTAATAGATAAAGAAACTGAACTAAAAGAGAAGTAATGCATCCAAAGTTAACCAGTTAATAATGGAGAAAGTCAAAATGTAAACTTGGATCTTATTAATTCTGAAATCTTTTCTGATGTACTTTCCCCATTTTCTGTTTGGTTCTTGGTGCCCCCTCTTTTCTGAGCATTTCCTATTCAAATTGACTTTCAATCAGCTACCACTTGAGAAGGAATTTAATAATATAACTCACAGAGTATTACCTTCTAAAAGTTTTGGTTGTATTTGAATAGGAAACAGCCATGGAATGAAATTCTAATAGTAAAATTGTATGTCTGAATAATAATAAGAAATATTTCAAGATTATAGTCTCAGAGATGAGCATGGAATGTCATTCCAGCAACTGGGGAGGCTGAGGCAGGAAGATCACAAGTTTGAGACCAGTCTCAGGAACTTAGCAAGCCCTTGAGCAACTTACCAAGAACTTGTCTCAAAATAAAACATTGAAGAGGGCTGGGGATGTGACTCAGTTGTAAAGTGCCCCTGTGTTCAACCCTCAGTATCCCCCTCAAAAAGATTATAGTCTCAGAAGAGGAAGTCAATGTTTCCAGTAGGACATCAGACAGTCTCAGTCCTGGAAAAATCCTTCAGTCAGGGGTCACATGTCTTTGTACGCTTCTGTTGGAGTGATATGGACAGAGCACACTTGAAAAATACCTTTGATGAGTATGATGAAAAACTGTGTAGGAGTTTAAAGGGGAAAAAATATCTAAAGATGATAGTAAAATAAGAACTCCTTTGTATGAACATCAATATCATCTTCACCCTTTTTCTGGCCTCTCAAAAATATCGCTGTGAGTATAAACCTCGCCTATTCCTTTCAACTCTTAATTCATTAACATGAACACTCAACATAATTGAGTGGGGAAAATGAAACATTTTCTTGTCACTAGACAAAGAAAATGTGTTATGCAATCCTCTTTAAGTGTATGTTCTGGTAATGTTGAAAGGAATTTAAATGAGATGTAAAAGAAGAATTATTTTCCCGAGTTTACATAGAAAAATGTAAGTTCTAACATTATATTAAGTATGCAATTTAAATATCTATAAAGCAGATATTCAGCACCCAGAAAAAAAATTGTGTGATGCCTGAACCTAGTAGGAACAACTTGGTTATCATCCTCAATAACCCAAATAAACATTCATTGAGCATCTAGTATGTTTAAAACTCTGAGCCATAGAATAAAAGGCAGAAGGTGTTTAAATATATTTTGAAACAAACAATGACTACCAACCCATATACACACTAAAAGAGCACAATAGGTGCTATTATGTTGAATGTCTTCCATAAATGACCTCACTTTATCACCTGTGTCTCCATGATGTCATATAATTATTATTGCTTATGAAGAGTGGTCTGCTGCATCATTTCACCTTTTCACTTTATTTTTTAGCACAGAAAACAAAGTCAAAGTTTTATCACAGTGATTAATAACTTTTTTTATTTTTCTTAAGACATTTTATTTTGAGATGTTAGACTTATGAAAGAGATTCTAAAAAATAGTAAAGTTCCCAGATACCCTTCATCCAACTTCCCCTGTCATTAAAGTTATATAACCAAAGCACTTGTCTCTAAACTAAGATATTGCCATTGATACAAGGCTATTAAACTACCAATTTCAGATTAAACCAGTTTTTCTACTAATGCCCTTTTCCTAAATTATTCTAGGATCCAGGATTCCACACTGCACTGATTGGGCATGCATCCTTATTCTGATCCAAGCTTTGACACTGCATTAGTTTTGTTGTCTTTCATTACCTTGAGGCTTTTGAAGAGTACTGGTCAGTTATTTTGTAGACTGCTCCTCAATTTGAGTTTGGTTATTTTCTCATGCTTTAACTGAGATGCATTACCAGAGAACAAAAGTGCAGAAGTGATGTATCTATCATTACTATCACATCAGGGATACATGATATGGATGTGTCTCATTACTGGTGATGTTAATGTTGGTAAAGCTGTGTATGCCAGATTTCTTTACTGCAAATGTACTTTTTTTCCTTTACAATTAATGTTTATTTACTTATAATGAAAGATACTTTGACATTATGCAGATGCCCTTATTTCTCCTTCAATGTCACCTGCTAAACAACTCACTTTTGAAGAAAAAGCAAACCTAATCCATTGGTAGAGAAAATCTACCAGTGACACCAGGAGCCTTCAGTGCTTTGGTGGCTGTTACAAACATCCTAAAGTAGAGAACCTTAGAATTGCTAAAGGCAGAGCATGTACAGCCAGAGCACCTTCAAAAGGGCACAATTTATTTGCCATCAGTGCCAAGAAATCTCTCCTTTTCAATAACTCGAGGGCAGAACCAAAATAAATGGATAAGATGCAAAGAGAAACAGAAGGAATTCCAGACGGATTCCACAGTTATCAGAGTTACATTATCATTTGTATTTCCTAATTCATTTTTGTATCAGTAAGTTATATGGTTCACAGATGGTTTAAAAATCATATTTCCAGTGTTCCTCAGATCAAGTACATAAAGAACTATAGGCTTTGGGGCTTTTGAGTCATTAAAATTTGGCAGACTATTGAATGCCACTTGTTTGATTGGCTTATTAACTTTCCCTCAACACTGAATTATAATATTGCAAAATCTATATTCAAGTTACACTGCAAAATATGCCTTAAGAATTACTTATATACCTCCTGCCCTACCCATAAGAGGCAAAATATTCATGAACCCAATCTTTACAGAATTTACTTGACCTTCCAAGAATTCCAGCTGAGCGATCTGGAGCTTGTATTCAAAGGAATGACACTGTCAGCTCAATTATCACTTGGGGAAAAAAGTATTTTGAAGTTAATTCATATATAATACCAAAATATTTGCCTTACTAATGAATAAATTACATACCAGTTTTATCTGGGACAGTAATATTATCAACAGTCCATATAACATTTAGTACTTTCTATATGCCAGTCACTAAGTTCTTTACACAGTTTATCTCATTTAGTTGTTACAGCCATATGAAGTGTCAAGAATTGTGAAGGGTCTGAGAATTTACCATACTTGCAAGCTAACAAGTTAACCTACTACAGTTTTACAGAAGTTAGCAGAAGACATGAGACTCTTGGGTCAGAGACAAAGATTATTACTCAGAGCATCAGCATTTTCTTGTACCAGTTCTCCAAGCCTTAGACCCCACAGGTGACACAAAGAGGGTCAGGTGATACCTGCACAAACAGTAGGTTGCATCACAGTTAAGGAATCCCACCCTTTTTAAATGAACAGCAGGCATATTGCTATTTCCTCCAGAAGGACATACTATCCCTATTTTCCAAGGTTGTCTACCATACAAAACGAAGACAGTCAGTGCTTTTGTTCTCAAGATAGGCAGAAAAGCATGACATACTCATGGAGAATTATATCCTAACATGATTGGTACCATAGTTATTCCTCTTACAAATGAAGGACTTTAAGCTGGGAGAGAACTACATGGATTTAAGAAGACTTTCAATGAAGGCATAGGTATTTGTTTTTGCATGGAATTGTTTTAGTATTTACATTTATTTAATTAATTACATGAAACATGCTTCCCCATAAAGGGTTGCAATTTGCACCTGCATGAATTTGCAAACTGTGCAGGAGTGGGATTGGGCATAAAGATGTGCTGAAGATAAACTTTCCATTAGATGTTTTGGAAATAATATTGTGATTTTCTCTCTATGATATCACTTTTAAAGTCTAAATATTAACTTCCACAAATAATTGTATATCTACTGTGTTTAGGAAGGAAAGGTGCTGCAACAGAAAAAATATGAGCTCTGAGGTCAGATAACATCAAGTTGGGATTCCAGTCTACATGTACTAACTTTTTTGAGACCATTTCCCCATCTGTGAAGTGGGAATCTCCTGTAGGGTCATTGTATGAACTAAATGAGATAAATGAATGCAAAGTTCCCAGTATAATATTCTGGCACAGAATAAGTGCTCAACAGTGAAGAATAATAATGATAACTTGTAGAATGGTTATTAGCAAAGTCCCTAAACATCTATTGCTTTCACAATTTGGAGAATTCAAGAATAAAATTAGAAGGAAAATTTTAAGCCCCGTTTTTTCCATGCAAAAGCTTTTCCAGGCATTGAGGATGTGTCATATTGAATTTAACTTTTTTCATTCAAAGATTAATTTTAAACATGGGGTGAAAACTCTTCAAGCTGTCAAAGCATCAGCTTTTAGCAATGGAATGGATGTTGTTCTTTTAAAAGGTCTCCTAATATTTCTTTTAACATCTTGGAGCAGGAAAGCTTGTCATTTTCCCTAACATGATGTGAATAAAATACAAATAAATGGTGGGAACCAGAGTCAGGAGGAGCTCAATAATATACATTTGCTATAATATGTGTCCCAGTGATCAATTCAAAGGGCCTTATGACTTTACATGGGGAGTTGTGCTGTGTTAGAGACTGCTTTGTTGATCTTTCATCCATTCACATGGAGAGGTGTTAGAAGATGAAATTGTTTTTTTACATTCACTTAAAAGTTACGCCACAGCCATTAGATAAAAGCAAGAATAATTGCCTGCTCAGTGGGCAGGCTGCTACAGAGGAAGAAGCACACTCATCAAACAGTTGTGTTTTTCAGCTTTGGCAGATGGAACATCACATTCTTTGGTGAGTTCTTCCACCCTGTAAAATTTAATGATTTGCCCTCCCTGCAGATTGCTGAACAAATTATTGTCCATGATAGCTTGATGTCGATTTGCTTTCGAAAGCCTCTCAACTTTAACTAATAGTTGCAATACAAATTAACAATAACCAAGGAAGTATGGAAATTATGGGTGCATTCTGGTAATTCACTCCAAACTAAGCTTGTTATCTGCATGAAATACAACTGTGGCTCCATGAATAATTCTCAAAAATGTTGAATCTAAAATGAGCACTGGGTAGGATAAACAGTAGTTGAATAATACTTAAACTCCACCATCTGGTATTCTAGTATTTTAATGTGAGTAGAATTTCTTTTATTAGGTGCTTATTTGAGATTCTTTCTGTATGGATTCTCTCCTTATGCAGAAAGAGCTCTATAAATTGGGGAGGAGTAAGAGTTATGATTCAGGACAATTTTCTTTTATAGTAATTCTCCTAAAGGGAAGTATGAGTGTTAAAATCTCAGCCATTGCTCCAAGGGGCAGCTAAAGAATTCCTGAGATAGTTTGTCTTAATTCAGAGAATGTATTTGTACTCCATAAGGTTGGTGCATGTAGAGGGAGGGAAAAATCACTCGGGTAGTAGGGAAAAGAGAGAAAAAGAGGGAGAGAATGTAATAAAGATTAGCAACAGGAAACAAAAATGACAAATTACACAACAGAGTAAGACTAAGAAATAATAATAAATGTACATTAATGTTCTTTGGGAGAAAAATAAGAGGATGAGAAAAAGAATTTTTGAAAAAATAAAATAAGTATCATGAAAGGTAGCTGTAA
The DNA here is from genome assembly GCF_902686445.1 of Sciurus carolinensis. NCBI lineage: Eukaryota > Metazoa > Chordata > Mammalia > Rodentia > Sciuridae > Sciurus > Sciurus carolinensis. The sequence goes on along the minus strand of NC_062218.1, from coordinate 93,161,774 downwards.
TGGGTCCATCACATTTGGAAAAAATATCAATGTTATTTCCCAAAATTTTATACCAAGCTATTCCAGTCACTTAATGTGAAATTTGCATGAGATTTTTTTTCTTTCTGATCTGAGAAATTCAAAATGAAGTTACATGGAAGAAACAGAAGACAGTAATAATGACATTTACATAGCTCCTTACCATTTACCAAAATACTGTATCCCTTTGATAGACACAGCAATGCTCTGTGTGAGGTAAGCAGAGATGGTCTTATCATCCTTATGCAACATCAGAAACATGTAGCTACTGAGTGGAAGTACCTTGAGGTCAATTTTATTTCAAAATTCTCACCTTTGTTATATTTCAAATTAGCACGCACCAATGTTTCAAGGATGTTCTGCATACATTCTAAGCACAATTATGATCTGCTTTAAAATGCAACTTCTGACCCTAGATTCAGTTCTTATTTAATCCGGCTATACCTACTAGAGAAATATGGCTCTACTACCTACTGAAAAATAACCCTAGAATCTGTCCTTAACTTCTCTAAGCATCAACTTCGCAGATTAACATTGATAGAGCAGATAAAATGTTATGAAGCACTTTGGGCTCCATCATCTTATGTAATACAGAAACTGTCTAAATATTTATTTTTTCTTTAATAGAAATAATTCAAATTCAGAGTTGGAAAATTGTTTGCCAAGATCATATCAATAATAAATGTTAGATCCAGGTGTCCCCTCAAGATCTCTAACCCACCACCTTCCTATAAAACTGGATTGGCTTGGACACTTTCTAGGTTCTCCTCCAGTTCTAGCTTCCCCAACCTGTAAGACAGAGTGGGAGAATCTATCATTATTCACATGTTGACACTGCTATACTGGTGAATTGGATAGTGTTTGAGGGAGAAAAAAATCTTACTGACTAGTCACTAAAGCACTTCCTGATACCTCCTTTCTCCAAGAAATTATGCCAAGTGTAATGGGAAGAAAATGGACAAAATCTACCCCTGAAGAGTGTATACTCTAGTTGGAGGCATAATAAATAAGCATCCCTGCCAAAAAAGCACTGAAGATGAAGTGCTCTGAGAATCAAAGAAGGGAGGTGACTTTAAGCCTCATGCCACAGGATGAGTTTAAAAACTTAAGAGACACTGGGTTTGGTGGCTCATGCCCATTTTCCCAGCAGCTTAGGAGGCTGAGACAGTAGGATCACAAATTCAAAGCCAGCCTCAGCAACTTAGTGAAACCCTGAGCAACTTAGTAATACCCTGTCTGAAAATAAAAAAAATTAAAAGGGACTGGGAATGTGGCTCAGTTGTTAAGTGCCTCTGGGTTCAATCCCTGGTACCAAGAAAAAATTAAAAAGAAAGAAAGAAAGAAAAACTCAAGAGACTGGAGCAAGAGAGCAGAATGACAACTAAAAAAAAAATCTCTTGGGCCATCTACCATATTAGTCCCTATCAGCTTATTTCTGCTATACCTAAAATACACGGAGTGTTTTTTGGTAAACGATAACAACATTATCATTGTCTATATTATTATTAATTATCACTGTAGTCCTCCTACCACAATATAGTAGGTAAATTTCATTCAATATCTGAAATATGATTAACATGTACATTCAAATTCATTAAAAATTACAAATCCACAGAGCATACAAATGTTAGGGAGCAGCTTCACTCTTGTTTTCAAAGTAATATTTTCTTCTGTTTTGTTGGTTCTTATCAAGACCTGCAAAAAAAAGTCATTTGAATAACCAACTGAAATTTTTTCTCCTCTTTTTCCAACTTTCAAAAGTACTATAGAAGATTGAAAATAAAAGAAGAGCGAAAAACCAGAATGGACAAACAACAAAAGCAAAGAACCAAGATAATTAGTCTTAATAAGTCTGAATAATTGAGAGCTGATGAACTTTTCAACCACCCCTAATAATTGTGTGGCCTTATTAAGCTGTCCCTGCAATATTACCCCCAAAGTCCAAACAACTTGCCCACTTATGCTTAACTTGTAACAACGTACATAGTGCAGGTTTTCTGCACTGCAAAACAAGTAAGATGGATGTCAGAGCAGTCCTTGGAATATATTGAAAACTGAGAACTCAATAGTGGATTGCTCTGGCAGCAGATTAAATAAGTAATACAAGAGCATCTATTCTGAACACTCTTTCCATTTAAATTTCAGAACTGCATCAAACATCAGGCAACTGTATAAGATGTAGTAGGACCAAAGCAAAAAGGAAATTATAATAATGTACCTTGCAATACAACTTCATTTCAAATAACATCTTTCATATAAACCGGTATCCAAAGTACTTTAGTGAATAAAATAGTACAAGAAAGTGGACAGCATGTGGTATAAATTACAGGAAACAGAGGTGCAAGGATATTATATGTGGAGCAAATTAAAGTATTCCATCATAAAACCAGGAACATTAGAAGAAAATGTGAAGAGGTAGAGAAATGTGTACAATTTTAGATGAGGTTTAAGAAACTTGGACATTGATACAAAAGTCATTTCTCTCCCTACTTAGGTTTTTTGAAAAATGAAGTACTCACCATTCACTTTTAGTAGAATGCTTTAAGCTGTGTATTTGATAAAAGTGAATTTTAGGGTGCTTTAGCTTAAATATTGCAAACCAATCAGAAAAGATATGAGTTTCTATGTGAAGAACCAAGCACTGCTGCCTCCAAATAATCTGATTGTCTAAAAGTGTCAAGTCTGCAGGTGGCAAAAGTCCTCTTACAGGTATGTATAGCATAGTAGTTTCAACTATAGACAGTGTAATCAAATAGTCAGATCCGTGCCTTAACTCTGTCACTTAAGAACTGCATGGCCTGGACACTGTATAATCTGTCTTTGTCTTTACCTGTCTTTGCTCTTATCTTTAATAGAGAGTTATAATAATACCTATGTAATAGGACTGCTATAAAATTAAATAACAATTCATACGAAATGGTTCACATGGTGTCACTGACATAGCCATTTAGAACGTTAGCAACTGCAAATATTAGGTATGAAGATCAGGTCCAGGTCTCTATGGGAACTCCTGACCCTCTAGTGAAGACCTCCGGGTTCAAGTAGTCAGGATTCACTTCAGAGCACTCATGCACAAGCATAAGGCACTCACATACCTACTTTCAAAGTCCAGGCATTCAGGATAGAAATTTCTTATATGACTTCTAGTTTTATAATCAAGAATCTAAAACAAAAGAAAATAAACATTTCTTAAATTCTAGTAAAAGTTCCAGAGCAGGGAAAACAATTTTTTTTTCAGAACTGGGGATTAAACCCAGGGGTGCTTTATCATTTACATCCTTGGCCTTTATTTATGTATTTATTTTGAGACATGGTCTTGCTAAGTTACCTAGGCTAGTCTCAAACTTGTGATCCTCCTGCCTCAGGTGCCTGAGTGGCTGGGATTACAGGCCTGTACTACTACACCCAGCCAGAGTAAAGCTTTTGTTAAGATGTTTATGAAGGAAAGTTGGAGCACATGAACTCAGATTCCCTGGATTATGACTTTCCTGTGTTACCTTACTTATTTCTGTCTTAGATGACTTCCACCAATGTACTCTATATGGGAACCTACAGTGTCCACTATTTCCCCAGTATTGGTTACACAGTTCTGGGTAGAAAATTAACCCCAAACTCAGCACTGTAAGGCAACAAACCCTCATTATCATACAATCTTTTTTATAATCAGGATATTCATTCCACTAAACTTTTTTTTATGTTGATGAACCTTTATTTTATACATTTATTTATATGTGGTGCTGAGAATCAAACCCAGTGCCTCACACATGCTAGGCAAGCCCTCCACCACTGAGCCACAACCCAGCCCCTATCACACAATTTTTGAGGCCCGGGAACCTGGGAGTTGCTTAGCTTTGTGGTTTCTCATGAAAGTGATTTCTCTACAAAGTCAAGCTGCCCACCAGGACTACAGGATCTCTTTCCCAGGTCACTCATGTGCCTGTTGGCAGGAGTCTTCAGTTCACCACCTTGTGAGCCTCTTTAAAGGACAGCTCATGATCTATGAGCAAGCTTTCTCCAGAACAAGTGATCCAAGATGTCAGAGAGAACAAGGCAATAGCCGCAGTGCCTCCCCTAACCTGACTTGTCTGCCGTATTCTATTGGTCACACGGACCGATCCTGGCACAGTGTGGTAAGCCTGTACCAGTGTGAATATCAGGAGGTAGGGCACCTTGGGGGCCTCTGGGAGGCTGGCTACAATGCACCCTTCTGAGTCAACATTCTTCTGCCCTAGTCTCTGTTGGACATTTTTAACTTATTGATGACAATCCTCTACTTTGTCACTAGGTTTCTTCCAGGTTAATCTAGTTTTAAACTATCATATGATCCTGAAGTTTTTCTTCCTCAAAGCACAAACCAAAACATGGACCCTGTTGTAGATAACATAAGTCCATTAGGGCTGTTGTCTGTTGTTCCTCCCAGAAAACCTGAATGTTTTTGAAGAAGTTAGAATACAAGGGTCACATGTCTGTGGCTGACTGCAGAGAATCGAGCATACCATCCTGATTTTTGAGATGTGAAAAATACTTATGATTATCATTCATAGGTGATGCTCAGAGAAATTCACACCTTGTACTCCCCACACACATACACACACCGGGTCTTTGCTCAAGTTTCTCTATTCATTCAGAATAGTTTTCTACTCCTTCCCCCAAGTGTGCACCTCCTTCTTCATGTTCTAACTTCAGGGAGACCTCCTTCAAGGAACCTCCCCTGATCTACCATCCCTTCCTTCTCTGAGCTGCATTCACACTTCAACTGTCCTTCTCTCTTTCCATTGCTTACTCCTTAGAAAGTTGAAGGCTCAAGCCACTGATCCTATGATGGAACTGTGTGTATGACTGGTTCATGAAGGCGAAGAGGTAGTACCAGAAGACAGCCTGTTAGATGGTGATGCAGGGTTACAAACCCCACAGATGGAGAGATTCTCCATTCCATTAAAAAAGAACCTGCCAGCCAGGTACATAGGTACACACCTGTAATCCCAGGTACTAGGGAGACTGAGGCAAGTTTGAGGTCAACCTGGGTAACTTAGTGAGACCTTGTCTAAAATTAAAAAAAAAAAATCTTTTTAAAAGGGCTGGAGATGTAGATCAGTTATAGAGCACTCCTGGGTTCAGTTCTGGTACTACAAAGGAAAAAAAAAAAAAAAAACATTCATTTTGCAACAGTCATGAAGATTTTTATCCCTTGGATCCCAGAATAATGTGTTTTCCTTCCTGGAAAAAGTAAATGTTTACCTTCCTGCAGTCCCTGATAATCAACGACAAAAAGGGATCTTTTAAAGCTATTTGTGCAGTGACCTTCTGGGTTCAACCCAAACGTGGCCTTAGTTGTTTCAGGCAGAGCCAAGGTTTGCTCTGCAGGTAATGGGGATAGTACTGATCCCCAGTTTCCTCAGACTTTACTTGCTCAGCACTTTTCAGTGACTGAGATTTGAACCTGCCTGCTTCTGCGCATTATTCTTATCTCTCTTTTTATTATAAAAACAATGAGCAGTTTTTAGGACAACTGGCAAAAGTCAAACCCCCAATGATCCCATCACCCAACTACAAAGGCAACAGAATCTGTGAGTGCTGTTCTGGAGTATTCTGTGTGTTCATAAATAAGTTCAAGTTCCTGATTTCTTTTGTTGGTGTCATTAAAACTATTTCTTGTACACATGCATACTCCCACACCCATTGTTTTCTTCCTCCCCCTCCTCCTCTTCTTCTTCTTCTTTTTAATGGACCATTTCCTGATTCTCTTAGCTTCTTGGACACAAAAGCAAGCAGCACATGACATGTATTCCCTTCCAAGCTTCTGTCCATATGTATAAAGTTTTCACACAGTTGTACTGTGCACATATAATTTGCTACTTTTTTGATACTTCACAAAAATCATAAGCAATATGAAATATGTGGTAGTTCCTCGTAATTCTGTGTAAGAATTTTTGGTGTTTGATAGACCTGGGGTCACGTTCCACTTCTGCCATGTAGTGGATATATTTCCTTGGACAATTAATTAACCTCTCTGGGAATCACTTTATCTCTAAATAGGGTTGACAATATCTGCTTCATGCTGTCAGGAATAATAAATGAGAATTAATGAAAATGCAGTCTTAATACTGGCATACGCTAAATGTCCAATAAATTTTAACTAAAAGCAATAACCTTCATAAAATATAAATGTTTATGGTGGCATAGTATTCCATCAAGTGGAAAGTAAGTTATTTTTAAGATGTAACCACTCTGATATATGATGAAATAAATTATTATTATTATTATAATACCCACTATCTTTTTAAATTCCATTTTCAGCCACTTGAGTGTGATGTTTGTCTATTGTCCCTGTATGTGGTGGCCTCTGTCTAATTACAGTTCTTTCATGTGGGAATGTATTTCACTTCATTCCCCTTGTCCTTGCCTTCCTTCATCCTGGATAGGCATTTCTTAGGAGAGCTAATAAAAATATTCAACTGCTGGTGTTAATGTTTACCCTGAGGATATTCACAGATGATCTCTTAAGTTTTTTGTGTGATAGTCAACATTGCATGCAATATGAAGTAGAATTTGGGATGTTTACATACCAGAAAAATAAGTGGTTAAGAACCCAGCAAATGAATGAAAGGCTTTGCAAAGATCAAACGTGTTAATGAGGAAGTTGTCAGCTTCATGGGTTCTATTTGAATCCTCAGATTATTTGTGAAACCAAGGAAATAGGAAGAATGAATTCTGCTGATAACCACAGAGAAGAGGAGCAGTTTGGGTTAGAAAATTCTTTTTAATTACTAAAGCTCTGTAAATAAATAAATAAATAAATATCACTGATTTACATTAAATTTTCTTGTAAGTATCTATAAATATGGTTGGTCCTGATAGTAATTTAACAATGAGCAGTGAAATTTTACTAGTGTTGAATTTTGTTTTGTTTGCTTTGCTTCAAGGTAGGAGGAAATGTTACCATTGGGATAATATATTGGGCAAAGTTCTTCACTGCAATCAACAAAAACAACTTTTGCAAATTTGAGTGGAAATGGAATTGGTGAAAGAGTATTAGCTATCACAGAACTTCTGATAGGGCCAGAGGATCAGATGACAAAACTGAGCATACTTGAGCAGTGGTCAACCACTTCTTCTCTAGCAGAAACACCATGGGTGCTGGTACTAAGCATTTAGGATGCTCATCTCTGGGTTTCAGAAGTGCTGCCACCCCAGGAACTGGATCCCACCACACCCAGCTTGACAAAAGATGAATATCCTAGATTCACCTGCTTTCTCACATGCTTCCTTCAAATCTGTCTCTTCAAATCACAGTGTGATTAGAGGAAATGAGGTCACAAGTCTATACCAGGAGGTAGGGAGTCTGGGAATACAAATTTCCTCGATTCTACTTTGGGAAGGAGAGGTAGATAATGTGGGAAATATCACAATGTAGGGAGTGTAGTCAAAGACATGAGGTGACCCAATAGATGATGGACATTATACATAATCAGTCATTTTGAGTGTTCTGTAGACACTGACTGAGGATTTCTGTTCCTGAGAGAGAACTTTCCTGTTGCTAAGTCCTTCTCAGCTTGCTGGTGGTGGGCATTACCCTGATCTCAGGATTGTTCAAACCCTTTGGTGCCACAAAAACAAAACAAAACAAAACAAAAAATCATTTACCGTTCACAAAACATGTAACTCTGCTTCTTTCATTCCTCTTCTCACCAACATTCCCAGAATTAGCCTGGGCATGTTGAGATGATGAAAATAAAACTGATAAAAGTGTGTGTGTGTGTGTGTGTGTGTAGACATAGTAAACACCACACATTGTCATGACTCACAACCTCACCTCTGGTTAGTGATCAGATAAAATTGTAAGAGAAAAAGGAGTACATTCTTCCCTAGAAATTTGAGAGGGCAAGAGGGAAATAGGATCCATGGATAATTATAAAATATCTTACAAAGCTAGAAAATAACATATAATTTCACCTTTATTACATATGAGATTCTAAGATGCTAATTACTCTATTGAAAATATAATAAAATGGTCAATGTTTCCTAATAATAACTGTAGAGTAGTTGGATGGGAAGAAAACAAACCTATTCTTCAGTGGTATATTTAGAAACCCTTTCAATCTTTGACATTCCTAGCTAAAAAGGATTCAATCTGTTTTGTTAAATTTAATTTTAGGCCAAATAATTAGTGTATAGAGAAAATTAATAAAGATAGGTCAAGGTAATCATAAACCAATTTGCAATAGCTGGTTTAACTAATGCTAAGTTTCTCACTGAGTCATCTGTATATGTCAGTGTTTCTCTACTATCATAATAATAGATTTTAAAATATCTTTAAAATTACAAATAGAATATTTTCATTACAGAAAATTTAGAAAGAATGATTAAAAAAAATAAAGAAATCACTCATTACCTCATATGTGTTCATCTGCACAGGTACCCATAACAAAATACCATAGACTAGGTGCTTTAAATGGCAAATATTTCTTTTTGTTTAGGTCTGGAGACTGGAGTCCCAGATCAAGGAGCCAGCCAGTTCAGTCCTGGCAAGGGCTCTCTTGCTGGCTTATAGATGGCTGCCTTCCACCCTGCCTCCATGATAGAGAGAGAGCACTCTCAGATGCCTTTTCTTATATGCATTAATCTCTCTACAACAACTCCACTTAATATATAACCCTAATACCTCCCCCAAATCCTATCTCTAAATACCATCACATTGGAAGTTAGAACTTTAACACATTAATTTGTGGGCAGGGATGAGGGGCATACAATAGTCAGCCTATAACATCATGGTCAGAATACAATTCCTGTCAAATGTTTCCATTCTGAATTTTGCACAAGAAGGAAAGCAAATCTGGTAAAAAAAAAAAAAAAAAAAAAAAAAAAAAAAAAAAAAAAAGTTTATTGATTTGACTCACTTTCTGCTCTTCATTTAATATTATTCTGAGAATATCATTCCACTTAATTGTGTATTACACAATTAAAAGTGTTTAAATATTTTAAATGTTTTCAAATACTCTATAACATTAGTGTTAATAACAGCATAGAATTCTATAAATATATGCTATTCTTAGTTTCCCAACTCACCTATTGATGTACATTTACATTTTTTCTAATTTTAAAATATTTCAAGTAGCGCTATGAAGAAAATTCTTATAACCCCCTTCCTTGTAATTATCTAAGTAGTGGAATTTCTGGGGGCAAAGGTTATACATATTTTAGGACTTTCAAAAGCACTGGGAATTACTTTTGAGAAAATTTATTTCAAATGTATTCCCAAGTAGCGATATAAGAATGTCTTATATCCTTAATTTATACTAACAAAGGACATCATTTAAAATATTTTACCAAAGACATAACACTGTTGTTTTACTTTAGCTTTTAAAAGTTTATATAGTTTGTAATTAACATTTACCCTCAAAATTATGTTGACTATTAGAAAGGTCTTCCCCATCCAAAAGTTCAATAAATTTTCATATGTATTTTACCTTCATACTGTTAAAGTCTTGCTGTGTACATTTACATTTTTAATCCATCTTAAGTATATTTTGAATCTACTAACTTTTCAAAGGATTAGCAGGATGTCCCAATATTTTTTGAAATTGAGTTAAAATATGCATAATATTTTGTTATTTCCTACACAGAGAAAAAACTTTAATGAGTAAGATATAAAAAAATAGGCCACAGTCTAAAGGGTCCTTAACTATAAAGTAGTCCTCATAGTCCTCTGAGGATCATGTTATTATAAAGGTCATGTGGATTAACTCTGGCTAGCTGCTGCTGATTTTATTTTTTAAAACATTTTGTCAAAGTGACCTATGATAACTATCTTGAAAATTCAATTTCTACCTATACAACTTGGATTCTGTATAAAAGGTTGTACATATTTTTCCCATAAGCATAACTGCATTCCAATCTTGAAAGAAGCAACATTAAAGACTACAGACATAATTAATTTTGGTGTGTCAAATTAATCCTTGCTATTTCTTGACATTTCCAACAAGGATATTGATTGTTGTTGTGATTTTTTAAATGCAAATATCTATCCAGTAAAAAACGGAAATGCATTTTACAATTTACTTAGAACCTCACACTGCCACTAGATGGGGTCATTAGGTCTTTGTCAAACTAGGTCTAATATAATGTTATGATCCTAGAAGAAAAGATCTGTATCTGTTTCATTAGCATTCCTATATAATTATTAACCCATCCTAGATAAACACAATTCTACCTGAATTAGAATGAATGTCAAATTTATTTCATAAAATGTGTGCTAGAAATATTGCAAGTTAGATTTAATATCTTTTTTCTCAAGATGAGCTAACAAAAATCAATAAAATTTCTATGTACACTTACAATGACCAATTGGAAAACATATAAGATAGTTCCATTCATAATAGATACAAAACGTATAAAATACCAGGAATAATTATAACAAAAGATCTACAAGTCTTTAATATAGAAAACCCTCAAGCATTATTAAACAGTCTTAAATGGTCCTTAAAAAAATGAAGAGATATACAATGTTCATGGATGGAAAGACTAAATAATGTGAAGATATCTCTCTCTCCAAATTAATTCATAAATTAGACAAAATTCCACTCAAAATGCCAATAACATTGTGTAAATTAACAAGATAATACATGTGATCCTGCAATATGTATAATCAGAAAAATGAGATTACACTCTATGTATGATCTATCAAAATGTACAAATGCATTCTACTCTCACGTACAACTAATTAGAACAAATAAAATTTAAAAATTTAAAAAATAAGATAATACTAAATGCATAAATAATAACAGGATTTCAAATACTTTGCTCAATTTGAATAATAAAATATGGGAGCAACTTGCCTCATCCAATGAAACATAATCTAAATCCAAAGGGAAAAAAATCCACAGTGGCATCCCAAAAACCAGAGAAAAGACAAAGAATGGACTATTCATATAGGGTGGAAATTAAATCTAATTAAAAATAAATTTTTATCTCACATAAACCAAAAAAAAAATCCTGTGGCAACTAAGAACCTAGAGATTTTAAACTACAGAATAAAACATAGAAGTTTCTTGCTTTCATCTCATGATAGGAAGGAATTTCTTAAATAAGATACCAAAACCCAAGACAAAAAGTAATAAATTTTCCCATATTAAAATGTAACATTTATGTGCATCAAATGATACTACAGAAAATCCCTGGACTAAAAAAATTTTTTTAAATGGCAACAATTAGTATTAAATTCATGGCAGTGGTTGTTTCTTGGGAAGGTGGAAAGGGAGAAATGGAAAACTTTGCTTCATTTTGTTTACAAAAAAAAAAAAAAACTTAAATAGACAAACTGCAATATGTTGAGATTTGATAATGTTGAGCAGCAAGTACATGATATTCATAATATATTTAAAATGATATCATGTAAAAAAGCTTTTTTTTTCTTTGCTTCATCCCTTCAAATTTTATTTTCAAAGAAATAAGACACCGTCTGACCAGACAGTTCAGCAATCCCTAATAGCTTCACAGTGGGTGATTAGATAGTCACTTTTATAATACTACCTTATTTTTTATATTTAGGAAGAAACTTTTATAGCAAATTGCAAAGTGGAATCCCTTAGGAGTTTGGGGGATTTGTTTTGGAGAATTTTGTTTTGTTCTATTTTGTTTTTAAAGCTGTTTACTTCCAGTACTTTTTTACCTAGAATTCTCATTTTGGTTTAACCATTTGAGAAACAATGGTATCTCTAGCAGCATGCAGACTATTAAAATCATGTTTTCTCAAGTCCTATAATATTACTGGAAGTTTTGTAAAAATACATTTTCTATTATTAGTTTGGTTATTGAGCCACTCATCTTGCAGTTACTCTAAGCCAGACAAAACCCAGAAATTATAATTCTACCCTCTATGCAGCAAAGTACAGCTGTACCCAATAGCTTCCTCCATGTCATGCTCCTTTCTCTTTCGTGCCCACTACTTGCCATTTTTATGCAATAAATTTGGGTTTTCATTATATAATCATATTAAATCATATAATGTGTAGTAAAAAAAAAACTTAGCCATAGCCTTCTGAGGTCTTCAACCAAATGGCAAGAGCTACTTCTCTCATGCTGTTATCAATCTCCATCTAACAAAATTAACTTGTGAGAGTTTGAGTTGTTTTTTTTTTGTTGTTGTTGTTGTTTCATTTATTTGTTTTTGCTTTCAGTATCCCATAAATTATATCCCAGCTACCTGAAATAAGGGGAGGAAGGATTTATCAATTCATTTTTATTTCATGAGAAATAAGACTAACATTTTTATCCCTTCATTATATTATCCTCAACCTAAATCAGCTATCCTTGGGGTCATCTTTCCTCAACATTATGAAATTTACATGCCATTTGATCTGATCGAGGGAAATTTTCAAAGTATAAATGCCAACTTCATCCCTTACTCCAGAAACTTGCAAGAAGAGACAAATTTGAAAATCACTCAGGGATAAGGTGCTGAGTGAAATGAGACAATTTCCTTTCCTTTTAAAAATTGCTTTTTAGGGTCTATTCAATTTCTGGCATTGTTCAACTGTGGCTTAGGTTGAGGAGAACATGAGATGGATTCTCACCCATCTTCTGATTTAGATGACATCCTAAATTATCATTAATAATTAGTCAAATTTGCTATTTGGATATACTCCAAGAGTTGCTGATAGAATTATTTACATATAATCTTATCCTGATTATTGTATAAAATTTGGAAAATATGGTTTAATTTTTCACTTAGCATTGCATTGTAAGCGTACATATCATAAAGCAAATGATTAAAAGTTTTCAGTTTTGAAAATTCTCATATATATGCACATGCGCACATATAAACATATATAATTTAAGTAAAATCAACAAGCACTCTCTAGTCATGTTTTACTGGAATAGTTGTATATAAGGTGATATGTTTAAAAAATTATCTATTCAATTTAGTCTTGAAAGTATTTCTCAAAAATCATTTGTTCAAATAAAATTCTGTTAGGCTTAAGTGTATTTAATTGGTCTTAATGTAGTTCATCATTTATTGAAAATTCCCTGGGAGCCAAATTATTCTTACTCTTCCTGTCCCTTGCAATTCTTTTTGTCACAGAATTAAGGAAAACAATTAGCAGACCTACAGAGTCATAAACAAAGATAACTTAGGGAACAATATTTTACATTCTACTCAGTGCTCTTTCCCCCAAGTGCCATTAGAGTGATGGCTTGTCCTGTACCCTTATCCAGTGGTTGGCGTCAGGGTGCATTTCAGTGATCTCTCAAATGCTGCTGGTTTGTGTCATTGCCACTTCCTGGAGCACAGCAGTTCTCGTTTTTGTCCACAATGCATTCCTGGAAACCACACCGTAAAGGGGTCTATGGGGACAATGGGCAACTTCCCCCTCAGGACCAGGGTTATAACTGAATGTCTGGGCCCTAAATAAAGTACACAAAAACAAATCGTAGCTATTTCCAGTTAACTTGCCATAAAAATGAACATTCAACAATGAGATACATCCATATTAATTTTAAACAGTAAAAATCATAATCCACACCTAATAAAATGGGCATGGCACTTCCAATTACATTGAGCATAGATTGGGCAAATATACTTAGAGCACATAAAAGGAATCAAATTCATAATACCTTGACCATAAATGAATTTAATAGATTCAATCAACTTAACTTTCAAGGGTAAAGTAATTTGTTTCTCTTGGCCCAGATCTTTTAAAAAAGAAACCCAAGGAATCCCCATTGTGTCTCTTCCTTTTCTTCTTTATAAATTTCCACACATGGTCATTAAAAAATACTTCACAAAACAGAAGGGAGAGTTTAATGAATGATTTTATAAATAGTTATAAGAAAAAAGATAACAGAGACATTGAAGGGGACATGCCATCATGAACTCATCTTCTTTTAATTTCTCCCAGTACCTCAGTTGATTCCAAAGTGCCCTGTGGCTGTTCTGAGTCAGACCAATTTGTTGATTCAAAAGTCATTATTATCTCCTTCCAATCAATCAGCACTACAAATGAAGCTTTCTTTGCACGAGAAGATTTGGGTGAATGAAAGCATGAGAAACAGATTTGATAGTTACTATGCAGGACATGGTAGATGCTAGATGCTATGGTTTGGATGTTGTTTGTCCCCCAAAGTTTCATATGTTGGAGGCTTGGTACTCAGTATGGTGGCAGGAATGGTAGACCATTAAGATATAAGCTAGTAGTAGATCCTTAGATCACTGGGGAGAAGACCTTAGAAGGAATTGTAAGACCCCAGCCTCCCTGGTTTCCTGTTTCAAAATATGAGTTCTTCATCCAGCAGGCACTCCCACCTTTGGCATCCACAAGAGGGACTGTAGCCAAGTGGGTACTTCACTAGATCCCCCTTTGCAATCTTCTTAGGACTTTCAGCCTCCAAAGTTGTGAGCTAAAGAAACCTCTCTTCTTTATAATTAGCCTACCTCAGCTGTTTAATTTTTAGTAACAGAAAATGAACTAATACAGTAGATTGAAAAGTCTTCAAATATTTCACTCCTTCCATTGAGAGGCTCTTTCCCTTGCCTTGAATCTCAGCTATCTTAATGAATTACGTGGTCAATGAAACTTAAGACTAGGCCATAAGAAATCTTGCAACTTCATCCTGGGCCTCCTAGTATACTCCCCCTTGTTACTCAGCTTCCATGCTGTGAAGAAACCCAAGAAACACTGTGGAAAGGTCTATAGGGACAGAAACTGAGGCCCCACCTGACCACCGAACAAAGTTTCCATCTAACTGCTAGCACTCTCTCGCCAGAGGCGATTAACCATTTGAGTCACACCAGTGAATACCATGTGGAGAAGAGAAAGGATGGACCTTACTCAAACTGCAGATTTAAAATTATAATTGTTTATAGCTGTTAAGGTTTGACTATGAGGTAACCCAAAAAAATTCCATGTTAATGAATATTCAAAGGTAAATAAATCAGATTATGAGAACTGTAACCTAGTCAGTTCATTCACTTTGGATAGACTGAATGGGATTGACTGACTGGGTGGTAACTGTAGATAGGTGGGGCATGGTTGGAGAAGGTGAGTCACTGGGACCATGCCCTGGAAGGGTGCATCTTGTCTTTGATCTCTTCGTCCTTCTTTCTCTCTTTCTCTCTGCTTTCTGACCCCACCATAACCTGTGCAGCTTTCCTCAGTTGTGTGCTTCCCCTGTGATGTGCTACCTCATCATGGGCTCCAAGCCATGAAGTCAGCCATCTGCTGACTGAGACCTCTCAAACTATGAACCCCAAATAAACTTTCTCTCTTCTAAGTTAACAAATTTTGATGTAAAGTTACATAAAACAGACTATTCTTCAAGTATTTAGGATATTTATATTTGATGCAAAAAGTAGGAAAAACTGAGTATATGAAGAATATTGCTAGAGTCCAGTGAAAACTATAATTTGGTTTTAGTCTTTACCTTATTAGATATGATTTTATATCAACTTCTATAAAAACATGAAATCCAATTAAATCTAGAGTAAACTGCAAGTTTATTTGAGAATATACACATCAGGTAGTAGAAACTTTTAAGGTAAGAAAATATTAGATTCATTATTAAACAATTTGACTAGATAGAAAATTATGATTACCTTCAATAGATATGAATTGTGTAAATAATGTATAAGATCAACATTGGTCTCTCATCCATTCAGAAAGTAAATTATGTTAAAGTGCATGAAAAAGCAACATTCAAAACTATCTTGACTTTCTCCTTATTTCCAATAGGCTTAAGGAACCTTGCAGATTTTGTACATCAATTTCCTGTAAAAGTTATTCTAATGAGAATGTGCAATCTAAAAAAATTAGTTCAAAGAGAGAATTCTTATATTTCAGAGAATAAATATTATTGTCATAATAAATTGATATGTCTATTTAAAGGTGTTTGCCAGGATTATACCTGTATATAAATTTCATTTAAATATACTTGGTCATACAATATAGCCATAATGAACTCTGTAAGCCTATTTTCTCTCAAAAAAATAGCCAAAACTCCCAATTTAAAACAATAATTTTATAGAGAAACTGTTATTAGAATAAATAGTTGCTCCTCCTATTTATTTATGAATGTCTTCAATAGTTGGGTAACCCATAGCTTTCACCATTACTTATGGGTCCTACTGCCAAATATTTTTCAATAAATGTCTGCATCAACCCATTAAGTATGGAAGATTTGCATTTTGCACTCCATGTGCTTTGTTAAGGAGGATGATGACAACTATATTTTAGAAAGGCTTCAGTAAATATATTTTAAAGTTGAAATTGGAATTATTGAACTTCTTTTCATGTGTCAAGAAGTTTTAAGGACATAACTCATAGCATCTTTCTAGTGAACCAAAAGTCAATGTATTTTTACAGTACTTAACTTTTCATGGAATGGCTTTCACCTTTTTCACAATAGGTCAAAACAGAAAAAATATTGGAATCCCTTTCATCTACCATCCCATTAACTATAAACATTCTTTGTATGTACACTGTCACATCTTAAAAATGAAAGTAGAGATGAAGGAAGGGAACCTGGGAGAGAAGGAGTGGATGAAGGGTTCTTATTGTTGCATCATATTAAGAATCAACCTGAGACCTTTCTGCTAATCTCTATGATTTGTAGTTTCTATGCAAAATACTATGTAAATATACATTTGTGCCTATAGGGTGATATATCATAGATTTGGGGAAATGTAATTTCAAAAGGGGATTCTGATTTGAAATATTAAGCATGTCTCTTCTCTTACTGCTGCTAGTGCTATCTGGAACTACCTCACAGGTCTCATAGCATCACTTTTATTAGAGCCACTTCTAACAGTCAGGCCCAAAATCTCAATCCTACCAAGTCCTGCCACTGAAGACACAACAGAAAAAGAAACGTCCTTTGCCATTCTGCTAGGGTGACTAACACAAGACTGGGAAGAGTTTAACTTTAACTTACAAAGCTTCCAAAGGTTTAAGTTTTACATCACTCAGTCTGTTCTCTGTAATATGTAATATCAGAACAGCTGATAGCAGGAGAGGTTAAAGCAAGGATCATAATAATGACTACTTAGTGAACATAAGGCTCAGGTACTTGTTAAAATCTTTGTAAACCATTATTATTATGCTGAATTTATTACAAAAAACCAGCATGATAGTATTGCTATTATTATTTTGCAAATGAGGAAGTAGAGGTTAAGTGTTTTCATAAAAGGAATGGATCCAGAATTACAACTCTAGATCTTAGTCTCCTAAACCCCTTCTTTCCACAATCCCTACCCTTATATTCAGAACTACTGCCTTCCCAAAAAAGCTATTGAGTGGCCATCACCATAAATGGTAGTTGGTGTATAGTATATGAGTTTCCAAATTTATTTAGAAAGACCTACCATCAAAATTTTTCTATGGAAGTCCAAGTCCTAGAACTCCTTTCTTTATCCAAGTCAATTTGGTGGGTTTTATAATTGATGTAAACTCATTGAAGATACCCCAATCTGAGAACTCTAAGAGTAAATTCTGAGCTCAGAATCTTGGGATAGGATTCATTCCATGCTTACTGAATATCAAGCAGTTGATGTGATATGAGGATGTACCAATCATGACATGTAAATGACTTTGATCTTGATGAGCCCACAGTAATATCCCTATTTGTTATTGTTCACTGAAACAAAATGCAATAATATTATTGGAATGAGTAGAATGTATTGAAGGGAACAAATGACACCAATCATTTGGAGACTTCAAATTGTTAGGTCTGAAAATTGTGGAATTGCTAACGATTTATTAAGCACTAAATTATCTTGGGTCAGACAAAAGTACAGATCTCTCCTGGGATCCCTTAAGCTTCCTCTTTTGAAAATAAATGTCAAAATGTGATTCTGTTATGTATTCCCAAACAGAAATTGAAGCTCACTGATGCACTTTAAATTCCATCAAAGGATTAAAAAGGAGAAGAAATGTAAGAGAAGCTTAGGTTATGGTTGGGCACCCTTAGATATGGTTAATACATTTTAATTCTGCTTCCAAATACTCTAGATATTGAGTAACAAGGAGAAATTAAGGTGAGGTACAATGGAGCAATCTTTGCCAGGAGAAGTAATCTATGACCTATGACA
Organism: Sciurus carolinensis; assembly: GCF_902686445.1. Lineage (NCBI taxonomy): Eukaryota > Metazoa > Chordata > Mammalia > Rodentia > Sciuridae > Sciurus > Sciurus carolinensis. The sequence goes on along the minus strand of NC_062218.1, from coordinate 93,143,674 downwards.
TTACTTATCTAATATTTTTTGGAAATCTTTCTCTGTTATATTTCCACATATTTGCAAATGCATCGTTTTGTTTATTCCTCCTGTTCTGTGCTTCCATTCATGTGCCTCCTTCAAGTTAGGGAAATAGACTATCCCTAGAGTAAAAATATTACTGACAACTACAAAGTGAAGACAGTTCTAATGGGAAATACCTTGGCACTATCGCGGGAGCTGCCAGCACGGCTGTTTCTGGCTATCAGTTAGGAACCAGCAGATGTTAAATTGACATATGTTAGGAAATAGCTTTCTGAGACTCATGTTTCAAAACGTATAAAAGAAAAACAGATGATACTACTTTTTTTTTTTTTTGGCTTAAACCGGATAACGAGAAAATCACACCAGATGTGCTAAGATGTTTCTCTTTAAAGCCATGTTCTATTTCCTGAGAAAAACACACAAAAGCAGAAGTCAGAGATGGGCTCCTCGAAATGTACTTTGGTTTTCTTTACATAAATTTTAAATTTCTATAGTGTCTAAAATATTTGGCCCAAACCTATGGGGCAAAAACAGGGGATTTGATATTTTTATAATTATTAGAGATTTTATAAACTGATACTCAGTTCCCCATAAGAATAGGTTAGTGGAAGATCTAAATAGAATCCCAAGGGAAAACACATTATAGTGAAGCCTGGAAAATATTAACTCAAGCCTGGAATAAATTAACTCAAAAATTGAAATGTTAATATCACTTTTCTGACAAGTTTATCATAAGTGATTCATTTTCATATAGGTAAGATATTAACATGTACCCCAAAAATGGTATATAGTCACCTGATTTAGGAAGCTGGCACTTTCATTGTACAGATTGCAAGTTGACAAGGACATTGGTTGCTTTGTCAGCCTGTGGTCATTCCCCTCCTTTAAGTGACACCTGAAATATGTACCTGTGAGGAACCACCCCTTTTCCACACATGGAGCTGTCCCTGTGACTGGATTGGTCTCCAAGGGAGAGCATGTGACAGATTCTAGCCCATTACAGTGATTAATGCAGTGTTGGACACATGACCCATGTTCCTGGAACTTTGGGTAGAGTCATTGAGAAAAACAAGGTTTATTATCCTGTTGGAATTAAAACTTTTGGGGTACACTCACTGAGCTCCCAGCAAACATTTTATCACCACAAAGAAAGAATATATTTAAGAATTAAGACAACCCAGAGAAAAACAAGAGGGTAAGGAAGAGAGAAGGGTAGAGAGAGAGGCAAAGAGACAAAGACAGAAACCAAGTTTGGATGACAGTTTTTAGCCCATAGATCTGATCTATTTGTGAACTTCTGAATTAGTTAAGCTCTAATTCTTCTCTTTGTTAAAGCAGGGTTTCAGCTGAGTTTCATTCAATTGCAATCAAGAGTGCATGATGATTACATGAGAAATCACTTCATGTAAGGCTCCATGGGAGAGGTAACACTGGGCAGAATCTTAAAAGAAGCTAGACTGGAATAAGCGGAGATGGAGAGAGAGGAATTGCTGATGACGTGTCTGCATGAGCAGGGTACTGGGATCAAAGTAAAAGGGTGGCCACAGTCATGGAAGTTCAGGAGGCATGAAGGGTTCCAGGTGGGGTCTCTGGTCTCAGCCATTGCATCTAGATTCCAGTGAGTCCTGCTGACCCCACAGTATTCCGTGGAATGGGAAGAACTTTCAGGGAGAATGAGTGTGATTTCACGTGTGGAGATGCACAGTCTGGAGCTTGCACGAATAGAGACTGTGCATAAAGGAAATAGAGACCAAAGAGAAGAAGTAAGAACCCCAGAACCACCCTCTGAAACTCCTGGCCCACACAGTATGAGATCTTCATATCTTCCTATTAATATCATGCTTGCACAAGGAGAACTGGAGAAGGCTGTCATGGTGTTTTTAACATATTTTTATGCTCAGCAAGAAAGACCTGTTGTCAGAACACATATGAATAGAAAAAAATCAAAAGTTCATACAAAAATACTTACCATCATTTCCCTTCATTATTTTACTTACCATTATTTATCTTTATGTTTGATTTTATGACCCATTTTCAAGTCTGCAGTTTAAAAATCACTGACCTGACAGTGTTATTGGGAAGCACCAACAGACCCAACTATAGGTGCAACAGTCACCACAGGTGACCATGGCAACAGTTGCTCCCTGCAAAAGATCGTAGCATTGCTTTACTGTTTATTTTTACAGGTCAAGTAGTCATATGTTCTACATTTCAAAAATATTAAAGTGAAAACTCTCCTTTCAATTCTTGGATCTTGGTCATGCAATTTCCTTCTTCATAGGCAAATCAATCTCACTAGTTTCTTCTGTTTTCTTCCAAATATAGTTTATGCTAATACGAGTACACACACACACACACACACACACACACACACACATTCTTTATTCCCTTCTCTTACAAAAATAGCATTGTTATAACACTGTTCTGTACCCTCCTTGTCTTTCCTAAGCATATCTTAGGGATTATTCCATCAATACAAATAAAGAAAACATCTTAATTCTGTTTATAGTTGTATAGTATTCCACTGTACATAGTGCCATTATTTATTTATTTATTTATTTATTTATTTATTTATTTATTATTTTTATTATTATTGTATTCAAATGGGATACATGTTGTTTCTCTATTTGTACATGGAGTCAAGGCATACCATTTGTGTAATCATACATTTACATAGGGCAATGATGTTTGATTCATTATTTTTTTTCCCTTCCCCCCCACCTCTCCCAACCCTCGTTTCCCTCTATACAGTCCTTCTTTCCTTCATTCTTACCACACTCCTTATCCCTAACCCTAAACCTAACCCTAAACCTAATGCTAGCCCCTCCCACCCCCCATTATATATGTCCTCATCCGCTTATCAGCGAGATCATTCGTCCTTTAGTTTTTTGAGATTGGCTTATCTCACTTTCCATGATATTCTCCAATTTCATCTATTTGCCTGCAAATGCCATAATTTTATCATTCTTCATTGCAGAGTAATATTCCATTGTATATATATGCCACAGTTTCTTTATCCATTCATCAACTGAAGGGCATCTAGGTTGGTTCCACAATCTGGCTATGGTGAATTGAGCAGCAATGAACATTGATGTGGCTGTATCTCTGTAGTATGCTGATTGTAAGTCCTTTGGGTATAGGCCAAGGAGTGGGATAACTGGGTCAAATGGTGTTTCCATTCCAAGCTTTCTGAGGAATCTTCATACTGCTTTCCAGAGTGGCTGCACTAATTTGCAACCCCACCAGCAATGTATGAGTGTTCCTTTTCACCACATCCTTGCCAACACCTATTGTTGCTTGTGTTCTTGATAATCGCCATTCTAATTGGGGTGAGATGAAATCTTAGGGTAGTTTTGATTTGCATTTCCCTTATTACTAGGGATGTTGAACATTTTTTCATATATCTGTTGATTTCTTGTACATCTTCTTCTGTGAAGTGTCTGTTCATTTCCTTAGCCCATTTGTTGATTGGATTATTTGTATTCTTGGTGTAGAGTTTTTTGAGTTCTTTATAGATTCTGGAAATTAGCGCCATATCTGAAATATGGTTGGCAAAGATATTCTCCCACTCTGTAGGCTCTCTCTTCACATTGCTGATAGTTTCCTTCACTGAGAGAAAACTTTTTAGTTTGAATCTATCCCAGTTGTTGATTCTTGCTTTTATTTCTTGTGCTATGGGAGTCCTGTTAAGGAAGTCTGATCCTAAGCCAACAAGTTGAAGATTTGGACCTACTTTTTCTTCTATAAGATGCAGGGTCTCTGGTCTGATTCCGAGGTCCTTCATTCATTTTGAGTTGAGTTTTGTGTAGGGTGAGAGATAGGGGTTTAATTTCATTCTGTTGCATATGGTTTTCCAGTTTTCTCAGCACCATTTGTTGAAGAGGCTATCTTTTCTCCATTGCATATTTTTGGACCCTTTGTCTAGTATGAGAAAATTATATTTATTTGGGTTTGTGTCCATGTCCTCTATTCTGTACCATTGATCTATCTGTCTATTTTGGTACCAATACCATGCCGTTTTTGTTACTATTGCTTTGTAGTAGAGTTGAAGATCTGGTATTGCAATACCCCCTGCTTCGTTCTTGCTACTGAGGATTGCTTTAGCTATTCTGGGATTTTTATTCTTCCAGATGAATTTCATAATTGCTTGCTCTATTTCTGCAAGGTACATCATTGGGATTTTAATTGGAATTGCATTGAATCTGTATAGCACTTTAGGTAGTATGGCCATTTTGACAATATTAATTCTGCCTATCCAGGAACATGGGAGATCTTTCCATCTTCTTGAATTTCTTTCTTTAGTGTTCTGTAGTTCTCATTGTAGAGGTCTTTCACCTCTTTTGTGAGATTGATTCCCAAGTATTTTATTTTTTTCGATGCTATTGTGAATGGGGTAGTTTTCCTAATTTCTCTTTCTGAAGATTCATCACTTATGTACAAAAATGCATTGGATTTATGAGCATTGATCTTGTAACCTGCTACTTTACTGAATTCACTTATGAGTTCTAAAAGTTTTCTGGTGGAATTTCCAGGTTCCTCTAAATATATAATCATGTCATCAGCGAACAGGGATAGTTTGAGTTCTTCTTTTCCAATTCGTATCCCTTTAATTTCTTTGGTTTGTTTAATTGCTCTGGCTAGAGTCTCAAGGACGATGTTGAATAGAAGTGGTGAAAGAGGGCATCCCTGCCTTGTTCCAGTTTTTAGGGGGAACGCTTTCAGTTTTTCACCATTTAGAATGATATTGGCCATGGGCTTAGCGTAGATTGCCTTTATAATGTTAAGGAATGTTCCCACTATCCCAATTTTTTCTAGTGTTTTGAGCATGAAGGGATGCTGTATTTTATCGAATGCTTTTTCTGCATCTATTGAAATAATCATGTGATTCTTAACTTTAAATCTGTTGATATGGTGAATGACATTTATTGATTTCCGAATGTTGAACCAACCTTGCATCCCTGGGATAAAACCCACTTGATCGTGGTGCACTATCTTCTTAATATATATTTGTATGCGATTTGCTAAAATTTAGTTGAGAATTTTTGCGTCGATGTTCATTAAGGATATTGGTCTGAAATTTTCTTTCCTCGACGTGTCTCTGTTTGGTTTAGGTATCAGGGTGATATTGGCTTCATAGAACGAGTTTGGGAGGGTTCCCTCCTCTTCTATTTCATGGAATACTTTGAGGAGTATTGGAATGAGCTCTTCTTTAAAGGTTTTGTAGAACTCAGTTGAGAACCCATCTGGTCCCGGACTTTTCTTTGTTGGTAGGCTTTTGATGACCTCTTCTATTTCATTGCTTGATATTGGTTTATGTAAGTTGTGTATGTCCTCCTCGTTCAGTTTAGGTAATTCGTATGTCTCTAGAAATTTGTTGATATTTTCAAGGTTTTCTGTTTTGTTGGAGTATAGATTTTCAAAATAGCTTCTAATTATGTTTTGTATTTCAGTCGTGTCTGTTGTGATGTTTCCTTGTTCATTCTGAATTTTAGTAATTTGAGTTTTCTCCCACTCTCTCTTTGTTAGTGTGGCTAAGGGTTTATCAATTTTGTTTATTTTTTCAAAGAATCAACTGTTTATTTTGTTAATTTTTCCAATTGTTTCTTTTGTTTCAATTTCGTTGATTTCGGCTCTGATTTTAACTGTTTCCTGTCTTCTACTACTTTTGGTATTGGTCTGCTCTTCTTTTTCTAGGGTTTTGAGCTGTAGTGTTAAGTCGTTTATTTGTTGATTTCTACTTCTTTTTTTGAATGCGCCCCATGAATAAATCTTCCTCTAAGTACTACTTTCATAGTATCGCAGAGATTTTGATATGATGTGTCTTTGTTCTCGTTTACTTCTAAGAATTTTTTTATTTCCCTCCTGATGTCTTCTGTTATCTATTCATCATATAATAGTGTATTATTTAATCTCCAGGTATTGGAGAAATTTCTGTTTTTTATTCTGTCATTTATTTCTAATTTCAATCCATTATGATCTGATAGAGTACAAGGTAGTATCTCTATCTTCTTGTATTTGCTAACAGTAGCTTTGTCACATAAAATATGGTCTATTTTAGAGAAGGACCCATGTGCTGCTGAGAAGAAAGTGTATTTGTTCTTTGTTGGATGGTATATTCTATATATGTCGGTTAAGTCTAAATTGTTGATTGTGTTATTGAGATCTATGGTTTCTTTATTCAATTTTTGTTTGGAAGATCTATCCAGTGGTGACAGAGGTGTGTTAAAATCGCCTAGTATTATTGTGTTGTGGTGTATTTGATTTCTGGAATTGAGAAGGATTTGTTTGACGTACGTGGATGAGCCAATGTTCGGGGCATAGATATTTATGATTATTATGTCTTGCTGATTTATGCTTCCCTTAAGCAGCATGTAATGTCCTTCTTTATTCCTTCTGACTAGTTTTGGCTTGAAGTCCACATTCTTTGAAATGAGGATGGATACTCCAGCTTTTTTGCTGTGTCTGTGTGCATGGTATGTTTTTCCCCATCCTTTCACCTTTAGTCTGTTGGTATCTCTTCTATGAGATGAGTCTCTTGCAGGCAGCATATTGTTGGATTTTTCTTTTTAATCCAATCTGCCAGTCTATGTCTTTTGATTGATGAGTTCAAGCCATTAACATTCAGGGTTATTATTGTGATATGATTTGTATTCCCAGTCATTTGACTCATATTTGTTTTTTGACATGATTTGGTTTCTTCTTTATTTGGCTATTCCTTTAGGCTAGCGCCTCCTGTTGCTGATTTGCATCGTTGTTTTTCATCTCTTCCTCATGGAATACTTTGCTGAGAATGTTCTGTAATGCTGGCTTTCTTTTTGTAAATTCCTTAGTTTTTGTTTATCATGGAAGGATCTTATTTCATCATCAAATTTGAAGGTAAGTTTTGCTGGGCATAAGATTCTTGGTTGGCATCCATTTTCTTTCAGGGCTTGGTAAATGTCGTTCCAGGCCCTTCTAGCTTTTAGGGTCTGGATTGAAAAATCTGCTGATATTCTTATTGGTTTCCCTCTGAATGTAATTTGATTCTTTTCTCTCGCGACCTTTAAAATTCTGTCTTTGTTTTGTATGTTAGGTATTTTCATAATAATGTGCCTTGGTGTGGGTCTATTGTAATTTTGTATATTTGGAGTTCTATAAGCCTCTTGTACTTGGTTTTCCGTTTCATTCTTCAGATTTGGGAAATTTTCTGATATTATTTCATTGAATAGATTGTTCATTCCTTTGGTTTGTTTCTCTAAGCCTTCCTTAATCCCAATAATTCTTAAATTTGGCCTTTTCATGATATCCCATAATTCTTGTAGATTCTGTTCATGATTTCTTACCATCTTCTCTGTTTGGCCAACTTTGTTTTCAAGATTAAATAATTTTTCTTCAATGTCTGAGGTTTGTATTCCAGGTGTTCTATCCTATTGGTTATGCTTTCTATGGAGTTTTTAACTTGGTTTATTGTTTCTTTCATTTCAAGGATTTCAGTTTGTTTTTTTTTTTTTCAGTATCTCTAACTCTTTATTGAAATGATCTCTTGCTTCCCGTATTTGCTCTTTTAACTGTTGATTGTTGCGATCATTTAATTCCTGCATTTGCTCTTTCATCTCCTCCTTCAATGCCTGCATTTGCTCTTTCATCTCCTCATTTGCTTCTCTGATTGTTTTAATTATGTACATTCTGAACTCCCTTTCTGACATTTCTTCTGCTGTGCTGTCATTGGGTTTTATTGATGTAGTATCTAGGTTTGTTTGGGACATTTTCTTCCCTTGTTTTCTCATATTGGTCAGATATCAGTGGGAAACTGAGATATTGCAGATTTCCTCTATTGGCTTATAGTGTCCTGGTAGATTTCCAGTGTATCACCTCCCAGCCTTCAGTAGCCTGAAGTCTTGGAGGAACTTGATAATGCAGTGCTTCCGAAGAAAGCTGCCCCTAGCCCCCTACTGGCTCCAGTGCTTGGAGCTGGCTCTGTGCGGAAAGGCTCTCACTAAGGGCCTGCACCGTGCAGCTGGCCGTGTGGGGGGAAACCACTGCCGGAGTGTGGAAGGCTACCTGGGGAAGACTCTAGCTGCCTTGCCCTGATAAGCCACCCCTATCAGTGCCAGCCACCCTGGCCAAGTTTTGCCCAGTGGGGGAGACTCACCCTCTGATTCTATTTTTGTCCAAGTCTCTCAATGCCTCCCCTTCTTGAGTCCTTGGTTCTGGAGCGACTGGAGATGCAGTCACCCTCTAGGCTGCCATCTTGGATCACCCCGTGGAAAGAGCCTGCGGCTGGAGTGGGCAGAGCCGCCTGGAGAAGTCTTTGGCTGCCCTGCCCTGATCCCAGAGGCTGCTTGCGGATCGAAGCTCTCCGTTGGTTCAGGGATTTGTGGCTGGCTCTATGTAGAAAGGCTCTCACTGGGCCGTCTGCTCCGAGAAGCTAGCCTTAAAAGGCGCCTCCCACCGCAGGGGGCCGGGCTGCTTGGGTAAGTCTCTGGCTGCCCTGTCCTGGTCCCTGAAGCCGCTTGTGGGCTGGAGTATGCCACGCTGGTTCCGGGACTTGGAGCTTGTTCTGATCAGAAAGGCTCTCAGTAGGGGGCCTGCTCCGAGAACCTGGAGAAGCTGCCTGTGTGGGAGGGGCCCAGCGCCGGAGTGCACAGGGCTGCCTGTGGAAGACTCTAGCTGCCCTGCCCGGCTCCGATAAGCCACCTCTATCTGGGCCTGCCACCCGGGCCGAGCCTTACCCAGTGGGCAGACTCACCTGTGGCTCTATTTTGATCCGAGTCTCTCAATGCCTCCCCTTCTTAACTCCTGGGTTCTGGAGCGACTGGGGATGCAGTCCCCCTCTAGTCCGCCATCTTGGATCGGCCCGTGGAAAGAGCCTGCGGCCGGAGTGGGCAGAGCCGCCTGAAGAAGTCTCTGGCTGCCCTGCCCTGATCCCAGAGGCTGCTTGCGGATCGAAGCTCTCCGTTGGCTCGGGGACTTGTGGCTGGCTCTATGTAGAAAGGCTCTCACTGGGCGGTCTGCTCCGAGAAGCTAGCCTTGAAAAGCGCCTCCCACCGCAGGGGTCCAGGCTGCTTGGGGAGGTCTCTGGCTGCCCTGTCCTGGTCCCTGAAGCCGCTTGCGGGCCGGAGCACGCCACGCTGGCTCTGGGACTTCCATTATTTATTTAATGAGATATCTGCTAACAAAACATTTGAGTTATGCGTATGAACGTCCCCAAGATGTTTATGAAGACACCTCAAGTGTCTATTAGTACAGCCATATTAACTATCAATTCTACCTTAACTAGGATTTACAACTCTCTAACCATGAATGATCGGTTCAGGACCTCAATTATGTTTCATTGTATTTTTTTTTATTCACCTTGTGCAATTCCTAAATTCCACACTGGCCCTGGCCAATTAGATCAATGCTTTTGAGCCCCTCTACATTTGCTTTAAACATGATTAAGTATAAGATTTTCTAACAATGGGTTCAGAACCACTGTTTATCATTGCCATATCTAAAGTCTTCTGATGTCCTCTAATTCTCTGAACTTTTGCAAATCACAGTACCATGTGCTGGCCTTACCATTTCACATGTTTTTTTTTCCTGCTCAGTACTTCTAGTTTTTAAGAAAATATGTCAGTCAAAAATTCTGAGATATTTTCTTTTTTGTAATAATTGAAGTTTTTTTGACCCAGAACTTAAAAAAAACAAATTGTTAACAAGAAGAAAAAAGGAAAAATATGATTAAATGGTATTCATTTTCATTAAACCTTTAATTTTGACACCTATGTACCCAACTTCCCAAATGTTGTGGTTTGGATATAAATTGTCCCCTGAAAGCTCATATGTGAAACAATGCAAGAATTTTGAGAAGTGAAGTGATTACATTATGAGAGGCATAGCCTAATCAGTGGGTTAATTCACTGATATGGATTAACTGGGTAGTAGCTGTAAGCAGATAGGGCATGACTAGAGGAAGTAGGTCAGTAGGGGCATGCCTTTTGAGTTTATATTTTGTCCTTGGTGATCAGAGCTCTCTAACTATTTCCTGACTATCATTGACTGAGCTACTTTCTTCCACCATGCCCTTCTGCCATGATGTTCTGACATACTTTGGGTCCACAGCTATGGAGTTGACCAACCATGAACTGAATCTCTGAAACCATGAGCCCCAAATAAATTTTTCCTCCTCTAAGTTGTTGTCAGATCTTTTGGTCACAGTGATAATAATAATAATAATTTTTCAAAACCTGACTAAAACACTGAGACATACACCAAAATAAATTGTTTTAAATAAACACGTAGTATACCCTTTACAGGTACCTGATCTTCAAAGAACCATAACCTTGGACCACTGATCAGAAGGTCCATAACTCATTCTTTCAACCTTAAAATTAAAGACACTTTCAGATTCTCCCAAATCTCTCTTATTATATTGTCCATCTTGACTCCAATGACTACGTTGGCCACCACCAGCCTTGATCCAATTTGGTCCTAGTGTTGGTCACATAGTGTTCCATAATAGGACTTCTCCTTTCTTAGCTCCTCTGATCATTGGGTTCAGCAAGTCTTTGGTTTATATTTCAGAACATTACAAAGACCTGGATCTCCTGTGCCATGTTTTAGAAAAGGAAGAACAGCTTACATAAGAGAGCTACTGTCTTTGAGTTCTTCTCCACTTTCATTAAAACTGTCCCTCAGCTCACTGGTTTACCATTATGATGTTGCAACTAAAGATTGTAAACTAAAATTAAACAAATATTTTTATATTTCAGTTTACCATTTCTGAATCAATGGGAGCTGAGAGCTCAAAATGTGATTTCTCCATTTTTCTCATTCATTCCTAGCTAACTTTCCCATCAATGTTAATAGCAACATGAAAAAAATCTCCTCAGTAGATTTTTTAAAACTTTATTGCTTATTTATTTGTGGGTTATTTTGGCTAAAGTATGAATTTGCATCACTTCTAATGGTAGGGTTACTTTTCAAGATTACACCTGTTACTTGAGACAATAAAGAGTTCAGGAGCAAAACTGGAATTAATAAATTTTATACCAATGCTTAGACCTGCCAGGCAAGCTACCATATATAACTCTTATGTGGTACCCAGTAGGTCAACCTCCAGACTCAAACTACAGCTATATGGCTCCTTCCAAATGCCCTGAGTACCAAGGAAGAGTCTCAATATGTTAGATATATAGCCATTGATTCCCTTTTGTACTTAGGATGTCTTCACATTAATAAAGCAAACCAACAGCAAATATTTCAAACTTCTCTGACTATAAAGTTTGCAATGGAAATTTTGTTTAAAAAATAATTCCAGTGGCATTCAAAATAGCCTGAAACTATAGAATTTGGGGAAAGTTTTAGTTCTTTAGGTTAAAATGCTCTCAGACAAGACATTTCTAAGTTATGAATATACCTCATTTATTTTATGACATTTATAGAGTATTTTATTAGACATAATTTCATTTTTTTAATTCTCAGCTCCATTAAATGGAAATGCAGTAAAAGTTGTAAGACCATATTTATTATCAGAGACATGCAAACCTTTTTTAATGGCAATATTTTCAAAAAACTAAACTGAACTCTTGATGGGAGACTTCTACTCTGACTATGAAGTGATATATTGTTACATCTCTAGTCCCTCTTTATTTGCAATATCCAATCAAGATAAAACAAATCATGACATTAAATCTTGAAGGCAATAACAAGCCAGAGATGTTCATAAATTCCATGATTAGATGGCTGATTGTATGTGAGTGGATGCCATCATGAACAGAAGGAATCAGGGATGAGTAACAGTTCTAATTTTGTTTGAGCCACAGAGATTCTCCTTTTCCAGGAATAACTGGTACCAGAAAAAGTATTTGCAAAGGATCTATCCTTAAAACTATGGTGCAAGCAGGTCCTTGTGTGCATCTGTATCTGTTTCGTTTCCCTTTCCTGAACGTAGAAGAGAACAGCAATTCACAACTCTCCTTGTAGTTAGGTTGGGGTCCGGTGATTAATTTAGGCCATCAGTCTGTAAGAGGAATGAAAAGGGCCTCTGCCACAGCCATGTGTTGATATAACAGAACCTCAAGGTGGAAGCTGCCGGGATCCCTAAGTCAGTCAGATAGCTGCAGAATTCTTCTTGCACTGGAGTATGTTATGAACAGGAAATGAACCTTGTTGTGTTAAGTCATAGACACTTCAGGATTAGTTGGTAGTTTATAGATTAGTTTGTAGTCAGGGTTAGTTTGCAGTAGCCAGAGAGCCTCACCTGTCTGAACACAATCCAAAAGTAAATTTTCAATATAAAGAGTGCAAAAAAAATTTGATTAGAACTTTATTTTAAAAGGAAAACAAATTGTAAAAATAGGTGCTTTCTCTTTATTTAATAAAATGTAAGTTATAATGCTATTACAATTATATTTATGCTTACAACAGAAAAATGAATCAAATGTTAGGCTTTTGGCATGGTACTTTTTTATTTTTTAAATTTCTTTTCCTTTCTTTTTGTACTGGGGATTCAACCCAAAGGTATGTTACCACTGAGCTACATCCCCACATCCCCAACTCTTTTTATTTTTTATTTTGAGTCAGGATCTTAAGTTGTATAGGGACCTGCTAAGTTGCTGAGGTTGGTCTCAAACTTATGACCTTCCTGTCTCAGCCTCCCAAGTTTCTTGGATTACAGGTGTATGCCACCATGCCTAGCTTGTTTGTTTATTTTATTTTATTTTATTTTTATTAAGAACTTTAATAAGCCTAGGCTTGTTTTTACAAGGCTACTCCAAAGACAGAGTATGTCTCTTCTTCAATCTTTAGAATTACTAAATTAAAATATAATACATATCCATTTAGAATTTCTCTTAGGTGAAAATATAAAATATAACCAAAGGCCATTCGGAGAACATCTTTAAAAGTTAAAATAGTTCACGTTCTTAGAAATTCTTTTAAAAGTCTTAAATATTTTATACACTTCTCGGAAAGAATAGGTACTATTATTTTTATCAAACTTTGGGGGGTTTACAAAAAATCCTAATTCTGGATTTTTATTAAAAACAAATTGGAGTGCAATTCAGTCTGTTCAGATAAAATCAGTGAAAACAATTTCTTGTTTAGCTACAATGAAGCCCAGAAAGTAGGCTCTGACAGGTAAGAGGTTATCCCAAGATTGATAGGGACTAAATTGTTCTCATCAAGATGCTTTAATTCAGAAAGAGATAGAGACTATAATCAAAGGGGATGGAAACATTTTGAATGTTTTAAACACAAAAGTTATCATATGTAACTGATGAACTTAACAACAAGTGTTCTACAGACAATGTTAAGTATCCAAAATGACAGAGTATATTGTATATAAAATAAGAAAAACTATCCTTGGTCCAATAAGAGATTTTGATGGGATCTTTTGGAAATGAAAACTTTAACAAATATTCCTTAGGAAACAGAAAAATTCTATCATTTTTATTACTACATCTCCCCAAATGGAAAACTGTCCTTTTAATACTTATATATTCTTAAATAAACTCTTTGATGACCATAAAGATTTGATCTCTCCTTAGGTATATGTAAATTATGTCTTCCTGGTGCACTTCTCATACTTAAAAAGAAAGAGAGAAAAGGAAAGAAAAAGAAAAAGAAAAGGATTCCAGAGCTTTTTAGCATCAAGAAAATGTTTTATAGGATTTCAGAATATTTTCATTTCTTGACTGAGAGCAGAAATGATTAACTGCCAAAATATAAATAAAATGTTTCCCAGTCCAAATATCGGGAAAGATCTTCTCTTTTCCAATTCAAATATACTAACATTTTTTACCAGGAATTCACTGTGTGGATTTTAACTTAGATCATTTCACCCATTAAACCCAATTTCAATTTCAGAATAAAATTTGGGAAGTTTGTATATCTTGCTAACAGGATATAGATGTTAATAGAAGAGTTATTAGTATATTTAATTTTAATTTAATAAGTGTTATATTCACATATATAATTCAGAAATATTAGGATGTATGTAAAATATAAATTATGCCCACTGTACACATTCATCATCTGCTCACAGCCCACTTTGCTCTATGTAATGATGGTTCTTAAACTCTTATGAATCATTTTAGTGTTACTCTACATGCATATGAGCCGATGCAAATATAGACCAGTTATGGTTTTCGCTTCTCAGTTTACTTGTCTTTTCTGCAGCTGTGAATGTGGATCCCTGTGCTCTGCATGTGGAAAATCCCTTGGCACTTCCCAGTTTTTTCCTCCCTCTCTAGCACTCCTCTTTCTTCTCTCTTGTAAGTGGTCTTCCTCTGTGTCCCTTATAAACTGATTACTCCTTTTTCACATGTTCTGTTCTTCCCAAGTGATCTATTCTCATCCAGCATAAATAAACGTATTGTCATTGAAGTAACTTGTGGGTTAAGTCATTGCAGAAGAGAAGAGTTTGCAGAATAAGAAGGAGTTAGAAAAGAGAGTAAAGAGATTTCTAGATGGGGGTAACAGCATATAAAGATGCAAATAGATCAAAGAGGGGCAAAATGTCTTGGTCAGCTTTTTTGCTGCTATGATCAAAAAACCTAACAGGAACAATATAGAATTTATTTTGGGACTCATGGTTTCAAAGGTCTCATTCTGTAGATGGTCAACTCCATTCCTCAGGGCCTGAGGTAAGCAGAACAACATGACCCAAGGGTGTGGCACAGGAAAACCACTCAGGACATGACAGCAGGAGGCAGAGAAACAGAGATTTCCCTCACCACAGACAAATTACATAACCCAAAGGCAAGTCCTCAATGACCCACCTCCTCTAGTCACACCCTACCTGCCTACAGTTAATTCCCGTCAGTGGATTGATGCACTGATTAGGTTAAGGATCTCATAACTCAATTTATTCACTTCTGAAATTTCTTGCATTTTCTCATATATGACATTTTGGGTGACACCTCATATCTAACCATAACACAAAACTTTACAGACTAAGTCACCAGCTCATCTAACTTAACAATATTTGTATAGCATTAAATGAAATAATGGGTAACAGCCAAGGAAAAAAAAAGTAATTATTTTGCTAAATCAGCCATGCAAATTATAGAAACTGAATGAAATGAAATGAAAACTACAAGGACTAAGTCTATGAGCAATGTGAAATATGAATGAGAGCGAAAATGATCCCTGCTCTACTTACCAGTAAACTGGTCCTCCATCTGCTGTTAATTGCCAACATGAAACTCTGCTTAGGTCACCTCTGTGTGGGAAGGTTGTCCACAGAGCGTTGTAGACTGACAATTTGTGGACCTGTCTCCAGATGCTACACCACATGTCACAGCAGTACTTGAATGGAACTTTCAAATGGGGGGAAGATTTTCATTTCCATGTTCACCGTTTCTTAAATCTCTTAACCCTAAGGACATGTCGAATACAGTTGCCTTCTAATGTAACGCCCTACTGACATGTTAAGTAGTAATGAAAAGCATTAGCTTTCTTTTTGGATACAATGTTTATGGTAAACATTCGAGTAGTTTTAGACTTATCCTCTTAGATGAAAGAATATTTTCCCAAAGTTATAAATTCACGTCCAAAAACTGGAATGAAAATAAGTCACTTTCAGCTTATTTTAGTTAAAGAACATCCCTTCCCCTGAGAGGAGAGTGTTTTGACTGGGTCACAAGATCTCTACCCTTAACAGAAAATGTTCAGTGTTCTGTTGTTTAACCTTCACATTCTTCTAAATCGATTGTTTCATGCCGGTGAGACTCCTTTAACTGTACCTACAATCAGATTAAGAACCCGGGGAATGGTTTCCTTGTGTGGAACCAGAACTGTGGTCCTTGCTCTGTCACTTCATGTCTCTGCAGCCCATTCTCCTCATCTGTGCTAGACACAGAACTCATAAGAGAATCATTCAAAATAAAACTGCTTTTAAGGCATAGAACACCATCACCCTGCTGTAGGAATCTGCTAAACTTGCACATACCTCTCATTTGGTGTTATACTGTGCTTCTATTCCTTTCTATTGCAATGAGAGGGACATGGCAGGCCAACAGTGACAGTGTTTCACTCTCCCTTCATTCCCTATGTGGTGTGATGATGAACAGTAGCCAGGGTCTCCAGTGTTCTGCCCAAAGGTAAGAACCTTCAACATCTGTTCTGAGCCCCCAAACTGAGATCTCTTTGTTGGCAATCAGGGAGTAGAAGATAGAAGTTTTGTCCATAGTTTTAAATCTAAACCTCAGTGGGGGGCATTAAAAAGAAAAGAAGAAGGAAAAAAAAAGGAATATCTGACCCTTTTAAGTCTTTCCCCAAGGCAAAACTGTGACCTCAATGAGAAATGCAATTACGGCTTCATTGCAGGAGATTTACAGATATTACTCACATACTTTCACTAGAGATGTGTAGCTCTTTTGGAAAAGGGCATAGTGACCCTGTCATACATTGCTGAAGAGCAATGGTCATGACCTAATGATCCCATGTTCCCATGAGAAGAAAAATCATTGCTTAGAAATGCCAGAGGTCTCCAGGTCATTTAGAAATTTTCAGGAATGTCTTCTCGTCACAAGAAGTAGTGCAGTATGGTATGATTGAAAAAGAACTGAGCCCCAGTAAGAACAGAATTATAGTCTGGCTATTACTTTGTGCTGTGTGACCTTGACAAGTTTCAACGTCAGCTGTGTCTGTTCCCTTACCAGCAATGCTCATCTGTATGGTCTCAAAGATCCCTTATCAATCCAATACACTGACTTTCTAATTACAGCTGTCTTTAAGTACATGAACCTGGATGTAACTTATTAGAGAGGAGAATAAAATAGAGTTTGAGTCAGTCTGTTTCGGTACCTTTTAAAAAACTGAACTTTTTAATCAGAGGGGAAAATCTTTAGTGGAGCTAATAAAGGCCTGGCAATGGACTTTTTTTTCATGCAAATGTGGAAGGATGCTATCTGCATATAGGCTAATTTTGTCCATCACTGAACCAGAACAGATGCAATGAACTATACCTGAATGTCTACCTCAGTGCAAGGAGCATTGATGAGAGTTGAGATGAGAGGAGATGAGGCCTCTATATCAAATAAATGATCTGTTTGCACCTAAAGCCACAGATCATTGTTTATTCAAATGCTATGTTTTTGAAGGGTTAGTTTAAAAGCAGTGTGGCAATTTGGGGGTTTCTAGTAAATAGAACGAAAGGCATGAACTAAGAAGTCTAAGCTCAGTTCAGAATTGAAATACCTAAGTACCCCCAAGTAAATAAATACAGACTAAATGTATAACTTCCTGACAACTCTGTGTTTCCTGGTTTACTCATAAATTTTAAAAAGCAATGTAATGTAGCATCAAGGTTTGTTTATGCATTTGTTTAAGGTGATGGAGTAAGGGTTTAAGTACAGGAGCATCATCTTGCAGAAAGCTTGAATTTTACAAAAAAAATCTTAATTTTCTCTATCTGAAAGCAATCTATAAATTTCAGTAAACACAAAAATAAAAATAAGAAAACAAATCTATAAACCCACCAATCTGCTCATATTTCATGTTTTTTTTTTCATGTATTTATGGGGATGCTCATTATTTTAAACAAAAATGGAACACAGCACATATACTATTTTTTTCCTGTTTTTCTCATCAACACTGTATATTGAATATTCTCACACCTCCCTGAATTTTCAAGTCTAAACAGTCAGTTTCAAACTGCCACTCTTAGGAGATCTAGGGCTTTCACTGAGATGCTGGAGGGGTTTCCAGGATTTGGAGTGTGGTTGAAGGGACAGAGTTCCATTCCTCCACCTCTACTCCAAACCACCTTAATCAATAGGGCCTTTAAAAATTATGCCTTATATGTTTTTTAACTTATTTTTTAAAGAGTTCTGTTGCTAAAAATAAAAATAATAACCATTGTTCTATATCATGTTTAACATTTATTATATCTGGCACCTACATATGTATCACATTCTAATGAACAGATCCCTTTGCATATAGCAGGTAAGACTAAGACTTTCTGGGTTCAAATCCCAACTCTATAATGGAACAAATGTGACCAAGGTAGTTTTAGGATACACCCATACTCCCATAGAGCGGTAGAGTTCAATTCTTTCCCCTGGGATATTGGCCAGATTTATTGATTTGTTTCTAATGAAGAGACTGCCGTAGAAATAACTTGGCAAGACTCCCAAGTAGGTCAGAGCTTTGTAACTGAAGCAAGGATCTTGGCAAGAAGTTACTTTTTTTTTTTTTTTTTTTTTGTCTCACTTGTCTTATCTATAAGACGAGAAAAATAATAGCATCCATTTCACAGGGACTTTTATGATTTCAGAGTTAATATTAAAAAAAGCCTTATCACAGGCAGCTTATAAGTTCCATATAATTATGATCTATTATTAAGTTGCTTATTCCCTTTTAGACATTTCTGCCTTGTATAGTAAACTTTGATATATGGTTAAATCTCTACAGGCAACTATGATTATTTCCTTAAAATTTTGTAGACATAGAATTGTTGAATTGAGGTGTATGGATTCATTTAGAAAAAGTTATTGTTAAACTCAATTCTCACTTTGTAATGAGAAATCCTGTTTTATATAATTGTAAAAGGCACATGGCATCATTGAGTCCTAACTACAGGGGTGAACATTCATATCATTTCTAAATCAGCTGTCACATTTTTTATAAAAAGTCTAAAAACAAAGAAAAATAAACCAAAATATACTTGAGTTAGCAAGAACTTTTATAAACCTCTATGTCTTTTGCTACAAGAATAAGAAGACAGAATTGTTGATTAACCTACATAGAGTATCTAATTATAGGAATGGATATGAGTACAATTGGAAAGGAGGTTATAATAATACACATACATACACACATATTATATAAATCAGAAGCTTATATTAATTAGAATGCCTTCAACTGAAATGACTGATAAGTCAACCCAAAATAACTTGTAAAAAACATTATTGATTTACATATCTGTAAATATGTAATAAGTACTGGCTGGATTCGGTACTTATTATGCATTCTTCTAGGTTAATTTCATTTTCAAACTATCTTCGGGTCCAAGCCCCTGAAATTTCCAGGTCTACTAATTTTACAATGTTACAGAATTCTTACTTGTAACTACATCCTCTGCCTGAAAATTACAGAAAGGAGTTTATTAAAAGACTACTTTGTAGGTTGCAGAATTGTTATAAAGGCTGGAGAATCTTGCCTGCAGCCAAACTTCCAACAAGAATGTTCCAAATAAACTATAAACAGGGCTGCCGCAGCCACCACCACCAACACAACTTCGTTTGCACGGCTGCCAAGAGCCCAACTGCTGCTTCTACTAAGGCCACTCGAGGGCCAGAAACTCAACTGTACAAACAACTGCCACCCCAAAAGCTGCACATCTCAGTCACTACCCTTAACCAAATAATGCCCCCAGAGCTTCCTTTCTTGATTTGTCAGCTTCCCAGTCAAATGTCACATGACTGAGTGATGGTGAAGTTATCTCTCTTACATGCGCCTTCCTCTGCTAAAGAGCCTGAGAAAGCAGGTTTTCTGTGTTCTACCTTGGTGAGGCAGATCTTGCAAGAAGGAAATTTTCTAAATGTTAAGAATTTTTCTCAAAGGCATCAGGTCAGAAAACATGATGAATGTCTGCAAAAGTAGCTCCAAAGATAAGAATGTCTTTCCACGTGTTCCATGCAAAATTCTGAATCTAACTGTCATGATGCTGGCTGAGATCAGGTATTGTGGCTTAAGTAAGCAGTCCCAATTGAACCACGGGAACTAAAAAGGAAAAATGAATACTGAGATGCAAAATCACCACAGAACTCCATCCTGGTCCTTGTAGGGCTCCCTCGAATCTCTGAACCAGTTCTCACTGCCCACTCCTCCCTGGTGACAACTGATCTACAAGTCATAACTAACTCAGGCTACAAACCACAGGCCATGTTACACTCATGTTATAAGTCCACACCAAGAGCCTGCTGAGCCAGGAACCACAGCCGTGCGCAAAATTATCTATTCTGTCTTCTTGGTTTGGGGATACGGAGGTACAAAGAGAGAAGTGAGTTCCTTTGGAGAAATCATTTTAGGGGCAAAATAAAATTGAGGAGAAAGGAAAAGAAAAAGAGTTTCTTCCTTATAGGCAGAGCAAACTTTCCCTTTCATAAGTAATGAAATGCTATGCCATCTGCTCTCTGGTTCTACTCTAGATTTACCCATTGTGTATCCTAAGAGTTTAAACAATTTAAAACTGTTTAATTTCAGAACATGTTGTCATATGTTATTTTACGATTTTAGTTTGTTTTTCCTTTGAAAAGTCTGTAATTTTAATTTTTCCTTTGATCTAAAAGTTGTTTGATAAAGTGTAATTATTTAAGATGTGCATTTTGAAGGGCCTTTAAAATTTTATTATTTGTAATTTTATTACCTCATGCTGTGAAAGTGTTATTTATATTATTTCTAATCTTTGGATTTTATTGAAATTGTGTGTGTGTGTGTGTGTGTGTGTGTGTGTGTATGTGTATGTGGTGTGAGTGTATGTATGTGGCCTAAGGTATGGTCAATTTTCATGAATATTCCATGAATATCTAAAAACAAGATATATTCCATACTATACACAGTTAGATATATCTCTAAGTTCTGCTTTGCTGATTATAATTTGAGGCCTTCTATGTACTTACTATAATTTGTTCATTTCATTTGTATTGAACTGAGATTAATAGCAAAGGATTTTATTTTTAGTATATTTCCAGTTATTTCTTTTTGCATTTCCTATTGTTTTCATATTTTGTAACTAAAATTAGGTCAAGACAAACATTGAGGAATAAACCTGAGGAGGACAAAAATCACAAAAACCAAGTCACTCCTCCACCCAGGGCTCCTCAGTTTATTGCCCAGGCATTACTGGCATAAATGCAGAGCCAATCTTCCCATTATCCATACCCAGAGAATGGTTTTTACTTCCAGAGTCAGAATATTCATCAGTATGAACCAATAATAAAGTAGAGGGAGGTCTTCCTTCCCAAAATTCTTCTAGCAGACAATCTTGCATTCTGTGAGCTTTTAAAAAATGGTGTAAAGTAAGGGTCATGTGAGAAATGAAGCTAACTTGGCAAATAGTCAAAATATAAAATTGCAATGAGCTGAGTTGATGATATTTCATAATTTGAAACTTGGCCTAATTGAAAAATAATTGAGACTTATCAGTACCTCTTATGTGAAAAATTCAAGAAAGGAAAAATTATGTAGACATCACTGAGAGAACAGTTCTTAACCGATAATATAATTTCTGTAGTACTGTTAATATTATGATGGCACCTCTCACTTGGATATGGACTGTGGCCTTCACCAAATGGTTCTAGAATATTAGTCATTCATTCTAGAAAGAAATTTATCCTCACCTGGTGCAAATTGATACTGTATAGTTATTAGGATAAAAATACATCAGATACTAAAAGTCAATTAAATCACAGAAAACATGATGAATAGTCCAAAAGCACTGCATGACATGTAGGCCAAGAATAAATTTCTGCTTTTGTTGTCTTATGGATATGTCTTTTACAGTTAATTTAACTTGGAAACTCAACATTTTTGCACCTGTCTATTGCCTTTCATAATATGAAGAGAAATTTCTAAGGCTATCATCTGTCAGTTTTTCACAAGTTTTTCTCCACATGGCAACAAATTGAAAATGCCGTGTTTGTCAGAAGCTAGATGTGGTATTTCTCGAACACTACATATACAGGTGGCCCTCAAGAACTTAAAAATGAAGGCAATGGCTTTATTAGACTTCTACTCTTAAATGAGCACAATTGCCAAATATTTGGTAGGCAAATTCTCCAGCATAAAAGACACTTTCCTAAGGCTTCAGAACTTAATGTTAATATGTTATTTTCATGTACCTATCAGATCAGCCAGGAAACACAGAAAAGGAAAGTCACAGAAGACAGTTTGGTATTCTCAGCACACACAAAGGAAAGATGTAGAGGATAATGTTGGCAGTATTCATCTCTGCAGGTTTCTGATGAGAGGGAATCATAAGGATTATATTTTGAGTACTCTGGCCTCTATGGCAAGACTATGTTCATAGTGATATGGACATATCAACCTTGAGAATAACAAAGATTTTTCTAATCCCTGTTAAGATTTCTGTGTTTATAACATACCTTTTAATCATATGCACCTTGATTACAGGAAGAGAACAAGCTCTTCATTATGATTGTGGGTCTTCAACTTTCCATGATAATTATTTTTCATTTGAAGTTAATAAATTTCCATTTGATGCCTCTTGCAGTCTTCTGGGCAGTTGAAGTTTAATCAGTCTCACAGAATTCACACAAAAGAACAATTATTAGTGGCCTGTCCCTAAGTCAACTTGCAAATACTGATCTTTCTATGAACTTCCATACTGGTATTAGAGACCACGCTCTCATGGCCACAATATTAGAAATAACAAAATTTCTGTGAATAAAATGAGAATTCACAGTTTACTAAGATTAAAAAAAATCAAGAAACAGGTGCCATCACAAGTTGGATTTCAATACCCACCACAGTAGAGGACCCAATCATATAAAATCTACAAGTGTCTTCTTAGAGCCTAGAACAGAGGTGAATATGGTTAAAATGGCTTTTGATATGAGACATTCTCCCCTGTATGTTCTCAACTTTATGGTTAGTAAATGGTGTTTGTGTATGAGAAAGAGATAGAGAAAGAGAAAGAGAGAGAGAGAGAGAGAGAGAGAGAGAGAGAGAGAGAGAGAGAAAGTCAGTCTCTTAATGGTTTTCTTGATGGCATATCTAGAAATACAAATAATATTAACTCAAACATGTCACTGTGGTAGCTGATATGATTGATATTGATAATGCACGTTGGAAAGGAAGAGCAGTAACATAGTCATTTATTATAATTATTGAGTGTTATGTGCTGTACGTAATTGTATTGCTATTCTTTTATACACTGGGCAATGCAGTAGTTTTGTTTACAACAGCATCACCATAAACACAAGAGTAATGCATGGTGCTATGACCTCACAGCTGCAATGCCATTAGGCAAAAGGAATTTTCAGCTTCGTTATAATTTTATGGAACAATAATGCCATATATGTGGAATAAAGTTCACCAAAATGTCATTGTGTGGCACATAACTGTACTTAATCTTGTGGTTTTTGAAAAAATTTTCCATTTTATTAGGTTGTTGAATATAAGAGTGT
This sequence comes from Sciurus carolinensis, assembly GCF_902686445.1. NCBI lineage: Eukaryota > Metazoa > Chordata > Mammalia > Rodentia > Sciuridae > Sciurus > Sciurus carolinensis. The sequence goes on along the minus strand of NC_062218.1, from coordinate 93,120,539 downwards.
AGAGTTTTTAGTGATTTTTTATTACTCTTTTCATTTCTGCACAATCTGTAGTGATATTTCCTCTCAAATTCCTGATAGTGCATAATTGTGGTTCCCCCTGTTTTTCCTCGTCAGTCTTACTAGAAGTTCATCAGTTTTATTTTCCTTGTGGCTGGAGACTGAACCCAGGACCTCACACATGTGAAGCAAGTGCTCAACCACTGAGCTACGCTGTCAACCCAAAGTTCATCGATTTTATTAATCTTTTCAAAATAGCTTTTATTTTAATTGATTTTATTTTAACCTCATCAGTTTCTGGTCTTTTGTTTTCTCAAGCTTGCCTTGAATTATCTTGTTTTTTTGTCTCTTGAATTAGAAGCTTGGATTTTTTTCTCAAAACTTTTCTTATGTAAGTATTTATTCTATAAATTTCTCACTCAGCACTACTTTATCTGTGACCCACAGATTTTGATACATTGTACTTTTATTTTTATTTAGTTCAATATTTTTTATTTCCCTTGAGAATTATTCTTTGACAGAAAATTATTTAGAAGTTTTTAAAATTCCAACTGTTAGAAGATTATCCTGATATTTTTCTTGTACTGATTTTGAATTTAAGTCCATCAAAGTTGGATACTATATTTTGCACAATTTCAATTTCTTAACATTTCTTGAAGTTATTATATGACCAATCTCTCCTGGTAAACGCGCTCTTCAAAAGAATGCATATTCTGCTATCACTGGGTGCAATCAATATGTTATAAAGGTCAACCAGATTCAGTTTGTTGATAAGATTCCGATTTTCTCTGTTGATTTTCTGACAACTAGGTTTGTTCTACTGAGAGAGGAGAGTTGGAAGTTTCCTCTCCTTTCTTTAATAACAGAACTTCCAAATCATAGCTGGGCATTCTGATGCCTTGTTAGGGGTCATATTCTCTAGTTTTTTTGAAGCTGGGTGAGATTTTGTGATTAAGTACTGGCAATGAGATGTGAGCTGAAAGGATGCATGTCACTTGCTAGTCAAGCCAGAAAAGAAAGAAACTAACTCTTACCCTTTTCCTGCTCATGCTGGAAAATGAGAAGAATCAGCAGAAACATCTTTATCTCCCAGATGAAAACCATGTTGAAGATGGCAGAATAGTCCAGTCTAAACTATTAGGTAACACAGGAAACTTTTATCTAGTTTTAAGCCACTCAACTTTGAGGGGTTTTGTCTGTTATTTAGTTTATACACTACTAGATATCAAAATTAAGAGTACATTAGATTTACCTATTTGATAATGGATTTAAAAAATCACAACTTTCAGGACTGAGGTTGTAGCTCAATGGTAGAGTACTTGCCTAACATATATGAGGCACTAGGTTCAATTCTCAGCACCTCATATAAATAAATGAAATAAAGGTCCATTGACAACTAAAAAAAAAATTTTTTTAAATCACACCTTTCAGTGAAAAAAAGGAAGTTGCTGAATGGTTTATATGGAATGCTATCATGTATTTAAGTCTGAATATGTGAAAAATAAAATTACATGTTATTTATGTATAAATAATAGAGTTATAAAATTGAATGACAGATTTGACAAATTTAGGTTGAGATGCAGTTAGCGAATTTGGAAAAGAGAGTGATCAAAAAAACTATGTTCACTCAGGGATTTTATTCTCCTAATTAATTTTAAAAATACTGAAGCAAATATCACAAATTTTATAATTTAACAAAACTTGTGGTAAACATGTATAATCATGATATTTTTCTTCAAATTGTTATAAACACTTGAAATATTTCAATTTAAAAATTAAAAATAAAAGCCTTTATAGTGGAAATGATCTTTGCCTTGAAGGATGTAGGAGTTATGCAGTCATGCTTTGTGAAACTGTATTAATTTCCCACTTCTGCTTTAAAAAAGTATCACAACTTAATAGTTCAAAACAATACAAATTTATATATAATTTTGGAGTTCAGAAATCCACTGAGCTAAAATCAAGATTTCAGCAGGCTGCAGTCCTTCCTATAGATTCTAAGGGAGAATCTATTCCAGCTTTAAGAAGGTTCCCACATTCCTTGGCTCATGGTCCCTTTAGATCTTCCAAGCTAACCATGGCTGTTGTGTCTTTATTATGATGTCATGTCATGACTCCTCTGCTTCTCTCTTTCCACTTAAATGTTGTGCAATTGCATTGGGGCCACCTTGATAATCCAGGATAGCCTCTTTTCCTTCAAGTGAGCTGATTAGTGACTTAGATTTCATCGGCAACCTTAATTTTCTCTTGCCTTGTAGCAAAACATATTTACAGGTTTTGGGGATAAGGATGTGGACATCTTTGGAGAGTCATTAGTCTGCCTACCACAGGACCCATTGGCACTCTTTGTTTACAAGCAATAGAAATTATCTCTAATTTAGATTGGTATTTTAATAGAGGGAAAAAATTACAGAAAGCCTGAATAGTTTTATATCCAAAATAATGTGAAATCTGGATATCTAAAATAGGAGATAATTGGCAATCTCTTCTAATAAGCACTACTATCTTAATGAATCAGCTCCAACAATTTTTGTATTATTATACTACTGAAGATTCAACAAGGGAGAGAATCTGACTGGCTTCTCTAGAGTAATGCAGTCACTCCTTAATCAGAGGTAGGATAGGCACCTTAGAGGAACCCACCAAGCTTCTTTGCAATGGGGTAAGGTTCTTCCTCAATGAAAAACTGAGTTATGTCATAAGAAGAGGAAATATGTGTAAAGCAGGCAAAGATTTTCATTGCAGTAGAAAAATACAATTTGTCTGATAAGATCAGTGTCAGTTAGCTTGTACTGGAATCCTAATAAATTGTTGTTTCAATTAGTTTTACATTACCATGACCAAACAATCTGATCAGAACAACTTAAAGGAGGTAAGGTTTATTTAGAGCTTACAGTTTCAATGTTCAATCTGTAGTGGGCCAAGTTCATTGCTCTGGGAGGCTGAGCATCATGGCTGAGGGTGGAGGTCTGCGGAAGCTGTTCAGCTCTTGCCAGGGTCGAGAAGCTGAGAGAGGAAAAATGAACCCTTCAAGGCCATGTCCCCCGTGACTTCCCAGAGCCACATCCTACCTCCCCATAGTCAGCACCCAGTCAGTTCATTCAAACTAGGATGGACTGATTAGGTTATAGCTCTCACAATCCAATCACTTCACCTTAAAACTTTTAGCACAGGAGTTGTAGGGGGATGTATCATATCCAAATCATTGCAATTGTATATTCTGTGAACAAGATTAGTTTGGCTGGCATGAACATGTAAATAATGCTCACAGAATAATCACAGGAAAGTAGGCTTTGCTGTGTAGAACTGTCCCTGAATTTCCAAGTCAAAGATCTTGAACAATGTCAGAAGGAATGAGCAAACATCAAATGTTTCAGGATAGAGAAAAAATATAGTTGTAATGGTTGTTCAGGAAACTCAGGTAAATGACTATCAGCAAAGAAAAGGAAGGGGTAATCTTCTCTAGTAGCTAAGAATAAATCTTATCCAGCTATTTCCACTTTCTCTTATATTAGAAACTGAACTTCTGGTTAGTGACAGACTAGTCTGCTTTCCTAGAGATCAATGATTTCTTCAATCTTTGGGAAAGGAAGTAAGATGTAAGATTTTTCTGTGATGACATGTCTGAGTCAGCCCTACACACAGAAACAGCATAAGTTCACATGATAAGCAAAGAAACAAGCATACATAGAAGTCTCACCCTACTTTCTTCGTTTTTATCTGTCAGACCCCATAATTTTCTATCTCATTGTTCTTCCTATCCAGTAGGCATTTTTCCAATTATTCAATGAAGGCATTATACATTCATTCTAGCCACATTCTTAATTAGAATATGCACCACATAAAATTGCTGGGTGATTTTCAAGAAAAGTAATCAAAAAAATCAAACGTTTAAAGGGTGGTCTTTTGTTTTCACAAAGAGAAATTACTGAAGTAAGTCTTTTGAAGGTCAGAAATATTTACAACTTACATATGCACCAGACAGATAAAAAGAATTCCTGGTCAGAATTACTCCTCAGCAGGAATCCTGAAAGCAATGTGAAACCCAAGCTGTGAATCTGAAAAGGAATGTAAAGTATTAAAATGTACTATCAATGTACCATCACCATTGCCTAGAAATATTTTCCCCTTGCTTCTGAAACATCATCCATTTTTATCTGGATTATAACAGCTCCTCTTCTGTCTCCCTTGCTTTGCTGGCCAGTGGAATAGATGAGTCATTTCACCATCTGGGCTAAAGGAAAGGGAGATGTATGGCTGAATAAAGCTGAATATTATCTGCATAATGATGGCCCTGTAGTCCAAAATATCTCTATTTCTCAGTGTCCTCATCTACACTTAGTCTCTCTCCAAAACAAAATTAGGGGGTGTTCTACAAAAGCAATTTCTGGCTACTTATTCCCACATCTAAGTCAACATTTCCAAACTTTTGGCATTAGCAACTCCTGGTGATACTGACTTTTCAAAGGTTTGGTAATGTCTAAAAAAGTTGAATCAAAATAATTTAGCAAAATATGTAGCACCATATGTTTTTTTAGGTGCCATTCAAAATCCTAAATAACACCAATCCCCAAAGACAAAGTTGATACCTGAAAAAGTAAAGGTTATAGGTAGATTTATGGTTGCTCAAATGCTGTAAGTTTTCAAAATATTTGTGTATGCCTGTGTGTATACACGTACATAAATTTTGATAAATATCAGGGTATGATGAAGAAAGTAGATATTTATCTAAAATATGTAAAAATATAGACTATATGTAGAATACATATAAGCTTCTAGGAATATGAGACCTCTATTTAAAATGTTATAGTATAGATAATCAATTCTTGCTTGGCTAAGATTAGAGTTCTTTCATAAAGAGTTAATGAGAACTATGATTTATTCTTTTATATTATTATACTTTGTATATATGGGTACATATACATAAGCTACATGTGTATCTTATGCTGTATTTTCATTTTTTAAAATATGCTTAAGAATTTCAGTTACTTGAAAAAATAAGCCTACTAATACAATAGCCTTAGTGCTACATGCTAAGAATGACATTGACAGGCATTGCTAAGGAAGGTGACAAAGGCTACGATGAGTCTTATTATGATACAATAAAAAATATATATTTTTTTTAGTATTTGGTCTTTGATCATGGTTCCTGACCTAAAGCTCTTAAATCCCTTAGAATCTCACAGGCAACAGGAGCATCTTTTGTTCTAATAAGGTGATTCCTATTGAGCTCCTGCATAGCTTTAGGATAGGGGCTAATAACCAGAAAGATCAAACTATGATTAGTAGTTTGGAACTTTCAGCCTCACCCTATTCTTCACTAAGAGGAGAGGGGCTATCTATTGAGTTAAGGATTGATCATTTCTGCGTGAGGAGGCTTCCTTAACAATCCCTAAAGTACAAAGTTCAAAAACTTCTAGTTCATGAACACATCCACATGCTGGGAATGTGGTACATGTCAATTCCACAGGGATGCAAGCTCCTGCATTCAGGACTCTGCTGAACTTTGCACTGTTCATCTGTAACCTTTATCATATCCTTCATAATTAACCAGTTTCCCTGAGTTCTGTGGGCCATCTTAGAAAATTCTCAAACCTAAAAACAAAAAAAAAAAAAAAAAAAAGGAGGGGTTTATGGGAACCCTGATTTGCAACCAAGCAGGACAGAAGTGTTGGTAACTTGGGGACTCACTAATTGTGATCGGCATCTAAGGTTGGGAGTATTCTTGGCTGTGAGATCTTACACTAACTCCAGGTAGATAGTGTCAGAATTGAACTGCATGGTAGGACACCCAGTTGGTGTTGGAGAAATCATTAATGTAGGAAAAACCCCTACACATTTCGTTGGAAGTGTTCTGTGTAGTGGAAGAAACAATTTGTTTTCCAATTCACTTTTCTATACAAGTTATTTAAGGTATAGTTTAAGGAACTGATAATATTGAGTACCAAAAACATAAGTGTGCAGAGTCTTAGAATTTTCGAGCTGAAGACATCTTACAAAGTAGACCAAATATTTCATTTTGTAAGAAGAATAATATGGTAACCTCTGAAGTATTGAGTTAGTGAAAGAATCATATTACAACTGAAATGTCAGTTCCATGTCCTTTTTCCAATATCATTCTACATTCCCATAGCAGCTGACTCATAATTTTGGAAATGCAATCATCATCATCATATCATCATCATCATCATCAATCAATCAGTGATCATTGTCACTAATTTACTGAATGCCCACTATGTGCTGGTTACAGATCTAACCACTAATTATTTCATTATTTTTCACAATACCTCTTTTGAGTAGGTGCTGTTATGAACCTTATTTTCCAGCTATAGAAGACTAGAAGCAGGTCACCCAGTTAGTAAGAAACAAATACAGGCTCCAGAAAAAACTTTTATCTACTGTGCTCTGTTCCAAATAATGAGAGCAATCAGATGTGGAACTCCTGGGTGGATGTTATAAGAAGGAAGATTGCATCTTATCTGAGGAGTAAATTTCTGACGTTCCATTTTTAATAGTTCACAGAGTTGAAGTGAAACCTTAGTTCAATGAGCTTTGCAAAGATTGCTAACTTTTGAATGGATCTTGGGAAAGAATCTGCATACTGAGTAAGAAGATGAACTGATCAATATCAACTCTTCCTTCTCATTCTTCAGATTTTTAATCTTTTTCCTTAATCAGTTGGCAAAGTGTTATGTATCTCATAGTCTATTTGTCTCTACAGTTTTTCAATTACTACAATTAGAATATATATTTTAAAAGTACTAAACATTCACATTTTAAAAAGTCATGCTGAATGTTATTTCTGACTGGTTTAGGCGTCTTGTGTGGACATCTTCTATTTCTTTTGATTATCTGGAATCTGAAATTATTTTCTGTTTGAGGAATTCCCTGCCATACAAAATCTTAGGCAGAGCTGCCCATTATGGTAGCAGAAAATATCAGCTACCTGCCTCCTACTCTCTACTGGCACATGACTTAGGCTCTGGTAATCAGATACCCCTTCCAGGGACTCTGGCTCAGGCGCTTGTGAGATGAAGCAGCACGGTCAGGGAAGGATTTACTTTGGAGGCAGCAGCAGCCAAAGTTTGAGTGGTCAAGTTACCAGGAGTACCACCCTACATTGGAGCAGGTCGTGTCAGCCAGTGCTCAGTCAAATGACAGAAGTGTCCTCACTAGCCTGGTTATGTGGTATGCCTCAGGCTAGGATTTCAATACCCAGTCTCCCTTTTGCACCTGCTGGTTTCCCAAATCTGCTTCTCTAGTCTTCTGGGTACTACCTAGTATCTTTTTAATTATTTCCATTTCTTCTTTAATCAGCCAGTTTTGGTAATTACAATTCTAACCATTGATAAGGAAATAGGATTAGTCACTTGCAGTTTGACGTCATCCTTTAATAAGTATGAGATTCATGAGAAGTTAAATGTATCTCTGATTACAATGCTGTGTGCCAGGCAGTCCTGAAGATGTACCTGGGCACGTAACCCAAGGAATGTTCACGAGGCTTGAATGATCTATTTGTCAGAGAGTGTTCAAAAGAGCATGTTATCACCTCTTCCTCCTGAATCTATAGTAAAATAGTATTTTAAATGCAAAAGTACAAATCCTCAATGAAAAGGCAACAGGAATATATCAGCATCTGAAAGATTTCAGCATATTTTTAGAGAACAGTAATTAAGGATTGTAACTAATGAATTCAGAACAACAACAACAACAACAAGCTAAAAATTCAAGGATATTCAGAAAGAATTATGGTTGAAGTAGAAAACTAGTGAATTTAAACTTACCCTAGAGATATGTAGGATTTTGGAGTGCTAGGTGTTAGTACTACAAAAGACAGAAGATAACCAAAAACAGAGGATAGCTTTGTATTAGAATAAGGCAAAAGGGCTGGGGAGATAGCTCAGTCGGTAGAGTGCTTGCCTTGTAAGCTACAAGGTCCTGGGTTCAATCCCCACCACCAAAAAAAAAAAAAAAAAAAAAAAAAAAGAAGTCAGAATAAGGCAATATATACATTGAATCACATATATAATTTTAAATTTTCAGTCAATTTAAAAAAGTAAAAAGGTGAAGATAAGTTTAATATATTTTATCTAACATAAAACATTAGTATTTTAATCAATATAAAATTTGTTAGTGAGATTTTTATAAAGTTTTTTTTACTAATTTTTAGATTAGTAAATGGGATTTCACATTCCCATGCATCTTGAAATGTGCTGCATTTATAGTAGTCATATGTGGCTGCTGGCTACTATATTGGCTAACAGAACTCTATATGATATTCCATGCAGAAAAATTTTTAAAAACCAAGTGTCTATTGTCCTCAACAGAAAAGTTAAAAATGTTTTCTGTTTAAATCAAACAAAAAATAAACAAAACAAACAAACAAGACCCTTATTGGTCCTGGTACAAAATTGTGGATTTTCAGTATTCATGGTTTCCCCAGCAAGAGTTAGCTACCCTTGAATTGCAGCCTGCCAATTCAGTCACAGAACTTAGTTAGTTATTTTCAAATTAGAACACAAACCAAGTACTACCATATATGTAAAGAAATATTTCAATAAGAAAGAGAACTATTAAAATTGAAAATACTGTAATGACACTGAAGGAAACAGAGTTCAAGGAACAGAAGGGAACTAAAAAAAAAAAAAAAGAAACATTTAGTTAGTATCTTTGGAAATATTCAAAGCAATGTTCTGTCCATATAATGAGTATGAAATGAAAAAGAAGAAATTATAGAAATTAAAAGTATGATGATTGAAAAAAATAATTCAACAGAAGGAAATAAAGTTTAAATATTCTCTTAGAAATTTAGACAAAAAAAAATAAAATAAAAGGGTGACAGAAAAAATTGGAAGCTGTCTAGAGAGTAAAGGAAAAGAGAAGAGAAACTATCAATGTAATAATGTAGGAAAATTTCTCTGGGATTAAAATTTTAAGTCTTTATACAGAAAAGATTTACCCAATGCCTAGCACACTAATAAAAACTGACACACAAAGGGAAATTGTTGTGAACTTTTCAAACACAAAGCTAGAGAAAATGCTAAAAGTCTGGGGGCCAGGTGGTTAGTGTTACCTGCTGTATCATTTAGAATCTGTTGCAGAGAGTCACTAGTAAATTTAGGCACCAAAGAGATTTATTATTTGTTATTCAATGGCTCTCAACTGTTAGCACTCATTTTCCATATCTTACCTTCACTACTGTCGAGGAGGCTGACAATATAGTCTCTCATTTGAGCTTCCAATAACTACCTGCAAAGTCACACTGCAAAACTGGGCCACAAAGAACATCTGCCCTCACCATGATCAGGAAAATACCACCTAGATCTGCTTGACAGTTCAGGGAAACAATCACTGAAATTCCCAGCTTTCCAGTACCACACCATGCCCAGCACAAGCCTCACTAACAAAATGGATGTCCCATTCCCTAACTCATACTACCACAGAACTCAAGACCAGACACTAAGATCTCTGTCACAGTTACTATAGAGAATTGCTAGCTTTGACTTACAACATCCCTTTCCCCTTCTGATTTTCATGTAAGTGTAATCAATTAGCAGAACCTAAACTATACCTGGAAGCCCTAGCAGCAAAGGTATCTGGGAAGTGGAGTTCTTAGCTTTCCAGTATCTCCAGCGTAGGAAATTGTGTTAGAAAGTTGTAATGAAGGCCAAAGAAGCCAATCCATAGTGTCTATTTTAGCTTAGCACACACACTATCATCTTTCCATACTTAAATTTTTACACAATTTCCATGTAACTGCTTAGACTCTACAAAAAGAAAGGAAGTCTTTGCAGTTACTGCTCCCACGTCTCAGCCCAAAGTTGATGTAGTGAAGCTAGTGGGTTTTCAAAGACTAGCCTGAATTAGAATCATCTGGGGAGCAGGGGAGTTCAGGAAACAAACGACTGGGACCTGCTTTATTTCTGATTCAAATGGAATGAAATACAGCCCCAAAATTGGTATTATAACAATTTCTAGGTGGTGCTGATGTTATTTGTTCAAGGCAACAGTTTCAGAACCACAGCCAAAACCTATAGAACAAATTGTTACTGGTTGTAATTGGTATGTATAACCTGTTTTTCTGATCATTTCACGTTCCTGTCACTCAACCACCACTCAGCTTTTAGAAGTTCCTTAACTCTTTGGTGGGAATTATCAGAACAAATCGAGAACATGAGTTGTAGGTGGCTGCACCTCTTCAACATAGGGTCACTGAATTACAGCGTAAAACACAACCTTTCTCCCAAGCTCCCTCTTCTCCTACCACTAGGTGAATGTTATGTATTTATGAAATACACTTCTGTCGAGTTAAACTGTAACAGTTTGGTCTTTATCTGTTATATTAACTAATGTTGCGTAATGACAAGATTTTTTTTTATAATAAAATATTGAAAATACATGGCACTGGCTTAACAGTTGCTTAGTGGACAGTGAGGCCAAAATGCTAAAATGATAGAGATACATGCTATGCAGTCTCAAAGCATTTGGTTAAAAATTAGCTATCACTGTGGTAATTTGGGATGCAGGTATACTGCCCATTGAGTCTATAATTCAAGGGAAAAAGATTTTAAAATAGAATATTACTACTCCTGACTGGTTAACAAAGTATAAGATGAAAGAGAGAAACATAGGCAAGAAGTGACTGTTTGCAAGTAGAAATGAAACAAATTCCAAAAATTTGGAGCCACAAATGACTAGAAAAATAAACTTCCACTAGACCCTAAACTCTTAGATAAAACACTGAGGTTTTGATCAACAAAGGTCAATTAAAACTAAACTTTTACTGAAACATTTTTTTGTGGGGGCGGGGGGGTTACCAGGGATTGAACAGAGGGGCACTCAAACTCAGGGGCACTTGAACACTAAGCTGTATCCCCAACCCTATTGTGTGTTTTAATTTAGAGAGAGGGTCTCACTGAGCTACTTAGTGCCTCACTTTTGCTGAGGCTGGCTTTGAACTCTCGATCCTCCTGCCTCAGCCTCCCCAGCTCCTGGGATTACAGGAGTGTGCCACCATACACAGCAACATTTTTTTAAAAGTTAAAAAACAAACAAACAGATAAAACACTAATTGTTATGAAAAAAAATTCAGTTTAAGAATCTGGATTTTTTTATCTAATCCCGATGGCCTAAAGGTAGTCACCATTAAACTGAAATGCAGGATGGAGGTGAGGAAGGAAAGACTCAAACCAGATATGAAATTAAGTCTAGGAAAGAACTCTGAATATGGATAATGATTCACAAAACTGCCTGGAAAGAAAAACATTTTCAGAAGTTTATTAAAATTTGGATTTGGATTTTTTAAGTTTTGCAAAGGAAGAAGTCTAGACTACAAATGTGTTTCCTGTTAAAAGTTTTAAAAACAATCATCTGGTAGACTTCTGGTTGCAACTGCTACTGATTGACTTCTATCAGACTATCTTTCCCACCGAGAGCAATGATAAAAACCAGAAAAATACATGAAACAAATATTTGAAGGCATTGAAGAGGTAGCCATGCTGCTAAAACTTGACAGCCTGTGATCCTTGAGAGAAGGGAAACACGTGAGGTGAGCTTCCTAATCATCTAAACTTTGACTATGAGAGTGGTTACCAAATTGTGGTGTCAAGGAACAGTTTGAGCACAAAGAGGCATACAGGGAGCACACTTTTTAAACAGAGGAGATGGGTCAGAGAACAAAATTGCCAAAATAACTGAATTCAAGTAAAAAAATTCCCAAGAGGAGAGAATTACAAAGAAAGAACCTCAACACCTTTATAGAAATTCCCCTCAAGTTGTTGACGGACTCCTAAATGATTCATACAAAGAGCAAAACTCTCAGAAATCCAGCAGATAACAAAAGGAATTGGAATAAGACAAATCAAAATGCTACAAAGTTCTCAATTCTTAGAGAAATTCAGCCTTTTTGTCTTGAAAAACAACATTCCCCGGATTGCAGAAAGCTTTTGATTAATTTTCAGAGTTCTGGAAAAGTTGATTCTGACAATTTTGCCAGCATCCTTGTGACTTTTATGGAAAACACATGCACACTTTCAGATGTCCTTATTGCCTCTATTTTTGCTGATGTCAACACAGGTCCTCTGTCCATGGTCACTGAATTTTATGTACACCAGAACTAGCTGAAAGCTTTGTTAAATACAGCTGTGCCCTACACTTAAAGTATCTGATTCAGGTCAAAAAATTTGCATTTTTAAAAAGTTTCCAGGTAATACTAATGCCTGGTCTGGGGATTACTCTTTAAGAACTACTGTATTCTGCTTGCTTTAGGACACAAATACCAAAATTGGAACAATACAGAGATTAGCATGTCCCCTATGCAAAGATAACATGAAAATTCATGAAGCATTCTAAGAAGAAAATTGAAGAAGACCTTAGAAGATGGAAAAACCTCCCAAGTTCTTGGCTGGGCAGAAATAATATTGTCAAAATGGCCATATTATCAAAAGTGTTAAGCAGATCCAATGTAATCTCCATCAAAATGCCCTCAAAATGACATTCTTCACAGAACTAGAAAAAAGCAGTGCTGAAATTCATTTGGAAGAATTAAAGACCAAAAATAGCCAAGCAATCTTGAGCAAGAACAATGCTGAAGACACCATAATACCTGCTCTCAAATCACTGTGGTATTAGCATCAAGACAGACATGAAGACCAGTGGAACAGAAGACAGACATAAATCCACATAGTTACAGTCATCTGATACTTAACAAAGGTGCCAAAAATATATGTGGACTAGTAGATAATCTTTTAAACAAATGAATAGTGGGAAAACTGGATATACATAAGAAGAATGAAACTAGATCTCTAACAATTACCCTGAACAAAAGTCAAATCAGAGTAGACTTAGGAACTAGACCAGAAACTTTGAAACTTGGAAGAAAACATAGGGCCACTTTTTCATATATTTATTAATCGCCTATATGTCTTCTTCTGTAAAGTGTCTAGTTCCTTAGTCCATTTATTGACTGGGTTCTTTGTATTTTTGGTGTAAAGTTTTGTAAGTTTTTTATAAATTTTGAGATAAGTGCTCTATTTGAAGTGTGTGTGGAAAAGATTTTTCTCCCACTCTGTAGGCTCTCTTTTCACATTATTGATTATATCCTTTGCTGAGAAAAAGCTTTTTAGTTTAAAACAATCCATTTATTGATTCTTACTTTGATTTCTTGTGGCTTTGGGAGTCTTGTTAAGGAAGTCTGATCCTAAGCCAACATGATGAAGATTCGGGCCTACTTTGTCCTCTACTTGGTGCAGGGTGTCTGGTCTAATTCCTAAGTCCTTGATCCATTTTGAACAAGTGTTCAGCATCTCTAGTAATTAGAGAAATGCAAATTAAAAACAATTCTAAGATTTCATCTCAATCCAATTAGAATGACTATTATCAAGAACACAAACAATAATGGATGTTGGCATGGATGTGGGGGGAAAAGACATACTTTTACATTGCTGGTGGAGTTATAAATTGGTGCAGTCACTCTGGAAAGCAGTGTGGAGATTCCTCAGAAAATTTGGAATGGACCCACCTTTTGATCCGGTTATCACACTCCTTGCTTTATACCCAAAGAACTTAAAATTAGCATATTACAGTAATGCAGCCACATCAATGTTTATAGCAGGTGAATTTATAAGAGCTAGGTTGTGGAACCAATCTAGATGCCCTTCAACAGATGAATAGAAAAAGAAACTGTGGTATATATACACAATGGAATATTATTCAGCCATAAAGAATAATATTATGGCATTTGCAGATAAATGGATGGAATTGGAGAATATCAAGCTAAGTGAAATAAGCCAATCCCAAAAAAACAAAGGTCAAATGTTTTCCCTGATAAGTGGATGATGATATATAATAGGGGTGGGGGGTGGGATGACATAAGAATGGAGGTACTTTAGATTACATAGAGGGAAATGAGAGAGAGGAGAGGGCAAGGGTATGAAAGATGATGGAATGAGACATCATTACACTATGTACGTGTATGATTACATGAATGGTATGAATCTACATTGTGTACAACCATAGAAATGAAATGATGTACCCCATTTGTGTACAATGAATTAGTCTGTAAAAATAAATGCAGTCGGTAAAAAATAAAAAAATTTAAAAATAATTAAAAAAAAGAAAACATAGGGTCACCATTCCATCACACTGGCACAGGCACCCACTTTCTTAATAAGACTCCTAAAGCTCAAGAAATAAAACTAAGAATCAGTAAGAGGAATGGCATCTAATTATAAGACTTCTGCACAGCAAAGAAAATGATTAAGAGCATGAAGAGAGTGTGTACAGAATGGGAGAAAATGTGCCAGCTACTCCTCTGACTGGGGATTAATATCTAGAATATATAAAAATCCAAAAAGTTTAACACCAAAGAACAAACCAATCAATAAATGGGCAAAAATGCTAAGCAGATATTTCTCAAAAGAAGAAATACAGTCAACAAATATTTGAAAAAAACTGTTCAAAATTTCTCTAATCAAATGCAAATTAAAACTATATTGAGATTTCATCTCACTCCAGTCAGAATGGTACTTATCAAGAATACCAATAAAAATAAATGCTGGTGAGAATATGGGGAAAGGGTATACTCATACATTGTTGGTGGGACAGCAAATTGGTGCAACCACTCTGGAAAGCAGTAGGAAATTCTTAAAAAAACAAACAAACAAACAACAACAACAACAAAACTAGAATAGGAACCACCATGTGAACCAGCTATCCCAGTCCTCCATGTAATCAGTGGTATTTATCCAAAAGAACTACAATCATTGAACTATAAGTGATACAGTCACATCAGTGTTTATAGTAGTACAACTCACAGTAGCCAAGTTCTAGAACCAGTTCAGGTGTCCATCAATAGATGAATGGATTAAGAAAATGTGGTATATATACACAATGGAATATTATCCATAAAGAAGAATGAAATTATGGCATTTGCTGGTAAATGAATTCAACTGAATAACATCATGCTAAGTGAAATAATCAAAACTCAGAAAATCAAGGATTAAACGTTTTTCTCAACCTATGCAGAAGATAGAGCAAAATGAGGCAGGGAAAAAGGAGGGGAGTCAGGTATCATAATGATAGTGGAAAGACAAGTGGAGTAGAAGGAGATTGAGGAGGAGGAAGAAGGGACAGGAAAGTGGAGAAAATGAGGAGTGAATTTGACATAATATGCTATGTGCATGTGTAAATATACCACAGTAAATTCTATCTTCATGTATTTCTACAAAGCACCAATTAAAAATAAATAAATAAATAAATAAAAGGAAGACCAGTAGAACAGAGAAAGGGGGAATAGAGAGAGGGAGGAGGGGAAGGAAAGAAGAGGCACCCAGGACTGGAAAGAAGAGGCACCCAGGACTGAAAAGAAGCAAATTAAATTCCACACATGTATAATTATGTCAAAATGAATCCAACTATTATGTGTAATTATAATGCACCAATAAAAGCATAAAAAATAAACAACCAAAAAAATTCATTATATACCATGTGGTTCCTTCAACTCATTGGTTTAGGGAGTGCTTCCCAACTCTAGAATCAACAATACAGTGTATCTATATGTACATACAATGATACAGTTACATAAGCTAATAGGTATTTAGTACTTCATTCTACACATCATACACTTTACATTGATTAGGTTATTTAATCTATACAACCCATAAATAGATATTATTAGTTTCTCATATTTAAAAAGGAAATCAAGGCCAAAGAGGTAAGTAGGTTGCCCAAAGGCACATACTAAACAGGTATGAGAATGTCTCTGATTCTAGAGTACATACTGTATGCCTTCATCCCAGCATTTCTCAGGGTAGCATAGATCACTTATTTACTTTGGATGACTGTACTTGGGACAGGCAAGCAAGACTAAAAACAATGAGCCACACAGTGAGCAAGTGATTGCTATTTTGGTTCTATTTTTGTATCCTTTGATGGTATCGTAATACAAATGTCTTTTTTGTGCTGTCTTTAATAATTGTCTACTGCTTGATAAACTATCTTTTCAACTAAGGGTGTGTTTTTTAGTCTCAGAGCCTTTAGTGGGCAATAGTTTCTAACCAGACTTTTAAATTTTTTTTGAGATAGGATCTAGCTAAGTTGCTGAAGACTGGCCTCAAATTTGTGATCCTCCTGCCTCGCATTCTAAGTCTCTGGGATTATAGGCATGCGCCACGGCTTCTAACTAGAATATTATTTTATGTGTACTTTTACAGTTACTTTCAACTTGGGATAGGTGATGCTAAGTTTTTAATTTAGAGCACTTTCATCAAGTTTCCTACTTGAAAATGAAGAAAAATACATTTATTTTAAAAATAATGCTGAGTCATATACTCAGATATGATATGAAAAAGTCAAATTTGAGAAACCCTGCTCTCCAAAGCAGGTTAGTACTTTCTGCAAGACTAAATGGAAATTAGAGGAATATAATTAAAATATGAATTCTCTTTCAAGGAGGGAGGGACTTGGATAGAAAGTTACAACTCTAAGCATCATGTGTAAAAGCAGAGTAATATCAAGTTGGAAATGGTTTCTTGGTGAGATACCACGAAGGATGGCTAGAAATTAGATTTGGTTTCACAAAATGTCTAGCAAATCCTCATAGCCTGTTTTACGATAAATTTCGGATAATTTATTTTCATCAACAGCGGGGGGAGAACCCTCAGTTCAACTAGCGGATTTTACAGTTATCAAAGGACAGCAAAAGAAATAGGGCTCTTAATTCGTGGGGGAGGGGACGCGATAAATATGTCCTGGGCATTTGGCGGGGGCAGGGTGGGGGAGTGGGCTGGGGAGTAAGCAAGGAAAACAGGACTGTAATCGGAGAAGCGGACATGTTTCGGGATGACGGAGAAGGATATGTACTGAACGAAAAACCATTTTGCATCACTGACATAATTAAACTGTTACCCGCGTTTAAATTAAGCAAGGTGTCCGGGGACTACAGCTGTTCTATTCGTTTGCATGTGATGGGAGCTGTTACTTCGCCGCTTGACAACCGATTAGCTTCAAGATATAAACTGCAAGGCTCTGGTCAGGCCAAGGCTATAACGAGGAAAGACAGGCCTCCCCCGTTTCCCTCGCCCCGGCTCCAGCAGAATCAGAAACCGAGGGGCAACATCTGACTGCGGGGCGGGAGAGTAGAAAGCACTACACAGTGCGTAGAATCAGGGTAGACAAATATGCCCTTCCTCCTGTGATATTTTTCTTTTCCCACTGATATGTGAACTGCAAATGGTTGCATTTTATGCTAGGAAATCCTAATCTTGTTAGGTTTCCAGTCGAATTAAGACCGATTTTAATGCCTCCATCTTTGCAGTTGCTGTTGGAATTTCTGAAAAAGTCTAACTGCGCCAGTCCTTCCCTCAATTCTCCCCACCCGCATCCCTTTCCCTGAGACCCCGCCCTTTTCTCCCAGCCTAAACCACAAAAGGCTGTGCTGTACTGGCCCCGGCACAGCGCCCCGCCCCCTCCCCCAAACGTCGCAGTGCTGCAGGGAAAGGAGGTGGGCCCGGATGGGGGTGTGGAGTCGGGCTTCGTCTTTCCGCCCTTCGCCCAATGGGTAAAGTCCCTCGGAGAGATTGGGGAGCGGGGCGTGGAGACTGTCCAAGTATTTTTCCCTTTTTCTGCCACGTCCCAACCATTGACGTGAGCCCACTCCTCAGGTTCCGATTGGGCGTGTGTATTTTTCCCGCAGAGGCACGTTAAGTCTATTGGTCGGCGCGGCCGTGGGGGCGGGGCTTACCTGTACTCCTCCTTCGCGTCGGAGCGGCGAAAGGGGCGGGACTCGCCGCCACCGCCTCTGCTTCCGCCGCCGCCGCCGCCGCCGCCGCCTGCCGCTGCGCGTTCGGCGGGGGAGGAGTCGGAGGCGGAGAAGAAGGCGGTGGTGGCGGGTGGAGGATCGAGCGCTGTTCTCGCTCCGGAGCCGCTGCACATTTCGGTGAGGGGATTTTTTTTTTTTTTTAATCTGGCTTGTTCTGATGTCGGGAGTGTGGGGGTCGGGGCGAGGAAATTGCTGCCTTCAGCTTCTCGATTTCTTCGTCTCTCCTGGAGAAGGAGCGGGGCCTGTCCCTGGCCCGCTGCGCCGGCCATGGTGGGTGGGGTTGATGGCTGTGAGAGGCCTTCTTCGCCTCCTGGGCCCTGTCCAGCCCGGACCTGGGGCCGCGCTTGTATCCGGGGCTCCGCGCCTGCTGCCTCCCCCGAAGGATGGCATCGATCGGTGTCGGGGGTCTCCGCCCGCTGCTTTTTCCTGCAGTCTCTTCTGCTGTCCTTGGTGCCTCGGCCAAGGACCCTGCTGCCGCTCTCCCCACACTCGCGACTGTCCTAGAGTGTGCCGCCCACCAACAACTCACACCCGCCTTCTCTGCCCATTTCCAGTCACCCCGCATAGAGCTGATCCATCTTGCGCCACAGGCCTGCAGCCCCCCTTCTCGGAAAAACCTTCCGTTGCGGCCGCTGTGTTGGGTGTATTTGCATTTTTCTTGATTGTCACGGGGGCTTGGGCCCGCAGACACCCTGTACAAACCGTAGCGATCGTTCTCCCTATATTAGCACCATTCCATAAGTGCTTCTCCCCGTTAGGATGTCAGGTCAGAGCATACCTCTGGCAGATGCACCTTCAAATTTGGCCTCCCTAAGATTACTGCTGGTTAATCATTTTGCGCACATTCAAAATGGTGAGTTTAAAGCCTCATAGAACAAGTTAGAGAAAAGGAGAGGAGGTAAACGGTTTTTTGCAGGAAGGTAGAATATTCGGGATTTTGCCCCTTAAGTATTAAAAAATAATTTACATCTGCATGGGTAGTGCTTTGAGTCTGCTGGTTCTGTGAAGTGTACGGTGTTTTTAAAGGTTAAAATATTTTGTTATTTTTATTATGAAATTCTTGGTCACATTTCTTTTAAAATGGCAGTCACCTTTACTGAAGACTACAGATCTTTTGGAGACTATGTAAATAAACCTGGAAATAACAAAAATAAACGCTTTCAATTTTGTAATTGTTTTCTGGAATTCATGTCATTTGTATATGAAATAACTATTAACTATAGACATGCAAGTTTGATGTAAAATTTAAATAAAGGAATATTAGGTAAAATGTGAATATTTCTTTTCATTTTCTAGTCCTACTGCAGTATCTAGAGTTAACAATTTAGTGTTCATCTTTCAAAGTCTTTTTACAAATGTCCTTTTAAACACACATAAAAATGCAAACTTTTTTTGGGGGGTGGGCATATACCAAGCACATTTGGATATCACTTGCTTTTTTACTTTATATATCTTGCACATTATTCCTTGGTGTATGTAGATCTTCCTAATACTTTTTAAAGGCTCTGTGGTATTTCAGCAGTTTGAATGGGCTATAATTTAACCATTCCCTTATTAAAAGATGTTTAAATTAGTTGCAGTTCTTTTTTTGCTCACACAAATAATGGTTTATAATGAAGACAGCTTTCTAATATATTGACTGATGCTTAATTATTAAGTCCTTCATTTAAAAAATTGACTGATGCTTAATTATTATGTCCTTCATTTAAAAAATTTAAATGCTATGGGAGAATGTAAAAAAAAAGTTCTATTCCCATTTCCCTTTCTAGTTTTACCTGCATCCTAAGAGTCATCCACTGTTAACAATTCAGTAAACTTTCTCTATGTATGATTTTTTCCTGAGGGTGAATTTCTAGAAATAGAAAGTGATATGCATATTTAAAATTTTGACAACCATTTCTCCCTTAGTATTCTTTGTGAAAATGTTCTTGACTATTTCTTAGGCATTTCTTTTTCTACAAGAACTTTATACTCAATTTGTTATTTATAATTTAAAAGTTATTTCAAATAAGGTTATTTTGAAATTTTAGGTTCACGTAAAGAGAACTATAGTAGTATTTAAACACACATTGAAATGTGCTCTTGCTCTTTTAGTTACATCTTACATTATATTCTCAGGGAAAGTTTAATCATCCCTCCCCTCCAGCCCCCCATATGTATGACATTCCTTCATGGTTTGATTGCTATGGAAGATGAAAACTTTCAGTGACACACCCCCACCTCCCCCCATAGTAAACCTTTTAAATTTTATCATGTATCTAATCACTATTGTGTTGATACATATTTGAAAATATTCACACTATTGTGGTTTCCTTTTCAGTTTTTATAACATGTTTTTCTCATTGCTTGGTATTGTATCTAATGTTGAATAATAGCTCTAATAGCTTGAAACTTTGTATTGTTTTCCTTTAAGGGAAATACTTCTGATGTTTTTGCATTAAATATGAATGTCTCCTGAAGTTTTCTGATTAATAGCCTCTATTAAGCTTACAATTTTCTTTCTATTCTTGACTTTCCAAGATATTATCATTCTTTCAATTTTTGTTGACTTTTTTTAAAAAACTGTAAGTGTGTGTTATATTTTCTTAGATTTTATTTGACATGTTTTAATGTGGTTGCATATGGGCATCACCAGTATTCCCTGGTTAATAGTTCCCTAAGAGGACCTTTTTTTAAAAATCAACTTTATTGAGGATGCCTTAGATACAATAACATGTACTTATTTAAGATGTACAGTTAATTTTGTTTTGACAAGTGGGTATACCTGTTACTACCATCACAATTAAGAGAATATTTGCATACTGCAGTCACATCTCCCAAAAAGTTCCTACCTGCACTTTTGCAGTTAATCGTGCTTTCACTCTCATCTTGTTTTTCTTGCTATTAGTTTCATTTGTTCTAGAATTTCATATAGATGAATTTATGTAATATATACTCTTTTGCACTTGGTTTTTCTCAGTATGATGTTTTTGAGGATCATTCCTATTTTTGTGTACTTAACTAGTTCACTTCTTTATTTCTAAATAGTCTTTGATATTGATTTATCACAGTTTTATGGCCATTTCACCTATTTATGAACATTTGGATTGTCTCCAGTTTGGGCTGTTATTAATAAAGCTGCTATGAACATTCATTCATTCTGAGTTCTTGTGTGAATATATATTTTTATTTTTATTGATAAATACTGAGAAATGGAATTTGTGGAATTGTATGGTAAGTTAATATTTAACCAGTTAAGAAACTACCAAACTGCTTTTCAAAGTGGTTGTCCCATTTTACACGTCCATCAGCAATGTATGACAGTTCCAGTTGCTCTGCATTCCCATCAACACTTGGTTATTTCAGTCTTTTAAATTTCAACCCTTCTAGTGGGTATGTAATAGTATCATGTAGTACAGATGTTATCCCCTTGAACTTGTACCTGTACTTTTGCCAAGTGCTACATTGTATAGTGGTTTTACTTTATAGTAAGTCTTAAAGTTAGAAAATGTGAATTCCTTTTTTTAAAAAAAATTGTAGTTGTCAGTGGACCTTTATTTTACTTATTTATATGCAGTGCTGAGAATCAAACCTAGTGCCTCACACATGCTAGGCAAGCACTCTACCACTGAGCTACAACTCCAGCCCAGGAAATGTGAATTCTGAGCTTTATTCTTTCTAAAAATCATTTTGGCTAATTTAGTTCTTTTGGTTTTCCACAAAACTTTTTGAGCCATCTGAAAGGATGGACTTTAATTTGGATTTTATTTAATGCATAGATCAGTTTGGAAGCAATTGAGGCTTCTAATTCATGAGCATAGCTTATTTCCATTCATTTAGATAATTTTCACATTTCTTTCATGAACATTTTCTAGATTCAACATACAGATACAGTTGCTTATTGTATTAAATTGTATCTAAGTATTAATTTTGTTGCTTTATAAATAAATTTCAGTTTTCATTTATTCATTGCTATTCTGTAGAAATACATTTGGTTTTTCCATGTTGACCTTGAATTCTGGAACCTTGCTAAGTTCACTTATTTGACTTATTTTTTGGAGGATAGGTCTAGGTAACTTTTTTGGTAGATCCTTTGAAAAATTCTGTTTAGTTTCTTTCTTTTCGGTGCTGGGGATTGAATCCAGGGCTTTGTCTTGACAAGCAAGCACTCTACCAAGCTGAGCTATCTCCCGAACCCTGAAAAATTCTTGGTCATGTTATTTGCACATATTTGCAGAACAGTTTTATTTTTTAATTTGTATAATATCCCCCTTTCCTTTTTTTCCTTATCACACTGGTAGGATTTTCAGTATCATGTTGAATAGGAATGGTGAGAGCAGATAATTTTTGTCTTGCTCCTGATTTTAAGAGGAAAGCTTTCAGTCTTCATTAAGTATGATAGAGAGGTACTACAGACTGAATGTTTGTGTTCCCCTCAAGATTTGTATTTTAAAACAATCCCCAGTGTATTTGGAAGGAGTGGGATCTTTGGTGGGGGATAATTGGATCATGAGGGCTAATGAATGGATTAGTGTTCCCCACCTTTTTGGAGATGGGGTCTCTGTGTTACTCTTGCTCACCTTCAACTTGTGATTCTCTTGCCTCATCTTCCCAAGTAGCTGGGAGGATTAGTGTCTTTTTAAAAGAAGACTTAGAAAGCTTCCTCTCTCCTTTCCACCATTCCACCATGTCAAGACAGTGAAAAGACTGCAATCTATGAACCAGCAAGCAACTCCTCACCAGATTGAATCTGATGTCAACTTGATATTGAACTTGCAAGCCTCCAAAACTGAGAAATACATTTCTGCCATATGTAAACCACCTAGTCTATCTAGTTTTTTAAATAGTAGCTTTGAAGATATAAAGGAAGTGGCCTTTTATCATTTTGAGGAGAGTCCTGTTCTGTTCTTAGATTGCTTAGATTTTCTGTCATGGGTAGATAGATATTTGGTCAAATGATTTTATAATACTGAGATCATATGATTGATTTTCTTTAGTCTGTTAATAGGACAAATTACATTATTTTCAAATGTTCAGTCACCTTGCATTTGTACCTTGCCCTTGGTGATGCTGTTTTCATCTTCATAAATTGGTGGTTTGCACTTGCTAATATTTTGTTAAATTTTTTTTTCCTCCTTTCTTTTTGCTTCAGTGTCCATGAAAGATACCTTTTCATGTAATTATTTTTATCAGGCTAATACTGGCCTCTTAAAGTGTTTATGTTTATAAATGTAAGGGTAGTTTTTCTTCCTTTTACATTTCCTGAAGAATTTTTCTAGGAAAAATTACTTGTTTTATAACTGTTTAGTACAGTTTGCAAGATAACTTCTGGGCCTAGAGTTTTCTTTGTTGGAAGGTTTTGAAGGGCAAAATCAATTAATAGGTATAGGGTTATTAGAATTATTCATTGCTTCTTGAAAGCTTTAGTCTTTGAGAGTCATTTCACCATTGTGAGCTTTTGAAGTTTTTGTCTTTTAAGAAATTTATTTCAAGCCGGGTATGATGGCACGTGCGTGTAATCCCAGCAGTTTGGGAGGCTGGAGAGTTCAAAGCCATCCTCAGCACTAAGTGAGGCCCTAAGCAATTCAGTGAGACCCTGTCTCTAAATAAAAAATATTTTAAAAGGGCTGGGGATGTGTCTCCCCATGTGGTTAAGCACCACGGGGTTCAATACTTGGTACCCCCCACAATAAAAGGAAATTTATTATTTATTTCATCTAATCATTACAATAAAGTTGCTTTTTAATTTCCTCTTAATATCTTTAGTTTCTGTAGGGATTTGTTTTCTTTCATTCTTGATATTGGCCATGTGTGTTTTCTTTTGTCTTTTAATTTGGTTTAAGGTTTATCATTTATCAATTTTCCAAAGAACTTTTTTTTTTAATTGTAAACAAATGGGATACATGTTGTTTCTCTGTTTGTACATGGAGTCAAGGCATACTATTTGTGTAATCATAAATTTACATAGGGTAACGTTGTTTGATTCATTCTGTTATTTTTTCCTTCCCCCCCACCCCCCACCCCTCTTTTCCCTCTATACAGTCCTTCCTTCCTCCATTCTTGCCACCCTCCTTGACCCTAACCCTAAACCTAACCCTAACCCTAATGCTAACCCCTCCCACCCCCATTATATGTCCTCATCCGCTTATCAGCGAGATCATTCGTCCTTTAGTTTTTTGAGATTGGCTTATCTCACTTAGCATGAAATTCTCCAATTTCATCCATTTGCCTGCAAATGCCATAATTTTATCATTCTTTATGGCTGAGTAATATTCCGTTGTATATATATGCCACAGTTTCTTTATCCATTTATCAATCGAAGGACATCTAGATTGGTTCCACAATCTGGCTATGGTGAATTGAGCAGCAGTGAACATTGATGTGGCTGTATCTCTGTAGTATGCTGATTGTAAGTCCTTTGGGTATAGGCCAAAGAATGGGATAGCTGGGTCAAATGGTGGTTCCATTCCAAGCTTTCTGAGGAATCTCCATACTGCTTTCCAGAGTGGCTGCACTAATTTGCAACCCCACCAGCAATGTACAAGTGTACCTTTTCCCCCCACATCCTTTCCAACACCTATTGTTGCTTGTATTCTTGATAATCACCATTTTAATTGGGGTGAGATGGAATCTTAGTGTAGTTTTGATTTGCATTTCTCTTATTACTAGAGATGTTGGATTAGCAGGCCAAAGAACTTTTTATATGATTATTTTTCTGTTTTCAATTTTATTGTTTTCTGCTCTTTACTATTTCTGTATGCTTTGGGTTCAAATTCCTCTATGTTAAAATCTTAAGATACATGTTTAGGTCATCGATTTGTGACCTTTTCCTTCTAAGCAATGCTTTAGATGCTCATGCAAATTTGATATGTTGATATTTTCTAGGTTCTTAATATGACTTCCACTTTGACCTATGAAGCTTATGAGGTTTGTTGTTTCATTTCCAAATCTTTTTAGTGATTTTGCATATTTCTTCCTATAATTTATTTCTTGGTTAACTCTTTTTATATACTGCTAACACTTTTTCTGCTTGCTTTTCAATGTTTTGGTGTTTGTTTTTTGTCCAGAATTTGGTCAACCTTAGTCACTTTTCCATGTATACTTCAAAATAATGTGTATTTTGTTATTTTCATTGGAGTAGTCTCCAAGTATGAAGTCAAGTTGATTGATGGTGCTTGTTAGGACTTTTACTTCCTACTGAGTTTCTGTTTACTTATTTTGTTGACCATTGAGATCAGAGTTGAAGTCTCCCAAGTATAGTGAAGGATTTGTCTATTTCTCCTTTTTGTTCTTTCAATTCTTGCTTTATATATTTTGAACCTCTGTTGTTGGATTATATAAATTGGGATTATATATTGTCTTCTAGATTATATATTATCTTCTAGATGAATTGATGAAATTTTGTTCTATAATGTCTGTCTTTATCTCTGATAGTATTTATCATTCTGAATATATCAATATAGTGTCTTCAGCTATCTTCTGATTAGTGTTGATATATCTTCCACTGTCTTTTTAGTTTTTTAATCTATGACTTTTTATTTAAAATGGGTTTGCTTTGGATAACCTATTTTTTCATGTCATCTGACAATAACAATTTATCAAGATTCAATGTACATTGAATATAACCATTGTTTTCTATTTATCTGCTTGCTTTTTTTTTTTTTTTTTTTTTTTTTCCCCCTTTTTAATGGTAGTCTTATGTTTTCCAGGCTGGGCCCAAGTGGTCCTCCTGTCCCTGAGTAGCTGAGACTATAGACATGTGTCACCATGCCCAGCTTAAAACTTCCTCCACCTCCTCCTCTTTCTTATTTTTCCTAATGCTGGGTATCAAACCGGAGGCCTCATATGTGCTAGGCAAGTGCTCTACCACTGAGCTACTTACTGTTCTGCATCTCTCTGATCCTTATTAATTTTTTTTTTAGCTTATTCTATCTTCTCTAGTGGCTTACCATTTACACTTATTTTACTTTTAAAAAATGTACTTTTCTCTATGATTTACATTATAGATCTTCAATCACAGACTATGTTCAAGCTATGTTTATTTAGTGTAAGCTCTGCAACAGTATATTTTCAATTTGTCCCCATTTTCAATTTGTGCCATTGTGTTCAATATTTTATATATGCTATGAACCCATAATACTTTATATAGTTGTCATCCTTCAGGATGAGTTCTAGGACCTCCTCATGGATACCAATATCCACTGATGTTCAAGACCCCCCCCCCCACCTTACATAAAATGGCATAGCATTTATATATAATGTATGAGCATCCTCTTGTATATTTTAATCACCTTCAAACTATATTCATGCTATGTTAATAGTTGCACTGTATTTAGGGAATAATGACAAGGGAAAAATCTGCACATGTCAAGTACAGATGCAAGGGGTTTTTTTGTGTGTGTATGTCTTCCAAATATTTTTATCTGAGGTTGGTTGAATCCATGGATATGGAACCTGCGGAGATAGAAGGCCAACTGTATGATAGTTTTTTAGATCTGCATTGTCCAAGGATAGCAGTCCCCAGCTGGTGTAGGTACTTAATTTTGAATTTAAAGTTGGTAATGTAAATTTAATTTAAATTTATTTCTTCTGTTGCAGTAGTCAGTTTTCAAGTACATGTTGCTTCTAGTTAAAGAGCTTCCCCTGTCCAATTCTTTTCTTGCACTTCAGATCTTCTGGTAACAAAGTATCTCAGATTGCCATGGAAAATACTTTGTTTCACCTTTTGAAAGATATTTTACTGGAGATAGAATTCTTCCTTCAGTGTTTTTCTTACATTCAGAATGCCTTTTATTATGTTTAGCTTGCATAGCTTCTGTCAAGAAGTCCCCTGTAATTCTTATTTGTTACTTTTTGTTTTCTGACCATTTATATAAAAGATGTTTTCTTCATCTTTAAGATTTTATAACCAGTTAAGTGTAATGTTTTTTAGTATGTGTGCATTTGTTTGTGTTTTATGTTTATCCTTTTCTAGGAGAAGGATCACTGAGTTTCTTGGGTTTATGATTTGATTTTAAAATCATATATGGAAATTTCTGAGCATATTCCCTGCCCCCACACACCCAGTACTGGGCTTGAAGCCAGTGGCCATTTACCTGTCAAGTGAACCAATCATCATGTCCTTTTTATCCTTGTTTCCTTATGTTTCAGGTTACTTGATTGCATTGCTTCCTCAAATCTATGACCATAACAAACATGATTTTGTTGCTTATCTGGCATTTTCTTATAGTTGACTGGGACTAGCACTTTAACTCTCCATATTCTAGTAAGATGTGGAAGTCCTACAGATGGTATATTTTGAATATATTTTTTAACTATTTATGATGATGTTTAATAGTGACCTTTGTATCTTGATGTTATAGCTGGTTGCCTATTCCTGCTGCTGTAATAAAATACCAGAGACTGGGTGATTTATAAAAAAATAAATACATTTTATTCCTCACAATTCTGGATCCTAGAAACCCAAATCAAGGTGCTAGCAGATAGAGTGTCTAGTGAGAACTATCATCTGCTTCTAGGATGGCACCTTGTGGGTTGATACAGGGTAGAGAGTACAAGAACAAAAGGGGCCTAACTTGCTTCCCTTCAGCTCTTTTTAAGGCACTAATGACTTGATCACTTCTTCACATCACCATTAACTTTGTTCACCAATTTTGGAAGGGGGCCCTGATGTTCAAACCATAGCACTGGCAATATTCCAAGTGCTCTTGTATGTTTCACATTTTCTGTTTATGTTTCTTTATAGCTTTTAAAATTACACTTTTTAAACTTTATACCCTTAAAATTTTTTTGTGCGTGCCCTCCCTCTCCTCCTCCTCCAACTAAAATGTTGGATACTTGTGAGTTGAAGTAATGATTAGGCATTTTAAGAATATAGGATAATATTAACATTTTACCATTCCATATAACTATGTAGCTTTTTGATTGATATATTTTATAAGACTTGGAACATTCTTTTAAATTTTTAGTTCTTTTAATTCTTCATTAAAGTTGAATTTTGTTGAGTGCTTTTTCTACTTCCACAGAGATATGATAGTGTAATTCTTCACATCTAATGAGTTCATTTTGAAGTAGACTCAATTTGTACCTTTTAAAAACATCATGATAATTGATTTGCAGATATCTTGTTCATTCTTTTTGTATTTTTATTGCTGGAGTCATCCTGTGATTTTTCAATTTTGTAACTTGTCATTTTACAAAGATTTTATTGTGCCATAAAGTGAGCTGTGTTAGTTATTGAAATGAATTTTTCTGTTCTCCAAAGAAGTTTGTTTAGCATTGGAATTATCTCTTCCTTGACTGGTTTATAGAAATTTCTATTAAGACTTGGACTTAGTTTTCAACTTTTGGGAAGATTTTAACTTTTTTTTTTTTTTTTTTTTTTTTTTTGAGACAGGGTTTGTCTTAAGTTGTTGAAGCTGGCCTCAAACTTGTGATCCTTCTGCCTCAGCTTCCCAATTCCCTAATGTTACAGGCATGTGCCACTATGTCCAGCTTTGAATTTCTTTAATGATACAGAATCATAATGCTTTTATATTTATTTTTTAATCAACTTTAGCCATTTATAGTTTTCTTGCACATTGTGCATTTCACTTAAGTTTTCACATATATTGTTTATAATGTTTTTATATTTCAACTTCTTCTTTTGGAATTCTGTTTGCATTGTCATTCCTGTGTCAGTTATTTGAACTTCCTCCCCATCTTCCCATGCGCTCTTTAGAGAGCTTTGTCTTTTCCATAGCTGCTCTAAAGGTCTTTTCTGTTGGTGACCTTCACTCTTGGTCCTCTATGGTTTTCATTGCTTTTGTCTAAGACAATCTTACTTTTATTTATCCTTTTTGAGACTCCTTGAGCTTTGTGAATCTAAGAATTCACTTTTATATTTGACTATTAATCATTTGATTATTGATACTAATCTTTTCTCTCTTCTCTCTGTTGGAATGCTACATAGAAGTATTTTCCATCTTTTCATTTCATGCTCCATGGCTCTTTTATGTATTTCTGTTTCATTCTTTCTCTGTATTACATCCTGGGCATTTTCTTAATATCTCCTCTTCTATTATGCTAATTATTTTTTCAGCTGGATCTCATCTGTTCCTTTACTCATGTAAGTTCTGTCGGTCCTTTTTCTGATTTTCCTAGTCATCTTTAACAGGCTCTTCTTTTTTAAGTCATCTTTTTAATGTTGTTTTTGTTTTCTACATATTAAAGAAAAATTTTGGTAAAGACAAAATTTTGGTACCTGTAGTCTAAGTATCTAAAGTTGTTGTAGACATTTTCCTGTTGAATCTTGTTTTGCTAATTCTTACCAGCTTTAATTCTCTTCTATTTCACATACTTTTCATAATTCTCATGTACTTTTAATTGCAAGCTTATGCTCTTTAAATATATGTGGAAATTCAGCCTGGGTTGAGACAGTGTACCCTGAGACTACAATGTTCTTAACTTGTGGTTTAGCACCTCTTTAGGTAGTATGGTTTGCAGCCACAGATCTAGGTGAGGTACAGTGTGTGGCTTTACATCGTTAGACTAGACAGTCATCTTCTTCCCTACCATCTCTACCCCTCACCCAAAGCTAAGATGTTTTCATGTGCTTTAATTTAGGAAGTATTTGTTGTTTTTTTGTTTTGTTCTTGCTTTTTGGCTACTATACTGTTGAAAAATGGGAATTGAGTAGTTGAAAATGAGATATTTTACTGTGTATATGTTCCTTATTCTCTACATCATTTATTTATTATTTATTAGGGGTATGATCAGATGTCCTGGTATGCTTAGGATAATTCTACTTCATGCCTCTAATTTTTGCCTAACTATTAATTGTATCTCTTTACACTCTTAAAATTTACTTTTGACCAGCTAGCTTTAAGTGGCCCATACAAGCCTGATGCTAACTAATAATGACAGTATAGGTCCATTCATCAAGTGACATTATGATCCTTATTCTACCTTATTCTTTTTGAAGGCAATCTTGACTCTCATTTAACTTTTAGAATCATCTTGTCAGTTTCTAACAAATCAAAACAAAACAAAACAAAAAAGCTTGCTGGGATTTAAATTACAGGAAACATTGATTACTTCAGGAGAATTGGCATTCATAAAATTGAATTTTCCAAGCCAATGAGCATGGTATTTCCCTCCATTTAGTATGCCTTTTTTAACTTCTCCCAGTAGTGTTCTACATCTTTCAATGGGTTTACTTGGGGATTTGATATTTTTTATTACTATTGTAAATTATGTCCTTTTAAAATAAAATTTGTAAGACATTTAGTTGTGTAGCTATGTGTTAGAATATGGTAATGCATTTTTATATTTGTATCTCTCAATCTACTAAAACAAATATTTTATCATTGTGGAAGTTTGTAATCAGTCTCTTCCAGTTTTATTGTATACATTTATGTTGTCTATGAATTAGATTTCTTCCTTTCTAATTCTTCAAATTGGGTCCCTTTTTCTTTTTAATATTATTGGACTGATGAGCAACCTCAGTTGTTAGATTTTTGACTACATTAATTTAACAGAGATAGAAAAGAAATTTCAACTGAAATTATGGGAGCTAGAAGACAATGGAATTATATTTTTCTAATTTCAGAAGGAAAAAAGAGAAAAAGAAATTACCAATGTGGATTTCTATTCCATTGAAAATAGCCTTTAAAACTAACAGTAGTTTTAGACAAACTGAAGCAGAGAGGGAAGTTGTAATCAGCAGACTTATAATAATCTTAAATATTAAAGGATATTATTTGGGCTGAAGGTACATTGGAAGATGGAGGCATGGAAATGGAACAAGGGGTAGATATCTTTAGGAAGGAATGTTAAAAACTATCTGTGTCTGAAAAAGACATGATAATGTTTGGGGCTTATACACAGTGAACTGCATAAAACCAACAACACAAGACATGGGGGAGTAAATGGAGTTCAACTGTTATGAGGTTAAAGAAGTAGTTTGAAATAGACAATAGGGGAATAGGTCACACTTTCAAGTAAGAACAAGCAGAAATGCACTTGCCCTACTATAAACCCAAACCAAACTACTATAATATTAAGGTGATTTGCCTGCAGTATAATTACCTGCCAAGTGAAAAGGAAGATAAGCTATCCAGAACTTCTAGAAACTAGCACCCAACATGCAGTAAGAATGCATTTGGTAATTTCTAGGGAAGATTCTAAGGATACTAAAGAATAAATGAGAGGAACAAAGATAAAATGAATGAAAATTAAAGCAAAGTGGTACACTTAAGTCAAACTACATTAATAATTATGTAAATGGATTAAACATTCTTATAAGTAATTTCAGTGTAAAGGCACAGATAAGATGAAAATAAAAAGATGAAATGAGTATTCTTGGCAAATACTAAAAGCTGATATGATGTATTAACATCAAAGTAGATTTAAGGAAAGAAGTATTGTGGGCGATAAGGAGGAAAATATTATAATAGGTGGATACATTCATCAAGAGACATAATGATCCTAAATGTGTGTTCACCTAATATCACAACTTCCAAATATAGAAGGCAGAAGTTAATATAACTTAAAGAATAGATAGCACTGTATTTATAGTGGAACATTTTAAGTATGTATCTAAAGTAACTGAAACAACAATTAGATAAAGATATTTGTAAGGGAATAAAAATTTGACAGAATCAACTTGATTTTATTAACATCTGTACAACATCATATTTAACAATTGAAGACTATATTATTTTTAAGCTCACATGAGGTGTTTGCCAAAATATTCTGAGCCATGAAGAACTGATTTTTCAAAGGATTGAAATTATATAGTTCCTGTTTTATGACCACTATACAATTAAATTACAACTCAGTAACAAAATAACTTGAAAGGTTCCAAACGTTTGTAAATTAAGACACTTCTTGGTGGCCCACCATTGAATAAATAAGTCACTATGGAAATGAGAAAACATTTTAATTTGAAAATTAATAAAAATATTACCTATTAGAATTTATGGAATATAACTAAAGCAATGCTTAGAGATAACTTATAGCTTTTTTGCATAAATTAGTGAAGAAGAAAGGTTGGAAGTGAATAGTCTAATCCCTTAACTCAAAAGAGCAACAAATCAAACCCCATAAAAGTAGAAAGAAGGAAATAACATAAAAATAGAAATCATTGAAACAAAATTTTTAGTCTGTTGAGATTTTTGTAAAATGAAAACCTGTAATGAACTGATTAAGAATGAAAAAAGGGGAGAAAATATAAATTACCAAGACCAGTTATGAAAAAATATCATCACAGATCCTGTTGATGTTAAGTTGTTAATCAGCGAAAACAAAAATAACTTCATACAAATACGTTTTTGATCACTTAAGGCTCATAATTCCTGAAAAACAATTTATCCAAAATGACATATGAAATAATAGAAAATTTGAGTTATAATGAATATGATTCCTCCAGTGCTGAGCATTAAAGTCAGTGAACATTCTGTCCAAAAAAAAAAAAAAAACAAAAAAAAAACAGAACCTATGAAAAACTTTTCCAAAAAGAACACCCCAGATCCAGATGCTTCACTGGCAAATCTTCCATTTATTTAAGTAAGATATACACCAGATTTATACAGGCTGTTCCAGAAAATTAAGGGGAAAAAAAAGAGGAAACATTTCTCAGAACTCTTTTATAATTTGGCATAATCTTGATACAACCTGACCTCAGATTGACAAGAAAACAATTATAGGCCAGTATTTCCCAAGAAAATAACATAGGGATACATAAAAAGGGATAATATATTATGACCAACATGGATTTGTTCCAGGAATGCAAAACTAGTTTGAAGTTTTTTTGGGAGGTGGGGTACTGGGGATTGAACTCAGAGGCACTCAACCACTGAGGCACCACCCCAGCCCTATGTTGTGTTTTATTTAGAGACAGGGTCTCACGGAGTTGCCGTTGCTGCAGCAGGCTTTGAACTCGAAGATCTTCCTGTCTCAGCCTCCTGAGTTGCTGGGATTAACAGGCATGTACCACCACGCCTGGTTGGTTTAACATTTTTAAATTAATGTAATCCATCACTTTAACAAAATAATGAAGGAAATCAATAGTCATCTCTATAAATAAAGTCATTTGACAAAATTCAACATGTGTTTGTTAAACACCCTTATCAAACTAGCAATAAAAGGAAACATCTTTAATTTGGTAAAGTTTATCAACAACAAAAAACTATGACTAACATCATACTGAATGAAACACTGTTGATTCATATCCAGTATCTCCTGCTGTATTCAACATTGCATTGGAGGTCTAACCAGTACCCTCAGGCAAACAAAAACTAGAAAGGAAAAAGTAAAACCCAAATGTATTTACCAGCAAACAACAAAGTGATTTTAGCAAGGCAGTTAGATTGGAGTTTGTGTACTAGTAATCAAAAAGTGTAAACATTTGAAAGTACCTGTATAAGAGCATCAAAATATATAGAATAACTAAGACTTTAATAAAATTTGATAAGACTTCTATACTAAAAAATATTTTTAAATGAGATACATTTAAAAATGTTTGAAGAAGTATTCAATTTCTTTGTAATCAGATTCTTAGTATTGTAACAAATGTCTATCCTCACCACTTGATCTGTAGATGCAATGCATTCAGCTATTAAAATTCCATAATTTTTTTTGTCAAGTGGATTTTGAAATCTGTATCAAATTCTACTACCTCAGGTATCAAGAATTGCTATGAAGTTACAGTAAAACAGTTTTGTATTAGAGTAAACATAGTCAAAAAGATCAATGGAAGAAAATGAGCATCTAGAAATAGACCCTCCCATTTGATTTCTGGATTTATAACAAAAGCTGCACTGAGGTTAATAGAGCATTTATTTTTAATAAATTGGGACTAGGTCAACTGAATACCCATGGGGGACAGGTGAATCAACCTTGACCATTGCCAAATCCTGTGTTCAAGGATTAATTTGAGTTGGATCACAGATATAAATTTAAAAGGTAAAAATGTTAGACTTCTAGAAGAAAACCTAGGAGAATATCTTCACAACGTTGGGATGGGCAAATAAGACATAAACTATATAGGTAGAGAACATAAAGTTAGGAATTTCTATTCTTCAAGACATCATTAAGAAGGGGGAAAAGGCAAGCCACAGACTCCCAGAATATATTCACAATAAATAAACCTGGTCCAGGAATTGCACTGGAAAAATATAAATAACATACAAATCTAAAAAAGGCAGACAACCCAGTATTTTAAAATATGCAACAAAATGAGCAGGTCTTCACCAAAGAACACATCCAAAAGGCCAGTATGGATAGTTATTACTCATCTGGGAAATCTCACTGGGGGCAATGTTACATCCCTACCAGAATGTCTGAAATTAGAGAGTGCCAGTATCAAGTTTACCTAGGCTATGAAAAAAATTGATCCTTGTATATTGATGGTGGGAATATAAACTGCTATAGCCACTTTAGAAAACTGGCAGTATCTGTTAAAGCAAAACATTATTCCTCCTTTAACTAATTCCAGGTCATATGTACCTTAAAAAGTTGAAAACACGTACAAGGGTGTTTGTAACAACCTGAATGAATCCCCAAAGTGAAAAGTAGGCAGACACAAAAGAGTTCATACAGTATTATTCCACTCATAGGAAATTTAAGACAAGAGAAACTAATCTGGGCTATTGGAAACTGGTTTTCTCTGGGTTGGGAGGAAGTAATGACTGCAAAGGAGTAAGAGAACCTTCTGAAAGTAATGATAATGTTCTACATCTTTATCTATTGGTAATTGTTCAGATTTATATATATACAAATTAGTTCATTAAGCTGTGCACTTGTTTCATTCTTTTTAAATGTAAATAATTCTTCAGATTACTGCAGAGAAAAGGAAATACAAGTTATTGTTATGAAAATTTCCAAATTTCTATAGAGTACTAGGAACTTCCATGTATAGATCATCTTGCTTCAACATTTTGTCATTCTTATTTCTCTGTCTCCCTTCCCACTCACATCTCACACATGGTAATATTGGGTGTTTACTTTTGTTTGTAGTGAGCTCATATCCAGGACTTAATTATTATAGATATATTGATTTATTCTGAGCATATTTTATTATTTACCGTCAAATGAAATTTGTCACATATTGGTATGTATAAAGTTGAATTTCCTGTTTTCCTGTACATCCCCCCCCCTTTTTTTTTTTAATTTTCCTAGACCCTTAACAGAAATAAGTGTCTGCTAATGCTTTATTCTGAAGTGATTTGACTTGTGCGTTTGAAAGGAAGGTAGAATGAGTAGGAATCTTTGATTTATACCACTTTTGAGGGCTGGGTGTGTGGCTCCATTTTAGAGCACTTGGGAAGCATGCTGGAGACTCTGGATTTGATCTCTAACACCATGAAAACAAAACAAAACTTAGGTACCACATTTTAATGAGAAATCTTCCCAACTAAATGTCAGGTGAAGTTGAGGAGAGAAGGAGAATTTCTTTTCTTTGCCTCCCCCCCGTGGTACTGGAGATTTAACCACTAAGCTATATTCTCAGCCCTTTTTATTTTTATTTTGATACAGGGTCTTACTAAGTTGCCTAGCTGAACTTGTGATCCTTCTACCTCAGCTTCCCAACTCATGAGCATTACAGGAGTATGTCACTGTGCCCAGTTTATTTTGTTTTTTAATAGACTGATATTTTATTCTTTCATGGCAGTTTGTCTTTATTCCTCTTTATCTAACCCCCCCAACCAGTTATAGTCCCAGTGAATTAGAAAATCTTTATTGTTCTAAAATGTTGGGTATGTGCTCATTTAATTTGTTCTTCACATGTTTCTCTATATTGTCTTTAAAAATAATATTTTTGATGGCATAACAATTTATAAACATTTGGTGAGGTACAGGCTTTACCATAACAAGTTGGAAATAACAATTGTTTCAACTATTTAAATACAAGATTTTTGGTTGATATGAAGATGTTTCTAATTACATGTATTATATGCTGAGTCATTTCTGTGTAATTTTTGCTATATCAATTCTGAACTTATTGTTTCTTTTTTATACTTGTACACAAAAAAGCTTTTAGAGAAAAATAGTATTTAAACATGCTAACCTTATATCAGATTACCTTTTGGCATTACCAGGATAGTAAAACCATTTTTTCTCAGAAGTTTCAGTAGTTGTGCTTTTTAAATTGCTCTCTGTTTAGGTCTTAATTACCATTTCTGTAGTTGTTCATTTACATAATTTGGTAAATGTAGCAACCTGTAGCTTCTGACTGTAGTGGTTAATAGTAATTGGCTTTTCTGCAGTTATTTTTAGTAATGTGTCCAATTTATAGTGACATAGGAATGATAACACCTCAGTCCTCATTGTATATCTACTAGTTAGGAAGCAGGATCAGCTGAATAATTTTTCATTTGTGTGTATGTTTCAGCAATTGTATATGCATGTGAGTAGAAGATATGAACTCTGTAGATAGATTGAAAAGAATATACAAGTATAAAAAGATTTATATATAAGCTTTGATTATTATTCAAAACATGTACCTATTAATCTCTTGAAATATTTACCTTAGCAACTAAAAACAGAAAGATGGGATAATGTTAGTAAGCTAAGTTAAAAGGTAGATAATTCCAGCGTATATGAAACAGCTTCCTAATGACATTTATCATCGTTTGTCATAAAGTTTGTATTTTTGAATTTTTATCTCAGGTGTGCCAAGAGATGTAAATTATCAAAATTCTATGTGTCAAAGGAATTACTTTACTAAAAGGAAATGCAAACTAGATAAATTATAGATGTTTATTTTAGGAAAATCTTTAAAAAAAATTTTTTTGTAGTTGTGTGTGGATTGCATGCCTTTATTTTATTTGTATTTTTTTATGCAGTGTTAAGGATCGAACCCAGTGCCTCACACATGCTAGGTGAGTGCTCTACCAGTGAGCCATAACCCTAGCCCCTATTTTAGGAAGAACTTTAAGAAATGTTTTAGAGGTATAGGTGTAAAGTTAAACATAGGAGTATATAAAATAAATAAATATTCTAATGTGATTCAAAGAGTTGTAGTAAGGACTTTCTCTTTTAAGTAAGAGTCAAAAATTATATTTCTCAATTAACCTTTCTTTTTCCAGAAAAGACTCTTTAAAAGTGAGGTATTTCTTAGCTCCCCATAAGTGGCTTGCAGGGGTATAGATTCAAGCTATCAGTTAAAACTTCTGAAAGTTTGATTCTCATTCACTCCCCTACCCTCTCCTTTCTGCCTAAACTTTACTTAAAAATCGATTGTAAAAGTAAGTGCTTCCAGTATGTATTTAATGAGTGTAGGTTCTTTTTTTCCCTTTGTTCTAATTAGTTATATGTGACAGTAAATGCCCTTTGGTACATCATACATAGATGGAGTATAATTTCTCATTGTTCTGGTTGTACATGATGTGGATTCCCGCAGGTCATTTAGTTATATATGTACATAGGATAATAATGTCTGATTCATTCTACTAGGTTCTTGCTCAGCAGTTCTAACATTGCCAACAGTCAGAAGGCCAGTATAATTCATTTTGGTACTGCCAACCTCAACATTTCACTTTTCATGTTGATAATAAATAGGTCTTCTAAAGTGAGAAAATAAACTCCTATGAGATGATTTTAGAAAACTTTTGTTCTAGTAATAGATGGAAAAGTGAGAAAATCCAATATCTAAGTACATGTTTTAATGTTATTTTGTATTTGTTATCTATTGTAGGATAACAGTATCCTTTCATAAACTTAGTAGCTTGGACATTTATTTCATAGTTTCTGTGGGGCAGAAATTAAAGAGCAGCCTAGCTGGGTGGTTTTGGCACAGAGTCTCATGAAAATGTACTCAAAATGTAAACCAAAACTACAGGAATCTGAAGGCTTGACTGAACCTAAGGGATCTGCTTCCACGCTGGCGGAAGATCTCAGTGCTTTCTGACTGTTGGCAGGAACTACTGATATTTCAACATGTGAATCTTTGCTTGAGACTATTTAAATGATTTCATGATATGGCCCTTGGCTTCTCCCAGAGAATAAGCTGAGAGAAGGCAAAGAGGAAACTATATTGCCTTTAAACCCTAATCCTGTATATTAGACAGCCTTATTTACCAGATTGTCATTGAAAGAAACAAATCATAAGAGAAGCCTAATACTGAGAATAGTTACAAACTTACTCAAGTATCAGTGTTGGAGTTTGAATCCAGTATGCCCAAACACTTAGTCCTCTCTTTTTATTGTTTTACATTTCCATCAGAGAAAGGAACACAAAATTATCTCATTCATTCATTCAGCTACTGTTAGATAATGAAATAGACATAGTGCATTCAAATAAAATAAGGCCCTTTTCTGTACTTTCATTGGTTTACTGTGTGGGGTTAGGGGTGGGGAGTATCCTATTTCTGTGCTTCTCTTTATGTTCCTTTAAAGGTTGTCTATATAACCTGTCTAGAGTGTTGGCATAATGTATCCTCATTAAAATGCTAAAATGATGACTTCTAGGTTAGTAACTGGAAGATCTAGAATTGTTTCCGTAATTTACTCCTTTAATTCTTTAGCAACACATTTATATAATTAAAAAACAAGTAAGAAGTATATAAAAACCCAAAGCATTTGAAATGAATAAGTGTCACAAGTATAGAGGAGGCATGTTATTTATTAGAGGAATAGTACACAGAACAAGAGACTTAATTCATAGAAAAACTTGTAGAGAAAACTCAGAGTAAATATTCCTACTTTACTTTGTATACAGACCTGGAAATGATAAACTAATCATTTTAATCTTGATCTATAACTGTGATCTTTATTTTCTGTTCATTCCCCTCTCCTGCCTTTTTTAATACTTCAGAAATAGAAGTGAGGTAACACTATCATAACACTTGATTATAGTGACCTTGGATAAAATAGAGATAATTGATATCTATAGAGACAAGAACTACTACTGAAAATAATGAAGAAGCAGAACAATAAAAGAAACTAACAAATTACTGTAGTGTTTCTAATTACTACTGATGGAAGACTAGAAAAGTATATGAAATTTCCCAGTCCATTGAGTAAAATTATGAAAATTTTTGAGACGAAGAATTAATCCATGTGGGCCAAATATTGAGGTAATAGAAAGAGAGAGAGAGAGAGAAAGAAAAAGAAAGAAAACCACATCTGTGTGACACTGATAGAAGTGTTGAAATTAAAACAGTGCAGCCATTGCTATATAGGAGAAATTTTTAAATGGCCTGCCCCTAAGTAAGTCCTTAAGAAGTTGCAGGATACTAATTATTAAGACAAGATTTTAAATATTCCACGGAGAAAAATTTGGTTTTCCTATAGAAGAAGAAATAAATTGGCCAGAGACTTTCTTAATAGTAACAGGGAATGCTAGAAAACTATCTTTCATAGTCTAGAAAAAATGATACAATTTTGAACTACACTTAAATATGAGGGAAAGAGAAAAATGTTTTCAGACATGAAAGGACTCAGAGTTTAGCTCCTCCATATACTTCCCAAAAGAATTACTAGGGGATTTTCTAGGAAAGAAAAAAAAAAGAGGAAAATATACGATTAAATCCAGGCCTGGTAGTGGAATCAAAATTGCCACAAAAGTAGTTGGTAATAGACCTTGAAAACAAGTAGATCAGGATGTTGGAGGGTTTTGAAGAGTATCTTTAAGAAGAAACTTAAGAAACATAGTGCTTTTCATGATTCCTGTACTCTTTCCAATTTCTTTCCTCTCATTCTCTTAACAACTTTCCAATCAGGCTTTTGAATACGACATTGTACCAAAGATGCCCTTTGCAGTATCTCTGGTATCTTCTGTGCTAATGGTCATGTATAGGTTCTCATTGTATTTTACTTTTTGGCACAGTGGATTGTTTTTCTGCCTGAAACACTTTCTTCTCTTCACATACACTCCTCATTTTTTTCTTTTTTCTCTCTGGCTTCTCTATTGGTTTTTCTGTTACTTTTCACCCTGACTTCTTAAAGTTGAATTGTTACAAGGCTCAGTCCTTACACTTCTTTACCTGTCTATGTACCCTTAGTTATCTCCTCTGAGTTCATGCCTTTTTGAGTATTATCTACGCACTAACAACTACCAGATTATACTAACAGCTCAGATTTCTCCAACTCCAGACTCTTGTTTAAAGTTTCCACTTGAATAGCTCAAACTTAATACCCAAAGTTAAGCACAAGATATTTTCTCCAAATCTGCTTCTTCCACAAATTTTCCCCTCTCTTTTTTCCAATTGGTTAGACTGTAAATCTTATAGCCATCTTTGACTCCTTGCCTTCTTTCATATCCTTTATGAGTAAATTTTTTTAGCTCTGTTTTCACAATATATCTGGAACCTATTTCTCACCACCTCAGTTTTTACCCTGATCTAAAGCACTATGATCTCTTGGCAGTATTATTTTGTGAGCTTTGTATTCAGGCTCCCTACATTTGACCTTGTTTCCCTTCAGGCTCTTCAACATACTCAACATAGTAGCTGGAGGGGCCCTACTAAAACACAAGTCATATAATGTCTCTTCTCTGCTCAGTTGTTCAGTGGTTTTCCATCTTGGAATAAAACGCGCGTTTCTTGCATTAGTCTATAAAGACCTGTGTGATCTGTTCTGCTTCACTCCCCTCTCCTTGTCCTCATTAATTTTCTAACTTTATTACTTTCTTGCCTATTCTCTTGTAGACTGGTTATTACATGATTATTTCTAGAAGGTTTTACTTCACAACACAGTATTATGCCGAGAATCCTCTTTCCCTAGATATACACATTTCCCTCCCTCACTTCACATGTTTGCATCAGGAAATCCCTTTTCATTGAAGTTGTTCATCCCCAACAACTGTTTATTTCCTGCTTTTTTTGGGGGGGGGTCTATAATATGTATTATCTAACATATATTATTATTTAATTATTTCTTTTACTGTCTGTGCCTCTTACTATAATTTTAGAAAAGCAGGAATACTAATCCATTTTGTACTCCTTGTATCTACAGCTCTGAAAATAGTGCTTGGGACATGGTAGAATAAGACCTTATTCCAAGGAAAAGACTTTGGGTAAAATATTTGTCATATATACTGGTATCCTTGGTCATTCTTTAAGTTTGCCGTGTGCTGCACTGATCTGTGAAGATTCAAGTTATTTAAGATTATTTTTCTTATTAAAACAATGTTAATTAGCACCTGTGTTTTTGCTAGTATGCTGATTGTTTTTATTCCTTCTCTCTTCAGCTATTGCTTATAATCTGATGTGATCCCAATATATTAGAGGATCACAATCTGTTGATGAATTCGTGATTTATATGAGTGAATGTGGGTGTATACTCTTATGTATGCTAATATGTAACTATCAGTGGTCAGGTAATATATACAGTTAAACTCATTTGCTGAGTTGTCATCTTCTGATAAATTTGCACTAGTGATTCACAATTAGCAATGGCTCAAGTGTTTAAATAACTAAGATTTGTTTAAATAAAAAATTGAAACTTTATTAAGTTTAAAATAACCACAGGTTGCAATTTCTGAAGGAGTAAATAGATGGGTTAATTTCAAAACAGAAGGAAGTCTTCTTGTGTTTGTTAAATGGGAAGTTGTAGTTTCTCCTGATTTAGACTAGATTCTTATTTGGAATTTTCTCATCAATTGAGTGTTGTGAAGAGTAACTACATCATTGTTTACATACATTAATTGTTATTAGCCATTAAACATTTTTAAAATTGAGTTTGCATTCTTACACTTACGAATTTTAACAATTTTAGGGGTAAAGGAAGAATAGTACTTGATAAGGAAGCAAAGATAGCATTATAGTAGACTCCTAGTTTGTTCACGTGTTTCAACCAGCACTTCTTCCAATGTATTTGCTTAAACTTATAAATTATATGTGTGTTGTCAGTGACAATCATGAGGATGATATATACCAAAGGCAAGATTTATCAAGAGCAGATATAAATCTGTATTTCATATAGCCATTTTGATAGTTTTGAGGGTATTAGATTGATCTGTCAGATCAGGTTATATTTTTCTAAATTATAAAGCTGACATCTTAACTAGGAGAAGTATTGATTTTGCCATTTTTATTTTTTGCTTTTATTCCTAATATTTTTTCAATCCATTGTTTCATTGTAGGAATCTTTTGCAGCTTATCCACTGTGTGAGTAGAACTAAATCACATCCATAATTCTACTAAATTGGGCACACAGAAACTGCCATATATGTCACAGTACACTGAAAAAGAGCCATCAGGTAAGGAAGGTATAGTTCTTCTGCATTAAAGACTTCTTGATTTTCTCTGTACCTTTTTTCTCTCTGTGTATCTTTTGTGCAATATGTGACATGTCATCATAATATGGTCTTAACTAAAGGCTAGTTTTGATTCATCTATTGAATATTTGTAAAGCTTAACTTCTTTTTATATAAAATAAGTTTTGAAATTTGCCTTTGAAATTCTGATTTTTTTTTTTTTTTCCATACCCCTTGGCTTCTGTTGTGCATTCCACTCTGGAGACTTATTCCTTTGGTTGTTAATGATACTGGTTCTTAGATTTTTGGACAAGTGATCTAACACTTAATTTTAATTTTAACCTTAGTTTTTCTGTTTTTAAAATAGAACAGTGTCCACCTAAAGGTTGTTTAGGGGATTTAATAAGATAATGTAACACTTGATATTGTGTGTTATAAACACATTTTTCTTTGGTCTTAAGAAGTTATTATATTATTTTAATGTAGAAAAAATATGAAACTATTCCATTTTTTGACTATCTAGTATACTTTGAGAAAATATTCTGTTCCTGTATAGTATATATATTATGGTTGACTAAACAAACTTAGATCTTAAATATATATATATATATATATATGTACAAATATAGGTATGCTATTTAGTAAAAGATGCTATTATTTACTACTATGTGTCATTTGGTTATCAAAAATTAACGTTCAAATTGTTTAAATGTTGGTGACTTTTCTTCCCATAATGTACACTATTTACACATAGTTTTGATAGATAAGATGGCATGTGTTTGACTAGGTCCATGACTATTGTCTTATGGAGATTTTTATTTGACCTTAAACTTTGGGACATATTTTATTGTGATCTTCATGGTACATGTACAGTTTTAAGAAATTACCTATTGCCTTGATAGAAATGTATTTACTCTTGAATCGAAACCATCATATTGTGTTCTAGTAAAATTCACATTGAGCCCTTATGTGGAAGTGCTTATATTACCTACTTAGTTAATTTGGAAGATCATCCTCCAGTCCACAAAGAACTTTGTTGGCATAATAATCTGTTATTATAAAAAAATTTTTTTGGTAGATTTCATTATAAAAATCTAAAATACCAGCCAGACATGGTAACACATGCCTGTAATCCCAGAAACTAGGGAGGCTGAGGCAGGAGACTCTCAAGTTCAAGATCAGCCTTAGCAACTGAACAAGGTCCTAAGCAAGTTAGCAAGACCCCATCTCAAAATAAAAAATAAAAAGGGCTGAGGTAGTTCAGTATTTAAAGTGCCCCTGGGTTCAATCCCCAGTA
Source organism: Sciurus carolinensis (assembly GCF_902686445.1). Lineage (NCBI taxonomy): Eukaryota > Metazoa > Chordata > Mammalia > Rodentia > Sciuridae > Sciurus > Sciurus carolinensis. The sequence continues at coordinate 93,077,267 of NC_062218.1, read as the reverse complement.
CCCCCCCCCCAAAAAAAAAAAACTTAGATACCTTAGAAGCACCAAATTTTGAAAAGAAAAGGCAACTAACTTGCCTTATGAAGTATTCCATGTCTTATCTAGCATATGAAAAAGTGGTTATAAGATAGTAGTAAGGTACACTTAATATTCAGTAGCATATGATTTAGTAAATAATAACATAAATGTTGAGGTAGTTTCTCTCTAACTAGTTGTCATTGATGTGCCTCTTTTTTGTTGTTACTGTTTTTTCCAGCAATGGATCAAGAATCCAACAAGGCTGGTTGGCCCAAACCAGCAGGAGGATATCAGACAATTACAGGCAGGAGATATGGAAGAAGACATGCCTATGTCAGTTTTAAACCATGTATGACTAGGCATGAAAGAAGCTTAGGTCGGGCTGGTGATGACTATGAAGTGTTGGAACTAGATGATGTTCCAAAGGAAAATTCCTCAGGTATGTAACATGTAATTAAAGGTTATTAATAGATACATAGGAATTGGTCTTAAAATATTTCAAATTTTGAGTGATTTTTATGCGTGTGTATGAATGTAAATATCGTACAGCTTCCTGTCAAGAAATTCTGTCTTGAAATTTTTTATTAAATTTAATATTAATAGTGTATACATTTAAACACAGAAGAAATAGAATATGAGCAGTCATTAAAATATAACTGTGTTGTCATGCCAGTGATCACATTGTCACATCTTTTAGCTGAAAACTATCTTTCAGCAACAACAAAAAAATCTTTTTAATGTGCACTGAGTATAATTTCCCCTACATACTACATTTAACTACTTTTTCTTTTAGTTTTATCCTCTAAATAATTTAGCTCAGCTAGTTTAGTTTTTTAATCACTTTATAAAATACAAATACCAAATAATGCTTAGTTATTCCATTAAAATTTCTTAATTACACAGGGATTTGAAATGAATTTTTCAGATATTCGTGTATTATAATTATACATTTTTAAATTGAATTCATCATCATTTTATATCAAGCAACAATTCTAGAATATTTTTACTGTCATTTATATCTAAGAATTTGAATTAATAATTAAGGTCATTCTAGTAAAGAAGCTTGTGACAAAACTAAATTTCATTTATTTTATAATGTATACATTTTTGTTCCAAAAAATCTCAGTGTTTGTTTTTAAATTAATCGTGAAAGATAGTCACACTTAAAGTAATTTATAGTACTGATTTGATTCATGTCTTAGACTTCTGACAGATAATCTATGGCAAAGAGAGTCAACATACTGACTTTTTTGTTGTTTTTTTCAGTCATAGTTATACTACATCTAAAATGAACTCATTATAAATGTCTTACAATGGGCTAGAGTTGTGGCTCAGTCGTAGAGCACTTGCCTAGCATGTGTGAGGCATGGAGTTCGATTCTCAGCACTACATATAAATAAATGAATAAAATAAAGGTCCATCAACAACTAAAAAAAAATGTTAAAAAAAAGTCTTACAACAATTCTATTTTGGGGATAGAAATCATGTGTCTAGAAACAAGATACAGTCTTCTGAATTAACATCAAAACACAATAGAGTCTCTCTTAGATCTGTACCTTGTTGATATTATATCTGTCATAAGTACTTAAGAAGGATTTTTTCTTTTTTCCCACCTGTATGTAATAAAAGAAGGTAAATTTTGAGATTAGAGCAAGGGTCCATTGATTACCCTTTTACTCCACTGATGCTTCCAATTGTGTAGTCTCTCTTTAACTCCTTTATGTGGCTTGTAGAAGGTTTTAGGTATGACTTAGGCATAAAACCATCTGCTAAAGAAAAATGATGGAGAGGATATTGAGAGTCTGCACAATGGTATAAATGAACTGATAGGGTAATCATTCTGCATTGCCAGTTAAGTTAGGGAGCAATAAAATCAATTGCCAAATCACTCATATTTTCAAATAGGTAATAAGTGATATAATTTCTGCACAAATGATAGTTATTACATAAGTTTTTTTATCTAAATTAATCTCTTCAAAATGTCTTTTGTTCTCCATGAAGGTTCCAGTGCATTGGATCAAACTCATTCTTTACCCAACGAACCCATATTTGAAAAAAGTGAAACAGAAATTCCCACTTGTGGTACAGCATTGGATCAAACCACTGAGAGCAGTCCATCCGTTGCTACAGTACACCACAGTGAGGAAGGGAGGGAGATCTTAGGAAGCAGTGAGAATGTTCCTAATCACTCTGAGGGAGAGTATACTCCAGGAGCTTGTAATGCCTCAAGTGTCCAAAATGGAATTGCATTGGTTCATACTGACTCTTATGATCCAGAGGGCAAACACGGAGTGGATAATGACCATCTTCAACTATCTGTAGAAGTTGTGGAAGGTGATAAATATCAGGAAGCATTAGGTAATACAGTAATTGAGTTGGAAAATGGAGAAGCAGAGGCATACAATGGTCTTTCACCACCAGTTCCCTCTCTTAACTGTGAAATAAGAGATGAGTTTGAAGTGTTAGATTCAGCACCATTAGTGAAAAATTCCACTGGTGATACTGAGTTTGTCCATCAGAACGGCCAGAAATTAAAGAGGTCCTCTTCTGAAGATGAAATTGTTAGAAAGAAACAAGATAATACTGTCGAGGAAAAACAAACAGAAAATTCAACTGAAGATGCTGCCTGTGTTCCGGGGCATATTTGTAGTGAACAAAATGGCAGTGATAGGGACAAAAACCGTGGAAGTTCTCCTGAACAGGTAGTGAGGCCAAAAGTTAGAAAAGTGATAAGTTCAAGTCAGGTGGACCAAGAAGTAGGTTTTAATAGGCATGAGGCTAAACAAAGAAGTGTTCAGAGATGGAGGGAGGCTTTGGAAGTTGAGGAGAGTGGCTCAGATGACCCCTTAATAAAATGTGAAGAATATGATGGAGAACATGACTGTATGTTCTTGGATCCACCCTACTCAAGAGTTACACAAAGGGAAACAGAAAATCACCACGTAACCCCAGAAAGTGGAGCCACAGCAGGAAGGCAAGAAGTTCGGGATAACAACTTTTGGAATGGCTGTGGAGATTATTATCAACTCTATGACAAAGACGAAGATAGGTAAGTCTTCGTGTGGTACTTTGTCAGATTATGTTGAACATAGTGGTTTATTTCTAGTGTGAGGGTTGATGGACTCTTTGATATGATCAGAAACTTGGATATTTTAACTTATAAACATTCTTTATAAATATTCTTAGCATTAACCACATATGCAAACTACTGGTTAGATTATTTCACAGGCACTTTCTTTTGGGTATTTTAATAACTTACAGAAATTATAAATTCAGATAATGAATATTAGTTATTAAGGGTAAAGATGCTAATTATTTCAGTTCATGGTATTTCCATGAATGAAATGCAAAGTACATGTTTATAGTATTAAAAAAAATCTACATAAAGCCAGTATGGGGTTTTAGAAAGTGATTAAGATCACAGAAATTATTGATTGGTAGTACTGCATTAAGTTTGCAAGTAGTTGTTAATGTCACCTATTTCCCTTTTTATTGGTTCTTTCTGTTGCTCTTTTTATCATTAGGTTTACTTTTTATTTATTTTTGTTAGCATTTAAAAATTCTCATCAACCACTGTAGTTGTAAATACTGCTATTTCCCCCAATAGTAGCCGAGGAAACTGAGGAACAAAGAATTAACTAACTTAAGGTCACAAAGTGACTAAAAGTTAGAGCTGGAATTTGAGTTAGTCCTATTCTTTCTGAACTCCAGAGGCTGTGTTCTTCACCATATCTATGCTATTTTTAAGAGAACGTTTAACTTTTCTTACACTCAGCATTCTGACTCATTTTACATACATGATTCTGTTTTGTCCCAAACAATAGAACATCAGAAAGAAATAGAGAATTTATTTGTAAAACTGGTGAATTTTCACCACATCAGAATCCAGACTTTAATGCATCCTTTTAAACTAGTTGCAAGCCTGACAGTGCAATTGTAAGACTTTATTAACTAGTAAAATAATCATTCTTTTTTACATTAAACAGTAGTATAAAGGAAGAAATTTATCATATGAATGAATTTATGGATTTTATTTCATGTCATAAAATAATAAACATTTGATTTTTAAGTATGAATTAAGCTCCTATAATATAGTATGTATAATATATTTTAGAAAACAAACTAAAATATAATTTATACTGCTGTCTTGAAGCTTATAAGCTTTAAGGGATAACAGATAATTTTAGTCTATTGAGGTTTTTTTTATGGGGAAGGGTAACTGGGAATTGAACTCAGGGGCCCTCAACCACTGAGCCACATCCCCAAACTGTTTTTTATTTTATTTAGAGACAGGGTCTCCCTGAGTTGCTTAGTGATCCTCCTGTCTCAGACTCATGAGTCACTGAGATTATAGGCATGCACTGACCTAGTCTGTTAAATTTGGTTACAAAGTTTTGCTTGACTTACGTTTTTTCAGTTTGAGTCTACAGTCTTTTATTCAAAATTCACAAAGTTCTAAAAACAGAAATTGGCTACAAAAACTTGACCCAGTGTTAACCTTTTTGATAGCTGATCTGAATTTGAAGTAAAACGAGACCCTTTTTTCAAGTATTCATACATTCCTCTACAGAATATGAGTGTATTCAATTATTGGTTGCTGGCCTAGGTGTCTTTGGGGGTTGTTAAACAGTATTTCTAAACCCAGTGTGTATGGAGGGTGGTGAGGGTGGTATCTAAATTCCCCAACATATGCAGCCCTAAGATTTTTGGATTGGATTTCGAACCTCTCTTGTACCTCTAGGTTACTATAAAAGAAGTCTTTGATAATCTATCTTTTGGAAAATATAAGGTTGTTGTATATTTTTCTTAGTTACATTTTTGCTTCTTAGAAGAAAATTGCTTAACTTGACTGTGCTTTCACCATTGTGGACACACTAATCAAAAAAGGAAACCTCTGAGTTTTGCTTGCTTTTTATGGTCAGGTTGAACATCACGTGAAGAAGTTAATGAAATATCATGTTGTTTGCCAACCTTAAGAGAAAGGGTAGTTTCTTTAGCTCCTGGGTTTGGGTTGTTTTGTTTTTGTTTTGGTACCAGGGATTGATTGAACTTCCCTAGCAGTGGAAATGTTACTTTGCCTAGGAGGACTCTGGACTTTAAATGGTTACAGGATGTTTTCTTAGTATATCTTATTGTAATTTTTTTTCTGAAGTGATATGTCAGCATTATGAACAATGACTTTTTTTTGTTTGTTTTTGGTTTTGTTTTAACAAATAGGAAAAACACAGTTAATAGAAACATTAGTAACAATGACTTACAGAACTTTTAGTTGGGATGTGCCATAATGATGGAACTGATTTTGTAACATTATTTAAGACACATTGAAATGCTAGTAACAACTTGGGTGTTTTTTGTTTTTTTAAGAATCACATAAAAAGTTCTCAAGCATAGTGGTTCTGCTTTCCATTCCACTTGTATTTGCATATATGTTTTAACTTATATTTAGGACCTTATTTCAGTCATCAGAAGAGTTTCAAGGAGTAAATTTTTTTCTATGCTTCTTTGTCCTGTTCTTGTCCACTCACTCCCTTCCAAGTATCATAGTTGCCAAGGTGCTTTTTAAAGTGATGCCTCTGAAGGTTAAAATTGAGTAGCCATACCTTTTTATTTAGTTTTATTTTGCCCCTTATTCATCTGCCTGATGTTTTACTGTTCCCCTGTGCAGCTATGATATTAGCAGATTAGAGAAATAGGGAAACAGTGACTCTACTTTTCTCAGTTTCTTGAGAAAGAAAGTATAAAGAACTGATTCTTAATTTGAGCCTGTGAGCTTTTGTTTTGTTTTGTTTGAGTTGATTTCTCTGCTTTGTAATACTAAAGATGATATACTTGAACTATTTGTTTTTTTGTCATGTTTGTATTATAAAAGCACTCAAGCTGGAATGACAGTAATCCCAGCGACTCCAGAGGCTGAGGCAAGAAGATTGCAGGTTCAAGGCCAACCTCAGCAATTTAGTGAGAACCTATATCCCAAGTGGAAAATAAAAAGACGGGATGGGGTAGGATCTGGGGTTGTGGCTCGTTGTGGCTCAGTGGTAGAGTGCTTGCCTAGCTTGTGTGAGACCTTGGGTTTGATCCTCATCACTGCATATAAATAAATAAATAAATAAATAAATAAATAAATAAATAAAATAAAGATTCATCAACAACTAAAAGAAAAAAAATTTAAAAAGGACTGGGGATATAGCTCAGTGGTAAAGAGCATCCCTGGGTTCAATCCCAGTTCAAAATAAAATAAAAAATGAATAAAAGGGCAACAAATAAAACACCAAGAACATAACTAAAATTTATTGTAACATTTTTAGATATTGGAACTTGGGCCACTTTTTTTAAAATATGGATATTTTTTCTGTGTGGAAAAATATTTTAATGAATGCGTGATCACCTTCCTCTCTGAAAAATTCTAACTAATCACTTAATCACATCTGAAATGTTACGTTCTATGGGGATAAGCATTGCAGTTGGTAGCATTGCTCTAGGCTGTTTGACAGAAATAGAGCACCACCTTATTAAATTAGAACTGCAAAGGGAATTTTAATAGACAGCATATAATTACCAGACTTGGAATTAGACCAAAGAGCTAAGGTTAGCACCTTGCCCTTTTGAAATATACCCGAGAACTTGAGTAACTGAGGATAAGATGTCAAGTTGAAAAAAACTTTGAGCAATACTAGCACATGTTAACCTTGGGCCTTAACTGTTTTGAAGAGAGGCATGCCATCTACTGATCATTTCTTATAGCACTTGAGGTTTCTTTTAGAGTTTTTCTGTCCCTAGGACTTAACATTCCTTTGAAAATGTTTAAAAAATAATAATAATAATTAAGGGAAAACGTCAGGACAGCTATTTTTGTTGATATTGTTGGGAGAACAAAATGAATATTCATCATTTAGTTGATTTCAACTTGATATATTGATTTCAATAAAGTTTACTGGAAGATTCTTAAGTGCCAGCCAGGCTTTATTTCAGGAGCTCTATAAATGTATAATAATAGTGATCCCTGTACCCATGTTATTCACCAGTCTTCTGAAGACAAAACATACACACACATTGTTGTGAGACTATAAAGCTTTTTTGTATTCTGTATGTTAGTTGAGATGATGAAGAAAGATCACTTGACAACCACAGCAATAAGTAAAACATCTATGAGCAGCCTAAACAAAGATCTTTAAGCACATTCTGCAGCATTTCAGCCAACCTTTTTTATCTTTTTTTCAAGTTCACAGAAATTTAGTAAATTCATGATAAATGGGTATGTTCCTCAAGCATGCTGAGGAGTTAAGAGTATTACAACATCCTGGTATAAAGGAAAAAGAAAGTAAGAGACAGGCACAATTCAAAAAAGCACAGATATCTAGGCCTTTTAAACTAACTTTAAGCAGCCTTTTGTATTTGAACACATTCAGTTCATTATCAGTGTATTGCGTCACAGGTCAATATTAGCAGTGGTAAAATGTCCCAGAATGCTTAAAATACTGTCAGATAAGAAAATTTTCTAAAATTTCACTTTTCTGTAGGTTCCTCTATAGAGTTTTATAAAAACCTGTGATAAATGCCAGAAAAGATAAACCTATCATTTCCTTGGGAAGTTAGGGAATGAAAGATTGCTGTGGTTGATTTTACTTAGAAATCTTATTTCTGCTTGGAATTTATACCTAAAGTATTTTTGTCTGTCTATAAATCAATTCTTATAATTTTACTCTTATGTGGAAAAAGTTCCTTTGCTTCATAACTGAATGGGTAAAGTGGTAACATTTGAGTAAGCTGTCTGCTTTCAAATGTCACTTTTTAAGTGCTTCTTGGGAAAGATCCCAATGAAAAACCATAAGAAGATCAAAGAGTTCCTTACTTTGGTTTTTACTTTGAAAATTTTAATATGCTTAACTCATCTTTTAAAATCCTATTTATTCTGTTGCTTTCTGTCAGTGAAAATATTTTTAAATCTTTTCTTTTTGTTTTTCGTTCCATATATTCCTGTCAATCTTAGTAGATAACTTTGTTTCCTTGCTTTTCTAGATAGGTTGAAATAAACGTGAATGTTGTTTCCTTTGTATTAGAATATGTTAGTATCCATTTGTATTTTTAATTTTTTCTTCAACAAAGAAGTAGTTTTTCTCATTCTGTGCTAACAGTTACTTCTGACACATTATCCTTGCCCCTAGGTTGCATCTTTCTATTTCTCAAGCTTGAATTTTTTTAAATCCTAGGCAAAACTTTCACTTTATCTAGCTCTGCTAACACTTGTCCTGTTTGTGTTTTTTCTTCCACTACTAAATTTTTACAGTTAATATTCCACATCTTGTATTTCTATTCTGTCACAATCCATTCTTCTTAATTGCCTGAAAATCCCATTTCCCATATTATTTCTGTATTCTCTAATGTTAACAGTGACCTCCTAATTTCCCCATCTGTTCCTCTTTTCTCAGTATGCATTTTCCTTGACTTCTCTGTTATTATTCAGACTGTTTATTCATTATTCCCTACAGTCCCTCTTCCACTGAGCTATGTTGGTTTCTTCTTTGCTAACTCTTTCCTGGACATCAGAGGTCTGCATACTTTTCCTTAAAAGGTATCCATATAGTAAATATTTTAGGTTTTATGGACCAAAAGCAAAATCAAGAATATTATGTAGGAACTTATATAGCCATGAAAAAGTACAAAAAAAGAAAAGAAAAATCCCTCATATTTTGAATCTTGAGAAGACAGGAAGGTGACCTAGCTTGACTGATGACCAGAGTGTGACCTCTGGTATAAAAGAAGACAAAAGTTGACTGGGTGACCAGGAGGCTGATATTGTCATTAAATACAAACCAGAGGATGTAGAGTAGATTTTCTTTGGTTTAAAAAAAAAGAAAGTAGTGGTGTATTGGTAGAAAATCCACTAAAATGTCTGAAAAGACAGATTGTGTTATGAAAAAAGTAACGATTGTCTTTTTAAAATGTTCACTGTTTCCAAAAGTTATACTATTTTGTCTGCAGTATTCATCAAAACATCACTACAGACTTGAAAAGCAAAAATTTATATACTTATTTCATAGATGAAGAAAAGTGACCTCAGTGAAGTTTATTGTTCAAACTTGCATCACTAGTAAATAACTGAGACAGATTCTAACCCAAATCTTGCTCTTACCGATATGGAGTTCTACCACCAAGGCTAAGAAAAAGGCAGTAGTGACTGGAACTTTGACTTGATATTAAATATAGTGCTTTGTTTCTTTAGTAAAGAAATTGCCCATAGTAGGATTTTTGTTTAATTTTTTTTTTACTATTAGAAAATCTGTATTATAGCTGAATAGTCTCCTTTGATTAACACTCTGAATCAGTTTAGTCTTTGAGAGCTACAAATTGGTAATAAACATTAAGTTTGAAATTTGTCAGAGAAAATAACATTGACAATGAAATAGTAGTAGAAATTGTTCATATACTAATACCTCTCACTCATCAGAAATGCAATTTTTGGAACATATTCAACAGTGTTAATTATTGGCTCTTTTCAAATAGCTAATTACAAACTAAAATTTCTCTATTTAAAATCATGTGGTTGCACAGTCTTTAGTACCTTCCAAGAGTTTATAAGCACTTTATTTTTCAGTCTCCTTGGAAACTACTGGTAAATTTTTAAAGAAACTATGACTTTGAACTTCATAAAAAAGGGAGATTCCTTAGACCAATTAAATTTAGTAGAGTTTATTTGAGCAAAACAAAAACAATTCATGAATTGGGCAACTTCCAGTTCAATCCATACAAACAATGTGATCAGATAGCATTTGTAGAAAGAGATGAGAAATGCAAAACAATTTAATTGAACTACAGCTTAGTTCATTGGTTGGTCACTTGATTACATCTTAGTTAATTGACTGCAGGACTTCCTACAGCCAACCAAAGCTTACTTTCTGTGATTAAACTATTGGTTTGGGTTGATGAACCCAGTTCGGTTTACAGGTCCATGATCTCCCACAAATTTCATTTAACACTTATGAAAAATAAATTCAACGTTAAAGAAGCAGCTTCACTATAATGAGTTGGACTAAAAAAGCAAGAATTCTAGTCCATGAAATAATTGAAAAACAGAAGGTGCAATTTTACATAGAAGGATCTTGAAAGAAATGAGGTGATCTAGTCCTAAATGGGGAAAATAAGGTGAAGTCTTTGTGAAGGATCTTGATGAGAAAAATGGTTGTGGCAAAAGTTTTGCTTTGGGAATAGGGTTTGTAATTGAGCATTTATCTAAGGTAAGAGTTGGATGTAAGGATGTACTGAAATCATAGTGTAATGAATCATAATGGTTCTCAAAGAAGTTTAACATTTTTATTCTGTATGCCAGTTTTTCCAAAGTGGGTGAAATACATCAAGTGGTACATAGATATGTTTTTAATTTTAATCATTGCTTATTTATTTGAATGAGAATTTTTAAAAATATAACTGGCACATTAAACATGAGATTTATTTATTTATTTATTTTGATTTTTTATTTGTTCTAATTAGTTATACATGACAGTAGAATGTACTTTGATACATCATACATAGATGGAGTATAATTTCTCATTCTTTTTTGCTTGCACGTGATGTGGAACTCCACTGGTCATATAGTTATATGTATACTTAGAGTAATGTCTTATTATTTTCCAGGTCCTGTTAAAGTGATTCATACATTAACTCATTAACCTCTCAGATGAACTCACTGAGTTACTAGACACTACATTATTTTCACCTGATAATGAGGATATAATGGCACATCAGTGTTTTCAGTACTAGTAAGTGGTAGATTCAAGTCCAGACAAGCTGATTCCAGAACCTGTGTTCTCTCTTACCTATTGTTCCTTAGGACACAGTGTTATTATGCAGCTATAGCAAAATTGTGAGGATGATAGACACATGGCTTAACATGAAATACTGTTATAAGAAAGAAAGAGCTATTAAAGGTTTTTGGAGTGTTACACTAGAAATGTGCCATATAATATAAGTTGAAATGAAATGATAATGATACTCAGAATGTATTTTTTAAGTTAATTGAAGGAGTCAGATTAACTTAACCACTGAGCCACATCCTTAGTCCTCCTTTTTCTTTCTTTTCTTTTTCTTTTCTCTTCTTTCCTTTTTCTTTCTTTCTTTCTTTCTTTCTTTTTTTTTTTTTTTTTTTTTTTTTTTTTTTTTTTTTTGTATTTTATTTAGAGATAGGATCTCATTGAGTTGCTAAGGCTGACTTTGAACTTGAGATCCTCCTGCTCAGCCTCCCAATCCACTGGGATTACAGGCATGCACCACGGTGCCTGGTTTTAAGTAGATTCTTGACCAGAATGTTGGGTGGAGGACACGTAAGACTTATTTCAACATTAATTAATAATATCTTAGCCTTTGGTAGTACAAGATGACTAGTTCTTAAAAGCTAAGATAGGGTGGGCTTTATGGTACATGTCTGTAATCCCAGTGACTCCAAAGGACCAGCCTCATCAATTTAGCAAGACCCTGTCTCAAAATAAAAAAATTGAAAAAGGACTGGGAGTATATCTCAGTGGTAGAAATCCGTGTGTCACCAAAAAGTAAACAAACAAGCGAGTAGTCCCCCTCCCCCCGAAAGAGTAAAATATATGACCAAATTAACCAAATGAAATGTAATCTGAAGTAATTTTCTAAATTTTATGAGGTTCATTATTAATCCTCTTTATTTAACCTTTTGTTTTCCTATCTATATGTTTTGTTGAACTAAAATTCATGTTTGTTCAGTGCTCCTTCTTATGAATTTGAATATCTTTCCTTTTAAAAGTTTGTGTGTGTGTGAAAAAGGAGGAAGAAAATAAACTTTTACTACATGGTAATAATACTTGATACTTATTCATAGAATGTAAGTCATTACTTGTCATTATGTAATTAGAAAATGTTTTCAGTCAGATCAGATGAACAGTACATTTTTTATTTAATCCAGATAGCATTTGTGACTACCAAATTTTATTTAAAATATTATTTAGAAATATGCCAAACTATGAAAAGCCTATATGTAGGCACAATGGAGTTATATGCTTCGGTGAAAGGAAAAAAAAAAGTGATATGTCTGTAATTTGCCATATGCCATGCTCATTTGAAAGAATTACGTTCTGCTGAATCTATTTCTGAATATTTAAAAATTATTTAAAAAATTGCATTAGCAGTCCCCTCTGTACCATGATGCCTGGTTAACACTCCACATGATAAAACTAACTGAACATGTAATGATAGTTTATTTTGTTTGTTTTGATTTACAGTTCAGAATGTAGTGATGGAGAATGGTCTGCTTCTTTGCCCCATCGATTTTCTGGTACAGAAAAAGATCAGTCCTCAAGTGACGAAAGCTGGGAGACTCTGCCAGGAAAAGATGAGAATGAGCCAGAGCTACAGAGTGATAGCAGTGGCCCTGAAGAAGAAAACCACGAATTATCTCTTCAGGAAGGGTATGTTCAAACCGTGATATTTACTTTTTTAAAATGTTTATTATACAGTAATGTTATATATCACATTTAGATGTTGGGTATGCTACTAAATTACCTTTAAAAACCCCATGTAGAACCAGCAGGCTCTTCTGATTTTTTTCATGATGCTTTTAAAAGGACCAATTAAGAATACTGTCCATTATCTTCTACAGAGATAATAATGTATGCTGTCACTTTGCTTTGTAAAGAGAACTTGTGAAATTAAAAGGTCAGTTTAAACTGGGTGAGGTGGCACATGCCTGTAATCCCAGCAACTCAGGAAGGCCAGGCAGGAGGGATCATAAGTTCAAGACCAGCCCCAGCAACTTAGGGAGACCCTAAGCAACTTAGTGAGACCCTGTCTTAAAATAAAAAATAAAAGGGGCTGGGGATCTAGCTCTGTGGGAAAGTGCCCCTGGGTTCAATCTCCAGTACCAGAAAAATAAATAAAATAAAATGTCATTTTAGTTGAATTAGGAATGAGTAAATTAGAGTTGTCATCGTTATACACATGAGTCATTGGCCAGGGAGAATGGGTAACCTCAAGAGGGAAATCAGTGTTTGTTTCACAGAAATGGAAACAGTTGCAAAAACTAAAGATTTAATAATCTTGTCTGATTGCATTGGATGATGCCATCAAAACATCAATGATTAATGATAAACATCTTTGACTTTTCCTGACTTTAATGGGAATGCTCCTTGTCTAGGGGTTGTCAGACTTACCTTGTAAAGGGCCATATATTATTTTATGTTTTGTGTGCCAGTCTCTTTTGCAGCTCCTCAGACTTATGTTGTATAAAAGTAGCTATAGGCAATATGTAAATAGATGAATGAATGGTTGTAGCTGTGTTCCAATAACAGTTTATTTACAAAAATTGTGTCAGGCTGTAAATAACCTGTGGCTCATGGTGTACCATTACTTATTCTAATATTTCCCCAGTAAAGCAAGTGTATGTTGATTTTTCTCTCCAGCACAAGTGTGTGTATATGCCTACACACATGGGTTCTTTTCCCCCCCGCATCCCTACCACCCCTCTTTTCCCTCTATACAGTCCCTCCTTCCTCCATTCTTGCCCCCCTCCCACCCCCCATTATGTGTCATCATCTGCTTAACAGCGAGATCATCTGTCCTTTGGTTTTTTGAGATTGGCTTATCTCACTTAGCATGATATTCTCCAATTTCATCCATTTGCCTGCAAATGCCATAATTTTATCATTCTTTATGACTGAGTAACATTCCATTGTGTGTGTGTGATATATATATATCACAGTTTCTTTATCCATTCATCAACTGAAGGACATCTAGGTTGGTTCCACAATCTGGCTATTGTGAATTGAGCAGCTATGAATGTTGTTGTGGCTGTATCTCTGTAGTATGCTGATTTTAAGTCCTTTGGGTATAGGCCAAGGAGTGGGATAGCTGGGTCAAATGGTGGTTCCATTCCAAGTTTTCTAAGGAATCTCCACACTGCTTTCCAGAGTGGCTGCACTAATTTGCAGCCCCACCAACAATGTATGAGGGTACCTTTTTCCCCACATCCTCACCAACATCTATTGTTGCTTGTATTCTTGATAATTGCCATTCTAATTGGAGTGAGATGGAATCTTAGGGTAGTTTTGATTTGCATTTCTCTTATTACTAGAGATGTTGAACATTTTTTCATATATCTGTTGATTGCTTGTAGATCTTCTTCTGTGAACTGTTTGTTCATTTCCTTAGCCCATTTGTTGATTGGATTATTTGTATTCTTGGTGTAGAGTTTTTTGAGTTCTTTGTATATTCTGAAATTAGTATTCTATCTGAAATATGAGTGGCAAAGATTTTCTCCCACTCTGTAGGTTCTCTTTTCACATTGCTGATAGTTTCCTTTGCTGACAGAAAGCTTTTTAGTTTGAATCTATCCCAGTTGTTGATTCTTGCTCTTATTTCTTGAGCTATGGGAGTCCTGTTAAGGAAGTCTGATCCTAAGTCAACAAGTTGAAGATTTGGACCTACTTTTTCTTCTATAAGATGCAGGGTCTCTGGTCTGATGGGTTCTTTTTTTAATCACCAAGGACATACCTTTATTATTTTATGGGTTTTTGCTGATTTTTATTAAAGTTCTTTTAGCATCAAAGGACATGATCATAAAGATTTTCTACTTTCAGCCTGATGATCTTGAGGAATTATTCTCCTTTTAGATTTGCTAATATTCAAATATTTGAATAAACCAAACATAATCACATAGTCATGGTTTAATGTTGGAATCTGTTTGCTGTTATTTTGCATAGTACTTTTATGTTGAGAACATGAAGAAGGCATTGTTTCTACAATTTGGTTTTATTATCAGTTTGGCATTTGCTTTGCTAAATGAAAAATGTAGACTTCTTTTTCTGTCCTCTGCATCTGTTGTTTAAATGGTTTATTTATTCCTTTAAAGGTTGTTAATATTTGCTTGTGAAATCATCTAGACTTAGTGTAGGGGAATACCTTTTTGATGATTTTAGTTTTTTTCCTCTTGGTTCTAATATTTATTTTCTCCTTGGATCTATTTTGGTAAATTATGTTTTCTTTGGGAAAAAAGCACTCTTTCATCCTGGACTAGTGTTGCAATTTATACTTCTTAAACTATATAAATTTCCTGCTTGACATTAATACTCTAAGAAAATCTAGGTAGGAGAGATACAGATAATAAGCAAGATATAAGCACAGTAAGTTACAAACTGTGCTACTTACTATAATGGAAATAAAACAATAATATGTTAAAAAATAACTAATAAGTTATTGTTTTGAAAACTAAGCAAATCATTATGGAGGTTCCTCAAAAGACTAGGAATGGGATCACCATATGACCCAGTAATACCACTCCTGGGTATTTATCCTAAAGAATTAAATTGAGAGTACTATAGTGATACATTCATACTCATGTTTATAAAGCAGCACAATTCACAATAGCCAAATTATGGATCAACCTAAATGTCTATCAGTGGATGAATGGATAAATAAAATGTAGAATATAGGCACAATGGAGTTTTATTCAATCATAAAGAAGAATGAATGAAATTATGTCATTTATAGAAAAATGGATTAAACTGGAAAGCATTATTTTAAGCTAAATAGACCAAACTTAGAAAGTCAAAGATCAGTCATCTTATCTGTCATATGTACAAGCTAAAGGTAAAAATGGGGAAAAAGGTGGTGGTAAGGTCTCATGAAAATACAAGGAAGACCAGTAGAGAAGGGAGACTAGAAGGAGGGAGGAAGGGAGGAAATGATATTGACCAAATTATATTGTGTGCATGTATTAATATATAAAAATAAATCTATTATGTATAATTATAGCACAGCAATAGAAATATGGAAAACATTTAAAATTTTTAAAAAAGAAAGTTAAAAGTTAGAAAATGATATTTTAGGCAAATATTAAGCAAAAGTTAAAAAAAAAAAAACAAAAACAGAAAAGTCCCAGTAGCATTATAAAGTATACTTAAAGACAAACATTATTAGAGAGAAAGAAAGTCACAACTGAAGGTAATAAACCTAACTTACCAGGGAAATAAATATACCAATCCTAATGTACCTAATGAAATAGAGTCAAATTATAAAAATCAGAATTTGACCAAATTATATGAATTTACTCTCTTACTGGGAATTTTTTACATACCCATCTCAATTGCTTATAATTCATGGATATTAAAAAGTTAGTCTGTCCTTAGCAGATTTGAATAACTTACACAGGATTTAATGAAGACTGAATTATCTGACATACACAATTATAAAAACCAGATATGCATTAGTCAATTAAGTTAACACTTTCCAAAGAATCAAATATTCAGACTGTGTACTCTGACTACAATTAACTTAGAAAACAAAAACACAAAAACAAAAGCTTGTTTTTCAAAAAATACTTACATGTATTGTTATCCTTTCTTTAAATAGCCAGTAGAACAAAGAAGAAAGTATAAAAGAAATTTAAAATTGTTTATAACTCAATGATAATAAATATACCACCAGTTAAAATTTGTAGAATACAGTGAAAATACTTAAAGGAAGATTTATGATCATAAATGCTTATGGTAGAAAAGAAAAAAAAGTCGCTAGGTGTTGTGGCACACACCTGTAATCCCAGCGACTCTGGAGGCCAAGGCAGGAGGAATCCAAGTTCAAAGCAAGCCTCAGCAATTTATTGAGTCCCTAAGCAACTTAAGCAAGACCCTGTCTCAATATAAAAAAATAAAAAGGATTGAGTATGTGGTTCAGTGGTTAAGCATCCATGAGTTCAATCCCTGGTACCAAAAAAAAAAAAAAAAAAATACAGAAAGAAAAGAAGAAAAGCTAACAATGAAGGAGCTGTGCTTTTAACTTGAAAAGGAATATTAGAATAAAGAAAATAATAGGAGATAAGAATTAGTATTAGTAAAAGCACAAACATTGATGAAATAGAAAAAAGTTGAAGATCAAAGAAGTCATAAGTTCATATTTTGAAAAGATTAACAAAAGTAGATGAAGCTTGGATAAAACTGAAAACAGTATTGTAAATTTTGTGTGGTGCATTTGAAGACTTATACTGACAAGTTCCTAGAAAAATAATTTACCAAACTTAAGAGAAAAAAGGAAGTCTACATAATCTTAAAACTATTAAAAATACAGAATCAGTTGTTTAAAATGTTCTTATGGAACAAACAGTTGATCTGGATGATTTTGGTCCAGGATCAGATCACTTCATTCTTACATAAATTATTCCAGAGAATGGAAAAAGAACTACTCCTTCAAACTCATTCTGTAAGTCCAGTGTAACCCTAATTACAGAAGTGTATATAAAAAAAAAAATTAAGCTTATTTCATTTATTAAAATAGATGCCCAAATCTAAAATTATTTGGAATTTGAATGTTTATTTTTTAAAAGAAAAATAAATTACCAATCTGGGTTTGTTTGAGAAATGTGAAGGTAAATTAACATAGAAGATCTGTAATTATCATTAATCACAAAATACAGGAGAATATCCATAATACATAGTCTGTAGATGTAGTGAAAAAAAATCACTTAATACTCTTCAACATCTCATCTGTATAATGAAAACTCAAAGTAAGATTGGAATATTTGTTATTATTGTATTTACAGCAATAGTAGCAAAATCAGTAGAAATGATTTGCAACAAGAAAGTATTAAAATTTTTTCCTCCTTAAATTTCAATTAGTAGTTAAGAAAAGTGTGCTTGCTAGCACTGTTTTTATAACCATCCTAGTAGAGGTCTTACCATGGTGCACTGGGAAAATAATAAAAGGAAAAAAGATATAAAAAGGAAGAAAACAAATTGCTGTAATATATTTGAAGTTTTTGAAGAATTTAAAATTATAGTCTTTCATTCCTTTGGGGTATTTGTTTCTGCCACAAACTCTACAAAATTGAAGATACTTTTGACCCTATTGTTCAGAATCTTGTTTGTTTTAATTTTTAAAAAATTGATGTCTATTTTGATTTATTAGGCTGGAAAGTCCAAGAGCATGGTGTTGGCATCTAATGAGGGCTGTCTTTCTGCATTATAGCATGGCAGAGGGCATGGTGAGACAGAGCAAGCACGCCAGCTGGTTACAGTCACCAATGTCATCATGGCGCTCTACCCTCTTAACCTCATCTAAATCTGATTGCCTCCCAAAGGCCCAAAATCAGTATATGAGTTTGGGGATTAAATTTCCGATATATGAACTTTGGGGGACAGATTAAAACCATGGCAGGTCCCATTTCTTCCTCCCTGCGGGTGCTGTTTTTCTCTCCCAACTCATTCATTACCTCTGCAGCCCAATACTAGGGCCTTTCCCTAGCCCACAGAACTACCCTCTCCCTTGGAAACCCCGCCCCTGTCTCTTCTCTGCTCTTCAGTCCTTTTTGAGGCTCTGCAGAAATCGTAGTGACAAGTCTTGGGAGAGGATGTGAAGTAGGAGCATGAATGAATATTTCTTTCTTGAGGGTGGTTAGGCCTTTCTTTTTAATTAAATTTATTTTTTAACATACATAAAACCATGAAAATTGATATTAAGGGGTATCATGTGTTATTTCAAATACATGTATACACTGCATAATGTTTGAATCAAATTAAACATACCTACCTACTGAAACATTTTTCATTTCTTTATTTCTGTTTCTACAACTTAGAATGAATTGTTGAGCATGGTGGCACATGCCTATAATCCCAGCAACACAGAAAACTGAGATGGGAGGATTGTAAATTCAAGGCCAACCTCAGCAATTTAATGAGAGCCTGTCTCATATAAATAAATAAATAAATAAAAAGGACTGGGGGATGTAGTTCAGTGGTAAAGTGTCCCTGAGTTAAATCCCTAGTACCCCCCTCTCCACAAAAGTGAATCATTAAAGACAGATCAAATGTTTAAGCAAATTATGTAGATGAGAATTGCTTATGTAGTAGGAGTATTAATGACGTTACAAATTATTTAGATTCTTATTTTAGTTTTGTTCTTTGAGTTGAAAAAACCCATAAGTTACTTATTTCTTACACTGAATTATTTTCACCCATCTATTTAATTTAGGTTTATGTTACATATCTGAAGCATGGAATTACAGTTGTTGTGATATGTCTGTAATAGACACAAGAAATGTATTTTTTGTTGGAGTAAATTAGAAATAACAAAAATTTCCAAGGACTTTTCCAAATTTAATAATTGAATTGTTTCTTAAAAGCTATTTTCTAGGATTTATAATTATATTCAACAACATAGGATAGAGAGTACCTATTATTGTGAAACATGTATTAGAGGGTGAGTCTACATGATGAGTCACAACACTGTGTCCTTTAGAGGCTCCCAGTGTAGTGGAGGAGACAGATGAGTCACCAGTTGAGCTAGAATACAGTGTGATCAGTGTTGTCATCAAGGTATGAACAAAGATCTGTTACTTAGAAATTTTAAGTTTAACCTTGTATCTCTATTCCATTTTGGGATTAATTTTTCATTGGATCTAATTATGTTACACAAAAGGAAAACATCCACTGTATATATTAGATATTAAAATTTAAAGAAATAAGCATATTTTGTTGTGCCTATTTCTCTGATTTTATTAGACTGATCATATTAGATGCCAAGTCTTATAAGCTTGTTTTACTAAATTTCCAGGTTAGTATTGGAAATTACTTTAGAAAACATTTATTGGTTTGGGTACATAAGGAGCTTCTGTTTCTGTGTATTTAAAATACATTGATTCTTACATGTAGATGTTGTCTGAGTCTCTTTTATATATAATAGTCGTAGTATATACTCAAGGATTGTTTCTGGTACCCTCTGCCACTATCCAGAATATCAGAATCCATAGATGCTCAAGTCCTTTGTATAAAATGGTGTAGTTATTTGCATATAATCTACACAATTCTCCCATATACTTTATTTTTCTAATTTTGGCAGGGTTTGGAATTGAACCCAAGGCCTCATCCATGCTAAGTGAGCATTCTACCATTGACCCTACCCATCCCATGTACTTTAAATCATCTAGATTACTTACAATACCTAATACAATGTCAGTGATGGTTGTAATTTATTAAATGGGGAATAATGACAAGAGGAAAGTTTATATAACTTATTACAGTCACATTTCTTTTTCTGAGTACTTTTAGTTGAGGTTGGTTGAACCCTTCAATGTAGAACCTAAAAATGCAGAGGGCCAATTATATACATTATTTTTACTCCCCTAAGTTAAGCTTGCACTAAATATTAATAAAACCCTAAATGAGAGCTTCTTTTAAAACTGAAATATACAAATTGTATATTTTACAAAATATATTTATATGAAACATATATGGTTATATAACCTTATCTGTTAAGACCTAAACTAAAATTCAAATTTGCCAAGACTTTGCTGTAATATTAACATCCTTTTATATTCTAAAAGGGGTATCAATTCCAAAAGTACCTTCTATTCGTTTCGTTGCAGTCTGAAAAATTGATAATTTAGGAAGCCCAGATTTTCGAAATTAGTCCTTTACACTGCTATAATGCCAAATTACAGTTCTATTCATATTTTTCCTTTTTAGACTTGCTCTTAGAACTAGCAGCCTTATTTGATGAATCTGTGACTATATCTAGATTATATTTTTTAACAGTAACTTCTGAGTAACTATTTAATAGTTTTTATATTACCAAGATATGTATAGGTCTAAAAGTGTTTTTCCAGTTGATACATTTTGCATCCAGAATAATGCAGAATGATATATTCATTCAGAATGATGGGGTACATTGAATGTCAAATGTGTAATTCCAACAGGCTGATTACATCTATCAAGGAATGACTAATGTCTGAGGTAGAGAGAAAAGAAAATTAGAAGATAATAATAAATTAGTACATTTTCAAAATTCTGACTTGCCCATGAAATACTAATAGGGCTTTAACCAAAGGGAAAAAGGGACTCTTGTGGTTGATTAAGAAAACCTTCACAATTTGAACATTTGTTAAATGTTAGACATCTATTAGTTTTATCTATATTTCAGATTGATATACAAACAACTGTATGACTCCTTAGTGATTGGTCACATGACTCACATGACTACGCATTTCACTCTTGTAGTTTACAGTAATTGAAGAGATCTGATTCTGAAATATGAGTATTAAGTGTGAATACAGCTTTACCTTTTAATGATACAGGCCTTAGTGTTTTAGAAATATTTAATGAATTGCTAACAATTTATTGCCAAGTAGTTCTTTCTGGTTTAACTTCTCGTGATAAATAGACAAAATAAAACTACATTTTAAGAATATGGATTCTGCCTGGTGAGTGGTGCTTGCTTGTAATCCCAGCTGCTCAGGAGGCCGAGGAAGATGATCTCCAGTTCAAAGCCAACCTCAGCAAAAGCAAGGAGCTAAGCAGTTGAGTGAGACCCTGTCTCTACATGAAAAATACAAAATAGGACTGGGGATGTGACTCAGTAATCCAGTGCCCCTAAGTTCAATCCCTAGTACCCCACCCCCCACTGCAAAACAAAAGAATACAAATTATAATATACCTGCTAAAAAGTGAATTTGTATAGTTTAAAAATAAAAAGCAGTGTAACCAGTTTCCTTTGTGAGCTTCCAAAGATATTGTATATCTATAAAAGCATATGTACATATACTTCTTTATTTTTTTGTGCAACTGGCAGCACATTGTATCTGTGAACACCTTCCTTTTGTTTTTGTTTTGTTTGTAGATCTGTTTAATTGCTCTATATTTATACATATAGATTTCTTTCATTCTTAAAAATCTACATAGTATGGTATACTAATTTTCATTGGTGAACACTTAAATATTTTCAGTTTTGATTTTTATAGGTAATACTACAAAGAAAACATTGTATATACTTTTTTAGAAGTATCTAGAAGCAGAGCACTCAATTTATAACTATTGACATTTCTTTACAAAGAAGTTGTATCAGTTACTTTTCTACAAACACTATACAGATTAATGTTCTTTACCAATAGTATATTATATTTTTTTACATTTACCAATCGTAAAAATGAAAATAATATTTCACTGTTATTTTAGTTTACATTATGCATTTTCTTTTCTGCCAAATAATTATATACTTTTCTCCCTTCTGTTGCTACATGTTCATCTTTTCTTTCCTTAGTGGTTTGCTTTTACATTTCTATTAAGGAAATACCCTCTGTATCGCATGTGTTTTAAAATTAATTTCTACCTCAATTTGAACTTAGTGTCCAAATTTGGGCCTTTTGACTATTTTCTTTAGTATATATATTGTGAAATTTAGTAATCTCTTTATGCTTCAAGATTTTTCATTGTGCTTAGGAGCGTAGGATGACGTGAGACTTGTAAAATTTTCTCTCATGATTATCCTAGTACTTCTATATGTTAGTGATGATGGTAGTAGGATATACATGCACATGCATTCGAAGCAAAAGCTTTTTTTTGCATCTAGAATTGAACCCAGGGGTGCTTAACTATTGAGCCACATCCCCAGCCTGTTTTATATTTTATTTAGAGACAGGGTCTTGCTAAGTTGCTTTGTTAGGTTGCTGACTCACAGTCCTCCCCATCTTCCCAAGTTGCTAGGATTAACAGGTGTGTGCCATTGTGCCCAGCAAGAAAGCAATTTACATAAGGAGAGTGACATCAGGATTAAACCTCTGTGGCTCCAGGTGAACATTCAGTTGTCCAAATACCATTTGGGTTGGGGGGGTGTTGCCAGGAATTTAACTTGGGCACTCGATCACTAAGCCACATCCTCAGCCCTATTTATATTTTAGAGACAGGGTCTCACTGAGTGGCCTAGCACCTTGGCATTGCTGAGCTGGCTTTGAACTGGAGATCCTCCTGTCTCAGCCAAGATGCTGGGATTACAGATATGTGCCACTGCACCTATCCTGGTATCATTTTTCTTTTTAAGAAATAGATTTATTTTTATGTATATATTTTATATATATTTCTTATATATTTATTTACCTATAAATCTATTTCTTTAGTTGTCAATGGATCTTTTATTTTTATTTATTTATTTATATGTTGTGCTGAGAACTGAACCCAAGACCTCATACATGCCAGGAAAGCACTCTACCACTGAGCCACAACTCTAGCCTCCCAATATTATTACTATTATTATTATTATTATTATTAGTGGTGCTGGGGATTAGAACTCAGGGCCTTGTGCATGGAAGGCAAGCACTTTACGACTGAGCTATATCCCCAGCCCTACAATATTTATTTTTGACTAGTCGTTTTCCTTCTGTTTTGAAGTGCTCCCTTTACCTCCTGTTTTCTTGATCTGTACCATTGATTTGTCTGTCCCCTGTTTCTGTGAGCTTATATTCTACTGGTGGTAGACTGACAATAAACAAATAAGAAAATACTAGTTAAAATAAATTCTACAATTTAAATCAGCACAGTGCTATGGTAGCCAGTAACTGGTGAGCTACTTTAACTGAGTGTTAAATTAGGCCTGTTTGAGGAGGTGGCATGCAATGTGACATTAATATCAAGAGGGGAGTAACAATATGTAAATCTGGCAAAAAAAAAAAAAAATTTTTTTTTTGGTAGGAGAAATATTCCCAAGATAGAAGAGATTTCCATGTGTTCCAAGAATAAACAAAAGGATTAGGAACATAATAGACCAGGAATAAGAGTGAGCAGAAACAGTGAAGGGGGCCATGAAGAAAGCATGAGTTTCATAGGCACTTGTAGGCCAGGTTGAGGAATGTGAATTTTAACTGTGAAGGGAAACCTCAAAAACAATGTTTAAAAATTCAAGTAGTCTAACATGGATTTCTCTTGTTTTTCTCTTCCAGAAATGTGGGAGAATAGACAATTCATAAACCCAAACATGTTTTTTGTATAATTAGGAACTTTTTATACACAAATTTGTTACCTTTTAAGTGATTTAGGAAATAGTTTTTAGAATCATAGAAGTACCAAGAGCTTAGTACTTCAAGACAAAGTCCAATTGCAGTAAATAGAATTCTTTAAAATAAACAATGTTAATGCCAGGCATGGTGGTTCACACCTGTAATCCCAGCAGCTCAGGAGGAGAATCTCAGGTTCAAAGCCAGCCTCCACAACCTAGCAAGGCTATGAGCGATCCAGTGAGACCCTGTCTCAAAATAAAAATAAAAGGGCTGCAGATGTGGCTCAGTGGTTAAATGCCCTTAGGTCAATCCCTGGTACCAAAACAAAATAAAACACAACAAAATGTTAATGATATGTCTTAGGTAATATTTTTTTCTTCCTTTAAAATATTTCTATTAGGGAACAGACATCTTTGGAAGAGGGAGAAATTCCTTGGTTACAGTACAATGAAGTCAACGAAAGCAGCAGTGATGAGGGAAATGAGCCTGCCAATGAGTTTGCACAGCCAGAAGCTTTCATGTTGGACGGTAACAACAACCTTGAGGACGACTCCAGTGTGAGTGAAGACTTAGATGTGGACTGGAGGTATGTTGCACAGTATGATTAGCCCGTGTCATTGCTCAGGGTAGAATGCATTCATGATTCTGAATTGTAAGAATTGAATTTCTGAGATAAGGAATATTCTGATTTTCCCATCTACTAGTCATCTCCTCCTTCAAAGCTCATTTCAAATGACACTCTCTCATGGACTCTCCTGTTTGCTCCACTTGGAGACCTCTTCCTACTTTGACCTATAGCTCTCATGAAGTTCACCTTACAACCTAGTTATTTATACACTTAGGGATTTGAGTTTTGGTCTTTTTTGATTTACTGTATATGGGCCGTTGTACTTAGCATAGTCTTTTTTTTTTTTTAAATAGGTTCCGAATAAATACTACTTGAAGAATTTAAAAACATGCGATTGAATCAGAAACAAACTTAAGATTATAATTATTCTTCTCTGTCCTTCCTTTGCCTTGTCCCATATTAGAATATGGAAGGATTATTTTATTTTATTTTATTTTATTTTGGCACGCAGAGCTTGAACCAAGGGCACTTAACCACTTAAGTCACATCCCCAGCCCTTTTCATTTTTTATTTTGAGACAAGGTCTCAGTAAGGTAGCTACTTTTTTTTTTTTTTTTTTTTTGCAGACAAAAAAAACTCATCTCCTTGAGATCCTTTACCTTTCCTATTACTTTCCTAGAGGGGAAAAGTCATGTATGTAGAAAAAACTTTTGTCACAGTTTTGTAGTATGTAGAAATGGGGTTTTATCAAAGGTGTGTAATTTTAAATTTCCACCTTAAACATTCTGTCTCTAAAATGCATTTTCTGACTTGCCAAACATTATGGAAAATCAGTTTGATCTTGGTCCTCAGGCCTTGCTGACTTGGAGGCTTCCTACTTTTCCTCCCTCTCTTGTGTCTCCCTGTCACCTGCCTA
Organism: Sciurus carolinensis; assembly: GCF_902686445.1. Taxonomy (NCBI): domain Eukaryota; kingdom Metazoa; phylum Chordata; class Mammalia; order Rodentia; family Sciuridae; genus Sciurus; species Sciurus carolinensis. The sequence continues at coordinate 93,052,004 of NC_062218.1, read as the reverse complement.
CTGAGCTCCTTAATTCTGAGGTCTTCTGTCTCTGTTAGGGCTGAGTAAATCCTCAGAGTATTCAGCAGATTAAAGAATTGTCATTTAAGCTGGGCATGTTAGCACATACCTGTAAGCCCATTAGTTTGGGAGGCTGAAGCAAGAGGATCATAAGTTCAAAGCCAATGTCAGCAACAGTAAGGTGATAAGCAACTCATTGAAACCCTGTCTCTCAATAAAATACAAAATAGGACTGGGGATGTGACTCAATCATTGCGTGCCCCTGAGTTCAATCCCCGATACAAAAAACAAAAATTGTCATGTCATTTGGGATCACCATACACTCTATACACCACCTGTAGAAGCAGTTATAATTTCATATGAAGGCATTTTTTCTCTTGCATGTTTTCAAGACTCAAAATATTTTTTTACAGTTCCATTGTGTAGTTGGCTCCATCTTATGGGTATAGATTAGTGGACTATTTATTCTTTGAAATAGTGCAATGAACCATTAACTTGTTCTGTATTTCTGGTTATCCTTTTAGGACAAATAAATAGAAGTTGACATTACTAAGGTATATTGTGTTTTTCACGATTTGATATATCCAAATATCTTTGAAAAAAGCTAGTTCATATAGCAACTCAAAAGAACAATGTATCTTCATTGAATATAATTTTAACTTCAATTTGAAAACTTTCACTTTAGTTTCTAATTTGCTGATGATCTTTCTGGATATGTGTGTTGTGTAAAGGTTTCAGAGATATTACTGATGGTTCCAAAATTTTCAGAGCTTCAAAGTGGATTTTTTAATATTGAAAGCATTTTATCATTGATTTTAAGACAAAATTTTTGAACCTTGCTCTTTTGAACTTAAATAATGTCAATATCTGATATTATGTTGGTACTACATTAATTTATGTGGCAGTGACTAAAGGTTGATAAGGTGAAAATGGAGTTCTGTTTTCATATTAAAATAGCATGTCATTTAGCAACTGAAATGAAAAGTCATGGCAAACATTAGCAATTCTTCTCTCTAAAGTGAAACTTTGATACCACCTTAGAAAAAAATGCAAAGACTTTTGGTTCCTTTTTTCAATTAGAAGGAAAAAAACACAATGAGAGAAGTCCACTGCCGTGTTGGTGTGTTAATTTGTTTTGCTTGAAATTGCAAGTGTTGTAAAATACCTTGAGTATCTCATAGCTGGTGTGGTAGGAAATGACATGGAGCAAAACATGGGTTATAGATTTAGACAAAATCCCACCTCTACCAGTTTATTTATTCCTTGATAACTCCTTCTTATAAGAAATTAGGGTTATAGTGATGAACTTATATGGTTGTGTGAAGTTAATTTTGTATGTAATAGAATTTTTTAAAATAATTTCAGCCTTACAGAAAAGTGTCAGAAAGATCTTCTTTGTAGATGAGGAAACAATCACAATGAAATAATTTTTTCAAGTTAATTGTGATTCAATTAAATCTGACTGTAAGGCTCTTTGCATTACATCTCACTATTAGATGAAGGAGTTCCAGTTTCACAAGACCGTTTGGATCACAATTTGTAGTATTAATTTTAATTCTAAAATTTGTGATGGTATGAGAATGTTCCTTTGCACTATGTGATATTTGTTGATTTCTAAGTCCTATTACGTTATGATACGTTCTTCATAAGAATCACTTCTGTGTTTCTTTGCAGTTTATTTGTAATTTAATAATGACATATGGGTTGGCATCAACACTATTTTTGAACTTCTTTATATGATTGTGTGTGCTTCTAACTATCATATTAAAATTCTGATAGGCTATGGAAGTCAATAGAAGCTTGCCTTTAGGTAAAATAAGTTGTTTAGAGATCTTGGGTTATGAGATGGTAGGAGTACATCACACAAGTGCCCCCTGAAGTGTAGTTTAATGGCTCCAGAGAAGTTCGGAATTAAGTAGAGATTAGGAATTACCTATAGAGAGGACAATTGAATAAATGGGATGGAATGTAACTTTCAAGGGAGCAGATTAGAAAGAGAGGGGACCAAGGACCTATCTTATTTCCAAATTTAAAACTTAGCATTTCCAGGACTAGAAAAAAAGAGGAATATGTTTATGTCTAAGGATAGAAGAAGGAGATTAATCATGGCATGAAATATAATATTTTCTTCAGGGGTTATAGTTCTTTTCAAAAAAAAAATGAAGTTAGGAGCAAAATGTTTTCAAGCATAATAATGAAAGAGACCCAATTCTTAACAGTTTTCAAGAAGAGAGATTAATTAGAAAGGCTGAGAAAATAAAATAGTTTTAAACCCAAAGTAATTAAGCAATACAAAGTGAAAGAAGAAAAAGAGGAGACTTGAACTAGTGACAGAATTAAAATAAATGTAGCAATTTTCTTTTATCTTATTCTCACCTACACTCATTGGAAACTAAAATAAACAGACAGAGGAAATGTGAGAAGTATTTGGATTGGGACAAGTACTGCCTTTAAGCAGCTCCTCAGAGTTAGCCTGGAACAACAAAAAATGAAAATTTCCTACAGGCTTTATACAGTGAGTTTGAGGCTGTTGGGTGAGAGAGTGATAGCATATGCTTAGCACTTTTGTGTTGGTCCTTCCTGCTCCTCATCCCACAAGAGTAACATTACAAATAATTTAAGGATTTCTGCTCACAAGAAATGCTAATATAATTATCTCCTCAGATAAAATTTTCTGATCATAGTTTACAGGTTTTGTGTTTTTTCCCTCCAGCCTGTTTGATGGCTTGCGGATGGACTAGGCGTGGCTGAAGCTATTTCTTATGTGGATCCTCAGTTCCTCACCTACATGGCTCTAGAAGAACGCTTAGCCCAGGCTATGTGGGATTTTTAGTAACTCTGATGCCTGGGTATATGTTGATGGGACACAAAATGATAAAAGTTAGAGGCTTAAGGGGTTTTTGTTTTTTTTTTTTAAACTACTCTTAAGAAAGATAGTTTTCACATCAGTGTCAATAACAATTACTGAATACCCATTGTTGCTAATGGGTATATAAAAATTGCATTTGATGTACTGACTATTTCCCTTAAAATGCAATATTTCTCAGTTTTACTGCAGAATGGAAAATGTTTGGCTTACATTTAGAAAATACAGTTTTTTAATTATGTTTGGTATGAGTGTGAATATTTCATATGTGTACACACATGCAAAGGCATATTAGTGAAATGAAATGGAAGACCCTCCAAGATATATTACACATCACTTCCTTTCTTTTGTTTTCATGACTTCTTAAAACTACTGTGTTGCTGCCTAACGCAGTTTGGAAATTTTCTCCCCACTCACAATGTGCACACACACAACACACACACACACGCATCACTTTCATAAATATGACACATTTGCTGCCTAAATTTCTTTTGCTTTTCATTATTTGACTAAAACAGAAAAGCTTATTTTTAAAATGTTCTTTTCTAAAGTCAAAAGCCCCTAGTTTGTCACATTGGGGAACCTCCATTGCTCTAGTGGGTTCATTATAAGAAATCTCTCTTGAAATCACTAATTCTAAAGTGATTCCAGGTAGAGGAACACTAATAATTAGTGAATGTGCCAGAGGTTCAGAGAATAAATATTAATTAGACAAAAATTTCAGAAGCATTATAATGACATTTTTATTTTGAAGTTTTCTGAGATTAGAAAGTCAAGTTTAGATTGCTAAATTAGATGATATCCATCTATAGTACATGTGTGCATCACGCTTGTGCATGCTCACATGCACTTGTCACTCTGCTTTGCCATCACTGTTTTACCATATGTGTAAACTTCTGTGAAGATTATTTTGTCAGTTATGCCTGTATAAGTGTATATTTTTCTCAAAATTAATGTAGCATAAATACTATATACTAGGAGAAAATTCAGAAAGAAAATCACAAGGCAGGATAAAGCTAGAACTTTTACCAGATCATTTAACCAAATTCTGACATGTGTAAAATAGTGGTACAAAATGATGACTTGCATCAGAAGCATAATATATAAAGATTAAAGATTACTTACTTTCTTGAGCTACATAACTTCTAAGTAACCACAGTGGGTTATTGATTTAGGGTCTGGTTTCACAACACTTAAACATCTTTTATTTTTATGCTAGTAGATTCCAATTTCCTACACTTTAGAGATACTGTTAAAAAGAAATGTTGAAAACAAGTTTTACTATTTATTACTAACAGGAAATGTGACATTTGTTTGGCATCTTGAAAGAAGAGTCAGAGAGATTGGTCATGGGAAGTCATGCTAGGTAAAGACACTAGCAGAGTGAACAAAGATAAGAAGCAAGAAAGAACACAGTATGTTCAGGAACTTAGTCTCATACATTGTTGGCTTCTGCTAAGGAGAAACTAGTGGCACTACCACTTTCAGAGTTATTTTTACTTATCTGTCCTTCTGCCTCTGATAATGGCTTTAGGTCTCTTCCTTCTCCATAACTTAACAGTGCCCTACATTTTAGTGCTTTGCTTAATTTAACTTGAAGTTGATAGAGATGATTTACCTAGAGTATCAATATAATTCTATTTTCTTACCACTCCCCAGAACTCTACTTTTCCATGTTTCGTATGACATTATTTAATCATTTTTAAAAATGAGACTGAAATAACTTAAGGATTTTTCTTTAGAAATTTAATGCTAGTATTTAGATGAAACAAGCAAATAACAAAAACTGCATGTTTTTATTTGTATTTTAAGCAGCCCCTATCCCTTTTTGGAAATGGTTGCTTTATTTCTATTATTTTTCCAATAATATACTTGTCCTTTCTTTCAGGTAGTGGCTTTCGTTGAAATAATGTTATATTTGTGTCTCAGATTTGAGTAAGAACATGGTAAAATAGCAAACATCTTTAGCTTTTTGAAATAGTGTTATTACATTTTTCTACTTAACCTCCCAAATTTGAAAAAGTACATAGTCCTTTTGTACAGTTTATGTTCACATCTAAAAGTTTTTAGTATAAATCTGAGTAACGCTTACCTTTTCATATTTGTTGCAAGAAAATTGCTAAAAATGTTTAAATGATAAAAATTGATTTTTGCTGGTTGCTATGGCACATGCTAATATCCAGCCCACTCTGGAGCCTGAGGGCAGGAAGACTGAGTTTGAGGCCAGTGTCAGTAACTTAGCAAGGCTCTGTCTCAATATAAAATGGCTAGAGATGTAGGTCAGCGGTAGTGTCTCTAGCTTCAATCCCTAGTATGAGAAAACAAAAATTATTTAAATTGAGTTATAATTAATAGCATCCAGGTAATTAAAGATAAATAGAAAATTTTCATCAGCAATTATTAAAAAAAAATTTTACTGGAAATGTGGTCTCTTATAAGATGGAAGCTTTTATCTTTTTCCATTACTTTATGAGTGGTTTTATTGATTCGTAGGATTAGACAACTTTCAGCATGAATTGAATTTGTTTTTCCATCTTATGATATAAGTTTGAGAAACTTGTTACGTACGTAAATTGATAGGAAGAAATTTATCATAGAATTGTTACTTGGTTGTCTTCTATTTGCCAAAAATCATATTAAACTTAACCTCCTTTAATTTTTTGAAAGCAAAAAATTGAAAGTGCCAAAAGGATTTATCATTAGTTTGTTAGTTAGAGATTGTTTTGACCCTGGTACTTTAGATTACTCAGAATGAGTAATAGATATGCTTTTATTTATAAAGTGGGAGAAAGGGCTGGATGTGGTGGTACATCCCTATGATCTCAGTGATTTGGGAGGCCAAATCAGGATGATTACAAGTTCAAGGCCAGCCTTAGCAACTTAGCAAGACCCTGGTCTCAAAATAAAACAGAAAGGGTTGGGGTGTACCTCAGTGTGAGGTTTTTAATCCCCAGTGCTGCAAAAAATAAAATAAAAATAAAAATCAAGTGGGAGAAAGGTAGTATAAAATGAAATATGGAAACAGAGAACCTGCATGATACTTCAGGTACATTCTTAGGTAAATCATTTGAGGAAAGGTTACTTAAGAAGTTAATTGAAGTTGATTCCTTAAAATTGTCCACACTCATGAACCCCTTGGAACGTCTTAATAAACTCACAAGGGCACTTTGTAGACACTGACCTAAATAGTAGGACTATGACGTGGAGGTTAAGAGCATGAACTTTTGAGTTAGTTGGCTCTATGACCTGGGCAATGCATCTATTAACATCTTAGCTTAAGGAATCTCATCTATAAAACAGGAATAATAAAGTTTACCTCATAGGTTATTTTGAGACTGTTGAAACATTTAGTAAAAATACCTAGTATAACAGTAAGCTCACAGGAAATGGCTGTATTCATAGGCATCTTCAAATCAGTGCTCAACCTAATTATCTAGCAAATCCTGAATCAGTGATGTTCTTTCAAAATTGTCATTAAATCGTTTGTTATAAATCTTTGTATTTAAAAATTAAATTCTCTTTTATCCCTTTGAAACTAAATATTGTGCTCATAAAGGAATATGCTGCATTAAACCTAGGTATGTTGCAGTTTGGGTTTTTTAGTCTACTTAGTTGTCTTACTCAGACTAACTTTTGAAAATATACTGTACTGCCTAATGAGTTAGATTTTTGAATTTTTGTGAAATTTCATAGAAATGACTATAAAATGGTCTCTTTTGATCTTGTTGCTTATAAGTGATCCCAGATCTTCTTAAATATATATCAGTATCAAGGCAGTAAATAATTTTTACATATGAAATACCAGGTGTTTATTAGCACTGCAAATATGCAGACATTCATCAGAAAGAAATATTGAACCAATCAATTGAAACAAACATGTATCAAAGCATAGTTAGCCTTGAGTAACCTCCTCAAATGGAAGTTATTATAAATAGTATCTCTTCTTAGTGTTTATTTGTAGCACCAATGAGTTCTTTCAAGCAGAGTCTATTTTGAGAAGTACATTGGGAACTGGAAGACATTCCTGGTTAGGTTACATGAGAAAGGAAGGGGCAGATAACAAGGGCTTAACTTTTATTTCCTATCTCCTGATATGAAAATTTGATACACAGAATTATTAATTATATCAATATATTAGAGCTGGGTGGGATAGTGCACACCTATAATCCCACCACCTAGGCAGGTGAGACAGGAGGATTGCAAGTTCCAGGCCAGCCTCAGCATCTTAGCACTCTTGGGGTCAATCCTCAGTACTCCCCAACCCCCAACCCTCCCCCCCAAAAAAAAATTTGAAGTAACAAGGAATTGGCTAATAAGACATAAAGATAATTATAAAGAACATAGGAAAAGTACATAAAAGGAGCAGCAGCCACCTGTCCAGCTAAGATAGAACACCCAAGAAAGAGTTCCCCCTCCACCCCAAGGCTGAGATCCCAATCTTGATGGAAATGGCACAGCTGTGGCTCCTTGGCTGGCAGAGAAGTCACTGTAGTGTTGTGTTGGCAGAGCTTTCTGGAAAGCTATCCTCTGGAACTTGCTGGAAGTCAGCCCTCTGGGGTGCCAGGAAAAGTTATTCATAGGAAGGTGTCCAGTTGTAAAGCACTCTGCTACGGAGCTGTCCAAGGCTGATGCTAGGGGAAGCTGCTGGTCACATGAATTACAAGAGCTAGCCACTGGAGAAGATGCATGCCCCAAGGGAATTCATGCTAGAGAAAACCATGACTGCCTTAGAAACCTGTCAAGCAAGCACACCAGGCTCAAAAGCAAAGTCTTTTTTCTCCTATACTCTCTCTTCAGCATTCTTTGTGAACAAAGCTTATCATCATGCCATCTGTTAGAAAGGAAAATATTGAAATGGCCCAGCTCCATTTTCACAAAGCTGACAAAAATCGTGAGTTTGGATTTGAGGAACAATAATCCAGTAAATGTAACAGTCGATCATTTTAACTACTTGGTTTCCATATATACTTTTCTACTTTCGTTTGAGCTCTTATCTAACAATACAGCTATATTGTTACCTAACAAGGTGCAGATGTCTTACAAATAAAGTTATTAATCTTTTCTCAGAATGAGTAGATGCACAATCTCAGAATCATTATATCTCTCACTAGTATTAATTACTCCACAAATTCAGTCACACTGAATATTCTCTCATGTAAAGATTAAATTGCAGAGTTATTTTCTAACAACTTATATATGAAGTAGAAATGGGAAGGGAGAGATAAAAAGAGAATGCTTAGCACATATGCATCCATAAAACAAGCAAATAGACAACATGTAAAGCTACTAGTCTTTTTTTCTATCTTTGGTCATGAAGTCATTAATCAGTAGTTATGGCTTCTTTTTTCATAACCCATTCCATATTTTGCTTGCCTTCAGTGAGTCCTCGGCTGGTTAGAATTCTTCACTTGGTAGAGTGACCCAAATCTACATTTTTTAAGTGTTTTAGAACCCAGATTGTCCTTCCCGTTTTGGCGACTGTAGTTTTTTATTAACTGCAGTGTTGGACATGGAAGACTAAGAGATGTACCCTCCAAATGAGATTATCAGAGTTTTCAAACCAGTTATCAGAGTGACCCAGCATTCAAGATTGTCACTTTCATCTGAGTTCAACCAGATCTCCTCATTTCAAGTTTCAGAATTCCATTTGTTTGTTTGTTTGTTTTTGCAGTGCTGGGGATCGAACACAGGGCCATGCACATGCTCTACTACTGAGCTACACCTACCCCAGAACCCCATTCTTTAACCAGTCAATGATACAAATTTTGAGGAATTTGACTATACAGAGTTTTGCTCCCATTTTAAGTTAGCAGTCTACACAAATAGTTTGCCTTTGATTTTTCAAAAGTAAGAGCTTCTTTTAGGGCTGTGATGGAAGCTCCGGTTCCTATACTGTCTTAAGCTGAGAGTTCACAGACCTGAGTTCGCGATTTTCTCTGTAAATGAACAGGCTGTCAAAGAAATCCATCCCCCATCAGAATTTTTATAGTCGGCTCATTATTGCCATAAGGTTAAGGTTAAGTGTAGCAGTTACCTGGGCTCCCAAGACACTGGCTTCAGTTAGCCCCTCATCACAGTGAACCACAACGATAGCTTGATTATTGTGATGGCACTACAGGCCATGGGTTAATAGCTTCCCATTCCTGTGGCAAGGAACTCAGCACCAAGCTCAAACCCAGACAAAGTGGCCCAAGCAAAACAATCCCAAAATCTTATTCTTGCATTTTTGTGTCCACGAACCACTCCCAATGCCAAAATCTGTGTCAGAGTGGTATCAGTCACAAGAGAGAAAATAATAGTTTGAACAGGGAAAGTTTAAAATAAACTATTGCTGCCTCCAGCGGGAGATTATGGATTGCCTCCTTATTAAGATTACAAGGAAGTAGTGAACTCTATAAAGAAAATAGAAATAGCGGATTTAAGGAACAACTTTCACGCTGAGATGAAGTATTCTTTCTGCCCATCCACCCACTAAGCTGAGCTCCAGACATTGCTGGGGAGGACGTGACCGTAGTAGAACTTGCTGGGTTTCTGCCCTCTGGGACTCCTGAGAAGCTATTCACAGGACAGTGACTCACTGGAAACACTGTTCTACAAAACCACCCAAGATGAGTGCCAGGAAGCGGATGCCACCTTATACTGCAGTTGCTAGGCACTGGAGGAACCTGGTGCTGAAGAAGCACCATGCGCAGGGAAGCCTCACTCACTGGGATTCTGCCCACCAAGCTCAAGAGAGCCACAAAGCCAGAGCCATTTCCTTCTGTGCTTTCTCTAGCACTCTCTACTGACAGAACTTAAGATCATGCTAGCTGACAAAGGGAAAATACTTAAAAGGTCCAGATTTATTTTCATAGAGCATGTGGGGGAAAAGGTGTATTTGGAGCAGTGGGCAATAATTCAGACAACTGGTACACTTTTTTTTTCTTTCTGCACTGCCTCTACAAATCTAGAGTAAAATTCAGCGTTCAGTATTATGATGTTCCTAAACTTATGATGAACCTTTTTTCTTTTCTTTTTTAATTCTGATCTTAATTTGGGCTTGGTTCTATCCTCTATTTTAAGTCTATACAATATCTATAGAAATATCTATGCTAGATCCTTAGGCATATGTAAAAGATTATGTTTACCAGTCAAAAGACTATAGTGCTATCAGGCATAATTCTTTTCCTACATAGAAAAGCAGCTTTCTGTTGTTGTTGTTGTTGTTTATTTTTATTGTGATTAAAAAAACATAAAATTTACTTAACCATTTTTAAGTGAACAGTTTAGTGCTATAAAGTACATTTACATTGTTATAAACACCAAATCCCCATTTTTCCCCTCTCCCTAGACCCTGACAACCACCATTTTACTGTCTGTCTCTGAATTTGATGACTTTAAGTACCTCATACAAGTGGAATAATATGGTATTAACCTTTCTGTGACTGGCTTATTTCACTTAGCATAATATCTTTAAGGCTCATTCGTATGTGAGAATGTTACTCCTTTTCAAGGCTGAATAATATTCCACTGAATATACATATGTCACATTTTGTGTATCCATCAATAGACACTTTAGTTGATCCCACCTTTTTGATCTTGTGAATAATGCTGCAGTGAACATGGTTGTAAAAATATCCATTTCAGTCTCTACTTTCAGTTATCTTGGGTGTATTTCCAGAAGTGGGATTGTTGGCTTAAACTAGACTAATGCTAAGGTCTTTCACGACTCTGGGCCTTATGATGCTGTAATTAGGATATAATACAAAGAAGTAGTTATTTAACTGTATAATATTAATTATTTGAATATGATAGCAATTCAGAAGGAAGATACCAGTATGGTCTGGGGCCAATCACATAGACTTCCTAGAAGAGACAGAACTTACCCAGTCCCCGAAGAATTGATGGGACTTGTACCTGGTATAGAAAGTACCAGACAGAGGAAGCTGCTTGTGCACTAGGAACTTGTAATTGTACAAGTGGCAGGCAAAATATAAAAGTCTTAACTGCCATTCGGTCTAATTGGAACTCAAAAGAATGAGAATAACTCATCAAATAACTCATCATAGATGTTCATATGATCTATTGTTCTTTTCATCCTTCCTAGAACAGGGATTTAACACAGACATTTAAACCCCCAAGTGAAATTCACAGTAATACTTGTGAGCTGATAATGTGGGTGTGCTGACTGTATGCCAGTAGTAGATAAACCCATTCAGTAATGCATTTTTGCTTCCACACTTTGAACGTCTAGTAAACCCACCATATTTTATCTTTCATGAAGCGAACCTTTTTAAAGCATTTACTTTCTTCATATTGTTGATCCCACACAGGAAGCCATAGTTGGAAGATATAAAGACTCTCCTGAATATAAAATTGTAATGGGAAAATAGATAATTATTGGGAAAAGACGTAATTTTACTCATGAGAAGTAGGGCTTTGTGTGCGTGTGTATATGGAGGTGAGGGGTGTGCAGATGTTTTGGTTTAATGGTGGTTCCTTCTGGAAAGAGGCAAAGGACTGAACAGAAGAAACAGAAAAAGAATATGGTAAATACAATTTTGTAAAATACCTTAAAAATAGTTTTCCATTTCTATTTTAAAGTGTTTTCTAACAAAGAACTACAACTTCTTTTTCAGACTGCACTGGCACATTTAGAGTCTCTGGCAGTGGACGTTGAGGTGGCCAATCCACCAGCCAGTAAGGAAAGCATTGATGGTCTTCCAGAAACACTTGTTCTTGAAGATCACACTGGTAAGGGCAAAGCTGATCTCAAGTATTGAATGACACGTGCTGCGTGTTTAAGTATATTATATGTGCACCTAGAAGATGAAGTACTTGCCTACTAGAAACCATAATCTGGTTTTCTGTAGAAATCAGATGCTCACAACTTTTACCTAGTAGAATATTTTTAATTATAGCATGGTAGGCTGAGACAAGTGTTCTCCAGTCAAGTTTTCTACAAAAGCAATGCTTATTACATGCCAAATTGTCATGTATTATGCAGAAACATGCTTGCCAATTAATCAAAGTCTAGTTCTTTTGTCTTGCATAGGTATCATTTGTGAGTCAGTATGTTGATTTTTAATTTTATTAAATTGAACTTTATATGATTGATAGATCTAAATTGTTTATTGTTTTCAGCTATTGGTCAGGAACAGTGCTGTCCAATCTGTTGCAGTGAGTATATTAAGGACGATATAGCGACAGAGTTGCCCTGTCACCATTTCTTTCACAAACCTTGTGTCTCAATTTGGCTACAGAAGGTGAGTTTTAAATTTACTTTTTAAAAATTAATATTTTAATAGTTTCTCCTACGCATTAATGATGATAATAGTGTCTTTTAAGGCTATTTTATTTAACTTTGAAATAAATATTTATTTAGTTTGAAATACAGCTGGACACAATGGCATATACCTTTAATCCCAACAATTCAAGAGGCTGAGCAAGAGGATTACAAGTTCAAAGCCAGCCTCAGCAATTTAGCAAGAACCTAAGCAACTCAGTGAGACCCTGTCTCAAAATAAAATACAAAAGAGGGCTGGGGATGTGGCTCAGTAGTTAAGCACCCCTGGATTCAATTCCTGGTACCAAAAAAAATTTAAAAAAAAGATAACACAGTAACTATATAATACATTCTTAATTACAACTCTGAATTTGATATTTTCAAAAGTATCTCAAACAAGGAAGTCTTTGATGCTACCCAAAGTGAAGTGTAACAATAAACAAGTGTTCTGCTAATGTGGCTTTTACCCAAAAATAATGTGAGAGAATTTTAATAACCTACCAAGTACCTCCTATTCTAGTTTTTATATACTGTCCTTCAATACTTACTTAATAATTTTTAAGTCTATTTGAACTACTTAAAAAATAAGAGTTTTACTTAAATCTGCTTACTTACAATAAGAGTTTTGCATAAAGGATATTTACCATCCAACTCAGTAGGAATTCTGAAATTACTTTCAATATTCTTTTACAAAACACTATTTTCACATTTTTCCATTTGCTATCATCTCTTGTGTTCTCCTGCTCACTTCCACCTTTCTTCCTCACTACTGCTCCCGCTCCCCAGATAACTGGTATTCCCATCCACTGATTTGTATGTCCACATTTTTTCCAAGTTGCCTAAACTCTTTCACTAATATTTATAGGATTGATGTCTTTTAAAAACTTTTATTATTTTTAATAGTATATGCTATTTTTTCTGCTTATTATTTTGCATACTTATCCTTGAACATCTTTTTCTGTTTGACTTTTCAAATTATTTTATCAATTTGCTTCTTATCCCCAAAAGAATTCACTTTAGTGTGCTAATCATGATTACATTAAATTTATGTATTATTTTAAAGAACTGCTCTAGAATACTTTTAGAGTTAAATGTTTATGAGCTATAATACTTAATTTGAGTTAAGGTCAAAGTTGTGTAATTGATTACTGCCAGATTTCTTTTTCTTTTTAATTTCTTAACATTTGTTAAATGATAATTATGATGATATGTATATTACACAATGTGAGGACTGAATGAGATAATCCATAGTGCCTGGAAGGTGGCGAATGCCCAGTGAATGTTAAAAAATAATACCATATCAGATCAAAACTGTTATTAAAAATTAGAGATGGCTTTACTAACAAAAGCACAAATATAAACAATATATGATACTACTTACAAAAAAACAGCATCTTACCAACATGATTGCCATTTGGTTAGTAGTGCCTGTGTGGCGATCAGGTGTATTTCGAGTCTCATGAGACTTCCTGCCTTCTGGATTGGGGCATAAACTTGGATTCAGAATTATTTGTAAAATATTGTTTCCTTTGATCTCTTCCCTTCCCCAGAATATAATTTGGGAACTAGAATTCTAGATGATTTTTCTTAACCTATTTATTTGGCATTATGTCGATACACCTGAATGGCTATACTAACACTATATATGCACTTTTCTAGGACTTTTGTAAAGGTTGAAGTATATTTCATAGTGAATTGATATAGTGCCTGGAAAAATAGCAGTAAAGATAGTAGTAATTAAAGTCAGAATTAATTAGAAAAGAACTACTGAAGCAAAGTGCCTATACATAGTGGTGGTGGTAGCAGATGTTATTAAAATTAGTGGGAAAGAACAAAATGGAAAGCCATCAAGTGTTGTGTATGCCTGTATCTATAAGGTCTATTTTCTCATCTCATTTCCACCCCTGTGTATGAGGTCTTCACCCATGTTGGCTTGACTACTGTGGTAGTTACCTACTTTGTGTCCACACCTCCATTAGACATATTATCCAGCTCTGATCATGTTGCATCCCTACCAATAAAAGGTTGGGGGGAGATGTTGAGATTGAGATTGATTTCTGGTTACCTGTTAATAGTGAGATTGTTTCTGGTTACCTGTATAACATTTCTGTTTTGGCTTTCAAGATCTTTTGTGACCTCACCCCAGATCTCTGTTTTCTTATTTACTCATCTGCATATTTCCTTGTGTTTCTGTGCATTTGTTTTTGAAGCCTGTTGTGATTGTCCCTCTATGCCATCTAATAGATGGTCTTAGTACATGCAGTTGAAATGCCACCTTTTCTATTTTTATCATAACCTTTCTTTAAATTGCCATGATAGTTTCAGAGACTTGAGAAGGATCAGTGTTCCATGTGCCTACTGTGTTTCAGGCACTGCTAGATGATTCTCCCATTTAATCCTCACAACTTGAGGATGTATTGATATCCATGTTCCCATTTTCCAGTGATCATTACTTATTTAATATTACACAACTAGCACGTGGTTGACCACGTCTGCACTCATCTGTCTGATTCTAAAATGTTGCTGTTAGGGCCCAATCTGTATGACAAGTAAATGTTCACAGACTTGAATTCTTAAATTGTAAAAGTGAAATATGTTGTACAGCTTTGAACTATTCTTGATTTTGCTATAACCCAAGGTGATGTCCTGTTGAGTCTCTATCCTGTAAGGAATCAGCTTAATGAGAAACCTTTCCCAGTTTCCCCCAAGAAACTTTCACCTTCAACAGCATGATCCCTTCATCCTCCCTTCTATCTAGATCTCTTTGGGAAAAAGACCAGATTTGTAAGGCATAATCTTTCATCTGATGACTTCTCCCTAGTATAAAGGCTTTCCCTTCCTTCCCTCATTCCCAGGTTTGCCATTTGACTGACTTTGTCATTTAGAAGGTATCTTAATGCCAGGCTTAGTGGCACACTAATCCCAGCAACTCAGGAGGCTGAGGCAGAAGGATTGCAAATTCAAGGCCTGCCTCAGCAACTTGGCGAGCCCTAAGCAATTTAAGTGAGATCCTATCTAAAACACCAGTTTTACCCAGTGGTAAAACACCTCTGGGTTCAATTCCCAGTACCAAAAAAAAAAAAAAAAAGAGAGAGAGAGAGAGAGAGGAGGAAAAGAAGGCATCTAACTCTAGTTCTTCTTGGAAAGGAATTAACATGCCTTCTAAGAAAGGTCTGAGGTCCATCTTTATATGTGTATATATATATATATATATATATATATATGAAATTATATATAAAGTCTATATATATGCAAAGTCTGTCATAACAAATTTGATAAGTATATGTATGGTATCTTTAGTATATGCATAATAGATGAAATAATAATAATTCAGGTCATTCTTGATCTAAATGTTGACCTCCATGAGGAAATGTACTATGATCCGTTGCTCACCCTTCACCCTGGGCCTCAGTGCTAAGCATGGAGACTCTTAATTAAAACTTACTCTAGGTGAATTTTTTCTTTAAGTAATACTGGGGCTTGAACCCAGGGCATTGCACATGCTAGGCAAGTGCTCTACCACAGAGCTACATTCCCAACCCTTGGTGAACTCTTTTAAATATATAGACATAATCATGAGACAACTCTAAGAAATTAGGGTCTTACAGGGTGCAAAAGAAGTAACATTAAAATTTTGTCCTTCTGTATTGTATGGGTTTCAAATTCATTTGGTTTTAGTTTCCCAGATACTTGATTTGTTATTAGGATAATGAAACTATCTTTTTTCTTAATACTTGTGTGGCAGTTAAGATGTTTCTGATGGTTGTTAACTTATTTTTTTCCCTCCAGTCGGGAACATGCCCTGTGTGCCGCCGTCATTTCCCACCTGCAGTTATTGAATCATCTGCAGCTGCTTCCTCTGAGCCTGATCCTGATGCCCCACCTTCAAACGACAGTACTGCAGAAGCCCCCTAAACCTTAATGGTTGAAACGAGATCAATCTATCAAAGTTAATCTGCAAATTCCTTCTAAATCTGATGTGCAAATAATTATATATAAATATATTGAAAATGCTATATATAGTATATGCCATAGTTTAGAAAGAGAATATTAACCTTTCTAAACTGAATTTAGGTTTGCAGAAAGTACTAAACATTTTCAAGCTGAATGTTAAAGCAGTGCATCCATTTTCTTTAGTTGAATATGTTGGTATTAATTGTAAAGTCAGGCTTATCAGTTAACTCCAAAAGAAATAGTCATCTATGTGGCACACATTATTGATTTTGTCAAAAATTCTGCCACTACAAGATTATAGCTAAGCTCTCCTATTTGCATCAAATGTGAAGACTGTGATCACAGCAGTAGTAAAATTTGGTTTCATTGGAAATAAATGGAATTCTAAAGCATGCCTTTTTCATTGGTCCCTTTGCTTTTGCTCCATCCAAACCTCTTGGTTCATAGTACTGGAAAGCTTTTGAGAAAGGTGTCCACTCTTTCATCTTTGCCTACAATTAGAACTTTTCAGAATGCCAAACAAAGGCCAAAATTTTGATCAGAACAATACAAAATTTTTAAATCTTAGATATATCCCCCTAAAATGGTTTGGTAGTAAAATCAATTATTTCATAAGTAGTAGATGTGCCTAAAGGTTGGTAAAGCATATGAAGAATCTGGTGTGCTCCATGCTTGGTACAGTGAGGTGAATTTGATGGTTATATGAAACCCTTTCTCCGCTGATAGCCAACCTTTTTCTACTGGGTTAAAATTTTACCCGAAGGTCCAGAACACTCTTGGCACATTTGTTTAGTAAATGTTGGATATAGTTAAGGTAATTTTAGTTCTGAAATATTTTGGAAGGTCTGAAAACTTGGACAGGGTCATCTTTGTAATTATATAATCCCAAACCAAAATGACACAGCTTCTCCTTTAGGTGATCGCATGCATTACGCAAGTTTGTACAAACATAAGCTTTATAGTTAACTTGAAGATGTGATTTGATATCAACACCAGAGAACAATGGCTTTTAGAAATCACATTTGAGTAAAATAGCAAAGCACATAGTTAGTGTACATCCATCCAGGTGGTCCATGATAATTTTATTTGAAGATTATTTATATGGCTTCCCAATTACATTTTGTGTAATTTCTCTTGAGTATTTAAATTCTGTTTCTTTTTGCCATTCTTAAAAATAAATGAATTTTCACTGTTGGCACATTTGAGGCTTAAATATAAGGAACATAACACTTGCATTCTAATTTTTGCATATATTGTAAATGTGTCTGGTATTTACAGCAAAATACTGTGTATCCTTTTATGGGTAAAACAAAAGTGAACTGCATGCATGTAATGTGGTGAATTTGTAATTTAGGGGTTCTTTGGGGCTTCTGTGACTTTGGAAATGCTTACATTCAGGCCTTAATGTTGCATTAGCTAGCATGTTTTCCTGCAGATGTATATAGTCACTGTTGTATAAACTAATCTTTGCTTGTTTTCTACTCTGTGATCTTTCCATACCATATTTCATTGATGATCAGTTAGTGTCAAGGAGTCAAATCAGATTAAAATAATTCTCATATGTATATTGTGGAAATTTGTGGCTAATGTGATTTTTTGTTTGTTTGTTTCTTTTCAAGTAGTGTTGATCAGTCGTGACACTTACTGGTTAAACTTACATTGTTACAGATCTGTCTGTAATAAGCCATGCATTATATTTAGGCAGTATTAAGGGACCTTGGTTTTCATCTCCTACATAGCAGCTGTCCCAAAGAAAATATTTCTTCTCTGCCTGTTAAGACTTAGCTAGTATCTGCCAGTTGTTAAGAGGTTTTGGTTCCAAACTCAACCACCAATGTTGAGAGCTGACTTTAGATAGCTGTTGTACTTTTTGCTTTCCATCTGTTACTGTCCTTCATTGTTGGCTCCCTACTATCTATAAACAGCTGCTATGAGGGGGAAAAGTTAGTTTAAATTTTTTTTAAAGGAAAGTTGAAGTTTTAGGATTTTCATGATAACAAGCCAGTATAAGCTGAGGCTGACAAGTTCAGACCCCAAAATATTATTTGATCTTATTTTGGATCCTTTTGAAAAAGTTAAGAATATATGAAGGCAAAAAATTAGAAATAAGTATGAATATTATTAATAAAATATTGTTTATCTTATTTCTCTATTTTATGTTGTGACTTGACCTAATAATTTTATTTTTTGAACATTTTCTTATTTCTTGTAATATGAATGCTGATATTTAAAGTTAGATTCATGTGGTTTTCTTTTGTGTTTCTTAATTGTTTATCTCTGAGCTAACTAACTCTTAAGGTTATTTGTGATCTGGATTTATATATATATGCTGTTAAATATATATGAACTGTTTAAATGGAATGCAAGTTTTTCAAAAGCCCAGGTCTAAATGTAATGATTGGTTTATTGTTCTACAACCCCAGCCCATCATCTTCCGTGTAAATCATAAACAATAAACAGGATATACTTGGTGGTCATTTCTAATATTTAATTGTGTAATCATGTCACTTCTATAACATAACCCCTGCAGGGGTTAATAGCAAGAACACAACTAATAAGGAAGTCTAGAATAGACTCCTGTCACATGATTTTTTAATCCTTGATCTATAATCTGAGAAGGCCCTACAGAGAACTTCCTGAAGTAGTTGGAGGACTTCTGCTGCTGGGGGGACTCTGAAGGAGTAGTTGCCCTCTCCTCCCTAATGTTCTCCACATTCTGTAGATTTCAGCAGAGCCTGATTTCCACATTAACTCAATACAGCCAAAACTCTCAAGTTCAGGATGGGGATTCACCTCATTTATTGTCTTTCTCCAAATCTAACTTGTGGTTTACAAAGGGTTCAGAGACTTCACCCAATTTCAGCAGGGTCAGTTTGGGTGCTGATTATGTACACCTTATTAGACCAAAACTCAGTTTTGTTTTCCCCTAATAGAATAGATGTGCTAGAAAAATACAATCCAGAACTAGAAATAGCAATGGTCCACCTCTGCTATGGTGCCACAGTCCTCTTGTGATTACATCATAATGTTTATCCAGACACTGCAGGATGGAGTCACTTGGAACCTACAAGGGATGGGTTTCATTGTTAGAAGAGTGTCACCTAGCCAAGTGTGGTAGCACACACCTAAAATGCCAGCGGCTCAGGAGACTGAGGCAAGAGGATCGAAAGTTCAAAGCCAGCCTCAGCCACTTAGCGAAAACCCAAAGCAACTTAGTGAGACCCTGTCTCAAAATAAAAAGTAAGGGGCCGGGGATATAGGTCAGTTGGTAGAGTGCTTGCCTTGCAAGCACAAGGCCCTGGGTTCAATCCCCGGCACCGCAAAAAAAAAAAAAAAAAAAAAAAAAAAAATTAAAAATGGACTAGGGATGTGGCTTACTGTTAAGCACCCCTCTGTACCAAAAGAGAAGAAGAAGAGTCACCAAATTTCTCTGTAAATAACACACTTATTAATTAGAATACTTCTGTCTCTTGTGTGACCGCCTCTTTATATCCTCCCTCTGGCTTCACACTTTCTGAAATCTTACATCATATCTTTTCCAGACCAGCATGGTGTTGATTCTTTCAATCCCTCTCTTAAAATACGTTGCTCAGAACTAAACACAATTCTGTAATCCCATTAGAACAGAGTTCAGGGCCATTATTATCAACTTCAAAATCATCCTGGCTGATATGTTGTTGTTACCACATCATTATTAGACAAGCATTATCACATGGTTGTCTCTTGCTGAAAAACTTGAAAGGCATTGCTAGTAAACCAATGTCCTCTCCTAATCTTACTGACATAATTTTTCTTAGCCTAGTTGAAGGATGACATTCATCCTTACTAAATTAACCTTGTAAAGGTGTTTGTGACTTGATTCTTTTAGTCTTGTGTCATTTCCAATTTTGATAAAGCATGCTTTCTATATTTTGTAGCTTTGTCCAGATTATATATAATTATTATGTATAATTATTGAGTCAAACAGGGTGGAATTTACAAACTCTGAAGGAAAGAAACCTAGAAAGAATGCCATTAGAGACTGTTCTCCAGATGATGTTAGTACTTCCGGTACAGTTGTTGAAGCAACTACCAATCACTTCATGTACCCATTTTTTTTTCTTTTCTAAAACACCATAAAAGTTGTGTCATGTTTGGCAGTCACATGCACTGTCTTGGAAATAGCTTATTCTGCTGTATATTAAGTCAAGAAGGGAATGAAGTCTGCCGAAATGTCTCATTCGTGGGGGACCACACTACCTCCTTTTCCATCTGCTCACATGGCATCTGTTTAATAATTTGCCTTAGAACTTGGTAAGTGATCAAAGTCAAGCTCTTTAGTAGATATTTGGATCCTTGTTCCCCTCCCTCAAAAATATTTTATTTGAAATAATATAAACTTGACAAATCACGTAGTTGCTCTAATTTTTTTGCTATAAAGTAATGAATATAAATTTGTTAGGGATAAAATTGAGAAAAATTTTTTTGCTAATATGCAGAGTTTGGGGGAAATATACTAGGTTTCTATCATTGTTTTTAGCAGTGCCTTTTGGAAATGGATGAACATTTCAGAAAAATCCTTAAAAGCATCTTAATCACTTCAGGCATTCTGAAATTTGATGGGAAACAATAATTAAAACAAATAGTTTAGTTTTGCTTAATTTTATTAAAAGACTATTTGACTTAAACTAACAACTTACTGATAGGAAAGAATGTGGCAATTGGCTTCGTCCTTTTTTTCTTTTTTCTTTTTTTTTTTTTTTTTTTTTGTGTGTGTGTTGTGATTGCTGGGAAGTGTACCCAGGGCGCTGTACCACTAAGCTAAGTCCCGGCTTTTTTTATTTTTTATTTTGAGACTAGATCTTACTAAGGTGATAAGGCTGGCCTGAATTTGTGATCCTCCTGCCTCAGTCCCCCACTCTGGGATTATAGGCATGTGCCACCACGCCTGGCTTCCTTCTTAGATTCTCAGCTTATTATCAATATACAGTTTTGTAGTGAAAATTGTCAGGGAGAGACCTTTATCTTTTTACTGATCTTTGTCAGTAGGAGAAATTCTACTAGCAACTATGATTTCTTTTCCTTTGATCATAGTGGCACTTTAAGATTCATTTTTAAAATGCATTTATACAAAATATGAATAGTTCCTGTCTATGAAGTACTAATGAGGCTTTGTGTGAGAGCTCTCTGCCTTAGCTATGTTCACAATAAATTCATAGGGTTGGTTAGTTGGTTGTCCCAACCAACTTCACACACACACACACACACACACACACACACAGTGAGTTCCAGAGATGGTGATGAGTCCTGAGGAAGAGCATGAGGGTTCTTTCCACTTCATACTACCTTTCTAGTAGGAGCAGCCTCTCTAGTCAGTAGTATATTTAAGTTCGTGGTTTGAAATGCCAGTCTGAGTTTTTTAAATGAGAAAAATCTGATCTGTTTCAAAATTCTGGAAATATTTTGTTTTGCTTTGCTATATTACCATCAGCCTTCCATATTCATGGATCCAGGGTTCTCAATTCACAGATGCAGCGAGCTGTGGTGGTGCATGCCTGTAATCCCAGTGGCTCAGGAGGCTGAGACAGGAGGATCATGAGTTCAAAGCCAGTCTCAGCAAAAACAAGGTGCTAAGCAACTCAGTTAGACCCTGTCTCTAAATAAAATACAAAATAGGACTGGAGATGTGGCTTAGTGATCAAGTGCCCCTGAGTTCAATCCCCAGTACCAAAAAAATAAAAAATTAATTCACAGATTCAGCCAACTGCAAATGAAAAATATTCTTTAAAGTGTGTAGTGAACGTGTAAGTGCTTTTTTTCCTTGTCATCATTCCTTGAATAATACAGGGTAACTATTTACATAGCATTTACAGTATATTAGGTATTATAGGTAATCTAGAGATGATTTAAAGTACGTACATGGAGAATGTATGTTGGTTATATACAAGTACTACTCTGCCTTACACAAGAGACTTTAGCATCTGCAGATTTGCCATCCACAGTCGTCCTGGAACCAATCTCCTGTGGGTACTGAGGGACAACTATATTTTGCTAGTTTTCTAGACATGTATATCTAGAACAAAATGATGACTAAAATTCTACCTTAGTCTTGTTAGTGAAATTTCTTAGTTACTGTTAGATCAGATAAGAATTTGCTGCCTTCGCCTGATAATTTGGAATCCTTAAATTACTCTGTAGACACCTGCCTCTGACCCAGGAGGTGTGTCACAGCCTCCTGTTATCCTTAAATTACTCTGCAGACACTGCCTCTGACCCAGGAGGTGTGTCACAGCCTCTTGTTGCCCATGCAGCCAACAAGACCCAATTAACACAGACATAGCACACCTACCCTCAAGTTATCCCATCAATGGGAACTTGACAGAGGTTTTTCTTTTTATTTCAATCTTTAAATTCCATTTGAATTATTTCTAGCCATTTAAGCTATGTCCTGGTCCTACTTGTCTAGCCCCATTTCTTGTTAACCAAGTTTTACAGACAATCCTTGTAAGGGACCTTCACTCTGAACCAACCTACTGATTTGCCATTGGCCTCAACAAATAATTCTTTCCTTGACCTGACCCAGGGATCCTCCATCACTAGTATTTACAGTATCCTGGTGATGGGGACTTATCAGAATGCCTGGGTTTTAGTTTACATTCACATTTAAAGCAAATGAAGATAGGAAGAGGAGCTTACAAGGTCAAACTTATTGCAAAAGCAAGTTCCAACCTCAGCTAGATGATAAGGCTATTCAAAAATGAACAACTGATTATATCCCACATCTAAATGAGTTAATAGCATCTCAAATTTTTTTTAATTTTAAAATAGTTCATGAAAACAATGCGTTAGGACATGTCAAAGGGGCATCCTTCCTGAATCTGCTGAAAAATCTATTGACCCATCCCAACAAATTAAATAATTGAGCTGCTATCCACTTAATGGTTATCAAGTGCCTATTTTGACAACCCTGTGAACAAGATAGACAAAATCCCTGGTCCCCCAGAAGTATCCATTGTGGGAGAAGACTACTCCATGTCTCCATCCTCAGCCCCCATACACCTGGATTCATTCTATAGGAAGGAGTTCGTCTTGGCCTGGGGACTGCCTGGCACTGGACCTTAGAGGCTTTCTGTAGTTGCCCAAGCTAGAAACACCAAAGCAAGGAAAAGGGTACATGCTGAGCTCCCCAAGGTGATTCAGCTACAGCAAACACCATCAAGCCCCAAAGATCTATAGCTATGTCGATGTAAGTTGAAAATCTCTTAGGGTCTGTGCCCTCTGGCCCCAGTGAACCATGATGCTCACAGCTGAAAATTTTCAAAAGAATTTATTATCTTGAGATGGGACAAAGCAGAATGGAGAGATGCAAAACTTAACAGTGTTTCACTTTATCTCTTGTGCTTTATTTTATTACCTTCATTTTCTCTGTGCTCGAAGACATTCATACATAAACATCCATTGTGTTTTCACCCGGAAAATGGACATGAGATAATTCTGAAGCATTGCTCTCCTGGTGGAAAAATATTCTGGTGCAAAAGATTATATAGATTTTGGTAACCATGCTGGTAGACCAGGGCTAACAGTGAACCCTGCAAACTCTCTTACTCAGGGTTTGACAAGGAGTAAGCAACCACTGTAAAACTGTCAAACTTGCTCCTAAGTGAATCTCGCAGCAGCTGAATGAGTCACAGATCACCAAGGGGACTAAATGTCTCACAGAAGTACAGTCTTATGAGGACAGCCACTGCCTGACTCAGCCAGCAGTGTCATGGTATACAATGTGCCAAATTGGCTGCCAAGGGCTCATTCAAAGAAGGCACAACCCTGTGGGGTCTTCTTTCTCTACCTCTCATTGATGTGCAATGCATTTTTCCTTCCCTCACCAACAGAAAAAGGGGTGGCATTTGGAGAATCCTGTAAAGATTATTTAATCCATATGTAGGAAGAATAGAAAGTTGCATTAGATAGGTTCATCATAATGCCTGCCTTGACTTGAATGAGGACCTCCTCATGGTCAAGAACAGCAAAGGGTCTGTTTACCCTGCTCACCAGCTAACAGGATTCCCAGATTCTGGTAGAATATATGAGAGACACAGACATTGTTTCTCAGGCCCAGCTGGTAGCCCGAGTTTCATAACTGCATCAGTTCCTTTCATTCACCCTGTCCCCCAGGAATGATACAGAGGTTGGCACGGGTAGATGCTGCATACACAGGGAGTATGTGCCAAAGCCAAGAAAATGGGAGCTTAGGAAATCCCTGTCTCATACGGGGCTGCTGGCAAACCTGCCTCGGGGCAAGACATTAGCTTCATTGTTTTGAGCCGCAAACAAATTCATCCTCTGACCTGGGACAATATACCTGCCTTCTAAAACTGCTATACAAACAACATTGGAAAGACAGTATGGAACAGCTATCCACACTTCTTGCCCAGAAGACCTTTGAAATAGTAAATGCATAAATAATTGTCTCCAACACCCACAGCCCCTGCTAACAGGATGGGACCATGCAGGGTCCAAGAACCCATTTTTTCTCAGTCACAGCTGATTGGACTGTGACTGGATTTGATGCAAGGCCCATCCATTCTGAGGTTGATCATGGTACTAAACGAAGCAGGTCAACCAGATTATTGTGCTAATTTAGGTTGGGAAATGGGGAGAGGAAGCCAAAGGTTGCATGAGGAATGATATAAAAATCGTAAGTAGTCATGACATGCTGAGTGACAAGAAAAAACTAAAAGTTACTAGTGGGAAAAACCATGCAGGACTGGATTAAAGAGGAAGCCAGCTGCGATGGGAGAGGAGCTGAACCTCATCACTGAGGGAAGCATACAGTGAAGACATCCTTTATGGCTCCTTCCTTTCCCGAGGCTTCCTTACTTTCCATCCCCATCTGCCACCCACAGAAAACACGGACCTCCCTATAATCACACATGCACAAGCCATTACTGGAGGACAGGACTGTGCCTCGGTGAGTAAGCTCTAAAGATTTAGGCCTAAACCTATGCAGAAGTTGATAATTACCTATTAAATTCCGCCAGAATAAGCCCAAAGAAGGCTCAGGAGAGATGCCTGGACATTAATCATTTTATTCTCCTTCCTGAAAAATAGTAATAATAGTGATGATGATGATCTCAGCAGATGCAGAGGTTTGTATTACTTTCAAACCCATCACAGGAAGAATTCTGCCTCTGCCATTTTCTCTCTTCAAAAACAGAGTAGTATATACCCACAGCAGCAGCAACGCCATCACATGCGTAAATAAGTAAGAACAATGATGTGGTCAAAGGGAGCCTGTTGTATTTGTACAGACTGGTAAGGCCCCGGGTGGAAAGCAAGGTATAAGTGAGTAGAGGTAAGTGTCAAGTCCCTGCTGTGTCTTCCCACTCTGTGGGCCTTGCTGTGCC
This sequence comes from Sciurus carolinensis, assembly GCF_902686445.1. NCBI lineage: Eukaryota > Metazoa > Chordata > Mammalia > Rodentia > Sciuridae > Sciurus > Sciurus carolinensis. The sequence continues at coordinate 93,026,536 of NC_062218.1, read as the reverse complement.
CTAGTCGGTCTCTGTCCAGGCAGCTAATCCTTTTGGTGAGTGAAAAACCCAGGACCTTAGCATCTCCAGTAACAGACACCACGGGAGGTAGAGACAGCAGAGTCAGACCACTTGGCAGAAGATTCCCCCTATCCCTGGACTGCTTTGTACTTAGAATCAATGAAAAATTAAGGGCATAAATCACCCCTGCATTAGCTCGCTTGTGGAGGAGAGTGCTTTGCCCAAGATCCTGGTCACAAAACACTGGATGGAGGACTCGAACTCAGGTCTTCAGGCTACAGACAAACTTTGTCACAGTGCCCAAAGCTGTGCTGCTGCTGTGGACCCACTGTCACCCTCGGGTGAGTCAGGCATCAGCTAAGTTAGTCAGAAGTGAGGCCTTCACTTCATAGGTTGTGTTTACCCTCAAACCTGTTCTACCCATAGGTACTCATCTGCCAGCAAAGTGGGAAAGGAATGACTTAAATAAGCAGATGAAGAATTTCGTTAGTGAGTTCCTGTTTTTCTAATTCCATCTGGGGACAATTTTAAGTTAGGAGGCAGCGGGTAGGGAAACAGGGATATTTGTCAGAGTCTGCTATGCAGCTGGTCCTTTACCAAAATAGAAGTACAGGATGAAATTTCTAGCTCTTTAAAAATGACAACACTGATTAATAATCCCTAGGAGCCGGTGATTGCTTCATGGTCCTGAAGTAGAAAACCTGCTGGGTTTTAAAAAAAGACAGTGAAGGGAGCATTTTGTCTTGTAAATTGAGTTCTCTGGTGACCTGTTAATGTCAGAGATAATCTCTACAAAAGTGAAGATAAGCTTCATTGCACCCAAGGAAATACAAATTTAGGGCTTCTTCAGTCTGGGAAGAGGCACTGTTTACACACTCTAAGTTCTAAGGGAAGGTGTTAAACCCATTCCTGGCAGTTACTCCAGAGGTGGCTGGCACTAGCAGATTCTCACTCCTCTGCTTCTTCCCCCCCTCCTCCTTCTTCTTCATTTACTTCTGTTCTTTTCCAGCGAGATTGACCATTTAAATCCTAGATTCACTGCGTACTATGAAATCTCAGAGAGCTTATTAACCTCCATGCGTACCTATTGCCTCACCTATAAAACAAACAGATGTATGTATCCTGTAGGGTTATGAGGATGTGCAAAGGACCTCGAATCTGGTACTAGTGGATTTCCCATGGGAACTCTTCTTTGCCCTTCCTCTTGTTTCTTTCCTTGTGGAGGGAACTCCACTGCTTGGCCTTGGTTCATCCCCTCACCTGCTGGGAAATGGCTTAGTTTGGTTAGCATTGCAGGGAACAAAATTGGCATGCTTGTCTCAGCTCCTTTGTTCCCCCTCTTGGAGCAGTTGCCTCTGCTTTACAGAATGGATGGGCTGTCTAAATCCATGTCCACGATTAAGAAGAGCAGTATTGCCCTTGGTCTTGCCCATCAGAGTTCCTGATGTCTGAGTGAAGATCAGAGTAAACCCCAATCCCTGTGTCACCCATGGTCTCTAACCTTCAACACTGCAAGTGGGCTCAACAAGATCCCCCAAAGGGGTCCCAGACTCCTATCTATGGGGTTCTTCTTGGGCTCTGTGGCTGGGTTCTGGTTCCAGGAAGACAGCCAGAAGAGTGCATTTTTCCTACTGACTAGTAGCATATTTCTTTTGCAAAGCTGGGTCAGATGCACAGTCTCACTGCCTTAGATTGACTCTCACTCTTATCAGATACAAAGCAATAGCAGGACTCAACTTGATCTCTGTGTAGACTTGTGTCACCAAGTGCCACCTCAACTGTATGGCACTCAAGGAGTGGGACAGAAGGTATCCTTTACCCTGTGCAACCCATAGACTGGCATCTAGGGCACTGATATCTCAAATGCATGTGCCTGTGTCCTCTGAGGTCTCACGAGAGCATTGCTCCACCACCAGTGGGCCCCATCTGTCTGTGTCCTCTCCTGCTTTCAGTCTTCAGAACCTCCTACCTTCACAGGTTGGTCTGAAGGCTAAACTTGATGAATAGAGTTTCTGGTGCAGAAGGGATTTCTCTACTTCTGCCTACAGCACTCTTCACTACGGATGGTGTATGGAAGGCAGGGGTGCAGCCCAAATGGGAAAAGATCACATCCTAGGCGTATAGTGAGTACTGTTCAAGAAGTTCAAGGGAGGGTATGGTTGGAAAATAGTCTGTTCTATTTCAGAACCTTGCCTATAACATTCTAGAGAATGAATTATCATTCACATTTCCCTGCATACTCCAGATAAGACTTGCATACATGGTTACCATCAATGAAGCCCAACAATCAGCTCTGATAGAGTCAGCGGAGACCACTATTCACAGGCAACACTCGGGTGATAGGATCTCAGGAGTAATGATGTAATGAGCATTAAATAAAAGAATTAGGCAACTGTAGAAGCAAGAAGGTCTGTGGCGTTCCAAAATCATTTCTGAAAAGCCACACATCATGAGTAATAACAGAGTTGAGACCTGCCTTCTCCTCGCTATGGGCAATATGAAATTGGCTAGGGATGTTGGGCAGGACAATAAAGAACATGAATAAACAGTTCCTGGACAGGAATAAGTGGTGCCTGGGTAGCATGAAAAGTCTTCACATGTACTGATTAGATCAAAAACATGAAAGGACTTCGTCCTTACTCATTTGTTCTAAACCTTCACTGATAAATCACAATATCTCATGCAGGCCCATGAGTTTTGTAATGGTTTTGAACTAAAATGGCTTCTAGAGTTGACACCTAACAAAGTATTTTTCTCAGGATCTTGCACACCCTAGACGAAACTCTGGAGAAAGGCAGGTACCCACAGAAATAAGCCATCTTCCCCTCTCAGCAGTAACACAGGTGCTAATTTGGTCACCATCTGGGACTCCTTTGTCTTATTCTTCAGTTTGTTTGGAAGATCAAGGAAGAGAGATGCTTTTTAACTAGGTTCCTCAGAGTCTCCAGAAGTAAACATTCAATAAATGTTATATATTGTCATTTTCTAAGCTTTTTGAATACATTTTATTTTCCTTTTTTTTTTTTCTTTCCCCAAAGTTTCCTTTCCTTTAACTTTACAATTTCTGTGAGCTATGACTAAGTCCTGTTTATTTTTGTTTGTTTTCATAATGATTCCGGAGATCTAGACAATCTCCACAGTGTGCATGTGTGTGTACACACACACACACCTTTCCTTCTAACATCCTTCAGTAGTTGGACTAAATGAAAATTCCACTGCTTCCCAACCATTAGCAGCACTTCCCTTGAGACTAATGTGTCACAGGAGAATTATGAGCCCAAGCTCCAGATCTCAGTTCTTAGGTCCCAAGGAAAGAAAATTTAAAGGCAGACACAAAAAGCCAAAAGAATTTCATTATAAAGTGAAAGAAAAGTAAGGTTCAAATGAAGAACACTCTCAAGAGCGGGTCCTCTCTGAGCAGAGAACAACAAAGGAATTGTGATGTGGCATCCGAATTTATCTCCTGATGTTTACCAGGAGACGTGTTTCCCTTTCTGCTGTCTTCAACAGTCAGATGTTCATCTCTCCCTTTATGACAGGGAGGGAAGTTTTTGACCCTAGTCGGTCCTCTGCAAATGTCATGGCGACTATCCCATTCAGGGGGGCTTCATCTACAGTCAAGTCTATATTAATGCAGGTGCTGGGGTCAATGACCAGGCAAATTTCATCTCAGTGCACCTACACTAATAATGAAACTTCCTTCTGAAATACACTGAGAAACCTATAACCATAAATCCCCACTTTACAAAGACTCAATAGACCCAGTCAGTAGTGAGCCCATTGAGCTTTCCTTCTTGAAATATTTCCCAATTTGTTCCCTTTGTTTCCTCGTGTTTGTTATCAGGGTTATTAGTACACCTGTTACTCTACAAGTTACTTGATTGCTCATAAGAGACAATTTCAAAGAAACCCTGTGACCATGTTATATAATATATTATATATATATATATATATAATATATATATATATATAACCTGTGACCATGTTATATTATATTATATATTATTGGTTCACATTTCATTGCTCATTACAAACAACTACCAAATAGATAGACTGAACCTGGGCACTGACTTAAGAGGAAGAGCACAAAAGGAGAGTGTTCCTAAGTTAAAAAATCAAATTCAGGGGTGAAGGGAATCTACGTTAGGACTTCGAGAAGGCCAAAGGGTTATAGGAAGAAAGTATTTGATATAGCAAGCTGGAAGTAAGTTAAATGTTCAATGGTGGGACAATAATAAAGCAAATGAAACCAACCAAAGAACTATATGGAGTCATTGTTTAGAGACAGAAAGAGACATGGAGTAGGGCTTATGCAAAACCAAACAGGGAGGAGAGAGTAGAGGAGGTTAAGTTATAAATGCATGTTCTGTGGGCATAACTGTGTGACCAAAGATGGGCATATCAGAGAGGAGCTAACATACTAGAGGTCCTGGGTTATAATATTTGCTGTTGCTTTTCTCAGACTGAAAATGATGTAATTATGTTACTTTTTATTTTTTCCACAGGAGGCATAGCCATACCTTTCCAGCCATCCTCAGCCCAGGGATCTTAGCTTCCCCTGCCTGCATCACACTAAATAGTCCCACCTTACCATGAAACCCTTGTTTGTTGTCTCTCAAGGTATACTCTGAGAATGAGGCCAAGGAATCTGCATTATAAACAGGTTCCTGGGAGATTCTTTATGCATACAACATTTTGGAGAAATATTGCTCAATTTTTGTACCAAACTCAGTAAGAAAACTGAAAGACTCCCTTGGAAATTAGGGGCAACTTCCTGATAACTATTTTTCTGCATTCCCTATTTCCTGGTACCAAGTATGTCAGACTCATGTGAGTCTCTGGTTCCCTGAGCCTCTGCACTCATCTAGCTAAATCTGCATGTGCATGTGTGTATTCCCTGCCTTGCTTCTCACTCTGCCTTCTCTTATGAAAGTTTGCTGTGTCCCTGAGCCCCCCAATGGTGACTTGAGACAAGTCTCTAGCTCCCTCAAAGCTGGCTTTGAATAAACCTATTTTCCTGCAGACCTGACTCAGGAGTTTTTAGTGTAGCAACAATTCCCTCTGGTAACAAAATCACACCAGGATTTCTCTGATATTTATTATATCTTGAAGCAAAATTAATCTACTGAAATTATTCCTTGTGCGTGTTTGTATTTTAAAGAATCGGTGAATATAGTTTTATTTATTCTCAAAGATAGGTCTGTCCATAAATTTTCATTTATAATTTGCTAATGCTTTTGTTTGGAAAATTACCTGAGAACCAGCTCTCCTCTCACAGGTCCCCATTTTGTTTCTCTCCACTTTGAGGGCAGATTGGCCTTTCTGAACATAGCCTACTTTGCTTCTTTGATCCCAGTGAAACAGAAACTGTAGAACACCAAGGTCCTGAGACTGGGTTAAGGGTTTTAGTTTTAATTCTCTATTATTACAATGCCTAGAAATACCCAGTTATGATCTCAAACTAAGGAGGAGTTGTCCAAAGTGTCCTGGGCTCACAGAACAGCAAAGGTCCAGCAAGGCCTCACAGCGCTCAGCTGAAGGGGCCCTTCCCACTCCCATCCTCCTTTAAGGCAGAAACGAAGAGCTCATGCTTTCACCCAATTCCGATTGCATTTTGTCTTTTTTAGAGAAATCTAAGAGACAAGAATTTCCTAATCTTTCCTGGAAACATGGAAGCAAACAAATATGTTTTCTAATACACTTAGGTTCTTCCCAGGGATTCACAGATAGCACAAACCTCTTTCTTTTGCTCTTTCTTGGGAGGGTCCTTACCCACTGGGCAGTCTCTAATGCTAGATAGGTGGCCAACCAAGAGCAGGTGGGTAGAGGAAGGACAATAAAGGGCAGAAAGCAGAGGCTTGCTATAAAGAAAGTCCATAGGTCACAAGACTGGGAAAAATAAAGAACTTTATCAAAGCAGGCAAGAACAAAAAGAAATTCTTGGGCCAGCTCTAATACCTGCCTGGCTGGGGAGGAAGGAAACAGCCATACCGCTCTCAGCTCCGGAGACATTCAAAGTCAAATTGGTGGGAAGGTGGGTTTTATTCAAAGCCATTTTTGGGGAAGGCGGAAAAAACCTTGTTTCAAAAGTTCCAGCTCCATAAACTCTTGGAGGAAGAGAGGACAAAAGACGAAATTCCACAGGTTTCAACGAGGTTTTCACTTCCAGGAATTTAACAGGTTTTAACTGCTTCCAAGCCCTGGAGGCCTTCCTTTTCACGTCAAAGGGAATAAGGACTTCCGGGGGCAAGCATCTTCATCTTCCATTTCCAGAGGGAGAGGGCATCCCAAGTTCAGACTTTTAAAAAAACCTCTGAAAGGCCAATATCAACCTCTCTGAAAGTCTGTCCTGAACTTGCGTACTCTCCATCTTCTGACAATCTCCTTTCTGCTACTGTGTGCTACATGCTTGAATCCTTCCTGTGGAGTCCCAGGCGACAGGGGACAGACAGAGATGTGAGTGTTGGGACCATGAGGTTGAGAAAATAATTCTATAAATGGGGCCCACTGTGCTGATCCCCACATGCTTTTACTTTTTTTAAAAAGCAATTTACCTGCAGCCTGCCTGGCTTAAGTCCACAGGGTATGTGACATTTCTCAGGAAACCACCTGCCATCTACAGGAGAAATGCAGACCCAAAATAATTCAGATGAGGAACACAAATTACCCTGAAGTGGGGGGACTTTGTGACCCTTTCACAGGTCAGATCCTGGAACTCAGGGAGATAAAGATAATTCCTCATAACCATAAAATCTGTAAGAACACATTCCAATTAGAACGGGTCAACCTGTTCAAAGTGCCCTAAAGTTGTCATGGCAGTGGGGACTTGACAGTCTGAGGTCATCCTGCTGCCAGTCAAAAGTCAATAGGTGGACCTGGGTGGGACTCTCTGGAAACTTTCCTGGGACCCCAGTAAGAGGAGTGCCTGTTACTCTAAGTGATGTGTCTGAAATCTTCCTGACTTGATTGCAGGAATTGGGGTTTGCAGTGGGGAGGGTCTCTGCACTGCCTCAGTTTCTCAGAAGGCCCCAGCCCTGTAGCACAGGGAGGGACTGGAGTTTGCAGACCCCCACAGTTTCTCTGACTCAGCAGGCCCTGCACACCTGTCCAAGGTGATGAGGAGCATCCAGGAGCTCCAGGAGATCCAGTCACAGTGCCCACTGTGCCAAGGTTCTGCTGAAGTACAACTCCCAAAACACTTGTACAAACTCCTATCACCTCCTAGGCCTGTAAATACATATACTGAGGGTTTTTGTTTTTTTTTTTTTTTCTTAATTTGTGTTTTCCTTGGTAATCATTTGAAATGTCTGCCCAGGATAAAACAATTGTCCAGATTCTCACAGAATTCATGAATAATATTTAAATCTACTTTCCAAAACAGCAGGAGTTCCATTTAAATGCTGCACTAAAAATGCAAGCCCCAAATTTATTTTCAAGCCTTTAAAAATAAATGAGGAAACCTCCCAGGAGATTATCTCTTATGCAGCAGAAGAGGAGTATCTTTGAGGGTGAAGTTGCTCAGGCAGCTGAGAAGGCCAGACCCATGGGTCCAGAGGTCCTGGAGCCCCTTGAAAGGATGTGTGCCATTATCCAGTAAGGGGTACAGTTGGTGGTGAGGACCCGAGCAGTTGTACCAAGGCTAGGCCAATAACAGGCATTCCTCAGACCTATTATCTCCACCTATTGGAGGCAAAAATCACTTCCACTAGGCTGTGATCTGTTCCTTTAAAGACAAACAAATCCCTTAAACCACTGCCCTCAACTCAGGAGTGTCAGAGAGGACAAGTCCTTTGACCTGGAAGCCCCCAAATTTCCTTCCCTCTTTTTCTGTCTTTCCAACTAAAACCATGGTTAGTTTTCAGCACCAAATCTATTTCTTTTAATTTACTTTAAAAATCTAAAAACTATCTCCTCCTCCTATCTTCCTAAACAATCCATGACTAAAGCCATTAGGTGAGGGAGAATAAGGAAGGTCAGGGCACCGGAACGAAGGGAACCATAATGGCCTAAAGTTGGTGTCAGCGTCAGGGTAGGGTAAAAAGGCATCCCCACAGAGGGACAGCTCAGCATGGTGTGTTCAACTCCTACAGGGTGGGGTACGGGGACCCAAACAAGCGTGGACTGGGTCCCCACAAAGGACAGCCCACGATGGGAGTGCATCCATGCAGGAGGCAGCCCAGAACTAGAGCCCATGCCAGGTGAGCACCAGGGAGTGTGTGATAGTGACCAAGGCCGAAGGCTGGTACAATGTGGGAGATTTGAAAAAATAAATCAAAAATATATTAATAATGTGGAATAGAGATATTTCACTGTCAGTGCCAGGAACTGCAAATGTGAATAGTGGGAAAATTAGGATGAATTGATGTTGGGTTGGAACTAATTCAGTGTGAGTTCCTGATTTTCAGTACCTATCCACTGAGATGCTAGCCATGGTGATGATTCTAAATCAGATCTTGGTATATAAAAACCATCTTCTACTGAAAGGAACCAGGGTTTGCAGGAGAAATGAATGAGTCCAGTGCTCAGACAAGAAAAGTAAAAAAGAGCCTAAGACATCTTGAGCTAGAAAAGGAAGCGATCAAAGAATGATGGCAGCTTGTGGAGACCCAGAAGCTGGCTGGAAGGGATCTCTTGCTGGCCAAACTGGGAATGGTTCATAAATTAAACTAAGCAATGGTAATGAAAGATTACAACCCACTAAACAATAAAAGGACACGTTGAGTCCATTCAGCTATAAATAAATAAGTGGATAGGTAGGAGATTGATAAGTGGGATATTTACATAATTTCGAAGGATTACTCCAACAGCACTTATTCATTGCAGAGGCATAAAGTGTGATTTTACGATGGGACCTCCCCACAGACCTTGCCTGACTAAGATGGTCAAAGTGAACAGACATCATCACCGAGGACACAGATAGAAACCTGCCACCTGATGGGAGCCATCTAGAACTTGGTGATATTTCTGCTGAAGATGCATAACCTCTTCCCTCGGTGGAAAAACATCAGAAAACACAAACCAAGGAACACTCTTGCAAGGTGTTTGGCCTGTAATAGTCAATGATGCAAGGTCAGGAAGGTCAAAGAAACACCAAAACAGTTCCAGACTAAAAGAGACTTCAGAGATGTGACAAATGCAATACCTGATTCAGAGTTGGAGCCTGTGGCTATTTAAGTCATGGTGGGAACAATTGGCCTATTGAAAACTGTGGGTTTAAGGGGTAGCTAAGTTATCAATTAACTGACTGCCTAGTCTTGATAGTTGTATTGTGGTTCTATAGGTGAATATCCTTGTTGGTAGGAAATGCATACTAAAATATTTAGGGGTGATGGGAATCAGCTGGTAAGTGACAAATGAATCCAGAAAAACAGTTGTTTGTAATATATTTGTAATTTTTCAGTAAGTATGTTATCGTTTGCAATAAAAAAAAAACTAATGTAAAATACATTTTATTTATTACTTCTCATCTTACATAGTCATTTTGAATTGGGCCATATTGAAAACTCAAGGTAAATGTTACATACCAGCATATTCTTGACTAATGTAAAATTAGATTGACAGCCAGGGAAAGAACATTGTAACCACCCTTTCTTATAACATGCTTTTCCAAGAGTGTTAGCTAAAATACAATATTTATATCACTGGAAAAGCAACACCTAGTTAGGCACTGAGGCATACCTGTAATCCTAGCAACTTGGGAGACTGAGACAGGATGATTGAGCAAGTTGGAGGTCAGCCTCAGCAACTTAGACCCTGTCTCAAAATTTAAAAAACAAAACAAAACAAAAACCAAACAGGCCAAGGATGTAACTCAGTGGTAAAGTGCCTAGTCTCTCTCTCTCTCACACACACACACACACACACACACACACACACACACACACAAGCAAAACCCACCTCAAAGAGAAATCTGAGAGATACATTTTCATCAGGACGTCTAGCATGTACTTCCCTTCCATATCATACATGCCTCTCCTAACTAGCTTCTGGACCTCCCTTCTGATTCCCCGCCCCCCAGAATTGGCAACTAAAAAGGTGGCTTTGAATGAAGAACTGTTGATGTCCTTGCCTGCTGGCACTGAACACACGCCTATGCTGTATGTCTCTTGAAGGGAGACACTGTGTAAACTTTATGTTCAGACACAGTTAGCGAAGGTGTCATGAATTTGTTTAATACAGTCGCTGCCTCAGCATTCATTTTTAGACCTGACATAAGTTATTTGAAACCCAGTGGTACAGCCACCTTTGGCCTAGTTAACGTTCCTCTCCCTGTGTGGAGGTTTGTGGTGTGGACCAGACACTTCCCATCTCATAACCCAGAGCCCAGCACCCCCACAGCTACTGACCATGACAAACCTAATGGTCAACACCAGAGTCATATAAATGAGTTCTTCTCGTTGCACGTGCTTTCTTTAAATTAGCCAAGCCACAAGCTCCAGCCCCATCCTAAGGGATAAAGCCCCTGAGTACAGACAGAGTCCTCCCATTCTTGTGAGCTGCACACTGTCTCTGGACTCCCTATCAGCCCTTGTGGACTTGTGAGTGAAAAAATTCTCTGTGTCATTTTATGTATTTTGTTGCGCTGCCACCTCTGTGTGTCACCTGGCTGACACATGGAACCTCATCCTCCTCCTGGAGTTCTCCTGGAGTGTGGAAAAAACTGAACACAGATCAGACAAGAACCATAGGCCTGTCTGTTGGTATAAACAAGTTTCCCGGGGCTGAGGGTGAGGGTAGGTGCCAAAGCATTTGCCTAGCATGCACGAGGCCCTGGGTTTAATCCCCAGCACTGGCCCGTGCACACACACACACACCGTTCCCTGTGAGCGGGACGTGTGACTTCATGCCAACATTGAGGCAGTAAGCTGTCTGCCTGCATAAGAAGGGTAGGTGCAAGACACATGAAAACACCCACGACCTCCTCAAGAGCCCCATCAGGGCAGGGCAAGCATTTATGGCTCTCTCTCCAAAGAGAGACCTCAAGGCCAAAATTAGAGGAAATCACCCCATATGGTAGATACGGTGTTGCAGAACATGATGGTAGTAGTTATGGCTAAGCCTGAGGAAAAGGGTGGAAATAAAGACGTCATGGCTCTGTGTTGAAACTTAATCTGAGCTAATCTGTGCCCTCCAGGGGTAGTGCTCTTCCAGAGAAGTCCTACTGTGGTGGGAAAAACACTAACTTTGTAACTGGTCCAAGGTTCAAATTCTGTCTTTTTTGTTTCTTTGCCTGGTTTTTGAGTTTTTTCTTGATTACCTACATTTGACATGCTGCTTAATCTTTCTTCAGCTGTGATAGTCACCGCTCGTTGCCTCCAATATCCAGTCAACCTCTTATTAAACCTCAATTTGTTCAGTTGGCACCACGGTTAGCCTTCCTGCCTCTGGGCTCCCTACATGAAGAAGCCAACACTTTCCTTGCAAAAGCCAGAGTCATATTACCATTGATTACTGTGAAACAGCCATAAGTGATACTTCCTCCCCATTAGCACGGGGTTACTCATGGCTCCGTCAAAGGCTGATGAAAACTTAGGCTGATGACACAAAGTAGGACTCTTCTACATGGTAGAAGAGAAAGTTCAAAACCAGTTGCTTTCTTTTACCTCCCTCATCCAATTTAGCCTTGCCATCTACTTTCTCTGGTTTCATGTTTGATTAAGCACGGGCACTAAAGTCATCGCCCTCAGGTGTGGCCAGCACAAAGGGGACTCCAAGTGCTGTAGTGTCAGGGAATGTGGGAGTTGTCTTTTGTAGTGAGGGATGGAGGGAAGCCAGAACTCCTTTGACGGATCCAGGAGTGTCCTGGAAAACCCACTGGACCTACCAGCCTCCCTGCAAATGCAGGACAACAGGGAAGACAGGGCGACCAGGCTCCTTGAAGGCCTGAAGAGGTCTGAGCTTCCACAGAGTTTTTGCCAATTAGGATCAAAGATGTGAGGGGCTGGGGTTGTGGCTCAGTGGCAGAGTGCTTGCTTAGCATGAGTGAGGCACTGGGTTCGATCCCCGGCACCACCTATAAATAAAATGAATAAAATAAAGGTCTGTCAACATCTAAAATACATATATTTTTTTAAATGTGAGATTTTCCTACTAAGGAGAATTATGTCTGGGGAATAAACTCAGCTTGGGCAGTGGTAAAGTGCTTGCCTAGCATACATGAGGGCCTGGATTTTGGATTCCCAGCACCTTGCATGAGCGTGCGCACACACCTCTCAGCTGTCATCAATGTTAGTCCATATCTTCAACTGTAAGGCAAAACTCTCCTTTTTATTAATGAATCAGTGAGCTAATGTCCAGACTTGCACTATGTATAATAAAACAAGTATCACAATTTTATGAAAATACAGGTTTCTTGCTGGTTATTGACACGTTTTGGTCAAGTGAGAATAGTGATATTTAACTTGTATTCATGAGCTGTGAGGTCTTTTGGGGGGCAGGATTCATCTCAATTCTAATTTCAGGTTTAGTTTACTGACGGTAGATCTCACGTTGAGATTCTAAAGTATCTTTGGAAGATCACATTCTTGAAGCCTCACTGCCCAGTGAATAGAGGGGTTCGTACCTTTTCCCTCCACTCCTAAGGATAGTACATCTCTTTGCTGGGTAGCCTCTAGTCAGTGCCACTGGGGTCACGTGACACAACAGAACTGCCTGTCATTCTCTCATTCTCACAAATCAGTTCTTGAAATTAGGCAGACTAAGGCAGCTGCCCCCCATAATCATCCTGAAATATATTCTTCAAAAAAGCCACAACAGAAAATACCTTTAATCAGTTAAGATTATTTTGTTCTAAGTGATAGAGAACTAAGCTCAAACTGACAATAAGCAGGGAATTGATGAGTTCAGATAGCTGAAAAATCAGGCAGGCTGGTGTCAGGCATGGCTGAATTCAGGGCTTCAGGGTATCTGTAGAAGTCAGTTTCTCTTCAATTTTAGGCTGTCCCCTTTCTTGGGCTCCTTTAGATGGTTTCTGGCAGATACTCATTCTCTCAAGATTGCAAAGTATTTATGGCAGCTACATCCTCACACTCTCCTAGATTTGAGGTTAGCACAAGATTTTTCAGTAGTCTTCCCCCAAATTCCAGACATTCTGACCGTTTTGGTCATGTCTCTTGCTTCCCAAACCACTGTGTCCAAAAGAAGATGTTGCTATAATTAAGTAATTACATACCGAGTCATGTTGTTTAAGCCCACAGTTGGCCACTGGAGCCTGTGGAAGGGTTGGATTCCAGCGAAAAGGGGCTACTACACAAAAAGGAGTGCTAGGAGGGAAAATAATAAAATATCCACCCTTACATAGTCACAAGAACCTGTAAATCTCTTCTGACACATTTATTTTCACCATGGTGCAAATAAATTGCATTTTTTTTTTTTTTTTTTTTTTGTTGCTGAGGATCGAACCCAGGGCTTTGTGCTTACAAGGCAAGCACTCTACCGACTGAGCTATCTCCCCAGCCCAATAAATTGCATTTTTGAAAATATGATTTATTTTTTTGGCGGCGGGGGGATTGGACCCAGGGATGCGTAATCACTGAGCCACATCCCCAGCCCATTTTTGTATTTTATTTAGGGACAGAGTCTTGCTGAATTGCTTAGGACCTCACTAAGTTGCTGAAGCTGGCTTTGAACTCATGATCCTCCTGCCTCAACCTCCCTAACTGTTGGGATTAGTGGTGTATGCCAACATGCCCGACTGAAAAATCTGTGATTTTAATGAGCTCAGTTCAACAATACAAAATAACTCTTCCCTATTGTCAGTTGCTCAATGTTCATGCTCAATTTTAGTCTAAGCACTGACATATACTTGAATTGGTCAACTGTGCTCTTTGTTTTTCTAAACGTTCAATAATTCTGTCATGTGTTTTATCTGTTAGGAAGTATGGTTTGATCAGTAGTCCACCAAACTTAATCTCTTAGAACTCTTTAAAATTCCAAAAATCTCTATGGCCAAGAAAGCAACTCAGCAGATCACATTAAATTTTCAAGTCCTAGCCTCTGGTACACTGAATCAATTCAGTCTCGACACTTGCTTCAATTATTTTCTGTAAACTCTCAAACCCCACACCAAGAGATAAATAGGCTCTACATGGCTATGAATGCTAAATAAAAAATGTAAACAATTTCCTACAATCCTTGGCCTTACCCCACCCACTGTTGAATGTTGTCTTTAGAGATTCATGAGTTTAGGCATTACTGACCCCAGGTTTTGCTATCTGGAGTCCCTCCCTTTTTTGAACAAGAAAAGAGACTCCACTCCTTGAAAGTGGAGCTCAAAACATTCCCTTTTTTCCTTTCTTGTATTTGCTAGTATGAGAATATCATATTTAGGGGGCTGGGTTGTGCCTCAGTGGTAGAGCACTCGCCTAGCACATGTGAGGCACTGGGCTTGATCCTCAGAACCACATAAAAAGAAATAAAGGTAATGTGTCCAACTACAACTAAAAAAATTTTAAAAATAAGGATATCATATTTTTGTCTCTTTAGATTTTATTTAGCATTTAGTATTTAATAAAGTTACGGCCACAGCAATTGCAAGGTTGGGAATAAGTCTATAAGAAGCCAAGTTACTACTTTTTCAGAAAACCTACATTCTCTGCCTGTAATACACATCATTTTCTGGCTTCTCATCTTTGATATTTGCAATGATTTTAGTCAATTACTATAGGACAGTAGTTACTTAGTGATGCTTCAAGTCCTTAGAAATAGATTCAGCCGAGTGCCCAATATTTCTCTAATGATTCACAATTGAATATGCGTCATTAAATCTTCTCTACAGCACTTTTCCTCTACTGAAATGAGCTCAAGCAATCTTTAGTTTTTCTCAAAACCAGTTTCAAGGGGCATCTGGGAGGTACATTTCTGTTAGAATAGATGTGTTACCTGCTAATGGTTCAACACTGATTTTTAAGTAACAGTCTTTCCTCAGTCTAATCCAGTATTCCATTTTCATTCCCTATGGAAAAAATTTGACCCAGGTAAAAATGAGAAATCAGATTGTGAGTACTGGAAGCAACTTTAGAAACTGTGCAAAATACTTTGAGATTCAAGATTTGGACTCTTGAGAATTTTAGAGAGTATGGTTATACATTTGTTCAAATATGCACATTAAAACATACACAGAGCATCCTATAATCCCAGACACTTGGGAGGCTGAGGCAGGAGGATCCCGAGTTCAAAGCCAGCCTCAGCAAAAGCGAGGTGCTAAGCAAATCAGTGAGACCCTGTCTCTAAATAAAATACGGCTCAGTTCCCTGAGTTCAACTCCTGGTACATATACACACACAAAAGCATACACAGAACCCTCTGGATCTCAGAAAAATAATTCAGTTTTCTTGGACTCGGAGGACAAAGTGACTTTCTCAAGACCATTGTATAAGTTGGTAAAGTTAGAGCTGAAACCTGAAGAACTGGGGTTCCTCAGTAACCCACAGTTCATCACAGAAGAGCTTTCTGCTATTGCTTATTTATATGAGGTAAGGAGTGGGGGAGTGTTTTTTAAAAAAAATTCAATGGACCAAATAGTTATAAAATTACTCCTGATTAAAATGCTCTTCATTAGGCATTTTTATATATAAGCGATGAATCTTCAGAAAGAGAAATTAGGAAAACTACCCCATTCAATATAGCTTCGAAAAAAATAAAGTATTTGAGAATCAATCTCACAAAAGAGGTGAAAGACCTCTACAATGAGAACTACAGAACACTAAAGAAAGAAATTCAAGAAAACCTTAGAAGATGGAAAGATCTCCCATGTTCTTGGATAGGAAGAATTAATATTGTCAAAATGGCCATACTACCAAAAGTGCTATACACATTCAATGCAATTCCAATTAAAATCCCAATGATGTACCTTACAGAAATAGAGCAAGCAATTATGAAATTCATCTGGAAGAATAAAAAACCCAGAATAGCTAAAGCAATCCTTGGCAGAAAGAGTGAAGCAGGGGGTATCGCAATACCAGATCTTCAACTCTACTACAAAGCAATAGTAACAAAAACGGCATGGTATTGGTACCAAAATAGAAAGGTGGATCAATGGTACAGAATAGAGGACACGGACACAAACCCAAATAAATACAATTTTCTCATACTAGACAAAGGGGCCAAAAATATGCAATGGAGAAAAGATAGCCTCTTCAACAAATGGTGCTGGGAGAATTGGAAATCCATATGCAACAGAATGAAACTAAACCCATATCTCTCACCATGCACAAAACTAAACTCAAAATGGATTCAGGATCTCGGAATCAGACCAGAGACCTTGCATCTTATAGAAGAAAAAGTAGGTCCAGAGCTTCAACATGTCGGCTTAGGACCAGACTTCCTCAACAGGACTCCCATAGCACAAGAAATAAAAGCAAGAATTAATAACTGGGATAGATTCAAACTAAAAAGCTTTCTCTCAGCAAAGGAAACTATCAGCAATGCAAAGAAAGAGCCTACAGAGTGAGAGAAAATCTTTGCCAATCATACTTCAGATAGAGCGCTAATCTCCAGAATCTATAAAGAACTCAAAAAACTCTACACCAAGAATGCAAATAATCCAATCGACAAATGGGCTAAAGAAATGAATAGACACTTCACAGAAGAAGATGTACAAGCAATCAACAAAAATATGGAAAAATGTTCAACATCTCTAGTAATAAGAGAAATGCAAATCAAAACCACCCTAAGATTCCATCTCACCCCAATTAGAATGGCAATTATCAAGAATACAACCAACAACAGGTGTTGGCGAGGATGTGGGGAGAAAGGTACACTCTTACATTGCTGGTGGGGCTGCAAATTAGTGCAGCCACTCTGGAAAGCAGTGTGGAGATTCCTTAGAAAACTTGGAATGGAACCACCATTTGACCCAGCTATCCCACTCCTTGGCCTATACCCAAAGGACTTAAAATCAGCATATTACAGAGATACAGCCACATCAATGTTCATAGCTGCTCAGTTCACAATAGCCAGATTGTGGAACCAACCTAGATGTCCTTCAATTGATGAATGGATAAAGAAAATGTGGTATATATATATACAATGGAATATTACTCAGCCATAAAGAATGATAAAATTATGGCATTTGCAGGCAAATGGATGAAACTGGAGAATATCATGCTAAGTGAGATAAGCCAATCTCAAAAAACCAAAGGAAGAATGATATCGCTAATAAGTGGATGATGACACATAATGGGGGGTGGGAAGGGTTAGTGTTGGGGTTGGAGTTGGGTTTAGGGAGGGGGGCAGGAATGGAGGAAGGAAGGACTGTATAGATGGAGGGGAAGGGTGGGAGGGGAGGGGGGGAAGGGAAAAAATGGCAGAATGAATCAAACAACATTACCCTATGTAAATTTATGATTACACAAATGGTATGCCTTTACGCCATGTACAGGCAGAGAAACAACATGTATCCCATTTGTTTACAATAAAAAGAAAAAAAAATGCTCTTCATTAGTTTCAATTCCCACCAATTAATATTTTTGTTTAAGCTCCAGAATTATTGGTTGGTTGGAATATCCCGGAATGAACGATGATACCATGAACATTGATTTCAGGTGAAAATGTCAACCTTGTGAAAGACCCAGGATTTCATGAGCTATATACAAGTGATGTTAGAGAAGTGCTCCAAATCCTACGTGCTGAGACTCTGATAAATGAGGGTGTGCTGGAGTCTGACCAATTAATGGTGGAGAGGACAGAGGGCATGGAGGTTGATAAGCTAGGAACCTCAAAAGAACACTTAGATGTGAAGAGGTTTAAGAAAATTCCTTGAGGAGGCCAATGGAGACCTGACACATTTTTGTTTAATGATGCTTTTTATGTTCATGTGAAAATCGGGTATCAAGTAGAAATATGGGTTTTGCTGAAGTATAATTCTCTTCGAAAGTTACACCAAGATCAGCATGGTTTTTAATTTCACTAAATCCTATCAAATCTATTTTTGTTTTCATCATTTCTGTGATACTCAGTGGCTTCACTTGAAGTAGGTTTGCTTTTACCCATTATCTGTAGATGATGAATATGTCCAATTTTCATTCTAACCTTCAAAAGCAGGCACTTGTTTTATGTGTTGATCTTTAATTATGTCTGTCCGATTTCAAATCACAAAGTTCCTTGAGGATTGTCATTTTACAGATCCCCTCCAGGATCTCAGCCAGGTTCATAGACATGTCAATGGTGACCCCTGGGGAATAGAATTGTTGTGCTACAAATTGAGTAAATTTTGATTAACTGGGAAGAACTTTTCTGAAACTCCATCTGCAGCATAACTCAATACTATTTTGAAAAATGAGAATGTCATTGAAACCAAAGGGCATGGACATGAAATAGATGAATTCTGGGTTATTTATTGAATGCCTCTTACAGATGGAATTTTATAAAGTCTTATGTGGTTTGAATAATTTGTGACTATACATACTTTCTGTTTTTGGATATTTTAATCATTAATGATTCTGAAGCATAAAATACCACCTAAGACATTTTTATGCTGTTTGATAATCTAAGAATGAATTGTGAAATTGACCTTTATAACTAGATTGTTGGGGTCTCTCCAGCAGAAGGGAGTCACTGTTTGTGTGAACTGAAGAATAAGCAATTTCTCACTGGGACTATACAGGGGCAATCGGACTCAGGGACTGGTGTCTAGGCCCTCTCCTGCTCACTTAGCCTTTCAAGATTTGTCATTTTGCCCCAACATTTTAAGGTTGAGTAACAGTGGAGACATAGGCCTGTTGGTAAGGTGATCATAGAACTTATCCAAATTGTGGCACTTTGAGATGAGTTTTTCTAATATACACTGACAATAGCTGTCAACAAGGATTATTCCATTAAACACGGATATGTGCCCACTGGACCTACAGATGATCTCCTGTTCTGCAGTCGGGGATCCTAACCCCCATTATTTATACATATATAACCCGCAGTGCACACTCAATCCCCTCCACCTGAGACCATAGTGGTACACACTGCCCCAGAAGGCAGATTCCCTAGCAGCCCAGGGCACATAGGAGGAAGTGCACTATGCTATTAGAGGGCCAGACAGGGTCCCACTGCTCTGGACGCTCGCCTGTACTTCCTCTCCAAGATGACAAGGCTGAAGGCATTCCAAGGATGAAGTGGGTTAAAGCCCATCTTACCACAGAATGCTAGGAGCTGTGAATGTGTGATGCAGAGAGAGATGGTAAAGTGTGGAGCTGAAATGCAGTTGCCTTCGTGTGTTCTGCCCTTTCGTTAATGGTTAAAACCCTGTCATTAATGTTGACAAGTGGTGAAGCTCTTTGAGCCCACTTTCTCCATTTGTAAAATGCTAATAACCTCTATCTAATGGTGTCGTTATAAAACCAAAGACTGATTATTGGTTCCACATCTAATCTCCCCTTCTTCCTTTGAGTAATATAATTTGCCAAGTTTTAATTGACACAGATTCCCTAATCTAGTCATGACATTTACCAGCTTCTTTAATCAGCTCCAGTGAAGGTGATACACAGGACTTCCCTGTCATATTTTCATGAAGGTTTAGATCCCCTACTCCCACCCTCTTTCTCCCTTTCTACCAGCTAGAAAATGGCAACATGCACTTCTGTACTAACATTTGAGAGAAAAGACAGAATTCATCTTATTTAAGCCACAATACTTGGGGACCTCATGATCAAAGTCATAAATCATACAAGCAGCTATAGTGGATTTGAAAACCCAGTGGATGCAGAGTCAGAAGATGCATGTTGTAGTCTTGCTCTGTTGGCTGCATGTCCATGAGCAACTCTGAACTTCACTTTTCTCATCTGGAAATATAAGTAGGAATAATACTGGAGAGGTAGGCCACCATTAAGTACTGTACTGTTCTTTCTGAATCTGGATTCATCTTTATGAGTTGATTCATTCCTTTGGCAAATGTTTAAGGAGTCGGGCACTATGCAATGCTTGCAGTTATCTAACATTGCAAGATTTTGAAAGTGTTCAACCCTCATGCAGACAGAGTAAATAAACAAATATGTAGTTGCTGAGATAAACGTCAATATTATTCACTGACTAATGGGACAAATAACAAATTGTAGAACTTCCTGTTTATGCTTGCATAATAAATCAATGTACTTAATTGCTGCATATTCAAAAATAAAAGTGGCAAAAAATATTGAGTAAAGAAGAATTCTTTCAAGGAAAAGAGAGCCAGTATGACTGGAGCAGGGTGAAGAGATGATGACTGGTGAGAGATCAGAGACAGGAGGGGCCAGAGGGTTTGTCCACGGAGTTTATGAAATTGGCCCAAGTTCAATAAGAAGTCTCTAATGGGCTTTAAACAGAGATGATACAGATAGCACCTGATATGGGCTTTCTCATATGCAAATGTTTTACCTAACGAAATGTAACCTATTTTATAAGTCACAAGAGCAACTTGAAATAGGGAAAAAGTTCTAGCTACCAGTTGTTTGAGAACATGAGAAGTTATTACTAAGACCTATCTTTATATACAGAGCAAACACCATTGCTAAGTCCTTTATTCTTAAAGAGATTAGTAGCTTGGGATTTGGCAGGAACACCTGACTTTGAATGGTAGCTCGTCCTCCACTAGTTAGAGGTGCTGAGCTGGGAACTTCTGGACTCCCCCTACCTGGCCTGTTTAAAATTCTCTTATACTTCCACCAAGCCCACCTGCCCCAGAGCTCCCTTCTCTGAATCCCTGTTGTGCTGACACTTTGTCATGCCCCCACCCCTGCCCATTTTAGCTTTTATTTTGATAGTCTCTATGCCTATGACTTGTTTCCCTCTTCAATTAAGAACCTCTTGAGAGAAGGGACCATTTACTATGCTTCACTTGTTTCCAAGGACCTTTCATCTGTAGGTGTTGAACAAGCATGTTTTGGTTGAGTCAAATATGTGCAAAAATGAGTAAGAGCATTCAGCTGAGCACCCTGACTCCTTGGTCCTCCTCATTTATGCCAGTTAGCCATGAGAATTTCCTTGCTGGTTCCCAACAACCCTGCTCAGGCCATTTGTAAAACTCTGCTCAATTTATCCAGTTTGGATCCCCCTAACCCCAGGACACGGATACATTCCATGTATGCCATGTTGGGCAGTATACTACATCGGGTAGATCTAAATGTAGACTTGCCCTAGGAGAATAGATTCCACCATTCCCATGGTGAACTTTTCATTTTATTATAATTTGG
Organism: Sciurus carolinensis; assembly: GCF_902686445.1. Classification (NCBI taxonomy): domain Eukaryota; kingdom Metazoa; phylum Chordata; class Mammalia; order Rodentia; family Sciuridae; genus Sciurus; species Sciurus carolinensis. The sequence goes on along the minus strand of NC_062218.1, from coordinate 93,005,381 downwards.
TGAACAAATTCAGATGAAGCTGTTCATTGTCTTGAGCTAAGCAAGTTGTTCATAGGGAATTGCAAAACTTAAAACTTAGCATACGTGAACCACTGCTGACAGTTAAATGTTTTTAACAAGAGTGAAATAAAATGTCACTTCAAGGAAGAAACTAAAAATACTTTTAAAAGTGTATATTGTGCATGAGGGTTTTTTTCCCCCAACCGTGTTGCCAGGCTGTAGGTGTTAAAAACTCTTTAGAAGATTTGGTCTGTCATGTTTAGATGGTGGGTGGCAACAGAAATTCTAGGTGGGGAGAAAAATTCAAAGTCATTCCATTGTCTCTCAAGTATAAATTATAGAATGTTGGCTCTAAAAAGAAACAATTTTTGACTGACAGAGTCAAGGTCAACTGGCAGCTTCCAAAGTAGGATGGGTTACCTTTAGACTAGTGTCCCACACCATCACTCAGGCTACCACCTTGATCACTTGTAACTGACTCCTATGAAGACAGGATATCCTTAAATAAAATGTTGGAAATGACTGAGGAAGTTCACTGAATTGGGATTTCTATAGAAAAAAAGTCACAAAATATTTTTCATTAGCAACATTGATCTATCCAAAGAAAATGTTTTATTAATAAAGATCAACAAGAAAGCAAGAGGTGATAAACACACATCTGATCCATTGCCCTAGGAAGTTCTATTCCACAGATGCCAGTTTAGTAAACACTTGTTTTCTGTTCACTGTTTTGACAACTTTGAACCCCTGGGCTCCTCTTGAGCACCTAGCTGCTCTATGTCGTGAGCAGCCCTTGCCCACTGCACTAGTAACACAATCCACTCTTCCCTACCATCTTCCCACCTTCCTGTTGAGGTGGTGTGCAGGGTTCTATGGCTTAGTCAGAGGCTGAATTAAATGACCCCTTTCCAAGGCAAGCACAGTCCACAGACCATAAACTCCTAGGTGCTCCTCACTTGGAGGAGCAGGTTTATTCACTCCATATTCAGATGCAGCTGTATTCACTCCATATTCAGTCTCTGTAGAGCAAGTGAAAAGCAACCACAAGTTGGTCATGGATCCCCTTTCTCTTCCCAGCTCTGTGTGTGTGTGTGTGTGTTTTCCATATTTTTTTTTTTTTTTTCTTTTTTGGGTCCTGGAACTTGAACCCAGGGGCACATTACCACTGAGCCACATCCTCAGCCCTTTTTTTTTTTTTTTTTTGAGACAGAGTCTTGCCAAGTTGTTTAGGGCCTTGCTAAGTTGCTGGGTGGCCTTGAACTTGGAATCCTCCTGTCTCAGTTTCCCTAGTTGCTGGGATTACAAGTATGCACTGCATACTTGGCTCCTCTTCTCAGCTTTAAAGCCAACTATTTTCTTGATTTATTCAACCCATGTTCTAGGTGTTGTAGATCCATCCTTGAACCAGTCAATTAAATTGCCTTCCCTCTCTAGAGTAGGAAGTTGGATAACGAATGAATACACACACAGACAAAACCTATAAAAATGAAGCCACTTTCTTATTCTGTGGTTTCAAAGAAAAACAGTGGAAAATTTGCCACAACCTGAACTACCACCACTACTACAATCCCTGCTAGATGCAGATACAGACTGCCCTAGAGAGACTGGAAGCCAGATCCAAGAAAGCAGTTGATTGCCGATGCTTTAGAAGGACTGTAGCTCACATGATTGAGCATCTGACCTATAGAGAGGACTCTGTCCTCTTGAGACTGTAGGAATTGCACAGTTTCTAGAGATTCCTGGGAGGAAATGTTTGCATTTGCTCTGTAAAATAGTTGAGTATGACACCCTTTGGTGGCCAGGGTGTCTTTGCTTTTAAATAAAACTCATTTTGAGCCATTCTCGGGAGGAACTCGGAACACATCTTGCAAAGATTCTGGTTGAAAGTAAAGCAAAGACCAAAGAAATCAAAGGTTAGGCTTTAGGGAAACACACCTAAAGACAAATTTATTGTTATCATTATTGTAATTGTTGAAATCTGAGGTAGAATTTTGATTTGGATTTTTGATGCCTTAGAATTCTACATTTATAAGTAGTTCCCAATATTGCACATTTGAATCACCTGCAAAGTTTATGAAATATATCTAGGGTCCCCCACCTTGGAGATTCTAATTGAGTCTGATCTGGGGTCCAGGAATCTTCATAGAAACTTCTGAAGTGATTCTAAATTGCAGACTGATTTAGAAACTACTAACTTGGGCTACCTTCATTCTCTAACACAGAAGGAATCTGAGGTTCCCTATGTAACATCAATGTCAGGGAATTCCTAAGGCCACACATCACACTAGTGCACATCTCTAGGTACAACTCAGATCCTGTTAATATAATGCTAAAATTGGTCACTTTGCATGTCCCTGCTTGAATCTGTTCCCAGGAACAATACATATACATATAATTTTCTCCCTTTTTTTTTTTTTTTTTTCTCATTTCTTTCATTTCTTTTTGCAGTTAAAGGAGAAAAAATTCTCCTTGGCTCTTTTTCTATGACAGAGTTTCTGGACACCAAGAATGATGACCAAGGGCTGGGGATATAGCTCAGTTGGTAGAGCACGTGCTTTGCATGCACAAGGCCCTGGGTTCAATCCCCAGTACCATGAAAAGAAAAAAAAAAAAAAAAAAAAAAAAAAAAAAGAATGATGACAAAGAGTATCAGAAATATGGTCTCCAGAGGCCATGTTTGTCATGTCACTTGGAAGTTCCTGGGATATATTCCTTATAGCACCCACACCTCAGGATGGCCTGTGCTCCGGAATTCTCCAGCTTCCTGAACCCATAGTTCTTCCTTGAACACAGACATCAATAGTTCTGATTTTCTCAGAACACACCTCTGATTAGATTTATGCCACAGGAATGACTGTCCAAGTCCTGTAGAAAGAAAGGTACTCAGCAAATACATAAAGGGTCAGAAAAGGTGAGGGACATGCTGGAAAAATGACACACAGCTGCAGGATATATGTTCACTAGAGATGCTTGCCCAGATAGGCAAAATAAAACCATGATTGCATGTGAAGGAGAACCTTCAATATAAGCTAATACATGTTCATACTGCATTATAAACCCCAATCCCGAGGCGTGATAGAAAGGATGTCCTATACATTATGGAGGAGCAGAACTGTCAAAACAGGCCTGTAAATCCTTTCCAATGGATACACACTGCTTTTATCTGCAAACTATATTAAAACAAAGCTTATTAGTATTGCTTCTAACTACATATGAACACACTCTCAAAGATATACTACACAAAGACAAGTACATGAGTGGAATTGAATAGAACAACTCAAATGTGGAGATTGAGTGTTAAGGTGCTCAAGCGCAGGGAGGGTTCTAGGTACTTTAGCTAAACATTTTTAAAGAATACATGAAAACTTGACATCTAGGATGTGTGTGCACACACGCACAAGTGCACGTGACATTTTATTTGAATTAAGAAAAATGATACATGGCCATTCATCAAAATCTATAGAAATTAGAAAAAGACCAAAATGCCCTTAAGGCCAGAGTTGTCTAAATAGAGGGTAACAAAATCTAAGGAAACCAGACGTAGCTTCTATATCTTCATGTTTTAAAATATAGCTTGTTCCTTCAGGTAACATAAAAAATCATGGGCTGGAGCTTAGCTTTGGCTACTTTAGAACAGCGTGCATCTACAGCGGTGGCTCAATATGAGACAATATAATCATGCAATAGCTAAATACAATCTGTGACATGTTTCCACAGGCAGCAGGAATGGGAGCATCTGTCACACTGTCTGTTATTAATACATGATGTACATCGAGGCGTGTAGGTACATGTGAAGGAACAGGGAAATGTCAACATTTAGGCCGGGGAAACAGATGGCATGTTCGTTTAAACATGTTTTCTTGTCAGCTTGAGTAGAACAAATGCTCTTGCTATTCTTCAATTTGTAAAGTATATATTTTTAAAGTGAGACTGTCTACCACATAAAGAAAAAATTTAATAGCCGTACAGTGTTTCTTAAAAACGACTTATCTTTCATATGGTACTTTCTGAGCCAAATAACCAATTTTATTTGGAAATCAGAAAATGACAGAGGATTATTTTTAAAGCAATTTTTCTTCTTGTGCCCTTGTAACCTCCAAGGAAGTTGGGCTGATGATGACACATACAGAGAACAACGAAGTTGTCATTGTCTGTATTTATATTTTGAAGAGGACCATCTAATCAGATATTAGACAATGACTTTATGACCCTTATTCTCAGGCAGATGTGATTATGCCATCTTAATACTGTAGGAAATATAATTTAAACCTACCTTCTGCTTATTTTTCACTTGATGTGTCTATTATGTTTCCTTGTAAATATTTTATTTAAAAAATTTTTCACTTAATGTAAAACCAGAAAAATAAATTGGCAAGCTAGAAGCAACAATTTGAGGTACAAAATCTATCCATGGAACATAAATTTCAGATACATGACTGTTTCTCCTCAGCTAGGATATATTTTCTTGATCTCTGTGGCCATCTGCCTCAGAGAAATCCAGAGAGGCCCAGACATGACTCAGAGCAGGGATTGCAGAGAGCAGCCCCCTGGGCTCTGTAATATTCAATTCCACTGCCAGGCGACCAGTGTCCATCATGGGGGTTGGGCCTGAGAAGAATTTGGAACTGTGCAGTCTTCTCTTAATTTCAATTATCGATATCTAAGGGACTATTGCCCTCTGAGTCATTTGTGTTCTTGCTCATAAACATCTAGTGACTTGTTACTGCTGCCAAACTAAACCTTAGTCCTAAGAGTGGCCTTAGGGATCCTCCTCAATTTGAATGTGATTTTTTTTTCTGTTATTACCACCCCCCACTGTTCTTGGAGTGTGCCGATCATGTATTTTACCAAATGGAAAATCTACCCTATTTTCTTTTTCCAATATCTCCATATCTTTGCCCAGGTGATTTCCTCTGTGTGGGACAAATCTCCCACATCCTATTAAAATTCTACCTATTTGCCTATTTTGGGTTAATCTTTATTTCTTCCACTGAAGTTTTTTTCTAATTCTTCCAATTAGAAACACTCTCTAACTCCTAAGACTTATGAGTACCTTTCGTGGCAGTTGAATTGGTTATGTGTGCACATACCTGCTGCCTCCCTAGACCAGTTCTCCTTCAGCTTCTGTTCTGACAGCCCCACCCAATAACAAAGGCCTGGCTCTGAGAAGCTGCTCCAAAAATCTTGGTTCCATCTGCTGCTCCAGAAGTCAGTTTTGGAACTTTGAGAGGGAGTTCTAGCTCAGTATGAAGGGGAGAGGATGACCTTGGGATGCTGTCATTGTCAATATCATATATAGCATAATCTCATCTGCAGAGGTAGCACTGTGCCTCCAGCTGTACCACCTTGAATCAACCGTAAGTGTGTGTGTGTGTGTGTGTGTGTGTGTGTGTGTGTGTGTTTTTCCTTAAGTAAGGCTGTTCCTCCCTGCAGCAATTTATTCTCTGGGCATGGACAAACTAGGAGATGTTCTGGCCTTCTTGTTCTGATTCTCCTTGCAGGATTAAAATTCATGCAACACAAACTAACTTTATCAGCTACAGCCACATTCCCTGCTTGGGTCCTTTAAAACATTTCAAGTTAAACCCTCCTCTTTGGCATAGGAAATGTAACCCTGCTGCATTCCCAACACCATCTGAGACTAGACCCCTCCAGTGGATTTTCCATCTGGTGTAACCACCAACAACTCCTTTGCATAACCACCCCACCCATGATATTTTGCCAAAGTTGTGGTTTCTGTCAAATGAACCTCTTTGACACTTTCTCATGAGGGTCAATTTTTCTGAACTTTGACAACCTTGAAGAGAGTAAATAGAGCTAGAGGTATTTTATCAGGAAAAGACAACCAGTTGAAATTTATAATGTCCCTTCACTCTTTTTTTAATAACTTTTGTTCATTCATATAGTAATGAATATATTGAGCACCTGCTATATACCTGACATTTTCTCAGCACGTGGGATGCAGTGAAGAGTCAGATCCTTCCCCTTGTGGAAAAGCAAAGAGGAGATAGACAATGAGCAAGAAACTTGGTAGATGATTAAATGGTGTGGGTAAAGGGATAGAACAAGGACTTGGGGCAGCAGGAATTCTGAGGCAGAATGTGCAGGTTGTTGGGGCTCAAATCACATTTGAGCATAGTTGAGGCAGGTAAAAATTGAGTCCAGCAGTAAATGGGGAGGAAGAATAATGCAGGCAGAGGGGAGAAGGCCATGCGGCTGGGGAGCTCTCAGAGAAGAGCAGAGCCACAGGGCAGAATGACTGGGAGCAGGGCCTGAGAAACACTGTAAATACTTTGGGATTTTTTTTTTTTTTTTTTTTTTGTCCTTTTTTAAATAAAAGAAAAACATTTTCCTTTTCTGTAAGAGAAAAGAGGTGATGTTTGAACAGAGACATGAAATCTTACTCTCTAGAGTGCTAAGCAGAACATACCCGCCTATCGGAAGGCACAGGTACTTTGGGTGACCCTAGGTAGCACAAAGAGAAAATGAAAGTCATTAGAGTGGGGACAGATTTGGGATCTAATCAAAATATTTACTAAGCACCACTGTGTGCGTACAGAACTGTTCAATAATGCAGTCTGAACACCAGCAGGACCATGGGTATCACAACAGAAAAAGGTCAATTGCAGAATGGCTACCTGAAGTGCCTAGGATAAAAAGGATGGAGATCACAGAGATCAGTGCTCATGGCCTCATATATCTACATGCCAAGAGTTCTGTCTAGGAAATAAAAATAGAAAACGGAAGAAAACACATTCATGGCTGCAATTCTGCAGGCACACAGAAAGCCAGTTGGATAGAAGTCATGACTTCTATGTCATGGTGCAGACAAATATATTGGCAAGGGTAAAGGTGGAGCGTGTAAATCAGAAGTTATGGTTATTTATAGAAATTCGTGAACCTGTCAGTGGGGTGATGTGAAGGGAAGGACATCAAAATGAAGATAAAGGGAGAGGGAAAGAGATGATAGCTAAGCCTATTTCCATCAATTTTTTTTAATTTGCTTATAATTTGGCATATTATGCTGGGTAAACTTAAGTTTAGAGGGAGGTATGAGGCCCTTATTTTTGCATGTTGCCTGAAAGCTGTTATCTATATCTAACTAGATTGGAAGTATTTTAAGGAGGAAAGGGTTGGGAGATGGTGCCAAGCTAGTCTTCTTCCATCCTGCAGGAAGCAGCACAGGGGACCACCCTCAATGATATTTCTAGCACCAGTGTAGCAGAACTGTGAGGAGGTGAAGTATGTCCTGTAGCTCTGAGGTCTCCTGTCCTCCTAGTTCCCACTTCCTTTGGATCTTCCATCCCTTGTCACATTCGGAGCCTCAGGGAACTGCTCCCTACACCTGCCAGCTTCTGCCCATTCTAATGGAAGCTTGAAGGTGGGAGGATCAACACCACAACCACAAGTTGCTAGATCAGGACTTAGATTGAAACCAAGACCATTGTAATCTAGGTAAGAGCAGTTTTCATGGAACATGGTGTCAGGTTGCATTTGGTAGAGAACTGAGTGAGAGGTAAGGAACTGAAGTGTAAGAAGTTCAACTGTGAGAAGGGAAGTTGTGGGGAGGCCTGTTAATGTTAAGGCAGAAGAACCTGGAGCATGTTTAAATGTTAGTGGAAAGGAGCCATTTGTAAGGCACAAGTTGACACAGGAGAGGGGGAATAATCAATAGAGTGAGGTCCAAAAACTCCCAGATGGAATTTTAACACAAGATGATAAATGATTTAGGCTTAAACTTTTGGCCTGTTGCTGAGGTCCAGGAAACAAGTCTAGGGAAATGTTTCCAGCTGTCCCCATCACATTCAAAGAGCTTAAGCACCACCTTTAAATAGGATCCTGAGCACTGGAGCCATTAAAGAAATCTAAGGAATGACAGGTTGTCTGCATCTAAAGTTATGTGGTGGGGAAAAGACTCCCTGTGCTCTAATATGTATGTAACATTTTCTTAATGTCCTCTGAGGTCTGTGACTAATATTATGATAAACTACTCTAACCATTTCTGAAAGTTATTTCCACATTAACATTATACAATTGATTTTCATTATCCTGGGAACTTTTTTCTCCCTCTAAAGATCTATGGCATTTGCTCTGCCTTTAATTATTTTAGAAACAAGTGTCATCTCAAAGTAAGATATTTACAGAAGCAAACGTTAACTTGACCAGACTCAGAACTCTGTGATTCCAAGAGGGCTTATCTCTGACCAACAATGACAAGAGACAAAGGGATATACTGCAGGTCAGCGATGGAAAACAGAATATTCTTAGCAACTGAGTAAAGATTCTATAATAAACACTACATAACTAGAAACTGAGAAATGTCTCTAAATGAGTAAAGAGCCTCAGAAGGAAAGCAATAAGAGCATACTTGACACACAGACACCAGAGAATGACAACAAAGGACTCCTAGACCAGTCCAGAAGAGGCACAAGTCCCTGGTCATGGTGGACTAAACATTCTCAGGAATTTCGTAGTGATATGTATTAGACATGTTAGACTATCCTGCTGGATGGTGAGGACAGTTATTGATCTAGCACTGCAGTGTGTCATATCTGGTTCTCATTGCACTGTGAATCTGGCATTTCCAAAGCTGCTTCCTGGTAAGAACTTGCTTTAGCTACTGTTGGTAATAACGACAATAGTGAAATTGAATGCACTCAAGCTTATTGTTTCAGGCAGCATTCTGTCATTTATATAGAATCTGCCTTATTTCCAAAAGTGCTACAAGTTAAACTAGACATTGATTTCCATTTTTCAAGAGAAGTCTTTCTGCTAAAGGCTCAGTGAAGCATGTATAATTCTTTCCAGAGCACCATGTTTTTATGTCTACAAATAATGTCACAGCTGGGCCATGTTGCTTTATGGGTTCAACATAAAGGAAAAGGAAATCTCACTATATTAAGGGGGCAGGCAGTTAGGGGTGTAGCTCAGTAGTAGAGTGTCCACTGAGCATGTGTGAAGCCCTGGGTTCTATCCCCAGCACACACACACACACACACACAAAAATTCACAAAATGGATAGATATGTCAGAAAATTTGTTTGATCAGATTCTGTGCTGACTCTTATCACAAGAATTTTTTTCTAATTCTAATTTTCTTAAGACATTCTACCAGTTGGATACATAAAATATTCCTATTTTGCTTAGGAAAGTGAAATATTACATGTGTGAACAATTGCTTTGGTTTGCGTTTTGGAGGTCTCTGATAATTTTATCCAAGTGTCTTTATCTATAGTTGTGTCAGAACTTGAAGCTGGCTGGATTTGTGTGAGCTATCATGCCAGACCCAGTGAATTCACTCGGGTGCCATTGTATTTAGCTTGAATTTTAGAAATGGCCAGACCTGGAGTCCACTGGAAATGCTTTGGGTGAGAGTGCTTGAGTGGACCCCCATGTGATTCCAAGAAAGGCTGACACCAGATTCTAGAGCCAGTCCTTCTACCCTGTTGGCACTGGCAGGGCTTTTTTAGAGAAGTACTTAAAATTTGGCTGTGTTTTAGACATTTTGGAAAAGACAATCAACACATAAAACAAAAGTTTTGATTTAGGTTCTTCCAGAAGCTGACCCTATAAGATCTGTTTTCTTTCCTATCAAAGTTAAATCATAATGCACCATAGGCATGATTACTGTAACTTAAGTTTCACATGTATAACAGAGTCATCTTAAGTTAGGGAACCATGTGGTCAGATCAGCGCCATCTTAAATTATGGAATCAGGTGATTAGAGTGGAGCCATTTTAAAATCAGGGAATCATATGACCAGAGTAGCACCATTTTTGATTACCTAACAAGTATCCAGTCACAACTATAACCCTTTTCTGTGCCCATCCCCAATGTTAAATTGGCTAATTATGTAGAGTATATCCTCCAGCCCTTCCTATGAGGAGCAAGGGGGTGTACTTCATTAGGTATAAATATTGGTGGGCTGCCTGCCCAGGCGTGCATACTCCCAGGTTCCCTTTGGGAGTGCACCCTTCTGCAGAAGTACAGTTGTGACTTACCAACCCACTTCTAAGCACATGTTTGATTTCTTGGGGGCACCTTGTTATTTCTAATAACCCTGACACAAGGAATTGTGTACACGTAGTTTATTTGAAGACTGCCCCTGGGAAACCTTGTTAGGGAAGCAGGAGAGTAAGAGCAACAAGAAGAAAGTGATCAAGGGTTTTGACCAGCCTTTGTTGGTAAATTGGAGCTCAGTCCTGCGGGGATCTCTGGGACTGCTGAGCACACCTTGGAACTGGCTCACCCTGGAGTTGGCAAGAAAGCTGGAACATTGATTCATCAGCTCCCGCTCCATCCTTGGTTGAAGGCAGCTTCCATAAGCATTAACTTGTACTTTCAGCTTGTTCAGCCAGACAGTGGCAGGTATTGGCAGTAAACTAACTTTGTACAGAGTGATGCTGGTTTATACGGGCAGAGACTAACTATACATTATCAGATGAATGGGAACCAGGCTCCTGAGTGGAGAATAGAAGACCTTGAGGGAATTGGCTCAACTGGAAAAGCCTAAGGAGTTGATAGTCCTCCTTCCTTTCCTTCTCCTCCAATTCTCCCTTCTCTCTCCTCCTGCCCTATTCCTCTACCTTCCCTGCACAAAGAACAGGAAAAGAATCTTCAAACACAGAATTTGGTTGAACAAAAGAACAATGGTTGACTAGTTGCCATCAGATAGGCCTAAGAAGCTCTGGTGTGCTTTTCCACAGCAGGGTTGTTATAGACAGTGACTGTGTGCTGTATATCTCTAAAAGCTAGATTTCTGAGCATTCTTTCCAATAAAGAAATGAAAAGTGTTTGAGGGCATATGTTCAACCTGATTATACAATGTAAACATTTATTGAAGCATCACTTGGCACCCCATTAATATGCACCATTTTTGTTTTTGTGTATCAGTTAAAAACAACATAGTTTACAAAAAAAGAGGAAAAAATAACAGGAAATATAAACAACTATTGAGCACTTACTCTATGCAAGGTGTTGTGTGGCAGTTGTCATAAGCTGACATGTCTTTCTCTCTTAAGACGTTTTCTATTAAATGGTGAGACAAAACATTTAAAAAAAAAATCTCAAGGAGCCCAACTCCTCTAACTATTGGAGGTAGTGGAGAGTTTAAGAAATAGTGCTAAGATTGCTGAGGGGCAGGGACAAAACCTTGCACAAAACCTTGTGGAGGAAGCAAGTGATTAGTAAGAAGGGAGACCAGGGTGGAGTTTACAGAGCAAATTAGATTAGAATTAGGCCTGAAGTGATGGTGAGATTTGGATGAGAAACAGGGGCATCACTAGGGGAGGAGGGACAGAGTGAGGATTTCAGTTAGATATAAGAAATAGGTTTTTTTTTAGAGGATTAAACTCTGAAGAAGACATACACGAAACAAGTGCAGAATCTGCCTCCAGGCAATGTTCCTTGTATACTGGCGTCCTTTGGTCTTGTCCATGATGTGATTGGGAGCACTGGGTCAGGATGAGATGGTAGGATGGGCAGTCAAGATAACACATTCAAAATTAAAAGTCGAAACTGAAGTAAACTCACTAGCCTGTGCCTGATAGGAGGGTAAGAACTATCTAAAAACTGCCTAGGTCCAGTGGCAGGGGTTGCCACCAGGGAGGCCTGGCAGCAGGTATCAGAAACCCTGCTCTGAGGATGGTGGCTCAAGGTGGAAAGCTCAGCCTCGCCCCGAGAGCCAGGGCCCCACAGGCAGGAAAGGGGCAAAAGCAGCAAGAACTCCGTGGTGAACTGTAAAACGCTGCCGTGTTACAGTATGTGCGTGCTGCCCTCAGGAACCCGTGATTTCACACTACCAATTGCTTCCCACAGACTTGGAGTACCTGATGGGGGGCTGACTCCCAGAGTGATTGAAAGGAAAACTGACAACACAATAAAATTAACAATCCAGTAAAAAGGCACAAAGGATTTGACCCTGTATCTCACAAAAGAAGCGATACAAATGGCAAGTAAGCACATGAAAAAACATTCAACATCACTTAAGAAGGATTTGCAAATTTAAATCAATAATAAGATAACACTGGGTACCTACTAGTATGGCTAAACCTTTTTTTTTTTTAATTGTTAACAAATGGGATACATGTTGTTTCTCTGTTTGTACATGGCGTAAGGCATACCATTTGTGTAATCATAAATTTACATAGGGTAATGTTGTTTGATTCATTCTGTTATTTTTTCCCTTCTCCCCACCCCTCCCACCCCTCTTTCCCCTCTATACAGTCCTTCCTTCCTCCATTCTTGCCCCCCTCCCTAACCCTAACTCCAACCCTAACACTAACCCCTCCCACCCCCCATTATGTGTCATCATCCACTTTTCAGCGATATCATTCGTCCTTTGGTTTTTTGAGATTGGCTTATCTCACTTAGCATGATATTCTCCAATTTCATCCATTTGCCTGCAAATGCCATAACTTATCATTCTTTATGGCTGAGTAATATTCCATTGTATATATATATACCACATTTTCTTTATCCATTCATCAATTGAAGGACATCTCGGTTGGTTCCACAATCTGGCTATTGTGAATTGAGCAGGTATGAACATTGATGTGGCTGTATCTCTGTAGTATGCTGATTTTAAGTCCTTTGGGTATAGGCCAAGGAGTGGGATAGCTGGGTCAAGTGATGGTTCAATTCCAATTTTTCTAAGGAATCTCCACACTGCTTTCCAGAGTGGCTGTACTAATTTGCAGCCCCACCAGCAATGCATGAGTGTACATTTCTCCCCACATCCTCGCCAACACCTGTTGTTGCTTGTATTCTTGATAATGGCCATTCTAATTGGGGTGAGATGAAATCTTAGGGTGGTTTTGATTTGTGTTTCTCTTATTACTAGAGATGTTGAACATTTTTCCGTATGTTTGTTGATTGCTTGTAGATCTTCTTCTGTGAAGTGTCTATTCATTTCCTTAGCCCATTTGTCGATTGGATTATTTGCATTCTTGGTGTAGAGTTTTTTGAGTTCTTTATAGATTCTGGAGATTAGTGCTCTATCTGAAGTATGAGTGACAAAGATTTTCTCCCACTCTGTAGGCTCTCTCTTCGCATTGCTGATAGTTTCCTTTGCTGAGAGAAAGCTTTTTAGTTTGAATCTATCACAGTTATTGATTCTTGCTTTTATTTCTTGTGCTATGGGAGTCCTGTTGAGGAAGTCTGGTCCTAGGCCGACATGTTGAAGATCTGGACCTACTTTTTCTTCTATAATCTGCAGGGTCTCTGGTCTGATTCCGAGGTACTTAATCCATTTTGACTTTAGTTTTGTGAATGGTGAGAGATATGGGTTTAGTTTCATTCTGTTGCATATGAATTTCCAATTCTCCCAGCACCATTTGTTCAAAAGGCTATCTTTTCTCCATTGCATATTTTTGGCCCCTTTGTCTAGTATGAGGAAATTGTATTTATTTGGGTTTGTGTCCGTGTCCTCTATTCTGTACCATTGATCCACCTTTCTATTTTGGTACCAATACCATGCCGTTTTTGTTACTATTGCTTTGTAGTAGAGTTGAAGATCTGGTATTGCGATACCCCCTGCTTCACTCTTTCTCTTAAGGATTGCTTTAGCTAGTCTGGGTTTCTTATTCTTCCACCTGAATTCCATAACTGCTTGCTCTATTTCTGTAAGGTACATCATTGGGATTTTAATTGGAATTGCATTGAATGTGTATAGCACTTTTGGTAGTATGGCCATTTTGACAATATTAATTCTTCCTATCCAAGAACATGGGAGATCTTTCCATCTTCTAAGATTTTCTTTAATTTCTTTCTTTAGTGTTCTGTAGTTCTCATTGTAGAGGTCTTTCACCTCTTTTGTGAGATTGATTCCCAAATACTTTATTTTTTTCGAAGCTATTGTGAATGGGGTAGTTTTCCTAATTTCTCTTTCTGAAGATTCATTGCTTATGTATAGAAATGCCTTAGATTTATGTGCATTGATCTTATATCCCGCTACTTTACTGAATTCACTTATGAGATCTAAAAGTTTTCTGGTGGAATTTCCTGGTTCCTCTAAGTATACCATCATATCATCAGCAAATAGGGATAGTTTGAGTTCTTCTTTTCCTATTCGTATCCCTTTAATTTCTTTGGTCTGTCTAATTGCTCTGGCTAGAGTTTCAAGGACGATATTGAATAGAAGTGGTGAAAGAGGGCATCCATGCCTTGTTCCAGTTTTTAGAGGGAATGCTTTCAGTTTGTCACCATTTAGAATGATATTAGCCGTGGGTTTAGTGTAGATGGCCTTTACAATGTTAAGGAATGTTCCCACTATCCCTATTTTTTCTAGTGTTTTGAGCATGAAGGGGTGCTATATTTTATCAAATGCTTTTTGTGCATCTATTGAAATAATCATGTGATTCTTGACTTTAAGTCTATTGATATGGTGAATTACATTTATTGATTTCCTGATGTTGAACCAACCTTGCATCCCTGGGATGAAACCCACTTGATCATGGTGCACTACCTTTTTAATATGTTTTTGTATGCGATTTGCTAAAATTTTGTTGAGAATTTTTGCGTCGATGTTCATTAAGGATATTGGTCTGAAATTTTCTTTCCTCGATGTGTCTCTGTCTGGTTTAGGTATCAGGGTAATATTGGCTTCATAGAATGAGTTTGGGAGGGTTCCCTGCTCTTCTATTTTATGGAATACTTTGAGAAGTATTGGAATGAGCTCTTCTTTAAAGGTTTTGTAGAACTCGGCTGAGAACCCATCTGGTCCTGGACATTTCTTTGTTGGTAGGCTTTTGATGACTTCTTCTATTTCATTATTTGAAATTGGTCTATTTAAATTGTGTATGTCCTCCTCGTTCAGTTTAGGCAATTCATATGTCTCTAGAAACCTGTTGATGTCTTCGAAATTTTCTATTTTGTTGGAGTATAGATTTTCAAAATAGCTTCTAATTATGTTTTGTATTTCAATCGTGTCTGTTGTGATATTTCCTTGTTCATTCTGAATTTTAGTGATTTGGGTTTTCTCTCGTCTTCTCTTTGTTAGTGTGGCTAAGGGTTTATCAATTTTGTTTATTTTTTCGAGGAACCAACTATTTATTTTGTCAATTTTTTGTATTGTTTCTTTTGTTTCAATTTCGTTGATTTCAGCTCTCAGTTTAACTATTTCCTGTCTTCTACTACTTTTGGTGTTGGTCTGTTCTTCTTTTTCTAGGACTTTGAGCTGTAGTGTTAGGTCATTTATTTGTTGAGTTTTACTTCTTTTATTAAATGCGCTCTATGAAATAAATTTTCCTCTAAGTACTGCTTTCATAGTGTCCCAGAGATTTTGATATGTTTCTTTGTTCTCATTTACCTCTAAGAATTTTTTAATTTCCTTCCTAATATCTTCTGTTATCCATTCATCATATAATAGCATATTGTTTAATCTCCAGGTGTTGGAGTAGTTTGTTTTTTACTCTTTCATTTATTTCTAACTTCAATCCATTATGATCTGATAGAATACAAGGTAGTGTCTCTATCTTCTTGTATTTGCTAACAGTAGCTTTGTGGCATAATATATGATCTATTTTAGAGAAGGATCCATGTGCTGCTGAGAAGAAAGTGTATTCGCTCTTGGTTGGATGGTATATTCTATAAATGTCTGTGAAGTCTAAATTATTGATTGTGTTATTGAGATCTGTGTTTTCTTTGTTCAATTTTTGTTTGGATGATCTGTCCAATGGTGAGAGAGGCGTGTTAAAATCACCTAGTATTATTGTGTTATGGTCTATTTGGTTTCTGAAATTGAGAAGGATTTGTTTGACATACATGGATGAGCCAACTGTTTGGGGCATAGATGTTTATGATTGTTATATCTTGCTGATTTATGCTTCCCTTAAGCAGTATGAAATGTCCTTCTTTATCCCTTCTGACTAACTTTGGCTTGAAGTCCACATTATCTGAAATGAGGATGGATACTCCAGCTTTTTTGCTGAGTCCATGTGCATGGTATGTTTTCCCCATCCTTTCACCTTTAGTCTATGGGTATCTCTTTCTATGAGGTGAGTCTCTTGCAGGCAACATATTGCTGGGTCTTTCTTTTTAATCCAATCTGCCAGTCTATGTCTTTTGATTGATGAATTCAGGCCATTAACATTCAGGGTTATTATTGAGATATGATTTGTATTCCCGGTCATTTGGTTCATTTTTTAAATTTTATTTATTTATTTATTTATTTGACACAACTTGGTTCCTCTTTTATTTGACAATTCCTTTAGGATAATTCCTCCCTTTGCTGATTTACTTCTTTGTTTTTCATCTCTTCCTCATGGAATAATTTGCTGAGAATGTTCTGTAATGCTGGCTTTCTTTTTTTAAATTCTTTTAGCTTTTGTTTATCATGGAAGGACTTTATTTCATTGTCAAATTTGAAGGTAAGTTTTGCTGGGTATAAGATTCTTGGTTGGCATCCATTTTCTTTCAGAGCTTGAAAAATGTTGTTCCAGGCCCTTCTAGCTTTTAGGGTCTGGATTGAAAAATCTGCTGATATCCGTATTGGTTTCCCCCTGAATGTAATTTGGTTCTTTTCT
This sequence comes from Sciurus carolinensis, assembly GCF_902686445.1. NCBI lineage: Eukaryota > Metazoa > Chordata > Mammalia > Rodentia > Sciuridae > Sciurus > Sciurus carolinensis. The sequence goes on along the minus strand of NC_062218.1, from coordinate 92,988,859 downwards.
CTCACAGCCTTTAAAATTCTGTCTTTATTTTGTATGTTAGGTATTTTCATTATAATGTGCTTTGGTGTGGGTCTGTTGTAATTTTGTGTATTTGGAATCCTATAAGTCTCTTGAACTTGATTTTCCATTTCATTCTTCAGATTTGGGAAATTTTCCGATATTATTTCATTGAATAGATTGTTCATTCCTTTGGTTTGTTTCTCTAAGCCTTCCTCAATCCCAATAATTCTCAAATTTGGCCTTTTCATGATATCCCATAGTTCTTGGAGATTCTGTTCATGATTTCTTACCATCTCTGTTTGGTCAACTTTGTTTTCAAGGTTAAATATTTTGTCTTCAATGTCTGAGGTTCTGTCTTCCAGGTGTTCTATCCTATTGGTTATGCTTTCTATGGAGTTCTTAATTTGGTTTATTGTTTCCTTCATTTGAAGGATTTCTGTTTGTGTTTTTTTCAATATCTCTAACTCTTTATTGAAATGATCTTTTGCTTCCTGTATTTGCTCTTTTAACTCCATTGGTGCGATCATTTAATGCCTGCATTTGCTCTTTCATGTCATTGTTTGCTTCCCTGATCATTTTAATTATGTACATTCTGAACTCCCTTTCTGTCATTTCTTCTGCCATGCTATCATTGGATTTTATTGATGTAACATCTAGATTTGTTTGGGGCATTTTCTTCCCTTGTTTTCTCATATTGTTCAGGAATCAGTGGGTCATTAAGATATTACAGATTTCCTCTATTGACTTATAATGTCCCTGAAGTTTGCTAGTATATGGCCTCTTATCCTGCAGTAGCCTGAAGTCTTGGAGGAAGTTGATAATGCAGTGCTCCACAAGGAGCACCTCTAGAGGTAGTGACCTTCAGGTGGGGTATATTCCCTGCTAGTGGGCAGAGGTGCCTCCACTTGTTGACCAATGGTCATCCAAAGGGTAACTAGGCTGCGGGCTGAGGCAAGGCCTGTTTGTACCTGTGTTTCTGGTTTTACTGACCTTGTGGGAAAACCTCATCCGGCAGGGAAGACTCACCCGGTGGGGAGGTCTCGCTGGTCAGTTCTCCTCCTAGAGGTTCCCCTCAATCTACAACTACCGCCTGGGCTGGGCTGTCTTCCTCTGCAACGTTCTCAGGGGCCCAGACCTACCTCCTGCCCCTGGGAGCCTCACCCTTCGCAGGCGAGTCTCCTTAGGTTGCCTCTCTTCAGAGAATCTGCCCACAGTCCTGGAATCTTCACTCCGCCCCTCAGCTTGTGTCTGTGCAGCTCTTCCACCAAGAAGCCGCCTAGGTTCTGGGACCCTGCTCTGCACCTAATCACCTGGCTATGCGGCCCCTCCTCTGAGCAGCCACCTGCAGCCCTGTACAGTCACTCCAAGTCCCAGTGACCCGCCACACGCTTCTTCCTCCGGACAGCCGCCTGGTGTTCTGGCGCGGTCACTAGGAGTGCAAGCAACTCACTTCGTGTCTCCTCCTCCCGCCAACAGCCTGTAGCCCTGGGCAGTCACTCCAAGTCCAAGTGACCTGCCCCGTTCCTCCTCCTCCTCTGGGCAGCTGCCTGGAGCTCTGGTGCGGCCACTCCAAGACCAAGCGACCCACTGTGCTCCTCCTCCGGGCAGGCCACCGGTGTTCAGGAGCGGTCGCTTTGAGTCCAAACAACTCACCACTCGCCTCCTCCTCTGAGCAGCCACCCAGAGTTCTGATGCAGTCACTCCGAGTCCAAGCAACACGCTGCACTCCTCTTCCTCCTCCAGGAAGCCCCCCCCCGTGTTCAGAAGCGGTTGCTCTGAGTCTAAACAGCTCACCACGCAGCTCCTCCTCTGGCAACCGCCTCCTCTACGATGCTCCCAGTTGTCTGAGTTCACTGCTCCAGCAGGGGGAGGGGTGTCTCGCTGGGCAACTCTACTTCACAAAGTTCCCCGCGTTCTGGGGCTACCACCCCATCTGGGACGCCTCCCCAACGGGAGAGACACCTGGTGGCTTTGAGTTGGTCCCAAATCTCTCACTATCTCCTCTTTTGAATCCTGCGTCCTGGAGCAACATGAGATGCAGCCACCCTCTAGTCCGCCATCTTGAAAGCGCCCCCCCCCCCCCCTTAAACCTTTTAAATGTGCAATTTTACATGCTGGCAAGGACGTGAAGCACCCAGAACCCTCTTACACTGCTGGTGGGAATGCAAAAAGGTACACTTATTTTGGAAACCAATTAGATTCTTATGAACTTCACACTTGCCATAAAACCAAGCGATCTGATTCCAGGTATTACCTTAGTGAAACAACTAAATATGGCCCACAAAAGACCTATAAAGCAACCTTAGTTGTAATCCCCACCCCCAAACTGAAAGGGACTAAAAATGTCATTAATTTTAAAGGGATAAACAAATTTTGGAACATCTATGAGACAACACCACTCAGCAATAAGAATAAAATGCTCTTAGAGGGGCTGTGGCTGTGGTTCAGCAGTAGCATGCTGGCCTGGCACGTGTGAGGCACTGGGTTCAATCCTTGCCACCACATATAAATAAATAAATAAAATAAAGGTACAGCAGCAACTAAAAAATATTTTTTAAAATGCTGTTAGATACAACAATATGAATGAATCATAAAATCATTATGTAAAGTAAAAGATGTCAGGCACAAAATGCTACATACTATGAGTCTAGTTATATGAAATTCTAAGAAAGGAAAATTATATGAACAGAAAACCCATCAGCGTTTGCCAGGAGCTGGGAGTAGGGGTTGGGTTGACTATGGAGGGAAGGGAAGGAACTTCATAGGTGATAGAAGTCTGTATCTTGATTACTGCAGTGGTTATTCAGCTCTATATATTTTTCAAAATCTATTAATCTGCATGTAAAATTTGTTGAATTTTTCTATATGCAAATTAATCATCAATAAACTTGCTTTAATAAAAGATGTGAGGGTGGGGTTGGTGGTAGAGGGAAAAACGGGGACAGGCCTAGGGCTGTGTGAGGGAGGTTGCAGGGCCACTTCCTCCATCCTCAGGGAACCTGAAGTTAAAAGGCAGCTTCTCCCCACAGAGTGGTTGTGGAAAGCTGACTAGGACACCAAACACATGGTTTCCAGCCAGTTCCTCACCTTGGGGCATTCACCAAGTGCCTGAAGGTTCAGCTGGGCCAGGTGGGGAGACCACACTGCTAACCTCAGTTCTAACTCCAGCTCTGCCCACCCACCAGTCTTTCCTCCCAGTACCAATGCATTCTTATGACAATGTGGACCAGATGACATGAGGGTAGGCTCTCTCAGGTGATTTTGGGTTGGCCATGGACAAAATGCAGATTGGCTTGCTTGGATTTCTCTGTAGTGATTTCTGCTCCACATCAGACTGACTAACCTGGGAAATGTAAAATGAATGCAATGGAGAGGGTCTCTGGCAAAATTTTTGTACAAGGTCTCGGTTTGCTGTCAGCCAGATATTTCTGTCTTGAGTGGATTTGTCACTCATTTCCATCCTGCCTCTGACCTAGACCTGAATCAAGAGAGGAGAATGTAAAATTCTGTGACGGAGATTGCCAACAGTGAGAAATAAGAAGAAAGAGTCCATGTAAAAGGCAACATAATTTTCTCAGAAAGCAGGCAATTTGAGAGAATTTAGAATTCCAAAAGAATGATTGGATGTAAACACGCATATGACCCTAGGCAATGAGCTTCTCATCCACACTCCTGGTAACGAGCAGAGTGGTACCTGTAGTTTCCTAATGAATACACGTTTTTCACGTATTGTAACCCTTCAGTTAGATGCCACATCTTATCCATTTAACCCAGATTCACTTCTGCTGGTTATATTAATAGATGGCACACTATTGAAATGCAAAGCTTGAAATGCAAAGCTTTTCCAAATATATGGCTCTATACAATTGCTCTCTTCTTCAATTGGGTTAATGGAAATCTATTTGAGTTTTTTTTTTTTTTTTTTTTTTTTTTTTTTGCTGTATACAGTTTTTATTTTGTGAAGGAAGCCAAGAAATGTAAAATGATGCACACTGAAGATCCAAGAGCACCAGAGTAGTAGTGACCATGCCTAGTTCACTGTGTTTACACATTTGACAGTTATCTCCTTTATGGATTAGGAGGGCAGGAGCATCCTTCTGCACAAGTGATTGAGTGAAACTTTTCTTAATGAAGAAGGCACATCATAACAGGAAATGGGCACATGAGCAAAGGAAAAGACGAGTCATTTCTCATTGCAATGTAGGCTTATTTTAAATAGAAGAGAAGGGGTGGAGAGAAGTTGGAACCCTTGAACACTGTTGGTGAGAATGTAAATGGGTGACCACTGTGGGCAACACAAGTTATGCTTGCAGACAATTGTATTTGAGGTCACAGCTTCAGGGAACGGCATTCTTCCTTTATACTCTGTATTTGGGTACAAATTCATAAGTCTCCTTCTACAGGTGTTGGCACACCTGTTCTGATTAAAAATAACAATTCTCATTCTCTTACCTCCTCACAAAACAGTAAACCAGTATATGTTAAGACTCTCTGAGGTGTTGATTCCCACAGTGTAGAAAATTCAGAATCAAGGAATATAAAATAGTTGAAATTTACTGGCTTAAAATATAGCAACGGTTGAGAAGCATGAAAACTGAAGAAAATTTGGAGGCTAACAATTTGCCAAAAGTAGAGGGGATAAATAAGAACAAATTGTTTTGCCTTTTAAAAAAAATCATGATCAATGGCTACTCAAGACGAGACAAGTAGTTCAAAAAAAGAAACTGGTATCTTTTCACTTACAGCTCCAAGTACCTGCACTAGAAGGAACCCTCCAAGATAAAATGGTGCCATCTTGTCTGAGGGGGCTAAATTTCTGACAAGCTAAAACTAATGTAAATAGTGTGTAGAACGGACTCGTCTCATACAATCCCATTGTTGTGTTTAAAAAGCACTTTGTTTTGTTTCTACTTCCCATTTTTATTTGGTAGAGTTAATTTCCTCCATGGAGGGCAAGCTCAGAGTCTCGTGAATTTCCTGCTCATATTTGTGTAATAAAAATCTTCCAGTTATTCTAAATTTCAGCACAGTCTTTATTCATAAATTACTAATTCAGAACCCAATAATAATCAAAACTATGAACTTGATGTAAAATTGAGGCATCTTTCCATGCCAAGTTTGGGCCAGCTCCAAGTAGGAAGCAGAAGGGAGTTATGGTTGGTTTCTCTCTACCCCCAAAAAGCTATCCCACTCATCTTGCCTCAGCTGTTAATTTCGGATCATTGCACTTCCCATGTTTTCTGTTGCTAATGTGTAACTAAAGCACTTTTGTGGAAAAAATCACTGGGATAAGGAGCAAGAAAAGACTTATGGCCTAGAGAGGCAGCAGTAGATAAAATTCAGGATTCAGATCAGGATACTAAGGTTTGAAACCTGACTCTACCTTTTAGTTGTGTGACTTGTACATATTTTCCCCACTTGCTTAGTTTTTTTCCAACTGTAAAGTGAGCATAACAAGAGTACTGTATCCTTCAGGGTTTAATTGGACAATCAGAACCAATAGAAAATATAGATATTAAAAGATGTCTTAAATGGAAGTGGGCTATATAATTGTGGTGGTTGATGAAGCAATCAAAACCCACAGGTGCTATACACAGTTGGAATTTCTCCTTCTCCAAACCATTAGCTTTACCTTTAAGATTCATTCAGATTATCTAGGACAATCTACATTATTAAGGATGACTGATTATGGACTTTAATCACATCTACAAAATACCTTTGCAGCAATACCCAGATTAAAATTTTTTCTTTTAAAAAAATGGACAAAAATTACATTTGCTTTGGTAAAACATGTTTGAAATGTGTATTGTGGAATGACTCAGTTGAGCTAATATATGCAATATCTCAGTTACTTATGTTTTGTGGTACAAACACTGAAAAAGTCTCTGCGATTTTCAGGAGTCCAATACATTGTTACAGTTCTCTTGTTGAATGGATTTCTGGAACTTTAGATATTTAACTGAAATTTTGTGTCCTTTGACTGATATCTCCCCAACCTCGTGATGACCTCTATTCCATTCTCTACTTACAAGATCAACTATTTAGATTCCACAAATAACTGCAGTCATGCAGTATTCATCTATGTCTGACTTATTTTACTTAACATAATATCCTCCAGATTCACCTGTGTTGTTACAAATGACAAGATTTCCTTATTTTTAAAGGACAAACTGTATCTACATGTTTGGGTGCAAACATATGTTCTCCACCATTCCTCTGCTGAGGGACATTTAGGTAGATTCCGTACTGTGCCTATTGTAATTGATGCTGCAATGCACATGGAAGCACAGGTGTCTCTTTGATATGGCTTCATTCCCTTTGAGTGGATACCCAGTAGTGGGGTTGCTGGTTCGTCTAGTACTATTTTTAAATTTTTGAGGAATCTGCTGTTTTCCATAATGGTGTTTTGTAGTTACATAAGAATTTTAGTACTTTTTTCTCCCCTATTTTTGTGGCATAAAAAAGTCCTGAAATTCCAACAGGGATTGCATTTAATCCATAGATCATGTTGGGTAGTACGGACATTTTAATATTTAATATCTTTTTCAATTAATGAACACGGAAAGTATTAGTCCTTTTTGTCATTAAAAATATATAAATAACTGAGAATAGGTACTTTATAAAAAAAAAGAGGATTTCTTTTTTTTTTTTTTTTACATGACAGTTTCGTAGGCTAGAAGCCCACGATTAGATGGCCCCTCTGTCTGGTCTCTGGGAAGTATCCCCTTGACTGTATTACAACATGGCAGAAAAATGAAGAGAACTGGCCATGGGCAGAAGGAGCCAAGTACATGTGTCATCCTCACTTTAAAACAATTCTGTCTTGCAAAAACTTACCAGGGTCCCTTGAGAATGACACTAATTCCTGCCAAAGGTAGCGAAACCACCAATGACCTAATCATCATCCACTAGGGCCCCACCCCTTAGAGGTTTCACCACCTCTCAGTGTTGCTGCACTGGGGACCGAGCTTCCAGCACATACACCCTTGGGAGACATTCTCCAATCATATTCAAATAGCATAGGCTATCTTTCCTTTTTTTTTTTCTGTCTTAATTTCTTTCATAAAGTTTTTTTGGAAACTGGGGATAGAACCCAGGGGCACTTACCCACTGACCACATCCCCAGCCCATTGTATTTTTTAAGACAGGCTCTTGCTAAGTTGCTTAGAGTCTCACTAAATTGCTGAGGCTGGCCTTGAACTTGTGTTCCTCCTGCCTTGGCCTCCTGAGTCACTGAGATTACAGGCATGTGGCACCACGGCTGGCTCAAACACATTTTACAGTTTTTAGTGTTCAGGTCTTATACTTCCTAGTTTAACTTTATTCCCTTCTTTTGTAGCTGTTTTAAATGGATTGCTAATTTCTTTTTCTGACACTTCATAGATATCATGTAGAAAAGCTACTGATGTTTGCATATTGATTTCACATTATGCAACTTTACTGTATTCTGGAAGTTTTTTAGTGGGGTCTTTAGACTTTTCTCTATATAAGATTATATTGAACATTTTTTGTATAGTTAGAGAAGTGCAGATTAAACTACACTGAGATTTCATCTCACTCCAATCAGAAGGGCAATTATCAATAATACAAGTAACAATAAATGTTGGCAAGGATATGGGAAAAAATGTACACTCATACATTGCTGGTGGGACTGCTAATTGGTGCAACCACTCTGGAAAGCAGTATGGAGATTCCTCAGAAAACTTAGAATGGAACCACCATTTGACCCAGTTATCCCACTCCTTGGCATATACCCAAAGAACTTAAAATTGATATATTATAGTGACGCAGCCACATCAATGTTCATAGCAGCTCAATTCACAATAGCTAAGCTATGGAACCAACCTAGGTGCCCAACAGATAAATGAATAAAGAAACAGTGATATATATATACAAAGGAATATTACTCAGCCATAAAGAAGAATGAAATAATGGCATTTGCTGGTAAATAGATGGAACTTATCATACTAAGTGAAATAAGCCAATCCCAAAACACCAAAGGCCAAATGTTCTCTCTGATATGTGGATGCTAACTCACAATAAGCAACGGGAGGCAGGACTAGAAGTTCACTGGATTAGGCATAAAGGAATGAGGGGAAGGGAGAAGGGATGGGAATAAAAAAGACAATAGAATGAATCAAACATAACTTTTCTATGTTCTTATATAAATACATGTCCAGTGTAATTTCACACCATGTACAACCACAAAAATGGGAAGCTATACTCTGTGTATGTATAATAGGTGAAAATACATTCTACTGTCATGTATAACTAAAAAGAACAAATAAAAAAAATTTTAAAGATTTTGTTTACAACCAAGAACAGTTTAGCTTTTTCCTTTCCAATTTGAATGACTTTTATTTTTCTCTTCTCTAGCTGCTCTGGCTAGGACTTCTACTATGTTGAATAGGAATAACAAGGGTAGGCATCCTTTTCTTATTCCAGAGTTTAGAAGAAATGCTTCCAACTTTTCACTGTTGAGTCTGATATTGGCTGTGGATTTGTTACATGGCCTTTATTGTGCTGAGGTACATTCCTTCCATACCTAATTTTTTAAAGAGAAGGAGATATTAAATTTTGTCAAATATTTTTTACACATGCATTGCTTTTTCTGTGTCACATGGTTTTTGCTCTTTCTGTTAATGTAATGTAACACACTTATAGATTTGCATATGCTGAACAATCCTGTATCCCTGCGGTAAGTCCCATTTGACATTGGTGAATGATCTTTTTTAATGTGCTATCAAATTTTGTTTGCAAATATTTTCTTAAGGATTTTTGTATCTTTGTTTATCAGGGATGCTGATCTGCCGTTTTCTTGTAGTATCGTTGTCTGGTTTTGCTATCAGGACAATGCTGCCCAAATAAAATAAATTTAAAAGTATTTCCTGCTCTTAGGAAGAGTTTGAGGATGATTGGTATTAGTTCTTAAATGTTCATTAGAATTTAACAGTGAAGCTAAAAGGTCCTGGGATTTCTTCAATAGGAGACTTCCTGTTACTGACTTCAATCTTCTTTCTCCTCATTTATCTATTCAAATGTTTTATGTGTTCAGGATTCAGTCTTAGGTTTTATGTGTTAGGAATTATGCATTTCTTGTAGGGTAGGCAATTGGTTGCTGTATCATTGTTTACAGCAGTTTCTTATCCTTTCTATATCTGTGGTATCAGTTGTAATATTTCTTCTTTCATTTCTAATGTTGCCTTTTTTCCTTAGTCTAAAGGTTTGTTTTATTTACCCTTTCAAAAAAGTAACTCTTATGTTGATCATTTCTATTTTTCTAGTCTCTATTTCATTTATTTGTGCTTTGATCTTATTTCATTCTTTTCCCTACTAACTTTGGTCTTAGTTTGCTCCTTTTCTCATTCCTTCTGGTATAACATTAGGTCATTTGAGAACTTTCTTCTTTTCTAATTTAGGTATTTATAAAGGTTCCTCTTAGAACTATTTCTGTATTTCAAATATTGGTATATTTCCATTTTCATTTGTTTCTCCAGATATTTTTAAAGTTTCCTTTTAATTCTCCATTAACTCCTCCATTGTTCAGAAGCACATTTATGTTCAATGTATTTGTGGATTTTCCACAGTTCCTCCTGCTATTGATTTCTTTTTTATGTGTCGAGGGGTAGATATTGGGGATTGAAGTCAGGGGCACCCAACCACTGAACCACATCCCCAGCCCTATTTTGTATTTTTATTTAGAGACAGGGTCTCACTAAGTTGCTTAGTGCCTCACTTTTGCTGGACTGGCTTTGAATTTGAGATCCTCCTGCCTCAACCTCCTGAGCCACTGGGATTATAGGCATGTGCTACCACACCTGGCCTGCTATTGATTTCTAGTTTCATATCATTGTGGTTGGAAAAGACACTTTATATAATTTCACTATTTTTTAAATTTGTTAAGACTTGTTTTGTGGCCGAACATATGAACTATCCTGGAAAATATTTCATGTGCACTTGATAAAAAGGTGTAATATTTTGTTGGATGGAATGTTCTATGTGTCTGTTAAGTCCGTTTGATCTAAACTATAGTGTAAGTGTGATTTTCTGTCTGACCTGTTCATGATGAAAATAGTGTATTAAGGTCCCCTACAATTGTAGTATTACAGTCTCTTTTCATATCTATTATATTTACCTCATATATTTAGGAGATCCAAAATTGGGTATGTGTATATTAACAATTGTTACCTCCTTTTGTCGAATTGATCTTTTTATCACTACATGATAGTCTTGTTTTACAGGTTTTTTTTTAAATTTTTTCTGATGTAAGTATAGCTACTTTTGCTTTCTCTTGGTTTCTATCAACTGTCTCTTGCCATCCTTTTTCTTTCAGTCTATATATGTCTTTAGATGTGAGAAGTCTTGTATGCAGCATATAGTTGCATCTTACTGGAGTGTTTTATTTATTTTTTTATTTTATTTTTTTATAGTAAACAAATGGGATACATGTTGTTTCTCTGTTTGTACATAGAGTAAAGGCATACCATTTGTGTAATCATAAATTTACATAGGGTGATGTTGGTTGATTCATTCTGTTATTTTTCCCCTTCCCCCCACCCCTCCCATCCCTCTTTTCCCTCTATACAGTCCTTCCTTCCCCCATTCTTGCCCCCCTCCCTAACCCTCATTCTAACCCTAAAACTAACCCCTCCCACGCCCCATTATGTATCATCATCCACTTATCAGCGAGATCATTCTTCCTTTGGTTTTTTGAGATTGGCTTATCTCACTTAGCATGATATTGGAGTGTTTTAAATAATCCAGTTAGCTGCTCTGTCTTTTGATTGGAGAGTTTAATCCACTTACATTCGAGGTAATTATTGATAGGCAAGAACTTATTACCGTCGTTTTGTTTTCAGTCTGTTTTATAGATTCTTCCTTCCTTCCTCTCTCATTGTTTTCCTTTGCGATTAGGTGATTTTATCTAGTAGGATACTTTTGACGCCTTACTTTTTGTTTCATGCATCTGCAGGCTTTGGTTTTGTAATTATCATGAGGCTTACATAAAACATAGTTACAATAGGCTATTTTATGCTAACAACTTCATTTTGCGCATAACCCTGTGCTTTCACTCCATTCGATCATGGCCAACCACCTTCCTTTGTCCCACCCCTTACACCCTTCTCCCATGCCTTAGCTATTGTGATATGTCAATATCATTTTCTTTTGGATATATATTCAGGAACCAAGGATAGGCCTGCTGGATCTTGTGGTAGCTCTATTTTCAGTCTTTTTGAGGTACATCCATACCATATTTCATAGTGGCTATGCTGTTGCATTTCCACCAACAGCATATAAGAACTCATTTTATTCTCACCAGCATTTCTAGTTTTATTTTTTATTTTTTGGTAAGTCATTTTAACTACTGAAATGATATCTCATTTTAGTTTTTGATTTATATTTCTCTGCTGGCTAATCATATTTAACATTTTTCTTATATTTATTGGCCATTTATATTTCTTTTGAAAAGTATACATTCAGCCCCTTTGCTCATTTTTTAGATTGGATTCCTTTTTTGTTTTTTATTATGCTTTTCAGTTCTGTATATATTCTGGATATTGACCCTCTGTCAGATGAGTAGCTGGCAAATATCTTCTCCCTTTCTACATCTTGTCTCTTACTCTGTTGCTGTTGATTGTTTCCTTTGCTGTGAAGGAGCTTTTTTATATCATCCCATTTGTCATTTTTTCCCTTTTGTCTCCTGTGTTTTAGGGGGCCTATCTAGAAAATCATTACCTGTACCAGTGTCTTGAAGTTTCTTCATGTTACTAATTAGTGTCCTTTTCTTTCAGATTGTCAATTCCCTTTAGAATTTATTGTAAACAGGTCTGGTGGTGATAAACTTCCTCAGTTCTTGTGCATCTTTCGAAGTGTCCATCTCTGCTTCACTTCTGAAGGACAGCTTTACTGGTACTGTATCCTCCATTGTGCATTATTTTTCTTCAGCACTATGAATACCTCATCCCTCTCTCTCATGTTCTATGAAGTTTCTGCTGAGAAATATGCTGCTAGTCCTATAGGAATTCCTGTGTGTGTTACTTGATTATTTTCTCTTGCCACTTTCAGAATTTTTTTCTTTCTTTCATTTTTTTAAAAAATATTTTTTAGTTGTAGATGGACACATACCTTTTTTTATTTATTTTTATGTGGTGCTGAGGATTGACCCCATTGCCTCACACATACCAGGCAAGCACTCTACAACCCCAGCCTCATCCTTTCTGTCATTTTTTGACAGCTTCAGTACAATATGTCTCGGTGTAATCTTGTTTGGATTGAGATATTTGGCCTTCCTGAACTTGTGTCAGTTCCTTGTGAAGCAAGTTTCTTCTCTTCTTTGTCCTCCTCTTCCTCCTCCTCAAAGTCCTATAACTAAACATGAATCCCTAAGTTTTCTTTATTCTTTTTGTTTTCTTCCTCCTCTAACTATATAGTTTCAAAGAACCTGTTCTTGAATGCACAGATTCTTTATTCTGCTTGGTTCTGCTATTGATGCTCTCTATTGCATCTTTCATTCATTGTATTTTTTCAGCAATAAAATTTGTTTTTTAAAATTTCAATCTCTTAAATTTATAATTTTGGTCATTTATTGTTTTCAAGATTTATTGAATTATTTCTCTGTATGTTCCTGAAAATTACTCAATTTCCTTAAAGAAGTTATTTTTCATTTTTATGCCGTTCATTTATTTTCATTTCTTTGTGGTCAACAGCATTGAATGCTGTTGCATTTCAATGGTGTGTGTGTGTGTGTGTGTGTGTGTGTGTGTGTGTGTGTGTGTGAAAGACAGAAGGTGGTGGTGGTGGAATCTCTCCTTGTTTTTTCACATTCCTTTTGCCTTACACTAATGTCTGCATAGTTGGAAAAAAGTAGGGACTTTTTGTACTCTTTGGCTCTGTCCAGGTAAATCCTTAACATTCAGCCCATCTAGTGATTCTAGACAGAGATAGAATGGTCTGTAGGTAGGCTAGACTAATCTTGTTCAGCAAGTAGGTAGGCCTGGTACCTGGATCCACTGGAGTGAACCTGTTGATTGAGTGCACAGGCTGGACCAGCCTGGAGCCTCTATCTCTGGGGGACTGAGATAGTCCCTGACCTGGTCCAGGGCTGGCGCTTGAGCTTGATTCTGCAAGGGCTAGCCATATGACAGGATAAATGATAGGAGAGTTCTATCATTTTCTGGATATCAGCCCCCTAAGATTAGCATTTGATTGAATAATTAGGAACTTTGGGCTAGCCAAGTTGACACATCAAAAAAGCTATCATAAGTACATACATCATTAGTTATTGTGAGAATTAAGTGATATTTGCAAAGCATTTTAACAGTGTCTGGAATACGGTGAATATGCAGTAAATATTAACTATCACAAATATTACTAGGTATGTGACCTTGAGTCAATTATGTAATTTGATTGATTCTCAATTTCTTTATCTGTTAAACATGGGATTTGGAGTAAAAAGTTGCTAATGCTTCATCATTCTCTTACAGTCTATTTTTTTTGTACAAGGGATTAAAACCAGGGATACTTAAACACTGAGCCACATCCCCAGGCTTTTTTGAATTTTATTTAGAGACAGAGTCTTGCTGAGTTGCTTAGGACCTTGCTAAGTTGCTGAGGCTGGCTTTGAATTTATGATCTTCCTGCCTCAGCCTCCCAAGTCACTGGGATTACAGGCTTGTGCCACCACACCCAGCTAGTCTATGATTCTTTGTGTTAGAGGAAAGGAAGTTAAGCAAGCCAGGATTAGAAGGTGAAATGAACTAAAGTGAAGTAGGAATAGAGAAAAAGAAGAGGTCACAGTATAGGAGGAAGAATATAAAGGAAATTCCTGAACCCCACCAAATACCTTGTAAGTAAATAAACTGTTTCAAATATTATTGAAGAGACTAGCCTATAGCCATGGTCACCCTCATTCCTAGGTGCCCTACCCTGTCTCTGGGAGATTCTTGTCAGATTGGCAATACAAGCTTGACTCACCTGCAGGTTGGACTTATACTCAGATAACACTCAGCTCTGCTCAGGCCTGGGCTGATGTTGCTGTGACAAAGCCAGCAGCAACTGATTCTAATTGCTCTCTACCAGGAAACACCTCCCTGTGATAAATTACCTTTGTCTTTCTAGTCACCTCCACAAAAAAAATTTTTCCCCAAGGCAGGGCTCCCACACTATATGCCAGCCTAAGGGTTTGGGGTAATTAAGGCAAGCACTCAAATGTTCCCACCTACAGCTTAAAGGTGTCATCAGTCTTGAAAGATAGTGCCACTTCTTATTTCAAAAAAAAGATTTTGATATTTACTCAGTTATGAAAGTAGATGCAAGCTTTATTTTATTTTATTTTTTTTGCCCCCTCAGATAGCAATAACTAAAAACAGGTCAAAATGGGTTAGAACTTGCAAATTTTTCCCCTGAGGAAAATTGAGGTTCTAAGCTACAGTGAACTAAATCCTCAGCAAGTCCCCTTGTCAGGAAAGACAGAATCTTGGAGAAAGGCAACTGCAGACGGCCTGAAGAAGGAAGAGGAACCATCTAAATGATAATTTGAAAAGTCGCTACTCAAAAATAGAACAATAGAACACTTTTTAAAAAATAAAAATAGATTGGTATTATTTCTGGAGATACAAAAAACAAAACAGAAAAATGTAAGATAAAACACTCTGGATTGACTGAGGTTCTAGCAGATGCTCTCAGATAAAACAAATGCTCACATCTCTAGGACTTAAAATGTAAAAATGGGGACATCAGCTCCTCAGGATTCTCGGCCTCAGCATGTGTCGGGCTTCACAAGCTCTTGACCTTCACATCCAGGCATAATCCCTATTCTTTCCTGTTCTCCCCTTGTTTCTGTGAGGCTCCTGAGCAGTCGTGGTTGTTCTCATGATTGAATTGTTCTCCATTCAGCGAGGCTGTGTCAGGAACTTGGCAAACAACCTCCTGATGGCAAATGCCAGCTCCCACAGCCCTTCTCAGGGACTCTGTTTCCAAGTCCTGAAAGCGGTCCCTCCCTTTCTCTTTGTGCCTGGCAGTGGCAATAGCTCCACTCTAACCACCTCTGGAAATCGTGCCGTCCTGGTGCAGGCCACAGTCAGCCGGCACATTTGTGAACCGCCCCTTGTTAAATTTGTCTCAGAACTCTCCCATTTGAGTGTGCCATCCGTTTGTGCTGGGCTTCTGTCTGATACATCAGATGTGTCTCAATCTCACTTTAAGGCTCAGGCAAGAGTCTCTAATGCCATGAGGTCATTGGAAGTTTTATTGAACTGTTTGGTGAAAACTAGTCAGGAATCTAAAAGATGATCCTTAAGACATATTTTTCCTTTTTATTTTTTATTGGTGCATTATAATCATATTATGATATGTAATAGTGATATTCTTTTTGCCATATTTGTGCATGCAAATGACATTATTTAGTCTCTCATTCACCTTAACTTCCTCTCCTCCATCCCCCAATCCACTTGCTCTACTTTATTGATCTCCTATCTATTTAAATTAGTGTGTTATATAAAAAAGCAGATTCATTATGGTGTATTTATACATGGACATAGCATAATTTGGTAGATTTTTTCCCCCATTACTTCCCCATGCCCTCCCTTATCCCTTCCTTCTTGATCCGCTTCCTTTACTCTGTTGGTCTCTCTTCTATTTTCATGAGTTTTTTCCTCTTTTTTTCCTGCTCTCTCTAGCTTCCACATATGATAGAAAATATTTGATCCTTACCTTTCTGAGTCTGGTTTACTTCACTTAGTATGATGATATCCAGTTCCATTTACTTAACATAACAAATGACATAATTTCATTCTTTATAATTGAGTAAAATTCTATTGTGCATATAAAGCACATATTCTTTATCCATTCATCTTTTGACAGACACCTAAACTGGTTCCATAACTTGGCTATTGTGAATTGTGCTGCTACAAACATTGGTACACATGTATCACTAATATCCTGATTTTTGCCCTTTTGGATAATTACCAAGGGTTTGGATATGACATAGTTTTCTGAGGAATCTCCATACTGCTTTCCAAAGTCATTATACTAATTTATATTCCCACTAACAATGTATTTCCCCCCCACATTTCCACAAGCAATTATTGTTTTTATTTTTGATGTTCCATTCTAACTGGAATGAGATGAAATTTCAGTGTAGTTTTGATTTGCATTTCTCTAATTGCTATGGATGTTAAACACTTTTTTATATATTCGTTGGTCATTTGTATTTCTTCTTTGCCCATTTATTGATTGGGTTAGTGTACTTGAAATTCTAACCAGAGTAATTAAATAAAAGAATGAAATAGAATATAATCAGGAAAACAGAAGTAAACTTATCCCCATTTGCTGATGACATGATCCTATACTTAGAAGACCCAACAAAGAAGACTTTAGAGCTAAAAACCAAGTTCAGTAAAAGAGCAGAATACAAACTCAACATACAAAAAGCAATCGTTTTTCTATGTACTGATAATTATAAATTATAATTTACAAATGTATAATAATTATGCTATTATATTAATAAATATATTATTTCTCTGATGAGAAATAAGGAAAACAATTCCATTCATAATAGCCTTTAAAAAATATATCTGGGAATAAATCTAACCAAGGAGGCAAAAGGCCTTTGTAATGAGAATTATAGAAAACTGAAGAAAGAAATTGAAGAAGACTTTAGAAGATGGAAAGACTTGTCAGATGTTGACCATAAGCTAGTTTCCTCATCTGTAAGGTAGAGAAAAATAATTACTAACCTTGTCTGGATGCTGAGATGATTAATAAACATCTGTGCCCTCTGTGTTAGCTATCACTGGAAGTCTTTTTCTTAAGAGAAATGAATTTCTGCAACTCCCTCCAGGACACCGGAGTGCTACCCAGTGCTTCAGTTGATCAGTTCCATCCAAGAACAAACTTCACACTGTGTCCTATGAAATTAAAGGCCCTGTGGATCTTGCTGAACCCAGCAGGATGGAATGATTTTGGTATCTGGGATATAGCCAGAAGTATGTGCTCCAGCCATCTCAAGATTTCCTATTTCTGTTCTATTCTGTGAAGCTCCAGGCACCAATGTCAGCTGTTCAGGGTAGTATTCTAAATCAGACATACTGCCTGGAAGAAAACTACCTCAAAGTAATATGTCTGATGAAGAAGGGTAAGATCTGGAAATTCCATGTTTTATTGTTTGCATGTATTCTATTTATTTGTTCCCTCTGCCTCAACTGTATAATACCAACTTTCAAATAACCCTTAAGAATATATTTCGTTTTCAGGTAGAAAGCTAAGACATTTATCTGAGTTCAATCTTAATATCATTATACATAAATAATACCATAAAACTACAAGCAAGATTTAAACAAAACTGTATGACATTATTCATAACAAGTCTTATTCTTGTGTACATTTTCGAGAACCAGTTTTGGATTCAGACTCCTTTGCACAGCTGCCTGGATAGCTTATGTGGAGTCAGGGCAGGCACTGTCACAGTGACTGAAAGGCTTCTGAGGCTCCTTACAGTGTGTTACCTTGTTGCACAGTGGCATTACATAGACAAGGATGTTATTGTTCCCCTGTTGCATATATAATGTAACTTATTTATTATTCATATATATATATATCACATATCTTTTATACATTATAAAATATTGGGGCATATTTTTAAATTCTACTTGTAATTTCAGAATTGATATTGCAAATGAATCAAATGGCATTTTCTCCTTTTACAAGGTTGAGGTGAAAACTAATGACAAAGATAACAGACTATTTTTTTCCTTGGTAATTAGAAAGTCTTTAGCTTCATTATTTAATCTCCAAGGACAGGGTAAGTGATTGCTCTGTATGAGTGAGTTGCAGCCTACAGTTCCATTTTAATTAAATTTTTTTCACACTATGAGAGATTTGTTAAACAAATATTAACAGTGTAAATGCTTGAGGACATAGGAACTGTTTTTAAAGTTTCCATAACTATCACACTGATTCTTAGGAAATTTACCTTTAATTAAATCAATTTACAATGGGAATTTTTTTCCATAATTATATTTTGTGATATTTATATTTTCACCTATCATGTCATATAACCAATGGAATTGTCAGATGTGTTAAAGAAATGCCCCTTTGACCCAGGAATTCCATTTCTAGAAATGTATCTCAAAGGTGAGAACCAGCAATTAGATGTTTATGGGACAAATTTATACCAGTGTCAAGCTAGAATTTGATGTTTAAGGGACTAATTTATTCCAAAAGTCTCCAAGGACTGGTGAATAAATGTATAACTGAAATTTCCCTGTGTCGGGCTTTGTCACATGTTAAACACGGGAAACTTCTGAGGGCACTGTAAAGGATGAGAAAATTATATCTGGTGTTGGTTTAGCACAGTATTTTAATCAAACACAGGGCAGATTAAATCGGCTCTGCAAGAGACTGGGTGCCAATTTTGCTGTTACCTGAATCAATGAAACGGGCTGAATTTTTAAAGGTTGTGGAGGCTGCGATTAGAGAGCAGGTAATTGGGTAACTGCCTATTAACAGAACAAGCCAGATATGTATTGATCAAGAAAGGAAAAAGTTTGACTTGATTAACCTTCTCAGTGTGTCAATAAACCACTGGTTGGGTTTAAATGTAATTTTGCTTCTGTTCTTCAGTAAGGGGCCAAAAATAACCCAGGGAGGGGCTGTGGAGAAATTAAGAGTGTTTTTGAATCAGAAGACTTCCCTATTTGGGGAAATTCGGGGTGGGGGAGGGGGAGAGAAGAAGCACATCATCTTGGGCAAAAAGCTCCTCTGTCCCTCAAATGTCACATAGAATCCCACGCAGTTTTATACTTGAAGGTGCAGTTAGACTTGAGTTTCCTTCTTTCCCTCTGAAATGATTTCTGCTGGAAGCAAATGTCAAGAAAGGGAAACTTCCTTGTATTAAGATGCCTGTTACACACACTGCTGTTCTCCAGAGGGCTCTCAGATGTCAGGTCAGCATGTCTTGGCTTTTCTCCTCTGGGAAGCTGATGGATTGACACACTGGGAATTCATTACATTGTCACAAAGCAAAATAAACTGTGCCCGGGAGCCCTCTTTCTGAAGAGGCTACCTATCCTATTTGCAAAATGAAAGGGAAAGAGTAGCATCTGTAAATCCCCTTCTGGGTGCCTTGGTGAAACATCAAAAGTACTTACTTTTAGGTTTCTATTAGAGCAGGAAAAACCCTGTCCTTCATTATACAAAAAGCGAGTGAGACTGGACATCACTCTGGACCTATAATTTGGAAATCGAGGAAACTAAGAAAAGTTGTCTAGGCTCTTTCAACTCCTGACTTAAAACAGAGCCCATGAGATCTGCAGAGAAAGATGTGGGCAATCCTTTGGGTCTGTCCCTCCCACTGTCCACCCACTGCTTACTGAGGTGTGACTCTGAATGGAAGGCTGAAGAATCCCACTCTTGGCAGGGAAGAGGGTGGTGGGACAACTCTCTGGACACCATGTTGATTTGCTAGGGAATGCAGAGCAAGACAGCTCTTCAAGTTTGTCTTGGTGTCCTGTGACTTCTGTCTGTCTCATCACAATAAAAACAATCAGCTGGAGAGCAGAGGCAGCTCCACATCTGATACCCAAAACAATAACATTTTATTCTAATAGGAGATTTGACATAAAGAAAATGGAAAATAAATGGAAAGGTTAATTGGGAACTTAATTAGATTGTTTCCTTGTGGGTTTAATGCCAAACATTCTGCATGAATAATATTTGTTTCTATAAAGTACCTCCTTATTCAAATGTATCTTGGGGAAAGAGTAGGATTGAGGAAAGAACATATAAAGTTCCTGGATTAATAAATTCTGGATATTCCTAAGTCTTGAGTCAGCAGTTATACTAGTCTGTTTTGTATTACTAAAACAAAATTCTTGAGGCTAGTTAACTTTATAAAGAAAATATTCTACTGGTAGTCCTTGAGGTTCAAGAGTCTATGCCTGGTGATGGCATTCTTGCTAGAAGAGGCTTGTGGCAGCACAGAGCATCATGTGGCAGCAAACCTGGAGTGTGTGTGTGTATATGTGTCTTCTGTCTCTTATAAAGTTACCAGAATTCAATCATGGCCTTATCTAAAGGCCTTACCTCTAACACCATAGTCTGGTTAAGTTCCCATCCTCTTAATACCTTATGGTAGGAATTAAATTTCAACATATGAAGCCTTGGGGGACACCTCAAGCCATATCTAAACCACAGCATAGCTGTTTTTCTCCCTACACCATTGTTTGTCCAGATTTTATTTTAATCTAAGACATCTGGAGACTTTGCTAGCATCCAGGGGGCAGTCCCAAGCATCCAGCCCTTGTGGACTGTGTGGCTGCACAGCTGTGCTTGTGAAGATAATTCTCTGACAGCAGTCATGCCCCCGCATGTCACAGCCACCACCAAATTCACCTGCAAACTCCCAGTGGGGGATGTAGACAAAAGAAGACTGAGTGGTGGCATCATAGTAGGGCTAACTTTACATCACACCCCAGCCTTTCCTTCAACAGTAAGCAAAATGCTCTCCCCAAACATCCCATTCACCTCGAAGAGCTTGGGCATGAGCTCCTGAGACTTGTCTAAGTTTTTATGGTACCTTGCAAAAGAACCTCTTTTCCCTGTGGATCTGGCCTTCACAGCACAATACAAGGGTACTGAATGTGCATATCCCAGCAGGGAGTGTAAATGAAAGCAAAAAAAAAAATTTTTTTCTCACGTTGGTTGTTTACTGTTTTTCTTTTGGCATATTCAGTATTCTAGAAGCATGGAAAATAAAATCTCTTAGGAATTTTCATGTGAAAGTGGCAGAGAAGGCAAGAAGATACAAATGATGCATATGCATAAGGACTTTCATTCTAACTTCCAATCCTTTCCTCTCCTAGGTTGAAAATTTCAGTTTTCTATTTACATAAACCTTCCCCTTGCCCTGCTACGAAAGGCACTGTATTTCTGCTAACTATTATCAGAAGGCAATCAACTGCATTAATGCCTCTGAGGTGGGCTGGTAGAGATTGATTATCCCTGTCACTCAGGAGGTGTGGGCTGAAAGGAAATGGACAGCCCATGGCAACAGAGGGAAGAGACGGGCAGAAGCCAGTGGCATCGGCCATCCATGTTCAGTGCAATTTGTCAGGCACTGACCCAAGGAAAGAAGGCCTGTCTGTCCTGCAGGGGTTGGGAAGTCATTGGGCCTAGAGCATGGACAGTGATGTACTCAGCTTTCATGTCTCTGTCAGACTGTTGGGTCAGGGCTCAGAACCAAAAGTGCTGACCAAGAGTTGTGAGGAAGTTCTCTGACCCATGGGTTACATGGAATCAAGTCAGTGCAGAGGGGAAGGAAGGCAGCTGCAGGAGCCTAAGTGAGGTAAAGAGGGGCGGCACGGGGCTGTCTGTTCAGGACAGGACTCCGGAGCAGATTAGCCAGGAAGGAAGGAGACCTGGAGCTGACGTCAGCATGAACCTGGCTCAAGGGCTACTTCTATTCAAATGAGTTGCCTGGCTGCACACTGTCCCCTCTCCTCCCCACAGAAGACTGAATCCAGGCTACTTAAATTTCTAGCTACGGAGTGCTGTGACCAGTTTTGTCACAGTTCTAGATAATGAATGGCACCTGCACAAGTCGCAGGTAGACAAGGGCTGATGATTTGTTGTATGTCATCAGCAATCTGAGAAGCTATATGCAACTTCCTCTCTGAGCCTACCTTTCTCTGGCACAGTTGTTCACAGGTATCCTCAGGACAGCAAGCCTGCCTTTGTCCTTCCATTTCCCTGGCAAGTGGCATCAGCAGCCTTTGAAAGCAATGTCCTTGGAGATTCTCCCAGGAAAGTGTTCATTTTGACTGGGAGATGACTTATCCTGTCCACAGGGAAGAGACTGTCCACAGAAGAGGCAGGTCAAATTACTTGGGTAGTGAAAAATTGGGGATGATTTCTTCTAATTTAAATAATACAGGTAAAAGAGACTTCCTAATACTATGGAACTATGTAACTGAACTGGAAAGAGCATGAGCCTTGGAGCCAGAACACCTGTGTTTAAGCCTGGCTGCATCAAATTGCTGACTGTGAGACTTAGTTAAAGGCTTAACATCTCCATCTGTAAAACAGGTACAGCAAGGCTTAATTTTCCTCTCACAGCTTTAATCAAATACTGATAAAGATGATTAATTTGCATCACATAGCATTCACCCTGTGCCAGGCACTATGCTAAGCATAATATATCTACGAGTTTATTTAATTCTCATATCAATCCTATGAGGTAGGGATCCTTGCAATTCCTAATTTACAGAAGAAATCAAGGTTAAGTGGCTTACTTGCCCAGGGCTGCACAGCAAGCCAGGATTCAGTCAGAATTGAATCCTGGGCAGCTGGGAGCCAGGGGCTCTAGTCTGGACCTTACCCTATCTCCTCTCAGATAATGATATAAAACTGCCTGGGAATCACCTGCCTCCGGATAGTAGGTGCTCTGTGTGTTTCATAAGGGATTCATGAAGAGTTAATGGACTTAATAAATGAAGTGTTAAACACATAAGGAGATAATGTTTTTATTATCATTGGATGCTGGGCAGTTCTGACCCCACTACAATAAAGGGATAAAAAATCAGTTCTGCTCACTCATCACATGCTGTGGTGGGGGAGGGGGATGAGTTCCTGGTCCCAGCAGGCAACTGAGCAGGGATGCGTCTGGGGGTGGGGTGCGGGGACCGATTTTGAAGGGCAGCCAGCTCAGCACAAGCTGTGGGAGTGTTTGGTGGCTGCCCCAGAGCCAATGGGAAGCGCTCAAGCCTGAAACCCTTCTCTTCAGCTGGCTGAGAAGGGGAATCTTTCATTCTAACAGGCCATTGGTTCTGATTGATGAAGAGAGTGGCTTCCGTTAGGAGACGCTGACAATGGCAATTTACAAGGGGGCGAGAGCAGGAGGAATCGAGCCATGCGCTGACAAGGCAGATGGTGGCCGTCGCGGTCTCTGGGGCCTTGCACCGCATTGCGGACACCTGTCAGCTCACCATGTAAATGTAGCAATTGCTGTTGTTTTACTTTTCAGCTAAGACCAGGATCAATGGCGAGCTGCATGGAGGCCATCCATCACTCCAGGTGCAGGTTGTGAGTTATGAGGCCGCAATCCTAGCTCGCAGGAGTTGGTGATATGTTAGTGGGCCGGTCAGAACCTACCAGGGGATGTTCTGGGAGGGGATCCAAACCAGTTCGGAGGATTTGTTCAAAGACTAGGAGCCAAAGGGTCAGAAGTGCTGTGCAGGAGCCACACTCACTCCTGCCAAGAGGCCTCCTGGGGAGCTTGACGTGTCCCAAGGGCCCTCCTTCTCTGCACTGGTGCAAACTTGAGTCTGCCTAAAATTATGAAGGACCATCATCAAGTCCCACCTCCCCATCCTTTAGCATCACCCCTACCTCAGTGACTGCTCAGTCAGCCCATCAACCGTAGTTCTCAGTCCCACGTTCACAGCTGTCAGACCTCCTTGTGACTCAAAAGAAGTACAGTCTATATCAAGGCCCAGGGTGTCATAAAACACCTGAACACCCCGAAACATGTTTCACGAAGCAATGACCTTTCTAGAAGCTGTAAGAACATGAGTAAATGTTTTTGCACACTCATGGGTCAAGACCCATAGTTTGAAAAACATCATCCTAACACTGTTGAATTTAATCTCTCCCCTCTCTCCACTGCCATCTCCCTGGTCCAGTAGCCCATTAGATAATGTGGCCTAGGTGACCACAACAGCCTTTAAATTATTCTCCCCTTGATCATTCTTACTCTCCTTCAAACACTTTAATCATGCCTCTGGCACGGAAAGATGAGGGCTCCGTTTACTTCTCTAATTTTATGTTTGATACTTTCTCTCTTACATTGCTCATACTGAACTTTTTCCAGGTCCTTGGGCTTGGCATGTCTATGTTGGATCTGAGTCTTGCACAGGCATTGTTTCCTCTGCTTGGAACAGTCCTTTCTCAACCCTTTATTTAGTTTAGTGATCTAGAGTAAGCAAAGATGAGGTGTCAGGAATTCTTTGAAATGAAGAAGGAGAACTCCAAAGATTTAGGATATAAGAAGAAATGTTGGATGACTTTATCAGTGCTCCTGTCTCACTGGCTCTGGATCCTGAAGAGGGTCCAGAGAGCACTCCTTCACCACAGAATGGCGAAGGGAATAAGCCTATGGTATTCCTAGGATAGATGCTGTGTCAAGCTCCTCTTCACCAGGCCAGAACGTTGACTTCTCTGAATGTAGGCTTCTGCCTTTTTCATAGAATTCCCTCCACCAAACTGGAGCCGTTCACCTGAAAGATCACACCATTCCCAATACACTGCTAGGCAGCCAGATGCCAAAGACTGACTGGCACTAGATGTCTGAGCCTGGGCCTCAAACTGGCCCTAGCTCCGTGTTGCAATCCATGCTTCAGCACTCTCTGGAGAATAGGGCGAAGCTGGTGCCCAACCAAGACATCGCCTCAGAATTCGTCCCCCTCTCTCTCTTATGTCCCTTTTCCTGTGAACACTCACTAGTAACCTGGTTTTACAAATGAAACTGTTCAGGCTCTGACAGCTCACATCTTTGAAAAGTACAGAGGTGGCTGTCCTCAGAGGGCAAGTATGGAGGTGGGAGATGCTGCCATTAGAATAGCCTTCTCGATTTCAGTGTAGATCCTTAGATTCCTCAGGAATGGAGGCCAAGGTACAGCACTTACCTAGGAGAGACAAAGTTGCCATGATTTCTGTCATGGGTAGATAGTTAGATGGCATATGGAATTTTTGACCTTCAAGTTCTTGTATCAGTGGCTGATTGGTCACAGTGTGGACAATAGATGGACAGCCCACTAAGGTACTGCTTGAGTTGCATAGCTGAAAAACAGAAGAGTGATCTGAATTATCAGATCTGGGGTTGAGGCCCCTCACCAATTCCTAGGTCTAAGATGGTTCATATATCTAGAGTTTCCTGAATGGAAGATGTGACTTGCACTTGCTCAAGGACCTGATGATAAAATTAGAAGAATGTCTACAAATTTCCCTCCTATTCTTCTCCCAGGAGACCTGCAGCCGTTCATCAAGAGGGAAATGCTCTGCCATGTAGTGAATTATTGATCTCTGATTCTTAGACTGTTTCTTTGGCCTACCAGTCAATGTAAAGATCAGCTGAGAATGCTGATTTGCTATAAATTCATGTGTGGGTCTACATCCATTTCCTAATGTATCTGATGGGTCTATCTTACTTCCTAAGCTCATAAGTGTATAGTTAGATGAAATTAGCAACTGAAAAAATCTCTATCAGCTTTCCACCCAGGTGAGCAAGGTTTGTTTATTAGGCAAGGAAACCAGAAGCCCTTGGAATAGTCTCAAATTTATCAAAATAGACTATCAAAACAATACCCCATTTCTGGGAATCCCCAAAGGTCAATGATTTACATTATTCTTATTTGTCATATATTACCTTATGTGAGACTAGTAATATTAGCCTCTTCTTATAAATGAGAAACCTGTAGTTGCAGAGGGGTTGAAGTATGTTTTTGGAAAAACCTCCAGTTTTCAGCTCCAGGTCTTTGTTATCCTTCTCAGATATGGGCTGGGGTTGGTTTCTGTGCATCTGTGGTATTTGGTTACAGAGTAGCTGTCTGTCAACCTCCATCAGACAGTTTGTCAAGTATTTTAAAACTGATTAGATTTCTAACAAGAGTGGTGCTGAGGACTCCTTTTCTTAATAGATATTGTTATCATGAAATGTTACAATCCATACTTGCCTTGTGCTTGAAGACTAATTGTGAGGACTGTAATGAATTGTGGAATAATCTTCACTAATGCATAATTAATACATGCTGATTCAATTAGTCAGGACACCCCCACACATTTTTTCTTGCTAAAAAAATTTACATTTATATTAGAAAATTTACAAGAATGTGAAAAGGGAATAATATTCCCCAGAGCTCTTGAGACCCTCTTCACTTTTCTTCATTTTATCAGATGTGCTTTCTCTTGGCTCCTGATGCTTTTCAGCTCTAAAGTGCTGCAGGGAGCTGGGGAAAGATCTGTCTGTAGTGGCTCAGCAAGGTGATCCCCTCCCCCAAGTCAGAAATCAGCTTGTCAATCTCCTCATCCCCACACCCAAGCAGCCTTTACATCAAGTTCTTCTTCCTAAACATGTCTTTGGTGTGACATTTCCTCTCTGGCCCACATCCTTTGTCAGCTCAGACCTTAACTTTGCAAACTTTCCCCCATCTTTTTAGCTGCTGCTCACTTCCTCCCATTCACTTGCTACACTGCTGCCAGCAACTATGGTTGCAAAACATCGGTGACAGCACTTCAGTATTTCCCTTTAGAGGAAATGTGTTTTTTGCTTCTCGGCATCACTTTGGGTCAGGTTCCCTACCCCCCTTCCAGCTCAGGATGCAGGCCTGCTCCACGTCACTCTATCCTCCTCACTGACTGGGTCAGGGATGCTGTGCCAAGTCCAGCTGGAATAATAGAGATGTTCTCCAGGGACATTGACTGGAACAGTCGGGGGAGTGGCACCCATTTCTTTCTGGGATCTTTAATCTGCAGTGATCCATCACTTGAGTATCGACTCCCTGAGAATGACTCAAGACCAAGGACATCTGAGCAAACAGGGAGAAGGAGAGGAGAATGATGATTTTGCTGCCATCTATAACCCAAAACGTCCTGATGAGCATATTCCTATAGCCAACAGACCAAATTGTTTTTCTATCCTAAAATGCAGAATGCTCTCTAGAAGCTGGGCTCCATCCTTTTTCACCTCATCTCACTACCTCCTCTTCATCAGGCCCCCATTGCATAGCTCTGCTCAGTCTCCCGGATGTGGTGTTAGACTCGTGTTCACTCTATACAACGTGGTCTTCCAGTCTCTGCCCCCCAACCCCCTTCCCCTGTCAGACCCAGATCAGCTGTCACTCTAAAGCTCCCTACATCCCTGCCACCACCACCAATTAACAACCCTCAATCTATGCTCCAACACCACCGTGACTAGCTCTATTGCAGTAATTGAACCATAATTGTATTTGTTAGGTTTCATTCATCTATTTCTTTCACAGTCATATAGCAAAGTGATGATTGAATATGTTCCCAGTCTCATTCATTGTTTGTATACTTTAGGTACAAGTTACAATCAGATCCAGACACTAACTTCTCAATGATCTTTGGCAACAATATACAGTTATTCAACCACCATAGAAAATAAGATTTAGAACCCTCAAAAGTACTCAGTGTCTCCTCAAGTCAATTCCCCTCTTCTCCATAGGTAACTATTTTATAGTTTCCATAACCATAGATCAATCTTGATCAGACTTTGAATAAATGAATCCATGGATCATATACTATTTTCATCTTTCTCCTCTTGTTCAACAAAATTTCACTCATGTTTGAAATTCATCCATGCTGTTGTATGTGTCAGTAGTAGTTTCATCTTATTGCTGAGTATTATTCCATTTTATGGATATACTATAATTTATCATGATTTGTTTATGTGTTGGAGTTATTTCCAGATTTTGACTATTGAGAATAAGTCTATTATAAACATTCTTTTATAGGTCTTTGTCTGGAAGCAAGATGGTCTGGTTTAGGAGGCAGGATGTTTGTAGGATCTGTGAAGAGAAGGGAATGTGAACATGATTGTGCTGAGGAAGAAGTTGAATGCAAAATGGATAAGGGAAGGTGGTTCGTGGAAGCTGGCACGATCCCCTGGCCCAACCGTGACTATTGTCTGTCACTCCCCAGGTTGGGCTGAATTGGGCAGTCCTTCGTGCCCCTGCCTGATTCAGTCTCTGCCTGAGAACTGTTCCAGGAAGGATGTAAGTTCAGGAAAGGTAACTCTCTCTCGCTGAGGAGGACATGGAAGATATTTACGGCTGGAGATATCTGGCTACAACAGTTCCCACAGTTGGACAGTTGATCCTTCTCAGACAGGGACTCTGGGTGACTCACCTCAGTGTTAACATAGTCCATTCCTGTAGCCTCCTGCATCCACTCTAAATTTGGACAACAGAACCCCCATGGTCCTATTTTCAGGAGGGGAAACAGAAGAGATTAGCTGAATGTACTACCTTGCAATTGCAGTTGGCCTGGGGACACAGCAGGTACTCACCAACATCCTCTTTTGTTTGGGTTCTTCTCACCCTCAGGGCTTACAGGTAGTGGGACTTCAACCTTCATTCTGGAAACCATGCTCTTCCCAGGCCAGGGTTGTATATTACACTCAGTGGGGTAAGTAATTCACAGAGGTAGCCAAGAGAAATATCTGAGACCTATAGAAATTTTTCTCGGTCCCCACTATGCAACAGGGAACCCTGCTTTCTGCTTAGTAGGACAATTACTTCTGACCAAAACAGTACTTTCTTTTCCTGTCTGCTGGAATCTAGACACTGAAGCATAAAATGCCCAAGTGGAAGTTGTAACTGGTATTCCATTGAGTCTCTTTTCATGCCTTCCAGAGACAGTTTGTCCCTTTTGAGGGTCAGAACACATTACCTTGCAGAACCCAGAGTTGCAGGATGGGAAGCACAGAATTTCTCACTCACTAGGAGTGATAAGTGGAACTAGTTTCTATCACTTGTTTCCTGGACCCATATAATCTTCCCATTGAGGACAAAGCACCTTATGAAATGTGCATACTACACACTGGAGGACAGTAACCCATTCTTGCAGAATATTGCCTTCAAGCTGACACTTTTATGGTATAGTGTTGATGTAACCAGTGGATTCTTTGGTCATAGACCCTGTGTGGATTTCCTGTGGCAGTTATAACACATGAAGGAAAACTCGGTGGCTTAAAACAACTATGACTTTATGATGTTAGAGTCCTTGGGTCTATACTTCTCCTGCCAGGGAAGAATTGTTGCCTTTCCTAGCTTTAGAGACTCCCTGAATTATTTGACTTGGGGCTCCTTCCTCTGTTTTCAAAGCTGATAACAGCACCTTCAGGGCTTTTGATCTCTCTGTCGTCATAATGTTGCTTTCTGTCTTATAGGAACCCTTGTAATTATATCCAGCCCACTAGATATTCCAGAATAATCTTCCCATCTTAGTTTTTAATCACAAAGTCCCGTTTGCCACATGAGGCAACTTGTTCACAGGTTCTAGGAATTCGAATGTGGAAATCTTTGGGGAACCATTATTCAGCCTGCCACATCACCACCCCTGTTCCCATAGGTTAGGCAGCAGTGTTTCTTGCTGAGGACCATTTTTCCCTGAGGGTATATGTGACAGTGTCTGGAGACATTTTTGGTTATCACAATTGAAGAGGGTGCTTCTGGCATCTAGTGGTTTGAAGATAGGGGTGCTATACATTCCTCAAAGTACAGGACAGAAACTTGCCCCCCCCAAAAAAAAATGAGACCCAAAATGTCAATAGTGCTGCGGTTGAGAAACTGCTATAAAGTGAGTCCCTTGGATCTTAAGGGAAAAAGATCAGACTGATGCATATCAGTTTTCAGCACCAATATTAGATGTGTCTTTATAAGACTATCTGCAGTCTTAGAGCTCTAAACCCAGCTGAAGGATCAATCTGTGTGTGTGTGCATGTGTGTGTGTGTGTGTGTGTGTTAAGAATTTTTGAACCTGAAACACTTCTAAAGTCTACTTCTTCACTTGTATATTCACCTGAAAATATTATTTGGGGTGGTATTCCAGAAGAATGCAAGTATGGAGTTCAAGAAAATTAAGAACATTGCAAACTATAGACCAGAGAGTTGGGCATGAACCAGGGCATGTGCAAAAAACTAGAGAAAGTAAATAAAAAGAACTCCATTAGACCTTGATGTGCATAGAATCCTCACTCAAGAAGACACTATAAATTCAGGAGTTGCCACCTCACAGATGTAAACATTTAAAGCCAAATAAATATTGTTTAAAGTTATATTGAAAGGTCACCAGAAGAATGAAACCAGAAGCAGGACACTGAAGAGAGATCATTTTATATCCTACTCTACAATTAGATTTTTTTAAACTTGGGAATGTATTACTCGTGTAATAAGACCAAACTTGTTTTAAAATATCTATTTACCAAAAGAAATCTGAATCGCTGTGATTCTGAATACACAGCGAACCTCCCTAAGTAAGGAGTTCTCACTGTTTTTTATCTCAAGGAAAGGAAGAGAATAGGATGTGATCCCCATGTCAACAGCAGGGAATTATCACATAAATCATGATATATCTACTCCATTTTATAGTTATTAAAATAATGATTTTATTGAAAATCAATGTAGAAATATGAAAAATGTTAGGAAATAGTGTCAAATAAAGGTATATGCATGTTTTATAAAATTATTGCTGTTTGAAAAGAGGCCAGAAGGGAATTATCATAATGACAGAAGGCTCATGTTAGAATAATGAGGGTGTGGATGATACATAATGAATGTTTGTTTTTTTCCAACCACTTTTTCCATGTTCTATCTATAATACTACTTTTAAGAAGCAGTTTTCCTTAAAAAGGATAGAAACATACTGTTTTTAGATAGCTCACAGGTGTCAAAGCACACAGGTCTGGTAATTCTCATGCGGAGGCAGGCCCTCTGTCTCTTCTTAAACAGGAGACTAATATTACTGTGTTCTGGTTGAAACAGAAAACCACCAGTTTCTATCAACAAACAATGTCTGGGGTTATCTTTTACTTTTTATTTTTTTTTTTTTTCCTGAATGAATGGAAAGATAAATTCCAGAGCCTTTGTGTGAGTCTATCTGTGCCTGTGTGGACGTGTGAGTCTCTACCCTGCCCCCCGCCCCTGGGGTTCAGACCCTAGATATCCAAGGAAGGCCAGGTGTGTGTGTGTCTCTGTTGTATGAATCAAGATGTTACAAACCAGAATGTTGTCTGGTAAAGAAAGATCAGTGGGAAATGCAACACTAGTCACTGAGAGAAGTTTTAAAAAGAGATTCAACTCAAAGTTTTGAGTTTTTTCAGCAGCTTTTGGGATGGATTTAAGTAGGATGGTTATTCAAGATAATTTGGTAATATAAAAATATGTGTGTCAACAAGAATGGAGCAGAGGTTGAGTAGCAGATACTACTGGTTGTTTTAAAAAGAATCTACTCAACTTTCTGTAATAATAGCAATTTTCTTTTTCTTTTTTAACCTAGGTATAGTCTCAGGGGGAGGGGAGGACTACATTTCCCACCCCCTTGAAACTGGCACAGCCATGAGACAAAGTTCCAGCTGTGAGCCTCAGGCAGCTTGGGATGCCATTTCCCAGAAGCTTGGCTATGGGACAGAGCATATCCCTTAGCCTTGCTTTTCTTCTGATTGAAGTGTGACAGCATGGCCTTGGGGACAGAAGCTGTGCATAGCCTAGCAGTAAGATAGTGAGCCTTTGCCCTGCTTGGTTGAGGCCTCAGACAAGTTCTGGTCCACAAGATTTCAGACGTACATGTGAGAGAAAAATAAACTTCTATCTTGTTCATGACACTACATTTGGAGTTTCTGCCACCGCATCTTAATTACACAAGGGAGCTGGTGGAGAGAGATGGTTTAATGGTTCTGCTTCAGGACGATAATCAACTCAATGTCAAAATGGTTTTTCACTCAGATGCCAAAAAGGAAGGCTTCTTCACAAAACTAAATAGCAACATAGACTTCCCACATGAAAATCAACATGGGGGTGATGGGGTGTGGAGACCAGTATCAGACCTTGGCAAGGTAGATGGGGTTACAAAGCCTCCCTTGCACGTAGCACTGAAGGGATTCAGATGTGTTCGGAGGCAGTGTGTGTTTTGCATCAGTGGGAACCTAAGGCAAAAATGTTTCATCCCAAGCCTTTCCAGGTTGGGACAGAAGCCTTAGGGACACGCAGAAGCCAACAAGTCCATGTCATAGAGCAATGGGAAACTTAGGCCCAGAGTGAGTTCAAACAGGATCCCATCTGCTCTGGGCTGATTCTTACCTGCTCTTTTCAGTGAGGAAGTTGGTGTTTGTATCAGCATGCCACTGTGCATCCTTCACAGATCGTACGTAGTGTATGTGTATGAGAGGAAGCATAGAACTCTTAAGTACAGATTTCTTCATCTCTTCTAATGATGAAACCTCAGGTTTCCCTTTCTATCTTAAGCACTCTGAGTGAGTCAAAATATGCACATTCCTTAGAAAATGCTGCCTTTTCAAGGAATGTTGCTGGTTATAAGGGTTTCATAATGCATCCTACTAAATCAAAATGATCAGAGCTAAGGAAAAATATAGTGCCAGAATTAGTCTTATTGTAGCAGGCAAAAAAGCATCAGGTTAAACATTTGTTTAATATCTTGACATAAGTTAAGCCTGACCCAATCTGGGAGCAGGGATGGAGAGCAATTGAAAGAACAAATACAAGCAATACCTGGATATGGTTAATTCAACCCATCACAAATACAAATATTTTATGAATATCTAAGGAAGTCGAATTGAGTAAAAATTATCAGCAGTATACCTTGGTCCCTCCTTCCCTGGAAAGTTTGTATGTACTTAAATGCAAAGCTAAGAGAAAAAGCGCTGTTGGGAAAGAGGTAGAGGCTGCACAGAGTATTCTGGATCCATCTCTGGATTTCTAGTTGAATATAGATATGTTAAATCCAAGAAGTCTGGGGCAAGATAGTTATACTAATTAAATCATTCGCAGTTCTTATTCAAGTTATGCTTAGTTTGTTTTTATTTTTATTTTATTTGCATTTTGAAACACTATCATTCTACCTCAAAATTACCCTTGTCTCTATCTGACAGCTGCTTAGTGGCTACAAGGCCATTCCAAGATGTTGAATCCACACCTGGGGGAGACAGGCCAGGAGCATACCCTAAGGGCTGAGTTTGCAATTCTACCAACTAAGAATTACACCACCAATAGAAATGCCTTAAGGGCAAGGGAAGAGTGAAGGGGAGGAAAAGGAGAAAGGAAGGGAAACCAACACCATGTGGGAACATTGACCCCACAAAAGTCAAGGATTCCTGGCAAGCAAACATGTTTTCTGCATAGTACATGCTCCCAAGAACCTTCATAGCATGCCTGGGGAATAATCTCATTTGATCAGGTGGTAGACAGAACTTTGGAAGTTCAAAGGGTGGAAACAGTGGTATGTCCTGAAGCCAAGATGTCCAAAGAAGGCCGAGTGTTCTCTAGGACCAAGTTTCCATCCCCTTTACTCTCCAAGTGGTTCCCATAGAATCTCAATGTTCAGGGGGCTGGAACCATTTCCAGGCATTTTGCAAACTGCCTCCCTGACTCCTAGTCTCCCCAGATTAATTACCAAGCTGTGATATTCGCAGAGCTCTTGTTTTTCTTGGTTTCTGCTCTTCCCCTTCTGTTTGTATAGTCCCAGGTAGAAGTACTTGAAATCATTGCTTCTAGTATGAAGCTTGGGTTATTTGTGTATTTCTTGATCCATGTTTGGTTCTTGGGGAGTTAACTACCTCAGACCATGTACTTGTGGGATTTGAGGAGCAGATATTTAGAATCTCTTTTGCGGTGAGACCCTCCAGAGCCCACGTTTCCCCATGGACACACACCCATTTTCAGCTCTCCTCCCTGGATATTCTTATGAGTAGTTCACACCTCTGGAGGAACACAGTGAGACTCCCTTTTCTGGCATGGTAGCTTAACTTTGGAAAAGAAAGGTTGCAGATCACTGTCTGCTTGGGTGAGATGACTTTTTGCATCAAAAATACCCTGATGCCTTTATGGGAAGAGCTTAAATTACCATTTTACAAAGGAACAAGAGGAGAAATTCTTAAGAATTTGTGTTTTGAGATCACCTTGGGCAATAAAACCACAAAAAACCAGCTCAACAATTCTAGAGGACTATTGACAGCAGCTATCCACCCCAGAACAATGGGTATGAGCAGAGCAAGCTTGAGGTTTCTCAGATCCTGCCCCCATGCTGTTAAATCTTACCCAGAATGCTAGATTTGAATTTATTGTTCTAATTGTAGGTAAAGTACCTTAGAATGGTATAGTCAGTGAGGAAAAATCAATTGGTCATGAAAAAGGTCAATGCGTAATTGGGAGGCAGGCTATCCAATTCAAAGCCAATACACCAAAATGCTAGAGCCAGCACTTGGATTTCTCCACCCCACTAAGGCATCTGAGAGGAAGGTGAAAGGCTCTAATAGGAAAGAAAGTGGTCAGGTTGACAGAGCTGTTTCTTTCCTGAGTTAGGCAGATTCCTCTTCAGTCTCTGGCTTATGCTGGATGGCCTAGCGTGTGGGACACAACACCGGTCCCGGCAAGGTTTAGACAACAGGACTCATTGGTGATGGGTGCAAATGTGCCTCTGATCTCCTAGGATCCCCCACGTTGTCTTCTCAAAAGGCATCAGTTGACGGTATGGTAGGGTGTGTGTAGGCACCCAAATATGGCAGGGCCAAGATTCATTTAAACACCTGGTTGGGGGTCCAGGGCTCTAGCCACCATTTTTTGGTTTTTGGTACTGGGAATTGAACTTGGGGACATTTTACCATGGACTTACATCCCCAGTCCTCCAGTCCTTTTCAATTTTGAGACAGGTTCTTGCCAAGTTGCTGAGGGTCTTACTAAATTGCAGAAGCTGGCCTCAAACTTGTGGTCCTCCTTCCTCAGCCTCCTGATTTGCTGGGTCTGTAGGCAGGCACCACTGCAACAGCTCCCTAACCTTAACTCTGGAGAGCTGCCCTAGGAAAGGTAGTTCCTCAGGAAATTTTTGTGTTGACCTCTGGATGTTCTGGCATGTTGCTGGGAGGACAGAGAAGGATTGTTATGATACTTTGACCTGCTGGGCCTCATCTCCTTTTGTGGCCTCAGCAGTCTCTGAGCACATTGGTTTCATACCCCATTGTGTTGCTGGAACTTGTCATTTGGACATATTCCAAAACTAAAGCATGAGTGCCAGACCTGACTATACCTTCCTACAGCTGTTGGAAAGAATCCTAGCTTGCCTATACTGTTCTTCTACTGTCTAGTCAGTGTGGCAGCCAGGGTGAACAGTGAGGTGACTGACAGGGGACACCCTGAAAGGCTTCTCTGAGGGCAGGCAGAGAGAGTCAATCTGGTCAGGCCCTTGGTCCTCATACTCTGACTTAAGAGCATAAGGGAGGCCCAAAAGAAATCACCAAAGATTCTGAGACCATGGGGGTGGGCACAACCAGCAACCATCATATGACATGACTGCACAGGGACAGCTGCATCCTTACCAGCAGGTTGGAATCAGGACCATCTCCCAGCTCCTGCTGGTAACTTTGAGTGGCAGAGATAAGAGCGGAACCACAGCCTTCTGTTCAGCCTTCTTTCTAGATCATTAAAACTGTACTCATGGCCAGAGGAAATCACAAAACAAGCAACAGGACACATGGGAAACACTTTATAAACTGGAAAGTTCTCCGTAGATCTCAGGCTCTTCTTTCTAACAGCATCAGCATCTCCTGGTGGCATTGCGAGCTTTCTCATAGAGAGGTAAGCCTTCAGGCCTGCTACTGGTGGGTCCCCTGCTCTCACATCTTGCCTAGATGCTGCTTCTTGGATACTTTGCTATTTTATTAGTTAGTGAACCATACTAGGCTTAAAGGTCAGATTAGAAGATTTGCTGAATTTAGAGCATCCTTGAATAATAATCTTCAAATAAATTAATTTAATCTTTCAATTGAACCTGTGCCAGGGTTTCAGAACTGATTGAGAATTCTAAAGAGAAAATATTGGATTCACAAATGAAGTCTTAGAGGTGTGGTATCTAGATGGAACAGTCCCGGGCTTCCCACTGGCAAGACTGCAAGGACTGAACAGGATTTTGTTCTCCAGTGAACAATTGGATTGTGACTGGGATCATTCATTGTGAAAGAAGCAGATGCACACAGGAAAGGCAATTGGGTTTGATTATCTTGAGATCAGCATTTTCTTCCTCAGGGTTTTGTTCAGATTTATTCAGGGGACCCACGTAAGAACCTTAGCCTAGAACTTAGTGGTAGTTATACAAGACGGATGGTTGAGTGGGGTAGGGGCAGGGAAGTGGTAGCTGTGGGACCCAATGAAGAGGAGAGAGGAATTTGCCAGTTCATCCATGTTATTGTATAAGAGGCCTATGCAGAGCCCCTGTGGGAATTGCCAGGCAAAACCAGCAGGGAAATGTTATGGTTTAGATATTAGGTGTCCCCAAAAGCTCAAGGGTGAAACAATGCAAGAAAGCAGAGGTGAAATGATTGGGGTAAGAGAGCTGTAACATAATCATATTTGAATGGATTAGCTGGGTGGTAACAGTAGATAGGGTGTGGCCAGACGAGGGATGTCACTGGGGCTGTGACTTTGGGGTATATATATATTTTCCCTAGTGAAAATATATTTTCTCTGCTTCTTGGTGGCCAAGTCCTGAGCTACTTTTTCCCTCCACACCCTTCTGCTTTAATGTTCTGCCTCACCATGGCCCAGAGCAATGATGTTGGCTGTCTATGGACTGAGACCTCTGAAACTGAGCACCTAATAAACCTTTCCACCTCCAAGTTCTTGTCAGGTATTTTGGTCACAGTGATGAAAAAGCTGACTAAAACAGGAAAGGAGGAGGGGAAGACAACTAGCTGGAGGAGGCAGCTAGGAGTTGGGGGTGCAATACTTTGGAGAAACAGATAATGTTAAATCTGGAAATGCATTCGGGTGGGAGGGAACTGGAAAGAAGCAGAGGCCTAGAGTCAGTCTGCACCTGCAGGATGCCAGGTATTATTCCATGTGGGATAGATGTTGTAGTGGGGTAAATATCTTCAAAATGTTGCTGGATACTTTTCTGTTCTTCCTGAATGTCCCGTCGTATCTGCCCTTCCTCCACTTGGACAGAAGCTGGACCACTTGGGAGTCTTTGCCTCAGAGAAGGGCTATTACAGCAGAAATGGAGGAAAGACTTCTAAGTTTGGAAAGCCTGGGCCTGAAAGGTATTTGGGAAATAAAAATGGAAACCAAAGCAAGACATGTGATGATCAAGAGCGATGCTTCCTGAGAGATGAATGGGGACAAAGAATAGTCAGTGTGTATATGCCAGTGGGTGCCCTAAACCCCTCTCCAGGATCTGCCAGGACAGAAGCTCCAACGAGAGGCAAGTGAGAACTCGGCCCTTGCCCCCAGAGCAGCCATAATAACCTTGTGTGGCTTAGGAGACAAGCCAGAGCCCCTGGAGCAGCTGAGAAGCACACTGAATGGTGTGGTGTGGAGTCCACTGGACCTGGAGGCGTCTTTGTCAATGAACAGGAGAGGACCATTGTGCCTCTCACACAGCAGTGGGCAAGCACAGCCAGATGTGTGGCCCAGGGGAGGCCAACAGAGCAGCTGAGGGCCAGGCACTCGATGCCTCAGCACTTCTCCATAACTGCCCCACTCCCCAAAGTTGGCTATTCTGTTTCTGCCAACTGACCAAATGAGGGTGTGAAATAAAAATTTCAGACTAAATTTAATAGAAGCAACAACATATTATCTCATTGAATTCTAATATTGTCATTCAGAAAGGATTATTGTCCCTATGTATTGATATGTCAAACAAGGCACAGAAAAGCTTAATAAATCATCCAATAATTTCAGTTATTCAATAGATATATAATAAGCTCCTTGTAAATGCTAGACACTGTAAAGATCATTTATTTCAGTTTTCTTTTGCTACATAATAGTTTACCACCATTTAACAGCATAAAACAGCACCCATTTGCTTGCTCACAGTTGGGTTCTATGCTTGGGGGTATTACAAGACTGAAACCAAGGTGTTGGGAGACTGGCATGAGTCATTGCCTGGAGGCTTTTGGGAATAGATGCTTTTAAATTCATTCTTTTTGACATAATGCAGTTCCGGTGGTTGTAGGACTGAGGTCTCCCTTATCTTGTGGCTTCCTCCATCTTTAAAATGTGAATTTCTGCTTTCTCATCTGAAACCAACTGGAGAAAACTCTCTGCTTGAAGCTTCCTAGGATTAAGTTGACCTCTATTTTAAGGTCATTTCATTTGGGAACTCAATTGCACCTACAAAGTCCCTTTCCTGCAGTACTTAGATAGGTACTTGCTTGAATAACTGGGAGAAAGTATGTGGGTACTAGGGCCTGCATGCCCTAAAGGACCACCTGAGAATTCTATCTACCACACCACTATTTTTGAAGAACAATGGTGAATAAGGCAGAGAAGGTGGATTTTGCATTCTAGTTGTAGAGATGTGCTATAAATAAGTGTACAAAGAAAGAATGCTGGGCACGATGGTGCATGCCTGTAATCCCAGAAACCCAGAGGCTGAGGCAAGGGGCCCTCAAGTTTAAGACAAGTCTCGGGAACCTAGCAAGGTCCTGAGTAACTTAGAGAGTATTTCAAAATAAAAAGTAAAAAGGGGGCGGGGAATGTGACTCAGTGGTAGAACACATTTGGGGGGCGGGGGAGAGAGAGAGACGGACAGACCATGGCCATAATATGAAGGCCATATTGTGGGTCTCTAGGAAGCATCATCTGTTGTTTTATGTAGAGGGAGAACCGACAGTATATTGGGCCTGGTCCTTCTACTCTTTTCCCCCTGGAAAAAGGTGTAGGGACACACTGAGGTCATCCAGTCACTTGAGGCTGCACCAAGACTGAAGTCTCCAGAGCCTGGGCATCTCTAGGTCTGCCCCCTGGCTCGCCTGGACCCACCACCTGCTCTCAGCCCACCAGGCTCCAGGGAGAACTTGGATCTCAGAGCAAGGACTCTGTAGGATGCAGAAGGCCCTGAAGCACCCTGTTTGTCTGACCCCAGGTCATAGGCAGGAATCAGATAAGTTAGGAATGGGAATCTTCATTATACCCCACTAGGGTGCGTGAGGGCACCAAATCTAAGGGCATTCAAATTTGAAAGGAAAGCTGTGCCTCGTGGCCAAGGCTTGAGTCATGCATGAGGTGCATCGGCCTTCCCTGACTCCTGCCTTCAAGCTCCCTCCCAGTGCAGCAGCCACGGGCATTGCTGGGAGCCAGCTCCTGAACAGGGGAAGTTCCTGGGGTGGGCAGCATTGCTGGGAGCCAGCTCCTGAACAGGGGAAGTTACTGGGGTGGGCAGCATTACTGGGAGCCAGCTCCTGAACAGGGGAAGTTACTGGGGTGGGCAGCATTGCTGCAGGGAGGGGCTGTGGTAGCCCTGCC
Organism: Sciurus carolinensis; assembly: GCF_902686445.1. NCBI lineage: Eukaryota > Metazoa > Chordata > Mammalia > Rodentia > Sciuridae > Sciurus > Sciurus carolinensis. The sequence continues at coordinate 92,949,815 of NC_062218.1, read as the reverse complement.
ACCCACCAAGGAGACAGGAGAAGGGCTTACCTAAAGGTGTTGCTGGGATCAGAATTAGGGCTGTCTTCTATTGGACTTTTCAGAAAGTTTTCTGGGGAAGAAATTTGTAAATGTATTTGGAAGATTCTGAGTGCACTATCTTCTCTTCCCTCCCAGTGGTTGACTTAGTGAGAAGCCAAGTCCCTGACTCAGGGGCCTCTGGATATATAGCGGGGGATGAGCTGCAGCTCGGGACGTACTAGAGAGGAGTGGAGCAGTCAGTCCTGTCAACTGAATTTTTTTTTATTGTAAACAAATGGGGTACATCTTGTTTCTCTCTTTGTACATGAAGTAGAGGCATACCATATGTGTAATCATACATTTACCTAGGGTAATGGTGTTTGATTCATTCTATTATATTTTCCTTCCCCCCACACTTCCCACCCCTTTTCCCTCTATACAGTCCCTCCTTCCTCTATTCTTGCCTCCCTCTCACCCCCCATTATGTATCATCATCAATTTATCAGCAAGATCATTTGTCCTTTGGTTTTTAGAGATTGGCTTATCTCACTTAGCATGATATTCTCCAATTTCATCCATTTGCCTGCAAATGCCATAATTTTATTATTCTTTATGACTGAGTAATATTCCATTGTATATATATATATGCCACAGTTTCTTTATCCATTCATCAGTTAAAGGGCATCTAGGTTGGTTCCTCTGGCTATTGTGAATTGAGCAGCTATGAACATTGATGTGGCTGCATCACTGTAGTATGCTGATTTTAAGTCCTTTGGGTATAGGCCAAGGAGTGGGATAGCTGGGTCAAATGGTGGGTCCATTCCAAGTTTTCTAAGGAATCTCCACACTGCTTTCCAGAATGGCTGTACTAATTGGCAACCCACCAGCAATGTATGAGTGTACCTTTTCCCCCACATCCTCGCCAACACCTATTGTTGCTTGTATTCTTGATAATCACCATTCTAATTGGGGTGAGATGGAATCTTAGTGAGTTTTGATTTGCTTTTCTCTTATTACTAGAGATGTTGAACATTTTTTCATATATCTGTTGATTGCTTGTAGATCTTCTTCTGTGAAGTGTCTGTTCATTTCCTTAGCCCATTTGTTGATTGGATTATTTGTGTTCTTGGTGTAGAGTTTTTTGAGTTCTTTATAGATTCTGGAAATTAGTGCTCTATCTGAAGTATGAGTGGCAAAGATTTTCTCCCACTCTGTAGGCTCTCTTCACATTACTGATAGTTTCCTTTGCTGAGAGAAAGCTTTTAAGTTTGAATCTATCCCAGTTGTTGATTCTTGCTTTTATTTCTTGTGCTATGGGAGTCCTGTTAAGGAAGTCTGATCCTAAGTCGACATGAAGATTTGGACCTACTTTTTCTTCTATAAGATGCAGGGTCTCTGGTCTGATTCTGAGGTCCTTGATCCATTTTGAGTTGAGTTTTGTGAAGGGTGAGAGATAGGGGTTTAGTTTCATTCTGCTGCACATGGATTTCCAGTTTTCCCAGCAACATTTGTGGAAGAGGTTTTCTTTTCTCCATTGCATATTTTTGGCCCCTTTCTCTAGTATGAGAAAGTTGTAATTTATTTGGGTTTGTGTCTGTGTCCTCTATTCTGTACCATTGATCTCCCTGTCCATTTTGGTACCAATACCATGCCATTTTTGTTACTATTGCATTGTAGTAGAGTTGAAGACCTGGCATTGCAATACCTCCTGCTTCACTCTTCCTGCTAAGGATTGCTTTAGCTATTCTGGGTTTCTTATTCTTCCAGATGAATTTCATGATTGCTTGCTCTATTTCTATAAGGTTCATCATTGGGATTTTAATTGGAATTGCATTGAATGTGTATAGCACTTTTGGTAGTATGGCCATTTTGACAATATTATATCTTCCTATCCAAGAACATGGGAGATCTTTCCATCTTCTAAGGTTTTCTTGAATTTCTTTCTTTAGTGTTCTGTAGTTCTCATTGTAGAGGTCTTTCACCTCTTTTGTGAGATTGATTCCCAAGTATTTTATTTTTTTCAAGGCTATTGTGAATGGGGTAGTTCTCCTAACTTCTCTTTCTGAGGATTCATCACTTATTTATAAAAAGGCATTAGATTTATGAGCATTGATCTTACATCCTGCTACTTCACTGAATTCACTTATGAGTTCTAAAAGTTTTCTGGTGGAATTTCCGGGTTCCTTAAATATATAATCATGTCATCAGCAAATAGGGATAATTTGAGTTCTTCTTTTTCTATTCTTATCCTGTTAATTTCTTTGGTCTGTCTAATTGCTCTGGCTAGAGTTCCAAAGACAATATTGAATAGAAGTGGTGAAAGAGGGCATCCCTGCCTTGTTCCAGTTTTTAGGGGGAATACTTTCCGTTTTTCACCATTTAGAATGATATTGGCCATTGGCTTAGCGTAGATGACCTTTACAAGGTTAAGGAATGTTCTCACTATCCCTATTTTTTCTAGTGTTTTGAGCATGAAGGGGTGCTGTATTTTGTCAAATGTCTTTTCTGCATCTATTGAAATAATCATGTGATTCTTGACTTTAATCCTGTTGATATGGTGAATTACATTTATTGATTTCTGGATGTTGAACCAACCTTGCATCCCGGGGATAAAACCCACTTTATCATGGTGCACTATCTTTTTAAATATATTTTTGTATGTGATTTGCTAAAATTTTGTTGAGAATTTTTGCGTCGATGTTCATTAAGGACATTGGTCTGAAATTTTCTTTCTTTTGATGTGTGTCTGGTTTAGGTATCAAGGTGAGTTTTGAAGGGTTCCCTCCTCTTCTATTTTATGGAATACTTTGAGGAGTATGGGAATGAGCTCTTCTTTAAAGGTTTTTTAGAACTCAGCTGAGAACCCATCTGTCCTGGACTTTTCTTTGTTGGTAGGCTTTTGATGACTTCTTCTATTTCATTGCTTGAAATAGATCTATTTAAATTGTGCATGTCCTCCTGGTTCAGTTTAGGTAATTCATATGTCTCTAGAAACCTGTTGATGTCTTCAAGATTTTCTATTTTGTTGGAGTATAGATTTTCAAATTTCATAACTTCTAATTATGTTTTGTATTTCATCATATCTGTAGTGATATTTCCTTGTTCATTCTGAATGTTAGTAATTTGAGTTTTCTCTCTCCTTCTCTTTGTTAGTGTGGCTAAGGGTTTATCAATTTTGTTTAGTTTTTCAAAGAACCAACTCTTTGTCAATTTTTTTGATTGTTTCTTTTGTTTCAATTTTGTTGATTTCAGCTCTGATTTTAACTATTTCCTGTCTTCTACTACTTTTGGTGTTGGTCTGTTCTTCTTTTTCTAGGGCTTTGAGCTGTAGTGTTAGGTCGTTTATTTGTTGATTTTTTTTCTTCTTTTATTGAATGCCCTCCATGAAATAAAATATCCTCTAAGAACTGCTTTCATAGTGTCCCAGAGATTTTGATATGATGTATCTTTGTTTCATTTACCTCTAAGAATTTTTTTCCCCCTGATGTCTTCTGTTATCAATTCATCATTCAATAGCATATTATTTAATCTCTAGGTATTGGAGTAGTTTCTGTTTTTTATTCTGTCATTTATTTCTAATTTCAATCCATTCTGATCTGATAGAATACAAGGTAGTATCTCTATCGTCTTGTATTTGCTACCAGTTGCTTTGTGGCATAATATATGGTCTATTTTAGAGAAGGATCCATGTGCTGCTGAGAAGAAAGTGTATTCATTCTTTGTTGGATGGTATATTCTATAAATGTCCATTAAGTCCAAATTATTGATTGTGTTATTGAGATCTATGGTTTCTTTGTTCAATTTTTGTTTGGAAGATCTGTCCAGTGGTGAGAGAGGTGTGTTAAAGTCACCTAGTATTATTGTGTTGTGGTCTATTTGATTCCTGGAATTTAGAAGGATTTGTTTGACGTACATGGATGAGCCACTGTTTGGGGCATAGATGTTTATGATTGTTATGTCTTGCTGATTTATGCTTCTCTTAAGCAGTATGAAACATCCTTCTTTATCTCTTCTCACTAACTTTGGCGTAAAGTCCACATTATCTGATATGAGGATGGATACTTTGGCTTTTTTGCTGAGTCCATGTGCATGGTATGTTTTTTCCCATCCTTTCACCTTTAGTCTGTGGGTATCAGTTTCTATGAGATGAGTCTCTTGCAGGCAGCGTATTGTTGGATCTTTCTTTTTAATCCAATCTGCCAGTCTATGTCTTTTGATTGATAAGTTCAGGCCACTAATATTCAGGGTTATTATTGTATTCCTGGTCATTTGGTTCATTTTTGTTTTTTGACACGACTTGGTTTCTCCTTTATTTGGCTATTCCTTTAGCGTAGTTCCTCCCTTTGCTGATTTACATCCTTGTTTTTCATCTCTTCCTCATGGAATATTTTGCTGAGAATGTTCTATAGTGCTGGCTTTCTTTTTGTAAATTCTTTTAGCTTTTGTTTATCATGGAAGGATTTTATTTCATCGTCAAATTTGAAGGTAAATTTTGTTGGGTATAAGATTCTTGGTTGGCATCCATTTTCTTTCAGAGCTTGAAAAATGTTGTTCCAGGCCCTTCTAGCTTTTAGGGTCTGGATTGAAAAATCTGCTGATATCCGTATTGGTTTCCCCCTGCATGTAATTTGATTCTTTTCTCTCGCGGCCTTTAAAATTCTGTCTTTATTTTGTATGCTAGGTATTTTCATTATAATGTGCCTTGGTGTGGGTCTATTGTAATTTTGTGTATTTGGAGTCCTATAAGCCTCTTGTACTTGATTTTCCATTTCATTCTTCAAATTTGGGAAATTTTCTGATATTATTTCATTGAATAGATTTTTCATTCCTTTGGTTTGTTCCTCAATCCCGATGATTCTTAAATTTGGCCTTTTCATGATATTCCATAGTTCTTGTAGATTCTGTTCATGATTTCTTACTGTCTCCTCTGTTTGGTCAACTTTGGTTTCAAGATTAAATATTTTTTCTTCGATATCTGAGGTTCTGTCTTCCAGGTGTTCTATCCTATTGGTTATGCTTTCTGTGGAGTTTTTAACTTGGTTTATTGTTTCCTTCATTTCAAGGATTTCTGTTTGTTTTTTTTTTTTTCCAGTATATGTAACTCTTTATTGAAATGATCTTTTGCTTCCCACATATGCTCTTTTAACTGTCGATTGGTGTGATCATTCAAAGCCTGCATTTGCTCTTTCATTTTGTTTGCTTCTCTGATCATTTTAATTATGTACATTCTGAACTACCTTTCTGACATTTCTTTGCCATGCTGTCATTGAATTTTATTGATGTAGCATCTAGGTTTGTTTGGTACATTTTCTTCCCTTGTTTTCTCATATTGTGCAGGTATCTTCCCCTCTAGTAGTGAAACTCTGAGATATTGCAGATTTCCTTTATTGACTTATAGATTCCTGTAGATTTCCAATCACTCACCTCCTAGCCTTCAGTACCTGAAATCTTGGAGGAACTTCATAATACAGTGCTCCATAAGGAAGTTGCCCCTCTAGGGGTGGTGGCCTTCAGGTGGGGTATATTCCCTGTCAGTGGGCAGAGGTGCCTCCACTTGTTGACTGATGGTCAGTCAAAGGGGGTCTAGACTGCAGGCTGGGGCATGGTTGGTCTGGGCCTGTGTCTCTGGTTCTACCACCCTGGTGGGAAAGCCTCGCCCAGTGGGGAAGACTCACCTGGTGGGGAAGTTTTGCTGGGCAGCTCTCCTCTATGAAATTCCCTTCAGTCCAGAACTACCGCCTGGGCTGGGCAGCCCTCCTCTGTGACATTCCCTGGGGTCCAGAACTACTGCCCATGCAAGGGAAGCTTGCCCTGTGCCGAAGCCTCTCTCTGGGCAGCCCCTCCTCTGAGAAGCTGCCTGTGGTCCAGTCCTGCCACCCAGTCCTGGGACCCTTGCTCTGCCCCAAAGCCTCTTGCTGAGCGGCCCCTTTTCTATAATGCTCCCAGTTGTCTGGGTTCACCGCTCCAGTGGGGGAGTCTCTCGGGGCCACTCTATTCCACAAATTCCCTGCGTTCCAGGACTACTGCCCCATCCAGGGCACCTCGCCCAGTGGGAGAGACTTACCAGGTGGCTCTGAGTTGGTCCTGAGCCTCTCAATACCTCCTCTTCTTGAATCCTGAGTCCTGGAGTGACATGAAATGCAGTCACCCTCTAGTCTGCCATCTTGAAACCTCTGTCAACTACCTCTTCAGGAGCTGCTCCAGCTCTAGCTACTGTCTCCATGTTCACTGCTCCCCTCCCAAACCAACGCACCATCTGCAGAAGCTTTCTGAATGAGCTCCTTGCTTCCTCTCTACCCAATATTGAATGGACATTCTCCAAACAGAAGCCATGAAATAGATAAGACAGATATTACACCACTGCTTTGTGCCTCTTGTGCCTTCCTCCCACACTGAGTTTATCACTGACACTTACACTGGAGAACACTGGCACCTTAGCCACATTGATTTCTCTAATCCATGTGTATCCTATCTTATTCCACTTATGTAGGTGCTCCTTTGTTTTAAGTAATGTTTTCTTTTGATGTTAGGGGAAGGGCAATTTACACACAATAATATTCTCCCTTCTTAGGCATACAGCTTGATGAATTTTGACAAATGTCTGAGGTTATATAATCACCACTACAATCAAGAAATGGAATATTTCCATCACTTCAAAATTTCCCTCATGTCACTTTGTAATCATTCCCTTCCTCCCTTCTCAGACCTGTAGTTTGCCTTTTCTGAATGCCACGTCAGTGGAATGTAGGGTTTAGCTTTCTGTGGTTTTGCTTTTTACTTACATAATGCTTTTGCAATTCATCCATGGTATATATGCATTGGTTAGTTCATTGCTTTTTAGTGATAAGTATTCTTTATTGTGATATATAGCAATTTATACATTCATCTTTGATGGACATTAGTTGCTTCCAGTTTTAGTTCATAATAGTATGACTATAAGTACATGACTTTTGAGTAAAAGACTGTGGGAACATAAGCTTTCATTTCTTTTGGATAAAGACCTAGAAGCAAAATTGATGGGTATTATGGTACGTGTATATTTAATATTATGAAAGTATTTTCCAGTGTGATGTACTTTCTCTCACAAGCAATGTTTGTTAGTTTCAATTGTTACATATTCTCACTAGTACTTTGTAAAGTTTTTTTTTTCCACCCATATAAGTGTGTAGTTTACCTCATTTCACTAATGGGCAATGATACTGAACGTTTTTTCCACGCATCCTTTCATTGGTGAAATGTCTCTTCAAATTTTTACTAATTTCTTTTGTGTTATTTTATTACTAAACTATAAGTTATTTACATATTCTGAATTAATTCATCAATTATTCATTTTACAAATATTTATCCCATGTTTTCTGCTACAATATTTTTTATAGTTTAAGATTTTACATTTATATCTATGATTCATTTCAAGTTGATGTTTTGCAAATGATGAGAGAAAAGAGTTGAGGTTTTTTGGGGCTTTTGTTTCTTTTCAAATGTGTGTCCAGTTGTTGCCAGCATCATTTATTAAATAGGCTGACTATTCTTTCTACAATGAATTACCACAGCACTGTCATTGAAAAGTCAATTGACCATATATGTGTAGACCTATTTCTGGACACTATTCTATCCCATTGATCTTTATATCCATGTCATGTGGTCTTGATTACTATAGCTTTATAGCAGGATTTGAAACCACATGGAGAGAATGTTCCAACTTTGTTCTGTTTCCTCAGTTATTTTGATTCTTGTAGATCCTTTGTTTTTGCATATAAATTTTATTCTCAACTTGTGAATCCTTACCAAAGACATCCTGTAGGGATTTTGATTGAAATTGTATTGAATCCAAGCCCTGTGTCTATTTAGAAAATTGAATCTGTAGTATAAAAACCTTCCCACAAAGAAAACTTGAGGTCCTTGTGGCTCTGCTGGTGAAATTTAACAAACATCAAAGAAAAAATAATACCCCTTGTAAACAAGCTCTTCCAGAATGTAAAAGGGGATAGAATGCTTCCCAATTCTTCAAATTTGAGCAATGTGGTGATTAATTTAATGCATCAACTTGAGTGGCCATGGAATGCCAGGATGTTTGGTTAGACATCATTTCTGGGTGTGTCTATGATGGTGTTCACTTAGTAGACTGAGTAAAGCAGACTGTCCTCCCCAATGTGAGTGGGTATCATCCCATCTATTGAAGGCCTGAATAGAGTACAAGTCTAAGAAAGAAAGATTTCTTTTTCTGTTCTTGACTATCTTTGGGCTGGGACATTAATCTTGAACTTGGACTCAAAATTGGAACTTACATCATTAGGTTTTTGGGTTTCTGACCTGTGGCTCAGACTGAAACTATATTAATGGTGCTTTTGGTTCTCTTGGAATTAGCCTTCATAATCATGTGAGCAATCTCTTGAGATATGTGTATGTATGTGTGTGTGTGTATGTATGTGTGTGTGTATATATATATATTGTGTTTGTATATAGGCCCACACACATGTGCACACACGGTCTCCTATTGGTTCTATTTCTCTGGAAAATCCAAACTATTATAGATGGACTTCCCACCCATCAAAGAACTTGAGGTCTCCTCAGGCCCTGTCCTCAGTTCTTACTGCCTCCCATTCACAAGAGTTCTCACTCAGGATCTCTGAAACTACTCCCAGCTTCCCCATATGTTAGGCTCCCATGTCATTTGGACATTGTATTGCTCCCCCTGGGGCTGTTCTTCCATTCTTCCCTTATTACCTCCCACCAGTCCTTCAAACCCCAGGTCAGGGCACTGGCACAGGAAGTCATCTTGCACTTCTCTGATTTAATAGCTCCTCAGCTGCGTCCAAAGTTCTGTGCCATTCTCTATACTTTTCACTGTTGATAATCATTGTTGATTCTTTTCACTACATTTCTTAAGGATGACAATTCTTGCCTCTTTTTTCTACCCCTTACACCTAAAACAGTTCTTGTCTCATATTAAGTGGCTGTGGTTGCTGATTTAATGAAGAAGAAATTGATGAAATTTCAAGAGCCCAAAACTAACCTGGTGCCCACAAAGGAAGAAGTGGAAGGAGGCCACAGTGGTCTCCCTTTTTCTGTACCTTCTTCTTCTAATCCATCTCCCACAGGCTGTTGTTATTCTTTAAAGAGAATGGCACTGGGTGCTGTAGCACATGCCTGTAATCCCAGCAGCTCGTGAGGCTGAGGCGGGAGGATCTTGAGTTCAAAGCCAGGCTCAGCAACAGAGAGGTGCTAAGCAACTCAGTGAGACCCTGTCTCTAAATAAAATACAAAATAGGGCTGGGGATGTGGCTCAGTGGTCAAGTGCCCTTTGAGTTCAATCCCCAATACCCTCCAAAAAAGAAGTGGCATCTCAATTGGCCCCTCTGGATAGGCTGTATTAGTTGGGGACTGTCCACTAGCAGAAATCACTCCATCCCTCTGTTCTGACTCATGGCACTTGGAACCCCCAGAGGGTTGTTCCACTAGTCTTTTAATTATCCCCATCTATGCCTGAATCATCCAGAGACATGGTTTAAGGTAGAGCTGATGCCTGACTCCTGCAGAGATGCAGTTCAGACCCCTTCCACATGTCTTCTGTCAGTCTATACCACCACCTCCAAGCAAGGTAGGCCCTTGAGAATGTCCTGTGCTTTGGATACATGAGGGGATATATAGGGATAAGTCCTTGAAATTGAACTTGAGCTATACTGATGTAAAACATTCCAACGAATGCTATTATTATGACAAGTGTATAAAACTTAAAGTATATTCATAAAGTGCATATGTTCAAAAAAATTTCAAGTGATATAAATTAAAGGATGGGCTCTCAAGGAAAGTATGTCAATCATTCCCTTCAACTCCTCTCCTGCCTCCTCCTAGGACTTAACATTCTCTGTCTGAGCTGTGGTGGGCCAGGCTCCACCCCTCTTTCCTAGGCTTCTGAGCATCCAGAGGGGCATGGAGATCACAGGCAAAGAAGGAGTGGCAAGCCCTGCAGTGAGTCGCATTAGGAGGCTGACAGCAGAAGCCAGGGCTTCTGCAGGCAGCTTAGCACTGGGGGAGGCTGAAAGAAAATCAGAAGGGCCAAGGCAAGAGAAGAGAAGGTAGGAGAAATTTCCAGCATAACATTCACCACCAAAAGAGGTAAAAGTGTTCAACATTTTTCAGAGAACTAAACTAGATGGCTTTCCTGCTATACATTCTATTTTCCTCAAACTTGGAGCATAATTTGCTTTGTGATAAATAAGATGTCAGTTGCCACCAGCCTACAAGCCATTTTAGTGTAATGCTTTTGCACAATGTAAACCTCCTTCATCTCTTTACTCTCTGCACTGAGGCTAAATTTGAGATTATCAACCTCAGGCACTCCCTTCTCCCACTTCTTGCCTCATGGAGACATAAATGTGATAACGGGGTAGCGCAATCCTTCTGGACATGTGAAATTGTAGTGTTCTCCTAGCCTTGCTGTGGGGTCCTCGTTCATTCTCAGGCTCCTGGAGGAATTCCAAGGCTGAAAGATAGATTTATTTTTTTACTTCATCATCTGAGTTGTTAAAAAATACTTCCAAACTCTGTCCCTATTATAGATAGGGAGAGAGTATCCTATCTATAAGAGATATAAAATACCAATTTCCTCCCTTTAAAAAATGTGCTTCAGAAGAATATTGTGAGTGCAAATAAATCAAAAGAGCGCAACGTGGTTCTGTTCAGAGCCTGAGGATGTTGCTGAACTTGTGAGGGGGCCCACAGACATGCACTAGACAGACAGGCAGATCTCATTTTTGTTGCCTACTAATCTCCACTGTCAAGCTCTAGGCTTATTTTGCATTTTTTTTAAACTGTCAAATTCTTGCCAGAAAAAAATCCTGAGGAATAAAAAGAAAGAAGAAAAAGATTTTAACAGCACGTGTGGTAATAATTCACCCAGAGGAGAGTCAGGAGCTGCATTATGGCAACATACAGCAGGTTTTTGATGTGCTTTGGCATGAAACAGCCTTGTGTTTGATGGTTAGTGAGAACAATAGCATTAGGTTTTAAATCTCGAGACAAGATGTTCCTGACCTTTGTCTTGTTTTAATTTGCAGTCTGTTACTTGACAGCAAATTAGAAGGAAAAAAACTAGGGCTCTTGTGAAATAGCTAATCAGCATTTCAAGCATAGAAAGCAAGGAACTGGTTAAGCAGTCAGGCTATTCTGAGCAGCTCCAGAGTCTAGGAGCTCTATTCATTATAGAAGCCAAAAAGAATTTGGTAGTATGTGTGTGGGTTGACCCAAGAAAGGGATGAGGGGTAATGGAGCCCAGGTTTTTCCAAATACCAGTCATTTGCATATGGCTCTGGCAATGTTGCCATTGCCACAAATCACCTGGCTTGGTATTTATTTACTCTAGTAAAATAATTTCATTTTGTTTATTTTAAATGAAAATTATCTCATTGGTTTGATGGGCTAGTTATAATTTTTTATTACTACATATTTAAAATGAATGTATACCTATAACAATTATGCGCCTCCAAATTATTTCTTGGATTACCCAGCAGCTCACATACCACTTTGGGGAAATCTTGAGTATGCCCAGAAGGCCACAGCAGTGATACTGGTGGCATGAGCTTTTTTTCAATTTCTAAATGTCTTGCATTCAGTTGTATACCACCTGGCCCTCTGAGCCTGCCAAAAACACATTAGCATTAGTGTTTTCCTGGAATGATATCGATGCAGGTATAACACTGCTGGTTTCATGGGAAAACCAAGTGACTTTAAAAAATACATGCAGTTGATATGGATAGATAGAATCTTTCAAAATAAACATGTGTTGGGGTTCATAAAAATGGGTTTCTAGAGGTGGGAAGGTTAATATCCACTGGTTTAGACCATGTCATCTTTGTAAAGATGAAATAATTGAGCTTTAAAAAACTCCAGGAAAATGCAAAAGGAGAGAGACTGAATTCATGTGCTCTGACTCCTGGTCACTCTTTCCCCTGTCACCTGCCTCAACTACATCTGTCTCTTCCCAGGGTCAGTTGTTCTCACCCATGCGTATATTAAATGTTTGACCACAGTACTTCCAAGAAGTGGCCTGGATGGAGACGCAAGCCTAGGGAACAAGTTAAGTAGCCTTTAATGGATTCAAGTGCTGGAGTCGGCACTCAATTGTTGAGTGGTTGGGGAGCTCAGTGCAGGAAACTTGAGGAATGATTTTCTTCACTCCTTGTCCCTGGTCAGGGTCAGATAAGGGCCTGAATGATAGAATTTTTTAGAAAATTTTGTTTGAGTGGAAGGAATAATAAAGTATCTGGAAATGGAAGATGCCTCCAATGTGGCATGTACGACTCTTCATGAGACCTGTCTTCTCTATTACAAAAAGACCCAGATTTACACTGGGGAAACTGATAAGAGAGTTGAACCCAGATAAGCTTCCAATAATAAAGTATTTATGACTAGGCCTGTAATTCCCAAAACCATGCACCAAGGCACACCAGGGTGCCCCAGAAACTCACAAGTACCTCCACAGGATACTTTTCATTTTTGAGGAAAACATCTGGGATGTCGTATGAATTGCTACCTGAATGTGATTTATACTTCCAATGTTAGATTATGATACATTCTATTTAATGACATGTCTTCATGAAGCTGGTTCAATGTTGCTGCCTTACAAAGCAAGTACTGAATAACAGTCACAGAAACAGGAAATCAAGGTGGTTAGGTTCAGTCTGATTCCAAGGTTTGAGAAGCTGTGCAGGGTTTACCAGGCTCACAGTGCATTAGTAATTGTAGTTATTTAACAACAAACTCAAAATGTTATTTTTTCTTTCAATTTATGTGTATTATTTCAAATAGCTACTAAGGTGTCAGAATATAAATTCTTACTAAGTTGGTTGGGAGTAACTATTAATAGTAACTAATAATGGAACTACCAAGTGCTTCTTTGGCCTACGTGTGCTGTGAATCTGGTTACTATGACAGCAAGGGCACTGAGAGCTGAGACACTGGGCTCCACAGCTGTGTTCAACAATCCAGTGGACCAGGGCTTGAAGGGCTAACCCATCTCACCCTCTACAGCCTGGGGTTAGAGTCAGGGGGCAGAGTCACAGGAGGCTTGTTTGAGATTACACCAGGACTCTGACAATTAGTGTGGTTTCACGCTAGTCATACCACACTTACCGGTGGTGAGGTCTGTGTTGAGGAAGATGTTCCAACAGAACATCTTGGATCCACAAGTGGTCACATGCTTAGGGAGGTTTATATACCTGCCTTAGGAAGGAAGAGGGTAAATAACCTCTTCTAGAATCCTGGGCTTGCCTTCAGCTGATCTCTGTGAGCCTCCACTTGGAGCACAGCACTGGTTCTCTCTGTTCTTCCTCCAGCCGGATGTTTCTAGGGAACCTGAGAATTACCATGTCCCTCTGTTAGAGGAGAATGACCGTATTAGTCCAAATGCAGGCTAAATTGCCATAATCAAGAGGTTCTAATAAAGTGGCTTGGATAAGGTAGAAATGCCTTTCTCTTATTTAGCTTCTGGATTGCTGAATAGGGTCATTTATGTTTAGGGGACAGCTGAGCCATGTTCAACATGTGGCTTCCGTCTCTTTGCCTAAGGAAGTTGCTCCACTTTCTTTCCATCTTTCAACTATGGATATTTTATTTGTCAGCAAGGGCTGCCATAACAAAGTACCACAGTCTGGATGGCTTAAACAACAAAAATTGATGTTCTGACAGTTCTGGAGGACCCAAGTCCAAGATCAAAGGGGCAGCACAGTTGGTTTTTTCTAAAGTCTCTCTCCCTCTATGCAGGTCTTCATCCAAATTTCCTTTTGTTCTAAGGACACTTAATCCACTAGTCATAGTGGATTAAGGCCCATTTTATCTGTTGGCTCTTTAAAGATACTCTCCAAATGCACTCACATTTTGAAATATGGGGGCTTCTTACATATAAATTTTCCAGGAGCACCAGTTACCCCATATATTGAAGGATGATTGTTGGTTTTTCACAAAGCCTACATCCTAGAAGCCTAAAAGATACCCAGGCTGTAGAGTTCACAGAGTAAAAACTGAGCTAAGGAAATGACCTAAGGCATCTTTATCAGAAGCTCTGGGAAATTGGAGACATCAGGTAAGGGAGCTTAAGCAAAGGTGATAGAGACTTAAAGAGTATACATTGTACCTGTTGAAACTCATAAAATTAACCTAGTTGGAAGACACTTCAAACATGGGTATAATTTTTTTTTTCCTGAAAATCAACAAGCACAGAGCCAAAGTATACTAGTTTGCTACCCTGACTTTTTGTGATATGATAGTATTTTGAAGGGCTGAAGAGAACTCATCGTTATTGATGGTTCCACTTCATTAAACAGGGTTAAATGTTACATTTACAGCATTTTGAAGTGGAAATATCTGAGGAAAGTTGAGGAAGGAGAAAAGGAACTTTTATGGAGTATCTGTTATTTCTAAGTGCTCCATTAGGCACTTTTATGAGCATCGCATATCAATAGGGTGGTACTATCTTTGTTTTGCAGTGGGAGACTCAAGGGTGTTGTGTCGGTGCTATGCAGTGTGTGGGGAAGAGTAAGGATTTGAACTCGGATTAGTCTGATGACGAAGCTCCTGTGCTTTTTACCATACCCCATTGTCTCATTTTTCTTAAGGTGAAGATAATTAATAGCTGAATTTCCCTGATGAAGATATTGCTAAGATGGAAAGAATCAGAATAGCAGTCTTCTAGAGCTTGGGAGAAGGGTTCAAAAGAATGAAAAAGCAGGAAGGGATACTGACCACCTGTCTCTGCTGGCACTGGGCACTGTGACGAAGCAGGCTCTACTTTCTTGAGAGCTGAGGCCTTCCTGGTCCTGCTGAGCTGGGAGGCCTAGGACGGGATGGTGTGCCCTCTACAGGCGACCTGCGGCCAATAGAGAGAGAGGACCCTAGCTGGCCAGGGGAACTCCCTGAGGCCCTCCAAGCAGAGCCGTGAGCTGCACTGTGCATGGCTTCTGGGACAGTCCCATCATGTCGCTGTCCTCCTCATTTTTGTTTGCATTCTTTAATTCTTTTCCTTCCAGTGATTTCTCTCTCCCTAATCTTGCCCACATGGGCTCTGGCTCTCCCACGGGCAGGGCTCAGCTCCAGGAAAGAGGGAGCAGATCAGAGGATTGTTCCAGCAAGGCCCACTGATAAATTTTAAACATCTTGCCTCTCCCAGGACACTCATTTCCAAACCCAGCCTCCTCTTAACATCCTTTCTATTTCTGTATTTTCCTCGCTGCTTTCCACGGAGATTCGGATTTCATTAGTGATGTGAACTGATAAAGACAGACAGCCCATCCGCGATTTTAAATTCGCTGCTCTAATTTAATCTCTCCTTTGATGTTTCTCCTTTAGAGGCAGCCTTAATCAGTTGGGTTTTCTTGGCTGCTGTTCATAGCTCTAATTTTTAGCTATGAGGTCAACGTCTTTGCCCTTCCTCAGCCTCTCCCCAGAGTAATCTGTCATAACAAGCATTCTATCCACCTGAAAAAATGCACTCTCATCCTTCCGGGTAGTCGGCCGTTTCATAAATTCCTTCACTACCTTGTTTGCTGCAGGTACAGCAGGTAGCTGGTAGATCGGGGACAGGGGAGAGTGGTGGTGGTCCTCGGTGTGAGGCTGTCTGCGTAGACAGGTTGCCATCGAATTCAGGGGCCTGCCTGGTGGTCAATAGTCTCTGGCGAATCTGGGTGAGCTGCAGAGCTAAGCACTTGCCTTTGGGGGGATGCAAAAGATATTACAGGATCCAGTAAACAGGGTACATTGACTTTAGGGTGCTGAGCTTTAGGAAAACTGCTGGACAAGCAGGTGATGACCTTCCTTCCCCAGATTCACGTTATCTCTTCAGCTCAGACACTTTTCTGAGCAAAACATTGCAGGACAGCTGCTCAGGAGTCTTGCCTGAGAAGTGGATGAGGTGGGTCCCAGAGCAATTTACATGAAGACATGCACATCAGCACTGCCATCTTGTGCACCTGACTATAAAGCCTTGCTCTAGGGTGGGAGTTATGGCTCAGGGGTAGAGTGCTGGCCTAGCATGTGTGAGGCCCTGGGTTCAAACCTCAGCACCACATAAAGATAATATAAAGGTACTGTGTCCACCTACAACTAACAAACACAAAATACTAAAAGAAAGAAAAAGAAGCCTTGCTCTAAGAAGGCACAGGGACATCTCTGGAGATGTCTTGGGGATTATTCATGAATAGTACTATATGTACATGGGCCAGAGAGAAGGATAGAGAAAGTGTAGCTAAAGGGAGTAACACTAGAAAGCCTGTTTTGAATTCATTAGATTAGGGACTGGAAGAGAGGGGGCAGTTTTGTAATTTTGTTGTCAGATTTCAGAGTTTCAAGGAGCTCAATCCATCTGCCTCTTTTCTTCCAAAGACCTAAGAATAAGTGTATTTCAAATATGGAGGGCAGAAGAAATGAGTTGGTCATCTAGATTGTCTAAGACTTTACTTCTTTTCTTGGGTAAACAGTCTTTTTGAAATTTTAACTGTTTTAGCTGGGCGTGGTGGTGCACTCCTGTAATCCTGACTAATAGGGGCTTGAGGCAGAGGATCACAAGTTCAACTCCAGCCTTGGCAATTTAGCAGTAACCTGTCTCAAAATAGAAAGGGTTGGATGTGCAACTCGGTGGCATAGTACCCCTGGGTTCAATCCCAATACATTCACATAATTCAAAGAGCAAAACAATATTGAAAAAATACAGTAACATGTTCCCATTTATTCCTACCCATATTTACCTTTCAAATGTTTTTCTAGACCAATGTAAGCAAATGATGAGTATATATTCTTAAATAAAAGAGGGCATAACATAGACATAATTCTGCACCTTGCTTCTTAAGAACACATGACAAATTTAAAACAGTTTAACAGATCATTTGACCACTATATTCTGTAATTAACATTTTTTTTATACTTGCTTTATTACATATCTATTCATTTTTCCATCTCTCATCCTTCTATCATTTTATTTTGTTTCTGGTCTATTTCAAAATAAATTAGACATCACAATCCTACATAGTTTAGCATGCATATCATTAAAGTTCATATTTACTCTTTTTGATGTGAAATTCACAAAAATGAAGTCTTTGAATCTTAAATATACATTCACTGATTGTGACAAATGGATGCCCCTGTGAAACCCAAACCCTTATGGAGATTCAGAGCTCCCACCCCAGAGCAGCTACTGTGCTATGTTTTTCCTTAACAGAGCGGTTTTGCCTAACTTCATAAAAATGGAGCCATATAATACATATTTTTATGAATTTTTCATGTAGTATTATAATGCTTTTGAGATTCATTCATATTGTGTTCATCAGAAATTCATTCCCTTTTATTGATGATAGGCTTCAATTGTAGGGGGCTATCTTACCACATATACTAGTTTGTTTATTTTCCTCTTTATGGATACCAGTCTCCAACTAAATTTTGGATATTGTGAATAATAGTCAGCAAACATTCTATTTTTTGTTGAAATATGACATTTTCTTTTCTCTTGGGTAAATACCCAGGAGTGGAATTGCTGGATTCAAAACTGCCAGATGTGTACTAAAGTGCTTGCACTATTTCCTATCCCCACCAGCAATGTATGAGAGTTCCAATTGCTCCACATCCTTGTCAGCACTTGGGATGGTCAGTCTTAAATTTTAGCCATTATGGTAGTCATGTGGTGGAATTTAATTACAGCTTTATTTTTCATTCCCCTTATGAATAATACTGAGTGACTTTGCAGTGCTTATTCATAATTCACATGTGTATTCTATTATGAATTATCTATTCAGATCTTTTGACCATTTAAAATGTTTTTCTTTCCTTCAACACGTCCTAATTATTAGTTACTTGTTAGATAAATGTTTTGCCACTGTTTTCCCAGTTTATGGTTGTCTACACAGTGTCTTTGATGATGGAATTTTTAAACTTTGAAACCAAATCAATTTTTTATTGTTACTGACTTTTCTGTTCTCAAAGCTTTATTTCCTGAGTCACAAATTCATGTTTCTAAAATTTTTGTGGCTTTAGATATTACTTTAGACCTCTGAATCATCTCAATTTAATTTTCTGAGTATCAAATGAGATTGGGGTCAAGGTTCTTTTTGTTTGTCAATCTGCCTTTGTTTCACAGCCATTTGGTGAAAAAACTTTCCATTTCCTGTTGCATTATTTTGGTACCTTGGTAAAAAAAATCAATTGCTTATATAAGATAAGAGTGGATCAATTTCTATGCTCCATTATTTCTGTTTATCCACTTATGAATCCTTATGTCAGTACCACACCATCTTAGGGTATGTGCGTGCGTGCGTGTGTGTGTGTGTATACTCTTATATTGTTCTTCTGTAGATTGCTTTAGATACTCTAGGTCCTTTACATTTTCATGTATATTTTAGAGTCTGCTGGTTTGAGATTTCAATTTATTTAAGTTTGGAATCTCGCCAATCTGGTAGGTGAGAAATGGTATCCAAAGCAGTTGTTAGTTTCATTTCCCTTATTACATGTGAATTTGAGCATTGATAAAACTTTCTAGCAGTGATTGACCTGATGCTTCAGGAGAGGGCAGTGAACAGGATTCCAGAGAGGACCAGCACCTGCCCAGCCTCCCACCTCCTCGTCTTCCTCACCCCAGGTCCCCTCCTAGCTCCACTGTCATTACTTCCATCATCCTAGCCCACATTTGTGATGTTTCTGGTCTCCTTTAGGAGTGCAGACAGATGAATGGCAGCTCAGCAAACAGGCAGCTTAAGAATAAATTTTGGAGGATGGACAAATTCATAATGATAGAATGGATGGAACAGGTGCAGACATTTGAGCAGGGTATCTGGACATGGGAGGAAGGTTAGGTGCCCAACACTTCCCTGGGAACTTCACAAACCAGGGCATTTGCTTAATGCTCCCCAGGTTTCTGTGAGCTCTTGACTCTGATTTGCTTGGACCAGGACAGCTGAATACCTGACAGGCGGAGTGTGAGAAGAAAGGTCAACGAAGTGTCATGCTTAACACCCTGAACCTAGCTGTCGAAGCAAAGTTCCAACACTGTTGAGAGAAAACAAGGAGATGGAATTATTTTCAGAAAGAGGGCAATCATTCCAAGTCCTCTCTGTCCCTCAGGCCTGCCACATGAAGATAGTGCTCTTTAACATGGACGTCAGTCTTGGAATGTTTTCCTGAAAGACATTTTAGAAATAGAATGTGTCACTCCATGAACCTGCTGTCCCATGTCAGTGGAAAATTCTGCAGTCTGCTGATATGAGACTTTTATTAGAGAAACAAGGTATTACAGGCATTGTCTCCCTCTAGGAAAATTATTACATCAATGAATATTTATTATGTTATATAAGGAAACTGATAGTGTTTCTTTAGTTGAATGAGTATAGGAAAAGTTGTTCTAATAAATATATGACCCAACTTATTTTCTGCTTTTGTATTCCCATTTTATTATAAAATATTTCATATATACAAAATAACATACTGGGTAATAAATAAAGGATAATAATATAGATATGAATGTAGAGACCACTCACATATGTTCATATGGTAGGTATGTTTAAAGAGTAAAGACATTTGAAGATCCTGTATACCTCTCTCCATTGTATTCATCTCTTACCCCCGAATAACCAAAATACAGAATTTTATGTTTGCTTTGTTATGTTGTAATGTTAACTGAACATTTATATATATTCCAGAACGATATTGTAAATTTTATAACATTTTGGTCTTTGTGTCGGTGAGCTCATACTACATGTAATTTTCTTTGGTTGCTTTTTATTCACATTTGCTAAGTTTATTGAGGTCTAATCTATATATGATAATACTCACATTTTTTTCATGGACAGTTCAAATGAGTCTTGACAAATATGCAACCCCCACAGTCAAGAGGACAGCATTTCCATTACCTAGGACAATTCTGTGTACCCTTAATAGTCATCCCTCAGCCACTGATGTGTTGTGTGTGTGTGTGTGTGTGTGTGTGTGTGTGTATACAGATATATATTTGTTCTTGTTTTGGTTTTGCCTTTTTTAGCCAGTTATATGGATGGAATCCTATGATGTAAGTCTTTTGTGTTTTTTTTTTTTTTTCTTTTTTTCTTTTTTTGCAGTTAACATGCCAACAGGTCTTTATGTGACCTTTCCCTTTCACTTCTGAAAGTAGATTTTCTGGATCATATGACAGGTATCTGTTTACAAGAAACATTCAAAATGTTTTTGTGCCATTTTGCCTTGCTAAGTTGCTGAGGCTAGATTTGAACTTGTGATCCTACTGCCTCAACCTCCTGAGTTGCTGGAATTACAAGCATGCACCAATGGTTAATGTAGCTTTATTGAAAATTAAATAGTGTAAGTCTTTATTCTTTTTGAAATTTTTGGCTATTTTTAGGTCCACTGTCTTTACATGAAAATTATAGGATGAGCTGAATAATATCTGAAAGAGGGTTTCTGATATTTGAATGGGATTGCATTAAATCTACAGATCATCTGGGTAGAAGTGATACCTTAGTATTGATAATTTCAATTCATAAACATGATATCTGTCTCCATTAATTTATCTTTACAATAGCATAATTTTTAGTGTAGAATTTTACATAGATTTTTAAAAATTTAATCCCTAAACATTTTGGTTTCGATGCTTTCAATTTTTCTCCATTTAGAATGATGTTGGCCTTGGGTTTAGCATATATAGCTTTTACGATGTTGAGGTATCTTTCTATTATCCCTAGTTTCTCTAGTGTTTTGAACATGAAGGGGTGCTGTATTTTGTCAAATGCTTTTTCTGCATCTATTGAGATGATCATATGATTCTTGTTTTTAAGTCTATTGATAGGATGAATTAGGCATATTGATTTTTGTATGTTGAAACAACCTTGCATCCCTGGGTCGAACCCCATTGACTGTGGTGCACTATCTTTTAAACATGTTTTTGTGTGCAACTGGCCAGAATTTTATTGAGAATTTTTGTCACTAAGTTCATCAGGGATATTGGTCTGAAGTTTTCTTTCCTCGATGTGTCTTTGTCTGGTTTTGGTATCAGGGTGATATTAGGCTCATGGAATAATTTGAGGAGTATTGGTGTTAATTCTTCTTTGAAGGTCTTGTCAAACTTGGCTGAGAATCCATCTGGTCCTGGCCTTTTCTTGATCGGTAGGCTTTTGATGGTGTTTTCTATTTCATTACTTGTATTGCTCTGTTTGAATCGTGTATGTCCTCCTGATTCAGTTTGGTAAGTCATATGTTTCTAGAAATTTGTCAATGTCTTCAAGGTTTCAAAAATCAGTTTCCAATCATTTATTGGTATATAAAAATCTGGTTGATTTTTGTATGTTGACCTTTCATCCTGTGACCTTGCTTAACCCACTAATTAGTTCTAATAGCTTTTTTGTAATTTCTCTAATATAGTTTTCCTGGATGATCACTACAAATAAAGACGACTTGACTTTGTCTTTCTCAGATTCTATGGCTTTCCTATTTCCTTACGTTATTGTCCTGGCCGTGATGACTTCCACTGCAATGACAAATGACAATGGTGAGAGTGGACAGTCCTGTCTTGTTCTTGATCTGGGGAGAAAAATATTCATGTTTTTTACACATTAAATTTATTCACTGTAGGTTATTCATAAATGTCCCTTTTCCATTGAGAATATTCCTTTATATACCTAGTTTGTTGAAGATTTTTGTCACCAGAGAATATTAAATTTTGTAAATACTTTTCTGTATCTTATGAGGTAATTATATGAATTTTCTTGTTTAGTCTGACAGTTAATTCCTTTTTCTTTATTTTTATTGTGAAGCTGAATCAACCCCATAGTTCTGGGATGAAAACCTTCTGTTGATATTTATTATTTTGTTAAGAATTTTTGCTCATATGTCTGAGTAATATTGGTCTAGAGTTCTCTCAAAATATTCTGTTGGTTTTGGTATCAGTATACTGATAGACTGTTAAAATGGCCTTATTGCATTCTAGAAATAATTTTGTAATATTTCTTTTAACAGTGTCTAACATAATTTCTCAGTAAAACCATCTGGCCTAGAGTTTTCTTTGTGGAAAAATTTTATAGTATAATCTTATTTAATAAAAAACTATTTTATTTATGCATTTCTTCTGAGCTGAGCTATAAATTTTATAGTTTGTGTCTTAAGAAATTTGTGGGTTTTATGTAAGTTGAACATTTTTTGCAATGAAGTTATTAATATTTCCTTATTTTCTTCTTAATGTATACTGAATGAGTGGGGTTGTCTTCCTATTCCTGATGTTGATAATCTTTTCTTCTTCTTTTTTTTCTTCTTGATCCATGTGGTAGAACGTTGTTGCTTATATTGAGCTTCCCAAGGAATTAACATTTAGTTTCATTGATGTTTAAATTTTTTTCTATTTCCTTTCATGTGCTTATACAACTTGAGTTTAATTCTTTTTTTTTTTTCCTAGTTTCTTTACGTCATTGATTTGAAAGCTTACTTCTTTTGAGTAGAAGCATTGATTTACTACAGCTATTTCTATGGACAGTGCTTTAGTCATATCCTACAAAAGTTACTTTTGTGTTTTTCCACTGTCTGTGAGTTCAATGATGGCGTTTTCTCAGCATTCCTGTCTCCATCATGGTGACACAGTACTTCTCCATCCTGCTTGGTGAAGCCTGGGCAACTGGAGAGTTTCTTGTCTTGCTTTTCTTTCTATCTTTCTTTCTTTCTTTTCTTTCTCTCTCTCTCCACACACACACAAACACACACACACACACACACACACCCCTCACACCTCTTTTCTTTCTTTCTTTCTTTCTTTCTTTCTTTCTTTCTTTCTTTCTTTCTTTCTTTCTTTCTTTCTTTCTTTTTTTTTTCCTTTTCTTTCTCACAGAAATGCCTAAAGTCTCCTAGGGCATAGATGGGTGTCTTCCTGTCTCGTAGTGGCAACCATCTCAGTCTCCTGTCCTCCTGAGACTTGGTACATACCCAAAGGAGAAGTGATGGCAAGTGGATTCAGATGCCTCTCGTGACTGGAACGCTAAGACTGTCACACTATTTCGCTCTGTCATTGTTTTAGTCAGTCTTTTCACTGCTTGACTACAGTTGCTCTGGGTGTGTCTTTTAGAGGAAGAAAAGTTTATTCAGGGGCTCACAGTTCCAGAGATCTCAGTCCATAGACAGCTGGCTCCGTTCCTTGGGGCGAGAGAGATTCCACTTGCCAGATACAAATATACACCCTAAAGGCACAGCCTCGATGCCCACCTCCTCCAGCCAGACCCCACCTGCCGTCAGTCACCACTCAGTTAATCCAATCAGGTGACCTGTTCACTGATTGGATCAAGGCTGTCATAGCCCAATCATTTCCCCTCTGAGCCTTCTTGCATTGTCTCACACATGAGCTTTTGGGGGACATCTCACATCCAAACCACAATAGTCAGTCAGTCTTTGTTATAATTTCAGTTGTTTTCTATTTCACTACACTTGTGTTGGCTGTCTCTTCTTCCCGTTCTCTGCTAAAAGCGAAAGTTTGTGTACCTCGTGTCTTCTCAAAGGACTTGATACTCTTTGCAATTTAAACTGCTTAGTTATCTTATAAAGACAGCTCTCTGATGACCTAAACAAATTATGATTTTATAGATTAGCTGGTTTTTTCTTAAGCATTTAGGACAAGAATGTCATTTCCTTGTTTTCTATGTCATAAACAGAAATTACGACCTTCTAAAATTTTATTAAGGTTTATTCAGGTCAATGCTGGTGAATTCTCATTAATTTTAACTGTGTAGTATTCACTACAAGAGTATGTCACAGTTCACTTTACCATTCTCCTGTTGATGAGCATTTCAGTTTTCTTTTTTTTTCTATCAAGAAGTTGGATTACAGTTTCTCCTGGAACACCTGTGCAAGTGTTTACCTCAGATATGTACCCAGGAAAGCCCGTGCTGAGTCATAGTGGAAACCACTCTTCAGTCTCCATCTTCGTCTATGCTTGGTATTATCCAGGTTTTTAATTTTGCTAGCATGGTAGGCATCAAATTAGGTGCAATTATATTTCAATTTACATTGCCCTGATTACTGATGAGGTTGAATATTTTAAAATCTATTTATGAATCATTCATCTCTCCTCTCTATGAAATGGGTTCCATTTTTCTTTTGGGTTGTCATTTCTTTTTGATATGTAGGATTCTTTATATATTATCCATTGTTAATTCCTTACCAGTTACATGTATTATAAATTTGTCTTCTAGTTTGTTTTTTTACTTTTTAAATGATGTCCTTTGACAAACTTAAGTATTTAATTTTAATGTAGTTTAATTTAGTAATCTTTTCCTTTGGGTCTTATTTAAGAAGCAGTCCCTGTTCCAATGTTATAAAGACATCTATATTTTCTTTAAAAGTTTCAATATTTTGCTTTTAACATTTAAGTTTTTAATCTACTTGGCTTTCTTTTCTTTTTCTTTTGTATCTAGAGTGTAAATTGGGAATTTACTATCTTTTTTCCCATATGGAAAATCTTTTGTCCTTCTACCATACAATGGTAGTCCATCTTCTCATCGCTGATCGGTAGGGCCACCTTTGCAATATATCAAGTGTTGTATATGTTCGGGTTTATTTTGACTCTCTGTGTGCAGGTCCATTTCTATGTTTGTCTCTGTTAGTCTATCCTCACATAAGGAAGTCTCTGTCCTTTGCACCCGATTTTTTTCTTTAGAAGTTCAATATCTGTTCTTGACCCCTTGTTCTTACATATAAGCTTTAGAGCCATCTTGTTAATTTATATGAGATAGATATTGGACAATAGAGAACTGTATTTTATTTATAGACAATTTTTAGAAAAATTGGAATTTTTATAATACAGTACTGAATATTTCTTCTTTAATGTTTTGAAAACTCTTCTGTAAACGGCTTACACATATTACATTATTTATTCCCGAGTACCTTATAATTTTTGTTAATATTGCAGTAGTATTTAAAATAATTATGTATTATTACCTTTGGTGAACAGAAATATAATTTATTTCAGGTTAACTCATATCAAAAAATTTACCTAATCTCATTAATACATCAACTTATTAGTAAGTTTGGGTTCAAAATGTGAACAATCATATCATCCATAAAAATATTTTTTCCTTATAATTATTAGATCATATACTTATTTTTCCTGTCTTTGTATACTGGTTAGGGCATCCAATGCCAGGGTGAATAGAAATGGTGATAGATGATCCCTTTTTCTGCCCTAATTTTAAAGGGATTGCTTCTAATGCTTCACTATAAAGTATAGTGTTTGCTGTAGGATTTTTATAGATACCTTTATGACTTTAAAGAACTAACATTTTCTCCTTTGTTTTCTACATTTTTGACCGCCTAAAGAATTGTTTTTTCTTTCCTTAATGTGACAATTTTCATTAATATGTCTTATAAAAATTGAACCATTCTTTTATTCTTAGAATAAAACTAATTTAAAATTTATATTTTTCATATTTTATTCATTACTTAAGGATTTAGTTTGCCTTTACTTTGGGGAAGGTTCATCTATATTCATGAATAAAATTAACTTGTAATTTTCTTGTACTTTCCTGGCACTTTGTTTTCAAAGTTATATTATCTCATTAAATTGATTGGAGAGTCTCCTTTCTTCTCTTCCCCCTCTTCCTCCCTGGAAAAGCTTGCAAGAAGGCACTATTTGTTCTCTAAAGCTTGCTGGGTCACCTCTACACCTGTACTTATGGGTCTGCTATTGTTTTTGTGGAAAGATTTAGATTTTTTTATTTTAAATTTTTTTGACTTTGAAAGAGTTATAAAGGGTTAAGAGGTTGCAAAGTAATGTACAGGGAAGTTCTGTGCTTGTTTTCCCTGGTCTTGCCTAAGAACTAGACTTTAGTATAATCCAGAGTATATTCAATTTTTGTTAGTTATCCATGTTCCGTTTGTGTGTTTGTTTGTAAAACTCTATGATTTTATCATGTGTAGCCCTGTGCAACCACTGCTATAGTAACTGTTCGAAAACATACCATTACCACCAGTCTCCTATGTCCCTCTTTTATAGCCACACCCACTCCTTTTCCCCATCCCTAGTTCCTGGTAATCTCTAATATGAGATGAAATTATGCAGTATGTATCCTTTTGAGATTGACTTTTATCACTGAGCCTAAGTTTCTTAAGGCTTCTTGTGTATCAACTGTTCACAACTTTTCACTGCTCGGTGGTAATTCACAGTATGGATAAACCACAGTTTGCTCTACCTGTTTAAGAATATCTAGGTAGTTTCCAGTTTGGGGGTAATTATGAAAAAAAGCTGCTATGAACAGTTTGTGTAGTTTTCTGTATGAAAATGTCTCCAATTCCCTGGGATAAATGCTGTGGGAGGATCTTAAAATGCTGGCTCCATTTCTTTCATCATTGTAGAACTATTCTGGATGTTTATTTCTTCTTGTGCTTTCCTTGGTATGTTAGTTTTTTTCTAGGAGTTTGTCAATCCTTTTTTAAGTTTTTAGTTTCGTCTATTTTTTTCATTCCTAATATGGTTCATTCTTTTTTCTTTCTTAGTAAATCTCATCAGAGGATGATTTTTAAGGAACCAGCTCTTGGCTGTGTTCATCCTCCAGATTGTTTCTCTGTGTAAACTCTGTTAAACATGTCAACTTATGGGAAATGAACACATTTTAATTTTTGTCCTTTACCATTCCTTTAAAATTTGTCCAGTGGAAAAAAGTCTCCCATTTTTCCCAGATGGAGATTAAGATGGGCCCACCATTCAGGGTTTCTCAACAATGGCACTACTGACTTTTTGGACCAGGTAGTCCTTTAACATAAGGGTCTGTCCTGTTTGTTGTAGGGTGTTTAGCAACAAATCTGGACTCTACCCACTAAATGCTGCCAGTTTTACTCCCCAGTTGGTGACAACCCAAAATGTCTGCAGACACTGTCAAAGTGTTGAGAACCTGGTTGAGGACCATTGCCATGATTTTTATGTTCCATCATAGAAAACAGAGTTCTAAAATCACCCCCCAAAACTATTAAGTTGAATGCTTAGCTCATTAATTTTTCAGCCTTTTTTTTTTTCTTTCATTTTCTAGTATAAACCCTCCCATTTGGTTGTCAGAAAATTCAGTGAAATTTATTGCCTAATTGGAGTAATAAATTTCAGATGTTTGATTTCCTTTCTTTCTCTTGCCCTTTACAATTAGATTTTATTTCTAATTTTTCCATTATGCTTAATCTTATTCTCAAGGTAGCATTTGAGGAATACATGTTTAAAATAGATAAATGATTATATTCATGGAACATCTGCTTTGTGGTAAGAAACTGGGGGATATACTGATATAAGAATCTTATTTTAGACCATGAGAAAGGGTGTGTATGCCTTAGGGAGGATGGGAAGAGACCAATGAAGCCAAGAGAGAAGGAATGGTGCTATAAATCTGGCCTCTTTAAGTTCCTGTATGCATTGGAGCTATAAATGGGAGAGGCCACATTTAGTTTGATTTAAACAAAAAATATTGAGGGGGCCAAACTGGCTGGGGCAGATGGCAGCCCTCCCCTCCTTGGTTGAGATGCATAGTAACAGTTCAACCGTAACAGATGATGTGCTCCATCTCTGATTGGTATTACTTGGAAGACTCATGATGTGTGCAGTCCTGGAGGTGGAGAAAACCTGGTTTCTGGGTTTGGGGATGGCTACGACAGGGTCTGTGCTGTTCAGAGTCCCGAAGACTATGAGGCTGGATGGGAAGCCAGTGAGCAAATCCCCTCCTGCCCTGCTTGCAGCCTCTCATAAAGACTGTGCATCCTCCGTGTGTTCCTCAGAATCCCACTCGCCACATTACTGTGTCATAACCATTCCCTGACATTTGGCAGGAGGACAAGGAAGAGACAGGCAGGCAGAAGGAAGGGCCTCCAGGGGCTGCTTGGAAATTAGCCTGAGATGAAAACTCAACAGGATTGAATTATTTATTGGCTTTTACTTGGATCTAGAGGAAACATTTGATAAATTTTTGTTTGTTTTGTTTTGTTTTGTTTTGTTTTTCGAAAAGGGAGAGGCCTTTCTGAATGTGGATTAAGTCCAAGGCCTATAGAAAGCTAGGAGGGGGAGGCTAGGAAAGAGTGTCGAGGTTGTCAATACCTCAGCTTCCTGTGACATTTATTTTTCTATTAATTCCTGGCATTTATATTGCTGCAATAGATCAATTAGCCTCTCACAATGTTGAGTCCATTGACCTTATCACACCACTATCTTCTAGTGCCAGTGGTCACCACAGGGAGACTGCAAAAGAAACATTTATAATCTTGAATTACCTAAGCCCTGGGCTGGGGAAACATTAAAAGGCTTAGTGTAGATAATCAGCAGCACATTAGATGACTGAACCTTTAGGGAACCTTCCTTTTTTCTCATCACTCTTGAATTTTGACAGCCCACTTGCTAGTAGTTTGCATTTAAAATGTTCTCCAAAGGCTCGTATATTAAAGCCTTGGTCCCAGGTTTATGCCATTATTGGGAGGTGAGGCCTACTGGAAGGAAGTTAGGTTATTGGGGGCATGCCCTCAAATGGGACACCGGAACCCCAGTCCCTCTTGTTTCTTCACCTTCTGGATACCATGAGGTAAACTGGTCTCTGCCATGCCCTCCTGCCGTGATGTACTGTGCACCACAGGGTCACATGACCTTGAACTGAATCTCAAACTGTGAGCCACAACAAACTTTTCATATTTTTAAGCGGATTATCTCAGGCATTATATCACAGAAACAAAATGTTGACAAACACAGTGTTACGCAAAGGAACAGAACCTACCCTGCAGAGCACTAGTGTTCAGGTATTCCAAAATGGTCAGAGACTTGGGAGATCAGAATCTCAAAGCTTGAAAGAGACTTAGAGATCATTGTTGGCTGCCAAGTACAGAAACAGCCTGTGGATGACTTAGGTAAAAGGAAATTAACTAGAAAACCATGAGGTGGTGGGGTGGGGGCAGCTCCAAAGTCGATAGGAGGCTAGAGAACAGGCTTGGGAATGGACTGTACCCAGGGTGTTCTGGAGAGCAGGGAACCAGGATTTATACCACTATCTTCCTGGAAGGAATGACCTCTGCTCTCATGAATATCCTCTGCTGTTCTGTCCTTCAAGATTCAGTCCTGGGAGAAAGGATCAAGTTGGCCAATAAAGGATTATGGGTTCCTGGGCTTCTGTAGTGGGAGATGGGGACTTGAAATTACTTCTCCATCAGTACCACAACCCATGCTAAAGTGAAAATTCCCCAAAAAGAGGAAAAAAGAGAAAATGCTTACTACTAATCCAACCTCACAGCAGAGAAAAGTGTGGCCTGGACGGTGATATGACTCATTTAAGTTTACAAACCATGGAGAGCCCAACAGAGGAGAAGAGCCTGAGTTTTCAAGCTCCCCACTTGGTGTTTGTGACAAAAATTTCAGCCTCATTTATATGTAATTGCAAGAGTTTGAGCTAGATGTGTTGTCCAGTTCATGTGTATCAGATCTGGGGAGTTTGAAAAAGCATTTCATTTGCTCAGTTTCCAGTTAAAGGGCCACCATTAACATTTTGAATAAAAGGTAGTTCTTACCTCTGTTTTCTTCAAGCAATACCACCACCATTTGTCTGAAGAAATCACCAGCTAGAGGGGGAGGGCACAATGAAGTGCAGGACTTTAAACACCACGAGAGCTCCAGGGGATTTCAAGGATGCTGTTCATTTATCCGAGGAAATGGATTTTGGTCAGATAGCCAAACTTGCTTGGTGATGGATACACCTGGTCCTAATTAATCGAAGTCAATAAAAGCACGGATTGTCTAGGATTCTGTGCTAGAAATGAAATCTGCTGAAGAGTAGACAATTTAAGAGCTATGGTGGGAGCCCAGAGACACAGTTCTGGTTAGGGTGTAACAGAAGCAGGAAGGTCAAACAGGATTGTGTAGGTTCGTTTTGCCTATCTTAAGAAGCTTGCGGATTGCCCTACAAATACTAATCACTTGTATTTTGAGAGGCAGTGTGGGGCTGACTTTTCTAATCTAAGATCAGGGTTAAGGAAAGAGCTTGGTTTAATGCTGGGAAACCAAATAAATGAGAAATTTGGAACATTGCCCAAAACCTGTGTAAATAACAGCATGAAGTTTTAGGAAGGGTATTGATTGGAGACTACACAGAAGTCAAGCATCTTGGCTCTGTGACCAACTCAGCTCTGTACCAGAGACAGGCAAAGATGCACACCTAAACTTTACAGCAGCAGCTACAGTTTGCTTTCACATCCCTCTCAGTCACCTTTCTCCCCTAAATCCTGTGTTATATCTAAACAAATCCTGCTATGAAAACAAATCCCAAAACCAAAAATATAAGCAAACCTGGCCAATCACCAATCCACACAGAAAACTGAACTTGAACTACATTGTAGTTTTGATTTCCAAACAAAGCCCCAATTGGACTATATGCAGCACACACCCATTATCATCAGAACTCATAAGCTTAATTACAGAGAAACTGAAAGCTAATAATTTCTATGTACTATTATATCCCTAGGAGGCCAGTTACCATGGAAATCTTGCCTTCCTTTTGTTCTACTTTGAGCATATTTATATGGAAGAGAAATGTAAACACGATGCAAAGATTAAACAAGACAAGGCACAGTTTGCTAGAAACAGTTTACATTTATTATAAGAATACAGTAAAAAAAAAAAAAAAAAAAAAGGTTCTTCAGATCCATGGGTGGTAATTGGTCTTCCAGAAAAGAAAAGGAGGTTACTCAAAAAAGGCCTACGTTTACAAAAATGATGAAATCGTGTTCTAAAAATGTAGAAAACAATTTATAAACAGCCTACAATGTTAGCCAAAATTCAAAGTATATTTCTTTTGAATGTAAAAACTAACAAATAAATAAGTGTTAAATACAGATCTGAGTTAAAAATGATACATTGCTTTATATATTTAGCTCTCATTCATTTCAGACTTGTTTACAAAGCCAGATGAACCCACCAAAGATCTTCTTGTTTTACACTTGAACTTTCCAGATGAAGCACCCTATTTCCAGTGTTTCTTTTGTCCACTTCACAAATATATTATTTTAAAATAACAAAAACGACTAAAGGTGCTTTTAACCTGACATTAAGATGACCATATATTGGCACTAAAAGAATTTTGTAAACCACAGGAGTGCTTTTGCTCAAAATGCTGCCTACAGATGGAAATGTATACCACAGGTGGCAGAGGGCAGACCCTACTCCCCCTTCACCACCCTAACTTCATCTTCTAGTAAAGGGAAGAGAAAGTAACTCAGAAAATCACATTGCCATAACCACTGGCTGTGGGTCTATGTCAGGAATGGCAGTGACTTTCTGGCGAGTGGCCTCCCACAGTTTAATGGTATGGGCACCATTTGTATGTTTTGTCTTTGCTTCCAATTTGCTTGTGTTTCTGGAGAAGTCAGGGATGTTCATGGGATTTTGGTCACTTGATTTCATTCACTTGTATTTATCTGGCTTTCCTGAACCCTACACAGTCTATGGTTACAAATTCAGACAGTTTCAATCTTTTAGGGCACTCACCAGAAGCCGCCAAACCAAGAAACAGACACACAAACTGTAACAAAGTCATGGAACCAATATCTTTGATCCTAAAACCCCAAACTGCGAATTTCATTAGAAAGAATATGTAATCTGTACACCACAGGTGGGAAAATGCCTAGAATCTGAAGAGGAATTGGACTTGTGTTGGCTGAAGCATAGGAATTAAAACCGGAAGCAATGGGCCTCCATAGCATCTTACAGCCCAACATAAAAACTGCTGTCCTTTGGGTTAGGAGAAGCGTCCAGAGCCATATCAAGCCTGGTTCTTAGCACAGGCCCTCCACATTTGTGTATACCGATCTAGGGTTTCTTAAGAGCAGGCAGGTAAGTTCATTTCTACCAAGTTAAATTATTTGTAAGGAGAAAAATTCCTATATCCAAAGGTGTTTGATTTTTTTCTCCCTTCTGGGTTTAAAAATAAACGCATGGACTGATGAGTTGGCAGACTGTCAGAATGGTCTTCTCACACAGGATTCCAGTAATAACAGATTAGATTCCCTCTCAGCCTCCAAGGTTTTGAATCCAGATCACAGAAAGATCTGGGCTGTCCCTGGGGAAAATTTAGTTTTTTTTCTTTATAAAGATTGTTTAGACTCTTCAAAAAGAGAACATGAAGCTGTATTATTTGACAAGAACTACAGGGGGAAGACATTAATAGAGTTTGGGCTCGCATGCAATTTTTTTCATGCTCAGATTTTTGCTGCTCAGAAGTGGGAATTGGGATTTCTTTCTTATGGTCATCTTACATTTATCCTGTCTTGTTCAGAACATTGCTGACATTTCCCACTGATATATGACCTATGCTTTCAAAGTAAGATCTGATGTCCTGTGATGGGGTGAATTGCCTAAGTGGTTATAGTTTTGTAGGGGTATTTTAGCTGAAAACAAAAAGGTAGTGTATCTGTTGTCTGCTTTGGATATAATTGGAAATCTAGCTTCATATGTCATTTTATAATCTACTTTGGGTGGCATTTATAATGTGTTTATTCTGATACTAAAGATGTTTACAGCAAATAGGAAAAAGGTTCTATGTTTAGCTTTTGGGGAAAAGAACTACTTTGGGGAACTGTAAAGTAGAGCTGATGTTTTAATACAGTGGTGCTTTGGTGTTTGTATTTCTGGGTAGCCTGGTTTGTTTTGAACTTAAGGCTCCATATTTTCTCCCCTCTTTTCTGAAGGTATGAAAAAATCATTTAACATTATGCAACTAAAGTACTTGTAGACATTTGCTTTAAGAGGAGTATAAAGGAAACAAACAAAAATTGCCATACAATAGAATGAAAGAATCAAATACATCTAGGGGTTTAAGGTAAAGTATTGTTAGTTTTTTTCAACATTTTCTTGGGGGTTGAGGACAGTCTTTTGATCAGCTTTCATGCCCGAGTCAATAGTCTGTGCCCCTGGGCATAGCCACTCAAAATAATCTTTCTGTCCCCAGGAGACCTCCTAGTAGCCTCTACTGACAGTGCGTTTGCTACCTCAGAATCCTGTGTCCCCAGCAAGGGCTACAATCAGGTCATCTTTGTATTCTAAGCTGGGAATGCCACGGTGCCACTCACATGCCGAGAGTGTGGCCAGGATTGGTGCGTAGAAACCTGGGAGTTCCCCAAAAGGCGGGGGGTCCCTGAGCACCCGAGAAGAAACTCTTGGTCAGAGCAAATTATGACATTCAAAGCAAGTTGAAGATAAAGGTTTTTCTATTTTGGTTAAAGCATAAGGCTGAGGGTGTGAAGATGAGAGAAGGAAGTTCTAACCATAAGTCAGTAACACCAGGAAAACTAAGCTCTGACAAGGCAGATGTTCAAGAAAAGCTTCCTGAACAAAGTTGAGAACCAAATTCAGCCTCCAGGGTCATTTCTATCATTTAACATTTTATTACTGAGAACACTTACGTATTGTCTCAAAGATAATGTTTACAAATTCAAGATTTGAGCCAAACATGGTGGCACATGTCTGTGATCCAGTGACTTGAGAGGCTGAGATGGGAGGATGGCAACTTTGAGGTCAGCCTCAGCAGCTCAGCAAGGTCCTAAGCAACTCAGTGAGACCCTGTCACAAAATAAAAAGGGCTGGGGAAGTGGCTCAGTGGTAAATTGTCCCTGGGTTAAATCCCCAGTACCCACTCCAAAAAAAGAAAAAAAAAAAATCAAGGTTTGAATCACTTTTGAGTGAATCCCAAATATTCTCATTTGGGGTTCTCAGATGTTCTCTGGCAAGGAAGGACACCTAATCTGCCTTGTCACAAAGGACACCTGCGAGAGATTTTTTCATTAATAAAATGAAAAACAGGAACTTTCACAGCAATTTTCTCTCAATGCTGGCTACCCTAGGCATGTGTACTGTCAGCTTCCCACTGCTTAGGTAATGGGCTGAACTACCATGTCTGCAGCCTTACAGAACAGAGCCAAGGGTCACTATGATTCAACAGCAGCTACTTCCTGAGATTACAGGAAGCACAAAGAAAATCAAACCCATATCCAGTTCAACACTCTTAAAGTGTTGTAGAGACCTGAGAGGCACGTAATATTTAATAACATGCAGCAGGAAGTCCTTCAACCCTCATCTGAGGACTGGCTTCCCTTGGTGACACTAGTGATTTGCTGGGAGGTTGGCCCTGCAATCATCCTGCATCGGTCCTTAGCTGCAGCCCTTCATCTCCTTTCAACCTCCCTTTCTGGATGTCTCTTTCTCTGCATTTGTCTCTTACCTTAGCCACACTGCATTCTGACTGACTTTAGGGTGCTTCCAAGACTCCTTTCACTTGAATGTTATGGGTATAAAGACAAGGGGCCTGGTTACTAATCTGGTATTTTCCTATTTTCCCGCTGAATTCTACATTTTCCCAAAGTAGAGCTCAGCACAGCAAGGTCCTTTGTGAGTCACTCTAGGAACCACTTAATTAATCTGGATCAAGAGTTGAAGCAGGGTGGATATAATTGAATTGCCTCTTAGGAGACTTGAGCCCAGGTTAAGCTCCATTGCAAACAAAGGTTTTTACTGAGTGTGAATAATCAGTGCTCTTACGAAAGACTAAAACTAACAAATGTAAAGATGACTTGGGGTGATTTCTTGGAGAAGTTTGAACACATGTTACCAAATCCATTATGTGGGAGGACAGTGAGGAGAATGTCACCCAGCACAGGATCATCTGACTTGGAGACATGAAATTGCTTTGAATGCAAGGAAGGTTATTTGGTTTGCTTGTGCAAAGGCCCACAACCTGCCAGGTGACTTTTTCTTTTCTTTTTTTGGTTCCATTTTATTTTCTGTAGGAAAGGATCTCGCCTGATGGCACTGTTTTCCTCAGGCTTCCTAGTGACCTTGCCCATGTCTTTGTTGCACTTTAATTTTTCCGCACACTCCATAGGGCGGCCTCAACCTCTTAGGATATGCTTACCTCAGCACCTGAGCAACAGCCTGCAGCCCATGCTCTTCACTTCTGCATCCAGGGACTGAGAATTTAGCACAGCAGGATTTTCCTACCATCTAAGAATCTGAGTCCTTATTAGGTAGTTAGGTGATTCTTAATGTCTATACTTAACGATTCAGAATTTAATCTTTGAATCAGTATGAGGAAGCAAGATGGTTTTCGAAGGGTACTATATTTCATAAATTGAACTATGGCAAAGATATGTAGTTTATGTGCTCTGTATTAGAGCATTATTTTTTGAAGGAGAATTTTATGGGATGTTAAGTTTGTAGCAATAACTCTTTCAAGTAGGTAATCTTGGTACATGAAATCCTGACTTTTTAAATCTTTGCAGAAATGCGTGTAGTTCTGGATTTTCCCAATATAGCATTTAGACAAGATGTGAAACTAACCAAAACCAGAGAAAAATAAAATCTTTAATGAAACACTTCTGATATGTATAAGCAAGTCAGTAATAAGAGGTAACACGTTCATGGTAAACTTTCATGCTAACTTAGCAGTATAATGGAAATGTAATATAAACTCACTTTCATATAAAGTCTTTGATTCCCCTTGAGATATTAATACATAAAGAAAACATGGTCTTTTTCTTTGTTGTTTTATTTTGCAGGGTTTTGTCTAATGAAAGGACTCTTCCTACATACTGGTTTTTCCATGATTCAGAATACTACTGTGAACAACCAATTCTGTTGACGAGAAACCTCTAAAATATCACTGGTGTCACAAAGGGAGTATGTGTAAAAAGAAGGGTAAGTAACCCTTCTCAGATATCAATCCTTCTTGGAGAAGACACATGGTCACAATAGTGTACATGAAACATACTAGGAAAGGTGTCCAGGTATACTCTTAAAGCATCTGATGAAGTGGTGTGATTGTGACAAATGAATAACAGTGACATACAATACAGATAGGTGTCATTCTAATGTTTGTTCACAAGGTCCTCAGGGTGTGTTATATGTTATACTAAAACACTTTGTTCTTGACACACCAGTAGGTTAAGCCAAAGTTATTTTAGTGGTACTTCCAAAACTTTTAAAAACTATACGGCAAAACTGAAACGTCAGGAAAACCATACTATAGTTTAAAGAAAAACAGAACTATGACACTTTGTCTTCTAAGAAGTAACCCTAAATAACAATTGTGAAATGTACACTAAATGACACCGGACACAATTATGCTGATCAGCTAGGAAATGTTTCAATAAAGTATTTGTGAGAAATTGGTGAAGTATGGATGAGGAACATTATTGTTCATGTTAAATTTGAGAATAAGAGAAACAAATGAGATTTTTCACTAGGAACCTTGTGGCAGGACGAGCCAAACCAAAATCTGAGTTTCTGAAAGTTTAAACAAAACCTAGTAATATTTAATTCCCAGAAGAAAAAAAACATGTTGGCTTTCAGATGTAACCTTACAGATGTAACTTTAGATTACATGGAATATAAAATTAGCTTTCACATGTTGGTAATAAATGTTAATTTGGTGATTAAAAATTTTTCTTTGAAAATTATGAACTACTTAAATATTCCTCACCAAGGCTCCTTGGTAATTCAAGGGAGATATGCAGGT
Organism: Sciurus carolinensis; assembly: GCF_902686445.1. Lineage (NCBI taxonomy): Eukaryota > Metazoa > Chordata > Mammalia > Rodentia > Sciuridae > Sciurus > Sciurus carolinensis. Next base: position 92,913,309 of record NC_062218.1, on the reverse strand, counting down.
AAAAGTCAGGCTGCCTTTGTTTACCACACCTCCCACTCTGGATTAATGCATTTATGGAATTAAGAAGAGAGCTGTATAGTAGTGATACATCCAACTCTTGGATAATCCATTAATAACACAAATATTTATGACCAGACTCAATTACATTCAAACCACTGGCAATTTGGTTACAACTGTTTTCTTACTAAACAATTCATAGGATTTGGTGCATTTCTGAAACCTCTTTTCCCCTGCATCAACTTGCAAATTCAGAACAGTGTTTATATGTACTTTCTGGGTATGGATTAGCCTCCTAAAGTACATAATTCCAATAATTATCAGTGACAGAAGGGATGAATAAATTATGCTTCAAGCATAACAAAATTAACAGTAAAAATGGTTTGCATAAGCTTTTCTTAATGCATGAGCCTATATTAAATTTAATATTCTATACAACTGATATGATCCTGAAAGACACCCAATGAGTTATTAATCTCGAACTGTACCACAGCCTGCTTCAGGACAAGGAATAAAATAGAATTTAAATGCTGCAGATGTCATGATGTTTTGAAAAGCTTTTTTAATTTTAAGCAGAGTTATGATGTGAATTGCAAATTCTAACAGCCTGGATGAGTGAAATATTAATACCATGTTCATTCTTTACACCAGAATGCAAGGATTAAGCTTTGGGTCTTGTTCACAAAATTAAAGCCAGAACCATTATTCTCTGTCCTTGCTGAGGCCACTAAGTGAAGAGAGGCTGTTTGTTTAAAAAAAAAAAAAAATTACAAACACTGCAAAGAGATTCATCTGGAAATACTGAAAGGGGTAGAAATGTCTTGTCTTCTTAATCTTAATGCCTGAGTCTATGCTTTGATTTACCATGGTATATGCCATCAAAAGAAAGTTCCATTTATTTATAATGTTTTACCTAAGAGAGAAACATGATGATTAAAAATAAGTTGCTTTGTATGTTGAGGGCAATTTATTATGCTTTCATTTTAGTCTGAGTGTACTAATCATTAAACGGGTACAAAATCTGCAAGGACATTGAAATGATAGACGCAGTCATTTTTCTTTTCAGTATTCTCCTTCACCCCCTCTTTTAAAGTATTGGTGTGAGTTCTGCACAATGATATTTGCAGGCAGCAAACAGTGAGAGAAAGAGGAATTTCCTATCCCTTAAGCTCTTCCAAAAAACATGAACCAAATAATCACTAAGGTGATATTTAACTGTATAAAGCCCCAACCACTTATTAAAGACTTCCAGGCCACATTTAACCCCTGAGTGCGACCATCTCCTACACACCTGTCCTAAGAGCCAATGCTGTACAGATGGCGGGGTAAATTCCCTGGATGCATTAAGATTCAGCTCAACAGAATCCTAGTTTTAATGCTGTTACATTTTATTCACATGATACATTTTCAGCACTATGCTTGCACACCTGTCAGCTACTGTAGATTTCCAGGAAGCATGATACGGGTAAATTAAGAAAAAAAATAGAAATAGGAGGGCTGTCCCTCTATTTCCTCATTAGTATTCACTTGACTTCTGAACCACCTATTTAATTCACACTTGACTTGCCCTTCGGTAGTGTGTGTACACACAAATGTTTGTGAACTAGAACCATGACTTCTGGCAGCTCTGGAAACTGGAACAAATGGAGGGAATTACATTCTGGGATGACTCCTCTAAGAGGAAGATACTTAACCATGAGTATACTGTCACTTTTCTGGACTTGTACATGGTAGAGCCTTGAAAATTTTTGTTGTTACCATTAAGAGGGCTCTGCAGATTCCTGAAACATTTCTTGGGGCCTTTTTGGTGAATTCAAACCACAACATTAAAAAGGACATGCATGGGTTTATAAAGGCATAACTCTTAAGGTGGGTTTTATGTTTTCCTTTACTTTGATCACCACTCTAGTTGCTCTTTTTGTCAGACTACCCTCCCGGTTGCACATCTTGCTCTCCCAGCAATCTATATCATCTTTTAACAGTGTACTCTAAGGACATTTCATGCATCATTTCCTGATGTTCGGACTGAGGGAAACAACAACTTTCATAATAATGCAGGAGCATGATGGTTCTTACTGGGCTTATTTCTGGCACCAACAACAAAAAAACCCCCAAAACAAAACAAAAAACCCTGGGAGGCCCAAATACTTCCTCCTACAAGTGTCTATTTACAGATGGAATCTCACCTTGGCAGAGTAGAAAGTCAGCTGTGTTTGGAATGTGTCCTGCAAACATGCAATACCAATGAAACTTATAGCACCGACTGAGTAGGGCCTGTGGCACAGGACAGCAGCCCACAAAATGTGCCTGAAGTAGAAAACCTTTGAGAAACAGCAATGGTCCTAGGTGTGAAAAAGATAGATTTTTAATCTTTCACACATTTAGAACCTGTGCTTTTCTATTTACAGAGGCCTGAAATGGTAGAATTGCTTGGTTAGCCAATAAAGCCCTTGGTAGGACTATTTCTTGGATAAATCTGCCTTTGACATAGTTTAAAGTGGAACATATTTTTTAAAAAAAGTTAAAAAAAATAACCTTAGAGGATGGTTGCTGGCAATGTAGTATAAACTCATCATTAATGAGAACAACAGTATTAATCTGCTGGAGGACAGAGTCTTGAAGGCTGAGCTTGGCACTCTATGAGATTTTCCTTTTGATGATAGTAAGCTCTTTCTGAAGTTCACTGAATGTAGGGCGGTTTTCAGGATTATAATCCCAACACTTCATCATAATTTTAGAAATATCCTCTGGACAGTTTTGAGGGGCTGACATCCGGTATCCTAAAGACCCAGAAGAACAGAAAAGAGAATGGAGTTAAGAAGTAAATGCTAACACAGTGATATGCACTTTGTGAACTTTTAGTACCCCATCTTATAGGTGTAGTGGACACAAAAGGTACAGCTTCAGTGTACATTCTCCCTCCTCAGAGGCCATACAGAATTCAGTATTACAGAGCCATACACTTAGTTCAAAAAACATTGCCATTTGTCAGGAAGTAAGATATATCCTATACTACAAATGCATATTTTAGCTGCTAGAATGGAATTTTATCAACTCTGCCACAGCATCTACTTCTTTTCATCTTCAAAAACCTAGGTTGTAGAGTTAAAAACTAACAGTGACATAAAAATGAATGAGTCTTGTTTTACAAGCTGTTGTCTGGCAGTGTTGCTCTTGTGTGCCTGACTCTGCTAGTGTGAGGTGTGGGAGAGGGAGGTTCTCAGCCCTGTCTCCCAGGCAACCCGAGGCCAGGGTGCACCACCTCATCTCATCATGGTGGATGACAGTAGCCCCTGCTAGGGCGTCACCATCACCTAGTTGTTCCTATCTCTGGTCTGGGAAACCCAGTTTCTTCAGAAGTGTTATGAAATTCTCCAGTTCTTGGAAATTTCCTCCTAAAGACAAACAGCATTTCACTTTGTAATATTTTTAGGGGGATATATGTGGTATGGAATAAAAAATAGGTTGAGGAAGAGTAACCTATTTCCACTGAAGGTACAACACTGCAAATTCATGCCAAGTAGGGAAGAGATGGAGGACAAGCTTGTGTTCTCTAGTTTTAAACTACTGCCTACTTTGCTGTACAGAAACCATATCAACCATGGGATTCAAAAGTAGAATCGTGTAATGTCTGTGTTCTCTACTTACACCACAAATGACATTGTAAATAGTCTCTTTGCCAGCAATCTGGCCAGCAGAAACACCACGAGCACTGCTGCCCCTAGGGCTGAATGTGAACCCTGACCATGTGGGTCCTTGGCTCACCTCTTTCCACTTGCTCTCTTGCTTGTTGATTTGTCATTCCAGGGTAGGGAGAGATCCCTAAGCTGAAGGTCTCCCAGAGGAGGATGCCAAAGCTCCACACGTCACTCTCAGAACTGTATCTTCCTGGGAGGGGAACAACAACCATAAAGAGGTGAGGCACAGAAACAAGTAGATGAACAGTTCTGGTTTTGTATGTCAGTCGCATATTAACTAAACTCACCAAAGGAACTCAACAGCTAGTGATTCTATTCTCTTCACTGGTTTTATGTTCCAGGACTAGTTGTATTACCAATTAAATAATCACTTGCCCCCATCCTCCCTACCAAGAACAAATATTCAGCCAGCATGCAGGCTTACTTTCCTGTGGTGTCTTGAATGACATGGATGGTTTATATAAAAACATGTAAATGTATACACATCAATGCCTAGGAGATTAAATAAGTTGGATTCCTGCAATTTTGTCTTCTGCATCATTTTCTTTCTACTAAAATTGCAAATAAACTTAAAGCAATAAGAAAAGTTTCTTAACTTCAATTTTTTACTCATCACTGTTTACAGATATTCTTATGTAAAGGTCTCATTTTCTCCACTGATAGTTTCATTTACGGAAAATATATTTTTCTATGTGTTTTGAAGAGTAGAAATTAACATAGCTAGCTGATAAAAAACAACTTCTTTAAATTACATGGTGCCTTGTTTTGTCAAAACATCTTGGTGCACCTGTTTTACTGAGCTAACTCTTAGAGCATATTTGGTAGCTTTCGGAGAAACATATAAATCAACACAAGATGGATGTGAAAGCAAGGAAGGGCAATGAAAAGATCCTTTCCGAGACTCTTCCAAGATATTTAATTTGCTGTATAGGGCACATACCATCACAACTAAACTCTGTGGAAGGTTTCTTAAATGATTTCAGTTTCTGTTCTTCCTAGAGCTTCTCACCTTACCTCTGACATTCCAGGATGTATAAATGCCCCTCCTCTAAAAATGTTACTTTAAAAAGAATCACCTTTTCTTGACATAAAATGAAAAGGAGAGTCCGCCTGCACTGTGTTAACTAATCTTTCTGGAATGTGCCTACTGAGTAAAGGTTCCAGCTGTGTGATTTAACTTTCTTCTTGGTAGATAGCAATTATGAATATAAATCTTGCTAGCAAACAGCATAGTTAGTTTTCCTGTTTGCAAATCAACTCTTGTCATGTTTGGCATCCAGTAATTTAATACTTTTCATGAAAGTATATTATACAGAATCAAATATCTTAGTTTGTAAAATATATAAATGGTCTATTATAGGTAAACCAGTTCATACTCCACAAGTGAAAACTTTCAACCTAGTTCTGGCTTTTGAACCTGGTACTGCTGGATAATTTTAAGGCTAAGAGCAAATCACAGTTGTATTTTTCTGCTTTTCTATCTCTTAATTCTCACAATACCCCTGTAGAGAAAAGGTATTATTTTCATCTTACAAAGTAGAAAACAGATGTAGAGTATTAGAAGGCTTGCCAAGGTCATGCTACTAATGATATACCAGATCCAGGACTCTCCATTAAAAAACTCTGCCTTTTATTTTGAAGTATATTTAGTTATATGACACTAATCAAATTAGAAGAGGACACATCAGCCCCAAATAACCAGGTGACAAGTAGGAGACTTTAATAATTGATAGAATACTGATCTCCAACAAAGAAATAAAATCACCTATTTGCCCTTTGTAAATACACTATCTTTGTGACCGAGGATGCTCAATAGTCCAAGCATGTTACAATTTTTACATTTTAAAAAATTGCTGGGGAAGACATCCACAAATAAATGCCAAAGAAATCGTTAAGAACAAGATGAGAATATGATAGGAATATTTGCCTCTATGGAGGGAAATTATGTAGCTAGAGATAAGGGTGGGAAGGGCTTACATTGCATGCTAAAAAAAGTAGTTAACACAACAAAATAGTAAAAACAAGTTTAATTCTACAGCCGTAAGCCAAAGTTTTAAAGGTTCCTTGGATCAGAGGGTTTTTTCCATTTACCCTAACCCCACACTTCAATGGAGATATGGGCAGTGTTTTATCACTGAGGCCAGAGTGAAGAAAAGCTTCTTGGAAATGAGGCAAAAATCTTACCAAAGACAAAAGATATTTACATAAAAGAACTGTAACAGGCAATAAGAATTTTCATAAGATGTTTTCTCTTGTTTAAAAATAAAATGTAAGAATTTGGAGCCAATCTTCAGTAATTTTACATCTGTGAGAACTAACACAATTTCCCAGGATTGCCTGAGACTTGCAGACTCAGGAATTTCCCCAGTGGATTGGGTAATGCACACTACAAACTCCTTCCTCATCCACCTCTAAAATATGTACCTCCTTCTCAACTAAATATGAAAGACTGCTTTTAAAAAAATGCCCCTCACTACCAATTCAAGAACTTCATACTCCTCCTTCAGTCAAGTTACAATTCACCTAAAATACATTGTGATCAAGAGGCAGAATTTTACTTGGCATAATCATGTACTAGTAAGAGAACTTTTAAAAGACTGTAATATAGAGAATCTGGCAATGAGGGTTAACAAATTCAGTTTTAGTGATAAATCTTTAGACTCCCATGTCCAGTTCCAGCTCCCTTAGTATTTGTTTTGCCATCTAAAGAAAGCCTCCATGTAATATGAGCATTACAATCTTTTATCCTGTGATTGTTCACATCAGTAATATAACCCTAGCATCCAAGACAAAAACCACTATGGAAAATAGTAGGGCTGCCATTTCCCCTGGATTCTGAGGAACAGGTGGATTGGCTGGCAATTACTAGAAAGTTCACAGACTCCCTACTTGCTGGCACGTGGGAAGACAAACCAAGGGTGAGGATTGGTGTCTGGATTAGCCCCTGTCAGCTAACATTCAAAAGCTTTCACTGTTTGAGGAACCACCAAATGTTTTCCAGATAAACAATACTAGTACAATAGTACATACCCAGAATAACTGGATGCAGATACTTAACCCTTGTACACAATAGCCAAAAGGTGAAAAATGCCCCAATATACATCAATGCATGAATAAACTGTAGCATTATCCACAGAATGAAATATTCTGCCTTAAAAAGGAATAAAGCACTGATGAATGCTACAATATGAACAAACCTAGAAAACTTATACTAAATGAAAGAAGATACAGAAGGTCACATATTATTTGATTCCATTCATATCAAATATCCAGAAGAGGTAATAGGTGAGGGAGGAATGAGAAAATAGAATGGGTACACAACTTGGGAATGAAGAAAATGTTTTGAAATTAGACAAAGGTAGTGATTGCCAACACTGAATTGCAAATGCCACTAAAGTTTTCACTTTAAATTGATGAATTTCATGTATGTGAATGTCACCTCTATTTTAAAAAGATTTGCCTGCCTAGGCATTAAGAAATTTATAAATGCCTTATAATTTATTTTTTTATTTAGTAATTTATTTTCAATCAACAAATCATATTTATTCAAAAGACATCATACCCATTTACCAACCCACAGTTTTATACATTGCTTCCCTTAATGAAAATGTAATTTCTAATTTCACTTAAAGCACACTTTTTCTTTTGCTAAATTCTTGAGCAGTTACCCACCTTGTTATGACCCATTTCATTCTAAGTGCAGAACATACAAACTATTTCTAATTACAATAACGCAAAAATTCAAGTAAAAAAAATCACTGCTATTTTAATTTCATTATCCCTCTTTTTCCTCAAGATTTATATAGGTTCTAGAGATTGAGATGCTAAAAAAAAAAATGTCAATTTTAGAGTGAGAAACTATAAAGAATTGACTGGCTTCACATTTTAACAGTAGATTAGGTTATTGGACCAGAGTCCCCACAATGCTTTCAGTCTATGTATAAATTATTTTTCAGATAAAAGAATTGAGATAAGTGTTTATATCTACATTTTTGATCTAGCAATCTTTAATCTAGAAATCTGATCAATAATTTCAATTTGTGCTTGTGTATAAGTGCAAGATCTGAACATTTATATACTGTGCTGGTTCTCAAATTATAACTTGGATTCTGTTATACCCCTGTATTATTATTTGTGAATGTTTTGTGCTGATACAGTCCATTTTTACCACAAAAAGTAAAAGTCTACTCTTACCATAATTAAGAGCTTCCGGTGCCGTCCATTTAATGGGAATCTGCTTTAAGCCAGATGATGAATATACCCCACCATCCTCTTGACGAGACATTCCAAAGTCACTGATTTTTAGAATATTATTTTCACCTACTAGGCAATTTCTTGCAGCAAGGTCCCTAGGTTATAATAAGACACAGAAACACCTATTAAAACAAATTGAAAGACGCTTTCACATTTATGACTTCCACACTTTGCATTTTTACATTTGCAATGTATTTATAATGAGGTTAAGAATGCTTGTGATTTACCAGTCCTTTCCAACTTTTCTGTCATAGGTAAAAATCATCCATAGGAATATTTGCATATGGAACAGGCCACATGCTAGTTTTCTAGGCATCACATATATTTCCATTTAAATAGAAAAGTGTGATTCTAAGGTTAAGAGAAAAATCAGAGGAAAGGCTAAGCAAATCTGCCATTATCTCTCCTTGGACTGCTTCATTAGGGCAGCACTGTGCAATAGAACTTGCTGTGATGGAAACCATAGCCACGTGTGGCCACTAAACACTTGCGATGTGGCTCATGGGTCTGAGAAACTGAATTTTTCGTTTCATATGCTTTCAGTGTATTAAATTTAAACGGCAGTATGTGGCTAATAGCTATGGTGTAGTCTGCAACAGACCATCCCTAGAGTTTCCAAAGGCAGGACATGACTGAGGTGCCAGAGAAACTGGTAACATTACTGCCTCTGGGACAGTCAACCCCCCCCCCCCCCTTTTTTTAACTCTTTGTTTATTTTTATGTGGTACTAAGGATCAAACCCAATGCCTCACACATGCTAGGCAAGCGCTCCTCCACTCAGCTACAAACCCAGCCATGGTAAACCCTTATTGAGTTGTTACTGGCTCTCTTATTCCACTGTCTCATTTACTATATATTCCAGCCCTACTAATCTCTTTTGTCTCCAAACTCAGGACAATCCTTAAACCCAGCATACTTGTTTCCATTTCTTACGGGTCCTTTGCACTTAACTCTTTCCTTTGCCTGGAATTTCCTCTACACTTAGGCATAGCTAGCTCCTTTTTCATTTATCCTTTAAATGCTCCCTCTTCAGAGGGAAGGTGGCAGTGAACCAAAGTGCCTTCTCTCATTCTAGTGAGGAGGGTAGTCAGTCATCAAATCCATGGAATATGTGGGAGAGAATGTATATATTCACATATATACAGAAAAATCATGTATCGTAGTTCTGAGTGTTAAGGGGAAAGAGATTTACAAGAGGCACTCTGAATTTAGATAGGCTAGTAAGGAAGGGGTGGGATCAGATTCAAGGAATGTGGTAGAGATGGCCAATTGACTCCTAATGTCCATTTATTTCACTTTACTAACAGAAGTTCTATTTTAGCTGAATATTTTGCCATGCACTTTAAAAATGCTATGCTTCCCAGCCTTCACCACAGCTAGGTGTGGCCATAATCTAAATTCTGGGCAATGTAATATAAGCATGGGTTTTCTTGAATTCCAGGCAGTTTCTTTAAAAGCAAGAGGAAGTAGCATCACAATTCTCCTTCCTGTTGACCTGAATGTGAATACAAAGGGTGTCAGCAGATAGCTTATACAAAGAAAAAACATTAGAACAGCAGCAAGAAATTAGGGGTCTAGGTTCCTGATGAGTATGGTGTTGCCAGACATGTTTTGAACTGCCTACTTTTGATCTTAGATTTATTATTTTTAAACACGAGAAATTTTATGTAATTCAAGTGGTTTTCATTATTTTTTTTCTCCCTTTTTGGTTTTTGTATGAATTTTGTTATATGCAGTTAACAATCTAGTGTGGTGGCTCTGGTTTTGGATACATTGAAGTTTGAGATATCTATTATATATCCAAGTGGAGATGTGGAGTAGTCAGTTGAATGTATGAGTTTGAAGGTCAGAAGAGAGGTCTAAAAGTTGTAGCTTTTTGGTACTACTTGAATTGATGGGATTGGAAAATGCTTTCACCCAGAGTGTACAGATAAAAGACGGCATTCAGGGACTAGACCCTAAGACATGGTAAAACTTGGAGAAGGGTTACATGAAGGAGCAGCAAGTGAGGCAGGAGAGTATGGTGTTCTGAGTGAGGAAAACTTTTCAAAGAGCAAGAGTGATCAACCTGAACATGAAGACACTGAACTGACTATTGGATTTGGCAACATGGAATTTACTGAAACACAAGGGCAACTTCATTGAAGGGTGGGTACAAAAGCATGATTGGAGTGTGACTATGATAATGAGAAAAAAGTAGAATCATGAGTTTAGATCCCTGTGTAGAGAAGTGGAGGGGTAACTAGGGAGGATTTCAGGTCAAAGGAATTTATACCAACAGGGGGACTATTACATGTACATGTGGCAGAGCAAAACTAAGGCAGAAGGGAAAGACACCAACTGCAGCTGTGAAGCACTTGAGAATGCAAGAAGTGATGGCATCCACCTGGGCTTTAATGTTATAATCCCAAAATCTAGAATAGTATGCGTGCATAGCAGGTACTTGATGCATACTTGATGAATGAGAAAATATATACTCCCTTATCCTAGAGATGTTCCCTGCTGAAGGCAAGTTACCTATTCAATGCTCCTTTCCCCTTTTAAAATTATTTTCTCCTGAGAAGCAATCAACAACTGGCTTTGTTTTCGACTGATATGGTTTTATCTTTAGAACACATCTCTAACCATGACTCAGGACTTCCAAAAAAGTAAAGTCTAATTTATATAATTGGCCTGTCAACTATGCTGAGCAACTGGTCAACAGCTGACTAATGATGATGGAGTTTCCTAAGAGTATGAATTTAACCTTAAAATTATCACATATGATCAGAGAAAATTTTTTTGTTCTACTAGCTACTAGGTGGTGGTAGCTAAAGTCATTCAGAAAAGAATGTGAAATATTCTACCTTACTAATTTCACAAGTTTGGCTTTATTTATTAAATCAAATCTCAATGGAGAACTTTAGCTAGAAGCCCAACTTTAAATCTAATTCAATTCCCAGTTTTTAAATATAGTAAATCACCATGAGCTCCCACTGGAAGAGTTTACTAACAGATTGAGTGACACTGAAAGGCTGGTTCATTTATTCACTTATCTTAATCTGTAGGAGTTATTCATGTTGGCTCAGGGATTTCTAAGTCCTACTTATGACCCAGTTGGCCATAATAAATCCTAGCTTTGCTACTTAGCTGTGGCCCTGGCATATTTGGCTTTATTTTACTCATTAAAAAAAAAAAATACAATCTAGCAGGGTTCAGTGCAACAATGTTTGCAAAGTTCCAGCACAAAACATGTGGCTAAAAATATGTCTCCTATGTATTACTGCTACTGTTATAGTATCCATAAATCTCGAAAGTCTTTGAGAGTGTTATGATACAAAAGAAATGTGACCAGAACCTGAAAACTCAGGACTACAAAAAGGTACATCTGCAAAACATGCTTCCAAAGATGGAATCAATAATAGTTACATGTTAAGGATTTCACAGTAGAAGTATATAGAATGAGCTGAATGCAAGTTTCCACATTATTCTCTTTATCAGTGAATAAAAATGGTAAGGTCTTCATCTCTGTTTGAGACTGAATTCATTTGTTTTAGGTATGCGTATTTTTCAGTAGATATTTCCTCTTTATGTGTATTTCATCATTGTGCACAAAGGGGGATCCAGCAAGGTTTTGATGGTTTGTTGATCAATTTCAAATAAGGCTGTATATTATTCAAGTTAGATTTATGAACTCCTCTCCCTTCACCCTCTAACCTCAGATAAATACTCCATTCAGTATTTTTCTAACAGATTATACATTAAATCTATTGTTATTTAACGAGTAAATCAAAGTGAATGGATGGAGGATTGTGATAGGTTCTGGATATATTTGACCCAGGGGGTCTAGCTCAATTTAATTGGTATTACATAAATTTTTGAAAAAATTTTTGAAAAGGACAAGCAATATCGCATATTTCTTAAATTCAGGATTCAGTCTGTCTTCAAAATTTACCTTCCGTAGCTTCTTTTCTGACATGGCAATGTAAACTCATAGTCTGTCCTCCCAATGATCATAACTAAAACATTCAGCTGAACTACTAAAAATAACTCCTTGAAGACTTTTCAAGGTAATGCAGGTAATCTGCAGTGCAGTAGAAACTTGCAAAGGCAATTATATGGGACTGAGTTTCCTACCCCACTACAGCCCCTCCTCACTTCTCTAGCGGCTTTCCCCTGAATGTAGGTTCTAGTTATAGAGTAATATAAGGCAGTTGGACCAGTACTAGTGATTAAAACTCCAACAGAAACAATGTCTTTCTTCTCAGAAGTGCCTCTGGAAAGTAGGAGGAGGAGGAACCAGAGAAGCAGCTCACCTGGTTCCACGCATGAATGTGCACATATCTCAGCCTAAGTCAGACCCAGATCCACTTAAGAGAACTGCACTGATATTTAAATCACTGCCTGGGTCTAAAATTCACAGGGTTGAGTGCTAAAGACAAGCAAAGGTAGAGTTTGTAGTCTGGACCTAATCAAGTTGTTAATCATTTTGTTTTAGCAGAGAATCTCCCAAGGAATATAACAGGAACTTAGGGTTAATGCAATATAATATTTATAGTATCAAGAACACAGTTCAAAATTGCTTTTAGACAAAGAGTAAGATACAAGTGGCTAGGGTTACAGATCATTGATTATGCCCAGCATGTTCAAGGTCCTGGGGTCAATCCTCAGCACCAGAAAATCAAGCACCAATATAAATAGCTAAATAAAAAAAATGACCGATTCTAAAGCTAAATGCAGTCAACAAATGCCAAACTCATGATAACAAGACAAAGGAATCAGAAAAAGATTTTAAAGCAGACATTTTAACCATAGTCTATAAGAGAAAGCCAACTTAAATGAAAAGGCAGAATGATTAAGAAAACTTAGAAATCTTAGAACTGAAAAATACAGTATCTGGGGGTGGGATCGTGGCTCAGTTGTAGAGCACTTGCCTAGCATGTGTGAGGCACTGGGTTCAATTCTCAGCACTGCATACAAATAAAGGTTCATCAACAACTAATACAATTTTTTTTTTTAAAATCTGAAATAAAAATTCACTTGACAGACCATGGTAGACTGGTGATGACGGTCAATGAACTGGAAGACAAATATAAAATGTCAAAACTGAAGAACGCAAAGGTAATAGAAAAATGTGCACAGGGTCTCAGAGAGGTAGAATAATATCAAAAGATCAAAAATATGTGTTAATGAGGTACAAGAATGGGGCAGAAAATATATTTGAAGAAATAACTGCATATATTTAAGAATCTTTGTGAACCCCCAATAAAATCAAAAAAGCACCTAAACATGTCATAATCGAGTTGCTGAAAACTAAGGAAAAGGCAATGATCTCTAAATTCACCTATAAACTTAATGTACTCCCTATAAAAAATTTCTAGCAGATATTTTTATCAACCCAGAATTCTACTCCAGCAAAAATACCCCCATAGGAATGAAGGCAGAATAAATACACTGCCAAATGAAGAAAAACAAAAGAATTCAATGACAGCAGATTGACTATCAGAATTGTGAAACAAGATAGAAGGAATAGGAATATTAAATATACATTTTCCCTCTTAAGTTCTTTAAAGAATTTTGAAAGCAAATATAGCACCTAGTCAGGTTTTCAATGTATGCAAACGTTACATGTCAATCACCAAAGGTTTGATGCTGGTACATGGTTACAAATTTTCCACATTTTTACAAGCTAGTACAACATTAACTCTGAAAGTGTAGGTATGCATATTGCAATCTATAGAACAAGCACTGGAAAAATGAATAATATAGCAGAAAAGAAAATGGAGTATTATAAAAATCAGGAATAAAAAGGTTATTAATGCTAACGAAATTTGATGCCTTGATGAAATGGACAATTTTTTTGAAAAAACACCTTCCCAAAAATGACATAGGATGATAATCTGAATGGCTCTATATCTACTAAAGAAATTGTTTGCTATTGCAACTTTTCCTAAAAGTAAACTCAAGTCAAATGGCTTCATTAGTAAGTAAGTTCTAGCAAACATGGAAGAAATAATATGACGTAAAATAATAGAGGAGTCCCTGCCTAACACATTTTATGAGGCAAGCAGAACTCTAACTTAAAATCCGACAAGACAATACAGAAAAAAAATTTCCTATGAAGACAGAGACAAATATCCAAAATAGCAAATCAAATCCACCAATATATAAAGATAACATTGGTGACCAACTGGGGTTTATCTTCAAGATGAAAGGTTCATTTACCATTTGAAAAACAATCAATGTTAATTACTACATTGACAGAATGTAGGGAAAAATGAAGAGAATGGTCAAATTCAAAACAAATACAAAAATAAATATTAGGGCCTGGGGTTGTGGCTCAGTGGTAGAGTGCTTACCTAACATGTACTGGGTTCGATTCTTAGCACTGCATATAAATCAATAAATAATAAAAGTCCCTCAACAACTAAAAAATAAAAATAAAAAAAAAATAAAAAACCAACTTCTGCCTGACAAGGAGCACGTATAAAAACCCAATTCACTAACATAATTAATGCTAAAGGACTAAGTTATCTTCTTCTTGATCAAGGCAAAGATGTCTGCATTTGCCACTTCTATACAAAATTTCTGGAGATCATATTCTTTGAAATAAGACATGAAAGAAAAAGCACACAGATATCAGAAAAGTATTAAAATATTCCTTTGCAGGTGACTTTTTGTATAGAATATCTCTAAATTTATATATCTAGCAAAGTTGCAAGAGAAAACGTTAATATATAGTTAGAAAATACAACAAATGCCTAAAAATAATTCTAAGACATCTTAGGCCTGTTTATACTCAAAACTCGACTGAAAATATCTAAATGGAAAGTTATTCCATATTCATGAAGAGCAAGACTCAATATCATTAAGACATCAATTCTTTTTAAATTAATTTGTACACTTAATGTGCTTCCAAATAAAATTATAGCAGAGATCTTTGTAGAACTAGACAAGCTGATTCAAAAACACACATGGAAATGCAAATATTGTATAATTTTAAGATGAACAACCTAACCTGATTTAAAATGTTACCATAAAGCTACAGTTATCAATAGTTTGATATTGTCAAAAATACATATGGCTTCATTGAATAGAATTATAGAAATAGAAAAGATCCAGAAATAGACCCACGCTTATATAGTCAATTGATATTCTGGCAGTTTAGCACCCCAGCATGCAACTCCCAAGTCGAGTGAGTGTGCCAAATGCATTTTTCTTGACTGGAATGAGTTTTCACTCACTGCAGCATTTTAGTTATTTATGGGATTTCACTGTTAGTACTTTCCTCAGAGTTATTCTATGCTATAGAACTACGTACACTTCTGTTACCACAACTACCACTGTATCACCAATGTAGAGGTTTGTCCGCTGAAAATAAGGAGTATAGTATTATGGAGGGCTAATCTAAAACTAGTTCAGAGATACCTTCAATTCAGTGTAAGCAAAATTTCATAACATTTACAAAACATGCTAATTCCTTTGGGCCGCATTAAGTTCAAGTGAATGGCATAGTATCTTTAGGGCATAATCTATGAATAAAAACCTGACCTTCAGATAATAAGCATCCAGTGTTTGCTCACTATTTGCTTAATATTCTGTTAAGTATTAAAAGTGATAGGAAAAAATATATGATCTACAGGCTGAGAAGGTCACACTCTAATTTGGGAGGTAAAGCAGACCTACACCCTTCTTTTCCTCCTTTTTTCTCCATTCCCCTCTTATAAACGTACTATTGTCTATCACCAAGTCAGACCCTCTAGGAAATACCTTAGGGCTCCCCGTCTCTTCACAGACAAAAACTGCTAGAGAACAAGCCAACATGAGGCTATATTACAGACTTCAACCCTAGAGGAATGCAGAGATGAGAACTGTCATATTAGGCTGGTGGTGTCATTCACAGGAAGTATCAGAGATAGCAGTATCTCATCACTTCCAGAGGGACAGAACCGCAAATGCTGCTTGTTGCCAAAAGGATATGGAAATGTTCCATTCATGTCTGCTGGGTAATGGAAGCAAAATCAAACTTCTAAGTGCATACTAGAAGTGTCTTACTAGTCACACATAGAATGAGACAATTAAGGATCAAATGAGAACAGAGCAGCTACAGAAAAGCCAATGCCAGCCCGCAATAGAGATGAGTCAATTTCCTTTGCTATCTGGAAAGCACAAGAGTGGGCATCGAGCTCTGTACTAGAGTTCTCTCTCACAGCAAATCCTATGGTAAACCAGGAATGTCCACAAGGCTGGCTGGAGTTCTCCTTTGCAATGTTGCTTTGCTCTAAGTGTCATTTACTACTCGTAGCTACAATTTTACACAGCCAGGATTTATCCATCACACAGAAAAGGAGTCAAGGAAATATTTGCCTCTTTTTCTTTTTCTTTTTTGGTATAAAAATTATTCCCACTGGGTCTGGATAATATTGAGCCACAAATGACACTTTGTGTTATTAGCGCTTAAGAGGAGAAAAATGTCTTCAAAGCCCGGGAGTTTCCTCATTCTGATTAAATCATGGCATCAAACCAACAACCCAGGGAGTGGGGAAAAAATGAAACACACTTCATTTGCTTTACTATGTTCTGATAAATGAGAATTATAGTATCACAAAATACATAGTTGGCTGCAAACATATTTGGGGAGGCATTATAGAGGAGGGGTTATATCAATTTTAAGGTATTATATCATTTACTAGTTCTTGAGCCTTTATAAATTCATTTACTCAGTCTCAGTTTTCTCATTGATAAAATGGAGATAATAGTACCTTCCTCAAAGTTGTTTTAAGAATTAAAACATGTAAACTGCTTAGCACAATACATATAAAACACTAAGTGCTCAATATGTTAGCCACAGATATGTAACTGCATATCTATCATAGTTAAACTTGGATTTTAGCCTCAAAGTGTCAGATGTGTTGGAAAATTACTGCCTTTTCCCCTTCTAATTAAACCACTTAACAATTATCTATATGAATGTAAAAGCCATTCAGTTTCTAACAACTTATAGTGTTTACTATGTGTGAGGCATTGGCTGAAGCACTTTTCATATGTGAAGTCACTTTGAAATTGCTGTAATTATGATCTCCATTTCTGTAGATGGTGAAACTGAGGCCCAGGGACTTTCTCAATGTCAGTGAGCAAGTAGAGAAAAGCAGGAATTGAATTCCAGAAGCCCAGCCCCAGACTCTGTTAGCCACCTTGTAGAGTAAGTGTGATTCTCTTTTGGAATGCAATCAAACCACATACCACTTAATTCGGGGTCAATGGTTTTAACTTTTAAATAAGAAAAGTCTGTATTAGTTACCTTTAAGAAAGGAAGGACATGTTAAATTCCCTCTTCACCAAAGAAAGACTATATTATAAGCATATGGAAAAATCTGTTTTCTGAAGAAGATAAATGTTACTCCTGACTTTCAGCAACGTGTGGGTGGTGTGATGGAAAAAGTAGGATTGTCTGTTGGTGTAAAACTTTGCACACAATAGAAATGGAGCCATAAACTGTCTCAGAGCACACCAGGAAATGGAGGTTGGCCAAGGTTGGTGACTTTGGGGCTACTCTTTGGCTTAAAGTAAGAGGACCAGGATATTGGCCAACAAAGCAATGACCAGCCAGATTCTTCAAGTTAGATGTTATTTCTATTTCATAATCCACCTTGTCTTTCCTGGAATTCAGGTAAATATGAAAATTCCCCAACATTTCTTATTTTCAGCACAGCTGTAATTTCACTGAGTTTTCAATTTGTCATATTGCTCATCTCCTGGGTTCCCTTTGCAACCTCCATTACCACATTTCATACCTCTCCCTGGTGGGTTTTGTGCCCATTGTTAATGGGGGCACTGATTTCTAACAGAGGCCCCAAAGGAAATCCCAGTTGCAAAACGGAAAATTAGGCCCACTTTAACATTGGAACTATTCTCTTTCTTTGAAAAATTGCTCTAATGGCACAGACTCCTGGGCAGATGGAAACGAAAGCACTGCCTCTGCTACAGTACACAGCCAGGTGCAGAGGAGGTTAGAGTGCAATTTACACCGGTTTTGCTCAGGAGAGGCCCAAAGTCCTGTGGGTACATAAGGTGAGAACCAAAGGACTTGTTTCTGAAAGATCTCTCCTGCGGCCTGCCAGGATACATGGAATACACAGCATTTGAATCTCTTCATTTATTTAAAGCTACTGCTAAAATGCAAATGTGGTACATGGAGAGAAGGAGGTACATATTACCACTTATTCATAATTATTTGAACATATAGACGGCATACAGTGTCTTCAGGGAATGGGATGACAGAGGAGAAATGTTCTGACATGGGGAAAGAAGCAGAAAAGGAAAATTGAATAGTACAGGGAACTGACTGAGGAGAGAAGGCCTGGGTAAGGGGTGATGCAGGCTCCTGTGGAAAAGTCAATTTGGGCACTGGGTGGGGATGACAATGCAGATATAACTTCTAAAAAGTTTGTCTGGGGCTAGCCCCTACTGTATTTATTCTCCAGCTGGTTACCACCTTTCTCAGTAGCGGAGGGAGATCTGACTGGACTGCACACTTGGGAGAAACAGGCTTTTAGTGAATTCTTACAGTGAGGTTCCCAGCAGACAGTTGCAACATCAAACAACTAAGGCCTTGTCTGACATCGGACCCCGATGGAAGACCCTGTAAGTCATCCAGCTCTAAGCAAAATGGTCATGCTTAGCACATGCGGAGATGTTTTCTTCATTTGGCTCTTTTCCTTGAGCAACTTCCCTCAGAGAATTCTTGTTGGCCATGTACAAGTGCAAACTCAACATATTCTTTTCCTTGGCTTAGAAATCATATCAGGTCTATGACCTGATATGAGCATCATGGTCCTTTCAACTCTTAGACTTTGTATGTTCTGGTATCAAAGCATTGTCTTTCTGTAGCTAGCCAGATAAAACTAGCCCACAGTACCAGTAGAGCCCTGCTGAAGAGTTTTCCATGTTTTCGCTACTCATAGTAACTATTGAAAAAAGGCTTAGAATCAAACTAACTAGTGATAACACCGTAGTCCTTAATTTACCTTAAAAAAAATCTAAGGGGAACTTTCTTTGAATTTAATGACCAATGTTAATCTTGACAGTTTATAGTTTTATGAAAGGTTATTCTGTTTGTATAGTCAGACAAAACTCTCTCAGGCAATGTCTCCTGCTATCAACTGTGGGGCACACTGTGAAATGAGATACCAACTCTATAGAGACTATAGGGCACAAATTTTAAGTAAATATTGGTATATTGTTAAATCTCTTACTAAGGAGTCTAGTCTAGAGGAAATGAGGGGATTAAAAATAGTGGTGGAAAGTAAATGTTTACATTTTTTATTTCAAAGAAATATACCAAATTTCAATGTATATTTCAACAAGACTGAGCTCTGTCTTATTTACATATCATCTGAGACTTCGATAAAACACAGGACAAGTACCTGACTCCACAGTTAGTTTCAGTACTCATGGCAAAAGCCTCTATTCCTGAAAGACTTCTGGAAGGGAGATTTTTAAAAATATCCACCGACTCCTATTCTGAGAGTGTAAGTGAAAAAGGAAGCTACTTGCTGAGTGACAAATAATACAGCTTAAAATGTTATCCTTGGATGAAATAAGTTACTTTGAGCAACATACTGAAAAAAGTGACAAAACTATTCATAACTAAACTGTTACCATGATAACAGCTATCATTTATTGAGTGCTTTTTATGTGCCAGATACTGCTTTAAGTATTTTTCATGTACTCCATTTTCTGTCAGTACTCAACTTCATGCATACTAATCTATACATTTCACATCCCCCAGCCCCCCTGCCAGAGGCAATGATGCAAACAGCTCTATGATTGGGAATTCTGGACTAAGGATCCTCCCTCAATAGTAGGAATTGAACCTAGAACCTCACAAATGCTAGACAAGTGCTGTACCACTGAGCTACATCCCTAGTCCTTGGACTAGGAATTTGGAGACTGGAGTTCTCATTCAGTGATTTCCTTAACAAGCTGTACAAGCTTATATATCACATTATTTTCCTGGACCTTGAAAATGATAGCACCAATCCTTGATTTTTCTCAGCATGAGGGTTTGCTATACAATGTCAAACAGTTTTACAATTTCTTTGCATTACATCCACCCAAAGGAGCCGTAAGTTTTATAAGGGTTGACAATAAAATACAACATGATGAAAAGTTGATCAGAATTCAGTGTTTTGAAGAAATTTGTAATCTAATCACAACAGAAAAATAGTACAGTATATAGATTATATGCAAGACATTATTCTATCCTAGATGATGCTTCACGTTCATTTGAAACATATGCAATATAAGAAGCAAGTGTCCATGCTCTATGACCTGATATGAGCATCATGGTCTTTTCAACTCTTAGACTTTGTATGTTCTGGTATCATAGCATTGTCTTTCTGTAACTAGCCAGATAAAACTAGCCCACAGTACCAGTAGAGTCCTGCTGGAGTTTTCCATGTTGCTAGTGCAATAATGACCGGCAGAGTCAATTAATCCAAGTCATGCTGGGGAGGTTAAGTTACAGCAGTGCCAGTCCCTCCACATGGCAAATGGTCCCACTCACCCAGGAGCCAAACTACAACAGTGCAGGTATACTCTGGCTTGCCTCTCCTGAATAACTGTGGGCTACAACCAAGAAAACTTCCCAACCCTGTAACCATTTGTTCAGCATCTATTATGTATCAAGTATGATGCTAGAAACTTCACCTATTAATCCTAACAATCACTCAGAAGTTTAGCTAATCTTTAATACACAGAAAAGAAATGGAGGCTCAGAGATTAGATAACTTGCCCTTGATCACATAGCTGGCAAGTGGCTAGTATGAAAATTGTCATACTCCAAAGCCAGTATTGCTTTAGTTTTATACAGTGTAAGAATTCTCTTGTTTTCTTTGAAATACTGTTCATTTTATCTTTGCAAGTTAAACTAGATTTCTGCACTTTGTTCCTGAGACTTGTTTTCTTTCCCATTTGAGTTAAATGAAATAGAGCCCTTGACTTAGTGCTTAGGCAATGGAATAAAGAATATGTTGAGAGGACTAAATATGTATTATTTTTTCTATTCTATTTCTATTCTGCACAAAGGCACATAACAATTCCTCCATAATCATTTGTTATGGTTTATACTTTCACAAAGTAATATACATAGTCACACTGGGACCTAAAGTAAGATATAAAAGGCACATAAAGACATACAGCAACTGTGTAATCTGTGATGCACAAGGTGCCATAATGAGCCTTAGGATCACTTAAATTTTTATAGTCTTCAAAATGTTCAGCTACTAATGAACAAATACACTCTAATTGTGGTGGAATGCACCTATATTCAGATAATGATCTGTAGATCATGCAGGGCTTAACTCTTAGTAGGATTATCATTGTGCAGGGATGCTGCTGACACCACTTTGCTGTGAGGCTCAGTAGTGGAGTACATCTCCTGCATGTCTTGCCCGCAAATTCTCCCAACCAAACAGGTCTGCCTCCTGGGCCAACTTGCACCTTTACCTCTGGTTTGGTGATACCTAATAGATTGTTAGACCATATTCCCAATTGGTAGGTGGGAAGACAGCCTCACCTGGCATACTTAAAGTGTCTTTAGGACAGTATTTGTCCCTAACGTACAGAGGCGAAATATATTTATCGTGCCACCAGTATCCTGCTAATGGAAAACACTTTTTAGTATTTATAGGAATTCAGAAGAAGTAATGACTTTCATGTATCACAACTGTTTTTTCCCTTGCTTCCCAATTTATATTCTTTCAAACTGAAATTTTCATTATTCTTATTTCAATTTCTAATGTTTTCTATGTTTATGAAGTGATATCCCAGGTGACTGTAATAAATTTCCCTTCAGTTCTATGATGGCTTGCAGTATATGAAACCCAACCAGGAGAGTCTAAGTTATGAATACAGACATATTTTATAATAATTCATTTTTATCTTGAAACAAAGATCTGAAGTTAATTTCTTTTCTCTCTATATTTTCTTTCCACAGCCAGGAAAGCTTGCCTTATTTTCACTCCATCTTAATTCTTCATTGTTAATAAAATACCACTAAAATAAATTCTAAAGACTTGATTTCATATACATAGCTATTTTTCTCATAGTTCTATAAGAAAAGATTTTTTAAAATACTTATCTAAAATATTCACCAATGGTCCTTCTAGGATTAGTTGTTATTCATTCTGTGATTCTTTGGTGTAATCCACACAAAAATCTGCATGTAGCATTCATGAAGAATTACCTGTCTGAGAAAACAGTAAGTCTTCATGTATATCCTTTTGGTCTCTTAATGAAGTCTGCCTTTGCCAACTTGCAGACTACAGTTACATAAAACAAAATTGTCAGAAAGGCTCATGCCTTTAATGCCTAAGGATTCCCAGGAAACATAGAAAATTTAGTGATCTCCAAACCACAAGGGAAAAATGTGACAAGTGCTTAACAGCATTTAGTAGCAGTGTCAGCAATAGAGGCAATCCCAGCGGCTGTCAAGCAACTTGAGGCAACTCCAGGGTAACTACATATATAAGAACTTAAATACGACAAAGAATTTTTAAATTCTCCAAAAACCAAATCATTTTAGTGCTACCAATTAATTTTAGGTAATAGTGAGATCATTTAAAATAATTCAGCAAAATAATTAGGGCTATATTTGCAAACCAACTTTCCTTATTGAGACACTATTTTGGCACAAATGGTCATGAAGCTGACATTTTAAAATGCATGCCATCTATGAACTGAGGCCTGATGTCAAATGACAATGATGGTAGAGAAAGATGAACCCACATCTGGTTATATGATTTGGTGACTGATGTAGGAAACACTGCTAAGACTCATTATACAGATAAATGCAAATTCTAAGAACACTGCTTTCTATGGTTACTGCTTGACATACACAAAGACTCTTACTGTTTTAAAGTGAAAAGACACTTCCACTTTGTACTTTTTCCAAATCACTTTTTCCACTTATCTTATCACATAATCACAGAATTTAGCCACCAAAAGTACACAAAACAGGATATACACACATGGACACATCAAACAATCCACCATCGGTTTCACATTCATTTAATGAAGGGCTAACTAGTACCAGGTCCTCTGCTATATGCTGCAGGTAAAGAAAACAATTCCTTCCCTCAAGGAATTTACTTATACAGAAAAGATAGTTACCATGAGCACATTCATTATAATACTGGAAATTATAAGTCTGAAGGTAATGCTTGAGAAGAAGGCTTTGAGAGACAGGCATGGTATGGAAAATGGTCATAAGTTGTACTTTCCCCCCTGGCTTTAGGTGAATTTTTAACCTTGACCAGCAGGATGTGGCAGAAGTGCTATGGCAAAGTTTGAAGTAAAAACCTCAAGTGACCTTGCATCTTCTACTTTTGTCTTCCTGAAACATGCCTGACACCAGATAATGAAGCCCAAGTGGGAAACTACAGAGACTCAATCTACAGCCAGTATAAAAGTGCCAGTCATCTGAATGAGGTTTTATTATACTCTCCAGCCCAGGTGAGCCACTGAAACCATGAAAAAGCACCAAAGGAGAACAACGGAAAACCATTCAGCTGAGCCCAACTCAAACTGTTGATCCAAGTGGACAGCACACTAAGAAATGCAGTTGTTATATCAAGTCATTATGTTCTGGAGTAATATTTTCTGTATCAATAAATAGCTTGCACAGCAGGTTAACTAATAGTAGAGAAAAAAAAAAAAAAAGAAAAACAAATCACCATTTATGAAGGGCCTGGAGCTATTACATCTAGCTTATTATACCTGAAAGAAAGTTGCTGCAGGCACCTTCTTATTGGTGCAATACTTCCCTCCTGGCATGGTTTCTCTTCTTGGTCTTTGAACTTGTTACCTTATATGGCTTTATTATAGGCTACAGACCTGAATTTTCCCCTCATTCAGGGCTTTTTTGCACTAGTATCTGTCAGACTATTTGACTGGTGTTGCTTCTAGACACTCCTTCTTGGAATAACTCTGGCTCTAGCCAATAATGCTTGTGGAGGGTTCTAAACTTCCCAAAGTTGTGCATTACTCCTTAGAGACTGATATAAAGAGAATGGAAATAAAATTTAAACATCTGACATATTGAAGCTAGCTAATTTAAGGGTAAATATCCCTGACAGGATTTAAGGGAATTTTGATGTCAGATTAAAACAGATCATAATAAAGTATATGAATAACGACCCTGACTCATCAATAAAGGTAACTACTGTGGGGATATACCTGGTATCAGAAAGCAGAAAAATAGACAATCTATAATTATTTCCATAAAAATGATGTGAAGTTGGTGGTGAGGGAGAAGGCCAAGAAATACAATAATTTTATTCCTTCAAAAATTTGCATGTAGCATTTACTATTTGCAGGCATTCTAGGCAAGACAAGAACAAAACAACAAAAAAGAGACAAGAATTAATGTCCTCATAAAACTTACATTCCTCTGGTGGAAGCTAGTTAAATAATGTATCATCAAATATTACATCTCTAAAAGAATTACTCCAGGACATATTCTGCATAAAGAGAATGTGTACAAGGGGAAGCTAAGAGAAGCAACAAACAGCAGGAGCAGAGAAATGAGAGAGACCGTTATGTCTATATAATTGTTGACTCCTCTGTTAAAAACATGGAGGCAATGTCCTAGATGACTTCAGCATGCTGAGTGGAAGGGAGGAGGCAGAGAGGAGCCTGGTAAAGTAAACATAGACTGAGGCTGTCATCCAGCTCACATAGAAGAGAACTGGGTTAGTTTGGGCAAGCAGATTGCAAGAAGCACATGCTAACAAACAGCAGGTGCAGCAATATTTGCTATCAAAGCAGAATTGGGAGAAGGAGCAACAATTAGAATTAAAAAGTACTATTCTGTGTTTCTAACAGATTCACCACAAAGATATATGCTAGTTATGCTAAATGGTAAAAGCAGCAAATAGTGCAAACAAGAATCCAGACACATGATGAGTTCTGGGCAGAAATGGAAGCAGCAGTATCAATACAGATATGCAAATGAGTCAGAAGGACGCAAGGCCAAGGTCATGTCATGTCGTATAGGAATGTCAGCAACATCAGCACAGATGGAGTAAGACCACATCAGAAGTAAGTATCGATGACCAGAAGACCTGCCTGCTAAGCAAATGGCAACTTAATTCATACTAATTAAGGAAAATGGAAGTTACCTTTGAGTATTTTAATAAAAATCACTAATGGGAGAGAGGGTCATTCAAATTCAATCCATGTGGAAACAATGAGAGTAATTATGGAATCACACCACCAGTGTGTGTTCTGATTATTAAATAGGCAATGATGTCATCTTGGGTAGAACTTCTGCCTGCTTCACTGCTTGGCTCATTTTAAGCAAGCCTGATCAGGGCCTCCAGGAACATGTTATTGGGAGAAAAATGTGTCTGAGAAAAAATGGGAAAGTCTTCTCAGCTATGATCTCAGAAACAATTACTTTTTTTAAGGCTAACTGGGTTTTATGCAGTTTAGGTATTTTGATAACTCAATACAACAGGCAAAACAACATGCTTATAAGGAACTATGTTTATTTTCTGAATAGTTCTATAATCCATACACTATACATTTAAATCTTATCAAATTATCATGAAATTATTGTCTAAAATCATATCAGTACCCAGAATAGTTCATAAAGGTTTTCTGTTCAGGATCACATTATTGAACAAAATACTAAGCAGAAGTAATGTTTTAAAACAAATGTTCAATACTTAAAATTTAATTTTATGTACTAAAAGTAAGTTTAGTCTTTCTTCTGATAGGAGTAAAAGGGCAGATGCTTAGTTTTACACCAATACCTAATTTTTTTCTCACTTTCTTGAAGTTTTACTTATGATGAGCTAGTAATGATTCAGGAAAATAATGATTCTTTTCATGAGAAAGAAAACCTGTTCTTAAGGATATGTGGCAGAGAGAAGGCACCCTCACTCAAAGATGTGATCATCATTAAAAAATCAAAATAAATTACTGTGTTTAGTAAATTGCCAGTAGTGTTCAAGAGAAAGATAGTCAATGGATAATTATTTGAGTTAATAAGATTATGATTGCTATGGACTAAATGTGTCTCCCACTTAAATGCAAATGTTGAGTTCCTAAATGTGATGGTGAGGAGGTAATTTGTTCATGAGGGTGTAACCCTCATGAATAGAATAAGTGCCCTTTTCGAGAGACAGGAGAGCTTGCTTTCTCTCTGTTCTTCATGTGAGGATAAAATGAGAACATGGCCATCTGCAAACCTGGAAGCAGGCCCTTAGCCGGTATCAGACCTGCTAGCAACTTTATCTTTAACTTCTTAAAGAACTGTAAGAAGTCAGTTTTTGTTGTTTATAAGCCATTCAAGTCTACGATACTTCATTTTAGCAGCCTACACTAAGACAATTTTGAAGAAAGTAGGTCTATACTGCATAGCAGATGAGATAGGAGAATTCTTGTCTACAGGAATTTTTAAGATTTTTGCATATGGGGAGATACCAATTTCCTTCTCTGGAAATGTTAAAGCTGTAAGATCACTGATTCAGCAAACATTTCCTGGGCACATTATATGTAGCAAAAACTTCACCATTTTAAGAAAGCCCAAAATGTCCTTAGGGGGTTTACACTATGCAAGAAAAAAATGCTTTTGTAGAAGCAATAACAGAGTTCAACAGAAGGCATGATGCAGCACAAAAGAGGAAGCGAAGAAAGGATAACTGGAAATGCAGTTTGCCTGAACAGAGCCTTGACAAGTGATCATATATTTGCTAGGGTGATTATCTAGTTATGTAAGTCATGTTTAACGTGATCTAGTAAATATATCTGACTTACTCTTCCACAAAGGATTGACTCTCTTGTGCTATCAATATAGACTTTTATTCTAATAATGATCAAATTAACATAATGGCATTTCCTGAATTTTGTACTAAGTCCTAGTTGAATTTAAATGTGTGGTTGTTTCAAGATCCATGTATTTTTGAACTTTCACATATTTCCCCCAGGCAAAATAAAACATCTGAACTTTTTAGGGAAAAATATGGGAAAGGTATGCATACAACATAGAAGGAAATGTTCTTAGAAATGCTACTAAAAGAGGAAAAGGAAAAAAAAATAACAAGCAATTCATAGATTTCTAGGAAGAGGCAGGGATACAACTCAAAGTCCCCATAAAAGATAACAGAAGATATGCAAATTCAGAAATGATGCAAATGAGTAAGAAAAGAACCAAACTGTAGGAAGAGGCAGAAGGGTCCTAAATTAGCAAGGACAAGAATCAGGCACTATACATACAGGACTTAGATCTGCAAGCAAAACTATCAAACTTTTAGAACACACAATATGAAAAAATCTTTGTCATCTTGGTTACAAAGAAATTGATATGCCACCAAAAGCATGATTCATAAAAGGAAAAAAAAACCTGATAAATTATACTTCATCAGAATTAGAAACTTCTCCTCTTGAAAAGGATAGGCCACAGATTGAAGGAAAGTATTTGCAAAATATCTCAAAAAGGAGCTGTATCCAAAAAACATGACAAATGCTTTTGACTTCAGAAGACAATAGTCTAGTTAACAAAAATTGGGCAAGAGATTGAACATACACTTCAGAAAATATATGAACAACAAATTAGCACGTGAGAGCAGCTCAACTTCATTAATCATTAGAAAAATAACGCAAAAATTTAAGCCATAACAATTTAAGCCATAACAATATACCATCAGAATATATATCAAGTCAAAATGATATATATCAAATATATATCATTTGATAACAACAAATGTTGGCAAGGGTATAAAGGAATTGCAACTCTCATATATTGTGGGTGGGCACATAAAATGGAACAACTACATTGTAAGGAACAGCCAAACTATTTTCCAAAGTTAAACAAAATTTTCTGATCATTCAACTGCTACCAATTTGCCCAAGAAAAAATAAAGTATAATTCACCCACAAAGACTTACATGACTAGTCAAAGCAGCTTTATTTTTAATATCAGCAAGCTAGAAATAGGTCAGATGTCCATTAATTAGTGACTGGAAAACAAATTATAGTGTATCCATACAATGAAATACTACTCAAATAAAAAGGCATAGACTATCAATGTGTGCAATGATATGGATGGATCTCAAAAGCATTATGATAAATGAAAAAAGCTAAAATAACAGACTACATAGTGTATTATTCTGTTTAAATGAAATTATAGAAAAGGCTAAACTATAATGACAAAGTAAGTTAATGGTTCCTTGGGACTCAGGGACAGGAGGGGGGTCTGACTACAGAGTAGGTTAAAGGGATGTTTTGGAATAATGGAAATTCAGTGCTGGTTACATTTGGCAAAACTCTTCATATGGTAGCCTAAAATTGGTAAATTTTATAAAAATTATACTGTATTGAAATTTAAATATATGTAAGGTATCTTGAGATAAAGTTAATGGTGTTATGATTAAAAAGGAATTTGGGTTGGCATGCTACTATGGATTTCTTTATAAGGGATTACAAAATAATTTACTGACTACATATTCAAATATTTTAGGTTAAACAAAGTAAGTGTATTACTACTAATATTGCTTTTCTTTAATATATGAAGATGCTTCTGAAGGTAAGTTTTCAGTTTTTTTTTATTTTTTATTATCTAATGGGATGTCTGTTCAGTTATTTCCAAAACACCAGCATCCCTCACAATCAGTATTTGTGGGAGAGGAGACAGGCTTATTGGGGAGTATGAGGCTTAAGATACCTTTTTCTAATACTAAATAGCTAACTGGTCTATGTGGCACTTAATACTTTACATTTTGACTTTTTTTGGTAATATAGTCAAAACTAAAATTCAGGAAACTTTAAAAATTTTATTCTTTAATGAAATTTTTATTGGTTAATTATACTTACACACCATTTTGCGATTCATTGTGATATATTCATACATGTACATAATTTGGTCATTTTTCATCCCCTAGAACCACTTTTTTGCTCCCCTTAACCCCCATCCTCTACTCTTCTATTCTTATGGTCTCCCTTCTGTTTTCATGATTCCATTTTTCCTTTTATTTTTGTATTTTAAAGATGTCCCATGGGAAAAAAATTGTGTTGTTTGTATATGAATATCTAAAGTAATGACATGACTCCCTTTATTTTTCTTTTAGGGATTGTAATGACAAATTCCTACCAAAGAAACTAAGAAGTAAATTCTTATTAATGAAATAAAGACTGAATTATACTACTAAATGTTATATAACTCATTATATATTCCTTATTTCTTCCTTTTATTTAAAGATTGGAACAGTACAAAAATGACTTGACAATAAAGCATTTCTGAAAAAGCACATTTTATATTACACCACTAAAAATATTCATTTTTAAGGATTAAAATTTAAAACAACTTTGAAAATTATAAAAGCATCCTATAGAAACCATTAAATAATGAACACTTTATAAACAATGGAGCTGGAAGTAGAGTATATAAACAACATTCAGTGTTGTATTTGCATTAAGCGATTGGTCCTATTTTGCCTGTTTTTAATCTTACACATTTACTTTGCTTTTGATCTTTGCACTTGGTGTTTATATATGACAAATACCCTAAAGTCTTTAATGCACCTTGAAGAGACAGAATTCAAAAAGGTCATCATGCTCAGAGCGGCAAAGGATGGAACACATTAAGGTGTGGTTCCACCCCCCAACTCCCACATGCAGCACCTAGCAGACTATCAGATCCCCAAAAGAAAGTTCAGGTATTGGAGGTCTACTTTTAGCTTAAATTCAGAATTTGGATAGAAAATTTTTCAGTATATTTTTATACAGTTACACAATTGGTCTAGTCCCAAAGATTTCCCCTTTTCTTCCTCTGTGACCCAGACAGTTGACCTTCTGTTAACAACAACAAAAAGGCTCAGAGAAGTTCATGCCATGCTGCTTGAGGGCTGCCAAAGGGTCTACTTATGCATTTTTAAGTTAAACAAAATGAAATTAAAGGGGCTAGAAAGGAAAATAAAATACCAAGACAGAGAAGAATGGTAGCTTGAACACCAGAATTTTGATGAATTAATTTACTTAGTTCAGAGAACCAAGATTTAACAGCTCTATGTATGAATATGAAGTAGGGAAGAAATTGAATGAGATGGGCTAGTATTCTGCACAGCAAGTTATGACTCAACACTTCCAGGACTTTCCTTTATTTGAAACATTTAGGAAAAGCATTTGCAATTATGTATATAACATTCCTTCAAAGAAAGTTACTCAGATCCCAATATAGACAGGAGATGAGAGAAAATGGATTGAAACAGTTCTGCATTTAGCACCCAGCAGAGCTTCCTGGTGGACAGGATGGATGCCTTGTGAATCTCTTCTCATCCTGCCATTTGATTCATCAGTTTCTTCCTGTGGGGTCTGAAGACATTATAGTATCACAGTCTGGAATCTGACTGAATCCCTGAGATACCTGTATAGCTCCACAGGCTAACTTTTAATTTTAGGGAAAGAAATCTATAGAGGATAGTTTATTTCTAGTGTATTACTCCTGAAAATAGTAACCATGGATGGCATTCCAATTTATCACTAAATGTTTAGTTACAGATAGAAAGATTACTTCATTTTCTTTCCTCTCAGTAAATGCTCTTAACAAGATTCAAAAAAAAAAAAAAATTCAGTCCTTTTGTCCTTTTAATAACCATCATTAGGAAAACAGAAAAGGCGGATAAATTAAAATAGTTCAATGGCCTGTTATTGGTGCAGATCTGTTTTGTAGATTACTGCAGCCATGTTCTATTTTTGTGCAGAGCCAGGATGAGAGACTTGGGGAGGATGGGTTGGAGCTTTTCACAGATTCTAGTCTGTGACTCTGCATTCATAATTTTGACCTCCAAATGTCACTAACGTATGTTTCCAAGTAAATGTACTTCCTTTTGGCACCTGTCTATCTCAGCCATAATCCCCGAATCTCATTTTGGGAAACAGTATTTTATTGACACTGTTTATAGAATCCCTCTAGCATTGACTGTACCACACGTTCCACATTTATACAGTTTTTGACAGTTTTGTCCTATTGCCTTAAAAGTTAATTTTTTAATTTTCTTGACATGTATTGTCTCCCTAATAAGGTTTAGGCTCATTAAAGAGGAGAACTATTGTGTATTACCATTAACATGCATGCATGTATTCATTTATTCATTCATTCAATAATAGAATGAGGGGCTGGGGAGATAGCTCAGTCGGTAGAGTGCTTGCCTTGTAAGCACAAGGCCCTGGGTTCGATCCCCAGCACCCCAAAAAAAAAAAAAAATAGAATGATCTCTGTTCCTAAGCACCAGTTGGTTACTGTGGGGATTGTAATGTATAATTAAAATATCAAGTAGAATATGTTATAAGTTAGTGTTAGAAAACCAAAAATGTAATGGTAGCAGAAAGAAGGTAAAGATCATTTCTGATTGGCAAATAACAGAAGAATCTATGAAGGGAAGAATAAGTTGAACCTCCTGAAGGAAGAGCAGGCTTTGAAAAACTGTTTACAAGGTTGAAAATAACATATGTGATTATTTTCACTATTAAAGCACCACATGTTTAGTATTAGGGGGAAAAAAAACCCTGAAAATACTGAAGAGGCCAAATGGGGCAAGAGAAATAGCCATTATCCAACTAGCCAGAGATAACAACTATTAATAATACCATGTTGAATATGCCTAAAGTTGTTTGTACTATAGTTAATTTAAAAAAATGTTTTAAAACTATCCTTTTCCTTTTACCCAGCATTGTATTAACTCATCTTTTCACAGTAATTATCACACAAAAGTTTTTTAATTACTTAATTTAAAATTATTTTAATGACACAATAATTATATTTAATGACTTTCTTGGCATTCATGGGCATATTAATATTTGTTTCAGATACTTTAGCTTTTAAGGATAGGCATGTTTTTAACTATGTGCAGAGGATCTGATATGACAGGGAAGGGAGGGACCAGGAAAGGAAGAATATTCTGAGCAGTGGGTACAACCTGAGCAATAGTGTGCAGATGGACAGTGAGGGGTGGGCTCAGGAACAGGGAGTACTTCTGTTTTTGAGGAGGATCAGCAGGCCTTACGCCGATGAAGACACTCAAGTCAGACTGGAGAGTTTTGAATGCTAGCTGTCATTGGAAGACAATGTTGAGCCACTAAAGACTTCCAAAGAGAGGTATTATGAAAGGAGCTGAGTAAATGGTGAAGCAAGAGTACATGGTGAACTGAAGGACCAAATAGAGGTCACTATTCTAGGAGATGAGTGCTCTTATGCAAAGCATTCTATCACTATTTTTTTTTCTATTTCATCCTGCATCACAGACACCTCTTCTTTATATAAAATACAGGCTATTTTTTAAAAAAGAGCATTCTTTTCTCTAAAATTAGTGCTTATTTCCCTTCTTCCTCTAGCTAAATCTTACTCATTCTTCAAAATCTCATTCACTGTATTACCACAGCACAACTTAACATGGATCTTGATGAATGATGATCACAGATCTACTGGTCTGTCTTAAATGTCAGTTCCTGAAGAATCAGAGTTTGGAAACTCAATTACAAGGTACATGCCACAGAGTAGTTCTCAATACATATTTGTTGAGAAAATGCATGAGGTTTCAAGTCTCCAGTATTCAAATGCCACTTATGTTTGGAAACTGAACTTATGCCAGACAAGTTCTGGGTAGGCAGACTAAAATCCACAATTTTAGAAATAATGAAATTCCATAAAAACAGTCACTAAGGAAAATAAGTCAATTATTTTTGGAAGCCTATTCTCACAATAGGAAATCCATCAAAGTTAACAGCACTAGAGCAGAGAGGCAGACTCATTAGGGAACTGTTTGAAAAGCTCAATATCAGAAAAAGAATATCTGAACTCATTGCTAGTGATCAAATAAAACCACTGGCAATGTACACTCCAGCAGAAAATTCCAATGAGATAAATGGTTTGCAAAAATTACAGTCCAGGCACGACAGATCAAGGGGAATAGAATTTAGAACAGTGGAAATTTTACAGCCTTCCCCTATTGCTGATCACAGCAGTAAATTGCATTTTAGGGTTTTCATACAAATAGTCACTAAGAA
Organism: Sciurus carolinensis; assembly: GCF_902686445.1. Taxonomy (NCBI): domain Eukaryota; kingdom Metazoa; phylum Chordata; class Mammalia; order Rodentia; family Sciuridae; genus Sciurus; species Sciurus carolinensis. The sequence goes on along the minus strand of NC_062218.1, from coordinate 92,880,313 downwards.
AATCTGTGTAAAACTGAACTGCTAGCAGATTTTAAAACACAACACTCTCTCAGAAGATAATAAAGACCTGAATCAATACAATTGTGTATCTATTTTCAATTGATTGAAAAACCATAGGTCCATAGTCCTGATTGGCTCATGCAGAGTAAGAGGCGACACCAAGCTTCATGATCATGTGACCAGTACAAATCCATGTAACTTAGCAGTTTTCAAAAAAGATTTTATTTCTCGGTTTAAAGGCCTGGGGAAAAACAATCAGCTGGCTCTCTGTTTAGTATAATTATTTACCTACCACATGTGTTCTGGCCCACCTTCTGAATTAAGTCTTTTCATTAGCATCTGAACATAAAATCTTTGGTCTTGAGCTTGTATTCACTTCCAATTATCACCCTATTTCTCTCTTCTGTTTCTACTACTTCACCTCCTTTCTTGGCCTACTACCATTCCTTTTGCCCCTGTCACTTTATTGAACATGCTCTTACCTCCTTGTGGCATGTGCTGTGCACTCTCTCAGCCTTATTCTTCTTAACCTTTCAAAAGCACTTGGCTCTGACCAATGCACCTTTGAAACTCTTCCTTTCACTTCTAAGACACCAGACCACTTTGACTATACCCTTTAGGTCTCTTCTGCTCACGAGTTCCTTGAACATGGATGCTTCTAAAGTTTGGTCCTAGTTGGTCTTTTCTTAGACCATAGGCTCTCTCTGGGTGACCACGTACCCATCTATGGCTCTATCATCCACACACTCATGACTCCTGGATCTGGATCTCTATGATTCTCTTTCTTCAGTCCACCATCACCTCTTACCTCTGGCTTGCCATTAGTGTTATATTTCTTCAGTCTGCTGTTTACACTGCAGAAATAGGGATATTTCTAGAATGCAACTCATTTTATAACCTTAAAAAATCCAGATTGTCCTTTAAAAAAAAGTTCCAATTTCTTAAAATAGCTTATAGGAATATTTATGGTTTGGATCTAGTTTAATTCTCCATAAAAAACAAACAAACAAACCTTTCTCCTATTCCATCCTCATTACAAATCCACTTAACTCCATTGTCAATGAGAACTCTTTTCCTCATTTTCACTTATAGGGATGGATTTTGCTTCCCCCTCACTTACCAAAAAGAAAGGGTTTATTTTCCTCTCTCATTTCTGATTCTGCCTTCACCAATAATAAAGCAGAAGAGACCAATCAATAAATTGGAACATGAAAATTGAGTCTTTCACCTTCTATACTATAACAACTAGCATGCATTTAAAATTCTTAGAGCTGGCAATATGTTTCAGCAGCAGGAAGATAACACAGCTGATTCTCTGAAGGCTTTTCCCCTGTTTCTTCAGTTTTCTGGTAAAGGTTCATAAATGTTATAGCTATCCCTGACACCTGTTGAGGAGTATAATGACAAAACATCTGTTACAGCAGTTTTCTGGTACCAATTTGGAGACTTCTTAGAACTAAGGACGTAGGGTGAACCCACCCCTAAAGGAGTATGTGACTTGTGCACTTTCCCTAAACATATGTATTAATTGAACTCTCGCTAGTTTCTGAAAAACTTAGAGATCCTTAAGCAAAGATGAGACAATGGTTAGGGAAAACATTTGTGGAAGGTCAGCAACAAAGATGACTCAGAAGAGTCTGCTCCCTCTGCCACTTGACTTTTTGTATTGTTTCCAGACAAAATGTACCTTACATTTTCGAGCCATTACCTTTAGTTTTTAAATGAGAAAACAGAAGCTTGGATAGTTAAAATGGCTTTCCCAAGGTGAGAGAAAGCATGTTGCTAAAGGCCAAAAACAAGGATTCTAGAGCGCCTGGGTTCAAATCAGACTCTGCCACTTACTACTAGAACATTGTTGGGCTTCATTTTCCTTGTCTGCAAAATGATAATAGTAATGTTACTTGCTTTATATAGTAAGGAGTCAGTAAAGTTTAGACCAGATCCTCACTGATGGTAAGCACCTCTATGTGTTACTATCGTGTTATGCAGTTAATAGGGGTTAGAATTAGAAGTAAATCCAGTGCTCCCTCCACTACTCTACCCTACATCTTTAAGCCAGATGCAATACACTATTTGGCTCGTAGCATACTTTTATTAAAAATACAGTCATAAGTCAAACTTTTTCCCCTTACTTTCAGAATGACTTCTTTTTGAAAAATAAGGCATATTTTTAATAAAAAATTAAGTAATAATAAAAACAAAGAAAAATATCAAATACTATCATTTGGAATATATCCCTAGGTGTACAGATAATGATAGTATAATAAAGTTTTTGATGAATATTCAAGTGGATGTCAATTTATTTACTATAAAATTCTGGTCTGATTGTTTGAGAAACAATATCAACACAGAATTTTGTTTGTTTCATGAGATCGTATAGAAAACTTCATGCTTATTTTCACTCTGTGGCTAATTAACAAATTTTCCAATTCTAAAGAATAAATTGTTTGAGTTTAGCTATATGTATAGTATCTTCCTTGAATTTTTGGTACTCTCACCTATATTTTGTTAGTCCATTGTTAGTCTGTGTCTAAAGACAACATAAATATTCTTCAAGCTCAATGCAGATTTCCCAAATTGCACTCTTTTTTTTTTTTTTTTTTTTGGTACTAGAACTTGAACCCAGTGGCAGTTTTCCACCTTTTTATTTTAAGAGAGGGTCTTGCTAATTTGCTTAGGGCCTTGCTAAATTACTAAGGCTGGTCTCAAACTTGCCTTCCTCCTGCCTCAGCCTCCTGAGTCCTTGGGATTACACTGCACTCAGCTCAAAACTACACATTCTTAATGGTTTATTTTAGAATGCAAATTTAATGAAGATGGTGGTAATAAGAAGGTAGTGAACAATGCTTCCTTGACACAGATCTAAAAATTCACTGGAAGGGCTTTGTCTTCCTGCACATAAGTGAATAGAAAACATAGTGATAAGTACAATACAGGCATACACATACAAATAATTTTAGTTAGATTATTTTACAAATGTTTGGAATTCAATATGAATGTTTTATATATTTTATACACAAAATATAAAATACAGACACGTTGACATTTTTTTCTTTTCTGACAGAAAGCATAGTTCAATCCTTTTGCAGAGGGCTGAATGAGTCCTAAACCTGATATTTATTAATGACTTATATCCTGTCTAATTCTAATGGACTCATGGTATTGGCAGTACCTCCAGCCTTATGTTACCTTTGTGAAAATTTTAAAAGGTGCACCCTGTGTTGGCAAATAAATTACCATACACCGCCTAGTGTAGGATACGACTACATGAGTGTGTGTGTGCATACACACACACATACACATATATATGTATATGACACACACACACACATACACACACACACACACACACACACACACACACACACTGGTAAATTAAAACGGATTTGAGATTTTTAAAAATCTAGATAATCTTAAGTGGAAGAAAAAAGAATTATATAGCAGCTTTATTATAGCTAGGCACCGGTTTTGATTCTACATCAAATGAAATGAAAGATCTTAACTGTTTTCAAGATCTAAAATTAAAAGACTCAGAACTGCTGCATAAACAAATAATAAGTCTTATATTGATCTTCCCAAAGAGCAAGAGGTACCACAATACACCATAATTCCATGAAGGTGCTAAAAATAATGCTTTCATGCTTTGCAAGCTAATTATGGGACAAAACTCAGAAACCCTTCTTTGAGTAGATGAAACATGTCTATTGGACTGTCTCTAAAATATCAGAAAGATGAATCCTTCTGAGCAGGGGGCGCTGTCAGATTATGCTTTGACAACAGCTCTGGTGACTTATCTTCCAGATGACTGTAGTTGTCATCATGATGGCACTAATCTACTTCTGAAGTTTCTTTACTGGAGTAATCTCTCCTGGAGTTAAGTTCTCAGTAATTTCTGCCACAGAAAATGCCTTAATTTAACACTGAAGCAAAAAAATGACCCATTAGCCAAAGCACAAGAAGAATCACACACCTGAGCATGGTTGATAACTTTGCATATTTTCTTCATCTTTGATCTTGAATAAATGTACTTTTATACCTTTTTCCCCCTTTTTACCAATTTGTAAATATCAGTAATCTATGTGTTTTATTATTAAGCATGTTTCTTGTTTTATGGTCTTTGGAGTGATAATTCAGTATACTGTTTGTAAAACAGAAAAACAAAATTTTCTTTGCACTAAAGTGATCTTGTCACCAATTCAATTTGACTTAATTTATCCTTACAATTCCAGTTCCTGAAGTGGTACATGAAAAATTACCCCAACACTCAAAAAAAGGAAAATAAAATTATTTTCTTAAAAAACCTGAAACTTCCATCAAAAAAGAATAGCACAGCAGGAAAGTATCATTCAGTGAATTAAAATAATTTTCCATTCAATGAGGCCATTTTAGACTATTTTTCCATCTTCAAAGGCAAAAGTATTACACAAAGATAAATTCTTCAAAATACTCCTCTATAATTCATTATTTTAGTGCCCATTCCTTCCTTTATACAAAATAGAAATTTTCTAAAATGTCATTTTGATTATCTTACAATTTGATTAACTTAGTTAAAATTAAATCAAAATGTTGGGTTGGGGTTGTGGCTTAGTGGTAGAGTTCTTGCCTAGCATGTGTGTGGCACTGGGTTCAATTCTTGACACCACATATAAATAAATAAATAATATAAAGGTCCATCAACAACTAAAAAAAAATTAAATCGTATACCGACTCAGAGTTGGGTGTGAGAAATTTGTAACGGGTTATATTTCAAGATCAAACATTTAAAATATTACAAATTTGTGACACTGTTCCAAAACAATATAGTAAAGGCACATGGGAAATTAATTTTCAATAATTTCTCAGGAAATTCATACTCCAGGAGAATACTAATGATGGGGAGAGGAGAGATCACTTTGAAGAGGTCAAGCTTCTGTGGCCTGAAAAGGGATAATTTACTGTTCTAAGAATCAGTGAGTAAACTTTGTTAGTTTTCTTCTTCCTGGTTAATTTAAGTTAGTACTTTATATTCTAGGGAAGTATCATAAAAGTCTGTTGGGGAGATGGATTACTAAACTGTCATACTTTTTTGTAATAATTAAATAACAAATTTATTGCAATGAATACCGTGATAAGGTAATAAGAAGGGTGACTAAAACTTGGTAGAGAAACAGCCTGCTAGGGAAATGAGTTCTCAGGGGAACCTGAGGAAGGAATTATGTGAGATGATGTAGAATTATAAAGGGGAAATAAGGTTTTTAAAGATAATGGGGCAAGAGAGGTATATGGAGAGAAGTGGGTTTGGAGGGAAGGAGGGATAAATCATAGGAAATGAGGCTCCAACTGATCAGATCTCTTAATCTTGGGACTTCATGTTCTCTGATGCTCATTCTAAGAGAAAGACTGGGCATTTGTCTCATGTCCCACATTTTTCTGTATCTTCTTTTCATTTCTATTACCACAGACTGTTTGAACCTGGAGGTAGTGGTGAGGGGAGGAGAAGAGCCATTTGGCTGAGCCCTTACATTAAAGAAATGCCTCAAATTTACACTTTTCTCATCATTTTTAAATGAAGTTACAGATACAATAACAGAGGTATTTATTTTGATAAGAGAATAAAAGGATATCATAATTTTTATCATCTGATTTTGCATTTTTTCTTTTTTTAAATATACCAGTGGGAGAAAAGTGACCAAAATAACTGTTTTGACCTTTCAGAGACCTTGAATGATCTTGGTTAAGTGATCATTGTTAGCAGTAGGTAGAACAGATATTGTTTGGTAATATTTTGCTCTAATTAATATAACTTACATTAAAATTCAGTTCTCTATAAGATCTCTGATCATCTTTTCTAATTTTCAACATCTGAGACATTCTTAACATTCACTGCTACTGTTACTTATAATCACAACAATCAAAGCATGTTGAAGATGATTCTCTTGCTCTGTGAGAATACATACACATAGTAAACCTTCATTTTGACTGTTTTGGCCAAGGATACAGGAGTTCTACATAAGGAAATTGTCCAAATAACTGAAGGTTAACACTTTGAGAAAAATATTTAAAGAGCTTTAAGACTTTTCATGAAGATATTAGGAAGGAAATTTAAAAAATTATTAGAGGTAAATGAGAACAAAGAAACATCATATCAAAATCTCTGGGACACTATGAAAGCAGTACTTAGAGGAAAATTTATTTCATGGAGCTTATTCAATAAAAGAAGAAAAAATCAACAAATAAACGACCTAACACTACAGCTCAAAGCCCTAGAAAAAGAAGAATAGACCAACACCAAAAGTAGTAGAAGACAGGAAATAGTTAAAATCAGAGCGGAAATCAACGAAATTGAAACAAAAGAAACAATACAAAAAATTGACAAAATAAATAGTTGGTTCTTTGAAAAAATAAAATTGATAAACCCTTAGCCACACTAACAAAGAGAAGACGAGAGAAAACCCAAATCACTAAAATTTGGAATGAACAAGGAAATATCTTATATTCTTAAACAGTGAAAATAAGGTCCCATTGTCCCAATGACTCAGGGAAATCATGAATAGCAATGACTAAACTTTGGTGTGAGAAAGTGATGCCTTTACAAAGACTTTAAAAGCAGGTTTCTTCTCACACACTATCTGCTACTTTAAGAATTTTGCTTCTTTCCTGTATAGCTTTGTTTTCAAGTCTTTTTCTTTTCTCCCTGGTCTGCACTCTTCTGCATGACCTTTTCTAATTTCCTGATTCAAGAATGTGAAAACCAAATTATGAGACTTATGCTTAAAGTAAAATAAAGAAGCTCCCAAAGACTTCTACATCTAAAGTGTCCATGATTCAATGCAAGTGATCTCATGGCATTTTTTAGGCATTAGAGATCTTTCATAGATTATTTCCCATTCTTAATTATTCTCTGCATAGTTGGAGTTGATGGATATGTGGCATTCCAGGTAAGTGAGATTTTTTGAAATCTATTTAGATTTCAAAACTTAAATATACCAAGTTAAGACAGAAGTCCCTGATGTATATGCTAACCATATACATGCAGAACATAAAAAAGTCATATCAAATACATAACTGAAGGACTGACATGTAATTCAAAACTAAATACATATTTAGTATGGATAAAGAAATTTAATCTTTTTGTCTCCTTACAAAAGTGATGGGTCATTAGAAAAATAAGGAAAAAAATTACTTGGAATTTGAAAAAATAACTCAATATTTTGATGTGTTTGATTAGTATTTTTCTCTCTTTAAGTATACCTACATATTCTTTTGGTATAGAATACACATATGCTTTTGGGTACACATACTTTAAAAAAAAGTGGTATCACATAGAATCTAAAATTTGGTTTTGCCTTTTTCTGCTAGGAACAAAGTATGAACATTTCTTTTGCCAACATCTTTTCTCACATCTCAGGATTTCTAATGGCAGCATTTTCATTCCATTAACAGACATACCCTAATTTACATAACTAAGACTTGATTGCTAGATATCTTATTATTCCAGGTTTTAATCCACCCCTTTTTTTTATATGAATAACACTGCAATGACATATATATATGGTCACATACATCTTTTTGCATGTCTGTCATTAGTGTCACAAAATATATTCCTATAGCCAAAATTAAGTAAATGCTAATTTGCATGTTTTTTGAGCCATGTAATGTTTTTCAAATACTGCCCAAAGAGATTGTATGATTTATACCCCCATCAGTGGCATATGCATGTCTGTTTTTCCATCTCCTCATATACACTGATTTATAATATTCTTTTTAATTCTTGCCAATAAAAAGAACTCATTTTTAGATTTTCTTTTATGACTACTGAATTTTAATTTTTTCAAATATGTTAATTTTTGTTATGTATATTAAAGTCAAATATTTTATAGGGGTTGTGAAATCTCTATGAACTACCTTTTAATCTCCTTTACCAATTATTGAATGGGTTGTTTACTTTTTACTTATTAATTTATAAGTAATCTTAATGAATGAAAACTGTCTTTTTCATATATATTGTATATTTCCTCAACATTTTTGTCTGAATTTATTTGTGGTGTGAAAATTTGTTATCTATTAATTGTTCCTCTGTCACATTAGTGAATCCTTTGATAAATTTTCTAAGGTTCTCTGCTTTTTCTGTTTTCTAAATCTCCTTTGGACTTCCTCCCAATCCATCAGTTCTGAGGTAATGATGCATACAACATGGTGGAATCAAGTCTTGCCAATGCTATACTTGCCATATGGACCAACATTTTAAACTCCATGGTTCATTCTGTCACTGCAGCATCTATGGCATGTGGATTTTTAAGTCATTTAAATCAATGTTGTCACTTTTGGGAAGGACTTTGTGGCTTTGGTGAGACAAATCGTAATTATATATCACATATGATGTTTTGTAAATCATAAGTACTTTACACATTAAATACATGGGTAAATATCACAAAATCATAATTTAGAAATTCTGACATAATGAAATGTTATTGCCTATAGAAAAAATTTAAAAAACAAAAAAACAGGCCAGCTAAACAATTACAATGAGAGAGGAAATGTGTGAATAAACATAACTATAGCCAGAAAGATTGGTAGTCAATACTATTACTTAAGTAACCTTTGAATACAGATATTTAATATCTTTAATGTTAGTTGGATTAGATCAGAGTATTTCTAATTATGTTTTTGAGGTGTGAAATTCCTAAACCTGACTCTCGACCACATTTCTAAGAAATATTTGACAATCAATAAGGAAAGCGTCAAAAACTAAACCTTTTTTGCTGTGAAATTCCACAATTGTATCAGTATTATTTCTCTGATGTTTAAAAGAGAAAACTATATTTTAAAATTTTTTAAGAATTTTATTGAGTAATCTTGGTATTTAGCTCTTACTAGTTACCTAGTATGTCATCTATACATAGCTTAAAAACAAAATATCCAAGATGTAAATCACCTTAGTTTCTCTATCTCTCTGTTATTTATATAAAGTTCTGGGAGATTATTGTTTTTTTTTTTTAAAAAACATAATAACATGCAGTTTATCTAGGCAGCCAAATAGCTTCAATATTCAGCCCATCTACTCGAGGCCTTAAAAAAAACCAAGTGGAAACACATTAGCATACATTTTCTGAGAAATGCAACATCAATGTGACAATAATAAAGTTCCAATAATAACACTCTATATGTGCATAGTCTCCCTTCAACAAATTTCAACCCTCCTGAATAATCTCAGAAAATGTTTTACCTCACTGAATAAAGATCTCCTAAAAAACATTCTTGGTTTTGAATGTTCGATGTTGCTAGCAATCAGGATGCCTCCCCATCTGCCTCCACAGAAAGATACCCGCTGATGCCAAGTAATGCAGAGTACAGATGAGTGATTTAAACAGGATGATGGCGGGGGGGGGGGGGCAGCAGGGAGAAGAAATTTCTTTACAACTCAAGCAAGAAAAAATTTGTAATGAAAACATAAAGCACTGAAGCAATTTGAAGGTAAAGTTAACTTCACAAAATGATATAATACAGTTTCTTTAAACATCCTGTTTTCTTCTTCTTGTCATTGTAAAGGTTTGCAAAGAGAATGTTTTTGCTATTTTTAAGTTCAGAAATTTCAAAGAGAGCATTTTCTTTGAGGAAAGTGTTGCTTTCCTCTGTTAAGCAAGCCCTGGTAAGGGTAACCTTGTTCTTTGGAACATACTGAGTAGAGTCAGTGATTTTATGCATGACAACCCTGAAATTATCAGAAAGTTTATAACCAAGGAAAATATGGAAGCTTTCTAGAGTTGAGTTTGCCACACATTAAATACATGCTTTTAACATGAACAAACAGTATAAGTTTAATTACATTCTCAATCAAAAAATAAATACATATGCCACAATGAAATCCATTATTCTGTATAAATAATAGTCATCAATAAAATTTTTTTTAAAATGAAACAATTCTGACCAGATTTTTTGAGCACCCTTGGGTGGAAGGGGACCAAACAAACAAAAAACAAAATAATAGGAGATAAGAAGCAGAAAAGAAGTGCTTGCTTCTTTCCAGCTTGAACGTTCGTTACTTTTAGAGGGGAAACTTACAATTAAATGCCAGATTTTTTCTCAGATCCTCTAATTTTCTTGACTTGGAATTAGAATCAATACAAAAGTTATTTGCATTTGTTCTCATCTCTCTTACATCTCCTACCTTGCGCTATGGGTCCAGAAACCACTGGATCCTAAGTACATCCAAACAACATTTGGTGGCATCTCTCTGGCCTTTAACTAACCCAAGAATGAAGGGAAATTGCATAGGTCCTTAAAGACTCTCTTCAGTGTTTGTTATTGGGTTTTTTTTTTTTTTTGATGATGACTGCCATACTAACTTCGGTGAGACGGTAACATTGTTTTTTGACTTGAATTTCCCTGAAGACTAATGAAATCAAGCATTTTTTCATAAATTTGTTGACCATTTGAACTTTTGAGATATGTTTATTTGTATCATTTGCTTTTTTTTTTTTTTCCGGTACCAGGGATTGAACCCAGGGGCACTTAGCCACAAACCCAGCCATTTTTATGTTTTATTTAGAGACAGGGTCTCACTAAGTTGCTTAGGGCCTCACAAAGCTGCTGAGGTTGGCTTTCAACTTGTGATTCTCCTTCCTCAATCTCCTGAGTCACTGGGATCACAGGTGTGCACATTGCACCTGGGTCCTTTGCTCATTTTTAATTGGATTACTTGTAGAGGTTTTTGTTATTGTGTTTTTGAAGTTATTTATATATTCTGGATGTGAATATTTAGTCAAGTAATACTTTGTGAAAATTTTTTCCCATTCTGTAAGTTGTCTCTTCACTGTTGTTTCCTTGGCTGTACAAAATTTTAGTTTGATATAATTCCAGTGTTGTGGCACCACTCACAGTAGTTAACATATGAAATTAACCTAGATGTATATAAATGAACAAATGAATAAAGAAAATGTGGTAAATATGCATAACTGAATATTATTCAGTCATAAAGAGAATGATATCCTATATTTGCAGCAAAATGGATGGAACTAGGGGATTTAAGTCAAATAGGTCAGACACAGAAAGATAAGTACCATATATTATTTCTCATATGTAGTTGTTTTTTTAAAAAAAGTTGATTTGAATGCAGAATACTGATTACCAGAGGCTGAGAAGGGTAGGGAAAGGAGGAATAGAGGGAGGTTGGATAACAGGTACCAAATTCAGTTAGATAGAAGTAATAAGGTCTGTATTCTGGAGCAAAGTGGGCTATTTCACAATAACCTATTATATATTTTATGAAGAACTAGAAGAGAGGTATCTGAAACACAAAGTAATGATGGAAATGTTAATTATTCTGATTTAATAAATACATATTATATATGTGATTTCAAAATATTACCCTGCACCTCTAAGTATGTATAATCGTGTGTCAAATAATTTAAAAAAAAAGTTTAAGGGAATGGAAATGTTAACTACCCTGATTTGACTATTATACACTGTATACATGCTCTGAATTATCACACTATACTCCATAAATTTGTAAAATTAAAATACAGAAGATTCATTCTGGTTATTCAGCAGCCAGAAGACCAAACCAAACAAAACCCTACAATGAATTCCATCTCTCGGTTTTTTCACTTTTTTAAAGATCTGAATGAAGGTGAGAAAGATTGCGTTGGTATAATCAGATTTAGTATGCCTCAGAATGGAAGGCTCTAAAAGAATCTAACCTTGTTTTTCTATAAGAAGACTTGGATCTCCAAGGAAGCCAGGATGCAATGTCTGGTAGAAGCACACAACCTGGTCCAGAATGCACATGTGATGACTAGTGGCGGGAACTTATTAAAAAACCCCACAGCCCTCAGACACAAAGAGTTACTTCAATACTCAATTTATAAATTATCAATATTTTAATACAGTTTAGTTCTATGACAGTGGCTATCAGTAAAAATGGAAAGAGGAAGACTGTTAGGACAAAAAGAGAAAAGACAGGATTTAGACTTGATGGAATCTCTGCCTCCAGTTACACAAAACACCTTTACCAGAAAAATGTTTTCAAATCAAGCTTATATGGTTGTTAAAGGCTTTGACATTTAAAGTGACAAATTTATTGAGATACAGCAATGAAAACAATAAAATCCTCTCTTCACAGAGCTTAAAAGTTAGAAGAGAAGGAGAAGCAAGATGGTGGTATAGAAGCAGGCTGCACATACCAGTTCCTTCACAGCTTAGAATTAAAACAGCTGGAGAATAGCTACTCAGAGATGTGGGTGAGAGTGTTGAGGTTCAATGTTGGATAGTCAGAACTTGGAGAGACTCAGAGACTTCAGTTACTAGAACACAGAGTGAGAAAGAGTTAATTCTGAACCTGCCAACATGGTTCCAGGGAAAGTCATGGGCGTGGTGGTGGGATCGCATAAAGGAAGAGAAAGAGGCATATTTTAATAAAATTGTTATAGAAGCAGTCAGAAGAGAAAGTCAGTCTGAATTTAGCTGAACCGGGTAATGCACAGTAGGCTGCTACATGAGAAGTACAACACTTTTCACAACTTACAGGTGAAGAAGAGTCATTTTTGCACCTTTTTTTGCCCCTGTAGATGCTGGCAAATGTTGCCACCTTGTAGTAAGCTATGTGAATAATTTACACAATGTGATTGTTGAGAGCTTGAAGCCAGCAAAACCAACCAGCAGGAAGAAATAGAGCCAGAGTGCTCTTCTACCAAGTGCCCAACCTACATCCACTAGAGAAGGTTCAGAAAAGGTTCAGACTGCTAGGTAGAGTACATACCAACAGCAGCCCCACAGTAATACCAACGGGGCCCACAGACTCTGAGGCCAGACATGAAGTTTCCAGAGCAGTGGAGGTCTGCACCAGGGGAGGGCTGGGTGGAGTCTTTGTGGTTAACCCCAGTCCAAGGTGACAGAAACTGTCACATTGGATTAAAAAAGAAGGCCCAACTATACATTGTTTCAAGAAAATACACCTCACTGCCAGAGATATTCATAGACTGAAAATGAAAGGATGGTTTATGATATTCCATGCAAATGGAATCCAAAAGTAAGCAGGAGTTGCTATTTGGATATCAGACAAAGCGAACTTCAAGTTAAAATTAAGTCAGAAGAGACCAAGGTCACTACACAGTGGTTAAAAAAAAAATCCAATAAGATATAACACTTCTTAATATTTATCCCCTGAACACTGATGCACTCAATTTCATAAAACAAACACTATTCAACATAGAATGACAGGCTCCAATACAATAATAGTGGGTGATTTCATATACCACTCTGATAGGCCATGCACACATAAAATTAAAGATATTACAGAGTTGAACTTTAGATCAAATGGACTTAACAGACAACTACAAAATATTTTGGCCAACAACTGCTGAATACACTTTATTTTCAGCTGCTCATGAAACTTTTTCTAAAATAGATCATGTATTAGGCCACAAAGTAAGTCTTAGAAAATAAATAGAGACAGAGACAGACAGAGACACATGGGGTGTGGGTGGAATTCCTTATATCTTATCAGATCACAATAGAATTAAACTTGAAATGAACAAGAAAATACAGCAACTATACAAACACCTGGAGATTGAACAGTATGCTTCTGAATGATGAATGAGTCATCAAAGCAATCAGGGGAGATATTAAATTCTTAGAATCAAATGAGAATAGAAATACAGCATATCAGAATCTGTGAGATACAGTGAAGGTAGTTCTAAGAAGTAAGTTTATAAGAATTCCTGCATCAAAATGTCAGAAGGATCTCAACAAATAATAATGCATCTCAAGGTCCTAGAAAAAAAGAACAAATCAATCTTGAAACAGTAGAAGGAAGTAATATAATTCAGAGTTGAAGTTAATGAAAGGGAGAATAAAAAGCAATACAGAAATCAATGAAACAGGTCTTGGTTCTTTGAAAAGATAAACAATAGTGATAAATCTTTAGTCGAACTAATGAAAATAAAGAAGATTCAAATTAATAAAATCAGAGAGAAAAAGGGGATATTACAACAGACACCAATGAAATCCAGAGAATCGTTAAGAACTATTTTGAAAATGTATATTTCAGTAAATTGCAAAGTCTAGAAGAAATGGGTACATTTCTATACACATGCAATCTGCTAAATTTGAAACAAGAAAATATAGAAAACCTAAACAGACCACTAAAAAGAAATGAGACTGAAGCAGTAATAAAAGTCTTCCAACAAAGGAAAGCAAGGATCAGACTGACTCAGATGAATTTGACCACATCTTCAAACACATTCCTCAAATTATTTCTTGAGATAGAAAGGGCAGAAATATCTCCAAACTCATTCTACGAATGAATAAGCACACATCAAGCAACAATTGAATATTCAAAATTGAATAAGCACACCTCAAGGAAAGAAAATTACAGACTAATATCCTTGATGAACATGGATGCAAGAAGCCTTAAAAAAATACTTGCAAACCATATTCAGCAACCTTTTAAAATATCACACACTGGGCATTATAGACATGCAGGATGGTTCAATACATGCAAATCAATAAATGTATATCCCACCTACATAGAATTAAGCACAAATATCACATAATCTTCTCAATAGATACAAGAAAAAAAAAAGGCTTCAACTAAATCTAACAATCATTCATGATAAAAACTGTAAAGAAACTATGGACAGAAGAAACTTACATCATCATAATAAAGGCAACATATGACAAACCCAAAGCCAACGTCATACTGAGTGGGGAAAATTCAATGACTAAATTTAGGGACAAGGATGTCAACTTTTACCACTTATTTAACATAGAACTCAAAATATTATACAGAAAGAAATAAATAAAAAGGATACAAATAGGAAAGGAAGTTAAATTATCTCTATTTGCAGATGATAAGTTCTATACTTAGAAGACTCCACCAAAAGACTTCCACATCTGATAAACAAATTTAGCAAAGTAATAGGACACAAAATCAACATACAAAAGTCAGTAGGTTTTCTATATGCCAACAATAAACCTGCTGAGAAAGATATCAGGAAAATAATTTCATTCACAATGGCTTGAAAAACTAAATACATAGGAATAAATATAACCAGGAGGTAAAGATCTCTATAAGGACAATAGAATACTGGGAAAAAAGAAAAAAAAAAAAAAAAAAAAAAAACAGAAGAAAACACTAAAAGATGGAAACCCCCCATTTATGAATACACAGAATTAAAATTATTAAGAGGTTAGATTACCAAAAGTAAACAACAGATTCAATGCAATCTCTATCAAAACACCATGACATTCTTAACAGAACTAGAATAAAGGATCTTAAAATTCTTATGGAAGCACAAAAGACCCAGAAGAGCTAAAGCAATCCTTAGCAAAAAGAGCAGTGCTAGAGGTACTGCAGTATCAGATTTTAAATTATATAACAGAGTCACATTAACAAAAACTGCATGGTACCATCATAAAAGCAGATAGACCAATGGAATAGAAGACAGAGACAAACCCACACATCCTCAGTCATCTTTTATTGACAAAGGTGCCAACAACATTCTTTGAAGAAAGAAACAACTTCTTTAACCATGGTTCTGGGAAAACTGGATATCCATATGTAGGAATGAAACTAGATCTCTCATTCTGCATGAAAGTCACCTCAGAATGGTCAAAGATCTTGCTCTAAGACTAGAGATTTCACAATTGCTAAAAGAAAAAATAGGGAAAAAAACTTTAACATATAGGAATAGATAATGACTTTATGAGTAGGATTCCTATACCTCAAGAAATACTAAGAATCAAAATGTGATGACATCTAATTTTTAAAAAGCTTCTACATAGTAAAGAAAACAACAGTATAAGAGCAAGGCAACAGAATGGGAGAAAATCTTTGCCAGCTACTGTTTCAACAGAGGATTAATATCCAGAATATCAAACGATATCAACACACACATACATACGTAAAATACCATTTAATTAATGGGCAAATAAACTGAAAACAACACTTCTCAAAAATGATGAACTGGCCAACAATTATATGAAGACATGTTCAACATTTTCAGCTATCAGGGAAATACAAATCAAAACTACATTGAGATTTTAACTCACTTCAGACAGAATGACAATCTTTAATAATATGAGTAACAATAAATGCTGATGAGGATGCAGGGAAACAAGCACTCTTATACACTATTGGTGATAATATAAATTAGTTCAGCCAATACAGAAATCATTATAGATGTTCAAGAACTTTAAATTACGTAGAGGGAAATGAGAGGGAGGAGGGGGCAGGGTATGAAAGATGGTGGAATGAGACAGACATTATTACCCTATTTATGTACATGTATGATTACACGAATGGTACAAATCTACATTGTGCACAACCATAGAAAGGAAAAGTTGTACCCCATTTCTGTACAATGAATCAAAATGCAGTCTGTAAAAATAAAAAAAAAGAATGGTGTGAAAAAAAAATTAAAAATTGAACTGCCATATAACCCTGCTATATCGTTCCCTAGTATTTATTCAAAATAATTACATTCAGCATACTTTAGAGATATATGTACACCTGTGTTTATTTCAGTATAATTCATAATTACCAAGTTATAGATTCAGTCTAGGTGCCCATCAACAGATGAATGGGTATAGAAAACATTTATACACAATGAAGTGTTAGTCAGTCAAAAAGAAGAATGAAATTAAGTCATTTACAGAAAACAATGATGCAAAGAGAATATCAGATTAAGCAAAATAAACCAGACTTGGAAAGATAAGTATTGTGTTTTCTTTCATATATGGAAACTAGAGAGCAGAAAAAAAAAGATGGCATGAAAGAAGAAAAGAGACTATTAAGGTATAGGAAGGTCAGGGATATGAAGGAGAATTTAAGGGGAGGTATTAGGGAGTGAAACTGATCAAATTATATGATATACATGTATGAATATGCCACAATGAAACCCATTAGTATGTACCAGTTAGCTAGACAAAATAAAAAAATACAATTTTTTAAAAAAATATTTTTTGTTGTAGATGGACACAATACTTTTTTATTTAATTCATTTGTTTTTATGTGGTGCTGAGGATCGAACCCAGGGCCTCGCATATGCAAGGCAAGTGCTCTACCATTGTACTACAACCCCAACCCAGTAAAAAATACAATTTTTGATACAGGTGTTAGGAAAAATAGAGGAGGTATGCAGACAGAGGATAAGGGAGGTGGGTGGACTATTTTAATAAGTGGGCAGACAAAACCTCTGGGGCGGTCATGTTTGATCAAAGGAGGAGGCCCTTGGATTCTGAAGTCTCAGCTGTAGTTAGGCTGACAGAATGATCTGAGATGAAATACAGGTCAAGTTAAAGAAAAATGTATTCACACTGGACACTTGTTAGAGGTCTGTTTCTCCCCAAATATTTTTTCCTGTCTTTTTTTTTCTTTTAACTCAATACTCATGGGCTGATTAGACAATCTATCTCTTCAGTTGGCAAGAAGACAAGTAAATTTATGTGTTCATAGTCAAGCACTTTATTGCATACAATAAGCTCTTTTCTTTGTGCCCTGTAAGTGGATTTGGCAATAGTAACACAGCATCTTATCCTCTAATATAACTCTTCCTGATGCTCCCAAGACTGCTATAAATGCTGACTCTGACTGTCTAAGCTCCTTAATGGAATGACAGAACTGCTAGCATTTTTCATTGGCCCTGAACTCCTCCTTAATGAAACAGGAACATATCACTCAACATAGATGGGTTCTTAGTTAAATTAGAGTAGCCAGAAGTGAGGCAAGGTTGCTACTTTTGTCATAAAATAATCATATCCCATCTTCAGTGACAGGACAAAGAAAACAAAGACATGTTTGTCACCAGCTGGATATCAATCTTCCTAAGATTAAAGAGCTAAAATTTTTAGGCTCCCTCAGTATCTGCTACTATAGTATAATCTACAATTCTAATACTCTATATTTCTTTGCATTTTTATACAAAATACTCAATTTCACAGAAGAGGCCATGTATGAAGTATAAAGGAGTCAGAAATAAGATACACAGTTGTTAGTTACTGAGAGGCCTGCTGCTTCTTATCTTTCTGTTCTCTACTCTGTCCTCTCTTCTTTTGTTGGCTGGATTTGCCATCTGATGCCTTGAGCTAAATCTTCTGCCACACTCCCCCAAACCATAACAGAGTGTATACTGTTTTGTAATTCTTTCAAGGGAAGGTCAATTCTTACTGGTTTTGGATCGCTGGCATCTAGCAGATAGTCTGTTATATAGCAGTTGGTTAACAAATGCTCTATAAAGGCAAGTCATTTAAAAAATTTCCTCAAGTGTGGTTCTTGTTATTTTAACTTTAAAAATAAGTGTTAGAGTCCCTAAAATATTCCTCCTTCTACAAAAACTTCCCAGACTGAAACTTGCTTTTTTGTAATTTCCACACATGCTTATTGGCTCATCATTTAAACAATTCACTCACTCTTGTCATTTGATAATAAAACATTAGTGAAGGGACTTAGGATCAGATTGTTAGAGTTAAGCTAAAGAAATGGAACTGAGATTTCAAAAGCTCTAATGTTGACAACTTTCTTATTTAATACTTTTACAAAAAAAAAAAAAAAAAAAAAGCAATTCATGGCCCAAACAAAACAAAAACAAACATTCTATGTTTGCAAAATATGATATCTTTGTCAGGAATGGTGGTACACACCTGTAATCCCAGTCGCTTGGGAGGCTAAGGCAGGAGGATCATAAGTTCAAAGTCAGTCTGAGCAACTAAGCAAAGCCCTAAGCAACTTAGCAAGACCCTGTCTAAAAATAAAATATAAAAAGAACTGGGGATGTGGCTTAGTGGTTAAGCGCCTGAGTTCAATCTCCAGTACTATAAAAAGGAAAAAAAGACATCTCTGTTTACTAATGAAAAAGGTTCTCCCTGGTGCCATGTTGAATTCTTCATATTAGCTATGCAAAATAAGAAGGGCCACCTTTTATACCTTCTGGAAATATTGACCTGGTTAGGACTCCATTAAGTCTTATTCTTGAATACAAACCTTTACAGTTGCTATTACTAGTTTCTAGTTCATAAAAATTTTCTGAGTCTCTGGAACATGACATCCTCAAGAAATGTGGAAGAGAAGCTGTACAGAACATGGGCTCAGTTTTATCCTGGTAGCCTTCCCAATGGACCCAAGCTCTCCATAAGCTGCAGGGCAATAATGACTTATGAGGAGACTGCTCTACACTCACATTTTTCACCTGCATGAATGATAAAGAATTTCTATGTCCACCATAAAACAATCTCTTCCTCTCCAATTCACTGTAATTTAAATATACCCCATCCTACTATCAGATGACTGAGGGTAAGCAAAGTACTTTCCGTGTAATACTTAGTGACTTAAGATATAAGATAGAAGGTTTTAACATTAACATTTTTTTAATCATTAGCAGCAGTATTAAAGGAAATTCATTTGAAGTTCAGGATTTTCTTTTCTTTTTTTTTTTTCTTTTTTTTGGGTGCTGGGGATCGAACCCAGGGCCTTGTGCTTACAAGGCAAGCACTCTACCGACTGAGCTATCTCCCCAGCAAGGATTTTCTTAAGGTGCATCATCAAATACCAAAATCATTTTAAAAGATTTTAGTATTTATTACTTTTTCCCAACTCAAAAATAATTAATAGCTTTCTGGTGAAAATTTCAAAGAGTCATACTGTCTAGTTGCATAGGTCTTTCATAATACTATTCTATTTTTTGCACTCTTAGTAAAAATAATACTGGTCATTTTCTTACAAATGATACCAAATTCTCTTCCACACAATTTGGATTAAAAAAATTTGGCTAAAGAACTAGTGTTAAGAGTGATGATATGCTTAGCTGTCCAGTTCAAGATGCCAATAATGGTGCTTCACAAAGACCATGTTATATGTAACTTCTTCATTTGTATTTGGGTAATAATCCAGTATAATCGAAAGAGGCATGTGATTTTAGTTTATTATAGGTAAAATTCTGTTCTACTTCAACTCATTCTTGTACAGTTAAAGCTTTATTTGAAACATTAAGAACCACTAAAAAAATGCATTACATTTTATGTATGATGCATATGGCCTCTTTTGTGTGCATACAATAAAATATAGGCTTAATATGCTAGTAACAAAAAACAAACACTTTCTTCATCTATTGTAATATTTCACATTATATAGGGTGGTGTTGTTTTGCTTACTATGCACTAAAGGAATTTGCAATTTGATTTTTTTTTTTTTTTTTTTTGGTGAGGGTTGGGGGAGCCAGAGAAAAATATTTGGGCTTTTATTTCTGATATGATTCAATTACACACTCATCAGCCAGCTAGTAATTGATAGTGGAATTCTCTATTTAATTCAATTTTTGTATTGCAATTCATATAGTACTGTGTAGATCCTGTCAGTGAATTGGCTACCCATCTTCCTGACTGATACTTACTTCATCTATTGTAAAACTGAGAAGTTTTCGATAAATTGTTATTCCCAGGTCAATTCATCAAATACTAAGTTTCAGAACATGTCAGCAAAACGTGTGCTCCCATAACAACACATCACATTCAGGAGAACACTGGGGGTTTGCTTTCATAACAGGGCATAGTTACTATATTTTTTATACTAACTTCCCATAAAACCTTTAAATCTTATTTTGGGGAAAAAGTGAAATAAAAACCAGATCTGACATTGGAAAATGAAGTAACAGTCAAACTGTATTTCCTTTAAAATGCTCCCTTGGTAATGTTAAATAGGAATAGTTTTCCTCTCTTAGCAAGGTTCCTAGGTTATGAAGAATAAGAGACCTTTGTCCTTTACTGGTTAAGGGAGTGGTTTAGGGCTGGGAGTTTTTTTGCAGGATTGGGAGCAAGACAGATCCAGGGATGAATCTATGGGAGGCAAAGATGACATTTTGATTGGAAAAGAAAATATAGGAAAAAAACTGGAGGCTCATTTATATCTCCCTTGCATTTATCTGATCCC
This sequence comes from Sciurus carolinensis, assembly GCF_902686445.1. Taxonomy (NCBI): domain Eukaryota; kingdom Metazoa; phylum Chordata; class Mammalia; order Rodentia; family Sciuridae; genus Sciurus; species Sciurus carolinensis. The sequence continues at coordinate 92,859,414 of NC_062218.1, read as the reverse complement.
CTGAATTCAAGTTTCTTTCAATGGCTCTCCTCCTTCCTACTCCTTGAACGTTGCTCTGCCCTCGGTCCAATTCTCTTCACTCTGCTTAGACAATCTTATTCTTTCTCATGGCTTCAGGGATCATACAGGCATCAATGGAGCCCACTTTTATATCTAGTACCCCCATATTTCAGTTGGATTCTTCTAGATTTATCTTCCTGGATGTTTTAACAGAAATCTCAAACTCTGTAAGTCAAAATAAAAAGAAAAAAAAAAAAAAAAAAGGAATTTCCTGCATCCATAAAACCTGCTCCAGACTCTGTCTTAGTTTATGGATTGCTGTGGGTCCTCTACCCATGTTAGGAATCTACCTTCGATACTTTCACTCTTACCTTTCCTTTATCCTATCTTATCAATGATTTATATTTATCTACTTCTGAAAAATACCCTAGTTCAACCATTTAATCCTGCCTTGGCACTCAAAATGCACCTGTTATAGTTCAGGCCTTTGTCATCTCTTTCTAGGACAAACACATGGTCTCCTAACTGCTCAGAAAGGATAAATGACTTCATAGCCCCCAATCTGTGACACAGAAGGAAACTCAGAAACAGCTGACTGCTTACCGAAATTGAGTGGGAGGAACCTAGATAAAAGAAGCATTTTTGAGGCAGCAATATTGCTTTAAACCAGAAAAACAGAAGTCTGGGGAGAGAGTAACCAAGTCCAAAGCTTTTAGATGACACTAAGTTCCCACTGATTTTTCTTTAATTTAAAATTTTAATTGATAAAAACAATATATTCAAGGTATACAACATGGTGCCTTGATATACATATATACTATGTAGCAATCATCTTGATCAAATTAACTAACACATATATCACCTCCCATACTGTACCTTAGATCCCTGGAACTTTATAAACTTACAGCTGAAAGCTGTACCCTTGACCAGTACGTCCTTCATCTCTCCCCCTGGATATCTTCTAACATCTTTTTACTACCTTGACAATGCCTGCTACACAAAATATACAATTAGTAATGAATAATATGAACCGTGAAACATCCTGAAGACCTGCAAGTATCCTATGAGCAGGTCAAAGAACAGAAGCATTTTCCTCTTTATTGAACAGAAAGGTGGAGTAGTTGCTCCCATTTCCCCCTCCCTCCTTTTCCTGTACAGTTTTAGCCCCACATCTGACATACTCTCCTACAATCCCTGAAGCAGACATCCTTCCAGTTCCAACATGACAAAGAATGTAGGGAACTGGGAAGACTGAACCAATGCATTAGTCAGGGACTAGGGCCAAGGATAGGCCCAGTATGTTTTTGGAGGGAAACCATACCACAGTACCCTTAACAAGTTAAACTGAACCACTGACTAATGTGTTTGAACTAAATCTATAAGGAAAAGATTAGAAACAAGCCCCATAGAAACCTCAAGCCTCATGTATGGCATGGGACTGAAAACTGGTTTTGGTGTCTTCTTTTCCTCTCAGGGCTGAAGCCATAGTGGCACTATAGCAGGGTGCCCACCTTTCATGGTTCTCACTACCTCCCCACCACCCATCTTTCTATCTGCATTGACGCTCTCTTTTATAAGACCTCAGTGCTTTGTCTCTGGTTCTGTGAACAGTAGAGTCATTAGATTACTTTGTGATTCATGAACTAATTTCACGTTACACTGTTTCAGGTTCCTCTAAGCTTCTATACTCCATAGTTAGAAGCCAATCTTGACCAACCTCTGATCTCCCCCCCTCGCCCCTTCCCCCTGCCCAAATTCCTAACAGCAAAGCCAAGACCAGCACTTTAGGAGAAGCTTTAATGACATATTTGAATAGAGGAAAAGAGGTCTGTCATGAAAACTGGTCAGGAATAAACATGGCAGAATTATACAACTCTAGTAAACACTAAGGAGGAGCCAATGCCTACAAGGTACATGGGCATGCTGCTTACTGCACAGTCTAGGAAGAGAAGGACTAGCCTCTGCTGCATCCCCATTTCTTCTGGAAACCACTGGCCAAGTCTTGAAGAAGGATCTGAGATTTTGCTGTATAGAAAATATCCCTTCATGACTTACTCTAGGTTGGAAGTTTCCCTCTCCATTTTCCTGTTCCCTTGAAGAACTTAGTAAGAGCCCCACTAAATATACAAGGTAATCAGTTTACAAAAGTTACTTTTATAATCAAAATATTTAAAAAAATTCTTCTCACAGAAACTAAGACATTGGAAAATGCTAATTTAAGTTACAGCATTAAACAGACAAGTTGTACAGTGTACATTACCTAAATATTACATTAAGATGAGGCTTACTTTTCCTTCCTATTGGTGTCAACATTACCTTTAGGACCATGAAGGTCATCCCAGTAATTATCACAAAGAGAGGTAAAAGTTGACATAAATGCCACAGATGTAACTGAGTGAGAGCTTGGACCAGAGACACATGGGTTTCCAGTATTAACAAAATATCATTATTGTGATATATTACATTTATAACAAACCAGTTTATTATAGTTTAAAAAAACAGACTAGATCTGAAGGTAGAAAGCCTAGGCTGAGCTCTGGAACCATGTGTTTCCTCACTAAACCTCTGTTCTTTTTGTTTTTAAGTTTGTTTGTTTTCTTTTTTTGTACCAGGACTGAATCTAAGGGCACTCTGGTTTGAGACAAGGTTTCTTTAAGGGTTCCATCTACATCTACAATATTCAAATTTTGTATGTGACTTTAGTTTGAACAACTTGAAATTACCAATATTTAACCATTTTTTTAAAAATGGCAATTTTGTATGTCTCATTCAAGTATAAAAAGTCCCACATTCTTAAGAGTAAAAACTTGAAACCAAACTGCCTGTGTTCAAATGTTGGTTCTTCCCTAATTAGCTACATGATCTGGGCAAATTACCTCTCTGTGCCTCAGTTTCCTCACTTGTAAAAATGGATGGATAATAATAGTGCATATGTCAAGATTTTGTAATGATTAAGTAAATTAATGTATACAAGGTTCTTAAAACAGTATGTGGTAAAGAATTGCATAAATATTACCAATCAATATTATTATCCCCTCAGCTTTACCTCCAGTTGTTAGTCTGTCTTGATTTTGTGCTGCAAAGGCACCAATTATTGTTTCTTGAACATTTCGTGCAGATTGTTACCTTTCTGTCCAGTATGCCCTTTCCATCTGGTTCATTCAGCAATATATTTCTAGGCAATATTATGCTAGGCTCTGAAGAAACAGTGCTGAACAAAATATACATGGTTTTTACCCTTATTAAATTCACCATCTAATGGGACAAACTTTCACTATTTAAAGACTGCTGATGATCACCAACTTGGACATTAATACGGTCCCTGAGCCATGTCCCTTGTGAAGCTATCTTTGATGTCTTAAGCAGAGTGAACCACTTTTGCTTTGTATCAATCCTGTTTTGAGGAACATACTTTCATAGTGCAACTGTGTGTGTTTCAATGGTGCATTTCTGTGTGCTACACCTACTTCTGGAGTAGATGGTGAACTCCTCCAGGAGAGAGGAGCCATCTTTTTTTTAATTAATTAATTAATTTCTTTTTTTTATTTTAATTTATTTTCATTGTAAACAAATGGTATACATGTTGTTTCTGTTTGTACATGGAGTGACAGCATATCATTTGTGTAATCATATATTTACATAGGGTAATGATGTTTGATTCATTCTGCTATTTTTTGCTTCCCCCCACCCCTCCCACTCCTCTTTTCCCTCTATACACTCCCTCCTTCCTCCATTCATGTCCCCCTCCCACCCCCCATTATGTGTCATCATCCGCTTATCAGTGAGATCATTTGCCTTTTAGATTTTTTTAGATTGGCTTATGTCACTTAGCATGATATTCTCCAATTTCATCCATTTGCCTGCAAATGCCATAATTTTATTATTCTTTATAGTTGAGTAATATTCCATTGTATATATATATATATATATATACCACAAATTCATTATCCATTCATCAATTGAAGGACATCTAGGTTGGTTCCACGATCTGGCTATTGTAAATTGAGCAGCTATGAATATTGATGTGGCTGTATCTTTGTAGTATGCTGATTTTAAGTCCTTTGAGTATAGGCCGAGGAGTATGATAGCTGGGTAAAATTGTGGTTCCATTCCAAGTATTTCAAGGAATCTCCACACTGCTTTCCAGAGTGGCTGCACTACTTTGCATCCCCACCAGCAATGTATGAGTGTACCTTTTTCCCCACATCCTCTCCAATACCTATTGTTGCTTGTATTCTGATAATCACCATTCTAATTGGAGTGAGATGGAATATTAGGGTAGTTTTGATTTGCATTTCTCTTATTACTAAAGATGGTGAACATTTTTTCATATGTTGGTTGATTGCTTGTAGATCATCTTCTGTGAAGTGTCTGTTCACATCCTTAGCCCATTTGTTGATTGGGTTATTTGTATTCTTCATGTACAGTTTTTGAGTTGTTTATATATTCTGGAAATTAGTGCTCTATCTGAGTATGAGTGGCAAAGATATTCTCCCACTCTATAGGCTCTCTCTTCACATTGCTGAAAGTTTCCTTTACTGAGAGAAAGCTATTTAGTTTGATCTATCCCAGTTGTTGATTCTTGCTTTTATTCCTTATGCTATGGGAGTCCTGTTAAGGAAGTCTGATCCTAAGCCAACAAGTTGAAGATTTGAACCTACTTTTTCTTCTATAAGATGCAGGGTCTCTGGTCTGATTTCAAGGTCCTTGATCTATTGTTAGTTGATTTTTGTGCAGGGCGAGAGATAGGGGTTTAGTTTCATTCTGTTGCATATGGACTTCCAGTTTTCCCAGCACCATTTGTTGAAGAGGCTATCTTTTCTCCATTGCATATTTTTGAACCCCTTTGTCTAGTATGAGAAAATTGTATTTATTTGGGTTTGTGTCCGTGTCTTCTATTCTGTACCATTGATCTACCTGTCTATTTTGGTGCCAATACCATGCTGTTTTTGTTACTATTGCTTTGTAGTATAGTTGAAGTTCTGGTATTGCGTACCCCCTGCTTCATTCTTCCTGCTAAGGATTGCTTTAGTTATTCTGGGTTTCTTATTCTTCCAGATGAAGTTCATGATTGCTTTTTCTATTTCTGTAAGGTACATCATTGGGATTTTAATTGGAATTGAATTGAATGTGTATAGCACTTTAGGTAGTATGGCCATTTTGACAATATTAATTCTGCCTATCCAAGAACATGGGAGATCTTTCCATCTTCTAAGGTCTTCCTCTTTCTTTCTTCAATGTTTTGTAGTTTTCATTGTAGAGATCTTTTACTTCTTTTGTGAGATTGATGCCCAAGTATTTTATTTTATTTTATTTTTTTGAGGCTATTGCAAATGGAGTTGTTTTCCTCAGTTCCCTTTCACTGTTTCGTCGCTTGCGTATAAAAATGCTTTAGATTTATGCGTGTTGATTTTATAGCCTGCTATTTTTCTGAATTCATTGATGAGGTCTAGAAATTTTCTGGAGGAGGTTCTTGGATCCTCTAAATATAGAATCATGTCATCCGCAAATAGTGACAGCTTAAGTTCCTCTTTTCCTATTCGTATCCCTTTAAATTCTTTACTCTGCCTAATTGCTCTGGCTAGAGTTCTGAGGACAATGTTGAATAGAAGTGGTGAAAGAGAACATCCCTGTCTTGTTCCCATTTTTAAAAGGAATGATTTCAGTTTTTTCTCCATTAAGAATAATGTTGGCCATGGGCTTAGCATAAATAGCCTTTACAATGTTCAGGTATATTCCTACTATCCTTATTTTTTCTAGTGTTTGAACATGAAGGGGTGTTGTATTTTGTCGAATGCTTTTTCTACATCAATTGAAATAATCATGATTCTATTTTTTCTCTCATTGCCTTCAAAATCCTATCTTTATTTTGAATGTTAGGCATTTTCGTTATAATGTGCCTTGGTGTGGATCTGTTGTGATTTTGTGCATTTGGTGTTCTCTAAGCCTCTTGTATTTGATTTTCCATTTCATTCTTCAGGTTTGGGAAACTTTCTGATATTATTTCATTGAATAGGTTGTTCATTCCTTTGGTTTGTATCTCTGTGCCTTCCTCAATCCCAATAATTCTTAAATTTGGTCTTTTCATGATGTCCCATAGTTCTTGGAAATTCTGTTCATGATTCCTTACCATCTTCTCTGTTTGGGCAACTTTATTTTCAAGATTAAATATTTTTTCTTCATTGTCTGAGGTTCTGTCTTCCAAGTGGTCTAGTCTTTTGATGATGCTTTCCATTGAGTTTTTTATTTGGTTTATTGTTTCCTTCCTTTCAAGGATTTCAGTTTGGTTTTTTTTTAAAGAATCTCTATCTCTTTGTTGAAATGATCTTTTGCTTCCTGCAGGTGCTCTTTCAGCTTATTGGTATTATCATTCATTGCCTGCATTTGCTCTCTTATCTCATCCTTTGCTTCACGAATCATCTTAATCATGTATAATCTGAAGTCCTTTTCTGACATTTCTTCTAACATACTGTCTTTGGATTCTGTTAATATAGAATCTAGATTTGTTTGGATCATTTTCTTCCCTTGTTTTTTCATGTTGTTCATGTATCTTCCCCTCTAGCAGTGCAGATCTGGGGTATTGCAGATTTCCCCCTGTAGGCTTATAGTGGCCCTATAGGTTTCCAAAACACTTTCTTTAAGGGGAGATCAATATTAGCAGTGCCCAATTCAGACACTATGCAATCCTAGACCAAATAGCCCCTATGAAGACAATAATAAAATTGTCATAATAAACAGAATGAGTTAAAATATTATCTTCAATAAAACAAACAGATTTCCAATAAGGTCTACAGTTTCTAATGGAGGACAAAGAGGATGCAGAGGGATATAGAATGTGGCTGTTATGGGATAAGAAAAGAATATACAGAAGTTCTAGATAATAGAAAGGGTGAGAGTGTAATGAAAAGAAATTGGATGTTAGCATGCAAAAGAGGGAGAAAGAGACTCTGAGGGAACAGGTAAAGAAAAGGAAAGGAGAGCAAGAAAAGTAAAGAAATAAAAACTTAAACTTTTTCAATAAGGAGAAAAAAGAAAATCAACAGTATAACAGTCATATAGTAATGAAACCTCCCAGTGTTCAGTAGCCTGATGTATGAGAGGTACCTGACAATGAGCTTCAAGCCTCCAGCAGGAGTCTCAGGATGGGATTTGCCCCACCTAAAGATTGGAGCTACGGCTTCCAGGATTATCCAAGATGGCCGCTCTGGCTTTGAAATGTGTTGGCAAATGGGGAGCTGCAGCTCAGGGTGTGGCCGTGGTCTGCTGGAGGTCCTAGAGGCGGGATGCAGTTGGTCAGGTAGGGGTCCTGGAGGTCCGGTGTGTTTGGTGTGGTTGTGGGACCCTGGAGGCCAGGTGCAATCAGTTGGTCTGTGGGTCCTGATGATAGGGCGCAGTCAGTTGTTCTGGGGGTCCTGGCGGCAGGGAGCAGTCAGTCGATGTGAGGGCCCCAGAGGCAGGGAGTGATCAGTCAGGCTGAGGGATCCTGGAAATGGGGCTCAGTCAGTTCGGTCAGGGGTCCTATGGGGCCTGGCTGTTGTCTCAAAATGGCAGCAGCCAAGTGTAATCAAACCTGCAGGTACTGTGAGAGAGAACTTCCAGCAACAGCAGGCAGCTGGTGCTCCACTGGCGGTCGGCGATCAGTTTGCTGACTGTTGTTGGATGATCGGGAGGTGAACCTCGTGCGTTGGGTGATGATGGATAGGTGTAAGGAAGGCGATGGACCAGCCAGAGGCAGGGAAATGGTGGATGATAGGCACCTGGCAGTGAGCAATCTGCACTCAAAAAAGGCATCAATATGCTGGCAGACTGCAGGTCATCACAGCAGACAAATGGGGTAAACACCAGGGAATCAATAAGCAGCAAAAACTACCTCACCAAGAAACAGATATTCTCCGCTTGAAACGAGAGTTACAGAGCAACAAGGAACGCAGCCTCCCTGTAGTCCGCCATCTTGGATCCCCAGAGGAGCCATCTTCTCAGCAGCTCTGGTGTTGAGCAGAGTTCCCCAGCTAAACTGCTCTGAATGGGTCCATGATCAGTCAAGTCACTATCTGAATCCACTGGTTTTCCAATACTAAACTTAAGTTTCTATGGCAGTCAACTCTTAAAATCTAAGTTGAGTTACTTATTTGGTACAGACCTTAAAATTGGTATTGTGGTAGAGTATAGTCATATCAATGTGTTATTTAAAAATAACTTTTAGGTAGGAACATTTCCAAATTAATTCTATGAAGCCAGTATTATACTCATACCAAACCCAGGTAAGGATACATCGAAAAAAGGAAAAATCACTAACTCATACAAAAGAAAACTACAGATAAATGTCCCTAAATGAACTTAGATGCAAAAATCCTTAATAAATATTAACAAATTTTATTTGACACCATAATAATAAGATTGTACACCAGGAACAAGTTGGTTTTATCCTAGAGCTGCAAGGATAGTTTAACATATGTAAATCAATAAAGTAATTCATCACATAAATAGAATTAAGGACAAAAATCATTCAGTCATCTCAATAGACTCATAAAAAGTCTTTGAGAAAATTCAGCACTCATTCTTGACAAAAACACTGAAGAAACTACGGACAGTAGAAACTACCTAAACATCACAAAGACAATCTGTGAAAAACCCAAAGCCAATATCATACTAAATGGGGAACAACTGAAAGAATTTCCTTAAAAATCTGGAACAAGACAGGGATGTCTACTCTTATCACTCTTATAATACAGTAATAGAAATCCTAATCAAAAAGGATTTAGAAGGTGGAAGGAAGGGAGGGAGAAAGTGCTGGGGAGTGATATTGGCTGAATTATATTGTTATAGTATATGCATACACTAATATGAAATAACAAATCCCAACTTTATGTACAACTACAATGCACCAATAAAAATGTGGAGAAAAATATATGAAAAATAAAATTTCAAAAAATTAGCAAATCATTTTCCAAAAAATGATTTTAATAAATTATAGAAGAAAAACATTAAGATTGTAAAACCTCTCCTCGTTATGATATTTTACTCACTTAATTTTGATAAATACAATAAAATAAACTGATTTTGATTTGATTGCAATTACTTTTGTGATTTTATAAAACTATAACATTTGACTATTTGGGATATGTTATTGTTCTCTGTTTAAATTTTAAAGTACTGGAGACTAAGTAAGTTACAAAATACTGCATAGTTGGAAACTTTTAGTATTTGAGGTATTTTATTATAGGAACTCAATGGTATATTCTTGATATTATCCACTTTTCCATGTTTTAGTTTCATAAGAAAATTAACATAGGAATTATTATTTAACCCTTTCAAATGAGAGAAATGAGGTACTCAATGAGCTACTTTTAAGTAGAAAAAATATTTATCATAATAACTCAGAAAATAACTCTGTCAAACACTTTATCACTATTAAATATTGACTGATTCATCCACTCATTCATTCGTCTTTTTCAGGCAGTGTCTCACTATATTTTCAGGCTGGTCTTGAATTTGAGATCCTTCTCAAGTGATTGGGATTCCAAGCATGAACTGCCATGCCTAGCTAAGAATTCAGTTATTAATCAGAGGTAAAAATAACTTCTGTGATTGAAATACTAGTCTTTAAAAGCAAAGACCAGAGTTGAAATATATTTTTAAAAATGACTATCAATGAGGTATATTTGATGCCATCTTCTACCTTAAATTTTGTTAAAGTCTTTACAAGAGTGCAGGAAATGACAGACACCAAAGAAAAGTTAATTGACCGACAGGAAACATATGGAATGTATTTTGGTACATAAATCTGGATCTCGGGACCAATCATCAGAGAAACAAAGAAAATACCATTGCATTAATTGTCCTTAACAAGGTCTTGCTTCAATTTTTCAAGTAGGCTAAGATAATCAGAGCTTTCTTTCTTTTCTTTTATAACCTCAGAGAGATACTAGTAACTGTTTAAGAGCTTGTTAATTATGCAGTATCAGATAAAATTGCTACTTAAAACTAGGAATAAACAAATATTTTAAAAAATGAATTGACTATTCTTTGTTAAATTTTCTAGTAAACCACCCAAATTCAAACTATTTTCATTTATAAATATTTTTAAATAAGTCTGTAAATAGAATAATTTTGTCTGCAACTTCACTTGACTTTGCTATTGCTGCTGGATGAATTTTAATAGTTAAGATAAAACTATGCTGTGGTTCTGTGAAACACATTATCAAATTTTTGGTATTATTTGCATAATGTTTTTCTCCTCTAAGAGGAACACTCAATGAAATGAAGGCAAGAAAACTAACTTCTCTTCTGAAGTAAATTCCAAATTTATTAATTTTTGGTGTGTACTTTATCAAACTACAGAACACCTCCCCCAAGAATACTGGTATTTCCTTTCCAATAAAACTGAAAGTTATAGTACAAAGAATTCCAACTTAAATACTGCCCACATCTTAGGCAATGACTGGTCTATGTAAAACAGAAGTCATTTTAGAGATGTCCAACGGGTGTTCTATTTAGCAGTGGGCTTCCTGCCATACAACATCTCATTCTGCTTGACTACAGTCCTTTTCTCAGTCACCATACATCTTCCATTCCTAGTTTGATCTTTGTTTCAGTTCCCTACTCAGAGGAGCCTGGAGTCTATCCTCAATTGGGATGGGAGGTGACCTGACAGATCCCTTTCACCAGGTACCACCATCTGGGCTATATTCCTAGTTGTCATTGTTATTTTTCAATAGCCCACTCCCTCCCTAGCTCCAAACCCCTTACCCAGAGATCTTTATTGCCATTCCTGGCAGACTACTGAGACCTCTGGGATATCCATTTCAACCTGAATTGGACTTAATGGATTCCTGTCTCCTCACACACTGGGCATTGGATTTTGGCCTGATGACCTCTTATCTGGGGACTTAGCTTTTTCACCATCAAAGGAGTTAACTTCCTTTTCTTGGCTCTGCTTGTTTCCAGCTTACTGTTCTACCATCCTGACCTCACAGCAGAGCTTGCTGAGGTTAAGAACAGAAGTATGATTTTCACTGAAAAGACCATAAGGCAGAAATTTTTGTTTTGTTCATGGATTTATCCCAAGCTCCCAGAATAGTTACTGCCACATGGCAAGTACTCAATATAGTAAATGAATAAGTAAACAAAAGCCTTCGTGAGGTAGCAACTTACCTGGATATTTATTTTAGTTGCCCCACTTTCAGAAATTTCCTCAGTTTTATTTTTCCCATGGGGGAAAGACTGAGAAGATACAGCCTGTAATACCAGATGTGGCATTTGGCGTAATATCAGTCCCCTATTTTGATTTTTGGGTCTTTGGTCATTTTTAAGTTTCTGAAGATGCCTAGCACTTGATTCCCAATGTTGACAGTAGCATGTTTGGTTGATTCTTCAGAGAAGACTTAATGTTAAGGATAATAAATAATATTGCATATTTGCCATGGATACATACTTTGGGCACATATATCTCAGAAAACTCTTTTGTCACAGCTTTATGCAGTTGGTAACACACTGAGTACTGGAAATTGTTGGACAAGTAGCAAAGCCTGAATTTGAACTGGATTTGTTTAACTGCAAAAGTTTCCTAATTTATATGTCTGGTTATTCCTACTAAGCAGTATGCTTATGTTAACATGGCACAGCAATGATTTCCAAGCATTCAACCTGATTTTTAGCATTTGACCTAAAATAATCTAAATTTGTTTTCTGATGTATTCTAAGTGCCCATCAGAAAAAAAAAATTATTTTCTGCTCTTAGCAACTAACAGCATATAGGCATATGATGGCTGTTCAGTTATTATTCACAACAAATTAAAAGCATTCACTAGTGTTATTTACAATACCATTTATGTGAGGAAAGATATTTCACAAAGCCCCCCAAATAAACACATCATTTAACTCATCTTTTCTATTGGAAAGAGATTTAATTCCATGATGAAAATTTACAGAAACTAGCGTTTTATAATTTGGACAAAGAAAGTTTAAGGAAAATATAGTGATATAACTGTTGCTAAAGCTCACTATGATTAGTGCTGACCAATCATTGTATGGTCTCCACAGAGGATCACGGAGGAAAGGTCTTATGTTACAGCAAGGAATTATTAAGATTGACAGAAAGAACTCTGTAGCTATAAAATTTATCCAACATAGGACAAGGTTACATTAAATAATGTTGCTGAATCTCTAACCCTTAGAGCTCTTAACAAAGAAAATCAGCAGTCAGTCATTTTGGATGATTTCAGCTAAAGCCCAGATAAATGAAGAGTCGAGATCTTCAATTTCTATTGTTATATGTGATATAATTCTATAAATTTGACCTTGTGTGATTTAACATGTAATATTTCAAGAGTCTGATTTACTAGAAAAGAGTCCTCTAAAGTTAAATTAACTTCTTTCTTCTTCCCCAACTTCCTTCCAACAAACAATAGTGACCACCTACTATGTTAGGGATGTAAAGCTGAATAAAATGTAGTTACTATCTTGAGGAACACAGAGTTTAATGCTGGTGATAGGTATGTAAGTGAGAATATTAAGATTTAGTTTATTAGATATATTTCAGAAGCTTTCCCCCAGGTTTCTAGGTTGTCATTTAGTAGTGATTAGTTGATTGTTACATGGTAGAAGTACATAGTAATGAAATAAAAGGCAAAGAGTCTTAGAAATTCAAGGAAGTCTTGATAACATTACTGTATGTAAGGATTTTACTATACCATGTTAGGATTAGAAAGAGCAAGTAAAAAAAACATGTATATATAAATATGAGAGGTTTTAGAAGACTTAAGAATATTAAGGTACATATGGTGGCATTAAATTTTAAAATTGAAAAATAATAAAAATATGGAAAATTTACTGCAACCAGAGCCAACTAGTAACTATTAAAAAGTATATTAAAGTTTTCATCTGAAATTTTGTTTTAACATGCAAGTGCCCAACTGTATTCCTCTCCATTCCCCCACACTATCACTGATAGTTAGCTAATTATTCAATATCACTTATAAAATAATTATTTTCCCATTTACATAAAATACTTCTACTGTACTCTAAATCATTATCTACATATTGCTCTACTTCTTGACATTATATTTAGTTCCAATATTTTTGCATATATTTATGCCTATATATCATTGCTTTAATTAACTTAGTTTTATAAAAATGTTTAAACATATTATTGGGAAAGCTATTCTTCATCCCTCTTTGCTTTACAATGTTTTATTCATTTTTTTGGCATATTTATTTTCCCATACATACTTTAGAGTCATTTTGTAAAGTTTGGAAACCAAAACTTCATTTGGATTTTGACAGAAAATATCTTAAATGTGTGCTCTGTATATTACAAATTACAACCTACTAAATTTGCATAATATGCAATTATTTTAAGTACATTGGCACCCACATACTCTAGACACTTATCTTCAATTAACCTATGAGTATAGCTGAATATTAGTGTGGATATCTTAGTACTTACAGTCTCCATTACACACTGTTCCATCTTAAATATATAGGGAAGTGCATGCTGTAGGATGGTAAACACCAATCCTAAATGCATTTTTCTTGGCTTTCATAAATTCCCAAATATGAATTAGAAAACCATCACATTACTAATGTACTGTATACTGTGTAGTGTATACTGTGAATGCCTTATTTAGATGATATATTTTATATCCCCAAAACTGACCATTTAAAATAGTCATAGATAGTAATATGCCAAAATTCACGATTACATGCAAAAATGTACTTTGAAGATCTAGGCCCTTAATACTATTTCATTATTAAGAAATTATTCACGATATTTCTTTCACAAAAAATACTTTTTATATCTCACAAAGGTATGATCAATTTTTGTGTGATCAGTAATTAGTGGGGAAGGAGAGGATGAAGTAAAGTATGTCCCCTGTCTATGCTAGGATAAATTTAATCTTCAACACTACACATTGGTTGGCCACTTTTATCCTCCACGCATCAATTTAGATGTTAAATCAGAGGTTTATAAAACACTTCTGATTTACAGTTTTCAATAAATCTGTGAAAAGTTAACACAGATATGAAGCAGTACTATAAACAAAGAAAGAGAAAATGGTTGGTCTGCATAAACAGTGTTATTTCTTCCTACCAGCAATGACCCTTCATGACATAATGACATATAAAGTAATTAATAATTCATAGCAACAACAAATGCATGAACAATTTGCTTGTTTTACAGCCACCTGACACTAGTATTTATTCAGTATCTAAAGGAAAAAGTAACAATAGACTGGTACCATGCATGAATTACTTCGGTATCTGTTCCTTCAGCATACTGTTCCTAATGCACAGTAGAGGCTTATGTATTCAATGAATGATGAATGACTCAAATGTGGCATTTTTAGTTTCTGTATACTACAAGTAAAGAACAAATGCCAAAAATGATGACAAGAAAAAAAAATGCAAGAATATAGAATTACATTATTATGTGAACGTTAACAATTGTTAACATATATTTCAGGGGCCCACTTATAAAAGTGTAAGTATTTACTGCATCCCTAGTAAATGTAAAAAATAACTTTGGACATAAAAACATAAGGCATATTGTTACTTTTTTATGACTCAGAATACAGTTAATTATCAGTATCTTTCTTAAAACAAAAATCTTTAAAAATAAAAATGCAAACAGTTGAAGCATGCTTTGTATGGATTAACACCAATAACTTATTCCTATTTTAGGTAATACAGATATATATTACACAACATATACTCAACTCTTCTCTATGTATTCAAATGAAACAGTAATTGGATAGTTTTTAATTAATTTATACTTATATTTTTTGCATTATAATTCAATATAGATATGGGATGAAGCCCTAATTTCCTCAAAATAATTCTATATTGAAAGTAATCTGAAATTAGATGAAGGTGCATATAATCAATGCCAATAAATATTTTAAACATTGGGAAAAATCTTAGAACTCAAGAACACAGCAGTTTATTAATAGGTTTCTCTGTGCTGAAAGATAGATTTCCTGAAAGACTAAGACATCATCAGAGTTTTCTACTAGCTGGTGAACCCCCAGTGATCTTTCAAATAGAGCCTGAAAACCTGTTCTCCCCAATCTTCCCATCACTAACTCCTTTAGTTTTTAACAAAATGTAGGCTCCTGGGAAGTCTTTCCTGACTCTCTATGTAAGTAGGTTTCCCTGTCCTGCTCTAAACAATTTATTCTCGTCACTATATCCTGCTTGCTTCCATTACATCATTTGTCATGACTAATGAATGTTTATTTGTTTCATTGCCTGCTTTTTATCTGCATCCTGTTTACAGGTTATATAATGATAAGGAGTCATACAGCCATACACCAAAATACAATGCTGGTCACAAAATAAACAGTACAAAATGCTTTTGCTAAATGAATAAAAGAAAGTAGAGAAAGTCTAAAAAGATTTGTTTTTATTCACTGTAAATTCACACTTGTGAGAGGATACAGACAATACATTTTTATTCATTAATCAATACCTTTATAGAAAATGAAAAAAAATAGCAATAAACATAATTTACAAAGATTTCCTTGTATCCACACTTGGCTACCCCAGATCTAAGACTCCCTTTCTTCAAAGCACTTTCTGTGTGGTGGCTCTGTATGTAATGGATAAGAAGAATAAGTAAACAGGAAGAGCAAACTCAGTAGTATTGCTCCAACTGCTCCAGTCCTTCCAAGAGAAATAAAAAATACACTGCTTAAAGATACACTGAGTGTGGAAATTTCGGAGTTCTCACCTCCATGCACACATACAACTGGAGCGCAAAGCAGTGCAAGGGGGGAAGAGGGTAAATGCCCTTGGGTCTAAGCAGTTACCCTACACCATAATATGATAGTATAAAGGAATTTTTATGTATTTTAAAGACAACAACTACAATTATTTCCAAACACATAACTACAAGTTTTCCAAAGAGAATCCAATAAAGGTCAGGCAGTCTGACCAAAAGTATAGTTTGTAGAACTGAGTCAATTACTAGCTGCACTGGAAAAGGAAAAAAACAGCTGGATAGATGAGGTCTGAGCATTAAGAAATGAATGAGCAATCCCTGGGTGTAGCCGTCACAGCCATCACTGTTTTATCCTCTCTGATAAATCAGAAGAACAAGGAGTCCTCGTGAAGTCAGGGAATGCTGAAAAGAATTTCTAACTTAAGAACAAAGAAGAGATGACTTGAGAACGCTGTACTACTAACATTCCTATCTCTCAAGTGACAGTCTTTCCTGAGATGATTTACAAAATAAAACACTTGGGCAAATCAAGTTTTTAGGAGAAGTAAATGAAACAGGGGAAAAATATAATCCTTGGTTATTTTAACATTTCAGAACAACAACTACCACCACCACCACCACCACCACCACCACCATGAGCTTGCATTTATGGAGTGATTATTATGGAGTAATTAAAATGTTCTAGGCACTGAGCTAAACACTTTTGTTTAATTGTCTCCAATATTCTATAAGTGCTACTATTATCTTGATTTTATAGATCACGTTTTAGAGAGAGGAGGAAATGGTCTGAGGTTACATTATTAAAAATAACTAAGGGCAGTAGAAGAAAATGGTGAACTTACAGATATTTATATGGTTTTTTAATATAATGTACCTCTAAGAAAAATTTAGCAAACTTATTTATATAAAGTAATTTATGTAAGCTGATAAAATGCTTAACTCAATTTTCGGTGATTATTATTTTGCATTTATATAATTATCCAATAACTAACAATACATTTGAATCCACTTATTATGTAAAGAGTTCTGAAATATATAAGAGGAAAGTACAGATAACAATTCTCAGTCTTTAATTCCTGGGGTGTTAGGATCTTGAAAATAATAAGTTCAGTGAAAAAAGAAAAATTAGTTGCTTTAAGAGTTTCTCTACTTTGCAGTCAACATCTACCTCACAAGGAAAGCTCATATTTCTAACATTATATTTCCTATTGATTGCTCTTATCCTACAAGGCCTTAAGTAATGGGCTCAGACTCAGTTTTGAGACCTCAGTTAAGGCTGCTGTCCATCAGCAAGGAGAGCAAAGAAAACCATTAAATATTTTTCTTCTAATAAAGGACAGGGAGTACCTGTAGTTAAGAGGCATCTGGTTTCTAAGAACAGCAGATGTCTGAGGACAGAGGAAAGGAGGAGGACCCACAAAGTGATCTGGGGAAATCTACATAGGGGTTTAATGAAAAAAGTTCTCCCATTCACCAGTGCAAAAGGTATTAATTCTCCTTATGAGCCACTGGCCTAAATACAAGCCTCTGAATAGAAAAATACTGACAATTTTCCATTGCATTTTGATTCTCAAAGCCTTCCATTAAGTATCCCAACATGGGTAAAGGAAACTGCTAAACACCTAGGGTCTTATTCCTTGAAGTGTTTCTTGCTTTATTAATGCTAACATAGCTCACAAATGTAACCAGAAACAGACTGAGATATTTAGTAAACAGGCTAAAATGTTCTCTAACTAAAAGTAGTAGTTATGAAAATGTAAATTTACCTTCTCTTTCCTAGAGGTCACTGGTCTTAGAATTAAACTTCAGTCAAATGATTACTTTTAATTTGAAAAGCCAATATAAAAATAATGCTAGTAAGTGGAAATGAAAAGAAAAAATTTAAACATTTTCATAGGTGTAAGAATTATGTCAGTATACTTGGGTATATTAGAATAAATAAGTATATGCCAAAAAAGAGTACACTTAACTTCTAGGTCTGATCCTATATAATTAAAAGTAATATTTATTGCTATAGTTCACAATTATACATTATATCATTTAGTTAATAAACATTTGGTAGATTACCATTTTATGAAAAATTCCTTACTAAATCATTATGAGGCAGAGCTATTATCAAACTTCATAATTTAGGAAAGACATCAGAATAATATATAGTTAACTGTAACAAAACTTCAGGCATTCAAGATGGTATTCCCAGTAACCTCATTGTATATACGAATGACAAGGGTTTACCATAAAATGGTAGATGTATACCACAATGTCAATATAGTTTCTAAGAGCTTGATATTTTATACAGGGTTACAAACACACTATTTTGTAAGGTAAAGACATTTCTGACACATAGAATTATATACAATATGACCCACAGAATTGTGTGCATTCACTGTATTTGGAAATGGACTCAATTTTTTAATGTCAATGAGCATAAAATGCTGATTTACCATTCTAGAATGTAATCCTGAAGGATAAAAAAAGAACCTTTCTGAATTGTAACATTATAAGCATAATGGAGTTATGCTACAACTGAGAAAGAATGTTATGTCAAAAATATTCTTTAAAATAAAAGTAAAATCAATCCCAGAGGAAAGATGAAATGGAAAGTTAAATTGTCTCACCATAGGTTCCCTTCCAAGAGTGCTGACATTTATGACAGAGAGAAGCAAAATCTTTTACCATAAACCTAGAAATTCCATTCATCTTCTCACTGGTCTTTTTTCAAAAAAGCATAATCACATACAGATGTATTTTTTTTTATTATTCACTTCACTTCAGTTCCTACTCTGAACTGCTGAATCATTTTTCATACAAGAAGCGGAAAATAACATTATGCTTAAAAATGACATTCATCTCCACTCAAACTATGTGTTTGTCTTTACTTACAAAGAGTGACATCCCAAAGGCAAAATGCAATTCAAGTGTTTTATGTGTATGAAGACAGGCTGCTTCAGTGACAATTATCTTGAAATATGGTGACAGCCTACAATCATGGACATCAGTGCAACAGAATGTAAATATCCATTTGTTTCTCAGAATAAGATGAAACAGCAATATTTTTAATAACTTGATGCAGATTGGGTCTAATTCATCAGGTATGTTTTAGAACTAGAAGACTGATTCATTTCTTAACATTTTGAATGACAAACACATTGTCAAATTATACTGACAAATGGAAAGAAAGCAATCCATAGACATGGTTATTTTGTTTTTGATCATCTGGCAGTATTTTTTCTTCAAAGGGGAAAAGAGAAAATCCATGAAGTGACAGAAGCAGTCAAACCATTTAAGCCAATGCTATAGATAAAATAATTCCATTACAACTGATATCTGGAATCAGTAGTATTACATTGCTTGTCAACATCTCTCAGTAAAGAAAACTGGCAAAAAAATAATTTCACAGGTTTCCATCTCCCCATCGTAGGTTAAGCATGTCTGAAAGTGTGGCGACCTCTTCAGGACACAGTTACACATGGGCTGAGGTAGTCAAGGGGGCACAGACCCCACAGACACCCACTTGCTCTTTAATCTGATCTGTTGAAAATTTATGTTTCCCTATCCAAACCTCTTTATCTCTCTTTGGTTTTTCATCATTTTTCATGTTATATTCTGGTTGCACAAATACATCTTGTGTCTTCTTTTATATGAAAATCCTCCTTAAGAGTTTTTAATCCATTATAAAATTTTCTATCAAAACTAAGAGTATGCTAAGTAAAAAATTAGCCAACATGAGTGTTAGAAAGAAAAGAGGGAATAAGAAGAAAAGGAAGAAATTTATGGTAATATTTTTCTAAGTTGTATGTTTATAATTTTGAATGATAAAGAAAAAGCATCTAACTACAAAAATAAGAATAAAAATAGCACAAACCATGAAAAGTCATCAGAAGCTAAAAATTCAGATCTGCCCCCTCCCAAAAGGAATCTCCTGCTGGGTGGATCCCACAAAATATGTCTGATAGGGTACTAACATGAAGTCTAATGATAGAAATGTCTAAAAATAACTTGAACTACTTTGATAATTTTAAATTGATTAACCTAAGAATAAGAAAACCATTATTGTAACTAATCTCAAAAATCTCACAGATGCACAGATAAATTACCAATATGTCACTTACCTTGCTATGCTCATGCAAGCCATTTTCCATTTATAACTGCACTTGGGATGGTTAATGGGTACAGTGGTATTATTTGAAAAACAATTTATTATTTTAACTAGGATCTGAGAAACCTAGGAATTTTCTTCACCCACCATAGCCAAATTATCAATAAATCATTGGTTCTTACCTATTAAATAATCTTTAATTTTCATCTCTTTTCCATCTCTGTATTTTAGCCTTTTCTAATATTTTGCCTCCATGGTCTTGTGTGTTTAAAACTTTTCACAACAAAGGTTAGGAAAAAAGCTTTTAAGATCTTAATTAGCAATTATAATCATTTAAGGACCCTTATGTTAGGGTCTGAAAAAAATTAATTATTTCTATAACATCTCCTATGATGATAGTTGAGAATTAAAACAACTTCATAATGAGCAACAAATATCTCCTGTTTGTCTACTAAGAATTCAGAAAGAATAGGGGAGAGAGGAAAGGAGTAAAGGAGGGAGGGAGGAACGAACAATCCATACACTCAAATAGCTAACAGTGTAGTGGAGAAGACATTCATTTAAGATCTGTAGTTTGGATCTGAAATGTCCCCTGAAAATTCACATGATAAAGGTTTGGTCCCAAGTGTGGCACTACTGGGAGGGGTGGAACCTGTAATAGGAGGAGCTAATGGGAGATTTTAGGGGCATACTCTTAAAGAACATTCTGGGGACCACTACCATTGTCCTCCCTTTTGCCTTCCAGCAGCAAAAAAGTTGAGCTGTTTTTCTCTACCATGCACTTCTCACCATAAAGTGTTGCTTTGCCACAGGCTCAAAAGCAATGGTGCCAATTAATCATGGACTGAAACCTCTAAATGTGAGCCAAAATAAAACTTCACTCTTTATAAGTTGATTAGCTCAGGTATTTTGCTACAATAATGGAAAGCTGACTAATACCGAAGATAAAGTATGGATAACACAGAAAAAGGGAAGAAGGGGAAACTGGTGGCAGGGGAGTAGGATTTGATCACAATGTCAAAGGAAATTTAATGATAAAGGTTAAGAGGAACTTAATTTAAAAAAATGTTCTAGTACTCTTTCAAAACATTTAGTTTTACACGTCTTCATTTTAGAGCATGGGTCAGCAAAACATGGCCCACAAGCCAAAGCTGGCCCACTTTATTTTCTGGTAAATAAAATGCCATTGGAACATAACCATGCTCCATTGTTTGCAGGTTTTCTATGGCACTACAATGGCAGAGTTAAGTGGCTATGATGAGCCCATGACCTAGAAAGCCTAAAACATCTAACAGTTAACCCTGAAGAAAAAGAATTCTACCACAAAGGTTTATTTTTGTCGATCCCACCAATTATCCTCAAAACCCTGCATAATTATAGATATCTTCAAAAATAATGAGGTATCGATATTAGCATATAAAAATTGGGAAAAAAGTAAAATTTACTTTAATGTCTTGATTAAATATTATCATATCAATGTTTACTTCTGTCTACTCAAATATTTGCAGTGTTATATAATTGAGAAGTGATAAATGCAAAAATCAATCATTGATAGTTATTGGGAACCTTAAAAGAAAGAAATTAGTAATATTAACCTTAGTTCTCTGTATGTCATGATCACCATTTGCATTTATGGTGAGTTACAAAAGACATAGCTTATAAGTGGAATGAATTAATCTCATGACATGTCCTTGTATATTAGAGGGAGGGACATTATTGCAGTGGGTGAGAAATGCACACCCATTACCAACTACATATAGATCATTGTGTGGACAGACAGAACTTCAATTCTAAGAATGTCACTTTAGTACCATCCATCATTACCACATTCACTTAGAAAGCACAAGGTCAATGCTACCTTAGAAAAGCCATTCTAATAGTCCCTGATTACATATTTTTCTAATTTGATATTGTATTTTGTTATCTATTCTCATAGTTTTTCTCTTGCATATTAAAGAGAAATGATCATATTAGATCATGATTTGAATGTATGTTATTTGGAGGAAATTAGGTAAATTTACTTTTCTTGATGTCATTATCAAAGAGTAACCATTTGTAAAGGTGGAGCAAAATTTGTGCTATAAAAACTTAAGATTCCTTAACATTTAATCTATATTTAATTTTTGTAATGCATGAATTATTCAGTTGTACTATATGTTTAGGTATTGTGCTAAACAATGGGGATAGAATTTCAAAATAAAATGTTTCCACCCTTCAAGAGGTTCCCAGCTTGTGTATGTATGCATGTACATATGAATCAACAGTATTTAAACACCTTCAAAAGAATTCAGTAGCTTGGAGTTTCAAATAAAATCTTTAATTAATGTGCGTTTTTCCAATAGGTGAAAAGATCATTTTCTTCAACATACACTGTTGGAAAATAGTAGTTCTCAGATGATTTTGTTTTATAATACAAAAAGGTCCCTGAAACATCCTATGTTAGTTGTTATGGTTTAGATATGAGTTGTCTCCCTAAGTTGATTAACTGGGTGGATTAACTGGGTGAAAACTATAGCCAGGCAGGATATGGCCAGAGGAGCTGGGTCATTTGGGGCATATATTTTATCAGCTGAGCTGAGTTTCTCTCTGATTCCTGGTGTCCTCTACTGAGCTGCTTTCCTCTGCTACACCCTTCCACCATGGTGTTCTGCCTCACCTTGGGCCCAGAACATTGGAGTTAGCCATCTATGGACTGAGACCTCTGAAACCATAAGCCCCCAAATAAACTTTTCCTCCTCTAAAGTTGCTCTTGTCAGGTCTTCTGTTCACAGTAGCAAAAAAGCTGGCTAAAACACTTCTTATTCCCCTGCTTCTTAGTGTTAAAAAGATGAGAAAAAAAAAGATATTTATGTACGTATCTATACTCTACATCTTTTCTTTATCATTTCCTACTTAACTGAGGACTCCTCATATTCTCAAATCACAGGTACATAGGTAGAGAATACTAGGGCAAATCTAGGTGAGTAGGAGAAAACTAGTTCTCATTCCAGCAAAGACCTACCAAGTCCCTCTCATATTAGTAATTCTGCAACTGATCATGAAGATGTACACTGTATTCTGGCATTACCAGGCTGGTTCTAAAAACAGTGAGGGGAATCTATTATTGTGTGTGTGTGTGTGTGTGTGTGTGTGTGTGTGTGTGTGTATGTGTGTGTGCCATTTTTTCTTTTTAGATATACATGACAGTAGAGTGTATTTTGAAACATTATACATACATGAAGTATAACTTATTCTAATTATATCCCATTCTTGCAGTTGAACATGATATGGAAATCTCTTTTCAAAATCCAGGGCATTCTAGACCATGACTGTTTTCCTGCATTGGCAAAGACTATAGGACAGGCAGATGAATAAGGAAAGAAAAACAGATGAATCAAATGACTACAGACATCCATGAAAATGTGGAAGATTTCATGCAACTGAACGGGGCAATATATCTGATACATTGATCAGAAACCAGTTGTGTGCTCTTCTCAGAAGATACAGAGAGAATTACAATGAATAGGAAATAAGAATGTGCATTACTGAAAACTACAGTGACCTTTCTACTCTTCCAGAAATTCTTTTAAAGAAACAGTCAAATGTTTCACAAGATGAGTTCAATTAAGCTAAAATGGAAAGTTAATAAAGATTGGGGAAAAAAGCTAATTGCTTTATCTTCCCATAAGAAAAAACTAGCAGTTACAAAAATATCAGGTAAAACTTTCTGAACATTGTAATTTTGTCTTTTAAGCAAATAAAGTCCTACAAATGGAAATACAAAAATAAGAGTGAAAAGTATGCATCCAAAAAGCTCCGTGCACACTGATTTCTCCATGTACCTACTGGGGAGCAGGAGCCAGGAAAGGCCCACAGAAGTGGCCAGCACCTGTTGCCAATAGTAAGATTTACCTCACCTTCACTATGATTGACAGGGTAAGTCTCTGCAGTGGATACACAGAGATCACATTCTTGATATGATCACCATCTGCTTTTAACCCATTCAAGTATTTATTTATTTATACCAGCACCTTGTTTCATTCATTTTTTCAGTTTACTTTCTTTCCTTCTTCTAATAGGCCTTGCTGTCCAACACTCTCTTCCTTTACAACTGGATAGTAATTTAACAAGACCCCTAAAGCCCAAGAAGTTAAATGGAGAATCAATAAATGGGATGGATTCAAACTAAAAAGCTTCTTCTAAGCAAAAGAAACAATCAATAATGTGAAGAGAGAGCCTACAGATTGGGAGAAAACCTTTACCACATGCACCTCAGATAAAGCATACATGAAGAACTCAAAAAACTTAACATCAAAAAAACCCCCAAATAACCCAATTAATAAATGGGCTGAGGAACTGAATAGACTCTTCACAGAAGATCTACAATCCATCAACAAATAAATGAAAAAATGTTCAACATCTTTAGCAATTAGAGAAATGCAAATCAAAACTACTCTATGATTTCATCTCACTCCCATCAGAATGGCAGTTATCAAGAATAAAAGCAACAATAAATATTGGCGAGGATGTGGGGGAAAAGGTACACTCATACATTGCTGGTGGGACTGCGAAATGGTGCAACCGCTATGGAAAGCTGTATGGAGATTCCTTAGAAAACTTGGAATGGAACCACCATTTGACACAGTTATTCCACTCCTAGGTTTATACCCAAAGGACTTAAAATCAGCATAGTACAGTGACACAGCCACATCAATGTTTATAGCAGCTCAACTCACAATAGCTAAAATATGGAACCAACCTGGAAGCCCTTCAACAGATGAATGGATAAAGAAAATGTGAGATATGTATATATGTATATACATATATATATATATATGAATATTACTCAGTTTTAAAGAATGAAATTGTGACATTTGCTGCTAAATGAATGGAGTTAGAGAATATCATGCTAAGCAAAATAAGCCAAATCCAAAAAACAAAAGGTTGAATGTTTTCTCTGATATGTGGATGCTAATTCACAATAAGTGGGGCGGGGGGAATACAGAAGAATAGAGTTACTTTGTATTAGGTAGAGAGGAGTTAAGGGAGGGAAAGGGGTGTGGGGGTAGGAAGGATAGTAGAGTGAAACAGACATTATTACCTCATGTACATATATGACTGCCTGATGGATGTGATCCTACAATGTATATAATCAGAAAAATGAGAAATTACACTCCATTTATGTATGATCAATCAGAATGTATAAATGTACTCTACTGTCATGTACAACAAATTAGAACAAATAAAAATTTTAAAAAATGATAAAATTGAATATAATTATTTAAACTCATCAATCAAAAACCAGACTGGCAGATTGGATCAAAAAACAAGACCCAATAATATGCTGTCTTCAAGAGAATCACCTCATAGGCAAAGACAGCTACAGACTGAAGGTAAAAGGATAAGGAAAAACATATCATTCACATAGATCTTGCAAACAAGCAGGGGTTTCTATCCTCATATCAGATAAAGTGAACTTCAAGCCAAAATTAAACAGAAGGCACAAAGAAGAACATTTCATACTGGCTTAAAGGAACTATACATCAACAATACATAACAATCATAAATATTTCTAACCCAAACAATGGAGCATCTACGTACATCAAACAATCCCTTCTCAATTTCAAGAATCAATAGACCACAACACAATAATACTGGGTGACTTTAACACAATGCTGTCATTACTGGATAGATCCTCCAAACTAAAACTAAAGAAGTTACAGAACTAAAAAATATACTTAATAATTTAGACTCAACTTATAGAATATTTCATCCATCAATGACTGAATATACTTTAATTTCAGTAGCACGTGGATCCTTCTCTAAAATAGACCATGTTATGTAAACAATCACACATTTGCATACATTTGTAATATTACATTATAATTTTAGCATCTATAGGGTTGTTGATAGCTTCCTTTCCATTGATATTGTTTGTGTGCTTGCTTTTGTTTGATTAGACTTGTTAAATTTCTATCAACTTTTAGCTGTATTATTTTTGTTCCATTTCATGTATTTCTGCTCCTACTCTTTTTTCCTCCCACTACCTAATTTGAAAATAATTTGATTGCTAATCTAGCTTCTTTCTGATACAAGGACTTTAAGTTATAAGTGTTCATCTGAGTACTGTTTCATCCCAGATTCTGATATTTTAAGCTTTTATTATCACTTTGTTCAAAGTACTTTTTATTTACTTTTCTAGTGCTTTCTTCTTTGACATGTGACATATTTATAAGTGTGCTTTTAATTTTGAAGTAGTTGAGACGCAGAGGTGGGCTTCTATATGTCTAATCATGCAGGAAGCAGAGTCTGCACAATTTCAAATTTTACAAAAAGGTAAAAGAAATGCTTTTTATATTGATTGTATTGCTTACATTTGTGTCAAAACATTTCAAAACTGATCAAATTGCATACTTAAATATGGCACTTTATTGTACTTTAATTTTACCTCAGTAAAGCTATGCAAAAAGATTTTTTTTTGTCATAGAAAAACTAGAAATATGTCTCTTTTGCTTAAATACTCATGCACTGAGATGTGGAAAAATAATGAGACATTTCCATTGTTAGATCTGAGTTGTTGAAGAATAATACCAAGCTATATTCTGTTTACCTATTTCCCTATTATGTTATTTCAAATTTTACTGGAAATTCTATTTATAATAGCAAGATTCTTGAGGAAGAAAAATCAGTTCTTCTTCTAGTTTTCTACCCTAAGAAGAAAAATTTCAAAAAGATAGATTTCTGTAAATGGAGCTTTCATAATTTTTTCTCCACTATAGTTTATTTGGACAGAATTAGAGAAATTTCTGAATGTAGTGAAAGTATTTTTCTTTTTTGTTTTCCAGTTTTTACTATTATTTTTGGGACCATACAGGTACCAATGTTGGTAATATAATCCTAGATTTTAAAGGAAGCACTAAACCATCAGAGAGGTTATTTAGATCAATAAGTTAAATAATCATTATCCTATCCTAGAGTTAATTTGGGGTTAATGGTACTACCATAATCAAAATACTTATATTTGAACCTGCCTTATTTTTAAAAATCTAGAGAAAAAAATTAACTGAATTTTCAAACATACATGTAGAAATATATTCTACAGATTATTCTTCCATGTACTTTTCTTCTCCTCAAATATTTCTTTCATTTATTCACTAATCAACTCAAAGCTTCACTGATTCACTCAACCATTTATTCATTCATTTTTCTTCCATCCTTATGGAAGTAGGACCTTTCCCTTTAGTTATAGATCTTGATACTTACTTGCCTACTCAATAGCTTCAAAAATATTTTACAGGTACTTCAGTTCAACCTGCCCCAAGTTAAAGCTTAAACTCAATGCCCCAACTCCCAAACAAACCCAGTCCTCTTCTGGCTTTTACCTATTACCCATCTGCAGAAACCAGTGACCAGGAAGATGTTTTTATACCACATTCCCTGGAAGTTTTCATTCCCAGGCAATACCTTCCTCCAATCCAGGCTCAGTACTTCACTAACTATTCTAAGGAATTTTATGAAAGAATTTAATATTTATTAAATTATAAGTCATTTTATAGTTCATAATCCTACTTTAGAAGGCTTTTTGTACAGTATACACAGTAAGTGAAAGATAGCTCTTTCATGTTACTTTAGTTTTTCAGAAAACATTAATTCTTCTAGGCATGATCTGTTGGCATTATTAACTAGCAACACTATAGTTTTATTCATAGGTAAGTATTAACTTTGCTTATCTACAAGTCATAAAACCACCCCATTGACCCTCCATAAATTGTTGGTACATGTAGTCAATGGATCTATGAATTGGATACTATTTAAAAAGTATACTTAAAGATCTATAACTTATATGGGAAACACGTGCCCAGTTGAATACAAAAATATTCAGATGAGACCCTGAGTGTCATTCATTTCAAGGTCACATTCTATCACTTTCTTTCATTTCAAGCATTATATAATTAGTCTTGTAAAATAAATGCCAGCAGTGCTACCGTCCATCTTGCTCATGGTTTTAAAACAAACTCTAGGACAGTACTCAGCATAGAGCAGACTCCCAGTAAAAAGGAAGCTAGAAGTAATGCTTTTCTTTCATTTGGTTTATGACAGTTTTCAGCAGTATTGGTAGAATTATTAGAATTACAAAAAATTAAACACTGGAGGGTGCATTACACCCACCTGAATGAATTAGGAAAATAATAAAGGAAGACCATTTATTTTGAAGTCTCCGTGAGAATATGAAGTCCTCTTTCACTCCCTTTTTTCCTCGTATACCATCTATGTCAACAAATACTCATGTCTCTACCTTCTACATATATCCAGAACGGGGACCCTTCTCAGGATTTCTACCACCACCTGCTCCAATGTTTATTGTCTCTCATTTAGACTACTGCAACAGCCCTAGAGCTGGTCTTCTTGCTCTGTACTTGTACCCTTACATTTTATTCTTAAGGAAAAAATAAATAAATAAAGAAGGAAAAGAAAAAAGAAAACAATATTTGAACCGATTCTTCAAAAACCTGGGACAGATCAAGTCAGTTCTCAATGCCCCCTATCACATGCAGACTAAAAACCACAACCTTTTCAATGACTTGCAAGAGCTTTGTAATCCCACTACTTAACAATGAACCTCATTTTCTGTTCCATGATGGTGTACTCTGGACACATCTGGAATGCTCCTCGCTCAGGGTCTTATTGCATTTGTCATACTCGGGTCCAAGAAGGCTCTTCTTACTGATTTTTACCTGGTTTGCTCCTTTATCTCTTTAGGCTATAACACTGGACATAAAACAGTGCACATCTCCACTATCCCATTCCCTTCTTATTTCACTCTCCTCTATCTCATGTGTGTTTCTTTGTAAAACTTTTAAATTTTTGTGTTGTTTTGTAAATTCACTCATTCTCCACTTTCCTTCACTTCTGTCAGTTCTATGAGGGCAGAACTTTGTTTCATTTACTACCACAGCCACAGTATCTAGAAGAGTGCTTGACTGAAACATAATTCGTTTTGGTAACATTTAGCTAAAAGGGTAATGAGAGTAAGGTAGTAGACCATGGAAAAGTGGGCTGGAGACAGAAACTGTCTAGAGACACCTAGACTTTAAACTTTGCTTTTTGCACAAAGGGAGGATGTGACCCTGTTGACACCGATTATAGTTCGAAAACCCACTAGAACCCTATGTCTAAAATACTACATTCAATAAAACTATAAAAATTTATAAGTTCCCCCTTATAATGGTGCCATAGGTTCCATTATAGTATAGCAAGAAAATAAGCTTCTTGGATTCATCAAGGCCCCATCCTGTTAAATGGCATCACTAGAAACTCTGGGGGCCATGATTAAAAAAAACAAAAACAAAAACAAAAACAGTGCATTTTCACTTTCTTTCTGTAGTCTTCCTTTTCAGAAAAGTTCCTCTGTTTTTAGATAACTAGATAACAACAATTTAAAATCATATGGACCTGTGTGGTCTCTTCTTGCTAAGTTGTGAACTCCTTAAAATGCTGTAGAGATATTTCCTAATGGAGAGTGTTGACATACTCCTTTACTAAATACTGGTGTTCTTAACTAGATGTTGGTATTCTCAGTACTAAGAAAGTGAGTCATGAACAAAATGAAGTAAATATCTTTATGGAGTTTCCACTTTAGTTGGGAGAGATAGGCAAAAAAAAAAAGTTAATCAGTATTTCATATATGCGTGTATGTATGCATTACACATGTGTATACATGCACATCTATACATACATAGCCTATGTTTATACTTATTAACTTATGATAGGGTTACATCTCAATAAATCTATTATAAATAGAAAACACTGTAAATAAAAAATACATTTAATACACCTAATCCACTGAATGTAATAGTTTAGCAAAAAGGGAACATAAAGTATAGGTTATTTACCCTCATTAGAGGTGTAGATCAAGAGTATCTTACTACATTTTGGTAAATCAGGAAAAGATCAAAATTCAAAACAGTTTCTACTGAATGCATATCACTTTCACACCATCATCAAGTCTAAAATTGTAAGTTGAATCATAGTAAAGTCAGGGGTCATGTGACATTTATTTATGCTAAAAAATTTAGTATAAATTTATGTTATACTAAAATAAATGTCAGATGATGGTAAGGAGTTGGACAAAGCAATGGGTAAAGATTGTAGGGTGTGCAGAGAGGGGTGTGAAGGGAGGAGCTTGGTCTCCTGCCTTTTGTATGGACTTGGTACACACTAGGATTCAAGAAGACTGTGTGGACCAAGTGCAGTACCTACACCATGAAACTGTGGGAGTCATTCAAGAAAAACGTGGAGATAAGTTCCTACAAACAAGGACTATGAATCAGCATTTCTCAAGTGATTTTTACTTCATAAGAGAGATTCATACAGATCATATTTTGAAAAAGAAAAGAAACTGGGAAACATATCTAAAAAATTGTTTTTGTTTTGTTTCAGAATCCTTACTGTCAATACTGAATAGTCTTGACTTCTCTCACTAGCTGGGCACTAGACAAATTATTTGTGGCAATATGTTCTACTGTGAAATGGTGATAAACAGTATCAACCTCATTAAATAGAATTAAGATAATGAATGCAATTGGCAAACAGTGGACATTCAATTAACGTGAAACAACCATCTTTTGGGAAACCTGCTTAGTACATGTCTCATCCTCTGGGAACTACCCCTAACACAGAGATCAGCTCCTCCAGCTCTTTGTAAATAGTGGCTTGCATACTCTTCTCTGCCCAAGTCATGTTTTAGATTAAAACAAGTGTAGATGTTTAATGTAAAGTAGGTTCATTAAATCTCTGTCAATTTGAAATTTGAATTCAAGGGTTAATTAGCTTTAGATGCTGGGTCTAGCAGATTGTCATACTGACTCAAATATCGTTTGGGATCTCTTTGCAAATGTTGCAGAGAATGTAGTGTTTAGAGCAAGAAGGAACTGAAGCAGCAAGATAGCAAACAGCCTAACAAAAGTCCAACTGAAAGACAAAGATGCTGCCTTGGTCCCTCACTGCTTCCCAGATCTGAGGAAAGTTTCAGGGACTCCTTGAACTCTGTCCTTCAGTTCTGTGAAATAACATTTTTTTTCTTTCTTCCTTAAATCTATTTGTTAAATTAGCTTAAGCAGTTCTGTTTCTTAATCAAATATGCTTTAGGAGAAAAACAGTAACTCTAACCTATTTGTAATTGTTTAATGTAAAATAATATTTATCGAAACTGTAAATACAAAATGTACTTATTGTAATTGACTGAATAAAAATCAGAAATAATGATGAGTATGAGGTGCCAGTCAATTTTCTCACCCATCATTTCTGCGAACATAAAACAAGACTAGCCCTAATGAGACCACAACATAGCTTTGAACTGCTCCTATTCACTTCTTTTCTTCTCCTCCTCATTCTCAAGGACTTTCAGTCTGTTCACTGAAATGCCTTGAATTCCTAAACAGAATCTTGCATATGCTGCCTCTTTCTTACCAATAACCATATCAAAACTCACCTGTCCTCTGACCCTTTACCCCAAAACACTCATTTTTGTTTTCTAAGGAAGCAATTAGATGCTCTGGTACATTAACCTAAGCCAACATGTTAATTGAGTCTAATATAAAAGAAGACCTCCTTTGCATTCCTTCAGACACATGTGACTTTTGGGGAAAATCTTTTAGTTAATAAAAGAAATTCATACACTGAATAAAAGGAACAGAAGAAATAATTTTTACAAAGGTATTTTTATGATATCTCTTGGGTGATAATTGCACTGAATAAACAAATACCAAAGAGCAATAGGAAAAAAGGGTTAAACTAGAGAAGGACCATATAATTTTGATACATTTAAAATTACTGAGCAGTTCTCTCTGCAGTGTACTAAAATTGGTTTAGAAGCTAAAAATGAAAGTGTAGCTCAATATATTCAAAATTGTAATCAAATGTTAGAACAAGAGAATCAGGCATAAATGCTTAGTCAACTAACTGAGATTATCACATCTCTATGCTAATCCTATGCTTTTAATTAACAGATAAAGCAGAAGGGGCTATCTAAATAACAGTGTATAAAAAATGAAAAAAATAAATTTTCAAGCTCTAATTAAATGGAGCTACAATAACACAATATTATTGTATTTCAGCAACTGTTCATTAGGAAACAACCAGAATACAAAATACCTTGGTATGTCTTTCCAGAACACATTTCAAAGGCCTCAACATCCTCTTCTGTTTTCATTCATGATCATAAAGAGTCCAGATGTTGAACATAATAAGCTGAATTATCACACCAAGTAACACACCTAGCCTTCTGCCCCAAGTCTCCTGATTGATCAAAAGATACTTTTACCATGGAAGAAATGGGCTCTAGAACATTCACATCTGCCACTTTATTTTAACGTGATCTTGGGAAAAATATTCAAATGCCCTAACTAAGTTTCCTTATGTGTATAATGAGCTCTCCTATGTAAAATTACCTCAGCAACAATAACTCTTGTTGTTTTGAAAATTCATTCTTTTACCTTTAAGTATCAGGTGTGGTTCCAGGCTCTTGGAATCAATGTGAACACAACTAAAAATAATTTCCCTCATGAAGCATATATTCTCAGACCCTGTATCTAAAGCACTTAGTGTCTGGTATTCAGTAAGCTGTCAATAAATGTCTTCTATTAGGGTTACAGGTTGAGAATGCCCAATTTAAAAATCCAAAATCTGAAATGCTCCAAAATCTGAAACTTTGAGTACCAATGTGACACTACAAATACAAAGTTCCACATATGACCTCACAGTAGGGTCTGCAAATGCAGGTATGCTAAAAATATTGTGTAAAATTACCTTCGGACTTTGTGTAAAAGTTATATAAGAAACATAAATAAATCTCGTGTTCATACTTAGGTCCCATCTCCAAGGCATTTCATTATGCATATGCAAATACTTGAAAATGTGAAAAACACTGAAATCCAAACCACTTCTAGACCCAACCATTTCAGATAAGGACTACCCAACTTGTACTAATACTAGAAGGAGAGGTAAAATATTGGCACTGAAATGACAGGTATTAGGTTGGAATGGAGTCAGCACATCTAAGACCTAGCAGTGGCACTGCCATGAATTATTTAGGTGACCTTTATTTAATTTCTCTTGGCTTCAATTACTTAAAAGTGGTTCGAAGGTACCTTATATTGAGTATATGGTAGATCATGAGGGACAGAAATAATGACAAGTTCAAAAACATCAAAAATATTGTATTTTATGCATCATGTATTTCATATTTATTTTCTACTTATCTTATTTAAATACATGAAACAAACAAACAGAAAACTTCAGTACATTCAAAGCTTAGGA
Source organism: Sciurus carolinensis (assembly GCF_902686445.1). Lineage (NCBI taxonomy): Eukaryota > Metazoa > Chordata > Mammalia > Rodentia > Sciuridae > Sciurus > Sciurus carolinensis. The sequence continues at coordinate 92,826,298 of NC_062218.1, read as the reverse complement.
AGAAATCAGATACTAGGCAATCAGTTGCACTTAAAACTGAGAAAAAAAATCCTTGGAGAAAAATGCTATAAATGCTGGGCCCAGAAGGTTATATCAACTCAAATATCATTTTGGATCTGTTTACAAATGGGGTAGAGGAATATAGTTTTCAGTCAGAGGGAAATGAAGCAGCAAGACAGCAAGAAGAAATAATAAAAGTTCAAGTTATTGTTGTGGGAAGAGAAAAAGAGATGGTTCCTTGGTATTCCTGCTTTCTATTGCTGAAATATGAAATCTCCCAAAAAAAAAAAAAAAAAAAAAAAAAAAGGCAACATCTTACTTTTATCCTAAAAAGTACAAGGGCTTAAGTCTTAATTATTGGATGAGACAATCTCCTTGTAGAACACAGATGTGAATTGCAACATTATTCCTTTATGGGTAATCTTAACTATCCTAAATTAGTTTTTTCAGTGAAATTTAAAAATAAGATTGGTCTCATACCTATACCTCTCACAAGATTATATATTTTTCAGGGTTTTGTGGGTTTCAATTAGTTTTTTGGCATTTCAACTTTCTTAAAATAATCTGAATGTATATTTCCCCCAGACTAGTCAAATTAAAATGACCTACATGGCTCTTGGTGAGAATAATGTTGTTTACCTGACCCAGGCTACCTCCTTTGTAATTCTCATCCAGATAATACTGAATTATTTGAAGTCCCTGGTTGTCATGGTCTCTCATGCAAAACACTAACTTGATTTCATCTTTTCTTCACCTGGAATGTTATTTGTCCTTCTATTCAAGGACATACCCATCCATCATGTCTGACTCAGTGCCCTCTGCAAAGCTTTCCCTGGTTTTCTCCACAAGAGTCCTTATACTAACAGGTCATATTAGATGTTCTCAATATTACTCCCCAAAATTTTTGTACCTATTATCACAAAATTGATTATCTCTCTGTATTATTATTTTTTCTTATGTCCATCTGAGGACAGCACCATATTTTTCATGTTGGTATTAACCTGACACATAGTCAACAACTGTCTATATTGTGTATCCCTTATCTGAAATACTATGGACCAAAAATATTTAAGATTTTAGATTTTTAATCCAAAGATATTGTGGGGAGGGGACCCAAGTATAAACACAAGATTTACTTGTGTTTTGTATACACTGTGTATATATAACCTGGAGGAAATTTTGTATAATATTTTAAATAACTTTGTGCATGAAAACAGTTTCATAGTGTGGGAATTTTCCATTGTGGCATCATGTTGTTGCTAAAAAGGTTTCAGACTTTGGAGCATTTCAGACGTTGGATTTTCAGATTGGGAATTTTCAAATTGAATTGGCTATATCATTGCTGTCAATGAATATGCAAACCCCTATTATTTCTAATAAAATAAATATGGTCCGATAGGATTTAATTTGTAAAGTTGTTACCTTACTCTACAACAAAAACATCACTGTGATAGAGCAATCAAACGTGAAGAGAAATCAATAAAAAACTGAGGAAAAAAAATCAGTTTCTGGCTCATTCTTCTTTGGCCTCCCTCCCTGGGGACAAGAGGGATGAGGAGAAATACCTTTTCTGGTATTGACAGTGACACACAATATCATGAAACTAGGAAATGCTCCCCCAGCTCACTATAACTTATGGTCTTTAACTCTAATATATGGCAATAAAATGTTTAAGTTTCCATAGATATATCAAAGAAAAACGGCACAAGACCAACTTTTAGAAATAAACCCAAATTTTAGCAAATCTTCCAATAGGATTTATCACAATAAAAGCATCAATGCCATTACCATTTAAATCTAGTATAAAGTGACCCTGAATTCATCTAACTTCAAAATTAGTCAGATTTCACATTCATTATAGAGTGATATCCAACAATCTAATAACATGCCATTTTCACACACACATGCACTGTAAGGCTTATCAGGATATTTCAGTAGTCAAAGTATAATCAGAAAAGAAAATTTCACAATGGTCTACAGAATAATTATTTAAAAATGCAGTTGATTAAAAATAAACTTTATCAAAAAACCTAGATATTCCTAAGTTATAAACAGAAATACTAATAGAAACAGTATCAAGAGAACTCTCCTGGAAGTTAAATGAAAATTACATTTTCCAAATGCAGATTCTTTCTTAATGCAATTTATTTCCATTTTCTAGCTGTCAACCCATTTTTCTATAATAAAATATCACTCTGTTCTTCTCATAATAGTTAATAACATAAGGCTAAAGAAAGAAAATGTGTTCCTCAAAAGTTAAAGACTATTTTAGGGGCAGAAACAAATATTTTCATGTATTGAGTTCCAGTGCCCTCTAATCAGTAAACAGGATAAAACTTACCAGTTAATATAAAATTTAAGGCATATTTTAAATTTTTAGTTGAATTTGTTGAATATAAACTTAACAATTCATAGATATGCATTTATTTTAATACTATTTTATGAGGTCAAAAATGGGACTTAACCATTTTGTTATATGAAAAACTAAAGTCTTAATAATGGTTTACATTATATTAATTTATTTTTAAATACTTGTTAGAAATTTTTCCAAAGAGGAAAATAAATTTTAACTATAGTTAACTACACATTTTTCTTTGATATTTTTTTGATAAAGTACCTTGAATGTATTTTTTTTTTACTACGCATCAAATAAAATCTCATTGCAATTACTACTACTGCCCCTAGAGAACAGTTCCACAGGTGCATGCATGCAGAATTCACTACTATAAAAATTCAACATAAGAATGCTTCATTTTCTCAATACAAATCCATACATTGGTTAAAAAAAATTGAAATGATAAGAAAATGAACTCATTCAAAAGAGCATTTATATAAGTTTAAAAAGGAACAAAAGACCATTAGTAGAGATACATTAAATGCTTCTGGTACTCATGATTAACAAAGGAAATGAGATAGCAGATAGTTTAGAAGAATTCAAAGGAAGTGATACAAAGAAAAATATTATACTGTTGTTATATTATGGTTAGTGAAAATCAAACACTTAAAAAAATTTAGAAATATATTTAAGAGACTGAAGAAAATAAAAAAAAAAAAATTAAAAAAAAAAAGGTATTCTATGTCCAGGATGACAAATTTGGAGCTTGAGTGTTAATGCCTGTCAGACATGACTAATTGATTACTGATTCTTTGTAGCTGATTTTGGAATCTTTCTCAGCACATACCACAGAGAGCCACTACCAATCACTAAAAATTGGCACTAACACTGAAACCTATTCGTCAAACCTGCTCTCAGTGACACAGTTCACGATGTTCAACTGGGAAACCTTCCTAGCCTGATAAATGGCACAGGTCTGTGCACAAGCTGCTAAAATATGTGATCAAGCAAAAATTGGCTTACAAAAATTTGTAAATGCATGAAAAAAAATCTTAAAAAGCAAAAATGGGGAAATAACACTATAGAGAATAATGTTATGATAGGAGACAGGGATAAATCTTTAAAAACAAATTGCCACCTACAATCTAAAATGGCTTCAATTCTGATTAAAAAAAAAAAGTCATAAGTCATCCATTTGTGAGGAAAGTAGTCACTATAAGTAGCAAGAAATTGCAACAATGGTGCCCTCTATTGCAGTGCAGCAGAAAGTAAAGAACATTATTGGCAACTGAAAATTTAACAGAATAATTTCAATAATTGATCATTATGATTTAAAGTCATAAGTGGCCTAACAGTCTAAAAAAATTTTTTTGTGACAAAATGAATAACTACAATAGGGATTTTGATGAGATATTTGATACACACTATAACTCAATACCTCAGCAAATAAAACTGCAAAATTTCTATAAAGGGAAGAACAATTTATATTCATAAAAAGTGTTTATTTCTAATGAAATCAATTCTTGTCCAGACTCAAATGCTTTTTAAGTCTTCCAAAATAAAATCTTAAGCAGGGCTCAGTGGCGCATGCCTATAATCCAAACAACTCAGGAGGCTGAGGCAAGAGGTTCTCGAGTTCAAAGACAGCCTCAGGAACTTAGCAAGGCCCTAAGCAACTCAGTGAGACCCTGTCTCTAAAAAAAACCAAACCACTGTCTATAAAACAGTAAGCCAGACCACTGTGCATAATTAGAAAGTTTACTAAAATCTCCTTTGAAATAACTCATATGCTAAAACCGTTTACTCTTGACCAAATTCACTGTCATGAATTGTTGTATTATTATGCTTTTCCATGATTTTGAAAAATGAGAACAGGAAACACATGAAATAATTTTTTAATAACAAGGCAATTATTTTAATTGTATAATTATAATATATAATTTTAGTACATTCCATGTCACTGTTATTCATGATTACCATAAGAAAAATTCTCATTAAGAGATAAATCATTGTCTAATTAGGTACTTACCTCAAGTGAGAGGGAAAATAAGTGCTTCTCTGAACCATATCAACAACTAACAAAGAATGCTTTCACACACAATATAAAAACCAACAAGAAAATATGTTTTATGGAAAAAAATGTACTGCTGCATTGTAGAAAATACATCAGTTTTCTAGCATTTATTAATTAAAGTGGAAAGTGCTTTAAAAACATGTTCTCCTTACCTGTGTATACAGTTTTTACTCTCGAGATATAACATACCAGCAGCAGCATCTAGGGAAAATTTCACCAACTGTTTGAGTTTTAGTTCATCCTTCTTCTTTCTCAGAAAGGAGAGGAAGTCACCTCCTAAAGTAAATGACAGAAGAAGAATGAAACAAAATTATGATTAAAGTCACATTTATACCCTAAAAGGGTATCAGACAAAACAAAAAGCATTACACATTTGGAATTGATTTTGACCCCCTTTGGCCCCAGTCAGCTTCTTGCAGAAAACTAAGAAAAAAGAAAACATGAAAAGAACACATCTTATTAGAAAGCGGATACCATAAACTTTTAAATACCTCAAGTGCTTCACTTGTATATTACTCAAGGCATAATAATATTTAGTTAAAACAATACTCGTCCCTTTTATCACTATTTTTACTAATTTGTTTCACTAAATTTGCTAAGAATTTTATTTTCTAGAATGCAAAATAAAATATAATTGTGAGTTAAATTGGAAAGTATATGATATTGGATTAGTTATTAGATTCAGTAATTAATTAAAAAGTTAAAACTATTCACATTACTTTATCTCTGCACCAGAGTAAAAAATAAATGTTCTTATATTGATGAGATTTAGACCAAGACCTGAATTGCACTCTTGTTCATCTAGTAAATTACAATGACATCTTGGAAAAAGTTAGGATGTGATGGTCAAGACAAATAGAACATGATCCAAATTAATTGTTAACCAGTTTGTGAAGTTTTCAAAAAGGTGAATTTGATTTTTATATTTTCTTTATCCCAACAGATGCAAAATATCATATACATGCATCAATATAAAAATTCTAGTTGAGATATTTGAAATTTTTATTACATTGAATCTTAGAAAAACTAATTCTTATGGTACATCTCAATTTATATGCAAATTTTCATCTGAAATATTTGATCTACATTTTGTTTCATAAAACTTACACTTGAAAAATAGATTCACCAACTTAAGTTGTTCCAAATTTGTTTAACATTTTCAACAACTGATTTAATATCAATTTTTAAATTTAAATCAATGAAAATTAAATTGATTTAAAATTATGTTTTAGAATCACTAAACACATAGCAAGAGCTACATAAGGTCAGCGATTATCATATTGAATAGTGCCACAATTAAACTTTTCATTCATTCTTAACATAGCTTTAAAAGCTATGGGTTGGTTAGTTTATATAGTGTATTGCTCTATATTTAAGAATTTAAATTATGTTAGAATTCATGTTCACTAAAAGCAACCATTCACACTTTCCCTATTAGGCCCCTAAATATTAAACCAGAATTTTAAAAGAGGGATTAGCATCTTAATTGCCATTTCCTGCACCTTTTTGCTCTCTTCACCAGGCATGTAGGCTTCCTTAAATAGAAAAGCTGTAGAGGTAAAGACTTAAAGACTTTTTCTTTAAAAAGAGTACCAAATAAACACTTGTCTCTCTCCTTAAAATATTGTCTTTTTCTAATCTCTTCTCTTACAAATCAAGTGTAAAACAAATTTGGGTGGGTCATTTACAAAACCAATAAACTTTTTACCTTAAAAAAAAATTTAACGGTACCAGAAAATTTTTTATTTAAGAACTTAACTTAAAAATTTGAACAAAACTCAATTTCAACAGTAAACAACAAAAGTAATCACTAACTTCTCAACATTCACAGGTACGAAAAATACCTGTTAAAATGGACTTGAAATCAATATTCAGGTAACATATTATTTGGACCAATATTCATATATTAATTTTTTTTTCTGAATATATGTTGGCCTGTTTTAGAGACAGTATACCCTTGTGGTTCTGAAACCACATAGCATTCTACTTAAACTACAGAATTACTTTCAAATAAAAAGATCTCTTCTGCAATTTGATTTAAAAGAAGCACATGATATAATCCAGTATTCTGTGGAATCCTGATATTATTTCTTTCCCAAGTTAGCTCATATTCAGCACTTTTTCATCTGCCTCCTGCCCTTTTAAAATTTACTTCTTCATATAATCCTCTTTGCACTCCTCATCTGCTACCCCAGACCATAAGCTCTTGGAAAGAATTGTACCTCTGTTGGTAAATATTTGTTATTCAATGTTATTAAACTATTATTTAACAAATTATTAAATATCATTATTTGGTAACACATGATATATTCATATACAAAAACAAAAAGCATCAAAGACTGAGTGAAAAGTAATGTCAATTCATTAAGCACTGGAAAGTCAGGGCTACAGTTATTTCTAGATGTGACACAGCCAAAGATTCAGAAGTAATTTTTGATCATCTCATCATTAGACCAACAATATTTCTGCCTTTGAACACACTCTTGCTTAAAATAAATTTAGGATGTAAACTTTAAATGTTTCCAGTTTAGTTATTCAAGTCATGGGCAAGGTGATCGTAAGTACAGGAGCAGAGTTGCAAAGATTTCACAGGCCCAGTCAGCTTCTTGCAGAAAACTAGATGGAAGCCAAGACTTCCATAAAAACTAAATAATTATGATTCAGGATGAAAGTCCGAGTCTTGTTCAAGTGCAAGCAGTAAGAATACTTCAGTAAGAAGTAAACTGCCCAGCAGCAAGAGTATGGGACTAAATTTAGGATAACCAGAATATAATTCATATAAAGTTAACATATTCCTGTAGGCACAATACTTTTCACCACCATTAAGTGAAGAAAAATGGATAAGGTCTTTACTACTTTCTCTGAGGTTAGTTTAAAGGAAAGAGCCCAGGCCCTTCAACCTGTTCTTCAGTCATTTTTACTAAGTGTTAAGTTAAAAAACTTAGAATTTGTGATACATATAATACTCATACATGAGGCACAAATGTATACACAGGTATATGCACTTATGTATACATATGTGACTGGATGTATATGGCATAGAGTACCCTAACTTGTCCTTTGCAGTAAGGATTTTGTGCTCAATAGAGGCAAAAGAAGGTAACTTCCCTTTTGTAATTCTGTCTTAATAAGGCTTCTTTCTATAACTGTATACAGTACATTAAACCAAGATAACATGATTATTTCCTAGAATTCTACAGTAATGATGAATTTCTAAGAATATCTTTAAAAATGTTTTTAGTTGTAGATGAACACAATACCTTTTATTTATTTTTTATGTGGTGCTAAGGATCAAGCCCAGAGCCTCTCACAGGCTAGGCAAGCGCTCTACCACTGAGCTACAACCCCAGCCCTGACAATGCTTTTAATAATCAACTTTTGGTTTACTCTGGAGAAATCATTACATGGTGAAAACAGTCATGAAGTCAGACTCACTTGGGTCTGACTGAACAATGTGGTTTGGGGAAACTTTTTTAATCTTTCTAAACTTCTATAAAACAGGGACTTAATGCCATTTATTTCTCAAGATGACTTTGAAACTAAAATGTATCTATAGCATTAGGCATGTGCCTAGCATGTAGTATACACTACTGCTTATTATTGCTGAAGTTATTTTGCATTAAAAAATGAGGATGAGTTGTAGGAGGGATGGTGGCTTACAATACCTCATTTATTTCCCCCCTTAACTGCTACAATTTCCTTTACAGAATTGTCCCCCACCCCATTTTAGAAGGCATTAACCTCACAGAGTGGTCCTAGATTGGTGTAACACAGTCAACAAAATCCAACGATGAGTTCAGGAAAAGGCACATGGCTTAATTCAGGTCAGAGACTCAAGGAGATGACTGAAGGGTGAAAGAAACTTTTTGAGAGAAGTAAGAAGTGCAAATGGAAGTGAACAAGGCAGCACATTATAAGAAATGGCACTGTTTGGAATGATGCTTTCATAGAAAGCAGAAAAGAATGAAGAAAAGAGGCTAGCTTTGCTAACATTGGAGCCAACAGATCACAGGCTGACTGAAGCCTAACTTTAAATTTTTCAATTAAGTGAATCAATAAAATCTCTGGAATTTTTTAATACATCTTTTGTACTAGCAACTCAAAGATAACTAATGGGCATACTATCTATATCAAAAGGTTGCTCTGAGGATTAAAAAGAGATAATGTACATTAAATTTCTGGTACAGGTAGGGAACTCAATAAAAACAACTGCTTATGATTGTTTGCAGTCAAATTTCAATAAGAGGATAGAAGGTTGGTATTTTCAATAACTCCCTCCTAAAGATTTCTATTACTCCATGCTATGAAAATTTGATCTTACCTGTTCTTTCAGTATTAATGGGGCTCTGAGGAACTGATCGTACTTAATATAAACTCAGAGAAATTATGTAAACAAGAATATTAATCTATTAGTTTATAATTAAAGAAAAAGGATCATCAGAGCAATACTATTAATAACTTCTTGTCATTGAATCAGAGAGATCTTAATTCATCTTCAAATATCTTCAAATAACTTCAAAGTTTATTAAATTAAGAGATACCAGTCCCCAGTGATAGATAAAATGTATAATTCATTACCCTTGTTTTTAGGATATTAATTTGCTCCCTGAGAAATTTGTTTGGTTCAGTTGTGTTCAATTATACATTTAAAAATAAGCCAGTACTCAAAGCAAATATTAAATAAGAGACCTATTTTAAACCTCCATTTAAGTAACTGTTCAAAATTCTTGTAAAAAGTTTTGTTCTTTAATCAGAAGTAATAAGAATTCTGGCTGTTAGCCAGCCCATGGGAAACAAGGGGAAATCCATATGGTAAGCATCAACAATGAACACTGACTCAAATTGTACTCCATGAAACAGAACAGATTTTCTGTTTACAATAGGATGTACGTTCAAACAAATTAATGAAGAAAGGACCAATAAACACTGCAGCAAACATTATTGACTGCTACATAAAGGGTAGTTTATGAGAGATGAATTGCTCAGAAAGGAAGATTATTCAAGGGAATGCTCAAGCTATGTGATCATAGCTCATACTAAGAATTATCCATAGAAATAACTAGAACATTCGATCTGCAAAGACTCAGTAGATATGGGTCAGTTTTTGGGGAAAACAAAGAATAAGCTGAAAGAAAAGCTGAAAATGACTTCAACAATCTATTGGCTTTCCCAACTCATTGTCTTCTTTTTAAAGAGGCACTTATTAAATAGCTTGCTACCCAAGTAACAGAATTCAGCTAGCCAAAAAGCAGAGCTGTATATGTGAGTTTCCCCAATTCTGGCACTAGTCTTTTCAGATAAGATTCCTTAATGGAAGATCCAAGATGGCGGACTAGAGGGTGACTGCATCTCTGTCACTCCAGAACTCAGGATTCAAGAAGAGGAGGTATTGAGAGACTCCAACCAACATAGAGCCGTGGGGTGAGTCTCTCCCATCAGGTGAAGCTCAGCCCGGGTGGCAGGCCAGGACAGGGGCAGCTTCTCGGAGCAGGGCAGGGCAGCGAGAGTCTTCCCCAAGCAGCCCTGCTACCTCCAGTGGCAGGCACGATCCACAGTCAGCTTCTAGGAGAAGGCTTGCCCAGTGAGAGCTTTTCCACACAGAGCCAACCCCAAACCCTGAAACTAGTGGCAGGCCCCTGGCGCAGGCAGCTTCTTGAACCAGGGCAGGGCAGCTAGAGACTTGCCCAAGCAGCCCTGCTCCCTCCCACGGCAGGCCCAGTCCACAGCCAGGTTCTCAGAGCAGGTCTGCCCAGTGAGAGCTTTTCTGAACAGAGCCAACCTCAAGCCCTGGACCCAGTGACAGGCCCCAGCCCGCAGGCGGCTTCTGGGACCAAGGCAGGACAGGGAGAGGCTTTCCCTGAGCAGCCTGGCTCCCTCAGGTGGGGGCAGGCCCTGTCGATAGCCAGCTTCTAGGAGCAGGACCGCCCAGTGAAAGGATTTCAATGCAGAACCAGCCCCCAGCCCTGGCCCCAGTTGCAGGCTAGGGGCAGCTTTCTTCGGAAGCACTGCATTATCAAGTTCCTCCAAGACTTCAGGCTACTGAAGGCTGGGAGGTGATACACTGGGTATCTACAGGGACACTATAAGCCAATAGAGGAATACTGCAATATCTCAGAGTCCCACTGATATCTTACCAATATGAGAAAACAAGGGAAGAAAATGTCCCAAACAAACCTAGATACTATATTAATAAAACCCAATGACAGCACAGCAGAAGAAATGTCAGAAAGGAAGTTCAGAATGTACATAATTAAAACGATCAGAGAAGCAAACGAGGAGATGAAACAGCAAATGCAGGCATTAAATGATTGCACCAATCAACAGTTCAAAGAGCAAATACGGGAAGCAAAAGATCATTTCAATAAAGAGTTACAGATACTGGGAAAAAAAAAACCAGAAATCTTTGAAATGAAGGAAACAATAAACCAAGTTAAAAACTCCATAGAAAGCATAACCAATAGGATAGAACACCTGGAAGACAGAACCTCAGACATTGAAGACAAAATATTTAATCTTGAAAACAAAATTGACTAAACAGAGAAGATGGTAAGAAATCATGAACAGAATCTACAAGAATTATGGAATATCAAGAAAAGGCCAAATTTAAGAATTATTGGGATTGAGGAAGGCTTAGAGAAACAAACCAAAGGAATGAACAATCTATTCAATGAAATAATATCAGAAAATTTCCCAAATCTGAAGAATGAAATGGAAAACCAAGTACAAGAGGCTTATAGGACTCCAAATATACAAAATTACAACAGACCCACACCAAGGTACATTATTATAAAAATACCTAACATACAAAATAAAGACAGAATTTTAAAGGTTGCAAGAGAAAAGAATCAAATTACATTCAGGGGGAAACCAATAAGAATATCAGCAGATTTTTCAATCCAGACCCTAAAAGCTAGAAGGGCCTGGAACAACGTTTACAAAGCCCCAAAAGAAAACGGATGCCAACCAAGAATCTTATACCCAGCAAAACTTACTTTCAGATTTGACGATGAAATAACATCCTTCCATGATAAACAAAAGCTAAAAGAATTTACAAAAAGAAAGCCGGCATTACAGAACATTCTCAGCAAAATATTCCATGAGGAAGAGATGAAAAACAACAATGCAAATCAGCAACAGGAGGAACTAGCCTAAAGGCATAGCCAAATAAAGGAGAAACCAAATCATGTCAAAAAACAAAAATGAGTCAAATGACTGGGAATACAAATCATATCACAATAATAACCCTGAATGTTAATGGCCTGAACTCATCAATCAAAAGACATAGACTGGCAGATTGGATTAAAAAAAAAATCCAACAATATGCTGCCTGCAAGAGACTCATCTCATAGAAAGAGATACCCATAGACTAAAGGTAAAAGAATGGGGAAAAGCATACCATGCACACAGACACAGCAAAAAAGCTGGAGTATCCATCCTCATTTCAGATAATGTGGACTTTAAGCCAAAACTAGTCAGAAGGGATAAAGAAAGACATTACATACTGCTTAAGGGAAGCATAAATCAGCAAGACATAACAATCATAAATATCTATGCCCCCAACATTGGCTCATCCATGTATGTCAAACAAATCCTCCTCAATTCCATAAATCAAATAAATCACAAAACAATAATATAGGTGATTTTAACACACCTCTCTCACCACTGGATAGATCTTCCAAACAAAAATTGAATAAAGAAACCATAGATCTCAATAACACAATCGACAATTTAGACTTAACAGACATATATAGAATATACCATCCAACGAAGAACAAATACACTTTCTGCTCAGTAGTATATGGATCCTTCTCTAAAATAGACCATATTTTATGCCACAAAGCTACTGTTAGCAAATACAAGAAAATAGAGATACTACCTTGTATTCCATCAGATCATAATGGATTGAAATTAGAAATAAATGACAGAATAAAAAACAGAAACTTCTCCAATACCTGGAGATTAAATAATACACTATTATATGATGAATGGATAACAGAAGACATCAGTAAGGAAATTCAAAAATTCTTAGAAGTAAACAAGAACAAAGACACATCATATCAAAATCTCTGGGACACTATGAAAGCAGTACATAGAGGAAGATTTATTTCATGTGGCGCATTCAACAAAAGAAGTAAAAATCAACAAATAAACAACTTAACACTACAGCTCAAAGCCCTAGAAAAAGAAGAGCAGACCAACACCAAAAGTAGTAGAAGACAGGAAATAGTTAAAATCAGAGCTGAAATCAACAAAATTGAAACAAAAAGAAACATTGAAAAAATTAACAAAATAAATAGTTCATTCTTTGAAAAAATAAACCAAATTGATAAACCCTTAGCCACAGTAACATAGAGAAAGAGAGAGAAGACTCAAATTACTAAAATTTGGAATGAACAAGGAAATATCAATACAGAGAAGAGTGAAATACAAAACATAATTAGAAGCTATTTTGAAAATCTATACTCCAACAAAACAGAAAATCTTGAAGACATCAACAAGTTCCTAGAGACATATGAATTACCTAATCTGCACCAGGAGGACATACACAACTTAAATAAATCAACTTCAAGCAGTGAAATAGAAGAAGTCATCAAAAGCCTACCAACAAAGTAAAGTCCAGGACCAGATGGGTTCTCAGCCAAGTTCTACAAAACCTTTAAAGAAGAACTCATTCCAATACTCCTCAAAGTATTCCATAAAATAGAAGAGGCGGAAACCCTCCCAAACTCATTCTATGAAGCCAATATCACCCTGATACCTAAACCAGACAGAGACACATTGAGGAAAGAAAATTTCAGACCAATATCCTTAATGAACACCGATGCAAAAATTCTCAACTAAATTTTAGCAAATCGCATACAAAAATATATTAAAAAGATAGTGCACCACAATCAAGTGGGTTTTATCCCAGGGATGCAAGGTTGGTTCAACATCCGGAAATCAATAAATGTCATTTACCATATCAGCAGACTTAAAGTTAAGAATCACATGATTATTTCAATAGATACACAAAAAGCATTTGATAAAATACAGCATCCTTTCACGCTCAAAACACTAGAAAAAATAGGGATAGTGGGAACATTTCTTAACATTGTAAAGGCCATCGATGCTAAGCCCATGGCCAATATCACTCTAAATGGTGAAAAACTGAAAGCATTCCCCCTAAAAACTGGAACAAGGCAGGGATGCCCTCTTTTACCACTTCTATTCAACTTTGTCCTTGAAAGTCTAGCCAGAGCAATTATGCAGACTAAAGAAATTAAAGGGATACGAATAGGAAAAGAGGAACTTAAGCTGTCACTATTTGCGGATAACATGATTCTATATTTAGAGGATCCAAAAACCTCCTCCAGAAAAACTTCTAGACCTCATCAATGAATTCAGAAAAATAGCAGGCTATTAAATCAACATGCATAAATCTAAAGCACTTTTATACGCAAGCGACGAAACAGCTGAAAGGGAAATGAGGAAAACAACTCCATTTGCAATAGCCTCAAAAGAAATAAAATACTTGGGCATCAATCTAACAAAAGAGGTAGAAGATGTCTACAATGAAAACTACAAAACATTGAAGAAAGAAATTAAGGAAGACCTTAGAAGATGGAAAGATCTCCCATGTTCTTGGATAGGCAGAATTAATATTGTCAAAATGGCCATACTACCAAAAGTGCTATACAGATTCAATGCAATTCCAATTAAAATCCCAATGACGTACCTTATAGAAATAGAACAAGTAATCATGAAATTCATCTGGAAGAATAAGAAACCCAGAATAGCTAAAGCAATCCTTAGCAGAAGGAGCAAAGCAGCGGGTATCACAATACCAGATCTTCAACTCTACTAAAAAGCAATAGTAACAAAAACAGCATGGTATTGGTACCAAAATAGACAGGGAGATCAATGGTACAGAATAGAGGACATGGACACAAACCCAAATAAATACAATTTTCTCATATTAGATAAGGGGCCAAAAATATGCAATGGAGAAAAGATAGCCTCTTCATCAAATGGTGCTGGGAAAACTGGAAATCTATAGGCAACAGAATGAAATTAAACCCCTATCTCTCACCTTGCACAAAACTCTACTCAAAATGGATCAAGGACCTCAGAATCAGACCACAGACCCTGCATCTTATGGAAGAAAAAGTAGGTCCAGATCTTCAACATGTCAGCTTAGGATCAGACTTCCTTAATAGGACTCACATAGCACAAGAAATAAAAGCAAGAATCAACAACTGGGATGGATTGAAACTAAAAAGCTTTCTCTCAGCAATGGAAACTATCAGTAATGTGAAGAGAGAGCCTACAGAGTGGGAGAAAATCTTTGCCAATCATACTTCAGATAGGCACTAATTTCCAGAATATATAAAGAACTCAAAAATCTCTACACCAAGAATACAAATAATCCAATCAACAAATGGGATAAGGAAATGGACAGACACTTCACAGAAGATCTACAAGCAATCAACAGATATATGAAAAAATGTTCAACATCTCTAGTAATAAGAGAAACACAAATCAAAACTACCCTAAGATTCCATTTCACCCCAATTAGAATGGCGATTATCAAGAATACAAGCAACAATAGGTGTTGGCGAGGATGTGGGGAAAAAAGTACACTCATACATTGCTGGTGGGGTTGCAAATTAGTGCAGCCACTCTGGAAAGCAGTATGGAGATTCCTCAGAAAGCTTGGAATGGAACCACCATTTGACCCAGCTATCCCACTTCTTGGCCTACACCCAAAGGACTTAAAATCAGCATACTACAGAGATACAGCCACATCAATGTTCATAGCTGCTCAATTCACAATAGCCAGATTGTGGAACCAACCTAGATGCCGTTCAATTGATGAATGGATAAAGAAACTGTGGTATATATATATACAATGGAATATTACTCCGCCATAAAGAATGATAAAATTATGGCATTTGCAGGCAAATGGATGAAATTGGAGAATATCATGGTAAGTGACATAAGCCAATCTCAAAAAACCATAGGACAAATGATCTTGCTGATAAGTAGATAATGAAACATTATGGGGGGTGGGAGGGGTTAGTGTTAGGGTTAGGGTTAGGGTTAGGGAAGGGGGCAAGAATGGAGGAAGGAAGGACTATATAGATGGAAAAGAGGAGTGGGAGGGGTGGGGAGGAAGGGAAAAATAACAGAATGAATCAAACAACATTACCCTATGTAAATTTATGATTAAACAAATGGTATGCCTTACTCCATGTACAGAGAAACAACATGTATCCCATTTGTTTACAATTTAAAAATATATATATATATATAAAAGATTCCTTAATGGTCATATCCTGCTAACACTGCAGAATAGTAGAAACTTTTTGAGTTTTTCCTTTGCAGGTGATCTTTGAGAACTGAGAGCAGTTATAACAATTCTATGAAATAAAAGAATATATTTCTCAGTATTTTTAACTTGCTGATTCAAGGGACAACAGCTATAATCTTGACAGACATGACAAACTGCCATGAGAGACATCACAGTCAACTTCCATAAAATCTAGAATGCTGGAACTAGAAAGGACTTTGGAGGTAATCTAATCCAGCCTTTCAACATTCTGGATGAGGGAACTGACTTATATGTGACTCATATTTTTAAGGCTGATTTTGTAAATACTAAAATTCTGTGGTGAGTGTCTGAAAACGAAAAGTTTGGGATAAAATCCAGCCTATTCTTATTAATAAAGTTTTATTGGAAAACAGTCTAATTCATTCCTTCATATGTTGTCTATTGCTTCTTTTTTGATACAGTAGCAGAGTTGCAGTAGAGACTGTATGGCCTGCAAAGCTAAACATTCTAGTACCTAGTCCATTGCAGAAGTTTGTTGATCATTATTCTGAAGTATTTCTCAGTACTGCATATAGTTACAGTTCCTCTTTTTTGAAATGATTTGTTTGCTTTATCTACAAACATTTCACTTTTATTCTTTGTTTTCTTCACTAGGACTCAATATTTCTATTTTTTGATTCTCCGAAAGAAAGTTTGAAAAGGTAGTTTCACCGATTAATTTTTTGTTCTAATATATACTTTTATACACAATGATATACATACTTTATGACCACAGATCTCCTCCTACTTCCTCATCAATAACCTACTGGTTGTCATCAAGGTCAAGAAGTTTGACTGTCTCTTGTCCTACTTTTTTTTTTAAGTTGTCGATGGACATTTATTTATATGTGATACTGAGAATTGAATCCAGTGCCTCATACATGCTAGGCAAGCACTCTACCACTGAGCCACAACCCCAGCCCCACTTCATCTTTTTAACAAACAAAATACATTCATTTTATCCCAACAGCCCCTGAAGTCTTAATTCATTCCAATATCAACTTAAGTCCAAAGTCTCTCTAAATATCATATAAATTATATATGGATGAAAATCAAAGTATGATTCATCAGAAGCAAGTGATGTGCTACCAAAATACACTGGTGGGACAAGCAAAGGATAGACATTCTTATTCCAAAAGGGAGAACCAACCAAGAAAAAAGGGGTAACAGGTCCCAAGTAAGTCCACAGCTCAAAATGCCAACAACATTAAATCTTGAGGATGAAGAATAATCTTTGATTCTGTTCTACCTCTGGACACAATGGAGTGGGGTCTGTATCTCAAGACTCTGGGAAGCCCTGTCTCTATGACTGGGCAGGGTATAGACCACATAGCAGATCTCAGGGGTTGGAGTAGGGTGCCTGAGATTCTCCCAGGCTCATGTTATATATTGAATGCACTACAGTTCTGAGATTCTAGGATGGCCTTGACCCATATCTGTTCTGGGCTTTGTTCTAGTGGGAACTTTCTGTGGTGGCCCCATTTCCATAGCAGTTATTTGCCTATGCCCGGATGCTCTCCAAGGCACTCTTTAAAATGTAGGTGAAGGCAGTCATACCTGCACAGAACATGTACTCTGCCTTTAGAATTGGCAAGACATGATCACCAAGGTTTATGGCCTGTACCTTTCAGAAGAACAGCCATTATAGGACATACTACACCTGCACCCACTGAAGCCACACCAGGGGTAGCCCAAGAGTGCTGTGCCAAGAAATATTAATTTGTTCAAATGTTTTTACTGTTTTCTTAGAACAGTACTTTCAGAAAAAAGATTCATGTACACAATAAAATTCTAGTTATTTAAAGGGGGGAAGAAATCCTCACTCTCTGCATTCCTTTAGGATTAATTTTAATAGAATAAACTTGGTACATAAACTTGCAGACTGTCATCTTTTCTCACTCCATTTTTTCAGTAATTAGTGGTAAGAGGTGGACAAGCTGCTCTACCTGGACTTCCTTCATTACATAAAGAAATTCGGTTAGAATTACCTCTAAGAGCCATTCTAGAAGGTGAGGATTTAGTCACCATCTTTGGGTTTCCAGTTTTATATGCTGTACTTTAAGGACTCTGCATGAATTATTTTAATAACTGTGCAAGTCTTATATCCTCACCACCCTGCACTGTCTCACTTTGCACCAGGACTATACAACTGTTACTTTCTGGTATGTGACATGTTGATAAAGCTCGAGATCCTGCAGTTTCCTATTTACTACACTAAACCTCATCCTAATAATCTATGCTATCATTTCTCTGATTTCAACAATGTGAGAATAATATTTTGTTGATTAACATACTTTATTCTGCATATCCAATTTACAATTTTCTTCTCCTTGCCTCTATAATTTAGTCTTTACTGTCATTGTTTTTTGGATTATTAACGAATTTCTTTTCAGATTTCAAACTCTAGCAGATAAAAGGAATAATCTTCCCTTACATATAACCAGTTAATTCACTCTCATTATTCAGATTTCAAATTATTAAGTTGAATCCTTCCTGATTCAACTAAAGATAGCTTTTGGGCTGGTGGTATGGCTCAGTGTTAGAGCACTTGCCTAGCAGGCATAAGGTCCTGAGTTTGATCCTCAGTACCATGGGGGTTAAAAAAAAATTAAAAAATGAAAAAGCTTTTACTGATATCCTAAACTCTAAATGAGTAATTCCTCATTTACCCCTTCACAACCCATATAATATTATTTTTATAAAAAGTAAATATTTTGATCTCAAGACATGATAGTCTTCATCTTGGGACACTAGCCAGGGCCTGGAAGTCCATTATCAATGTGCCTGCAGGTTTGCTTACACTTTTTCCTTCCTCATTGGTATCACATCCTACACCACTTTTGTACTCTCTTTGTCCACCATTAGAAATTGTAAACCCTTTTGCAAACTTACTGCTGATATTGTAGATGATACTTGAACACATCATTGTTATTTATTGTGACAAGACTGTAGTAGACATATTAATAGGAGCTATGGGGTTTAAGGCTGTATATTGTTTGCATGAGTGCTATTAATATTGCTCTCCCCCTTAAAGAAAAGGTACTAAAATCTTTCAGGGACATTATAAGTCTACAGGGTAGAAACTGAACTGCCTCAGATCCATACTACTAAATGGGAAGACACACAAACAACATGAAAAGACAGGAACAAAGTACCCCAAACAAACCACGATGCTCCATTAATAGAATCCCATTGACAACACAGTAGTTGAAATGTCAGAGAAGGAGTTTAGAATGTCTGTAATATCTGCAATGTAAAGAAGAATGTAAGAAGTGAAGTCAGATAAATTTTAGGAGGTGAAAGATTACTTCAATAAAGAGATTCTGAAAAGAAATCAAGCAAAAATCCCTGAAATGAAGTAATCAATAAACCAAATTAAAAATTTAATAGAAAGTATCACCAACAGACTAGACCACTTGGAAGACAGAACATCAGGCAACAAAGACAAAATATATATTCTTGAAAATAAATTTGACCACAGAGAGAAGATGGTAAGAAACCATGAACAGAACTTCCAAGAATTATAACATAACATTAAGAGACCAAGTTTAAGATTTATTGGGGAGATGAAGGTATGGAGATATAAACCAAAGGAATGCACCATCATTTCAATGAAATAGTATCAGAAAATTTCCCAAACCCGAAGAATGAAAAGGAAAATCAATATAAGAGGCTTATAGAACCCCACATGTGAAAAAACTACAGCAGACCCACACCAAGACACATTGTAATGAGAATCACTAACACAGAGAATAAGAATAAAATCTTAAGGCCATGAGAAGAAAAAGTCAGGGGAAACCTACATAAAGGGGGAAACCAATTCAGAACTCAACTGATTTCTCAACCCAGACCCTCGACCACAGGAGGTCCTGGAATAACAAAATGGATGCCAACCAAGAATTTTATATTCTGCAAAATTTGGCTTCAGATGTGAAGATGAATTAAAAGCCTTTCATGATAAACAAAAGTTAAAAATTCACAACTAGAAAGTCTGCATTACAGAACACTCTCAACAAAATAGTCCAGGATGAAATGGAAAAAAAAAAAAAGTGAAAAGTGAAGGGAGGAATTACATTAAAGGAATAGTCAATCAAAGCAGAACTAAGTCAAATTAAAAACCAGAAATAAACCAAAATGACCAGGAATACAAAAAATAATCTTGAATGTTAATGGCTTAAACTCATCAAGGAAAAAACAGACTGACAGACTGGATTAAAAAACAAGACCCAACAATATACTCTCTCTGAGAGACTCACCTCATAGGCAAAGACATCTACAGAATAAAGGTGAAAGGATGGGAAAAAACCTATCACTCATAGGGACTGCATAAACAAGCAGAAGTTCACATCCTCATATCAGATAAAGTACACTTCAAGCCAAAGCTCATCAGAAGGGAGGGCATTTCACACTGCTTAAGGGAATGATACATCAGTAAGACGTAACATTGTAAATATTTATGCTCCAAACAGTGGAGCATCTATGTACATCAAATAATCTCTTCTTAATTTCAAGAATCAAACAGACCACAACACAATAATACTGGGTGATTTTAACACACCTCTCTCACTATTGGATAGATCTTCTAAACAAATACTAAACAATGAAACTATAGAACTAAACAACACAATAATTTAGACTTAACAGACATATATATGATATGTCATCCATCTAGGAGCAAAAACACTTTTATCTCAGCAGCACATAGACCCTTCTCTAAAATAGACCATATCTTATGCAACAAAGCAACTTTTAGCAAATAGAGAGAGAGAGAGAGAGAGAGAGAGAGAAACAGACAGACAGACACTACCCTGCATTCAGTCAGATCATAATGGAATGAAATTAGAAATCAATGATAAAATTAAAAATAGAAACTACTCTATGGAGTCTAAATAATATGTTATTGAATAACAAATGGATAGAAGAAGAAATCAGGGATGAAATTAAAAAAATATTTAGAGGTAAAGGAGAATACCGATACAACATACCAAAATCTCTGTGACACTATGAAGGCAGTGCTAAGAGGAAAGATCATTGCATTGAACTCATTTTCATTAAAAGAATAGAAAGTCAATGAAAATGGTCTAACATTACAGTTCAAAGCCCTAGGGAAAAAAAGAAGAAATCAACATCAAAAGCAGAAGGGAATAATTAAAATCAGAGTTGAAATCAATGAAATTGAAACAAAAGAATTTTAAAAATTGACAAAACAAAAAGTTGGATCTGTGAAAAATAAATAAAATTGACAAACCCTTAGCCACCCTAACAAAGAGAAAGAGAGAAAACTCAAATTACTAAAATTTGTGATGAAAAAGGAAATATCATGATGGAAACTATGGAAATACAAAAGATAATTAGGAAATATTTTGAAAATTTATATTCTAATAAAATAGATAATCTTGAGGACATTCACAAATTTCTAGAGACACATGACCTACCCAAACTGAATCAAGAGGACATATACAATTTAAAGATTAATTTCAAGCAATGAAGTAGAAGATACCATCAAAAGCATACCAATCAAGAAAAACCTAGGACCAAGTTTTCTGAGGAATCTCCATACTACTTTCCATAAAAGTTGTACCAATTTGCATTCCCACCAGCAATATATGAGTGTACCTTTTACCCCACAGTCTCACCAACATTGCAACCATTATGCAAAGCCGTAAGGAGATTTCTCAGAAAACTTGCAATGGAACCACCATTAGACCCAGCTATTCCACTCCTCGGTTTATATGCACAGGACCTAAAATTAGCATACTACTGTGATGCAGCCACATCAATGTTTATAGCCACATCAATGATTATAGTAGTTAAACTATGGAAACAACCTAGGGGTCCTTCAACAGATGAATGGATAAAGCAACTGTGGTATAAATATACAATGGAATGTTATTCAGTCATAAAGAAGAATAAAATTATGACATTTGCAAGTAAATGCACTGAGTTGGAGAATATCATGCTAAACAAAATAAGCCAAACCCAAACAAACAAAGGCCATGTAGATGCTAATTCACAATAAGGGGGAGGGCAGCACTAGTGAAGAATAGTTACTTTAGATCAGGCAGAGACGAGTGAAGGGAGGGGAAGCAGTATGGGGGTAGGAAGGTAGTAGAGTGAAATAGACATTATTACCTCATGTACATATAGGACTGTATGACTGATCTTACAGTATGTGCAATCAGAAAAATGAGAAATTATACTCCATTTAAGTATGATTTATCAAAATGTATAATACATTCTTACTGTCATATATAACTAAATTAGAACAAATTTAAAAAATTAAAAAATGAAAAGCCTAGGAGTAGGTGGATTTTCAGTTAAGTTCTATAAGAACTCCAAAAACGAATTAACACCAATACTCCTCGAATTATTCCATGAAATAGAAAAGGAGGGAACACTTCCAAACTCATTCTATGAAGGTAGTATCACTCTGATACCAAAACCAGACAAAGATACATCAAGGAAAGAAAACTTCAGACCAATACCCCTGATGAAGACAGACAGAAAAATTCTCAATAAAATTCTGGCAAATTGCATACAAAAGTATATTAAAAGGAGTGCACCATGATCAAGTGGAGTTCATCCCAGGATGTGAGGTTGGTTCAACATACAGAATTCAATAAATGTAATTCATCACATCAATAGACTTAAAGAATCATATGATCATCTCAAAGATGCAGAAAAAGCATTTGACAAAATCAGCACCCCTTCATGTTCAAAACACTAGAAAATCTAGAGATAGAGGAACATATCTCAACATTGCAAAAGCTATATATGCTAAACCCAAGGCCAACATCATTCTAAATGGAGAAAAATTGAATGCATTCCCCATAAAAACTGGAACAAGACAAGGATTCCTTCTTTTAGTACTTCTATTCAACATAGTCCTTGAAAGTCTAGCCAGAGCAACTAGACAGATGAAAGAAATTAAAGGGATAGGAATAGGAAAGAACTCAAACTGTCATTATTTGCTGATGACATGATTATTTAGAAGATCAAAAAAACTCCAACAGAAAACTTCTAGAACTAATAAATGAATTCAGCAAAGTAGCAAGTTATAAAATCAACACTCAAAACTCAAACATCTTCCTATACATCAGTGATGAATCCACCAAAAGAGAAATTAGGAAAACTACCCCATTCAAAATAGCCTCAAAAAACTCCAACAACAACAACAACAACAAATGAAAACTTGGGGATCAGTCTAACAAAAGAAGTGAAAGACCTCTACAATGAAAACTACAGAACACTAAAGAAAGAAATTAACAAGTCTTTAAAAGATGGAAAGATCTCCCATACTCTTGAAGAGGCAGAATATTGTTGAAACAGCCATACTATCGAAGTGCTATACAGATTTAGTGCAATTCCTATTAAAATCCCAATGACATTCTTTATAGAACTAGAAAAAGCCATCATGATATTCATTTGGAAAAATAAGAGGCCCAGAATTAGCTGAAGCAATCCTTAGTAAGAGGAGTAAAGCAGAAGGCATCACAATACCAGACCTTAAACTATACTACAGATCCATAGTAACAAAACCAGCATGGTATTGGCACCAAAATAGACACATAGACCAAAGGTACAGAATAGAAGACACAGAGACAAATCCACATAAATACAGTTATCTCATACTAGACAAAGGCACCAAAAACATGCAAGGACAGCCTTTTCAACAAACGGTGGTGGGGAAACTGGAAATCCATATATAGCAAAATCAATTTAAACCCCTATCTCTCACACTGCACAAAACTCAAAGTGAATTGAAGATTTAGGTACTATAACAGAGACCCTGTGTCTAATAGAAAAAGAGTAGGCCCAAATATTCATCATGTCAGCTTTGAAACTGACTTCCTTAATAAGTCAGCACAAATAATAAAATCAAGAATCAATAAATGGGATGGATTCAAACTAAAAGGCTTCTTCTCAGCAAAGAAAATAATGTGAAAAAAGAGCCTACAGAATGAGAGAAAATCTTTACCACATACACCTCAGATAGAGCATTAATCTTCAGGATATATAGAGTTCAAAAACCTTAACACCAAAAATACAAATAACCTGATCACTAAGTGGACTAAGGAACTGAACAGAAACTTCACAGAGTAAAACAATCCATCAACAAATATATGAAAAAATATTCAACATCTCTAGCAATTAGAGAAATGCAAATCAAAACTACACTGAGATTCCATCTCACTCCATTCAGAATGGCAATTATCAAGAATACAAGCAACAGTAAATGTTGGTAAGGATGTGGAGGAAAAGGTACACTCCTACATTGCTGGTGGGACTGCAAATTGGTGCAACCACCATGGAAAGCAGTATGGATATTCCTCAGAAAACTTGTAATGGAACCGCCATTTGACCCAGCTATTCCACTCCTCAGTTTATACCCAAAGGACTTAAAATCAGCATGCTACAGTGACACAGCCACATCAATGTTTATAGCAGCTGAACTCACAATAACTGAACTATGGAACCAAACTAGGCGTTCTTCAACAGATGAATGAATAAAGAAAATGTGGTATATATACCCAATGGAATATTACTCAACCTTAAATAAGAATGAAATGATGACATTTGGTGGTAATGGATGGAGCTGGAGAGATCATGCTAAGCAAAATAAGCCAATCCCAAAAAACCAAAGGTTGTATGTTTTCTCTGATAGCGGATGCTAATTCAAAATAAGGGGTTGGGGACTAGAGAAGAACAGAAGCACTTTGGATTAGGCAGAGGAGATTAAGGAAGGGGAGGAGGAGTGGGGGAAGGAAAGATAGTAGAATGAATTGGACATTAATACCCTATGTGCATACAGGATTACACAACCAGTGTGATCCTATGTCATGTACAACCAGAAGAATGAGAAGTTATACTCTGCTATGTATGATGTGTCAGAATTCATTCTACTGTCATGTATAACTAATTAGATTTTAAAAACCTTTTAAAAAGTAAGCATTTTGTTAACTCTTTATATTATTATTTTTATTACCTATGTGACCTTTACACAGTCAGTTTTCCATTCCAGATTTCTCATCAACAATCCCCAGAAAGCCCAGACTAGAAAGTCACTTTATACAACACCATGTGCAAATAAGCAATTAAAGTTGTTTACCTTAAAATGATAGGTTAAATGCCAGGGAGAGATCATCAGAAGAATTTAGATTACATTGACATTCCTTTCAAGTTATTGTAGGTCATTTCTTATTGGGTGTTATTTCTATGTTATGACATGAATAGAAGTTTAATGAGCAAGCAGATAGAAAAATGCCATGTATGAGTGGAAAATTTTTTAGATACACTTTGTTCATTTAGGGAAAAAGTAATGTGTTCATCAAAAAGGTAGTAGTTTTATTAAAATACCTAAGCAGTAACTTTAAATGTAGAGAATGTAAGGTCCTAGTCCACTTAAACAATGTCGACAGGAAAAGGAAATAATTCTCTTCAAGTAATTTATAAAGAGTCACAGAGTGCTGCAAAAAGCACATTAATAACGAGTCTAGAAATTGGGTCAGCATTAGGAGAGCACTGTAGTGTTGCCAGTAGCTTGGCTATAGAGTCTGACAGCCATACTGTAGGGCAGTTTATGCAGGAAAAGATCTACTGTAAAAATGTGCAGAATCCAATATATGATACCTTCTGCCCTGAATAGATTTATCTGAAGCAACTATACCCTTTTTTGGGTATTACGTCTTTATCTGACTATGATGCCCTCAAGCCAGAATTTTGCCTAGGGGTTCTGAAATCTACATTGATGTCTTCCTTGCACAACCATAGCACTTACATGACTTCAACCATGCATACAGAGGAACTTATTTTGTTAATGCTAGGAAAAGATGAGAGAAAACTAAAATTACTACTGCTCTATTTTGCAATTCATTCATATAGTAAATGTGGTATAATGTTGTACCATAAGACATTCACTTCAGGTTTAGGATGAAAGAATAAGTGCTTTATTCCACACTATATAGAGTACTGATCCAATGTTACCATATGTCAAAAATGCCTTTGACAACTTCCCAATATCTTTCCACTTTTCCAGACAGAGGAAGACATGTTTTATAAATATGAAAGCTGACCTTTACCTTTATGGGCAGTTTCTTATCTTCTCCCTTCTCCTCTGATGCAGCAGTGGTTAGGATAATTTTATAATTATAGCATCTTACTGAATTGATTTTAATAGATCTTTGCTATTTTATCTAACTAGATAAAATAGATCTCAAATGTTCTCAATCTTGGAACACCACCACTGGAAAATGGACAAGAAAATTTTACACAAAACTTATCCTTTGAGTCTCCTCTTCATTCAATCTGGTATTCAACTGGGTAGGCATGTTATAGTTAAAACTTAGGATCTCAGATAGAGATACACAGAAATAAGAAAAACAAAAAAAGCAATCCCATATATTCTTACTCCTTCCATTTCAGAAAAAATGTAAGAATTTTGGCAAAAAGGTTTACCTAGTAGCTGTATTTTAAAACGCAATTCCAAATCATCTGTTCTCATGAGTTATAAAGAGACCCTTGATGGTATTTAAATGTGGACCTTTATAAATCTGTTGGTGATAATATTTTTCTAGATGTTAACTAGTACAGGGCAGTAAACTTTACAAAGGCAACTCCTAGGAGGTTTTGTATTCAATAGTGTGTGACTATTTTCATCATGAATGACTTGGCAAATACTGCACAGAAAACTAGTTTCTGACAGCTGTCTGTCTTAGTTTTGCATTGCTATTACCTATATACCTGACAAGAACAACTTAGAGGACAAAGAGTTTATTCTGGCTCATGGTTTCAGAGGTTTGGCCAATTGTTGGATGACACTCCGTTGTTCTGGGCCCAAGATGATGGCAGAAGGGCACAGTGAGGAAAACCGCTCAGTTCAAGATATCCAGGAAGCAGAGAGAGTCCGTTCTGCTTGCCAGGGACAAAATATAAACCCCTAAGGCATGCCTCCAGTGAACTGCTTCCTCCAGTCACACATTACCTGCCTATAGTCACCACCCAGTTATCCAGTCAAATGGATTAATCCGCCAATTAGATGATAGCTCACATCATATAGGCAATTCATCTCTGCCCATTCCCGTATTGTCTCAGACATGAACTTTCAAACCAAAACATTGTTTATTCTAAAGCAGTTTAAGCTTCTCATTCTCACTGCTTAGATTATGTTCAAGAAGGGGAGTTAGTAAACAGACTCCAGAGTCCTAGTCCTCTTTCTTGAAGGAAGCTCAAGGGAAAAGGACATTAATGTGAGCTGGTTTAATTCTCTAGATCTATCCAGTGTGACAGAGAAAAAGAACTGGAACGTTTACTCATTTTAAGATGCACATAGAGAAATTACCCAGAAAGAAATATGTAAATAATGCAGTGTTAAATTGGTCATGCAGATTTTAATTGCTTTCTTCCCAGTAAAGAGTAAGATATTTTAAAAAGATGTTCTTGTTAGTAATGAACTAATAAACCACCGGGTGGTCCACAAACATTTTCAAGATTACCACTGTTATAATAGTTTAAAAATTCCACGGATATAACCCTGAGACTTTAATTGGCATATATAGGGTGGTAAAGGGGATATCCCTAGCAGTATGTATCTTATTATTCTCCTTTTGTATTCTTATACTCCAGGTGTTCTCTACATAGCTGTTGATGAACCACACTAAAGTACTCCTGGATAATTCTTGGACTCAGTTGTGGATTTTTACAACTTCAGGAATATCAGTGAGAGCGAACCCTAGTGGTGGATAGTTTATTTCTGAAATTTTTTGATTTATACACTAAAAAAAGCTTTTCATCTATAATTTCTTCCTTTGTAAAGTGGAAATTACAGAAATAATTAACTTTAATGATATAGAATTAAATTAAATGTATTTTAAAATTCTTTATTAAAAAGTCCTTTCATTTGTAAAATTCAAAAAAAGGTGTTTGAAAAACAGTAATAACATTAGTTGTGTGGTATCTGTTCTACTGTCATTGTTCTATTATTTGTTGGACTGTTTTTTAGCAAGCCAATGGAATGTATAGTGATTATTGTCTATGGAGAACAAAAGTCAAGTATACTAAAGACTAGACAATTAAACTGATGGGAGAATAGGAATTTGTGTACTCCAAGGGGGCTCTTGGGCTGTCTGGAAAAGGCCAGGAAGACAGGGCTATTACCTTGATGGGTGGACTAGAGTAAATGATCTGTTTGTCTTAAGTATGAGAGTTTACAAAGACCCCCAATGCCAATGGCCATAAAAAATTGATATTATCTTTTTAAATAAGTAGTAAATACAAAAAAATCAATTTTGAAAAATTAAATTTCCCTGACCATATTCTGCAAATAATTTCCATTAATAACATGATGTGTGTAGGCATACCACATACTTGTGCACACATACACATCTTTTTTTAAAAGATTATTCTGAATGTCATATTTATTTACTTAAGGTATTTTTAAAAGAATTTTTGGTTAAATGGCCAGATTAGACTGATTTGGGAGTTAATTTATGGAGTAAGGAAAAATCAAGATGTTATCAAGATCTATGCAAACTTCATTACAATGACTCATGTGCTTTAAATATGATTTCTCTTGGAATAACTCCCTGTGACTCCTCACACTGATAGAGTGATTCAACCATTTTGTTCCACAATGCCTCAACATTTTTCATTTTAGCACTATTGTTAAAATCTAGCACTATGCAGTTTCATCATTGCTTTTAATAACCTAACTGATATTAAAAATGATATATAAAAAGCAGACAAGGTAGATGACATTTAGGACAACGTATCAAAGGCAGACAAGTTCAAGAGATGTGAACAAGGCTGGCCTGTCCCATTCAGAGGCTCACTCTATTAAATTACTCAGTCTGAAGATCTGAGATTGTGTACCAGCTCTGGCCAGTGGCCTTAGACAAATCACTAACCTCTCTTGGTCCCTAACAGTGGCATCATAATAACCACCTCACAGGGCTGTAGTGAATATTAAAAAGTATTTATCACAGTGTTTGACATAGAAAGCTTAAAAATTCAAAAAATATTTGCTCTAATTATTGTTGTTACTAATATTGTTATTGCTATTACATGAAATTAACTCAGACTTATAGCTGGAAAATTGTCAATGCAGATTATGATTCAAGTAGACAGAAAGAAGACAGTCATTCAGAATGACCACTATCATTACCACAGAAAGCTGATGCTATGAAACTAAGAAAATAAGAGAAAATTTACTTCAATTAGAGCAAACTAATAATCTTTTCCTTTAGCCTAATAGAGGTTTTGGTAATGGTATCACAAAATAGGCCTGTCGCTCTTCCAATATATGATAGATAATTAAATGTCTTCTTTCTGAAATTTTAGTGACTTCTTGTTTTGAGCTCTATTCTCTGTTGCTTTCCTTGGCTATCATCCTCCTCATATGCAATCTGGATTTTGGAATAATATAAATTCTTAGAAAAATACCCATAAAATAATGTTATACATAATTTAAAAACACGTGGTATTATAAAGTTCCAACTGAAAAATTTAATCTTTGGAAAAATGTAGACTGATAAAAACTGAGAGATAATATTAAAGAGTTTGCTTTTCTATGTTTAAGATACATTATAAAAATAAAGTTTATATAATTTGTTAAGCTCACAGTTATATGTGCTATTCAAATATAGCGTGTCTGTGGTTGTTATTATTTAGAAGGGAAGCAACATTTCAAACTGGAAAAATATAATTTTATTCCTTATTACAAATATATTTATAGCATGTTCTAACTATGATTGGTTTCCAACTGTGATTAATTTTGATATGTTTTTAGGTGGTGGGCCAATACCTGTTAAAAATTCAAGAAGATGCCATTTCTAAGATTTTTTTAGAAAAAGAAAAATACAGAAAGTAATGTTCAAAATTATATGACTTATGGATCAGTTTTACAGCAAAGTGTAATTAATATACTATGCTTTCATAAAAACACGAAGATAGCAAGGTGTTAGTGGAAGAGTTCTTTCTTCTTATGTTTATTCTAAATCTTAAAAAGTAATTTCATAGATTCTGGTCAAGAAAGACCAAGGAAAGACAGATGAGAATTTATATAAGACAGACTGAAAAATTTGGTAGGGGAACTGTACAGAGGAGACATGGAAAAAGTTAAGAAACATTATATATACAGAAGTTGGATGCTTAAAACCTTATTTTAACCAAATTATCAATTTGTTCAGGTATAACTTCAATTATATATATAAGATATATAAAATATTAAGATATATTAAACTTGTTTTTATCTTTCCAGAAAATTGCATTTTAACCAAGTAGTATATTAATATTAGTGAACACCTGGTAGAGCAAATTAAAATTTACTCATATTTCATATCATCTAACCTACCTTCTATCTGAAAAATACTTCATATCAAGGATTATGACACCAAATTCGGCTTTCATCTGTAAGTAAAACCCTTGGTTCCATCTCCTATAGAGACTCTAAGTGGTATTTTGATGCTTTTATGAAATCAGATTTCATGATCTCCCACTGTACCTCAAGATATATACTCAGTAAGGTATCTATAAAATTCATTACTGTTTTAACTGTACTGGAGAATGTAACTCCATATACAGTATTCGAAGCTATAGAGCCAAGTGAAGCTCTGGATCCCAGGCAACGAATTGTGTTTTAACTTTTGTGGTCAATGTGAATCTAGTAGAGTTGGCTGGATTTCTATCTTTGATTTACCTCAAGGAATTACAGAAATTGAACTGTAGCCCAACTCTGACAACCCTACTGAATATAATAGGATATCTTTAATAGGTGACATTCACTTTGGTTTAGTATATTGTGATTAAGAATATTGGCACCAGATTCTGGCTAGATTTGAATTCTGACTGAAGGCAATTACAAAGTGTGTGATCTTGGACAGCTAATTTTTTAAACTCCCTATGCCTTAGTTTCCATCTATAAAATGAAGATTTTATATGACTGTATTAGCATCAAAAGAACCCTAAGTGTTAAGGCTTAAAACAGTACTTAGCATACAATACAATGTCCAATATTAAATATTATTTTATTCTGCTAGATTATTATTTTTCCTTTACCACAATTTATTTTCTTTGCACTTTAGCTAAGTAAGTTACAAATATAGTTTTGGGTAAGAGAATTAGTCTTTATGAAAAGTTATGAAATGTAAAGTGTTTGTGAAACTTTTATGAAATGATCCTTCTAATCAACCCTTAAAAATTTATTCAAATAACCAGAGGTTAATATTTTTATGTTACTAACGGTTTAATAATTTGTTATTTCTTCTGGCTAAGTGTAATAAGCATTATTTGAATATAAAAAGCAATACATTTCTGAAGGCTTATATGCTGAAAACTTTGAGTCCTTAAGTCCACAAGTTCCCAACTATATAGAATTTCCTTATTAAATGTTTACACAATGTTGAGGAGTAAACAGTAAACACAGCAAGAGAAAGACATGCTGGGTTATCAATATTGGCCCCTTGGCTAGGCTCAGATAGCTCTCTAAATAATTCACACCCCAAAACCAGATTAATTATCTTTTATCCTGATTGTATACATGCTTTGTTTTAATTGATAAGCATACCAAATATGGGATACATATGTGATAATTCTTTACATGTATACGATGTGTGATGAGCAAATCAGGATAATTAGCAATTCTATTTCTTCAAACATTGATCATTTCTTTGTGTTGGGCACTTTTGAATTCTTTTTTTTTTTTTTTCTCCCCTGCAGTGCTCGGAATTGAACCCAGGGTCTTGTGCTTGCAAGGCAAGCATTCTACCAACTGAGCTATATTCCTAGCCCCCTCCTCTCCTAGTTCTTTTTGAAATACACAATAAATCACTAGAAACTATATTCACCTTGATGTTCTGTAGGGCACTAGAACTTACTCCCATCTTGTTTTGGTACTTATTATCCACCTTCTATCCCCTTTTCTCTCCTGAACTCTAGTGACCACTATTCTATTCTTTATACTTTTAAGAAATCAACTTCTTCAGCTTCAAAGAAATTTGAAATGAATAACATTATGAAGGACTACATGACATGAGGCTCAATGATGGAAATGATCATTAGTGCTAGTGTTAGTTGACCAACAGCCAAATTCAAGGTGCTTAGCTCTTGCTGAAAGTCGAGTTGGAGAGTACCATATCCAAAGTGTTTTGGATCTACCAGAATAATTCCTATTTTATAATTATTTTCCAACGTAATATAACACAATAAACTGTACTTTCTCTTACATGTTACAAATCAATTTATACAAACATGCTATTTGTCTTCTATGCCTTATGATGTCTCCCCAGTTCTATCCACTTCTTGCCACAAATGACAGTATTTCACTCTATGACAGTAATATTCCATTATATATAGAATAATATTCTGTAGATTATATATGGTATATTATAAAAAATATAATAATCCATGAAATAATATATAATGGAATATTATATATTATTCACAATATATAAGATATATTCTCCACATTCTTGCTAGCATTTGTTATTTTTTTCTTTCTCATTATAGTCATTCTAAGTGGGTAAGAAGATATCTTTTTATGGTTTTGATTTGCATTTCGCCCATGATCAGTGATACTAAGCTTTTATATATATAATATATATATATATACACACATGAATAAATATAAAAATACATATGACTTTCACTATATATATACATATATATTGTGTGTATATATGTAGATATATACACATATATACATATATATGTGCATCTGTTGGCCATTTTTTTATTGTAAACAAATGGGGTACATCTTGTTTCTCTGTACATGAACTAGAGGCATACCATAATGGTGTTAGATTCATTCTGTTATTTTTTCCTTCCCCCCACCCCTCCCACCCCTCTTTTCCCTCTATACAGTTCCTCCTTCCTCCATTCTTGCCTTCCTCCCACCCCCCATTATGTGTCATCATCCGCTTATCAGCTTATCAGCAAGATCATTCATCCTTTGGGTTTTTGAGATTGGCTTATCTCACTTAGCATGATATTCTCCAATTTCATCCATTTGCCTGCAAATGCCATAATTTTATTATTCTTTATAGCTGAGTAATATTCCATTGTATATATACCACAGTCTTTATCCATTCATCAACTGAAGGGTGTCTGGGTTGATTCCACAATCTGGCTATTGTGAATTGAGCAGCTACGAACATTGATGTGGCTGCATCACTGTAATATGCTGATTTTAAGTCCTTTGGGTATAGCCCAAGGAGTGGGATAGCTGGGTCCATTCCAAGTTTTCTAAGGAATCTCCACACTGCTTTCCAGAGTGGCTGCACTAATTTGCAACCCCACCAGCAATGTATGAGTGTACCTTTTTCCCCACATCCTCACCAACACCTATTGTTGCTTGTATTCTTGATAATTGCCATTCTAATTGGGGTGAGATGGAATCTTAGGGTACTTTTGATTTGCATTTCTTTTATTACTAGAGATGTCGAACAAATTTTCATACACAAACCCAAATAAATACAATTTTCTCGTACTAGACAAAGGTGCCAAAAATATGCAATGGAGAAAAGAAAGCCTCTTCCACAAATGGTGCTGGGAAAACTGGAAATCCATATGCAGCAGAATGAAATTAAACCCCTATCTCTCACCCTGCACAAAACTCAACTCAAAATGGATCAAGGACCTTGGAATCATACCAGAGACCCTACATCTTAAAGAAGAAAAAGTAGGTCCAAATCTTCAACATGTTGGCTTAGGATCAGACTTCCTTAACAGGACTCACATAGCACAAGAAATAAAAGCAAGAATCAACAACTGGGATAGATTCAAACTAAAAAGCTTTCTCTCAGCAAAGGAAACTATCAGAAATGTGAAGAGAGAGCCTACAGAGTGGGAGAAAATCTTTGCCAATCATACTTCAGATAGAGCACTAATTTCCAGAATCTATAAAGAACTCAAAAAACTCTACACCAAGAATACAAATAACCCAATCAGCAAATGGGCTAAGGAAATGAGCAGACACTTCACTGAAGAAGATGTACAAGCAATCAACAGATATATGAAAAAATGGCCATTTGTATTTCTTCTTTTGATAAATGTTTATTCAGATCATTTGCCCATTCCTTATATATTCTGAATCCCTTTCTGGATGAATAGTTTGCAAATATTTTTTCCCCCACTGTAGGTTCTTCACTTTTTTTTTTTTTTTTTTTTTTGGCTCACATTCTTATTCTTAAATACACTATGAAGGACTACACGGCATGTGCCTCTATGATGGAAATGGTCATTAGTGCTCTGACCAACAGCCAAATTCAAGGTGTTTATTAGTCCTTGCTGAAAACTGAGTGGGCTAGTATAATTTCTAGAGTATCATGGATCTACTAGAATATAAATGCCTACTTTATAAATATTTTCCAGTGCAATATTAACACAATAAACTATATTTTCTTTTACACATAATAATATCATGAATCAACTTATTCAAAACAACTAAGACTATATTTGGTTGAATAGTGTCACTCAAAAATTCATGTCCACTTAAGACCTCAAAATGTTATCCTTATTTGAAAATGGTGTCTTTGCAGATGAAGATGGGGTCACACTGGATTAGTGTGAGCCCTAAAACCTATGACTGGTATCTTTACAAGAAAGAGATTTGGATACAGAGAAGGGAGAAAGTCATGGGACTAGAGAGGCAGAGACTGAAGTGACACAGCTGAAAACTGAAAAATGCCAAGGATTGCTGGCAACCACCCAAAGCCAGGAAGAGGCAAGAAAAAATTCCTCTCTAGAGCCTTGGGAAAGTGTGTGGCCCTGCTGACACCTTGATTTTGAACTTCAAACCTCCAGAACATCTTCCTTTTGTTTTAAGCCACATAATTTGTGGCAGTTTCCTTCAGCAGTTTAGTAAATTAACGTGGGGTGTGACCATCTCCTTGAAGACTTCATTATGGACTGTTTTTTTTTTTTTTTTTTTTTTTTTCCTGAGTTGAAAGCTGGAGTATGAAGACAGAAACAGCTCTAACTCATGACCACTAAAAAGATTAAAGAAAAACATCCTGGGTTTACTTCTTCTGTCATCTCTTGGTAAACATATATAATTTAATTTTCATGAATTTGCTGTAACAAACAGAAAACACCATACAATCTGAGAGTTCAAAGTTGCACCAACAAATCCAGAGAGATTTATTATTGAAAAACACTTTACCTAGACTATCTTCTGAAACATTCCAAGTCACATATTTTACAATTTTCATTCTCTAGCATAGAAAATAGGTGTTTTTCCCCCTTTGTTCCTATTGTTTTTGATGACACTCAGGTAGCAGAAGAAAAATTAAGCTTGCCCGAAACAGAAAATGTCATAAGGTTAAATGAGTTTCCTAAAATATATAATCCCATCTAAACTATTTATAGTAAACACAAGTATGATGTGTATGTAATCTTGGTCTTAATTATATGAAAAAATGTGAAACTTGACTATCTTTCTCCTTTAAATCACTGTATGAAAATTAGGTTTATAACATTAACTCACACACTCAAAACCCGTCTCCCACTTAGACCATGGATGCTCAAAAGGATGCCAGATCGTTAGCATATATTTGGAAGGGAAAATTCCCCTGAGGATAGAATCATATTCGATTGCTATG
The DNA here is from genome assembly GCF_902686445.1 of Sciurus carolinensis. Lineage (NCBI taxonomy): Eukaryota > Metazoa > Chordata > Mammalia > Rodentia > Sciuridae > Sciurus > Sciurus carolinensis. The sequence continues at coordinate 92,790,947 of NC_062218.1, read as the reverse complement.
TGAATATTTCTACAGCCAATGGTTTCAGGTTTTGAATTCATAAGATAATTTTGTTTAATGAATATGTTAAAAATCTGGGTGCATATCTTTCCAGACTGTCAATTTTATATGCCTTCTAGAATTATTTTAAATTACCAATGGAACATAATAAAAATCCCCTGACTTCTTTTCTCATATACTCTCTCTGTTTTTAAACTAAAAGGAGAAAGTAAAAAAATATATTTGTTAGCTTTTTGGAGTCAATATCCTGATACAGATTCTGATCTGAAGGCTCAGTATATGTTGAAGGAATTCCTATTCTAGTATTTTTATATATTCTCAGGCACAATGAAATCTATGTATGAAAAACATGACCTGTGTAGAGATAAAACCATATAGGCATCTGACAAAATGGATACAAAGGGAGGATTATAATCATGGATGTTTTAAAGAAACTCCAATAGTTATAACAAAAATGTCTCCCCTCCACTACAAATAATCCTAAAATTATATGAATTATTTGTTTCTATTTCTAAATCTACCCTTTTCTAAAATACATAAAAACTTCCTGTATACTTTAATTTTGTTTCTAATTAATTATACATGACAGTAGAATGCATTTGGACACATCATTCATAAGTGGATTATAACTTCTCAGTCTTCTGGTTATACATGACATATAATTACACAACTGGTGTGATCCTACAAGTACATAGGGTAATAATGTACAATTCATTTTACCATACTTCCTCCCACATATGCCTCCCCTCATACCCGCCCCTTCCCTTCCCTTCAGTTCCCTCTGCCTAATCCAAAGGACCTCTATTTTTTCCCTAGACTCCTTATTGTAAAATTTGCATCTGCTTATCAGAGAAAACAGTTGGCCTTAGGTTTGTGGGATTGGCTTATTTCACTTAGCATAGCTCTACTCTGTCTAGTTACCTGCAAATGCTGTAATTTCATTCTTCAAGTAATATTCCATTGGGAATATATACCAAATTTTCTTTATCCATTCATCTGTTTAAGGCCATCTAGGTTGGTTCCATAGTTTGGCTATTGTGAGTTGAGTTGCTATGAACATTGATGTGGCTGCATCACTGTAGTATGCCAATTTTAAGTCCTTTGGGTATACACTGAAGAGTGGGATAGCTGGGTTAAATGGTTGTTCCAAGTTTTCTGAGGAATCTCCATACTGCTTTCCATAGTGGCTGCACCAATTTGCAGTCCCACCAGCAATGTATGAGTGTACCTTTTCCCCCCACATCCTTGCCAACATTTATTGTTACTTGTATTCTTGATAATTGCCATTCTGAATGGAGTGAGATGGAATCTCAGTGTAGTTTTAATTTGCATTTCTCTAATTGCTAGAAATGTTGAACATTTTTTTCATATATTTGTTGATGGGTTGTTTTTCTTCTGTGAAGCGTCTGTTCAGGTCTTTAGCCCAATATTGATGGTGTTATTTATTTTTTTGGTGTTGAGATTTTAAATTCTTTATATATCCTGGAGATTAATGCTCTGAGGTGCAGGTGGTGAAGATTTTCTCCCATTCTGTAGGCTCTCTCTTCATGTTATTGTTTCCTTTGCTGAGGAGCAGCTCTTTAGTTTGAATCCATCTATATTGTGATTTTAAGTAGTTTTTTCTGGTTTTTCCCCAAATATTGAGGCTAAATTACAATAATAAGAGCCTAGAGCCATATTCCTTTGCTACAACTAACCAACAGGATGATCCTAATTTATTCAACTGCTTTTTTTTTTTTTTTTTGAATCGATACCATATCTGGCAACAAAAGTGATATATAATTATATAATTAGATAGCTTACTCCAGGGAACTGCTGAATTTCCTAAGTTTTCTCTTTCATTTGTATTTCCAAAGTTGTGTGTCTTCTAAGGGTGATATGCACCATCATCAAACACATTTGCTATAGCTCTCCAACAAGTTAGATAGAAGTGGATAGACTAAGTATGAAAAAACGTGGCATATCTTTTTTTCTTACATTTATATGATCTTAGTAAAATGTCTTCTATATTCTTTTCTCTCATTTTTTCTCTCCAATAACCTTTCCCCAGTTTTATTTTTTAAAAAAGCCATTTTTGCTTGAAGGGTTATATGTTTGGGGAGATTAAAAACTCTGTTATTATTAAAAAGGCTCACCTAGCATTTACAAAGAAAAGCATATAGATTGACTGACAATGAGTCCACTTTACACTGAACAAGGAGAATATGCAAATATCAAGGTTTAACATCAGTTACTGCGAAAAATTACAGAAGTAGTCTTAGAATTGCTCAATAGCCTAAATTTATGCCTGCCAGTGGATTAGATAAAATAACTTTAAAGTCTATTCTACTCTTAAAATTATAGATATCTAAAAAGTAAAGTAGAATAGATCAAATCATTCTCCTACCCCATTTAAAAATGTTATTTCCTTATGTTTTCAAATAAAAACAACCAAAAAGCAACACTATGGCTCATCTTTTGGAAAAAGACAACACACATCTCTCTTTTCTATTGTCTTGCAAATAAAAAGACATTTTGAAAGAACACTGATATCTACACCTTCCTTCTTTTTGGCAACAACCTTATAATTTTCCGTGGAATACTGCCAGAAATATCCCAACTTGAACTCAAAAAACTACTCTTCATAGTTTATCATTTCCCATCTCAACTGTTAAAATTAAACCGTTCATAAATTTATCTTTGGTATACTCAAGGGGTAAAGACATTCAAATAATTTTATCATTTAACCCTACGTTGTATACTCTGGTTTCCTACACATCCGAGCACACTTCAGAAATTGTTATTCTACTCATTCCTATCTGGCACTGACAGAATTTTTTTTTTTTTTAAGCTATCTAAAGATCTATTGTCCTCTAAACCACCTTCTTATTATCCACTGGTCCTCTAACCTTGATTTGTCTATTTCCTGCAATGAATTTCTGACTGAGCCATGATTTTGCATGAACTAATTCTCTTACAGACCCACTCCTATTACAAATGGCTATTTTTTATATCTCAGCTCAGAAACATTCTCTTCTATATATGGTTGACTTTTGATAAAATATTTGGTCTGCTGAAAACTATAATTCTACAATGCTTAATTTTTTTGCCCTTAGAATTTGAAGATTTTATATATCAAGGAAAAAAATCTGATCTATAAATAGAGTTTGTTCTATTAAATTAAAATGTAATCATTTTATATTGTTTTAACAGGAAGAAGAAACAAAGTCTTTAGATTCATTTTTAGTTATGTGGCAGTTTGACTAAATAATATAAACAAAAATGGGTAACTATTAGTGCTTTGAAAATATTGACAGTTTTTAAGAAATTGGATATAATTTACTCTGAATTATCCAGGCACTGTAGGGATCTAATATTTCACTGAACTGAAAATTCAATTTATACTTAATGTTACTCTCCAGCTCAGATTAATTTAGGAGAAGCTAATATTTATGAAGAACTTAAAATGTGTTAAGCATGATACCTCACTGCTTGCATATATTATTTCATTTAACCCTTTCAACATTTTATTTCTCCATTTTATAAGTAAAGATGTTGATATTTAAATAGATTAAATAACATGCCTAAAGTCACATAACTTGAAATAGAAGAATGGGAACTTAAACTCATATGGATCTAAAGTCACTCACAAAAATCACTCCTAAGGACACCACCTTCCAAGTAAGACTTGCAATGCACATGAATTTCATTGAGCATTGCTTTAGAAAAGTGTTAATGTGGGTAACAACAGAGCATCTCAGTGACAACCGAGTAGACTCAAAAGTCCACCATATTTTTCTCAATTTTCTTAAGAAATCCTGACTCTACCAGATCTTCTGGAATGAAATTTAGTCAAAGGGAAAATTACATAGAAAAAAAATATTTTCTGATATTCATAAAGAATTATTATGTTCATGAATGGATATGGGGTTTGCTTGGTCACTTACAAACACATCTTTCATATATACCTATTTTATACAAAATACTGTAAAGGCTTCAGAAAGCACAGGCCCCATAGGTTGTCACTGTTTTTTCTAGAAATCTCTTCAATCAGAATCCCTTACTGCCTAAACTATTGTTCTAGATGTCTAAAATATGGGGAATATTCATAATTCTTTTCTATACCATATCTATTTATATATGCATGAGAACAGAATTCAATCTAAAATGCTATCTCCACATGAAAGCAGATATAGATGTACAAAAATCTTTACTAAAGCACAAGAGTGGTAGAGGACTACAAAAACAATTATAAAGCAAGGCATAATCAGGTACTATGTAACTGTTAAAAGAATAAATGTACATATATTGATACAAAATATCTCCAAGGGGCTGGGGTTGTGGCTTAGTGGTAGAGTGCTTGCCTGGCATGTGTGAGGCACTGGGTTTGATTCTCAGCACCACATATAAATAAATAAAAAATAAAGGTCCATTAACAACTAAAAAAATATTTAAAATAATATCTCCAAGATACTTTGTCAAGTAAAAATACCCACATACATATGGTGTGCATGGTAAGCTATCATTTGTGCTAAAAAGTAAAAAGATGGTGGCACATGGGCACATGCCTGTAATCCCAGCAACTGGGGAGGCTGAGGTGAGAGGGTCTCAAGGTCAATGCCAGCCTAGCCACTTAGCGAGACCCTGTCTCAAAAAAAAAAAAAAAAAAAAGAAAGAAAGAAAGAAAGAAAGAAAGAAAGAGAAGGCAAAAGATATGTCTATATGTTTCCATTTATACAGAAATGCTCTGGAATGGTAAAACCAAAAGTAAGCTATGTAAACAACAATAAAATTCCATAAAAATGTAGAAAGAACAACTGTCTTCAAAAAGAGAAATCAAGGGGCTTGGGGTCAGAGATTGAAAGATGGCTATTCATTGTGTTTCCTACATAATCTTGAAAGTTAAAATAAATAAATCCTTCAACTTCCTAAAATACAACTGCATTGGGAATAAAACCCAATTAATTACCCTGACCTACAAGGCACTGCATCACTTCGTCCCTCTTACCTCTCCAACCTTATCTTATGCCAGTCTCTCCTAAACTCACCACGCCTCAGCCACTCTCCCATGTTTCCTGCTCCTTAAACACAAAAGCTTTATCCCACCTCAGAACTTCTGCATGCGCCATTCAATGTGCTTTTCCCAGTCCTTTGCAAAACTGGGTTCTCTTTCAGGTATTAATGCAAATGGTACTTTCTCCCAAAGACATTTCTTTCCTAAGACCCCTAAAACAAATTAGATACCATGTGTCACCATCTTTCTGAGCAGTATTATTTTCCTTTTCATAGCACACTGTGAATGATAAATTTATTTGTAATAATTATCAAATTATTACAAATAATTAAATTTTAAATTTTAAATTTCTCTATTCACTACAATGCTTTGAGGAAAAAAAGATGTATTTTTCACCAATGTATTTAGTATGGAACATAGCTGGCATTTGCTAAGTAGTTAACAAATAAGTAATTCAAATCTCACAAGAATAAGAATGGAAAGTCTTAAAGAAAAATAGGCACTTCTGAGTTTCAAGATTGCTTAAACACAGTGTGATGTGTTTCCAATAAAATATGAATCATTGCATTTTCTGGTTTAATATTAATCAAACTAACTGATTTAGAATTTTTAAAAAATTATAACCAAGTTTACGAAATTCCATCCTAATTCATAGATTCTATTTAACAAGAACTTAAGAATATTAATTTTACTTTTAAAGTAAGTAATTTCAATAAAAGTTTTTCATATAGTATTACCTATATAAGAATCTTATGTTTTTAAAAAGCACTTTTAAAGATGAAAAAAAAATTCAAAAACAGGTCTGAGTCTTTCATCCTGTTCAACAAATGAAATGAAATCATGGTTGTTAACTATGAGAAGGGTTTCTCCCTTAATTTATAGGAACCAAAATATAAAATATAGAGATTAAACCACTTGCTGGTAACAAATATTCTACAAGATAAATTCATTTGGAGGTCTTTTATCAGTGGTCTGGAAAATAATTCCCATACTACCAAAAATTAGCATGTATGAGAAGGGAAAAGGTCTTTAAAAACAGGTGCTAACCTGAAGGTAGAAAATCACTAAAGATGCTAACAGAAAGTCACTTTAATCATTTTCACTTTGCTGCATAAAACCTTTCTTTTGGAATGTAGATACTGTTTCTCAAATTTGACACAGAATTTGGGGAATATTTATTCATTTAGACAAAGGTCACATTTTCCAGGTGTATTTATTAGGCACTCAGTCTCAGGCACAGCTGCGTCAGGTATTGAATCATATCCTGTCTGGAACTGAAATGCAGGCCTATAAATAGTACCAATGACAATCTACTTCAGTTTCATAGAAAAGGCAAATGAAGACCAATAAAGAAAAGGAAAGTTTCACATACACAAAAATCTTGTTATAATGACAGTTTTTAATATTATTTTCATATTTTCAACGACAAGAGGCTTAATATGAAGTATGATCCCTCAAGATGAATTTGTGAAGATATTTTATGTTATACAGCATTTGAAAGCTTATAAAGGGGAAAAAGAAGTACCTAAATGGGAAGAGAGAGATTAAATATGACTAGAAAACTGGTGAAGAAATGAGAAAAGAAAAATGCATAATGGACTTTCAGAAGTAATTAATTTTACTGGTCATAAAATGAACATTTAGCAAGTAGAAGATTGATTTCATCCTTAAAAGTTCAAATTTATGAAGGGGAAGAAATACAAAGGAAAATACATGCTTTCCTGTTTACTTGATACAAAATAGACTCCTGGGCCTGGAGGACCAAAAAGACATGCAGTATTTTCCCTTAAATTTGTCATAAATGTAAGGTTCTATCTGCATTATTTACCCTTGGAAGGTGATGAGGACAGTTGAAATCCAGCATGTATACTTCAGAGTTACCACCACAAGGTAACTCAAACTAAAATAAATCATGACTATGATCTACAAGGCATTTCATTATTTGAACCCTATTCCCCCTCTACCCTCAACTCCTGACACTCTCCCTTTAGCTACTCTCCCCGCTTCCTGCTATTCCAGAAGCCTGAAATGCTCAGCCTTCAGATATCCACATGGCTAGATCCCTCACTGGCAGCAGGCATTTATTCAAATGCCTCACTTGGTCTAAAATTTCATTTTCTACCTATTCCAGCAACAGTTCTACTACACTTTATTTTTCACATCAACCTACTGCATACTATACCTATCTAGCACATTTCTTCTGTTTTTATGTAAGCAACAGGAGTATGGGGTTCTATTTTAACATTTTTTAAAAAATACAAAACATCTGGCACATATAGTAGGGATTCAATAAATATTTGTTGGACAAGTTAATGAATAACCCAAGTCTTAAGTAATGTTGAAGTAAAATTCTAGTATAAGAATACTAGTTATCTATGAATAGAGTGATTTACCTTCTAAATATTAATGCAGAAAGATCATTTCTTCCACAAACTTAAGGGTAGAATTTGTCTTGTCATCATTTCTGAAGTTAACTGACAACTAGAAAGGGGTAAAATTTAGAAATAAAAGCTATCCACTTCTTCCACCAGTCAGCCTGAGCCCAACTTACTACCCTAGAAGCAGTTCCTAGGCTGGAAAAAATGTCTATATGCCTGGAGTTCACACTGGAAACTTTATGCAGACAGGACCTATCAGGATGGAGCAATCATGAGCTGTAAGGACTTGCCCTAATGTCCCTGGGAAGAGTTTGGTTAACATCATGCCAGCTGAAATTGTGAACAGGTTGGCAAAAATGGTCAAGTTTTTCATAATGGGATGACACTTGGGATCCAGAAATGTTCTGTGACTGGAACTAATTGCTGCAGGAAGGATCCTTGTATCAAGAGCACTAGGAAAAGCCCTTACCTTCAATGTCACTGTGACCATAACTGCCAAACTGATGTCCAAAGTGGTTTAACAAGAAATGTTATAAAATGGCCTCCCACCTGCAGTATGCCCAGTATTGACTTATCTGTCAACTTCCCCACCACCCATCACATCTTTTGTATCTACTCCTCTATACACCAAAATATACCATTTTTGTTTTATTGGGACCATTACCCATAACTCTTTTGTTGCCAAAATTAACATAAGCATGGCAAAAGCTAGATGGACAGAGGTATCTACTTCCTCCTCCCTCTCTCCCTCCTGTTGTATGGTTGGAAAGTTTTTTCATTTCTTGTTTTCTGGACAAAAGTTACTCTTCCCCAAAAAAAAAAAAAAAATTTTTTTTTAAAGAATAGCATTACAATCTTTGTTTTGTAGTAAAGACCAATACTTACAGTATTTCAATGCAAATAGAAAAATATAAAACAGACCTTTATCATGAATGCAATAAACATTTTTAAAAAACTGATTCAAATGATTTTCAGTTGTTTTGTAATTATGGAAAAACATATGAACTCTCAACTGTTTTAAAAAAATAACTGTTTTCCTTATAATTCTGATAAAATAAAAATCTTGCACCGATAGGCCCTGTTAGGTTCATACTTATTGGTAGGTTATTGGAAAAAATGATTTTTTGGAAAAAAAATAAGCAATTTTATGTAAAATACAGTTTTTACTTCAGTTGAATTCACTATAGTTTTATTAGCCCTGCTAATGCCCCATTCATATGTACCAAATGTAAGCAGAATGCAAATTTTCTTACCATTTAAAATATTAAACTTTATCTCTAGCAATTTTAAGACTTTTGCAAGTCTAGTAACAAAAACTAAAATAACAAAGCAAGAGTGAAATTCATCAGTACCTTTAAAAAAATGCTTATCCATGTGGAAGGATACATATGGAGTTACAACTCTACACTTTTCTTTCGATCATTAAGGAACTTAAATACCATGAAGACATCTTAAAGATCAGGATCTAAGAGCAATAATATGGTTCAGAGCATGCTTTGTTCTGCTCATCAGCCCATCTACCTACTTGTAGGAGAAGTTTACTCATAGGTACAAGTGCCATCAGAAACTCAGAACTCAAGGGATAGGGATTTAGCTCAGTGACAAAGGGCTAGTAGCTAGCATATGTGCAAAGCCCTGGGTTGGATCCCTGGTGGAAAAAAAAACTGAGAACACAAAAAATATATGAATAACGTTCACACACATACAAGGCATTTGCGATGCAAATATATCACAAAAACTTAATGTTCATTGCAATATATCAACATTTGTTCACTAATGGGGAGGGGGAAAAAAAAACCCTTAGGCACTTCTTCAAAACCACTTGTCAGAGAGGCAATTCATTAACAGTGATTTTTTGGTTTAATTTTTCTTATCCCTCTTCTCTCTTAGTATCAACTTCTGGGAAAGAATGTGAATGTAGAAGGAAGAGGTCCACACAAGAGAATAGGAAAAAGATCACTAACACACATGTGAAATATCAAGTTATCGATTTATGCCATTTGCTTCTTTGCAGTGCTTGGGATTGAATTCATGGTCTGTCACATGCTAGGCAAGAGCCCTATCATGGTTCTATGCCCACAGTCCAATTTATGTCATAATTAAAGTAATTCCAATTTTAAAGGATATTAGTGCCTTTTTTTTTTTTTTTTTTTTTTTTTTTTTTTGGTACCAGGGATTGAACCCAGGGGCACTTAACTACTGAGCTATATCCCCAGCCGTTTTAAAAAATATTTTATTTAGAGAAAGTCTTGATGAGTAGTTTAGGGCCTCGTTAAGTTGCTGAGGCTGGCTTTGAACTCACGATCCTCCTGCTTCAGTCTCCCAGGGTGCTGGAATTATAGGCATTCATCACCATAACCAATTTATTAGGGCTTTTAATGTCAGTAAAGATGGCCAGTTTAAACTGTTGCATTTGTATTTGCTTTGGGATATCAAGCAGCAAATGGGGTACAAAAAGAAAAATCAATTTAAAGATGTTATCTTCTAAATGTTGTTTTGGAAACATTTTATATCACATCAAAAGTATTGTCTGTGATATAAATGACAACTGAGAACATTTATTTTAACTGTCATTAATGTAATATGCTTGAATTATAAAGACAAATGTCTAAGTTCAGATATTATGTCAGTTAACAAAGAAAAAGTTACTCATTCTCCAAAGTGAAATTTGAAATACGCTGAATGCACTCATTTAGATCATGCCAAAATTGTTTTAAAAGAATATTCTATGATCTCTAAACATAAAAAAAATCAAATTTCACAGAATTAGGGTTTTCTTTAGTAACTTACTTATTACATTAAAAAATTCAGCAACAGTGGTAAAATATTTTCTTTGTATAAAATATTAATTTGAGAATTATTTTGTTGTTCTTTCTCTTGACCCCAAAATTGACTACTGTGAAGTGATCTTGGCCATGGGTTAAATTTATATAAGGCAAAAATGCCAGTTCAGATTTGGAGAGCACACTTTTAGTGAGTGCCAGAAGTCACATTCCTTAATCCTTTCTTGGCTCCATTCATTCTTTCTATACTTATCAGGGTGAAAGAAACAAATGGCAGGCAAGTATTCAGAGCGCAAATGCTGAAACTTCGTTACTAAAGGAGCTGGGACGGTCATCTCCAGTGACTACCAATAACCTATAGCTGTGATGTCACATAATTGAAACTAATTGCTAAAAAATGAAAATAAAAATCATATAAAAACAAAATTTCACAATGAATGAAAGGAGTAAAATGCTTATTCTCAAAAAGAACTTAATGTTTTGGCAAAAATTAATGAAACTGACTAGAGAAATTACAAATGGAAATGAATAATTAAAAGAAAGGAATTTTGTCAAATGAAGGATTTTTATTGAAAGCTTAAAGACATTTATGAGAATATTAATAATTGTGTCTGAATTTCTAATTCCCAAATCTCTAGATCATATAAACTGAATGAACTCAATTTTTTTTCAATCATAAACAAGATGTCATGTTAGAGAGATGAGATATATTTTGACAATGTCTAAAATTCAGTGAAAACTCTTCAATAATTCTAAGAATCAAAGTTGTAACTCATTTTAAAATTAAATGAGGTTAGGATTGCCAAGGGTGAGCTGAGAGTGTTCCACACAATACAACGATTAATTAGTTCCAGGAAATTCTGAACTAAAAAGAACATCTAGGTCAAAAAGAAGAGGTAATTGAAACTCTTTAGTGAAGGACAGTGGAGACCCTTTGCTATAATTAACCATCTAGGATTCACACAGACATTGCTGAACCTGGAGGTTAAGGTGTTTAGTCTCCTCTCCATTGGGGCAGCCCTAATTTAACTACATTTATGAAAACAAATGACAGTTCCTTGGACCATACTTATTCCTTTATGTCATAGTTTTTCACTTAAAAACCACCTCTCTTGATTTGAACTCCTAAATAACTTATCTACAAAATAAGGGATCATCTTACAGAATATTCATACTTTGATTTTTTTTTTTTTTTGGTATTCCCCATTACCATTTAGAACTCACTTTTGTTTGATTTTACTTACCCAGCAAACAGTAAGTAAATAAGCTATTGAGCATTCACAGTATTTATAATTCAAGAGATGATTCAAATGAAGACAGGATCATCTCGGAGTATTCTCTCTAAACTTCAATTCTCAAATGCTTACAATCTCCTCAAACATTACTCTGGTTAAAATATAGTTTGGATTTATGATTCCAAGGGGCTTAGTTATCTGACAAGAACAGGAACATATTAAATCTTTGCATAATACATTTTAGAAATGGTTTGCATATTAGACACTAAGCAGTTATTAAATCTTGCTTTTAACCTACTGGTTTTCTAAATTTTTCCTCCACAGCTTGATTCCCAGTAGAGAGAAAAACAAGTTGAACAAAAATTTTTCTATTTACTGAAAAGAGTTATTTACTTATCAGTGCAAAAGGTTGAGATATTATGGAACAGGGGGATACATGTATTTACCCAGAGTGTCTTATACAGGCATTTTACTTAAATTTTCATTTCATAAAAGGATTATATATTTTGACCCACTTATACACCTAATGACAGTGTAGAAGCACAAAGTACTATTTTTCCCACTTTCTACTTAACTGATATGGTCAAGTTACTTTAAGCTTTCTCTTGAACTTCACTTAGCTCATTTTAAGTACAGATATATTAATGTCTGGTAGAACAAATGACAATGTTAACTGAAGTCTCTGACAGCTGTAATATATTACATAAATGGAAAGAGATATTGTTCTATTTATATAAGAATAGAGGCTACCTGGTTATTTCTCTAGCATGACAGTTTTAAAAAGAAAGGACAAAAAAGATGCTATTTTGAAGTAGAGTTTACTATAAGAAGGTTCAAATTTTCAAGAATTTTTTTCATATGAAAATGTGGGTTATAGCTAAAACCTAGAGACTATTTAATCCAGTCACTTCAATTTTACATTTTAGGAAAGTGACACCCTGAAGGCTAAAAATCAAAATATACTAACAAGCCATCACAAGAAATGGTGGAAAGAAAAACACTAAAGACAAATTTTGTGCTTCCCAATTTGTTCTGAAGTCCTTCCTTATTGGACTTGAACTCTTCACCACTACCTTCTTTCAGCACTGGTTTTCAATTACCATGTGCATCTCTCACCATGTTGGAACACAAGCGGGGAAAGAATGGAGAGGCAGGAGACAAAGTTCCTATGCTTCTTTAAAGTCAACCAAGTCTATTTAATTTCTCCTGTGTTCTCATAATGAGAAAAGATTTTCATCTTGTAGTGGAAATATCTCGTTTTCCTCCAAAGGGTCATCATGTTTCTTATAAATTCATTTTTATGAATTCTGAGGTATATATTGGTTCTTCAGTGAGAAAGAAGGGTACAGTAGGAGTTAAATAGTGATATATTAAGAGAAGGGAGTAGAACATAGGAAAAGATGGTTACAAAGAATTAACTTGAAGCTGGCATAAGGTACATCATTTTCAAACTTGCTATTTTGGTCCAATTTCCACAACATTATAAAGTTAGATTTAACAGGTGAAAGACTAAAGGATTCAAAGGCCATGTCTGATCGATCAGATACTCACTGAAGACAAAGAAACATTACTAGTTATTGGCCTTAAATTACCCAAAATTTCAAAACAAAAATTCTTAAGTTTCAGAGTGTTATACTTCATACTGTCATTATGTCCTATTTTAATATAGCAGTTAGTATTTTATCAACTAGAAAATTTAGTAAAGTGTTGAAGGAAGTGGTGCATGTAAGTATATTAGTCTTATTTCTAGTATAAAGAGGAAAGCATTTAATCATTTGCCATTAAGCATGGTGTTAGCTAATAGGAATTTCTTTTTTTTTTTTTTTTTTTTTTTGTGGTGCTGGGGATTGAACCCAGGGCCTCGTGCTTGCAAGGCAAGCACTCTACCAACTGAGCTATCTCCCCAGCCCAGGAACTTCTTTTTTTAAGAAACACTTTATCATTATTACAAAGTTCTTTATTCCTAGTTTCTGAGAATTCTTATAGAGAATGGATATTGAATTTTGCCAATGCTTTTCCACATTTATTGAAATAATCATATAATTTATAGCTATTAGGAATTCATTTTTGAATGTCAAAAAGCTTGTAGTACTGGATAAATTCCACTTGATCATGATGCATTTTTTTATATTGCTGTATTAAAATTGCTTAGATTTTTATATCTATGATTATGATTGATATTAGTCTGTAGTTTTCTTGTCCTGTAATATTTCTGTCTGATTTTAGAATCAGGGTAATGCTGGTCTCAAATGAGAATTGGGATACAGTCCTTCATTTTCAATTTTCTCAGTGGGTTTGAGTAGAAGTGGTATTTCCTTCTTCAAAGTTTGGAAAGATTTGCCAATAAAAACATCTCAGTGTGGTATTTCTTTGGAGGACGTTTTTTTCAAATGACCAACTTAATTCTTTAAAACATGGGGCTAGATAAGTTTTCTATTTCTTCAAGAGTGATATTTGGTGGTTTGTGTCTTTTAGGAATTTGTCCACTTCATGTAGGTTGTCAAATTTGTGCAAATAACAATGCTCCTTTATTATCCTTTTAATGTCTATAGACTGTAGTAATGTCACCATTCTCATTCTTGATACTAGTGATTTGCCTTCTTTCTTTGATCATTGGAGTAGAAATGTATCAATTTTGTTGATCTTCTGAAAGGACTAGCTTTAATTTCATCAGTTTTCTAATTTTTGTGTTTCCCACTTTAGTGATTTGTGACAATTTTTTATACTTATTTTGGTTTAATATGCTCTTAGTCTTCTAATTTCTTAAGGTAGAAGTTGAGATTATTACTTTACTTTCTTCCTTTTTTAATATAGGCATTTATGCTTTGTTTCCCTAAGTTACTGCTATATGGGCATATTACAAATATTGAGATGCTATGTTTCATTCAGTTCAAGGTACTTTCTAATGTCCTCACCGATTTCTTGACTCATCGATTATTCAGCTGTACATTTAGTTTCCATATATTTCAAGATTGTTCAGAGAATTTACATTCTCATAAAATTACCAAGATTTGTTTTATGGACAATAATATTGTCAATTGTAGTAAAAAATTCTGTATACTTGAGGATAATATATACTCTGGTAACATCTTATGAGTGTCCTATAATATTAAGGGAGTATGAAAAGTTCACTGATATGGTTTCAGATTCTACAATGCAGTTCGCCTTTAAGAAAATTTAGCAAAACTGTGATAGGCAGAATTGTGGAATGGCGCCCAAACAGATCCTACCCTAATACCTGGATCCTGTGAATTTGAAAACATACCACTCTCAGAGTTATGTTCTGTCACATGCACAGTTGTACTTAAATCAGGGTTATCTGGGTAGATATGATCTAATTATATGAGCCCCTTCACAAAAGCAGAGAATATTCTCCAGATGGTAACAGAAGCTGAAGTCACAAAATCAAAAACAGTTGGAGGATTTGATATGCCAGTGCTGGCTCTGAAGATGCAAAAACCACTTGAAAAGAAATGTAGTTAGTCTGAAGAAGCTAAGAGATAGTCCAGCTGACAAGATGTGAAGAAATGGGAATCCTAGACTCATAGTTTCAAGGCATAGGATTCTGCCAACAACTGAAGAAGGCTGGTAATGGATTTTTTCCACAGAACTGCTAGATAAAAGATCTATTTGACATTTTGATTTTGGCTTCGCAAGGCACTGAGAATTCAGTCAAGGCTGCCTTCACTTTTTGTTGGGGAAGGGAGGTACTGGGGATTAAACCCAAGGGTGCTTTACCACTGAGCTATATCCCCAGCCCTTTTTATTTTGGAACAGGGTCTCACTAAGTTGTTGAGGGTCTTGCTTACTTCCTGAGGCTGGCCTTGATCTTGCAATTTTCCTGCCTCAACCACCTGAATTGTGGGATTACAGTGAGCCACTGCATCCAGCTCTGCCTCGATTTCTTACCCACATTACCGTGGGGTTACAAATGGGTATTGCTTTAAGCTTCTAGACAGTGATAATTAGTCATCCAGCAATAGACAGCTACTACATTTACTTTAAATCAAAATGCAAGTTTGGATCTAACTCCTTTACTATTTTTCCCCTCCTTCCAAATGATTCTTATGAGTCCAGAATTATTTATCATTGTTTGTTAAAAATAAAACTACCAAATCCTTAAATAAATGATAGGTTGTACAAATTATATAAATACACAAAATGGAATACACTATAACCAGTAAAAGGGAGAAGTAGTACATGGATAACAAAACATTAAAACCAACCCAAGTTGTATTAATAAGAGAAAAAAGCAAGATCTGATAGTGTTATGGAATGATTTTTCTTATAATTTAATTTAAAGGATTTCATAAAATCAAGATAACTATATTAAACATCTTTCTGGAAAAAATTTAAAAATCTGTAATAGCCAACAAGTTTTGTAATATAAGTAGATTGTTGAGTGGAAGGCTTTAATTTTTCATTTTCTACCTTTCATTACCTTTTAAAATAAAGAAGTATCAACAGAGGTTACTTGTCAGTGTCTGAATAAACACTTGCCTGGATTTCATACAAAACTATCTTGTTGTTTTATTTAATTTAAACTTGTCATCTGGAACTTGAATCCATGCTCCTCTAAGTACCCATAAAACCACTCACTTTGCCTTATCAAGTTTTTCCCCCTCACTTCTCAATGGCATTGCTTTTTAACCAGGGGCCTTGTTTGCACCTATATGAATGTTAATATGTATGTAAAACATTCATATCCTATTTTAATTATACACTATTCACTGTTCTTAAAATTTTATGCTGAATCTTTTCATTTTTTTCACAATAGTGGAACTTGCATTAAGATACAGATCCTAAGTAGTACAAACCATTCCAACAAACAATGCCATCTTGATGAAGATAAAGATAATGATCTGTGTATTCATAGTTATATAGTAATATTGTGAATATTCCAATAGGAGGTAAAGTATTATGATAAAATGGGACCAATAATCCTAAATACTGGAACAATTATGTACACGGCATTTAATGGGCAAGTTCCACTACTAGTTTTATTTAATGTATTTTAATGGAAATGACAAATAGTTTTTCATATTCCTTTAAATGTCTTCTTTCAAAATGAATAATTGTTACAGGTAAAACTGAAAATGGTAAATCTGTTTCAGTGATTAAATATTGTACTTATAAACCTTATTGTTGGGACTAATGACATGTTAACTAACTCAGGCTGACTCCTTACTCCCTGGTGGGTGAGCTAGATCAAGGCCTCAATGGCAGTTTCAAAAGTTAATGATGATAAATCAGACCACCATCAGGGATTGGGTAACAACAGTTCTGCGAACGTGATCAGCTCGTGCTTGCCATATAGTCCTATGGGACTCTCGCCTGTGTGAATCCCCTGTGCCTTGCTGACCTTTAAGCTGATTGGTTCCCGCCTAGCCTTCAACCTACATAAAAGCTGTGTGACTTCCTCAATAAACGAGTTCCTGCTGTGACTGGTCTCCCTGACACAGCTGATTGTCCTCCACCTAGAGGGCTGGGTGCAGGCGGTCAGTTGGCCCTACCTTTCTCCGTCTGGCCTTGTTGGGGAGTGCTCCCTTCCCTTGTCGCTGGTTGAGAAGAGCAAGGGGGCTAAAGACCCCAACACCTTATCAAGATCAAATTTTACCTCTGATTGTATTTTCTACAGCAGAAAGTAGACAATGAGAAAAACCTAAAAACACAATCTCAGTTTGAGGCTGTCCTTGTCATGTTAACCAAAAGACCTGGAGGCACTGAAGGTCACCAAAAATACAATATTACCAAATAGCTCCCATTTCTGTATGTCTACATGTCAAAGAAGTTCACAGTTCATAAGTGACCTACACAACCATGAGATTATTACACAATCAAAATAGGGTATGTGGAGATGTACTTGGAAAATGATACACAAGAATTAAATATAAGTGCCATCACTGTTACAAAGTCACACTAAGTAGACTTTCTTTTTCTAAACAGCTTTTTACACATAAACATAACTGGATTCCAAGTGTAACTACACTGTAATAAATCTGTCTCAAAAAAAAAAGTTAGCTGACATTTTCGGAAAACAGCAAAGTGTAATAGCCTATAAAACACTGAGTATATGTACAAGCTCTTTGTTATAGGGAAAATGTTAGACAAAATCCTTGGAAACTTTACAAGGAGAAATCAAAGAGACTGAACATAAAAAAGTAATAAAACATAACATTAAAATGTCATTGTGCAAGCCTCTCAAATCACATTACCTGAAACCAGTTCCATAATGATGTAGACAGGTTGTCTTTGTGTGCAAACTCCTATGAGTTTGACAATATTGGGATGATCATATTGCTTGAGAATTCTGGATGAAAGAAAAGAACAATTGTTATTTGAATACAAATGAATTCCTTTGTCATCAATACTTTATTATTTTTAAATGATGTGCACAAATAGAATTGTTTTAATCATAATTCAATTTTTAAAATATAAATATAACCCCCAATTATGATAAATGGGATGTACATAAACAAGTACTCAAATATTAACAAAATATAGAAGTGGGTCAATTTTCCTTAATTCAATTAAATATTCACTTAAAAATTGTCTACTCTTAATGAGTATCAATTATGTTAAATAGGAATAATCTAGTTTGTTTAAAAGATGTAGAACTTCCTTCAATGTGTCTGGTTTTAGCACCACCACAAAAAAATCATCTCATACTGGTAAATGCTGCAGAGATCATTAGACTTTATAATATTTAAGTGCTTTCTTATCATGATCAATAATAAATGGTAAGACAAAAAAAGTTGATGAATTTGGCAAAATTTTAAAAAACAACCAAGTAACATACTAAAGCTGAAGCAGAATAGAGTTAATTTGGTAAGACAAAACTTCGTCAAAGATTATAAAATAGCATAGGCTCATCCACGGGATTCCAAGTATGATCTAAAAATGAGTTCGATTTGCTCAGAAGCCTATCTGCCCCAATTACGTCTTTTACGTTCAAATTTTATCCACTGACAGTTTTAAATTTGCTCTTATTTGAAAACTACCGTATTCTTACCTAGAATGAAAGAACTTTGGAGAAAGAAAAAAATATGTTTTGTATGTATATGGTTAGATCAGGAAAAACACTAAAAATATTTTAGACTTAAAATGTAATGATTTACAAATAAAAAGATTACAAAGAATTCTAGAGATAGAGGAAAAATTTGGCCAATAACTTTGAGATCACACTTTCTACTAGAAATTAAAAGGAAAGTTTCAAGAATGTTTGACTTTAATCTGAATTATCTTTTCTTAGGTTGGAAGCTGCTTAGTAAAGAAATTGCAAAAAACGTCCAGTATGAACTCTGATAATATTAGATATCTAAATATATTTAGAACCTATTAAAGAACACTCAGAAGCTTGAATGAACAAACTTTTCATTTTTAACAAAAAAATTTCTAATTTTACTTTACAAGAAGAAATTAAGCTCTTCACTGTGCAACAAAACAATTACATTGGAAACAAATTTAATTTTTTTGAAAATGTTAAAACATAGCCTTAAGAATACCTGTGAATAGCCATAAAATAATGAGGCTATGAATTTCAATTATGAGAGCTTGGCTTTTAACTTATATTTTATTGGAAATTCTGAAAACTATGTAAGAAAAAGTTCTCCAACTTTATTCTATAGATAATATTTAATAAATGTATCCCACTATTTTTATCTGTTGCCAGGAACATTCATTTTTAGATAATAAATGGAAAAATGTACATCAAAATGATCCACGTGATGGGACTCAGTTTTCTCCTTGTCATCTACTCTTTACTCTAACACCACAAAAATCCATGGATCCATGTATCCTCCTTTCCCATCATCCATTCATCATTTCGTTCATCTCTCATCCACATGTCTGTCTAGTTTACTCTGTCAGTTACCTGTTGGTTTAGTGTTTTGTAGTATATACTGGGTTTTGCCACTAAAAGAACAGTTTTAACTATTTGTAATACAGGGATAGCAAGGTGAAATATTAAACTTCAGCTCACAGAAAAAAAAAAGAGACAATAAAGTAGAAACAATATATACATTTTTGAACAAATGCCAAACACTAGACTGAAAAGGAAATTTGAGATTCTCCGAAAAGTTAGTAACTGGTAAAAGAGAATCAAGTCAATAATATCCAAGGAGAATAGGATATATAATTCCATATCTAAATGTACATATAAATACCTTAATCATATGATAAAGTAATTTTTAAAAAAAATTTTTAGTTTTCAATGGACTATATTTTATATTTATATGTAGTGCTGAGAATCAAACTCAGTGCCTCATACATGCTAGGCAAGCGCTCTACCACTGAGCCAAAACCCCAGTTCCAATAATGCTTTTTCTAAGAATAATCACGTTGCATGTAAACATATATAGGTCAATGTATTATAAAAGCAAAAATACTGCATTATTTAAGGACATATAGAACACTCACTGCTTTTAAGTAACTGTCTTGCTATGATTGCCTATTGACATACAGTCTACCTCAAAAAACAACTTTGCTTTCTCATTATAAAAGTGCTTACTTAAGAGGGTTCTGAAAGTGCTTATTTCTACTTCAGCAAATCACAATTTAAGATGTCTTCAAACTTACATTTTGATTATAAATACATTGTGATGAATAAATGCATTATAGTGAATTAAAAATGCATATTTATATTACTTTAGAGAACTCACTTGGCTTCTTGTAAAAATTTTATTTTCAATTCCTGAGGAAGATCTTCTTTACATGTTTTAACAGCAACATTAGTTTTATCCTTTAATGTGCCCTTATATACTTCACCAAAATTTCCCTGAAAATAGAAATCATTGTTTGAGATGTATGACAGCATGTAAATCTTTGCTAAACATAAGAAAAACATGCAATGAGACAGTTTGAGTTAATCACAAAGAACTGAGACTATATCAGTATACATTCTTACTGCTGGGCCTCTACTTATCTGAATGATTCTAAACTGTTATAATTCAACTTGTCTAAAACTTATCATCCAAAGTTCTTCCTGACTAAACTGCTTTCTTCAGTTACTAGAACTGTCATTCTCTATGTAAGCACTCAGTTCCTGACTTGACAACACTTTTCATTTTCCTCCTTTCATCTCACAAAGGTTACCCTTATTCAGGATCTCAATCTTCTCATCTAAACTGGTCTCATCTTAAATCGCTCACTCCTCCAATCCATGTACCATAGCACTGCCAGGCTAATCTTTGCTAGAGAAAACTTTGATTCTACTACTACCTTGCTTAATATCCATCCTTCAATTACCATTACTTTCTTAGCCTCTAGCTGCACAGTATAGTCCCCCAATGTTATATGTGTTCTAAACTTATTTGAGTTTAGTGATCACAGAATATGTACCATGGTTTTAATTTATTTTACCATCTATGGAAAAACCCCACCTCCAATTAGAAAATGCCACCTCAGCTTTAAGTCTATTTCCTACACTTTCTCCTTCATGAAGACTTTCTTGATCTTCCCTATACTATGTGTCCTGTTCCTTAACACTCATCTCCCCATTTTCCCTTTGTATTTTTCTAATGGTTTCTGCTTTACATAACAAGGTCTTGATCCCCACTGAGCATTTGAAAAAATTTAAACATTCTTCTGACAAATGTTACCTGGACAGCTTCATAGGACAGCCATTACTGTCTACCATGAAATGTACAAAACTTCATCTCTGCTTTCAGCCTTAGATCCATGGGGACAAGTCTCACTATACTTTTTGTTTATATCAATCATCATAAGATCATGGTCCTGGGTGAATTTTTACTTCCTCCTCCCTATCATCAGATTTTACACACTTCCATTTAATTCTTCCTTCTCTTCTATAGCCAACTTCCACTGTGTCGTCTGGAATTCATAGTATATTACCAACATATCTTCAGTCTACCCTTTGATCATTTCCTTTACCTTCTTCTAATAGGATCCTGTTCCTCACCTGAAAACCACCAAATGATTATGAACTTCCCTTTGTCCTCTAAGGAATACCTTCTCTGCTATCCCCATATAATTCTATGTTTGTCTCAATTTCACATTTCTTTATTTTGCTTTGCAGAGGATCAAATCCAGGCCTGACAAATGCTAGGCAAGTACTCTACCAGTGAGCTACTCTCCCAACCTAATCTTACAATTCTAAATATCAACTATATATCAACAACTATGATATTTGTACCTTTGACACAGTCAAACCTTTGACACACCTGATGTTCACTTTTGTCTGAAGCTTGAGGCACTTATACTGACATCTCTCTTAATCCTCTCACAGATATTCAATTATATAGGTAAATATTCAAATGTATCTAGAACCCACCACTTCTCATCACTCCCAGTCACCACCCTTTTCTAGCATCATCTTCTACTAAGTTATGTACAACTGCCTCCTAACTTTCAAACTCAGTCTAATTTTAACAGTGACCTTTTTAAAAAGGTCATGCCACTGGTATTGGAACCAAAATAGACAGGTAGATCAATGGTACAGAAGAGAGGACACAGACACAAACCCAAATAAATACAGTTTTCTCATACTAGACAAAGGTGCCTAAAACATACAATGGAGAAAAGATAGCCTGTTCAACAAATGATGCTGGGAAAACTGGAAATCCATATGCAACTGAATGAAATTAACCCCTTTTCTCTCATCCTGCACAAAACTCAACTCAAAAATGGATCAAGGACCTTGAAATCAGACCAGAGACCCTGCACCTTATAGAAGAAAAAGTAGGTCCAAATCTTCATCATGTCAGCTTAGGATCAGACTTCCTTAACATGACTCCCAAAGCACAAGAAATAAAAGCAGGAATCAATAATTGAGATAGGTTCAAACTAGTATCCTCAGCAAAGGATACTATCAGCAAAGTGAAGAGAGAGCCTATAGAGTGGGAGAAAATCTTTGCCACACATGCTTCAGAGCACTAATCTCCAGAATCTATAAAGAACTCAAAAAACTCTACACCAAGAATACAAAGAACCCAATCGACAAATGGGCTAAGGAAATGAGCAGACACTTCGCAGAAGATCTACAAGCAATCAACGGATATGAAAAAATGTTCAACACCTCTAGTAATAAGAGAAATGCAAATCAAAACTACCCTAAGATTCCATCTCACCCCAATTAGAATGGCAATTATCGAGAATACAAGCAACAATAGGTATTGGAGAGGATGTGGGGGAAAAGATACCCTCATACATTGCTGGTGGGACTGTAAATTATTGCATCCACTCTGGAAAGCAGTGTGGAGATTCCTTAGAAAACTTGTAATGGAACCACCATTTGACCCAGCTATCCCACTCCTCGGCCTATACCCAAAGGACTTAAAATCAGCATACTACAGTGATGCAGTCACATCAATGTTCATAGCTGCTCAATTCACAATTGCTAGATTGTGGAACCAACTTACATGCCCTTCAATTGAGGAATGAATAAAGAAACTGTGGGATGTGTGTGTGTGTGTGTGTGTGTGTGTGTGTGTGTACACAATGGAATATTACTCAGCCATAAAGAATAATAAAACTATGACATTTGCAGGCAAATGGATGAAATTGGAGAATATCATGCTAAGTGGGAAAAGCCTATCACAAAAACCAAAGGACAAATGATCTCTCGGATAAGTGGATGATGATACATACTGGGGGGTGGGAGGGAGGCAAGAATTGAGGAAGGATGGATTGTATAGAGGAAAAAGAGGGATGGGAGGAGTCTGGGGAAGGAAAAATAACAGAATGAGACAAACATCATTACCCTTTGTACATGTATGATTACACAAATGGTATGACTCTATTTCATGTACAACTAAAGAAATAAGTTGTACCCCATTTGTTTACAATGAATGAAAATAAATAAATTTTAAAAAAAAGTCACACCACATTTCTCCACACAAAATTGCCTACTATCTCACAACTTCACTTGTGATCAGAGCCAAATTATTACACTGGTTTATAAGGTCCTAAAGATCTATACCCTCATCACCACAGATTTCCCTATTATGCTTGCTTAATTATACCTAAACTGCTTTCCTTGCTCCTCCATCTCCAACCCCTTCTACTCTATAATAGTCTCCCTTCTCTTTTCAGGAGATCCCTTTTTAAATTTTTTTTCTTTCCCAGTAGTCCCCTTTCTCTTCCACATGAGAAGACATTCAAGTTCTGACTTTGCATTTGGCTTATTTAAGGTAGCATGATTTTCTCCAGTTTCATTCATTTGCCAGAAAATAACAATTTCATTCTTCTTCATGACTGAATAAAACTCCATTGTGATTATGCCATATTTTCTTTATCCATTCCATCCACTAATGGATACGTAGGCTGGTCCCTTGAAAGGGTTAATGTGAATTGTGCTGCTGTGAACACTGAAATACATAATGAATTCCAGTATTACATATAATTATCATGCACCAAAAGTAAATAATAAATCAGCACATGAATGTGAATGCCTAAATGATAACACTCTTATGTGCAGCTGGGGATACAGCACAAGGTCTTAAGTTTCATAGCCAGCACTGAGGGGTGGGGGGCGGAAACACCTTAGAAGAAACAATAACTCTCCATGAACTTAGTGTTATGGTTTGAATTTAAGTATTCCACCAAAATTCATATGTTGGAACTTAACCCTGCAGGTCAAGAGATAAGGTTTTGCGAAGTAACTGGGCCATGAGGGATCTATCATCATGGAGGATTTTCTGAACCAAATAGAAGTTCTTGAGGTGGGGAAAGGGAAAGGTAGTGAAAATACATGAAAAATCATGCTCTCATATTCAAAAATATTAGATGAAGTGAAGCTACACAGTGTCTCTTTAAGTATTAGTATTACTACAATTGATGAAATTTGGCCAGGCGTGGTAGTGCATGCCAGTAATCTCAGTAGCTTGGGATACTGAGGCAGGAGGATTGCAAGTTCAAAACCAGCCTCAGCAACTTAGCAACACCCTAAGCAACTTAGGGAGACCCTGTCTCAAAATAAAAAATGACAAGAACTAGGAATGTGGCTCAGAGGTTGAGCACCCCTGGGTACAATCCCTGGTACCTAAATAAAAAGTAAAAATTGATTGGATTTAGAGAGACTGACATGCTGTTTTCTAGTCATCAAGAAAATTACTCCTTGAAATAACTTTACTAAGCAGCTAAATTCTTCCTGATAAATCACACTTTACAACTAAAAACAAGTGAACTGTTTTCTTTAACTGACAATATTTTTCTTTAGTACTGAAAAATCTGTCCTCAAACATTCTTTTTCATACATACTTTAGTTTTAAAATTTATTACTTAATTGTATTTTTATGGAAATTCATTTCTTGATAAAATTCTTTGTCCCAATCACTACTATTGAGTTACCTATGGCAATAGAAAGAAGGAATGTTTCCTTAGGAATTAGGAAAGCATCAGAGTAAATAAACTTTACTTTTATTTTCTTTTAACTTGAGGTTCTGTAGAACTTAAAAATATAAGTGTATTAGTAGTCAATACAAATATGATTTCTAACCACAGTTTGATGCTTCCAACCAAATTTTATAAAAATTCTGCAAAGCAGATTTCCAATAAGGATTTACGTTCTCAAAATACATCAGAGATATAAAAAAGCGGGGGTGGGCAGTAAATTCATCAAGTTTACC
Source organism: Sciurus carolinensis (assembly GCF_902686445.1). Classification (NCBI taxonomy): domain Eukaryota; kingdom Metazoa; phylum Chordata; class Mammalia; order Rodentia; family Sciuridae; genus Sciurus; species Sciurus carolinensis. The sequence goes on along the minus strand of NC_062218.1, from coordinate 92,765,972 downwards.
TGTGAATAAAAAAGCATTGGGCAATTATTTATTATTTATCTAAAATGCTTAGTTTGAAATAAGTCTAGTACTGATCACTAATAAATCATATATGATAGTTTACCAAAATAACTGGATTTTATACTATTTTTCATGGTATACCATAAACTCTTCTCAACCTTTCATATGGAAACACTCCTAATTAAGATGCTGACAAATTAATCTTTATCCATCAGCACTCCATTATAAATTAATAAATTTTCAGTATATTTAATTAACTATCCAATATCCATTTTTATTATTAGACATAATATAATTTATCATGGCTTCTGAGTTAGAAAAGATTTCCAACTAGATTCGAAGAAAAGGAATTTCACTATGTGGAACTGCCCTCTGACCACTATAAGAACCAATTAAAAGTGAGTCTGTTGAAACTTGTATCTTGTCCACGTTATTTTTAAAATAAAATAACATGTCCAATGTTATGAACAAATCCTAAATCCCAAGAAGCAGAACCTTACTTTTTCTGAACTACATTACATATAACCAGAAACAAAATAAGATTAGGTGTTTGTTTTAAACTTTTATTCCCTAATAGTTTCTTTTCAAATCTCAGCTCAGTAGTTTTGGTTTTATTATACAGTAATAAAATCATTCGCTTTGGTACTTCCAGGGGAAAACATATATATACTATTTTTAAAAGACAGAAAATCATTCATCAGTCTTTCAAAGAGTTACACATCTCTTTCAGTGAACATCATAGTGTTTATTACAGGTGTTATATTACTGTTCTTGCAGATTTAGGTGCAATGTGCCTGCCTCTGTGCTAGAATATAGGAAAAACTGAAGAAAAACAAATCTCAAGTGTTCACTGTAAGTATAAAGACTTTTTTGGTATTTAGCTCAGCTGTTTACATACCTTGCCCAGTAATTCTCCCAATGTGACATCTTCATGATTGAGTATCCATTTCTTATCCTACAGTGAAAAATAAAACAAAAAGAACATTCATTATTGTCACTAAGTTCAAGCAACAGTATGTGTCCTGCAGGATATGTCTGAAGCAGTGGAAAATGGACCAGAAGGGATATTTCATTCATCCCATTCAATCAACAGCACACTAAGAAGTTATAACCTAGAGATGCTGTAAAACAGATTTAAGGAATGTTGCTATATAATAGTATTAAAATATTTTAATAGTATTAAATCTACACTGCAACCAACTTCCCTCAGAAATTTCGGGCTTCAAAAGGATAGTATCCCTGTAACTTTAACAACATATGCTTTCCACCTAACATGAAGTTTTGTCTAAGCTATTACTCTCTTTTCAAAAAAAGTTTTGTCATAAGTACACGAGGGAGTTTCATTTTACAATGTAAAATTTCCAATTCTTACTTAATCTTAGAGAATTATTTTTCTATACAACCATATTACTAGGAATTTAAAAAAATATATGTTAGCCATGAGTTACAGCTTTCTATGGCACTGCATGTAGTCCCGTATCTTTCCCAAGTAATTTCCTGTGGCATAATGAAGTAACAAACATCAATTGCTATATCATTAGGATACACAACATCAGTGATGCAAGTATGCTGTTATAAAAAAGCATCCCATTATCTGATCTCAAGAGCCAATTACTACTTAGGGAATATTTTAGTAGGTAAAAAGTCTTATCTATTAAACCACACTATACCTTAATCTTAGAAAAGCAGTGTTTTATTTTCAAAGGAGGGAGAAAAAAGAAATGAAGCAAGGAAATAGGAGAATGGAAAGAACAGAAGAACAACAACAACAAAAGTGGAGTAGGAAGAAGGGGAAGAAGAGGCAGTCAAAGTGAAATATTTTGTTCCTGGTTTAGTTTTTATTATTTATTTATTTTTTAAATATTAGAGTGTAGTTTTCCCATATTACAAATAGAAAGAAATAATTATGATTTATATTATGCATTATAACAAATAATCAATCATCTACCAAAACTATGGTTTAAAATGTCCTGGACAGCCATTTGAAGTACTTTTCCTTCTGAACATCATGTAGCACTTAACTGTCATCCTCTGACAGACAAGTGAACAAAAGGGACAACACTGGGTTTAAAATGGAAGTTTACATGTATAGTCTTTCAAACTAAACATTAAGTTAAACCTATAAAGGTCTTAGGAAAAACATGAGAGAATATCTTTACAACCAATTGAGTAAGCAAATATTTCTTAGGCATAAAAAGAACTCGCTATAAAAGAAAAGCAAATTACAATTCATCAAAATTACTAACATTTGTTATCCAAAGGCATCATTTAAAAAAATGAAAAGGTATGTCTGTAAATCCTAGTGGCTGGGGAGGCTGAGGCAGGAGGATCTCAACTTCAAGGTCAATGTCAGCAACTTAGCAAGGCCCTAAGCAACTTAGCAAGAGCATATCTCAAAAAAAAGGCTGGGGATGTGGCTCAATGGTAAAGTGTCCCCTGGGTTCAAACCCCAGTACCCTCCTTACAAAAAAAGCAGCAAACTACATTTTTAAAAATTATTTTTTGATTCATTGTACACAAATGGGGTACAACTTTCATTTCTCTGGTTGTACATGAAGTAGTCACACGATTTGTGTAATCATACATGTACATAGGGTAATGCTGTCTCATTCCATTATCTTTCCTTCATCCTATCTCCTCTCCCCTGCTCATTTTCCTCAGTATAATCCATCCTTGCCTTACCCCCTACCCCCAAAAAACAAACATTTTGAGAGAATATTTTTCAATACTTATATCTGATATGAAATCTGTTTGCAGAATATATAGAAACTTTTATCAGTAGTATAACCAAGTTTTAAGAAATTACGTGAAAAAAATTAACAAAAGATGGATAAATAGCCAGTAGGCACACAAAAACATTCTGAACATTGCTAGTCATCAGCAGCATACAAATATAAGTAGCAGTGGAAGCATTTCACATCCATTAATATACTACAATTAATATTGTGCATTTGTCTTGCTGGGGATGGATCTCAGGGCTCCATGCATGCCATACAAAGTGCTCTACCACTGAGCTACCTACCAGCCCAAATACTACGATTAAAAAGATTATTAATACTAGGAAATTAATACTAGGAGCAACTGCAGTTGTCATATGTTGTTAGTAAGGATGCAAAAAGGTACCAACACTTGAAAACTATTTGAAAGTTTCTTATAAAATTAAACATACGCATATCTTATAACTGAATAAATACTACTAGACAATAAAAAGGAACTTACAACATATATAAGTAACAAAAGAACATTTGCAAAACATTTTTCTGGGATAATAAATCCAGGCATATTCTACATACATAATTATTCCATTTATATACAATTCTAGAGAAGGATAACTGTAATGTTAGAAACAAAGCAGTGCTTGCCTGGGTCAGGGGTTGAGAAGGACGGATTATAAAGAGGAAAAAGAAACTTTGAGGGGTTGTAGAAATGGTCATCTTGGAACGGGGGAGTTCTGGGGATTAAACCTAAGACCAGCACATGCTCTACCACTGAGCTACCCCCACCCCTTAATTCCTTGATATTTCATTGACCTATACACCTAAAAAACTTGTGAAATTATACTGTGTGTAAATTATATGTCCATAATGTTTTTAATGAAAAACAAAGTCCTTTGTGTTCAGTAGCATTTTTTGGTCTAATACTATCCCACCTCCATATATTGCCAAATGTCACTCAAAGAATGTAGTCTGGCATACAGGGGAGGTATTTTGGGTTTTGGGGAGATCTTTCACTTTTGACAACTAAGTGGCTTAGACCAATCTTTCCACTGTAACCACTGAGAAAACCAGGACAAAACCCTCAAAACTTGTTTGATGAGACTGAAGAGCTACTGAAATAGTGAACAACTGGGAGGTTAAGTTTAAGAAAGAATCCGGCTGGGGAGATAGCTCAGTTGGTAGAGTGCTTGCCTTGCAAGCACAAGTCCCTGGGTTCAAGCACCGCAAAAAAAATCCAAGTTAAAGGGTAATCAAGAAGAAGGAGGATATAGTCAATGTTCTATGCATGTAGGAAACTGAAACAAAGAAACTCATTTGTAAAAATAACAAGGGCTAGTGATAATTTTTTTAAAGGGTCAAGGACTGTAGATGACTTTCACCTTTAAGTAAACATGCTGATTGTGAAAGAGACAGTCAAAAGGCTAAAACATACAAAAATCAAATTCTAGATCCCCCTTGTTTTTGGCTAGGCAGAATACTGTCAAAATGGTCATACTATCAAAACAGTTATACAGATTTATTGCAATTCCTATTAAAAGCCCAACATTCTCATAGAAATAGAAAAACTGATCATGAAATTCATTTGGAAAAATAAGAGACCCAAAATAGCCAAAGTAATCCTTAGCCAGAAGAGTGAAGCAAAAGGCATCACAATACCAGATCTTAAACTATACTAGGGAGCAACAGTAACAAAAACAGCATGGTATTGGCACCAAAATAGGTAGACCAATGGTACAGAATAGAGGACGCAGAGACAAACCCACATAAAATACAGTTATCTCGTACTAGACAAAGGCACCAAAAACATTGGAGAAAGATAGCCTCTTCAACAAATGGTACTGGGGAAACTGGAAATCCATATGTAGCAAAATGAAATTAAATCCCTTTCTCTTGGGTTGGGGTTGTGGCTCAGTGGTAGAGGGCTTGCCAGTATGTGTGAGCATTGTATATAAATAAATGAATAAAATCAAGGTCCATCAAAAACTAAAAAAAGTATATAAATTTTTTTGAAAATCCCTATCTCTCACCCTGCACAAAACTTAAACCAAAATGGATCAAGAACCTAGGAATTATACCAGAGATCCTGCACTGAATAGAAGAAAAAGCAGGCCCAAATCTTCATTATGTAAGCTTAGGAAACTACTTCCTGAACAAGTCTCCTAAGGTACAAAAAGTAAAATCAAGAACCAATAAATAGGGTGCAACCAGCAAAGGAAACAACCTGAAGAGAGAACCAACAGAATGGGAGAAAATCTTTACCACCTGCACCTCAGATAGAGTACTAATCTCCAGGTTACATAAAGAACTCAAAAACTTAACAAACAACAACAATAATAATAATCCAATCAATAAATAGGCAAAGGAACTGAACAGGCACTTTGTAGAAGATATACAATTGATTGACAAATATATGAAAAATGTCCAACATTTCTAGCAATTAGATAAATGCAAATTAAAACTACACTGAGATTTCATCTCACTCCAATTAGAATGGCTGTTATCAAGAACATAAGCAACACTAAGTGTTGGCAAGGATGTGGGGGAAAAGCTACACTCATACATTGCCGGTAGGACTGCAAATTGGTGCAACCACTATGGAAAGCAGTACAGATATTCCTCAGAAAACTTGGAATGGAACCACCATTTGACCCAGTCATCCCACTCCTAGGTTTATACCCAAAGGACTTAATATCGGCATACTACAGTGATGCAGCTACATCAATGTTTATAGCAGCTCAATTCGCAATACCTAGATTGTGGAACCAACCTAGATGCCCTTCAAAAAATAAATGGATAAAGAAACTGTGGTATATATACACAATGGAATATTACTCAACCTTACAGAGGAATGAAATTATGGCATTTGCAGGTAAATGGATGGAGTTTGAGAGTTTCATGCTAAGTGAAATAAGACAATTCCAAAAAAACCAAAGGCCAAATGTTGTTTCTGATAAATGGATACTCATCCATAATGAGGGGGAAGGGCAGAATGGAGGAACTTTGGACTGGGCAGAGAAGAGTGAGGGGCTGGAAGATGGTGGAATGAGACAGACATTATTATTCTATGTGCATGTATTATTGTGCAAATGGTGGAACTATGCATCGTATACAACCAGAGAAATGAAAAGTGGTAATCCATTTGTGTACGATGAGTCAAAATGCATTCTGATGTCATGTATAATTAATTAGAACAAATTAAAAGAAAACAGATGAATGAATCCATAGACCAATGAAAACTATGGAATCCAAGCTACAGAAGAGTGAAAAAAAATTCAAGATTTTGTGGGACAATATCAACAGGTCCAATATTCATATCATCAAAATGAGAATGAAAGAAGAATAAGTACAATGCAGGAAAACAACAACAACAACAAAAATCAATGACTAGACAAAAGAACCACATTGGTTAAAAAGCAAAAGTAAAGAAAAAAATCTTAAAAGTAGCTAAAGGAAATGGCCCATTATTTCAGGAATACAATAACTGGAGTGACAGGGATTTGTCAGAACCCAGGGAGGCAAGAAGTTAAACAACGTTTTTTTTTAAGTATCAAAAAAACTGGATTGTCAACCTAAATTTCTATATCCAAGATAATATGCTTCAGGAATAAAGATAAAATAAAGACACAAATTTGTTTACAATAGACTTAATTTAAAATGATAAAGACTGTCTTTAGATAGGAAATGATACTGAAAGAAAACACCAGAAATACAGGAATAACAAAAAAGATGTATACCTGAGTAAATAGATTTTTATATTCTTGGGTTTTAAAATACTTCCTATTAGCTGAAAGGAGAAATTACAACATTGTCTGATGGGTATTCTAATTGACATAGATTGAATACACAGGAAAAGTACAACAGAGGGGAAGGTATACAGTTTTATGCAGTGGTAACACTTCTACTTTCCATTTGCAGTGGTACAATATTCTTAGGAAATTGTTAAAATTATATAAATTATATATTCATATTCCAAGAGCAATCACTGGATAATATATAAAAGTGCTATAACAAGTAATATGGAAAAAAATTAAGTGGAATAGTAAAGAGGGTTTAAATAATACGAAAGGTTGTATAAACTTAGGGGGAACAAAACAATAAAATGGCAGTCCTCAATTCAAATGTATCAATAATTGCCCTAAGCATCACTGCTATCACACCCCTGGTTTGGCCCCGCCCCATAGTTGCCTGTAGGCTTGAAGGGAGGGAGGGGGAGGGAGGGGGAGGGAGGGGGAGGGAGGGGGAGGGAATCACTGCCATCTAAGGGAGCGCGGGGTTGCTACCCCTAAGGGCACAGTCTTGATGTAGGACCTAGTCAGCCCTCCAGACACAGCTGTCTAGTTCCAATTCCACTGGCTTGGCAGGCTGGAGCTGGACTAGTCTGGGTACCAGCATCTGGTAGTGGCAGGCATAGACTGAGGAAAAGAATACCAAAAAAGAGGAGGAAGGAGTAACAGAGAAGTGAGAAGAGAGGATTAGTTCCCTGTAGTCCTGTGGTCAACCCTGGGCCCAGAATCAGCACGGGCATTGGGTGGGCATGATCCCATGGTCAAGGTCACAGACTAGCCAGATAACTTCTGGACCAGCGAACCTGGATATATACTTCCTTAGTATCTCAGGGACTAAATCACTTGTGCAAGTTCAAACAACAGTGGTAGACCAAACCTTCTGACCTTTCATTTTGCAACTAAAATATGCTGCCTTAAGAGGAAAGATAGTAAATAAGATCTTACCCCTCCACAGCCCAGAAAGGAAAAAGTAAAAGAATAGCTGATCAGAGAGAACATTAATACAATTTTACACACCTAGATTAAAGAAACTATAGAGAACATTTTCAGAAACTTTTTGTTTCTCCCAAGATTGATTAGTACACAGCTTTGCTCTGAAGTGATTATAGTTAATAGGGTTTAGTGTCTTCTCTCAAAGTGGTGATGATACCAGGAACAGTAGAGGACATATGTCAAATGAGAGTGTCAATATCTGGATATATGCTCTACCCAGGTGCTTAAGAGGAAAAAGCTTATTGATTAGTCCCTTGCAGAAAACTAGAGTGATAATCACCCCAGTAGCTGGTTAGACATATAAACAATATGAAAAAACAAGAGAAGAAGGTACCCCATATTCAATTCACAACACTTCAACAACTGATCCTGTTGATACCACTGTGGAGGAAATTTCAGAGAAAGAACTTAGAAAGTTCATTGCTAAAATGTTCAATAAGCTAAAAGATGTAAGGAATAAAATTTGAAAATACAGAAAGTGAGCAAATACAGAAGTGAAAGATAATTTTAATCAAGATAGATTCAAAAGTAGCACCAGACATAAATCTTGGAAATGACTCAACAAATCAAATTAAAAATTCAGTGGAAAGCATCGCCAATAGATTAGACCAATTTGGAAGGCAGGTTCTTAGGCAAAGACAGCATATATAATCTTGAAAACAAAACGAAGATGTTAAGAGACCATGACAGAATATTCAAGAAATCAGGATAACATTAAAGGCCCAAATTCTGAGAATCATTGGTATAGAAGAAGACATCGAAATACAAACTAAAGTTATGCAGAATTTTTCAATGAAATATCAGAAAAAATTCTAAACCTTAGGAATGAGATGGAAATACAACTACAAGAGGCATTTGGCACCCCAAATAGGTAAGATAAAAATGATCCTCTGCAAGTGCATTCTAATTAACAAGATTAATATACAGAATAGGATAGTATTTTAAAAGCTGCAAGAGAAAAACAGCAGGTCACTTTAACAGATAAGCTAATTCAGGGTTGATTTCTCAACTCAGATCCTAAAAGCAAAGAGACCTTGGAGTACATACCAAATTCTGAAAGAAAATGGATTGCAACCAAGATTACTATACCCAGCACAACTAATCTTCAGAATTAAAGACGAAACTCTTCCATGAAAGCAGAAATTGAAAGAATCCATAGCCATTTAGCCTGCATTACAAAATATACTCAATGAAATATTTCATGCAGAAGAAAAAGAAAAATGAGAGACAGGACAGAGATGAATTTCAAAAAGTAATTAAAGGAGAGTCAAGCTTGAACTAAGCATTTCAACAAAATCAAAATGGAGGGAAATAAAATCATGTCTACATAATAACATTATATGTGAATAACCTTAACACTCCAATCAAAAAAAAAAATTGACAGAATGAATTAAAAGACAAGACCCAACACTACATGCTGTTTACAAGAGTTCACCTTAAGGCAAAGACATCAACAGACTGAAGGTCAAAGAACTGGAAAAGATAACAAGCAAATGGTAGCCATAAATAAGCAGGGAAAGTTGGACTCATAAAAAAGTTGACTCAAGTCAAAATTAATCAGATTCAAGGTCACTTTATACTGATTAACAGAATCATCCAATAAGAAAATGCAATGATTTTAACTATTTATGCAGAAACATTGGTGCACCTACAAACATAAAACAAATCCTTCTATATTAAGAATCGAACAAACCACAATACAATAAATAATGCTGGGTGATGTCAACACACTTTTCTCATCATTACATAGGTCATTCTGACATAAGCTAAGACTTTTCAAAACTAAAAAAGAAAAAAGAAAAAAAGAAAAAAACACTATATTAATCAAATGGATCTAACAGACAGCTATAGAATATTTCATCCACAAGTGAATTCACTTTCTTTTCATTGGCACATGGAACTTTCTCTAAAATAGATTCTATTTTAGGACAAAAAACATGTTTCAGAAAAAAAAAAAGAGAGATAATCCCTTATATCCTACCAGATTATAACAGAATAAAATTAGAAATTAATACACCACTTTAATACCTGGAGATTAAATACATTTTTGTTTGTGGAATGGGTCACAGAAGAAATCAGGAAATTAAAAAAAAAAAGTGTTAGGAACGAATGATAACAGAAATAACATGTCAACATCTCTATACAATTTTAAGGCAGCTATAAGAGGAATTGAGTTCCTACATTAAAAAGAGAGAGAGAGAGAGAGAGAGAGAGAAGATCCCAGATAACATAATGTTATACCTAAAGGTCTTAGGGGGGAAAAATTCCAAAATCAGAAGACAGAAGAACTGAGCCAAAAATAGTAAAACTGAACATAAAAAAATACAAAAGATCAATGCAACAGAGAGTTAGTTCTTTGAAACAAAGAAGATCAATAGGGCCAGGTGCAGTGGCAGCATGACTGTAATCCCAGCAGTTCAGGAGGCTGAGACAGGAGGATCTAGAGTTCAAAACCAGCCTCAGCAAAAGCTAGGTGCTAAGCAAGTCAGTGAGACTCTGCCCCTAAATAAAATACAGAGGAAGGCTGGGGATGTGGCTCATTGGTGGAGTGCCTCTCAGTTAAATCCCCAGTACCCACCACCTCCCAAGAAAGATTGATAAAACCTTAGCCAAACTACCCAAAAAAAGAAGACCCAAATTAACAAAATTAGAGATGAAAGAGGAAATAATACCAGGCATTTCTGAAATCTGGGCAATAATTGAAATCCTTTCATAAATTTATAGTTCAATAAACTAGAAGATATTGGCAAATTTCTGGGCACACATGACCTATCTAAATTGAAACGGAACGATATAGAAAACTTTAACACCAATTTCAAGTAATGAGACCAAAGAAAATTAAAAGCCTTCCAATAAAAGAAAAGCCTAGGACCAGATGGATTTTCCGTCAAGTATTACCAGACCTTTAGGGAACTAATGCGATCCAAATTATCCTATGAAATACAAAGGGAAACACCAACAAATTAATTCTATTAAGCCAGTATCATCCTGATAACAAAACTGAAGACACACCAAGGAAAGCAAACTTCACACATCAAGGAAAGCAAAACTCAGAGCAATATCCATAATGAACAAAGATACAAAAACCTCTAATAAAATATTGACAAAGTACATTCAAAAACACATTAAGAAGATAGTACATGATTAATCCAGGATGAAGCCCACAGATGCAAGTTGGGTTCAATAAATCCAAATCAATATATACGATTTACTACATAAATGAAGTTAAGAAAATAATCACATCATCAACAGATGAAGAAAAAGCATTTGACAAAATCAAGCACACATATGTGTTAAAAACACTGGAAAACTATGAATAGAAGGAACTTAACATTAATATTGTAAAGGTTACACATGACAAATGTAAAGCTAATATCATACTGAATGGAGAAAATATGAAATCAATGTCTTCTAAGATCAGGAACAAAACGAAGATGTCCACTCTTACTCTTAATCAACATGATTCTTGAAATTCCAGTCAAGGTTATCAGACAAGAGAAGGAAATTAAAAGAAAAGGAATGTGAAAAGAAGCCAAATTATCTGTTTGCTGATGATATGATCACAAACAACATCAAAATAGGCCTCCACCAGAAGACTTTTACAGCTGATAAATTCAACAAAGTAGCAGGACACAATCATTTTATTATACTCCAATAATCAACCTGCTGAGAACAAAATTAGGAAAACAATCCCATTCTCAATAATCTCAAAAAAATAAAAATAAAACACTTGGGAATAAATGTAACCAAGATGGTGAAAGCCCTGTACGATGGAAACTATACCACACTAAGAAAGAAACTGGAAAAGACTGAAGATGGAAAGACCACCCAGGTTCATGGATAGGCAGAATTAATTTTGTAAAAATAGACATACATACTACCAAAAGTATTACAGATTGAATGCAATCCTCATCAAAATAACAATGACATTCTCCACAGGGGAAAAAAAAAAAAACACCACCAAAAAAAGTCCTAAAATTCATTTGGAAAATGGCCAAAGCAATCCTGAGCAAGAAGAGTGATGCTAGAGTATCACAAGATCTTAAAGTACAGAGTTATAGTAATAAAACCAGCATGGCCTTGGTATCAAAACAGACATGAAGACCAATGAAAAATAATAATAGACAGTCAAATCCACATAGAGACAGGCATCTGATTCTTGACTAAAGTGCCAAAACTGTATGAAGAAAAGATATCCTTTTTAAGAAACAGTTGTGGAAAAACTGGATATCCATATGAAGAATGAAACTAGATCCCAATTGGTCACCCTGCACAAAAGTCAACTGAAAGTAAAACACAAAGACCTACGAATTAGACCAGAAACTCTGCAACTCCTAGGAGAAAACAGTTGAACTCCAACATACTGGCACAGGCACCAACCTCCTTAACAAGACTCCTACAGCTCAAAAAACAAAACCACAAATTAAAGAGTGGAATGAAATCAAATTTAAAAACTTCTGCACAGCAAAAGAAACAATTAATATGTGTGAAGGGAGAGCATACAGAATAGGATAAGATCTTTGCCACCTGCCTTTCAGATAGGAGATTAATATCCAGAATTAAAAAAAAAAAAAAACTTGTCAAACAAAAATCTCAAACAAACCAATAAATGGGCAAATGAATTAAACAGACACTTCTCAAAAGAAATGCAAATGGTCAAATATATGAAAAGGAGTTTAACATCCTTAGCAATCAGAGAAATGTAAATCAAAACCACAATGAGATTTCATTTCACTGCAGTCAGAATGGCAATCATCAAAAATAGTAGTGAATGCTAGTAAGGATATGAGGGGGAAAGTGCATTCATACAGTGTCAGTGGGACTGTAAATAAGCACAACTGCTCTGGAAATCAGTATAGAGATTCCTTAAAAAAAAAAAAATCAGACATGAACTATCATAATACCCAGCTATCCCACTCCTTGGTATTTATCCTAAAGAACTAAAACCAGCATACTATAGTGACACAGGTACATCAATGTTTATAGCAGTGCAATTCACAGTGGCAAAATTATGGAACCACCCAGGTGCCTGTCAACAGATGGATGGAAAAAGAAAATATGGTATATACATACATACTCAATGGAATTTTACTCGGCCATAAAGAATGAGATCATGTCATTTACTGGTAAATAGATGGAACTGGAGAGCATCATGCTAAGTGAAATAAGCCAGACTCAGAACATCAAGGGTCGAATGTTTTCTCTGATATGCCAAAGCTAGACTAAAATAAGGGGGAAAAGCAGAGGAATCGCATCAAATGAAAGAGGAAGGGACTGAGGGTAGGCAGCACAGACAGGAAAAGAGCAATGATGAAATGAAATTGACCAAATTATGCTGTGTACATATACAAATATACCAGAGTGTGAGTGCAAATTGGTTCGACCACTCTGGAAAGCAGTATGGAGATTCCTCAAAAAACTAGGAATGAAACTACCATTTGACCTCGTTACACCACTCCTTAGTATATATACAAAGTAATTAAAATGAGCACACTTCAGTGACATATCAATGATGTTTCCAGCAGCTCAAGTCACAGTAGCTAAGTTATGGAACCAACCTAGGTGCCCTTCAACAGATGGATAAAGAAAACATGGTATATACACACAATGGAATATTAATCAGCCATTAAAAAGAATGACTTTATGACATTTGCCAGTGAATGAACGGATCTGGAGACTATCCTACTAAGTGGCATAAGCCAATCTCAAAAAACAAAGGTCAAATGTTCTGATATGTGGATGCTAACACATAACAAAGTAAAGGGGTGGGAAGAAATTCAGTGGATTAGACAAAGGGGAATGAAGGGAAGGGAGAGGGATAGGACTAGGAAAGTCAGTAGAATGAATCAAACACAACTTTCTTGTGTACATATATGGATACACACAATGAATCTTCACATCATGTACAATTAGAATAAGATATACTCCATGTTTGTGTAAATGTCTAAATATACTCTCATGCACATCTAAAAATAATAATTAAAAGAAAGAATATACCAAAGTGAATTTCACCTATGTATATCTGTAAAGCACTATTTTTTTTTTTTTAGGTATAAATAAAAAGAAGGAAGACCAACACAGAAGAGGAAAAGAAATAGTGGGAGGGAAGAGAGGAAAAGAGGAAGTACTAGGGACTTAAGAGGAGTAAAAATTCCATGCTTACACGATTATGTCAAAATTATTCCCAATATTATGTATAACTACAATGTGCTAATAAAAATAAATTGTCTAAATATACCATTTAAAATGCAGAGATTTTAAGAATAAATTTTAAAATGAGTCAACTATATGCTGTCTAAAGAAACTAATTTCAACTATATAGCTATGAAATTTTTTAAAGTAGAAGGATGGAAATACATAAACAATGCAAACATAAATCATAAGAAAGCTGGAACAACTATAGCAATGTGATACAAGATAGACCACAGAGTCAGGAAAATTACTATGGATAAAGAGGAAATAAAAAGGGAAATTCACCAAGAAAGCATAAAAATTCTAAATATCTATTCCCTGTCAAATACTTCAAAATGAAGGAAACAAAGTAAATTTTCACAATTAGTTAGAGACATCAATACTGCCTTCTCTGTAATTCATAGTAGAGTGAAATTCATGAAGGATATTAAAAAAGCTAAATAACACCATTGACCAAGAGAATCAAACTGACAAAGAACACTCTACTCAACAAAAGCATAACATACACTTTTTTGAAGTGTACAAGGTAAACACACCAAGTTAAACCATACCCTGGGTCATAAAACAAACTTTAACAAATTTAAATTTAAAAGATAAAAGTCATACAAATTAAAGTCATCTTTTCTGACAGTAACAAAAAACAATCTGGAAACCTACAACGTGAGAACATCTTTCAAACAAAGGTACTTGGAAATTAAGCAATATACTTCTTGAAAATCTCAGAGAAAATCATGGGAAGTAGGAAACATTTTTAACTGAACAAAAAATGGAAATATATCAAAATCTGTTGGATATAGGAAAAATAATGTTTAAAAAGAATTCCACTGCATGTCAGAGATCAAAAGAGGTCTCAAATAATAATACTGAACTTTTACCTTCAGAATCTATGAAAAATAAGAGCAAAGTAAACTCAAAGGTAGTGGAAGTAAGTAATGAAAATAGCAAAAATCAGTAAAATAAATTCAGAAACAAGAGAGAACTCAAGTACAGACAATTGATTTATCACTAGCTGAACTAGGAAAGACTTCTGCTGACATCTCTGGAACTGCCTGAATATCTTTTTGGTTCTTAAAAGGCAGTTGGTTAATTAAGGTCTGAAAGAATCTTAGGATCAGTTTCTTTTTTAATTGGTACATTATAATTATATATAATACTGAGATTCATTATGCCATATTCATACATGCATATAACAACTTGATCTATCTCATTCTCCAGTGCCTTCCCAGCCAATAAAGAAAAATACATGCTTATTAAAAACTACATAACTGTAAATAATTATATAATAAATATACCAAATAAAGGTTAAAAAAAAAAAAAAGGCATGCTATTAAGTCATCAACCTGGATTTGACAAACTCTGGAAAAAGAGACTAGCCCTGTGCCCCAGAATTAGCCTAGCTAACGGCCATGTGGGAGCTCCTGAATATCATTAGTTGATGACTGTAGGAAAGTTCATCCCTGGCAGTCTCCACATGCCACAACCAATACTACTAGGGATTGAACCAATGGTCTCACACATGCTAGGCAAGGGCTCTACCAACAGCTATGTCTCCCAGCACCTATCCCTATCCTGGCCCAGCAGTGCTTATGGCAGGCATGGTTAGCCTTCTGTGGGTTTAGTGGAAAAACAGTCAAAGAGGATGGTTCCCGCAATTGGAAGTTGACCAGAATACAGGGAAAGACAGAAGGATGTGAGTAGTGCACTGACAACATCTGCTGCAGCCCTTTGCCATTCACTCATACTGGTCTTCCTGAGGATGTTGAATTCTAATCAATCCCTTTTCTCCAGATCTTTTGTCCTCACCAAATCAATCCTCTTTATCAAAATACAAACCTGTCCTCTTTCTACCTTTACACCAAGACTCTCAACGTGCATACCTATATGTAGAGTAAAACTATTCACTGAACTTAGGGAGAAATTTGTTTAAACTTCAAAGGTAATATCAGTTATATTTACTTTAATTAGGAAAGAAGCAATGGATAATTCTAATAGTTAAAGAACTGCCACAAGTTAGGTAAGCTAAACAAAATATCTAATTCATTGATAGTAACATTTGGATTTGAAAGTTTTAATTTAATGTTTAATGTGAGGTTTTCTGCTTTTTTAAAACTGAACTCACCCTGAACTGATGAATTATTTTGCAGTATATCAGTATATATCAATATGTGTGTGTGTGTGTGTGTGTGCATGTGTACACACACTCATATATACACACACACTTTTATTACCTTTAATTATGAAGTTTCTGACATGTAAGTGTCCATCTGGAATGTACCCTCATTATTTAACAGAGGTTCCTTATTGGAAGATGCAAGTACTCCAATATACTCTAGCAGTAAGACTATGAAAAGTTCATATTCTTCAAAATAAACTTGATACTATCAGCATAAAATGACTAAAAAAATTCCATTAAAATTCACTTAAAAACAACTTCTAAATAGATGACATATGACATTTTTAAAAATCAGAATCACGAATTATGTTAAAAAACCATTTCACTCTTTCATTTAAAAAATCATCTAGTGGTAATTCATTTTAAACAATGAATTGTTTAAATATTTGAGACACTTACAAGTTGCCAATAACATAAAATCTGCCCGAAAACATTCAATATTCTAAATTCATTTCTTAGAAATGATGGAATTTAATCTTACAATAAAATTATATTTATGAATGTGATAAATCTTTGGGTTTATAAATCATATGCTTTTAGGAAAAGTGATTATTATACAAGAAAATATGAATTATTTATTATGATATTTTTCATGTTTTACTTAAGAATTCCAAAATAAAAAGAAAGCAATGTACAGAGTCAGAATGCCCCTTTAACAGTTAATCCAACCTTAGCACCATTTTCCACAGCAGAACCCATGAAATTTCCAACTGATAACTCAAATCTTGTTTCTGTTCCTCAGAAAAACTCTTGACTTTCAGAAATTAACTAGTTAATATAAACAAAAGTTAAAATAAGATACTGAGACAAAGAGGTGGTACTGATTAAAGTGCTTTCTAAGTAAATAACAGTGAAAGTATTTCTCAAACAACAGATAACTAAAATTCCAAACTAAAACATCCAATTATTTCCAAATTAATTCCTTATATTAAGGTGAATTTTTATATATCAATCTTCCTTACAGTCACACAATTACACTCACCTGTACAAATCACAATGAACATTATCATTGAGAGAACATAGCTTATGGAAACTGATTTAACAAACTTGAAAGTTTATTCAAGATTCATCATACTTTACTACTTCAAACTTCTTCCATTCCAGTCCCAGAATTGCTAATAAAAATTAGTTCATTTGATATTTGCCTCTATTTATTCTTTTTTGAAAAGAATACAAATGAGAAACAGTATGGCTAACTGGTGAAAAGTGAAAACCAGAAATACACATCTGAGACATAGTTCAATAGAAATAGGACAGCAAATATAATTTCATGCTCTTTGGAGAAGGAGGAGGAGGACTCTTGAGAGCAGCCAAGAGGGTGGGTTCAATCCAAATAATAAGCATGAATTTGTAAATTTAAACTATCAAAAAAATAGTTTTCCAGGACCAATTTTAAGATATAAATTAATATAAAAGAAACAAAGCAGTCTAGAATATACTGGACTTTGCCAACTTACTAAAAGATGGTCAAACAGTGAAAAAGAATGATGTTTGGGGGGGGAACGAAACAGTTCAGAGCCTAGTTCCAAATAACATCTCACTGTATACACATTTGTGTACTCAAGTATGCTAGAAGTTCAAAGATAATAACAGTTATGTAAAAGAGTCAGAGGAAAACAAAGCTGCATTGTGCTAGAAAAGTGAGAAAGTTTGAGAGAGGAGGTAGTGTTTGAGACAAGCCTTGAACATGTATATATGATTCTGACATGCTAAAAGGAAAAAATATTTTGGTAAAGGCACAGAAATAAGTGAGAATCTACTAGGTAGTATAAATGTACCAATATGATAGAAGCAAAGAGTTCAAAGGGAGCGGTGTTGGGTGAAAAACTAGAAATGCGGTTTCTAGCCCAACTGTAAACAGCTTAGACAAGTACGCAAACATTAACTTACTTGTACAGACCAATGGTTCCTACCTCTATTGTGTAACCCTTTAATTTTTAAAAATCTGAGCATTTGTTCAATTATACCAGTGTATATTATCCAGAATTTTATAAACAAATTAAAATAATGTAGCCATTGGGTAAGTTATGAAACAAATTCTGCCGGTTCCTTTCTACAGGAAAGAATTACAACTATAAATCCTGGAAATAATTCAAAAGGTAATCAAAGAACTCTGAAAGGTGGTAAGAGAAAGGTAAACTGGTTTGGAACCCAAGGAATAGGGGAACAACACAGCAGCAAGAGGTTTTACATCCTACCCACAAAACAGAAGAAAGCTCGAATCCCAGTCAAGCAACAGAAGGCAGACCAGGTAGGCCCATTTCTCTCCTGGGTTAATTGGGAGTCCTCAATAATCCTGGGTGAACCCAACTCCTGCAAGGAGACTAAGTGGAAGTCCAGAAGACAGAAGCCAGAGAAAGAGCTCTCTTTCTCAGCTGGGAAGGAGAGTCCCAGCACCACCAAGAAAAACTGTAGTGGCCCAGAAGCACAGAGGAGGGATCGCAGCACAACCAAAAACCATGCCTGAGAAGCCTCTTTGTCCAGCAGACCTGATAACTCCTCTCTTCAACAAGAAATAACAAGGTCGTGAGGCTGCATCGGTAAGGGATACACTGCTACGAAATACAACCCAGCCTGGGAAGTCTTTTTGTCCTTAAGGACTTGAGATTCCCATTCCCTGCCAGAGACAACAGAGCAGCTAGGGGATATTAGCAAGGAATATCCAATCACAACAAGTGCACAGCACAGGAAGTGCTCTTTGTTCCCCAATTTCAGGGGAATTCTACCCAACAACTCTTAGACCTGACACCTATTCCCCTATAGTGAGAAACACCTGGCAGTCCAGACTGGGACAACCCCATCCTTACCCTGAGGTAACACTAAAAGGAACAAGTTTGAAACTCGGTGCCACCAAATAAAATGGCAAAATAAATGACAACACAAAGGCTCTGAAAACTAAACTATCAAACCCCAGCCCACTAAAGTAGGCAAGGATCTGAATGCTATACCTAAAATAGTGATTGTCTTTCAAAAATAAAAGATTTTTGTGGCGGGCTGACATATTTGACTCCATGGAAATGTTATAGGCCAGGCTATATGGGCAATGGCTAAACAGACTCCATTTTACCCTGAGACTCCATGTTACATAGGGAATGCTTCTCCTGGGGGAATACCCTGCCTCCGTACCCATCATCAGTTGCTTAACATGACAAGTTTGGCAACACAAAATGGCAATCCTTATATAATGAAAAATTGTTCTCTTTTTGATTCTTATTTTTCCTAGACAAAGAACCCTGTCAACCGTGATGTCAACAGCGATTGTCCAGATGTTAGTAACCAATCTTTAATTTGTACCGAAGTAAGGTTATTTTGACCCACTTCCCCCTCTGTTAATGATTTTAGATCTCATGATGTTAGTTTGTAGTTTTGAATCATAGCAACAGACACTTATGATTGATGTACTGACTTACAGTATAGAAACCTCTGCAACCCTATGGTCAGGGCTGTTCTCCCAATAGGGGCGTTGTGTGAAACACTCAGTTGGCTGGCTAATAAACTCTCAAAGCTGGATTTCTCAGTGGTGACCGGTCTATCTTAAGTTGTGACCCACAACAGATTTAAATAGGACCCAGAGTTTCCTAACAGTTTCCAGTCCAGGGTATGATTTAAAAAAGAAAAGTCAAGAAAAATCACAAACTGAATAAGAAAAGATACTCAAACTGACAGCAACATTGAAATGGATCACATGCTGCAGTTATCTGACAAGAATTTTAAAGGAATCACAAAGATATACAACAAGCAATTAAAAATTCTCTAGAGAAAATAAAAACAGACTATCTATCATGGAAATAGAAATTACTTTTAAAAAGTACCAAATTATAGAACTAGATAGAAAAACAAATTTAAAAAAGTGAATTGAATGTGCTCAATAGTAAATTGAATATTACAGAAGGTTAGAACCACTAAACTGACGACAGATTAATAGAATTTACCCCAACTGAACAAAGGGAAAATAGACTGGGGGGGGGGGATGAAAAACCTTGGGGACTCATGAGACAAACACAAAATTCAACATTTCTATCAATAGTGCTCCAAAATATAGGAGAAAAAGGTAGAGCTGAAAGAGTATTTGAAGAAATAATGGCTAAGAATTTCTAAATTTGGCAAAAAACACAAATCTACAAATTCAAGAAGCTGCTAAATCTTAAATAGGATAAGCTCAAATTTAAACAAAGACACACAGAAACCAAACCTAGGAAAATTAAAGAAAAGTGTTGAAAGCAGTCATAGAAATGACACGATGTATAGCAAAACACTCTAAAGATCAGATTTCTAAATATGAAGTTTATAAGGAAGTAGTCCACTGTATAAGTGATTTTTTTTGTTTTTGGTTTTGGTTTATGTTTTAAAGAACTGTCAACTGGAAGATAGCCGGCTAGAGGAAGCCTGAACTTCTGTGCTCTCAGTGACTTGAGATTCAAGTAGAAGGAGTATGCTTCTCTTTAAGGAGGGTAAAAGTGGGACTTCGCTAAATCTCAATATTGGACAGTCAATGTCTTGGAGACTTAGAAAACTGGGTATATTAAAGAAGAAGGAGTACATTGGAGTCAAGCCAGTGGTGGCAGCACTGGTTTAGCACAGGAAGGAGAACACAGAGAATCACAGTGGATAGATTTCATATAGAAAAACCTGAGATCAGAAAATCAGCCTGCCCGTAGCTGATCCAGAGGCTGCACTGTGCACTGGTGCTTGAAAAGTGCCCTTTGTTTTCCAACTGACCATGTCTCCAACTGACCATGTCTGGCTGAGGCAAGGGCTTGAGGCAGCCATGCAGCAGCAGCTGCTGTGTGGGAGCCAGGAGATAAGCAAATGGCTACATTGACCTGGCAAGAGCCTTCTTCCACGTAGCCTAGGGTATACCCGGCAGAATAGGAGCAAAATGGGCACAGAGAATATTTTACCCAGAATATTCAAGTCAGAAAAGCAATGGGGACCCCAGTTCTCTTCCCACTTTGAGTCTGGGGGCTCACTTGACCAGCTGAAGTGGGTCGGGAATCCACAAGCAGATGTGAATGCACTTAGGGACTAAACCTGGAAGTCTGGAAAGACTGTTTGTGGGCAGCAGAGGGGCTGAAGGATTGGCTCCCTCATCCCGTGAGTAGAATCCTTGAAAGGTTCCCTAGATCCAGACTCCCAGCAGAGATGGGCAATCGCCAGGCCCTGGGGGTTTGTTGTTCTAATCTTTCCAGATCAGATACCACCCAGCAAAATCCCTGAGGCCTGACTAGATCTAATCTCCACCTGCTAGAACTCCACTCATAAAACTCTGCAGTGGCCCCGCCCTGGGAGTGCATCAATCTGATCTATGCAGACAAAACTCTACTGACAGTACTTCTCATCTCATCCTACCTCACACTAAGAAAAGGAGAAGCCGAGAATTATTTGAACCAGCTTCAGTCTTTGACCACTTCAACTGGCAGGTTGATGAGCAACAAAGAGGAAGGATTTAACAACCTTCAGCTCTTGCTCATGCTCTCACTCTCAGTACATAGCCCAAGAAGAAACGGAAAGAGTAAGAGTCAGGCATAGACAGTGACCATTTATTCTTGAGACTATTTTGACCACCTCAGTGGAAGCGATTCTTTTTTTTTTTTTTCCTTTCCCATTAAAAGTCTTCTTTTTGGTTTTGTGTCTGTTTTTGCTGTGACAATCGGTTCATAGACAGACATATACCTATTACTTTTTTCTTCTTTTTAGAATTTTCTAAATGTACTTATCTTTCAATGTCTTGTCTTTTGAGGGTTAGATATTTTTATTAGTTTATTTTTGTTTGGTTTTTCATTTGTCTGTTTCTCTCTTCTTCTCCTAATTCAAATTCTGTTGTTCTTTTACTCTTCTTTTTTTGCTTTTTTTTTCTCCTTCCTTACAACCATCACATCACATCTCTATTGCATTCTCAGTTCACATTTTGGAACTGTAAACTATCTGTTGATCAGTTTTTAACCTATTAACTGAATTCTTACCATCTTTTTAGCACTAATTAGTTTATGTAACTCCTGTCCCTACCATTAATGCTGCTGGCAATTACTACTGCCGTGGATGACACAGTTGACACCTGTTGTTTGCTTTAATGCCAGATATAGTTTGTGGTCTTCCCACCCTCCACCACTGTTGGTAATTGTTGGCCTTTTCTATTTTTTGTGGCAATTAACATTGTAGATGTCATAGTAGGAACTAAGTATTTAGTTCTGTATATTTAATGCTATATATTGTTTGCATTGGTTGTTGCTGTTGTTTGTTTCCTCCTATTCTTTGAGGTGCTGGGAACCTACAGGGACACTACATGTTCACAGGGTAGAAATTCTGTTGAGTTACATTTAACCAAAAGACAGAACACCTTGCTTCACACACGAACTGATGACACTAAATCTTTAGCTATGCTTATACAAAAGAGACAAAAACCCAAACTATCAACCAAGTCCCAAGCAGAAACAGCTAAGGATGGGCCCCAAGGACAACCTGATGAAGTAGGATGCAAAAATACTTAATAAAATATTAGCAAATGTGTTAAAAAGCAAATTGGTTTTATTCCAGAGATTCAAGGGTCTTTTAATTGAATGTAATTCACATTAACAGAATTAAGAACAAAAAAACCCCACCAATTAGTAACCTCAATAGATGCAGAAGGCTGGGGAGATAGCTCAGTCGGTGGAGTGCTTGCCTTGCATGCACAAGGCCCTGGGTTCGATCCTCAGCACCACAAAAAAAAAAAAAAAAAAAGATGCAGAGAAGGACTTCAACAAAATTCAGCACCCATTCATGATAAGAACACTGAAAAAACTAGGGACAGAAGGAACCTACCTGAACATCATAAAGACTATACATGAAAAACCCAAAGCCAACCTCATAGTAAATGGGGGAAAACTGAAAGTATTTCCTTTAAGATCTGGGACAAAAAGGATGTCTACTCTCACCACTCCTATTTGATATAGTGGTAGAAATTCTGGCCAGAGAAGAAAATAAAAGGTATAAAAATAGGAAAGGAAGAAGTGAATTATCACTGTTGACCGATCCTATAGAAAGAAGATCCAAAAAGTGCTACCAACTGACTGCTAGATCTAATAAATCTGGCAAAGTAGTGGATTACAAAATCAACATATAAAAATCAATAGCTTTCCCATATACCAATAATTCTGCTGAGAAAGAAATCAGGAAAACAATCCTGTTCATAATAGCCTCAAAAAAGAAAATACCTAGGAATAAGTCTAACCATGAAGGTGAAAGATGTCTACAATGAAAACTACAGATTAAAAAAAAAAAAAAAAGAATTAAAGACACAAGACAGATAGCCATCCCGTTTTCATGGATAGGTAGAATTAATATTGTTAATATGGCCATACTACCAAAAGCAATGTACAGATTCAATATAATCCCCATCAAAATACTAATGATATTCTTCACAGAAGTAGAAAAAAGTCTTAAAATTCATTTGGAAGAATAAAAAGACCCAGAATAGCCAAAGCAATTTTAAGCCAAAAAAGCAATGCTGGAGGCATAATACTTGACTTCAAGTTATACTACAGAGCTCTAGTGACAAAACTGCATGGTACCAGCATAAAAACGGACACATGGACTGATGGTACAGAATAGAAGACAAAGACAAACCCAAACAGTCACTGGCTTTTTGACCAACGTGCCAAAAACATACATTGAAGCAAAGAGTTTTAACAAATGGTGCTGGGAAAACTGGTTATCCATATGTAGAAGAATGAAACTACATCCTATTTTTCACCCTGCACAAAAATCAACTCAAAATGGATTAAAGACCTAGGAGTTAGATGGGAAACTAGGTCAACATTCAAGCATATTAGGTACAGGTAATCACTTTCTCAGTAATACCTCTAAAGTTCAGGAAATAATGGCAAGAGTTAATAAATGGGATGACATCAAATTAAACTTCTCCACAGTAATGGAAGCAATTAGGAATGTGAAGAGAGAACCTATAGAATGGGAAAAAATTTTTGCTAGATACTCTTCTGACAAAGGATTAATAACTACAATATATAAAGAATACAAACTTTACACCAAAAAAGTCAAAAAATAGTTAAGAAATAGGAAAAAAAAAAAAAAAAACTACAGACTTCTCAAAAGAAAAAGTACACATGGTTAACAAATATATGAAAAAATTTTCAACATCATTAGCAATTAGGGAAATGAAAATCAAAACTACACTGAGATTTCATCTCACACAATCAAAATGGCAGTCATCAAGAATACAAACAATAAATGCTGGAGAGGATGTGGAGTAAAAGGAACATTTTTATACTTTTGGTGGGAGTGTAAATTAGTAAAACCACTATGGAGGCTCCTCAAAAGACTAGGCATGGAACCACCCTTTGACCCAGCTATACCACTCCTCAGTGGTATTTATCCTGAAGAATTAAAGTCATCTTACTACAGTGATTCATACATACCCATGTTTATAGCAGCACAATTGACAATAGCCAAACTATGGAACCAGTCTTGGTGTCCATCAATGGATGATGAATAAAGAAAATGTGGTATATATACACAATGGATTTTTACTCATCCATAAAGAAAAATGAAATCATGTCATTTTCAGGAAAATGGATGGAACTAGAGACCATCATGTTAAGCAAAATAAGTCATTTTCAGAAGGTTAAGGGTCCTGTTTCCTCTCATATGCAGAAGAGAGGGAACAGGAAAACAAAAGGCCAGGGCGGATCTCCTAAAAAATTAAACAAATAAATATAAAGCGAGGGGAGAGATCAGTCGAAGAAAGAGATGAAGGAGTGAGAGATGAGGAGGAAGTGGTACTGGCCAAATTATATTGTTATCTTGTGTGCTTATAAAAATATGTAACAACAAATCCCATCAGGATGTACACAAAAATAAATTCAAGTTGAAATTTGAAGAAAAACTGTCTACTTCAAATACCACATGTGGTAAAATTATCTTTCAAGAATGAAGAGAAAATGAGGACATTCTAACATGAAAAACCTAAAAGGATGTGGGTTAAACCAAATCTCAGTTCTAATAATTTCTTTCTATGCCCAGCAAATTATTTCATGTACTCCAGATAGAATGCAGCAGACACTGGACAAAGAAGCTTAATTAGGATAGAAGAGACCAAAAAAATGATTTATGGGACAATTATACCTTAACTTTCACAATAACTATGTAATAAAGGTTAACATAGCAGGTCTGTTATACTCAGTTTATGATTCTGCCTGTAGTTACATTGATGATGATGCTCAAACTGAGAATAAAACTACTATAATATTCATAAGTTACTAAATAATTTTAGTCTACATTCCTAAAAAGTAGTGAGTCAAGAGGAACCAGGCTGTGAGCATATTTCAATACACATGAAGATTTATGCTATGCGTCTAGTGCTGGATTGGGGTCCTTACCATGGTTGGCCATATAACAAGTATGTGATCAGCTCTGTGTAAGAACTTTGGACCCCAAGACTCAAATGGGATATCCTGAACAATGATATCACACATGTCCCCACAAGCCCAAACAATTCCTGCATAAATAAGACAAGAAAACCTGTGTTTAGTGTAACCTTTGCCGTTTTTACTGTTCCTACGTGAATCCTTGGATATGTGATAAATCTTAGCCTTCAGCATAACTTAATATTGGACCATCAAGACATTCTGTGAAGGCTGTAAGATTCTGAAAGATTACTCTAGCAGCAAATGACAAAATGTTTGAACCTGTATCTGTCTAATTTGAAAACATGTGTCCTTTCTAACAAATTATACTGCCTCCCAAAATAGAGTAATTTATTTAAAGCAATGCATACAACTCAAATTCAGAGATTATCATGCAATCAATTTTAATTAACAGAAACACAATGAGTTACACATTCTATTTCAAGTTTCAAGTTCTGGTCCTAATAGATTTTTTGATTCTAATGGTTTATATACTTTGCTTCAAATGATTGGCAATAAATCAATTATAAATTTCTCTTTCACTGGGTTTACCAAATTATAACCTAATTTAAAGCTTCACATTTTACACATTCAAAGGTTTTTGTTTTTATTTTTTTGGTCACAAAAATCACAATGATTATCTTTCAAGTTGTAATAAAGTAAAATATCTTTATATAGCTGGAAGAAGTGAAAATCAATTTTTTATAACCTTTATGTAGTCTACAGCCTGAAAAAAATGACTCATACTTCAGACTCCAAACCATTTATTTTTTATTAAATATATGACAAATATTCCTTTTCCCAAAGTAACTGCCAAATTTTCCACAAAATATAAAAAAATCGTTTTAAAATAAGTTATATCCAAAATCAAAATCATTATTATAGTATTTTCTACTTTTGCAGAAACATTGTGTTAATCCTTCATCCTTTGTACATGAGTAGGTATAAGCTTTAAAAAAAAAAAAAAAAAGGAAATAAAACCTAATTACAGATTTAAAATGTTAAAACCTAAGTCTTAGAATTAATTTTGCCTCACAAAATTAGTCATTTAAAATAAGGTAAACAAAGTAGCAAATAAACAGCATCCCCTTTGTTCACCTGCTGAAGACAACTGGCCAGCCTGCCCAGGCTGCAGGGGACTAATAGGGCTTCTTGATGGACTGCCACAGGGTGCAGATGGTCATTATTTATTATGCCAATCAGTTGCTGCCAAATTTCTTTTGGATGCTGTATATTTCTTCCTAAAATTATCCTTTTAAAGGACTTTACAGAGTTGAGTAACATATCTGAAGTTAGAGCTCAAGCAAAGGAGTAAAATTTAAATTAACAGCTCACTTTTGATTCACATTCAGTTCTCCAGAAAGAACATCTATGTAATCAACAATGCTAAAAAACAACCTAATTCTGTCCCTGCATAGCTTCCAAAGATTAAAAATTCAAATAAGTTATCTCTTCCACGTAGGTTACGAGTTATATTTTAATGCAATGTTTTCATTTTTATTAATCATTGTTTTCATAATTACCTCTGCCTTAAATATAGGACAACTCACTAATACTACAATCTATTTTCAAGCAAGAGTCAATGTATTTTGGGTGAGAATTTAGTTACCAAAAAATGCTGGAAATACAAGTTTTTTTCTATGCCATGAACAAATGGGGATAGTAGTCATCTATTATCATAGTTTTTCTTTTTGTTGTTGTTGTTTTGTTTTTTAAATGGAAGAAAAGAAAAAGCCAATTTTGAATACAGTTTTTTAAAAAATTAACAAGAATTTAACTCCTGAAGCACAACAAGATACTTTAGGGCTTTTATTTTGAAGTCATAAGCCCAACATATAATCCTTAGAAGGAATAATTAACAAAACACCACAATACAGAACATAAAATGATTGCCAGAGACTATAATTTTTCTACTATTCATACTGAGAAATATTTGCTATCTCTACTTTTTTTTTGTACACAGATTCAGTCAGTTTGCTTCATTACCTGCTTAGCACATTTGTTCCACTCAAAATCTCAACCACAGCATATTTTTAGAACCCAAGGATTATTCAGAATTTGATCAGCTTTGTCATTAATGTTATCAGTGTTGCTTTAAAGGGGGGAAAAATCCTTATTGACAAGTATGCAAAGTAGTCAGGTTATATAGAATACATTTGAAAAGTTTTTTAGTAACTGAATACTTATTTAAATGTTCTATAAATTGCTTCTAAATAATTCCAAAGCACTTCCTTCCCAAATGGTTCTTATTAAGGAAAGACTTATTACCATCTTAGAAAATCATTTATATTTTTCAAGCTTCACAAAATTGTTCTAGCATGTGTATGGTTTACTTTTATTCTTTCTAGAAAGAATTTTACTCATTTCTATTTTAAATAATGACTACTCAATTTTCCTACTTCTATAATACACTTGTTTTTATTAGCACAGAATTGAACAAAAGGCTATATAACTTTCTCTATATACTAAAAATTGCTAACTCATTCTCATTCCCCTCAACTTTAGAATGTCTGTTTTCTTGACCAAAACTCTTGAAGCCAAAAGAAGAAGTACAGCTGATGGAAGTAAAAAAGATGCTGATCCAGACCCTTTCCATGTTCTGGCAACTGACTAAAAATAGCCAGTTAATATATGCAGGTTCAACTTGGCACATCAAAATCTTATAAAAAACATTCACCCTTAAATACTCTTCCATAGACTTATCCATTTTGCTGATGAATTCATTTTAACAATACAACGTGAAAGGCCCAAGGGTTCGTTAAAATGAGAATGTAGTTTTTGTTACCAGGAGTTTATCCAAGAGGAAGAGGACAAAGAGGATTCCACAGTATCTTTATTTCTGAGGAACAAAAAGATGAGACTCCTAGCTTTTTTTCAGTCTTAGCATTTACCTCCTTTCACCCTACCAGCCTGTCCATATACAAACTTTGGCCATGAAGGGACCTCTCTCAGGCAGGTTTGGCTCTCCCTGATGGCTACTAAAGAGGAAGCCTGCCCATGAGTTTGGTGGGTCAGGATTTTGCTTGGATCTCTCACTGCTTTCTTTCCTCCTCTTTTTACTCCATTGAAATAGGGTGGCAGCTCTATGGGGAAGAGGAATCACTTTTGTCCTTTCTTTAAGGAATACACAGTGGGGTTATTTTGTTGGGCCTATGTGGTTATATCAGGAACATGACACTGGCAAGAGGTTTCTGACTGGTATTATGCACAATTCCAGGAAATTAACTGGAGCCTTCTTCAATAGCACCAAAACCTGAGGAAACTACATGACCCATAGCACTGCCGCATGTAACCATTAAGAGAGTAGGCCTATGGAGTCAAACTGCTTGGGCCTGAAGTATAGTTGTGCAACTTTAAGCAACTTTGTCTCTTTGAGCCTAGTTTTCTTATCTGCAAAATGAAGCAGCATAGTGCCTAACATGCAATAAGCACTAAACATAACCATTCTTCTTATTCAAGATTCTTCAAACCTTGTGGGGCAGGGGATCTTCAGCTACACCTGTCTGCAAGCACTTTGTCTTTCATCTAAAGCAAACCACAATTCTGTTCATTCGACAAAGCTATTTATTTGGTATCTATTAATTGGCATGCACTGTGCTAGGCACTGTTAGAAAGGTAAGTAAAACAAAGTCCCTCTTCTTGAGGAGGGGAAAAAGTGAAAAGTTTACAAATATAGAAGCACCCAAAACACAAACAATATTGAGAAAAAGGAGGAAATGGAGGCAACAAGAACCATTTAAATAGACAGGGAAAGAATATTCCAGACAGAAGGCACAACTGCACAACCAGAACACAGCCTCAGTCATAGGAAGAGTGTGGTATGTCAAGAGACACTCATTTCCCAAGTGTGAAGCTTTGATATATGAATACCCAACTATCTATCTAAAACCTGCACTTGAATGTCAAACAGCATCTCAAACTAATCAAGTTCACCACAGAACTATCAATTCCTATCTGTACCAGAAACTGTATCCCTTTCAGGGTTCTCCATTTCAGTAAGTGTAATTAGTATGTGTGCAGTTTCTTTGGGGGCGGGAATCGGGAGGGGGTCTGATCATGAAAAAGGTGTAAAGTATATTGATGATTTGTTTGTGTGCCCCGCTCCAGTGTTAGGGATCTAATCCAGGCCCTCGAGCATGCTAACACTGCCCTACAATCCCAGGCCTATTTGACATTTGTGATAGCAGATATGTAAAGTAGTTACTAAAACTATTATATTTAATGTGAAGCAAAATATTTAAAGGCGAATAAATAAAAGGTCCCTTAACTCCTGGTTGTGAGTATTCCAATAACGTGATGCTCTTTATGTGTTGACGGTTTAAAAAACAAAAACAAACAAAACAAAAAAACACCTCATTTTATTCAGTTTAGTCAGAAATATCAAAAAGAATCATCTTAACCTTCTTTACTACTCAAGAGCATGTTTCAAAGAAAGAAAATGTCAGGATCATTGAGACAACTAATGCACCACAGTTCAACAATTAGAATAAACAAACCAAAAGAATTCAGCAATAAGGCAGCTTTTAGTTTGATAAAATAGCTAAAAACCAGTTTCAAGGCTTCTTTAGAGTATCCATGAAAGTCAAAATGCAATTTCTACTTTTGAAGTGCTGGCTACAAAGTTATAAAGTCACCTAGGGAACAAGGTCCGAGCCAGTAACTCACAAGGGGATATTATAGTTGGATGAAACATAATTAATCTCTCTCATACCTCAAGTTCTCTACCCAGGAAAGATTTCTATCAGGCCAGTTTTAGTAACTGAAAAACTCCTCCAATTCATAAAGAACATTGTAATCCAAATGGAGTTATGACAATACTAATTTGTCCCCCGATCTACAACATTATTGATGTTATAGGATATTTTTATTATATATATTATATTTATTATTTAAAGAGAAATATTGGCCTTGCTTCTAGAACTGTGGTAGAAACCAAACACATGGCAAATTTATATATTATGTATGACTATAAACAAAGATTACTGTATTTTTTTAAAGCACAATTTCAAAGAAAACTTATTCTGTAAGTGATGGTCTTGCTCAAAACAACTATGGGAATCCATTTTTAAAATTCTCTTCAGATAATTTAAGAATATTTCCAGTGTTTACAGATTATCCATCTATGTTTGCAAATTTAATTTTCAGAAAGCCAATTAAAATTCAAATATAGTGAATGTGGTAGGTGGTGTAACAGTTTGACCACAAAGTAAAAATACCATTTTATGTTAATTGAAACATTACCTTTAACCCATTCCAAAAAGAAAAAAAAATTCATTTAATATAAAAAGGAAAATTGTTAGAATTTTTCTCCAAAATTATATGTATTATCAGTATTTCAAAACTTAGTCTTAAAACTTTATATAGTTTGATATGTAAGCATTTCTATCTATCCCCATCTATAAAATAGTTTCAGTTTGTAAAACAAAAGTCTTAAAACTTTATATAGTTTGATATGTAAGCATTTCTATCTATCCCCATCTATAAAATAGTTTCAGTTTGTAAAACAAAGGTTATTGGCAGGCTTGACTCACTTCTTCCCTGGAGTAGCAGGGAAGAATGCTAGAAGGAATGAATCATCTACCAGATCTTCTTGTAAAGTTATGAATACAATGGTTTTTTATAATTTAGCCTTTATCAGAATCATTTGGAGGGCTTTGCAAAACAAGATTATGTCTCATACACTGAATCTGACTCAGGAATTCTGGAATAGGGCCCAAGAATTTGTCTCTCTAAACAGTTCCCACATGAGGTTGATGTTACTCATCTGGAGATTACATTTTGATAGTACTAATACTACTACTTTGGTATTTGGTTGGGAGAAAGTTATCAGGGGAGATCTAGTTATAAAATGTTTACAGTTAGATGTAATTGAATTTCTGATTGCTCATTATAAATAAACCTATAATTTGAGGATTTATGAGAGCTTGGGTAGTTGGGAAAAATGAAGTAGTCACATCAAGTTTTTTCTATGAAATTGATGGAGTATAGTACACTGTTTGGTGCTTATCTGTTAATCCAAAACCAAAATTTATCCAAGTATGGAGGAAGGGATGGTTTTGAAGCCATATACAATGGCTAGAAAGAACTACTACTTTTGTATCTAGTTTCTGCTTGTATTTTTTGAACTATTAGAATATTTAGTTTTATAAAATATCTATGATTTACATGAGTTGACTGACAATTTGACCTTTGTGTTAGACAAATGAACTGTCAAAGTTACACAGTTCAACAGCAGTATTACACAAATCAAGTGTTCATATCCTGTTTTGCATGTTTGCTCTTTATGTGTCCAACCAAGGGACAGGGAAAGATACTCAAAAACCAATGTGGAAGAAATGCAACTCTGTCACTTAAGTCCTTTCTAAAGAAATGTTCATATCTTGCTTTGAGAACAGGATGAACTCAATGTTGTGGAAAATTATTATTTATATGACATTTTTAAAAGGTCATCATATGCCAAACACCATAACATTTATACATATATATATATATATATATGATTCATATGATTACACGTGACTCCATTAATTCTGCACATACCTGCCATACAACTGTAATTTCAGTTTATAATTAAGGAAATGGAAGCTTAGATTAAGCAATTTACTCATTCCATACTGATTATGGAGGCAAATTTGATACTAAAAATTGTGGTCTTTACCAAACTATATGAAAAGCCAAATTAATAATTTTTATCACTGAATTAGATTATCAGGATTTTAATTTTTTATAAATCTCTGCATTTCCCATATTTTATAGTATGCCATATCAATTTTGTATTAATAAACATAAGGACAGACAATAATCTATATCTTGAGAAGTCAGGCTAGCAATGATGACAACCACTACTAAACACCAGTGTGCCCAGAGTTATGAGTGTTACCACCTTGTACAAGACCCCCTCAATTTACATTTTACACACATTCACACCTATGTTTGATGAGTGCTTCAGATAATGTGCCCAACAGTACTCTATCTTGGTAGTAACAATTAATATATGTTGAGTCCTGGAAGGTTAAATGTTTAATATCTCACTAAAGTCGACCCAACTGTATATTGTTTATTGTAAATACTGGTGAAAAATGGTTAATAGTTTTATATTCCTTTAAAAAAAAATCTACAACTGACAAGGCAGAGCATAGTGAAGGGAGGGAAGCAGGTACAGAGGTAAGAAAGACTATAGAAGGAATTGGACATTATTACCCTATGTGCATACATGACTACATGACCATTGTGTTTCTACATCGTTTACAAGAATGAGAAATTATACTCCATTTATGTATGATATGTCAAATTCATTCTACTGCCATGTTTAATTAGAACAAATCCAAAAATTAAAAAGAGGAAAAAAATCTACAACCTATGAAATGAGTACTATTCCCATCTGCTAGATGAGAACTCTGTTATGAACAGGATAAAATGCCCTAACCAAGACTAGATCACTAGTGAGTTTGAAGACACAGAACTCCAAAGCACAGGCTCTTCATGCACTCATTCTCCACCCTACTGCAAGCTGCCCCATAGAACAGAATGGGAAAGGAAAAGACACCTCCTAGACACCTACTGCATACAAGAAATGAAATAGTTATGTGTACACTCAGGGAACTTACCTGGACATGATGGCCAACTTGTCCTCTTATCTCATGGCAACCAGCAGTGAGGGCTTCTAAGAAACCCTACAGCAACTCCAGGTTAGGAAAACGTAGGTGGATATAGCCCATGTTTAAGAAAAAAGGATAGTGGAGAGCCTGGTTCTACCTCTTTAAAGGCATCCTACAGGTTTCAGCAGAGCATAAGAGCCCATTCCAATAGGCATACTATATTCTGAAGATTTCTCCCAATTTGGCCTAACCCTTCTGCACTTACTACCCTCTCTCTTCACATTGTTTTAACTCTTGTTTCTCATTCCCTGACTTCAAAATGACTGCTAACCTATTCCAGGTAGAAGCCACTCTCTCCACTTTCAAAATTTCTGCTTTATCTCCTAATGTAAAATTTCATGTCTGCTATCAAAAGCACCCTGGGCTTGTTATATCACCCAACTATGAAAACCTTCTATCCCAGAGCCTGTCACATAGTACTGCCTAATAAATATTAAGTCTTTCCTATTAGCACTGAGTCCTACTGAGCTTTAAAGACTCCTAAATTTGTGAATTACCACTCAGACACTACAACTATCACTTCCTTTCTGGATGGGGATACAGAAAGCTCAAACCAGATACTCTGAATTTTACCAACCTGGAGTCTTCCTCGATATAAATTGTTTTTCAAAATTTTGAGCAGTATTTCAGAAGTCTCACTTTTTTTCAAAGTTGGTTAATTTGGTTTATTTTTTTAAGCATAAATTCAAAAGGTTTATTGCACCAAATGCCACAGAAAAAAAATGATCAAAATAATACATGAACAAGTTTTAAGAAAAAATTTCCACACATTGACATTGTTATCTATTCAGCTCATCAAAATTATAAAGTTCTATCAACTTCCCTTAATGGAGTTTCAATAGCAATTCCCAAAATTTTCTTTTATCTGCCTCAAATTTAAGTATATTGCAATCTCACTTCCTAGATATATTATTCATCAAATTTTAACATTTAAAAGATAACAAAGCTGATTATAAGGCAGTGAGAAGGTGGAAACATCAAGCTTAATTCTTGTCTAGGTTTTCCCCGAGTTCACAGTCAATTATACTTGATTCTGCAATGCCATGAAAATGCTCCCTAGGCCCAGGGCACATTGGGAGAAACAGCAGGTAAGTGCATTCAGTCTAGAACATCTGCTGTCCTACCTCATGAAAATGTCACAGTAGAAACAATTTGGTGCTTATGCCAATTTTTGAAGGATCTCAACAAATTCCACCAGATAAAACTACAGATCATTTTTCTTCCTTTTTGCCAGAAATATATATTTATATCAAGAAAAATATACATCAGTAAAATAATTATAATAAAGGTCAGATCAATGATACATACCCTTCAAAATTGGTCAACAAAAGGTAAGTTTTACTTGTATTCAAACTGAAGCTAAAAGAACTAAAACTCATGAAAATCAAGTTTTAGTTTGTGAATTATTTTAAAGACAGAGGGCTCAAAAATAAGTAGCAGACTGTTTCTGAATATATAAGATTTATAAAGCATGAAGATCTCATTATGTCCTTTGTGTATTCCCTTGGCAATCATGAACAGAGGACATATGTAACATTTCCTTCAAAGTAATCCATTTCTTAGAACACGTCTTGCATTTGGAATTTTGTGAAACAGGATACTTGAAGTTTATAATAACCATTTTATCTTTGCTAACAAATTTTTGATTAGCAAATGTATAATTTTTGACAAATTTGAACAAATTTATAAAGTATTCTTTCTATCCCCTTTAATGGACCTGCACATTTTCTCAAGTTCAAACCTTAAAGGGCAATATAAAATAATTCTCATTTTAGTCAAAGATACGCAATGTAAGACTTCCTAAAGTAAGTACGTAAGAGTAGAAAAAAAACACATTTATTTATTACATGGTGTATTAGTCTGCCCCAACTGGCATAGCAAAATACCACAGACTGGATGGCTCAAAAACAGAAGTCCAAGAGCAAGGAGCCAACTGAGTCAGGCCCTGGTGAAGACCCTCTTACTAGATGCAAACTGCCACCATCTTCCCACTATGTCTTTATCAGGGCACCAACTCTATTATATTAGGAGCCTAGTTATATAACATCATTTACATTCATTAACTCCTAAAAGTTCTGCTATAAAATATAGTAACATTGAGGGTTAGGGCTTCAACAGATGAACTAGAGGAGTGGGGCACATTTCAATCCACAGAACGTGATGAAGAACTAGAATAATCTTGAGGAAAACATACATTTCTCAAGTACATTTAAGTAAACACTAAGTGTACAAATACATATTTTAAAGTTTGGTTATTACTTCTTTTAGTCAGAAAAGAAGTGACCTTTATATGAATCATTTGATTTATATTCATGGTCAGTTTTATCAGTGGTTAAAAAAGAAATCTGACATAATCAGAGACATCAAAAAAATACACAGGATTAAAGAATATGGATTAAAGTTGTCCTTGGTTAAAGTAAAGTCAGTCTTCCACTTGGCTTGCAACCAAACCTTGCTTTATAGCACTTGCTTAGTCATTTTACCACTATTCATTCTCAACAAGTCCAAATCAAAGTGACTGATGCAAAATGAATTTTTAAATTAGGAAAAATGGCCCACACTTGTAATCCCAGCAGTTCGGGAGGCCGAGACAGGAGGATAGTGAGCTCAGAGCCAGCTTCCGCAAAAGCTAGGTGCTAAGGAACTCAGTGAGACCCTGTCTCTAAATGAAATACAAAATAGTTGTCGAGTGCCCCCAAGTTCAATCCCTGGTCCCCCCCCAATAATAATAAATTAGAAAAGATGACATTAAGCTACTCAGATTATTCTTCTAGCAGAATGTCACCTAACCTTGTCCTCTTCAAGTTTATTATCAGCCTGTAGATCTGGGATAGATAAAGTGGTTCAAAATTAACAATACATTATATACTTCCTTATATAGGCTGCCTGGTGTGCATGAGTTCAAGAAGCAGATACTGGCAAGGATAACACACTACAGCGTATTCTCTGGTTACTGAAGAGGGACAGTTTACAACAAGAAAAAAAAAAATCTCCTAGAAAAGGGAATCATCAGCTCCTGATACCTTTGTTCTCCTGGGCTCAGTGATTCTTAACTGAATGTGACACAGTCCTCCAGTCCTGCCTTTCAGGAGCACCCAGAGCCACAGACAGTAAATCACAGATGTAAAATGACAGTGATTCAAACAGTAAAGACATTTTGCAGGGTGGGTGGAATTGGGAATATAGAGGGGCATGGGGAAGTGAAAAAAAAGCACACAATGTTGACAATAGAGGAAAAAGTCAATTTATAAATAATAACTCACTTAAAATTGAAGTAAAAACTAGACTAAGTTTACAGTAATAAAGCTACATTTCTGTTTAAAAATAGTGTTGCTCATGATTCCATTTCATTCCTGATTTGCCATAACACTATCTCCTGCTTCCCCCAGGGATGATGTGCTGCCCCTGCCCTAGTGCTTCCACAGTTTTGTTCATACTTATGTCACCTGTCCCCTTGGATCACAATCTGTTTCCTGCCAGGTTCCCATGAGAGACTGGGAGCTCCTTGAGGGCAGAGATCGTCTTAGTCATCACTACAGCTCCTGAGTTTGTCAAGAAGCTGTTATATAACACGCGTACCATGGATGTGGTACCAGTGAAGGAAGGAATATGTTTCCTCCAACAACTGGTTAAAAAAAAGAATCAAGCATTTTTCTCATTATCTACATCTTAACCATTTTAAATTTATCTAAAAGTCAGTTTTAAAAGATTAAAGTCATTTGATGCCAGGCAATGACATTTCAAATTTTACTACAAAAGAAACCAAAACAGGCCAGTTTAAAAAAGCATTGATAGCAAACACCTATAGATGGAAATGACGACACCACTGTGACGACTGCAAAGGGCTGCATGTGCTGCTGCGACTGACAAAGACACGGTGGCTGTGCTTTAGAACCAGGGCATATGAAATCACATAGGTAAGACTTCAGATGCATGTAACTGTCAAACCCAACACTCTTCCCCGTAACAAGTCTGACATTTCTGCAGACACAAATATCATACTTTCATATTAACACCTACAGAAACATTTAGAATAAAATGCTCTTTAAAAAATCAACACTAAATTACTTTAAAAACAACAAACACTGAAGTCAGAAAATGCACTTGATATTCAATCACTAGTCTAACAGGTAATTTCACTCCATATGTTCAGCAGAAATGTCTAAATGTGCAATGAGAATATATTTCTAATGCCCACTGGTTTTGTCATTTTTGAGTCTATCAAGTAAGACTTGTAGTTGTTCATTTTCATTATTCATCATATTCTCATACTTTTCCAGTACTTACGTTTAGTATTTTTCCATTTTAAGGAAATCAAAAGAAAATAAAAACAGGAAAATTCTTAATTTAAAGGAAATTATTTAGCAGTTTTCAGTCACCACTTGGATCACTCAAGGTCCCATTAAGACAAAACATCTTTGAACAGCTCTCTCTAATACCATGTTCCACACAGTACAGATGCATAGGTAACACCCATAAATCTCAACCTTTGGGAAACACTTTCTGGAATCATTACATGAAAAAAACTCATTGGTTTAAGAAAAAAAAAAAAGCTTTTTACTTTGAAACAAATAAAAAGGTAGAGGGAGAGAAGGTAAGTACCTTCTGAAAACAACTAAATTAGCAATGAGATTTCAGATTTAGTCTCAAAATAGGTACATACAACTTTAATTGGCACATATAAACCTTGCCAGTGAGTTGAAGGTAATGTTGCCACCCTGCTATGAAAAGCAAACTAAACAAGAAGCTCACCAATTCTCCACAACCAGACTCTACAGTTAATCACTAAACCAGCTGAGCTGTATTGCGCTAAGAGAACATTATCTTTAGGTAATCATTATCTTTACTAAATTTGCTAAGCATTTTTAGCAAACCTATAATGTGGCTGACATAATACATGGTCTCTACCTCCCATAATCTCACAAATCACAGGAATCTTCACAGTAAGCAAATATAATAAATGTTACATTCTGGGTTAAGTGCTCAGAGCACAGAGAAGAGAGTGGTAAATTTGATGAGTGATTGAGGCTAAGGACACTGCAGAGTGAGAAGGGAGTTTTGGAGGGTAGAAAAGAGAAGAATGAGAGGGCCACACAGCAGGCGAAGGAAACAAAGTGAGCACGATAACTGAAGTATGAATGTTAGTAGTGGCTAAAGAACAGAGAGGCTGAAGAACACATGCAACTGGAACTGGGGACACCAGTTACAATATATTTCCACAAAGAAAATCGTACCAGGAACTTAATGCTGTGAGGTAGGTTCCTGTTTGTTCAAAAGAAACCTTAAAAAAAAAGCAGCACTGGATCTGTGCAGGTCCGCAGGTTCATTGTGTTTTTAATTTGAAATGAGGGGGAAAGGTTCAACCTGCTCCAAATGCAAGCAGCTAATAAATTAAAAAAAAAAAAAAAAAAAAGATAAAGCCCTGCTAAGAAGAAGGAAGTGGGGAAGTGATATGTGAAAAGGAGGGGAATGCCTTGAGAGGCCAAGATAACCAAGGACGCTGGGGAAAACCTCAGGAGATAGTTCAGGAGTTAAAGGAAATACTGCAGATGGTGTAACAGGAAAGGGATAAAAGAAAGCAGTGAGGTAGAAAAGCACCTGGGTGAGACAAGAAGCAAATGTAGGGTAATGCACTAAAAACAAAGACAATCCCAGAAATTCCCTCCTCATTCTTTCCCTCTAGAATCTTTTCTCCGATGCTAACATTAGAGCTCCTACTTTCACTGTGCATGCATTTTGTTGTACACACCTCCAGTTTTCAACCTACTCACATCTTCTCAAAAATTTTATTGAATTTTGGCTTTTGTCTTACTCTATAAGTCTCAAGGGAATTTCTAATACTG
Source organism: Sciurus carolinensis (assembly GCF_902686445.1). Lineage (NCBI taxonomy): Eukaryota > Metazoa > Chordata > Mammalia > Rodentia > Sciuridae > Sciurus > Sciurus carolinensis. Next base: position 92,727,210 of record NC_062218.1, on the reverse strand, counting down.
CCTCAAAAGAAATTATATAATTTGGAAAAAATGGATTTAAAATAAAACCTACATTATTAACATGTTTTAAAAGCATGTGTGATGCTTTAAGTGTTAATATATTTGTAAATTAAATATGAATAAAAAAATCAAAGAATACACAAAAAAACAGTATGGAACTCATGTAATTTTTCATTTCTTTCGTGTTTTTACTCATCTGTTTTGCCTCATTTTTTCAAAATAAACTCATTTGTGCCAAAAAGCACTTGTTAAAAACTCAAAAACACTAAAAAGTCAAGTGAAGAAAAAAAAGAAATGAACTTAACATAGGTAAGGGGGCAGCTGATTAAGATTTACAGTCAGCAGGCCTTTTAAGCACCTGGATATGGAAAGGACAAACAGACACATACAATAATCTAGAGGGCATAATTCTACAGAGGACCATGCCATAACCAGAGATCAAGACATGAAATAGGAGGAGAAGTGAAGGTATGGAGTTAGGAATAGAAATAATCCCCTTTGGGGCTAGTTTAATTTAAGACATCCACAGAAAATCCAGGTATTGATCCAAAACCTCATAAGACAAGTATGGGAATGAAAACACAAAGCTTTTAAAGAGAGACAGAAAATGAAACTCAGAAGAGACACTGAAAGTTGAAAATTAAGAACTGGGTAGTCTGTTTAATGTCTGCACTTATCCAGTTATTGTCACCCCTTTTAAGTGTGACCTTGGGGCCTCTGCTATGCAGAGGTAGTCTCTCTCTCACCTGGAATCTTAACCAGCCTTGTTACTTACTTTGACTAACAGACAGAGGTAGAAGAGATGCTATGCAAGTTACAAAGTGGAGACCTAAAAAGTCCTTGAAATCTCTATCTTCACCATCTTGGAATACTGCCCAGAGATCATGATACTGTTAAGAAGCCTCACCTTTAACGACTAGCCAATTTAGCCATCTCAGCTGAGCCTGCTCCTTAATCAAGCTGTTAGTTGAATGTGAACACATGAGTGAGCACATGCTAAACCAGCAGAACCATCCAGTCAACACACAGAATCATGAGAAATAAAACATTTTTTTTCTTCACTGTTTGTGTGATATCCAAGAATAAACAACTGAAATAAGAACCAACAGAACATTATAATCTTGAAGATGCAAAAGGAGAAAGCAATTTCTATGAAAGAATAGCTAAAATTTTCAAAAAGTAGCAAAGGTTTCAAATAGAGAGAAGGCCAGAGAGGTAACTGATGCTGGAATGAGTCATGGAAGACACTTGAGAGTAAGGTGGTCAGGGTAGAAACCTTTTTTGGTAAATTTTGAACAAATGGTAGATGAGAAAAACACTCTCATAAGACAGATACTCTTACAAGTTATCTGATAAGAAAAGTAATGAATGAGCCATTTAAGAAAGACTGAAAAGGAAGACTAGTTAAATGAAGGTTTTGACTACCATAAAAGTTCTGACATTGTTTAAGATAAGGATGCAGGACTGAAGAAAAAGACCTTAGGGACCTAAGAAAAAAATTTTTTAATAGAGAAAACTCATATATCAAAGGCAAAGGGAGAAGTGATGGAGAAAGTAGATGAGTGAAACCACAGAAAACTGAAAAAGAAAAGTCTCAGGTATGATGATAAGAGTTGGAATAGAAGAGAACAATGGAGGTTTAAACAGGTGAAAATGTCTGTGGTGGAGCATGCACAGCTTCTCCATGTTCCTGAAAAAAGAAAGAAGCAAGGTCACCTGTTAAGACTGAAGGATCAGCAATTTAAGAGCTTGAGAAAAATGGTAAATTTGGAACTGGAGAGATGAATCAATTAAACATGAGTTATTATTTCTAGCAACATGGTGAACCTCTTTAATAACAGGAATTGTACTAGGAGAGAATTACCATTATGTCATTGACACAGACAATAAAACAGCATTCTTAAGTCAATTTCACATGATAATAAACTAATGTAAGTTTAAAAGATACACTTTATTTCCTCTGTGAGTATAGGATAATTTTAAATCACCACTTTCTTTCTTTCTATGGTTGCTAAAAATAAAAACAAAGAAGACATATGGATCACAAATAGGTACATAAATGATGTTCAACATTATTAGTTGTTAGGGAAACACAAACTAAAACCAAATGACATACCTCTATACATCTATGAGAATGACTGAAAGTAATTACCTAATTTATTTTTTAAAAAACTGACAAAACCAAGAGTTGGCAAGAAGCTGGTAGTCTACTCTCTGATAGGCTGATGTTCTCAATGTAAGTCTGAGACTTGTGGAAGAAAGCCCTTTTTTGGTTCCTGTGATCAAGAAGAATGGACGCGTTGTGATTGTCCCCGCGGGCGGTGGGCGATCATAAGTGTGTTAATTTTATTCAGTACCACAGTTAAGTAAATTTTTGAAATAAAGAACTAAAGACAACTTTTGCCAAAGTTTTTCCCCCATAATTTTGTTCTTAGAATTAACATATTGCTTTAATAATCTTGAGTAAGGAGTGAATCAGATAAGATTAAGATCTTGCCACCATTTAAGCATCATAATCACTTTATTTAGGATAATTTTGGAAGACATTTGTATGAGAAAGTAACATTAAAGTAGGTTTCTTGAGAAAAAGACTTAGATTATAATTTTTAGACATCTTTGTAAACCATGTGTAAACGAGAATTCTCCTCAATTCCTATTTCAATCAGAGCTCTCCTAACAAAACAAAAAACAAAACAAAAAAACCCCAATGAACAAAGTAAAAGAGAGCTGCTTTTCAGCAGAGACATGTTAAATATAAAAAGTTAAATTTTAATGCTTAATGAAAACTTTACAGCTATCTTCATTTCCCTCTCTCACTACAGAAAGTGTTAGAAAAAGGAAAAGTTTTCAATCTCCCCAAGACTCAATGTTATGTTTGTGAAACTATTTTAAATCTCTTTGCCTCATGAAAGTGTCACAAAGAGAACACAGTAGATTTGTTAAGTACTATAAGCATAACTATGAAGTATTCCTAGAATACATCTGAAATTAACATCAATACTGGTTAAAAACAATTTCAAAATACTTATAGCTGCTTTTTATTCAATGAATTATGCTAAAAGTGGTCTCCATCTGAGTATCACGTTGGGTGAATAAAAGCTGTATTTAGTTATAATGGAATAATTAACTTATTCTTCTGATGACTGGACTTTTCCTTGGTGTGAACCACTGTGTAAGAGTTTAGAAAGAACAAGAAGGTACAAGGTACAGCACTTGCTCTTCAGAAACCTCAACAGAAGGAATATTTGCACTCTGTGTTTGGGATGCTTTCATTTGTGTTCAAGAACATATGTAACTAAAACAAGAATTTCCTAAAAATTCTCAGGTATTTTCCAGAAATCCTGTGTCTAGACCAGAATTCTTTCCCAACCAATTTAGTTTTCTCTAATTGCTGAAATGTAAAACATCTTTTGTAAGTACATATGTTTTTATGTACCTGTGAGCATACACAAATGTTGGAATCTTCCATAAATAGATATATATATTTATATACATATATATAACACACCTCATTTAAATATAATGCCAGCCATTAACTATTCATGTGATACATAGTAAATTTGAATGAACACACACGTACATAGACTGGGTTTTCTACATTTGCCAACCTGCCTCCCCATCCTCTGTCTCCAACTACTTCTTTTCTCTGCCCCACTCAGTTCTGTTCTATGCCCAGGGGACTGACTCCTCAAACTTCACTTTGAGGTTCTCTTGTTGGACTTACAGTAAGATTTCAGTATGAAATCTAAGGATGGAAGAAAAGAGGTGTGATTTCTTTTCCATTTCTCACTTGCATGGTGCTTTGTTTTTGGCACTTGCTACATCTCCTCTTGATTGAAGTCTAGGCCTACCTGCAAAGCTCTATAGCACACCAGATTCTGATAACTATTTCATGCCTCTTTGTACCTGCAGATAGTAATGACTTAATTATAGTTTGCTTTTGAGGAAACTAACCATTCCTCATTTATTCCCTTAATCCAGTCAGTAGTTAATTTATTTAAGAATTTATCTTCATTTAAGCAATTTGCATGAAATCCATTTTCTAGCAGGTATTCACTTACACACATACACATAGAGGCCTATCACCCATACATATGCAATATGACACTGAATGTATAAATATGACAAACACCATTACACTTCAAATGAAATCAACAACCCAAAATGGACAGTCACTAACTGCTTCATGAGATTCAAAACCAAAAGGGGGTTTTTCAAGATGGCGGACTAGAGGGCGGCTGCATCTCATGTTGCTCCAGGACGCAGGATTCAAAAGAGGAGATAGTGAGAGACTTGGGACCAACTCAAAGCCACCAGGTGAGTCTCTCCCGTTGGGGAGGCGTCCCGGATGAGGCGGTAGCCCCGGAACGCAGGGAACTTTATGAAGAAGAGTTGCCCGGCAAGACGCCCCTCCCCCCGCTGGAGTGGTAAACACGGACCCCTGGGATCATCGTAGAGGAGGCGGCTCAGCACAGTGCTTGGACTCGGACCAACCACTGGGGCTCTGGGCGGCTGCCTGAGGAGGAGCAGTGTGGAGAGCTGTTTGGACTCAGAACAACCGCTTCTGAACACCGGGAGGTTGCCCGGAGGAAGAGGAGAAGCACGGCAGGTTGCTTGGTCTAGGAGTGACTGCATCAGAGCCACAGGCAGTTGCCAGAGGAGGAGGCGAGTGGTGAGTTGTTTGGACTCAAAGCGACCGCTCCTGAACACTGGTGGCCTGCCTGGAGGAGAAGCTTGATGGGTTGATTGGTCTCCGAGTGACCGCTCCTGAACACACGGTGGGGGGCTACCCCTAGGAGGAGGAGGAACAGGGCGGGTCACTTGGACTTGGAGTGACTGCCTAGGGCTGCGGGCGGTTGGTGGGAGGAGGAGCAACGAAGTGAGTTGCTTGGACTCCTAGCGACTGTGTCGGAAACCGGGCGGCTGTCCGGAGGAAGAGGTGTGTGGCGGGTCTCTGGGTCTCAGAGCTATTGTACGGGGCCCCAGGTGGCGGCTCAGAGTAGGGGCCCCATAGCCAGGCAATTAGGTGCAGAGCAGGGTACCAGGACCCACTTCTTGGTGGAAGAGCCGCACAGAGACACGCCTAGGGGCAGAGCGAAGGTTCCAGGAATGCAGGCAGATTCTCTGAGGAGAGGCAGCCTAAGGAGACTCGTCTGCGAAGGGTGAGGCTCCCAGGCCCAGGAGGTAGGTCCAGACCCCTGGGAACGTTGCAGAGAAAGACAGCCCAGCCCAGGCGGTAGATGTAGATTGAGGGGAACCTCTAGGAGGGGAACTGACCAGCGAGACCTCCCCACCGGGTGAGTCTTCCCTGCCGGGAAAGGTTTTCCCACAAGGACGGTAAAACCAGAGACACAGGCTCAAACGGGCCTTGCCTCAGCCCGCAGGCTAGTTTCCCTTTGGATGACCATTGGTCAACAAGTGGAGGCACCTCTGCCCACTATCAGGGAATATACCCCACCTGAGGGTCACCAACGCTAGAGAGGCAGCTTCCTTGTGGTGCATCGCATTATAAACTTCCTCCAAGACTGCAGGTTACTGAAGGATAAGAGGGGATATACTAGCAATCTTCAGGGACATTATAAGTCAATAGAGAAAATCTGCAATATCTTAAGGACCCACTGATTCCAGAACAATATGAGAAAACAAGGGAAGAAAATGCCCCAAACAAATCTAGATGTTACATCAATAAAATCCAATGACAGCAAGGCAGAAGAAATGACAGAAAGGGAGTTAAGAATATACATAATTAAAATGATCAGGGAAGCAAACGATGAGATGAAAGAGCAAATGCAGGCATTGAATCATGAGATGAAAGAGCAAATGCAGGCATTGAATGATACCACCAATCGACAGTTAAAAGAGTAAACACAGGAAGCAAAAGATCATTTCAATAAAGAGTTAGAGATATTGAAAAAAAACCAAACAGAAATCCTTGAAATGAAGGAAACAATAAACCAAATTAAGAACACCATAGAAAGCATAACCAATAGGATACAACACCTGGAAGACAGAACCTCAGATATTGAAGACAAAATATTTACCTTGAAAACAAAGTTGAACAAACAGAGAAGATGGTAAGAAATCATGAACAGAATCTCCAAGAAATATGGGATATCATGAAAAGGCCAAATTTGAGAATTATTGGGATTGAGGAAGGTTTAGAGAAACAAACCAAAGGAATGAACAATCTATTCAATGAAATAATATCAGAAAATTCCCCAAATCTGAATAATGAAATGGAAAATCAAGTTCAAGAGGCTTATAAGACTCCAAATACACAAAATTACAACAGACCCACACCAAGGCACATTATAATGAAACTACCTAACATACAAAATAAAGACAGAATTTTAAAGGCCGCGAGAGAAAAGAATCAAATTACATGCAGGGGGAAACCAATACGGATATCAGCAGATTTTTCAATCCAGAACCTAAAAGCTAGAAGGGCCTGGAACAACATTTTTCAAGCTCTGAAAGAAAATGAATGCCAACCAAGAATCTTATACCCAGCAAAACTTACCTTCAAATTTGATGATGAAATAAAAATCATTCCATGATAAACAAAAGTTAAAAGAATTTACAAAAAGAAAGCCAGCATTACAGAACATTCTCAGCAAAATATTCCATGAGGAAGAGATAAAAAATAAAGAAGCAAATCAGCAAAGGGAGGAATTATCCTAAAGGAACTGTCAAATAAAGGAGGAACAAAGGTGGGTCAAAAAAATAAATAAATAAATAAATAAAATTTTAAAAAATGAACCAAATGACCGGGAATACAAATCATATCTCAATAATAACCCTGAATGTTAACGGCCTGAATTCATCAATCAAAAGACATAGACTGGCAGATTGGATTAAAAAGAAAGATCCAACAATATGTTGCCTGCAAGAGACTCACCTCATAGAAAGAGATACCCATAGACTAAAGGTGAAAGGATGGGGAAAAACAAACCATGCACATGAACTCACCAAAAAAGCTGGAGTATCCATCCTCATTGCAGATAATGTGGACTTCAAGCCAAAGTTAGTCAGAAGGGATAAAGAAGGACATTTCATACTGCTTAAGGGAAGCATAAATCAGCAAGATATAACAATCATAAACATCTATGCCCGAAACAGTTGCTCATCCATGTATGTCAAACAAATCCTTCTCAATTTTAGAAACCAAATACACCGTTACACAATAATAATAGGTGATTTTAAAACGCCTCTCTCACCACTGGACAGATCTTCCAAACAAAAATTGAACAAAGAAACCAAAGATCTCAATAACACAATCAATAATTTAGACTTAACAGACATTTATAGAATATACCATCCAACCAAGAGTGAATACACTTTCTTCTCAGCAGCACATGGATCCTTCTCTAAAATCAACCATATATTATGCCACAAAGCTAATGTTAACAAATACAAGAAGATAGAGACGCTACCTTATATTCTATCAGATCATAATGAATTGAAGTTAGAAATAAATGAAAGAGTAAAAAACAGAAACTACTCAAACACCTGGAGAGTAAACAATATTCTATTATATGATGAATGGATAACAGAAGATATTAGGAAGGAAATTAAAAAATTCTTAGAGGTAAATGAGAACAAAGAAACATCATATCAAAATCTCTGGGACACTGTGAGAGCAGTACTTAGAGGAAAATTTATTTCATGGAACACATTTAATAAAAGAAGTAAAACACAACAAATAAATGACCTAACACTACAGCTCAAAGCCCTAGAAAAAGAAGAACAGACCAACACCAAAAGTAGTAGAAGACAGGAAATTGTTAAACTCAGAGCTGAAATCAAAGAAATTGAAACAAAAGAAACAATACAAAAAATTGACAAAATAAATCGTTGGTTCTTCGAAAAAATAAACAAAATTGATAAACCTTTAGCCACACTAACAAAGAGAAGACGAGAGAAAACCCAAATCACTAAAATTCGGAATGAACAAGGAAATATCACAACAGACACGACTGAAATACAAAACATAATTATAAGCTATTTTGAAAATCTATACTCCAACAAAATAGAAAATTTCGAAGACATCAACAGGTTTCTAGAGACATATGAAATGCCTAAACTGAACGAGGAGGACATATACAATTTAAATAGTCCAATTTCAAGTAATGAAATAGAAGAAGTCATCAAAAGCCTACCAACAAAGAAAAGTCCAGGACCAGATGGGTTCTCAGTAGAGTTCTATAAAACCTTTAAGGAAGAGCTCATTCCAATACTTCTCAAAGTATTCCATAAAATAGAAGAGGAGGGAACCCTTCCAAACTCATTCTATGAAGCCAATATTACCCTGATACCTAAACCAGACAGAGACACATCGAGGAAAGAAAATTTCAGACCAATATCCTTAATGAACATCGACGCAAAAATTCTCAACAAAATTTTAACAAATCGCATACAAAAACATATTAAAAAGATAGTGCACCATGATCAAGTGGGTTTCATCCCAGGGATGCAAGGTTGGTTCAGCATCAGGAAATCAATAAATATAATTCACCATATCAATAGACTTAAAGTCAAGAATCACATGATTATTTCAACAGATGCAGAAAAAGCATTTGATAAAATACAGCACTCCTTCATGCTCAAAACACTAGAAAAAATAGGGATAGTGGGAACATTCCTTAACATTGTAAAGGCCATCTATGCTAAGCCCATGGCTAATATCATTCTAAATGGTGAAAACCTGAAAGCATTCCCCCTAAAAACTGGAACAAGGCAGGGATGCCCTCTTTCACCACTTCCTTTCAATATTGTCCTTGAAACTCTAGCCAGAGCAATTAGACAAACCAAAGAAATTAAAGGGATACGAATAGGAAAAGAAGAACTCAAACTATCCCTATTTGCTGATGACATGATTATATATTTAGAGGAACCAGGAAATTCCACCAGAAAACTTTTAGATCTCATAATTGAATTCAGTAAAGTAGCGGGATAGAAGATCAATGCACATAAATCTAAGGAATTTTTATACATAAGTGATGAATCTTCAGAAAGAGAAATTAGGAAAACTACCCCATTCACAATAGCATCAAAAAAAAATAAAATACTTGGGAATCAATCTCACAAAAGAGGTGAAAGACCTCTACAATGAGAACTACAGAACACTAAAAAAGAAATTAAAGAAAATCTCAGAAGATGGAAAGATCTCCCATGTTCTTGGATAGGAAGAATTAATATTGTCAAAATGGCCATACTACCAAAAGTGCTATACACATTCAATGCAATTCCAATTAAAATCCCAATGATGTACCTTACAGAAATAGAGCAAGCAATTATGAAATTCATCTGGAAGAATAAAAAACCCAGAATACCCAAAGCAATCCTTGGCAGAAAGAGTGAAGCAGGAGGTATCGCAATACCAGATCTTCAACTCTACTACAAAGCAATAGTAACAAAAACGGCATGGTAATGGTACCAAAATAGAAAGGTGGATCAATGGCACAGAATAGAGGACAAGGACACAAACCCAAATTAATACAATTTTCTCATACTAGACAAAGGGCCCAAAAATATGCAATGGAGAAAAGATAGCCTCTTCAACAAATGGTGCTGGGAGAATTGGAAATCCATATGCAACAGAATGAAACTAAACCCATATCTCTCACCCTACACAAAACTCAACTCAAAATGGATTAAGGACCTGGGAATCAGACCAGAAACCTTGCATCTTATAGAAGAAAAAGTAGGTCCAGAGCTTCAACATGTCGACTTAGGACCAGACTTCCTCAACAGGACTCCCATAGCACAAGAAATAAAAGCAAGAATTAATAACTGGGATAGATTCAAACTGAAAAGCTTTCTCTCAGCAAAGGAAACTATCAGCAATGCAAAGAAAGAGCCTACAGAGTGGGAGAAAATCTTTGCCAATCATACTTCAGATAGAGCACTAATCTCCAGAATCTAAAAAGAACTCAAAAAAATCTACACCAAGAATGCAAATAATCCAATCGACAAATGGGCTAAGGAAATGAATAGACACTTCACAGAAGAAGATCTACAAGCAATCAACAAACGTATGGAAAAATGTTCAACATCTCTAGTAATAAGAGAAATGCAAATCAAAACCACCCTAAGATTCCATCTCACCCCAATTAGAATGGCGATTATCAAGAATACAAGCAACAACAGGTGTTGGCGAGGATGTGGGGAGAAAGGTACACTCATACATTGCTGGTGGGGCTGCAAATTAGTGCAGCCACTCTGGAAAGCAGTGTGGAGATTCCTTAGAAAAATTGGAATTGAACCATCACTTGACCCAGCTATCCCACTCCTTGGCCTATACCCAAAGGACTTAAAATCAGCATACTACAGAGATACAGCCACATTAATGTTCATAGCTGCTCAGTTCACAATAGCCAGATTGTGGAACCAACCTAGATGTCCTTCAATTGATGAATGGATAAAGAAAATGTGGTATATATATACAATGGAATATTACTCAGCCATAAAGAATGATAAAATTATGACATTTGCCGGCAAATGGATGAAATTGGAGAATATCATGCTAAGTGAGATAAGTCAATCTCAAAAAACCAAAGGACAAATGATATTGCTAATAAGTGGATGATGACACATAATGGGGGGTGGGAGGGGTTAGAGTTAGGGTTAGGGAGGGGGGCAAGAATGGAGGAAGGAAGGACTGTATAGAGGGAAAAGAGGGGTGGGAGGGGTGGGGGGAAGGGAAACAAATAACAGAATGAATCAAACAACATTACCCTATGTAAATTTATGATTACACAAATGGTATGCCTTTACGCAATGTAGAAACAGAGAAACAACATGTATCCCATTTGTTTACAATAAAAAAAAAACCAAGCAGATGCTAAAAGATACATTCCACTTTATTTTGATTTTTTGTGACTATAAAACTAATACATAACAGAAAATATTATCAAAAAATAAATTTAAAGTTAATAAATTTGTAATTATATTGTTTTACGGCCTGTGTATTCCATTATCAGCATATTATATATATACTTCCATGACATTAGTCCCTAAACATATTTAAATAGGTTATTTAATATGATTTCATATGAATTTATAAACATTTTCTGTTCATTTTTGGGTTATTTCCAATTTTCAATATTTTTTCCAATGTTTTAGTGAAGCTCCTTAAGCTTATAATATTTCTTAACACTATGTCCCCAGAAGAAGGGCTATTAAGTAAAAGATATGACTCTTTTGGAGGTAATAATTAATGATAGCCAATAAAACAGTCCACAATTACAGAAATGTGCTATATCTGTTGTATACAATGTGTAGCCACTAGGCATTTGTGGCTATTGAGCACTTGAAATGTGATTAATGAGATGGAGGAAATAAATATTTAAGTAGCCAGTGTAGCTAGCAGCTATTTACTATTGCACAGCACAGCTCTGGATTCCAACTGCCCAACTGTCATCCAGAAAAGCTATTTACATTTTCATCAGCAAGGTATGAGAGTGCTCATTTCTTCATACCATCATTAGCAATGATATTTATTAATTTTAATAATATCAACTCTATAGAAAATATAAAGTATAATTCTATTTTAATTTATATTTTTCCACATGCTTGGAATAAATATTTTCATGTTTCTACACATTTGTTTTTCTTTCATGAATTGTTCCTTTTCTTTGCCCACCTTTCTACTAGAGAATAAACTTATTTTCTTGGAATAAATGCATTCTATATCTTAAAAAAATAATGTCTATCAATTCTAAGACAAATAATTTTAAAATTGTTTATGATTTTTTCAATAAAATTCTATATTTCAACATACATTTATTGATCTTAACTTGTGTTTTTTATTCCAAGCCAATTTATATAAAGTCTCAAACCAATTGATATATAATTTATTTATCACCCTTAGGAAAACATTCAGGATTAAATAGAGATTCATAATTTAAAAGCCTACCCCTGCCTCAAACATATAGACAGATAAAATGTAAAGAGGAAGAACCAAATAGATTGTGCTGGGTTCAAAAATAAAATAAATATATTCCCAAAAGGGAGAGACAAAGAGTTGATGCTGCAAACTAGCTATCCTTCTGTGAACTGTGTGAGTGAAATTAGACAATCATAGTAAAGGGTTTTTCTCCTCCTTGGTAAAAGCGACTAAAAATAAATCCAAGATAGCAGCTAGAAGCAGCAAATATATAATTCATAGACAGGAAAAGCAGAAAAGCCAATATATAGGAAAATCTCTCTAGTAATCAGAATATAATTGAAACCATATCTATGAGAATGGCAAAAATAATAAGTATGTTAAAAATGTAGAGAAATGGAAAATTTTGCCCTGTTGAGATTATAAATTGGCACAAACACACTGGGTAGCAAATTAGCAATGCCTAAAAAAAATGAAGATATGCAAACCCTTTCTTCTTGCAACTGTATGTCCAAATATACATAATAAAGAGAATTTTCACATATACCTCAATCTAACACAGGGATGCTCTTTATGCATTATTTGGTTTGCTTTAGCTTTTAATTTTCACTAAAACAAACAGCAACTAGACAGTATTCAAAGGAAAGGAAATCAGTACATCAAAGACTGCATTCCCATGTTGACTGAAGCAGTGTTCACAATAGTCAAGATAAGAATCAACCTAGGTGTCCATTAACCAACGAATGGATAAATAAAATGTGGTACATATACACAATGGAATATAAATCAGTCATGAAAGAGAATGAAATCCTGTCATTTGTGACACCATAGATAAATCTGGAGGACATTATATTGAATAAGTCAGGCACAGAATGACAAGTACCACATGTGCTTTCTCAAACATGGAGGCTAAAAATTAGGTTTCATGGAAATGTGGGGTAGAAGAATAATAGTAAGTTACCAGGGATGAGTTTGTGGGGTTGGGATGGAAAGAAGATGGTTAACAGGCAAAAGGAATATATTTGGATAGCTGGAAGTACTTTTAACATCTACAGCACTCTACAAAGACTATGGTTAACAACAATTAAGTGTACTTTTAAAATCAGCTAGTAGATTTTGAATGTGCCCATCAAAAAGAAATGACAAATTTTTGAGGTAATTTTTAAGAAGTCAACTACCCATCTGATCATTATCTATTATATACAAGTACTGAAATATCCAAATGTACCTTACCTCAAATATGTACAATTCTTATGTGCCAACTAAAACTATTCCAACTTAAAAATCTAAACTATTAAGAAAAAAAATTTATGAATTGTTATAAAATTTTAATTGAATTAAACATTAATGAGGGGCTGTGGTTGTGGCTCAGTGGTAGAGCACTTGCCTACCATGCCTGGAAGCACTAGGTTTCATCCTCAGCACCACGTAAAAAAATAAACAAACAAACAAAAAATAAGGGTATTGTGTTCATCCATAAATAAAAATATTTTTTAATTAATGGATTAAAATATGAGTTAAAGTTGTACAATCAATATGGATAAATATAATATTTTAAATATTGAGTACAAAAACAAGTTGCAGAATGGTAAACTCTTCTAAAAAATTGAAAAACTTGCAACAATCCTAGTCATGCAAACAAGAATTTTTATGGCCAATATAAACAGCATAGTATGGTAATAGTATAAAAATTCAAGAAAAGATAAATCCAACCAGTCAGTGGAACTAGGACTAAAAAATGGCATGGATTCAAGGGAGAAATCTTGTCACTTGCAACAACATGGATGAAACTGGAAGACCTTATGCAACTTGAAATAAACCAGGAATAGACTGCACAATCTCACTTGAAAGTGGAGTCTAAAAGTTGAATGGACCGAAGAATGTAGAATGATGATTTTCAGGGAATGGGAAAGGGGAGTAGGTGGTACTGTGAAGGAGGAAAGAGGGACAGATGTTGGTCAAATGATTCAAAGTTTTAATTAGACAAGATGAGCAAGTTCTGGAGATCTATTGTATAGCATGATGACTACAGTTAATATACAGTATTCTAGAAAGATTGCAGAAAGTAAATCATAAATTTTCTCACCACACATTAAAGACATAAACATGTTAGGTGATAATATGTTCATTAACTTGATCTAATAATTTCACAATGTATGCATATATCAAAACATAATGTTGTATACTGCAAACATACATAATTTTTGTTATCAATTATACATATTTTAATAAAGCTGGAGAAAAACCAATAGCAGGTAAATTGGCAAGGAGATATACATACAAAACTCATAGAAACAGAGAATTTCCATGTTATTTTTCCTCTGTTGTCTCCTGACTTTGACATAATGGGGAACCCAAAGAGGAAACAGCAGTTACATAGCATGAAGGTAAAAAAAAGTAAACAATACAAATCCCTGAGCAATAAACTCTGCCATTCCGGTTAAAGGACCAGGAAAAGAGTCCTCTATAAGGGAGCAGAGAGGGCACCTCTTTTTTCCTTTCTTCTCTCCCAGCCCTTTTCTCTGAAAGTAGTTGCAATAACAGCATTACAATGAGGTATGCACCTAAACCCCAACGAGAAGCAGGCAAAGGTAATCTGGTAGTCCTCAAAGTGTTACAAATCAAGTTTATAAAGTGTGGCAAACAAACCCCACACCAACCCAATGTGATGCTCTTAGGAATTGCTCTGCCAATTGGAATACAAGTCCCAGGCCCACAGATGCACACACTGGACAATGTCATTTATGTGACATTTTAAAAAGACAAAACAATGGTAGTAGTTGTCAGGTACTAAAGGGAGAAGCTGACCAAAAGGGGAAACTGAAGGGAACTTTTTGGGTTAAAGAAAACAATCCTGGATCTCAAATGTCATAGTAGGCCTATGACTCAAATTATTTTTCAACACTCACAGAACTGCATACCAATTTACTGTATACAACTTTAAAAATAGAAAATATATATAAAAACATTAATTTAAAATTCACATTTTTAAATTACATAAAAAATTTCAAGTTCACATTATTGAAAAATTTTAAATATCCACTGATAAATGATATAATTCATAGATTAACTGATACACAACACCAAAATATTAATAACTTAATGTTGGTAATTATGGAATAATACCAATTTTACAAATGTACAATATTCTTGCTATTTAGTGTTCCTGTTTGAAAACCAGAAGCTAAAATGGAGCATTTTTTCCTACTGTCTTCTGTTTTCTTTTTTTTTTTTTTTTCATGTTAAATACAGATAAAAACAACATGATTTCCCTTTTCCATTTTCCCTATCCAAGTAACATTTCTTTTCCTATTTTGGAATTATTCCTATTAACCTTTCACTTTCTCTTAGTTACTTTCTATTTTAAAAAAGACTCACTTTTACTCATAAGGATTTTGATATCTGTTGGATCTTTATAAGACTTTTAGTAGTTGTATCTTGACCCCAATTTATATAATCAATTTTATTTATTATCACTATTGCTTAATGCTCATTTAGCATTCACACATGGGACAGAGTACAAAATAATATTTAAATGTTAAATTTCAAGTTCAGAGGTCATATCCTTTCATTCACCTTGAAAACTATCTCAAGGTTGCCATAAGCTTTCGATATAAAGACAGTTAAGTTTGGATTTGGTGACAATATATTTTATACCCCAATTATTTAATATCAGAAAAAGAGTCTCATATTGAATTTGAAATATATCAAGAGGAAAAAGGAACCGGAATTATTTAGCAAAAAAAAAAAAAGCTTTGAAATGATTTTATGTATTTCTGGAGCTAAGTCATAACTTGAGGATTTTAAAATGCTTAGAAAAAATTTTCCTGAGTAAAATAGCAAGTGTTAAAAAAAAACTCAGCACTTAATAAAAATATATTGAATGAATAAATAAAAAACAACATAATCTTGAAGTACACATAAAATGTTTTTTTGGGCTTACACATTTTGCACACATATGGCATAAGTGGAAATCCTGAAAAGTGTCTAACCCTTAAAATACTAAAGAAGAGATCATAGTTGGTTCATCTTTTTGAAAAGCTCCTTAGTTCTGTTAATTATATATCTTTCAAATAAATTTTTAGATCTTCTAAATAAACAAATCAATAATATATGGTCATTTGAATTTTAAAATTGTTTTAAAAGGGGCATGATAGATCATTGTCTTTACTAGTCATTCAGGATAACAAAATATTCTATACATTTTCTCACTTTGCCTTACTAATAACTGGAGTAATTAAACTATGCAATAATGCATTCAATTGCTTTTATGAGTAGCAAGCTGAAATACATACCCCCTTCACATATATAAAATGAGGTAGACATACCAACCTTGGCATTTGTTCTCTATATTGTCATTTTCTCCTATATATTGTATTACTAACAATTTTCTTTCTGTCACACTGTCCCATAATTAAAAGTACCTTTGTATAAGATATTTAGGCATATACATATATAAATAAGAAATGTTTATATCAAACTCATTGGCACAATGTGAAGATGTATACCCTTTCTAATTCTCAACAAAACTTTATTTTGTGCAACATGTAAGTTATATACCTATATTAATAATGTCAAAAGTAGAGTGCTGAGACTAGGGTTGTAGCTCAGTGGTAGAGTGCTTGTCTAGCATGCATGAGGCACTGGGTTGCATCCCCAGCACCACATATAAATAAATAAAGAGAAAGAAAACAAAGGTATTATGTCCATCTATAACCAAAAAAATTTTTTTAAAAAGTAGAGTGATGAGATGATTAGTATTAATGTCAATATCATAGTTATTAGTCTAAAAATACAGTTCATTTTTATATTATACTTGGGTACAGAATCTCTGTTACTTAATTTCATTTAAGTTTCATTTTAAAGAGGCTAGTGAACATGACTCAGATCTCTATTGCATTAAATAATCAAGTCTCCAATTTCAATTTTGTTTCTAGTCTTTTATTATTTTTATTTTTTTATTGTAAACAAATGGGATACATGTTGTTTCTCTATTTGTACATGGAGTAAAGGCATACCATTTGTGTAATCATAAATTTACATAGGGTAATGCTGGTTGATTCATTCTGTTATTTTTTTCCCTTCCTCCCCACCCCTCCCACCCCTCTTTTCCCTCTATACAGTCCTACCTTCCTCCATTCTTACCACCCTCCTTAACCCTAAACCTAAACCTAACCCTAACGCTAAACCCTCCCACCCCTCATTATATGTCCTCATCCGCTTATCAGGAAGATCATTCGTCTTTTAGGTTTTTGAGATTGGCTTATCTCACATAATATGATATTCTCCAATTTCATCCATTTGCCTGAAAATGCCATAATTTTATCATTCTTCACGGCGGAGTAATATTCCATTGTATACATTTGCCACGGTTTCTTTATGCATTCATCAACTGAAGGGCATCTAGGTTAGTTCCACAATCTGGCTATTGTGAACTGAGCAGCTATGAACATTGATGTGCCTGTATCTCTACAGTATGCTGATTTTAAGTCCTTTGGGTATAGGCCAAGGAGTGGGATAGCTGGGTCAAATGGTGGTTCCATTCCAAGCTTTCTGAGGAATCTCCATACTACTTTCCAGAGTGGCGGCACTAATTTCCAACCCCATCAGCAATGTATGAGTGTACCTCTTCCCCCTCATCCTCATCAACACCTATTGTTGCTTGTGTTCTTGATAATTGCCATTCTAAATGGGGTGAGATGAAATCTTAGGGTAGTTTTTATTTGCATTTCTCTTATTACTAGAGATGTTGAACATTTTTTCATATATCTCTTGATTGCTTGTACATCTTTTTCTGTGAAGTGTCTGTTCTTAACCTTAGCCCATTTGTTGATTGGATTATTTGTATTCTTGGTGTTGAGTTTGAGTTCTTTATACATTCTGGAAATTAGCGCTCTATCTGAAGTATGGTTGGCAAAGATATTCTCCCACTCTGTAGGCTCTCTCTTCACATTACTGATAGTTTCCTTTGCGGAGAGAAAGCTTTTTAGTTTGAATCTATCCCAGTTGTTGATTCTTGCTTTTATTTCTTGCGCTATGGGAGTCCTGTTAAGGAAGTCTGATCCTAAGCCAACAAGTTGAAGGTTTGGACCTACATTTTCTTCTATAAGATGCAGGGTCTCTGGTCTGATTCCGAGGTCCTTGATCCATTTTGAGTTGAGATTTGTGCAGGCTGAGAGACAGGGGTTTAATTTCATTCTGTTGCATATGGTTTTCCAGTTTTCCCAGCATCATTTGTTGAAGTGGCTTTCTTTTCTCCATTGCATATTTTTGGCACCTTCTCTAGTATGAGAAAATTGTATTTATTTGGGTTTGTGTCTATGTCCTCTATTCTGTACCACTGATCTACCTGTCTATTTTGGTACCAATACCATGCCATTTGTTTTGTTTTGTTTTTTTTAATTAATTTTTTTTATTGTAAACAAATGGGATACATGTTGTTTCTCTGTTTGTACATGGCGTAAGGCATACCATTTGTGTAATCATAAATTTACATAGGGTAATGTTGTTTGATTCATTCTGTTATTTGTTTCCCTTCCCCCCACCCCTCCCACCCCACTTTTCCCTCTATACAGTCCTTCCTTCCTCCATAACCCTAACCCTAACTCTAACCCTAACACTAACCCCTCCCACCCCCCATTATGTGTCATCATCCACTTATTAGCGTTATCATTTGTCCTTTCGTTTTTTGAGATTGGCTTATCTCACTTAGCATGATATTCTCCAATTTCATCCATTTGCCTGCAAATACCATAATTTTATCATTCTTTATGGCTGAGTAATATTCCATTGTATATATATGCCACAGTTTCTTTATGCATTCATCAACTGAAGGACATCTAGGTTGGTTCCACAATCTGGCTATTGTGAACTGAGCAGCTATGAACATTAATGTGGCTATATCTCTGTAATATGCTGATTTTAAGTCCTTTGGGTATAGGCCAAGGAGTGGGATAGCTGGGTCAAATGGTGGTTCCATTCCAAGTTTTCTAAGGAATCTCCACACTGCTTTCCAGAGTGGCTGCACTAATTTGCAGCCCCACCAGCAATGTATGAGTGTACCTTTCTCCCCACATCCTCACCAACACCTGTTGTTGCTTGTATTCTTGATAATCGCCATTCTAATTGGGGTGAGATGGAATCTTAGGGTGGTTTTGATTTGCATTTCTCTTATTACTAGAGATGTTGAACATTTTTCCATACGTTTGTTGATTGCTTGTAGATATTCATTTCCTTAGCCCATTTATCGATTGGATTATTTGCATTCTTGGTGTAGAGTTTTTTGAGTTCTTTATAGATTCTGGAGATTAGTGCTCTATCTGAAGTATGATTGGCAAAGATTTTCTCCCACTCTGTAGGCTCTTTCTTCACATTGCTGATAGTTTCCTTTGCTGAGAGAAAGCTTTTTAGTTTGAATCTATCCCAGTTATTGATTCTTGCTTTTATTTCTTGTGCTATGGGAGTCCTGTTGAGGAAGTCTGGTCTAAGCCGACATGTTGAAGTTCTGGACCTACTTTTTCTTCTATAAGATGCAAGGTCTCTGGTCTGATTCCGAGGTCCTTAATCCATTTTGAGTTTAGTTTCGTGCATGGTGAGAGATATGGATTTAGTTTCATTCTATTGCATACGGTTTTCCAATTTTCCCAGCACTATTTGTTGAAGAGGCTATCTTTTCTCCATTGCATATTTTTGGGCCCTTTGTCTAGTATGAGAAAATTGTATTAATTTGGGTTTGTGTCCTTGTCCTCTATTCTGTGCCATTGATCCACCTTTCTATTTTGGTACCAATACCATGCCGTTTTTGTTACTATTGCTTTGTAGTAGAGTTGAAGATCTGGTATTGCGATACCTCCTGCTTCACTCTTTCTGCCAAGGATTGCTTTGGGTATTCTGGGTTTTTTATTCTTCCAGATGAATTTCATAATTGCTTGCTCTATTTCTGTAAGGTACATCATTGGGATTTTAATTGGAATTGCATTGAATGTGTATAGCACTTTTGGTAGTATGGCCATTTTGACAATATTAATTCTTCCTATCCAAGAACATGGGAGATCTTTCCATCTTCTGAGATTTTCTTTAATTTCTTTTTTAGTGTTCTGTAGTTCTCATTGTAGAGGTCTTTCACCTCTTTTGTGAGATGGATTCCCAAGTATTTTATTTTTTTTTGATGCTATTGTGAATGGGGTAGTTTTCCTACTTTCTCTTTCTGAAGATTCATCACTTATGTATAAAAATTCCTTAGATTTATGTGCATTGATCTTCTATCCCGCTACTTTACTGAATTCAATTATGAGATCTAAAAGTTTTCTGGTGGAATTTCCTGGTTCCTCTAAATATATAATCATGTCATCAGCAAATAGGGATAGTTTGAGTTCTTCTTTTCCTATTCGTATCCCTTTAATTTCTTTGGTTTGTCTAATTGCTCTGGCTAGAGTTTCAAGGACAATATTGAAAGGAAGTGGTGAAAGAGGGCATCCCTGCCTTGTTCCAGTTTTTAGAGGGAATGCTTTCAGGTTTTCACCATTTAGAATGATATGGGCTAATATGGGCTTAGCGTAGATGGCCTTTACAATGTTAAGGAATGTTCCCACTACCCTAATTTAAGAGTTAGGAGCATGAAGGGATGCTGTATTTTATCAAATGCTTTTTCTGCATCTATTGAAATAATCATTTGATTCTTAACTTTAATTCTCTTCATATGGTAAATGACATACTGATTTCCGGATGTTGAACTAACCTTGCATCCCTGGGATAAAACCCACTTGATCGTGGTGCACTATCTTTTTAATATATTTTTGTATGCGATTTGCTAAAATTTAGTTGAGAATTTTTGTGTCGATGTTCATTAAGGATATTCGTCTGAAATTTTCTTTCCTCGATGTGTCTCTGTCTGGTTTAGGTATCAGGGTGATATTGGCTTCATAGAATGAGTTTGGGGGGGTTCCCTCCTCTTCTATTTCATGGAATACTTTGAGGAGTATTGGAATGAACTCTTCTTTAAAGGTTTTGTAGAACTCGGCTGAGAACCCATCTGGTCCCAGACTTTTCTTTGTTGGTAGGCTTTTGATGACCTCTTCTATTTCATTGCATGAAATTGATTTATTTAAGTTGTGTATGTCCTCCTCGTTCAGTTTAGGTAATTCATATATCTCTAGAAACTTGTTGATGTCTTCGAGGTTTTCTGTTTAGTTGGAGTATAGATTTTCAAAATAGCTTCTAATTATGTTTTGTGTTTCAGTCGTGTCTGTTGTGATATTTCCTTGTTCATTCCGAATTTTAGTAATTTGATTTTTCTCCCTCTCTTTGTTAGTGTGGCTAAGGGTTTATCAATTTTTTTTATTTTTTCAATGAACCAACTATTTATTTTGTTAATTTTTCCGATTGTTTCTTTTCTTTCAATTTCGTTGATTTCGGCTCTGATTTTAACTATTTAAACTACTACTTTTGATGTTGGTCTGCTCTTCTTTTGCTAGGGCTTTGAACTGTAGTGTTAATTTGTTTATTTGTTGATATCTACTACTTTTGTTGAATGCGCCCCATGAAATAAATCTTCCTCTAAGTACTGCTTTCACAGTGTCCCAGAGATTTTGATATGATGTGTCTTTGTTCTCGTTTAGTTCTAAGAATTTTTTAATTTCCCTCCTGATGTCTTCTGGTATATTCATCATATAATAGTATATTATTTAATCTCAAGGTATTGGAGAAGTTTCTATTTTTTATTCTGTCATATATTTCTAATTTCAATCCATTAGGATCTGATAGAATACAAGGTAGCATCTCTATCTTCTTGTATTTGCTAACAGTAGTTTTGTGGCATAAAATATGGTCTATTTTAGAGAAGGATCCATGTGCTGCTGAGAAGAAAGTGTATTCGCTCTTTGTTGGATGGTATATTCTATATATGTTGGTTAAGTCTAAATTGTTGATTGTGTTATTGAGATCTATGGTTTCTTTATTCAATTTTTGTTTGAAAGATCTATCCAGTGGTGAGAGGGGTGTGTTAAAATCACCTAGTATTATTGTGTTGTGGTCCATTTGATTTCTGGAATTGAGAAGGATTTGTTTGACATACATGGATGAGTCAATGTTCGGGGCAGAGATATTTATGATTGTTATGTCTTGCTGATTTATGCTTCCCTTAAGCAGTATGTAATGTCCTTCTTTATCCCTTCTGACTAGTTGGCTTGAAGTCCACATTATCTGAAATGAGGATGGATACTCCTCATTTTTTGCTGTGTCCATGTGCATGGTATGTTTTTCCCATCCTTTCACCTTTAGTCTATGGATTTCTCTTTCTATGAGATGAGTCTCTTGCAGGCAGCATATTGTTGGATTTTTCTTTTGAATCCAATCTGCCAGTCTATGTCTTTTGATTGATGAGTTCAGGCCATTAACATTCAGGATTATTATTGTGGATGATTTGTATTCCCAGTCATTTGACTCATTTTTGTTGTTTGACATGATTTGGTTTCTCCTTTATTTGGCTATGCCTTTAGGCTAGTTCCTCTCGTTGCTGATTTGCATTGTTGTTTTTCATCTCTTCCTCATGGAATATTTTGCTGAGAATGTTCTGTAATGCCGGCTTTCTTTTTGTAAATTCTTTTAGCTTTTGTTTATCATGGAAGGATCATATTTCATCATCAAATCTGAAAGTAAGTTTTGCTGGGTATAAGATTTTTGGTTGGCATCCGTTTTCTTTCAGGGCTTGGTAAATGTTGTTCCAGGCCCTTCTAGCTTTTGGGGTCTGGATTGAAAAATCTGCTGATATTCTTATTGGTTTCCCCCTGAATGTAATTTGATTCTTTTCTCTCGTGGCCTTTAAAATTCTGTCTTTATTTTGTATGTTAGATATTTTCATAATAATGTGCCTTGGTGTGGGTCTGTTGTAATTTTGTATATTTGAAGTCCTATAAGCCTCTTGTACTTGGTTTTCCATTTCATTCTTCAGAATTGGGGAATTTTCTGATATTATTTCATTGAATAGACTGTTCATTCCTTTGGTTTGTTTCTCGAAGCCTTCCTCAATCCCAATAATTCTTAAATGTGGCCTTTTCATGATATCCCATAGTTCTTGGAGATTCTGTTCATGACTTCTTACCATCTTCTCTGTTTGGCCAACTTTGTTTTCAAGATTAAATATTTTGTCTTCAATGTCTGAGGTTCTGTCTTCCAGGTGTTCTATCCTATTGGTTATGCTTTCTATGGAGTTTTTAACTTGGTTTATTGTTTCCTTCATTTCAAGGATTTCTGTTTGTTTTTTTTTTTCAGTATCTCTAACTCTTTATTGAAATGATCTCTTGCTTTCCGTATTTGCTCTTTGAACTGTTGATTGGTGCTATCATTTAATGCCTGCATTTGCTCTTTCATCTCCTCATTTGCTTCCCTGATTGTTTTAATTATGTACATTCTGAACTCCCTTTCTGACATTTTCTTCTGCTGTGCTGTCATTGAGTTTTATTGATATAGTATCTAGGTTTGTTTGGGACATTTTCTTCCCTTATTTTCTCATATTGGTCAGATGTCAGTGGGACTCTGAGATATTCAGATTTCCTCTATTGGCTTATCGTGTCCCTGTAGATTTCCAGTGTATCACCTCCTAGCCTTCAGTAGCCTGAAATCTTGGAGGAACTTGATAATGTAGTGCTTCGAAGAAAGCTACCCCTAGCCCGCTACTGGTTCCAGGGCTTGGAGCTGGCTCTGTATGGAAAGGCTCTCACTGGGGGACCTGCTCTGAGAAGTTGGCTATGTGGGAGGAGCCCACCGCCGGAGTGAGCAGGGCTACCTGGGGAAGACTCTAGCTCCCCTGCCCTGCTCTGATAAGCCACCCCTATCCGGGCCTGCCGCCCAGGCCAAGCTTCACCCAGTGGGGGAGACTCACCCCATTGCTCTATTTTAGTCCGAGTCTCTCAATGCCTCCCCTTCTTGAATCCTGGGTCCTGGAGCAACAGGAGATGCAGTCACCCTCTAGTCCGCCATCTTGGATCGCCCCGTGGAAAGAGCCTGCAGCCGGAGGGGGCAGGTTCGCCTGGAGAAGTCTCTGGCTGCCCTGCCCTGGTCCCAGAGGCTGCCTGCAGGTCAGAGCTCACTGCTGGCTTGAGGACTTATGGCTGGCTCTGTGTAGAAAGACTCTCACTGGGCAGTCTGCTCCGAGAAGCTAGCCTTGAAAGGTGCCTCCCACCAGATGGAGCCGGGCTGCTTGGGGGAAGTCCCTGGCTGCCCTGTCCTGGTCCCTGAAGCTCCCTGCGGGCTGGAGCTCACCATGCTGGCTTCGGGACTTGGAGCTGGGTCTGTGCAGAAAGGCTGTCATTGGGGGGCCTGCTCCGAGAAGCTGGAGAAGCTGGCCGTGTGGGAGGAGCCCACCGCCAGAGTGAGCAGGGCTACCTGGGGAAGACTCTAGTTGCCCTGCCCTGCTCTGATAAGCCGCCCCTATCCGGGCCTGCCGCCCATGTCGAGCTTCACCCGGTGGAAGAGACTCACCCCATGCCTCTATTTTAGTCCGAGTCTCTCAATGGCTCCCCTTCTTGAATCCTGGGTTCTGGAGCAACTGGAGATGCAGTCACCCTTAGTCCGCCATCTTGGATCGCCCCTGTTTCTAGTCTTTTAAGGGTACATTTTCTGTGTCTGTCTATTCAGACCATTACCTAGCTCATCTCTTTAACTACCAAAAATGCCATTCCTATTATTACCCTTAAAATATTTTATAGTGTTAAAATGTTTCCGTTATCCTCTCATACATTCATCCACTTCCTTCACTCTCTCATCATCTATAACTCCTTCATACTTGTGCCTCTTTGAATTATATTAAGGGCACTTAGGATGGGATGTGCACACATATACACACACACACCTGAACCATAACAGGTTTTGTCATCATTCTCTAAGTTGAAATATCAATCTGTACAAACCAATATGTCATACATAATACTTATTATAAACTTCTGAATCTACTATTTTGATATTTACTAATAATCAACCATGTTTATTAAAGTTTGATTACAAAACCTACAAGAAAAATACAAATGAGAACCACTATGTTTAAACATTAGCAAAATGATGGTTTCCTTCTAATATGACCTGAGTTGATCATATTCCCACTAAAGGAATTCCCTTAAGTATTAAATTATTTTTCAGTTTCAACAATATTTTATTTTAATATCTAAGTCATTTTTAAAAATATATTTTTGACTTTTAATGACAATATAAGCTAATGTTAAGAAGTTGCTTACTTTTCCATGTGTGTGATAGAAAAAGTTGAATGGATTGAATCTGTAGCATGGATCAAATCACCTAATGAATTCTTTAAAAATGTTCTGAGAACAACATGTATCCCATTTGTGTACTATAAAAAAAATATTTTAGTGAAAAAAAAATGTTCTGAGTACACAGGAAGTACAATACACCACAGGGATGCAAGAATTATGACATCCTACTTGCCCTTACACTGATTATAGGGACAATGTAAATTCTTACAAATAACTAAAACACAGTGAATGGAGTTCAAATCAACAAAGATGTATAAATCCTACCTATATAATATTAAACTCCTTCATATTAAAGTTATGTATTCTCAAATGCAGTTTTTATAATGGAAATACAACAAAAACAACTAAATGTATATAACTGCTTCATTGAATAGTTGCTTTCTTGGGTGTTTTTCAGAGTCTTTTATTAACCATCAAGATGCAATGCTATCACAGTACCAGACCTTAAATTATAATATAGAACCACAGGAACAAAAACAGCAGGGTATTGGCACCAAAACAGAGACATAGACCAATGGTACAGAATAGAAGACACAGAGACAAATCCACATAAGTATGGTTATCTCAAACTAGACAAAGGCACCAAAATTATACACTGGAAAAAGAGAGCCTCTTCAACAAATGGTGCTGGGAAAACTGGAAATCCGTATGTAGGAAAATGAAATTAAACCTCTATCTCTCACCCTGCACAAAAATCAACTCAAAGTGGATCAAGGACTTAAGCACTAGAACAGAAACCCTGTGCCTAACAGAAGAAAAAGTAGGCCCAAATCTCCACTATGTTGGCTTAGGAATTGACTTCATCAACAAGCCTCCTAAAGTGCAAGAAGTAAAATCAAGAATCAATAAATGGTTCCACAATCTACCTATTTTGAATTGAGTTGCTTATAAACATTCATGTGGCTGCTTTACTGCAGTGCAGAGACATGTTTAAGTAGTCCTAGGATGGCAGCTGGCATTGGGCCAAGAGATGGCACATAATTAGTGTTAACGTGGCATGATTTACTTTTGCCTGATTAGTTAATGTCTCCTCTGCGCTAGTGGTCAACAGATGTTCCTCATTCTTAATTGGTACAGTGGCGCATGCTCCAACCATGCTACTTAATCCTAAGCTGATTGGCTGCCTTAGGGTATATAAGACATTCTCTTCGCCTGGGAGGAGATAGTAGGTCGCAGGTTGCAGATCACAGAACGCGGGGATCGCAGATCGCAGGTTGCAGGTTGCAGGCCGCAGGCCGCACACCGCACGCCACACCCCGCACCTCCAAGAAGCAACCCACCTTTAAGAAGCAGTAGACCTTTGATAAGCTTAGCCTCTCTGAAAGAGTAGCACCTCTAAAATTAAGCAAAGTCTCTCTTCCTCTAAGCAAAGCCTCTCTTCCTCTATAAACTAGCGAATAAGCAAGCAAGCAAGGAAGTAGTCCAGATAAAGTAACAGAAGTAGTTCATTCCCAGTCCACCTCCGATAAATTCCTGCGGGATTGTTGCTGCGGGCAGCAACACTGCAGCATGCTAATTTTAAGTCCTTTGGGTATAAATCAAGGAGTGGGATAACTGGATCAAAAGGTGAGTCCATTCCAAGTTGTCTGAGGATTCTCCACACTGTTTTCCAGAGTGGCTGCAACTCCACCAGCAATGTAAGTGTGCCTTTTTCCCCACATCCATGTCAACATCTATTTTTGTTTATGTTCTTGATAATAGTTATTCTAATTGGAGTCAGATGAAATCTCAGAGTTGTTTTAATTTTCATTTCTCTAATTACTAGAGATGTTGAATACTTTTTCATGTATTTATTAATCACCTGTATTTCTCCTGTAAAGTGTCAGTCCAGTTGCTTGGCCCATTTATTGATTGGGTTCTTTGTATTTTTAGTGTAAAGTTTTGTAAGTTCTTTGTAGTGTTATTACATCCAAGTTTTAGATTTCTGTACATTAAATTTGATAAAGCAACATAAGCATAAATAAAACATTTTAGAAATATTTTAATATATATGATAAAATATTAGCATCTTGTGTAAGTTAAAAGATATTAGGAATTAGATATTTCCATTTACAAAAGAAAGATAGAAAGTGGTATGAATATTTCAGTAAAAACTAGTAAAATATGAAAAATGTCATTAATAATCAAAACAAATAAACTGTACTTTTAAAAAAATCAATAAATGGGATGGAATCAAACTAAAAAGCTTCTTCTCAACAAAGAAAATAATCAATAACATGAAGAGAGAGTCACAGAATGAGAAAAAATCTTCACCACACACACCTCAGATAGAGCACTGATCTCCAAGATATGTAAAGAGCAAAAAAAAGCACCAAAAAAAAAAAAAAAAAAAAAAAAAATCAAAAACAAAAAACAACCCAAGGAACTGAATAAATGGGCTAAGGAACTGAACAGACACTTCACAGAAGAAGAAAAACAATCCATCAACAAATACATGAAAAAATGTTCAACATCTCTAGCAATTAGAGAAATGCAGATCAAAACTATACTGAGATTCCATCTCACTTCAGTCAGAATGGCAATTATCAAGAATACAAGCAACAATAAATATTGGCGAGGATATAGGGGAAAAGGTACATTCATACATTGCTGGCAGGACCAATATGGAAAGCAGTATGAAGATTCCTCAGAAAATTTGGAATGGAACCACCATTTGACCTAGCTATCCCTCTGCTTGGTTTATATCAGGACTGTAAATCAGCACACTACAGTGATGCAGCCACATCAATGTTTGTAGCAGCTCAATTCACAACAGCTAAACTATTCAACCAATCTAGGTGCCCTATATCAGATGCATGAATAAAGAAATAGTGGGATATACACAAAATGGAATATTACTCAGACTAAAATAAGAACGAAATTATGGCATTTGCTGGTAAATGCATGGAACTGGAGAATATTATGCTAAGCGAAATACACTAATCCCAAAGAACCAAAGGCTGATGTTCAGGTGTTCTCTAATTTGCAGATGCAAATTCACAATAAGGAGGTAGGGAGAATAGACTTTGGACTAGACAGAGGTGGGTGAAGGGAGGGAAAAGGGGTATGGAGGTAGGAATGATAGTAGAATGAACTGGATGGACATTATTACCCTATGTGCATATATGATTACATGACCTGTGTAACTCTACAACATGTACAACCAGACGAATGAAAAGTTATACTCCATGTATATATAATGTGTCAAAATGCATTCTACTGTCATGTTTAATTAATTAGAACAAATAAAAACAAAAAACAAAAAAAGCACCAAGTTAGAAAAGGTATTAAAAAAAAAGAGAGAGAAAAAGATGCAATGCTAGAGATATAGCCATATATGAGATCTAAAAAATTTTAATGTGATCAAATACAGAAAAATACAAACACCTAGCATTAGTTATGATCATCTTTAAAAATTAAAGACTGGAAAGATGGATATTTCACAGTTAGAGAAAAAAGAAACACTAAATGACCTAGAATTTTGTAGTCAGTAAACTAATAAATTCCAATATTTCACTGAATTAACAGATAAAAGTTTTCACGTGGAACTAAACATTTCTTAATTATTTTTATTCACTCACTTGTAATGTAAGGCAACTGAATATAATATTGCTATAAAATAGAGTTTCTATATTGTTTGTTGGTGTATGTCAAGGGAACCACCAGAGAAGAACAGACCATCATCACCCACCCTTTCGTCCACACCTGTAATATTTTTCTCATAACCACCAGTTTTTGACTTTTCCTTATTATAAATAACAACATGATGAGTAATCTGGACATCCAACTTTTTTCCATTTGAAGATTATTTCCTCGGAGTTGATTCCTGGTAGTAAAATGGTCAAAGAGTGGGACAAATTTATATTACTATTTACTGTGAGGATATCATCCTATTGTCTCTTTAAAATTTTGCTGAAAGCTTGCTTAAAAATGAAATTTATGAGAAATGTCATAGGAATTTTAATTGGAAATTCATTAAAATCTGTATAGCATCTTTGGAAGTATGGCCATTTTGATAATACTGATTCTGCCTATCCAAGAACATGGGAGATCTTTCCATCTTCTAAGGTCTTCTTCAATTTCTTTCTTTAATGTTCTATAGTTTTCATTGTAGAGATCTTTCACCTCTTTGGTTACATTGATTCCCAAGTATTTATTTATTTATTTATTTTTTTGAGACTACTGTGAATGGAGTTGTTTTCCTCATTTCCCTCTCAGATGTTCCACTGCTTGTGTATAAAAATGTTTCAGATTTATACATGTTGATTTTATATCCTATTTTGCTGAATTTATTTATTAGATCTATAAGTTTTCTGGTGGAGTTTTTTGGATCCTCTAAATATAGAATCATGTCATCAGCAAATAGTGACAGCTTGAGTTCCTCTTTTCCTATTCTTATCCCTTTAATTTATTTAGTCTAATTGCTCTGGCTAGTATTTCAAGGACGATGTTGAAGAGAAGTGGTGAAAGAGGACATCCCTGTCTTGTTCCAGTTTTTAAAGGGAATATTTTCAGTTTTTCTCCATTAAGAATGATGCCGGCTGTGAGCTTAGTAAAAATAGCCTTTACAATGTTGAGGTATGTTCCTACTATCCCTATTTTTTCTAGTGTTTTGAGCATGAAGGGGTGTTGTATTTTTTGTCAAATGCTTTTTCTGCATCAATTGAAATAACCATATGATTCTTAATCTCAAATCTATTGATGTGATGAATTACATTTATTGATTTCCGGATGTTGAACCAACCTTGCATTCCCAGGATGAACCCCACTTGATCGTGGTGCACTATCTTCTTAATATGTTTTTGGATGCAGTTTACCAGGATTTTGTTAAGAATTTTTGTGGCTATATTCATCAAAGATATTGGTCTAAAATTTTCTTTCCTTGATGTGTCTTTGTCTGGTTTGGGTATGAGGGCGATATTAGCTTCATAGAATGAGTTTGATAAGCACTACTCTTGTGGTTTACCTTATTATCTTGGACTTCTTTTCTTTCAACATTTAAGATTAGTATATTCTATATGCTGAAAACTGATAACACTGTCCTTTCTTATTTTTCTATGTTTTCTAACCTTGGAAATTCTTAGTTCCATCCCCAAAGGTTTATAAACATTAAATTCTATCTTCTTTAATTTGACTTGATTTTATATATAATTCTAATTAATTCTGAATATAGAATACTCTTAGAAGTAGTGTCTAAACTGTTGCTTTACCAAACTGCTTACCACCACTGATTGAGAGATAATCCCTCTTCCACTTGATTTGGTATTACTATATTAGTATATTGGTACTAATGTTAAGCAAATAACTACAGAAACAACTATCATCTGTTCTATGCATGTGTTGTCTCATTTAAGATAATAGAACTGATGAGGTAAGATTATCACAATTTTATGAATTAAGAAATAAAGGTTAAATAGGCTCATGCTTGTAGTACAAAGAATGGGAAATCTTGAGAAGGAAAGTTGTAAGTGTGTGGTAGTCTCTGATACAGACAAGGAGTCAGAGATACTTTTCTGAAGAAATAGTATTCACAGTTTAGCTTTCTTGATCAATCTAAAATATGACAGACCAAACATAGGCTTAAAATTTATAATTTCTGCTCATTTGTATTTGAGAAAGTGTTCACTATGTTGCCCAGGCTAACCTTGAACTCTTAAGCACAAGTGATCCTCCAACCTAAGCCTCCCAAGTGGCTGGGATGATAGGCATATGCAGCATCTTAACAGGCCTAAAATTTATAATTCTTAAATATATAAACCACTTTTTGTCTTAGAATCACCTCAGAATGATTACAGTGAATACACAACATAAAAAGGGAACACCAAAACAAAGTGCTCATACAGAAAACTATTTTTGATATTTTTCTTTTGAATTCTGATGAGACTGCAAAAATCAATTTTGGAACATCAACTTCTCCAGAAAGCCATAAAATAGGTATTTCTGCTTCACTGATTCTTGATCATTAGGATGTTTTGAGATGATTAAAGTTTAAAGAGGTCATTGCTTATACCTCAAATAATCACCAGTCTATTCCCTGAAATGTGACATTTTTTTTCTTTTATTTCCAAGGGAAGAACACACGTACTTTAACTCCAGATCCCTACTTTACTCTCCTAGTCTAAGTTACAGAGAATAAAGTTATTAAGAGAACTTTCAGTGTTAGGATAGCATTTTTTCTTTATGCCCAGATGAGTTTACATTAGTGGTTCTCAAACATTAGGAAGCATCAGAATCACCTAGAGGGCTTGTTAAAACAAAGACAGCAGGGCCTACTCCCAGAGTTTCTGATTCTTAAGATCCTTAGTGGGGTCAGAAAATCTGCTGATCTCACAAGTTCCCCAGGTTGACCATACTGATCCAGTGCCCTTTCAAAAACACTGGTTAGGAGGAAAACCACAGGGAAATCTATAAATAAAAGTGAGAAAGTACTTGTATTTCCTAAATTAACGCAGTTTCACTGGTACTTAATTAGCATCATTGATGAATGTAAGGAGAAACAATAACATAAAACTCAATATACTACAAAGATGGAATTATAGGTACTGTTCTCTTCTGTACCACATAGAGAGGCAGCAAAGCATAATGTTTAAGACCAATTACTCAAGCCCAATTGCCCCAGCTGGAATCCAAGTCGTGACGTTGAATAACTAGGCAGCCTTCAGCAAATTACACAACCTTTTGGTGCCACGGTTTCCTCAACTATGAAACTGAGAAAATAATACCTACTTTCTAGAACTTTTGTGAGAATTAAATGAGTAAAGCACTTGAAATTTGACTTTTATTGTATATAAATATTTACTAAATAAATAAGGCTGACCTCCTGAAAAAAGACAGAATCTTTCCTGTAGATCTCAGAACTATGTCTAGCTCTCCTGAATAGCTTGCCTTCTTCTCCTGCCTCGCTTTTGTTATCCATTCACTCAGAACTAACTTTCTGAACTATCCCATTTTAAAGAAACCTCTGTTAAACATTGCTATATAATAGGTATACAATCATTACGTATGTAGTTGTTTTTTCTCTTCAATCTAATTTCATCATTCCCTCATTTTTAGCTTCTTTTATTACACATATCTTTGCAAGTGTCTCTAAATCCTTTATTGGAATGAAGTAAGATATGTATAAATCAGTCATCTAATAAACATCTCTCTGATTTATTCTACCATTAGACACTAACATTATTAAACAATGGAAGTAAACTTAAACACATCATGATTGCCATTGACATAATGAAGTGATTTGCTATTCTGTGTATTTAAATCAAATGATGACTCAAGTCCTTTGCAGAAATATTTCTCTAAAAAATCCTAATAAGTTTTTAATTTGTCCTTTTAACAAACACGTGTACTCAATTTTTATTAAAATTTGAGTAAATTGCAAGAGATCTTAATTAGTAGATTGCATGTCTGTCCAATAAAACAACTGAAGCCAGAGTTCACCTGTACTTTTGCTTCTTCACATCTTTCAGTGCTAATGCTAGACACACATAAGATATTTGGTGACCATTTGTGATCTATGGGAATCAAGTGATAGTAAAATTATTTTCAGTCTTCTGCTTAATTTCTAAATCTATTAAGATTGTTTCTTCACTGTGACTTCTAAATGTTTCCCATGATCTCACCAAAAGTCTTGCATTACCAACAAACTTCAAAACAATTTTAAAAATATTTGTATTGACATGGGACTTTAGGATTAGTTTTCATACTTCTATATACTTCAGGTAAAATGGCATTGGAGAAAAGATATTATGTGGTATTTTGGCTTGATAGATTTGTTAGACAAATCAAAACAACTACAAAGAGTTTACAAAAACAGAAGAAAATGCCTTTCATGGCTGCTGAGTTGACAGATCAAAATTGTTTAGTACTGTGAATTTTTCACCAGCAGCCTCTGTTAAGAACGGTTGTGTAATATATGGAATGATAAGGATTAAGACTATTTTATGTCACAATTAATGAAGCACATAGAGCAAATATGTCAACTAATTTTTAAATGTTTTTTTTCCTACTTAAGTTATGCCTTTCTCTTTACTCAAAGTAATGCTGTGCAACATTCTTGAAACTATTAGATTCAACTTATTCAAATAAGAAACACATCTGTTGGTCAGCCTATAACTTACAACACTGACTTTCTAAATTCATTTTGCAGTTATTGTTCCACTCCCTTTCCCATCTTAATAACTTTGACTTCCATATCCTTATCCACTATTTTCTCAAAGTTTATTAAATAAGAGAGAATACCATCAAAATATACTTTTTTCTTTTTTTCAGAATTAATTCAGTAAAAACTCATTAGTTCAATCTATAACCCACACAATGATATACTGTCTCCCCTGTTTTTTGTCCCACATTGCAAAAATATCTTTTAAAAATATATGTGGGTCAAACATATTTCTGTCCAAGGAACCTAATGGATATTAAGAAATTTTGCACTACTGTGGAAAATTGACCTACTACCCAAATATCGTTCTTTTTTAAAGCTTCTCAAGCTTACTGGATAATACAATTTCCAAAATCTATGGATATTATACTATCCAACTGAGTTAGCTATAATCTCATTGCATACTATATAATAATAAGTAACATTTTAAAAATACCTGAGTTTACAAAATATTTTCACTATCTTTCCAGTCCAATAACATTGCAAATTATATACAGAAAAAGAAACTGGTTATCAAAGAGATAAAGTATATGGTATAAAGACTCACAGAGGAAAATGAGAGGGAGGAGGGGGCAGGGGTATGAAAGATGGTGGAATGAGACAGACATTAGCCTATGTACATGTATGATTACACAAATGAATCTGTATCGTGCACAACCACAGAAATGAAAATTTGTACCCCATTTGTGTACAATGAATCAAAATGCATTCTGTAAAAATAAAAATAAGACTCACAGGAAAAACAAAAAAATCTAGTAGGGATACATTTGGTGGAGAAAGTATCAAGTGGAATCAACCTCTGGACAGTGTTTCCTGCCTAGAAATAACTCCAGGAAATAATTGGGAATAACCTTAGAGGCAAGAACATTGTTTTAATTATCTATAACCTCAAAATAGGATTTCTAAGGAAAGAAAATTGCAATTTTCCATCAATCAAGTTGGGCTTGATTTGGGAGTCTCTACTTAATAAAATGCTTTGATTTGCAAGATCTATGGTACTTGGGAATAATACAAAGAATTCCTGAAATCATGGCACAAATAAGAAATCACCACATCAATCAGTAATAATTGTTTGGCTACTAGAATGTAGATGCTACTTCAGCCACTGAATAAGGACCAGACTATTATATTTTTTAATCAATTACAAATTCCTGTTGACATCTGGATTTTTTTGATTTCTTATATGTAATTTCATCTATGTTCTTAAAACTATTTTTTCAACTCACACTCACTGAGTAACTTTTGTGTATGGCCATGAAACTTGGCTCAAAAAAGATATTACATTAAGAAGCTATAATTATCTTTATAAAATACAGGTCTTATTATAATTCTTTCTAGAATAAAACCATTCCCAAGATAAAATCCACTGGCACCCACCAAGACAAAGATCAATTGTGTTAGCATGAAATGATAAGTTATGACTTGGTATCTTTTAACTTTTCCAACATTACTTCCTGCATTTAGTTTTCTATTGTTGCTGTAAATCATCGTAAGTGTAGCAACTTAATGCTACTTATGTGAACTTATTATCTTATAATTTTGAAAGTCAGAGGTCCAAAATGGTCTCTGGGGCTAAAATTAAGAGGTCAGCAGAGCTGTTCCTTTCAGAGGTCCTATAGGAGAATCTATTTCTTGTCTTTTCCAGCTATAGAGGTTGCCTTCCTTCTTTGGATCTTGGTCACATGACTTTAATACCTACTTCTGTAGTAATATCTCCTGGCCTGACTCTCCCTGGACTCCTACCTGAAATAATGATGGGCCTACTTGGACAATCTTCCCATCTCAAGATCCTTAACATAATCATGTCTGCAAGGTCCCTTTTGCTGTGGAATGGAATATATTCACACATTCTCAGAATTAGAGTACAGACCCAAAGGCGTGAGTTATTGAACCTACCACTCCTTCCTCTCATCTTCTGTTCATCTAATGTATTCCTCTCTCTATGTGTATAAACTGGAATCCCTATAGTTGCTCAAATGTGCTATAGAATTATTCACCCCAAGATCAGAGGCAGCTCATCTACCTGAACCAGTATGCTGCAGGTCCTTCTCTGGTACACTCTGTCACTCTACACAACTCAGCCCACCAACTCAGCCTCTTCTTGGAAGCAATTCTTACACTGTCAAGGTAACATTCCCTTCTCATGTGCTCTAAACCAGCACAAAATTCCTCTGGAATGGAGCTTATCACCTCAATCACAATTCTTAATTTACTTATCTGTCTTCTTCAACCAGACTTTAGTTTCTTTGGGAACAAGATGTCATAGTCATCATTGTATCTTTAGTACCTTATATACTGTCTATTATATAAAAGGGAACTAATAAACATTTGTTGAATGCTAACTAAAGAGACAGACACATGTTTAAAACCTGTTGAATTCCTAGAAAGTTTTGACCTATTTATTTCAGATGAGCACTGATGACCTTACAGAGACCCTACAATCAAGACTGCAACAAAAGTGGAGGAATCTTTTAAAGGTTATTTCTAAAGAAG
Organism: Sciurus carolinensis; assembly: GCF_902686445.1. Classification (NCBI taxonomy): domain Eukaryota; kingdom Metazoa; phylum Chordata; class Mammalia; order Rodentia; family Sciuridae; genus Sciurus; species Sciurus carolinensis. The sequence continues at coordinate 92,691,431 of NC_062218.1, read as the reverse complement.
ATTCAGAAAACTCTGATGATCTCACAGACCAATATTGTAGACATTAAAAAATGATTCTTATGGTTTCCAACTGAGGTGATTCCAAAGTTAAAAAAAAGATGTATTTTTTAAGTGAGAAAAAATATTACTAGAAAACACTGGAAAAATCATAACTCATAGAGGCCATCATTAAGAAACATGCATAATGGCAAAAGCACAAAGCAATGAGGACTATGGTTTGAACATAAGGGTCATTCATGACTAAAAGATGTATTAGAAATGACAACTGATATTAGCTGATCTTGACTCTGCTTCCTTTAATTTAATTAGTCACAAATCAAGATTCAATGGAATCCACAGATTATAATTTCTCTCTACAGGTATTCCTATTATAAAATCTCTTTTATGGTCTAGCCTTAATATACACAACTTGTTACAAAAATAGCAGAAGGAAGAATATAAAGTTTCATTTTCTCTAAGGCTTATAAATAGATATCAATGAGGCTTTCCATTTTACAAAAATCACCTGCAGATATCTTTTTAATGTCCTTGGTATTTCTAATTTAGATCCTATTATTTTGATGTCATTAAAATTCTTAGCATGTATACTTAGTCTTTGTAAAACAATAAGATGTTTCTTTTGTGGTACAATTAAATTATTCTCTGAGGTAGCAAGAGGTGAACACTAAAGTAGCTGATACGATAAAAAAAGATCAATGGTTCTTTTAAAAAGTGAAAACAAGTATGCCTATTCTTATACATCATTTTCACTTTGAAAAAAATGTTAATACAGGATAGTAATTTACAAATAAAGAATATTAAATATTATATAAGATTTCCTTGCCACTTTACTATCAGAAATCTTGTCAAGGTGTCAGATTTTATGTAACCAATCAAATATAGTCTGCAATAGGCCAAATACAGAGAAGCTAAACAAGATTATACCAGAAATATTTTCTACCAATACTTTCAAACATTTATAAAATTTGCTAAGAGTAACATAACTCTGTTATGAACAACTTCTTATGTAAAAAAATAAATAAAACTTTTTTTTTTCTTTTCTTTTTTGAAGTGCTGGGGCTCAATTCCAGAACCTTATACATGTTAGGCAAGTTCTCTACCACCAAATTACTCCCAGAGCCCCAAGTAACTTCCAATATGAAGCAATGAAAGAAAGAAAAGATAGTACACACAATAAATTATTGTACAAATAAAACTGAATTTAAAGATAGCTTATTTCCAAAAAATTTCATTCATTAATCTAAACCATGCTCCATTTAGAAACTCTGAAAACTAAAATTTCTACATTATTATGAGAATAGAATACTAAGGACTTTTGTTTATATATCTTTTTCAAATATATCAAGTACTTATGTTTGGATTTTCTCAAAAATAATATCAAATATTTACTGTTCACTGTGCGTTAGACTATGTGAGACACATAAAAATAAAACTATCCTGATTGCTATTGAAGAGCTTATTATCTAATGGGATGTCAGACAGTAACTATAATAGAAGAACTGAATAGAGTAAGTACTGAATAAAGTAAGTTACTGAATAAAGTAACTACTGCAAGACTCAACATGAGTTGAGAGGCAAGAGTTGTCCACCATAGAAGTTTTGGTGATCTTCAGGTTGCAGGGGAAGAGAGAATAGAGTTGTTCTAAGGAAAAGGGGTAATGTGACTGAAGAGATAAATCCAGGATGGAGGCAGGAAAGGGGCCCTCTTCTCTGTCCATTACACTCCCACTTCTCATCAACTCACCCCTCCCACTCCCTACCACCTCTCATGGGCTCCTCCTTTTGGACTGATTGCTTCTTACCTGACTGAAGAACAGAAGTACTGACATTAATATCCTATATCAGAATCCCTTTGCTTTCTCAGAGATGCTTTTATTGCTTTATATATCTTACTCTTAGTACTCTGAGGTTTTAGAATATCAAATATATTCTCAATGTCTTAGTTCAGGATCTGAAGAGTCAGATAGTATAAGTGGATAGTAGTCCTCTGTAAAACTATGTAGAATTGATCATTTACAAAATAAATTGCTGGAAATACATTGGGAACATTTTTTACAAGGGCAGTGTATGAATGAAAAAGCAATACTTTAACAATAATCCATTCAATTTTAAGGTTTTTGTCTTCGAGTATGTGCATCTTTACCAATTTAGATAAAATTAACCTCTCCAGACACATATTTAAGATGAGAAAATGTAAATGTAAATGTGCTGGATATAATCCTTTGTTATTTTGGTACTGGTTTAAACTTTTTAAACCAGTTTAATGCTAACTTACTAACATTTTGAACATAATTCATAAATTTAATGCTAACTTACTAATATTTTGAACATAAATCTGTAGTATAGAATTTTACTATTGTTAACTAAAATTGAACATAGAGAAAAAATGCTGATGCAGATTATTCCATTACTAAGCTGTATTTTAATATTAACCTCTTGACTGTAATTACAGGATAATAAAAGCAACAATGTATGAAAAAGTTCCTAAGTTTCTGCATAAATGTTGTGGACAGTCTCATCTACAATCCCAAGAGAAAAATTTTCTTCAGAACTCTGTCACATTGCTGTGATCAAAATAACTTATAAGAGGAAAAGTTTATTATGGCCTCATAGTTTCAGAGATTCAGTCCATGGTCACTTGACTCTATTGCTCTGGTTCCAAGTTAAGGCAGAACATCACAGATGGTAGTACAGAAGCCCCTCACCTTGTGGCACCCAGAAAGCTGGAGTGGGAGAGGGAAAGGATCATGGGAACAAGATATAATAATCCCCAAGGGTGCACCCCCAGTGACCCATCTCCTCCAACCATGTGTCACCTGCCTACAGTTAGCACCCAGTTAGTTCACTCAAACTAAAGATTAAGTTAGAGAACTCAGGGTCTAATCATTTTATTCTAGATATTCCTGCTTTTTAACACAGGAGCTTTGGGGGGACACCTCATATCCATGAACTTGTCAGTACTATAACTTTGCTTCAAACAAATTAAAATCCATCTTTATTTCTAATCATAAAGTTAGTTAACTCATTTCTGCAACAGTTTCCAGGAAGCTTACAGCTGAATTTCAATCTCAACACAGAACTTATGTAGACCTTTAAGAGTCTGAACATTATATTTAGTGCTCTTAAATTTCCATCATATTTATTTTTCCATGGTACTGACAATTTGTTTCTACTTCTGCTTTAACATTACTGTATTGTAACTTAGTTATAGCTGTACAAGTTCAACATGAAACACAGTAAAATGAAAATTGATATTTTTCTGTTTTCTAAATTTGTCATATTCCTTAAAATCTTCAGGAAGTATAAGGTTGAATATTTTTCAATATTAGTGAGTTAGGCAGTATCACCAATATACTTAGGATATACTTACTTCACATTCACCCCTTGATTATCATACCTTCAGCAGAATGGAGTTTTTCCTCCTAATCCTGGTATTTAAGGCTCAAAAAAACCTGACTTTAACCTGAACTTTTCAGATTATTACCCCTTCCAAATAATTTGCTTCAGTCAAACTTATCTTGCCTTCCTTAAAACAAGTCTGCAAACTCCCACATTTTAGAACATTCCTTCATTAAAATGATTGTCCTAATCCTTTCTTTCCTCATGATCTAGTCCATCTTCCTTTCTAATGCATTTTCAGGCCACTTGTTCCTCTTTGAATTCTTATATGTTGCTATTTTAAAAATTAGTTTTTATTGATTTTTAAAAATCCTTTCTATTTTCAAATTGGGGTTTACAAAATCAAATTATTGGATGTAGACATTTTAAAAATATAATAGAATGTATCACATGTAGGATACATAAAACATCATTTTATAAAACCGTTTCAGTTCTACACACACATCAACACTCCAAATTTGGTATGTCCTACATATCAATATAAAATACAATTTCTTCCTATATATTGTAGAAAAAAAGTTTAAAAAATACAGATTTATAATAATTGTTCTACTAAAAATTATTATGATAAACTTTTAGAAAGTTTTGACTTTATAAAAATAACATTTGACAGAAAGAAATGAAAAACTACACTTAAGCTACCCCAAATTGTCCTTCAACCCAAAATAATCATAATTAATATTCTAAATTATATATAGCCTTTAAACTTTCCTATGTACATGAACATATGTAGTACAATTCAGTTTGTGAAAATGAGATAATACTTTAATTCTGTTTTATAATTACTTTTGCTACTTTAACATATAACAGAACATTTTATCCTCTTATCAATAATTTTTCAATAAAGCATCTCCCTGAAAAATTATAATTACTTAAAGATATGTGCCACATTTTCAATAATGTTTTAACTTTTGAATGGGTAATACATTTACAATGCTAAAAAACGTATTATGTGAAATGCACTAAGAGTTTTCATCACACCTCTGCTACTAGTTTTAAACCCCTTGCTAAACACATGTAGTTTAAACCCCCCTTGCTAAACACCCCCTTGTAAACTGTATTATTAGTTTCTTGAGTTTGATTTTTTGTGTGTATATGTACATGCATGCACTGGGGATTGAACACAGGACTTAATGCATGCTAGGCAAGTGGTCTATGACTGAAAAACACTCCCAGCCCTGTGTATATTGTCAAGATTTCTTTATCATATAAAAGAAAATTCAGGCATATAATATTATAACTCCCTACCCCTTTCACATAAAAAGTAACAGCTGTTGTGCAGTTCAGTTCCTTTTTTTACCAATATATCTTGAAACTCTCTCCAATCAGCACATAGAAAGTTCTCCCACTAATTTATTCAATCCCTAGTGATGACATTTTCAATTATTTTCAATTTCCTGATATTACAAACAACACCGCAATGACTAACCTTGAACTGACACAATTCCATACATACAAAGATACAGGTGGACTGTGGAAGGGTTATTGTTGAGTTGAAGGTACATTCATTTTACACTTTTGATATATTCTGCCAAATAACCTTAAAGAGAGGTGTTTCCAATTTATACTCTCAAAAGCAACTTATCAAAGGGCATTTTCTCCACATCTTTGTCAAAAGAATGAGGTATTAAGTTTGAATTTATGTTAATATGATAGGTGAAAATGATTTCATTATAGTTTAAATTTTTCTTTAGTCTGAGATTGTTAAATAACCTTTAATATCTTTAAAAGTCATTTGTATTTCTAATTTTGAACTACCCTCTCATATTCATTGCCAATTACTTTATTTAGTTGTTTATCAACACCTTGTAGTTCATTGTATATTTAAGGAGATTTGTCCTTCTGTGGTATGAATCTTTCTTGATTAGATCAGTCAAAATGTTTTAATTATTTCTTGATTTTTTAAAAGCAGCTATTATATTTTTCTTTGTCTACTTCAGTCTTGTATGCTTTTATCAATTCCTTTTTTCTACTTTCCTTTTGGGTTCAATTGTTCCTAATTTTTTAGTTGTATGTTTGACTATTTGTTTCATTCTTTATTTATTTGAATGTTCATTCAAGTGCAGCTCTAGCTATAGCACTTAAATGTTATGTTATTTTAATTTTCCCACCTACTTCCCACATTCATTGATGAAAGCAAGGAACACAGCCTTACAACTTTAGGTTCAACTTCTCACTTTTAATGAGTGTTTTTGCTGGAGTGTGGTGAGTTCTATTGCACCTTTGTTCTTTCATCATGTATTCTTTCTCACTCTAACGTTTTTTTTTTAACTGATACATAAAAACCTAAAACTGCATAACATAAAACTGCTTGTTAATGGAGTAACATGATGTTTTTACAGATGTATACATTGTGTAATGTTTAAATGAGGTTCAATATATCTCCCTCCTCAAATATTTATCATTTCTTTTTTATTTATTTATTTATTTATTTATTTATTTTTATTATAAAACTGTAAACAAATGGGATACATGTTGTTTCTCTGTCTGTACATGGCGTAAAGGCATACCATTTGTGTAATCATAAATCTACATAGGGTAATGTTGTTTGATTCATTCTGCCATTTTTTCCCTTCCCCCCCTCCCCTCCCACCCTTCCCCTCCTTCTATACAGTCCTTCCTTCCTCCATTCCTGCCCCCCTCCCTAAACCCAACTCCAACCCCAACACTAACCCTTCCCACCCCCCATTATCATTTCTTTATGGCGAAAAACTCTAAAAATATTTTTTCTAGTTTTTTTGTAATGTAAGTACAAAATTATCTATAGTTATCCTATAGTTTCTTAGGAAGCTATCCAACTGTAACTTTCCCATAGACCAATCATTCTCCACTCCTCCCTCCCTTCTATTCCCCCAGGTTCTGATAGCTACTATTCTACTAGCTACTATTCTGCTCTCAACTTCCCTAAGATCAACATTTTTAAATCATATGAGTGAGATCATGTGGTTTTTGTCTTTCTGTGCCTGACTTATTTCTCTTAACACAGTGATCTCCAGTTCCATCCAAGTTGTTGAAAATGACAGGATTTCATTATTTTTATGGTGAATAATATTCCATTGAGTATATATATCACATTATCTATTCATAAGCTGATGGGCATGTAGGTTTTTTCCATTGCTTGATAATTGCCAATAGTGCAGCAATAAACATGGAAGTACAGATATCTCTTCAACATACTGATTTCATTTTCTTTGGATATAAACCTAGTAGAAGGATTGCTGGATCATATGGTAGCACTGTTTTTAATTTTTTGAGGAAACTCCATATTGTTTTCCACAATGACTGTCATAATTTGCATTCTCACAAATGGTGCACATGACTTCAGAATAGCCTAAGGTACTTTTGGCCTCCTTTAGGATGTACATTGAAGTCTGTGGATTACATATGGCTTCTAGTTTCAAGAAACATGTAGTTTATGTATTTTGTTGTTGTTACTCTCTTGGTCACTGTTCTACGGTTTCCAACAAGAAACAGAAAAAAAATGCTAAATCACAAAACCATATTCATACCAAAAACCTTCTTAATACATTTTCTCTGTTTCAATATGCTTCCACAGCCTGAGCATATAAAAGACTAATAAGAGATGAAATGGCACATATCAGGCAATATATGTGTTGTAAATATCAAATCCTGCCTTTCAGCATACATAAAAAATTCCAGTGACTTATTATTCTAATTCCTTAGGCTTCATCTGCCTCTTCCCAATATCCTTCAAATATTGGTAGAGTAGGACTGGGGCTGTAGCTCAGTGGCAGAGCACTTGCCTAGTACTTGTGAGGCACTGGGTTCGATCCTTAGCACTGCATAAAAATAAACAAAATAAAAGCATGTTGTCCATCTACAATAACAAAAAAAATTTTTAAATAAAAAATAAAAAAAAATATTGATAGGGTAGATAAGATGCATGGAACTTACTACTGAAAAGTCTGGTTCCTCAAACTAAAAATACCATGATACTTGAGACAATGTGAAGTACATTAATGAAAGTAACTCCACTGAGAAATCATTAATGGAAAATTAGGAGTCTCCAAGGCCTATTTTACCTTTTTGAGACTAACACTGCTTTTTCTTCAAATGTTTACTGGTAAAGAATGAGAATTTTTATTTCCCATTGCTAGGGATAAAACCTAAGGCTTGGCACATGCCAGTATGAAAATTTTATGAAACTGAAAAATAGTCTATATGTTACATGGACAATGGTAGGGTTCTTTAATACTATGGATATAACACATCAAACCTAAAATTGAAGTTTAATTTGGCTTTCCAGACTATCCTAAATGGAGACTATTGAAATATCACTCTGTATCATCCTCAGCACAACATGCTATAGTCTCTGCCAGACTTTCATGGTAAAGAGACAATAATTGACAAATTCACTGTTATATCCCAGTGCTAAAATACTGGATTACAGAAAAAGTTGTTGTTGAACTATTGACATCACTGAGATAGTACAGATTATAATTTTTGCTAGCTGAAATTGTAATAAAAGATGATAAATATAACAACCTGTTTTAAATAACAACTCTGAAATTTACAAGAAATATGAACTAGGGTAAATAATAATCTCCAAATTTCCTAATAATGGATATAATTTTAATACTTAATTCATAACTGTGAAAAGATTTAATAAAATAAGAAAAGCAGAGTGTTCTCATCAGAGTAAACACCCATTTTTTATTTCATAATTTATAATATTAGATTTGCTCTCTGTTCTGATTAATCTGTCCTTTAAAAGTTTTTAAATTTTTTTCATTTGTCCTTTTTAGTTATACATGACAGTAGAACGTATTTTGACATATTATACATACATGGAGTATAACTTTCCATTCTTGTGGTTGTACTCCATATGGAGCTACACTGGTCATATATTCAAATACAAACATAGGAAAGTTATGTCCGATTCATTCTACTGTCATTCCTATTCCCAACCTTCTTCCCTTCCCTTCATTCCCCTTTGTCTAATCCAAAGTACTTCTATTCTTCCCTACCCCCACCCATATTGTGTGATAGTTCTGCATATCAGAGAGAACATTTGGCCTTTGGTTTTATGGGACTGGCTTATTTCACTTAGCATAATAGTCTCCAGTACTATCTATTTACCAGCAAATGCCATAATTTCATTCTTATTTAAGGCTGAGTAAAATTCCATTAAGTCTATATACGTTTTCTTTACCCATTTATCTACTGAAGGGCACCTATGTTGGTTCCATACCTTAGCTATTGTGAGTTGAGCTGCAATAAACATTGATGTGGCTGCATCACTGTAGTATGCTGATTTTAAGTCCTTTGGGTATAAACCCAGGAGTGGGATGATTGGTGGTTTCATTCCAAGTTTTCTGAGGAATCAAAATACTGCTTTCCATAATGGTTGTACCAATTTGCATTCCCACCAGCAATGTATGAGTGTACCCTTTCCCCACACCCTTGCCAATATTTATTGTTACTTGTATTCTTGATAATTGTCATTCTGACTGGAGGAAATGGAATCTCAGTGTAGTTTTAATTCACATTTCTCTAATTGCTAGAGATGTTGAATATTTTTTTCATTTATTTGCTGACCAATTCATATTTCTTCTGTGAAGTGTCTGTTCAGTTCCTTTGCCCATTTATTGATTGGGTTATTTGTTCTTTGATGTTGAATTTTTTATATCCTGTAGATTAATGCTCTATCTGAGGTACAGGTGGCAAAGATTTTCTCCTATTCTGTAGGCTCTTTCTTCCCACTGAAAAAAGTTTTTAGATGAGAAAGTATACTCACATCTAACATACACCTACAGAAATTTTTCTCACATGATCTCTACAACTACAAATGGAGTTACTGTAGGATACAGATAGTTAGAAAGCTTACTTACCTAATATGGTGCTGCTGATAGTGGAGAAAACTGGGATTTAAAGCAGGCTTCTCTTTGCTCAAATATGAATCCTACTAGATCTCCATATTCCTGATCACTTCCCTTACCAAGAATATTTTATGATTTTTTGTGTTCTTCTACTCTCAATAGACCTAATTAATTGATCTTTAAAAGTCAATTAAATAGAAATCGTTAATACTGGGTATTCTAGTTCAGAACATTTTTTCCTAACTGTGGGTTTTCACAAATAAATTTAATTTGAAATGATATTTAATTATCTTATTATCAAGAGCTTTAAAAAAAGGTCACTCTTACCTTTTTTCAAATTTTAAACACACAGCACTTTTTAAAAATTCCATGTAAATGGGGCTGGGGTTGTAGCTTAGTGGTAGAGCACTTGACTAGCAAGTATGAGGCACTGGGTTCAATCCTCAGTACCACAGAAAAATAAATAAATAACATATGGGTACTGTGTCCATCTACATCTAAAAAATTTTTTTCATTCCATATAAATGACAACATAAAAGGATTAATTGCAAAAGTACAGATAGCTAGATGCCCTCAAAAATAATATTACTTAGGAAAAAAATTTTCAGAAATTAAAAACATGGAATTTAGGTGTGTGTGCGTGAGTGTGTACGTGTGTGTGCGCGCGCGCGCGTGTGTGCTGGTGTGTGGACAAGGAGGTGGGGGCAGCCGAGTTAGAGTCCCAAATCCTTGGACTCCATTTGCTGTTGTTTTCTTTCTCCTCCACATCTTTCTGATGGTAGTGGGTGTTTATATTTGCATTTCTTTTCATTCATTTCCAAATCTTTTAAAATTTTAGGATTGGGGGTAGTGGGAAAAGCAGGAAAGGGGAAAGGAGGAGAGTAGTAGCAGAAGAGCAGGAGGAGGACATGGAGATGAAGAAGAGGATTAACATGGAGTTAAGGAACAGAGCCCCAGAGGAGGTGACGGAGTCTTAGTTCTTGATAATTGCCTGTGTGTCAATGGGGAAATTGAAGTCCTGAATGATACTTTTAAAGAACTAGAGTTTCTGAGTATGGCTAATGTGGAATTAAGTTCACTGGCCCAACTTCCCAGTTTAAATAAACTTCAAAAGTTGGAACTTAGTGACAATATAATTTCTGGAGGCTTGGAAGTCCTAGCAGAAAAATGTCCAAATCTTACCTACCTCAATCTGAGTGGAAACAAAATCAAAGACCTCAGAGTACAGTAGAAGCTCTGCAAAATCTTAAAAATTTGAAAAGTCTTGACTTGTTTAACTGTGAGATCACAAATCTGGAAGATTACAGAGAAAGTATTTTTGAATTGCTGCAACAAACCACATACTTAGATGGATTTGATCAGGAGGATAATGAAGTACCTGACTCTAAAGAGGAGGAGGATGAAGATGGAGATGAAGATGATGGAGATGAAGAAGAAGATGAAGCTGGTCCACCTGAAGGATATGAGGAAGAGGAGGAAGAAGAGGAGGAGGAGGAAGAAGATGAAGCAGGGTCAGAATTGGGAGAGGTAGAAGAAGTCGGCCTCTCTTACTTGATGAAAGAAGAAATTCAGGTGAATAAATACTCTGTATTAGCCCTAAAAAATAATTATTTAGGCATAGGACTAAGTACTATAAAAAATGAGTTGGGTAAAAATTTGAGAGTTATTTCCTAACTTGTGAATGTGCAGGTATCTGCCTTTTTTCCCCCCATTGTGGCCTATTCCATACTACATGCATATAAACATAAACCCCTATTGATAATAAATCCCAGATATCTTTCAAATCAATTCTGCTTTCAGTGGTATGGTATGGTAGAAACATTTTACAGATATTTCTGAGATTTAGTTTCTGCATTTATAAAAATGAGATATCAACTTCATAGGATTGTTTTAAGGATTAACAAGATAATATAGGTGAAGTATCTAGTCCCTGGCACATTGTAAGTGCTCAAGAAAACTTAAATTTCTTCCCTTCAATTATCTCTTGCTTTATACTCTCTGAATATAGCATTACCACTTAGTAATATCCTTCAAAGTGCTATGTGGGTACTCTAATATTAAATGTGATCCTATCACTAGTCTTCTTGAAACTCTTAATGTTTTCATGTTGCCACCAAAGATTACAAACGCTGCATTGTCTATTTGGCCCCTATTTCCTTCCCTAACCTCATCTCCCTGAATACCAAGTTAAATTGTCACACCAAACTCTTACCTGCCTTTATGTGTGTATATTATTTATCTGAAATGGCTTTCTACCCAGGTCCCTGATGGACTTCATTTTTGTTTGTGCTGAGTTAAACATAAATATAAGTGAAGCACGTAAAGTGCACTAATTTTATGAATAGCTCCATGAAATTTTACATATATATTTACTTGTGTAATCACCACCTCAGTCATGCCTTGTGAACTATTATCCTTAAACTGAACTCTGGTGTTAACCTTATTTTTGACCTTTTCTATAGTTTTTCTTAGAAAATCACTCCTTCCTTTGTTATCTTTAAACCTTGATTAGGCTTCTATTGCTTATAGACACTTTTTAAAAAACTTACTTGGCTATACTTTTTGAGGCAGTAAGCTCTTTAAGGGTTAGGGAGCCTTTCATCTTTGCACCTCAGCATTTCACCTTGACTGGCACACAGAATGAATGGTCTTGGCTCCTGGGTGTTTAGTGAAGTTACTTTTTCCTAATGTTAAATTGAGGTTTCTTTTCATAATTTAAAATAATTTTTTAATTGTTTTAGGGGATGTAGCTCAGTGGTAAAGTGCCTGCCTCGTGTTCATGAGGCCCTGGGTTTGATCCCCAGCAGTGGTGGTGGTAGCAGGGGAGATTCTTATTTAGACTAAATATTATTTGTTCTCCTAATTAGTTTTACATTGGGCAGTTAGATAATATCTGGTCAGTGTTTATTTTTTTCTGACACCATTTTAAATATGAATCTACTGTGGAAAATAAAGTTGTACATATGGTTGGGGCCCTAGTGAGTTAGGAACTATGCAATAATGAAGATCAGAACCCTAAATATTTTAAATAGTCACAGAATATTTAAAATATTTATATTCAGTCTGTTCAATTTATACCAGCATACAACTTGAATGTTTTTCCCATTTCTATTTATTTAATAAAATAAGTGTTTTTTTATTCTTTTGAAAAAAAATATGGAATTTATTATTACTTATTTGGTTACATTCAAACTAAAATAGTCCCTTGAAATTCACTACCACTATTAAACATAAATCTTTTGTTTTTATGAGACTTACTGTATGAACTTATAAAATTTTATTTTAAGTTTCTATCAAGTGAAGTGAATTTCTTAAATTTCATAATGAACAACTGACTTCTTAAGACAACATATTTAGTTATACTGATCCAAAGCTGTGCTCATCTCCCATCACTCCTCCTTCAACCACTATTTCTGGCACAGTAGCCTCTGCATTTCCTCATGACACCAAGGAACTCTCCCCAGGTACACATGGAGATGTTCCAGTCAATGAAAACAGCTATGGCTCTACCAGTTGTTTATAACTGGCAGCTCTTCCAATAGCTTGTTCCATGCTATACTGTTAAAATATTTCATTATTATCCCTGCGCACAACCATATACATAACTCCTTTACTTGATTCACATTTCTGCCCAAAATACATTAGAGGCCTTCTTTGATCACAATGTTAAAAATAGTTACTAACCCCCACACACAACACACACACACCATCTAACCAAGGCCCTCAGTAAAGTTAGGTCTAGCCCTTCATTATTTCTTTACCCTGTTTCTTTTTCACAGCACTTTTGCATTTTGTTATAATACAGAACACGGCTCAGCAGAGACTGAGTACCAGGTAAATATCTACTACTTGGAAAAACACTGAATCATGTATGTTTTCCATTCTTCTTTCTTTATTGAAATTTTTAATTATTTTAAAATTTACCCAATCTCAATGAATTGAGGAAATGGGTATAGACTTAAGAAAAAGGAAGTCTCTGATTTCATAATGTATTCTATTAAAAAGACTTCAGCATATCAAAAACTGTTTATCATAAGCCTTTATAAAAAGAAAATAATTAAACAATTAATTGGAAGAGGCAAGTTACATTACTTAAAAATAAGGTAAAATAGTCTTTAAGTCATATGAAACTAAAAATATGAATAAAGCACCTAATTTAAGGTCAATTTTCTTCTCTTAATCTTAAGAACTTAATCTTAACTGTTTTTACATGTATATGATCATGAATTCTGTTGCCACAAACCTGCCTCCTGATAACAAGATAATACTTTCACCCACATACAGATTTACCATCCTCTCAAAAATATGCCTCTAATATCCTGGCAATCAACACAAAATTCTGATAAAAAGTCACAATTACTTGATTCAAGCTAGTAGGCAAATCATTTATGTAAGGTGTAAGTTAATGGCTCTCTACCTAACTGATCTGCATTTAATCATGGACTTTTTAAAATTTAATTTCCAATCAGAAAGATATTTTTTCTTAAAAGAAGCTAAATCTGAAAAACTATTAAATTTAACAAAGTAAATAGCTTTCATAGTGCCATTTAAATGTTAAACTAGATGTCCTTCTTTCATACATATTTGCCAAACCTTAAGTTTAACTCAAATCCCAACTCTGTCCACCCAATTCTATAGTTTAATGATTTTTCTTGTATAGAGACTTATATTATTAGAAGTTTTAATATACTGTCTCTTTTCAATTTAGAATTGTATAAAATCAAAGAGATTTTCTTTTATTCATACTCATATTTGCATTTCTTAAAATAAACAGTTTATTCTACACTCTAAAGCCTAGGCTCTACAATCTAGACAAATAAATAGTGCTCATAACATTGTATGAAGTTAAGAGCAACAATAATATTATATGGAATTAATAACGATGCCATATAGGAATATGTGAGGATGAAATAAGATAATGCATATTAAAAACTCAGTGGGGTCTGGGGATATACCTGAATGGGACAGCACCTGCCTAGCATGGTAGAACCTGGGTATGATTATGTAAACGGTGCGACTCTACTTTGTGTACAACCAGAGAAACAACAGTTGTACCCCATTTGTGTACAATGAATCAAAATCTTTAAAAAAAATACCAGCAACTACTCAATCAATTCAATCTTTCAACAAATATTTATTGAATACCTACTCTGGTGCAGTACTCTTCTGGCTGGGGACACCACTGCAATAGTTGTTAAATATAATTCTGGCCTTATGGAACTTACATTTCACATGTGGGAGATGAACAATTAAAAAGACATCATTGAATAGTGGATAAACATAACCATGACACATAGAAATTTTAAAAAGGGTAAATAAGAGAATGTGCTATTTTACACAAGGCAGCCTGTGAAGACCTATCTGATAAGTGATATTTCAGCAGAACCTAAACTAAGTAGAGAATAGGCCATGTGGATGTCCTTTGGGTTTGCTAATCTAAGGATGATGACAATGGGTAATTTATAAGCCCTGCTTATAATAATTTCCATCTTCCATATCTTTGCACAGGCTCTAGGAGGCAGTGTAGGAAAAATCATTTAGTGGAAGATAAGGACTGGATAGCCTGGACCCCTACTAGCATTATTGCTGTGTGAAAGTTAGGTAAATCCTCTACCTCTGCTTGCCCTGTTTCCTGTACCTCTGAGTAAATACTCATAAGGACATAAAGATAAGAGAGACTACTTTAGCTACTATCAGCATTAGTAATAAATTTGAATTTTCATGGGTAAGAGAAAAAATAAATGGGAAGAGAAATAAATGGGAAACAGAAATATATTGAAAGCAAAATAACATTATGTGGGCTAAAAATGAAGTCTAGCAAGGTAAAAATTAGATATTTTATAGCACATTATATGGTCAAAGATATTAACTTCTTATACAAATTAAATCAAAAAGGGATTTGGTTTTAAGAGTACAAATAACTTTTCGAAGGAAGATATATGACAGATAATACTACCATAACGAAATCCATATCAATTTGTACTTCAGTCGTAATTGAAAATTATCTAACTTTCACAACCTCTGCATTGTGATTATCTTTTAAAAGAGTAATGTGATTCTTTAAATCAAGTGCTTAACAATATTTACAATGAACTGAGATAATGATTTGCACATTTCAAATACCAGTACTTTAAAGCAGCTTAATAGTCAGGTAGAAAACTTTAAGTTTCTACCTTGTAAAACAATCTCTTATAGCTCTTTAATCTTCTATAGCTTCTAGCATACATTAATTTTCATAGCTAGTGCTATAAAATGATGAGATAATCATCTTCACAGTGTTGGAGGTTGGAGAAAAAGATAATAGTTGACCATGCAATAGTCCACAGAATCTAATCCATTATCTACGTTCATTTCACAGAAAGTTTTATATAGGAGGGCTACAGTTTCATTTGAAATTATGTATTCCCACCCATGCCCAGATCTGCATTACTATTTCTATTACAGGTTTGGTCCCTCACCTTAACACTTTTCTAAGCCTGTAGATAGTACAAATATTTGTTGGCTTGTGAAATATGGCATCAATATCTCCAAAAAACGAGTTGTACATTTTATTAACCTAACGTGGGTAAAAAGTATCTTCCTGTACTGAATTTGATTTACACTGGAATACAATGAAATTGAGGTCATACTTCCAAATGTAGGATTAAAACACTATAAAACTTCTATCATATCATATAGGAAGGCAAGTAGTGGTGAAGTAGGAGATGTCAAAGATGACCCCCAGGTTTATGGTTTTTGAGAAGTGGGGTATTTGGTGGTATCACTTACTAAATGAAGAACAACAAGTTTGGAATTAAAGATGATAAACTGAGAGGCTGGGGTTGTGGCTTAGTGGTAGAGGGTTTGCCTAGCATGTGTGAGGCACTGGGTTCAATTCTCAGTACCACATGTAAATAAATGAATAAAATAAAGGCCTATCAACATCTAAAAGAAATATTTTTTTTAAAAAAGATGATAAACTCAGTTTGAGGTGAAAATCAGAAAAACTCTTCAGTTTTGAGAAAGATAATGCTGAGTTAGAAATATAAATTTAGTAGTTACTAATGTATAAATATAGTAAATGAAACCATGAGAATAGACCACTCTGACTTAAAAAAAGATATTAGAATTCTGAGAAAATAGCATTTAATCATAAATAGAAAAAGAAATGCTAGCAGGCTACTTTTTTTTTCTAGAAAAAAAAAAGGTCACAACCTGTTCCAGACCAGGGAATTTTTATGGGGTTTTCTATAATTAAAAAGAAAAATGAATGGAAAAATATTAACATAGAATATACCATCCAACAAAGAACGAATACACTTTCTTCTCAGCAGCACATGGATCCTTCTCTAAAATAGACCATATTTTATGCCACAAAGCTACTGTTAGCAAATACAAGAAGATAGAGATACTACCTTGTACTCGATCAGATCATAATGGATTGAAATTAGAAATAAATGACAGAATAAAAAACAGAAACTTCTCCAATACCTGGAGATTAAATAATACACTATTATATGATGAATGGATAACAGAAGACATCAGGAGGGAGATAAAAAAATTCTTAGAAGTAAACGAGAACAAAGACACATCATATCAAAATCTCTGGGATACTATGAAAGCAGTACTTAGAGGAAGATTTATTTCATGGGGCGCATTCAACAAAAGAAGTAGAAATCAACAAATAAACGAGTTAACACTACAGCTCAAAGCGCTAGAAAAAGAAGAGCAGACCAATACTAAAAGTAGTAGAAGACAGGAAATAGTTAAAATCAGAGCCGAAATCAACGAAATCGAAACAAAAGAAACAATTGGAAAAATTAACAAAATAAATAGTTGGTTCTTTGAAAAAATAAATAAAATTGATAAACCCTTAGCCACACTAACAAAGAGAAAGAGGGAGAAAACTCAAATTACTAAAATTTGGAATGAACAAGGAAACATCACAACAGACACAAGTGAAATACAAAACATAATTAGAAAATCTATACTCCAACAAAACAGAAAACCTCGAAGACATCAACAAAGTTCTAGAGACATATGAATTACCTAAACTGAACGAGGAGGACATACACAACTTAAATAAACCAATTTCAAGCAATGAAATAGAAGAGGTCATCAAAAGCCTACCAACAAAGAAAAGTCCAGGACCAGATGGGTTCTCAGCCGAGTTCTACAAAACCTTTATAGAAGAGCTCATTCCAATACTCCTCAAACTATTCCATGAAATAGAAGAGGAGGGAACCCTCCCAAACTCGTTCTATGAAGCCAATATCACCCTGATACCTAAACCAGACAGAGACACATCGAGGAAAGAAAATTTCAGACCAATATCCTTAATGAATATCGACGCAAAAATTCTCAACAAAATTTTAGCAAATTGCATACAAAAATACATTAAAAAGATAGTGCACCACGATCAAGTGGGTTTTATCCCAGGGATGCAAGGTTGGTTCAACATTTGGAAATCAATAAATGTCATTCACCATATCAACAGACTTAAAGTTAAGAATCACATGATTATTTCAATAGATGCAGAAAAAGCATTCGATAAAATACAGCATCCCTTCATGCTCAAAACACTAGAAAAAATTGGGGTAGTGGGAACATTCCTTAACATTATAAAGGCCATCTATGCTAAGCCCATGGCCAATATCATTCTAAATGGTGAAAAACTGAAAGCATTCCCCCTAAAAACTGGAACAAGGCAGGGGTGCCCTCTTTCACCACTTCTATTCAACATCGTCCTTGAGACTCTAGCCAGAGCAATCAGACAAACCAAAGAAATTAAAGGGATACGAATAGGAAAAGAAGAACTCAAACTATCCCTGTTCGCTGATGACATGATTATATATTTAGAGGAACCTGGAAATTCCACCAGAAAACTTTTAGAACTCATAAGTGAATTCAGTAAAGTAGCAGGTTACAAGATCAATGCTCATAAATCCAATGCATTTTTATACATAAGTGATGAATCTTCAGAAAGAGAAATTAGGAAAACTACCCCATTCACAATAGCATCGAAAAAAATAAAATACTTGGGAATCAATCTCACAAAAGAGGTGAAAGACCTCTACAATGAGAACTACAGAACACTAAAGAAAGAAATTAAAGAAATCCTTAGAAGATGGAAAGATCTCCCATGTTCCTGGATAGGCAGAATTAATATTGTCAAAATGGCTATACTACCTAAAGTGCTATACAGATTCAATGCAATTCCAATTAAAATCCCAATGATGTACCTTGCAGAAATAGAGCAAGCAATTATGAAATTCATCTGGAAGAATAAAAAACCTAGAATAGCTAAAGCAATCCTCAGTAGCAAGAGCGAAGCAGGGGGTATTGCTATACGAGATCTTCAACTCTACTACAAAGCAATAGTAACAAAAACAGCATGGTATTGGCACCAAAATAGACAGGTAGATCAATGGTACAGAATAGAGGACATGGACACAAACCCAAATAAATACAATTTTCTCATACTAGACAAAGGTTCCAAAAATATGCAATGGAGAAAAGATAGCCTCTTCAACAAATGGTGCTGGGAAAACTGGAAAACTATATGCAATAGAATGAAACTAAACCCCTATCTCTCACCCTACACAAAACTCAACTCAAAATGGATCAAGGACCTCGGAATCAGACCAGACACCCTGCATCTTATAGAAGAAAAAGTAGGTCCAAATCTTCAACTTGTTGGCTCAGGATCAGATTTCCTTAACAGGACTCCCATAGCACAAGAAATAAAAGCAAGAATCAACAACTGGGATAGATTCAAACTAAAAAGCTTTCTCTCAGCAAAGGAAACTATCAGAAATGTGAAGAGAGAGCCTACAGAGTGGGAGAATATCTTTGCCAACCATACCTCAGATAGAGCGCTAATTTCCAGAATCTATAAAGAACTCAAAAAACTCTACACGAAGAATACAAATAATCCAATCAACAAATGGGCTAAGGAAATGAACAGACACTTCACAGAAGAAGATCTACAAGCAATCAACAGATATATGAAAAAATGTTCAACATCCCTAGTAATAAGGGAAATGCAAATCAAAACTACCCTAAGATTTCATCTCACCCCAATTAGAATGGCGATTATCAAGAATACAAGCAACAACAGGTGTTGGCGAGGATGTGGTGAAAAAGGAACACTCATACATTGCTGGTGGGGTTGCAAATTAGTGCAGCCACTCTGGAAAGCAGTGTGGAGATTCCTCAGAAAGCTTGGAATGGAAACACCATTTGACTCAGTTATCCCACTCCTTGGCCTATACCCAAAGGACTTAAAATCAGCATACTACAGAAATACAGCCACATCAATGTTCATTGCTGCTCAATTCACCATAGCCAGATTGTGGAACAAACCTAGATGCCCTTCAGTTGATGAATGGATAAAGAAACTGTGGCATATATATACAATGGAATATTACTCCACAATGAAGAATGATAAAATTATGGCATTTGTAGGCAAATGGACGAAAATGGAGAATATCATGCTAAGTGAGATAAGCCAATCTCAAAAAACTAAAGGACAAATGATCTCGCTGATAAGCGGATGAGGACATATAATGGGGGGTGGGAGGGGTTAGCATTAGGTTTAGGGTTAGGTTTAGGGTTAGGGATAAGGAGAGCGGTAAGAATGATGGAAAGAAGGACTATATAGAGGGAAAAGAGGGGTGGGAGGGATGGGAGGGGTAGGGGGGAAGGGAAAAAAAAATAAACATCATTGCCCTATGTAAACGTATGATTACAGAAATGGTATGCCTTGATTCTATGTACAAATAGAGAAAGAACATGTATCCCATTTGTATACAATAAAAAAAAAAAGAAAGGTAAAAATAGAAAATGTCAAAAAAAATTAAAAAAAAAAAAAACAGAATTTTTACAAAACCAAAAAAAAAGGATATGACTATCAGCCAGGATCTCTCTGTAATGAATCTTGAGAGTAATAACTGAAAACATAAGGAGCAGAAAATTGAAACTGGATGAGGAATGTTTTCTTTTTGCCATCAGGTTTCGCTTCTGGGACCCCAGACACATGAGCCATCAACACTTGCCTTTGCCTTGTTATATCTCACAACAGCATCCGGCTAAATTGCTGAAGCACCCACTCACTGAGGGAAACAGGCATAGCACAATAGGAAAATCTTCCACTGCCTCACCATTTCCTGAGATGATGGGCAAGATCCATCACCAAAACTGGCTTGTCCATTATGCAGAGATCTCTGCTGTTTAGATTTTTCAAAAGAAAATGAACAACGGAACAATATTTTAAAAATAGGATCGAGGAATTAATCAGTAGATTGTGAATATATTGGCTAGTGTTTCATAAAAAAAAAAAAAAAAAGAATGAGCCAACTTTGCAATTCTAAAAAAAGTATACAAAAGGCCAAGTCCTTAAGCTACAGAATTAGAATGGTTAGCAGTCAAATGTCAAAATCTTCTATGAAAGAACTACTAAAGCTCAGCCCCTCAATGAAGACTTAGTAATATAATAAAAAGTATAAATATGGACATTATTTTCTAGACTAATAAAGGAAAACATAGCAATTATTTTTTTCAATTCCCTGTTAGCTAAATCTGGGTTATGTAACAGCATTCTTGGAACTAGAATGTATTTCAAATTAAAAGCCATTCCTTATTCTATAAAATCAATAAATGTTATCCATCAAGTTTTGTGACTTTCCTATTTCTATGCTGTTCTTCATATCAGACAGCTACCAAAGGAAAAAGACAGTTACCAACCCAACCTAATTTATGAAACACTGAAGGTGCTTAGAAGCTAAGTCATTTCCACAGTGCACTTGGTCTAGTCCCCACAAGTTTTGTCTTAAAAACACAAACCTTCCTCACACCCATTCCTTATCTCACAAATCTCCTAAATCACATGAAAGTAATGAGTTCTTTGATAGATCTTAGAGGTAAAAGTGACCTAAAGCAATCTCTCACCTTGCTACCTGGCTTCACATGGAAATTAAGATTTGCTGACTTTGTAATGTAACTTCTAAAAGTTACAGTATCTTATAATATATTGGAAACCTCACCTCTAAAATTAAAATTCTAATTTACTCCTAATTGCTAAACATCTTCTTTGAAGTCTACATCTTAGTCTTTCATAATCTGAAGCTTTCAAAGTATGAAATTTAAAGTGAAGAAAATCCTCAAGTCTTTCAAGAAAAACTGGAAAAGAAAAGGGGAAAAATTCAAACCATTTGTATCCTACCAAATACTAGGCAACATCTTATAAAATTAAGAAAATTCTTTATTTCAACTGTATTGGTATACTGGTAGTGTATACCTTTTTGTTTCTGAGTTTCTAGCACATGGTCTAAGAACTTTATTTACCATGGGAAATGTTAATTCACCAAGCATTCTTTTAAAACAAACAAATACATATATACACACTTACCTTCGGAATAGGATTCAGTAGAACTACACCTGATTTCTTAGTGATGACTTGTTTTGTTGTATAGTGATGATCTATTAGTTGAGGGATGTTTGAAAACCCAGTACCCTCAAATCGATACAGATTCTGGAGAGAGAACAATAAGGTAAAACAAATATGAACACATTGTTTCAGAAAGACTGCATTCATCAGAAATTTGGTTTCATTTAAGAAAGCCTATCATTGCACAACAACATGAGTACACTTAACACTACTGGATTATATACTTAAAATAGTTAAGATGGTAAAAATATTAAGTAGATAAATAAAGCTACAATATCAACATTTTGACAGAAAAAAAAATTAATTTCAATAATGAGTGAACCCAATAAAATTTATTATGAGTAAACAGAAAAACTAACAGACCTGAAATGCATTTTGTCAAAGTGATAACCAAAGGAAATAGCTTACAACACTTTCAAGTTAAGGAATAAGAAATATGTTAACATGCTTCTAAATATATATTCCATTCAATTAAAACATGTAACTAATGCAATCATAAATATTTGGATATATTTGATTATATTGTATTATCAATATAGTAATTAGTTGGCTTTTTGATGCTGTAGTAATTTATTACCAAAAACACTTACTCATTCATGCACTTTTTTGTTGTTGTTGTTTTTGGTATTGTGGATTGAACTCAGGGTGCTTTGCCACTGAATTACATCCCCAGCCCTTTTTATATTTTGTTTTGAGACAAGGTCTTGCTAAGTTACTGAGGCTGGTCTTGAACTTGTGATCTCCCGCCTTAGCTTTTCAAGTTGCTGGGATACAGGTATACACTACCTACCTGACTCATGCACTTTTGATAAAGAAATATCATGTACCAGTGACAAAACTTCAGATACCAACATGCTCAAATCTGAGCACATTTTTATTTCATATCACTAGGTAAGTAGCTTCTTCCCAAACCTTGTCAAGACAAATTGACCTGTGGATAGGCCAATACATGGATGAATTAATAGCAGTAACTAAAACAAATAAAAATATCATATTGGCCATATTTTTCAATTCAAGAAGTGTTACTACATAATGTAATAAAAGCTTCTATCCAATTATTCTCAAAAAGTTCGTCTATAAGATGATGGTAGGAAATAAATGCAGATACAGATGTGGGTGTGTATGATTTAAATAAAACTTTAAGAAATAAGAATTTTCCAATTTTACACAATTAGTGGTATAGTGGTCACTAGAAGCTAGGAAGAGAATGGGGAGGGGGAACAGAAAAAAGCTGGATAATAAGTACCAAAATACATCACACAGAAGGAATGAAAGTTCCTTAGCATGGAAAATTTATGTTAAATTAATGTTCCATAGCATGGAAAGGTGACTACAGCTTACAAAAATTTATTTTATGTTTTATAAAGAATGAGAAGAGTTTGAAGGTTCCCCCCCCAACAAAAAAAAAAATAAGTGTTTAAGCAGATGGAAATGCAATTTACCCTGATACAGTCATACATAGTATACATATATTTAGTTATCATACTATATAATTATGTTGTGTCAGATAAAAAAAAAATTAAGAACTTTCAGGCTGGGATATAGTTCAATGGTAAGGTGCTACGAAGAGGGAAGAAAAAAGAGAGAGAGAAAGAGATAAGAACTTTGAAAACTGTCTAAATTTGGATACTATTTTGCAGTACTGAAACTGTTTTTCTAGTTAAAGGTTAAAATACTCAAAGCTCCTTCTCCATGATATAAAGATTCAACTCACCAGAATTTAATTTATATAAAACTTATCCAATGAACATACCTTTTTTTTTTTTTAAACCAGTTGAGGACCTATTAAAAATACATTAAGGAGATGGAGGAATAAGTTTAATATTTAACTATAAATATTTAAACTCAAGGCAGTTTGTGTTATAGTCAATTCAGAGGAGTTGTTAATAAATTGCCTAAAGAACTTTTATACAAAGGAGTCAGATGAGCTTTGATATATCAGTGTTGATGCTTAAGAATATTTCACATGGAAGATATTTTAGATGTGCATTACACTGAGCAAGAGCTCTCAGTGTCTCAGATTATTCACTGGTGAAAGAGATGATCTGTGGACCTCCTCAGAGATGAAAAAGCTATTCCAAATCTGGATATATGAGAAAAAAAAACTTTCAAATAATACTCAAATATAAATTACATTTTCTCAAAAATAATGATTGTCCATGAATAACTCAATGACCCTGGAAAGCATTCTTCTATGAAATTTAGGAACAAAGACATACACGAGGTCATAGAAGTATAATATGTAATAAGAACAATAATAACCACCATGGCAATATTTCAACCCCAATATACCATTTCTCCCCTTCTTCCCCTCAGTCAACTCTTACAGTGCGGTCAGGACATCCTGTTGTAGCAAAACATTCCATTACCTTGCTCAACATTCTAATTTCCCTCAGAATAAAAGCCAAGGTCTTAGAAAAAAACAAGCAAAAAAAAAAAAAAAAAAGAAAAGAAAAACCAAATTCTTTATTTGCCATGTCCTATCAGATCCTATATAATTCTTCCCATAGTCTTTCTTACTTCCATGTCTTACCACTGCCCCTCTTTATAAACCTCCCTACAGCCATATTCACTTCCTTTTTGTTTTGCAACTGCCACATTCACACCTTCCTCAGGGTCTCTCCTTTGCTGCTTGAATTTATTCCTCAGACAGCCATATGGGTAAAAACTTCCTAACTGTTTTCCAGTCTTTAATCAGATGTCACCTTTTCTGTGAGGTTCACTCTGGCCACCCTACACAGTAGTCAATATCTGCTTTCCCATCCCCGCTTAATTTCCCATCTCTTTTTCCTAATTGAATTTTTATCTCCACAGAACTTATCACTATCATCATATACATCTTATTTAACTCTATCATCATATACATTTTTTATTTGTCTTTTTGTTGTCTATATCCCCCTCTAGAATGTGGATTCATCAGGTGATAAATTTATTCGAGTGTTGTGTTCAGTATAGTATCCTCATGGTTCAGAACAGTGCTTGGCACATACTGCTTGTGTCAATAAACATATGTGGTTGAATGAAATGCAGTAAAGTTAAAGAGACAAATAAGAAAACTTAGAAAAGGTTACTGGGACGTTCATACACTCACACACTCAAGACATCAAAGTAGAGTGTTTTAATTAGGTTTAGGGTTAGGTTTAGGGTTAGGGATAAGGACAGCGGTAAGAATGAAGGAAAGAAGGACTGTATAGAGGGAAAAGAGGGGTGGGAGGGGTGGGGGGGAAGGGAAAAAAAAATAAACATCATTGCCCTAAGTAAACGTATGATTACACAAATGGTATGCCTTGACTCTATGTACAAATAGAGAAACAACATGTATCCCATTTGTATACAATTAAAAAAAAATAAATAAATATAAAAAAAAAATAAGATAAAGTTCATACAGAATGAAATTTCAAAAGAGCCTCTGCTGTCATGTATGATGTAAAATTCTCATGTATCTCTATAACTAGAAAACTACTGAATAAAAATAGTGGAGATTTTAATTTCCCTTTCTTAATTTAAGAACACATCTAATTTTAAATTTAATTATTTTTAAAGCAATCACCCTGATGTCAATAATGTTCTGAGAATCTTAATGGCACAAAACTGATTAATTTCTTAAAGATAAAAATACAGTAATGTGTCTAAAAATGCTAGGATTATATGTTTTTGAAGGTCACCAAAGTATCTAAAAGATCAAGAATAAAACATTCATTAAAATTGTGAAGGCCTGGGGCTGGGGTTGTGGTTCAGTGGTAGAGGGCTTGCCTAGCACAAGTGAAGCACTGGGTTTGATTCTCAGCATCACATAGAATAAATAGATAAAATAAAGCTATTGTGTCCATCTAACTAAAATAATATTAAAAAAATGTTAAGGACTCGTTTCTTCATATACTCAGAATTCCAAATGTTATATTTAATCTTGCACAGTTCTTTGTAAATCTCTTCTAAGTCAGCTGATCACATGGACTTGTTTTTTAAATTTTCTACCATGATTTAACAATATGATAGAAAGAATTCAGACTTTTTTCCTTTGAAACAGGGTCTGCCTATGTTGTCCAGGTTAATCTCAAATCATCAATGTATTGCAGTTTTCATTATATACATCTTTTACCTCTAGGTTAAATCCGTTTATAAATTGTTGTTAGTTTTTTTTTGTTTTGTTTTGTTTTATGGTAGCTATTTTATTTTTATATTTTTCTCAGAGTAACAGGAATGGGTTCATTGAAGGGATATGAAAAGGGGATAGTCTCAAGGGAGAGAGTGGTTCCTCTCAGAGAAGAGAGGGAAAGTATGCCTCTCTTGCACTTCAGTTTTATTGGGGATCCCAGAGAAGTTTCCAGAGAGTTCTGCCCAAGTCCACCTCTTGATTTTTGACTGACAGCAAGATGACCAGACTTTCAAGTCCCCACTGCTAAGACCAAACTAGGCCACCTTGACCCAGGCTGACTAGTACTAAATGGATTTTTAAATTTGTTCTTCTTAGATATTTTATAACTATTTTATATTGGGTTGTTCTCTTGATTTCATTTTCAGATATCTTCCTATTAGCACATAGAAATGCCAATGATTTTTGTATGTTGATTTTTTTATCTAGCAACTTTACTCAATTTATTAGGTCCAACTGGTTTTTTGTTTTGTTTTGTTATTTTAGTAGAGTCACAAGATTATGTGATCTGCAAATAGGGACAATCTGATTTCCCCTTTCCAATTTGGATGTCCTTTCTTTCTTTCTCTTGCCTAATTGCTCTTGCTAGGACTTCCAATACTATGTTGACTAAAAACAGTGAAAACAGGTATCCTTGTCTTGTTCCAGATCTTAAAGGAAAAGCTTTCAATTTTTCCCAATTCAGTATGGCATTAGCTTTGGGTTTGTCATATATGGCCCTCATTATGTTGAGGTATGAACGTACCATGTTCCATTCCTAATCTGTTGAGAGTTTTTATCACGAAGGAATATTGAATTGTATTAAATGCTTTTTATGCATCTATTGAAATGATCACATGGTTTTTTTTTTTTTTTATTCTGTTAGTGACCTAGGTGTAACACTTTAATTGATTTGTGGTATGTTGAACTATTCTTGCATTGCAGGGATGAATACCACTTGATCATGGTGAATGATTTTTTAAATATACTGTTGAATACGGTATTCAATATTCAGTACTTTATTAAGGATTTTGGCATCCATGTTTATCAGGGATACTGGCCTATTGTTTTCTTTTTATGGTGTGCCCTTCTCTGGTATTAACAGGGTAATGTGGCCTCATAAAATTAGTTTTGAAGAATTCTCCTTTTCAATTTGTTTAAATAGTCTGAGAAAAGTTGTCAAAATTTAAATGTTTGGCAGAATTCCATAGTGAAGCCATCAGGCTTTTCTTGCACAGAAAAAAAATTAATAAAAATAATAATTTTGTTAAAATGATTATTTCATTAATAAAATGATTGTTATTAATAAAAATGTTATTTTATTAAATAAAATTATTTAATTATTTTATTAATAGTCAATTTTAATAAAAGTAATTACTTATTAGTGCTTCACCTTCATTCCTTATTATTGTTCTATTCACATTTTCTATGTCCTTCACGATCAGTTTTGCAAGTTTGTACGTATCCAGGAATGTATCCATTTCTTCCAATTTGTTGTCATATAGTCATTTATAAGTGTCTAATGATCTTTGTATTTCTGTGCTATCAATGATAATGTTTCTATTTTTATCTCTGATTCTATTTATTCAAGTCCTCTCTTACTATTAGTTTAAATGTCAATTTGGCTTATTTTTTCAAAAAAGCATTTCGTTTAATTAAAGCTGCTCATTTCATTAATCTTATGCATTTTTAAGTCTGTACTTCATTTATTTCTCCTTTGATCCATATGATTCTTTTCTTCTACTGAATTTCATCACATAATCACTACTACTCTCTAATTGTCACAATTGTTTTTTCAGTCCAAAAATTGGTTTATAACCTTTCATCATGTGATTGTCATGTGGTAAAATTGTTTACCAGGTCACTTAAAGGTCACCAAGCAGCAGTGTATTCATGATTGTCCAATGACTGGTCGTTTGTCTTCTCCTACACTGTGAACCAGGAGCCTGGAATTCTGAACATTTGTGCATTTTATGTTTCCCAAAACCAACCTGCGTGTTTTGTTTAGAGCACTCTCATGTGAGTAGCTCTTAGGATTGTCATGTCAAATAATAAAATCAACGACCAAGGCACAGAATCTTTGGACACAGAAGATTAAACATTATAAGGCCATATCTTGCAACACTGTAATAAATTTTTTCTCAAGTGTAATATTTCAACTATAATGCACAAATCAATAAAAACTATTGTGTTAACTTTTTTTTCAGATCAGAAAAATGTTCACTACCTTTCCAAAGAAATAATGTACATTGATTTGGACTATTCAATTTTAATGTATGGTTGTGAGTATTCTGTGCATCCTAATCAAGCACCAAAGACAGTTTAATAATAAATAAGTTTGAAGTAATACCAGCACAATTTTTTAAAAAAGTTTTAACATAATGTTTGCACCCCACTTTTTTGCAAAAAATTTGGCTGAAAACTGTAACTATTATCCAGTGAAATACAGTACTACTTTTGTTCATGTTTTTCTGGTTCTTTGAGATGTATTGTCAGATTTTTCACTTCAGAACTTTCTATTTTTTTGATATAGGCATTTATTGCTAAGAATTACCCTCTTAGAATTACTTTTCCTGTATCACATAAGTTATAATATGTTATGTTTCAATTTTCATTTGTGTGAAAGACACTTTTAAATTTTTCTTTTAATTCATTCAGTGACCTACTGCTTGTTCAGGAGCATGTTGCTGAATTTCCAAGTATTCATACTATTTCCAGAGTTTGTTCTGTTGTTGATTTCCAGTTTCATTCCACTGTAGTCAATAAAGCTAATTGAATTTTTAAAATATATTCTTGTTTTGTGGCCTAATATATGATATGTTCTGGAGAATGTTTCATGTGCAGCTGAGAAAAATGCATATTCTGCAGCTACTAGAAGGAATGTTCTGCAAATGTCTGTAAGGTTCATTTGGTCTAGTGTGGTTTAAATCCCATATTTCTTTGTTGATATTGCCAGGATGATCTGCCTTTGATCAAAGTGGGGTGTTGAATTCCCCAACTACTATTGTATTACAGCCTCTCTCTCCCTCTTGAGATCTATTAATATTTATTTTATATATTTAATCAGCTTCCTAATTTCAATAACTGTCACCTTTACTTTAGTGTTGGCTTTTGTTTTACCGGTCCATATCCTTTACTGGTCCGTGTCCTTACATGATACTCACAAAGTACTTCCTGAATTAATGAATAAATAAACAAGGTCATGAAATGGAGGATTGCCCCCCAAAAATAATTTTTATTTCAAGATATACATTATGTTGTTATTTTTAATTCTTCATCACATATTAATCTAGATTTAATGGCTCAGTCAGTCAACCCTAAAATTATACTTCTACTTTTTGTTGTTATTTGGAAATTATACTAATGTCTCATCTGCTATGTTTTAAACTCACTGAGAATAAAGGCATATATTTTTCATTCTCATTTCCTTAAGTGGCATAACATGGTACTTTGCAAAAATGGGTCTTTAGGAAATGAGTGTTGGATAAATTAGAGAAATATGAACTGGTACTTTCCAATGATAATAGCATTATAAGTTCTTTCTGAAGTTATTTTGTTTATCACATATATTTTTGCTTTCTCATTTATAAAAGCAAAGATTTGATTATATATTTACTTGTTAAATGAAAAAAATTGAATCTCTATAAAAATCTATCAACTCTTATCCCAAAAAAATGCAGTTTTAGATACAAACTATGAACATGTTTTTACATTAAGCACTATAGTAGACAGGCTAGTAACTACACAATAAGTTATCAAGTAACACTAGAAATACACCAAGATTCAGAAATTCTTAAATATGCTTAAGCAGCAGGTGTTGCAAAATTAATATATTTAATGTCAAAAATAATACACCTCTTCTTGCTAGAATTAGCTAAAACAGATAGATATTCCCAATTAGAGTAGTAAAATATAAAGATTAAAGGTATCTGTGTCCATCTTCATAAATTATAATTTTCAGAGAATGCAAATAGTTTCATGCCATGTAAAAAAGAAAGTGTAATAGCCATGTAAAAAAGTTCCAAAATTATTGCCATTCTAGACTCTAGTTAATAGTGGAATTGTTATTAAAAACGCCATTATTTGTGAGTCAGAGAATGTCTTGAATTCTAAAACAACACTTTTATCAATATTTAAATTTTACCAATAAATTCCATAGGAACTAAAATGAAAAAATTCAAATGAACTCTTCCAATTACATTGATATTTCTTACAAAGTATTATTTATGTATTTTCTAAAAGTCATCAAACAGTAATAAAACTGCCTACTAGTTGCATAGTACTTA
This sequence comes from Sciurus carolinensis, assembly GCF_902686445.1. Taxonomy (NCBI): domain Eukaryota; kingdom Metazoa; phylum Chordata; class Mammalia; order Rodentia; family Sciuridae; genus Sciurus; species Sciurus carolinensis. Next base: position 92,661,347 of record NC_062218.1, on the reverse strand, counting down.
ACATCTTGCAAAGTATATATTCACTGATATGATTCTCACACCAAAAAAAAGAATGCTATAGGATATTACCTGCTATTACTTCCTAAACCACACACAATGTAAAGTTTAGAGCTTGGACTATCAACTCTCATGACTCCAAGTACAATGTTCTTTTCATTGTTTCACTATTTGTTATTTTTTCTGTTGTCTAAAGTTCTATATTATTTCATATCTTACTACCTTTAGGACATCTGTCACCTCATTTATGTACAGCTTTTATAATCTAACACTAGATTATGAACTCCTTCATTAGGATCTAATAGGCATTTATTAAATTTCTAAAAATTTAATAAAAATGTAGGCTAAAAATGCCTACATTTATTATCTTCTTCTAGGCAACAGGCATATGAGGAAAGAAATAATAGAATTTTAGCTTATGGAAGATTCATCTGCACAAAATGAAAAAGGTCTGAAAACTCCACCAGAACTGTCTACATTCCCTTTAAATCTAGTTGTCAATTGCCTGAAGAGCTTGACATTAGATAGTGAGAGTTCACTAGAATAAAATAAGTGAGAAAACCTGGGACATTGCAGGAAATACAGGTCTTCACATCTATAATAGAGATACTTGCAAAATTTTACTAACAGAAAAAAATCAAGTAAAATCTTCAACTCTGAACTTATAACAATGTTTTATATTTAAAGGAAAATATTAAAAATAGGTTATAATTTGTAAGTTTTCCCTTTCCTTTTTGTTTCTAAGAATATTAATTTAAATTTCTATAACTACATTTCAAACTAGAAGGGGTAATAAGTGAATTACTTCACAGTTATTCAATGTATGATGTATTTCAAAAATTGCAACTTTTAGCATTTAGAAAATATAAAATAAATTATAGTTAATTGGTTTATACTTTACCTATGATCTTTCCTTCTATATTACCAATATGGTCACAAATTGTAATAGAGTAGGTTATCTACATCCATAACCTAAAGGCACATACAATTCAAACAGTTTGCCAAGGAAATAAAAAATGATAATCTTAGAAATAGTATGGTTTCTAAAACTAGGCTGAACACATGAAATAGGACAAATATGATTAACAAGTTGAGGTTTGAACACTATGGAAAGTTAACAATTAATTTCAAAATTATACTACAGACTTTAATAGACTTGTGTGGGGGTCCTCTCTGCCATTTCCCGATGGAGGAGGAAAGGATTAACTACCGGAGGAGGAAAGGATTAACTGCCGGAGGAGGATGTTGGTGGTTTTTCTATCTTTACCCCAAAATACTTATCTACTCAATGAACACACAAGAACCAATACTCTTTTTATGAGAGGGGGCATGACGGGTCTGTCCATACCAGCTCTGGCCTCTTACAACAACATGGAGTCACCCAACTCTCCTTTATTTATAATACACAGGTAAAGGAGGCAAGGACTGGGAGGAGCTTCTTCTGTGATGGACAGGATTGAAAAGGATTGAGGGGAGCCATCCTATTGGGGGGAAAATTCCAGAAGGAGACAGGGAACCACTTCCACGTAGCACCACATGCTTCCTGGCAGTTCCTGGAAGTCAGGCTTCTGCATCCCATGGCTCAACCTAGTCTGATTCTGCTAAATAAGGATGGCTTCCCACACACTTGAACCATTTTCCCATCTGAATGGCATTCATTTTCATTTAACTATAATTGCTAGATAAGAATATACCAAATTATATTGAATCATACATTTTTAAATGATTAATTTTATGTCATGTGAGTTTCACAAATTCACATGCACGCATCTGTACATATTTATATATGTTTGTATATACACACATATATTTGTATATATTGATAGATGTATAAGTTGCTAAGTTACCTAAAGCCCTATTAGGTTTACCTAATTATCATCATTTGCTCTTTCTATAAAGAAATTCATACCACTCTCGTCCCTAGATATAAACTGAAATCATGTGGACAAAGTATCTTGAAAATGAATGCCATTTGAAATGATGGAGTGAAAAATGATAAATGGGACAGGGGAATTCCATCAAAATAGAAGAAAGAGTAGATGAAGAGACTGAGTGGGAGGGAAAAGGTATTGAATAAGGGAAGAACAGAGGAATGAATCTCACCTAACTTTCCTGTGTATGTATATGAATATACCACAGTGAAAGTCAACATCATGTATGTTCACAAGACACTAACCCACCTCCCCTCCAAAAAAAAATCTAAAAGTAAATAGCAGGGGAGAGGGAGGAAGAAAGGGAAAAGGGAATTAAAGGGAACTGAATTTGAGCAAATTATACTCCATGCCTTTTGATTATGTCAAAATGAATTCTTACATTATATGTAACTAAAAAGGAACAATAAAAAATTTTGCCAAAAAAAAAAATGGAGGAATCAATTTTTCATACACCAGAATCTTTCATTTACAATTTCTCAAGAGGTTTATGCAAAAATTTTGAAATTAGTCTTCATCTGTTTAATGCTCAATAAAGGAAATGTAACAAGTATATAAAGTAGTTTAGCAATACTTAAAAACTTTCAAAAAATATTTATCATTAGCCAGGCATGGTGGCACATGCCTATAATCTCAGTAATTCAAGGGGCTGAGGCAGAAGGACTGTAACTTCCAGGTCAGCCTGAGCAACTTGGCAAGACCCTGTTTCAAAGCAAAGAAGGACTGGGGATGTAACTCAGTGGTAAAGCATTCCTGGGGTCAATACCCAGTACCAAAATAATAATGGAAACAATAATAATAATAATAATAATAATTTAGCATTAGAATAAGCAATGTGAATGGGTCATTTTTGAAATTTCACCATTTTCTATTGTTTATTAATACCAAAAAACATTATATATAAAGAAAAAATCATAATCCTTAATCACCAAACTAGTTCAAGTATCATTATCCTATGCACTCATTATCACTATTCAATATAATAATTCTTAAAAATTTCTCAAGGCACCATTTTGAAAACAATTTCAAGGGATATTCTCAAAAGTATACATTTCATAATTTTAGGTTTCCTTAGAATAATGAAAAGTAATGATATTCACATTATTTTCATTTTTAATTTAGAATACCTTTACTGTTCAAATTTAACCTATTTTAAATACTAATACAATTAAATTTAGTTAAAATGTGTCAAAACTATTTTAAAGCAAAATATTTAAAATACACATTTCCTTATTAGGACTTAACATTTTAGTTAATTTTGAAGCATCATATTTAAGAAATTCAGAAAAGTTAGGTGCTAAACTTTAAGTGTTATAAACATTTATCACAAATCATTCATTATTATATCAAATTATACTCCAAAGAACTACATCAAAATATATATATGAACTAAACTGGAAACGTACATCAACAAATTGTATGATAAAGTGTCTCCTCTGTCCATCAGAATATACAGAAAGGACATATTCACCAGGTTTCCCATGACTCTCTCGCACCAAGAAGTCTCCTTGTTGTTTTAACAGTTCTTGTGCTTCTATTCTGGGAATCGCACCATGGTACCAATCTTGTTCCGCCAGGGGCTTCTCACTTATGGAGATCACATCAGAGAGCTGAACAAATATTTTTTAAAAACTAAATTAGAGAAAGCAGTGATTTTTTTTTTCTGGTAAAATTCATAGCTATTTATAAATAGTTTTCTACATGTGTTCCTCCCTGTCATTAACCAAATGAAATTTCTGAAATTTTCATAATTTTTTGAGAAAATATCTTCTGAAGCATCAGCACTGAAGTTTACCATGAATACATTTCTTCAGTACTTTTGGTTTTTCCATCTACCATAATCCAATATTAGCATTTAAAGTTAGTATTTACAGTCACATTCACTATATTGTAAATAAATCTATGTATTAAAATTACCAACCAGAGAAATTATGAAGACAAATTTATCACAAACAACTTCATTTTTATTTAAGTTAAATTTATTTCTTTTTATGGAATTAACTCTTGACCACATAGGCTGTAGACTATCCTTGCCATGTGTTCCAGGAGCACCATTTCAGGTTTACCTTAAAGTTGCTTTCCTGGGCATTTTCTCACTGATGGGACTTCCTTAACCATTACCTCTGCCACACAGCTGCCATACAGCAATGACATAAATCCTTAGGAAAAACCTCATCACTAACATGCAATTACACATGGAAAAAACAGGGGAGGATTATAAGTCATGAATACAACAGGAAAAGTAAATTGTCTACTATTTTAGAAGTCAAATGCTAATACCAAAATAGTAGAGATAATTAAGAAGCAATTATATTTAACTGAAATTTTTCTAATTGATCACAAGTAAAATCATTGTTGTTATATTTTATTCATTCACAGGAACTAAACTGACCCAAATGGAATGAGTACTTTGTGGGTAAGATATAATAATTTGCATTATTTCTAAAGTTTATCAAGATACAATATGCATAATACCCCCTGAGAAAGGAAATGAGAAGCTAGAACATTAGGGGACATGTCCTTGGAAGGGATATTGGAACCCTAGGTTCTTCCTATTTGTGTGTGTGTGTGTCTCTCCCTCCCTCCCTCCCTCTCTCTCTCTCTCTCCTCTCTCAACTCTCTCTCCCTCTCCTTCCTGGGTGACATGAAGTGAACAGCATCTTCACTAAGTGATTCTGCCAATATATACTGTGACGCCATAAGCCCAAAATCCATGGAGTCAACCACCCATGGACTGAAGCTTCTTAAACCATAAGCCCAAATAAACATCATCTTCTAATAAGATTTTATTTTAAATCACAATGAATTTAGTCACAGTGATGGAAAGTTGACTAATACAATAAATAAAAGTCAAATATTTGCATATAAGGCTTTATGAGTTGATATTATGAACTCCCTGTAGGACCAAAGTATGGTGCCTTTGTAGTAAGTGAAAATTCTTCATTGTTTGTATCACCAAAGAGGCCCAAAACACTGGTACGAGTCCCATTTCACATTATCCTGAACTCATTCTATTGATTAAAAGTAAATAAATAAAAATAAAGTGATAATGTGTTCTAAATAGACAAAGAAAAGTATACATTTGGTTTTTAACTTCTTCTACTTATGACAGTTTCAATTTCTAAAAATACATACAGGGTGTGACTGTAAATGGTAATTTTTTATAAATGAAATAAACCTTTTTAGTAATAATTATGATAAAGATGATACTTCAAAAAAATTAAATGTGCTCCCAAAATGTATTTAAAGAACAAAGTAAATAATGAACTAGGAACAACTATAAGAGGTAGGAACAACCATCTAAGAGGTAAAAGAACAGTTTTTAAAAATAAATGCATCATCTACCCAAATTTCTTTTGCATATTGATACTAATAGTCTATAATTTTTGAAGGTAGTTAAAATAAGCAGATGTTTATTTTTTAAAACTTATCACAATGAATCTTACTGTAGTCCATAATTTTTTTTTACTATAAGAAATATTTCTAAGGTTTCTTGTGGCAAAATTGCGTGAATATAAAAAATTCAATGTAACATCTTTGCAAGGGACTGTTTTTCTCTCTCTCTCAAGGAGGTCTACATGATAGGAAAGTATCACAACCAAGGTTGTCATATGCTTGATTTCTTATCTTAGCTAACTTTTCCATCCAAGTGTATATTTATTTAGAACTGGGAGAATGCAGACTTTAGAGAATTCATTAAGTCTGAAAAGTGGTTTGAAGTATAAAAGTTGATCTAACACTCAAGAAATTCATATAAGGTTTTGAAGATGATGAATGTTTGGGGAAAAAAAATCAACCTGAGAAAATATCTAAGTTTCAGGCTTTGTTTTTCTTTTTTCCTTTTTTTTTTTGAAAAAATATGAATGAGCCCATATTGCTATCTCATAATGATGACACTTGAGTTCTATGGGTTTATTAGTTTTGTGAGGTTACAAAGGGACATTTGAGATCTGTTTCTCTCCATTCCCTTGAAAATGCTACTATGAGATGTAGTTCAAATTTCTTGTGAGTATAAGTGTATATCAAATTTTGTGCACACATACATATTCTCTGCCCAGGGCCATCAAAGACTTCTCTAGAAGCACTGGAAAGGACATTTTTATTAATATGATTTCAGTGAAATTATAATACAACTTTGCAAGCTTGGTAGTAATAGAATGTAGGATGTATAAGCAACAAAACCTAGCATGATGAGAGCTTACAATGGTATCAAAAATGAAAGGCTTTATTACTGCAAAGATTTAGTCTTTCTAAGTCTCACTGGGGAAAGATTTTTTATTGGTGGTGAAGTTACCTGAGATTTTTGCCAAAGATGTAAGAGGCTAAGAAGTCCCTTTTACTAAAGTTATGATTACTCTAATTCAGTTAATCTTATACTTAATAAGATGAATTTTCCTCATTGAGCACACTAGTCATCTAGTCAATTATTTTCCCCAGGTCTTATTCTGAAAAAATATTCCAGAAAAAAACATATTTGGTGAAATGAAATAAAAAAGATCCATTTACATGAAGAGGCAATGAAGAGGCAGTAATATAAAATGAAAGTATATTTTTCAGGGGAAAAGAAAGGTCATTTTTTCTCTTACCATAGTTCAGGCTGTCAAGTATGTAATAAAAATTTGTATGCCTTTATCTCAAACATTTGAGTAGTAAGATGAGATGAATTTTTGAGAGGCACAAACAAAAGCTTAAAACAAAAAAATAAAATCTGTTTTTCCATTAAAATTAAGTACCCAAATAAACCATAACAAAAAACAAAAACTGGAATAAAAAATATGGAAAATATATAAGTATAATCTCATCAAGCTCCAACAAATTAAATAAAATATCAACATATTTAAAACTTTTTTATGTATTTTGAATAGTCATAAAAATGACAAAATTTTCTATTTCTACATATATTTATTTAACCTTACAGTCTAAGTAATAAATTATTCCAAATCTAGTGTAGTAATATTAATATTCTGATGTAACTACAAATAACTCATAGAATTCTAAACATTTCTCAAAAATTCCAAAAGACCCCTTTAATTTGAGAGCACTATATAACTTGGGAATTTTAGGACAAGTTAAAAAATCAAATGTCATAAAATTGAAGTAAGAGAATTACCAAATGTTTGCAAAGGTGAAAAATACCTGGCCTATTGAATAGGAACATGCATGATGGTAGCAAAAATTATTTCCAGACAAATGGAAATATAACCACAGTTAGAAGTATATTGTATTCCATTTAGAGTTTGACAGTTCAACACAAAGTTTTTTTATTTATATAAAATAAAAACAAAAGAAATAATGTTCTTCCTGCCAGTTTTCTTCCAAATTTCTAAAGAGTTTAAATTTTATTTAATTAGTTAATACTTAAGACAATGAAAAAAATTTTTAAATTTGAATGTTTGGTCTTCAGGGTCATCTGCATTCAGGCCAAACAGGATGTAAATTAATTAGAACAGTGGTTTTATCTTGAATGGCACTAAGGACTATCTGTAATTCAACACTTTGTGTTTCATTAGCAATAAAGTAGAATTAATAAAATTTTCTTGTGCTGAGATCATTAACCAAAACAAAGATATTTTATCTAATGTTTACTTTCTACAATGAAACTAACAACAAACTCTTCTTCATAAATTTCTTAATTAACAATTTTTTTAATACCCAAGATTTTGAGTTTGTTTAGTTTTTGTCTAAAAATAACACGGTTTGCTAGAATGGTGACTATACAGAACTACATGCAACCATAAAACAAATTCCTAACAGGTATATAGTATCTTTCTGAAGGGATTAGATATTAAAATCAACTAAGTGCACACTTTAAAATGTGAATGTTATGTGAAGTATATCACAATAAAGCAAACAACTTAACTGTGCTAATATACCAAGTTTCCTAAGACTTCCTTAATAAAAAAAAATCATTTAAAGTAATTAAAAGTTTTATTTTTTACATTTACCACATTAGCACACCCTGAGAAATGAATATTATAGCAGATAATATACTATTTTAAATATAATTTAAACTTTAATTATATTTAAAACCTGAGTAGTTTTGGAATTGTTATGCAGCTTGAATTATCATGCTTAAAACATTCACATTCACATTCACATTAAAACTCAAAAACTCATTTACTTGTTATTTGAGGAAAAACCTTCAAATAAATAGGAAGCTAATGCTTTAGAGTAACAGTTCCATGTACTTGTTCACAGGCTATCTTGGCTGGCCAAATTGCTCTTTCTAAAGATAACTAATATTCCACTATCTCTGTAACATGCTAAACCCAGGTTTGAAAGATTAATATATCAGACTTTAATTTTATAATCAAAATGTTCGTAAAAACATGAACACTTAAACTGATATACTCTAAAATACACGCATATTAATCCCTATTATAAAAGTATTGTTTCACAAGAAAAGAAATTTGTATATATTATTCTTTTAGTAAGGCTCCAAAGCATATAAAATGTTTCTATAATCATTCATCTATAGTATAGGAAGACTCTAATACAGTAGTCCCTCCTTATCCACAGTTTCACTTTCTGCAGTTTCAGTTACCTGAAAGCAACCATAGCATTAAATCATCTTACATTGTCACATTAAGAAAAATAAGTAGAGTAAAATAAGATATTTTGAAAGAGACAGACCATATATTTGTGTAGCTTCCATTACAGTATGTTGTTAAAACTGTTCTGTTTTATTATTAGTTATTCTTATGTGCCTAATTTATAAATTAAACTTTATGGGAGTTATGTACAGGAAAAAAGATATATAGGATTTGGTACTACTAGTTTCATGCATCCAGTAGGGATCTTAGAATGTATCTCCTGTAGATAAGGAGGATCCACTGCAAAAAGTTATTTGTCTTTCCAATATCAATGTTACATTATGCTTTATTATAGACATATATAAAGATTTATATGCATACAAAAAGTTAAATTATGCTCTTATTTTTCTATTTATAAGTATAAATTTTCAAACATCAGAAAAAAGCTAAAGAACAACCATTTTCAGTGGCATACAGAGTTAGTCCTACTTACTGCTGAAGAGCCCAGTACAGATTTTGGAGACCTGATTATTCCAGCAATTGAATGGCGAATAGATTCAAATTTGGAGAGCCTCTCTTTTCTTTCCTGGAGGAATTAAGAAACAAGCCTTCAGCAATAGTAAACTAGCTGATATACACACATTTTTGTATTTATGTATTTATTTACAATTTATCCATCATGTTTTCCAATTAAATATAAACTTTCTGACATTAATGACAAAAAATAACCAATAAACAAGTACATATAAACTCTATAGAAATTTCTTTCCTGGATCCTCAATAAATGTCTTAAGTTGGGAAAAAAATAAGAAATTAATATACCATTCATATAGATAGGACAAAACAAGAAATACAAAGGATATTGAAGGAAAAACAAGTGTTAAACAATACACACACACACACACACACACACACACAAGCTATAAGAAATCAGTATAACAGAACACTATAGTTGTAAGAAAATTTCAAGAGAAAGAATAAAAGGAAAAAAGGGAGACTTACATGGAACACATTTTTAAAAGTGACTTCCACTTAAGTCCTAGTCCCTTTCCCAAAAATTCACATTATGATGATGTTAAACAAGAAGATCATGATGACATGATTGATGGTAATGATTCAGGGGTAGGGACAATAAAATAAGAAGGCAGCAGTGGCTGAACCACCACAAGAAAAGTCAATCTATATCGTATTTGCTTCAGGATGTATCATTTCTGGATGTCACATATCACAACTGAAAAAAACTTTTCCTTAAAATTTCACATCTTCAGATCCATTTTACAACCCTAAATGAATGGGATAGGTAGAAAGGTAACGAAGGAGAGAAAAAAATGAGAACTAGGAGGTAAAAAGAACAAAGAAAAAACATATGAGGTTTTGTAACAGAAGCACTGGTCCATTTCCCTACAATGAACTACATTTTAACTGCTAATCAGCAGCAGACAAAAGGACAAGAGCTCCTACTGTCAAGTCCAATATTTCCATGTCTTCCATCAGTAGTGATGTTCCATTTCACTTGTGAAAATCAGCTAAGCAGGCCACAACACCTTTTGTTTCCTGTCTCTAATACCAGGGTATGTCTCTGGTAAAAGGAGACAGGCTTGGTTACCTTACACAACTCAACTTTTACCTGAGTTCAATCCCTGGTACTGCTCCCCATCCCCAAATTCAACTTCTACCTCTCTACTTGCCTATTCCTACTTTATTTATTTTTCCTTCTAAACAGATGCAGAGCTAACAGTTCTGATTATTCTATGAACACATGCAATTAATCCTTTAAAACAAACTTAGGACAACTTTCTAACAGAAGAGATTGTTCCAACTTCATCATCACATTACTAACTTGCTTATGATGCCATTTAAATCATTACCTACACATCAATTTGATCATGTATAAAACAGAAAAAATAATACAAACTTTCAGGTGACTTACAAATAAATTTCTATAAATGATTGGAAATTCATACTTAAAAGCATGTACATATTTAATATACTTATAGAAAGTAAATCTTTAGTACAAATGATCATCATCTTAGGAATGTCAGCATTCACTTTACATGCAAGCATTAAACCAATCTAAAATAAAAATCACTATAAGGAGCCACAAGAAGGGCTGAAGAAAGAATAGCCATGAAGTAAGTGATCTTTCTTAAATGCATGTTCACCTTCCTCAACTTTGGTTGTGTGTGTGTGTGTGTGTGGATGTGGATTGTTTCATTTTTGATGCCTCCAGAGTTTTCTGAAATAAAAAACTAATGAAAAAAAAATAGGACTGTGATATAAAGAGAGTAATAGTAGGGAATAAAGCATATTTATAAAGAAATGTATTATGATGGCGTGAAGCAAACACATTGGAAAGCACTGATGATGCCATAGTTCTTCCAGTCCCCAGCCCAATTTACCCTTTTCTTATTCCTTCAGGGAATTTCTTTCCTCACTCTGCAACTGTAGAAATCGTCATCTTGCCACTGCATCTACTGACAGAAAGATGAGATGAAAGTGTTCATCTCACCTGTTTGGCAATGAAAAGCTTCACAAGAAAGCAAGAGGCACTTCTGTGAATTTTGACTTTTAATCTAAGTCAATGCTCTTGAGATACTAGACAGAGTATTGTTCCCATATGAGAGTATTATAAAAACAATGGAAACTGTAAGGGAAGTCATACAAAACAGCAGAAAATTCAGGGGAGAATTTTAAGTATTAGAAAGCATTTTATTTGCATATGAATTATATGCACTAAGATGGTAAATATTAACTCCCCTCAAGTTATACCTTAGGCATCAAACCCTAGCAGAAAAGAGAACCCTTTCCCATAAAACCCTTTAACATTTTTTTAAGAGGGTAATACTAGAATTACTAAGTATTATCTAATTGGTGAATTCAGATAAGGGATAAAAAGATTTTGAAAACTGCTGCTGTTATAAAACATAATATATTGTATATTTAAAAGGGTACAGTTAGTGAAAACACCCTTTTAAGGTACTTTTTAGATATACTGATCAAAAAAAAATAATGACAAAAATAATAAGACCTTAAGTTTAATATAGGAATAATCAAAATAAAAATAGAGTTTATAAAACATTTCAACCAGTGTCAACTCACTTGGTGTCCAGATTTCCCCAAATAAAACATGAAATTAATTTGTCAAAGCTCGTCTATGTAACATTAAATAAAAACTTTAAATTATAATCTACCTAATACCACATCACATTGCACTGACTTCACTGACAGGCTGATTTTTATATGAAATAATTAAATGGTTACTTTAAAAATTAAAATTATAAAGCTTCCCTTCATTTACCATGGACACAGTGCCTAAGTGTGCCTGTAGGTCTGCCAAAGGCTGGTGATGATGATAAGTAGCAGATGGACATGAATGGTAGGACATGAGGTTAAGCAGGTAATTCTATAGATTGGTGCTACCTACTGGCACTCCACGTGTTTTCTCTTAAAAAGCAATACACCCAAAGAGCAATTTACCTAAGGTCATTCTGGGTCTGCTCTGGCTTAAATCATTAGGATATGTCACATTCCTCTGCAAACAACCTGCTACCTGAAAGAAGGTAAGACTTCTTCCTGCTGATTAGGGCACAGGTTATCCTGAAGGCGGAATTCTGTGACCTTTACACAGACCAAAGATTCTAATACTCAGAAAAACAGAATAATTAAAAGCAAAGCCCACCAACTATGAAATCTGAAAGGCAAGTTCTAATCAGGACCAGTCAGCACAGGCCAAGGTAACAAATCTGAGGCAATCCTACTGTCAGTTAAAAGCTGAGATGTGGTATCTGGGTGGGACACTCCAGAAACTTCCCTGAGGTCCCCATGAAACTAGGGAACAAAGGGTAACTGCCTCCCTTTACTTTTAGAGAGGACCTACTCTCTCCCTTGAAAGTCTTTCCCTTTTCCTATAATAAACTTTATTACACGTCTACTGTGTTTTTTGTATTGCTAGAAATTTCCTCCTGCAAGAACTCAAGAGCTGAGATAAGAAACAATCCCTGGACCACAGATGGTAAGAACCATACACTCATTTACCCACCCCAAGTAAGGACTAGATAAAGAGCTTTCTCCAGATAAAGAACACATAAGGATTCTAACAAAAGACAGCTCCACACAGTGCAGTGGGTCTGTACCAGTGAAGGAAGACAGAGAAAGGCAATGTTATGAAAAAAACCTATTGTTAGAGTGCTTGCCTTGCAAGCACAAGGCCCTGGGTTCCATCCCCAGCACCGCAAACAAACAAACAAACAAACAAAAAAAACCTGCTGTTATGAAATAATATTCTGATCAGATGCCAGAGGAAAATGTTGTAAGAAAAATTCTAGATGCAGTTTGGTTTCATATCTCATTTAGGAATAGTTTTTTTACTTTTTAAATTAAATAATAATAAAATGAGATATTCCCTATTGCCATACTTGTGTTTTATGTATGTATATAGGTGAATAAATACAAACGATATATATACACATATATAAATATATATGTTTCATTGACAAATTCATTTTTATACTGAGAATTAATGGCAGCTTTAAAAAAATTAAAAAGCTATCCTTTAGTGTAATTACCATGGATACAATGCCTAAGTTTGTCTATATGTCTATACATACATATAAAATTGAGACTGTTTCACAATTTAAAATTTAAATATTATCAATTATTTTTAAAACTCTGTAATAAGCAATACATAAATTACTTAAAACAAAATCATACCTAGCAGGTTTTGAAATTAATATTCACTGGAACTTGCAAATTGCAATACAAGAAGTTACCTCTATCCCTGGTCAACTAAAGCATAGGCAATGATATATAGGGGAAGAATTAGGGTTGTGCTGATTGGAGAAGCTTTGACAAAAATCAAAAGCTCTATCAAATGGCTATCTAGCTGCTGTATAAGTGATAAGTTTGAGCCAAAGGCATACAACAGTTCTCAAAGTGAGATTCTTAAAAAGAACCCTAAGCAGAAAGAAAGAGGTTCTTAATAACAGGTGGCACAAACAGCAGGAACCTGGGCAAATCACTATCTTGCTCTCAGTTTCCACATCAGTAAACAGGGAAGCAATGGACTACATAAAATCTTCATGTCAAAAATTCCATGATTATTATCCAACTCCCCCATAATTGCATTGCACTGATTATTGATGAAATACCCACATAAGAGTTCCATAACAGGCTGGCAGGAGTTATATACCTGACATGCCCTCAGAACATGAAACAGTGGGAAGACAAACTATGGTGAAAGTTGTCATTGGGACACTTTTTTTTATTAACAATAGGTTATTAAAAATAACCAAATATTAATTCCTACAGACTTCTATAAATAAATCCAACTAATAGCATTCTTGGAAGGAATAATTAAAGTGATTATCTGGCCCTACAGGAACAGTCAGATACTTTTTCAAATCTGGAAGCAAGAAGAACCAAGAAAGAGATAACAATATTTATGCTTACAAGGCCAGGCTGAGTGCCAAATATCTTAAGGACTTCTTATGCAAAGAAGCCATGAAATTCACAGGGATTTTGTAAGAAAAAATTACAGGGAAATTATACTCCAGAGAAGACTGTCTCCAGAAAAAAATTCTATGCTTTTGATGATTCCATAATGTAAATGAAATACTATAAACACCACTATGTCCTTCATAAAAGGAATGCATTGATAAACAAACAGGTAATTCAATCTTTTGCAGATGTTGATTTTCTGGGGAGAATGAAAGATACTTGGTTTCTATCTCCACCAGCATACAGAATTTAAGTATTAAAATAGTTTCTAAATGATTTATTTTATCAATTGGGTTATGACTGACAGTAAATAATTTTAGAAGTACTATATCGTAAACTAGTTTGTTATATTGTATTTCTCTTTTCAGCATGTAAATTAAGAATATTTATTAAAAGAAAAAAAGCCCTCTTGCTGAGTCAAATATCTTCATATGCTGAAAAAAGAAACTGTAAATCAAATGTGTAAAAGGAAGATTTGAATGATATAATAAAGGTCTTGTTTTAAAATAACAAATGTTAAGGAAATCTGTGGTATAATACAATAGACTTAAGTGAGCTCTAGGATGAAGAACATAATGAATCATTCTTTTTTTCTTGACTCTCTATTTCTTAAGTAAGATGAAACCTCTAGGGAAACAAGACCCAAACAAGAGGTTGTAATCAGTTCCCTTACAAGTTAATGTCTAAGTACAAACCATGTTCCTTAGTACTTTTCCCAAATGTGTTTCCCAAATGGTAAATATAATTCTTTTTATTAAGGCTGCGTTTTTACAGCAGTTTCAGGTTCACAGTAAAATTGAGAGAAGAAACAAAGATTCCCATATGTTCCCCTGCCCCCACACGTGCAAAGCCTCCCCTATTATCAAGGTCCCCCACCAAGTAGTACTTCTGTTGCTACTGAAGAACCTACTTGACACATCATTATAGCTCAGAGTTCACAGTGTACATTAGGAATCATTCTGGGTGTTCTACGTTCTACGGGTTTGTGCAAATGTATAAGGACATGTATTTACCAACATAGTGTCATACAGAGTTTCACTGCCCCAAAAATACTGTGTTCTGCCTATTCATCCCTCAAAATATTCTTGCATAAATTATCCAGAAGTGTAAGATGCACACCAACCACTTCTCTGATGAGTACCTCACTGACTCAACAACGAAAATGTTGGTAGATTTAGATCAATAAACAGCTGTATAATGTAGTTTTTTCAAAAATATAATTATGAATTAACTTACCAAGATTCAGCTTAACTGAGATTCTGCTTTTAAAACAATAAAGGGACAATAATAAAGCAGCAGCATATTGATTTTCTTTTTAAAATATTAGTGAAACAAGAAATACAGTATCGGAAGGGTAAAGTATTATTTCATTATAAACCCTGATGTCTGGTAATCAAGGGATTTCACCAGCTTTAACCACACCATCTCCACTCCACAGCTCAATATTCCATTTAACAAATTCTTTTTATCAAGTCAAAATAAACTCTGTGCCATACACATGCCCTTCTCATAGCAGCTTCCACACCCCTCCTCTCTCCCCCTCTCCAACTCCCATTTTCTTTCTTCTCTTCCCTCTCTGCCTTACCATAACAAATGCTCATAAATATGCTATTCTTATTTTGAAATTACTGACATTAACAAAGACACTTGGGCTGTTTTCTTCTTTTGGCTACTGTGAATCATGCTCGTGTGAACATGTGTGCACATGTATTGTTTCAATACCTGTTTTCAATTCTTTGAGGTATCTATCTACAGGACAAGATAGTAATTTCATGTTTAACTTTTTGAGGAATAGCCAAACCATTTTCCACATTGGCTAAGACATTTCAAATTTCCACAGGAAATGCACAAGGGTTCCAATTTATCCACATGCTCAGTGACATTTATTTTCTGACAGCAAGCATTAAGTATCCTGATGGGATATGAAATGAAATGCAATTTGTATTTTTGTTTTTTGGTGATGGCACAAGGGATTGAACCCATGGGTGCTTTACCACTGAGCTGCATACCAAGTCGCTTTTATTTTTTATTTTTTGAGACAGGGTCTCATTAAGTTGCTAAGATTGTCCTGAAAACTGGAATCCTCAATCTCCCGTCAGTTGGGATTATAGGCATGCACCATATGCAGGGCTTGCCTTCATTTTTGCAGGGTACTTTCACTGATTATCAAATCCAAGTTTGACCAAAAAAAAAAAAAAAAAAAAAAAAAAAAAAAACCACACCCCACATTAACCCAATCAATATATGGGCAAAAGAAATGAACAGGCACTTGTCAAAAGAAGAAATATGAATGGTCAACAAATATGTGAAAAAATGTTCAACATCTCTAGCAATTAGAGAAATGCAAATTAAAACCACACTGAGATTTCATCTCCTTTAGTCACAAGGGCAATTATCAAGAATACTAGTGGCAATAAATTTTGGTGAGGATGTGGAGAAAAAGGTAAACTCATATATTGCTGGTGGGACTGCAAATTAGTGCAACCACTCAGGAAAGCAGTATGGAGATTCCTCAGAAAAAAACTTGGAATGGAACCACCATTTGATCCAGCTATCCCACTTCTTGGCCTATATCCAAAGGACTTAAAATCAGCATACTACAGAGATACAGTCACATCAATATTTATAACAGCTCAATTCACAATAGCTAAGCTAGGGAGCCACCCTAGGTGTCATTCAACAAATGAATGAACAAAGAAAATGTGGTGTATATATATACAATGGAGTATTACTCAGCCATAAAGAAAAATAAAATAAAGGCATTTGCTGATAAATGGAATGGAACTAGAGAACATCATGCTAAGTAAAATAAGCCAGTCCCCCCAAAACTAAAGACCAAATATTTTCTCTGATATGTGAAAGCTAACCCACAATAAGCATGGTGGGGAGGGTGGAGTAATTGAAGTTCAGTAGATTAGACAAAGGGGAATGAAAGGAAGGAGGGGGGCTAGGAAAAGGAAAGACAGTGGATATATATATATATGACATATATTCCTTGCTTATATAATTATATCAAATTGGGTTCTACTGTCATGTATAACTAAAAAGAACCAATAAAAACTGAAATTCAAGGTTGATTATTTTCATTTTCAGTACTTTGTTTTCTGGTTTCTGTTCTTTCTGAGGAGAAATCAGCTATAATTCATACCATTATTCCCTTACACATAATGTGCCTTTTTTTTCACTTCACTTTTTATAGCCAACTAGGATATAAGTAAATGTTGTGTATGTGTGTGCACAGGTATGTATGAGGTTATATAAACCTACACTTATGGTGAAATGTCAGGAACCTGTGGGCTGAAAAGTGTTAGAAAACATTTGGCAATCAATCCTTCAAATATGTTTTCTACCCCATCTCTCTCTCCTCTTCTTTTTAGATTCTAATTACATGTATGCTAGACCATTTGGCATTATTCAATGGTCACAAATATTTTGTTATATTTTTCTCACTTTTTCTTTTTGTTCAATGTAGGTAACTTCAACCTGTCTTCACATCTCACTGACTTGATACACTATATCACAGTGATACAATCCACTAATAAGCCCATCTAATGAATTCCTCAGCTGTTATTTTATTTTTCATTTTGAGCAATACCATATTTATAACAACCATATCTCTTCTGAAATGCCCCATCTTTTCACACACATTGCCAATCTTTTGCACTAGTTTCCCTTAGTATTTCTGTAATAGCTGTATTAAAGAGACTGATAATTCCAATATCTGGACCACTTCTGGGTCTATTTTCTTGATTATGTTTACACATTTTACTTTTCAGTGTGTTACATAATCTTTGATCATATGCCAGAAAGTTCATATAAAAGAACAGAGCTATCTGAATTCAATAATATTTACCTCCAGAAAAGGGCATACCTACTCCTTTCTATCAGGCTGCTGAAGTTAGAGCAATAGTTAATTCACTGATCTGCTCTTTGTTGCAGTTTTAGTTTGAATTACCACCCCCTCATTCTCATAGGTAGGAAACATCTGTCAGCCCTAAACCTTCACAGGGTCATTGGCCGATGCTCTATGAACAGTCAGAATTCCCTACAGGGAATTCTTTTATAGGTGAAACCCAAAATACTTAGCTTTCTTGCCTAAAACCAGCCATCTCCCAGAATGGGGAAAAACATATTCACACCATGTACACCAATCCACCCTTTTGGTATGGAGAGAATTTTATTTAAAATCTCTCATCTGATCCCCTGTTTCATTTAGTGAAAACACTTGAGTAAGAGCTGGTGGGTAGATGCTGCCTTGCTCTACCCACTAGTAGTAGCTACTGGGCTCTTCTGGGTTCAAATCTGTCACACCAATCTATACGCTGTCATTAACAGATTGTCAAAAATTCATTAGCAAGGCTGGGGACAAAGCTTTAGTAATGGAGGAATTAGGTAGCATGAACAAGGCCTTGGGTTCAATCCCCAGCACCACAAAACAAAACAAAAAATCTGCTTGGAATTCTTGTGTTCATACAGATTCACCAAAGATACAAGTAGTCAGGGGTCTATTTTTTCCTATGAGAGGCTTCTCACTTTCTGGATTTAGGCTCATATAGATTCCATTCTCTCCTTGGCTCTCTGGTGAATTTGTCAAAAACTAATATTTTATAGTTTATTAGCAGAGTATTTGGTTGTTAGGTAGGAATGGTGGTCATCTGTGAATTTCCATATCCAGACTGGATACATTTATGTGTATTTTACTAAGATAAGTGATCCACCTGTCATCATTTTATTTATATTTATAAACCAAAAAAACATAAAGGCACTTTTTAAGGTTCTTCACTAAAACAAAGGCCATTAATTTACTTTTTAAGGTTCTTCACTAAAACAAAGGCCATTAATTTATCAAAAATTACAGACTCAATTTTGAGTTATCATTTTCTATCACAGCCAATTACCACACAGTTAAAGGCTACATTTCTAGAAGGCAATTTAAAAGGCTAAAGGCCAGATGTCTCAAAAATTTGATTTCTATTACTTTTGTTTTTTCCTCTGTGGATTGCTTCTGTGGGGTAGGGAGGATCTGTTTGAACAACTAGGTATGTTTTTGCAGAGGACATCACAAGGACACTATGAAGACTACTAAGAACTTGTTTCATTTTTGTAAATGCTTCAAAGTTTCCAATTCTATCTAAAAGTTTCCTGAATGAATATGCTATTTAGTATTCTGGTGCCACACCAACAATCTGCTTATCTATTCAGAGTTCCTTTTTCTTTTGTTACTGAAACTAGTAATTGGGAACATTTGGAGTTTCAAGTCCTCAGTCAAGATTTTATTTATTAGACTGGAATCAGAAACTATAGGGCCTAAAAGAAAATTCTAAGACTTGAAAAAAGAAGAGAAAATAACAAATTTTAAATAAGTAATGTGGTGATTATAATACTGCACTTCTATTATGAGCAAATAAAATCCAATCAGGCGATATGTTTTAAAAGAATCAGGGACTGGGGATGTAAGTCAGTGGTAGAACACTTGCCTCGCATGTTCAAGGCACTGGGTTCAATCTTCCCCAAAACATAAAAATAAATAAATAAAGATGTTGTGTCCATCTACAACTAAAAAATATTTTTTAAAAAATAAAATAAATCAGGTTCTAAGTGCTTGTCCCATTTTTGGCTGTTTTGAGAGAAACTATCACACTAGAGATAGTGTGACCTCCTGCCTTGAGAAGGAAGTCAACACAATAACAAGTAGAACTCAGAAAGAAAGATTCTTGATTATCTGCTTTGAAATTCTAGATATAACCAGTTACAACAGTGGACAGTTTTTCTGCTTTAACTTATCTGACCTGGATAACTGCTATACAGAACACTTGCCTGGAATGTCCATAACCAATAAATAATTTCAAATGTGCATATTCATGTTCATTGCAGAACAATATATAATAGCCAAGATAATGGACTCAAACTAAGTACTCATCAAAGGAAGTATGAATGTACAAAATGTGATGTACATACACAAAATGAAATACTATTGAACTTTATAAAAGAAATTCTGTCACTTGCAACAATAAGAATAGAACTGGAGAACATTATACTAAGTGAAATAAGCCAAATGCAGAAAGAAAATATCAAATATCCTCACTTCCATATAGAATCTAAAACAAGTGAACTCAAATGAGTACAATATTCATTCCGAATATTATACTGTGAGAGGGCAAAATAGATGATAGTCAAAGGGACAAAGCCTCAGCTAGGAAATAAGTATGTTTTTTTCCTAAATCAATTGCACAGTATGCTGAATACAGCTAATCATTGAGTAATGTACATTTTACTATTGAGAATAAAGTAAATATCTAATGTTCTCATTACAAAGAAAGTTAAATATTTGAGGTGATGGTATGTTAAGTAGCTTCCCTTAAGCATTCCACATTATATTAAAAAAGCATGACACCACTTTGTACCCCAGAAATCCATACAACTGTAACTTGTCAATATATACTAAATAAAGAAAATGCAAAGAAGGTAAAACACTATCTCAAACTCATAAGAAGCTGAGAAAAGTACACTATTACTTTTTTTTTTAACTAGGTAAATGCTCTACACCAGTACCAGTATTATTTTTTTAAAAAAAAAGACTGCAAAGAGTTTTAATAATTATATTCTTATAATGTGATACATAGGATATAAAATTGTATATATGATATGATCTTAACTATATAAATATGTATCTACCTACAAACATATGTATAATGATAGACTCCATGCAAAGAACTCAATACAATTTTTTAAAACCGTTAATATAAGAAAAAAAAAATACCAACAATTTTCTGGACATAGAATTAGGTATAGAAATCATACAATTTATTCAAACTATTTTGTACGTTTCCAACCAGAAGGTCTTAGTCTTTCTATGCCTTATTTCAAATAAATCTGATCTTTTATCAGTATTACTGAATTGTAGTATATTTGTATAACTATATAACTGACTGATAGATTCATGATATTTTCATATGAAATAATACCAATTAGAAACCATTACTTCAACCAATGGAACAGAATAGAAGACACAGAGACATACCCACATAAATACAGTTATTTCATACTAAACAAAGGTACCATGAACATACATTGAAGAAAAGATAACCTCTTTAACAAAAGATGCTGGAAAAACTCGAAATTCATACATGATGGAATGAAATTAAATTCCTATCTCTCGCTCTGCACAAAACTCAACTCAAAGTGGATCAAGGCCCTTGACATTAGACCACAGACCCTATGCCTGCTTGAAGAAAATGTAGGCCCAACTCTCCATCATGTCAGCTTAGGAACCAACCTCCTCAATAAGTCTCCTAGACTCAAGAAGTAAAATCGAAAATCAATAAATAGGATAGTATCAAACTAAAAAGTTTCTACACAACAAAGGAAACAATCAAGAATGTGAACAGAGAGCCTACAGAATGGGAGAAAATCTTTACCACCAGCACCTCAGATAGAGCATTAATCTCCAGGATATACAAAGAACTCAAAACACCACCAAAGAAACAAACAAACAAAAAAAAAAAACAAATAACCCAATCAATAAATGGGCAAAGGAACTGAACAGGCCCTTCACAGAAGAAATACAAATTACCAATAAATATATGAAAAAATGTATGTTCAACATCTCTAGCAATTAGAGAAATGCAAATTAAAACTTACACTAAGATTCCATCTCCAGTCAGAATGGCAATTATCAAGAATACAAGTAATAATAAACGTTGGCGAGGATGTGGGGGAAAAAGTACACGCATATATTGCTGGTAGGACTGCAAATTGGTGCAACCGTTAAAAGCAGTATGAATATTCCTCAGAAAACTTAGAATGGAACCAACATTTGACCCAGCTATCCCACCCCTAGGTTTATATACAAAGAACTTAAAATCAGCATACTACAGTGATGCAGACACATTAATGTTTATAGTAGCTCAATTCATAATAGTCAAGCTATGGAATCAACCTAGGTGCCCTTCAACAGATAAATGGATAAAGAAAATGTGATATATTATTCAGTCATAAAGAAGAATGAAATTAAGGCATTTGCTGATAAATGGAATGGAACTGGAGAATATCATGCTAAGTGAAATAAACCAGTCCTCAAAAACTAAAAACCAAATGTTCTCTCCAACATATGGATGTTAACCCACAAGGGAGGGTGGGGAGGTGAAGAATAGAAGTTCGTTGGATTAGACAAAGGGGAATGAAAGGAAGGGAGGAAGATGAGAATAGGAAAGACAGTAGAATGAATGTATTCCTATCCTTAAATATGAATAACCAGTATAAATCCATATCATGTACAACCACAAGAATAGGATCCTAATTAGAATGTTATACTCCACATATGTATAACATATCAAAATATACTCTACTGTCATATATACCTAAAAAGAATGGATTTTAAAAAAAGAAAATAGCACTCCAACAAAGGTGATCTTAATTAAACAATAATCCTGAATGATAGGATTTTAAAAGGATTAGCTTACCAAACCATTTGTTAAAAAGAGGTAAATGAGAAATTATCTCTAAAAATTTCATTAAACTTACATTTTCTAAGTGTCCGCTGAGATAGAAGCTTTCAGAGCTATTACATAAACTAAGGCTCTATCAGAACAAAGTGGTTTAATTGGGTCTTTACAATATAATGTACATAGATATCTGTCATACTATTTACTTGTTTACTTGTAAGTTATTCTTCAGAAGTCCTTTTATATGAATTTTTAAAATGCCATAATACTAAAAAAGATTTTAAAGAACTGTCAAGATACATAAATTGGATTCTGACTAGCACATTTTCTTAAAGTTCTCTCCTAAGCATGAACAAGTTAAAAATGTAATTAAAACCTGTATTATCCAATGAATTCTTAGCAAGGCATGTGAACCAGCAAAAGTGCTCAAGCAAGCTGAATCATCTGACTAGTAAAGAATCTTGGAAAAGAATTAAATAAGATAATTTTTAAGTAACCACACTCAAATATGCTGGAAGTAACTTAGGTACCAGGGCCTATCCATTAAAAAATCTCTTAGCACTATTACTTAGATAATATTAGATGTAAAAAACAGCAAAACCCATTATTTTGAAATGCATGTTGAAGAGCTATAAAGCAATGAAGCTAAACAGAAGTCATACAGTTTTAATACTAATAATCTGACCTTATTACAAATCAGAATGCCAAAGAGTGTAAAGAAAATAGTTTCTTAGCCAGTTTATTTTTACATGAAGCAGGACAGAAAAGTATGCACAAGAACACAGAGTAAAACTCATTTAGCTATTGTACATAGAATCGTCACAATTTCATATGTATGTCTGCCTTCAACAAGTATGCTCATTAAAATCATTTGGTAAGTTAATGTAATAATATAATTTCATTATAAATACAACATATTTCATAGTTCTCTTAAGGCAAACTTAAGTGAGAAATCTGTTGGCTATTTGTGATTAGTTAAGTGGACTATTAACTATAGTTATTATATTTGCCAAATAAATAATTAATAAATGATAAAATATTTTAATAAAAGTATTTTTACTTGAGGTTTAAAAAATATTTTAATTTTCTTCATATTAAGGACAAAATAAGTATACCAGTCAAGAATGCAAATCATCTGAAATATGAAAAATTAAACATGAGTAATCAAAAGACGACAAGGGTTATTCTACTTGATAGAAATAGCTCAAACAAAATATTTACAATAGTTTTAGACATTGCATTTTGAAGTTGACATAATATTCTTTGAAAATGTACAAACTAATAAAATATGCCAATACACACAAATTTACTTTTCACATATAATTAATTCCAAATAATAAAATTTCCTAAATATCTTGCTACCATTTCTTGAATGGTAATTAAAATTCTTAAATAGCCTAAGACTGAATTTAGAGTATGCCTTTTTTAAAAAGAAAATATATTATCTATTTGTTATAAGAGCAATACAAAGATAAAAATAAGAAGGTATATATATCTCTATGGTAGAATGTTCCTGGGTTCAATCCACAGTACTAAACACAAACAAACAAAAAATAAAAAGATAAAAATAAATAACCAGCAATATTATGTGGGTATTGTTTTATATTATTGTTTGTTGGCAAATTTCTGCCAGATAGGAAATATTTTAGCTCAGAAGCCATATGTTCTCTGAGTCAACAACCATAAAAGCAGCCACAGACGATATATAAATAAATGAGCATGGTTGTGTTCCAATAAAACCTTATTTATGGGTATTGAAGCCTGAATTTCATGTAATTTTTACCTACCACAATATATTGTTCTTCTTTTTTATGGTTTTTAACATTTTAAAAAATGTAAAAATAATTTTTAGCTGTATAGGGAGCCAGCCAGATTCGGACCTTGTTCTATGGGCCATGGGTCATGATTTTCCAACTGTTACTTATGTTATTTAAATTATATAATCAATAACATAGAGTCCACATATGATTAAGAAGGCAGATTTAAGAATCAGACTGAAAGGGTTCAAATCCTGGACCTACCACTTTCAATCTATATGATTTTGGACAGGTTGCTTAACTCCTCTGTGTACCAATAATAGGAATAATGAAAGTACCAACTATGAGGAAGAATAGTACTTCCTAATAAGATTGTCGTAAGGATCAAATGTTGCACATAAAGACTGAGCAAAACTCCTGGCATATAACAACATGTAAATCCTCTCTAAATAGTAGTAATTCTACTACTGCTGCCGCCACTTTAATCGTAATATAGGAAAAGTTCCAATACATTAAAGTATGCATTATAATATGCAAAACTATTCTACTTCCAAATTTCTACATTTTTAAGAATATATTTTTTAAAAATCTGGTCTAACAGTCATAAAACTTCAGGAATGAAAAATGCCATAAAAATAAATTTGTTTCTGCAGAAACTCTGACATGTTGTTCATAGTCCAATTCTAAGAGTCAAAGCCAGGACTAGAACCCAGGTTGCCAATGACTGCATCAATCTATAATATGAGCCCAGAAAGTCCTCTGTTTAAAGTATCGTTGCAGCTATCAAGTAAACATTTACTGACCAAACTGTAAACAAAATTTCTCTTTGAGTGGTTTGGGAAATACAAAGCAAGAAGCTGGCAAAACAGCATAGTAACTAAGAGCCAAATTTGGTATCACCATATCACCACTGATTTTAAATTTAAGTTGTGGCAAAATGGTGTTTCCAGGGCTAACAGAGGAAATGCTCAAAAAAATACTTCAAAAATAGAGCAAAAGAACCAGCTTCTCTTTAGGTTAAGAATCTCACCCACAACCAAACCTTCATATTTTAAGAACTTTCTTAATGATTAAAGAGTAGACACAAACTATAGTGAGTAAGATGGTATGACCCCGAAATGTATGTCCACCAAGAATCTGTGAACAGAAACTTATTTGGAAAAAGGGGTTTTGCAGATATAATTAGGTTAAAAATCTCAGGATAAGAACACCCTGCAATATCTGGGTAGGTCCTAAACCCAGTGACAAATATCCTTAGAAGACTCAGAAGAGGAAGGAACACAGATAAGAAGGTGATATGAAGGACAAAGGTACTGCAGTAGTATTGCAGTAGTATGTCTAAAAATCAAAGAATGCCAAGGATTGATACCAGAAGCCACCAGAAGCTGGGAGAGTCAGGGAAAAATTCTCATGCAGAGCCTCTAGAAAGAACCAATTCTGCCAACATCTTGATTTTGGACTTCTGAATTTCAACTGTTAAAGAAGAAATTTCTGTTTATTTATTCTACCAAGGATTTTGTGGTTTCTTATGGTAGTCTTAGAAAATTAATATACAGCTAACAATGAGTTGAGGCACATTTACTTAATAAAGTAATCATCATTTAAGTGTACAAAAAACTGCCATTATAAGAAATCTGTTTTTCAGAACATCTGGTGAAAAATTCCATTATTCTGGGGAACAAAATTGACCAAACCATATTGTTATATTGTGTGTATATACAAAAATGTAAAACTAAATCCCACTATTATGTATAATTATAATGTACCAATAAAAATGTAAAAATTAAAATAATTATTTTTATAAAACATGTTAAAGTATTCATATATGCATTTTTCTATCTTCATTTGCCATACATACCTTATGTCTAACTAAAGTGATTTCTTGCCCCCAAATCTACTGTCAGAAGTATAGTTGTAGTTCCAAAGACAGTTTTTCTCAGTTGGAGCTTTGGTAATTCTGAGAAATTATTCAGCAGTATCTATAGCTCAGCAGTAAGTAGCAAGGTCGCTGAACTTTCTTCCTCTGTCTTTTCACTCATCTATAATATAGTAGCTGGAAAACTGACTTTCTTATTTGTTTTGTAACATCTATTTTCACAGTAATCAGCACATGTGATTTGAAATAATTTCTTATATTTTGGTGCCTAATACTGCTTCCTATAATATGGTATTAGCAAACAAAGAAGGAATTTAAAAAGTAATCAGGGCTGGGGATGTGGCTCACTGGTAGACCACTTGCTTAGTGTTATAGTTCAGACATGAGGTGTTCCCCAAAAGTTCATGTGTAAGATGATGTAAGAAAGTTTAGAGATAAAACAATGGGGTATGAGAACGTTATCTTACTCTGTTAATCCCTGATAGGAATTAACAGAGTAGTAACTATAGGCAGGTAGGGTGTGCTTGGAGGAGGTGGGTCCCTGTAGGTGTGCTCTTGGGGTATATATTTTGTCCTGTTGAGCAGAGCTCTGTCTCTCCAGCTGCTTTCTGGTGCCACGTTCCCAGTTACTTTACTCCATCACACCTTTGCCATGATGATCTATCTCACCTCAAACCCCAAGGAATGGAATAGGCTGTCTATGAACTGAGATATTTGAAATTGTAAGCCCCAAAATAAACTTCCTCCTTAAAATTTTTCTTTTCAGGTCTTTTGGTTATAACAGTGAAAAAACTGATGAAAGCAATTAGCATGTGCAAGGCTCTAGGTTCAATCTCCAGCACCACAAAAATAATTCATTAATTAAAGGCAACCCACTCCCAAACCAAAAACAAATTGGCCAATATATGTTTATGCAGACAGAGCATTACAAAAAAGATTAACATGCAAAATAAGTGTAATAATTACTGGACTTTAATTTTTTATTGTATCACTTTTTACATAAAGCAGTCATTGAAACTATTCTATATAAAATCAGTGGCAGAAGGAACCTCCTATGTCAAAGATTTTCTACTTCGATTTCCATGTCATCAAAGATAAGAAAATGGAAGTAAAATGTTTCACCTCAAAACATACATAAGATGACAAGGCCTAATTCATTTACTCCCCCCCTTCTGTGCTAGCATACTACCTACACTATATCTGGGAAAATCAACCAAATGTTGGATATTAGTCACTAATTCAAAAATTTAAGGTAGCGGGGAGACAGAATTTTTACATTTGAAATAAACTAGTATGTTAAAATTTAAAACATGGGGTATATAAAACTGATTTATTTACAACTAAAACAGTGCACTATTTTAAATACCACAACTAAAGAACACGATAAAAACGGACATAGACCAGTGATTTTAACCAAAAATGATTACCAAAAATTGAGGGATATTGATAATACAAAGACACATACACAAACACACACACACACACACACACCATTTTTTGCCTGGAGTGTTGGAAGTAGAGGTTAGACAAATCTGAAAACTATAAAATACTAATAACAAGATAAGATGATCACAGACTTTTTTCATAAATGATAAATCACTAAAATAAAAGAGAGGCCCTTGACTATAGAAACAAGAAAGCTTAGATTCAGTTTTCACACTTTCACATATAAGTCATTTCATTTTAAAGATGTATAAATTCTTTAAATCTCAAAGTAGTTCAGTGGGAGGTCAAATGATTATAAGTATTGCCAAGTGAACAAAGCTAATAGTTACAAACTCTATTGCTAAGGTTTTAAAAGTTATGTCAAAGAGAACAGCCATAACATACTACTTAAAGCTTCTGTTGCAAAAAAGAATACTGACCTGTTTGGAAAATGGCTACAACACAAAGGTAGTTAACATTCACTAAGTGCTTACCATGTGCCAATCACCATAATCTTGTACACATGGTTCTTAGCCTTCTACAATACTATCAGATCCTGACAATATTGCATTGTCAAAAAACTTAGAGTGGTTCAAGAACTCTAAAGCTTAAAGTGGTTCAAGGACTTTTTCAAGGACAAAATGACACTTTCTTTTCTCAGTATACTAATTATTATAATCAAATCTATAATATAATTTAGAGCTGATAATTTTTTTTCTTCCCTACAATGCTAGGGGAGAAACATTATTTACAGAATCTAAGTTTGATACCAAAAAACTTCAAAAAACTCAGCTTAAGAATTATATATAGATTAAAAGTATTTATATACATAAAGTCTCAAGAGTCTTAAAGACACAAATAATCAAATATCTAATTATTAGATATCTTAAAACTTGAATAGAAATTTATAATTTTTAAAAGAATAACTTACTTTGGAATTACACAGCACTAATGAGATGCCTCATTCGGCCATGTATTTTTAAAAAACTGTCCTCATAAAATAGATTATATATTGTTGTCTTCTCAAATACTTCAAACCTTCTCTTGATGAGTCAAGGAAATAAGACTTTGCTTTGCAAAATCTTTTAACTATATTTTCTACCTTCCCTCTCTGCATGAGAGATTATATTCCCATTTTCTATTCAACAGATTTTCTTACTCTATTCCTGTTCTCCTCATTTATAGGGAGTTCATCATTAGCTAGTTATAAGTCTTTATTTCTTCACAATTATTTTCGGTGACCTTACTTTAAACTCAAAAAACAACAACAACAACAACAAAAAAAAAAACCCTCATTTTCATAAGTTCAATTCTTTATGATGCTCAGGTGCCTTATTTCTGTTTACCTAAAAAGGAAAAGTCAACCATGCTTTGGGAGAAATAATACAATAGGCAAACCACATAAATGAGAACTTCTGAAATTCTAGTAAAACTTATCTTAGATGACATCTAGAGTCCATTCAGCAACATCTGGTGATTACAGGAAGTGACTTGCAAGATGCAGCTTCATTTACTACATATTTATGCTTGGTTCTGGCACCGCTCATAATGGATTAGTAATAACACATTCTGGAGCAGAGCAATCAATCAATGTGTGCTTCTTTAATTCAAGATTTTTTGGTGTATTTTTGGCAGTGGGAGTAGTTGCTTTGTTTGTTATGCCAAGCGAAACATTAAGGCAGGCAGTGTGTTCTTGCTATTGCAAGAAAACTATAGATAATATAGAAATACCCTATATGCCATGATTAAAAGGCTAAAGCATATTTTGTGTTTTTCCACTTTCCCCACACCCCTGAGGGGCACTAAAGCCTATTCTTTGCGATGAATTTAGATCATATTTTCAATATTCTCATGTGCAGAACATTTGTTAATCAGAATGAAACTAATATAAAGTATTTTTTAAATCTTCAGAGAAGTACAATAAACTATACAGACCCCAGATATTTGGATAAAAAATAGATGTAGAGTCTAAAGTATTCATCTATGGTCTATGCTTTTGGCTTATCTTATAACTTTTACCAGACTTTCTTGTCCTCCTTACTTTTTTTCACCCCAGCTATGTCACTCTTCAATATTTATCCTTGAGAATTAAAGTCAGCATACTATAATGACAGATGCACACCCATGTTTATAGCAGCATGATTCACAATAGCCAAACTATGGAACCACAGTAGGAGACC
Source organism: Sciurus carolinensis (assembly GCF_902686445.1). NCBI lineage: Eukaryota > Metazoa > Chordata > Mammalia > Rodentia > Sciuridae > Sciurus > Sciurus carolinensis. The sequence continues at coordinate 92,631,708 of NC_062218.1, read as the reverse complement.
ATCAATGGATGAATGCATAAAGAAAGTGTGAGATATATATATATATAAACACTGTGGAGTTTTATACAGAACAAAATTGGGTTTGCAGGAAAATGGATGGGAGTTTAGAGTATTATGTTAAGCTAAATTAGCCAAAGTCATAAAGTTAAGGGTTGTATTTTTATCTCAAATGTGGAAGCTAGAGAGACAAAGGGAAATAAAGGCAGAGGGGAGAGAATTTCATGAAAACAGGAGAACAGTGGGAAAGGTACCAGAGGATGGAGGAGAGGAAGGAAAGAGTAAATACTAGGGAACTGGCAAAATTATATTGTTCTATTATGTATATGTATGAATATGTAACAACAAATCCCAATATATATAATCATAATACACCAGTAAAAATTTTTAAAAAGCAAAAAATAGTTTATATCAGTGAAATACATATACTTTCAAGGGAGAAGCTATATAGCTAGAATAAATCTTTTGAAAATTAATTAGGAATTAAGCATCTAAAGTAATAACCTAAAATTATACTATTAGAAAGATAAATCTTAAATATATATAATTACCCTATTTTCTCTGAACATACCTAATAGTTCTTGAAACCAATTCCTTAAAATCTATTTTATTCTTGAGAAAAAGACTAAAACATATAATAAAGTTCACGAACTCAACAACTGAACAATAACAATAGTTATTTTCATAAAAAACATTATCACATCACCAAACATTGAACTATGTATACAACTTTAAAATATTTTGTGTAGATTCAATTAAGTCCTCCTAAGAATTTACCTAGAAACTAGAGAACTGGGAAGAGGAAGACTGTATCTTGCTTACAAAATACAGACATTTACAAAGGCAAGATGCAGTGCCCAGATACTTAAATACTAGTATTCATCATAATGTCCAAACTTGCACTAAAACTCTACTACCTTCATATACTTGTTGCCACCACAAGCTACTATGTCTGGGAACAAGCACTTTCTAACATACACAAATAATGATGAACGAGCAATACCATGCTGAATCATATTTTTTCATTTTTTTTTATTTTCATCAAAATCTTACTCTTTAAGTCAGATTACTTTCAGCTGTATGTAGTAGAAATGTGTACACCTATGCAAATAAAGTCTTTTATTTTCTTTTGACTTTTTTTCCTTTTCTTTTTCTTGGTACTGGAACTTGAACCCAGGGGCTCTTTATCACTGAGCTATATCCTCGGTTCTTTTTATTTTGAGACAAGTTCTAAACTGCTGAAGTTGGCCTTGAACTTGGGGATCCTACTGCCTCGGCCTCCCTATTTGCTGAGATTACAGGTGTACATCACTGCACCTGGTCAAATAAGGTCTTACGTTTCTCATGAAACAGAGAATCTGTAAAGTAAGCAGACCAGAGCTAGTGCCAACTACTCAAGAGGAACAAAAAGTCTAAAAGTTTCCTTACAGTTTTAATTTAAAAATGCCTCTTGACTTAAATTTGCTTAGCAGCCACAATCCTCAGTCAATATCATTTTAGGTTATCCCAAATGACTAAGGGTTGAAAAAAAGATAACAAAACAGAGAGTACATTCTTTGATGAATTCAGAGGAATGAGCAGAAGTCTGAAATATTTCATTAATGAGGAAAATAATGTGGTATCACCAAATATCACAAGGCTTCAAAACACAGAGGTTTTCAAATAAGGGTGAAAGAATAATAAAGGAAGCATTAAGGATCACCTTCAAATGCAAACCTATATGAAATGGGGAGAATGAGTAATCTTCTCATGAAAAGAAAATATGAAAATTTACTTAATAGAATGAGATTCCAGAGGCCATGGTTTAAAAAAAAAAAAAAAAAAAAAAGAGACAGAGAGCTCTATGAAAATAAGTGAGGTGAGTAAAGGCCCAGTATGTTTGTGTATGTACATGCGTATATACACACACATGCATACATACACACATGTACATATACACACATATGCATAAATACATATACACACAGTATGACGTGCTATTAGAAGGAGAAATCAGATGGCCAGCAACTACAGCCTTTGGCTCACCAGAAAAAACTAGGCCTGGACTGGTCACATTTCCAAGGGAATCCAAGTTTCTGATAAAAGAAACAACTCCTGCCTAAAGTTAGCTTTTGTGAGTCAGTATATATTTAATGGTGATAAGAATTATGTGGACACATCACAAAAATAATATCAAAAAGCAAAACAAAAGAAGTGAGAACACCTCCTGGAAAAAAGGACAAACAGCATGAGAATACAAAGCCCTCCTGTAATCAATTCAGAAGTAGAATCATCACATAAGCTGGTGTGTGTGACTCTGAACATGAGTGTCTGAGTGAGAGTGATGATATCTGACTGAACAGACTGATGATGATGACCATTGCATAGTATATATATAGATTAATCTTCAGTCAAAAATCTCATTATATGTAGTCAGCGTTAGCTAATCACCAAAGATAAATCTTCATGGTCATGAAGGAAGGTTCAGAGGTATGAGAATTCTGTAGGTATTTACTAGTTCGAGTTATTTTAAAGTCTCAAGTAAGTGTGCATTTCTATATTTAATAGCTTCTTAAGGATGCTGGCTGACAGCTACAACACAAAAACTCTTATTCTACTTTATCTAAATAAAACTTACATAAAATAATAAATATTTATTTTTTCCATCTTACCTTAAACATATGCAGCAGAACTGATACAAAAGAAAAGGGAAAAAAAATGAACAAAATTTAAGAGGATAAAAAATAATTTCAAAAACAAGCATAAAAAAGCCTAAAATTACTTTGAAAAACGATGCAATATACAAAGAACAAAAATATAAGCAAAAAAGGTCAAAGAAGGATCATAAAGGATATAAGAAAATGAAGAGTAAAAAGGAAACAAGACATTATTATTTTATTGATTGATTGGTACTGAGGATTAAACACAGTTACTTTATTTTTCACCCAGAACACTTTTTTTTTTTTTTCTTATTTTGAGACAAGAGTCTTGCTCAGTGGCTTAGGGACTTGCTAAGTTGCTGAAGTTGGCCTTGAATTTACAATCCTCCTACCTCAGCCTCCTCAGTTGCTGGAAATACAGGTGTGCACCAATACACCCAGTAAGACTTATTTTTAAAGCTAAAGAAATGTGAGTTGTCCAAGTCACCATTAGTGTAACAGTGGTCCACTTCATGCTTTGAATATAGCCCTTACTGCTCTGCCACTGAGGCTTATTGTTAAACAGAAGGACAAGTTTTTTCCTCTTCTCCCTCTCCCAAATTAGCAAGTGAATTTCAAACCACTACCTCCAGTCCTCCAGTCAGGGCACAAGTGGAATGTAGCTTTCAAATCACCTCTTTGAAAAACTCTATTCTCCCTGATGGGCAGAAACACAGCTTCTGGGACAGGAGCCCCCTATGTGTCTCCTTTGCTAGCAAAGCAGTAAAACTTTTTTATTTTTCTCAATCCATTTTCTTGTAATTGGATTGGCATCAGGGACAGAGCTTTCCATAACAGTAGCTATGTTGTGAGTCACGAATTATCTTGGGCTTCAGAGACATTATATATAAAATGATAAATTGAACAAGTTGATCCCAAGGGACTCTATATCCTCTAATGTTCTGTGAATCTATAAATGAAGGTAACACAAAACCTATGTACACAATTAATGATCCTTATGTTCGTGAAAATACCTAATAATTACAAGACACGAATATTTAGAACATAACCCAAATATTTAATTGGGTGACATTAAAACAGGAATTAGATATCTCCACTTTCCTCGAAGATAGGATAAATATATATAGTTATATAGTCGTTGAACATTTTTTGTTTTTGCATTTCCATTCTTATTTGAGGACCAGAATTTGTTTTTCCTAATATAATATAGTGAATATGGAAGAAGCCAGTCTAAAATACAGAGGTATTAACTGAAGAATGCAAGCAATTAAGCTTAAATTATAAAAAATAACATGATAATTTTTTACTAACACAAGAGTTAAGTCTCTATTCCTATTATTCACAGAAATTATGTTATACATGAAAGATTAAGGATTGGTGCATTCTAGATTACCAAATTAAACCATAAGAACTAACTATAATATTAGTAGTAAACTATATAGTTTCGTATCATAATGAAAAGTTTTATCAGTTATTATTGCTAATTAATACTTATGTTGAAGAAAAATATTATCAGTTTCCTTTGGTAACAGAAATTGAAAACAAGAAAGGTAAATTGAAGCTCAGCAGTCAGTAAAGAAACTGACTGGTGGATTTAGGAAATAAACACCATTACAGATTTTAAACTGAACAATGCTTCTCCTCAAATATTCACAAGGCATTCTCTTTACCTTCCCATGAATTGGAAAACAGGTATTTTTCTTAAATCTTAGAATTCAATAAAGGAACAAATGAAATAAAATGAAAATTAAAAACAAGTCACTTTCCTTTTGAATACCCTTGGCTTGGCATCTGAGTAACAGCAGTGTTCAAAAAAAGTTTGTCTACTACCAAAGTCAAGAAAAATTATTCTTCCCATTTGAATCAGCAGCATAAAATACATAGTCTACTGGACTGTAAGGAAAGTTCTTGGCCTTCAGTGAAGTGGGACCGAGATAGCCTTCCCCTTACCTTATATCTCTGGATTTCTGATGTGGAAGCCTCAGGGCTCGACATTAAAGCACAAGTTCTACAGGCCTGGAATTCAGAACCAGGTTCTAGGTGATCCTCACAATGGGGACATTTCATTTCCTGTTCTATGTCAAATCTTAATTAGAGCTACTGATCCTGTACCCACAGAAGCCAGTTTGTCCACAGACCTGCCTATCTGGGACAAAAGCCAAGACAGAAAAGGCACAGAGCTGAATCTCCTGTTTCATGCTATCTTCTACTGTTGGCATGGAAGTGGACCAGTCAGTTCTGGATTAAAGGAAGATCCAACAAATTCTTGGTTTAATGAGCTGAATAGAGTAAATACTTGTGAAGATTCACATATAAGAAATAAATTTATTTTCTAGTTGATCTTTTTAAATAAAATAACTTATTTTCTTCCTATACAACATATAGAAATCTTGCCCTTTTAGGCAGCTGGATCCCATGACCCTCTGATAATAGACCAAACTTTTTTTTTTTTTCTTTTTTTTTTTTTTTATTGTAAACAAATGGGATACATGTTTTTTCTCTGTCTGTACATGGCGTAAAGGCATACCATTTGTGTAATCATAAATTTACATAGGGTAATGTTGTTTGATTCATCCTGCCATTTTTTCCCTTCCCCCCCCTCCCCTCCCACCCTTCCCCTCCATCTATACAGTCCTTCCTTCCTCCATTCCTGCCCCCCTCCCTAAACCCAACTCCAACCCCAACACTAACCCTTCCCACCCCCCATTATGTGTCATCATCCACTTATTAGCGATATCATTCTTCCTTGTTTTTTTGAGATTGGCTTATCTCACTTAGCATGATATTCTCCAGTTTCATCCATTTGCCTGCAAATGCCATAATTTTATCGTTCTTTATGGCTGAGTAATATTCCATTGTATATGTATACCACATTTTCTTTATCCATTCATCAATTGAAGGACATCTAGGTTGGTTCCACAATCTGGCTATTGTGAACTGAGCAGCTATGAACATTGATGTGGCTGTATCTCTGTAATATGCTGATTTTAAGTCCTTTGGGTATAGACCAAGGAGTGGGATAGCTGGGTCAAATGGTGGTTCCATTCCAAGTTTTCTAAGGAATCTCCACACTGCTTTCCAGAGTGGCTGCACTAATTTGCAGCCCCACCAGCAATGTAAGAGTGTACCTTTCTCCCCACATCCTCGCCAACACCTGTTGTTGCTTGTATTCTTGATAATCGCCATTCTAATTGGGGTGAGATGGAATCTTAGGGTGGTTTTGATTTGCATTTCTCTTATTACTAGAGATGTTGAACATTTTTCCATATGTTTGTTGATTGCTTGTATATCTTCTTCTGTGAAGTGTCTATTCATTTCCTTAGCCCATTTGTCAGTTGGATTATTTACATTCTTGGTGTAGAGTTTTTTGAGTTCTTTATAGATTCTGGAGATTAGCGCTCTATCGGAAGTATGATTGGCAAAGATTTTCTCCCACTCTGTAGGCTCTTTCTTTGCATTGCTGATAGTTTCCTTTGCTGAGAGAAAGCTTTTCAGTTTGAATCTATCCCAGTTATTAATTCTTGCTTTTATTTCTTGTGCTATGGGAGTCCTGTTGAGGAAGTCTGGTCCTAAGTCGACATGTTGAAGCTCTGGACCTACTTTTTCTTCTATAAGATGCAAGGTCTCTGGTCTGATTCCGAGATCCTTAATCCTTTTTGAGTTTAGTTTCGTGCATGGTGAGAGATATGGGTTTAGTTTCATTCTGTTGCATATGGATTTCCAATTCTCCCAGCACCATTTGTTGAAGAGGCTATCTTTTCTCCATTGCATATTTTTGGCACCTTTCTCTAGTATGAGAAAATTTTATTTATTTGGGTTTCTGTCCGTGTCCTCTATTCTGTACCATTGATCCACCTTTCTATTTTGGTACCAATACCATGCCGTTTTTGTTACTATTGCTTTGTAGTAGAGTTGAAGATCTGGTATTGCGATACCCCCTGCTTCACTCTTTCTGCCAAGGATTGCTTTAGCTATTCTGGGTTTTTTATTCTTCCAGATGAATTTCATAAGTTCTTGCTCTATTTCTGTAAGGTACATCATTGGGATTTTAATTGGAATTGCATTGAATCTGTATAGCACTTTTGGTAGTATGGCCATTTTGACAATATTAATTCTTCCTATCCAAGAACATGGGAGATCTTTCCATCTTCTAAGGTATTCTTGAATTTCTTTCTTTAGTGTTCTGTAGTAGACCAAACTTTCAAGCACACCTTGAAACAACCTTGTAGACAACTGTGCTAAAAAGTTTTTTAAAAAATCAAATGTTTTTAAATTTTTATTTTTTTGAAGCATACCTCTCCAATATTTTATAATTCTTCTGGTTCAAAGGAAAAGAGTCTGATTTATGTGTAAATGATCTGTAAGACCTCAATAAAATAAAGATTTAAATTTTCCTTGTGGCAAGAATGTATTGAGCTTAACAACATACAACAAGGTGGCAGAGTTGGAGAAGCAGTGGAGTGAGTGCCTGGGATACTCAAAATCATTCAGTGTTTAACCTCCAGAAGGCTTTTATTTTTATCATCTGTTCTAAAATAACTTAATTGCTGTGTAAATCCCAGTTTTATTTATCTTTTTTTTTTTTTTGAGTACTGTGCAACTACTAGACACCAGAATTATGTTGAGGAGGCACCATCCAGAACATTGTTTCAAATGGAAGAAAGTTCAAGGAACTTTAAGAAATCAAATAGAAAAAGAGCAACTGCAACTTCCTACGCAAGTGTTAGGAAAATTTTCTCAAATCACAGTCCTGACATAAACATTTCTCCCTTTAAACTTTTTGGTTCCCTTTCCTATTAAAGGAAATTTTTAAAAAATGTAGTCTTGCTTCTTTGTATAACTTATACTATTTTTCTTTTTTGTGAATCCACTTTTCTGTTGTCTGTAACAACCACTCATCAAGAAACAACTCTGTTTTATATTCTAAAAATATAAAACTTTACATTTAATAAATAATGCCAGGTAACATGGAATGGGAAGTTTATTATGTGTGAGACATTGTTCTCAATGTTTTAGGTAAATTATCTCATTTAATCCTTCACAATAACCCTTTAGAAGATAGGTTCCAATACAAGTTCTAATTTACAAATGGAAAAACTGAGGCACAAAAAGGTTACCTAACTTAATCAAGGTCAGTAAGTGTCTGTCACAAGGTTTAAGTCCACACAACTTTGCTACAGAATCTGAGCAATTAACTATTATACCATGATTCTTGAGTTAGGTTCCTGTTCCACCTCACCAAAACTATCCTGTTGCCAAATGGGAGTCCCAAAGATGCATTAACAATTTAATTGCAGACGGAGTTGAACCAAGGGGCATATTCTACCATTGAATGACTCTCCACCCCTTTTCATTCTTTATTTTGAGATGGCATCTGGTCTCAAACTTGCAATCCTCCTGCCTCAGTTTCCCCTGGTAGCTGGTATTCTAGGTGTGTGCTACCATTGTTTCTCAGCCTATTGTTTCTCAATATTGTTAGTCTCATTTTTTTCTAGTTTATTTTAAACATATAGGGTTTTATACCTGAATAAATGTACTTATATTTTTCTATCTTTCTCCCTTATTTACAGTTTGGTTTTATCCACTGCTTCTTTCAATATTCACTGAGTATTTACCAGGTGCCAGGCACTCACCCACGTTCATAAAATTTAAATCCTAAAGCAACCTTGGAGATAAAATAAGTGAAACAATGTTTACAGTCAAAGAATAGTAATCTAAAGCAGCTACTTGTTTCTTAGTATAGCCCAGAAAGAAGTTAATTTTTATTTTTCTCTTTTCATCGTCTGTACCCACAGGTTTTGTTCTCGTAACTAGAAAAATTTGATGTCATGTCACTAGGCAGTTCCTCTTTAAGATCAATTATAAAGACAATAATCATAATGGATGTTATATTAATTTCCAGGGATGCTGTGATAAAGTACCACAAATTGGGTGGCTTAGAAATGTATTTTTCCATAGTTTCAGACGCTAGAAGTCTGAAATCAAGGTTTAGCAAAGCCATGCTCCCTCCAAAATCTCTAGAAGAGGATCCTTTCTTACCTCCCATAGCTTCTGGTAGCCCTAAGAATTCCTCTGCTGTGCCTACTTACCACCAGTCTTTGACTCTGTCTTCATATGGCTCTCTTCCTTGAATGTTAGGCTCTCTTCTCTTCTTGTATGGACACCAGTCATATTGGATTAGAGCTCACTCTAACAATCCCATATTAACTTGATTATATCTACAGACCTTATTCCCAAAAGAGGTCACATTCACATGTACTATATACTACAACTTCAAGATAATTTGAGAGGGTACACGATTTGAAAGCATGTGGTTTTTTTTTATTTTAAATTTTATTTTATTGCAGTACTGAGGATTAAACCCAGGGTCTTGCACAGTCTAGGCAAGCACTCTATCACTGAACCATCCCAGCCCTAGAAGTGATCATAAATTATTAAGAAACCTTAATCTTTATACACTTGCAGTAAAATAAACAACTATTGATTCCTACCCTTTCATTTCTGAGTTTAAACCTGTTCCAGAACCACGATAAAAACATATTTCCCATTCAACATCTCTAGTAATTAGAGAAATACAAATCAAAACTACAATTTCATCTCACTCCAGTCAGAATGGCAATTATCAAGAATACAAGTAACAATAAATGTTGGCAAGGATGTGGGGGTAAAAGTACACTCATACATTATTGGTGGGACTGTAAATTGGTGCAACCATTATGGAAAGCAGTAAGGAAATTCCTCAGAAACCTTGGAATGGAACTACCATTCATATCCACCCCTTGGTTTATACCCAAAGGACTTAAAATCAGCATATTACAGTGATACAGCCATATCAATATTTATAGCAGCTCAATTCACAATTGCTAAACTGTGGAATCAACCTAGGTGTCCTTCAGCAGATGAATGGATAAAGAAATTGTGGTATATACACAATGAAATATTATTTGGCCTTAATGAAGAATGAAATGATGGCATTTGTCAGTAAATGGATGAAGCTAGAGAACATCATGCTAAACAAAATAAGCCAATTCCAAAAACCAAAGGCTGAATGTTTTCTCTGATATGCGGATACTAATTCACAATGAGAAGGGGTAGGAAAGTATAGTTAATTTAGATTAGGTAGAGGTGAGTGAAGGTAAGGGAGAGGTATGGGGATAGGAAGGATAGTGAAATGAATCAGATATCATTACCCTATGTGCATATATGACTACATGACTGGTATGATTTGATATCATGTACAAACAAAAGAATGAGAAATTTACTCCATTTATGTATAATGTGTCAAAGTACATTCTACTGTCATGTATAACTAGTTAGAACAAATTTTTTTAAAACTCAAAAACAAAAGCATATTTCCCATTAGGAATGACCTTTACTAAACAACTTTGTCCAAGTCTTTTTTATAATCTAAGTTGATCATTATATATGCCCTACTACCATCATATAAAAAGACTCTCAGAATAATTAGCCATGATTTTTGTTCATTGAAACTGTTCCCTTTCCCCTGGGAGATAATTTTATATAAACACCTGCTGATTCTATTTGTTATTATGAATTCTAAAGCTTGTACAACCTTCAAAAGTATTTATAAACTGAGCCTCCTCTAAGGAGCAAGCACCATATAAGGCACAGAAAATAGTAGTACAAATATGAAAGTGCCTGTTGTTATGGAGTTAGTTTGAGGAACAAGCACAGATTATAGGAAACAAAAATAGATAACAAAAACATACATCTGTATATAAACAAATACCATAATAAAGTGAGTTAATACATACAGAAATACACATACTGTTATTCAATGTATGGAAATACTTAAAACTAATCTAACACACTGTAAATGTTAGCCAACAAAATAGTAGTAGTTATAATCATAAGAGTGGTAATAGTAAAGATACTAGAGGTAGTGCTATGCACAAAAAGAAAAAAGGCAACAGGGTAAGATAGGTTGCGGAGGATCATGAGAGGGTTCATTACTGTTAAAGTAGTATAAGAGAGCTCTCAAAATGGTATCATTTGAACTAAAATGATGAAAATAAGGCTGTCAGTTACATGAAAAGTGGACAAGAATATTAAAGAGAGAGGAAATGGAAAAGCTCAGATGAAAAGAAGTTTGATATGTTCAAAGGACAATAAAACTAGAATGACTAGGGTGTGTTCGATGAGGGGGAATGGGAAAAAAGGATGGAATCTGGTAGGCAAGGACAAGTACATGTAGTTCAGGCTATGGTAAAAACTTTGAATTTTATTCAAGTTATGTAGAGATACCACAGGAGGGTCATAGTAAGGAAGACATATATAAGATCTCATACACACAGTGAGATCACTCAAAGTGCACAGGAAATGACACATAGGAAGGGCAAGGGAGCAAGAAGGTGAACCTGCTGAAGTAGTTCAGACTGCAGTTCATTGTGGGTTTTACTGTGATGATCACAAGAGAGCTGCTGCTCACAAGAGGTCGGTTTTGGGACATATTTCAGAGAATTTGCTGATGGAACAGATGTGAGGCTTGAAGAAAGGCATAAATATAAAGGGGATTCTTAAGATTTTGGCTTCAGCAGTTAACTGAAGGCGATGCCATTTACAAAGAAGTAGAAGACCGTCTGACTGGTAAATTTGAGAGTTTTGACAAGTTAAATTCAAGATGACTAGTCCAATTACTTTACTGAATGAAACAGTCAAGCTCTAAGACAGTCTTTATATATTAAGTTCATATAAAAAGTGCTTTGTTTGTGTAAATGAACTGTCATACCTTACATGTGATACCAGATAGAACAAATAATTTTAAATAAGAATAAAGTCTTTACATATTCAAGAATTATGTGGCAGGGTGATAACTTCTAGACATGATAAAATAGAAAACTTTCTCATATAAATTTCAAAACTACCTACATTTATTAAAATTTTATTTTTAAAAGATAAGGCAAGAGAATACCTCAATTTCAGGAATTTTATTTTTTGACACTGAGCTCCACCTGCTGGTAATTTTAGTTTAAGTATTAACACTTAAAAATAACTAAAATGTTAAAGTGGAATGTAGTTTCCAACACAAAATACAAAAAAAAAAGTCCCCCAAACACATTCAGGAAACATCAAAATTGCATTTTCTTTCTTTTTAACTACCATTTATTAAGTTTAACTATATGCCAACCACTGCTAAACATTTTTGCAAATATTACTGAATTTTCAAACAATTCTGAGGTTTCTAGGATTTGTCATTTCTCATTTTTTTTTTATTTTTTTTACGTTACATAGGGTAATGATGTTTATTATATTTTTCCCCTCCCCCCCACCCCTCCCACCCCTCCCACCCCTCCCACCCCTCTTTTCCCTCTACACAGTCCTTCTTTCCTTCATTCTTACTGCTCTCCTTAGCCTAACTCTAAACCTAACCCTAAACCTAATGCTAGCCCCTCCCACCCCCCATTATATGTCCTCATCCGCTTATCAGCGAGATCATTCGTCCTTTAGTTTTTTGAGATTGGCTTATCTCACTTAGCATGATATTCTCCAATTTCGACCATTTGCCTACAAATGCCATAATTTTATCATTCTTCATTGCGGAGTAATATTTCATTGTATAAATATGCCACAGTTTCTTTATCCATTCATCAACTGAAGGGCATCTAGGTTGGTTCCACAATCTGGCTATGGTGAATTGAGCAGCAATGAACATTGATGTGGCTGTATCTCTGTAGTATGCTGATTTTAGAGTCCTTTGGGTATAGGCCAAGGAGTGGGATAGCTGGGTCAAATGGTGTTTCCATTCCAAGCTTTCTGAGGAATCTCCACACTGCTTTCCAGAGTGGTTGCACTAATTTGCAACCCCACCAGCAATGTATGAGTGTTCCTTTTTCCCCACATCCTCGCCAACACCTATTGTTGCTTGTATTCTTGATAATCGCCATTCTAATTGGGGTGAGATGAAATCTTAGGGTAGTTTTGATTTGCATTTCCCTTATTACTAAGGATGTTGAACATTTTTTCATATATCTGGTGATTACTTGTACATCTTCTTCTGTGAAGTGTCTGTTCATTTCCTTAGCCCATTTGTTGATTGGATATTTGTATTCTTCGTGTAGAGTTTTTTGAGTTCTTTATAGATTCTGGAAATTAGCGCTCTATCTGAGGTATGGTTGGCAAAGATATTCTCCCACTCTGTAGGCTCTCTCTTCACATTTCTGATAGTTTCCTTTGCTGAGAGAAAGCTTTTTAGTTTGAATCTATCCCAGTTGTTTATTCTTGCTTTTATTTCTTGTGCTATGGGAGTCCTGTTAAGGAAATCTGATCCTGAGCCAACAAGTTGAAGATTTGGACCTACTTTTTCTTCTATAAGATGCAGGGTCTCTGGTCTGATTCCGAGGTCCTTGATCCATTTTGAGTTGAGTTTGTGTAGGGTGAGAGATAGGGGTTTAGTTTCATTCTATTGCATATAGTTTTCCAGTTTTCCCAGCACCATTTGTTGAAGAGGCTATCTTTTCTCCATTGCATATTGTTGGAACCTTTGTCTAGTATGAGAAAATTGTATTTATTTGGGTTTGTGTCCATGTCCTCTATTCTGTACCATTGATCTACCTGTCTATTTTGGTACCAATACCATGCCGTTTTTGTTACTATTGCTTGTAGTAGAGTTGAAGATCTGGTATTGCAATACCCCCTGCTTCGCTCTTACTACTGAGGATTGCTTTAGCTATTCTAGGTTTTTATTCTTCCAGATAAATTTCATAATTGCTTGCTCTATTTCTGCGAGGTACATCATTGGGATTTTAATTGGAATTGCATTGAATCTGTATAGAACTTTAGGTAGTATAGCCATTTTGACGATATTAATTCTGCCTATCCAGGAACATGGGAGATCTTTCCATCTTCTAAGGTTTTCTTGAATTTCTTTCTTTAGTGTTCTGTAGTTCTCATTGTAGAGGTCTTTCACCTCTTTTGTGAGATTGATTCCCAAGTATTTATTTTTTCGATGCTATTGTGAATGGAGTAGTTTTCCTAATTTCTCTTTCTGAAGATTCATCACTTATGTATAAAAATGCATTGGATTTATGAGCATTGATCTTGTAACCTGCTACTTTACTGAATTCACTTATGAGTTCTAAAAGTTTTCTGGTGGAATTTCCAGGTTCCTCTAAATATATAATCATGTCATCAGCGAACAGGGATAGTTTGAGTTCTTCTTTTCCTATTCGTATCCCTTTAATTTCTTGGTTTGTCTAATTGCTCTGGCTAGAGTCTCAAGGACGATGTTGAATAGAAGCGGTGAAAGAGGGCATCCCTGCCTTGTTCCAGTTTTTAGGGGAACGCTTTCAGTTTTTCACCATTTAGAATGATATTAGCCATGGGCTTAGCGTAGATGGCCTTTATAATGTTTAGGAATGTTCCATTACCCCAATTTTTTCTAGTGTTTTGAGCATGAAGGGAAGCTGTATTTTATTGAATGCTTTTTCTGCATCTATTGAAATAATCATGTGATTCTTAACTTAAGTCTGTGATATGGTGAATGACATTTATTGATTTCCGAATGTTGAACCAACCTTGCATCCCTGGATAAAACCCACTTGATCGTGGTGCACTATCTTTTTAATATATATTTGTATGCGATTTGCTAAAATTTTGTTGAGAATTTTTGCATCGATGTTCATTAAGGATATTGGTCTGAAATTTTCTTTCCTTGATGTGTCTCTGTCTGGTTTAGGTATCAGGGTGATATTGGCTTCATAGAACGAGTTTGGTAGGGTTCCCTCCTCTTCTATTTCATGGAATAGTTTGAGGAGTATTGGAATGAGCTCTTCTTTAAAGGTTTTGTAGAACTCGGCTGAGAACCCATCTGGTCCTGGACTTTTCTTTGTTGGTAGGCTTTTGATGACCTCTTCTATTTCATTGATTGAAATTGGTTTATTTAAGTTGTGTATGTCCTCCTCGTTCAGTTTAGGTAGTTCATATGTCTCTAGAAATTTGTTGATGTCTTCCAAGGTTTTCTGTTTTGTTTGGAGTATAGATTTTCGAAATAGCTTCTAATTATGTTTTGTATTTCACTCGTGTCTGTTGTGATGTTTCCTTGTTCATTCCGAATTTTAGTAATTTGAGTTTTCTCCCTCTTTCTCTTTGTTAGTGTGGCTAAGGGTTTATCAATTTTATTTATTTTTTCAAAGAACCAACTATTTATTTTATTAATTTTTCCGATTGTTTCTTTTGTTTCGATTTCGTTGATTTCGGCTCTGATTTAACTATTTCCTGTCTTCTACTACTTTTGGTATTGGTCTGCTCTTCTTTTTCTAGTGCTTTGAGCTGTAGTGTTAACTCGTTTATTTGTTGATTTCTACTTCTTTTTTTGAATGCACCCCATGAAATAAATCTTCCTCTAAGTACTGCTTCATAGTGTCCCAGAGATTTTGATATGATGTGTCTTTGTTCTCGTTTACTTCTAAGAATTTTTTTATTTCCCTCCTGATGTCTCTGTTATCCATTCATCATATAATAGTGTATTATTTAGTCTCCAGGTATTGGAGAAGTTTCTGTTTTTTATTCTGTCATTATTTCTAATTTCAATCCATTATGATCTGAGAGAGTACAAGGTAGTATCTCTATCTTCTTGTATTTACTAACAGTAGCTTTTGTGGCATAAAATATGGTCTATTTTAGAGAAGGATCCATGTGCTGCTGAGAAGAAAGTGTATTCATTCTTTGTTGGATGGTATATTCTATATATGTCCGGTTAAGTCTAAATGCTGATTGTGTTGTTGAGATCTATAGTTTCTTTATTCAATTTTTGTTTGGACGATCTATCCAGTGGTGAGAGAGGTGTGTTAAAATCGCCTAGTATTATTGTGTTGTGGTCTATTTGATTTCTGGAATTGAGAAGGATTTGTTGACGTACGTGGATGAGCCAATGTTCGGGGCATAGATATTTATGATTGTTATGTCTTGCTGATTTATGCTTCCCTTAAGCAGCATGTAATGTCCTTCTTTATCCCTTCTGACTAGTTTTGGTTGAAGTCCACATTATCTGAGATGAGGATGGATACTCCAACTTTTTTGCTGTGTCCCTGTGCATGGTATGTTTTTCCCCATCCTTTCACCTTTAGTCTATGGGGTCTCTTTCTATGAGATGTGTCTCTTGCAGGCAGCATATTGTTGGATTTTTCTTTTTATCCAATCTGCCAGTCTGTGTCTTTTGATTGATGAATTCAGGCCATTAACATTCAGGGTTATTATTGTGATATGATTTGTATTCCCAGTCAATTGACTCATATTTGTTTTTGACATGATTTGGTTTCTCCTTTATTTGGCTATTCCTTTAGGCTAGCGCCTCCTGTTGCTGATTTGCATCGTTGTTTTTCATCTCTTCCTCATGGAATATTTTGCTGAGAATGTTCTGTAATGCTGGCTTTCTTTTTGTAAATTCCTTTAGCTTTTGTTTATCATGGAAGGATCTTATTTCATCGTCAAATTTGAAGGTAAGTTTTGCTGGGTATAAGATTCTTGGTTGGCATCCATTTTCTTTCAGGGCTTGGTATATGTTGTCCAGGCCCTTCTAGCTTTTAGGGTCTGGATTGAAAATCTGCTGATATTCTTATTGGTTTCCCTCTGAATGTAATTTGATTCTTTTCTCTCTCGCGCCTTTAAAATTCTGTCTTTATTTTGTATGTTAGGTATTTTCATAATAATGTGCCTTGGTGTGGGTCTGTTGTAATTTTGTATGTTTGGGGTTCTATAAGCCTCTTGTACTTGGTTTTCCATTTCGTTCTTCAGATTTGGGAAATTTTCTGTTATTATTTCATTGAATAGATTGTTCATTCCTTTGGTTTGTTTCTCTAAGCCTTCCTCAATCCCAATAATTCTCAAATTTGGCCTTTTCATGATATCCCATAGTTCTTGGAGATTCTGTTCATGATTTCTTACCATCTTCTCTGTTTGTTCCACTTTGTTTTCAAGGTTAAATATGTTGTCTTCAATGTCTGAGGTTCTGTCTTCCAGGTGTTCTATCCTATTGGTTATGCTTTCTATGGAGTTTTAACTTGGTTTATTGTTTCCTTCATTCAAGGATTTCAGTTTGGTTTTTTTTTCAGTATCTCTAACTCTTTATTGAAATGATCTCTTGCTTCCCGTATTTGGTTCTTTTAACTGTTGATTGGTGCGATCATTTAATGCCTGCATTTGCTCTTTCATCTCCTCCTTCAATGCCTGCATTTGCTCTTTCATCTCCTCATTAGCTTCCCTGATCGTTTTAATTACGTACATTCTGAACTCCCTTTCTGACATTTCTTCTGCTGTGCTGTTCATTGGGTTTTATTGATGTAGTATCTAGGTTTGTTTGGGACATTTTCTTCCCTTGTTTCTCATAATGGTCAGTTGTCAGTGGGGACCCTGAGATATTGCAGTTTTCCACTATTGGCTTATAGTGTCCCAGTAGATTTCCAGTGTATCACCTCCAGCCTTCAGTAGCCTGATGTCTTGGAGGAATCTGATAAAGCAGCTCATTCGAAGAATACTGCCCCTAGCCCCCTACTGGTTCCCGTTTGGAACTGGCTCTGTGCGGAAATGCCTCACTGTGGGCCTGCACCGTGCAGCTGGCCGTGTGGGAAGAGCCCACTGCCGGAGTGTGGAAGACTACCTTGGGAAGACTCAAGCCGGAGTGGGCAGAGCCGCCTGAAGAGGTCTCCGGCTGCCCTGCCCTATCCCTGAGGCTGACTGCAGATCGAGGCTCTCCGCTGGTTCTTTGCAGGAGTACACGCACTGCAGGGGCTCGGGACTCGGAGCGTGCTCTGTTCAGACAGGCTCTCACTAGCGGGCCAGTTCCGTTCCGAGAACCTGGAGAAGCTGGCTGTGTGGGCGGGGCCCACCGCCGGAGTGCGCAGGACTGCCTGTGGATGACTCTAGCTGCCCTGCCCGGCTCCGATAAGCCACCTCTATCTGGGCCTGCCACCCGGGCCGAGCTTTACCCAGTGGGCAGACTCACCCGTGGCTCCACTTCAGTCCGAGTCTCTCAATGCCTCCCCTTCTTAACTCCTGGGTTGTGGAGCGGACCGGAGGTGCAGTCTCCCTCTAGGCCGCCATCTTGGGATCGCCCCATGAAGAGAGCCGCCTGTCATTTCTCATTAATAAGGAATCTTATCTCAGAGAAGTTATGTGAATTTCCCTATAGTCATATTAATAGCATAGAGGATTTTAACTATGGTCTTCTGACAATAAGTCTGTTGCTTTAGAGACCAGACAGTACTGCTTAGATAAAATAAAAACTTTACAAATCAGATACTTTTGAGTTTGAATTTCTGCCTCTCAAACTTTGATCAAGTTCTTTAATCTCCAGTTTCAATGTTCTTATCTGAAGGCAATGTCTTTTGCAAGATTGTCAGTAATAAATAGTATGTTATATATCTAGCATACTGTCTAAGCACATGGTAAATAATAATTAATGGTTAGCTCCTTTTCCTAGTAATTTTTCTTAAATGACATATTAGGATAAGCTAACATATGAGACTTTGTACTGCCAAAAGTGAATGAATCAAATTAAGTGTCTCTCAAAGAATGTCTTTTGGAATTTTAAATTTCTGAATTGTACTAGATAACAAATAAATTGGCTTAGAAAAACCCTCCCTCTAAAATGAAATATATTTCATACTATAGCAAAATTTTCAGGACTGTTTACTTATCTTTAAAATTTGTATAGAAAGATGAATTATACACGAATCTAGCTAAGAAATCTACAAAGTAAATCTAAGAATAACCAAGTAGAAATGAGATATAAAAAAGCAAAATATATCATGAAAATAAGCAAAAGTTGAAATTTAAGGCTGAAAACTTCCCTTCAATCATCAAGAATATTTTTAAAATTCTAACAAATGACAAAAGTTGAATAATTTTATGGCAACTGTTTCCTTGAACATAAAAAGTATTTTAATATAGAAAGTATTTCCAATAATTTTAAAAGAAAATACAGATCCTCACTTTTTTTTTTAATTAGAAAATTACAGTTCCAACCTCAAATAAGGACAAATATCTGCACCTGAGAACTATTCCTAGGAAACACAATTATCCATTGTATATTCAAACTTCAGATAAGAAAAGTGGTACCAAAAAGGAATTTTTTAAAAACACACCCAGTTCCTCCATTATTTGAAGTTTAGATTACACTCTTAAATAAAATCAGTTTATAGACAGTTACATTATTTATTTGTTTGTTTGTTTTAATACCAGGGATTGAACCCAGGGGTACTTAACTACCAAGCCACATCCCCTACCCTTCTTTATATTTTATTATAGACAGGGTCTCTCTGAGTTGCTTAGGGTCTCACTAAAGTTGCTGACACTGAGCTTGAAACTCTTGTTCCTCCTGCCTCAGCCTCCCCCTTCACTGGGATTACAGGTGTGCACCAACATGCCCAGCTATAGACAGTTGCATTCTTAAGACAATAAGAATTGATAAAACTAGTAATAGTGTCATGACCTCTGCTCCCACTGAGGGATACCAGATTTTTCAAAACATGGCTTCATGAATTTCCTTCCTACATTGGCTATAGTGATGCTGTCAGGGACACTATCACCAAAAAAGCCAGTGTTAAAGCCTCTAGTAAGAAATTCTATTAGAGCTCAGTAGAAGGAAAAGGTTTGCTTTCCCTGCAATGAGATAAGCTTGCTTTTATTTAAGACTGTTAAATGACTTTATCTCCCTTTACATTTTGGCCTTTGGGAAGCATAGAGCCAAAATAATAGCTAAAGGGTAGTAATATACATATGTGCTATGGTCTATATAGTTCCCCCCGGTCTTGATACCCTGTTGAACTCTATATTTTTTCTGATTCTAATTGTATTTTATATTTCACTGAATTGTATTGTCATTAGCTACCTCAAATACTCTGGGGAATAAGGCAGAAAATGAATGAATGAGTGAATGAATGAAAGCATGTACAGTAGCAAATATTAAATTATTACAAAAATCCTTACGGTGTGAGCTTTAAGTCTTTTCTACTAACAATTAAACACAAAAAAAGTCTGATTACCTATGGTCCTCTGACAATAAGTCTGTTGCTTTAGTGACCAGACAGTACTGCTTAGATAAAATATAAAGTTGGTGACATGCTCCCTGCCATCTTCTGACCCCCTAGATATGGTCATTCCACTGGGCTGCCTTTATCAGAAGAGATAAAGCTGAAGTTTAAAGAATCAGCACTTTTACACTTACAGCTAATCAGCTGATGGACGCTAAATAGAAAATTAGGACACAGGAACATTCCCTTGTATTCTAATCCCAAATTAAATTTCACAGCTACTTGGCACAAAGTGAAAGCACTCTCTGATTTAGGAAAGTTGGAAAGAGGCAACATCCCCCAAAGCACCCAAGAAGCCTCTGAGAAATGACAGGCAAAAATTAAATTAGGCTTTCATATTCCTATAGGGAACAAAAGATCAGTGTTTTTTCACAGTATGTCTAGTCCATGCTTGTTTCATTCTCTGTCTACCAAATATCTTAAGTACCTGCACTAATTGCTACATCGTCTTAAAAGCATGGTATGTCTTCCAAAGTAAAAACAATTATGATTTAATTCCAAAGCACAACTTTCAAAATTATAATGAGAAACCACTAAATTCAAATGAGACTTCCAAATTGTATGCTGTCATCAAATGCTAAAAAGTGCATAGGTATTAATTTATGTTGGTAAGTTAAATAGCTAGTAAAAATCAGCATCATCATGTCTGTACAGCAATCTGCATCATTTTATATTTCTTTGAAATGCAGAGAAACTTCCTGGATTTTCATTATTATCAAAAGAGGCTAGCAAAGAACCTTTCTGATTAAATGCATTTTTGGCACACCAACATAATTATATGAATGAAAGATAATATGAAATACTGTATCATACAGGAAAATGCTACCTGATCAAAATGTAGAATCCTAAGTTCAATTAATTTTATTTAATACAGGAATTTAATACAGGAATTAAATCCTTGAAAATGATAAAAAATATGATATGAAATTGATTG
The DNA here is from genome assembly GCF_902686445.1 of Sciurus carolinensis. Taxonomy (NCBI): domain Eukaryota; kingdom Metazoa; phylum Chordata; class Mammalia; order Rodentia; family Sciuridae; genus Sciurus; species Sciurus carolinensis. Next base: position 92,611,090 of record NC_062218.1, on the reverse strand, counting down.
CAGCTACAGAAAATGTCTACATAGTTCTATAATACACAATGGAAGGATAAAACTAGATCTCAGTAGGAGTTTTCATAATGATGTGAATTTCATCTTATGTCACCCAACCATGAGTGAACATGATAAAGTTATCTAGCAATTTTCTAATAATACACCTGCTCTGGGGTCTAATAAATGGCAAAAGACTATAAATGTTTGATAAGTAATAAAATTGGAAAAGGCTTACAATATCAAAAGTACAGATATTTGTAATAGTTGGACACTGCTAACATATGATAAATACCCATGACATAATTAATAGCAAAATGAAATAATGATCTGTGTAATGCAAGTCTACTCATCCATGGCTCCTTACACCTACAAATGCTACAATCAATTATGACATTTCAGATATCTGTTTGAGAAGGCTAAATTATTAGGATAAATGTTTAAATTTTCCATTTCATTTTATCTTACTAAGAAGTTCCCCATAAAAACTTTTGAGAATCAACAACTTAATTTGGCATTAATCAAATAATTCCATATAAACAATTTTTCTTTAAGCATCATAATTTGTCTCTTGACCTAAAACTTGAATCAAACATGTGTATGAATTTTCCTAAATACCTGAACCACAAATTGTTACTATATATTAGATTTTAACGAATTCTAAAGTGAAAGTTTTGACACCTTTAACTTAGGTTGGTTCAATAAACTTTCCATTTAAAATACTTATAACAGAGAATGCCAATATAATCAATGCCTTTTGCCTATAAATTCTTACCTTGTACAGTCCCAGTTTAAAAAAGAAACAGAGGAAAGTTCTCAAGTCAGTAGTCAGTAAAAATGGAAACCTGGAGAGAAGAGGGAAGTGGGTCATATCAGGGTACCCTGAGTCAAGCCAGCGCCTGAGGGGAAAGGCAGTGAGAGGAGAGGGAATGAAGAGTTGTCTTATGTCACACTCTACTCTTCCATTTCTTTTTACCCAGTCCCTTTTAGGATTTTACTTTTACCTGCCTTCTCTTTCTGTATTTCCTTTTTCTCTTTACCTTTCCTTGTCTTTTCTTCTTCCTCATTTCTACCGCTCTTCTTCCCCTCACCTGTTTCTCTTGCTACCTTTCCTGTTATGTGTCTCTTTCTCCCTCTTTTTTGATTCTTCTTTAATGAACTAAGAAACGAAGGACTGGGTAGAAAAAAAAGTTCCCTCTAAAACCAAATTTAACTGGGACAATCCAGTGTATCCTCCAAGAAGTTCTTTGCAGAATCACAGAAACATTTTGGCTTCATAAAGATTGTGTTTGTTTTTTTGTTGTTGTTGTTTTGTTTTCTTTTGTTTTTGTTGTTGTTGTTGTTGTTTTAAAAGACAGGGTCTCATTATGTTACCCAGGTGGCCCTGAAACTCACAATCCTCCTGCTTCAGCCTCTTGAGTAGCTGTGACTGTAGGAGTGCTTCACTACTCATGGCTTATGCCTAATTTTTTAAAAGTATAATAAATAAGGGGATAAGAATCATTGAACTTATAGAATTTCAGAAAATGTCTCTTTGGAAAGACTAAACCTCTGGTGACTCTTACTATACTTCTTAAAATGAAAGTTTTCCCTTACCAATTAGATCTCATTTGCTTCTACCTGACCTTCTGCCTCTACCAATCCCATTCTTAGTCCTTTGGTTTCTGACTTCTGAAACTAAATGCTATCATAATCCATATCCTACTTCATTCACTTTGACTACCTCTCAAGTTACATACCTAACCCATATCTTCCTTTTCCTAGCTAAGTCAATTTGTTTCCACCTGCATCCCCCACCATTCCAGTCTACAGTACTGAAAAAGAGTTTTTCTTTCCAAAATTTCAAGACCTTTTCCTTAGTGGGCTCCTCTGTTCAAAGTATTTTTTTTTTCTGAATACTTCTGTCAAAATAAACTACATTTGAATTGAAAACCCAGGCTTACACAGAATTTTGAATAGGATAAATTCATCTTTGACCACCTCACACTTTCAAATACCACAGCCCTCACTAGCCTGCCTATCCAGAATCAGGACTGTCATTCGAAGTATCTTTTCACAAGCTTACACTAACTACTCTCAGCATCAGTCCCGCTCTCTTCAGGTATGCATTAATGTATGACAATGCTTACTTAACATGCTACTTCTGAAGAAGGCATTCAGAATTTAATAGGCCTCTTTAAGACAAAATTCTTTGCCTTATAGTACTCAACTTTTTTTTGAGCTTCCAAAAAACTGAAAGATGTTTTATAATAGCTTCTTAGTAAAAAGAGAAAGGAGGAGAGGTACATGGTCCTAGGAAACACATCACAGGAAATGGAATGGGTGACAGAGAAAAATATGACCTATGTAGTTTAAAAGTCTGCTCTTCTTTCCAAGTAATTATAAAAAAAAAAAAAGGTAGCCATAGGCAGACCAACACAGACACAAATTAACACACACACACAGAGTCAAGCATGCTTTCCTTTTAGTCCTATGCTAAATAAGAACATTTTTCATTTTTCTTGTTCATCGAAGTACAAGATACATGTAGTAAAGTTTTAAAATCACAGTTTATAGTTTATGAATTTTCAAACTAGAAAGGCCCTGTAACCAGAACACAGATAAAAACACAAGTCATTATCTGTCCTCCAGAAGTCTTCTATGTGCCCCTCTGTCACTTCTGACCCTTTCAAGAGCAACCACTATTCCAATTTCTAAAGATTACTTTTGCCTCCTTTTGAATTCCATATAAATGAAACCATATGTATTGTCTAATATCTTCCACTCAATATTACATTTGTAAGATTCATCCATACTACAATCATGTACTTGTAATTTGTTTACTTTTATTACTGCAGGGTATTCCACTGGCTAAATATTCTACAACTTACCTATTATACTGTTGATTGACATTTGGACCATTTCCAGTTTTGAGTACTTATAAATGATGCTTCTCTGAATATTCCTGTGTATGATTTTTGAGAGCATATGCATGCATTTTCACTGGGCACTTACCTATAAGTAGATATGCTAGTTCACAGGATATGTACATTTCCTTCTTTAGTAGATGTTAAATAGTTTTTCCACAATGGTTATTGTGGCTAAGGTTTTCTCTTTTTTGATGGCAGAATTCATTCTGGCTCTGCTCAAATGATACTGCATATTAAATTTCTACTCTGCCTCTCTGTAAGTGAGGATTATGCTACTGAGGGCAATTTCACTTTTCTTTCTATCAGTGTTATAGAAATTTATTACTTTATAAAGTAGATTCTAGAATGATTTAGCCCTCCACATTAACTGAGTAGGTGTTTTTGTTGGTCTTGTGCTTCCAATAGACAAGGAGCATCATATTTAACTAAGAACTGCAATCTAAACATTGATGGTTTCATTTTACAACATTAGGCTTCTTCAAAAAAATTTACTGACACCTACATACTGCCATGTACTATGTTAAACACTGAAAACAGAAATAGCACTGAATGTATTTATAATAATAACATAAACATTACTTTTGCCATTAATTAATGAGTACTTTCATTCTCAATCTACTGACCTCTCAGATACGTCCCTTCATTGACTCAGGTCTTTGGCAAGTGGTTTAAGCTTGTTTTCTTTCCAATTCAATCCCTGACATTATCATAAATGATTCTTACACCCTGACCTCAAATATCCTTATAATATCTTTCTCTCCATCTTCATCTCTAACACTGCTCATTCATGCTCAATTTCAGCAATTCATTCCACCATTTTTAACCTGGGATTTCCAGTCAGAATTGCTTTGTTTGTGAGAGTTCAGACTACACTTCTTATAAGCCTATAGTTGTTCTTAAACTGAATAAATACAACCACCCCAAATCTGCCCCAAATTATATCTCCTAAACTTTTGCCCCTTATATCTTCCTTTTTTTTTTTTTTTTTTTTTTGATGTTATTTTTGGGAGGAGGGTGTCCTTCTTTATTTAATAGAGATGTGTGTGTTTATGATCAGCATCCATCATTCTGCCTAGTGATAGTCCATGGTAGGGAGACTTTAGTCAGCATTTAAAGAAATCTGGTGTTTAGCCTAAAAGTTATAAGAAGTCTTTGTGACTGACGAACTTGTGAGTCAGTACAACCAGATTTGCTCTGATTTGACATTTTTAAAGATTATTTTGCTTTGGCTGGAGTGGAGAAAAGTTTGGAAAATGGCTACTGTGGACGGTAACAGAAAAGTTATTTCCCAGCTGCATTTCTTAATCATTATTTCCATTATTAGTGGGATTGAATTTTTTATATTATTATTAAAGTTTCTATTTACTCTACTAAGATCACTTATTCATGAATGTAGTCCATTTTTAATTGATGCATTATTTTTTTATAAACCAATTTGGATGGTCACTGTAGATATTTACCAACATTAATCCTTTGTTATGTTTGCAGCACATAATAGTCCCAGTTTTTACTCTGCTTTTTATTTTTTGACATAGAAAAATGTTTACTTACATTTCTTTCCAATAGTTTTGTGGATATGTTTTTATATTTGAATATTTAAAGTATCTAAAGTCTATTCTTTATGTAGTATGAATTTAAAAGTTAAATGTTTACCCAAAATACAGAATAATATTTTTCCCTCCAAATATTTTTATATTCAGATTCTATTTATATAGGAGCTTCTTTGGGACAAGTTTTCTTCACTAGTCTATCTGAACGTTCTTGTTTATTAACTGTGTTGTATTGAACAATGTAACCTTCTAGTTATTCAAATATTAATTTTCTAACATTATCACTAGTATAACATTCATTTGAATTTAAAAAAAAAGGCAGCTTTTAAAGGATCTGAATTTGTTTATATTCTTATTATTGCCTCTACAAAATTTACTACAAAGTTAAATATATAGAAGTACAATTGATTTTGAGTTGTTACTCCTTTCAAGAATCATTTTTTACATATACCTTTATATATATATATATATATATATATATCATATATCTTTTTTTATATGTACCTTTTTAAATATATACCTTTATTTAGTTTTCTTTGTTTTTGTTTTAGGTGGTGCTGGGGATCGAACCCAGTGCCTCCTGCATGTTAGGCAAGCACTCTACCACTGAGTCACAACCCCAACCCCTCAAGGATCAATTTTTTAAGTAATTTTGGGAACTTTTCAAAAGACATATCCACTTCTCTTAAAACTTCTAGATACATCCTAAGAGAGAAAACTTCTCCTTAGTCTAAGATCTTACTGTTCATATTGAATTTGCAAAGTAAACAAATCATTTTAAAAATTAACAGTTGAAGCTCAACCTCTTAAATATTAACAGAAATGATATTCTGCAGCATGCTATAATAAGAGAAAATTACAATTTTAAGTTTATTAGGCACTAAATGAAGCAACAAATCATAACATTTCCATATTATCTTTATGAAACATTTAATGTCACAAATAATTTTCAAAATTTAAAATAAAAGATTTTAACAATAAAAATATATTCTTTTCTACATGAATGATGAAATTATCCACCCTTAATTAAACCCAAAGAAAACAACATCTTTAAACATAAATTTTAGGACAAATATTATTCAGTTTAATAGAAAGTTTAGCAACTAAATTGTATAGACTAGAATAACTTTTTTTTCAAGTTGAAGGAAATTAATTTTTAAACTTTAAAGAAATGACTTGAACATTACATAATGATTTAAATGAAAAGTAATTGCTTTTTGACAAATTAATTTTTAAATGAGTGCAAAGCAAAACAAAACTATACTATAGGAGAAAATAAAGAATTGTGCTTACTTGTCAGTAGAAATTTTTAGTAATTTTATTCCTAACAATCAGAATTGCTTCATTTGTGAGAGTTCAGGTCACACTTCTTATAAACCTATACTTGTTCTTAAACTGAATTAATGCAAACACCCCAAGATCTACCCCAAATTATTTCTCCTAAGCTTTGCCCCTTTTGTCTTCCTTTTGTTGCTTTGTTTTGTTCTGCTTTGCTTTGTTCAGGCTTCTACTTTAATAGGGGTGTGTATGGTTATGACCAGCACCCAACATTCTGACTGGTCAGAGTCCATGGTAGGGAACTTTTAGTCAGTGTTTGAAGCCATGTTCTTTCATCACACTCTTCTGCCATGATGTTCTGCCTCACCTTGCACCCAAAGGAATAAGAGCTGGCTGTTTTTCTAACTGAGACTCTTGCAACTCTAAGCCCCCAAATAAATTTTCCTCTAGTTGTTCTTGTCAGGTCTTTTGATCACAGTGGCACAAAAGCTGACTAAAACATAGTGTATAAATAATATGAAATTTACTCAATAAACAAAAATGTTATTAAATTTAACATTTATATATGAATGTTTCTCACCATTATCTTGAATGGTACTCCAGTATTCCTATTTCCTTGAAAATGTTTATTTGGAATTTATTGATTGGTGTTTAATTCATGATAGAAGAAAAACAATCCTCAGATATATGAATACAAAGAAAAGAAAAGGGCTAAAGGTTGGGGGCTGAAGCCTGAAGTCTCAGGAATATTCATAATAAACCCATCAGAGCATTTAATTCTAATATTTTCTTGTTAATCATTTGTTTATTCCAACTTTCTGTCCACTGAAGGTTGACCTATAAGTGCAGAGACTTTACTACTCCAGGATGTCTCTATCCTTTGCACATAAGAGATACCCAGAGATTTTTGTTAATCACATTTAATAAAAAGGCAAAATAGGGAAGAGAAGAAATGGTGACACAGGTGGAAGAGATGGAAAATATGGAAGGGAGAAAGAGAAGGGACAAAAACCAAATATGTATTAGGCATCTTCCTAATAGAGTCTGGGGCTCTATGTTCTGTTTTGTAATCATTCATTTAGTCTGAAAATAATCCTGTCTCCTCCAATTACAGTAAAAATTCCATAATGGCAGAAAAGTTATGCTTACTTTGTTCACTACTGTACTGCCAGAACCAGAAATAGTACCCAACACTTGACACTCAATAAAGATTTGTTGAATGAATAAATTAAAAAGGAATAACTGTATATGTACTACTAAGATGTGATACATAAGACACATTGGGTAAAAAGGCAAGGTCCAGGATAGTATTGTACACTTTATCATTTGTATAAAAGAATGGTAACCATGTAATTTGCATTCAGGCTTTTATTTGTATACAATGCTTCTGCAAGTTTACTTCTGAAGAAAGGAATTGAGAAACTAAAGAACATTCAGTCCCATGTACCTATGCATATATTACCCGGGCACAGAAATTAAATGAGGTCTGCCTTTATCATTAAGAAATACATACGGTAATCCTACATAAAAATCTGACGCTCATATTCAAGATTTCAGCAAGTATATACTAATTAATGTATATGTAAACTAAGATACATTACTTAGAAAACTGAAATAGAATCTTAAGTTTTTAAAGTATTTTATAATATGCAAAATATATTTACACACTATCTCATTTCAGTGTCACAGAAATCCAGTCAAACAAAATGAATACTCATTTCTTCCTTTTATAAAAGGTAAACTCTGAAGAGTTAAGGAAGCTGACTACAGTTACAGAACAGAGATAAAGTTCAACTCAGTTCTCTTGATTCTTAGTCTGGTACTTTTCTCAGTGTATTACCATTTGATGAGTAAGGCTTAAAATTAAATCTATGTTAGGTATTCAAAGAAAAAGATATGTACCTCATAATGAAAACAGATAAAACTCTAAAGACATTGTCATTAGACAATGACATTAATGCTTTGATTGATTTCAGCTCATTTTAGTGTCCCAAGCATAAACTGAAATATCAGACACTAATGTAAAATGGATACTGAGTCATAATGACAGACAATTTTTAGCATATCAGATATTTTGTTGGTTGAAAATATAACAAAATGGGATTATGTTGCTATTGCTGTTAAATTAAGCAAAAATAACTCAATAAGATATGCAAAGAAGATAAATATACGCAAAATGTGCAATTTCAGAAATAGCAAAGTGAAGATAATTATGTATAGCTAAATATATTTTTAAAGTAGGTACTCATTACATATTACCATCAATTCTAGATATATTTGACATATAAAGGAAATTCTTTCAATGAAAATCATTGTACTTGGTCCAAAGCATATGTTGTTATAAGGTAAAACTAGATTATTATGTAGTGAAAAGGAAGCTCAATTCCTCTATTTAACAGATACTTAGTGAAATTTTATTATATTCTTATAACTACATAGCTAAAAAACAAAAAAAATGAAGAAAAGTGTTCTATATATACAAATATATGTATATGTATATGTTAATCTATATGTAGCTATAGATACTAGGAAAGTCAGTAGCTGATGTTTTCTCAGGGATTAGAAAATTCTGACATTCTCATCACTATCCAAGGGAAGCCAAAAGAGTTCATCTCTCTAACTTGTCTCAAAAAGCAGATTCTTCTTCGCTCAAGAGCTAGAACTGAAGTATTATATAAAATAATCCTTAAGTTTATAGAGTGCTTACACAACTCAAAATGCCTTCAGAATTACCAGCATGTTTAATCTGTCTTTACTCAATTTGATGAGAAGGGATTTATTTTCTAAAACATTTCCTAAAGTATGTTCCATTGCACTATGGTCCCAAAAGAGAGTTAGGACAATATTTTCAGAGACAGCATTCCATACAATATTTTCCCCCTTGGGTATTTAATATTGAAGGTTAGAAAATTTCTAAGTTAATACTATTTTTCATTTCATTTAACTCAACATATTTGGAATTCTAGAATTCATATCTCCTTGGAACACTTCTTAAACCCCCTAAACTAGTACAAATTATAAAGAAAATAACCTATCTAATTAAATTGATCAAATCAATATAACAAAATATTTAGACCAGCATTAGTGCCAGTAGAATAAATATTACTAGTACAATTAGAAATACCTTCCATAAATTATCACTGTACTCCAGCTTTTGGAATTATAATGGTCTCAAAGATGTCTATTCTAAAAATACTAAAGATGTACATTTTTGTCATTTGTTTCTTCCCTTTGTTTTTGGTTGTTGTTGTTACCAGGGATTGAACCCAGGAGTGCTTTACCACCACACTACATCCCCAGCCCCTTTTATTTTTATTTTGAGACAGGGTCTTGCTAAGTTACTTAGGGCCTTGCTAAGTTGCTGAAGCTGGCCTCAAACTTGTGACATTCCTACTGTAGCCTCCCACGTCACTGGTGTTATTGGTGTGTACTACCATGCCCAGCCTTTTCTTCCTCTTTAAAGAGTCCCAAAGACTGCCAAAGTCCCAATAAATTTAGTCCCCTCTTTAAGTAGACTAAAAACTTCAAAAAATAACTGAAAAGACTAATCTTCTTAATATTAATCATAAGCATTAGAAATACTCATGAATAAACCAAAATTATTTTTAAATAATCTTAAAATTTATAAAATGTCAAGTTTTTATTGTTATGGTAGACCTTGTAATTCCTTTACAGGCGCATCATTAAAGGTGTTTCACTTTTACTACTGATTCTACTAATAAAGTTACTGGCAATCAAAAACTAAAATACCTAGAAATAAATCTAACCAAGGAGGTGAAAAACCTTTACAATGAAAACCATAGAACACTGAAGAAAGACTCCGAAGAAGACACAAGAAGATGAGACAACCTCCCATCTTCATGAATAGGCAGAATTAGTATTGTGAAAATATCTACATAACCAAAAGCAATACACAGATCCAATGAAATTGCCATCATGATACCAATGACAATCTTCACAGTAGTAGAAAAAAACAAAACATGTCTACAATTTATTTGGAAGAATAAGCAGAACAATTCCTTTTTTTTTTTGGTACCAGGGATTGAACTGAGACAGCCCAAGCCTTTTTTTTTTTTCTCCAAACTTGAATGTGTTTTGCTGAACTGCTTACAGCCTCACTTACCTGCTGAGGTTGGCTTTGAATTTGTGATCTTCCTGCTCTAGCCTCCCAAGTCTCTGGGATTACAGTCATGTACCACTGCACCCTAGCCAAAGCAATTCTAACCAAAAAAAATGCAATGCCAGAGGCATTATACTCAAGTTATACTACAGAGTTTTAGTAACAAAAACTGCATGGTACAGCATAAACACACACACACACACACACACACACACACACACCAACAGAACAGATCAGAAGACAAAGAAACTAATCCAGAAAAGTGTGAAAAAATACATTGAAGAAAAAACAGATTTTTTTTTAACAAATGGTGCTGTGAAAACTGGATATACATATGTGGAAGAATGAGAATAGATCCTATTTCTCACCCTTTCACAACAGTCAATTCAAAATGGATCAAAGACCAGAAACTATGCAACACCTAGAAGAATACATAGGGTTAACACTCCAATATATAAGTGCAGGCAACAACTTTCTCAATAGGACTCCTAAATACAAGAAATAATATCAAGAATTAATAAATGGGATGGTGTCTAATCAAAAAGCTTCTGCACAGCAAAGAAAACAATTAAAAGTGTGAAGAGAGAACCTACAGCATGGGAGAAAATCTTTGCTAGTTACTCTGGCTACAGAGAATTCAGATCCAAAATAATAAATAAAAAATTTAGCCAGGCTTAGTGATACACACCAGTAATCCCAGTGGCTCAGGAGGCCAAGTCAGCAGAATCTCAAGTTCAAAACCAGCCTCAGCAACTTAGTGAGACCCTTTTTCAAAATAAAAAATAAAAAGGAATGTGGCTTAGAGCACCACATTGTGGTTAAGCGCCTCTGGGTTCATCTGGGGTTCAATCTCTGGTACGGGGCGGGGGGTTGGGGGGGGGGCAAGGTCTCAAAAACTTGACACCAGGCCAGGTACAGTGGAGCATGGTAAGCAACCATAAGCAACTCAGTGAGACTGTTTCTAAATAAAATACAAAAAGGGCTGGAGATGGGGCTCAATGGTTAAATGCTCCTGAGTTCAATCCTCAGTACCAAAACAAACAAACAAAAAACAAATATGGGGGTGGGGGTGAGAGAATAATGAAGGAACTTTAGATTATATAGAGGAAAATGGGAGGGAGGTGGCTATGAAAAATGGTGGAATGATGCAGACATCATTACCCTATGATGTATGATTACATGAATGGTATGAATCTACATAGTGCACAACCATAGAAACAAAATGATGTACCCCATTTGTGTACAATGAATCAAAATGCAGTCTGTAAAAAATTTTTAAAAATAACTTTAAAAAAATTGACACCAAAAAGATATAATAAAAATAATCCAATTAATAAATGGGCAAATGAACTAAACAGACACTTCTCAAAAGAAGACATTCAAATGGCCAACAAACACATGAAAAACTGTTCAATATCTTCAGCAATTAGGAAATACAAATCAAAGCTGCACTGAGATTTCATCTCATGCCAGTTAGAATGGCAGTTATCAAGAATACAAACAATAAATGATAGAGAGTATATGAAGAAAAAGGAACACTTTTACACTGGTTGATGGGATTATAAATTAGTACAACCACTAAGGAAATCAGTATGGAAGTTCCTAAAAAGACTAGGAATGGAATCACCATTATTGACCAAACTGTACCATTCCTTGGTATTTATCACAAGAATCACTCAGCATACATAGCAATACATGCATACCTGTTTATAGCAGCACAATTCACAACAGCCAAACTATGGAAGCAGCCTGTTTCCACTAATGTATGAATGGATAAAAAACTTAGATATGTATACAAATGGAGTTTTATTCGGCTATAAAAAGGAATTGTGCCATTTGCAGGAAGACAGAACTTGAGAATACCAAGCCAAATTCAGAAAGTCAAGGGTCACATATTTTCTTTCATATATGGAAGATAGAGGGGAATAAGGAAAAGAAAGGTGGGGATGGGCAGTCTCATGAAAATAGAAGGGAGATCAGTAGAGTACAGGAAAGGATCCAGGGGGAGAGAGAAGGGGAGAGAATGGGGGAATAACAGGAAATGAAAATGGTCAAATTATATTATTATATCATGCACATATATGAATATGTAACAATGAATTCCACCATTACGCATAATATAAGGTACCGATAAAATACAGAAATGTACCAATAAAGAATGAACTTATTGGCAAAAAGAAATAATGACAATTCAAAAAATTTAAGATTCAGTTATTTAACCTAAAATTTCACCATCAAAGATACACTTAATGTCTATCTCCCAAAAGCACTTTTTCTTAAATTATAAAGCTAACATCTGGATGATAAGCATTGTCATTCAAAGTTTACAGGTTTATAATGGTCTTTTGATCACTCTGGGTTCCTATAAACTGATCCTACCAGTTTTTTTTTTTAACTACCACTCTCCTCTTGACATCTTTTCTCTTACTTAATAACTTAAATTCTTTGGTCAATCATAATAATCACTTTCTTGTATGAAGTTTTCCTTCTTTGTCCCTTTCTTACTTCCTTCATCATACATACCTAGGAAAACCACAGCCTTAAATAAATCCAACTCTAGGCAGCCTACTCTGCATCATGCCAGTGTAGCTGAACACACCTACTAGAAAAACACATAATCTTGCTAACAAGTCTCACCTTAAACTTATGATCCCAGTACTGTATCTCCTACCCTACATTCTTGATTGTATTATGCAGGATCATAACTCAAGTGAGCCCTTATTCCTATCTAGCAATCACACTATATTGTCCTAATCCATACATTCCTTCTCTTCTTCAAATATTCAATTCCTCTTCTTACATCTTCACTCTCAGCCAATAACTATAATCTCTATTTTATTGAGAATACAAAGAAAACAGAAGAAAACATTCACAGAATCCCAACTACCACGATATCCACACACCTATCAAGAACTACCACCCTGCCTTTCAATTACTATACCATTATTAAAGCTATCCCATTTGAGTATTATAACTCATACCCTCTCACCTTCTTAAGGAATTATTCTGAAAACTTCCCCCTTACCTAAAAAAATGGTTAATATTTGTCTTTCTACTGGATTACATCTTAAACATTCAGATAAAATAATTTCCTCTTCATTTAATAAGTACTGAATATTCCCATCTTTACTGCCTGATTTTTTGTGCACATCTTTGTTCTTCATAAAAGTCTTAGAAAAATTTGTCTTTGCCCACTACGTACAATTATCATTTCCTTCTTAAATAGGGTTTTATCCTCCATTGAAACTGCTCAGCAGTGACCTTCATGTTATTAATTACAATACTCAATTATTGGTTCTCACTTTATAATACCCATCAATAACATTTAACGCAATTGATTTGATTTCCCCTCAGATTTGAAATATTTTCTTCACTAGGCTTCAAGGACACCTGATTCTCTTAATTTTTCTTCTCCCATATTGGTTAGTTCTCAGTCTTTTCTACTGTTTCTCCTTTTTGTAAACCTCTTAATTGAAGTGCCCCAGATGTTAATCTGTGTTCCTCTTTTCTTTCCTAGTGATCTTGAGCAGTCAAATCAGTTAACTACCATCTGATGCCTACAACACTCAAATATATATTTGTTGTTCAAATCATGCTCTTAACCTCCAGTCCCAAATACCCAAATTTCTACTGACATATCTTTTTGGAAAAACCAAATGAAGTTTTGATCTTCCTCATCAAAGCTGCTCTACCCATAGCTTTCAATTTCACTCAAAACTAATTCAATTCCTCCAACAACACCAGCCAAAAACCTTAGTCATCCTTAACTCCTCTCTTACTTCATATCCACAGGAAATCTCATGCGATCACCCTTCAAATAATATCAAGACAATAAACGCTTGTGATCACTTCCAGCACTACCATCCTTGCTCAAACCATCATCTTCTTTCATCTAGGTTACTGCCAATAGTCTCATTTTCCCATCTTTGATCCCATTAAATACATTCTCAACAGTGATCCATTTCAATCCAAAGTCATGACATACCATTTCCCTGTTATAACTCCCCAACCCAAAGACTCCCTGTTTCTCTCAGAGAAAAGCCATAACCTTAATTATGACCCATAAAGTCCAAGATCTATTCCTCATTACTTCTCTGACCTCATTCTCTATGCTCTCACCCTCTGCCCTACTCAGGTCTCCTTGCTGTACCTTGAACAGTCCACACATGCTCCTGCCTTACAGTCTTAGCAATGGATGTACCCTGTGACTGGAATGTTTTTTCCTCAGACAACAAAGTGGTGTGCTAACTAGATCTCTGTTTCAAGGGTGTGCTCAGATGTCACCTTCTCATTGTTGTTTATTCAAACCAAACTTTAAAACTGTCCCCAACTTCTGACACTCTAGTCCCCCAACCCTCTACTACTCTGTATTTACTCCTTAGAACTTGTCACCTTCCAGTATAATATTTAATTTGTTTATTTATTAACTACCACTCCCTATGGAATGAATAATCTCTAAGAGAGGAGATTTTCTTTTGTTTTATTCAATGATGTATGCTACACATCTAGAAATGTGCTTGTCATACAGTAGGTGGTTAATAAATAATGCTTGAATGAAAATGAAAACCACATAATCAAAAGCAATAGAGAATTTTTGTGTAATACTTAATATTTATCATGTTCTCCTCTGTATTCTGGCCAAACAGAAGGATGATTCGTGCAGAAAGAGATTAGTACATTATTCAACATATTATATTATCTTCAATATTGTTTTAGATTTTTATGAATAGATAGGTTTTAACTCTAACTGGATTATGAAGTCAAAAGAAGCAACAGTATATCTAAGCACCTGACTCTACAATGTTCACTCTGATTACATATCTGCATTATCTTAGAATTCATAAGAATACTCATCCTTGGTTAATGGTATAATTCTTGAAAGTATTCTGTCACAGAGGCATCCACCACTGAAGAGTGGATGTTTTGGGTATAACTGTCATTAACAAGGATCATAGTTATTAGTTAGCTGTCTCTCCTTCTTGTAAATAAAATTTAGGCCAAGTTTTCACAATTTTCCATGGTACTATACTTTAAGTTTTTTCAATTCTTCCAATAGTCAATTAATTCTATTGTTGAAATTTATAATTTATGAGATGGAATTTTTCAAAAGGGAATACCAATAAAACTTATGTTAAACCAGAATTTTTTTGAAAGGTTATTCATAAAACAGCACTTAAATAGTCATTTGGGGAAAATATCATTTATGCTTTACTATTTTTAACGTTTTCAAGTAAAAGTTATATTATAAATACTATTAAAAAGATTAAAGTATGCAAAAATTTCATTAGTGGGAGTATTAATTTTTAAGAACCACACATTACAAGTATTTCTACTTTCTTCATAAAATATATTATAAAATCTCATTAATTGACATTAATTTTGGGGATGCCCTGTCTGATTTATAAAATATTAATGATATCAATTATTAATATCAAATATCATTAGTATGTTGAATATTAAGATTATCAAATATTAATATTAAATACTGATTTACTTTTAACTACATATATATAACATGACTGTATAAAATTGACAAATTATAAAAACTTAATAAACTTTAATTTTTCAATTACTTACATTGTTTAAATGACTAGATAAGACATATTTATAATTACTCTTTCAATTATTTAAAGTAAATTGGATAAAATTTAAATATGTAGCACCACTTTGCAAAAATTAACCAGTTATTTTCACCACTTAATAAATGGGTTATAAGAGAAGAGCTTGAAAGTGCCAAAAAGTGGTTTACTCTCTTAAGCATTATTATACATTCTCTTTGAAACATTGTCTATTCAATTCATTTGGTGAACAAACCTTTTCTTCAAAGATTATGAAATAAACTCCAAATAATTATAAAATCTTAAGAAAATGAAAAATAACTATTATATTTATATTTGAAAGTCAGGTTTGTAATCATAGTTATCAAGTAGGAATAGCTATCATCTAACAACTCAAATGACTATCTTTTATTCTACCATGATATGTCAACATGTGTATCTACACTTAAATTAGCCAGTATTAACCAATCTACCACTAAGTCAAGTCATTAACTAAATAACAAATTCCACACCCACATGGAGATAGGAAAATATTATAAAATGCACTAAAAACCAGAAAAACTTAGGGTTCTCAGAAGCCAAGTAACAGAAAAAATTTCAGAAACTTCTCTGAAAGAAGATATATGCCAGATAGTTAAGGAGAATCATAAAGCAAGACGGAGAATCTAGTAGGACAGTACTGTAGAGCAAGAAAGTAGTATGGCTCAATTGATAACAAAAACAGCAGTAACCATAATATTTTAAATATTTCATATTCATTTCCACATTTATCAAATTCAACCTTTTTTTTTTCTTATGGTGACATTTGAATCTATTAACCAATCAAACTATACTTCTTAGAACCACATAAGCCAAAAATAACTAAAATATCAATATAAATTAATTTACTATAATCGTTCTATCTATGGAATACAACCAGCTAATCCACAGGAAAAAACAAGGATATAGCTCAGCCTCTTTGAACCACAGCACTATTGACACCTTGGGCTGGATAGTTTTTCATTGGGGATGTGATAGAGAGGCTGTTCTATACATGGATGATATTGAACAGCCTCTAGACATCAATAGCATCAACTAGTTGTTACAAAGAAAAATGTCTGGAGCGCTGCCAAATGTCCCCTATTGGGCAAAACTGCCCCTTGGTGAGAACAATCAACAGAGAGGAGAGGGAGAGGGAAGGGAAGACAAGGAGAGAGGGTGGAAAGGAGGAAGGGAGGAAGAGGGAGAGGGAAAGAGGGAGGAAGGGAAATAGGTAAAGGGAGGGCGGGAATGATGAGAGGAAAGAATTTATACCAAGTATTCTCCAGCAATTAATAAATGTATATAAAATACAATAAAATTTCAAGATGGTGAATTAAAATGTATTAAGGATCATATTTATTAGTAAAAACATTTTTTACAACTAAATCAATATTTTGTTTTGTGAAAACAATAAACACACAACCAATCTGAGGTAAATAAGACTTTACTACTCTTAAGAATAACACCCTACCTTCCTGCTGTCTCCAGGAATAAAAACAATTACAATTCTTTCTTTTCAGTTTTGAAGGCAAGAGATGAGCTTTTTCCTCTGATTCTATAGCTGGTTCCTGAAAGTGCTCTCCAGGTGACCTGAGATGACTGATAAGTCTATTTTGCACTTACAAACAAGTTTAATAGGACCTGAATATTAACAAGAGCACTAATTTGTTATAGCAAGCTGGAATTAAGTTTTGTATTTACTTATTACCTAGACACTACTCTTTGAAGTTACTCACTCAATTACTCTTAGGCTTACCATAGATGTAACTGATCGTGCATCTTCTTCATAATTTACTACTGGAGGTGGCTCTTTCCCATCATTTTCTTGCACTTTTTGCTCTAGTAATTCTTTCTGTGCTGAAAACTTTGCCTCAGTGCATTTCAGCTGCTGGACTGATTGTTTCAGCTCTTCAAGGGTCTGTTTGTGGCTTAGCAGAAGCACAATACTAAAACAGAACAAATTAAATATAAATTACAACAATTTGTTTAAGAAGTAAAGACTAACAAAGTATATATGTAGATTATGTTTTTATTTTCTCTCATTTTCCTCTTTATAGGAGTCCTTCAGAATCATAAGAAATATGAAGTTAAACAGATTTTAAGTTGTCACAATTGTTAGTAAATGTTTAGGAATAACAAATGGAAGAAAATGTATGGAAGCAAAACCCAAATTCAAGATGCTTTCAAATATATTGTGATATATGGCACTCATTTTACTTTATACCTAAACCATCTTCTTCACAGAGTACAGACACTTAGATACAGAAGTTTAGGGTCTAAAATAAATGAAAATGAGAAGAAGAATTTTAAATTCATTTCAAATTTCAATGATAATATAGCAAGGGCCAGATCTATACCTAAAGTAAAAGAAATCAAATTAAGGTGACACTAAGCAGTATGTATGTTATCAGGAAATAAGAGAGAAAGGGATTAAGACAAGGAATGGGGTTGAGTGTGATAGCAGGAGGAAGTATGACCTAAGTCCACAAACCTATCCAATATTAACATAAAGACAGATTTCCCCAACCCTCCTTAGAAAAATGTGCCCCTACAAGCCTGCGCTCAAAGTTTCAAACTCATTTACACACATTTAAGTCACAGGAAAACAGGTAGCAAGAGTGGAAATGCCTCTGCAAACACCCCACCTGTACAGTATAAATTAACATCATGAAAGAAGTGTGCTATACACACTGTCAAAAGTAAGTTATTAATATGTAACAGAGAAGAGATTATAAATTAGGGAAAGATACCTAATGGGTGATCAGGTCAGAAAATGTACCTACTGAAACTTGAAACTCTGAGGATCAAAATGTAAACAGAAGAAGTGTTTTTAAGCAGAATGAATCCACAGAGAGATATAATTAAAAATCATCTGCTGTTTGATGTTCTGGAAACTAAATTCCAATATCATTGAGCAGGATGCAAGCTCAGGACTACTGTAAAGAAAACAACAGTCTATATATAGCAATGAGATTCTGGGGAGAGTACACCAACAGAAAAGTAGAAAACAGTGCTTAGAAAAATTGAACTAATGAGTGAGAATATTTGTAGGAGACCTAGAAATGTCCAGAAGACAGAATACTCTAAACAGTAAAATTCAATAAATGATAATTATCATTTACATTATCATCATTCAATAGTTCATGGCCTATTATTTAAATCTGCACAGATTTCTTGATAAATTCATGCTGGTATGCTTATTAGTGGTAATCATTTTTTTACAATACATTGGCATTTTGGTTTCTCAGGGAATCCTTCTAGAGAAAATTGATTTTTTTTAAGACAATTAAACTTGAGTGAACAGGAATTTTTGAGGACCAGGTCCTAGAAAACATTATGTCCCTATATACTTAGAGCTTCTTAAGGGTTTCTTCTTTGCATCTTCTAGCAAAAAAAAAGAAAAAGAAAAAAAAATTCACAACGATAACAAGCAACAATTCAACTTATTTCAAAATGTGGACAAAATAAACAGAGAAGTATACCTTGAAAATAACACTGCAAACCATTACTGTTAGCAGTATTTCATAGAGACTAATGTGGAAAATGTAAACGACAAATTAAAAGAATGAAAATAAGTTTTACAAAAGTGAAATATGAAATAACAAGGCATAATAATTACCAAATAGTAAATGTTAACTGAATATCCAAATATATTTTAAAACCATCTGTTTATGGAAGTAAACAGCATACATTTTACTCTCTCTTAAGCCTATAATAAACTAAAAATGGTCCCCCAAAGATAACCAGATCCTCATTTCCAAAACCAACAGAATAAGTTATCTCTAACAGCAAAGATAATTTCCACATATGATTAAATTAAATATTTTAAGATGGGGGAATTATCCTGGATTATCCCAAATGATCCCAAGTAATCTTAATTATCTTTATAAGAGGAAGACAAGAGACAATGTCAGAAAGGGCACTGGACAGCTGAAATGATGGGAGGAGAAGGCAATGTGCTGAGAGGCCAAAGCAAGAAGGATAGCCCTTAGAAGGTGGAAAAAGTAAAGAACCCAGAAGAAAGCATCCTGTCAAAATACTTCTTGTTCATAAGACTCATTCAGACTCTGACTTAAAGAACTTTAATTGAATGAATTTGTGTGTGTGTTTGTGTCCGTGCAGGTATGCATATGCATTTAAGTTATCTTAAAATGGGTCATGAGAATTAACATTGTCAAACAGCCATACTAAGAAAAGTGCTATACAGATTTAATACAATTCTCGTTAAGGTTCTGATGACATTCTTCACAGAAACAGAAAAACAGTCATGATATTATTTGGAAAAATAAGAGACCCAGAATAGCCAAAGCAATCCTTGGCAAGAAAAGTGAAACAGGAAAGCATCACAATACCAGACCTTAAATTATATTACAAAGCTATAGTAACAAAAACACATGGTCCCCTGCTGTTTACCCCATTTGTCTGCTGTGATCACCTGCAGTCTGCCAGCATATCGACACCTTTTTTGAGTGCACATTGCTCACTGTCAGGCGCCTATCATCTGCCATTTGCCTGCCTCTCGCCCTGTCCATCGCTTGCCTTACACCTATCCATCACCCAATTCACAAGGTTCACCTCCTGATCATCCAACAACAGTCAGCAAACTGATCGCCGACCGCCAGTGGAGCGCCAGCTGCCTGCTGTGCCCTGGAAGTTCACTGTTACAGTACCTGCAGGTTTGATTACACGTGGCTGCCGTCATTTGAGGCAACAGCCAGGCCACTTAGGAACCCTGGCCGGACTGATTGAGCCCCATCTCCAGGATAACTCAGCCCAACCGATCACTCTCTGTCTCTGGGCCCTCACATCGACTCACTGCTCCCTGCCGCCAGGACCCCCAGACCAACTGACTGTGCCCTATCACCAGGACCCCAGACCGACTAACTGATTGCACCTGGCCCTCCAGGATCCCACAACCACACCAAACACACTCGACCTCCAGGATCCCTGCCTGACGAACCGCATCCCGCCTCCAGGACCTCCAGTTGACCACGTCCACACCCTGAGCTGCAGCTCCCCATTTGCCAACACATTCAAAGCCAGAGTGGCCATCTTGGATAATCCTAGAAAGCCATTGCAACGATCTTTAGGTGGGGCAAATCCCATCCTGAGACACCTGATGGAGGCTTGAAGCTCATTGTCAGGTACCTCTCATGCATCAGGCTACTGAAGAGTGGGAGGTTCATTACTATATGACTGCTATACTGTAGATTTTCTTTTTCTCCTTATTAAAAAAGTTTAAGTTTTTATTTCTGTACTTTTCTGCTCTCTTTCCTTTTGTTTACCTGTTCCCTCAGAGTCTCGTTCTCCCTTTTTTGCATGCTAACATCCGATTTCTTTTCATTACACTCTCACCCTATTTTCTAGAACTTCTCTATATTCTTTTCTTATTGCATTAACAGCCACATTCTACATCCCTCTGCATCCTCTTTGTCCTCATTAGAAACTGCAGACCTTATTGCAAACCTGTTTGTTTTGCCAAAGATAATATCTGAACTCATTTTGTTTACTACGACAATTTTGTTATTGTCCCCATAGGGGCTATTTGTCTAGGATTGCATAGTGTCTGATTTGGCACTGCTAATATTGATCTCCCCTTGAAGAAAGGGTTTTGGAAACCTATAGGGCCACTATAAGCCTATAGGGGGGAAATCTGCAATACCCCAAATCTGCACTGCTAGAGGGGAAGATACATGAACAACATGAAAAAACAAGGGAAGGAAATGATCCAAACAAATCTAGATTCTATATTAATAGAATCCAATGACAATATGTTAGAAGAAATGTCAGATAAACTTCAGATTATACATGATTAAGATGATTCCCGAAGCAAAGGATGAGATAAGAGAGCAATGCAGGCAATGAATGATAATACCAATAAGCTGAAAGAGCACCTGCAGGAAGCAAAAGATCATTTCAACAAAGAGATGGAGATTCTCAAAAAAACCCAAACGGAAATCCTTGAATGAAGGAAACAATAAACCAAATAAAAACTCAATGGAAAGCATCACCAACAGACTAGACTACTTGGAAGACAGAAACTCAGACAATGAAGACAAAATATTTAATCTTGCAAATAAAGTTGCCCGACAGAGAAGATGGTAAGAAATCAGGAAGAGAATTACCAAGAACTATGGGACATCATGAAAAGCCCAAATGTAAGAACTATTGGGATTGAGGGAGGCACAGAGATACAAACCCAAAGGAATGAACAACCTAGTCAATGAAATAATATCAGAAAATTTCCCAAGTCTGAAGAATGAAATGGAAAATCAAATACAAGAGGCTAAAGAACACAAAATGCACAAAATCACAACAGATCCACACCAAGCACATTATAATGAAAATGCCTAACGTTCAAAAAAAAAGATAGGATTTTGAAGGCTGTGAGAGAAAAACATCAGATTACATGTAGGGGGAAACCAATATGGACAGCAGCAGACTTCTCAACCCAGACACTAAAAGCTAGAAGAGCCTGGAACAACATATTTCAAGCTCTGAAAGAACATGTTTGCCAACCAAGAATCCTATACCCAGCAAAAGTAACCTTCAGATTTGAAGATGAAATAAAATCCTTCCAGGATAAACAAAGTTAAAAGAATTTACAAATAGAAAGCCTGCGCTACAGAATGTTCTCAACAAAATTCTCCATGAGGAGGGAAATGAAAACAACAATATAGTCAGCAAAGGGAGGAACTACCTTAGAGAAAACCATTCAAAGGAGAAACCAAGCCAACTTAAAAACCAAAAATAAGTCAAATGACTGGGAATACAAATCATATCTCAATAATAACCCTGAACGTTAATGGCCCTAAACTCATCAATCAAAAGACATAGATCAGCAGAATGGATTAAAAACAAAGACCCAACAATATGCTGCCTGCAAGAAATCATCCTCATAGAAAAAGACATCCACAGACTAAAGGTGAAAGGATGGGAAAAAACTACACTCACATGGACTCAGTAAAAAAGCGGGGGTTTCCATCCTTATATCAGATAAAGTGGGCCTCAAGCCAAAGTTAGTCACAAGGGATAAAGAAGGACATTTCATACTGCTTAAGGGAACCATAAATCAGGAAGACACACGATAGTAAATATTATGCCCCCAAACAATGGTGCATCCCTGTACATCAAACAATTTCTTCTCAATTTCAGGAATCACACAGATCACAACACAATAATTCTGACTGACATTAACACACCGCTGTCACCACTAGATAGATTTTCCAAACAAAAACCAACCAAAGAAACCATACAACTCAATAACACAATCAATAACCTAGACTTAATAGACAGATATAGATATTCCATCCATCAACGAGCAGATTCACTTTCTTCTCAGCAGCACATGGAACCTTCTCGAAAATAGACCATACGTTATGCCACAAAGAAGTCCTTAGGAAATGCAAAAAAATAGAGATACTGCCTTGTGTTCTATCAGATCATAATGAACTGAGAGTAGAAATCAATGACAAAATAAAAAACAGAAATTACTCCAACACCTGGAGACTAAATAATATGCTAATGAATGAAACATGGATAACAGAACACATCAGGGAGGAGATAAAAAAATTCTCAGAGGTCAATGAGAATGACGATACAACATATCAATATCTCTGGGACACTATGAAAGCGGTACTAAGAGGAAAATTCATTGCATGGAGTGCATTCCAGAAAACAATGAAAAGTCAACAACTAAATGACCTAACATTACAGCTCAAAGTCCTAGAAAAAGAAGAACAGAAGAACAGCAAAAGTAGTACAAGACAGGAAATCATTAAAATCAGAGCTGAAATCAATGAAATTGAAACAAAAGAAAGAATTCAAAATATTGACAAAACACAAAGTTGGTTCTTTGAGAAAGTAAACAAAATAGACAAACCCTTAGCACATTAACAAAGAGAAGGAGAGAGAAAACTCAAAATAATAAACTCCGTGATGAAAAAGGAAATATCATGAAAGACACCACTGAGATACAGAACCTAATTAGAAGCTACTTGAAAATCTGTATTCCAACAAAATAGAAACTACTGAAGACATTGACAAATTTCTAGAGACATATACTCCTCCCAAAGTGAACCAGGAGGACATACACAATTTAAACAGATCAATATCAAGCAATGAAATAGAAGAAGCCATTAAAAACCTACCATACACGAAGAGACCAGACCAGATGGATTCTCAGCCGAGTTCTATAAGACCTTCAAGAAGAACTCATTCCAATATTTCTCAAAGTATTCCAGGAAATAGAAAGGAGGGTACCCTATCAAACTCATTCTATGAAGCTAACATCATCCTCATAACCAAACCAGGAAAAGACACATCAAGGAAAGAAAATTTTAGACCAATATCCTTGATGAATATAGATGTGAAGATCCTTAACAAAATATTGGCAAACCGTTATCCAAAAACATATTAAGAAAATCATGCACCATGATCAAGTGGGGTTCATCCTGGGAATGCAAGGATGGTTTAACATCCGTAAATCAATAAACGTAATCCATCATGTCAATAGACTTAAGGATAAGACTCATATGGTTATTTCAATTGACGCAGAAAAAAGCGTTCCACAAAATACAACACCCCTTCATGCTCAAAACACTAGAAAAAATAGGGATAGTAGGAACATACCTGAACATTGTAAAGGCTATTTATGCTGAGCCATGGCCACATCATTCTCAATGGGAAAAACTGAAACCACTCCCTTTAAAAATGGGAACAAGACAGGGATGTCATCTTTCACCACTTCTATTCAACATTGTCCTCAAAACTCTAGCCAGAGCAATTAGGCAGACTAAAGAAATTAAGGGATACGAATAGGAAAAGAGGAACTTAAGTTGTCACTATTTGCTGATGATATGATTCTATATTTAGAGGATCCAAAAATCTCCTCCAGAAAACTTCTAGAACTCATCAATGAATTCAGCAAAATAGCAGGCTATAAAATCAACACGCATAAATCTAAGCATTTTTATACGCAAGTGACCAAAACAGCTGAAAGGGAAATGGGGAAAACAACTCCATTTGCAATAGCCTCAAAAAAACAAAATACTTGGGAATCAATCTAACCAAAGAGGTAAAAGATCTCTACAATAAAAACTTCAAAACATTGAAGAAAGAAATTGAGGAAGACCTTAGAAGATGGAAAGATCTCCATGTTCTTGGATAGGAAGAATTATATTGTCAAAATGGCCATACTATCAAAAGTACTATACAGATTTAATGCAATTCAATTAAAATCCCAATGATGTACCTTACAGAAATAGAGCAAGCAATCATGAAATTCATCTGGAAGAATATGAAACCCAGAACAGCTAAAGTAATCCTTAGCAGGAAGAGCAAAGCAGAGGGTATCGCAATACCAGACCTTCAACTATACTACAAAGCAATAGTATCAAAACAGCATGGTATGGTACCAAAATAGACAGGTAGATCAATGGTACAGAATAGAGGACACGAACACAAACCCAAATAAATACAATTTTCTCATACTAGACAAAGGGGCCAAAAACATGCAATGGAGAAAAGATAGCCTCTTCAACAAATGGTGCTGGGAAAAATGGAAATCCATATGCAACAAAATGAAACTAAACCTCTATCCCTCACCCTGCACAAAAAACAACTTACAATGGATCAAGGACCTTGAAATCAGACCAGAGACTCTCCTGCATCTTATAGAAGAAAAAGTAGGTCCAAAATCTTCAACTTGTTGGCTTAGGATCAGACTTCCTTAACAGGACTCCCATAGCACAAGAAATAAAAAGCAAGAATCAATGACTGGGATAGATTCAAACTAAAAACTTTCTCTCAGCAAAGGAAAGTATCAGCAATGCGAAGAGAGAGCCTACAGAGGGGAGGAATATCTTTGCCACTCATACTTCCGATAAAGCACTAATCTCCAGAATATATAAAGAACTCAAAAAACTCTACACGAAGAATACAAATAACCCAATCAACAAATGGGCTAAGGAAATGAACAGACGCTTCACAGAAGAAGATCTACAAGCAATCAACAAACATATGAAAAAATGTTCACCATCTTTAGTAATAAGAGAAATGCAAATCAAAAACTACCTAATATTCCATCTCACCCCAATTAGAATGGTGATTATCAAGAATTCAAGCAACAATAGGTGTTGGAGAGGATGTAGGGAAAAAGGTACACTCATACATTGCTGGGTGGGCTGCAAATTAGTGGCAGCCACTCTGGAAAGCAGTGTGGAGACTCCTTAGAAAACTGGAATGGAACCACCATTTGACCCAGCTATCCCCTTCTCGACCTATACCCAAAGGACTTAAAATCAGCATACTACAGAGATACAGCCACATCAATGTTCATAGCTGTTCAATTCACAATAGCCAGACTGTGGAACCAACCTAGATGTCCTTCATTGATGAATGGATAAAGAAACTGTGGTATATATATATATACAATGGAATGTTACTCAGCTATAAAGAATAATAAAATTATGGCATTTGCAGGCAAATGGATGAAATTGGAGAATATTATGCTAAGTGAGATAAGCCAATCTCAAAAAAGCAAAGGACAAATGATCTCGCTGATAAGTGGATAATGACACATCATGGGGGGTGGGAGGGAGGCAAGAATGGAGGAAGGAGGGACTGTGTAGAGGGAAAAGAGAGATGGGAGGGGGGGGGGGAGGAGAAAATAACAGAATGAATCAATACATCATTACCCTTTGTAAATGTATGATTACGCAAATGGTATGCTATTAGTCCATGTACAAACAGAAACAACATGTATCCCATTTGCTTACAATAAAAATAAATTAAAATGAAAAAAAAAAAAAAAACCACATGGTACTGGCACCAAAACAGACATGAAGGCCAATGGTACAGAACAGAAGACACAGAGACAAACCCACATAAATACAGTTATCTCATACTAGAAAAGGCACCATAAGCATACATTGAAGAAAAGACAGCCTCTCAACAAATAGTGCTGGGAAAACTGTAAACTCACATGCAGCAAAATGAAATTAGACCCCTATCTCTCACCCTGCACAAAACTCAACTCAAAGTGGATCAAGGACCTAGGCATTAGACCAGAGAGACCCTGCACATACTAGGGAAAAAAAAATAGGCCTAAATTTCCATCAGAATGGCTTAGGAACTGAATTCCTCAACAAGACTCCTAAAGCAAAAGAAGTAAACTCAAGAATCAATAAACAGCATAGTATCAAATGAAAAAACTTCTTCACAACAAAGGAAACAATCAAGAACATGAAGAGAGAGCCTACAGAATAGGAGAAAATCTTTGCTACCTGAATGTCAGATACAACATTAATCTCCAAGATATATAAAGAGCTCAAAAAACTTAACACCAAAGAAACAACAAACCCAATCAATAAATGAGCAAAGGAACCAGACACTTCACAGAAGAAATATGTCAACAAATACATGAAAAAATGTTCAACATCACTAACAGTTACAGAAATGCAAATTAAAACTACATTGAGATTTCATCTCACTTCAGTTAGAATGGCAATTATCAGAAATACAAGTATCAATAAATATTGGTGAGAATGTAGGGAATAAGGTACACTCATACATTGCTGGTGGGACTGCAAATTAGTGCAACTACTCTGGAAAGCAGTGTGGAGATTCCTCAGAAAACCTGGAATGGAACCACCATTTGACCCACTTATCCCATTCTTCAGTATATACCCAAAGGACTTAAATCAGCATACCATAGTGTCACCAACACATCAATGTTTACAGCAGCTCAATTTACAATAGCTAAGCTATAGATCCTATAATGTGCCCTTCAACAGAAAAATGGATAAAGAAACTGTGGTACATATATACAGTGGAATATATACTCAGCCATAAAGAATAAACTTATGGCATTTTCAGGTAAATGGATGGAACGGAGACTACCATGCTAAGTGAAAGAAGCCAATCCCAAAAAACCAAAGGCCAAATGTTCTCTCAGATTGTGGATGCTGACTCACAATACATGGAACGGAGGGAGGAATGGAAGTTCCCCAGATTGGACAAGGGAAATAAGAGAAATGGAGACGGAATGGGAACAAAACAAACAGTAGAATGAATTGGACATAACTTTCTATGTTCATATATGAATACATGACCAGTATAACTCCT
The DNA here is from genome assembly GCF_902686445.1 of Sciurus carolinensis. NCBI lineage: Eukaryota > Metazoa > Chordata > Mammalia > Rodentia > Sciuridae > Sciurus > Sciurus carolinensis. Next base: position 92,583,540 of record NC_062218.1, on the reverse strand, counting down.
CATTGTGTACAACCAAAAAACGGGAAGTTAATCTCCACGTATGTATGGTATGTCAAAATACATTCTACTGTCATATACATCTAAACAAGAAAATATATATATATATATAATGTGCATAGATTATACATATATTATGTATAAATATATATTATATATAAATATACATATATACTATACATGTATATTTTATATATAAATCTAAACAATGGGTTCATAGACAATGTAAAATCTATAAGTATTAAATTTTTAGCAAAACAAAAAGAAAACTTGAAGGTCTAAGTTTAGGCAAATAATTCTTAGACTTGATACCAAAAGAACAAATCACAAAAGGTGAAATAAATTGGAGTATATTACAATTTAATTTTTTTCCAAAAGATTCTTTCAAGACAATGAAAATGAACCTGTAGAGACTGGGAGGAAAATATTTATAAATCACATATCTCATGAAGGATTAGTAGCTAGAATATATAGAAAGCTTCAAGGTAATAAAACAATCTAATTAGAAAAAAGAAAAAAGAATACACAGATATTTTAATAAAAAACATATGAGAGGGCTTATAGCTCAGTTGATAGAGTGTTTATCTAGCATGCACAAGGCCCTGGGTTCAATCCCCAGCACCACCATCAAAAAAAAAAAAAAAATCTGAGAAATTAGCACATTGAAAAGTTGTTCTCCAGTGTAAGCCATTAGGACAATATGTGTTAAAATAAAATGAGATATTACTAACATATCTATTAGAAAGGCTCAAAAAATATAACAACAATGAATCCTGGTAACAATGAGGAGAAATGATCGGTCACATTGCTGGCTGGAATGTATAATGGTATAGCCAACTTTTATAAAACTAAACATGTAATTCCCCTACAATGAGTAATAGCACACCTGGGCAGTTTTTCCAGAGAAATTGTAACTTATGCTCATGTAAAAACCTGTACATGAATGTTTAGAGAACCTTTATTTGTAATAGCTAAAAAATTAGAAACAAACCAAATGTCCTTCAAAGGGTGAATTATTAGATATTTATACTGTATGTAGAATATTAGATATTCATACTGCTACAGATTGAGTTGTAACCCTCGAAAAAATATGTTCAAGTCCTAAACCCTGAAACCTCAGACTGTAACCTTAATTGGAAATAGGGTTGTTGTAGATATAATAATTAAGGTCATTCTGGATTAGAGTAGGCCCTAAATCCATGTGACAGTCATCCTTTAAAGAGGGGACTGTGGATACAGAGAAGAGAGAGTCTGAACACTGTATGAAGATGGAGGCAGAGTTTGATATGATGTTTCTATGATCTATAATATGTACTAAGGAATGTCAGGAAGTGCCAGGTAGGAGGAAGGCATGAAACACATTCCTCCTCAGAGTTCTCAGAAAGATTAACTCTGCTAACACCTTATTTCAGCATTTTGGGCCTCATAATTATGTGAGAATAAATATATACTGTTTGAAGCCATGCAAACCAGTGGTACTTTATTGCAGTAGCCCTAGAAAACAAATACACATACCATGGAATACATCTGAACAGTGAAATGGAATGGAAGTGCCTGGATGAATCTCCAGAGAATTATGCTGAATATAAAAAGTCAATCCCAAAGGTGACATACAGTATGATTCCATTTATACAACACTGAAAAGGCAAAACTGTGGAAATGGGAAATAGTAGTTTCCAAGGGTTTAGAAGAGGGCAGAAGGACAGAAGGAAGCATAGCTATAAAAGTACAACATGAAGGACCTTTGCTATGGTGGAAATGTTTTGTATCTTGAAGTCAATGTCAATATCTGGGTTTTAATATTATTTACAGTTTTTCAAGATATTACCATGGGAGAAACTGAGTATAAGGTACATGGAATCACTCTATATTAGTGCTCAGGTACTACATGTTAATCAATTATCTAAAAAAAATCTGTTTTGAGGATAAGACTTTTTATGTTTTCTCAGGAATTGTATATATTAGATGATGTTGGGAAATATTTCTATTAAAATCAAAAGAATTTTATTTTAGTCCCATATCATATTTTGATATGACAATTTATTCTACTTCTATAAGGAAAAATTAAGCATAAGTCTACTAATTTAGAAATGACTTAAGAATGTGAATATCTAATATGAAATATTTTTAGTATTTACAAAGAAATGTAGTTTGCTTTTATTACTTTTCAAGTAACATAGCATATGATACTAATAAAGTAATAAGTAAAGATAATTTTAAATTACTTTTAAAACTAGATAAAGACTTATTTTGATTGTATATGCATTTAATATACATGTACAGATATATACACATGGGAACAAAAACAAGAAATGCCCAAAAAATCTTAAGAAATAAAATCCAAACACCTCATCCTAGAATCCCTTTCGGAATTTTTTTTTAGTGAAATATTTAAACAAACAATGCAAAGGCAAACTTCAACCATACCAATGTCTAAAGGAATAAGATTTAGCAGTACCTATTTAATTATACTTAATATTTTCAAGATTACGTCCTGAAGCAAACAATAAAAATGCCATGGTAACACACACTAACAGAAATTGCATTTCCTCCCCTGAAAAGTCTGGCATACTCGACACCACTCTAACTTATATTTCTAAGAATGCTATTAAAATCATAAGATCAACAAACCTATGATTGAAAAGATAGAAGTTTTGGAATCAGGAATTAATGTATTTTCTAAACTTATATATGTATTCATAGGTAAGTTACATAAACTTTCAAAATCCTACAGGTAAAATACAGGCCATTATGAAGAAGGAATCAAAATATAACATTTATAACATTCATACTATTTAAACATAGTATGTGATACAAAGTAAAAGTCAAGAAATGCTACTTTCCATATGTCTACCACCCTTCAAGTTCAATCTCCTTTACTCTTATTTTCATCTCCTAATAAATACAAATACATGAAGGAAAAGAAACCTCACCCATCATGTAAATGAAAAGATACAAATATCTGAATTTAAAAAACATGCTAAAAAAACTGGAAGAGAATATCTATTGTCTTGTCTTTTTGTTTTGTATTTTTGATAATGGGGACTGAACTCAGGTGTGCTTTACCACTGAGTCACTTCCCCTGTTCTTTATTTATTTTTTTATTTTGAAACAGGGTCTCACTAAATTGCTTAGGCCTTGCTAAATTACTGAGGCTGGCTTTGAATTTGTGATCCTCCTGCCTCATCCTCCAAGTCACTGGGATTACAGGTGTGTGCCACTGTGCCTAGCAGTTGTCTTTATATTCACTAAATTGTGAAATAGGAGTCACTTACAATGTGTGAACTTGCAAAACTATTTAAAAAAGAACCACTTAGTTTATTTCTAAACAGGTAAAGATATACAGTCACAAACAGAGAAAAGCAAAGTTGAATTTTATATGTGTAATGGTATTTTATTTTCATAATTCAAATAGAATCTTCTGTTGATGTAATGCTAAAAATTTCCAGATTAAAGATGTCCAAAGTAAGTCAAATCTTTCTGTCTCATTTTTTTTTATTGTTACCTAATAATTCTATAGAACACTGGGTTTCATTGTGGCATACTTGTACATATACACACATCATTTGATCAGTTTCATTCCCCAGTACTTTTTAAAGATTCACTGATTCCAAAATGATATTGAAATAGAACTATTATGTGCTGCCAAAATTCATAAGCTAAAATACTACTTTCATATGATGGTATTAAAAGGTGGGGCCTTTGGGAGGGATTAGGTTATAAAGGTGGCCTCCTCATGAATAGGATTAGTGCCCATATAAAAGGGATCCAAGATAACTATCTTATCCTCAATCTGCCACATAAGGATACAAGAAGACAGCCATCTGTAACCTGGAAAAGGGCCCATATGAGAATCCAAACAGTAAGGCACCCTGATCTTAGTCTTCCAGACTTTGGAACTACGAGAAATAAAGAATATTATTTATAAAGCACCTAGTCTATGATACTTATTATAAAACCCCAAACTGACTATGATAGAAAGGTAATACGAACTTGTATACAAAATGCATAAAAAAATAAGAGAAATAGGACTTTTAATATTGTGTTATAATAGGAAAGATAGTAGTGTCATTCACTGAAATAAGGAATAATAAGAGCAAATTAGAGGAGGCTTGGTTCAGCTGAACTGAGGAGATTTTTAAATTCAGACTTTATACATAAGGAATGTAGAATAACTTCTAAGACATCCAAAGTGAGGTAACAGCCAAAAAATCTGAGAGTGACAAACTTAGGCCATCTTCAGAAGATTACCTAGCACAAGAGGTCAGGAAGAAGAGTGACAAAGCAAATGCCCATGTCTTCAGTTACTACATAATCGATGGTTGAATACAGGAGACTCAGCTAGAAAACGAATGGTCAGCAAAATTGGAAGAATCTTGCACCTTGGATTCCAAACATCAAGGGAAAGGAAAGAACATGAAATCAGCGAAGTCAGATACTGTTGAAAGATCTGGAAAGATAGTTGCTAAATTTAACTATCAAAGGAGAGGTCATTGGTAATCTTAGAGACATGTATTTCTATAGCAATAGGACAAAAGTATATGTAGGTTAAAGACAAGTACAGGTGATGGTGGCTGGCAGTTTCCTCATGGATGTCCAGGATAAACCAGAAACATGGGGAAAACCAATAGGAATACTTTAAAGTACTTCTTTTAATCACTTTTGTATCAACTACCTTTGATTTGTGGAACTTATTATTTTACATAACATTTCAATATTCCTTATAACTGGGAAAGAATGCCAAGATGGTGTAGCCTTTTGACAAGATGCTTTGGCTGTGCAGTCATTAAAGATACTTGGCACGATTTCCTGCATAGACTCTTACACCATAAAGAATATATAAACATATTTATAAAATTCATCATGAGTTTCAGGCTCCATTTGGAATGGAAGCTGAATATGCGCATCCTTTGGAACCATAATTCTTAGAACTGGTTTCAGAAGCGATCGTGCTTTTGTGTGATCACGTGATTCTTCTTTGGGCATGGGTGACCATTTGCTTGATAGAAACTATTGATGTCCATAGTGGTTATGATATTCCTCTGAACCCCTTAAATCTCATCCCTTTCTATGTTGGTTCTCGGCATCACAATTTCCACAACATGAACTTCATTGGAAATTATGCTTCAACATTTACATGGTAGGATGGGATTTTTGGAACAGATTCTCAGTTTCATGCCTATTATGAAAATAGGATGATGGGGGAAAAGACTGAATAAATCTCTCTGTAAATATCCCTGAAGATTCACATTTTCCTAAACTAAACTGGTAGCTAACATTGCTTCTGGGGGACAGAAATAAGCATGTGTCTTGGCTGCTAAATTAAAAAATCACATTAATGACCTTTAATAATCTTCCTGGTAGGAACTTTTTCTACTTTACAAACAAGTTGTATATATGTAGGAATAAATAAACACATATTTAAGTACAATATTCATGAGGAAGTTTTAAAGGCCATTTTGTTAACCTTACAAAAAGCTTTAAGTAATGGAAGAATATCAATCTATGTATTTTTCCCTTGTAATACCAGAGACCTGAAGTTGACATGGATCTTTGGATCTTTTAGATATGTACTTGTCATTTTAGAAGTCTTAATAATGGTCCTGGCCTATATTTAACTTAAAACATTTATTATAGATTTTTGCCTAAAATTGAAATATCAGGTATTGAAAAACACCAACTGATAACAGTGAGTGACTGAGCCTGTCAAATCAGAAATAGCCGAGACATGAAGACCTTCCACTCTAATCTAGAACTGGCCATTGGAGTGATTCCTTCTTTGGAAGAGTCATTACTGATTGCACTGCAGTATTAACATCTACAAATAGTGCTCCTGACATCAGATGTAAGTGTTTTTCAAATTTTGAATTTTTAAAAATATTAAATAGCCTTATCTGCTATTCACCCTTTCATTTTTATTATCAAGTTTTCATTAAGCTTGAAATTTTGTGAACTGATTTTCTGTATTTGCACTTTGAGCTATTGAAGAAATAAATGTGATTTTGTCTGAACCAAAAAAAAAGTGTCTGTAGGTTGAAACAGTAGGAATTGACAGAGTGAGTATAATCACTCTTAGAACAAATCTAAACCAAGAGAACAGAAGGCAAAGACAGTAATTGGGGGAAATCTGAAGACTAAAAATGGAACTTGAGAGCTGAGGGCAAAGCTCACAGGAAGAGCACATTCTAGCATGCACAAGGCCCTAGGTTCAATACCAAGCACTGCAAAAAAAAAAAAAAAAAAGTGGCAGGTTGGTGGTGGGTAGGAAGGTGAAAATTGTTTTTTTTGGAGTCAAGATTTATATAAAAAGTGAGCACAAGTTGGGGCAATAGCACAAACCTGTAATCCCAGCGGCTTGGGAGGCTGAGGCAGGAGGATCCCAAGTTCAAATCCAGCCTCAGCAAAAGCAAGCCAAGAAGCAACTCAGTGAGACCCTGTCTCTAAATAAAGTACAAAACAGGGTGGGGGATTGGTTCAGGGGTCAAGTGCCCCTGATTTCACCCCAAAAAACATTAAACTAAGCACAACATGGGAAGAAAAGGTGAAAATAATTTAAAATTTGGGGAAAGTAAGAGATGATAGGATTTTTTTTAATGTCACAAGAAATGGACTCTGAACAAGAAAACTCAGTTGAAACAAGGAAAAAAATGAATGCTAAAGTGAATGGGTATGGATGATTAGTCCCCCAAAATAAGAGAGTGCCACTTAATGCTTCTAATTTTACTGCAGTATAAAGTCCATCTGCTTACAATAATGAGGAAACAAGAGGAATCCGAAATTTGACAAGAGCAACGAATATTTGTAAATTTGTGCAGAAATAAGAGCAAGTGTGGGGGCGATCCAAGATGGTGGACTAAAGGGGGACTGCATCTCCTGTCGCTCCAGAACCCAGGTTTCAAGAAGGCGAGGAATTCAGAGACTTGGACTAAAATAGAGCCACGGGGTGAGTCTCCCCCACTGGGTGAAGCTCAGCCCGGGCGGCAGGCCCAGACAGAGGCAAATTCCGAGAGCAGGGCAGGGCAGCTAGAGTCTTCCCCAGGTAGCCCTGCTCCCTCCGGCAGCGGGCCCCTTCCACACGGCCACCTTCTCGGAGCAGGCCCCCCAGTGAGAGCCTTTCTGCACAGAACCAGCTCCAAGTCCCGGAGCCAGCGGCAAGCTCGGGCCCGCAGGCAGCTTCAGGGACCAGGACAGGGCAGCCAGAGACTTTCCCAAGCGGCCCTGCTCCCTCTGGCGGCAGGCGCCTTTCACGGCCAGCTTCTCGGAGCAGGACTGCCCAGTGAGAGCCTATCCGCACAGAGCCAGCTCCAAGCCCTGGATCAGTAGCAGGCTAGGGGCAGCTTTCTTTGGAAGCACTGCATTATCAAGTTCCTCTAAGACTTCAGGCAACTGAAGGTTGGGAGGTGATACACTGGAAATCTGCAGGAACACTATAAGCCAATAGACGAAATCTGCAATGCTTCAGAGTCCCACTGACATCTGACCAATATGAGAAAAACATGGGAAGAAAATGTCCCAACAAACCTAGATACTATACCAATAAAACGCAATGACAGCACAGCAGAAGAAATGTCAGAAAGGGAGTTCAGAATGTACATAATTAAAACAATCAGGGAAGCAAACGAGGAGATGAAAGAGCAAATGCAGGCATTAAATGATCGCACCGATCAACAGTTCAAAGAGCAATATAGGAAGCAAGAGATCATTTCAATAAAGAGTTAGAAATACTGAAAAGAAAAAAAAAAAATCCTTCAAATGAAGGAGACAATAAACCAAGTTAAAAGCTCCATAGAAAGCATAACCAATAGGATAGAACACCTGGAAGACAGAACCTCAGATATTGAAGAAAAAATATTTAATCTTGAAAACAAGTTGACCAAACAGAGAAGATGGTAAGAAATCATGAACAGAATCTACAAGAATTATGGGATATCATGAAAAGGCCAAATTTAAGAATTATTGGGATTGAGGAAGGCTTAGAGAACAAACCAAAGGAATGAATAATCTATTCAATGAAATAATATCAGAAAATTTCCCAATCTGAAGAATGAAATGGAAAACCAAGTACAAGAGGCCTATAGGACTCCATATATACAAAATTACAACAGACCCACACCAAGGTACATTATATGAAAATACCTAACATACAAAATAAAGACAGAATTTTAAAGGCACGAGAGAAAAGAATCAAATTACATTCAGGGGGAAACCAATAAGAATATCAGCAGATTTTCAATCCAGACCCTAAGAGCTAGAAAGGCCTGGAACGACATTTACCAAGCCCTGAAAGAAAACGGATGCCAACAAGAATCTTATACCCAGCAAAACTTATTTTCAGATTTGACGACGAAATAAGATCCTTCCATGATAAACAAAAGCTAAAAGAATTTACAAAAAGAAAGCCGGCATTACAGAACATTCTCAGCAAAATATTCCATGAGGAAGAGATGAAAAACAATGATGCAATCAGCAACGGGAGGAACTAGCCTAAAGGCATAGCCAAATAAAGGAGAAACCAAATCATGTCAAAAAACAAAAATGAGTCAAATGACTGGGAATACAAATCATATCACAATAATAACCCTGAATGTTAATGGCCTGAACTCATCAATCAAAAGACATAGACTGGCAGATTAGATTAAAAGAAAAATCCAACAATATGCTGCCTGCAAGAGACTCATCTCATACAAGGAGATACCCATAGACTAAAGGTGAAAGGATGGGAAAAAACATACCATGCACATGGACACAGCAAAAAAAAGCTGCAGTATCTATCCTCATTTCAGATAATGTGAACTTCAAGCCAAAACTAGTCACAAGGGATAAAGAAGGACATTACATACTGCTTAAGGGAAGCATAAATCAGCAAGACATAACAATCATAAATATCTATGCCCCAAACATTGGCTCATCCATGTACATCAAACAAATACTTCTTAATTCCAGAAATCAAAAAGACCACAACACAATAATATTAGGCGATTTTAAAACACCTCTCTCACCACTGGATAGATCGTCCAAACAAAAATTGAATAAAGAAACCATAGATCTCAATAACACAATCAACAATTTGAACTTAACGGACATATATAGAATATACCATCCAACAAAGAACGGATACACTTTCATCTCAGCAGCACATGGATCCTTCTCTAAAATAGACCATATTTTATGCCACAAAGCTACTGTTAACAAATACAAGAAGATAGAGATACTACCTTGTACTCTCTCAGATCATAATGGATTGAAATTAGAAATAAATGACAGAATAAAAAACAGAAACTTCTCCAATACCTGGAGACTAAATAATACACTATTATATGATGAATGGATAACAGAAGACATCAGGAGGGAAATAAAAAAATTCTTAGAAGTAAACGAGAACAAAGACACATCATATCAAATCTCTGGGACACTAAGAAAGCAGTACTTAGAGGAAGATTATTTCATGGGGCGCATTCAACAAAAGAAGTAGAAATCAACAAATAACGACTTAACACTATAGCTCAAAGCCCTAGAAAAAGAAGAGCAGACCAACACCAAAGCAGTAGAAGACAGGAAATAGTTAAAATCAGAGCCGAAATCAACAAATTGAAACAAAAGAAACAATTGGAAAAATTAACAAAATAAATAGTTGGTTCTTTGAAAAAATAAACAAAATTGATAAACCCTTAGCCACACTAACAAAGAGAAAGAGGGAGAAAACTCAAATTACTAAAATTCGGAATGAACGAGGAAATAAAACCACAGACACGATTGAAATACAAAACATAATTAGAAGCTACTTTGAAAATATATACTCCAACAAACAGAAAACCTCGAAGACATCAACAAGTTTCTAGAGATATATGAATTACCTAAACTGAACGAGGAGGACATACACAACTTAAATGAATCAATTTCAAGCAATGAAATGGAAGAAGTCATCAAAAGCCTACCACAAAGAAAAGTTCAGGAACAGATAGGTTCTCAGCCAAGTTCTACAAAACCTTTAAAGAAGAGTTCATTCTACTCATTCCAATACTCCTCAGGAGGGAACCCTCCCAAACTCATTCTATGAAGCCAATAAAACCCTGATACCTAAACCAGACAGAGACACATCGAGTAAAGAAAATTTCACACCAATATCCTTAATGAACATCGACGCAAAAATTCTCAACAAAATTTTAGCAAATTGCATACAAAAATATATATAAAAGAAAGTGCACCACAATCGAGTGGGTTTTATCTCAGGGATGCAAGGTTGGTTCAACATCTGGAAATCAATACATGTCATTCACCATATCAACAGACTTAAAGTTAAGAATCACATGATTATTTCAATAGATGCAGAAAAAGCATTCAATAAAATACAGCTTCCCTTCATGCTCAAAACACTAGAAAAAATTGGGGTAGTGGAACATTCCTTAACATTGTAAAGGCCATCTATGCTAAGCCCATGGCCAATATCATCCTAAATGGTGAAAAACTGAAAGCATTCCCCCTAAAAACTGGAACAAGGCAGGGATGACCTCCTTCACCACTTCTATTCAACATCGTCCTTGAAACTCTAGCCAGAGCAATTAGACAAACCAAAGAAATTTAAGGGATACAAATAGGAAAGAAGAACTCAAACTATCCCTGTTTGCTGATGACATGATTATATATTTAGAGGAACCTGGAAATTCCACCAGAAAACTTTTAGAACTCATAAGTGAATTCAGTAAAGTAGCAGGTTACAAGATCAATGCTCATAAATCCAATGCATTTTTATACATAAGTGATGAATCTTCAGAAAGAGAAATTAGGAAAACTACCCCATTCACAATAGCATCGAAAAAAATAAATACTTGGGAATCAATCTCACAAAAGAGGTGAAAGACCTCTACAATGAGAACTACAGAACACTAAAGAAAAAATTAAGAAAACCTTAGAAGATGGAAAGATCTCCCATGTTCTTGGATAGGAAGAATTAATATTGTCAAAATGGCCATACTACCAAAGTGCTATACACATTCAATGCAATTCCAATTAAAATCCCAATGATGTACCTTACAGAAATAGAGCAAGCAATCATGAAATTCATCTGGAAGAATAAAGAACTCAGAATAGCTAAAGCAATCCTCAGTAGAAAGAGCGAAGCAGGGGGTATCGCAATACCAGATCTTCAACTCTATTACAAAGCAATAGTAACAAAAATGGCATGGTATTGGTACCAAAATAGACAGGTAGATCAATGGTACAGAATAGAGGACATGGACACAAACCCAAATAAATACAATTTTCTCATACTAGACAAAGGTTCCAAAAATATGCAATGGAGAAAACATAGCCTCTTCAACAAATGGTGCTGGGAGAATTGGAAATCCATATGCAACAGAATGAAACTAAACCCATATCTCTCACCATGCACGAAACTAAACTCAAAATGGATTAAGGACCTTGGAATCAGACCAGAGACCCTGCATCTTATAGAAGAAAAAGTAGGTCCAAATCTTCAACTTGTTGACTTAGGATCAGACTTCCCTAACACGACTCCCATAGCACAAGAAATAAAAGCAAGAATGAACAACTGGGATAGATTCAAACGAAATGCTTTCTCTCAGCAAAGGAAACTATCAGTAATGTGAAGAAAGAGCCTACGGAGTGGGAGAAAATCTTTGCCACTTATACTTCAGATAGAGTGCTAATTTCCAGAATATGTAAGGAACTCAAAAAACACTACACCAAGAATACAAATAATCCAATCAACAAGTGGGCTAAGGAAATGAACAGACACTTCCAGAAGAAGATGTACAAGCAATCAACAGATATATGAAAAATGTTCAACAACTCTAGTAATAAGAGAAATGCAAATCAAACTACCCTAAGATTCCATCTCACCCCAATTAGAATACCAATTATCAAGAACACAAGCAACAATAGGTGTTGGCAAGGATGTGGGAAAAAGGTACACTCATACATTGCTGGTGGGGTTGCAAATTAGTGCAGCCACTCTGGAAAGCAGTATGGAGATTCCTCAGAAGCTTGGAATGGAATCACCATTTGACCCAGTTATCCCACTCCTTGGCCTATACCCAAAGGACTTAAAATCAGCATACTACAGAGATACAGTCACATCAATGTTCATTGCTGCTCAGTTCACAATAGCCAGATTGTGGAACCAACCTAGATGTCCTTCAATTGATGAATGGATAAAGAAACTGTGGCATATATATACAATGGAATATACTCCGCCATAAAGAATGATAAAATTATGGCATTTGCTGGCAAATGGATGAAACTGGAGAATATCATGCTAAGTAGATAAGCCAATCTCAAAAAACTAAAGGACGAATGATCTCGCTGATAAGCGGATGAGGACATATAATGGGGGTGGGAGGGGTTAGCATTAGGGTTAGGGTTTAGGAGGGTGGTAAGAATGGAGGAGAGAAGGACTCTATAGAGGGAAAAGGGGGGGGGGAGGGGGGGGGAGGAAGGGAAAAAAATAACAGAATGAATCAAACAACATTATCTTATGTAAATTTATGACTACACAAATGGTATGCCTTGACTCCATGTACAAAGAGAGAAACAACATGTATCCCATTTGTTTACAATTAAAAAAAAAAAGAGCAAGTGTGTAGATCTGAAAAATCCACCATAACACGAATTCTGTGAGAGTATGATAGCAAGTCAGGATTAGAAAAATCATACCATCAATGTTGTTGATGCAAGCCATTACCATTCAGATCAGCAATTTAGTTTTATATCAAAATTTAAATTTTGAAGGAACAGAAAAGAACTCTAATTAGTGAAAGAAAATTATACCAAGACAAGTAAACTCAGAGAACCCAAGAACATACTTACAATCCAGTAGTCAGCAAACAAACTAAAGTAAGACAAAACAGCATAACAAACCTCAGAGCGATTTTCATAGGAGAAGCAGATTACTATTTTCTAATTGGTTTGTCTGCTTCCTCCTAACACAGTAGAAACCAATTTCTAGATAATATTGATCTGACACTTTAACAAAGGGATTCATAGAGCATCTAGTTAAAATGAGTGCGGGAAAGTAAATATAGCTTTCGTAAAGGAATCTTTCAGAACGTAGTTCAAACTGTTTAAAGCATCGAACCATATGATCAATACAATATATTTTCAAAAACATGGAATCACTTTTCTAGGGCACACCACATCTACAAAAATGCAGAAGCACTTTTTAGGAGTCCTGGAAAGTAACTCAACTACACAAAGTTTTATACATAAATTGAAGTTTCCATTTCTGGAAATGTTATGGTCATAATATCATAGCACTGAACTATTTCTGTAAAATTTCACCAATTAAGCTTTCTTGTTTCAATAGTTTTTCTTTTACTCACTCAGACTTCTTTTCACAGGTCTTAGAAGACTCTTCAATTCTCTTCTCTAGCTCCAGGACAGCCTCCTCTTTGTTTAAAAGCATCTGCTGTGTCTGCATAAGTTCTTCTGCTAAAGTTTTCAACCTAGAATGGCAATTTCAATATTATCAATCAACACGTTAATTATGTAGACTTTACCCTTACGGAGAAAGCACTCACACTCTAACATGGTGATGTCTAAAATAAGAGTCACACATAATTTAATTTAAAATGTCCATTCCTTTGTTGCATTAGCCATGTTTCAAGTGCTAAGTTGAAATGTGGTTAATGGTTTACCTCACTCGATACCACAAAGAACAGTTCAATATTCCCAAGAAGTACTCTTGGTGTAGTGTTGGTGTAAAGAATCTAATTTCTTCAAACCTAAAAGAAATATGGAAACAAAGTATGGAAAGAAGAAAGATGAGGACTAAGTAAATAAAAATGAGAAGTATGCAGTGACAAGACCATGCTTCTTGTTTTCAGACCAACATAGGTTCACATTCTGACTTTGCCACTTTTTCTCTAAGACCATGGTCAAATTCTTAAGGTCACTGAATCTATTTTCTTATTCGTAATTCTAGTACAATAACAGTTGGCTAAGAGACTTGCTTTGAGGATTAAATGAACTAAGCTATAAATAATGACTGGCACTTTGTAGATAATGAATAAGTGGTAACTAAATTAATTTGCACATATTGTCTCATTTAATCTTTATAACAATCTTATGAGATAGACACTATGATACTTATTTTAAAGAAAACAAAGTGAATTCAGCTGCATAGCAGTTTCAAAGGATGGTAAGCCCTAAGTCCATATATAATAATAATAATGTTTTCAAAGTATTTTCTACATAGATGTGAAGATAATTTAATATACAAAATTAATATGTACTCATAGTCCAAATAATTTATGGTTGCATTAAATGCATCCATTCCTTAATGAAAATACTGCTATCATTAAAACACATCTATTATATAACATTAAAATATTTATGGTTAGCCTTTCAAAGTAAGAATGAAATCCAAAGGAGACGAAAGAAAATATTAAATAATCTAACTCTACAAAAACATCAATTTGTTTGAAGTTAAAGAGATCATAAATTAAAAGTCAAAAACAAAAGGAAAATTAGAGTTTCACTGTAATATTAACAGTGCAAATTATAAGCAAAAGCTCTTTTTACTGCATAAAAACTCCTAAAAGAAGATAACCCAAAAATAAATAAATAAATAAAAGAAAATTCTAAAAAAAAAAGAAGAAGAAGAAGAAGATAACACAACATGAAAATGATCAAAAGACCCAAAGGAAGTTCATCAAAAAAAAAAAAAAAATCAAATGATCAATAAGTATATATAATTATTTAGTACATAACCCACAAATCACTGCCTTGGGATCATTAAACAAACAGTAACTTATTATTAACCTACTGAAATTGACAAGTACAAAAAAGAGTAATAATGTCCAGTATTCACAATGTAGTGTAAAAAAAATAAAGAGAAAACACTCATACACTATTAATGTGACAAAAGAGGTCCGATTTTTCAAAAGTCAACTTAGAATTGTCTCTCAAATATTAAATAAGAATATTTTGACCATCTAACACCTGTCTTTAAAACATCTGCACAATATGTACAAAAATTGTCTATATGAAGTTGTTTGCAACATTGTTTATAAAGAACAAATCTTCTATTTAAAAAACTATCAAGTACATATTTCAACTTAAGATATTTATTAAGTCCATAGTATATAACTTTGTACTTTTATTAACAACAAATGCTTATTGATTTTTGTTTTCAACTTTATTAGAAATTCCTATTAAAGTGCTGTTTCTCATTTTTAAAAATGAAAACTATTTAAATGTTCATTAATAGGGAAATGGCTAAATACATTTTAATTCATTTACAATACAAAAGAGCATATAGCCCCTAAAAAAAGTGGGGTATACACATCTGAGAGTTTTCTTTTTTCTGGGGAGGGGTACTAGGGATTGAACTGAGGGGATGTTGACCCTGAACAACATCTCCAGTCCTATTTTATATTTTTTATTTACAGACAGGATCTTGCTGGGTTGCTTAGTGCCTCACTTTTGCTGAGGTTGACTTTGAACTTGCAATCATCCTGCCTCAGTATCTTGAGCCACTGGGATTACAGGGATTTTTCCACAGCACCCAGCAAAAGTTTTCTAACACATAATTTTAAATTACAAGGGCAGATATAGAGAGATCCAAGATGGCAGACTAGAGGGAAGTTACGTTCCTTAAACTCTGTAATTTGGGTTTCAAGCAGAGGATATTTGTTTCTCTGTGAGGTAGTCTTTGCTACTTATCGATCCCCCTGCTGTTTACGCCATTTGTTGGCTGCAATCACCTGCAATCAGCCAACATATCGACTACTTTTTCAGTGCAGATTGTTCACTGACTGGCACCTATCATCACCATTTGCCTGTTTCATGCCTCTTGCCTGCTCATCGCCTGACTTTCACCTACTCATCACTCACTGCCTGAGGTTCACCTGCTGATCCTCCACCAGTAGCCTGCAGACCAACTGCAGACCACCATGGGATTGCCAGCTGCTTCTGTTGCCTGGAAGTCCACTGTCACAGTACCCACAGGTTTGGATACACATGGCTGCCACCATTTTGGGGCAACAGCCAGGACCTGAAGGACTCCCAACTGGACTGACAAAACCCTCAGCCTGACCAGCTGCACCCTGCCTCTAGAACCTGCCAACCGACTGAGCACGCCCCACCACCAGGAACCCCGGACCAACTGACTGCGCCCCACCTCCAGGACCCATCAAACATACCGACCACACCCTGTCTCTAAGAGCCCTGCCTGACCAGCTGCACCGCGCCTCCAGGATCCCTGGTCAATTACGCCCATGCCCCAAGCTGCAGGTCCCCATTTGCCAATACATTTGGAAGCCAGTGTGGCCATCTTGAATTATCCTGGAAGCAGATGCTCCCATCTTTAGGTGGGGCAAATCCCATCCTGACACGCCTGCTGGAGACTGGAAGTTCATTGTCAAGTACCTCTCATGCATCAGGCTACTGAAGACTGGGAGGTGTGATAATATATAACTGTTATAGTGTAGATTTTTTTTTCGTTTATTTTCTCCTTTTTGAAAATTTTTAAGTTTTATTTCTTTACTTTTCTTCCTCTATTTTCCTTTTGTTTCCCTGTTTCATCAGTCTCTTTCTCCATTTTCTCATGTTAACAACCAACTTCTTTTTATTTACAGTTTCACTCATTCTATGAACTAGAACTGCTATATACTCTTTTCTTATTCCATTAACAGTTACATTTTATACCCCTCCCCATTCTCTTTTTCCTCCATTAAAACTGCAGACCTTATTGCAAATCTATTTGTCATACTGTAATAATTGAACTCATCCACTCTGTTGATTATGACAATGTTGTTAGCATCTTCATAGGGGCTATTTAGGTTCGGGTTGCATAATGTCTGTACTAGGTGCTGCTAATGTTGATCTCTCCCTTAAAGAAGAGGTTTTGGAAACCTACAGAGTTGCTATAGGCCTACAGGGGGTAAATTGCGATACCCCAGATCTGCACTACTAGAGGGGAAGATACATTAACAACATGAAAAAACAAGGGAATAAAATGTTCCAAACAAACCAAGATTCTATATTAATAGAATCCAGTGACAGCACATACAACATATGTCAGAAAAGGAGTTCAGAATATACATAAATAAAATTATTTGTGGTCCACTTCTCCCACATCCCTCCACTTGACCCAAACTGAATCCCACATGATAATCTCTCTTCTTAGAATATTCCTTCTCCTCCCTGAACTGACATTAGCTGCTGAACCACTGTCCATTCATCAAGATGCATTGTAGGGAGCCAGCCCGCCCCCCCAACACCGAGGTCAGATGCCATCACTGAGCTGCCCGCCAGCCCCCCCACCCCCACACCTCAGACAGACGCTGTTGCTGAACCCGGCCCCCTCAACCCAAGGTCGGATGCCAGTACTGAGCCCCCAGCCTGCCCCACACCAAAAGATGGAGGCTGTAGCTGAGCCTGCCTGCCTGTCCCCCTACTGCTGAGGGACACTGCACCTGCCTCTGTGCTGACTCACAGCACCCTCCCTGGGGCTCCCCAGCTTCCTTGGAGGCTGATGCAGGCATTTTGAATTATTCCTGAGGACGTGTCCATTATCATTGTAAGGGCAGCTCCCTTCCTGAGGCACCTACAGGAGACTGGAGGCCCTTTGACAGGTACCTCTATTTACTCACTTACATCCTACACCCTTTCCCATCCAATTGTTCACAACTAGAAAATATTGTAAACAGTAATCGAACTGATCCTGTTCATTACAATAATGTTAAAGTTTTTATAGGGGCTATATGGTTCAGGGCTGCATGTTCTCTATATTGGGTGCTACTGGTATTGATCTCCCCTTCAAAAAAGAGGTAGTGGAAAACTGCAGGGTCATAATAAGCCTGCAGGGGGAGAACTTCAGTATCTCTGATCTTCACTGCTAAAGGGGAATATATGGAAACAATATGAAAAAACAAGGGAAGAAAGTGTCCCTAACAAACCAAGATGCTATTGTGATAGAATCCAATGACAGCATGGCAATAGAAATGACAGAAAAAGAGTTTAGAATCTGCATACTTAAAATTATCCGTGAAGCAAAAGATGAGATAAGAGAGCAAATGCAAGCAATGCATGACCATTCCAAAATGTTAAAAGAGCAAATGCAGGAAACAAAAGAACATTTCAATAAAGAGATAGAGATTCTGAAAAAAAAAACCAAACAGAAATACTTGAAATGAAAGAAACAATAAACCAAATTAAAAACTCAATAGAAAGCATCACCAACAGAATAGATCTCATGGAAGGCAGAATCTCAGACAAGGAAGACAAAATATTTAATCTTAAAAATAAGTTGAAAAAACTGGGAAGATGTTAAGAAGTCATGAACAGAACCTCCAAGAATTATGGGATATCATTAAAAGACCGAATTTAAGAATTATTGGAATTGAATAAGGCACTGCAATACAAACCAAAGGCATAAACAACCTGTTCAAAGAAATAATATCGGAAAATTTCCCAAACCTGAAAAATGAAATGGAAATCAAATACAAGAGGCTAAAGAACACAAGGTGTACAAAATTACAACAGATCCACACCAAGACACATTATAATGAAATACCTCACATATGAAATAAAGATAGGATTTTAAAGGCTGTGAGAGAAAAGCGTCAGATTACATACAAGGGGAAACCAATACAGATGTCAGCAGATTTCTCAGCTCTGACTCTAAAAGCAAGAAGGGCCTGGAACCCTATATTTCAAGCTCTGAAAGAACACCGATGCCAACCAAGAATCCTATACCCAGCAAAATTAACCTTCAGATTTAAAGAAGAAATAAAATCCTCCCATGGTAAGCAAAAATTAAGAGAATTTACAAATAGAAAGCCTGCCCTACAGAACATTCTCAGCAAAATATTTCGTGAGGAGATAGTAGGGGTCTCCAACCTCATATCAGATAAAGTTAACTTCAAACCTAACTTAGTCAGAAGGTATAGAGAAGGACATTTCTTACTGCTTAAGGGAACAATACAAGTCAGCAAAGGGAGGAATTACCCTAAAGGAAAAGTCAATCAAAGGAGAACCAAGTCAAGCTAAAAACCAAAAATAAGCCAAAATGACCAGGAATACAAATCATATCACAATAATAACCCTAAATGTCACTGGCCTAAACTCAATAATCAAAAGACATAGACTGGCAGATTGGATTAAAAAGAAAGACACAACAATATGCTGGCTCCAAGAGCCTCATCTCATAGGAAAAAAGACATCCACAGACTAAAGGTGAAAGGATAGGGAAAAAACATACCATGCACATGAATCCAGTAAAAAAGTAGGGGTCTCCATCCTCATATCAGATAAAGTGGACTTCAAACCTAAGTTAGTCAGAAGGGATAAAGAAGGACATTTCATACTGCTTAAGGGAAGCATAAAACAGCAAGATATAGTGATTTTAAGTATTTATGCCCCAAACAATGGAGCAACTATGTATATTAAAAAAAAAAAAAACCTTCTCAATTTTAAGAATCAACTAGATCAAAACACATTAATAGTGGGGGACTTTAACACACCCCTCTCACCACTGGACAGACCCTCCAAACAAAAACTGAACAAAGAAACTATAGAACTAAATAATGCAATCAATGATAGAGACTTAATGGATATTTACACAGTATTTCATCCCTCATCGAGCAAATATACTTTCTTCTCAGCAGCTCATGGATCCTTCTCTAAAATAGAGCATATGCTATGCCACAAAGAAGCTATTAGTAAATACAAAAAAATAGAGATCCTACCCTGTATCCTATTAGACCATAATGGAATGCAATAAGAAATGAATGATAAAATAACAAACAAAAACTATTCATTGACCTGGAGACTAAATAATATGCTATAGAATGATGCAATGATAACAGAAGACATCATGGAAGAATAAAAAAAATTCTCAGAGGTAAATGAAAATAATGACACAACATATCAAAATCTCTGGGACACTATGAAAGCAATACTAAGAGGAAAGCTCATTGCATTAAAAAAGCTCATACATTAAAAAAATAAAAAGTCAACAACTAAATGACCTAACATTACATTTCAAAACCCTAGAAAAAGAAGAACAGAACAACACCAAAATAGAAGACAGGAAATAATTAAAATCAGAGTTGAAATCAATGAAACTGAAACGAGAAACAATTCAAAAAATTGATAAAACAAAAAGTTGGTTCTTTGAAAAAGTGAACAAAATTGATAAACCCCTAGCCATACTAATGAAGAGAAGGAGAGAGAAAACTCAAATTACTAGAATTTGTGACTAAAAAGGAAAGATCATGACAGAACCACTGAAATACATAACATAATTAGAAGTTACTTTGAAAATCTATACTCCAACAAAATAGAAAATATCAAAGACATTGACAAATTTTTAGAGACATATGATCCTCTCAAACTGAATCAGGAAGACATACAATCTAAACAGATCAATTCCAAGCACCAAAATAGAGAAGCCATCAAAAGCGTACCAACCAAGAAAAGCCCAGGACCAGATGGATTCTCAGCCGAATTCTACAAGACCTTCAAAGAAGAACTGATACCAATACTCCTCAAAGTATTCCAGGAAATAGAAAAGGAGGGAACCATTCAAATTCATTCTATGAGGCTAGTATCACTCTGATACCAAAACCAGACAAAGACACATCAAGCAAAGAAACTTTAGACCAATATCCCTGATGAACATAAATGCAAAAATCCTTAACAAAATACTGGTAAATCACATACAAAAATATATTAAAAAGATAGTGCACAATGATCAGGGATGCAAGGTTGGTTCAACTACAGAAATCAATAAATGCAATTCATCACATCAATAGGCTTAAAGTTAAGAATCACATGATTATTTCAGTAGATGCTGAAAAGGCCTTTAATATACAGCACCCCTTCATTCTCAATGCACTAGAAAAAACAGGAATAGTAGAAACATACCTCAATATTGTAAACCCTATCTATGCTAAGCCCATGGCCAACATCATTCTTAACGGAGAAAAACTGAAAGCATTCCCTCTAAAAACTGGAACAAGACAGGGATGTCCTCTTTCACCACTTCTATTCAACATCATCCTTGAAATACTAGCCAGAGCAATTAGACAGACCAAAGAAATTAAAGGGATATAAATAGGAAAAGAGGAACTCAAGTTGTCACTATTTGCCAATGACATGATTCTATTTTTACAGGATCCAAAAAACTCCTCCTGAAAACTTATAGACCTAATAAATGAATTCTTCAAAATAGCAGAATATAAAATCAACACACGTAAATCTAAAGCATTTTTATTCATAAGCAATGAAACATCTGAAAGGAAAATGAGGAAAACAACTTTGTTCACAAAAGCCTCAAAAAAAAAAAAAAAAAAAAAAAAAAAAAAAAAAAAAAACTAAAACACTTTGGAATCAATCTAACCAAAGAGGTGAAAGATCTCTACAATAAAACTACAGAACATTAAAGAAATAATTGAAGAAACCTTAGAAGATGGAAAGATCTCTCCTGTGTTCCTGGATAGGCAGAATTAATATTATCAAAATGGCATACTTTCAAAGGTGCTATACAAATTTAATGCAATTCCAATTATCCTAATGACATTTCTCATAGAAATAGAGAAAGCAATCATGAAATTCATCTGGAAGAACAAAATATGCAAAATAGCCAAAGCAATCCTGGGCAAGAAGAGTGATGCAGAAGGTATCACAATACCAGATCTTAAACTCTACTATAGAGTAATAATAACAAAAACAGCATGATATTGGAACCAAAACAGACAGGTAGACCAATGGTACAGAATAGAAGACATGGAGATATACCCACATAAGTACAGTTATCTCATACTTCACAAAGGTGCCAAAAATATACAATGGAGAAAAGATAGCCTCTTCAACAAATGGTGCTGGCAAAACTGGAAATCCTATACAGTAAATGACATTAAACCCCTAGCAAAATCCAATTCAAAATGGATCAATGATCTAGGAATTAGACCTGAGACCCTTCACCAAATAGAAGACAAAGTAGGCCCAAATCTTCATCACGTTGACTTAGGACCAGACTTCCTTTACAAACCCCCATAGCACAAGAAATAAATGCAAGAATCAATAAATGGAATAGATCAAACTAAAAGTTTTTTCTCAGCAAAGGAAACAATCAATATTGTGAATAGAGAGCCTAGGTAGTAGGAGAAAATCTTTTCCACACTCACTTCAGACAGAGCACTAATCTCCAAAGTTTATAAAAAACTTAAAAACTCTACACCAAAAATACAAAGAACCCAATCAATAAATGGACTAAGGAACTGGACAAACACTTCACAGAAGAAGATATACAGGTGAAAATATGAAAAGTGCTTATCATCTCTAGTAATTAGAGAAATGCAAATTAAAACCACCCTAAGATTTCATCTCACTTCAATTAGAATGGCTATTATCAAGAACACAAGCAATAATAAGTGTTGGTGTGGATGTGGGGAAAAAAGGCACACTCATACATTGCTGGTGGAGTTGCAAATTGGTGCAGCCACTTTGAAAAGCAGTATGGAGATTCCTCAGAAAACTGGAATGGATCCACCTTTTGAACCAGCTGTCCTACTCATTGATCTATACCCAAAGGACTTAAAATTAGCATACTACAGTGATGCAGCCACATCAATGTTCACAGCAGCTCAAATCACACTAGCTAGATTGTGGAACCAACCAAGATGCCCTTCAACAGATAAATGGATAAAGAAACTGTGGTATATATACACAATGGAATATTACTCAGCCATAAAGAAGAAAAAAATTATGGCATTTGCTGGTAAATGGATGAAGTTGGAAAATATCATGCTAAGTGAAACAGACAAGCCCAAAAAACCTAAGGCCAAATGTTTTCTCTGATAACTGGCTGATGATAATAAGGGAGGGTGGCAGGGGGGAAATAGAAGAATGAAGGAATTTTGAACAGTATAGAGGAAAATGATGCAGGAGGGGATGTGGGAAGGAGAGATAGTAGAATGAGACGATAGTATTACCCTAATATATATGTATAATTACATGAATGGTGTGAATCTACATTGTGTACAACCATAGAAATGAAAAGTTGTACCCCATTTGTGTACAATGAATCAAAATGCAGTCTATAAACTTTTTTAAATTTTAAATAATAAAAAAGGGAAGATGTAGAAGAATACATTGTTCTAATCTAGATTAAAGTACATGTATTTGTATATGTGGACCCCAAAATTCATCTGTTGAAGCCCCAATCTCCACATGATAATGTTATTTGGAGCCTTGTGCGTGCTCACATGCACTCTCTTTGTCTCTCTCTCACTACACACACACACACACACAAACACACAAAGAGGTCATATAGTACACAGAAGAAGGCAGCCATCTACAAGACAAAAAAGAAGCTTCACTAGGAACTGAAGGTACCTTGATCTTGAACTTCCTATCCTCCAAAACCCTGAGAAATAAACTTCTATTGTTCAAGCCACACATCCTTTAGTAACAATTGCCACACATCCTTTAGTGGCAATTCAAGCAGACTAATAAGATCCATGTATATTTAATTGTATGTGTTTGTGAGTACATAGGAGAAACATAAGATGACCCCAGATGACCTAAACAACATTTTTATCAATAAACTGAGCGGTGTGGGATTGGGGTGAGGGATGATTTAAGGCCAAGAACACCTTTCATAGCTTATTCTATACCTATGATGTTTTAATTTCTTATAAAAAGAATGAAGTCAATTTTTTTAAATTATTAAATAATAGGTAACAGAGGTAAAAGAGGAAGCAAACCTAAGAGACATAATCAGAATTCAAAATACGGCAATCCAGATTGTTTCATTTTTGTTTGGAATTAACAATGATAAATCACAATAGGTTTCTGAGGACATTAATAAATTAAGGCAAAACAAAATGAGTTAAATTTATAATAATGATCCAGTCATCAGGTAAAGGTCAAATTAATATGAGCATTTTTAATAAGATGTATGTATGTATTCTTAAGAAATTTGCATCACACCTAGCAAAATTATGTTTTTAATATAACAAAGATAGGGGTTTCACTATCTGAAAAATTCACCTGCATGGAATACTTCATATAGTGACTATCAGATAAAAAGTGTATTAATATATTAAATTATGAAGATCATTTTCCAGAAAGCTATATTTCAATCCCTGGCTTAGTAAGTTACTTACTAAATAATTATAATTAAATAAAAAATAATACATAATAATACAAATAAATAAATAAATAATACATAATGCTTTGCCATTTATAAAACTTCGCCTTACATACGATCTCATTTAATCCTTGTAGAAGTATAAAACATAAGGCCCTACCTCAGAAACCATCGCAATCACTTTCCACCACCCCACCTGGGGAAACAGCAAAGAACCAGTTTCTTTCCACTGTCTTGGCCAAGCTACAAAAAAAACTGAATTCAATAAAAAGCTCTTCCCTCTCTTTTATCATTTTCTTCTCTATTCTAACTTTTGCTTCTTTCCTCTATGACTTATTCCATTCCTGCTTTATTTTCCATTCACCTCTATTCTGAAGTCCTCAATTGTTCATTTAAACAAGTCTTTACTAAGTACATTCCTTGTATCAGCCACTCCACTAGACACTTGAAATACAAACAATAAAATAAGTTTGCCTGAACAAACTTACATTCTACTAAGACAGACTTCAAAACAAAAAAGATAGGTTATTTAGAGGAATGAAATTATGTAGAGAAAGTATTTCCCCTTCTTACCACAATGCCTCTAAGGAAAAAAACAAAAAAAAACCCTAGAGTGAGTAGATTAAGAGAAAAACATTCTACCAGTTACAGATTATGTATAGATAATATAATGTGCATATTTCAAAGCACCATTCAACATTGTTATTATACATATTTGTATGAAAATATAACAGTAACAGTTCAAATGGCTTATTTTTTATGTTTTAAAATCAAATATCAAGGTAATTTCATGTAAATCAGTTAAATATTATAGAATGTTGCCCTAAGAAATTCATAAAGTAACATAATAATTAACATTTATTTAGTGTCGAATACAGTTTTAAGCACTTTAAAAATAAGCATTTAAATTTACATAATTCTTATAACAAACTAACATTATCTGAGGAACTGAGGCACAGGGAGGATAAGGATTTTGGCCAAAGTGGCAGAACTGGTAAATGGAAAGGTGGTATTATAGTCCAAGCAGCTTAAATCCTGAGTCCACTCTCTTGACTAATATCCTCTGTTTTAAGTAATTTCAGTTCATAAAATTATCATATGGGTGTATATATGAATATATGCTTATATATAGGAATATATAGCATATAAATGAATACATGCTTCAACAAGTACATAAAGAAATAAATTCAAGGTCATTCGTTGAGGCACTGCCTATAATCACAATAACCAAAGGGTAAAGATCTACTTAAAGATGCTTTCCCTACTCAATTTTATAAGCTTCAAGTCTCACAAAACTCAGACCTACTCTTGGCAATAGGAAAAAACTAGAAATAACCTAAATGTCCATAAATAAACAGCTAAATTTGTTACACTACATGCCAGGAGTAAAACACCATACACCATTAAAAAGTTTTCATACATGTTAAGAAAAGAGGGTGATGGAAGGGGTATGCACAGCTGGGTGCAGTGGAGCACACCTTTAATCTCAGCAAATCAGCAGGAGGATTGTGAGTTCAAAGCCAGTCTCAGCAAAAGTGAGGTGCTAAGCAACTCAGTGAGACACCTTCTCTAAATAAAGTACAAAATAGGGCTGGGATTGGCTCAGTGATCGATGCCCCCTGAGTTCAATCCCTGGTACCAAAGAAAAAAAGTATGTGCAAAATAACCCTCAATTAAATAAAAAATAATGTATATGTTTATATACAGATTCTGGAAAGACATACAAACTTTTTTCATGAATTAACCCCGGATGTTAGCAAGGACAGGGTGTCTACAAAAGAGGGAAAGAGAACTTTTAGTTTCATGTATATTCTTTTGTACGTATTTATCATCCTTATGCATTCACTAGAAATGTTTTTTCTTGCTGTGCTAGGGTTCAAACCCAGGGCACTGTGACTACTAGGTAAACATTATAACACTGAGCTCTATATCTCATTTTAGCTCAACTGGATAATTTTTTAAGATTGAATTTTATTGAAAGATACAAAGACCTAAACATCTATCGCAGATAATAGCAAGTCTTCAAAATGTAAACAATACAGCCTTTATCCTTTACTATCATCTATCATTATCTAAATTTTACAGTACTCTTAAACATAATATCCTAAAAAGTATAAATGACTTGTCAAACAAATCATCTTAACTTTTATTTCTTACATTAAATTAACAATACTGTCATTTTAATTGTAACATTTGGGTTAATAAAAAAACTAAATGGAATAAGGGTTACAATCACCTGAAGTAACTTTTCTGATATCTCTTTCCTTTTTTACTGCAACATAAATTGAAGAAATAAACTATTTCTTGCTGTCTCTTCTTCAAATGTAATTGCAGCAGCATAACATTTTACAAATGACTTTCTATACCTTGACACAAATTGTTACGAACTTTTCTCAAGATTAAACAGAAAGTAGTTCCTAATCAACCAAGCAAAAGTTGTTAAATATATTCACCTCCTAATACCCAACCTAATTCACCTCCAATCCAACAAATCTACCTGTTTCTTCCATACAGTTTTTATGTTTTCCTCAAATTGTCCTCCTAACTTGATATCTCCCTTCTAATTCTTTTATGTTTTTCTAGATCTTTCAACTCACTCATTTCAAAAGTATTCCTTGGGACTGGGGAGATAGCTCAGATGGTAGAGTGCTTGCCTCACAAGCACAAGGCCCTGAGTTCGATCCCCAGTACCGCAAAAAAAAA
This sequence comes from Sciurus carolinensis, assembly GCF_902686445.1. Classification (NCBI taxonomy): domain Eukaryota; kingdom Metazoa; phylum Chordata; class Mammalia; order Rodentia; family Sciuridae; genus Sciurus; species Sciurus carolinensis. The sequence goes on along the minus strand of NC_062218.1, from coordinate 92,556,722 downwards.
AAAAAAAAAAAAGTATTCCTTGAACATAGCTAGACAAAATTCCAGTATATGGTCAACCAGAGAGCAACCCTGAGCTAAGATAAGTGAAACAAACCAAAGACAGACTTGGTAAAGCCAAGGTTCTGTTTCAGAAGGGAGGGAATATTGAAACATTTGATATCCTGTTGGATATACACTGATTCACGTAGTTGGATAAGTTAAGTTAGTGTCATCCTGGACAATAGGAGCTAGTGTTTTCTGTAAAGATCTGGACAGTAAATAATTATTTGGGCTTTGCCACCAAAAAGTAAAATCAAGGATACTATGTAGGTAGTAGTATAAAAAAAAGAGAAAATAAATATTCACAAATATTTTATTGGCAAATTTAAAATACAATAATAATTGAAAACAATTTATGGTAATACTAGCCTATGAATCACTTATGGTAATAATACCTCCCTTCTTTGAAGCTGAAAGTTAATGCTTATCAAAATCAACTGTAAATGCTCAACTGTTAATGCACAGATATACAATGAGATTTTACATACTTCATCACTGGAAATGTCTCTTCACACAGATTGGTACCATTGATATCAATATTGATCAATGAGCATATGACTTTAATTAAGTACAGTCAGCATATAGCAGGCATAATGTCACTGCACAATAATGCAAGGCTTTGCCATGTAATTCAGTAACAAAACAATCCACTGTACTGTGCCTTAAAAGTAAGGCATTCGAAATCCATTTTCTCTTCTTGTTTTGACACAATAGGCATGAACTGATAATAAAAAGTAAATAAAATGTTCAGTATGCCAATATGTGTAGCACTCAAAATGGTGCTGAGTTATAACTGTGTCACTCAGATTTGTTTTGTGCCAGGCAGTGGTGTGAAGTGATGAGAGTGCCACATATGGTTGCTGTCACAACACAACTGCTTGACTCTGCTGTTGTAACAGTAAATCACCCGGACACAACAGGTAATGAATAAACATGACTGTGTGCCAATAAAACTTTTATTTATGTACTCTGATATTCAAATTTAATACACTTTTCATGCAATACAAAATATAATCCCTCTTTTGATTTTCTTTCAACATGTAAAAATAAACACCACTCTTAGTTCATGGGCTGCACAAGAATAGGCAGCAAGATAGACTGGTTCAGAGGCTACATATAGATTGTCAACTCATGCCTACAAGATCTAGAAGAATCACTTTTCTATATAGAAAATTAGCATTCTTTGTTTAAAAGATTCTACTTATATTCCATAATAAATGCTAACCTGTTGTGATTTTAAATTTTTAAACAGATGAATGGATAAAGAAACTACGGTATATAGACACAATGGAATATATTCAGTCATAAAGAAGAATAATATTTGGCATTTGCAGATAAAGGAATGGGAATGAAGAATATCATCCTAAGTGAAATAAGCCAATCCCAAAAAAACCAAAGGCCGAATGTTTTCCCTGGTAAGTGGATGATGATATATAATGGGGGTGGTGGTGAGGGCTGACAGAAGAATGGAGGAACTTTAGATTACATAGAGGGAAATGAGAGGAGGGAGGCAGCAAGGGTATGAAAGATGGTGGAATGAGACAGACTCATTACCCTATGTACATGGATGAGTACACAAATGGTATGAATCTACACTGTGTACAACCATAGAAATGAAAAGTTGTACCCCATTTGTATACAATGAATCAAAATGCAGTCTGTAAAAACTAAATAAATAATTTTAAAAATTAAAAAAATTTAAAAATAAATTTTAAAAATGTATTAAAAAATAATTTTAAAAAATGAGAAGCATGAGGCCTGAGGTAGGAATTTACTTTAGAATATAAGACAATATATACATTTTACACAATCTTGCAGAATTATAATATATGTCCTATGCTAGGAATTAATATAATAATACCTCATTTGAAATTAGAAAATAAAGTGAACAAAACAACAAAATAAGACCTTAACCTTACTATTTTGCTAAAATCAATCAAAATTACTCCTTTGACAAACATGTTAATGTTATTTTGGAATGACCTATCTATAATTTGCTATAAACTGCTAAGGTGCCAATTTATAACTCAATGGAAGTTTGCAATATATCTCAAATGTATGCTTCATCTGTTCAAAATAACAAAAATCACAATAAGCACTTAAATATATTCTTATGTTCATAATTATGTATCCTAACGTTTTTGTTACTTAATGAACTAAAATTAATGATTTCCAAATTATTTAATTAAATAGTGATCAGATAAGAAGAAATATTTATATATTCAATTTAACAAGTGGCTGATTAAAAATCAATTCTTATTTATAATCTATTCTAATATAGTACCCTTTGCAGCCACTTGGCAAAGAAGATAGATCCAAAAAAAAAGCTGTTGATGGGGGGAAGAGTAGTTATAGATAACAGAGCAAACAAAGGAACCTCAAATTCAAGTCTGAAAGTAATGCAGCCTAAAAGCATGTGTGATGAGAAGTATATAACTTCAGATGTTCAGTGCCAATCATTATCAGACCTGAGAAACAGCCTCCACCACAGGTAAAGATACCAAACACTCTTTCTGTAAAAAGGAAATAATCCTATAAATCACTAAATTTAACTCTTGTTTGCATATACACCAATATAAATATAGTTGACATCTAGATAATGAGATTATGATAAAATGTTTTGTGGTACATGTTTAGACAGGTTAAGGCAATAACTTTGTCATGAATAAATTATGTCATTAGATTTCCATCAAACAGAGTTTAAGTAATCTTTACAGTTTCACCAAATATTATGCATAAGTTATATCATTTACATTTCTGACAACACTTGATAAGAGGGCTCATTTCTCTATGCCATACAAAACATTGGTCATTATCAAATTAATTATATCTCTGCCAATCTGGTAAGTGAAATAGCCTCTTTCTTTTAAATTTATGTTTGTCAATGGAGTGTATCTTTTCACATGATTATTGGATATTTATATTTATTTTTCTAATAGCTATTTGTTCCTTTCTTTTATTTCTATTGATATATTTCAATACAATCAATAAATTAACAATTTTAATGTCTTCGGGAAAGTAAAGTGTTAACTCTAAAGTGTTAACATATAGTAAAAGAAAGTACTCTTAATTTTAAAAAAATACATATATGTATATATGTGTTTTAATGGAATTACCTTAAATTTATCTTAACATTGCCAAGTCTTTCTTGAATAAAATTCTTGAAGAAACCTTAATCTTAAACTCATCCTAAATACTGTGCAATGAATGTAGCTCAATTTTTCCCCTCAGTAAGATGTAAGCATTAAATCTTACAATACATTATTAAAATTTATTATCTTCATTTATGATATTTTCTTCACTGTTTATCACCATGATTAAGAAACAATGATTTATAAGCATAACTAATTCTATTCTCATTATACCCTAAAAGAAATAAAAACAAATTCTTCTTCAGTTATAAAATCTCTGATAACATAAGCTTATAACAGGTAGCTTTTTAAAATTTTACCCCATTATACCCAAATATTTATGTTTGTTCTTTTTGGAGTTTACTGAGTAAATTGTCAATTTGAGTATAAACTTCTTGAAGGTACAAATCTTTACAACCTTAAATATATGGACAAAATTATTTTGTTAAATAAATATGTTATCTGGGAGCAAGACTGATAAAAAAAATCAGGGGCAATTTATACCATATATTCTTGTACCATGCAACACATGAATTAAGAAATGTAATATCTAACTACACAGGAATTGAGAAACTACCAAACCATCTTGCACCATGAGGTCACTCATTTGTTGTTTACAGCACAGTTTCTCAACCTCAGCACTAGTGGTATTGTTGCCAGATAATTCTTTGTCATGGGATACTGTCCTGTACATGAAAGGATGTTTAGCAGCATCGGTGACTAATGTTTCTGGAAATTGTCAAATGTTCCCTGGAGGACAAAATCTGCCCAGGTGAAAACTACCAGTTTAGAAATAGCTGACACGTAAATGTCAATGGTCAAAGAGATCCAGTAGAGGGCATCAAAAACTTGGAGAACAGCTTCAAGAAACCCAGTATAGTTGCCAGGAAAATCTAATTCAGAAGACTCGCATGCCTCCACTCCTCTCATTAGTAGCCAATCCTCCGTAATTATTAAACCCATATCTTTAACAGGAGATTTGTGCAAAAGCATTTGTCAGTTACTTCAATTCTGTATGACAAGCTTTAAATATTTCAAACACCTTTACAAAACTAATTCTCCAATCCTACGTGAGCTAATTATCTATACCACTACATTGCTACTGAACAACTGAAGGTGATTAATTACATTAGATGAGAACTTTTGACTGTTATTTGGGGTAAAAATTGATAAGTGAAATAATTTACAAGTTCAATATTAAAGAGAAATCACTTCTAACTATGGTTCTGACACAAAGGTAAGCACTTACAATGCTTACTAATAAATATGTTTCTTGGCTGGGCACCATAGCACATGCCTGTAATCCCAGTGGCTCCCGAGGCTGAGATTGTAAGTTCAAAGCCAGCCTCAGCAACTTAGCAAGGCCCTAAGCAACTCAGTGAGACCCTGTCTCTAAATAAAATACTAAAAAGGGCTGAGGATGTGGCTCCGTGGTTAAGCACTCCTGGGTTATAAATCCCTGGTACTTATTTATGTTCAGACATAAATAAGTTTCTTTGTGTTAACCCTGAACAAAATCAGGAGATAAGTTAAATATTTAACAGTATAGTGCCTTAAATATATTTATATATTCAAAAAGCACTATTAATTGTCTTTAATGTTTGAAAAGTACTAAAAGATACATTAAGATTTCTCAAAACTCCTTTAAAACCTTATGTAACAGAAACAACAAAGAAGGAACTTGCGGGGGCATCTGGAATTCCATCCAGTGCTTGACAAAGATCCTCTGGAGGATGACTACAAAGGCTCATCCTAAAGGGAACTGCCGGATGTTTTGCTCCGGAGCATGGTGTTTTTTCTGCTGTGTTTTTCTGATAATATATTACTCATTTCAGTCTGAACGGATTGCTTAAGGGGATGAGGAGAATACAACAAAAATTCCAGAAAATATTACCTACAATCTGAAAAACAATGGGTCTTTACCACTAACAAAATTAAAAATAATTTTACAACCGTGCAATGAGTCCTGAAAGCCTCTGGAGAAAATAGTTATAGATCTGCTTTTGTCTCCAACAGGCTGTTAATTCTAACGATGGTGGTGGGGTAAAAGAATATGGTTTCACAACATTCCTTCCTTCCTACAAAGAATAGGTCGCCCCTATAATAAACGCTGGTGCACAATGCCCTGTTCTGGAAAAAAAGAGCTACATAAGATAAGGTAATTTATTCAGTAAAAAAAAAAAACTTGGCCAGGAGAACCACTGCGACCGCTGCCCTCCTGTAGCCCTTAACTCAGCAATTTAGATATTAACAGATGGACCTAGTAGAGATGGTCACATGAGATTACTTGTCTATCGCTTTAACTGCGAGAATAATAAGAATAGTCTTAGGTCACATAGAGTTTAGATATTAAGGAAATAAACATTGTATTAGCTCATTGACGTAGTTAGATATTCTTAAAATAATTGTGATTAGGTAAGGATAATCTGTAAGGTACTGTTTTCTCATAATTTTTCCGTTCCTTGTTAATAACAATTTCTGCCTATGCTTTGGAAACTTCTTAATATTAACCACAAGACTGCCATTATAGCCTGAAGAAAAATGTATATAAACCCAGCCTTCCCAGAATAAAGTGGGATTGATTGCACCAGAACTAGAGTCTGTGTCTTTCATTTCCCATCCATCGCCGATGCTGTCTCCCCGTGCCCCATTTACCTGTGTTGAACCCATGGACTCCTGCTAGGGCTGGACCCCGCAGACTAATTTGTAGACACTTCTGTAATAGAAGACATCCTTGTCTAGAGAGAACTCAATTAAAAGTCAAATTCTATGCTAATGTCCTGACATCAGTGTCCCTACTATCTCTAACAATTAGTGTACTTGTTTCCAAAATGGTTCTGCCAATAAGTACTGAGGATGAAATCAGATAAATTTTGCCAAGCACTATGGCAACGCCTAAAATCCCAACTAGCTGAGAGACTGAGGCAGGAGGATCATAATTCAAGGCCAAATCCAACAACTTAGACTTGTCCCAAAATAAAAAACAAAACTAAAGGACTGGGGTTACTGCTTAGTGGTCAAGTACCCCTGGGTTCAATCCCTAGTATACACACACACACACACACACACACACACACACACTTTGAAAACAAGCATTATTCCAATGTAAGATATTAGCAATAATTATGCAAATTAATGTCACATCACAGAAAAATTGGATTTTCAGAATTACCAAAATTAGTGACAATGAGTAAAATTAACATACTTCTCAAAATATGTCACTCTAATCAAACAAATTTAATTTACTTTTTATTACTTGCAAAAATGGAGATTTTTAAATTTGATAAATTATAACAATAAAATTAATCTTTTAACTGTTCAGATTTTCTAAATACTTACATTACTTGCAAACTTTCTGCTGTTAAATTATTCCACATGATCTCATTTGCCTGAAGGTTTTCATTTTCTTCCAATAAGGAAGTATCAAACTCAATTTCTTGTTCTTTAGCAGCTGTTGTTTCTAGTAAAGTATGCCAAATAATTCTGATCAATATTAGCATACTACCAAAATATATCTGAGTACACACAAAAGCAGATATATTCATTCTTATTCAAAATTATATTAATGAAGTAAACACAGTATAAGTTAAAGCAAACTCAAAGATCTATTCTTGTAACTTGAGCTTCACTTTCCTCCTCTACAGAAAACAGATGTTTACCTGCTTCATCCATCACAATTTTAACATGATAAAATAAGATGCACGCAAGAAAAAAAGTAATCAGTATCTCAGAAGGTTTAATACACATGTAAATTCATAGTATTATTCTATATAAATGTTAAAAAGAACAATTTAATGTATTAAATGAGGATTAAGGCAATGATATAGTAACTGACAAATCTTTAATATAATTATATAAATTAAATAGTTATCAACATTGAGAAAGTCTTTGAAAACCAAAAGCAGACAAATTAATCTGTAATAAACATGTACTAATAGGTTTATAAATATTTTTACTTTATTTTGTTAAATATTATATGGCAGAAAAATATTTTCAAAAATATTTAAAGAGGAATGAAAATATCATACCTGTGAACATCTATGAAATTATTGTATTCTGTGCTAGGATCTATCTGTTCAACTGACAATTGAATCTCTTTATGAACATTCACTATTTCCTCTGTAACAAGACTTGTTATCTGGCTGTATTCATCAAATATACCTTTTCTGAAAACAAAAACAAAATTTTATAACATTTTAAAGTTTTATCAAAAAAAAACAGACTCCAGAAGGATTCAGAACAACACATATAAGAAATGTACAATCAGAATTTACAGATGGTGGTTTCAGTCATACCTTATTTTATTTCAATCCTGGAGAACAAAGAAAGGGATTACAGAGTAACTATTTACATTGAACAACTACAATCATTGCAAATCATCTAAAAAAGGGCATTACCTTTTCAAGTTGTATTGAACAGGTCCAAAATGCAGAGCCAGTGTTGATAATTTTCTATACTTTCATAGAAATTTCAGATTCCATAACATGGAACTCTGATCAACTCCTGTCTTTTTAATATCCCTTTCTAGAGCCTACCACTTTTCACATGTGCTACTTCTTTGTTCTTGTCTTGCTCCTGGAACTTTGGGGGTTTTTTGTAAATAATACCTAGTTCAACTGGTTCTATACCATCAAAGACATCTAAATCTCTTCTCCTGACCTCAAGTCAGTAGCAAACAAAAAGTCATCAAGTTATTAGCTTAATAAATGTGAAAGTCTAATAAATGCAAAAGGAAAATAATCATTCTGTCACAAAGACCAGATCCCCTTCTTTAAAATGCTATGTGATAAAAATATGCAATTAGTCATTAATGGCCTAGACAGCAAGTATGGACAGACAAGGTTATCTTGCATATGCCTCGAATAAATAAATATACAACATGTCTTGTTTTCTTTTCTAAAATCATTATTCATAAGTCGAATTCATTACTCACAAAACTCCTTTATTATAAAGTGTTCTCTCAACGACTTTAAATAAAGTATTTGGGTTAAAAAAACTAAAACTGGTTCAGGCAATGCTAGTTTTAAATGACTACACAAATCACTTGACAGACACAATTTAAAGAAAAGGAGGAGATAGAAAAATTAAAATACACATTTAGTCAATATCTCTGGGATTAAAATGATTATAATATAGAAATTATTAAATGGTTATGATGTAGAAATCATTAATATTCACCCTTAAGGCAAACTGGGGGGGAAAGGGATTTCTCCTAACAGTATATGAATGGATATTTATCACATGGGATACAATTTCAGTGATAACATCAAACTTGTAATTTTTTAAATGCTAATATAAAATAATATATTACAAAGTGAAGAAAATATGCTATGGAAAATGTTTATCTCAAAAAGATGTTCTAGTTATGATGAAAACCTATTACTGAAAATTCATATCAACAGTTTGAAAAATGCTCATGGATGAATGGAGAGTAGGAAAGAAAATATTCCCCAACCAAAATTATGTAATTTAAAGTAAAGCATTAAATTTAGAAATTAAATGTTTAAGTATTCATTTCACTACTTTTAACAATGAAAAATTGTACATATTCAAGGTAATTAAAAACACTTTATTTCCTTATTGCAAATATAGGGATCATCTAAAATTTAGTCTGACCTATATAACAAGTATATACATCTATTTACCTTCACACTTTTATATAAGGAGAAGCAAAAGTAAGTCAAGTAGAGTCTTAAAGGCAGCAAAGACAAATCTGATCTTCTAATTTCAGAGGTTCTGGAAGTCACTGTTGTCTAAGAAATACTGGGAACCTAGATCCCTTATCTGAAATGTTTCTCTGTAAATGGAACAATATAATACAAAGAGAGGTAGTTGTACTGAGTCTGTTAGCAGAGAATCGTTCAAAAGCAACAATGAAGTCATTTACTAAGGTTAATTAATATCAGGGTAACAGATGATCAGGTATTAGGAAATATTTTAAACATTTCCCCTTCTGTATAATTAATCAAATAGGAAATGTGTGTTCCAGCACAACTTGCAACATTTTAGAATTTTCTAATTTCTACTATAATAAAAATCTCCAGTTTTTTGGTGATACCAGGTATTCCTTGGCTTGTGGCAGCCTAACTCCAGTCTCTGCCTTGGTCTTCAAATAGTTATCCATGCTTGCATTCCCCTGAGTCCTTTCTTCTTATAAACCCTCTAGTCATTGGATTTTGAGACTACCCTAAATTCAGAACAATCTCATTGAGATACTTAACTAATTACTACATCTTCAAAGACCTACCCAAACAAGGTCATAAAGGAGATTTCTGGTACATATAAATTTGGGGAACATGCTATTCAACCCACTGTATACTCATGGAAAAAATTTTGAGATAATCAGTAGACCCAGCTTCAAGTCCAGATCTACCACCTTTTAGCTTTGTGATCTTGGGTCAGTACTGACGTGTCTGTCACAGATATATCCTGGTTATAAACTTCTCTTTCTAAGTCTTCAGGATACTGGACAGAACAAGTGAGGAGATGAACTAGTTGAAAGCATGAAAGTGTTCGGCAAACTACAAAATATTGAACAATTTGTTGTAGCTTTGTTTTAGAAATTATCACTCTACCTCTAATAGTTTCTTTGGCAACCACTAACTATTCAGGCTGTCCCACATTTTTTTTTATCCAGGAATTGAACCTAGGGGCACTTACCCACTGAACAACATCTCACCCCTTTTTTCATTTATATTTTGAGACAGGGTTTCACTAAGTTGCTGAGCCTGGCTTTGAACTTGCAATCCTCCTGCCTCAGTCTCCAGAGCAGCTGGGATTATAGTCAGGTGCCACCATGCCCAACTCAGGATGCCTCATAAAACTTGAAAAATGTTCACAATTATCTTTCATATCAATTTACTGCTACATTTCAAAGAACACTAAACCAAAAATTGATTTGCTAACTTATCTAATTACAGATAAATTAACTAGAATATAAGAATCTGAACTTAACTGGTCCAAGTTCCTTCTCTCATAATTCACCATAATTTGTGAACTTTGTTTCCACCTGAGAGATAACCAACTATTTATTTCTTCTTCTCTAACACTCCTTCCTTACTATCCCATTTCCTTCCCTCTTCCCTAACCCTACTTCTAATGCACAGCAACTCAACATTGAAGAATTCCCCTATACACATGTTCAGTGAAAGAAATTTGAATCTTATCAGTTGGAAAGTGCTAAATCAACAAATAAAGGAGATGAAGTCCACCAGAGAGTGGCTTATCTTTTTCTATTGTCTTACATCAATGTATGCTGTAAATGTGTGTACATGTGACTTAACTGATTACTGCTAGCTCCTTGAAGGCAAAAATTGTGACCTGCACATCTCTATACCCCCAAGCGGCAAGCAGTATAATTTGTATACAGTAAAACCTCAAAAAGCATTTGTTGATTTTAATCTCATACAAAAAATAATAACATGAAGCTGGTGAATAAACCTTCAAAAAATTATTTCCTCAACGCTTTTCATTTTAAGATTTAAATGTCCAATCCTTTGGGGACAGGTATTCACTTCTTAACACTTGTCAACTTGAATTTTTTTTTTTTAACTTAAATATTCAGCTAACTGGAACAAAAAATACAGGATAGAAGATCCATTCTTGGGGCTAGCCAGAAGGTTTAGGAGATGACCACAAACTGAAGGAAGAAGAACACACGGATCTGACATATCCATTGTGCTGGGTAATAACAAAACTCATGAAGTAGAAGCTTAACTAGGGTAGAAAATATTTTGAATCATTTTCAAAGGAATTTTATTATAAATAGGAACGTATCTTACAGAGCTTTTATCATCTCTTCTTGCATCTTTTGTAAGGAATCCAGAAGCAGAGGAAGTGTGGTGTCATAATACTGATTCTGATGAAGCTGTGCCCCTTTCAATGCTAATACATACTGATTATGCAACATATGAAGTTTCATTGTAGCTTTATCATAACGTTCCTTGGCCTTTTCTGTCTCCTTCCCTGAAATAAACAGCAAAGAAAGTCAGCAAAAAGATAAGGAATTTTTTTCTTCACTCTGTACCATCTGAATTACTACTATTTTATTTCACACATTTTATGAATAATCAACTAAAGATTTTTGATTATATGTGTTAAACTTTATGCAACGTACTATTTATGTGCCAGTATTTAGCACACAGGTTGCTATGAAGAGTGCATGCTGTACACTAAATGTATGGTAAATCAAAGTATATGTATAACACAAAAAATACTGAAACAAGATCTTCTCACCATAAAGGAGCTTAAACCAAACCAGAACAGCACTGCACATGAATTGTACAACCAAGAAATCAAAAATGGTTGTAAATAATGTTAAATTTTGAGGTATATATTTGAGATATTATTATAGACAAGGTTAGTCAGAGAAGGCTTTGGGGAGAAAACAGACCTTAAAAGATATGGCATGTATGGAAAAGTATAAGACATAAAGAACAAGTAACTTGTCCCTTTCAATGAATATTATTAACTGAACACTACTAGAAACTATGCTAAACATTTGAAATTCAGTTTTTAAAACAGGGTCCTTGACATAGAACCTAGTAAACTGGAATAGCAATAAATGGGCGCGTGGGGAAGCAATCATTGCTTCTCCACCACATGGGCTGTGACCCTGGCATGATCTTGGAACTGGTAACCAGGTAAGCAATGGCAGGGCTGCACTTGGCACAGAACAAGCCAAGATTTCTCTGAAGACCAGGACAGCCAATTCCTCCACATGAGGAGAAACCACTGCTATTGAAACCAGAGTGCTGAGCCAGTGCAGATTGTGGCCAGGACCTGAACTGGTCTTTATTCCAGATACCCTTGCTTGGGGATATGCAGTGTCATTGCTTCATGTATGAACCCCCTCCCACTGTCTTGCTAGGTTGCTGAGATTGTCCTTGAACTTACCATCCTCCTGCCTCAGCCTCCTTTGTTGTTGGGATTACAGACCTGTGCCACCATGACAGGCTCACAACATGCTTTGAAATTTTCACAAGGACACAGCCTAGCAGAAAGCTGTAGCTCTCACATGTGGCCAATGCTGACCCACAGCCTTGATGAGAGCACCCTTGTGTGCCTTCCAGGTTCAGTTCTAGTAGCCCTCAGTCAGTGGCCTCTCAAAGATCACCAGAAACCTACATATCAGCAATGGTGTGCTGCCAAGAACAAGCTCTTGCTGTGCAGCAACCATATCACCTAGTCATCAACATCTGGGTAGAAGTGGTAATACCTTCTATGAGGATATCCACACTGATGCCTGTGGCTGAAGCACCTATCTCACAGCTCTGTCTTCTTTGACCCCATCCCAACCACATCAACAGTGTGGAAATGAAGCAGGGCCTTACACTGCTACACTGTGCAGCTGGGAGTGAATTTCTCACTTTGTGCCTTCCTTACCTCATGAAGTACCAAGCCATGTCCCTGCAAGATGCCCACACATGGACCAAGTCAAGCTGGTCCATCATCGTACCTAACAATGGCTTCTGGGAGCAGATCATCCACTACAAGTTCCAGGTGTTTGGCAAGAATACTGCACACATAATATCTCCCCAATGGGAGTGATTCCTTACATCTATAGAAGGAGGTCCATTTGATGATTCCACTGTGAATCATTCCCCAGCTCCCTGCTTTAGGGTAAGGGTATAGACCTGTTGTTGATCCTATACCAGGATACAAATTTGAACAATCTACCTTCATTGATACTGTGAATACACCAAAATGATGCCTATTATAAGGGCAAGAAAATAAGAGTTGCTACAGCTTTCAACTTTGCAATCCATATCTTCAAAGATTAAACTCATTAACTGTTAGATGGTGAAGATAAGTTTTCTACCCTATGACTAGCAGACTATAGCTGCTAACCAGAGGGTGAATTAAGGCAGATGGCACCATGGACAAATAGACCAGTGCCCCAATGCCAATGACAGGTCCATAATCCTACTGCCCTTCCCCAGATTGACCTACTCAGAATGAGTCTGCTACAATTCCACTTTCTTCCTTCAAATCCAAAGTCAGAGCCTTAAGAATTATGGCAGCAACTAAACTTTTCACATTAAGTTCCAACCTACCAGATAAGTGACCTTCAAGCAATGCTCTAGGAATCCTAGGGACCCCAAGCAACCCCATGACCACCTTCAACACAGTAGCCCCACTCTGGTTTTCTAGATCAGATTTACAAAGACAGTTTTCAAATAAAGCATTCTACTGTATTTAAAAAAAAAAAAAAAAAAAAAAAAAGAATAAGCAATGTTACATAGGCAAGTAAAGACAACAAGAGTGTTGAGGAGTTGAGGAAAGACGGGAAATATGTCTAATGTGTAGGACCACTCTAGGCGATAAATGACTTGAAAATCCAAGCACAGAAATTGAAGCTTGAATTGGAAGAACTCTGGGAGATACCAAAACAGGAGTTAAAGCTTTTTGTGGTTCTGTAAAATAATTTACAAAATATTATAGATTGCCAACATAAGTGAATGAACAGGTGAATAAATAAAACTTTTTATTTGCTCATTTTAGATATACATAACAGTAGAGTGTATCTTGACATATTTTACATACATGGAGTTTAACTTATTCTAATCAGGATCCCATTCTTGTGGTTGCACATGATGTGGAGTTTCACTGCCACATGTTCTTATGTGAATATAGGAAAAATAAAACTTTTAAGCAGATCCTGAATTTTGCAGGCAATTCAAATAAATATTTATCAACTCAGCTTAAGAAACTTTTTAAAATATATTTATTAATTATGTCATTCCCAAGGAAGTTCTGCAAATTAATCCTGACTCCAGAAATAGATCTTAAAGATTTTTTGACATAGATATATATATGTATGAAAAAATGATATATATATGTATCTCTACTACAACAGATTCTAATGTTCCCAAGTCCTGTACCACCACTGACTCCTCCCAGGGAGATGCACCTAATTATTTTTCAGAGTACAATTCTTTAGCCATAGCCCATTATTAGGTGGCTCCTCCACACAGAGATTTTAACAACTGTCCAATTATTTCACAACTGTTGCCACAGATGATCTATATTACTTTAAACATTGAGAACTTCTCAATGAGAAATAATTTTTTCATCAGAGTGTCTTTCCTAACTTCTTTCACTTCTGAGTAGAAACAGATTGTACTAGAAGTAGCAGAAGCAGAGCAAGTATTTTTAATTCAGTTCAAACCTGAAGAAAATCAGAAAAAAAAAAAAACTTAAACTACTTAAAGAAGTGTTTTTTATATTTTTTACTACAACTCATAGGAAAAACCTTTTATGTCATGAATCAGTATAATAATCATACATATTTAAATACATAACTTAAATATCAATAATTCTCCTCATTTTGAGGTATTCCCAATGATTTTTTTAAAAAATTCTATTCTATTTGAATTTCTAAGAATATTCATCAGAATCCAGTAAATTACTTTGCCTCAGTTAACATAGATCCCTAGAAAAAATTTAACTCATTCTGTATGTACTTGGGATAATCTTAACTTAGCAATTAGTAAATCACTTCATTAATACTACTCATGAACAATTTTTAATATTCTGAGGAACATCATTCCACATGCTGTTACTATAATAATTTTTCACAGAATACAGTTACTTAGCATTGTTCTTGCAGAAATACATTTCATATGTCCCCAAGAGTTTATGGCAATTGACACATCTACAGCCAGTCCTAAGCCTTCCTCTAAAAATAACCACCCCTGTTTCTCCCCACCTACAAAAGACAGGAGGAGACTCTTATATGAAGCTGACACCCAGGATCAAAGATGCATACCAGATCATACAGGAAACCAACTCAGCTAGAAGCTAAGTGACATTAATGCCTGAACAAGAGTGGAAAGTTCACTACCTCCTGGTACAGAGGGCTGTCAGAACAGCCATGTTACTGCCCTTTCTTTAGACTATTTCAAAGTTTTTGATGTTTTTGTCTTTTGCTTTGATTCACCATTTTTAAAGCTAGTTTGTTTCTGTTACTTGAAGTTAAACAAATTCACCTGCCAATAGATAGTTCAAAATTAGTTCCAAAGTAATAAAGATGTTTTCTACAGTCTACATGTTTAAAATAAGAAAATAAAGCAAACAGTTTCCAAGCAAGAGTAGTTGAGTATTGTATTCTAATTTGTTGTTATTGGCAGTTCAAAAAGCATAACTAATGAATTCAATGTATTCCATATTTAATGTCAGATTTTAAACACTATTACTTTTTTTTATATGAACTTTATTATATCTAATTAATTCCTTAAATTTTAGTCTAACTTCAGGAGTCATACTCTCTACACAAACATTTTCATGGAGACATGAAACCATTTAAACCACCCATCTGTCTTCCTATTTGCCCAGATTTTTAAACTGCAAACTACCCATCTGTCTTTCTATCTAGCACAAAATGATTCACAAAATAAACAACACTCAACTCACAAAGATTTTATAATACAAAATAATATTGGAAAGTTAAGAATTTCTTGGATGCTTTTTTTCTTTATTAGGTACAGTGTCTGACACAATTGGAAGAAGAGTAATGTAGCCAAAATCTAATTATTATCAGTTGATCAATGGTTTATTAACAAAAGAATAATACCTTTACAAACATCCAATGCAGAATTCATTACATTAAAATAATAATAAATTCTTCAAAAAAAGCTTGATGTTTAATACTGAATTTGAGGTTGTATATTAGTAGGCTTTGGGGGAGAAAGGATATTCTACCACTCACACACAATTCTACATTTTGTTGTGAGGTATGCTTGTAGTGTGCACACTACCCATCTATTTATATCTTCCTCCTTCCCTTGTAGGTATAAGTTTAAAAAACATGTCTACTTGCCATGATATGGAAAGAGATTCAACTGTACTTTTTCTTAATTTGTTTTAAAATAAACATTTAAGATCTGACAGAGGCTATACAAATAAATCCCAAAAATGTTAATAGCATATGAAAACCACAGTTACAAATAAATTTTTTAGTTCCTTTCACTTAACAAAATTATTGCAAAAAGCATCTAGCACAATTCTCCCCCTATATCAATTTATTTCAGAATATCTCAGATCATTCACATACTTTCTGAACTTTTAATTTTTTAATGTGAAATATTACAGGTAGTGTAAGGTGCATAGATGAACAAATTCTTATTGACAAAGAATCTCAGTTGCTATTTGCTTATACTTAGGTGATGAGAGGCAATAAAACAGGGCATGGAATTGTTCTGTGTCAATTAACAGGGAGGAAAACATCCAATTTTTCCTCCTCCACATAATGAAATTCTCAAAGAGATTGAATTATAATCTTTTGCCACCACTTGTTGACAAATCTGTTCAAGTTTTGTAATAACAGTGTGTGTATACAACATGTCATGCCATAAACATTATTATGAAGCTAGTAAAACTCAATTATGTAAGCTTGACATTTACAAGAGAAAGGCTAGACTACACATTAAGTTAGTCTAGGAAGTAAGTATTTTTATTATAAACTTCTGTCTACCCTTTGCTGAATGTCATAGTAGAAAGTCTCCTGACAATAAATAAGAAGTGATTAATGTCTGAAAAGAAAGTGATTATTTCTACTTTTTCTACAAGTATAATCTCCTTTAATTTGGGTAACTAATATTTTCCATCTTACATATTTATTTTCAAACATTCTTCCTCAACTTAAATTTTTACTTTGCTATCCTAGATACACTGAGTACTAAAAAGATGAACAAGAATTCATCTTAATGTCTTAATTACTTAGACCAAATGTACAAATATGTCTTTTCACATTCAAATTAAATTCAAGTGTGATAAGTAGAAACAATGAAAGGGTTATCTATGTTATGCAATTCTAACAAGAACAACATTAAGAAGCCATTTTAGTCTTAACTTCTTTGATTAGCTGTGCAACCCCAAACAAGTCCTGACATCTAATTTTTAAACTTGGGAGTAAAATCATATGTATTTCCTAACTCATTCAGTTGAGATGAAGATCAAATAGTCAAAAACTGTCAAAATTCAGTTAATAGCAAGGCTTAAACAAAGCACAGAATTGGAGAAAGAAAAAAAATTTTGATTGTATCATCTTATAAAGATTGAAAAAAATGGTTATATCTATACTTTGCTACATTTAATAAGTTTCCTGAGATAAGAAAATTGGTACATTAATAAAGAAATGTTTATTGCATTATTATAGATTTTAAACTGCTCTTAAAACAACATAGTTCTTCTTATAAAATTCACAATGAAATAGCTTTAAAGAGCAAGTTCTCCAAGTCAATGTAATAGCATTTCCTTGCATACAGAAATTGCTAGATTAGATTGATCCATAGTTTCAATTACCTGTTAATGAATGATATACCATGTCAAAATCAAGCTGTGAAAGGGAACTGTGGAGTTCAATCTCCAGTACCCACACTCAAAAAAAGAAGATCCATTTACATGTGAAAACACTTTAAAAATAGCACTTACAGCAGGAAAAGGACTTGAAACTGCATGTAAAGGCAAAGGAAGCAATCTTAGAAAATTAATGCTTCAGAGGGAGAAATGGTTAAAGAAAGAAAAGTTGGAAACTGGGAAGGAAACAAAAGCAAGAATGATGGAAATTTGGAGATCTTGAGGGGAAAAAAGAAAACAATGAAACTAAAAATGAATAAATAAAAGAACAAGTAAATCCTTGTCAAAAGCCATCATCAGTATGATATTTTACCCTTCTTGCTAGCTAGTAAATTAGACTGCCATAGTTCATGGAAGTCAGCAGTAGACACAAGAGCCATGAAAAGACAAACAACAGTATATTTCTCACAGCAAATCAATTAAAAGAAAAAAAAGTCAAAAGACAACTGACAACCTAGTCAAAAATATTTGCACCACACATTATAGATGAAGGGCTAATATTCTAATATATAAAGGAGTGTTAAAATTTTAAGAAATGAAAGACCAAAAATTCAATAGGGGAAAAATGGGCCAAGGCATTCATACATAACACACACACACACACACACACACACACACACAAACATATTTTTAAATGGCTTTTAACCACATGAAAAAATGATGAACCTTACTCCTATTCATAGTAAAAGAAATGCAACTTAAAACTATAGTGAGAATATTTTCTCATCTACCAAACTAGCAAACACTATTGGTAAAGCAAATACAGATTCACCGGAGAAAACAAATACCATTGCCCATTTTTGATGGGAATGCAAATTAGTATAGTATCATAGAAGGAAATTTGGGAATATCTACATAACTTCATAAGTATGTATCTTTGAACTCAGCCATCACACATCTAGCAATTTATGCTCACATATTTTTCCAGACATTCACACACACACACATACACACACACACACAAATACCACATGTATAAGTTTATCATGGTAGCACTAAATATACAGATAGTCCTTCTACTATAATTAATCTTACAGATTTTCAGTTTTATACAGTGTGGAAGCAATATACATTCAGAAGAAAATGTACTTTGATTTTGAGTCCTGATCTTTTCCAGGGCTAAGCAAAATGTGATATGCCAACTATCTCCTGATGCTGGGAAGCAGAAGCTAACTACAGTTCTCAGTCAACCACTTTCATCAATTATAAGGATAAATAATTGATACTCTACAAGGTCCTGTGTTGCTAAGCTACAATGTTCAGTAGGTTAGGTGTATTAAAAACATGAATGATCTCCATATTTTCAAATTTATGAGGAGCCTTATCAAGACATAATCCTAACAAGAGCTGAGAAGCATTTGTACCTGGAAAAATTAGAAATAAGTTGAAAGTCTATACACAGCAGCATACTTGAATAAACTTACAGTGAAATGCCAATGCAGCTGTAAAAAGAACGAAAAGCTGTGTGCAGAAGTACTGTGATTTTTGGGGATACATTGTTAACAGAAAAGCAAAGTAAAAGAGAATATCAAAAGTATGATAATTGGCTTATGAATGAGAGGGAAATAATTAAGATAGAGTTCTCTAAGCATATATCTTTGTACAGTTCTCACTTTAGAAACCATTCAAGTTTTACTCCAAAATAAACAAAATCAACAAGGAAAGAAAGGGGGGAGGACTTTAAAATGGGATACAACAGAAGCAAAAGAACAAACTATTTCCAGTGGAAAAAAACCACTATAAAAGGAAGAGGGGGAAAGAACTAACCTATGTTCTTACAAAATTATAATTTTCTAATTCCATCATATTTTTTTTCATTTATTAGTTTATTTTAATATAAGGAAGGGCTTTATAAAGCTCTTTGGAAACAATACTTGACTACAAAAGAAAACCAATATGCACAAAGAGCCCTAAGAAAATACCAAACTAAATTTATAAATTTCACTTTCAGAAGCATGAATTAGCAGTACTGAAATTATTTCCTGTGTATTCTAGCATTGAGTCAATAAGCCAATACATTGTGCATAATAGGTGCTAAGTTTCTCACTGTCTGAGAAAGATATTTCAAGTATATAAAAAAGAACAGATGGCATGAACTTTATGATTTTGGATTGGAATTAGAAATATCAATGTGAATATCAGTTTTATATAGATAAATCAATAGATACAGAAGAAGGCACAGAAATACATGAGTGCATGTTTATTACTTCCTAACTCAGTCCAATGAGAAAACCTAAACAATGAGCACATCCAGGGCCTCAGATACTCTTCTAAATACCATTTTCCGCTGAAAGGAAATAGGATTCCTTAGAAAAATAGAGTATGAAAAGCAAAAGATAAACCAGAAAATAAGTATTCAATAAATTACCGAAGTTGGATGTGAGGCCAATGAAAACTAACAATATATATTCAGCAGATGTCATTAAATGCAAACATATACAAAACAAGTTATGCATTCACTGTAGAAAATACGGTCTTATAGAACTAAACCTTTCATGTTCCCTAGGAGCAGTGGTTCAGTATTTGCTAATTCAGCATTCACAGTGACTTTATAGAATACTTTATAGAATACTAAGAATCTTCTGTCTATCCAGAATTTGACTACTTTTTCACCACTTCAGCTTCCACCTAGGTCCAACCTAGCATGACCTCATCTGCCTGGATTACTGCAATAGCCTGGAAATAACTGGTCTGGTTCCTTTCATCCCTCCCCCATCCTTTAAACTACTTTCAATAAGGCTACCAGACTTATTTTATTAAAATGTTAAATTAATTCATGTCACTACTCTGCTCAAAACCCTCCAATGGCTTCCCATCTTAGAGTAGAAGCCTAAGTGCCTGTATTACCAAGTGTCTACATTATATGTGCCTCTCCTGCCATCCACCATCATTCTCTCCAACTTCATCTCATTCCTCCACACCATTTCCCTTAACAGTCAACTCAGTTTCAGACACATTTCCCTATACTTAAAAGTATCCTTTTGTAAAAAAAATGTTTTTTTAGTTGTTGATGGGGCTTTATTATATTTACTTATATGCAGTGCTGAGAATCAAACCAGTGTCTCACATACTAGGCAAGCACTCTACCACTGAGCCACAACCCCAGCTCCTGGAGTACTCCTTGTGCCAAATAATCACCTGGTACACTCCCTCACTTCCTCTACTCTTCATTTAAACGACTCTTTTCTCCTAGAGGCTTACCTGAACATGCTCCAACACCCCAATCACCTACCTTGTTTCATTTTTCTCCATCATACTTATCATCATTTTATACCATGTTTCATTTATTTGCTTTATAAACTATCTTCTGCTCTGAAATGTAAGCCTTATGGAAACAGGGATTTCTGTTTATTTTATTATCTATATTCTCACTGGTTAAAAAATAGTGCTTAGCACATAACACTAACTCAATAAATAGTTCTTAAATGTATAAATCAAAAAGTTCTTATTTGAAAAACAAGTTAGATCTTTTCTCTTGCTTTTCTCTCCCCGACTCACTTTCTTTCTCCTCCTCGCTTTTTCCACTCTCTCTAGCACATGCCCTTTCTCTTCCCTTTCTTTTCCTCTCATTTTCTCTCTTACCCTGCAGGAGACACTCTGTTTGCTTAAAAACTCCCCATGTGAAAAAAAAAAAAAAAAGAAAAGAAAAACAAGTTAAATTTAAATAATTTTTTAAATTAGGTTATAGAAAGATTATAATTTTTCATCTAGTATTTAGATCATGTTGCTTGTATTATCAATATTACTTTCTGATATCATTTTTCTAGTAATAAAGTCTAAAACTAATATTTCAAAGTTCCTACAAATATAGGAAAAAAAAAGCCAAAAGACATAACTTAATATCTTCCATATGAAACTTAGATTTGTTTATTCAACAAAACTTAAGCAAAGCAGAGACAAATCAAAATATTGTGCTTTTGCTGTATTTTTAGAAGTTTATATAAAGAATATAAGTAGATCATATAGCATATGCCATTCCACATAATATTTCAGCATCTAATGAGACTATTTTAACTGTCACTCCAATTTATGCACAGCTTTAACCAATGCAAATTAGATTAATAACTAAGAGTGCCATTACTTTTAATAACCTTGCAAAGATTCTATCATATCAAGCTCCCTGCAGTGAAAAGCATTCATGCCATAAGTTAGCTGCTAATATATCATATATTAATGACTAGATAAAAAAAAAAGAAAACCTCTCACAGGTCCCTTCAATAGAACTACTGATTGACAACAATAGCTTGAACTTGATTCTGACCTTTAGTAACTACTATATCCAAAATGCAGTTCTTCCATATATTGAATGACAAAAATACATCTGAATTCTAGAATATTCTCTAGAAGACCTCCATTCACTACCCATATACGATTCTGATATTGAAGTTATTGTATAAAGACAGTTACTATTCTTGATGAACTCAAATTTTTAAAAGTCAACTAAGAGAGTCTTTAAAAAGTCTCATTCATTTTTTAAATTTTGGATTTATTTAAACATAAATTTAACCATCTGTCTAAAGGCTGGACTCATTTCAAACTGTTTTTTCATAATTAAAGTACTCTAAAGAGGCAATTCAAAGGATCTAACCAATTTTTACTGACTATAAAATAACACAAACCTATTCATAATGCATGAAGAGTCAATTTAAGAAAATCTAGTTCCCAATTACAGAAAATTTACTTTTGAATGAAATTTAAAGCTACTTCTCACAGTTTCGCAGTAGGTACCTCTTACTCTGCTAAGGTAAAGAACTGTATATTATTTACAATCTCTTAGAACTCTTTTTTGTTTCTCATACAGAAAGAATGATTAGAAAGAGAATTTGTTTCCCCATTCTTGTTATAAAAGAGGGTGAGGAGAGTTCCTTTCAAGTTTCTCTAAATTGTCATGAGCATATGTAATACGATTTCACAGATTTTTTGTTTTTAATCTGATGTGTGATAAAAAACAGCATTCAGATTTGTACTCATGCAATAGAAGGCCTCAAATATATCGTGGATATTTTTAAGGCTCAGTTCAATAAAAAAACTTAGTGTATGTAAACTATAAAACTTAAAAGGAAAATTATATTCAGATCCACTTGATTCAACATTATAAGATTTTATAAAATTTGTACATATTACATTTGCTCTTAAAGTTTTTTCACTTTGGAAAAACATACTACATGGCAAATACACAAGTACCTGCATATAGGAATACAGGTAAAGATAATAGATATTTTTTTACAACATGAACAAGTAGGGGAAATTGTAGGCCCCAAATATTTCAGAATGAATAAATTCATACAACTCACAAAATGAATGAGTAAAGAAAATAAACTGCACTGAGTCTAAAACTTAGGTTACTGTGTTTTTGTTTTTCATTTTTGCCAATGAAGTTTTATTTAATTCATTTTCTTCATGGGAAGAAATAAAACTAATAAGACCATAAATATTAAAGTCAGACAGACTTGGTTTCATCTAATTTTATTTTTTTACTTTCTCCAACTGCAATTTAACAGTTGTGTGTCACAGGGCGTGGTGGTGTCCACCCGTAATCCCAGCGGTTTAGGAGGTTGAGGCAGGAGGATCATGAGTTCAAAGCCAGCTTTGGCAAAAGCGAGGCACTAAACAACTCAGTAAGACCCTGCCTCTAAATAAAATACAAAATAGGGCTGCGAATGTGGCTCACTGGACAAGTGCCCCTGAGGTCAATCCTTGGTACCCACCCCTCAAAATTGTGTGTCTATAGAATTTTCAGGGTTGAGAGTGTAGCTTAGTGTTAGAGCACATGCCTAGCATGCCCAAGGCCCTAGGTTTGATCCCCAGTACCACCACCACCCCCCCAAAAAAAACACTTAGAAATAAATTAAAAAGTACTATTCACAAATTGGACCAAGTTGACAATATTGACTGACTTCAAAACATAAGAGAACACACAACTGAGTCAAATTAAAGTACAAATAAATGTCAAAAAAATTAGTCATAACAATAGTCTCAGACCACAGTGGAATTAAGTTAAAAATCAAATTTGAAATACCTCTAGAAAAATGTCAAAACATAGGGAACTGAACAACACACTTCTAAATAACCTATGAATCAAAGAAAAGTTCAGAAAGAAAACTAGTATGTATCTTGAACTGAAAACACAAGATTTAAAATTTGTGAGTGCTAGGGATGTACCTCAATGGAGCACTTGCCTAACATGCATAAGACCTTGGTTTCAATTCCTAACACTGAATAAAAGAAAGAAAAAACAGAGGGAGGAAGGGAAGAAAGAAAGGAAGGTAGGAAGGTAGGCAGGTAGGTGTAGTATATTGCTAAAATAGTACATATGGACATTTACAGCATAAAATGCCTGTACTATAAAAGACTGTTCTCAAATTCATTCATGACCTAAGCTTCCATATTAATAAAATTTAAAAAGAAGTGCAAACCATACCTAAAGCAAGCCAAAGGAGAGAATGATAAAGAACAGAGCATAAACCAATGAAATAGGAAGTCAAAATTCAAACAAAAAAAAAAATGATGAAGCCAAAAGATGATCTTTTAGAAGATTAGAAAAATTGATAAACCTTTAGCTGGAATGATTAGGGGGGAAAAAAAAGACACAAAATACCAATATCAAGAATGAGATGGAAATATCAGTACAGATTCTATAAATACAAAAGGTAAATTAAGACTTTATGAGCCACTTAACAGTAAATTCAATAATTTAAATGAAGTAGACAAATTCCTTGAAGGACACAATCTACCAAACCTAAAGTAAAAGGATGTAAACTAAATCGTCCTATATTATTTAAAGAAATGGAATTTAGAATTGAAACCCTTTCCCAAAAAAAGGACAAATAAAACCCAGATCATATCACAAACAAATTCTACCAATATTTAACAAAGAACATCAACTCAATACAAATCTATCTAGAAAATTAAAGAGGAAGTACACATTCTGAGACCAGGACTATCTTATATGGGAATGAGACAAAGATATGACAAGAAACATAGATGAAAAATTATAAACACAAATTCGGCAAAACATATCTAACAATATAAGAAGTGATGCTACATCATGACAAAGGATATTTTATTCTAGGAATGAAAATTATTAAATATCTGAAATATGAAAATCAAAATAATTTGCCATGTTAAAGTACTAAAAATTAAATACATGTTAATATGGTGGATACTGAAAAAGCATTTGACAAAATTAACCATTCATTTTAAAGCAAGAATAGAAAAAATTTTCAACCTGGTTTTTAAAAAACAATCTTGAAAAACTATAGCTAACTTCATACTTAATGGTAAAGACTAAATTCTTTTCCCTAAGTTCAGTACAAGGCAAAGCAAAGTCACCCCTATTCAATATAATACTGAACATTCCAGTCAATTGGTCAGGAAAAGAGAAAGGATGAAAAAATAAATAAATTTTACTCATAGACAACATAACTCTAATAGGTATAAAATCTTAAGGAATTCATAATGTATCAAGTATGAACAATCCAAACAAATTAAAGAAACAATACCATTTGCAATAGCACTAAAAATAATTAGACAGAATTTAAACAAAAGAAATGTAAGGCCTGCACACTAAAAACTGTAAAACATTGCTGATGGAAATAAACTAAGATATAAATCTTACAAATAAAACATTACATGTTCACAGAGCAGAATGCTTCAATATTGTTAATAAGTCAGTTCTCACCTATTGATCTACAGATTCAATGCAATCCTTATTAAAACCCCAGCAGGCTACTTTGCAGAAATTCACAAGAGATCTAAACATGCATATGGAAATGCAAAAACCTAAATATCTAAAACAACTTTGAAAAAGAACAAAGTTGTGATACTAAAATTACCTGATTTTAAAAATTTAGTAAAATTATAATGCTATGGTCTAAATATTTATCTCCAAAACTCAATTTATTGAAATACTAATCCCATAATGCTATGGTATTAGGAGGTAAGATCTTTGGGGAAAATATTAGATCATAAGGGTAGAGCCCACAGGAACGGGATTAATAACCATATGTAATAGGAAAAAGAGGGCTCATTTGCCCCTTCCATCCTGCAGGGATACAGAAAATTAACACCTATGAACCAGAAAACAGATCAAATAACAAATCTACTGCACCCTTGATCTAAGATTTCTCAGCTTCCTAAGCTGTGAGATACAAATTTCCGTTACTTCTTATAAGGTACCCAGTTTGTGGTATTTTGTTACAACAATCCAAACAGATTTAGACATATAATCAACAAGACAATGTGGTACTGTCATAAAAATAAACAAATAGGTCAGTAGAACTGAGTCCAGAAATAGACTCACACATGTAAAGTCAGTTGACTTTTTCTGAGAATGAAGCCAAAGCAATTCAGTAGGGAAATGATAATCTTTTCAAAAATGGTGTTGGTGCTGGTATAACTTAATTGCATTTTTGTACTACATTTATGAGTACATCAAGAATAGGAGTTAAAAACTGAAATAAGAGGGCTGGGGATATAGCTCAGTTGGTAGAGTTCTTGCCTCCCATGCACAAAGACCCCGGGTTCAATCCCCAGCACCATTAAAAAAAAAAAAATACAAGTGAAATAAGTACTTTTCACAGACACACACACACACATACACACACACACACAAAACACAACACCAAGATAATATATACAAGAAAAAAATTAATGAACTGACTTTGTCAAATGAAAAACACCATTAAAAAAAAATCAGATTCACACCAAAACTGTATGTTGGCAAAAAGATAGAAAGTCTAATTTTTAACAAAAGTTAAAAGAAGACATCCACATGAAGAAAAATAAAACTAGTCACCTATCTCTTACCATACAGAACAGTCTACTTGAAATGGATCAAAGACCTAGGATTTAGACCAAAAAGTTCACAAATGCTAGAACAAAACATAGGATCATCACTCCAATATATAAGTACAAGCGACAACTTTCTCAATACGACTCCTAAGATCAAGAAATAATTCCAATTATGAATAAATGGAATAAAATCAAATTAAAAAGCTTCTGCACAGCAAAGAAAGAAACAAAAGCATGAAGAGAAAACCTACAGAATGGGCAAATATCTTTGTTAACTCTGCTCCTATGGAAAATTAATACCCGGAATATTCAAAGAACTCAAAAAACCTACCATCAATAATAATAATAATAATAATCCAATCAATAAATGTGCAAATTAACTAAATAGACACTTCTCAAAAGAAGAATACAAATAACCAACAAATAAATGAAATGCACCCATATTAAAATTCTTAAGTGTGTTAAATTATGGTTATGTTGGAAAATGTCATAGTTATTATGGAATATATACTTGGGTACTCAGGAGGAACTATTACATTGTTTACAATTTACTTCAAGAGGTTCAGCAACAGTAAACATGATATATATATATGTATATGCATACATACATATATGATAGATGGAAAGAGATATAGGAAAAGCAAAACAGTGACAAAATTTTGGCAATTTGTGATTCTGGGTAAAAAGTATGCATGTGTACATTTTGTTACAATTTCAAATTTGTGGTGGGCCCAGTTTTTTTAATTGGGTAACTCTCCTTTTATGAAAAATTCAATTTCCAACTGCTTGAAGATAGGATCCACATCTTTTTCACTTTTACATCTCTGGTATTTATCAAATAAGAGGCAGTCTTATATAAAATGAATAAATTAATTAATGAGTTAATAAATACATAAATATAAAATGATAATAATGGATTCAGAATAGTTTAAGAATCCTAAAATAGGTATCCTGATGAGAATCATTTATGAGAGCCTGCTTTCTTCTTTTATAGCAAGATTCTTTTTTAATTTTTATGAAAAAACTTTAAACCTATACAGAGGTAGAGATAATCATTCAATAAATCTCCATGTACTTATCAATTGGCTTAAAGAGTCAACTAATGACCAATCAAGCTTCATCTTTACTTTTATCTACTTATTCCCCATCCCCTAAACTATTTTAAAGCAAATCTCAGATATCACATACCATCTCAGCTGTGAATATTTCTGTATTTACCTCATAAATATACTGGCCTATAAGAAAATAACCACAATTTCATTACCACACCTAAAATATAACAAAATTTCCTCAATAGTACTAAATATACTACCTGGGTACAAATCTTTCAGATTATTCTATAATTTTAACTCTTGATTTTCAAATCAGGATTCAAATGACTTCCATTCAGGTATACTGTAAAGGTCAATCCTCACAATTCCAGATAACTATGTGATTTATTCTCACAATATCCATCCCTCCTTCACCAGTAAGACATGAAAGGAGAAGGGAATAATGAGTCTTTTGCTAACCGCTGATCCAGACAGACCTCAGCCTGACTCCAGCTCTCACCTGATGGTACAAAACAAGCCAAGTTCAGCAGTTTAGATACCTCTTTGTCACTTCCTGGCACAAATATTCAGGGGTTTGAGATTTTTTTAAGTTAATTAATAGACTAAAACCCACATTAGAATGCCTTACTTGTATCCCCTGTGTAACTACAGTGTTGATGACAGTCAAAGGTGGTCATTAAAACATATATTGTAACAAACAAGACCTGAATTCCCCAACTTTACCAGGGGACCACAGTCAACCTCTGGAATGTCTCCTAAGAGATAAACCCCACAGTATTATTTGTTTTCTAATATATACAAAAACGATGAAAGAAAATATTATTGTCTTTGACACTATTTATTGCAGGTAAAAGCTTTATGACACAAAATTGTTTTACATTTAAACCTAACCATGTATTTAAATATACAAATATTCAGAATTTAATCTGTAGTAAGTAAATTTGCATATTTTCTGTTCAAGTACTTGTTATTCTATGCTGCAATCAAGAAGCACCTCTAACTAAAATGCATGTATTTCTTACGAAAGTGACAACCCTAAGTAAGAGGCTCTCTCTACTCTTTGCTCATTGCTTCAAGCCAGCCTTTCCTTAAAGGGCTCATGCTCAGAAATAGTTGAACATAGAGAAGCCCCAGCAAAGCTTTGGAATTATTTTCCATATCTCCAGCTTTCCATTCCCTATTCAGCTTATTCTCTACATCTTCCCCAACCTCCTTTCTATTCTTCCCAATTATCTTCTACACATTTTATAATTGATGAACTATTAATGTAACCATTATTAATAATAAGAATCATCAGTGGATGTCAAACTATGGATGGAAGAATATTAGGTTATACAGAATTTACACATGCTAAATATTTGTCCAGTTACTTACTAACTGCATAGGGTAAAGGTACCTTTAAAATGAAGGGATCTAGTAATTACCACTTCAGGGATCAAATTTGAGTAGTAAGAGTGACACAATCCAACTCTATGAGACCCTTGATAGGATGCAACATAAAGTACACACATCATCAATGAAGAGTTCTTACCAAAAATATTTCATCTGAATCTAATCAAGCCTCTAGCCCTATCCAATTTACATGAAATATAGTGAAGAGTCTAGGGACAATAGTCTGAATAAGCAATTAAAGACAGAATATGAGAAATTTGATAAGAAAAACTGTCCTGAACTCTGGGGAAGAAATCAATATCATGAACAAAAATTAGGAGATACTATCCTAGGTGAAAAGATTTTAAACGTCTAAAGAGATACAATGACCAAAAGTGGTAGATGCACCTTGATCAGATCCTGGTTTAAAGTAACAAGAAGATAATGACAAACAGGAAAAAAAACATAGCTATAAAAGATATTGTGGGGACAATTTCAGAAACTGGAAAATGGACTGGATATTAAATGATAGTAGGGCTGTATTAAGATGCTAGGTGAGCCTCCCAGCAGCTCGGGAGGCTGAGGCATGAGGATCGCAAGTTCAAATCAGGCTCAGCAAAAGCAAACCACTAAGTAACTCAGTGAGACCCTGTGTCTAATTAAAATACAAAATAGGGCTGCGGATATGGCTCAGTGGTCAAATGCCCAAGTTCAATCAATCTTTGGTACCCACCCCCCAAAAGAGATGCTAGGCTATATAAAAATGGTAGTAGGGAATTATTAATTTCTTAGATATGATAACTTCATTGGAGATTATTAGAAGAATACCTCTAATCTTAGGAGACAGATGCTTAGCCACTTAGGGATCAAAGGTATGATGCCTGAAACCTACTTCGAATGGTTCATAGGGAGTCTGCCAATGTGGCAGAATGTTTACAGTTGTTGAATCTAGGTGGTCAGCATGAATATTCTCCATACCATCTTTCTAACTTTTATGGTTATTTAAAATTTTTTTCTTAAAAGGTTTTGCAAAGTAAAAATAAAAATAATGATGGGCTTCCTGGTTGGTCTGGGTGTCGAGGAGATGCTTTTTCAATCTGTATAAATTGAAGCTAGTCTGAAAAAGAGTTGAATTAACTACTGTATTATGAGAAACTAGGCTGAGGGAAAGTGGGGAGGATTTCCCTCAGTGGCTACTTTCTCCCTGCCATTACTCCTTTTACCTATCTGGTATTTACAGGTACTTTCCATTCCCATTTCCTCACTTAGAACAGTCTTCTTAAAGGAGCCTGAGGCACTTGAGCAGCCTAACTTCCACAATTATCCTCTTTCTACCTAGGGTAACTTGGTCCCTTTTAAATTTTAAATTCATGCTTGCCCAGGATTCTTTTCAATTTTGGCTCACCCCAACCCATTTCCTTCAGATAATTTGTAGAAGCCATAATCTTTCACCCATTTTCTCTTTCCTTTTGGTCACCTCTTCTTATTCATTTTAAAGGTATATTTAGAGGAACTTGCATTTTTATTAAACCTACCAGAGGTGATTTTTCTGTCTATAAGAGAAGAGGCACTGAAATGGCTATGAAAACTAGGTATGTATGTGTTCAGTTGTGATGGTGACAGTGATTGGGGAATCCATCTACCACCTTGTATACTTCTTTGTATCACAGCGTCTTTGTACTTAAATGTTTGTTGATGTAATGTGAAAAAAAAGAAACATCTCTAAATTATTAGCTGTAGCTTAATTGGCTAACATTATTTTGGTTGTTCTCAGAATATGCTGCAATACTCAATAGGCTAATGTCCAAAGTAGTCCAAATCAATTTAAGACAAGATTCTATATACTACAGCACATAGCAAAGCAAGTTTGATGTTTAAGATCTATTACAAAAAAAAAAAAAGAATGAATTAAAATGATACTATATTCATGTTATGAAGGAGTGTTATATTTTAAATAAACTGAACATGAAAGTAGTGTTCCTTTGAATATAAATTCTAACATTCAAAAATTTAAATATTTAGGGCTGGAGTTGTGGTCAGTGGCAGAGCACTTGCCTGGCATGTGTGAAGTACTGGGTTTCAAGTCTCAGCACCACATATAAATAAATAAAATAAAGGTCCATCAACCACTATACATATATATATATTAAATTAAATATTTAGTATGATCCATAGAGCACGATCAAAAATTTGGAATTTCAACATTAACCCAGACTTCCTGCTGATCTATTACTACTGCTAAACCTCCAGTTATAGGAATTGAGCTCAACCCATTTCTCAATCAAATCTAGAATTTATCCTTGTTCTCTACAACTAGATGCTCTATGTCAGAGTAGGGTTTTAAATAGCTTTCCCAGGACCTCCTAATGTCTAAAGTAATGACTTAGATGTCTGATCCATACCTGGATATCTGCTATCAGCCACCAGCAGTCTCTAGAGCTCATTCTAGAAATGGCCTGGTCTGGCCTACCTACCTAAACTAAAGTTCTGACACCCGGTCTATAAACACTGAAAAAAATTTACCATCATAGCTCATTATCCTAAAACAAAGTAAAAAACTTCACAAAAGAACTTCTAAATTTTGAAAAAGAATAAGACTTAGAGTTTTCAAGTTAAGAATGTCAACTAAAGTGCAAGCACCTTGAATGGCTAGGAAATTTTATTTTGAATCTCAAAACTTAAATATAGGAAGTGTTCAGTAAATACTTCTGGATTATCTAAAGCCCTTTTTAAAAATAACAAAGGGATGATAATGGGGTACATGAAGTTTGGAAATCAATAAAATAATCATACAGTGTTTGAGTATAAATCCAAATCCAAAACTATCTGACCCCAAAGCCTTTGATCTTTCCCCTAAGCTATTTTTCCCTTTTCTTCACTAAAATAATTTAGATAATTTAGTTACAAAAGCATTTTTTAAAAAATGAAAGCTACTGGTATAAAGTTGTAGAGCACTTGCCTAGCATGAATAAGGCTCTGGGTTTGACACATAGCACACCAACAACAACAACAAAAAAGATATATCTACTTTAATAAGGAGACCATAATGTCAAAATATTGGTTGAGGTACATGGAAAATAAATTAAGTAAAAATAAAACTGTGAATACGCATCCATCTTCCCTTAAAAAAGCAATAGAAGCAATACAAGAAACAGAAATATTAGGGGAAACATGGGAAGGAAAAGAGGGGAAGAAGTAGAAAGAGGAAGCCTGGAAATGTGGTGCTACCTATAAATCCCAGCGACTCAGGAGGCTGAGGTAGGAGGATCACAAATTCAAGGCAAGCCTAAGCAACTTGGCAAGATACCATCTCAAAATAAAATAAAATGGACTAGGGATGTACTCAGAGGTAGAGTGCTTTTCTAACATCCATAAGGCCCTGGGTTCAATAACTAGAACTGCCCAAAAGCGGGGAAGGGGATAACACGAGGAAAGAAACAGGGAGGAGGAAAACAAAGAGGAGGGCAAAGGGAGAGGGAAAGGGAGGGAGAGTCACATCTAAATCAGTATCATTTCTAATCTATTGTAATAACAACAGGATTTTCATTGTGCAAGATAAAGCTAAGTGAAGGAGTTGTTTACTTCAATTATTGCCACAAAATAAGAAGACAATATATAATAAAAGACAAAGAGAAAATGCATTAGTAAAAGAGAAAGGTAAATTGAGAACCAAAGAAGAGTTTTGAATAGAGCTTTTGGGCTGGGGAGATAGCTCAGCTGGTAGAGTGCTTGCCTTGCAAGCACAAGGCCCTGAGTTTGATCCCCTATACCAAAAAAAACCAAAAATACAAAACAAAAATTTTTTTGCAGTTTTTAAAAAATCTACATATGA
The DNA here is from genome assembly GCF_902686445.1 of Sciurus carolinensis. NCBI lineage: Eukaryota > Metazoa > Chordata > Mammalia > Rodentia > Sciuridae > Sciurus > Sciurus carolinensis. Next base: position 92,524,146 of record NC_062218.1, on the reverse strand, counting down.
AGACTATTTAGTCACATTTAAACAGAAGACAAATATTGCTCAACTATAGCAATAGCAAAGCTTCTGTTCATGATCTATGATTAATTTCTGCTGAAATCTAATATCTGAAAAATTTAGAAATAAAATTACATAAGTAACCAATAAGAAACCATAACCAAAAAAAAAAAGAAACCATAACCATAAATCTCTGCTTTAAAACACAACATGGTTCTTTCCACTTACTTTTAGAACTTCTTATGAAAATTCTAGGACAAGGTAGACACACAAAACTCAGTTATGAAGCCAAGATAAAACTATAAAATGATCTTTGTGTTTTAATGGGTTTTAAATCCCACAGGTTAAAAAGAAGATTTTAAAAGATTCCTAAACAAATAGAACAAATAGAATACTATTTTTCTTATTTAATACTTTCTAATTAAATAAATAAATATAATGCTAGAGAAAAATTTTTATACATTCCTTGCATTCTATTACAAATACTTCGATAATTCCATTTAGTATGAACTATTCAAAAATACTTTGAATCATTTAAAATGAAGTATGATTTACTATACAATTCAATTTGGTTTATTTTGAGGGTTTTTTTATATGTAAATTGCACTATATGGAATCATTCTACTACTTTTAAAAATAACTTTCAAACAGAAAGAATAAAAATCATTCAAGTACATTTTTCATAATTTTGCCATACCTTTAGCTAAAGCTTCTTTATATTTCTCTTTGGCAGAATTCATTTCTTTTATTAATTGTCTATAACTGGATTTTAATTTCTCCAATTCTGTTTTTGTAACCTGTCAAAAAAATAAAATGCAGAATTTCTTTTAACCTTTAAAAATTTAAATCAAGGGAGGGAGGAAGGGAGAAAAAAGGGAATTACTGGGGAATGATATTGGTCAAATTATACTGTGATATTGTGTGTATGTCTAAACAAATTTCACCATTATGTACAACTATAATGCACCAATGAAAAGTATGGAAAAATAAGTAAGTTTAAATTGATCAAGAACTTAAATTCCAAAGAATTAACTGATGTGTATTTTACTACTTATAGCATTTTACTGTACAACTATAGCCAATAAAGAAACTAAAAATTAGCTTAAAATCAGTTATAAATTCAATAGCATATGAAAACAGATAAACTTCTCAAAAGGGGAAAATCAGGAATAACACTATAATTATCTAAAACCTAAAAACTAACAAATTAACTTGCAGTGTACAGAAATACTTTCTATAGTAAAAATATTAAAATATTTATTCAATTACATAAAGTAACTTCACGTTATTAGAAAACAGATAAATTTCTTAAAAATAAAAACAAAAAATCATGCTGTCATCATCTAAAATTTAAGGACCAACTAATTTTCTGTAAACAGATATATTTTCTATAATTAAAAAACTAATTAAAATACTTATTTTAGTCATACGAAGCAAGTGAATTATATTTTACCAGTTCTAACTTTTTTTTTTTTAACATTTTAACATCTCTGAAAAAAAGATGCATTCCATTTGCAGTGACAAACACTGTTGATCAGGCGGTAATCATGATAGGGATTATATGCATGAATTTGGCTGTTTCCACTATGGAATAACTAAACAAATATAACCTCTTTACTCTGTAGTCAAAAAAGTCATTTATATACAATTTAAAGTAAAAATGTGAGTCTCAAAATTCAGCAAATCTTCTAAAACATGTTCTGAGAGGATTAAGATAGAGACAGCATCAAAAACTTGTAAAATGGGAACCAGAATTTTAGAAGGAATTCTGAGTTCTTAAAGAAATTCTACATTACCAATATTCTTGATGGCACAGAAGATGACATTGTGTGAATAATTAAAAAATCAATAACTAAGATATAAATATAAATGAGTTCAAACCATTCTCCTATCAAGAAAAATCTCACTGGTTAACTTTTTTGTTTTGGGTATCTTTTTAGTTGTTGATGGACCTTTGTTTTATTTATTTATATGTGGTGCTGAGAATCGAACCCAGTGCCTCACACATGCAAAGCAAGCGCTCTACCACTGAGTCACAATCCCAGACCCGCTGGTTAACTTTTGAAGTTGCTAAAGAACCAATTTTGTGAAAACTGGCAAAGTAATCGAAAAAAAGCAAGCATTTATCTGACTTTTCCTATATGATTTATATGTTAGGCAACGCGATAAGAAAATTCTTCTTTATAGAAAACTTTTAATGTGCATTAGGAAATGATATAAGTAAAAAAATGTTATTTCACAAATCCCAAGAAAATAATAGCTCTAAGTAACAAACATTGATCAATAGTTTTTAAAACTATTAGGCAAAAGATTAATGGGAAACTGTAATATATTGATCAGTCTGATAAGACTGATACCTGTTAGCAAAGTTTACCATCACAGAAAGATAAATAAGCAGCCATTATATACCTTCTGATATGAAAAAACAGAAAGTCTACATCACCACCATTGATGTATTCTTACCCAAAATAAACAGCCAGAATCTAATCAAGCCTCTAAATCTAATTTTCAGTTTACAAGAAAAATGGAGAATGAAGGAATTATGAGAAATCATGTCATAAATGCAAACAGTAAAATCCAAAATGAAGAAAACAATTCTATTGAGCAAATTATCCACTTTCTTCAACAAATGAATAGCATTTTTTAAAAGGGACAGGAAGAAAAACCTACAGATTAAAAGAAAATTTTTATTCAAATGCAATATATGGACTATATTTAAATCCTGATTCAAACAAACCAACTGTAAAAAACATTTTAACAATGATTTGAATGTAGATATTTAATAACATTAAGGAATTATTGTCATTTTTAGGTGGATTGATGGTAATGTTATCTTTTTTAAAAGAATTCTTATTTTAGCAACATATACTATAATTTTTGTGGATAAAATGATATCTGGTATTTTTTTTTTATTTGGGGATGGGGTAGGATATTGGGGATTTAACCCAGGGCAATTTACCACTGAGCTACATCCCCAGCCCTTTTTAAAAATATTTTGAGACAGTGTCTCACTGAGTTGCTTGGGCCTTTGCTAAATTGCTATGGCTGGCTTTGAACTTGCAAACCTCCTGTTGCAGCCTCCTGAGATGCTGAGATTATAGGCGTGCCTGTGCTACCACACTCAGCTGATATCTGGTATTTTCTTAACATAATCCAGTGCAGAAGAAAGAGGGTAGGACTACAGGAAGAATAATACATGTTGACTGTGGGTCATGGGTAGAAGAGTTCAACTATTCTCTTTTCTTTTGTAAGGTTATAAATTTCCTTAACAAAAACAGCTTTAATAAATTACCCAGAAGACAAAATCTGAGTATAACAATAATTGGGAAATACCTTAAATAAATTATTTTGCCTATTTCTGTATTATTTATTCTTTGTTATTTACACAAAGTGTTACATGATACACATCTACTTTTTTTAAGCCTAAAAGCTATATCAGTAAATAAAAAGTATTCTAAGTGATTTTCAAAAAGCACTCTGTTGTAATTTAATTGACAGCACTTTTTTCTTTCTTGGGAGTAGATAAAGTAATAATGTATCTTATAATCAATAATGTTTTATATGCAATAAAATACTACTTATTAGAAACACCAAATCTATTTCTTATCAGGAAATGGTGAATAAACAATTCTTAAGTTAAACAGGATAAAATATTCAGCAAGTTTAAACACAAATTGAAGAAAGAATTCAATATGGAAAGACAAACCTTGATCATCTCTGCCTCTATCTGCTGATGGACACCTACATAACTTTTCTTCACCTGCTGTTTGTCCTTGATCATCATGGTAAGCCTGTGTAAGGGTCCAGAGTTCAGGTCCTCGGCATGTGTCTTCATTATCCTACTAAGTTGTTCAGTCTGCTGAATCATAAGTAGCCAAGACTTTAAAAAAAAAAAAAAAATGAAGAAAATTAGCCGTGTATTAGAGGTTCCTGTTTAGCTATGATTTAAGTGTTCAAAAACTTTAAATATTTATTTTTATGTAAATTATTACATTAATATAAAACAAGAGATTTCTGGAAATTGTGCAATGAGTTATGAATGATTTGTATTTAACATCTTCAACTACAAATGCTTCAAACTTCCACTATTCAGAGACTATGCAGAATACTAGGAAAAGGATTAAGGGATCCCGAAAGGCTATACTTGCACTTCGCATTTGTTTTCCAATCAATGAAATACAGTTCTCACACCACTCCAAAGCCCCAGTTAAGGCCACCAGTTCCTAATAGTCAAATGAACAGACATTTTCCCATCTTCATCTTAACCTGCGACTGTGGCATCTGATCCTGGTGACTCACTTCTTCCTTGAACCTCTTCTTTTTGACTTACATGACTTCCTTTTCCATTTATCTTTAGAGTAGAGGAATATTCTCACCTTATTTTCTTCTTTTCTAAAATTTCCTTTAAAATCTTTAGTACCTGCTCTTCTTTTGTTCTCTTTGCCTTAAATACTGGATTTCTGCCTAGAGTTTCCACTTTTTAAAAGAAATACAATGAGTTCTCAATAGCACAACACACCTAAGGTATATAACATGTTGCTTCAATAACAGAGACACATAATAGTGGATTTGAAACAAATGAGCATATGGAGAACACTAGAAAAAAATTTATTATTAGACTTTTTAACCTCAATATACTGAAAAAAGTAATAGGGGAATGGTCTTCATTAGAGCTGTCCAAGATTCTATTCTGGTTGGGAACGGTGGCACACACTTGTAATCCCAGAGGCTTGGGAGGCTGAGGCAGGAGGATCAAAGTGAGGCCCAGCAAATTAGTAAGGCACTAAACAACTCAGTGAGACCCTGTCTCTAAATAAAAATAAGAAAGGGCTGGAATGTGGTTGAGAACCCCTGGGTTCAATCCCCAGTACCCCCGCCCAAAAAAAAAAAAAAAAAAAAAAAAAACCTATACTGAAATAATTACTGGAGAACTATCATAGTCAGGGAGTATCCATATTAAAGATACAAAAAAAAAGGCAAGGAATGGTTTCAGATATTTACAAGAATAATTTTGAAGTCTATTACTCTTTATCTATAAATGAGCAAAATTATTCTTGCCCTGTTAATTTTGTAGTAGAATCCTAAATTGAAATTTCATTAAGAATCTATATTGAAGCTATAGCCTAAAGTAGCTGCAACTCTTAGTCACAGTCTGACTCAAGGTCTAATTGGTAATCTTATTTTAGATACATTTTAGTATGTTAAAAATACGTAAAAAGGTTGTAAATTACAACCTTTGAGGATATTTGTTTAGGGAGAGGAATGAAATGCTAGTTGTGAAATGCTATGATGAACATGAAAGTAATAAGTAGCTTATGAACCCATCATATTTACTTTTAAATTTGAAAATGTTACAGGAAGTAGGCTATATATACCACAAAGTATTTAAAGACTGATGTAGCTCTTCCTTTAAAAATACAAAATTTAACAAAGATGCAAACAATAAAAGCTATATAAAATGGATTAAAAGTGCAAACTAAATAGCCATAATAACTTGTGTGGCTTTACCTTTTTAGCTAATATTTTCATGATGAAAAATACAACATTGGGAAAATAACCTATGGTATCTGCAGAATGTTAAGGCTACAAATAGCTAACATAATAAATAAGTGAGAGGATCACTGTTTTTGCCCTACCTCCAAACAATAAATATTTTCTAAGTGCTTTGTAGCAATAAACTTTGTAATTCTATGTAGGAGTCTTTGCAGCACAGGGGAGAGGCCATCTAGAAGCAGCACGAAAAACCACACAATTGGGTCAGACTGCCCTCTTCTCCCAGTAGGGCACATCCACCCAGCCTAATAGCCCTTTTCACTGGAGTAACTGCAGGAAGTACAAGGTCCCAAAGTATATATATCACTCTGTCAACATCTTCTTGCCCTCGATGTCTCCTAATCCCACACAGGCCACTATCTTTTGAATGTCTCCTAATCCCACACAGGCCACTATCTTTTACCCTAAGAAGCTCCTGTTCTCTGATTAGAAAACTCCTCATACCTCTTACCAGAACTTTCCATTTCACTTCTATTTTTAATAAAAATCTGGCTCTATTCCATCCTCAAAGCCCCAACATTGCTAATAAACATTCCTGCTCTTCCTGCAGAAGTCCCTGCTCTGTTGAAACTCAGGCTACCCATCCCCATGAGTAATCCATCAACAAGTCTTCACATGCTACCTCTAAATCTACCACAAATCTACCATGCTTTTCTCCATCTCCACTGCCACTTCTTTGGAGGTTATAATTATCTCTGGCTTAAACTATTACTATACCTCCTGAATGCTATATTCCCATGTTTCATTCCAATCCATTCCCCTTAAAATAGCAAAAGAAATTAATATCACTGCCATTCCTAAAACTCTACACTAGTTTCCTATGCATTTAAAGAAAATTCCAAATACTTTCTAAGACCTATAATATCTCACATTATCTGTCCTCTTTTTCTTTCCAACTTCATGCTTTGCCATTTTCCACCTAGCTAAATAAACTATAGGAGCATCATTCTTTATTCAGTTTCTTTAACATATTAAGTTCCAATTTCCTCCTGGAAGTTTTCCCTCTCTATAGAAGCTCTTCCTCCCCTTTAAATGGCAGGATCCCTCTCTTTGTTTACTAAACTGCTAAATGTCATGTAGGTCTAATTCCTAATATTTTCTCTGAAAACAATTATTTATCTGCACATATATTTGGTGGTTTGTTCTTTTAATGTCTCCTAAACTAGAATGGAAGTTCTCTGAAGGCAATATCATGTCTCTGATCATATTTCAGGTATTTACTGTGATGTCTAAAATAATAGATAATAAATACTCATTGAAAGAAGAAAAGGAGGAGGGAAGAAAAAAGGGAAGGAGGGAAGAACATAGAATAAAGTATGATTAGAATATATACCATTAAAAAATGATTTTTAATGAAATTTAACCCAGAATTAGACAGTATTGTACAAACACCGGTTTGCTAATAATGTTCCTGATGAGATTTTACCAGTAGTAAAAGTCACCAATCCTTAAAGTTAATAAATATTAAAAAGTAAAAACAGCTTAGTAGTACACTGTGTGCTTAGCATGCAACATGCCCTGGGTTTAATCCCAGCACCAAAAACAAATCTCAAGTTTAATTTTAGAAAAATTTAACCACATTTAAAGAACAATAAATTTGAAAAAAAATATACTTCAGTAAATTTTGTAAAACAGAATTTAAAATTATATTAAAAGAAAAACTACAAAGTATAAAGGTAGTAATAATTTAAGTATAATTGACTATACAAAAATTAGGAGTGACTGATGGGAAGAAATTTATTTCCTAACTTTTCATAGAAAAGAAAAGTTCAAAGATAGCTTTCATTCTAAAGTTTAAGTCAAAATATATATATATTTAAGTGTGCAATTCTTAAATTTCAAAAGTTAAAAAAGTGAGTATTTAGAAGAAAAAAATGATTCATCTACCTTCTGTAATATTAAAACTGATTTTTTGGATTTTCTTATTTGGTTTTTGTATGTGCTAGGGATTGAACCTAAGAACTTATGTATTCCTACAAGCACATATTCTACCACTGAACTAACCTCCTCCTAGCCCTAGTTATGAGTTTTAAGGAAAGATACTACTGTCCTTTAAAAAAAGAGCTCCAATTTCTTCCTGAAGTTTTCGCTCTCTATAGAAGTTCAGAGAAGAAAGAAAAGGGGCCAAAAAAGAATAACAACTGAAAATAAGTTATAAAACAAAGTGATACTCAACGTATCTGTTAAACATTATGTGAAAATAGATAAACACCTCTGAAAAAGAAAAGATCAAATTGGGGAGGGATAAAACTTCACTGTAGGAAGTACATAAAAACCAGACACAAAGTGAAATAACATGTATCAAATAACAACAAAAAGACAAGTACAAGTCCCACACAAAAATGTGAATAAGATCCAGCAGTGGTTATATTCTGATTACATATAATTAAACTTTAGGTACAAACTATAAAACAAAGAAGGGCATATGTGATGCAAAAGAACACTAATTAAAATGAATATTACAATGAATGTACAACTGTGATAAATATTTATGTTCCACAAAACAGTGCATCAAAATACAAAAAGTAAAAATGATGAACAATACAATAAGAAATCAATAGTAGTGAGAAAATTATGTATACCCATCTCTGCTTGTGACAGATGGAAGTTTAAAAAAAAAAAAAACTATAGAGTATCTTGGACAGGGGAATATAACTCACTTGGTAGAGTGTTTATCTTACATACCTAAGGCCCTGGGTTCAATCCCCAGAACCACAAAAACAAAACAAAACAAAACAAAACAAAACAAAAACTATAGAATATCTAAATAAATAATTTAATAATGAATCTATTTGACCTATCATTATGTATAAAACTTTAATCTGTACAGGTACAGAAAGCATCTATTTTTAAATCTGTGAAATATTTCTTTAAATTAGATTATATTAGACTACTAAAAATTTCAAAAACTTACTCAAAATAGAAATAGTACATATTGCATTCTCCAGTCTTTTGTAATTAAAGTAAGAAAATCATTAAGAGAATGTTTTAACAATATTTTGAAAATTGAATCATTCCTAAATAACACACAGGACAAAAAGTAGTGTTTTTCAACTAACAGAAAACTAACAATAGGTAAAATACTGACTTAAAATCTAAGTTATACGGCTTAGCTTTTTTAAAGAAACATCCATTTCTAAGTAACAAAAATTTAAAAGAAATCTATTAAACATTAAACTTTTAAAGTTAGAAAATTGTTGGGTACAGTGGTACATGCCTCTAACCCAAAAACTCAGAAGGTTGAGGCAGGAGGATCGAAAGTCAAGGCCAACCTCAGCAACTTAGCAAGGCCCTAAGTAACTTAGCAAGACCCTGGTCTCAAAATAAAAAGTAAAAAGGGCTGAAGGGCTAAGGATGTGGGTTAGTGGTTAAGAATCCCTGGTTTGATCTGCAGTGTTAAGAAAAAAAAAAAAAAAAGAATAAAATAGTCAGAAATATGTTTAACTAAGGAGGTGGAAAATTGGTACAATGAAAACTATATTTATGGAAAACTTAAAGAAAACACAAATAGAATTATATCCTATACTTGTGAATTAGAAAAATGATCATCAAAATACCCATACCTCTCAAAGCAATCTACAAAGTCAAACCAGTGAGTGGCATTTTTCACAGAAATAGAAAAAAAAAGTCTCAAAATTCTTGGGGAGCCACAAAACACCATGGATAACCAAAACAATTTTAAGAAATAACAAAACTAGAGGCAGCAAATTTCCTTATTTTAAACTACACTATAAAACTATAATAATACAATATTTATAAAATATAATAAAAACAACATGATATTAGTATAAAAGCAGATGCATATATGAATGAATCAGAATAGAAATCCCAAAATAAACCCACACATACATGGACAACTAATCTTTGATGAGAGCATCAAGAAAACTTAGGGGAAAATAACAGTCTCTTCAATAAACAGTGCTGAGAAACAAATAGTAATTTGATATTCACAAGCAAAAAAATGAAATCACAACCTTGGTTTATGCCATACAGATAAACTGACTCAAAACGGATTAAAAACATAAATGTAAGATCTGAATTCATGACACATAAAAAAAAAAACAAAAACCTCCTTGGCATTTTCCCTGGCAATAATACTTTGAATATTAGGCCAAAAGCACAGTCAACAAAAGCAAAAATTAACAATTGAGACTACATCAAACTAGAAAACTTCTATACAACAAAGGAAACAGTGAATAAAAAGAAAAGGCAACCTACAGTATGGGAGAAAACAGGTTGTATATTCAATAAGGAACTAATATCCAAAATGTAAGGAACTCATACAACTCAACATCACAAAACCAAATTGCTCTGTTAAAAATGTACAAAGGGCCATAAAGAATAACACAATTATGACATCTGCAGGTAAATGGACAGAACTAGAGAACATCATAAGTGAAATAAGCCAAACTCAGAAAGTCAAAGGTATGTTTTTCTCTCACATGGGGAAACAGAGAGAGAGGAGAAAAAAGGATTTTCATGAAAATAGAAGGCAAACCGTTAGAGTAGAGGATGGGAATTGGGCCGAAGGTGAGGGGAGAGAAGGGAAAGGGAAGTACTATACAATGAAATTGGCCAGATTATGTTATGTGCTTATATAAATGCATCACAATGAATCCCACTATTTTGTATAACTATCATGCACCAATTTTTAAAAATATGCAAAAAACTTGAATAGGTAGGTATTTTTCCTAAAAAGATACAGAAATGACCAATAAGTTGTATGAAAAGATGCTCAACCTCACAAACATCAAGTAAATGCAAATCAAAACCACAATGAGGTAATGACAATGACAAAATGACAGCAAATGCTGGCAGGATGAGTAAAAAAGAGAACCTCTGAACACTGTTGGTGGGAATGTAAATTAGGACAGCCATCATGGAAAACAATATAAAGATTTCTCAAATAATTAAAAACTGCCTGGTATGGTGAAGTATGCCCATAATGCCTGCTATTCATGAGGTTGAGGCAGGAGGATCTCCAGTTTGGGGCCATCCTGGGCAACTTAGAGAGACTCTGTCTCAAAACATAAACAAAAAGGGCTGGGATATAGCTACATGGTAAAGTGTCCCTAAATTCAGTCCCCGGACTGAAGGGGGAAAAAGTCCCCTGTAAATATATAGCCCAACTTAACTAGTCTCCTTCCTTGCATAGTTTATATCTTAACATCCAGAACCGCAGGCATATTATTATCTGGTGAAGCAATTTTGTTTTGTTTTGTTTGGGGCAGTGCTAGGGATCAAACCCAGGGCAGTACACATGCTAGGCAAGAGTTCTACCATTGAGCTACATCCTGAGCCTGGTTTAGTTTTTAAAGAATCAAAGGAGCTGTGTATGGTAATATACACCTTAATCCCAGCTACTTAGGAGGCAGAAACTGAAGATTACAAATCCTAGGCAATTTAAGAACCTGTCTCAAAATAAAAGGGCTCACGATGTAGCTCAGCAGTACAATGCTTGCCTAGCATGAATGAAGTCTTAAAATCAATCCTCAGTACTACAAAAAAAAGGAAAAAAAAAAAATTAAAAGACAGCAGTTACTTTGTAAGGCAATGGGAGACAGAACACATGAGTTACATATGTCCTTCAGTGTCAGGGGAATTTCACTTTCTCTATTTTGTTAAAGACTTTCAAACAAAAGGTTCCAACTTCTAAGTCCCTGCTATTTCAAGCACCACACTGCAAATTCACAGATTATAAAACACTAAAATAATAACCAAAATAAATTCAAATAAAAATACTATGTGCACAAAAACAATTAAATAAATAATTTCTTAACGTATTTTTGGGGTTGGGATTGCTTGCCTAGCACATGTGAGGCACTGGGGCACTGTGTTCACTCCTTAGTACCACATAAAAATAAATAAATAAAATAAAGGTATTATTTCCATTTATAATTTTTTTAAAAAAATTTTTTAATGTTTGATATTCGTCAATCTTCTTGAGCTCCATTTTTTTTTTTTTTTTAATATTTGTAGTGCTAGGGGTCAAACCCAGGGACTCACACATGTCAGGCAAGCACTCTACCACTAAGCCACAACCCCCGTTCTAAATAAATACTTTTAAAATAAAATAAAATGAATATAATTAAATTCAATAGTTGATTTGTAAGACTAATATCAAATAGGCTGAGCTGTATTCACTTTGTCATTGCCCAATCTCAGAAGTAAGAGAGCCATCAGGATATTACATTGCTTTTAAAAAGAATAACTTTAAGTTGGTGATGCATGCCTGTAATCCCAGTGACTCAGGAAGCTGACACAGGAGGATCACAAGTTTGAGGCCAGCCTCAGCAACTTGGCAAGGCCCTAAGCAAGCTAGTGAGACCCTGTCTCAAAATAAAAAATAAAAAGGTCAGGACATGGCTCAGTGGTTAGGCACCACTAAATTCAATCCCTAGTTACTCCACCAACCCCTGCAAAAAGAGCAAGTTTAAATATCTAAACACAGATCAGACTGTAAAAAAAAAAAAAAAAAAAAAATCAATGTTTTCTTTTCCAATACTTTTTCTTCTAGCTTCCTAGATCCAGTACTCCAGAATTACTTTTGTTCTTGAACTTAAAGGTTATCTTCTTATTCTTCTGAGGAAGAACAATACCAGTAAGAAAACCGGCCAGAGTCATCTTTATCCTTCAGAAGCAAATCATCTAACCTCAAGTGAAGCTGAATCAAAGACCTTCATAGTCCCTTCCAGAAGCACCCTGTGATCTCTCTCTTTCACTACTTCCCTCCTTAGTGTTATCCTCAAAACTCCTGGAATTTTATGGCTTATGTCCAGAGAAGACTTCTTTGATCATCCAGCTCTAGAGGATCTTTGTTAATATAAGACTGAACTACTTAGAAATTTTTTTAAAAAATAATGAATTACAGTTAAGATCCTGGGAGATGTCTATTTCCTTTCCTCTAACTTCTGTGTGATACTCCTGCTCTCCACCCTGCTACATCCTATATCCTTTCCCTGTACTAAAGACATTTTTCTGTTGTTAACACTCCTTTTCCTCTATCTCCAAATTCTCCCTGATTGGCTAAACATTTCTTTAAAAAGCAAAGTCTTCTCTTTCCTCTTCTATCCCAACCAACCATTTCATCTACTGCCCTAATTTTTTTTTAACCCCTCAAATAATTTCTGGACAGACGAAAATTAGAACACTGTATTTACTCCCAGAAAACACGAACCAGGTGATATATTCAGGACAACCCAGTTCTCTGAAGCTCTATCAAATAAATGCTGTTTTATTCTGTCACATCCTATGTCATAAAGAACCAAGAGGTGGAGTTGATGGTCTCCATTACTTCTTTCTAACCTCACCCCCTTTAAAGCTAACCACACTTTCCTAAATGACCCTCTGCTCCTGCTATTTAATACTATCAACCTACTGCCAACTCACAGGGTTTCTCTTGTTTCCTCCTTACACCAACATGATGAAGCAAGTACCTTCATCTTATAAATATGGAAACTTGAGGTCAGAGAGATTAAACAATCTGTTCAAGGTCACATAGCTAACAAGTGGAAGAATTCAGATGCACACACAAATATATTTTTAATGTGCTAGACCTGATAGAAGGTGATTCTTGGAGAATACAAAAGAATGGAAACCTGAAGGCTCTTATATCTAAGGACTGCTTTCAGAGTAACTATCTAAACTAAACTGATTAGAGTACCATTTGAATTGGTATAGTCATCTGTCGGGGTTTCCGGGACCCCCAGCCTTGAGCACGGTCAAGATGGCGCCTGGCACTGAGCCAAAAGCGGCCAGCTATACAGTAAACAACCAGAGAATTCCAATGATTGGCTAGTTAACGATGTGATTAGAGCATGCCCCCCCCCCTCATGTACCTATTCTATGCCTGCAGCTGTCCGCGCGTTTACCTCGTGTGCTCTCCCCTGATTGGTTGAAGTGTATATAAGCCTGGTGGATGGGAGAGTAAGAGGAAGCTGAAGCTGAAGCTGGGAGGGCGCGGAAGCTGGGAGTAGGGCAGAAGCTGAGAGAAGAAGCTGAGAGCAGAAGCTGAGAAAAGAAGCTGAGAGAGAAAGAAACTGGGAGTAGGAGTAGAAGCTGGGAGTATAGGCGTGCAAGCGGGCGTGAGCCAAGCGGGAGAAATGAAGCGGCCGGAGCAGGCGAGAGCCGAGCGGGAGAAGAGTGAAGTGCAGGAGAGGGAAAGAGAGCGAGAGAAAGGGATAGATAAGAAGGAAAGAAAGGAAGACTGTACGCAATAAACTTCCAAAGCTTCAGACATTTGTCGTGTCTCTCTCTGCGGGCAGAGGGAACGCGATAGTCATCTTTTATAGACATCTTTAATTTTTAATTTAGTGCTTAAATCTTCAATTTAGTGCTTTATCATCAGACTAGAGGCTAAAAGCTAAAGGGAAACACTATTTGCTCTCTTTGAGCCACCTACTTTGTAGCATGAGTACACCTAAGTGAAGATGTCTTGGGCCAGTATTAATGTCATTCTTGACATGACATGCTCTGTTAGAAGCTATAAAAATGAGAATGAAGGTTGGTGATATAGCTCAGTGGTAGAATGCTTGCTAGCATGTGCAAGGCCCTCAGTGTTATCCCCAGTACCATAAATAAATAAATAATAAAAAATGAAAGAGAACTGTCATTGTAATTGGATTTCTAATGAAAATAATGGTTTCTCCCTCAAATCTCCATAAACAAAACAATTAAGAGCTAAATCATCTTCTTAAGTAACCAACCCCAATAATACACAGGATAATTAGAAATATGACCACTCTAAAACATAGCATACATTTTCCTATGGCCCAGGTTAACAAAATTACTGGTTTGAGATTTATAAGAAACATTTTTCAGAATTCTGAGTTTTATGTGAAATGATTTCCAAAGTTTTTCTAAGGTATTAAATGTGATTTTTTGATGCTATTACTTTGTGACCAAAAATAAAATGTTTCCTAGAAATAAATGTATCACTTATTTCAAAATAAAAAAAAAAAAAGATTCAATTTGGAGAAATTTTCTTCTCCCCTACCTCCCCACTCCAAAATAAACCTATATAGAGAAAATAATATTTATAATATGAAAATATTATATACATATATTAGTCACATACACTAAATATCATCTCAGGTTTATACAATAATTAACATAAATCTTAAAGTGACTATTTTAAATTTAGGAAACCAATAGAAATCAATAGTACCTGTTATACTAACATGACATAAAAACAAACTCTGAACTCAAATTTTGAAAAATGAAAAGTTATATATAGGGGGAAATACATATCTTTTAGAAAAGCACATCATGTCCTTTCTTGCCTTCTACCTTTGAACTAACAGATGTGTGGTGACATGAATCAGTATTCCATAAACAGGTAGTAATTTAAGTGCTCTGTGCTCATTATACCAAAACATACTTATTCTGGGACATGGAGGAAAAGAACAAACTACTACTGAAGCTATAATTACAGCAAAGCACAGAAAATAATCAACAAGATGACTCCAGCTTGAAAAATACCTACATAATAGCTGTCATAAATAACTTTTTTCCAAGAGAATATATCCTCCAAAAACTTGTTTTCATTGTTCTTCCTTAAATTTCTTTTAAAGCAACATTAAAACTCCACAAAAAACACATAGTTTTTTTCAGTACACAATAACTGAAAATTAATGGTTTTCTGAAGCAACAACTTTTATTCTGAGTTTGCTTAATATAAAAAGAATGTTGGAGTCTCTGCGTTCTTATGGAATATAGAAATTCAGAAAACACTCATTAAATTTCCCTAAAACTAAGGTTTTCAAAAGTTTGATTACAAGTACAAAGGAAACCTTAGATATTCCTAAACCATAAGAGCCTCTCTTTCTGCATTTTCTTCAAAGCTTCTCCTACAACTCTGGTTGCAATAAGAAACAACTGGGAGTCTTTTAGAGAACCAATCTTCGAGCGGGGGATGTAGCTCAGTTGGTAGAGTGCTTGCCTAGCATGCCTAATGATCCTGGGTTCTGATCCCCAGCACCACCTTAAAAAGAAAAGCAGAACCTCTTAAAATACAAATCCTTGAGCTATTACCAGAGATTCTGATTTAATAGATTTTTGATAGGATTCCAAGCATCAATATTTTAAAGGTCCCCAGGTAATTCCAATGTACAAGTTCTGCTGTAATAAACATTTGTGTCCCTTGTAATCATTGAGTTATGCAAAATCATACTCTAAGAGTTCCAGAGCTTATGGAAAAATAGGGTTAGAGGCATCACACTAAAAATATTAATCAGGGATGGATTAAAAAAAGAGAAACTTAATAAAGACTTTGCATAGTTTCACACTTACTTTAAGAAATATATAACAACTACAACAAACATGGCACTTTAACTTGAAAAGACCTGAATTTTGCTCATCAAAGTCAGTTTTAGAAGGGTTAAAACTTATGGGTCACTGTAAAATGGTAGAAAGAATTATCTGTAATTGAACAAAAAGCTGCAACTCATGACAAAGGAGTAAACAAAGGCAGTCAATAAAGAACTGAAGGGTGTGCCTAAAATGTATTCCTAAGCAGCTTGGTTCATCTGGGTAGTTTTCTGCATTCACCCAATGCTTCCTCCAGTTTCACACATGAGGAAAATTCACATAAAGACCAAATTGTTCCTTAATATTGTTCAGGAACAAATTCATTTTTTCAAATCAAATGTTGTACCAGAACTGACTCTGCAGCAAGACTTGAGAATTACTGCCTTAAATATATATACTGTTGAAACTTTAGTATATAAATAGTGTACAACTACTAAACAGTTATAGTATATGTATATTGTATGACTAATAAACAGTAAGTTTGATCCTCTGGAAAGCAATTTTCATTCCTTTTTATTCTCCCATGGTATAAGTATTGCTAATATTTCCATGTCATTTGTGTTTAAAAAGTAAGTCATACCTGCCTTCATATAAGTTGTTGTTTGAAGATTACCTGTATCACTGTGCTATTGTAAAATAGAGTTGACTTTATTTAGACAGGCATATTTTTTTTAATTTATTTTTATTGTAAACAAATGTGATACATGTTGTTTCTGTTTGTACATGGAGTAACAGCATACCATTTGCATAATCATACATTTACATAGGGTAATGATGTTTGAGTCATTCTGTTATTGTTTCCTTCCCCCCACCCCTCCCACCCCTCTTTTCCCTTGATAAAGTCCCTCCTTCCTCCATTCTTGCCCCCTTCCCACCCCCCATTATGTGTCATCATCTGCTTATCAGCGAGATCATTCGTCCTTTAGTTTTTTGAGATTGGTTTATCTCACTTAGCATGATATTCTCCAATTTCATCCATTTGCCTGCAAATGCCATAATTTTATCGTTCTTTATGGCTGAGTAATATTCCATTGTATATATATGCCACAGTTTCTTTATCCATTCATCAATTGAAGGACATCTAGGTTGGTTCCACAGTCTGGCTATGGTGAATTGAGCAGCTATGAACATTGATGTGGCTGTATCTCTGTAGTATGCTGATTTTAAGTCCTTTGGGTATAGGCCAAGAAGTGGGATAGCTGGGTCAAATGGTGGGTCCATTCCAAATTTTCTAATGAATCTCCACACTGCTTTCCAGAGTGGCTGCACTAATTTGCATCCCCACCAGCAATGTATGAGTGTACTTTTTCCCCACATCCTCTCCAACACCTATTGTTGCTTGTATTCTTCATAATCATAGACAGGTGTAATTTTAGATAAACAAGAAAACACAAAGTAAAAATAAACTGCAGCACAGACTAAAACAAGTGTTCAAAATCGCTACAAAATATGTGAAAAGAGCCAGGCATGGTGGTGCACACCTGTAATCCCCACTGCTTGGGAGCCTGAAGCAGGAGGTAGTCAAAAACAAAGATGGGGCTACCTAGGTCTCCATTTCCCAATTTCCTCCAAAGCAAAAAGGAAACTAAAACCACACAAAAACCATGCCCTCAGGATTAAAGACGAAATGTACACACTTCAAAATAACTTTCAGTTAAACAAAAATAACAAAATCACAGCATGTGATTTCTCATTATTTGTGTTCTATATTAGACACTGAGGAGGCAAAAAAGCTAAATGAGATGGGTAGTTCTGTATTAAACCCTGAAAAAATGTTGCCAAAAAAAGACATTAGTGGGATAGTTGACAAAAGTGAGATATGGAATGTATTTTTTTATAAAATGTAACAATGCTAAATTCCTGTAAATTGATCATTATATAGTTGACAGGTTCTTGGAAAATACATGCACAGATATTTAGAAATAAAGACCCATGACACCTTCAACTAATTCATAAATGGTTCAGAAAAAATACTAATACATATTTACATTGAAAATACTAATATGTATTTATATTGTTAATAGAACAAGAATGATAAAATGTTAACAACTGATGAATCAAGCAAAAAACATGAAGAGGTCTTTGTTTTATTCTTGAAACTCTGTGGAAGTTTTAATTTTTTAAAATAAAGACACGAAAATCGAGCATCAATAAATGAAAGACAATGATCCCTGAGAGACTAAAACAAATGATCTGTGACATAGGATTATTCCAGTTTACAGAGTGGAGAAAATGACCAAGCCACACATAGGAAGGAAGAGTTAAATAGAGGGAGAAGAAGTTCAGAACACAGAGACACCAAAGCAGTCAGAGCCCTGGAGAAGGGACAAGGACAGAGTTTTTACAGAGGAGATATGTGCACAAAGAAAACTCAAGAGATCCACAAAGACTTCCCCTTAATTATTTAGGTAAATAACAAGTTCAAAGGTGTGAGCAAACCACTTAACACCTAGAAAATAACCACCCAAAAGGATTACAGGGAAAAGTCCAGAGCACACATAGGTTCAAGAATCACATCACATCCCAAGAGCCAGGGTTCAATGTAAGGGACATTTTTGAATACTAAATATGATCTTGCTTCAGCAGAGGAGAAAAATACACCTGAGATTACACCTACCTCCTGATAAAAGCAAGGACCAAGAAGAGTAAACTGTCTCCAAATAACATAACTATATCCCAAAATAAAATTCTAGGATATTTAAAGAAATACAAAAATATACAGTACCTTACAAAATAAAATTAATAATGCCTGACAGGCATCAAAATAAAAAATTATCAAGCACACAGATGCAGAAAATGCAACTCAAAATAAGGAAAAAACACAATCAATCAAAACTGATTCACAAGTAATGCAGATGAAGGAAGGCAAGGACTATGACTACATCTGATATATTCAAGAAACTAGAGGAAATAATAAACATTGAGTAGGGATATGAAAAATATTTTTAAAAAAGATTCAAATTGAATATCTGGTGATGTATATGATTTGCTCATCTTTAACAAAGAAATGGTTCAACTACTTGCTTCTGGTTAATCTCTCCATTCCTCCACCTTAAAGAACAGACATGGGGAAAAAGAAAGAGGTAAGTGTTGGCAAGGACAAGAAGATGAAGGAATGGTCCATTGGCAGAATTTAAATTTAAATATTGGTAGGACAGGAAATGATGCAGACAGAAGAGGAGAACTGTGGGAGAGAGTGACTCTGCTTTAAGAAGAGGAGTCAAAATGGACAAAGTTACACTTATTAATAAGATTTTGAAAGGAAAACTAGAGACACAAAATGTTTTGAGATGAAAAATACACCAGGTAGAATTAACAACAAATGAGATACTGAATAAAAATAAGATTAGTCAAGTGAAAGAGACAACAATAAAACTAAACACAATGGAACACTGAAAGAAGACAGAAAAATAAATAACACAGCATCAGCAAACTGTGGAACAACTTTAAACAGCCAAATATACATGTAATTAGTGTTCCCCAAGAGGAAAATAAGGAAAAATGAAACAAAAATCTTTAATAATACCTGAAATTTTTCTGAAGTCAATTTAGCCAAAGTCTAAGAAAGTCAACAAATCCACAGCACAAGAAGCATGAAGAAACATGAAGCTGAAAATAAATTGCTTAAAAGCAGTATCAATGAAAAAAATCTTAGGCACAGCCAGAGAGGAAAAATATTAGATGCAAGTTTTCCAGAAATAATGCAAGATGCCAATATAGCAACATCTTTAAAGTATTGAAAAAATATACTAGATTTCTATACACGGTAAAAATTGTTTTCAGGAGCTGGGGATATAGCTAGTTGGTAGAGAGCTTGCCTCACAAGTCCTGGGTTCAATTCCCAGTGACCCTCCCCCCCCAAAAAAAAAATTGTTTTCAAAAACTAAAACAACATATTTTTACAAGTTCAAAACCTGAAAAAAATCCATTACCAGCAGACCTACACTATAAGAAAAGTTGAAGTCCTTCAAGCAAAAACAAAATGATACCAGGAAAAAAACTGGATATACACAAAGAAACATAAATGGTAACTAAGTACATATAAAGATTTATGCTTTTATTTAAATTATTCAAAAGGTAATAACTATTAAAAGCAATAACAATACTGTATTGTGAGACTTATAGAATTGAAAGGTATGACAATAAAAGCACAAAGGACAATGGAAATAATACTGATGCAAAGATATTATTATAGCTGAGGTTCTACCTATTACAAAACAGACTTGCATTAAGAGATACATACCATAAACACCAAAGTAACTGCCAACATGAAAAATGTAGAGGTAACAATATAACAAAGGAGATAAAAATAATTAAAAAAAAAAAAAAGATTCAGTGAAATCCCCATCAAAATACCAATGGCATTCTTTATAAAACTAGAAAAACAATTCTGAGATTTATAACTATAAAAGACCCAAACAGACCAAGCAATCGTGAGCAAAATAAACAAAAGGAGGCATTATACAACCTGACTTCAAAATATACTTGAAAGCTGTTGTAATTAAAACACCATGGTCTTGGCATGAAAATAGACAACACAGACTAATGGAAGAGAATAGAGACCTTAGAAATAAATCCAAACATCAATAGCCCACTGATTTTCAACAAAGATTTTAAGAACACATAGTAGAAAAGGACAGTCACTTCAGTTAATGGTGCTAGAGAAATTGGATAGCCACATGAAGAAGAATGAAACTAGACCCCTACCATTTAGACAAATCATCTCAAAATGGATTGAAGACTTAAATGTAAGACATGATACCAGGGAACTACTAGAAGAAAACATAAGAGAAATGTTTCAGGACATTGGAAAGGATAAGGATTTTTTGGACAAGATCCCAAAAGCACAGAAAACAAAATCAAAAATTGACAAACTTCTGCACAGAAAAGGAAACAATCAACAGAATGAAGACAGTTGACAGAAGGGAATAAAAAAAACTGTAAACTACACATCAGACAAGGAATTAATCTCCAGATTATGTCAGGAACTCAAAAAACTCAATAGCGACAAAACAAAACCCTGGTTTAAAAATGGGTAATGACGGGCTGGGGAGATAGCTCAATTGGTAGAGTGCTTGCCTTCACAAGGTCCTGGGTTCGATCCCCAGCACCAAAAAAAAAAAAAAATGAGTAATGACCTTAAGCGTATGAAAAAATGCTCAACATCACTAATCGTTAGGGGAACATAAATCAAAACCACAATATCACCTAATAGCAGTCAGAATGGCTATTGTCAAAAAAACAAAAGAAGTGGCTGGTAAGGATGTGAATAGAAAGCAACATTGCATGCTGTTGGTGGAAAAGTACGTTTGTATAGACATTACAGAAAACAGCACAGAGGTTCCTCAAAAATTAGAAATGGAACCACCATATGATCCAGCAATTCCTCCACTGGGCTTATATCCAAAGCAAATGATATCAGTATGTTGAAGAGATACCTGCACTCCCACATTCACTGCAGCACTATTCACAATAGTCAAGAGGTGGAACAACCTAAGTGTCTTCCAACTGATGAATGGATAAAGAAAATGTGGTACATATACACATGGAATACTATTCAGTCATAAAAAGGAAATCCTGTCTTTTGTGACAACATGGATAGCACTGGAGATAATTATGCTAAGTGAAAAAAAGCCAGGCACGAGTACTGCATGAACTCACTCTCAGGTGAAATCAGAAAAGCTGAGAGTAGAAGTAGAGACTGGGGAGAGTACAAGGGAGGAAGGAATGGGAAAAGGTGGATCAATGGCTACTAAGTTATTGCTAGACAGGAATAAGAGTTCTGGTGTGCTACTGCACAATTGAGTGACTATAGATAACTATAATGTACTATAGATTTCAAAAAGCTAGAAGAAAGGACTTCAAATGTTTTCACTATAAGGAAATAAATGTTTGAGGAAATAGGTATTTTTAACCTGATTTAAATATTATACAAAGTATAAATGTATCAAAACATCACACAATACACCTAAATTTTTTAAAAATATTTTTTAGTTGTTGATGGCCCTTTTTTTTATTTACTTATCATTTATTTATATTTTTTTATATGTGGTGCTAAGAATTGAACCCAGTGTCTCACACAAGCTGGGCAAGTACTCGACCACTGAGCCATAACTCCAGTCCATCCCTACATGTAAAGTATAATTTTTGTGCAGATTTTTCACTTAAAAATAAATTTAAGGGGCTGGGGAGATAGCTCAGTTGGTAGAGTGTTTGCCTTGCAAGCACAAGGCCCTGGGTTCAATCCCCAGCACTGCAAAAAAAAAAAAAAAAAAAGAAAGAAAGAAAAATAAATTTAATTTAAATTTTAAATTTTTTTTTTAAAAATCCAAAAGAAGGGGAGAAAAAGGAAAGTAACAGGAAAGAAAAAGCAGATAGAACCAAGATAAATTTAAACCTAATCATATCAATAATCATTTTACATGAAAACAGTCTAAACACAACAATTAAATGACAAAGATTGTCATATTAAGGAACAAAGTAGCTACTTAGGAGAATCTACTTTATAGCAACCAAATATGATAAAAAGACATACCATCCTAATATTAACCAAAAGAAAGTTTAAGTTATAGTAATATCAGAGTAGATTTTACAGCAAAGAATATTACCAGAAATCAAGTTAATTTCACAAGAATAAAGGAAATCAGTTTACAAGGAAAACCTTAAAATCCTAAACATTTTTCACCTAATAAACTTATTTCACAAAATACATAATTCTAAACTTTAGCACAAAATTACAGATTCAAAATTAAACTAAGACTGATTAAAGTGCAAGTAGAAACAAATTCATAATTATAATCAGGAATTTCAAAATCCACCCCTTCTCAATAATTGGTGGAACAAATGGACAACACTGAATAAAGAAACTGGAACAGTTAATTTTTTATGTCAATTTGGGTCAAAAAAGGACACTCAAATAGCTGGTAAAGCATTATTTCTGGGTCTAGGAGGGTGTCTCTGGAAGAGATTAGGATTTGAATCAGTCAACTGACTAAAAATCAGTCCCCACCAATGTGAGCAGGCACATTCATAGAGAGTGAACTAAAACAAAAAAGAGGAGAAAAGGCAAATTCACTACTCTTCTGGAGCTGAGATGTACATTCGCCTATGCCCTTGACGTCTGAACTCCAGGTTTTGGAGCCTTTGTACTCAGGTAGCAGTGTCTCTGCAGTTTCTTGAGTCTTTGGCCTCAGATTGAGTGTTACCAGCTCCCCTGATTCACAGACCTTCCAACATCACCAGCTTTCCTGGTTCTCCAGCCTGTGGGACTTCTAGACCTCCACCATAAATCCTGTGTTATTCATCTATGTAAATATATAACCCATTGAGTCTGTTTCTCTGGAAAACCCTGACTAAACCAGAAATAAAAGAACTGAACACAACTAGGAACCATCTTGACCTCTTGCCATCTATGGAATACTACAAACAACAACACAGAATACGTATTTGTAACAACAGCACATGAAACAATTACCAAAACAGATCATATTCTTGGTCAGAAGCAAATATTCACAAATTTAAAGCATTCAAGTTATTCAAAATAGGCTCTTGGAAAATTGTGGTACTAAATTCAAACTCAATAACAAAAAGGTATCCGGAGAAAACAAATACTTGTAAATTAAATAAGACTTTGAAAGAACGTGAGTCAAAAAAAAAAAAAAAAAAAAGGCATATTCTGAACAGAAAGGACATTAAAGTAAAATGTAAAATTTCTGGAATGCAGCTAAAATAATACTCAGAGAAAACTTAGAACACTGCAAGCTGACTTGGATATGCTCATTCAATAGTGTGATCTATTTGCTTTAAGGACAACTATGATGCTACAAATAACAAATGATGAAATTCTTCTTACCTTGGACACGTTGCTGACATGATTCATTTGGACAGTACTTTCCTTATCAACTTGATTACAGAGGTTCTGTAAAGTCGATGCATATTCTTTGTCACTTTTTATCCTCAGAGCCATAAATTTCTTCACTGTTTCCAGCAATCGTAATTCCCAGTCTTGCAGTTTTAACACAGCTTCATGTGAGTTCTTCAGGTCACTCCCAAACCCCATTTTTGTAAGGCACTGTTTATCCTCCACGCTGCACAAGTGAGCCTTCTAATCAGCACATATCTGTGTAAGTAAACATAAGAAAAAAGTGTTAAATCAAAAGGAAGAGTCTTCAAAGCAAAGTTATGCCCCGTTTGTAGTGATTAAAAAAAAAAAAAAATCACCACAACTGAATGCTTTCTCCCAAACATCAGAAACAAGATGAGGATGTCCACTAAACTGACCATTACATAAATAAAAATTTAAAAATTTGGATTAGAAAGGAAGAAGAAAAACCATTTTATTTGCAGATGACATCATATTATTTACAGAAAACCCTAAGGAATGCGGCAAAAAAGTAGAACTAATAAATGAGTTTAATAATATTATAAGGTATAAGATCAATATTCAAAAATCACTTATATGTATGTATACCAGTGACAAGTCAAAAATAAAATGAAAAAACACTATTTACAACAGCATAAAAAATTAAACATTTAGAAATAATTTTCTAAATGCAAAACTTATTCTCTTAAAACTATAGAACCACAAAACATTGTTGAAAGAAAATGTCAAAGATCTACATAAAATGACTCATGTTCAAAGATTTTTTTAAAGAAGTTAATATTGTTAAGAAAGCAAATCTCCCTCACTGAAACTACAAACTTAATATAATCCATACTGATATCTCAGTCACTATTTCTGCCAAATAGACAAGGTAACACTAAATGCGAATGTAAGGGAGACAGAATAATCACAAAAAATGTTTTGGGGGAAAAAAAAAGAACAAAGTTGTAACAAATCACGTTTTCTGATTTCAAAACTTTCTAAGACACTTCGGTAATCAAGATAGTATGATATGGACATATGGCCAGCCATAGAGATCAATGGAATAGTGGGCCCTGATAAATCTCCACACCTAAGGAAAAATGATTTTCTATGAGTCTATTCAATAAGATCAAAAAATCCCCTAAACAGAGGGTCCTGGAACAACTAGATTTCCACGGGGGCGGGGGGGGGGGGGGGGCGGGATGAAACACATACAAAAATTAACTCTAAATGGACCACAGATCTAAATTTCAGAACTAAAACTATAAAGCACTTAAAAGAAAATATAGGTGTAAATTTTCATAACCTTGGCTTAGGCAATCATTTCTTAGATTCAACAACAAAACACAGCAAAATAAATATACATAAATTGGATTTCATCAAAATTAAAAACTTCTGTGCTTCAAAGCACACCATCAAGAAAGTGGGAAAAAAAAAAAAAGCACAAAAATCTTTGCAAATCATATATTTGATAAAGGACTTTACCTGAAATATGTAGAAAATCCTTTAAATTAATAATAAAAAGACAAACCAATTAAAAGGAACAAAGGGTCTTTGATTTTACCAAAGAAAACGTACAATGTCCAAAAAGCACATGAAGACATTCCATAAAATTAGTCATTAAAAAATGCAAATCAAAACTACAATGTGATAGTAATTTGTAGCACTCAGACACCTATAATCGAAAAAGATAAAAATGTTGGAGAGACTTTAAGAGATTAGAATGCTCTGATAGTGAAATGTAAAATGGCAGACACTACAATTTGGCAGTTCCTCAAATAATAACACACAGTGTCGCCATATGACCCAGAAATTCTACTTCATGGTATATACTCAAGTGAAACAAAATAAGTGTCTATAGGGCCTATGTAGCTCAGTGGTGAAGCATGTGCTTATCATGTGCGAAGCCCTAGGTTTTATCCCCAGCACTACATTTTAAAAGCAACAAAATGTCTACATAAACACTTGTAAGCTAATGTATGAAATAACATCATTCTATAGCCTCAAAGTGAAAAACAACCAAAATACTCATCAGTTGAGTGGATAATTAAAATATCATATCCACACAATGGAATATTATCTGGCAAAGAAAAGAAATGACATATTGGTACAGGCTACAATATGGATGAACCTTGAAAACATTTTGCTAAATCAAAGAAGCCAGACACAAAAGACCACATATTGTATAATTCTTCTACATTAACTACCCAAAAAGGTAATTTTAGTAACGGAAAGATTATTGACTCCCTAGGGTTGTTGAATTTGGGGAAATATGGAGTTACCATAGGTACTGAATTTCCTCTGATGTTGATGAAAATTGATCGCAATGATGGTCGCACAATTCTGCAGTTCCAATGGGTGAATTCCTTAGCATATTAATACTATGATTTGCCTAAGGTAGCATCCAAGACTTCATTTGTTGAAATGTAATCACCTTTGTGAAATATTAAGAAGATAGAAAACTAATAGACTGTGGTGTTTAGATGTTGGACCTTTAAAAGGTAATTAAGAACAATTAAGGTCATTAGGATGGAGGTCCCATGATGGAATTCTATTGGCTTTATAGGAAGAGAAAAAGTAGCTAGAACATACACACACACATACACACACACACACACCCTCTATCTCTTAACATGTGATGCCTTGCACCACCTCAGGTCTCTCTCCCAGCAAGAAGGCCATTGCCAGATATGGCCCATTGACCTTGAATCTTAAGAAACATGAGTCAAAATTAACCTCTTTTCTTTATAAACTCACCTAATTTCTGGCATTATGATATCAGCAACAGAAAATGGACTAATCCAATGAGCTATAGTTATAACTCAAAAAAGTTGTTTTAAAAATTCTACTGTCATATATAACTAATTTGAAAAAATTGAAAAAGAACTTAAAATTAGCATACTACAGTAACGAAGCCACATCAATGTTATAGTAGCTTAATTCACAATAGCTAGATTATGAAACCAACCTAGATGCCCTTCAACAGATGAATGGATAAAGAAACTGTGGTATATAGACACAATGGAATATTATTCAGCCATAAAGAAGAATAATATTATGGCATTTGCATATAAATGGATGGAATTGGAGAATATCATACTAAGTGAAATATGCCCATCTGAAAAAAACAAAGGCTGAATGTTTTCCCTGATAAGTGGATGATGATATATAATGGGGGTGGGGTTGGGGGATGAGAGAAGAATGGAGGAATTTTAGATTATGTAGAAGGAAATTAGGGGGTATGAAAAATGGTGGAATGAGACAGACATCATTACCCTATGTACATGTATGATTACACGAATGGTATGAATCTACATCATGCACAACCACAGAAACAAAATGATGTACCCCATTTGTGTATAATGAATCAAAATGCAGTCTGTATAAATTTTTTTTTAAAAATCACTACAGCATAACTTATTATCACTTACAGGTCAGTTATTAAAAACTTCCCCCAAATATCCTCCTTGTTCACTATCCTGAAAACTATGGTAGAAGGTATTTTGTCATCCAGTTTCCTAGAAGTTCAGTCATTGAATCTTTCAGAGACAGAAGAAATGCAAAAACATTACTTCTATGTCTAATTCTAAGTTATCTGTATCAAAAGTCTATTTTCTTTTAATTCAGCAGATATCCACTAAGCTACACAGAAAAACTAGGAGGGATTTCTCTCTTTAACCTAGTGATTTCATATAAAGATATGGTTTAAAAAATGAGGATTTCTCAAACAAAGAATAATTTACAATTTTTTTTCTAACTGAACACTGTACAGTTTTATGAACTATATGATTGTAGAGGAAAAAATTTAAGGTTGTGAAAAAAATCCATTTCATTAATGTAGCAACCAAGACATTAAATGAACCTAAGTCATTGGAAAGCAATTGATTTATTCACTTTACTATCAAATAGGAAGATTCCTACTTATGAGAAATTTTGGAAAAGTGTTCTTCAAAATGACATGAACCAGTCTTTTCTACTCCAGCTTTGCTGTACAGTTGACATCAATCATCATTTTAGGACTGTAAAGTATTGGAAAGGATGACTTTTCTTGATTGACACAGATGGGGAAAAATTTTTTTAAATCAAACCTTGGATAGCAGAATTTTGGGAACATCTTATAAGGGCAGGTAATCACTAAGTTTTTTTTTTTTTTTTTAAATATATAAATCTCATGTTTCATGCCCAGATTCTCATCAGTGGTTTAAAAAAGTTAATTTTATTTGCTTAATCTTTATCCAAAGAATATATGATGCATGCTCAAGGTTGCATTGCATTGTGATTATTAAAAGTTAATTATACCTAAAAAGAAAAAATAGAACGATCCCTTTTTTGTTTTGTTTTGTTTGTTTTTTGTGGGGCTGATGATTGAACTCTACCACTGAGCTATATCCCTAGCCCCCAGTTTTCAAATTCTATATGCAATAGATTTTTAAAATTTTCTTAGTGGCTAGGGGTACAACACTGTGGTAGAGTGCTTGCCTATGTATCATGTGAAGCCCTGGATTCCAGTGGAAGGAAGGGAGGAAGGGAGGGAGGGAGGAAGGGAGGGAGGGAGGAAGGGAGGGAGGGAGGGAGGAAAGGATAAAGATTGATTGGTTTTTGACATACTGTATCTTTTATTGGCCACAAAAATTTACAATGAACACTTTTCTGTTATTTTACCTGCAACTCAACAAAGTCTGAGTAGAGATACTCCATCTCATCGCATGTTTTCAAAAGAATAGGAATAATTTGAGGGCAAAGAAAGCAAACTATATCGTTTTTTAGAAACACTAAAGCTGAGATTGCAATTCATTTTATTCTGTAACTCATCATAAATATCACCTCTGCTTCTAACTGTATCTGGATAACAACTGATTTCTTTCATTATCAGGAACTTCAGAAGGATGGTGAAAACTGTGAAGAAAAAATGAAAATAGAATCGGGTAGAATCTGGGAAACACTTCAGCCCATCCTAAGGGTTTATATGTATCAACCAATACTTGAGGTCAGAGTGTGGATAAGACAACCTAATATATGGTACCTCTCTTTAACTAATAAAAAATAAAAAAATTTTAAAACAACTCTGCAAAAAATTAAGAATATGTATAAATTGTTGGACTGGTAGTTATTATAAACACTTATGTAATTAATAGAATGATGTTTCAAATAACATATATATATATAACTATTTGTTTTAACAGTGTTTGCAATAACAATAAAAAACCTAGAAATATCCAAATATCCACCATCAAGCAGGCTGCATTTAATTGTAACTGAGTAAACCTAAGAGTGCAATTCAAATCATAGACTGTGAATCTGTTCAGTGCCCAATGTTCACAACCATATGATATGTTCCTGATAAGTTCATTCAGTGAACTATCATTCAGTCCTAATAAAAATTAAGGAAGTTTTGGCGAATTGATATGGAACTATCGTTTAGAATTATTCATTGGAAAAGAAAGATGCAGAACTTAGTATGTTAACTTTGCATAAAATAGGGAAAAAGTTAACATTGATTTTGCTTGTGAGGGTATAAAATATTTCTAGAAGAACAAATACTAGATTGGGTACAAGAGTGGGAGGGCAACTTGTCATTATATTCTTTTGAACATCTGAATTTTGTTCTAAGTGAATGTGTTGATTTAACCTATTCAAAAAATAAAGAATTTTGAAGAGAAAAAGATAAAAAATAATACAAGCTGAAATTATCTAGAAATTTTCCTAGAAATGGTGAGATTTGAGCTGAGCTGGGATAAAAACTGTGATTTTTAGAATGTAAAAAGTCAAAAGGGAAATATGTTTCAGGAAGTAGAATCAGTATGGAGCAACAAAAGTGAATATAAGGTCAAGTAAAAAAAGAAATGTCTCCAAAATCAAACTATATGTGGCAAGCAGTGGGAGACAGTGTATCAATTTGTTTCCTCCTATTCCTATGCTTAGGAAACTCACAAAGTTCAACCGCCTGTAATTAATTGGGTTTTTTTAAAGCAGAATACCAAAGTTATAAACAAGATATTTTTAAAATATTAATTTGCCATTGCCAGTTATACAAGTATGCGCTGTGTGTGAAAATTCATTAAGCTAAACACGTGTGATTTGTCCACTTTTCTATGGATGTGCTGCAGTTCAAGAAAGAGAGAGAGAAATAGATTTTAATCTGTCAACCAGGTAGAATACAACTTGAAGAGAAATGAAGAAAAGAAAATGAGATGTAAGAAGGCAAGTTAAGAAGTTGTTATAGCAATACAGCTTGATAAATGAGGATCCAGAATTGACAATGTCAGTGTGAATTAAGATGAAAGAGTCTTGATCTGGTAAAAGGATTAGGAAACAAAAGAGAT
Organism: Sciurus carolinensis; assembly: GCF_902686445.1. Classification (NCBI taxonomy): domain Eukaryota; kingdom Metazoa; phylum Chordata; class Mammalia; order Rodentia; family Sciuridae; genus Sciurus; species Sciurus carolinensis. The sequence goes on along the minus strand of NC_062218.1, from coordinate 92,494,104 downwards.
GATCCAAGGAAAACTTTAAGATATTAACAAGAAAGAAAGGTGAAAATATCAATAGAAATAGAAAAATAAAAACATAAAGCTACTGTAAACAAAATGTATTCATTTCAACTAGAAATTAAGCTATCTATAAAAAAACAATGCCTAAAATCCATATTGGAGAGTCAGTTACTTAAAAGGTGATAGATGAAAAGTCTTTATTGGAATTGTGGGTAAAATCAGTTATCATGAAGCAGTCCTCAAAATCCACCACCAATAACTAGTAAAAATAATAATGATTTTATGTTTAAGAAAAACCAACAATTAAAACATCTCATTGGCAAATAAAGGAATACAAATATGATGCCCTCAGTTCCACAGCATGGTTTTCAAAGCAAAGAAACAGAAGACACTGGGACTTGAGGCAGCATGCACCCTGCAAATGCCTTTATGACCTTACAACTAGAACAACACAGAGGCAGGGTGTTTTGTGTCCCCCTCACCTGAGCAAGGAAGGTCACTCAAACTCAGTTCTTCTCAAACACCAGGGTGATGACAGAAAACAGCCTGCTATGGTTTGGATATGAGGTGTCCCCTAAAATCTCCTGTGTTAACACAGGAATAATCAGAGGTGAAATGATTAAATTATGAGAGACATAATTGGTCCATCCTAGTTTGAAAGGGCTAACTCGGTGGTAACTGTAGGTAGGTGGGGCATGGCTGGGGGAGGTGGGTCACTGGGGGTATTCCCTAGAAGGGTGCATCTTCCCTGTAGCCCCTTCCCCTCTCTCCCTCTGCTTACCTGACCACCATGAGATAAGCAGTTTTCCTCCACTTCTGCCCTTCAGACATGATGCTCTGCCTCATCTCAGCCCAGAGCAACAAAACCAGCCAACCATGGACTGAACCTCTGAGCCCAAAATAAACTTTTCCTCCTCTAAGTTGTTCTTGTCAGGTATTTTAGTCACCATGACAAAAATTTGAGTACACAGCCCACGTAGGCTAATTCTTCTCAGAATAGAATAGGAGTCCCTCGGGATAGGGAGATAGCTCAGCTGGTAAAGTGCTTGCCTTGCAAGCACAAGGCCCTGAGTTCGATCCCCAGTACCGCAAAAAAAAAAAAAAAAAAAAAAAAAAAAGAGTCCGTCTAACAACATCAGGAGAGTCCACCAGCAGCAAGGGAGTTTGACTGGGAATCTCACCAAAAGCAAAAGTCAGTGGAATCCCTCTGCCTCCCCATATGACCTAAGATTCCCCTTTTATACCTGGCTAAACCAAAGTGAGGAGGAGGAATCAGCAAGAGACCCAATTATAGAAAGCAACTCAATCTCCTTCCCTACTCAGACATCAGAGCAGGCAAGAGAATAGGTAAGAAGGACCCAACTTTTGCAAGAGGTCCAATATGGAAGCCATAGGCCCAAGACTCTCCTCCCCATCCCAGAAACATCAGGAGAACAGAGCACATTAAGAAAATCTCAGCACACATTTCCTCTACCAATATACATTCCATGGCTTGATCTAAGAAAGAATTTTCTACTTTCTCAGGTAACAAGAACAGGGATCACTGTTACCAGTTAAGTGAAGCAAACCAAAACAGCAGTGCAAAGACATGAAAATTAAACTGTCTTTGGACCTGTAGTCCAGAAAAAATAATACTAAGACCTGAATACTAAAACTAAAGAAGGTGATTAGTTATAAAAATAAAAGATTGAAATAGTCCCAAGTCTGCTAACAAAATAAATGAATTATCCTATTCAATCAGAAATCACCTGTTACTCCAAGAACAACAAAAATTATAACTCAAATGAGAAAAGATAATCAACTAATGCCAACACCAAGATGAATTAAATGTCAGAATTATCTGACAAGAATTTTAAAACCTAGTCTGATTTTGCTAAATAAGGATGGTTTCCCACAAAACTGTGTTTTGGTTTTTTGTTTTTTGTTTTTCAGACTGCACCTCCAAGTTGTTAAAAGAGGTCAGAGCTGGTACGGCCAGACCTGTCATGCTCCCTCTTTAAAAAGGAAAAAAAAAAAAAAAAAAAAAAAAAAATTTTAAAACAACCATCAATAAAAATGCTTTAACAATCAATTACAAATTCTCCTAAGATAAATGTGAAAAAAAAAAAAAGAATTCAAACACAAGAATAAAAGTTACAAAAAAAAAAAAAGATGTTAATTATAGAACTAAGACACGCAATAACAGAAATGTAAAAGCTTACTAGATGGCCTGGCATGGTGGCACATGCCTGTGATACCAGTGACTGGAGAGGCTGAAGCAGGAGAATCTAAAGTTCAAATCCAGCTTCAGCAACCTACTGAAGCTCTAAACAACTTATTGAGACCCTGTCACAAAATAAAAAGGCCTGGGGATGTATCTCAGAGATAAAGGACCCTTGGTTTCAATCCCCAGTACCAAAGGAAAAACAAAAAAAAAAAAAAAAACAAAACAAAAAAAACCCACCTAGATGGACTCCATAGTAAAGTGAAGAAGACAGAACATACAACTAATGAGTTTAAGGACAGAACAATATAATTCAAACAATCCAGACAGGTGCAGTGGCACACTCCTTTAGTACTTGCTACTCAAGAGGCTGAGGCAGGAAGATCGCAAATCCAAGGCCAGCCTCAGCAGCTTAGTAAGACCCTCAGCAATTTAGCAAGATACTGTCTCAAAATAAATAAAAAGGATTAGTGATGTAGCCTAGTGGTAAAGAACTCCTGGTTTAAAAATAAATAAATAAACAAACCCTGGTTTCAATCCCCAGTACTGAAAAAGTTGTTTTGTTTTGTTTTGTTTTGTTTTTTAAGAAATCCAAACATAGAGAAAATAGAACATATGATGAAGAAGAAGACCACCACCACCACCTTAGGAATATATGAAACACTAACCAAAGATCCAATTTTTCTATCATTAGAGTCTAAAAGGAGAAGAAAGAAAAGGCATGAAATAGTATTCAAAGAAATATGATCCACCTTGCTAAATAAGACACTATATAGCAACAGAAATCAAGACAATATCAAGTGTGATATTGGTTAAGGACAGACAATACTAGGGCAATGTAACAGAAAAGAGAACACAGAAAGATCCACACAAATATGTTCAACAGATCTTTGACAAAGTTCTAAAACTAATTCAAGGAGGAAGAATTAGTCTATTCAAAAAATTGTACTGGAGTCACTGGACATCTATTGAAAGAAAGAGAAACAGACACAGAACTTTGACTTACCACCTTATTAAAAAAAATAACTTAAAAGAATCATAGACTTGCTGGACATGGTGGCACCTGTAATCTCAGCATTAGGGCAGCTGAAGCAGGAGAATCATAAATTTGAGACCCAGCCTAGGTAACTTCATGAGACCCTGTCTCAAAATAAAGAATAATTTTAAAAAATAAAGGACTGGGGATGTAGCTCAGTGGTATAATGCTTGCCTAGCAACGTGCAAGGCCATGCATTCAATCCCCAGTATCACCAAAAAACAAAACAAAACAAAAGAGGATTGTGGATTTAATGTAAACATAAAACTGATAAATTTTAGATTAAAAAAAAAATAGGAGGAAATCTTCAGGATCTAAAGCTAAGCACTATTTTTAGCTATGATACCAAAACCACAATCCAAATATAAAGGAAAAAGACATCGAAAGTAAAAATTTTGCCCTATGAAAGCCAATGTAAATACAATTCAAATATAAACTGCAACTTACAGTTTCTAGTGGGCATATAAGAAGCTTAGAGGTCACCAGTCCATCCAAAGAAGTAAAGAGCTACACTAACTAAAAAATCAATAACTCTTAAATCAGTAAAAGCAATGAGGTCATAGGGAACAAAACTACTTCTCCCAAACTGGAGAGAGAGAGGTGAATATATTGTCACATTATACCAGAGCAGAAACTGCCACAAGAACTAGTGCTAGAGTAAGAAAACCTGACCTGTAAGTGACAAACTGCTAAAGGCCCAGCGTGGGCAATGGGGAGTTAAACACTCATCAAAGTACACAGGGACCTCTCTGTTATTCCTTACAACTGTAAGACAATCAACAATTACCTCAATTAAAAATTTCAACCTAAAAAAAAAAAAATGCCCATATCTCAAACTACAACTCAGAGGAAAAGCAATATTATGGAGAGAGTTTCACAAATTTAGACATATTATTGCAGAAGTAATACAAGGTATGGGTAAAGCTGAAAACGAAATTATACAATAGCACTGTAGCCAAAAATTACACAGGTGGTAGGGATTACATTATATGCTGACCCATAATGAAAATTTCAGTCAGGCAGAGAATTACTCTGTTCTGCTCCTCATAATATCTATAGTGCTTAGAACACTGTCTTGAATAGAGTAGATAATAAAAATATGTAAAATAAATTAACCAGTTGAAGCTACACAGTACTGCAAATGCATATCTAGTGCCCTGCAATCTTTACTTTGCTTCTTCATTCCCTAGGATGCTGGGTAATACTAGCATTAACTCTATTGTTACTTGTAATATTAGGTATTAAATTTATAACCATAACTAAGTAAAGACTTCAAAGTCCTTTGCTGATAACCAAAACTGGCTCAAGACAATTTCCTGCCCTTTTAGGAGCCACACAACTTACTTCTCATGATTCCTGAAACATCTCCTGATTCTTCACATCCCTGTGCCTCTGCAGATGTTGTTCCCTCAATCTAAATGTTTTTCCACTCATCAGCCTGGTGAACCAAACTCAAAGTTGTGTACCCTGTGAAACTTCCCACAACTACCACCACCACCCAGAACAAGTTAAGTACTTCCTCTTCTCATATCCCAGTATGCCTGCATCTGTGCTTCATATGACACATCTCATATTTCAATGATTTACTCCCTTTAAAATATGAGCTAACCAGAAACAAGAATATCATGGATTTTTTTAATCTTTAGATCAATGGAGCTTAAGTTACTATGGAAAAAACATCAGGCATTTGATATATTATAGATTATTAATAAGCAAACCTATTTTTAGAAAGATTTATATATTCAGATTTTTAAAATAAAAATTCCTATTAGTTAGTGAATACTATGTATAAATCAGACAGATTTATACAAAAGTGCATGCATGCTATTACCAAAGGAATCTATTTTTAAAAGGCATCTTTTTAAAAAGTGAAAATAGTAAAACTTCTACTAAACTACAGACTGTTTAAATTTAAATCTAAATAATGGTATTCAATTTGGTACTTAGGATCATGTGACTTTTTCCATAAATGATTGAAAACTTTCAAAGACCCATTAAAATTGCTATTTTCCAAAATTAGAAGTTTAATTGCATAAAATAAATCTGTGCATGCATTACTTTATAAACAGAAATGGAAGTTATTAAACAGCAAAATGTAAAACAAAACTAGTTGCCTTGGCAGAATGACAGTATTCCCATGGCATATCTTGTGAATATAAGAGTATATACAAGTATCTGTTTTAAATGCCTCCTGCTTTTCAACCTTATCTACATGACTGGCAACTCCTTCAAGTACAAAGATGGAAATACTGCTTTTTTGTAGCAAAAGAAAGTTTATTCTGTATTGAATATTCTCTTTCATATTACAGTAAACATGTTTTATGTTTAAAAATACTTATTCCCTTTATTTTAATATTAACAAAGAAATTCAAGTAGACCATTGAAGATCTGCTAATTTAGAAAAATCAGCAAATAAGAGAATAAAAGCACTGTAATAAAAACAGAAAATCCTTCATTCTTCCCCCAACAGATATCTCATGAAATAGAAGGGAATTCAATAGTACTTGAATTTATAATCCTTGATTAATAATACCTATCAAAATCAATTTATGATTCAAGTTACATTACCAGAATATGTTTGTATAGTGAAAGACTATAAAATTAAGCAGTTAAAATACAAACAAATTATCTGAAGGTATTTCTTACCTTTCACATGCCTCAATACTGACAAAAGTCAGAAACAGTGACTATTTGGACAAAATGTTAAGCTGCCAGCAACAAGACAGAAACAAAGTCACTAAAACCACCGAGCAAGTAACAAACACAGTTACAAACTGAAAAAATGACTTCACATGAATACAAAGTGAGATCTTTTTTCAGAAGCACTTAAATGGGCAGAAATGAACAGTCATCAAAATTTAAGTATGAAGACAGCAGCATTCATTACCAGTTAATAAACGCTTACCTTGGCTACCTTCTGAACATGGTATTATGTTTAAAATTCCTCCTATGCTTTCCTTATTCAAAAGTTTTGCTCCTAGTTCAAGTTTAAATGAAAGTTAAATGCAAGTGAATAGCCCTGGACTGGACAGCTTATTGGAACAACATTAATGGATGACAATCTTCTATACTCAGAGCAACTCTCAAAGTCTATGATTAAATGAACAACACATTTGCTTTATTTTTATCTTAAAACTATATATGAAGTACTAACATTTTTAAATTATTTAAGGGGAGCAGAATTAACAGAATTTTTTAAAGGAATGGATATAAATCAACAGATATTTTTACTGAATTATCATGAGATAAGGAACATAAAAATAAAATCTGAATTACAGCCTTCAAACAATTTACAGTGTAGTAAGACAAGTACACAAGCAATGGTAATCCAATTAATTCATCCAAAATTAACTCAGCAAGCTGGACACAATAGTGCATGCCTGTAATACAGTAGTTCATGAGGTTAAGGCTAGAAGATTGTAAATTCAAAGCCAGCCTCAGCATCTTATCGAGACCTGTCTCAAAATAAAAAATAAAAAAGGGCTGAGGATGTGGCTCAGCGGTTAAGTGCCCTGGGTTCAATCCCTAGTACAAAGGAAAAAAAAAATTCACTCAACATACAAACATACATATTTGTCTCTCAGTGATATTGTCCAACCCAATTCTTATCCTCATCGATGGAAATTTTAACATCTGTAGACTTTCTCTTTTCAGAAGATCTTCAATTCAACTCTATTTCAACTTCTACTGTCTATAATCTAAATCCAAAACTGTTACATTTGCAGAGTAAAATTTAATATTCTAGTTTTAGACCATAACTTACTACCTTCTATTTCTCTGAACACTTAACTTTTATCTATTCTTTTATCTCAAAGAGAACTCCAGCCATCCACTAATCAAACTATTTTTCTGAAAATTTATCAGTCACCCCTTGACTCTTCTTTTTCTAGATGAGCATGCCACTTCTATCCAGAACTCGGATAATTTTAAGAGTGAAGTTGGATGCTGGGATGCTATTCTTTATTATACCAGAGTAAGAAGTATAATTCTGAACCATCCAAAGCAAACTGGAGCAGAGAGTTCCCATACCTTTCCATATACATATTAAAATGATCAACTGACTTCCTTTGACTGTTTTTCTATTGTAACAACCAACCTCCAATTCAATTCTTCACTTCCTCTCGCCTTTTTTTTTTTTTTTTTTTTTCATAAATGCTGGCTAATTCTTACTAGTATTATGGACTAAGTCACTTCCTTCAGGAAGCCTCCTCTGTGCTTGCTCTTTGTTATCACAGAGCTTAGTAATGAAGGCATTGCATCCTCACATTTCTCGTATCAGTCATGTAAGTATACACCCATAAGGGTACTCAATACATCATACAGTTTTCCCCAATTCTTTCTTATGCATTTATTCTAAAATGTCAAATGAAAAACAAAGATTGCTTTTATAATTCAATAAAGATTAAATGAGCCAAAAAGAAGCACCTATAAATTAAAAGATAGCAATAACATTACTAAAAACTAGCATGTATTTTCCTCAGTCTAAACTTTTAAAATCTAATCTTCCCATACATTCAATTACTCTTGCTTTTTTGCTATTATTCTGAGGGATTCTGCCCTCTTATGTTGTATTTCTAATATAAAGTTAATAAACAAATTTTAGAGGTACATAGAACATAAATACAAATAAAATGAAAAATAGGAAAAGCAAATTGAAGAATATGCATATCAAATAATTACATTTAAAAATTATACACACATAAACATTTGTTTTCAATATATTTTAAAAGTCTAAACTGATACATATCAAACTAAATATTTGCTACCTTTGAAGAGTGAGACTTGGAAACAGTTTAAATAATGTCCTTTTGCTTTGTGTATCTCTAATTTCTGTTTTTATAATAAATATCTGTTTGCTTTTTAAGATTAAAAATACATAATAAAAAAGGGGCTGGGGATAGAGCATGTGTTTAGCAAGTGTAAAAGGCCAAGGTTCAATTCTTAGCACCCACTCAAAAAAACAAAACAAAACAAAACAAAACAAAAACAACAAAAACTACCAATAACTAATTTCTTTTTTTAAGACTGAGGATTAGGAAGCTAAAAAATCTGGACAGACAGTATTGCCCAGTGGTAGATTGCTTGCCTAGCAATGCCTAGCATGCATGAAGTTCTGGGTTGGATTCCAGCACCACCAAAAAAAAAAAAAAAAAAAAAAAGAGGAAGAAGGAAAAAAAGTTTCATGGACACATGTAAGAAAATATGAGGAAAGGGCTGGGAGATAGCTCAGTTGGTAGAGTGCCTGCCTTACAAGTATGAGACCCTGGGTTCAATCCCCAGCACCGCAAAAAAAAATAAATAAATAAAATAAAATAAAATATGAGGAAAGAGTAAAAGGATGAGGAAAGTACTTAAAATTAACCATGAGAAAGGCAAGGCTCTAACCAGTATTTCTTTAGTTACTAAAAATATAGATTATACAGACAGAGCAACCAACTTTAGTAAAAAGTATACCACTCATATTAAGATTGTAGATCAGTGAGCATACACAAAAAGCTTAGCATGAAATATTCTAAAGGAAAAGAAACATTTAAATATATTTGTTTTTCTTTATACTGCTTTAACTTGGTCACGGGTACACTATAAGGAAGACTTAATCCAGCTGAATACCAGGATGATAGCAAAATTTCCCTATGGATTATATTAGGCAGTCACAATAACAAATAACTTCAACAATCTGTAATAACAGAAGTCATGTTCTATAAAAGAAGGTATTTAAAGTACTTGGCTATAGGAACATGTGAGCAAGTAGATAGTGATAGAAATGTTGAGGTTTTCTTCTCTTAAAGTTTTCCCAAGTCCTAGGAGCAAGCTGGCCAAGCCAGAATCAGAAATGGAAAAAAAAAAAAAAAAAAAAAAATGGGCACTTGAAATAAACTGAACTTCATCAACATTTAGACTTTTGTGGATCAAAGAACACTCTCAATAGTAGGACAAGTCAAAGAATTGAAGGAAATAATTTTTAAGTGATAGACCTATAATTATGATATATGTAAGGGTTTAATATTCAGACCATAAAGAACTCAATAATGCAAAGACAAAAACTTGTTAGGATTGTCAGAGGAACAAAACCAATAGGACATACATAGATATAAACAAGTGGAAATTTATTCTAGGATTTGGCATGTGGGGCTACAGAGGCCCAGAAGTCCAACAACCTACTGGTGTTATAATTCAGTCACAGCACAAAGGCCTATGAATGGGGTTGGGGATGGTCAAACATATAACTCCTGATCTGAGTAGATATAACCAGGAACACCAAAGCCTGAGGGAAGAAGAGCTTAAGCAGAAAGAGTGAATTCATCATTCCCTTAACAAAGTAGATGATGCTCACCACACTGGTGAAGAAGATCTTCTATACTCAAGTCTACTGATTCAAATTCTAATAATCTCTTTGAGAGCAACCCTCACAGACATACCCAGAAATAATGTTTTATTAGCTATCTAGATATCCCTTAGCCCAGTCAAGTTGACACATAAAATTAAACATCACTTGACCCAATTTAAAAATGGGCAGAAGAGTTAATTATACATTTCTCCACAGTAGACATACAAATAGTCAATGATCACATGAAAAAAGTCAACATCACTAGTCATTAAGGAAATAGCAATCAAAACCACAATAAGATACCAACTTATACCCACTAGGACAGCTATACTAAAAAATTGGAAAATAACACATATTAGTGAAGATGTGGAGAAACAAGAACACTGGTACTTTGCTAATGGGAATGTAAACTGATTCAGTCACAGTGGAAAACAATTTGGCAATTCCTCAAATAACTAAACATAGAATTACCATATGATATGGCAATTCTGCTCCTGGCTACCTAAAACAAATGAAAACAAGCCAGGCACACTGGCACATACCTGTAATCCCAGCAATTTGGGAGGCTGAGGCAGAAGCATTACAAGTTCAAAACTAGACTAGGCAAATTAGCCAGATCCGCTCTCATAATGAAAAACAAAGAGTCAGGATGTAGCTCAGTTGTAGAGCAATCCTGGGTTAGACCCCAGTACCACAAACAAAAAAATTAAAACAAGTGTTCAAGCAAAAACTAGCATATGAACATTCAAAGTATCACTAATAAAAATAGCTGAAAGTAGAAAAATCTAAATGTATGAATGGATAAAGAAAATGTGGAATATTCATCCAATGGAACACTGTTCAACCACAAAAAGTAATTAAGTACTGATGTACTCTAAAACACAGATGAACACTGAAAACACTGTGCTAAGTGATAAAAGTCAGACATAAAAGGTAATGTATGATTCCATTTATATAAAACATCCAGAATAGGTAAATACATAGATAGAAAGCAGATTGGCAGTCTCCAGGGACTAGGGAAAAGGGATAATGGACAGGGAATGTTTAATGGGCACAGATTTCTCTTCAGAATGATGAAAATGTTTGGGAACTAGATTAAAATGATGGTTGCCCAATATTGTGAATGTACTAAATGCCACTGAATTATATTTTTTAATGATTTATTTGTTATGTGAATTTTATCTCAGTTTTTTTAAAAAGGCAATCAAGAAATGTTGCCTATCTTGCAAAATAACTAATTATGTAGAATACTTGAAAATAATCCAAGGGGAAAAAATACCTCAGCCAGACACAGTGGTGCAATGCCTGCTGCACTTTAGTGAGACCCTGTCTCAAAATTAAAATAAAAGGGGTGGGGGTATAGTTCAGTAGTAGAAAACACCTGGGTTCAATCCCTAGCAGCAGGAAAAAAAATGTCTTGTAGATGAAACAAGACAAACAAAATTGCCAAAGTATGGCATGTGATGGATACTTGGGGGCCCATTATATTACTGTATCAATTTTTCTATAGATTTGATAATTCCAATAATGAATGCTAGAAAGAACTCCTGGATAACATTAACATTTTCATGACTCTGAAAACAAAACTTATTTCTAATTATTAAGTGCTTAACACTAAAAATTATTTCTCCTTCATTCGTTTTAATTCATAAAATGGCAAAGTTATTTATACATCATGATAGCTACTTTTATGAAAACTTTCCCAATTGTGTTCCCCTAATAGATATCTTTACCTCTTCCACAGAATGCTCCTGGCTTCCACTGGAACAATTTACCTGTTCTTTATTCTACACTCCTCAACTAATTCTAGCTCTAACTGAACACCTTGTCAGCAAATCAATCAAACTTGTCTTTTTTGCTCTACATTTTATTTAGAGACTTTTGTTCATTCATTTATCCATTGGATAAGGACTTATTAAATGTCTACAATGTGCCAGGCACTGAGTAAAGCCCTGAATACACAGAGATAAAAAGTATTGGTTCCAACCTCAGGAAACTTATTAGAGAAGAGGCAATTCTAATATACAACAATATTGATAGAAGGAATCTCTTTGTAAAATGTAATAAAAGACCACAAGAAGTATAACCTAGAAGCATCCAGAGTAGTCCCTCTCCTCATTGAAATCTTCTCTTTCCTTTCAATCAAAACATTATTCTCCCCTCTTTGAAAATGTTGCTTAAAAGTTAGATCTTAGCCAGGTGTGATGTCGCACATCTGTAACCCCAGCAATTTGGGAGGCTGAGACAGGAGGATTGCAAGTTCAACACCAGCCTCAGTAATCTAGCAAAGCCCTTAACAACTTAGTGAGGCCCTGTCTCAAACTAAAAAGGAAAAGGGGCTGGGGATGTGGTTCATTGGTTAAGCACCTCTGTGTTCAATCCCCAGTACCAAAAAGATAAAAATAGTAACCTCCAACTTCCTCCCAAAAAAGTATACTAGTTCTTAAATACCATGAGTCTTAAAGAAAATCAACCAGATCTATGAAACCCAATAGCAAATAAGGAAGAAAGAGAATACTCATTAAAGAGAGCTCCACACAAGTACCAGAGACAGAAGGTACTTAAGTTGTCTTGATTGTGCCAAACTCTGATTTTATCTATTAATTTGCTTTATATGTCATTTGCATTTTAATCTCTCTCACTTGAAATTGTTCATCTTTCAAAGACAAAGCCTTTATAATATTCACAGTGACTAGATATACATTACTAGATATAACCAACAGGTTAGAAGGTGGGGATGGGCAATGAGGGGGAACTCCTGCAGACTTCTCTTTTTAATTTGAATTTCAATTGCTGACTAGTGCCAGGGAATCAAATACAACATAAATCTCCTAGTTTCCTTAACTTTAACTTAATGCAACCAAATGAAAAAGTCTCTTCTAATGTATATTTAAAACTAGAATGATACTTTGAAAAGAAAACCTCAGAAATGACAATATTATCCCCTGCAACCTCAGAGAATTGGAAAGAAAAAGCAAGCTGCAAATAAATTTTGGATGAATAATGTTCTAAGAAACCAGGCAATTCCCAAAAGAGACATTAGGTATATACAAATTCTAACTTCTAAAAGAAAATAGAGATCATGAACAACAAGAAAACAAACAAAAAAAGCAGGGAACTATTTGAGAACAGAAAATACAAAAGCATAAAACCAAATATGCAACGCTCGAAACCTGACTGAATCTTGGATTAAAAAACAAAACATATCAAAAAAAAGTTCTGGAACAACTGGAGAGACCTGAATATGGATCATTATGTTAAACATTGCTATGCTATGCTACATGTTTCTCTAAAAGTCAGATGTTGGACTTTAATCCCGATGACAATATGGTAAGAGGTACAGGCTTAGGAGGTAAAACCATGAGTGTTCTACCCTCATGGATGGGATTAATGCTCTTGTATGAGTCTTCAGAGAACAGCCTTCCTGCTTCCATCCTTTCTGCTTTGTGACACCTAAACAATGCCATCTGTAAGGAACAGGTCTTCACCAGACACCAAACCTACCAGCACATTGATCTAGGATTTCCCAGCCTCCAGAACTGTGAGAAATAAATTGTTGTTTATGAATTACCCAGTCTGAGGTATTTTGTTATAGCAGCATAAGTAGACTGACAAAATATTCTTAAATTAATGTTAATTTTCTTATGTGTAATATCAGTATGATGCTTATGCAGGAAATAAGCCATATTATCAATGGTTTTAAATATATGTAAATACATATATAAAGTGAAAATGTGGCAAAACATTAATAGATGAAAAGCAATGTGGGTGTTCATTGTCTTATATTTTTAATTTTTCTGTAGCAGTGAATATTGTCAAAATGAAACGTTGAAAAGGAGAGAAGATACAAAGCATAAGAGGAGGATAGCTTGACTAAAGCATGAGGAGTAAAAGCAGCACTAGTCTCCAAAATCAAGAGAAGCAGCTGTGTGATCTTGGGCCAATCATAAAATCTTATGTTCCAACTGAAAGAGAGGAAGTTCATGATCTCAAAGGTTCTTTCCAGCTATTAAATTCCATTATTCTATTACTACCTCTCATCTCTAAAACTCAAAAAAGATAACCAAATGCAAAGTGGAAAAACTCAGGACTAAGGATCAAATAAAGGCTTAAAAACAGCTAGCCAGAGCTGGGGTTGTGGCTCAGTGGTAGAGCACTCACCTGGCATGCGTGAGGCCCTGGGTTCAATCCTTAGCACCACATAAAAATAAAATAAAGGTATTGTGTCCACCTACAACTAAAACAAAATATTTAAAAAAAGAAAAGAAGGTAGCCAAGTGCCTCTCACATAAAGCACAAAAAACAAATATTAACTCCTCTGTTTTGAGAAAACATCACAAAAATTCTTCTGAGAAGAAACAAAAGGTAACTAAGATTATTAATTAATTTGAAGAAACAAGTAACACAGAGTTAGAAAGATGTATTGTAATAGCTACTCAATTTCAGTTTGCACCTAAACTGAATATAAATATGCCAATGAACCACAAAACCAAAAAGTTAATAAATGAACCTAAGTTTAGACAAGATAGATAGTTTCAAATGGCCTTAATAAGACATCCATCTAATAACAGGATATTGGAAAATCTCCAAAATAAAATAACAATAAAATTACCATCCAGAGCTTTGGGTTAGCAGTCTGGGAAGTTTTCAGACTGGTTAAAAAAAATTAATCTATTTTTAAAAGAGAGCAAGAGAGAGGAAGCTTAACAGTGTAAAAGAACAGACCAGTAATCTCAGAAACATTTTAGAAAACTCTTTCCCATAGGATTGGTTATATTACCAAAAGGGATTTGATTATAAAGCTAGATATAACATTAATGCTGGAAATAAAGCAGCTGACAAAAGTATAATACATACTAGTCAATACTTTAATACTTTGGTTTTATTTTTTCCCAGAAATTGAATTTTATATGACTTTTAATTAATTATGAGTTCAATTCCATGTGACTTCAGTCTTTCTGGAAATACAGAAACTAAAAGGAAGAATAAGCATTCAACAAGAAATATATATATAAAGGAGTTTGGTGAGTATGGTGCCGGGCAGTTAAAAATATAAGACCATGGAAACACAGGGCAGAGAAGCAATACAGATTCTGCTAATTATAAATATTGGTTAAAAATAATAATTATGTGTTATAGTTTAGATAGTAGGTGTCCCCAAAAGTTATGTGAGAAAATGCAACAAAGAGGTGATATGACTGGGTTGCAACTTAACCTAATCAGTGTGGACCCCCTGATAGGTACTAATTTAGTGGTGACTAAGGCAGGGGGGGAGTGGCTGGAGGAGGTGAGTAATCGGGGGCATGCCTTTGGGGTATATATTTTGTCCCAGTTGAGTGGAGCTCTCTCTCTCTCTGCTTCTTGGTGCCATGTCCCCAGCTCTTTGCCCACTCCCTGCCATGATGTGCTACAACACTTCAAGTCCCAAGGAATGAAGCCAGCCTTCTATGGACTGTGACTTCTGAAACCCTGAGCCCCCAAATAAACTTTTTTTCCTCTAATTGTTTTTGTCAGGTCTTTTGGTCACAGTAACGAAAAAGCTGACTAAAACATTATGTCACAAATGAGATAAAATTCATTAAGATAAATGACAAGAAAAAAAAAAAGACAAATACAAAATGATAGTGATCTGCCTAGGTAGAATAATCTAACGTAAAGAAAAAAACAAATATAAAATTCGAGACAAGTCAAAACTATTAGAGTTTCAAGGACAAAAAATAAATAAATAAATAAATAAATAAATAAAATATATATATATAAACATATATATATGTTTAGTAATTTGTTAAAAACATTAAGGTAATCCTACCTTACTACTATTCATTGCTGCTGATGTCTTAGCTAAAGCAGCAGGTCCATGTTGAGGTATTACAGATTAAGGATGAGGAAGACACTTGAGAAAACGTAGTGAAGTCTCACAGGAATAATCATAGGTCTAGCCAAAGACAGGAGCTGTAAGAAGAAATGGCAGAAATCACTATTCACTACAGAGAAAGACATAAAAATGTATACATGAGACATAATAGGGTATTACTAGAAATTAACTGTGACAATTTATCACATTCACCAAATTAAACATAAGAATACTACATTTGACAAATTTGTCTACCCGCTGCTTACTCTCTCCCCTTTCCTTCCACAACTTTTCAACATGCAATGTATTTTACCTTCTACCCCACCCTATCCTCCAGGTTTGAAGAGCTAGTTCTTGTCTTTCTCCACTTTCACAGCATAAAACTGCAAGTTTGAAGCATATCAGAAGAAACAAGTAACTATGGTCAATATTTTAAAATGTTAAAATATTGTTTCAGCCCAAAGAAGAAACTAAGTATGCAAGAAAATTGTTTTCAAATGTTGAAGGTGGTTTATTAAAGATTGTACGAGCAAATGCAGGATTTCCCTGTTTCACAAACTTGTAGTATGCCAAAGCAGGATCCTTGAATTGGTTGTTTTCCTCTCAATCCTTGAAACAGGGGGATCTTAGAGGAGTCTTGTTCACTGGAGTCTCTTATCACCAATGTCAATATACAGTTTCCCTCAGTATCCATGAGAGATTGGTTCCAGGACTCCCATGAATGCTCAAGTCTTTTAAATAATATGGTACAGTATTTGCATATAACTAACACACACCATCCAATTTTCTTAAAATCATCTATAGGTTGGTTATAATACCTAATACAAAATAAATGCTATGTAACAGCTGTTATACAGTGTTATTTAGGGATTAATGACAAGAAAAAGAAGACTGCATGTTCGATATAGATGCAATTTTAATAATTTTGATCCATGGTTGGTTGAATTCACAAATACAGAACGCATGGTTACAGAAGGTCAACTGTTTGTGGTTTACAGTCCTGTTAGTTTCTCATCTTTTATCCCAAACCCTCCTATTTCTAATTCCAAACTCCTTGTTTAAGAGCAGCTCTCCTCTTCTTTCAAACTCTTCTTTTTTATTTGCCTATTCTGTTTCTTGTCATTTCTCCTACTTCCTTGACTTTCATATGACATTTCACAAATGTTACCAGAAAGATCACTGCTTTCCTTCTGGTCAGGAAACTGACAAAACACCTTGTATCAGTCATATTCTCCAAGTCTTACATTCCTCTAATCCTTTACCAATTCCCAAGGGCTCCTTCTTTGCCTCCAAACATATTAAAAAAAAGTATTTCCTTCTAGATTTGGCAAGGTTCCCAATGCTAGAATTGGTTGGAAACCCAATCTGCATATAATTAAAAATTTTATTTGCCTTCTTTCACTAAACTGTGTGGTGACAGAGGACACGGATTTTTATCTTAATACAGCCAGCATTCTACACAACACCTGGACCACAGTAAGCACCAAATAAGTGTTCCTGTATGATTGAAATTACAAGGTGAATTATAGCTTTCTCTGATTTGCATATGAGGGTGTAAAATAAGCCTTTGGGGCAAGAGTTGTTTATTAAACTATAAAATGTATAATTTAAGATATTCAAATATGGCAATTTTAATCGTGTCTTCTCTTTTATACTGCTTTCTATACAGTACCTTAAATTAAACCTGCAAGATATAATACAGTAAATGTCTTCTTCACACATTAGATTTCTAACAAACAAAAAAATAGTGAATGTGTACCTAAATGTGTAGGTTATATAAGTATCTAATACCATTCCAAAGACAGACCCCCATATTACTGGGTCATCAACTAATTTCAAATTTTTTAATTTTTCATAATTTCTCTATAGTAAAGATAGTTGAAAGTTATTTAGAATTCCACATTCTGGTCTCACATATGACATGGAAATGGTCATAGTCAAAGACCCAAGAACAAGAGAGACAACTATTCAATGAGTATTCCATATTCAACATTGAGCAGTGTCAAATGTTTTGCTCAAGACAGCTAGTCAAAGCATCCACGTTAGGTCTCAATCTCCAATTCAGTTGTCTCTATCATTTTTATTTTTCAAAGAAAAATAAAGTGTTTTTCCTTAATATTGAAATGACTCATTGCTGGCATCTCTGAATGGAACTTTTCTTTTCCAAACTACTGTGAATCTGTGAATATAAAATTATGTTCTTTGAGTTACTCAAAGTTGTTATCAACCTTATCAGAACTCAGCAAGGATTTCCATACACAATTAAAAATGTATCATGACTACCTTCTAGTGTACCTTAATTTTCCCTCATCAATTTCCCCAATGACATAGGCTCTCATCTCTAAAACACACTCAAAGTCAATTATAATTCCTATTTCCTGGATGTGCTTCTTCTTCATAAATAGGGCCAGGATGAAGCAAGAGAAGTGCCTGAAGTGCAAAATGTAAGGAAACACTCTCAGGATCCTGGAGCGCCACCCTACAGATGCACTGCCCTGCAAGTAGGCAGACCTGTTTTGTTTATTTAGCCCAAAGGATGCATCTCCCCTTTTTGCAGTAGCAGCATCTCAGTGTTCTTTTGCTTAACTATTATTTTTAACTCTCCACCCATGTGGTTAGGGTGGCACCAATCACTTGCACTCTAAAATTACTATAGTAGGCACATGGCATGGGTCTGGAAAATCAGCATATTCTCTCCCTGGAGTAGTTCAAGAATAGGAATGTGACCCAAACTGCACAAATGAGACTGAATCCCAACTTTTTTTTTTTTTTTCATTGCTGGGAATAGAACCAGAGTCACACACATGCCAGGCAAGTTCTCTACCACTGAGCTACTTCTCCAATCTCCCACCTCCCAAATATTTTTGCAGGAATTAAGCAGGAAGGAACATTCTCTTTCAACTAAAGTTGCTAAGATGAAAGAACATAAGTACCTACTTGAAAATGCACCAACCCAGAGAAAGAACCAAGAGATGGAAAGAGAAATGGATAAAATTCTGAAAACATTTTGTTACCAAATTTGAGTTTGGTATGAATAGATGTAGCTGCTGAAATTTAAGAATTAATGCTGAGAAACATTTCTCTCTAGATTTTTCATGTCCTGCAGGGTCACCTAAACTAAAGGTACTATATGAATATTTGCATAATAGACAAACTTGCATATTTTCCTAAAAATGAGGTCTCTTTGGAGATCTCTTTGGAGATTTCTATCTTTATTAGAGAAATAAAGCCCTGGAGGTATTCACTTATATCATAGGATAATAAATCTAAAGAAACCTTCCCCCTTTTTCATGGGGCAATTGCTAAAAGAGTAATCACTCTCCCTCTGCAAAAAAAAAAAAAAAAAAAAAAAAAAAAAGATGGCAAATGTGCCAAGAGTCTATATGGGCTTAGAGTCTCCTGATTTCAAGACACTTCTCTGGGATGCAAATCTGTTGCACAAATATCTGGCTTTCCTCACAGCAACCTGTCAGAGGGATGGAACATGAGCAAACAGCACTAAGTTATTTTTCTGGCCACTGTTTTTGCTATATTAAACCCTAAGTCTCTGACTCAGGACTTATCTGTTAATATAGGAATGTAAAACTCAGGCAGGTTAACTTTTTAACTTATAAGCAAGGTAATGTCAATCTTTCAGAGTTCTAGACTTAATAGTTACATGAGACAATACATAATTTTTCTTACTTATTCAGTCAACAAATTCTTGTTGAGATACTATTTAGCTATATGCCATGCAATTCCCTATGCAAAAAAAGACAAAAATCCCTGCCTCTGTGAAGATTATATTTTAGAAAGAGGAAACAAGATATAAAATAAATCTGTAAAATACAGTGTTGGGTGGTGATAAACACTATGAAGTAAGAAAAAACAGGAAAAACTAATGAGAAGCATGGGGAAAGTTATAGTTTTCAAATTTACATTGAGTGATTAAAGATGTTACAAATAAAGTGATTTCCTACAAAGATCTGCAGGATATAAGGAAGTGAGTCATATTGGAGAAAGAGCACTCCAGGTCTAGGGAACAGTAAGTACAAAGTAGCTATTTAAGACCCAGCAAGGAAGACTTTGTGCAATGAATGGTGGCAAGAATAGTAAATTCTGAATAAAGATCCTGCACTAAGGAGGAAGGCCAGGACTATGAAATTGTCTCCCATTTTAAGGGCTTGAGCTTTCACTTTGAATTACATGGGAAGTCACTGCAAATTTCTGAACAAAGGAGTGACATGATCTCTTTACTTTTCAAAAGGATGACAGGTACTTTTTGAGAACAACAGTCCTAACAGGGAGTGTTAATAGGAATTACGTAGGAGGAGAAAGAAGATGGTGTTGTACCAGGATGACTGAAATAGAGATGATGAGAATCAGTCAGATTTCAGAATTTTTTAAAAACAAACAATATATGGAAATACGGTATGGTAGAAGTGAAAGAAAAAGATCAAGAATAAATTCAATGTTCCAGGCTTAAGTAAAAACAGAATGGAGTTGCCATTTACAGAGATAGGAAGGACTGATATTTTAAATCATGTTTATATCATTTGTTTTGGGTTCAAAAGAAGCCTGATAAATGTAAAGCTTATGTCATAAATCTGGTAATACAAGTGGTAGCCCTAACATAAGAAGTAAATCAATGATAGAAAATAAAGAGAACTTGGTATTTTTCTATTGTAAAGTGAAAAGTCAACCTTTAATATGCAAAACAGCTGGTAAATTACTGATGTTGTAAATCAGACTATGGGTCTATTAAGGAGGAGATGGTAAGGCACTTAATAAAAGATGCAGGGAAGTTGGTATACTAGCTACTATGTTTCAGTCTTTAGCAAATTCCTTCAAGAAAAAAGCACATTAAGCCTGCCTGGGGTGGCACAGACCTGTAACCCCAAATACTCTGGAGGCTGAGACAGAATGATGGTAAGTTCAAATCCAACCTGAGCAATTTAGTGAGACTGTATCTTAAAATAAGAAATAAAAAGGGCCAGGGATGGAGCTCAGCAGTAGAGCACCTCTGGGTTCAATCCCCAGGAAAGGTGGTGGGGTGGGGGGGAGAAAGGAAAGAAGGAAAAAAAAGAGAAAGAAAAAGAAAGAAAGAAAGAAAGAGAGAAAGAGAGAAAGAAAGAGAGAAAGAGAGAAAGAAAGAGAGAAAGAGAGAGAGAGAGACAGAGAGACAGAGAGACAGAGAGAGACAGAAAGACAGAGAGAGACAGAAAGAGAGAGAAAGAGAGAGACAGAAAGACAGAGAGAGACAGAAAGACAGAGAGAGAAAGAAAGAAAGAACACACAATTATTAGAGTGAAGTCATATACATCCAAGATGGCTGACAATCTTGCAATTTATGAAGTGAAAATCGAATATCCTTAAACTAAAAATTAGTGCCTTTGCTACACAAAAACAACATGCTAATTAAATGTTGGAAGTGAAAGAAGTCTAATACCCCAGGCGACGACTCAGGGATCCTAGCAAAGAAGATATTTTCCCATTATAAAGAACCATCCAAGAATAAAATAGACTGTGAACAGGGACAAATAAGATGTACATCAGCAGCAACAATTACTCTGACCTACAGGCAGAAGCCAAGATGAAGACTGATAATCTAGGATTCACAGAATTGTTTAACCCTGACTCTACTGACATTTTGGTAGATTTTGTTTGTTTGTTTTGTTTTGTTTTGTTTTGCAGTGCTGGGCATTGAACTCAGGGCCTTGTGCTTGAGAGGCAAGCACTCTACCGACTGAGCTATTTCCCCAGCCCTCTACTGACATTTTGAAACATGTAATTCTTCATTGTGGAAGGCTGTCCTGTCCACTGTAAGATGTTTAACAGTATACTTGGCCTGTATCTATTAGATGTCAATAGTATCTGCCTACTCCTCCACCCTCTGATTTGACAAAAATGTCTCAAAAAATTGTCAAATATCCCTTGAGATAACACTGTTCCCTATTGTAGAATCACTGGATTAGGGTGATGGGCAAAGATATTTAGAAACATACCAAGTGAGGTTTTGATTCAAGGACTAGAAGTTCAATTTTGGCTACATAGGAGAAGTTGACCAAATACAAATTAAACCAAAAGCGTACTAAGTTTATAAATGAGTTGAATAGCCAGGTGTAGTGGTACATGCCTTACAATTTCAGCAACTCTAGAGGTTGAGGCCGAGGGATCACAAGTTCAAGGCCAGGCATAGCAATTTAGTGAGAGTCTGTCTAAAAATTTTTTAAATTTTAAAAAGGGACTGGGTTTCATCGCACAGTGGTAAAGTGCCCCTGGTTCAATCCCTGATACAAAAAAAAAAAAAGTTGAATGGCCAAGACTCCCAACAAAGTCTTGTTACTTACTGCTTATTCCCTAAAATGATTCCCTGGACCCCAATCCCTTACCAACAGAAAACCAGCTGCTAATACAATGTAGTCCCCAAGCAGGGGAATCCCTCTCAATGTCCATCTTGGTTAACCAAGAGAAAAATAAACAAAGATGATCCTTGCAGGTGATAGAACAAAACAGTCATATAGGCAAACCAAATATCTTATTCCACTTTCAGGGCAAAAAGTCCTTATCATCCCTGTCCAATGATGTATGTATACATCATGGACTGGACAACTCTGTGAGTTATTTCCCTTTTTTCTTTTCCCCAGTTAAAAGTTTTGTTGTTCTTCCTATCACTGAACACTGACTTTATTACAGTTAGTTAGGTTTACCATTTAACCACAAATTGCTTGAGTCTAAGGCAGTCTATTCAAAGAGAACTGAGATAAATTACCCAGAGATCTGAGGTTTAAAGCTGGACGTAATACGTCTTTTAGCTGTCTTTATTGGGAGACAAGTGGAAAATGTGTCAAGTGTACTAAGCAAAAGATTTGCATTGTTAGGCGAGGGCATCTTTTTTGAGGACATATGTAAGAAGGAACAAGTATGCACACTGGAAGGATTATAGTGAATATCTTTTGGATGTGCTGGCCTAGCACCAACTCCCTCTTCCTGTGATCATAGTGCCTCTTTTCTTTCAGCAAACCACTCCATCCTGACTCTTGGCCTGAGTGGCTCATAAATGGCTAAACATGTTTCCTCTTTCCAGTTCCACTAGTTGGAACCTGAACCAGATCTGACCTGTCATCATGTGCTATCCTTTTGACTACAGGATCAAGGATGGAGAAATTATAAAATTAATTCAATCAAATATAATCAATCCCAGGACAGGGTGACAGAACTAAGAGTAAGATAAGTTCTTTTTATGATAGCCTTGCTTAACAAGAATACAGAGCTCCACGTTGAGTAAACCTTCATGAGAGTACATCTAACATGAGAAAAGGTCATGGGCATCTCAGTGCCCTAAATATGATTCAGGTTTTGGTCTCATGCAACTGAAGGATACTGAAAAATCTACTATTATTGTCACCAGTTTACAGATGAAAAGGAGGGGCACACATGGGGAGAGGCTACAAGAATCAATTATTTGTCTAAATTCACACAACTATTATTAGTACCAAAGATTCAACCCAAGCAAGTCTGGCTATATCTATTCACTACACCACATTCCCTTCAGGAAAACAGTCTGCAACATCTCTATACTTTATAATAACCTGTAGCCATAAGTTAAGTTTTTACAAGGAATGGGTATTCCGTGAACATTAGTAGAATGACCAAAAATGGAATAATCATGTCCTTCTGCTTTCTGTCCCATTCCTGTAACAGTTTGCCAATTGTCTGGCATAAAACAATTCTGCTTTATTTTTGTGCATTTTTTCAGTAGCTTCAACCTCTCTCAGAACCCATGATATAATTCAGGCATGGTGATGTATACCTGTAATCCCAGCAAGACTCAGAAGGCCGAGTAAGGATGATCATGAGCTCAAGGCCAGCTTCAGAAATCTGACAACACCCTGCCTCAAAATAAAAAATAAAAAGATCTGCAGCTGCAGCTCAGTGGTAAAGCACCCCTAAATTCAATCCCCAATATCACAATAAAATAAAATAAAATAAAAACATGATATTATTGTATATAATAGCAAGTATCCCTAAGCTAAGCCACTTGGATCTTAGAATGCCAGTTTCATTATGGGGTAAAACAGGCTGCAAAATATAGGTAGGAAGTCAGAACCTTAGAAAGAGGCCATTACCAAGGTCTACCTATGGTTCTAATTAATTGAGAAATCATCAGAAAAGGACACACATGTTATCTCAGAAGTTAGGATACTGTTGCTTATGTTAACATAAAGATGTCTGAAAGGAATCTAGAAAGTAATAAATCCCTTTCAAATATTATTGTTGGGCGGTGGGTAGAGAAGGGAAAAAAGACAAGCTTTATGAATATAAGTTCTCTGGCATTTTCAAGAAATCTGCTCAAATAAAGACCATGAGAATTTTTGACAGCTGAAACACTCAGTGAAAATGTTTTGCAAATTAATGGTTGTTTCCCTAAAAGGTGTGGTAGATTGATTCATATCCAGATCACTGAATTTAACATTCTATGTTTGAAACTTACTGAAAAATGTCTATTTTCTGTCTAAGATCCTCCACTTTTCTCAGGTCTCTTTACTTTCTTTTTCCTTCTAGCAGCTGGTTTCCTTTATCAGGAAAATACTTTTACAAAGAAACAATGCTTTATCATTTCACAAAAATTACAGTATAGGACAATCTCAAACAGAGAACAAAGCTAAAATGAGATATAGTCAGCTAGAGTCTTGGGGTTTCTCTCTCTTTGTACTGGGGATTTAACCCGGGGCATTTTGCCACTGAGCCACACCTGCAGACCTTTGTATATTTTTTTTTATTTTGAGACGAATCTTGCAAGTTGCTGAGGGTCTCACCAAGTTGCTGAGGCTGGCCTTGAACTTATGATCTTCCAGTCTCAGCCTTCTTAGATCAATGGGTTTACAGGCATGTGCCACCACTCCTGGTTAGGGTCTCAATTCTAATAAGAGGACATCATCTCAGCAAAACTGCAAATATTTCAACACAGAACTTCTGAGGCACTCCCAAAGAGTTAAAACTGCAATTAAAATCAGGACTTGCTAACAGTTTACTATAGTTAAACTTAGCCACTTACATCTATTTCAGGTTTACCTTTAAAAGATCTGAGTTCAAATCCCAGAATCACTTTGTAAGTCTTTGGATAAATGACTTTTTTATTTAAAAAAATAATAATAAAAGCCATTCAATTTATAGGATTATCATAAAAATAAAAATGTACTAAAAGTGCCCAGCAATTTTAGTGAGCCCTAAAGAAACATTAGAGCCCATGCCATCCCTCATAATATATCTGAATCTATGTAACTTAAAAACTTGTACAGACAGAAACTGTTTATGACTTGGAAATTTAAAAGTTCAGGGGGGGAGAAAAAAGTACTATGCACAAATCAAAACAAAAACAAATATATGAATGTGGTTATGCATGTGTATAGGGGGAAGACATAAAATCCACCTCCCACTTTGTAAAAAAGTTTTATTGTATATAAATCTAGGTAAAGATTCTTATTCTTCATCTAACATAACTGCTTATAAATCAGTTAGATATCAAGGTATTTATCATTAATAATTATCAAATACAACTATATTGTTTCGTTCCCTTTAAGTATTCTCCTACAGCCAGTTTATTCAATACATAGAAAGAAGAGGCATGACAAAGTGAGGGTATTTAATCAACATACATAAACATGGATTAATGCAGAACGGTAATGAAATGCAACAGTTAATTAATCTGCCACATTAGAAATTCTACCATACACCACAGAGTCTATAGTAAAAGAAACAAAAACAAGGAAGTTTAAAACTTTTTCCTTTGCTTCTAGCAAAGCAGAATTTGCAAAATCTTAGTGAAATTTAAAATGAGGCAAATCTGTGTAAGGCTATACATAAAAAGCATGTGAATCCGAAGGAAATAAAATTCAAGAGAAAGGCAGGACATTGTATAAATATTTTCATGGGGCAAGATGTAGTGTAACTGCTCGGGTGGCTACTGACCCACCCCAGTAGTTAACAAAACTGAATATAACTAGAAGAGTCAAACTCATTTTTCTTTGTATTATAAAGTGAATAAACCAAAAAGATCCACCAATTGACAGAAGCTTGGGAAATCCTCCCAAGCTGAAGACAGAAAGCAGAAAGAACACAGTTTGCAGACTCCAAAAAGAAAACATACCCAAGAAACAGCAGCAAGTAGCAAGCATTATAATGACCAAGGACTAATAATCAACTTTGTGACAATGCAGGAGGTTTTGTAAGTAAGCCAGAAATGTCCCTTTGTTCTGAAAACTCCAGGACACAGAGTCAATAAGAATCTTGCCTGTATACTAAAGAAGTAATACAAAGTCCTCTAGCCTTCATTTTAGAAGGAAAATATATTTAACAACTTTAATGATTTAAGTCCTATTTATAGAATCCTTAAGAGTCTGAAGGGATCATTTAAATTTTTCAATTAAATTTGACTTAGTTTTATGGATGTAATTATATCCAAGATTCACAAAGGTTTCTAGAAATAACACTTAGAAATATCAAGGGTCTATTGAATATAGTTTTTGTAAGTTTTCACTTCTAACTGTACTCCCACATAGGATAACCAATTTAGAAGCAATGTCATTCATAGCAATGTAATTTTAAAGTTTTCTGATTGATATAAAGGGCATTTTTATGTACTAAGTGCCTTAGAATGTAAAAGACAAAACTAGGAATGAGAGATTCTGTACCTTCAAAACTGTTAGTCCCACTATAGAAATAGTCTTTCTGCAAGTAAAATAATTCATTTCAATGTTTCTACAATAGTGATATTTTATTTCCAATAAAGACTGTGATGATGTTATTCAAATACTTTTAAACACTCATTAAATTATTTTAACTTTTAAACATAGGGTCTTCATTACCAATTTCATAAAAATCAATGTAATAATCTTCTATAGCATTAGAAAAATGGTTAGGGAAAATGGAAAGGTATTCATTTCAAGAAAATGTAGGAATAGGGACAGGGAAGGGAAAATGTAGGAATAGGAAGGAAGGGAAAGGGGAGGTACTGAAGAATAAAAATGACCAAATTATATCGCCACACTGTATACTGTTATATCATATGCATTGTATACTATTGCACTGTATATATTGTATAAAGTTACATTTTATGTATGTATTACTATATAATAAATCCCTCTGTTTTGCAACAATGAATCCCACTGTTATGCATAACTGCAACGCTCAGATAAAAAGGAAAAGGAAGGAAAAAAATGTGGAAATCCTTTGGATCTCCACTATAGAACTGTAAGGTATGTATCAAACATATGTTACTAATAATAGTTACATGAATTTTTAATGAATTGCTTCCTTCAATAAATCAGAATAGATTTAAGTTTAGTGATGTTACTCATAACACTTGCATTCCGATATGCTTCCTTCAGTGGTACAGGAAAAGATGGAACTGGATAGAAAACTGCCCTTTGGAATGTGTCACACATGTAAATATCTTGTACTTAAATGGGAAAAAAAAAAAAATTGAGACACTGTAACTTAGATCACAAAATCTGTTTTCACACCTGAATGAGAAACTAATGGCTGTTTGATTCAATTATTACCTCAGTTCAGTGCTTGCTTCAGTTCACCCAAGAACTATAGGCTGGCGGAGAGCAGTGGCGCATGCCTGTAATCCCAGCAGCTGGGGAAGCTGAGGCAGGAGGATCATGAGTTCAAAGCCAGTTTCAGCAATGGTGAGTTGCTAAGCAACTCAGTGAGACCTTGTCTCTAAATAAAATACAAAATAGGGCTTGGAGATGTGGCTCAGTATTTGAGTGCCCCTGTTCCAAAAAAATCCCCAGTTCCAAAAAAAAAAAAAAGGAACTATAGGCTAGTCTGTGCATTTAAACTGTCTTTTTAAGAACTAGAGCTGCAGCAGGGTGTGGTGGCACATGCCTGTAATCCCAGAGGCTCAGAAGGATTGAAAGTTCAAAGCCAGCCTCTGCAACTTAGTGATGCCCTAAGCAGTTCAATGAAATCATGTTTCTAAATAAAATATTAAAAATGGCTGGGGATGTTGCTCAATGGTTAAGTGTACCTGGGTTCAATCCCTGGCAGGAAAGGAAGAAGGAAGAAAAGAAAAGAAAAAAAAAAAAAAAAAAAAGGAAAAAAGAGAAGGAAGGAATAGAAAAGAAAGGAATAGAATTAGAACCCTATGCTTACAGAGCACACATTCTGAAACAGGGTTATCTGTATATCTGTAAAGTACTGCTCCCTAAATAATAATAATTTATATCAAGAGGTAGGAAATATACAACTCATTAATGAGTATTATTAAATTTGAAAATAAAGTTTAAATTTCAAACAAATTAAATAAATATGTTTCAATGTGGACCAAGCACTAGTTAGAATTTTAAGAAAGTAACCTTTAGTTCTTCTGTACCAGTTTTCAGCAAATACTTGTGGTTCAAATGAAAGGAATTTAGGGCAACTATCCAAAAACAGATGACAATCTAAGGTAAAAGAAAAATAAATCAGGAATCCAAACAAACTGAACAAATTTTGGAGTTAAATCCCCTTTAAGTAAAGTTCTGATCATAACTACTAAGATACAGTAATTTCATAACTATAAGAATAGATAATCTGAGATATTTATAATTATTTCTGTACAAACGCAAATGTCTTTCAATTTAAGTAATTTGATGTATATTATTTTAGTTTCCTATGTCTGAAACCTGGGACTTTTAGGATGAAAGAAAACCAGAACAGATAAAATTGCTACCACTTAAGAACTAAATACAGAAGTTGATTACTTCCTAAATACAGACATATATCTACATTGTCTCATTCCTTGTACATAACTACCTTATGCAGCGGTTTTATCATCCTCATTTAATAGATGAAGAAACTAAGACTTTAAAAAATTAAGTAATCTTCCCAAGATTACACAGAAGAGAAACTGGGACTAAGACCCAGGTTATGTAACTCCAAAACAAATTGCTTTTCTTTCCACTACATTTCCCTACCTAGCAAAGAACACCTACCTTAAAATTTACAGTTTTTAAATTAATACTTAAGAGTAATAAATATTGAGCCTATTATGAATGGTGATGATGTAGACTGAAAATTAGTCATAGTTTGATAATCATACATGAATATTATATTTTTAGGAGCAAAATATATAATACCTCACAAATGAAAACAGAATATTATTACAGAAAAATACTAAGCAAACTTTATCATACTGCCTATTTAAGGCCTCATATTTTCTCAACCATATAGCAGCTTCATATGGTAAACTTGGGTTATATTTCTATGTATGAAATGAGATGAAGTAGGTAGTTGGTTCTGATTCCTCTACCAGTCCTCTATTCTTTTCTGTTTTTCCCTCAGATCTGGAAGTCTTCTTCCAAATTAGGATAACTGAGTCTCAAATTCAGAAAGACCTGTAGATCTAGATGAAAGTGAAAACACACTAAAAGGAAGTCCATAAAATTGCAATGGTTAGTGGAGTATTACAGAAGAAATGGAGTTTAAGTCATTTTCCAAAATACTATCTATGGTAGAATTATTGATGACTTTTCTGTAGTTTTCTCAATTGATTTTATTTAATTTGTATAATCAAATAAAAAATAGAAAAGGAATAAGAAAGGAAGAGAGAGAGGAAGGAAGGAAAAATGAGAGCTTTGATTTTTTTAAAAAAATTAAACATCTATTTTTTTCTGAATTAGCTGAACCTACCACTGAATTTCCAAAACTATGAACTGCTTTTCACTTTAATCTGTCAATGGCATGGTAGGTTAACCACACATAAGCAGACTAAAGAAATGAAAAATGAAAAAATAATGAGGCAATCTGTAGATCTATAAATTCTGAGACATACTTCTTAATTTAAGAAATTATCTTAATGAGGTAGGTACAAAAACAGATTTACTAAAACTGAAAAGGAGGATTCAAATACTTAAAGAAGAGTACAGGAATTTCCTAAGTATGGGAAAATGACAAATATGATATGTACATAAGTGAATTTATACTCAATTCCATTTTTATTCCTTTATTATAAACTGAAGTTCTATATTAGAAATATCCCTTTATCAACACTGAGACACACCCAAAAGTTTTGAGTTATATTAAAATCTGACAAATCTCTCTAGTTACTTCAGTTTTCATGAAGTAATTACTAAAAAATTCCGGTTTTTTAAAAGTTCACATTTGTAAACTTTCTTTTTCCATTACAAAAATACATTCTTATTCCAAAACAACACACATAAGATTGTCCTAATTTATTAAGCTTACATAGCATAACTGATAATCTTTTGTTCTTCCCCCAAAGAATGTTGATTTACAAATCAAGCACAAAACTAGATTAACACAGGAATCCAATTTTAAAATAAAACTTTTATTTTTATGACAAGTTCATTAGATTTCCTTTCTTCTGATTGCCAAAATGTAATTTACTCATCTGCACCTTGGTTACAGACAATAACTTCCTGCTCACTCACAAAATTACTGTGAATAGTCTCATGCAACTAAATTACTATAATTTTTCAAGTTCTATTCCCACTTACAAACAGAAAAAAGTACCTTACAACATTTTGGTATTATATACATTTATGCTGACTTTTCAAACTTGATCATTTCAATTCCTCTGTTCCTTAACACTTACTATGTAACTGCTATATAAAATACATTATTACTATATAAATGGTAGGTACAACTCGATTTTTCTGCATAGTTTGAAATTTTTCCGAGTACAATACAGGAGGAAAACAATGGTAAATGTGAAATTTTCACAGACCACAGTTAGAACTACGTAACAGTTGGAGATGGAATGGAAGTGACTTGTCTACCAAAAGCCGGAATTATTCCTTCTAGTCTAATGACATCTAACTTTGAAGTAGTGCAAAAGCTGAATTAAGCAGACACTAAATAATCTTAGATGGTGTATATTCAATGCTGTCAACCATAAGTACAGAAGAGAAACAGATCTTCACCAAAGGTCTTTTATGGAAAAAAAACAGAGAAAGGGTTTTCAAGAGGGCTTATGTACTCATATATACCCAGTATTCCTAGAAGCACAGCTCCTTGGCTCAAGAATGCTAGCAGAAAAACTTCTCTGGGTTATAAAAAATAAACTCAACCTTCCTATGCACTCACTAACAAACTTGTGGCTCTTAAAAAAATATCTTCGTAAAGCCCACATAGGTATACAAGGACTATAACACTGCACAATAATTTATATATTGCAACATTTCTTAAAAATCCTGTTCTCATTCCACATGTGGGTTGAAAAGTATTTTCTAGTCTTTAATCACTAAAATAGTTTTGGTCTGTCCTCCTTGATTTTTCCGTTATGCTTTTGTATACCATGACTTCATTTGAGAAATTTCCTTAAAATATGTGGAAAACAGTAGTACATCTTTAGAGTGGTTTATGTCAAACTGATAGTGATACCACTATGAATATACTCAATTTCTTCTGAATTGAAATGATTAAATCTTCATATTTTTTTTAAATAAGTTGAACAAAATCGAAAGGCTACTCCAACCTTAATAAATTATATTTTGGATTCACAGCAGTGGACAGCAAAATCACAAATGTACAAAATGCAAAGCGACCACCTCACAGACTCAATTTGTGCAAGAAGTTCCCTGACCCTACCAACATCAACCTAGTAAGTGTTTCAGAAAGTTGATACTAAGGGAAACGCTAAGGCAGAAAGTTGACCCGAAGGTGCCTCCAAATACCTCCCATCCGTAAAAGGCCCACTGAGTGCCCCTGAGAGTACTAGCCTCACACAAATGTCTCTCTTGATTCGACTCCTGGAAGACACGTCCGAACCATATGAGAGAAATGAGAGGTGGAAGATAACAGCGGGAGGAGAAACTGACACACGCGAAGAGACTGTTGGGATCGAGAGGGTCCTGGGAGACTGCAGGGCCCAAGTGGTGGAAAGGGGCTGGGGTAACACCCAGCGGGATGGCGGCGCCGGGGACAAGAGCGCGCGCAGCAGGGTGCGGGCACCGCCAGCAGTGGTTGCAGACCCCCCACCAGTGCCCACACCCCGCAGCGCCCAGACCCTGCGATGGGGCGGGGCCATGCACCCGCCACAGCCGTTCGCGCCGGCACCCGCCCCCTCAGCCTCCAGGTCCCGAGTTGGTGGAGGGGTGGGCCTAGCCGGGTTGGGTGTGCCGGTCGGCCCAAGCCCCAACCAGGAATGTTCCGCCGAGAGCGGGATGGGCGAGTAACCCGCAGCATGGGGCGGGGATGGCTTAGGGCGGAGGAAGAGCGGCCGGAGCAGCCCTGCCGCCAGGGCCAAAACCCGGCGCCCCCCAGCGGGCAGGGATTGTTGCCCCCACAACTAAGCTGGCCTTCCCTCCTCCTCCCCACCTCCCGCGGCGTTGCCCGGGGCAACAGCGCCTGCCGCCGGCGGCGCGAAACGCACCTACCTAGAACCTGACAAGCAGGAGCCCCTCAGACACAGGAGCCAGTCGCCACCCCGCGTCACGGGGGCTATCACAGCCAATAGACGCCGCTGTCACGAACCTCTGCAGCCAATCCTGGTGCACTCCGGTCTCCGAGCACCCTCGAGGCCTCAGCCAATGGACAAGAGCGGAAGGCGGGCGATGCTGCCCGGCCCCCAACCCCCTCCTCTCCCACCTCCCAGCAGGCGGGGCGCGACCGATTGGCCAGGGACCCGGAGGGGGCGGAGTCGAGCGAGAGGCCGGGTGGGCAAGGGTGGACCGGTGTTGCGGGCGAGGAGAGGGGAGGCGTGGAGCCGGGGACTCTGCGCTCTGGGCCTGCTCACCGGCCTGGGCGGGGTTCCGAGGTCTGCGCTTTTGCTCTGCTCTCCCGGCCTTAGTAACCGCTCCTCCCTAGTCAGTATCCTGGGCTGCCACGGTGGGATGGGACCGGAGGCGGACGGCGGCGTCACAGGAAACTTTGGGAGGCTCGCCTGGTGGTGGCCGGGAAGTGGCCGGGCCGGGGGTGATAAGCTGGGGCCGCCTGAAAGGGACTACCCCGCGGGCCTGCCGCCGGAAAGGAATCCGGAGGGTGGGGGCGGAGGCGTGATTAAAATGTTAAGTGTTCCCGCGGGGTGCTGAATAATCCCCGCAGCCTAGATCTCCGGGAAACCAGCGGCTGTAGGACTGGGGTCCCCTGCACCCTCAAGTCCCTGTTTTTCCTGTGCGCTTCCACATTTTGCTTGCGCCTGTTCTAACGGTGATTGCTTTAAAGTGATTTTCATCTTCTCCAAAGTACTGTGAATCCCTTGAGGACCGGAGCATTGTCTCATTCTTTTATTCTCAATTCCTGAGACTTAAAAAACGTAAAACAGTACTGGAATTCTAATGGATGCTGTTATGAAAGTGTACAGCAGGTCCTGGGAGCAATCCCCTGTGAGAAATCTTTACCTCTTCGAGAGTCTACAATGCATGAAGAATCCAAACTAATTTGCTTTTTCAGTGAGGGCTGTTTCTGAAGCGCCCCGCACTACAAAATTTGGTGGAAAATGAGTGTGAACTAAAATTACTGGGTGATCTGTTACCTTGCGATAGGTGTTATTCCCCATGGTGTGAGGGCGTGACACTCCCATGTTCCTGTAGCATGCTTTTTAAGGCATTGTATCCTGTACAAGGGTTGAACCGCGTTCTTTGGAGCAAATCTAACGTCAACCCCTTATCCACACTCTCTTAAAAATGTATGAGTTATGAGGGAGCTAAAGGAGAGTGGTGTTTTTCCTAGAAAGTTATTCATTTGACCATAATGAACAGCCCTACACATAGAAAAACATAAATATTAGGTTGGACTTTGTCCACTATTTGAAAGCCCAAGAAACCAAAACATGCTTTAAGGAAAAATAAATACTAAAAACAAGAGACTCAATTCTCCCTGTTGAGATTAGGGGTTCCTGTTCTTGCCCACATTCCCCAGCTTTTTTTTTTTTTTTTTTTTTTCCCCCTCAGAGCATGTGCCTTAGAAAATAAGTAATTACTCAGGGCTTTCTTATCTTTTTGAAATGTATGTAAATCCTTCTGAAGATGAAATAGATCTTTTTGTCAAGTTTATGATCCAGTAATGTCTTTCCCAAGAACCTGGAAAA
This sequence comes from Sciurus carolinensis, assembly GCF_902686445.1. Classification (NCBI taxonomy): domain Eukaryota; kingdom Metazoa; phylum Chordata; class Mammalia; order Rodentia; family Sciuridae; genus Sciurus; species Sciurus carolinensis. The sequence goes on along the minus strand of NC_062218.1, from coordinate 92,460,664 downwards.
TCACAAACATCTAAGGAGCTAACACCCCTATATCACCGTTCCTGAGACAGTGGGAGTCTAACCTCAGTGTGTGCCTTGCTCCAAGTTAGGAAAATAGGATCCCCCTAATAAAGATAAGAAATTTGCTATTCCTCTGGGTAAAATCAGTTATATTAGATGGTTATCCCAACTATGAGGTAAAGATAAATTATATGTGACAATAAGTTCTCTTACTTGAGGGTCAGGTATTGTTTATCTTCAAAGTATGGAATGGACTGTATCTGCATTGCTATATAAAAATGATGAGATTTCTTTCTCTTTGCAGTCTCTTAGCTAATTGCCTATGATATGATCACATTTTGGCTTAATACTTTCTCAACAAGAGAAGTTTTCTTTCTCTACTACTTTTGTGAGATTTCTGGGTTGGAAGATACAGTTTTTAATCATATTTCCCCAACAATACCTATTCCCAGAATATTAAGACAGGAAGCTAAGTAATTTTTTATTTATTTATTTGTTTTCTGTACTGTTTTTGGGGATTGAACCCAAGGGAACTCTACCCCTGAGCTACATCTCCAGCCCTTTTTATTTTTTATTTTGAGACAGGATCTTGCTAAGTTAATTCAATCTGACTTCAAATTTGTAATCCTTCAGCTTCAGACTCACTGGTCTTACAGGCTGCCACTGCCACCAAATCCAGGGTCTTTTTTGTTGTTGTTTGTTTTGTTTTGATTTGGTTTTGGTTTTTTTTTTTTTTTTTTTTTTTTTTTTTTGGTTTTTTTTTTGGAGTTTTTAATGTGTTCTCTGAAATGGTCTCTCATTAGGTGATGATTTTTTGACTGAACTACCAATAAGTTTAGTAAAACCAGAAACAATAAATTTAATATTTAGTATGCATTTTGTATTTATATGCACAAACAGCCTCTGTAAGCAAGCTTTTTTAAATGTAAGTTTTCTGAGAACATTAAATGTTGAGGTTTATGTAATGTCAACATGAATGAAATAAATGAAAGTTTGTGCGTTAAATGGCTTGGGAAATCCAAATATAACTATGATGATTGCTTCACCATGGTATACCTTTCCAAAGAATCTTAGGATTTCCCTACCTTTAACAAAGAATCTAATTGTAGAAAGATGTCGTTAGTGAATTTGTTATATTTGCAGAAAGTAGCTTTAAGTAAAGATATGGTGAAAAAAGAACTCTGTGTATCTGAAAACAGTGTTTCCAATTCTGCAACAGTCTTCTCAGTTCTCACCTATTCACTTAAGAAACTTAAACTATCTACCATATGCCAGTCATGTGCTAGGAAATGCAATTTTGAATGAATGTACTTGAAGTAAATGAATATGGCAAAAATCTATGCTCTATTTTTGAAACTGAGGAGAAAATATCATAGCACATCTAGTTTTAAATTTTTCTCTGTTATAATTATCACTCTGCATTGCAACACATTTAACAAATACTTTTTTCACCTGCTTCTAAAAATACTGTAAAACACTCCTCTCAGTTTGGAATGTGGAAGGATGAAGAGAAAGAATTTCCTGTCTAGATGATTGATCTATGGGTTTCATAAAACACTAACCATCCCCACAGGACCTGGAGGAATATGCACCTCAGTTTAAGTTGTTAACATAGGCTATAATAGATCTGTTTTCTTTTACTAAAATTTAGATCTTTTACTAAAATTTAGATATTATCAACACTTTTGAAATGCCACAGTATTCCTATGGCTGTAGGCAAACAAATCCTTCGAATATATTCCATTTTCCCAAATACCAAATTTTGTCTGTTTTAATAACATTACTTACCTGGACAAATGAATACAATAATGTAGACATAAAACCTAATAATTTTTTAAGTTTTTTACTTTTGGTTATCACCACCTATTCCTCACCCCATCTCTCTCCCTCCCTAATTGAGTAAGTTTCCGCTGCAGAAGATGTAGCTCAGTGGTAGAATGCTGACTACTAGGGCCTAACTTGCGCAAGACCTGGTTTTGATCCCCAGCACCAAAAAGGAAGCTAAAAACTTCTCATTGGCTTCAAGAGGACTCTTGGCTATATTCCATTTTAGTTTGGTAATCCTACTTACCTATCCTTAATCTATGCCCTTTTTTCTTTTCCTTCTTTCTCTCAACATCTTTGATTTTTAACTCTCTGCCATCTAATCTACAATTCATACCTAACCATTTACACATACCACTCCTAAAATAGATTTATCCGATATCCAGAGGTATGCAGTATGGAAATCTTATCTGTCTCTATTCTATACACTACAGTGTCTGTTTAACAAATTTCTTTTGTTTTAAAAAATTATTCCCAAATGAATATTGTTGCTACTGGTCTATTTGAAATTTTCTTTAGGACTTTCATTTCATTTTATTGTATTTTATTTAGTTATTTTAGCTTTCTAAATTTAAAATGGCCATATGGCTTCCTTTATAAATCTGTATAAGGAAAATAAAGAGGAGAGAAGAAAGGTAAAATAGGGCTAAGGAAGGAAACTTCTATTCTGCCTTCAAACTAGGTACCAAGTCCATTACTGCCATCACACAACCATCCCTCCCAAGCATAGGCTGACTGTCTTTGCACTCTAATATTGGTTCCTTTGCTTGCCTGGCCTCTTTCTCTTCATTGAGAAATGCTACCACCAACACTCCTCAAGACAAGTCCTCTCAAAAATGCCCCCAGATCACTCAAGTCCTATTCCTTTTAAGCCTTTCTTTTCATTTCTTTTCATTGTGCCTTCAAAGCAATGGTTAAAGTATGCCAGTGAGAGTGCTGGAATGATCATTTCCATATGTGGCATCATCAGAATCACCTGAGGACTTTTCAAAAATACAGATGCCTGGATTCACTCCAATGATTCTGTCTTAGGAGGTCTGGAAAGAGTTCCAAAAATTCATATGTTTAGAAGATTTTCTCCCTGATGATGTTGAACTAGAGAACTTCTGGTCCCAAGACATCACAATGACCTAGTATAGGGATGAGGTGCCTTATCACATATTGAAACAAGTCAAAGTCTACAAACTGAAATATGAGAATTTTCCCAGTTGGATTTTGTAATGAAGTATGCAGGTTTATCTCCTCTAGAGAGGACATTGGAGGAGTATTTCTTTCTATGGAAATGGACTTGCCCAAGGAAAAATACTTTCATGGCTACTGGGAACTGGGAGGATCTTCCAAAATGGTCAGATTTCCTGCCAAATCACAAAATGATGAGGTCCGCCAATCTATAAATTCTGCCTTCCAGTAGCTTCCCTCATTCTTGAAGAGACATCTGGGGGTCATTTCATTTTTTAGTAAACCTGTAGTCATGAGAACCAGACAATAAAACAAATAGGCAAAAGAGGTGGGGTGAGGAACAAAACCAAAGGAGAGAACAGAAAAAATGTCCAAAGAATTATGAGTGATGTCCTTCAAGAAAGAAGAAAAGAAAGGAGTATGGAGATTCCTCAGAGAACTTGGAATGGAACCACCATTTGACCCAGCTATCCCACCCCTCAGTTTATACCCAAAGGACTTAAAATCTGCATATTACAGTGACACAGCCACATCAATGTTTATAGCAGCTCAACTCACAATAGCTAAAACATGGAACCATGGAACCAACCTAGGTGCCCTTCAACAGATGAATGTACGAAGAAAATAGTATATATATATATGATGGAATATTACTCAGCTTTAAAGAAGAATGAAATTATGGCATTTGCTGGTAAATGGGTGGAGTTAGAGAATATCATGCTAAATGAAATAAGCCAAACTCAAAAAAACAAAGGTTGAATGTTTTCTCTGATACCAGGATTCTAATTCTCAATAAGGCGGGCAGGGATAGGGAAGAATAGGGTTATTTTGTATTAGGTAGGGGAGAGTAAAGGGAGGAGTAGAGGTATAGGGATAGGAAGCATAACAGAGTGAAACACATTATTACCTCATGTACATATATGATTGCATGACTGATGTGATAGTACAATATGTATAATCAGAAATATGAGAAATTACATTCCATTTATGTATGATCTATCAAAATGTATAAATGCATTCTACTGTCATGTACAACAAATTAGAAAAAATAAAAAAAATTTTTTAAAAGATTGAATGAAGAAAAACAGGATGCTATTTTTCTAAGAAAATATTTAGAGAAAAAAATGAAATTTTGTAAATCAAAAAATACATTTTATAACTCAATAGCTGGTGATAAACTGAAGTTAAGAAGATGAAAGTAATCAAAAAGTGAGAACAAAGAAAATGTAAGATCAATCAAGAGGATCAAACATCTGGCCTAAAAAAAGAGAAAAGGAGGTTGGTGGGAGAGGCAGAATTATCAAAGAAAGATATTTTAACGGTACTGAAAGACCTGAATTTTGGGGCTGCAAAGGATCTAAGGAGGGCCTTGTAAAATGAATGGAGGAGAGTGGCATTCCTGAAATTTCCAAGAGTCGAGATGAATAAAATTTCCTACAATCTTCAGATAAAATAATAAACTGCAGACAAAAAATCAGGCTTAAGAATAGAGAATGGCTTTGGATTTTATTTTATTTTATTTTATTTTATTTTATTTTATTTTATTCTATTCTATTCTATTCTATTCTATTCTATTCTATTTTATTTTATTTTATTTTATTTTATTTTATTTATTTTATTGGTACTAGGGATTGAACCAGGGGCACTTGACCACTGTGCCACATCCCCAGCCATTTTTTATTTTTTATTTTGAGATAGAGTCTCACTTAGGACCTTGTTAAGTTGCTGAATCTGGCTTTGAAAGTGCAGTGCTCCTGCCTCAGACTCCTGAGCAGCCGGTATTACAGGCATGCACCCCTGCACCCAGCTGGTATTATTAGACCCTTCAACAGAGATTCAGGAAGACAGAAGAAAATGGGACATTATCTTTAAATTTCAAGGGGAGAGTATTTACAATCTAGAATTCTCTATAAAGCCAACCAAACAAGTCTGAGAACAGAATAAGTATTTTCAGATGTACAAGATTGCAAAAAGTTTACTTACTATGGAATGGTTTCTCAGGAAATTAATAAAAGGTATTTTGCATCAAAAGGAGGGACTAATATAAGGGACCTGCAGACACGGAATCAACACTGGAGAAAGGGAAGGGGAGTACCCAGGATAATTGTGAAGGAAATTTCTAGTAAGCCTATGCAGCCTTTACAGCAAGCCTAGAAAGTAACCAGACTGAGGCAGAAGAATGAAAGTCTCCAGAATGGATGTCTCCAGGAAATAAACAATAGTATCAATAAATTTCCTCATGTGTGTCACCACATGGAGAAGTGTAATAGGTTTCTGACAGAATTCGGAGATTACTTAAAAGGAGGCATATAAGAGATGAAGCAAATGAAAAATGAAACAAGTGTTAACCACAGGGAAATTTTTGTTTAAAAAAAGAAACTACATTTTAAAAATACAGTCATAATATAGCATGAAACTAAGTCTTAAAAATTATTACATAATCATCAAAATCTAACCAATAAATATTGAAGAAACCAAAAGGGATGATATTATAATTGCTATTGTTTATTGTAGGATTAGGTAGAAGGAAATTGAATGGGAAGAATGAATGTGAGAAAACTAAATCCTCTTCCTCCATAGTGGGAAGTCAGCAGATAATTACTAATGTTAAAAACTCAAGAAAGGGTATTGTCAGCACTCCAGTGTGGAGAGAAGAATTCAATTATGATAAGAGACTCTGAGGTTACAATAGGGAACTACAGGGACAGGAGTCCTTCCCTGAAGCCAAGTGGAAGATCAAGACAATAAACAAGAAAATAAATTAACAGGTAACCTATAGATTGTGATCAATGCTGAAAAGGAAATGAATACAATGATGTGAGAGAATATTAAAGAGGACTGAAAAGAAGCAAGTGACTAAGCTTCAGGTCTTAACTTCACAGTTATATAGTGTGAGCTTAAACAAATCCCTTGACCTTTCTGAGTCTCCATTTTTTTTTAATCTACTAACTACAGATAATAATTCTAACCTCACTGGTTCTTATGAGGATTAATTAAGACAGAGTAAATGAAATAATTTTCAATTTATAAATTATTTTCAGATACAAGGAATTTACTCTTATGGGTGCCTTTATCACCTCTTAATTAGTTTCCCTACCTGCCTCCCTAGGGTCCTGTGGTACAAATTGACAACAGTGAAGCTACTTGTCATTTTCATTCAAATGCTTTGGCTTAAAGGTATGTCTAGTTTCTTAACCTTGGGTTTAGTACAAATCTACAAGTTCTGTAACTATCCAGACTTATCTCTCACTTGGCAGTTACATTTCCCTATTCTCCTCTTATTATAGAATACAGTATGCCTCCAAATTCATTTATTTTTAATTTACATACAGTAAAATTTCCTCTTTTTAGTATATATTTCAATGTATTTTGACCAATACATAGCCATGTAACTGTCACTGCTATCAAGGTAAAGAACAGTTATAAAACCCTCCCCAAAAAATAGGGAAATTTTGTTGAAGGGTTTTGTAACTTCATCTTGAAAACAGTCAACCCCAACCCCACACATTCCCTGGCAATCTCTGATATATTCTTCATTACTATAATTTTGCATTTTCCAAAAGGTCATATAAATGGAATCACATGTATATAGCCTTTTGAGTCTGGCTTCTCTTGCTTAGCATAATGCATTTGACATTTGTCTATGTTATTGCATGTATTAGTAGTTTCTTCCATTTTATCACAGTGTGGTATTTCATTGTTTATCCATTTCCCATTTGAGGATTTTTTTTCTCCATTTTTGGAAATGAATATGAATAAAGTTGCTATAAATACTCATGGAGAAGTTTTCTTGTAAGAGCACAAGTTTTCGTTTCACTTGGATAAATACTTAAGGAGTGAGATTGCAGGCCTCTGTGGTAATTGTGTATTTATAAGAAACTGCTGAAGTTGTTGAAATGGCTGAATAATTTTAACAGTAATGTGTGACGATTCCAGTTGCTCTTCATTTTCACCAGCACTTGTTACTGTTGGAGAGAGATTGGGGAGTTTGTTTTGCAATTCTGGTAGGTGTGTAGTGGTAGTTTATTGAATTTACACTTCCCTAATGACTAATTATGTTGAGTATCATGAAATGTCCATTCAAAGTTTTTGTCCATTTTACAAGAAGGGTTGTTGTGTATATTCCAAATTTATGCTCCCTTCCAGAAAAAAAAAAAAAAAAAAAATAAGGGTTGTTGTTTTGAAAAGAAAGAACAAAACTGAGGGAATCATATGGCCTGGTTTCAAGATTTATTAAAAATTTACAGAAATAAAAAAAGTGAAGGGTGGGTAAAAACATGGGCAACAAGATCATGAAACATAACAAGGAATCCAGAAATACACCCATGAGAATATGATCAATTGATTATTGGCAAAGGTTCAGAAATAGTTCATTGGGAAAGGTTGTTCTTTTCAACAAATAGTGCAGCGATAATTGGGCACTGACATGGAATAATGACCCATGCCTCTCACCTTATGCCAAAATTAACTCAAAATTGATCATAGATCTAAAAGTAAAACAGCAAAAGTTTTAGAGGAAAATACAGGAGAAAATCTCTGTAACCTTCAAGTAACAAAAAGAGTTCTTAAATACCACAGCAAAAGCATGATACAGAAAAAAGAAAATAAATAATTTGGACTTGATCATAAGTATAATATTGCTTTGTGAAATACACTGGCAGGAGAATAAAAGACAATCCAAAGAAAATGTTTGTAAGTCACATATCTGACATTCTACATTAAAAGAGAGAGAGAGAGAGAGTAAAGGAGGAGAAGAAGGAAAGGGAGTACTGGAAAAGAATAAAGTAAGTTATGTGCATATGTGAATATGGTATAACGAATCCCACTATTATCTGTAATTATAATGCACCAATAAATAAATAATTAAAAATACTTTCCATTCTTTCAGACTCAACTCCAATCTCATCTCTGAAAATTACAAAGACCAAATGAGTTAGATAGGTCTGTCTGGACTGTTAGTGGATGAATGCATGAATTCATCTCAGTCATTATTACTTTTCTGTAGAATAATAGTCTGGTGTTATTCCTATATTCTTAATATTCAGTTCATTTTATAACCAAAAACCTGTATGAATTTGCCAGACACTTGATAAGGTTTGGGTATGCTATAGTGTATTATACAATGAAATGAAACTATTGACCCAATAAAATAATAAATACCATAGATGGCATCATCTTACAGCTCTCAAATTATTCACATTATGGTTTAGTTCTAGTATGAGGTCATATCTAATGAGGGCAAGGCTAGTAATATATATTTTATAACTGTATGTAATATCTTTTATGAATATGAATATATATTTAAGTACACAGTTATGGAAATTTTTAAAAAGTTTGGAAGAAATCCTAAATTATATATCTTGTTTACTTTGTTGAAATAGGAATTCTTCCATTTAGTTTCACCTTTCGCCAGATCTATAGCAATATTGTTTTAACGTCAGAAGCTTTTGTTTTTTGTGGAGAACATTAACTGTAAACTCATTTTTTCACAACACATTGATTTGTTAAATTTAAATGCTGCCCCTTTTGCAAGGTCTGGCTTAGTGCTAAGGATCAAACAAAGAGCCCTTAATAAATTAACATCCAAGTGAATGGTATTCCAGGAGTCCAGGAAAATATGGTTTCTCAAACAATTCAAAAAGACTTTCAGATAATGTGTTCCTCGCATACAGAGCTTCCCATTGTCTATATATTAAAGGAAATATGTGTCCATTCTACAGCAAGGCTAACAAAGGTGCAAAGAAGTAACTCAGCAGACCTCTAGTGCTTGTTTAAACATTGGGCACGGTATGTATGTCCACTGTTACTTGCCTCTCTGTTCTCATTAATGTTCTTGAGGCCCTATGGGCACAGCATTCTGGGTTAGCCACAACGCATGAGAATTCAGTGTGTCTCAAAATGTGTAGAACTTCAGTATGTTGCATCTGTGACTGAGTAAACAGGGGCACTAAAAACATGAGAGGCCATGATTTACATCCAAACTGGAATTTGTTCCTAACAAAGATAAAAGGAAATCATGCTCTAAGAAATAAAAATATCCAAAGATCCCTATCATTTTCTTTCTTAATTTTATTTCTTCCTGTTTTAGCTAACTACTTACATTTTTTAAAAAATGACATAAGAGGAAGGAAAAGTTATTTTCCCTTTTGGTCCTTACTTACCCATCAGTAAGCTAAAGCTAGACAGGATTGCATATAGCAAGAAGTGAAATAAAAGCAATTGAATTGGTTTGTGTAGTTTCCACTGTTGGTAAGAAAGAAACACATATTCATCTATAAACTATCAAATGTAAATTTTGTAATTTCAGTGATTCCACATACAAGTTACAATCAAACTTGATTGATTTTATTTCTTGTGCTTTAGGAGTCTTATTAAGGAAGTCAGATCTTAGGTTGACATGATGAAGATTTGGGCCTACTTTTTCTTCTACTAGGCACAGGTTCTCTATTCTAGTGCCTAAGTCTTTGATCCACTTTGAGTTGAGTTTCATGCAGGGTGAGAGATAGGATTTTAATTCCATTTTGTTACTTGTGGCTTTCTAATTTTCCCAGCACCATTTGTTGAATAGTCTATCTTTTCAATGTTCAATATCTTTAGCAATTAGAGAAATGCAAATCAAAACTAAGATTTCATCTCACCCCAGTCAGAATGGCAATTATCAAGAATACAAGTAATGGTAATTATTGGTGAGGCTATGGGGGAAAAGGTACACTCATATATTGCTGGTGGGAATGCAAATTGGTGCAACCATTATAGGAAGCATTATGGAGATTCCTCAGAAAATTTGAAATGAAACCACCATTTGACCCAGCTATCCCACTCCTTGGTTTCATCAATGTTTACAACAGCTCAACTCACAATAGCTAAAGTATGGAACCAACCCAGGTGCCCTTCAATAGATGAATGGATAAAGAAAATGTGATATATATATATATATATATGATGGAATAGTACTTAGCTTTAAAAAAGAATGAAATGATGGCATTTGGTGGTAAATGGAGAATATCATGCTAATGAAATAAGTCAATCTCAAAAAACCAAAGGCCAAATGTTTTCTCTGATTTGTGGATGCTAATTCACAATAAGGCTGGGGTTGGGTGTGGCTAGGGAAAAATAGAGTTACTTTAGATTAGGTAGAGGGGAATGAAAAGAGGGGAGTGTGTATGGGGATAGGAAAGATAGTAGAATAAATCAGATATTTTTATCCTATGTACATATATGACTATATGACTGATGGGATTCTACATCATGTACAACCAGAAGAATGAGAAATTATACTCCATTTATGTATGATGTATCAAAGTGCATTCTACTGTCATGTATAACTAATTAGAACAAAAAAAATCTAAAATATGTATATAATAGAAAATTTTTAAGAAGAAAAAAACAGCATTATGCAATAGAAAGTTGGAAGGTAAAATGCATTCTAGTCATTAAAAATTTTAATTTTCTCGACTTAGAAAAACATTAAATAGCAAATAAAAAAACGCCACAACAAGTTGAGAGAGAGAGAGAGAGAGAGAGACTGCAGAAGAAAGGAAAGAGTTATATATTTTGTTCCCTCTAACAGTCCTTTTTTTTTTCTTTTTGTATAAAGTGAAGTTTTCATTTCATACTGATGGGCACTGTGTAGGTTCATTAACTTAACTAAGAAAGAGAAGCTATGGACAGTCATTCATTTGCCTCAATCTGTTTGTGATAACTGTAGTTCACAACTCTAATTTGTAATTTGGACTGATATAAAATCTTCAGAGAATAGACAAATATGTATCCTAATAGTTTGTGACTGCATTTTCAATTCTAAGTTAAAAAGATAAATTGAACTTATTATTTTATGTTATCTACTTCATGTTATTCATTCTGTAGGATATCTAAAATAGCAAAAGAAACTAAATGTGGAATTTTTTTTCATTCATTTCTATGAGTAATGTCAGGAAAAAATAATTACTTTTTTTTTTTTTTTTTTTTTTTGGTACCAGGGATTAAACCCAGGGTGCTTAACCACTGAGTCACATCCTCAGCCTTTCTTTAAAACTTTTTTATTTTGAGAAAGGGTCTTGCTAAATTGCTTAGGGACTTGTTAAGTTGCTGAGGCTGACCTTGAATTTATTATCCTCCTGCCTCAGGCTCCTTAGTTGCTGGGATTACATGCTTGGGCTACAACACCCAGCAAATTTTTCTGTTTTGAAACTCACAATCTACTCAATAACATCATGACTGTCACTAAGAAGAAACTGAGTGATAGAAAAATAAGATCTTTATAATAAAAAAAATTCATTGGAAAATATTAACCTAGAAGACTTTTTTCCAAATAAGAGAGTATAGTCTGCCTATCTTCCCCCACTACTCTCCAAATTTTTGAATTTCATTGTTCTCTAAAGATTGTCATATTTCATTTATGCAAGGAAGAATTTCTTTCTAATCAGATTTAATGGAATTTTCATTTTTAAATACACTTTTTTTTTTTCAATCCCAGGAATTGAACCCAGAGGTGCTCTACCACTGAGCTATAAATCTAGCCCTTTTTAAAAATTACTGGTATTTTAGTGTTGAGACAGAATCTCACTAAGTTGCCCAGGCTGGCCTTGAACTTGCACTCTTCTTGCCTCAGCCTCTTCCTGAGATCTGGGCTTATAGTTGTGTACCTGGCACTCACCCTAAATAAATACTTTGAAGTATATATATTGCATTGTGCTTTTATTCATTTATATGGCTCAGTTGGTAGAGTGCTTGCCTTGCAAGTACAAGGCCCTGGGTTCAAATCCCCAGCACCACAAAAAGAAAAAAAAAGATAAAATGTCTAATATATACCAGCAGTAAATCTTCCATTGTAGCAGGAGAAAAGATAAGCAAGTAAAAAAGACCGTTTTGGATAGTGCTTAATTCTGTGCAGAAAATGTAAGGGTATGTCACTGAGGGCAGGGAGGACCCTGGCTAACACAGATGAGGAGTCTGAGGAAGGATTCTCTTGAGACAACACTTGAAATGGGACTGTAAGGAAAAGAAGGGGACAGCCATAAGATCTGGGTGCAGATTTTTCCAGATAGCAGTTCCTGATTACAGTCATGTAATGCTCTGGAAGGAGAATAATTTGAAATGTTCTAGGCACAAAAAGACCAGAATGATGATGAACCTAGGAGAGAGGAAACAGGATGAAGGTTGAACAGGGATCCTCGGGCAAGCTTAAGATGCCATTTTACTCTAACTGTAGTGAGAAACCAACAGCGAGTAATAAGCAGATGAGTCACATGATCGATCGTACTCTTTGACAGGTCATTTATGCTACTTTACAGAAAATGAATTGGAAGAGAGCAAGAGGAGAGACGATCAGGAGGCTGCTGAAGGAGTCTAGGAAGAAGCAACAGTGGTTACTACCATGGTAACCTTGGGATAGAAAGCTGCTGCAGTGGTGCATTCCAGTAATCCCAGCTTCCTGGGAGACTGAGAAGAATCACAATTCAAGCTGTGTCTCAAAATAAAATAAATAAAAAGCACTGGGAGTGTCTAGTGGTAGAGCACCTCGGGGCTCAATCCCCAGCACTGATACCGTCACTACAGGTGACACAAGTTCCGTTTCCCCAAATGTTGAATTTTGAACACCAGAGAAGTGCCGAGGCAAGAGTAAAAAGCAAGTTTTATTTAAATAATAGTAATCCAGACTCATCCTGTGATTAAGAAGGGAGCCATAGCTAGTATCCTGGTAAGAAGTGGGAGTGTCCAGCCTCTTTTATACATTTTAGACTTTCCTTCTTATCTCTCCTCTTCCTTTCCCCACCCTGCATACGTGACTAGGCCCAGGAGATGCCAGTGGAATGGCCAAAAGGTGAGAAACAGATGGTCTGGAAGGGCCAAAGGTGGAGTGCTCCTGGGCAGGAAGGGAGCAGCAGTCTAGGAGCCGTGGAAAAGTATTAGTTTACATTGAGAAAGCTCGTCATAATTTTCTTCCTTCTTTTTGTTTTCTTTCCTTTTTATGATACTGGGAGTTGAACCCAGTTCACCACTGAGCTACATCCCCAGCCCCTTTATATTTATTTATTTTCTTTTGAGACTGGATCTCACCAAATTCCTTAAGTTGCTGAGGTATATTCAAACTTCCAATCCTTCTGCCTTAGCCTCTGTAGTTGCTGGGATTACAGGCATGTGCCACAGTGCCTGGCTTCTTCCGTAGTCTTCTATTGTTGCATAACATATTACTGTAACAGGGGTCCACTTCATGCTTTATATATAAACCTTGGTTTGACCACTGGTAACTAATTTTTAAACTGACAGGTCTTTTTTTCCCCCCTTTCTCTTCTTCCTCTCCCACTCTTTAAACCTGGAGGCAGAAAGATAACATTCCTCCCTCTCAAACCAAGTTACCTGTCCTTCAGCTCACTGACCACAGGGATAAAGAAATCCAGATTCAGAGACTGATACAAAGAGATTTAAGAAAGGCTCTCTCAAAAGGCTACCACTTGGATATGAATTATGACTCCACACCTGGAATTCAGCCTCTGTATACCTTCTTTAAAAGCACATTGTTCCTCCTGGCAATTAGAATGGCAGACTCCAGGACATGAGTCTTCTGTGTTCTCATTTGCTTGCAAATCAATAAAAGTTATTTTTCCTTTTTCTCAATACCTTGTTTTCATTATCAGATCAGCAACAGGAGTAAGGAGTGTTATTACTACAAACTTAGTAGTTTAAAACAACACCCATTTATTATCTCATAGTTTCTGTAGATCAAAGGTTTAGGCAAAGCATAGCTGGACCTCCTGTGCAGGTCTCATATTGCTGCCATCAAGGTCTATGATCTCATCTTAGCCTCTGTATTTCCTTCCATGCTTATTCAGGTTAATTCAAAACTCAGTCCGGTGAAGATGTAGAAGTCTTGGTGATCTTCATCTTCTTCAAAGCAAGCAAGAGGGCATTTCCTGGCTTTAAATTCTAACTTAAATTTAAATTTAAATTTAATTAATTAATTAATTGATTAATTAATTAAATTAAATAATAAATTAAATTAATTAATTAAATTAATTAAATTATTAATTAAATTAATTTAAATTTAAATTTAAATTCTAACTAAATCTGTCTCTGACCCATAAACCCAGTTTTATAGGGTTTTTATAATTAGGTCAGGCCATTCAGTATATTTTCCCTTTTGATTAACTCAAAGGCAACTGATTTCAGGACAATTAGTTACATCTTTGCCATACAAAGTTATGTAATCATGACAATGAGATTCTCTGTCACAAGTCCCACCCACACTCAAGGAGAAGAGATTATATCAGGTATGCATAATGATGACCAAGTATCTTAGAGGTCATCTTAGAATTCTATCACTATACAATAAAATAGTATTCATAATTATGGTATAATGCATAAAGAGTGATTTTAATGTGATAAATTTCAAGGTGTATGCTCAGAGTTTTCTTGTGGTGTCAGAAACCTAATTCAAACATCCATAGGAAAATAGAGCAAAGAATCAAAAAGATGTAAGATAATGAAAAGAAGTGTAAGAAACCACAGTTCTGGAAGCAGATACTTCGAGATGCAGTGACAAATGAACTAGGGCCTAAATAGTAACCAAAACTCATTTGTTTTCTCTCTCCTCCCATTTTTCTCATTTTTTTTTCTTTTTTTTACTTTTTCTTATTCTCTGTTTCACTATACATACCCATAAACACACTTACTCATAGTCTCTGTGGGACAGGTTCTTCTATATGGCATAGAAAGTATTCTAGTTTTATAATCTACAGTTGCTATATGAAGGAGGGAACAAATCTAATCAACTCCAGTTTGAAAAATTCAAGAGAGAGACTCTGGCTCCTCCTTCAAGAATCAAGACCAATCAGATATCCATAGGGTGTTAAAATCAAGGAAGAACTTGGCAGTTTTTGCTGGGATCACAGTTGAAGAGGTGAAAAACCCTTCTCAAAAGATGGAATGGGGGCTATAGGGATATTGCTCACTGGCACAGCGCTTGCCCAGCAGCATGAAACACTGGGTTCAATCCCCAGTAACAGAACAAACAAAAAAAGGAAAAAATGGGTACTAATAACTGCCATAGATTTCCACTACAAGCAGCTACAGAAGGGCTGTTCATGGTTTACTAGCAGGGGAGAGATAGTGCGAGAACTCTTTACGGCATTTTCTATTTCAAAGCATTGAAACCTGGTGCAATGGTGCGTGTCTGTAATTCCAGTGACTTGGAAGGCTGACACAGGAGGATTGAAAATTCAAAGTCAACCTCAGCAATTTACCAAGTCCCAAAACAATTTAGGAAGAGCCTGTGTCTACTAGGCTTTAAACCACAATGCAGTAATAATGACTGGCATTTTGTCCTATGCAAACCCTGTGGGTAAGACACTAATACTATCCCTACTTACAGATATAAAACTTGAGGTGGCTGGGTGAGGTGACTGAGTGAGGTGGTACATGCCTGTAATTCCAGTGGCTGGGGAGGCTGAGGCAGGAGGATCTCAAGTCAAAGCCAGCCTCAACAACTGCATCTATGTGCCAAGAAACCCAGTAAGACCCTGTCTCTAAATAAAATACAAAAAAAGGTCTGGGAATGTGGTTCAGAGGTTCAGTGTCTCTAAGTCCAATCCCTGGTACCCAAAATAAAATAAAATAAAATAAATTGAGGCAGCAAATTAAATATGTGATTTATAGCCTCACAGACTATTAGAGTAGGCATTATAATTTGAATTCAGATGATTGAAAACAAGAGTCACATTATCTATGTTGTCCTGTTGGTTATGTGTATAGATGCAGAGGTAGAGGAGTGATTTTGAAGGAAGACAGAATGATCAGCATCCATGCAAAATGACAATGGTAGGGAAGATCAGATCTTTTAAAATAAAAAATAACATAGTTGATATAAAAATCTCCTTATAACTCTAAGAGTCAAACCTAAGTTTGAGAATTTGCTTCACAACTTCCGAGTTATATAACATTGAGGAAATAACTAAGTCTTAATTCTAAAATGAGGGTAATAATTACTAACTCCATAGTGTTGTTGAGTATTAAATGGCAAAACTTTAAAATGTTTAAAATGGTGTCTGGTATTTAATAAATACTCCATAAATATTATTTACTTTTTTTTTTTTGTATTTTATTCTTGATCTTCTCATCCTCAAACACCCTTTTCCTTGTCTTTGTGATCTAAGTAATTCTTTCTACAATGTTGAACTGGGATTGAGTACTACCAATACCAATTTTAAGCAACCAGATTTTTGTATTCTTCCTGTAATTCTCTTTTTTCACCCACTAAATCACTACTGATCACTGCTGATTTAGTGACAGATTATACATTTTCATCTACATGTTTTAATTGAGAACTTCCCCTTTTATCTGGCTTTCAAGCATATTGTGTTAAAATTCCCAAATGATACTTGTAGAGTTTGCTGCAAAGTCCTTATCATAGCTCTCAGAAAACTTAAAAGTTGTTCTTAGGGGAACAATCATTGTTTTGCATTTCATTATTGAATAGAAAAATGAAAAAGAACAATATCAACTTTTAAATGAAATTATACGCCTGGAAGGGGAGCATGAATGTAAAAAAAGAGCACCTCATTATCACTCTTTCAAGCTGCTAGAGTGAAACTTGAGTCATTGCATATTCCAACATCAAAAACTCTCTTGGATATACTAAAGAACATCATTATGCACACAGCAATAAAATGAGGAAGTTATTAGAGAGAACTACTAAGAATAAAAGATTGCCAAGGCAGATTCCTAAAATGGATAATATAATAAGCTCATTAATAAGTATTCTGAAATAGCTCTAAGATTTTCCAACTGAAACTGAATTCCTTGGGGTTCTTAACTAGTCAGAGCCATCAAATTTTTCTTCCCTTTTCTGCTTAAATTATTCATTTCTCTTTGCTGACCCATGCAGGAATGTTTCTACCTGTCTCTATCTGAACCCAAGGAAACATTTGATTTTGCAATGGTGTTTATAAAAGTACTCATATGAAAATTTGTGAAATTAGGCTTCTTTTTAAAGACATAGGGAACTGACAAAAGGTTTTTGAATGAAGGATAAGCA
This sequence comes from Sciurus carolinensis, assembly GCF_902686445.1. Lineage (NCBI taxonomy): Eukaryota > Metazoa > Chordata > Mammalia > Rodentia > Sciuridae > Sciurus > Sciurus carolinensis. Next base: position 92,443,629 of record NC_062218.1, on the reverse strand, counting down.
TATGAAGGAGCCATGCTTCACCATCTTGCCATAATCCTCTAAATTGCCTTCATAATGTAGGAACTTCTAATTGCAGAACATAAGAATTATTGCATGTAACCTCAATAAAGCCAGTCATTAAAGTTTCTCTTTAGTTGATAGTAGTACATTCAGAAATACACGTATGTGTCATTTTCCCTTGCCATTTCCATTTACATCATATAGAGTAAATCAAGTTTTAACAGGGTTTCTTACATTCTGTGGGTTCAGCCTTAAGAACTGCTCATTTTTAATGGTTTCAACCCAAATGGTGTAACGTTTCCCCTTCTTCTTGGTGTCTGCATAATTATAAATTTCTGAGTTAATTAGGTGAGTTGCCTACAGTGTAGGTGATAGAGCTAATGTTCATTCCTTTGAAACCCTGTTAGGTCTGTATGGAGGAAAAAGGAAGTCCTGATCCCACACTCTGCCCAAAGGAAGGAAATTGTGGTTAGGGGCTCCTTTCTTGGGCTGCCACCACATGATGGTATCTGTAGCAAGAATCAGAATTAAAACTAAGAAAACACAAGACATCAGTTGAAAAGGATAAAGACTAAGAAGTGGGCGTGTGTTTGATTTGCCCCGTTGCAAATAAGGTTCGATTTTTTGAGAAAAATTAACCAAACTGTTCTCTGAAATTTTAGAAATCAGAGCTTTTCCGGGGACAGCTGGTGTATGAAGGGGAAACTAGTAATCAAAGCTTTTCCAGGGCCTGCCTCGCGCTTCCAACCTGCTCGCAGATCCTACCCTGGCAAGCTCCAGGCTTCAGGCAGGGCCTGAGCCGCGTCAGGACCCAGAACTGGCCCGGCCCCAACCACTGAGAGGCGGATATTCCCCCGTCCTAGAGCGGCTCCGGGCCCGCTAGCCGGCTAGGGTCCCAGAGCCGCCTCGTTGGTCGCGCTCTAAGTCACCGAGCGCGCTTCGCCTGTGTTCCCACAGTGCTGGCAGGAGACCCTCAGGCGGAGCTGTTTCAGCGGCAGACGGCGGGGTTCACGCCAGTCGGCCTGCGCGGTCGCGGGCCCGCCTGTGCTGGCGTAGGTCAACCTCCAGCAGCGGAAAGGAGCTTCACCTGGGGCGGCCGGTGGGCTGAAGCCCGAGCACTGGGCGAGTCTGTAGACCGCCGCCCGAGAAGCCCGGCCTGGGAAGTGGACAGGGCTCAGTCCCAGGTCAGGCCTGGGTTGCCAGACCACAGCACCGGGATTGAACACTTGCCATGGGTTTGTCAAAATTAAATGAGATAATGAATGGGAATACCATTAATTGTCGGGGGCCTCTTGTGTGCCTGGCGAAGTTCGTTTCTTAACACAGAAGCTCAGTCGGTCCGTTCTGACTGCGTGCTGTCGGAACTGCAAGGCGCAGCAGATGAATGCCCACCCCTGATTAGCAAAACTGTCGAGGTCACCGACCTTCTGAAACTTAGAGAATGGTTGGTTGGAATATGGAAGAAGAGACCGAATGAAGATAACTAACTACAGAATACATTACTTAATTACAGCTTTGAGTGCTCATAGCAGGAAGACTCCTGTGGCAAGGAGGTGAAGATGGGGAAGAGGAGGAAAGGAAAATACTTCCCTGAGAAAAGTAATGTTTCAAGTAAAACCTGAAAGATGAAGCTGATACATCAATGTTCCAGGCTTGGGCACTAACATGTATGTAGGAGGACTCGAGCTGAAAAGAGTATTTGGTAAACACCAATAGTTAGACTTCACTTTTAATATGCTTCCCCTATCTCCTCTTCCCTTTGTAGGAGAATGAAGCTAATTTTAACTCCTTTCAATTAAAATATAGGTTTGAATATCTGAAGAAAACAGGATCATCTTCCATGGTTTCTCATAGCTTTCTAAATAAAATGCAAACTACTACTTTGCTGGAAATGTTCTTTATCAAACCAGATACATTTCAGTTCCACCTTCTACTCTGCTGTACCCTGCACTAGTTTTGTCAGTCTCCAGTTGACTTCTTTTGGAACCCTACATCATTCATCCTTTTTTTATTTTTATTTTTAGTTGTAGATGGACACAATACCTTTATTTTATTTATTTATTTTTATGTGGTGCTGAGGTCCGAACCCAGTGGCTCACACATGCTCGGCAAGCGGTCTACCACTGAGCCACAACCCCAGCCCTACATCATTCATCTTAATTCTCTAATGTATAAAGTGTTCCAAGCATTGCATGTTATGAAGCAACGGTTTTATTTAGCACACAGATTCCTTAACTATTTCCTGCCAGCTTATTAGATTAATGCTATTATTATAATTTCAATGACTATACTTGTGAATTATGAGAATCCTATCCCAATTCAAATTATAAATTGTTGGTACCGATTCCTTTTATTCCACTCATGATTCATTTGTTTATTCCCTTACCCAGATGTCAACAGAGCATTTGAGAACTGTCTGATGACAGAAGTGAGGGTGAGTCAACTTCACCCCACCACCTACTTTCTGACCTCAAGGGAGATTTTGTATATATCTATTTCCTTTTTTCGGTTCACAGTACTGAAATTCTACTGTAGGCACCTTCTATTCAATCTCACTGCTAACTTTTTTCTTCTTTTCTGCTTATGATGAGAAAGTTGGTTTATCAATGTTTTATTCTGAATCATAAAAGAGATATAATCTTGATGATAAAATAAGCATAGTACTATAGAAAAGTAGTAATATACCCAGATTAGCTAACAGCTCCTCCTCTTTGTTCTAGTACCCTAGATGTTAAATGTCTGTGGTTATTTAACACATTATATGAGGGTAGAGTTGGAGGATAGAGTTGCTGTGGGAATACAGACACACACACACACACACACACACACACACAAACTGTACTTAGCCCATCATCAACCATTTCCCAGGTGATGTGTCACCATCTTGGCCTCTTTAGCAAGAATCCAGTTGGGTTGGTTTATCAAGAATCCCCCTTATTCTTGATATTTCCTCTTAGTAAGTTTTCCATCCACTGACCCCTATACTGCTCATTGGCCATAAATTCCCACTTGCCCGAGCTCCATTCATAGTTGAGGCCAGTCTCCATTCACCACTGCAAAATCCCATTATAGTGATCCCTATACCTATTACAATGATCCTGAATAGTCTTCCCTTTTGTTTTTTTTGTTTTGTTTTGTTGTTTTTTTTTTTTTTTTTTTTTTTTTTTTTTTGGTAGTAGCGATTGAGCCCAAGGATACTTAATTACTAAGCCACATCCCCAGTCTTTTTAATTATTTTTAAATTTTGAGACAGGGTCTTGCTAAGTTGCCTAACACCTTGCTAAATTGCTGAGGCTGGCTTTGAACTTTCTATACTGCCTCAGCTTCCTGAACTGCTGGGATCAAAGGTGTGCACCGCCATGCTCAGCATGATTTTCCTTTAACGTGTGTGTGTGTGTGTGTGTGTGTGTGTGTGTGTGTTTTAAAGGGGTTTTCATGTTCATTGTAGAAAGTTTAATAGCATCTTTGACCTTTAGCAACTAGATGCCATTACTACTACCCTCACACTCTCTAATAGCAACCAAAAATGTTTCCAGACAATGCCAAAATTCCCTATGGAATAAAGTTGTCCCTGGTTGAAAAAACACTGATTTATTCTAATATTATATAGTAGTGTATTGATCATTTCTCTTTTCTTGCCGTTCTACCTAATGACTATAAGAGAGTCAATGCTAAATCCTTTTCTTTTTTTTTTTTTTGTTCTAGAAATGGTTAGTATCAAATAAGTACTATAATTAGATGTTTTAAACTCTTTATTAATTCTGAAATAATACCACCAGATTAAGTGAAATTTTTTCTCATCTTAAAATATACCCTCTTTATGTCTTATGGTTTTATTGCCTAAAATTTAAAAGTTCACTTTAAGCAAATAAAGTATAAATTATTTCAAGCAAAGGTACAGTAGCACAGTAGCATTATGAAAAAGAGCATTAGGAAAGAGGGCCTTTGTGAATTTGCTAAATGAGTGATTTTGATAAAGTTTCCATGCACAGATATGATGTAGTTGGTTGACTTTCTGTTTATCATTATAGCCTTTTTTAACATTAGTTATCAAAAGACTTAAAATGGGAACATTCTGACACTAAAAACTCTCAAACATCTTTTAAAGGTTAGTTAGAAAGTTTAGGGAAAGTTTTCAGAATCTTACATTTTAATTTAAAAAAAAAATTTAATGTTAAATGAAGGATTTTTTTTAAAAGATTGCATAAAAATGTAAGTATGCAGTTTCATGAATTGCTACAGTAGGATCACCGTGCAATCCCTAGTCTAGGTCAAGAAGTAGAACATCAATACAGCTCAAGAATACCGCCCCTGTTGTGCACGTCCCCAGCTACAGCCTCTTCTATCTCCTAAGCACAGTCCTTTCCTGATATTTGGGAGAAATATTATGTAGTTACTTCCTTATTCTTTTTATTCTTTACTGCAAAAGTGTGCATCAACTTGTAGTAGAGTTTAGTTTCTGAAATTTATGTCAATGGAATTATACAATATTCAGTCTTTTCTCTCTAGTTCAACATTATATTTATGAGATTCATTTGTATCATTATATACATTGTAGTTCATTTATTTTCAATGCTATGTTGTTTTCTATTGTGTAACTACATTACTACCCTTGATGAATATTTGGTTGCAGATTTGACCAATGATCATTCTTAAACATGCCTGCTGGTCCACATATGTACATTTCTAATGGGTATATAATCTAGAGATTGAATTGCTGCATTAAGGAAAACATATTCTTCAATTTTATGGCAATATACTACACAGTTATCCCAAGAAGCTTTCAAATTTATACCTCAAGCATCAGTTTATGAGAGTTCATGGAACTCTGTATCCTTACCAATACTTGGTATTTTTAGTCTTTTTAATATTTAGCTGATTCTGGTAGGTTTGTAGTGGCTTTACTTTGTATTCTTCTGATTAATAACTAAGCAGAACATCTTTTTATGTATTTATGGAAATGTACTTTTTGTAAAAGTATTTAGTGAAGTTTCTTACCTATTTTCCATTGAGTTTATCTTTAGTCTTTTTCTTAATATTTATTTTGTAGTATTTCCTCAATATGAGTTACTTGTGTTCATTTCACTTCATGACCTCCTTCTTTACTTTTTTAACTATCAGCTATTCCAGTGCTTTGTACTGAGTGTATCTCTCATTTATAACATTTAAATAGACTTTGTTTGGTAAACCTTCTGAAAGTCATTTTATTTTCATAGGTACATTTTTTGACATGATACTTTTCCTTCTATGTTTCCTAGTTTTTATCTTTTACTATGTGATATATATTTTTTTATATTTGTATTTTATGTTTTTATGTGTGTGTTCCTTCTGAAAATGTAAAAAAATTGCATTCCAGATTGTTTCAGACTACAACCTACTATAACTTTCTATATTTTATTCTGTTTCTTTTGAATATACATATGTGCTTCTTCTTCTATATGTGTGTGTACACACTCTCCCCCATTATGAGCATTATCTCCCTTAGTCCATCTTGTGTTGCTATTACAGAATACTGGAGACTGCAGAATTTACAAGGAAGTTAATTTATGTGGTTTAGAGTTCTGGAGAACAAGAAGTCCAAGATGGAATGGTTGCATCTAGTGAGCGCCTCGTCTGTGTTGTAACGTGGCCGAAGGCTTCACATGGCAAAAGAGGACATGAGAAAGGGAGCAAGAGAGAGCTGACCCTGCTTTTATAACAAGCCCTCTCTTGCAATAATGACATTAATCCATTTATGAGGAGCCTTCATGGTTTAAACACCTTCCATTAAGCCCCACCTCCCAACCCTGTTGCATTAGGGATTAAGTTTCCAACACATGAAATTTGGGGAACATATTAAAACTATAGCTCCCCCTTTCCAATTTTCATATTCTACACTTTAAAATTGGAGTTTTATTAACTGTACTTTTTTTCTATATTCTTCTAATATCCTCTTCAGTACCTTGAAATGTGATCATACATTTATTACTTGATTTGTCAGCTTTAAAACTTAACTTTAGGGCTGGGGAGATAGCTCAGCTGGTAGAGTGCTTGCCTTGCAAGCACAAAGCCCTGGGTTCAATCCCAGCACCACAAAAAAAAAAAAAAAAGGCTATAACATAGAGAAAATCAACATCTTATATACCTCCCACTCTTTACCCCTTTTTCATCTCTACTTTTTTTGCTATATTATTTCTGTGTTGTTATAATTATAAACTTTATATTCTATTGAACATAATTGTCATGGTTGTTTTAATCATAATCTAATTGGATTCACTGCTTTCAACCAGTTGTGCTGGAAACAATATCAGTTTTCCAGTTGTTAAGAGGATTCAATTTTTAAAAAATTGAATTGGAACTCATTAAACTTTACTGAGGATTTAACATATGGCAAAGCTTGTGCCAGGTACCTGGAAATAAAAAGGTCAACGACATTTCCTCTGTTTTTAGGGAGCTCCCAAACTCAGGATAGACACAAATGTTTCACTGCAGTATAGCAAGAGGTGTGCCAGAAATAAGTATAAAGTGTTCCAAATCAGAGAGAAGGTATTCCTAACCCAGGCATGGAAACTCAGCATAGAAGGAGTTTCTAGAGCAAGAGGTGACAGAATTGTGTCTTGAAGTATGAAGAAGATATGGTCTACTCAGATTGGATTTAATAAAAAGACCCAAAAATATCCTGTCTTCAAGAAACTCACCTCCTAGAAAAATACATCCAAGGACAGAAGGTGAAAGGTTGGGAAAAAACATATCACTCATGTGAACAGCATAAACAAGCAGGGGTTTTCATTCTCATATCAGACAAAGTAGACTTCAAACAAAAGTTAGTCAGAAGGTCATTTTATACTACTTAAGGGAATCATACATCAATGAGATATAACAATTGTAAATATATATGCCCCAAACAATGGAGCATCTACATACATCAATCAAACCCTTCTCAGTTTTAAGAATCAAATAGACCACAACACAATAATACTGGGTGACTTTAAAACACCTCTCTTACCAATGGATAGATCTTCCAAAAAGAACTAAACAAAGAAACTATGGAACTAAATAATATAATCAATGATTTAGACTTAAAGACATACATAGAGTATTTCATTCATCATTGAGCAAATACACTTTCTTTTCAGCAACACATGAATCCTTCTCTAAGATAGACATATGTTATGCCATGAAGCAACTCTTAGCAAATACAAAAAAAAAAAAAAGAAAAGAAAGAAATACTACCCTGCATTCTATCAGATCATAATGGAATGAAACTAGAAATCATAATAAAATTTAAAAAAAAAATAGAAGCTACTCTAACACCTGGAGATTAAATAGCATGCTATTGAATGATGAATGGATAAAAGAAGAAATCAAGGAGGAAATTTTAAAAATAGAGGTAAATGAGAACACCAATATAACATATCAACATCTCTAGGATGCTACAAAGGCAGTACTAAGAGGAAAGTTCATTGCATTGAGCTCATACATTAAAAGAATAAAAAGTCAACAAATAAATGACATAACATTACATGTCAAAACCCTAGAAAAAGAAGAATAAATCAACAAAGCCCTAGAAAAAAAGAACAAATCAACACCAAAAGCAGCAGAAGATAGAAAATAATTAAAATCAGAGCTAAAATCAATGATATTGAAACAAAAGAAACAATTCAAAAAATTGACAAAACAAAAAGCTGGTTCCTTGAAAAATAAATAAAATTCATAAATCCTTAACCACACTAACAAAGAGAAAGAGAGAAAACTCAAATTACTAAAATTCATGATGAAAAAGGAAATATCACAACAGATACTACTGAAATACAGAAGATAATTAGAAACTATTTTGAAAATTTATACTCCAGTAAAATAGAGAAACTCAATGACATTGACAAATTTCTAGAGACATATGATCTACCCAAACTGATGCAATTGGACATACACAATTTAAACAGATCAATTTCAAGCAATGAAATAGAAGACACCATCAAAAGCCTACCAACGAAGAAAAGTCCAGGATCAGACAGATTCTTAGTCAATTCTACAAGACCCACAAAGAAGAATTAACACCAACACTCTTTAAATTATTCCATGAAATAGAAAAGGAGGGAACCCTTCCAAACTCATTTTATGAGGCTAGTATCACCCTTATACCAAAACCAGACAAAGACACATCGAGGAAAGAAAACTTCAGACCAGTATCCCTGATGAACATAGACACAAAAATTCTCAATAAAATTCTGGAAAATTGCATACAAAAACATATTTAAAATAAAGTGCTGCACAATCAAGTGGGGCTCATCCCTGGAATGCAAGGTTGGTTCAACATACAGAAATCAATAAATGTAATACATCACATCAGTAGACTTAAAGTCAAGAATCATATGATCATCTCAATAGATGCAGAAAAAGAATTTGACAAAATGCAGCACCTCTTCATGTTCAAAACACAAGAAAAACTAGGGACAGTAGGAACATACCTCAACATTGTAAAAACGATCTATGCTAAGTCCATGGCCAACATCATCCTGAATGGAGAAAATTGAAAGCATTCCCTCTAAAAACTGGAGCAAGACAGGAATGCCCTCTTTTACCGCTTCTATTAAACATAGTCCTGGAAACTCTAGCCAGAGCATCAGACAGAAAAAAGAAATTAAAGGGATACAAATAGGAAAAGAAGAACTCAAACTATCACTATTTGCTGATGACATGATTCTATATTTAGAAGATCCAAAAAATTCCACCAGGAATCTTCTAGAACTAATAAATGAATTCAGCAAAGTATCAGGCTATAAAATCAACATTCATAAATCAAATGCATTTCTATATATAAGTGATGAATCTACTGCAAGAGAAAGTAGGAAAACTACCTCATTCCCAATAGCCTAAAAAAAAAAAAAAAAAAAAAAAAACTTGGGAATTAATCTAACAAAAGAAGTGAAAGACCTCTACAATGAAAACTACAGAACACTGAAGAAAGAAATTGAAGAAGACCTTAGAAGATGGAAAGATCTCCCATGCTCTTAGATAGGTGGAATTAATATTGTCAAAATGGACATACTACCAAAAGTGTTAAACAGATCCAATACAATTCCTATTAAAATCCCAATTATATTCTTCATGGAACTAGAAAGATCAATCATGAAATTCATTTGGAAAAATAAAAGACCCAGAATAGCCAAAGTAATCCTTAGCAGGAAGAGTGAAGCAGGAGGCATCACAATACCAGACCTTAAACTATACTACAGAGTCATAGTAACAAAAACAGCATGGTATTAGCACCAAAATAGACATGTAGACCAATGGTACAAAATAGAAGACACTAAGACAAATCCATAAAAATACAGTTATCTCATACTAGATAAAGGTGCCAAAAATATACATTGGAGAAAAGATAGCCTCTTCAACAAATGGTGCTGGGAAAACTAGAAATTCATATGTAACAAAATGAAATTAAACCCCTATCTCTCGCCCTGCACAAAAATGAACTCAAAGTGGATCAAAGACTTAGGCACTAGAACAGAGACTCTGCCTAATAGAAGAAAAAGTAGGCCCAAATCTTCATCATGTCGGCTTAGGACCTAACTTCCTTAACAAGACTCCTAAAGTGCAAGAGGTAAAATTAAGAATCAATGAATGGGATGATTCAAACTAAAAAGCTTCTTCTCAGCAAAGGAAACAATCAATAATGTGAAGAGAGAGCCTACAGAATGGGAGAAAATCTTTACCACGTACACCTCAGACAGGGCATTAATCTCCAGGATATATAAAGAACTCAAAAAACTTAACACCAAAAAAAAAAAAAAAAAAACCAAACCCAATCAATAAATGGGTTAAGGAACTGAACAGACAATTCGCAGAATAAGAAAGACAATTGATCAACAAACATATGAAAAAGTATTCATCATCTCTTGCAATTAGAGAAATTCACATCAAAACTACTCTAAGATTTCATCTTAATCCAGTCAGAATGGCAATTATCAAGAAGACAAGTAACAATAAATGTTGGCGAGGATGTGGGGGAAAAGGTACACTCATATGTTGCTGGTGGGACTGCAGATTGGTACAACCATTATGGAAATCAGTATGGAGATTCCTCAGAATACTTGGAATGGAACCACCATTTGATCCAGCTATCCCACTCCTAGGACTTAAAACCAGCATAGTGCAGTGACACAGCCACACCAATGTTTATAGCAGATCAATTCACAAGAGCTAAAGTACAGAACCAACCTAGATGCCCTTCAACAGATGAATGGATAAAGAAAATGTGGTATGTATACACAATGGAATATTACTCAGCCTTAAAGAAAAATGAAACTATGGCATTTGCAGGTAAATGGATGGAGTTAGAGAATATCATGCTAAGTGAAATAAACCAAACCCAAAAAACCAAATGCTGAATGTTTTCTCTGATTAGTGAATGCTGATCCATATTGATGTGGGAAGGGAAGAATGAAGGAACTTTGGATTATGCAGAGGGGAAGGAGGGGAGGGGTGGGGTGGTGGGGATCGGAAGGACAGTAGAATAAGACAGATATTAGTACCATATATATATATATATATATTATATATATATATATATTAAAAATTTCCAAAAAAATATGGCGTACTGGTGAAGAAGTGTGTCTAGTCTAGGCAACAACAAAGGCAGAGACATGTGAGTAAATCTGTGTTCAAGGACTTGTAGTAGTCCTGAATGTCTGGAATAAGGTATAGGGTGTGAATGGAGAAAAAGAGAAGAGATAGAACTATAGAAATAGGCAAGAAGGGATCACAAAGAATTTTGGGGAAGGCTTTAGGGTTTTATCTGCAAAGAACTTAAATTCTTCTCTTAATCATACCAAGAATGAAAACTGGCAGGTCTCAGACTGAGTGAGGAGAAAAGTGTTCCTGTTTCAGGTGCCAATTTGAACTAAACTCCAAGGCATGGGAAGCTCCTGGAGCATTTCCAGAGGAGAAGCCACCCCTGGCCAGACAAGTATTGACTGGAAATGAGGATCTCTGCATGGGTTTGAGCCTGGACAAGTTTTAACTACCTTCCTTTTCTTGTATTCCTAAACCTGCTGTCAAGTGTCGTCAACGTTGTAGTCCGAACTTGGTTATGCTGTGGGGAATTCAGGAAGGGCTTGTCCTGGGCTTCACAAAGAGATGCAAAGGAGAGAGCAGTACACCTCCTCCTTCAACCCAGGGTAACAGTAATCATCTGCAGAAACACATACCCATCTGACAGCTCAGTGTGGTCTTACAGGAAGACATGGCAACCTTAGAGCCTTAGTGGGAACAAGAACCCTGAAAACCGGCTTAAGACACTACAGGGCAGAACGCCGAAAGCTCTCAGAAGCTGATGAGGGTTCTTGATTTCTGGGAAATAATTGGGATCAAAAATATTATAATTTGTACACTAAAAAAAAATGTTTCCCTATTTTATAATCACAGACTGGTGTAATCTTCGACAATGGGGGTCATATAGTGATCCAGGGAATCAAGGATTGGGGCCAAACTAGTGCAGGAGTGATGGAAGATATATTGAAAACAGAACATCAGCAGGATGTGGTAGCATATTGAAGTCTGGGCTAGAGATAAATATTTGAAAATCATAATCATAGGAATAAAATTTGAGGCTATGAAGACAGATAATATCACCAGAGAGTGTTAAGTATGTATTTCATAAATAGTGAACCATTATCTAAATGTTAGCAATTAATTTTGCTTACTCATAAAGCAGTAAAGCAGTCTTATTTATTTATAAACACATCTCATGCTTGTTGTAAGTAGTCTGAATATGTATGTATGGACATATGTATATATGTGTGTATGTGCATATTTTTTATCTTCTTCTTTTTTTTTTTTTTTTTGGTACTGGGGATTTAACCCAGGTGTGCTTTACCACTGAGCACATTCTCCAGTCCTTTTTATGTTTCATTTTGAGACAGGTTCTCTGTAAGTTATGTAGGACCTTACTAAGTTACTGAGGCTGGCTTTGAACTTGTGAGCCTTCTGTCTTAGCCTCCCAAGTAGTTGGGTATGTGCTACCAGGCCCAGCTATCTTGTCTTTTTTTAATCCAAAAACTTTTTTCAGAGATAAAAACTTTTAGTCCATCAAAACTATTGATATATATTTTTAGTTCCTTTAGAGAAGAGGAGAAAACATTTGGCATTGTTGACATTTGGTTTGGGGTTGGATAATTTACGTGTGGGAGACTCCTTGCATTGTAAGCTATTTAGAAGTGCTCCTGGCATCTCTATATATTGAATGCTGGTAGCAGCAACCACAGCAACTCCTACCCCAGTGAGACAAATTGTTTCTAGACATGGTCAATTGTCCCCTAGAGGGCAACATCAGCTCTACTTGAGATCCACTAAAGGCCTGCCTATACATGTTAAATTTAGTGCTAAATAGGAGATTAAAATAATAGACTCTTTAATGGGATCACCCATTCATCATTGCTGTAATTGTTTCTAATTGCATCTGTTTCACATATAATGCTCAGGAATTTTAAAACAAGAGCTGTATTTCCTATGGAGCATATCAAAGATTGTATCAATAGAATGATTAATTTTCATCAAACCAATTTGAAAATTTGTCAGTATTCAGATGGAGCCTAAGTTGAAGTATGCCAGTGCTTACTTAGCAAACTGTTTCTTTTTCAGAAAATTAAGAATTTAAACAAATGACAGGAAGATTTTTTTGATTTGTAAGAAAGTAATTTTAAAAATATCTTTAAGCACTTTTGAATTACCATATAAATTTTAGTAAATGATATACTAAGCAGAAATCTTCCTTATCAGTCATTATAGCTGGACCTCAAAAGCAGTTTATTAGACATTGCACATTTAGTTTGAATAATTCTGAATTGAGTTTGAAAATAAGATATTTTTTTCAAACATATAATTCAGACTTACAAATTTATCCTGGACTTTTTACAATTACCTTGATTTAGGGAAAATTTATCACAACAAACAGATGTTAGGGAAAATGGACTTCTGTGAGAACCTGGTTGATATTTATGATTTTCTTTTCCTCGAATGTGACCTAGTTTCAAGTTTCCTACTGTTATCCAGAAAAGGAACATCATTAACCTAGAGGCAAATGGTAATTTCATATTTTCTTGAATAACACAGACTATTACTGTGTTGCCACCTGCAGCAACGAGACCGCGGGAAAGAATCGGAGGCAGACTGGGAATGAACAACTTCTTTATTTCTCTCAGGGGTGCTTGCTCTCAGAGGTGCTTCCTTCTCCCAGAGGAAGAGAATGTCTTATATACACTAAGGCAACCAATCAGTTTAGGATTAAGTAGCACGATAGGAGCACACGCCACAGTACCAAGTAAGAAAGAATGAGGAACATCTGTTGACCACGAGCGCGGAAGAGACATCAACCAATCAGGCAAAAGGTCATGAGGGATCACGCCATGTTAACACTAATTATGCGCCACCTCTTGGCTCAACGCCGGCCGCCATCTTAGAGCTACTTCCTCAAACAGCTGTAAACATGTCTCTACATTACTGTCTAAAAGAATTTCTGTTAAAACCTTCATTTTGAATTTTAAGAAACTGAATTTGGGCAACTTGGTATGATGATACACACTTGTAATCCCAGCTACCCAGGGGGCTGTGGTGATAGGGTCACAAGTTTGAGATCAGACTAGGCAACTTAGCAAGACCTGATCTCAAAATTAAAAAATGAAAAGGGCCAGGGATGCATCTCAGTGGCAGAGTGCTTGCTGAGTATGTATGAGGCCTAGGTTTGATCCCCAGTACCTAAATAAATAAATAAATAAATAAAACAAAGAAACAAAGACAGGAACCGAGTTAGAAATTAAACAACGTATTACAGCATTCGTAGATTTGGTGTCACTGTTTACTAAGAATTCATAAAGCATCCTCAGATAACTTACCAAACACTATAGAAGAGTGGAAAGAGGGCCATCTTGAAATATGATGGAAAGAATTCCAATTTGGATGTTAAAAGGACCTCAGTTCAAGTGCCTCTGTGGTCATTAGCTGGCTCTACCCCTAAATGGTTGAGTGACTTAGAGGCAAGTTAGCTTATATTTCAGGTCCTTGGTGCCTTCATTTGAAACATGAAGATAATTGCTGGGGAATTAGAATTATTATGTGAATAATATATATTTTGTATGCTAACACAATTCACAGCTGAGCTGGTTAGTGTAAATTAATGTTAAATATTACTTCTGAGTACAAAATAATACATAATATAGATTAAGTTCTATATTCATCTATATTTTGAGATCTAATTCAATTTTTGTATGTGTATGTTTATTTCGATGCTGGGGACTGAACCCAAGGCCTTGTGCGTCATAAGTATGTGCTGCTTTACCACCAACCTACATATCCAATGTATTTTAATTTTAATGTAATTGAATTTACCAATATTTTCCTTCATATTTCATATTATATATGCATATAAATTAAGTATATATGCTTTCCTCTTTTTTGAATTTAAGAAATAGGTTTAAGTGTATTTATTTAAGTGGGCTAATGGTATATCATATGCAAACCCATTGCTATGAACTGAATCTTTTTCTCTCCTGCCACCCAACAGTTTCTATATTAAAACCTAACCCTTCAGCTTCTGAAGGTGGGGCCTTTGGGAGATAATTAGGTCATGAAGGTAAAGTCCTCATTAATGGGATTAGTATCTTTTCAATAAAGATGATCTCTCTCTAGGCAGTGTAAGGATATAAGAAGATGCCATCTGCAAACCTGGAAAAGGCCCCTCACCAGACACTGAATGTGCCAACACCCTGACCTTCGACTTCCCCGCCTCCAGAACTCTGAGAAGTAAAAGTCGGCTGTTTAAGTCATGTAGCCTGAGCAGACTAAGGCATACATGGTCCACAGGTTGATGTTTATGTCTATTAGATACCTCCCATTTGTCTTTTCATGTCCACTTTCTATTCCTCCACTTTCTCTCCACTCTGGGAGGCTCTCTGTGTGTATTACACTCTTGGCTCCTGCTCCTCGGTTGGATTCAGCTCCAGCAGTAGACCAAAGATCAGCCAACGGGAGAAGAGTGAGGTCAGAGTACGACTGATTACTCCTGCCCCAGCTTTGAGTTGGTTATATCCCTACATTGAGAGTTACTGCTTCTCTCAAAGTGATTTATACTCTTTCAGGGTTCTTCCCTTCAACCCTTTGGGCAAAAATAAATAATAGTTTCTTATAGAATAAGGAGTAGAAGTCTCAGGATTGGACATTAATGATTATTTAAGGATTTGTCTTGAAAAAACAAAGTATTTTTTTTTCTAAGTATGAGATTGTGATACTTTTCATGTGTTACTGAAATTCAGGAGAAATAAAGAATGTGAAAGCTTTATAAAAATTATAATCATGAAGTTATTGTGTAAAAACTAGGTGCCTTGCTCTGTGCTAGGTGTTTTACATATCTTAGCTTACTTATTCCAGATGATGATTTTTTTGAGACAGATTCTATTATCCCTATTCCACAGGTGAGGCTTTAAAGATGCTTTCTCAAGGTCATAGAGCTATCTAGTAAATAGTAGAATCAGCACTTTAATCCAGGTCTGCCTGATTCCAAAGCTCATGCTGTAATCTTCTTACAGTTCTGCATACACTCTACCATTAAATTAATACTCAAGGAATTATGTTCTTTTAGAATGCAGATTCAGTTAAATGATCAGGATGTAGTTTCAGAGGTGTTATTTGGTCATATGATCAAGAGATTATGGAATAAAGTAGCAAGGAAATAAAGATGGCAGTGGTATACCAGGTATTTGATGAGTCTGGTAATAAAAGTTTGGGGATGAATAGTATCAATTGCAAAAAGTGTTCCATTTTTTCCACAAATTCTGTGCCACCTGAAGTCTGACTTTTCTCATCCTGAGAAATGCTCAGCTGGCCCTCTCTGAGGAGTTCCTCTACATTTTTTCAATAGTGATGTCCCAGTTTTACAGGAGCTTCTCATCCTTGTAGGGGGGTGAAAAAAAAAGTTAGACAATGAGCTTCTTGGGGACAGAGTATATTCATCTCTGTATTCTGCCCACAGAGCTTGGTATGCTGTGAACTAAACATTGTGATTTGGGCCCTATTTCAGTCTTTCTGCAGGGTTTGTTTATCCTCATTAACATTAATACAGTGACTGTCTTCCAGGTCACCTTGTCCCAGCAATAGAGGAAAAAAGATATTTATGTCTGCTATCCTCCTGGCTTTTCTTCCTAATAGCTCTCCTACCTAATATTTAAGCACAGACAGGTGCCATTTAACAAAACACTTACAAGAAGGTTGTGGGAATAATCAGCTTTAACCTTGGATTTCAACTCTCAAAAGAGAAATCATTGCTATCACAGGAAACAGAAATTCTCTGAGGATAGTAGTCGAAATGTAAAATGAAAACTAATGCCCAAATTCACGGTGAGCAGGTAAGAGAACTGGGAACTAGGAGCCATTTTCTTCTCCATCTTGGATGAGCAAAGACAAGACAAACCTAGATCAGCCTACCTCTGACTATGGCAGGTCTCTGAGAAAGTTACAAAAATTCCTAAAGATGAAAATACAGTTCAGCTATCTAAATCTTGATTCTTTCTTTTCATATTTCTTTCTTCTTATTGCACATTTTTTATTTCCTTCAACTCATATTTTATGTTCTTAAAAAATCTTACAAATTTATTTTCCATAAAAAGTCACAATAATAATAGTTTAATGACAATTATTAAATCATGCAATGCAGTGTTATCCAGATAACAGGGAAAAGTAAATATGGGAAAGTGCTGTGAAGACTACAATAAAAGATCACCTACATCTAGCTAACAACAAGGAAAGGGGATCAGCAGAATGCAAGTGGTACTGATGGCAGACTTATAAAAGTAATAACAGTGATAATAATTATAGAGTAAAGCTCCTATTTGAGAATTGAATTAAATAGGAAGCCATGGAAACTTAAGTATAGGTACCTCATATTTCTGGTCTAAACTTTGGAAATCGAATTAGAAAAATTTAAAAAGTAATTTACCATAGTAAGACTGAGAGAAAGTGATACTTTGAAGGAGACCTCGGCTTGCTCATTTTAGTCGCTATAAACAGATGGCATGATAAAGCAAAGCACTTTTTTTTTTTTTTTAAAGATTTAGGAGTCTAAGAACTATAAGGTAAAAGATAGTTCAGGGTGAATTTGAATGTCATGTTCTTGGCAAGATAGAAAATGTGAACTACTTTTAAGTTTACAGGGATGTTTGCCAAGACTGAGAATCTTTCATATTTCCTTTGGCAAGTCAATGAGACATTTTCCCAAATAAATGAGAAATTTGACACTTTGTAATCTGTTTACTTACTATAAGTATTTCTTTCTTTAGAAAGTAGTCTATTAAATTTAAAGGAAAAGATCTCTTCCTAAAGGAGAAGAAAACCTAAAAATAATTGCATCTTATGGCAAAAAAGCCAGTTAGTTGATAAAAGTTTGCTTGCAAAGTATTATAAAACATAGTGCAAATAGTTATGAGGTCTAGTTTAATATAAAATTTCCTTTAAGATTCATTTGGTTCATCTAAAATATTACTTCATTGACATCAGAATTTTGAATTACAATAGTGACACAATAATATAAGTATCATAACAAATGGAGATAAAAGTGAATTCATTCTTTGTAATGTTTTCCATTGACTTGACCTGATCTGATTCTCAATTTTGGTGAAAAAAATATTAAAACTTAGGTCTCTAGTCCAAGATTAGACTAGAATAATGTTTCTAACTTATTTAGAAGATCATTAGCCACTTTAAAATAAAAACATAGCAGGTATATAATGTCTCAGTGAAAACAAATGACTATGTTATTCCAAATTCAGTAAAAAAAAAAAATACCCTTATTTATACATGTATGCTCCCTTTCCCAGAGATTGCAGCCTTTAGCATCTCATAAATCCTAGTTAATTACATTGCAAAGCAAAAGGTTAATGATAAGTTTAATATACTTCCCGTTTCTAGCTAATGAATCAATATCATATGTGGAAAATGCTAGGAGACTAGAACAGAAATACAAATACTTTAAAGTAACTAGTTGAAAAAAAAAATAACTAGTTGAGGTTCTATATGTGAAGAACTTCCCAAACAGCAACATTGCCGCACAATGGGAAGGGTATTTCACTCAATAACCATTTACTGAGCATCAACTATGTTCTAGCCACACTGTGTTAGGTTCTGGGTTGTATAAGGAACAAATGTACCCAAGATAACTTATCCGTTCATCAAGAGATTATAACTCCAGGGTAGCAAACTCCTATATTTTGATCTGCTGTCCTTGCATTTCCTTAAGAAGTACATGACCTCCCAGTTGCTGAAGTACAAGTTCCTTAAGGGGTACATGACCCCTCAGCTGCTGAAAAAGTTGTCTCTTACTTGAAGAGTTGGTTGGGTTGCAGATCTTAGGAGTCCCTTCTTGGGGACATAAAATATGGATTTTTTTTAGTTCACTCCCAAAAAAGACTGTTTAAAGCCAGGCATGGTGGTACACACCTGTAATCCCAGCAGCTGGGGAGGCTGAGGCAGGAGGATCACAAGTTTGAGGCCAGCCTCAGAAGTTTAGCAAGACCCCGTCTCAAAATAAAAATTAAAAAGAGTAGGGATGTAACTCAGCAGTAAAGCACACCTGAGTTCAATCAATCCCCATTACCGAAAAGAACAAAGAAAAAAAAAAAAAGCTACAGTCTCAACATCAACATTCTCCAATGTGCTGTGAATAATTTATCTTCCTTTTGATGTGCACAAGTATAGATCTACCCTAAGTGAAGACTCCATGACAGTGACTCACTCCAGGAAGTTTTCCTTTTATAATGGGGTGGGGGAGAGGAATATATATTCTATAGAAACTTCTTTAGAAGTTTTGTTGCTCTTTGGCATCAGCAATGAAAAATAAATGTCAGCATTAAGGCAGCACCAGCACCAGTACTGAGCTTAATGGCATCTGAGAAATGAATATGGTTCTGAGTTGTCCACTCCACTGCCTAATGCTTTGTAAGAATAGCCTCTTGTATAAGCCAATTCCACTGTGCAATATTTTTACATGCACTACCTCTAATCTTCATAACGATTGTCTAAGATAAACTTTACAACCTTCATTTTACAGAAGAGATTTAATATCAAAGGTGGGTTTTATTGCCCAGTGTGACAAAGGACAAGGCAGCCAGAGCTAATGTTTGAATCCAGATCAGTCTGAATTCCTGTTTCCTTTTTCTACACAGCACTGCCTCTCTGGTAGATCTCAAATTAACTAAGTGAATCTAGAGGACGGCAGTCCTCTATAAACACGAAAACCCATGTCAGTTGAATCATCAGTCTTCTTAAGACACAAATAATAAAACAATCACCAAGATGTCAGAATTCTTCCAGTTCTACTTTGAACTGAAACCAATGTGTAGCCTCATGTAGGGGAGTGGGATGCACAAAACACAGAGCCTCCTCAGAGTCACACACCCTCATCTGCCATCTCTCTACACTTTGTTGTTGTTGTTGTTGGTACTAGAGATTGAACCCAGGGCCTGGCACATACTCTACAGATGAGCTGCATCTCTAGTCCTTTTTACTTTGAGACGGTCTTGCTAAGTTGCTCAGGACAACCTGAAACTTGCATCTTCCTGCCTCAACCTCCTGAGTAGCTGGGATCATAGGTGTGTGCCAGTATATCTACACCTTTTTAAAAGCAATATGAAAAATGTTGATGTTCTTTGTACTGTAGATTACTGACCAATGTGGATTAGTTCCCCTTAATTGGAGTGTGCCTAGCATTTGAAGAGAATGTGTTGAGGTACCAAAGGGATCAAGCAGATTTATATTCATGACTGGCAATTATTGTCTCTACTTATGTTTGTAATTTTAGAATATTATAGCAACACCATGTTTTGATGAGTCATCAATGAACTAACCGTTACTAGTTATATGCCTTATCTCCATCGGCCACAATGACAGGTATAGGTGGACACTTCAAGCTTTCCTTTTTATAAATGTAGCAGTTAGCTTGCGACCCTCTTTTTTTCTGTCTCTGACCACACTGTCTTGAGACTTGGTGACCTGGTCAACACATATAATAATATCTATGATCTGATAGTCACATTCTCCCAAAAAATGGGCAGAGTTGCCTATTTTTCTTACAGAGTATTTTGTGTACTCCTGATTCAATAATGGTCAAAACTTCATTTTCCATTTGAATAAGTTCAGGATCAGTAGGCCTTCCTCCTAAAGTGTTTTCTCTCTATTCCCCTACCTTTTTCCATTCCTGAAGCAATCTTCCCTTCCACCATTTCATCATAGTCACTTTGGCTTTCCCCACTAAATTAAAAAAACAATTTTTAATGTGTAAATATTTTAAAGTCCTTAAAACAAACTAAGCAATTTGGTAGTATCTATCAAGAGCTGCAAAACTGCCAGATGTCATGGCACTCCCCTATAATCCCGGTGACTTGGAAGGCTGAGGCAGGAGGATCATAAGTTCAAAGCCAGACTCAGCAACTTAGCAAGGCCCTAAGCAACTTAGTGAGACACTGGCTCCAAAGAAAAACTGAAAAAAAAACAACCAGTGTTGTGGCTTAGTGATTAAGCATCCCTGGGTTCAATTTCTGGTACAAAAAAAAAAAAAAAAAAAAAAACAAGAAAAAGAAAAAAAGAAAAAAAATGAAGAGCTCCAATTTGTTCAAACATCCTGAATCAGTATATTCTGTTATGGGAATCTGATCTACCAAATCAAGTATGGTGATTTAAGATATTATTGATAGCAGAAAATTTTTAGTATCTAAAAAAATAGTAACTGGATAAACATACTAGAATGTTGGGTACATATGCTAGATTATTATGCAGTTACTAAAAATTTCTGTGAATAGTTTTTAAGAATATGAGAAAATGTTTGTGATACTTGTAGTACCTTGAATGTGACTCCAAAAAAAAGTGTGTCTGTGTCCTGATTCCCAGAATTTGTGAACGTGACCTTATTTAGACAAAGGGTCTTTTCAGGTACAATTAAATTAAAAATCTTGAGATGAGATCATCTTGGCCTACAAGCATGGGCCCTAAATCCAATGACAAGTGTTCTTATAAGACATAGAAGAGGGACTGAGAATGTGCCCCAGTGGTAGAGCACTTGCCTATCATGCAGGAGGCCCTGAGTTCAGTTTCCAGCAACACACACACACACACACACACACACACACACAAACACACACGCATGCACAAAATACAGGTGCACAGAAAAGCAAATATGAAATGGAGGCAGAGATTAGAGTGATGTGGCTATAAGCTAAGGACATTGACAAATCATCAGAAACTCAAAGAGCCAGAGAACAGATCCTGTCCACCTACCACATCCTGCAGAGATAGCACAGTGGTCCTCCCATACATTGAGTTCAGACTTGCAGCCTCCAGAACATTGAGAAAATAAATTTCTGTTGTTTTAAACTACAAAGTCCATGGTAATATGTTCTAGCAAGTCAATATGCTAAGTGAATAAACAATATATTGAAAGGTATTTCCATTATAATCTAAACAATGTGAAAAGGTGTGTGAAAAATTCAAAAGAAGCTCACCAACATGTTGCTAATGACTGTAGGTAATGAGATTATAACAACCTTATTATGTGCATGCTTATAATTTCTGCACATTATAAATTTTCTAGAATGAGCATTATTATTATTATTATTATTATTATTATTATTATTATTATTATTTTCATTGGTACTGGGAATTTAACCCAGGGGTGTTTAACCACTGAGCCACATCCCCAGCCCTCTTTTTATTTTTTATGTTGATACCGGGTCTTGCTACATTGCTGAGGGCCTTGCTAAGTTGCTGAGGCTGATCTTGAACTTGCCATTCTCCTGCCAGTCGCTGTCTTTATAGATGTGTTCCACTGTGCCCAGCAAGTATTATTATTAAAAGTGTATATTCCATTTTGATTGTGAAAAACCATATGCATTGATATGCTAATTGCTGTATAATTTACGATAGAAAAGTTGGAAGCAATCTAATATTTGGTAATTTTTAAATAGTTACTGGTTTGTTCTTTTGATGGAATTAAGCTGCCATAATTATGAATATTCTCTAGTAATAAAGTCAAGTCTTAGAACAAGCAGGCAACAACAGAGTTTAAGGGATAACATTGTGGTCACTAGTACCATGTTGACTACATTTAAAACAACCTGCTCCTAGCGACTGTGTATCTTGATAATCTCTTTATTTGTCAGGTTTATTATCTGAGGAATAATAAAATGGACTTAAAGATCATTTGTGAATCAAATGAATAACACCCCACTTCATAATATTCTATGGAGAGTTGTTTTTTTACCTTTAACATTTCTGATATTAGACCATGCAGTATGACTGATGGTGCCATATAGCACAGAACTGCTGCCACTGATGCACATGAACTTGGCCATCGCTGTTTATGTGGTTTCACATTGAATGAATTATGTACACTGTGGCACTACACAATTTTAATAGAATTGCCATTTAAAATGCCTTAGGGGACTGGGGTTGTAGCTCAGTGGTAGAGTGTGCTTGCCTGGCATGCATGGGGCACTGGGCTCAATCCTCAGCACCACATAAAAATAAACAAACAAATACATAAAATAAAGGTATTGTATCCATCTACAACTAAAAAATATGAAATAAAATAAAATAAAACACCTTAAAATTCCATTATGATTCTGCATTGAAACAAATGTTATATAGGGACATAACGGAAACAGGATGGGGGTGCTTAAGTTCATATTTGATAAAGCAAATTGAAGAAAAGATTACAATTCCACATATTCATGCAAAGCCGCCTCAAAGAGGAAGCTGTGTTACATTTTGTGACTGAGATATGAACCTATCTTACACCAGCCAATGCTGAGAGAAACTGTGAAATTCCTTGGAAAAGTGAAACTTCAAAGCAATGAGAGTCTGATCTGACCAATTCAAGCTTTGTGTAGAACCATCATTAAGGTGTCAGACACTAATTATTCCAAAATTTCTTACTGACTTTATTTATTGGAGCAGGGGTTGAACGGAGGGCCCTGTGCATGCTAGGCAAGTGTTCTATCCCTGAGCTACATCACCAGTTCACCTGTTAACTTTAGATAGAAGTCACCTGACTTCCAGAATCATGTGGTTCAATTGGGGAAGGGGAAGCACCATGTGTTGTTTGTGTGATATTGCAGTTAGTGGTTTTTTTTTTTTTTTTTTTTAAGTTCTTTCTTAGTGATATATATGTTATTGTTAAATCTTAAAATCAATAACATCTGGGATGGGGTTGTGGCTCTCAGTGGTGAAGTGCTTGCCTAGCATGTGTGAGACATTGGGTTTGATTCTCAGCACCACATATAAATAAATAAAAAATAAAGGTCCATTGACACATTGACAATTAAAAATATTTTTTTAGAAATCAATAACATCTTAGTTTCAATGAAATATACCTTAAAGGAATTTCTGATCACTATTCTTGGCACATGGTAAGTACTTTCTAAATGCTACTTATATATAAATCTAAAATAAAAGGTCATAAAGTATAAATATCTTGGGAAAAAATCAACAAAAATTTAAAGGGAATATATAAAATGATAAATGATACTATGTTGATGGCTTAATGGAATTTTTTCTTATGTTTTTGTATCATTATGTAAATTTGCCACCTTTTTATAATTTAAATTTTCTTTTTTTTTTTTTTTTTTTTTTTTTGCCAGATGCAGTAGCACATGCCTATAATCCCAGTGACTCTGGAGGCTGAGACAGGAGTATTCCAAATCCAAGGCAAGCCTCAGCAACTTAGTAAGGGCCTAAGTAACTTAGTGAGACCCTATCTCGAAATAAAAAATAAAAAGGACTAAGGATGTGATTCAGTGGTAAAGTGCCTCTGGGTTCAATTCCCAGTTAAAAACAAAAAACAAACACTTTTAATTGAAAAAATATATTTCATGAGCATGGCAGAAATAATCAATAGTTCAAGGTGTATATAAATGAAATGTAAATCTCTCTTCCATCTTAGACCCCATTTTTGTTTTCCCCAGAGCAATTACTGATTTCATTTTCTTATTTAATCTTCTTGAATTTTTTTCTTCTTAGATTTTTCTATATATAAACAAGCATATATCTGTATGTATGTATAATTAAATACACCCTTTATTTTGAAAGCGTAGAAATTCAGTTCATTCTCTACTTTTATTTTGACTCTAATGCTATCAAATTGAATATTGTTTCCTAACCCATATAAATTTTAATTCGTCTTGACAACCACATAGCATTAGTATCTATTAGGAGCTGGTGCAAATAACAGAAACCACTTAGGTATTTCAGATAGAAAGGGATTTAAGCAGGAAATTAGGTACTTACAAAATTGTTCGACAAGAAGATAGAAATTCGCTCCTGGAGATTGATTTCAAGGGTGCACCACTATGATCTGCAGCAAACTGCTGCTACTTCCACAGCTTGAGTCCTACAACTACCTCAGTTCTGAAACTGCTAAACAGACACTCTGCTGCATCTGGGTAACTGCTGCTAGGTTATGAGGAAGCTGATAAGTAGATATAGGAATGCTGAGTAAGGCTGCAAACACTAATGAGCTGGCAGCTCTTTATGAAGAAGGAGGCCTCTGTTTATTTCCAGTTTCCAAATCACACATTTCTCATTGGTGGAAGTAAATCCAGAACCCAAGCTGCAAGAGAGTTTCTTCTTGTGGCACGAACTTAAAAATGGTGGAAATGACTGCTGAGTGGCAATTCACTGTGAACAATGCAATGATCCACAGCATTAATGCATCGTAAATTATTTAACTGATCCCCATGTATGGGGGTGGGAAGAGTGTGTGATATGTTGGTCTATGATAGGATTTTGTTGCTACTGATAGTGGGTCAGTCTAAATATGTCCGAGCATCTGTGAGAGAACAGTAAGTTCTAAGAAGTACAACTGGTGATGTTTTGAGTTGATGGTAGACCTCTTAAGTAACAAAACAAAAACCCATCCCATGCTGACTGAAACACAAAATAGCATGAGTAGTTCAATTATGTTACCAAGGATAGATTTTTAAAATGTTTAAATGTTTAAGAATGTAACATTTTAATCATACAGAAGAGTGCCCCATGTCCCTAATTGCTTTCCTATCTCTGTGATATATAAAATGTCCTAGAAACACCTTTATTCCTCTATCTTAAAATTTAAACTAATGCCAGATTTACAGTTTTATGTTTCTCACCAAAATCTCCACCCCACTGTGGTTTCTTTGTTTACCCTGCATTGAGGACAGGACAAGAAGGTGTGTGGCCAACAGTTCAGGGCAAAGTTAACTGGGTCACCAGGGATGGAGCCTATGAGCTCAGCAGTGCAACATTCCTCCCAGCACCACCCAGAAGCAGGAGTGACAATGATTAGCATTCTTGGAGTGTCTGCAGAGGCATGACATTGTTGGGTGCAGTCATTTAGTTCTCAGGATGACTCTTTGAGGAATAGATACCATAACCCCAGGTCAAATGGGAGAGCTAATTCTCAGAGAGGGGAGCAATGTGCCCAAGGTCACAGGGCTTACTTTTGCAGGCTCTTGGACTTAAATCTCAATCACTTATCTTCAGAGGCTGCTTTTGCCACCCTCCTCGAATGTGAATTTATTTTATCGCTCATGACTAAGCAGGAATTCATGAAATACGAATCTGTCTGAAACAAGAGAACGCTATATTTGGTGTAGTTGAACAAGATGGAATCCCAACCTTAGGGAACCCCTGTGTCCTAAAGCCACACACTCCTCCTCCTGCCAATATGTTCTCATTGTGATAACGAACAAAAAAGTAACTATAGAATAAACGTGCTACAGGAAAAGCAATGCATAGTGCATGGATATATTCACTTAGTCAACCAGCTAGCCATTTGTTCATTAACTGGTTACTATTCACAGAACAGTATAGGTCTGTAGGGACTAAGAAAATAATACGAGTTGCAGTCTTCTGTATGCCCTAAAGGGTTTACAATCACTTTGAGAGAATAAATAAATACACATCAAACATTTAAATAACAATTAGATTACAAGACAGCACAGTATCCTTGTAATGTCCTTGTAAAATGTTAATACTTTCACTTTACTTTTTAAATATAATTTTTAATTTAATTTTATAATCACACTCACAATTCACAGCTGTAGTATTATTAACCTCCAATTGTGGGTCGTCTGATAGGAAAAAAATCTGTAAAGGATTTTGAGATTTTATATTGAGATTTTAGAACAACTAGGGTAACTTTAGCAATCTATCATGATATGTTCAGTTTATTCAACTCCATGCAAATCACATATACTTTTAATTCTAGTTCTAATTTCTACCAAAAACATACTAGTTAAAGTTCCTATAAAAATGATATTTTGTCAAAGAGGCAGCCATGCCTCTCAAGATTGAACCTGAAGATCAATAACTATTCCCTCCCTGGCAGCTAGGACATGCAGGGGCGGGGTGCAGGTAGGGTAGATGTGACCCAGTTTTGACCAACAGGATGTTCCTATGTGAGGTGAGGTTCAGGAGACAAGGAACAGTGTCCAGGAACAGGGTCCTGCTGGGTGGAAGTGAGTGTCTGGTGGCAGCAACGGAGGGTGTGTAGAGTGATTTGTATCTAGTGCGACCCTGTTGGTTCTTGTCTGTTTTTTGAATTGTCCTTCCAGCTCTGTGGGCTATCCAATAACCTAACAATAAATTTGTTTTGTATATTTTTAGCCTAAATTAGCCTGAATCAGTGACTGACGGACATGAAGAATCCAGAGGACCAGAAGGTTTGGGGACTTTGGGGCAGATGCCCGAGTTCAGTAGCATCTGACTGTGGCTGAGAGAACGGTGCTGGGTCTCCACTGTGCACAAGAGTGGCAGGAGTGGAGGCTCCCGCACTGCCTTGGCAGATCCTTGAGATTAACTGCCTTATAGGGAAGTGCTTCGCCCAGATGTACACTCTGAAGTCTGAGCTGTAATGAAAGCACGGCCCGTCACTAGCTATGAGATTGTTTAGGCGCACTACAGTGTTTCTCATTGACACACTACAGTGATGAGGACAGAATATTAAAAAGAGCCCTCCCTGCATAAAGATTCTGTTAGTGCCCTTGATCATCCTACCCCTCCAAGGTTCTGACATTTTTATTAAATTTTTTTGTTAAATATCCACAGGTTACATGTTTTTAGTCATAGGCAATGAATTTTTGATGTAATCAGTTTTCCTGATCCTGAAATGTTTACTTCCATTCAAAGTCCTGAAGAAAAAAATAATTTCCATATTGCTGTATAATATCATTGTCTTAAATATTTATATTTTATAATACTAAAATTAATTTTAAAATAAATAATATCAAATATTAGTTAATATGTTCTTAAATGCCATCCAAAGATTATTTCTATTGCACCATTTCCTAAAACAGTACATTTTGAGTCTGTATAAAAATTCATGAAGATTTTATTAATTGAGTTCTTCAAAGAGACAGAACAAATAGAATTGTGTATGTATGTCTATAATGTCTATATCTGTGTCTGTATGTGTGTGTGTGTGTGTGCGTGAGAGAGAGAGAGAGAGGTGGGGGGTGGATAAGGGAGATTGAGAAAGATTTTAACATTGTTAAGTGTAGGCAGGTAGACTGGAGACCCAGAGTAGAGTTTTGGTTGGAGACCACAGGCAGTGTGTTGGCAGAATTCCTTCTCATTCTGAAGAAGGTCAGACTTCTTTCAATTAAGGCCTTCACTGACTGAATGAGACCCATGCACATTATGGAGGTAATCTGCTTTACTCAAAGTCTGCTGATTTAAATACTAATACCTAAAAAATGTCTGCACAGAAACACCTAGAACATTTGCTCACATATCTGGCTACTGTAGCCTAGCCAAGTTGACACATAAAATTAACCATCAAAAAGGTCTTGCATATGGTTAGTTGTTAAAATGAGTAGTACAGATGGTAGATGCTATCTATCATCACTGAGAGGAAGGAAAGTCCACTTAGCTAGAGTGGCTGGGGAAAGCATCATGGAAATGGTGTGGCTTATACCATTCCTAGGGATGGGTGAGGAGGTCAAGAATTTCTGTTCTCTTTCTCACCACTGAGACAGCGAATGGCAGGGAGGTAGAAAGGTAGGTTGCTGCCATGGAAGGTTCTTCCAGGTTTTTGCCATATCGTTCTCAGTTAGTAGCCACTTACCCTTCCTGTGAACCATCTGAATTATTTGAGATGAATTTAGGCTTAACTAAAATTCTTATAGAACAAAACAGAAAGCCTTGGTATGGTGGTATACTCCTTTAATCCCAGTGACTCCAGAGGTCAAAGCAGGAGTATTGCAAGTTTGAGGCCAGCCTCAGCAACTTAGTGAAACCCTTAGCAACTTAGGGAGACCCTGACTCAAAAATAAAAAGTAAGGGGGATGAAGCTCAGTGGTAAAGCACCTCTGGGTTCAATCCCCAGTATAAAAACAAAACAAAACAGAAAGTTATTAAACTAAGTAACCACGGCTAAATTTTATTAAGTATTTACTATATGCTTTAGGTGTAGGGCTACCGGTCTTATCTAATTTAATAGACATAATATTTAATTAGGTGCTGTTAATTAGCTTCACTTTACAGACACAGAAGACTGAAAATTAGAAATGTAAAGTCATTTGCCCCAAGTCACATTGCTTACTAGAGGGGAAGCCAGAATTTAACTTTAATTTAAATTTAAATTTAATTTAAATCCAGGCCTCCTTGATGCAAGAGCTCATGATTTTAACCACCAAGCCTGATGTAGAAAAATGGGGGGAAAGGACTTGCAAGATAAGAAATTACTAATGCCTTAAACTTATCTTAGTTTGGATTTCCCCCCAAACAAACTTGAAACAAAGTTTTGGAGGTATATAAAGATTATCTGGAGGTGATCCCAGGAAGCACAGTGAGGGAGTGAGGAAGTAGGCAAAGTAGGCAGAGAAGGAGAACAGCTGATAAAGGGTGTATTAGGGAATTCTCCACTGTGTGGGCTTAGACTTCTAGGAATTCTCTGAGAAACCAAGCAGAACATTTCTCAGAACTGACCCACCAAGGAGCAAGGGAACGGGCATACTTATTCACCAATTCTCATCTCTGATTGGCTGGTACTTCTGACTGGCAGCACACCTGAGCTGAGAAGAAGGTTTTCCTTGTTGTGTTTGGGAACTGTTCACTGAAGTTACAGATGACTTTCAGGTCGGGGCCATGGGATATGGGTGGGAAATTGACACAGTCTGCCACAGAATGTGAATTAATTTACAAAAATTAATAATAAGAAACTTTCTTTATTGTGGTAGGATAGTCCATTTCATAGATAAATAGATTTCTGCTTCGGTGAAATTGTATCATAAAATAAATTAGTTTTTACTCTTTAAATTATCAAATTAAGGAATGCTTATAATAAAAAAAAAGAAACTGAAGTGATATTCATTTCTAACAACATACTAGAATTGATTATATATTCACATATTAAATAATATTTGCAGTCTCAGCCAGGCCAATCCAGCATTTCCCTGGAGAATCATTAGGCCATGTCAAATAAATAATCACTGGTGAAAAAACAGGAACTGTGTATGTACCTATGATTGGATCATCCCTGCAAATCTGAAAGCCTGCAGCTGTTCTGGAGGATTCTTTCCTGTCCCCTTGAAGTGTCTCCCAATGACTTCTTAAAGTGAATCTCATGTGTATCCTGGTGACCTAATCTTTTTTTTAAGTACATCTGATCATCCCAAACATATTTTACAAATTTGGTAAAAATATGTTCAGCTCTTTTTTCATGATGCAGTAATAAATAAGCAGAGACTCCATTTTATTTACAGAGATCTCATTTTATTTATATAGGTAACAAATTGGATTTCAGAACTGAAATAAGCTGAGGCAGAAAACAGCCAAACCACATTTCCCCAAATGATAGAGTCTAAGACTTTTTTAAATTGTATACTTGCTTTCTTATCACGAATCTATAATTTTTAATTGATTCCAAATCCTGGGTTCTAATAAATATTTTCCACATGCTTTTTGTAGCACAGGAAGAGGAAGTGCAATCCCCTTCCTTTTAATTTTGGAATGGTGTGTGATGACTTCCTAAGTAGTAAATTATACAGAGGATTAAGGATTATCAGTTGAAAAGTAAAGCATTTGTTATGGAGCAAATGAGAAACTTATTACAGAATTCTTAGAACCATTTTCCAGAAATATGGGGAGAGTCAGTGAAGAGGATCTTGAAGGAAAATGGAAAGGTGGAAAGAGACGCTAGTTCAGACAGCTTTAACCTGAGGGTATACTCTTGGAGACACTCAATTAAAATCCTATCCTGGGCTAAAAAACCCTTCAGCCTTGAGTTTATTTCCTACAAATACCTCATCCACTAAGTTTATTTAGTAGAGGCTGTAGTTATTGCCTCATAAAAAGAAAGCACCCACAATTTATCTCCTTAAGGAGAGAGATTGATATTCAATCCAGACTTGGGTCTTAAAGGACTTAAAAGCCCAAGTTTGAGACGTTGAAAACTATACTCATAGATAGGAAATATATATTCGTTCTAAAGAAAAAGTTTAACTTTCTAATAAAAATGTGCAAAAGAACAATTATGTACAACTATAACGCACTAATAAAAAACATGGGGCAAAAAGGGCAAAAGATCCAAATGTGCTTTAGCGTTTAACTTGTATTTAATGGACAGTTGTCACTATAGTATTTTCTTTAAATCTAGAAGGGTGCCTCTAAGGATAATTAGGCTGAATAATAAATTAAGAATGAATAATAAAAGACTTTATCCTTTTTCCATCATAATCAAAGTCAAAATCACACTTCTTGTTTAACATTCAGTATTTGAACCCACCTAAGGGACTGATCCTTTGGGAAATTGCAGAATTTTTTTTTCCTTACTGCAAGTTCATTAGGCAAAAACTTCATCTAAAACTACCAGACTTTACACCTTGTGAATATGAAGTAATTATCAAAAAAATCTCTCCTTGCTCTCTTTGTCTGCATGTATTTCTTGGGTTTTAGGGTCTTATGCTTGCGAGGCAAGCACTCTACCAACTGAGCTATATCCCCAGCCCTCACCAGCCTCATTAACAGAATTATTACATAGGATTTTTTTTTTTTTTTTTTTTTTTTTTTTTGTACTGGGGATTGAACCCAGAGGTGCTTTATCACTGAACTACATCCTCAGCTCTTTTTACTTTTTATTTTGCAACAGGGTCTTGGCTAAGTTTCTTAGGGCCTTACTAAGTTGCTAACTCTGGCCTCAAATCTGTGATCCTCCTGTATCAGCCTCCTGAGTCATGG
Source organism: Sciurus carolinensis (assembly GCF_902686445.1). NCBI lineage: Eukaryota > Metazoa > Chordata > Mammalia > Rodentia > Sciuridae > Sciurus > Sciurus carolinensis. The sequence goes on along the minus strand of NC_062218.1, from coordinate 92,412,399 downwards.
GATGACAGGTGTGTTTCACTGTACCCAATACCAAGTTCATATAGAATTTTTGTTATTTGGTACTGGAGACTGAACACATAGCTTCATGTAGGCTAAGTACACACTCTACCACTGAGCTACACCAGCAGCCCCCTATAGGATTATTTTGACATTAATATATACTTGTAGAGAAAGCTAAATATTTGAGATAAACAAAAACAAAAACAAAACAAAACTTCACTAGAAATAATAATACATAATGATTCCCCAACTTGATATAAAAAATTTAAATCCTACTTAGGGGGTTGTAAAAACGGTGTCTATCTTATTTATTCTTACAGCTAGAAAAACAAAACACAACTGCTATGGAATGGGTAGGAATTCAGGACTGCATTTTCTTTTGTCTTATTTTTTCCCCCTGAGTACTGGAGACTGAACCCAGAAGCACTTCACCACTGAGCTATACCCTAGCTTTTTTTATTTTTTAACTTGGAGACAAGGTCTCCTTAAGTTGCCAAGACTGGACTTGAACTTGTGATTCTCCTGTCTCAGTCTCCCAAGACAGGAATTACAAGCATGGGCCAGGCAGAGCTGCATTTCTTATCACATCATGTATATCTCAATGGAGAAATAAGCCCAGACTTTAAGCATGTATTTTCATTGTGTGGCACTTCATAAACACAAGCACAAATAATTTTCATATAATGTCAATTATGAGTGCTTATTTATAGAAGTTATTATATTTCTACCCTCTATTATATAACTTTTCTCATTTTCCATTTTTAGTATAACATTTCTGTTTCTATGTTTTAACCCCAAAATCCTCTTTGAATGAACTCTCTTATTCTATCTTTGGAAGAGTACTTCTCTTTCCGGAGGATTTCAGTGTGTTCACTGAGGTCTGTATGTTCACTCTTTTTAATGAATCTAGTGGTTGTTGGAAAGTCTTCTCTATCTGCTGCTGCCTTGTAACTTGATTATAATCAACAGTATCATTTTATGGAAGTGTTTATAGTTGAAGATGCTTAGTTTATAAATTAAATAAGATAAAGAATTTATAAAATTTCCTGAATATCTGGTTATCATTTTTCAAGTTCAAGATATATCAGTTCTGTGGATCTCAGCTTCCTCATCTGGAAAGCAAAGGGTTTAGAAGCACAGTTTCTAAGGTTTCAATGCTAACAGTCCAGATATTCAACTCTGAGATCAGAATGCCTGGTCTTGACCCTCTTAGGAAGTTTATAATTTCAGTTAATGAGACAATAATGATATCTGACTAATGGCGATGCTATAAAAATGAAACATTTAATGCAAGTGATGTATAATGGAAAGTGCCTATCACTGGAGTGTCTTTCAATAAATATTAGCTCTATTCCTTTTCCTTCCTTCTTTCTTTCTTTCTTTCTTTCTCTCTCTCTCTCTCTTTTTTTTTTTTTTTTTTTTTTGGTACCAGGGATTGAACCCAGGGGGTGCTTAACCACCAAACCACATCACGACCCTTTTTCATATTTTATTAGAGACAGTTGCTTAGGGCCTCACTAGGCTATTGAGGCTGGGTTTGAACTCTTGATCCTCCTGCCTCAACCTCTGGAGTCACTGGGATTACTGGTGTGCTCCACTGTGCCCAGCTCCCGTTACTTTCTGACATCATCATTTTACAAGTAGATATTCATTTACCCTTTCAATTATTTATTTAACTGATATTTACCAGGCATGGTGCTGCAGACCTCTAATTCCAGCTACTTCCAGAGACTGAGGCAGGAGGATTGCACGTTGAAGGCCAACCTCAACAACTTAATGAGACCCTGACTCAAAATTTAAAAAATTAAAAGGACTGGGGGGTGTAGTTCAGTGGTAAAACACCCCTGAGTTCAATCCCCAATACTAAACAAACAAACAAACAACCCTGAATATTTGTTCACCATTCATTCTGTATAGCTATTTATTATACTGGGGATTTTTTTTTTTAAGTCGGGGGAAAAAAAAGTATTATTCCTAACCTCAAGAATCTTAGGGCTGGGGAAATAGCTCAGTTGGTAGAGTGCTTGCCTTGCAAGCACAAGACCCTGGGTTCAATCCCCAGCACCGCAAAAAAAAAAAAAAAAAAAAAAAAAAAAAAAAGAATCTTAAGAGTTTCATGGAGAAGACAAAAGAGCTTTGATAGCAGAGAGAAACTTGGGCATGGGTGGGATGGGGTGAAGGAAGGCTTACAGTGAATGAGGTCATGTCTAAGTTGAAGCCTAGAGCTCAGCTAGAGTTTAACTTTGACTAAGAGTTAGCCACACCACAAGGAGCAGTTACAGAGGTAGGGGCTGGGATGGAAGAATGAGGAGGTCTATGTAGATGGACTATCACAGGCAAGATGCAGATGTATGAAAAAGCAGGAGTATTTAGAACCGTAGATGGCTCTGGCTATCCAGGGAGGAGGCCACATGTGGTGACTGACTGACAAGCCAGTGAAATAGACAGGGGGCTGCTGGCGGTTAAAGTGATGCTGAGGAAGGGAGATCTGGGAAGAAGACTGAGAGAGAGCAGTGAGAGGAGGAGGAGAAGTCAAGGTTGAACAAGAGCAGGTTTGGGTGGGATGTTCAATTCTATAGGATGCAGCAAGGGACTTAGGTGTTACTTTTTCTCCTCTCTTTCCATCTTTCCTTTGGGTTAATTGAGATTTGTTATGTTTACCTTTTAGTTTCCACTTTTTTGCCACTATTGACTTATTAGCGATCCTTTTTTGTTTGTTTTTTAGTGGCTGTTCTAAAACAGAGGTGGCAATTTTTTTCTGTAAAGAGTCATATAATAAATATTTTAGCTTTGTAGAAATTTTGAAAACAAATGGGCTTGGCTGTATTCCAGCAGACCTTTATTTACAAAGCAACAGGCCACATTTGGCTCATGGGCTGTAGTCTTCCAATTCCTGTTCTAGGCGTTACGATATACCTCTTTATCATAGTTTACCTTTAAATAAGATTACACCACTTCCAAGTGTATTTTAAAACCTACCCTATGGTATACTCCCTTTTCCCTCCTCTCCTACTTTATGCTGTTGTAGCCATTTTGTTATAAATTTTACTTCTATACATGTAATAAACTTCATAATTGTTTGTGATTGTTTTTACTTGAATAAAGATCTCTTCTTAAAAAGCCTTTAAAAGAAAAAAAAATCACTTGTTATCTATGCACCTGGATAGAACATCATTTCCAGTGCTCTTCATTTTTCTGTTTAGATCCAAGTTTCTTTCTATCTGTAATTTACTTCTGCCTCCATTGGGATTGGAATGCCTGGAGCTGCCAGGAGCTGGTGAGGTGGTTCTTCTCTCTTTTTTCATGTGCCCCCTTCAAGTGAGTAGCTGGGGCTCCCTTACAGTATGGTGGTATCAGGGTAACCAGGCTTTTTACAGAGTGGTTGGCTTTCCCCAGATCCAGTGCTACAAGAGTAATTGCTTTCAGAGACTCAGGAAGAGGTTTCTCGTTTCCTTATTTGCTTTCTTTCTTTCTTCTTATTTCTTCTTCCTTCTCATCATCCCATGGATTGAACCCAGGGGTGCTTAACCACTGACCCACATCTCCAGCCTTCTTTATTTTTAAATTTTGGGACAGAGTCTTGCTAAGTTGCTTAGGGCCTCACTACATTACCAAGGCTGACCTTGAACCTGTGATCCTCCTGCCTCAGCCTCCTGAATTGCTGGGATTACAGGCATGCGCCTGGCAAGAAGCTTTTAGTCTTGTTGTTTTTGTGTTTTTGTTTTTTTCAACCTAGCATTGGAAGTTATTCAGTTTCATTTTCACTACATTCTATTAGTAAAAAAGTGAGCTATAGCATCAGCCTAGATGAGGGCAGTACACGGACTTGAGGACTATGACTCATGATGGGTGAGGGGCATCCTTAAAGATAAGCTGCCACAGTCCACAGTAGCCATAAGGGTTTTGAGGAAGGGATTATTGTCTTTCAAGGAAGACATTTCACCAACAAAATAAAATGGAAAGTAAAGCTTTAAAAGATATTTAGCTTCCCACTTAGGGAGGAAAGTGCACACGGTGAAATAAGCATATCCTTGCAAGAGAATCTGGATTTGGATCCTGCCTCTTTCATTTATTAATCATGTCTTTGGGTTGAAAACTGCGCTGGTTCATTGCTGGGGATAGAGAGGTGTGGAGGATAGCAATATATTTTAAAAGCCTAGATTCTAGCAGAGGAGCTATTATTATTACTCATGAAAGGATGACATTCCAAGCTGTGTAAAAATGGGAGCCAAAAGATATATTGAGGGCTTAGGTAGTGAACTCCAACATTGTCAGTGGTCAGAGTGGACACAATGTATATTCCTCTGCTCTGGATGATTTTAAGATTTATTCTTCAATATGTAATGTGATCTGTCCTTTCTTCCAGCCACTTTTAAGATTTTTCTCTTTGCTTCCTCTCTTCATCACTTTTACTGTGGTGTGCTTTGACATTTGTATTGATTTCCTATGCTGTGGCAACAAATTACTACAAAGTTAGTGGCTTAACACAATACAAATTTATTGCCTTATGGTTCCAGATATGAGAAGTCCAAATATGTGTCCTGCAGAGCTAAATCCAGATGTGGAGAGGACTGCCTGCCTTCTGGAGGTGCTGGGGGAGAAGCCACACCTTGCTGTTTCCAGTTCCTTGAGGCCAGCTGCATTCCTTATTGTATGGTGTGTTCCTTGCATCGCTTTGACCTCTGCTTCCATTGTCACATCTCCTTCTCTGACTCCCTCTTGTCTCTTTTTTGTAAGGATCCTTATGATTGCATTGGGCCTGCCCAGAAAATTCAGAATAATTTTCCTATTGCAAGATCTTTCATTTAATCACATCTGCAAAGTAATATAAGTAATACTCACAAGTTCTAGAGATTAAAACATGGACATCTTGGGGACCATTATTTTGCCCACTAAGGTGTTTTTGGTCCTCTTTGTTTCATATTTCTTCACTTGAACTATGTTGAACTTCTTGTATCTGTGACTTCACAGTTTTTATTAAACTTGGAAAAATATTTCTTTAATTTTCTTTTTCTTTATGCCACACCCTTCCTTCTGTGACTCTAGTAAATGTTTATTAGACTGTCTGATATGGTGCCATATTCCACTGGTATTATATTCATTTTTTCTTCAGTCTTTTTTTTCTCTATGTAGTTTTTATTGCCATATGTTTATGTCATGTGATCTAATTTGCTGTTAATTCTATTAAATATTAAGTTTTCACTCCAGATATTGTATTTTCATCTCTAGAAGTTTCATTTAGGTCTTTCTTATACCTTTCATTTCTCTTCATATCATGGTAAATATTTTCTTTTATCTTCTTAAACATGTGGAATATATTTATAAGCTGTTTTAATATTTTTGTTTGCTGATTATAGCATATATGCGATTGATTTTATTTTAGCTAAGGATCACATTGTCCTGATTGTTGCATGTCTGGTAATTTTTGATTGGATGCCAGACATTTTTAATTTCATGCCATCGAGTATTGTATCTTATTGTTTTCCATTAACTCTTATTGGACTTTGGGAACATAGTTGAGTCACCTGGAGTTAGTTTTGGTCATTTTGAAGCTTGCTCTTATGACTTGTCTGATTTGGCCAGAACAGATTTTAGAGCTAATATGATCTTGCTACTAAAGCAATAGTTCTCAGAAAGGGCTACCCAGTGCCTCATGTTTAAGGAAATTTTTTTCATCTGGACTTACTGCTAGCTGTATATGAATTTTTATTGTTTATTCCTTGCCTTGGGTAGTTTTCTTACAAAAATGTTACTTAAATAAGTATTCTGCTGAAGATGTGAGGAAAAGACCTCTGCAAATAAGTAGAGCTGCCTTTCTTTTCAGTTCCCTTCTCTCAATTCCTTTGCTTCACAAATTCTAGCCCATTGGCCTCCCTGTACTTGAAAATTAGTGAGACTACTAGGCTCTATTTGGGTGCCTCTACCTGTGCTATAGCCTTCTCAGGCAGTAAACTAGGGGTAATCATAGGGTTTTTCTTTCATAGTTTAAAGTTCTTGACTACCTGTTATCTAATGTATGAAAACAATTGCTTTGCATATTTTGTCTGGTTTTCTGATTGCTTAAGGTGGGAGGTTAAATCCAGTCCCTATTATTCCATTATGGTTAAAACCTTTCAGTATTATCTTTTAAGTAGAAAAACAAATATATATTAAACGTATATATTTATTTAACAGAACAATTTATAAACACCTTTATTGCCACTTCCTGTGAAGTATTTTTTTTTTTTTTTTTCCAAAAGAGGTAGATGTTTATTTCATACCTTGTTATTCACCTTTTATTTCCAAACTGAAGAGAAGCAGAGAGGGATTAGAAAACTGAAATATCAGTCAAAGGGAAAGTTGGGAAAGAAATTTCCCCTTCTTCCCTTAACATAAACATTTTTGTTATTTTACACAAAGCTTTGCATAATTGAATTCAAACCAGCTTTTTTTTTTTTTTTTTTTTGTGAACAAATGGGATACATGTTCTTTCTCTGTTTGTACATAGAGTAAAGGTATACCATTTGTGTAATCATACGTTTACATAGGGTGATGTTGGTTGATTCATTCTGTTATTTTTTCCCCTTCCCCCCACCCCTCCCATCCCTCTTTTCCCTCTATACAGTCCTTCCTTCCCCCATTCTTGCCCCCCTCCCTAACCCTCACTCTAACCCTAAAACTAACCCCTCCCACGCCCCATTATGTATCATCATCCACTTATCAGCGAGATCATTCTTCCTTTGGTTTTTTGAGATTGGCTTCTCTCACTTAGCATGATATTCTCCAATTTCGTCCATTTCCTTGCAAATGCCATAATTTTATCATTCTTTATGGCTGAGTAATATTCCATTGTATATATATGCCACAGTTTCTTTATCCATTCATCAACTGAAGGGCATCTAGGTTGGTTCCACAATCTGGCTATGGTGAATTGAGCAGCAATGAACATTGATGTGGCTGTATCTCTGTAGTATGCTGATTTTAAGTTCTTTGGGTATAGGCCAAGGAGTGGGATAGCTGGGTCAAATGGTAGTTCCATTCCAAGTTTTTTAAGGAATCTCCATACTGCCTTCCAGAGTGGTTGCACTAATTTGCAACCCCACCAGCAATGTATGAGTGTACCTTTTTCCCCACATCCTCGCCAACACCTGTTGTTGCTTGTGTTTTTGATAATCGCCATTCTGATTGGGGTGAGATGGAATCTTAGGGTGGTTTTGATTTGCATTTCTTTTATTACTAGAGATGTTGAACATTTTTCCATATGTTTGTTGATTGTTTGTAGGTCTTCTTCTGTGAAGTGTCTATTCATTTCCTTAGACCATTTGTTGATTGGATTATTTGTAGTCTTGGTGTTGAGTTTTTTGAGTTCTTTATAGATTCTGGAGATTAGTGCTCTATCTGAAGTGTGATTGGCAAAGATTTTCTCCCACTCTGTAGGTTCTTTCTTCACATTGCTGATAGTTTCCTTTGCTGAGAGAAAGCTTTTTAGTTTGAATCTATCCCAGTTGTTGATTCTTGCTTTTATTTCTTGTGCTATGGGAGTCCTGTTGAGGAAGTCTGGTCCTAAGCCGACATGTTGAAGATCTGGACCTACTTTTTCTTCTATAAGATGCAGGGTCTCTGGTCTGATTCCGAGGTCCTTAATCCATTTTGAGTTTAGTTTTGTGCACGGTGAGAGATATGGGTTTATTTTCATTTTGTTGCATATGGATTTCCAATTTTCCCAGCACCATTTATTGAAGAGGCTATCTTTTCTCCATTGCATATTTTTGGCCCCTTTGTCTAGTATGAGGAAATTATATTTGTTTGGGTTTGTGTCCGTGTCCTCTATTCTGTACCATTGATCTACCTGTCTATTTTGGTACCAATACCATGCCGTTTTTGTTACTATTGCTTTGTAGTACAGTTGAAGTTCAGGTATTGCAATACCCCCTGCTTCATTTTTCCTGCGAAGGATTGCTTTAGCAATTCTGGGTTTCTTATTCTTCCAGATGAATTTCATGATTGCTTGTTCTACTTCTGTAAGGTACATCGTTGGGATTTTAATTGGAATTGCATTGAATCTGTATAGCACTTTTGGTAGTATGGCCATTTTGACAATATTAATTCTGCCTATCCAGGAACATGGGAGATCTTTCCATCTTCTAAGGTGTTCCTTAATTTCTTTCTTTAGTGTTCTGTAGTTCTCATTGTAGAGGTCTTTCACCTCTTTTGTGAGATTGATTCCCAAGTATTTTATTTTTTTCGAGGCTATTGTGAATGGAGTAGTTTTCCTAACTTCTCTTTCTGAAGATTCATCACTTATGTATAAAAATGCATTGGATTTATGAGCATTGATCTTGTATCCTGCTACTTTACTGAATTCACTTATGAGTTCTAAGAGTTTTCTGGTGTAATTTCCAGGTTCCTCTAAGTATATAATCATATCATCAGCAAATAGGGATAGTTTGAGTTCTTCTTTTCCAATTCGTATCCCTTTAATTTCTTTGGTCTGTCTAATTGCTCTGGCTAGAGTTTCAAGGACGATATTGAATAGGAGTGGTGAGAGAGGGCATCCCTGCCTTGTTCCAGATTTTAGGGGGAATGCTTTCAGTTTTTCACCATTAAGAACAATATTAGCCATGGGCTTAGCATAGATGGCCTTTACAATGTTAAGGACCGTTCCCACTATCCCTATTTTTTCTAGTGTTTTGAGCATGAAGGGGTGCTGTATTTTATCAAATGCTTTTTCTGCATCTATTGAAATAATCATGTGATTCTTGACTTTAAGTCTGTTGATATGGTGAATTACATTTATTGATTTCCTGATGTTGAACCAACCTTGCATCCCTGGGATGAAACCCACTTGATCATGGTGCACTATCTTTTTAATATGTTTTTGTATGCGATTTGCTAAAATTTTGTTGAGAATTTTTGCGTCGATGTTCATTAAGGATATTGGTCTGAAATTTTCTTTCCTCGATGTGTCTCTGTCTGGTTTAGGTATCAGGGTGATATTGGCTTCGTAGAATGAGTTTGGGAGGGTTCCCTCCTCTTCTATTTCATGGAATACTTTGAGGAGTATTGGAATGAGCTCTTCTTTAAAGGTTTTGTAGAACTCGGCTGAGAAACCATCAGGTCCTGGACTTTTCTTTGTTGGTAGGCTTTTGATGACTTCTTCTATTTCATTACTTGAAATTGGTCTATTTAAATTGTGTATGTCCTCCTCGTTTAGTTTAGGCAATTCATAGGTCTCTAGAAAGTTGTTGATATCTTCAAAATTTTCTATTTTGTTGGAATATAGATTTTCAAAATAGCTTCTAATTATGTTTTGTATTTCAGTCGAGTCTGTTGTGATATTTCCTTGTTCATTCCGAATTTTGGTGATTTGGGTTTTCTCTCGTCTTCTCTTTGTTAGTGTGGCTAAAGGTTTATCAATTTTGTTTATTTTTTCGAAGAACCAACTATTTATTTTGTCAATTTTTTGTATTGTTTCTTTCGTTTCAATTTCGTTGATTTCAGCTCTGAGTTTAACTATTTCCTGTCTTCTACTACTTTTGGTGTTGGTCTGTTCTTCTTTTTCTAGGGCTTTGAGCTGTAGTGTTAGGTCATTTATTTTTTGAGTTTTACTTCTTTTATTAAATGCGCTCCATGAAATAAATCTTCCTCTAAGTACCGCTTTCATAGTGTCCCAGAGATTTTGATATGATGTTTCTTTGTTCTCGTTTACCTCTAAGAATTTTTTAATTTCCTTCCTAATATCTTCTGTTATCCATTCCTCATATAATAGCATATTGTTTAATCTCCAGGTGTTGGAGTAATTTCTGTTTTTTGCTCTTTCATTTATTTCTAGTTTCAATCCATTATGGTCTGATAAAATACAAGGAAGTGTCTCTATCTTCTTGTATTTGCTAACATTAGCTTTGTGGCATAATATATGGTCTATTTTAGAGAAGGATCCATGTGCTGCTGAGAAGTGTATTCACTCTTCATTGGATGGTATATTCTATAAATGTCTGTTAAGTCTAAATTATTGATTGTGTTATTGAGATCTATGGTTTCTTTGTTCAATTTTTGTTTGGAAGATCTGTCCAGTGGTGAGAGAGGCGTGTTAAAATCACCTAGTATTATTGTATTGTGGTCTATTTGATATCTGGAATTGAGAAGGATTTGTTTGACATACATGGGTGAGCCACTGTTTGGGGCATAGATATTTATGATTGTTATGTCTTGCTGATTTATGGTTCCCTTAAGCATTATGAAATGTCCTTCTTTATCCCTTCTGATTAACTTTGGCTTGAAGTCCACTTTATCTGAAATGAGGATGGATACCCCAGCTTTTTTGCTGGGTCCATGTGCATGGCAAGTTTTTTCCCATCCTTTCACCTTTAGTCTATGGGTATCTCTTTCTAAGAGATGAGTCTCTTGCAGGCAACATATTGTTGGATCTTTCTTTTTTATCCAATCTGCCAGTCTATGTCTTTTGATTGATGAATTCAGGCCGTTAATATTCAGGGTTATTATTGAGATATGATTTGTATTCCCGGTCATTTGACTCATTTTATTCATTTATTTGCTTATTTTTGACACAACTTGGTTCCTCTTTATTTGAGATTTCCTTTAGGATATCTCCTCCCTTTGCTGATTTGCTTCTTTGTTTTTCATATCTTCTTCATGGAATATTTTGCTGAGAATGTTCTGTAATGCTGGCTTTCTTTTTGTATATTCTTTTAGCTTTTGTTTATCATGGAAGGATTTTATTTCGTCGTCAAATCTGAAGGTAAGTTTTGCTGGGTATAAGATTCTTGGTTGGCATCCATTTTCTTTTAGGGCTTGAAAAATGTTATTCCAGGCCCTTCTAGCTTTTAGGGTCTGGATTGAAAAATCTGCTGATATCCGTATTGGCTTCCCCCTGAATGTAATTTGGTTCTTTTCTCTCACAGCCTTTAAGATTCTGTCTTTATTTTGTATGTTAGGTATTTTCATTATAATGTGCCTTGGTGTGGGTCTGTTGTAATTTTGTGTATTTGGAGTCCTGTAAGCCTCTTGAACTTGATTTTCCATTTCGTTCTTCAGATTTGGGAAATTTTCTGAAATTATCTCATTGAATAGGTTGTGCATTCCTTTGGTTTGTTTCTCTAAGCCTTCCTCAATCCCAATAATTCTCAAATTTGGCCTTTTCATGATATCCCATAGTTCTTGGAGATTCTGTTCATGATTTCTTACCATCTTCTCTGTTTGTTCAACTTTGTTTTCGAGGTTAAATATTTTGTCTTCAATATCTGAGGTTCTGTCTTCCAGGTGTTCTATCCTATTGGTTGTGCTTTCTATGGAGTTCTTAATTTGGTTTATTGTTTCCTTCATTTCAAGGATTTCTGTTTGGTTTTTTTTCAATATCTCTAACTCTTTATTGAAATGGTCTTTTGCTTCCTGTATTTGCTCTTTTAACTGTCTATTGGTGCGTTCATTCAATGCCGGCATTTGCTCTTTCATTTCATCATTTGCTTCCCTTATCATGTTGATTATGTACATTCTGAACTCCCTTTCTGACATTTCTTCTGCCATGCTGTCATTGGATTTTATTGATATAACATCCAGATTTCTTTGAGGCATTTTCTTCCCTTGTTTTCTCATATTGTTCAGGTATCAGTGGACTGCAGAGATGTTGCAGATTTCCTCTATTGACTTATAATGTCCCTGAAGATTGCTAGTGTATCCCCTCTTATCCTTCAGTAGCCTGAAGTCTTAGAGGAAGTTGATACTTCGGTGTTCCCCTAGGTAGCTGCCTCTCTAGGGGTGGTGGTCTTCAGGTGGGGTATATTCCCTGCTAGAGGGCAGAGGTGCCTCTACTTGTTGACCAATGGTCATCCAAAGGGGAACTAGACTGCGGGCTGAGGCAATGCCTGTTTGGGCCTGTGTCTCTGGTTTTACCGTCTTTGTGGGAAAACCTCACTCGGCGGGGAAGACCCACCCGGTGGGGAGGTCTTGCTAGTCCGTTCCCCTCCTAGAGGTTCCCCTCAGTCCACAACTACCGCCTGGGCAGGGCAGCCTTCCAAAGCAACGTTTCCAGGGGCCTGGACCTACCTCCTGGGCTTGGGAGCCCTGCCCTTTGCAGACGAGTCTCCTTAGGTGGCCCCTCCTCAGAGAGCTGCCCGAAGTCCTGGAACCTTCGCTCCACCCCTCAGCTGGTCTCTGTGTAGCTCTCCTGGGCCTGGGAGCCTCACCCTTTGTAGACGAGTCTCCTTAGGTTGTCCCTTCTTAGAGAAGCTGCCCGAAGTCCTGGAACCTTCACTTCGCCCCTCAACTTGTCTCTGTGTAGTTCATTCAAGAAAAGGTGCCTAGGTCCCTGGACCGGACCTTGCTATGCACCTAATCACCTGGCTATGCGACCCGCCCTCTGACCAGTCACTTGGAGCCTCGTACATATGTTCCAAGCCCCAATGACCCGTCGCTCGTCTCTTCCTCCAGACAGCCACCCAGTGCTCTGTGTGGGCGCTTGGAGACCAAGCCACTCACTGCGTACCTCCACCTCCTCTGGGCAGTCCCCTCCCCGTTGCTCAGGCGGTTGCTGGATCCAAACAACTCGCCACCTGGGCAGGGCAGCCTTCGCAGGCAACGTTCTCTTTCTCTGGCAGCCACTCTTTCTCTGGCAGCCACTGGAGCCCTGGCAGATCGCTTCAAAACCAAGTGGTGTGTCGCACAACCTCCTTTGCAAAGTTCCCCGCTTTCTGAGTTCACTGCTCCAGCGGGGGAGGTGTGTCTTGCCGCCTGGGCAGGGCAGCCTTCGCAGGCAACGTTCCCAGGGGCCTGGACCTCCCTCCTGGGCTTGGGAGCCTCACCCTTCGCAGACGAGTCTCCTTAGGTTAGAGAATCTGCCCGCGGTCCTGGAAACTTCAATCCGCCATTTTTCGCTCTGCTACGCTGTCCGTGTTTACTGCTCTGGCGGGGGAGGGGCGACCCGCCGAGTCACTCTACTTCACAAAGTTCCCTGCGTTTTGGGGCTACTGCCCCATCGGGGACGCCTCCCCTATGGGAGAGACTCACCCGGCGGCTTTGAGTTGGTCCCAAGTCACTATCTCCTCTTTTGAATCTTGAGTCCTGGAGCAACATGAAATGCAGCCGCCCTCTAGTCCACCATCTTGAACCTCCTCTCCGAAGTATTTCTTAAGAAAGAAACTATAACTATATAGGCTTCTATTGTCCTTAATTCCATAATAACCAGTTGTGTAGATCAAAGACCAATCTCAGTATGGAACAGGTGGTAGTGTATAGATCATCTCCTTCTCCCTTTCTAACCTAATGAGATTTAGAATTTATCTTAGTAGATGGTTCACAATCATCCCTTAACTACCCATCCTACCCACCCCTCAGATCACTCTAATCCCCAAATATAATGGGTAATTCTATGTGTCAAGTTGACTAGACCACAGGATTCCCAGACAGATTAGACATTATTTCTGAGTGTGTCGCTGAGGATGTTTCTGGAAGAGATTAATATTTGAATTGCTAGACTAAGTAAAGCTGACTGAGTCTCCTTTGCTGTCAGTCAAAACTGGGGGAGACTCACTGTTCTTTCATTAGAAAAATCTCTGCACCACTCTGTGCTCCTGTTTTCAGGATCTTCTTTTCTCTCTGATCATATCTTATCTTCCCCTTGTCAGCAACTCCTGGGCCACTACTGTCCTGCCCCCAGACCTCAGTGACTGTGGCCCCTCTGCCTGGTCAGTGACTGACCTTTAGCATAAGGTCCATCAGCTTCAAGCATCATTCATCAGGATTTCTGGTTTCTGTGCTTCTGCCTGGGAGGGACCTGAGAATCACACCAAGGAGGTTACCACTCTTCCTACTACAAGGCCAGACTTAAAGTTTATACAGACTTCTTCCGACATGATAAATTCTGGGACAAAGCAGCTAGATTGCTGCACTCTCTAAATTCTTCTTTCCAATCTAGTCATGTGAGGAGCTTGGAAGTGAGCGGGTGAGCCCCGTTCATCATATCTCCCCTTTTCTCTCAAGAGAACTCCTCAAGAAAGCCAACCTATATAAAAAAGTATAATTGAACACATTAATAATGAAGATTGAATTATGCTATTTTCCAGGGTTGCAGACACATTGAAAACCAGCACTTTGAGTAAAAATGGGCAAGTATTGCCTCCTATATTTTAAGTATGTATTATTATTAGAGTTCATTTTTAATTTTATATACCTACATTTCTCTCCAGCTGATCATAAATTTGCTAAACCCCAACGTAAAACAATTTTTAGCAAGAGGGTGCATGAGGGAAGTTATAGTGGGTTATTAAAGCAGTAGAGAGAAACCTAAATATTGCTGAACAGGTCATAAATGGAGCTTTAAAATGAGCAGTTAAATAGCCAAAGAATACTGATTATTAAAATCAAAAAGTTATAAGATCCCATGTGAATTCAGATTACAACTATTAACTCTTTCATAAATTTTCTTAAACTTGATAAGAACATACTTTAAAGAAGAGAAGCTTTTTGTGTCTTTAGCAAGTTTCAGGGTTTATTTTTATTTTTTCATTTTGTGACATAAATAGCCAAAATGAATTTCTGTCTTCTAGTGATAGACCTTTTAATCCAAATCCGAAAGATATTTAAATAAAAATTATATTATAGTTAACTTTTAAAAATGACTATTTGCCCTCAATTTCACATAAGAAAACAGTAAGAAAATGCAGCCAAGGACATGAATAGACAGTGTATTAGATGACTAATACAAATGACTAATAAATACTATATATAAAAATCTGTTTAATCCCTTTAATAAAGATGCAAATTGATATCAGAATATGGTACCATTATTTCTCCATTATATCAACAACAAAAAAGATTTAAAAGATGATACTCTATGATGGCAAAGATACATTGAAATAGTCACTCATATACTATTGATGGGGGTATACATTGATACAACCTTTCTCAGAATAAATTTGCCAACACATAAGAAGAATATTAATCATGTTCATACCCTTAATCAAAGATTTTCTCTTTATAAATTCTAGGAAATAAACAGAGCTATGGATTTAGATTTATGCACAAAGGTTATTAGAAGAGCAAAATTATAAAGTATTTTGTAACAGAATAATTTTAGCTGCAAGTACCTAAAACACAGACACAAACTGTCTTAAAGAGCAAATCTATTTCATATAATGGGAAGTATAGAAGAAGAGGTGAGGTGGGTTCTGTGATTCACCAACATCACTAAAGAACTGTTTTGTTCATCTGTAATTTTCAGAGCTGGCAGGAAGTAAGATGCTGCATACAGAGTCAATAATGTCTGGAGGAAGAAGATAGACCATCTCTTTTGGTGGCTCTGTCCTAGATGAGAAAAACTCTCAAATCTTTCTCTCAAAATTTCCCCTTGGGGGGTAAGGGTAATCAGGCCTATGGGGCTGACACAAGTGTACATCTTAAGTTCAATTAAAAGAACTATTGTCTTTTCTTTTAAATGCACAGTATTGTTGTACTTTGGTTATAACTGTTTTTGCTAGGTGTTTAAGACCAAGCAGGTCAAATTGACCTTGTTCCTATCTATTGTTAAGAGTCAGCTGAGCCCCCTCAGGGGGTCACTCTTGGGATTTCATGAGCAGCCTCTTAGCTCCTTTAGTGTCATCTCCCAGGATGAGTCAGGGTCTCCTTGAACATGTAACTTCCCTTGGAAGCATCGGGGATGTCTCCTTCTCCAATGAACTCCTCTTTGCAATGTGCACTGATGGTTTTCTCTTCTCAAGAGTCTCATTTATCTCCCTGATCAGGAATCATGTGACCCAGTGTAAAGTCCTTAGAGAAGTCCCCTGTTCCCTGGGTTTGAGCTAACTCAGAGGGCAAGAGCCAATATTGACTATTTTCTCTTTTTTTTAACCCTTTTATTTCCTTAATTTTAGTCTCTAATCTTTGATCTTAAACATCAGCTAGCCAGTTTCACCAGTCTTAAAATAAGAGTACTGGGTTTTAACTTTAATATCTATGACTTTATAGTTATTTACCCCTTCTATTTTTGGGGTCAATATTAATACTAGAAGTTAGCCTTACATCATCCTGTCTGTCCTGTAGGTGATGGCCTATTACCTCAAATTAACTTAGATTGTTATATCAGAAGTTATACTTCTGTAAGGCATTAACAGATAACAGTTAAGGTCTACAAGGAAAATGCAAAAAGAAATTAACAGGAGTAAAAAAATATTTTTTAAAGTTTTTTTTATTGTAAACAAATGGGGTACATCTTGTTTCTCTTTTTGTACATGAAGTAGAGGCATACCATTTGTGTAATCATACATTTTACATAGGGTAATGATGTTTGATTCATTGTTATTTTTTCCTTCCCCCCACCCCTCCCACTCCTCTTTTCCCTCTATACAGTCCCTCCTTCCTCCATTCTTGCCTCCCTCCCACCCACCATTATGTATCATCATCTGCTTATCAGTGAGATCATTCATCTTTTGGATTTTTGAGATTGGCTTGTCTCACTTAGCATGATATTCTCCAATTTCATCCATTTGCCTGCAAATGCCATAATTTTACTATTCTTTATGGCTGAGTAATATTCCATTGTGTATATATATACCACAGTTTCTTTATCCATTCATCAATTGAGGGACATCTAGGTTGGTTCCACAATCTGGCTATTGTGAATTGAACAGCTATGAACATTGATGTGGCTGCCTCACTGTGTATGCCGATTTTAAGTCCTTTGGGTATAGGCCAAGGAGGGGGATAGCTGGGTCAAATGGTTGTTCCATTCCAAGTTTTCTGAGGAATCTCCACACTCTTTTCCAGAGTGGCTGCACTAATTTGCAACCCCAACAGCAATGTATGAGTGTACCTTTTTCCTCACATCCTCTCCAACACCTATTGTTGCTTGTATTCTTGATAATCACCATTCTAATTGGGGTGAGATGGAATTTTAGGGTAGTTTTGATTTGCATTTCTCTTATTACTAGATATGTTGAACATTTTTCATATATCTGTTGATTGCTTGTAGATCTTCTTCTGTGAAGTGTCTGTATATTTAGTTCCTATAATAACTATGAGCCAAGAAACATAATTTTTATAATCTGAAACTTTTACTTTAAACTTTAGTTTGAAGAACACCAATTTTTTACAATGTTCTTCTAAACCTTATGCTTTAAAGACTTATATACTTGGAAGATATGACAAAAAACCAGTAACAGTTCCATGATTACACTGATGTTTTTATAGTAACCAAGTTTAGCTTTTAAAGAAAAGTTCAGAATCTGTAACATAGTGTAATACTCTAAAATAATGTTGTTTAACCAGAGTTGTACAAACCCTAATTCCTGTGAGATTAGTTTTTCTAAAGAATAAAACTTAACAAACATAAGAAATTATCTTGATAAATAAAAGTAGATTAATGTCTTAAGAAATCCTTTTTACTTCAATCCATAGAGTATTAAACTTTGGTGTATATCAGTATATTAATATTTGACCTTAGGGAAAAACCTTGAATAACTTTAACTGATTGTGCTACTTAACATATGACTAATTTTGTTGCATATAAATTTTTTGAAATTTACCCTCCATAAACCTTCTGCAACTTACTTGACATTCTACAATTTTTAGTTTATCACACAAGACTTTCTCATCCAGAAACATTTCTGTTTCCTTCTATTTTTCACATTCTGAAACAATCCTTATGAAATTTCTGAATTTTTCAATTACTCCTCTTATTAAAGTGAAATACCCTATGCAATTTATAGTACTTTAATTGAAACACAGCTGAAATTCTTGGAATGTTTACATATATAATTATACTTATTAGAACTTTAACTTTTAGTAAACTTGCTTTAGTGAAGACCCAGAAACAAAGCGATCTTAAACTCTTTTTTCACTTACCAATTTATAAAAACACATTTAATGTTTAAATATATTATCTCATGGAATTTAAGAAGAGTACTTGATTTTATATTTAGCAGTTGATGTTTTTAGCACTTTAACTTTGTAAATTAATCAGATGTCTCCTCTAACAAACATATCTATGATTAATCCCATTGATGTTGATATTAAATCTAATTCACTCATTTTTAACTGTAAAAACCAAGATATTGGACAGTATATTTAATGGTACTAACTATCTCTTCCCTGTTGAAAAATCCTAGGAACAAAGGGTATTACATTCTAGACATTTTCTGGAAACCAACTCTGTTAATTGTTGGACCACTTGGAAAAACTTACAAGTTATTAATTTTAAAGCTCTATTTACTCTCATCTGTTTACCTAATTTAAATTGAGTTTTTTTAAGTCAGGTGAACTAAAAGGTATTTGGATCCATCTCTCTTTTAGATTTTAATTTATGAGTGCTCATTTTACTATATGCCAATTTTGATATCATGTATGTGATATAGGAACAAAAGCACATATGTAGACATAACAACACAATACACAGGTGTGCACACATACATAAAACAGACAGGAAACAGATCTTGTAACTATTTGTAGGTAGATCTCCATGGGTAGGAGGCAGTGCTATAGATGTTTGCTGAAGTCTCTATTAGATTTAAATTGTTAGAAATTAAAATAGAGTTTATCAGACTTTCACATTATGACTTAAATACAGAGACCTGTGTAGTTGGAAACACTAGGTGTAAAGCATAACATCACCATATCTATATATATTTTTTTAGAATTTTGTGAAAAGACATTCTTCAATGTATTTAGAGATAACCTTTGAAAATCTGGCCTCTGAACAAAGACAGAGTATAAAAACTTCTATAGTTAGATCAAATAAGAATGATCAGAAAAATATTTTCATTTAGGCATACAGAATCAAATGTGAATTCACCATGAAACCATGAGCTCAAAAATGTAGAATTTTAAAAAAAACAAGAACTCTAAAAAAAAAATGACACAGTTGCATTTAGTAAAGCCGCATGCAGAACATCTTTATCAGATCAGAGTGCACTTTTGGCTCAGATTAGAGTCAGTTTAGATATTGAAAAAATGAGAGAAATTCTTAGGTAAAGATTCTCAAGGTAGAGAAGAGAAGAATTGATCATTCCATTTTCCCTCCCTGTGCTATAAGTGTTTAGGGATGAACTTGTTAATCCCTAAGAGAAAGCAGGGTGGTCCCAGTGCCTCAGGAAGCTGAGGCAGGAGTATTACAAATTCAAAGCCAGCCTCAGCAATGGTGAGGCACTAAGCAATTCAGTGAGACTCTGTCTCTAAATAAAATACAAAATAGGGCTGGGGATGTTGTTCAGTGATTGAGTGCTCCTTAGTTCAATCCCTGGTACCCAAAAAAAGAAAGAAAGAAAGAAAAAAAGAAAAAAGAAAGAAAGCAGGGCGGCAGAGTGCAAGAACAGATAAGATAGTCATTTAGGCTTGAATTTAAAAGTGACACTTTGTTTTGGTCTCAAACCAGTTTGGGGTAATCACCTCTGCAAACTCTGTAAGCCTTGGAGAGATAGAGATCTGGCAGAAGCTAAGAAATAAGGGAAGCTGCTGTTTTGAGCTTGTGAAGCAAAATCTCATACATAGGGCATTTTAGCCATACTTTCGTTTGTAAAATCAGTCTCTTAAGGTATGGTCCTAAAGTTTATGTTTCCTCAGAGACCCTTTTCATTTCCCCAGTTGGTAATCAGGCCAGGTTCAATGTGGAAAATTATTAGGCATCTCTTTCATCTTGACTGTAAATAGGTCATCCCTTACTATTACTTTTAAGGATAAATAAAAAAGAACAGAACATGGACACCTATGTGGAGAAAACTGTCTCTTTGGCTAGGGGACATATCCATGATCCCAGTATCTCTAGAGGTCAGCAGTTTCTGCCTTTTCTTCCATGACCTCTGTCTGGGGCCTCACTTGGAATGGAGGATACTTAGCTAGCTTCTTGGTAACTATTTTAATTTAAGGGTGGACATTTGCCAGCTAATTGTGCCCTTAAAATTTCTCTGTCCTTTAAGGTCCTCATACTCACAGGACCATAATTCATATTATGCTCCCCAATTTGAAGTGGGAGGTAAGTCTGTTAGTCTCTGGGTGATATCTCCACTAGAGAAAATAAATAATTTGGATTCCTGAACTAGGTAGGACAGATGAGGGGTTGTTTTACTCTAATGAACAGAGACAGATTTCTGTACGTCCAGATGAGGGAAGTACAGAAGAAAATGCTTCTTATGAGAGTCAGGAGAATGTAGTCTAATTTTAAAGCTAGGGGAGCTCTATCTTGAGAATCTCTCATACCATTATGTTAAGAGGCAAATAATGTGAATAGAATTGGGGTAGAAGCATTTCTGAAGAGGGAGAGATTGCTTGGCTCATGCTCTGGGGATTAAGGGTCACCTCTTTCCCAAAGTCCTCAGATCAGACTGAGATTTCATCTCAAAATCCAAGATTCATTGGGTGAGGGTGCCCTCCACCATCAGGCCAAGTCAATCAGAAACAGAGACAGCGCTTAGTATTTGGTACCCCTGATGGCTGTCGGGGTTAGACTCTGGTCATGAGACTTTCATGCAGTATTAGGGAATGACCCTGGCCAGCTGCCTTCAGTTCTCTCAAGTCTTCCTCTGTCCCAAGCACCAAACTTCTCTCACAGAAAAGAAACTGAAGTAAGTCTGGATTGACATTCCCAACACCTGGGTGAAGGGGGATCTAACCCTCCTCTTGACTTGACTGACAATAGGGTGACATCAGACTTTCAAGTCCCACTGTCATGACAACTCTAGGTCACCTTGGCCCATGCCGACCAATTCTAATTGGATTCCTAACCATACATTCTTACAGGTTTTATGGCTAGGAGGAACTATCCTTATCTCCCAGAGTTTCAGGGTCTGGTCACAAAAATCTCCTGCTGCAGGGAAACTTGGATTCCTCTTATCAACATTATTTTGGACCTGCAGTAAACAGGTAGTTTGCTAAGGAATGTGACATATCCTATCCACAGAGGCCAGACAGGGCTGTAGGTAAATTGCTTCTTGGAAAAGAAAGCATGTGTGGGTCAGTGCAGTGGGCCCATTTAGTAGAATTATACAAAATATTTAACTTTTATAATGTCACAGATGTCCTCATGAACTGAAGTTAAGATATCTAATATCATTTGATTTTTACAAAATACCTTTCTTTTGACATTACCTCTATGTTTAGTAGAGATCCCTTTATCTGTATCAGGTAGGGCTTTCTTAGTAAAGTGTAGTTAGGACTTTATCTGCCACATTACATCTTTTAGACCGATATGAAGGAAAATGCTGGGGTTAGATCATCATATTAGCAGACACAGATCAAGCCTGCCTATGTAGGAAGTTAGGAAGATTTGTAGGTCTCAAATTGCCTCAGAAAAAAGTTTGTGACTCTGACAGTGTCTTTTGATAGTTATCAGGCACTCCTGTCTATGAAACTTTCCTTTATTGCCTCCATCTTTACTTTTGGTGGACGTTCATCTGCTATTTTGGGGGAAGAAAATGAAGAAGAAGGCTGAGGGTCAGTACCTGATCTAGAGGGTTTATGGAGCAGGAATCAGCAAGAATAAATTGTAGAGCAGAGTAAGGCTGGTATAATAATGGCCTTGAGCAAAGGTAAAAGAAAGCTTGGAGGCAAGAAACCTTAGGCCATTTGCCATTTGTTGTAGGAAATTGTCTAAGTCTTGGAGGATTTGGGATCAAAGGTCCTGAATTCCAAATTTGAGCCATTGACTTAGGTTGTATAATTTAGATGGTGGCCAGATATGGGTATTCAGCCTAATAAGGTATTTGCTTTTGTGGTCAGAGATGAGATGGAGAATTTTGAAATTAAATGAGACAACCTACGGGGGAGTTCAGTGGAATAGACTGGTTAGCCCCCCATGTTGGAGAGGTATGACAAGGATGATGGTCAAAATCAAAGCATTCTTTGATGTTTCTCATTACTGGACAGAGTTCCACAGGAGAATGAGAGGGTGTCCTCTTCTAAAATCTCAATAGTGGAGGACCCCTGGGGTCTAGATGAGTCAAAAGGTGAGGATCTTGGGCAAGGTTCCTCTGCACAAGACTGGAAGGAAGGGATCTTACCTCTCTGAAGAATGAGGAGGCCAGTGTGGGAACAAAATGGTAGAAAGTGTTCTCTGATGCAGAGGTCTGACCACATAAGTGAAGGAAAGAATTGGAAAGGACAGGGTTAGAAGGAGGATGCCTCCAACACCAATAAAGTATCCAATACAGGTCCTTACTCCATGTACATGGCCGTAGGCAGCAAAAGTCTAGCCCAGGATTGGGGTCAATTTCAGGTTGCCTACCAGCAGTCATTGAGCTATAGTGGACTAAGAGAGTGTGAAGGGCCTTCTTCTTCAGGAGGAAAGAAGGAAAGAAATGGAAGGGAAATGAGAAGAGAAAGGATGTTAGAGGTTTGTTAGGACAGGAAGGGGTAGAGAGCCCCAAACCCCATCCCAATTTCAACACCAAATGAAAGCAAATCAAAGATAATACAAAAAGAAAAAGAAAGGGAAACAGACCCCAACGGATCAGTAATGCTTTATTAAGCAGCAGAGGGGCACATTTTAAAGGGAAAAATGGTGAATGGATACAACAGTAGTCTAAGTTTTATAGGGTTTGGCAGGGTCAGGTCATGGGAGGAGTTGGTCAGTTACTTTTGGCCGGCTTACTTACTGTGAACAGGGGCATCTCAGCAGATAAGGGAGATTGGGACAGGTCAGGTTCCTGAGCTCCCTTTTTCCCTGATGGTTTTTTAAGTCTCCATTTTCTTCACATTGTCTATTAGCTTAAAAGAACAGAAATTTATTTTACACTTTGGGAAACTGGGAAATCTAAATCAAGGTACTGGTTTAGTTCTTGGTGAGGGTGTCTTCCTGGCTTGTAAATGGCTATCTTTCTCATGGACTTCACATGGCAGGGAAAGACTGACAGCTGTCATCCCTTCTTTTGCTAATCTCTACCCTCATGACCTCATCTAAACCTAAGTGCACCCTCAGAGGCCCCTTCTACAAATACCAGCATGTTGGGGATTAGAGCCTCAACATATGAATTTGCAGGGAAGGAAGAATAAACATTCAGTCCATAACAAATGTGTCCCCCCAAAAAAAATGAGGGGGGAGAAAAGAAAACTACATATATTTTTATCTATAATACATATACATTATGTGTTGATGTATACAAAGAGAGGTCAGGGATAGATGATAAAATGTTAGTTACGTATCTCTCTATGAATAAGATAATTATTTATTTTTATTTTCTCCTTTATCCTTTACTGTATTTTCACTCTTTTTTACATAGATATACATTTAAATTTTTTTTTTTTATTCTTAGTAAGTACACATCAATTTCATTTGGGAACAGAAAAAATGTGAACATTTCAGAGTAATCTTAGCAAAGTAATATGTGGTATTGAAAAATATTTTCATTATCTTTTTTTTATGGTGATAAATATTTTAAAAAATGTTTTTTCATACATGTATACAGGGTAATAATGTCTGTCTCATTCTACCATCCTTCCCATCCCCATCACCCTTTCCCTCTCCTCTCTCCCCTCTGCATAATCCAAAGTTCCTACATTCTTCCCATCCCACTTCCCACTATGGATCAGCATCTGCTTATCAGAGAAAATACTTGGTCTTTGTTTTTTGAGATTGGCTTATTTCACTTAGCATGATACTCTCCAGTTCCATCCAGTTACCTGCAAACAGTACCATAATTTCATTCTTTTTAAGATTAATATTCCAACATGTATATAGACATACTTTTAGCAAAATAAAAATTATTATAAATTTTTATAGAGTTATATATCTAAATATATTACTCATAGTTGAGAATAATGGCAGCTCTAATTTTGGCAAAGTCAATTCTTTACCTCACTATAATCAATGCTTGAGTTTGGTCTACAAAAAGACCAAGTATGCTGGATGACTTATTTTTGAATCAAGAAGTATGCAAAATCCCTTTCTTTTGACTGTTTACATAGTACTCAGTTGAACAGCTGCTGTTCTACTATCCAAAGACCCAGCCTATCTGATATTAGGACCTGTGATACTGGTGATAAACTTTTTGAGGAGTACATGGTCATGGGGGGGGCAGCTGATAACTTTTGGTGACATCTATTTCAAAGAGTACTAATGAGGACTATGGTGAAGTACTTCTTAACAAGCCCTGGGCTCAATGGCTTTCTGGCCTGTTGATTGCCACGTTAATAGATTTTAATTGGTGAGACCCTTTCATTTTTAGTTTGAAACTGACTCATTCAGTTTTATCACCTGTGGCCTAGAAAAATGCTGGGGGAGTTGAACAGGAAAAATTGAAGGACTGAAAAAGAGGGCTCTTAGGATATCCTCCCCAATAGACAGGTAGGGTAGCAAACCATCCATTTGCCTGGGAATAAGAAGTTTCAAGTGCTAAAACCAGAGAGGCCCTGGAAAAACTAGGGCAGGGGTGGTCTCCTTAGTCACTGCTCCAAAAATTACTCATGCCAAAAGAGTAACACCTGGTATCACTAAAATATGATTCAGGGAGCTAAAAAAATATTCACATTGTTTTTTGTTTTTCTCCGTTTTCTTATTGAAACTGCCTCAGAGCATTCCAAACTGTTTCTGTTGTGCTGCAAGGAATGGAATTTTTTGCCACTTTTCAGCCAGCAATCAGGGGAAACAGAGAAACCCAAGAGGTTGGGTGGGGTGGCAACAGCAGGAAACCCTTATAAGGCAAAGAGAGAAGTAAAACCCAGTAGGGAGGGACCTTTCTTGTCCAGGGAATTTCCTGCAGAAACTTGTCCAATAGAAATTTTTCGTTTAAAGATGATAGGAATTTGATCCTTTTATAAGGTCTAACAACCTAAATTTTTGTTCATTTTTATTCTCACTTTCAGTTTTAAAGATCTGTTGTCATGACAACGTCATGAACTCAGTAGTTCAACCTCCTTTATGTTTGTCAGTGTCTGCTATGTTATTTAAAATGGCAAGGTTTTCTAAAAAAAAAAAAAAAAAAAACAAAGTCTTGATATCTTATCTCTCAATCTCTTTAGGAATCATTCTGTGGATTTATAATGCTCTTTTCTGATATGAACACCAGAGCCATATTCAACAACGACAAAAAAAAAATCTCTGAGAATTTCACATAGGCCTTATATGCAGGTGAGAGATTACATGTAAAATTATACTGATTTTGCAGGATTACACAAATGATACATTCTGTGTAGCATCTTATACACTGCCCTATTCCTTTTCACTAAATGTGATTATTGGAAAGGTCAAGGGGGGAAAAAGAAACCTTAAAACGTGAAAATTCTTATATGTTGAATGTTAACATATAATCAGAAACTTAAGCATGAGTTAAAAGCACATTTTCAAAATGATTAGTGTAGTTTCCAATATTGAGTGCTACTGAGAAAAAAATATTTAATACTTGAATTTAGAGCTGTAATTCAGACAAGTTTTTTGAATGCTCTATAAACTACACTGAATGGATAACTAAATCAGACTCCAATGCCTGTAGGCTAATGAGATGCATTTTCCTGGGATTCTTGAATTAGCATGTGAAAGCACAGATTTTAGCATCTTAATGCTTTTGTGTTTGTTGAATGAATCAATTTATTCCTTAGAATGTGTGGCAGAAAATATGCTTGAGAAATTAACCAATATTATTTTTTTCTTTTTATATCTTTCACTCTTTTTCCCTCTCTTTCCTTCTTTCAGATTCTATTGGCTTGATTAGATGAAGAATATGGCAGAGGGAACTATCTTAGGTTTTTAAGCAGACTGGCTCAAAGACCACCTAAAATGAGATGTCTGTTCCCCTAATATGGCACAGAAATAGCTGAGAGCTATGTATGGTAAGCAGTAAAATGGATCACAATGCTATCTGGAGGAGTGACCTAACTTGTGAAAGGTGGGTAGGGGTGGAATTGCTCCTAGAGTTAGAAAGTGAAATTCTGCAAAAAGTCTACATTTAAATTTCCTGAGGGCCGAGCTATATAGGGACTGACTAGGGAGGCCTTGCTCACCTCATTGACTTGACTAAACTTTAGACGAGCTTCTTCCTGACTGTAGCCTCCTGACCTACATTTTTAATAGTATTGACTTTAGAAAACTTGGAGTTATAAACCCTTTTTCTGCCCCTTTGAAATGTAAATCTTTCACAACTCAAGAATGTCTTTCTTAAGGACCTGGAAGTTATCCCTTTGAAACGTAATGATCATAAAAGATAGAACTTTTGTCTCCCAAACTCTGTGGGAGGGTGGGGGCCTAAAGGATAAGTGACAATTAGGAAATGCAGATGACTTAATCACATTAATAAGACCCCCCACACACAACATCCTCAAGTACTTTGCCATTAGTTTACCCCAATCCTCTGTCTTTTGTTTTAGTAGAATTGGGTTAATTCTCTATTACTTTAGTTTCTCTTCCTTGCCCATTTAACTAGTCAGTGGAACCCCCCACACACACATACACACACGAATACCTTACAGAACTCAAATTAAACAAGTTGCCATATAAAATTTAAAATTTTAATTTATTGCATAGTTCAACTTGTGATCTAAAATTCAAAACCTTTAGAGATAAGAACATTTCTTCTCTAGCTGGTTCCTAAAGTCCTAGACATTTTGCATATTAGAATCAGATTCAAAAATAGAAGGTTTCCTTGTAAACCTGTTTTCTTTTTGAAGTAATGTTTCTTGTTCTGCTTATCACTAGAGATGGTTGCTACCCCCGCTACCAACACATACATTTGATCCTTTATTTCCCTCTGTGACATAAAATTTGTTCTGAGGATTGGAGTGGAATCTGTAAATTGACTAGACTAGGGTGTAGCTCTTGACAGTCATTCAGTTAATATAAGGAGAGTCACAGTCTTCCATCAAAAAGTCAATATATTCAATAGACTGTAAGAATGGAAAGTCCTTACTTTTAGGAAAAACAATATAAGCATATATATAATTTCTCCTTCAATTATAAATAACAGAAGAGCCAAAATGAAAACAGCCTACATAGTAAAGACTTCAAATATATAACAGGAATGGAGAGCATATTATTTTCTACTGCTGCTGCAAATAACTACCAGAATATTTCCATGGGTATAGCATTGATCACTTGAGTCTTCTACTTAGGCCTCACCATTAAGGTCTTACCACCTAGTATCAGCTGGACCAAACTCTCATTTGGAAACTCTTGAGAAGATATGCTTTCAAGTTCATCAGATTATTGGTACAATTTAGGTCCTAGAGGTTATAGGGCTGAGGTTTTCCCATTTCCTTGATATGGCCCCCCTTCATCTTCAAGACAACAACGGTTGAATTGTTCTCATTCTTCTACAACCAGCTGAAGAAACAGCTCTACTTTTAAGAGCCCACATGACAATGTTGAGCCCACCTGGATAATCCAGTCTATTCTTCCTATTTTATTTTTTGGCATCAGCAATTGAACCCGGGGCACTTTGCCGATGAGCCACATCCCCAGCCCTTTTTATTTTTATTTTGAGACAGGGTCTCACTAAGTTTCTTAGGGTCTTGATAAATTACTGAGGTTGGCTTTGAACTTGCAATCGTCTTGCCTCAGCCTCCCAAACTGCTAGGATTATAGGCTTGCACCACCACACCCAGCTATTCTTCCTATTTTAAAGCTGATTAGTAACTTTAATTACTTCTGCAAAATATATTCTGCCATGCGAAGTGACATATTCAAAGAAGTAAAATAGGGTTGGGGTGGTAAATGCTATAGGGGCTAAATTCTGCCTACCAGAGGCAGGTTTAGACTGTATTTTGGAGGTAGAGGTGAAAAGATTTGCTTCAAAGAGAGTTAAATATCTAATATAATGAGATTTAGTCCTTTTTGGGGGGGGTGCTGGGGATTGAACCCAGGGCCTTGTGCTTACAAGGCAAGCACTCTACCAACTGAACTATCTCCCCAGCCCCTCCCCTGAGGATTTCTTTGAGTACTTTCCCCCGTACCCCCTCCCCGCCCTGGCCCGTGTTGGGGATAGTAATTTCATTCATTTGCTGGTCTGCTGTGGTCTTATTTGAGGTGTTTGTGTGTACAAAAAGATGAGAGAGACAACTTTCATTTAACAAAGGATTTGAATTTGGGAACAGGATTGTTGTTTGTGAGACCAGAGACAAAGACATGATGAAATCAAGCCAGAATTTGTGAGTGTGGAATGGGTGTGCTGGCATGAGCAGGAGCAGGAAGAAGAAATGAGTGAAAGGAAGGTGATTTGGACTTGGGGTCACATATGATATGTGAAGAGGTGGAACCAGAAGAGTATCATAGTAAAGAAAGTAAAACAGCAAAGACCCAGCAAGTCCTAAGTAGGAAGGGACAAGTAAAGGGAGAAAAACAGTATTAGAACCACACAAAGTCATTGACTAGGGAATATCATTGGAAAACAAATTACTGAGATGTGTACATTTTTAAAAGAAACTATTTTCACAAAAGATATGATCTTACCACCTAGTATCAGCTCTATTTCCTAATACTATTTCAATTCTTATTGAGATCCTTGTCAAATACCTTGTGTACATACATACATTTTTTGAGAGGTTGTCTTTCTTAGGAGGAGAAAGCTCATGTGAACACTGAGTGAACAGATTGATAAATCCAAGATAGAAAAATATGTTGAACCAAGCAAGGGCCTTTGAGTTGTTCTGTTTTTTCTCATAAGCCCAGGATCTTTGCAAAAAACCATCCGTGATAACTGCAGAAAATGTATTCTCTAAATTTTATTCTGTTGCTCCTCCAGCAGATACTGACTTGGGTTTTAGTGAGGAAGTTTCCATTCATGATTCAAATTTTAAAACCTCTCGGTCACTGTATAAGAAACAGTTAATAGATTTTCGTTTCCATCATTTTGGATCATCTAAAACAATTGTGCCCTCTAGCCTATGAAGTCTGTACTGCAGAGACCATTTTAACAGCTTTGCTTCAGCTTTATCTTCCTCGACTTAGGTTTGTGAAGTTGAAAGTCATTAACACTGTGGTACAGACTTACAGAGACCCCTCCAGGTGTGAGTAAAGCAATTAATCTCATTTTGGTACATAAACACTATTGTGAGGTTCATTTGCCTTCTTAGTTCTACCAGAAAAATTTAATTAGGCTATACTTTTGTTCTCATATTTTAAAAACTTGCAGGGTATAGAAAAAAATTGTCCCTAAAATATTGCTAAGTAGGAAGTTATCCATCATTTCTTAATAAAGGCACGTGACTAAACTCATAATTATGAATTTAGGAAGTTGCCTGCCTGGTTTTCATTAACCATCTGCCATTTAGGATACTGAGTTTTAAAGAGCTACATTTTATTCAGGTAAACCTTGGCATTTAAAAATGCTTTGATTTGATCTATTTCTACCTCTTTTTTGAGGAAATCAAGCTGGGAACTCTGAGAATTCATTCAGTTTGTTTATTTGTTCCTTTTATTCCTGTGTGTCCTGTCTGCATGCAAGAGCACACCTCACCTTGAAAAGAGCTCATTAGCAGTTTTCAAGAACAGGAGTTTCATTGCCTTTATCTTTGATCAGCTTTAACAGAAATTCACCGTCACCACCTCCCCAGCCTCTCCCCGCCACCAATTTTAAAATAGTACATATATTTAAACACAGTACAACATTCTGGCCAATCTCCTTCATAGAGTTGGAATTCAGGTTGGTTGTCAGGTTATTTAAAATATCTTTCTACTTGGATTGAATCACTTATAATGGCTCAGATCTACTGTAATACACGTGGACAAAGACAAATGACTGGCTTATTCTAGTTAGGGAAATCAGGGAAGGAAGAGGAGGCAGCATTAAGATTTAAATATTTCCAACAATAATTTCCTAGGTCTTAAAACCCAAATGAGCAGGCTCTTTCCACGGGGTGATCCAAGATGGCGGCCTAGAGGGGGACTGCATCCCCAGTCGCTCCAGAACCCAGGAGTTAAGAAGGGGAGGCATTGAGAGACTCGGACCAAAATAGAGCCACGGGTGAGTCTGCCCACTGGGTAAAGTTCGGCCCAGGTGGCAGGCCCAGATAGAGGTGGCTTATCGGAGCAGGGCAGGGCAGCTAGAGCCTCCCACAGGCAGCCCTGCTCACTCCGGCGCTGGGACCCTCCCACACAGCCAGCTTCTCCAGGTTCTCAGAGCAGGCCCCCTACTGAGAGCCTTTCTGATAAGAACAAGCTCCAAGTCCCGGAGCCAGCGCGGCATACTCTGGCCCGCAAGCGGCTTCAGGGACCAGGACAGGGCAGCCAGCGACCTCCCCAAGCAGCCTGGACCCCTGCGGTGGGAGGTGCCTTTCAAGGCTAGCTTCTTAGAACAGACCACCCAGTGAGAGCCTTTCTACATAGAGACAGCCACAAGTCCCCAAGCCAACGGAGAGCTTCGATTCGCAAGGAGACTCTGGGATCAGGGCAGGGCAGTCAGAGACTTCTTCAGGCGGCTCTGCCCACTCCGGCTGCAGGCTCTTTCCATGGGGCGATACAAGATGGTGACCTAGAGGGTGACTGCATCTCCAGTTGCTCCAGAACCCAGGACTCAAGAAGGGGAGGCATTGAGAGACTTGGACAAAAATAGAGTCATGGGGTGAGTCTCCCCCACTGGGCGAAACTTGGTCTGGGCGCCAGGCATAGATAGGGGTGGCTTATCATAGCAGGGTAGGGCAGCTAGAGTCTTCCCAAGGTAGCCTTCCACACTCCGGTGGTGGGCTCCCCCCACATGGCCAGCTGCACGGTGCAGGCCCCCAGTGAGAGCCTTTCCGCACAGAGCCAGCTCCAAGCCCTGGAACCAGTAGGGGCTAGGGGCAGCTTTCTTCGGAAGCACTGCATTATCAAGTTCCTCCAAGACTTCAGGCTACTGAAGGCTAGGAGGTGATACACTGGAAATCTACCGGGACACTATAAGCCAATAGAGGAAATCTGCAATATCTCAGATTCCCACTGACATCTGACCAATATGAGAAAACAAGGGAAGAAAATGTCCCAAACAAACCTAGATACTACATCAATAAAACCCAATGACAGCACAGCAGAAGAAGTGTCAGAAAGGGAGTTCAGAATGTACATAATTAAAACAATCAGAGAAGCAAATGAGGAGATGAAAGAGCAAATGCAGGCATTGAAGGAGGAGATGAAAGAGCAAATGCAGGCATTACATGATCACACCAATCAACAGTTAAAAGACCAAATACGGGAAGCAAGAGATCATTTCAATAAAGAGTTAGAGATACTGAAAAAAAAACAAACTGAAATACTTGAAATGAAGGAAACAATA
The DNA here is from genome assembly GCF_902686445.1 of Sciurus carolinensis. Taxonomy (NCBI): domain Eukaryota; kingdom Metazoa; phylum Chordata; class Mammalia; order Rodentia; family Sciuridae; genus Sciurus; species Sciurus carolinensis. The sequence goes on along the minus strand of NC_062218.1, from coordinate 92,381,251 downwards.
AACCAAGTTAAAAACTCCATAGAAAGCGTAACCAATAGGGTAGGACACCTGGAAGACAGAACCTCAGACATTGAAGAAAAAATATTTAATCTTGAAAACAAAGTTGGCCAAACAGAGAAGATGGTAAGAAATCATGAACAGAATCTACAAGAATTATGGGATATCATGAAAAGGCCAAATTTGAGAATTATTGGGATTGAGGAAGGCTTAGAGAAACAAACCAAAGGAATGAACAATCTATTCAATGAAATAATAACAGAAAATTTCCCAAATCTGAAGAATGAAATGGAAAACCAAGTACAAGAGGCTTATAGAACTCCAAACATACAAAATTACAACAGACCCACATCAAGGCACATTATTATGAAGATACCTAACATACAAAATAAAGATAGAATTTTAAAGGCCGCGAGAGAAAAGAATCAAATTACATTCAGAGGGAAACCAATAAGAATATCAGCAGATTTTTCAATCCAGACCCTAAAAGCTAGAAGGGCCTGGTACAACATTTACCAAGCCCTGAAAGAAAATGGATGCCAACCAAGAATCTTATACCCAGCAAAACTTACCTTCAAATTTGACGATGAAATAAGATCCTTCCATGATAAACAAAAGCTAAAGGAATTTACAAAAAGAAAGCCGGCATTACAGAACATTCTCAGCAAAATATTCCATGAGGAAGAGATGAAAAACAACGATGGAAATCAGCAACAGGAGGCGCTAGCCTAAAGGAATAGCCAAATAAAGGAGAAACCAAATCATGTCAAAAAACAAATATGAGTCAATTGACTGGGAATACAAATCATTATCACAATAATAACCCTGAATGTTAATGGCCTGAACTCATCAATCAAAAGACATAGACTGGCAGATTGGATTAAAAAGAAAAATCCAACAATATGCTGCCTGCAAGAGACTCATCTCATAGAAAGAGATACCCATAGACTAAAGGTGAAAGGATGGGAAAAAACATACCATGCACACAGACACAGCAAAAAAGCTGGAGTATCCATCCTCATTTCAGATAATGTGGACTTCAAGCCAAAACTAGTCAGAAGGGATAAAGAAGGACATTACATGCTGCTTAAGGGAAGCATAAATCAGCAAGATATAACAATCATAAATATCTATGCCCCGAACATTGGCTCATCCACGTACATCAAACTAATCCTTCTCAATTCCAGAAATCAAATAGACCACAACACAATAATACTAGACGATTTTAACACACTTCTCTCACCACTGGATAGATCATCCAAACAAAAATTGAATAAAGAAACCATAGATCTCAATAACACAATCAACAATTTGAACTTAACGGACATATATAGAATATACCATCCAACAAAGAACGGATACACTTTCATCTCAGCAGCACATGGATCCTTCTCAAAATAGACCATATTTTATGCCACAAAGCTACTGTTAGCAAATACAAGAAGATAGAGATACTACCTTGTACTCGATCAGATCATAATGGATTGAAATTAGAAATAAATGACAGAATAAAAAGCAGAAACTTCTTCAATACCTGGAGATTAAATAATACACTATTATATGATGAATGGATAACAGAAGACATCAGGAGGGAAATAAAAAAATTCTTAGAAGTAAAAGAGAACAAAGACACAGCATATCAAAATCTCTGGGACACTATGAAAGCAGTACTTAGAGGAAGATTTATTTCATGGGGCGCATTCAAAAAAAGAAGTAGAAATCAACAAATAAACGTCTTAACACTACAGCTCAAAGCCCTAGAAAAAGTAGAGCAGACCAATACCAAAAGTAGTAGAAGCCAGGAAATAGTTAAAATCAGAGCCGAAATCAATGAAATTGAAACAAAAGAAACAATTGGAAAAATTAACAAAATAAACAGTTGGTTCTTTGAAAAAATACATAAAATTGATAAACCCTTAGCCACACTAACAAAGAGAAAGAGGGAGAAAACTCAATTACTAAAATTCGGAATGAACAAGGAAACATCACAACAGACACGACTGAAATACAAAACATAATTAGAAACTATTTCGAAAATCTATACTCCAACAAAACAGAAAACCTCGAAGACATCAACAAATTTCTAGAGACATATGAATTACCTAAACTGAACGAGGAGGACATACACAACTTAAATAAACCAATTTCAAGCAATGAAATAGAAGAGGTCATCAAAAGCCTACCAACAAAGAAAAGTCCGGGACCAGATGGGTTCTCAGCCGAGTTCTACAAAACCTTTAAAGAGGAGCTCATTCCAATACTCCTCAAAGTATTCCATGAAATAGAAGAGGAGGGAACCCTCCCAAACTCGTTCTATGAAGCCAATATCACCCTGATACCTAAACCAGACAGAGACACATCGAGGAAAGAAAATTTCAGACCAATATCCTTAATGAATATCGACGCAAAAATTCTCAACAAAATTTTAGCAAATCGCATACAAATATATATTAAAAAGATAGTGCACCATGATCAAGTGGGTTTTATCCCAGGGATGCAAGGTTGGTTCAACATCCGGAAATCAATAAATGTCATTCACCATATCAACAGACTTAAAGTTAAGAATCACATGATTATTTCAATAGATGCAGAAAAAGCATTCGATAAAATACAGCACCCCTTCATGCTCAAAACACTAGAAAAAATTGGGGTAGTGGGAACATTCCTTAACATTATAAAGGCAATCTTCGCTAAGCCCATGGCCAATATCATTCTAAATGGTAAAAAACTGAAAGCATTCCCCCTAAAAACTGGAACAAGGCAGGGATGCCCTCTTTCACCACTTCTATTCAACATCGTCCTTGAGACTCTAGCCAGAGCAATTAGACAGACCAAAGAAATTAAAGGGATACGAATTGGAAAAGAAGAACTCAAACTATCCCTGTTCGCTGACGACATGATTATATATTTAGAGGAACCTGGAAATTACACCAGAAAACGTTTAGAACTCATAAGTGAATTCAGTAAAGTAGCAGGATACAAGATCAATGCTCATAAATCCAATGCATTTTTATACATAAGTGATGAATCCTCAGAAAGAGAAATTAGGAAAACTACCCCATTCACAATAGCATCGGAAAAAAATAAAATACTTGGGAATCAATCTCACAAAAGAGGTGAAAGACCTCTACAATGAGAACCACAGAACACTAAGGAAAGAAATTAAAGAAAACCTTAGAAGATGGAAAGATCTCCCATGTTCCTGGATAGGCAGAATTAATATTGTCAAAATGGCCATACTACCTAAAGTGCTATACAGATTCAATGCAATTCCAATTAAAATCCCAATGATGTACCTTGCAGAAATAGAGCAAGCAATTATGAAATTCATCTGGAAGAATAAAAAACCTAGAATAGCTAAAGCAATCCTAAGTAACAAGAACGAAGCAGGGGGTATTGCAATACCAGATCTTCAACTCTACTACAAAGCAATAGTAACAAAAACCGCATGGTATTAGTACCAAAATAGACAGGTAGATCAATGGTACAGAATAGAGGACATGGACACAAACCCAAATAAATACAATTTTCTCATACTAGACAAAGGGGTCAAAAATATGCAATGGAGAAAAGATAGCCTCTTCAACAAATGGTGCTGGGAAAACTGGAAAACCATATGCAACAGAATGAAATTAAACCCCTATCTCTCACCCTACACAAAACTCAACTCAAAATGGATCAAGGACCTTGGAATCAGACCAGAGACCCTGCATCTTATAGAAGAAAAAGTAGGTTCAAATCTTCAACTTGTTGGCTTAGAATCAGACTTCCTTAACAGGACTCCCATAGCACAAGAAATAAAAGCAAGAATCAACAACTGGGATAGATTCAAACTAAAAAGCTTTCTCTCAGCAAAGGAAACTATCAGCAATGTGAAGAGAGAGCCTACAGAGTGGGAGAATATCTTTGCCAACCATACTTCAGATAGAGCACTAATTTCCAGAATCTATAAAGAACTCAAAAAACTCTACACGAAGAATACAAATAATCCAATCAACAAATGGGCTAAGGAAATGAACAGACACTTCACAGAAGAAGATGTACAAGCAATCAACATATGAAAAAATGTTCAACATCCCTAGTAATAAGGGAAATGCAAATCAAAACTACCTTAAGATTTCATCTCACCCCAATTAGAATGGCGATTATCAAGAACACAAGCAACAATAGGTGTTGGCGAGGATGTGGTGAAAAAGGAACACTCATACATTGCTGGTGGGGTTGCAAATTAGTGCAGCCACTCTGGAAAGCAATGTGGAGAATCCTCAGAAAGCTTGGAATGGAAACACCATTTGACCCAGCTATCCCACTCCTTGGCCTATACCCAAAGGACTTAAAATCAGCATACTACAGAGATATAGCCACATCGATGTTCATTGCTGCTCAATTCACCACAGCCAGATTGTGGAACCAACCTAGATGCCCATCAGTTGATGAATGGATAAAGAAACTGTGGCATATATATACAATGGAATATTACTCTGCAATGAAGAATGATAAAATTATGGCATTTGCAGGCAAATGGATGAAATTGGAGAATATCATGCTAAGTGAGATAAGCCAATCTCAAAAAACTAAAGGACGAATGATCTCGCTGATAAGCGGATGAGGACATATATTGGGGGGTGGGAAGGGTTAGCATTAGGTTTAGGGTTAGGGATAAGGAGTGTGGTAAGAATGAAGGAAAGAAGGACTGTATAGAGGGAAAAGAGGGGTGGGAGGGGTGGGGGGAAGGGAAAAAATAATGAATCAAACATCATTGCCCTATGTAAACGTATGATTACACAAATGGTATGCCTTGACTCCATGTACAAATAGAGAAACAACATGTATCCTATTTGTATACAATAAAAAAAAACCCAAATGACTGATCTCACTTGATTATTTTAAAGGCTAATTGGAAATAAAATGGAAACAGTTGAAAATATCTTCCCTGGTATAAAAAGGCTTTTTTTTCATAGCAATAGCTATGTGGACCTGAACATTTTGTGTCACACAAATTCTTGCATTTAACATCACCACCAGAGACAACATATAAACAAACAGAATCACCTTGGAGCTTTAAAAAAGCTCAAGCCATCTTTGAGTTTTGAGGGATCTAGTCATTTCAGCAATGGAGGAGTGGGAAGGCTCTCAGTAGCATGAAGAAGTTAATGGTCCCCCCAAGACCCAGAGAACTACCTTTCCAGAACTTAGTTATTCTAAAGTTTCTCTTTCTTGCATTACCTAAAATTCTCTTCAATGAGAAATTCATTTGGCTTATCAATATCAAAGCCTCTTACCAGGATAAGAAACATTTCTGGAATGTTTATGGTAATCTCTGTCATTCACAAATGTAGGTATAAAATCAGGTGGATTGATTTAATACATCTGGGGCAAGAAAAAAATATATATACATATATATATGTATATATACATATATACATATATATGTAAATATATATATACATAAATATATATACATATATATAAATATACATAAATATATATATACATAAATATATATACATATATATACATAAATATATATACATATATATACATAAATATATATACATAAATATATATACATATATATATACATAAATATATATACATATATATATATATTAGTTTTAAAAGATCATATCACATGATGGGGAATTCAGTTTCAGTCAAGTTTAGTGTTATACAAAAATCCCAAGTAGGTTGTACATTCAGACAACTTCGAGAGGGGAGTCTGGTATTTAGCCTAGTTGCCCGAGACCCTGGTTATTCACACTTATGTGTTGCTCAAGACTACCTGTTTCCTCTGCCCACAAGTCAACCTTGAGGAAGCTCTAAGGCCCCCAAGGACTCTGAGCTCAGCAGACAGGCTACCTTGTTCCCAGGAGACATGCTTTGGAGTGACTATGTAGGAGAGGCCTTAACTATTAGCTATCAGAGCTCCATACTCTTCCACTGCAAGGTTCTGGAAGGCATCCACACTCAGAGCTGGGTTCTCCCCTGTCTTTCAACCTACAGAGTCCTAAAAGACTTCCCTCTCTGTACAATCTACTATCCTACTGAGAGAGAGACAGACAGACAGACAGACTGACTGACTAGAGAGAAGCATCTGAAAATAAAAACTTGACCTTTCAGCAAATAAAACTCTGGATTTCCAGGATCTTTACTCTTTGTAAAGGTAAAAGTCTATTTTATATAAAGCTGTTCCTTTCAGTTTATCCTATGCAATAATTCACACCAAACTGGCATGAAACCTAACAATAATTATTTTTCATTTAAAAATGGGAATTGACAGAACTCAGATAGAAAATGTTCACTTGGGGTCTCCCATGTGGTGGAAGTGAAAAGATGGTTGAGCTTAGGATCCTCTTGCAGGCTCTTTTACTCATGGAAACATAGTGCCTGCACTAGGGATACTCCAACAGCCCAGGATCCTTGGGCACTGCCCCACTTCGTGTGGTCTCTCCACATGGTCTCATAGTAGCCTTCAGGTAGCTGGACATCTTATAAGGTTGCCAAAAATCTCTGGAATCAGCCCAGTGAGGCTGCCTGGGCTTTTCTAACTGTGTTGCTTCCATCCTATTCTGTTCATTGAGGCAGTCACTAAGATTCACTCAGGTTCAAGGAGAGGGACCATAGACCCTCGTATTTAGCCTACTTGCTCTCTTGAAGGGAGGAGTGTGACAGATTTTGTGGACTTATTTTTACAACTACCCTAAGAGCTTGTAAGAAGGAGGAGAGGAGGAAGAAGAAAAGCAGAAGAAGAGAAGGAAGAGGAAGAAGGAGGAGGAGGAGGAGAATAAGAAATCACTTCTCTTTATTACTTTATCATTTTCCCTGTGTCTACTTAAAACCACAAGGCTGCCACAAACTGTTTTTCTGGTTTATAGCTTCTCTGTAGGACTGTCTTACTTTCAATTTTCAAATCTTGATTATCCTTCTCTGCTCTGCCGCTGTAGTTCAAAGCCAGGTCAGGTTCCTCTTTGTTTACTTTTTGCAGTTCTGTGCATTGGAACCCATGAGCAAGTGATACTATTTTTGCCCTGGTCAGGCCACCAGGGGATCAGGTCCCAGTTAAGGCAAAGTATAGCTTTGGTTTTCTGAGACCAAGATTGGGAAATGTTAGAGCTCTGAGGTTTGAAAAGAGGCGGGGCAAAAAGAAGGTTTTGCGCGTGAGAGTAGCAGTCATTTTAGCAGTTCACAGCACTTCCTGCTCTGTAAGAGTTGGAAGGAATTTCCGTTTCTCTTATCTTTCCATGTGTGGTCCCCTCACAGGGCACATAGGCTGACTGTCTCTATTGGTCCTGATCATAGCTACATATGGGTTGCCTCTAGGCCTTTGCTCACTTATAAAATAGGCAACCGTGAAGGATTAGCTATCTAAAGGGTGAGGTACCTGAAACTCCCACCATGATATTGTTCTGGCCCACATTGGTTCTATGGCAGTAATTTTTCTTTAACAAGGCATATTCTAAGCTTAGACCTACTCACTTATCAAATAAATGGAACAAAATTAAAACAAACAAACAAACACTGTAAATTGGGTATTTCTTTTAAGGGCCGGCCTCACTACACTTGTGATTCAGAATCAACTTATAGAACAAATTCTTCTTGGCACTTCTATTGAAATATTTCTTACAGCAATTCAGAAAATTTTGGCAAATATTCATTTTGCATTTTAAAAATATTATTTTACTAAAGCTCCTCCTCAAAGAAGTGCTTATTCATTAAAAATAATTCAGTGAACTATTTCTTTCAGTCTTAATAGGAAAAGTATCAGGAAACCAATTTGTTTCTTCTCCTGTATATAATAAATCTCTTCACATTTCTTCGAGTTAACATCTTAAAAAATAAAAACGAATGACAATCTGAAACATGCTTCTCATATTTGGCTGTGATGCTGTGTGGTTAATAGTCCAGTCTCACATTTGCATGGGACCAGCTGTCAATTATGGCACCACAGGGAATCCACTATGATTTCAAGACACATTGCAGAGTCACATATATCCATAAATCTAAATTCACCAGAATGCTTATGGGGGACATACTATCATTGGATTTGAAAATAAATCCTTTATTGCTTTCATTTTGAACTTCACCCTTTACTTGACTCAAATTATCTTTATCAGATAATGGATGAAGGGCCCTCATAATGAGTAAGTTTCCAAGAGCAATCTCATTTGCAAAATTTCTTAAAATTCTTGTCAGAGTCCATTTTGGATACAGCCAGGGCAATTTTCTCTTATCCTTTAAAAAAAAATCCTTGACCTGTGATACGTTACAATTGACATGTAATCAGACCAATGGCAAAATCCATAAATTTATTTAATAAGTACAGATTAAGAAATTTGAAATACCTAATTGTCAACCATAAAAAGATATTCTCATACTACACAAAGACTGACATGTCCACCTATAAAGTTGTCTCTATGTTTTTTACTCATATGTAAAATAGCCCTATAATTTGTTTAAAAAGAAGGAAAAAGATGGAATTCAGGTCAAACACTTTATCATCAATTCCTAAAAAGTCAGTGCAATTACTATTAATGAATTTAATGACAGGATTAGAACCATGTAAATCATAGTTGTGTTGCCCTTCTTAAGTATTTCTAATAATAGGTATAAAATCTTAAATAATGAGTGCATTCATCTACTGGAGCTGTTACAGTCATCCCTTCTTTAGATCACCATCCTTCACTCCCTCTTCTCTCTCAGCCAATGATCTGCAAGTGCTCAACTTTCCACCTTCTCCCTGGCTCCTACCCTAGCGCTGTTCCTCTTTTCATGGATCTGATCCTATCTCTAATATGTCTTTTATCTTTCCCTTTTCATTGATCTCTTATAAATGTGACCAAGCCTAATCTTAAAAGAGCTCCTATTCATCCTGCTTTGTCTCCTAGCCACCTTCAATCCCCAGCCTTTCACTGTCAGTATTTCTGGAAGAGCATCCTAGACTCGTCTCCATTCCATCCAGTGTGGGTTCTACTCCTGCCATGTTACTGATGCTGCTGTGATTAACAATGAGGGCATGATTAATTCAGTTCCTAGGAATGGTGCTAGGCACTGGGAGTACTGGTGATACAGTATTGGACAGAGCAAATATGATCTCTGTCCTCATGGAACATAAAACTATAGTAGGTTGTCACTTCAGGACCTCTGAGATCAATTGCAAAGAAAAGATTAGACGTGTAAGAGATATTGAGGGAATTATCTGTGAGGGATAAAAGAGTGGCAATGGGTAAGGAGAGCCATGACCTCAGTGTAGCGCTAAGAAAATTTCAACTGCGCTGATAGGACATCAACAAATAAGAGCTGGCATTAGAGGAATCCATTTGCTATAGACTGACTGTTTATGTCACCCTAAATTCGTATGTTGAAATTCTAATCTTCAAGGTGATGGAGCACTTAGTAGGTTATTATGTTATGAGACTGGAACCCTAATGAATGAGTTTAATGCCCTTATAAAAGAGACTCTGGAGAGGTTTTTTTTGCCCCTTCTGCCATGTGAGGACACAGTGAGAAGATAGCCACCTATGAATTAGGAAGTGGGTCTCACAAGTAGCTAAATCTGCTGGGGCCTGATCTTAGACCTCCTAGCTTCCAGCACTGTGGGAAATACATATTCTATCACTGATAAGTTACCCATTCCATGACATTTCATTATAGCAGCCCAGACTGAAACAAAAAATTGGTACTGAGAAGTGAGGATACAGTAGTAAAAATACCTAAAAATGTAGAAGAGGCTTTGAAACTGGTAGTGCATAGAAACAGGAAGCATTTTGAAGTGCGTGCTAAATAAAGCCTACACTGCTATGAGCAGGGCATTTCTGGTGAAGGCTGAGAAAGAAAAGAGGAGAGTCATAGAACTGAGAAAGCCTCAATCTTCTTAGAGAAAACGTAAGTGGTTATGAACATAATGTTTGTAGAAATATGAATGGTAAAGTCCTTTCTGATGAGGTCCCAGATAGAAAGGAGGAACACGTATTGGACAATGGAGGAAAGACCATTTTTGTTATAAAGCAGCAAGAATTTGAGTGTGTTCACATCCTTATGTTTTATGTCCTTGGGCTTTGTAGAAGGCACAATTCTTATTCATAAATGTGATCTGGGAGAGGGATTCTGGTGCATTATGATGGAGATCTGAGCAACCTACTTATGTAGCTTAAGCTTACTTATACCCTCTGGGCTTATTTCTGGCCATAAACATTAAGCAGCATTGCAATGCCATTAATTTTCTCCACAATTCCCTGGAGTCAAGCATTCTGGGTTGTTCCTCTGCTCTTGCTGGTCATTATGATAATTGCAGTCTTCTGGTTACTACTGGCTAAGCAATACTTCTTGGCCCTATTATCTCACTCCCCCATCATGAATCCAGCTCTGTAATCATCACTCTTATCATTGCCCTGGAATGAGGCCACTACTGGGTTTTAGAGTATTGTTGATGCCTTTATCATTAGCACATCACTGATGGCTAAGATGTATAGTGTGTTCTCTGGGGCACTCCATGGAACATAATCCTGTCATAGGTCTTCTGATTTCATAAAGCCCCATATCCACTCTACTATCCCTTTTTTAGTTAGCTTTTCATTGCTTGGGCCAAAAGAGTCTGACAAGGACAATTTAGAGGAGAAAAAGTTTATTTTGGCTCATGGTTTCAGAGATTCAGTCCATGATCAGTTGACTCCATAGTTCTGGGACCACGGTGGGGCAGAACATCATGGCAGAATGACTTGGTGGAAGAAAGATGCTGTGTTCAAGACAGTCAGGAAGCAGACAGAGTGAGATGGCAGGGACAAAATATAAACCCCAAAGGCATGCCTCCAGTGACCTACTTCTTTCAGTCACACACTACCTGCCTGCAATTACCACACAGTTAATCTGTTCAAGTGGATCAATCCACTGACAGATTATAAGCTCTCATAATCTAATCATTTCACTGCAAACATTATTGCATTATCTTACATGTGAGCTTTAGAGTGACACCTTATATACAAACCTTAACAATCCTGCTTCCTACAACTTCTTTATTCCCTCCTCTAACATGGGCATGGCATTTCCACCTTGCCTAGCATAGGACGTTATTTTTTCTAGGCTTGTTAGAGTCATTCTAGCTTTAAGTTTGTTTTATCTTCTTGGGTCCTTGCTAGGGTGGTAAATCCTATGATCTGAGAAAGTATCACAATTTCCTGAAGTTTTGCTTATTTAGTTTTATATTCTAACACCTTTGATCAAGTGCTCTCAAATTCTAGTCTCACTGCTATTCCATCAACTCAACTGGCTAATTTTTGCAGCTCCTTTGACAAAAATCTCTTTTCTTTATTCTCAAGCCCATCATGTACCCAGCTATGGGGATTTAACCCTAGTTATCAGCCTAGAAGTCAGGAGAGAAGGCAGGATTAGTTCCTGAGGAGGTACCTATTGCTTTACCTATTACTTTATGAGAATAAAACCTCTGCAGAATCTTCCTTCTGGGGCTGCTAGCTCTTCCTGTGGAGAGGGGAGCACCTTTCCAAGCTCTGAGATTTCAGAGAACTCTGAAAGGTCAAAAGTCACAGGGGCATCTGGCCAGAAGTCCCCATTTCAGATTGCAGAGTCCCAGGTCTCTGCAATCTCTGCCATTACCTTAGCAAACAGACTTTCACTGAGCACTTAAATACTTCTGGAGTTAAGTAACCTCAATATCAGATCTTGATTTTTCTCCTCAGCTGTGATTGTTCACCCACTAGAGGAAATAAGGGCCTCTTTTTAAACCATTTAAACTCTCACAACTCAGTCTTTAACAGTTTGCTAAAGGGATCTCAGTTTCTCAACATCCCTCCGTGGGCTTCAACATAACTTAGTAATAACTGGCCAACTCCACTGTAGGGCTTGTGAGCCTCATATTGTTTTCAAGTGTTTGAATCATCTCGTGGAAGAGAACATTCCCCTACACTGGGTGTTCCCTATGTCATCACCTTCCCAACATCATCCCAACTTTCCAACCTTTCCAAACTCATCTCCTGCCAAAACTTTCTCCCACAAGCACTGTAGGCCCACTGTTGTCCAAATTTTTTTTTTTTTACTATATCCAGTCTCAATGTCTTTGCCTGCAGTATTCCTCTACCTACAGTTTTTCACTGTCCTTCACTTCCTCTGACCCATTGTTCAAAGATCAGCTCAAGCATCATCTCTTGGAAGACTCATAGAAAGGTCTTGCAATCCTAAAGTCAGATAGTCCAGGTTTGTAATCCCAGCTTTAGCACTTACTGCCTTAAGAATTCAACAGAGGGCTGGGGAGATAGCTCAGTTGGTAGAGTGCTTGCCTTGCATGCACAAGGCCCTGGGTTCAATCCCCAGCACTGCAAAATAATAATAATAATAATAATTCTTGGTGTGTAAACTCTTCTTTCAAGTGCTCAAACTGCAAATATATTGAGTTTCCTGGAAAGCCCCAGAGTGCAGATCTATATGGTAAGAGTGTAGTACAGGGCCCAGACTGGGTACAAATGGGAGACAGACTGGGGTTTTGGCTTCCTCTGCAAACCTTGGGAAGCCTTGACCAGTCAGATGAGTTTAAGTAGTGATTGCTAGAGTGGTGAAACATGAAGTAATTGAGCTAGTGGTGAAGGCTTTTGAAGACTGAATGGATCTGGATTCAAATCCTGACTCTGCTACTCAGCTGAATGACTGTGAGAAATTTACTTAAGCTCTTTGAGCCTCAGTTTCTTCATGGAAAATTTGGAAACAATAAGCCTGGCTCAGAACATGGTAGTGAAAGTTGGCTAAGAGTGCACAGAAAGAATCTGGTACTCTGCTGGGGATATTATAGGCACTGGATGAAATGCAGAAATGACATTGATTAGTTCACATTCCTATGCCAGGTGAGGGTCTCTCTTTAGGATAGAGGACTGCCATAGACTGTGAAAGGTATCTCTGAATGAGTTCTAAACCTAATAAGTTCAGCTGGCTTCTTTTATTGCTAAAGCTCTTTGTTCTTCCTTCTTTTGATGCTGCTTCTCCCTCTTTGTATTCAGTACTCCATTTCTGCCCAAGTTGTTGAGCACAGTTCTCCCCAATTTTTGTTCAGTGCTTTGGATCTCATTTACTCTCTCACTTCATCAACATTTATCTGTACTGCCTGACTTTGATTAGGACCTTGCTGGGGATCCATCTAATTAATCTGGCAAAGCAATTAAGGGCAGGGCATTAGTGGCAGATAATACTGCATTCCTCCTAGGGAATTTGCTAGACTTTAATAAGGGTCTCCTTAACACGATGCAAAGGAGTGACTAATGGGCTAATTTCAGGACCCTTGCAAGGTCAACATCACTGGGACAACAACTTACATAAACTCCAATTGGAGGATCAAACAGAAGAGAAAGGGCTAGACTGGTTAAGAGCAGGACCCTGTTCCTTACATCCAGCTGACATTGCTTAGGGAGGAGGGTTGCTTCAAGGAGCATGTCACACTGCACTGTGCAGGGGAGAGGGCCAAGACAGGTGCATTTCTGAGCCACTGCTTTGATTCAGGCCTCAGTTTCTCTTGCCTGGACTAGTGCAGAAGCCTCTTCTCTGGTCTCTCTGGAGCTTTCAATATGTCTCAGTCTATCTTTCTTCCATACTATTGTTGGAGGACCTTTAGGTGATACCATTCTGAGGATGTCATACCCTGCTTAAAATCTTTTGTTGGATCCCTTTTACCTCACGGTAAAGTCTGAACTCCTTGGCCTGACACACAAATCTCCCCTGCCTGATGTCTGCTCGCTTCTCCAGGCTCAGCCCCTGCTGCTAGCATTACACACCCACAGACCAGACTGATTGAATGACTCACTGTTCCCTAGAGCCTTCCCCTAGCAGTCTCAACTCTCAGCACCAGATTGTCTTTCTCCTCACCCCACGCCGCACACCACCATCTCCTCATCCCCACTCCTGTTAATTACCCCAGGGACTCCTGTTCATCTTCCAAGACTTGTCTGTTATCATGTCCCGGTGATATCTTTACTATCCTTCCATCCTCGCTTTGCTCTGAAAACGTGAGCCATTTTCTCTTTGTTCTAAAAGTCTACTTCTGTTATAATAGTCCCACCTTAAAGCATATGTTTTATCCCACATCAGGTGAAAACTCTGTAAGCATTTGGAGCATGTCCTATTTGAATCCTCAGCTTCAGAGACTCAAGATAATCAATAAATATGCTCTGAGTGACTATGAATGTTCAGAGTTTAATTTGAATTTGTATCTACAACGTATTATCGGGCAATTTATTTAATTATTCAATAACTCCATTTCTTCTTTTGACAAATGGGAATAAAATATTTACCTGCTATCATGGAACTGAGACTTTATGGACATGAGGTGTCCTGTCCCATGCTGGGCACAGGACAGACTGTCATGCTGGGCTGCCTTTACCTGCCTTAGTGTGTCTTGAGTTGAGGTATGGCACCCTTTAAGATAATCCCAAGAGTCAAAGGAGATATCAAGAAGCTGAGGGGGAAAGCTGAAGCACCTTCTGTGTGCAGAGTCTTGTGCTTGGCACTTTTCACTGTCCCAAGGCACTTTGAGTGTCAGATTTGCTTCTTTCCTGACTGCATATAACTAAAGAGCAATAGTGGTTGCTTAATAGATATTTTAATTTAAAAGAATTGAATAGAGGTGGTGAAAAAAACTGACTAAATAAGCTGTTCTTCATAGTGGTCTTTTTTGGAGTATTTTCCCTTAAATTGTAGATTCTTTCTAAATAAAAGGCTTAATAATATAAAAAAAAATTGAATAGAATCTTTCCTACATTAATTCATAGTTTGAGGAGTGTTTCTTTGGCTGTACCTTTTCAGTAATTAAGTTACAGACTTTCCTTGAACATTCGCTATTACACTGGTAGATTTCAACGTTGTTACTGCTGATTGCTTGAAAGAAAGTAGTCTTCAGACTGGAAGAGATGTTTTGTTTCCAGTTTTTGGCAGTTTCGTGAGTAAAGAGCTCAATGAAACAAATCTCTATTTTAAATTGATGTTTTCTCTACCAACAAGTGTGGTAGTGGTAGGAATTCCTATATGTGTATTAATACATAAAGATAAATATCTCTCCCTTTTGATAGGTAATGAAAACCCATTATCCTGGAATAGCCCATTAGCTAAATGCTAGAAGCATCAAGTAATTCTTAGGAATTCAGATTGTGGCCTAATGTCACAATTGAAATGTATCATCTTTTCAAATAAACTGACAGGCAAATCTTTCAGAATCTAGAAGACTTCCTGTATATGAAAAGAAAAATACTATGAAGAACTCTTGGTTGCTGAACATTTTCAAAACAAAGAGAGGTGACAACAAAGCATCAGTGTTTGGGCTTTGTGAAAATCCAGCCTGTCAGTTCCTAGGCAAGATTATTCCATTACTTCAGTACCAACTCTGAATTATAATACATGTTCTTATTTATTGCTTACAGAAGGTTGTCTCTTAAGAAACATATTTGTCAAAGGGCCTCTATATAATGTCACTTTGTTGATAATTAACTTCCTATGTTTATGATTAAGCAATTATTTATGCTAGATAGTGTTTTAGGCACTGAGGACACAGCACAGAACAGGACGACGTCCACCGTCTTGGAGTTTACATTCTGAAGGCTGGGGTGGGGCAGATGGAGAAGACATGAGAGTTAAACTGTAGAACGAGAAGATATCAGACAGTAAGAAATGTTATGCCTGGGGAACAGAAAAGCCTCTAGAGTGAGAGTGGGCTTGGCATGTTGAGGGAACAGAAGGCAGGTCGGCATGGTCGGGGTGAAGTAGTGAGAGTCGTGGCAGGAGGCGAGGTGGAATGTCACCTAGTGAGATACAGAGATTGGGTGTTACTGTTAGTGCAATGAGAAGCTGTTGGAAGGATTTAAATCTAAGTAATGACAGAATCTAAAGAACATTTAGAAATGTGGGTGGAGAACAGATTCTAATGAGTCACAAGTTTAAGCAAGATTCCCAGTTATAAGGTGTGGCTCTGGACCAGGAAAAACATTACAGTGACATAGACCAGGGGTACTAGTGAAGAAGTAATCGGTGGAAAGATTCTGCATGCGGTCCCACATATGATTCTGTTCATTAATTGCTCATGAACTTTAGACATGGAAATGATTAAAGAACTCCAAAAAAAAACTGCCAAAGAGGTGGCAAAAGAACTAGAACATTTAAATGTTAAATGTAAGCCAAGCACTATGACTTCTATTTTATCTCATTTAATCCTCATTGCAACCTTATGAAGAAGATACTATTATTTTTATTTTATAAGAGAAAGAAACTGAGGCTTAGAGGCCCAAGTTCACACAGCTAGTAAAGGCTATAGTTAGAGTTTATAACCTATGTCGATTTTTACCAAAACCAGTGAATTTAACTACCAGCCTGAACTGTTTTCCAGACTCAAGTTCGTGCCTATGACTTTAGGATGGAGTATAGTAAAGAGGACCAAGGAGTTGAGGGGCACCATACATTTCTCCTAAGATCAGCCTGGGAGCAGGCACCTGGCCAAGCATTTACAGGACAGTCTTCATGAGTTAAAAAGAGGTGAACAACCTAAATTGTGCTCTAGTTTTAAAATCCTGTGGATTCTGCTTCGGTGCCTTGTAACCTTGTAACCCTATTTCTACAGACTACCCTAGTTCAGGCCCTTATCACCTGGTGTCTAACCAGAATAATATCAGTAATGAACACCTTTTCACATTCATTATGTCAATTCTCACAGCATTGAGAGATAGATATTACCATATCTTATTGATTTGTTGATACATATATATTTTCCACAAGAAATTTTTTATTGGTACATTATAATTATGCATTGGAGGGATTTATTGTTACATAATCAACATGTGAACAGCATAATTTGGTCAATTTCCTTCCCCTTCTTCCTCTTCTTGGTCCCCTTTCCTACTGTACTGGTCTCCCTTCTATTTTCATGTGATACCCATCCCCACTTATTCCTTTTTTCTCTGTTTGGCTTCAACATATGACAGAAAACATAAACACCCTTGATTTTCTGAGTTTGACTTATTTCACTTAAAATAATGTTCTCAAATTCCATTCCTTTTTTCTGTAAATAGCAATTTTTTTTTTGTTTTGTTTTTGGTATCAAGGATTGAACTCAGGGGCACTCAACCACTGAGCCACATCCCCAACCCTTTCTTTTATTTTATTTAGAGACAGTCTCCTGAATTGCTTAGGGCCTTGCTAAGTTGCTGAGGCTAGCTTTGAACTTGGTGGACATCCTGCCTCAGCCTCCTAAACCATTGGGATTACAGGTGTGCGCCATCTGCGCCTATTTAATTTTGTTTTTCTTTATGGCTGAAAAAAACACCATTGTATATATATGCCGCATTTTCTTTATCCATTCATTTGTTGACAAGACACCTTGTGTGGTTCTATAACTTGCCTATTGTGAACTGTGCAGCTATAAACACAGGCATGCATGTATCACTGTAATATGATGATGTTAATGCTTCTGGATATATACCAAGGAATGGATCTCAATGGGGTTCCATTCTTAGTCTTTTGAGGAACCTCCATACTGATTTCTGAAGTGGTCGTACTAATTTACAATCCCATCAACAGTGTTTAAGTCTTCCTTTCCTCTAATATCCTCTGCGCATTTCTTATTTGTATTCTTGATGACTGCCATTCTAACTAGTGAAATGAAATTTCAGTGTAGTTTTGATTTGCATTTCCCTGATTCCTAAAGATGTTGAATGTTTTTTCGTATATTTGTATTTGACCATTTGTATTTCTTCTTTTGAGAAATGTCTGTTTAGTTTATTTGCCCATTTATTGATTGCTTTTGTTTGTTTTGGTGTTAGGTTTTTTGAGTTCTTTATGTTCTGGATATTAATCCCCTGTTAGAAGCTGGCAAAGATTTTCTCCTATTTTGTAGGCTCTCTCTTTATGCTCTTAATCATTTCCTTTGCTGAATATTTTTCACATTTTAACATATTTGAAATTGGAATGGGCTTCATGCTCCATCACAACTTAAAATTGCTATTGGCTGGAAGGCACTTGGGTTGTTTGTCATTACCTCTACTGGCTGAGTCTGATATATTTTTTTCCTGGTGGTTTGAATAGAACTCACTGTTTTCCACTATAAGCTTTCAAAAGACTGTTTAAGGAAGGAACACATCCTGGTTATTGCCTAAAAACCTTTCATTGAACACCTTGGGATATTTTCCAGCTAGGAAAGGTGCAGAATGAATAGGGCTTAAAAGGAAACATTGAGATGATAGTGGAGTACTCAAAAAAAAGGTGCATTGCCAATGCACTGTAGACCAGAGGATGATATTATACAGACAAAATGGGTGCAAAGAACTCTGAATCAAAGAGTGATACAGAAAAATTGCACTGTAAATGTAAAGAAGTTTTAGGAATACCTTAACCCAGAGATTTTCAAGTTTTCTTTGTTATTGAGATTCTTAGGGCCTTGGGACGTTTTCACAGCCCCACTAGCGGGGGCTAGGTCAAAAGAAATGCCTAATAGTTCCATTGATTAAACAGGTCCAGCAACTTAGTAGCCATTTGAAAAAAAAAAAAAAACTTACTTCGTTTTTAAACAACTTGAATTACCTACTAATGAAATGGATGTGCTTCTTGGACACTAAACAACTTTCCAAACCATGGAATCCTTTTGGATACTGCCACCCTCATTTCCTGTTACTACTGCTACCTCCTCCTCCTCCTTCTCCTCTTCTTTTTATTCCTTTCTCATCACAGCAATTGCTAATAACCTAGCTTCACAAAATATGTTATTGAAAGGATTATAACTTGACATAAAGTTGCATTTATGACTAGCCTTGAGCTAGAAGTTTGTACCATATCTAACACATGTCAAATATCAACATGTTTAAAATACAAAATAACCACAGCATTCCACTGAGTTCTTTGTGGTGCATGGTTTGGATATTATAGCCATAACTGATCCATTTTGCTCATAGTTTACTTATATGAATGCTCAAGTGTACTATATCACAAAAGTAATGTTTAAATAAGTGTAAAAGAAGAAGTCAATTGGGTATAAATAAAAATTCCAAAGTATAAGAAATCATTTTGTCAATTTTATTGGCAGGAATTTTTCTTTCTTTGGGATATGTAATGTGTCTTATAACTGATGGCACCTTAGATTCTATTCTATAGATAAAGCTAATAAGACATTAGTTGCTGAATGAATCCCTCTGCTTTTAGGCATTGGTGCTGTATTTTGTTGCCACATCAGTTATTCTAACTTATAATTTTCAATATGTCACTTCTTCTAAAAATATTCTATAATTTGCTATTTCTTATAAGCTAAAAATCTATATTTCTCAATGTGACAAGCAATTCTTCCTAAAATGTATTCTAAGATACTTATCTATGTAGCCTGAGCGTCTATCTTTCTAATTCAGAGACCCAGTCTACATCTTCTGTTAATTGACCAATCTCTTGACTCTGGGTCCCACTTTCCCATTGACAAAATACAATGTTGGGTCAAATCAATGGTTCCCAGCATTTTTGGAAAAAGCTTGGAGACTGACATAGGGTTACCAGTTTTAGCCTATGAATAAATCTGACCCTTATATAATTAGTTTAACTTATAAGTATTATGCTACAAATAAAGTAAATTACAACTCAACATAAATAACAAATAAATAACAAGAAAAACTGAATAAAATTACTATAATACTCCTTAGTTTATTGTCCTTTTTTTTTTTTTTTTTTTTTTTTTTTTTTTTTTTTTTTAGCTACAGACTTCTTGATGTATTGTTGAACATTGATTCTGAGACCAGTTTTTCGAGAGGGCAGACCTAACTACTCAAATTGTAGTCTTGGATCAGGGGCATCATATCACCCAGAAGCCTGACAAGAGTGTCACATTTCAGAACCTCCCCTGCACCAGCTGAATCAGATTATCCATTTAAACATGATTCCCAAGTGATTTATGTCCAGGTTAAAGCATGAGGCAGCTTGAGCTAGCTGCTACCTAACATGAACATTACTATCTATGATCCTCTTGTACAAACTCAACGGAGCTGCCAAATTATGACTTGCAACATGTCCTTCATCTGACTGATCTTGTGTTGTTCTGCCAAATTTCCTGTTCCTTGGCCACCTCCATTCCCTCCTCCACCCTATTCTTTAATGGTTGGTTCAAATTCCATCTTTGGTTCTCTTTTCTCCAATTCTGTGTAACTTAGGCAAATAGAGTTTTCAATCTAAATCAGTTTTCTCAACCATAAAATGGGGATCATAATAACTATTTCACAGGATTTTTGAAAAGATTAAATGAGCTAATAAATGTAAACTTCATGCCCCAGTGCTTGGCATAATAGGCACTTACTACAGGGGTAGCTTCTATTGTTGTCCTTGCTATTCCTTTTTTTTTTTTTTTTTTTTTTTTTCCCTAGTGCCAGAGATCAAAACCAGGGCCTTGAGCATGCTGGGCAAGTGCTCTACCATGGACCTATGTCCCCAGTCCCTTGCTATTCTTATTGCAACAGTAATATAGCACTGTACCAAACAGACAAATTTCCCCACCCTGTGGTGCTTACTTTTCTAATGGGTGCTGCTAAATAAATCCTCAATGGATACTGGAGTCACACCTCAGCTTGCCACGCAGTTACTCATAGGCCCTGTGAATTCTAAAGATTATTAGAAAATGAGTTGTGAGATTTTTGTATGCCTTGCTAATGCTATGTGCCATATTATTTTTTCATTATGGGTATTTTTGTGTGTATTTTCTCACTCAGCAAACTAAGTGCA
The DNA here is from genome assembly GCF_902686445.1 of Sciurus carolinensis. NCBI lineage: Eukaryota > Metazoa > Chordata > Mammalia > Rodentia > Sciuridae > Sciurus > Sciurus carolinensis. Next base: position 92,360,536 of record NC_062218.1, on the reverse strand, counting down.
GTGCATTAGGTATAGTTCCCTGTCACTTGACACATGGTATCTATGATTAGTGAATGAAAGCATCTTAAGAAAGCATATCTGACCTCCTTCCAACCTTCCAGTAGGAGGCTGGTGTGGTGGTCTGAGTAAGCAATCATCTTGGATGAAGGAGTTCCCACTCTAGTTAGATGTTATTCTCTCTGAATTACTTTGCTTATCCCAGCTGCTTAATGTAGACACTGCTATCTGTAAGTTTTCTTGTCCCAGATGCTGATGGCATTAGGGAAAATGTCTAGCTAGAAGACTGAAATGCCAACCACAGGCTGGTGCAGAGTGCACAGGTGTTTGGTTTATCATAGACCCATTCTCTGTGACACAGACCCATTATCTCTGATTGTCCAAATGTGACCCTTCCTGTAGTATCAGATGACTGTCACACACACACAAAGAAATATCTTGGCAACTTTTGGTTTAAATATAAAAATTATCTCTAAAGCCATTTCAGGGAAATGAACTGTCATATGGTTCTTTTTTGGCCTTATCTGCCCTATGATGTAATTGATAACTCATTTTTTTCAATTAGTCACCAGATTTGTTTTGGCAAATCCAAGGTAAATACAATTTGTCCTCTCCCTACCAACCCTTTGGTAAGGTCAGAGCTGTGTGCTTATATGAATCAATTTCCCCAAATCAGGTCAATGTGAGTAAAGAGGGATTGGAAGCCAGGACTGTCTGGTTCACTGGGACAGTTTAGAATCACCCTCCAGCTGCCGTCACCTTCTTCAATAGAGACTCATCAGCAATTTGCTGATGAGCTTCTCTTTCTATAACAAGCCCCAATAAAACTGCATCTGTCATTGAAAATACCCATGCCTTCTACATCCTCAAACATACCATCTAAACCCAAGACACTTGGGGAGATCATTAATTCAGAGATTTGACTGAACAGAGCCCTTTATCCCTTTGTTCCCCTAAGTAGAAAGCTATGCTAAGTGCAGGGTAGGAAAATTCAATAACTCATGGAAAAGGCATTCATTTTACTTTTAAATCCCAATAACCAGGGTGAAGGGTCAGGAAAGGCCATGACAAATTCTTACAGAAGAAAATCCCCTGCTGCCCCACAGCTAGTCATCTTCCTGCTGTATAAATCATTGCACTCTGTGGAATGTCAGCTCCAGCTATAATCAGAGTGCCACAGAAAAGGTTTTCTCCAGGGTTTCTGTGACAGTTGTATTTATTTGGGGTCAGTTTGACATCTGAATGACCCTTTCCAAAGAGCAAGATTTGTTAGAGTCATTTCGACACACACTCTTGGTCTGTTCTGGTCCCACTGTGGGAATGTGGAATGCATACATGGTCTCTGCCTGCAGTACACTCAGGTCTCTGACTCTCCACCTTGAGCTCCTCTGGGTTGGCTATACTAGTCCTTCTCTTTTATTCCTTTTGGCAGTATCACACACAGCATTCAAAGGTTAGGGAAGATGCAGACTCTTGACTGTTAGAATAAGCAATGAACAAAACAAAGTCTGATAATGCTAGTTTTCCTAAATTAAATATTCCTGAACTTCCTTAACTTTTTCTATTCTTTTCTGTCCTTTACCTAGTCAAGAATAAGATTCAACTGGGCACCATGTTGTACATCTATATTCCCAGCAACTTAGGAGGCTGGGGTAGGAGGATTGCAAGTTCAAAGCCAGCCTCAATAGCTAAGTGAGGCCCTAAACAACTTGCAAGACCCTATTTCAAAATAAAAAATAAAGCGAGCTGGGGAGGTGGCTCAGTGGTTAAGTGACCCTGGGTTCAATCCCTGGTCCAAAAAAAAAAAAAAGAAAGAAAAAAAAAAGAGAGAGAGAAAGAGAATAAGATTTATAGCCAGACTGGTGACTGGCCTTAGATATGAAGGGAAAGCTATGACATTTGGCTTTGGCAAACATATCCTTTACATCACCTTTTTTCTCAGTTCACTTCCATGTCTGTGTTCACCCTTTCCCCAGAGCTGTTGGGCCTTGGCTCCTGAACCCACCTCCCTTACTAGTATGTGTGAGACCTTCTTGTCTATCACCTCTAATGACAATAAAACCCCCTCCATCTTACCCTATGCCTCCACCCTGGTTGGATCTCATGCTAAAATAGTATTCTGTTTCCTTCATTGGAAGGAGAAGATAAGTACTCATGGATTTGAAAACTCTTGCCATTTGCTTCTGCTTCTGCACAGCCAGAAACAATGAGAGTCCTCATATGACAATAGCCTCACTGTGCACTCAGTGAAGGTGAAGGGAGTCCACCTCACTCTTTCATTTGTTCATATGCTATGCTTCTAGAGAATGGGAAAGAAGCCCCTGTTGGAATGAATTCTATCCATGGAAATCTTAAATTGAAGCTTTTCTATGTGATTCTTGCAGGGAATCACATTTCCCCCAAAAGAAGTTAAAACACAAGGTACGACTCCATTTAGCCAAAGATTCTCTCTCTCTCTTTTTTTTTTTTTTTGGTTGGGGAGTATGGGTACTGAGGATTGAACCCAGGGACTTTCAATCACTGAACCACATCCCCAGTCCTATTTTGTATTTTGAGAAAGAGTCTCACTGAGTTGCTTAGCACCTCGCTTTTGCTGAGGCTAGTTTTGAACTCTCAATACTCCTGCCTCAGCCTCCCGAGCTGCTGGGATTACAGGTATGTGCCACCATGCTAAAAGATTCTCTCTTAATGTAAACATTGCACCCCATGGCATTCCCATGGATGGGTCAGAAAGAACTTCACTCACATCACATCCCTGCTTATAAAGGGAGTGAGGTGTTTTTGTTTTTTGTTTTTTCCTAATTTATTTTCAAACATGTTTCATATTTCCACAAAGTGTCCTATCTTCGACCACCAGCAGGCATCTGTTACAAGTAGACAGAGAAGAGACTTGCCTGTGTGGTAGGATCCTAATGCTACATGCAAGAACTTCTCTCCTCTTGCTCTGAGCAACCACCTCTGCAACCCTGAGAGAACTCCCTGCCCCGCTCAGGTCAGTGTTTCTTAAATTCAAGCATGCAAAATAATCATTTGGTACTGACACATTACGGGCACAACCCCCAGAGGTGCTCTTTCCCATCTAAGGTGGTGCCCAAGAGTGTGCATTGTACTTGTAAGTTCCATGTGACGCGCATGCTGCGTCAGCTGGGGTTATACTCTGAGAGTTACCATTTGAGTTAAACTTAGATGAGTGTAGCAAGGTCTCAAGAAAGGGTCACTCAGAGGAGGAAAAAGAATCTGGTATTGATCATAGGCATGATGAGACTGTCCTTGCCAGACCTCATGGTCAGCCCAGACAGTTTCTTCTGCTCCTGATAAAAGGTGAAAGGTGCTGAAACACAAGGAACCCCTTTTTTTGTTGTTGTTCCTGACTCCCTTCCTCTTTCCATTTGTTCTTTCTTTTCTTTTCTCCCTATTTTTTGAAAGTCACTTTACCCGAGATGCCTTATAAAAGATAGAATCTCAAAACTAGGTTTGCAAATAAATCAGTTTGCCATTTTAACAACAAATTTCAATGAGTGTTAGGACCCAGGGGTGGTTGGTATGCAGGAGGGTCCTATGAGGAGTGAAGTAAAAACTTCAAAAAGAGAAAGATTGATTCCTTCTCCAGTTTGAAAACAGCAATCATCTTTGAAACCTCATTTCCTTTTCCACAGAATTCAGCCAATAACCAAGCTGATACGACATCCAAAATGTCTCTTTAATGCATCTCCTTTCATATACTCCAGGGCCATGATTCTCATTTTCTTTTCCAAAAAGATTCTTTTGTCTTTCATCTTGTTTTCAGTCAGTCTCAACTCTTATCTGCTCTCTGTCCTGGGACCACTTCATTCTGGAACTCCTCTACTCATGCTACAAACTGCATAAAAGTTCTAAATGGCCCTCTACTGATGTTCACCAATAAAGTAAAATGCATTTTCCTCAGAATGTTTTCAGAACTCTAAAAATATGGCTTCTGTAGGGGACCTGATGTTTTCCCACTTCTTTTTTTTGGTAGGTCTTTAATTTCCTCATCCCATGTCTATATGTTTTATCTGGTGCCAGTCCATCTTTTTTGACTCTAGGGGTGGACAGCTTCCCAGACGTAGTAATTGGTTCACAAATAGGCATAAATGACTTAAATCAGACCAAGTCTGTATTCAGAGACTTGTCTCAATGGTTGAGAAAGAGAAGTTCGTTTTATGTTAAGACTGTAAGAACTAATTATTTTTTTAAAAAAGAAATGAAGCTCCCAGGAGTTATCATGTGTAACAAGATAATGAAGTCAAGAGAAAGAAAAGAGGTGAAATTTATAGAACAAGGTGGAAGTCCCTGGATCCAGCTATGAAAGAAGATAGAGCACACCTCTGACCTTCCAGGTGAGTGTGTTAATACATGACTTTCAGAGCTTAGGCCAGTTTTAGTTATGTTGTAATCACCTTCAGCCTAAAGAATCTTGACCAACATAGCCTTCGACTGTCTTTTAAAATATCTCCCCTGATTCCTCTACAATTTGCTAAACTATTTGCTCTTGTTTCAAAGCATATAAAGATATAATATTTATATCTGTGCTGTCACTTGTGCTGTTCTTTCTATCTAGAAAATAGTCTGTAGCTATCTCCATCAATCCAATCTCAAAAGTTCTCTCTCAGATGTTAACCTCCAAAATAATGTCTCTTCTGCTATTCAGTCATATAGAGTCTTGCTCCATTTGAATTCTCCTAACCTCCATGGAGTTTTCTTTGCCATTAAATACTTAACATCTGTCACCAGTGCTACATATTAGATATTCAATAAACTCTAGTATAAACTGGATCAAAAAACAATAAAAATGAAGCTAACACTTGTTGGATGGAGGTAACTTTAAGTCCCAAGGAAAATAAGAAATCACTTATTATCCTTCCTACGGAGGACCTAGCTTTTGTTTCTTCCAGAAGACAGGGTGGCATTTTCACTGCTATTTCCTTAATCACACATGCCACTGTAAACAGTAATTTTGCAGCATAAAAGCACTTTCCTTTGAACTTATGGGAAATAGCAGGATTTCTGGTAACAGGAAAACATTTTACTTTAATATTGGTTCCCTTCCTTTTGCATAGAAATTTTGTTGTTTTGATGTTTGTTTTTTTTCTAAAGTCAATATCATAGATTTATTTTACTATTTCAGTATTTTAGAGTTTCAGTATTTCTGAGGCTGTTGTATTGCAAATTCTTGAGGGTATTGTGAATTCCCAGAGCTTTGTTGAAGTTTTAATATGACGCCATTTGAAAGGAATGTTCAGTTGTATTCAGTTTTTATGTAACGCCTTCCAGTTTGCCCTCTAAGTGATTTACAGCTCCTCTGTGGAAGAGGAAAGTGGAACACCAGAAGAGGGGTTCTTTCTATAAATGCCAACCTGAGTGGTTAAACAAGAAAAATCTCATCAAACACCTTGAATCTCCTGCCTATATAATGACACAAGCCCACTTTCCACCCCTTTAGTCAAAATAGTTTACTTTGGTGTCACATAAACCCAATCAGACATTGAATTCAAAAGGAACACTCACACTGAATATAGACCTGTCCCTCCCATAGGTTGCATATACTTGAAGAATTGCTTTATAGTTTAGCAGGAAAATAATCTAGGTTGTTTGTCTTGGTAAGTAGTTTAGAAAAGGAACTCTAGATAGTCCATGTGTTTTTTTCCACATTCATCTCATAATGAAATACTTATTTTGTTGTGGTGGTGATATCATTATTTATTTTAACAGCATCAAAGCATGAGAAATTTGTGAGTTTAGGTTTTATATATACATATATATGTATATGTGAATTTCTGAATTAAAATATATATATACTTTTCTACCTGACTATAAATAATACATAGTCACTTGTTAAAAAAAAAAGACCAAAACAAAATATTATTTTATAATCATATTGACAAAACTGAGAAATTTCCATTCTAAGTATTGGAGACCGTGTAGATCAACAGTATTTTACACATATAGTAAGAGGGAATTTAAATTTTTTTAACCACTTTGGAAAATGATTTGATGTTATCTTGTGGAGTTGATTATTCATATATCCTGTGGCATAGAAATTGTACTCCTTAGTATATGTCCAAAGGAACATGAGCCAGGAGCTATAGATAAGAATATTTATGAAAACTCTGTAACAACAATCAACCAACCAACAAAAACTGGAAACAACAAAAATGTCCAGCAACTGTGATATATATAAATTAGCCATAGACTTTTTTGGGAGGTGCAACTAGGGATCAAACCTAGGACCTTGTGCATCCTAGGTAAGTGTTCTACCACTTAGCTATATCCCCAGCCCTTTTTACTTTATTTGGAAACAGGGTTTCACTAAGTTTACCCAGGCTGACCTGGAATGTATAATATCCTGCCTCAGCCTCTAGAGTAGCTGGGATTACAGGTATGTGCCACCATGCTTGGCTAGCCATAGGTTGTTATATAGCACTGAAAGTGAGTGAATTATGACTTTTTTTAACAGTATGTATGAATCTTACTAACACACTGTTGAATAAGAAAAGCAAGTCCAGAAGACTATACATAATATGATATCCTTTTAGTAAATTTCAAAAACAACTAAACCCCAAAATTTTGTTTAAATATGTATACATATGAACATATATAATAAATAAGAAAAGTAAGAATAACATGATTTCTGATAGACAGGCAAGAGCATGCAATAAGAAAAAGTATAGGAGAGGATTAAATCATTGTTAGTGTTCTAATTCTTGGGATGCATAGTGATTTGTGGGTATTTATTATTACCAAGAAATAAAAAAGATAAAACAGGGAAATGAATGAACCAATGATGCCATTAACCAAGAAATAAGATGAATTCAATCTGTGCATCTGATGTCCTGAGTTAAAAAATAAAGGACAAACAAATATACACAAGAAGAGAAAACTTATTACCTGAAACTTTTTTCAGTTTTCAGATAGCAGAAAATGCAGTGGTTTAAACAAGAACCAGATTCCCTCTCTCTTTCTGTACTGCCATTCTTAATGTGTGGGACTTTCATTTTCATGAAGGGACAGAACCAAAGAGGAATGCTGACCCAGCCTGTCCTCTTTACAAAGGGCTCCTCTGATGCTTCTTTTAGCTTCCGTTGGCCCACTCTATCTCTGCCTTCACTACACCTGCTGGCTCCCACCTTCCCTCTTCTTTCCTTTTCTCTTTTATGTGGCTTCTCTTTATTATACCTCATTGCTCATTATTCAAGACCTTAATGTCTTATCTACTTTTTTGTGTATTTGGCTTTGTTGCCCAAATGAATGGTTTATTCTAACGTCTGAAATTTAGTACTCCTTCAGTAGAGACAGATCATTGTAGGACAAGTTTACATGCCAATCACCTAGTACATCTTGAACCAGTAGATTATTGACCAACTGCCCTGATTCATTCACATTGGACCATGTGCAACAGTGAAGTAATTTGGGGGAAGATGTCTTTTGAGAAGGAATGTAGGCATGACAAACATCGCCAAAGCTTGGACCATTTGGAGCAATCCAGTTCAGAATCTACAATGATGTATATGCTCAACTGTAGAAGCAAGAAGAACATGTAAATGGAGGGTGAGATTTCTACATCTTTAAGGTATTAGGGGATGTTATCAACTTGATTTAGATTAATGTGTAAATGACTCTTGAAAGACTTTTTTAAAGGAAAAGGAAGGAGTATAATATTGCGTTGGGAAGTTATAAGCAAGGAATGTGGGGAAAACAGGATGAACTGCACATGAACAGAAGTGGGTTGAATAGTAGTTTCTTTTACATGGTAAGAAAAAGTGGCGATGGTATACCTGCAGGGAAAGATCTGAGATAATACTAAATAATTTATCTATTCAACCTTAGTTTTGAAATGATACATATATATGAATTAAAATATGTAAAGTGCTTATAATAGAAACAGGTCTTGGCATAGATAAATGAATAAAATCACAAAAATCTCTGCTTTATTTCTATTATAATTTAAATTAGATGCTTAAGTAACTTAATCCAGTTTATTTTCATGAGTGTATTCTAAGCAGGATCACCTATACCAGCTTAAGCTACCTGCTCTATACCAGACCATCACCTGCTCTAAGAGCTTCACCTACTTTATTTCAGATATTCTTTACAATAACCATAGGATTAAAGTACTGTTATTATTCCCATTTTGTAGATAAGGAAACTGAGGCTTGTGGACAGATTACACGGCCAGTTAAGTGGTAGAGTTGGGACCTGAACTTGTCTGTCTAGTAGTAGTGTGTATTTCTTATTACATTAATAAATTGCTTCTCTGCTGTGCTGAAGATACGGGTAGGTATTCAAACTCAGGTCTGCGTCTACACAGTAGGTTTCTCCCATAGCCATCCATTGTATAATTGAGAGCCTTCAACTTGGTTTTAATCCTTTAAGGTTTGTATATGGTATTGAGGTATTGCCCAAAGCTTCATGTATTTGAAATCTAATTCCTATTGTGAAATATTAAGAGGGTGGAAACACTTCAACTATAGTGTGTAGTGGTGGGGCCTTTGGGAGGTGGTTAGGATTAGATAAGGTCATGAGGGTACAGCCCCAGTGATTGAATACTGCTAGCTTTATAAGAAGTAAGACAGAGTCAGGTATGGTAGCATACACCTGTAATCTCAGCTAATAGGGAGACTGAAGAGGAGGACTGCAAGTTCAAGGCCTTTAGCAAGGCAACTTAGCAAGTCCCTGACTGGTGAGATCTTGTCTCAAAATAAAAACTAAAAAGGGCTGGATATGTAGCTCAGTGGTAAAGCACCCCTGAGTTTAATTCCCAGGACCAGAACAGAAACAAACAAAAAACCACCACCAACAACAAAAATAGGACCATCAGTTAGATGTAGCCCCTCATCCTGTAATCTCCAGAACCATGAGCCAAAATAAAACTCTTTTCTTTATAAAGTAGCCTACCTGGATTATTTCACTATGGTAACAAAAAAATGTAGTAATACAGGACTGAGAGGTAGAAAAAAAGAGCAAGACCAGAGGAAGTAGATTTAAGTAGGAAGCTGCAGACATCCAAGTAAAGGTGAAAAGTATATAGTATAAGGACTAACATTGTAATAAAAAGGGCAGAGTGGATTGAGGAAATATTGGCTGCCAATCTGCAGAAAATTATCATTGACATTTGTAAAACATCCTCTTTTCAGATATTTTTAAGAGGTGGAATAACTACAAACTTTAAAGATATATTATAAAAGTACTTCACATACATGGTAAACAACAGTTAAAGAGGAAACTGTATGAAATAAAAGTAAATTTCTCTTTCTTCTCTTCCAATTGTTGCTAGTCCTTTCTTAAAAAAATATGAATGATGATTATGACCATAATTCTAAATAATTGATTTATGGATGGACCAACTTTAAGTATCTATTGAATCCTAGTAATATAAGATGTACAGATTAGTACTCCTACACTATTCTAAACTTGTTAGTTATGACTTTTACATTACTGTTAACATTTACATTATTGTTAACATTTACATTCTACTTTATATCTTTAGGTAAAGAATGAGAACAAATTTTGTAAAAGATTAGGAACTAAAGACAAATATTATAATGTAAATTTAGAAGTATACCAATATGACTGGAATCACAGAAAAAGAAATATAATTAGTTATTAAGCTTGTGCTATTGAAAGGATAATGTTTCATATTTAAGGTATGGGTGGATTCTCTTATTTTTAACCTATGCTGATTATTAAAAAATCAGACTATAAGTTTGCTTCACATATGCAATGTAATTTTCTGGTACAACTTTCTGTTTTTCCTGGAGTATTTAATTGCCTTCCATCATTTTGGTTTAATGAAAACACATGAAGTTTTCCTTCATACCATTAAGCTTTTTGACTTCTTAAACTCTATTACTTGGAATAAATGTTATTCTTCTTGTTAAGTCTTTTCTAGGATCCTGACCACATCTAATTCTAATTTCATGATTGCTTTTTAGGATTATTGCCAGTTATGATTCTGGTATTGGTTTTCTCTGCATTCCTGGGTTAGTATGCTATGTTGGATTCCATGTTATTCTCTCTAGTGGATTCTCTCATATTTTTTTTTTTTTTATTTTTTTACGTTTACATAGGGTAATGATGTTTATTATATTTTTCCCCTCCCCCCCACCCCTCCCACCCCTCTTTTCCCTCTACACAGTCCTTCTTTCCTTCATTCTTACTGCTCTCCTTAGCCTAACTCTAAACCTAACCCTAAACCTAATGCTAGCCCCTCCCACCCCCCATTATATGTCCTCATCCGCTTATCAGCGAGATCATTCGTCCTTTAGTTTTTTGAGATTGGCTTATCTCACTTAGCATGATATTCTCCAATTTCGACCATTTGCCTACAAATGCCATAATTTTATCATTCTTCATTGCGGAGTAATATTCCATTGTATAAATATGCCACAGTTTCTTTATCCATTCATCAACTGAAGGGCATCTAGGTTGGTTCCACAATCTGGCTATGGTGAATTGAGCAGCAATGAACATTGATGTGGCTGTATCTCTGTAGTATGCTGATTTTAAGTCCTTTGGGTATAGGCCAAGGAGTGGGATAGCTGGGTCAAATGGTGTTTCCATTCCAAGCTTTCTGAGGAATCTCCACACTGCTTTCCAGAGTGGTTGCACTAATTTGCAACCCCACCAGCAATGTATGAGTGTTCCTTTTTCACCACATCCTCACCAACACCTATTGTTGCTTGTATTCTTGATAATCGCCATTCTAATTGGGGTGAGATGAAATCTTAGGGTAGTTTTGATTTGCATTTCCCTTATTACTAGGGATGTTGAACATTTTTTCATATATCTGGTGATTACTTGTACATCTTCTTCTGTGAAGTGTCTGTTCATTTCCTTAGCCCATTTGTTGATTGGATTATTTGTATTCTTCGTGTAGAGTTTTTTGAGTTCTTTATAGATTCTGGAAATTAGCGCTCTATCTGAGGTATGGTTGGCAAAGATATTCTCCCACTCTGTAGGCTCTCTCTTCACATTTCTGATAGTTTCCTTTGCTGAGAGAAAGCTTTTTAGTTTGAATCTATCCCAGTTGTTTATTCTTGCTTTTATTTCTTGTGCTATGGGAGTCCTGTTAAGGAAATCTGATCCTGAGCCAACAAGTTGAAGATTTGGACCTACTTTTTCTTCTATAAGATGCAGGGTCTCTGGTCTGATTCCGAGGTCCTTGATCCATTTTGAGTTGAGTTTTGTGTAGGGTGAGAGATAGGGGTTTAGTTTCATTCTATTGCATATAGTTTTCCAGTTTTCCCAGCACCATTTGTTGAAGAGGCTATCTTTTCTCCATTGCATATTGTTGGAACCTTTGTCTAGTATGAGAAAATTGTATTTATTTGGGTTTGTGTCCATGTCCTCTATTCTGTACCATTGATCTACCTGTCTATTTTGGTACCAATACCATGCCGTTTTTGTTACTATTGCTTTGTAGTAGAGTTGAAGATCTGGTATTGCAATACCCCCTGCTTTGCTCTTGCTACTGAGGATTGCTTTAGCTATTCTAGGTTTTTTATTCTTCCAGATGAATTTCATAATTGCTTGCTCTATTTCTGCGAGGTACATCATTGGGATTTTAATTGGAATTGCATTGAATCTGTATAGAACTTTAGGTAGCATAGCCATTTTGACGATATTAATTCTGCCTATCCAGGAACATGGGAGATCTTTCCATCTTCTAAGGTTTTCTTGAATTTCTTTCTTTAGTGTTCTGTAGTTCTCATTGTAGAGGTCTTTCACCTCTTTTGTGAGATTGATTCCCAAGTATTTTATTTTTTTCGATGCTATTGTGAATGGAGTAGTTTTCCTAATTTCTCTTTCTGAAGATTCATCACTTATGTATAAAAATGCATTGGATTTATGAGCATTGATCTTGTAACCTGCTACTTTACTGAATTCACTTATGAGTTCTAAAAGTTTTCTGGTGGAATTTCCAGGTTCCTCTAAATATATAATCATGTCATCAGCGAACAGGGATAGTTTGAGTTCTTCTTTTCCTATTCGTATCCCTTTAATTTCTTTGGTTTGTCTAATTGCTCTGGCTAGAGTCTCAAGGACGATGTTGAATAGAAGCGGTGAAAGAGGGCATCCCTGCCTTGTTCCAGTTTTTAGGGGGAACGCTTTCAGTTTTTCACCATTTAGAATGATATTAGCCATGGGCTTAGCGTAGATGGCCTTTATAATGTTTAGGAATGTTCCCATTACCCCAATTTTTTCTAGTGTTTTGAGCATGAAGGGATGCTGTATTTTATCAAATGCTTTTTCTGCATCTATTGAAATAATCATGTGATTCTTAACTTTAAGTCTGTTGATATGGTGAATGACATTTATTGATTTCCAAATGTTGAACCAACCTTGCATCCCTGGGATAAAACCCACTTGATCGTGGTGCACTATCTTTTTAATATATATTTGTATGCGATTTGCTAAAATTTTGTTGAGAATTTTTGCATCGATGTTCATTAAGGATATTGGTCTGAAATTTTCTTTCCTTGATGTGTCTCTGTCTGGTTTAGGTATCAGGGTGATATTGGCTTCATAGAACGAGTTTGGTAGGGTTCCCTCCTCTTCTATTTCATGGAATAGTTTGAGGAGTATTGGAATGAGCTCTTCTTTAAAGGTTTTGTAGAACTCGGCTGAGAACCCATCTGGTCCTGGACTTTTCTTTGTTGGTAGGCTTTTGATGACCTCTTCTATTTCATTGCTTGAAATTGGTTTATTTAAGTTGTGTATGTCCTCCTCGTTCAGTTTAGGTAGTTCATATGTCTCTAGAAATTTGTTGATGTCTTCAAGGTTTTCTGTTTTGTTGGAGTATAGATTTTCGAAATAGCTTCTAATTATGTTTTGTATTTCACTCGTGTCTGTTGTGATGTTTCCTTGTTCATTCCGAATTTTAGTAATTTGAGTTTTCTCCCTCTTTCTCTTTGTTAGTGTGGCTAAGGGTTTATCAATTTTATTTATTTTTTCAAAGAACCAACTATTTATTTTATTAATTTTTCCGATTGTTTCTTTTGTTTCGATTTCGTTGATTTCGGCTCTGATTTTAACTATTTCCTGTCTTCTACTACTTTTGGTATTGGTCTGCTCTTCTTTTTCTAGTGCTTTGAGCTGTAGTGTTAACTCGTTTATTTGTTGATTTCTACTTCTTTTTTTGAATGCACCCCATGAAATAAATCTTCCTCTAAGTACTGCTTTCATAGTGTCCCAGAGATTTTGATATGATGTGTCTTTGTTCTCGTTTACTTCTAAGAATTTTTTTATTTCCCTCCTGATGTCTTCTGTTATCCATTCATCATATAATAGTGTATTATTTAGTCTCCAGGTATTGGAGAAGTTTCTGTTTTTTATTCTGTCATTTATTTCTAATTTCAATCCATTATGATCTGATAGAGTACAAGGTAGTATCTCTATCTTCTTGTATTTACTAACAGTAGCTTTGTGGCATAAAATATGGTCTATTTTAGAGAAGGATCCATGTGCTGCTGAGAAGAAAGTGTATTCATTCTTTGTTGGATGGTATATTCTATATATGTCCATTAAGTCTAAATTGCTGATTGTGTTGTTGAGATCTATAGTTTCTTTATTCAATTTTTGTTTGGACGATCTATCCAGTGGTGAGAGAGGTGTGTTAAAATCGCCTAGTATTATTGTGTTGTGGTCTATTTGATTTCTGGAATTGAGAAGGATTTGTTTGACGTACGTGGATGAGCCAATGTTCGGGGCATAGATATTTATGATTGTTATGTCTTGCTGATTTATGCTTCCCTTAAGCAGCATGTAATGTCCTTCTTTATCCCTTCTGACTAGTTTTGGTTTGAAGTCCACATTATCTGAGATGAGGATGGATACTCCAGCTTTTTTGCTGTGTCCGTGTGCATGGTATGTTTTTCCCCATCCTTTCACCTTTAGTCTATGGGTGTCTCTTTCTATGAGATGTGTCTCTTGCAGGCAGCATATTGTTGGATTTTTCTTTTTAATCCAATCTGCCAGTCTGTGTCTTTTGATTGATGAATTCAGGCCATTAACATTCAGGGTTATTATTGTGATATGATTTGTATTCCCAGTCAATTGACTCATATTTGTTTTTGACATGATTTGGTTTCTCCTTTATTTGGCTATTCCTTTAGGCTAGCGCCTCCTGTTGCTGATTTGCATCGTTGTTTTTCATCTCTTCCTCATGGAATATTTTGCTGAGAATGTTCTGTAATGCTGGCTTTCTTTTTGTAAATTCCTTTAGCTTTTGTTTATCATGGAAGGATCTTATTTCATCGTCAAATTTGAAGGTAAGTTTTGCTGGGTATAAGATTCTTGGTTGGCATCCATTTTCTTTCAGGGCTTGGTATATGTTGTTCCAGGCCCTTCTAGCTTTTAGGGTCTGGATTGAAAAATCTGCTGATATTCTTATTGGTTTCCCTCTGAATGTAATTTGATTCTTTTCTCTCGCGGCCTTTAAAATTCTGTCTTTATTTTGTATGTTAGGTATTTTCATAATAATGTGCCTTGGTGTGGGTCTGTTGTAATTTTGTATGTTTGGAGTTCTATAAGCCTCTTGTACTTGGTTTTCCATTTCGTTCTTCAGATTTGGGAAATTTTCTGTTATTATTTCATTGAATAGATTGTTCATTCCTTTGGTTTGTTTCTCTAAGCCTTCCTCAATCCCAATAATTCTCAAATTTGGCCTTTTCATGATATCCCATAGTTCTTGGAGATTCTGTTCATGATTTCTTACCATCTTCTCTGTTTGTTCCACTTTGTTTTCAAGGTTAAATATTTTGTCTTCAATGTCTGAGGTTCTGTCTTCCAGGTGTTCTATCCTATTGGTTATGCTTTCTATGGAGTTTTTAACTTGGTTTATTGTTTCCTTCATTTCAAGGATTTCAGTTTGGTTTTTTTTCAGTATCTCTAACTCTTTATTGAAATGATCTCTTGCTTCCCGTATTTGGTCTTTTAACTGTTGATTGGTGCGATCATTTAATGCCTGCATTTGCTCTTTCATCTCCTCCTTCAATGCCTGCATTTGCTCTTTCATCTCCTCATTAGCTTCCCTGATCGTTTTAATTACGTACATTCTGAACTCCCTTTCTGACATTTCTTCTGCTGTGCTGTCATTGGGTTTTATTGATGTAGTATCTAGGTTTGTTTGGGACATTTTCTTCCCTTGTTTTCTCATAATGGTCAGTTGTCAGTGGGACCCTGAGATATTGCAGTTTTCCACTATTGGCTTATAGTGTCCCAGTAGATTTCCAGTGTATCACCTCCCAGCCTTCAGTAGCCTGATGTCTTGGAGGAATCTGATAAAGCAGCTCATTCGAAGAATACTGCCCCTAGCCCCCTACTGGTTCCACGTTTTGGAACTGGCTCTGTGCGGAAATGCTCTCACTGTGGGCCTGCACCGTGCAGCTGGCCGTGTGGGAAGAGCCCACTGCCGGAGTGTGGAAGACTACCTTGGGAAGACTCAAGCCGGAGTGGGCAGAGCCGCCTGAAGAGGTCTCCGGCTGCCCTGCCCTTATCCCTGAGGCTGACTGCAGATCGAGGCTCTCCGCTGGTTCTTTGCAGGAGTACACTGCACTGCAGCAGCTCCGGGACTCGGAGCGTGCTCTGTTCAGACAGGCTCTCACTAGCGGGCCAGTTCCGTTCCGAGAACCTGGAGAAGCTGGCTGTGTGGGCGGGGCCCACCGCCGGAGTGCGCAGGACTGCCTGTGGATGACTCTAGCTGCCCTGCCCGGCTCCGATAAGCCACCTCTATCTGGGCCTGCCACCCGGGCCGAGCTTTACCCAGTGGGCAGACTCACCCGTGGCTCCACTTCAGTCCGAGTCTCTCAATGCCTCCCCTTCTTAACTCCTGGGTTGTGGAGCGACCGGAGGTGCAGTCTCCCTCTAGGCCGCCATCTTGGATCGCCCCGTGAAGAAAGCCCGCAGCCGGAGTGGGCAGAGCCGCCTGAAGAGGTCTCCGGCTGCCCTGCCCTTATCCCTGAGGCTGACTCCTCTCATATTTTTAAACTCTGTAGTGTATCCTAAAATATTTTTTGGGAAAGTATATGGAAGTAAATTTCTGTATCCTCCAGTGCCTAGAAAAGTTTTATTTTGCTCATACCTTCTTTTACTAAATATTCTGGATAATTCTTGATTAAAAATAATTTTATTTTAGAATGTTAAAGGCATTGCTCCATTGTCTTTCAGCAACAAGTATTGCTGTTGAGAAGTCTGATCTTTATCTAATTTTTATTCTTTATTAGATGACAGTTTATCTCTCTAAATGTTTAGAATAGTGTTTTCACTGATGTTCTGAAAAATCATGAGGATGTGACTAAATATGAGTTTTTCTTCATTAATTATTCCTATATTCTAGGCTGTTGTGAGATTAAATGAGACAATATGTGGAATGCACTTAGAAGGTGGTGTCAACAATGTTAGGGATTTATACTATTTGCCATTATATTGCTCAGCAATGAATACACCTTTCAATCTGAAGATGTTTATCTTTAATTAAGGAAGATTGCTTTTTAACTATTTCCTCAATAATTTCCTCAATGCCAGGTTTTTCTTTATAATACATACTTATTAGATTTTAGAGTGTTTGACTGGATTTGCCCCATCTCTTATTTTTAAAAATTCTTCATATTTTTCATCCTTTTATATCATTGTCCTAGTCTGAGAAATTCCCTTTATCTTTGCTATTTTGTTACATATTTTATTTTGGCAATCACGTTTTGGATTTTTTCTTTTATTATCTTCTTATTATAGCAGCTATTTCTGTCTAATGGATGCAATATCTCATTGGATTAATGCTAATTAGAATCCTAGTTCCAGCCTTTCTCTGAATTGTTTATTTCCTCAGGTATTTATTACTTTTGGCTATTTTTCACTTTAATTGTTTTTCTCATGTGATCAATGAGCCTTGGTTGTCTATTCAGTTTTGTGAAGTAATGACTAGATTGATTAATAAGGACTGCTGATGTAGGTTTCTCTGATGTTTTGTAGGTCTTTCCCTTGTTTCAGATTTTGCACTGTATTTTCTGGGTGTGTGCGGCTCAGACAAACTCCCAGGTGTAGGGATGGGGTGCAGTCAGGATTCTCCCCAACTACGCCTCCCTCAGTGCTATACTTTCAGGGTTTACTCTGGAGCCATCTTTTCTCACAGAAGAAGACATGTCTCTGAAGAAGTTCCAAGGAGCTCTTGGAGAGAAGGGGGAATTTGACTCAGGACCAGTGGGGTTCTTCACATATGAAAAGAATTTCAACAGGCGTCCATCAAAGGCATAGACAGAAGTTTATGTCGGAAAGTAGATATATATCCACAGGAGAATGGGGGCCATCTCAAGGGAGAAACACCTTTGGGGGTAAAGCAAAGAAGATACATTCAAGAGAGAATGTGGGATATTGCCAGAGGGAAAGAGAGCAACTTATTGGTAGGGGGTATTTAATATTTATAGAGGGGTAGTTGCTAGTGGCTGGATTGGAGGTGGAGCCAGGGATAAGCTATACAATTTCATGCCAGTTTTTCCAGTGTTTGTGCATTGACCTCTTGGTACAAGGGCATGGGTAAAGGGCTCAGGCCAATGTCATGTAATTCAGGAGTTGCAATTGTTCATGGGTGTTTTTTTGTTTTGTTTTGTTTGTTTGTTTGTTTTTGCATTTCAACGGTTCATAGGCACTTCCCTTTATTCCCAAATTCTTATATCACTTTCTTTAGAGACCAATCCTACAGTTTGTTTCAGGAACAAAAGTCTTTGCCATCATTTCCCTTGGCAATGATGAGCCAGAACTCAGGGACAGACCAGCAAAGTTGTTCTGAAGATACTCCCTCAGCTTGCACCTGATTTCTACTCCTGTTCTTGCTTGTCATATCTTCTATTAGCTATGAGCCTCTCCATATCAGGAAGATGGGCTTCCCCCTCTGCTTCAGCCTTCTCTGTGCACATTATTGGTTAATTTTTTTGGCTTTAACTTATCTTACAATTTCATGTTCTAAAAGTCTGTCAAACATCTCTGGTTTGCTGATGGCTACTGCTTCCTGCTTTCAGTATTATGAATTTATCTCTCTTCAGATCTCTTTACTGTCATTTCTGTGGAAATGTGGGGAAAAGGAATAAATACAGGGCTTCAGTTAATTTCCTGAACCAGAACTTGGCTTCTGCATCATGATGAGCTTAAGTTTACTTCAACATCACCTTCCATCTTTGAAAGCTATATATTTTCACAAAATAAACCTTCTTGTTGTGGCATTATAGCTGCACCATAGTGAGCTGGGAATTTTAGAAGAAATAAATTTTGAGAAAAGTAAAATTCAATAACTCCAGCAGTCAGGCCAATGATCTCATTTGTGGCCCCACTAACATGGGGAAAAACTCATCCTCTGAAAACTTTGCTCAGTGACTGTTAGGGTTGCTTTTTTTCCCCAGATATGCTTTGTGCCTGAGAAAGAAATGACGACTAATTTCTAGAACTCTGATTTATCTTTTCAGGCTTAGTTGAGGAATTGGGAAGAAAAATCTAGAAATCTGAGCTCATTTGCTCAGGTGGGTCTGTAAGTAGCATTTGTTGTTTGGTTGACTCCCTCATTGCTGTCCTTCTAAAAAAATTTGTTTTAATTCAGCAAGGGGTATTTATGGTATCATACAATCATGGAAAAATAAGCAGCAAAATTCTAAATGTAGAAAATAGGTAATGAAAGTAGAAATGAATATTTCATGTCTTAAAGGCATTTTCTTTTCTTCATTAATGTGACAGGTTATACAAATCATCCACACTCTTTCAGATAGTCCCTGCTCTAAAAGTGGCATATATTTGCAAGGCAGTTACCACAGGGAAAAATATTTAGTTTTTGGACAGGGATTTAATCTGAGAGAAGATAGGGAGCTCATTTGAGACTTGAATACATGATCTCACCTCTAATCCATGAACCTAAACAATTTTTGTAAAGAAAAATCCAACTGGCTACCAAAAAGATCTTATTGCCTACTTAAATATTTATTTACTTGCTAAACATCTGTTCTGTGTTCAGTATTTTGGTATGTGTTAGGGGTGGGGCACAGTGGGATCAGCAATAAAAAAAAAAATAGAAAATCCATTTATTAACCTGCAATTTAGTTGAGTAGATAAGAAATATGTGAAGTGAATTTTAAGCAGAATTTCAGTGGTTTTTAGTCTTAATTATACATTGGAATCAATTGGAGAGTGTTAAAAAAAATATCAATGCTAGGTCCCATCTCTGGAGAACCCAGTATATAAGTAGTGAGTGTGCAGTAAAGTATTTGATTTTCTGGTGAGAACTGTAAGTCCTAGTGCTTGGTTCTTGACTTTGGCAGCACATTTATAATCACCTAGAGGACTTTTAAAAGTCCTAGCATCCATCTCAATAACATTAGAATCTCTGGGGAAGGAACAAAGTTATCAGTACCTTTTGAAATTCTCTAGGATTGAGAACCATGTCCTGAAAGACACTCACAGCAAAGGAAGGGAAGTAATATCTGGTGCAGTCAAAGATCCCATATAGAAAGGCACAGAATGTTTGGGTACAAAAGAAGGGGGCAAACTTTCATGTGGGAAAACGCATGGATAAAAGTACAGAGCCTTAATGGAGGGAACTGGAATGGCTGGTGGGAGCTCAGTTAGAACACAAGCCAGATAACAGTGGGATGTTCTTGTTTGAGAGAGTACAAACACTTGGAAAGGCAGGTGAATTGACAGAAGGATTTAAAAGTCAGACTACACATCTACTAGAATGTGAAAAACTACCCTGATTTCTCACCAACTTTCTATAGCTCTCTGATAGAGTGCTTTCATAGCATGTGTAGGACCCTGAGTTTGATCCTTAGCAATGGGGGATAGGGGAGAAGAAAAGAAAAAAGAAAAAAAAAAAAAAACTCTAAAGAGATTAAAGACTAGGAAACCACTAGAAGAAAACATGGGAAACACTTCAGGACATCAAAATGGTAAAGGAGTTTTTGACAAATCCCAAAGGCATAGAAAATAATAGCAAACAATTGAGAGATAGGATTACATCAAACTAAATAGCTTCTGCACAGAAAAGGAAACAAGCAACAGAGTGAAGAAACACTTATAGAATGGGAGAAAATCTTTGCAAATGATTCATCTGACAAGTGATTAATATGCGAAATATATAAGGAACGCAAAAAACTTCAATAGCAAAAGAAAACAAATAACTTATTTTAAAAATGGAAGACCTAAATAGACATTTCTCAAAAGAAAACATAAAAATGGCCAACAGGTATATGAAAAAGTGCTCAACATTACTAATTGTTAGAGTTTGGATATGAGTTGTCCCCCAAAAGCTCATGTTAGACAATGCAGTAATGTTTGAACGTGAAATGCTTAGATTTTAAGAGCTGTATACTAATCCATGGATTAACTCATTTGATAGATTAATAATTTGAATGAACTTCTGGGTGATAACTATATGTTGGTGGGGCATGGCTGGAAGAAAGAATCACTGGGGGAGTTTCCTTGATGATTACATATCTTGTCTCTGGTTCCTTGCTCTTTTTCTGATTCCTGGCTGCCGTGAGCTGAGAAACTTTTCTCCACCATGCCCTTCCTCCAGGATGTTCTACTTCACCTTGGGTCCAGAGCAATGGAACTGACTGATCATGGACTGAATCTCTAAAACTCCTGGGTCCCAAATAAAATTTTCTTCCTTCAAGTTTTTCTTTTCAGGTACTTTAGTCACAGTGACAAAAAACTGACAAACAAACTAATCATTAGGGAAATGCAAATCAAAATCACAATGAGATATCACCACACTCTAGTAAGAATGATTATTCCTGCCAAAACTTTAGATTACGTAGAGGGAAATGAGAGGGAGGAGGGGCAGAGTATGAAAGATGGTAGAATGAGATAGACATCATTACCCTATGTACATGTATTATTATATGAATGGTATGAATCTACGCCATGCACAATCATAGAAACGAAAAGTTGTATCCCATTTGTGTACAATGAATCAACATGCAGTCTGTAAAAATAAAAAAAAATTAAAAAAGAGAATAACTGTTATGAAAAAGACTCAAGATAAAAAAATGCCAGTGAGGATGTGAGAAAAAAAGAACAGTTATACACTGTTAGCAGGAAGTTAAATAAGTACAGCTATTATGGAAAACAATATGGAGGTCCATCAAAAAATAAAAATAGGACTACCATATAATCCAGCAATTTCACAAAGTTGTGAAACTGAGCATATATCCATAGAAAATGAAGTGATCCTATCAAAGAGATGCACTTCCATATTCACAATAGCCAAGAAATGGAAACAACCTAAATGTACATCAACTGATAAATGGATTAAAAATGTGCTACATGTACACACGATGTACATTTGGTCATAAAATAAATGAAATTCTGTCATCTGTGACAACATGGATGCAACTGGAGATCATTATGCTAAATGAGAAAAAATCAGCACAGAAAGACAAGTGCCATGTGATTTCACTCATATGTGAAATTTTTTTATTAAAATGGATATTATAGAAATTGATTATAGAATGGTGGTTACCAGAGACCAGGGAATGTGGAGGGTGGTGGAAAGAGGTTGATCAGTGGGTGCTAAAGTTCTAGTTAGATAGGAATAAGAAGTACTAGAAAATGAAAACATACTGAATATTTCAGAAAGCTTGAAGAAAGGATTCTGAATGTTTTTACCATAAAGAAATGATAAATGTTTGAGGATGTATATATATTTACCCTGACTTGAACATTACATAAGGTATTGAAACATCACATGATATCCCATAAATATGTATGATTTTTATGTTTTTATATATCAGTTAAAAATGTAAAACTTTTTAAATAAAAAGAATCATAAAACAAAGTTTTGTTTGATCTTTAAAGCAATAACAGTTGATATGTGTGTTTAATTTGTATTTCAGAACTTTAATACTATTCACTTGGTTCATCATGGAATGGTCTGCTAAAACAGTCTCACACAATTAAAACAAAGACATAACATTAGAAAAATGGAAGAAGAAAAAAACCCAAATCCTAGCAATACCAAATTTTGGAGAGGATGCAGAGCAACAGGAATTCTCATGCATTGCTGGTGACAATGCAAAATGGTACAGTCTCTTTGAAAGACAATTTGGCTGTTTCCTACAAAACGAAACCTACTGTTATTATATGATCCAGTAATTGTGCTCCTTGGTATTTACCCAAAGGAGCTGAAAACTTATGTCCATGGAAAAATCTGCACATAAATGTTTGTATAAGCTTTATTACTGATTGCCAAAATTTGAAAACAACCAAGATGTCCTTTAGTAGGTGAATACTGCGATACATCCTATCCAAAGGAATATTATTCAAACTAAAAAGAAATGAGTTATCAAACCACAAAAAGATATGGAGGAATCTTCAGTACATATCACAAAGTGAATGAAGCCAACTTGTTGGCTATGTACTGAATGATTCCAACTATATGACATTTTGGATTGGGGAAAGGCAAAGTGGAGTCAGGGGTTATTGAGCCCTATTGTTCTTTTTTCATCATTCTGATAAGTAAAGGGAGTGGTGAAATCATTTAGAAGGGAAGGAGGGGGAAATTATGAAGAGGAATGGAAATTTGCACTAGATTCTGAAAATCTGTCCTTCAGAATGGGGTTAGAAGACTGCACATAGGAAGCATTTGAGTATGTAAAAAAGCTACCATGTGAATTATTTTTAAAATCTAATTTTCAAAGGCCACTGGCATTGCTTGGGTGCATTTGCAAATCAGGCACTCACTTAAGTCATCTTGAGCAGTTAAAGCTATAATTTCTATGAAAAGGCTCAAAATACTAAAACATTAATTGAAAAGAGTACTTTGAAAATCCTGTTTGTAGAGTTCATTCAGCTGGGTACGATAGGGTCAGGCCAGTTTTTCATCTGCAGGATAAGCTAAGCCTTTTTGCATGATTGCCCTGGAAAACAAATCCTTCATATGGCAAATGAATGACTCCTTGGTCTGTTTGCTTTATTAAAGGCTATCGCAGTCCTTTTTATTTATTATGCTCTCAGTTTCTACTAAACTCTCAAACTTGAATATGAAATGTCCTGCATTATTTAATCTGCTAGCTATTGTTTATCCTCTCTCTTGTGAAGCCAGGGCTGGCAGACTCAGCTTTTATTATAATGGCTGTAAAATGTCTGTGGCATCTGTGACAAGGATCATCCTGGCAGGGCAGGGGTCTGCTGTTCTCTGCTCTTCTCCTGCAGTCTGGCAACTTGGGGTAGTGGACACAGATGCTCCCCCAAGCTCTCCCTCCTACCCCTCCTGCTCCTGCCAAACCTTAGATCACCTTCACAGAGCAGAGGGTAACTCAATGTCAGCGTCTCATGCAAGCTAATCTTTCCTCTGAGGCAGATGACAAAAGCTGCTGAGAATAAGAGAGAGACTCTAGATTCCCTCTCTGAAGATATTTGCTGATTTCAAGGTCAAGTAGGTAATTCACATGGTATCTTAATGAGAGCAAATACTACAATGAATGAAATAGAGAGGAAGGAAGAAGAGAACTCTCATTGCCTATTCTGGCCCAGGTACTTTACATACATTATCACATTTTATCTTTCTGCTATCTTATAAGAATTATTTTCCTCTTCTTACAGGTGAAAAAATGAGAGCATAGGGAAAGAACCCATAGGCAGTATGCAGATCAGTAGTTACCAGTAAGTGTGGAACTGGGGGACTAAGCCAGGACTGTCCAACTTCAGAACCCAAGTGCTTTGGACTCCATTGATTCTTGCCTTGGTTCTGACAGAGGCCCCCAGTGTTCTGTGCCTCCCCACCTCTGTGATCCACTCCTGCATTACCTCTGAGGTCCTTACCTGAAGAGCAGAGCCCAAGGACTCACCCGTGGAAAGTTACTTCTCTGTCCCTCCCACAGACAGCAGGTCAGCTGGGAAATTTTTATTCTTGTCACATAAACTGATTTCTGTCAGTGGTAGGATTAATTTAGCCCATTAAGTACCTTCCCATTAGGCTTGTGGCTTAACGGAGGTGTCAGAATTTGATGTCTAATGTTTTATGAATTACATTGATATGCTACTTCTTTGATCCCTTTTCATAGTCCATGTTATGACCATCTGGACACCTCCTTCTCTTGGAGTTTTTGGGATGGCAGCCAAAACTAGTACAGAATACTGAACAGATCAATACAGTTAAGCACATTACCATAATCCACAGACATTAAAACATCAATACTTCATTCCCCTGACAAAGCTTATATCAAACAGGCGGCTAGATGGCACAATAGATAGATTCATTCAGCTTTCACCTCTGGGAGTGAGTTTCAACAAGCTTAGGTTGCTTGCAAAGATAAGTCTCATGGTCTTAACTTTGCCAAACTTTGTTTATTGGCATTTGGGCCCCAGTCATAATCCAATCAGGCTAGTAGCTTTTCTTTATGAAAGGAGCATCCTCCCCATTTGTCCCAGAAAACACATGATGATGGCATGAAAGTTTTATTTGAGCTGTAACTGGTATTCTGTATTATTAAAAATGCCTACAAGCATTCAAACAAAGAAATTTCACATATAACCATATCAATATGTTATCCAAGATATAAAGAATTCAAAAACTCTATGAATATTTCTTGGGTACCTACTGTGTATCTGACACTGTCTTGGGCACAGGAGAGGTAGAGGGGTACACGATATGCCAGGTGCTTCCTTTCTCAGAGCTTGTATTGTAGTTGGGGAGACAGAAAAGCAAGCCTCAACAAGGTAATTTCATGTAACTGTAGATGCTATGAAGAAAACAGATGTGACAATGTAAAGTGGGGACACATGAGACAGAGTGGTGAGAGAATGACTTGCTGAGGTTGTGGATCCAATATGTAAAGAGTATAGCCAGGCAGAAGGTAAGGGAAAGGTGCCCTAGATAGAAAGAACAGTAAGTACAACTGCCTTGAGGTAAGAATGTGCTTTGTTTATGTGGGAATAAAAATAAGGCTGGTGGGACTGTTAAGTCAGAGAGATGGCAGGGGCTATACCGTGCAGAGCCTTCCTGGCCATGATAACAGATGTGGGGAGACACTGGAAAGTTTAAGTCAGGAAGTGACATTACTATGATTTTTGTTATTTTATTTTTGTCTTACTACTTATTGTTATTAATTATGACTCATTTTTTTAAAAGCAAAACTTGCTCTGGCTGTGGCAGTGATTTTCAACAGATGGTGATTTTTGCCTCCCAGGGGACATTTGTCTGTGTCTGGAGACATTTTTGGTTATCACAACTGAGGAAGGTGCTACTGACATCTAGTGGGTAGAAGCCAGAGATGCTGCTAAACATCGTACAGTGCTTGGATAGTACCCTATCTCAAAGAAATTGCCAGCCTAAACTGTCAATAGTGCCATGCTGAGAACCCCTAAGCTATGCTATGCAGAATGCATTGCTTGGGAAGGGAAGTGGAGTGGAAGAAGGAGGCTGGGGCAGAAACTCCGGAGAAATGATGGTTATTTGGATGGGAATGGCTGCAGCAGGGGTGGAGGAAGGTAGAGGGATTCAGTATGTATTTTGGAGATAAAACTGATAGGAGCTGCTAAGTTGGCTGTGGTAAATAAAGGAGAAAGGAGTCAAGGCTGGTCTCAGTGTTGTTGTTTGGGGGATGTTAGATATGAGATCTGTTAGAACTTCCTAGTACTGATGATATCAAGCAAGTGGCAGGAAATGAACCTGAAATTAAAGGTAGGGATTAATTATTAGCATGTAGATGGTATCTGAGGCCACAGAACTGGATAAAAATCACCTAAGAAGAAATGATGGCTAGAGGATCAGGGAAGAGAGTTTTTCCAACATTTAGGAGCCAAATCTAGGAGGAAGATCTAGCAGTGGGAACTGGGCAAGAGAAATCAGGGAAACAGAAGGAAAGTAGATGAATGCTGCACCCCAGAAGCCACGAGGGAGACATCTGAAGAGTGAGGAGCTTTCATCTATGTGAAATGTTTCTGAGGGGCCAGTTGAGAATGAAAAAGGACCTGAAAATCTAGCTGGCCTGGCTCAATTTTGCCAAGGCAGTTGTAACAATTTTTTTTAATATCTTTTTTTAGTTGTAGATGGATGTAATACCTTTATTTTATTTACTTGTTTTTATGTGGTGCTGAGGATCGAACCCAGTGCCTTGCATGTGCTAAGCAAGTACTCTACCACTGAGCTACAACCCCAGCCCCACAGTTGTAACATTGACTAGAGCATCTTCATTGAAGCGAGGATTAAACCCTGATTGAAGCAGGCCAAAGAGAGCAAACACATGTACTGAATGTAATCAAAGTATATGAATTGGAAGCCAGGCATTGTGGTGCTTGCCTATCATTCCAGTGACACAGGAGATTGAGGCAGGAGGATTGTTTGAGCTTAGGAGCCAGAGACTCACCAAGCTGGGCAACACAGTGATACCATGATAAATAAATAAATATATATCTATTACACTTGGACTGGCTTCAGCAAGGCAGGAATATATCATATTCCAGCAAGGCAGGAATATATATATATTTGTTCAATAAATATTACTGAAAAGAGAAAAATTGAGCAGTAACAGAATTCTAATTAAAAAGGAAGCATTTTTTCCCCCTTAGAGAATATTTGGGTTAAAGTTCCAATTGATAAAATTAACTTTATAAAATCAAGGAATAAGAACTTAAATGAATACTTTCATTGTGTTGGTATGTTACATATACATCATTCAAATTAGAATTCTATTTTATAAATCAAGATAAAAATTTTCACAATTATTGAAAAATGACTAAAACTTTAGAATGATAGTTTCTCCCAAGAATGTATTTGAAAAAACACTGCAAAATTTAATTTAATTTTAGAAACAAAATGTCATGTGTCAATCCTTCAGCAGGGCAATAAAATTTTACTTCAAATAAGGCCTTTCTCCTAACCCTGAAATTATAGCAGATTTTAATCTTGTCATTGTCACCTCTTAGCTCTTTGGCCTCAGGCAAGTTACTTAACCTCTTGACACACAAGATTCCCCATTTATAAGTCAGTCAAGGTTAATGTGAAGACTAAACAAAATGTTTGCAAATTGTGTGGGTCCTACATGGGGCCCACCTCTTCCCTTCTTTTTGGAAACTTCACTTCAGAACTCTTTGACTGAGGCCAGCCTTACAATGAGTGTCCTGGAACATTACATGTGGCAGAGCTGGTCATTGTGGGAGGCTCTGACTTGGTACCTGTCTTGCCTGTGACATTTTCTTACCTCATCTAGTGCACAGCCCAGAATGAAATGTACTTTACAAACCTTGAAGCATCTAAATGATGTTAAAAATCAAGACAAGATTTGTTTCTGTGGTTTCTGGATTTCAGTGTATGAGATATTGTGAAAAACTAAATATGTAAGCTATAAGAACTTCCAAGCACAAACTCCACCCAATTTTTGGGTTAGGATTTGGATACAGCCAGGATTATAAACAGTTACCCAAATCTTCTAACCACACATAGATTTCTTTAAAATTAGAATTAAAAAACAGACTAAAAATTGTGATAATTAACACAAAAGTAAGAGAAAGAATCTTCGAATCTAAAAAAATGCTACTGACCTAACATTGAGAATGTCAGAGAAAAGAACTTATTTGTTGACTTGTATTTTCTTTTCAATAATGTAAATTGCTAGGAGGAATTCATATAGGAGACAAGGAAAATGTAGTGGTAAAGTCTTTATATAATTTAAGCAAAGCAATCCACTCCAGTACACCAAGCCACAGGCTTCCTGGGCTCACAAGTTCAGAAGAATGACATATTCACAAATGTATCATTTGGGTGAGCTAAAGGTTTCTGGTTTTGTTTTTTATTTCGAGGAATATTTGCAGAACATGTTCATCTTTCTGTGTCCAACAGAGGGCTGCTGATAACTTGCCCAAATCCTTATCATATGTGAATTGGAATCTATTTTAGTCCTGAGACCTATACTTTTTCATCTCTCCATGCTATTATTTAAGGAATAAATTTAATGTGAACTTGTAAATAATTACCTTAACTTTTTTCTATGTAATTCCCAAATTCTGTCAAGTCTTTAACTGATTTAAATGAACAAATGACAGTACTAAAGTCTAGAATGGGAGAGAAGGCAGAGCCCCATCTTCTCAGCAATGTTCACAGCCACTGGTCTCCAGGTTTCCAGTCAATTCTCTGGCAATCCAAAAGTGACTATCCAACTAGACTGTCAGCGCTGATTCCAGTCTATTTGAATAGCTACAAATCCCATCCTTAGAAGCCACACAAATCCTAGCTACTTTCTTTGTCAAGGTAGACACTACCCATAACACAACTCCATTCTTCCTAAGGTAAAGTGAGGGCTCAGGAAGGCAGGGAATGAAGAGGAGCTGTTGCTGTAGGTAGGTCTCTGGGTACCAATGTCCAGTAGAAGGAAGGGCTCTTGCCTGTTGTGAGAAGACTATTGTTGGGTGGGAGTAGACAATGCCCTGTCTTATACACTGACCATGTTTCAAGTCACAGTCTGAACCTTGTAACAGACAAGGATTTCTTGTGATTTCAGTCCCAGTTATAGTTGGCAACAAGTGATTTACACATGTTTCCCTTCCAGTTCTAAATTCCTCACTACTGCTCTATACAGGTTGGAACCTAAACATTCCAGAACACTATTCTATGTGAATATTCTGAAATGTACCTAATGGAAGTAGGTATAATGCCCAAGGATTAGGGTAGAGAACTGTGTTTGAGGTTCTAACCTATTTCCAACACCCTTCCTGGAACACCTTCCACCATGAATGAGTTTTGTCTTCAAACATGGAACTCAACTCGGGCTTTACAAAAATAGCTCCCCCAATCACACTGGGTTATAGTTGATGAGGACTAACCAGGATCTGGGTATAGTTTCTGCCATGCAAACCTGTCTTACAGAGAGCTTACAGGTTTATACCACAGCACAAAAGGTCCACAGTCCTTCCACATTATCAGCATCTTTAGTACAAGACTTCTGGTACAGAAAAACTTCAAAGAGTCCATTCTTCAGGGGATGTTCTTCTATTTTAATCACAATTTGCTTTCTCTTAGTACCATTTTTATCTTCCTTGGATTCATTTTACTTTCTTAAAAATACTTTAAAATTTACTTTTAGTTTATATGGGTTACTTTTTTTGCCCTGAGATAAAACAGCCTATTAGTAGCAATTAAGCAACATCTAGTTTAATGATTTTCAGGTTTTCATACTTAAAACCCTTTACCAAGTTAAAAAACAGTCCTGCTTCCCACATTAAATGAAACATTTAGTATTCATTGAAATCTTGTATAATAATCAAAACACAAACTTTTCAACACAACCCAATAGCAACTGAACATATTCCCAAGTTTGAATTACAGTAGAATAATATAGATGAGTCATACTAATCCTTTCACTTTCTCATTTAACGCCATACACATTACATACTAATGACATACACTTTCCATTTAGAGTTCACTGTGCCTGCAAATGAGCTACCCTTTCAATTCTGTTTCTGCTCAGGAATTGGAACCACCCTTTCCCATACGTCCCACCTCCCCACAGAGACTTCCATGTATCACTGACATCATTCTTTCATGAATTCCCAACTCATAACATTCATCAGTTTTGCCCAGAATGTAAGCTAAAGTTTCTGGCCTGACTAGATTAGATCCTAAAGTAAAACCACAGAACTTTGGAGCTAGAAAGAACAATAGAGGTCATCTAGTTTTATCCCCTTAACTCCACATAATAAGAAACCCAAGGCCCAAGCATAAGAGTGGTTTCCCAGGACACAGGGACTAGGATAGAATGGATAGAATTAGCTCCCCCATATAGCATCCTGGTCCTGGTCACTGCCTAGGTTTGGTGCATAGGGCTACCAGGATTGCATCTGAACACTGACCACTCCAATGACTAGAAGATTCTCCAGTGTGTCAGGTTGTCCTGCTTCTAGCCCTGTACTCAGGTATTGCTCCTCAAACCCATAATCTATTTCTCCCCACAATTACATCTCAGAAACTTAGTTCATTTTCATGACTGTGAGAGTAGTGTCTTTCCATGGAGCCTCTTTGGACCCTTATAAGTCAAATAAGCATTTGTCTCTTTAGGGCTCCTACCTTAGAAATTAACAACAGCAACAATAATGGCTAATGTTTATTGAGTACTAATATAATGTCATATGTTACTTAATCCTCATAATATACTCTGCCATTGGAACTATTATTTGTCTCCTATTTACAAATGGGGAAATTGAGCTGGGCATGGTGGTTCATGCCTATACTCCCAGAGGAGGGAGGCTGAGGCAGGAGGATTGCAAGTTCAAAGCTAACCTCAGCAACAGCGAGGTGCTAAACAACTCAGTGAGACCCTGTCTCTAAAATACAAAATAGGGCTGGGGATGTGGCTCAGTGGTCGAGTACCCATGATTTCATTTCCCAGTAAGCACCCCCTCAAAAAAGGGGATATTGAAGCTCCAAGCTTTTGAGTAATTTGTAAGAAATGCCAGAAGCGAGACACCCATTCCCCCACACAGACTGAGTTGATCTATACACTTAACCACTATGCAATGTTGCTATACATTGTCCAGCAGTTGTAGCATAGTATCCATAACATGTGAGTGTACTTAAGTTTTTTGTTTTTTTTTTTGTACTTAAGTTTTGATGTACATTTTTCTTTCCCACTTGTCTGTAAAGCCCTCAAAGAAAGGGCATATGTTTTGTATTTTATCTCCTCATACCCAGCAGTTTCTTTTTTTTCTTGAGATCTTTATTTCATTTCATTTTATCTATTCTTTTTAGTTATACATGGCAGTAGAATGTATTTTGACATATTATACATACATGGAGTATAACTTCCTTTTCTTGTGGTAGTACATGTGGAGTTATGTATGAACATATGAAAGTTATATCTGATTCATTCTATTATCTTTCCTATTCTCAACCTCCTTCCTTCCCTTCATTCCCCTTTGTCTAATACAATGAACTTCTATTCTCCTCCCCACTCCTTGTTGTGTATTAGCATTCACATATCAGAGAAAATATTTGACCTTTTGTTTTTTGGAATTGGCTTATTTCACTTATTTCATGATAGTCTCCAGTTTCGTCCATTTACCAACAAATGCCATAATTTCATTCTTCTTTATGGTTAAGTAATATTTCATTGTGTATATATACTGGATTTTCTTTATCCATTCATCTGTTGAAGGGCATTTATGTTGGTTCCATAGCTTAGCGATTGTGAATTGAGCTGCTATAAACATTGATATGACTGTGTCCCTGTAGTATGCAGATTTTAAGTCCTTTGGGTATATGCTGAGGAGTGGCATAGTGGGTCAAATGGTGGTTCCATTCCAAGTTTTCTGAGGAATCTCCATACTGCTTTCCACAGTGGTTGTACCAATTTGCATTCCCACCAGTAATATATGAGTGTACCTTTTCCCCTACATTCTAACCAATATTTGTTGTCACATCTATTCTTGATGATTGCCATTCTGACTGGAGTGAGATGGAATCTCAGTGTAGTTTTAATTTGTATTTCTCTAATTGCTAGAGATATTGAACATTTTTCTCATTTATTTGTTGACTGATCACATTTCTTCTTCTGTGAAATTCCTGTTCAGTTCCTTTGCCCATTTATTGATTGGTTTATTTGATTTTTTTGGTGTTAAGTTTTTGAGTTCTTTATATAGGATATTGATGCTCTATCTGAAGTGTAGGTCACAAAGATTTTCTCCCATTCTGTAGGTTCTCTCTTCATGTTCTTGATTGATTCCTTTGCTGTGAAGAACCTTTTAGTTTGATACCATCCTATTTATTGATTCTTAATTTTACTTCTTGTGCTTTAGGAGTCTTGTTGAGGAATTCAGTTCCTAAGCTGACATGATGAATATTTGGGACTGCTGTTTCTTCTAGTAGGCACAGGGTCTCTGGTCTAATGCCTAGGTCTTTGGTCCACTTTGAGTTGAGTTTTGTACAGGGTGAGAGATAGGTTTTAAATTTCATTTTGTTACATATGGATTTCCAGTTTTCCTAGCACCTTTTGTCAAAGGGGCTATTTTTTCTCCAATGTATGTTTGTGGCATCTTTGTCTAGTATGAGATATCTGTATTTATGTGATACCCAGCATTTCTAAGAGCATGTTCTCATATATATGTGCTGAATGAATGAATGAATGAAAACATCAGTTTTCATAAGTGATTCTTAAAATACAGTTCCCAAACAGTTCATGCATAATGATCATTTATAAATGAGAGGGCAGGACTAATGATTTATTTGCATGAATGATGACATTTCTAAATATACCCTACAGATAACTGACTTTTGTGTTAGGCAATAGAAGTCTTTGTATATTAGCAAAACCAATAATTTCTATAGGTCAGTATGGAAACTTGGTTTTCCTGTGTCTCTATCTCTGTCTCTCGCCCTCTCTCACTGCTAAGGAAGAAATTATGAGCAAGAGAGGACGCAGGGAACAGTAGAAACAGCATTAGAGTAGATTTTAAGAGAGCTGGACCCAAACCCTCTGTAGTCACTTAGCTTCCTGTGAGACTCTGGCATGTAAGACAGTGTGTAAAAACAGCTCTTTCCATTTCTAAGCAGAGACACGCTTCTAAATGCTCTCTAAGGCCTTTTAAATGCAAACATTCTGGGATCCTAAAATTCACCAGGTGGTCTGTGGGCTGATCCAAAATGAAGGTCATAAGAAAAAAGTCTGCTATTTTGGGCTTCCCCGAAGCTTATATTTTCTATATCACAGATTTGAAACTGCATTTTAAAAGACAAAATGAAGATTTTAAAAAATGAAACAGAACCTGCTTTTCTTTTTAAGGGTCAGGACCCCAAAGAGTTTGTGTTTGTGATAATGAGAAGAATTAGAAGATCTCTCACATAAAATCAGTTTTCTGTCAGAAACAATGGCAAAGATCTTGTGAACCTAAGCTAATCCTCCAGTCCATCATGGTCCCCTGTCAAATGAAAGGATGGGAACTCACTGAAGGTCTCTACGAGAGTAAATGTTCCATGATTTTATGTACTTCTAAAATCAACTTATGATCTGTCCTCACATCACACGTGGGATGTGTCGGGGTTTCCGGAGCCTCGGGCATAGTCAAGATGGCGCCTGGCGCTGGGCCAAAAGCGGCTAGCTATACAGTAAACAACCAGCAAATTCTGATGAGTGGCTAATTGATTAGAGCATGCCTCCCTCGCGTAACTGTTCTATGCCTGCAGCTGTCCGCGCGTTTACCTCGTGTACTCTCCCCTGATTGGTTGAAGTGTATATAAGCTTGGCGTCTTCCTGGGGGAGGGGGTTATGCAGAAGAGAGTGCAAGAGAGAGGTGGAAGGCGGTCGCAGAAGCGGATGAAAGCAGGAGAGTGCAGAAGCGGCCGAAGCAGGCGAGAGTAGAGTGAGAGAGGCATGCTCTAATCAATTAGCCACTCATCAGAATTTGCTGGTTGTTTACTGTATAGCTAGCCGCTTTTGGCCCAGCGCCAGGCGCCATCTTGACTATGCCCGAGGCTCCGGAAACCCCAACAGGATGGACCCCATCTTGGAAGTCACTTCTATCTTTTTCCTATTGATGCTCTGGCTTTGGCCACATCCATCATCTCTCTATGACTACTGTCAGTTCAGTCACCTGCTTCTTCTTTTAACTTTTATTTTATCTACAATTCTTATAATTCCTTTTTAAAAAATGATTGTGAATTATCTGAGGAAATGCCAGTGATCATTTATGTCACCATCCAGTCACGAATCATGGAACCTGAACCTATCTCCTGCAATAATTGAAATACAGTAAGCTTGCATTTAAAATATGACTTTCTTTGGAAACAATATTCTTAAGTTTTTAAATAAATGGCTTAGTTAGACATTTGACATTATCTTGGTTTTTGATTGTCAGGATCTTCTCATGAAATACATTTTGCTTTAAAAACATACACATGTACAAAAATTTAGCAATGAATTTAACCCTGAATGCTCATTATTTAATTAATGTAAGAGACTATGATTTTTTTTTAAAGTAATAAGCTATAAAATTCAGAGCACACAAATTCCCACAGACATTTTTGGACAAGTCATGTCAACTGTTCTTAACGTTATAAGCTTCATTTAATTTTTTTACCACAGTATATATATACTTGCTATATATATTTACAGAACAGCAAAATTTCCCCACAAGCTGTTTTAATTTGCATTTTCCTCAATGTCTAATCTGACATACCAGATAGGATATTCTTATTTTTTTTCCATTTCAGTCAATGCTAACCTAGTATTTTGTTTTGCTTTTGTGAATTGAGAAATTTCACAATAATAGACAAAAAATAAAAAGCCCCATGTCAGCATGTCCTCATTCTCAAGATGCCCATGTTTTAAATATTATCCTTTTTGCAAAATGGCAGTCCAGAGTTCCACTTCAGTAACTTTGCTGTAATGGAACGTCATACAAGTGTTGCCAGAATCAAAATTTTAGATTCTTGTGTCTGTCTCAGACAGCAGGATTCATGGTGGTAATGCTGTACACCATGTGTTTCCTTTTGAAATCGTCTGAGTTTCTTACTTGTAGTAATGCTGCAAGATGGTGTGATTTTAAGTATACTTTTCCCTCAAAATGATGCATGAACTTTATTGTCTTGCTTCTTAAAAGAATGCATTCTCCTATTCTAAAACATTGATAAATTATTCCGTGTCTGTGTGTCTATACAGAGAAGAGGGAAGCAATTATCATTTCTATTTCTTCTCTGTCACATTAGTTGACAAGCTAATTCTCTCTGAGCTTCCAGTGGACATTTGTCTTTCAGTTATTTATAGTCATCTAATGATCATTCTTCAAGAACTCATGTCTGTGTTCCACATGTTTGATTAAAACGAAGCAGTTAGCTGGCAAGAAATTTTGATGAGGAAATTTCTCAGAACTTAGCTTCAGGATTTTCAACATTCATGGTTGATTGGAAATAAGACATGGAAAGTATTTATCCTTGTCACCAACAAACACTACATCAGAGATTTACAATTAGTAGGAGAATCCCCGTATGAATGGTAGTATAGGTCACTAAATGTAGACACTGCATATTTGTGCTTTTGCCGTTGGTGTTTACATACCTTAAATAGACATTGCATTTGACCAATAGGATATTTCTTCTAGGAAAGCCCTCATGATTGGAATGGTGGATACCACTAGGCTCAAGGGGGACACAAGAGTTAAGGGATAGCAAAGATTGATAACGAGAAGAATATTTCAATTTGTAAAAGGAATGAATCAAGTAAATGGACTGACATACTGATAGCTTTACTTTTCAAAGAGCCATGAAGACTTCTTGGGAAGTTAGACAAAAGGACCCCAGACTGAGAATAGGAGTGAAGCAGACGCTAAATACACATCTCTACCATAATAATTTGTCAATGGACAGGCAATATAAAAAGAGGCAAATTGGCTTCATGGTTTGACTGGGGCTCTGGTTCTACTTCTCTATAGTTTGGCTGTGCCCTCTTCCCTGTGTTGGCTTGATCTTCTGGCTGGCTTACCCCATGGTGGCAAGATGGTTGCCAACCGCTAATGAGGCTACATGTTTCTTATTTAAAAATCATAGATTGCTCTCTCAATTTCACAGGTTTTTTTTTATTACATTAGTAGACTGACAGAAACTCTGGTTATTAATTTCTAGTTAATAGTTCCACATTCTCAGTGATAACCCAGTGTATATTCTTGACAAGACATAAACCCCTCACAAAATAAGGAGATAAGAAATCTCTGTCTGCTTATCATTATGACAAGCACTTTTAAGGGGTACTTCACATTAAACAGTTTTTTCTCCTTTTAGACTCTGAGACCTGTCTGTTTCTTCCTCTTGCTTTCCAATAGAACAAATTTCTTATCTCCATATTGATACGTGAGAGCAAGAAGAAAGCATGGTTGTAAAAATAGGAAAACCTTGGGAGAGTGGTGTGCCAAAAAAGAGCACACGATTATGCTACTTCTTTCTTTATAGCCTGACATGGGCTAAACTGTGTATCCTCCAAATCCATAGGTTGAAGTCCTAGCCCCTAGGTACTTCAGAATGTGACTGTATTTGGAGATAGAGCCTTTGAGGAGGTAATGAAGTTAAAATGAGTTCATTAGGGTAGTCCTAATCCAATATGACTAGGGTATTAAGAAAAGGAGATTAGAACACAGACAACATGGATGGGGAAAAGAGATGGCCATCTAGAAGACAAGGGGAGAAACCTCAGAATGAAGCCAACTCCACCCACTTGATCTCGAACTTATGTCCTCCAGGATTGTGAGAAAATAAATTTCTGTTGCTTAAATCATCCACTCCATGGTATTTATTATAGTAGCCCTGGTAAACTAACACTTGCCCTTAGAGGTTTCAATAGAAAGAAATTATTCCTCACAGGGATGATATTAATCCTGAACCCCATCTTACATGCTAAAATTTAGGGACCTGGTTGCAGTGAGGATGTCTGCTCTTTCACTTCTATGCTGGCTCCACATGGGGGCCCTGGACAACACCTTGCACCCAGTATAGTACTGTTAAAGACTCACAGTTCTTGTTACTCTATTCTCTTTTGCTAAGGCATAGGGAAACAGATTATGGTTTGTAAGTTGAATTCAAACCACCTACTTAAGAATGATTTCAATATCAGAGTAGCTCATGTACAGACCTGGGTTTATTTAGAATGTCCAACCACATCTACAACTAAAAAGGAAATAAAGTAGGTTATCAGAAAGACTTAATGTTCAGAGTGGTACCTCCCCAAAAGGGAGCTAACCCTTTTCTCTGTGAAATGTGCAGACCTGTTCAGAGGAAAGCATGGGGAAATTTGGGGGGAAATGTTCCCTCCCTCTTGGAAAATTACAAAGGACAAAGAGCAGAAGGAGGAAGTTTGGAAAAGACAGCATAGGTAACTTAGAAGTCATAGCAAATGATATTAGATTTGGTGGTTCAAGCTTATAATTTTCTCCCCAAAGTGCCATCCTTTGGGACTTTACATGGAGCTCTATTTAAAATGCAGTCTTGGGCTGGGGAGATAGCTCAGTCGGTAGAGTGCTTGCCTTGCAAGCATGAGGCCCTGGGTTCGATCCCCAGCACCACCAAAAAAAAAATAAAACGCAGTCTTTTCCCATCGCAATGTCCTTTGTGATTTAGATGTCACAACTAAGCAGATTACAATCTGACACCACCTCAGTGGTGACAACAGATTAATGACTAGGCCATCTGCTGCTGGATGGGATGCAGCTGTGAGTTCAGTTACTGGATGAAGGTGCTTCAGGCTGTTGGTGCAAGCAGGGCTCGAGGGTCTCACAGGGCTCTTGCCCCAGCAGCTATTCTGGTTTCAAGGCTGTTCAAATGCCCAGCAATGTGACCATGGAATAAATACAAGCTGAACTTTTGGCTGCCCTCATCTTTCTTTATTATAAACAAGGGGGAGGAGTCAATTTAAGGGAATAGGTATCCAATGTTATCACTGCACACAAAAACAAATGCAAATTCTTCACTTTATTTCTTTGTTTGGTTTGCTTCTTTTTCTTTACCCAGACCTTCTCCTGCTCTCCAGAACTGTTTTGTATTCTGCTTGGTAGATCTAGCTCCTCCTCCCCAAAGGAAGAAAACTAAATTGTTTTTAGATAAAAATGCCATTTTCCTCACTCAGAATGAGAAATTCAATCATACAAATGACTGTGGAGGCTGGTTCTCCATTTTCAATGTGGCATCACTTAGAACGAGATGTTCTTCAGCAGCTGTTGTGTGTTATTACTGAGGCTGAAAGCCCATCCCGATCATAGCGGAGGACACCCAAAGTTGAGGTTCCCTCCCTCAAACAAATTACTTCAGGATCTAAAATCTTAATTGTCAACAGAACTAAAGGAACAGATTACAGTTTGGAAGTTCATGTACCACGTTCAGAGTGCAGGCCAGTGACAGAACATGGAAGTGGTCACTTTCTCTGTGGTCAGGGGACAAATGAGCACTTCCCCCAACTGTGACCTGTGTGCAGTTATAAAGGATCTGAGAGCCACAAGAGGGAAAAGATTCACAGAGTTTGGTGACATGTCAGCTGGCTTTCAGCAAACTTCTATTCCCTCATTCCAACAGAATGTTTCCCTGGGATTATTGCCCTTCTCTGTTTAATGATTTTGGGGTAAATTCAGAACATGTTTTTAAGATTTATCCCTTTTAGTCGATGCAGTTTAAACACAACTTTAGTTTATGACCTACTCATGTTATCCAGTTTCATGTCCAAGAGGAAAAGGGCTAATTATTCAAGACACCTGACAGACAATAATTTGGTGAGAATGAGCAAAAAAAAGTCATTTTAGTGTGCTCACATAACTGTTATCCCCACAAGAGGAGAGCAATGCCTTAAAGTGCATTAGTTTTCTCATTCAGCATCCACAATAGTGAAAGGAAGGAAAATAAATACTTACAGAGTGGCTATTGGGGTCATTTCTCAGTGTAAGGGATTTTCATACACATCACCTCATATAGACCTAGAAAACCTTGTTATATGGGAATTATTATTTTAATTTTTATAGAGAGGCTATATAAATATTGAGGCTGACAACATTTAAATTTGCCTAAGTTTCTACTTAAACAGTGAATGATACAGAATTTGACCTATCTTGACTCTGCTCTTTCCATTACATATTTTGATTTAACTTTAGAGAGTATATTTCAATAAATCCTTGTACCATAGGTCAGCTTGATTTTTAGAGTATATACTATATGGGAATATTATGCCTTTGGGGGCAAACTACTCATAACTGAAGTAATAAAATCTTCTTTTGTGTTTCTACTCCCACAACACTTTCTTCCCTTTTCCTATTTGCATGAACAAGGAACTTTTGTTATAGTCAGACAGTAGGCAGGAAAATGTGATCATATCTCTCTAAAAAATATCAAAGTGCTAATCTAGGGGAACCCAAGGAATTACTCCATTGAAAGTCACTTTCCCCAAAATCAAATACCATCCCCTCAAAACCAGACAGACAGACATACATGTATTCATACAACGTATAAAAAATTGGGTGTGGCTCCAACTATAACTGGTTAGCACCACATGGGAAGAAATGATTAGATCTCATCATGAATGGAGATCTTATATGAAGAGTGCTGGTTGGTCACTGCTCACATGACTGGTGTGGGTCATGGGGGTTTAGAGATGTTGGAGTCTGCAACCAAGTTGGTTTCAGCAAATCTCTGAACAAATTCTAAGATCCATTTAGAGCAAAAATCCAGGGTAGGGGGCAATATTTTCTTTTCTTCTCCTTGTCTGGGGCTGTGATCAAATATCTCAAATCATCACAAGGCAGGTTAGACACTAGGGTTCTTAAGGTATAAAATGTGCTTAAGAATAGGTTGCCAGCATATTGAGCCAGATTTTTCTTTATCTTCTGAATTAAGGAAACCTCCTGAGGTTTCTTCATTACATCACCACAAAGTCTACTTAGTGGGCTCATGGTTGGATTGGTTAAAAGCAAGTCTGAACATTAGCTCTCCTGTTGTATCTGCTTGGGTTTCCAGATCTTTGTCTCTCGTGGTTTGGAAATGGGAATGCACAGCTGCAATGTAGCAATCAAAGTGGGGGAGGTGATCATTTATATTCTAGCACATGGAGAATTCCTAGTCAAGGTCACTTATAAATCAAATAGATGTCATTTCATAAACACCCCCAAACAACTGTATTTCATTATGAAAATGGGAAGCAGTGCTGTTAATGGGTATCTGAGGACTAAAATCAATTTAACTTACAGGCACTCAGCTGCTACAACAGTTGTGAACATGTCTGAATGTTAATAAACACTGATTAGTATTAATATCATACAAGATTTTAAATGTGGCTAGCATGAAATTCTCAGTCTAATGGACAGAAAAGCCTATTGACAAAGATTTATTCTCTTTATTTGCTTGTCTAAGGAAATTTTCATAGGCTTGACAGTATTACCATCAGTTTCACAAGGATACAGTGACACTTCTTGATTTTTAGAGACTATAACAATCTCATGAAAAGAAAGAAGGCTGAACACTCATTTGTCACTGAGACAACACCAAAATGACACAGACCAAACCCAGGAGCAGCAAGTGGAATGTGAAAATTAAGAGGAAAGACAGAGTGAGTATACGTGGACCATGATAATATAGAACAGTGCTGGGGACTAAGGGACTGTTTTTCAGCAGAGTTGACAGTAGCCATGACCTCCAAAGCAAGTGATAATGCTGAGACATGGCTCTGCTGTTGTTACCTTTCAATACAAGTGTAAAGGAGCAAAACGAAGAAAAATGAGACATATTGATTGGAATTGCAAAGATGGCTAATTTTAGAAAATTTTATGTGAACTGATTTCTTTCTATGTTCTTGCTCACCATTATTTGCCTTGACTATCTAAAACTCATATGGAAATGCAGTCAAGCATAGCTAAGGCAATCTTGAAGAAAAACAAAGCTGGTGGATTCATATTGTTAGACAGCAAAAGTTATTATACAGCTATAAGAATAAGTAAGATAATATGGTAGTAGTACAAGGATTGATGAATAGACCAATGGAATAGAAAAGAGAGTTCAGAAATAGGCCCAAACATGTATAAATACATAAATCATGTAGTCACCTGATTTATGATAAATGTGATACTACAGTGTATTGTGGGAAAGGATGATGTTTTCAATAATTGGTGCTGGGACAATTCAATATCTATTTTGGGAGGAAATGAGTCTGTCCCCCACCTTCTGCCATACATAAAAATAAATCCTAAGTGGATTGCAGATCCACTTAGAAAGGTAAAACTATAAAGTTTCTAGAGAAGGACCTCAAAAATACCTTGACTGTGGAATAGGTGAAATTTCTTGAACAAGACACTCGAAGTACTTTACTATATAAAGAAAAATTTGATAAATTAGACTTTAGGATTAAGAACTGTGTAACCAAGGACACCACCAAAGGGCAAAACTATAGTCCATGGTATCAGGGAAGCTATTTGTAATAGAGGTAGCCCAGACCTGGACCCAGATTAGGTAAAGATCAATTATTTCAGATCAAAAAGATCAATAGGAAAAAATAGATGGGTGTAGTGGCACATGCCCATAGTCCCAGCAACTCAGGGTACTGAGACAAGAGGACCACAAGTTGAAGGCCAGCCTGGGTAACTTAGCAAGACCCTGTCTCAAAATAATAACAATAATAATAATAATAATGATGATGATGATGAAAATGGCTGTGGATGTAGTTCAGTGGTAGAGTGCTTATCTGGCATGCTTAAGGCCCTGTGTTCAATCTCCAGTTAAAAAAAAATGGCATAATATACAAATAAGTTTTCACTCTACCATATAAGCACTCAATAAATATGAGAATGGGCTCAACTTGTCAAAGTATTGTTTTGTTTTATCCCTCTCTGGGACAGTTAATAATCCATTATTTTTTCTTCCATGTCTATTATTCCACATGAATAGTTGGTCTACTCTAACAGGTGGAGCCCATGTTAGTAAGGAAAGTTGTTCTTATTTCCTGCTTTACTCATATGCAAAACCATTCATCCACAAGATCTGTTGATGCAAGGGAACAGGTTACTTAACACATACATCTTTACTCTACATGTGGGCTTCTGGGGTGCTAGTAATATACTGTCTCTTTATTTAGGTATCAATTATACAGGTGTTCTCAATTGGTAAAAATGATCCAACTGTGCACCCATAATTTGTTTATTTCTCTGTATAAATGTTATACCCGTGTTACAGCTGTTATACTTCAATAAAAAGTTTTTAAATCAGGTAACACCTGGTCTTAATATTAATGGGTTTTCATTCCCTTCTAAATCCTACAGAAAGGTTGAAAGATTTTTAGTACACACACCCTACACCTATATTCGCCAATTGTTAAAATTTTGCCACATTTGCCTTATATTTCTTTCCCTCTTTTCACTTACATATGCACTCATTTTATCTGAACTCTTTTTTTGTTAACTGCACAAATATTCAGGGAAAGCTTTAATTGAGGAGGAAAAGGGGAAGGGAGAAGGGAGCTTTACTAGCAGGTGAAGCGGGCAGCCCTGAGTGAAAGAGAAGTCAAAAGTGTCCTTTATCTGAACCATTTAAGAGTTAGTTGTAGACATTATTATACTCATTTCTAAATGAGTGTGCATCAGAGTGCATCCCTTAAGAACAAGAACATAATTACATTAAGCACTTGTAAAGGAAAATGCAAACTATTTTTTCTCTCTATTTGCACATTCAACACAGCACAAAATACTTCATTTCTTTCATTCCTTCCAGTCTCCTGTCCTCTGTCCTCCTCCCTTCCATTTTCTTTTAATTCACAAATAAAAATTAAGTTTATCCTGTACAACATGATGTTCTGAAATATGTATCCATTGTGGGATGCCTAAATCAAGCAAATTGACTCATGACATTACCTCACATACTTATCAATTTTTGCATGGTGAAAACACTCAAAATCCACCATTTTAGTGATCTTCAAGAATATAATGCATTATTATTAACTATAGTCACCACGCTGTGTATTAGATATCCAGTTTTTTCATTTTGCATAACTAAAATCTTGTTCCATTTGACCAACATCTCCCCATTTCCCCTACTCTCAGCCCCTGTCAACCACCATTCTGTTTCTATGAATTGAGTCTTTTTAAGATTCCATACATAAGTGAAATCATGTAGTATTTGTCTTTCTGTGTCTAATTTTTCCATTTAGTGTAATAACCTCTAGGTTCACCCACACTGTCACAAATTATAGGATTTCATTCTTTTTAATGGTTGAATAATATGCCATTTTTTATGTACTACAATTTCTTTATCCATTGGTTGATAGAAACTTAGGTGGTTTCCATAGTGTAGCTTTTGTAGATGATGCCATAGTGAAGATATATCTTCAGTGTAGATATATCTTCAGCATACTGATTTTATTTCCTTTGAGTGTATAACCAAGAGAGGGATTACCAGATCATATAAAAGTTCTATTTTTAAGTTTTTGAGAACTTAAGATAGTCTTTTCCATAATGATCATACCACTTTACATTCTCATCAACAATGTAGAAGGGTTTCCTTTTCTCTATATCCTCACTAACACTTTCATCTTCTTAGATTTAGACAATTTAACAGGCGTGTGGTGACA
The DNA here is from genome assembly GCF_902686445.1 of Sciurus carolinensis. Classification (NCBI taxonomy): domain Eukaryota; kingdom Metazoa; phylum Chordata; class Mammalia; order Rodentia; family Sciuridae; genus Sciurus; species Sciurus carolinensis. Next base: position 92,317,484 of record NC_062218.1, on the reverse strand, counting down.
GCTCATTGTGGTTTTGATGTGCATTTCTCTGACAATTAGTGTGTTTAAACATTTTTTTCATAAATCAGTTGGCCAACGAGTATATCTTCTTTTGAGAAATGTCTATTCATGTCCTTTACTCATTTAGTTATTGGATTATTTACTTTCTTACTATCAAGTTATTTGCATATTCTACAAATATATTTTATAATTCCTTATTAGATCATGGTTTGAAAATATTTTCTCCCCTTCTATAGGTTGTCTCTTCACTGTGCTGATAGCTGCATTTGTTGTACAGAGGCTTTTTCATTTTATGTTGTACCATTTGTCTAGTTTTGCTACTGTTGCCTGTGCTTTTGGGGTCATATCCAAAGAATCTTTGCCTGGACCAATGTCGTGGAGTTGTCCCCCTATGTTTTCTTTATAATAGATTGACAGCTTCAGTTTCTACATTTGAGTCTTTAATCCATTTGAGTTGATTTTTGTATATGGTATAAGATGAAAGTCTAATTTCATTCTTCTTCTTCATGTAGATATCTAGCTTTCCCAATGTCATGTATTAAAGAGACTGTCCTTTACCCACTGTATAGCACAGGCCACTTCTGTGACCAGATGCATAGGAATTTTTCTTCATTCACAAAACTCTCTGAATACCACCAGCTGGGTGTCCTATAATTTAATTCAATTCAATCTATAGACAGTATCAGATCCTCCAGGTTAAGGACTCAGACCCACTATGCTGTCCCCCCTTTAACACCAATGGTGAGTCCCAGATTGTGACTTGTGCTTAAAATTGGGCTCCCCATGACCTTCCTCCTTGAGTTGATATTTGCTAGGACAGCTCATAGAAATGCCAGAAACATTTACCAGTTTATTATAAGGTATATTGTTAGGGATTAAGATACATAGAGTGAGTTATGGGGGAACTGGGTACCAAACTTTCAGGCCCTCTCCAGGTGTGCCCTCTTAGCAACTCCTTGTGTTCAGCAATCCTCGTTGTTCAGGAGATTTTATAGAACTTACTCTCCAACCATCTCTATACTGACACCCTTTTCTGGAGGTTGATGGTGAGACTGAATGTTTGACCAATCACTTGATCTTTCTGGTGACCATCCCTTCCTAGGCCATCTTGGGGTCCCACCCTATGTTACCCCATTAACATAAACTCAGAGGTTGTATAAGGGGCTCATTAAGAATAATAAAAAAGTCATACTGTGTGGCACATGCCTATAATCCCAGTGGCTTGGAAGGTTGAGGCAGGAAGATTGAGAGTTCGAAGCCAGCCTCAGCAAAAATGAGGTACTAAACAACTCAGTGAGACCCTGTCTCTAAATAAAATACAAAATAGGGCTGGGGATGTGACTCAATGGTCAAGTGACCCTGAGTTCAATTCTTGGTACCCTCCTGCCCCCGCCTCCAAAAAAAAGAGTAATAAAAAGACTCTCCTTTCAGGAAATTCCTACAGTTTTAAGACCTTCGTGATAGAAAGATCAAAATAGCACAGTTCTCTCTCAGGATCTGTTCCAGGAACACACTCTACCCCAAACCCTCTACTCAGATACCAAAATTGGCAGATACTCAAATCTATTATGTAAAATGGTGTATATAACCTATGTGCATATAACCTTTGCACATTATCCTGTAACTTTAATTATCTCTAGATTACTTTTAAAATCTAATACAATTTAAATGTTACATAAATATTGACATTGTATTACTTAACTAACAATGATAAGAAAAAAGTCTGTACATGTTCAGTACAGGTACTATTTTATTTTTTAGTATTTTCTATCTTCAGTTGATTGAATCCTCAGACGCAGAACCCCAGGTACAGGGTGCTAACTGTACGGTGCAGTAAAATGACCCTGCTTTAAGGGAAATGAGAAAATAATTTATTCTTGAGATAAGAATTTGAGGATACAGAAAAAGAAAGCTATATAGAATCTCAAAATACCCAGGCTGTGTCCTTGGTTCTGATCTTTACCCACTTCTTGCCTGCAAAAATAACATTGAGACAGGCGAGAAGGTCAGGTAGTAATGAGAATTGGTCATCAAAGAAAAGACAATGAGTTGCTAACAGTTAGCCTCAGGAATCACACTCCCCAGCACAAAGGGCTGCTAACATGAACCCCTGTGCTCCTGCTCCTTCTTGCCCTTAGGCACATACACAGAGAAGAAAGAAGGCAATGATTAAAAGGGAGATTTTGGGATATGTAAGAGAGACAAGACCGTCCCTTTCCTAGGACACTCAGCCCTGGGGCCTTTTCTCTTTGGAGAAGTCTGTCACTATCCCTTTTCCTAAATAAAACTTGCTTTCCACGCTTGCCTTGGTGTTTCTCTGGTGTTTAACCTTCAACACCGGATAACAAGGACCCATTCCTGATCCCTAAAACCAGTATCAACATGATAGAAGGGCAATGTACAGTCTCAGGGAATCCTGGTTCAAACTTGTGCAACTTTGCCCAGACCCCACTTCCAGTTTAGCCCCTAGCTATTGCCCCTTTATAAATACAACACCCCAGACCAAAGGATTACTTCCTCACACTTTCAAGATGACTCATGTTCTCCCTTGAATGTGTATTCCTTGCTTTATCCCAAAGGCATCTCTCTCTTGACATAGCCTGCATTCTCCCTAAATGTGTATCTGTTTTCTTAAACATATTTCGTATGTGTCTCTGGCATTTGCTGAAATTCTTTCCCATCATATACACCAAGGATCCCTCTTGTCCTAAGTCAACTTCCACCTCCTCTCCAGGAACTCCTTGGACCTCTTCTGGTGACATCCTGAGCCAAATATGAATGACCGTGGCCTAGAACATGGATCTGAGTTACACTGAATAACATATTCCATTGTGAAGAGGTTACATGAACTTTTACAGTCACAAAAGTCAAAAACCAATACATTTACCAATTACATTGGTGGGAGCGTGGGTGGAAGTTATAGCAAAGTGGGGAAATTTCTTTGACAGTTTTCAGGTGTTACAGTTTTAAGTTTGGTGGATGCTACAGGTGTGTTGAGCTTAGTGATATATTCTGACAAGAATATTTATTAATTATCAGAATGTTAGGTCAGATATGAAAGTTAAGGTTGGTGAATCTAAAGGGCCCAAGATAGCCTAAGATAATTTTGACTCTTGACCTAGAACATTCCATTTCTCCCTTGTCATAAAGTTCTAGTCAGCTGAGATTAAATAGTCTGTAGGGTCTTTCTTAGGGATATAGCTTCTTCAAGGAACTTTACTTCACAGTAAATGGGAAAGAGGGTGTTTTTTGGTTTTTGTTGTTTTGGTTTTTGTTCTGGAGATTAAACCTAGGGGCACACTAACCCTGAGCTAATCCCCACCCCTTTTTCAATTTCAATTTTAGTTTGAGGCAGGGTCTTGCTAAGTTGCTGAGGCTGACCTCATAACTTGCCATTTCCCTGCCTCAGTCTCCCTAATTCTAGATACTGGGATTATAGGCTTGTGCTACTATGCTTGGTGGGAAAGGGTATCTGATAAGAGGAAACACCTGTTGCTTTCCCACTCAATAATTTAATAAAAGTAATTGTCTCTGTAACTTCTCTTTTGAGAGAGTAGAGATTTTCATGGTTAAGTTCAACTATAAGGGAAGCAAAAAAAATTTCTGGTCTATAAAATAGTAAATGTAAAAATACATATACATCATTCTAAAGTATTCTGAATTAAACACTGTATTGTTTAGGGAATAATAACAAGAAAAAAGCCTGTATACCTTCAGTACAGATGTGATTGTTTTTCCTTCCAATATTTGCAATCTACAGTTGACTGAATCTATAGATGCAAAATCTGAGGATATGGAAGGCCAATGATACATTTTATATTATATCACAGAACTACATAACCATAGATCATTATCATATTAAAAACTATGAGTTTCTTGTAAATTCAGTTTTTAAATTTCCCCAAATGTCCTAATAATGACCTTTTGTGGGTTTCCTTTAAAGATCCAGGCCTAAAACAATTTGTTACCAGGTCTCTTCAGTGGCTTTCCAGTTACCCGCTGAGGGAGGCCTTTTACTTTCTCCACCTTGCCCCAGCTTTCCTTGAAGGCACTCACTAGGGTCTGTGGAAAGGAAACTGGGAGTGCTTGTCTCATCCCTTGCATCTTAGGCTTTCAGAAGCTCTATATTCTTATACTTGCCTACACTCAACTCCCAACAATTTGTTCCACAATCTATCTGAAATTCTCTTGCTCACTTGTATAGGGATCCTGTCTTCCTCTGAGCCCTGCCCTAGGTAAACCAGAGGTCTTATGCTGTCTCTCCTTGGAAGCATCTGTTTTGTTTTTGTTTGTTTGTATTTTTTTTAATTTTTTTAAATTTTGATTCATTGTACACAAATGGGGTACGACTTTCATTTCTCTGGTTGGACACGAAGTAGAACCACACCGTTTGCATAATCATACATGTACATAGGGTAATGATGTTTGTCTCATTCTATTTTCTTTCCAATTATATTCCACAGTTCACATTCTTTTTGATGCTCAGATTGTCCTATATTCCAAATTTGACCAGTCACAATGCCTTCAAGCCAGCTCTTGTTGCAGCTGGCAGCTCAAATGGCAGCTCAGGTTGCCATTTGTTCTTGAGCATCCTCTTTCTAGTATAATTAAGATCTCCCAGGTGTTATATTTTCCCTGTTTCAGACCTGAAATCCATTTTTCTAGGGATTTTTACTTCCTTTTCATGGGGAGTGGCAAGAGAAAACCTGAGTACATAATTTTTTGGGGGTAGTGTATCAGGGATTGAACTCTGGGACAATCGACCACTGAGCCAGATCCCCAGTCCTATTTCATATTTTACTTAGAGCAGGGTCTCACTGAATTGCTTAGGGCCTCTATTTTGTTAAGGCTGGCTTTGAACTTGTGATTCTCCTGCCTCAAGCCTCCCCAGCTGCTGGGATTACAGGAGTAGGCCACCACACCTGGCAGAGTACATATTTTTTTAAAAATCACAAGTTCATACATTTATGGCCTCTTCTATTTCAAAACCACAAACTTTTGCTTGTTTTTAAATTCCTTTTTATATTTTCCCTCCCATAATGAGAACTCTAACTCAAACATTAGTGTATTTAACCATTTGCTCTATTTTATAATGAAAATAAATTTATTTAAAAATCAGTATGTGCCAAAAATATGCAATGGAGAAAAGATAGCCTCTTCAACAAATGGTGCTGGGAAAACTGGAAATCCATATGCAACAGAATGAAACTAAACCCCTGTCTCTCACCCTGCACAAAAATCAACTCAAAATGGATCAAGGACCTTGAAATCAGACCAGAGACCCTGCATCTTATAGAAGAAAAAGTAGGTCCAAATCTTCAACTTTTTGGCTTAGGATCAGACTTCCTTAACAGGACTCCCATAGCACAAGAAATAAAAGCAAGAATCAATAAGTGGGATAGATTCAAACTAAATAGCTTTCTCTCAGCAAAGGAAAGTATCAGCAATGCAAAGAGAGAGCCTACAGAGTGGGAGAATATCTTTGCCACTCATACTTCAGATAGAGCACTAATTTCCAGAATATATAAAGAACTCAAAAAACTCTACACAAAGAATACAAATAATCCAATCAACAAATGGGCTAAGGATATGAACAGACACTTCACAGAAGAAGATCTACACGCAATCAACAAACATATGAAAAAATGTTCACAATCTTTAGTAATAAGAGAAATGCAAATCAAAACTACCCTAAGATTCCATCTCACCCCAATTAGAATGGCGATTATGAAGAATACAAGCAACAATAGGTGTTGGGGAGGATGTGGGGAAAAAGGTACACTCATACATTGCTGGTGGGGCTGCAAATTAGTGCAGCCGCTTTGGAAAGCAGTGTGGAGATTCCTTAGAAAACTTGGAATGGAACCACCACTTGACCCAGCTATCCCACTACTCGGCCTATACCCAAAGGACTTAAAATCAGCATACTACAGAGATACAGCCACATCAATGTTCATTGCTGCTCAATTCATGATAGCCAGATTGTGGAACCAATCTAGATGCCTTAAATTGATGAATGGATAAAAAAACTGGTATATATATACAATGGAATATTACTCAGCTATAAAGAATAATAAAATTATGGCATTTGCAGGCAAATGGATGAAATTGGAGAATATCATGCTAAGTGAGATAAGCCAATCTCAAAATCCAAAGGACGAATGATCTCGCTGATAAGCGAATGATGACATACAATGGGGGTGATAGGGGGGCAAAAATGGAGGAAGAAGGGACTGTATAGAGGGAAAAGAGGGGTGGGGGGAGGAAAAAAAAATCAGTATGTTTATACTACTATCAAAAACAAACTGACTAGGTAAAATCCCAGACTGTTTTTTGTTGTTGTTGTTGTTGCAGTTCTCAGAACATACGCTGTATACACACAGGGTAGTACTGTGTTCAGAAGTTACTTGAATTGATTCATTTTTGAATCACTTATGCTCTAAATTTATATTCAAAATTTTAGATTTGTTTATGTTTACATCCAATTTTAGGTTTTTACATTTTCATATAATTTCATTTTTAAAAATATGTAAATCATTATCTCGGTTTAAAAGTAAAACATATTAAGCATATATATGCTGGAAATCTCTCATTCCCTTTCCTATTTCTTCCATTCTGTTTTCATTCATTCTTATAACCAGTTCCTTTAGTTTCTGATTTATATACAAATATATATATATATATATATACACACACAATTTACTCAAACTAGAGATCAGCAATATATTCAGGTGAATTTAACAGTAGCAGTTATTGTAGGTTTACATGAGCAGATTTATTTTCAAGAGAGGAAGAGAAAAATTCTATTTTTTAAAAATAATGATGGAAATTTATTTGAGAGATCAAAATTGACTTGAGCTGGATAGTTGGCATATGCCTGTAATCCCAGCTATTGAGGAGGCTAAGGCAAATGAATTGCAAGTTCAAAACATGCAATTTTTTAAAATTTTGAGACAGGGTCTCAAAAAAGGGAAAAATGGTTGAGGATATAGCTCAATGACAGAGCACTGTTGAGTTCAATCCCCAGTACTGAAGAAGAAAAAAAGCTTATTGAAACTAAAATGTATATGCAGAGAGTTGTATTCTCTTGTATAATGTGTTTTGTTTATTTTATTTTTGCGGGGGTACTGGGTCTGAATCCAGGCCCTCATGCATGTTAATCAAGCAACCACTACCACTTAGCTACAATCCTTGCTCACCCCCACTCCACCCACTTTTGAGACAGAATCTCACTAAGTTGCCCAGGCTGGCCTTGAACTTGTGATTGTTCTGTTTCAGCCTCCCCATTAGGTGGATTACAGGTATGTGCCAGCTATGTTTGATTGTATAAAACTTAATAAGAAATACAATTATTAGATAAGAACTGTGATAAACATCTACAAATATTTTCCACTCTTTTTCCTATTCCCTCCTTTTCTTTCTATGTCTCTCTTCCTTTCTTCATTACATGGATGCTGTGCATATGTCTGTGCCTGGGGTCCAGAAATAAACAATACAGATGAAATCCCTGCCTTTAAGAAACTCGTGTCATTTTGGGGAGGTAAACAGTGAATGAATGAAAGCAGCAGAGACAAGTCACTGTTTCCCCACCTTACTGTTGGGTGGTGACAGCTGTCAAGGCGATAGTCTGAGTTATGTGAATATCTCAGTATCCACTTAGTTGGTTTCTTCCTTTTCCTGATTCCATAGAAATTAGCATAAGGTAATTAATGGTCTAAAACTTCTTCCTCCCCTTCCTTTAACTGACCAAACTTGCTTTGACATGATGTGTTGGAGATGAGAGTACTGGGAATAAGAACTGTAAAGCAGAAGCTCTTTTACAAACCAACTTTCAATTTAGAAATTTGGAAAGATACAAGCAAAACTATACGCTTGTGCAGGAGTGTCACCTCAGCCCCCTCTGCAAACAGATGGTGTTGGCAGGTGTGTGGTTATGTTAGTCACAGGCACGGTGCTGTTTGTCAGCCCCATGGCAATACTGTCACATTTTTGCTTTGTTTCCAGATCTATTACAAACCCTACTTTTGTAAGTTCAAAAGAATAGTAGTATTGAATGTGTTCAGAAAAAAGAGGTGCATGATTATGATGAAAACCAAAAGGATGTTAGCTCTATGTAAATGTTTATATTTTTATTCATAGATGTGTTACATTGTCCTTAAAAATTAAAGGACTTAGGATCCAACTTCAGAACATAACCTATAAATAAATATAGGTACTTCTGAATTTAAATATCTAGGGCTCAATCCAGTGTGTTTTAGATGTATCTCCCAGCAGCACTGGGCTCCAAAGTCATTTGTGTAAGTAAGATATCCTGTGTAGTTAAAAGATCTTTGAAAATTCCTAAAATGGTTTGTGTATGTAACTCTACAATCATTAGTCTGAGAACTATTGAGTTAGACTTTAAAAATAGGGACAAAAACAAGCTCCAAATGCAGATGTCTCAGAATTCAAACCATTCAGTTTTTAAGATAATCAGCAAATCTCTAACGGTAATGGGGGATGGATGAGAATTCTAAACAGCTTCTGCTTCTCTTCAGGTTGAATACATGTTTTAACAGTAGTAAGTGCAGTTATTTTTAACACTCGTTAATTTGCATTTGGTTTAGAGAAATTATTGAGGTATATATGTGAAAGCACCTAGCCCAGAGTTGCACATAGTTGATCCTCGAAAACTAAATATGAACTGACTCCAAGTCTAGGATTTGCTTGATCACATCCACCTGCTGCCTGTCATCTCAAATATGCATTACTTATGACTCTGCTGAACTGCTGTCATACTCGTGTTTGGGGAACTTGTTTCAGGCCTCTTAAATGGAGTCACACAAGGGATAGGTTCTCAAATCAACATGAAAAATAAATGCATCTGGACAACATGAAAGTGGATGTATCTTTATCTGTAATTGCACAATTCACCTTCTCCATCGTACCCATCTGTCCCCTTTCCCTTCTTTTCATACCTCCTATCATGAGAGCCCATGAACCACTGCAGTAAGCCCCGACTGTTTTCAAGTGTTTTTCATCAATAAGACTATGCAGTATCTAGGAAAACTTCTTGTCAATTATTTTAATTCCCAGTAATAAAGAAGAAAAAAATTAATAACATTCTTTTTTAAATTTCACTTATTTGAGTAATAATCAATTTGGAAGGTATTGTATGTTTTTATTGGTACATAGGTCTGGGATTAAATTAAAACTAACTCCTAAGAGAAAATAGAGCCTGGTTAGAGGATTCTTTAAAAATATTTTCTTATCAATTTTTGTAAGTAAATTGCATACATATTCTCCATATTAATAACACAATGGAGAAGAGGATAATGTCAAAGATCATAATCATTATCACGTCTCCCAAATTCCAACCCACTCTCCAGAGAAAACCAACTATGCTAATGGTTTTGCAGGCATCTCTCTAGACCTTTATCTTTTTATTCACATATGTATATGCATATATAAAATTATGCAGCATTGTTGTCTTTGCCTTACTATAACAACATTGTACTTATATAACTATTTTCATTCAATTTGCTTTTTCCACTTAACAATGTGTCCTAGCTATGATGTACCTCACTTTTTACAAACTTGTTCCATGCCCATCTTTGACAATAATGAAAATGTACCATATAATCTAATTAGTATTTACTTATAAATGGATATTTAGTTATTTCCAGTTTTTCACTAGGACAAGTAATGTATCAAAGAACTTTAGTGTTTTTGTCTCTTTGTGCATTTATGTATTTTTCTAGGATAGTTACCTGGAAGTGAAAGGATATTCTAGATCATAGGCAAAATAAAAAATTTTACTGAAGAGTACAAAATTGTCCTGTCACAAAAGTCTTTGCTATTGCAAGCCAAGAATACAGAAGAATATTTACTTCTCTAATATTCATGCTTTCCATTGATATTGTCCTCATATTTTACAAATAGTATAGAAATCAATTTACTTCTGTTTTAATATGTACTGCTTTCATGTCTAAAGAAGTAGACTGTGTTAAACTACATTTACTAGGTATTCATAATTTTTTTCTGTATAATGCTTGTTCTTTTTATGCATTTTAAGTTTGAATGTTTGACTTCTTAAAGTTTCATAAGAACTCATTATATACACATTTTGATAATAATGTTCTTAGGCTATATATTACTCATTTTAATTATGTCATTTTATCTCTCAGAAGTTTTTAATCATTCCATGGTCCAGTCTTTAATTTCTTTCTTTTTGGTTCTGGATTTGGGGTATTGTTTCAGAAAGTCTTCTCTACTTCGATGTTATAAAATTATTTTATATTTTCTTCTAATATTTTATGGGTTTTTATTTTAATTCACAATCCCACAATCAGTAGTTTATATCGGTCTATGGAGTGAATTAGGTATCTAATCTCTGCCTGGATAGCTAAATAGATACTAAATACACTTTCCTCAATCATTTGAAATTTATAATTTGAGAATGTACAAATTATAAAATATACTTGGATTTGTTTCAGAAATCTCAATTCTGTTCCATCGATACATTCGTAAATGCTTCTTCAAATACTACCCAATTTAAACTTCTATCATTTGGAGGATGTTCCCAACTTATTTTCAGTTTGTAGGTTTCGAAATTATTTTGTATAACTATTAAATCACTCTTACTAATTTTGTTATTTAAGCATTATATGCCCTTAATTATTTTTCATCTGTTTGTTAACTATGTCTAAGAGGTATAAGTTGACATCTTCCATTATAATTGTAGTTCTGTTGATTTTTCTTTGTAAACTTATCAGTGATTTCTCGACCCACTTCAAATTTATTTGTCAGATGCATAAACTTCCTGGTGATTAAGACTTCTTTGTGAACAATAACTTCTTGCTAAAATGAATTATTAATCTTTTTTCTTTTTAGTTCTTATTTTTCAAATCTATTGTTATATCTGTCTTTTTTGTAGCATTCGTCTGGAATATCTTTACCTTTCCTTAATTTTCAAACTTTTTGTGTTATTTTGTCTGTTATGAATGGCATGTAGCTAGATTTTTTCCCTCATAACCTTGGAGTATTTTGTTTGGAATTTTACCTATTCACATCTAAAATTATATTTGGGGCTGTTCCTTTCACTTTATATTTCTACTGGCCATAGTTTATTATTATTTTTTAATGTTTCTATCATTTATTGCCTTGATTGAATTTTTATTTTCTCCCATAATACTTCTGCTAATAATTTGGAAGTCATACTGATTCTAGATTTCTAGAAGTTGTTTTTATATATTTACTGGACACATTTAAACAACTTTTTCCCCTACTTCTCCTCTTTTTCTTACCCCTCCTCTCCTTTCTTATTTTTCTTTGGGTTCTAGGATATTGCCTAAATTTGACCTTGGTTTACTATTTTTGGTTTTATTCTGATTCATTTTATTAATAAGCCCTTCTGAACTTTTTCACTTTGTAAGTCATGTTTTTAATTTAAAATAAACTTTATTTATTAATAAACTGCTTTATAAAACAAAGCTTTGGGGGATCCAAGATGGTGGACTAGAGGGAGACTGCGTTTCTTGTCACTCCATAACTCCGGTTTCAAGCAGAGGATATCTGTTTCTTGGTGAGGCAGTTTTTGCTGCTTATCGATTCCCTGGTGTTTATCCCATTTGTCTGCTGTGATCACCTGCAGTCTGCCAGCATATCGATGCCTTTTTTGAGTGCAGATTGCTCACTGTCAGGCACCTATCATCTGCCATTTGCCTGCCTCTCACCTGTCCATCACCTGCCTTACACCTATTCATCACCCAACGCATGAGGTTCACCTCCTGATCATCCGACAACAGTCAGTAAACTGATCGCCGACCGCCAGTGGAGCACCAGCTGCCTGCTGTTGCCTGGAAGTTCACTGTTACAGTACCTGCAGGTTTGATTACACGTGGCTACGGCCATTTTGAGACAACAGTCAGGCCCCGTAGGACCCCTGGCCGGACTGACTGAGCCCTGTCTCCAGGATCCCTCAGCCCGACCAATCACTCCCTGTCTCTGGGGCCCTCACATCGACTGACTGCTCCCTGCCACCAGTACCCCCAGACTAAATGACTGCGCCCTATCACCGGGACCCCAGATGACTGATTGCACCCGGCCTCCAGGATCCCACAACCACACCAAACACACCTGACCTCCAGGACCCCTGCCTGACCAACCGCACCCCGCCTCAGGACCTCCAGCTGACCACGTCCACACCCTGACCTGCAGCTCCCCAATTGCCAACACATTTCAAAGCCAGAGCGGCCATCTTGGATAATTCTGGAAGCCATTGCAATGATCTTTAGGTGGGGCAAATCCCATCCTGAGACGCCTGCTGGAGACTTGAAGCTCATTGTCAGGGGCTATTTGGTCTAGGATTGCATAGTGTCTGAATTGGGCACTGCTAATATTGATCTCCCCTTAAAGAAAGGGTTTTGGAAACCTATGGGCCACTATAAGCCTATTGGGGGAAATCTGCAATACCCCAGATCTGCACTGCTAGAAGGGAAGATACATGAACAACATGAAAAAACAAGGGAAGAAAATGATCCAAACAAATCTAGATTCTATATTAATAGAATCCAATGACACTATGGTAGAAGAAATGTCAGAAAAGGACTTCAGATTACACATGGTTAAGATGATTCACGAAGCAAGGGATGAGATAAGAGAGCAAAGGCAGGCAATGAATGATAATACCAATAAGCTGAAAGAGCACCTGCAGGAAGCAAAAGATCATTTCAACAAAGAGATAGAGATTCTCAAAAAAAAAAAAAAAAAAACCAACGGAAATTCTTGAAATGAAGGAAACAATAAACCAAATAAAAAACTCAATGGAAAGCATCACCAAAAACTACACCACTTGGAAGACAGAACCTCAGACAATGAAGACAAAATATTTAATCTTGAAAATAAAGTGGCCCAAACAGAGAAGATGGTAAGAAATCATGAACAGAATCTCCAAGAGCTATGGGACATCATGAAAAGACCAAATTTAAGAATTATTGGGATTGAGGAAGGCACAGAGATACAAACCAAAGGAATGAACAACCTGTTCAATGAAATAATATCAGAAAATTTCCCAAGCCTGAAGAATGAAATGGAAAATCAAATACAAGAGGCCTGCAGAACACCAAATGCACAGAATCACAACAGGTCCACACCAAGGCACATTATAATGAAAATGCCTAACATTCAAAATAAAGATAGGATTTTGAAGGCCGCGAGAGAAAAGCATCAGATTACATATAGGGGGAGACCAATATGGATAGCAGCCGACTTCTCAACCCAGACTCTAAAAGCTAGAAGGGCCTGGACCAACATATTTCAAGCTCTGAAAGAACATGGTTGCCAACCAAGAATCCTATACCCAGCAAAACTAATCTTCAGATTTGAAGAGGAAATAAAACAAAGCTTTTCTTCTTTTATGAGTGCAAGAGCCTATTAGTCTTTCTGAGAATACCAATAAGATTTTTTTATAGTTGTTTTCTGCCCTCTGAATTATTTTTCTTTCTTGAGAGTCATTGGTTCTCTTCATTCATTATAGTCTTTCATGTGTTTTGTGCTGTATTACTGTAACAGTGGTCCACTTTATGATTTAACACTTGGTGCTCTGCCACTGCAACTCATTCTTGAAATGGACATGTTTCTTTCTCTTCCTCTCTCCCTGCTCCTCCCTAATCTTTCCCCTTTCCTAATCTCAGGGGAAACAGGATCACCTTTCTTCCCCATTTTAGGCATGTTTATCTGTCCTTGAGTATACACCTGCTATAAGAAGGAAGTAATCCAGGCTTTGGGGATGGTACCAGAAGATCTCAGAAATGACTATCTCACAAATTAACAAATGAATTCCAACTCCAACAGAGAACATGTGGAATGTTGCCTTTGAATCCCCTCTTTAAAAGCACCCCCCTTCCTGTTGTTGGGCAGAATCACAGTCCTTCTGGGACAGGAGTCCCCTGTGTTTCTTCTTTGTTAGCAAAGCAATAAACCTTCTTTTCCCTTTTTCTCAAAACCACTTCCTTGTTATTGGATTGGCATCTGGGACAAGGACTGAGCTTTCAGCATTACTGTGCTTGGTCTGCCATACAGAATATTATGGATTGACTCACTTAAACAACAGAAACTTATTTTTTACTGAGAAAGGAATTTGGGGATACAGAAAAGAAAAGATAGACTAACTCTCAAAAGAGAAACACCCAGGAGGCATCAGAATGCAGGAAATGCCCAGGAACCTTCAAAATGCAAAACACAATTCATGAGTAACCCAGCCCATGTCTTTGGCTAGGACCTGCCTGCAAAATTTAACTTGAGGACAATTCTCAGGTGCAAGGAAAAGTGTTGTGAAATTGTCTAGCTCCGCCCTTACTCCAATTAGAGTCCAGCCCCTAGAACCTGTCCCTCTAAAAATATTAACACTCCAACCAAGGGGTTCCTGTGGCTCCCTCTGGAGATAGCATGCATTCTTGTGGCGGGCGAGACCCAGGGCCCAGGGTTACGCCACATGCATCCAAGATGGCGACTGGCAGAGAGCCAAAGGGCGTGCTGAATGCGCCTTGAGAAAAACAGGAAGCGTTTACCATTGGCTGTATGATAATTAGTTCAGCCGCCTAGCGCGTGGACAGATATATCTTGCATGTATGCTTGAGCTCATGATCGCTTGACCTTTAGTAGGATTGGATGGACATATCTGATTACAATTGCATATGCATGTGACTGCTTATATATTGAGGGTGTTATCCAAATAAAGCGGAAGCTGCTTCATGAACCTCTGAAGAGTTTGTGTCGTTTGTCCCGCTAGTCAGCAGCAAGCGGCGGCAAACGGCACATTCTCCCTTGAATGTGTAGTCCTTGCTTTACACCCAAAGATTCGCACTCTCAAGATGGCTGGCATTCCCCTTTAATGTGTATCTGCTTTCTGAAATGAATCTGTATCTCTGACTGAGACATAGCTAAAACTCTTTTCTCTCACATGTGCCGAGGACCCTACTTGTCATGAGTTGAGGTCCCCCTCTCTGGGGACTCCTCTGGTGACATTACAGTTTCAGGGACTGGGAAATCCAAGATCAAGGTACCAACTATTTCCAATTCCCACTGAAGTCTTTCTTTCTGGCTTACAGATGCCAACTTTTTGCCATGTCCTTGGCTAGGTGGGGTAGTGGGGTGTGGGGATCAGAAAGGTAGGGTGGAAGTTCTGCTTTTTCCTCTTACAAGACACTAATCACATACTGAGGCCTTCATGACCTTATCTAAACCAAGCCCCACTTCCAAATACTGTCACATTGGGGATTGGTTTTTGAACACATGAATTTGGGGGCACAATTCGGACCACAGCAGTATCTTTGGTTGTCAGGATTTTTATGACTGAAAACAAGGTCAAACGATAGGTAGTGCATCAATTATCTGTTGCTATACAACAAATTGCCACACATTTAAGAGCTGAAAACAACAAAATGGATCATCTCACAATTTCTGTGGGTCAGCAGTCACTACAGGTCAGCTGGGTCTTTCTACTCTGGGTTTTATCATGCTGAAGCGATGACATGCTTCCAGTCTGTGATCTCAGTTGAAACTCCAGTCCTCTTGTGAACTCATGGATTTGGGGCAGAATTCTATTCCTTACAGTTGTAGGAATGAAGTCCTCATTTTCTTGCTGGCTTTTGGCTGGTGCCATGTCATCTCCTAGAGGCTTGCCATAGGCATTTCACAGCATGATTGCTTCTTTGAAGGCAGCAGGAAGATATGTCTTCTTTGAATTTTTCTGACTTCTTTTATTAACTCATCTGATAATTTCAGGCCCTTCTAATGTAATTGCCCTTTTGAATAACTGAAAGTAAAACTATTAGCAACTTAAACATGGGAGTAGTAAAGAAAATTTTTCTATTGATGGTTTTACCTTTCATTTCCTACCTTCAACCAGACAAGGGATAGCTGACTCACTTTATCATGCATGTCTTGGTTTTTAACCTGTGATTTCTGCAGCCTATTGCTGAGGTAGATTTGACTGAGAGATCTTATGGACCCTATTTTTTTGTGTCCATCTCTTTAATTAATTTTCCTAAGGGCTGTCCCAGAGCCTCCTCCTGGCTTGCTCTTTGTCCAGTCTGAGCTTGATTTTTTTCTGAATCAGTCTTATCTCTTAAGTTGTTTTTTGTTGTTGTTATTGGAGGTGGTGATATGTGGTGATTTGTGTTTGAGGCTTTTTATTCATTTTGTTCCATACACTTTTTATTTTCAAGGAATTCTCAAGTTTTTGATCTGTTGACAACATTTTAAAAATTCCTTTTCTTAGGCTGCTGAAGATTTGGTTATTGAATACATTTTTTGTTTTTGTTTTTGTTTTTTTCTTAAAAAGGAATGTGGGGTAGGAAAGGAGACAAATATATGCTCTCAGTCAATCATTTTGCTCTAATTTCTAATTTGGGTTTTTAAAACTTTGAAGTATCAAGTTGTTTTTGCCATTAGAGTGAAACTGTTCACTGAAAAAAATTAATCAACTCTCAAGTTGTTCCCCTTACCTTTGCTCTCCTAATCTTTACACTTCCTTCTTTAGGTCCCCAGCAAATAAAGGAAAGGCAAGTATGGTTACATGTCATTTTTTCTTCTGTGTTCAAACACTGTGAAAAAGTTGACTTTGAAATTGATTGCTAAAATGAAGCCCCTGCATCATTATTGGGTTCCTCTCCATCTGCATCACCCTTGCTTGAATACCTAGGTACTTTCATTGCCTTCCAATGGCTAGACAGTTCAATGGAATAGGATTATTCATTAAGTCATCAAAAGCAAAAAGAAAATGGCTCAATTAGTAGTCTTTCTTTAGGAACCAGTGTAGATGTGTTTAGGGAGGAGCATAACCTCATGGAAGGTTGCAAAGTTTTCTAACTGGATAAAAAAGTACAAAATGTCTTTGTTATCCAATTAGTAAAGAGATACCATGGTATAGTTTAGCTTGTGATTTAAGGGAGAGTTTTTAAGGAATCAGATTTTGAAAGGGTCATATAAATATTTTAATCAACCAACACACGTAGCTTATATGTATACAAATATATATACAAACTGACTATCCAACTCACAGAAAAATTTAAGCTAAACTTATAGCAGACATGTGTGCTAAATACATATAAGAGATCAAAGCATAAATTCAGATCTTTAGAGAATAATAATAACTGACATATAGGACAAGGGAGAGTCATTTCACATGTTCTTTCAGCAGGAATATAGTAAAGGGAATTGAAGGAAAAATGTTTCAGAGGAAGCCAGGGCATGCAAAATGGGCCAGGTGGAAAGAATATTAATTCTAATATACAAGGCAAGCATTCAAGGGTGAAGGACTAGAGATTGTAATCCATCCTTTTCTATGCCAGATTGAGTGCCATCCATAGTATGCCAGAAAAGCATTCTATTTAGGGCCATGAACTCCCTGGAAAATTGAGTAACATCTATAAATTCTATTCACTCCCTTTTCCAGATCATTAAAGGCATTAAACTAGACTAGACCCAACATGGACCCTTGCAACACCCCACTACACATTGCCCTAGAGTTAATTATGCTATCATTAATCATTTGCCCATTGTTTATAGTCACCCAAGCATTTAAAATGTAACCAGATACTTATTCGGGTTCATTTTAAATTAATTTTGCAAATAAGATTGGGAGGTCCCAGATACAATGGTCCATTTGACCTACATTCATCAATTATGCAACACTTTCCCTCTCTCCTCCTCCTGTTCCCCTCCTCTTTTTCTGGTACGATGTGCACTTTCTGCAGATCTATGTTTTGTGTTAAACAGAGTTCCTCTGTGCTCTAGTTGTTTACAATGTCTCTTTTTTTAATAGATGCACCATAACTTTTTAATCTATTGATATAAGAACAACCAGATGATGCTGACCTAAATCACACTTGTTTTTTAAAAAATTGACTGTACATCTGTTCTATTCCTTATTCACTTCTCTGTCCCTGTCTTTGCTGTCAGCAGTGTGCCCCAGTTCTCCATTTGAAGTAAATTGCTGATGTATTTCTTTAGCACAACTTTAGGTCCTTTTATGCTTGAATGTATGTTAGGTACATTGCCATTTTGGATGTGCTCTATAACTTCCTCGGACTAAATTTTGAAAAGAGTTATTTTTAAATTTCTTCCTGTAGACTTTCTTATTTATTCTACTGATTTTAAAAAACAATTCAATATCTTCCTTTCAAAATAAGTTACATATCTCTGCATTTATCACTGGTCCTATTTTCTGGACTCTATTCATTTCTAACCCTTGGTCTTTTTCTTTATCACTAACTAATAAAACATAGTGCTTAGAGTACACATGGTTAAGACTCAAATAGTTCTACAACATTTGTAATGAAAAATAATAGCTCTCTATCCCCAATCATTTTCCTCTCCAAGAGACAAGTTTGAATTCTTAGCTGAATATTTTGTTATTTACCTTTATGACTTTAAATAAGTGCTTGAATTTCTACCATTTGATTTTTACTTTAAACATTATCTATTGCCTTCCCACTATAGAAGATGAGGATTTTTCTCCTTTTCATTGTCTGCTCCTACCACACAATATTTCCTTCTCTTTTCTTCATCACTCCAATATAGCTGAACCATAATTTTTTTTAGATCCATAGCAGGGTTTATTGTATTATGATTATATAAATGCTATCTGTAGCTGAAGCAAATTCTAAACTTTAATAAATTTTCTTTTCTTGCACAACATTTTGTTTTCTCTGGAATCGATTGTCTTAAGTTTTTTGGTTTGTTCGTTTGTTTGTTTTACTTATCACTAACTCATTTCCCAACCTCTCATCAATTGGCAAAGCTCTTCTTAAGACTGTCAGACTTATTGGACATTAACTGCATTTCATCTTCCTAAAGAAGTACCTTCCAGAGCCTTCTGACTTCTTCCAAGCTGGGATGGTAGCACTCGAGGTCTGACATGCAGATTTCATCTTGGTGCCTCCCTGTACCATCATCTGGGATTCCTTTTCTATTGACTCTCCTGGACCCACTATCTTGTTTTTTCCCCTCTTTCTTGAGTTAATCTGCAAGCTTCATGAAAATACAGAAATGAGAGGTGATTTGGGGGCAGGAGAAACTTGAATGTCTGAAGATGTTTTATGTTATTTTTATACATTGGAACTAGAGATCTAGATTGGGACAGTTTCATTCAAGTTGTTAAACCATTACTCTATTGCCTTCTAGTATCCAACATTGCTGTTCAAAAGTTGGAAACACTCTGATTCCTATTCTTTTGATACTTGGTCAGTTTTTATTTTCTTTCTGAAGCCTCTATTTCCTTCTCTTTGTTTCTTGAGTTCTAAAATCTCAGTGATGAACCTCAGTTTAGACCTCTTGTTTCATTCACATTTGATGTACACGTTGTGGACCCTTTAAACCTGGAAACATAAGTAATGTTCTAAGAATTCCTGCCCTGGCCTTATTTTGTTGATGATTTCTTCCTATTTTCAATGTTTCCTCTTCAAAACCTCAGTTATTTGAATATTAAACTTATTAAAGTACTCTTCTATTTTAATCTTCATTTTGTTTTTATTATTCATATTTGTGTTCTTTTACTTTGCTTTCTGGAATATTTCCTTTATCTTTCAAGTCTTCTATAAAGTTATTAACTTTTATCATATTTTCAATTTCTAATAGGTTTTAATTTTCACATATTTTTCTAATAGGTTCAGTTTCAAATTCTAATGCAATATGCAATAGAATGTTCTTGGAGGTTTTTTTTTGTTTTTGTTTTTTTTGTTTTTGGTACTGGGGATTGAACCCAGGGGTGCTTAACCCCTGAGTCACATCCCCAGACCTTTTTTTAAATATTTTACTTAGAGACAGGGTCTCACTGAGTTGCTTAGGGCCTCACTAAGTTGCTGAGACTGGCTTTGAATTTGGGATCCTCCTGCCTTAGACTCCCTAGCTGCTGGGATTACAGGCTTATAGTTACCTTGTCTGGCTCCATTTTTCATTACTTTTTGTCATCTAAGTATATTTTACCCAACATTTTATACGAAAATTTAACAGGCATAATTGATAAAATAGTAGACTGAATAACCATGTATATACCACTTATATTTAAGAATTGTTAACATTTTGCTGTTTGTTCTCTTTATAGCATATATATATATATGAATATGTATAATCTTTTTGCCAAACCACCTGAAAATCAATTTTAGACATATGTCACTTCACCTCTAAATTTTTCAGTAAGTATAAGATGATTAGCTTAACCTGGTTTGCCCAGAATTTTCCTGGTTTTTAAACTGAAAATTTTGTGACTTGAGAACCCTTCAATCCCACCATAAGTTCCAAGCAAACCAAGACAGTTGATTAACCTCAGTGAGTGAGTCACAGTGATGACATCTTCTTATACAGCCACAGTACTAGTATCACATCTAAGGAAGTTAGTGGTGATTCCATAATATCATACTAAATTTACATTTATCTAATTGTCTTTTATTGTACATATATAGAGCATATGTATATACTATATACATATTGTATATATATAAATTATAAACCTATAAATTTTCTTTTTTGTACCCCATTTTGTTTTCTCTGAAATAAATATATGTGCATGTTTACACATATATTTATTTTATAAAAATATAAATGAACATATTTTTATAAAAATATAATTAAATATATATATAGCTTTAGTCAGCTTTTTTGTTGCTGTGAACAAAAGGCCTGACAAGAACAACCTGGAAGAGGGAAAATTTATTCTAGTTCATGGTTTCAGTCCACGGTGGTCTGACTCCATAGCTCTGGGTCCTAGGTGGGGCAGAACATCATGGCAGAAGGACATGGTGGAGGGAAGCAGCTTAGAACATGGCAACCAGGAATCAGAGAGATTCTGCTTACCAAGGAAAAAATATATTCCTGAAAGGCAGTGACCTACCTCCTCCAGGAACACCCTACCTGCCTACAGTCACCACCCAGTTAATCTATACTGGGGGATTAATCCATCAATTAGTTCACAACTCTAATCATCTGATCATTTTATTTCTGTATATTCTTGCATTGTCTCACACATGAGCTTTTGGGGGAATACCTCATATATAAACTTTAATGTGTAATACGTGCTACATGCACGCGCACACACACACACACACACACACACACCCAATGTATGTTGTCTGTTTCTCTGCCTTCTCTGACATTGAGAAACTAAACCAATCATCTTACAGAATAATGTTCCATATCATATTTTGAATTTGTCTCAATGTTTCTTCCTAATGTAATCTAGGTTATTCCTCTTTTAATGTACTGTGTAAATACTGCAGGTTGATTAGATTGAGGTGAAATATGTACCACAAGATCGTTCTGTAGGTTATGCCGTGTATCTCAGAGTGCACTATAGTAAGAGACACAAATTATCAAGTTTCCTCCTATTAGTGATGTTGAGTTTGAACTCTTAGGTTAGGTAATGATCACTAGATCTTTCCACTGGAAATGGACGTTATATCTTTTGCAATTAACAAGTAGTCCACTAGTCCATGGGATGATATTTTGGGACACTGCAAATATTCTACTTCTGGAAACTTTTCATCCCATTATTTAACATCTGTTGATGATTTTTATCTGAAACATGATTTTAAATGGGTTTACAGAATGATGCTTTTTCTAATTCACTCATTCCTTCAACAGTTGTTAGTTGATGGTCTTCTATAAAAAAGAACTTCATCCAAACTGGGGATGAACTACAGTTTCTCATGAAAAGGCTCAGTAGATGTTTACTTTTTCCTCTTTCATTGCCAATTTTCAAAGTAAAGTAACAGAGTTATTTTCTTTTAAATGGAGGCAAACAGGGTCTCTTACTCTTTCTTTCTCTCTCTCTATCCAGTATGAATTTAAGGATTTTTTTTTAATATGAGAAATTTTAAAATCAGATTACTAAGATCTTAAGTTATACTATATTTAAAGAGATTGCTTTCTTTTGATAGTATTAAAATGAACAATTTGATCATTTTCCTATTGCAATATTGACTAATAAACTGATTACTGGACCAGGGATATAACTCAGTGATAAAGTCCTTGTCAAACATATATGAGGTCCTTGGCTCAATTTATTTTAACACACACACACACACACACACACACACACACACACACACACAAATAAATAAATCTTGGAAGTTTATTTTCTTAAAACCCCAATACAACATGAGACCTATGTGGATAACTGTGTCTCTACATGTAGTTACTTTTTCCAAAATTGGATCTTAGTGTCCACCATTCCCAAATTTGTATCTGTTTTCTTTTTTTTTCTATGCTTAAAAACATCTTTTATTTGTTCTAATTAGTTATACATGACAGAATGCATTTTGACACATCATACATAAATGGAGTATAACTTCTCATTCATCTGGTTGTACATGATGTACAGTTACACCAGTCATGTAATCATATATGCACATAGGGTAATAATGTCTAATTCATTCTACTCTCCTTCCTACCCCTATACCCACTCCCTTCCCTTCACTCCCCTCTGTCTAATCCAAAGTACCTCTGTTCTTCCTGAAACCCACCCCTCTTATTGTGAATTAGGATTCACACATCAGAGAGAACATTTGGTTCTCTGGAATTTGCTTATTTTGTTTAGCATGATATTCTTCAGCTCTGTCTATTTATTTAGCAAATGCTATGATTTTATTCTTCTTTAATATTAATATTCCATGTGTATAAGTACCACATTTTCTTTATCCATTCATCTGTTGAAGGGCATCTTGGTTGTTTTTATATTTTGGCTATTGTAAACTGAGCTGCTATAAACATTGATGTGGCTGCATCACTGTAGTGTGCTGATTTTAAGTCCTTTTCATCTTGTGGCCTATCTCCCTCCCCTGATCTAAGGTTAAAGCAGACTGGGCCTGGCTAATGAGCATTTGTCCCAGGTGCTAGTGAGTCCATTCGGGCCTCTGTGACCTGCTTCAAAAATAATATCTGGGCCAATCAAATTCATTTCCCAGGAATTTGGATTGGGAGACTGAGAAACTGAAGAAATTAGCAGTAACACTGAGGTAGAAGTAAAAATTGAGAGGCCCTGATGAGCCACAATAAGCAAGACCACATGAAAGTCAGAGCTGTGGAGAGGAGAAACTGTAAGCAAAATAGAAAAACAAATAGCGGGTTGATGAGCCAGCCAGTGTTTCTTTTCCTGTTGTCCATATCTGGGAATGGCACCATTATGTATCTAGTAGCCCAGGCCCAGTATAAGACATTGTTCTTGCCCAGCAAGAGTTAGGGTCTTACCTGCATCCCTTCCAGCTATTCTCCATGCCATCCTAAAAAAAAAAAAAAAAAAAAAATTATATTTTGCCCTGTTACTACTACTCCCACCCAAACCCACACCTCTTTGAATTCCACAAATGATTTCCCATTTTTCATTAGATGGAGACAGAATTCTTCACAGTATGGCACTCTATGGTCTTGCCTCCTACATCCACATTACCCTTCTTTTGGAGCCTTGTTCTTTGTATCATTGGGACTTTACACATGCTTCCCCCCTTTCCTGGAGTATTATTGCTACTTTATTAGATGACATCTACTCCCACCATGGCTCAGGACACCTGTTTCTCTCTTATAGTCTCTCATAGACCTGTGATTCTCCCATTTATATAAAACAATTGAAACTTTATATTTGTGAATATTTGTTTGAATTTCTTCTTCCCTGTTATTCTAGAAGCACTTATGCCTATTGCTAAGGTTTGAATATAGTTTGTCTCCACCAAAACTCAAATTGAGTCTTAATTACTCAATGCAGCAGTGTTGGGAGACAGGGCCAAGTGAAGTATTTGGTTATGTAAGCAGAGGTCTCACAAAGGGAGTAATGCCTTTATTCCCAGGAATGGGTTAGCTGTCCTGGGAGTTCGGCTCCCTTTTTGTCTCTCTGCATGCACCTGCTTGCTCTTGCACTTATCCACCATGTGTGGAGCAAAATGAGATCCTCTCACCAGAAGCTAAGTAGATGCAGTTAGCCAATCTTGAACTTCCCTGTCTCTAAACCATGAACTTAAAAGAACCTCTCTTCTTTCTAAATTACCTGTTACAGCAACAAAAAAAATGGAATAAGACAGTCACTATGTCTGGCTACTGCTCACTATTCTATCTCAGATTCTAACAGATCTCAACACATAGAAGAGGCTCAGCAAATATTTATTGAGCAAATGAATAAGAAGTAGATAATCTGGGAAAGAGAAAAAACCTGAACTTGCTTCTGTTTAATTCTACACACTCCACATAATTCAGAAACTGTATAGAATCTACATTCAAAATATGAATTCATGCCTGTATCTGAACACCCATCATTACCATGACTTTTACTAACCTAGTCTAAGCAATCATCAACTCTCATGTGTACCATTGTATTAGTCTCATTTCTGATCTACCTTCTACACAAGGACCCTATCAAACAGTCAGAGTGGTCTCTAGAAATATTAATTCCACACGACATCCTTCTATGCCTTCCAAACAAACCGAATAAAGTCCAAAGTTTTATTATTATCATGAGCTTCACATGACCCCCTTGGTTACTAATTCCAATTCATCTCTTTCCCTTTCCTTTTTACTATCCAGTAACGCTGGACTTTTCATTATTTCTTCAACACACAAAACCCATTCTGGTCCCAAAGACTCAGACATTTATATTTTCTTTGCCTGGAATATATTTCCCCACATGGCTCTCTCTGTTCTTTCAAGTCTCGGCTCAAAAGTCACTTTCCTTGAGAGACTGTATTTGATATCTTTAGATAAAAAGTCTCCCTTCACCCCTTCAATCTGTTATCTTTTTGTTCATTTTCTTCATAGAAAGATTTACTTTATCACATTAAATTTCATATTTATTTCCTTGTCTTCTCCAGTGGAATGTAATTTCCTTGAAGGTAGACAGTCTGTTGATCTCCAGGCACTCCTTATTGCTATTCCATTAAGCAATAACTATGCCCCATAACAAAGACATGTAGCAGTTGTCTAAATACTTGTTGAATTAAGAAACTGAAAAAGAGAACTAACACCAAGACAATGGCTACCTAACACATAGTAGTTGCTCAACAAATAATATTACATTTCCAAAGATATTTGACCTTTGACACCATACAAAAGAGTAAATTAAGGTAAATATTAATGCCATTTAAGAACATATTTTGTGGGGGAAATAATAGTCTTTCCAACAAATGATACTAATAATAACTGAATATCCACATGTGAAACAATGAAGTTATACCTCTACCTCATACCATTTACAAAATTAATTCAAAATGAATTGAAGACCAAAATATAAGAACTAAAATCATACAATATTGAGAGGAAAGCATAATTGTAAATCTTTGTGATCTTAAATCAGGCAATGTTTTCTTAGATATGACAACCAAAGTATAAGCCACCAAAGAAAAATTATATATATTGGATTCCAGAAAATTAAAAACTTCTGTGATTGAAAGAAAGTGAAATGATAATTCACAGGGAGAAAATATTTGCAAGTCATACATATGTAAAAGGTCTCCTATCCAGAATAATAAAGAACCATTACAGATCAACAATTAAAGAACTTTAAAAATGGGCAAAATATTTTATATTCATCTAGTGAACATATAGAAATAACCAATAAGCACATGAAATGATGTTCAATATCATTAGGCAAATGTAAATCAAAACCAATATAAACTACTACTTCACCTAAAAGGATGAATATTATTTCAAAAATGTAAAATAACAAGCATGAGTAAGGATATGAGGAAATTGGAATTTTCATGTTTCTGATGAGGATGTAAAATGTTGTAGCTATTATGAAGTTCTAAAAAGTTTAAAAACAGATTTACTATTTCACTCCTATGCATATACTCAAGATAATTGAAAGCACACTACCAAAGGTTTGTACATGAATACTTAAAATAACAGCATTATTCATGATAGCCAAAAAGTGGCAACAGCCCAGACACCAACTGATGAATAAACAAATGTGGTATAGCCATACAATGGGATATTATTCAACAATAAAAAAATGAGGTATAATTTGTGCTACATGAATGAACTTTGAAAAGTGATGCAAAGTGATAGAAGTCAGACACGAAAGACCATATATTGTATGATTATTTTTATCTGAACCACCCAAAACAGGCAAATCCATAGACAGCAAATAGGTAATGGGTGCAGGGTTCTTTGTGGGATGGTAAAAACATTCTTGAATTAGATAGTGATGATAGTTACACTAATTTGTGAATATACTTTAAAAACCACTGAATTATGCCCCTTAAAAGAGTGAATATTCATATAAGAGTTATATCTAGATAAAAGAAAAAAGTAAGTATGAATTATGAGCATATTAAAAACATCCTTATTTAGAGGTATTATTATTTTCCTTGATTTGAGTTATAATTTTCTTTTTATTTCTTCATTAAATTTTAAAACTAGCTTTGGGATGAGAGACAATCATGGAAATTTTCTTTAAAACGGAAGTAAAAGACAAAAAAATAAAACATTTAAAGTAGCATTTGGGGGACTGGGGTAGTGACTCAGTGGTAGAGCTTACCTAGCATGCCTGGGGCCCTGGGTTCAATCCTCAGCTCCACATGAAAATAAAATGGGGGTATTATGTTCACCTACAACTATATATATATATATATATATATATATATATATATATATATATATGACAGCATCTTTTCATGTGCTTATTATTTATATATATATGTATAAATGATAGCATTTATTTATATTTATATATATGTATAAATAGTAGCATTTGGTTACTTAGTACTTCCCATGTGACCATTTCATACATATGAAGAGTTACCAAGGGCCTGAGCCTGAGGGTTTCTAGTTTTCACACCTGTTCTCATGCTGCCCTACTGTGTTTTGGTTCCTATTTCTAGATTTCATGAGAATCCCTTTTCCACAAAAGTAGCATACACTTAATCGAAGAAGCTTGGCTAGGTAACTATACCTTGTAGTCTTCCATACCTGATAATAACAAGTATTTACTCAAACTTCTTTTATGACTTTTTAAAAAAACCTGAATATATAGTGTGAAAAAAAAATCTTTACAATATCAAAGAGCATATACATGGATTATTTTAAATGACTAGAAAGTATTCCACTGTGTAATTAAAACAAAATCTGATTTACTTTCTCTGATTAGGACATTACTGTATTTCTCATTTGCAGGATTTTTTTCCATCTAGTTTTGGAATTCTCAAACAGGTTTTCGATTGGGCAAGACATGAAAATTTTCTCTGGAGCAAACAAATATCTAAAAAGATGAAAGAGCTACAATGAAATGATTAATATTTTGACATTTTGTTTTTTCTATGGGGCTATAATATGGCTAAAAATGAATCAGAATTCAGTATTTTGTAGAATTCTGACTTTGCAGAGAATTGATGTCATATGACCTGTGTCCTGACAGTAAAAGATGGAGCCAAACATTGGCTCTCAACTCTCCCCACTTTGACTGAAGTGTGTTCTTGTAAATGCCGGATTTTTAAAGTTGGATACTAATTATCCATGAAGACCCTTCTTTGAAAGTCATATGTATGAGAAGTGCTTTATTAAAATATCTTATTTCCTGACACTGGTTTTGTTTCTTAATTTTATTTTCTTTTGACCCTAATCTAGCTAATGGGAGATTGGGTGCATGTTTGTATAGACAGCAGCAGAATTATTTTCTCTCCTAGGTCACTTATCTTGATTACTATTAAGCCTCTCAGTGTCATATATTGTAATGACTCATGGTATGTGATTGACCAAATTACTAATTCCAGATACAGTAGATTTGGGAGATTTAAATTTATGAAGAAGGAAAAATGGCAGAGGAAGACATGGTTCACAAGAAGGACGGAATGATGAGCTTAATGAAGGGGCTGGCTGAATACTCTTGGTGTCTCCTGAAACTCTGAGATTTCTTGACCCAATTATCCTGGAGATAATTCAAAATTTCCTTCTACAATTCTTCTCCCTTATAAAATGTATTTTGAATATTCTACAGGATTAATATTTTAGAAAAAAAATTCATTTCCTTAGTCATTCTCAAATGATTATTTTCAACCTCACAGTGAGGAATTAATTCTGGGTCTCATAGTGAATGTATTTGGGAACTTCTAGGTGTAGAAATGAAACTCTTTGTTCAAGCAGATGCCAGGTTTTTTGTTTTTGTTTTTGTAACTGCCACACATTACTTCATATATCAAAGAAGAGTGACTCTTTGCTTTTTCCTTTGACTTTCTGACTTCTGATTTTGAATCTTAGTCTTTTTTCACTCACAATCAACCCTTGTCCCACCATTGAGGCAAATTAGGATCCTAGGCTTCTCTGGGAAGAATTACTCATATTTTTAAACACATTGATTCGAAGTTGGAAGTTCGTTCTTCCTCCATATTGAGGAGACATGTTGAGGTTACTGAGTGATTGGTGGGAGAAGCTACATCACACTCACTGTGTGCCTGGACTTCTCTGTCTGGATGAGTGAGAATCTGTTGTTATCACGACACAACTTACTATTGGCAGCCTTGCCAGCTGCCTGGCTTTGGCATGCATTCTGGCTACTCTTAACTGCCTTCACTTCAAGTTATCCAATGCAAAGATGCAAGTCACTGTGCTTTAACACTGAATAATCATCCCTCATATGGATCCTCTCTGCTTGAGCAGGGTCTTTTCTTGCCACAGTAGACATGCAGTCTATGCCCTGTGGGAAGGCAAGAAGAGGAGGGGGTTTGAAAAAGACACAGATAGATTAGATTTAGAATCTTGGTTGTCATCTCTTCACTGGGGATGTGACCTCCCTAAGGAGAATGTTCTCAGCTTGATGGTTCTGAGAGTCAGTGCAGCTTTAATGTCATTTTGAATAATTCAATTGAGTTTAATGTTAAGTCTTTAATTCAACACATCAATCCCTTAGTCTGTCCTAGGCACTGTAGACTTAGGACACAGGGAGGCATAGACATGGGTCTCTGCCTTTTGTTCATTCAGCTGACTTGATGAACTCCTGCATGAACATTCTAGCTGCTTTCTCTTCTCATTCATGATTGCCTTGAGGACACTAGGATAGTCCACAGAACTATGGGAAAGTTTAGCTGTTTGGAGGTCCAGGGGGACAAATAAAAAGGAGGTATAAGTCAGGATGTAGATAATTAACTTGGACTCTCTTCAAAACATTTTCACTATTTCTGGAGCCTAGGAGCCATTATCCATTTTCTTTCATCGGAAGGCCCACACTCATGGTATGCTTGAGAGCCCAGACTATTCCCAAAGTTACACTACATCAGTGTCACCTGCAGCTAAACGATTTTCCATATAACTAGTCCTTTCTTCCTCAAAAACTGTCATTTTACATGAAGAAACATGTAGCATATTAATGATCAGTCTTAGCCTTTATAAATCATATTATCTATATTTTTGATGGGCATGAGTCGCTCCTTCAGAATTTACAAATATTTCCAAAACTTTTGAATATACTTTGGCACATATGCTGAAAACAGACTTGAAATATGCTCTCTCCCCAATTGATGTTGATGGAAGATTTCCAACATATACATTATTCCTTATTTCTTCTTCATATACTAAAAAAGTCGGAGGCTTGCTGGGGCTTTTCTCTTTCAATTTTGGTTGATCCATCTAAAATGCACTTTGGCTTAGTGATGAACTGATCAACTAGCAGCTGTTGCACAAAACTTCCCATACTTTTTTTTTTTTTTAAGTAATAGCCAATGTCTAAAATGCATCTCCTTTGGGTGTACCCACAGGTCTCATGGATTTTTATTATACTTTTTTTTAACCATAAATTATAACAATTATTTGGCTAAAATTGCCTCAAATTTCACAAGTAGGAGTCCTTTCAAGTTGGTTCTTGTGTTCTTTTAATACACATCCCTTAATTTTTGACTATTTATTTACTTTCTGACAAAACAGCATGTGTTTTTCCTGCCATAAACCTAGAATCAGTCATTACTCCAAGAAGCCTTGATTCCTATTAGTGAGGAATAATATGGAAATCAGTACCAGACATACTGATCAATACACTTGTTGATGCTGGTGTGTCACTACTTCTCAGTGAATAAAGCCACAAAGTATTTTTTTTTTAAATCAAGTATTCATTTAAAATTTTTAACTCAAACATAACATCATATGATTTTTTTCCTTTAACTACTTTATTTCTTTAGATTTCATATTTGTATCTCTTTTTCCATACACTAAAAATACTGGTTTGAGAAGTTTATGTTTGTGTGAGTGTGTGTGTGTGAACATGTGTGTAAATAGTTTCAGAGTTACAGTGCCAATTTTACTCCTAACAATAAAACTGAGTAAAATTTAAAGTTTCTTTCAAGTTTTTTTTTTTTTTTTGTCACCTTCTAAGAATGTACAAGAGCTTTAAGAACAAAAACCGCTTAAAGTGATTTTCTGCAGTTACCAGTCTGATATATAGTTAGGTTCATTTATTTCACTTAATTTTCAATTTGGAGCTTTCTTCTTTATTTTATTTTTTGAATATGTAAGACATTAACTTGATTCAAAAGTCAAAAATAAGAGGTATATTCAGAAAAATCTAATTTTTACCTCTAGCCTGTCAAATTCCTATCTCTCCCACAGAAAAACATTTTTTCTGATTTGTGCTAGTTTAAAAAATATTTAACAAATGTTTTCATATTATTATATCTTCCTTTCTTATATATAATATAGCATTATCTTATATAATATATGCACATATATACCCTGTTTTACAACTTTCTTTTCTTTTATAACAATTTTTCCTGAAGATGACTTTATATATGATCAGCTACTACTGATCATCATTTTTAAAAAATAGCTTAATTAATAGTCCTCCTTTCTGTAGATGTACTATAGTTTATTCAACCAATCCCCCATTGATGAACATCTGAGTATTTCCCAATCTTTTAAGATTAAAATTAATGCTGCAGTGAGCAATGATATGATGAGTAATTTTGTGCAGATGTTTGTCCTCCGTTTGTGGAGACATATCTTCAGGATAAATGCCTTGAAGTGGTTTGACACATTCTCTCTAAAATGTTGTAACACACACTTTTACTCATAATGTTTGAGTGCCTTTTTCTCCAAAGACTTGCCAATAGCATATGTTATCAACTTCTGTATTTTCTCCCATCTCATGGGTGAGAAGTGATATCTCAGTTTAATTCTGAGTCTCTCCTCAAAATAGGTTGAGCATCTTGATTTAAGGGCCACTTGCCTTCCTGTGTAGAAAGCCTTTCCTTCAGATTTTTGCTCCTTTTCTACTGTTTTCAAGTCTTTTTATACAAGTTATAATACTTCTTTGATAATAATTGCAAAACTTCTACCAGTTTGACTTTTGTGTTTGAGCTTGGATACAATAAAAATATTTTTTTTTTAGTATTGGCTTTTTTTTTTAGCAGCTTTAATGAGATTTTATTCATATACCATGAAATTATATTCATTGACTTTGGGTATATTCAGAGTTGTGCATTCATTACCACAATCTGTTTAGAACACTTTATTACCTTGTACCCTATCTTTATAGCCCTAGGCAACCATTAATCTACTTTGTCTTTATAACTTTTTTCTTTTTTTGTTACTAGGGATTGAAGCCAATGGTGTTTTACCACTAAGCTGCATCCTCCAGTCCTTTTTCTTTCTTTCTCTCTTTTTTAATTTTGAGACAGGGTCTCACTAAATTGCTTAGGATATCGGTAATTGCTGAGGCTGACCTCCAACTTGCTATCTTCTTGCCCAAAACTTCTGTCTCTATAACTATTGGTTAGGATTTTTTTCTCCTTTGTAACATCAAAAATTTTTTTTTTCCTTCCTTCCAATTTCTATGTAGCCTGATTTAGCTTCCATTTTTATTACGTCTAGATTTTGAATCACAATTTGGAAGGTTTTCTCTAAAGTTATAAAAAAAAATCCACCCTTGATATCTTATAGTACTTGTGCCATTTTATTTTTAACTATTTGATCTATGATTTTTTTAAACTTGGAGTTCATCCAGGAAATGGCATGAGGTACAGATCTAATTATTTTTTTTAAATGACTATATAGTTCCAAGAATTTTATTGAAAAGATACCTCAGCATTAGTTTCCTATTGTTGCTTTAAACAACACAAATTTATTATCTTTTAGTTTTGGTCATAAGTTCAATATTAGCTTCCCCTATGCTAAAACAAGGTTTTGGCAGCCTGTGCTCCCACTGGAAGTTCTAAGGGAGATGGATTCCTTGCCTTTTCCAGCTTCTAGAGGCTATCATATTCCTTGACTCATGACTCATCCCCCGACCTCTGCTTCCCTTGTCATTATTTCCTTACCTCTTTGGACCCTCTTGTTTCCCTTTGGTAAGGAGCCTTGTGTTTGATTATACTGGACCTATCTGGATAATATAGGATACCTTCCCTCCTCAAGTTCTGTAACGTGATCCCATCGGCAAAGTCCCTTTATTATTGAAGACAGCAAATTCTCAGATTCTAGAGATTAGGATGTGAACCTCTTTTCAAAACCTTTATTTGGCCACCACGTGATTTTCCCATCATGGTACTAAAGTTATACTTTTATTATGCATAAAATTTCAATATTTACTGTGTCTGCTTTTGGAGTACCGGTTCAGTTCTAGAAGTCTATTAAGGTGCCATTACAGCACCGTTTTGGTAGAAAAGGTTTATACCCTCTCTGGGTTTCCTCTCTCATCCCATTGCTCTTCTTTTGAGGGTTTTCTTAGTTATTTTTACTTATATTTTTTGCATGTTTCTGAATCAACTTGCTTAGTCCCAGAAAAAGCTTGTTTGTATATTGTCAGACTTGTTTTGCATTTGTATCTTAACTTACAGAAATTTGAAAATTTTATGTTAATTCATTCTATACAAGACTATCAAATACTATTAATTTCAGCCTATCTCCATACCTCTCAGAACTCTTTCAGGCTTTCCTCACATAGGTTTTGTATTTCTAGATATTTTATCTTTTCACTTTGCTTTAAATAGGGCACAGACAGACATGAGTGTTGGGAACATGAGGTTAAGGGATTAATTCCATAAGATGGGCCCCCACCGTGCTGACCCCGACATGCTTTCTTTGCCAAGAAGAAACTTACCTGCAGCCCTGCCTGGCTTAAGTGGACAGGATGTGTCACATTCCTCAGTTAACTACCTGTTACCTGCAGGAGAAACACAGGCAGAAATAATGCTGATAGGAGGAACACAAGTTACCCTGAAGGGTTTTTTTTTTTTTTTTTTTTTTTTTTTTTAAGATCTTTTTGTTGTAGTTGTCAATGAACCTTTATTTTATTTATTTACATGTGGTGCTGAGAATTGAACCCAGTGCCTCACACATGCTAGGCAAGTGCTCTGCCACTGAGCCACAACCCCAGCCTGAAGGGTGTCTTTGTGACCTTTACACCAGATCCCGGAACTCAGGGAGCTAAGGATAATTTCCCCTAACCATAAATCTGTAAGAACAGATTTCAATTAGAATGGGTCAGCATAGGCTAAAGTGCCTTAGAGTTGTCATATGGCAGAGTAGACTTAAAAGTCTGATGTCATACTGATGTCATCCCGCTGCCAGTGAAAAGTCAAGAGGTGGACCTGGGCAGGACTCTTTGGGAAACTTCTCTGGGACCCCAATAAAACTGGAGTTCAGGAAAGGTACACTTTCTCTCTCCTCTCCGAGAAGACCCACTCTTCCTTGAGAGTGTCCCCCTTTCCCATCCCTTGTAATAAACTCATGCCTGTTATTCTGAGCAACATGTCTGAACCAGGGTTGAAGGGAGTCTTTCTACTGCCTTAACTTCCCAGAAGGGCCAAGTCCAATAAAAGTTTTACAAATGAAGTCTATTCTCATTATATCATTAGGCTGGCTATTAATTGCATAATGAATAAGGCATTTTTGTTAAGTTAATTTTACATCTTGGTACTTTACTGGAATAGTTTATTATTCTCTTGTTTAGTCATCCAAAAGCTATAAATTATTTGTTAAATATTTATGTAGTGAATCTATTGACTTTTTTAATTGCTTCCAGATTTTAAATTAGACATGGCTTTATCTACTTACAAGTTGCAAATAAATTCACCTTGGTTTCCAGATGCTGTCAAATCAACTGACGATAGGATTATTTTTTTGCTTTTTCCATTTTAATTTTTATATTTTTAATTCTTTTCTCATCTCATTATGATAACTAATAGCTCCAATATAATTTTGGGTAGTAATGGAAAAGTGAGAAACTTAGACTTGCTCCTGACTTGAGCAGTAATACCTCTTGTTTCCCTGTGAATTAAGATGCTGTTAATACATACACATACACGATGATGTTAAGGAAATATTCATTAATATAATACCTATTTTAATGAGTGGTTTTTTAATCTAGAATACATACAGAATTTTTAAAAAAAAAAGTCTCCTCAAGGCTTAGGAAGATAAACATGATTTTTCTTCTTAGATATATTAATATCATTAAGTAGTTTTTCAAATATTAAATTGTATCTGCATTATCAAATAATAGATTTTTTCTTTCCTCCTTTTTTTTATTTGTTGTTTTTAGATATACATGACAGTAGAGTATATTTTGACATATTACACATACATGAAGTGCAACCCATTCAAATTAGGATCCTATTCTTGTGGTTGTACATGATGTGAAGTTACACTAGTCATGTACATGAGCATAGGAAAGATATGTTCAATTCACTCTACTCTTTCCTATTCCTATCCCCGCTCCCTTCCCTTCATTCCCCTTTGTCTAATCCAATGAACTTCTGCACTTTCCCTCCCCACCCTCCCTTGTTATGGCTTAGCATCCACATATTAGATAGAACATTCATCCTTTGGTTTTTTGGAATTGGTTTATTTCCCTTAGCATGATAATCTCCAGTTCCATCCATTTATCAGCAAATGCCATAATTTCATTCTTCTTGATGGCTGAGTAATATTCTGTGGGCCCTGTCCCCTGGAAGGAGGCCTACATGGCATTCTGTCACAAGATGGAGGTGCAAACCAGGATCCTTGGGGACTAGGGCCTCATCTACTTTTCCTGTGCTCTGTGAACAGGATGTTCTTCTGCTATCGGTAAAATAGCTCTCTGTGGTCTGTGAGCCTGTCACCTCCTGGGTTTACAGAATTGCTTGTTACTTTCTGTTTCTGATGGACAATCTGCCAAATAGGTTAGTAACTACTTACACAAGGCTTGACCTTCAAGACGTATGGCTAGCTTAACTGCAAGCATATAAAAGTGTTATACACAGAAAGGAAAGAAGCAACTTCCTTGTGACAAGTGCTCCATCTCCCCCAAATAAAGTTCTTCTTCTCATACCTTGGTACACAGAGACCGAGTTCCTTTTCTCATTGTTTGCCGACATTGCACCCAGCGTAGTGCAACTGCTCAACCTCCTTTCTTGCAGACAGTGCAACAATATTCCACAGTGTATATGTACCACATATTCTGTATGCATTCCTCTGTTGAAGGGCATCTAGGTTGGTTCCATAGCTTGGCTATTATGAATTGAACTGCTATAAACACTGATGTGGCTGCGTCACTGTAGTATGCTGATGTTAAGTCCTTTGGGTTTAAGCTGAGGAGTGGGATAACTGGGTCAAATAGTGCTTCCATTCCAAGTTTTCTGAGGAATCTCCATACTGCTTTCCAGAGTGGTCGCACCAATTTATAGTCCCACCAGCAATGTATGAGTGTGCCTTTTGCCCTGCATCCTCACTAACATTTATTGTTACTTGCATTCTTGCTAATTGCCATTCTGACTGGAGTGAGATGGAATTTCAGTGTAGTTTTTAATTTGCATTTCTCCAATTGCTAGAGATGCTGAACATTTTTTTCATATTTTTTTGATGAATAGATTTTTTCAAAAATTTATTTTAATGGTGAAATGGTTAATTCCTCTTTGTTAGTCCTAATCTTGTGTATCTGTAGTTTTTTTTTGTTTGTTTTTTGTTTTTTTTTTTTTCATAAGGTTAGTGATTTGGGTACTTTGTTGATATATTTTGACTTAACAAGTTATTTATTTATACATACATACATACATACATACATACCAGGAATTGAACCCAGAGCTTAACCACTGAGTTACATCCTTAGCCCTTTTTTTTATTCTGAGACAGGATCTCGCCAAGTTGCTTAGATAGGGCCTCATTAAATTGCTGAGAATAGTCTCAAACTTTGTCCTTCTGCCTCAGTCTCCCAACCTGCTGGGATTAAAGACATGAATTATTATTTGTGATATTGTGCTCTTTTTCTATTTCCTAATTAATTTTTGTTTTTATCTTTTTAGTTTACTATTTAAAATTTATTAATTTTGTTTTTATTATCTTATTTTGACTGATATAAATTAGGGAATAGGAAACTTTTTTTTTAAAGGTCCATATAATAAATATTTTTAGCTTTGTGGGCATCTTATTTCTATTTTGTTATTCAATGTTGCTTTGTAGTGGGAAATAAGCCATAGACAGCATGCATATGAGAGTCATGGCTGAGTTCCAATATAACTTTATTATCAAAACAAAGGGTAGGCTGAGTTTGATCCACTGGAGGTGGTTTGACAACTTCTGGCATAAGTTGTTAAAGATATGTAAAGTTTTTATGATCACAACTATAATTTTGTCCAACAGGTTATGGTATGTGGTAATTTCTTATTTTTGGTTTTAGAAATTTTGCAAAATCCATTTATTTTCCCTTTAACTCAGGTTAGTTATTATTTACTTCTTTTTTAACTTGAATTATTCTGTCTTGTTAGCTATCAAAATCACAAACACCATTTAACATTTCTTTTTGTGTTTCTGCTTTTGCTTTATATACAACTATCCATTGATGTTTTGTGTATATCTCTTTGGTGAGTTAAGTCCACTTACATTTATGAGTAAAATCGATATAGTTGATGTTAGGAGGGCAACATATCTTACATTGGCTATGTGTCTTTCAATATGTAATCTGATTTATTTGCTTTTACAAAACTTAAAACTTCTTTACATTAACAAAGTTTCTATTTTTGTCTTACCATTTTGCCTTTGCATTAATATTTTAGGTAATATTGTAATATTCTCAGTGCTCTGCCCCCACCTTTGCTTATTTAACTGCTTCTGTTTATGAAAACTTTCATAATATTCTTTAATGGCCACCAGTTACTTCTTCAGCAATCAAGTTTTTTCCTACTTTCTCTCTTCTCATTTTCCTCCCATCTTTTTTACTTTTATTATTTCTATTTGCCAGAATATATAATGTTATTATACTGTTCTTTCACTATTGTTTTAATCTTTGGTCTTCAATTAAATATTTTATCAAATAAGAATTACAAGAAGTCATTGTTATAGACTAGGATCCTGCACTGGGTTCTAATAGGTTAGACTAAAAATCAGATGAAGCCAGGAGCAGTGTAGCCTATAAACTCAGCTACTCAGGAAGCTGAGGAAGAAGGATCGCAAACTTGAAGTCAGTCTGGGCAATTTAGGGGGACTCTGTCTCAAAATAATATGTACACAGGAGTAGGAATGTACCTCAGTGGTAGTGTATCTTTGGGTTCAATCCCAAGCTTTATATAATAAAAATAAAAATAAAAGTGGAATCAGTCAACTGAAGATCCATGCCACCAATCTGAAACTAAACTACTTATCTGACTTTCTGAAAAACCAGGAGAAATGAAAGATAATAGTCAAATTTCACAAATAAGCAACTTTCAATTGGTAAGGTTATAAAGTTCCCTCTGCTTTAATCCTTACATAAATAAGTAACCCAAAATAACCT
This sequence comes from Sciurus carolinensis, assembly GCF_902686445.1. Taxonomy (NCBI): domain Eukaryota; kingdom Metazoa; phylum Chordata; class Mammalia; order Rodentia; family Sciuridae; genus Sciurus; species Sciurus carolinensis. The sequence goes on along the minus strand of NC_062218.1, from coordinate 92,279,800 downwards.
AATGTTTACTGGTGATTTTTCTATTTTGTCTTTCTGTTCCTGCCTTAAAGTAAATTTGAAATGACAATTCTATTTTTTTGTTTCTGTTTTTCTCAGCCTTTCTCTGTCTATAAAACCAATTTCTTTTTATTCAGCCCACTGGAGCACTTTTCTACTTTTAGGAAATGAAGTGTTGCCTGATTCTAGAATAAAAATAAAGCCAACTAAAATATTTAAATTAAGTTTAATTTTTTTGATAGGGTTCAATGTTCACCACCAGTTCTTTATGGTTTCTCCAATTATCTCTTGGTTAAATGAAACTTGGTCTTTATAGATTTTTTTCTCTTATTCTTTTTTTAAATTTTTACAGACTGCATTTTGATTCATTGTATGCAAATATAAACTTTTTGTTTATGTGGTTGTATACGATGTAGATTCAAACCATTTGTGTAATCATACATGTACATAGAGTAATGATGTCTGTCTCATTCTACCATCTTTCATATCCCTGCCCCCTCCTCCCTCTGATTTCCCTCTACATAATCTAAAATTCCTTCATTCTTCTCTCACCCCCCACCTCTCACCCACATTATATATCATCCACTTATCAGGGAAAACATTCAACTTTTGGTTTTTGGTGATTGGCCTATTTCACTTAGCATGATATTCTTCAATTGCATCCATTTATCTGCAAATGCCATATTATTATTCTTCTTTATGGCTGAATAATATTCCACTGTATATATATACACCACAGTTTCTTTATCCATTCATCTGTTGTAGGGCATCTAGGTTGGTTCCACAACCTAGCTATTGTGAATTGAGCTGCTATAAACATTGATGTGACTGCATTAAAGTAGTATGCTAATTTTAAGTTCTTTGGGTATAAACCAAGGAACAGGATAGCTGGATCAAATGGTGGTTCCATTCCAAGTTTTCTGAGGATCCTCCACACTGCTTTCCAGAGTGGCTGCACCAATTTGCAACTCCACTATCAATATAAAAGTGTGCCTTTTTCCCCACATCCACGCCAACATCTATTATTGTGTTCTTGATAACCATTCTAATTGGAGTAAGATGAAATCAGAGTTGTTTTAATTTGCATTTCTCTAATTACTAGAGATGTTGAACACTTTTTCATATATTTATTAATCACCTGTATATCTTCTTCTGTAAAGTGTCTGTCCAGTTCCTTGGCCCATTTATTGATTGGTTTCTTTGTATTTTTGGTGTAAAGTTTTTTAAGTTCTTTATAAATTTTGGAGATTAGTACTCTATCTGAAGTGTGTGTGGAAAAGATTTTCTCCCACTCTTTAGGCTCTCTTTTCACATTATCGTTTGTATCCTTTGCTGAGAAAAAGCTTTTTAGTTTGAGTGCATCCCATTTATTGATTCTTGCTTTGATTTCGTGTGCTTTGGGAGTCTTGTTAAGGAAGTCTGATCCTAAGCCAACATGATTCAGGCCTGCTCTGTCTTCTATTTGGTGCAGCATCTCTGTTCTAATTCCTAAGTCCTTGATCCATTTTGAGTTGAGTTTTGTGCAGGCTGAGAGATAAGGTTTAATTTCATTTTACTGCATATGGATTTCCAGTTTTGCCAGAACCATTTGTTGAAGAGGCTATCTTTTCTCCATTATATGTTTTTGGCTCCTTTGTCTAGTATGAGGTAACTATTTTTGTGGGTTTGTCTGTGTCTTCTCTGCTATACCATTCATCTGTCTGTCTATTTTGGTGCCAATACCATGCTGTTTTTGTTACTATTGCTCTGTATTATAGTTTAACGTCTGGTATTGTGATACCTCCTGTTTCACTTTTTCTACTTAGGATTGTTTTGGCTATTCCAGGTCTCTTGTTCTTCCAGATGAAGTTCATGATTGCTTTCTCTATGTCTATGAGGAATGTCATTGGGATTTTAATTGGAATTGCATTGAATCTGTATAGTGCCTTTGGTAGAATGGCCATTTTGACAATGTTAATTCTGCCTATCCAAGAATATGGGAGATCTTTCCATCTTTGAAGGGTTTCTTCAATTTCTTTCTTTAGTGTTCTGTAGTTTTCATTTATAATAAATTCCGATGAACAAAATCGCTGGGTCAAAGACTTTTCATACAGATCTCCAAATCATCCTCAAGAAATCAATTTATACTGAACCAGTTGTAAATGCTAATTCTTACATCTTTAGAAAAATATTGTCCAGTTCCTTGGCCCATTTATTGATTGGGTTCTTTGTATTTTTGGTGTAAAGTTTTGTAACTTCTTTATAAATTTTGGAGATAAGTGCTGTATCTGAAGTGCATGTGGAAAATATTTTCTCCCACTCTGTAGGCTCTCTTTTCACATTATTGATTGTATCCTTTACTGAGAAAAAGCTTTTTAGTTTGAGTCCATCCCATTTACTGATTCTTGGGTGGGGCGTGGGGGTGAGAGAAGAATGGAGGAACTTTACATACAGGGAAATGAGAGAGGGGGTATGAAAAATGGTGGAATGAGACAGACATCATTACATGTATGATTACACAAGTGGTATGAATCTACATCTTGTACAACCATAGAAATGAAATGATGTACCCCATTTGTGTACAATGAATCAAAATGCAGTCTGTAAAAAAAATTTTTTTTAAATATTGTAAGTCATATTATTTTGTTTTTACATGTGTACTTCATTTTTATACCTCTATTACATATGCAAAATCAATTAATTTAACAAGCATTAATGTTAGTAAATTTGCACTCAGGACTCACCATTTGTACCAAAGTGGCAACATACTTGGTATCATCTTTTAAATGTATCTTCTCTTAATTATATAATAATTAACATAGATTTATTTTAGTTCTTATGTTGTTAACCTTGTTAGGGAAATGTCAGGCAAAATTGTTAGCATAAAATGACCGAACCAGGTGCAAACGTCATGGATCAGCAAAGCCTTTATTCAGCAGTGGAGTCATGCATCTGGTGGACTGACTTTCCTGATGGAAAATAAGCCACTGACCAAAGGAGGAATCTGTGCTTATATATGCCCCACAGAGAGGTGACTTAATTATTGACAGAGTGTGTTAGTTTGGGCATTCAGGAAACAGGTTTGTGAGAATTTGAAATTTGTTTTTAATGGGCAATATTTTTACTTGGGGAAGAATGGAGGGTCTGGGGTCAGCATTCCGCGCTTATCTCTTTCCCTTTGGGATCCCATTTTACTGTCACTGGGAAAGAATTTATTTGGGGAAGCATCCATGCCTTAACTTCCTCCCAGAAACTGTCATTTTAGGCTTGATGGATATCTCCTTCCCAGGGATGGTCTTGTCACTGGGTGATGTTTGCTTCCTTCCCAGGGATTGTCCTGTCACTGGGAAAGGATGTGTTGGGAAAGGATCAACATTATCAATGTGTTGCCTTCTTCCTCACTCTCTTCCCAGGCCATACTATTTGGGGTTTGTCATTTTCAGTATCTTACAAAAATAGTTACGAACCTACAGATTCTTTAAGAAGAACTCTATAATTTCCTGGTTAACTTTTTTTGCATAATAAACCAACTCCAAGGCCTAGAAGCTTATAAAAAGCCCACCATTATATTCTATTTCTTGATTTTATGAGCCAAGAATTTAGAGCTTGGCTAGATGATCCTTCTGCTCCATGTGGCATTGATTAGTGTCCTTACATGGCTGCAGTTGTCAACTGAGCTGGACTTGAGAGCCACAGATGGCAGCACTCACATGGCTAGTGCCTGGGTGGATGGATGCAAGGCTAGGTGTAGTTTCTCTTGTGCCAGGCTAGCTCATACGTAGAGCAAGGGTGCGGAGTCAAGACCCAGACTCTGGGAGTTGGGTGGAAGCAGGATTGTGGTGAGCAGCCTGCAAACTCATTTATTGGGGGAACAGCTATACATTTTATAGGTTTTGCCCAATCACAATGCGCCACCAGGAATCAGACCACCAGGTTCCTATACCGGTTTCCTTGGTAACACTGAGTCAACTTGAGGCAGTTGTTTACTTTCCTATTATCCGAAGTAGAATGCTCCTCCTCGCAGGTTCACACACTTTTTTTTTTTTAATTTATTTTTATTGTAAACAAATGGGATACATGTTGTTTCTGTTTGTACATGGAGTAACAGCATGCCATTTGCATATTCATACATTTACATACAGTAATGATGTTTGATTCATTCTGTTATTTTTTTCCTTCCCTCCCAACCCTCCCACTTCTCTTTTCTCTCTATACAGTCCCTCCTTCCTCCATTCTTACACCCCTCCCACCCCCTATTATGTGTCATCATCCGCTATCAGTGAGATCATTCGTCTTTTGGATTTTTGAGATTGGCTTATCTCACTTAACATGATATTCTCCAATTTCATCCATTTGCCTGCAAATGCCATCATTTTATTATTCTTTATAGCTGAGTAATATCCATTGTGTATATATATATATATATATATATATATATATATATATACACAGTTTCTTTATCCATTCATCAATTGAAAGGCATCTAGGTTGGTTCCACAGTCTGGCTATTGTGAATTGAGCAGCTATGAACATTGATGTGACTGTATCTCTGTAGTTTGCTGATTTTAAGTCCTTTGGGTATAGGCCAAGAAGTGGGATAGCTAGGTCAAATGGTAGGTCCATTCCAAGTTTTCTAAGGAATCTCCACACTGCTTTCCAGAGCAGCTGCACTAATTTGCAGCCCCACCAGCAATGTATGAGTGTACCTTTTTTCCCACATCCTCTCCAACACCTATTGTTGCTTGTATTCTTGATAATTGCCATTCTAATTGGGTTGAGATGGAATCTTAGGGTAGTTTTGATTTGCATTTCTCTTATTACTAAAGATGGTGAACATTTTTTCATATGTTTGTTGATTGCTTGTAGATCATCTTCTGTGAAGTGTCTGTTCATATCCTTAGCCCATTTGTTGATTGGGTTCTTTGTATTCTTCATGTAGAGTTTTTTGAGTTCTTTATATATTCTGGAAATTAGTGCTCTATCTGAAGTATGAGTGGCAAAGATATTCTCCCACTCTGTAAGTTCTCTCTTTGTATTGCTGGTAGTTTCCTTTGTTGAGAGAAAGCTATTTAGTTTGAATCTATCCCAGTTATTGATTCTTGCTTGTATTTCTTGTTCTATGTGAGTCCTGTTAAGGAAGTCTGATCCTAAGCCAACAAGTTGAAGATTTGGACCTACTTTTTCTTCTATAAGATTCAGGGGCTCTGGTCTGATTTCAAGGTCCTTGATCCATTGTTAGTTGATTTTTGTGCAGGGTGAGAGACAAGGGTTTAGTTTCATTCTGTTGCATACGGATTTCCAGTTTTCCCAGCACCATTTGTTGAAGAGGCTATCTTTCCTCCATTGTATATTTTTGGAACGTTTGTCTAGTATGAGAAAATTGTATTTATTTGGGTTTGTGTCTGTGTCCTCTATTCTGTACCATTGATCTACCTGTCTATTTTGGTGCCAATACCATGCTGTTTTTGTTACTATTGCTTTGTAGTATAGTTGAAGTTCTGGTATTGCGATACCCCCTGTTTGATTCTTCCTGCTAAGGATTGCTTTAGCTATTGTGGGTTTCTTATTCTTCCAGATGAATTTCATAATTGCTTGCTCTATTTCTGTAAGGTACTTCATTGGGATTTTAATTGGAATTGCATTGTATCTGTATAGCACTTTTGGTAGTATGGCCATTTTGACAATATTAATTCTGCCTATCCAAGAACATGGGAGATCTTTCCATCTTCTAAGGTTTTCTTTAATTTCTTTCTTTAGTGTTCTGTAGTTCTCATTGTAGAGTTCTTTCACCTCTTTTGTGAGATTGATTCCCAATATTTTATTTTTTTCGAAGCTATTGTGAATGGGGTAGTTTTCCTAATTTCTCTTTCTGAAGATTCATCACTTATGTATAAAAATGCATTGGATTTATGAGCATTGATCTTGTAACCTGCTACTTTACTGAATTCACTTATGAGTTCTAAAAGTTTTCTGGTGGAATTTCCAGGTTCCTCTAAATATATAATCATGTCATCAGCGAACAGGGATAGTTTGAGTTCTTCTTTTCCAATTCGTATCCCTTTAATTTCTTTGGTTTGTCTGATTGCTCTGGCTAGAGTCTCAAGGACGATGTTGAATAGAAGCGGTGAAAGAGGGCATCCCTGCCTTGTTCCAGTTTTTAGGGGGAACGCTTTCAGTTTTTCACCATTTAGAATGATATTAGCCACGGGCTTAGCGTAGATTGCCTTTATAATGTTTAGGAATGTTCCCACTACCCCAATTTTTTCTAGTGTTTTGAGCATGAAGGGATGCTGTATTTTATCGAATGCTTTTTCTGCATCTATTGAAATAATCATGTGATTCTTAACTTTAAGTCTGTTGATATGGTGAATGACATTTATTGATTTCCGAATGTTGAACCAACCTTGCATCCCTGGGATAAAACCCACTTGATCGTGGTGCACTATCTTTTTAATATATATTTGTATGCGATTTGCTAAAATTTTGTTGAGAATTTTTGCGTCGATGTTCATTAAGGATATTGGTCTGAAATTTTCTTTTCTCAATGTGTCTCTGTCTGGTTTAGGTATCAGGGTGATATTGGCTTCATAGAATGAGTTTGGGAGGGTCTAGGTTATTGATTGTGTTATTGAGTTCTATGGTTTCTTTGGTTGGATTTTGTTTGGAAGATCTATCTAGTGGTGACAGCGGTGCATTAAAGTCACCCAGAATTATTGTGTTGTGGTCTATGTGATTCCTGAAATTGAGAAAGATTTGTTTGATGTACAGGGATGCACCATTGTTTGGGGCATAAATATTTACTATCGTTCTGTCTTCCTGATTTATGGTTCCCATAAGCAGTATGAAATGTCCTTCTTTATCCCTTCTGACTAACTTTGTCTTGAAGTCCACTTTATCTGATATAAGGATGGAAACCCCTGCTTTTTTACTGAGTCCATGTGAGTGGTAGGTTTTTTCCCATCCTTTCACCTTTAGTCTGTGGATGTCTTTTTCTATGAGATGAGTCTTTTGCAGGCAACATATTGTTGGGTCTTTCTTTTTAATCCATTCTGCCAGTCTATGTCTTTTGATTGATGAGTTTAGGCCATTAACATTCAGGGTTATTATTGAGATATGATTTGTATTCCCAGTCCTTTGGCTTATTTTTGGTTTTTAAGTTGGCTTGGTTTCTCCTTTGAGTGGTTTTTCTCTGAGGTAGTTTCTCCCTTTGCTGACCTACATTGTTTTACATTTCCTCCTCATGGAATATTTTGTTGAGAACAGTATGTAGTACAGGCTTTCTATTTGTAAATTCTTTTAACTTTTGTTTATCATGGAAGGATTTTATTTCATCTTCATATCTGAAGGTTAGTTTTGCTGGGTATAGGATTCTTGGTTGGCAACCATGTTCTTTCAGAGCTTGAAATATGTTGGTCCAGGCCCTTCTAGCTTTTAGAGTCTGGGTTGAGAAGTCGGCTGCTATCCATATCGGTCTCCCCTATATGTAATCTGATGCTTTTCTCTCGCGGCCTTCAAAATTCTATCTTTATTTTGAATGTTAGGCATTTTCATTATAATGTGCCTTGGTGTGGATCTGTTGTGATTCTGTGTATTTGGTGTTCTGTAAGCCTCTTGTATTTGATTTTCCATTTCATTCTTCAGGTTTGGGAAATTTTCTGATATTATTTCATTGAATAGTTTGTTCATTCCTTTGGTTTGTATCTCTGTGCCTTCCTCAATCCCAATAATTCTTAAATTTGGTCTTTTCATGATGTCCCATAGCTCTTGGAGATTCTGTTCATGATTTCTTACCATCTTCTCTGTTTGGGCCACTTTATTTTCAAGATTAAATATTTTGTCTTCATTGTCTGAGGTTCTGCCTTCCAAGTGGTCTAGTCTTTTGGAGATGCTTTCCATTGAGTTTTTTATTTGGTTTATTGTCTCCTTCATTTCAAGGATTTCTGTTTGTTTTTTTTTTTTTTTTGTTGTTGTTGTTTTTAGAATCTCTATCTCTTTGTTGAAATGATCTTTTGCTTCCTGCAGGTGCTCTTTCAACTTATTTGTATTATCATTCATTGCCTGCATTTGCTCTCTTATCTCATCCTTTGCTTTGTGAATCATCTTAATCATATATAATCTGAAGTCCTTTTCTGACATTTCTTCTACCATAGTGTCATTGGATTCTATTAATATAGAATCTAGATTTGTTTGGATCATTTTCTTCCCTTGTTTTTTCATGTTGTTCATGTATCTTCCCCTCTAGCAGTGCAGATCTGGGGTATTGCAGATTTCCCCCAATAGGCTTATAGTGGCCCATAGGTTTCCAAAACCCTTTCTTTAAGGGGAGATCAATATTAGCAGTGCCCAAATCAGACACTATGCAATCCTAGACCAAATAGCCTCTATGGGGACAATAACAAAATTGTCATAGTAAACAAAATGAGTTCAAATATTATCTTCGGTAAAACAAACAGGTTTGCAATAAGGTCTGCAGTTTCAAATGGAGGACAAAGAGGATGCAGAGGGATGTAGAATGTGATTGTTAATGGGATAAGAAAAGAATATACAGTAGTTTTAGATAATAGAAAGGGTGAGAGTGTAATCAAAAGAAATCGGATGTTAGCATGCAAAAAAGGGAGAAAGAGACTCTGAGGGAACAGGTAAACAAAAGAGCAAGAAAAGAAATAAAAACTTAAATTTTTTAAAAAGGAGAAAAAAAAATCTACAGTATAACAGTCATATAGTAATGAAACCTCCCAGTGTTTAGTAGCCTGATGCATGAGAGGTACCTGACAATGAGCTTCAAGCGTCCAGCAGGCATCTCAGGATGGGATTTGCCCCACCCAAAGATCGGAGCTCCGACTTCCAGGATTATCCAAGATGGCCACTCTGGCTTTGAAATGTGTTGGCAACTGGGGAGCTGAAGCTCAGGGGTGGACGTTGTCAGCCGGAGGTCCTGGAGACATGATGCGGTTGGTCTGGCAGGGGTCCTGGAGGTCAGGTGTGTTTGGTGTGGTTGTGGGATCCTGGAGGCCAGGTGCAATCAGTCGTCTGGGGTCCCGGTGATAGGGCGCAGTCATTTAGTCTGGGGGTACTGGTGGCAGGGAGCAGTCAGTCGATGTGAGGGCCCCAGAGACAGGGAGTGATTGGTCGGGCTGAGGGATCCTGGAGACGGGGCTCAGTCAGTCCAGCCAGGGGTCCTACGGGGCCTGGCTGTTGTCTCAAAATGGCGGCAGCCACGTGTAATCAAACCTGCAGGTACTGTAACAGTGAACTTCCAGGCAGCAGCAGACAGCTGGTGCTCCACTGGCGGTAGGTGATCAGTTTGCTGACTTGTCGGACGATCAGGAGGTGAACCTCATGCGTTGGGTGATGAATAGGTGTAAGGCAGGCGATGGACAGGTGAGAGGCAGGCAAATGGCGGATGATAGACCCCTGACAAAGAGCAATCTGCACTCAAAAAAGGCGTCGATATGCTGGCAGACTGCAGATCATCACAGCAGACAAATGGGGTAAACATTAGGGGATTGATAAGCAGCAAAAACTGCCTCACTGAGAAACAGATATCCTCTGCTTGAAACCAGTTACAGAGCGACAAGGAATGCAGTCTCCCTCTAGTCCGCCATCTTGGATCTAACCAGGTTCACACACTTGAGATGTTCACTGCTGCCAGCCAAGAACTAGGATTTATTCCAACAGGTAGGCTCAGCCTCTTCCTCTCTGTATAACCTAATGGTATTTTTATATGCTCTTCCCAACAAGATAGTGGGATTTTTACACTGTGACTCTGAATTTCTATAAGCTAGTTTCCCCAGAGATATAAAATAGAAACTGCCAGTTTTTAAAGTCTGGGCCTAAAAACTGACACAACTTGATTTCTACAATATTTCATTGGTCAAAGCAGGTATAGAGCTCAGATGTAAGAAGTGTCTTAGAACTTGCCTCTTTATTAAAAAAGCATCAAAAAATTTTGTAGCCATCTTGAATCCACCCCAAATATTTCCTGAACTATTGAATGTTTAAAATGGTTTTTCTATGTACTGTGAACCTGAGTGACAGCTAAACTGGATATAAAATATTTGACTCCGGTTAGGGATGTACCTCAGTGATAGCATGCCTAGTGTGTTTCAGGTCCTGGGTTCAATCCCCAACACTGAAAAAAGAATAAATAAACAAACTTTTGGCGCACATTTTTCCTTCCTTAGGTGTCTTGGAAATACTCTCTACTATTCTATTCTTTTGTTTATTGCCATTGAGAATTTGATGCTATTTTACTTTTAAGTGCTCAAAAGAATCAAAGAGTATTTGTTTTTTAAAATAAAGACTTTTACTAATGTACACCTAGAAGTTGACTGATTTGAGAAAATTTACTCAGGTACACAGTGGTTTCTTTTACATATGGATTCAGGGGGTTTTTTTCCCCCTTTTTTCAGAAAACTTTTTTTAAAACTATAGATTAAACATATTACTATTTTATTCTATTATTTTTATCTTCTTGGACTTCAAATTCATGTACCTTGGGTCTCTTTTTCCTTTTTTTAATATTTCTTTTGTCTTCATTTTCTAAATTCTCTTGGTTCTTTAATTTATTTATTTTTAATTTCTATGATCTATAACCCTTACTCTACTTGGTCCTATATAATTTTTTTGGGCATCTGGTAATGTAGTCTTCATTATTAAAGTTATCTTTTGAAACAAATTTTTTTCCATAAATTTATTCAGATCTTATTTCATCTCTCTATTGTTCATTCATTTCCATTTCAATTCTTTAATTTCTGATTTGCAGTTGTCTTTCACATGTCTTATGGTTATACTTAGTTCATGGTACAGGATATGTTGTTTCATTTTTCCTCTGTTTTACATTTACATTGTTTTCTTTTGCTTTGTTTTTCAGTGTTTTCATATGCTGAAAGTTTTGTCATTTTGTTTTTTCACATAGCAACTTCACATGGATCCTAAGTTCTTTGTACTTGTTTATATTGTATTTTCTGGATCCAGAATAATAAGCAATTCTGTTGGGAGGAAGAAAGGATTTGGAAGGATTACTTTGTTTCTTAGTGCAAGTTTATCTTTGTTGATGAAGTATGGCTCCTTTCATCAATTGTGCTTTTAAATTTTTTGCTTCTAGTTTTTATGTTATTTTAATAGTGCTTGTGTTTAGCTACAACCTTTTTTGCCTTTATTATCACATCACATAGGACATCACCTTCATCTCAACCAAAGCAGAGCACTCCCCAAACTGACATATCTAGTTTAGCACACTTTCCAATTCCCCAACTTTTCATTTCTTAGTAGCCAGGTCTCAGCTTTCTTCTCAGTATTTTCCTATCCAAGTGGAATCCTCACCTTTTTGAGGTGAATACACCATACTTTTCTCTTCCACACCATTCCTGCCTGACCTATGAATCTCTTTGATCTAGAACTTTTTCTGTTTGTCCTGGAGATAGATGATTGATAGATAGGTAGGTAGGTAGACAGATTGATTTTACGTGTATGTATGTCGAAACTTATAATTTTCCCAGTCTCCTAGTTATGATATAGGCCTGAACTATGGGAAATTTTTACTGCTCCTTATTAATCTGAAAGATTTTTTAATAAAGAACATGGAGTGATTTTTTTTCAAAATAGGTAATCACCATTTTCATATATACATATATACCTATTTTCTTTCTCACTCTCCTCGCTCCACCCTCTCTCTCCAGATTGTTTCCTACACTTGCTTTCTTCTGTTTCCCTGTTTTGATCTCTATCTTGTTGGAGGTTTTCCCCCTGACAACTGGGGTTAATCTCGGAAGCTGAAGATTTTAACACTCTGTGTGTAAAAGTCACTTACTTGCCCTGTTTTCAGTGTTGCTGGTTCTAGGTAATATCTCACCTCTTACCCTCTCCTGCTGTGTCAGGGCAATATCCATAACCAGCTGTGTGGAGTAGGAGAGAGAATACCGGGATCTAACTGCTTCTTAAACAGACACACCTCAATCCAGCCCTCATTATTTTAAGAATTCTTATGAACTCTTGCTTCTAGTATTACTATTTCTGAACCTTTTGGGAACTCTGGGGCAAATCAGATTGTTTTTCAATTTTCCTCAGTGCTGGCTTGATATGTAGCTTGCTCACAGCCATCCTGACATTTAAGACTTACTCATCTGCTTTCTGGTTTCGGAGATGTTGCTATTTTGCTCCTAAACTGTTTTCTATGTCCTTGTAGGTTTATGCCTTTTAAAGATCTATCACTGTATTTTTGTAATCTTTCAGGAGTTAAAATAATTTCTGTAATGGCATCTTTATTATGAGTCCCCAATCTTGGATTTTTCCTTGAAGCTATTTTTAAAATTTCACTTACTTTCTTGCACTAGTTGATATTACCTCATTATGATTTAATCCTGCTCTTACAAAATTCCAATTCCCCATCTCCATCTTTACCCAAAGCTTTTGATGAAAAAGCCTTTTCCTCTTCTACCACCCTCCTTGCTTTTACACAATTTCCAATAGCAGGATCCTCAGGGCTCTAAGTTGTACTTCTGGGCATTATGTGAAAATTCCTAGTTTGTCACATTTTATTTTTCAGAAGAATAATGTTTCTATTACAAGACCACTTGGAAGAGTGAATTTTTTTCAAATTTATATCATATTTTATATAAATTACAGATTGCCTTTGATTTCTAAACTCCACAGAAATTTCTCTCCTCTGACTTAAAGACCCTGACCTATTTTTTCTAACATGCTTTGCCTGGTTAGGAAATAGGCCCCATGTTTACACCTACTCCAAGAACAATCATTTCTCCAACTTTACATTTTTGACTGTGAGCAATGCAACTTTCTCAACCATATTTTAAAAATTAACAACTTTAAAAATGAATATTTATGTTTCAATTAAAGTTAATGGAAATCAAAATGTGAGAAAGGCCCTGACACCAAAGGAACTTCCGAGTTCCTTGCCTGTTTTTATTCATATGCATTGGTAAGTTTTTCATAGTTACCATACTGTAGACACAATTTATGTTGCATTTTTTGTTAAATGTCTCATAGTAATTTTCCTTGCTGTTGAATGGTCTTCAAAACCTTTAAATCTTAATAACTACATAAAGTATCCCCAACAGGCCACTTTGAAAAGAGCATAAGAAAGCAGATAAAAAGAGAAATCCGTACCATTTTTCCCAATCATACCTAAATACCTATAATGAGAAATCTGGATAGAATTATTTATGGGAAAACACAGTATTACAGTTTTTCTTGATCTGATAACTGGCTAATAATGACTGTCTCAATCTACTGTCTTTCACATCCCCACTCACACCCACGCCACCCACCGCTTCCTCACTTCCCTCTGTACAATACAAAGTTATTTCATTCTTCCCTACCCACCCACTACTATGGATCAGCATTCGCTTATCAGTAAGCTCCCCATTTTTATCCATTTCCCCTTTTCACCTCATGCTGATTGTGTACATTCTTTTTTCACATCTTTTTGCACCATGAAATACAATTGTAGAAGTCCTGGATTCACATGCCTTGACTTTGCCTAAGAACCAAGTATGTCAAACTGGAGCAATCCTCCTTGACCCCAGCTGGGTAGGAGAACTGTGTCAGAAAACCAAAGGTTTTTCTGGAAAAACCTTCTTTTCTGGAATTTCCTAAGATGGAAATTCATAGAACCACGAGAGCTGGCAACACTGACCCTTCTGCCTCTTGTTTTCCCCACTCCTACACCATCACAGGCCTTTAGCGATCTCTCCTTGTTACCTCTCCTCATATCTCTTCTGTCTTTTCTACTGGCCTCCCATTCCCCTCAAACCCTACAGTCAGTACTGAGTATGTTTATCCTAAAACTCAAACATCTCTATTATCATCACCATGCTTCCTGCAGGCACCCTGTCCCACGCGTTCAAAATAGTATCTTTGATTTGTTACAGAAGCTCCTTCAGGATTTCATTCCTTTTTATTCCCACAACTCCCAAACACATATCCACAAAACACATACGCATACAATACCTCCTTACACACTTGCATATTTCACCAATATGACTACTGAAAAATGTCACTCTCCATTTATTAATGGAATATTATTCAGCCAAAAATAATAATAATATTATGGCATTTGCAGATAAATGAATGTGATTGGAGAATATCATGCTAAGCCAAGCCCCCAAAACACAAAGGTCAAATGTTTTCCCTGATAAGTGGATAATGATACAAAATGGGGGTGGGGGGAGCGAGAAGAATGGAGGAACTTTAGATTACATAGAGGGAAATGGGAGGGAGGAGGGGGCCAGGGTATTAAAGATGGTGGAATGAGACAGACATCATTACCCTATGTACATGTATGATTACGTGAGTGCTGTGAATCTACAGGTACACAACCATAGAAACGAAAAGTTGTACCCCGTTTGTGTACAATGAATCAAAATACAATCTGAATAAATAAAAAATAAATTTTTAAAAAGTTTGTCCTGTGGTTACCATACCCCTTATTATGTTCTACTTTGGCAATACAGAGATACGAAATGGGTTAAGCCCTTGAGGAGCATCCCCACTTTCATGAGATACAGATGACTTCAGTAAAATGTGAAGGGCCATAAGTCCAAAACAGAAGTAGAAAGAAGCTAAAGCGTTTTTGGAGAAGGGAATACCTGAGTTGAGATTCTGGAAGAGAGAAAGAAAGGGGGAGAGAGAGAGAAAATTAACATATATTTAAATATTTAATTTTTATAATTTTACAAAAAAGTAATACAAGTTCATAGTTTGAAAAAAGATTAAATGCTACCAAAAAGTTTATAATATTAAGCGACTGTCTCCTGGACAGTTTTGTGTGGAATACCCAGTACTCAAAATCAATCACTTTAAATTACTTACGTTTATAATTCTCTTAGGGTTTACTGACATATTTCTAAATAAGGCACAAATTATAGCTTTTCCTTGATTTGGTAATACAGTATCTTTGAACTTCCAATTCTGATAGATGAAAGTTTACCTCATTTTACTAGTTATCTACTGTAAAGGGAACTTTACTCCTTTCTAATCTCTGGGAGTTTTAAAAATGTCTACAAATTCTTTAACACTCCTCTTAAGACCCCTCTCCTTGAATCTGAAAACTTAGTCCCCTCTCCTTGAATGTGAGCTAGGTTTGCTGCTAACAAAATGCTGTAGAAGTGATGCTACATGACTTCTGTCTGGTCCTTCTCAGGATGTTTTTCCTTAAAACCTAGTCACCAAGCTGTGAGGAAGCCCAAGCATATAGCGAAGCTACACCTGAGTATTTTGGCCTATAGCAGCAGCTAGATCCTCAGCCAACAGCCACAATCAGCTTCCAGACATGGGAATGAAGAAGCTTTTTGAAGATTCTAACCCCCTAGGCTTTTAACCTCCCATCTGAAGTTTCAGATATTGCGGAGCAGAGACAAGCTATCCCTACTCACCAAAAGCATGGTAATAATACACAATTATTTGTCATTTAAATGCTGTGTTGACCTCCTTTTCAGATAATAGAATAAAAACAAAAAATACACTAACTGGCATTTTATTTCTTATACTATTATGCTATTCACTTGGTCATTCATGAGACCTTTGGTTGCATGTTTCAGAAAAGTCAACCACAAGCACTTATGCAAATAAAGGGAATTAATTGTCTCATGTATCTGAAAGGTCCAATGTGGATATTGGTTTAAGTCTAACAAAAAAATACCCTTAAGCAGATCCAGGAAAAAGTCTGATTAAATTTCATGGACTGATTGGGTATATGTCCATCTTTGGACCAATTACTATATATTGGGAAATGGAATGTTAACTAAATTTGAGTCATGTGAACTTCCTTAAAGCACATGAATTGAAAATAGAGATTTTGAGAAAAAATCAGGAGCTAATAACCAAAGAAGGACAGATGGGTGGATAAAAATACAATGTAAGCAACATGAACATTCTGATTCTTCTCTGCCTTGTCATTTCTTGATATTTCTAATCTTGTCATATAACCCACTTGTGGCCAGTGTCATTAATTATCAGTGACCTGGTTTGTGTTTAGTTCCCTTTCCCAATTTTCTGCCTTTATTTTGTGCTCCAGTGACTCTTAGATAAAGATTCACTGTTTTGGCTCCAAACTAAATCCTTACTTTGTATATAATATTACAATAGAAATCTCTGAAGACTAAATTTCCCTAAGTCTCAGCCAATATACTTATTTAGTTTGCTGTTTTATAATCTGAGGCCAGATTCCAGTATAAACAGAGTCAGGTTAGTCCTTAATGGATTTACTAATTGGATTAGACATGAAGACTCTTATTATAAAACTTACCCAAACAAGACTTTTCAGTCTCCAAATTCTTAACCATATAGGAGGATGAGAAAAAGGCAAAGTGTGAATTCAATAATAATTTTTATTTTAACAACAAGAGAATTGAATAGTAATATAAGGATTGGTCATTTCTTACACATAAACTTTTGAAAATCTACTGTTCATGGCCAAATTTTTTTGCAACATTATACAACTCAACAGAATGCTTATTTGGAAGAAAAGAGTAATCTATTACTAATTTTCAATTGTTTATAATGAAAGAATTTCCATTTTATGATACAAACAACTCTTTTTATTAAAAGCCCCTTTGAAGGCTTTTGTATGTTAGTTTTGCAATCACACTTAACAAAAATTTTATATTCTACTTTTGGGGGAGTTGCTTGCTAAATAGAACGAGTTATTTTATTATAGACACAGAATACTAGCCAAGGAGTCAATTATGTATAATGTGAACTCTACAACATTTTAAAATTCTCTACCTCTAAACTGCAAATATGCTTGTTCAATATAATAGTGCAAATATAATTATGGATGCAGTAGAAGAAAAAGTTTAAATTTACATATGCTTGTTTTAAAATTATAAAATTCCATCACAGTACTATATTAATGATTTAATTTCTTTTGTAGTTACATTTTTAAAATATGTATATTTTCAATTGTTTTCTGTTCACATTATACCAATATTTTAATTATTAAGATAGTTTTGCTATAAGAATGTTCCTACATCTGTTTTGGGCAAGAAAAAAGAATTTTTGTGCTACAGAAATAGAGGTTTCAGAGTTTTGCATTTAAACTATGTAAGATTCTTTTTGAGCAAGGCTAACAAAAAGGAAGATGTGCATATATACTGATCAATTATGTGATATGATGTCTCATGAAAACAGAAAAAGTATTCATCCCTAGAGAGGGTAGCCCTTTTCATTTACCAGTTAGCAAGACCAAAGAAAAATTCTAAATCTAATTTAATTCTACATAGTTGACACACTCACATTTAAGATTTATTATTATTATTACTGATGCATTCTGGGTTAGTCTTTCAGGTTAATGTCTACTGGTTGCCCCTTTATGGTCTCCACATGTTGGTTCTGTTCAAAGTGGGACACATAATGTTGGACTCGCATACATGGGGCTCACAAGGTCCAGGGCTGGGCTAATGA
This sequence comes from Sciurus carolinensis, assembly GCF_902686445.1. Taxonomy (NCBI): domain Eukaryota; kingdom Metazoa; phylum Chordata; class Mammalia; order Rodentia; family Sciuridae; genus Sciurus; species Sciurus carolinensis. The sequence goes on along the minus strand of NC_062218.1, from coordinate 92,262,400 downwards.
CTGCCATATTGTGTAGCAAACCTATCAAACTCATGAAGTACGGTGGGGAGTAACATTCAGGTCTGAGTAGGTCACTTGTTTCTGTATTGTCTAGAAACCATATTTTACTTGGTGGATCCAATGATACTATAAATCTATATTAGCTTAGACAGAGACCAGAAATATGTGTCCTACTTCAACCATCAAACATTTCTAGACATAAATGTCAGAAAGGAATTGTATAACAAAGATGAATGGCCTTTCCTGGCTCTCCTGGTGATTATGCTACTTTTCTTGTTCCATTCTGGTTAACATTAAAAAGAATTTGGCAGATACTGCCAGATTTCCCTTATATTTATTTTCCTTTCTTCCTTTTATTATTATTTATTATTATTTTTTGGTACCAGGGATTGAACTCAGGGGCACTTGACCACATCCGCAACCCTATTTTGTATTTTATTTAGACACACATTTTACCGAGTTGCTTAGCACCTCACTGTTACTGAGACTGGCTTTGAACTCTTGATCTTACTGCCTCCACCTCCAGAGTCACTGGGATTACAGGTGTGTGCCACCATGTGGGGCTCTTTCTTCCTTTTAATAACAGAATGCCTAAGTTTGAGCTTGGCACATCATTGGCCAGTCAGAGATTACATTTCTTAGCTTTTCTTGTAGCCAAGTGAAGTCAAATGGGATCTAGCATAAAAGTTAAAATGGGAGTTTAAAAGACATGGGAACTTCTGGTCACCTCCATAAAGAGAATTTACTTCCTCTGGGCCCCTCTTGCCTCCTTCCTAACATGAAGCAACTGGAGAAGCTCCTTGGGCCTATAGATCTGAGCTATGTATTAATGATGTTTGGGCCAGCCTAGCAGCCTGATCTTTGAGTGAACGTGTGAATGAGTGACCCCATTGGTAATGGTTTTTTAGGACCTGTCTCCTAATAGCAGCTCATCCAACTATTGGAACAATGCAAAAAATCTTAAATATGGTGAGAACAAGCATCACTGATTTTTTTTCATTATTCTAATGATAAAACATTCATCTATTGTTATCACCTGATATATTCATTGATTAAATTAACTGCCCATGTCAATATTAACATATTAAAAAATCAACAATGACAACATACAACAAAACAGATGAACTACAACACATGGTTTAGGTTGCAGTGATGATAGTAAACACTTATCTTTAAGTAGCATTTTTATGCTGAAGGAGGGTCTGAGTGATGTGTATGTGCAAACTCCACTATTCATCACCAGAGACTGAAGTATGACAGAGGAGGTGATAAGGCTACAGATACTTTGGAAAAGGCAAAAGTATGATTGGGAGGTAGGGGAATGGAGACATAAAGCTAAATCAAGGAAATACAAGTTGTACTTCTCCGGGGAAAACATTTGCTGCACTAAAATGTATGGTATTTTGAAACCAAAATTGATAGTTGCAGTGAAACTTTAGGGTAAATATGCCACCTTCAGAGAGTGAAAAAACAGAGAGATAACATGCACTATTCAATTGGTGCCTTTATGTAAAATCCATCACCTGTTCAGACCGTAGTGTCCTGTTTTCCACCCCTCTCTTATTCTCAAGAGGGTAGGCTGGCCAAGCAGAGACCCAGGCAACCACAGGCTGATAGAAATTCCAGGCAGCAAAGTTGCCTTTAGATTTCTCTCTGTTATTAGATTTCTATACCCAAGGATTTTAATGTAGCAATGGCATATTAGAATGTTTATATGACTCATTAGTCCTCTAATCTATGCACAAAAATTTGTTCTAGAGTCAGAGTGATTTCTCTGCGTCTTAGAAGCTTCAGAGACAAGTGTATTCCTTTCTAGAATCTGAAAAGGAAACAGAAGTGAGAATTTCTCCTTGGACTAAAAAATAGCCTCAAGCAACTCAAACCTTCCCACCTCAATTTTACCCTCTCCTGAGAAACCCAAGTCTCCTTTACAAATTTATGAATATGTAAAGAGGATCTTGCCTTCCATGCCTGAATTCATGTTTTGAGGCACGTTTTGCTGAAAATCCCTGAAAACGGACTGACTTAACACAGGAATATACCTGAAAGCAGGCATAGAAAAACAAAGTCATGATTCTTTAATGTCATAAAGTCCAGCAAAAAATAAATAAATAAATACAGTCCAGCAAACTGAAGGTCTCTTGCCCACAGATCTTGAGAAATCTGTTATTAATTTCAAAGCTCAAGTTTACAATTCTCTTGAGTTGAAAATTATCAGATTCTAGCAAGGTGGGTGAAATTAACACTACTGTGATCTCTTTACTATGAGTCCCATCCATCATTCAATGTATTAAATCATTGTGGAGAGCAGTTCATTGTGACAGGTCCATGTGAGGCAAATGCCATCACCATTTACACCATAAAATGTCAAACAGAAAGGAGGACAACAATTGGTCTTTGCTTTTATGAAACTCGGAAGATAGCTGAGGAACAAAACACAACGTGAAAAATTTGAAACTTTTCCAGAGATTTCAGAGCCAAACATGAGTAGCTGCCAGAATGAGTAGTTAAAAAACAAACCAACCAAAAAAAAAAAAAAAAAAAAAGCAAAAATTCTTAACAAGGTGGCAAGACCTGGGTCAAGCACTTTGCATAGATCATCTCACAGCTCTCTACAACTTCTGAGGTATTAGCCCCCTTTGGGGAAACTGAAGTTTAAAGAGGCCAATTTAGTTAAATTCACATTGGAATCAGACCTGTCTCCTGCGATGACTTGAGTGTAATGGAACAATAATAGAGAAATGGCCTGACCTGAGTCCTGAAAAACAACATTAGGCCAGGGAAGAGCAAATGCCTTCCAAGTCAGGTATGAGTTGCTGTGGACTGCAAGTTCTTGTCCCCCTCAAATCTACACATAGACCCTAATCCCAAAGGAGGTGGGCTTTGGGGGGCAAGCAGGCCCTCAGGATGGAGCTCTCCTGAATGAGATTAGTGCCCCATAAAGAAGGCCTGGAAGTGACTCCTGGCCTCTTCCACCTTGTGAGAACACAGCTGGAAAACACCATATCTGAACTGGGAAAGGGAGCCTCACCAGACCTCCTATCTGCTGACACCTTGATCTCAGAATCCCCAGCCTCCAGTGGTTCATCAGCCACCCAGGTATGGTAGAGCCCAAACAGACTGAGACAGAATGGAAGGCAGAAGTGGAAGGTGGAAGCTTGAGGGCTTGCCTGCCAGGAAATGCTCTCAATCCTGGCAGGCTGTGATGATCTCTTTCCTCCTTGTGCTGCAAGCTTCAGAGAGCCAGGCAGTTAGTTGTCTCTTGTACACTCATTTTCTGCATTTACATTTGATCCCTATTTCACTGGTGGTCTAATTATGTGAGTTAGTTTCTGGGACAGAAAAACCTGCAAGGAAGGAAAAAAAAAAAAAGAATATATATATATATATATATATATATATATATATATATATATATATTTCTGCATATACATATTTTTTTTCTGCACTTCAGTTTCTTTCTATAGAAGGGCATCTGGATATTAGCATTTCCAATTGTGCCTAGGAGTCAAGAAGTAGATAAACACATAAGAAAGTTGACTTTTCATTATGTCCTTGAGCAGTTCATTGCAATGGAAACTTTAGTCCAATTAGGGCTTGTGTTGCAAACCTAAAGTTCTAATAAAGCTAGTAAATTTGTAAAGATTTTGTTTTAAACCTGCTGGAAATTTCAAGCTGGTATCTCCTAGGGTTTCTGAGATACAGTTGTCTCCAAATTGGCCCATTGTGTTGTGCCCTGGGGCAACACAGCAGTGTTGCAATTGTGTCTAATTAACCTCCTGCTAAACACAAAATGTCAGAAAGGCAAATCACCAAACAGAGAGGGACGCTGTTGTTATTTTCAACAAGGATCGAACTAACTGTTTTAGATTTTGAAATAACTACTCTGAAATTTGGCACGATATTAGTACTATTTGCATTTCAAAGACAGGATTTGAATAGGTCTTAACTTTGATGAGGTCATATTTTTAAAGTGAAAGAAGTTGAGAAAGGCATAAAGCTTATTTTAGCAGAATATTAATTAGGGAGGTAAAATTTCTAAACCAGTTTTGGTTCCATACAAAATTCTAATCTCTTCATAACTACAGGTGATTGTAATTGAGATTTTTAGAATAATGTGTAGCAAGATGGTGAGAGCAAAAGATGTTGCCTTAAAAAGTTAGTATAGACTAAAGTAAGCTTCAGTAACACTCCAAAATCATAATGTCTTTAATTATCAAAGCTTTATTTTGCTCTCATACTACATGTCCATTGGGTCAGCTGGAATCTAGCCTGAGGGAGGCTCTATAACTGTACTGCCAACTAATTTTCCTTTATTGTTTATCCAATTACCACCAATTTAGTGACTTAAAACAACACAAGCTTATGTCACAGGTTTTGTGGGTCAAAAATCTAGTCATGGCTTAGCCAGGTTGTTGATTTCAGGGTCTCTCAAGAAGGCTGCTAGCAAAGTGTTAGCCAAGTCTGGGAAACTCATCTGAAGGTTTTTACTGGGGAAGAATCTACTTCCAAGTCATGCGGATGTTGACAGATTTCAGTCTCTTGCAGAGAAATAATGTCTTGCCATAATATGCTGGCAAGACAGAATTTGCAGTCTTATGTAGTATATTAATTGAAGTAGTGTCTCATATTCTTTGGTTTGTGGCAAGTCCCTAGATCGGTCCACACTCAAGAGCAAGGGATCCACATGAGTATGAATTTCAGGAAGCGGGGTTAATTGGGGTCATCAAGAATCCATCCACCACCCACCAAGACAGAAAAAACTGGATATGAGGAATCATGCACTGGAACCTAAAGAGATATCACTTACATTTCATTGGCCTACCAAGTCACATGACCATATGGCAAACCAATCTTTTGGGGGGTTAGGGGGAGTGACAACTGAAGCAGCACCCTTTGAGATTAAGGGAATAAAATCTCTCCTAAAGCAATCACTCTAAAACATACTAGAAACTTAAGAATTAAATAAAGCAGACTACTCTCCAAGGCTATAAATTAAAACAGGATGCTGAGAAGTCACCTCAGTTTTTTTGACTTTGTGGTCAGCAGAAACACTTTTTAAAAGGGGCCTAAACCAGACAAAGTCACTAACACCAAACTCACTGAGTCCACCCTGTTCTGAAAATAACATAGGGACTCTCCCAGCTCATACGGGACAAATTCCAGATGATGTGTGTGGAATAGTCATTAGAGTAACCTGCGGTTACCCTTACCTTATTAGCATAGTAAAATGTACACTCTTAGGTGGATTTAAAATGGTAACTGTTAGCACAAAAAGATCAGGCAGGATGCAAACCTCATGTGTTATCTCAGCTCTTTATTCAGAGGGATGAAATGGTGCCCATGGATCCACTCTTCTGTGGAAAATGAGCCACTGAACAAAGAAAGGGATTGGATTTATATAGGTTATTATGGGGTGGTCTAGTGAACAAGTCAGTTTTGCTTAGTCAGGAATGTGAGCCTTTTGGTTAAGGTCTGTGGACAGTGCCTAAAAAGGATTTTGCTTTGGAAGAGATAACGCCTCCTAGAGACTGTTTTCTTTTGAGGATGATAAAACATCCTCTTTGCCTGTAACCAGCATCTGGAAAACATTTGTCTTGGGAGATGAAAGCTGTCAATGCATGACCTTCATTTTTACTCCCTTTTCTTTTTCTCAGTTATTTTGGGAACTTCTTATTCTCCGTATCCATTAGTAACGAGACATGTGACCATGAAGAGCATGATACAAAAAAGCACAGGTGCCTCTACTTGTGACACAGTCAGGAGACTGGGACCCTGCCTACACTGTAGATGCCATGAAAGCTGTATACCTTTGTCCTTTTGTTTGAACTGGGATATCTTTCCAGAGACTCACATCTGTCATTGGGCAAGGGCTATTCCCAGGAGTATTAACTGGACATTTCCGACCTGTCCCTTAGTTGGTTGAGAGAAGGCAGTCAGGCAAAGGGTTTCACGTAAGACCCTTACAGTAGGACCCTGTTCATGTGTGCTGATGTGGTAAGTGATCAGAGGGGCCCTACAGCATCTACTACAATCATTAGACTTGTCTTAGGTTGGACTGAACATCAAGGGAACTGGATTTCAGAACTGGGTTTTTGTATTACACTCAAGCACTTCATAACAAAGTTTTGGTCAACAATAGACTTTGTATATGATGATGGTCCCATAAGATTATAATGGAGGTGAACATTTCTAGTGCCCAGTGAGTTGTGGGTGTCATATGATGTAGTACAACACATTATTCATGTGTTTATGATGATTCTGGAGTAAACAAACTCAGTCATATAAAAGTACAGAAGAACTCTGTACAGTACATATTTAATAATTATAATAAATGACTATGTTATGGTTTGTGTATTTACTATACTATTATTTCAGAATGAAATTTATTTATTTAAAAAGATGTTTTCTGTAAGGCAGTATGCTCTGTTAGACTGTTAGTAGCCTTATACATCTTGTTCTTACCTGTCTCCTGATTGCATCAAGAGTCTCCCCTGAATTTTGACCTACACCACCTAGTTCTGTGCAAATGCACTCTATTATGTTCACACAACAACAAAATTACCTAACTACACATCTCAGAACATATCCTCTTTGTTAGGTAATATATGACCATATTTAGTAATTTGATATCTGCGTCACTGAAAATCTGTGCTTTTCTCATATCCTTAACTCAACTTCTAAGTGTGCTTATGGAAAAAAATAGTGGTAGAAATGATTCCTAAGTTTTTAAATGTAGATATGAATACAGTTTCTTTATTACTATTAGTAGTAATGATAAGTAGTGATAGTAGTAGTAGCAGGAAAAAGAGGAGGAAGAGGAAAGAAGGAAGAAGAAATCTGAAGACCATGCATGCTTTTATAGTAGTGCCAGGGGACTCTAGAGGAAGGAAGACAGCTTATTATCATTACCAGTAACTTTCCTGACTAGTCTATGAATGGCTGCTATTGAAGGGGTATAGAGGTAGAGGGTTTGAATACATCAGAGGATAGGTAACTTTGAGGGAAGTAGAGACACAAAAACAGGAAGATAACTTCATGACTTAGGGTTAACTTCTGGCCATGTGTATTATTTTTCTAGGATTATCATAACAAAGTACTACAAATTAGGTGGCTTACACAAAAGAAATTTACTGTCTCACAAATTTGGAGGCTAGACATCCAGGATCAAGGTATCTGCAGAGATGGTTCCTTCTGGGAGAGTTCAAACCATGCTTGTCACCCAGCTTCTGATTGCTGGCAATCTTTGGCATTCCTGGGTTTGTAGAAGAATTATCTCAATCTCACATAACTTTCTGTGTGCATGTCTGTTTATATGTCTATGTTCACATTTTTCCTTTTTATGATACCAGTTACATTTGATTAAATGACCTCTTCTTAACTAATTATATCTGTGTTGACCTTATTCCAAATAAGTTCACATTTAGAAAGGTATTTGGGGCAGCATGTAAATTTCGAGGGGACATAATTCAACCAGTATCACTGTGTAATTCAACATTTTCTCTTCATAAGGCCAAAGTAAAGCCTTCCACATCAATCCTAAAAAGACTTCATGAAATGTCTCTCTCTTTGTAAATATATAAATGCCTACCTCCTCTACAGCATAAAAATCTGCAATTGATTCTAGATCATCTTTCATTTTTCCCTAATTGTTACATTTTGCAACAAGATCCTCAAAGACTAGGATCATAAGAAGCTCAAGTCTAGAGGGGAAAAAAAAAACACTACGGGATGGGGAGCGGGATCATAAGAAGCTCAAGTCTGAGTCAGTACAAGTTATAGAATCTTGTTGACACATCACTGATGTAACATCAGGTAACTTATACTCTTTTCCAGACTCAGTTCTGGAAGGCAGTAGTTTGCAGTCTTATAGAACTTTACAAAAATAGATTCCTGAACCCCAAATGATTTAGAATCTGCATTTTGGGAAATATGAGATCTAAAAATCTGCATGTTCATCTGCATGTTCATCTGCATGCTCCTCTGGTGACTCCCCCAACCCACCCCGTCCCTGGTCATGGGAATTGAAACCAGAACACTCTACCACTGAGCTTCATCCCCAGCCCATTCTATTTTTTATTTTGAGACAGGGTCTCAGTCTGGCCTTAAACTTGTGATTCTCCTGCTGCAGCCTCCCAAATTGCTGGTATTATAGGCCCACACCAAGGGGCCTGCCCCGTCCTCTGGTGATTTTGATGCAGCTGTACTCACAGGCCAGCACCTGGGAACCAACAGGGTAGAGTACACTTACCACAGAGACTTTGGCTTCTGGTTGCCAAATCTGTTGTCGTTTTTATGTTTCTAGCCCTTCTTCTGGGACAGCATGAAATATTATTTCTTAAATTCCAAATCACCACATTGGCAGAATTCCATGATCAAATGTGTTTGGTAAATGAGCTAATCACAGTGAAATAAATTTACTTACTGTAGGAATTTGCAAAAAATTTAACAGGATAATATATAGTATACACAGGGGTAGGGAAAGATGATATACAACATCTTCCAGTCTTATTGAACTAAAGAAACCTTTTTTTCCTAGAGCACCTCATAAGTTTGTTCTTATGAAAATCACATTTTGGGAAAGAAATGAAATCTGGAGTCTTTTTCAGGAGGACTGCCTTGTAGCTACAATGTATTATTCAAAGAAGCTAAGAATTCTTTGGATCTTATTATTTTCCTCATCTATAAAAGTGATAAAGTTTACTCCAAAATACTTTTAGACCTTATTCTGGCTCACACATGGCATGATGTTATTTAATATAAAATCTATTTTACTCTGGTGCTTTTGATTCTCTCAATCATGTTCCAAAAGAACTGATTTCTGTCATTATAAGGTAGTGTGCTAGGCACTTTGGGGAGACATAAAAGAATTATGTTTCCTCAGGAAATCTCCCAGTTATGTAGGAGAGACAGGCATAGAAACCTATGCCATATTTCTCTCTCTCTCTCTTCCCTGCACCCCTTTATTTCATATCATCCAAGTCTCTTTGGTATTCAGAAGATGTATGTGCAGCAAGAGATGCAATAAAGTGTTATGCTATTTCTCTATTTATCTTCATTATCGGCAGAGAGAAGGCACACCAACATGAAAATCAATGAAAAGTTTACTGTTCCTTCCTTCTTACAAAGAAAAAATTTTAAATGATTTCTTATAAGAAAAAACTGGCCTTTGGTCCCTTTGTGGCTCCTATTAAATTAAAATTAGGACACAGAACTGATTCAATGACAAGTGAATGCAATGCCATAGGAAAGTCTGGAGTATTTTAGAGAACAGTTTCCAGTATTAGAGAATTTCTGCATATTTCTAGCAATGGATGACACAAAGGTAAGGATTTGAGAATAGTCTGCTGAGCAGGGGTTCTCAAGAAATTGACACCTCCTCAAGGGTATGGTTGCCAGATTTAGCAAAAATAACACAGGATATCTAGTTGAATATGAATTTTAGATAAATGACAAATTTTATTTTTAGTAAAAGTATGTACCAAATATTATATGGGACATATTTATATCAAAAATTATTTGTTTTTCTGATATAAAAATTCAACAGGCATCCTGAATTTAATCTGGCAGTTCTACTCTGGGAATCTTTTCCATAATTCATGGAGGGAATTTTTGTCATCATAGTGATATAGGGAACTGGGGGTGCTAGATACTGTGCAGGTGTTGAAAAATCTTGCACGACAGAGAATTTTTCCATAGCCACATGACCTGAATATCCCACTATATATTCATGAAAACGGAAGTGTTTTTGAATGGTTTGAATGTACAATGAATTTAGCATACAATGGAATCTTCAGAATCAGAATGAAACAACTATGTAAATTAAAGGATGATTTTGTTTTGCTCATTGAATTACCAACAGCTGTTCATCATTCCAGAAAAAGCACATCACCTGTGGCAACAATGCTTATGGTATTTGAGTTGCCAATACATCATACCTGAATCATTTATGGATGTCACCATCTTAGTGATTGTGTATATGTGTGCATGCACCTGGTGCTTCATTATACTTTTAGTGATAAAGCCCAAGTTCTTACACATCAAAATGCCTTGTTATGAATTAGTTTCCTTTTATTTCTTTTACATTAAAATTAGTGTAATCCATATTTTGTTAAAAATATTTGTGTAGCTATATCATGTGAATTTTACTTCAGCATAGTAATTGGAGTCTGGGTCTGATAGGCTCATTACCCACTGCTGGAGAGGATTGGTACATCACTTTTGTTTACTAAGACATATGAGTAGGATTCAGATTTTTAAAAATAGAACTTTGATGCAAGAAAGATTCTAAAGTTTTAGAAGAAAAATTGAAATAGTGCAACTATGTAAACATATTACAAACTCTTCATCTCTTGCTTTCTCACCCTTTTTTTTTTTTTTTTTTTTTGGGTTTTGTTTTTTTTTTTTTTTTTTTTTTTCTTTTTATTGTAAACAAATGGGATACATGTTGTTTCTCTATTTGTACATGGCGTAAAGGCATACCATTTGTGTAATCATAAATTTACATAGGGTAATGTTGTTTGATTCATTCTGCCATTTTTTCCCTTCCCCCCCTCCCCTCCCACCCTTCCCCTCCATCTATACAGTCCTTCCTTCCTCCATTCCTGCCCCCCTCCCTAAACCCAACTCCAACCCCAACACTAACCCTTCCCACCCCCATTATGTGTCATCATCCACTTATTAGCGATATCATTCTTCCTTTGGTTTTTTGAGATTGGCTTATCTCACTTAGCATGATATTCTCCAGTTTCATCCATTTGCCTGCAAATGCCATAATTTTATCATTCTTTATGGCTGAGTAATATTCCATTGTATATATATACCACATTTTCTTTATCCATTCATCAATTGAAGGACATCTAGGTTGGTTCCACAATCTGGCTATTGTGAACTGAGCAGCTATGAACATTGATGTGGCTGTATCTCTGTAATATGCTGATTTTAAGTCCTTTGGGTATAGGCCAAGGAGTGGGATAGCTGGGTCAAATGGTGGTTCCATTCCAAGTTTTCTAAGGAATCTCCACACTGCTTTCCAGAGTGGCTGCACTAATTTGCAGCCCCACCAGCAATGTAAGAGTGTACCTTTCTCCCCACATCCTCGCCAACACCTGTTGTTGGTTGTATTCTTGATAATTGCCATTCTAATTGGGGTGAGATGGAATCTTAGGGTGGTTTTGATTTGCATTTCTCTTATGACTAGAGATGTTGAACATTTTTCCATATGTTTGTTGATTGCTTGTACATCTTCTTCTGTGAAGTGTCTATTCATTTCCTTAGCCCATTTGTCAATTGGATTATTTACATTCTTGGTGTAGAGTTTTTTGAGTTCTTTATAGATTCTGGAGATTAGCGCTCTATCTGAAGTATGATTGGCAAAGATTTTCTCCCACTCTGTAGGCTCTTTCTTTGCATTGCTGATAGTTTCCTTTGCTGAGAGAAAGCTTTTTAGTTTGAATCTATCCCAGTTATTAATTCTTGCTTTTATTTCTTGTGCTATGGGAGTCCTGTTGAGGAAGTCTGGTCCTAAGCCGACATGTTGAAGCTCTGGACCTACTTTTTCTTCTATAAGATGCAAGGTCTCTGGTCTGATTCCGAGATCCTTAATCCATTTTGAGTTTAGTTTTGTGCATGGTGAGAGATATGGGTTTAGTTTCATTCTGTTGCATATGGATTTCCAATTCTCCCAGCACCATTTGTTGAAGAGGCTATCTTTTCTCCATTGCATATTTTTGGCCCCTTTGTCTAGTATGAGAAAATTGTATTTATTTGGGTTTGTGTCCGTGTCCTCTATTCTGTACCATTGATCCACCTTTCTATTTTGGTACCAATACCATGCCGTTTTTGTTACTATTGCTTTGTAGTAGAGTTGAAGATCTGGTATTGCGATACCCCCTGCTTCACTCTTTCTGCCAAGGATTGCTTTAGCTATTCTGGGTTTTTTATTCTTCCAGATGAATTTCATAATTGCTTGCTCTATTTCTGTAAGGTACATCATTGGGATTTTAATTGGAATTGCATTGAATCTGTATAGCACTTTTGGTAGTATGGCCATTTTGACAATATTAATTCTTCCTATCCAAGAACATGGGAGATCTTTCCATCTTCTAAGGTTTTCTTGAATTTCTTTCTTTAGTGTTCTGTAGTTCTCATTGTAGAGGTCTTTCACCTCTTTTGTGAGATTGATTCCCAAATACTTTATTTTTTTCGAAGCTATTGTGAATGGGGTAGTTTTCCTAATTTCTCTTTCTGAAGATTCATCGCTTATATATAAAAATGCCTTCGATTTATGTGCATTGATCTTATATCCCGCTACTTTACTGAATTCACTTATGAGATCTAAAAGTTTTCTGGTGGAATTTCCTGGTTCCTCTAAGTATACAATCATATCATCAGCAAATAGGGATAGTTTGAGTTCTTCTTTTCCTATTCGTATCCCTTTAATTTCTTTGGTCTGTCTAATTGCTCTGGCTAGAGTTTCAAGGACGATATTGAATAAAAGTGGTGAAAGAGGGCATCCCTGCCTTGTTCCAGTTTTTAGAGGGAATGCTTTCAGTTTTTCACCATTAAGAATGATATTAGCCATGGGTTTAGCATAGATGGCCTTTACAATATTAAGGAATGTTCCCACTATCCCTATTTTTTCTAGTGTTTTGAGCATGAAGGGGTGCTGTATTTTATCAAATGCTTTTTCTGCATCTATGGAAATAATCATGTGATTCTTGACTTTAAGTCTATTGATATGGTGAATGACATTTATTGATTTCCTGATGTTGAACCAACCTTGCATCCCTGGGATGAAACCCACTTGATCATGGTGCACTATCTTTTTAATATGTTTTTGTATGCGATTTGCTAAAATTTTGTTGAGAATTTTTGCGTCGATGTTCATTAAGGATATTGGTCTGAAATTTTCTTTCCTCGATGTGTCTCTGTCTGGTTTAGGAATCAGGGTAATATTGGCTTCATAGAATGAGTTTGGGAGAGTTCCCTCCTCTTCTATTTTCTGGAATACTTTGAGAAGTATTGGAATGAGTTCTTCTTTAAAAGTTTTGTAAAACTCGGCTGAGAACCCATCTGGTCCTGGACTTTTCTTTGTTGGAAGGCTTTTGATGACTTCTTCTATTTCATTACTTGAAATTGGTCTATTTAAATTGTGTATGTCCTCCTCGTTCAGTTTAGGCAATTCATATGTCTCTAGAAACCTGTTGATGTCTTCGAAATTTTCTATTTTGTTGGAGTATAGATTTTCAAAATAGCTTCTAATTATGTTTTGTATTTCGGTCGTGTCTGTTGTGATATTTCCTTGTTCATTCCGAATTTTAGTGATTTGGGTTTTCTCTCGTCTTCTCTTTGTTAGTGTGGCTAAAGGTTTATCAATTTTGTTTATTTTTTCGAAGAACCAACTATTTATTTTGTCAATTTTTTGTATTGTTTCTTTCGTTTCAATTTCGTTGATTTCAGCTCTCAGTTTAACTATTTCCTGTCTTCTACTACTTTTGGTGTTGGTCTGTTCTTCTTTTTCTAGGGCTTTGAGCTGTAGTGTTAGGTCATTTATTTTTTGAGTTTTACTTCTTTTATTAAATGCGCTCCATGAAATAAATCTTCCTCTAAGTACCGCTTTCATAGTGTCCCAGAGATTTTGATATGTTGTTTCTTTGTTCTCGTTTACCTCTAAGAATTTTTTAATTTCCTTCCTAATATCTTCTGTTATCCATTCATCATATAGTAGCATATTGTTTAATCTCCAGGTGTTGGAGTAGTTTCTGTTTTTTACTCTTTCATTAATTTGTAACTTCAATCCATTATGATCTGATAGAATACAAGGTAGTGTCTCTATCTTCTTGTATTTGCTGACATTAGCTTTGTGGCATAATATATGGTCTATTTTAGAGAAGGATCCATGTGCTGCTGAGAAGAAAGTGTATTCGCTCTTGGTTGGATGGTATATTCTATAAATGTCTGTTAAGTCTAAATTATTGATTGTGTTATTGAGATCTATGGTTTCTTTGTTCAATTTTTGTTTGGAAGATCTGTCCAGTGGTGAAAGAGGCGTGTTAAAATCACCTAGTATTATTGTGTTATGGTCTATTTGGTTTCTAAAATTGAGAAGGATTTGTTTAACATATATGGATGAGCCACTGTTTGGGGCATAGATGTTTATGATTGTTATGTCTTGCTGATTTATGCTTCCCTTAAGCAGTATGAAATGTCCTTCTTTATCCCTTCTAACTAACATTGGCTTGAAGTCCACTTTATCTGAAATGAGGATGGATACTCCAGCTTTTTTGCTGAGCCCATGTGCATGGTATGTTTTTCCCCATCCTTTCACCTTTAGTCTATGGGTATCTCTTTCTATGAGGTGAGTCTCTTGCAGGCAACATATTGTTGGATCTTTCTTTTTAATCCAATCTGCCAGTCTATGTCTTTTGATTGATGAATTCAGGCCATTAACATTCAGGGTTATTATTGAGATATGATTTGTATTCCCAGTCATTTGGTTCATATTTAAAATTTTTGACACATCTTGGTTCCTCCTTTATTTGACAGTTCCTTTAGGATAATTCCTCCCTTTGCTGATTTGCTTCTTTGTTTTTTATCTCTTCCTCATGGAATATTTTGCTGAGAATGTTCTGTAATGCTGGCTTTCTTTTTGTAAATTCTTTTAGCTTTTGTTTATCATGGAATGATCTTATTTCATTGTCAAATTTGAAGGTAAGTTTTGCTGGGTATAAGATTCTTGGTTGGCATCCATTTTCTTTCAGAGCTTGAAAAATGTTGTTCCAGGCCCTTCTAGCTTTTAGGGTCTGGATTGAAAAATCTGCTGATATCCGTATTGGCTTCCCCCTGAATGTAATTTGGTTCTTTTCTCTCACAGCCTTTAAAATTCTGTCTTTATTTTGTATGTTGGGTATTTTCATTATAATGTGCCTTGGTGTGGGTCTGTTGTAATTTTGTGTATTTGGAGTCCTATAAGCCTCTTGGACTTGATTTTCCATTTCATTCTTCAGATTTGGGAAATTTTCTGATATTATTTCTTCAAATAGATTGTTCATTCCTTTGGTTTGTTTCTCTAAGCCTTCCTCAATCCCAATAATTCTCAAATTTGGCCTTTTCATGATATCCCATAGTTCTTGCAGATTCTGTTCATGATTTCTCACCATCTTCTCTGTTTGTTCAACTTTGTTTTCGAGGTTAAATATTTTGTCTTCAATATCTGAAGTTCTGTCTTCCAGCTGTTCTATCCTATTGGTTGTGCTTTCTATGGAGTTCTTAATTTGGTTTATTGTTTCCTTCATTTCAAGGATTTCTGTTTGGTTTTTTTTCAATATCTCTAACTCTTTATTGAAATGATCTTTTGCTTCCTGAATTTGCTCTGTTAACTGTCGATTGGTGCGATCGTTCAATGCCTGCATTTGCTCTTTCATCTCATCGTTTGCTTCCCTAATCATTTTAATTATGTACATTCTGAACTCCCTTTCTGTCATTTCTTCTGCCATGCTGTCGTTGGATTTTATTGATGTAACATCTAGATTTGTTTGGGGCATTTTCTTCCCTTGTTTTCTCATATTGTTCAGGGATCAGTGGGTCATTAAGATATTGCAGATTTCCTCTATCAACTTATAATGTCCCTGAAGATTGTTAGTATATCCCCTCTTATCCTTCAGTAGCCTGAAGTCTTGGAGGAGGTTGATAATGCAGAGCTCCACGAAGAAGCTGCCTCTCTAGGGTGGTGACCCTCAGGTGGCGTATATTCCCTGCTAGTGGTCAGAGGTGTCTCCACTTGTTGACCAATGGTCATCCAACGGGGAAGTAGGCTGTGGGCTGAGGCAAGGCCTGTTTGTGCCTATGTCTCTGACTTTACTGTCCCTGTGGGAAAACCTCCCCTGGCCGGGAAGAGTCACTCGGTGGGGACGTCTCGCTAGTCAGTTGCCCTCCTAGAGGTTCCCCTCAATCTACAACTACCCCCTGGGCTGGGCTGTCTTCTTCTGCAACGATCCCAGGGGCCCGGACCTACGTCCTGGGCCTGGGAGCCTCACCCTTCGCAGGCGAGTCTCCTTAGGCTGCCTCTCCCAGAGAGTCTGCCCGCCGCCCTGGAAACTTCGCTCCGCCCCTAGGCGTGTCTCTGTGCGGCTCTTCCAGCAAGAAGCCACCTAGCTCCTGGGACCCTGCTCTGCACCAATCGCCTGGCTATGCAGCCCCTCCCCTGAGCCACCACCTGGAGCCCTGTACAATAGCTCCGAGACACAGAGACCCGCCACACACCTCCTCCTCCGGACAGCCGCCCGGTTTCCGACGCAGTCACTAGGAATCCAAACAACTCACTTTGGGTCTCCTCCTCCCACCAACCACCCGTAGCCCTAGGCAGTCACTCCAAGTCCAAGTGACCCGCCCTGTTCCTCCTCCTCCTCCTTGGGGTAGCCGCCCGGGTGTTCAGGAGTGGTGGCTCCGAGACCAGGTGACTCACCACGCTCCTTCTCCAGGCAGGCCACCGGTGTTCCGGAGCGGTTGCTTTTAGTCCAATCAACTCACCACTCGCCTCCTCCTCTGGCAACCGCCTGTGGTTCTGATGCAGTCACTCACAGACTAAGCGTCCCACCGCTCTCCTCCTCCAGGCAGGCCACCAGTGTTCTGGAGCAGCTGCTCCGAGTTCAAACAGCTCGTCACGCAGCTCCTCCTTCGGCAACCGCCCGCAGCTCTGATGCAGCCACTCCCAGGTCAAACAACAAGCCACGCTCCTCCTCCTCCTCCGGGCAACCTCCCGGCACTCAGGAGCGCTAGCTCTGAGTTCAAACAGTTCACCACACAACTCCTCCTCTGGCAACCGCCTGTGGTTCTGATGCAGTCATTCCCAGACCAAGCGTCCCGCCGTGCTCCTCCTCTTCCTCCGGGCAGTCCCCCGGCGCTCAGGAGCGCCCACTCTGAGTTCAAACAGCTCACCACGCAGCTCCTCCTCTGGCAACCGCCCGTGGCTCTGATGCAGTCACTCCTAGACCCAAGCGACCCGCCGGGCCTCTCCTCCTCCTCCGGGCAACCCCCCGGTGTTCGGAAGCGGTCACTCTGGGTCCAAACAGCTCACCACGCAGCTCCTCCCCAGGAAGCCGCCCGGAGCCCCAGCGGCTGCTCGAGTCCAAGCGCTATGCTGAGCCGCCTCCTCTACGATGATCCCAGTTGTCCGTGTTTACCGCTCCAGTGGGGGGAGGGGCGTCTCGCCGAGCAACTCCACTTCACAAATTCCCTACGTTCCGGGGCTACCGCCCCATCCGGGACGCCTCCCCAACAGGAGAGACTCACCCGGCAGCTTTGAGTTGGTCCCAAGTCTCTCACTATCTCCTCTTTTGAATCTTGCGTCCTGGAGCAGCGTGAAATGCAGCCGCCCTCTAGTCCGCCATCTTGGCCCCCCCCGCTTTCTCACCCTTATCTCTCAGAGAAGCATAGAAATTGAATTTTGATCGTGCTTTGAATATTTTTAAAATGTAATTTTTTCCCCGTAAGTTTTGGACACTAATTTCATCATTGGGGGTTGAATCTGTTTCTTTCATTAATCAAAGTTGTTTTATGAATCCTAACAGATCTTACATGGAAAAGAAGTTTATTAGTACCCATATTTCCATCAGTAGAAGTAATGATAGTGTTGATTGTGCTTTTAAAATATATACTGATTGAATATATTATCTTTTTAAGTAAGGGCTAAACCAAAATTCTGAAGCTATCCAAACAGTGATTACAATTTATATTCCAGGATATTAAGCAATTTGTCCAGCAATTAACTTTCTGTATGGTTCCTTGAGCCACCATTTTCATAATAAACAGTATCTAGGTAAAATGATGGAATTCTAGGAGGCTATCATAGAGAAGTTTGGGATGGTAATGATAATGAGAGGTGACAAGAAGGAAGGACATCAATAAGCCTGAACATTTGGTTACCAATTGCAGTGTAGTAGATTCTACTTGCCCAAACCCCCAGATCAGTGGCTTAAAACAATAGAAAATTTAGTTATATCTGATAATCTTGAGGGTCAGAAATTCAGACAAAATTTAGGTGAGAAATTCTGATATCCATTGAAGTCACTCAGGGGTATTCAACTGAAAGATGGGCTGGTCTGTAAAGTTCAAGAAAGCTTCATTCTCATATCCAATGTCTTGACAAGAAGAGTTGGAGCTAGACTTAGCCAGTCTCCTTGTCTTCTCCATGTAATCTTTTCTGCAGAATTATTGGGCTGCTTGTATGATAGCTCGGGGCTCTAGGGGCAAGAGTTCCCTGAGATGTGAAGTGGAATCAGCTGGTCTTTGGACCATAAAGTAGTGCAGAATCACTTCTGCTGTATTCTGTTGGTCAAAGAAGAAACAGATTCAGAAGGAAGAAATCACCTCTTAATGGAAGAAGGGTCAAAGAATATGTGGTCATCTTTAATCTGCCCCACCAGATTTGAAGGGGGAAAAAGATAAACAGGTTGATGAACACACATTAGCCCACCCCAAGATGGAAAGAGCCATACTGATGCAGGGAAGTCAGAGGGAAATGACCTGGAGCAAGATGAAAAAGAGGTTTGACATACTGAAGAAATGTGACGACTAGTTAAATTTACAATTTTATAATGACAACATCATGCTAGCTAATACAAGAAATTATGGCAGTCTATTTTTTTGAAATACTGTATCTTGCATATTTGATTTCTGGCTGGTTATTTCTCCAAATACTCTCTTCTGGGTGAGAAAAGAGCACAACAGACAAAAGATTAAATATTTCCATTTAGATTTCTAAGTTAAGTCCATGAAGTCCATCTCACACAAGTGTGTGAGTCAGGTTATTGAAAAC
The DNA here is from genome assembly GCF_902686445.1 of Sciurus carolinensis. Lineage (NCBI taxonomy): Eukaryota > Metazoa > Chordata > Mammalia > Rodentia > Sciuridae > Sciurus > Sciurus carolinensis. The sequence continues at coordinate 92,243,583 of NC_062218.1, read as the reverse complement.
AAGTAGGACTTAAAGTTTTAAATAAGCCTGAACTTTGAAGAATCAAAGAGTTTATAAAGTGAACTTCAGAATAGGAAGAATAAAGATAGAATTGCTTTGACAAGAACTGTGAGATGATACACCATTTGTGTAGTTATGGTCTTTTTATATAAATACTGCAGAGATATGAGATATTTGGATCAGGAAAAGTTATTTATTAATATAAACAGATCAACAGTCAAAATAACATTACAGTGCAAGTTTCTCACACCTAGCTCTGCAGGAGATGTATGAACGGAATCTTTTTAAGTGAAGGCCAGGAGATGGGGGGGAATGGATTTTCTCCACACATACACAGGAGAAAATTAATTCTCCACCCCCAACCCACCCAATAAAAGAGAAGGTAGAAAAAACAACTCAAGCTGCTTGATTCAGGGCTGAACAAGATCCTGAATTCTTACCCTGTTTCTCCAGGAGTTAGATGCCTAGAGAAGTCTCCAAGGTCCTGGTTTTTTGTTTTTTTTTTTAATGTAAATACTTAGGAGTTAACCCAGGTGCCAATCTTAGTATACTTGACTTTGAGGGAGAGAAGTTTTATTATTCTTTTGAATCAGGGTAATTAGTTTCATCATTGGAGTGGGGAGTGGCTATAGATCAAATCCTTATGGGAGGTGAAAATGTCTCAAGGGGAAGTGAATACCAATAATCTCGACTTTCCATTTCATGGGTTAGGGCTTTTCACAAGAGCATTAAAGAATCCAGGGGAGTTTCACTTCTTCACAATGATGGAATAGTGGTTTCCTAAAGTGTAGGATGGCAATAAAAATGCTTGCTAGTCTGAGGAGAGAGGATGAGGTTGAGAGACCACACATATTTAGAGGCTGAAGACTAGAGCAAATATGGTAGCCAAATTGGTTATTTTTAATTTTTTTTTTTAAGCTGCATTTTCTGGTTACAGTGACTTAAATTAACAGGGTTTTGTTTTTCTCCTTTAACAAGAAGTCTGAGGTATGTATTTAAGGTCTACATTCATAGAAGTTATCACTGATCCAGACTCCTACTAGCTTCCTGCTACTTTCTTAGCATGAGACTTGCTGGTTGCAATGTGGCTACTCGACCTCCTGCTATCATGTATGCATTCCAATTGACAAGAAGAAGAAGGAGAAAAGGCAAAAGGCATATGCCAGTTTTTTGTTTTTCCGTACTTTTGAATAACCTATGCAATAATTTCCATTTCTATCTTGTTGCCCTTCCCTAGCAAATCGAAGTCTGAAAAGGTGAATACTGGTACTAACCACATTAGTATCCTGAAAATTAGTATTCATTTTTTAGCAAGAAAGACAAGAGGAAGAACTATTAGAAAGGCAATTAGCAATGTCACCCATCTAAAAATCCCAGGTAGTTTGAGAACAATTGATCATGGAGTTTTTCCTCAACTTCCTATCAGAACTGTAGAAAGAAACTTTCTTGAAATATTAGCAATATGAAGGTCATCCAGAAATTTATACTTCCTTTCTAGTGTACTCAGGAGGTCTGTAAGAGCCAGTGAACTAAAAGAGGCCCCGTTCAGGGTGAGGAGGATGCAAAGGACAGACCTTGTCACCAGAGGCTCTGGCAGGGACCACAAAGATTAGAATATTAATTCTGTTCAAGCCCTAAACCAAGTACACAGCAGCAGAGAGAATACTTCAGAGGCTAACACCCAAAGGGTTAGCAGAGTCAGACAAGGGTGGAGGTCATTCTGTAGGTCAGACATGCTGCCTCAACATTGCACCCCGGCCTCAATACAGCAGGGGAGCTGGGCGAGTACAAAGGCTGTGAACTTTGAACTCTATGTCTATAGATCCTGAACTGAGGCTAAATTTTAAGAATGTGAATAAATAACTTTTAGTTTACAAAATCGAGAGGTCATTAGAGAAAAGAAGTGTGATTTCACCTCTTGTTCCTATTCCTGACAAAAGTCAGTGGCTGAGGGTCCCTAACCTTGGGTCTAGGTTTCTAAGCTCCAAAATTCGGGTTCATGAGAAGAAGGGAAAGGATCTCTAAAAGACAGCTTTGTGGTAACAGCAAAAGACTCTCCCAATTCCTAAAAGATATAGTCAGTCTTGGTAGTATAAACACAGTGATCTTCCTGGGATTCATAACCAGCGACATGTGTTTTAGGATTTTTCCATTACATTATTTGAGCTACTCCCTCTTAACTTCATAACAAGTGATATCATCCCTGAAAGGCCATCAGGGAACACAAGGATTTCATGTATCTTAAATCTGCATCCAGATTACAGTGGTGTAGCTAAGTCACATTACAGTATTTGCAAATATGCAGTTCATTTATTTTGGATCACTGGAGTGCAGCATTAAAAAGAAAATCCAATTTCAATATTTGGTTTATTTCCCAGAATAGAACCCATTATGTCCAGTTTTATGAGTCCCTTCAGGAAGATAAGAACAGATCTCATCCTACTCACAATGAAGAAAAACAACCATTGAAGATATCCTGTGACTGGTATCTCCTGTATCTAACTTTCTTTTGTCCAAATTCCTACAAGTTGGGGTGAACAGACAGAGGAGCTGGGAGGGAAAGGGGAGGAAGCAGGGCAATAGGAGAATGCTTATATCACCAGTCAACTCAATGAAGGATGCTTAAAAATTGATCTTCCAAATATCTTTGTTTTTCATGTAAAATTATTTAAGTGTGGTATTTATTGGCATGTTTCATGAGTTAAATTTAGAACTTTATTAACTGAAGTGATAACTTGGACCACTCATGTGCCTATGATATGGAATTATAATGAGAAAGGGTCATTTTCTGTGTTACCCACTAAACCTTCAGAAGTAATCTGCAAGAAGAAGGGAATAAGCCCTAAACAGCAGAATCAAGGTTAGGCATCAAACCATGGCAGCACAAATCAGTGTTTTAGGGCTTTGAATATAACCAGAGCCTGATTTGAGCTGCATCTGACAGATGAAATTTCCCAGGAAGAATTTCTGAAGTAGACTGAGGAAAACCATGCTTCTTGCCTGGACAAGACTCTAGTCAAGCATTGGGTTAGGACACAACCACATACTGTGGTTGCACAGAACAGATTCCAGTCTCCTAGAGAAAGGAATAAAAAGAGCTAGGCAGGGTTGGGGTCAGTTTTCACACCAGCAGGTCAAAATACATTATGTAACCAAAACAAAAATCAAATTATAAATGGTATATCAATGAAGGAAGAAAAAAGTCTGCCACCTGGTAAGCTTGGGAATGCATTGAGGTCTACTCTAGGTACCACAGACCCATGCCACAGATGGGAAAGGAATATTTAGTAGTTTCGTGTTGTTGGTTCATGGATGTATGTATAACTCAAAGGTAAAGGGCAACCCTTAGCATGACCCTAGAGATGGGACTCTTAGGGAAGCACAATGCGAATGCTCACCACTGAGTGTCTAATGGCCCCGAATTGAAGATATTTTAGTCCACACATTTAAGATTTTGGGGGAACTTTAACCTGATACACACAGCAGAAAGCACTAACAGCAAATTTCATTTTATTTGTGCACATTTGAGACCGATTTAAAAGCAATTCTAAAATGTCTTGTTTCAAGTTAAACTAATACCATATTGCTGAATGGGTAGAACCAGGAAAACATTTCAGTTGAAAGCAATGTTTACTTGTTAGAGTTAGGGATCACATATTTCTAGATATCGAAGTTATTTGATTCTGATTTTCAGATTTATTTGTACGAGTTTCTCATGTGACCCTGGAAAAGTTACACAAAGGAGATCAACAACCAGCTAAACAGTGAGGTCCAGCAGGCCCTAAAAATCTGAACACACAGTATTTTCTTGTAGAAACCACAATGTCTGGCTAATGAAGCATGTTAATTTTCCTCCATTGCTGTGCCTGCTGATCACTCCTCATAAGGATAAACTACTTTTTAATTCTGGTGCCCACACTGTCCTCTACTCAGACTGTAATAATAAACTACCATCTGAAGAGTTGTCAAGATTCACCTAGAAAACAATCCTCACTCAGATTTTCTCCTAGTAGTTAGCTTTGCCAGTGTTTGAGGATATGATTGCTTGAGGTCAGTCATGATGGCACAAAGCTAGGGCTGGGATCACTCAACTTCTTTCATCAGAGAAGATAAATCAAATGGAACTGCACCATGTGGCAGGAAGGCGAGGCATCCAGAGCTATTCTTGTGGCTGACTGGGGGAGCAGCTGGAGGCTCCTGCAGAGCCGAGTCTCTCAATTTCATTTTCATGATCAGGTTAGCTACTTTTCAAAGACACACTGTGAAACTCACAAAAGGAAAGTTCATGTTGCTTGGCTCAGCTAAATATGCCAAAAGTGAGAGGGTTAGGAAGGCCCCTTCTCTCCTTTTTTCCTTAGAGAAGTGAAAACCACTTTGAAAATATATTTAGTGTCATTGAACATTTCTGAACTCACCACTGGTAGCATCTACAGAAGACACCTAAGGATAGAGAAGCCTTACTCTCAAAAGCGTGTTGAGATCTAAATATTCTGTCCTAAGTTGGGTGACAAAGCAGACAAAGATGACTGTGGATTCAATGTGCCAGAAACTGAGGACTCCCCTCTGAGATCTTCCTCTCCCTCCGAGCTTTCAAATCATTGCCAAGCCCTGTCATCTTGACTCTGTCTACCTGTTTGCATCTCCACCACTAACACCTGACCTCCCTCAACCAGGATGACACTAACCCATCACCACTGTCTCCCGCCTCCCATTCTTGTGCTCTCACAATGGCATCCAGAGAGGTTATTTTACAATATCAATTAAGTTATGTTACTCTCTAAATAAAATTCCTTTATTGGCTTCCTTTTGCACATCAAATAAAATCCAAACTCCTTACCACAGCCTTCAAGACCCTAAATTAATCTGACTCCCTTCTCCCTCTCCACTTTCATTAACTGCAACTCTTCCATTGTTTATGATGCTCCCAATACACCAACTTTCATTCTATTTATCCTGCTTTGCACTTACTGCTCTCTCTTCCTACAATGTGCTTCCTTTCAGTCTGGGTTCCTTTGTACCACTCAGGTGATCAGAATAAATATCCACTCCATAGAGAGTCCTTCCTGGCCACCATTATATTTGTACTCTCTGCCAAATCTGTCACATTTTGTTTATTTAATCATTTGCCCATCCATTGTTAACCTCCAACAAACTATAGGATCCATGAAAACAAGCATCTCACTTATTGACTGGAATGCAGTCAATGAGTAAAGGAATATCCTTTCAGCTGTTAGACTAGCCTGCTGAGCAGGTGTTACAGTGTCTGGATTTCTGCTGGGTCAAGGTACCACAAAAGATACCAAAGAGACACTTCCTGACCTATTTTTCTTTGACTCAGGTCTGCTTGTGATGGTGGGTAAGCTCATGCTTAACCAGAAATACCATGATCCTTGTTCAGGTTCACTAACAAATGGTGGGAAAGGATGATATGACAGGTTAAAGATCATCACAAAGTCATTAGCCCTCCTCTTTAGTATTTCTGGGAGTATATATTCATTCCCCTCGAATCTGGGTGGGTTCTACGAATGCTGTGGCCAATGGAATACCTTGGGAATAATATTATACCAGTACCTGGGTCCAAGACTTAAGAGATTGACAGCTTCCATTCTCTGCCTTGAGAAATACCATTAGAGCTCTGAGTCACCATGGAAAGATATCAATTATCTTAAGAAGAGGCCATGTAAGAAGCCCCAAAACCACAGGAAGGAGACAGGGTCCCAGCTATGACCAGACACCAAACAACCCAACTAAAACACCAGACATATGAACAAATGCTTCTTGGACTTCCCAGATCTGAACAGCCACCAGTTGAACACAGCTTGAAAATTAGTATTCATTGACTGAGTGACAAAATCAATGCTCAATGAGGCAGAAGAATTGCCTAGCAGAACCTGGCCAAGTTGTTAACCCACAGATTTTGAATTTAATGACTTGACTATTACTTCAAGACATTAAATTTTAGGCCATTTGTTAAGTGACTATAGATGACAAGTAGGTAGCTCAACATCTGTACCCCAAAGAAGGAATGACCAAATTTACTAACTTCCTCCTTTGAAAGGGAGGATTGTAATTGCTCAGCAATATGATACAGAATGGAACTATATCAATACATAGAAGTGAGGTTGCTGAGATTAGCTACACAGGTACAGGAGCTGATTCCTGGCTGTTTTCTAGGACAGTTAATCTAAACCTCAGTAATATCAAGAACATCTTCTCAGGACAACCCACAAATAAGAAATGCCATCATAATATCCAGTTTAATTCCAATTTGGTTTTCTTCCATACTTATCTGGAAGTATATCTCAATAGTGTAAGATGCAATAACCACAGGTGTACTTTATCAGATGCTAATAAAGCATATATCACGATTTTGAAGTTATTTGAGAATGTGCAACATTCTCAGAAATTGATCTCAAAGAATTTTCTATACTTTATACATCAATTTATTTAAAAAAAATTTTTTTAATTGTTTTTAGTTGTAGATGGACACAACACCTTTATTTTCTTTCTTTCTTTATGTGTTACTGAGGATGGAAGCCAGTGCCTTACACATGCTAGGCAAATACTCTACCACCAAGCTACAACCACAGCACAGTCCATAAATTTCGCTAAAGCAAATAAAAAAAAAAAAATCAACATTTTTGCCGGCAGAGTCCAGATTTTTTTTTATATTATCTAAAAATCGATAGGTACTAAAATATAGTTTTGTCTGCCTTAATTACTATTGTGTTCCCAGTGCTTAGAGCACAGCCTGGGACATAGTAGGTGCTCAAAAAATAATATAAAATGATAATATAAAATGCATTTATAGTCTATATCGTAGACAGCTAATAAAATTGTTACATTAGAGAAAAGATAAGAAAATTCTGGGTAGATGTTGTCAACCTCTGGAGGTATCAGACCACCAGCTTTTCTTCAGAGCCTCAGGCATGCCCAAGTGCTGTTCCAAAGATTATGACAACAAAATTATTCATTTAAAAAGTTGTGAAGTTTACTTTATAACACTTGAAAAATTAAAAAGGGAAAAGGCTATCATAACTAATACCTTAAGTAATGGATTAAGACCTGATATATTGCCAACCATGTTGTGACCCAGGTGCCTTTCCCACCCTCACCTAGAATATTACCATTATACTTAACTTGGTGCTTATCAATCTTATATATTTCTTTACAGTTGGATTATATTTGCATATATATATATATATATATCTTTAAGCATCAATAGTATTGTTTTGCATGTTCTAAATTGTATGTATTACTGAATAAATTCTTCTGTAATTTGCTTTACTCTATAGTCCCTCAGAAGTTCTTCACACATACCATATATGCTAATTTGTAAACTCATTTTTTTCTTTATGGTTTTTCATTATAAAATAGTTCACAAATACAAATACAAAAAGGGCATATAACAAACCCAGCTGGGCACATCTTAAGAAATTAAACACTGTACCCTATGTATATTCTTACTTCATGGTATTCACCCCCTCCCTGCATAGACATTTATATTTGTATCTACAAGCAATATGTAATACTAGTTCGTATTTTTAAACACTTTATGTAGCATTTTTTTTTAAGAAATAAAAGGATAGTCAGAAGTAGTGGTACATACCTGTAATCCTGGCAACTCAGGAGGCTGAGGCAGGAGGATTTCAAGTTCAAGACCAGCCTCAGCAACTAAGTGAGGCCTTAAGCAACTTAGGGAGAACATGTTTCAAAATAAAAAATAAATAGAAAGGGTTGGGGATGTGGCTCAGTGGTAAAGTTTTCCTGGGTTCAATCCCCAGTAGGAAGGAAGGAAAGAAAGGAAGGAGGAAGGGAGGAAGTAAAGGAAAGTTTCTAACTTTTGAGGGTCTGGGCTTTTCATAGAGCATCGTTTCCAATTCCCCATCTGGTGAGTGCCCCTTTTACTGATCTCAGGTCCCCTCCACAGCCTTAAAACCTCTATTCTCTTCATTTCTCTGATACTTTCTCATTCCACAGGGAGGCCTTGTGGGCCTCACCATAATTCAGGTTTTCTCTCCCTCTGCATCTTTGACACCTGTGGATTTTCATCGTTTTGTTGTGAGACTAAGCATTTTAAAAGTTGTCTATTTTACCTTCTGCCACATTTTGGGGTATAGTAGGGGAATTTTCAAGATGGTACATCTGCCCAATTTCTGGGAGTTAAAGTCTTGAAATTATTTCTAAATGTTCTAAATATATTGTAGGCAGCACAGTCATTTCCCATAAGAATTTCACAATTTAAATAGCTGACATATTTATAAACATCTGCTAGATGTTTTTTAGGGGCATGTCATTTAATCTAAACAACTTACTTGGTTTCAATGTTAATGTGTTTGATAATTTTTGTTTTCATAAATAAATGTTTAGTTTTTAAATAGAGAAAAAAATAAAACAAACAGATTTTTCCCTCACTAGGATAAAAACAAAGGGAATTCTTCTGGAGGCAAGTAGTAGAGCAGTAAAGAAATAAGAGGGAGGGTAAGGAGGGAGATCATCTCCAAACTAATTAGGCCAGGTTTAGTAAGAAAGAACAATTCTAAATTGGGTTGACTGGTACAGGTATAAGGAGAGACACATTGCCTGGTAATGGTGGTTTTAGTGATGATGGTACAAGCAAATATAACCTTTGGTATGACCAGTGGAAAATGGAACTCAGTGTAAAACTGAGAAGTCCTGTTCTAAAGCTACTCACAACAGATTGAATAGACACCATTCCATCTGAGTTTCAAATGTTGTAATTACTTTTTATTGGTTGTGGATGGTTGCTTTTATTTTGTTTTGTCTTTCTACATTTGAAAATTATCTGCCTGCTCTGATCCCTGGAGGCTGATGCACTACCAAGATGGTCTCTCTTGTCTCCGACTTGCAGTTGAGTTCAGCCAATGAGAGGCCTTGGGATGGGTGGAAGGAGAATGAACTGAGTATGGGATGAATGAGTCTGAATATTTATTTCCCCACAACCTTCCATGACACGTCATGTTGGTCAATATTTTCATTCAGTTGCCATCTCCTGGTTATGATGGTATTCCCCTCTCTTGCCTCTTTAGTCATTAGTGGTCCTGGTACTTCATTGATACCAGCCATAAGCCATCAACACATCCTTATCTGTATTAAAGTTTCCTGAAATTGGTGGGCTTGGTGGCACACACCTGTAACCCCAGCTGCTCAGGAGGCTGAGGCAGGAGGATCACCAGTTCAAAGCCAGCCTTGGCAACTTAGCAAGGCCCTAATCAACTTAGTAAGACTCTTCCTCTAAATAAAATATAAAAAGGACTGGGGATGTGGTTCAGTGGTTGAGCACCCTTGGGTTCAATACCTGGTACAAAAATAAATAAATAAATAAATAAATAAATAATACAGTTTCTTCAAATTATCCAATTTGATTATTTCATCCAATTCTTGCTGTAATCCTGCCTGATATAGTTGGATAATGTTGGTGTGAGATGAGGCTAACAAGATATGCTGAAATACATAATCATTTTTTAAAGATTGTTTGGACTGTACTTTAAAAAAAATAAAAGAAATCAAGAATAAACAATGGTAAGGAATCCAGAATGAATGTGAGTAGATCATTTAGGAAACTTGATCAGTTACCCAGGAAAGACTAAACCTATTTGCCATGAGGAGTTGATGAGGAGATGAAGATTGCTTCTAGATTTGCAGCTTGCATAACCAGAGGATATTTTGGTTGTACTATGGAGAACACTGGAAAGAAATGGTATTTCCAAGTCTAGACAAGCAGGTACAATGAGGAGTTCCCTTGGTTTGATTTCCAGTATGTTTGCTATAAGAATACTTTGGATGCGATTTGCTAAAATTTTGTTTAGAATTTTTGCGTCGATGTTCATTAAGGATATTGGTCTGAAATTTTCTTTCCTCAATGTGTCTCTGTCTGGTTTAGGTATCAGGGTAATATTGGCTTCATAGAATGAGTTTGGGAGGGTTCCCTCCTCTTCTATTTTATGGAATACTTTGAGAAGTATTAGAAATCACATACAAAAACATTAAAAAGATAGTGCACCATGATCAAGTGGGTTTCATCCCAGGGATGCAAGGTTGGTTCAACATCAGGAAATCAATAAATGTCATTCACCATATCAATAGACTTAAAGTCAAGAATCACATGATTATTTCCATAGATGCAGAAAAAGCATTTGATAAAATACAGTACCCCTTCATGCTCAAAACACTAGAAAAAATAGGGATAGTGGGAACATTCCTTAACATTGTAAAGGCCATCTATGCTAAGCCCATGGCTAATATCATTCTAAATGGTGAAAAACTGAAAGCGTTCCCCCTAAAAACTGGAACAAGGCAGGGATGCCCTCTTTCACCACTTCTTTTCAATATCGTCCTTGAAACTCTAGCCAGAGCAATTAGACAGACCAAAGAAATTAAAGGGATACAAATAGGAAAAGAAGAACTCAAACTATCCCTATTTGCTGATGATATGATTATATACCTAGAGGAACCAGGAAATTCCACCAGAAAACTTTTAGATCTCATAAGTGAATTCAGTAAAGTAGCAGGATATAAGATCAATGCACATAAATCTAAGGCATTTTTATACATAAATGATGAATCTTCAAAAGAGATTTGAGGAAAACTACCCCATTCACAATAGCATCGAAAAAAATAAAATACTTGGGAATCAATCTCACAAAAGAGGTGAAAGACCTCTACAATGAGACTACAGAACACTAAAGAAAGAAATTAAAGAAAACCTTAGAAGATGGAAAGATCTCCCATGTTCTTGGATAGGAAGAATTAATATTGTCAAAATGGCCATACTACCAAAAGTGCTATACAGATTCAATGCAATTCCAATTAAAATCCCAATGATGTACCTTACAGAAATAGAGCAAGCAATTATGAAATTCATCTGGAAGAATAAAAAACCCAGAATAGCTAAAGCAATCCTTGGCAGAAAGAGTGAAGCAGGGGGTATCGCAATACCAGATCTTCAACTCTACTACAAAGCAATAGTAACAAAAACGGCATGGTATTGGTACCAAAATAGAAAGGTGGATCAATGGTACAGAATAGAGGACACGGACACAAACTCAAATAAATACAATTTACTCATACTAGACAAAGGGGCCAAAAATGTGCAATGGAGAAAAGATAGCCTCTTCAACAAATGGTGCTGGGAGAATTGGAAATCCATATGCAACAGAATGAAACTAAACTCATATCTCTCACCATGCATGAAACTAAACCCAAAATGGATTAAGGACCTCGGAATCAGACCAGAGACCTTGCATATTACAGAAGAAAAAGTAGGTCCAGAGCTTCAACATGTCGACTTAGGACCAGACTTCCTCAACAGGACTCCCATAGCACAAGAAATAAAAGCAAGAATCAATAACTGGGATAGATTCAAACTAAAAAGCTTTCTCTCAGCAAAGGAAACTATCAGCAATGCAAAGAAAGAGCCTACAGAGTGGGAGAAAATCTTTGCCAATCATACTTCAGATAGAGCACTAATCTCCAGAATCTATAAAGAACTCAAAAACTCTACACCAAGAATGCAAATAATCCAATCGACAAATGGGCTAAGGAAATGAATAGACACTTCACAGAAGAAGATCTACAAGCAATCAACAAACGTATGGAAAAATGTTCAACATCTCTAGTAATAAGAGAAATGCAAATCAAAACCACCCTAAGATTCCATCTCACCCCAATTAGAATGGCGATTATCAAGAATACAAGCAACAACAGGTGTTGGTGAGGATGTGGGGAGAAAGGTACACTCATACATTGCTGGTGGGGTTGCAAATTAGTGCAGCCACTCTGGAAAGCAGTGTGGAGACTCCTTAGAAAACTTGGAAAGGAACCACCATTTGACCCAGCTATCCCACTCCTTGGCCTATACCCAAAGGTCTTAAAATCAGCATATTACAGAGATATAGCCACATCAATGTTCATAGCTGCTCAGTTCACAATAGCCAGATTGTGGAACCAACCTAGATGTCCTTCAATTGATGAATGGAAAAAGAAACTGTGGTATATATATACAATGGAATATTATTCAGCCTTAAAGAATGATAAAATTATGGCATTTGCAGGCAAATGGATGAAATTGGAGAATATCATGCTAAGTGAGATAAGCCAATCTCAAAAAACCAAAGGACGAATGATATCGCTAATAAGTGGATGATGACACATAATGGGGGGTGGGAGGGATTAGTGTTAGGGTTAGAGTTAGGGTTAGGAAGGGGGGCAAGAATGGAGGAAGGAAGGACTGTATAGAGGGAAAAGAGGGATGGGAGGGGTGGGGGGGAAGGGAAAAAAGAAAAAAAAGAAAAAAAAAAAATACTTTCGGACATCCAAGATGAGGACAAGTTACCAGCTGGACTTCTGGGCTTGGAACTTGGAAGAGAGGGTTTGAAGATGTAAATTTGTGAGATATGAACTGATTGCCTAGTGACACAGCAAATAGATAAAAGATAAATGAGGAAAGGGTCATGGATGAAACTTGAGGAATCCCATCATTTAGTGACTGGATGGAAGCAAGGTGAACAAATGAAACTTAGAAGGAGGAGCTCGAGAGAAAATGGGAAATCCATCTATTAAAATAGTTCTGTGCCTAATATAAAAGTTTAACAGGCAGACTATAGGAGTTTTTCCAACATCCAGAACTCTCTTACCTGGTGATGACAGCCTGTGGTTTCAAAGTCTTATTAGGTTTCCCTGAAACCTTGGGAACCAACAGAGACAGTGTATATAGTAGAGGGTCTAGAAATACCGGCTCAGAGTCAGGGAACAGGGTTTGCATTCTAATATCACCTTCGATCAGCTGAATGACATCAGGGAAATGGGAATAAATTTGTTTCTTCCATTTTAAGATCTTGTGAAATTAGAATAATATATGTGAAGTCTATAGCACAGTATATATGACACATAAAAGTTGGACATTTTTATTTTTCATGAAAAAGACAATAATAACACTAGGAAAGCAAAACAAAGTAAAAGAAGGATGGATGAAATATAATAATAGAAAGCTGGGAGACACACTGATCACTAGATTAGAGACATGAGGGAGTGAGGAAAAGCAGGAAGAGAATAAGATCAAGGAACATCAGCCCACTGGCACCAACAGCTCCCCTGCCAGCTTCAGAACCCACTCTGGTGCTTTCACAAAAAATAGCGAAGTACCCAAAAAAGGAATGGGGAAGAAGAATATGCAAATGAAGAAAGAAGCCAGGCCTTCCACAACTGTATTTTATTTCAAATGACCAAGAACATTCTGTACTTTTTTTTTCCTGCGTTTTTCTGCATCGTACGTAAACACTGCCTTTCGGCAACGTCAGTTAAAAATATTTTACATGGTTCACACTGGAGTTTTGATTCCAAAGTTTTAGGCACCTACAGAGCCATTTCAGTATTTGAAGTGGCTGCTCTGTGAAGATGACTAACTCGTATGGTTTGCCTGACACTTTCCTGGTTTCAATACTGTAAATTCCATGTTCTGGCAAACCTATCAGTCTGGGGGAAATTGAGATGGTTGGTCACACTACTGATAATGTCCCCCTGAGGCTTAAGAAAGAAGAGAACTCCCTCAATCATTTTGATCCCAGGGCATAAAACCATTTTGTATATAGAGAGGAGAAGATTTATGTAAGGTATAATTTAAGAAGAAACCAAAACCTTTTACCTCCAAATCCAGCTGTTCTTCATCCTCAGTCCTCTTTCTACTTCCATTATGTTGATGGATCCTGCCTGAAATTCTGAACAGGACAATTCTCAGGGCCATATGATACTTCCCTTAATGGCAATGTGACCTAGGAGAGACAAGAAAGCTCTTATCATGCATTAATGATATATATTATCGCGTTCCCTCTGCCCGCAGAGAGAGACACGACAAACGTCTGAAGCTTTGGAAGTTTATTGTGCACAGTCCCTCTCCTACACTTCTCTTACTCCTAGCTTCCGCGCACTCCCAGCTTCCCTTCTCCCAGCTTCTTCCAGCTTCCGCGCTCTCCCAGCTTCCAGCCTCCACCTCCGCCGCTTCTTCCGCTTCTCCCTCTTCTTCAGCCCCCTACTCTCTCACCCACCAGGCTTATATACACTTCAACCAATCAGGGGAGAGTACACGAGGTAAACGCGGACAGCTGCAAGCCTAGGATAGGTACACGAGGGGGGCATGCTCTAATCACATCGTTAACTAGCCAATCATTGGAATTCGCTGGTTGTTTACTGTATAGCTGGCCGCTTTTGGCTCAGCGTCAGGTGCCATCTTGACCATGTCCAAAGGCTGGGGGTCCCGGAAACCCCGACAATATATATTTATCAGATGTTATAACGTATAATATAATTTATCAGATGAGTCAGTTCCCAGGCAAACTCCATGGAAATGAATTAAAATGATGTAAATTTTGATGGATTACAGAACAGGTCAAGAAAGATTTAGATCATGGAAGAGATTCCACATGCATTGATTTAGGTAGGGCACCATGGTAGAAGCATCTAGATTTCTAGAGAAGAATTTCAAAAATTCTTTCACTACAACTTGTCCCAAGTTTCTCTCCTCAAAAGGACTTCAGGGCAAATTAACTTTGGAAAACTCCATATTCTCTCACCTGTTTTAGTCAACTTTTTCATTCTGTGACTAAAAGACCCAACTAGAACAATTGTAGAGGAGGAAAAGTTTATATGAGGGCTCACATTTGAAGGCTCAGTGGTGTTAGAAGGCCAACTCTGTTCCTCGGGTCTCTGGGTGAGGCAGAACATCATGGCATAGGAGTATGGTGAAGGGAAGCAGCTCACATGATGATCAGAAAGCAGAGAGACTCCACTTGCCAGATACAAATATATATCCCATGGCCCTGCTCCCAGTGAACCACTTCCTGTAGTCACACCCCTCCCACCTTCAGATACCACTCAGTTAATCCCATCAGGGACTAATTCACTAATCAGGTTAAAGTTATAACCAATCACTTCTCCTCCAAACCTCCTTGCATTGTCTCACACATGAGCTTTCAGGGTACACCACATCTAAACTTAACACACTCAACCCTCTTTGGAGATTCAACATGAAGAGCAGCATATTAAGAACTCTGAGATATCCAACATTAATAATCCTTTTAAATTTAAAATATTGTGTAATTCATCATTTTTCTATTTTATCATTCAAACCTTTTGTAATAGCATCTATTCCACAACCTCCCCCCTCCCGCTTTTTTTGGGGGGGATGCTATAATCTTTGAAGAAGAAAAAAATTTTTCTTTAGCACTAAGTTAATAGCTGCTAAAGGAATAAGATGATAACCCAAAAATATTGGAGGTTCTTTAAAACCAACCAAACAAAAAAAAGCTCATCTACTTTGCAATGTATCCACGCAGATATTTACTCTTTCATTCATTCACTACACACATTTGTGATTACTAAATATTTATAATCATTTACTGTGTGTAGTAAATGCAGAATTCTGGGTGAAATATAGGCAAGAACTACACAAAGACCCTGTCCTGATAGAAGCATCACTCTAGTAGAAAAATATAAAATTAAGCTTGTGCTTTTTTTTAAAAATTATTTTGGTTGTAGATGGACACAATACCTTTATCTTATTTATTTATTTATTTTATGCAGCACTGAGCATGAAACTCAGTGCCTCACACATGCTAGGCAAGCACTTTACCACTGAGTTACCAACACAGCCCCGAGCTTGTGCTTTTAACACTTCTTGAAAGACATTTGTAAAATAAACTTCTGACCTGCGGACCTGGCTCTGAGTTCCTAGCTCTGTCAGCCCCTACTGCAATTGAGTTCTGACTCTAACAACAGTCTCTGACTCTGTGATTTGAGGTTAGTTATTTTATCTCTCTGTGCCATCATTTCATTTTCTGTGCAAAAATAGGATTAATTAACATGGTAGCTAATAGCATTATTGTGAGGATCAAATGTGAAAGTGCATATGAAGGGCTTTGCAATAGTGCATGGCACATAGTAAGAACTGAATGCATGCTAATATTAGTACTGTCATTGGCAATGTCTAATGAGAGAAACACTTCAAACTTTTAATTGGAGGATGGCTCAACTGCAAAGCATGCTGGAATTTGGCACTGTAGGGTCAATGGACAGGAATGATCTGGGGACAGGCAGAGGCTTGTCTAAAGCACAGGCAGGGATGGTTTCCCAGCTGTGTGCCACTTACTGACTTTACCCTTCCATGTCTGAGTTTTCTTGAATGGGAAACAGGCACAAGAATAGCATTTAATTCATAGCATTGTTGTGAAGATGAGCATTAATACATATAAAACACTTTGGATCACACGTGGGCATACAGAAAGCACTCAAAAATACTAGCTATTTTTAAAGACAGGCTGTGTTGAAGAGGGAGTATGCTACAACTGGAACTTGGCCAAGAGCACAAGTCACAGGGCTCTAAATATTGTTACTATCCTTTTGATATGGATTCAGGAAATGGGAGCACTCTAGATAAGGGCAATTATTTGAATTAATTCATGGAAAAATCAAAATAAATATGGAAATGAGTTATTGCATGAAAAACATCATTTCACACTTTTTCCAATTAATTCTAAATTGTTATGATACTATACAGTTTAATGTTTCTCTACTTGACTCTCCACATTGTATGAATAATTGCCTTTTAACTTATCTTACATTATCTGTGGGAGATACGTTGCTCCTAGAAATGGTGCCATGGATTACAATCTTCTGGGATCATTATAAAACATCCTGATGCCTAGGAACTGGTTCAGTTATTCTAGGGTAGGACCTGGACATCTGCATTTTTTTTTTTTTCAAATAACCCAGATCATTTCAGTGTGCAGCTGGGGCTGAGAACTATCTTAGAAGAGATAGTTCCAGAATTCAAATCAGTGGTCATCAAAAACCTTTTTCTCACAGCTGCTATCTATAAGTACATCAGCATGATGAATAATTCCTGTGTTTTTTTCTAACACTACTGAAATCAGACTTTAATTTCTTTTTCTTTCACTAAGCAAAGGGGAAAAAAGGAGAAAGAAGAAAAACTTTTTTTTCTCCATTTAACTGACACTCAGCATCTGCTTTAGGACAAACATTGTGTTTATTTCTAAAGATACAGCAATGGATAACTTGTATTGCATAGCATGGTAAAGGATTTGTGGTATAGTATGTTGCTTACCTAATACTCTCACATCCTACATATCCAAAGTTTAGAGAATAACTCATATCTGTTTAAACTAATTTGCAAATTCTTTAGGTGAACTTTTCAATTTTTCAATGTGGCAAAATACTTATGTCAAAAAAATTACCATCTTAGTCATTTTTAAGTACACAGTTCAGTGGTATTAGGTATATTCATATTATTATGCAACCATTATCCCATCTATATTCAGAACTCTTCATTTTCAAAAACTGAAACTCTATACTCATTAAAAAATATACTTTCCCCTCCTTTTAATCCCTGGCAACCACATTCTACTTCCTGTCTCCACAAAATTGACTCCTCTAGGTGGTTCATGCAAGTGGAATCATAGTATTTGTCTTTTTTGTGACTAGTTTATTTGACTTAGGATAATTCCTCAAGGTTCAACCACGTTGTAGGATATATTAGAATTTCTCTCCTTTCGGAGGCTGAATAATATCCCAATGACATTGTCATTGTCCAATACACCATGTTTTACTTATCCATTCATCTGTTGATTGATGCTTGGGTGGCTTTAATGTTTTAGCTAGTGTGAATAATGCTTTCAAAAACATAGGTGTTCAAACATCTCTCTAAGACTCTACTTGTAAATTTTGGGGGTATATATCTAGAGGTAGAATTATAGCATCATATAGTCATTCTATTTTTTTATTTGTTCTAATTAGTTATACATGACAATAGATGCATTTATGTACTTTGATTAAATCATACATAAGTGGGGTATAATTCTCATTTTTCTGATTGTACATGTTGTAGAATCACATTGGTCATGCAGTCATATATGTACATAAGGTAATAATGTCTGTTTCATTCTATTATCCTTCCTATCCCCATATCCCCTCTTTTCCCTTCACTCCCTTCTATCTAATCTAAAGTAACTCTATTCTTCCCTGCACCCTCCCCCTTATTGTGAATTAGCATCTGCATATCAGAGAATACATTCAGCCTTTGTGTTTTTGGGATTGGCTTATTTCATTTAGCATGATATTCTCCAACTCCATCCATTTACCAACAAATGCCATAATTTCATTCTTCTTTAAAGCTGAGTAATATTCTATCAAATATATATACCACATTTTCTTTATCCATTCATCTATTAAGGGGCACCTAGGTTGGTTCCATAGTGTAGATATTCTGAGTTTAGCTACTATTGATGTGGCTGTGACACTGTAGTATGCTGACTTTAAGTCCTTTGAGTATAAACTGAGGAGTGGGATAGCTGGGTCAAATGGTGATTCCATTACAAGTGTCCTGAGAATACTACAGATTCCTTAAATGATACTACAGATCTCCATACTGCTTTCCATAATCATTGCACCAACTGCAGTCTCATATCAATGTATGAGTGTACCTTTTCCCCCACATCCTCACCAATATTTATTGTTGCCTATATTCTTGATAATTGCCATTCTGACTGGAGTGAGATGAAATCTCAGTGTAGTTTTTATTTGCATTTCTCTAATTGCTAGAGATGTTGAACATTTTTTCATATATTTGTTGACTGTATTTCTTCTTCTATGAAGTGTCTATTCAGTTCCTTAGACCACTTTTTTTTTTTTTTTTTTTTTTTTTTCAGTACTGGGGATTGAACCCAGGGCTTTCATGCTTACAAGGCAAGCACTCTACCAACTGAGCTATATCCCCAGCCCTAGACCACTTATTGATTGGGTTATTTGAAGGTTTTTTGGTGTTGTTTTTTGAGTTCTTTATATATCCTAGAGATTAATGCTTTATCTGAGGTGCATGTATTAAAGATTTTTTTCCCAATCTGTAGACTTTTTCTTCATATTACTGATTATTTCTTTTACTGAGAAGAAGCTTTTTAGTTTGAATCCATCCCATTTATTGATTCTTAATTTTATTTCTTATTCATTAAGGGTCTTGTTAAGGAAGCCAGAGTCTAGGTCAATATGGTGAAGATTTGGGCCTACTTTTATTTCTAGGGGGCACAGGGTCTCTGTTCTAGTTCCTAAGTGTTTGATTCACTTTGAGTTGGGAATCAACATTAAAAAGAGGTAAAACACCTCTACGATGAAAACTACAGAACGCTAAAGAAAGAAATTGAAGAAGACCTTAAAAGATGAAAAATCTCCCATGCTCCTGGATAGGTAGAATTAATATTGTCAAAATGGTTATAGTACCAAAAGTGTCATACAGATATAATGCAATTCCTATTAAAATCCCAATGACATGCTTCATAGAACTAGAAAAGTTAATCATGAAATTCATTTGGAAAAATAAGAGACCCAGAATAGCCAAAGCAATCCTTAGCAAGAAAAGTGTAGCAGGAGGCATCACAATACCAGACCTTAAATGATACTACAGAGCTATAGTAACAAAAACAGCTTGATAATGGTACCAAAACAGACATGTGGACCAGTGGAACAAAATAGAAGACACAGAAACAAATCCACACAAATACAGTTATATCATACTAGACAAAGGTGCCAAAAACATTCAGTGGAGAAAAGATAACCTTTTAAAACAAATGGTGCTGGGGAAAATGGAAATCACATGTAACAAAATGAAATTAAACCTCTTATCTAGTCATTCTATTTTTAATTTTTTGAGAAACCACCATAACTATTTTCCACAATGGCTGTAATCATTTACAAGGCACAGGGTTTAAATTTTTTACGTCCTCACCAACACTTATTATTTTCTGTTTTACTGATAGTAACTGAGTGGGTTTAAGTCTCATTGTTCTTTTGATTTGCTTTTCCATAGTGATTAGTGACATTGAGCATCTTTTTCTCATGTTTTATGGTCACATATCTTCTTTGGAGAAATGTTGGGGTCTTTTGCTCAGTTTTGAATTTAATTTTTTTTTCTGTTGAACTTTAGAAGTTCCCTATATGTTCTAGATATTAACCCCTTATTATATATGTGATTAGCAAGTATTCTCTCCCATTTGGTAAGTTGTCTTTTAACTCAGTTGATGATGTCTGTGAATACATTACTTTTTCATTTTCAAGAAGACTGCTCTATTTTTGCTTTTGCTGCATGTATCTTTGGTGTAATATCCAGGAATCATTGCCAGGTTCAATGTTGTGAAGCTTTTGCCTTTATAGTGTGTTTTTTTTAAGTGATATAAATAGATTTTATTCAGGAACTGATGCACAGAAGAAGAGAGTTTTATAGTTTTAGTTCTTACATTTACGTCCTCAATTTGTATTGCGTTAATTTTTGCACATGGTATTAAGTAAGGGCACCAGTTCATTCTTTTGCATGTGAATATCTGATTTTCCCAGCACCATTCATTTAAAAAACTGTCCTCTCCCTTATTGAATAATCCTGACACCTTTGCTGAAAGTCATTTGATTGTGTGGGTGAGAATTTCTAATCACTCTATTCTACTCTACAGATCTATATATCTATCTTTATGCCAGTTTCTTAGGTGAAATATTAATGAGTCATAGATGACTATAGTATCAGTAAAGGGTCAAAAGAAATATCAGAGCTATAATTATATTTATATATTATATTCATATATATAAATATGTTTATTATATTTATATTTTAATTATAGCCAATATTATATTTTCAGCATAGAAACATATTAGCCATATGCCCAAACAATGCAGCTTCTAGTCATTTCCAGTATTGGCATCTTTAGTAGGAGCCAAAGCAACAGAAATAGCCAGTACAGCCTCGAATGCTTTGCTTTCCTCATCCCTTTTCCTGCTTGCCTCTGTGGTTCCTCCTTGCTATCTCTGCCCTTCTATCACTTCCACTAAGCAGACTGACATTGAAAGAAATTTTCTGTTTTCAGACTTTGAGTTTGCTTTGGGAGGGATAAATTTGTCAGCCTAATTGTCAGCCATTTACATCTTAGTGTAAAATACAGAATGCTGATTATCTTGGTTACTTAGAGACCAATGAGATCGAAACTGCAGAGAAAAATATCTAACCTGATATCTACTCTGTTGCAGAGTCAGAACTATAGAAACCCAGATACCCATTCAATGTTTCTTTCACCCTATTGCCTCTTCATGTAGAACTAAGAGCAGGTGTTTTAATAGAAATGTGGATAAGAATTCTCAATGCTTTGGGTTGCATTGTGAATGGAAACAATTTGGGAAAGGGTACATAAAAGGAAGGTAAGAGATGAAAAGCATTGCCTGCCTCTGTATTTTGCTGAGATCTAGCTCTTGATCAAATTTAACTAAGAATGGGCTGGGTATTTCAGAAAATGGAATTAGCCTTGAAAAGTTGTTTGCTCCATTCTACTGGAGTTTGCAAGATACTCTGAGCTAGTCAGAGACTCAGACAGAACACATATTTGAATATCAACTACAAAGATAATGCTTTTCTTGTCCTAGGGATTAAGAAGGGTTTATGGCTCCTGCTATTTCACATTCTGCTCTTACAAGAAAGAGACCTGAAATTCTCTGACAGCAGGAGAAACTCTTACCTCATCAGCAGAAATTCTCACAGATACCATGGTTTCTAGTTATTTTCTTAACCTCTGTACCCTTGATTTTCTGTTATCATCATATTTGGGGAAGTCATCACAGAAAGGGCAAAAACTATAATGACAGTTTAAAATAGTGCTGTATAAGAAAGGAGTCCATTTTAATGTAAATTGGCCAAAACATACACCTAAATTTATTAAATTTATACACTTTTTTCATGATTCCCTAGGTGTTCGGCCTAAGGTAAAAATCATAACTGGTCAAGTTTAGGTTGGAACACACTCTACTTGGACTGCCTGACATTGGAAGGTTTTTTATTCCTCATTTGTGGTTTTCATGGGCTACCAATCTGCTATAAATTTAGGTATCCCTAATCTGGGTTGGCTGTGAGATTTATTGTTAAAAATGAAGCAATAGCAGGAAGACAAAATATAAATATACCAGTTTGATATTATGACTGCTTTTTATTTATTCAAAGAATACTTCTTCTATTATTCTCCCTATTAGTTATAGTCTGGTGTCAAACTTTCTGCATATCTTTTTAAATCAAGATATTGAAAAAGAGTCTTTTGATGCTGTGTGCTCAGTCTTGAAATTATTTGCCGCAATATTGCTGCCATAGGCTCTTCGTGCTAAATTTAAAGAGAAGTTTCAATGGACAATCATTTAGAACATTTAGAATATTCAGAGGAAATGAACATTTGAATGAATCATTGACCCAAACAAGAAAAGCTTCCATATTATTTTAAATGCCTCAGAAATCCTCAAGTAATCAGCAGTGAATTTGAGTACAGTGGAACATCCCTAGATCTTTGCTTCAAGAGCAAAATTAATCACCCTTCCGGGTCCAGATAAAAATTAACATTCTACAATGCTCCCTTCCTAGTACTCACTGGGTGAAGATGTATTTTACCTCATCAGAGAATATAAATAAGCTAGTGCTAAAATATGCAATCCAGCCGGAAACAATCATTATTAACCGTCTGCTCTGTTATACAATAGAACTTTTTGAGGTCACTCCCAAACAGCTCCACTAAATAATGATAATCAATCAAAATCAAATGCGAATTGTTTATAATATCTAATCTGTCCAATATTATTCAACTCTTTGAAAGACCTACTTTTGCACTTCTTGCAATTAAAATTATGTCTACCAATACTGAAAATATTATATTTCTTGATCTTAGTGGTAACTATAGAGGGCCTTCACTTTATAAGATAAACTCACTAATATAAGCATGCTTTATTCATATGCTACTTCATAAAATATTTTAAAAAGAAACTATAAAAGAACCTCCATAATAATGTTTGGAAAAATATTCATAATTCATATCACAGAGCATGGGTGAATTTTCCTAATAATAGATAGACCTCTTAAAATAAATAGGAAAACATCCACAACTCAAGAAAAAAATGTGCAAAGAATATGAATTTGCACTTCATAGAAAAAGTTTATACCAGTGGGCCTTAAACATATAATGGTTAATCTCATTTATGGCAAGGGAAATGCAAAGGAAACTATTGAAATAGCATGTTTTTGTATATCACATTTTAAAAGGTCAAAAAGGTAGTTAACACTAACTAACAAGACCAAGATAAATAGACACACTTCTCCCTATTCAGATATAATGCAATTAAGTTTCAGATTATATTCTTCCTAGGAATAGACAAAGCAATCATGAAATTTACTTGGAAAATTAAGAGGCCCAGAATAGCCAAAGCAATCCTCAGAGAGAAAAGTGAAGCAGGAGACATCACAATGCCAGATCTTAAATTATACTACAGAGCTATAGTAACAAAAATGGTATGGTATTGGTACAAAAGCAGGCATGAAGATCAGTGAAACAGAAGACACAGAGACAAACCCACGTAAATACCGTTATCTCATCCAAGACAAAAGTGCCATAAACATGCATTGGAGAAAAGCTAGCCTCTTCAATAAATGGTTCTGGGAAAATTAGAAATCCAAATGTAACAACATGAAATTAAACCCCTATCTCTCACCATTCACAAAACTCAATTCAAAGTGGATCAAGGACCTAGGCATTAGACCAGAGACCCTACACCTACTAGAAGAAAAAGCAGGCCCAAATCTCCATCATGTCAACTTAGGAACCAAATTCCTGAACAACACTCCTAAAGCGCAAGAAGTAAAATCAAGAATCAATAAATGGGATGGTATCAAATGAAAAAGTTTCTTCACAGCAAAGAAAACAATCAAGAACATGAAGAGAGAGCCGACAAAAGGGGGAAAAAATCTTTGCTATCTGCCCCTCAGATATAAAAAGAAATCAAAAAACTTAACACCAAAAACAAATAGCCCAATCAATAAATGGGCTAAGGAACTGGACAGACACTTCACAGAGGAAGAAATACAATTTGTCAATAAATATATGAAAAAAGGTTCATCATATTTAGCAATCAGAGAAACTCAAATTAAAACTACACTGAGATTTCATCTCACTCCAGTCAGAATGGCAATTATCAAGAATACAAGTAATAATAAATATTGGTGAGGATATGAGGGGAAAGGTACACTCATACATTGCTAGTGGGACTGAAAATTGCTGCAACCACTCTGGAAAGCAGTACGGAAATTCCTCAGGAATGGAACCACCATTTGACCCAGTTATCCCACTCCTTGGTTTATACCGAAAGGACTTAAAATCAGCATACTACAGTGTCACAGCCACATCAATGTTTATAGCAGCTCAACTTATAATAACTAAGCTATGGAAACAACCTAAATGCCCTTCAACAGATGAATGAATGAATAAAGAAAATGTGGTGCACATACACAATGACATATTACTCAGCCATAAAGAAGAATGAAATTATGGCATTTGTTGGTAAATGGATGGAACCAGAGACTATCCTGCTAAGTGAAATAAGCCAATCCCTAAAATCCTGATGAGAGAATAGATGCAAATGCTGACTTACAATAGGTGTGGCAGGGTGCACGGCCTGGGGGTTTCGAGGTTCACAGGATTAGATGGGGGGAAAGAGGGGTATGGGAATGGGAAAGGCAGTAGAATGAATCAGACATAACTTTCTTATGTTCATATATGAATACATGACCAATGTAACTCCACATTATTTACAACCACAAAAATGGGAAGTTATACTCCATGTATATGTGATATGTCAAAATACATTCTGTCATGTTTAACCAAAAGAAAATAAAAAAATTTTAAAACTACACATTTCTATATTATAAAGGAATATAAGTTAGTACCACTTTTATGGAGGAGATTTCACTGTAACTATCATTTGCAAATAAATTTTCTTTGACCCAGCAATTCTACTTCTAAAATTTCATCCTATAGATGTGTTCAAGCATGTGAAAACTGACACAATATAAGAATATTTATGGCTGCATTGCTTGCAAGAGCCAAAGATGGAAAATAACCTATATACCTACATAGGAAAATAACCTAAACTACCAGTAGTGAACTGATTGAATAATGGTACAGACCTACAATGAAATTAACCCCAGAAAAGAATGAGAATGTTCTTTATGACCTGATATGACATGATCTCCAAGATACACTGCTGGGTGAAAATAAAAACAGGATGCAAGACAGTGTGTATAATAAACTATCATTCACAAAAGAGGAAGGCAGAATATATTAATGTTTGCTTGTATATGTATAAAATATACCTAGAGAGCTATAACAGAAATTTTATCATTGACTTCTAGAAAGGGGAACCGGGTGCCAATTTAAGGAGAACTTTTGTTATGTGATCTTCTGTATCTTTTGAATATTAAACTAAGTGAATATGTTATTTCCAAAATAAAAGGATAAATTTTAAAAAATATGTCCATGAATTTCTGTTCTTTCAAGCAAACCTGAGATGCCTTGCCGATTGGACTAGGTCAGAAGCAAAGTGAAGTGCACTGGAGACCTTATCCTGCCTTAAGGGATTAGCAGGACAGAGAAGTCAGTGTACAGGGTTCAGTTCAGAAAAATTCAGGAATTCTGTTCTGTTTGTGCAGTGTGCTGATTTTTAGTGACTGTTCATGTCTCTGGCGAGTTGCCATTGTTTTTCAAAAGGCAAATTACTAAAGTATTACTACACAGACTAAAATTTTGGTAGGGATTCAGTCTCTCGCAATATTAGTTCCATTAGTCTAAGAAATCCCAGGAATCATTTAAAGTTTGCACTTGTTTAAATTCTAATCCAATGCTATATTTATTGAAATTTTTCTTATTTTTCTGAAGAAAGACCTTTATAAAATGCCTCAAATAGAAGTCATAGAACACAAAAAAGATAGTCTTGGCATTAAGACAACCAGTTTGCTAGGTTGGTGTCATACCTTATTTAAAGTTCAGAAGATATCCAATTCTCTGAAAATAATCAAAATTGGTTTTAGGCAGTTAATTATCAAATGGCCAGGCTGGATTGCCAATCCGATTAACTGTGCCAATACCAATCATTTAAAAAGCTGAATAACAAATAGACCAAGGTAGCAATGGTCTTAACTACCTTGTGGTGGTAAAATACACACTTAGGGAAATTATTTACTTTTCCAATGCCAGTAGCTCACATTTGAAAGGGAAAAACTAAGCAGGCATTTATCAGTTGCTGTTCCTACTGTATAAGACAAAGCATTTATGGAAGGCCTACTCTGCACCAGGCACTTAATTTTGGCTTCTTGATCTTTATGTAAATTCATTTAATTCTACCTATTTTCCGATGAGAAATCAAAGACCTAGAAATCACAGATTCATATTGGGTGAGGCTAGGATTCAAATCAATATCTGGTTAACAATAATTTTATGTAGTTTACTGCCCATAATCCAATTTTGCTGAGTGACAAAATTGGACAAAATGACAGCATATCTTTCTCCTCTAGTTCAAGATTCAGTCTAGGGTTCAGTAAATTCCATGTACTAATCATGTCTCTTCAGTTTCTTTTAATCTGGAAAACTTCTACCACCTTTCTCTCTTTTATGGCATTGACACTTTCAGAGAATACTATCCTTCTACATACTTTTTGAAATAGAAAGTTCCTCACTTTGTGTTCATTTAATATTTCCTTCCTCTTGACGAAATTAAAGTTTTGCATTCTTAACCAGAATGCTGCATAGGACAGCAAAGCTGTATTCTTCATAGGTTATATCACCTAAAAGCACTAAATGTTCATCTATTTCTCATAATGATGGTAACTTTTATCACCTGGTGCAGGTAGTGCCCACTTTCTCCACCCTATAACTGGATTTCTTTTTTCCTCAGTTGCAATCAATGAAAAATCTATAAGACTTTTTATTTACACAAATATCCTGCTTCTCACTAAATTTCCTCTTATGTTGCATTGACAATTTTTGTATGATCCAGTTGTATTAGAATATTTTCTGTTGCTAGAACAAAATACCTGAGGTAGGGTGATTCATAAAGAAAACGGGTTTATTTCACTCATAGTTTTGGAGATCTATGAGCATGGAACTGGCCACTAACTTTTTCTCAGCTCTGGTGAAACTCTCATAGTGGATGGCATCACAATGGCAGGAGCATGTGTGAAAGAGAGCATATGATGAGACAGGAAACCAGAGGGATTCAGGGGCCTGGCTTGTTCTTTTAAAACAACTCGCTTTTTGGACATGGTGGCACATGCCTGTAATCTTAGTGACTCAGGAGGCTGAGGCAAGAGGATTGCAAGTTCAAAGTCAGTCTTAGCAATTTATCAAGGCCCTAAGCAACTTAGTGAGACCCTGTCTCAAAATAAAACACAAAAAGGACTGGGGAACTGGGGTTTTAGTTCAGTGATAGAGAGCTTGCCCAGCATGTGTGAGGCATTGGGTTCAATCCTCAGCACCACATTAAAAAAATAAATAAAATAGTTATTTTATCCATCTACAACTAAAACAAAAAATTTTTTTAAAGCTGAAGCTGAGCAGGGTGGCACACGCCTGTAATCCCAGGGGCTTGGGAGGCTGAAACAGGAGGATCTCGAGTTCAAAGCCAGTCTCAGCAACTTAGGGAAGTTCTAAGCAACTCAGCAAGACCCTGTCTCTAAATAAAATACAAAATAGGATTGGGGATGTGGCTCAGTGGTTAAGCGCCCTTGGGTTCAATCCCTGGTACAAACAAACAAAAAACTCACTCACTCAAGAGTATCACTCCACAAGACAGCATTAATCTTTTCCAGTGGTGATGCCCCATGGCCTAACCACCTTCTAAAGGTCCCACTTCTTCAAGATTTTACTACCTCAACACTGCCACACAAAGTTTCTAAGACACAAGCCCCTGGGGGACACACTAACCATGTCCAAACCGTAGCATCATCCTTACCAGAGTACCAATGATGATCTATCAAATCCAATATGCCCTCCACGTTTACCAGGAAGCCCCTGTCATTCTACTTTAATCAAGAGAAATCACATGCCCTGTTATCTATCTGTTCATCCATTTTTCACTCTATTCATTTTATCATGAGGAGGGATTTGAGTTCATATTTTTTCAGTGATTTATATATAACTCATTATTTTACCTTATGATTTTTGTGTTCAAATTGTCCTAGGGTTAGTCAATGGGAATTCATTCAGCACACTCCTGTGCCTTTGTGGCTTGCCCTTGTTAAGCTTTTGAGACTTCTTTACTGTCTGGAATAACAAAATGTTTCTGTATCATCTTGTATCTACCCTGTCCTGGTCCAAACCCTGGTATCAGTCATTTCTCTGAAAAGTCCTAGCTGTTTTCATCGGGGAATGTTATTAAAGACTAGAATTTGAATGTTAAATATACTGATTGCTGCTGGCATGTTTTTGCTTCTTAGTCCTTTCAGCATACAGAGCTAGGAAATATCTGCATGCATACCCACAACTATTTACATGTGTACACAAATAAACAAACATACAAATATATTTGCATATAACCATAGAAATGTGTTATATCTGCCTCCATCATGGTTCCCACTGATCACTGTCATTATTAATACTCTTGTGTACATGTGACATTGCATGAGGTCTGTTTTTTGTGATCATCGGAACATGACAGAGGTGATGGTATGTCCCTTCTGAGGTTAGGTTGTACAAGACATTTTCAATTTTCTCTCCCTCCTCTCTCTCAACATGGGAGGACAGCTCCCATGGTGTAAGTTAGAGAGGATTATACAGTGAACAACTGAGGCTTTCTTCCAACAACCACATCAGCGAGCTTGGAAGTAGGTCTTTCAGCTCCAAATTACTTTTAGGTGACCACCGTTTTAGTCAATAGACTGATTGCAATTTCATGAGAGACCCTGAGACAGAATCACCCAGAAAGCTGTTCCTGGGTTTCTGGTCATAGAAACTGTAAGGCAATAATCTTTTTAAATTTAAATTTATTTTTAATGATGGATGAAAGCAGTACATGTTAATGGGGTACCATGTAATGCTTTCATACACGTATACAATGTAAAATGCTCGATTCGATTCAACATATCTATTTCCTCAAACATCTATCATCTCTTCATGATGAACCTTTAAAATCCTCTTTTCTAGTTCTTGAAGTATATAGCACATTGTTGCTGCCTATAGTCACCCACTCTGCAATAGTGCACCAGAACTTCCTGCCCCTATGTAACTGTAACTCAGTACCCACTGGTCACCTTCTCCCCATCCCTCCCTCCCTCCTCTCCCCAGCCTCCAGTGGTCACCATTCTATTCTCAACTTCCACCAGGTCAACTTTTTTGAGATCCCACAAATGAGTGAGATCATATAGTATCTGCCTTTTGGGGTTTCACTTAACATAATGATCTCCAGTCCCATCCATGTTGTTGTAAATAATGGAATTTCATTCTTATCATGACTGAAAAGTATTCCATTGTGAATATATGTGTACTACATATTCTTTATCCATTCATCAGTTGATGGACTCAGTCTGTTGCCATTTCTTGGCTATTGTGACTCATGCTGTAATGAACATGGAAGTGCAGATGTATCTCTGGCAGATTTATTTCAGTTCTTTTGGAGGTACATGTACTAGTGGGATCGTTGAATCACACAGTAGTTCTATTTTTCAATTTTTTGATGACTCTCCATTCCATTTTCCATAAGTGCCATGAATTTTTGTTTTAAGCTGCCAAATTTTAGGGTAATTGTTATTCATCAATAAATACCTACTCTATATATATATACACATATTAGACACATTTTAGAAATGTTGAGTATACACTGATAATCTCCAATTCTAACCCCTTACCACAGAATTTTTTTCTTGTCTTTCCCTATTTTGTATTTGTACATCCTTCTTTCCTTATTGAGAAGTCTTGCTTCGAACATTATCCATGTGCATATTCATTTGCATAATCCTATTATACATTAAATAATTGCTTCATTATACTGTTTTATAAGCAAGCCTATTTAAGAGTTCATAATTTGTGTGCAGTTCTTCTCCTTCCAGCCTCCAAACTGAGGACACATAGTCAAATATCATATTCATAAATTATTTGTATTACTTCTTTCCTTCTTTTTTTCTTCCTTAATGTGATTCTGATAATTACTGGATATAAAGTTAGGTTAGTTGCCATTTTCTTTCAGTGTTAAGGTTTCTTCCCTCTTCTCATAGTTATTTAATTTCTTGAATAAAAAGTGTATGTAGGATATTAACACACGTCCAAAGACAAAAACTAAAACAGTCACTCTCAGAAAGTGTTACTTTCTTTTTTTTTTATTGTAAACAAATGGGATACATGTTGTTTCTCTGTTTGTACATAGAGTAAAGGCATACCATTTGTGTAATCATAAATTTACATAGGGTAATGTTGTTTGATTCATTCTGTTATTTTTCCCTTCCCCCCACCCCTCCCACCCCTCTTTTCCCTCTATACACTCCTTCCTTCCTCCATTCTTGCCCCCCTCCCTAACCCTAACTCTAACCCAAACACTAACCCCTCCCACCCCCCATTATGTGTCATCATCCACTTATTAGCGATATCATTCGTCCTTTGGTTTTTTGAGATTGGCTTATCTCACTTAGCATGATATTCTCCAATTTCATCCATTTGCCTGCAAATGCCATAATTTTATCATTCTTTATGGCTGAGTAATATTCCATTGTATATATATATATACCACAGTTTCTTTATCCATTCATCAGTCGAAGGACATCTAGGTTGGTTCCACAATCTGGCTATTGTGAACTGAGCAGCTATGAACATTGATGTGACTGTATCTCTGTAATATGCTGATTTTAAGACCTTTGGGTATAGGCCAAGGAGTGGGATAGCTGGGTCAAATGGTGGTTCCATTCCAAGTTTTCTAAGGAATCTCCACACTGCTTTCCAGAGTGGCTGCACTAATTTGCAACCCCACCAGCAATGTATGAGTGTACCTTTCTCCCCACATCCTCACCAACACCTGTTGTTGCTTGTATTCTTGATAATCGCCATTCTAATTGGGGTGAGATGGAATCTTAGGGTGGTTTTGATTTGCATTTCTCTTATGACTAGAGATGTTGAACATTTTTCCATATGTTTGTTGATTGCTTGTAGATCTTCTTCTGTGAAGTGTCTATTCATTTCCTTAGCCCATTTGTCGATTGGATTATTTGCATTCTTGGTGTAGAGTTTTTGAGTTCTTTATAGATTCTGGAGATTAGTGCTCTATCTGAAGTATGATTGGCAAAGATTTTCTCCCACTCTGTAGGCTCTTTCTTTGCATTGCTGATAGTTTCCTTTGCTGAGAGAAAGCTTTTCAGTTTGAATCTATCCCAGTTATTGATTCTTGCTTTTATTTCTTGTGCTATGGGAGTCCTGTTGAGGAAGTCTGGTCCTAAGTCGACATGTTGAAGCTCTGGACCTACTTTTTCTTCTATAAGATGCAAGATCTCTGATCTGATTCCGAGGTCCTTAATCCATTTTGAGTTTAGTTTTGTGCATGGTGAGAGATATGGGTTTAGTTTCATTCTGTTGCATATGGATTTCCAATTCTCCCAGCACCATTTGTTGAAGAGGCTATCTTTTCTCCATTGTACATTTGTGGCTCCTTTGTCTAGTATGAAGTAATTGTATTTATTTGGGTTTGTGTCCGTGTCCTCTATTCTGTACCATTGATCCACCTTTCTATTTTGGTACCAATACCATGCCGTTTTTGTTACTATTGCTTTGTAGTAGAGTTGAAGATCTGGTATTGCGATACCCCCTGCTTCACTCTTTCTGCCAAGGATTGCTTTAGCTATTCTGGGTTTTTTATTCTTCCAGATGAATCCTAATGATATACCTTACAGAAATAGAGCAAGCAATTAAGAAAGTGTTACTTTCATCTTTATCCTTTCCACTTCATATCCCCAATAACCTTTCACAGGTTATAGTTTTAAAAACTCATTGTTTTCCTATTTAGACAGGCCAGATGGTGCACACCTATAATCCCAGTTGCTTGGGACACTCAGGTAGGAGGATTACAAATTCAAGGCCAGCCAGGGCAATTTAGCAAGCCCCTATTTCAAAATAAAAAATAAAATGTGCTGGGGATATAACTCAGTGATAAAGTGCCCCTGGTTCAAACCTTAGTACTTCTAAAAATGAACAAACAAGCAAAACAAAAACAAAAACAAAAAACCCTCATTGGCTTCTTGTTTACCATTTCAGGCTTTGTTTTTGTTGTTGTTTTTGTAATGACAAGAAGGTATCACGTGCCTGTTATTTTTTTTTTTTTCATTTTTCCTTGTTTCTTATTCTCATTTTCACTTGGCTTTTTTCATTTAACATTATTTGTCTGGGGCTGGGGTTGTAGCTCAGTGGTAGAGTGCTTGCCTAGCATGTGTGAGGCACTGGGTTTGATTCTCAGCACTACATAAAAATAAATAAATAAAATAAAGGTATTATGTTCTTCTACGACTAAAATATTTTTTAAAGGAGATTATTTGCCTGGACATCATCCTATGTAACATAATAGAGACTTCTCATTCTTTTTTACAGTTGCATATTACTCTATTTCATATATCATAATTTATGGTTGGCTATTTAGGTACATTCTAATATTTTGTAATTATAAATAAAGCTGAAGTTTAAAAAGTATACCTATATATTTTTGTATTTTTGGAAGTCTATCTTAAAAATAAAATCCTAAAAGTGAGATTTCTTGAGCAAAGGACAAATACCTATGTGATTTCGTTTGATAATACCAAATTCATCCCCATTTTATTTTCTCAGTAGTAGTGGAAGAGTAAATATTTCATCACAGTTTCATCAATACAATGTGCTGATTTCAAATTTTAACCAATGTGTTAAATTGAAGAGAAAGGCTACTTGGATGTAGTTTTATTTTGTGTTTCTCTGATTTTGCTAACATTTTTTTAATATGTTTAAAAATAGCTTTAGCCAAGCATGGTGACATACACCTGTGACCCCAACTATTCAGGATGCCGAGGCAGGAGAATCTCAAGTTCAAGGGTAGCCTAGACAACTAAAGGAGATTCTTTCTCAAAATAAAAAATAAAAAGGACTGTAGACATAATTCAGTGGTAGAGTGTCCCTAGATTCAATCATTAGTACAAAAAAAAAAAGAGAGAGAGAGAGAGAGAGAGAACTTTATATTTATTTTTGTGAATTATCTATTTATGTTTTTTTGCTTTTTCCTATCGGGTTTTTAATTACTTTTATTTAATTTTTAAAAGCTATTGATTAAAGATACTAGTCCTTCATCTGTGGTATATATTGCAAAATTTTTCTCCTAGTTCAGTATTTGTCTTTTGAATTTGCTTATGGTGATTTTTTGCCATATTATAGTTTTTAAATTTTATATCTTTCAATCTATCAATTTTTCTTTATTGGTATTACTTCTGGTTTTTAAGTGTTACTTAAATGAACTTTCATACTATAAAAAGCAATTCACTTTTGCTTTCTTCTAGTACTTATGTTTTATTTTTATATTTACATCTCCAATTTAGGAGTTTATTCATGTGTTTTGATCCAATAATTTGACATGTCACCTTAGTCATATACCAGATTTTTATACATTTGTTTCTACTTCTAGAGTCTTATTCTAGTCCATTGATCTTCTGGTGATCATGGTACTGATCCATGCACCCGTACCAAACTGTTTTAAGTAGAAACACTTTGAGCATGTTTTAACATCTACTACTGCTTATCTCCTTTAGAAATGCTATTTTTCAATGTTTTCTGATTTTATTATTTTCCATATGAATTTCACAATCAACTTAGCTACAGTTATGTAAAATAATTTGTTGGAAAGTCAGTGCTTCAGTTAGAATTCATTTATTAACTTAAGGGAGAACTGATATCTTGATCATGTTGAAAAAGTCCTAAACAAAAAAGAAAAAAGTTCTAACAAAGAAAATGCAGGTAAATGTATGGAGTTGGAGAATATCATACTAAGTGAAATAAGCAAATCCCAAAAAAACAAAGGCCAAATGTTTTCTCTGATATGTGGATGCTAATTCACATTAAGAGCGGGTGCTAGGGAAAAATAGAGGTACTTTGTATTAGACAGAGGGGAGTGAAGGGAAGGGAGGGAGCCTAGGAGTGGAAAGGATAGTAGAATAAACTGGACATTATTACCCTATGTGCATATATAATTACAAGACTGGTGTGATTCTACATCATGTACAACCAAAAAACATGAGAAGTTATACTCCGTTTATCTATGATGTGTCAAAATGCATTCTACTGTCATGTATAACTAATTAGAACAAATAAACAAATTAGATTTTAATATTTATTCATATCTAATTATTTTTTGTCTTTTGGGGGTGTTTTTATAGATTTCTTTCTATAAATTGCGATAGCAGAATAATGACCTCCCAAAGATGACCATATTTTAATATCCAGGATTTGTGAAAATGCTATATACTATATTACCAAGGGGAATTAGGACAGCAGATAAAATTAAGGTTGCTTATGAGCTTATCTCAAAATAGGAGATTATCTGGATAGGCTCAACATAATAGCAAGTGTTCTTAAGTGTGGAAGAGAGAAGCAGAAGAATCAATGTCAGAATGATTTAGAAGGAGAAGGATTTGTTGTGTGATTGCAGACTTTGAAGGTGGAAAGATGCCATGAACCAAGGTAAGTAAGCAGCTCTAGAATCCCCAAACACAATAGACAGATTCTCCTGCAGTCTCCAGAAATCAATGCAGCCCTTGATTTAGCATGGTTCTTATCATTTGAGACTTCAGACTTCCAGAACTGTAAGATAATAAATTTGTGGTGTCTAAGATCTAAGATCATGGCAGTTTGCTACAGCAGCAATTGGAACATACAAGTTAGTTATGAGTCAATTTTATCTGGGGACACAGAGCAAATATATATTTCTTATACTCATAGCTGATTTCATCATCAAATCTCTCAAGGTTTCCAGGTATACTGTAGTAATCTAAAATAGAGATAGTTTTATTTTCTTTTTATGTACTTATGTCTATTTTCTCTAGTCTAATTATATTAGCTAAATATCCACAGAATTATGTTATAGTAATGGAGATAGTGGTTCTCTTTGCTTTATAGTGATGCGTATCATGACCTACTAGGAATGCCTTTACTGTTTTCTCATTAAGCCTCTGATTTCTGATTGAGGAAATAACTCAGCACCAGAATTTCCTTTAGGATGTTACACAATGCAACAAAAAGGCACAATTCTTTCTTTAAGTGAGTTTATATTTTAAATATAAAGACTCAGCATTCAGTCTCAAGATAGCTGAAGTATGGATTCTGAAAGATCATTACAATGCAATGTAGCATCATTTTAACTTAAAAATGAGAAAAAGGGCTGGGGTTGTGGCTCAGTGGTAGAGTGCTTGCCTAGCACATGTGAGGCACTGGGTTCGATCCTCAGCACCACATAAAATAAATAATTTAATTAATTAAAAAGATATTGTGTCATCTACAACTAAAAAAAAACTTTTAATGGGAAAAATTAGGTGAGATTAATTTCCTTAACAATTCTTATTAATTCTATAATTCATGACTTTAAGTCTTTAATAAATAAATATAATAGTCAAGACAAACTCTCGCTTAAAATTCAGGATATCTTCATCTGAGGAAGCCAGTTGGAAGGGGCTGCTGCCCTCCCTCTCTGCTGCCGGTTCCTGGTCAGAGCTCGGGGAGTGGGAGTGAGCCTTGGGATTGACTTCAGAAATCGAAGGACTTTCCAAGGAGCCTGATGGGATCCTGTCACTGCTAGTCGATCTCACTGTCCCAGATGAAGACATTATTGACTTGAAGTAAACAGTCCAAGTCTCGTTTGCCATCCTTAGTTTTCTTATGGAGATTTATACTCTTTAAACAGTTCTTACATCATTTCTCAACAAAATGTGACTCCAGCCTGTCAGTCATCTATTGGACCAAAGCTTCTGCACACCTGGCCAGTTTGCGTCACTCTCCAGTGTCCAATGCCATCTTTCTTGACCTTTGTTTCTTTCCTTTCAGGAACCATCAGTCCCCTTGTCATAAAGGTGGTAGATTTCATTGAGGTTTTAGGTTGAAACTTTGAATAAATAAAAAATATTCAATCTTACTAAAAAAAAATTCAGGATGCTTGGGCTGTGGATGTGGCTTGGTGGCTAAGTACCCCTGGGTTCAATTCCCAGTACTTAAAAAAAAAAAAAACTTACAGTAAAATTTAGTGTTTTTCAATTTTTGGTGTATAGTTCCATAGATTTTAATACATGTACAGATTTGTGTAATCACCTCTATGATCAAGATACAGAACATAACATCACACCCAAACTCCCTGTGCCATCTCTTCTTTTTTACCTGAATTATATATCATACATTAAAAAACTGAATTTCTTCTCATATTCCTTGATTTACAAGAATGTGTTCCTTTCATTTTTCCTTCATAGATACTATGTTTCATAGATACTTAGTTTTCTATTGCTGTGTGACAAGTTACCAAAAAATTAATAGCCTTAAAGAACACACATTTATTACCTCAATTCCTTCTTGGTATGAGTTAGCGGGGTCCTCTACTCAGGGAATCACAAGATTGAAATTAAAGTGTTGGCTCGTGTTATGGTTTGGATGTGAGGTGTCCCCCAAAAGCTCACATGTAAGACAATGTAAGAAGGTTCAGAAATTATTGGATTGGGAGAGTCTTAACCCAATCAGTGAATTAATCCCTAATGGGATTAATTGAAATGGTAGGGTGTGGATGGAGGAGGTCGGAATTGGGGTGTGGCTCTGGGGTATATATTTTGTATCTGGTGAGTGGAGACTCTGCTTTCGGATCAACGTGATGTAAGCTGGTTCCTCCACCACCCTCTCCTGCCATGATGTTCACCCTCACCTCTAGTCCCAAGAAATGGAGCTGGCATTCTATGGACTAGGACCTCTGAAACCATGAACCCTCAAATAAACTTTTCCTCCTCTATAATTGTGCTGGTCAGATCATTTAGTCACAGCAGTGAAAAAGCTGACTAAGACAGCTGGGGATGGGTGATGTTGGCTGATGTTCCCATACTCATTCAGGTTATTAGTAGAATTCAGTTCCTAGCAGTTGTGGGACCAAGGACCTCAGCTCCTAGAGCCCACCCGCTCCATAAGCAGTTCATAACATGATTTCCTGCCTCTTCCTAATCAAAAGGAAAGCATGTGTTACTGCTTCTTGTCTCTTTTTGAGCTCACTAGATCAAGACTGGTCTTTCTAATATAATTTCCCTTTGATAAACTCACAGGCAACTGATTAGGGACCCTAATTGAACCTGTAATATCTCTTGCTACTTAAACATAATTGTGACAGTGATGTCCCATCATATTTACAGGTCCAAGTCACATTCAGAAAGAGGGGATTATGTAACGGATGCACATCCCAGGATGGGAATCTTGAAGGCCATCTTAGAATTCTGTCACAGATACCACAGACATTTTAGAAAAAAGTCCTAAAATAATATACCTTTTGTTGTTGTACTAAACTCAAATGACTACAGAAGCTGGCAGGGAACACTAATAAGTAATTTCAGCCAGGTGTGTGGCATCTATATAGCTACACTTAATTTAGATGCTACTCACTCCCAAACAAATGTCTCTCACCACTATTGACAAATCACCGGGTCTCTTTTCAACAAAAGTTAGTAAGCTATAGATGTACTCGGCCATTTTAGGAGCTGGAAACTATCTTAAAATTTTTTAAAAATTGTTCAAACCAAACAATGGATAGTTAAGGTTTGTATTCAGACTATAGTGATTCCTTGCATTCTCTTTACCCTATGTAATTATTGAACTTGTTTCACTGGTAAGTATTCAAATAATGCACTTGAAATTCAGAATGCATTAAAGAGGTTAATCATTTCTCAAGAAGACATTTATCTTTCAAACTTTAAAAAAACAAATGAGTCGTTTCTTCTTGCTTTTATCTTAAAATCGAATGCCACAGGGCAGATTTTTATTGATGGTTTCTCTATTAAAACAAGGTATAATTTATCAAGTTCTAGTAACAGTTTGATATATTGATTTTGAAAAAAATATCTGCCAAGAGATTAGTGATATGATATCTAGAGAAACAGTTACCTGCAAATTAAAAAGCAGAGGTTCTTCGTGATTGACTTATATCACATTAGATATTTATGTCATGTGGGCACTTCATGGAGTTTGACATCAGGACAAATATTATTAATAATAAATCTACCTTTCAGGTATATTGTGAAGTGTAATTAGTTAGTATCTGAAAAGAGCTTTATGCATAGAAACTGATTTATAAATCCCAAGTATGATTTCTCATTAATACCCTTGAATGCATTTGACGTTAATCAAGTATGAATTAATTTGACATGAATCAAAATCGTCCCAAGAATGTTATAAATAGTATAATCATGAAACTCAATGATTTTAACCCAATAGGAAGAAATAAACAATGGAAATAGATATAAACACTTGAGAAAGAATTAAATATGAGTTCGAGATAATAAAAAGGCCTATGAAAAATTTTGTGCAGGGAAATAGTAAAATTGAAAAAGGACACATCAAAACTTACCATTTGACTATTTTTTTGCAAATTTGACCAATTCACTTCGTATGAAACCCTACAGAAGTTAAATCAAGGAAATAATTACCCTCCATAAATCTTTGTAGTATTTGAAAACTCATAAAAATTTCTAGAGGTTATATACACAGGCATCTTTTATTACATTGGAGATTAAGAAGAATCCCTTTTCTGCTGGGCATGGTGGCATACACATATAATCCCAGATATAATCCCAGACTGAGGCAGCAAGATTATAAGTTTAATGTAAAAAAGAAAAAAAATGGGCTGGAAATGTAGCTGAGTGGTAGAGTACTTACCTAGCATGTGCAAAGTCCTGGGACTTCAATCCCCAGTATTGCAAAAGTTCCTTTTTGAAATGTTGACCAGTTATCTTGGAGTTAAAACTATTTCCATTGGAACTGTTACAATTCAGTACTAAAAAGACAAATAAGCCAAGTAGAAAATGGGCAAAGAAACTAAAGAGAAGTTCCTCCAAAGGTAGCTGAATGGCCAATAAGCAAATATAAGGACAACTAATATCACCAGTTAAGAAAATGCAGATTTAAACCACATTGAGATACCACTTTATACATCCTTTATAGGATGACTAGAATCAAAAAGTCATTTCAAGGATGTGGAGAAATCATAACTCTCTAATAGAAATCTAAAATAGTATATCCACTTTGGAAAATAGGCTGGCAATTTC
Source organism: Sciurus carolinensis (assembly GCF_902686445.1). Classification (NCBI taxonomy): domain Eukaryota; kingdom Metazoa; phylum Chordata; class Mammalia; order Rodentia; family Sciuridae; genus Sciurus; species Sciurus carolinensis. The sequence goes on along the minus strand of NC_062218.1, from coordinate 92,204,402 downwards.
TCCTAGAGTTAAAAAATAGAATATGGCTTTACTTCTACTAGGACAGTTATAATTTTTTTAAGTGAAAGTGAGCATTGGTGAGAATGGGGAGAAATTGGAAACCCTATATATTGTTGAGGGGAATGTAAAGTGTACAGCCACTATGGAAAATAGTTTAGTGATTTCTCAAAAAGCTAGACATAAAATTGCCATATGACCTTTTTTCCTAGGCATAACCCAAAAAATTGAAAGCAGGAACTCAAGACATTTGTATAACAATGTCCATTGCATATTTGACTCAAGTGTTCATCAACAGATGATTTGATAAACAAAATGTAATATGTATATATGTTTATATATATGTACATATATATTCCATATATATGTGTATACACACATATACATGCAATGAAATGTTATAAAAAGGAATGAAGTTCCGATACTTACTATAGTATTAATCAACCTCAAAAACATTATCTAAGTGAAATAAGCCAAATATGAAAGAACAGATATTGTATGATTCCACTTATATGAGGTACCTAGAATAGGCAAATTCATAGAGTCAGAAAGTAGAGTAGAGGTTACTAGAGACTGAGGGAGGAAGGAATGAGAAGTGGGTATAGAGATTCAGTTTGAGGTGGTAAAAATGTTTTGTAAGTAACCATGATTACATAACATTGTGAGTAAAATTCGTGGCACTGAATTAATTGTACACATAAGAATTTTTTTAAATGTCAAATATTGTATTTTTACATACACAAGTTTTTAAAATAATGTAGTATATGAAAAGCCACTAAATTGTACACTTCAGATTAGTGAATTATATGATCTGTGACTTATATCTTAATAAAGTTGTAAAAAAGTATTGCTCCTGAAGCCCAAAATCCCTTTTAATTATTACTTACACATATTTTCACAAACAAACAAATTTGTGTATTGCATTCCTGACCTCAAGTAAGTTTTCTTAAACATTTTATAGTCCCATCACAAGTAATCTTAACCATACTTTTCCTTCAAAACATTATCAGAGTTGAAATTTTCTCCCCTACTAGATTACTAGTTCTATAGAGCAAGGGCTAAGTTTTGCTTTTAATTTACTATTGCTTCAGAGAGTCTAGCAGTTTCTGACACATAATTGGTATTGAATGAATAAATCAATAAATGGATAAGATTGGGTTCAGAGTTTGCATAAATAGTTCTGAATCTTAACAACTGATAATGTTAACACTTGTAAAATGTATGAATTAAACAACACATAAAGAGTTCAAATAAGATACTGGCTAGCATATAATTCTTAAAATTGCCTTAGGAAACCACCTTGAGAGACACACCTACAAGCATATTGAATGTAGTATGAACATTGTTAAAGAAAGGTTGACCCAATTGTGATGAAAGATGATGCAAGGGATTTCTAAAGGTTTGGGTACTGTTCTGTAGTTGGATAAAAGATCTGCTTATACATTATGTGAAAATTGAATTGGGGAGACAACATTAAATTTTAGAAAAAAACAAAAGCTACTGATATGAGAAGAAAACTACCAACAAGAGGTCAAGAGATCCAATTTATTTAAAGAAACATTATTTCAGGTAGAAAAATAAAAACACGGTAAAAAAGTCACTTAAAAAGAGTAGCTAACTCCAGAGGAAAACAGACTTCAGACTTCAGAGGTCTGAAGAACTGTAAAGCAAATGCAAAGGATAAATTAAGAACTGAAACTGGGAAAATATTCCTGAAGCTAATTATAATCAGAAAGTGGAACCATTTCCCTAAAGAGGTAATTACAGTAAATTTAATAGTGACATTCAAATGGAAATTAAATGTTTATGGAAAATGTGGTCTTCACTTTTCTGATACAGGAAGTTCTACTGACTGGCTAATGAATTATCAACCTCTTCATCTCCTCCTTCTATCTTTTGCCTTCTGTGAAGTTTTCCATTTTATCCGAGACTAGATCTGCTGAGTGTTTTACAATCATGTGCCTACTTGGCACTTTGTATTTTATAGGAGGCATTTGTTTGAATGCCATATTTAAAACTTCACCTAAGAGACTAGGCCAGTGACATCTATGCAATGTTATTCTCTCATTTTGAGTTCAGTGCAAGAACTATCTTGAGCCAAAATTCTCCTATCTAAAGGACATTGTAGAATATAAAATAGTTTAAATCTCTTATTCAGACAGTTAGCAGTCTACAGATATTTAATACACTTATGTATTTCAAGATATAAATTGGGATTTCTGATTCAAATAGCAAATTTAGAACAAATGTGCATTTCCTCTCTCTCTCTCTGTCTTTGCATCCCAAAAATATGATAATAAAGGAAAAAAATACATATCACATCAGTGAAGGAGAGATTGTGATTTCTAGGTGATAGAAAAGGAGGGTAATCTGTTGACAGACTACACAAAATGAAGATAAGTTCATTAAAAAGGGGAATGCTGATATGCTGGCAGATACTTCGGGGAAGTGGGTACTATGTGAAGGTAAAAATGCAAAGGGGAACCAAAAATGAAAGGGGCTGATGGTCCATCTGTTTCTGAGCAGCTCCATGGGGTACTTTTCTCTGCCAGACTCCTATCCCTTCTCTCCAGACCAACCAAAATTTTATTCCCATGCCAAAGATCAGAGGTCTCTTCTTTTAAGAATTTAGTGAACCGCTTAAGGAGAATTAGAATTATTACGGTAGGTGTCTGAAGCCATTATCGTTTTGATATTTAGAGGCACCTCTGTTTATGGCCAGCTCCCTTTCTGTGCCCATCCCTCATGTGAAGCTTTCCTGGTCAGCTATCCTGATGACTTCAGAGAACCAATGAGAAGCAAGAGTGCACCAGACCTGCTGCCTGGACAGTTCACACAATTAGACATGTCATGGAAGCATGAAGAAAACCATCAGTGTGGGGAAGAAAGAAAAAGATGGTGAGAAGATAAAGCAAAACTTCTATGAAAATGGCGCCATTAGAAGTATTTCTGAGAAAAATAGAATGGATCTAAGATAACAAATTGCAAATTAAGGGGAATAGATGCTGTTTGGGATGTTATTACTAAAAAAGCAAATGCTTCTTCCCTCAAGAAGGAAAATAGTAGAAACTTTAGAAAAAAAGACAAACCCTTTTATATCTTTTATTATTGTCATTGTTGCTACCTGTATGTGTTACTTTGATAAAAATTAAACTCAAAGTTGTTTTTATAAAGACAGAGAGGAAATACTAGATTTGAACCGTCATCTTCTCATTCACATGAATATTAAATGGTCACTAAACTGGGGAAAGGATATACCCTACTACATTCATCAGGGTTTGTCCCTAATCCCCAAGAAGATTAAACATGATCTTAGAAATTGAGGGGAAAATGAAAACAAACAAATCATCCTAGCACAAACATGATGATTTGTAAGAAAACACAGCCACTACTTTAGAATAAGGGGAGCCACGGCTGGCCAGGGTAAGCCTGGGAAGGTAATGGCCTTCATAGATGGAGGTAGTATTAAGAAACTACTAGGTGGGATTGTCTATACAGTGACACCAAAGGCCAGAGGTGGAGGGGGCCCTCATACTGAAAAGAGAATAGAAAGTAATGGTAGTGGGCTGTTATTTTAGATAGCTTGATCAAGAAGCTCCCTCATATAATCTAACAATTCCTCATATAATCTAACAGAGACCTGAATGAGAGAGCAAGCTATGAAAATAACTGAAGGAAGAAAATTCCAGACAAGGAAATCAGCAAGCAAAAAGCTCCTGGGATGGAACCTGTGCTCCATTAGGGCATCTTCTTCAGCGTCTCGAAGGTGTTTCTAATTCAGTGTGTTCCAAAATAGACTCTTGAGACATATCCCTGCACACAGGTCCTTTTCTAGCACTCCCTCCATTAGCAAATGACACAAGCATGCAGCTGCCAGCACAAGCCAGGAAGCTAGAAGTCCTCCCTAATAAGATCCTCTTCCTGTCTACAACAATTCTGCCATCCAGTGTATCCTGAGGATGATCAGCCTAGTCCACCGCATGCTCATGACTTGCAGGGACTCCTGCAGCAGCTTCTCCATGGTCTTTAATATCCACCGTCATGTCACTTTCTACCCTGCAGCAATTAAAAATATAAGTCAAACATGGAAATCCCTATTAAATCAAAGCCATTCTGGGCTGGGGATATAGCTCAGAGATAGAACACTTGCCTAGCATGCACTTGCCCCAGGTTTGAGTCTCAGTACCACTTATTAAATAAATAAGAATCATCCAGGGACTTTTCAATGTTCTAAGGATAAAGATCAAAATAGCCTGAGCTAAGTGTCTTGCATGATCTGACCCTTCTGACCTTCCCAGTCTTGCACACTTTCGCTTTTGCTCCATGAACTCCATTCACAATGGCTTTTTTTTAGGTCCGAGGGCACTGTTTTTCCTCAGTGCTCAGACCTCTGAGGTAACTGCTGACTTCTTCATGCCACTGTCCCTTTAGTGGGCTACATTTTAGGTAGCCCTTTAAACCTCATTTCAAACGTCGATTCCTCAGGGAGAACTTTCCTTATTAAGTCCAACCCTGGTTCTATTACTTCTTATACTTTTTATTTCTCATCAATCTCTTATTCTCAGAAAAGGAGCACTATACTTTGTGCTTTTATCTCCAGTACTTATAAATAGTGCCTAGCACATAACTGGTCTTCAGTAAAGTAGATCTTACCCTACCAGGTCCCTATCTCTACCTTAGTTCCTCCCACCTTTCTTTCATGGCCTCTAATTTTTTTTTTTTTTTAATCCAAGGTACAAGAGAAGCCACACCAGACTTCTTCCCAGCCAGAGAAAGGTCCTTATTCCCCAGAGTTGGGGTGAAGAGAAGGCATGTGCTTGCTTTCGGCTGAGTGGGATCTTGTCTGCCCTGAGCCATCCAGGCTCTTCTTGTGGCCCTCTGCATCACTGATCTGCAGACCAGATGTGGAAAACATGGACCAGAAAGAGAAGAGTGTTCTATGTGGACAAACAAACCTCAGAAACTGGTGCCGGACCCCACTGACTCATTGACAGAGGAAGACCACTGCTAAAGGAAGACTTCCAGCCTCAAGGAAAAAGCCTCTACTTCCTGTACAGTAAGAGGTAACAGAGACCAGAGGTCTCTTTGATAACTTAAATTTCTTAAACTAAAAGTCTCTTAAATAATTGCATCAACAGTAATTAGTAATTATTTATTTAGCATTTAACCAAGAGAAGGCACTGAGATAAACATTTTAAAAGCATGGCTTTGTTTAATACTATCCATACCCCATAGTGAGGAACTATTGTTTTACCCATTTTGCAAATTAGGAAACATTCAGAGAAGTTCAGTGATTTGCCTTAATCTCACAGCTAAATAACTGGCAGAAGCAACTTTCCAATATAAACCACTATGTTTCCATGTTGGTAACATGAAATTCAATAGTAAAAGTGATATAAACTACTACAATTCGCCCAAACCAAGCTATTAACTAGCTACTGTTTTCACAGCATTATGGAGTTTTTCTACCAACTGCAGACTAAGAACACCTTTAAAAAATTCACAAATTCAGTATCTTTGCCATGAAAATATTTATACTTGTATTTATTGAAATAAATATAAACATTATACATGATTTTATACTTGCCAGTTATTTCCACAAGAACTAGTATTGTCAGGCACAACAGCTGTAAATGCACCATAGAAGCTATGATCCTAAATTGTTTGATTATTGAAACTTATGTCTTGTAGTCCTCAGATTAATAAGCCCTATATCTGGATCAACATCAGGCAGGTTTGATCAGCTTTGTATTCAGCACTTTGCCTGTTTTAGAGTGTGCAAAGTTGTAGGAATTGATGTGCACCTTTTATCTATCGACTCTCACCCATGATTAAATGAGATGGTCTTGTAAGCAATCCCTATAACTCTCTGACTTGAGTAATATCAGCAAATGTGGTCCTAGGAAGCACAGAGAAGTTGAGGAATCAATTGTTCTGTCCATAGAGGATTTTGCACAATGGAATTTGGCTTCTGACCTCTCCCGTTTGTCTTGTTTCCTGTGTCATATAGTGCACAGGAAACAGGAACAGTAACAAGAGAGGAATAGTCACATGCTTTAAGTTTATATTGATGGTGACTTCTCCTGAATACTAAAGGTATGAAGGATATAGGTAAAACTCTTTAGGAAAAAGAATATTATTACTCTATAAAAAAAAGTTCTAAAGAGCTAGAAAATAAACTGACAATTCAATAGACTTATTTATCAATCATAAGAAATTATGTTAAGTTGGTACACCATACAATGTTATAAAAATATTTTTAAATTATTCTTTCTGAATATATTTTATTTTTAGTTGACACATAGTAATTGTACATATTTATAAGGTACAGTTTGAGATTTCAATACATGTATATAATGGGTAATGATCAGACCAAGGTAATGGTAATGGGGATATCTATCACCTCAGGTATATCACTTATTTGTGTTTGGGACATTCAAAAATCCTTTCTACTTGTTATTTTGAAATATTCAATTAATTGGTATTAACCATATTCATCCTACTTTTGCTATAGAACACTAGAAGTTATTCCTCCTATATTAGAGTTCTCTACAAGAACAGAACCAATATGTATGCACACAGATATATAGAACCAACACACACACACACATATATATATATAGTGAACAAACATAGGCAAAGTGTTTAATACCAAGCCAATCAGACCTGTCTGGTATGGATCCAGATATAGGACTTATTATCTGAGGACTACAAAACAGAAAATTCAATAATTTAACAAATAGGATCATAGCTTCTATGGTGCTTTTACAGCTGTTGTGCCTCACAAAAATAGTTCTTGTGGAAGTGACTGGCTCATCCAAAATCATGTATAATGCGTTGATTATGTATGCATGTGTGTGTGTGTGTGTGTGTGTATACGATCATACATGATTTTATATATAGATATATTATACAAATCATATACATATGATTTATTACAGGATCAGAAACTGGATAATCTCACAGAGGTCTTCCACACTCTGGAGAGCTGGAAGAACCAGTAGTTGCTCAGTTCAAGATGCTGGAGCCTCAGAAGAAGGTCCAATGATGCAGCCCCAGTGTGGGACTGAAGTCCTAGAAACTCCCTGGAGAATCACTGGTCAGAAAATGAAAGAGCTGGAGTCCGATGTGCTGAGGCAATCGCAGCAGCAATCCAGTACCCTTCTCCAAAAAATGGCACCTGCATCCATGTTGACTTTCTCCTTCTTTCACCCTCCTTCCATCCAGTCCCCAGTCCATTGGACTCTACCACCCACATTCTTGGTGGGTATGCTCCCGCAATTTGCTGTCCCACCTGACAATCATCTTTGGAAACATCCTCATTGACACACCCAGAAGTCTCTTAATCCAATTGAGTCGACAATTGCACCTTCCATTCAACTATACTTCTGTGCACATTAACAATCCTCTCTCCATCCCTCCCTTTCTGTGCCTAACTTATTTCATTTAATGTAAGTTTCATCATGTTCCTCCAGTTCCATCCATGTTGTGGAAAATGACAAAATTTTATTCATTGTTAAGGTCAAATGATAGTCCATGGTGTGTGTGTGTGTGTGTGTGTGTGTGTGTGTGTGTGTTCACGCGCGCGCGCACAGCACGGGCACACACACACACATGTGTGCATGCACAAGCACATTGTCTTTATCCATTCATCCAAAGATGGACACCTAAGCTGATTCCATATCTTAGCTATTGTGAATAGTGCTGCAATGAATATGTGACTGCAGATGTTTCCATGTTTCCTTGACATACTGATTTAATTTCCTTTGGTTATATGAACAGTACTGGGATGACTGAATCATATGGTCGTTCCATTTCTAGTTTTTGGGAAACCTCCACACAGTTTTCCACAATGGCTGCATCAACAGTGTATGAAATATGTGGAAGCTACAGGAAATACAGGGAAGGACAGAGTATCATAAAGATATAGGGAAGATCACTAGTATATAAAAAGATCAAGAGGCAGAGTGGAGGAATGGGAAAGGGAGGCAATGCAGAATGAATTCTTTAAAAATCATGTTCTGTATATATATAAATATACCACAAGGAATTTCACCTTTATGTATAAGTAAAAAGAATCAATCAAATATAAATAAATAGATGAGCGAAAGGAAGTCTAGTAGAGTAGAGGAAGGAGAATGGGGGAGGATGGAGGGGAAATGATAGGGAAAAGAGGGGAGTCGAGTGAACTGAAATAGAATTCCATGCATGTATGATTTTGTCCAGGTGAACCCAAATACTATGTATAATTATAAAACCAATTTAAAAAGAACAGTGTGTGAGAGTTCCCCTTTCTCTGTATTCTTGCAGGATTTTTATTTATTTCTTTTTGATAGTTGCCATTCTAACTGGGGTGAAATGATATCTCAGCGTGGTTTTGATTTGCATTCCCTGATGATTAGGGATGTGAAGCATTTTTTCATGTATCTATTGGCTCTCCGTATGTCTTCTTTTGAGAAATGTCTTTTCATGTTATTTGTCCCATTTTCAATTGGATTACTTGTTTGTATTTGACTACAGAATTATTTGAGTTCCTTTTTTGGATGAACAGTTTGCAAATATTTCCTTCCATCTGCAGGTTGTTTCTTCATTCTGTTGATTATTTCCTTTTATGTGCAGAAACTTTTAGTGTGATGTAATCCCATGTGTCAATTTTTGCTTTTCTTGCCTGTGCTTTTGGAATTATAGCCAAAACAAAAAACAAAAGCAAAAACCTTTGCTCATACCAATGTTCTGTAACATTTCCCCTATATATTCTTCTAATAGTTTCATAGTTTGAAATATTTAAGTTTTTAAGTTTTTGATCCATTTTGAGTTGTTTTTTATATAAATGAGAAATAATAGTGTGGTTTCTTTTGTATAGGGATATCCAGTTTTCCCAACACCATTTATTGAAGAGATTCTTTCTTTAATGTATGTTCTTTTTACCTTTGTTTAAAATCAGTTGGTTATAAATCCAAGAATTTACTTCTAGGTTCTTTTTTTCTGTTCCAATGATCTATGTGTCTGTTTTTATGCCAGTGCCATGCTGTTTTGGTTAATATAACTTTGTAGTATATTTTGAAGTCAGGCATTATAATGCCTCCAGCTTTTTCTTTTTTCTCGGAATTGTCTTGGCTATTCAGAATCTTTTGGGTTTCCTTATACTTTTTCTAGGAGTGTTTTTTCTATTTCCTTGAAGAATGTCAGTTGATATGTTGATAGGAATTTCTTTGAATCTGCAGATCACTTTGGGTAGTATAGACATTTTCAAGATACTTATTCTTCCAATCCATAAACATGATGTCTTTTCATTTTGTGTGTGTGTGTGTTCTCTCCAATTTATTTCATCACTGTTTTATACTTTTGATTGTAGAGATCCTTTACTTTTTGGCTCAATTTGTTCCTAGAAAATAAAAACTCTGAAAGACTTCTGCTATGTGGTCCCTTAGTACCAACTATTAAAGTGAAAACAATTCAGCTTTGCTCTATAAATGACAGGGTAAAAAAGTCCAAACCATTTCTATCCATCAAGATCCAGACCTGGCAGCTTTGAACCTGGCTCTGCCACTTACCATCTGAATGAACTTGGACAGGTTATTGCACACGTCTGAGTTCCAAATTCCATAAAGTAGAATCACATGCACTACCTATATCATAGAGTATATTGTATGGGTTGAATGAAATAACATTGTTTCATAAAGCACTACACAGTCCCTGGCACATATGAAATTCTCAGTTAATGGAGCTATTATTATGATAATGACAATGATATAAAGAAATAATTTCCAAATGTCTTTTATCATTCCATCCTTTCAGAAAGAAGATAGTGCATAATACACACACACACACACATACACACAATCTTTAAAATTTTATCCATTTAAAATTATGTCCATTTACTGCAATGTGTAACATAGAACATTAAGATAGAAAAATAGAACCATTTAAAGGATGGTAAAACAGAATAAATATAAATGAGAGTTTTACAATTTTCTTCCCACATCCAAATGAATTGTCTTATGTAACTCCTATGTATATGCAACCTACTATGGAAACTGCTGTTGCAAAGACGCAAAACAAAAGCCATTTTCTAAAGGATCTAGGTAAAAGTCTAAGCTCACACTTTTTCATAACCTGCTACCATCCCTTTTTAAACTTACCTTTCACTGATCCAAAAGGTAAATTCCATAGATGAGTATGAGGAGCTTTCTTTCTGCTTGCCTTATAGGACAAGCTCACGTACGTGAAGGCTCAGTTCATGTCCTACCTCTTCCAGGAGGCCCCAAAGTGACCTCCAAGAGACAAGAAACCCCATGTTAATATTGCCTTGTCTTTTGTCATGAGTTATCTTGGACTCTTTTTGGTTTCTGTTTCTACATATTTTGTCTCTCCTACAAGCCTGTACAACTGAAAACAGGGACTAACCATATCAAGTTTCTGGTACCTACATAGTCTTAATACTGGGAAATCAGAGATCTTAAATAAATGCCTATTGAAAACCTCACATGCAAATGATTTCTATTTTTAAAAACATCAAGATGCTGGGTGTGGTGGTGCTCTCCTGTAACCTCAGTTGGTCAGGAGGCTAAGGCAGGAAGATATCAAGTTCAAAGCCAGCAAGGCCCTAAGCAATTTAGCGAGACCTGTCTCAAAATAAAATATATATATATTTTATTTATTTATATATATATATATATATATATATATATATATATATATATATATATATAAAGTGCTTAGAAAACTTGGAATGGAACCACTATTTGACCCAACTAAAATCAGCATACTACAGTGATGCAGCCACATCAATGTTCATAACCACTCAATTCACAATAGCCAGATTGTGGAACCAACCTAGATGCCCTTCAAGAGATGAACGGATAAAGAAACTGTGGTATATATACACAATGGAATATTACTCAGCCATAAAGAATAATAAAATTATGGCATTTTCAGGCAAATGGATGAAGTTGGAGAATATCATGCTAAGTGAGATAATCCAATCCCAAAAAACCAAAGGAAGAATGATCTCACTGAGAAGCAGATGATGATACAAAATGGGGGGTGGGAGGGATGGGGGGAACGAAAAATAACAGAATGAGTCAAGCACCATTACCCTATGTAAATGTATAATTACACTAATGGTATGCCTTTACTTCATATACAACCAGAGAAACAAGTGTACTCCATTTGTTTACAATAAAAAAAGAAAAAAGAAAGTGCTGGGGATGTGACTCAGTGGTTAAGCACCCATGAATTCAATCCCTGGTACCAACAAACAAACAAACAAAAGCATCCTGACGACATCCTTGCCTAAAAGTTTGTTCCATCACAAGAACTAACCATAAAACAGAATTCTTGACACAAGTATTAAAACATACTTCTTAAAATCAAACAATCTCAATGGTAAAAAGAACTACGTTCTTTTTCTTTTTTTTTAACTTCCTTATTTTTCAAATGTGAAAACCAGAATAGATTAATAGATAGATTAAATGAATTCACATTTTTAAAAACTAACTTTAAAAGAAAATTTCAGAGCTCAAGATAATTCTTTATTCACCAGAATAAAAAAAAAATGTTGGCAAGAGGAATGGAGAGGAAATTAGATATTCTTTTTGTTGTTTCATTCAAATGAGATCCTTTAGTACAAGAAAATGTTTTTCTGTCTTTCTTGTCTCTGCACTTAATTTATCTACAACTCTAGGTGCTGTTCTAGGTTGTGCAAAAACACTAGGCTTTTAAAGTCTGCCAAAAAGAAAAAAAAGCACCCTCAGTTACATAAGGTACCCTGAGAATTAAATATAGCAGTGCTGGGCAGTCGGATGACCTAAGAACAGGATGATGACTATGGGATAGAGAGAATCAATTGCCTTTTTTCCCCTCCCCAGAAAATGCCCTTTAGGGAACAGATAAGTGCAGACTGTAAATAGTTTATTACTTGGTAGTTCTCTCTAACGCAGGCAGCACAGAGGCTGACAAGATAACCAGCAGTCGCTCATCCAAAGGTCACTTTCTCTGGCCCACAGCTTTCTCGCTTGGAAAGAGTCTAGTGTGGATTTGAAAGGAGAGGTTATTATACCACCCAGCTCAAAGCATCAACTTTCTAAAGATTTTTAAGTTGTACTTCTTCTAAAAAATAAGTTTGAATATTTGTGATATTTGTGTTTTATTGCTAGTAAAAAGAACTGATTACCATGGTTAGTGTAACTGCCTTTATTGAGAAGTGAAAGCCAAGAAGTGGAAAATAAGTTTTGTGGCTCTGTATAAGAAGTCTGAAATAAAATTCATCACTCCAGTTAGTTTTGGAAAGAAAAGAGACAGGGTTAGGGCACTTGTTTCTTTTGATTTCAATTGTCCATTCTGTAATGTAAAATAAAACTGCTCCCCCACCCTTTCTGCTGCAGCCATTTCCCCGCCTCCCAACTACTTGTCAGTCTGTGAACATGCTAGCTAGCTATTGGTTCATCAGTCAGCTTGCAAGTATCCTTCTCCGTTATTGGTCCCCTGTTAGCCCGCAGAATTCAACTGCTTAAAGGTAGCTTCCCCGCCTTCTTTTCTCTTGCTTTCTCTCTCCTACTCACTTGTTTTCTCTCTCCTCCTCGCTTTTCCACTCTCTCTAGCCTGCACCCTTTCTCTTTTCCTCTCATTTTCTCTCTTACCCTGCAGGGAGACACTCTGTTTGCTTAATAAACACTCATGTCAATTTCCATGTCTGGGTGGTTTTTGTGGGTTTCTTACACATTAAAATAGAGAGGAAGTAGGAGTCCTATCTGAAGGGTGCTGTAGTGGAGAGGGTCACTGAGCAGAGGAAAGGGACCTCCAGACAATGGGAGATGCTCTAGATCAGCTGGAGGCTTCTGTATAGTGCAGCAACGTGTTCTGAGCCACGCTGCACTGGGCAGAAAGGCAAAGGCAATAAGATTTGCATTTACAGATTCCAAAAAAGTACCCTTAAAGGTAAACCCAAGCAATTCCATTTAATGGGGGAAGCGAAACCCACATTTAAAAGATGTAATTTATATCACTCTTTTCCACTTTTGGCTTTACTAATATTAGCAGTGTTGGCCAAAGTCTGTTCAGTTTCAGTCAGTCGTCATTGATTCGGGTTTGACTTTTGGAAGCCAATTAGTTCTAAATTAATGCAGAATAATGCTGATTATTACATATGAAATTTTTTTCTAATTAGGCTCCCTGTTCATTCTCTTATTAAACATTCTATATTCACAAGTTTCATAATATTTGCCACAACAGTGGGTTCACAACCACTCAAAGTGGAGCTGGACTAACTGCTCATTTCATAATTCAGCCCATATTACTTGCTGAGGGAAAATGATTCTGTTCAATATATGTGTGTTTCCATAGCTTATGTTTCAAAATTGTTTTCAAAACATAGCTTATGTTTTCAAAATTGGCAGATTATTTGGCATGTCCAATAATTCTTCTGGGAATTTTTTTTAATTTTGTGAATGCACTTCAGAGGTGAGTTATTTAAGCTAGCATGGGTTTGCGTGCTTATCCTATAGTAACTCCACAACATATTAGCGATAATTCTTTCAACTTGCAGCCCTGCTTATCCCATGCTGCAGCAATGCATCTTTATACTGGGACCATCACCACTATCATCTCTGTGCCTCAGAGGTACAGCTTTACAGACTCTCTGAATCACATTAACTCCATGAAGAAAATGTGTTCGTGAGTTTCCAGCTGACTAAAATGGGCAAGGATCGGTTTTGCCTCTAGGAAAGTAAATGCAATCACAGCAATCACAGATTAATTAAACCATAGTTTAGGAGCAAAACTGCCACAAATATGACAACAGGTTTATATCTCTATTATGAAAGGAGTCATAAAATCAATAAGAAAAGCAGTAAGAGTCTCATAAATGAAACAAAGTACACAAAGAAACAATCCTCAAAAGAGTAAATACAGCCGGTAAACAAAACCCAAACATGTTCAATCCTACTAGTAAAACAACAAATACAAAATTTAAAAAGAAATCATTGTTTTTACCCATTTAGCACAGAATTAAACAAAATTAAAATACTCAAAGCTGCTGAAATAAAAGTCTGGCATTCTGATACACGCTACTAATCACATTATCATTGACTCATCACTTTTAGGAACATTTTGTCAATAAGCACTGAGAACATTAAAAATATGCATAGTGCTGGGGTTGTGGCTCAGTGGTAGAGTGCTTGCCTAGCATGTGTGAGGCCCTGGGTTCAATCCCCAGCAGCACATAAAAAAACTAAATAAACAAAATAGAGGTATTGTGTCCATCTACAACTAAAAATGTTCTTTAAAAAACATGCATACTTTTGGTTCAGTAGTTGTTGAGAAAATAATCTCTAATGTGGAAAAAGTCTTTTGTGCACAAAGATATGTGTTACAGAATAGCAAAATTTGAAACATCTTCAGTAGCCAAAAAGGAAATGTTAAACAAATGACATTACATATTCATGAAATCAATGTATTAATGAGTATCTACACATAAATTTTTAAAACTATGTATATGGGGATGGGGTTGTAACTCAGTTGCAGAGCTCTTGCCTAGCACATGTGAGGCCCTGGGTTCAAGCTTCAGCACCACATAAAAATGAATGAATGGAATAAAGGTATTGTGTCCATCTACAATTACAAATATTTTTTAAAAACAAAACAAAACAAAAAAATGATGCATACACATCTAATCAGAATGACAGTTTGAACTTTGTGAAACATTCCTTCTCTGGCTCAAATGCATTAAAATGTCACTTAAAATGTAATTTAATATCTGAAAGTTCAATATACATTTAGTTGAAGCTCCAGAGAAAGCGTAGAGACAAAGTGGTAGAAAAATATTTGAAGAAATTATTGCTGACAATTTCCCAAACAGGCATGAGGAAACTTTTAGAGGTGATGTTAATATTCTGTATTTTGAATGTACTGTTGGTTTCATGAGTGTATACACTCACCAAACTAATTGTATAATTTTAATACATATATTTTCTTGTGCATGAATTGTATCTCAATAAAATCATTTTTAAAAGTAAAAAATAACTAATTAAAACATTTTAAACCTAAAAATAAGCCAACATTTTAAAAAACCTCAAAGCACAAGTTGAACTTAAAACCCCTACTTATAGCTGAAATGAGCTAAAAGATATGAGAAGTATTGAATTCGGAGATACATCTAGGAAACCCATGGAGAATTCCAAAACAAGGTAAGAGATAGAAAAAATAAATGAACTAAGAGACATGGGGGATAGAAAGATCAGGTCTTATTTAATTGAGGTTACAAGAATAAAGAACAGAAAAATGGGAGCTAGAACATTTAAATAAAAAATAGCTTAGATTCTCCAATTGTAGTCTAAAAGAAAGATATAGTCTAAAACGAAAGGAGCATACCAAATCCTGAGGAAAATGAGTAAACAGTGCACATCTAACAAACTCATAGTGAAGCTGGGAATAATAAAAATCACAGTGAAAATCTTAAAAGTTATCAGAGGGAAAAGTCAGATTACGGGTTTCAATAACTCACCTTTGAAGTGTATTCATAAATCAAATAAAAAATCCAGAAGGTGTTAAGTGGAAATGCTGAGTCCTGTACCAGTAATTGGATTCACAACATTTCTTATTATCTGCATATTATGAAGTATATTTATTTCTAGATAAGTTTTTACCCTCTACCTGAACGAATTTTTTTTCAGTGTTTACCCAGTTTTTCCAATGGATTTTGTTGAGGTTTCTATGTATATAAATTTATAATCCTGAAATAACAATATTTTTACTTTCTTTTTCCCAATGTTTATTTATTTAGCTTCTTTGTGTTTTCTAATTGCACTAGCCAGATCTTCCAGAACAATGTTAAGTAGCAATGTCATCTTTG
Organism: Sciurus carolinensis; assembly: GCF_902686445.1. Taxonomy (NCBI): domain Eukaryota; kingdom Metazoa; phylum Chordata; class Mammalia; order Rodentia; family Sciuridae; genus Sciurus; species Sciurus carolinensis. Next base: position 92,188,555 of record NC_062218.1, on the reverse strand, counting down.
TCTTACTTATTACTTTATGGGACCTCTTCCATTTTTCCATTTTTATTTATTAATAATGATAAATTATATTAATAGATCTTTCTGATCTTGAATTATTTCTGTGCTTCTGGATGAAATGCCACTTGGTCATGATTTATTATTTTTTTTAAAATGCTTCTGAGTTTTGTTTGCTAATGTTTTATTTATAATTATAACTTTCTGTGTGTGTGTGTGTGTTTGCGTGTGTGTGTGTGTGGTACTGGGGATTGAACCAGGAACACTCTACCACTGAGTCACATCTCCAGCCCTTTTTATTTTTTATTTTGAGAAAAGATCTTGCTAAATTGCTGAGGCTGGTCTCAAAGTTGGTATCCTGCCTCATCTCCTGAGTCACTGGGATTACAGGCATAAGCCACAGCACCTAGCTATAGCAGATATTCTTTTTTCTTTTTTTTCAACTACAGAAAGTTTTTATTTGTTCAAAGTAACCAGTGGTGCTATTGATAAAAATAAATAAATAAAAATAAAACCTAACAATCCCCCCAATACTACTTTCAAAGCCAACATATCAAACTTGATTTTCATTAGAATGTAGTTATTTTTTCACACTACTAAATAAAAATCCAAGACCCAGCTTATATTTATATATAATATATATAATATTATATATATTATATTAGTATTATATATAGTATTAAAATATTATATATATTAGTATTATATATAGTATTAAATATTATATATATACATATGCATATATATAAACAATGCAAACAGTTATTGAACTTCATCTTCTGGACAAGAATGCCAAGTTAGTCTCTCTTCATAAAAATTATTTACAATTTGAGGACACTTCATATTTGCTTCTTTTGTCAGCACCAAGTCTGCCTCATTGAATCTTCCCATTTTGTGAGAAACATTAATTCTCCACTGCTGTCTGTGGCACCAATTACTTGTTCAGGATCAAGACCTCAGGCAAAGCCTCTTGGTTTGTCAGTGGCATCTCTTTTCTTCTTTGACTTCTTTAGCAGATATTCTTAACAAAGATTGACCAACCCTTTCTCTCTCTCTCTCTCTCTCTCTCTCTCTCTCTCTCTCTCTCTCTCTCTCTCTCTTTCTCTTTTTCTTTCTTTCTCCATTTATTTAATTCTGTCTTATTTTTTTTTTTTTTTTTTGCAGTGCTGGGGATCAAACCCAGGGCCTTGTGCTTGCAAGGCAAGCACTCTACTGACTGAGCTATCTCCCCAGCCCCATCTATTCTAAAGAATAAAGAAGCCTAAGTAGACTTCTCCTGGACTTGATGATTAAATTTGGGGGTTACTCTTGTACAACATTCCATATTTCTTCTCTAGTAATTCCTCTGTTTATATTTTAAAATATCTTCTAAAGTTATTATTTTTTGATAATTTAATTTTTTGCCATGAAATAAAAATAAATAAATATATTTCTATGTATTTGCTTCGATTTCAAACTTACAGAAAAGTTGTTAATATAATTCAAAGAAGTCTTTTCTTTGAGAGTGACTTGACCTATTGCACCACTCTTGCAGAATATTAGTGTAATTATCTTACAAACAAGGAAAATTGTCTTCATCATCACAATACAAGCATTAAATTCACGTAACATTAATATGTCGCTACCATCTAATCCTCCAACACCGTTAAACAGGTTTTTACCAATGGTAACAATAACATCCTTTATAGCAAAAAGATCGAATTCAGAATCATGTGTTCAATTTAGTTATCACACCCCTTTGGTCTCCTTCAATGTGAAAGAGACTCATTCTTTCAGTGACATTCACAATCTTGGTACCTGCCTTTGGCAGTAATATCACAAAAGTGATAGAACAATTTTTTTTTTATCCTTTTTGTTTGTTTCTAGATTTTGTGTCAAGGTTGGAAAGCCTTTCCATATACAGATTAAAGAGATATTCATTCATGTTTTCTTTTGGTATTTAAATTGTTAGAATTTTACATTTGAATCCCTGAAGAAACTGAAGTTTATTCTCATGTATATTTCAGATCTGGCTTTATATTTTCCCAAATGGGAACCTTTGTATATCTTTGACTTAGTGATTTGAGAGGTCAACCTTATCATATAATGGATTTCAGTGATTTGTGAGATCTGAGCTTGGATCTCTATCTGGGTTTTCTAGTGGGTTGCACTTGTCTGTCTATTCATGCACTAGCACCATGCTCCTTGAATTATAAAGTAACATGTTTTAATGCCTGATAGAGCAGTCCTACAGCATATTTTTCTGTTTCAGTGTTATATTTTTTTAGAAATTCTTTAATTAAAAAAAAATTTTAGTTGTCAATGGACCTTTATTTTTTAATATGTGGTACTGAGAATTGAACCCAGTGCCTCACACATGCTAGGCAAGCACTCTACCACTGAGCCACAACCTTGGCTCATCTTTAATGTTTGTTTTTTATATATAAGTTTTAGGATTAATTCATATAGCCATATATCAAAACTTGTTGGTGTTTTATTGGGATTGTATTAAATTAATAATTCACATAAAGAACATGTCATGAGTTCTCCAACTCAGGGACAGAGGATATACTTTGCATTTGTTCAAGTAAACGTTTGTGTTCTTCATTTTATCTCATATGGATTTTGGATATTGACTGTTAACTTTATTCCTAAATATCTGTTGCTAGTATAAATGAGATTGTTTTTCTTACCATTATGTGGAGGGCTTTATTTTAAAACTAAGCTTGCCTTACCTTCATAGCTTCCCATCCTTCTTCCATCTCGCATAAGGATCTGTTATGAAAACCATGCACATCCATTCATCTATTCCTTCAACAAGTTGAGGGCCCAGTTTGAGCTAGGCACAGGGCCATCACATGTGTTCTATGTAGACAGTGCACTATCAGACTACAGGGCACACCCTGCTCCTTATAGTCTATGGCACTTTGCAGAGGCCCTGACTAGAAGCCTACAGCATCATTTTTTTTTTATTTATTTTTATTGTAAACAAATGGGATACATCTTGTTTCTCTGTACATGAAGTAGAGGCATACCATTTGTGTAATCATACATTTACATAGGGTAATGGTGTTTGACTCATTCTGTTACTTTTTTCCTTCTCCCCCACCCTTCCCACCCCTCTTTTCCCTCTACACAGTCCCTCCTTCCTCCATTCTTGCCTCCCTCCCACCCCCCATTATGTGTCATCATCCACTTATCAGCAAGATCATTCATCCTTTGGTTTTTTGAGATTGGCTTATCTCACTTAGCATGATATTCTCCAACTTCATCCATTTGACTGTAAATGCCATAATTTTATTATTCTTTATGACTGAGTAATATTCCATTGTGTATATATACCACAGTTTCTTTATCCATTCATCAACTGAAGGGCATCTAGGTTGGTTCCACATTCTGGCTATTGTGAATTGAGCAGCTATGAACATCAATGTGGCTACATCACTGTAGTATGCTGATTTTAAGTCCTTTGGGTATAGGCCAAGGAGTGGAATAGCCTACAGCATCATTTTTGATAACCATACAGAAAGGACATAGAAAGATCTATAGAGAGTGATTTGTTATAAAATTAGATCTGGCAATGTCTAACATTAATTACAATTTTCTGAGCAGTTCGTTTATTAATGGAAGTAGTTATCATCTTGAAGTGTAATATTGTCCATTGTTCCTCATCCGAGTCTCTCTTTGAGGGGACTAATATATTAATTATTCATGGGTTAACAGTTCTTGGCTAATACTAGATTCTCAATAAATGTTTATTGAATGAATGAATGAGTGAATTGTGTTCAAAACAGACTCTACTTTATATAGGACACAGGTGTTGCCTCTTCTTGTCATTTTATTTTCTTTCTCTAACAAATTCAAATTTCAGAAATGTTTTCCTCAGACTAAGAAGAGAATGTAATATTTTAGATTTACTACATCTTAGGTGTTATTAAAGTGAGATTTTCCCCTTAAGTAGTCCACAGATATGTGACCCTTGTCAGATCCTTTGGGAAGCTCTCCTCAGTAAACACCTCAAGATACGAGAAGTTACTACATTCAGTATGAGCACTTTGCATATTTTCAGTTGTTACAGTTTATAGATGTATTGTCACTACTAAAATTCCTTTAGCTAGGAAAGAAGGGTTTTTCTCTGGGTGAAGACAAAACATTAAAGAGTAACTTTTAGTTGAAACACACTGAACTGAGCATAGCCACATTCTCTCACTCTAGTTTTTAACCCCTCTAAAATCTTAAATTGATCTCAATGACTTTTTAAAGACTCAGAAGAATAGCATGCTTTCAGACATTTTTCTTGTGTTCTTTTCCAGGCAAAGAGTTGTTCACTTTTATTCTAAGAGTCATTCAATTTGGTAAATCTCTTCACAAATACTACAAAGAAATGTGTCATTGTCTTTTATAAGCACATAGCCCTTTTCTTCCAAGAATCCTCATGTAGAAAGCCAACAATAGCAATATTCTTAGAAATGATCCTGAGAGGAAGCAAATGTTACTATTGAATCTTTTCTCCCTCAGAGAAAATGAGACATCAGATGGTTAAGCTAAAATGTCAAAGGTAAATGAAAGATCCATGGAATGATCTGATAAAATCTAATTTCTTACTTAAGTGCCATCAGCCTTCCAGAATCAACATCCTAAAGGACATTCATCTTCTGATGGGCTCAGATTTTCAAAGTGTTGGGTGGGAATGTGAGGAACACAGGATTGTGTGATGACTAAGGCCAGCTCATTTGGGTGGGGCTACGCACAGGTGGGGGACTTTTAACTCTGATAGGTGGGGGAAGTTCTTACATTCCACAAATCATAAGAAAAGGACTTTACCATGGCAACTCTTGAGGCAGGAAAGAAGAGACAGCATTCCACTGTGTGCTGTCAGAAAAAGCACTCAGTGTCTGCAATAAAGAGTAGAAATGCCACTGGTGGCCGGAAGCTGTTCAAAGGAACTATAAAGTGGTACTCAGTCACTCTTGGCCATAAAAAATACAGGTTTTTGACTCTTGTATTATACCAAAAAGGGTTTTTAAGAAATGGGAGTTGACAGAATTTGTAAAAATGGACCTTCATTCTTATAATTGGAGAGAATATTACATCTCAACTTTCCGGAATCAGTTCTCTCTCTATTCATGTGATAAGTGCAATTAATTCATAACAATTATCTTCTCACATTAGGGTCTGTGTTTCACATTCATAAAAATATTGGTAGGCAAGTTAACAGGTGATTCCAACCTGAACAACATGTTTGGGTATGCAGTTATTTCTACAACACTGCTTGAATTAAAAATGCCTTTTTATTTCAAAATGTATGGTGTCAAGGTGCAGGGGTGGGGGTGGGATCATTTTCTGCAATCTAAGGTATTTTAAACCTTTCTACATTTCAAAATGTAGAGGCTAAAGTTTTTTTTCAGACCTAGGCCATCATGGGAATTTGTGAAAAAACTGTTCATGAGATTCATTTCATCCTGAGAGAGGCCTGCACAGTCTGTGCTCACCAGGGACTCAAAGGAATTTGGAGGTGGTGTTTTTTAATTATCCGAGAATCCAAATTAAGTTTTGATCATGAGATTAAAGCCTTAATACTAAAATCAGGATTTTAATGTTAAGTTTCTATTGATACCCTTTGGATAATTGAAAAAAAAATTAATTCAATCAGTTTTCCTCTAAATTACTGCTGCCATTCTTTTGATTTTCCCTGTAGCATCAAAAGTTATGATTTCACTGGGTGATGGGTCACAGGAGGAATTGTCATTTTCTCTTCTGAGGCCAACTTTTTTGTACTGAAGAAAAATAATACAAATATAAATGAAACTACTAGTAAATAAAAGTGCTGGGAATTTAAAATAAATTTCATAAAACATCCACAACTACCTCTCCATGTAGCTTGAAAACAGGCAGAATATGCAAGATAGTCAAAGAAATTCTGGATTTAAAACCCCTTTGGTAACAACTGATCAATCGAAATTCAGCAGGGTATCTATACTAAATTCATGTGATAGGGTAACCAACTCCAATATTAAATTGTTTCTGTTCACCCTTACATAGTTAATATTCTTAGTTTTGAGGAAACAACTAAACCACCTTTGCCAACTTAAAGAATTCAACTTGTTACTTAAGTTCCATTTAACTGTCATGAAATAGTCAGTAACTCTATGGTCAATAGCAGAAAACAAGCATGTTCTCTTATAATAAATATTATCAGTGGGTGTACTTATTCTGTTCTTCAGACAACTGTGTCAGTTTAATCTAATTTTAGTTCAAAGATTCATTCATCTCTGGTTCTGCCTCAAAGACAAAAATTACTTTATTTGATTAACTCTGAAGACTGGGAAGAAGTCTTCCATATATCTTAATATTCAGTTCTAATGCATTCATTAGAAAGAAACAATTCCATAAACTCAAGAAAATTGTCTCCAATTGGAATGGTCAAAACAAAAATGTTAATACCCGAATAGAATTTAGGGTGTTATATAAGCATGTGCAATCATTTAAAATTAAAACTAATCACTTTGTATCAGAAACAGTAATAAAAGCCAAAGTTCTGCCTCATTGTTCTCCCGTGAAGCATGAATAATTCATGATTCAGGTAAGTTTTCAGTCTCCTCTGCATCTTCCACAGATTTTACCAATTTCATTATTCAAATTGTATCTCATTAAAGCACTTTAGCCATGCTAGAAGTGAAATGATACTAGATGTCAAACCCTCTGATATTATTTGTAGATCTATCCCTCATACAAAGCAGGGTATGAACCAGCAGATCTCAGGGCCTGGCTCTGCAGCTTCAGAACTTCCACTCTTCCTCCATCTGACCTGGTTCCTCTCCATATTCCCTAATGCTCTCCCTGAATTTAAATCTTTTCTCATTCAGAAGAGTCTGGTCCCATCTATTCTTTCTACAAATCTCTTATAGTGGAGCATTTAAATTACCCTCTTTTATAGCTCAAAATTCTTCCTGGAATAGAACTTTTTACTTCACAGTAAGTGCCCCCATCAATAATGTTACCACTTTCATCATCATATGCATTTATTCAGCAAACATTTATTGAAACTCCTACTGTGGATGTTGTGCTAAATAGGGGAACAAAAAAATCTCAAACTCTGCCTCCAAGGAGGTGACAGATGAAGTGGGATAAATGAGAGGTGATATCCCACACAGACAGGAAATGTGAAGGCTTCCAGAGAGGGAGCATTTTACTGGTTTTTAAAGGTTGAGTGGGAGTATCCAGGTGTTTGCAGAGGAGGTAAAATGAGGAAAGACCTCTAGGAGGAGAGGATGAACATCTATGAAGGTGGAGAGTTGTGAAAAAGCAAAAAGATTTTAGAACAGTTGTTATAAACTCTGTGGTCTCCAGGCACCAGGCAGTCAGTACTGATGAGAAAATCAGACTGAGTGCAAAGCAATGGGAACTGAAGAACACTGAACTGACGAAAGGAATGCAGACCATGTCAAAGGCACTGTGCTGTAGTAGTCCTGTGCAGTACAGGCCCAGAGAGGCCAGATCTCCTTACTTCTCAAAAGAAGCCAGAAATCTGGATTTTCATGTAGAATCTTGGAAGATTTTATCATTAGCAACTAATTTTTTTAAAAATTATTATTCTACAGATCAAATGAAATATTTTTTTCTCTGGTAGGTGGACAGTATCTGACACCAAATCCTGGAGCCACAAATACCCTACCTTGCATAGCAAAAGGGACTTTGCAGTTAAATTGAACTTTAGGGATCTTGAGATGCAGAGATTATCCTGGATTATTTGAATGGACCCTAAACATAATAACTACTGTCCTTGTGAGAGGGAGGTAGAGGGAGATTTGATTACAGGAGAAAAGCTGGAGATGTGACATACGAGCAAGAGGTAGGAATGATGCTTTAAATAACTTGCCCAAAGTCACTTAGCTGTAGTGTCAAGTACTATGTTTGCATGCCTTCTGTATAATAAAACATGTTATATTGATTTTCCTGCATGAAAATATTCTAAATTAGAATAGGAAGATAAATCACCATGTATTCTGATTTCCAGGAAAGGACATATATATTCACTTTATGTCCTCAAAGGGTAAAGTCCTTCATATAGTTAAGAACTGTAAGAATATTACACAACCATAGATTCAATAAAATAATTGAATATGAATAGATCTTCAATATATATTGTCATTGAAAAAGTAAGGTATAAAACTACAGCATATATGAAAGTGGATGGGTTTTCCATATGGTTGCATATGCATAGGCTATCTCTAAGAAGCATATAAAAAATGTCAGTAACAGTGATTACCAACCACGGTTGGTATGAGTGATGAATTGAGATGGGGAGGGAAGCTTGCCTTTCACTATATGTACTTTTCATAACTCTTGAAATATTTCATATATGCATGTATTATATATTACAATAAATTTAATTGTTTTAATTTTTAATGGAATAATCAATGCCAACATGATATCCAAAACTGTTGACAGAATAATCTTATAGGAATAGATCTTTTTCTCAACAAGATATACAAATTTTGAGAGAGCTTTCATTAATGTGTGGGTCACACTGAAAATTTGTTATAATAAGCTTTATATTTTCATAATTGTTGACCATGATCATCTATAAAGAAGGATCAAATAAACAATTAGGCAATACCTGAGAAGTAGAAAGTGAGCCCACAAATAATCTGAAGAATGTAGTTAAAAACAGTAATTCTCCAACAGACATCTAAGAATGGTAGGATCCCAAAAGCTGCTTGTAAGCATAATACAATAAAAATTTGGATTACTTTTTTCAAACCTTTCCTACTATATAATATTTTCCCTTCAAACTTTCAAATTTCCTCTGAGAATCTATGAACTAATATATTATTCATGAGAAAGTGGTGAGAAATAAATGGGGAAATATCAGAAATCTATATAAAGTTATAAGAACACCAAATGTCAGTATTATCCTGTTATTTAAGGTATTTTAAATATGGAACACAGTATATATTAATTGTTTGCCCTTTTGAGTCATAAAATGTAAAGTTTTAGATGTAATAGGTATGTCATCTAAAGAAGTTTTACCTAATTCAAATATATGCTTCTACACTGAAATAGGAGGAGGAGTCCAGGGCATAACCTTATTATAATTCACTGGAAATCAGACCTGTTATTAGCCATCCTTGGGTATCACCACTTACTTTTCAATATAATTGCAGCTTAGAAAGCACTTATCTCGCAGTAAAAAGCTTTTTATATATTATATGTGTCAGCTTTGTGTAGTTAGTCAGATCAGTAATTAACTCCTCTTTATAATAAGCTTTGAGGAAGGATGTAGCAGTACAGGTAATGAAATCATTACAGGTTGATGCTCTGTGTCATTTTGTAGGCTAGTTAGTTACCAGGAAAAGAAAGGTGCCAGGTCAACACAAAATGGAGCGAAGAATTGCCTTTAATTTCTGAGATTATTTCAAAATAAAGAACTGGTTTGATGTACACTGACACTGTATCTATAGAAATGTGAGTTCTTCACTTTGAAACTGTGCACAGTGTTGAAGCTGCCATTCCATTTTCTCTTTTCCTGATAGAGCAGGTGGATTGAGATGTCTGCCTACACTGAAAAATGTACACATTTAGAACAAAACTTTCCTCAGCATAAACCTAATTTAATTGGGCTGAACAGAGATTCTTTTAACCATACCATAATTAGCATCTGTTGTAACCAAACAACCCAGATACCATTGAGTCCTTTGCTGTGTTCTATGAATTATTAAGTGGAAACTGCTGGCTTGTCCAATTAATAATATCTATTTTATCTTCAGGAAGAACTTTATTCATCTCAATAATTGTTAACCAGATTGTAAGATTAAGAAAAAATATGTGGAATTTGGGTCAAGAAAACCCAAGGGATATATATGACTCATTAACAAATGGTTAGAATTAGAGAAAATGACCTTCATCTGGATTATACAAAAAAAGAAAGAAAGAAAGAAAGAAAGAAAGAAAGAAAGAAAGAAAGAAAGAAAGAAAGAAGAACAACAACAAATTTTCCATTAGAGTGGTTTCAAAACAGAGAGGAAACATATTGGAAAAGTTCCCCTTTGACAATCCTAAAGATTGAGATGGGAATAACAGAATTACAAAAAGATGTTCTTCCAAATACAAAGGGTCTGCAGTTAGGGAACTATATTAATTATGTATCTAAACAGTATAGCTGAAACAAGAAAGCCTGTATCTGAAAAAATGCTTGAAAGCTTTATGATTCACAGGTGGACCTGTTCCCTAAGATACTATGTATGCAACTAGATCCTCTGAACCCAAGTTTCCTTTAATGTCCTGTGCAGAGATGTACATTAGTGATGGAGGAATCACTTTTTCCTACCCACTCAAATGTAACTTGAAGATGTCTGGATATCATTATACAAAGAAGGCTCATCTGAAGAGAAACCAAAGATAGGCATCCAATTTTGCTCAGATCATTAGCCATTTTGTGCTACTCCGTCATCCCTGACTAAAAAGATACCATCACCTTTCTTCTGATATAAGACAAGGTGATGGGAAGAATATTCAAGGTATGTTACTAATATTTTTTTCTGCTGCTATGGAAGGAACATCTATATGCCCAGAGCAGATATACAGTATACTTAGATATACCAATCACATACAGTCCCAAATAGAGAATGGTACTATTTAACTAGTTTCCCCCATTAAGTGAGAAATACTATAGTTATAGGCAAGTAGGATAGGGAGTGATTCACGTGATCCAGACTTACAAGTCATGGAAATGTAAGTATGTGAGATGACTTTGAATACATGAGAACACTGAGAGAGGTTGGAAAATTTGCCAACTCAAAGCCAGAGTTTAAAAGATTGAATTTAGCCCAAAGTAAGCAAGATGTATTCAGAAAACAATAGTAAAGTCAATGGTTGTATTCTATTGACTAGACAAGGGGGAGAAGGCCAGTTTGGAAAAGTAACTAAAATGAAATATAGAATCTGGATTTTTTTCCTGTTATCATTAAACACCCTCATTGGAAAGTCATGAGTAAGGGAGAATAAATGAGTATAAGTGTGAATTTTAACTACATGAATTATCCCTGAAAAATTATGTTTGTTACAAAAGCATCTCACTTAACCAAAGGTCACGTCCCCATGATTGAGAAAACTAGAAGTGAGCTGAAAAGCAACCTTTGAATACCTACAGGAGGAAAAAAAATCACCAACCCTTATACTAAGAGCACCAAGTCACCATTAGAAACCAACTCTCAGAGCAGTCTCACTCTTATTTCAGAGAAAATTCAATTTCTTTCTCCATTGCAGATTAGAAGCAACAAATTAAAAGGAGTAGCTTCTAGACTCAGGCATTCTGACAGATGTACTGTGTAATAGATGACAGTCTGACAATGATAAAGGAAGCAGAAAAAGTATTAAGAGCAGCCATAAATTGAGAGATGCATGTAATTGTTTACTTGAAACTGAGCTTAATTATCTCAGCAGAAAAAATTCATTCAATTATGTAATACTTTATTTTCACTCTCTAATAATTTTGTTCATATAACACATACTGTAAAAGATTATCCAAAAGAGAATTACTTAAAATTGTGCCAAAAAGGCCAACCTTTCTCTGATTCTCTGACCAATTTCAGATGTTACATCCTTTTTCTTAGTTTCTCAATACATGTGGTTATGCTTACATAAGACATGCATAACATTTGCTTCAAGAGAGCTGAATAAAGGGTGTTGTACAACTACAATATCTTCCTTGTAATACTGGAATCTTTGCAGGGAAATGACAAAATTTTAAATAACAATGTTTTAAGGCATGTGTAGTCAAAAAAATATCTTTTTTTTTTAACCAGGCAGATTTCTTGCCAACACAGTTCTTTTCTCATTGATTTTATATCATACAAACTGGTCTAAGTGTGCATATAAAAATGGAAATTGCTTCAGGGGTGAATACAATCCCGATATGGCAGTCATACTTTGTTACCTTTCTGCATTAACCATTAACCCAGAAGAGCTGAATGTGCTAAGTATGGTCTAGTCTAGAGTCTTGCATTTTTACCGTGAGTTACCATATCCAAGTTCAAATGTGGCTGAGAAACAGGTGAGAACATCATCATGCTGTGAGAACCCTTTCTCACAAATCTTATGAAGCCTACAATTGGCGGAATGATAACCACAATCAGTGTATTTTAAGTGCTTATTATACCCATGCACCATTCTAAGTTTGTTCCCTAGATTAAACTGTTTGTCTTTTTTTAAAGTAAAGGAAAAAGACTTTTTTAATTGTTTGTATTATAAATATAAGGTAACTATGGCTAAGAGTTAAAGTAACTTGACCGTTATCACAAAGCTAGAAAGCAGAGACTAAATTCAAAAGCATGTGCCTTACATGGGAATTCTTTGGTACCTCAACTGAGATTTCCTTTTCTATTAATTATTATACTTTTTTTTTTTTATTTTGCAGCACTGGGGATTGAACTCAGGGCCTCACACATGCTAGACCAGTGTTCCACCACTGAGCTACATCCGCAGCCCTTAAAATGACTTGATGTTCTTTGGAAGGTAAATATAGTCATATAGCAGCTCTTCAGATTTGGATTGTAATACTCCCCACCTTTTTATTCAAGATTTTTTTTTGGTTTCAAAGGATGAAAACCAACTCAAACAACCTAAGCTAATGTTAAGGGTTTACCTCCAGCTTCAGGTAGATTTAGATGCTCAAACAATGTAGTTTGTATATTTTTAAACTTCTATCTTGACTTTCATTCTTAAGCTGACCTTAAGTGATAGAAAAATGACAATTAGCAGGTCTGGGTTTTGCAACCCCAGAAAACAAAAGAGTGTTTCTCTTTATCAGGGGTCTAGCAAAAAGTCCTAGCCTAATGTTCATGACTATGACTGTTCTGTGACTGTTCTGCTTGGTCATAGGCCTATTCTAAAACTACTCTCTATAGTCAGGGCATTTATTACGCTCAGTTGTCATATACCAACCACTAGCTCAAGCTCTAGGGAATAGTTCAACCCCAGCTGAAGCATAGGCTTCAGTTGAGCCAGTGAAGACAGTGGCTCCCCAAACGAGTTGATTTTACCCCAAAATAGGGAAATGGATGCTGGAATAAACTATGCCTTGGCATAACAGAAGAATAAGTTGGCCTCTTGTCACATGGCTGAGGACATTTTGGGTTCTTCATCAAAATAATTTCCCTATGGTGAACTAAAAACTGTGCTGAATCAAGCAGGGCAAGTGTGAGCCAAAGAATATTAACAAGCTATCACTGAAGTGTATCAATGCACAGGATCAGCAGCAGAAAATTGTACAACACAGGATTAGCAGCAGAAAATTCAGACTATGGCTATCAGAAATGATATAGCTATTTGGACAAAGGAAACCTTTAGCATAGAGGGTAGAGGCATTGCTGTCAAACACTGCCACAACAAAATTCACATGAATAATGCTTATTGTGAAAAATAACTGCAAGTAACGCATATAACAGACTTTAGTTTGCAAATATACTGAGAACAATGTTGTCAGAATAATATCTTTAAATGACAAGAATGCAGAATGAAGATAAATTAAGAAAGTGCTTCAATGTTCTCTTGCACACACCAGTTATTCTAATTTGATTTAATTTTGTAATGCTGCATGTTTCCATTCATTAAAAGTATAGTCCTCCAGTTCAGACAGCATCCCACTTATATTGTACTAACTTCATTTATAAGTTAGTGCTTGAAAAGTTAGAGCCTTTTTTCTCACTGAAAATTGATTATAGAGGTATTTATACCATTACAGTGGAAGACTGTATTGTACCCATATATTATGCTCACCAGTACTCCAGGGGTTGGAAAACCCACACTGGACCAAGAATTTGTATCAAAATCAGGTCTAAAATACATCAATGTGGGTGATTTAGCTTGAGAAGTTTGATCACTGGATATCATGGGGTCTGGAAAGATGGCTTCTCCCAAGAGCATGCCAAAAGATGCACAGATGATGGCACAAATCCTGAAGGACATGGGGATTACAGAATATGAGCCAAGAAATATAAATCAGATGTTGGAGCTTGCCTTCCAATATGTAAACACAATTCTAGATGATAATAAAATTTATTCAAATCATACTAAGAAAGCTACTGTCAATGCAGATGATGTGTGATTGGCAATCTGGTGTCAAACTGACCAGTCTTTTACCACTTCTCCCCAGAGATATTTTTTATTAGATATTACAAGGCAAAGAACTCAAACTTCTTTGCCATTGATCAAGGCATATTCAAAGATTGCCACCTGATAGATACTGCTTATCAGCTTAACAGCTCCAGGCTAGAAGTTCAAGACATTCAAAAAAAAAAAAAAAAATCAGACTGGGGTTGTGGCTCAGTTGTAGAGTGCTTGCCTGGCATATGTGAGGTACTGGGTTTGATTCTCGGCAACACATATAAATAAATAAAATAAAGGTCCATCGACAACCAAAAAATATTTTTTTAAAAAGGCATCTACCATGAGAAGAGTAACAGTTTTGTATGGGTAAGTGCTGGTTAAGTGGGAGACCAGGTATTCCCGTGCAGGCACACCACCCTCACAAACCATGCCTGTCTCAACTAAAGTAGGGACTTCAATGTCTCTCACAGGGCAAAGGTTTACAGCATAGATTCCTGCTTCACAGTCCTCTGTTTTAAAAGCTTCAATCCCTGCAAAACATTCTTATTATCACTAATATGGTACCATCACAAAATACTGCCAATAAATCATCAAATGCATTGAAAAGAAAACGTGAAGAAGATGATGACGATGATGACTTTGATAATCTGTGATCAAACTTTGATGTGTGTACCCTGTATACTTGGTCTTGAATTCATTCTACTGAAATTTATAAACTATGCTGGATGTTTTCATGTTGTGTTTTAGAAAATGTCTTAAATAGTATTTAATGAGTAAATAATAGTTATTATTCTTCTCAATTGAAATGTTGGATTTTCTTTAATAGGACAAGTAATGGTTTTTCACCAGAGTTTATGTGTAAAAAATGAAGTTGTTCATTATTTGAAAAAAAAGAAAGAAAGAAAGAAAATTGATTATAAATGGCATCTGGGTTCCAAAACTGGCTCATGAGTATTAATCAAGTAATACAGATGTGCTTGGCACAATGTGAACACATTGTAAATAATTAATAGAATATAAGTGTTATGATTAGTTATAATGTGATATGCATAACAAAATAACCAAACTGATATTTAAATAAAAAATGACAATTAAGTTAATGGGTATTTAGAAAAATGACAAGAATACTCAGTAAGGTACTATGAAAAATTACTTAACTCACTTCAATGAAGATACTTAATATTTTTCTCCTTAAGGACTATTGATTATTACTAAAGAAGTTAGAGAATTATTTTAATCTTTCAAAACAGAATATTATTTATTATAATTCTAATCTTGGGATTCTATATACTAGCAAAACCAAATCAAATATCATGAGTATAACTAGATCCATACAAATGGAAATATTACATGAATTGTTTTTTATTTACCAAGAACTTTTCAGAATTTCTCTTTCCACATACTTACATCTGGATGCAATTCCATTCAGCAATTGAAGACACAGTATATTGCTCTTACCAAAAAAAGAACTGTAATGGGGACAGAGTCATTATTGAACTTACATCTTAAGTATTTACACTCTTCGCTTTGCAGTCTGAATATTCTATGCCTCAGTACTGTTTCACAGACAAAATATCATCCAGGATTAGTAATGCAGATATTCTTTTGATGTAGATCATAAGTTCTTTTTGTAATTTGTATAACTTCTCAGTAAAGTTAACTTTTTTTAAGAATTAATTCCACGGATCTCTTGTTCAACAGTCTAATGCTATTTTCAATTTTTTAAATCATTTAAAGGTTAAACATATTTAACTGCTATTATTTATCTGAACACTTGTGTTTTAGTGCCACATTTATGGGGACTTTTAAAAATCAAATACCTGTTTAAGAAATAAATAAATGCAGAGAATCATACAGGTCAAAAATCCAATGACTTAGTGTCAATAAGACTTCCTCATTTGGGTTTGGACTTTCAAACATTTGCCACACAATGTGTCAGAAGAAATGGAATAGAGACATCAGTTGACTGAAGTTTGCTTCATACTTTCATTTACTCAATGTCTTGTTACTGAACACCTAATATGTATCAGGCACTTTTCTCCATTCTGGGGAGACAGGAGTAAATGACACAAAGTTCCAGTCCCTGGTCTGACTAAGTATGTAGCTCAATGATAGAGCATTTGCCTAGAGTGTGTGAGGTCCTGGGTTTGACCTCCAGCACCACAGTTTTTTAAAACAGAATTAATTAACTTAAACAAAAACAAAGACCCAATCCTCATTGATATTTATATTATGCTTGACAAAGACAGACAGTAAAATTATTAGGCAATTTTTTCTTCCAATGGGAGAGGAGCAGGGTAAGGATAAGGTGGGGAGAGGTGGAAAGTGATCAGGGAAGAACTCACTGAAGAAATGACACCTGAGAAGATACTTGAATAGGGAGATGGGACATGCAAAAATCAGAGAGATAGTCAGGAGGTACAAAGGCCCTGAGGTAGAAAAAGCCCATTCTATAAAAAGGAACAGCCAGATCATGGTGGCTAGAACAAAGTAAGCAGGCAAGAGGCAGGATGATAGAGGATGAGGTCAAGGAAGTGGAGAGGGCCAGACGCTACAGGGTTCTACAAATCATTTTAAGGAGTTTTGGTTTATTTGTGATCAGAAGCCCTAGATGTTAGAAATAGCTGAGTGATGTGGTCAGCTGTTTGGAGAAGAGGCTCTACAGAGGCCATTTCAGCAGTTTGGGTGAGGCTGATGTTACTGCAGTATTATAATGTTGACTCTTCACTGCCTAATTTCCAAGATGAAAACCAAAAATTGTTTCTGGGCAAATGGCGTGCTGGGAACAGATAAATTGGCTCTTTAACTGGAGTGGCACAAAAGCAGCAAGAACAAAATACCTGCTTCTATAATGACTGTAGAGAAACTGCCTACCAAACTGCCAATTTAGAGGTTCTCTGTGGATGGCAAATTTGGGAAAAGTATGAAAGGTCAGAGTATTTGAAATGCATCTGCCGCCTTGTCTCCCCTCCCCTCCCCCTGCTGACAGCCTGACTCTTGGGTACCTTTATGAAGGAAAAGCAGGAGGGGTACTGCAGGCACTGAACACCTTCTTCCAAAGTAAAATGCTGCCATCTGGAGGTTTCCAGAGCACAAAAACAATGCAAATTCCACCCCACTCTCCACACAAACACACCTCTTTCTGTTTAATCTATCATTTTAAGTTATTTTATTTGGAAAAAAATTATAAAGAAACAAACAAGAACCTACCAAGTCTCACTCCTTTGCTTTGCCTGCCCCAATCTATTAAAGTGACTCTTTTTAGAGTTGGTTTTGAACACTTTACTTTTTTTTGGTGGGTCATGCAGCTTTATTGCAAGTGAAGGGCAAGTGTTCAATTTTTTCCTCTCTTTAGTAACTAGTGTTAGGCCTCATCCCTTTTCAAATGGTAAATCTTTTCCAACTCTTCCATGATTATTGATCTATTCAGGTTTTATATATATATATATATATATATATATATTTTTTTTTTTTTTTTTTTAATTTCAGTCAGGCACAGTGGCACATACCTGTAATCCTAGTGGCTCAGAGAGATGAGGCAGGAGGATCGTAAGTTCAATACTGGCCTCAGCAACTTAATGAGGTCCTAAGCAACTTAGCAAGACCCTGTCTCAAAATAAAAAAAATTTAAAGGGCTGGGATTTGGGCCTCTATTGGGCTGCAGGCTCCCAACAGGAACAGAGATGGAGAATATTCAGGATAGGACCAGGACATCCAAGGTGAAGGGAATATTTGACTAAAAGACTCTCTCAAGAGAGGCAAGCTGGAAACACTACCCAAAGAAGATCTCATCAAGTTTGCCAAGAAGCAAATGAAGCTATTATAGAAAGCTAAATCAAGTTGTAAAGAATTGGACAATGAAATTGAAAAATCAAAACCTGTTCATGGAGGAATGATAATATAAAATCTGCTGCACAATTTTCCTGGAACTGGCCTTAGGTGATGATCCTCTGAACCTCTGTACTGCCTTCCTGAATAAGGACCCCATTTGTTATGTGTTTCATCATTCACATTCTGGGTTAACTATCTAATTTCTATAAAGCAATCCTTCTATAACTTTCTAAAAATGAATGCATGGGAGTTCTCCAGGTTTTGAATGACTTGTGCTGTTTCGTAGCATCAGCCTCCTCCTCTGAACAACGACATCTCTGGCTCTACATCTCGTGTCTGTACTCATCTATTTTCTCCCTACTTCTTTCATGCTGACGTTTTAAATCTTCAACTCGTGCTAGAAAAGTTCTGTTTTCTACTCTTATGACTATGAACGGGAGCATATTGTTCACCATGCACTCAGCCCTCCCCAGGAGCTGAGTACAGACTCATTGGTGTCAAATCTCATGCCAAAGAAAGAGTAATTCACCACTGCATCCTGGGCTTTAGGAGCCCACCAAAGACTGGGGTTGGCTAAGGAGGATTTGGGGGCTGGGGAAGGCAACAGAATATTTGCATCACAAGCAAAAAAAAGTCACTGATTAGGGCAGGGCAATATTTATTTGTTATAAATAGAAAATACTAGACTTCATTGTTGTACTAAAATCCTGCTTCTAAAGGAGGCATAACAATACCAGACCTTAAATTATAATACAGAGCTATAAACAAAGACAACACGGTATTGGCATAAAAATGGGCATGAAGACCAGTGGAACAGGAAAGAAGATACAGAGACAAACCCACATAAATACAGTTATCTCATCCAAGACAAAGGCTCCATAAACATAAGTTGGAGAAAAGATAATCTCTTCAACAAATGATGCTGGGAAAACTGGAAATTCATATGTAGAAGAATGAAATTGAACCCTTATCTCTCACCCTGCACAAAACTCAACTCAAAATGGATCAAGGACCTAGGCTTTAGACCAGATACCTGTGCCTACTAGAAATGTAGGCCCAACTCTCCATCATGCTGACTTTGGAACTGACTTTCTCAACAAGACTCCTAAAGCAGAAGAAGTAAAATCAAGAATCAATAAATGGGATGATATCAAATGAAAAAGCTTCTTCACAGCAAAGAAACTATCTAATAACGTGAAGAGAGAGCCTACAGAATGGGAGAAAATGCTTGCCACCTGCACCTCAGATAGAGCATTAATCTTCAGGATATATAAAGAACTCAAAACACTTAACACCAAAAAAAAAAAAAAAACACAAATAACCCACTCAATAGATGGGCAAAGGAACTGAAGAGATACTTCACAAAATTATGAATGGCCAACAAATATAAGAAAAAATGTTCAGCATCTCTAGCAATTAGAGAAACGCAAATTAAAATTACACTGACATTCTATCTCACTCCAGTCAGAAAGGCAATTGTCAAGAAAACAAGTAACAATAAATGTTGGTGAGGATGCAGGGGAAAATGTCCACTTGTACATTGCTGGTGTTACTGCAAATTTATGCAACCTCTCTGGAAAGCAGTGTGAAGATTCCTCAGAAAGTTTGGAATGGAACTACCATCTGACTCAGCTATCCCACTCCTCAGTTTATACCCAAAGGACTTAAAATCATAGCCTTAAAGAAGAATAAAATTATGGCATTTGCAGGTAAATGAATAGAGCTGGAGCATGTCTTGCTAAATAAAATAAGCCAAACCCAAAAACCAAAGACTGAATGTTTTCTCTGATAAGCAGATGCTAATTCATAATGGGGTGGGGGTAGGGAAGAATGGAGGAACTTTAAATTGGGCAGAGGGGAGTGAGGGGAGTAGAGAGGGTGTGAGGATGGGAAAGATGATGGATTGAGAGGGACATTATTATCCTATGTACATGTATTATATGACCAATGTGACTCTGTACCATGTACAGTCAGAGGACTGAGAAGCCATGCTCCATTTGTGTACAATGTGTCAAAATGCCTTCTACTGCCATATATAATTAATTATAACAATTTTTAAAAAATTTTTAAAAAAGAAAATGTGGTACATATACACAATGAAATATTAGTAAACCATAAAGAAGAATGAAATTATGACATTTGCCAATAAATAGATGGAACTGGAGACTATCCTGCTAAGTGAAATAAGCCAATCCCAAAAAGTCAAAGGCTGAATATTCTCTCTTATTGTGTGAATGCTGACACACAATAAGGAGGGTGGGGAAGGAAAAATAGAAGTTTCTTGGATTAGACAAAGGGGATGAAGGGAAGGAAGGGGGGATGGGAACAGGAAAAAAGAAAACATCCTGCTTCTATTTAAAAAAGGGGAGGGGAATATATTGAAAGAAAGAAAACTCAGGAGCACTGTTCAGAAGGCAACTATACCAGCTCAAATTAGTGATGACTAGCATCTGAACCATGGAGAAGTAGACTTAAAAGATTCTGCAAGACTAACGGTACAGAATAGAAGACACAGAGACAAACCCAACAAAATACAGGAAGCTCATACTAGACAAAGGAGCCAAAAACATGCAATGGAGAAAAGATAGCCTCTTCAACAAATGGTGCTGGCAAAACTGGAAATCCATATACAGTAAAATGAAATTAAACCTCTATCTCTCACCCTGCACAAAACTCAACTTAAAATGGATCAAGGACTTAGGAATTAGACCAGAAACCCTGCACCTAACAGAAGACAAAGTAGGCTTCATCATGTTTGCTTAGGATCAGACTTCCTCAACAAGACTCCCAAAGCACAAGAAATCAAAGCAAGAATCAATAAATGGGATGGACTCAAAGAGTTATTCTTCAATGATACTATTTGCTGTTATCTCCAGGAGATAAAGATGCAGGAAATTATATTTTTCCTAAGGTGCAGACTTAGGGATCCTCAACAGGTCTTTTCCTACCACAGGTATCCACATAAATTAGAAAAAGTGGAGTTTTTCTCACACAGCATTATTCAGTTCTGGGTTCAGTGGAATCCAGACTGACTTTGCTTTCTGCCAGTGTTTGTCATAATTTTGTCAAATATGTCTATCTTTCTGTTTCTTTGTGTGACCCCCTCCTCTCTGACCTGCTCTGGTACTGACAGTGGTTCCAGTTCAGGCTTGATTAAAAGTTTCTCACTCTTTAGTCCAGTAAAAAAAAAAGAAAAAGAAAAGATTCTGCAAAATAAAATTGGTAGGAATTTGTGACTGCATATGTGTTTATAAGAGAAAGGGAAAAGTTACCACATTGCTACAATTTCCTGCTTAGGATGATGGAGCTATCCTTAGGAAGGAATTTCCTTTGGGGACATTCAAATTTAAGGTGTGAAAGAATAACCAACGTGAAATTGTCTAATCAGTCTGGATCTAGAAATACAAGTCAAAGCTAGAAGTGATAGCTGAGACTGTGAGATCAGTTAGGGGGAAAAAAACGAAATGGAGAGAGAAAATGTACTATATTTTTCCAATAATGGAAAATGTTTTGTAAAGATTTATATTTACATTTTGGGGTGCTGAACAAAACCAGACAGCAAATTCAAGAAGCCAAAGAAGAAAATTTTAAGGTAATTTAGGAAGCAACAGATTAAAATGAAGAAATCTATACAAAAAAAATTTTTATATGAAACAAATTCTTTTGTATAAAATAGATTTATAATGTATCTAATCTTCTTAATATGTGAGCACTTAAAAATCAGTAAGAATATCATAAAAGAAAAATTTGATAAATTAGACTTTATCAAAAATGGAAACTTTTGCTGGGTGTGTACACTCCTGTAATTCCAGTGGCTCAGGAAACTAAGTCAGGAGGATAGCAAATTCAAGGCCAGCCTCAGTAATTTAGTGTGACCCTAAGCAACTTAGCAAGACTCTGTCTCAAAATTATCTTTCATCCTGCACAAAACTCAACTCAAAATGGATCAAGGACCTTGGGATCAGACCAGAGACCCTGCACCTTACAGAAGAAAAAGTAGGTTCAAATCTTCATCATGTCAGCTTAGGATCAGACTTTCTTAACATGACTCCCAAGGCACAAGAAATAAAAGCAGAAATCAATAATTAGGTTAGATTCAAACTAAAAATCTTTTTCTCGGCAAAGGAAACTATCAGCAATGTGAAGAGAGAGCCTACAGAGTGGGAGAATATCTTTGCCACACATACTTCAGATAGAGCAATAATCTCCAGAATCTATAAAGAACTCAAAAAACTCTACACCAAGAATACAAATAACCCAATCAACAAATGGGCTAAGGATGGGAACAGACACTTCACAAAAGAAGATCTACAAGCAATCAACATATATATGAAAAAATGTTCAACATCTCTACTAATAAGAGAAATGCAAAACCAAATCTACCCTAAGATTTCACCTCATCCCAATTAGAATGGCAATTATCAAGAATACAAGCAACAATAGGTGTTGGAGAGGATGTGGGGAAAAAGGTACACTCATACATTGCTGGTGGGGATGCAAATTAGTGCAGTCACTCTGGAAAGCAGTGTGAAGATTCCTTAGAAAACTTGGAATGGAACCACCATTTGATCCAGCTATCCCACTCCTCGACCTATACCCAAAGGACTTAAAATCAGCATACTACAGTGATGCTGCCACATCAATGTTCATAGCTGCTCAATTCACAATAGCTAGATTGTGGAGCCAACCTAGATGTCTTTCAATTGATGAAGGGATAAAGAAACTGTGGTATATATACACAATGGAAAATTACTCAGCCATAAAGAATTTAAAAAATTATGGCATTTGCAGGCAAATGGATGAAATTGGAGAATATATGCTAAGTGAGATAAGTCAATCCCAAAAACC
The DNA here is from genome assembly GCF_902686445.1 of Sciurus carolinensis. NCBI lineage: Eukaryota > Metazoa > Chordata > Mammalia > Rodentia > Sciuridae > Sciurus > Sciurus carolinensis. Next base: position 92,165,794 of record NC_062218.1, on the reverse strand, counting down.
AAAGGCTGAATGATCTCTCTGATAAGTAGATGATGATGCATAATGGGGAGTGGGAGGGAGGCAAGAATGGAGAAAGGATGGATTGTATAGAGGAAAGAGGGGTGGGAGAGGTTGGGGAAGGAAAAATAACAGATTGAGACAAACATCATTTCCCTATCTACATGTATGATTACACAAATGGTATGACTCTACTTCATGTATAACCAGATAAATAAGTTTTACCCCATTTGTGTATAATCAATCAAAATAAATAATTTTTAAAAAGTTATTAAAGTTATTCAAAAAATAAAAATAAAAAGATAAAAGAAGACTGGCCATATGGCTCATTGGTTCAGTGCCTTTGGGTTCAATTCCTGATACCAAAACAAAACAAAACAAAAAAATTAAAATCTTTCTCTGTGAAAGACCCTGTTTAGAATATGAAAAGAAAGGCATAGACTAGAGAAAAATAGTTGTAAATCACATTCTCAAGAAAGAATTTTATACAGAATATTGGGGAATTAAATTTATCAAATTGTATTTGTATATATGTATGAATATGCCACAAAGAAACCCACCATTTTGATAATTGAGATGTACCAATTTGAAAAAAAGAATCTAAAGAACTCTCAGATCTCAAAAGCAGAAACAAACAACAACAACAAAAAAAACCACAAAAACAAAACAAAACAACAACAACAAAAAACACCCCAGTGATGGAATTAGAAAATAGGCAAAGTTATAAAGAGACATTTTACCAAGGATGAGAAAGGAATGACAAGTACATGAAAAGAAGTTCAACCATGTTGGTTGTCAGGGAAATGCAAATTAAAACTACAATGAGATTTCATTTCACACCTATCAAAATGGTTAAAATAAAGGATGACACTAATATTGGCTAGAATGAGGATAAATTGCATCATTCATATAGTACTGGTAAAAATGTAAAATGTACAGCCATTTTGAAACATAATTTGGCAGTTTCTTATAAAACTAAATATTCATCTGCCATACAACCCAGGTGTCAAATTCTTTGCCATTTATCTTAAATGAAAACATGTTCATACAGAAACCTGTACATGGATGTTAACAGCAGTTTTATTTGCAACTGTCAAAAACTAGAAACAACCTAATGTCCTTCCATGGGTGAATTGTTAAACCCTGGTACACCCATAAAATGGAATACTACTCAGCAATAAAAAGGAATGAACTGTTGAGGCAAACACCCAGAGTGGGTCACAAGGTAATTATGTTTGGTGAAAAATACCAATCTCAATTGGTTAAATATTGTGTGTTCACGTTTATATACCATCCTCAAAATGACAAAACTATAGAGATGGAGAACAGATTAATGGTTGCTAGGGCAAAGGTGAGAACAAGTATCAAGGTAATACAAGGAAGTTTCTTTGCAATGATCAATAGAAATAGAAATACTTGTGTGTTTTCTTATTTTTTATTTTTTTACTTTTTAATTTTTTGTGGTACTGAGAACTAGACCTATGACCTCACACATGCTAGTCAAGTGCTTTACTGCTGAGCTACATTCACAGCCCTATTTGAAAATTTTATTTTGAGATTGTCTTTCTAAGTTACTCAGCCTGGGCTTGAACTTGCAATCCTCCTGCCTCAGCCTCCCAAGCAACTGGGATTACATCACCACACCCAGTTGGTCCTATATTTGATTGTGGTTGTGGTATTCTCTAATTTTAAATGTCAGAAACATTGAGAATTAAAGACTTTTACTTTTCTGTAAAAGCACTCATCGGGAGTAGTTTGAATACTCACTCAAATTGTTTCTCATACTATTTATACTATGGAGCAAGCATCTTTTCTATTCCTTGGCAAATCATAATCCTCCTTTTAAAGTGTGGATCATCTTCCAATATTTTATCCTTTGTGCTCTCAGTGTTGTAGAATATCTCTGAGAGTTCCTGTGACGTGAAGTTTTTGCTGGTGCCACTTCTTCTAGGACATTATCTTTTCCATCACAACCGCTTTCCTTGTTTGAGTGAATGTGCTTTTTACTACGTTCCCCTGAATGCCTGTCTCAGAGTTACTCGAATGGCAACAGTGTCAACATTTCCATGATAGTTATTTCTTTTATCCATTCTGCTCAAATTTCATTTCCAGTATTGTTTCCCTGCTGCATTTTCATCTTTGTTAGTCAATTCTCTTTGATTATCAATTTTTGTCAAGTGCCACATGGGTTTATTAATGAGAGACAAGGAGGTCACGGAACTACATGTTTTGCTGTGTGTGAACTGAGTAAAAGATGGGAAGTGATCAATCACCAACTGACTTTAAGAGAAGTGATGCATTGGTCACTGGTTATGTGTATTCATTATTTATGTAGTGATTTGTAGCCTAAAGAATCAGCGGCAACATTTATTCTTCATGTAATTACAGTCAATATACTCCACTAATAACAGAACTATGTTGTTGGGAAATGGTGTTATTTAACTAAATCATGGAAATAGAAATTCATATGTAACAGAACTGTGGAAAGAGAAGACTGCCTCAGTAGCTTGGTCAGGACTTGAACCCAGTCTAATTGATTTCAGAATGCTTTCTCTTAATGACTAGTCAATACTACCTCTAAGAATAGGTATGGTAGATATATTAAAATGCAATTATAGCAGAGAAAAGTAATTACAGAAATATTTTGATTTGATATTTGTAAAAATGTTATTGTAAAAATAGTCATCTGAGTTTGTATTCATATAAGAAATCTGTAGAAATATTCACCAAGTTATTGGCAATAGTGAGTATCTCAGGGTTGGGATGCAGGTTCTGAGAAATTCATCTTTTACATTTACATGTCCTCTCTACATAGAGCCAAACTGAGACACTAAGTCGACTAAAGAGGAAAAGGCAAAGAAGTGAAGGGCAAAAAGGAAGAAGTGATGGAGGGCGAGAGGGTCATGAATGTTGGAGTCTGTATTTGTGTATGACACAAATAAGGCCTGTTACATTAAGAAAGCACCCTCTTACGCATCCTTGCAAGTTTCCAGAATTTGTATTCTCTTCTCTTTCAGCCTTTCTTCTTTTTAATGTGCCCAGATTTCCCTCAGCTTAGTTTAAAAACAAACAAAAAACACTTCAACCTGTTGATTCCTCTGATTACTATACTTTTTTTCTTCTTCTTTTTTAAAATGGCCCATGATCTCAAATAAAGCTTCTTTTTTTTCTGTTTCTATTTCTTCCCTACCCACTCCTTCCTAACATAATCTGATTTTATTTCCAAAACAATATCTATGCTGAAATTGTTCTCTCAAAGGTCAGCATGGGCACAGAACAACCTTCCCACTCCTGTCCCCTCCAAACCTGGTGGAGATAGTGTGAAAAATCCCAGGAACAAACACTGAACTTATTGTGTTGTGTTCTGCTGGCTCATTCTGTTGAGACTCAGCCTCTGAGTAGACTCAGTTGCTAGTCAGTCAGGAAGAATGGAGTTTTCATCTCTAAATATGAAACCAGAATTTGGAAAAGGGCATAAAGGGGGATTGGTGCACAGGGGAAGAAATTCCAGTCTCCTCGCAGCCCTTGGCTTTGCCCTATGTGACCTGGATGTTTTCAGTTGCTGAAGTGTACTCTGAATCGGGGAAACAAGTTGGCAAAGTTATGGGGAAATTTTTTCCAGTTCTGCTTCTCCACCATAATCACTCTAGGATGGAATGGGATTTACTAAAAGAATCAACAGCATTTACCAATGAAGTTATATCTTTATTACCAAATGCAGCGGATTCTTCTTTCTCCCAAGTCATAGCACCAGGAGTTAATCAGAATTCCCCTGGAGAGAGTCCAAGATCCTACACAGGTGAGAAGCTGACTTTTCTCCCTCACTGATGGAAAAAATAAAGGAAAAGTCTGCCATGAGGAAACCCCTTTCTTCTGGCTTCAGATGTTCTCTCATTCGGAATGACAGCCTAAAGAAGCTCTGGTCCAGAGATCTGTGGTCAGTAGAAAGGGAGGGGAGAAGCCCTAGCAGCTACAGCCAATGGATATCCCCTCTTTCATCCCAGCCTCCCAGGAATTGAAAAAGGGTGAACTGAGGTCCTGCTGACAGTGCATAAAGGGAAAAGGATGAACCTGGAGAAGACACAGGTCTACATCAAGGACACAGGTTATAACAGAGCCCTTCGATCCCAGAGCCAGAGATTCAAACAGTAACTGTGGGAAGACAAGTCCCCTGGACTATCCCAAGGCCCTGTGGTGCCTGGCCCCATAGCAGGTAGTCCCACATTCCTCTGTACTCACCTTTCCCCTGAGGTGGGTATAGCTCAGCATCCAGAACCAGGGATGCTGCCGTAGTTAGTTATATTTAGACCCTATAGAGATAGAGGGTAACTCTGGAAGAGAAAGAGGGGGTCCCACAAAACTCTTTCTTCTGGTATGAGAAGAAAATTTTGTGGGAATGGGATATTTCCCCTAGCATTTTACACACTTGGCTCCTTCCTCTCAAGCCTCAGTTCATAGGCCACCTTCTCACCAGCGTCCTCTCTTCCAACACCACAAGTCTTCCCTTCAATTCTTGTTGTTATCTTCTTTGAGTTCTAATCTCAAATTATTTTGCATACTTATTTATTTCACTTATTTATTCCACAAAAATAGAGAATTTGTCTGCCTTGTTTCCTGCTGTCTTAGTTTCAAAATACATGAAGATTTGATTATTTGAGAGGTTATTTGAAGTCCAGGTCCAGGAAATATTGGAAGGAAGGGAGAAGAACAGTGAGATAAGGAAGGTAGGAAAGCAAATAAAGAGAGGGCAATAAGCCAGTTACTATCGTGGGCAACTTGGGCCTTAATCCTCCCAGGGACCCTCTCAGAAACTATGGAAGATGATTTCGACTCATTCTGCTGGGTGATGGGGAAGTTGGGGTATCCAACTGGTTGAGGATTCCTTCAAGGACACTAATGCACCTCTGAGCTCAAGTTCAGCCCTAGAGAACATGCTCATTTAGCAGAGATCAGAGAAACCATTGATATGAATAGGGACTATGTATAGGCAACCTCCAGAGAAAGTTGAATGGATATGGACTGGGCAAGTATAGCATAGGCTGTATGTGTTACAGTCTTAGCTTGGGTTCTAGAACATACTACCTACTCCATAAACAATTGCCAAATAAATTAAGATTGATGAATGAAAAAAAGAAGGACTGAATGGGATTCTAGTAGTTTTATTACCAGGGAGCATTTTTTTTTTTCTTAGAGTTGGCCTTCTTTTTGACCAAAGTTCTTAGATTTTTACATCCTCCTTCTGCTATGCAGGAGAGGATCCACTTAACATTCCTACCACCCACTCTTCTTCTTTGCCTCCTAGGCAGCTGTTTCATCCTCCTCATTCCTCAAAGAAGGGCATGTCCTCATGTTTGCCACTCTCAGAAAAAAGTACTTTCAGACTGACTATATACCCACTTACTTTTAACTGAGAAAAAAAAATGTTTCTAGGTTTCTTGGAAATAAATATAATATTACTTATTGATCCAGTTTTCCCTGGCATGTAAGCTATTGCCTATAAATTAGCTGGCCTACTTTTAGAAGTTGCATTAATTCTTTTGGGCCGATTGAGTACCCTTTAGTGCACAAACAGCAATAGAAGTTAAATTTACAACACTGAAGCCTGGCACCGTTAATCTACACCAATGCATTCTAGGGACCACTTCCTTCTTTCCTTCTTTATATATAGTTTTCATCTGGGTTATGAATAAGACATCTCATCCTGAGCAAAGATGTATTATGTCTTGGGGACATTTAAATTCTTGATTCATAATACTAAAAATCTTTTAACCTTAAATGAATATGCTGATGTGCACATTCTTTTGCTTTCCCCCCTAGAGCTCTTGGTTCATGTAACATTGGCTTAATTTTATTACATAGCAATACTCCATGAGTATGAACTTTCTTTAATCATGAAATCAGTGATAATGAATTTCAGATTCCTAAACACATGTGATTCTATTTCTAATTATTTTCTACAGAATCTTCTCTCTCAGTTATCACAAGCAATATTTTTTTCCTAGCTTCACAGTGATTTACTACTGGACAATAAATTCAATTTTTTCTGACAGAGTTAATCTAAATAGTACAATTTGAACTTAAAACCACTATTAAAAATTCCCTTCTCCTTATGATTCCTGTGATGGCTAGTTGTATGTATCAAATTGGCTAGGCCTGGTACCCCAGTTTTTGGTATAAAAATACTAGTATACCAGTATAGGTGTTGCTATGAAGGGTTTTTTTTTTCCCTGTGATTAACACTTAATAGACTCTGAGTAAAGCAGATTAACCTTCATGATGTGGGTCAGCCTCATCCATTCAGTTGAAAGCCTTAAGGGAAAAGTGTGAGCTTTCCCACGCAAGAGGAATTCTTCCGCCAGGTGACCTTTAAACAAGACTGCAACATCAGCTCTTCCCTGCATTTCTGGCCTGCCTGCCTGGCCTGAAGATTTAAGATTTGCCAGTCTCCAAAATGGCATAAGTCATTTCCTTAAAATAAACCTCCTCCTACAGATAGATATAAATATAAATGCATTTATATGTAATCATGAGCCACTTAACAATGGGAATACATTCTGAAAAATGGACCACTAGGCAATATCATCCTTGTGCATATATCACAGAGGGTACTCACAGGCACTAAAACAGCTACAATGTCATGAGGTCACTAGTTACCACCAATACACACATATGGGCTCTATTTCCTGGGAGAACCTAGGCTAATACACTTCCTAAATTTCAAAGGGGAAGCAAATCTTCAGAGGAAAGTCCTATATAATTTGATATTTAGAAGAAATTTTTCCTTGCTTTTCTTCCATCCTTTCATAATATGTTTGGTCTTAGGGACACAAATAAGAAAGCTCACAGACCTTGCTCTCATATTTCGGTATAATGAGATGACTGCAGAAGTGAGGCAAGGATGCAGGCATCACCACTGCCTGAAAAAGCTGAGGATCCTTGACAGCAAAGTTACATTTGAGCTACATTTTTAGAAATGAGTATAAATGAGCTAATTGGTGGAGGAAGGAAAAAATCTACCTTCTAAGCAGGTAATAAACATTTGGTTCAAAAACGTAGCAGCCACCTTTTATTCGTTCATTCAGTAATTAAGTATTTAGTGAGTATGTTTGTGCCAGAGATGGTTTTGTCTTAATTTTGACCCATGTTTTTACATCCCCCTTCCTTAGACTGAGGAAGGTCCACCCTATTTGTTTGCTAGGTGGCTGCTTCTCATCAGGCCCTTCAGAGCATTTTACACCTGGGGATAAAATGATCAGCAAAAACTAATGAAAGGAGATGTTTAGAAGTAGCTTTGCTAGCTAGGACAGAAAACCCCAAGTAACTAAAGCATAACAGAATTTTATTTTCATCTCTTCTAAAGGTTCAGATAAATGATCTAGAGTGGATGATAAGATTTCTTTTATCATTCTGATCTGTCAACTTTACTAATAGCATAAGTAGTTAGCTAAAGATGAGCAGGAATGGGAGAAGGGAAAGTTCAAAGAAGGGGAGAAATGTAAAAAGGTTCCTGACAGGTGACTGACCCAGAGGACTCAATACCCATCATGCAATGCCATAAGGACATAAATTTCCTTTCACCTTGTGTGGTGAAGCTATAGAAGAAACCAATATTAAGAAGACCATTCAAACTACTGGGGCAGTAGTGGGGCAAATTACTCAGAGCCACCGAATGGCACTCCAATCTTCCCCACACTCCTGAATGGCACTTCAGTCTTCCCCACATTCCTGAAAGAGGCCCCAAAACTCTCTTCCAATAAATTACTTGTATATATCACTTTCCCAAGGTCACTCATGCACTCAAAGCTGTTCAGTTGACTGTTGCATGACCTTCTGCTGATGACACCAGACCAGAAAGGGCAAAGTGACCCACCTACAGAGGTGCTGCCCTCTGTTTCCACACAGAGCAGGCATATGACCTCCCCCAAAAGGGCAGTCGCTACAAGCAGGAACCCAAAAAGGTGGGGCTACCTCCCACCCCAAGGTTTCACACCACTGCAAGCTCCCATACCCTATCCTAACAAAAGCAAAAAGCCTAATCATTTCAGCACCTTTCAGTCCCTAGCCAATATGTCAGTCTCTTTGTCCAGGGCATATCTCACTTTCTCTTGCCTTTCCCTCACCTTGCAATAAACCTGGTCTAAATGCTAACTCTGACTTGCTGTGCTTCTGTTTCTACACCAGGGTAATTGCTCTTAGGCATTACACTCAAAGACCCAGGATTACTTCACAATAGACTCTCAATCTCCAGTAACTTTATCACACAGCTACGGCTTGGTGATCCAGTATCTCTCCAGATCCAATTCCCTTGTCTCTATTCTAGCCAACTGGAAGGAGAAGATGAGCATTCTTTTTTCCCTCACCCCCTCCTCCCTTTTTCAGTACTGGGAATTGACTCCGGGGCCTTGCACATGATAGGCAACACTCTACCACTAAGCTACCTCTCCCTCTCTTACCTTCTCTTTAAAGACACTTCTGGAAGTCACAGATAACACTTTCAAAACGTTCTATTTTCCAGAACTTCATTATAAAACTACTGCTACCCCTTTTTCATTCTTGGTAGCCACTTGTCAGCTAGAAACTAAAGAAGGAAAGACAAATACTGGGAGGCAATGGACTGCCAGGAAGAAAGGAAAATCAGAATGACTACACCCCTAATTTGAAAAATAGAGTTGATAAGAACCTACTTGTTTTTATGTCTTTTAAAGTCTTTACTACATAATAATAGCCATTTAAAGCTAGTTGTGTAAAAGTGTGCTTAAATTCTTTTTAAAAAATCAAGAAACAAATTTATTTTTCCTGTGTAAGTTAATTGACCAATGGTTAAGGCAAATGGTTTTTAAAAGGTGAACTCAGGCCTAGTAGGTTTTCTTTTTTTTCATGGTTTTAATCCTTCATATGATATGTGAGAGGAAAACATAAACCTTGAAAACACAAAGTAGAAGTCAATAAATTTCTCAATAATAAAAAAAATATGAATTTGTGTGTGTATGTGTGTGTGTTACTGAAGACTGAACCCAAGGGCACTCTACCACTGAGCTACATTCCCAGTCCATTATTGTTGTTATTATTTTTTTATTTTGAGATAGCCTCTAAGTTGTACAGGCTGACCTCAAACTTGGAATTGTCCTACCTTAGCTTCCCTTGTACCTGAGATTATAGGCATACACCACCTCACCTGATGTGAAATACTTTTAATTATTGTATTAAATTATAACTATGTGACAGCCATGGAGCATCACTGCTTATATCTCCTTTTCAAAGAACCTGCTGTGAGAATATTGACTGACATATCTCTGTATCTTCCACAAGATTCGTATAGAGACTGCATACCCTCTAGCTTCTACTTCATGATGATTGATCAAAGTGAGGACAATTAGAGAAGCAAACTCTGAGATTTTCAGGCCTAGTCCTCAAAACGTCATGGAGCTTCGTTTCTGTTCTTATTCTTCACATGCCAGTCCCACATGAAGAAGCCCGGGTATTCTCCTTGAGGATAGTGGACTATGTATAGAGCTAGGTGTAGTGGTGTACACTTGTAATCCCAGCTACTTGGGAGGCTGAAGCAGGAGGATCACAGGTTCAAGGCCAACCTGAATTATTTAGTAAGACACTGTCTCAAAATAAAAAGCAGCAAGGACTGGAAATGTAGCTAGGTAGTAGAGAACTCCAGGGTTTAGTACCCCTACCCTACTCCCAACTCCCCAAAAAAAAAAGAAATACAGAAAAAGATTATGTGGACAAAGTGATGCAGTCAAAAGCTGTAACAACCACCAGATCTGTGAGCACATCTTTTCTTTACTTTTTCTTTTTTTTTTCTTTTTTTCTTTTTTTTGTACAAGTGATTGAACCCAGGGGCATGCCACCACTGAGTCATATCCTCAGGACTTTTTAATTTTTTTTATTTTGAGACAGGATCTCGCTAAGTTACTTCTGGGCTTGCTATGTTGCTGAGGCTGGCTTTGAATTTGCAGTCCTCCTGTCTCAGTCTTCCAAATGGCAGGGATTACAGGCAGGCTCCACTGCAATGGGCTTGTGAACACACCTTGAAACCATCTAATTCCAGTCAAATTGCTAGGTGAATTGTAATAATATGAATAATTCCAGATGAGATCTGCACAAGAACTGCCTAACTAAATTCAACACATATTGCTGACCTACAGAACAGTGAGCAAATCAAATGGTTACTGTAATAAGTTTCTAAATTTTGGAGTGGTATGTTAAGCAGCAAAAGATAACTGTTGCATATCCTTAATAGAAGGCACATAGTAGTTGAAGATTTTAAAATATATACATGGCAAATACTAACAAGGTAAAGGTTTAGCTCTCTATATTAACAGAGATGAAATAGATTTAAAGACAAAATCTATTATTAGAATTAAAGAGGATCAATATAACTTAAAACTGTAAATCCCTGATAAAATGTTCTCAATATACATATTTATAGAGAGAAAGAAGGTTTGAAAGTTGACACTACAAGAAGTAGATAAATTCAAAATCAACACGATAGTATAACAGCATGTGATCAAAAAGTCAAGCAGATCAAAAAAATAAACATAAAAGGGATTTGAATAATGCAGTTAAAATGCTGAATTTTATCAACATAGAATGACCCTTATGCTCTGTGGTGAGCAGAATTTTAAGATAGTCCCCAAATGGCCCTTTGATGTACATGCCATATATAATTCCCTCCTCTTGAATGTGTGGAGGGCCTGGGAATTCGATCCAGTCAATTCCTTGATCACATTATGTTCTATCTGACTCCATCTTACCAGCCCAGAGAGAAAGATTCTCCTGCTGTCTTTGAAAAAGTAACCTGCCGTGTTGGAAAAGGACCCCATCACTACGACCAAAGTGGGCTTTAGATGAGAGCAATCCTTGGCCAAAAGTCAGCCAAAAATGAGGGTATCAGCTCTATAACCACAAGGAGCAAAATACTGTTGACAATTTGAATGAGCTTGGAAGAAGATGCTCAGCTGCAGATGAAAAAATTGCTGGTGAACACTTTGATTTTAGTCTTATGAGATAAACAACCCACACCAGACTTCTGACTAACAGAAACTTTGAGTTAATACAGGGAAGTCATTTTAAGCCTCTGAGTTTTACTTATTTGTTACACAGGAATAGAAAACTAATATACATTCAACAATTAAAGGAGGTTTTCAAGATGGCGGACTAGAGGGCGGCTGCATTTCATGTTGCTCCAGGACTCAAGATTCAAAAGAGGAGATAGTGACTTGGGACCAACTCAAAGCCGCCGGGTGAGTTTCTCCCATAGGGGAGGCGTCCCGGATGGGGCAGTAGCCCCGGAACGCAGAGAACTTTGTGAAGTAGAGTGACTCGGCAAGACGCCCCACCCCTGCTAGAGCGGTAAACACGGACAGCGAAGCGGAGTGAAAAAACGGAGCGAAAAAAGGTGGATTGAAGTTTCCAGGACTGCGGGCAGCTTCTCTAACCTAAGGAGACTCATCTGTGAAGGGTGAGGCTCCCAGGTCCAGGAGGGAGGTCCGGGCCCCTGGGAACTTTCCTGGGAAGGCTGCCCTGCCCAGGCGGCAAGACACACCTCCCCCCGCTGGAACAGTGAACTCGGAAAGCAGGGAACTTTGCAGAGGAGGCCGAGCAGCACACCGCTTGGTTTTTTGAAGCAATCTGCCTGGGCTCCAGGGGCTGCCAGAGAAAGAGTTGGGCGGCGAGCTATTTGGACTCAGCAACCGCCTGAACAACGGGGAGGGGGCTGTCCTGAGGAGGTGGAGGTGCGCAGGGAGTGGCTTGGTCTCCAAGTGCCCACATAGAACACCGGGTGGCTGCCTGGAGGAAGAGACGAGTAATGAGTCACTGGGGCTTGGAGCATATGTACGAGGCTCCAAGTGACTGTTCAGAGGAGGGGTCGCATAGCCAGACGATTAGGTGCAAAGCACGGTCTGATCCGGGGATCTAAGCACCTTTTCTTGAAAGAGCTACACAGAGACAAGCTGAGGGGTGGAGCGAAGGTTCCAGGACTGCGGGCAGCTTCTCGGAGGAGGGGCTACCTAAGGAGACTCGTCTGCGAAGGGCAGGACGTCCAGGCCCAGGAGGTAGGTCCAGGCCCCTGGAAACATTGCCTGGGAAGGCTGCCCTGCCCAGGCGGTAGGTGTGGACTGAGGGGAACCTCTAGGAGGGGAACTGACTAGCAAGACCTCCCCACCAGGTGAGTCTTCCCCGCTGGGTGAGGTTTTCCCACAAGGACGGTAAAACCAGAGACACAGGCCCAAACAGGCATTGCCTCAGCCCGCAGTCTAGTTCCCCTTTGGATGACCATTGGTCAACAAGTAGAGGCACCTCTGCCCACTAGCAGGGAATATACCCCACCTGAAGACCACCACCCCTAGAGAGGCAGCTTCCTTGGGGAGCACCGCAGTATCAACTTCCTCTAAGACTTCAGGCTACTGAAGGATAAGAGGGGATACACTAGCAATCTTCAGGGACATTATAAATCAATAGAGGAAATCTGCAACATCTCTGCAGTCCACTGACACCTGAACGACATGAGAAAACAAGGGAAGAAAATGCCTCAAACAAATCTGGATGTTACATCAATAAAATCCAATGACAGCATGGCAGAAGAAATGTCAGAAAGGGAGTTCAGAATGTACATAATCAACATGATAAGGGAAGCAAACGATGAAATGAAAGAGCAAATGCAGGCATTGAATGAACGCACCAATAGACAGTTAAAAGAGCAAATACAGGAAGCAAAAGACCATTTCAATAAAGAGTTAGAGATATTGAAAAAAAAACAAACAGAAATCCTTGAAATGAAGGAAACAATAAACCAAATTAAGAACTCCATAGAAAGCACAACCAATAGGATAGAACACCTGGAAGACAGAACCTCAGATATTGAAGACAAAATATTTAACCTCGAAAACAAAGTTGAACAAACAGAGAAGATGGTAAGAAATCATGAACAGAATCTCCAAGAACTATGGGATATCATGAAAAGGCCAAATTTGAGAATTATTGGGATTGAGGAAGGCTTAGAGAAACAAACCAAAGGAATGAACAACCTATTCAATGAGATAATTTCAGAAAATTTCCCAAATCTGAAGAATGAAATGGAAAATCAAGTTCAAGAGGCTTACAGGACTCCAAATACACAAAACTACAACAGACCCACACCAAGGCACATTATAATGAAAATACCTAACATACAAAATAAAGACAGAATCTTAAAGGCTGTGAGAGAAAAGAACCAAATTACATTCAGGGGGAAACCAATACGGATATCAGCAGATTTTTCAATCCAGACCTTAAAAGCTAGAAGGGCCTGGAATAACATTTTTCAAGCCCTAAAAGAAAATGGATGCCAACCAAGAATCTTATACCCAGCAAAACTTACCTTCAGATTTGATGACAAAATAAAATCCTTCCATGATAAACAAAAGCTAAAAGAATATACAAAAAGAAAGCCAGCATTACAGAACATTCTCAGCAAAATATTCCATGAAGAAGATATGAAAAACAAAGAAGCAAATCAGCAAAGGGAGGAGATATCCTAAAGGAAATCTCAAATAAAGAGGAACCAAGTCGTGTCAAAAATAAGCAAATAAATTAATAAAATGAGTCAAATGACCGGGAATACAAATCATATCTCAATAATAACCCTGAATATTAACGACCTGAATTCATCAATCAAAAGACATAGACTGGCAGATTGGATAAAAAAGAAAGATCCAACAATATGTTGCCTGCAAGAGACTCATCTCTTAGAAAGAGATACCCAAAGACTAAAGGTGAAAGGATGGGAAAAAACTTACCATGCACATGGACCCAGCAAAAAAGCTGGGGTATCCATCCTCATTTCAGATAAAGTGGACTTCAAGTCAAAGTTAATCAGAAGGGATAAAGAAGGACAATTCATAATGCTTAAGGGAACCATAAATCAGCAAGACATAACAATCATAAATATCTATGCCCCAAACAGTGGCTCACCCATGTATGTCAAACAAATCCTTCTCAATCTCAGAAACCAAATAGACCACAATACAATAATACTAGGTGATTTTAACATGCCTCTCTCACCACTGGACAGATCTTCCAAACAAAAATTGAACAAAGAAACCATAGATCTCAATAACACAATCAATAATTTAGACTTAACAGACATTTATAGAATATACCATCCAACGAAGAGTGAATACACTTTCTTCTCAGCAGCACATGGATCCTTCTCTAAAATAGACCATATATTATGCCACAAAGCTAATGTTAGCAAATACAAGAAGAGACACTTCCTTGTATTTTATCAGATCATAATGAATTGAAATTATAAATAAATGAAAGAGTAAAAAACAGAAATTACTCCAACACCTGGAGATTAAACAATATGCTATTATATGAGGAATGGATAACAGAAGATATTAGGAAGGAAATTAAAAAAATCTTAGAGGAAAATGAGAACAAAGAAACATCATATCAAAATCTCTGGGACACTATGAAAGCAGTACTTAGAGGAAAATTTATTTCATGGAGCGCATTCAATAAAAGAAGCAAAACTCAACAAATAAACAACCTACACTACAGCTCAAAGCCCTAGAAAAAGAAGAACAGACCAACACCAAAAGTAGTAAAAGACAGGAAATAGTTAAACTCAGAGCTGAAATCAACGAAATTGAAACAAAAGAAACAATACAAAAAATTGACAAAATAAATCGTTGGTTCTTCGAAAAAATAAACAAAATTGATAAACCTTTAGCCACACTAACAAAGAGAAGACGAGAGAAAACCCAAATCACCAAAATTCGGAATGAACAAGGAAATATCACAACAGACACGATTGAAATACAAAACATAATTAGAAGCTATTTTGAGAATCTATATTCCAACAAAATAGAAAATTTCGAAGATATCAACAAGTTTCTAGAGACATATGAATTGCCTAAACTAAACGAGGAGGACATACACAATTTAAATAGACCAATTTCAAGTAATGAAATAGAAGTCATCAAAAGCCTACCAACAAAGAAAAGTCCAGGACCTGATGGTTTCTCAGCCGAGTTCTACAAAACCTTTAAAGAAGAGCTCATTCCAATACTTTTCAAAGTATTCCATGAAATAGAAGAGGAGGGAACCCTCCCAAACTCATTCTGTGAAGCCAATATCACCCTGATACCTAAATCAGACAGAGACACATCGAGGAAAGAAAATTTCAGATCAATATCCTTAATGAACATCGACGCAAAAATTCTCAACAAAATTTTAGCAAATCGCATACAAAAACATATTAAAAAGATAGTGCACCATGATCAAGTGGGTTTCATCCCAGGGATGCAAGGTTGGTTCAACATCAGGAAATCAATAAATGTAATTCACCATATCAACAGACTTAAAGTTAAGAATCACATGATTATTTCAATAGATGCAGAAAAAGCATTTGATAAAATACAGCACCCCTTCATGCTCAAAACACTAGAAAAAATAGGGATAGTGGGAACGTTCCTTAACATTGTAAAGGCCATCTATGCTAAGCCCATGGCTAATATCATTCTTAATGGTGAAAAACTGAAAGCATTCCCCCTAAAATCTGGAACAAGGCAGGGATGCCCTCTCTCACCACTCCTATTCAATATCGTCCTTGAAACTCTAGCCAGAGCAATTAGACAGACCAAAGAAATTAAAGGGATACGAATTGGAAAAGAAGAACTCAAACTATCCCTATTTGCTGATGATATGATTATATACTTAGAGGAACCAGGAAATTCCACCAGAAAACTCTTAGAACTCATAAGTGAATTCAGTAAAGTAGCAGGATACAAGATCAATGCTCATAAATCCAATGCATTTTTATACATAAGTGATGAATCTTCAGAAAGAGAAGTTAGGAAAACTACCCCATTCACAATAGCCTCGAAAAAAATAAAATACTTGGGAATCAATCTCACAAAAGAGGTGAAAGACCTCTACAATGAGAACTACAGAACACTAAAGAAAGAAATTAAAGAACACCTTAGAAGATGAAAGATCTCCCATGTTCCTGGATAGGAAGAATTAATATTGTCAAAATGGCCATACTACCAAAAGTGCTATACAGATTCAATGCAATTCCAATTAAAATCCCAACGATGTACCTTACAGAAGTAGAACAAGCAATCATGAAATTCATCTGGAAGAATAAGAAACCCAGAATTGCTAAAGCAATCCTTCGCAGGAAAAATGAAGCAGGGGGTATTGCAATACCTGAACTTCAACTATACTACAAAGCAATAGTAACAAAAACGGCATGGTATTGGTACCAAAATAGACAGGTAGATCAATGGTACAGAATAGAGGACACGGACACAAACCCAAATAAATATAATTTCCTCATACTAGACAAAGGTGCCAAAAATATGCAATGGAGAAAAGATAGCCTCTTCAATAAATGGTGCTGGGAAAATTGGAAATCCATATGCAACAAAATGAAACTAAACCCATATCTCTCACCATGCACAAAACTCAACTCAAAATGGATTAAGGACCTCGGAATCAGACCAGAGACCCTGCATCTTATAGAAGAAAAAGTAGGTCCAGATCTTCAACATGTCGGCTTAGGACCAGACTTTCTCAACAGGACTCCCATAGCACAAGAAATAAAAGCAAGAATCAACAACTGGGATAGATTCAAACTAAAAAGCTTTCTCTCAGCAAAGGAAACTATCAGCAATGTGAAGAAAGAGCCTACAGAGTGGGAGAAAATCTTTGCCAATCATACTTCAGATAGAGCACTAATCTCCAGAATCTATAAAGAACTCAAAAAACTCAACACCAAGACTACAAATAATCCAATCGACAAATGGTCTAAGGAAATGAACAGACACTTCACAGAAGAAGACTTACAAACAATCAACAAACATATGGAAAAATGTTCAACATCTCTAGTAATAAGAGAAATGCAAATCAAAACCACCCTAAGATTCCATCTCACCCCAATCAGAATGGCGATTATCAATAACATAAGCAACAACAGGTGTTGGCGGGGATGTGGGGAAAAAGGTACACTCATACATTGCTGGTGGGGTTGCAAATTAGTGCAGCCACTCTGGAAGGCAGTGTGGAGATTCCTTAGAAAACTTGGAATGGAACTACCATTTGACCCAGCTATCCCTCTCCTTGGCCTATACCCAAAGGACTTAAAATCAGCATAGTACAGAGATACAGCCACATCAATGTTCATTGCTGCTCAATTCACCATAGCCAGATTGTGGAACCAACCTAGATGCCCTTCAGTTGATGAAAGGATAAAGAAACTGTGGCATATATATACAATGGAATATTACTCAGCCATAAAGAATGATAAAATTATGGCATTTGCAGGCAAATGGATGAAATTGGAGAATATCATGCTAAGTGAGATAAGCCAATCTCAAAAAACCAAAGGAAGAATGATCTTGCTGATAAGTGGATGATGATACATAATGGGGCGTGGGAGGGGTTAGTTTTAGGGTTAGAGTGAGGGTTAGGGAGGGGGGCAAGAATGGGGGAAGGAAGGACTGTATAGAGGGAAAAGAGGGATGGGAGGGGTGGGGGGAAGGGGAAAAAATAATAGAATGAATCAACCAACATCACCCTATGTAAATTTATGGTTACACAAATGGTATGCCTTACTCTATGTACAAACAGAGAAACAACATGTATCCCATTTGTTTACAATAAAAATAAAAAAATAAAACAAAGGAGCATATTCCTCTCAACTACACATGGAATAATTATTTTTTAAAAAAATGATCATAAACTGCAGCCACATCGGGCTGGGGAGATAGCTCAGTTGGAAGAGTGCTTGCCTGGCAAGTACAAGGCCCTGGGTTCAATCCCCAGCACCGCAAAAAAAAAAAAAAAAAAAAAAAAACTGCAGCCACATCAATGTTCATAGCAGTTCAATTCACAATGCTAAGCTATGAAATCAACCTAGGTGCCCTTCAACAGATAAATAGCTAAAGAAAAGATGGTACATATACACAATGGAATATTACTCAACCATTAAGAAGAATAAAATTATGGCATTTGTTGATAAATGGATGGAACTGGAGACTATCTTGCTAAGTGAAATAAGTCAATCCCAAAAGCCAAATATTCTCTTTGATATGCAGTGGGCAAGGAGGGAGAAGGGGAGGTTCACAGGATTGGACAAGAAGGCATAGAGGGAAGGGAGGGGGAATGGGAATGGGAAAGACAGTAGAATGAATCGGACATAACTTTCCTATGTTCATATGTGAATACATGACCAGTGTAACTCCACATCATGTACAACCACAAAATTGGGAAGTTAAAAAAAATTTAAAAATAAAAAAATAAAAAAAATTAAAAAAAAATTGGGAAGTTATACTCTATGTATATATGATATGTCAAAATACATTCTACTTTCATGTTTAACTGAAAAGAATAAATAAAAAATAAATAAAAATGATCACGAATAAAGTCTTAGGGAAAGTTTCAGCAAATTTCAAATAACTAGTGTTATTTGAAAGAACTGTATTTTCTGATCCCAGTACAATTAACACCACAATCTGGACATCAGTGTCAAAAATCACTAATCGATCACATAGCTGGTTATTAGTCTCCCATTAGTTTTGCTGTATATAACATCTTTAACATATGGGTTATGATGATAATGGTTATCTAGGTTACTCTTCAGGGACCTGAAGGTCACTTTTTCCAAAAATACTGACTCTTCCCTCTGGCCTGCAAATATCCAATGCATAACCAGAACAGGATGAAAATGCTTGGCAACTCTATCTTGATATTGTGTCTGTATCCTTTGGTACCTTAAACCTTTGGAACAGATTCTTCTCTGTACTGCATGTAGATGTATGGATCATTTGAGAAATGTTTTTTCCAAAATTCTAATATAAGGTTAACTTGACCTAGACTTGCCTACTATCTCCCTCCACCCACCCCTTCCTGTTTAAGACTAGACACCTACCAGCTACCATGACAAGAAACACCAAAATGAAAGGAGTATAAAGGAGTACAAAGAGGTGGCATCTGAGTTTCTGGAAGATGTCATTCTGTTCCCAGAAAAGACGAGAGTATTCCTCCCCTTCAGTAGCCTATCTCCCTCATTATTTCTATCCTATATCTGCAACCCCCCAACCCCCTGGAGGTGAGAAGCTAATTTGTGAGCAAAGTTCTCTCTTCTCTATTCTTTAGCCACTGAATAATCCTTTCTTTCTCCCTAACACTCATCTCTCAGAAATTAGTTTTTCTGTGGGATGAACTTGCAGAGTTGTTTGGTAATAGCTGGAGGCAGGGACAAATGGCTGTGACCCTGCAGTCAGCAGTGGTGGCTAGCCCCCAGGAGTTCACAGCAGGACGCACAAGCTGCACTTCCACAGTCACGAATCCAGGCAGCAGCACCGCAGCCACTCTGCAGCCAGAACCACCAGTTCTTCAAGGGCAATTTTCTAGCCACCATCCTGAAATCAAGGAAGTCCCCAGCCCACCCCAATACACACGCCCAACAGGTAGAAACAGGTACGAAGGAAGGGAAACAAAAGAGAATGAGTAAGCTACTCCAAACTATTTAAACGGAGATAGATTGAAATGTTAATAATTATCAAGTATAAATTTTGTTTGGAATTAGATTGAAATATTATTAATTATCAAGTGCAAGTTTCCTTTAGTTTCCCTGCTATACAATATAGGTAGCTAGTGATTTTGTTTTCCATACATGAGAGAGGCATTAGTCAGAATATTTTAACACACACATAACCTTCTTTAAAACTCATTTAAAAAAAGTTTTTATATCAATTTATAATATAGCATCTCAGGGTAGGTGTTAGGGTTTAAATATGAAATGTCCCCCAAAGGCCTATTTGTTCAAATTTTGGTCCCCATGCACTTTTGAAAGGTGAATGTACCATTAGGACTCTAACCTCATCAAAGGATCAACCCATTGATGAATTCACAATTTAATGGGCTATTGGTAGAGGGAAACTTAGGAGGCGGGGGTTTCTTAGGAGAGAAAGTAGATCCTTGGGGACATGCCCTTGAAACCATACCTTGGGAGGGAGGAATTCCTTTCCTCTGCCACCTCCCCCACCTCTCTCCCTCTCTTTCCTGGCTGCTATGAACTGAGAGGATTTACTCCACCACACCCTCCTTGCCACGACGTTCTGTCTCACCATAGGCCCAGAAACAATGCGGCCAGCAGACCATGGACTAAAATCTCTGTAACTCTGAACAAAAATAAATTTACCCTCCTTTAAGTTGATTTTTATCAAGTGTTTTGTGACAGCCAATAGAAAGCTGACTAACACTTAGGCGTTTGCTAGATCTCCACACTAGGATCTGAAACTCAAGTGCTTAACAAGGAATAAGGCAGACGAGTTTTAAAAGAAGAGGATATGGTGGAGTCTTGATAAACTAAGGAATACATGCTCCAAATTAAAGAATGTCTAAATCTGTAGACTAGTTCTGGCAAATAGGCCACTTTTTTATATCTTCCATAATATGGAACATGCACATATAGTTGTTATCTCTATTGCAGCTTGATCGAATTATATCATAATTAAATAATATTATATCTCTTTCCCCCATAGTGAGATATTCCAAATGCTGGAACAGTGCCCTCCCTGTTCATCTTTATATCCCCAGGATATAAACCCTGGCATAAAGTAGCCTGCAATAAATGTTTGTGGCAGAAATGGTGAATGAATGAATAAATGAACAAGGCCCATAGCAGCAAATCATCCAGATCAATGCATCAACTGAAAGATAGCAAAGGTAATCAAATCAAGGACGTGAACATGGGACAGCACCACAGAGGTCTGCCTCTCTGTGATGTGACATGCAAACAGCTAACAGCTCTCTGTTTAATGGCACTCTGTAACCTGAGATGCTAGAGGCTCAGTGTTTGAAAAAGGCACTAATTTCTTTCATTTTTAATTAGGTGACCAGTGATTAGATTATTATTGCTAGAGACAGGCTGATTAAGAAGTCACTGGCAAGTCATTTGTCCTCCTCCAGAGGGCTGTCACACGAGTACATTTGCATAATGTCAGCTTCCCAGCTGGGAGCTCTAAGCTGTGCTCCTGTCACTTCTGGCGATAAATGCTAGTTCCTTGATGCTTGGGACTTCACTAAAAATCTCCAAGGAGGCAACTGGCAATCTTTTAGAGAAAAGTTTTATTGAAAAACTGAAGAAGCTTACAAATGGAATTGCACCCTAAGAGAATGTGCTAAGACACCCCCGCCAACACACACACACACTTCCAGAAATTTTCTTAAGGCAATGGATGTATCCTAGTGGACTAAGGGAGGGTTCATCCTTTCCCCCTCAAATGCTTTGGGGAAATCTGTTAAAATGCTTTACATTAAAGCACCAGGAGATAGAGGGGAGTGTGAGTATGTGGGAGTGGGGATAGGGGTTGAGGAATTGGGGATGGGCCAGGGGTTTTCTCCTAAACATTGTATCTGTAAAACAGAGAAACGCCTTTTCACTTAATAATGTTTGAAACTGGGGCAATCCCAAGCCTCTGGGCTGCCTTGTTATTTTTTATTTTATCTTATTTTTCATTTTCCAAAACCTTTCAAACCTCTTTGTGTTTCTTCATTTTACATAAACAACTTATTACATTCATAAAATGAAATATTCAGTGAGATTAGATAGAGACAGACAGAGAACTCCACCTCTGATTGTCTCAAATTAGTGAAGCCTGGGTTATTTTCTAAATGGAATGCTATTAATCAAGTCCCCAAGCTGAATCACAGAAAAAGGACAAATTAAAAAAATGAACTTCAAGTACAGCCTGCAAAATAACCAAAATAAATAAATAAATAAAAAGACAAAATAGCTAATTTGAATTAAGTATTCTAAATTAAAGAAAAGTCTAATTATATAAAATAAAAATCCATTTACAATGCTTCCATCTGGGAGTTCTCTGGACTATGGAATAATATTCTATCCAGGTGTCTGAAATTTTCTGAAATAAATGAAGTATTTTCCATGTAGTTTTAAAAATTATTTGTTCAGTAAATTTCTTTTTCCATGGTTATGCTCAGTATGGGGTCCAAATTTGGAGCATACAGTTGAAATTTTTTAAAAAAGGATATCTTTTTAAAAACATGAACTCAACATCAGAAAGTCTAATTTACCATATTGACAGATTTAAAAAGGGAGAAGTGTATCAGCACTAATTATTTATTTTGCTCATGATCCTGAACCATTTGGACTGGACTTAGTAGAGATAATTCATCTCTGCTACGTACAGCTTTCATTGAGGTGTCCTGACTAGAGCTGGTAGATCAACTTCTAAGATGACTCACTTGACCAGCAAGTTGGTACCAGTTGTCATCTAGAAGTCCAGCTGGAATTTTTAGGGGAGCTTAGTTCCTATTCACAGGCCTGCTAGGCATCATTCCAGCATGGCAACTGAGATCTAAGAGCAAGTACTTCAAGAGACTTGAGTGGAAACTGAAAGACTTGTTATGATTTAGCCTTGGATATCCCAGAAGACATGTCTGCTGCATTTTATTATTAAGCAAGTCTCTACAACCAGCTTAGATTCAAAGGGAAGCATCTGAGCTAGTTTGATTTGAAGGCACCAACGTTTGTAGGAGTTATATAAGAACACTTTTTATTGCACCCAGAGATCTTGGGATGTGTGGGAAGGTATAGCATCACCTGTCAGGGGACAGAAGTCATTGATCCCCTGGGAGCTGAACCTGGATGCAGTCTCCCACTTGATGGAGGAAGTAAGATGGGGTCCCTGTTCGCCTGTTGACCAGACAACCCCCAGTGAGCACCACAGTGAGTATGTTAGCCAGTCCTCTTATTGTATCCCTGGGCTATTTGTTGATTTTAAAATATTATGCTGACTATTTCCTGGACCTCGTCAATATTTCCCATCTTCAGTTCTCTCTGTTCTCTCTTCCCAGAACTCCTATCATTTAGGCATTGGATTTTTTGAGCTAGTCTTCCAATTTTTAAAAATCTTTTCAATACTATTTCCACCTTTTTATATATTTGTTCTGTTCACTGACAGATTGCCTCAGTTTTATCTTTTGATATGCTATTGAGTATTTCCCCACTGCTGTATTTTTAATTTCCAAAATTGTATTTTTGTCATAAATAAAATTTAAAAATTATCTTTATGTTTCATAGTTGTAACATTTTATCTCTTGAATGATTTTATAGATAGCTGTGTGTATGTGTGTGTTTTTAAGCTTTCTTCTTCGTAGAGAGTTGTTTCCTCCAAGTTTCTACATACTTTTAGTTTTGTCCTTCCTTTTTTTTTTTTTAACATTTTAAATGATCACAACAAATTAAGCAAGCCATAGTCAATTCAATAGTTCAAAAGAATATAAATATAATGACTACAAAACATATTTCTTCACTTACATTCAGGACTATTTCAGACTGTGGGTTTTGTTTCTTTTTTTATTTAAATTTTTGTTTTATTTTTACAGACTACATTTTGATTCATTGTGCACAAATGGGGTACAACTTTTCATTTCTACGGTTGTACATAATGTAGATTCACATCATTCATGTAATCATACGTGTACATAGGGTAATACTGTCTGTCTCATTCTACTATCTTTCCTTCCCCCACCCCCTCCCACCCATTTGGATGGTCTATACCATCCAAAGATCCTTCATTCTTCTCTTCCTCCCCCACCTTAACCACCCCCACATTATGTATTGTCATCCATTCATCAGAGAAAACATTTGACCTTCAGTTTTTTGGACTTGGCCTATTTCACGTAGCATGTTATTTTCCAACTTCATTTACCAGCAAATGTCATAATTTCATTCTTCTTTATGGCTGAGTAATATTCCATCATGTATATATACAAAAATTTCTTTATCCATTCATCAGTTGAAGGGCATCTTCATTGGTTCCACAATCTAGCTATTGTGAATTGAGCAGCTATGAACATTGATGTGGCTGCATCACTGTAGCATGCTGATTTTAAGTCCTTTGGGAATAGGCCAAGGAGTGGGATAGCTGGGTCAAATGGTGGTTCCAGTCCAAGTTTTCTGAGGAATCTCCATACTGTTTTTCAGAGTGGTTGCACCAATTTGCAACTCCACCAGCAATATATGAGTGTGCCTTTTTCCCCACATCCACACCAACACTTATTACTGCTTGTGTTCTTGATAATAGCCATTCTAATTAGAGTTAGATGAAATCTTAGGGTGGTTTTAATTTGCATTTCGCTAATTACTAGAGATGATGAACACTTTTTCATATATTTGTTGATCACCTGTATATCTTCTTCTGTGAAGTGTCTTCCCAGTTCCTTAGCCCAGTTATTGATTGGGTTCTTTGTATTTTTAGTGTAAAGTTTTTTAAGTTCTTTAAAAACTTTGGCAACTATTCAACATGGAGGCGGAGGTCAATAAGCTTGAACTGATGTTCCAGAAAGCTGACTCTGATCTGGATTACATTCAGTATAGACTGGAATACCAACTCAAGACAAATCATCCCAATTCAGCAGGCCAGAAAAATCCAGTTACAGTCTTAAAGGATTTGTCTGCGATAAAATCTCTCTATCAAACTTTATATGCACGTTTTAAACCAGTTGCTGTTGAGCAGAAAGAGACTAAGAGCCACATTTATGCTACTTTGAATAAGACTATGACCATGATACAAGAACTACAAAAGCAAACAGACCTGGAGCTGTCACCACTGACTGAAGAGGAGAAAACTGTGATAGAGCAATTAAAATCTCACATAACAGACTTATGAAGAAATGGACTTGCAAAAGGAAACTAATGAAGAGATCTGTTCCAGAGAAATTTAGGACAATGTCTTGTTAACACTTGATTATTAGAGGTGGGGGGCTGGTAAAGGAGAAGGAGGTTTGGCTTGAATGACAGGGTATGATGCCTTTAATCTGAGTGGAAATTATAAGAGCAGATATTATTTGTATAAAATTTAGCTGAAAAAAATAAAAGGAATGGGAATGTAGGGATTTAAATATATATTTACATATATACCCTTAGTTTTGTAGTTTTAACTAAGGAAGTCCCTTAATATTATTTTGGACCTGTTTTCTTTTTGTGTAGTTGAGATAATGTAGATATTCTGTCTTGTCATAAAATAATGTTTATGTATATTTCAGGAGTCAATGTGTAAATGAGTATGATTTAGAAAGTAAAGAACAAGCAACATTAAAAAAAAAAAAAAAAAAACTTTGGAGATGAGTACTCTGTCTGAAGTGTGTGTGGAAAAGATTTTTCTCCCACTCTCTAGGCTCTCTTTTCACATTATTGATTGTTTCCTTTGCTAAGAAAAAGCTTTTTAGTCTGAATTCATCCCATTTATTGATTCTTGCTTTTATTTCTTGCACTATGGGAGTCTTGTTAAGGAAGTCTGGTCCCAAGTCAATGTGATGGAGATTCGGGCCTACTTTTTCTTCTATTTGGTGAAAGGTCTCAGGACTAATTCCTAGATCCTTGATCCATTTTGAGTTGAGTTTTGTACAGGGTGAGAGATAGGGGTTTAATTTCATTTTACTGCATATGGATTTCCAGTTTTGCCAGCACCATTTGTTGAAGAGGCTATCTTTTCTCCATTGTAAGTTTTTGGCATCTTTGTCTAGTATGATATTACTGTACTTATGTGGGTATGTCTCGATGTCTTCTATCCTGTACTATTGGTCAACCTATCTATTTTGGTACCAATACCATGCTATTTTTGTTACTATTGCTCTATAGTAGAGTTTAAGGTCTGGCATTGTGATACCTCCTGCAACACTCTTCCTGCCAAGGATTGCTTTGGCTATTCTGGGTCTTTTGTTCATCCAGATGAATTTCATGATGGCTTTCTCTATTTCTATGAGAAATGCCATTGGGATTTTAATTGGAATTGCATTAAATCTGTATGGCACGTTTGGAAGAATGGCCATTTTGATAATATTAATTCTGCCTATCCAAGAACACAGGAGATCTTTCCATCTTATAAGGTCTTCTTCAATTTCTTTCTTTAATGTTCTGTAGTTTTCATTGTAGAGGTCTTTCACTTCTTTGGTTAGATTGATTCCCAAGTATTTTATTTTTTTCAAGGCTATTGTGAACAGAGTTGTTTTTCTCATTTCCCTCTCAGATGTTTCATCACATATGAACAAAAATGGTTTAGATTTATGCATGTTGATTTTATATCCTGCTATTTTGCTGAATTCATTTATGAGGTCTAAAAGTTTTCTGGTGGAGATTTTTGGATCCTGTAAAAATAGAATTATGTCATTGGCAAATAGTGACAGCTTGAGTTCTTCTTTTCCTATTCGTTTCCCTTTAATTTCTTTGGTCTTTCTAATTGCTCTGGCTAGTAATTAAAGACGATGTTGAATAGAAGTGGTGAAAGAGGGCATCCCTATCTTGTTCCAGTTTTTAAAGGGAATGCTCAGTTTTTCTCCATTAAGAATGATGTTGGCCATGGGCTTAGCATAAATAGCTTTTACAATGTTGAGGAATGTTCCTACTATCCCTATTTTTTCTAGTGTTTTGAGCATGAAGGGGTGTTGTATTTTGTCAAACAATTTCTCAGCATCTATTGAAATAATCATATGATTCTTAATCTTAAGTCTATTGATGTGATGAATTACTTATTGATTTCCAGATGTTGAACCAACCTTGCATCCCTGGGATTAACCCCACCTTATCATGGTGCACTATCTTCTTTATATGTTTTTGTATGCAATTTGCCAGAATTCTGTTAAGGATTTTTGTATCTATATTCAGCAGAGAAATTGGTCTAAAATTTTCTTTCCTTGATGTGTCTTTCTCTGGTTTTGGTATCAGAGTGATACTAACTTCATAGAATGAGTTTAGAAGGGTTCCCTCCTTTTCTATTTCCTGGAATACTTTGAGGAGTATTGGAATGAGTTCTTTGAAGGTCTTGTAGAACTCAGCTAAGAATCTGTCGGATCCTGAGCTTTTCTTGGTTGGTAGGCTTTTGATGGTTTCTTCTACTTCATTGCTTGAAATTGATCTGTTTAAATCTTGTATGTCCTCCTGGTTCAGTTTGGGTGGATCATATGTCTCTAGAAATTTGTCTTCAATACTCTCTATTTTGTTGAGATATAGATTTTCAAAGTAGCTTTTTATTATCTTATGTATTTCAGTGATGTCTGTCATGATAGTTCCTTTTTCATTATGAATTTTAGTAAATTGAGTTTTCTCTCTCCTCTTCGTTAGTGTGGCTAAGGGTTTATCTATTTTGTTTACTTTTTCTCCATTTATATGTTTTTGGCTCCTTTGTCTAGTATGAGGTAACTGTATTTTTCTGGGTTTGTCTGTGTCTTCACTGCTGTACCATTCGTCTGCCTGTCTATTTTGGTGCCAATACCATGCTGTTTTTGTTACTATTGCTCTGTAGTATAGTTTAACGTCTGGTATTGTGATACCTCCTGTTTCACTTTTTCTACTTAGGATTGTTTTGGCTATTCCAGGTCTCTTGTTCTTCCAGATGAAGTTCATGATTGCTTTCTCTATGTCTATGAGGAATGTCATTGGGATTTTAATTGGAATTGCATTGAATCTGTATAGTGCCTTTGGTAGAATGGCCATTTTGACAATGTTAATTCTACCTATCCAAAAATATGGGAGATCTTTCATCTTTGAAGGTTTTCTTCAATTTCTTTCTTTAGTGTTCTGTAGTTTTCATTTATAATAAATTCCTATGAACAAAATCGCTGGGTCAAAGACTTTTCATACAGATCTCCAAATCATCCTCAAGAAATCAATTTATACTGAACCAGTTGTAAATGCTAATTCTTACATCTTTAGAAAAATATTGTCCAGTTCCTTGGCCCATTTATTGATTGGGTTCTTTGTATTTTTGGTGTAAAGTTTTGTAACTTCTTTATAAATTTTGGAGATAAGTGCTGTATCTGAAGGGCATGTGGAAAATATTTTCTCCCACTCTGTAGGCTCTCTTTTCATATTATTGATTGTTTCCTTTACTGAGAAAAAGCTTTTTAGTTTGAGTTCATCCCATTTATTGATTCTTGGGTGGGGCGTGGGGGTGAGAGAAGAATGGAGGAACTTTACATACAGGGAAATGAGAGAGGGGGTATGAAAAATGGTGGAATGAGACAGACATCATTACATGTATGATTACACAAGTGGTATGAATCTACATCTTGTACAACCATAGAAATGAAATGATGTACCCCATTTGTGTACAATGAATCAAAATGCAGTCTATAAAAAAAAATTTTTTAAATATTGTAAGTCATATTATTTTAAGTTTTTACATATGTACTTCATTTTTATACCTTTATTACATATGCAAAATCAATTAATTTAACAAGCATTAATGTTAGTAAATTTGCACTCAGGACTCACCATTTGTACCAAAGTGGCAACATAATTGGTATCATCTTTTAAATGTATCTTCTCTTAATTATATAATAATTAACATAGATTTATTTTAGTTCTTATGTTGTTAACCTTGTTAGGGAAATGTCAGGCAAAATTGTTAGCATAAAATGACCGAGCCAGGTGCAAACGTCATGGATCAGCAAAGCCTTTATTCAGCAGTGGAGTCATGCATCTGGTGGACTGACTTTCCTGATGGAAAATAAGCCACTGACCAAAGGAGGAATCTGTGCTTATATATGCCAGACAGAGAGGTGACTTAATTATTGACAGAGTGTGTTAGTTTGGGCATTCAGGAAACAGGTTTGTGAGAATTTGAAATTTGTTTGTAGTGGGCAATATTTTTACTTGGGGAAGAATGGAGGGTCTGGGGTCAGCATTCCGCGCTTATCTCTTTCCCTTTGGGATCCCATTTTACTGTCACTGGGAAAGAATTTATTTGGGGAAGCATCCATGCCTTAACTTCCTCCCAGAGACTGTCATTTTAGGCTTGATGGATATCTCCTCCCAGGGATGGTCTTGTCACTGGGTGATGTTTGCTTCCTTCCCAGGGATTGTCCTGTCACTGGGAAAGGATGTGTTGGGAAAGGATCAACACACTCTCCCAGGCCATATTATTTGGGGTTTGTCATTTTGGGGTCTCCCAGTCTTCCTCACTCTCTTCCCAGGCCATATTATTTGGGGTTTGTCATTTTCAGTATCTTACAAAAATAGTTATGAACCTATAGATTCTTTAAGAAGAACTCTATATTTTCCTGGTTAACTTTTTTTGCATAATAAACCAACTCCAAGGCCTAGAAGCTTAAAAAAAGCCCACCATTTTATTCTATTCCTTGATTTTATGAGCCAAGAATTTAGAGCTTGGCTAGATGATCCTTCTGCTCCATGTGGCATTGATTAGTGTCCTTAAATGGCTGCAGTTTTCAACTGAGCTGGACTTGAGAGCCACAGATGGCAGCACTCACATGGCTAGTGCCTGGGTGGATGGATGCAAGGCTCGGTGTAGTTTCTCTTGTGCCAGGCTAGCTCATACGTGGAGCAAGGGTGCAGAGTCAAGACCCAGACTCTGGGAGTTGGGTGGAAGCAGGATTGTGGTGAGCAGCCTGCAAACTTGTTTATTGGGGGAACAGCTATACATTTTATAGGTTTTGCCCAATCACAATGCGCCACCAGGAATCAGACCACCAGGTTCCTATACTGCTTTCCTTGGTAACACTGAGTCAACTTGGGGCCGTTGTTTACTTTCCTATTATCCGAAGCAGAATGCTCCTCCTCGCAGGTTCACACACTTTTTTTTTAAATTTATTTTTATTGTAAATAAATGGGATACATGTTGTTTCTGTTTGTACATGGAGTAACAGCATACCATTTGCATATTCATACATTTACATAGGGTAATGATGTTTGATTCAATCCGTTATTTTTTTCCTTCGCCCCCACCCCTCCCACCTCTCTTTTCCCTCTATACAGTCCCTCCTTCCTCCATTCTTGCACCCCTCCCACCCCCTATTATGTGTCATCATCCACTTATCAGTGAGATCATTCGTCTTTTGGATTTTTTGAGATTGACTTATCTCACTTAACATGATATTCTCCAATTTCATCCATTTGCCTGCAAATGCCATAATTTTATTATTCTTTATAGCTGAGTAATATTTCCATTGTGTTTATATATATATATCACAGTTTCTTTATCCATTCATCAATTGAAGGGCATCTAGGTTGGTTCCATAGTCTGGCTATTGTGAATTGAGCAGCTATGAACATTGATGTGGCTGTATCTCTGTAGTATGCCGATTTTAAGTCCTTTGGGTATAGGCCAAGGAGTGGGATAGCTGGGTCAAATGGTGGGTCCATTCCAAGTGTTCTAAGGAATCTCCACACTGCTTTCCAGAGTGGCTGCACTAATTTGCAGCCCCACCAGCAATGTATGAGTGTACCTTTTTCCCCACATCCTCTCCAACACCTATTGCTGCTTGTATTCTTGATAATCGCCATTCTAATTGGGGTGAGATGGAATCTTAGTATAGTTTTGATTTGCATTTCTCTTATTACTAAAGATGATGAACATTTTTTCATATGTTTGATGATTGCTTATAGATCTTCTGTGAAGTGTCTGTTCATATCCTTAGCCCATTTGTTGATTGGGTTATTTGTATTCTTCGTGTAGAGTTTTTTGAGTTCTTTATAGATTCTGGAAATTAGTGCTCTATCTGAAGTATGATTGGCAAAGATTTTCTTCCACTCTGTAGGCTCTTTCTTCGCATTGCTGATAGTTTCCTTTGCTGAGAGAAAGCTTTTTAGTTTGAATCTATCCCAGTTGTTGATTCTTGCTTTTATTTCTTGTGCTATGGGAGTCCTGTTAAGGAAGTCTGATCCTAAGACAACAAGGTGAAGATTTGGACCTACTTTTTCTTCTATAAGATGCAGGATCTCTGGTCTGATTTCAAGGTCCTTGATCCATTGTGAGTTGATTTTTGTGCAGGGTGAGAGACAGGGGTTTAGTTTCATTCTGTTGCATATGGATTTCCAGTTTTGCCAGCACCATTTGTTGAAGAGGCTATCTTTTCTCCATTGCATATTTTTGGCACCTTTGTCTAGTATGAGAAAATTGTATTTATTTGGGTTTGTGTCCGTGTCCTCTATTCTGTACCATTGATCTACCTGTCTATTTTGGTGCCAATACCATGCTGTTTTTGTTACTATTGCTTTGTAGTATAGTTGAAGTTCTGGCATTGCGATACCCCCTGTTTCATTCTTCCTGCTAAGTGTTGCTTCAGCTATTCTGGGTTTCTTATTCTTCCAGATGAATTTCATGATTGCTTGCTCTATTTCTGTAAGGTACGTCATTGGGATTTTAATTGGAATTGCATTGAATCTGTATAGCACTTTTGGTAGTATGGCCATTTTGACAATATTAATTCTTCCTATCCAAGAACATGGGAGATCTTTCCATCTTCTAAGGTCTTCCTCAATTTCTTTCTTCAATGTTTTGTAGTTTTCATTGTAGAGATCTTTTACCTCTTTGGTTAGATTGATTCCCAAGTATTTTTTTTTTTTTTGAGGCTATTGCAAATGGGGTTGTTTTCCTCATTTCCCTTTCAGTTGTTTCATCACTTGCGTATAAAAATGCTTTAGATTTATGTGTGTTGATTCTATAGCCTGCTATTTTGCTGAATTCATTGATGAGGTCTAGAAGTTTTCTGGAGGAGGTTTTTGGATCCTCTAATTATAGAATCATGTCATCCGCAAATAGTGACAGCTTAAGTTCCTCTTTTCCTATTCGTATTCCTTTAATTTCTTTGGTCTGCCTAATTGCTCTGGCTAGTTTCAAGGACAATGTTGAATAGAAGTGCTGAAAGAGGACATCCCTGTCTTGTTCGCATTTTTAAAGGGAATGGTTTCAGTTTTTCTCCATTAAGATGATGTTGGCCATGGGCTTAGCATAAATAACCTTTACAATGTTTAGGTATGTTCCTACTATCCCTATTTTTTCTAGTGTTTTGAGCATGAAGCGGTGTTGTATTTTGTCAAATGCTTTTTCTGCATCAAATGAAATAACCATATGATTCTTATCCTTAAGTCTATTGACATGATGGATTACATTTATTGATTTACGAATGTTGAACCATCCTTGCATTCCAGGAATGAACCCCACTCGATCGTGGTGCACAATTTTCTTAATATGTTTTTGGATACAGTTTGCCAATATTTTGTTAAGGATCTTTGTATCTATATTCCTCAAGGATATTGGTCTAAAATTTTCTTTCCTTGATGTGTCTTTTCCTGGTTTGGGTATGAGGGTGATATTAGCTTCATAGAATGAGTTCGGTAGGGTACCCTCCATTTCTACTTCCTGGAATACTTTGAGAAGTATTGAAATGAGTTCTTCTTAGAGGGTCTTGTAGAACTCAGCTGAGAATCCGTCTGGTCCTGGGCTTTTCTTGGATGGTAGATTTTTAATGGCTTCTTCTATTTCATTGCTTGATATTGATCTGTTTAAATTATGTATGTCCTCCTGGTTCAGTTTGGGAGGAGCATATGTCTCTAGAAATTTGTCAATGTCTTCGGTAGTTTCTATTTTGTTGGAATACAGATTTTCAAAGTAGCTTCTCATTATGTTCTGTATCTCAGTGGTGTCTGTCGTGATATTTCCTTTTGCATCATGTATTTTAGTAATTTGAATCTTCTCTCTCCTTCTCTTTGTTAGTGTGGCTAAGGGTTTGTCTATTTTGTTTACTTTCTCAAAGAACCAACTTTTTGTTTTGTCAAATTTTTGAATAGTTTCTTTTGTTTCAATCTCATTGATTTCAGTTCTGATTTTAATTATTTCCTGTCTTCTACTACTTTTGCTGTTATTCTGTTCTTCTTTTTCTAGGACTTTGAGCTGTAATGTTAGGTCATTTAGTTGTTGACTTTTCATTGTTTTCTGGAATGCGCTCCATGCAATGAATTTTCCTCTTAGTACCGCTTTCATAGTGTCCGAGAGATTTTGATATATTGTATTGTCATTTTCATTTCCCTGTAAGAATTTTTTATCTCCTCCCTGATGTTTTCTGTTATCCATGTTTCATTCAATAGCATATTATTTAGTCTCCAGGTGTTGGAATAATTTCTGTTTTTTATTTTGTCATTGATTTCTAATTTCATTCCATTATGATCTGATAGAACCCAAGATAGTATCTCTATTTTTCGCATTTACTCAGGACTGCTTTCTGGCATAACATATGGTCTATTTTACAGAAGGATCCATGTGCTGCTGAGAATAAAATGTATTTGCTCATTGATGGATATTCTACGTATGTCTATTAAGTCTAAGTTACTGATTGTGCTATTGAGTTCTATGGTTTCTTGTTTAGTTTTTGCTTGGAAGATCTATCCAGTGGTGACAGCGATGTGTTAAAGCCAGAATTATTGTGTTGTGGTCTATTTAATTCCTGGAATTGAGAAGGATTTGTTTAATGTACATGGATGCACCATTGTTTGGGAAATAAATATTTATGATCGTTATGTTTTCCTGATTTATGATTCCTTTAAGCAGTATGAAATGTCCTTCTTTATCCCTTCTGACTAACTTTGGCTTGAAGTCCACTTTATCTGATATGAGGATGGAAACCCCCACTTTTTTACTGAGTCCATGTGCATGATATGTTTTTTCCCATCCTTTCACCTTTAGTCTGTGGATGTCTTTTTCTATGAGATGAGTCTCTTGAAGGCAGCATATTGTTGGTTCTTTCTTTTTAATCCAATCGCCAGTCTGTTCTTTTGATTGATGAGTTTAGGTCATTAACATTCAGGTCAATAACAGGGTTATTATTGAGATATGATTTGTATTCCCAGTCATTTGGTTTTATTTTTGGTTTTTAACTTGACTTGGTTTCTCTTTTGATTGCTTTCTTCTGTAAAGTAGTTCGTCCCTTTGCCGACTTACATTGTTGTTTTTCATTTCTCCTCATGGAATATTTTGCTGAGAATGTTCTGAAGTGCAGGCTTTCTCTTTGTAAATTTTTTTAACTTTTGTTTATCATGGAAGGATTTTATTTCATCTTCAAGTCTGAAGGTTAGTTTTGCTGAGTATAATATTCTTGGTTGGCAACCATGTTCTTTCAGAGTTTGAAATACATTGTTCCAGGCCCTTCTAGCTTTTAGGGTCTGGGCTGATAAATCTACTGATATCCTTATTGGTTTCCCCCTATATATAATCTGATACTTTTCTGGAGTTTTCAAAATCCTGTCTTTATTTTGTATGTTAGGCATGTTCACTATAATGTGCCTTGGTGTGGATTTGTTGTAATTTTGTGATTTGGTGTTTTGTACATCTCTTGTATTTGATTTTCCATTTCATTCTTCATGTTTGGGAAATTTTCTGATATTATTTCATTGAATAGTTTGTTCATTCCTTTGGTTTGTATCTCTGTGCCTTCCTCAATCCTGATAATTCTTCAATTTGGTCTTTTCATGATATCCCATAGTTCTTCAAGGTTTTGTTCATGCTTTCTTAACATCTTCTCTGTTTGGTCAACTTTATTTTCAAGATTAAAGATTTTGTCCTAAGCTGAAGAGATAGCTCCCCTTGGAGAGTGCTCACCTAGCATGCGCAAGGACCGTGGTTTGAATCCCTGGATTTTCAGATGGGGCAGAGACAAAAAAAGATTTTGTCTTCATTGTCTGAGGCTCTGTCTTTCAAGTGATCTAGTCTGTTGGTGATGCTTTCCATTAAGTTTTTTATTTGGTTTATTGTTTCCCTCATTTCAAGGATTTCTGTTTGTTTGTTTTGAGAATTTCTATCTCTTTGTTGAAATGATCTTTTGTTTCCTGCAGTTAACTGCTCTTTCAACTGCTTATTGGAGTGATCATTCATTGCCTGCATTTGCTCTCTTATCTCATCTTTTGCTTCACAAATCATTTTAAATAAGTATATTCTGAACTCCTTTTCTGACATTTCTTCTACCATGCTGTCATTGGATTCTATTAATATAGAATCTTGGTTTGTTTGGAACATTTTCTTCACTTGTTTTTTCATGTTGTTCACGTATCTTCCCCTCTAGCAGTGCAGATCTGGGGTACTGGAGTTTCCCCCCTATAGGTTTATAGTGACCCTACAGGTTTCCAAAACCTCTTCTTTAAGGGGGAGATCAACATTACCAGCGCCCAATACAGACAATATGCAGCCCTAAACCAAATAGTCCCTATGAAGATGTTAAAAATATTGTTATAATAAACAGAGAGGATGAGTTCAATTATTATCTACAGTATAACAACTAGATTTTCACTGAGGTCTACAATTTCTAATGGTGGACAAAGAGGATGGAGAGGGGTGTAGGATGTACCTGTTAATGGGATAAGAAAAGAGTATATAGAAGTTCTAGATCATAGAAAGTGTGAAAGCGTAATCAAAAGAAGTTGTTTGTGAGCTGCGGAGATAGCTCAGTTGGTAGAGCGCTCGCCTCGCAAGCACAAGGCCCTGGGTTCAATCCCAGCACCACAAAAAAAAAAAAAAAAAAAAAAAAAAAAAAAAAATCCCCAGCACCACAAAAAAAAAAAAAAAAAAAAAAGAAGTTGTTTGTTAGCATGAGAAAATGGAGAAAGAGACTCTGAGGAAACAGGTGAACAAAAGGAAAATGGAGCAAGAAAAATAAAGAAATAAAAATAAAAATTTTCCAAAAAAAAGACAAAAACATCTGCACTGTAACTGTCATATAGTATTCAAATCTCCATGTCTTCAGGAGCCTGATGCATGAGAGATACCTGATGATGAGATTCCAGTCTCCAGCAGGCATCTCAGGATGGGATTTGCCCCACCTGTAGATGGGAGCTTCCGCTTCCAGGATAATCCAAGATGGCCACACTGGCTTCCAAATATGGTGGCAAATGGGGAGCTGCAGCTGAGGGCATGGGCATGGTCAGCCTGGGGTCCTGGAAGTAGGGTGTAGTTGGTTGGGCTGAGGGGTCCTGGATACGTGGCTTGGTCAGTCCAGCCAGGGGTCCTTCAGGTCCTGGCTGTTATCTCAAAATGGTGGCAGTCATGTGTAACCAAACCTGTGGGTACTGTGACAGTGGACTTCCAGGCGACAGGCAGTTGGTGATCTGCTGCAGATCTACAGTTGGTCTGCAGGCTACAGGTGGACAATCTGCAGGAGGACCACAGGCGGTGGGTGATGAGTAGGTGAAAGGCAGGTGATGGTCAGGGAAGAGGCGGGCAAATGGGCAAATGGCAGATGATAGGTGCCAGTCAGTGAACAATCTGCACTCAAAAAGTAGTCAATATGCTGGCAGACTACAGGTGATTACAGTGGACAAATGGGGTAAACAGCAGAAGATTGATAAGCAGCAAAGACTGATTCACAGAGAAAGAGATATCCTCTGCTTGAAACTCGAGTTAAAGAGCAACAAGGAATGCAGCCACCCTCTAGTCCGCCATCTTGGATCTCCTAGTTTTGTCCTTATTTTCTATGGTAGTTTTCCTCATATACCTGGTAATACTTGACTGCATGCCCTTGATTAAGAGCAGAGGAATAAAAAGGGAATTAGTTCCTTCTATATTTGCATGCATGTGGGGCATGCAAATGAGGCCTATCAACTGAAATTCTTGTGAGTTCATCTAGATGGGTCATTTTTTCGAAAAGCCCAGCTATTGATATATTTTAGGTATTTCCTCCTAGTCTGGTGAAATTTCCAAGTCTTCTACTATCCTGATAAGGGTGAGTCTAGTTGCCAAAGATTGATTTTAAATGTCCTTCAAAGGCCATGTGTTAAAAGATTTACTCCCCAGGGTGGAACTATTGGGAGGTGGTGGAACCACCAAGAGATGGGACTAAATGGGAGGACTTTTGGTAATTGGGAGAATGGTGCTGAAGAGGATCAGAAGACCCTGGTTTCTTCCTCTTATTCTCTTTTACTTCCTGGCCATGAAGTGAGCAGTTCTGCTCTGCCACATGCTCCCTGCCATAATGTGTGGCCTTGCCACAAGCCCAAAGTAACAGCACCAATTGATCATGGTCTGAAACATTCAAAACTGTGAACCGAAATAAATATTTTTTCTTTTTAACTTTCTTACCTCAGATATTTTGTTGTAGTGATGGAAAGCTGACTAACACGTGGGTTGACTGTGTTCAGGAAACCAATGAAGGAAGAAGACTTGGAGTATCAGCATTCAGCATTCAGTTAAGTATATGGTCACTCATTGCCCCTGTTTTGGGCATAGAACTCAATGTACCTTCAACTTTGAATGTAACTCCCCTCTCTGCCAGCCCTGGCACTTTCCAATCTATAAACAAACTTGCAAAACCACTCTAGAATTGCTAGACTGCTATACATTCAAAGGCAACTTAATTTCTACAAATTTTGTGAAGTTTATTGGTGTATAAATGTTTATTGGATAGCATAGCAATTCATGGGGTTGAAAATCAGAATTTGATTTAGTTTATCTGATTCTTCTGAAATTCAGTGTGTTCAACTCTAAAATAGAAATGAAGAGTATCCACCTCTTAGTTTTATTGACAGAATTAAATGAGTTCAAAAAGTGCTTTAAATACTGCATAATATTTAATAAGTACCAAATAAGTGTTAGGAATTAGAATTAAAATGCAAATCAACATATTGACATTAAATATTTTCAAGTACAGATCCTTAAGATAACTTTTATATAGTATTTATACAATTTAATTGCCTTACATACCATTGAAAAACTTAACCTTCAAAAAAATTGGCACTCATGTAGGAAATTTTAAAGATATTTATAACAATTTCCAGTTGGCATTTATTTACTTCCAACTTAAAACTCTGTGTATGTGATTTAATGAAACTAGTATGTTATTAACAACAAACTAAGCCACATGCAATACTTCCTTCATTCTTGGTGACTCATATTTTAAACAATTACCTGTTCTTTTAGTAATTAAAGCCAATCAATGTTTTTGCCTTTCTGCTATCAAAATGAATTCCTTTTTATGTCTTTTTTTTTTTTTTCCTTTTTATGTCTTATTGCTTAATTACAGGATATAAATCTTCCCTGCTAATAAAAATGTTTCACCAATTGAAAACCAACATTGCTTTATCTCTTTCCCATTTTCTGGTTGAAAGTTGCCTTTTCATAGCATGAAGCAAGAGTGACATCTGGTGATCAATAAGTTTATCACATATAACTATGCCCTTGGAATTATTCTATTTATGTTTTAAGGCTTCTGTTTAAAAACTGAAAACTTCTGGTACATACTTCACATTTTACAAGCTCCAAAAGTTGTTTTTAGATGAAACTTGTAGAAGATTACAAAAGTAATGAGTGATGTTCTCTGCAATGAAAATTGGAGAATATTTATTTCAAAAGTCAAAAATATGGCAATTATGTTTATCTTATTTAATAGGTAGGAGAGATAAAACCTCCTTTTGACACTAAAAAATGAAAGCATATTAATTAATTCTGAAAATATGTGGATTTTGCAGAAGATTCTTCCCCTAAATCATTTTTTTAAATCCAACAACAAAGAAGACAAAGTATTAAGACAATATTATCAACACTGAACAAAGGGAACATAATTGCTTTATCTACAGATTTCACAAGATCTCAATAAAGAATAATTCAATTTAGACCTAAATAAAGATAAATATCAGGAATCAAAAGAGAACTTTCTTTTTGGAAAGGTCAAGGTCATATGGCAAAACATTGCAAAAAAATTTCTTTGGTGTTATCCTGTTTGGATGTTTTAGAATTGATGACAGAAGAATACTAGGAAAAAGAGATGGTGAGCCATGCAAGGCAGCCTGTAGTCCCAGCTACTCGGGAGGATGAAAAGCAGAATCACTTGACATCAGGAGTCTGAGGCCAGCATGGGCAACACAGTGAGATCCTGTTGAGAGAGAAAGAGAGAGACTATGAGATATGAGAAATAGAGTATATTCCAGAGCCCTTTTATTCAACATTCCAAAGCAGGAAAGAGAAGGAAGGAGATATAGTGGAGGTATTCCTGAACCACCACAAAGTGTAGGATGGAAGGGCACAATTCCTGGACCACTATATTATTGTTCTTTAGTGATAGTGGCAAGTAAAGGCAGATAAGTGCAGGAATATAGGTGCAGATATTCACATGCACATGCACAACAAAAATATGTGGCTCATTCATCCTGAAGAGAAGAACAAAACACACGGTGGTTAAATACATCCTCACAACTGTTTAGGAACCATCACTGACTCAATTTAGTTAGACTATGATATAGGAATTTCAGCAGAATTATGAGGAGAGAGACCAGAGATGAATTTCCCAGGGCTGGGGTTGTGGCTCAGGGGTATAGTACTTGCCTGACATGTGTGAGGCATGGAGTTTGATTCTCAGCATCACATATTAATTAATTAATTAATTAATTAAAGGCCCATCGACAACTAAAAAAAAATTCCCTAAATGCAGTTGAACATCTATATAGCTTTCTTCCTGCCCATCACATGTAGCTGCATAATTGGGCAGAGAATACAAATCAACATATAGTCCACTTTGAGATCTAAGTGAAGACTCAAGTAGTACCCAGAGAAATTAAAAAATAAAAAGTTAAAAGAAGCCATTATTGAATGCTTTGGAAAATACAGAGGAAAATGACAAAGACATGAAGATAACTTAGAAAAAAGATAATAGAAGGATGACAGAAGGCCAAAATATAAATGATGGCATAAATAGAAGGATAGACCCTATGAAATAAAAACAAAACTTTTATGAAATGAAAGTATCTGAATCTGCAGTTTTAAATAATCATTGAATTCCAGATAAAACTTGGTGCAACTGGAATAAACTGCTCCACAAAATCATGTATAAACATGGTTAATATCTTATTTGTTTAATTATTCCTTTCACTAACTACTTTATTAGCAGGAAGTTTAGTAACTCCCTTTCGAAGCTCCATCCTCTTACAGATCTATCCATGAATTCTTCAGGCCATTACAATTCACAAAAGATCAGAAGAAGGATACACCAGCTTCTGTGGCTATGTCAAAATAGAACTGTACCATGATTTACTCATTCCTATCATTAGGGCAATCTTAACAGTTTTTTGAAAATCATTCCTTTAGGCACACAGCACAGTAAGAATGTGACAAGTAAAAAAAATCAATGGATGCTAAAATGACTGGAGAAAATATAACAAGAAATATACTTTAAGATATTTAGTAATTGAAAAGATAAAAGTACAAAATTTACATTAAATGCACTCTGCAGACACCATTTTAATCAAGTGACCAAAATTAATGTCATTACCAATATATCATGTACATCATGATACAATGCACTAAAGCAACAGTTCACTTCTGTGGGTTTTGCCAAAAATGCAAATTCAAATCTAATCATGCATAATGAAATACTGGACAAATCTAAACTTAGGAAAGTCTAAAAATTAACTATTCTATAATAACGCTTCAAAGACATTCAAGGTCATGAAGGACAAAGGAAGACTGAGGAAATGCCAGATTAGAAGAGATGAAGAAAACACAACTAAATGCAATGTGCATCCTAGAAGAGAAAAAACACTAATGAAGAAACTGACAAAATTTAAACAATTTTGTAGTTTAGTCTAGATTGTTTCAATGTTAATTTCCTTTTGATAATTATGATGATATAGGATGTTGTTAACACTGAGGCAAGCTAGATGAAAGATATATGCAAATTTTATGTACTATTTTTTGCAACTCTTATATAAGCCTAGAATTATTTAAAAATAAAAGGGTTATTTTTAAGTTCATATAATTCATTAATTTTGACACTGCCCAGGACTCATTGTCCTTTGGAAGGGAATGATCCATTCCCTCAGTGCTGACTCAGTCAAGTCTGTCTTATCCTTGGTCTCCTGAAGAGAAGCTTTTGGTGCTTTCCATGTTTCATATACAGGTATATCCCAGAATTTCTTTTTTATTATTATTTTTCATTGTAGATGGACATAATACCTTTATTTGATTTCTTTATTTTTATGTGGTCCTAAGGATCGAATCCAGTGCCTCATACCTGCTAGGCAAGGACTCTACTACTGAGCCACAACCCCAGCCTTATATTCCAGAATTTCTGTTAGGCCAGAAGTACTTAGGCAGGACTGGTTTATGGTTTTGATCTCCTCATGATATTAAAACCATATCTGCCTTTTCATCACAGAGAATAATCCAAAGGGCAAGCAGTATTTTTTATTCTTAATTATGAGAGGTCTAATTATTCCCCTTTCCCTAAATTATTCTCCACTACTTCATTGACCCAGATAGGTCTGACATTGTTGATCCCTTGTCCCATCTCCCCTCAACACAATAAGTTTGCTTGCACCTAAGGTAGAGTGTTTCAGCATGTTAAGTTTCCTACCTCCAAGGCCTCTTCTCACTTTTTTGCCTGTGATCTCCTTTTAGCATTAAATGCATTTAGTCCTTGCCAGCTAGTATAACCTACAGTGTTGGGGCATGAAGGTCCCTGAGGCACAAACAGTAAACAAATAAATGCTCCATCCTCTTCTCCCTATGCTAATGTTCAGAGGTGTTTTCTGTGTGTTCTCTCAGAAGGCCCTTAGGAGGCTTGAACCCCCATGGCCCACAGTAACCACAGTCTCTTTAATGTCCTCTTTACTGACTTTCTGCCCCTCCTATCTCACTTTTACCACCTCCTTGTTTATGCTTCTTAGGATCACCCCCTAACAAACTACCTACACCCCAACTATGATACAGTTATATTTAATAATAGAGATAATGTTCACAAGCTATTCTGAACTGAAATATAAGACATATTAAAAAGTAGCATAATCAGTTTATGTCTAATTAGCATGAGATGTGATGTCCCCCACAAGCAACCATGGACATGGCGTTGAAGCTAGAGGGCAGTTGCTGTGTACCAATGCCAACCCCCAAATTGTGGGAGGCAAGACATCTTTGGAGCACATGTAATGTGTATGGAAGAGAGGGAAAAGGTGGTAGGAAGAGGGATGTTTAGGTCAATAGATGAAGGCCAGAAACCAGAAACAAGTGTGGGCTGGGAGAGGACTTCTTTAGTTCCTTCCTCACACATTTCCTAGACAAGCCCATTAGCTATAGCAATGTCTTATGTAGCAGCCCTATCCAAGCTTCTGCTGGGGTATTAGGTAACATTGACTAGTAATAGTCTAGACCACGACTATGTGATAGAGCTGATAATGATCAGTGAAAGCCTTTATTTTCCACTTGTGTTAGTTAGCTTTCCATTACTATGACCAAAATGCCTAACAAGGACACCTTAGAGGAGTAAAAGCTTATTTTGGCTCACAGGATAAGAAATTCAGTCTGTGGTGGATGGATTCCATTACTCTGGGCCCAAGATGAAGCAAAACATCATGGTGGAAGGGTTCAGTGGAGGAATGCTGCTACATTCATGGCACCCAGAAGGGGGGGGGAGAGAGAGAGAGAGAGAGAGAGAGAGAGAGAGAGAGAGAGAGAGAGAGAGAGAGAGAGAGATTGGGAGGAGATTAGGGGACATAGGGAAAATTTCAGGGCATGACCCCAGTGACCCAACTCCTCCAGCCAGGCCCCACCTCCCTACAGTTACATCCCAGTCATTTCATTCAAACTAGGATGGATTGA
The DNA here is from genome assembly GCF_902686445.1 of Sciurus carolinensis. Classification (NCBI taxonomy): domain Eukaryota; kingdom Metazoa; phylum Chordata; class Mammalia; order Rodentia; family Sciuridae; genus Sciurus; species Sciurus carolinensis. The sequence continues at coordinate 92,123,393 of NC_062218.1, read as the reverse complement.
TTACAGCTCTCACAATCCATTCATTTCAACTGCAAACATTCCTGCTTTGGGAGAACACCTTGTATCCAAACCCTAACACTACTTTCACTACCTTTTTATTTCATCACTGCTCTATCCCAACCCCCACCTCAAATCCATGGATTAGGCAGTTACAATAGAAGAAGGAAGCATCTGTTCCCCAGATGGTAGGCCCAGGTTGGGGATGGGGATGAGATCAATGCGGAGTGGTTGAGCCCAGATTGTTTTATTGTTTGACACAAAATCACTCCTAACTAATCCTGAGTGACATAAGTAAGAGCATGGGTTTTCCTTCCTTTCTTAGATAAAAATTTTCAGTTAAGGGAATCAGACCTGAGGGAATATAAGAAGCTAAAAGGAACAGACCACTAAAGAGTGCAAACAGAATAAAAGAGATTACTTTCATCATTTAAAAAATGTTTTTAAAAATGATAACACATGATTCACATTAATTATAATGATTATTACATGATTAATTTAAGTGCACAGAGGATTCCTAGGCATCAAAGATCTGTGCAAGTGCAATAGGAGGAGCCGAAAGAGAGATGAATACTGTGTGCAGGTAAGTTTGTGTATCTGAAATTGGGGAAGATGAGGGAGTGTCTTTAATTGTCTATTTCCTATGGTAGGTAGGGAATGAGGTAATTGCTAAGCAAAGGGGAAAGTTTGGGAGTGTGCAGCATTGGTGGGGATATAGAGAAGAGATTAGGGAGGTGTGGAAGTTAAAGGAAATAGCCTCGTAGAGACAAGATATTAAATTACCCAGGTGAATACAGCAGAACTGAGGTCCACAATCATGAATTTGCAGTGGAGCCAGTCTTCTCTGTTGTATAACTTTTGTCAGTGCTTGGCTGGACTAGTGCACATGTGAACAGAGTGGACCATTTGTTTTATCTAGTATAAAGGTTTTGCCAGACACTGGACAAAGATATAAAAGGACAAAAGCATTTAGAGAATTAGTAAAGGTATTATTCAAGTGATAAACCACTGAACTCAAGCTGGAAAAGAGAGTAGTATAGAAAAATGGCTGACAGGGAGAAGATGGAGAGACTAAAATTAATAAAGTGACCAAATTTAATTTTATGCATTTCTATCTATGCAGATTTTTCTACAGCTTATTGGATGAACAAATTATTTTTCCCTTTAGAGAGTTTTTAAAAAATAGATTTTATTTATTTTAAGCTGTTTTTGGTTCATAGCAAAAATGAGCAGGAATTTAAAGATTTTCCCTGACCTTATGTGTATGCATAGCCTGCCTACAATCAGCATCCTCTACCAGCACATTTGTTATAATTGATGAAGAACCTACACTGACATATCAATATTGTCCAAAAAGTACAATTTATATTGGGATTAACTCTTGATGTTGTGAATTCTATGCACTTGCACAAATGTATTATGATACGTATCTACCATTATAGTATTGCTAGATACAGTGCCTAAAAATCCTCTCTGCTTCATCTTCCTCTCCCTTAATCCCTAGCCACCACTGACCTTTTTATTGTCTTCATACTTTTGTCTTTTCCAAAGTGTCAGTATTCTAGATTGGGGGCATTCTGAAAGGATATGGTGATACCTCATTGTTGTTTTACTTTGCATTGCCCTTGCGATATACAATGTGGAACACATTTTCATATGCTTATTTGTCACCTACTTGTCTTTGATGCAGTGTCTACTAAGGTCTTTGAGCCATTTATTAAATGGGTTGATCGTGGTTTTGTTTTGTTTTCTGCAGAGGATTGACCCAAGGCCTTATGCATGCTAGGTAAAAGTTCTATCACTGAGATACAGCTTTCAAACCTGTGTTTTTATTGTTGAATTTTAAGAGTTCTTTGTATATTCTCTCTCTCTTTCTCTCTCTCTCTCTCTCTCTCTCTCTCTCTCTCTACACACACACACACACACACACACACACACACACACATTTTGCAAGTTCTCTCAATCTATGGTTTGTCTTTATATTCTCTAGATAGTGTGTTTTGCAAAGCAGAAATTTTTAATTTTAATGAAGTCCAACTTTCCTTTACACAGTCACTCTTCCAGTGATTGTGCCTTTGGTGTTGCATCTAAAAAGACTTCTCTAAATCCAAGGTAAACTATATTTTCTCCTGTTATCTTCTAAGAGTTTTATTGGTTTGTGTTTTACATTTGTGTCAATGATTCATTTTGAGTTAATTTTTGTGATGAGTGTAAGGTCTGGATTCATTTTTTTGCATGTAAATGTCCAGTGTTCCAGCAGGATTTGTTGAAAAGATTTGCCTCTCCATTTATTGACTTTGCTCTTTAGTTAAAGATAAGTTGACCATATTCATGGGGGTTTATTTCTTGATTTTCTATTCTGTTCCATTGGTCCATTCATCCATTTATTCACCAAATCTGTCTCTTTTTTTTGGGGGGGGGGAGGTTGCTGGGGATTGAATCCAGGGCCTTGTGTTTGCAAGGCAAGCACTCTACCAACTGAGCTATCTCCCCAGTCCACCAAATCTGTCTTGATTACTGTAGTTTTATTGTATGTCTTGAAGTTGAGTATTGTCAGTTCTTCAACTTTGTTCTTTTTCTTCAATATTGTGTTGATTATTCTTGTTTTTTTGTCTCTACATATAATTTTTACTATCAACTTACTGATATATAAAAATTAACTTACTGGGATTTTAATTGGCAAATCCATATAGCACATAGGGAAGAACTGACATTTTGACAGTTTTATCTTGCATTCATGATATGGTCTATCTCTACATTTATTTACTTCTTTGATTTCATTAGAGTTTTGTAATTTTCCACACATAGATCTTATACACATTTTGTTAGATTTATACTTAATTCATTTTTGTGGGGGCTAATGTAATGGTATTATGTTTTAAATGTGAAGTGCTACTTGTTAACTGCTGAAAAGCTATTGTTTTTTTAAATTAACCTTGTATCCTGCGAGCATGCTATAATCACTTATCACTTATTAGTTCCTGGTGGTCTTTTGTTGTTGTTGTTGTTGTTTTGTTTTTATTGATTATTTCAGATTCTCTTCATAGATGATCATATCATCTTCTAAACCTTTAAATTCTTATAACACATTACATACTTGTGAATATGTTTAATTTTAATTATCATATATTTTATAGAAATAATGCAGGAGTGAACCAGGCACAGTGGCACACATCTGTAATCCCAGTAGCTTGGGAAACTGAGACAGGAGGATCACAAGTTCAAAGCCAGCCTCAGCAAAAGCAAGACACTAAGCAACTCAGTGAGACTCTATCTCTAAATAAAGTACAAAATAGAACTGGGGATATCGCTCAGTGATCGAGTACCCCTGAGGTCAATCCCTGGTACTCCCCCCAAAAAATAATGCAGGGGCGAGATAACAAAATTTATTTCTGTAGTAAATTTCTTTAAAAAGTATATAGTAGAGGTTCAAGATGGCGGACTAGAGGGCGGCTGCATTTCATGTTGCTCCAGGACTCAGGATTCAAAAGAGGAGATAGTGACTTGGGACCAACTCAAAGCCGCCGGGTGAGTTTCTCCCATAGGGGAGGCGTCCCCGATGGGGCAGTAGCCCCGGAACGCAGAGAACTTTGTGAAGTAGAGTGACTCGGTGGGTCGCCCCTCCCCCGCCGGAGCGGTAAACACAGACAGCGAAGCGGAGTGAAAAATGGCGGATTGAAGTTTCCAGGACCGCGGGCAGATTCTCTAACCTAAGGAGACTCGTCTGCGAAGGGTGAGGCTCCCAAGCCCAGGAGGGAGGTCCGGGCCCCTGGGAACGTTGCCTGCGAAGGCTGCACTGCCCAGGAGGCAAGACACACCTCCCCCGCTGGAGCAGTGAACTCAGAAAGCGGGGAACTTTGCAAAGGAGGTTGTGCGACACACCGCTTGGTTTTGAAGCGATCTGCCAGGGCTCCAGCGGCTGCCAGAGAAAGAGTGGCTGCCAGAGAAAGAGAACGTTGCCTGCGAAGGCTGCCCTGCCCAGGCGGCGAGTTGTTTGGATCCAGCAACCGCCTGAGCAACGGGGAGGGGACTGCCCAGAGGAGGTGGAGGTACGCAGTGAGTGGCTTGGTCTCCAAGCGCCCACACAGAACACCGGGTGGCTGTCTGGAGGAAGAGACGAGCGACGGGTCACTGGGGCTTGGAACATATGTACGAGGCTCCAAGTGACTGGTCAGAGGGCGGGTCGCATAGCCAGGTGATTAGGTGCATAGCAAGGTCCGGTCCAGGGACCTAGGCACCTTTTCTTGAATGAACTACACAGAGACAAGCTGAGGGGCGAAGTGAAGGTTCCAGGACTTCGGGCAGCTTCTCTAAGAAGGGACAACCTAAGGAGACTCGTCTACAAAGGGTGAGGCTCCCAGGCCCAGGAGAGCTACACAGAGACCAGCTGAGGGGTGGAGCGAAGGTTCCAGGACTTCGGGCAGCTTCTCTGAGGAGGGGCCACCTAAGGAGACTCGTCTGCAAAGGGCAGGGCTCCTAAGCCCAGGAGGTAGGTCCAGGCCCCTGGAAACGTTGCTTGGGAAGGCTGCCCTGCCCAGGCGGTAGTTGTGGACTGAGGGGAACCTCTAGGAGGGGAACTGACTAGCGAGACCTCCCCACCGGGTGGGTCTTCCCCGCCGAGTGAGGTTTTCCCACAAAGACGGTAAAACCAGAGACACAGGCCCAAACAGGCATTGCCTCAGCCCGCAGTCTAGTTCCCCTTTGGATGACCATTGGTCAACAAGTAGAGGCACCTCTGCCCTCTAGCAGGGAATATACCCCACCTGAAGACCACCACCCCTAGAGAGGCAGCTACCTAGGGGAACACCGAAGTATCAACTTCCTCTAAGACTTCAGGCTACTGAAGGATAAGAGGGGATACACTAGCAATCTTCAGGGACATTATAAGTCAATAGAGGAAATCTGCAACATCTCTGCAGTCCACTGATACCTGAACAATATGAGAAAACAAGGGAAGAAAATGCCTCAAAGAAATCTGGATGTTATATCAATAAAATCCAATGACAGCATGGCAGAAGAAATGTCAGAAAGGGAGTTCAGAATGTACATAATCAACATGATAAGGGAAGCAAACGATGAAATGAAAGAGCAAATGCAGGCATTGAATGAACGCACCAATAGAAGCAAAAGACCATTTCAATAAAGAGTTAGAGATATTGAAAAAAAACCAAACAGAAATCCTTGAAATGAAGGAAACAATAAACCAAATTAAGAACTCCATAGAAAGCACAACCAATAGGATAGAACACCTGGAAGACAGAACCTCAGATATTGAAGACAAAATATTTAACCTCGAAAACAAAGTTGAACAAACAGAGAAGATGGTAAGAAATCATGAACAGAATCTCCAAGAACTATGGGATATCATGAAAAGGCCAAATTTGAGAATTATTGGGATTGAGGAAGGCTCAGAGAAACAAACCAAAGGAATGAACAACCTATTCAATGAGATAATTTCAGAAAATTTCCCAAATCTGAAGAATGAAATGGAAAATCAAGTTCAAGAGGCTTACAGGACTCCAAATACACAAAACTACAACAGACCCACAACAAGGCACATTATAATGAAAATACCTAACATACAAAATAAAGACAGAATCTTAAAGGCTGTGAGAGAAAAGAACCAAATTACATTCAGGGGGAAGCCAATACGGATATCAGCAGATTTCTCAATCCAGACCTTAAAAGCTAGAAGGGCCTGGAATAACATTTTTCAAGCCCTAAAAGAAAATGGATGCCAACCAAGAATCTTATACCCAGCAAAACTTACCTTCAGATTTGACGACGAAATAAAATCCTTCCATGATAAACAAAAGCTAAAAGAATATACAAAAAGAAAGCCAGCATTACAGAACATTCTCAGCAAAATATTCCATGAAGAAGATATGAAAAACAAAGAAGCAAATCAGCAAAGGGAGGAGATATCCTAAAGGAACTCTCAAATAAAGAGGAACCAAGTCGTGTCAAAAATAAGCAAATAAATGAATAAAATGAGTCAAATGACTGGGAATACAAATCATATCTCAATAATAACCCTGAATATTAACGGCCTGAATTCATCAATCAAAAGACATAGACTGGCAGATTGGATAAAAAAGAAAGATCCAACAATATGTTGCCCGCAAGAGACTCATCTCTTAGAAAGAGATACCCATAGACTAAAGGTGAAAGGATGGGAAAAAACTTACCATGCACATGGACCCAGCAAAAAAGCTGGGGTATCCATCCTCATTTCAGATAAAGTGGACTTCAAGCCAAAGTTAATCAGAAGGGATAAAGAAGGACATTTCATAATGCTTAAGGGAACCATAAATCAGCAAGACATAACAATTATAAATATCTATGCCCCAAACAGTGGCTCACCCATGTATGTCAAACAAATCCTTCTCAATCTCAGAAACCAAATAGACCACAATACAATAATACTAGGTGATTTTAACACGCCTCTCTCACCACTGGACAGATCTTCCAAACAAAAGTTGAACAAAGAAACCATAGATCTCAATAACACAATCAATAATTTAGACTTAACAGACATTTATAGAATATACCATCCAACGAAGAGTGAATACACTTTCTTCTCAGCAGCACATGGATCCTTCTCTAAAACAGACCATATATTATGCCACAAAGCTAATGTTAGCAAATACAAGAAGATAGAGACACTTCCTTGTATTTTATCAGACCATAATGGATTGAAACTAGAAATAAATGAAAGAGCAAAAAACAGAAATTACTCCAAAACCTGGAGATTAAACAATATGCTATTATATGAGGAATGGATAACAGAAGATATTAGGAAGGAAATTAAAAAATTCTTAGAGGTAAACGAGAACAAAGAAACATCGTATCAAAATCTCTGGGACACTATGAAAGCGGTACTTAGAGGAAGATTTATTTCATGGAGCGCATTTAATAAAAGAAGTAAAACTCAAAAAATAAATGACCTAACACTACAGCTCAAAACCCTAGAAAAAGAAGAACAGACCAACACCAAAAGTAGTAGAAGACAGGAAATAGTTAAACTCAGAGCTGAAATCAACAAAATTGAAACGAAAGAAACAATACAAAAAATTGACAAAATAAATCGTTGGTTCTTCGAAAAAATAAACAAAATTGATAAACCTTTAGCCACACTAACAAAGAGAAGACGAGAGAAAACCCAAATCACCAAAATTCGGAATGAACAAGGAAATATCACAACAGACACGATTGAAATACAAAACATAATTAGAAGCTATTTTGAAAATCTATATTCCAACAAAATAGAAAATTTCGAAGATATCAACAAGTTTCTAGAGACCTATGAATTGCCTAAACTAAACGAGGAGGACATACACAATTTAAATAGACCAATTTCAAGTAATGAAATAGAAGAAGTCATCAAAAGTCTACCAACAAAGAAAAGTCCAGGACCTGATGGTTTCTCAGCCGAGTTCTACAAAACCTTTAAAGAAGAGCTCATTCCAATACTTTTCAAAGTATTCCATGAAATAGAAGAGGAGGGAACCCTCCCAAACTCATTCTACGAAGCCAATATCACCCTGATACCTAAACCAGACAGAGACACATCGAGGAAAGAAAATTTCAGACCAATATCCTTAATGAACATCGACGCAAAAATTCTCAACAAAATTTTAGCAAATCGCATACAAAAACATATTAAAAAGATAGTGCACCATGATCAAGTGGGTTTCATCCCAGGGATGCAAGGTTGGTTCAACATCAGGAAATCAATAAATGTAATTCACCATATCAACAGACTTAAAGTCAAGAATCACATGATTATTTCAATAGATGCAGAAAAAGCATTTGATAAAATACAGCACCCCTTCATGCTCAAAACACTAGAAAAAATAGGGATAGTGGGAACGGTCCTTAACATTGTAAAGGCCATCTATGCTAAGTCCATGGCTAATATTGTTCTTAATGGTGAAAAACTGAAAGCATTCCCCCTAAAATCTGGAACAAGGCAGGGATGCCCTCTCTCACCACTCCTATTCAATATCATCCTTGAAACTCTAGCCAGAGCAATTAGACAGACCAAAGAAATTAAAGGGATACGAATTGGAAAAGAAGAACTCAAACTATCCCTATTTGCTGATGATATGATTATATACTTAGAGGAACCAGGAAATTCCACCAGAAAACTCTTAGAACTCATAAGTGAATTCAGTAAAGTAGCAGGATACAAGATCAATGCTCATAAATCCAATGCATTTTTATACATAAGTGATGAATCTTCAGAAAGAGAAGTTAGGAAAACTACTCCATTCACAATAGCCTCGAAAAAAATAAAATACTTGGGAATCAATCTCACAAAAGAGGTGAAAGACCTCTACAATGAGAACTACAGAACACTAAAGAAAGAAATTAAGGAACACCTTAGAAGATGGAAAGATCTCCCATGTTCCTGGATAGGCAGAATTAATATTGTCAAAATGGCCATACTACCAAAAGTGCTATACAGATTCAATGCAATTCCAATTAAAATCCCAACGATGTACCTTACAGAAGTAGAACAAGCAATCATGAAATTCATCTGGAAGAATATGAAACCCAGAATTGCTAAAGCAATCCTTCGCAGGAAAAATGAAGCAGAGGGTATTGCAATACCTGAACTTCAACTGTACTACAAAACAATAGTAACAAAAACGGCATGGTATTGGTACCAAAATAGAAAGGTAGATCAATGGTACAGAATAGAGGACACGGACACAAACCCAAACAAATATAATTTCCTCATACTAGACAAAGGGGCCAAAAATATGCAATGGAGAAAAGATAGCCTCTTCAATAAATGGTGCTGGGAAAATTGGAAATCCATATGCAACAAAATGAAAATAAACCCATATCTCTCACCGTGCACAAAACTAAACTCAAAATGGATTAAGGACCTCGGAATCAGACCAGAGACCCTGCATCTTATAGAAGAAAAAGTAGGTCCAGATCTTCAACATGTCGGCTTAGGACCAGACTTTCTCAACAGGACTCCCATAGCACAAGAAATAAAAGCAAGAATCAACAACTGGGATAGATTCAAACTAAAAAGCTTTCTCTCAGCAAAGGAAACTATCAGCAATGTGAAGAAAGAGCCTACAGAGTGGGAGAAAATCTTTGCCAATCATACTTCAGATAGAGCACTAATCTCCAGAATCTATAAAGAACTCAAAAAACTCAACACCAAGACTACAAATAATCCAATCGACAAATGGTCTAAGGAAATGAACAGACACTTCACAGAAGAAGACCTACAAACAATCAACAAACATATGGAAAAATGTTCAACATCTCTAGTAATAAAAGAAATGCAAATCAAAACCACCCTAAGATTCCATCTCACCCCAATCAGAATGGCGATTATCAAGAACACAAGCAACAACAGGTGTTGGTGAGGATGTGGGGAAAAAGGTACACTCATACATTGCTGGTGGGGTTGCAAATTAGTGCAACCACTCTGGAAGGCAGTGTGGAGATTCCTTAAAAAACTCGGAATGGAACTACCATTTGACCCAGCTATCCCACTCCTTGGCCTATACCCAAAGGACTTAAAATCAGCATACTACAGAGATACAGCCACATCAATGTTCATTGCTGCTCAATTCACCATAGCCAGATTGTGGAACCAACCTAGATGCCCTTCAATTGATGAATGGATAAAGAAACTGTGGCATATATATACAATGGAATATTACTCAGCCATAAAGAATGATAAAATTATGGCATTTGCAAGCAAATGGACGAAATTGGAGACTATCATGCTAAGTGAGATAAGCCAATCTCAAAAAACCAAAGGAAGAATGATCTCGCTGGTAAGTGGATGATGATACATAATGGGGCGTGGGAGGGGTTAGTTTTAGGGTTAGAGTGAGGGTTAGGGAGGGGGGCAAGAATGGGGGAAGGAAGGACTGTATAGAGGGAAAAGAGGGATGGGAGGGGTGGGGGGAAGGGGAAAAAAATAACAGAATGAATCAACCAACATCACCCTATGTAAACGTATGATTACACAAATGGTATGCCTTTACTCTATGTACAAACAGAGAAAGAACATGTATCCCATTTGTTCACAATAAAAAAAAAAAAAAAAAAAAAAAAAAAGAAGTGGTGAAAGAGGACATCCCTGTCTTGTTCCCATTTTTAAAGGGAATGGTTGCAGTTTTTCTACATTAAGAATGATGTTGGCCATGGGCTTAGCATAAATAGCCTAAAAAAAAAATAAAAAAAAAAAAAGTATATAGTAAAATCTTTTGTTTTACAATTGATGAAACCCATGTTTTGTTTCTTAAGTATATTTCCTTTTCTCCTGAACAGAATAACTATCCTTAGCTGATAATTAATAGGGATTCCGTATCTTTAGATGTTTGTTCTCAAGGAGATTTTATTAGGGCAGAATCTTATTTCAAGAAGAAATGACAAAATGAACATTATATCTCTTTTGGAAAGTTTGCTGATTACACAGTTACCATATTCTAGTCTTTTTCTTGTTGCCAGGTAAAACCTGACATAGTAACAACCTTTTCAGCTGTTATTGTCTATTCAACAAAGCCAGATGGAGCTACATGAGAAAACAAGCCATGTTTCAAATGGTTGTGACAAATTGACGTGACCCTGGAGAGATTCCCCAAACCCTCTTTGGTGACAACTTTATCTGCAGCCAACATGGCATGTTAGGAGAGCCAATCAACTCTGCAGCTGCACATGATTATACTGGTTTAATCCCATATTGGAGTCTGGCCAGTGTACTGTGCTGTCATCTAGTAACCACAAGTGGAAATACAAACTCAAACTCATGTGCCTGTGAAGAAATAATCACCAGAGGATCTAACTCAGTTGCCATCTTGCTCTACCTCTCATTAAAAGTTTCTTAGTATGTATCTTCAATTCTGTACTATCAATGATTCTTGATCCTGACTATACACATGACAGTAACTTGAAAGAATCACAGAGAGATTTTTAAAAACAGTACTACTAGATTTGTACCCTAAACAACCTAAATCAAAAATCAAAATCTCTGGAAAGTAAGACTTGGAGTGTGTGTGTGTGTGTGTGTGTGTGTGTGTGTGTGTGTGTAATACGAGAGATCATGATTGAATATCAATTGCCCAACTGGACAAGTTAGCTAAACAAAAGAAAATGATTCTTCTTTCCTTCTAGTTACTTAGCCATAAAGCCTAGGATGGATTTTTTTTTTTAGTGAAATTAATTTATTTGCAAAATCTTTACATTGAAAAAACTCTCTCCTTTAGTCATTTAAATTTAAACACTACAGTACATTTTGGAGACCTGACATTTTGCAAAAGCAATTTCTTCAGTACTTATTTTTCTTCCTCCAGTAATTCCCTTTTACCCTCTGTGATAGTTAATCTAAGTTGTCAACTTGCATGGATTAAGAGATGCCTAAGATTAAGAGGATTCTAAGTGTCTTAATGAGGGTGTTTCTAGGAATGATTGGCACATGGGACAGCAAACTGAAGCCAACACCCACCCTAACTGTGGGCAGCACCATCCAATAGTTTGGAGGCTTGAATGGAACAAAAGTTGGAAAAACAAGGAGGCAACAGCAGATGCAAAACAGATTCTTCTTGAGACATTTCTTGATTACTGCTGTCATCATCTAAGGACATCAGACTCTCTCTCCTTCACTTTTCCAAAGCAGACTCTGATCAGTGACTCTCCAGGGAGTTTCTAGGCTTTTGGTCCCTGACTGGGGCTGCATCATTGATCCCTCTTATTCTGAGGCTCCAGCTTCTTGAACTGAGTAGTTACTGGTTCCTCCAGCTCTCCAACCTGCAGATGGCCATTATGAGACTATACAGCTTCTGGTGGTATAAGCTAATTTAATCAATCCCCTTTTTGTAATCATTCATTATATTGGTTCTGTTCCTCTAGAGAACCCTGACATACTTATCTTAATTTTTAAGGTACTAGGAAATTAATTGTTTAGGAAATCTTGTATGAATACCTTCTCTTTATTCTTTCTTTTATTTTACTTATTTAAAATTATGTCTACCAACTTCGAAGCCTGATTACTCTTCTAGTAGACAAGCTTAAAACGTCAGTAATGGGGCTCAGAAAATAGTATAAAATATAATGCCTTGGCATCATGAACATATTAAATTGAAGGAATTTGAGAAAAACATACATGCAGGAAGGTCTCTCTGACCTTGTTCCTGAAGTGGGTCATAAAACATAGGTATGTTAATCTTTCTTGAAGGAGATCATTAGACCCTCATTTGAAAGTGCCCTCCTTACACCTAAAGAAAAGGAAGATTCTTATCTCCAAAAACAGAGACACCTAGAAGAATCTGAAAAAGAATCGTTGATATTCCCTCAGCGAATTGCCACTAATTATACACTTTTTGCCCTATTGTGTTTCTCCACAACTCTCCATTCTTCATGAAACACACTAAAAATAAATAAATAAATAAATAGATAAATAAAATTTTAAAGATTCAGGTTTAACTTTATTTGGGTCTTTATTTCTTCATTTCCTCATGAAGGCTCTCCTTTTACATAAAATTGGATAAATTTGTATGTTTTTCTCCTTAATCTTTTTTCCTTAGTTGATTTTTCAGGCCCAACTAGGGATTCTAAGAATGTTAAGGAAAATCTCTCCTCTACTCTGTAGAATTGATATATTCTATACCCTCAAACATCTCAGGAGATTTTTACATAAATTGACCTTTTCTTTCTACTAAAAATATTCTCTTTGCAGGGAATGAAGGGAAGGGAGGGAGAATGGGAATAGGGAAGATAGTAGAATGAATCAGACATTACTTTCCTATGTTCATATATGAATATACGATCAATGTAATTCTACATCATGTACAACCAGAAGAATGGAAAGTTGTACTCCATATATGTATAATATGTTAAAATACATTCTACTGTCATGTATAACTAAAAAGAATAAAATAAATTCTCTTTGCATTATCTTATTTTATTTTATTTTGTTTTGCTTGCAGTTTTTCATTTGTTTTGTAAAGGTTGTTCATGGAGTTTCTCTCTTTTTCCCACACATATTCATATTAATTCCTAGTCTTGAAGACCCAAGATAGTATGTTTTTAAATAAGTCTTACCATTTTCTTCATTTTAGCTTCAAATAACCTAAAAAGTTTTTGTGAAAATTTTAGGAGTACTGGAGAACAATTTAGAGAATTTTAAAAGAAGTTATTCTTTCCTTGCCAATTTCATAGCCTTAAAAATCTTAGTGGTTTTTTCCAAATGAGAGGCTTCAAAGTAATTTTATTTTTTAACTCCCTATTTTCTCTCTGGGCAGGGTGACTATAAAGACAGTAACTGTAAATTCCAGATGAGGCTCTGGAGAATTTTTTTAAGAGTCTGTCCCTGAATCTACTTCTTTCTTTCCTACTTAATAAAGCTTTTCCTCCCCTTCCGGACTAGAAAGAGTTTTTAATGAATCTTCCCTCTCAGCCCCCACCTCCTAGTAACCTAGTTTCTAAAGTTTGGGTGAATTTTTAAACATAAAAAAATTTCTGGAGCTCATTTCTTCTTTTTCACCTTTAACAGTTACTGACTTCTTGTGAGAAATCTGTTTTCTAATCTTAAAGGCACTGGGGAATTAATGATTGAGGAAGTTTTGCATGAAATTGTAGTCTTCTTTCCACTTTGGTTATCCTATTCTTTTGCAAACCTTAACCTGGACAGTGCACTCTGATGAAGAATGGTGTCACATAATGAGACGTGTTGTGGTTTAGATATGAGGTGTCCTCTAAAGCTCATGTGTGGGACACGGGGGGCAATGCAAGAAAGTTTAGAGGTGAAATGATTGGGTTATGAGAGCCTTAATCTAAACAGTGTATGAATTCCCCGACAGGGATTAACTGACTATAGACAGGTAGAATGTGACTGGAGGTGGGTGGATGGGGTTGTGCCCTTGGGGTTTATATTTTGTCCGAGAGGGGAACTTCTCTCTCTACTTCCTGGTACAATGTCTTGAGCTACTTCCCTTCCCCACCCCCTTCCATCATGATGTTTTACCTTGCCTCAGACCCTGAGGAATAGAGTTGTCATCTCTGGGCTGCAACCTCTGAACTTGTGAGTTCCAAAATAAACTTTTCTGTCTTAAAATTGTTCTTATTAGGTCTTTTTGTCACAGTGACAAGCTGAATAAAACAAGAAGTGTTGACTGAAATAGTTGTGCCTTATGGTTGCGAAATTGAGGTATAGATAAAAAGAATGCAGGTTTGTGGGGGGGTTGTTGTTTCATTCTTGTTGTTGTTGTTGTTTTGGTTTTTTGTTTTGTTTTGGTACTGGGGATTGAACCCAGGGGCACTTAACCACTGAGTCACAACCCTAGCCCATTTTATATTTTATTTAGAGACACAGTCCCGCTCAGTTCCTTAGAGTATTGCTAAGTTGCTGAGGCTGGCTTTGAACTCACGATCCTCCTGCCTCAGCCTTCTGAGCAACTGAGATTACAGCTGTGCACCCCGACACCTGGCAAGAATGTGGGTTTTAAAAGAATGCAGAGTTTGAGTTCTCTGTCCCAACCATCTATTAACTGCATACTTGTAATTGATTTTCTTGGTCTCTCTCAATCTCACTTTATTCATTACGTAGGGAATCATATCTACTCCCACAGAGATCTTGGGATTATTAGATTTTATAATGATAAGTTTCAGGACTTACTATCTCAGTATATGCCAACTGGCATACTGGATATTTTGAACTGTAGGCCTTTAAACAAGTATCAGAAAGAGAAAGGTCTCTCTGACCTTCCCAGACCCTTCTCTGAAGTACATTATCTCTGAAGATACGGGCACAAAAAGGAACCTGATGCAAAGGACTTGCTAAGCTTTCTCCAGTTATTACCATTGTATCACAGTCTTTTTGCCCTGTATTTCTTTACAACTGCCCATTCTTCATTAATATATAAGTCTACTATTTTGAAAATGTTTAACTGTTTATTTGTTCATTTTCTTATGGAGGTCTTCACTGTAACATAAAAGTCATATTACATTAAATTTCTCTTATAACTCAGTTTTCCTTTCGATCACCTGAGACACTTCACTCACTCCAGAGCCTACAGATAAGATCCTCAAAAAACTGACAAAAAATCCCCAGCACCAAAAAAAAAAAAAAAAAAAAAACTTACAAAAGCTGGTGAAACTTAAAAATTTTTACCAAAGTCAGCTCTCTTGGTCAGTCTGTAGTACCAGATTGAGAAAGGAAGGTAAAACTTCCTTTCCTGATTCAAATTATCAGGAGAAAAACATTCAATTAGTTGGTGACTAATCTAGAATGGGTAGGAGGAAAGTTATTTTTCACTTCCTCTAATAATACACGTAAAAGTGCCTGACAGAGGCCTTGGCACATAGGGAGGTATTCAAAGGAGAAACAACCAGGTCCTAACATCTGACAACTAACCAGGGTTTTGAGCTAATGACTGGTGGGGGCACACTATTACACAGCCCCACTCTTTGACTCTCTTGTCCATGCTTCTAACATCTCGTTATGTACATTCTCTAACATGGTGATTTTCAGTCCTGGCTATATACCAGGATCACTTAGTGAGATTTATAATAATATTGAAGGAGAGGGCACAGTAACAAATTAAAACAGATTTTTGTGTGGGGGGGTAAGTTTTTATAGGTAATTCTATTGTGTAAGTCAGTATGAAGGATCATTGAACTAAATAATTTCATACT
The DNA here is from genome assembly GCF_902686445.1 of Sciurus carolinensis. NCBI lineage: Eukaryota > Metazoa > Chordata > Mammalia > Rodentia > Sciuridae > Sciurus > Sciurus carolinensis. The sequence goes on along the minus strand of NC_062218.1, from coordinate 92,107,724 downwards.
AAAGAAAGATATAGAACTTTAAAAACAACTGTCTATTAACAAAAAAAGCCTGCCTATTAATAAATTGTCTATTAACTGAGAAATATTTTCAACACACCAGTTGAATAAAAGATTTTACTGAGATTTTACAAAAAACTTCCATAGCTCAAGAAGAAATAAACATCTCAGCTAAAAAGTGGGCAAGAATGTTTTATCAAGTGGATGCTGATCCATTGTGGGGGGTGGGTAGGGAAGAATGAAGGAATTTTGGATTGTGCAGGGGCGAGTGAGGGGAGGGGTGGGGTGGTGGGGATGGGAAGGGTGGTAGAATGAGACAGACATTATTACCCTATATACATGTAGGATCAGACTACTGGTGTGATTCAGCACCATCTACAGCCAGAGGAATGAGAAGTTATGCTTCATTTGTGTACAATGTGTCAAAATGCATTCTACTGTCATGTATTAGAACAAAATTTTTAAATGAAAAAAAGTGGGCAAAAAATTCACCAGTGTCTAAAAAGTATATAAAAAGATGCTAGCATCATTAGTTAATAGGGAGATGAAAATTAAAACCACAGTGAGATGCCACGTCATGCCTACTAGAATAGCTATAATAAGACAGATAATAAGGCTGCAGTTGTGGCTCAGTGGTAGAGCACTTGCCTTGCACCTGTGAGGCACTGGGTTCCATCCTCAGCCCCACATAAAAATTAATAAATGAGGGCTGGGGTTGTGGCTCAGTGGTAAAGCACTCACCTAGCATGTGTGAGAACTTGGGTTCGATCCTCAGCACCACATAAAATAAAATAAAGGTATTGTGTCTACCTACAACTAAAACAAAAAATTAAAAATTAAAAAAAATAAGCGAAATAAAGGTAGGTATCCATCTACAACTAAAAATACTTAAACAAAAAAAGACAGATAATACAAATGTTAATAATGGGAAACTTTGGGCTGGGGATGTTACTCTGGTATAGCCCTCGCTGAGCATGTGTGAGGCCCTGGGTTTAATCACCAGCACCTCAAACATAAATAAATAAATAATCAAAACAAAACTTTCATACATGGTTGATGAGAGTGTAATACGGAAAATAGTCAATTTCTCAAAAATGTAAACATAAAATTCCCTTACAACCCAGTAACTCTACTCCTAGGAATCTATCCAAAAGAAATAAAAATGTATCCACACAAAACTTTGTGAATACTCATAGCATTATTCATACTGACTGAAAACTGGAGAAAACCTAAATGTCCATCAGCTGATGAATGGTTAAGCCAAAGTGGTTTATCCATACAATGGAATACTATTTAGTAATAAAAAGGGACACACTAATTCCATGCTGTGAAATGGATGAACCTCAAAGCATTATGATTGGGCACAATGTGGCATTCCTGTAATCCCAGCAATTCAGGAGACTGAAGCAGGAGGATTACAAGTTCAAGGCTAGCCTCAGCAACTTAGAGAGACTGTCTCAAAATAAAAAATAAAAAGGGAATGTACCTCAGTGGTAAAGCATGCCTGTGTTCAATCCCCAGTACCAAGAAGAAAAAGAAAGAAGAAGGAGGAGGAGGAGGAGGAGGAGGAGGAGGAGGAGGAGGAGGAGGAGGAGGAGGGAAAGCGTTATGAAAGAAACTAGACAGAGGGCACATAATATAAGTTTCCATTATTTGAACTATAGAGAAGAGATAAATCTATAGAAATAGAAGAACTATTTGTTGCCTATGGCTAGTGGTAAGAATGGACATTAAATATAAATAAGCATGGGTGATTTTACTGGGGTGATAAAAATGTTCTAAAATTGATTTATGGTGATGGTTGCACTGCTCTGTAAATTTATTAAAAAGTAAGTGTGTATTTGAATATCCTTAATAGTGAATTTTGTAACATGAAGTATACCTCAATAAAGATTTTTTTAAATCATTTTTAAAAAGGTGCTGCCTTTAGGGAATGACGCTCAGAAAGCAATTGTTTCTTTTCCTGTTCAAATGCAGCTCCCACAAACTCTACTTTTGACGTTCAAAAATGGTTGATTTGAACAGTTTGTCTTAAGGTATTTCCTCTTCTCCCTCTTCCCTGCCCAATTTCAAATGAAGGAAAGAAGAAAAGGGGGTAGAGTTATTAAATAGCACGAGTGTTGTTCTTTGGAAAAACTGCAAAATATATATTTGTGTTTGGATTGCTCTGTGACCTTTCTGTGCTGTCGCCCAAATGCTTCCTACCTCTCCCTGTCTTCTTGTTTCCCCTGCAGGAACCAAGAACTCCACCAAGCTCTCTAGACAATGATTTACAATGTTTTCATTGTTTACTCATCCATTAAAACAGACATAAAAATTAATATACACAGTACTGATTTTAAAAATTCAGTATTTTTCAAATGAGAGCTTTATAGTTATACATGGTAGTTGGGTTATTCCCAAAAAATTTACACATGTATGGAAGTAGATTTCAGTTCATGATCCCCACTTTTCTCTCCCTCTTTTTTCTCCCATCCTCCCTCCCCTCACCTCCTTCCCCTACTAGTCTTCCTTTTGCTTGTTCATTAATTTATATTTGATTGGTTCTGTGTGGTATCCTATCCTTCCTTTTCCCATTCCTTGATCTTGCTGAGTTTTTAAACCAGGGATTCTGAACTTGCTGTTTTATCTTGAAGCTACAACACACCCGACTCCTGTAAGAATGGCATACATTTGGGATGGCAGTACCCTCATGACATACCTCTTAAAGATTCCACCTCCCATTATCATCCCACTGGCAATTAAATTTCTTTCCTTTTCCTTTTTCTTTCTTTTTCTTCTTTCTACACCCCCGCCCCCACCCCCACCCCCACCCCGCTCTTTTTTGCTAGTACGGCATTGAACCAGGGGCACTCTACCAGTGAACTACATTCCCAGCTCTTATTTTTTAGTTTAAGACAGAATCTCACTAAGTTGCTGAGGCTGACCTTGAACTTGGGATCCTGCTGCCCCAGTCTACTGAGTCACTGAGATTCTAGGCATGCTCCACCAAGACTGATCCGTTGGCAATTAAATTTCAACATGCATTTTGAAGGGAAACATCTAAGCCATAGCAAGGTCATTCTTGATTTTACCCTTGGCTTCTTACATTTCCATTCTACTTTGCTCTTTGTCATATGGCTCCAGCTACACTTCTTTTTGTTGGTCTGGGACTCCTCTCTCAGAGTTCACATGACTGTCTTCCCATTTCAGCATTCTGTTCAAATGTTACCTCATCAAGAGGTCTTCCTTAACCACTTTATCTATTAGCCCCAGTCCCCAATACATAATCTATTTTCTAGAATGTAAGCCCACTAAAGCTTGGCTTTGTGACCAATACCTGTAATCCCAGTGACTCTAGACGCTGACACAGGAGGAATGCAAGTTCAAGGTCAGCCTGCCCATTCATAAGATTCTATCTAAAAAAAAAGGATGTGCAGGGGAGGGAGAACCCCATTAAGAAGCAGATACTCTGGCAGTTTTATTCAATACAACATCTTACAGAGTCAGAGTAGATGCTCAAAAATATTTGTTGAATGATCCTCTGGAATGGAGTTACAACCTCAAATAGTGATTCGCTCCTAAAATGCTACAAATTGCATACACCAAATAAATGCTTGTGTGTATGTATTATTGTACTTGGTTAAAGAAAAGATTTAAAGTGGGGAAAAAAGTGAATGACCTTGCTGGGTGCAGTGGTGCACCACTGTAATCCCACCGGCTGGGGAGGCTGAGGCGGCTGAGGCAGGAGGATTGTGAGTTCAAAGCCAGCCTCAGCAAAAGCAAGATGTTAAGCAACTCAGTGAGACCCTGTATCTAAATAAAATACAAAATAGGGCTGGGGATGTGGCTCAGTGATCAAGTGTCCCTGAGTTTCCCATACCCCCCACCAAAAAGTAAGTGACTCACCTGAAATTTGTGAAGGCATTTTTAGGTGAAATTGAGCTACTGTTGGCATAATCTTGATAGGGAAAATGTAGACATAAGTGGTGAAAATACTGAGATTAAGAAGTTCTACATACTGAGCCTACACACTAACTCTCAATATGTTTGTTTGTTTGTTTAAATTTTTTTTTTTGTAGTTGTAGATGGACAGAATATCTTTATTTTATTTATTTTTATGTGGTACTAAGGATCGAACCCAGTGCCTCATACATTGTTGGCAAGCTCTCTGCATCTGAGCTACAGTCCCGGCCCCTCAATGTGTTTTCAAAGAAACAACTTACACAAAGTCATCTTGGTTCTCCTCTGAGGAGGTCAGTCTGTAGTACCTGATTAAGAGAGGAAGGTAAAACTGACCGTGGGTCAATTACATGCACTGTTGTCACCTATGAGGAAAAGGAATTGTTGGGGTGTGAAAGATCCAGATGAGAGTAGTGGGAGAAGTAACCAAAGTGGAATCAAAATGGAAACCTTTGGAAGACATAGGATCAGAATGAGTTTTGGGTTTAGAAAATTATTGATATTTTTCTAAGGGGTAACTGAAACCTTCCCAAAGAAATTCCAATACTACTACCAATACAAGAAAACCCTTTTCGTACTCTTTTGTAACAATGTAATATTAATATACACATATGGAATACTGTGTATTTTTTCCTGATATTTATGAAAAATGGGGAGGTCAAGGGGCAACCAAATTCATAGAAAGGATGTGGTTAAGAGGTGGCTGCTAGTGTCCAGAGCATGAAAACACTAGGCTGAGAAGAGGAATGTAGGACATAAAGTGAGGGTTGGGGGAGTGACTTTCATCTGATAGCTTTTGTCAATCAAGATCTGTAAAGATTTGCATATCTATTGCTGGGTCCCTGGATGTTATTCAAAACTTTACACCTGGACTCAAATTGCTTTTCCAAAATTGTCCCTCATTCCAGCCTCAGACCTCCACCATACAGCATCAAAGTGCACCTAATTAACAAAGGTTAATTGTTGTCATTATCATTATCATTCTTTAAAAATACAGTCGCTGCTCCTTTTCATGAAGTTTTCCCAAAAGATTCCTTCTGTCTCCCTCAATATCATTAACTTCATCTTTTTTCTGACTTCCCAAGGCACTCCTTTCCTCAGCACTCCCTCTACTTTACCTCACTTCAGAGTTAATTGTGTCCTTCTCATCCCACTCTGCAGGATTTTATCAAGTAAGGGAATCTTATCATATTCAGGCAAGTGCTTTACCGCCCAGCCATATCCCAGACCTCTGTCATAGTTAGCTTCAAAACTTCATATATATAACCTTAAGATTTCTACCAGATTTACATAAAAAGTAAACATACATTATTTTGCTTTTCTAAAATATAATTGATTGTCTATAAGATTTTAGATCCATTTAGATAAAAGATTAGAAAGGAGGCAGTGTGTATCATATTTATAATTTCTTGACAAACAATACAGGTCATTAATTCCAACGTTAACCTGCTTTGAAACAATAATAGGATTTTCCTCCCGACAGTGAGGGGCAAGTACATGCACAGAATAGTCACTAAAATAAACTATAGTTAGCTTTACTCCATTAGCATATAAAAATCAGACCAGGGCAGAGACCTAAGATGATAATGGACAAGCCTGGCAAGAAAAGGCACGAAAAGGAAGAGCACAGGTGATCTGAAATGCCACCTCCACATGCGATGATATCAAGAAACTGGGTATTTATCAACCCTGGAAGTACTAAAAAGTGATACTTATCTGCCCTTTTGTTTCAGTAAGACTGTCTCCCTTGTGCTCAAGCATGAGAACAAAGTGACTTATTCCTCTGACTGATTTTTCTGATAAAGAGGCTAAGAACCCATGGACCTTATGATGTTCCCAGGATTTAATGTATTTATAAAGAGGTTCAAACTCTTATTTCATGGACATTTTTTTAAAGGTATATACATTCTTTTCTTCTATCAGTCACATAGCACCTGTCACACAGCAATTCTTTTCAATTTCAACAGATGTTTCCCACAAAAAAATTACTACTGTCTTGCGGTAAATCAACAACAATAATAAGCTCTCTCACCATCCCTGCCTTTTCCTGGAACACTGATTTAGAGCTATCTGAATCTGTGTTTCCTAAATTTCAATTCCTAAGACCCCCCAAATAAAGTCCCTTTTACTTTTTCAATTTCTATGTTTGCATTGATCAACAGTGGAGGAAGGGAACATTCTTATTCCTGAAGATGAAGGGACACAGACAGGAATCTAAAGTTACCATAAGATGACTTGCATAAACAAAATTATTCAAAATGACCAGAACTTAGTCATTTACCCAATGATTACTATTCCCATGAAAGAACAGAAAATTACAGATTTCTAAATGTTTCCAAATGCTTGAAAAATATCCATCTATATGCCTATGAGATGGGAGATAGAAATGGGGACCTTGGAGAATGGGGATCCCACCACCCCAGATTAAAATCCTAGGCTAAAGCTTGGGTTTTTTTTTTTGGTTTTGGCTGTCTGACTGGAAGATCTCACTTATGATTGGATGCCCATTAATTGTTTTTTTTTTTTTTTAATTTGTTCTTTTTAGATATACATGGCAGTAGAGTATATTCTGTCATATTATATGTCCATGGAGTATAACTTATTCTAATAGGATCATGTTCTTGCAGTTGCACAAGAAGAGGAGTTTCACTGGATGTGCATTAATATATTCACATAGGAATGTAATGTCCAATTCATTTTACTGTCTTTCCCATTCCCATCCCTTCTCCTTTCCCTTCATTTCCCTTTGTCTAATCCAATGAACTTCTATACTCACCCCCCTCCACCACTATCCCTTGTTATGGGCGAGTATCCACACATCAGAGAGAACATTTGGACTCTGGTTTTGGGGGATTGGCTCATTTCACTTAGCATGATAGTCTCCAGTTCCATCCATTTACAGGCAAATGCCATAATTACATTCTTCTTTGTAGCTGAGTAATATTCCATTGTGTATACACACCACATTTTCTGCTCTTTTTTTTTTTTTTTTTTTTTTTTTGGTGGTGGTGCTGGGGATTGAACCCAGGGCCTTGTGCATGCCAGGCAAGCATTCTACCAACTGAGCTATATCTCCAGCCCCACATACCACATTTTCTTAAACCATTCATCCATTGAAGGACACCTAGGTTGGTTTCATACCTTAGTATTGTGAATTGAGCTGCTATAAATAATGATGTGCCTGTGTCACTGTAGTATGCTGATTTTAAGTCTTTTGGGTATATACCAAGGAGTGGGATAACTGGGTCAAATTGTAGTTCCATTCCCAAGTTTCCTGAGGAAATTTCATACTAGTTCCCAGAGTGATTTCACCAATTTGCATTCCCACCAGCAATGTATGGTCTACCTTTTCCTCCACATCAGCACCAACATTTATGTTTCTTGTATTCTTGATAATTGCCATTCTGAATGGACTGAGATAGAATCTCAGTGCAGTTTTAATTTGCATTTCTCTAATTGCTTGAGATGTTGAACATTTTTTCATCTATTTGTTGGTCCTTCATGGTCCTTCATATTTCTTCTGTAAAGTGCCTAGTCAATTCCTTTACCCATTTATTGATTGGGTCATTTTATTTTATTTGTTCTGTTTAACCTTTATTTTATTTTTTTAGATTCAAGATATTTTATTAACAGCTACTACAAACAGTAAGATAGTTTAATTAGATTACCAAGTACAAAATCAACATACAAAAATCAGTAGTTTACATATATTCAAACAATCCTTTGGAAGATTTACTGGAAGAAAAGATTTCATATAACAGTAACAAAAATATATTGATATGTTTGTCAATAAATATGTGAGACCTATTAAAAATTAAAATTAAAATACCACTATAGGCAAAAAATAGCCTTTCTACAAATAGAAGGAACTTATTATTGTATAAATTAATTTGTAAATTTAACAAAATCTCAATGAAAACTTAACAGTTTTAAGCTATAACACTTGATTCTAAATTTAGTGAAAAAAAATAAACATAGACGTGGGACCAGCACTAAAGCACATTAAGGCATTTTTAAAAAGCCTAAATAATTTAAGAGTATAATACTGGTCTATTAGCAAAAACAGAATGCCCAGAAGTAAGTACACTAAGATACATATAGAAATTGAATGTGTAAAGAGGACATCATTTCAAATCACTGGGAAAAAGAAGTAGTCAATAAATGTTATAGGGATAAGTAGAATAATATCACTGCCTTACCTCATATACCTGATAAATTCCATATGTACTAAAGATATTTTTAAAATCACACAACCATTAAGTAATAAGAAGGAAACTTGAAATTTTTTTCTTTACAAATCTGGAGTTAGCAAGAACTATCTAACCTTTTATGATTCAAAATCCCAAGTCATAAATTATTTCACTGGTACTTTTTGGTACATAAAAATCAATATTTATGGAAAGAAGCACCATAAACAAACTTTTAAAGAAAGACAACTAAGGGAGATATTTACAGCTCATATCACAAAGAGCTATCCTTCCTAACATGTAAATTGACAAAATCATAACCCTTTCAAAACATAGAAAAAGGAAATAAAATTTGCTATCAATAAACAACAAGATAGTTAACTTCACTCATTAAAAAAGAGAAATGTAAATTAAAACCGCAGATGAAAGACCATATTCTCTCTCTCCATTGGCAAAAATATAAAGTTAGCTAACATACTCTATTGATAAGACTCTGGAGGTGAAAGCATTTTATCATGTATTCTGGCAACAGTGTGTTAAAGTCACCCAGTATTATTGTGTTGTGGTCTATTTGATTCCTGGAATTGAGAAGGATTTGTACATGAATGTGCTGTTGTTTAGGGCATAAATATTTATAATCATTATGTCTTCCTGATTTATGTTTCCCTTAAGCAGTATGAAATGTCCTTCTTTATCCCTTCTGACTAACTTTGGCTTGAAGTCCACTTTATCTGATATGAGGCTGGAAACCCCCACTTTTTTACTGAGTCCATGTGCATGGTATGTTTTTTTCCCATTCTTTCACCTTTAGTCTGTGGATGTCTTTTTCTATGAGATGAGTCTCTTGAAGGCATATTGTTGGGTCTTTCTTTTTAATCCAATCTGCCAGTCTGTGTCTTTTGATTGATGAACATTCAGGGTTATTATTGAGATATGATATGTATTCCCAGCCATTTTGACTTACTTTTGGTTTTTAGCTTGACTTCGTTTCTCTTTTTTTTTTTTTTTTTTTTTTTTTGGCGGTACTGGGGATAGAACTCAGGGCCTTATGCTTGCAAGGCAAGCACTCTACCAGCTGAGCTATCTCCCCAGCCCTTGGTTTCTCTTTTGATTGACTTTTCCTTTAGGGTAGTTCCTCACTTTGCTGACCTACATTGTTGTTTTTCATTTCCTCCTCATGGAATATTTTGCTGAGAATGTTCTGAAGTGCGGCTTTCTATATGTAAATTCTTCTAACTTTTGTTAATCATGGAAGGATTTTATTTTGTCTTCAAGTCTGAAGGTTAGTTTTGCTTGGTATAAGATTCTTGGTTGGCAACCATGTTCTTTCAGAGTTTGAAATATATTGTTCCAGGCCCTTCTAGCTTTTAGGGTCTGGACTGATAAATCTGCTGATATCCTTGTTGGTTTTCCCCATATGTAATTTGATGCTTTTCTCTCTCAGTCTTCAAAATTCTCTTTATTTTGAAAATTAGGCACTTTCATTATAATGTGCCTTGGTGTGGATCTGTTGTAATTTTGTATATTTGATGCTCTGTAAGCCTCTTGTAGTTGATTTTCTATTTTATTCTTCAGGTTTGGGAAGTTTTCTGATATTACTTCATTGAATAGTTTGTTCATTCCTTTGGTTTGTATCTCTGTGCCTTCCTCAATCCCGATAATTCTTCAATTCGGTCTTTTCATGATATCCTATAGTTCTTGGAGGCTTTGTTCATGCTTTCTTAACATCTTCCCTGTTTGGTCAACTTTATTTTCAAGATTTAAGATTTTGTCTTCAATATCTGAGGCTTTGTCTTCCAAGTGATCTAGTCTCCTTGGTGATGCTTTCCATTAAGTTTTTTATTTGGTTTATTGTTTCCTTCATTTTAAGGATTTCTGTTTGTTTGTTTGTTTGTTTTGAGAATCTCTATCTCTTTGTTGAAATGATCTTTTGTTTCCTGCAGTTACTCTTTCAACTACTTATTGGAGTGATCATTCATTGCCTGCATTTGTTCTCTTATCTCATCCTTTGCTTCACAAATCATTTTAAATAAGTATATTCTGAACTCCTTTTCTGATTTCTTCTACCATGCTGTCATTGGATTCTATTAATATAGAATCTTGATTTGTTTGGAACACTTTCTTCCCTTGTTTTTTCATGTTGTTCATGTATCTTCCCCTCTAGCAGTGCCGATCTAGGGTATTGTAGTTTCCCCCCTTTAAGCTTATAGTGGCACTGCAGGTTTCCAAAACCTCTTCTTTAAGGGGGAGATCAACATTAGCAGCACCCAATACAGATGATATGCAGCCCTAAACCAAATAGCCCCTATGAAGATGTTAACAATATTGTCATAATGAACAGAGAAGATAAGTTCAATTATTATCTACAGTATAACAACTAGATTTGCACTGAGGTCTACAATTTCTAATGGTGGTCAAAGAGGATGGAGGGGGTGTAGGATGTACCTGTTAATGGGATAAGAAAAGAGTATATAGAAGTACTAGATCATAGGAAGAGTGAAAGCAGAATCAAAAGAAGTTGGTAGTTAGCATGAGGAAAGAGAGAAAGAGACTCCGAGGAAACAGGTAAAGAAAAGGAAAATGGAGCAAGAAAAATAAAGAAATAAAACTGTAATATTTTCAGAAAGAAAAAAAAAAAAAAACCTGCACTATAACAGTCATATAGTATTCAAACCTCCCAGTCTTCAGGAACCTGATGTATGAGAGGTACCTGACAATGAGCTTTCAGTCTCCAGCAGGCGTTTCAGGATGGGATTGGCCCCACCTAAAGGTGGCAGCTTCTGCTTCCAGGATAATCCAAGATGACTGCATTGGCTTCCAAACGTGTTGGCAAATGGGGTGCTGCAGTGCAGGACGTGGGCACCAAGTCCATGTGGGGTGCAGTCAGTCAGGCCGGCAGGTCCTGGAGGCAAGACATGGTCAGTCAGCAGGTGTCCTGCAGGTCCTAGCTGTTGTCCCAAAATGGTGACAGCCATGTGTAACCAAACCTGTGGGTACTGTGACAGTGGACTTTCAGGCAAAAGCAAGCAGCTGGCAATCCGCTGGTGGTCTACAGGCAGTCTGCAGTCTACCAGCAGATAATCAGCAGGTGGACCTCGGGCGGTGGGTGATGGATAGGTGAAAGGCAGGTGATGGGCAGGGAAGAGGCAGGCAAACGGGCAAATGGCTGCAGTCAGTGAGAGATCTGCACTCAAAAAAGTAAGCAATATGCTGGCAGATAGCAGGTGATGGAGGAAGACAAATGGGATAAAAGGCAGGGACTCGATGAGCAGCAAAGACTGCCTCACAAAGAAACAGATTTAAAAAAAAAAAAAAAGAAAGAAAAGAAAGAGGGGCTGGGGAGATAGCTCAATTGGTAGAGTGCTTGCCTTGCAAGCACAAGGCCCTGGGTTTGATCCCTAGCACCGCAAAAAAAAAAAAAAAAAAAAAAAAAAAGAAAGAAAGAAACAGATTTTCCTCTGCTTAAAACCCAAGTTACAGAGCAACAAGGAATGCAGCCACTCTGTAGTCTGCCATCTTGGATCTCCTATTTGTTTCTTTGAGTTGTTTTGTTTTGTTTTGTTTTTGTGGTACTGGGGATTGAATCCAGGGCCCTGTACATGGGAGGTAAGCACTCTACCAACTGAGCTATAACCCCAGCTCAATGTTTTTTTGAGTTCTTGAGTTTTTTGAGTTCTCTATCTGAGGTGCAGCTGGCAAAGATTTTCTCCCATTGTGTAGTCTCTCTCTTCGTGTTCTTGATAGATTCCTTTTGTTGTGAAGAAGTTTTTCATTTGATACCATCCCATTTATTGATTCTTGATTTTACTTCTTGTGCTTTAGAAGTCTTATTGAGGAAGTTGGTTTCCTAAGTTGGCATGTTGAAGAGTTGGACCTACATTTTCTTCTAGTAGGCACAGGTCTCTGATCTAATGCCTGGGTCCTTGGTCCACTTTAAGTTGAGTTTTATGCAGGGCAAGAGATAGGGGTTCAACTTCATTCTATTACATATGGATTTCTAGTTTTCCCAGCACCATTTATTGTAGAGGTTATCTTTTCTCCAATGTATGTTTATGGCACCTTTGTCTTAGATGAGATAACTGTATTTTTATGGGTTTGTGTCTGTGAATTCTGTTCCATTGGTCTTCATGCTATTTTTGTGCTAATACCATACTGTTTTTGTTACTGTAACCCTGTAGTATAATCTAAATTGGGTATTGTGATGCCTCCTGCTTCAGGCTTCTCACTAAGGATTGCTTTGGCTATTTTAGGCCTGTTGTTTTTACAAATGAATTTCACAACTGCTTTTTCAATTTCTATGAAGAACATCTTAGAAATTTAATAGGAATTACATTAAATCTGTACAGCACTTTTGGTATTATGACCATTTTGATTATATTAATTCTGCCTAAACAAGTACATGGAAGATTTTTCCATCTTCTAAGGTATTCTTCAATTTCTTTCTTTAGTGTACTGTTTTTTGCTGTAGAGATTTTTTTTTAACCTCTTTTGATATATTGATTCCCAAGTATTTCTTTTGAGACTATTACATTCTGTTGTTGCCCAGACTTCCTTGACTATCCTAATATTAGTCAACTCCCAAAAGTTGTTTTGAATTCAAGCAATTCTTTTGTTTTAAGGAACAAGTACAGGACAAATTCAGGTTAAAAAACACATTAAACCATCCCATTATGAGAACAAGAAATTAAAATTGTACATTTTCAATTGAGTTCGAAAAAGCAAACAATCAAGAGAGATTTTCCAATGAAAGGTAAGTTCCTCATCAAAACCATATAAAAACCCCTAGATAGCAAGACACCAATGGTACCCTCTTTGGGACCCCTCCCATGCTGTGGGAGCTTTCCTTGCTTGTGTCTAATAAATTCACTGTTGAATTCTCACATTCATCATTAGCATACTTCATTCTTTGGGTGAGTGAGACAAGAACCCTCTAGCACTTACATGAACCCTCTTACACCCAGGCTGAAGCTGACCCTACTGGTTCTTCTCCAACCACTGTAGTTTATATGACCTTTGTTAAAAGTTTTTCTGTGAAGTCTGTCTTTCTTAAGGTCAAGAACAGCCACAGTTGGACTGCCTAAATATTTATCCCATGTAAAAAATGTGTTCTCTAAAAACTGAAGAATTTTTACCTCACTTGGTTTCAATTACGGTTTTCATTTTGGACAACAAGTGCATTGAACTGATAGTTTCTCATCAATTATTTTTATGGTGATTTTTCTGAATATTAATGGGAATGAACTGCATTGTACAGGAGAATGGGACTCGTGATGAGGATAGGGAAGGGACAGGTCAGATTTCACCAGGTTGTACATGTGAGGTTTTTAGAACAGCTTGAGGATGGTGAGGAAGAGGCACTGAGAAGTAGAAGAAAATAGTGTCCAGAAAAAATGGGAAAGGATTTGAAAAGATCAGAAAGAAAGATTACAGGGTACTCTGTGGAATGCTTAGTGTTGTCTAGCACAAGATTCCTAGAACATCTTTCATTGGTTTAGTTATCTTACTGGTAGGGACAGACAGATGCAAGTGGTAGGAACTTGAGTTTAAGGGAATAATTCTATAAAATGAGACCACTGTGATGACCTGGGGTCTTTCTTTTTCAAGAAGTATTTTACCTTCAGCCCTGACTGGCTTAAGTGGACAGGATATGTCACATTCCTCAGCAAACTACCTGTTATCTTCAGGAGAAATGCAGGCCTGAAATAATGTTGATAAGAGGAACCCAAGTTACCCTGAAGGGAGAGACTTTTTTGACCCTTTTTATAGACTAGATCCTGAAATGCAGGGAGATAAGGATAATTTCTCTTAATCTTAAAATCTGTAAGAATTTATTGTTAAGAATCCAATTAGAACAAGTCAGCAAAGACCAAAGTGATCTAGAGTTGTCATGGCAGTGGAGACTGAAAGTTTAATATTATCCTGCTGTCAGTGAAAAATTAAGAGGTGCACCTTGATGGGACTCTCTGGAAACTTCTCTGGAATCCCAATAAAACTAGGTGGTAAATGAAGACAGTATCAAGGAGGAAAGACCTCAAGTTACAAAAACAAAAAACTGATGAATACTTCAGGATGGAACTACAGTAGAAATATGTCAATGAGGAACAAGAAAAGACAAATTTGAAGTACAGAGATTATGGAAATCTTATTAAAAAAAAAGATGTTAATAGAACATGCCAAACAAGTTTTATGAAGGTCAAGATGAGTTGATTTTGCTTCAAGACATTTTGATGATCTATTGGTAGTAGGATTTTGATACAGGATATGTGCAAGAAATGAGTGACTTAATTTCTCCTCTTTTTTTTATATATGATGGAGAATGAAGTGAATGCCATTTTGCTTTTTCTCAAACAGGGACAAAATGCATTAAAAATTTGAAGGACAAATGCAAACCTTAAAGACTCAGCTAATTCAGCTGAGTGTCTTACTTCAATAGTTGGATGGGAGATTTTGCTATTATTTAGAATATCAGAATTATGGATGCCCACATTTTTTGCTTCTGATGACTTTTAATCAGCTTTTTAATGGGATTTATTTTTCTATATATTAGATTATGGAGGGTAATGTGAAATAAACTACCAAGCAAAAATTTTCATCTTCTCCTTGTGCTATTCTGGAATTAGAAAAGCAGTAAATTGAGATCCAAGATGGCATACTAGAGGGAGGCTGCATTCCATGTCACTAATAACTCAGGGTTCAAGCAAAGGAAATACTGTTTCTTTGTAAGGAAATCATCACTGCCCACTGATCCCCTGCTGTTTACCCCATTCATCCATCCTGACCACCTGCCATCTGTCAGCATATCGCCTGCCTTTTGAGTGCAGATTGTTCACTGACCACTGCCTATCATTTACCATTTCCCTGTTTGCCCACCCCTTGGTTGCCCATCACCTGCCTTTCAGCTACCCATCACCCACCACCTGATATTTATCCACCATTAGCCTGCAGACTACCCACAGATGGCCAGGGAATCACCTGCTGCCTGCTGTTTCCTGGAAGTCCATTCACACATTACCCACAGGTTTGCCACCATCTAGGACAATAGCCAGGGCCTTCAGGTTTGCCACAAGGCTGCCACCATCTCAGGGCATGGCCACCTTGGTCTGAGGACTCAGGTCAGGGCCTGGAGATATATTGGGGTACCTGCAGTCCTGGTTGCATCTGAGGTTGTTCTGCTCAGTGTAGTAGTGGCTGACATCTGGCTGCCTCTTTGCAGGGTAGCTCCTTTAATTGAGTTCATCCCTATTTGTCTCTCTGCATGTTGAAAGGGCATTGAGATCTTGAGACTGCAGCAAGACAGAGCCTAGGGAAGCTGAACACCAGGAGGTCCATCGGATTGCAGCTGGGTTTGCGTGGGTCAGTCTGGGTCTGGCAAGCCTGCGGAAAGCCAGAGACTAGGGGCAATTCCCTGTGGAGAGAATAGGTTGAAGAAGCTGAAGAAAATTGGACTCTCTCCATGTCAGTGAGTTCTGAAGTGTGAAGGACAGAAGGGGCCAGCTACAAAGGGTGGGAAGAGTGTAAGAGGGTGCGAGGGCATCTTATGATTGGCTCACCCACCCAAATTTTCTGGCACCCACTGGACTGGAGCTAACATCAAACTTCAGACAACTGCACCTATCGGTGGAGAAGAAAAGCTGAGAAAATTTTTGAAAGTCAATGGAAGCAATCATTCAATTTTCCATTGAAATTTTCCTTCCTTTTTCTTTTTTTCCCCTCTTTTTCACACCTCTACCATCTTTGAATCCAAATATTTTTCATGCATCAATTTATTAAGAGATGGGATGTCTGAAAAGTATATGACAGTTTTGTTGTGTATTCTTATATTTTTACTTTAAAAAAATCTGTACATAATTTTTTCTCTCACTACCCCTTTTCCTGGATTCTCTTTCTCACTTCTCTCATACTAACAGCCAACTCCTAGTAATTTCTCCCTGATTCTTACCATAAAATTTTACCTCTATCTTCTCTCCCTCTCCCTCATAAACATCACATCTTACACTACTTCTGTTCCCTCACTGTCCATCATTTGAAACGGTAAACCCTTTTAGCAAACTTACCGTTTATATTGTATACAATAATTGAACACATCATTTCTAGTCTATTGTGACAAAACTGTAAATACCCTAACAGGAGCCATTTGATTTAAGGTGGCATATCATTTGCATTGGTCTCCCCCTTAAAGTTGAGGTCCTGGGCACCTTCAGGAACACCATAAGACTACAGGGTAGAATCTATACTGCCTCAGCTCCACACTGCTAGATAAGAAGACTCACAAAAAACATGAAAAAAACAAGGGAACAAAGTGCCTCAAACAAAGATGTTGCAACATAGCATTCATAGACAACACAGTAGAAGAAATATCAGAGAAGGAGTTTAGAAAACACATAGATTGATCTTCAAAATAAAGGATGGTATTGGAGAGAAAATGCAGTAAGTAAAGGATCACTTCAATAAAAAGGCAGAGATTATAAAAAGGAATCAAGCAGAAATCCTCAAAATGAAGAAAACAATAAACTAAATTAAAAATTCAATGGAAAGTATTACCAACAGACTAGACCACTCAGAAGACAGAACTTCAGACAGTGAAGACAGAATATATACTCTTGAAAATAAAGTTGACTGCACAGAGAAGATGGAAAGAAAGCATGCACAGAAATTCCAAGAAATATGGGACAACATGAAAAGACCAAATTTAAGATTTATCACAATAGATGAAGGTATGGAGATACAAACCAAAGGAATGCACAATCTTTTCAGTGACATAATATCAGAAAACTTCCAAAATCTAGAGAATGAAATGAAAAATCAACTACAAGAGGATTACAGGACCCCAAATGTACAAAATTACAACAGACCCACACCAAGTCACACTATAATGAGAATGACTAACATAAAGAATAAAGATCCAATTTTAAAGACGATAAGAGATAAAATCAAATTACATGTAGGGGGAAACCAATTTGGATCTCAGCTGATTTTTCAACTGAGACCCTCAATACCAGGAGATTCTGGAATAACATATATCAAGCTCTGAAAGAAAATAGATGCCAACCAAGAATTTTATATCCAGCAAAATCAAGCTTCAGATTTGAAGATGAAATAAAAACCTTCCATGATAAACAAAAGTTAAAAGAATTCACAAATAGAAAGCCTGCACTACAGAACGTTCTCAGCAAAATATTCCATGAGGAGCAAATGAGAAAAAACAATGAAAAGAAGCAAAGGGAGGAACAACAGTAAAGAAATGGTTTCAATCAAAGGAGAAACTAAGTCAAGTAATAAACTAAAAATAAACCAAAATGACCAGAAATACAAATCATATCTCAATAATTATCCTGAATGTTAATGGCTTAAACTCATCAATCAAAAGACATAGACTGGCAGACGGGATTCTAAAAAAAAAAGACCCAAAAATATACTGTCTTCAAGAGACTCACCTCCTAGGAAAAGACATCCACAGACTGAAAGTGAAAGGCTAGGAAAAAATATATCACTCACATGGAATGCATAAACAAGAAGGGGTTTTCATCCTCATATCAAAGTGGACTTCAAGCCAAAGTTAGTCTGAAGGGATAAAGGAGGACATTTTATACTGCTTAAGGGATTCATATGTCAATAAAATAATAATTGTAAACAGTGGAGCATCTACATACATCAAACAAACCCTGCTCAATTTCACGAAACAAATAGAACACAACACAATAATGCTGGATGACTTTAACACACCTCTCTCACCACTGGATAGATCTTACAAACAAAAACTAAACAAAGAAATTATAGAATTAAATAATACAATCAGTGATTTAGACTTAACGGGCATATATAGAGTATTTCATCCATCATCGAGCAAATATACTTTCTTCTCAGCAGCACATGGCTCCTTCTCAAAAATAGACCATATATTACACCATAAAGCAACTCTCAGCAAATTAAAAAAAAAAAATAGAAATACTACCCTGCATTCTATCAGATTCTAATGGAATGAAACTAGAAATCAAGGATAAAATAAAAAAATAGAAGCTACTCCAACACCCAGACACTAAATAGTTGCTATTGAATGATGAATGGATAAAAGAAGAAATCAGGGAAGAAAAAAAAAAAAAACAGCTAGAGGTAAATGAGAACTCCAATACAACATATCAAAATCTCTGAGAACTATGAAGGCAGTGCTAAGAAGAAAGTTCATTGCATTGAGTTCATACAAATAAATGACCTAACATTACATCTCAATGCCCTAGAAAAAGAAGAACAAATCAACACCCACCGCAGCAGAAGACAGGAAATAATTAAAATCAGAACTGAAATCAATGAAATTGAAACAAAAGAAACTATTGAAAAAATTGACAAAACAAAAATTGGTTCTTTGAAAAAAGCAAAATTGATAAACCCTTAGCCACAATAATGAAGAGAAGGAGAAAGGAAATTACTAAAATTCATGATGAAAAAGGAAATATCATGACAGATACTACTGAAATATAGAAGAAAATTAGAAACTATTTTGAAAATTTATACTCAAATAAAATAGAAAAACATGAAGACATTGACAAATTTCTAGAGACATATGATCTACCCAAACTGATACAGTTGGACATACACAATTTAAACAGATCAATTTCATGCAATAAAATAGAAGAAACCATTAAAAACTTACCAACCAAAGAAAGCTCAGGACCAGATGGATTCTCAGTCGAGTTCTACAACACCTTCAAAGAAGAATTAACATCAATACTGTTCAAATTATTCCATGAAATAGAAAAGGCGGGAACCCTTCCAAATTCATTCTATGAGGCTAGTATCTTCCTAATAACAAAACAGATAAAGATACATCAAGGAAAGAAAACTTCATGAATATAGATGCAAAAATCCTCAATAAAATTCTAGCAAATTGCATACAAAACATATTAAAAAGATAGTGCACCACAATCAAGTGAGGTTCATCCCTGGAATGCAAGGTTGGTTGAATATATGGAAATCAATAAATGTGATTCATCACATCAATAGACTTGAAGACAAGAATCATATGTTTATCACAATAGATGCAGAGAAAACATTTGACAAAATACAGCACTTCTTCATGTTCAAAAGACTAGAAAAACTAGGAATAGTAGGATCATACCTCAACCTTGTAAAAGCTATCTATGATAAGCCTAAGGTCAACATCATTCTAGATGGAGAAAAATTGAAAGCATTCCCTCCAAGAAATGGAACAAGACAAGGATGCCATCTTTCACCACTTCTATTCAACATTGTCCTTGAAACTCTAGCCAGAGCAATGAGACAGATGAAAGAAATTAAAGGGATATGAATAGGAAAAGAAGAACCCAAACTATCACTATTTGCCAACAACATGATTCCGTATTTAGAAGATCCAAAAATTTTCACCAGAAAACTTCTAGAACTCCTAAATGAAACCATATGTGTTCATGTATGAACTCATAAATCAAATGCATTTCTATACATAAGTGACAAAAGAGAAATTAGGGAAACTATCCCATTCACAATAACTTCAACAAAAATAAAATACTTGGGAATCAATATAATAAAAGAGGTGAATACCTTTATAACAAAAACTACAGAACATTAAAGAAAGAAATTAAAGAAGACCTTAGAAAATGGAAAGATCTCCCATGCTCTTGGATAGGCAGAATTAATATTGGCTAAATGCCATGCTACCAAAAGTGTTATACAGAGCCAATGCAAATCCTATTAAAATCCCAATGACATTCTTCATAGAACTAGAAAAAGCAATCATGAAATTCATAGGAAAAAATAAGAGACCCAGAATAGCCAAGGCAATCCTTAGTAAGAAGAGTGAAGCAGAAGGTATCACACTATTAGACATTAAACTATACTACAGAGCAATAGTAACAAAAACAGCATGGTATTGACATGAAAATAGACATGTAGACCAATGGTACAAAATAGAAAACACAGAGACAAACCTACATAAATATGGTTATCTTATTCTAGACAAAGGTGACAAAAATATACATTGGAGAAAAGAAAACCTATTCAACAACTGATACTGGGAAAACTGGAAATCCATATGCAGCAAAATGAAATTAAACCCCTATCTCTCACCCTGCAGAAAAATCAACTCAAAGTGGATCAAAGACTTAGGCACTAGAACTGAGACCCTGCACCTAATAGGAGACAAAGTAGGCCCAAATCTTCATCATGTAGGCTTAGGACCTGATTTCCTTAACAAGACAAAGAGCAAGAAGTAAGATTAAGAATCAATAAATGGGATGGATTCAAACTAAAAAGCTTCTTCTGAGTAAAGAAAACAATCAATAATGTGAAGAGAGAGCCTACAGATTGGGAAAAAAAAACAAATAACCCAATCAATAAATGGGCTAAGGAACTGAACAGACACTTCACAGAAGAAATATAAACAATCAACAAACATTTGAAAAAATGTTCAACATTGGGGGCTGGGGTTGTGGCTCAGGGGTAGAGCACTTGCCTAGAATGTGTGAGGCAGTGGGTTTGATTCTCAGTACTGCATATAAATAAATAAAACAAAGGTCCACTGACAACTAAAACATAAATTTTAAAAAATGTTCATCATCTCTTGCAGTTAGAGAAACGCAAATCAAAACTACTCTAAGATTTCATCTTACTCCGGTCAGAATGGCAATTATCAAGAATACAAGCAATAATAAGTGTTGGTAAGGATGTGGCAAAAAAGGTACTCTCACACATTTTTGGTGGGACTATAGATTTGTGCAACCTTTTTGGAAAAGTTTATGGAGATTCCTCAGAAAACTTGGAATGGAAACATCACTGACCCAGCTATCCCACTCCTCAGTTTATACCCTAAAATCAGCATACTACAGTGACACAGCCGCATCAATATTTATAGCAGCTCAGTTCACAATAGTTAAACTGTGGAACCAACCTAGATGCTCTTTAACAGATCAATGGGTAGAGAAAATGTAGTACATACATACAATGGAATATAACTGAACCTCAAAGAAAAATGAAATTCTGGCATTTGCAGGTAAATGGATGAAACTGGAGAATATCATGCTAAGTGAAATAAGCCAATCCCAAAAAACAAAGGCTGAATATTTTCTCTGATAAGCAGATACTGATTCATAGGCGGGGGTGGGTAGGAAATATTGAAGGAATTTAGGATTATGCAGAGGGGAGTGAGAAGAGGGGTGGGGCAGTGAGGATGGGAAGGATGGTAGAATGAGACAGACATTATGAAAAAAAATTTTTAAATTAAAAACAAAAAAGAAAAGCAGCAAAGTATGGAAAAGCATTATGACTTCAATGAAATACTTATGTATATTAATGAATTACCCATGAAAATTGATGGGAAAGATATACTCTGCAAGGAAAAAGCAATCACTTTACAGACAGGAAAATGTAATGAATTGTCACAAGAATTTGTGAGATCCGGGGGCTTCATTATAGGGAGGTTACAAAGACAATTTCAGATGTTGGTGAAGATAAATCTGTTGGCATGACTTATGCTACACCTACATTTCAGATTAATAGCTTACCTACCATTGCCGCTAGTGGAGCCAGAGATGACAGCCCAACAGATGTCAGTGTCCTTAAATGTCAGTAGATCAACACCTGCAGGATCGTTCTTCTTGCATTTTTTTGGAGAGACACTTTGGCTCAACTCTTTTTCAAGTACTTAAGATCAAAATTTAAAATCTTGGCATTTTGATTACGCTTTAAGGTTTATGAAAAGAAAGTGTACTGAGGCTTTTGCATTAAAACTTTACAAACTATTTTTGTGGTTACTTCTACAAAATAGCCTTTCCTTTCCAATAAAATTTCTTAATATTTTTGTAACCAAATTAATTTTATTTTCTTGTTGGTGAACTAGTATTGGATAAATATTACACATGGATGAATTGGAAATTATGTACTTTGAAAAATGTTCATTTTGTTTACTACAAGGTTAGTGGATTTGGGATTTTATCAAATAAAATGTTAAATCTGAATATAGTATTCTAAGGTGAAGACAGAGGAAATCTTCCAAACTCACTCTCTAAGGCCAGAATTACCCTTATACCAAAACTAGACATTGAAACAATAACAATGACAAAAAAAGTAAGTTACAGGCCAATATCCTTGATAAGCATAGATGCAAAAACCTTCAATGAAATACTAGCAACTGAAGCTAATGACACATTAAAAAGAGTAGTCACCATGATCAAGTGGAAATTATCCCAGGGTTATAAGGATAACAAAAAACAATAAATATGATACAGCACCTCAACAGAGTGAAGGGCAACAACCATATGATCATCTCAGTAGAGTAAAAGGCATTTGATAAAATTCAACATCCCTTCATGATAAAAACTATGAACAAATTAGGTATAGAAGGAATACACATCAACATAATAAAAGCTATATACAATAAGCCAACAGCTAACATCACTGAATGAGGAAAGGCTAAAAGTTTTCTAAGATCTGAAATAAGACAAGGATGCCCATTTTTATCATTTTATTCAACATAGTACTGCACGATTTATCTAGAGCAATCAGACAAAATAAAGGACATCCAATTTGGAAAACAGGAAATCAAATATCATGTGTGTGTGTGTGTGTGTGTGTGTGTGTGCATTTGCAAAGACTCCATCAAAATTCTATTAGAATAAATTGATTCAGAAAAGTTGCAGGATACAAAATCAACATATAAAAATCAGAAGTGTTGCTATAAGTCAATAACTAATGATCTGAAATAGAAATTAAGAAAGCAGGGATAGGAAGGATAGTAGAATGAATCAGACGTTGTTACCCTATGCATATATATAACCATATGACTGGTGGGATTCTACATCATGTGCAACCAGAAGAATGAGAAACTATACTCCATTACATATGATGTATCAAAGTGCATTCCACTGTCATGTATAACTAATTAAAACAAATTTAAAAAATTTAAAAAGAAATTAAGAAAGCATCTTATTTATAATGACTACAAAGAGGGGAAAAAAAAGAAGAGAAAATTTAATCACAGGTAAAATACCTCAGCAATAAAAACTATAAAATACTGATGAAAGAAAATGAAAAAGGATAAAGAAACAAGATGACAGAATAGAATTACCTTTTACATGATGTGAAGAGTAAAGGCAACAAAGGACAAATTAAATTCTTAGGAAAGAAAGGAAGTTAGAATTCTGGGAACCAATAAGGAAACCTAACAGCACAGAGTTGGCAAAAAATGTACAAATCAATCTACAACTTCAACTCTGGCTCCAGATTGGGAGCAGAAAATGATACTGCAAGCATGATTCTTGTAAGTTTTAAATCCAGTTTGTGGATTAAATCCAGTTTGTGACTCCTGCTGCACTATAAACTACCTTTAGAAAAGAAATTCACTACATCACCCATCAAATTTTCAGAGTGCTATAACCAGGAATTGTCTTGAGAAGGGTCCTATTCTTAGGGATTAAACTGCTTTGGGGATGAGAAAACTAGGGACAATCATAATTCAGGGTCTTCGTGAAGACACTGTCACATTAACTGTGCGGGAGATGGTCATATGAGACAGTTGTGGTTTGGGGAATGTCTAACACAAACTTGCTAAGAGGTTTATGCAGCAGGGAGCTGATGGGAAGGGAAATGGAGGACACAATGATCAGTGATCTTATCCACAATGATGAGAAACAACACCAGTTATAGGTGGTTTCATGTGGGAGCCAGGTTCAAAGGTGACAGAACCAAGACTAGCAAATTGCTTGGTTCCCATGATCTACTCCCATCTGGTACAGAACTCAGTACCAGACAGTTACAGTTACAGTATGGTCTGACAGTTACCCATACCTTCAGAGGTATTCTGTGATATGGGCTGAATATATCCCTTCCCAATACGGGCCACAGACCAGTGAAACTCAATTGGTAAAAAGGGCTTGCTGATTCCTTGATGTTGCCCATGTCAACAGATGCACAGACTGAGAAATAAATCAGGAAAACAATCCAACTGTTAATAGTATCAAAAAGTAAAATACCTAGGAACAAACTTGTAATGAAAATTATAAAACATTGAAGAAAGAAATTGAAGAAGACATTAGATCATGGAAAGACATTCAAGGTTCATGGATTGGGAGAATTAATATTGTTAAAATGAAAGTAATCTGAGAATTCAATGCAATCTCTATCAAAATTCCAATGTAATTCTTCACAGGATTCAAAAAATAATACTAAAATTTATATGGAAGCACAAAAGACCCCCAAATAGCCAAAGCAATTCTGAGCAAAGATAGTAATGCTGGATGATTCATAATACCTGATTTCAAAATATACTATAGAGCCATAGTAACAAAAACAGAATGATATTGGCATTAAGACAGACATGTAGACCAATGGAATAGAATAGAAGAGTCTAAAATAAACCCATGTATCTACAGTCATAGATAATTGACAGAGGTGTTGAAAACATCCACTGAAGAAAGGAACCTCTCAACAAATGATGCTGGGAAAACTGGATATTCAATTTGTACAAAAATCAACAGAAAATGGTGCAACGATTTTAATGAAAGACTTGAAACTTTGAAACTACAAGCAAATAACATAGGGGAAACAGTATAAATATTGGCATAGGCAACAATTACCTGAATAGGACTACAATAGCTCAGGGAAAAAAACCAGAATTGACAAATGGATTACATCAAATTAAAAAGCTTCTACACAACAAAGAAAACATTCAACAGAGTGAAGAGACAATTTACAGAATTGGAGATAATTTCTGCCAGCTATTCATCTTGACAAAGGAATAATATTCAGATTATATAAATAACTCAAAATCCTTTAAAAGAAAACAAAAGAAAAACTTTGTGTTTATGGATTGGAAGAATCAATATTGTTAAAATACACACATTACCCAAAATGCTTTACAGATTCAGCATAATTCCTATGAAAATATCAATGACATTATTCAAAAAACAGAAAAAACTATCATAAAATTTTGGAATTACACACACACACACCCCAACACCGAAACACACACAAATCCTGAATAGCAAAAGCCATCTTGAGCAAAACAAACAAAAGCAAAGCAGCAGGCATTATGCTACCCGACTTCAAAATAAACTGACAAGCTGTAGTAATCAAAATAACATGGTGTTGCCATAAAAACAGACACATAGACCAACGCAACAGAATAGAGACCCTAGAAATAAATTCATACATCTACAGTAAACCAATTTTTAAGAGTTGTTGAGAACATGCAATGAAGAAAAGACGGAATTTTCAATAAATGGTGCTGGAAAATTTGGATATCCATACGTAGAAAAATGATATTAGATCCCTATCTCTCAACAGGTACAAAAAATAAACTCAAAATGGATTGAAGACTTAAACATAAGACCTGAAAGTATGACACTACCATAAGAAAACATAGATAAAATGCTTCAGGACATTGCCATGGAAAAGGATTTTTTTCCCTAAAAGTGCAGGAAACAAAAATAAAAATAGACAAAAATGAAGTTACATCAAACTAAAAGTCACACAGCAAAGGAAGCAATCAGGAGTGAAGACATACCTATGAAATGGGAGAAGATATTTTCAAACTATATACCTGACAAGGGATGAGTAGTCAGAATATATAGGGAATGAAAAAGACTTAAGGGAAAAAGAACCCCAAATCCTGATTCACTTATGGACTGTAGTGTCAGGGGCGGGCTCTGAGGGCCCCAGAGCTGCACCGTGGCCTGATCTCTAAGATGGCGCCTGGCAGCTTGCCAGACATAGCTGCACTCATATACAAGTTTTAGGAAGTAACTCTGGTTGGCTGTTGTTCATGAGACAATCCTGGTATCTGCCTGGAGACCATTCCTTGATAGGCTGACTTTCCTGGTAGTCTACTCTCTGATAGGCTGATGTTCTCAATGTAAGTCTGAGACTTGTGGAATAAAGCCCTTTTGGTTCTTGTGATCAAGAAGAGCATACGCGTTGTGATCGCCGGCGGTGGGCGATCATACTGTAGGGCCTGGGGATGTAGGTCAGTGGTAGAGTATTTACCTCGCATGCATGGAACTCTGGGATTGATCTCCAGTATTAACAATAACAACAACAAAAAGTGGGCAGCAGGGGTCGGGGGAGTAGGCCAAAATAGACATTTTTCAAAAGAAGACATAAAATGGCCAATGGGTACATGAAAAAAAAAATCACTAACCATCAGAGAATGTAAATAAGAAACCACAATGAGATATCATCTCGCTTCACTAGGTATGGCTATTATTAACAAAACTCAAGATAACAAATGCAGGGACTGGGATTGTAGCTCAATGGTAGAGTGCTTGCCTCACACGTATGAGACACTGGGTTCAATCTTCAGCACCATATAAAAATAAATAAATAAAATAAAGGTGTTGGGGTTCATCTACAACTAAAAAATAATTTTAAAAAAGATAACAAATGCATTGAGGATGTGAAGACAGGGAAATCTTGCACATTATTGGTGTGAATATATGGAAGTAGTATGGTGGTTCCTCAAAAAGTTGAAAATGGAACTACCATGTGTTCAGCGATACTACTGCTTGGGTATACATTCAAAAGAAATGAAACCAACATGTTGAAGAGACATCTCTACTTCCATGTTCACTACAGTACTATTCATAATAGACAAGAAATGAAAATAATCTAACTGTCCATCAACTGATGAATAGATAAAGAAAATGTGGCATATCCACACAATGGGACTCTAGCCACAAAAAAAATATGAAATCTTGTCATTTGCAACAACATGGGTGACCTGGAAATCATTGTTAAGTAAGGTAAGTCAAGCACAGAAAGGTATCGTGTGAGCTCACTCTAATGTACAATCTAAAAGAGTTATCACATAAAAATTGGGAGTAGAATGGTGGTTACCAGAGTCTGGGGAGTAAGTCTATAATCTATTTATAATCACCTAAGGGATGGTGATTATAGATAATGATAAAGTACTACATATTTTAAAAAGCTAATTATTTACCTTTTGTGTAATATGCCTACATAGCAGAGATTCTCTGGCTTCTCAGAGTAATTTCTTATGCTTTACATTCATTTTATTATGAATAAATAGACCTAAAGTTCTTGTTCTCTATCAGGTGGAGTGTGGACAGTTAAGGGTATTCAGCATCAGGTAGTGCAGAGGTCCACAGTGGCAGATTGGCAGGTGACTGGACAAGGCACACATAGGGCAGGATCATACTAGAACAACAAAAACAAGACAGCAAAGCATTGCTTTTTTGAAAATAATTAGCACAAAAGCAATTAATATTTCAGCCAGTCTCTGAAAACCATGAAGACAATTCATAATTATATCAGTGGAAAACAGATCAAGTTTATCAATGTAGGAGGTTAGAAAGATTTGTAGGTCTATGATATCAGGCTCAAATTAACTCAGGACAAACTTGTGAGGGTCCTTTGTGAGTGTTAAATATTAGGCACTCTCACACAAGAATGCTTCCTCTATAGCTGCCAGCTTTACTTGGTAGGGTTGACACAAGTGTACATCTTAAGTTACAAAAACAAAAAACAAAACAAAACAAAACAAAATTGTTTTCCCTTTTAAATTTTCATGAAGGACTATGCTTAGGCTATACTCTCCTGTCAGATGTTTAAGACCAAGTTGGTCAAAACTGACCTTGGTCCATTTAGTGTTAAGAGTCAGCTGAGATTCCTCAGAGGTCACTCTTGGGGATGTATGCAAAGCCTCTTGGTTCCTTTAGCTTTCCTCTACCAGTGATACCATCTGCCAGGGTGGGTCAGAGTCCTGCAGTATATGTGACTTCTCTTGGAAACATCAGGGACATTTTCCTCTCCAATGACCCTCCTCCTTGAAGAATGTGCACTGGTTGGCTTTTTGTTGTCTAGGGTCCTCTCAATCTCCCTGATTAGCAGACATGGGGAATCACCAAATTTGCAGGACCCAGAGAGGGGTTCTGTCATTCTCTGAGTTCTGGCTGTTCTCAGAGGGCAAGGACCAAAATGTTGGCTGCTTTTTCCCTGGCCCTTTCAATTCCTTGACTTTGGTCTCCAAGCTTTTGGTTTTAAATACCCAGCAGGCCAGTTTCACCAGTCTTAAAGTGGGAGGAAGGGTTATAACTTCAATATCTATAATTTTAGAGTTACCGCTTTCATTTAATTGGGGTTAGTATTAGTACTGGAAATCAGTATTATATACTATCTGTTCTGTATACTAATAAGGTGATAACTTATTATCTCAAATTAATTCAAGTTGTTTTATTGGAAGTGGTACCTCTGCAAAACACTAACAGGCAACAGTTATTAAGTTCACAAGAAAAATACAAAATGTAATTAACATTGCAAAAAATATTCAATTTGCGTAATAGCTGTGAACCAAGAAAACTGATTTTTAAAATCTTAAACCTTTACATAGTTATATATTATATCCCCTATTTATTTTGAGATCACAGTAATAGCAAAAATTGATCTTTTGAACACAACTTGAAATGAACTGAAGTCTAGCCTATTTTGGAGTCATTCTAACAATGGAGTAAGGCAGAGCCTCATCTCAGTTAAGGCGGGGCTCTTCACAAATAACACATTACATCTGAAAACATGAATCAAAGGTTGAGAGAGATTTTAACTTTCTTTTTGTAGAAAAAGTGGCAGAATGCTTCCATATTTTATAATGTTACTTTTAAATGGAACAAGGACTTTGGGTTACCTCCCCCAACTTCACCCTCTTTCAGCAGGAAGCTGCTTGGAGATGTTGTCATTTATTTTTCAATAGAAATGGAATGTAGAAGTTGACAGTGGGGAAGTGTAACAGTGGTCCACTTTATGCTTTGAATATAGCCCTTGGTGTTTTGCTACTGCAACTTATTTTTAAAATGGACATGTTTCTTTTTCTTCCTCTCTCCCTGCTCCTCCCTAATGTCTTCCCCTCCCTCATCTCAGGGGAAATAGGATTAAATCTCTTCCCCATCCTAGGCAGATTTATCTGTCCTTGAGTACACACTCACCATAGGAACAAAGTAATCCAGACTTTGGGAATGGTACTGATGCCAGTGATGAGACTCAATCAGGATTGAGTCCCATTTCTGCAGATGTTGAAGATCGAATACCCAAGAAACACCAAGGTAAGTGTATAAAGCAAGTTTTATTTAAAGGATAGAACAGAGATAGACTTGTCCACAGAGAAGTGGCCCCAGAGCTGGGTGTTGAAGAAGTGGGGGTATGCTGCCCCTTTTATAGGTTTTAGATTTCCTTTGTTCTCATGCCCTCCTTCTCCCCTTATCTTGCCTATGTGACTAGTGACCAAAAGATGGGCAAGAAGCCTTTCAGGGGTGCCTCTTTTTGTCTTTCCAAATGGGGCAGTAAGTAGTCACCAGGGAGTACTTCATTAACAACTCCTACAACTCCTATAACTTTCTGCAAGCAAGAAAAATCCCCTGGAGGCAGGTAGCCTTGGCAACAGGTTGGAGGAGGGGAAGTACTCTGGAGGTATTAGTATTTTATTTCCTCCTGAATTAGCCCCCATCTTTGTGACCCAATAATTTATTACCTATACTGTCTTTTTGTTCCCCAGTCTCAGTAGCAGAAGATCTCAGAAATGACTATCTCCTAAACTAACATGTGAATTACAACTCCAGATAGAGAACACATGGAATGTAGCCTTTGACTTCCCTCTTTAAATGCCCCCTGTTCCTGCTGATGGGCAGAATCACAGGCTCTGGACAGAAGTCCCTGTGTTTGTCCTTTGCTAGCAAAACAATAAAACTTCTTTTTCCTTTTTCTCAAAACTATGTCCTTGTTATTGGATTAGCATCAGGGACAAGGACTGAACTTTTGGCAACACTAGTAGGGCAAAAACAAAAGAACAGAAATTGTGCTCCTCTAGATCCAGCACACATAAAAATAGAACCTACTATTATCTGTACTTGTTTTGCTTATGAGCAAGTCAACAGTGAACACCTTTGATTTGTAATGCCATAAAAATTCAAATTATTCAAATTGTGCTTGATTTATTACTGTTATGATATAAAACTTCACAAACATTGAAGACAACAGGAAGGAAATACATTGATTTTGGGGAAAATCATTAGCAAAGCAAAGCAATGCAAATTGTAGGGAAACCTGACTCCCCATATTTATCTTCGAAAGACTTCTTTCTTTCTCTCTGTCTTCCAAAATAAGATTATGTTATTGCACTGGGCTAGAGACTAGGCTTGAGGGGTAATTGTGTTTTGCAAAAATTCTTGAGTCAAATTGGCAGGAAAATAGGTTTATTAAAAGTCACATTTGAAGACTTATTCTCAAATCAACATCTTCAGAAATCTCAAGGGTGAGGAAAGCTTTTATAAAAGTCAAAGTGAGACAAAAGGTAGGAAACATACATATGCAGATTTTGTTAGCCAGATAAGTCAGCTCCTTTGGCTTCTATCAATTAGGCCAGTGAGGGCAACCCTTCAGCCCTACTCTCAGTGTGAAGAAATGAAGAAAAACAAGTTACCAGGAAGTCCATAAGTTAAAATAATTTGGAATTTTATTTCTCAGTATAAGAAAGTTGCCCTTAATTTCAGAGGGAGTCTGTTTCAATTGAAATGAATGTATAAAGCACCTTGGAAGGAAAAAAAATCACAAAGGGCAACGTACTGCCCATGAAAATTGTTTTCAAGCGTTTTGAGTTAATCACCCTGAAAGGAGCAAAAGACTTATCACTCATATATTATTCATTCCTATTTATCAGTTGGAGATAGGAAAGGTGACTCTAAATAACAAGTATTATTGAACATTTATCTACTTTAACAACTGGGTTATAGACAATATATTTTTTAAATTCCTGTATCCTTATCTTAACATGTAGTTAGTGGGTAACAGGGGATCTCACTAGGGTTGATACAGTTGCATCATTACATACTTCAGGTATACTAAAGAACATACAAGAAACTAAATAAAAAATGTTCAACCAATAATTTAAAAGCAAGTAGAACAGAACCAAAACCCAGAGCCACTCAAGATAGCACTGGTGATATGCTGATAAAGCTTCTTTCCAGAAAGTTAAGGGAGTTTATGTCATTTGTGAGGTTGTAGAAAAACGCATTACAAGTTATTTCTTTCATTGCTTTCACACTTAGTTATGACTATGGATTTCTATTTTTAAGGAGGAAAAATAACTTGAAAATAAAATTCCTTTATCACCCCTTTCCTATATCCAAGGAGGACTAATAATGGCATATCACATACATGTAAAGTAAAAAAATTCAGAAATCCATGGATTAATAAACCCAGTAGTATCTGGTAAAGGACAGAGGAGAGGTGAGAGCCACAGGCAGTGGTTCTGATCTAATGCAGTAGATCTCTGCATGACTCCTACCATCCTTCCTTTGTCCCCACCTGCCCCAGCAGGGATTAAACATATAACTTAAATGGTTCTTTCAGTCCATCTGTTCTTCCAAGTTATGGATACTGGTTATGATTGTTTTATCTCCAAATACAGGGAATGGGTCAGGAAGAGGCAAACTACTACTAATCAGACTTGGGGTAGAGCAAGCAAATTTGGAGGAAACATTTCACTAATTATTTTAATATCACAAATTGTAAACATGTGAAATTGTGAAAATGGCTTACCATTTCTGAATCACTAAAAATAGTTTTAATTATCCAGCATGGGTTTTGTTAGCAAGTATGCAATTACTTAAAGATTATATAATAATAGTAAGCCAGGGATGTTCCTACTACCCCTAGTTTTCTAGTGTTTTGAACATGAATGGACATTAGACAAGAGACCCTGTGCCTTCTAGAAGAAAATGTAGGCTCAACACTCCATTATGTTGGCTTAGGAACAACTTCCTCAACAAGACTTCTAAAGTGCAAGAAGTAAAATCAAGAATCAATAAATGGGATGTTATCAAATGAAAAAGCTTCTTCACAGCAAAGGAAACAATAAAGAACACAAAAAGAGTGTCTACAAATGGGAGAAAGTCTTTGCCACCTGCACCTCAGATAGAACATTCATCCTCAGGATATACAAAGAACTCAAAAAACTTATCACCAAGCAAAACAAACACACAAAAAACAAAACCCAATCGATGAATGAGCAAAGAACTGCACAGGCACTTCACAGAAGAAATATGGGGGGCTGGGGATATAGCTCACTTGGTAGAGTGCCTGCCTTGCAAGCACAAGGCCCTGGGTTCAATCCCCAGCACCAAAAAAAAAAAAAAAAAAAAAAAAGAAATATGAATGGTCCACAAATACATGAAAAAATATTCAACATCTCTAGCAATTAGAGAAATGCAAACTAAAAGTACACTGAGATTCCATCTCACTCCAGTCAGAATGGCAATTATCAAGAATAGAAGAAACAATAAATTTTGCCAAGGATGTGGTGGAAAAGGTAAACTCATGCATTGCTGGTGGGACTGCATATTGGTACAACCACTCTAGAAAGCAGTATGGAGATTACTCAGGAAACTTCAAATGGAACCACCATTTGACCCAGTCCTTGGTATATACCCAAAGGACTTAAAATCCACATACTACAGTGTATAGTCACATCAATGTTTATAGCAGGTTAATTCACAATAGTTAAGCTATGGAACCACCCTAGGTGCCCTTCAACAGATGAATGGATTAAGAAAATGTGTATACATATATTATTCAGCCATAAAGAAAAATAAAATTATGACATTTGCTGGTAAATGGGTGAAACTGGTGACTATCATACTAAATGAAATAAGCCAATCCCCAAAATAAAAATGTCAAATTTCTCTCTGATGTGTGAATGCTAACACAGAACGAGGAGGGAGGATTGGAATAGGAAAGAATAGAATGAATCAGACATAACTTTTCTATATTCATTTATGAATACACTATCAGTGAAACTCTACATCATGAACCACCACATGAAGGGGGATCCTAAGTTATACTCCATGTATAATATGCCCCAAATACACTCTATTCTCTTGTATATCTAAAAAGAATGATTTTTAAAAAATCAATTATCAGCCTGAAAAAAATATTTTTAAAAGGGCTAGGGGTATAGTTCAGTGGTAGAGAGCTCACCTAGCGCTCACTAGTTCCTGGGTTCAATCCCTAGTACTACAAAAAACCAAAATGAAAAATAAAACTCAAATATTTTTATATTTAATAATGCAAAAACCATAAAACTGGTGGTTAGGAATAACTATGTAACTTAAAATGTATTTTTCTCTAGATAGTTTCTAAAAGTTGAAAATGAGAAAACAGAATTATAAAATATAACTTGGCAAAGAAAAGGGGCTAGAAATTGTAGAAAATCATTGTATATATTTAAGTAAAGGAAAAGATAAATATGTGAGTCTTGAGAAATAAAACTACAAACTTTGCCTTACTATTCCCAATTATTTATGTAAAAGTGGAAGAATAGCAAATCATCTGTATTAAGGTCTGGTTAGTTTTTTCCTTTTATATGTTTGGATTAATCTTTGGGGAGGTTTGCATAAATGTTGTATTAATTTTATTTATGTAAAGAAAAAGATAAAAATGTGATTCAGGAGCAATAAAATAAGTTTTTTTTTCCAGACTGTGAAATACTTGAATACATTTTCTATTCCTGCAAAAACAAATTACCAGAAACACAGTGACTTAAAACAGGAACCATTAACTATCTTACAGTTCTTTAAGTTGGAAGTTGTGACATAGGTTCAACTGGGTTTCTCACAAGGCAAAGTTTCTCACAAGGCTGAAACCAAGGCATACCTTCTATAGTTATGGTCTTCTCTCAATTGTTACCAAAAGCTTGATTCTTGTCCCTGAGGCCAATTCATGCCAATTTTATAATAAGTATATGGTTTTGAGGAAAAGGAAAAAGATTTTTTGCTTTACTAACAAAGGAGAAACACAGGGGATCCCAGTTTCAGAGGCTGTGGTTCTGCCATCAGAGAAAAGAGAGGACTTTAAAAGAATGTAGCTCTTTGAAGGCTACATTCCAGGTATGCCCTGACAGGGGGTTGCAGGTGCAGCCTGGAGTGTTGAAATTCACTTGTTAATTTGGGAGATAGTCACTTCCTAGTCCTTCTGGTGATATCTCCTTCCTGTGGAGAACAGATAACTCAAGGTAATCTGGTTCCCTGACCCCAGGTTAAGGAAGAGAAGAGGGAGAACAGGAAAAGAAAAACATGTCCCTTTAAAAATAAGCAGCAAGGACTATATCCAAAAGGTAAAGTGGACCACTGTTACACTTCCTCACTGTCAATTTCTACATTCCATTTCTATGGAAAAAATGGGTGATGACATCTCCAAGCTGCTTCCTGCTGAGAAAGGGCAAAGTTGGGGGGTAGTGACCCAAAGTCCTTGTTTTCTGTCAGGGGGCATGGAGAGTTAAGGGTATTCAGCATCAGGACAGTCCAGAGGTCTGTGACTGGACAAGCATCAGCCTATGACAACAATTAACAGACAGCAAAGCATTACTTTTTTTATAAATAATTAATATAAAAGAAATTATTATTTCAGTCAGTCTTTGAAATACAGGACAAGCTTGTGTCTCTAGAGTCTTTTGTATGTGTTAAATATTAGGCCCTTTCATACAAGAACACTTCCTCTATAGCTGCCACCTTTACTTATCTTTGGTAGGGCTGGCAAAGTTTTTAAGGTACATTAAAAAAAGTTTTTCTTTTTAAATATCCATGTAGGACTGTGCTTTGGCTATATTCTCCTGCCAGGTGTTTGAGAACAAGTTGGTCAAAACTGACTTGTTCCTTTGTTAAGAGTTAGCTGAGATTCCTCAGAAATCACTCTTGGGAACATGTGTGAAGCCTCTTGGTTCCTTTAGCTTTCCTCTACCAGTGGTGCCACTTGCCAGGATGGGTCAAGGTCTTGCTGACCATATGTGGCTTCTCTTGGAAGCATCAGGGACATTTCCCTCTCCAATGACTCTCCTATTTGCAGAATGTGCACTGGTTGGCTTCCTGTTGTCTAGGGTCCTCTCAATCTTCCTGATTAGCAGATCGGGGGACACTCACCAGAGTTGCAGGGCCATTAGAGGGATCCTGTCATTATCTGGGTACTAACTGACCTTAGATGACAAGGACCAAATGTTGACTACTTTTTCCTTGGCCCTTTCACTTCCTTGACTTTAGTCTCCAAGCTTTTGGTTTTAAACATCCAGCAGACCAATTTTGCCAGTTTCTAAATGGGAGAAATGGTTTCTAATTTTACTGTTTTCCCTTCCATTTAATTTGGGGTCAATATTAGCACTGGAAGTTAGCCATATATTCTATCTGTCCTGATGGTTTATTATCTCAAATTAACTCAGGTTGTTCTATTAGAATGCATACCTCTGCAAAACATTAACAGGCAAGAGTTATAAAGCTTACAGGGAAAATACAAAATGAAATTAACAATAGCAAAAACATAATCAGTTTGTATAATAGCTATGATCCAAGAAACATAATTTTTCATAATCCCATATCTTACTTATATATCTCTTGTTTATTTTGAGATCACAGTAATCTTTATGACAAAAATTTATCCTTTGAACATACCTTTAAATGAGCTTAAGTCTAGCCTACTTTGAAATCATCCTAACATGGAGTAGGGTGAGAGGCAGTCTTAAAACTTAGATGAGGGCTGGGGAGATAGCTCAGCTGGTAGAGTGCTTGCCTCGCAAGCACAAAGCCCTGAGTTTGATCCCCAGTACCGAAAAAACAAAAAACAAAACAAAAAAAAAACTTAGATGAGGTGGGGTTCAACAAATCTTAGGTAGTATTTCATCTCTGCAACTGATATTTGCCTCTTTCTTACATGTCATTTTACAAAGTTTTTATATACTATTTCCCGAGTCTATATGAATGTTAGTAAATAATACAACATTACATCTGAAACATGAATCAAACAAAATATAAGAGCACTTTTAATCCCCTTTTGTGAGAAAGTGGCAAAATGTTTTCGTGTTTTACAATATCAACCTTTAAACAGATCAGGCTCTCATTATCTTCAAAAATACATTTAAATTTCCACTCCAATATAAAAAGTAACACAAAATTTTACATACATCTTACTGATAATAGGTCCAGTTACAGAACATTAAATGAGAAAAATAAATCCCTAATTAAATTTGCTATAAGTCTAAAATCACCATTACAGACAACATTAGTTTGGAGAACACCAGCTTGATAAAGTGTTCTCCTATGCTTTTTTTTTTAAACTTGTATATTAGAAGAACAAGGATATATCTAATATGCAAAGAAGAACTAATAGCCTCACAATTACACAGATATCCTTATATTATCTAGGTTTAATTTTCACGGTTAAATTCAGAATTCACAGATAATTACAGGCTTGTAGAGTTTAACAGTAGTAGCAAAAATCAAGGATAGCCTTAAATCTCTTATACATTTAGGGAACAGTGTTAACGATCAGAATTAGATTTAGTTTAAGCAAATGAGTATAAGCCAGTTTTTCAAATGGCAGTGTGGCTCTTTTATGCCAGATGCAATGTATAAAAGATAGCACTTATTAAACCTATATGAACTTTCATTTTATAAACTTTCACAGAACATTTAGATAAAGTTCAAACGTTTTAGTTTCAGATATATACGTATCTGTAGTCACATATATTTAAGTTATTCATGAAAATCAAGCCTGGTCAGAATTTTAAGTGATCTATTTCTCTGACAAAGAAAAATCCTAAAAACAATGGACATCACATTTTAATAAATTTTATAGCTCTCAAGTCTTGCACAAGTTGGTACTCATCAGTGTGAGTTTTTTTTTTTTTTAACAGGCAGAATAGGCAGTGTAGGATATCTGGCAAAGTTGACTCAATTCACATTTTAAAAAACTGTCCAGAAGAGAATGAATTCCCATTAATGCCTCTCTTTTAAGGCCCCCTCCCCCACAAACTGGTTTAATCTTGGTTAAGATAACACTGATCACCTTTCTCAGGGTCACTTTGGCCTAAAAGTCCTTATTCACTTCTAGTAGACCTCCAGCAGGGCAGGCTCTGTTTTCTTTTCCTGGAAGGCACTTGCAAATGAAGTTGTTGCTTTTTGGGTGAGAATGTTATCTGAGCATTTAATTTACACAACAAATTTTATCTCAGGAGAGGGATCACAGCCTGTCATATACAAAAACTGTGCCTCAATCTTTTCCTTCCAGTTTGCAGTCCAGGGGTTAGAGCACAGGGTATTGTTGTTGGACCAATCTCCCTTATCATCATCATAATTCCATCAACTTTTAGTGAGTTCCCACTGTTAACTATACTCAGAGACTCTCTGTTTATATACCTATGTATCTATGTATCTGTCCAATGAAGGTCACAATGACCATACAGACAATGTTAGGGATCTCTCTCTGCAGAAATCATCAAGGCCACAGGCACTTGCATACATGGGGACTCTGGGAGGCCCTTGTATTTTAATTCTGTGGGAAACAGGCAGGGCTGCAACCAGAAGTGTCCTCTGACCAAATGAGACATCTTGTCAGTTCTTAAAAGGGGAGACTATTTTGTCCCCAGGTTATAATTTAATAGTACTGGAACCCACTGCCCCATTCTTTATGACTGGCAGTTTTTACCCCCATCCCACCCCATGAGATAGGCTAGTTAATCATTGACAATGAAGGTCATGGGATATATATATATATATATATATATATATATATATATTTTTTTTTTTTTTTTTTTTTTTTTTTTTTTTTTTCCAAATGTAAAGGCAATCCTGTGAGGTTAAACATTCTAGTCCACTTCTTTGTCACAGAGTGGTTGGAAAATAGAAACAGGGTGGACCCCAATGGAGGTTACAAAAAAAAAAAAAAAAAATCACAGTTAAGGTATATAAGCACATAGACCAGATCAGCATAGATTCTAACAATCAGACCGAATACTTTTTAATGTCTGTTCTGCAAGGACTCTGATCAATGCCTTCATTCAGAAGCCTTATGTCCCCAGCCTATTATACTCAAGTGGAAAAGCTTTCTGCCAGTTTCCCCCTCATATCAAGGGAGTTTCATCTTTTTTCCTCTCATTTAAAACTACTTTTGTTTCTTTTATTTTTGTCCTCTGTCACCATCCTTGGATTTCATTCTTTGAATCCATGAGACAAGAATGCAAAAAGAAAATCGGTGAGGCCTACAGTCCACATAGATTTCATTTGTCTGCAGAAGAACCAAGCCCTGTTCTCAAACTCTGATTTTATTCCCATAGGAAAGAGAGGCTGGAAATCAGGGTAGACACCAGGACTTCTTTACCCATTTCTTGATAGACCCAGCAGCTTTCCTGGGATTTTTTTTTTTTTTTTCCCTTGTTCCAGGACTGGTGTCCCTGATCCACAGCAGGATAATTAATTTGCAGGTGCTAGGGGTCAGGCTGAGAAGTAGTACTTGGATTGTCAGCACTGGGTTGAAAGGATTAATTTTTTTTTTTAGATCCTGTTTTGGTGTCCTGCTGTGTTTGCACATTAGAGACAGCACCTTTTTCATCGACTTAGTTTTTGATGGTTTAGACTCCTTATATAATTGCATACTTGCCTATACATACAGAATCTTTCACTTATTTTATCTCTGACAGACCAACTCCCAACTGTAAGATTATATAATAATTTGGAAAACCATTTGAAGACCAGATTGTTACAATAAAACATCATCTTTTTCTTAGACAGGTTTAAATCTATAGGTGGCCCATTCAACCAAGATCTTTCCCAAGAAACAATCTATAGGATCAAGACAGTGTTCAGTTTCCTTTTTTCTCAAATTAGACCAAGATGGAGCAATCCATACAGTTTAGGGAAGGAAGGTGAGAGTTCCCCAAAGCAAAAAGGAGCTTTGGCATTTGGGCAGCTGCACCAGATGCTGGGATGGTCCTGCATTCCCTCCCTTCACTCACAAGAATAGCTCCTCTGGTTTGACCTGAGGCACACTCACCTCTCTCCTAACTTTCCAGCAGTCAGTTCTCAAAAAACATTTGACTTACATCCTCAGTATGGTAGTGTGGTTGCTTGGAATGCCAGGCCTGCCTAAGAAAGCTGGAGTGGAGGCTGCTTTCAGGTCCCACCTGGGGTACCGATTTTGTTTTTGAAGTTCAGTCCTTGTCCCTGATGCCAATTCATACCAATTTAATAATGAGAAAATGGAAAAAGAAGGATTATTCTGACATTTCCTTCCTGTGGAGAACAGTTAACTCAAGATAATCTGGTTCCAACTATCACATTAGGGAAGGGGAGAGGGAGAAGAGGAAAAGAAAAACATGTCCCTTTTAAAATAAGCAACAAGGGCTACCTATATTCGCAAGGTAAAGTGAACCACTGTTACACAGTCTCATATGGTTATTGGCAGAATTAAGAATTCTGCAGGACTAATGAAGCCAGAATTGGGGACAGGCAGTTAGTGTAGAAATAGGAAATCGGGTCAGATCGAGAAAATAGAGGCCATCAAGCCATCCGCCTCTGGAAGTTGGAGACTGCCATGGGAGAATGGAATATCAAGGACATGCAGAACCCATTGATAACCAGATTTACCTGCCCTTGCCAGAGACTGCAGGCAAGAAGGTGCTAATCAATGCCCCCTGGGACCTTGCCTGTCTGAGACACCTTGACCCTCCCTCTGCCCCATCCGCTTTTCGCTTTTTACATTTCAAAACCAGGCCTAATCTGGTGGGCAGGAAGGGAGGAGATAAGGGGGAAAAGAGATGGGAGAATGAAACCCATAAAAAGGACAAGATTTGCTCATCCCATGGATTCTGCCTTTGGGTCCCCTTCTTCCACCTGGGAGAAGTCTGCTTTTCCTTTTCTTTAATAAAGCTGCATTTTCCACTCTACATTTGCCTCGGCGTGCTTCTCCGGCGTTATACTTCAACACCTGAGGAAGCAGGACTCGTCACCGGTAAACAGCGGTATCACTAAGAGCCTGATATCTTGCTGGCCAGTTAGGGGCAACTCTTGGTTCCTGGAGGCCAACTGTGGTTTCTTGCCAAATCATCCTCTCCACAATGCGAGAGTTTGGCTTCTTCAAGGAAAACAGGAAAATCTTGTCTGCTACTTTCAATTTCCCCAACTTCTTCTTGACTCATAACTTGTAGATTTTCTTTTAAAGAGTTCATTTGATTATATCAGGTCCAACTGATACCACCATTTACCAGTGACGAATTCTGCTTCCTCAGGTGTTGAAATATAACATCAGAGAAGCATGCAAAGGCAAGCATATTAAGCAGGTTTTATTTAAAGGTAATAATACAGACTTCTCCCAGGACGGAGAAGGGGGCCATGGCTTATGTTTAGGGTTCCAAGAAGTGAACGCACCCTACATCTTTTATAGGTTAAGGTCTGTTTTGTTCTCCAGTTCTCTCCCCCCTTATCTCTCCTTCCTGCCTTGTGACTAGGCCCGGTTTTGCAGGTGAGATGCAAAAAGTGAGAAGCAGATGAGTAGGGGGATGGTCAAAGTGATTCAGCCAGGTAAGGGCTTAGGGGGCATTAATTAGCAGCTCCCAGCCGGTAGTCCTTGACAAGCACAGGTAAATTTGGTAATCAATGGGCTCCGGAGATCCTTGACATTCCATTCTCCTAGGGGCAGTCTCCAACTTCCAGATGCAGATGGCTTTTATGGCCTCCATTTCCTTGATTTGACCCGATGATCTCCTATTTCTATGCTAACTGCCTGTCCCCAATTCTGGCTTCACAAAAAGGATAACCTTTTTTTTTTTTGGTAGTGGTGCCAGAAATTGAACCCCGGACATTGTGCATACAAAGTGAGCACTCTACCAACGGAGCTATTCCCCAGCCCCCTGTCATTTTTTTTTTTTTAATTTTTTTATTTGTTCTAATTGGTTATACATGATGCCTTTAATTCTTAACTGAGTAATAATTGGGAGTAAACAAAGTTGGGTTTAATTCTGATGGAGGAGAGAGTCATCTAATATAAATACATCATAACAGCAGACTGTGAAACTGCTGTGAAGAAAATCTGCAGGCTGGCGTGACAGAGTAACTAGGGAAGAACTCTTGTGACAGGGTGCAGGAGGTGGTTATCTGGGCTGAGTCTTCAAAGATGAGAATGAATTGGTCAAGAGAGGAGGTGAAGGAAGCACTGGCTAGGTTGCAGCTTGTGTTTGAAATGAATTCTTTTTTTTCTTTTTTTGGTACCAGGGATTGAACGCTGGAGTGTTTAACCACTGAGCCACATTCCGAGCCCCCCCCTTTAAAAAAATTTTTACAGACTACATTTTGATTCATTGTACACAAATGGGGTACTTTTCATTTCTATGGTTGTACACAATGTAGATTCACACTATTCAAGTATTCATGCATATACATAGGGTAATTTTGTCTGTTTCAGTCTACTATCTTTCCTTCCCCCACCCACCCCATTTTCCTCTACATCATCCAAAGTTCCTCCATTCTCTGCACCCACCCCTTATGTACCGTCATCCACTTATCAGGGAAAACATTCAGTCTTTGGTGTTTTGGGTTTGGCTTATTTCACTTAGCATGATATTCTCAACTTCATCCATTTACCAACAAAGGTCATAATTTTATTCTTTTTTATGGCTGAGTAATATTCCTTCATATATATATATATATATATATATATATATATATATATCAGTTTCTTTATCAATTGAAGGGTATCCAGGTTGGTTCCACAATCTAGCTATTGTGAATTGAGCAACTATGAACACTGATGTGGCTGTATCACTGTAGTATGCTGATTTTAAGTCCTTTGGGTATAAATTGAGGAGTGGGATAGTTGAGTTGAATGGTGGGTACATTCCAAGTTTTCTGAGGAATCTCCATACTGCTTTCCACCGAGTGGCTGCACCAATTTGCAATTCTACCAGCAATGTTTGAGTGTGCCTTTTCCCCCACATCCACGCCAACACTTATTACTGCTTGTGTTCTTGATAATAGCCATTTTAATCAGAGTTAGATGAAATCTTACGGTAGTTTTAATTTGCATTTCTCTAATTGCTAGAGATGATGAGCACTTTTTCATATATTTGTTGATCACCTGTATATCTTCTTCTGTGAAGTGTCTTCCCAGTTCCTTAGCCCAGTTATTGATTGGGTTCTTTGTATTTTTGGTGTAAAGTTTTTTACGTTCTTTATAAATTTTGGAGATTAGTGCTCTGTCTGAAGTGTGTGTGGAAAAGATTTTCTCCTACTCTGTAGGTTCTCTTTTCACATTATTGATTGTTTCCTTTGCTGCGAAAAGTTTTTAGTTTGAATCCATCCCATTTATTGATTCTTGCTTTTATTTTTTGTGTTCTGGGGTGTCTTGTTAAGGAAGCATCCTGAGTGAGTCCTTTTTATATTTTATTTAGAGACAGGGTCTTGCTAAGTTGCTTAGGGCCTCACTAAGTTGCTAAGGCTGGCTTTTAACTTGTGATCTTCCTGCTTCAGCCTCCCAAGCTGCTGGGATTACAGGTGTGCACCACCACACCTGGCT
Organism: Sciurus carolinensis; assembly: GCF_902686445.1. Classification (NCBI taxonomy): domain Eukaryota; kingdom Metazoa; phylum Chordata; class Mammalia; order Rodentia; family Sciuridae; genus Sciurus; species Sciurus carolinensis. Next base: position 92,065,263 of record NC_062218.1, on the reverse strand, counting down.
TTAAATGAATTTTTCAAGAATACAAATTGTCTTACAGAAGGGAACTCTGAAAATTTGCTGTTTTTTCTATCATCTTTGTTTTTAAGTATTACAGCAAAAATACAACTCGATAAGGAGTAAACTTATTGAAAACCATGATTTTCAGATGCAAAAGACAATGTCTTCTGCCCTTTGAGAGTGCCCTTACAGGCCATGCATCATATCTATCACCATCAGGGGGATTAATGGCACATGGACTATTCACTCATTGTATCATTTGTGCTATATGATGTTTTAGCTATTTATCACAATCACCATTAGCTAACTGCATGCACTAAAGTCTTTTAAACATGGGTATCATTTTATAGGCAAATGTGAATTTCAAAAAGTGAATTCCATGTTAGCAAAGAAGAAAGAAAAGGATTTTCTTTTAAAGTGTTTTACATTTTAATTTACATACTGGCTTGTAGTGCAAATATCACTATGTCATTACACAAGTGTACCCCAGGTTGGAATACTAATCAAATATGTCATATTTTATATCACAGAATCCACTGTTTTCTCACACTAAATTATATACTGAAATAAACCATATGAACATACAAGTAGCAATTTTGGGGCTCTTCATTTTCTTCCTATTCAACATTCTCCCCACTGTAACCAATTAATAAATATTTTATTAAATCTTGAGAAATACAAATCAGAAATGTGTCTTAACCCTGCTTCATTATCCATAGCATGCTTTTTAATTCATAATTTTAAAGACTTTTCATTGATTTTTAAAATTTTAATTTTTAATTCCATTGACTCTTTAAATAAACTAGCCTTCCTGCTAAGAGTCTGTTCTTACTCTAGTTCATCTTCTATATAGTTGTCAGATTATTTTCCTAAAAATTAAACAAAGTCCTTGTCCTCATGGAGTTTACTATCTAGTGGAAGACTGAAAAAAAAAAAAAAATTCAAAAACCACATCAACACTGCCAGTAAACATGTGATAACGACTTACAAAGGAAATAAAATCAGGATCAGAAGGAATAATAATGGAGAGAGTAATTTTGGATGTGGTGGTGACATTTGATGACAATAGTTAATCTTAGCTCCAGCTAAGATCAGCAGGAACATATCTAGTCACACTAAGTTGGGTTTAATGCTTTGTTGCAAGGAGGCAGACAGCCTACCACAAGGAACTGAGGGAACTCGCAGTAACAGGGTATTGTAAAAAGTGTATTATATAGAATGGGGTTTTGTTAGTGATTTTGGGGAAGGGTCAAAGCTTTACTCTGGATTGGATGCTGTCAAAAAACAGAGGTAATTGTATAACTGGATATTTTGTTATTAAGAAGCCAGGAACAATGTAGGAAAACTAAGGCTGTATTTACCGTCAAGGCACAGTAGTTACTTATAACAGTCAAAATGTTTGATCATGTTTGTGGTTTGGAGGATGTTTTTATGTTTGCTATGTTCAGATATGATTATGGAGAGGTCTTATTCTTGTCTTGTCTATTATTGTCAGAGAGCACCCAAACAGTTTTGTGAGGCTGTGTTCAATAGAACATTGACTAGGTTGACAATGCCAGGCCAGCTGCCAGAACACTACTGCCTAGCTAATAGCACATTCCAGCTCCCAGGGCTGTATTTCCCCTTCTTACTAACAAAGCCATCAACTGTTACAATTGTCTGTATAATAGTAATTGTTTCCTAAATATTCATCAATATTAGTATTTAGGGTGATAAGTTCTAAAACTCAATGTAGTTTTGGGGACATTAGTAGCAGCCTAAAATATACAAGATTTTCTGCTCTCTGCTGCATACATGGTAAAGAAAGAAAAAGAAAAAACAAAACAAACCCAAACAGATATTGATGATCCTAGGCCTCAAAGACTTTTTTTTTTTTTTTTTGGTACAGGGGATTGAACCTGGGGTGCTTAGCCACTAAGCCACATACATCCCCAGTCCTTTTTATTTGTTGAGACCGGGTCTTGCTAAGTTGCTGAGGCTGGCTTTGAACTCTCAATCTTCCTGCTGTAGCTTCCCAAGTTTCTGGGATTACAAGTGTGTGCCACTGCACCTAGCTGCTTGCTTTTTTTTTTCTTTCTTTCTTTCTTTTTCTTTTTTTTTTTTTTTTTTTAAACAGGAATTACATACAGAGCTTGTTTCAATCAGGTAGAGATTCCAGGGCTCAAATTCCAGAGACTCTTGATTAAATCTTGATTCTATGCACAGTTGGTTTTTTTTTTTTTGGCACTACTGGGGATTGACCCCAAGGATGCTCTACCATTGAGCTACACCCCCAGCCCTTGAAAAAAAAATTTTTTTTTTAAATTTGAGATGAGAGTCTTACCAGTTGCCTAGGTTGGTCTCAGACTCACCATGCCCCTGCTTCAGTCTCCTGAGTTGCTGGGACTACAGGTGTGAGCAAACGCCTCCCTCACATGCTCTACTTCAGCACACATCTTTGAGATTCATTCACATTTTTATTGCTGAGTAGTACTTCATTGCATGAATATACCACATTATCTACTCCATGTCCTAGTGATGGACATCTGGGCTATTTGCAATTTTTGTTGATCACAAAGTTGCTATGAAGAATTCTGTACAAGGTTTTTAAATTTTATTTTCAAATTTGTATGTGTGTATGTGTGTGTGTATGCTTTCATTTCTCCTGAATAAATACCAGATGTGGGATTGTTGGTCATAGGATAGATACGTTTGACTTACATGAAACTGATAAGCATATAATTTTGGCATTGAGAAAGTAATAGCTTCAGAATAGTCTCTTCTTTTGCTCAAAGTACAGCCTAGTAGAGATAGCATAGAATGTTATAATACCATAAGTAACCACTCATCAGTGGAGTCCCAGGACCTTGAAAGATCACTCTGCATACAGGCAAGAGAGATGAAAGCTGTGTGGTGAATGTAGTTTGTGCCACATATTTGATAGAGAAAGCCTCTGACAAATTTTTGCCTCTAGGATTCTGGGAATGGTTCCGTTATGACCAAACTTAGAAAGGGGGATTCCTGAATAACAGACTTAAAAGACATTTCTGACAAAGAGGTCATTAGCAAAGGTTCGATAGGTGAAGGCTGGGTGAGGCTAGCCACTGTGAAGGGAAAATCACATTTAGACTCAACAGTGATCTCCAAGTCCATGGGCCTTGAGTCTTGTAATACTGCCTCCTCAGTCAGTCTCTTAGGTTATGTTTAGTAGCTTTTAAAAACACCTGCTACTACTCTACCACCCTTCAGCAAGTGAGGATCTGCTTATGGAAAACAAGCCATCATGGTCCTGCCAGAAACACCCACCTCTTTGTATCCACCTTTTCCTCACGCTCTTCAGTCAAAATAAAGAAAGCAGCCCTTTAAAGTGCTTTCCACACCATCTTCTCTTCACCTTACATCCTCCTTCATACTACTTGCTATGGTTTGAAAATCATTGAAATTAATAGCCATTCAAACATTAAGAGGTCAGACCTTTAAGAGGTGACCTGGAAGTGAAGGCTCCATTTTCATGAATTGATTAATGCTCTTAACTCGGCTCCAGATATAAAGGATAAGGACTGATTTTTGTCTGTTGAGTGCTCCCTCACCCTATCTTCCTGTTTCAACGTATTAGGAAGATGCTCGTGTCCTTCCAAGCCTCCTGGGAAGGCTATTTCCTCTTTCTCACCGGGTTCGTCATTCAGACGCTGCACCAACACGTTGAAAGTGGATGGGTAGACAGAATTCCCAGGGTGCAGGCAACGGTCACCTAAAGCTTGTAGCCTGGAATGGCTCACTAGGTTGGGAAACGTTAACTTTCTGCGGTGTATAGTAATTTGATAAATGCTTTCATTGTGATACGGAGTTGTGGAAAGTCAGTAGTATGTAACAAGTACTAAAACAAGTGTGGAAAAACTGGTGCCGCGCAAGCAATCGGGCGTTCGCAGGACCTGCGCGCACCACCCAAGGGCAGCAAATCCGCCACTCCCGCCGGCAGCCCACATGGGCCCTTCCGGCGGAACCCCTACTATGGTTCCGAAAAGGCCTTAGTTTCCGAGTCGGGGGTGAAGCTGGGTGGAAGGTGAGGGGAAGAGCCCAGCGGCTTCTGGCCAATGGCAGCTCTTGAACTTACACCTCAAGACGTCAGCGCGGCTGTGGAAACGGATGTCACACAGCTGGCTCGGAAGTATCTCCTCCCTCCTCTGAAGAGGCGAGAGCCCCGCGGCCCCGGAGAAACCTTGGGCGACAGGAGGGAGGGGCGCGTCGCACCCAGTTCTGCACCCTCGCGGGCAGCTTCCCCCCGGCAGCGCCTTCCTGGCGGCGGTCCTGGGAAATTAGCACGGAGCTGGAGTCCCCGCCCCGAGCGCGCCCTCGCGGCCAGCTCCGCCCCCTCCTGGAACGGGCCGCGCGCTCCTGCGGTTCCGAGCTGTGTCGCGGGAGCGCGCGCCGGTGGCGGAGCCGCAGTTAAAATGGTCCGAGCGGGACTCGGCGTTGCCCCTGCCGCGGCGCTGACTGACTGAGCCGGCTGGCCGGGTGCGGACTGGTTGCGTAGCAGGCAGACTCGCTCGCTCGCTCACTCGCGTCCAAAAAGGTCGCGCCCCATCGTTCTCCCGGCTTCCCGGGGCAAAGCATGTAGCCCTCGTCGGGCACCCGGGCCGCCCTCAGCTGACGCCCACCCCCATCGTCGCGTGTGTGCCCGTGTGTGCGCAGGGCGGGCGACCCCGCTGCGGGCCGGAGGCCCAGCCAGCGAGAGGCCTGCCCTTCTGCCGGAGCCCTCCTCTCTGGGCTGCCCTCCCTTCCCGTCCCCGTCCCCCTCTTTGGGGCCTTCTATATGGGCCACCTTCTCTCGAAGGAGCCGCGTAACCGCCCGAGCCAGAAGAGGCCTCGCTGTTGCAGCTGGTGTCGCCGCCGGCGTCCTCTCCTCAGGCTGCCCCGCCGGACCTCGGCCAAGGCGCCCCCACAGCCGGCGGCGCCCCGGAGCCGGGACTGCTTCTTCCGCGGGCCCTGCATGCTCTGCTTCATCGTGCACAGCCCCGGCGCGCCCGCCCCCGCCGGCCCAGAGGAGGAGCCGCCGCTCTCGCCGCCGCGGGACGGGGCCTACGCCGCCGCCGCCGCCTCCTCTCAGCACCTGGCGCGGCGCTACGCGGCCCTGGCTGCCGAGGACTGCGCCGCCGCCGCCCGCCGCTTCCTACTGTCCTCGGCTGCCGCCGCCGCCGCAGCCGCCGCCTCGGCTTCGTCGCCCGCGTCCTGCTGCAAAGAGCTGGGGCTGGCCGCGGCCGCCGCCTGGGAGCAGCAGGGCCGGAGCCTCTTCCTGGCCAGCGTGGGGCCCGTGCGCTTCCTGGGGCCGCCCGCCGCCGTGCAGCTCTTCCGGGGGCCGACGCCGACTGAGCCCCCCACGCCCCCCGAAATGGTGTGCAAACGGAAGGGGGCCGGGGTCCCCGCCTGTACCCCCTGCAAGCAGCCCCGCTGCGGTGGCGGGGGCTGCGGTGGCGGCGGAGGCGGCGGCGGCGGCGGAGGGCCTGCGGGAGGAGGCGCCTCGCCGCCGCGGCCCCCCGACGCCGGCTACTGCCAGGGCCCGGAGCATCCCCCGCAACCGCTCTGCCCCACGCCCTCCTCTCCCACTTCCGAAAGTGCCCCCATCGAGGCCGGCGGGGACGCTGTTCGAGCTGGGGGCACCGCCCCCTCGTCCGCCCAGCAGCAGCATGAATGCGGCGATGCGGATTGTCAGGAACCCCTCGAACACCCGTGCGACTGTCACAGGGAGCCGCCCCCCGAAACCCCAGACATCAACCAGCTGCCGCCGTCCATCCTGCTTAAGGTGGGTCTGGGCGAGAGGCGCAGGGATGCTCACTTTCCCCCAACCCAGGCCCCCGCCTCCGAGGTTTTCTCTCTCCTCCCCCTATGCTCAGAGGAGGGGGTTCCCTGACAGCCGGGGACGTCCGAAGGGGAGACTGGGAAACCAGTAGGACCTATGCTTATGGCCTAGTTTTTTGAAGTAGAAAAACTTGGAAGTCTGCTGAATGCCTTTTAATAGCTTAGGTCTGTTACCCACAATTCAAGGTTCATCTATTATTAGAGTCTTCATCCACTGGTTTAGAAACTAGTAGTAGATTTTCTGGGAAAAAGATTTAATCACGAGCAATTTATGCTTGATGGGTAAACACTTCACATGTTCGTATTTGAAAATCTTCAAACAGTACTTTTAGGTTTAATAGCTGCTAGTTAATGTTTATTGAGCATTTGCCCTGATCGGTATTGTCAGAACTTTATATATCATTTATTCCTCTAATTCATGCTGTGAAACAGATGCGATTAATCCTTATTTTGTACAGGATAAAACTGATTTTTTCAATGCTTTGGGCCAGAAAGCTTACAGTAGTGAGTCAGGCAGAAGTGGTCTTTGCTTCGGTGGAGCTAACTAATAATAGTTGGGGCTTGAAGTGGTTGAATGACTTGTACAAGGTCACATACATAAAGGGAGATGTGAGTCTTGAACTAGGGAATTTATGCCAATTTGACTCAATAACCCTTTTTGTTTTGTTTATGCTATGTTGTGTTATCTTCCTACCTTTCAACCCTTACATAAAAGCATACAGATTACCTGAAGGTAAGGACAGATTGTTGTGGGGTAGAAGCCGATGGGGGTGGGTGAGTGGAGAGTTGAGTGCCCTATGGGAACTTTGTGTGACTTCAAATTACTAAGTAAATTTTGCAGTTTTGTCACTGTTAGTGACAGAGTTTGTTTTCAGCTGTTATTATTTATTTTTTCCTTGTTTTCTCTCTTCGTCCCCAAACCTCCCTTTCTGGAACTTAATAAAGTCTCCTTTTTAAGCGTGGATAATATTTAAGACTAGCCAGAAATAACCTTGATAAAAGTTCCACTTTTTTTGTTACCGAAGTAACTCATGAATTACAATTGTTACTGTCATCAGTATACTTTCTTTGATTACACTATTTGCATATTTATAATTCTGTGTATTTGGATCTGTTTTACTGGGACATTAATGTTCTTGTGAAAAATACAGCAAAAAAGTAGGAAAGTTTACGTTTCCTTATGTCAAAATATGATGATTTAACTATTATGGAGGTATATTTGTTGGAGGAGTAGTTGTTTATCCTGTGTATACATGGGGTGTGTTTTGGATAGAGGGAACTTTCTCAAGTCCTTTAAATTATTGGATGACATGGGCAAATAAAATATCAACGAGTGTTTGGTATTAAAGTTTCATTATTGTCTTCTTATTTGGCAAATATGACTTTAAAAATAAACCAAAACAAAAATGAGGTATTGAGGTATTTTCCTCTTTCTACCTAAACCATTATTTCATTAATTAAGGAACTTTTGGGGCTGGAGGTATAGCTCAGTTGGTAGAGTGCCTGCCTTGCAAGCACAAGGCCCTGGGTTCAATCCCCAGCAAACACCCCCCCCCAACCCCCGCAAGAAAATTAAGGAACTTTTTTTTTTTTTTTTTTTTTGGTACTGGGTCACTCAATCACTGAGACATATCCCCAGCCCTGTTTTGTATTTATTTAGAGACAGGGTCTCACTAGGTTGCTTAGCACCTTGCTTTTGCTGAGGCTGACTTTGCATTTGCAATCCTCAGACTCCCCAGGCTGGGTGGGATTACAGGTGTGTACCATCGCGCCTGGCAAGTAAAGAACATTTAATAAAAAAAATTTAGGAAGTATATGATCTTGTAATAAAGAGAAACCCTATAGAAAAATTTATTCTACCTGCCCACTACATTGTTTTTTTTCATATTTTTGTTGTGGATTGTTGAAAACCTGATTAAGGCACATTTAAGAAGTACCCATGGACTTGCTTTATTGTGTTGGAGTATTTGGACATGTTATGTAGATTTCCATTATTTGTGTGAGAAACTTGAATAAAGATTCTCATGGTCCTAGTGGCATTAAGCTGGAAGTGAGTTAGACTTTTTGGAATGAGTTGAAATAGAGATATTTTTTAGCTAACTCAAGTAAAATTTGAGTGCATAGACTTTGTGCATTCATATCTTTTTCATTGTTCTAGCACTTCGCCTAAATACAGTGCCTGGTATACACTGTAATAGCACTCAGAAAATATTAAGAAATGAATGAATAATCAGGTGTTAAAGAGTCTGGCCTGAAACTCCTGATCCATATGCCACACCACTAAAGAAGGTTCTAGGAAACCTTCATGTTTGACTTGAGTTACTGTTGTTTGAGCCACAGGATAGCCTTGTGATGGCAAAAGGGTTCTGATTCTACTTTTGGTAAGGGCTGGAGGTGTTTGACTTGGAGACTTGTGGAGCTATGACAATTCCCTCCCAGTATTTGAATGGTCATTGCCTTGAGAGGCATAGATCCGTCATCTGCATTGGAAAATGTTATTAGAAAGTATGTCCTACTCCCCTGATAATAGGTCAGTGAGTTTTGTAATTGTATTTCTTCATCTTTTGTATTAGCAAATTATGATAGTTGTGAAAAAATGAGGGGACAGGGGAAGAATTTGAATGGGAATTGTAACTTAGGGCTATTTTTGGGGAAAGCTACCATATACTTGCCCAGTATTTTATGTGAATGGAAAGAGAAAAATTAAACTAGTTGTTGTTTCATAGACTGATTTTGGTACAAGATCATGTTGTTTCTCTTTTATATAAGTAATAAATATTCCTTGCTATTCCTTGCTTTAAGATACTCAGATAATTCAGATAAAGCATAAGTTTGCTTTGTTTCACCCGGTGTTCCCATCTAGTTTCCTCAGCAGAGGTAACTAATCACAATAAACAATTTAATTTGTTTTTGTAGACCTGCACCATTCAGTACATTAGTCACTAACTACACGTATTTAAAGTAGTTAAAATTAAATAAGATTTAAAATTTAGTTCCTCAGTTATAATAGCCACATTTCAGAAACCTGTAAGTCATGTGGTTGGTGGCTACCGTACTGGACTGTACAGATAAAGAACTGTTCTGTCATTGCATAAAGTGCTATGTAAACCTTTGTAGCTCTCTTTTGGTAAATGGCTTCAAAATGTACATATTCTGTAACTTTCATTTTTTTGTTAACAATATAGTTTGGAGGTCTTTCCCTGTTAGTGGGCATATAGTTCCTTCATTATTATTATTATTATTTTTTAATCTTTTGCGGTGCTGGGGATCGAACCCAGGGACTTGTGCTTGCAATGCAAGCACTCTACCGACTGAGCTGTCTCCCCAACCTTCTTCCATTCTTTTTAACTGCTGTGTAGTATCACATAGTAGTATACCATATTGTATTTCTCTATTGATGTTTCCAATTTTTTTGCAACTAAGAAAAATACTTATAGATGTTTTCTACGCACATGTCATATTTTTCTCGGGTGCATTTCAAGAAGTGGACTTTGAGGATTGAAGAGTTTGTTGTTGGAATTTTAGAAAGTATAACAATGAGCATTGTCTAAAAATGGAATGAATTTTTTCTTGAAATTGTAAGCTTTATTGGAAATCATAATGTAACTTCAGAACAGGAAGAGATTTTTGAGATCATTTGGTCACTCCTCCCCCCTCAAAGGATGTAGAAACAGGAATGGAGAAGTGAAATAGCTTACCCGAAGACATTTTAGTGAGTGGTAGACCCTGGGCTGGATCCCAGGGCCTTGTTTCCAGGTTGTGGACATGTTTTCAACATCATCTTTACAAGGGCCTAAATACTTCCTAAGGGATTTTATGAAAGGGATTCCTGAATTGAGGGGGGATTACACCAAACAACTTTAAACCACTGATTCATAGGTTGATTTTATAATTAGGTATGTAGGGTTGAGTTGTGGTCTTTAAATATAAGAAATGTGAGAAGCAGAGAATGGGTCCTCAAAGGTCAGCTCTGAGAGTAGCATTTTTTCTTAAGTACCTAAACCTGTTACAGTTGTTCTTTGGTTACTGGATTGTTTTGGATCAAATAAGCTATTTGGTGTTTGCTACTTGTTGCCTTTGTAACTTTAAGCAACTGTCTACTAAAATCACGATTAGATTTTTATATGGCTTATGTGCATAGTGGTTTATGCAACAATTTTCTTTACATAGTTACTACATGAGCATTTGGGTATCTTGAAATTGGCATTTAAATATTAGAGATTGTGTGGTTTGTGGTTTATGTTTAGATAATTTTGCTCTGTCAACCAACCTTTTTCTTTCCAAAGTAAACTAACTGGGAGATCCAAAATCTGTGAACCACAATTAGAAAGCAATCTCAATGAATTCATCCCTGATAATGTCAATAGATAATAAATATTTTGATAGATTTATTATTGACAGGTTACTATACTGGTCAAGAGAGAAATATGCATTGGAGGAAAGCATAAGTACCTGATATGTTTTTTCTAGATGTGAAAACAGGGATGAAAGCACATGGAAATGAGAGTCAAAGAAGAGTAATATTTCTTTAAAGCTTTATGAGTGTAGATTACTAGTAAATCGGAAGAATTAAGTTATATATACCATTTCATGAATGCATTATTTAAGGCTCCAGTTACATTTCAAACAAGTGTCTGGAGTTCTAGAGATGGTTTTAGTGCTGAAATTCAGTGACTTTAGGAAGTCAGGTTTGCAAGATTGTTTTGCTGAAGGATGCCAAGTGTTCTTGATCAAGTTAATTAGGCTACCAAAAAGTGAGGTTTGTTTACTTCTCATTTAAGATTTCTATCAATTTGGGTGCCTTACAATGAGTTGTTGACAAGAGGTAACTTTGAGTGCAGTGTCAGCTTTGAGATTCCAGGTTATGTAAATGATAGGGAAAAAAAAAAAAAAGAGGCTAAACAAAGGCAAATATACATGCATTTCACATAGGTGTAATGAGTCTAAAAATGTTATTTATCGTTGGCCAAGTATCCTATTTTGTACTTATGACCCATGTGTTAAATTTCTTTTTTCATCTTGATTAATCTGAATTTAGTCATTGATGTGTGGATTATAACAGTTAACCTTACTTTTACAAAAGAGAGAATATTAAAAGAATGTAATAGGCAAAGTCAGACATTTTTCAAGCAAGGTGCTGCTAAGTTTCAGTGACCATCCTCCACATGTTATTTGTTAAGGGACAAATTAGCCCTTTAAGATCATATAATTCTTTAACCTTAGATAAAGGATATTACCTCCAGAAATCTTTATTTCCTTATCTATAAAATGATGATGAGCATAAAAATATCCTCAAGAGTGAGACTTGGAGCTATGGCTGATGAAGAGCTTAGTGAATCCTTGCCATTAAAAACAAATATAAAACTGACAAAATTGCTCAAAGCTTTTTAGACTTTAGAAGTCCACTAGAGTATACAAAAAATTGGGAGGCATGTATTCTTAGGAAAACAGAAACTCTTAGAGCTTCTGGCAAGACTTAGTGGAAGTCTACAGCATTTTTGCTTGGTATCCTTACTGTGACCTCCTGCCTTAACACCTTTGGCAAAAACTATAGTTTGGAGTACTAGCAACTTTGCTACCAAAGGTCTGACTGAATTTGGGACAATAAATAATAACCTGTATTTGTCAACTGAAAGTATTATACTTGTTAGGAAAATAAGGAAAAACCACATATATGCTAGTCTGAAGTTGTGGTGCATGTGGGATAAGTGGGAGTCTAGCCATAATTAAACAGGGAGACCTTGGAAATGCCCATGTGTGTGTGGTTACACATGTGGGTGGGGATTGAGAGTGTCTAACACAAAGCAAGGGTCAAGGCAGATGTAAGAATTGGCCAAGTGGATTGCAAGTTAGAGCCTAGCCTTGGCAACTTATGAGTCCTTGTTCAAATAAAAAATAATAAAGAGGGCTGGGGATGTAACTCAGTGGTAAAGTGGTCCTGGATTTAAGCCTCCCCAGTACCCAAAAAAAAAAAAGTCAAACCTTGAATATGTTCTTTCTGTAACCCACACACAGAAGAGCAGGTTGCAGATATTTAAGCATACCTTTGCCTTATAATGAGATTTTCAGCAATTCAGACATAGGACATAGAACTTCCTTAGGCTAAAAAAATAAGAAAACACAAACAGATATATTCTCACTGTAAATAATACAGATTCCATAGTGTAAGGCCAGGCAGGTTTAAAATAGAAGGGCTCAGAAAAACAATATTTTACAACTCCTACAGTATATGAAATGTCTATTTTTTTTGGGTGGGGTGGTTACTGGAGATTGAACCCAGGAGTATTTAACCACTGAACCACATCCTTAACCTTTTTGTTTTGTTTATTAAATAAGTTTTTTTTTTTTTTTTTTTTCCTTTTTATTTTTTATTTGAGACAGGGCCTTGCTAAGTTGCTGAGGCTGGCTTTGAACTCTCAATCCTCCTGCTTCAGTCTCCCGAGCCACTGGGATTATAGGCATGTGCCACTGCACTGGGCCAAAATGTCTAATTTTTTTTTTTTTTTTTTTTTTTTTTTTTGTGGTGCTGGGGATCGAACCCAGGGCCTTGTGCTTGCAAGGCAAGCACTTTACCAACTGAGCTATCTCCCCAGCCCCGATGTCTAATTTTTAACAAAAAAAAATTTTAGACATGGAGAAAACAAATTTTTTTGTGATCATATTGAGGGGTAAAAAGCAGGTAATGGCAACTGACACTGAGTGCGCCCAGATGCTAGATTTAAAGAGTTCAATGGCTATGATAAACATGTTAAAAGAATAAGAGGAAACATTATTCAAAAATTTATGAGAATATGGTGACATTGATTCAACAAATGGGAAATCTCTATAAAGAAATGGAAACTGTAAAATATGTTTATTCTTTTAGATGCTGTCATAAATGGAACTGCTTTCTATATCAGATTTTTCCATTGCTAGTGTATAAGAATAATAGCTCTAAATTGATTTTTGTGTTTATTCTTCTTTAGGATTTTCTGTATATAAGATGATGACATGTGAATAGAGAACATTCTAATTCTTACTTTTCAATCTGGGTACCTTTTATTTCTTTTCCTTGCCTAATTGCATTGTCCAGACTCCCCATGTTGCATAGAGGTAGTATTAGCATACATCCTTGTCTTGTTCCTGATCTCAGGGAAATAATTTTATTCTTTCACTATTAAGTATAAAGTTAGCTGGTGGGACATGTAGATCCAATTTTTCAGGTTAAAGAAGTGATCTTTTATGTCTGGATTTTGGGGTGCTTTAATCAAGAAAATGTATTATATTTTGTTGAATGCTTTGTCCTGTACCAATTGAAGTGATCATTGTTTTTATTGTTCTTGTTTTATAAAACCTTCATTTTATTAATGTGGTCTGTTACATGGGTTTTTTCCCCCCATATGCGGATCACATTCAACCATGGTATATATAGTCCTTCTTTTACTATGTTGCAGGGACTTAGTTTGCTAATATTTTATTGGAGATTTTTTGCATCTACATTCATAAAGGACATTGGTCTGTAGTGTTCTTGTGTTTTTTTTGTTTGTTTGTTTGGTTGGTTTTGGTATCAGGATAATACTGGCCTTATAGAATGTCAGGAAGCATTCTGTCATCGTAATTTCTAGAAGAATTTAAGAAGGCTTGGTCTTATTCTTTAAACCTATTACCAGCAAGATCCTCAAGTCCTTATAACCTTATACCTATCTTAATAGGTAATAGCAATCAGATGAGGATTCTTAGGCTGTGCAAGGCAGGCAGGCTCTGAATGAGCACAGTTTTGCCTTTTGGGCTTTTTGAAGATAATTATATCTGTAAAAATTTGAGTTTACACAAGTGGGCTTTTGAGTCTCAGCTTGCAGTGAAAAAATAACCTAGGGGTAATACACAAGGCAATCTTTTGCTCATTTATATAACACTAATGCCTATTTTAATTTCTGTTGGATCCCTGCAACACATTTTTAGTTATTATGTGATTCAATTCCAGAATTTTTATTTGGTTTGTTTTCATAATTTCTTTTAAAAGTGTTTTCTGTTTGATGATGAGACATCTCTATTTGATTTTCATGGTTTTCTTTATTTCTTTATTATTTTTGCATTGTTGGGGGTTGCTTGCAAGGCAAGAGCTCTACCACTGAACTGGCACTCCTTTAGTTCTTTGTACATGGTTTCCTTTAGCTCTTTGAGCATATCTTAATTGTTTATTTAACTGTCTTTTGTCTCAAAAGTCCAATATCTGGGCTTCCTCATGGGCATTTTATGTTAATTTCCTTTTTTCTTGTGGGTCATGCTTTCTTGTTCTTTGCATGTCTCTCGGTGTGTGTGCATGTGTGTACAACTATAATATATTATACAACTATAATATATTTTGTTTTACATTTTATATTTTATATGCATTTAAACTGGATAGTACAAATATTTTAATATGGCAGTTCAGGTGTAAACCTTTTATTAGTTTCTAAAGTTTTTAATTAGTCAGTCTTGACAGTTTTTGTAAATTGATTCTCTGGTTTTGGGAAGGAATAGATTTTGGAATTCTCTCTTCTGTCATTTTCACTGATATCCTCTCACACTTTTAAATAACCCTTCATACAAGGCTTTATGGTGCATTCCTGTAATCCCAGTGACTTGGACTGAGGTAGGAGGGTTTCACGTTTGAGATCAGCCTCAGTATTTTAGCAAGATCCTGTCTCAAAATAAAAATAAAAAGGGCTGAGGATGTAACTCAGTGGAAAGTATCCTAAAAACAAACAAACAAACAAAAAACAGTCATCAAGGAAGATTCACAAGGAAAGTAAGAAAGTACTTTGAACTGAATGAAAGTTCAAAAATATCAACATCTATGAGATGCAACCAATTTTTTTTAATCATAAAAGGGAATGTAGAACTTTAAGTGCATATGTTATAAAGAAGGGGTCACAAACTATATCCCTGAAGGGGCCAAAGCTGCCAATTTTTGTAAGAAAAGTGTTTTTCTTTGGCACACAACCAGGCAGAAATGATTGTGCAGGACTATGTGCCAAAAAATTTTGTTTTCTGACTAGGGAGATGAAGTTTCTCTCAGATACAGGCACCTGAGCTGCTGTATAGTTTTGCATGACTGAGGCTGCTTTCACAGTGGTTAAGAAAAAAGTAATGAGTCCTTGTATGCTCTTTGGATCACAGAGTTCTTTTCCTGGTTCACTTATCCAGAAATTTAGCTTTACCTTTGGGGTTTAAGGTTACTTCACAGCAGCCATATTTGTAGCTCTGTTACTGAGGAAATGTTTGGGACATGACCAATAGAGAGAAGGGAAAGAAAAACCAAAACACACAAAAACAAATAAAAAGGAGGACTCCTCTTACTTTTGTATCGTAGAGGCTTTATTTTCCTGGTCTAGAAAATACTAGGGAAGGGAAGGCATTTGTTGTCCGAAGGCTCAAGATTTAAACATAATAAATATTCTGACTTAACTGTGTACAACTTTTGATTGTACAGAGGTGTAAGTCATTTAGGTCATGGTTATGATAGAAATCATTTATTTACTACTTATACTGTTCCAGACACTGTTCCAGAATTTATCTATACTCTTTAATTCTCACAATAACCCTACTTGGGTTATTTAATACTATTTAATGCTTTATTTTTCTACCTTAAAGATAAGAAAATTGAGGCACAAAGAGGTTAGATAATTTACCCAAGGTTACATAGGTAGTAGATGGTATCACCATGTTTCAAACCTAAGGTAAAGCAATCTATTAGAATCCAGATTCTCTTTAAAATTTTTACTTAATATTGTGGAAATTTTCATGTATAAACCAAAGCAAAAAATGGCATATTGGATCCCCCAGGTGTTCTTTACCCAGTTTTAACTTCCTTCTTGTTTTATATTTTGCCAAATTTTTCGTTTTCAATAAAGAATCTAAAAGCATATTCTGGGTATATCTCTTCAGCCATAAACACTAAAGTATCTAAAATTACAATAACTTTTTAAAGAGAATATAGATGTAGTATCAATATAAGCACAATCTAAAAAGTGAAAAATAATTTCCTTTAAATCATCTAATATCTATTTTGTGTTCAGTTTTATCTGATTGTTCAGATATGTCGTCTTATAATTGATTCAGTTCATTGTTTCTCTGTCTACACGGTTGATATACCTTTTTTAATTTTGATTTCAGTCCTGGAGATTGAACCTAGGGCACTCTACCACTGAGTTACAGGGCCAGTCCTCTCTTTTTAATTTTAAGGCAGGGGTCTCGTTAAGTTACTTCGACTGGCCTCAAACTTGAACTTTTCCTACCTCAGTTTCCCAAGTAGCAGGGATTATAGGCATACACCCATCATGCCCAGCCATAAATCTCTTGATTTTCAAAAATCTGTATTGGTCCTAATCCTGGCCAACTGTAAGTCTTTTTTTGTTGTATTTTAAAAAACTTTTAAGTAGTTTAATTTTAGGATAATTCTGTTATTGTATATATTTAAAGTGTATAACATCAGGTTTGATATGGAATAATTTTAGATTTACAGAAAAAAAATGTAAAGATAGTATAGAGAGTTCCCCTGTACTCCTTACTGTTTCCCCTAATTTTTTATCATCTTATATTCTTTCGATACAGTTGCCAAAACTGTGAAACCAGCACTGCTGCATAACTATTAAACTCATCTTTATTTGGATTTTATCAGTTTTCCATTGATATCCTTTTCTGTCCCAGGATCCGTTCAGAACTGCATTAGTTGTCATTTTTCCTTAATATTTGGACTATGATAGTTTCTCAGTCTTCCCTGTTTTTCATGACCTGTATTTGAGGAGTCTTGATCAGGTATTTTGTAGTGTGTCTCATGTGGTGTGTCTCACACATGATGTATATGTTTTTCTTAGGATTAGATTGGTGTTGAGTTTCTGTATACCCAGTGAGATAACATAGAGGTAATTTTTTTCTTTGTTTTTTTGTTTTTTTTATGATTTGTTTTTGTTCTTCTTTTATATATATATATATATCTATATGTATATATAGATATAGATATATCTATATATATCTATATCTATATATTTTTTTTTTTTTGCGTTGCTGGGGATTGAACCCAGGGCCTTGTGCTTGAAGCACTCTACCAACTGAGCTTTTTCCCCAGCCCTCTTGTCATATATTAAAAGTTCACATGTTCCGAGGTCAACTAGAAAACTTCTCATTTTCATATCTCTGCCTTCTTTTCCTAAAATAAGCATTTTTTTTTTTTATTGGCTCATGGCTTTTCTTTCCAAAAGACAATAAGCAACGCACAGAATCATATGCACATTCATACATAAATGCTAGTATCTGCCTGTTGTCTTTCCCTTCTCTCCTTAAACAAAAGATAACAGTTTGTGTTCTTAGCTTCTGAACCGTACTTCATCAATAAGGCAGTCTTTAACAATGACTTTCCAATAATGGTCACTTGTATTAAAGATGGTATTCTGTTTTAAACAACTATTTTTTTTTTTCTAACTTAAAAAGGCCTTTCCTATGCCTTGAAAGGTTTAGCACATGTATTCTTCCTTTTTATCACAGATATTTCCAATTTGTCTCTGGATGAACGTTGCCTTTCTGCATCACTGGTTTGCAAGTACTGGCGTGATCTTTGTTTAGATTTCCAGTTTTGGAAGCAACTGGATCTTAGTAGTCGTCAGCAGGTATGTAATCTACTTTTAAGACAGTGAAGAACAGTTTGATGTAGTCAAGAAATATTTATTCCTATTCAAACATCTCTTCTGTGTTGTTTTTCAGGATATTTTAATGATTGTAATGTAAAACATTGTGCTTTCCTAATTTTTCTTTTAATTCAAGTTAAAGGTTCTCGTGGTGAACAAGATAACTTTTAGTATAGATTGGCGATTTGGGGTTGCTTTTTTTTGTTTTTTTGCAGTACTGGGGATTGAACCCAGGGCTTCACACATGCTCAGCAAGCATTCTGCCACTGAGCTATGTCCCCAGGCCTTTTTAAAAATTTTATTTTGAGACACGGTCTCTCTCAGTCATCTAGTCCGCCCTCAAATTTGAAATCTTCCTGCTCAGGCTTTCAAGTACCTGGGATTACAGGTGTGTGCCACCACCTCCAGCTTCTGTAGCTATTTAATCTTCTTAGTCTTCTTCCTTTTTTCATTACCTTTTTAACATTAGCAAACTTTTTCTTTTTTGGGTTAAGTTATATCACAAATATTATTTTCATATTAGAAAATAATAGCAAACATTTTTATAGCACTACCTCTGTACCATGCACTATACTGAGGGCTTTTTCTTTTTTTTTTTCATGGTACTGGGGATCAGAATTGATTCTTATGCATGCTATGCAAGTACTCTGCCACTGCACTACCTCCCCAGCCCCCCCTTTTTTTAATTAAAATCTTTTTATTTTTACAGTCTGTATTTGATTCATTGTACACAATGGGGTACATCTTTTCATTTCTATGGTTGTACACAATGTAGATTCACACCATTCATGTAATCATACGTATACATAGGGTAATACTGTCTGTTTCATTCTATCTCCACCCACCCACTTCCACCCCATTTTCCTCTACACCTTCCAAGTTCCTTCTTTCTTCTCTTGCCCCCCCCACCCCTCCCTAGTTATATATTGTCATGCACTTATCAGAGAAAACATTCGACCTTTGGGTTTTTGGACTTGGCCTATTTCACTTAGCATGATATTTTCCAACTTCATTTAACTGCAAATGCCATAATTTTATTCTTCTTTATGGCTGAGTAATATTCCATTGTGTATATATGCCAGTATTTTGAAACAAAAGTCTTGCTAAGTTGCCCCTGCTGGCCTCAAATTTACTTTGGTCTCCCAAGTAGCTGGGATTATAGGGGTGTGCCATCAAGCCTGGCTGAGGGATTTTTATGTATACAGTTCATTTATTTCTCTGAGCAATTCCATGAGGAGATACTAGTATTTCCCCTGTATTATGAAAGAGAAATGGAAGTAAAATGGGCTAAGATAACTTTTTAAAACTTTCCTTTTGATAGACTTTTTCTAACCCTCCCCATTGCCCTACTGTTTAATATATTTATATCAACTCAGGACCAGCCAAATGGAAAAGATGTGTAGGACAAGGTATGGAGTATGCCACTCTCCCAGAACTTCAATGTGTTCACCAACTCAGAGGCTATTTGAATCTCCTTGTTAGAGAGTTATAACATATCTCCAGCCTGTCCCTGGAGGATGGATGTTGGGTGTAGGACTGAAAACTACCACCATCTAATCATGATTTTTAGTTTTTAGGGTATCCATTCTCCATCCTGAAGCCATCTAGGGGCCCCATTCTGAGTCACTTCATTATTATAAGATCAGGTGTGGGGCTGGGGATATAGCTCAGTTGGTAGGGTGCTTGCCTTGCAATCACAAGGCCCTGGGTTCAATCCCCAGCACCGCAAAAAAAAAAAAAAAAAAAAAAAAAAAAAAAAAAAAAAAAAAAGATCAGGTGTGGTCCAAGGGGGATGTTACGAATAACAAAAGATACTGTCACTCAGGAAATTCCAAGGGTTTGGCTGCTCTGTTCCAGAAACTGTAGACAAAGAACAATGCTTTTTTAATTATGCCACAATTATTCTTATGTTTTAACATTAAGGTTTTTCTTCTGATTGTGTTTTTTGTAATTATTACTTATTGGGGGAAATTTAATAAAAGAAAGGAACTTTCTACTTTTAGCAAAAGTTTGAATTTATTGCCTCTTTTTCTTTTATAGGTCACTGATGAATTATTGGAAAAAATTGCATCAAGAAGTCAGAATATAATTAAAATTAACATTTCTGACTGTCGCAGTATGTCTGATACTGGCGTATGTATTCTAGCATTCAAGTGTCCTGGACTTCTTAGGTATACAGCCTACAGGTGTAAACAGCTTTCTGACACCTCTATTATTGCAGTTGCCTCTCACTGTCCGTTACTTCAGAAAGTACATGTGGGCAATCAGGACAAACTTACTGATGAAGGACTCAACAGGTAAATTTTAGCATTTATAGAAGGATTTTGCTCATTAATTAAAAATGTTTTGCAATGACACTTTAAAAGGTTGTTGTATTTAAAGAATGCTCAACTTTAAAGGTGGTTGTATTAAAAGAATGAATGCTCAGAGACTGAAGTGAGTCATCTTTTTTATGTACCAGTGATATTTGTTTATGTTAGTAATTAGAGTGCCATGGTTACAATCAGTAAATTAACTTTGGTATGTGTTTAGTGTGTGCCTGACCTGTGGTGACCAGCCATTCTATTAAGTTTTGCTTTTTTTAACTTTAATTTTAAGTAACAGTATGCAAATTGAGTCAGCATAAATTGTACCCCACCCCTGCAGCCCCAGGATTGAACCCAGGGGCTCTTTACCACTGAGGTAGGTATATACCCAACCTTTTTTATTTTTATTTTTTGAGACATTCTTGCTAATTGCCCAGAACAGCCCCAAACTTGTGATCTTCCTGCCTCAGCCTCCCAAGTTTGCTGGGATTGTGGGAGTGGACCACTGTGCCTGCCTGGATCGGCAGAAGATTTAAAAAAAAAATCTTAATTTCTCTTTATGTTACTGGACAACATATTTACATGATGTAAATTATTTAAGTATTTTGAGACCTAAGTGGAAGTTCAAATTGAAGAGCATAAAATGAAGTAAAATGGTAATCATCTGTATTTTGCCCAATAATTGGGTTAAAAATAGATTTACATATACTTTCTTTTTATATGCTTCCTCTGGAAATGACATTCAGAATTTCATGGTTAAGAGTAGACTATTCATTTCAAATGAAGATCCTGAAATTTAAATATTACACACAAATTAACTGAAAGTTTAATATTAGAAGAAATTTGGGAAGATTGTCACACTTGGTAACTATTGAGTGTGTCACTTATATATTACGAGTGTTATCAGTTTTATAAGGGAATCTATATCATTATAAAAGCAAATTGTGCAAAACAATTTTGCTTGTTTTAATATTTTCCATATTGATTTCACTATGTACACAATGATTCACTAGCATTTCATGAAATTCTTAAAATTATAAAACAATCTTTTATGATGAAATATACATTTTATGGATAGTAGCATGATTTTATTTTTGATAGAAATTTCTCAACCATTTGTATTTCACACTGCAACATTTTTAAAAGGTCTGTGTATTAAGAACTGAATTCAATCTGTTATATATTTAAATGTCATATATTCATAAGTAGTTACTAGTTTAGCAGACTGCTGAGAGTGTTCCTGCTATTATTTGCGAGAAACAATAATATCACAGTTATGGTTGAAGTATAATGATAATTACTTTAAGAAGCAAAACTTAGTGTGTTGGTTAAGTATTACGAATTTTATAACTTTGAAACTAATGATGTTACTCCTCCCTGGAATATGAGGTATTTTCAAGCTCATTAACCTGTTTAGATTACATGTTTGCTTTACATTTTCCTGATTTCTGAGTTAGGTATATATAAAGTTATATTTTGGTAGAAATAGTAAAACAGTATAAATTTCCCCCTAAGCTAATTTGTTCTGTAGTATTTACATAGGAATCTCATTGTAGTATAGAGAGTAATATTTTCCTGTCCTTAAGACTTTACTGTAGCAGAGTTATTTTAGACTCTTCTTCTTATGAAATAGTGTTATGGGTATAATAGAGAATGGCTTTCATATATATATCACATAGAAATAAGTTTTAGGAAGCAACAGTGCACATTTTATATATTTATTCTGTTTATTATGTAAAATAAATATTGACCTTGACCCACTCACTAAATTAATTTGATGACCCAGTGATATTTGATAAACTCTGCTTAGGAGTATATTATTAGTTAGTATTATTAGTTTTGAGTAATTTTAATTAATTAAATTAGTTAATTTAGATAATTTTAATTAGTTAATTTTAATAATACTGGTTTTGAGTCAACTAAGAATTTTTTTTTTTTTTTTTTTTTTTGGTGCTGGGGATTGAACCCAGGGCCTTGTGCTTGCGAGGCAAGCACTCTACCAACTGAGCTATCTTCCAGCCCCAGAATTTTTAAGATATATAAACAAAGTTATAAAAGCCTGGATGGGACTGTTTCATAATTGATAAATTTTATTGGGTTAATTTTTTTTCTTGAACTCACTAACTTAGCAATTCACTGAATTGTTGGTTCTGTAGCTAGTGTTTTTCTGTTATTTCAGTAGAAAGTGACAGATGTTTTAAAGTGATATGTATTTATTGATAATGTCTCTATTTCTTTCATAAATGGTATAATGTTGATTGACTTTAGCAAATATCAAATGTATGTGCTTTTTGAATTCTTTGAGTTTACAAAATCCGTTGCTTAGAGATCTAGAATTTAACATTTTAAGTGTTGGATTCTGCTTACCAATGTTTCTCAAACTTATGGTGAAGCACCTAAAAGTTAGACTGTTTTTGACTAAACTATCTTCTTTGTGAAATAGCACTTTGTAATATTGGTATTTATATTTCCATAAAGTCACCCCAAATATTTTACCAGTGGAATAGTTTTTACTAGTGGAATGTATTTTTAATATATACATCTTATAAAACTATAATCAGCAGGTCATGGTGGCACATGCTTATAATCCCATCAGTTTGAGAGGTTGAAACAGGCAAGCCTGGATAACTTAATGAAACAGTCTCACATAAAAAATAAATAAATAAGTAAATAAAAAAGGACTGGAATGGAACTTAGTGGTAAAGCACACCTTGGTTCAAACAACAACAATAACACAACAAAGACTGGAATCATGTATCTAGGGCAGGGGGAGAAGCAGCATTTAATTAAGACTAATAGATTGTTGTAGTTTTCCTAATATTTTCTTATCACTTAGTATTTGCCAGGCAGCAATGATAGCAATAGCAAAGTATTAAAATAAATCCAAGAGACTGTATTTGTTAAGTTACTATTTTATGTGACTGATTGTCACAACTTAATCTAATTCATGGAACTCAGTATACATTTTTGGAAATGAGTCACTGTAGGTATTTTCTAGATGAAAATGGTATAAAGATAATAATTGTGCATTAATAAATTTCAATCTGGCTGTATTGTGAGTTTTAGCTTTCAAAATAAATATTTAAAGATGTCAGCAAAATATTGGAGTAGGCAGCTCCCTCCATAAAAACATTTGAAAACAAGTGAGAATTATCAGATCCAACTTCGCCAGAACTATGGAAAACAGTAAAAGGTTTATAGCAACCAGGGGAAAACTAAACCAAGAAAAGGGAAACTAAAAAGTGGAAGGAATGCATTGTGACTTTTACATTTGAGTACCCCATCTTCTTCCTAGCTTGACAACAGGCATGAAGATAGTCTGCATTTGTAGTGTATGCTCCTTGAGTACCCTGTCTTCTTCCTAGCTTGACAACAGGCATGAAGATAGTCTGCATTTGTAGTGTGTGCTCTATGTCCCTGGTGCCAGAAGTAACAGAACAGATCTTGTTTGTAAATTATTGTTTTCCTGTTCTAACCTTCCAGAGAGCTACTCAAAAAGTTGTTACAGGTGCTCATTGATCTGTTTCATCTTGTTTAGAACTCTGTCCGGGAGGAAAAGCAGTGGATATTAATTGAAAACATGTGGCACATGGAAAAACTTGGATTTGTTTTGTGTAAAAAATTATGGTGAGACATACAATAGAACTCCCTAAGGCCTTGGAGAGTTTCCTTTTTGGGGAGGATTACAGTAGTCAGAATACCAGTGTATACAGAGGAATTTAAAAAGTCCCATGCAGGGACTAAGGTTGTTGCTCTGTGGTAGAATGCTTGCATAGAATGCAGGAGGCCCTGGGTTGCCTAGCTCTGCAAAACAAATAAAACAAAAAAGAAGCCACATGCATGCATGCTCAGGTTAGGACACATGCTCAGGAAAGCATCAGATAACCATAAACTTTCATCACTGGCTGCTTTCTAGGCTTAGTACAAACAGGAAATAAAGGTCAAGGCAGAACTGTTAATGTACTGAAGGAGTACCTCAGCACAGAGCCAAAACTAGGCAAAATTTTATTTTGTTCTAATTTCTTTTGTTGGATTTAAGGAAATCTCTTTCCAAACACTGGCTAAACATAAGTTAATCCTTGAATAATAAAAGACAGCAAACCCTGGGGAATTGGGAAGAATCTAATAACCTGTCTCTACATTATAGTATTGATACCTAGTTTTCAACAAAAAGTCACAAGGCAAGCAGAGAAACAAAATATTAATTGGCAGAACCAATTAATTGGCAGAACCCATCCTTAAGGAAACCTAAACATTGAATTTATTAGGTAAAGATTTTTGGGTGGCAAATACCTGTAATCCCAGTGACTTGTGAGGCTAGGGTCAGGGGACTTGCAAGTTGAAGGCTAGCCTCCACAACTTAGTCAGACCATCTCAAAAAATAAAAGGACTGGTGAAAAGCAACCCTGGGTACAATCCCCAGTCTCCCCTCCCCAACCCCTGCAAAAAAAATAAATACAAAAGAGTGTTTTTTTTTTTTTTTTTTTTTTAAGTAGAACTTCCTTACAAGAAATGATAAAGTAAATGATAAAGGAGAGTGGGCAGGTGGCTCATGCCTGTAATTCTGGTGACTCAGGTGACTAAGGCAGAAGGATTGCAAGTTCAAGGTTATCCTTAGCCACTTTGCAAGGCCCTAAGCAACTTACCAGGACTGTCTCAAAATAAAAAAAATGAAGAAGGATTGGGGATATAGCTCAGTGTATCCTTGAGTTCAGTCCCAATTTCCAGAAAATGAAATGCCAAAGGAGTACTTTAGGCTGAAATAAAAAGATACTAGATAGTAACTAAAAGTATTGTGAAGAAAAAAGTCACTGAGAGAGGTAACCAGATAGGGGTTGAAAGTACAGAATGGAAAAAGTTTGTTCCATATAGATAGTAACCAAAATAGAGCTGGAGTGGTAATTTTATCAGACAAGATAGATTGTAAGTCCAGGAAGTTTTTAGGAGACAATGAGAGTGATTATGGTGATAAAAGTTATAATCCATTAGAAAGATGTAATAGTTATATGTGCTTTTTTAGAGATTCAAGAGAATCTCTAAATATATGTAACAAAAATTGAAAGAGTGGAAGGGAAAAATAGGTCTGCTTTAATAGTTGGAGACTTCAATAACTCTTATTCAATAATTGATAGATTAACAAATACAGAACATGAACAATACTATAAACCAAATTTCATCTAGCAGACATGTATAGTATACTCCACTCAACAATGGAAGAACACAATTCTCAAGTACACATGGAATGTTCTCAAGAAACATATATAAGTGTTTTCCCTGACCGTAATGGAATTAATCTGGAAAATAATAACTGAAAGAAAACTAGGAAATAAACATATGGAAATTAAAACTTTTAGATAACTAATGGTTCAGAAAAAATCATGGGTGAAATTAGAAAATATTTGAAATGAGTGAAAATGAAAACACTACATACCAGAATTTATTGGATTCAGCAAAAGCAGCACTCAGAGAACACCTTATAGCTTATAAAAACATACAGTAAAAAAGCTAACTCTCAAATCAGTAACCTCAGTGTACATCTGAAGGAACTTGAGAATGTAGAGCAAGCAAAGTCAAAACTAGAAGAAGGAAGGAAATAATAATGTTCAGAGTACGGATAAACAGAATAGAGAACAGAAAACTATAAAGAAAATGAAAGAAAACCAAATTAGATTCTTTGAAAAAATCAAAACAATGGACAAACTTTTCAATAGATTGACTATGATAAAAAGAAAAGACTCAGATTACTAAATCATAAATGAGAGTGGGCATTTGTACTGACTTTATAGAAATTAAAAGGATTCTGTTAGAAAACTATAGCTATATCAACAGCCTAGATGAAATGGACATTTTTTCTATAAATTCACAAACTTTTGAAACAGATTCAAGAATTAGAAAATCTAAATAGATTTCCACAAAAGGTAACACCTATCCTCCTCAAATTCTTCCAAAATGTTTAAAGTTGTTCTTTTGAACTCATTGCATGAGGCCAGAATTACCCTGCTTCTGAAGCCAGATGAAGGAGCCAGATACCACAACCTAAAAAGAACCAAGACCAGTATCTTTAATGGGTATGCAAAACCTTTCAGCCAAGTGGTGGCAAACTGAATTCAGTAGTGTATTAAAAGGATCTTATATCACGACCAAGTGCAGTTTATCCCAAGAGTGCAAGGTTGGTTCAAAATACAAAAATCAATTGATGTAATATATCATGATAACAATGCAGAAGAAAAAGAATAAAAAAATTGTTATAAAAGAATCATTTAGAGAAATTAGCACCCTTTCATAATGAACAAATACCCAGTGAACTAGGAATAGAGTGATATTCTTTCAACATGATAAAAACCATCTGTGATAAACTAGCTGATAGATAGATGTGTTGGTGAAAAATGGAAAACTTCTCTTAAGAATAGGAATAAAGAGAAGAATGTAAAGTTTTTGTTTTTCATTGTGCTGCGAGTTCAAACCAGAGTATTTTGACAATAAAAAGAAAATGCTTTCAAGTTGGAAAGGAAGAAATGAAACTATCTCTTATTTGCAGATGACATACTTTTATATATAGAAAACAATCCACAAAAAAACTATTCTGAATTAATAAACATTTTCAGGAGAGTGCCAGCATACAAAAATCAGTTGTGTTTTTGTCTACTAACAGCAAAAATCCCAAAAGAAACGAAATTCAAACAATTCCATTTACAGTAGTATCTAAAACTAAAATTTTTCTATAAATGCTGCTTTTGCTTCATTCCGTAACTTTTGACATATACTTTTTTTTTTTTTTTTTTTTTTTGTGGTACTGGGGATCAAACTCAGGGCCTTGTGCTTGCGAGGCAAGCACTCTACCAGCTGAGCTATCTCCCCAGCCCTTGACATATACTTTCACATTAGTTGAATATATTTTTAAGTTCCTCTTAAGGCTTCTTTGATCTGTGTTATTTAGAAGTGTGTTGTTAAATTTCTGAATATTTTGGGATATTCCAATGATTTTCTGTTAATTTTAAATTTAATTGTTGTGTTCTGAGAGCAGATATTACATGATTCTGTTATTTTAAATTTATTAAGGTGTGTTTTATGGTTCACAGTGTAGTCTGTCTTGATGAATGTTCCATGTTAGCTTAAGAAGAATATAAATTCTGATGTTATTTAGATAGTTTATAGATGTCCACCATATCCAGTTGATTGTTGGTGTTGTTGGGGGTTAACTATACACTTAAAAAAAGATTTTTTTGACTTCTCTATCTGTCCATTTCTGAGAAAAGGATATTAAAATTTCTGTCATAATGGATTCATGTATTTTACTTTGTAGCTCTCAGTTTTTCCTTCATATTCTGACACTCTTGTTAGGTACATACTTATTAAGGGTTATTATGTTTTCTTGGAGTATTGTCTCCTTCATTATATTATGTCCCTTTTTATCACTGACAGCTTTTCTGACTTGGAAGTCTGCTCTGTCTGAAGTTATTGTAGTTATTCCCAGATTTTGTTATTTAATAATTGTAATCATCTTCTTTACATTTCTGAAGGATTGCTTTTTTCTTTTTTCTCTCAATCTGTAATTCTCTCTTAATGTACAGTTATTGCCTGTTTAGATCATTTTGGGATTAATGTAAATGTTCAAATTTCATTTGCTATCTAATTTTTGTGAATGTGCCATGGACTTCTCTTTTAAAGAATTTTTTTTTTTGATCAGTTTTAGAGTCATAGCAAAATTGAGAGAAAGGTACAGAGATTTCCTATATTCTCCCTGTTTCCACACATGCATGACCTCCCTCATTATCAACATACCTCCCTGGAGTGATCCACTTATTACATTTAATAAACCTTCATTGACACAGTCATTAACCCCAAAGTCCATAGTTTATATAAGGGTTTACTTTTGGCATTGTATATTGTATGGGTTTGGACAAATACAAAAAGAGATAAGTCTACCATTAGAATATACAGAATATTTTTACTTCCCTAAATGTCATTCCACACTCCCCTCCAACTCTGGGCAATCACTGATCTTTTTTTTTCTTCATAATTTTAAAGTTTTCCAGAATGTTTCTGATTCTAGTTGGAATTAGATAGTATAAAGTATTTTGGGATTGGATTCTTTGACTTAGTAGAACATATTTAAGAATCCTCCATGTCTTTATTTATTTATTTTTTTCTTTTTCTTTTCTTGGTACTGGGGATTTAACCTAGGGTTCTTTACCACTGAGTCACATCCCCAACTCATTTTATTTTTTGTTTTGAGACAAGGTCTTGCTGTGTTGCTTAGGACCTCCCTAAGTTGCTGAGACTGGCCTTGAACTTGGCAGTTCTCCTGCCTCAGCTTCCAGTGTTTTGGGGATTACATCTTTTATGTCTTTTGATAGCTCATTTATTTTTAGCACTGGATGATACATTGTGTATACTACTACAGTTTATCCATTCAACTACTGAAGGACATTTTGGTTGCTTCCAAGTTTTGCCAATTATGAATAGTAGGACTTCTCATGGAAATACTTTTCCATATTCTTTGGGTAGATACCAATGAACATGATCGCTGGATCTTATAGTAAGAGTCTCCAGCCATAGTAAATTAATCTATTTCTCCTTGTGATTCTTTAATTTTTAGCCTCACATATTCTGATACTCTGTTGTTAGCTGCACATACACTAAGGATTGCTGTCTTTTTGAAGCATTTACCCTGTTTTTTTATCATTATGAAATGCTACCTTTTATCTCTGCTAACATTCTTTGAAGTCTGCTTTGTCTGAAATTAATATAGCTTCTCCTTGCATTCTTTCAGTAGTGTTAGCATGGTATAACTTTTTTTTAATTCATTTGCTTTTTTCTCTCTCTCATTTTTTTTTTTTTTTTTTTTTTTTTTTTTTAGTACCAGTGATTGAACCCAGAGGTACTTTACTTCTGAGCTACATTCCCATTCCTTATTTTTAGTTTTTCTTTTGAGATGGGGTTTCACTAAGTTGCTGATGCTGGCCTCAAACTTGTGATTTTCCTGCCTTAGCCTCTCCAGTCATGGGGATTACAGATGTGTGCCACTGTGCCTGGCTATCCACTTAACTTTTAACCTACATATTTCTTTACATTTAGAGTGGGTTCTTGTAACTTATAGTTGGATCTTATTTTTTTGATCTATTCTGACAGTCTCTTTAAATGGTGTGTTTATCCCCTTGACATTTAAAGTGATTATTGATATAGTTAGATCATATCTACCATATCTGTTAATGTTTTCTATTAGTAGCCCTTGATCTTTGCCTCTTTGTCTTACATACTTTCCTTGCCTTTTGTGGTTTTAATTGAGCATTTTATATGAATCCATTTCCTCTCTTTTCTAAGCAGATCACCCATATTTCTTTTTTCAAAAAAAATGTAAGTAGTTATTCTAGAATTCACAATATCTGTTTGTAACTAATCCAAGGCTACTTTCAGATAACACTGTATACTATTTCACAGTGGTACAAATACCTTATGATAGCAACATATTTCTAATTGCTCCTTCCTGTCCTTTGTATCATTGTTGTCATTCATTTTGCTTACACCAAAAACATATAGATAGGTACATAAGTATATGTTATCAAATATATTGTTACTATTATTCTGAGCAAAGTTTTACTTGTTAGCTTAGCCAGAATAAAAAATAAAGTTTTTATTTTGCCTTCATTATTTCTCTAATGCCTATTCTTTATGTAGATCCAAGTTTCTGATTTATGTAATATTCCTTGTATCTAAAAGACTTTTATTTATTTTAAAAAAAATTTTTTTTAGTTGTAGATAGACACAATATCTTTACTTTTTTATGTGGTGCTGAGGATCGAACCCAGTGCCGCACACAAGTGATCAAGTGCTCCACTGCTGAGCTACAGCCCCAGCCTGACTTTTTATTTTCTAAAACAAATCTACTGGCAGCAAATTCCCTCAAATTTTTTTTTTTTTTTTTTTTTTTTGTGTGTGTGTGAACATTTTTCTTTCTCCTTTGCTTCTGAAAGATAACTTCACATATTAAAGAATTCTAGGTTGGTGTTTTTTCTTTTAGCTCAAAACTTTAAATATTTCACTGTACTCTCTTGTTTGCATAGCTTCTGGAGAAGTCAGAGATAACAATTTTTATACTTTATAAGTAAGATTTTTTTAATCAGCTGGAATATAACTATTAGCACTTTAACTTCATAAATTAATCAGATATCTCTAACAAACACAGTTTTGAAGATTAGTCCCATTCATTTTTAAGCTACTTATTTTTAACACTAATAAGATATCAGACAAGTGGAGTGAACAGCATTAGCCATCTCTTCCTTGTTGGAGAAAAAGCCTAGAAAAATCCTAGAAACAATGGGTATTACATTCTAGACATAATGTTGAAATTAGCACTCTATTAATTGTCTGACCACCTAGAAATACTTGACTTAGTAATTTTAAAGACATCTTTATTTTTATCTGTTTACCTGATTTAAATTGAACTTTTGAAATCATGTGAACTAAAGGTATTGGATTCATTTTTTATTTAAATTTTAATTTGATTATGTGCCAATTTTGATACCATATTGATGATACATGGACACAAGCACATATAGACATGACAACAGAATAGACAGGTGTGCACACATACACAAAACTAACAAGAAACAAAGACCTGGTAGCTTTTTGTAGGTAGATCTCCACTGCAGTGCTATAGATGTTTATTAAAGCCTCTGTGAGATTGAGAGCTAACCCTTGAAAAATTTGATCCCTGAACAAAAACAGTGGAAAATATCTCTATAATTAGATGCAATAAGACTTATCAGAAAAATATATATTTTAGGAGTGCGAATTCACCATAAAATCATGAGCTCAAAAATATAGAATTTAAAAAAACAAGAGTTCTAGAGAAAAACATGACCATAATTAGTATAGGAGCATGCAGAACATCTTTATCAAAGTTTACTTTTGACTTAGAGTGAGTTCAGATATTGAAAAAGTAAGAGCTCTGAAATACTTAGGTTAAGATTCTCAAGGTAAAGAAGACAGTGGCTTGGATTTAAAAGGGCACTTTACCCCCACCTCTGGTCAGAAGTCCTTGTAAGTTGGTCAGGCCTCCACAATTTACATTTCAACGCAAGGGTGAAAGCTGATAGAAGTGAAGGGAATCTGCAATTTGAGTTACACCTCATGCCTAGGTCATTTTAACCATTTTTATTACCCAGTTGGTAATAAGGCCAGATTTGTGGGGTCTTTTTGACTAAAAAGACTTGAATAGGGGGATAGTGTTTAGCAGTGTTGGGGTGACCCCAAACTGTGGTCAATCCCAGCGAGTAAGGAATAATTAGAAGGTTTAAAGGAGGCAGAGATCAGATTCAGACTGGAATGTAAAAAAAAAAAAAAAAAAAAAAAAAGATAGTAGATCTTAAAGGAGGAATGATGATGGAGGCTTTTAATTTGGAGACTTCCATAATTGGGGTATTTCCTTTGGTCATGGAGGCAGTGAAGTTTGGCTCCCCTTAGTCTAGTAATTTAGTGTATGAAACTTGGGAAGTGGATTGTACTGAGGAGAGGGGTGTTCTTCCCTGGGGACAGTCCTTCTTCCAGTGTCCCCCTTGTCCACAGTTAGAACAGGGATTCGTGGGGGGCCTTCAGTTAGGGCAAGCCTTTGCCCAATGTCCTATCTGTCCACATTGGAAACAGGCCCCGGAAGATGTATTAGAGGGTCTGGTGGGGCCATGAGCAGCAGGGGTTTTTTAGTTTATGGATGGCTGAGAGAGTTGAAATTGAACTTGGAGATACTTTTCTTTCTGTTTCTTTGTCTCTTCTTCCACTTGTTAAAGACTTTTAAAGCAGTATCTAAAAGTTGCTGCTCAGAAGTCTTGGGACCGTTTTCTAACTGTGTAAGTTTTTTATGGATATCAGGTGCAGAATTGGACAGTGACAAGGAGAGTACTGGCAGGTATTGAGGTCTAGGGTCATTCATATATTGGTTATAGCCTTAGTAGTAGCTCATTTTCAGAAAATGAATCTAATCTGTCCTCAATTTGGGACATATCTGTCATAGAAAGGGGGAACATGAACTTAGATCATCCCTTGAGCCTCTGCCACCTCCCAGAGAGGGAATGTATGTTTCATTGGAAGAGTTTTAGATAGTTTAAGATGAGGTGATGGCAAAGGGGGAGAGGGAGTGGGGACTTGGGGTTTGGGGGGTAGGATGAGGGAGTAGAGGACCCTGGGGTCTATAAGGAGGGTGTTTATTTCCTATTTTTTGGGTAGTGAATGAAGAAGAGAGTTGTGAGTCAGTAAGACCTAGCTGTGGAGAAGAGCAGGACTGGCACAATGAGGGCTTTGGGAGAAGGAAAAAGGAAGCTTGAGATAGGGAACCCAAATTGTCCAAATCTTGGAGAATTTTTGGGTCAAAGTTCCCAATTTGAGATTTTTCATGAAACAACCTAAGGGAGAGCCTTGTGGGACTGACTGGTTTTTTGGGCCATTGACTTAGGTTGTTTAATTTATATTGAGGCCAGATCTGGGCATTTGCTTTTGAAGTCATATTAATGACAAACCTCGAGGAGGAGTCCTGTGGGAAGAACTGCTACCCCCCACATGTTGGAGAGGTTGTGGTGGTGGTCGAGATCAAGGTATTCCTTCATGTCTGTCTTCCATCACTGGACAGAGTTCCACTGGAGAATGAGAGGGTGTCCTATTCTACAATCAATGATAGAGGACTCCTGGGGCCTGGATGAATCAAAAGGTGAGGGTGGGGTGCCTCTGTGAGACAAGGGGGGAGGGTCTTACCTCTCTGAAGAATGAGGTGGCTGGTGTTGCAAGTGGAAACAAAATGGCAAAAAGTGACCTCTGATCCGGGTAGGGGAGGAACAGTCAGTCTGGGAATTCAACAACAGCTGCACAAGCCATGGTTGGGGGCTTCCTGGACCTCAGAGAACCATAGGAGTGCCAGATGGTGTATGGTTACTTCCCAGGTCCCATCAGCCATTTATATAACTGTTGGGTGAAAAGTCAAAGGAGATGGGGAAAGGGAGGTTTGTTAGAAAGGGGAGGGTAAAAAGAACCTCCAAAAACTCCATTCCAGGGTTTCGGCACCATTGTGAAAGCAAAAAATAACCAAAATGGGTTGGCTTATACATCTGTTCTTGCTTGTTATCTACTCCTTTCATCAAGTTCTTAGCATATTAATTTTAATTTTTAAAAATTCTTGGTCTAATGATTCAAACATTCCTGCCATGTCTGATCCTGGTTTTGACACTTTTCCAGTCTCTTTAAACTATTATTTTTTTGCCTTTTAGTATACCTTACAATTTTTCCTTGAAAAGTGGATGTGATGTACTGGGAAATGGAGCTTCTATAAATGGGCCTTTAATAAAGTGGTGGTAAAGTATGGAGGTAGGGAGAAGTGTTATATTAGTCTTGTTATCAGGATTTAACTGTTAACTTTAAAATTTTTGAATTTTTTCAACTTAGTTGTGGGATAAGATGGTTAGAGGAGCCAAAGTTTTGGGTATTTCCATTCTCAGGGAAGGTTGGGCTGTGACAAAACTCAAGCACAGTAGGCTGTGGTAAAAACCCCTTCTGAGGGCAAATCTTATTAGGAACAGAATGTTCTGGTAGATTTCAAAATGGTTACTTTTCCCCTTCCATTGCCATGAAGTGATTTTTCTCTGATGTTCTCTGTGAGGTCTTTTTAGAGCTCCTATAGTTAGAGCTCATCAGTGTGGAGGCCCTCCAATTTCTGGATCCCCTGGAATTTTTTAACTCTCATACTTGTCTGTGCAGAACCTCGAACACTTTTTCAGTTACAGTATCAGATTTTCCTATTCCAGTTCTTGGTTCCTACTGTTCCTGCTAGTAGGTTTCTGTTCTAGTTAGTTGTGATTCTGTGTCTGCCTGTCTTTCTAATTTTGGGGACAGCGGTTTATTGTGTCTTCATTTCTTTGATGAGTTTTCAGTTTATTTGACTTTTTATTTTTTGGGACATAGTAATGACTTAAAGTCTTCACACAACCAGACTAGTGAGCAGAAATCAATTTTTTTTAAAACAGGCATTGCAATTATTAGATCATCATCTTTGTGTTTTTCACTTTATTTTGTGCTTTTTATTAGTGGGTGTGTGGAAAGCCCAAGGTGTTTCTCAAATATCTCTAACTTGGATGGTCTAGAATAGACCTTACTCTAGGCCATGTTTCTTTACTCCGGGGCTACCAACTTTTTGGTGTCTCAGTTGGATCCCAGGGTTCTTATCAAGATCTTTCACTTTGGCAGGATCCGAGCTCCTATATATCTAGCATTCTTCCTGAATGAAGAATTCTGTATTTAGTAGAATTGTATGCTGTTTTTACTAATGATGTTGCATTCAGGGCATGCAAAGCTTGATACTCTTATAAGGGCTTGGTTGATGCCCTCTGAGTATTTTTATAAAGCCATCATAACCATTTATCAAGTGGGTCTTGGATAGATGAGATTTGAAGAATATCAGCAAAATTGGAAAATACATTGGGTACAATGATTGACTTTATGTGCTTGAATTGTCTGGAACTTTAGAGTATTTATTTGTGGGTGAGGTTATGGTAATTAGTACACATGGGACTTGCCTTTTGTGTCTATTGATGTTGTCTAAACTAGAACTTTATAGTTTCTGCAGTCAGATAAAATGACATTTATACTCAATATTAATGAATCAGAATAGCTTGTCTTCTGAGTTCTTCAATTACTAGCAAGAGCTCATGTGTTGATAATGTCTGCAGTGGTCAATCTACATGGTTTTTTTCTTTGTATGATTACCCACATGACCCTTACCTCTATGAAAAGTCATTTCCTAGTAGATAAAGCCACCATACCCCTTTGTCAAGTGTCAGCATATCATGAAATTATCTTAATCTCTTTCCCTCTCTGTTATAGTGTGATTGATGTATACTCTAAATCTGAGGTTCTACCAATTTGAGTACAAAGTGATGCCTAAAACTTCACCAAAAACCTCAGCCATTCCTTAGGTAAAGATTCTAGCTTTCTTTTTCAGTGTTCCTTGCTGGTGTATTAAGTGTTGAAGTCTCAAGGGGTCTGCCCTTTACTAATGCTGAATCTGACTGGATTGAGAAATATGACAGAGAAATAGTGATAGATGATAATATACCAACTTTATTACTAAGAAACTCTTAAGGTGAAGTATGTTGCTTAGCACTAAAGCTAAATGGGCTTGTTAAACTTGACCCTGGAGTTTGGTCAACTGACTTAGTAATTGACTAGGCCAGACCACCACAGAGGCCCCAATTAGAAAGTAAAGATGACATTCCCTATGGACAGAGAGTTCCTAAGAGGAAGAATTATAGTGATGAGCATAATGTCTCTCCTTTATTAAACACAAACTAATCAGTGGAGAGACTCGGAATTAGACTAATTGGACTTCTTCCAGGAGGAGAAAATATTTTCCCCTACCAGGTTTGTCTGCATTTTATAATTAACATACTTGGGCTAGGTAGGTGATTTCTTGCCATGGAAGACAAAGATTTGGCTTACTTATATATACTTCTATTATCCTTTCATCTTTTCAACATAATTCTACTGTAATTTTTGTTAAATAAGTATTCCATATTCACATTTTAAATTGTGTACCTACCTTTTTCCCCCTCCCTAGCATTTCGTTTTCATTGATATTAATAAACCTTTTTTCCTCAACTTTAGTTACTTAGTGTTTTTATTCTTTAACACTAACACAGCTCAAAGTTCTTTCCATTTACGTTAGTATACCTACATGTTGATACTTAATCAAATTTACTTCTTTAAAGCAGATTTGTCTGAGATAGTGAGCAGGTTTTTAGTTTTGGCTTCTTATATGTCTTAGTGTTCATCTTAGTATCTTACCTTTAGCATCCTTAGGTTTTCTTCATCTTGATGTTGGATTGGATCTCCTGTTATCCAGATGTCATGTCTTTTGCTGTGATCTCATGTTTTGTTAAAAGCATAGACTCTGCATTGTGACAAAAAGTATATGGGAGATAAATCTTTTGAGAACTTGCATGTCAATAAATATCTGTAATTCTGCCTTCATACTTAGTTCATGGTCTGAATCATGAGTACAGAATACTATGTTAGAAATAATTTTCCTTCAGAATTTGATGGTATTGCTATCACTTTCTTTTATTGTTTAGGAAGTTTGATGTATTTTTGTTTTTAACCAAATTCTTTGTGTGAAATCTGGTTTTCTTTGAAAGACTGTAGAATCTAGAATTCTATAATCTTAGGATTTACATTGTTATTTCATCATTTGTGCTAGACATGTGGATGAACTCAGTCTGGATGTTCATATTCTTTCATTCTGGAAATTTTAATTTAGAATTATTTCTTTGAATTCCTCCATTTTCACTTATAAATTTACACACAATCCCTGCATTTTCAGCAGTGTATTTCTGTTCTCAGCTATGTGTGGATACCCTAGTTCAAAACCCTATGTTTACTCCTCTCAGAGGACTCTAGTATTTTTTCATTGTGGGATGGGTAGAGGGTGAGGAGAGTGATCTGATGGTTTATTACTTAATCAGAGTTTTAAGAATCCTGGTATTTTTTATTCCTAATCTCACTCTCATTGCCAGATATAGGTGAACCTGTTGAAAGTTCTATTGTGGGACTAGGATTGTAGTAGAGCACTTGTCTGGCACATGTGAAGCCCTGGGTTTGATCCTTAGCACCACATATAAATAAATAAAATAAAGGTATTGTGCCCATTACAACTAAAAATAAAAGAAAAAAAAAGTTTCATAGTATATTTTGATTTTCTGCTTTTCCCAGCCCTGGCTTTGGATTCAGCTTTATTTGGTTTATATCATATGCTATTGTACATTTGTTCTAGAAATATATGTGCTTCTTTTAAAGAATTAAATAAGATCCAATAGCTGATCTAATAGTGAACTTGATAAATACTAATAAAGAAAAATGATTTTTCTTGGTATCTGCAACAGCAGTGTTATATGAAATTATCTTTGATTTTTATTGTTTACAAAATCACAAGTGCAACTAAACATTTTCTTTTTAATTTTAATTTTTGTGGTATTTGGGATTGAACCTAGAGATACTTTACTACTAAGTTTCCCACCCAGATTCTTCCTTTTTTAAAATTTTTGAGGCAGGGCTTTTTGAAGTTTCTGAGGCTGACTTTGAATTTGTGATATTCCTGCCTCAGCCTCCTGAGTCACTGCGATCACAGGCATGTACCACTGTGCCCATCTATTTGGTGTTTTGCTTATATTAGGTGAAGGAAAGTATAAAGTCAGAGTATAGTATGAAATAGAGTATGTATGTCTACTCTCTTAGAAAACCATGGGCCCAGTTTAGAACTCCTTAATTAACTAGGACGTGGTGGTATATGAGACCACAATCGTGGTTTCCTGTATTTGTTCCTTTTAAAGAGGCCTTTTGGGCTGGGGGTGTAGCTCAGTGGTAGAGCACTTGCTTAGCATACAAGTTTCATCTCCATCACTGGGGAAAAAAATTTAAAGAAGCTTCTTTATATGCACAACCCTGATCAACATTCTCATTCATTCAGCAAATATTAAGTACTGAGTTAGTGTAAAACATTGGACACTAGAGAGATATTATTTGACCCAAACCAACCTGTCTTCATGGAGTTTACCTATTTAAAGGAATATATAACTGGTTAGAGTGTAGCCTAAAGTAGATAACATCATTTTTATGCCTCACCACCCCTAGGAAAATAACTTGCATATCCTTCTAATATTACTTGAAATAGAACTTCAAAGTTTTTTTTCTTAGAAAAATGTTAGTTTAAAAAATTAGAGAAGATTCATAGGCAGAAAGAAAAAAATTTCCAGTCACTAATGAAAAAATAACCAGGGTCAATACATTGTATGTTTCAGTTTCTTTTCTCGTATGCGTATGTGTATGTACGTGAATATATATTTCTGATGCTTATCTAGCATGTATAAGACCCTCCCTGGGTTTGATCCCTGGGCACTGCAAAACAAAAACAAAAACAAAAACAAAAACAAAACATTTGTTTATAAAATTGGATTATATTCTAAAAACTTATATATATGTGTGTGTATATATATGCATATATATGTGTATATATATATGTACACACACACACTATCAAATGTTTATTCCAATTTTAATAGCTGTATAATATTTACCTTTACGGCCATACCATGATTTAGGCCTGTGTTGCTCCCCACTAATAAGACTCACGAGAAATGATGATGTGAATTTGAACTGTTAAGGAATCTAAGTACCTTGATGGACATGTAGTGTGAAGTAGTTGAAGTAGGGAAGGAGGTTAGAAGGTTAAAAACGTTACAGCTTTTTTACACCTGTTGAAAGTTATCAATTGGTTGCATTCTTATTTTAAAAGTAATTTATAAATAATTCTTTAATTCTAGTATAGTTATGTCCACATATTATATGAAAGTCCCACTAGAAATATGTTACCCTTGTTATTTTATGAGCATTTATCCAAATTTCTTTGTTTACAGCTGGGCTCCAAATGCAGAGAACTCAAAGATATTCATTTTGGCCAGTGTTACAAGATCTCAGATGAAGGCATGATCGTCATAGCTAAGGGCTGTCTGAAACTACAAAGAATATACATGCAGGAAAACAAATTAGTAAGTACCTGTTTTCAATTTTGTTTATAACCTTTGAGTTCCTTAAACTTCATTTATAAATTTTTTTCTGTATTTTCTTTTGATAGTTGAGAGGCAGATAATTAGAAGCAATATCTTAACAGACTGATAATTTTTTAAATTGGTTATAACTGAATAGATTCTTAGCATGATATGTCTTTTCTAAATTCTGAGAGTGAATTAACTCAGTAAATTGGAAAACATAAAATTATTGGCCAAACATGTCTGTGGTTGTAGTTCCTTTTGATTCCTTTAGGAATTATAATAACTCTAGAGAGTTGAGATTTTGTTTTATGCCCAGAAAAGTATACATTTGTGAAGTAGAACTTTTTACTTAGTATGGTGAAAAATGGGATTCAGTAAATTAATAACTGCATAAATTTTATATTTTAAGAACATACACATATAGTCCAGACACATTTAATGTATTTAACTTAAGTCATTTAGATTTTATGTTATTGAGATATAATTCACATATCCCAAGATTCATCCTTTTAAAGTCTATAGTTCATTGACTTTTAGTATGCTCAAATAATAGTGTAGTCATCACTAACATCTAATTCTAAAACATTTTCATTATCTCCAAAAGAAACACTATGCCCATCAGTACTTTCTTCTAGTGCCTGGCAACTGCTAATTACTTTCTGTTTCTCTGAATTTACCTATTCTAGAAATTTCATATAAATAGAATCACACAATATGTGGCCTTTTGTATCTGGCTTCTTTCACGAAGATATTTTCAATGTTTACTCATTTTGTAGCCTGTGTGAGAGCTGCATTCCTTTATATGTCTAAATAATATTCAGATCCACTTAATTTTAATTTAATGGGTATATTGTACAAATTAACAAAAAAAAAATGTCAGTAGGGAAGCACTTAAGAGTTCTCAACATTGAAAAATAGTCTAATGGAAAATGCTTGCAGGCTAGTGTGAAATAGCATTTATAAAGTCTTCAAAAAAATTGCATCTTAAAAATATAGAGGTCTTTTTCTTGTCCCTTTGAGTCAGTTTATAAAACTGATATTTGTTAAATAGATCTCTATATAAACTTAAATTTCGAAAGATTCTTGAAGCATCAGCACTTCCAGTGAGATAATACTGTTATTAAAGATATTAGAAAACTTGAAACACTTATAAACTGAAAATAAATGCTGTTTTCCTCAACATAGAATATTTTTTCCCCTGACAATATATAGTAAAAACATTTCATACTCCTTCTTACATTTAATATAAATGTAATCATTTGAGGCTGAATGACTCGTAAGGAGAATTAAGTCTTTTGGGTCAGAGATACTGAATTTTTGTGTTATGGTTATTTATTAACTTGTATTATGATCTGAGAGAACTATTTAAGGTTTTTAAACCTTATTTGTAAATGGTGCTGTGTATTTGTCTTTTGATGAGTTGTAGTTTGAGGATTAAATGACATCCTCAAATTACTTAGTACAAACTCTGATCCATAAGATCAGAATTTTTTGGTACCTAGTTTTTATGCCGAGTAGTTTTGATGATATCAAAACTAAAATTGTTAAACTGTTCATTTCTACTTTATACTTCAGATAAATTAAAGAATAGTAATCCCAACTTTAATTTTTCTATTCCTTAATAGGGATATTTATTGATTTTGATTAAAATTTGTTTATTGTTTTTAAATACAGATTAGTATCTTTATTGGCACTGTAAGAAACTTTTAGCTAATGATTCAAAGAAGGTAGCTGTTTATGTTTATGTTTAAAGGTTCCCCTTTATTTTCACATTTGTTTTCCCCTGATGTTAGGGCACATTAAAAGATGATATGTGGTTACATCCTAAGGAAATCAGTTCTAGATTTAGTTTTATTCATTATACATTTTTATTTCATTGGAAATTTGAAGTAGTTTTGCTGAATACTAAGGAAAGGTCAATTCA
This sequence comes from Sciurus carolinensis, assembly GCF_902686445.1. NCBI lineage: Eukaryota > Metazoa > Chordata > Mammalia > Rodentia > Sciuridae > Sciurus > Sciurus carolinensis. The sequence goes on along the minus strand of NC_062218.1, from coordinate 92,024,975 downwards.
ATAAAATTTTTCCTATTTAAGATTCTTAGGGAAATTTAGAATACATTAAATTCCAATAATAGTTATTGATAACTAAATTCCCATAGGAGCTTTACTCTATATTTTAAAAATTTATGAAATAAAGTATTTAATTTACTTGCAAAGCTACAATTTAAAGTAGTATGGCAGTTTTCATTTTGACAAGTGTTATTTATCACTTAAGAAGTATTTTGTACTAGCAAGTAATTGAGGTGCTTACAGAAAACACTGTCTGAAAGGATACCATTAGAACCTGATCTGTGCTTTAACAAATATTCCTAATTAGCCAAATTGCTAACTCTCTTAGTAAATTGAATCTAAAAAAGACTAAATATAATCATAGAATAGTTTTTTAAAGTATAAAGTTTGCCGAATTGAATAACAAATTCATTGATTTTTTACATACCTTGGCAGTTTTTGAATCAGTACATCTTTTCATATTATATCTTGGCCTTTAGATGGCAGCATTGTCTTTGTATATTTCAGTGACGCAGCTGTTGTTTCTTTCTGTAACTCTGAAGATATAATGCTTATGTAGTTTATGCTGTTATGCTTCATTTAAATTTTTGGTCCTTCAGGTGTTTTTAATGGGAAAATTTCTTTTTCAAGTCAGTTGAAATGTTATGTCTAGAAGCCTGCAGGGTGAAGCCATTTTATATGAAGTAGCAAGATATTTGAATATTCTTATTTGTGACCCTGATTAAATAGGATAAACTTTAGAGTAGGGGAATGATTCCTGTGTTTGACAGAGGGAGAAGTTTTATCACATGGAAACTGAAGATTGGAAATTTTAAGATGCATATGAATTATGGTAAAGGCACAGAATTGAGAACTCCATGTAGAATCCTCTCAAAAGAGTAAATTTTGGTTTCAGTCATTTTTGAGTGAGAAAGTGTCTTACACCTATGTGGGTGCATTTTGAATTTGCTATGAAATTCAGAGTCTAGAAATAGATTTAAGGAATTCGGCTATAGAGTCTAGCATATTGTATGCATGTTTCTTCTTTCTAGTGATAGCTTTTATATCATTTCTATGTAGTACTTGTGACAAAGCTATTTTGTTATATTTATAAGGGCATTATCTTAGTGCATTTTCTGCTGCTGTAACAGAATACCTGATACTGGGTAGTTTATAAAGAATAAATTTATTCTTATAGTTTGGAGGCTAGGAAGTTCAAGAGCATAGTATCATCTGGTGAGGGCTTTAGAGTTGACTCTATCATCCCATGACAGAAGGCTGGAGGGTAAGGGGGAGAGGGGGGAAGGGAGGGAAATAGGGGGTTCAGGGAAGAAAGAGAAGCATGCAAAGGCAAGTGAGGGGTCGAACTGATTTCTGTAATAAATCTATTCTGATAATAAACCCACTCTCAGTATAGTGACATGAATTAATTAATGAGGGGAAAGGACTAATGACCTTATCCCTTTTTAATCTCCACTTCTGGAAAATGTTGCATTGAAGATTAAATTTCTAACACATGAACTTTGGGGGACACATTCAAATCATTGTAGTTGTATGATTATTGATGACCTGGAAACTTCTGTAATATGTTGTTTGCTGCTTTGTTCTCTCCCTGTACCAGATTCTGCTTCTGTACTTTCTGGACAGAAGTTCTTTGGCTGACTTTTTATTTGGTTGTAAAATGATGAGGTCAGATAGATTATCTCTCATTTCCTATACAACTTAATATTTACAATCGTATTTTATGATTTATTTCAAAAATAACTTCTGTGTTAACTCTGAGGCAGGATATTTGATATAGATCTGTGTGTGTTTGGTTTATTTTTTTATGCCTACTCTGAAGAGTTAGACTGTGAACTAGTATAGTTTTCTCAATTATCAAGAAAATGGGTAATGTTTTGAATAGATTTTAGAAAGTATTAGGGAAATGATAAAGATATCTTGGTTGAAACTTGACTCCTGAAAGTTAATTTGGTTTTATATATTCCAATCTTCTGATTGATATTTGACTAGTTTTATAATTTTCATGATACTTAGAGACCTTTGACTGCTGCTGTAATGGTGATGTTTTGGGAGGCTTATATGGATGAGGTAGTAGAATTTAAATTTACTTCTCCAGGATTTCTTCCTCTAGATTGGAAGCATTTTAAGAGGAAATTGAGTCACAGTGAACCAGTTGAAACCTGTTTTTGACCTAGTGACTTGAAAGAGTTATCTTAATTTTTGTACTTTCATTTCCTTCTTTACAGAAAGGATGTAGTACTTCTGCACATGTTTTCTTATGAGGATTAGACTGAGATTAAGATGTATAATATCAAATGTATGACACCAGTGACAGTATAGTTCATTTTTGCTATTGCCGATTAGGTAGACTGATGGCCATGTTGGTCATCGGCTGGGTATGTAAGATAAGATAAACATATAAATGGCATTGTATGAAATTTACATTTCCAGACTCTTATTCTTCAACACAGAGTTAATATATTCAGGGTTTATATATTAGGGTTTATATATTCGGGAGATTAGTTTGCCTTGTTCTGCCACACTCCTGTATTTTGTTTCTCAAGCACTCCTTGTGAATTGATTTTATGTGTAATTCCAGACATAAATATTTCACATTTGTGAGAAATTCTGTTTTCTAATACTTGCCTTTAAAATTTTGCCTTTTTTTTCCTCTCTCTTAATAATGGGACATTTACTTAAACCCAGAGTAGTAGTTTCCAGTGAACAGTTGTATTTGATTGTGGCATTCTAAAGAACTGATCTAAAGGTAGGGAACTTCATCTTATTGTTTTTTTGATGCTAGGGATTGAACCTAGGGCCTTGTGCTTACAAGGCAAGCACTCTACCGACTGAACGATATCTCCAACCCTCATCTCATATTGTATGCTATTTTCCTAGTCTCTTTGGATTGCTTTGCCAAAATATTGTAGACTGGATAGTTTATAAACAACAAAAATTTATTTTTTACCTTTTTGGAGACTGGGATGCCCAAAATCACTGTGCTGGCAGATTCAAAGTTTAATGAGAGCCCCTTTTTGATTCATAGATGCTTTTTTCCCCCTGTGATGTCATGGTGAAAGGGCCTGTTTTATAAATTCATGAATCCTATTCATTGAGGCTATACCTTTGTGTTCTAATCACCTCAGAAAGTTCCTTTCCTTCTAACTCTATTATCTTGAGGGTTAGAATTTCAAAATATTAATTTGGGGGAGGGGACATAAACATTAATATAGTAGCAACTACATTTCAGAACTTTGCTGTCATTTGTTGACATTTTAAAATACTACATAGTAGTTAAGCTTTTGAGATAAAGTGCTAGCACTATGCTACTTTGTATGATTAATCCTCACAACCACTATATGATCTACTGTTTTTAATCCCATTTATGATATGAAGAAATTGAGGCCAAAAGAGGTTAAGTAATAGCAAACAAGTACCAAAGTCAAGATTCTTAACCCAGTCTATTAAGATTCCAAAATCTTTTTTTTCCCAACCATTTTGATTGCATGTATACTTCAAGATGGTGCAATCATATAGGTTTGAACCAAGCAATAACATCCAACAGACATTATCTGCCTCTAACACTTAGGGACAGGTGCTCTTAGACATTGATGGAAGAAGTTAATATTAGCAAGAGTAGAAGATCTTTTTGCTAGGATGATGATATATTTCAGGGGAAGCTGCAAGAACAAGTAGAAACATATTGATAACTTTTCTAGGAACTTGTTTAAATTATCAAAGGGGGAAGCTGTCTTCAAGATAGTGTTCAATGTTGATCTTAATCCTGTACAGTTATAAATATAATTCATTTTAATGGCAGAATTGCATTCTTTATACAGAATTTCTGTTCTGCATGCATAGTATTTATACTGTGATATTTGGATTTTAATTCTACCATTTCATTTTTGTTCCGGGGTTTTTTTTTTTGGTAATTGGGATTGAACCTTGAACCTAGGGGTTTTTCACCGCTAAGCCACATTCCCAGGTGCCCCCTCGCCCTTTTTTTTTTTTAAATTTTGAGACAGGGTCTCACTAAGTTGCTGACGCTGGCTTTGAAACTTGTGGTCCTCCTGCTTCAGTCTCTTGAGCCACTGGGATTACAGGCATGTGCCACTGTGCCAGGTTGTTCAGCAGTTACAATAAAATTTTAATGAGTTCATGAACTCTCTGTTCCTTAACACTTGTTATGTTCACTCAGTTCAGTTAACATTTGAACACCTACTCTGTGCCAGGCATGGTGAGAGACTTACAGAAAAGTAGTACTGACAAAACAAATCCTGGCCTAGTGATAAGTAATATGGGAATAATAATTGCAAAAACAAACAAAAACAAACAAAAAAAACGTTATTTTTGTATGAAGGATGGGAAGGAATCAGAAAATCCTATGAATAGTAGGTGAAATTCAGATGGAATCTTGAATGTTATATAGTGATGTAATGATTATACAAGCAAATCTTTTCTTGGGGGAAGATGATTACAGTAGTAGGAAATGACATTAACCAATACAAGGCATTAGGAAAATGTGTGAAATTTTAAATAAAAGGTAGATATTACAGTAATATTGAGTTTACAGGTGGGATAAGTGTTATATTGTGGTCTGAAAAGAAACACTGGGGCTAGGTGTTAAGTTACTTGAGTTTTATGCTAAGGAATTTTTTTTTTTTTTTGGCGGTACTGGGGATCGAACTCAGGGCATTAAGGCAAGCACTCTACTACTGAGCTATCTCCCCAGCCCTATGCTAAGGAATTTTGAAGTCTCTGAGTAATAATGATTATAGCATGGGATTTCAGCAAACGTGAGATTTAACAAGTATTGATAAATTAAGAAAATATAGAACGCTAAAAGTAGTAAATCCATATGCCCATCACTCAGACATTGTTAACATTTTGTTAAATTTACTGCTTCTTATTGACTTAATAGCAAATAAACTTTTAGTTGTCCTGGTTTGCTGTCATCTCATTGCTACTTCCAAAGGTGACTATGGTGATGATCTAAAATTCTTTAAAAACTATTTTAACATACGTGTGACTAACTATGAACAATGTGGTATTGTTTGTTTGTGGACACACATAATTTATAGCTGGTGTCATATGGGTAAGTGTTTGGTCCTTGCAAAGTATGTATCAGTCTACACTTTGTGTTTTTAGTTTTGTTTTTGAGGCCTAACTATAATGAAAATGTAATTTATTCTTTTTTTCCACATTTTTGTTGCTGCATTATAGTTGTGCATAATGATGGGATATGTTGTTAAATATTTGTACATGCACACAGTATAACAATATAATTTGGTCAGTTCTGTTGGTGTTCTGTCATAGGTATGTACCTTCTGTTTATCTGTTTCTTATTGAAGGATACTTATATTGCATCCATTGTTTTACTCTCATAGGCAGTTATGCAATAAAATCCTGTGTAAGTCCTCTATGTTTATGTGTAAGCATTCTCTAGGTATATACCTATAAGTGGTAAGATAAGTACATTTTAAAATTTTTACTAAATTATGCCAAATTGCTCTCTCTTAACAATTGAAATTATGGTGTAGAGGTGCTTCTTGTTGATGAATTGCCTACTCTTTTGAGGGCAGAAAGTACTTATTTATTTTTATTTATATTCATCACCCCACCCTTTGTAATGACATTAAATAATAGATATTATAGCATTGGTTTAGTGACATGGGTTACTATTGAATTGAACATGATTTTAAAATGTATTTCTTCAAATATTTTGGGAATACACTTTAAAAAAGATGGGTTCGAGTATACAGATAAAAGCTTAAAAATAGTTTAAAGATGGAGAGTCAAGAGGTTTTTGACTTTCTAAAGAAGTAAATTTTCTTTGATATAGTTACCATATTAAATGATACCATTTTTTTTTGTATTAGTTTTGTCCAACCAAAGTCATCAGTTACAGGAGTATTTTGAATGATAGTTGTTTTTATTAATATTTGATTCTGATTAACTAGGGTATAAATTCTGTTCTTGTCAGATTATGTTAATTTGTTCTTACTGTTAATAAAATTGGTTTTATTTTGTTAAAATAGTGTTTGAAAGATTCAGTTTAATTAAAATACCAGTTATTTTATGGACAGAATAAATTCTGTCTAAGATTCGTTTTATTCATTTAAAGTTTTTTTGTTTGATCTTACCCTGTGATTCTCTTTTAATCTATTGGCATCTTTTACTTAAGCCTAAGTTTATCTATCAGATAACTTGATAGGGATACAAATCAATGTATTCTTTCATTTAAATCACATAGAATACAATAAAGAATGAATATGTGCATGTGTATGTGTGTGTATTTTTCCTTCTGTGTGCCAGTGTTGTATGGAGGGAAGGCAGTGATTGAATATTCAAATAATTTTTCTTTGAAAAACATTGTTTTTTTACTTTGCAGATTTACTTGCTTAATTATGTTAGTTTAGTAATATTAAAACTAGTTCACAAACTCCAGGAATTTATCAACTGATGATAGGACATACTTAATGCAAACAGGATCTCAGGAGAAAATTATCCTAGTATTAAAAACTCTGATAAATATACCCCAATGTGGATGATGCAGAATTTATTATTGTCAAAGTAGGAGACTCCAAATAGTATTTAGGTATTGTTATTTAATTATTGTTGTCTCCTATATCATATTACTTGTTTTGAGTTTAAAATTTAGAGTTAGTAGGTTATTCCTAGGGTGTTTTCTTGGTACTAGGAATTAAACCCAGGGACACTTAGTCACTGAGCTACATCTTCGGCTTTTTCTTTTTTTTTTGAGACAGTGCCTCACTAAGTTGCTGAGGCTAGCTTTGAACTTGTGGTCCTGCCTCATCTTCCTGAGCTACTGGCGTGTACCATCACGTCCTAGGGTTTTAACTCCTCCACTTGTGTATATTCTGTGGTTTAAGTCCTGTTATTTGTATGTGTAAACTTTATTTTCTTTTAAGATATATGCATATTTTTTAAAAAATCAGAAGGTTTGAATAAATCATTATTTTAAGAAAAGTGTGAAAATACTATATTGACTTGGTGCTCAAGTGCTGATGGTAGGGGATAGTGGGTTGAAATAAAGAGTTGAGTCATTAGGCTTAGCAGATAGAAATTTTATAAGGTTAGATGACAGTGGGATGCTTGGGAGTACATTAAGCCTGTCATTTATGAGTGCATATTCCTCAACTTCCTTTATAACCTGTCAGTCAACAAGGCAGGTAATATTAGTTGGATCTGAGGGGAAGTTTTGGGTAATACTTATCTTCATCCATAGTAATGAACTGCTGGGTATTTGTTATCCAAGACTTAATTCCATTTATTATTTTAGTGATTAGGCTTACGGGAAGAATTGGAGAATTAGTTTTTTTCCCCCTTTTCTTTTCTTCTTCCTTTTTTTTTTCTTTCTTTAATGATTTGTCTTTCTGAATATGCTTTACAAAATGGAGTTGACTCTGGCTTCCAAATCATAGGATGTACCTTTTCCATCATTTTATTGTACTTGTTATCAATAAGTATAGTGAAATTTCTGTGACACTTGGGCTTTCAAAGGAGATCCTTTCTTCAGCCCAAAACTATACAGGTTGTGTTCTTATCTAAATCTTTGTGTTAAGTATTATTCTATTAGTGTTACAGATTTTGCTTACTGATATTATGCAGGTTATTTTCCTTTGCTGTCTTTCATGAAATTCTTGTTAAAGGTCTGATTAAGATGTGCCTGATGGTCAGTACAAGGATCAAAAGTCATGAGATTTTGGGGATAAAATTCTTTCCTTTTCCTATACCTTCTGGATTTAAGCAATTGAGAAGTTTAAAAATCAGACAAAGCCTGTAGTATTTTGATCTTTTTCTTAGTCTTCTTCCTGTTGTATTTTATCTTGTATAACCACATCTTAGGTGTAGAAGAGATCAATATTATTTTTCTTTAGTAGATGCCATAATTTAATTTTGTTTTCTAAAGTATGATAGAAGTAGTCAAGTTATTCCAGTAGAGTTTGAGGATAAGAATTTGTAGTGTCTATTATCACATTTTCATTGTCTGATTTGGGTTTGAGTGTAAAATCTAGAAAGTTATAATTTATTTTAAAAGATATAAGTATATTAATCTAATCAAAAGAAAACAGTTATAAATCAGAGTCTCCTAATTGAACTGTACTTGGGTGTATTCATATCTTTTAGTTTTCCTTTACTCAGTATATTTGAGAATATAGAAAAAATTTTGTATTTATTAGTGTCACAGTTTAGAGATTATAAAATTATTTTCCTCGTGTATTGCTATCTTTTCATTTTCTTATAAGATGGTTAATATTGGGGCTGGGGAGATAGCTCAGTCGGTAGAGTGCTTGCCTTGTAAGCACAAGGCCCTGAGTTCGATCCCCAGCACCCAAAAAAAAAAAAAAAAAAAGATGGTTAATATTTAACTATTTGAAGATACTTTTGTAGTTTTTTGTTAAGTCATACATTTTAAGTTGTTACAGGATACAATTTTATATGTATGTATATATGTATGTATATGTATGTACCCACATATATATTCCTTTTATCAACAGGTTAACAAGTATTTTTTAATCATAATTAATTTCATTGTGTAGTCTAATATGCATTCTATAAATTATAGTTGTTTTAAGCTTATTAGTAAAGAGCTTAATGAAAACAGTATGAAAGGTAAAGATATTGTAAAGTCCATTGAATTCACCCATGGCCTAAGAGATTTCTAAAGGTTGACCTTTGTTTTTATATCCACAACCCAGGAATACAACTGCTATAAAACCCTCTTTTCATCATTTCAGAAATCAGTGGTGCTCATTGGAATGATTTCTCCAGTTGTTATTCTCCATGTCATTATTTTCTTTACTTGTCCATTTATCCTATTTCCTTTTATTATTTTTGCCTTCTTTTAGTATCTATTCATTATCTTCAAGCTCAGTTACATATTTTTTCTTAAATATTCCTTGAAAATTTTACCATTTTTACTTTCCCAAATTCTATCAGCTTCCTGTATTTAATTAATTCTTTTTTTTTTTTAATTTAATTTTATTTTTTTGGGTGCTGGGGATCGAACCCAGGGCCTTGTGCTTACAAGGCAAGCACTCTACTGACTGAGCTATCTCCCCAGCCCCTAATTAATTCTTATTCATTGATAATTTGTTGTAGATGTAAGGGTCTCAGTTAATCATGTCTCCTAATGTACTTCCTTAAAAATGAGGATAAAATTTTTGTTTTAACCTGTATGTAGTAACTGAGTACACATTCTTAAGTGTTTTAAGTGGATGTAAGAAGTATTCTATGTAAAAATAGTAAATTTTCCAAAAAGGACTTAATGAAGATGAACATTATGTACCGAAGTTTCTCTGTTTTAGTTCTGGAAAAATTCTTTTTGAGACACGGAAGAAAGCTAGTTTGTTTCAAAATCACATTTTAAGTGGGGCACATATCATTAAACTTAAATTTGAGTGCTTTAATATTTACATAAAAGTATAGCTTTAGGACTGAATTGGTGAAATATGTTTCATTCTATAGTGGAGTCAAATGATTCTTCATTAGTGTTCAAAGCAGAAGAATGGCAATGATAGTTTAAAGAAGTACAATCCCAAGTAAATCTCTTTTTCAATTTTTTAGGAAATGATTTCTTAAAAGTGAATGTTGTAGAATGAATCAGATAACTTTCCTATGTTCATATATGAATATACAACCAGTGTAACTCCACATCATGTTCAGTCACAAGAATGGGATCCTAATTAGAATGTTATACTCCATATGTATAATATGTCAAATACGTTTTGCTGTCATATATATATATATATATAATATATATATATATAAAGAACAAATAAAAATAAATGGATTGAAAAGGTGAATGTTGAGACTTCTGGCTTTAAAGTGTTTTATTGCAAATTACCTATTTATATTTTCATTTCTTGACTTACATCCCATTGAGGATATTTCGTTTACTGTTCTACCAATGTATTTTCCTCCTTTTTAGACAATTTCAACAAAAATCTCTCAAGACTGCTAAGTAATACTTTAGTTACCTGAATCTTGTAAAGGTGAAAGTTAATTATTTACTTCCGAGACTGAGTTTGTTTAGAAGAACTCATTGCGGTTAGAAATGGATGGATTAAATATAATGTTTGATATATATTTTCATTTCTTGGTAACAGTGAAATGCACAAAGCAGATCAGCATTAAATTTAGTTCAGAACACTGACATTGCAGTTTCAAGAGTAAATATACCATGCAGAAATTATACTGTTTTAAAAATACTTCATATGTTTCATTTTAAATTTTATTATTTAATTTTATTATGTTCTCCCTTAATATGATCTAACAGTTTTATAGAATCAAGAATTGAGGAAAAAAGCCTCCCAAGAAAATTATCTTGTCAAATAATGATTCTTCATTTTTTTGAGGAATTAAGCAGTTTTGGACAATTTGGGGAAAGAAAACTTGAAAAGTATTGGTTCTGCCAATTATGTTGTGTGAAATCCTTGTTTTAAGTTGCATTTTTTCCCATTTTGATGTTGTATCTTTTTCTAATATATACATATGACTTTCTTTTATAAATTTAGTCCAAGTATATAGGAATCATCCATTTCATATGTTAAGATCTATTTAAAATAATCCGTTTTCTACTGTGCTTTGTATTATTTTTTAGATTAGAGTCAAGAACAGTGTTTTCTTAAAGATGCAATTTTGCCAATGCTGATCAGTATAATAGGAAATGTTTACATTTGGTCTTTTGTAGTGGCCAGCCATTTTCAATCTGGAGTGCATTTGCCTAGTGTCACATGTTAATACTTTTCGATGTGGGTAGCTTCCCCCTTTCTTTCCATAAAGGCACACCTTTCTCCATCCGTTGTATAATCTTCTTAGAAACTTCTTCCAGTTACTAGAATCAACTTGTTAATCACCTTAATACTTACCCTCCACCTCTGAACTTTTTACATTTATATGTCTAAGGTTAGTTTTCATTTTTATGCACTATAATACTACATTATTAACTTTGCATGTTTATTTTACTGATTTTGCATTTCCTTCTTCTGATGCTACTACCTTTTAAAAATTTGAGAAAAGTCCTGTTTCTTAAAAAAGAATGAAGTGATTTTAGAAGACTAAACCTGCTTCCTGCACATCCCTATACTGCATGCCTATTAATATGCTACCCATTATTGTATATATGTGTGTGCAGGGTGGTATTTATATTAAAGAACTCATAAAACCTTTTAATGATAGTTGAAAAATTATGAGTGAAATGATACCAAATGGTATTTGATTTGTACTGATGTTACTAATTTCTAACATTGAAAAATGATTGTTATTAATGCCTTAAAAAGAACTTATATGCACTTACTATGATATTTAAAAAGACTAATGGAATTTATTTTAAATACTAATTTTTGTGAGAATCAGTCCTTTAACAATTGATATGATTGCCTTTTGTGAATACAAGCATTGTTTAGGGTATCTTTCTATCTTTAGACAGCAAATGGCAATATTCAGTAAGTAGTGGTTCTTCCAAAACTTCTGTGGTTTCATTTACTATTAACATGCTGTTTGACAGCTGGCCTTTACTAATCTCACATCATGGGCTTGAAACTTTTTCCCCAAAGCTTTATAGTAGAATTACAATACATTGTATCCTTTGTTTTCTCCTGGAAAAGGATTTAAACAAACTTCCATTGCACTTGTTGAATATGTATTTCATAGTAACCACCATGAAGTTTGAAGCATTTAAGAAGATGAAGAAGAAAGATAAAAGATACACATTCAAGAAGGCTTGGTTTCGCAGTTGCTGCATAATCCTTTCTGCTGTCATTGGTACCCTAACCCTGTACCTACCAGAACAAAAGAAACTGAATTGAAAATTGTGGGAGCTGGGGAACATTTTGTTGGCAGCACATCACATGGCCCATAGGCGTTGTCAGGTCTCAGTTTGATGCTCTTTATTCTTTCTGACAGATGTGAGGTAGGGTCTATGAGGGGGAAGTCATTACTAGAGAGGGGCAGTGTCAGATCAAAAGTAACCAGTGATCAAACAAGGTAAAGGACTGTGGAAAATAGGCTCTCATTCGGGCCCTCAACACCTGCCTGATCACTGAAGGGAATAGTCCTTATGTGTCAGGGCAAGTTGATTTTCTTTGATGTACAGTGAATTAGAAGTCAGAATGGAAGCTTAACTGGAGTACAGAAGATTTTTACTTCCTAGTTCTTGGGCAATTGAGAGTTTAAATTTTTTACTTTAATTACCTAGAAGTTATAGAAGTCATTCTCTGTTGAATGAAATATTAAAGCTTACCTATGCTGACTTTGTTATCACTACATATTAGAGATACTGCTAATAAGTTATTTTGACATGGTATAGACAACCTTTAGAAGTCACCAAACTCTTAGTTTCTCATGCATCTTAGGGTGATCATTTGTATAGTTATAGTGGTAGAAAGTGCATACTAAGCTTGGAACATAGTAGGTTCTCTCAGAGTAAATTTTTGACACTTACCTTATTAACTAATTTCAAATAAATTTGAATAAACTTTTTTTATACCTAATGTATATGTAATATAATTAATTATATTTTCTTTTGAGCCAGTCATTTCCAATCAAGTTAGTTGCAAGAAAACTTAAGAGACAATTTCTCAGAGGTGTTTTCTGATTTTAAGGTTTTTTAAATTGAGATTTTTACATGGCACAGTGTACTTCTTCCCTGCCCTTTCATCTTCAGAGGTATTTGATCAAAATTAAGAAGAAGGATGATATTTTATTAAAAAGATGTTTCATTAGCTTGTTTGTGGATAAATTGACTGTTGGGGTATATTTCTAAATATATGTGTGTGTTTTTTCCTTTATATTTACAAAGAAAATTTTGACTTTACTGTCTTACTTTGATATTTTAAATACTTCTGAATTTCATTGAGGTTCACAAATAATTAGCAGTCATTTGTCCTCAAATTGTAGGATTTGAAATTACTCATTTTCCAGTCAGAAGCTTAAAGAATCTTAGTGCTTCAGCCTTTAAAAGTGATTATTAATGTAGTTTGTCTGTCTATTCAACTTTTTGTTTTTAGATGTTGGTGGACTTTATTTTATTCATTTATTTACATGTGGTGCTGAAACTCGAATCCAGTGCCTCACACATGCTAGGCAAGCACTCTACCACTGAGCCACAACCTCAGCCTCACCCTATTTTTAAAAAATACTTTTAGGTAACTTAAATATTCCTTTATACATTTAGAAATATAAAAACTGTTACATAGTCTTTACATTGATGTTTGACTTATAGACTACTGTTAGTTATGTTTGTACTTGGAAATTTTAGAATTACATATTGAACATACTTACATTACTGATATTTCTGTTTTGACTTCAAACGAAATGTGCTTGTAAATTGTTATCGAATGTTTTGCATCATTTTAGAGTAGTTTGACTAGAAGCTTTTAAGGGAATTGTTAGATGTGTTGTAATTTTAAAATTTATTTGGAATAAATGTCATGTAAATAAGATTCTATATTTTTGAAGCTTTTGGGAATTAAAAATGATCAATATATAGATTTATCAAATGTAATCTAACTATAGACTTTTTTTGATTTTGATTTTTTTTTTAACACATTTGCTCTGAACTATGTCTGAAGGATTGTAAGTTGAAACTGGTATCACATATCTCATTGAGGGGGGAGGAGAATGGTTTGGGTTTGGATTTTGATGATTTAAGGGTTTTATTCTTCCCTTTTATCTGAATATTTATAAAAAAAATGTATTGGGGTTTGCTGATATTTTAGTATTAATGTTAGAAGAAACATTTGTGAAAGATGAAGTTTTTAAAGTAAATGGTGGTTGTTTTTTCAAATGGACCTTAATACAAGCTTAGGATTTTACTAGTCATAAATTTTGACCCATGATATACTATTGTAATTGGTCCAGATATGATCTTATATAAAAGTTTATTTAACAATTATATTTAATCAACATTTTATCAAAACTATTAACTAGAATATTAAAAACATTCCTCTACCTGTGCATGTAGGTAGATGTATGCACAGGTACCTTGTGTCACCTCTTTAGAGGAAATAAGAGGTAAAAAGAGTTAGCTCTATCCTGAATTTCATGTTGATCAGTTTTTCCTTTTGTTGCATATGTATGTATGCCCAAATAATAAATTGTTCTTACTTGTTTTAAGGAAATAAAATTTAAGGAGGGGGCTGGGGTTGTAGCTGAGTGGTAGAGCCCTTGCCTAGCACATGCGAGGTGCTGGTTTCTATCCTCAGTACCTTATAAAAACAAATAAAATAAAAAGATATTGTGTCCCTCTACAACAACTAAAACTATTTAAAAAACATTTAAGGAGTAATTGATGAACTGATAAGAGTAGTGCTTTAAACAGATATTTTAATGTTACCTAAGATGAATTAATTTCATAAATTTAAAGGAAATATTTCTGAATTTGAACTTAGTATGATTTAAATCCAATTTTTAAAATTATTTACTGTTTTTTCACATTAGTTATTTATGATCTTTAGATTTTGTATGTAGTATCTGTATGTTTGTTGTTCCTTTGCATCTTGCATCTTCTGTTAAAATCATATTCATACATGTAGAAAATGAGGTTCTCCCCCCTTACTTTTAGTTTGCTACAATTGTAGCAATTCCTGATTTGATTACAGGTTAGAAAAGTTTATACTCTCTTAGGTAATAGGTATAGTTAGTCAGCAATATGTAACCAATTCACAGTTTAGTATAGAGGTAAGTGAAACCAAACTGTTATGTTTTACATACCAGTTTGTAGTGTCATCAGTAATTTAATCAATCCAACCAGTTATTTTTCATAAAGATAAAATGTACTAAATTTCTGTGATTGGTAGAAGTACCATTGGTTTAATAATGGCTTTTCAGGGGGAAAAGAAAAACTACATTAAATTACTATTTATGTTGATTTAAAAACTTCCAGCCAGGTGTGGTAGCGCATGCCTGTAATGTTGTAAGTACATTGCTGTTTGTACAGTGAACATCGTAGAATGTTTTAATACAAATTTGGATGATGTAGGTCAATCCCAGCATCTCTCGGGTGGCTGAGGCAAGAGGATTGAAAGTTCAGAGTCAGCCTCAGCAACTTACTGAGACCCTAAGCAATTTATTGAGACCCTATTTCAAAATAAAAAGAAAAAAGACTGGGAATGTAGTTCAGTGGTTCAGTGTCTCTGGGCTCAATACCCTGTACCTTATAAAAATAAATAAAAAGAAACCAAAACATACAAAACTCTCCCAATTTTAGAACCCAAATTTCAGAATAATTAGTATCTTTTTTTTTTTTAACCAACTTGATTAACTTAATTGATCAGTAGCTCAGCATTGATTTAATATACAATTTTGGTGAATCAGACTAAACAAACCATAACCACATGCTGCCTAATGACATTTCAGTCAACAGCTGACTGCATGTACTCCAGTAGTCCCATAAGATAGTATTGCATACTCTAAGCAACTCAGCGAGACCCTGTGTCAAAAAAAATAAATAAAAGGGTTTGGTGATGTGGCTCAGTGTTTGAGTGCACGTGGGTTCAGTCCCCAGTACCAGAAAAAAAAAAGAATAAAAAAAGAAAGAAAGATTATTTGCCTAGTCACATCATAGGGGGATAACCATCTTGGTTTGTTGTAAGTACATTGATATTTGTACAGTGAGCATTGTAGAGTGTTTAATACAAATCTGGATGATATGGGTCAGTCATTCCACATAGCCATGTGTTGTGTGCACACACATGGGCATGGTACTGAACATTGAATCCAGGGTTGCTTTGCACTTGATGTGACCTTTTCATGGAGTCAGTAAGTGTGGTGAGCCAGCCATGGCATATGCCTGTAATCCCAGCAAGTCAGGAGGCTGAGGCAGGATGATCACAAGTTTGAGACCAGCCTCAGCAACTTAGACCTTTAGTCCGTATCTCAAAATAACAAAATAGAAAGGGCTAGGGATATCAATCCCCAATACACACCCTCAAAGAAAGAAATATGGTGAGATGTATGAAGTTGGGGCCTTCATAATATGGCATACTGTTTTATAGGAAACTTTTTTGTTTGTAAGTAGAAGGGGTACATTCTAAATTAAATGTAGAAAGTATAATATAATGAATATATAAGCAGTAGCACTGTCATTTATTGTCAGGTATTATGTACTGTACATAATTGTGCTATGCCTTTTTTACATTAGAGCATTATAGTTATCAGTAGTTGGGTTTATCTCAACAAATTAATATTTGCATGGAATTTGGTTTCTTCATGTTACCCCTATTTTTCCTCCCCTCCTCTTCCCTCCCCATTTTCCTTTCTTATCTTTCTCTCATCTATTTTTATTGTATCTTTCTACTTATACATAAAGGTGAAATTTCCTGTGATATATGTATGCATATAGCATGATTTAAAAAAATTAATTAGCGTTTCCTCTCCTTTCCCATTCCTTCTCTCTCCCTATCAATCTCCCTCATTATTCCGATCTTCTGTATATCTTTATGATACCTGATCCTTCCTTCTTTCCCTTATTTTGTTTTAGCTTCCACATATGGGAGAAAGCATTCAACCCTTGATTTTCTGAGACTGGCTTATTTCACTTAGCATAATATTCCCCATTTCCATCCATTTACCAGCAAATGCCATAATTTCATTCTTTGTGTCTGAATCAAACTCCATATATACCATAATTTCTTAATC
Organism: Sciurus carolinensis; assembly: GCF_902686445.1. Taxonomy (NCBI): domain Eukaryota; kingdom Metazoa; phylum Chordata; class Mammalia; order Rodentia; family Sciuridae; genus Sciurus; species Sciurus carolinensis. Next base: position 92,008,331 of record NC_062218.1, on the reverse strand, counting down.
CATTCATCTGTTGATGGGCATCTGGGTTGATTCCATAATTTGAATTGTGCTGCTATAAACATTGAGATCGCTTTATCTCTATAGTGTGCTGATTTTAGTTCTTTGTATTTATACTAAGGAGTGGGTAGCTGGGTCATATGGTGGTTCCATTCCTAGTTTTTTTGAGGAATCTCAATGTATGTGCTAGATACTTCTATGCAGCTGACAGTGCTGTAGGTTTACTTACATGAGCATTACCACAATCATGTAGGTAATATGTTATACCACAACATTATGATGTCTGTGATGTCACTAGGTGGTAGGGATATTTCAGCTCAGTTATCTTATGGGACATTCACCAGACTATTGTTAGCCCCTATCTGAATTTACTTTGACTACAGATGGAGTTTTTCCACTTTCTATTTTTAACATATAGCCTTTATAAAATAAAAATGAATGTTCATACTTTGCTAATTCTTTGGAAATGTGATAGGTAATAATTATGAATAGTTCTTGAAATAATGAATGGTTTTTCAAAATTGAGGAAGCTAATTCATAATATGTTGGTGATAAAATTGGTACATTTTAACTTTGACTACAACAGATTTTTAAAATAAGTTATGATCAATCATATTTACAAGAATGTGGTATTTAGAATTAAATTTTAGTAATCATTATAATAGATTCACCAGTCTCCATTTTTAGGAGACTTTCAATATAAATGGAGAACTTGTGTTCATATGCATTTGTATGATTACAAAATAATATAAGATGGGTAAAGTGGTTTCAGATTAATCTGAGTTTAAAAGGGGAAAAGTTTTTGTTTTTGTTTTTTTTTTTGGTTTGCTTGATTCCTTATGAGATGGACTACTTTGCTTATGAGGGATTCTAAGAGATCCACATTGAATGTTGATTGTTTGTGTTTTATAAATAATCTTGGTGATATTGCTTATGTATGATTAATGCAGTTAGTATAGTATTTAGGATTGTAGTTTTGGAGTTTCATGTAGTTCATTGCATTGAGGTTTATTCGGTATTTTCAGATGTGAGCCATACCTGTATCACATTCCTTACAGGTCTTATAAAGCAGAGCCAAATAGTTTTATAAAGATTACAGTGGTATAGTACCTTGGTTTTTCTCAATTTAGGTCAATCATTTGGATCATTTAGTAAGGAGAAGTTATCACTTGGTTTACAACATTCATCAATTATAATATTTGGGAGAACAGAAAACAAATCTAGAGGTAAAGATTAAAAGAGTGGTATAACGTTATTTATACCCTAAAAACTATATTGAAAGCCTTGAAAGTAAATGATTTTGTAGTTATAGATGGCATGACCCTAGGAAATATATTTTTTTGACTGCTTTATGAATAATTATCTACATGGATCAATTTTTTTTAAGTTCGGTTTCCTACCATTCATTCTTTGTTCATTAAACATTTGTTGCATATATCTACATAAGAAGCACTGTGATTTCCAACCCTTTTTCTGTAGGTATCATGCTAAACCTGCTTACTTTATAGTACCTCTTAATTAATGAGATTAATTTCTTTCTTGTATTTACTTTCTAAGAGTTTGCTGGAGAGGACAGTAAGACTTTTGTCAAACTATTGTTCTAGAGCCTAAACTTTTAACCTCTCATGTACCAAATAATGTATTTTAAGAGAAAGAATTTGAAGATAATGGTATTTACATATTTCATTTCCTATTATAATAATCTCTAAATTCATCATAGCTATGTAGTTTAGCTGAATATTTTGGAGAGTAAAATTAAAGGAGTTGTTTATAGTGCAGAACATATACTCATTACAGTGACTTTCTCTGGTACTTTAAATGAAGTACTTGCTGTTAAAAAGTTGTTCTCATGAGCTGTGGGAGTTCTTGGGTAGTACATAGGTAGCAGTACCTGAAGAAAAAACATAGTGAAATTGATTTTGGGCATTATTCCATTGGGTTGGTATTTTATTTATTATCAGGATTTTTGAGGACATGGTCTACCATGTATAGAGTTGTTCTTTATGAGAACCTTTAGTTAGCTATTGCCTCTGGTCTTAGTACTAGGGAAAGGTAGATTTTTAAAAATTAAAAAAAAATTTTTATAGAATATTCTTTTATTTTAGAACGTTATAGACAGAAGTATTGTGAAGATAGTTCAGAGTACTTTTACGCATAAGACTTATTTTCCTCTCAAAACATGTTACATTAATATGGCATATTTGCTACAGTCACTGAATAAATACATTATTAATTTTCATAGTTTTTTCAGATATCCTGTTTCTCTCCAAAATTCTACTTTTCATTCCAGGATACTGTCCAGAATACACATTTTACAGGATAGTAGTCATGTCCTTTTAGGCTCCTGTTGGCTATGGCAGTCTCTCAGACTTTTCCTGATTTTCAATAACATGAACAGTTTCAAAGAGTATTGATTATGTATTTTAATTTAATTTTTATTTTTCTTTTTTCCCATATTTTTATCGGCGCATTGTAGTTGTACATAATGATGGGATTTGTTGTTACATACTTGTATGTACACACAGTATAACAATATAATTGGCCAGTATCATTCCCCAGTATTGCCCCTTTTCTTCTCCTCCTTCCCCTAGTCCCTTTCCTCTACTCTACTGATCTCCCTTAGATTTTCATGAGATTCTTCCACGCCCCATTTTTTTAAATCTTTTTCCTCTCTTGTTTCCACATGTAATAGAAAACATATGACCCTTGACCTTCTGAGTTTGGCTTATTTTGTTTAATGTAATGTTTTCAAGTTTCATTCATTTTTCAGCAAATGACATAATTTCATTCTTTACGACTGGTAAAACTTATTGTATATATGTACTACACTTTCTTTATCCGTTGATAGACACCTAGGATAGTTCCATAATTTGGCTATTGTGAATTGTGTTGCTATAAACGTGTGTGCCTATATTATTGTAGTGTGATGAATAATTCTTTAGGATAAATATGAAGGAATGTATAGAAAACTACACTTCTAAGAAATTGGTGTTTTTTTTTTTATTATACTGTGAATTTTATAAAAGATGTATGTCTCTCTTTTCCCTCTTTGCTTTGACATTTTAGAAACCAAGAAATAAAAGAGCAACCCATCTAGGGAAAAACATTCAGAACTCCCATCTTGTTATGGAATAACTGTAAAATACCCCACAAAACCTCATTTTCCTTTTACCCAGATTTTCATTTCTACTTTTTCTTTTCCTGTAGGGTATATTTCCAAAAGGAACTTCCTCAATTCCTTTTTGAAAAGAGACAGAATTACCTAAATACAAAGCAAATTACTTACATACATACATTTGATTTTAAAATACATTCTTCTTTGCATAGGCAATTGTAATATAATGGAAAGTGCCTTGGAGCCCAACTGGAAAGACCTAAGTGTAGATGACCTCTGTCCCTTAGTTGAATAACTTTTGGCAAGTGCTTCTGAGGTAGTTTTCTTATTTGTAGCATGAGAATAAAATTATACGTTGGTTAAGTCAGGTAGTTTACGTGAAAGTGGTAGTCACATATTAAGTGGTATGTATGATTTTTTCCTTTAGTCAGTTATCTGTGAAGCTTGTTGATAAACATGGAATGCTATCCATAATTTAAAAAAAATCACGTACATACTTTTTTTTTAGGGGTTGGGGAGAATTCTGTAACATATTGAAAAATAAGAAGTAATATAACTTGTTTCATAAAAATATATGTGTGGGTGGGGTTATAAGAATCTTGCACTATAAGATAGTAGAAAATAAAACTTCCTATAAATCCCTCTGATTATTTTCAGAAAAATTTTAATGTATATGCCAAAGTGCTATATCCATCCTTTTTTAAAAAGTTATACAACATATAGTATCTTCTATAATATTTCATTATTGATGAATACTTTGTCTTTGAGTATTTTCTCACAACATATATTGGCCATAAACTTCAGTGGTTTTCTATCAGAAGAATGTATTTTATATGTTCTCTTTTTATGATGTTATCTTGTTAGTAATTTTGATAAAAGAAGTTTTCTCTACACAGTACCTTTTACCTCTGTGTCTAATGTTTTTTTTTGTTTGTTTTAAATTTCATTAGTGACCATGTTTCTTGCATTAGTTTGGTGACACCATCAAATTAGTTGCCTGTAGGAAGGGATAAGAATAACGTTAAATTAGACTTCAGATTTAAAAAAAAAAAATGCTTGATCCTCTATCACATCATTAAAGAACATAATTTTCTTGTGGGAAATAACTCATGCTTTCCTTTGGGCCAGGCCTGAAAAGTGATTGACCTCTTGGTGCTTACTTTTAATATGAAAGTTGTGAAAAGGTAGTTTTTATGTCAGACTGGTATATAGTCACTAATTTCATTGTTTTCATTTTACAACTTGTGAATTCTTTCTTAAGCACCTAATTAAACTTCTTGGGGCATTTATTTTCTTATGTATAGATTGGAGATGATATGTTCTACATTTTGTGAACAGCAGCTATTTCCCAAAGCATCTGGGGAACAACTGTTGTTCACAAAATGTTAGCTTCTCTTTATTCCCATTTGCTATCGTTAACTTCCCAATATCTATTTCTCTCTCTTTTAATAACTAACTAAAGCATACAGTTTTGCTCGAAGTGAATTTGGTTCTTACTGAGAATGTAGCAGTGTGGAGGGTTGCTTTATGTATTTGATAGGGTCCAGTGAGCCTTTCATCTTTTTTTTAATGCTCTATTAAAATTTTTTTTAAAATTTCTTCCTTTTAGATATATGTAACAGTCAAATGTTTTGACATATTATGCATACATGGAGAATAACTTCCCATTCTTGTGGTTGTACATGATGTGGAGTTTCACTGGTTGTGTATTCATATATGAACATAGGAAAGTTATGTCTGATTCATTTTATAGTCTTTCCTATTCCCATTCCCCCCCTTCCCTATATTCTCCTTTGTGTGAGCCTTTCAGCTTATGGTTAATTTGTGAAAGAGTCATCTTCAATCTTTAGTCTTTAGTATTTGCTTGTATTTTTCAAAACACTGCCTATACTTGTTAACATCTTTCATAGTTTTACTCATGGTAACTTGTCCTCCCTGGTTATTTCAGTTCATTAATGTTGTTTCTTGGATATCTATCATTTTCTTTGCCATGGGTTGTCATTCTTAGCAGTTAAATTGTACTATTAAATGGTGAATATTGAACTCAAAATATATCCTACATTTTTATTTATAATTTATATGATTGCAGGTAACAAATGTCAACTCAGTTTGCTTAAACAATAAGAAGGACATTGGCTTATAACTGAATTCTGTAGAACTAGACTGTACAGGCTTTAGGTTTGATTTAATTCAGAATTCTGTAGAACTAGACTGTATTGTTCAGGCTTAGGTTTGATTTAATTCAGTGTTTTCACTTTGCATTTAAGGAATTTAAGGAATTTGCTCTTCCTGATTCTTGACTTAGGTTTCTAATATGTCTCCTTTAAGCTAGATCTACTTGTGTATTCTTGCCAATTCCTAAGTGAATTTGTATATGTATGATAGGTAGTTCATTACTTTTTTATTGCTGAGTAGTATTCCATTTTTAGACTTCAGAATATTTTTTATACCTACCAGTGAACATTTGGGTTGTTTCTAGTTTTAACTATTAGACTGTAAACCTGCTATGAACATTCATGAATAAGTCTTTAAAAGGACAGTGGCTTTCATTTTCTCTTGAATAAAAAATACCGAGCAATAGATTAACTTGGTTATATATAGTAAGTGTATTTTTAGCTTTATTTTATGAAAAACTGCTAAAGAGTTTTTTTTTTTTTTTAAAGTGGTTGTTCCATTTTATACTTCTACCATTAATGTTTGAGAGCTCCATTTGTACTGCATCCTCACCAATTAGTGGTGTGGTTAGACTTTCTAATTTTAGCCATTCTGACTGGGTGTGCGTTCCTTATTTGGTTATACCTGATGTATAATGATGATGAGTATCTTTTTTATGCATATTAGCCCTGTCTCTTTCGTGAAATATCTCTACATATCTTGGGTCTAGTTTTAAAACTTTGATTTTCTTCATATTAAATTATACAACTTGTTTATGAGGTTTGGTTTCAAGTCCTTATACCAGATGCATGTCTTATGATTGCTTTTTCCATGTATCTTTCCTTTTCATTTTCTTAATAGTTTCTTTTGAAGAGCAGAAAGTTTTAATTTTGATGAAGGACAGCACTTATCAATGGTAAGTGCTCTTGTGTCTTATCTATAATCTTTTTAAATATTGTTATTTGTTTTTCTTTTCTTTCTTATTTGTGGTACTGGGGTTGAAACCAAGGCCTTGCCCATTTAGGCAAATGCTCTACCACTGAGCCACACCTGCAGAAGTTTTTCTTCAGAAGTATTTGCTTATCATGTTTCTTCACTAGAATGTAAACTCAGTGGAAATAGGGAGGTTGTCTGTCTTGTTCACTGCTTTGTTCTCTGCCTGTAAGAGTACCAGGGTGCATGGTAATGCTCAAAAGTAAACTTTCTTTTCTCATCTCTTTTCTTTTTGAGATAGGTCTCCAACTGATAGGCTCAAGCAGCTTCCCTGCTTTAGCTTCATGAGTAGCTGGGACTTTAGGTACACACTACATCTGTTTCCAAAATAATTTTTTTTTCAGTACCAGGAATTGAACTCAGGGGTGCCCTACTACAGAACCACATCCCTAGACAGTTTTATTTTTATTTCTTAAGTATTGAGACAGGGTCTTGCTAGGTTGACAGGGCAGGCCTTGAACTTGTGATCTTCCTTCTTCAACCTCCCAAGTGTTGGGATTACAGATATGTATCATGGTGCCCAGCCCAAAAGTAATTTTGAACAAATGGATATTTTTCATAGATTCAAGAACGTTAGCCATTGTATGTGTCTTCTTTACTTCTGTCCTGTTTCCATCCCTCATTACAAAAAAAAAAGTTTCTCTTGGGTGATACCTTGTTTCTATTTTATTACTAATTCTTTAGTCCTAATTTATTTTTATATCTGAATTTTAATAACTCCTTATGTTTGTCAGATGCCATTACTTCCCCTTTAGGTGTACCTATAACCCAATTTCAGACAAATCAGGTATTTATTGCTTCTCAGTCAAATTACTTTAGGAACAGATTAAAGTTCTATAGGTGGTAAAGTAGGATCTACCATGTTAATAGTTCTTTTTCCTTTTGTGTGGTTTTCCAGATTTCCACCTTTGTTCATTCTTCTCTTTCCTGGAATACCTTTTCATCCTACTGAAATAAATTCCACTTAATTTTCAGGTCTCTCAGGTCTTATTCTTTTTTTTTTTTTTTTTTTTTTGCAATGCTGGGGATTGAACCCAGGGCCTTGTGCTTGCAAGGCAGGCACTCTACCAACTGAGCTATCTCAGCCCCCAGGTCTTATTCTTAAGATCAAGTTTTTGCCTATCTCATTTTGTTGAATATTTCACAGGTATTCTACTTTTGGCCCCTCTGAATTGTTTCTTCTTGAGGTAAGCACCCTCGTATTGTAGTTCTTTGGTACAATTTGAATACAGAGACTGAATTGATGTTGGTGCAAGGGAAGGTCAGTTTTTCACCTCTGAATTTTCTTCCTGTCAGTTTTTCACCTCTGATTTTTAAAAATTATAAAATATATAAAATGTATGACGAAATTTTAGCATCTTAGTTGCTTTTAAGTATATAGTTCAGTAGTGGTAAATTCATTCACATTGTTGTGTAACCAGTCTCTCTAAAACAAGAGTTCAGAAAACTGAAACTCTAGACCTATTAAATAACAGTGCACCCACTGGTAATCACGATTCTACTTTGTCTCTATGGTCTTTGTGACTTTGACCTATAGGTACTTCATATAAGTGGAATCACACAGTGTTTGTCTGTGACTGACCTGTTTCATTTAGCACTGTGTTTCAGGCTTCATCCATGTGTAAAATGTGTCAGAATTCTCTTTTTTTAAGGCTGAAAAATATTCCAGGTATGTGTATACCACATTTTGTTTATTCATTCATCTATCAATGGACATTGGATTGCTTCCACGTTTTGGCTGGTGGGAATAATGCTGCAATGAACATTGGTGTTCACGTATTTCTATAAGACCCTACTTTCAGTTCTACGTATATACCTAGAAGTGAAACTGTTGTATGATAAGGTGATTTATTTTAATTTTTGAGGAACTGCCATGTTTCCATAGTAGAATAAATAAATATTTATTGGTGCATTATAATTATAATAGTAAAATTTGTTATGCATATTCATATATGCACATAATATAATTCGATAAATCTCATTCTCTCATCTCCTACTCCTTTTTCTCCCATTCTCCCCTTTCACTTGCTCTACACTACTGATTGCCATTTTATTGTTATTTTTATTATTTTAATTAGTATATTATAATTATGCATATCAGCAGAACTTATTGTATTTCCATACATGGACATAGTATAATTTGGTGAATTTTATACCCCAGTACTTCCCCCATGCCCTGCCTCTTCTCTCTCTCTTGAATCCTTTACTGTGTTGGTTTTCCTTGGTGATGAGTTCTCACCCATCTTTTTATTCCTCTCTTTAGCTTCCACATATGAGAGAAAAAAATTCAACCTTTAACTTTCTGTGTCTGGTGTATTTTACTTACCATGGTGTTCTCCAGTTCTGTTCATTTACTAGCAAATGGCATAATTTCATTCTTTTTTATAACTGAATAAAACTTCGTTGTGTGTATATATATATATATATATATTATATATATAATATTACATTTTCTAAATCCATTGACCTGCTGATGGGCATCTAGGCTCATTACATAAGTTGTCTACTGTGAATTGAGCTGCAATAAACATTGGTATGCATGTATTATTATAGTATGCTGATATTAGTTCTTTTGGATAAATACCAATGAATGGAATACCTGGGACATATAGTGGTTTCATTCCTTGTCTTTTAAGGAATCTCCATAATGCTTTCCAATGTGGTTGAACCAATTTTCAATCTTACCAACCACTTTTCATTTTCACTAACAGTGTGTAAAGGTTCAAATTTCTCCATGTCCTTGCCAACACTTGTTATTTTCTGTGTTTTGGCAGTAGCTTTTTTTAAAAAAAAATTTTTTTTTTTTTTATACATAACATTAGGGTACATTTTGATATAACTATAAAATCATAGAGTGTAATTTGCTCTAATTCAGCCCCCATTCTTCCCCTTCCCCTTCCCTGCTTCTTCTCTCTTTTCTCTTCCCTCTACTCTAGTGATGTTTCTGCTGTTTACTTAGTTTTTTTTAAAATAGTAGCCATTTTAATGGATATGAAATAATATCTTGTTTGATTTGCATTTCCCTGATGATTAGTGACGCTGAGCATCCTTTTTTTTTTTTTTTTTTTTTTTTTTGCGGTACTGGGGATCAAACTCAGGGCCTTGTGCTTGTGAGGCAAGCACTTTATCAGCTGAGCTATCTCCCCAGCCTGAGCATCTTTTCATATGCTACTTGGTCATACCTTCTTTGGAGAAATGTCTGTTCAATTTTTGCCTATATTTAAACTGAGTTTTTTGGCCAAGTTTTAAATTGGTTTGCCTATTTAAAAATTTTTTAAAAATTTGCCTGTTTTTAAATTTGGGTTGTTGAGATGTAGAAATTCTTCATATATTCTGCATATCAACTCTTATCAGATATCTGATTTGCAAATATTCCATTCCATAGCTTGCCTTTTAACTTCATGTGAGTTGATATAAAGAAGTTTTAAGTTTTGATGCTCTATTTTTACTTTTGTTATCTGTGTTTTGGTGTCATATCCAAGAAATCATTGCCAGATTCAGTATTCTGAAGTTTTTGCCCTGTATTTTCTTCTGAGAGTTTATAGTTTTCATTCTTATGTTTAGGTGTTTTATCCATTATGAGGTAATCTTTATATGTGAAATAAGGTAAGGGTTCAACTTTATTTTTTGCATGTGGATATGTAATTTTCCCACAGGTTTTATCAAAAAGGAAATCTTGTCAAAAATTATTTGATCAAATATATGAGAGTTTATTTCTGGATCCCTATTCATTTTACTGGTCTGTATGTCTGTTTTATGTCAGTAACATACTGTTTTTATTGCTGCTTTGTAATAAATTTTGGAATCAGAAAGTATTATACCTTCAACTTCGTTCTTTTCAAGATTGTTTTATCTATTTGGGGTTCCTTTAGATTTCATATGACTTGAGGATGCATTTTTCTTTTTCTGCAAACAATTCATTTGGGATTTTGATAGGTATTGCATTAAATCTGTATATTACTTTTGATAGAATTGACATTTTAACAATATTAAGTCTTCCATTCTGTGCACATAGAATGTTTTTCTTTTATTTTTATTCTTTAATTTTTTCCAGCATATTTTGTAGTTTTCACTATGCAAGTGTTTTGTTTCATTGTTTTTTCTTAAGTATTCTAGTCCTTTTTGATGCTAGTGTAAATAGAATTCCCTCTTTTTCTTTCAGATTTTCATTGTTAGTGTTCTTACTGTTTAGAAATGTAGCTTACTTTTGCATGTTGATTTTGTGTTGTGTAAATTCGTTGAAGTTATTTGTTCTAATGTGAATATGTAACATCTTTAGAGGTTTTTGTTTTGTTTTAAAGATCATAACAAATATTTTATTTCTTCCTTTTCAATTTGGATGCCTTTATTTCTTTTCTTGCCTAATTTACTCTGGTTAGTACTTTAAATACAAGTAGCATAAGTGGTCATCCTTGCCTTTTTCCTGGTCTTAGAGGAAAAGCTTTTAGTCTTTCATCATGGAATATAGTGTCAATTGTGAGCCTTTTCTGTCAGTTTTTATGAAGCACTATTGGTTATATGCAGTGTACACAGTATGCTTTTCTATTCATAAACTGACAGGCTGTACTGGCATTAACTAAAGTTTTGAAGTTTAGTCTTTTTTTCCAGGAGCACTTCTTACAGTACGTTCTTAATATCTTCAGTGACCATATGGCATCAATATGGCACTTGATAACTCATCATCCTATTTGTGTACATCTATAACATAATGTTTGCAGTATGACAAATGGTTTGGAGAGAGAAAGTAAGTTTATTGCTAATATCTGGCTAAGTCAACATCTTTGATTTTTTGGGAAGGGTTTGTATTTCAAGAATTGTAGCTTCAGTAGAACACTTGCTTGTATGCATGAGGCCCTGTGTTTGATTCCCAGCACTGCAAATCAAAACAAAAAACCACCGAAACCCGCCCCCCCCAAACACAACAGAAACCAAAAACAAGAAATCTTGTTATCACCCATTTCCATTTTTTCCATTGCTTTCTATGTGTAATCAATACTTCTTTATGGAAATATTAGAAAAATTGATACATTCTTTTCATATACAAAAGTAGATGGTATTTATATAAATGTTAGCATTTATTTACATAAAAGTTAAATTAGTATAAAACATTACAGCCTTTTTTTTAACATATTCCTCATAACAGATCTATAAGATTGTTCTTTTTTCCTCTCTTTTCTGTAACTGTGGTGTAGTAGTCCGTTCTTTGAAAGTATCATAATTCTTTCAATCATTACCCAACTGGTCGTTGGATACTTAAGGTGTGCCATTCTTTTGCTGGTCTGTGAATTGTCCTTTTAATTACATGTAGGTTATTTTGTACAAATTTAGTGTATTTGTAGGAGAGATTTGGGATAGCTAGATTTAAGGGTACACAGGTACTCTCATTTTGGTTGATAGTGTCAGATTCCCCTCCTTAGAAGTTACACCATTTTGCATTCCTGTAAGCAGTGGATTAAGAGTGCTTGTTTCTTACCCCTTTGCATTATTGTTTTTTAAACTATTTGTTTTTGTCATTGATAAGAAATGGAATCTGAGTTAGTTTTAATTTATCATTCTCCCATAGGGAGTCTGATTGGGCATCATATATTTAAGACTATTTGAGTTTCTTTTTCTGTGACTATTCATCCTTGGCCCATTTTTCTACTGATTTGTTAGTCCCCTGTTTCTTCCACATTTCTAGGTACAGTTTTTATATGAAACATATTCCTTTCATATATTGAATTGTAAATATTTTTCTAGTTTGTCATTAGCCTTTGCTTACAGCACTTTTACTATGCAGACGTTTTTATTTTTATTTTTTGCTTTAAACATTTGTTTACATTTATCACTTTTTGCTTTTTTGACTTCTGCATTTTGTATTATAATTAGAAAGGTAGAAGCAGCACTTTCTGAGTAGATGTTGAATATCCTTAGTAGGAGTAATAGTAATATAACTTGTATGACTTGGTGTTTGGCAGGGGCTTGTGCAGGACAATAGAATGCAGATACAGTCCCTCCTCCCCCGCCCCCACCCCCCACCCCCTCCCCTGATTTTTTTTTTTTTTAAATCAGAATAGGAAAGAAACCAGGGGGTAGGAGGTGGGAAGTTCTGTGGAGTGATGTTGGCCAAATCGAACTGCTATATTGTGTGCATGTACAAATATGTAACAACAAATTCCATCATTATGTATAAATACAATGCATCAATAGAAAATGTGGAAGGAGAAAAAAAAGATTTGCAAAAAATGTTAAACAGAAAAGAATAACCTATTTGAAAATAGCCTACCTACTCAAATAAAAATCAAAAGTTTTAAAGGCTTATATAATTACTTTGGTTAATTTTTAAGTTATAAACATTAGGGTTTTTCATTCTTGACTAATGCGGAGATTAAATATTTAGTAATTAATATTCTTATTAGTTGGAGCAAACATTGCATGAAGTAGAAAACAGTATATCTTTTCTTCAATTTAAATGATTAAGTGAAATTAAAAATTGTCAGAAGACCTAGCTTATGAAGATTTCACTGAAATATTTTCATGTTCAATAGAATTGTGAAATAGATTGAATTATTATAGTCCAATTATTTTTTCAGTCTCCTTCCTAGACAGCAGAGACCCCCACCAAAAAAAAAATTTTTTTTTGGATGCTTTCCAAGAGCTCTATGTGTGTGCATGAGAAGTTATAATCACTTGATTCAAGTCTGAGTTTTATTGGACAAGCTTGTCTTGTGGGTTAAAATACCCTCATCCTCTCCCAGATAATAACTTGCTTGTTTTCTCTGCTTAAATATAGTAAGAATTTATTTTTTATAGCTATCTCAGACTGACTGACATAGACCACTTTAGCTCTATGTGCTGCTGGCTTAAATAACGAAATTGGAAAAGACAAAAACAAAGAAGGGCATAAAGAAAAGGTAAGGAAAGGAACAAAGCCAAAGGTAAAAGAAAAGGAGGACATCAAGGATTTTAAAATAGTGAAATAAACAGAAGGTAGTAAGAAGAGGTAAGTTTGCAATGCTAAATGTTCTAAAGGATGATCTGATGATCATTTAGAAAATGCAAACAGGTAAGAATAGTTTTTTAAAAAAAAAAAATCAAAATTGAATAATTTTCATGACGTACATACAAATAATATTCAAGGCCAGTAGGTCACTTTTGGACTTTAGGAAACAATTTCTGCTCATGTTTGATAACTATTTTTACTGCACACATCTCAAAGATACATATTTGAGAAAAATATTACTCTTGATCTTTCGGGGGTGTCTAGAGATGATTATCCTAATTTTTATAGTCATATTAATAGAAGTTATGTGTTTAAAATAAAGTACTAAATTTTAAAAGTAAGTTATCAAAACTTTCAAATTACATTATTTTTCTGAGATAATCTCCAACTAAGATAATTATGTTATTACTGATTTTTATCTACTTAACATTATTCTTGGTGGTATATATGTAATTATTTTCAAAGTTAGCCCACATTTATCAAAAATATTTTAAAATATTTTCCTCATTTAATATTGTAGTCATTTTAGTAGTTTTACTCATTTCAGAAATATTTATTTAACTCTGAAAGTAAAACATTAAAGTGACCATACTTCAGATTCTTACAAGGTAAATTATTAATTCAAGTTATTTCATTTGTTAATACATTTTGCATTGTAGTATATAGTTAATATTCATAGATATAACCTTCCCCTAATGGTAGTTTCTTGTTCTAACCAAATCACTAATGCTAATCCAAGAAATAAGATATTTTACTTCTGTTTTACTACAGATGTAATTCCACACCGACAATTTTCATATTCAGAAAATTGCAAAGGAGTTGATGTTGTTTTAAAACCTCTCTTGATGGAAATGATTTTTTTCCTTTAACTTAATTTTTTCTATTACAAATTTTGCACTTAGGATGATCATATTTAAGAAGTAGGTTGGTTTTATAATTTTAGCCCTACTACATCTATAGATAAATTTAAGTGTAATGGCTTTTTAAAAATTTTCTTTTGTTGTCTATAAGCATAGAATAAAACCACTGGAAGACAGAGAGGTATGTTTCCACCTTGTATTCTTAGAGAAGTAGACAAAGCAGAATGTTCCATTGTTGAAATCAGTTACAATGTGTTGTAGTTGGGGTTGGCCTTGATTTTGTGATGTGCTATAATTTATTTTTTAAATGAATATTTAATTTCCACTGTTTTTTTTAAATTGTAAAGCTAAACGAGGTTTTAAGATATTAATTGTAGTTGTTGTATTATAAATATAATGAAGGTTTGGCAGTTTTTTCATAACACTTGTGTTGCTTAGAATTTTGAATGCCATGGATGGGAATATTAAACACTTAACTAGTTGAGAACTTCATATTGTATCTTTATCTTGTGTGTTATTAATTCTCTATACTCAAATTCAAAGTTTCTAAAGCCTACAAAATTGGGCTGGATTTCATTTTCCTATTTACGACTGCACACAAGGTCATAAAAGCTTAAACATAGTTTTGGTAAGGGTGAATCAAAATATATTTCATATTTGAAATTATCATGTACAAATAGCAAAGCATATTACAGTCTGTTAGTCTTTAAAGCTAGATTTCACGTTTTGTCCCAGAATTCAGGGCCCTTATATATGTTGGTTATTGAGGAACATTCTTTTCCTGTATACTTTTTTTTTTTTTAAACTGTGGCAAATTACATGGGATTTATTTAAAATCAAAATCAAGATAATTAAAAATATGTCAAGACATAGCAGAGTCTAAGGCCTATAATAGGAGCTCTGTAAATACTTTTTGACTCTTTTCTGTATCTTTTAACTGCTTCCATAGCAAGAGTGAAAACTTAATATAAGGCCATGTTACTATGTTGTTATTCTATTATTATGATATACTGAGTGAACTTATGACTTAGTTTTTTAATAGACTAGTTGATAATTATTAAAAATACAAGATGCATGGGTTATGTTTTTCCCCTGATGTATTGTGAATGTTTATTCTTAGGAAGGATATTATGTTATATTATACACAGGCAATAAAATATTTTGTAAACTGTTTCATCAAAGTCATTTAGGCCGAAGAGATATATAATTTTATTATTACTTAGTGATTTAGTAAATCTTTTATGTTGGCAAATAAGAATTCTAGTAAAAACAACTTAATCTCATGTGATTATTTATTTGCAGGTATATATACAAACATGTTGAACTAAATGCCTTTGCATTTCAGTTGCTATATTTGTAAGGTGCACATACTTTTACACTAAATCATACTCTTCCAATTGATTGGCATTTGAAATTCTATATAGGTCTTAGATGTTTAATATTTCTAAGATAATATTTAAGACGAATGTACTATGTACCTTTTTAATTTTTTCATAAATTAGCATACTAAGATATTTGGAAGTGTTTTCTTATTTTGGTGATGATAGTGGCTAGTCTTCAGCATATCTTCAGTTTTATACCATAATACTTACTTTGTTTTAGCAGATTATTATTAATTTGTAGAAAAATGAGTGTCGTCATTATGCTTTCTGTATCAGTTCTAAAAGTTATGACCATGTTTTTAAAATAATAAATGACTATATATATATATATAAGAGAGAGAGAGAGAGAGAGAGAGAGAGAGAGAGGTATTTAATTTTTTGAGAACTAGTATGTTTACTTTTAATAATTTAAAAAAAATCCTAATAGAAAAAATGCAGAAAAATTTAATATTTAGAATTCTACCTCTTTACTTAAATAATATTTCATGGAATTTGATAGTATTATAATTCTAAACAAGAAATTGAGGCCATTATGTATAATTTCCCTCTGACTATACTTTGTATTATTATTATAAATAATTTAAAATGTGATAAATAAATATACAAATAATTGAAAAGCTAAAGTGGAGAAAATTATATTGACTTAGTTTTAAAACTGATTATGTAATTAATTTGATTTCAAAAACTTGCAAAGTTTAATAATTTGGTGTTATTTAATGATTACTCATCTCTATAAAATCAAAAGTATAATTCTAATATATACTGCTATTTATGGTGTCTATTTTGTACCATTAGCTTATTGTATTTAGAAAATTATTGTTTATTGTATTTAGAAAATTATTGTAGTGTTGACTATTTGATTGACAAGGCTGAAACTGTGAAATTGCATCTGGTCTGCCTAATAATGAATAGGCCTCAGTAAACACAGAAAATTTTTGTCTTTTGAATTTAAAAATATCCCTTTTTGTTTGAATAATTTTTAATATAAAAATTATTAGTTTATATTAAAAGAGTTATTGTATATATGTATATACTTTAGAAGTACCTGCTGTATAAAAGGTTCTGTATTATGATGGCTAGCACTTATGTTTTGAATGATAGAATTTATTAATCATATGTTGTGTTTATGTTTAATTGCTAATCTGGAACAGGAACATTTATTGTAGGAGTTGTTACAGAGAAATTAGAATTTAAAAATTCTAAACTAAATATAAAACTTTATATTTAAAATATAATTCTTCCATTGTTGATCTTTTAAAAATACTTTATCTAGCAAAGTATTTTAATAACAATATGTCACCATGTTTTCCTGCTTTAAAATTTTTAGAGGTAAGCAAGGATAGATTTTACTGAAGGTCTTAATCATTATTAAGGGTAGAGTTTATTGGATATATGATATATAATTTTTCACAAATCATAATATATCATGATTAGAATAGATCTGTGTGAACTCATTCAAAGTGGGCTCATTACTGAAGACTCCTCTCAAGTAGATGTCATGAGACAACCTCGTCAGCAACGTGGTGTGTTTGCAGGGCAGAATAGCAGTTAGACTCCAATTATATTTTCTGTCCATTTTGAGCTATTAAAAAATGAAGAATATTTACTTTTAGGGTTACTTTTCCATTATCAAAGATAATGTTCTAACATTATCAGTTCTGAAGCATTTATAAATATATGGTCATGTTGATTGGTCTTTAAATATTCTATATATTTTAATTTTGGGAAACATTAGATTTATTTCCTGATTGAAACACTAAATGATATAGGTTGTTGTGTTTGGGAGTTCTTTGGGTTTTTATGAAGCTGACTGGTGCTGAAATTGAATAAACATATGGTTGATGCTTTGTTGCTTAAAGAATGTTTTCTTTGTTATATAAGGCTCATAGTTTTAGAAGAAAATAAGATTCTCCTAGTTGTATCATAATTGAAAGAGAAAAGGAGAAAGAAAAATATTACCAGATTTGGTTATTATACAACTTTGGTGTAAATAGTAGTGTGTTTAGTTCATTGACATAAAATATTTGAATATAATGTATTTATGTGTACTGTAACAAATAACAATTTACCACAGTGTTAACTAGAATTACACATAAATTACATATTTTCTCTTTACCATTCAAAAGTGCAGAACATTAAATTATAAATGAAAAAATATTTTTAATGTCAAAATATTTGTTTTTAATAACAAACTTAAAAAAAAACTGCAAAAGGGCTACTGAAGTTAATTTGTTCATCCTATTTTGATCTTTTAGATCTAGAAAGAGTCTAAAAAGATACATGAGAATTCTTTATTAGATTGTGTTTTTATCTTTTAAGTAATAAAGTGACCTAATATGTTGTTTCCCAACATTTTGATTATTTTTCCCTTGTGAATGAGCTGTGTTTTTGTAATCGTGTTTATTTGTGAATTCTAAAAACAATTATCCTTCTTGATTGATTTCTTGAGCATAATTTTTTACAGTGAGCATAATTGATGTATTATTTGGCATTTGTTAAAAAACTGTTAATAATAATGGAAAAACTTCTTTAAAATTTGAAAATATGATAAATGACCTTATATTACAGTAGGCATAAAACTTACTTCTTAAACTGGTATTACACCTGTTTTACCTAATGTGCAGAGTTGTATGAGACTAAAATAAGACTAGATCTTGAAGTAGTTTATAAAGTAGAAAATGTTATATAAATACAGTATAGCAGTATTAATTTTTTAGGGTAGCAGTGACTTTCTTGCCTGATTTTAAAATAATGAAATGAAATAAATGTCATTATTATAATTTCAGACACTGTTTATTTTTGTTTTGATCTGTTTTGTGTTCTCATTTGTAAGTAGTATAGACAGTTGTTTAACTTTTGAACACTGTATTAATCTGAATTCATTTGTAAATTAAAGAAGAAATATTCAAGCTAGGAAAAACTTTAGGATTAATGTGAATAATGTCAGCATGCCATTTGGACATGTGTGCCAACCGTATGAATGGAATGTTAAATTATAAATTATTCCCCTATGCTTATTTTCTAAACTCTCTGATGGGAAAGATTTAGGAAATCTGTGTAATATAGAGAATTTTATTTTTTCTTATAAATCTAGTCCTTGTAAACATACTTTTAAAACTTCTTATCTGTTTTAATATTGGAAGATCATTAAACACTGGTTAGTTTTAAGAATATATTTGAGTTGATAGATTTTTTCTTTTGGTTACAGTTAACAGAAAGTAGATTGAGAAGATTGGGAAAATGTTAGCATTTAAAACTGCTTAACTTCTTATTAAATATTGATGATATTAAAGAAATGTATGGAATAATGATCCTTTTACTTTGATTTTAGTGTTTAGCAGTTGTTTTGTTTTACAATAATTCAAAATAGAGATGTTGCAAGAGTAGTGCAAATAAGTCATATTTATCTTTTACTAAGATGTGTTAATTTTTAACATTTTACCACCAAATAATGCTTTTCATATCTATTTTGATTGTGAAAGCATGCTTTTCTTTATAGTAACTATTTATATTACAAAGAATTTTATTTCTAGATTTTTTTTAAAATCAGGGTTTTCATTTCCTATGCTATGTTAACCTTTTGTTATATAGTAAAATAAAATGAATATGCTGGTGAATGTACAAAAATGGTTTCCAGATATGTTTTGGGAGTAGACCTGATAAGTATTACATGGTTATAGTGTACAGTTTCAAATGGTGATGTTTACTTATTAACATGTATATGGTATTCCTTGTCACTAAGGCTGAGGAGTGAAATGATAATCCTTATTTTAGCACTAAGAAATAATAGAAAATAAATATAATAATATATAAATGTAAATAATTGAAAGACAGTCTTCAAACCTGATATCAACTATAATTTAATCCTTCTTTGTTACTGTTTTCTTATCGAAATGTTAATTAGTAGAATATTTTAGCTATTAAGGATATAATTTACATTTGTTGGCTTGCTATAAATGAATGACAGAATTCTGTTTTATTCCTCCCTTACCAACACAGTGGTGAATTTCTATGTGGTAGAAAGTAGAGTTGAAATTAAAGGCCTTAAGCCTTTTTTGAAGATACTTGGCTTGTCATTTTCAAATTGAAATATCGATGCCCAAAGGCTGTGTATCCAGTCCAGAGGCCCAAGGCTGGATGTAAATATAAGTGGTAGGTAGGACATTTTCCAGAGAATTTATGACCCAGGTACTTCTTTGAATTCAAGAGTGTATGTGTATATTAATATTGTTGGAAGAGTCCATCAGGTAGAAAGTTGGAGTAGATGAATCTTTTCTAACAACTTGAAGTTGTCTATTCATCATGTTTTCTTACAATCGCATTATTTCTTCAATGGATAAAAGACAAAGAAGACCAAAGTAAAAGTTGGAAGGAAAATAAAAGCTGCATGAACTTTGGACAGTTAATTTGATTGCATGTGAAATGTTTCCCTTCTTTTAAAAATATAATGAAATATTTGGAATCTGTAATTGATTAATTATTTTTTTCACATGAGTAACTTGGGTCTGACCTAAAATTAGGAAATCAAAATTTCCTCCATCAGCTTGTTGGGGTGAAATCGAAGAATTTATTTTAACTGCTGAATGACTATGCACCCTTAGAAATTATCATTATTGAAACACTTTAATTAGAGAGCCTAAAGAAAAGAATAAACATTTTTATATATGTTAGTAAAAATTAAGTTGGCTTGCAGATAGTAAAAGAGTAAGAATCATCCTGTTGTATTCCTTAAAATAGTGAAAATTAGCATAATTGTGCTTATAGACAATTTTTTTACTATAAGATTACCTTACCTTTGAGGTAGCAGATTCAGAATTAGAATATCAGATTATTCCTTAAGTTTAAGGTACTCTTCAAGTGAAACTTAGGTTTATAAAAGTTGTATATTTTTTCTCATACTTTGGCACTTCGGCAGTGTCATAACATGTGTGATTGCTTAAATTGAAGATATGTGTGAAATTATTCTCATCCTACCATTGGGCTGCCTTCCAGCAATGACTTGAACTACTACAGTCAGGCAATCTGCTACTCAGAATATGTAAGTTTAGAAAAAGGATATAAGGATATTCTTTTTTTTTTTTTTTTTTTTTAACATGAAGAAAGGGAATTAGTTTTCTTCATGGAAATGTTGCTGTAGTAATTCTGGCTGTATCAAAAATATAGGTAGTTAATAAAATACAAACAAGCAATATGCAAGAATTGATTTTTCAAAATTTTCCCTGCTTTTGGAGTGCTTTACATACTGGGTCCATAATGTAGTCTGTAATAGCCTTTTATATGATTGTAATGCTGTTGGTATTGTGCCTGTCCACCCTTTAAAAGTATGTTTCTGTTGAAAATGTCTTCAGAGCACTAGCTTAGGGTATCCAAAGGACACATAATCTATCTTCTGATGGCAGTTACAATGACCTGAACAGGGAATTTAGTAATATGCTAGTTGGTTCCATGGGAATGTGAGTCAAGCTCTGGGGAACAAATTTCTAGTTTGAAAGATAAGGAAACTTACTAGAACTTTCTTTATAAATAACTAGAGCAAACTCAGCATTTCCTGGCACCAGGCCATCTCTCTTCTTCTCTTCCATAGGTTTACTATTAGCTTCCTATTACATACTCTTTTTTTTTTTTGTGACTTTTTTTGTGATTAGAACTTCTTTCTTCAGCTTACTAAGACATAAAACAAATCTAGCATTTCTTTCTCTTTTCCTGTCATCAGAGCAAGTCTTTTCTATTTGAGGTTTTCTAAGGGTTTATGCAAACAACAAATGGAATCTGGAGAAGCATTAAAACTCAGGGAAAAACCCAGGGTCCAAAATTCATTTACTATATACATTTGGGAGAATTTTCAGATGTTCTCAGAGCACATTTAGAGGAAAGAGTATGAAATTAAGTGATAAAAAATTATGACAAGAAAAACTTGGTATGTTGACTTTCTGCAGTGGGGAACTGAAGGTAGAATGCAATGATTTTAGTAGTGCTTACTGTTCCTTCATTGAGTTATCCCCTTAAGTTGCAAATTTATTTGTGTTGACTTGGTCCTGAATTGTTTTCTATTAGAAGCCAGAAATGGCAGTGCCTGGAGTTATCTGAAGAAGTATGATAGTTTGGCCTAGAGGTAATATTGAAAGTTAAGAAGGTTTTAGTCTCAACTGGCAGTAGCAGATAGTGAAGGAAAATTATCTGTGTACTTTCAGTGTTAAGAAAGGCCATTCATATACATAGGACATGTAAGTAAAGGAATCTTTCAAGTCACATGTTATGTTTTGTTTAAAATAAAAGAAACTTAAATTACAGACTTCCATGCTTAAATAATGGTGTAGGAGTTTTGTGATAATAGCAAATGGGAAAAGGGCCCTACAATAAAGTTGAAAAAATTATAATACACAGTTTATTAATTTTTAACTAGTTATCTCTAAATTAGGTTTTGAAATTTTAGAAGGTCTCAAAGTTATAATGGAAATAATTTTTATGTAAGTAATACATCAGAATATTTTAAATTATACATATTATATCCATAGGTTATTTATTCAGTGACACTTTTTGCAATTCTGACATAATTAAACATTTTGGTATACAGGATAGCTAAACAGGATCACTATGCAGAAATAGTGTGGCTATATTTGGGGCAGAGGATTAAAAAATAATTTCTTAAAATGAAAAAGCCTTTTCATTTTTAATAGGGAAAATTTGGCTAGAAGAAATTATTAGTGGTTAGGTCGTATTTTAAAGTTGGGATAATTGGATAGTATGGTAGAACTTTTTTCTAAACCATACAGTCCTTTTGTAGCTATGGAAGAAGGTGGTTGTCTTCTCACTATACTACCTCTATTTTAGCAGATTGTTGAACCTTGTTGTTTTAGATTAAAAATAGTAAAAGTTGCTCTTAGAGACCTATATGTCTAGTGTGGTTGTCTCTTCATATCCAGTTTCCATGTCTGCAGGTTCAATCAACTGTGGATCAAAAATATTTTTTTAAAAATTGCTCTGTCCAGACTTTTACCCTTCCTTGCATTATTCCAAAAACAATGTAGTATAGCAACTACTTACATATAATTTTATATTGCCTTAGGTATTATAAGTAATATAGAGATGATTTAAAATGTACAGGAGAATATGTGTAGGTTATATGAAAATATTGTGCCATTTTTTGAGGGGACTTGAGCATCTGCAGATTTTGGTATCTGTAGAGGTAACTGGAACTAATCTCCTTCAGCTACCCATTTACCACAACTTTTATCACATGCAAAACTACCAGTTTCTTTCCTGTTTATCTCACAGCATCACAAATCTTTAGGCCTACTTGAGACATTGTGAAGTAACTTTTCCCCTATCAAATATTCAAGAATACTATCAATAAATATACTCTCCCAAATATATAAAAGTTTATTCTCAAGATAAAAATACACAAATTATGTGATCCTATAATGTGTACAATCATAAAAATGACAAATTACATTCCATTTATGTATGATTTATTAAAATGTATAAATGCAGTCTACTGCTGTATACAACTAATTAAACAAAAAAAATTTAAAAATACACAAATTCATGTATTCTATCTTTGTAGACAATTATAGATAAGGTTTTAATATTCAAATGTAAAAACTATATTTTTTAGGGTCTACTCAGAATAATAGAAAAGCTACAGGTAATGACTTCAGTAATAAATTTTGATATAAATTCATTGGAACCAAAATGTTAGTTTTAAGTGTAAGCTGTCCAGATGTGTTACACATTTAGAGTAAATATTGTTTTATGAAATGTAAGTTTCAGAACCAGATAGAAACAGATGGATGAAGTTTTCTTTCTTTCAAGGTTGTTCAGAACAGTTGGAAAGGATCACCTAATAACTGTTGGAGTTCTGATCTAGCTTCTCCCTGTGTGCTGAGGTTGCTGAATAAATTTCTTAGTCTTCTTTGGTATCAACCTTTATTTTCAGTTCAAATAGAGCATGTCCCAAACTCAAATGGACTGAACTCATCATGATTTTATCTACCCCCTTTTTAATCTTTTCTTCTGTCTTCCCATTCTTTGGTAAAACCTTTTAGTGGTTTAATGTGGGTAAAGCCCCACATTCCTTAGCACAATTGACAGTCCTTTCTTGGCTTGAACTCTGCTTAGCAAGCCTCACTCCTCCACAAACTACTCTGCTTTATTAGAATTCACGAGTATTTTTGGAACATGCCATTCAACACTCACTTCTTCCTGTTCAAATTCTCTTTTCCCTCTTCCCACCAGTTCAAGCTTTTAAATAACTTGTGGGTTTATGACAACTTTATGAGGAAGGTCTTATGTCCAGATGATATTGAAGCTTAAGAAGTTAACCTTTTCCAGTAACTAATCAAATTCCGCTCTTTAGAATTAAAAGATTGGCAAACTGATTCAGTTCCTGATAGAAAACTTTTAACATATGGTAGAGAGTTGATTCTTAATAGAAAAGTTTTATACTTTCTTATTGTAAAGAAGAATCAGGAAGAGGTCTCCCCACAGGGAGGGAAATAGTTTTAAATTAAAAAATATAAGGCAACAGAAAAGGAATATTGACAGGGAGAAAGGAGCTTTTTGGTGTCTAGGTTTTTATTCTTGTGTTGGTAATTGTGAGAGATTCTCTTTCTCTGGAGTTCATTTGAGTTGGTTTTTGTTCTTGGCAATCTAAAGGGCAAAATCAAAACAGATATGTGTATTTCTTTCTCTGGCTAAGATTAGTTTCAATTAAGTAGAGAAAAATTTTACGGAAGAGTGATTTTATTCACAAGTTTTATTTATGAATTTACTTGGAATTCAGAAAATTCCTCTTGAAAGTAATTATAAATGATAATTATGTTTGGTTATCTCAAATGCTGAATGAACCTTTCAAGTTGAACTACTGAATATTAAAATGAAATAGTAATAAATAACACTATTGAAATAGTTACTACAGCAAAATCAATATTCAAATAAGATTAAAATAGTTTTTCTGGAATGTTGGTACTTGAAGAAAAGTAAATTTAAAGGAGCATACTATACTAAGTACAGATTTTCATGGAAATTTGACTGCTTCAAGTTATTTCACACAACTATGAAAACTGCTTAGTGTCCATAATAGATGTTTTAGATTTAAAAGTGTAATAAAATTAAAATGAATGGAGATGCAGGTCTTTGGGCTTTGAAAGTTAAATTAGTAGGAAGGAAGGAGCAGGGTACATGATACTCTCCACTCCCAATTAAAAGCATTGAGGAGACTAAATTTCCCTTAGTTCAGTGGTTCTCAAACTCTGGTCTATAGAAGATTCACTTATACTTTTAATAATTATTTGAAATACTAGGAGCTTTTGATTATCTTTTGATTTTGGGGGGTATTTGATATTAAAAGAAAATTTGAATATAATCATTCTTTTTATTAGTTATCAGAGTGAAGATGTTATCACATGTCACATAATTTCTGTAAGAGTCCAGTATGTAGTCAGAGTAGAAAGATAAAATAGCATGTTAGTATTATTATTAAAATAGTTTGGCTTTGCAGTTATACCGACAGGTCCCAGGTGAAACTCCCTAGACCAGACTTTGAAAACTTCTCCTATAATTAAATCCTTCTACTCTTTAAATGACAGAGACTTTTAGTTAAAAACTATAAAGTTTTTAAAATATGTATATTTTATTGGTAGTTCAACTCATCCCTCTTAAATTTATAATTATTTTCCACAGTACAAAAAGCAGATTGACTTTTCTTTACATTTGGTCTTAAGGATGACCATAATATGGGGGAAAAAAAAAAAAAGAATGAATAATGTTGATTTTGTATCTGTGTGTTTTAGGGGAAGTGATATGGTTATTTGAAATTGAACTGAGACTAGAAATGTGTTTTGTGTATATTCATTAAGTTAGTATCTCATGGGGATAATGTACTTACTTTGCTGTCCATTTTTAGCCATACATTAGGGCTTATTAAATGGCTATTATTTGAGCCCTATACATGGTGATTGAGAGATCATAAGCACTTTTATGTATGAGAAAAACTCATGATTTCTGAGCTTTAGGCATGTTTATATTGAGACTGAAACCTTTTATCAGTTCACTAATATTAGCTAGATTTGAAACAATAACTTGAATGAAATGGTGAAGCTATACAATGTCATATACAGCTTGTTTTCTTAAAATGGTAGTATTTGAAGCTCTGTTAGGTACTTTTATTAGAAAGTGACTATAAATTGCCTTTTATATATTGAATTACATGTTAATTGTGACATTTTGGGCATAAAAAAGTTTTGTGACTTGGTATAAAATGAGAAATTATTGAACAGTGAATTAGCACTAATTTGTCTTTCCACATAAGATTTTTTTAAAATGAGGCATATCTATATGTGAATACCATAGATTACATTGTAGAAAAACTGTTAGTGTATATATGAAAGATAGATGTCAATGCTGAACATTTTTTATTAAAGTATCCCTAAAAACCAGAACATTCCAATTCTTAAAAGTTAAATTATTTAAATTAAATACTGAATGTATCTTAATTAGCAATTAGGTTAAGGATTTGGTAAGGAAAATTGTCTTAAAATTTGTTGTTTAGTCAGAAATTTTTCAGGTTTTATATGTAAAATTTATTTTGTAAATGCTTTTAAATTTTCCAAGGTTTTCTCAGGCCTAGGCAATTAGAGCCTTATTTTCTTTTTTAAAGGGATTATTTTCCTGCCTTTAAAATTTTTAAATTTAATTTAATTAATAAATTTATTTATTTATTTTGGTGATACTCAGGATTAAACCCAGGAGTGCTTTATCACTGAGCTGTAGCCCTTTTAATTTTTAATTTTGAGACAGAGTCTCACTGAATTGCCAAGACTTTAATTTTAATTCTCCTGCCTCAACCTCCCAAGTCTCTGGGATTACAGTTTTGCACCACTCTGCCCAGTCTTCACTTTTTAAAATATTTTTATTTGTGCATTGTAATTATGCTTAGTAGTGGAATTCCTTATGACATATTCAGACGTATAAAAAACAATTTTCTCCAATCATTCCCTAGTATTTGCCCTTTGACTCCTCTCTACCCTTGTTCCCCTTCCTCTACTCTTCAAAGTGATTATTTCCTTAGGCTAAAACTTATTTAGAGAGGCATCTAAGTAAAGACTTCACTGAATAGAATTAGGAAGTAATATATATTCCTAACTTTTTGTGGGAGAGTTTGTTTGAAATAGTTACTCCCTAAGCCAGAGTTGAATCCCCCTTCCTTTTGTTTTGAGGTGTTTGGGAAAGTATTTTTAACTAGTGATGACTTTCTGTTTATAAATTATTCTACCTTTTTCTGTTATTTTAGTATAAACTTTGTTTTTCCTTGGTTGTATCAATTTAGTTACATTGGATTACATTTGTATTTTCAAATAAATTAGTCTTGACCAACTGTCTTATTGATTGGGCCAAATTTATGGCATGTTTTTCAGAAAAACATATGATGGGTTGGCGCACAGAAATGTCATATTCCAATCACGACATGAGAAATGGTTGGATTGCCTGTCCTACTAGGAGGTATTCTTAAAATTAGTTATCCTGTTATATCAATACTATATTCCCATTAAATATGACACATACTTGGATTTTGTTATTATCAGAATTAAAATCATGGTAGGAATTTATACATTTCATAGAAATGTCATTCTAGAAATTAATGTGCCAAACTTTTTTGAATTACCACTCTTTGACAGTTCTTCTAAGTTGGAAAATCACCTTGTAGTTGATAATTGTCATATTTTAGTTATTATATAACGTATATTTTCCTGAAATAATGAATTTTTATCATTTGTATCCCATGTAAGAATAAGTGCTACTTATCCAGTGTTTGTCTTTTTTAGAGATTAGACCTGTGGTACTGCATCTTAAAACAAAACCTAAAACATAACCATGATTAATTTCCGTAGCATTCATATAGTAATTATATAACCTTAAAATTTGTATTCATTAGAATGTAGCTACACTTGCTATATAAGAAAGATGTAAGAAGGCTGGAGATGTAGCTCAGTTGTTGAGTTCTTGCCCAGCATGAGTAAGACCCTGGGGCTGTCCCCAACTCTATGCCTCCTCCCCAAAAAAGACACAAGTGTCTTATAGCAGAGATAGGCTATTATAAATTTATGCTGAAAGAAAACTTAGCAAAATTAATAAAAATGGTTTTACACATCATTATCAATAGTTCTTTATGGAAAATGACTTGCTTTGTTTTAAACTTCCCTTTTTTTTTAAAGCTCTGAAACTCATCTTAGGTTTTCTTTGTTGAATTCATCTGTGTATGTGGTGTATGCCTCTGTTTGTCTCCTTTGAGACTGGTTAATAGAAAACTGATGAAGAAAATAAAGCCAAATTTCAAAAAATTAAAATATGGGAATAACAATACAGGGATCTCTGGGTTTGTTTTTTTTTTGTACTTCTTAAATTCAGTAGACACCAAAAAATGCAGTAGTTATCACTCTGTGAATCATTTTAATTTTACAATAAAGGTAAATGAAATTCTCTAGCTCTGTTGGTTTTTATGGTGTATGTGTGTGTGTATATATAATTGCATCTATCTCTCTTTCTCCATATATACATAATATACACACACACACACACTGTATTTTGCACTCTGTGATCTAGTTACAGACTGTATTTTAAATTATTTTAGATGATAAGTACACATATATTCTTTAATATTCACTTTCTTTCACTATGATTTAACAATAATTTTGAATTTTTTGGAACTAGCAGAAATTTACTCATATAAAAAATTCTATGTAGGCCTTCATTATATAAAATCAAGACAATAAAAAATATAGCCTGAAATTTTGATCTTTATTTTTTTTCTTTCTCTTTGTTGCTTTTTTTTGGTATGTGTGTGAAAGATTCTAAGTGAGTTATATTGTGATAATAAGTTATAGGTCTACGAGTTGTGCTTCACATTTTCTCCAATCACATCCATTGCAAAATAAAACTAGTATCACTTCCACTACAAAATAAAACAAACTAGTATTTCTTGTGTATTAGAGCATTGTTAAACTTCACAGCCAAAACATCTCTACATAAAATAAATAATATAAAAGAAACTTTTTTATAGTTAATAATTTTAATAATTGTCGAGATAGTACTGTAGATAATTTGACCCACACCTTTAATTAAAACATTTATCTTTCCTTTTAGAATTCTTGTATAATTCTAAAATATGTACACGAGAGAACACTCATCAGTCATTTCTTGTACATTGGGCTACTTTGTGCAAGTAGTAAAAAGCCAAGAGTGAATGGGTTCAATTTACATCTTTGACATAGTTGAATATTAAAGAGTATATACATTTTCCAGGCTGAAATATTTTTAATCAAATGGAAGTTTTTAGTATTAGTTGAGTGAAACTTTTGAAATTATTTTAGTGTTTCTGTTTCTAAGAATTTTTGGTTGAGGGATGCAAACATTAAACACTTAATCTAATCATTAGCATTACTAAGGATTAGTTTAAAATAGTTTTGGGTGGTCTTGAAGGAGTTGCTGAAATATGATTATCTATTTTCTGGTTTCAGAAATCATAGATTACATAAATCAAAAATGGTAATTACAATTCTTTGTAAGAATGGACACATTTCTTTTGACCATTAAATTAATTTTCTGAAACACACATATGTAAGATCTAAATTTTGAACATTTAGGTTCATTTACCCATTGTTTGAGATGTTCTGGGAAGAAGTATTAATGATTTTTCCATGACATCTACCCTTTTTTTCAGATTCTCGACTGACATTTTATCGTGTTATTGTGTCCACGCTATTTAGTTCCTCCTGGAGCCTTCCGAATTTCACATGTACTGCTTCAATCAGCTCCTGCAGAGTGGATAACTACCTAGGGATCCAGGCCTTACTGGAGAGCAGCCAATCATGAACAGGGGGCAGACTGGCCTTGGGTTCTCCCATCACCCCTGCCTTTTAATAATTTTAATTGATTTTTTTTTTTTTTTGCATTTCAAAGTATAGGTATTCATTATAGCAAGTTATTGGAAAATAAAAAGGCAGTGAGTTTTTCTTAATATATATCATTATCTAAAATGGAGTTTTTTTTTTTTAAAAGGGGAGGGGTTATGTAGAAGAACCTTCTTGCTGGATTTTCTTTTCTTATCTTTCTATAAACTGGGATATCTTTGTTTTCTAGTACACATTTTTGTAATATTAACCTATTTGTGTAGATGTGAAAAAGCAGTTTGAAAACTGTTTTATATTTGTATAAAATGTGCCTTAATGGTATCTTGGGGAAGAAGGCTGGATGAGAACCTTAGGTTTAAGTAAGGAAGTATGGGAGGGATTTGCCTAAGGAGTTTTAAATTAGATGTAAAATTGGGAATTTATCCTGTATATCATAATGGCATAAAGGTCCAACTACTATTAATTTAAAAAGAAAAACGTGATTCTAGCAGAATCTTGACTAAATGATTTTTAATTTTAAAGAATTTTAAAAACTGTTTTAGAATAACACCACAAATTGGGACTACTTTTACAGATGTGCGTACTTATGTTAAAATTAAGTTCAGTGTTGGCAGTTAGATATTAGAGGGAAGTAATAAAGGAAAAAATGTTCT
The DNA here is from genome assembly GCF_902686445.1 of Sciurus carolinensis. Lineage (NCBI taxonomy): Eukaryota > Metazoa > Chordata > Mammalia > Rodentia > Sciuridae > Sciurus > Sciurus carolinensis. Next base: position 91,978,288 of record NC_062218.1, on the reverse strand, counting down.
ATTTTAATTAAATATTTATAATATACGGAACTGAAAGTGACTTTAATATTATTTAAATTAATGTGGCAAAATTTCAGTGTAATATGGAGAAAAAGACCTATTTTATAAACTTGTAAGAATAAATACGTATTTTAAATGCTGAAGTATTAGGTTTCCTGGTTTTTTTTTTTTGTTGTTGTTGTTTGTTTCGTTTGAAGACATTTAAGAACTAAATTAGGTTTTGGTTAATAGTTAACTGATTCAATAAACATGGGTCTAACAGTGAAACAAGTAAAATGAATGAATTAGGAATTGTAAGACCCTGATAGTTTTATTTAATATTCTATATGAGAAAGAAAGATGGCATATTATCAAGGGATGAACTTTTTGTGTTCATGGAGAACTTTGCTACCTAAAAAAAAATTCATTTGTATTTTCTAGGACTAAAACATTGTTTCTCACTTCTCAGAATGAATTTGACTTGATTTTTTTCTTAGCACTATTAGGTCAGTTTAGCAAGATTTAATTTTTGTAAAAGAAAACTTAAAGCTTTAGATGTTTCCAATAAAACTAAAAGCTCACTGAAATTGTTCTTTTGCGGTTTTTGTTTGAATAAATACTTGTCTGTCCTGCTTTATTGATCTCAAATCTCCTTGACCAATAGAGTAGAAAGAAACAACTTATTCTGTGCATGGGTTTTTTCATTTAGACTTTTAGAAGCCAAATACTGTGCATTCTTGTCTTTACATTAAATAGGAACAAGACTATAGTTTGAATAGACTAAAAATTGTTGTCAGGACATTTTTCTTTTAAACACATGAAGCTATGTTTTCAAGAATATTTATGTTCTTTGAAGTTTCTTCTCCAGTAGGAAGAAAAAAATTAGTTATATAATAAAAGTTTTATAATACAAGTACTACTTAGATATTTGTGGCAATTCAAGGGTGAAATTGTTTTATCATTCTTATAAGAAGAATAGCATTACTTTTGATGAGAGTCACTGACATTTAGAATTCAGTCAGACAGTTGGATCATAAACTTTTTTATAAATGAAGAATGTAGTGTAATATAAAAGCATGAATTTTTTGAAATATAGGATTTTAATTTCATCAGATTTCTTAGTCTTTTTTTAAACTATCTTACTATTGAAGAATTAGAATGTTAAATGCTACTCAAGAGAATTCTAAAGCATGAGTTAAGTTGGAATAAAATGATTTCAAATTTATTATTGCTAAATTTATTACGAACATGAACAATGCTTTGAAGTTGTTTCTGGGTTGCTTTGCACTTTTTGCAGTACTGAATATTAATTTTAAAGCAGTATTTCTACATTGAAAAAAAACTGAGTTAGCAGTCTTTTATAGCTGGTTAGTGAATATCAGTCTTAAAATTCTTTTGGAAGATAGCTAAAATTATTTTCCCCTTTACAGAAGAAACAGTTAATATTTATTATTGGATTTTCTGATATTTAATTTTTTAAATTGTTACATTCTGAAAACTATTTCATTGTACTGTAAATGCTATTGGAAATACTTATTTTCTCTATAAATGGAGGTTGAGCACCATCTGTTGGTCAATCTGAAGTATTTTAATTTTGTGAAGTCAGCCAAAATTTGCTGTAAAAAGATTGTATTTGATTACTGAGGTCTTATGTATTATATAATTCTCTCATAATACAGATGTGTCTAACAACTATTTCTTACAAAATTCCTTTATTGTTGTAGATTATAAAATGATTCATCTTTATTGCCTTTACTCTCTAGATTTTCCTAATATTGCCTATCCTACTGAAATATAGGTTATTCTTTGACAGAAGTGAATGGACTTAACCAACTGTGTTAAGAATAAACCCTGTTAATTATGTAGTTACTAAAGGAGATGTTATTTGCCATGTGTAGAACTTATCAATTGAGGAAGCATAACTAGGCAATTTTCTGTGTTACTACATTACCTGAGTGAGCTGGATTTAATTTTGGAGTAATTATCTTGTTTCTTTAATATCAGTTCCAAGTTAAAAGTAAATTACAAAATTGTTGAGCAAACAAAAATTCTTGTATAAAACAATTGTTATTTTTATTATATGTTTTTATAATTTTGAACTTTTATCATATTGAATGTATTATTTTGTTTCAAATGAATACTTTAAAACTCAAGTAGGTATTAATAAACTATTTAAAGAGTTCATTTTATAGTACATATTAATAAAATATTAATAAACTGAATAGCTACTTTTTTTTTTTAGGACAAACCAAAAAAATACATATGAAGTGGCATTAGGAGTCTTTAAGATATTAAAAATATATACTTTTAAAGACTAGGTATAGAGCTGCTCTTGTATTTCTTTTAGTTTGTGACATCAAAGTCAGTGCTACAGCTGCATCAAAGTCTTAACCCTCATATGTTAATAATTACAGTAAATAAGTCAGTGCTTTTGGGTTTTAGGGAGATTGATCTTTATGTTTTAGGTCTTACTTTCCAAGTAGAAATCATTCAATGCTTAGTGTTAGATATATTCTTTGCAAGAAAATAGTAAAAGTAGTACCAAAAGAAACAAGCTTAAGAAATTTAAATTGATATTTATATTTCATAACAAAAAGTATCTGATTTGTTTGTGGGTTTTAGGGATTGAACCCAGGGCTTCATGGCACACTAGACAAGCACTCTACCACTGATATATATCCCCACACTTGATTTTTGAATTTAAAAGTCATGACAGTGAGCTTTATTAGATTGTTTTAAATCATAAATCATATTTCTGTTCCTCTTGAATTCTATTACTTTTTCCTTTATCCATTCAATGTCATCACTTCTCCTAGTTTTTTTTATGCTAGAAACTGAAACTCAGCCTCGATTCTTCGCCTCTTTCATTTTCCCCCTAAAAATTCAGTTTCTAAGCTTTGGAAATGACTCCTTATTCTTTCTCCTCAGTATTACCCTACTTCAACCTTCTTCATCTCTTTTACTATTCCAGAGAACTTACTAACTAATGTATTACCTTTAGCCTCTTTTCTATTCCATGCATATCTTTAATAACATTGAAAGTCTAAAAAAATTTTTTTCTGCTAAAACACTTGACTGTTGATATTAAGATTTCTCTGCTTTCAGTTGCTTAGTACACAATTGAATTCTTAGAATGGCAATCACGGAGTCCTTATAAGTCTGGTTTCAGTCGACCTTTCTAGCCTTTCCTCTCTTCCCTTTCGCACCCTTTGAGACCCTGAGTCAAGACCAAATGTGAACAGTCACTCTAAGAATTAATCATACTGGTTTGAGCTCTACCAGCAAGTAGATCAGTTACTAGAAGGTCTCATCAATAGAAGAGTTGTTAATTACATATAGATAGTTGTGAACTCTGAAAACATTAACTATATTTTTTTTGTTGTTGTTGTTAGCTTGTTTGTTTGATCTTTGAATTCCAAGTACCAAGGATGGTCCTCTTCTTGGAGAGGCTCTTCCCTGGGTTGACCTTTAAATTTAAAAATGAAGAACTAGTAAGTGTAGGTAGGCTTTCCTTTTCCCCCAAGATACGCTAACCATAGTGATGTCAGTAGATGACTTTTAAAAGACAACTAACTATGAGATAGCTAAACTACAATCATCCTATAACAAGGATTATAGGATTATTGCTTGTAATCTACAGTTTTCAGTGTTTCTATGCCTGCTTCCCCCCACCCCATGCTTTTTTCATCTTTATTGGCTGGATTGGATGACTTTTCTTATCATTTTACCAATGTTCTAAGTAAAGATTTACCTGATTGGCTTTCAGTGTTTTTTGGAGAGAGGATTGGGTTGGATACATAAGTACGTCTCAGGAGAATAGATAGGACTGATGGAGAATTAATAGTTTTAGTTAAAACTGATTTTTTTTAATTTGGAGATTTTTATTCATCATTTGATGTTGGTAAGAACTTTAAAAGTCTCCTTTGGGGTCTGTGCTTCTGAAACTATACAGTTCTCAAAAATTCATAAAATTATGAGAATCTCTGAGTAATGTTAATATTAACTTAGATTATGAAGCAAGTATTTTTAGTAACAGAACTAGGAATTAATCAAATGTATTTCATATGATAGATTAAACAAATTTGATCCTTTGTTGAGTTGGATCTTATGTTTTGTGTATTAGTATCATTGAGAATATACAGTTATATAACAGTTGTATACTGTGTTTTTATTTTAATTGACACATATTAAGTGCCCATGTTATGGGGTACAATGTGAAATTTCAGTACATGTGTACAATGTGCAGTGATTAAGTCAGAGCAATTGGAATATCTATCACATATATGACATTATTTCTTCGTGTTGGGGACCTTCTCTGCTAACTATTTTTGAAATATTTAGTTAATTGCTGTCAATCATAGTTATGCTACTGTGCTGTAGAGCATTGGGAAGTTATTCTTTCTATCTGCTATACCCCATTAACCATCTTCTTGTCATTCCTATCTCTCCCAATCTCTTCACATGCTTGGTAACTACTATTCTGTTCTCATCTTTGAGGTCACCTTTTCATCTTCAACATATAAATGAATATATAGTATTTATCTTTCTGTGCTGACTTGCTTCACTTAGCATCATATCCTCTGGTTCATTCATGTCATTGCAAATGATAGAATTTCATTCTTTTGGCTGAGTAATATTCCATTGTGTATTCATACCACATTATCCATATATCTGTTGATGGACACCTAGGTTGCTTTCATATCTTGACTTACAAATAGTGCTGCAGTAATCATGCAGTAATTGCAGTTCCTTTGGATGTGTATCCAGTAGCGTGATTTATTATAACATTATTTTTTTTGAGGAAATAGTTTTTCCATAATGGTTGTACTAGTTTGCATTTTCACCAACAGTGTATTGAGCATTCCCTTTCTCTGTACTATAGCTAGCAGTTATTATATTTCTTTATGATAATAGCCATTCTGTCTGAGATAAGATGATATCATAGTAGTTTTGATTAGTGTTTCCCTGATAATTAGTGATGAACATTTTTTCATATATTTGTTGGCCATCTGTATATTCTCTTTTAAGAAAAGGTGTTCCAATCATTTGCAACATTTTTCAGTATTGGGTATTGGACCCAGGGGTACTTGACCATGAGCTATATCCCCAGTCATTTTTATTTTTTGTTTTGAGAAAGGGTCTTGCTGAGTTACTTAGGGCCTCTCTAAATTGCTGGTTCTTCAAACTCGATCCTCCTGCCTCAGCCTCCCAAGTTTCTGGGATTACAGTCAGGTGCCACCTCTTCAGCTCAATTACCTATTTTTTTTTGTCAAACAATTCAACTCCTGTTGTTTGAGTTTCATGTATATTCTGAAGCTTAGTTCCTTGTCAAAATTTTCAGGTATTTCCTCACATTCCTCACTTTGTTGATTGTTTCCTTTGTCATACAGATGTTTTTTACTGGATGTAATCCTGTGTGTCTATTTTTACTTTTTTAGCCTGTCTTTTTGGCATTCTACTGAAAACAATCTGCAGACTAATGTCCTAAAACATTCCCCCTTTTTCTTCAGCAGTTTTCATCATTTTGGATCTTACATTTAAGTCTTTGGTTCTCTTTGAGTTGATTTCTGCATATGGGAAGAGATAAGGGTCTAGTTTCTTTCTCCTGCATACAGATTTCCAGTTTTCTCAGCGCTATTTATTGAAGACTTTTCTTTCTCCAATGTATGTGTGTTTTATATTGTTTGTTGGAAATCAGTTAGCTGTAAATAATGAATTTATTTTTGAGTTCTCTATTCTGTTCTACAAGTTTATATGTCTTTTTTTTATGCCAATAGAGTTTTGGTTAGTATAGCTTGTAGTGTATTTTAAAATCAGGTATTGTGTTATCTCCAGCTTTGTTCTTTTTGCTCAGGATTGTTTTTGTCTATTCAGGGTCTTTTGTGGTTCCATGCAAATTTTAGAAGTGTTTTTTTCTACTTCCATGAAGAAGTGTCATTGGTATTTAGATAGGTATTGCATTGAATATGTAGATTGCTTTTTGGAGATTTTAATAATATTGATTCTTCTATTGTTGAGGTCATTCACTGCCTTGGTTAATTTTGTTTCTAGGTGTTTCCTATTTTTGTAGTTATTGTGAATTAGATTGCTTTCTTTTCTTTCCCAGTAATTTTACATTGATGTATAAATATGTTATTGATTTTTGAATGTTGTTTATATATCCTGTAACTGATGATTTTTTTTTATCAGTTACAATAGGTTTTGGTTGAGACTTTAAATTTGTGTATATATAAAATCATGTCATCTGCAAAGAGAATTGTTTGACTCCTTTCCTATTTGGGATGCCCTTTTTTCTTTCTCTTGTCTTAATTGCTTTGGTAAGACTTGGCAATGCTGTATTGAGTAAGAGTCATGAACATGAACATCCTTGGCTTCTTCATCTTAGAAGAAAATATTCAGCCTTTTCCCATTTGGTATGATAAACTGTGGCTTGGAGATATATATATCTCACTGTGTTGAGTTACATTTTTCTATACCTAATTTTTTGATGCTTTTTATTATGAAGGTATGTTAAATTTTACTTTGTGTGTTTACTGAGATGATCATATAGTTTTTATGTTTCCTCTGTTGATATGTTTATTGATTTGCACATGTGAACCATTTTGTATCCCTGGAATAAATCTCACTTGATCATGTTGTATCATTTTTTAAAAAATGCGTTATTTGATTCATTTTGCTAGACTATTGTTGAGAATTTTTGTATCTGTGTTCATTGGGGGTATTGTTGTGTAGTTTTCTTTTGTGTTCTTCTATAAGTTAGGTATTAGGGTAATACTACTGTTGTAGAACAATTTTGGAAGGTTTTTCTCCCTTTAAATACTTTGAAATAGTTCGAGAAGTATTGGTGTACGTTCTTTAAAAAATTTATAAAATTCAGCAGTGAAGTCATCTAATCCTAGATTTTTATTTGTTGGGAGGAATTATTACTATCTATTATTATGTTGGGTTTTTTGTATCCTCAATATTCAGTTTGGTAGGTTATATATGTCTAGAAATTCATCCATTCTAGTTTTTCTAATTTGTTGGCATACAGTTGTCCATAATAGCCCCATATGATCCTTTGTATTTCTGTGATATCAGTTATAATGTCTCCTTTTTCAGGTCTAATATAATTATTTGGTCTTCTCTCTCTTTTTCTTTCTTTAACCTTCTTTGGGCAGTATAACTAAAGGTTTGTCAATCTGTTTACCTTTTTAAAAAACTATATTGATCTTAGGGTGTGTGTGTGTGTGTGTCTAATTATGTGTCTACCTATCTGTTTCATTTATTTCATTCTGATCTCTTTAACTTTTTTACTTCTACCAATTTTGATTTCTGTTTGTCATTGCTTTTTTAATTCCTTGAGTTGTATCACTGCATTGTTTATTTTTAATGTTTGCATTTTTAAAAAAAAATATAGGCACCTCCTGGCTATCAACCTCCCTTAAGTACTGCTTTTGCCATATCCCACAGGTAGAATGTGACTTTTTCATGGTCATTTGTTTGAAGACATTTTTAAATTTCTCTTTTGAGTTTTCATTGATCTCTTGCCATCAAGAGAATGTTGTTTATTTTCCATGTGTTTTTATAGTTAATATTGTTCCACTTATGTTGCTTTCTAGTTTTATTCCATATTGGTTAGGGACAATACATGCTATGATTTACTTTTTAAAAATTTGTTGAGACTTGTCTTGTGGCCTAACTTATGTTCTATCATGAAGAATGTTTTCTTTGCTGTAGCTGTTGGAAGATATTTTCTGTGCATGTGTTAGGTCCTTTGGTTTATAGTATAAAGTGTGATGTTTTTGTGTCGACTTTTTTTTTTTTTTTTTGGTTTGAATGATCTGTCTAGTGAAGGTGGGGTGTTGAATTTCCCAAATATTAGACAGTCTGTCTTTCCCTTTGGATCTCATAATTTTTACTTTATAGAATTGGGTGTTCAAGAATTGGATGGATATATTTTGACAATTATTTACTCTTATTGTGTTGATCCTGTTATCATTATATAATAACCTTCTTTATCTCTTTTTATAGTTTTTTTTTTAGTTCAAGTGTGCTTTATCTGTGTATAGCTGCTTATGCTTGCTTTTGGTTTTCATTTGTAGAGTTTATCTTTTTTCATCCTTTTACTTTGAGTCTTTGTGGGTCTTTACTGGTGAAGACAGTTTCTTATAGGCAGTATATAATTGGTGCCTAGTTTCTTTTTTCTTTTTTATTCATTCAGGCAGTCTGTATCTTTCTAATTGGGAATTTAATCTATTTACATTCAAGGTGCTATTGATTAATAAAGACATATTCCTCTGATTCTTTTATTTTTTTTCCCTGATATTTTGTATATTTTTTGTTTTTTCCATGTTCAGTTTTGTGGTTTGGTGAGTTTTTTCATTAATAAAGTTTGATTCTCTTTCTCTTTTGTGTATTTGCTCTACTGTTGAGTTTTATACTTTGTGTTTTTTCATGATGATAGTTATTGTCCTTTCACTTTGTTTTCTTCCACATTTTAATTGATGCATTATGTTGCACATAATGATGGGATTTGTTTTTATATATTCATAAATTACACTGCATAAAATTTAATTTGGCCAATATCACTCCCTATCACTTCCTTCCTTCCTCCCTGTCTCCCACTCTTTCATCCCTTTTCTTCTGCTGATCTCCCTTTGATTTTCATGAGACCCCCTTATGCTTTTCTTTTCCTTGTTCCTCTTAGCTTCTGCATATGAGAGAAAACATATGACCCTTGGACCTTCTGAGTTTGACTTACTTTCATTTAACATAATGGTCTCTAGTTCCATTCATTTTCCTGAAAATAACATAATTTCATTTTCTTTATGGCCGAATAAAACTCAATTGTGTATTTACCACATTTTCTTTATCCATTCATCCATTGACACTTTGGTTTCATAGTTTGATTATTGTGAATGTGAAGCTAAAAACATGGTTATGCATGTGTCACTGTAGTACGTTGATTTTAATTCTTCAGGATAAATACTGAGAGTGGTATATATAGCTGGATAATATAATGGTTCCATTCCTAGTCTTATGAGGAAACTCCATACTGTTTTCAATAATGGTTGTACTAATTTGCAGTCCCACCAACATTGTAAGAGTGTTCCTCTTTCTCCACATTCTTTTCAGTGTTTATTATTTGTATTCTTGTTGACTGCCATTCTGACTGGTGTGAAATGAAATTTGTGTCATTTTTATTTGTATTTCTCTAATTGTTGATGTTGTTGAACATTTTTCATATATTGTTCATTTGTATTTCTTCTTTTGAGAAGTGTCTGTTTAATTCATTTGCCCATTTTTTAATTGGGTTATTTGATTTTTTAGTGTAAAGTATTTTAAATTCTTTGTATATTCTAGATTTTAATCTCTGCCAAAAGAGTAACTAGCAAAGATTTTCTCTTATTCTGTAGGTTTCTCTCTTCACAGTCTTAATTGTTTCCTTTGCTATGAAGAAGCTTTTTAATTTGTTGCTATCCTATTTATTAACTTGGCATTATATTTCCTGAGCTTTTGGAGTCCTATTGCCAAAACCATTGCCTGTCCCTGTATGCTGGAGTGTTGATCCTCCATTTTATTCTAGGAGTTGCATAGTGTCTGCTCTGGTTCTGAGATCTTTGATTCATTTTGAGTTGATTTTTATGCAGGATTTTTCATATATGCCTTTATGATATTGAAGTAGGTTTCTTCAAACCATACTTTCTTCAGTGTTTTATCATGAATGGATTTTTAAAATATTTTTTAGTTGTAGATGTACATAATGCCTCTTTTTATTTTTTTTTATGTGGTGCTGAGGATTGAACCCAGTGCCTCACATGTGCTGAGGGCACATTACCACTGAGCCACAACCCCATCTCCTTATGAATGGATTTTGAATTTGTCAAAGGCCTTCTCTGCATTTGCTGATATGACTAAGTGATTTTTGTCCTTAATTCTATTTATATGAAGAATTACATTTATTAATTATGTATATTAAACCATCCTTGCATCTCTGAAATAAGTCAACTTGGTCATGATGTACAAACCTCTTAATATGGTTTTGAATATGATTTACTAATATTTTATTATGTACTTTGCATTGGTTTGTGGTTTTCTTTCCTTGATATGTCCTTGTTGGTTTTGGTATGAGTATGATACTGATGTCCATCTCATTCTGATGGTTTGGAAATTTTTCTGTTAATACTACCCTCAGGAAGTATCCATTCCATTAACTACATCTCACAACCCTCTTCAAATCCAGTGATTCATAAATTTGGTCTGAATCAACATTCAGAGTTCTTGTATATCCTGATCATGGTTTCTTCTTTTCTTTAATGTTCTCTGAATGTTCAAGGCTGACCATTTTGTCTTTCACTTCCAAGATTCTGTCTTCAGCATGGTCTACCCTATTAGAGACTTTCAATGAACATTTTGTTTGATTTCTTGTCTCTCATTTCCAAGACAATTTCATTCTTTTCAGTATTTGTATCTATTGGATTTCTTTTTATATCTTGTACTGACTTTCCTTAATTCATTCAGTTGTTTTCTGTGTTCTCTTGGAATTCATTGATCATTTTTATAATGATTCTTTTGAATTCTTTATCTGACATTTCATCTACTTCAATAACTTTGGGGTCAATTGCTGGTGTTTTATGAACTTTAGGAAGTGTTACCTTGTTTTTTAAAATATTTTCCGTATTCCTGTGTTGTTTCATGCATTGTTTCAGATCGATTTCTCTTCCAGTCTCGTGTGTGTGCCTTTTTAGGCACAGTATTTCACTTGCCAAAGTGTCCTAAGAGTGATCTAGATTGAGACCTCCCTTGTAGGTGTAGTATCTACAGTCTTTATGTTAATTCTGTTTTTGCTGCCTCAGTGAATGTCCTATCATGGTGTACATCAGGTGTACATCAGTGAATTTCCTATCAGGTGGGATCTGGTGGCCCACCCTGGCCATTTCTTCTTGGGGACTGGTCATTATTTGGGGTTTTGTCTTTCTATTCTTTGTATTATAGCTGAAAGATTGTCACTAATTTGTCTGTGAAGCAAGGTGCACTGTCTTTTGGTTGAGTTAAGTTTAGCAGCAGAGTCTCCACCCTGTGAACTTGTAGTATCTCTGTAAGTTCCCAGCACATCACAGAATAGGGAGAAATAAATAATAGCAACAATTGATGCAACAATATACAGCATTAAAATAAATACCTTGCTCCTGCTATGACATCTACAATGTTAATTGACACAAAAAGCAGAAAACGATGGAGTCAGCAGTTGCCAGTAGCAAAAACAATAAGTAATCATAAACTGGTGACAACTGTGCCAACAGCAAAAACAATAAGTAGTCTTAAACACGTGTCAACTGGTGTTATCCGGAGCGGTAATAATTGTAACAGCATTAATGGTGAGGGCAGGAGTTATATGAATGAATTAGTTCTAAAAGATGGTAAAAATACAGTTAAGAGAATAGAAAATGTGATGGTAAGGTAGAAGAGAGTTTACAATTTTCAAAAAGTAAACGATGTAGAAGAGATGTAGCAGGTGATGTAGGGAAGGAGGAGGGGAAAAAATAGGAAAAGGTAAATGGAGAAAGAACAATAGAATTGTTAACAGGAAAAGAGAAGAAATGGGAAATAAATATAAACAATACAAAACTAATGAAAATATACCAACCAAAACCCCTAACTCTCAATAGTCAAGGCAAGAAGAAAAACCAAAATTGAATAAAAAACAGATATGTGCATGTATATATTCCATCAATTGGCAAGAATGATCACACACAAGGAAGAGTGGGGGTTGCTGCAAGGTTCAGTGGAGTTCTGGTGGGTGGGGCTTAGGTCTAATCAGGCCTCAGGGGCTTTGTTGGGTAGTATGTGCTCTGGGGAGATTAGATCAACACACCCCTAGGTCCTGAATCTCAGAAGCCGCCTACAAATTCTGCTTGTGGAACCGGGGACCCAATCCTTCACACAATCTACTGCCCATAAACACAGCCTTCCCAGGTTTAGTACCTGAGTGTATTCACATCCACCTGTGATTTCTGACCCTCTTCAACTGGTCATGTGCACTATCAGACTCAAAAGAGTAGTGAGTTGGACAATCCCCTTCACTTTTCTGACATGAATTCCCCTGGGTAAATCTTTCTGTGCCTGTTTCTGTCACATTCTGCTATGTACACCATGATAGGCACTTGCCCAGGACAGTATGGCAGTGTTTGCTGTGATCTCCCAGCTCCTGCACCGGTTACAATGTGGCTGTCTCAAGATGGCTTCCACATTATCTTTCCACAGCCAGTGAGAGAAGCAGAGCACTTTTCAAGCATTAGTGCACAGTGCAGCCTCTGGATCAACTAGGTTCAGGCTACTTTTCTGGTCTCAGGTTTTTTTTCATATCAAATATGTTCATTCTGTTTCTGTTTTCTGTTCGGACAACACTATTACCACTGCTCCTACCACAATGGGTTTGGTCCACTGTACTTTTTATTCTTTTTAGTGTACTTAAACTTCTGAGTCCCTCAGACACTCTGACTGTTCAATATTGAATTTTAGTGAAATCCCTCTTTCACCCACCTTGCTGAGAAGTAGAACTCTCAAGTTATAGAGAAACTAGGAATGCAGCCTTCCTCTAATCTGGCATCTTGAATACTCATCTGTTTACTTCTAATGAAGGACTTCTTTAAACATTTCTCATGGCCAGTTTGATAATGGTGAGTTCCTGTAGTTCTACGTGATAGCATATCTAGCATGTGTACAGTCTCCTGAATTTTTCCCTTACTGAAGACTTCTGTAATAATTCTAATAGGATCAAGTTATCAAGTGTCGAGCACCCATTCTGTGTCCCATGATAGTTGCTTTAAAGACATTATCTTGACTCATCATAGACAATTATGCAAGCAATTTGTATTCAATCTTTTTATGTAGGAAATTGGAGCCTGAGGTTTAATAAATTTTCTTCAGAACATAATTACAGGATTGGAATTCCAAAACTGTCTGATATCACTGTTTGCCTGTCTCTTTGCTTCCCTGTTCTGATTGCAGTAAGCTTTTTGAGCATGGAAACCATGTATTTTAATGTTTCTGGTCCTCATCCTTTTTGTGCTATTCCTTCAAACATAATGAATGGTCAATAACTGTGAATGAGTGAAGTTGGGTCAATGTGTCCCCTTCAAACTGATAATTCTTTCAATAGTGTTTATTAACCTGTGGGATCAATAGAGGATATATATGTAGTTGAGGCTGAACTAGCTATTCTCACACCAACTAATAGATCAAGAAGTAGTTGTAACATCCTAATTCAAGGAATTCTTTAACATTTTGGCAAAGAATTTTTTTTTTTGGATTAAATGTACATATTGTAGAAAAACATTGAAAAGTGAATTAAAATAAAGGGAATAATAGTACATGATCAGGCATTATTTAATACACAAAATAACGATACATGCATTATATTATTTAATACACAAATAACATAATCACATAAATTCTACTGTCCTATTTTGCATATGAGAAACTCAGGTTAAGAACTGATCAAGCCATTTGCCCATTATCTCATTAAGTAGAGGAGTTCCAGTTTGCCTAACTTCAAAGTCTATATACTTTCTTCTCTTAATTTTCTGCTTTTAAACTTGGTATAAATGGTATCAACAGTGAAATTAACATTCTACAGTTTTCTTTTTTGCCTAACATTGATTTTTAAGATTTATTGAATTGATCATGTAGCTCTAATTCATTCAATTAATTTTAATTTTTTCAAAGTAATAAGTGTACATAGTTTAAAAGTCAAAATGTTAGGCTTAAAGTGAAGGATAGATCTCCCTATTTCTTCGTTTCTTAATCCTCTCCACAGATACACCTGCTTTCAAGATTTGTTTTATTTACTTCTGTCTACCACTGCCCCTGCAGATTTCACATTTCCACTTCCTGACTTTCCACTTTTATTAAGTAAAGCCTTTTTTTACTGTAAAAGACAGTGATTTAGCACTTTGCCCTACCATTTTGTTTTACTTTTTTTCTTCCCATCTTTCCAGTTTATTTATATCACACTATATGACTTCTGTAAACATTTGCAGTTGAGCTATCTATGTACTATATTTGGTTTTTTCTTCCTTATATAACTTACTTTTAGTTTTGTGGGAAGTTAATAACTCCTTTTTTCCTTTGTTTGCTTAGTTTTATTTGTACCAATTACTAATTCTTATTCCTAGCTCTGACAGTACTCTAAACTCTTTTCAATATGATCAAATTAGTAACATAGCTTTTGTTGGATTTTAGAGATATTCCTTCTGGGACCATAGCCCTCCTACTTCGGTTTAAATTTCATTTCTTTTCTGTGTTAGATCCTTCCTTTTCTTGGTGTGTGTTTCTTTTTCAATTTTAATTCCTCCAGTAGTTTCTTGAGAAAGAATGTATAGACGCTATTTGCATCCCTGACCCCCAAGTTTAGTCTAAATAGACAAGGGAATGTGGAGTCAGTTCTTCTCTAAATCCAACAAAGTTTTGATCGGCCCCCCCCCCATGTTACCCAATAGTAAGAATGAATTATTTCTTATTTTTTAGCTAGTTTGAGAGTAAAACTATGGGGGACTGTTTGTGAAAATTTCCCCTTCAGTTCAGTGCTGTCAAAGATTTCAGGTTAGTTGAGTTTAAAAAATGATGAAATATATGCAGATTCAGAGAAAGCCTAGTGAATGAAACTCCCTGTATAAAAGAGGCAATGTCAATTGTAAAGCAGTGTCATGGCTCTGTTTTCACTGATCCAATGGCATTTATTCTAAGGTAATGTTGGTATAAATGGAAATATTGAAATTCTAGTGTTTAAAAGCAGTTTAATCTAGTCCTCATATAAAGATGCCTAAGGTATAATTTACATACAGATCAAATGAGAAAGTTTTATAATTGCCTATGGAAAAAAATTAATGAAGATATGCATGTTGGCTTTTGTTTTATGCTTTTTAAGTGGAAGCTTTCTGTTTTTGACATTGTAGAGAAGTCTTTTCACATAAATAACGTCCCACAAATCACTTCAAAATGTCTAAGGGCCTGAATAATAATTTGTTTCTTGAGTAGTCTGCAAGTGACATCTCGGTCATTAACTACTTTAGGATAAAGCATTTTGCTAATATTGACACCACTCTAAATCCTTAACTTGTTTAGACTGGCATATGCTGTTTATAGTATTGTATTTGACTTGTTTGTTAGATGTCTTTTCTTTTTCATAAGAACTTTTACTGCTAGTTAGCTTGTCAGAGATCATTATAAATAGGGAGATAAAATCCTGGTGGTAGATTGCAGTGTCTTATACTGAGTATTATTGATCCATAAAGACTTAAAAGTACATTATTCTAAGGTTGTCATTGCTAAAAAGGACTGAGGAAGGATTAAGAAACTACATTGACAGAAGTCATCATTTTAATGACAGGCAATTTAGTTTGAGATAACTGAAGCAAGGGAAAAATGCAATCAATCATCACAGCAAGGATTTTCACAAATGTTTACCAGTCTATAATGAATGTTATGTAGATCATCAAGGTCATTTGATAGCTTCTCTGAAAGTAATGTTTTCATATTCTAACAAAGCAATTCAAGTATTTAAAATCTATTTTGTTCATTCCTAAAGTTCTATATTATAGTGAAGCAGCAAATATAAAGGGTTAAAAGTTGGAAAATAGAAAAAAAATCCAGCTAATTAATCCAGCTAATTAATATATTATTTTCCCCCACTAATAGTTTCCTCAGTATCTGGCAAAGAATACACATAAAGAATGACTTTGTATTGGATAACACTTTCTTGGTTTTTGTGTTCAAATTTTAACATAGTGTTAAAAATTTTGTTTAATATCTCTTCCAGTTGTTTTCTCTTGTTCTCTTGAGGAGGAAATCTCTATGCAGTTCATAAATTCCTTCCTACTCAGATTCTACATCCATGTTGGTTAAGAGAGTACTGTTGAGTTAGGAGATTATATCCAGCAAAGAAGGTGAGAATATGTGCTGTCTGCAGAACATTGCTGATGTTGTTTTCTGGAATCCCTGGTTCAGAAGACTGTAGAATTAGAATTCAAATTCAGGCCCTGTCCTTTACTGGATGGGTGATCTTGTCAAGAGACACATAGTCTTTCTTTGTCTCCATTTTTTTATCTGCAAAATGGGAATGATACAGTCTTTTCCCTGTGAAGGTTGTGGGGATTAACCTCAACATTTGTAGGGACCTAATAGTTCTTGCATCCATTCTTTTTCTCCTTCTCTTCTGGTAGCAAGGATTGTAAAACATTTTGATCTCTTTAGTAGCAATAAAGGTAGGTGGAAGGGAGTCATGATTTCTATTTTACATTTCAAAGGAAATATTTAGGGTAACTCAATATAGGCTTACCATTAGGCCAAGGCTACCTAAAAGATGAAAAGTTTGGTATGTTTTTAAAAAAATTGTTTTAATAAGTTCACGTAACTGTTGTGACTTAAAGTATTAAAGAAAACCTTTCAAAGCAAAGTCAAAACAAAAACCCTAACTTGTCTGTTTAACAAGTGTTTTGTTGGAGTCCTGTTTGTAGACACTGTTAGTCACCAAAACTCATTGCAGTCTTAAGGAGTGTCATTGTCATCTACTTTATGAATTCTACGTTTTCATTTCATTTAACTTTCATTATAAATTACCTTATAGGTTATTAATTGGTGTGTGGTGTGTATAAAATTGAATTTTGAGTGGATTGATAGTTATTTTTGTTGGTCATGTTCATTATGGTGAGAAGCTCTAGTTTGGGGCTGCTTAGATCTGGACTTTAATTCTGGTTTAGTCACTTCCTTCATGTGGATTTGAGCAGTTACTCTCTGCTCTTCTATTTCCTTATGTGTAATTAGGCTAACAATAGTATCCATACTTGGAGTTCTATTTTAATTAAAGTATGTTATATAGTATATACATATGAATTATGTACATATAAAGTAGAATATATGTAAGTAAAAGTCCTGACATAAAGCTTACTGTTAACTATTAACTGATTACTTTTTAATGCCATACTCACTTACGTACACACACACATATATATATATGAGTAGCTCTTATTGATATAACCATGTTCATAATGTGACTTTTTACATTTAAGTCACCAGTCATATGTAATAGGTATTGAGAGAGAAAATGAAACAATATTGATTTTATCCTAAATGAACTCAGAGACCCATGTTATTGGGAAAGTATATAACTTGTTATACAAACCATGACTAACATTTGTTGGTTGTCTTTTATGTGCCACACAGTGCTGGTATTGACAGTATGAGCCTATGAAGTCCATATTGGTATTGGCCTAATTTTATAAATAGGGGAACGGAAGCACAGAGAGGTTAATTTGCTCAAGGTTACATAGGTAGTAAATGTAGGAGTCAGAAATTTCTGTTTTGGAGATCTTTGAAGAGTTATTATTTATGCTTCCTCCAACTAGTTCTTTTACTAAGTACTTAGAAGGTTATTTCCTACTGAAAGGAAATTCATGAAATTTAGGATGTTATAGATAGATATGTGGAGAAACCTTGCATTTATAACTGAGTCTCTCTGAGCATGTTACTTCAGGTATTGTTTTATAGTTTATAATTTAGTGGCAGGTATCTCCTAACTCATGAATCATGTCCTGGTTTATAAATAAGTTCGCGAGTACTTGACTATAATGGTTGTTTTCTTCATGGTGGAGGCTCATCCTTCACAGTGTGTGGTTGTAGGACCTTCTCATTTATTCTTCACTGTGCAAGTCTGTGTTGTAATGAATAAAGATACTCTTATGTCCTTGCCAACTGTCAGAGGCTCCAAGCTATCTTGGTTAATCTGCTTTATTCTCTCTCTGTGTATGTGTTCCCTTCCTTCTACCCAGATTACAGAGTGGGTAGAGAAATAACAGGAAAAGCATAAGAGAGCATAGTGACTTATTCACAAAGTATATCTTGAGTTTGGGGCAACGTCTGTTCTTTGTTTTAGTTCTCCTTACTTCAGTAGTGATCCTTTTCTAGCCTGAAGTCTTGGGCCTGCAGCTTAGAATGGGCTTAATAAATATGTGGTGAATAAATATAAACAAATGGGTAAAATAAATGTTCTCCTTAGCTTGTAGCTTTCTTTACTTATCACAGTCCATCAGATGTTGGGTGAGGAGTGAAGAAGAAACACCCACAGTTGAGAACAGGGGCCTTCTTAAGAGAGAGGAAAGTGAAAGGAGCTCCAATTTAGTGGTTTATTTTTCTGGTTCATTGGACAAAATTACACATCAGGTGTCATCGATTTCATGATTTGCTTAGGTAAAGGTACTAGTTTTAGTAGTTAAATTCTCTCCTATTGCTATTTCTCTCCTTTTCCTTTCTCTCTCTCTCTCTCTCTCTCTCAATAGAGGAGGAAGAGTTTATTTGAGGGCTTGAAGTTTCAGAGGTCTTAGTCCATAGAAGACTGGCTCCATTCCTCGGGGCTCTGGGTGAGGCAGAACATCATGGCGGAAGAGTGTACCGAGGGAAGCAGCTCACATCATCAGGAAGCAGAGAGAGAGCCCCCCCTTTTTTTTTTTTTTTTCTTAATGTAATTATTTGTTTTCATCATTTCCACTGTTCTTGATGTAATTATTGGGAACAGAGATACCCTGTGTGCACACATGGAGGGAGAAATGTGAATTTTTGCCAAGAATAAATAGACTTTTGGAGGTGAATTTCAGGAATCTGCATTTTATGTGATTTTCTTCCTTATATTATTGAGGGGATATGGGAGAAAATATATAAAAATAGAGACTTTATTCTGAGAAAGAAAATCTTAAATGGTATTCATTCTTAAAGATTATGATTAATGAATGCCTTGTTTCTTTGCTCTTACTAGATACATTTCCTTGAGAACATTTCAATCCAAGACTCTACGTTTTCATTACTGTGTCCATTAAATGTATGATTTGGCTACATTTTGAAATGTCTGAGGGAAGCAGTCTCTTCCTGACCTAACATTGGAATAGATTATAGGAGAGACTGTCTTTTTTGGTAGTGTGTCAGTAGACACTGAACATTTCTCAGTATTTAAGGTTTGCTTTCATAGAATATGAGTCTTATGTGGTAGCATGCCTGGCATCCTTCCTTTTTAATCTCTCATTGGTGTTTTTTAGATGCCTGGAAATTGTTTACTTCTCTAAAGCCTTTTAATCTACATGTTTGAAAAATAGTTCCCAAATTGTTGAGCAGGTCTTTTAGTTTTGGAAACACCACTTTTACTTTTGTTCTGTCGACTCTGGCTATTCTCTATTGAGGTGGACATAGGAACACCACTTTATATGGATATTTTCAATAAACAGTAGGGGGAAGTACATTTCAGGACAGTGTCTAAGTTTTATTTGCCATTTCTTGTAATAAAGTAACTTGGTAACAAAACAAAAAACTAATACCAAACAACCCTCATAAAAAAGATTTTAGCTGATATTCCTTATTATTTGAATCTCTGCGTGGCAGCACTGTTAGATGTTAGGGATTTCAAGATTAATAATATTAGTCCTCTTAGTCTTTCTGTGTGGTGGAAAAGGAGCTTGAAGAGTGAAGAGGAAATCCATACCTGGATTTTCATATTCATGCCCAATCTCAGATTTGTCCAAGTGTGGAGAATGAGGATTCTACTTTTTTTTTTTTTTTTTTTTTTTGCGGTACTGGGGATCGAACTCAGGGCCTTGTGCTTACGAGGTAAGCACTCTACCAGATGAGCTATCTCCCCAGCCCCCGAGGATTCTACTTTATGCACCAGTTTTATGATCATTTTGGATCAGTGCTGACATGAAAAATAAGTGAAGTGAGGATTTTCCACATATTCTTATACGTGTCCAATATTGGTAAATTTTGATGGATTTAATCATTGCATATGTTTTTCCCATTCTTCAGGTTATATTTTCCTTAGATACCTCAAGAGATAATGGACTCAACACTTTTGCTGTGATTAAGGTTCTGATCTGAGGTTAAAGACTGAAATCATATCAGAATATGGAAAGAATTGAAATACTACCTCCCAAATACGCCACTTTGGCATGCTGACTTGTTTGCATTAAAGGCACTTGGAAAGCAGCAGGTTTTCCTTTCCTTCTGAACTTCCTTCTTCTTAAAAGGAACCCTTAACTTTCTACTCACTTGTGTACCAATAACCTTCGTTGAAGTCCCTTGGCCTTGTTACATTTTATAATTACTGTTTGTCTTAGTTCATTTTCTGCTTTATAACAGAATACCAAAGACTTGGTCACTCTTAAAAAATAGAAGTGTACTTGGCTCATGGTCCTGGAAGCTAGGAAGTTCAAGAGCATGGTAGCAGTACCTGGCAGGAGCCTTTGTGCTACATCATAATATGGTAGAAGAGCAAGCTTGAGACAGGAGGCAAGAGGGGCCAAACTTTTAACAAACTCACTCTTACTGTAAATAACCCATTCCTGTGATTATAGCATTAATCCATTTATAAGGGTACAGCCCTTCTAAACCTAATCATCTCATAAAGATCCTGCTTCTTAATACTGTTAAAATTAAATTTCAACCTAAGCTTTGGAGGGTATCTTCAAACCATAGCTCTACTTTTTTTATTTGTTATTTTACTGAGGATTGAATCCAGGGGTACTTTGCTACTGAGCTATATCATCAGGCCTTTTTATTTTTAGACAGTGTCTTGCTTATTTGCTGGGGTTTGCTTTAAACTAGTGATACTCTTGCCCCAGCCTTCTGAGTCATTGAGATTACAGGCATGCACCACCATGCCCAGCCATAGCTCTATTCTTTGTCTAATTCACTATGTCATTGTTCAACTGAGTCTTTGGGTCTTTTTTCTTAAGAAGACTCCCATGCAGCATAAAAAAATTTATATGCTTTTTTTTTTTTTTCTGTGCATTCTACCTTATGGTAATTTAATTCTCAGGCCTCACTGGGAAATTCTGAGGGTAGTCCTAAAATCTTGCCTTCCCCGAAGAGTACATCTCAAGATAATTCATATGGTTAGTTTTAAAGTCCTATAATTTAAAACCTATAAAAGAGCATATATTACTTGAAAGAAAATTTGTCACCTCCCTGCCATTTTTTTCAGGATGTGAATTCTAGTTTTTAGGTTAATACTTGAAAATATTTTCAACATAGTTGTGACTGAACAGTTTATCAGGGAATCAGGCATTTAATAGTGACAAGTAGCTTATGCTTCTCAGAGTGAAAACATGAGAATTTATATAACCTAAAGTTCTGGTCCTTTTCTGATAACATTGAATCAGAGCCATTTCATAGTTAGAGATTTGCTTTTAAGTCTTATACTTTGAGATAAAAATGCTTCAAAGGTAAGAAAGGAAAAGTGCTTGGTGAAGTTAAGTGTAAAAGCCATGACATATGTATATGTGTTTGTGCACATGTGTATGCACACACCCCACCAACCATGAAAACTGTTGCCTCTTGAGAATGAAATGAAAATAGAAATTGTCACTTACTTTTAATTTATTCATGAGTTGATTATCTGGTGTATGGATTTTCCAGACCTTCTATTTCTCTTTATTTTTCCCCACTTTTCAATTTGTTCTAATCAGATGCCTATTGATAAAGAAAAAACTTGTTTTTTTTTTTTTTCTTTTTTATTACCACCAACTGTACTTGAGGGTGTGACATGTCTACCCATGCAATAATTTAAACTTGGTCTTTGTTAGTTACCAAAAGAAGTTGGAAATTATGTTTGGTATGTTGTTGTATATGCAATTATTTATTATCATGGATAAGTGAAAGCTAATTTTTAAATAATAAAATTTAGAAAATGTATTTGAATAAAATAGGCATAATCATTAGTTTTTCATAACATTGTACAGATAGGTTTAAATTCAAATGTTACTTCCTTGGGGAAGCCTTCCATAATCTACCCCTGACTCATTTGGGCAGCCCCCTTTTATTTTGGCAGGCCCATTTTTATGCTCATAACCTACTATATCTGACTTCATAGCATTTATTTTAATTATTTACTCACATGTGCATCACCTTTACATTGTCAGTGTTTTGGTTTTGCTGTGCTGAGTAGTTGGTCTTGTTCACTTCAGCATAGGGCCTGCCTCCGAGTAGGCACAAAGTGTTTTAGTCAGCTATTTCACTGCTGTGACTAACTGATCTAACTTGCACAATTATAGAGGAGGAAAGGTTTGTTTAAGGGCTCACATTTCAGAGGTCTTAGTCCATAGAAATTCGGCTCCATTCCTCAGGGCTTGAGATGAGACTGAATATCTTGGCGGAAGAGCATGGCAGAGGGAAGCATCTCACTTCATCAGGAAACAGAGACTCTGCTCTCCAGATATGGAATATATACCCCATAGCCACGCCTCCAATGAATCACTCCCTCCAGCCACATCCTACCTGCCTCCAGCTGCCACTCAGTTAATTCCATCACTGATTAGGTTAAGACTCCTACAATCCAATCATTTCTCCTCTGAACATTCTTGCACTGTCTCACACATGAGCTTTTGGGGAACACCTCACATCCAAACCGTAACACAGAGTATTTGTTGAATAAAAGGCAAGGGAAACAATTTACTCCATGTAGTAGAAATGGGAAATGAATATAAAGATAACTTTACCAAGGTTACATTACTAATGACTAGGAAGTATAGGATTAAATAACACCCTGCAAATCTCAAAACATTGACAATTTACATAACTAAAAATTTCCAGCCACATAAATTTGTTAATCTTTATATAAACTAGAAGTTGAATATTTTTTGGCTATATATAATTACACGCACATACACACACACACAACACAAAGTTTTTATTTTAGTTCAGTAGTAAAAATCTGGTCTGTTTTATAGAGGAGTTCCAAACCATGTCTGAGATATTGCCTTTGCTATATTTGGAGAATTCTATGGATATCTGTTTCAAAAATGTTAGATTTTCTGTTGTACATAAATACTAGGAGTCTTTTGGGAAAAAATTAGATTTCCTTGTATAAATGTAAAAAATTTGGAATTACAATAAGGTGAACATTTTAGAAAATACATTCCCAGACTTAAAGTTATTTTCAAGGTGGCATTTGCTGTTTAAAGAATTGATAGCCCTTACCAATCCAGAAGAATAAGACTAACTGTACATTATGCAGGAATTTTTGGAAATGCTTTGACAATTTAGATGTTAACACTTATAGGTGTTTGCTATTTAAACTACATACTATAATGTTAGATATATGATGATTGATAAAAGTCTTTAGTTTTTCTTATTTTTAATTCAGCTTTTCATTATTTTTCTTCAAGGAAACTTTTTTTTATTGCCAATGAGATTTTGGGGTGGGTACTGGGAATTGAATTCAGGGGCACTCAACCACTGAGCCACATCCCCGCCCTATTTTGTATATTATTTAGAGACAGGGTGTTACTGAGTTGCTTAGTGCCTTGCTTTTACTGAGACTGACTTTGAATTTGTAATTCTCCTGCCTCAGCCTCTCGAGCTGCTGGGATTACAGGCATGTGACACCATGCCTGGCTGCCAACTAGATTTTAATAGTACTCTAGTATCTACTGATAATATGTTGCTAGGAAATTGTGAATATATTTTTAATGTTAAATACCTTTGATCATTAGAAAACTGCTCTTTGAATACCTTTTTTGTTGTAGAAAACTTAGTTTTAAGCTACTTTTTTGCTATAGAATGAATCTAAATTTTTCCAATCATTAGAGTATTAAAAATTATTTTTCATTATTCAAACTTTAAAATTAGTAATGTAGTTATTGCTAATAATTATTCCTTACCTAAAGCTACAGGATAAGATTTCAAGCAATTTTGGACTATATTTATATCTTAAAAATTATATATATTATTAGGTAAATTATAATTGTTCATAATATTGGGTTCCTTTTGACAAAATCAAACCTGCAAGGAATTTGATTTCAGCCCCTATTCCCCCTCCTACTTTCTTTCTTCCTCTCTCCATCTTTTCTCCCTCCTCCCTCTCCTTTCACTCTTTTATTTGTATTTGATTGGTACTTTCTACATATTAAATAATGGAGATATTCTCTTTGGTACAATTATGTATGTATCTAGCATGTTTCTGTAAGATTCATTCCACATTTCTTTCCCCTTCCCTTCCTTCCTCCCTCTCTCTTGTTCTCCTACTTCTACTACACTGATCTTCCCTATATATTTTTATATAGGGTTCCCTTCCCAATATTCTTTATGTGTGCTTCAACTCTATCATTCTCGCCTGTCACTTTGCAAAGTCCAGGAATAAGAAAGATTTGAAAATAGTTTACCTGAGTAAGAAAAGCTTAAGTACAACTAAGTACTCTCCCCTTATCTGTGGTTGCACTTTCTATGGTTTCAGTTAGTCTGTTGTGGTCTACAAGCATTGAACAGAAAGTTCCAGAAATAAATAAGTTTTCAATTGCTTGATGTTCTGAGTATGATAAAATCTTTCAGTGTCCCACTCCCTTTTACCTGGGACCTGAATCATCCCTTCCCCGAGCATATCTATCCCCTAGCTATTCCACCACCCACTTGTTAGTCACGTAGAAGTCATCTTGGTTAACAGGTTGTGTTCAAGTTACCCCTATGTTGTAGCTTAATGCTCCATCACAATGCCTATGTTATTCATTTAATTTTGACTCATCACTTATAATTTCACATTATTACAAAAAGAAAGTTGAGCACAGTGTAATAAAATATTTTGAAAGAGGCCTCATTCACCTAACATTTATTATAGCATACTGTCTTATTATTTGTTAGTAATCTCTTCCTCTGCCTAATTTATAAACTAAATTTTATCATAGATATGTTTACATAGGGAAAAAAGGCAGTATATGTAAGGTTTGAGTCTGTCCATGGCTTAAGGCATCTGGTGGGGATATTGGAATATATATACTGGAGAAAACGGGATAATTATATTTATTTATATGAAGAACTATATTACATCTCTGTAAGAGTTAAACTTCATTATAATCTTAAACCTTGCAACTGAAAATATGATCTGAGAACCAGCAGTATACAGCCATTACTAAATTAGTATATCCGTTATGGAAAGTAGTATGGAGGCTCATCCAAAAACTAGAAATAGAACTACCATATGATTTAGCTATCCCCCTACTGGGTGACTATCCCCCAAAAAATGAAATCAGTATGTCAAAGAGATATCTGTATTTCCATGTTTGTACAGCAATTTTTTTTTGATAGCTAAGATACGGAATAAATCTAGGTATCCATGTTGGATAAATGGAAAATTAAGAGTATTATGCACAATGGAATATTAATCATAAAAAGAAAGAAATCATATCATTTATGGCAACGTTGATGAGCCTGAAGGACATTATATTAAGTGAAGCAAGTCAGGCATAGAAGGACAAACACTGTATGTTCTCATTTATATTTGAAAGTTGAATAAATTGATCTCATAGAAGTAGAGTACAGAAGAGTGATTTCCAGGCTGGGAAAGGTAAAGTTGGTGGCAGGGAGGCAGAGAGGATGGAGAGAAGATGGGTAACAGGTACAAGGATGCAGTTGGATAGGAGAAATAATTTTTAATGTTCTGTAGCACTGTAGGTTAACTATGGTTGACAACAATTGAATATTTAAAAATAGCTGGTACAGAGGATTTTGAAAGTTCCCAATACAGAAATGATAAATGTTTGGGGTGATTGATATGCCAGTTATTCAATCTAATCATTATACCTTGTTTATGAGTATTGAAATATCACATTGTATATTATAACTATGTATAATTATTATGTGTCAATTAAAAATAAATTTTAAAACACTATAGATAACTTTAGGAAAAAAAAAAGAAAATGTAGAAATTTAGGCAGTCAGGTCCCACCTGCTGAGATCTGTGTCTTAACAAGGTGTGATTTGCATTCATCTTAATTTTTGAGATTTTCTAGTTTATAATAAGTTGCTCAAACAAAAATGAAAACAAGTCTGATGATAGGGTGATTATTGTTTTTCAAAGATTGACTTTTAATAATGGTGCAAATGCTATTAGTTTTGATGAAAATAAGCATGTTACTGTATATGTGAGCCCTGAGAACAATGGTTGATTATTTCTTAATGAATGGCATGTTGAGAAATCCTAAGTAGGATCTTCTTTGTAGGGGTTGATTTTATTCATTAAATCATTATTAAGTATTGGGTTTAATATATTCTGGGTATAAGAATTGTTGAGAAGAGTAACTAGTATTGGTAATAATGGTTTTTTTTGGTTTCTGTCATTTGAAAATATGTATAATTGAGTCAAACATCTAGATTTAGATTGATATTTTTAAACATCAAATTGTAATTCTTTTTCTTATGATAAGTGCAAATAATTTTTGTTTTCTTACCCTGATTAAATAGAATGACTAATAAATTATTATTTCAAACAATAAAATAAGAGCTATCTTAGCTTAGTCATATCAAAGTAACTAAAAGTTCAATAGAATAATTGGTGTCCAACTATGAAAACAGGAAAGATCTTTTTAATGGAGGCAAATCATTGATTAAAAACACCTAAATTATTTTATTGCTTCTTAGTAGAGTGTTATGCTCTTGACACCATTAATATATAATAGTCTTTTAGTATAGAATAAACTCATGGCTCATGGATAAAAGAAATAAGACTTTGACTATGACAGTGTAAGTAAAAGTTGAAAATATATTTCTCAAATATTGCTATAATTCAGTTTTTTGTATTTACTTATATAGGATGAGGAAATGTAAACTAGGAAAGTACAAAGAAATTGGTTTATTCTTTAATTGAAATTACAAGAGTATAATTGATATTTTCATACTAAGATTTGTCCTACTAAAGTAATTACCATGGGTCAATAAAGGAGCTGGCAAGACTTGGAGAGCTAATCTTTGCACTCATCCTTGAACCTTTTTTAACAAATGAAAATGTGTTCTAGATGAAAACCCTGAATACCTCTTTAATTCACTCGTGTGTAAGAAAATTTCAGCTTATCAAGAATTGAAATCCCTTATTTTCATTGTTAGCCCAGTTATTCCTATATATTTATAAACATTGGAAAATAGAGCTAGCATACAAACAGGGATCATCTTGCTACTTTGTATAATGATTTATAAAGTTGACTATTTTTTCATCTATGTTCTCTTGGCCAGTTTAAATAATTTAGGTCCCCTGTTGTTTTTCTATCTTTTGATCTATTGGTATAGAGCACCTGACCCTTTGAATGTTTTTGGTGCTTTTAAATTGTAGAAGTCATACTGGAACAAGAGTACTTATCTTTCTTCTGAGTTGATTGGAACTAAAAGAGTTAATTGATAATGAGGTGCACAAAGTTGAGGTTTTTTTTTTTACTTGTATTTGCATTTGCATTTATTTTATGCTGAATTTATTCCCATGCCATAAATTTTTGTTTCTTTAGTTTCTTCAGGGATATCTTTTTCTTATATGCAGCCTCTTCTGGTTTAGGAAAAATTTGTTTCTTTTCAATTAAGATTATCTCAATGAGGCAGGAGGAAGGAACCCTGTATGGGTTAATCTGACCGTGAATTCTGAAACTATGGTGGCACATCTTGGGTGCTTTGTTTACCTGGATATATATGTTCAATGATCAGAGAATTATTTAACCCCTTAAATTCAGCATTACTCTGTATTTTTAAGAATGTGCAGCAAAAAATTCAGCACTCTTTTTGGGCTACCTCCCTGTGTCCAGCCCCACTGTTTGGCGTGGGCACATCTCCCAACTCCACCATTGTAACACCAAAATGGCACACATTGCTTCTTTAAAGTGATATCTTTCGGGCGCTTGGTGGCTTTTCAGATGTGCATCCCCTCGATGGCCTGCAAAGTGAACATGAAGATTTGAACCTCTTGATCTGCATGATTTTGGGGGGGTTTCTGGGTCAAGAGAATAGCAGACCATTTTTCACAGATCACCTCATGCTGCATATAGGAAGAGTAGAGATTCTTTTTGCAGTGCTGGGGATTGAACCCAGGGCCTTGTGCTTGTGAGGTGAGTACTCTAACAACTGAGCTTTTATCCCCAGCCCGAGATTCTTTAGAATACTTCATATTAAACACTGCAAGTTGCATTGGGCTTTTTTTTTTTTTTTTTGAATAGAGATAATTATTTCCCTCTCATCATGATTTCTAAAGTTAATTTTCTTGAACACTTGGCAACCTGGAGAAGTCTATGGGAACTTCCTCAGGATAATGTTAAAATTCATAGGTGTGTGCTTCTCTTTTATCAAATTAAATAATACCTTTGACTAATAACTATGATAAGTTTGAGATGGCAATGAACATTAATGCTATTTCAAGATATCTGCACCAACTATACTATGATATGGAAACACCTTTGATTTCTATTGGTGAGAACTACTGTGGTTTATTGCCAAATATTGATAATTAAAGGAAATTATATAGAGATTAGTGAAGGTAGAAGTATAATGAAGGTTGGAGAAAGTAAATAGAAGTATTTCAAATAGGAATTGAATTTAAAAACTATTTTCCTACCCAAATTTATTGAACCATTAGAGTTTACAACTATAGAATCAGAACCCTTTGTCTTGCTTTCACTGAATTTTTTTCTGAAATATAAAAAAAAATTATATTAGGTGAATAGTTGTATCACCTAAAAATAATAATTTTTCTTCTTTTTTCCAATCTTCATCAGTATTCTTTTCCATTTTATTTTGGCCAAGACCTCTAGAACTGTATTCAAGAGAATTGATCCTAGTAGTCTCCTTTCTTTTTGTTCCTGATCTTAAAAGGGAATGCAGGTTCTCTATTAACAATAACGTTCATGTAGGTTTTTGTTAACACCTATTTTTTGCTATCTAAGATTATGGAGCCTCAAATTAGACAGTAAGTTGGTGTAACAAGATTCTTAATTGGTTATATATGGTTTAGGAGTTTTGCATAGTGAGTAGTGAGAGGTAAGAAAGTGAGGAAAATTAAAAACTGAAAAAATTTTGAATTTATTTTGTCACTGATTTCCATTAGCAGATATTCAGCTAAATTCAGGTAGAAAAATATTCTTGTATATAGCTTTTACCATTTTAAGTAAGTTATCGTGCATTTATATTTTAAGGCTTTATTTTTCAATCGTGAAAAAATAATAAAATTTATCACTTGTTTTTCTTGTATTAATGATGTATTGAACTACCTTTGCATTTCAAAACACATCATAGTTTCTAAATCAATAATTTATCTTTTCTCTGTATCTATCCTGCTATTCATTTCATCTATTATATTTTTAAATCACATTTGTTAAATTATCTTGC
Organism: Sciurus carolinensis; assembly: GCF_902686445.1. Lineage (NCBI taxonomy): Eukaryota > Metazoa > Chordata > Mammalia > Rodentia > Sciuridae > Sciurus > Sciurus carolinensis. The sequence continues at coordinate 91,949,161 of NC_062218.1, read as the reverse complement.
CAATATTTGACATTATTTTTAGTGATTTGTTATTAATACTTTGCTGATATCTTTCCTTATTTCCTTAACTTTTTAATGTTTATTTAAAATTATTGGTACATCTATTCCAATAATTCTACTTAAAAAGATATATAAAACCCTTCACAAGACAATATAGTTTTATTTTTCAATGATGTAAAGGAGAACACTGTATGATTGATGAAAGGACTAGAGCAAACTTGTGTAGCTCAACAGCCAGGAGTTCTGTGGACTGGGCTCAGCATCAGATTTGTCCTGATCCTTGCTGTGATCTGGTGCCATCTAGTGGCCATTGCCTCTTCTGGCTTAAATGTCCATTGGCACAATTTTGTTTCCTGAAATCCAGGATAGCAGCTGCATTTACAAGAATCTCTTGCTTAGTTGTCTTTTGTTTTGTGTGTCTGACTGGCATAACTGGTCTGTGAGAAACCTGGGAGTTTAAGAACTCCATGTCTCCCTCTCTGCTTCCACTTCCTGTCTCCTATCTTCACTCCTATCTATGTTTAGAGTTTAAAATTTCCTAAATAGGTTTATGTTCTTCCTAACTGATTTCTAGACTAAATCTTATTCCTACCATATACTTACTTTGTATGGTAATGTGAATTGGCAAGAGCCAAAATCCAGCCTGTGATTATTGTTAATCTGGCAGAGAACTCCTGGCATTACTGAATCCCTGTTGATCGTTCTCTTGTCTTCTCTACCTATAGATTTTACCTTCACTTTATAAGTTCCCTTAAGCAGTTCTGTGTTGCTGACACGAACTCTGCTGTCTGTTTTCCAGGATGTGATGCCTTTGGTCCTTGAACCCAGGGTCTTGCATATATTTGCTAAGCACATGCTCTACCATACAGCTACACCCACAGCCCATTTTCTTTTCTTTTTTTTTTTTTTTTTTTTGAGTGTACTATAACTACTTTCCACACAATGCTACAATTTTGGGGGGATTGATTTTTGTGGAGAAAACCAGTAGTTGACAGAATTTATCATCTTGACAGGTAACTGAGAATCAAGTTTCATCTTCACTGAGGTTAAAAAACTATTAGTAACAAATAAATAACCTTAAAAATAGTATTTTGTTACATTGCCTTCTGGTATTTAAATATTTATTATACTAGCTTTAAAAAATATCCTTTTAGGTACTCTGTATACTTATATGATTCTTTTTATTTGAGAATTCCTTTTGCCTTTTGTTTTCTTATGTTTTTATGTCTCATATACATTTTCTACCCCAAGAAGTTGAACATGTCTTAAATTTTAGAAGTTTTTCACATTTTTTTAAGCAACATTTTTACAGAGCCCCTTCACATGTTAATTGTATTCATTTCTAGCTGATACAATATGGAGGAGACTATAAGACTGAGAGGCTGGCTGTAACATTTCAAATTTTTATTGTTTTTTTTTTTTTTAAATTGGTTGCTGAGATCTAATTTGTATCACTAGGACTTCTTTTAAATTCTGTTGGAAAAACAATACATTTTATGTGTATCAAAAAAATTCTCTTTGTGTTACTATTTTTAGGGATACATCCTGGGTAGTCTTATGTTGACTACTTTTCTAGATAGTATCCTTCAGAAGAATTTATATTATAGATCCCTGTTATCTGATTTTCAACCAGTTTAAAGCCACAAAACTTGTGGAAATAGACTTAATGTGTGGAAATAAATATGTCTCATGTTAAAAATGATATTCTGTCTTTGTTGTTTTCTGGTAGATAGATCTAGATTTTATTATGGGCAGATCAGTCATTTCAGTGACACAAGCTCAGAAATAAGTTAAATTCTCACAAACTAGTAAAACCTATTGCTAATGAATGAAAAATCACTTACTATACTGCTTTAAAAACAAACAAAAACACCTCAAACTTATTCTTTCTCTTTTATAAATGTACCTTTGAATATGCCAACATGTAAGAATCAGTGAACAAGAATAATCATATCAGTTTCTATATTTATGGTTTTATAAAATATAACAAAGAATAGATTATAGGAACAACCAAATGAAAAAGTTAAAATTTATTTTATGATGTGTGTATATATATTAAAATATACTACATGCTAAGCCTTCAGTCACATCTATTTTTAGAATAATTGTGTTCTGCCACGATTATGTTGTATCTTAATACTCTTCAAGATTTCAAAATGACGTATTTCAGTATGCCAAAGAGTAACTTATAAATAAATATGTATTCAGATATATGTATATTCAGTGTTTTTTCAGGATGACTTAAATAATCTCTCTGATGGAGAGAACACCTAACATTCTTTTCCATCAAATTACATGAGTCCTTTGTTACACTTACTGAAGCCAAACTAAGTTATTTCAAATATCATAGATATGTGTATGAAGCAACACATTTAGTATACAGATTACACAGTCATATTGTAATAAATTGTGACCAAATAGCCCTCCCACACATACATTTCAACTTCAAGGAGGAGGACATGAGAATTAGCATAAGCATTGGGACTTAGTGATTTTCTGAATGGCCTAATGCAGTGCCTCTGATAGCTCTATTGGAAAAGGCAGAGGGTAGGGCTATATATTTTTTCTTTATCATTATTATTTAGCTAATCTTTATGGAGGAAATATTTTTATAAAGTTATATCTTATTATAGATTATTATTCTGCATATCAACATACTATAACTTCTTTAGTTACTCTTAAATATCACAGTTAAAAGAACTGTTTGAGAAATTAGAGGCATTTATGATTTCTATTTTCTGTCAGTGTTCAGTTCAGTGATGTCTGTTGTATTCCCGATAGTGGTGATTTCAGATTTTTGCCAAATCAGCAAACATGCTCACAGAGGTGGGAAAAAGAAAAGCAAGGGGGACAGAGTTTACTCTCCAGGTGGGTATTGAGTTTGGGAAGAAACAATGTATAGGCAGAAAGATCTAGAGATTAGTAATTGATGTCTTGTCTCCTCTAAAACACCAGAGAATATATAATCTAACTAATTCAGGCTCAACCGAAGCAATCATTTTTGAATATCTTGCAACTTAAAAATATCTGTGTTATTCTACCTTTAATAGAAACACAGTTTATGTTTGTTAAAAAGTATCATATTGGGCTGGGGATATAGCTCAGTTGGTAGAGTGTTTGCCTTATAAGCACAAGGCCCTGGGTTCAAATCCCCAGCACCGCAAAAAAAGTATTATATCTATCTCATTTACCAGTAGGTTTCTTTAATGTGATACAACTTGAACATTCCAAAAATTTGAAATTCTAGAGTCTATAAATTCATGCCTTAATTATTTCCATGAGTACCTGTAAGGATACCTGTGCTGTGTAAAAAGGTGATTATTATTTCTATGTGAACTTTTCTTTACAAATTAACTGTGTCCATATTTGCCTAATTACTTCTTAAATTATTGCTAGTTCTAATTTTCTCTAATGGTTAATGATGTGTGTTAAAACTAGGGAGGGTGGGATGAGTAGGGAGGTCAGCTGGTAGCATGATCTGAGCTACCTTATTCATTTTTTCTTGTAAAGAGTACAGAAAGGAATTGAGTTACATTGGTAAGTTACATGGACTCTGGAACAACCATTAAATGGTAAAATAGTACTTCTGTAATATTAAGAACTTAAGGTGAAGAGGTGGTATTTTATGCTTTAAGAAATATAAAAATGAGAACATAAGGTGGTAAACTAGAAGGAGGCTGCATTCCTTGTTGCTCTGTGACCTGGGACTCAAGCAGAGGAAATAGTGTTTCTCTGTGAGACAGCCCTCACTGCCCATTGATCCCTTATTCTTTGCCCCCTGTTTGTCCACTCAATTATCAGCCCTTTGCCAGTATATGGCCTACCTTTCACTTGCAGATCTCTTGTTGACTGCTGTGGCACCTACTGGGTACCCATTTGCCTGTCTTTTGCTGCCCATTGCCCACGTTTGGTCTACACTTTACTTGCCACCCAATGTCTACCCAGCATCACCCACTGAGTGCCTGCCATTTACCTGTAGACCACCCACAGACTGCCCGTACAGTGCCTGCTACCCCTTGCTGCCTGGAAGTTCATTGTCAGGGTACCTGCAGGTTTGCATGTAACCACCACCGTTTTGGGTCACCAGCTGGAGTCTGGGAGTCCAGGGCCAAGGGGCCTGCAGGTTTGCTGCAGCTACTCTGACCATCTTGGGGCATGGCTGCCTCAGTCTGGGGACACTGGCTAGGGCCTAGAAATATATTATCAGGGTACCTCCAGGTCTGGTTGCACCCAAGGTCTTCCTGCTGGGGGTGCTAGTGGCTGCTATCTGGTGACCTTTTTGTAGGATAGCTTGCTTCTTTGTGTGAGTACATCGCTGGTGGTCTCTGCAAGTTGGAACTGCATAGAGATCCTGGGACTGCAGCAAGGTAGAGCCTGGGGAAGCTGAAGCCCAAGCCATTCAATTGCAACTGGGTATGTGTGGGCCAGTCTGGGTCTGGCAAGCCTGTGGAAAGCTGGAGGCTAGGGACAGTTCCTGGGGAGGGGGGAGGAGAGTTCAGGTTGGAGAAACTGGAGAAAACTGGACTCTCTCCAGCTCAATGAGTCCTGAAGAACGCAGGGACAGAAGGGGCTAGCTACAATGAGTGGGAAGACTAGAAGAGGGAGTGAGGGCATCTTACTATCTACTTGTCCTGCCAACTGGTCTGGCACCCTCGGGACTGGAGCTGCTTCAGACAACTTCACCTACTGGCAGAGTAGGGATACGGAAAAAATTTTTGAAAGTCAACAGAAGCAATGGGCAATTTTCCATAGAGACTTTCCTTTTTTTTTTTTTTTCTTTCTTCCCCCTTTTCTTATATCTCTACTATCTTTGAATCCAAATATTTTTCATGCATCGATTTATCGAATAGTGGGATATCTTAATAGTATATTACAATTTGGTTATGTATTCTTATATTTTTACCTTTAAAAAAAAAACTGTATATTTTCTTCTCTCATTTATCTGTCTCCCTGGACTCTCTTTCTCACTTCTCTCGTGCTTATAGCCAACCTCTATTAATTCCTCCTTCACTCTTACTATAAATTTTCATATTTATCTTTTCTTCTTCTCTATTATAAACATTACATCTTATACTACTTCTGTTCCCTTTCTGTCCATCATTTGAAATGGTAAACCCTTTTAGCAAACTTACTGTTTATCTTGTAGACAATAATTGAACACATCATTTCTTTTTATTTCAACAAAACTGTAGACTCCTTAATAGGAGCTATTAAGTTTAAGGTTGTATATTGTTTGCATTGGGCGCTGTTAATAGTAGTCTTCCCCTTAAAGGTGAGGTAGTGGAAGCCTTCAGGGACACTATTAAGATTATAAGGTAGAAACTGTTCTGCCTCAGATCCATACCACTAGATGGGAAGACACACAAACAACATTAAAAATGAGGGAGCAAAGTGCCTCAAACAAACCAAGATGTTTCAACAATAGAATCCATAGACAACACAGTAGGAGAAATGTCAGAGAAGGAAATTAGAAAGTACATAGTTGAACTGATCTGCAAAGTAAAAGATAGTATAAGGAGTGAAATCAAAGAGAAAATACAGGAAGTGAAAGATCACTTCATTAAAGAGTTAGAAATTGTGAAAAAAAACAAGCAGAAATACTTGAAATGAAGGAATTAATAAACCAAATTATAAATTTAATAGAAAACATCACCTACAGACTAGACCACTTGCAAGATAGTACCTCAGACAATGGAGACAAAATATATATTCTTGAAAATAAAGCCAACCGCACAGAGAAGATGTTAAGAAATCATGAACAAAACTTCCAGAAAATATGGGATAACATGAAAAGACCAAATTTAAGATTTATTGGGATAGGTGAAGGCGTGGAGATACAAAGGAATGTACAATCTTTTCAATGACATAGTATCAGAAAATTTCCCAAATCTAAAGAATGAAATGGAAAATCAAGTACAAGAGGCTTACAGAACCCCAAATATACAAAATTACAACAGAACCACCCCAACGCACATTATTATGAGAATGACTAATATATAGCATAAGGGTAGAATTTTAAAGGCTGTGAGAGAAAAAAATTCAAATTACATATAGGAAGAAACCAATTCAGATCTCAGCTGCCAGGAAATCCTGGAACGACATATATGAAGCTCTGAAAAAAAATGCCAATGGATAATTTTATATCCAGGAAAACTAAGCTTCAGAATTGAAGATGAAATAAAACCTTCCATGATAAAAGTTAAAAGAATTCACAACTAGAAAACTGCTCTGCAGAACATTGTTAGAAAAATATTCCATGAGGAGGAAATGAAAACAAACAAAGCAAAACAAACAAACAAAAAACCCAAAACCAGCAAAGGGAGGAATTAAACTAAAGAAAAGGTTAATCAAGGGAGAAAAGGTTAATCAAGGGAGTCAAGTTAAAAACCAAAAATAAACCAAAATGACTGGGAATACAAATCATATCTCAATAATAACCCTGAATATTAATGACTTAAGCTCATCAGTCAAAAGACTTAGACTGGCAGATTGGATTTAAAAAAAAAAAAGACCCAACAATATGCTGTCTTCAAGAGACTCACCTCCTAGGAAAAGAGATCCACAGAGTTAAGGTGAAAGATTGAATTTCGTACATACATGGGGGATCTATCATATCAGATAAAGTGGACTTCAAGCCAAAGTTAGAAGGGATAAAGGACATTTCATACTGCTTAAGGGAATCATACATCAACAAGACATAACAATTGTAAATATATATGCCTCCAAAAATGGAGCATCCACATGCATTAAACAAACCCTTCTCAATTTCAAGAATCGAATAGACCACAACACAATAATACTGGGGGACCTTAACACACCTCTCTTACCACTGGATAGATCTTCCAAACAAAAACTAAACAAAGAAATTATAGAATTAAATAATACAATCAATAATTTAGACATATATAGAGTATTTCATCCGTCATTGAGTGAATACACTTTTTTCTCAGAAGCACTTGGATCCTTCTTTAAAACAGATCATATGTTATGCCACGAAACAACTCTTAGCAAATACAAAAAAGTAGAAATATTACCTTGCATTCTATCAGAGTATAATGGAATGGAACTAGAAATCAATGATAAAATAAAAAAAAAATAGAAATTACTCCAACACCTGAAGACTAAATAACATGCTACTGAATGATGAATAGATAGCAGTAGAAAGCAGGGAGGAAATGAAAAAATGCTTAGAGGTAAATGATACCACATATCAAAATCTGGGACACTGTGATGGCAGTGCTAAGAGGAAAGTTCATTGATTTGAGTTCGTACACTAAAAGAAAAAAAGTCGACAAATAAATGACCTAACATTACATCTCAAAGCCCTAGAAAAAGAACAAATCAATACCAAGAGCAGTAGAAGACAGGAAATAACTAAAATTAGAGCTGAAATAAATGAAATCGAAACAAAAGAACAATTGAAAAAATAGATGAAACATTGATTCTTTGAAAAAAATAAAATTGATAAACCTTTAGCTACACTAATGAAGAGAAAGAGAAAACCCAAATTACTAAGATTCATGATGAAAAAGGAAAAATCATGATGGACACTACTGAAATACAGAAGATAATCAACTCTTGAAAATTTATACTTCAATAAAATAGAAAATCTCAAAGACATCAACAAATTTCTAGAGACATGTGAACTATCCAAACTGAATCAAGAGGACATACACATTTTTTGGTGTGTTTTTAAAATAGCATTTATTTTTTAAATGTTAATGTGTGCATTACAGGAAAAATAAAAACACAAGCAAAGAACAAAGCCATCCCGTCACAAGCAGCTTAGTTGGACGCTTCCCTCCAGGTCATGCATAAACATACACAATATCCCATTTTGTGTGATTGAGATTGTAGTGTGTATCACGCTTTTCCACACATCATGAATATTCACCAATTCAAAATCCCAAAGCTACATGAGTATTTTTGATAACCAAGAATACACTATACCTACTCAATCTGTTGTCCTTTCTTGGGGACAAAAATTTCACTGAAGACAAATGGCAACAGTCCTCTAGATAGACATATTGGCAGAGTTAAAACTAAAATAATGCATTTCCTTTATGCTCAATTTAAAATGAGACAAAGCAACAGGATACACCAAGCTTGTTTCATTACCAGCTTTCTACTACTAAAGTATTAGCAAGAATGCATGTTCCCAGTGAATTAAAGTATTCCTATGGTACAGCCAGAAGATGCACACACCGGTGGCTCACATGGAAATGTCAATCCTTGAGCACTTGCTCCCATCTTTCCCTGTGTGTGCCCCTGTGCCCCTCTGCTGCCAGCCTAATGAGCAAGTCCTGATACACACTGCCCAGAGACAAAGCAATTCCATGTCCCAGATGCATCTTTTCTATCAATTATGGCAAAAAGTTATTTACAAATTGGCTAATTCACTAACTCTACTTTTTATGATTCACTGTCACCTCAGGACATCTAGAAAGCTTAGATGTTGTGAAATAAAGTATGAACCTTCTGCACAATAAACACAAGTACTTTACCATAAATGCATATAGATCTATGATTATAATCTAAACCTGCCTTCCAGCTACTAGCAAAGAGCACATACCCTCATCCATCCTCTTCTCCCTCAGCACCATTCCAGTGACTAAATTCAGGAATACCCCTAGCTCCAAGAGGTGGATTAACAAGGGTCATTCCCAGAAGACAGTTCTTCCTAAAAACAAACAAAAAGATATTTATATAGGGATTATTTTGCTACTTGTAACAAGGACTTATCCTTTAATACCCAGCAGTATTAACTAAAATGCACATAGAACAATGGCTAGACAATCAGAACTAATCTAAGAGCACAGTGTGCTTCTCTGTGCATACTTTCTCATTCTCCCACCCACCACCCAGTGAATCTTCCAAGTATTCTCCAAGACATCAAGTTCAAAAATTCCATTCTCCTAAATGGCAACCATTCCTATATAGTAACAAAAAAATACTTAAAAGCCATTACTTTAGTCCTCTACTTTTACCATGTATTGTGCACCTTTAAACATCTAGAAACACTAGATGTTTACAACAAGGACTTAAGTTTTAAACTATACATACAGTAGCATTGAATAAACTGCAACACTTACTGAACAAAGGCTACACTCTGAAGCAAAACCCCCTTTTTTTAAAGGCTAGAATTTGAAAGTGTCTTCCAAACAAGAACATTCTGGCCTAGAACCTTTCCCCTTCTAGTCTCTTATCAACCCAGGGGTCAGATATATGCATCTGTAATGCGGAGAGATGACTAACGATTTCATTTCCTAAGTGGTTTTAAGAACAGTCTTTCCTGTGAATTTAACTCGAAGCTTACTCAGTGTGTTAGTTTACTAACTCTACTTATCATACACTGGCAACCTCTTTAACATCTAGATAGACTAGATGCAAATTAGGACCTGTGTCCTTTATATACACTATTTACATAGTAAAACAAAACTCAGATATAAGAGACAATGGTCAGTCTTGCTTCACAGAAAATGTTGGTATAAAGCCCTTTGCATTTTCTTTTCCTTCTTCCTCCCTGAACAAGCACAAATACAACGTGTACTGCTCAGAGAACTGTTTGACATACACATTTTAAACAGACCAATTTTAAGCAATGAAATTAAAGACGCTATCAAAAGCCTACTAACCAAGAAAAACTGAAGACTAGACAGATTCTCAACCAAGTTCTACAAGACCTTCAAAGAAGAATTACACCAATACTCCTCAAATTATTCCATGAAATAGAAAAGGAGAGAAACTTGCCAAACTCATTCTAAGAATCTAGTATCATCCTTATACAAAAACCAGAGAAAGATAAATCAAGGAAAGAAAACTTCAGACCAATATCCCTGATGAACATAGAGGCAAAAATTCTCAAAAAAAAATTCTGGCAAATCACATACAAAAACATATTAAGAAGATAGTGTACCATGATCCAGTGGGGTTCATCCCAGGGATGCATGTTTGGTTCAACATATGGAAATCAGTAAACATAATCCAACACATCAGTAGGCTTAAAGACAAGAATCATATGATCATCTCAATAGATGCAGAAAAAGAATTTCACAAAATACAGCACCTCTTCATGTTCAAAACACTAGAAAAACTAGGGATAGTAGGAACATACATCAACATTGTAAAAGCTATCTGTGCTAAGCCCAAGGCTTACCAAAACTGTTATACAGATTTAATTTTAATTCCTATTAAAATCCCAATAACATTCTTCAAAGGACTAAAAAAAGCCGTCATGAAATTCATTTTGAAAAACAAGAGACCCAGAACAACCAAAGCAATCCTTAGCAAGAAAAGTAAAGCAGGAGACATCACAATACCAGACCATAAACTATACTACAGGGCAGTAATAACAAAAATGGCATGGTATTGGTAGCAAAATAGACATGTTGACCAATGGTACAGAATAGAAGACACAGAGACAAACCCACATAAATATGGTTATCTCATACTAGACAAAGACTCCAAAAACATACATTGGAGAAAAGAAAACCTATTCAACGGATGGTGCTGGGAAAACTGGAAATCCATATGTAGCAAAATGAAATTAAACCTCTATCTCTCATCTTGCAGAAAAATCAACTCAAAGTGAGTTAAAGACTTAGGCACTAGAACAGAGACCCTGGCTTAATAGGACAAAAAGGGGGACCATATCTCCACCATGTTGACTTAGGAACTGTCTTCTATAACCAAACTCCTAAAGCTCAAGAAGTAAAATCAATAATCAGTAAATGGAATGGACTCAAACTAAAAAAGCTTCTCAGCAAAGGAAACAATGTGAAGAGAGAGCCTACAGAATGGGAGAAAATCTTTACCACATGCACTTCAGATAGAGCACTAATCTCTGGGATATATAAAGAACTGAAAAAACTTAACACCAAAAAAATAATAACAACCCAATCAATAAATGGGTTAAGGAACTGAACAGACAGTTCACAGAAGAAATACAGTTGATCAATAAATATATGAAAAAATCTTTATCATCTCTAGTGATTAGAGAAATGCAAATGAAAACTACTCCAAGATATCATCTGATTCCAACCAGAATGGCAGTTTTCAAGAATAAAAGAAACAATAAGTGTTGGCAAGGATGTGGGAAAAAAGGTGTACTCATACATTGCTGGTGGGACTGCAAATTGGTGCAACCACTTTGGGAAGCAATATGGAGATTGCTCAGTAAACTTGGAATGGAACCACCATTTGACTCAGCTATCCCACTCCTAGGTTTATACCCAAAGGACTTTAAATCAGCATATTACAGTGATGCAGCCACATCAATGTTTAAAAGCAGCTCAATTCACAATAGTTTAAGTAAACTATGAAACCAACCTAGATGCCCTTCAATAGATGAATATATATAGAAAATGTCGTACATATACACAATGGAGTATTACTCAGTCTTAAAGAAGAGTGATATTATGGCATTTACAAGTAAAATGGATGGAACTAAAGAATATCATGCTAAGTGAAATAAGCCAATCCCCAAAAAACCAAAGACCAGATGTTTTCTCTGATGAGCAGATGCTGATCCATTATGGGGTGGAGGGAGAATGAAGGTGGTTTTGATTGTGTGGAGAGTTGTGAGTTGAGGGGATGGGAAGGATGGTGGGATGAAATGGAATGAAATGAAATGTATATATTACCTTATATACATGTATGATTACCCTACTGCAGTGACTCTGCACTGTGTTCAGCCAGAGGAAGAAGTTGTGCTCCATTTGTGTACAGTGTCAAAATGCATTCTACTGTCATGTATAACTAATTAGAACAAATTAAAAAATAAAAACTTTAATAAAAAATATAAAAATAAGTAAAGATTTAAAGTAATACATGTAGTATAGTAGTTATGAATCATTTGGAGACAATCTTCAAAGAGCCATCCCACATCTATAAATACCAGAAAAACTATTATAGAGACATAGAAATGAGATTTAAAACAAAACAACCTCACCTTCATTCCTAGAATAAAATGCCCTTTCTTTAATTTATATGACCTATCTTTAAATGAAAATTTCATATAGCAGCTTGGGAATGGTTTTCTAGTTAGCTCTTTGCTTTGTCACACAGTAAAAAATTTGAATGCGTTTTTCTGAGAAAGCTTTATTTTGTGATCCAGTTTTACTTACTTAGCACATTTGCGAATATAATTCATTGGAACCTTTTAGATCATTGATGTAGAATCAGGGTAAATCCAGAAACTTCACTCAGGGCCTCAAAAGATCTTCATATCAGCCTATGCCTTCTCAAAGAGTAAAGGTACATAATGGATTCATCTGGATAGTGATCCAGATGTACTATACGTAATGAGAATTTGAGGATTTTACAATTAGGGCATAAGAAACAGTAGTAGGACTGTTAACATGATATTCTCTATTAATAGTACCTGTTACCCAGCTTTGTTGATGAAATAGTATTTGCCTCTCTGCTGTTAGTGAAACTTTATATTGCTAAAACTCTCTTGGATCTAGGGTTATTTCTAGGGTAAAATTCTGTCCTCCTGTCAAAGCTAAGCAGTCTTATATATGCTTCATGTATTTTTCTATATGTAGTAGAATATACTAAAGGATTATTAAGTTCCTAGGTACATTACTATGGTCTTATTTCTTTCTTATTCATTTGTTATAGATATTTTAGAACCAATTTGAAAATAATGGTCTTTCAGATTTCTGGTTGTTTGGAATTTATTTTTATCAACATAGTATTATGTCTTGAACATATTTTGATTTGATTTTGTACTTACGATGTTTTTTAACTCTGTCAAGCATTATTCTTCAATCATATATTGGTATGTTTCTCATGTTGCTTGCTTTCTCTGAATATTCCACACCTAAGTCAGTTTTATACCTGATAACACAAAAATGCCTTAGTTATAAATTACAAGAATGTTAGGAATCTTAGAGATAAACTAGTTCATAGTGCGGGCTGGGGAGATAGCTCAACTGGTAGAGCACAAGGCCGTGAGTTCAATGCCCAATACCACAAAAAAAAAAAAAAAACAAAACAAACTAATTCATAGTTGCAGAAGAAGAAACTTTATAAGATATGGCCAAATTGCTTTCCAAGGTGCTTATGACCTTTTGTGCTCTCACAATAATTGAAGAGTTCACTTTGGATCCTCTCCAATACTTTTACAAAAGCTTCCTGAGTGGACAATTCCACTTCTAGGTACACACATATATATGTATATTATAGAAGCTTTGTATACATGTTCAAAGGGACACATGCTAGAATATTCATTGACTCTTTGTAAGAACTTGTCAATAAGAGAACTGATAAGAAAGTTGCTGTATATCAAATTGGAAGTGATTAAATGAATGGAGTAGATTGACATGTATCAACAAATTTGTTTTTATCTCAGCCACATAACAAAAAGTGCAAATTGTAGAAGGATGTATACTATATCCTTTATATAAATATACAATTTATATAAAGATTAAAAACCTATAAAACATTATATGAGAGTCATAGAATATTATTTAGCTTTAATAGGCTTTATATAATGTAGAGAATTGTGTGTTATGTATAAGAGGGGTAGAATATGGCCTATGAGGACAGCCACAGGAAAGTGACTGCCTGTTGTGTTTATATGTCCTGTTTGCAGTCTGCTTGTCGTAAAGTATTGCCAGCTTCTTTTGGCTCAGTTTTAGGAATCTTGTGAACTTTGAAAAACAGACCTTAGATTGTGTCAGAATAATGAAGACTGTCTGTAGGAAGATTTCTACGTGTTTGATTCTTTTAAATAAGGAGATAGGTATTTATTGAGTGACTGTTAGGTGTCAGGCCCTAAACTAAAGGGTCTAGACTTGTTTTCTCTGCTCCAAGTAAGTATAACCAGAATAATAAATTTCACATGAGAACATTTACACCTTATTTATGATGAAAGAATTGCAAATGACAACACTAGTCCAGATATCTTATAAATTGTTGGTTGGCAAAAATAGTTTCTGATGATGTGAAAGGAACATTCTTTTTAATGACGGATATCAATCAGTACAGGTTTTCTGGAAAACAGTGTAATAAAATCCCTCATAATTAACAAGACTTATATCCTGTAACCCCAAGTCCTACTGCTGATTATCATTGCACTTAACTCCTACAAATTTTCCGCATTATATAGTCAATGATGTTAATTAAAGCACTGTTTGCAATAACAAAACAAAACAAACAACAAAAGATGAAATGACTTAGATATCCATCAGTATGGGATTAATTAAATGTGTATTGTCATATGATAGAATACTGTGTACCTATTAAGCAAATGAGATAAACCTATACATGCTAATGTGGATCTTCCAGATATTATAAGTGAAAAAAATAAAGCTTCAAACAGTATGTCAAGTATGAATTTTTGTATAAAATCAAAAGGAAAAGTAAATACATAAACTATACATGATCATATGCATTGAACACTTTTTCTTATAAGCAATTACAAGAAAAAACAGTGAGTGCTTGTGGGTAATGAAAGTGGAGGGAAGATAGCTTTCATTTTTCATATTGTACCTTTTAGTACTCTATTTTCTAACCCAGTACATTTTTACTGTTGTTTTTAAAAATGCTAGAGTTTATCTCAGATTTTGTCTCTTCAAACTTCTCTCTTATTTTTATTTAATGATAAAACATCACCAGCTACACATGAAAACAAGCAAACATCTGCAATTGATGGAGTGATTATATAAACACAAAAACAATTATGTTTTCAGTGAGCATAGATGGTTACTGAAAAACACCCTTCAGAATAGGTCATTATTAATAGTTGTTTATCATCTTGTTACTTTAAAACATGATGTAAAGGTTAGGACAGTGATGGCGAAAGCCAATTGGTCATTAACTGTGGTAATCATTGACCTTAAAAAGGAGAATTGGTCTTCTGAATGATTTTCTGAAGTTGTTAATAACTGTATTTGAAGATTAGCCATTATATTGTGATGGTGACAAGCATGCCAAAAGACATTGGCCCCATTCATATGAAAAATTATGTTTTTACTGTGTAATTTGCAATAACATTCATCAAAATTATGCATTCTTTCTAAAAGGAAAAAATTGATTGGTAGCAGTTGCAGTGCCAAGGTTAGCATTAATGGTGCTGAAACATCTAAATTTCCTGGCTTTTAAACCTTTTAAAACCCTTTGAAGAGATTTATATGGGCTCTTGGATATGAAACAGTTCTTAAAAAATAATAAGGTCACTTTTTGCTTGCATGCCAAAAATGTTTTCTTCCTATTTTTTATAATGGTTTCATTCACTTTTGTTTACTTTTGGGTAAATGGAAGAGCTTGTTTTTGTGCCCTAATGGGGTTGCCCCCAGAGAAACTTTTTTTGTATACATATATGTTAATACAAGAATATATCTAATTGTGGCCAGGTGACTTCTAATAGCATGTTATAGAAAATAGAGGTCACAAATTCTTGTTCTCAGCTTTGCATTGCTACTCATGACATCTTGCTGGGGGCACTGGAATACAGTAGAAATAGAGTAGATAATATTCGTGAATACAGAGTTGCAAACCTTCCTTTTTTTCTGTTACACTGTAAGTTGAACTTTTATGCAAGTTCATGTCCTTTTAAAGGTGGAAGAGCAACAAGCTTCACTATTTGAATAAACTAAATATTAAATTTCCTTAATTTATCATAAAATATGCGTGATGCTCTTTCTAATACTGATTTGATATGTTTATGTAAATTAACATGTTGGTACAAAATAAAGTAATATATTGTGTTTGGCCAGATCATAAGTAGAAATTAACCTTCACTGTTAATCATTTTTTTCCTGTTGTGGTTAAAAATCATGTACAGAGGTTAGTTAGATGCATTCCTGGCTCTTTTTATACCCACCCTAGCAGGAGATTAGACTGAAATCCCCTTTTTAAAGTTGTAGCAGGGTAAGACATGACTAATGATTATAGTGGAGGATCAGAGAAGTTAGGTCTCTAGACCATGGAATGATCAATGTGCCCATTTACTGGTTGAGAAAGGAAGAGGAGAATTAACTATGGCCAACTCTGGATTTGAATTTTTCTCATCCTGTTCCTGGCTTGAAAGTTTTAATGTTAAACATTATTTAGAAAGTTCTAGAGGGTAAGAAAAGTCTATAGTATTAATGTGTAGCTTTACTTTTCCTGTTGTTCCTTTTTACTTTATGATATTTCAATATTCCTTTTTTATTATTTCTTTTCCATTTCAAAAACTTCCTTTTATTATTCTTTTGGGATTAGGTCAGCTAGCAAAAAAGAAAAAAAAAGTTCCATAATTTTCTTTTCATATATGAATGTCTTGGTTTTCTATTCATTCCTGAAAGATGTTTTTGCTGGATATAGAATTATTCTTTCAGCACTTCAAAAATATTGTCCCACTTCCATCTAGTTCCATGGTTTCTGATGAGAAATTTGATGATATTCAAATTGTTTTCTAGAAAGATCTTGTGCCTTTCAAGATGATTTTTAGTTTTTAGGGTTTAGAAATTTATTATGGTATGGTATGTTTTAACATGAATTTCTTTGAGTCTATCCCATATAAGGCTCACTTAACTTGAATTTGTAAGTTCATATCTTTTTTACCAAATTTGGGAAAATTTTTGCTGTTATTTCTTGATGTAGTTTTAGTCCTGCATTCTTTCTCTTTTCTAAAATTCTCATGAAATGAATTTTAATTCTTTTGTTATAGTTACATAGCTGTCTAAGTCTGTGTTCTTTTTTTTTTTTTTCAGTCTGTTCTCCTTATATTTTTCAGATTGGGTAAATTTCTTTTGTTCTATCTTAAAGTTCACGGTGCTAAAGAAGCCAGCGACTGAGAAAATACTCATAAGTGCAGGCAAAGTCCCAAGAAAAGAGTCTTCATTGGTTATTTTTATAAATAGTATCCAGGGTTTTTACTTAGTGGAACTAGAAGTGCTGATTTGAATGTTAATCCTTAATGTCTGACTGATATAGATTATGTCATTCACTAGCAATCAGATAGATGAATGATGAAAAACCTCCAAAGCCATGGATACCCTGAAAGAAGTTCAAAGGCAGTAAAATTAAATGCTATGAGTAAAAATGAAAATATTCCAAACATTTTAAATCAAATTCTTAGTTATAGGGCATATTATGTTTAAAAAAGGTAAAACGAGATTAGAAGGAATGTGACATTACAGTAAATATTATATTTTAACAATAAGACCAAATATTTTATGAGAATGACTTTATGATGAGAATGCTTTAGTTGGTAGTGTTGTCTTCATTTTACATGTAATAAAACTGAGGTATAGAAAGTTAAATACTGTGTCCAAAGTGGTCACAAAACTGTCAAGAGTAAAGCCAGAATTTGACACTTGATCTTTTTATTTTTTTATACACTACGTACATTCTCATTGCCGGGGTCTAGCCCTAGCAGGGGTTGTAGTGGTCACAGGTGATGGAGTAGGCGTCGGCAAAGTGGAGAACAAAGCAACACAAACTCAAGGAATGGATGCTAAGTTCTAAATTTTATTTTTCCCAGCCAGCTTTTTATACATTAAAAGGTTGACAGGTGCACATGTTTTTCCAGAACAGAAAAAGATCACAAGGAAAAATAACAAAAAATATCTTGTATAATCATTACTAGACCAGGCAATGAAGTATTCTAATTATTTTTAGTAATTGCTTACTCGTGATAACCTATAACTAAACAATAAGACATATTAATATTGCTTAACTAATCATAAAGGTTAAAGCAAGTTCAGCAGGGTTGAGTAAATGTCAGTTGTGTGGCTACTGCTGTGGTTAATAAGTGCTAGACAGTTTAAGCTAACAATAATATGACATCATCTTCTACTGTGTGAACTTAACATTGAGGAACTTTTTCTCCAGGGGATAGGTGGCCAATAATATTTACAGCATTTAGTAAATCCTAATCTTTAAGAAATGGAATATCTTGCACTTTTGTTTGTGTACTTTCAAACCAGATTATAACATGTCCTGATTTTACATCTAAATATCCTGTAGGAGATAAAGGAGGGTCTAAATCCAGGGGCTTAAGAGGCATCCCTCTATGAGGATGTCATGGCTTTCCATTAATTAAATAAGCATTGTCATAAGGTGTTTTAACTGTAGAAATAAAGAAAAAATTTCTTTATTTCTTTTGTTCCTGTTAATCATTTCTGATGGGGTTGGAGTTATTTGTCTACATACTTCAGGTCATCTGAGAGTAGTTAACAGAGGATCGGCAGCTAGAATCTATTTTTGTATTTTCTCATAACATTCTTGGTTACTCAAAGTTTCATTACAAATGACTAAATCTGAAATCACTGTTCCATTAGAAGTCTGGTTTTTATGTTTTAACCCTGGTTCTGTTAAGACCCCTGTTTTCAGGGAAAACACATAAAATATTAATAGTAAACCTACACATATTAAGCAAACAAGGAAGGAAAGTCCGCAACCCAATTCCCAATACAATGAGACTTTGCAAACACCTTTATTACTCAGTGGAATCCTTGTCAAGCACTGAGGGGAATTGCAGGTGGTGTAATATCTCATCTCTGAATCCTTGCACCTATTCTCTCTATTTTTTTTTTTTTTTAACGGCAGTCTTAACTTACCTCCATTCTTGAAACGATCTTTCAAAGTCTCTCCTTTTGAAACTTTCAGGATACACTTTGATTCCCCAACAAATGCATAAAACTAATTGCTTTCTCTTCTTTTATGTCAGAGTAATTTTTGTGTAACTGTTTTAACATTTGTCTCATGTTAGTATGGGTGTCTGTGCATATTACCCACCCAAGCTACCACCACTGCATAAAGATATATACTAGACAAGACCTTTATTTTTTGAGAATGTGCATGCTATATAGTTGATGATAAACATTTGTGAATTGAATTGAATTAAATCTAATATCTGACTCCAAGTCAGATACTTACTTGATCATGTTCCATTGTCTACTCTCAATATAGTAAGTTATGCCATTTGCCCAAGATTTCAAGATATGGAATATCTCCAGAAATCTCCCTGAATGAAGGTATACTTCTCTGATGCTTTCATTCTTTTTCTTTTTTATGAACGTCTGAAAATTTGGGGTTTCCCCCATGTTAACATGTAATTTTTTCTACTGTTTACCCAAATAACTGATTTATTTTAAGGCAGTTTTTCTGAGTTTATATTGTATGAATTTTTTACAGGCATTATCTTCTTTAATCCTCATAACAACTTATTGGGGGATGTATTATACTAGTTCTGTTTATGATGAGATTATTGGGATTCAGAGAGATTAAGTATGTGATTTGTAGGTGTTGAAATGAGTAATTCAAATGACTCCAGATTCAGATTTTAACCTTCTGGAGTCATAGCTAACCCCATTTGCATATTTCTTTTTGTGTACAGTATACAAAAAGTCAGCTTTTCATTATTGTAGCAAAATACCTGAAATAATCAACTTAAAAAGAGGAAAGATTTATTTTGATTTATAGTGTTGGAGGTTTCAGTTTATGTTTGGTTGGCCTGTTGCTTTTTTGGCCTTAGATGGGGCAGCATATCATGGATAGAGATATGGTAGAGTAAGTTACTCACCCTGTGGTGACTGGGAACCTAAAAAGGCACAGGAAGGTGCTGGGTCCCAATCTCCTCTTCAGGGGCACACCCATAATGGCCCAACTTCCTTCCACTGGGAGCCACATTTTAAGGGTTCCACAGACCTCCCAATAGTGCCATAGGCTGGTGACCAAACCTTTTAACACATGACACCCTTTGAGGAATACTTATCCAAACCACAGCATATACATACCTATATAATATATATGTTTACCAGTTTCTAATGTATATATTTTGAAAACATGACTAGGAAAGAGAGATTTGTGTGTGTTTGTGTGTGTGAGTGGGGTACAAGTTGTATGGCATCTCTTCCTCACTTATCCTTTTGTTCAACCCCTTGTATTGGGTGTTAATTTCTGTGATTGGAGAGGAAGAACCAGAAACAGAAGAAACAGAGAGACAGAAAGACATTGTGAAGTGGTGGGCCCCAGCAGAAAGCCTTTGGGAGCCTTTATGATGAAGTTTGGCATAGAATGAGGGAAGAGGCCATTGGTTTCCCTTCTGCTATGCTCTGGTACCCCGAAGCTGTGGAAGCTGCAGGAGATTCACTGTGACTCTGGAGTGCTCTTGAGAGTCAGGAAAAGCTGTACACTCCACTGAGTGGCTCTGCTGTCACAGATGAGGACACAGTAGAAATCAGAGTAAGTCAACAGCTTGTAGAGACATCAACTAATAGATAGGTATTTGAGCAGAAGTAAGGTGCTACTTTGGGCATCTCAGAAGACTATGGAAAAAATTTGGAGATGTTGATTTCTAGTTGTCAGGCTAATCAGGAATTCGAGCTCCCTACTTAGGTCATTAAAAAGCAAATGTGACTCTATTTTATAGTTCCATGCAAGTGAAGTCTGGGATATATTTGATTTATATTGTTGTCAGATTCAATGCAGGTGAGAAACTGTGCAGTGTAAGCTTATCATCACCATGATGCTGAAGCAATGGGTGTTACAAATTCCTGGAATGTGTCACTCAACTAAATATCACATATTTGTGTACATTTGAAGTACCTTTTAATACCCAGGTTCCAACTATATGTTGTATTAGTGATTTGATTTTTTATATTTCTGATTTGTATTTCGATTCTAAACTAGCACATTGAATAGCGTTCTTCCTACTTCTTAATAACTTTTTAAAAATGTTACTTTTTTCAAAATATATATATAAATATAAACAGCTTTTTAAGAACTGTCGTTTTTAAATTAAGAGTATACTTAGATGTAGTATGTACTGTTTTTATTGTAATTTTTATCTTATTGCATGGTTTATAGAAATTGCTTTGGAAGAATAAAGGCCAGATAGCAATATGGTACTGATTTATATTTAATATTTCTTATGTTAAAATATTTTATAATCATTTTCTTCTCCAAGAAGATTTTGCCCTTAATTTCTTAAATTTTCTAAGCTATTATGAAAATTACTTAAGCTAAAGTAAGAGAATTTTAAAAGAGAATAAACCTGAAAAAATTTTCTAATGTTTTCTTCCCCTTTTTTAGAATATGTTTTCAGTGACTATAAGCATGTTAAAAAAAATATTGATGGAGAACTTTGGAAACTTTGAATAGCATAAAAATTTAAATAATACTTTATATTCCCACTGTGAAGAAGTAATTAATATCTTATGTCATTAGATTAATTTCCTCCCTCCCTCCCTCCCTCCCTCCCTTCCTTCCTTCCTTCCTTCCTTCCTTCCTTCCTTCCTTCATTAAAAGTAAAAAAAAGGCAGACCTTGAACTTGCCATTCACCTACTTCAGCCTCTGCAGGGATTGCAGGCATGCATTACCACACCTGGCTTGTAATATATACTTCTTAATGGAATCATGTTTATACCTCTAATAATTTTATATCTGGATTTTAAATTATATTTTTCTACTTTATTAAATATTTTTAGCAAATATTTATGATCTTTTGTGGTCCTATAGCACTCTTTCAAAATATACACCATCATTTAGCCATTATCCTATTTTAATATATTTGGGAAATTTCAAATTTTTCATTAGTATAAATAGTGTTGCTGTGAGCAACCTGGTCTACAAACCTGCTTCTTCACCTAGTTTACTCTGTGGAAAACCCGTAAGTGCCCTCCCTGAGTTAAAGCATATAAACACATGTAAGATTTTACATTGTAGTATAAATAAACTTAAACAAAAATTATCTAACACAGTGCCTGGTAAATTTGCGCTCAAATACTAACTTTTTCTTAGTGCTAGAAATTCTGAATTGCATTTGTTGGTTTGTCTTCATTGATGTGGTTTTTCCATTATCTTCCTTTCCTGGATTAAGGGATTAATTGTTTTCATTCCTTTGTATATACAGAAAATGTTTATTGAGCACTTACCATCTGTTGTGTTAACTTGGACTTGAGTAGTTTTCTTATGAAAATTCTTAAAAACAAAGATCTACCTGGAGAGATGAATATGTTTTGACATTGTCTAACAGAAACTTTGCCAATTCTTGAGTTTTTGTTTTGTTTTGTTTAGTTTGTTCTAGGGATTGAACCTGGGATGATTTACCATGGAGATATATCCCAAAATCTTTTTATTTTTTATTTTGAAACAGGGTCTCACTAAGTTGCTGAGGCTGGCCTGGAGCTTGGAATCCTATCTCAGCCTCCTGAGTTGCTGGGATTACAGGTGTATGCCACCACACCTGACCCCATTCTGAAGTTCTAATTTTAAAAATGAAAGAGATTTGTACAATATGCTTTTTTTTTTTGCCCCTCTGTCAAAATTGACATACAAAACGCCTTCTTTAGGAGATCAAGTGGAGGGATGAATAAGGGGAAGCTATGTAGGATGGATAAGGGGAAGCAATATAGAATGAATTCTTAAGAAATCATGTTATGTGTATGTTTAAATATATTACAGGGAACTTAACCTTTATGCATAGGTAGAAAGAACCAATCAAATATAAATTAATAGAAAGCAAAAGGAGTCTAGTAGAGGAAGGAGAATGAGGGAGAGGAAAGAGGACAAGAGGGAAGATGGGGCTGGGGGAATCATGAACTGAAATTGAATTCCATGCATGTATGAATTTGTTAGGATGAACCCAACTACTATGTACAGTAGTACAAATCACAGCTATAAAGCTCTAATTAAAAAAGAAAAGAAAATGTATTCTTTGCTTTTCTGTTATTTGTGTGACTTCCTTTGTGGAGGATAAGTATATATATCAAGTGGACTGTGTTAGTCCAATTATTGTGGGAACCTTATTTAAAGGAAGTGGGATTTTATAAACTATTTGAAATGTAAGAACGAACATTTAGTGAGCTCTGAATGTATTTGTCTGACATGATGAAAAATGTATAACTTAATTTTGGGTTTCATTTTGATGATAGGTTTTCTTAAACAATGTTAACATGAATACGTAAGACATGTTCTGTATTCATACATCAGTGTTTGTATTTCCTTTTTTAAAAAAAGTGATTATTACTTGTCATTTGTAATTAAAATAGATTATTAGGGCTTTATACCTTGGTTAGATTTTATTCATCCTGGGAAGCATTTTTTGCTACTAAAATATTAAAGTCTAATCTGAAATATTTTTACAAACATGGGTGACTTTTTGAAGGTTATTATCTTCTCTGCCCTTACTTTTCACTTATATTATCAGCCTTCCAGGGATGGGTATATTCTCTGTTGCTTTGGAATATTACACATTTAAATCAAGTTTATTCATACTCAGTATGATTTAAATAGCTTCCCTTATATATTTCCTGTACAAACGAAATTTGCAATCCACTTGTTACCAGAGAGCTTACATATTTAATTTAAGGCATATGTACTTTGTTATGCTTTCATTTTTTTTGAAGTCATTCAGATTAGTTATACATGACAGTAGAATGAACTTGCATTTTTATAGATCATACATAAATGGAGTATAATTTCTCATTTTTCTGATTGTACATATTGTAGGATCATATCAGTCATGCAGTCATGTATGTACATGAGATAATAATGTCTGTTTCACTCTACTATCCTTCCTACCCCCTTACCCCTTCCCCTCCTATCACTCCCCTCTACCTAATCTAAAGTAACTGTTTTTCCCTAGCACCCCCCACCATTCCTTATTGTGAATTAGCATCCATATATTAGAGAAAACATTTGGCCTTTCGTTTTTTGGGTTTAGCTTAATTCCCTTAGCATGATATTCTCCAACTTCATCCATTTACCAGCAAATGCCATAATTTCATTATTCTTTAAAAGCTGAGTAATATTCCATCACATTTTATTTATCCATTCATCTGTTGAAGGACACCTAGGTTGGTTCAATAGTTTAGCTATTGTGAGTTGAGCTGCTATAGACATTGATGTGGCTGCATCACTGTGGTATGCTGATTGTGTAACACTAGGGTACACCATGTTCAAGTACTATTACGGTAAAATAATATATCAGATCACAACATTAAAATGGAATTATTATATTTTAACAAAACAGTTATTTGGATTTCATCTTTTTTATTAACTATAATTTTGCATACATTGCAAAGTACTGATCATCCTGTTATGTACAATTAAATTTCTTACTGATATTTTACTAACTGAATGTTTTGTTTAACTTGCACTTTTTCCCCCTTTTATATATAACTTCATCCTGGTGAATAAAGTGTAGCATAAAACAGTTTATGTATTATAGTCATCCTCTTTGCTTGCGGGAGAATAGATGCAACACATCAAAACAGATTTTCATTAAATGCTGATTTGTATTCTTTCAAGTATAATGATAGGAATAAGCTTAATTTGTACAATAAAGTTCAAAATGTCAGCTTCAGGGAAGTAGGGAAAGGAAATGTGTATACATTGAATAGTGGCTAACCTTTATTGAGCACTTTGTGTTGTATGTATCTGGTACATGAGTACTCTCTTAGAATGCTCACAAGAGCCCTCTTAGGTTGGTATCTCATTTCACACTTTTCAGATAATAACTTCCTTAACGTCACACAGTTAATAAGAAGTGGAGCAGAATTTTAATCCAGGCAGTCTGATACAAGTTTAATATCACTGATTTTTAAATTAGTCTAATACATATTTAAAATACTTTCATCCAGTATTTTGACTAGTCAATAAAGAAAGGATATGACAGTGAGCAAAGGGTTCCAGAAGAAACATGAGGAGAAGGAAAGAACAGGAGAAAGGAGGTAAGGTGACAGATGGAAATGCAGGATGGGGGACAGGGCAGCAAATGGCACTGAGAGGGAAAGGTATTTAGGCAGAAGTCAGGGAAGGAAAGCAGAGAATGCTCTTACATAAGTAAGGAAAGAACCATAGACAGTTTGGAAGACCAAATAAATTGCTTTATCATGTCTGATTTTCCCTTTGCTTTATGAATTTTAGCATCCTTTTTGAAATACTAATTAGCTGTGCTGCTGTTCAGAGCTCTTTCACTGTGCTTTTTGTGTTAGCCTTCTAGGACTTAAGTTCATTTCATCTTTTTTGAGGAAATGTCATTAAAACGTTGATGATTCAGAATTCAAATTGTATATATTGCTTCTTTTTTCTCTATTTTTTTTTACATAACACATGATATATTAACATGATCAAATTTTGGCAAGTGATCTACATGGTAGTTTAATTTAGTCTTCAATCATACTCTTGTGAATTTCTTTATTTTTTGAAACAAATTCTTAAAGTAGCCATATCTGTTAACATAAAGGATTTATTTAAAAATAAAATAATGTTTGAAAGAATGGAAAAGGGATCCTTTACTTTCAGAGAACCAAACATTTTTCCTGTGATATAACCAAAGAAATCTGTGTTCATGAAACAACTCTTAGACCCACATGTGACCCTGGATAGTTTACTTTAGCTTCTCTGTTTCTTTATATAAAATGGAAATTATACCTATCTGTTTGTTACTGGGCTAGTGTAACAAATGTGTCTGCTGGAAAGTACTTTGTAAATATTATTCTTATGTATACCTTTGGTTATTAAGTTAATAAATTACTTTTTAGATTGTCACTTTAGTGAATTAAAGAATGAGCCCAGAATATACTAATTCTTCTGTTTCATTTAGAGTATACAAATACTATCAATAAACTTAATAATATTAGACAATGAAACTTACAAAGTTTGAAGGGAAGTCATACCTAACCTATAGATGTTTTAATAGGAACAGGTCTGTGCACCATTAGTTGTGGACCAATGTCTTTGCCTTTCACGATACATTTGATGCAGAACTTATAAACCTCTTTTTTATCAGCCAATCTGACTTTTCCATATGGAAACTAACATTAAGCAAGATAGAATGTGCAAAAATAAGGAAAGGTCAAATAAGCAATCAAATTATCAAATTTTCATTGGACACTAATGGAAGTTTAGACATTTGGAAGATGATTAGCTATGAATTTCAGTGCCCTTGTTGACAAAGGGTCAGTTTTTATAAAATTGTGGTAAATTTTTAATGAAATCTTTAAATCACTATGTTGGATTCTCTCCATTAAAAGCTATATATAGTTTATATTGTCTCATAGGAACACTTTTGCTGAATTACTTTGATTTAAAAAGAAGTTTAGAGATATATAGAAGCATTCAGAGTTACATATGATGTTGTAGAAATGGATGAGGGCTAGGCATAGCACTAAGAAGATTGGTAAATGGAGGTTTCTTTTACAACTTTGCCTAGTTTTATATATTTTTGAAAATTTCACAATAAACAGTTAAGTTGTACTGCCTTACGATTTTGATTTGCCTGATAAAATAATTTTATAGTGCTAATTTAAAGTTGTATTAGTAAATATGTATTATCCAATTCTTGTTTTCTCATAACATAAGCAATATTTATTATACCTCTCTATTAAAATGTTAGTCTTGTAATTAAGAATTCAAATGTTTCAGGAAAATGTTTATAATAATTGAGTAGTATTTTAGTCATGTTTTTGCCTTCTTTCCACATCAACTACATAATTATGGCATATGTAGAAAATAATAATTTATTGACTCCTGCAAATGATTATGTAATATAATGATTACACTTGAAATAAATGTTTGTTTAACATGTGCTCCTCTTCCTAGATCATGAGCACCTTAAGGGCAATTGTCTATCTTAATCACTGTATGTAACGTAGAACTTGTCACTTGACATTTTCTCAGTAAATATTATTGTTTTACCATGATTTAAAAGAAGTGGTTAAGTAATTTTTTCAGATTTCTTTAAAAAATTTACTAGTTATGAAGTGTTTTTTAAGTGAAGACCACAAATGATGAAGGTCTTACTGAATTAATTTATTAAGTGAATCAATGTCAATTCTTTTTCTCTTCATATTTAACTGTTTCCTTTTATATGATAAGTACCAATTTGTCGTGTGTTTTTGTATTGCTATTTCAAATGAGAAGGCTTCCTGCTGCATTAATAGTAAGTGTACACACTTCATCTTGTGAAAGATATAATATATAAAAGCAAAGGAAGGTTAAGAAGAGATTTTTTTACATAGATTTTGAAAAATCAAAAAAACAAATAGAAAAATTTTATAGTGTTACATTTTTAAAGTGCCTGTAAGAGTAGTTTATATTTATTGGGTTTTGAAATGCATTTATTCCCTTGGGATTTTGGTCAGCACAGTATTTCATGTAATTTTTGTAGGTTGTCAGTTACGGTGCTTACCCATACTGGCACACAGCCAGGCCTGAGAACTGTGCCTTCTGGTGTAGTTTTAATATTGTCCTCTGTGAATGTGGACCTTGCTGTGGCCATAACTTCCTGGTCAAATTCCCAGAGGCCAGCATTTCCCTTTAGTTAGTCCTGTGTATACCTGCTGGACTTTCAAGTATAACGTTCCCTTTATCACCCTTCCCTCAGAATCATTAATGAAAGATTCCAACAAGTCAGTATGTTGAAAGTCAAGGGGGCTTTATAATCTATTAAAACCATACATTTCTCCTATTACTAATAAGATAAATCACCTCAATATCTAGTCACAACCATTCTGCCTGGCTTTCAATCCTCCATAATCTAGTTATGTCTTCAAACTTGGTTTCAGGTCTAGTCAGAAGACCTTGGGAAAATGAACTGAATGGAACTGGGATATGATGTACAGATTAATATTCACAGCGGGGACTGGGGTTGTGACTCAATGGTAGAGCATTCAACTGGAATGCTTAAGGCACTGGGTTGGATCCTCAGCACCACATAAAAAATAAAATAAAGGTATTGTGTCCACCTAGAACTAAATATATATATACATATATATTTTAAAAAATATTCACAGGGATGCACTGGTAGTTTTGGGATGTAGGCTTATTCACATCCCAATTTGTAGCCTCTGCTTTTGGAGGTGGGAACTATGTCTTATCTTTATATGGCATCAGCACTAAAATGAGATATATGCATGTAGTAGATACTCAAATATTTGTTGAATTCAAGTGATTTATGAGCTTGAATAGCTTTCAGTGAAATAAGTCCTTTATTAGACACTGTAATTAAAGACTTAGTGGACTGTGTAGTAGCTGTTCAGGATTGGAATAACTTCTCTCCTGCTTCCTAAATTATAATCCATTGAAATGCTTCACTTTGGTCTCTTTAAATACCACCAGTTACTTGGGGAAAGAGATAATCAGACACCAGAACTATTTCAATTAGCTCATGCCCAGAATCTGTCTTGCTCTTCTAGTCTGTTGAATATTATTGAACTGGAACTCACGAAATTGCTCTTCTCTTCAGGTTTAAGCTAAGTGTAGCATCTAGAATTAAGCAGATTGCCTCATACTGACTTCATCTGCAATTAGAGGATGAGGGCACCTGTAGACCCACTGACCACTTAGGCTGTAAGGAATGAAGGAATTAATTAAAAGTTGGTGTTCCTACTGGAAAATGCCCCAGAAAGTAGCCTCACTATACTCTTGCTCCCTATTTTTCCTTGGGAATGGAATGAAGAACTTGTATTGGTCTTGAGGTCCTGAATTAGATTAGGTAGCCATCTTGTTGATACTTTCACACTAGTTTTCCATTTGACTCCAAATATATCAGTGAAGAATCAAAGTACTACAGTTACTTTCTTTTAGAATCCTGACTTTAGATTTGTGAAGATGTTTATCTAGTCTTAGTCACTTATTTGTGCCACTTGGAAGCAATAAGATCAGTAGTAGTTTAGTTTTTTTTAGCATTTTTTTTTCAATATTTACTCAACAAGTCACTGGTATGCATCAAAATAGTACTTCATTCACTCATTCAAGTTTATTTTTGGAGCTCTTGTTTCTGTTTGAGATCCTGAACCACACACTGGGTGTATGGTAATGACTAGTATGGATGCAGAGATTTCACATAGAAGCAAGAAGGGAGAGTGGGATGAAATGAGATAGAAGAGACAGGGGAGAAGTGAGTTTATGAAGGGCCTTGTAGATTATAGGAGGAATTCAGATTTTATTCTAAGAGTAATTGGTACCATTGAAAGACTTTAAATAGCAGTCTAACATACTCTGATTTATAATTTTTGAAACTTATTCATTCTGGCTTGATGGGTGGAAAATAGATTGATGGGGGCAAGAATGGCAGAAGGGGTCCGGTGTGTAGGCCTTGTGTTAGTTTTTCATTGCTCTGACCAAAATACCTGACAAAAGAGCAACTAAGAGGAGGAAATATTTATTTTGGGTATACAGTTTCAGAGGTCTCAATTCCTGGTTAGCTGACTTCATTATCCTGGGCCCAAGGTAAGGCAGAACATTGTTGCTGAAGGGTATGGTGGAGGAAACCTGCTCAGTTTATGATAGCCAGGAGGCAGAGAGAGCAAGGGAACCAGGAACAAGATATATTCTCCAAAGGCACACCCCAGGTGACCTACCTGCTCTAGCTATATTCCATTTACCTACAGTTACCACCCAGTAGTTCCATCAAATTATTAATATCATCATTGCCTAAAAGCCCTGCTTCTGAACCTGGCTACATTGGGAACAGTTCTTCCAACACATGAGATTTTAGGAGGACATTAAAGATAAAACCATAATAGCTATTGACAATTTCCACAGGAGGGATGATGTATCATAGACCATGGTATGGACAGTAGAGATAGCAAAGAGATAACCCCAATGCATACTCGAGGCCTTCTTCATTTATTAGATTTATTTAAGGTCCAGGGAACCATTTATTAGATTTATTCATGGTACTGTTTTTGGATTGATCCCACAAAAATAATTAAGAGAACTTTTAAAAGAATATATTTCTGAGCCCTAAAACTCATAGGTCTAGGATAGGATAGGGCAAACTTTTTTCAGGAAATGCTATTATATTGTTTGTTACACTTATACATATACTCAATGCAACTTCTGTAATAGAATAATACAGAATATAGAACAGTACCAGCAATATAAAAATGTCCAAAGATTGTTCTACCTTTTTAGATTTAATAGTACAAATTATTTTCTTCCCCAGATATACTAGTAGTTATTCTTAAAATTAGGTTCATGACCCAGTCATTTCATCTATAAACTTTTCTTCATTGTTTCACATGGGAGCTTTTAGGGGACATCTTATTTTTAAACCATAACACTCACTGAATCAATCTTATTCTGCTTGAGATAGATCTCTCATCATCTAAGAAAAACTTCAAGTCTTGAAATAAGGTTAAATTGCATCTCTTTATAATCTTGAAATTTATCTAAAAACTAATTTCATTCTTAGGTTTTTTTCTTCTTTAATTTTAATCCTTTCTAGATAGAAGTGCTTTCTTGGATTCCAGTAACTACATCTTTGGTTTTATAATTTATTACCATTAATCTAATCTCTTCATCACTTCCGAATTACCCCCAACCCTCTGCTGTGCATCTCTTTTTCAGGGATTGGGGTGGGGATACATGACCATCACAAAATTGTCAACATCCATTCTATCTGCAGGAGATGAAAAAGTTATTAAAGGATAGCTCTTCTCCTTAAAAATTCCCTATAAAGGGCTGGGGTTGTGGCTCAGTGGCAGAGTGCTTGTCTAGTATATGTGAGGCACTGGGTTTAATTCTCAGCACTGCATGTAAATAGATAAATAAATAAATAAAGAAATACGTAAATAAATAAATATTAAAGTCCACCAACAACTAATAAAAATATTTAAAAGAAAGAAAATTCCCCGTAAAGTAGACCCACTATGCCTTGATCACTGCCTCTGTTATTTCTCTGAGGATGAAGGGAAGACCTTGAATTTGCTCTTCCATTTGAGGAAGATTAGTATCATGAAAGGAATCATATCCCAATTTGTATAATGAAAACAAGCTGGGTTTCAAAACTTAAAAGACTAGAGTTTTAATGCCCATGTGGGCAGGACTGGGGTTGCTCAGTGGTAGAGCACTTTTTATGCCTAGGGCCCTGGGTTTGATTTCTGGCACCACACAAAAACATGCCCCATTCTTCCCTGTCATTTTGCCACGTGCTAGTGGTTTGATTTTTTTTTTTTTTTAAGGAAATCAGTCTTATTTTAGTCACCTATTAAATGGAGATAATAATGCCTCTCAAGGCTGTGTTGAGGATCCCAGATAATGCATAGAGAGCTCTTAGTTTGCTCTTAGTAGATTTAGCTGTTTTTATTGTCTATTCCCTCTTCAACACCTTGGTTATGAGCACCCCAAGCCTCAACTGAGTGGGAATTATGTCTAGAGACAGAATCTCTAGGTTTAGAAGCATAGTATTTGTAAACAGTAAATCTCTGAGAAGAATTAGTGAGCCAGGCCTGGTGGGGCAGTCCTATAATGCCAGCAACTTGGAAGGTTGATGCAGGGAGGATCTCAAGTTTGAGGTTAACTTTGCAACTTAGCAAGACCCTGTCTTAACAAACAAACAAGTAAAAAGGCCTGGGGTTGTAGTTCAGTGGTAAAGCACTCCTAGACTCAATCCCTAGTTACTACCTCCCCCCAGCTGGTGACCCTGTATTGCCATTCTTCACTTTATCTTTATTTTGGCTATGAGTTTTTTAATTACATAAGGCCATTTCCACCCCAGTGGCTATTACAGTTATCTCCCTACTCTAGATTTTGTAAACCACTTATTTCAACCTCTGAAGGGGCTTCTGTTATCCTCACTTTTGATCTTATAGGAAACCTCCCTCAAAAGATTTCTGATTGAGTATAAACCTGAAGAACTTATAAAATGCAACATTATCCTGATTTTTCCTTGCACATGGTGTTTCTGATTTTCATTGCCTTAAGTTTAGTAGTTAGAGAATATACCCTTAAGATTCCAGAACTGAAGCTCTGCTAGGATCTTTATGGTTTATATTTATTCAGACTTTTCATGATCCTCTTTAGTCCGAAGGCAGAATAAACATTCCTTATCACCAGGACTTTTCCTGATGGAACACTAAATACACCTACTTCCTTTTCATACAGACATAAAAAGTATAGCTTGACTGTTAGAGTGTCAGCTTAAGAAAGTGATTCTTCTCTATCTCTGCCACATGATTGATGTTGAATCTGAGGGTATCTTTGTCTTTTTCCTCATTATGGCCTTGACTGAAAGATCAAAATATTCTTTGCAATCTGATCTCATTTTTCCCTAATTCTCTGAATCTTCTTTCTAAATCCTTAGTCACATTTCTGTGTGTTAACTAATTCTCATCTACTGCCTCATTTTCCCCATAGTCTGTATGATTCTTTAAGTCATAGGCTGGAGCCTTAACATTTTTTCTTAGTGTGTAGTATTTTCTACAAATGATGCTGGGACAGTTGGATATACTTATGCAAAACTAAACCTTTACACTTACTTCACATCATACATGAATATTAATTTTCAGGCTAGTGTGTAGCTCAGAGGTAGAGAACTTGACTAGATGTATGAGGCCCTAGGTTTGAGCCCCAGCATCACCAAAAATAAACTCCAAGAATATCATGAACCTAAATATTAGAGCTAAGAACACTGTTAAGAAAATTTTTAAAAAGGCTACCAAAAGTCCCCTCCATAGAGTAGAAGAAAATATTCATGAAATATATATCTGATAAAGGATTTGCATCTAGAATATATAACAAAAACTTCTACAATTTAGATAATCTAATTTTAAAATAGTATCAAAAACTAGCTATACACTTACCTGATTCATTAATTCCATTCTTAGATATTTCTCAACAGAAATGTAAATATATGCCCATGCAAAGACTTACATGTGAATGATCACAGCATCGTTCTTTGTCAAAGTCCCAAATTAGAAACAATTCAAACATCAAATGGTGAATTAAAAAATATGTATAATGGAATTGCACTCAGCAATAAAATGAGCTAACTGCTAATAAATAGAATAGTACAGATGAATCCCTAGAACATTAGGTTAGGGAAAAGAAAAACACCAAAGACTACTTATGATAGAATTGTATTTATATGAAATTTCTAGAAAAAGGCAAAAGTACAGAGATAGAAAGCAGACCAGTAGTTGCTTTAGCCTGGGGATGGAAACTGTGATTGGCTGCATATGGGCATAAAGAATAATAGGAAATTGGGGTGGTACAATAAAAATACTCAAAAACTGGATTGTGGTGTTGATTATATAACTGTGTAAATGCATTAAAACTCAGTGAACTATGTAGTGTTAAAATGGATGTATTTTATAGTATGCAAGCTATACTTCAATAAAGCTGTTTTAAAAATTCTCCATAATGCTTGGGTGATGCTCAGGTTTTGCTTCATTTCACCCCCAAAAGATGATATATTCCTTTGTTCTGTGATAGCATTTCTCAAACTTTCAGGTGTATTAAGAATCACCTGAGGATCTTATTCAAATGTAGATTAGGATTCAGTAGGTTTGTGGCAGGGCTTTAGATTTTTCACTTTTTAACAGGTTCTACGGTGATGTCATTTCTGCTGGTTCACAGACCAGCAGAAGGAAGCATTAGAACTTATTCATAACCCAGTCTGAACATTAGAATCTCTTATTGAACATTTAAAAATAAATTGGGTGGGGCTGGGGATATAACTCAGTTGGTAGAGTGCTTGCCTTGCAAGCACAAGGCCCTGGGTTCAATCCCCAGTACTGCAAAAAAAAAAAAAAAAAAAAATTGGGTGCAGCATGGCACAGCGGCGTACCCCTGTAATCCCACTGTCTCAGGAAGCTGAGGCAGGAGAATTGTAGGTTCGAGGCCAGCCTAGGCATCTTAGTGAGACCCTGTCTCAAAATTTAAAAAAAAAGGGGAAAACTCAGAACGCTGGGTTCAGTCCCCAATACCATAAGTAAATAAGTGAACAAACAAATAGTACATTAATAAATAAAACATTTTTGTAAAATGGGTGCAGATCTCTCCCCAGAAGTTGTCAAAAAGTTAGGCAATTCTAATGCACAACTAGTTGAAAATCTTAACAAAATGGTATTCCTTCTACCATAATGAATCAGTAATAAACTTTCACTTAGCTCCCTCACTCCCATTCCATAGTTTAGCTCATGATGTAGAGCTCCCAAGTTATGATTTGAACCTCTTGTAACCAGGAGAATAAGCTATCATGGTTTAATTCCACTGGTTTTGGATTATTATCTTATATATGTCAACTTCTTAATCCTTGCTTAGGATCAGAATACAGAAGAAAGGGAACAGGAGTTATGATAATTGCTAAAATCTATTGAGCCATAACAGTGTACCATATACCGTTCAAAACATTTTGTATGTATACTTAACTCTGCAAAGTACGTACTGTAATTTTGTTTATATTATAGAAGGAACAAAATATAGAGGAATGAAATTATGTGTTAAAAATCACACAGATGTTAAGTGGTCCATCATGGATTAAAACTAGGCATTTGGATTATTTTTCTACCCAGAGATTATTATAGGGAATTAACTTACATGGTTACAAAGAATTGAGAAATTCCATGGTCTGGAGTTGGCCATCTGGAAACCCAAGAGAACCAATAATATAATGCCAACCCAAGTCCGAATCTAAAGGCAGAAGAAGACCAGTATCCCAGAAGGAAGATTATAAGGCAGTGACAGTGCACATTCTTCCTTACTTGAACTTTTTGTTGTATTCAGGCCTTCAATGGATGAATGAGACCCATCTCCATTGGGAAGAACAATCAGTCTTACTTAGTCTGATGATTCATTTGTTGATCTTATCCAGAAGCATTCTTACACACTTCAAAAAATGTTTAACTAAATATCTAGATAACCTGTAGCATGGTCAAGTTGACATATAAAATTAACTATAAGATGTATCAAAGTTAAGAGCCACTAATGTGAAAATGTGCACCACTCTCCCTGCTTAAGAAAAGATTTCAGAGTTGGGTGAGGTGATGTGTACTTGTAGTCCCAGCTACTTGGGAGGCTGAGACAGAGAGATTGCTTGAGCCCAGGAATTTAAGGTCAGCCTGGGCAACAGAGCAAGATCCTGTTTGAAAAAAAAAAAAAAAAATTCATAACACACATGAACTATATCAGAGAAAATAAAACTACTAGGATAATGTTATTGAAATCAATATATTAAAAACAATACAAATATACCTCTGTCTAAAAGCAAATAAAAGGAAGCAGAAATAGAAAGTATGATAGAATTTATGGAGAAAGAAATTTAAAAAAATTCATTCATTTGAGTATTCATTTTCTCCCCACTAAATGCCAGGGACTGTTCTAGATGCTAATGGAGTTTGAGTGGGACTGGGTGGTTGATCACCCTGGTTAGACTGTCATCTGTCCCATTGCCTGAACTGAGGAGTTTTGGGATTAGTGGGACTTTTGTCGCTAAGACTGAAACTGTCCAGAGCCAACCAGAATGGTTTGTTCCTCTAATGGAAGGGGATAGGATGAGTTATTCTGATAGGGGAAGACAGGCAAAAATCTAAAAAGTGAGCAAGTATGTAATGTAATGAAGTAGTAATAAGTGTTATAAAGAAAAAGCAGGGTAAGAGAGTAACTAGGGGCAGTTATTTGGTTTTATTTTAGCTAAGTGGTCAGTAAGAATCTTAGAAAGTGACAATGAAGCAGAGACAGAAATGAAGAAGTAAGAACCTGAGGCAAAGAAACATTGGCATGCTGGAGGAAGTTTTTTTTTTTTTTTTTTTTATTGTAAACAAATGGGATACATGTTGTTTCTCTGTATGTACATGGCGTAAAGGCATACCATTTGTGTAATCATAAATTTACATAGGTAATGTTGTTTGATTCATTCTGCCATTTTTTCCCTTCCACCCCTCCCCTCCCACCCTTCCAGGAAGGAAGGACTGGAGGAAGTTTTGATACTATTTTGACTGGAGTAAATGAGAAAAATGGAGGTCTGGAGGGGAGTAATAGAAGTTGAGGTCTGATTAGGGTCAAATTAGCAAAAGCGTGGGTGGGGCATGGCAAGGAATCTGAGTTATAAATGTACTAAGAAACAATCAAAAAGTTTTGAACACCAAAGAGCTATTAGTTAGATCCTGTAGCTGCTGTGTAAAGAATAAACAACAGAGGAACAAGAATGGAATCAAAGTTGTTAGGATCTTTCCAAATTTCAGGTATATGATACAAACAGTGGACTTAGATGGTAGTGGTGGCAGAGATGAGAAGTCACTAGATTTAGGATTTATTTCAAAGAACTGATAACTTTTTCTAGTTTACTGGATGGTATTTTGAATGATAAAAGGTTTTGAATTTCTACTTGAAAAGTGATGCTATCCATTGAACTGGGTAACCCTGGGGAAAAGCAGACTTGTTTGGAATATAAAAATGTCTCCTTTGGATATGTTAAATTGAGATGCCTATAGACATCCAAGGGGAGTGCACGGCAATTGAATGTAGAAGTTGGAAGTGGAATGCAGAGGTCAGTACTGGAGAATGGAATTTGAGACCCATTAATATATAGTTAGTATTTGGTGCCGTGAGATAAGATTAGATCAGCTAGGGAATGAAGTAAATCAGAAGACAATGGAAGTGAGCCAAGGACTGAGATGAGCAAAAGGGAGAGAGAGGGAGGTAAAGATAGAGGAGGTGACTGAGGTAGACAAAAACAGAGAGAAGAGGAGAGAGAGAGAGAGAGAGAGAGAGAGAGAGAGAGAGAGAGAGAGAGGAAGAAGCAGAAGTGACTGATATCAATATCTCTGTGAGATGTTTTCTATGAAGATACAGAAAACATGGGTGAGAGCTTTAAGGGAATGTGGGATAAGAGGATTTAAAAGAAAAGGCAAAGCAAATACCACAGCATGTTTGTTTTTTGACTGAATTGATCCATTGGTAAGAGAAATAGTAATGATGCAAGATGAAGCAGAGGAGAGGAGCATGTGACTCTTGAGTTTCACTGTAATATCACTTTCAATAATTTTCTTCTTGTCTCTTTCCTAGGTGACAGACCAGTCAGTGAAAGCATTTGCTGAGCACTGTCCTGAACTTCAGTATGTTGGCTTCATGGGTTGTTCAGTCACCTCTAAAGGAGTAATCCACTTAACCAAGGTAGGTGCCATGGCTTTATCTCCTTGGTGTTTCTGTGTATCCTTTTTTTTTTTTTTTTTTTTTTTTTTGTGGTACTGGGGATCGAACTCAGGGCCTTGTGCTTGCAAGGCAAGCACTCTACCAGCTGAGCTATCTCCCCAGCCCTCTGTGTATCCTTAAGGTAATGGGCCTCAGCTTTGCTGGTTTAGGGTTTTGTTTTTGTTTTTGTTTTTGTTTTATTCTTTTGAGGTGGAATCTCACTGTGCTACCCAGGCAGTGCATGGATTCAAGTGATTTTCATTCAGCCTCCCAAGTAGCTGAGACTATAGGTGTCTACCACTGCACTTGGCTCTCTAGCAATGTTAAATGTACTTGAATGAGGAATTGTGAGAACCTTATAGAAGCATATTAGTATTTGATAAAGTTAAAACCAGTTTTAAAAAACAGTGCCAAAACTTGTCTTTTCTGAAATGGAATATTCAAACAAAAAACTTCTGTTTTTACTTTTGATTGTTAATAATTTTGAAATATATGCATTAAATAAGCTGATATTTGTAACCAGAATCATTTAAGTGTTAATGCATTGTACTTGGAAGATATATTGAGTTCTTGTGGCTCACATATCACTAGGTCCTATTAGTATTTGGCTTTAAAAAGTGAATATAGCTAGTGTTCATGATTGAGCTGAGTATACAAGGTGAAGAGAGGTGAATATATGTCAAAAATTTATCTGATGACTCAGAGTTCACTTATATACCAAATATATGAGATCTAATATTTTATTGGTGACAAAAATGCATGTTCTTTTGTAATCTCTTACTGATGTCTTACCTCTACTGCTTTTCAGAGGCCTAAGATAATTAGGAGCAAATTCTTAACATTCATGTCATGGAAAAACTGGCTTTATAAAATTTACCTGTGTGTTCTACAAATTTTAATATTTATTCCATTGCTTGTAACTCTATCATTTATAGTACTTAGGAGAATAAGTCTTGCCTTTTCCACTTATAGCTAAGTAAAACTTTTCATTCAAATTAGAAAACTGCTGTGTTGGCAGTACAATGCTGAAACAAACCAAGTGATATCCCAGATCTCTCTGGGCTTGATCTCTTCTGCTCTTTTCAAGCTTATAGTTTAGCAGGTAATAATGTCTTTCTTTCCTTCCAGGTAAAAGAACAAATGTTTACAAGTTACTTAGGACTGTTGGTTGGGAGCAGAAACACAGTGAATAGGAGCCTGAAACACCATTGTCAGCTTGAGTTTAATTTTTAGTGCTGCCACTTATTAACTAAGGGGGCAAATTATTTTTTAGGGTATTAAATAAGACAGTATATAGAAGGTGCCTGACTAAGTATCAAGACCACAGAAAATCTGTGTAAACATTGATTTTAAAAAATCTAATCACTTTTCCAGTGTAATATATCGTAAAAGAGAGCCTGTGGTTGTACTGTATCATTTGAATGATCAGACTTAATTATATTTTAAGGATCAGAGGAGAGGATTGGACTGTTATTTTCAATTATTGCTCTATCAGAACATCTCAGTGTAACCAAGACCATATGTAACCATAATTTTTACTCATTTCCTATAACCTTGGCCTGAACATCTTGGTATATGAGCATTTTTCTAGTACCATCTAATGCTGTTTATAGTGTAGAATAGAAATGTGTTGGATGAACAGATTGTGCACAAGTGTTGTAATGACCATATGTGGGATTTTTATGATCACTCAAAATTGTACTCATTAAATACAAAACAAGACTTATTAGATCAGTAAGTGCTTCCCTGAGCATTTTGAGATGGTGAGAAATTATGGTACACTAGTTACTTAAAAGAATTATTCTCTGTGACAAAACAGCAGCGACAGCAAATGTCTGGGTTGGAAAGCTCAATTTGCTGAGAAGGTTCTTCTGAAGATTACAGGAAAGGGTTGCTAGTTTGGCCTGTCAGCAATCAGAATCTACTGGACTCACATTAAAACTAGTCCACAAAGTTCTGAAAAAATTTTTTCCTGAACAGTCTTTGCTTTGATGAGAAGACTTGTTTGTGGTTATTGCTTAGTTTCCTGGATTTACATAAAAAAGAGATGGCATTTTAAACATTCATAGGTTTTACAAAGCTATTTTTATTGTTTTCCCTCTTGCAAATCAAGGGGAAAACTCTGGTTTTAAAAAAACGAAAACTTTTGTTTTTAAATATTTGAATTCTCGTAGTGTTGTACCAATTACTAATGTATTCACACAATGTATGTAAATATATAAATTCCCCTAAAATTGCATTTCCCTTATTATTGTTGTAGTATGTAATTTTTAAGAAAATGATTAGATATATGTAAAATACTGCGAGTTGAGAGCTATTACCTTAAATATGTTTACTTTTTACATGATTTAGAAAGTCTACCTAACTCATGACTTAATCTCTGGTTTTCTAAGTTTGAAAATATAGGCAATGGCATAAAACGTCTGTGCCTTAATTTCCTATCTGTGAAACAATGGGCATGGATTATATGATTGATCTTTAGATGTAAAGTTTCATGTTTCCAAAAGAATCTATGAATATAAGAGTCATTGTGCTGGAAGGGACTGTGAGGGACTGTCATTGAGGTTAAGAAATGTCAAAAGTCTACTAAGCTAGGAAAGGAAACTGGGGATTTGTGACCTCTTAGATTGTTAAACCAAGGGCAAAAGACAGCAGATAAGGAATAGATGGAACAATATTAATATCCTACTACTGTGGTTCCTTGGATTTAATTTCACTTTGATATTTTCAACCTTCACTGGGCTCTTATTTACTTTGTAATATTTGTTAATGACACACCATTAGTATTAGGTATATTTTGTTAATGTCAAACAATATTGGAGTTGGAGGCCTCTTTCTAAACTGCTGTACTATTTAAATGAGAGTCTAGAAATAACCAAGACTGAATGAATGCAGATAGAGAAGATAAAGGCAGATTTACTGGACTGTTCAGAAACTTAGAGCTCCATATTTAAGATAAGAACTTTGGAGGTCTCCACTTAACAGTTAAGAGTATTAGTGACTTATTTGTAGCAGAATTTTTGTTTTTTCCAACACAGGTGTATTTTTTTTACTGCACTGTACTTATGAGTAAACATAGAATTTGTCTCTTGTTCTCTACTACTTTTTTCTTTCTTTCTCTTTTGGAGCTAGGAATCCAACCCAGGGCTTTATGTTCATGTATGTGAAGAAAGTGTTTTGCCACTGAGCTACATTCCAGCCCTCTGTTACTTTTTAATTTAAGTTCAGCAAAAGTAAACTTGAAGCTACCTCTGTGTCTAGACTGTGGTGTCTGAATTTCATTAGCCACTGAAGGAACTGGAAGAAACATGTCACAGTACCTACAACCAAATGAAATGATTCTCAAGAGCTTAAATTTGGATACTTTAGCATCAAGAAGGGAATGGTTGCAATGAATTAAAACAAATTCAATATGTAAAACTTATGAGTTTGTAATGATGTAAGCAAAATAAAACTGTACTGCTTCTTCCAGCTAATATGAAGCAATAGCGACCAAATTTACTCTCTTCCCTGAAACAACCAACAACAAATATATGAAAAGACAAATATATGAAACAATGGTTTTCAAGATATTGGATATCAGACAACAAAGGACAGGGAATTTTGAGATAACGGGAAACAAAAGGAGTCTTATGATCGTATCAGTTTACTGCATTGAAAGTGTTGCTAGATGGTAGCACAGGGAGGGGTAACCCAGCAATACTTACCAAACTATTTGATGTGACATGACAGAACAGAAACTCAGGGAGACCCTAGCTGTCAGATTTCAGATGACAGACTACTGGAATGGAAAGAATTGCATAGAAACGTCCAGGGATCTCTGGGGATACCACTTTGTATATCCAATTCAAAGTAACTCTTGAGTTAAAAAGAAATGGAAAGAAAATTAGAACTATAAATGTTTTAAATTTAATGTGATACTATGAAATTACTAGGTAGGTAACATTAATAGAACTAAATACCTATATAAGAGAAGACGAAAGATCTCAAATTGGTGCCCTCAGATTCCATTGTAAGAAAATTGAAAAAAAAGGAAATTGAAAGTGTAAGAAAGGAAAAATAAAGCCCAAGTGGAAATCAATGAAATGGAAAACAAAAATAAAAGAGGAAATTAATGAAACCTAATCAAAATGAAGCAAAAGCTGGTTCTTTGATAAATTAAGTAGAATTGATAATTTTCTCATTAGATTGATGGAAAAAAAAGATAAAATTGCCAATAGCATGACTCAGAGATGACATAACTTCAAATTCTACAGATGTTAAAAGAATAATCAACATCTTTATGTATGTACATTGAACAATTTGGATGAATCCAAAAATTCATTTGAAAGACACAGACTAGCAAAGATTCCTTAAGAAGACATAGAGAAGAGATCCAAAGTGGTAGAATAGAGGAAGTTGTGTTCCTGGCTACTCAGTGGAGTGAAAAAAAGAAAGCAGACAGGCAGTTTCTCCACAAGGTAGGTGAACAAAAAAAAAGGGCAGGGTTACTTTAGTGGAACCTAAAACTGGACATTCAAAGCAGATTGGGGACATAGGAGATTGGATATAATAAAATAAGGGGAAAAAAAAAAATCCCCAATGGCACAGCCACTGCCACAGCCAGGCCAGAAGCTCCAGCCAGTGAACTGAGTCGCCTCCAGGAGCATACCAGAGGGTTAAGGGAATTAAAGTAACCCACAATTTTGGGAGGCCTGAGGCATGTCTGGGTACTGACCCATTTAGAGACCAATTGCCCAGCAAACCTGAAGGACTCACTGAAGGATATCTGAATGTGGGAAAAGAAACCGCCATCTCTAGATGGCATGTGGAGGCCAAAGGAAGGAACCATTTTGCAGCTGGGGCACAGGGTCTGGTAACTGAGGAAACTGATTCCTGGCAAACCCAAGTTTGGCCCAAAATACAGGCCCAGTAACACACTGTGTGACATAGCGTGTGCTTAAGTGACCAGAAGAAAATCAGTCGTGGAGAGAGGTTTATACAGAGGTTATATACAACTGGTCGAGAAAACCCACCCAGCTCTACCCCTCCCCCTCCAATCTGACTGTTTGCAGGGAGAGACACATCTGTTCAGGAACTTGGAAGGGTAGGAGCTGGAGAAATTGTTTGGAGACTGAGCCTGAGACCAGGAAACTTGGGATCTGTAAGTAACATAGAGGACTAAGAACTGACTCCTCCACCACAGGGAAGCCCTGGGTAAAGTCCTCCAGTGTGGACCAGCAAGTAGTGGGCACTGTAGGTGCATTAAAATCTCCAGGCCAATTGGCATTCAGTGAACAGCCTGGAACCCGCCTAAGCCTAAATGCTACCTCCAAGAATTCTACCCATAGGATTACCCCTCTCACTCTACCAATATAGAAGGTGGAGCATCACACTCCAGAAGACCCCATCTAAAACTGCTGAGAAGAGAAGCTGAAAATATTATGAACTTCATCAGAAATAATTCTTTAACTTTTCATCAAGATTTTCGAAAAATTCTTTTTCACTGTTTAATTGTGACTTTAATGGTACATTGACATTTACATAGTTTTCTATTTTTTTTCTTCTTATCTCTAGCATTTTTGAACCAATTATTTTACCTGGATTAGTTTTTTGTGAACTAGGATGTTTGATTACTATATTTTAGTTTTGCTTTGTATTATTTTATTTTTAATATTTTATTTAAATTTTTGCTTTATATATATTTTTCTCCTACCTGTTTCCCTTGATTCTCTTTTCTTCTGCTAACAGCAAATCTCTGTTGTTCTCCTTTCACTCTTCCTTTAATCTCTTACTTCAATCTTTTCTCCTTTTCCCTCATAATCATCACATACTATATCACTTCTGTTCTCTCCCTGTCTACCATTTGAAAATGTAAACCCTTTTGCAGACTTACTGTTTTTATTATAAGCATAATTGATCATATCATTTGTTTATTGTGATAATTATCATTGTAGATGTTATAGTAGGAATTATTTGGTTTAATACTGTAAATTGTTTGCATTGGTTTTTGTTATTTGTCTCCCCTAAACAGTGAGATACTGGAGAGCTTCAGGGACACTATAAGTACACAGGGTAGAAACTCTGCTGCCTCAGATCCATACAGTTAGATGGGTAGACACACAAACGGCATGAAAAAGCAAGGGTACAAATTGCACCAAGCAAACTAAGATACTCTAATAACAGAATCCATCCATACCACAATGGAAGAAATGTCAGAGAAGGAGTTTAGAATATACATAAAGTGCTCTGCGAAGTAAACATGATAGAAGAGAGCAAATACAGGTAGCAAAAGATCACTTCCATAAAGAGATAGGGAATCTGGGGGAAAAAAAAAAACTCAGAAATCCTTGAAATGAAGGAAATAATAAACCAAATTAAAAGTTCAATAGAAAGCATCACCAACAGACTGGACCACTTGGAAGACAGAATCTCAGACAATAAAGACAAAATATATAATCTTGAAAATAGGGTTGACCACAGAGAGAAGATGTTAAGAAACCATGGACAGAATTTCCAAGAATTATAAGATAACACAAAAAGGTCAAATTTAGGATTTATTGGGATAGGTGAAGGCACGGAGATACAAACCAGAAGAATATACAATATTTTAAATGAAATAATATCAGAGAATTTCCTAAAGCTAAAGAATGAAATGGAAAACAAAATACAAGAAGTTTATAGGATCCCAAACGTGCAAAGTTACAACAGATCCACGTCAAGGCACATTATATGAAAATGGCTAGCATACAGAATAAAGATAAAATATTAAGGTCTGCGAGGGAAAAATATCACATTACATATAGGGGGAAACCAGTTTGGATCTCAACTGATTTTTTAACCCATGCCTTCAAAGGTAGGAGGTACTTGAATAACATATACCAAGCTCTGAAACAAAATGGGTGCCAACTAAGAATTCTATATCCAGCAAAATTAAGCTTCAGATTTGAA
Organism: Sciurus carolinensis; assembly: GCF_902686445.1. Lineage (NCBI taxonomy): Eukaryota > Metazoa > Chordata > Mammalia > Rodentia > Sciuridae > Sciurus > Sciurus carolinensis. The sequence goes on along the minus strand of NC_062218.1, from coordinate 91,905,369 downwards.
GATGAAATAAAAACCTTCCATGATAAACAAAAATTAAAAGAATTCACAAAGAGAAAGTCTGAACTTCAGAATATTGTCAACAAAATATTCCATGAAGGTAGAATGAAAAAAAAAAAGGTGAAATTCTGTAAAGGGAGGAAATACACTAAAGAAATAGTCAATCAAAGGAGAAACTAATTCAAATTTAAAACTAGAAATAAACCAAAAGGACTGGGAACACAAATCATATCTCAATAATAACTTTGAATGTTAATGGCCTAAACTCGTCAATCAAAAAAACCAGACTGGCAGATTGGATTAAAAAATAAGACCCAACACTATTCTGTCTCCAAGAGACTTCCCTCATAGGCAGAGACATTCACAGACTGAATGTGAAAGGATAGGAAAAAACATGACTGTCACATGGAATGTGTAAACAAGCAAGGGTTTGTATCCTCTAAAATAGACCAAGTTATGCAAGCTTTAAAATTGTAATTATACAATTGTAATATTACTTTAATACATTTTTAGCATCTGTAGGGCTGTTTTGATAGCTCCCTTTTCATTGATATTTTTCTTACTTTTTTCTTAATTAGACTTGTTAGATTTTTATCAAATTTTAGCTGTATTATTTCTTTTCTATTTCACATACTTCTGCTCCTACTTTTATTTTTTCCTTGTTACTACCTATTTTGAAAATAATTTGTTAATCTAGCTTATTTCTGATACAAATACTTTTTATAAGTGTGCAACTGAGTGCTATTTCATCTCAGAGATTCTGATATTTTAAGCTTTTATTATCACTTATTATCACTTTTCTTATCACTTTTCTTATGCTTTCTTCTTTGATCTGTGAGATATTTACAAGTGTGTCATTTAATTTTGAAGTAGCAGAGACATAGGGGTGGAGTTCTATATATCTTAAGGTGATTGATTTCTAATGTAATAAATCATTCAGGAAACACAGTTTTCATGATTTTGAACTTTTAAAATTTCTCAAAGCTTATTTCATGACAGAATATAGCCTACCCTTATTAATTTTCTACTTAATCATTTATGTGTATTATTCTTTATAAATAATAATAGGTCAAGGGAGCCGATAATGTTTTTAAACCTTCTATGTCATTACTCCTTCCAGCAAAGTGAGGGGGCTTAAAAACTCCAAATAAGATTGTGGATTTGTCTTTCTAGTTTTATTAACTTTTATTTCATAGATTTTGAAATTTCATTATTAGGTCCGTACACATTTAGGATTGTTATACTTTATTATGGTTATGAAATGTTTGCCTTTTTATCTCTGAAAATACTTTTTCTTGAAATTTATTTTATATTAGTTAGTAGCTATACTTCAGATTTCTCATGCTTATTTTTCCCTTCTTTTGCTTTTAATATATTGATGTATTCATATTTAAAGTGTGACATATGTATAGAACACATAGTTTTTGTTTGCTTTTTATACATGTTCAACATTTGTACCTTTTAATTACAATATCTAGATCATTTATATTTAAAGTAATTGTTGATATTGTTGAACAAAAAGAATACCTGACATGAAGGTCAGTGGAAAATTGGGGAAATGATAGGTTTGATGATTTAATATTTTGGAAAACGGGTTGAATAGTCCTGCTGTCAGGTTCAGAGAGAAGATTATTGGAATACTTTTGTTGTAGTTGTTCATTCTCTTATTTATCATATGGTACATAGCAACAGATTTTTATTTAAAACTTTTTATTTTGCAAATAAAAAATAATACATACAGATATATGGATCTATATGTGTGTGTATATATATATATATATATATATATTTATTGTACCATGGACAATCTCTTAGGTATCTCATTGTGGTTTTAATGTGAAATTTTCTAACAAATAATGCTGGATATTTTTTCATATGCTTATTTACCATTTGATTATCCTCTTCAGTGAAATAGTTTATATGTCCTGTTAATTTTTAATTGCATTTTTTGCTGATTGTTGAGTTTTCCAGTCTTTGTGTATTATGTAAACAAGAATGTGTATTGCAATAAGTAAATTAATTAATTTCTTAAAAAGGTACATACACACACACACACACACACACACACACACACACACACCTACAGAGAGAGAGAGAGAGAGAGAGAGAGAGAGAGAGAGAGAGAGAGAGAAAAGAAGACATAGGGAGCTGGGCATGGGGGTGTATACCTGTAGTCCCAGCTACTTAGAAGGTAGAGACAGGAGCATTGCCTTGAACCCAGAAGTTCAGTGCAGCCTGGGCAACATAACAAGACCATTGTCTCTTAAAGCTAAACCAAAACAAAAAAGAAAACATAGCTAACTAAATAACCCTATATCTCTTAAAGAAATGGCATCTATATCTAAAAACTTCTCACTAATTAAATTCTCCAAGCCCAGTTGGCTTCACTAGTGAATTTGACCAAATATTTAAGGAAGGAAAAATACCAAATCAACATAAGTCTCTAGAAGTGAGAATATCATTTTCCTATTAAGAAAACTTGGTAGGGCTGAGGATGTAGCTCACTTGGTTGAGTGCTTGCCTCACAAGCACAAGGCCCTGGGTTCAATCCCTAGCACCAAAAAAATAAAGTAAAATAAAATAAAATAAATAAATAAATAAATAAAACTTGGTAATGCTACAAGAGAAAAAATTGCATATCACCATATTTCATGAATATAGAGCAAAAATTCCAAACAAAATTTGGCAAATGATATATAGCAGTATTTAGAAAGAGAATATGCTATATGACTTAGTTGACTTAGTGAACTTTATCCTAAAAATGCTAAGTTGATTAGGCAATCAAAAATATACCAAGGTTACAAGATCAGCCCACAAAAATCAGTTGTGTCTGCACAGCAAAGAAAATAATCAGGAGTAAATAGATCACCTATGGAATGGGAGAAAATATTTCAAAACCATACATTTGATAAAGGTTAATATCCAAAATATATAAAAACTTCAAAAGTAAGAAAACTAATAACCTGATTTTAAAAATGAGCAAGGACCCGAATAGACATTTTTCAAAAAAGATACAGAAATGGCCAATAGGTATAATGCTCAGTGTCCCTAATCATCAGGGAAATGCAAATTAAAATTATAATGAGGAATCATTCACATCTGTCAGAATGACTGTTATTAAAATGATGAAAAATAAGAAGTGTTGGTGAGGATGTGGAGAAAAGGGAACTCTTTTTCACTATTGGTGGGATTGTAAATTAATACAGTCATTACAGAAAACAGTATGGAGTGTTCTCCATAAGCAAAACATAGCATTTCCATATAACCCTGCAGTCTTGCTACTGGGTCTCTACCCAAAGGAAGTGAAATCAATATGCTGTGGAGATGTCTGCACTGCCATGTTCATTACAACATTATTCATAATAGCAAAGATATGGAAACAACCTGTATGTCCATCAACAGATGAAGGTATAAAGATAAAATATGTACAGAGTGGAATACTATTCAGTCTTAAAAAGAAGGAACTTCTTTCATTTGTGATATCATGGATGAACCTAAAGAACATTATGTTAAATGAAATAAGCCATGCACAGGAAGACAGATACAATATGATTCCACTTATATGTGGAATTTAAAAGAGTTGAACTAATAGAAATAGAAGAATGGTGGGTATCAGAGGCTGGGGGTTGGGAAGATTGGAGAGATGCTGGTCAAAGGTTACAATATTTCAGTTAGGAGGAATAAATCCAAGTGATCTGTTGTATGTATTTTCAAACTTACCATGTATATAGATATTAAGTGTAAATATTAAGTGTATATGTAAGATAATGTATATGTTAATTAGTTTGATTTAGCCATTTCATAATGTATGCTATATCAAAACATCATGTACACTGTCAATATATTATTTTCATTTATTAATTAAAAATATTAAAGGAAAATTTTTAAAGAAATGTGAAATATCATTTATTTCTATATGCTAGCAATGAAAAATCTGCACATAAAATAAGAGAACAATTCCATTTACATTATCATCAAGAATAATAAAATGCTTAAAAGTAAGTTTAATCAGGTATGTTTAAGACTTTGAACAAAGACTTACAGAGTGAATATAATCACTATAAAAATCTCAGTGGCCTTTCTTTTTTTTAAAGTGGAAAAGCTACTCCTAATATTATTATTACATTGGAAGGGACACTAAAAGTCAAAGCAATTTCAAAAAAGATAATGTTGGAAGATTCACAATTTCAAAACTTACCACAGAACTACCTGAATCAAAACAGTGTGGTACTGACATAAATTTAGGTATAAAATAGTCTTGGAACAACTGGATATCCACATATGAAGAGTGAAGTTAAACTTCTACTCATATCATATATGTAAAATTAACTTTAAAAAAATCAGAACCTTAAATGTAAGAGGTAAAATTATAAAACTCAGAAAACATGGTGGCAAGTCTTCATGACCTGGAACTTTGTAATAGATTCTTAGTTTTGACCCCCAAAGCACGAACAAGACAAGAAAAAATAGATTGGACTTCATCATTAAACACTTCTGTGCAGTAAAGGATACTGAGAAGAAAGTGAAGAAACAACCTAAAGAATAGGAAAAAATTTTGCAAATCATATTATACCTGTTAAATGTCCAGATTATATGAGGAACTCTTATATTACAACAAAAAAAGAGAAATAACCCAATTAAAAAATGGGCAAAAGACTTGAACAGATATTTATCTAAAGAAGACATATCTGGCTGATAAACACATGAAAAACTGTTCAGCATCATTAGTCCTACACATAACTGGAAAATATGAATCCACTTCACACCTATTAGGATGGTTATGATCAAAGGATGGACAATAGTGAGTGTTGCCAAAGATGTGGAGAAATTGGAAATCTGAACATGGCTGGTAGAGATGTAAAATGGTACAACTGCTGTGGAAAACAGTTTGTTACTTCCTCAAAAAGTAATAGAATTGCCAGACAAACCTGCAATTCCAATCCTAAGTATAGTACCAAAATAATGAATAGGTTTCAAACAAAAACTTGGACACAAATGTTCATAACAGCCTTATTCACAATGGCTAAAATGTGGAAACAAGCTGAATGCCTGTCATCTGATGAATGAATAAGCAATATGGTATGCCCATACATAATACTGTTCAGCCACAAAAAAGAAAGTACTTCTCTCCAGGTGTGTATCATATGTCAAAATACACTCTACTGTTGTTGCTCCCTGTCAGGCAACAAGGTCCGATGTACCTCCGCAGGGCCAGCCTGAGGAGAATACAGGGCCGAGCAGGATGATGAGTGTCGGTGGCAAAGGAAACACACCAGAGCCGGGAGGTCTGTCAGTGCAGGAGGCATAGCAGGAATCTTGTTTATTGAGGAAATCACACAGCTTTTATGTAGGGTGGGGGCTAGGCGGGAACCAGTTAGCTTAAAGGTCAGCAAGGCATGGGGGGTTCACGCAGGTGTGAGTCCCATAGGACTATATGGCAAGCATGAGCTGATCACTTCACGGAACTGTTGTTAACCAATCCCTGACGGTGGTCCGATTTATCGTCAATAACTATTGAAACCGCCTTTGAGGCCTTGATCTTGCTCACCTGCCAGGGAGTAAGGAGTCAGCCTGAGACAGTTAATGTGTCATTAGTACCAACATACTGTCATGTATATCTAAAAAGAACAAATAAAAAATTTTAAAAATTTAAAACAGAAAGAAATCTTATACATACTACAACATGGATGAACCTTGAGCATATTATGTTAAGACAAAAAAAAAAAACTAGTTACAAAAGTCCATTTTTTCTATGATTTGGTTTATATGAAATGTCTAGAATAGGCACAGGTATAAAGTATCTCAATCCTATGTACATATATGATTACACAAATGGTATGAATCTACATCATGTACAACCATAGAAACAAAATGATGTACCCCATTTATGTACAATGAATCAAAATGCAGTCTGTAAAAAATTAAAAAGTAAATAAATAATTTTAAAAATTTCTGAAATTTGGTATTGATGATAGTTCTATTTGTCACTTCATATATTAAAAACCACTGAACTGTACATTTTAAAAGGGTGATTTTTATGTGAAGTTTTACCTCAATAGAAAAATGTTGTATAAGAACACAGAGGAGAAAACTTTCATAATCTTGAATTAGGCAAAGATTTCTTAGATAGTATGCCCAATTACAATGCAAATAAATAACTAATTAATAAATTAGGCATGCCTCTATGTTTAATTGTCCATTTGCATGAAAGAGTGGATTTAGAGTAGAGCAGCATTTTAAGTGATACCACAGGAAAAAAAAGCCACTGAATCCAGATTTGTCTAAGGAAATGAAAAAAAAAAACTTAGAAAAAAAATGGGGGAATTATGATAGAAAGGACTTAAGACAAAACAACTAAATGTAATACGAAGATTTTGCTTGGATCCTGATTGAAGCAAAGCAACGTTAAAAGTGTATCTTTGGGACTTTTGAGAAAGATTGAATATGAACTATTAAGATTGAATGATCTTCAGGGATCATTGTTAACTTTGTTACAGATGATAGTTGAATGTTTGTTATATTCTAAAAACTTCAACAGTAAGAGATACTCCTTGAGTATTTATTAGAGAAATGATACAATATTAGGTATTTGACTATAAGGGGATAAAAAGAGGAACATTTAAAAAGTGAATAGGTCAAGAAAGAAAACAAAAATGTTAAAATATTGATAATTGAGCTGGTTATAGAACCTGGGAGATCATTATACTATTCTCAGTACTTTTATTTTCATTTGAAAGTTTCCAATATAATTAAATAAATTTTAAAGGATCAAAAAGTTTATTAATGCTTATTAAAAGGTAGTGAAGAATTTTTGACAAAATTTATTATTATTATGTGCTATTTAAAAAAATTCATGTTTGTCATAAGTTAGAAGTAGATATGTATTTCCTTTTTAGGCTGTTGATGTATTTTAAATTGCAAGTGTTTATTAATACTGTTATTTTGCTGCTACATTTTATCTTATTGCTTCAGTTACTCAGTTTATAAATGTTAATTGAATTCTTGGCATATGTTGAGAATAGGTTTAGTTGAGTTTTGCTTATGTTAAGAAACAGATTTCTTAGGAAAATAATCAGCAGCTAAACAAAACACTCAAACTTCTGATATTTACTTGAACCATAATCACATTTAAAGAACTTATAAAAACATTTATTTTAAAAGTGCTTATGGTTGGAAATATGAAATGTTTTTAAAGGAAAACAAAATTGATTTTTTTCAGTCAATTTAACATAAGTAACTGAAAGAATGATCATTCATGCAGCTAACTCAATTTTCGTCTTCCTTTTCTTGTTTATTCAGAGACTAGAAATGAAAGATGAACTTTCTTGCCTTCTAAATTTTCAAACAACTGGTCAGTCAGAATATCTTATTCTAATGGAAGAACATACTATTTTACTACTTAAGGATGGGATTACTGTTTAGTCTTCGATTATCACTTCATTCGTGGTCAGTAAATTGTAGCTGCTTGAGTGATATTTTCAGACATGGAAAATACATTTTAAAGTTCATTCAGCTCTGAAATATTTCCTAATGAATATGACATATTTGATTTTTTTTCTTAGAATTTTGCAAAGATCTGAAAATTATTTCTTGCTGTTATCAAAGCTGCTGGTATGACAGCTGATTATATTACCTTGGGCAAATTACCTAATTTATCTGCCTTGGTTTCCTCACTTATAAAATGAGGATAGTAGTAAGATTTACCTTCCCCTGGAGTTTTATAAGGAAGAATGCTTGACATACATACATCTAAAGAGGAAGTGGAAATTTTAAAGAAATAAATGAATTGAAAAGAGTTTTAGTTACTATTCACTCCTATCTCTCATTAAAATGTAAAGTAAAACAATTTTTGTGAAAATAATCTTATTTAAAAATTTAATGACCTTGTTTCTACCTAAATGCCAATAGTGAATGTTAAAATTAATAACTATGTTTGCTTTCTCTTTGTTGTTCTTTTTCCTTTCCTTGCTGATCCCTTAAGTGTCATTTAATGATTTGTTTAAATTAACACACTGAAAATTACTGTGGCAGTACACTGAATCAGGGGAATGAGTATACCATTCTTATTATTTTCTTTGTCCAAATTAGTGATTTTGAGTTTTATTTTTCTACTAGTATAGACAATGTCTACAAAACTATAGTGATCTATCACATTTATTTTTTTCACTTTGTTAAGTTGATAATTCCTGCTCATTGAGGCTACTCTTCATGTTTTATAACTTTATTACCCACACTTTAGTTGTAATACAGATTTGTGCTACATTTTCATTTCAGCAAGAGCAATAACAAAATGTATCAATATGGCACTAGTAAAATAAATGAATTCATCTTTCAGACGACAGTTTGTGAAAATCGTAACAAATAAAATTAATAAATGAGGTTTTTTTGTGGCACCTATCCTTTGATAAAATGGTTGCTTCAGGCTTTAATAAAAATATCAAATGAGGAAAGTTGACAGTGTTTGTTGAAAAGGCCTTTCTTAGATCTTGACTTCATATTTTAAATATGTTTTATTTGCTTATATTATCTTCAGTTCACACCTTGAATTTTTATCACACACTTTTGTTTGTGAATTGTGGGGTTTGTTGCAAATGTTCTTACAGAAAAGGATTTCAACTCTTTTTTATCTGGTCTCAAACACATGAGGTCAGTCTTTATCCAAGAAAGCTTATGAGATGTTGCTTTCACTTCTTTTTATACTTTGAAAATAATTCACACTGCTTTGTGAAGAAAATTTTATTTGAGGATCAGTGTGATTCTGCTTCACTCAATCTTGTGGCTTATACATAAATAGTAACATGGAAAATGGGTGGGATCCCATTTCTGAGTCAGCAGAACAGATCTGAGGCATAATGAGAATAAATCAATTGTTTAGTTAGAAAATAAACACATTCCATTGATTAATTTAAAGTAAACATTGAGAATTATAGAGTTAAATAGACTAATTTAAAAATAATTGATTAAAAATATTGACAGTTATGTTTAATAGTTTTAAAGTTTTAACTTAATGGTGTTTTAGTTGTAATTAATTTAACTTCCTTTTTTAAAATTATTATTAGTTGTCAGTTGACCTTTATTATTATTTTTGTATTTATTTATATGTGGTGCTGAGAATTGAACCCAGTACCTAACACATGGTAAGCAAACACTTTGCCACTTAGCCACAACCCCAGCCCCTAACTTTCTTAATTAAGCAGTGTTTTTATTATACCTGGACAGGACTTGTCAGCCACAGGGAAGTGCCTGCATGTGTACATATTATATATGGTTTGCCTATATATTTCAGCACAGTACCCACACTGGGCCAATTGTCAAGCATAGATACCCCAAAGAATCTAAGTTTTCTTTATAGTTTTAACATTGAGTGATGTTTATAATGATGATCTTTAGAATACACCAAAAGATTCTAAACGTGCTCCTAGATGCAGAAAGGAAGATAAATTATATTGTGTTGTTTTTGTTGTGTTCTTTGAAAATGGGAAACTGTAACTCTTAGTCAGAAGTTAAGTTACTTAACTTAGAGACAATAGGATGCTCTGAAAATTATCTGGGAAACCTCAGCATTTAGCCAGAATTTGTGCTTCCACTTATCACTCATTATTTTCTACAACAATTTTTGGATTAGGGCTTGTTTCTGAGCTCCCCATTCTTAGAGCACTCACCCAGTAATGGAGTCCAGTAGGCTACATTGACTAAAGGCAGTTGAGCTCCTCACGTTTGTTCTCAGTCCAGAGGTATCACAGGCATTTGCACAAAAGCTGTTAATCACAGTGTATTTACAAACCCTTCAGGAGCATAGCTGCTTTCTTCACCAAAAAAACTTCCCTGCAATTGATTGTATCCCAGTGAGATGATTGACCATGAACTTTTTTTCCCCCCAAGCTTTCCACTGGAGCTTTCTCTGTTGTATTCACTAGAGGAAATGCATGGCTATTGTGTTTGATCAGAGCTTCTTTTTCATCATGCAATTGGCCATCAATCTTGGATCTTTAACAATGAAACAAATACCCTGTGCCTGAAAAAACTGCTCAACTTATAACTTTGATAACTTTCATCTGGTTCAACGAAGAAAATAAACTTGGTCAGCACCATGGGTTTCTACGCAAAGTACAGGAATAGTCTGGCAATTATTCCTGCTTCTGGGTTTTTATAAAGAACTCCCTTTAAGCTATCCTTTTCATTATTGGAAATCCACACCCACTTCCCTCTTCTTTCCTTTCACTTCAAGTTGGTCCTAGGCCTATTTCCCTCAGATCTTTCTTCTCTCTCAGCATGTGCTTCTATAGCTATATTCTATAGAGGCTTTTACTTGGCAGTTTGTGTTTAGTCAAGATAAGAAGGCCAAAGAGAGGGAGAAGCTATGACATCTCTCCACCTTTCTATCTTAGCAGCTGGTAACAGTTCGCCTCCTTCATGGTTTCAGTCCTGGGTAGAACTCCTGCAGCTCCAGCTTATATTGACTGAATGTGACCTAAGGGTTCCAATAACACTAACTATTCTTCTTGTCTGTCCAGCTTTCTGGTGCTTGTGGTTTCTTGTTCTTGCTGAATCTCTAGCTTACACTGCCAAATCTAGTTTGTCGTCTTAGCTTCTCACTCACTAGAATAACCAATTCCATAAATGAAATTTCCTTCTTGTAATTTAATCTCTATAAGAAGTTTCTCTTGGTTGGATCCTGACTAGATATATCTTTCTTTCTGCATCATTCTGGATTTCTTACAGGAGAATATATTTAAGAGAATAGAAATATTTATTTGTTTTAAGAAGTCTTGTAACAGTTCAGATCAAAGCACAAAACAGAGAATTGGACATAGGATTTAAATAAGACTTGATTCTTTTTTAGAGTACTGCTACCTATACTGCTGTCGTGAATCTCTACAGGCTTTAACTAGAGATATAAGGGAGGACAGTTATGACAATTAAAAATAATGAGGTCATAGGCTACTTTGGACGGAATGGCTATTTACTTAATTATAGAAAGATAGTTTTAACATATTTTCTTCGTAAGTATAAAAGTGAATTGTGTTTTCATTTGCTTTGATCTGTAATGTCAATACAGAGAGGCAAATTTAAAAAAACTCACTAAAGAAGTCAACTGTTATAATCTATTTGAGTTATTGGTTATTAGTTATTAATTATTTGAAATTATATCTTGGATGTTTTGATGAATAATTAAACAATGCATATGATATCATATCTGTACTTCTGTTAATTTTTTAGATTTTTAAAAACATTTGGCATGCTTTTTATTGATATGAGAATATATGCGACCCAAAATGCATAGTATTAAGGTAGACCATAAATTGAAATTTAAAGTTTACCTTAGATATACAGTAGACATTGTTATTTTAAATTTCATTTTAGTTAGTTGAAGCTTTTGAATTTATGGATGGGCAAAATTGTTGAGAAAACAGGACTGCAGATGGATAGTTCTTTGTATCAGAAAGTAGTGCTTCAATATGTAAAATTAGTTATAAATTCTTGCAGCTCATCTTTGAAAATTTTCTATTATATATGGATAGTATAATTTCATTTTCCATATTATTTGGTATCAAGGGAAACGTTATAGACACCCTTTCAATTACCATTTATTATTGATATCTTATTTACTGCCTATGGCATAGTAATTAAGCTAGAATTTTAACTTATTTACTTCCAGCTCTTGACACTAGTGTGAGTAGAGGAACCAGGAGCTAAAATTTATCAATTCCAAATTTAAATACTTTTCTTGAAACTGTTTGGTAAAACAAGGAAGTTCCTGACTTGGATTTTAGTATGAATCCTCATATGCCCTTTATGTTGTTTATTTATATGTGGTGCTGAGAATCAAACCCAGTGCCTCACGCATGCTAGGCAAGTGCTCTACCACCGAGCTACAACCTTAGCCCCTTATGTGCCCTTTAAAAGTTTGACTTTTCTATGATTTTTTTCACCTAGAAAGTGTTCATTTCTTTACTATCTACTATAGGTGATTGTGGCACTTGGGTGATAACCCTGAAAAATTAAGTTAAATACAATGCCAGAGATTTTAGAAGAGATACTATTTTTTAGTCTAGATTCTGTGACTCTTCTCATTAGTGAGGACAATGTGATTGATTCATTTTAGACTGTTATGTCAGATTTATGACTTTGGAGACTTTGGGGGCAAGGATAGGGGTAAGAATTATATATACATATATACACACACACACATTTAGGAGTGTTTCTTCTCATAAAATGACTTTTGTAAGAAGAGAAAGCTGTTGCTAAATGCCAAGTCATCTGGTTTATTCCTGGGTAACACAGGGCACTCCAGATCTCTGTGGTTAAGTAGAGAGAAGTTGTAGGGATCAGTTGACAGGGACCTGGTGGTATTTCTCCATATATTAAAGAATCTTTTCCTGGCAGTGCAGAGGCCTAAAGGTGGGAAGCAGCTCAATTGGTGGTTATCATCCTGTATGCCCATAGCGTTTTGGCTCAAACAATAGAATTAGATTTCTTTGAAACAGTACCTGGTCATCAAATAAGAATAATTTTGATAGTAAGGTGTAGGCATTTTTTTCCTCTGAGCTTTGGCTTTAGGCTGAAGCCCATAAGTGAGAATATAAGGCTAAGAGATGTTTTGATGTGAAGGTGAATCCCAGTTGCATATTCTAAACCAAGAAAGAAAAAAAAAGATAATTAATTTTTTCTGTGGTACTGAGGATAGATTTCAGGGCCTTGAACACACTAAGCACACACTGAGCCCAAGATATTTTATTTTAGAGAGTAGATAAAACCTTTGTGTATATTATTTGGAATGCTAGAATATAAAAAAATATAAACCAGAGTATTCTTTTAAGTTAAAAATCATTAATGTCATTCCTTTGCTTTTCCACCTTAGCACATTTAGAAATAAAGAATAAAACTATTCGACTGTTTTTGTTAATAGACAGTATAAGGTCCAGAAGCCAATGTACAGGTTATTTGAATTGGATATAATAAACTTTTGTCTTGGGCTAACGGCACTTTAGCTATTTTATTACTTTTAAAAGTAAGGTTGTAAAATATTAATTTAGAATGTATTTTTCAAATCTTTTTATCTCATTAAAGTGTGATACATGGATGCAAATGACTGAAATTGGTTCAAGATTCTATAAACTTTCTTTCGTTCTTCACTTCCTTTTTCCTCCCCTCCCCTCCCTTCCCCTCTCTCCCTTCCTTCCTTCTTTCCTCTTTGAACCTAACATGAGGAAATGAAAGAAGTATACAACTAGTCTAATTAAGCATAGCTATCTTTCCTTGCTTAATTAATTTACCCTTAATTTATTTAAACTTTTTTTTCCTTATTTAAAACAGTGTGTACACTTAATTTTTTAGTTGAAGAGGAATTCTTATTCTTAGTTCATGCTGAGTGAAATGCGTGAGAGGGCTACTTAGTGCTGCTAACTCTAAGTGCTATTTGTAGTTTGTTATAAGCTTTAGAAATCCTATGTGGAGAAAAGAAAGGGATTTGGTGAAGAGAAAAGTACTAGGAAAAAAAAAAAGTCAATTAGAACTGTACTGCCTGTCAGAGTGAAAGAGGAGGAACAGAATATACATTCTGAACTGGTATTCTCAGAAGCAGAAATCCAATTAACAAATTCACATTTCTGCAGCAGAAGACAGTGATTAAAATTTTGGTGAACTGCTCAAAATTCCTGCCACACACATCAAAATCCTGACAACTTACAGAGATTTTTTTTTTAATATTCTGCATTTTAAGAGCAAATATGTAAATAGAGAATTCCTTATGCTTTTTGTTCTCAAATGAACTTCAATCGAATGTTGTTTTATATTATATAATAATTACATATAAATGAAGCTTATGTTTAAATAGACCACTTTTAGAAGCATATAGCTCAGAGTTGCAGATCCTGTATTTGACAGTTAGAAGAATGAAGAACTGATATCTTGGAACTTAAATAAATGAAATTATCTCTTAAGTTTGATCCTGATTTCACATTTACTCATTTAATAGATGCATTTGAGTCACCTAATGCTGTTAAGTATTGGTGACACAAAGATGAATAAGACATGGTCTGCTTATACTTCTCTTGGCTTTAGGCTGAGGCCAATAAATGAGAATATAAGGCTAAGAGATTTTTGATGTGAAGTTGAGTCCTAGTTGCATATTTTAAACCAAGAAAGAAAAAACCAGATGATATTTTTCTGTGGTGCTGGAGAAGAATTCAGGGCCTCACACATGCTAAGTACATACTTTACCAATGAGTTTCATCCCCAGCCGAAAAGTTTATTTTAGAGAGTAGATAAAACATTTGTATACATTTTCTGGAGTGCTAGAAGATAAAAGTATATGCCAGAACATTCTTTTAAGTCAAGTCTGATCGGAGGTACATACACTTAATTAAACCAAATTATAAAATAGCATGGTGTTTTAGTCAGATTTTTCCACTGTTGTGACTAAAAGACCTCACAAGAACAATTTTAGAGGAGGAAAAGTTAATTTTGGGGGTTCATTGTTTCAGAGATCTCAGTCCATAGAGAGCTGACTCTATTCCTCAGGGCATGAGGTGAGGCTGAATGTAAGAAGAGTGTGGGAGAGAAAAGCAGCTCACATGGTGATCAGGAAGGAAAGAGAGAGAGAGAGAGGAAGAGAGAGACAGAGAGAGACAGACAGACAGACACACACACACACACTAAGTTCAGCCCACCAAATATATACCCGAAAGGTACATCCCCAGGGACCCATTTCCTCCAGTCACACCCTGATTGGGTTAATTAAGTCTGTCAACTCAATCATTTCACCTCTAAACCTTCTTGCATTGTCTCATACATGAGCTTTGGGGGAACACCTCACATCTAAACCACAACACATGGTTAACACTGTGGTAGAAGAATGAGCAGTGTCAACTGATATTACAGAGAGCAAAGTCTCTTGCTCTCTGTGTCTGTTCCTGATGACTGTATAGAGTACGTGTGCTGAGAATATGGAGGCTGTATTATGCATTGTTGGCATAAGGACACATAAAACCTAGTCTGTAACTGCCCCAGACGACTTTGGGACATTTTTTCTCTTAATGTATTATTTTTAGGATTGTGCTAGGCTCTGTGTATTACATTTAATTACTCTAAGTATGAATTTCTACATATTAAGTCAATCAATTATTATTTTTATTCACTGTATAATGTGAAACTAATGTTTGTACTGAGCTAACCTTATGAATTTAACATATGTATATATAATTATGTATATATAATTAATACAATTATATTAAATCTAGAAATAAAAATACCTGTTATGTACTGATGACTCCTAAATTTATCTGATATGTCTCCTGGGCATTGCAGGCATGGTATGTCTTTTCTACCTTCTCTCAAGCTATCTTAGTTGCAACAGTACTTTCTGGTTTCTTAAACCAAAATCTTGGAATTATCTTGGATTCCTCTTTTTTTCTTATGCCATGTAATCTGTTTGTCAATACTGTTGATTTTTCTTTCAAATCTATCCAGAATCTGATCACTTTATACCATCTATGGCTGCTCACTGTGGTACAGATCACTTCTAGTCACTTGACAAGATTAATTTATGCTCTGCCTGCTTTTGCTTTTCCTAATTCTAGACTCAACAGAGAAATAGGAATGAATCATCATTTCAAAACACAAGTTGAATCATGGCACCCACCTGTTCAGAACCCTCCAGTGACTCTCCATTTCCTCAAAGAAACAACTGAAGTCCTTAGTGTGGTCCACATGGCCCCATGTCATCTGCCCTTTCTTACTTATGTCTTAGGCCATGTTTCCTGCTTGTCTCCCTTCCTTTCACTCTGTTATAGTACCACTGGTTCCTTAGTTATCTTTCAAAAAACTAGGCCAGAGTCCATCTTATGACCTTTGCACTATACTCCTACTTCAGATATTAGCATGGTTTTGTTGTTGCCTTCATCTTCTTCAGATCTCCGTTCAGATATCATCTTTTCAATGAGATCATTCTTCACTGCGTATTTAAGATTACAACCTTTTCTTTCTTCTCCATCCACCTTTCCTTGCTTTATTTTTCTTTATAATACTTAATGCAGAGAAAGCTTTGTTAACCTTTCAATATAGTATATAATTTGGCTATTTCTTTTATTTTTTTCCCTCCCAACTAAGAATGTAAGCACCTGGGGGCAGAGATTATTGTTTGTCTTCTTCACTGCTGTATTTTTAGCAGCTAGAAGTTTCCTGGTACATAATAGTTGCCTAATCAATAGTTATTGACTATGTGAATGATATCTGAATTCTTTTTTGAGTGATTAAAGAGGCTGAACTTTACTGAGTATTTTTATATTTTCAATAACTGGCTTTAAATAACAGTCACTCTCCACTACAGAAATGGTTCCCAGGTGGGGCTGGGATTTACTGATTTATTTTTTTCCAGAAATACTAATGACTGACTCTATCCTAAATCATTTAAATCATAATTTCTAAGGATGAGACCTGTTCATCAGTATTTTTTTGAAGTTCTTCAGAGGATCCAAATGTGCGAACAAAATTGGAGCCAGATGCTCAGGAAAGCTTTAAACAAGTGTAAATGAATGAATGAATCAATGAAGAGGCACCATAACTATTGGATCAGAGACCTAGATTTAGACTAACTCAGGCATTAAGATTAGATTTCAGATATTTGTAATTAGAAATTGGTCCTGAGCAGCACCAGCCTAGGAAGGGCTGGTAGGGGTAGGCTGGTAGGAGAGGAAGGAGGGAATGGGGAAAGGAAGGTGAAGGAGATAAAGTTGAAGAGGGAACTCCTAAGTAGTTGTAGCAGAAAGGAAAGGTTGTGCCTTAGTCCCTTGGCTCAACCCTTGTTGCCAATTAATGATTCCCAGTTAAAAGGCATAGACATTTGAACTGCCTAGTTGATAATTTGTATTAAGGCAAGTATGTTGTATTTCTAAGACATGATTTTTTTCTTCTCCAAAGTAATCAAGAAGGCTTTGGAGAGAGGATAAGATTTGAATCAGTTTAATAAATGGAAGAGAGAAAAGAGAAACTTTCAATGTATCAGAGTAAAATGAGTGAAGTGAGACAGTTTTTAAATAATGAGTACAGTTCACTGGACACAATGAGAAAACTTCTCAAAATTTGGGGAAAGAGATTTAAGCTAACTTAAGTGATTTCAGGGGATGGTAGGGATGGGAATGAAGGACCTTGATAGGGAAGTGCTTAGATTCCTCTTGGCAGAAGGAATGTTTTTGTTTCCTAGGCACTTTGGGGACTGTGGGAAATAGGACCAGAATGACTTAAGGACGATTAATCTGGCTAGTGAGTTGGGAAAAATGCGTTAAAAGGGATAGCTCTGTGAGGAGAAGCAGGGTAGTAAAGAAGGAAACCCAATGTGATCAAAAGGAAGTTGTTAAAAGGAAATACATAGAGAAGGTACCTGAGAGTTAACATAATACTTAACTCTGGATTCCAAGACAGGAGTCCTATTTTCATGGTTTTCAATAATTTTTATTGTTAGTACCCTGCTTTTAGGCAGTGTAACAGCCTTCCAATTCCACTGTGATGCTCTTAGTTCAATGAGGTGCTGGGAAGTATTTGTCTGATGTCCTAAATTTGACTTATTTAGTTTTTATTAAAATTTCCAATAAGGAATGCCTAACCAAGCTGAGGTTCCAGCCTAGTGGAAGAATTGAAAGGATACACTGTGTTTCTTTTCTTATCCAACCAAGTTCTTCTCGAAGTATAGATATCAAACCCAGTCAAGGTGCGGAAGTCTTCCTTTGCTTGCACAGAAATTCTCTGTCCTTTTTCTTTTCAGTTACCAAATGCCTTGATTTCTTTACTTGCTTTCTGTTTTTAATCTACAAGATCTATGCTAAAACCCCCTTCCCTTTCTCTTTGAGTCTCTCTCCTTTCCTTAAAAGGAGGTTTTCCCCAGTTTTCTAATAGCTGCCTTTCTCTGACCCTTGACCACCTGTATCTTTGGGCTTGTTTTAGTCAACTATTTTGCTACTGTGACTAAAGGATCTGACCAGAAAAATTTTAAAGGAGGAAAAGTATTTGAGGACTCATGGTTTTGGAGATCTTAGTCCATAGAAGGTCAGCTTCATTCCTTGGGGCTTGAGGCAAGACTGAACATCATGGCAGGAAAGTGTGGTGGAGAAAAGCAGCTCACATCTTGATCAGAAAGCAGAGAGAGACTCCACTAGCCAGATATATACATATCTATCTATCTATCTATCCATCTATCTATCTATCTATCTATCTGTCTATCTATACTCAAAGCTACACTCCAGTTCCCACCTTCTCCAGTCACACCCTACCACTTCAGTTACCACTCAGTTAATCCCTGCCAGGGATTAAATCACTGATTGTGTTAAGACTAAACCTAATCATTTCTTCTTCAAACCTTTCATTGTCTTACACGTGAGCTTTTGGCGGACACCTCACATTCAAACCATAACATTCCACTCCTAGCCCCCCCAAACTCACAACCATCTCACAATGCAAAATATATATATTTTCCATTTCCAAGAGTCCCCCTAGTCAACAGTTCTGAGATTACTCAAAGTTCAAGTCCAAAGTCTTCTCTGAGGCTCAAGGCAATCTTGCATTGTGAGCTCCTGTAAAAATTAAAAGCAATTTACAAGTATCCAATATATAATGGTACAGAGTAAACATTTCCACTCACAAAATTAGGGGCATAGAAGGAAGGGATAGGACCAAAGCAAAACTGAAATTCACTGGGCAAATAAGTCCTGTAGCTCCCTGTCTGGCATCTGGGGCACATGGCATGTGTAACTCTGCCCCTGTGGCCTTATTTGTTGCAACCCAGATGACCTTTCTGTTGGCTTGTCTTTGCTCGATTCCTGCAGCGTTTCTAGGACTATGTCCTACATTACTGGTATTTCTTAATCTCTGGGGTCTCCAGTGCAACTTCTGTTCGCTCCTCACATCTCCACACTTTGACTTCTCGGTGATGCCCCCAGGGACTCCAATTCTGCTGCACTTTGCCTGGCCTTCCAGGCCTTCCTTTGAAATCTTGGTAGAAACCTCCATGACCCCCTAACTCCAAGTGTCCTGCATTCCTGCAGAACCAGTGCCACATGGTTGATGCCAAGGTCTGTTGCCAACTACAACAGTAGCCAAGCCTCTGGAAACCCTTGCTACAGTAGCCTCTGAGTGTCTGGGTGACTGAGCATGTTGAAAAAACTTCCTAGGCCCCCATGTGCAAGAAGGATGCCCCACTGGTCTCTTGTCTAGAGAATTTTCACCTTTACTCCCTTGAACTTGAGATGGGTGTGGTCTTGCCAGCTCCTGAGATGCCCTCAAGCCACCTTTCTTATTGTCTCTAGGCAAAATCTTTAGCATTTCTGTAGTGGCAGTAATGTCCTTAACAACTGCAACTTCCTTGGTCCTAATTTTACTCAGCCTTTCAAATTTACTTTTTCCAAATCTGCTCTGCTTTCTGCTCCTGATTATCACAATAAATTTGGCTAAAAACTGCCAGCAATATCTATGCCACAGCCTGAACACTAGTCTGTCTAGAAATTTCTTCCACCAGATTAAGAAGTCCATCGTTTTTAAAATCAGCTTCACAGAAAGTCTCAGGACACAGGCAAAATGCAGATAACTTCTCAGCCAGAAAATAACACATATGGCTTCTACTCCAAATTCCAATAGAGTCCTCCTTTCCTGAACCCTCTTGAGCCCTGTCTTTATTGACCACAGTCTACTGCCATTCTGGTCTTCTGAGCTCCCACCGAAATTGGTCATTAATCTCCACTTACAACAATCCAAAGCATTTCCAGCTTGCACTGCTACACATCTCAGAATTCCTCCCACCAATTCCAAAAGACTCCAAATGCTTATAAAACGCATGGTCAGGTTAGTCACAGTAACGACCCCACTTCATGGTACCAATTTCTGTATTATTCAGGGTTCTCTACAGGAACAGAATCAACAGGAAGTATGATTATAAAAAGGGGATTTATTAGATTGGCTAACATAGCCAGAAGCCAGATAGTTCACAGTGATTGTCTGCAGGCTGGAGAACTGGAAGAACCAGTAGCTGCACAGTTCAAGAGACTGAAGCCTAGAATAAGAGGCATCAGTGGTGCTACCCTAGTCCAAGACCAAAGGCTTCTGGTTAGAGAAGCCTTTCTGGCAGAGTCTACTTTGGAAGAGTGAAGAAGCAGGAGTCTGACATCCTTAGGTGATTGCTGCAGCAGTCAAGAACCTGTTCAAGAAGAGCTTGCATCTGACATTGCTCCCTTGTTCTTCCAACTTTTATTCCATCTAAGCCACCATCCTCTTGGATGGTGCTGCCCATGCTTAGGGAGGGTCTCCACTTCAATTCCAATCCTACATGCCAATTCATTCCTAGACCTACCCTCATTGCACATCCAGAAGCCTCTTAATCATCGGCATCTCCTGATCCGGTCAAGTTAACAATTCAGATTACAGGACTCTCCTCTGGTCTCCATCTAGTCAGTCTGATGGGTGTTTGGCAGAGTGTGGTACTGTTCTGTTAGCTTTAGCAATCCTTTCGTTAGCAAGGCAACCTGTCTTACCCCTTGATTTTGCTTCCCAAAGATTACAACTCATCACTTAAATACCTGCTCCAATAAAGTCAGTATTGGCAAGGCTGACTAGAAATAATTTAGGTCCTAACTGGCATTTGAACATATTTAAACATACATAAGTTTCATTCTTTTAAAAAATTATCACCTCCAACTGGTCTCACATAAATTATCCTTATTAGCTTGAAATGGTGGAACATCTATCCTGCCTTTGCCAAGGCACCGTGATTCCTCATTTGTTGACTCATTCACTGTAGTTACCTTGTACAATTGTACTATTGAGAGGTTTGTTTTTTGTTTGGTTGTCTGTTTGACTTTTTTATTTTTTATTTTTTTCTTTTCTGGGATCTTAAGGTAACGTAGAAATCATTTAAGGTCTTTTTATAATCCTCAAGTCTGCATTTCCTAGGTAACACTTCAATATTTTAATGTCTCATTTTATATGTAACAACATATATGGACATACCAACCACTGACTAATTTTAGTTTTAACATGAATGTCTACAAGTTACATATTTTTTCCTAACAGGAGCAGTATTAAACTGAAAGGGAATTCCCTACATTCTACATTCTGACTTGAGTTTCTCTTAAAATACCTTATTAAATGTTTGAAAATCAGAGTGAAACACTTAAAAGATTATTAGTTGTAAGGCTTTGCTTATTCAAATCCTTTGAGATTTGTATAACCCAAGACTAACAGTGAGACTAACTGAATTATAAGGAAAGTAAGTTTAATTAAAAATGTCAGTTTTCTAAGTGTAATTATCTATTTCAGACAATGAAAGATTGTTCAGGTAACTATTTTATGGAACACTGTAGGGCACTATTATGATATTCCCATAGCAAGGGAAGGAATGTGATGAATTTGACAGAGCTGTTTGTGGAGTTTTGAATGAAAATGCCACATTCTATAGAGGAACTGAATCTGAGACTTGTAATTATTCTGGTTACTGGAAGTTAGTCTCCTGAAACCACCTTTGGGTTCTGCTGATCACAGTGGTCACAGGAAAGGCCATGTAAACATAGTCAAGGACCATCAACTCATGAAAAAAATAAGCCTAATGAGTAAAGCACTCTTAAATTCCAGTAAAATCCTGCAGTGTGAAAGCCAAGGTAACCCTGTTTCCTCATATATGTAAAGGTGCTCCTTTGGAAAAGTAAGAAATGTTCCAATTGTGGATACTAAATACAGGCTAATGACAGTCACAAGTGTCTTGAGGTCATCGTCTGGTTCACTTTGTGCTGAGCAGACCTGAATGCAGGATTTCTCAAGGTTCAAGAGTCAATGAGAATTACAAGTTTATCATATATAGATAGTTGCTTGAATTGCTACTTTTTGATATAGATAAGTACTAGAAGCTATCTTTAGATACTTTCTTTGGAAAGTTTGTGAAGTAGTTTAGATTTTCTAATATCTCCCTCCCTATTATCTGCACTTTAATAAGATACTCAGACCTTGTTGGTCCTCAGTTTTCTTTCCTACTTTCAGGGACTGAACAGGCACAAACAACTTTAAATTTTCTTTTCTACAGAATTTTATCACATGCTCTCACATTCTTCTGGTTGATGAAGTGATATTTATATGGTGGTAAAATACATATAACAGCTTTTCTGTTTTAACCATTGTTTAGTGAATATTAAGTACATTCACACTGTTGTGATGAAGACATACTTTACAGGAAAGAAGCAAAGAGATACATAGGAATTCACATTGCTGTCAAGACATGAGCTCAACAAGCCACTGGCACATGCAGCTCAAAGAAATGACTTAGCTCTTCATATATATTCAGAGCAGAATTTCTCCAATAGCAGTAAAAATATTTGGGTGTGGAAATAAAAAATGCTCTGTATAGAAGGCTAACTATAAAAATAGTGTGATTTATTGATCAATGACCTATTAGTCTTTGATGAATATACATTAATTCATTTCAGTATATAGATGATATCATGAGCTGCATCCCTGCAAATTTCATAGTATAGAAATCTGCCAAGATGTCTGAATTTGTTACCCTTATACTCTGGGAGAAAAGATTTTACACTGGCATTGACTTTGTCTTCCTTCTCACAGTCTGAAGTTGTGTTTTCTTAATTTCATTTTTTGAAAATTTTTATCAATAAACAGTTTTAAGGTGGTACTCAAAAAATAGTGTATTTTAATTATAATGTACTAAAAATAAATAAATAATTTTTATTTAGAAAATAGAAGCATCAAGAGTATTACTGAGGAAAACATTAATAAGAGGAAATTTAGCTTTGATTCTTGGTATATATATATATATATGAGTTCATCTTTGCTTCATCAAGAATAAGAATATATGACCAGTGAAACTATTGTAGTCACTTCTTCAGCTTTTGTATAAAATCATGTGAAAAATAAAATTTTAAAGGAAATGAAAAGACAGTTACCTATGATACTAAAATATATATGGAAGCTTGTGACAAAATATGAGTTCAGGAAAAGGGACTGTGCAAACATTTTTCTGAAAGATTTCTGTTAAACTCATTTCCTATGATTAAGAGTGAGACAATGGTAAATATTTTAATAAGTGTTGAGTCCCTTCTCTAACAATGTGCTTTGGTTACCAGATACTGGTTGTATTAGTGAAGGTACCCATGGTGACTTGAATACAACTTTGTCAAAACCCATTTCTTCTTTTCCAGCTCTGCCTTCAATCTGGAGTGTTATTTTCCTGAGTTCCCATGGTAGATTGGTTGATCTTCCTTAGACATGTAACCTGATGGACCAATAATAGAGAGGTTTTCCTACAAGTCTTTTTTTTTTTTTTTTTTTTTTTTTTTTTTGTACTGGGCGTTGAACCCAGGGTGCTTAGCCACTGAACCACATCCCCAGCCCTTTTTATTTTGAGACAGGGTCTCTCTAAATTGCTTAGGACCTCACTAAGTTGCTGAGACTGACTTTGAACTTGCAATCCTACTCCAGACTCCTGAGTTGCTGGGATTGCAGATGTGTACCACTGTGCCTGGCACAGCTCTGTCTTTACAAATACTCAAAATTTAACTCTTAGAAGAAGCCATTACAGAAGTTTGCTGTCACAATTAAAATTTGCCTATTGTTTTGACTGTTTTATGTCTCTTAGTCATCTCTCTTTCTCTCCATAGTTCTATAGCATGCTTCGGAGAGTAGTGAATAGTGGTCCTGTCTGAATTCTCTGTATGTAGTTTCTCCCTTTTTGAGTGGAGATGAAAAGAGTGCCGGGCTGACTCACTTCCCATTCCTCCAAGGACCATTCGTTCTTCTTTAGGAGAGTTATGTTCAAAATTGTAGCCACTGGTTTCACACAGATACAAAAATTGTGTAAATGAATTAAAATTAAATTAAATTTAAGATCTGTGTCCCTGTCATGCTGGTCACATTTGAAGTACCCTGTAACTACACATGACCAATGGTTACCATATTGGACAGCAGATACATAGATCATTTACAGTGAAGGTTCAATGTTTTTCTTTTGGGGTTTAAACTGAACTGACTCTTGAGTCTTGGCTTTTTCACCACTCTGTGGCCTTTGGCATTTGGGTTACACCTACAAGTTGGCTTCCTACAGAGTATAATCTACCCCCTTTTAAGTAGGATTTGATAGTGGCCTAGAGAAAACTAGTCCGGGGGAACTCCCTCAAGGTGCTGAAAATGTCGCATACTAATTTCCTATTGCTCCTTTCATACAGAGGGCACTGGAATGCACTAATGCATTTAGCCTATCAATTAGCTTCTTTTTTACATTCATTCATTATTATTATGCCTCAGTAAATCAAGGAAGCATTTATTAACCTCCCACTAAGTACTTGGTACTGTGCCTCAGACTGGGGGCACTGAGACCCAGCTGCTCTCAAAGGTTGCTCTCTTTAGGTTATATAAGACTTAATGACAATAATGAGGATAGCAGGGACAAAAGTAACCTTTTTACCCAGGTAATTGATAGGCTTACATGTGTTTTCATTTAAGCCTTTTAACATCTTTTGTTCAGAGTAAGGTCATATTGGTCCTACTAAATTTAGACCATTTATTTTACTTTGGCATTTTTGATGCTTTTTTTTTTTTTTGATCACTGATAAAGTAAAAGCTGAATGAGGACAAACAAGAAAAAGTAAGTGGCTCATGAGTCAATTTTCTATTTGACAGTTGAAATTCACACTCAATTGATGTTTATGTAAAATGCCTAGCTTTCTATTTTTATTGAGCTCACTATTTTCTTCCAACAATAGAACCTATATTCTGCCTAGTACATAATATTCTATAAATAGCAATTTTAAGGATCAATCTTAAATGTTGCCAGATTTAATACAGGTTTCCTCACATTAAGATTAACAGCTTAAAACAGCAAAAATTTATCATCTCACTGTTAATATTGTAAATTAGAAATCTGTCTGTCATGCATCTCACCAGGCTGAATTCCAGGTGTCGACTTATTTGTGTTTCTTCCTGAAAACTCAAGAAGAGAGTCAGTTTTCTTGCTCCTTCAAGCTTTTGACAGAATTAAGTTCTATAAAGTTGTAGGTCTGAAGTCCCTATTTCTTTCTGGCTGTCATCCTTGGGCTATTTCCAGCTCTTGAGCTACTCACATTCCTTGACTCCTGGTCCCCTTCCTTCACATTCAGTGCTTTTAAAAGGCACATTGATCATGTACAACCACAAGAATGGGATCCTAATTTAGAATATGTTATACTCCATGTTTGTATAATATGTCAAAATACACTCGACTGTCATGTATGTATATCTAAAAAGTATAAATTAAAAAAAAAGAAAAAAAAAGACTCATTAAATTCCTCTTATGACTCAAAAAGTTCCTGCCTTTTTGGTCACATCTCTCACATTGAGATTCTCTGCTTAACTAGGAGAATCTTTTACAGGGATCATGAACTTAGATTGGGCCTATTCGAATAATTTGGGAGAATCTTCCCACTTTAGGATCCATAGTTCGATCATGTATACAAAGTTTCTCTTGCCTAAGAAGGTAAAATATTATGGCATAGACGTTTTTCATGGGGTGGTAGAGAGTCATTTGATGTGACACATTCCTCTAGATTAATTCTTTATATTTTATTAAGCAAAAATACCTTATTTGAAAATGTACCTTATTTGAAGAGGATATTTAAGATCTTGCCACCTTTGTGTAAATGATTTCCTTAATTTGCTTCTGGAGACTAAATATCTGGGGGAGACAAGAAACCTGAAGAAAGAAATAGAGAATATGAAGAAATGTAGGAGATGGAATGCACAGAAAATCTTTGCTTCTTAAGTGTTTTCTATTGTTTCCGGATGAAGTATATTCATATGATAGTACAATTTGGAGTACATTGATAAAATATCACCAAGATATCTTTGAATTAACCATTTAATCATATTTCTTTTTCTTTCTTTTTTTTTTTTGAGAAAAAGAAAAAAAAAAAGTTTTATTGCTTTGCTAGCAAAGGAGAAATACAGGGGACTCCTGTCCCAGAGGCTGTGATTCTGCCCATCAGCAGGAACAGGGACTTTTAAAGAGGTGATTGAAAGGTTACATTCCACATGTTCTCTGGAGTTATTAGTTACTTGTTAATTTGGGAGACAGTCGTTTCTGAGATCTTCTGATACTATACCCATCTGGTTTACACCCAGCATTCCTATGGTGGGTGTATACTCAAGGACAGATAAATCTGCCTAAGACAGGGAAAAAAGTTAATCCTATTTCCGCTGAGGATTTACTCATATTTCACCTTTTCAAAAATGAGAAAACCTATTCAGAAATGGTATTATAATTATGAAAATAAATATCTGAAATTGAACACTGCCAGAATAATCTTACCCAATTGTAGATCCTTTTTGTAGTATATTCAACAGCTTCCCCCCACCTATTAGATAAGAATTTACTAATATTTGATCTTTATTATATCAATAGAATCTGTTTTATTTTAGCGTTGTTGCCATTTATATATTCATCAGAAGTCCACACTCATTTTTAATTTAGTATGTAAAATATTATGTTAACAATGATTCTGGACTATTATCTGTTTTAAATATTGTACAGTGATGCTCTATTTTGTAATGAACAGTATTATAATAGTTTTTGAGAAAGCTTCTAGCATTTACCTTTTTTATCTTTCATTTTATTTATCTTATTAGCTAAGAAACCTTTCCAGCTTGGACTTACGTCATATCACTGAACTGGATAATGAAACTGTGATGGAAATTGTCAAGAGGTGCAAAAATCTTAGTTCTCTCAATCTCTGTCTGAACTGGATCATAAATGACAGGTAACTGTTGTAACATCTTAAAAACACTTTTCCAGAGGAAAGCATGTAGCAAATACTAATTGTCATAACAAGGCACATCAACTTTAAGTAAAATTGAATGCAGCTGTGCCTTTTCAAATTGATAAGCTTAAGTTTTGAATATTCTCTAGGTGTTTACTTTTAATTCATCTGTTGCTTATAAATGCTGCAAAGTTTTTATATGCTCTAAGACAAATGGTGGCCTAAACAACTACAGTAGTAGTCTATTCATTCTTTCCTTTATTACCCATCCAGGATATATTGATTGTCTTTTTAATATTTTTGTGTTTTTTGTGGTTGATTTTGCTGTATGTTTATCAAGGAAAATGAGAAATTATCTCAAACATAATGTGTTTATTATGACATTCTTGTTGATGACATTTTACACTTTGAATATTTTGTTTTGAAAATGAAAGTTATTTAATATATAATATATAATATATAATATAATATATAATTATATATATAATAATATATATAATTATATATAATATATAATATATAGTGTAAAACTGCATGAGATGGAAAGTCTTATAAATAATGATAAATCCGTTTTTCTTTGAAATATGACCTAATGGAAGAAAAAAATGTAGACAAACTCTCAGGGGCAATTGCATAGTAGTACTGGCACTACTGATTAGTTGAGGTAGGTTTGTAGACAGAATTCTTGCCCACTAACTTTTCAAGAATTTTTTAAAATACCTTTATTTTCTTTATTTATTTTTATGTGGTGATGGGGATCAAACCCAGTGCCTCACATGTGCTAGGCAAGTACTCTACCACTGAGCTACAAACCCAGCCCTCAATTTTTTTTAAAAAGATAAGTTACCAAAAATATTTTACTTTCAAAATACAAAGCACTATTTTAGCTAAAATTAAAACTTATTTATATGGAATTAATTTTTATAAATAGAAATAATTTGTTATATTTATCAGATAATGCTTTAAATTCAAGACTCCCTGCCCCCCACTTTTAATCTCCTTTTATACTTCAAAAATGAAATCGTATAGATCCCATGTTCCCCAATTATGGGAATTTCTAATGACATTTTCTTAGATTATCCTGAATAACTCTTTACTTGACTCCTGAATAAAAATTTTGCTAGTATTTATTTATTTTAAATGTTTATAATTTTAACATACATAAAATAATAATTGTACATATTTATGGGGTACCATGTGATATTTTGATACCTGTTCACATTGTCTAATGTTTAAATCAGGTTAAAGATATCTATCTTTTCTATATTGACCTATTTCTTCCTGGTGAAAACATTCAATGGTGAAATAGTACATTATCATTATTTATTGTTACCCAACTGTGCAAGAGCACATTAGGACTTCTTACTCCTATCTAACTATGACTTATTACCCATTGATCAACTTCTCACCCAGCTTCTGGTAATTAGCATAGTACTCTTAACTTATATGAAATCAGTTTTTTTGTATTCTTATCTAATTGAGATTATGCAGTTCTTGTCCTTCTGTGCCTGACTTATTTCATTTAACATGATGGTCTCTAGGTCCATCCATATTGTCATAAATGACAGAATTTCATACATTTCATATCTGAATAGTACATATATACTACATTTTCTTTATTCATCAGTTGATGAACATTTAGTTGTTTCCATTTCTTGACTATTATGATATGCTTCAATAGATGTGGGAATGCAAATGTCCCTTTGACATATGAATTTCATTTACTTTGGATATATACACAGTGATAGGATTGCTGGATCACATGGTTGTCCTACTTTGAATTTTTTGAGTAAACTCCAGTTTTCTATAACAGCTGTACCTACTGACATTCTGACCAACAGTGTGAAAAGATTGTCTTCTCCACAGATTTGCTAGTGCTTGTTATCTGTTTTTTTTTTTTTTTTTTTTAAAGTAATAGTCATTCTTATTGGGGTGAGGTAATAGCTCATTTCCCTGTTGATTAGAGATATTGAGAATTTTATAATATACCTGTTGGCCATTTGTATGTTTTCTTTTGAGAAATGTCTATAAGGGTCTTTTGCCCATTTTTTGATTGAGTTGTTTTTTTTTTCTGTGACTTCCTTATGTATCTTAGATAATATTGAAAATTTATCCCTTGTTAATTGTGTAGATTGAGAACATTTTCTCCCATCTTTCCACTTTGTTTTCTTTGCTGTACAGAAGCTTTTAGGTTTGATATAATCCCATTTGTGTACTTTTGCTTGTTTCTTGCACCTTTAGGATCTTGTTCAAAAAATTCTTGCCCATTCCAGTGGTATGAAGCATTTCCCCTAATGTTTTCCAGTGGTTTCATATTTGCAGGTCTTATGTTTAAGTTTTTAATCCATAACTATTTTTCTTATAAAACTTACTAATATTTCAAATATTCAAATTGTCTTGAAAACTTTACTAATGTAGCATGGACACATGGGCAACATTTATAAAAAGCAATTATTGTGCTCTAGTAATATTCACTATATGAAGCATATCAAAATCGAGGGAAAATTGATAGTAATTTAAATGTTAAAATTTATCTCTATAATTGACATTTTTCTATCTAGGCAATTATGTAACAAAATAATCTTTAAAAAGCTTTTCATAATAATAAAATTAAGTAAATAAAATTATTTTGTAGTTTTAGTTGTTTAACATTAGCTTAATACTGAGATAACTTTTTTAGTGATTCATTGTATTAAAGGGAAAAAAAAACCTGTTTCTTCAAAGAAGATATATTCCATAACAATTTTCTGTGTATCTGTCCTGTGTAGGAAAGTCAGTAATTGAAGAATACTATAATTGTTAAATAAGATGCAGTCCATATATGCTTTTATGGATTGTCTCCTAAATAAATATTTGCATAAGTTCGTGTCAATTGAACAAAGAAGTCCAGAAACTTACAGTCTTTCAGATCTTTAAATGCTCATTTAGCTGTAACTGGGTGACTTACAGAATCAAAAAGTGGGTGGCCCTCACAGTGCCTTTCCTTCTCTTTGTTAGGCTTCATGTTCTGAAACCTTATGCAGTTTCAATCATTTCTTTTCCTCCTTAACTGTACTGGTTATTTGGTGTTTGATCCTAAATATACATGCTGTGGAGATTTATTTGCAGAGAATGAAAGTATATTTTTATGTGTTTAATGGAAAAGTTTGGATTAATTGAGAAAACATGCATGTTAATGAGGTTGAGAAGTAGAGTTTTAAAGATCAGACTCTTTTAGGTTTTAATTACACTACTTGCACTTATCCTGTGTACTATAATAGAACTTTCAAACATTAAAACCCACTTTACAGTATCATCTAAATTACTCATCTCATTGTTCTTGCCACACTGTATTACTAAGCTAAGTAATATTTGTAATTATATTGGTATAAATCTGGGACTTCCTATCAGACCTAATTAAAATTTCAGCACTTAGCTGAGATGGGTTAGTGACCTTTCATATAGAGGGCACTGGAATGCACTAATGCATTTAGCCTATCAATTAGCTTCTTTTTTACATTCATTCATTATTATTATGCCTCAGTAAATCAAGGAAGCATTTATTAACCTCCCACTAAATACTTGGTACTGTGCCTCAGACTGGGGGCACTGAGACCCAGCTGCTCTCAAAGGTTGCTCTCTTTAGGTTATATAAGACTTAATGACAATAATGAGGATAGCAGGGACAAAAGTAACCTTTATTACCCAGGTAATTGATAGGCTTACATGTGTTTTCATTTAAGCCTTTTAACATCTTTTGTTCAGAGTAAGGTCATATTGGTCCTACTAAATTTAGACCATTTATTTTACTTTGGCATTTTTGATGCTTTTTTTTTTGATCACTGATAAAGTAAAAGCTGAATGAGGACAAACAAGAAAAAGTAAGTGGCTCATGAGTCAATTTTCCATTTGATAGCTGAAATTCACACTCAATTGATGTTTATGTAAAATGCCTAGCTTTCTATTTTTATTGAGCTCATTATTTTCTTCCAACAATAGAACCTATATTCTGCCTAGTACATAATATTCTATAAATAGCAATTTTAAGGATCAATCTTAAATGTTGCTAGATTTAATACAGGTTTCCTCACATTAAGATTAACTGATTCTAGTCTCCATTATTTTTATAGATTTTTAGAGTTCTTATCTGTGAATATTTTTTGAAGTTCAAAAGTTTAAAAACATTAATTGAGGCACATTTCTGTATGCTCATGGTATCTGCTAGTGTGTTGTGGTATTGCAGTTGATCTGTTTGAGGCATGCTGTTCTTTATCTTTGTTTTTCAGAAGGCACTTTTTGTGTTGTGAGAGTTAAACAGCATGATATTTTCTTGTATTCAGAAGGATGGTCTCATAGTCATTTGACATTTACCATTGCTTTTGAATACAAATAAAATCCAGTGTTTTATGAAAAGAGAACACTGACTATTTCTATCAATGATTTAAATTAAACATCTGGTTATTATGTCTCTTTCCCTGTCTCTGACTATAAGTTTATTGTAATGTTTATTTGTACTTGATATAAATCTTTTGGTATTTTACATCTAATTTGGTCTTCAGTGTATTCGTATATTTGACACAGTGCTCCAAAGCAGCATGTTTTATATGTAAAAAACTGAATGATTCTGAGCATTGTTACAGAAATATGTTTATCATTTTGTGGCAATAAGTATTAAATTCAATATCATTGACTTCAATAGATCTTTACAAAAACTATTTTTAATTTTTAAATCCATTGTCAAAGAGGCAATCTCCCCATTTTCAATTTTTAACTTTGATTCTGAAAAAAAAAAACCATCTAGTCCTACTATTTGTATCCTCATTATCAAATATTATCAAATGATCTTTTCATTTAAAAGTTGACAATACTTGCCTATGAATTAGGAGCAATTATTAAAGGATAATAATATAAGAGAGATGAAGGATTCTTTAGCATCTACTAGCTAACATCATAAAGCATAACAAAAGCCAGGGTTTTTCATTGCTATAACAAAATATCAGAGGCTGTTAATATATAATGAAAAAAGATTTATCTAGGTAGGGCTGGAAATCTAAAATAAAATGTCCCATGTGTTTCACCTCTGGTGAGGTCCCCATTGTATCATGGTGGCAGAAATACTTGCAGAAGAGATCTCATGGTGACCAAGGAAACCAGAGGAAAAGTTCAGGGGTCAGGCTTGCCTTTTTATAACAACTTATTCTTGTAGAAACCCCAACTGAGGTCTCATGAGAACCACCATAATCTGTCTGAGGATAGCACCCCCAAAGAGGTAACCACCTCCCAGTGGGCTCCATTCCTTTAAAGATTCCACTAGCTCAACACTGCCACTCTGAGCACCAAGCTCCTAACACGTGAATCTTTGGAAGACAACTTAAACCAAGTCCAAACCATAGCAGTGGTTGTTGAAGTGAATTATGTTGCCATAATTTGCCGTGTGTCTATTTTATTTATGTGAAGGGAGCTATTGCATGAATGCATACTCCAAAATTTGGAGAATTGCAAATCTTAGACTGTTGTGACTAGTTTACTATATAATAAAGTTGACAACATATTGCTAATTCCCCTTATATGTCCTGAAGTTTAAAATAATAACTATGGATATTTTCTATTTAAATAAAAATTTCAAATAAGACCATTTGAAGTTTGTTTGGTATATACAATATTTTAAAAAATTGAATTAGTTGTTAGCACATTAAAAATTTGAATAGTTCACGTAAGAATTCTGAATTTGGATCTTTTGAAAAAGTTTTGGATCCTGCAACACAATTTTACAGAATGGGGAATGGGCTATTTTCTTGAACTTCTTCCCAGTTCGTCACTTTTTGCACCAGGCATGACCTCGCTTTCATATTATCTCTCACTTTAGTCTACAATCTGAATTCTCCTTTAAAACCCAGAATGTAGAGATTTTTAGGTATTTCATATTTTAAGTCAGATAGTTATTTTAGAGTATGACAAGATGTATGACAGATAATTGAGACTTAATTGGTCTGCCTAAATTAGTTTTTTGTTATTTCAGACACCAGAACTTTGACCACTTGGTATAAGTTAACAAAAGGAAACAATTCAGCTTACAATAAGTTAAAAGCCTTAGTATTTATTGATGGCCTTTTAAGATGGAAAACTTAGTCTCAGGATAAGATAAAGAAAGTTGAACTAGTTTGCTAAACTCCTTTCAACTTCAGATCTATCATTTAACGTTATTGATTTTGCTTCTGGAGATTAACCACAGAGACTTGGACATCTAAGCATGTACTCTTACCACTCACCTATAACTTCAGCCCATAAGGTTGGTTGTTTTTAAATGAATTCATTGGTAGTGCTTAGTATTTCATTCAGGATTCCTTTGTTTTTTGTATTAAAGAATCTTAATACTATTTTTTCTCTTTTCTTATAGAAAAAGCCCTATTTAGTCTTTTGAGTTTATTCAGGTTAGAGTTGTAACATGATAGGTTACTTTTCCACCCTGTGTAGTGAGACTGACGGTACCTGGCTCATGTAAAACTCAATGAGGCTTTATATAAAGATTTTTCTAACTCCCTTGATCTTCTCTTAATGTTTATTCTGTTTCTTTCTTCAAATTTCCGTTGATTCAATAAAAAACGGTGATATTTAGAAATAAAGTTCAGAAAGGATTTGAGCAGGTGTTGGTGTTATAAAATATTTGCTGAGTGCCCATTGTGTTTTATTTCCAGAATTGTTTTTGTGAACATATGCTATATATTGTATTTATAAGTGTTCCAGCACTGGGTGGATAATCTACCATCTTCTAGTGAATGTCATGTCACAGTGGACTTAGAATTTTATTTCATTTCAATCCCCTAATATTACTTAATTCTCCTAGAGACTCAGATTTAAAGATTGCCCAAGGGTACCAAACCTATCCATTAAATCCAGCAGGCATAGTTGAATTTGAGCTTGAGAATATTTTGATTTCTATTAAAGTTAAGTGGTCTGGAGAAGAGGAATACCTTTCACCTTTGAGTATTGAGTGTAGAGTATGACCAGTTTTCTCTTATAAAAACTAAGGAAATAAAAACTTGGAAATAAAGAGGAAGCAAAAATAATGCTGATTATTTTAATGGCATGGTGGTTCTTGCCTGTACCCATCTATTCTAGGGGCTAAGGCAAGAGGATCACTTGAACTCAGATGACCAGTACCCATCTACTCTAGGGGCTAAGGCAAGAGGATCACTTGAACTCAGATGACCAGCGCCAGCCTGGGAAACATAGTGAGACCTCATCATTAAGAAGAACAAAACAATAATAATGCTTACTATTGAAGCGACTTCCTGATGGTATTTTCAGCAGCACTGTTCTTCTTCAGTGGAATGCAGAGCAGTCTGACTGAATACTTTTGGTCCCTAATAACATGGCTGGGCTGGCTAGTTGGAACTTTAGTAAAACTGAGTTTTAACTTAATTCTGTAATCCACTGAATATTTTTGTTTTTATTGTATGACTTTCATATTTTTGCCAAAAGAATAATGAAATATATTTTACTGAGTCCTGGGAGACTTCAGGATCAGAAAAACATCTTTCTGAGCAAGTGATGTTAGTTTGAAGTAGGCATATTTTAACATTGTCTTATATTTACATATTCACAATTATTTGTTAGACCATCCCTAGAATGATAGTATGGTATTGAAGCAACCAGTATCCAGGCTTCCAGCCCATCTGCAAAAGTGCTGTCTTCTGTGTTTTTCTATCCATTAACCCTCTCTTTAAAACTGTACTTGGTTTTGAAGGTCTAGTGAGGTCAGAGTGTATAATACCCTCCCACAACCCCTTTTCTTCTTTTCTGGAGTAAGGATAATAACAATAGCTAAAAATAGGTACTGATTTACTACAATCTGTATCAGACATTGTTCCATTTAATCTCTGCAACAACCCTGAGAAAGAAATTATAAACTCCAGACCAAGGAATTAAAGCCTAGAGATGTTGGACAGCTCACAACTAGGGAAGACAGGACCAGAACCCATTTTTGTATGCCTTTAAAACCCAAACTGCAACCACTAAGGGCTCCTTATCTCCAGTACCTTATTCTGCCTCAGACCTAAGGGGATCATATGTCTGGGTAGGCTCAGGAAAGTCTCACACCATGCCTGTCCTCTTGGTATTCTTTGATTTTTAATATTTGTGCTGCTCCTGCTCCCTTCTGAGGTCCTAAATGTTTTACCTTTAATAATAAGGTAATGTGGTTATTAGACCTCAGCAGACTATGCTTGATAGCTCTGAACATCATATAGAAGTTATCTTCTCTTTTCCCTATAGCATATCTAAAAGGTGACAAGTTTTGGATATTTCATTATACATGTGCAGTTGAAGATTTTTTAAACAACGTATTTTGTAATAAGAAGTATTTTTTCCAAACAATTCCATTTGTAAATACTCTTCATTTCTTATGAAATTTCTTGAGGAAAAGTAGAAAGTCTTGTCTATTTTTGTACCACACCTGACTCATAGTTAGTCTCAAAAAAATTTCACATATGAATTTTGTATAGTTATTTAAGTATGTAATGGGACACATTTATTTCACTTTCTGTGAATATTTCTTGTCATTTTTAGCAAATAACCATTACCAACTAAAGGAGAATACTGGATACATACTGTGTCTTTCAGTTAAAGAAAAGGAAGTTAATTTCATTGATGGTTTCAGTACCTTTGGTAAAAAATGATTGGCATGACTAATCTGTATACTTTTTTATATACATATGATTTTTCAAATATTTGGTGGTATTTTTCTACAAAAGGTGAAATTTCTTTGACAAAATGATGTATGTATTTAGCCTCACATAAGAGTCTTACTGTATTCAAATTTAAAAGAAGTCTGTCAGTTGTTTAGTAGTAGTATTGAATATCAGCTGTTATTGATTCTTTCAGTATTTCTAGTTACTAATATCATTTTTAAGGAACTGCTAATTATCCTGTAACCCCAAAGTTTTTAATCTAGTAAAATCACTTAAAAGGAAAATCTGTATGAGAGGCATATTATCCCAGCCTACTTGATTTTTAATTACAGTTCTGGAAATGAGAAGGAAACTGGATTTGTTGTGAATGAGTTTGTTCTAGTGGTTCTCCAAGTTCATATTATGTTGTCTAATAGAATAATGTGAATCTTTATTACAGTACTAACATGTAATCATAATTTTAACTTCTATATTTCTTTGGTACTGAGTGAACAATAATGTGATAAGTGAACATTTCTACAAATAATAGAGTTTCTATTGAGTTATACTATGGGTATTCCTGAATGTGTTACTCTAAATATTGCTACTAACTTTGTTTTCCAGGCAATATAAAGATGAATAAACAGATATATAATAAGTATTAGTAGGAGGGTTTTTGTTTTTTGTTTGTTTGATTATGGCACCAGGGATTGAACCCAGGTCCCATGAATACTAAGTACGTGTTCTTCTACAAACTACACCCCAGCAAAGTTTGTAGGATTTAAAACAAAAGAAAACAAAACTTGTTTTCTATGTTATGAAATAAAAATTCATGATCAAATTTTGGGAGAGACTAGGATACATTTTATTTGATGATGAATAAAGTTCTATGAGCCTATGGTTTTGGCTCAAATTTTTTAAGTTGCCAACAATGAAGGAAATCTTCATTTTTTAAATGAAAACAATAGTTTATTGACTACTTGGATGAATTTTACCATTTCCCACCTCACTTTTTTCTAAGAGTTGTTTATGCTTACTCCCTCAAACTGGAAATGATAATTAAATTACTCACTGTTGTCAAAATTTTTAAATGTATGATAAATGAAGCCCAGTAAATAGTGAAAATATGAAAAAGGTGATTAAATCTGACAATTCTTGTAAAAGGCTTGAGATGATAAATATCTCCTGTGATTAGTTATTAATTTAGTGCAAGGGATTTTACTTCATCCTAAAGTATTTTATGAACAGTGGCATAAAGAAATATTTCATAAAATAGGTACACATATGTTTAACCAGAGAAAAATTGCTGGGACTTGATTGGTAATAATTAAAAATGGCAGACCTGACTTGCATGTAACTGGCTTATTTTCTGTATGATAGTCCTTTTAGAAATTAAGAAAGGGGGTAGTTTCCTGAAGACATGAAGAATGACAGAATACTTTTAGCTTAAACCCTTTTGCCTCATGAAAATGGAAAAGTTTTATGTATATAATTCCTCAACTGATAAAATATTTACTTTAAAACAATGTAAAACAGCTCCTTACTTATTGAAGTATGAATAAAAGCAAAATATACATTAACACAAGTACATTGCAACTAATAATTTCTCTTAAAATTGAATATGAAATTCTTTATATTTAAAGAAAAGATGAAATAATAATGGTGGTTATATGAAGTGGTACATCACATTTTTCTCTAACTGAATTCATGGCACATCCCTCTGTTGGTGGCATATATCGTTGTGTGGCCATTTGCTATTTTAAGTCTCTGTCCTTTTAAGGAGGTCCTGTGTCCTCATCTTTGGGCCTCTTACTTTTGTTTCACTTCCTTTCCCCAAAACCATGCCTGAGGCCCTGCTCTGAGAAGTTAACTTTTATACATGTATATTGAAAGAATTATAAATTCTGCTTTTGTAGGATGAGTAAATCTGCTTTTAAATTTGTTTCAAACATTAGCTGAAATCCAGTCAAATGCTCCCTTTCTTCTAGATTTATTTTTTTTCTGAATGAAGCTGATATTTAATAAACTAAGGATTTAATGTCATGGTCTGTATTCAGATAGAGCTTGCTTTATGTATTGTATGCTCTTTATTTGAAAGCCATAGTCTCATTATTTC
Source organism: Sciurus carolinensis (assembly GCF_902686445.1). Taxonomy (NCBI): domain Eukaryota; kingdom Metazoa; phylum Chordata; class Mammalia; order Rodentia; family Sciuridae; genus Sciurus; species Sciurus carolinensis. The sequence continues at coordinate 91,867,834 of NC_062218.1, read as the reverse complement.
AATAAATAGAGTTTTAATATTCAGTGATTGTGTTTTGTCCTTGTATTAGGGACTTCAGAATACTTTTAAATGAAGAACTAGAAACCTAACTTGACTTTCTTATTAATTGAAAAAAGGAAAAGGAAATAGTTACAGCATTTGCTCTTTTCCTTGGTGAGAAAAGTCTGGATATATGAAAAAAAAAATGTTACAAGTTTTTCCTTAGCTATTCTAGTAGTACTTTTAAGTGATGCGCTTTAAATATATGTTTAGTATTTGGTTGATTAATACTATGAACCTAAACATACTAATTAAGACCAGGTTCACATTACAACAATTATCTGGTTAATTGCTCTCATGCAAAAATAGGCTAAAAAAAATCCATCAAAACATCAAGTTGTGAAAGCACTGGCAGGAGTTTCAAAACCACCAAGCATACCTACTGTAAATCACATCAGCAAAGCAATTAATTTAGGCTAATTGCTTTTCTGTTTGTTCAAGATGCTCTTTGGAACTGTCTTAGAATCCTGGCAATTAAGATTAGTAAGCAATATAATTAAAAAATGTTAGAATAATCATTATTTTTCAAAAACGATAACTATTCCATATAACATATAGTGTATCTATCACCCATGTAAAACTTTGAAATAATTAAACAAAAAGGTTATTTTAGACATTTATGAGATGGTTTAAAAAATAAGTTGAGGATAGCTATTCCTGAACTCTATGATATGGTTACCTTAACCCTGTTTTAATTTATTTTGCTGCTGTGACCAAAAGATCTGACCAGAACAATTTTAGAGGATGAAAAGTTTATTTGGAGCTCACAATTTAAGAGGTCTTAGTCCACAGATAGCCAGCATCATTGCTCTGGGCCTAAGGGAGGCAGAACATCACAGCAACAGGAAGCAGCTTAGGACATGACAATCAGAAAGCAGAGACAGCTCTCACTCACCAGGGACAAACTATATACCACAAAGGCTTGCCATCAGTGATCTACCTCCTCCTGGTACACACTCCCTGCCTCTAGATACCACCCAGTTAATCCATTCAAGTGATTAATACACTCATAACTCAACAATTTCACTTCTAAACTTTCTTGTATTTTCTCACACTTGAGCTTTTGGGGAACTACCATATCTAAACCTTAACGACCCCTAATTATCACTTTGAATTGTCTACTTCAAGTAATTCATGCCAAGATGCCTTCATCAATGTGAAGAGAAACAGTTACCAAAAGAGGCATTGGCTAGTGACATTTCCTCTAGAAGAGCATTATTTGGCTTCTCATAACACAATTAAAATTTTAAAATGATTTTCTGGACTATGACAAGAAATTTAGAAATTATTGAGGAAAATATTTGAGATAATTAAGGATAAATATCAAGTTTTATTTTAGACTTTTTTTATTTGTTAATAGAAGTATTATTTACTGTAAGTTTTTATCTTTTCTTAAATCAGTATGACTAGCTCTCTCAGCCTAGCTAATTAACTACATCTCAAGAACCAAATTTTCCTCTAGTGACCATTTTCATGGAGCAGAATAAAAGTATCTGATCTTTTACAATGACATATTTACTTCTTTATGAACTTCATAGTTCTAGAAGTGCTACATAGTCAATCTAGATTCTTAGTGACACTATTTGCTATGGAATGTTCAATTTGAAAGCTGCTTGTAAAAGGTAAAATAGCAAATCAGATAGAAATAAATACATTGATAAGATCATATATAAACGTTTTGAGGACTTTTAGAACATAGAAAACCACCCAACAAACTAAGCAAACCACTTCCCAGTCATTGGTTTTGGATCTTGATCTTCTTTTAAAATCTGTCACTGAGGCAAGCAAAGCAGTGTTACTCCATTTTGGGAAAAATACAAACTAGTACTTCCTTTTATGCCCTTCAAAACTTGAACTCCACAATTCCTTATAGTTGAAAGATAACATAGGTGCTATAAAAATCATCTCATTTTTCAGACTATAGAAGATTGCAAAATAAAGCTACAAGTTTTTCACATCTGTATATGTGACATTGCCTACTTTCCCATTAAGAAGTGAAGTCTGTTTCTCTATCCTTTTGCATCTGGGCTGGCTTTGTTACTTGGTCTGACTAATTGTATATATAGTGGAAATTATGTCATGAGATTTCCAAGTGTTGGCTTCAACTTCTGTTCTTGCCTTTTTGGAATCATTCCATCAACATGTGAATAAGCCTAGACTAGTCTCTCTAAGGATGAGAGACCATATGAAGATATATACGTGTAGCCAGCAGTCAGGACCAACTGTGAGACATGTGAGATCCTCATAGACCGTCCAGTCTCAGTCAAGCCTTCAATTTCCTGGAGTCTCGTATAGTGAAACCAGCAGAAATTTAGCTAGGCCAAAGTCATATCACTGGCCCACAGAGTTATAAGCAAATAAAAGTCCTATTTTTTTTTCTTTTTATTGTAACAAATGGGATACATGTTGTTTCTCTATTTGTACATGGTGTAAAGGCATACCATTTGTGTAATCATAAATTTACATAGGGTAATGTTGTTTGATTCATTCTGCCATTTTTTCCCTTCCCCCCTCCCCTCCCACCCTTCCCCTCCATCTATACAGTCCTTCCTTCCTCCATTCCTGCCCCCCTCCCTAACCCAACTCCAACCCCAACACTAACCCTTCCCACCCCCCATTATGTGTCATCATCCACTTATTAGCGATATCATTCTTCCTTTGGTTTTTGTGATTGGCTTATCTCACTTAGCATGATATTCTCCAGTTTCATCCATTTGCCTGCAAATGCCATAATTTTATCGTTCTTTATGGCTAAGTAATATTCCATTGTATATATATACCACATTTCTTTATCCAATCATCAATTGAAGGACATCTAGGTTGGTTCCACAATCTGGCTATTGTGAACTGAGCAGCTATGAACATTGATGTGGCTGTATCTCTGTAATATGCTGATTTTAAGTCCTTTGGGTATAGGCCAAGGAGTGGGATAGCTGGGTCAAATGGTGGTTCCATTCCAGTTTTCTAAGGAATCTCCACACTGCTTTCCAGAGTGGCTGCACTAATTTGCAGCCCCACCAGCAATGTAAGAGTGTACCTTTCTCCCCACATCCTCGCCAACACCTGTTGTTGCTTGTATTCTTCATAATTGCCATTCTAATTGGGGTGAGATGGAATCTTAGGGTGGTTTTGATTTGCATTTCTCTTATTACTAGAGATGTTTGAACATTTTTCCATATGTTTGTTGATTGCTTGTACATCTTCTTCTGTGAAGTGTCTATTCATTTCCTTAGCCCATTTGTCGATTGGATTATTTACATTCTTGGTGTAGAGTTTTTTGAGTTCTTTATAGATTCTGGAGATTAGCACTCTATCTGAAGTATGATTGGCAAGATTTTCTCCCACTCTGTAGGCTCTTTCTTTGCATTGCTGATAGTTTCCTTTGCTGAGAGAAAGCTTTTTAGTTTGAATCTATCCCAGTTATTAATTCTTGCTTTATTTCTTGTGCTATGGGAGTCCTGTTGAGGAAGTCTGGTCCTAAGCCGACATGTTGAAGCTCTGGACCTACTTTTTCTTCTATAAGATGCAAGGTCTCTGGTCTGATTCCGAGATCCTTAATCCATTTTGAGTTTAGTTTGTGCATGGTGAGAGATATGGGTTTAGTTTCATTCTGTTGCATATGGATTTCCAATTCTCCCAGCACCATTTGTTGAAGAGGCTATCTTTTCTCCATTGCATATTTTGGCCCCTTTGTCTAGTATGAGAAAATTGTATTTATTTGGGTTTGTGTCCGTGTCCTCTATTCTGTACCATTGATCCACCTTTCTATTTTGGTACCAATACCATGCCGTTTTTGTTACTATTGCTTTGTAGTAGAGTTGAAGATCTGGTATTGAGATACCCCCTGCTTCACTCTTTCTGCCAAGGATTGCTTTAGCTATTCTGGGTTTTTATTCTTCAGATGAATTTCATATTGCTTGCTCTATTTCTGTAAGATACATCATTGGGATTTTAATTGGAATTGCATTGAATCTGTATAGCACTTTTGGTAGTATGGCCATTTTGACAATATTAATTCTTCCTATCCAAGAACATGGGAGATCTTTCCATCTTCTAAGGTTTTCTGGAATTTCTTTCTTTAGTGTTCTGTAGTTCTCATTGTAGAGGTCTTTCACCTCTTTTATGAGATTGATTCCCAAATACTTTATTTTTTTCGAAGCTATTGTGAATGGGGTAGTTTTCCTAATTTCTCTTTCTGAAGATTCATCGCTTATATATAAAAATGCCTTCGATTTATGTGCATTGATCTTATATCCCGGTACTTTACTGAATTCACTTATGAGATCTAAAAGTTTCTGGTGAATTTCCTGGTTCCTCTAAGTATACAATCATATCATCAGCAAATAGGATAGTTTGAGTTCTTCTTTTCCTATTCGTATCCCTTAATTTCTTTGGTCTGTCTAATTGCTCTGGCTAGAGTTTCAAGGACGATATTGAATAGGAGTGGTGAGAGAGGGGCATCCCTGCCTTGTTCCAGTTTTTAGAGGGAATGCTTTCAGTTTTTTCACCATTAAGAATGATATTAGCCATGGGTTTAGCATAGATGGCCTTTACAATGTTAAGGAATGTTCCCACTATCCCTATTTTTTCTAGTGTTTTTGGAGCATGAAGGGGTGCTGTATTTTATCAAATGCTTTTTCTTGGCATCTATCGAAATAATCATGTGATTCTTGACTTTAAGTCTATTGATATGGTGAATGACATTTATTGATTTCCTGATGTTGAACCAACCTTGCATCCCTGGGATGAAACCCACTTGATCATGGTGGCACTATCTTTTTAATATGTTTTTTGTAATGCGATTTGCTAAAATTTTGTTGAGAATTTTTGCGTCGATGTTCATTAAGGATATTGGTCCTGAAATTTCTTTCCTCGATGTGTCTCTGTCTGGTTAGGAATCATGGTAATATTGGCTTCATAGAAATGAGTTTGGGAGAGTTCCCTCCTCTTCTATTTTCTGGAATACTTGAGAAGTATTGGAATGAGTTCTTCTTTAAAAGTTTTGTAGAACTCGGCTGAGAACCCATCTGGTCCTGGACTTTTCTTTGTTGGAAGGCTTTGATGACTTCTTCTATTTCATTACTTGAAATTGGTCTATTTAAATTGTGTATGTCCTCCTCGTTCAGTTTAGGCAATTCATATGTCTCTAGAAACCTGTTGATTGTCTTCGAAATTTTCTATTTGTTGGAGTATAGATTTTCAAAATAGCTTCTAATTATGTTTGTATTTCGGGTCGTGTCTGTTGTGATATTTCCTTGTTCATTTCCGAATTTTAGTGATTTGGGTTTTCTCTCGTCTTCTCTTGTTAGTGTGGCTAAAGGTTTATCAATTTTGTTATTTTTTCGAAGAACCAACTATTTATTTTGTCAATTTTTTGTATTGTTTCTTCGTTTCAATTTCGTTGATTTCAGCTCTGAGTGTAACTATTTCCTGTCTTCTACTACATTGGTGTTGGTCTGTTCTTCTTTTTCTAGGCTTTGAGCTGTAGTGTTAGGTCATTTATTTTTTGAGTTTTACTTCTTTATTAAATGCGCTCCATGAAATAAATCTTCCTCTAAGTACCCGCTTTCATAGTGTCCCCAGAGATTTTGATATGTTGTTTCTTTGTTCTCATTTACCTCTAAGAATTTTTAAATTTCCCTTCCTAATATCTTCTGTTATTCATTCATCATATAGTAGCATATTGTTTAATCTCCAGGTGTTGGAGTAGTTCTCTTTTTTACTCTTCATTAATTTGTAACTTCAATCCATTATGATCTGATAGAATACAAGGTAGTGTCTCTATCTCTTGTATTTGCTGACATTAGCTTTGTGGCATAATATATGGTCTATTTTAGAGAAGGATCCATGTGCTGCTGAGAAGAAAGTGTATTCGCTCTTGGTTGGATGGTATATTCTATAAATGTCTGTTAAGTCTAAATTATTGATTGTGTTATTGAGATCTATGGTTTCTTTGTTCAATTTTTGTTTGGAAGATCTGTCCAGTGGTGAAAGAGGCGTGTTAACATCACCTAGTATTATTGTGTTATGGTCTATTTGGTTTCTAAATTGAGAAGGATTTGTTTAACATATATGGATGAGCCACTGTTTGGGGCATAGATGTTTATGATTGAAAAATATGGAACGCTTCACGATTTGCGTGTCATCCTTGCGCAGAGGGGCCATGCTAATCTTCTCTGTATCGTTCCAATTTTAGTATATGTGCTGCCGAAGCGAGCACAAAAGTCCTATTTTTTAAAGCTACTAAATTTTGGTGTGGTTCATTACATAGCAATTGATGACTAAGATGCTGATTTTCTGGTTGCTCTGTGCTGAAGACTTTATATAAGTTGGAAAGGTGCTAAGCATCTTTCTTTCATTATCTTAATCATCACATTAATTCTGTGACATAGGTATCATTATGCCCTATTTTGTAGATGAGATAAGATAAGGCACAAAGAGGTAATTTTACCTCTTTTTGACAATCACAGCTAGTAGGTAGAGTCAGAATTGAATGCATATCTGTCTGACCCCAAACTCCTACATTTTCCTAGCTATGAAACTACCACCAATAGCTTATTCTGAGTTTGAAAATACACTTGGTTGCCATGAACAGTCAAACCTACCAATGGAGTCTACTGAATATAAGTGCTAGCTAAACATCATTAAAATATCATTATAGTAAAATAAGTATTGTAATAAAATAATGTCCATCTGCTGTTTCTCGTATTACTATTTAATCTTTAGTATTAAATATTTATCCTTTTTCTTCTTTGATGTCACATTAAGAGGAAATAAAGAGAAGAAAGGAGACTTTGCCTTAGAGTAGTTATGGCTGTCTTAATCATCATTTTATTTTTGCCTTTCAACATCTATGCCTTCAATAACAAGTCTTACAGGACATAGTTTCTGTGGTATATAGGTAATAATGATATTAATATTTGCCAAAAATTCCCACAAATAGAAGTGGGGATTTTTCATTTTTGAAATGCATTTATTCTTAATTTTAACTATCTCCTTGACCATACATCAATAAACTAGTCACTGTAAGTAAGTGACTCTGATATATTTATCATTGCTCATCTTACCATTTACCATAGCAGCACGCTAATCAGACCTGCCTCTAGGTTTTATTGCCTGTTGAATAAAGCCTTGGAACATTTCCTCCATGATTTATTATAGTATTTTTAGTACTGGTTTCATTTGGGAAGTAGTTTCCATTTTTTTCTTTTAACTTGAATTTAAACTGAATTTCTCTTTTGGTTTTGACTTAATTTTTTCTTTATTAATAAATTGCCAATGTATTTAATTATTTTATTGCATGCCCATAATATATATGCACACACATATTTTTCTATGTTTGGTATATATTTTAAGAATCTTATTTTTTGTTTGAGAAGAGGAAGAGAGTTTGTTGCATATTTTTGTTAGTGTTCATTTCTACTCAGATGGGTTATAAATTCTTTAGAATGTTGTATTAATGACATTGGAATTAAAATTATGTCCAGAAATTGTGACTTTTTCACAGTCCTAAGCTCCTATCCAGAGCTAAGGAAATGCTTATTGATTGACTGGTTGGTTGGCAAGGCAATCTAATTTTAAAATGCTCCATAACTGTAATTCAAGAGTTAAACAGGCACTCACTGATTTCGCCAACATAGAAAGGTGGTTTTTGCATGAGGTACATGGATACTATTTTTAAAAATTTGTTCTTTTTAGTTATGCATGATGGTAGAATGTATTTTGACATATCATACATGTATGGAGTATAACTTCCCATTCATGTGGTTTACATGATATGGGTATGGAAGTAATTTAATTTAAATGACAACATGTTAACTTACTGGAATTAAAAAAAAACGAATGCAAACAGAGGGAGAAAAATCCCAAAAGAAACATGTTATTTTTGTGGCAGCAATTTGTTTAGAAGAGGAATGACAAAATAAGACAATGCCTTGACCTTCTTTATTTAATTTAGCTATGAACTTGGAAAAAAAAAAAAGGAGTTGTTTTCTGTAATATTTCTGCAGATTTCTATACATGTATGGGATGACTATCTTTGAAAAAAATGTACTTTACTATACAGTTAATATTTTGTATATTATGATCTTATTAGAATTAGAAACTTTTAGTAATTAATCTATAAATAGATACCAGTCTTCTTTTTGTTTCCAAGATTTTTCTTTCACAAGTTTATTCACAGTACTCAGACATCATATAGAGGAGCTTTGTGTGTGTGTGTGTGGGTGTGGGAGTGTGTGTGTGATGACCCTTGGCAGCCATCTATCTCTAAGTAGGACATAACAGGGAAGCTTGTTAGAGGGGGAGAAGTATAAAGTATTACCCAGTAGGCCCTGACAGACATTTAGACATCCACACATACAATACTGCTACTTGATGGTCACCTCCTTTGTGAAAAACATAACTTTAAATAGAAACAAAGTCACAGTAATTTTATAGTGCTGTCTTTCTGTTATTTATTGTATACACACTTATTTGCCTTGTGATTTTTTTCCTCTGATAGTATTTTTCTAATGTTTAATTTGAATGATTGTATTTATCTTTACTAACTTGTCACTGTTAGTTGTACCGTATGTTTCAGTCCTCTAAGTAGACTCTACAGGTGAACATCACACTTAATAAAACATTTAGAATCTGTGATGATCCAAATTGATCTTGACTTGGGGGAATTTATGGGGGAAAATAGGGGATAATAATCCAAAGTAGCAGGAAATCCTAAAATGCAACTCTGTGTTTTATTACTGCTTATATTAGCATTGATTTCACTTCAGTAGTCTGTTGGAAGAATGATGTCCTTTAAGCGTTTAGGTTAAGTAAACTGCCTAGGACTAAACCCGGACCACAGTTAATCTTCAAAATAGCTAATCCTCAGGTAGGTAATGAAAAACCTATACATATATTACTTTGAAAGTTCTATTAAAGTTATTATTTAAAATTTACCAGTCATATACAGATGAAAATTCCAGAATATGAAAGATATGTTCTATTAATCAATAATGAGTGTCAATCATTTATTTCAATAATAGCATTTGCAAGCTAGGTTCAATTTTGATAAAGATCCCAAGACTTAGTACAAAAGTAATTTTCTCAGTGAGACCACCCTTTCTCCCTTTTTTAAATTTTAAAAGAGTAAATATATCCAACTGTGTTGTTTGGTTTTAAGTATTTGTACAGGTGAAACTTACTGCAAAGTGGAAATATCAACAACTTTGGACTTTCTATATTAAGGGCAGCAAGGAATAAACTTTTTTTCAATTTTTATTTTATTTTCTATGACTACTTTTGACATTCACAAATTATGTCATTCATTTTGACATGTAAATAAGAAAATGAATAACTTTCTGAAGAATTTCTCACAGGTGCTTAGACACATTTCCTCCCATTTTCTCATTCCTCTTTCCCCCAGGAACAACAGTCTGATCTCTGAAAGAGAGTAGTTTTCTCACAAGCTTTTGTAAAAATAGTCTTTCTTTCCCTCTGATCCATTAAAGAGCATTTGCTTCGTCTTTTTTTTTTTTTTTTCTCCTTTAGGTTGTGTCTCCTTTGCTTTCTTAAAGCTATACTCTGCTTACTTGTTTATTGATAGTCACTGATGACATTTTCTCTGGTAATTTTTACCTCTTTAATTTGGATCTTCTCTTTCTTAACTCTGGAACAATATTTTCTTTTATTGTTGTCATTGATGACATTTTCATCTGATTCGTGACATATTCATTTGAAAAAACATGGCATTGTGAAGAGTTTTTGGTCAGTGACATTTTGGCAAACACTTGCCAGTGGCCACCAGAGAAGGTCAGTTAGACTCAGAGCGAGGAAATAAATTACCCTGAAAGGCTTCTCTGTATACTAATGAATAGAGCTTACAATGGGAGTTGGGAAGCTGGGGTCTGTTATGTTTTTGTTTTCTTTTTGTTCCAAACTTTTATTGTTGGGTCATTCACTATATAACCTTGGCAAACTTAATTTGAGTTCTCTTTTATGATTGGGGTAATGGTAACTCAACTTAGTGAAATGTTTGGAGACTTAATCATGTTTCAAAAGCACCTTGAACATGAATCATTAGTTCATTATTAGAATGGTGGCTTGGGTGTTACCATCCATCATCAATGCTTTATCATCATCCTAGCCTTGTGGTTTCCTGCAAATTGACAGTGAAGGTCTTAAATCAAACTTTGTAAAGACAGTAGCAGTTTCTTGAAGGTTACTTACTACTTAACATATGATAACACTGAAGTTTTTGTAATTATCTTGGGAAAATAAGGTAATTACAGTGTACTCATTATTGTGTGTTTTCATAAACATCTCTTTGTTCCCAGATTAAGTGGACAAAGTATATTTAGGTTTGTAATAAAGATTAAAAAGAAAAACCCAGCAATCTTCACTTATATTTTATGTTTCCATAAAATAAGATCCATCAATATATGCATTTATGAAATGTTTTTCACTTTGACTTTTCATCAAAATATATTTTAATGAGTCACGATTTTTAAAATACACTTTGACTATCTGTACACATACACAAAATTATAGTAAGTAATTGGAGAGTAAATGAAATTCAGAATATTCCAGGAACCATAGTTTTAATTTCTAATTTCTAGTTCAGTTGAGAAGATGAACCATTTACTTTCAGTGCTCATATGTAATTTTGAGGATTTTTTTGTATTCCAAGAATCTGATTGGAAGTGATGGCAAAGGCAGCTTATTCAACCTTCTACCTACAAATTCTAGGCTCTTCATCTGTTGCATATGGTTTTGAGGTTTTGTTTTTATTTATTTTCTTATTTTTTCATCTTCTTCGACCTTTTCATTAACTATCATCTGGGTCCATTCAGTTAATATATTAAATCACATTTTTACTATCTCACACTCAAAATGTTTCTTAAACTTAAGAGATCAACCATTTAAAAAATCAGATTATTTGTTCTCAGTTTTTAAGAAAGACAACAAAAACATCCCCTTAATTTCAAATTGCAGAGATTTTAAAATACAGATATTCACTGGTGTGTTCTTGCTGGAGTTGAGCAGGCAGTACTCAGTGGACTGCTTAAGGGCAAAGTCCTAGAGGTAAGACAGGGAAAGATGTGGACTTACCTTTATGCATGTATTTTGCAGGTTTATAAACATGTTAATAATGACGTTTATTCTGTTTTTATTGACAGCTCTCCAGATTTGATTTATTGATATATCTGAAACACAGTGGAATACAGCTTCAAAGTCTCATTTGACTCTTAGATTTTTGTCAGTAGAAAGATGAATATCACAGTGTCAGAGAGAGCATATGTATTTTTTTTAATCTGTGTAAAGTGAAATGTTATAAGGGAACTGTCAACTGTTTGGTAATGGGAAAGGGAGGTGGTAAAGGGAGGTGTCTGATGTGAACTCTTTCCTTAGGAGGGTAGTGTGTTATCCCACTCCCTGAATCATAGTTCTAATAACTACTGCCCAAGTGTGTTTTGGGGTTTCTACTGTTGTTCCTATTTTCTGGACTTCAGAATTTTACATCCTGTACAAGCCAATTAAAACATGAACTAACGAACTGCAGAATAATCCACTTGTGACTGTCAGGCGATGGAGTTGTGACATTTATACCTGCTCTTTCTGAAAATTCTTACCATTGACTGAGAATTGTAAAGAACTTCTGAGTATATTCATCTAACACCTTTGTTTTGTAGTTTTGAAACTTAGACTCAAAGATAATCTGTGACTTGTCCAGGTTCATGCTGCTAGTTAGTAGCAGAAGTGGAGCTTAACTGTTGCTTTCCCTCGACTGTGAGGATGCTATATGCCCTTTTTCAGTTCCCCTCGCACCTTTCCTTACCAGACATGGATTTCTTACTAGCACTTATTTTCTATTATGGCCTAGAATTGACTGTACTCTCTCTGGGTTGTAGGCTTTTATATCTCTTTTATGTTCATCTGAATGGCAAAATGACACACACATGCACACACACACACACACAGACACTCAATAGGATTTTAGTAAACATTTTAAAAAAGAAAATTGAGGCTACCTAAAATCTCACTATTTAGAGATTTCTATCATTTATGTTTTTGTGAACATCTTTTTAGATATGTACTTATGCATGTGTAAAAATATTTTGTAGTCTTTTTCTTTGTATACTTTTATGTATGTCTCCTTAGAGTTAAATTCTTAAAATGGAATTTCTGCATTTCAGGACATACATGTTGAAAATGTTTATATATCTTGCTTAATTTCTTCTAGAAGGATTATACCAATATAGTCTTCTACATCTTTATAGAAGAGTTTATATTACTCCATACTTGTGTTAACTTTGAGTGCTATCACAACAATTTTGGAGCATTAAAAATGATGTTGGATTGGGGTCCTATCTAGTTCAGTGTTAGAGCCTGTACTTTGGCATGCATGAAGCTCAGGGTTTACATCCTATCACACACAAAGAAAAAAGATGTTAAGATTTAAGAACTAAAAATCTCAGAATGAGTCATTCAAACCCAATGTATTTCCCATTAAGAAACAGTATAGTATGGTGGTTACGAGTACAGGTTCTAGAATTAGTCTGGATTTGAATCCTGACTCTATCACTTCCTACCTATTTAGCATTTGGCAAGTTACTTAACATCCCTGTGTCTCATTTTCATATCTGTAAAATGGGGACAGCAGTAGTATTTACTTCATGAAGTTATCATGTAATTTAAATATGATTGTATATGTAAAGTACTTAGAATAGCTCCTGGCACATTAAGTATTTAGTACATATCAGCTATAAAACTAATAACAATAATTATTAGCAATAAGTGTGCATTGATTTCTATCTACAGTTTATAGTGTACAATGTCAGAATGTAGTGTTTGAAAAGGAATATGAGGTATTATGACAGTACTCAAAAGATCTACCATGTATTAGAAGAAATAATCAAATTAACAGCACTATAGCATAGGAACAGTGTTGGACTAAATCATGATTAATTATCAAATGAGTAGTATATTTATTGAAACAGAATCCTTTTATAATACTTGGTAGAGCAATACGGAAGTTTGCTCTACTGCTTTGTATTCTTTCTTTCTTACAAGGACAGACCCACTTATGATTTTGTGTAGTTTTATGTTCCAGTTGGTACCACATAGTCCTGGTTATTAGCATCTGATCAAATGTCATGTTTGGATGATACATTATATAGTTAACTTATTTCTGCTTGACATCATCTTTCTATGGCTATCATTGTGATCGTAATGTGATACCACATTTTTGCTTTGGTCTGGGAATTATTTTGATTCTTAAAGGTATCTTTGCCCCTTTATTCTATTTTAGATTAATTTGTAGTTTAATTTAGTAGATATTTTATTCTGTTTTCTGTTGCTATAACAAAGTCATTGAGGCTGAGTACTTTATTTAAAAAAGAGGTTTACTTAGCTCCTAGTTTTGTAGGCTAAAGTTTGAAGATTGAGCAACGCCATCTTTTGACCTCTGGTAGGCCTTCCTTGGTTCTATTAAAACAACACAGTGGAGGAAAGGAAAGGGGTGCAGAAGGGGTTACATAGACATTGGAAGCCAGATGAATTCAGGAGCTAGATGTGCTCTTTTTATACCAACTTGCTGTCTCTAGACCTTCTGGGGTACTGCAAACTACATTAATCCCTCCTGAGGATAATGACCCCAATGTCAACCTTAGACTAGGGCCCACCTCTTAGAGGTCCTGCTACCTTAGCACCGCTATACTGGGACCATTTCCAGCAGTGAATTTTTAGGGGATATACTCAATCCATGTGCATATCATGGCGGAGGACCTTTCCAGGTGCTAGAAAAACTCATTCTTGTCTGTTATTTGTTCCTTATAAATGTTAGGAGAGAAAATCAGGAAAAATAGTTTATTGTCAGGTTTGAGATGATTCAACATGTTACATCAAAATAACAAATTGAAACTTTATTTTTCTGTAACCAAAGGGAGAGATATTTAAGGCACCTAGGTAGAAAATTTTAAATTCATAAATAAAACAAATCTAGTTTTTCTTAGAGTTCTAACGTGATTTTCCAAACAAGTATGCTCTTAATGCTGAACATGTTTTGACCAATATGTAGTTCTCTATATCTTTAGTACCTGTTCTTAAAAATGTTTTAAAGTCCTGAATTTTTTGACTTCTTATCCCATTTTCCATTATTTGATTGTCATTTGAACCTTCCTATCTATTTCTTTACCTTTGGTGTCAAATAATGCATTTAAAGAATTGAGACCTTAGTTTTTAAATTATAAATGTAAAAGTGGAGAGGCTGATTCTCTGATGAGCCCTGGCTAAAATGAAACATATAAAACTCTTTTATTATAACTGTCTTTTAATTAGATATTACCAAAGGCTAGAGGAAAATACTTGTCGCACTTGGATTAATTACATAGGATATTCATGCTGTGAATGATAAGGGACCTTGATGACTTTTTTCCTGAACTAATTGAGAACATTGTAATATAGGTGTTTGATTCAATACAATTTGTATTACTTCTTTAAAAAAATCATTTGTTATGTACCAGGTAGTATGTTTACTACTGGTGACATATTGCTGAATTAGAAATGGACTCTACCCTGAGTTAATTTAACCAGTGAACAGCTGCCTAGAATTTCAGGAACCTCCCTGCACAGCATTTTAGAATAACAGCAGCAACCACTAACACTTTTTAGCACTGACTCTGCAAGTTATTTTTCCAAGTACTTTACATATATTAAATTTAAAGTAATCCTATGAGATTATTTTTATTCCTGTTTTTCAAATAAAGGAACCAAGGTGCAAGAGATGTAAGTAACTTGTCCAGTGTTACACAGATCTGATACAGTTGGTGGCTCATGCCAGTCATCCCAGCAGGTTGGGAGGCTGAGGCAGGAGAATCACAAGTTCAAAGGCAGCCTCAACAGCTTAGCAAGGTGCTAAGTGAGGCCCTGTCTCTAAATAAAATACAAAAAAAGGGTTTGGAGATGTGGCTCAGTGGTTAAGTGCCCCTGAGTTCATCCCTGGTACCAAAAAACAACAAAAACAAAAGCAAAAACAAAAATAGTTTTCTAATTTAGGTGAATGCTTTTCAGAAGAATTATTGACCTTTTTGTTTTGTGTCTGATAAACGTTATGAGATGTAGTTGCTTATCTGATCCAAGAAGATGTGAGATAAAACAACAGAATATAATTTCATTTTTTTGTTCATTTTCTCAGATATTTATTGAGCACCTACCCTGACCAGACATTTGGGATAGGCAGTGAGTAGAACATTTGGGTTCCTGACTTACAGAGTTTATAGTTTAGCAATACTTACCTCTGATATAGTCAAGGGATTGCTGGATAATTTTGTTAACACTTTTGCCACATTTTGTTTTCATTATTTCTACTCACCCTTTTAAGCTCTGCTGAGCACACTCTGAAATCTTATTTGCTGCCTCTATAATGGTTGCCCATTTGCATGTCTGAAAAGATTTTAATTACGTATATTGTCTTTTATATAACCTGTATTTTCACACATTGCACAATAACTTCCCTAATCTGCCTATTATATGCCTAATTTCATTACTCTAGTTGATGGAGATGATCCCTCACTCTTAGATCTTCTTACTGGTTTTCAGTGCCTAACACAGATATTCTATTTAATTAAAATCTCCATTGTTGTCATATTTCTTTTTATAGATAGAGGAAATGGTTAAACTCTTTTTATCCTAATAAGAAAATAGTATTGAATCCTGAATTGAATTGTCTTTGGTCAGTAATGTGATCTGCCAAGGACTGCAGGTGATGGGAAAGAGTTGGACTGTATAGAATTCTTGGGATGCCAGTGGGTAGCAATTTGTGACAAAAACTAACCTACTGGCTGAGTTTGTGTCGGTTTTTCTTTCAGCATGCTGTGATTGTTTTCCTAGGGTATCTCCAGCAGGCAGTCACTTTGCACAATCCTGTTTATTAAAAAAAGATATCCCATTCTACCTTTCCTCCAAGGATATAGTGCTTCTTGATGTGATGGCTTAAAGGCCAAGTGACTGCTGACTTCCTTGAGGCTCAACAGCAAGGTAGAGGGAAGGGTTCTTGCACTCAGACAAAAGAAATGACTCCTTGCACAGCCTCAACTGTGAGTCCTCTGGGATGACTTGGAAGCTGACTTTTCCCCAAGGCTCTTGTCAATACTTTTACCTCCCCATGGAAATATATGGGCCCAAGGCAGATGTGCCTGCATGGATCAAAAATACGGATTTTGTTATTACTATTTTTAGATCTTCTAGAGAAAACATTCTCTCCTCTCTTGGCCTCTTACCAACTGTCCCAGATAATGTCAATTCAGTTTTGACTTTCAAATCTGTTTTCAGATCTGATTTTTGTCTTCAGGAGAACTGCCTCTAAGTATAATGAAAAGGGCTTTCCTATGGGATTTTAGTCTATAATTTGGATATTCAACCAAACAATTTAACTTATGATAATTTGTTTTTCCTTTGGGTAACTTATTTTTGTTTTGCCCCAATACAATACTAGCACAGTTTTACATTCTCAAAGCCAATGTTTGAGACCTTCTTCCTTTACTTTTTATTTCACAAGTAAGTAGTGGTTTGTCTAATTACTGTACCGTAGTTACAGTTATAGAGAAAAAGGTCAGTCTAGTCATTGCCAATTAAAGTAGGAAAAAGTTACGTTTATAACCATAAATGTAAGAGCCATTATGTCAATTTAATGCTGTTCATCAGTATATAACCATTTTCTAGGATATATAAATTTAATCTTGGTATTATACTTCACTTACCTTCTTAAAGGGTTTGGTGTTGCCTGGAAGAGATTATTGCAGGCAACATTTATTAATTGTGCATTCTTTCATTGTGACTCCTCATGGATTTTAGGATCTGAGTTTTATAAAAATCTCACCATGAGTAGAAATAGACATTTCAAATCACTGATTAACCCTTCTATTTTTAGGCATTTGACAAAGGAAAATAACCTATTGAAATTTAGTTTATAATTTTTTTTTCCTAATAGGGTTACTCCATTTAAAATTCTCATTGCAATCGTTTCTTTTGGGAAATATATAAACTTTTACTACCCTAATGAGAGAATAATGTTGCAATTGAAGTTGACATTGCTGTTTTTTGCTTTTTTATCTTCATGAAGTATTTAGGATTTTTAGCTCATAAAAAGACATCATGGACTTAAAAGAAGTTAAGAAAATATGATGGAAAATGAAATATTTTTGTTAATTTTACTCCTTATAAAATGTTTGTCTGAACTCTTCCCCTTGTTTTATTCTGTTTGGGCTGCTGTAACAGAATACCATAAACTGGGTTTCTTACAAAGAACAGAAATACTTCTCACAGTTTTCTGGAGGCTAGAACGTTCAAGATCAGGGTGCCATTCTGGTTGGAGCTGGTGAGGGTCTGCTTCCTTGTTCATAGTACTTTCATGCTGCGTCCTCACGTGGTAGAGAGATGAACTAGCACTCTGGATTTTTTTATAAGGACAGTAATGAAAGAACTCTGTCCTTATGATCTAATTACTTCCCAAAGGCCCCAGTTCCTAATACCTTCACATTGTGAATTAGAATTTCAACATATGAATTTGGAGGGGTTACATAAACATTGAGAACCATGGAAGATGTATCACATATCAACAGATTTTTTAAAAACTTGAAAGGTTAACTTCCCATGTCATCCTTTTGCATTAGGAATTTTTTGGATCAAATTTCACAGTGTTTTGAATCAAGGAAAGGGCCTAAACTTGCAAGGGATCTGAGAACTTATCTTCAACTTGATAGTCCAGTTGTAGGTTTTCCTAATCCATAGTAATCATCTGTGACAGTAGGCCAAGTACATTCTGATCTTTATTCTCTGCTATCCTTAAAAATAAATAAATTTTAAAAATTGCTTTACTCATTGAAATACCACCCCTCACTTGCTGGGGACTTCCCTATTTTCTTGGTTCCTTTTTCCTTGTTTTAATAAGGTTCAAGGTCTATTTTCAGACTTGTGAATCTCCTCTTAACTACCTTTACCTCCTCCGGTACCTTCTATACCTAAGAGAAAATGTAAAACTGAAAAAGCTTATTATGACTTTCTTTTCTTGTTTTAGCTTCCAGATGCTATTGTCTTCAATTCCCTAATCTGAATATTTCATGGTGTATTATCTTAAACTCCTCCTAAGTCTGATTCACTCAAACTCAAACTGAAAACAGTTCCACTTATCTACAGTCAGTAACTTCTATCCTACCCCCTAGAAATCAAATTTTGTACTGAATTGATTTTAGGATCTTTAATATTAGGTCTACGTTACTGAAATAGTGCTTGGCTCTGCTTTTTCTGCTTGAGTGTACTTAGTAACATTTGAATACATTAGTCCTACCTCCTTTCCTCTTCATGCACATGGTCACATGTGTGTATGTGCACCCACATACACATACACAATATTAGAAATGGTTGTTATTGCCTTATAGTTATAGTTTTATTTGTGGAAATTTGATATCTTTAAAATGTATAAAATAACACAGTTTGCTTAATCCCCTCTTTTTGAGGTTTATTGTTTCCTTGTTAAAGGTACTATATATATTTCATGCTAAAATTTAGCTTTATGTATTCAGCAATTTTATTGCTATTGGGAATAGTGTTGGTTCAGTATTATTTTCTAATTAAATATGTAAACTTTGTACTTTTAAACATAATTTTGAATATTTTGTAATTGGCCTTCTGAACTTATGTAGTTTCTAATAGTTTTATAAATGATTATCTTGCATTTAGAAGTAGACAGATATCATCCAAAAATAATATATTTGTCTTCTGTAAAGGTTTTGCCTTTTATTTCTTTGTATGTCTAACTATGTTTTCTAAAACTACAAGAGACAGTTTTGTACTTAAAGCCTAATTCTTTAAACCTACTCCTTGCTTTTTACATAAACTTTGATCCTCTTCTTTTTACTCTTTTTTAAAAAGCAGATATATTAAATGAAATAAAATGGCAACAGTTATTAATGGAAAGTTACCTTTGGGTAATTAGGATTGAAAGGTGGCACACAGAAATAACTGGTGCATTCATTCTATATAATGTTGAACCTTTAAAATGCTAAACTGAGCTAGATTTTTTTTTTTCCTATCAAGTATAAATCATTTACTTTCAGGGTTTTTAAAAAAATCTTTTCTTTCTCTTAAGTAGTCACATAAAAATATAGTTATTTTCATAAAGTACCATTATATGAATTGATTTTACATATAATACGTTGAAACTTATAATTTGTTTACTCTTTTAGATTTTTTATTTTTAAAGAAAAGTTGAAGTTGAATTCATTGCTTATTGAGTCTTCATATACTGATCCTAAACTTAATAAAACATAGCATATGTGATTTTTTTACCAAATAAAAAAGTTTATTTGTGGGGGTTTTTGTTTGTTTGTTTGTATTTTCTCTTCATAAAATTAAAAGGAAAGAACCTTTCTTTAAGAGAGATAACTTGGCATGTTTTCATGACTAGATCTATATAAAATATACTCTAGTAGTGATTTAGAATTTTAGAACCCTTGACAATGTATTTTTAAAATATTCCTCTGTAGGCAAACAAAATGAATTATTTGAAATGGAAAAGTCTTTTGGAAATAAATCTACCCCTTTCGTTTATTTATTTAAAAAGATTTTCCCTGACCATATCAAATTGGTATGTTGTCCCTTTGCTTATTCTTTTTCTGATTTGTTCAGTGCCATACCTTAGGAGTGCATGAACTGAAAAATCAGATACTAGATGATGCATATTATCAGATGGTAGGTATTTGCATATCTATAGGTAGATCTACTCTTGTGTTTGGATTTGTTAAATAAATACACTTATTGAAATTCTTTTTCTTAGAATAATATAGATCATTGAAAGGATGATTAGAAATAAAATTATATGATTCAATTTTTAAAGATTGTTTAGTTCTTTGTATAATTCTTTTGACCTCTGCTACTTTAATTATTTTAATTTTTCAGTGCCTGTTTTACCATGCAAAAGAGCTAACATATTTGCATTAGAAACAAATTATTATTCTTGCAACTTCAGATTAAAGCTGGAGTTTAATTGCTGCTATTCTTTTCTTTTTTATTTGATATGTAGTGATAGAAGTATATTTTAAGAAAAATCAATTTTAGACACAGTAATAGAATGATTCTTAAAATGTGTTGATTCCAAGTATTTTTATAACAACACATTTATCATTTCTTTAAGTGAGGAAAAAATAATTAGGGTTGACTCTAGGTTTCCACTAAAATCTCAGCACCTTGCTACTTTGTCTATTCCAGAAATTTTTAAATTCCCATTATCTAAAATATAACTATCTTTTTTTTTTTTTACTTTAATATGTCTAGCATTTACATGTAGGCTTTTGTAATTATATCACATTACTGTACTTTCCCTAGAAATTATGTGTGTATATTAAAGACAGATTTTGTTCCTGGGTTGCATATATTTACATTTCACAATTTATAGAAGATTTCAATCTTCAGTTAATTTCATTAATTTTGGTCCCTCAGTTTTTTTTTACTAGAAAATACTTTAAATGGGCATGATAATGAAAACAGAATATACAAACATTTATAAGATATACATGAACATATATGGAGGGGAAATTTATAGTTTTATATCTTTATGTCATAAATAAGAATTTTTTAATATGTACAGGATGTTGTTGGTAACATATTGTGGTCCCTGGATATTATTTTCTTGTGAAGAATAAATACTGAGTTTGTTCTAGAAGTTACTTAAATTACTGGATGATCACTTTGACCATGGGAAGACTTAGTTTTCCATATCTTCAGCAAGGGTCTGCTTTACTGTGTTTCTTCCTTCTAGTGCAACTCTGTGTTGATATGCAGTTCTTACTCCTGAAGTAGGATCCTTTAGGTATTCAGTGAAAAATCTCCATGTTTCCTGCAACCTTCTCAATTTTTGGACTGGAACTTGAAATTCTCATTGCTATGGGCAACTTCTGACATCTGGGTTCAGCTCTTTTGGTCTCCACCTAAGTTTTCCTCTGCATATTTTGGAGGTTGCCCCGTGCTTGTCCAGGTCCAGCCAAGGATTTAAATAGAGTTCAAATGCAAAATCTTCAATCTCCTTCCCCTACTTCTGCTCCCTGCTTTGTCATCTCCATCATTTTTCTCCTTTGGTCACCCCAAACCACATCCTCTCACTCTCCAGGTCACTGAACTTCTGCTCAAGTGCTATTCATCCATAGGAGGACTGGGCAGTGCCCTCTGGAAAAGCTGCATCAATGTGGGACCTGTGTGATTACCTCAACTGAGAGGCCAAGTCCCTAAGTGTGTCTGCCTCCCTTTGGTTACTTTTTAGTGACTTCAGAGTTATTTTTTGAGTCATTGTTATTTTGTATTTTCTTTTCTTCCCCCACATTTTTAAACTGGTACATTATAGTTTACATAATGATGGAATTTGTTGATACATATTCATACATACACACAATACAGCAATGTAATTTGGCTAATATCATTCCCCAGTGTTTCCCTTTTCCCTTCCCTCCTCCCTCCCCAAGTCCCTTTTCTCTACTGATCTCCCTTCTATATTCTTGAAGTCTCTTCAACACCTTTCATTTCCTTTTTCCTCTCTAGCTTCCATGTAAGAGAGAAAACATGACCCTAACCTGAGTTTGGCTTATTTCACTTAACACAATAGTCTCAAGTCCCATCTGTTTTCTTGCAAATGACATAATTTCATTTTTCTTTGTGACTGAATAAAACTCTATTGTGTATCTACACCACATTTTCTTTATTCATTCATTCATTGTTGGACACCTAGGCTGGTTCCATAGTTTGGCTATTGTGAATTGTGCTGCTATAAACATGGGTGTACATGTATCACTATAGTATAACAACTTTAATTTTTTAGGATAAATCCCAAGGCGTGGTATAATTGGGTAATATGGTGATTTCATTCCTAGTCTTTGAGGAACCTCCATACTGATTTCCATAGCAGTTGTGTGAATTTACAATCCCACCAGCAGTGGTAAGAGTGTTTCTTTTTCTCAACATCCTCCCCAACATTTATTATTGTTTATATTATTATTATTATTATTATTATTATTATTATTATTGTACTGAGGCATAAACCCAGGGTGCTTAACCATGAAGCCACATCCCCAGCCCTTTTTGTATTTTATTTTGAATCAGGGTCTTGCTAATTTGCTTAGGGCATCCCTCATTTGATAGCTTTTGAACTTGCGATCCTCCTGCAGCTGGAATTACAGGCATGCGTCACCTTGCAGCTATTGTTTGTATACTTGACTTCCATTCTTTTTTTTTTTAATATTTTCATTTGTACATAGATATAATGCCTTTATTTTGTTTGTTTAGTTTTATGTGGTGCTGGCTGAGAATCTAACACAGTGGCTCACATGTGCTAGGCAAGCGCTGTACCACTGAGCCACAATCATAGCCCCAGCCCCCTCTTGACTTCCATTCCAACTGGAGTGAGATTAAATCTCAGTTTAGTTTTGATTTGCATTTCCCTAATTGCTGATGATGTTGAACCTTTTTTTATATATTTGTAGGCCATTGTATTTCTTTTTTGGAGAAGTATCTGTTTAATTCATTTGCCCATTTATTAATTGGGTTTATTATTTATTTGGTGTTAAGTTTTTTGAGTTCTTCATATTTTCTGGATATTAATCCTCTGTCAGAAGTGTAGCTATCAAAGATATTCTCCCAAATTGTAGGTTCTCACTTCACATTCTTAATTTTTCCTTTGCTGTGTAGAGCTTTTTAACTTGATGCCATTTCATATAGGAACTCTTGGCATTCTTTCCTGAGTTTTAGGGTCCTATTGAGAACTTCCTTCTGCTTGTGCCTGTATGCCTTAAGTGTTTACCCTACATTTTTTTTTCTGGGAATTGCATTTCTTTAATTAATTTTTACAAAAAGTAGTCTTTTTATTTTCAATCCTCTAACTTTTCAGGAAGTAACTGAGAATTATGTAATTTTAATATCTATAAATTTAAAAAATGTGAGAAAAGAATGATAATTATAACTGAAATAATGTGAGTGTCTGGAAACCACAAACAGCTGTAAGAACCTGTTTTATTTTATTTAGCTCAGTTTTTTCTTTTCTTAAAAAAATTATTTTTTGTAGTTGTAGATGGATAGAATGCCTTTATTTGTTACATGTTGTTAAGGATCACATGCTAGGCAAGCGCTCTGCCACTGAACCACAACCCCTGCCCTTCAGTTTTTTTCTGTCTGAGAAACTTTACCTTAATGCATCTTTAAAATGTATATAGTTGTCTCCTGGTATCTATGGAGGATTGGTTCCAGAACCTCTCTTGGATACCAAAATTCACAGATACTGAAAATACCTCAGGTAAAATTGTACAGTATTTACATGAAACATAAACATTCTCCTGTGTACTTTAAACTACCTAATCCAGTGTAAATGCAATGTAATCAGTTGTTATACTATATTGCTTAGTATAAAAACAAGAAAAATTGTATAGCATAATAACAAGAAAAAGAGTCTGTTTGTGTTCAACCATAGGCACTTTTTTCAAATATTTTTAATTCATGAGTTGAGTCTGCACATGCAGAACACATGATACAAAGAACTGATTGCATATATATATGAGTGTATATGTGTATACTTCCCTACTTAGTTATCAAAGGATGTAACGGGTTTCTATAAATATTAGTTTTACTGGATTAATTTTACTGGCAGCTAGTGAGAGGGAAGTGGCAAATTTAGGTTGTTCTTTGATAAGTCTAAAGGGGCACCTGACTTCTTGCTAGTCAGATTTACTGCTGAAATTTATGGAAATTCAGCATAAAAAAAGCATAAAAATTGTTTATTAACTCCTTTCTTGGTTTCTTGCTTTCAGAGCAGTCCCTAAGGACCGGGTTTCTCTGGCATTCATAAGTTTGTTCAGGGATTATGATTGGCTAGATCTCTTTCATACTTCCTTTTATCTTCATCTTCTTTTCACAACCACTTTTTTTCTAACTCCTGCATTTTATCTTTGTGATGTTCTGTGATCCTTTCCATACCATTTTCTTCTTCCCTATTTTGAATTTGTCCATATCTATTCCCTATTTCTGTATTATCCCTTTGTCTCCTCTTTGCTTCCCATTGTGAAGATAATCTTGTCTTCCAAAATTAAAATCAAATGCTCATTTCTCTGATGTTGGGTGGAAAACAGTACAGTTAAGTAAATTACTTGTCACTGTCATTACCTTTCCGTTACCTGATATCCCAGTTAGCAGATTTGACAGGTAGACTTTTGGGATATGTGGCAGTTCCTACACAGTACCAAGAAGAAAACACTTTCTGCAAGAAGGAAATTGTACAAGTCAACTGGACACATGTGCAAGGCACAAAAATATCTGTATCAAAAATACTTGGATATTTTAAAAATAAATTTTATACAATAATTAATCATCTGTAGCTAATCCTGACCAAAGTGTGGTAAGTTTTCTTTTGAATTAAACTCTTCATAAGAGGATGGTTCTGACTTTAAATGAAGCTGCATGTTTAAGAAGAAAGCTGGCCCAATGTTGATATTTTTTCAATGAAATTTTCCAACGCTCAAGTCATAGATGCAACGGTCTCTAAACCAAGTGCTATTCATGTAACTGTGGCGTTATCACCTAGTAAATCAGCAGGGTAAACTTTAGCCTTCAAAATAAAACATTGTTTTACTTTAAATTCTTATTATTACTTAACACCTCATAGGTGTTTTCCACAACTATTAGGATTCTTGAGCTTACCAACTCAGCAAGATATATAGGACAAATAATATCATTATATTAATTGGAAAAATTGAAGTTCACAGAAGTAACTTACCTAGTATTATCCCTGTAGTTTGGGCCACAATTATAATTTAAATTCAGTTCTGTGCCTGTGTCATAATGCTTCCTATATATTGAATAGTAGTTTCAAAATAGTAAAATAGGATCTTCTTTTTTTTTTTATTGTAAACAACTGGGATACATGTTGTTTCTCTATTTGTACATAGAGTAAAGGCATACCATTTGTGTAATCATAAATTTACATAGGGTAATGTTGGTTGATTCATTCTGTTATTTTTCCCCTTCCCCCCACCCCTCCCATCCCTCTTTTCCCTCTATATAGTCCTTCCTTCCCCCATTCTTGCCCCCTTCCCTAACCCTCACTCTAACCCTAATACTAACCCCTCCCATGCCCCATTGTGTACCATCATCCACTTATCAGCGAGATCATTCTTCTTTTGGTTTTTTGAGATTGGCTTATCTCACTTAGCATGATATTCTCCAATCTCATCCATTTGCCTGCAAATGCCATAATTTTATCATTCTTTATGGCTGAGTAATATTCCATTGTATATATATGCCACAGTTTCTTTATCCATTCATCAACTGAAGGGCATCTAGGTTGGTTCCACAATCTGGCTATGGTGAATTGAGCAGCAATGAACATTGATGTGGCTGTATCTCTGTAGTATGCTGATTTTAAGTCCTTTAGGTATAGGCCAAGGAGTGGGATAGCTGGGTCAAATGGTAGTTCCATTCCAAGTTGTCTAAGGAATCTCCATACTGCCTTCCAGAGTGGCTGCACTAATTTGCAACCCCACCAGCAATGTATGAGTGTACCTTTTTCCCCACATCCTCGCCAACACCTGTTGTTGCTTGTATTCTTGATAATCGCCATTCTGTTTGGGGTGAGATGGAATGTTAGGGTGGTTTTGATTTGCATTTCTCTTATTACTAGAGATGTTGAACATTTTTCCATATGTTTGTTGATTGTTTGTAGGTGGTCTTCTGTGAAGTGTCTGTTCATTTCCTTAGACCATTTGTCGATTAGGTTATTTGTAGTCATGGTGTTGAGTTTTTTGAGTTCTTTATAGATTCTGGAGATTAGTGCTCTATCTGAAGTATGTGTGGCAAAGATTTTCTCCCACTCTGTAGGCTCTTTCTTCGCATTGCTGATAGTTTCCTTTGCTGAGAGAAAGCTTTTTAGTTTGAATCTATCCCAGTTGTTGATTCTTGCTTTTATTTCTTGTGCTATGGGAGTCCTGTTGAGGAAGTCTGGTCCTAAGCCGACATGTTGATGCTCTGGACCTACTTTTTCTTCTATAAGATGCAGGGTCTCTGGTCTGATTCCGAGGTCCTTAATCCATTTTGAGTTTAGTTTCGTGCACGGTGAGAGATATGGGTTTAGTTTCAATCTGTTACATATGGATTTCCAATTGTCCCAGCACCATTTGTTGAAGAGGCTATCTTTTCTCCATTGCATATTTTTGGCCCCTTTGTCTAGTATGAGAAAATTATATTTATTTGGGTTTGTGTCTGTGTCCTCTATTCTGTACCATTGATCTACCTGTCTATTTTGGTACCAATACCATGCCATTTTTGTTACTATTGCTTTGTAGTATAGTTGAAGTTCTGGTATTGCAATACCCCTTGCTTCATTTTTCCTGTGAAGGATTGCTTTAGCAATTCTGGGTTTCTTATTCTTCCAGATGAATTTCATGATTGCTTGTTCTATTTCTGTAAGGTACATCGTTGGGATTTTAATTGGAATTGCATTGAATCTGTATAGCACTTTTGGTAGTATGGCCATTTTGACAATATTAATTCTGCCTATCCAGGAACATGGGAGATCTTTCCATCTTCTAAGGTGTTCTTTAATTTCTTTCTTTAGTGTTCTGTAGTTCTCATTGTAGAGGTCTTTCACCTCTTTTGTGAGATTGATTCCCAAGTATTTTATTTTTTTCGAGGCTATCGTGAATGGGGTAGTTTTCCTAACTTCTCTTTCTGAAGATTCATCACTTATGTATAAAAATGCATTAGATTTATGAGCATTGATCTTATATCCTGCTACTTTACTAAATTCACTTATGAGTTCTAAGAGTTTTCTGGTGGAATTTCCTGGTTCCTCTAAGTATATAATCATATCATCAGCAAATAGGGATAGTTTGAGTTCTTCTTTTCCAATTCGTATCCCTTTAATTTCTTTGGTCTGTCTAATTGCTCTGGCTAGAGTTTCAAGGACGATATTGAATAGGAGTGGTGAGAGAGGGCATCCCTGCCTTGTTCCAGATTTTAGAGGGAATGCTTTCAGTTTTTCACCATTAAGAATGATATTAGCCATGGGCTTAGCATAGATGGCCTTTACAATGTTAAGGAATGTTCCCATTATCCCTATTTTTTCTAGTGTTTTGAGCATGAAGGGGTGCTGTATTTTATCAAATACTTTTTCTGCATCTGTTGATATAATCATGTGATTCTTGACTTTAAGTCTGTTGATATGGTGAATTACATTTATTGATTTCCTGATGTTGAACCAACCTTGCATCCCTGGGATGAAACCCACTTGATCATGGTGCACTATCTTTTTAATATGTTTTTGTATGCGATTTGCTAAAATTTTGTTGAGAATTTTTGCGTCGATGTTCATTAAGGATATTGGTCTAAAATTTTCTTTCCTCGATGTGTCTCTGTCTAGTTTAGGTATCAGGGTGATATTGGCTTCGTAGAATGTGTTTGGGAGGGTTCCCTCCTCTTCTATTTCATGGAATACTTTGAAAAGTATTGGAATGAGCTCTTCTTTAAAGGTTTTGTAGAACTCGACTGAGAAACCATCAGGTCCTGGACTTTTCTTTGTTGGTAGACTTTTGATGACTTCTTCTATTTCATTACTTGAAATTGGTCTATTTAAATTGTGTATGTCCTCCTCGTTTAGTTTAGGCAATTCATACATCTCTAGAAACTTGTTGATATCTTCGAAATTTTCTATTTTGTTGGAGTGTAGATTTTCAAAATAGCTTCTAATTATGTTTTGTATTTCAATCGTGTCTGTTGTGATATTTCCTTGTTCATTCCGAATTTTGGTGATTTGGGTTTTCTTTCGTCTTCTCTTTGTTAGTGTGGCTAAAGGTTTATCAATTTTGTTTATTTTTTCGAAGAACCAACTATTTATTTTGTTAATTTTTTGTATTGTTTCTTTTGTTTCAATTTCGTTGATTTCAGCTCTGAATTTAACTATTTCCTGTCTTCTACTACATTTGGTGTTGGTCTGTTCTTCTTTTTCTAGGGCTTTGAGCTGTAGTGTTAGGTCATTTATTTGTTGAGTTTTACTTCTTTTATTGAATGCACTCCATGAAATAAATTTTCCTCTAAGTAGTGCTTTCATAGTGTCCCAGAGATTTTGATATGATGTTTCTTTGTTCTCATTTACCTCTAAGAATTTTTAAATTTCCTTCCTAATATCTTCTGTTATCCATTCATCATATAATAGCATATTGTTTAATCTCCAGGTTTTGGAGTAATTTCTGTTTTTTACTCTTTCATTTATTTCTAATTTCAATCCATTATGATCTGATAAAATATAAGGAAGTGTCTCTATCTTCTTGTATTTGCTAACATTAGCTTTGTGGCAAAATATATGGTCTGTTTTAGAGAAGGATCCATGTGCTGCTGAGAAGAAAGTGTATTCACTCTTCGTTGGATGGTATATTCTATAAATGTCTGTTAAGTCTAAATTATTGATTGTGTTATTGAGATCTATGGTTTCTTTGTTCAATTTTTGTTTGGAAGATCTGTCCAGTGGTGAGGGAGGCGTGTTAAAATCACCTAGTATTATTGTATTATGGTCTATTTGGTTTCTGAGATTGAGAAGGATTTGTTTGATATACATGGGTGAGCCACTGTTTGGGGCATAGATATTTATGATTGTTATGTCTTGCTGATTTATGGTTCCCTTAAGCAGTATGTAATGTCCTTCTTTATCCCTTCTGACTCACTTTGGCTTGAAGTCCACTTTATCTGAAATGAAGATGGATACCCCAGCTTTTTTGCTGGGTCCATGTGCATGGTATGTTTTTTCCCATCCTTTCACCTTTAGTCTATGGGTATCTCTTTCTATGAGATGAGTCTCTTGCAGGCAACATATTGTTGGATCTTTCTTTTTTATCCAATCTGCCAGTCTGTGTCTTTTGATTGATGAATTCAGGCCATTAATATTCAGGGTTATTATTGAGATATGATTTGTATTCCCGGTCATTTGACTCATTTTATTCATTTATTTGTTTATTTTTGACAGGTCTTGGTTCCTCTTTATTTGAGAGTTCCTTTAGGATAGCTCCTCCCTTTGCTGATTTGTTTCTTTGTTTTTCATCTCTTCATCATGGAATATTTTGCTGAGAACGTTCTGTAATGCTGGCTTTCTTTTTGTATATTCTTTTAGCTTTTGTTTATCATGGGAGGATTTTATTTCATCGTCAAAACTGAAGGTAAGTTTTGCTGGGTATAAGATTCTTGGTTGGCATCCATTTTCTTTTAGGGCTTGAAATATGTTATTCCAGGCCCTTCTAGCTTTTAAGGTCTGGATTGAAAAATCTGCTGATATCCGTATTGGTTTCCCCCTGAATGTAATTTGGTTCTTTTCTCTCACAGCCTTTAAGATTCTGTCTTTATTTTGTATGTTAGGTATTTTCATTATAATGTGCCTTGGTGTGGGTCTGTTGTAATTTTGTGTATTTGGAGTCCTGTAAGCCTCTTGAACTTGATTTTCCATTTCATTCTTCAGATTTGGGAAATTTTCTGAAATTATCTCATTGAATAGATTGTTCATTCTTTTGGTTTGTTTCTCTAAGCCTTCCTCAATCCTAGTAATTCTCAAATTTGGCCTTTTCATGATATCCCATAGTTCTTGGAGATTCTGTTCATGATTTCTTACCATCTTCTCTGTTTGTTCGACTTTGTTTTCGAGGTTAAATATTTTGTCTTCAATATCTGAGGTTCTGTCTTCCAGGTGTTCTATCCTATTGGTTGTGCTTTCTATGGAGTTTTTAATTTGATTTATTGTTTCCTTCATTTCAAGAATTTCTGTTTGGTTTTTTTCCAATATCTCTAACTCTTTATTGAAATGGTCTTTTGCTTCCTCTATTTGCTCTTTTAACTGTCGATTGGTGCGTTCATTCAATGCCTGCATTTGCTCTTTCATTTCATCGTTTGCTTCCCTTATCATGTTAATTATGTACATTCTGAACTCCCTTTCTGACATTTCTTCTGCCATGCTGTCATTGGATTTTATTGATGTAACATCCAGATTTGTTTGAGGCATTTTCTTCCCTTGTTTTCTCATGTCGTTCAGGTATCAGTGGACTGCTGAGATGTTGCAGGTTTCCTCTATTGACTTATAATGTCCCTGAAGATTGCTAGTGTATCCCCTCTTATCCTTCAGTAGCCTGAAGTCTTAGAGGAAGTTGATACTGCGGTGCTCCCCAAGGAAGCTGCCTGTCTAGGGGTGGTGGTCTTCAGGTGGGGTATAGTCCCTGCTAGTGGGCAGAGGTGCCTCTACTTGTTGACCAATGGTCATCCAACGGGGAACTAGGCTGCGGGCTGAGGCAAGGCCTGTTTGGGCCTGTGTCTGTGGTTTTACCGTCCCGGCGGGGAAGACTCACTGGATGGGGAGGTCTCGCTGGTCAGTTCCCCTCCTAGAGGTTCTCCTCAGTCCACAACTACCGCCTGGGCAGGGCAGCCTTCCCAGGCAACGTTCCCAGGGGCCCGGACCTACCTCCTGGGCCTGGGAGCCTCACCCTTCACAGAGGAGTCTCCTTAGGTTGTCCCTCCTTAGAGAAGCTGCCTGCAGTCCTGGAACCTTCACTCCACCCCTCAGCTTGTCTCTGTGTAGCTTTTTCAACAAAGGGCGCCTAGGTCCCCAGACCGGACCGTGCTTTGCACCTAATCGTCTGGTTATGCCACCCCCTCCTCTGAGCAGCCACCTGGAGCCTCGTATATATGTTCCGAACCCCAGTGACCCGCTGCTGGCCTCTTCCTCCTGGCAGCCACCCGGTGTTCTTCTGTGTGGGTGCTTGGAGGCCAAGCAACTCACTGTGCACCTACACCTCCTCAGGACAGCCCCCTCCCGTTGTTCAGGAGGTTGCTGAGTCCAAATAGCTCGCCGCCCAGCTCTTCCTCTGGCAGCCGCCGGAGCCCCGGCAGGTTGCTCCGAAACCAAGCGCTGTGCTGCGCGGCCTCCTCTGCAAAGTTCCCCACTGTCCGTGTTTACCGCTCCAGCGGGGGGAGTGGCGTCTCGCCGAGCAACTCTACTTCACAAAGTACCCTGCGTTCCGGGGCTACCTACCAGGACGCCTCCCCAATGGGAGAGACTCACCCGGCAGCTTTGAGTTGGTCCCAAGTCTCTCACTATTTCCTCTTTTGAATCTTGCGTCCTGGAGCAACATGAAATGCAGCTGCCCTCCGGTCCGCCATCTTGAAAACCTCGGATCTTCTTATTTAGATCTTTATTTAAAGCTTCTGTTTATATGTTAGCACTTGAGGATTGTCAGACAAAATATAGGATGCCTGGTTCAATTTGAATTTCAAACCAACATGAAATACTTTTTAGTTTATCTCATTTATTTATATTTTTATTTATTAACTATGGCAGCTCTGTATCATTTTCAGAGATACTTTCCTAATTCTCATTTCTCCCAAAAGAGAGAGCTCTGATACTCCCTGTATTCGAGGACTTCTTTTTAATGATATTTTGTATTTCACACTACTTGTTTATAATGCTGATTCTTCATTTCTATGAGACTGAAACTTCTTCATGTACAGGCATTTAGTTTTAAACATCTTGGATCTCCATCAGTTAATAGGATGAATCCTTATGTTCAGTTCTTTCCTGAACCATATTGGAGCCTGGGGCAAAAAAGAGAGCTGGACTCAGTGGTAAAGTGCTTATCTCACGTGTGTAAAGCCCTGGGTAAAGAAAGAGAAAAGAGAGGAGGTTTGGGGGAGAAATTAAAGTAAAAAATTACAGTCAGCTGGGTATGATGGTGCATGCCTGTAATTCCAGCACCTTGGAGGCTAAGGCAGGAGAATTGCAAGGTCAAGGCCAGCCCCAGCAACCTAGTGAGGCTCTATCTCAAAATAAAAAATCAGAAGGGCTGGGGTTGTTGCTCAGTGGCTAAGAACCCCAGGATTCAAATTTTCAGTACCCCCCAAAACAAAAAAACAAAATACCTATACTATTAGAAAGTGTGATATATTAGGATCCAAATTGACCAATGACAACCCTTAGTCAACCCTTACAAACTTTCCTGGTGGGGACTTGACAGCCTCACATATTGGGAGCCACAGCTTTTTGGAAATGACTGTTTTAATTGCATAATAATGTACTGTCACAAAACAAATAAAATGACTTGTCTTTATTTAAAAATTTATATTTTGTACATCATGGATTTTTGCATTAATTTTTTTAAATGTTACTAAAATATCAATTCTCTTGGTTACTGGGTGTTTGGTGCTTCCTTTAATTTTGTGCTTCTGGGTACATCTTTTTGGGGGAATGAGTGAAGTTATTTTACATTAAGATCTACTTGTGTTTTTATATTTTAGTCACCTATGTATTTAGATATGCAGATGACTCTGAATGGACTTGAGTTCAGAAAATCTTCAGAACTCAAGTCCTTTTCTTTGTAAATGAAAGAAATGATCAAAGTGGCAAAGTTGGGAGCAGAATTCCTTGCTTACTGATTTCCACTGGCCATTTAAGCTTTCCTATGGAAGAATGCATCATTTAACTCAAATACTCTTTTTTTACCTTTGATATCAAAGTTTTTGAGGATTAAGAATGTCTTTGGAGCATGTGGTGTTCATTTGGAAGCATTAATGTATATTACTTATCTTAGATAACTTACTTAAAAAGCCTGTCAGGTTTTTTACAAAGGAAAAAATTACAAGTGGAAACATGGGTATTCTTATTTAAATGGCATTTCTCTTTTGCATAGCAGAAAGTTTAGTTTTGATTTTTATAAGTAACATTTGAGCCTAGGTCTTTCTGAAAAAGTTCCACTATTATAATTATCTGTCTTAGCAGAGTTTCTTATAAGTGTCTACAGATGGCTATGTTCTTCATTGAATTGCCCTCTTGACTTCTGATTTGGAAATTAAGATTTTGACAGAAACCTTATCTCACCTTTCTGTATAGTTTGCTTCATTAGAGCTAATAAAGTAAGATCCATAGCAAATATAGAATACTGAAGATGTGACAGATAACCTAATATAAATCTTTTAGGAGACAAGCTAAGAGTTTGATTGACAGATTGTCCTGTAATTTTGTGAAGCAAAGAGAATTTTCTTTATTAACCATTGAGACAGGCTTAAGTTTTATGGGCTTAGTTCAGTTCTGCTTGTGTTCAGATGACTTTTTTCTCTTTATATAGAAAGTAAGGCAAGCAGATGTACTAGAAATTGTCCTATAGGAACCATGAAGCAACTATTATGTAAAATAGTATATTTGAAGCTCTAATTCAGAGAGTCTTATGGTTTGTTAGTTAAGCAAGCATTCTGAGAAAGACAGATTAATTAATATAGTAACCAGAAGGGATAAGGGACCCAGATAAAAACTAAGATTGTCAAATTCACCATTGATGCTAAAATAATGTGTGCCAAGCTGTCGGTGGGAAAGATAGGGTCATAGTGACAAATATTATCCCATAGATTATTAATTACAAGGGGCACAAGTAACTTTTACAATAGAGAAATCCAGCAGATATCCCCTTAATCAGGTGACCAAACATCACCACCAATAGTGGGGAAAATGGATACTGTGTACTTTCAGATACAATTCTGTGGGAAGAATAGCATCTTCAAAAGTACTCTTGCCAAAAATGTGAATCTGAATTTAATCTCAAGGAAGTAGTCAGACAAGTCAGGATTATAGACATCCTATAAGGCAACTGATATGGATTCTTCAAAATTGTTTATGTGGTGGAAGGCAGGAGCAAAAATTAAAGGAACTTGGCAGTTAAATGCAATGCATGATCCTTCATTGGTTCCTGGATCTACAAACACAAAAACTAATCAAACACAGTCTATTAGGGAACATGATTGGGATCAGTGGAAATAAGACTGTATAAAAATGATTATGTCAAAGTTAAATTTATTGGGTATGATAATGCTATATAATGTGATTTAATAGGAGAATGTCCTAGTTCTTAGGAGATACATACTGAATAGGTATAAAATATTATGATATTTGAAATTTACTCTGAATTGGTTTTGCAATGTAAAATGTATATTAAGAGCAACAAAGCAAATGTGGTGAGATATTAACAATTGATAAAGTGGGGAAAGATTCTGGGGTGTACATTTTACTCTTTCTTGACCGCATGTTTGAAAATTTTCAAAATTAAAAGTTAAAAACGGGCTGCAGTTGTAAGTTGTAAGTGTATCATGTAAGTGGTAGAGCACTTACCTAGTACATGGGAGGCACTATGTTCAATCCTCAGCACAACATAAAAGTAAACAAATAAAAGGTATTGTGTCCATTTACAACTAAAAATATTTTTTAGAAAATAAAGAAAATAAAGGATGTGGCTTACACTGTTGAGATTGGCATACAATGTAAGATGTTAAGACAGCAGGAGAAGATTCATAATGACAAAGTAAAGCCACTATCATGGACTATCTAAAGATACTTGTGTCAAGGGTAGTAAAAGAAACCAAGACTAGACCTTAGCTCTTTTATGCTTCACAGATGTATGACAGACTTCAAAGTGGAGACTAAGAAAATTAAATGTGAGATCTACGTAGGGGGTGAGACATCAGAGCAATGAGAAACTACCAGTCATAAATTGTCTTTGAAGCAAAAATTTATAGCTAAGACATTATTCAAATGACAGTGTCTCTTAAAGTTTAAATGTAGTTTGCTGGTGGGACTGCAGATTGATACAACCACTCTGGAAAGTAGTAGGGAAATTCCTCAGAAAACTTGAAATGTAACCACTATTTGATCTGGTTATACCACTCCTTGGTATATATCCAAAGGAGTTAAAAATCAGCATACTACAATGACACAGCCACATCATTATTTAGAGCAGCTCAATTCACAATAACTAAACTATGGAACCAACTTAGATGTTCTTTGATATATGAATAGATAAAGAAAATATGGTGTATATACACAATGGAATATTACTCGTCCATAAAAAAGAAAGACTTTATGACATTTAATGGTGAATGTATGGATCTGGAGACCATCATGCTAAGTGAAATAAGCCAGTCCCAAAAAACCAAAGGTCAAATGTTCTTTCTGATATGTTAATGCTACCACACAAAAAGGGAGAGAAGGGGAAGAGTAGAAGTTCAGTGGATTAAACAAAGGGGAATGAAGAAAAGGGGGATAGGAATAGGAAAGACAGTGGAATGAATCTGACAACTTCCCCTATATGTACATATATGAATACACCACAATGAATCTCCACAGCATGTACAACCACAAGACTGGGATCCTAATTAGAATAAAATACACTCCATGTTTATATAAATATGTCACAGTATACTCTATTGTCATATATATATATAAAGAACAAATAAAATATTTAAAAATTTTAAATTAGTGATAAAACAACATTGTAGTTACTCCATTTCAGCTTTTTAATAAAATTATTCTCATCCTATTGAAAATCTTATGGTATGTAGATCATTAATTGACAACACAAGGCATGGATTGGTTGGGCATTGTAGCAATGTGTCTGAATTTGAACCTGGACCATCTAATTCAACAATCATTTCATTATGTCTTCTACATACTTCTCAGACAGAATTTGTTAGAAAGTTTGAAGTTATATATATTTAAAGTTATTTATATAAAATTTTAATATATATATTCATATATGTATATATGAATGAAAAGACTAGAGAAGTTAGTGTTTACTCCTTACCTAAGGCATTATTTGAAATGAATGTTTAAGGGATATAAGGATGATGAATCAGACATAGATCATAGATTGTTGAATGAGATATGATGTGTTTATAAATAATTGTCAAAATAAATTAAACACTATGTATGAAAAAACATTGATGGTAAAAAACAAGTTTTGAAGTCACATAATTTGACCCCTATCATTTGCCATGTTGCTATGCAACCTTGGCAAAGTAACCTGTCCTGGTATTATTAGCAAAATGAGAAA
The DNA here is from genome assembly GCF_902686445.1 of Sciurus carolinensis. Classification (NCBI taxonomy): domain Eukaryota; kingdom Metazoa; phylum Chordata; class Mammalia; order Rodentia; family Sciuridae; genus Sciurus; species Sciurus carolinensis. The sequence goes on along the minus strand of NC_062218.1, from coordinate 91,831,892 downwards.
TCCTTGCTTTGCTACAGTCATAAGAAGATAAGTTTTGCACAGCATAGTGACTGACACATGGTTTCACTTAAGTGATCTAAAAATATGATAATTTTAATGATATTGTGGCCTATTTTTATGTAGCACAGGGTTTTGCCTTTTGTCCAGAATCTGTATCACCTGTGCCATCTAGTGGCGGACCTCAGCATTTCATAGGCTAAGGTAGAGGAGTAAATGACTTGACCTCATATTTCCTTTGAGACTTCCCTGACATGTTAGTCTGTAATCTTGGAATGTGAATACTTCACTTTTCAAAGTCGGCCTCAACCTCACCACACTCTTAATCTGGCATATTTTATCACACATTTTTATCAACTGTATATGTAATCCTATGTAAATAATTTGTTTTTGCCTTTTAATTTCTTTATGAAGATGAAATCCTTCATTTCTCCATGACTTGCTTCTTTTGCTTAATAAAAGATAAACTGAGGTACAGTAAGATTTTAAAGAGTTCATTTGAGGAGATAGTGATTTATGAGTTAGGTACCTCTGGACCACAGATGCTTTGGAGTTCCACCAAAAGATCATGAGTAAAGACTTTTGTAGGTGAGGATGAAAGCAAGTAAAGGAAAAATATTTGGTTAGAGTGGAGTATTAACCTTATTTTGATTATGGTAGTGGAAGGTCCCTAGTTAAAGGTTAGTTGGTAGTTTCTGATGGGTTAAGCTTAAATTTTGACTAACCATTTATACTGAATTGGGTTTCAGTTTACTTATGTAAGAACTCAGGGCACTAGAACTGTTTCATTCTAATAACCTTCTAATATTATTTTAACATACTCAAAATTATATTTTGATATCCATCCATCTTGCTGTATGTAGTTGGGAGTTTATTGTTGTCTAGATATCAATTGAATGAACATAGCATAATTTTGTAGTATATTTAGATTAATTTCAACTTCTTAACCTTATAAGCAGTGCTACTCATATGAATATAGTCATGTATTGTAATGCTGTGTTCTGAGAAATGCATTGTTAGTTGATTTCATTGTTTTTCAAATATTAGGTGGTACCTATGAATAACCATTTTATTTTTGCAGTAATGGGGGATCAGACCCTAAGTTGCTGTATCTGTGAGCTATATCCCCAATCCTTTTTATTTTTTATTTTGAGGCAGGGTTTTGCTAAGTTGCTCAGGCTAACCTCTAACATGGGATCCTTCTGTCTCAGCCTCCTGAATAACTGGGATTACAGGTGTGTGCCCTATTGCACCTGGCCATAGAGGGCACTTATAAGTCAGTTATTCAATATAGCTACCTGAAGCAATTAATAGCCTTGGTAAATGCAAGATGTGTGAGACTGCTGTGAGTATAACAGGGCATATTGTTTTATGGTAAACTTTCTTTTACAGAAGTAGAAGTACACTCTAAAGTAATTATAAAAAGCATAGTGTAGTGTATACATAAACCAACCATAGTCATTTATTATCAGGTATTGTGTACTGTACATAATTATATATGCTATAGTTCTATATGATTGGCAGCACAGTTGGTTTGTTTACACCAGCATCACCACAGACATATGAATAATGCAGTGCACTGAAATAGTATGATAGGCAATAGGAGTTGTTCTTTTCCATTATAATCTTAGGGTACAACCATTATATATACAATCTGTCATTGACTAAAATGTTATGCAGTGCATGACTGTATTATTATCTAGGTCTCCCAGGCCCATTTGCAAATTTCTTAAAGGGCATATATGTAGGAGTGGAATAGCTGAATTTTAAGGTTGTGCAAGTTCCATTTTCTATAAGATTGCTAAACTGTTTTCCAAAGTGATTGTACAAATTTACACTCAAACAGCAATGGATGAAAATCCCTTTGTCTTATATTCCCCTAAACACTTGCGAGATTAGCTTTTTAATTATTGCACACTAGTGAGGTTGAAGAAGAAATCTCATTATAGTTTTATTTGCATTTCCTGGATCAGATAGCATACTTTTCCATTTATGTGGGTCTTTTTAAAAAAAAGTCTTAACAGTATGATTTTGATAATTATCCTCATAAATAGCTAGTAAATATTGTGTTTATCATTCCCTTTGCTATTGTAAGTGGCATTTTTTTGAAAAATGATCTTTCTGTGGCTGGTATGTCAAATACAATGGACATTTTAATGTTGACTTTTATATTTGACAACTTTCTATACTCACGTTTATTTTTCTGCAGCTTTTTGGAGGGATTTTCTACATAGACAATCACAACATTTGTAAATGATGAATTTTTTCCTTAGTATAATTAAGTTTAATTTGAGGCTATGGTATTGGTTTTTTACAAGTTTAGAATCGCTTTTTTCTGTTAAGGAGAATATTTTATCACTATATAGTGATCCTCTTTTTATTTGCTAATGCTGTTTGCCTTGCTAACGGATATTATTCCAATGCTTGGTAAAATTTTGAAGAATACTTCATTCAAGACTATTGCAATGGGGAAGAGGGATTGTGCCCAACTTTGAATATATCAAGGACAAATGGGAATCGATAGCCAAGCAGACGGATGAAGAGGTCAGTGGAAGGAAAATTACTAAGAGAATACATCATGGTTATGGGTATTCTTGCTAAAGACATGTAGAGGACTTATGTATCAAAGGTGGGGGATGTGAAGAAGTCAATCAGATAGCAAGGGTGATCAGATATCATCGGTGAGAGGAATCTTGCTACACTGATTTAACAGGACTCTTGCTAGACTGCACTATACAGGCCCAGGAAGGGCAGGATGGACAACTGAAGGTGGCTAAGGTTAAGGCCTAACTCAGAGGATCCTAAGTAAAGATTAGTTATGAAGAGAGTGTATGTCAGTGTTCAGGGTTTTTTTGTTTGTTTGTTTTGTGTGAGTGTGTCTAATTAATAAACCACATCAGATTTCTTTTTGATATTTTAATTTTAGCTGAATAGTTTAATTAATTTGCATTTATGTGACTTCTAACTTATACTAGCTTCTAATATATTGGATTTATATTATTTGATTAATCGTATTTAATTTATTTAACTCTTCTAGCTTTTTTTTGCATTCCCTCGCATTTATTTGTTTTCTCTGTTTAGAAGCTATATATTTTATGTGTTCTTTCAATGGTTATGCTCCCTATTTTTGGGAATGGGCGGCAGCAAGACTGGATGGACCCACACAATTTGGGTCAGAAAGAGAGGGTGTATGTATTGATTAAGAAAAAAGTGACTTCATCCTAGCTGGAATGGACCCTGGTATACCTTAAGCTAATACCAAAAAGAGTCAAGTACGTGCCTGTTGCCAGGGTCCAGTGGTAAAGCTGCACTTACCACTTTCATGGTTTTGTCTGTTCATTACTATGCTGGGAAACTACGCAGGAAAAATGGATGAGAGTTATGCTGAGGCCATCACTATGTTTATGATTCAAGATGGCTGCAGGCATTTCAAGCTGAATCCACACACCAGTTTCACAAAAATGCCCTATGTCATTCTTTATTTTGAAAAGCAAAGCAAGTCTCTGATTTTCTAAGATGTGTATTAAAATTTTGAGATAGAATTAAGGTAACTTAAAGGAATTGCCTCTTTTACCTTTTATGTAACTGTCATCTGTTTTCAAACTCTTCTAAGTTTAAATCTTTTAAAAGTGCTCCTCCAGCTGGAGTTGAACTCAATGCATTTTCCCCATCTTCTTTCTTCACAATTTTAATCAGAAATTTCAATGAGTATCTGATAGGAAAGTAACTTTATATCAAATAAACTGAATGTTAATAATTTAAGTAAAAATAAATATATTGCAATTAATCTGTAATATTAATTGATAATGAATCTGTTTAATTCACTGCATTACACTAAAAAGCTTTACCACTTTATTTAAAATCAAAAGCATTTGTATTTTATTGAATTTGACTTGCTGACTAATTTAATATTTAAAAAATAATTTAATTTCAGGAAGGCATATAATGAACAAAACAGGAAAGTTCTTTAGAGGAAAATAAAAATAGTGGGTATGGATTTCATTTTAAGGAAAATTCTTTTTAATGAAAGAAAAAGCTTTAAAGATAATAGAACTATATTTCTACACTGATAAAATTTATATAGAAGTATGTATACACTATGAAAAGTCAGAAATAAGTCCCCAAAAGATATAGTTTATAGTTCCAAAAAGCAATATTTGTTAAAAAAAGCTCTCTGTATGAAAATATAATTCAGTAAATTGTAAATGTTTGCACTCTGTTTTTAAAAGGTTAGAGTGAGTATTTTCCACATTCTTGTGAAGAAAAGTTACCAAAATTATGTTCATGCCAATTTTTTCTAAATACAGTCCTTACAGTTGACTGTGGTGCGGGGAGGTGCAGTGTGGTAGGAGAGACAGAAGTATGTGTTTGTCTCAGCAGTTACTGTTTCTGCTTCCACTTCATAGTGGGTGTTGGAAATCTTTGAGTTCTTCACTGCCTGCCCTGGTCTGAATGTTGGTTCCCCCCCAAAATTTGTAGGTTGAATCTTATTCCTCAATGTGATGATATTAAGAGGTGGGACCTTTGAGAAAGTTACTAAGTCATGGGATTAGTGCCCTTATAAAAGAGGTAGAAGGGAGCACCTTTTGCCATGTGAGGATATAGAAACAAGACACTATCTGCAGAGCAGATGGGTGAGCCTCTACCCCATAACAAATCTTGATCTTAGATTTTCCAGTCCCAGAACCAGAAGAAATTTATAAAGTAACCAGTTGAAGGTGGTGTGTTATAGCAATGGAAACAGACTAAAGCACTTTTTTTCTGGCCTGTGCTAGGAAAGGTTTCACAGATCCCTTTGTGCTTCAGTCTGACTGGGGGTATCTACATACACTTCCAGTGTACCATTGTAGTGTAGTCTTTGCTGAATTCCTCTCCCCTCCTCTTGCAGGGCAGCTTAGGAAAGTCTTGGGCATGAGAGGAATGACTGACTCTCCAGAAATCTTCTGGATCTTTGGGTCATGGCATAATCCATGTAACTTTAGTCTTTAATACTTTTGGTGCTTTAAAGCCTGGCTATTACAATCCAAAAGCCTGGGCTTGTGAGACTCAAAGAAGGGCTTAATTCTCATTTTTCTGAGATTTCTTCTCTGAGACAATGACAAATTCATTTGTCTATAAGTTGATTGCTATTTTCTTAACTTGAAATAACAGAAGTTGAAATTGATCCCACAAGTAAACCTCCAAACTTGTTTTTTTGGTAGTACTGGGTATTGAGCCAAGGACTTTGTGCATGCTAGACAAGTGCTCTACCAGGGATCTATATCCACAGGCCCAAACTTTATACATACTTTTCAAATCACAAATTATATTCCTCAGTCCCTCATTGGCAAGTGTCATTGACTAGAAAATATCAAAATAGAAAATTGGATCCTCTTTTACTACTTTCTTAAAAACTTCTGTGAAATTGTAGTAATGAAGTGATTGTTCTCTCAATAAAATGCCTTTATTCCTCATGCTAGTGGGTTTGGATTGAAAGTACATAATTCTAAAACAATGTGTTTAAAATGTTGTTATGCTTCTGTATCACATTTGCATTTTTAAACAGAAAAGTTAGAAAAATTATCAGCCTGAAAGTCTAACTAAATTACTTGAATATTAATCATGCTTATTTTCAATGTATATGGAGATTCAGAATCATGAGCTACTTTTACTGGTTTCTCCAGGTAAAATAGGTCAACTAAAAGATTTTGTCAGTTTCATTCCTATTATGATTTAATTTCGTTGGAGAATTTCAGTAGATTATATATGTTAAAGAAGTTTCTGATAAGAAAAAGTATGCAAAATCTATTAGACATACTATATGAGCAATGTTTATGAAATAGTTTAAAATATATCGACAGTACAGAATTACTAGGTACAGTTTTTTGCCTACAGCGGTTGACTATCAAATGATTTGAAATGTTGGAATGCTTGGTGTCTCCTTGAAAGAGAAATCTGCTGAAGTCTGTATCTACCCTTGGCAAGTTACCAAATCCATGCATTATGGCATTTTAATATAATTTTATTCTTATATCAGATTTTTAAATATTTTTAGCTAGGGGAAATTGCTTCCTCCAGTTGACAAAATGATTAAATAAGGGTGTTTATGTTAGAAATAATTCCAGTCTATTTATATTGGCCCAAGAGAGTATATAAATTCAAGCCCAAATGATTTACCGTTTATCATATAGTTTTGAGTCCATATAGAATTAGCTCCTGAAACACCTTTTAAGAATCACCTTCTCTAATAGCACATGGATTAACTCTTTGAGAGCATTTGAGTACAATCTGGAAGGAAACTGCTTCCTCCTTTGTCTGAGAAATGGTTCAAATAGAAAACCTCTTATTTAATTTATGGTTCTTTTTAATTTGGTGTGTTAGAAACAGCAAAGAAGTATAGAACCAAAGAGAGGTTTCCATGGGGTACCATGCTGCCTTGGTTCTGCTGTCATTTTAGAAATGTGAGTTTTTGGTCTGTTTATTAAAAGCTGCAGATAAGGAAATGCTATAACATCTCTATAATTTTCCAGTCATAAGTTATTTCTGTTAGCTTCAGGTTTTGTTGTTGTTTTTATCAAGCGCTCTACTAGCTTACTGGGATATAACTTAAGGAATTAAAGAATGTATGTTGTATTTTTCCTGCCCACATTCATACAAAGTCACATTACAAAAACACTCATAGACAGGATCTGAGTATCAGTCTAAGAAAGCAGCCTTGGATCTTTTTTAATTTTTATTTTTTCCCACTCCCATGAAAAAATGCAAGTTAACAGAAACAAAGAGTAGTAGAAACAGCCTTGCTTCAATTAGGGGGCTCAGAGGGGCTATTGGAAGTGACTTTGTTGGAGTTATCTGGGCTTCAAAATATATGTAAACATTCGTATATATAAAAGCAGATGAGAGAATTTTAGGAGCAGATATTGGTAAAACAGAGGAAAAAAAGAGGAGGGAACAATTGGAAGGCTTTTTTTAAGTGTTCCATTGTGACTGTTGTAGAAAGTTTGGGCATGAAGAGATGCCTGGAGCTGACTTCAGATATATAATACTGCGCTACTTAATAAATACATTAGTTGTATATTCTTTAGAGCTATATGTGAGTCCTATTCTTCTGGTAAAATAGATTTTTATGGTCTATGTTCATTTATTGAAAAATGTAATTAGTATCTGAATAATTCTGCATAGTGGCATCTATAATACATTTTCTTATTTAAGTGCTGGAATTTATTTTGTAGGGACTTTTTGCACTTTAAAAGAAATTCTGTCTGCCTTCTAAATCAACATTTTTTCCCTATAATTTTCCTTGTTTCCAATTAGTATTTTAATCAATGATTAATATTACTTATTAGTGTTACTTATGTGTACTTCAGGGCAAAAATTAGTTATCAAATTGATATTTATTTATAAACAGATAGCATTTTGGGGGACAGAGGTATGCTTTTGAATGCCAGAGCACTGGTTTTGAGTTGATTTAAGGAAATAAATAATAAGGAGCTTCTGCAAATTTAAACCCAACTAATTTACCATTTACCATATCATTTTGGGTCTGTACAGATATAGCTCATTAAATACCTTTTAAGAATCTCCTTTTACTGCAAGTGGGAAAACATTCCCAAAACAGTCTTCGAAAAATTACTGTTTGCAAAAAAATAGATTACAGGGGAAGCACAACATTGAATTCAAAATAATTATAATTAGAGTGTAGCCTCTTATAGTTTCTAAAGTGCCAATGCAAAAATGATAAGAATAGAGGGAGAGAATATTTTAAGTGTAGACAAACTAATGCCAATTGGAATAAGAATGTATTTGTATTTTTGTGTTTGTACATACTTATCTTCTTATTCATCCTGCTAGCACTTGAAACACATACTTTGAAATTTAGCAGATTCTACTTTGGAAGGAACTGACATTCTAGTAGGAAAATCAGACTTTTAAACAAATAATTAAGACCCATGAGGTATTGGAACAGAGAGAGCCATTTTGGAAGTACACCAGAGGGCTGGTAAATTAACACAACAGTGCAGTCATAAATGCTTCATACAGGTGTGATGTCTAAACCCCCGCTTGAAGGATGATGGGTATGTTCCATGCAAATCCTGAGAGAGTGCAGTGCCCAGATGTGCAGCCACACAGGCATAAAGCAACATAGGTATGATATTGCGGGGTACAGGTTTGAGACTGAATGGTAAAAAGTGAGTGTAGAGAAACAGGATCAGAGAGGTATTACAGTGATTTGGATACCATACTGAAGTGTTTGGAAATGCCTTCGAGGAATTCTCATTGCCTTCGAAAAGATGAATTAGGGGTAACCTGATTGGAAAATAGAGCTTATGTAGATAGTGGAGGAGTGATTACAAAGAGAAATGACTGACGCCCTTTTTTTTCTTGAAAAAATATTGTTTCCTATACCAGCTTGGACATGGTTTGAGACTGCATTATAAAACAAAGAAAATCTGTCCTTTGCCACACTTCCAGAATAGCAGGCATATAGACATTTCAGCAAATCAGAATATGGTGTGGAAGATTCTATAGGTGATAACTCATTTTTACAAAAGGAAATGGAATGTGCAAAATTCCAAGATCTCTGTGTGTGTTGCAAGATAGAGATCAGGGGAGGGGATGCAAGAATGGTTTCACTAACCAGGGAAGACACTGGTTCTGAACTTGAAAGCTAAACAGAATTATTCCACGTAGATTATCTGTTCTGCTGGGTAGATAGGGCATTCTGGGCAGACAAAAACTAGACCATAGGAGGAAACACTATGTGTGGCAGAATAGAGGTAGTTAATTTTTATCAGAGCATAAAGAATAAGAGATTAATTAATTAGCAGTATGTAGTAGCTACCCTGAAGAAAACTTTGAGTAGGGAAGTGATATCATTACATATCCATGTTAAGACGGGTGTGAGGCATTCAATGTCAAGGTTTAGGAAAATTTATGTGGACAAAGAATTTATGTAAACAAATAAGATGACAATGCCTAAATATAAAGCAGGATTAGGAAGAGCATTGGGTAAATGAGTTTAAAAAGATGACCTAGGCATGTAATGCTCAGGAAATAATGCCAAGGGTTCATATATGAAATGGCATTAAATTAAAAAGCTGAACAGCAAAGGAAACAAGAATGTGAAGTGAGAACCTATAGAATGGGAGAAAATATTTGATAACTACACTTCTGACAGAGGATTAATATCCAGAAAATATGAAGAACTCAAAAAACTTAACATCAAATAAATAAGTAAATAAACCCAATTAATAAATGGGCAAGGGTTGGGGATATAGAAGCCCTGGGTTCAATCCCCAGCACCACAAGAATAAATAAATAAATAAATAGGCAAATGAATTAAGTAGATATTTCTCAAAAAAAAGAAATACAAATGGCCAACTAATTCATGAAAAAAATGTTCATTGGCATTAGGGAAATGCAAATCAAAACTACACTACAATGATAAATGATGGAGAGGATGTGGATAAAAAGAAACACTTTTGCACTGTTGGTGCTATTGTAAATTAATACAACCACTATAGCAATCAGTATGGAGGTTCCTCAAGAGACTAGGCATGGAGTCACCATTTATTATCATACCTTAGTATTTATCCTAAAGAATTAAAGTCATCATACTACAGTGACACATGCACACCCATGTTTATAGTAGTACAATTCACAATAGCCAAACTAAGGAACTACTTTAGGTGTCCATCAATACATAATGGAGTTTTATTCAGCCATAAAGAAAAATGAAATTGTCATTTGCACAAAAATGTATGGGAATAGACATCACTGTATTAAGTGAAATAAGCCAACCCCAGAAAGTCAAGGGTCATATGTTTTCTCTCATATGTGAAAGCTAGAGAGGAAAAATGAAGGAAAGGTGTTGCAGGGGACTTCATGAAGTGAAGGGAGATCAGGAGAGTAAAGGGACCAGGGGAAGGTAGGAGGGAAGTGAAAGGGGAAATACTGGGGAATGATATTGGTCAAATTATGTGCACGTCTGAATATGTAACAACAAATCCCATCATGTGTACACTATAATACACCAATAAAAATATGGGAAAATCAACTAGCCAACTATTCTCTCTCTTTTTTTTTTTTTGTAGTGCTGGGGATTGAACACAGGGACTTGTGCTTGCAATGCAAGCGCTCTACCGACTGAGCTATCTCCCCAGCCCCTACTGTTCTTGATTTAGCTTAATAAAAATGAAATGTTTTCAAAGAAAAAAGTTAGCTAGCTAATGAAACTAATGATTTGATGTGGGAAGTGAGAAAAGGGATGGCTCAAGTTTCCTGTGTATGTAATTGGATGGTGTCAGACACTGAATAAGGGAAGTCATCTTGATTTGTCGGGGTTTCATCCATGAGTTTATATCTACTTGACTACTGAATGTAACAGGTAAAACCTTAGAGAGATATCAACATAGGTGACTATTTCAGGCTTGGATATAAATGCACTCTAAGGATTACTTGTCTTGAGGGTCCAGATGTAACCCCAATGGACATTGTTGGTAAAGAGTAGATAGAAAGCAAAAACCTCCGCAGAAAAAAATGAAGGGGAAAAAAAAAAGGTATCGGTAAAATAGGCAAATTTGTTATTACTTGGAATTAAAGGAAGAAAAGTTGTCAAGAAGGTGGTGTCAGGTATCTCAGAGGAGGTAATAAAGGGTACTGGGGAAAGCACTTTGGGGTTAGCATCTTCCTTTAGGAGGATCCAGCTGACTATTGCAAAACTGTGTATGGGGAGTTCCATATTATAGTGTATAGAGTTTAGTTTTTTAAAATGAGAGAGTTGAGACAAAAGGGAGTGGGAGAAGTATAAGTGAGAGGAAAGGGATATGTGTGGAGCTAGTCTAAGAGGAATTTCAGGAGCATGTTTAGGAATAAAGAAATGTCAAGAAGAATTAACCTTGAAGAAGAGGAGAAAAGAGATATCCTGTAGCTCTGAGAAAGAGGGTGGATGCTGATTTAGCATTTGAAGAGTTTGTGGAGTACAGGGAGTTGTGGGAGTGCAGGTTTGATGGCCCCTAATTGTTCTTTGGAACTAATCAAGTTCTGAGATAAAAAGCCTGAGGCAGAGAAGGACTTGGTTAGGGCTCTAGGGACAGGAGCTAAAATTCAGAAGAGTTGCTATGGGAAGTGGCAGAGGGAGCTGACGAGCAGAATGTAGAATAGCTGAGTGATTTTGAGAGCTAGGAAACCATAAATTTGTAGTGGCACCAGTTCACGATTGTTGTACTTCCTCCAGCAGAACTCAGCAGCCTAGTTATTAAACTCAAAAATGTTGATTGAAACTGAAACTAGAGGTACTGTGAACCCAGGATGGTATGACAGCTATCAAATTCCATAAATTCAAATTTGTAGATGACAGAGTAGATTGAATAATTCTGTGATCTCTAAACAGCAAAATGCTGTATCTCAGGTACTAAATGGATATAATTTGCCTCCTATTCAGGAGAATCCTTGGTTACTTAAACACTGTACACAGTCACCACATGTGTACCTCCCCCTTTCCCTACCACATTAGCATGCACACATCCATGTACTAGGTATGACATGAACTTAAATCTTCCTGTGCCTATTTTATGCCTGGAAACATATTATGTCAGTTAGATCATTTCATCTGAGTATGAAAGATTTCTCAATTGGTCATGTAAGAATACAAGATTGCTTCCTGATTAATGATGTCTTTTGAAGGGAGATGAATGTTTGTTCCCTGTGAGTTAGTAAATCAGAGACAATATTTTAATCTCAGAGTCTTAATTCTTTTATGGCCCTCTCCATAAAATGTCTCTAGGCTTCCCCACCACCACCACCACCACCCTTTTAGATATAAAGCTTGATCTGTTCTTTTGAACTGTATAGACTCTCTTCCATACCCTGTCAATAGAGCAGTTATCATAGAATTTTATCATTCTTTCTCTGTGCTTTTTGGTTCCATAAGAAAGGGACGGAATCCTATTCACCTTTATATTTCCAGTATCTGCCTTTTGCCTGGTGCAAATTGCAACTGAATTAGTAATATTCAGTATTAACTGCATGAATGACTTATTAACTTCTTCAGTGTAAAGACCATGAGTGAGAGAGAGGTCAAATTTTGTGATTATCTCTAACTTCTCTTTGTTCTTTTTTCCCCACCTACTGTATCCTCTAGCTTACCTTTTTAACCTTTGATCAATTCAAAGGAGGTAATTACTTATCTTTTTGATATCAGATGTACTTATTCTATACAGTAGAACAGGAGAGAAGCATGAAATCTGTGTAATCCAAAAGCCCACCAAAAATCTAGCCCCCCCCCAAAAAATTGAGAGTTGTAAATTATCCTTTTTATTCTCTATGTTTAAGTTCTAAGGATAGTGCAAATTTAGAATAAAGTCACTGAAAATTAGCCAGACTTTCAGGTAGAAGTAGAAAAGGAGAAGTAAAGGTTTTTATTAATGGCAGTTATCAGTTATCTTGATGTTTGCAATTTGAACACAATTCTCTCTTTTCAACCTTGTTTTACTTCTGTTTGTACGATGCCTTCCCCCACTTTGCTAGGGTCTATTTTTAAGATACTTTAGACAAATTACTGAATGATACCTTATTCTGCCAATTATCTTATTGCCCTTTTGACTTATAACTTTAAATTTACTTTGCATGTATAAATTTCCTGGTCCTGAGAACTTTTATAGAAAGTTATATAAAATAGGTACAAAAATTTTAGGAAAATAAGACAAAGTAACTTAAAATTTGAGTAGTAAATAGTTTTCATAGCTCTTGGGATTTTATGTTGAAAGTCGTGTGCCCAAATAATCAGTAGATAGTGTATTTCTTAGGGCTCATCCAATTTGCACTGGGCCTAAAATTCAGTGTGATGTTTCTTTTTCCCAACATTTGAACTTTCATTTTGAGAGACATCGTATGAAATAAATGTGTAAATGATTATGCCAAACCATTTATTGTGAGGAAGACAGGTACGACTAATAAAACTGTCCATAAATTTTGGTTATCAGATGATTTTATGACTTTTACTTAAACTTTGCAAGTACCCTGCATTTTCTGAAGCAGATAATTGTTGGGCAATGATAAGTTCTGGAATAATTAAATAATCTCATCAGTGTGCAGTTATCATCTTGGCAACCTTTTTAAAAGTAGCATGCCACTTTATTCCCATGCATGATTACTTGCAGTTGATCATGCCAGTTTTTAAAAACACAGAGTTTATGGGTAATATTCCTGATTTTGTGAATGTGGGTGATTGAGAGATAAGGAGCATCATGTTACTAGGTAGAGGCAAAGAGCAGGGAGGAGGCTCTTCTAAATAATGCAAAAGAAAGAGCAGTGGTTTATCCTCATATACCCACCCCCAAAACAATCTTAGGTTAGCAACACCTGCTAGGTATCATGCACAGATAACCAATTTCCATATAGTTAGAATGAAATAAAGTATGCTTACGAGAGGTTATACTGAATGTAATTATCCTTCTTTAAAAATGGCAAAGACATTTCAAGATTTTTCCAGAATTCATGATCAACATTATGATTATCATCTTAAGAGAAAATGTATTCAGTTCCTAGAAAATTCAAGTTAAGACCTTTTTACAATACTGTAGGTTAACAGACATTTATAATCACTCTGGTATTTTAATTACCAGTTGTTTAAAAAATGATGTGGTATTATCTGAGTATCAAAATTAGTTCCTTGAAATTTGAAGTGAGTATTACCTTTTCCTTATATACATAATTTCAAGTTAGAGTTTTAAGGTAATTAATAAGTTAAAGTCTGGTGTGAATTAACATCAACAATAACCTGGATTCATTAATGTTTTTTGCCTTACTAAGAAAATGTGGAACGATCAAAACAATTTTTCAGACTAAGAAGCATGAATTTCCCTTTGAGTTTAGTTGTAGATTGACACAATACCTTTTTTTTTTTTTTTTTTTTTTTGTGGTGCTGGGGATCAATCCCAGGGTCTTGTTCTTGCAAGGCAAGCACTCTACCGACTGAGCTATCTTCCCAGGCCCCTCCCTTTGAGTTTAGACCACATTCCTAATAATAGCCACTCACAGAAATTTATGAAATTACCAAACCCTCCTGATTTTTGTGCTTTACTCAAAGTACAACATTAATGTTATTACAGACTTGACGTTTGAGGAATTAGTTTTATGTATTAGTAGCTACATTTTTCGGTGAGACGGAACTACCACTTTCTATCACTTTGTGTCTTTGTTTGAAATACAACCATTGTTACTCATTGATGGTTGACATATCCCTTTTATTTGCCATGACCTACAGAGGACTTTGTTGGAAGTGATAATACCTAGATGTGTGTAAGAGGAAGTGGTAATTGTTTTAGACTTTACTTCTTTGCTTTCATTCTGATACTTCCTAAAATATTTGTCTACAAAAATTCCATTTTATGAAAGATTAGAGAAGTCTGATTTATTATAGAGATTAGAGGAACTGACTGAAAGAGGAAATAACCATCTTGCTTTCTGCTCCTGAACCTCATAACCCAAACCTAAAACTAAGAAAAAAGGAAAACCAAATGCCAGTGTCCTTAGAGCAAAGTCTCCCTTTCCATACCCCTTCCTGTCTCTGGTTTTCTCAAAATTGCATGTGTAGCCTAAGTTCCTTGCCATCTATTAAGAGACACTTCTAGGAGTATGAGGAATTTTAGACATTAGAAAAATCTAGATTTGTTTACTTCACTACTGATAAGTACTTAAGGCTTAGGGGAATAATAAATCTTTTACAAACATGGTTTATATCCTAAGGGTGTTAGTCAAGGTATTTTCTTTCCAGGATCTAAATGCTTGAAGAACTCTTAACCTCTAAATGTAGCTTTAAATTACCAGAAACAAAAACAGCACACTGTTAAAATCTGGTGTGAATAAATGGTTCCCACAGTCACTCATACTCCTCATTGAAATCATCTCATTTAAATATGAAAGTACTATTCCAAGAGGTATTTTATGGGGGTTTAGCCCCACCTCAGAAAACACCACCAGCTTTCTCCCTCTATATCTATAAGAAAGGAACACATAGTATGTTAAAGCTGTGAGCCAGTTATATCAACATAACAGTAAAATGATTTACATAGATGCTCCTCTTCCCACCTGATTGGCATACCCATGTCCCTTCTATAATTAAATTTTGAAGCTGTCACTAAATATAAATGTATTAACCTTTTGAGTTTTTGAGTTTCTGATCATAAAGAATTATGTTAAATTATAAGAGGTAACACTAATACTTTTGTATTTAAACAACATATGATGTCAAAAATATATTTAGATGGTGTTGTGATCCTTAAAATACAAGTTCATTAGACACTACTAAATTCATAGAAGTCTTTTTTTTTTTTTTTAAATCAGCAAAGAAGAGAGAGAAAAGGAAAGCAGAAAGGCTTAATGTATAACATAAGTGGAGGACAAAACATCATGACCTGAGAATTTCTACAAAAGAAACTGCCAAACTGAGGGTGACTTCAGGAGCCAGGAAGCTGTTGGAATTAGGTTTAGGAATCAATTAGTACATCAGTACAGTACACATCTTATACATATGTATGATTTTCAAATGTGCCCCTTCATGGAGAACTTCTAGTATTTATTTTTGTCATACTGTTGGTCCCTGTGGTACCTCTGTGATAATATTGTGCTGCTCTTCACTATACTGTGCATCCCTTTTCTGGGATGGAGGTTCTACAGTTATCTAAGAAAGAGTGACTGTAGTTTAGTTTTGTGGCTTAGGGAGAAAAGCAGTTGCATTTTTTTATATGGTATTTTTTGAAATTACCTCTATCCAGTTGTATTTTTTTTTTATTAAGTTATGGGTAGATATATAAGTATGCCCCCAGTTTAAGAAAATTGGATACATTAAATTATAACAAAGAGAGAACTGTTTTCATTATGAAATGATTTCTTCAAGCAAAGATTCATACTTTGCCTCCTATTATATTTTCTGTATTTCCCACTACACATATATTCATATTTGTCTAATTTTGAGTTTTTTTTTTCTTTCATATAATTTCCCTATAATAACCCATTGTGGTCATATAACAAACACTAGAGTTGCTTTCCTTGGCATTATCTTGAGAATTATTTATTATTTTGTGACATTTTAGGAACAAATGAAGCTAAATCTTTGGACTTTTCTAAATAATTTTCACTTTTTTTCAAAATAGTTAATAAGGACAGTTAGTGTTCAACCACGCCCTACTTGCTGTACTTTAGTTTGCAGTATTAGAGGGAGCTGAGGGTATAGCCCAGTTGTAGAGACCTCTTGCCTAGCATGCATGAGGCCATGGGTTCAATCTTCAGCACTGGAAAAAAAAAAAAAAAGTAGTATAGGAACATTAAAAGTGATTTAAAAAGTGTATTGCTCAAAGTATTACCAGGCACAGTGGTACATCTTTAATCTCAGCTACTCCAGAGGCTGAGAAGATAGGGTCACAATTTCAAGGTCCACCTGGGCAACTTAGTGAGACCCTGTCTCAAAATTAAAAAAAAAAAAAAAATGGCCTAGAGATATAGCTCAGAGATAGAAGGCTCCCATATTTAACCCTAGTACTGCAAATAGAAAGCATACAATGTTCAAATTGTATTGAGGCATTAAGAGCAGCTGGTATTTACTGAATACCTAATTATGTGTTGGAATTCAGCTAAGCATTTTATATATGCCAATTCATTTAACCCATTCTTATGGATAAGGAAAAGGGAACATAAAATTTTTAATATATTTAAGATTTCACAGTAATAGTGGACACAGAATTCAAGCCAAGATGTTTGACATTGAAGTTTAGGTGCTTTTCCTTTTTTCTTCCTTTTCTTTCCCTTCCTTTTTTGACTCCATATAGACCTCTCTTTTTCCTTCTCCATACCCTTCCATTTCTTTCTTCCTTCCTTTTCACTATCAGATTTCTGCATGCTATCTAGATTCCTGACTGTAGTCAACACTGTAAATTTAGTATTACTCTTGGGGAATCTAAAATTCATTCTCTAGGATGGGCTGTTCATTTGTTCTCTGTTTTTATTTTAGAGAAAATGAAAGCTTTAAATTTCTGTCAATTCCATACAGTTTACTATTGCTATTAGTAATTAAGTCTAAAGTGGCTGATAGAATTCTGATGCATAAACTATTAGGAAACATTTAAGTACAATGTACTAAAATCTCATTGGTGGCTCCTTCCCCCAGGCATAGTACTAGTTGAAGAAGGGCAAACTTGATGTAAAACATTTTAGAGAAACAGAAAGAGGATACTTTAAAGTGGAGATAGTTAATATGAGAAGTTTAAGATTTACTTTAAAAATGTTATTTTTTATGTTTTTCTTTACCCTCTTTAATAGTGCTCTTTAAATTATAATCATAGTGCATTTGTGGTTTCACTAAAGTTTGCCTCCATATTCTTCCAGAATCTTCTGGATGATCTTAATAGTGACTACACTGTAGCCCATTATGCCTCTGAGTAGATATTTGCCACAGTTTACTTAATAACCATTTCCATTTATTGTTTTGAAGGCACTTAAAACTTTTTTCTAATTTTCTCACTGCCAGTGACACTGCAGGCAACTTCTTTATGTATATAAAATTTCTTTCTTTTAGTTCCATGTTTTATGTTCTAAGTTAGAAGTAATCAAATGGCAGAACATCCAAATGGAGATTATATTTATATTTGGAAATACAGTGTGTAGTTGAGGGAAAGCAAAGTAAGTTTCAGTGGTTGTAGTGATGTTTCTCTAGCCTGCCTCCAGCATCAAATTATATTTTTGTACTGTACGATCATTATTATTAAATAGGTAAATATAAGTATCTAAAGGAAGACATAATGAGGGTAAAAGGTATTCTGTAGGTCATTGTTTATTTGATTGAAAGTCTATTGAGAGGTATATTAGATTTGCTAAGCAAATCAATTAGAAAATAAAGTTCATCTGAAATAATTGTTAGAGAAAATGTTATTTGTATAATCTTCAAATATTTAATGTACATGCATCATATGTGTTTCAGGCGACTAACCAAAATATGCTTTATTGAAAAGAACACAAATAATTTTCCTATGTAATGTTCATTTTGGCCAATATCTTAATAAGGAATAGGCATTAATGTATTAGCCAGTTAAGGGATTTCTTTTTTTTTTTCTATCTCTCTTTCTTTCTTTCTTTTTTTTTTTTTCCTTTTGTTTTTGTTTTTGTTTTTGTTTCTTCAGAGGTAGAATAACTGTGGTTTCCAATCATTTGTATTTAACACTCACAGACACAGATTGCAGTCTGTTGTGGTCATTATTATCTATATAAATAATAATTTTGATTTTACAAAGCTGTGTGTAAATTGTTAATACTTTCTCACTTCTTAAAAGGAGTTGCCTTCAGGCAGGGTTTCTAGAAAATAATACTTTTCAATAAGACACATGATTATCTTTCTATTAGAATACTGGATTGAATACTATTGTGCAAGTAAATTTGGATTCCAGTTACTCTTAATTAAAAAGATTTCATTAAAATTCCTAAAACTCAACCTTTACATTTATTGTGATAATTTTTAGAAATTATAAGAGGAAATATAAAGTTATTTATTATTATTAACATATGTTAATTATATAAATTAATGGGTTTTACTGTGGCATTTCCATTCATGCACATATGGAACTTTGATCATATCCCATCTCCTTTCTCCTACCCTGTCCAATCACTCCTTCTTCCCTTTCCCACAACCTTCTTTCAAGACCTTAATAGTCCCTTTTCTACTTCCAAGTCATATTTTTTTTTTGTGTGTGTTTATCTTCTGTTTTTGTTTCCACATATGAGAGAAAACATGAGATACCTGTCTTTGTGGGTCTGTCTCATTTCATGTAACATGATGTCTTCCAGGTCCATCATATTCCTGAAAAAGATAGGATTTCATTATTCTTTAGCCATTCATCTGTTGATTGGCACATAAGCAGATTCCAACCTTGGTTATTATGAATTGTGCTGCCATAAACATAACACTATCTCTTTTACATACTGAATTTATTTCTTTCAGATATATACCCAGGAGTGGTATAGCTGGATCATGTGGTAGTTCTGTTTTTAGTCTTTTGAGAAATCTCCATACTGTTTTCTGTGATGGTTGTAGTAGTGTACATTTCCACCAACACTGTATGAGAGTTTATTTCTTTCCACAGCCTCACTGGTGTTTCTTTGTTTGTTTTTTCCTTTTTTTCCATTTTTTAAAATTTTAACTTATTTTTATTATAAACAAATGTGATACATGTTGTTTCTGTTTGTACATGGAGTAACAGCATACCATTTGCATAATCATATATTTACATAGAGTAATGATGTTTGATTCATTCTGTTATTTTTTCCTGCCCCCACCCCTCCCACCCCTCTTTTCCCTCCTTCCTCCATTCTTGCCCCCCTCCCACCCTCCATTATGTGTCATCATCCGCTTATCAGAGAGATCATTTGTCCTTTGGTTTTTTTTGAGATTGACTTATCTCACTTAGCATGATATTCTCCAATTTCATCCATTTGCCTGCAAATGTCATAATTTTATTATTCTTTATAGCTGAGTAATATTCCATTGTATATATATACCACAGTTTCTTTATCCATTCATCAATTGAAGGGCATCTAGGTTGGTTCCACAGTCTTGCTATTGTGAATTGAGCAGCTATGAACATTGATGTGACTGTATCTCTGAGTGGCAAAGATATTCTCCCACTCTGTAGGTGCTCTCTTTGCATTGCTGATAGTTTCCTTTGCTGAGAGAAAGCTATTTAGTTTGAATCTATCCCAGTTATTGATTCTTGCGTTTATTTCTTGTGCTATGGGAGTTCTGTTAAGGAAGTCTGATCCTAAGCCAACAAGGTGAAGATTTGGACCTACTTTTTCTTCTATAGGATGCAGGGTCTCTGGTCTGATTTCAAGGTCCTTGATCCATTGTGAGTTGATTTTTGTGCAGGGTGAGAGATAGGGGTTTAGTTTCATTCTGTTGCATATGGATTTCCAGTTTTCCCAGCACCATTTGTTGAAGAGGCTATCTTTTCTCCATTGCATATTTTTGGCCCCTTTGTCTAGTATGAGAAAATTGTATTTATTTGGGTTTGTGTCCATGTCCTCTGTTCTGTACCATTGATCTACCTGTCTATTTTGGTATAAATACCATGCTGTTTTTGTTACTATTGCTTTGTAGTATAGTTGAAGTTCTGGTATTGCGATACCTCCTGTTTCATTCTTCCTGCTAAGGATTGCTTTAGCTATTCTGGGTTTCCTATTCTTCCAGATGAATTTCATGATTGCTTGCTCTATTTATGTAAGGTACATCATTGGGATTTTAATTGGAATTGCATTGAATCTGTGTGGCACTTTTGGTAGTATGGCCATTTTGACAATATTAATTCTGCCTATCCAAGAACATGGGGGATGTTTTCATCTTCTAAGGTCTTCCTCAATTTCTTTCTTCAATGTTTTGAAGTTTTAATTGTAGAGATCTTTTACCTCTTTGGTTAGATTGATTCCCAAGTATTTTATTTTTTTGAAGGCTATTGCAAATGGAGTTGTTTTCCTCATTTCCCTTTCAGCTGTTTCATCACTTGCATATCAAAATGCTTTAGATTTATGCGTGTTGATTTTATAGCCTGCTATTTTGCTGAATTCAATGATGAGGTCTAGAAGTTTTCTGGAGGAGTTTTTTGGATCCTCTAAATATAGAATCATGTTATCAGCAAATAGTAACAGCTTAAGTTCTCTTTTCCTATTCCTATCCCTTTAATTTCTTTAGTCTGCCTAATTGCTCTGCCTAGAGTTTTGAGGACAATGTTGAATAGAAGTGGTGAGAGAGGACATCCCTATCTCGTTCCCGTTTTTAAAGGGAATGGTTTCAGTTTTTCTCCATTAAGAATGATGTTGGCCATGAGCTTAGCACAAATAGCCTTTACAATGTTCAGGTATGTTCCTACTATCCCTATTTTTTCTAGTGTTTTGAGCATGAAGGGGTGTTGTATTTTGTCAAATGCTTTTTCTGCGTCAATTGAAATAACCAAATGATTCTTATCCTTAAGTCTATTGACATGATGGGTTACATTTATTGATTTATGGATGTTAAACCATCCTTACATTCCATGGATGAATCCCACTTGATTGTGGTGCACGATTTTCTTAATATGTTTTTAGATATGGTTTACCAATAATTTGTTAAGTATCTTTGCATCTATATTCATCAAGGATATTGGTCTAAAATTTTCTTTCCTTGATGTGTCTTTTCCTGGTTTGGGTATGAAGGTGATAATAGCTTCATAGAATGAGTTTGGTAGGGTACCCTCCTTTTCTATTTCCTGGAATACTTTGAGAAGTATTGGAATGAGTTCTTCTTTGAGGGTCTTGTTGAACTTGGCGGAGAATCTGTCTGGTCCTGGGCTTTTCTTGGATGGTAGGTTTTTAATGGCTTCTTCTATTTCATTGCTAGATATTGATGTGTTTTAAATTGTGTATGTCCTCCTGGTTCAGTTTGGGAAGAGCATATGTCTCTAGAAATTTGTCAATGTCTTCAGTAGTGTCTGTTTTGTTGGAATACAGATTTTTGAAGTAGCTTCTCATTATGTTATGTATCTCAGTGGTGTGTGTTGTGATATTTCCTTTTTCATCACGAATTTTAGTTATTTGAGTTTTCTCTCTCCTTCTCTTTGTTAGTGTGGCTAAGGGTTTGTCTATTTGTTTACTTTTTCAAAGAACCAACTTTTTGTTTTGTCAATTTTTTGAATTGTTTCTTTTGTTTCACTTTCATTGATTTCAACTCTGTTTTTAATTATTTTCTGTCTTCTACTACTTTTGCTGTTATTCTGTTCTTCTTTTTCTAGAGCTTTGAGCCGTAATGTTAGGTCATTTAGTTGTTGACTTTTCATTGTTTTCTGGAATGCGCTCCATGTGATCTATTTTCCTCTTAGTACCGCTTTCATGGTGTCCCAGAGATTTTGATACATTGTATGGTCATTCTCATTGACCTCTCAGAATTTTTTTATCTCCTTCCTGATGTTTTCTGTTATCCATGTTTCATTCAATAGCATATTATTTAGTCTCCAGGTATTGGAGTAATTTCTGTTTTTTGTTTTGTCATTGATATCTACTCTCAGTTCACTATGATCTGATAGAACACAAGGCAGTATCTCTATTTTTTTGCATTTCCTAAGGGCTGCTTTTTGGCATAACATATGGTCTATTTTCGAGAAGGTTTCATGTGCTGCTGAGAAGAACGTGAATCCGCTCGTTGATGGATGGAATATTCTATATATGTCTATTAAGTCTAGGTTATTGATTGTATTATTGAGTTCTATGGTTTCTTTGGTTAGTTTTTGTTTGGAAGATCTATCTAGTGGTGAGAGTGGTGCGTTAAAGTCACCCAGAATTATTGTGTTGTGGTCTATGTGATTCCTGAAATTGAGAAGGTTTTGTTTGATGTACAGGAATGCACCATTGTTTGGGGCATAAATATTTACTACCATTATGTCGTCCTGATTTATGATTCCCTGAAGCAGTATGAAATGTCCTTCTTTATCTCTTCTGACTAACTTTGACTTGACGTCCACTTTATCTGATATAAGGATGGAAACCCCCGCTTTTTTACTGAGTCCATGTGAGTGGTAGGTTTTTTCCCATCCTTTCACCTTTAGTCTGTGGATGACTTTTTCTATGAGATGTGTCTCTTGCAGGCAACATATTATTGGGTCTTTCTTTTTAATCCATTCTGCCAGTCTATGTCTTTTGATTGATGAGTTTAGGCCATTAACGTTCAGGGTTATTATTGAGATATGATTTGTATTCCCAGTCATTTGACTTATTTTTGATTTTTAAGTTGGCTTGGTTTCTCCTTTCAGTGGTTTTTCTCTAAGGTAGATCCTCCCTTTCTGATCTACATTGTTGTTTTTCATTTCCTCCTCATGGAATATTTTGTTGAGAACATTCTGTAGTGCAGGCTTTCTATTTGTAAATTCTTTTAACTTTTGTTTATCATGGAAGGATTTTATTTCATCTTCAAATCTGAAGGTTAGTTTTGCGGGTAGAGGATTCTTGGTCGGCAACCATGTTCTTTCAGAGCTTGAAATATGTTGTTTCAGGCCCTTCTAGCTTTTAGAGTCTGGGTTGAGAAGTGGGCTGCTATCTGTATTGGTCTCCCCCTATATGTAATCTGAGGCTTTTCTCTTGTTGCCTTCAAAATCCTATCTTTATTTTGAATGTTAGGCATTTTCATTATAATGTGCCTTGGTGTGGACCTGTTGTGATTTTGTGCATTTGGTGTTCTGTAAGCCTCTTGTATTTGATTTTCCATTTCATTCTTCAGTTTTGGGAAATTTTCTGATATTATTTCATTGAATAGGTTGATCATTCCTTTGGTTTATATCTCTGTGCCTTCCTCAATCCCAGTAATTCTTAAATTTGGTCTGTTCATGATGTCCCATAGTTCTTGGAGATTCTGTTCATGATTTCTTACCATCTTCTCTGTTTGGGCAACTTTATCTTCAAGATTAAATATTTTGTCTTCATTGTCTGAGGTTCTGTCTTCCAAGTGGTGTAGTCTTTTGGTGATGCTTTCCATTGAGTTTTTTATTTGGTTTATTGTTTCCTTCATTTGAAGGATTTCCTTTTTTTTTTTTTTTTTTTGAGAATCTCTATCTCTTTGTTGAAATGATCTTTTGCTTCCTACACTTGCTCTTTCAGCTTATTGGTATTATCATTCATTGCCTGTATTTGCTCTCTTATCTCATCCTTTGCTTCGCGAATCATCTTAATCATGTATAATCTGATGTCCTTTTCTGACATTTCTTCTAACATACTGTCATTGGATTCTATTAATATAGAATCTAGATTTGTTTGGATCATTTTCTTCCCTTGTTTTTTCATGTTGTTCACATACCTTCCCCTCTAGCAGTGCAGATCTGGGGTATTGCAGATTTCCTCCTATAGGTTTATAATGTCCCTATAGGTTTCCAAAACCCTTTCTTTAAGGGGAGATCAATATTAGCCGTGCCCAATTCAGACATTATGCAATCCTAGACCAAATAGCCCCTATGAGGATAATAACAAAGTTGTCATAATAAACAGAATGAGTTCAAGTATTATCTTCAGTAAAACAAACAGATTTGCAATAAGGTCTGCAGTTTCAAATGGAGGACAAAGAGGATGCAGAGGGATGTAGAATGTGGCTGTTAATGGAATAAGAAAGGTTATACAGCAGTTCTAGATAATAGGGTGAGAGTGTAATCAAAAGAAATTGGATGTTAGCATGCAAAAAAGGGAGAAAGAGACTCTGAGGGAACAGGTAAACAAAAGGAAAAGAGAGCAAGAAAAGTAAAGGAATAAAAACTTAAATTTTTTCAATAAAGAGAAAAAAGAAAATCTACAGTATAGCAGTCATATAGTAATGAAACCTCCCAGTCTTCAGTAGCCTGATGTATGAGAGGTACCTGACAATGAGCTTCAAGTCTCCAGCAGGCATCTCAGGATGGGATTTGCCCCACCTAAAGATCGGAGCTCCGGCTTCCAGGATTATCCAAGATGGCTGCTCTGGCTTCGAAATGTGTTGGCAAATGGGGAGCTGCAGGTCAAAGTGTGGCCGTGGTCAGTAGGAGGTTGGAGGCAGGATGCGGTTGGTCAGGCAGGGATCCTGGAGGTAGGGTGTGTTTGGTGTGGTTGTGGGATCCTGGAGGCCTGGTGCAATCAGTCAGTCTGGGGTCCCGGGGATAGGGTGCAGTCAGTTGGTCTGGGGTTCCTGGCGGCAGGGAGCAGTCAGTCAATGTGAGGGCCCCAGAGAGAGGAAGTGATCAATTGGACTGAGGGATCCTGGAGATGGGGCTCAGTCAGCCTGGCCAGGAGTCCTTCCGGACCTGGCTGTTGTCACAAAATGGCACCACGTGTAATCAAACCTGCAGGTACTGTAACAATGAACTTCCACCCAACACCAGGCAGCTGGTGCTCCACTGGCGGTTGGCAATCAGTTTATTGACTGTTGTCGGACGATCGGGAGGTGAACCTCCTGCGTTGGGTGATGGATAGGTGTAAGGCAGGTGATGGACCAGCCAGAGGCAGGCAAATGGCGGATGATAGGCGCCTGACAGTGAGCAACCTGCACTCAAAAAAGGCGTGGATATGCTGGCAGACTGCAGGTCATCACAGCAGACAAATGGGGTAAACAGCAGGGGATCGATAAGCAGCAAAAACTGCCTCACCAAGAAACAGATATCCTCTGCTTGAAACCAGAGTTTCAGGAGCGACAAGGAACGCAGTCTCCCTCTAGTCCGCCATCTTGAATCTCCTGTTTGTTTTTAATAGTCATTCTAATGGGTCAGATGAAATCTCAATGAAGTTTTGATTTGCATTTTCCCGATGGCTATAGATATGAAGTGGGTTTTTATTTGTGTTTTTAAAAACCATTTGAGTTCCTGTTTTACACAGTGTCTATTCAAATCATTTGTCAATTCATTGATTAGAGTATTTTCGTTGTTGTTGCGAAGTTAGAAAACTAGAAATTATATTGGAACCATAATTATTAGCATTCATAATGTTAAGAAATACTATATTAATAGTATTCTTTAGTATAATCAATCAGTGTTCTAAATTCCCTTTGTACTTAATGTTTATACTTTGATAGAAATGTGGTTTATTGCTGTTCAGAGGATATAAGAGAATTCAAAATGGTGATTTGTTAGTAAGGAGTAAATTCCCCCTTACTTTTTTCCTAGTAGAATGTTTTATTAGGATTTTCCATCAAAGGTGTGAGTACTCATTATTAAAACTAATAATGCTTATATAAGTTGTCTTTCCTTAGAAGCATCATACTCACTACAATTTTTAATCATTTATAGACATACAATTAATGAGGACTCTGGGGGTCTCTTCATTTGTGATGTTGGTAGCTGAATTCTTGGGCTGCTTACAAATCTTTTACAAATCATTCTTGTAGCAGTATATTGTTACCAAACAGTCATGGATTTATTGATAATAGAATTCAGAGCTTCCTTTGGTGAATAGTGAAGGAAACATACATTTATTATTTAAGATTCATTAGATACTCAAGGATCCTTTTAATGTAACCAGGAACTAGTAATTTACTAGTGTCAGAATAACTCCAACCAAGAAGTTTGTGTCAGAGTAGACATAAAACAGGAGTTGATCTAAACCTGCAAAATTGTACTTATTCCTCTTTGAAATGTGTTATTTATTTCCTTAGCAGAGTTGAGAATTGCATAGAGATTTATGTTGATAGTATGCCTGTTGAGTTTTGCTGTTTTTCTAAAATTTGAAGGTTTAGAAAGTCTTGAAAAATCTAGAATAATGAAAAAGATTACTTATTCTGTCCTCATTTTTCAGAAACAAAATCTAACTGAGAAATGTATTAAAATAAGGACTAGAACTTCAAAGGCAGTCTTTTAAGTTAGGTCACCAAAATATGCTGCTATTAATTGAATTTATAAGAACTATTCTAATCTCAGCATACCTAGCTAATGTGTTTGTGCTGTCTTTGAGTCTATAAATCTTATTGTGTAGTTTGAACACAATGGACATCCTTTATAAAGTGAAAAAATAAAGTGGGATATTAAAAAAAAACAGACTTTCTTTAACATTTTTCAAACTAGACATTAATAAATGTGCCTATAAGCTAGCAATAGAAAATAATTGGTTTGAGAAATACTCAGCATGCAGAAAAGCAGATTTTACAAATGAACTTGTTCTGGGTTTTTACATTTTACTACTTGGGTTAAAATCTGTAACAGAAATTTTTTTTTTCTTCATCCATTTAAATTGAATACATATATAATAAACAGTTCCGACATCTCATCTACCGGCTTAATAATAATTTCATTGTACTTTTGGGGCATCTCTTAAAATTTTATGTCTATATATGCAGATATTTATGGATATTTTCATTATCTTCCACTTACTCAAGGTTTCTTAATTATGAATGTGTATGATTCTGCTAATTTTGATGTTTGTGATTTATAGGTTAGAATATAGAGTTTGCGTGTATATATGAGACAGTGAGATTTTTTTCCTCTCATTTTTTTCTTAATCCAAAACACAGTTTTCATTTAATATAGCCTTCTTGGTGTTTCTTTTCTCATCCATAAAAATATATAATTAAGGTAAATTATATTTATTATTATGTTCATGGTTACATAAAAATTAATAACAGTCTTGGTATCATGAAAGATAAAAAGTTTTGGCATAATTATTTTTCCTTTAAAACATTTTTTTCTCCTGTAACAATAATATTTTAACAAGTAATCACAAAAAAATTGGAACTGTTTATATAGATGTATTAGAACTTGTTTTGCTTCTCAGATTGGCTATTTTTGTTAGAATATTAGGTAAATGTGGTTAAAAGTTTATTTACCTAAGACTATGAAGCATTCTCTTGAAAAAGTACCTAAGAAATTCAACATTATTTTATATTTAAAAGATCATAGCATACCAATCTTTATTTTCATATATTTTGAAAATATTTGTGTTATTCTGATTTTAGAATATATTTTAGCAATGTCTCATGGTAATGAATTACTGTTTTAAGGAATGCTATTTGATATATTCTCAGGAGTTATGTAACTACCATGACATATTTTTACTCAGTAATTTTCATCTCAGTAGAGACATATTTAAATAAGTAATGTTATTCAAAACTATTCCTGAAGTCCTTTGACTCATTTTCACTGTATAGAAAATATTAAGGTTAGAACTGCAATGTGATTGAAGCTAAATGGGAGCCTACTTTGATTATAAAGGAAAATGATGTTCAATTAGACAATTTCATACCTGTGAGACTTTTCAACAGAGAGGGATAGCTTTTCTATTTTAAGAGCATGAATCAGACTGCAAATGGATTTTTTAGAAAGATGCATATGTAACCCTGCTTGAAGATGCATTCCCTTAATTTACAATACTGTCATCCTTTGAGTGACAACGAGTGAATACATTGCATTGATTTCTTAATACTTGACAGCCTATACAACCCCAGAACAAATTGGTGAAATCCTAGTTCATGAAAAAACAGTGTTGAAAGACCCTTTCTTCTGGTTTTCTTTTTCTTAACTCTTATGCTTTTTCTGGATGCAAGTAGATTGATTGCTTACAGTTGAAAGAAAATAGTTACATTCAGATTTTCTACTAACAATAATCAAGATTGTCGAGCGAGTTTTTAAGTTAATCTTTTTGATGCAGCTCTGTGAGAATGCCATTCTGTCAGTCACAGTTGGCATCACATCTACTTAAAAATCACATCAACCAGAAAATTCCGTTTAAATAGTTAGGTGGGGAAATGAATTCCTACATACTATAAATATAAATGTAATAATTGATCTTGGATGATTTTGTTATTACATTGAAGATATTTTAGTGCCCAGATGTTCCTTTTGAAATTCTATATAATTTTAGAAGTTGGTTTTCCTTACAGTTGGCATTATCTGCAGAAATATACATTGATAGCTGTACTTTCTCGTGTTTCCCTGTTGTTTTCTTTAGCTAATGCTCAGCAATCTATCTCATTAAAATTTTAAGCTGCCTGAAATAAAACTGTGCTACAGATCTTCACATAACTTTTAATTGTGCCTTATAGATTCTTATTGAGTTTGGTATTTTAATCTGCTATCATGACAAACCATCAAGTGCTGTGTTAAGGGAAGCTTTCTTTTTGTTTTTATCAGTTTCTTTGTGCCATAGGGCAAGTTATAATAAGGTGACAAATTATTGTCAATATATTAACCCTTCACTTTTCATCTATTTCATAGCCCTCTTCCTTATTGTAATAGCATCTTTTAGCAGTGAAGTTGAGGCTGGTTGACTAAGAAAACCCAGATAATACCAGTTAACTGTTAAGATTAAAGAAAACAATGCTGAAATGAAGAGCCTAAAACACTGGCGCCATCACAGCTGAAAATCTTGGGAAAACAAAGAATGATGATTAGATTTTCTGGTTAATGAAGGGTTAAGAAAAAAATTTTTAATAATTGATAAGTAGAGAAAATAAAAAAGAAACTATTTCATGCAAACTTGCAATTGTGGTTTGAAAACCCCAGGAGGGCTTATTATTCAAACATTTTTCAATGTTTGGATAGATTTATACATAGAATATTTAAAAAATCAAGTTTTAATTCATGCTTGCTTTTTACTAGATTGATTTAATTAAAAGAAATATGTATTAGGGAAGATTTTTTAAATGTAAAAAACTGTACTTTCCAGTTTATATCATAATACCTATAGCTTTTTAAAGTAGAATTTTAAAAATCTTTTCAACAAAGATACTTTTTATTGTCTGCTACAGTTCTTTTTACGATCAGCCACAGAATTTCCTGCTTCATATTTCCCAACATTTCCTCAGTGCTCCTGTCTTCATCATCTTTCTAACTCAAAACACCTCTCTTTCCCTAAGGGAACAGCGTTATATGTCAATAACCTCTGAAACCCAAAGTCCTATTAGTTATACCAGTTCGACTCTGCATTTTATTTATATGAGTAAGAGTGAGTGTTGATGTAATGTTCAAAATGGGAATCAAATTCATACTTCCTTGTGCCAATACAGCTTTTCTCTACTGTTGTCTTTCTTATTATGTTTGGGACAGGACAATGACAGCAGTTTCATATTAGTCAGCATTGGAGTTCTCAAGTATCATAATTTATACCTGTTTCATCAGCATAGCTTCAATTTGTACTGCAGAGATGATGGCAGATGATTTTGAAACTACTTCTATAAAGATATAATCATCTGTATTTTCCCAATGTACAATTATTTTCTTAGACAAAACAGGTTTTTAAAATTTTGTATATGTATCTCTGCTTATCCTTTTTGTATAAGTCAAGGAAAAAAACCCCACAAACATACAACAACATTGTATCAAGTATGATACAGAAAAACAAAGACAATATTGAATTGTATTGTTTTTGAAGATTTTAGGTACCCTTAGGCTTATGGTGACTTTAAATGAACCTGTGGTATGTTTGTAGTATTCTCTTCCATAAACACTGAGATATTTTCTTTTGACTCTCAACTGCATATTATTTTTTGTTGCTAAATGAGTCTTTCAGTGAACTAAAGAACAGACTAAACCTGGTTATTTAAAATTCTGTTCCTTGATTACTTTTAAAATCAGTATGCTTTTTCATCTGACTCTTCTTTTAGAAAATGGGCCTGTAGCTTATTGCTGTATATTTACTCTGAGAATTAATGATATACATACACATATATGAAATAAGCTATAACCAATGGTAAAAATATAAACTGGCAATTTGTTTAGGATCTTAGCTGCCTTGAATGTTAATAAAGTCATATTTAATCTGAAATAAAAAGTCCTATTTGAATTGAATGAAATTTTCAATTTTATTACTTTAGAAGATAATTGTTTTAAAAAATGCTTAGTGGCTTAACAAAAGTAACTGAATCTTAAATGAAAAGAGAGAGAAATGAGTAAACCTTATCTGGTTTCACCTATAAAACCTCCAAAATAGTTTCTAAGAAAATGTGCCCTTGGGCTGATATCTCATAGACCAGGTTCTGCCTAAGGCCCATTTTTTTTTTTCCACTTGATTTTTAAACTGATCAAATTAGAGGCTAAATTATGCTCTGTATTGTAGTTAAGCCATGTGCTATTAGCAGGGCATCCTAGGACTATCTCTGGTCTACAGCTGACCAGAAACTACTTGCCTCTGCACCTCTCATAACTGCACATGATTGCTCTAGAGGAATTTCTCAGAAACCCCATTCCATCAGAGCAATCTAAAATTAAGGAGTTGAGAAATAGGATTGTTACACTTGTGGACTTTCAGAATTTTTGTTGACTCTTTGAGCTCTTTGAACTGTGAGAATATACAGGTGTTGTGTTTCACTTGGTTACATTTCTCAGGAAAATAGACTAGCATATATGGACTAAGGAAATATTTTTTAGTTCCTTTGGGGTTTAGAAATTATTTGAATGATAAACTATAAACTCATTCAGCTTAAAAAGGATCCTTTCCTTCCACACATAAACACATATAACAGTTCTGGAAACATTGATAATGTATGTTATAGGCAAATATCAAACCAGAATGTCTATTAATAAAGCCTACTAAAGCTGTCACCTTCAATTTTAATTGTCTGCCATTTTAAATAGTCTAATAAAATTTCATTACACTCTTACTCCCAACAAAGACTCCTATACTTACTCTTAGATATAGATGTAAATTCTAAATATTTCACTTAGAAAGTTCTTATTTCTAACTTAAATTTTAATTGATAAGTTACTGATTTTGTTCACTTATGTCTATGAACTACTTTCACTGATTCTTTTGGAACTTTGACTTTCAAGTTTTTCAAGTTTATTTTTATGTAAATTTGTCTCATCTTTCTGTATAGTACAAGCAGAAAAGGCCTTGATGTTTATGATTACTTATTTATGTTATGTTGCGTTTTATTTTTCTTATGTAATACATGGTTTAAAATGCATTCTGTTGTTAAAAAATAAAATGTAGGATTTTATAACTTCTAGTACTTAGAAAACAAGGAAAAATATTATTAACCAGGTTTCCAAAGAAACCCTTTTTCTTGGGTAACTAGTTAGATAATTTCAGGGATGGTTTAGATGGACCTGGATTTGTATAGTACTTAGACTATTGCCCTAGTCTCTTTCTTTTCTTGAAAAGGGGATGTTTGATTGTAGTTAAATTGTGAAGTTCTAAAGCTATGTTAGCTAAATTTTTTACTATGTCAGCAAGCAGAATATTGTTTGCACTTCTTTGCTTTTTAAATGCTGCTCAGGGAGCTGCGTAAGTTATAATTGATGCACAGAAGAGATTTCGAATTTTATATGCCTATAAATTGGCACTGCTACATAGACTAGAAAGATGAGATTGGAGAAGTTATTTTCCCGTGGGAATGATACAAATTACTGTCAAACTGTTTATGCTTGCTGTAAAAATATTTTCAATGTACAGGTATTTGCTTACTAGCTGGGTAGCACTCTTATTAGAGTAAAATAACATTTTGAGCTAAAGTGGAATGTTTTCCAGAACCATTGCATATTGTTGTTGTTAGGACATTTTAGTCATTCTAGACCTTACATATCTGTAATTATGTCCGTTCTTTGGAACTCAGATAAATTTGTTTAAGTTCAGAATTCTGGAATTTTGAGGAACTGTAGCATATATCAATTCCAACTTTCTTATTTTACATACGAAGAAACTGAGGCTTAGAGGATTTAAAGAATGCATGCCAGGTCAAAGACCTAGAAATTTGCAGGAATGAGACTGTAACCGTTTTGCTGCTTCTTTAGTTTTTTTTTTTTTTCCCTCAACATATCTCACATCTTATAAAACTGCTCTATTTAAAATGCATTCATTTCAGAAATATAAATGGCTTTTCTTCTTACCAGCTTATACTTAACCTCCATTTGACATGAAATATACAGTGTTTAAGATGAATTTGTAGGATTTATTTTGGTGACGATGCCCAAAACTTTAAAAAACAAAGATGAAAAATGAGCAAAAGTAAATATGTGGTTTATCTTACTTTGTTGAGGCAATTTAGTAA
Source organism: Sciurus carolinensis (assembly GCF_902686445.1). Classification (NCBI taxonomy): domain Eukaryota; kingdom Metazoa; phylum Chordata; class Mammalia; order Rodentia; family Sciuridae; genus Sciurus; species Sciurus carolinensis. The sequence goes on along the minus strand of NC_062218.1, from coordinate 91,799,422 downwards.
TGTAAATATCAGGAATTTGAAGTGATTCTTTACTCCAAATAAATCGATAGTCACTGACTCAGACTTCGTGCATTATTTAATGTAGTTTCAAAAAGAATACTGATTGGTAGGTGCTTTGTGGTTGGGACCAGAAGAAGAAGGTATAGGCTGAGGTTACACAGCAATTTCCATTTTTCATTTTGTGAGTGGTTTCTCATAATAATAATGTGATATGTATTACATTAGAAGATACTGATTTCACTGGCTATTGAAGCTATTTTTGGCTTCCCTTTACCCAATATATCTAGGAGATTCCATATTTTGCAGTGATTTTTTTTTTTTTTTGGTGGTTGTTATTTTTCTCCATTGATAAATAGAAGAGAAATAGAAATAGGGAGCATCAGTTATTGAAAGGTGACAATGAGACAGTTTGGGGTATGCTGAAATAGGAAGAAGTTCAAGTTTACTTTCACTCAGACTGTGTGTGCGCGTGCGTGTGTGTGTGTGTGTGTGTGTGTGTGTGTGTGTGTGTGTGTGTTTCATTCTAGAAAGTCAGCTCTGAGGAAGAGACTTGGTGATATCTTTAGTAAAAATTCAATAATATGAAAATACCAGTGAATAATTTGTTTACATTAAAGTTATCAAATGGAAATGTAAACATTACTTGAATATGTTTCAGTGCCCACAGTGATGTTTATTTTAAACAAGATTTGTCTTTAAGATAGAATCACATGCATGATTGCTGATCAGAAGTAGTCTCCCTCAATTATTTTAAGAGTTGCTTGTGATATTACTCTTTGGAGTTTTGTGTGTGCAGAAGGGCAAAAATAAAGGTGGGGGAAGGAAAAATTATCAGGCTAATGCACATCTCCCAAGAGAAAGGTATTTGAAAATAGAGATAGTTGAGTAATTCTCTGAGAATCTTGACTTTTCTGCAAAAGGTTTTCCTCAAATCATGAATTAAAAAAAGAGAAAGCCAAAAATCTCACTGAAGCAGATATACACAACCACCACCACCACCACCACAACAACAACAACAACAATGACAAAAAAATCTTTTCCTAAAAGGTCCAGTATAGTGAGGTAGAAAGTTTTATATGCAGTTAAAGAATAAGGAGTAAAAATCTGATGAGAAGGTGAGAAACAATCATGCTTATATCCCTCAGCTTCAGCCTTTGGCCACAGATTAAGGTCATATGTTGGTAGTATTGGAAGCAGATGTCTAGTGAACTAAAGGTTAGGCTAAAGGCTGTGATAGCTCCACCAGTAATCAGAGGTAACTTAGGGAGCATGTTTTCTTGCACACACCTTCTGTGATACTTCTTCCTATAGGAAGAAGTAGAGGAAGTGTTTGTTTTCTGAGCATTTTCTGTAAAGCTTTTTACAAATAAATAATGAACTAGGCATTATTGAGAGTTATTTGCATTTACCTCACTGAATTTGTAACTATGTTACTATAAGGTCTTGTTTTGGTGTGATACACAATTGGCATTAATTTTAAATATTGATTTTCTATTGTGAGGCATTTCTTGATAGAGGTTATTTCTTTTCATTTCCTGCTATATCATTGTGCCTCCTTTACTGGTACTATGTTAGCTTCAAATTTTAAGGGAAATTTATAAATGAATTTATTAATAGATATTACAGGTAATTGTGTTTGCATTTTCTAACAGTGAACCTAATTCATGATATTTTCACAAAAAATTAAAATCCATTTCTTTATGAAATATGGTGTAGTGATAAAAAGAACATGAAGTTAGGAGCCAGGCTGTCTGAATATGCATGATGGTACTGTTGCAAATTAGGTGCATGACCCTGTCTCAAAATAAAAAATAAAAATGAGGACATAAGGCAAGTGATAAAGTGCTCCTGGGTTCAATACCCATACCCCAAATACAAAACAAAACAAAAAGTAAAAGACAAAAAACAGGTTTGTGACCTATTAGCAAGTTATTTAACCTTAATGTGCCTTAGTTTCTTCATGTTTAAATGGGAAAATTGATAGTAGCTACTTCATAAGAGTTTTTATGTATGTATCCCTCTGTATACAGATGTGTTTGTGTGTGTGTGTATACTCCATAGTATTTTATTTTATAAATTATGTAAATTATATAAAGCTACATATGCTGTATTTTATTTTTAAATTATGTAAAGCTATATATTTTGATATAAATAGTATTTAGTATGGTACTTGGTATGTAATAAGCCCTTTTAAGTGTTTGCTGTTACTATTTTAATATTTTTATTCTAAAGGAATCATATAATTTTAAAATGTAAGCTTTTTTTTTTTCTTTTGTAGTGCTGGTGATTGAACCCAGGGCCCTGTGCTTGCCAGGCAAGCACCCTACCAACTGAGCTATCTCCCCAGCCCCTTAAAATGTTTTATAATTTAGGGAATAATATTTCATTGCCTTTAAAAGATGTTTTTAGTATTTATTAATTTGATCCCACTCTTTTTTTGATTTCATTCTTCTGCAGGAATTAGAGTGTTAGTCATTCAAATAAATATAAAAATTTTAGGTAGTAATAAATATGAAAATACTGAGTAATAAAATGTCATTTTTCAACATCTTTAGAAATAAAATAAATAGGACATTTAGTTATTTATATTAAAATATACATGAGCTCATTCTGAATAACTTAGAAACATTTTCTTTTTATTTTTATCAAGTCATTGTGTGGGGGGGCTGTGGGGGAGTATGTGCATACCTATGTCTATTTGTCGTCATTTTATATATTCCCTTGATAAAATCATTAAAAGATTTTCTTCATATTGCTGCCTATTTATTAAAAATTATTTAATAAGGAAGGACTAAATCTGAAAGTCCTGTTCTTTTGAAATTTTATGCTTATTTTTTGTTGTTCCTATTTATATTCTATTTTTTAAAAGATCATAAATATTGTGATAAGAAGATTCTCCCTCATTCATTCAATATTTGAGTGCCTGTTACATGCTGCCAAACACTATTCTAGGCACTAAGGGTATATCAGCAAAAATTAGATCAGACAATAAACTCATAAGATTTTCTTTCTCCATAATATAGGAATTTCCTGGTCTTGTTAATAACATGTAAGTCCACATTTAATACGTAGAACTTTTCTTTGTGTTATGGTTTTAATCTGTTTTCATAGACGTCTTAATTACTAGATGCAAAGGTTAAATCTGAAACATCATCTCTTACAAAGATGAGATTCAACACAGTGGAATTGTTTGTATAACTTTCATCTTGATATAAGATATACTTTCATCAAATCTGTAAAATAAGCAGTGTTTTGCTATCTGATTTAAATTAATTTTGTTTGGGTTTTGAAACAACCTCTTGGTTCCAAAAGACTAAGGATCTTAAGGGGAATTTTATGCCCTTTCCCTTCCCATGAGAAGTTTGTAACATCAAGGTGCTCTTCTCAAGTCACTTTCCCTTCATCTAGCACATAGTTTTTGGAATGGGATGAAGGGTAGGTGAATGTTAATGTTAAAGCCAACACTAATAGCACAGTGCAGCATATGTTAACAATACAGAGGCTTAATGATGGATGCACAATATGAAGCAAGGCTGATGCCAAGATCTGATCAAGCAGTGCTCGGGATCTAATGGGAGGCTCATCAGATATCCCTATATGTAGGCCATCTTCTTTATTTTGTGAATATTTATACCATGGGAATCTAGCCACAGGTTAATTCATATTAAATTTTATTCTCCATAGTTATTTGAAAACAGTGAAATAGTCAGGAATTATTGTTACTCTTATAATGTAGGGGGATGAAATTAATCTCAAATGAGTATATTGTGGTGTCCTGTGGTGCAGTTACATAAAACTTTCCAAATGTCTAATTCAAGTGACACAGTACTATATAGCTAACTCCTCTTTATTAGAGTATTAGATGTTCTTATTTAATTTTCTGACAAAAATGCGAATGCTGCAGTTTTATTGATCCTTAAGGTCTATATTCCAGAACTTTCTTCATTTGATCTTTGGAGAGAGGGAAATATACTCCTCCTAAAGTTGAGGGTCCTGATTTTTAGAGCTAATAGGCCCCATTATGCTGCTTCCAACTGAGCAAAGCTAGGAAGAACTTCACAGCTGGCTGGGCACCTGACATGCCCAAGGCAGGTATTCTGACCTGCTCATATAGCCCTAGTTCCTCCTGGGGAGAATAGCAGTTTCATTCCCTCAAGTGCCTAATTTATTCCAGGCTATGAATAGAATGAGCTTGTTGATTTGGGACTAGTGGCATTCCCCTTGCACAACCCCAGGACATGATTATTCACACCAGGGTCAGGCATGAGCTTCCCATCTGACCCTGTGCAGTCCTCACCCTGGGCACTTAACAAGAGTGATAAGAGGCTATTTGAGTGTCACATCCTCTTGAATTTATTTATACTGGCATCCTTTTTTGCTATTATCTAAGCCTTACTTTCCAGAAATTTGATTACAAAGAGTCTTAATGAGTTGTTAGATTAAAGATATTAATACACGAATCAGGAAAATCGTAGTCCTAAGATACTTCCTTTTAGAACACGTGTTTTGTTTTGTTTAGTTCCTAATGTATGCAGAGCACATATGTGATGCAGAAATAAAACAGAAAATAGTGGTCCTTCTCCTAAGGCAAGAAAAACCTGGAAATGTGAAGACACTGACGAAAAAATAGAAGGAAACATATTAATGGATAAAATCATATGTACTCCATGCAGTCTGACCAAATACCTAAGATTTATTTAAATACAAAGGACAAATCACAGAGAAAAGGTGATAGCAAACATTTCTTATAAGTAGCAAATTGTACTAAGTCTTAGAGTGTTTAAATAGGGTCCAAAAGAATGGAAGCCTTACCTACAGGAGTGGTTTTTGCCAGGTGGCAAATCTGGTATCGTTTTTAGCTGGGGCTGACTTCTACTTAGTGGTTGCTGGATAAATATTTGTTGAATTGAATCAATTTTCTCTGCAGGGGAAGAAAGACTGAGGTCTCTGACACTGTGAGCAGAACCAGTTCAGGTCCTTCAGATCCTTGTGTTCTTCAGGCATGTGACTTTGGGACCAAGAGAAAAGAGACATAATAAAATTAAGATACTGGAAACTTGGCTCTATTTTGTGTTAGTCATAGAAGTGGGTAGGAAAAGATGGAAGGGGGACATTTATCAGTTACTGTTGGACAGTTAAAAATAAAAGAAAAAAAGGAAAAGAAAAAATCAGTTAAGGAAATCTATCACAGAATGTGTGATAGATGTTTTTAATGGAGTTTGTAAGAGAATAAGGCAAGGATGGAAGTGGTCAAATTACAAACTTAAAAAATTAGGAGGTATTGACTCAATTTAGATATTGTGTTAGACATTAAAACAATTTTTTAAATGCCTGGAAAATAATCCATGCCATCTCTGTCTGAGTGGCAAGGCACCTGATAAAACAAACAAACCAACAAACAAAAAAAACACAAAAAAAAATTGCAGCAATTTGAAATGAGTGCCTTTTGCATGTATGAATAAAATGCAGTGAATTAGCAAAGGGCATGGGAGGATAGAGGTTCCCCACAGAACTTATTTGGAAGAAGAAAAATATAAGGGTATTCCAAACAGGAAAAACTACACTTGTAAAGATAGATTTAAAGGATCATTGCATATACCAGAAGAACAAGAAGTTGAAGTTGAATGTGTCTAGAACCCAGCATAACTATGTAGGTTATACTAAAAAAACAAATAATAATCACCACCTACAAAGATCAGAACAATGACAATCTGCTAGCAGTGGTCCAGGGGAAAAAGTAATGACATCCTGAAAATCACCTGTGAAAATCAGAAATGGAAAGGAAATAGTGAATTTAAGGGTCATTGAGAATATGAGATGAAGGCTGAGGATTAAGGGACTCTAGAATTTACTCTAATTTTTGACTTGAGCACCTGGGTAAATAGAATTCTATTACAGAATTGTACAAAGTTGGAATACAGGTTTTTGAATGGAAAAGAATGAACTTAGGTGGGAGGGGTGGGGGGGAAGGGAAAAAAAAAGAAACATCATTACCCTATGTAAACGTAAAAAAAAAAAAAAAAAAAAAAAAAAAAAAAAAAAGAATGAACTTAGTTTTGGACATTCTGAATTTAAGTTGATATAGGTCAGCCAGGCTGATATGTCTCTTGGGTCTTGCTTGGAGAATTTTGGAACCCTCAGAGATATAAGATAATAGTGAAATTCACATACATACATGGGGTTTTAAAAGAGAAGAGGCCCCAGTGTTATACTTAGGAAAGCATGAATAGTGACTTTGGACCCTTCAAATGTCCTGAAGCAGAACTGCTCCACTTCATTTAGGCAGCCTGACTGCCAACTGTTGTGGTAGGCAAGAAACAGCAGAAACTTCTATACCTTATAGTCTAGTTTTTTGTTTTTTTGTTTTTTGTTTTGTTTTTGTTTTTGTTTTTTTTTTTTTCAGTGCAGGGGATGGAACCCAGGGCCTTGTGCTGGCACTCTACCAACTGAGCCATATCCCCAGCCCAGTCTAGTTATTCTTTATGGTATCCAGCATTATAACAAAGAAGAATCCTTAAAGAGTTTTTCCCAGTTTTTTAATGTAGAATTTTCCAAATTGGAACACAATTCTGCAAGATGTTAACAAATATTAAATGAAATTTCATGTTCAAAGAAAGAAAAGTGTAACATTTCTTTATTTTCTTTATTATAGGACTTCTTAAAACCTTTAATAATGTGCACTGGAAATTGTGTGTGTGTGTGTGTGTGTGTGTGTGTGTGTGTGTGAGAGAGAGAGAGAGAGAGAGAGAGAGAGAGAGAGAGATTGAGAGATTGAGATTGGGGATTGAACCCAAGGGGCGCTCTACAACTGAGCTACACGCCCAGCACTTTTTGAGACAGGATCTCGCTCAGTCACCCAGGCTTGTGATCCTCCTGCCTCAGCCTCTGGAGTCACCACTGCACTTTGCTACACTAGAAATTTCTAAGAGAGGGTGTAGTTAATACAATAGGACAGTTTTTCTTCCCCAAATTACCACTTTTCCTCATGGAATATATATCAGTAATCAAATTTAGAAAGATGCATAATTTGAAAAGATGCTTATCTCCTTTGAAAGATGCTCATCTGTTGACTGAAGAAAATGTTATCTTCACAGAATCATTTGGACATTTAATCTTCAGTGAATCTTTGATATGTGAAAGAAATATTCATAGTTTAAGTGTTTTAACTAAAACATTTTTTAAAAGTTTCAAATCATAAAACCAAACCTTTATAAACCTTTAAACTCAATTTACAAATCCTGTAATTGCATTTATAAATCTGGTAATTTCGGTATATATTTAAACCATGTATTTTCATTTGTTTCTTAATGATCAGTTAACTTACACATTTAACAGACTAAATGCCCCTAAACGTTTCATATGCTTTTCAAACTTGATTAATTGAATTCCTTTAGACATTTCAAACCAAAATTCCCAATGATACTTAATTTTCCCAAGCCTTATGGAAATCTTTCTGAGTACTTCTTCATCACTTGTAAACCAAGAACCTAACATATGCACTAGTCTATTGGTTTTCAAACACTGTATATAAACTTTGACTGTCCTTGGATATTTCCAATTTAAATCTTAAGATACTATTAAGTCAACTTCTTTGAAATATTTTAAAAATTACAAGTCTATAATGTCAAATTTCCTAATCCATCAGATTTTTTTACATGTTTCAAGCACCTTAAATATTAGAGTATCTTTACTCCAACAAAAGCATCTAAATCATTTTGTTCCAATTGATTATTTTTGTATGTGTGCTTTCCTCTTAGAATTGCACAGTCACTTACCTAACACAAGGCAGAGTTATCATCTCAGCCCTGCTGATGCAAAGGATTCAAGGGTGCTGGTTCGATAGAATTAAATACCTATGTGTTCATTCCTTGATGGATTGATCTAAGATGTTTTTTAAAGGGTTGGTGTTCTTATGTGTGCACTCTTAACTTTTTCTTGAAAATCATATTATGCATACCTCATTTCATTATTCTTTGTCCTAAACTTTTATACTATTTTTAATTGTCCACTTCGAATTGATGATATTGTCCACCCGTCCTTGGATTACAGTTAATCTCTTCATTCTATAACTTGATTCTTCACTGATTTTTTTTTGGGTGGGGGGCAGTGCTGGGGTCTTCACTGACTTTATGTTTTGTTTTTCTGTCTCCTAGACCTATATTCTACAGTAATTTTGCTGAGATGAGTTAGAAATCCTTATTATGTTGTTTATTATATGCTTCTTTGATTTTAGGATTTTTTCTATTTTCATTTATTACATTCATTCTAAACAGATTTTTTTCATTATCATCTTTATTTTAAAATTCAATTTATATTTTTACATCTCTTTTTATTTTTAAGGATGGTTATTTAACTTAGAAACAAAAAAAAATATTCATGGAAGGTGGTTCTTCCATTAAACAGCACCTGTTATGCTGTTTCATTTCAGTGTGATTTGGGGTAAGCTCATTTTAATTTCTTTTAACCCTTGACTGCCTCAGTTTTAAACTAGATAAATATTTTACCTATCTAAAAGCAAGGTGCCAGATGAGAGGAAGTCTTGGAGGCTTGTCTTCCATCTCTGATAGTTCTCATTCTTACTGCTTTTCATCTTGTTTTGTTGTCTTTACTTGTATCACCCATATAATTGGGTCATTTTATAGAACTACCCAGAGAAATACCATTTCAACTTTTAATTAGTTGCAAAAATTTTGAAACAAGGAGATTTCCTTCTTTTCTCTTATCCTTAAAAATGGAAGATGTGAAAATACTGTGTCTTCATTCCCACCTTTCCCCTAGCAACTTTAGCTGAGTGTCTACACCACTGCCTGGACCTGTGCTTTCGAGGGAGTCCCAGTCCCCACCACTCTCTTGTTGTAATGAATAGACCCTATGAGGTTAACAAAGAAGCAATGATTAAAAACCAAACCAAAGCAAAACAAACAAGGCCAGTTCTAAAAATTTAAGGAATAATGTTATGTATTTGATATATAAGCATTTTAAAGGAAAAATAAAACTAAAATAAATTACTATAAATATATTTTAATATCAGATTCAACATATACAACACACTAAACTGTTGTACATGTTAGAAATGAGTTTCAATTTAAAATTCAAGAAATGAATCATGTTCATACTTTTTCTGTTTTATTTTTTCCCTACAGTTCAAATTTTCTGATTTTATCATTGATTCTAGTAACAGGCAAATGTTTTTGTTTGTGTAAGTTTGAATATTTATTGTACTATCAGGATATTTTACCTGGACATATAGACAGCCTCAAATATTTCCTAATAATTAGTCCCCATATTTTCTAAGGTAGTTTGATTTTGCCCAGTTATTGGGTGATTTATGCAGTCAATTAAAAAATTGCCTCGGGATTATGGACTCATACACTTAAAAAGTACACATCATATTGAAATGACTATGTTTTGGGGGACTATTTTTCTGTGTAGGATTAGAGGCACTCTTTTAATATTCTAGATAAGAAATCTGAAACGTGTTTGTTATTTACCTTGCTTCTCTGGACTTAGAACATGAAATTCCATCCAGCAGCTTGAAAGCAATATTAAAAAATGATGTAGCATCAAAGTCAGTGATAAATATATTCACCCTAAGAATTTAAATGTGGTGAGTAGATGCAGTAGTATGATTAGCATTCAGTAGTCTATCTCTAATTCCCATTTCAGACACTGCAAAGCCAACCAAGCTTGAAACATTTTGCTGTGTGCCAAGCATTTGTGTGCTCCATTCAGTATCAGGGTAAATTTTCCTCATTTGAATGTCTTTCTGATATACATAGTTTTTGAAAAACAAATATTCACAGATAAGAATACCAAAGTCACTTGGTATCCCACACACTCACAAATAGTGTGGGGCTACTGACTGAACATATAACAACTTTATTTCTCATTATTGGCTATAAAATTATTTTCTTGCTTAATTTGTTTCAATCAGACATTTAGTGATGTGTACCTAATTGTCTTTCAATAACAATAACACTCAATTAATATAAATGATGATTTATGCTTGATGTCATACTGAATTTATAATAATTTGGAAATCAGAGAAAACAACTTACAGGGAAGAAATGAAATGACTCACTTAGATACTTAACATCAAAAGTACTTTAAGAGTAGGCAAATGGTTACTGTTCACAATAAATACATAACCAATTGTGAAGTTCTGGGAGTTGGAGTATGTAAGATAGTGTATGTTATAGTCACAAAAAGGAATATGAACTCTTTGGGGGAGTACTTTCTTCTTTATTTATTACAAATGTTCACAGATAAGAATACCAAATGATCACCAAGATTAGCTTCTTGACCTTAGTATATATCACTGTTGAGTAATGCAAATACTGCCACAAGCCTGTTTCTATAACTGAAAAGACATGGAAATGATTAGTTTGTTTAAATGACTCAGAATGTTGGTACTTGTAAATATCTTCTGTATGTAAAAGTTCTAAAAAATGTAAAAAACTAAAATGGACAATTCTTAATTATTTATTCCTTCAGTCTTTTATATTTTTTCTTTTGAAAACCCAATTTTCCAAGAATAGTTGTATATAGCGTCTTTCCCAGGATGATTATTTTAGGTATAGTGTTCAGGAATTATTTGAAAATAGAAGGACTGATTGTCTAGAGTCAAGTTTACAAGAAAGGAAGATTTTAAAATAGGTATACTTAGAACTGGTTATTTTTGATGTAAGGAGTATTTAGTCTGTGGGGCCATTTCTCAGATTTATATTTATGATGTTTCTTAGTGTCTTTCATCAGAGTCTCTCAGTAATTGGCCAGTTTGTTAGTCAACTATTCATAATTATGACCAAAGTACTTGATGTAAACAATTAAAGGAGGCAAGATTTATTTTGTCTCACAGTTTTAGAGGTTTCAGTCTTTGATCAGCTGACTTTATTACTTTGGGTCTGAGGTGAGGCAGAACATCGTGATGGAAGGACCTGGTGGAGGAAAACCTGCATGCTCAACTCATGACAGCTAAGAAACAGAGAGAGAGAGATCCACCTCCTACTCTTCACCACCTCCCAGTTGTCCATTTAGCTATCCTTGAATTAATTCACTGATGAAAGAGCCTTCATTATCCAATCATGTTCTCATAGCCCCATTCTGGGATGCCACTTTATTGAAAACCTGTCCTTTACCACATGAGCCTTTGGGTTCATTTCCAAATCCAAACCATAACATCTGACCTCTGATGACAACATTCAGAAATACCTACTTTCTTGCCATTTGTCCATATTTCTCATTTACTTTTCTTGATTGACTTTTATTTATTACCTCCATTCCTATTTCCTTCAAATTTTGAAAAAAGAGAAATTTAAGAATTTTCCTAGTGCTTGATTTTCTGTTCCTTGCAATAGTAATTGATTTTGTTATATATTCACACATGTAATCCTTAGTCATCTTTAAACTGCTCTAACAGCAATTATTCTTTGCTAACCTTCTGGTTTTATTAACAGTAAATTGGCTTATATATAGTACCTGGATTAGTACAATGCAGTAATACTTTCATGAATATTAAAATGCTAGAGTATATATCCATTTAACACAAAAAATTACTAGATAAAACTTATTTTAGTAAAAGAAAATGTATGTCTCTGTGTCTCTTCCTTTCTTATAGAGACCTTCACTCACTCATCCGTGACCTTCCGGATATGTTGCCACCAGCATGTCCCAGTGCCTTACCCATTAACTGACATATAGCAGATATTCAGATATTCAATAAATGTTTATTAAATTAATCAGTAAGTCTTTAACTTTGGAGGTGAGTGATAGAGACATTCCAGTGATTTTATACCAGCTTACCAAGGTCAACAGGAGTGGAAGATGGAATAGGAGGTCTGTTTTATCTCTTTTCTGGTTCTCCCCCTCCAATATGTCCATACATACCCACATCTGGCATATATAGTATGTATCTATTTTGCTTATTAGTCTTAAAGGCTCAGTGACTAAAAAGTTTTTGAAAAATTGCTGGTCAAATTCCATCCTTTAATTTATAAGTTAAAAAGACTGAAATCCAGCCAAGTTAGCCCCACACCTCTGTGGTCTTCAGACAGAGGCAAAGCCTTGATGAGAACATGGACCTCCTGATGTCCTATCTACGTCTGCAACACTGGCACACCTAGAAGAAAGAGAACTGGGTAAGAGTAAGCAGTACAAGAAAGGGAGAGTGATTATAGCTCTAAGTTGTATGTACATAATCACTGTATGCTATGTACTCACTATATACTGAGACTATAATTTTGTATCTGTAAATGAGTGTGGGCTTGATGAGGAATATTAGAAAGATTAAGAATATGCATGTTGGATTAAGAAAATGTTTGGAAACAATGAGGTATAGTATAATTTCTACCCTTATTTCAAAGTTAAAATATCAGAGGATATCAAAGGAAGAAGGTAAGGTTTTATGAAAATATAATATCAGTTGAACTTAGAATATTTTGACCATAAAGCATATCAGCATTCCATTTCATCCTAGAGGTTTGATTTGGGTCTTTTGTGTCTTCCATTTCTCTTGTTGCTTTTGTTTTCCTTCTCCCTCTTGAGCAGCAGTGCATTTATAATAACTGATTAAATGTCCTTGTTCACTAGTTCTATTATCTGTGCCATTTATGTGTCTATTACTTTTCTGCTGGTTGTGATTTATATTTTCATGCCTGGCAATTTGGACTAGATGCCAAATATTGTGAATATTATGTTCTTGGGTACTAATTATATTCCTTTAAATATTTCTGGTTCTTTTTCTGGGAATAATTTAAGTTACTTATACATAGTTTCATTAACTGTGGCTTGCTCTCAAGCTTTGGTGGGTCTTGAACAACTTTTTGTCAAAGACTAATTCAACCACACTGATCAGGCATTGCCTTTCTGAGGCCCCAACTTCATGTCTGAATTAGGTCATTCTGTCCTACTTTGTGGAAATATCATTCCTTAATTATAGTTTTTTTCCTCTGATCTTGATAGTTTCTCTTTTTTTGGGGGGGGGTGGAAATTGAATGCAGAGATGCCCTACCTCTTAGCTATATCCCCAGTCCTTTTTATTTTTTTTATTTTTAGTCATGGACTTTCCATGGTGCTAAGGCTGACCTTGAACTTGTAATCCTCTTGCCTTAGCCTCCCAAGTCACTGGGATTACAGCTATCAGCACCATGCCCAGCTAATGGTTTCTTTTTATGCATGACCAGACCTTGAGCAAAAAGACTCTGCTAGACTCCTGTACATATTTCTAGTGCTTGCTCACTTGTTCTTTCCAAGAAGCTCCCTTCTTTCTTGTACTCTGAACTCTGTCCCTAGCAAACTGCTGGGCTCTGTTTGATACCACCTTGCCCCAGCAACACCTGGAAACTCTCCAGGCAGTGACTGTTTTATTTACCTATAGGTTCTTATTTTTCTTTCTCTCTCTGAGGTCAGTCTTGCATTGCCTCTTGTTTATTGTGTGACAACAGGTTTATGACACGGTGACATGAGCCACATACTGATTTTTCTGCAAATACCATCTGAACTTCTGTAAGCACAAGGGCAGTATCTAAGTAATCAATCCATTTGGCAGACATTCATTGAGAATTTATTATGTGATAGGATTTTGTTAGTAATTGGGAATACAGAAATGAATGAAGCATGGTCCCATAGCTTAGTGAAGAAAGCCAACATGTACAGTTTTATATACTGAATGACATTATAAAATTGAGGAAGACTTCCTGAGAGATCAGATTGTCTTAGAAAACTTGGTGTTTATAGAACTTAGCACAAAATTAGATTTTGATACAATAGCACTCAATAAATACTTGTGACCAAAGGATACAGTTCCTAATTTTTAGGTATATTCTGCTCAAATATGTTAACTTGTTTTCCCTCCTCTTAGATCTCAAGGAAAAATAGCTTTAAAAATACATAAGAATATCATATATGTTTTAAGGAAATGTCTAACTTATTTTAACTTGCCTTATCATAAATATTATTTACTAAAAATTCCAAAGACCTGAAATGTAACATCGATATCTGTTGCATAGCCATGTTTTGTTTCTAATTGTCATATCAAACAGTTGAAAACCTTCATTTGTAACTACTGCTCCCCTTCACTTTTTTTTTTCCTTATTCCTGTTCATATTTTAGAAAGCAATGTCTGCAGATAGTTATTTATATGTATGAATTCACTGGTTCATTCTAGTGCGAAATAGGTCATTCTGGAACAGTGAGAAATGTGATTGCTGAATTTCAAGCAGTTTTTACTGCTCAGCTGGATCTGTAGAAAAAGAAAGGGGGTCAGGTCAGCACTTGTTGAAAATTTCTTGTTGCCATTGTCCTAGTAAAAGAGACTTGATGCAGGTGAATATGGACTCTTAAGTGTATTGGGGAAGGAGAGAGGCTTAGGTCCCAAGTTTAATAACTATCGGTATGTTTTACTTTAACCACTCATTAGGTAAAAGGAAATACATAAAATGCCATCCTAATTAAAATGTAAGGGGATTTTTCTACTTAAAAAATAAAAATCCAGCAAATAATTGTACTGTGAAATATTTTAGGCATGAATCTTTTTTTTTTTTAAGCATACTACTGCACTAAAAAAAATAAAGAAAATGCAGTAGGATTGACAAGTAGTGATTCTCATACAAAATAATAAATTATCTAACAGGAAAGTGAAGAATACTTTGAAAATATTATTCAGTATTTGAAAATTGAAATTATTTGTTTCTTCTGTGTGGAAATTAGCGTTCAAAATAGGAAACCATTTTAAGTAAACTATTTAGAATTTTGATAAAGTGCCCATTAATTAAAATCCATTTCTCACCATCAAGTGGCAGTTTTGTTTGTGAATACATTTATTAATTCATACTTTTTTTCTGAATCACATAGCTCTAAGAAATGTAATTATTTTTATTAATATCCAGTTAAGAAATCTCATAAATTCTATACTTGGAAATACTGTTTTAGACCATTTCAATTATTAATATAAATAAATACCCTTTATTACTGAAGAGTTTGTTTAAAATTGAACTAAAAAAAAATGATCATTTAAAAGATTAATTCAAAATTATGCAGCAGGTTCTGCTTGGTCATTCTTGAATCCAGTGGTTTTCTCATTCATTTTAAAGCAAGTGAGTGAGAATGAGAGCTGACAGAGCAATGAAAACTCAGCTTGGCCAGCCAGGAAACCAGTGTGGGCAGAGGCATTCCATCCAGGAGCTGTGTAGGGAGCCACACCCACACCATACCTATTAACTATGTTGTTAATTGCCTGATTGACCTGTAAGATAGAAGAAAATAAGGGTACCTTATTCCCTCATATGGCATACTTTGAAAAGAAAATTTTTATTATAAAGCAATTATTTTTGCTTTAGTTTTAATGTAATTGGTGGGTGCTTTTTCCCACTCATACCATTTCCACCTTCTATAAACTCAGTGAATTAATGTTAAAAATTGATTCAGATAAAATGCAGTATTCTTATCAAAGAGATTGTAAAATGACTCAATAATGTATTTCTCTTGTGCCTTGTTTACATTAAGCACATACAATAAAATAGTTAAATACAGTAGTACTGCATTTTTGGGAATCTTAAAAGGGAGGGTCACCAGACAGCTTTCCATTCTGTAGGGGAAAGAAATATCTTTCCTTGCCCATTCCTAGATTTATGGCTGAGGCCCCAAAAAATGGATTAATAAGAGAAAAGTGTACAAATTTGTTTAAATATAAGTTTAATGTGATACAGGAACCTTCATGAAAATATGACCTAATAAATCAGGACTGTATTTTTTTTTTTTTTTGGTGGTTTTTGTTTTTTGTTTTGTGCTAGGTTTGATGAAGAAGTGGATAGTCCTGGAGAACTTTGATTGGACAAAAGGGGTATGATGTAGTGCTAATCAACTGGAGGGAACTTGACAAGGCCTGTTAGTTCAGGTTTTTCTGTCTATCCCCAAATTGTCAGCGATAAAGATGTTCTTTTCCCTCTGGGGATTGGGAGGGCACCTTTCACATGAGGGTCTCCTGACCTGCTTCAGGGAAAGGTCAGAAAAACTCTTTCTAGTATTTATGACCAGCTTCAGAGAAGAAGGAGGGGAGGAAAATGAGAGTGATCTTGCTTCTGCTGTTCTTGAAAACTAAGGTACCATATTTTGGGGAAATGTGTTCTGAACCCAATCAATTTCCCCAATACCTTTGTCCTTCATTTTGCAAATATTGAATGTTTCCCTTATGTTCACCATTCTACTTTCCTAATATGTCTTTGGAGGTTTCAGTCTTTTGGTCCACTGGGTAGCCAGATAAAAGAGGGTTATTTTCCCATAATTTGCCTTATTTTTTGTGAAATGAAAGCTAGAGAGAAAAATAGGGGGAGAAAGGTGAGTGGATTGGAGGAATCGCATGAAAATAGAAGGGAGTTCAGTAGACTGGAGGAAGGGTGCTAGAGGGAGAGGGGAGGGGAGGGAAAGGGGAGGTCCTGGGCAACAAAATTGACAAATTATATCATTATATTATATACATATATAAATGTGTAACAATGAATTCCACCAAATATGTAATGATGTATGCATGTACAAATATGTAATGTAAAATATAATGCACCAATTAAAAAAAAACAAGTAAGAGAATTTTCAAAACAACAAAAACAAGAAAGAGGAAAAGAAAGATACAAATTCAGTATTTCTAGGAGTGTTAATCTGCTAAATAAATGCAGATTTATAAAGTTTTTTTTTACAGTAGAAAACTAAAGGAAATTTTAAAAACTTTGTAATGCTACTCATGCCTTTTTAAAAAATATATGCATGTATCCTAACCTGATTATCCTTAAACATAAAAATACCACCATTCATTCATGAATCCATCTATCTATCCTTCAACATTCTAAATTTTCATCCCTAAGGGTATAAAGATGATTCCTGTCTGAAAAGTGCACAGTACTTCATAGTTTTCTAAGCACTTTCAATGAAGTTCATCTGATTTTTCATTGATATACTTAACAAATACTTGTTGATCTCCCTATTCGTGGAACTGGAGTTAAGCAAACCGAGAATCCCTGCCTTTGTGTTTAAATTATAGCAGTAGTTCTTCAAAATGCCAACTCACTCTTCTGGTATAGAAATAGAATATAGAAAAAATAGAAATAAAAAATTTCATTTTTTTTTAAAGTACACACTCAAGATTCTGTATCATTTTCTTTAAAATCGTTTCCTCCCTTTCACTCCATGTGGCCTTTCCTAAGTAGGACAGCAATGAATGAATGACTGCTGTAGGTGACTTTGGAGGGAGAATACTGGAAAAGGACTCTTATAAAGCAGAACCAGAATAGATAAAGGACGATAACTTGGGAATTAATTGGGAATTAAAATAATTGTCATTTAGTTGTGCATTATCTCTGTTGCCTATTATTCTGTCTGTATGGGGACAGACCCTGCACTCCTTCTTTCCAGTATTGTTCCATGGGGCAAAGGATGTTTTCTGTTGTTTTAGTGGAGTGGGCAGGATAGGGAATAGAGATAGCAACCCAGCTCCTTTTCCAGTGCTCTATCAACCTGTATGCCCAGTTAAGGCTGACTCAAGTTCAAGCTGCAAATAATGTAGAAGACTGCAGATGATTTCTTTTTTTATTATTAAGGAACTCACTCACTCTTAGACTGTGCTTATGTTGTGCTACATACACAATACCAACCAAAATTCTTTTTATATATTAACTCATTGAATCCTCACACAAGACCTAAAGGAAATTACTATTATTTCCCTACTGGAAGATGAGGAAACTGACCTTAGAGGGGTAAAGGGACTTGCCTTGAGTTCATAGTTTTAGGTGAGTAGCAGGGCTAGGATTAGAACAGGTATTTAAACTTCTCTCTTCTGTTGTTTCTAAACCATGTTTCTCAAGGAGAATAAACACATTGTTGAATCAAATGAAAATGCAATTTAAATTTTATAATCTAGGATACAAATTCTGCAGTTCCAATAAAGAAAGAATTTAAATGAGTAGAATTTTAAAAATAGAAATTTATTGGAAGAATTCATGGACACCAGAGACATGAAAGTGTGACTGGGTGGGAAGTGCTTATATGAGTGAACTCTTAGAAAATGGATACCCATTCTGACCCTGTCAAAATTCTTATAGCTTGAAGGATGTATGTGTGCTTTATGTATGTGTTACATATTTTTTTAAAAATACCTTTGGCTTATCTCTTTTCATATGACCTATTCAAACTAAATATTTTGTAAAGAGAGTTTGAATTTTGTAATCCATCTTTTTATTCATGTTTTTATTAAAAAAATTCTTGTGGAATGAAAAGAATGAGATTGCTTTCTTTAGGAGTCTAGTGAATGATATTTTCAAGGTGCACAGGAAACTGAATTATAAAATAATGACCAATTACATATGTACTTTGCTTAACAGTTTAAAATCTTTCATGTCTTGCTGGTTGTGGTGTTGCATACTTATAATTCCAGCTACTGAGGAGGCTGAGGCAGGAAGGATCACAAGTTCAAGGCCACTGGAGATCCTGTCAGTAAACAAACAAATAAGCAGATGGATGAATAAATAAATAAATAAGTAAACGTTTTTAAAAAAATAGAAATAGGAAAGTGTTAGAGCCCTTGCCTAGCATGCTTGAGCCCCTGTGTTCATACCCCAGTACTACAGAAAGAGAAAGAAAAAAAATTCATAAATTAGTTTCATCTAATTAACAGAAAACACTCAAATAATACACATTTAATGGTTGTGTTTAAAATTCAGATGGTTTTAAGGAAGAAATTCTACATAATTGATTTTTATGTT
This sequence comes from Sciurus carolinensis, assembly GCF_902686445.1. Classification (NCBI taxonomy): domain Eukaryota; kingdom Metazoa; phylum Chordata; class Mammalia; order Rodentia; family Sciuridae; genus Sciurus; species Sciurus carolinensis. Next base: position 91,780,676 of record NC_062218.1, on the reverse strand, counting down.
TTCCTTAATTATTTATCTGACCATTTAAATTTTTCCTAAATAACAGCTTCATTGTGATATAATTCACGTACTATAAAATTTGCCCTTCTAAGGTATGCAATTTAGTGATTTTAGTATAGTCACAGAATTGTGAAAACATCACTACCTACATTTAGAATTAATCTAAAAAGAAGTCATTTAACCAAGAGCAGTCATTTCTCATTATCCTCTTTCCCCAACCCCTGGCAACATGTAGTCTACTTTATGTCTGAATGAATTTGCCAATTCTGAACATTTAATATAAATTAAAAAATATAATATGTGTTCTTTTGTGTTCGACTTTTTTTCTTTAACACAGTGTTTTTTAGTGTTGTTCCATGTCATAGCAGGTATGTACATCTATACTACATTCCTTTTTACTGCCAAATAATATGCCATTGTATAGGTATACCATATTCCGTCTGTCCCTTCATTAGTTGATGTATATTTGAATTATTTCCAGTTTTGAACTTTTATGAATAATGCTGTTATGAACATTTTTTTCAAGTTTTTGTGTGGACATATGTTTTCATTTCCCTTAGACATACTCCTAGGAGTGAAATTACTGGGCTATTTGATAACTTTGTATTTAACATTTTGAGGAACTCTTGGAGTCCTTTCCAAAGTTGTACCACTCTGTAACCCCACTAGCAGTATATAAGGGTTCCAATTTCTTTACATTCTTACCAGTACTTGTTATTGTTTATCTTTTCAATTTTATTTTCTTTTATTTTCACATTTAGAAGAACTAGAAGCCTGTCTTACTTATTCAATACTCCACATTTTTCCATACTATATACTGTGGTAGGATTGTTAGTTACAGTATAGGAGAAGGGGTGTTAAACTTAGAATTGACTTACTATTTGAATGACCTTTTTTTTTTTTTTTTTTTTTTATTTATTTTTTTTTACGTTTACATAGGGTAATGATGTTTATTATATTTTTCCCCTCCACCCCACCCCTCCCACCCCTCCCACCCCTCCCACCCCTCTTTTCCCTCTACACAGTCCTTCTTTCCTTCATTCTTACTGCTCTCCTTAGCCTAACTCTAAACCTAACCCTAAACCTAATGCTAGCCCCTCCCACCCCCCATTATATGTCCTCATCCGCTTATCAGCGAGATCATTTGTCCTTTATTTTTTTGAGATTGGCTTATCTCACTTAGCATGATATTCTCCAATTTCGACCATTTGCCTACAAATGCCATAATTTTATCATTCTTCATTGCGGAGTAATATTCCATTGTATAAATATGCCACAGTTTCTTTATCCATTCAACTGAAGGGCATCTAGGTTGGTTCCACAATCTGGCTATGGTGAATTGAGCAGCAATGAACATTGATGTGGCTGTATCTCTGTAGTATGCTGATTTTAAGTCCTTTGGGTATAGGCCAAGGAGTGGGATAGCTGGGTCAAATGGTGTTTCCATTCCAAGCTTTCTGAGGAATCTCCACACTGCTTTCCAGAGTGGTTGCACTAATTTGCAACCCCACCAGCAATGTATGAGTGTTCCTTTTTCACCACATCCTCGCCAACACCTATTGTTGCTTGTATTCTTGATAATCGCCATTCTAATTGGGGTGAGATGAAATCTTAGGGTGGTTTTGATTTGCATTTCCCTTATTACTAGGGATGTTGAACATTTTTTCATATATCTGGTGATTACTTGTACATCTTCTTCTGTGAAGTGTCTGTTCATTTCCTTAGCCCATTTGTTGATTGGATTATTTGTATTCTTCGTGTAGAGTTTTTTGAGTTCTTTATAGATTCTGGAAATTAGCGCTCTATCTGAGGTATGGTTGGCAAAGATATTCTCCCACTCTGTAGGCTCTCTCTTCACATTTCTGATAGTTTCCTTTGCTGAGAGAAAGCTTTTTAGTTTGAATCTATCCCAGTTGTTTATTCTTGCTTTTATTTCTTGTGCTATGGGAGTCCTGTTAAGGAAATCTGATCCTGAGCCAACAAGTTGAAGATTTGGACCTACTTTTTCTTCTATAAGATGCAGGGTCTCTGGTCTGATTCCGAGGTCCTTGATCCATTTTGAGTTGAGTTTTGTGTAGGGTGAGAGATAGGGGTTTAGTTTCATTCTATTGCATATAGTTTTCCAGTTTTCCCAGCACCATTTGTTGAAGAGGCTATCTTTTCTCCATTGCATATTGTTGGAACCTTTGTCTAGTATGAGAAAATTGTATTTATTTGGGTTTGTGTCCATGTCCTCTATTCTGTACCATTGATCTACCTGTCTATTTTGTTACCAATACCATGCCGTTTTTGTTACTATTGCTTTGTAGTAGAGTTGAAGATCTGGTATTGCAATACCCCCTGCTTCGCTCTTGCTACTGAGGATTGCTTTAGCTATTCTAGATTTTTTATTCTTCCAGATGAATTTCATAATTGCTTGCTCTATTTCTGCGAGGTACATCATTGGGATTTTAATTGGAATTGCATTGAATCTGTATAGAACTTTAGGTAGTATAGCCATTTTGACGATATTAATTCTGCCTATCCAGGAACATGGGAGATCTTTCCATCTTCTAAGGTTTTCTTGAATTTCTTTCTTTAGTGTTCTGTAGTTCTCATTGTAGAGGTCTTTCACCTCTTTTGTGAGATTGATTCCCAAGTATTTTATTTTTTTCGATGCTATTGTGAATGGAGTAGTTTTCCTAATTTCTCTTTCTGAAGATTCATCACTTATGTATAAAAATGCATTGGATTTATGAGCATTGATCTTGTAACCTGCTACTTTACTGAATTCACTTATGAGTTCTAAAAGTTTTCTGGTGGAATTTCCAGGTTCCTCTAAATATATAATCATGTCATCAGCGAACAGGGATAGTTTGAGTTCTTCTTTTCCTATTCGTATCCCTTTAATTTCTTTGGTTTGTCTGATTGCTCTGGCTAGAGTCTCAAGGACGATGTTGAATAGAAGCGGTGAAAGAGGGCATCCCTGCCTTGTTCCAGTTTTTAGGGGGAACGCTTTCAGTTTTTCACCATTTAGAATGATATTAGCCATGGGCTTAGCGTAGATGGCCTTTATAATGTTTAGGAATGTTCCCATTACCCCAATTTTTTCTAGTGTTTTGAGCATGAAGGGATGCTGTATTTTATCAAATGCTTTTTCTGCATCTATTGAAATAATCATGTGATTCTTAACTTTAAGTCTGTTGATATGGTGAATGACATTTATTGATTTCCGAATGTTGAACCAACCTTGCATCCCTGGGATAAAACCCACTTGATCGTGGTGCACTATCTTTTTAATATATATTTGTATGCGATTTGCTAAAATTTTGTTGAGAATTTTTGCATCGATGTTCATTAAGGATATTGGTCTGAAATTTTCTTTCCTTGATGTGTCTCTGTCTGGTTTAGGTATCAGGGTGATATTGGCTTCATAGAACGAGTTTGGTAGGGTTCCCTCCTCTTCTATTTCATGGAATAGTTTGAGGAGTATTGGAATGAGCTCTTCTTTAAAGGTTTTATAGAACTCGGCTGAGAACCCATCTGGTCCTGGACTTTTCTTTGTTGGTAGGCTTTTGATGACCTCTTCTATTTCATTGCTTGAAATTGGTTTATTTAAGTTGTGTATGTCCTCCTCGTTCAGTTTAGGTAGTTCATATGTCTCTAGAAATTTGTTGATGTCTTCAAGGTTTTCTGTTTTGTTGGAGTATAGATTTTCGAAATAGCTTCTAATTATGTTTTGTATTTCACTCGTGTCTGTTGTGATGTTTCCTTGTTCATTCCGAATTTTAGTAAATTGAGTTTTCTCCCTCTTTCTCTTTGTTAGTGTGGCTAAGGGTTTATCAATTTTATTTATTTTTTCAAAGAACCAACTATTTATTTTATTAATTTTTCCGATTGTTTCTTTTGTTTCGATTTCGTTGATTTCGGCTCTGATTTTAACTATTTCCTGTCTTCTACTACTTTTGGTATTGGTCTGCTCTTCTTTTTCTAGTGCTTTGAGCTGTAGTGTTAACTCGTTTATTTGTTGATTTCTACTTCTTTTTTTGAATGCACCCCATGAAATAAATCTTCCTCTAAGTACTGCTTTCATAGTGTCCCAGAGATTTTGATATGATGTGTCTTTGTTCTCGTTTACTTCTAAGAATTTTTTAATTTCCCTCCTGATGTCTTCTGTTATCCATTCATCATATAATAGTGTATTATTTAGTCTCCAGGTATTGGAGAAGTTTCTGTTTTTTATTCTGTCATTTATTTCTAATTTCAATCCATTATGATCTGATAGAGTACAAGGTAGTATCTCTATCTTCTTGTATTTACTAACAGTAGCTTTGTGGCATAAAATATGGTCTATTTTAGAGAAGGATCCATGTGCTGCTGAGAAGAAAGTGTATTCATTCTTTGTTGGATGGTATATTCTATATATGTCCGTTAAGTCTAAATTGCTGATTGTGTTGTTGAGATCTATAGTTTCTTTATTCAATTTTTGTTTGGACGATCTATCCAGTGTTGAGAGAGGTGTGTTAAAATCGCCTAGTATTATTGTGTTGTGGTCTATTTGATTTCTGGAATTGAGAAGGATTTGTTTGACGTACGTGGATGAGCCAATGTTCGGGGCATAGATATTTATGATTGTTATGTCTTGCTGATTTATGCTTCCCTTAAGCAGCATGTAATGTCCTTCTTTATCCCTTCTGACTAGTTTTGGTTTGAAGTCCACATTATCTGAGATGAGGATGGATACTCCAGCTTTTTTGCTGTGTCCGTGTGCATGGTATGTTTTTCCCCATCCTTTCACCTTTAGTCTATGGGTGTCTCTTTCTATGAGATGTGTCTCTTGCAGGCAGCATATTGTTGGATTTTTCTTTTTAATCCAATCTGCCAGTCTGTGTCTTTTGATTGATGAATTCAGGCCATTAACATTCAGGGTTATTATTGTGATATGATTTGTATTCCCAGTCAATTGACTCATATTTGTTTTTGACATGATTTGGTTTCTCCTTTATTTGGCTATTCCTTTAGGCTAGCGCCTCCTGTTGCTGATTTGCATCGTTGTTTTTCATCTCTTCCTCATGGAATATTTTGCTGAGAATGTTCTGTAATGCTGGCTTTCTTTTTGTAAATTCCTTTAGCTTTTGTTTATCATGGAAGGATCTTATTTCATCGTCAAATTTGAAGGTAAGTTTTGCTGGGTATAAGATTCTTGGTTGGCATCCATTTTCTTTCAGGGCTTGGTATATGTTGTTCCAGGCCCTTCTAGCTTTTAGGGTCTGGATTGAAAAATCTGCTGATATTCTTATTGGTTTCCCTCTGAATGTAATTTGATTCTTTTCTCTCGCGGCCTTTAAAATTCTGTCTTTATTTTGTATGTTAGGTATTTTCATAATAATGTGCCTTGGTGTGGGTCTGTTGTAATTTTGTATGTTTGGAGTTCTATAAGCCTCTTGTACTTGGTTTTCCATTTCGTTCTTCAGATTTGGGAAATTTTCTGTTATTATTTCATTGAATAGATTGTTCATTCCTTTGGTTTGTTTCTCTAAGCCTTCCTCAATCCCAATAATTCTCAAATTTGGCCTTTTCATGATATCCCATAGTTCTTGGAGATTCTGTTCATGATTTCTTACCATCTTCTCTGTTTGTTCCACTTTGTTTTCAAGGTTAAATATTTTGTCTTCAATGTCTGAGGTTCTGTCTTCCAGGTGTTCTATCCTATTGGTTATGCTTTCTATGGAGTTTTTAACTTGGTTTATTGTTTCCTTCATTTCAAGGATTTCAGTTTGGTTTTTTTTCAGTATCTCTAACTCTTTATTGAAATGATCTCTTGCTTCCCGTATTTGGTCTTTTAACTGTTGATTGGTGCGATCATTTAATGCCTGCATTTGCTCTTTCATCTCCTCCTTCAATGCCTGCATTTGCTCTTTCATCTCCTCATTAGCTTCCCTGATCGTTTTAATTACGTACATTCTGAACTCCCTTTCTGACATTTCTTCTGCTCTGCTGTCATTGGGTTTTATTGATGTAGTATCTAGGTTTGTTTGGGACATTTTCTTCCCTTGTTTTCTCATAATGGTCAGTTGTCAGTGGGACCCTGAGATATTGCAGTTTTCCACTATTGGCTTATAGTGTCCCAGTAGATTTCCAGTGTATCACCTCCCAGCCTTCAGTAGCCTGATGTCTTGGAGGAGTCTGATAAAGCAGCTCATTCGAAGAATACTGCCCCTAGCCCCCTACTGGTTCCACGTTTTGGAACTGGCTCTGTGCGGAAATGCTCTCACTATGGGCCTGCACCGTGCAGCTGGCCGTGTGGGAAGAGCCCACTGCCGGAGTGTGGAAGACTACCTTGGGAAGACTCAAGCTGCCCTGCCCGGCTCTGCTAAGCCACCTCTATCTGGGCCTGCCACCCGGGCTGAGCTTTACCCAGTGGGCAGACTCACCCGTGGCTCCACTTCAGTCCGAGTCTCTCAATGCCTCCCCTTCTTAACTCCTGGGTTCTGGAGCGACCGGGGGTGCAGTCTCCCTCTAGGCCGCCATCTTGGATCGCCCCGTGAAGAGAGCCCGCAGCCGGAGTGGGCAGAGCCGCCTGAAGAGGTCTCCGGCTGCCCTGTCCTTATCCCTGAGGCTGATTGCAGATCGAGGCTCTCCGCTGGTTCTTTGCAGGAGTACACTGCACTGCAGCAGCTCCGGGACTCGGAGCGTGCTCTGTTCAGACAGGCTCTCACTAGCGGGCCAGTTCCGTTCCGAGAACCTGGAGAAGCTGGCTGTGTGGGCGGGGCCCACCGCAGGAGTGCGCAGGACTGCCTGTGGATGACTCTAGCTGCCCTGCCCGGCTCCGATAAGCCACCTCTATCTGGGCCTGCCACCCGGGCCGAGCTTTACCCAGTGGGCAGACTCACCCGTGGCTCCACTTCAGTCCGAGTCTCTCAATGCCTCCCCTTCTTAACTCCTGGGTTCTGGAGCGACCGGGGGTGCAGTCTCCCTCTAGGCCGCCATCTTGGATCGCCCCGTGAAGAGAGCCCGCAGCCGGAGTGGGCAGAGCCGCCTGAAGAGGTCTCCGGCTGCCCTGTCCTTATCCCTGAGGCTGATTGCAGATCGAGGCTCTCCGCTGGTTCTTTGCAGGAGTACACTGCACTGCAGCAGCTCCGGGACTCGGAGCGTGCTCTGTTCAGACAGGCTCTCACTAGCGGGCCAGTTCCGTTCCGAGAACCTGGAGAAGCTGGCTGTGTGGGCGGGGCCCACCGCAGGAGTGCGCAGGACTGCCTGTGGATGACTCTAGCTGCCCTGCCCGGCTCCGATAAGCCACCTCTATCTGGGCCTGCCACCCGGGCCGAGCTTTACCCAGTGGGCAGACTCACCCGTGGCTCCACTTCAGTCCGAGTCTCTCAATGCCTCCCCTTCTTAACTCCTGGGTTCTGGAGCGACCGGGGGTGCAGTCTCCCTCTAGGCCGCCATCTTGGATCGCCCCGTGAAGAGAGCCCGCAGCCGGAGTGGGCAGTGCCGCCTGAAGAGGTCTCCGGCTGCCCTGCCCTTATCCCTGAGGCTGACTGCAGATCGAGGCTCTCCGCTGGTTCTTTGCAGGAGTACACTGCACTGCAGGGGCTCCGGGACTCGGAGCGTGCTCTGTTCAGACAGGCTCTCACTAGCGGGCCAGTTCCGTTCCGAGAACCTGGAGAAGCTGGCTGTGTGGGCGGGGCCCACCGCCGGAGTGCGCAGGACTGCCTGTGGATGACTCTAGCTGCCCTGCCCGGCTCCGATAAGCCACCTCTATCTGGGCCTGCCACCCGGGCCGAGCTTTACCCAGTGGGCAGACTCACCCGTGGCTCCACTTCAGTCCGAGTCTCTCAATGCCTCCCCTTCTTAACTCCTGGGTTGTGGAGCGACCGGAGGTGCAGTCTCCCTCTAGGCCGCCATCTTGGATCGCCCCGAATGACCTTGAATTAATGAATCACTTCAGTTTTGTGAGCCTAAGTTTTCCACTATTAAATATAGGATTACTAATTACTTTCTTTTCTCTCCACTTTTTTTTTATTATAAACTCTCACTGTCTAGTGATGATTTAGCAAAATAAATTAGAGCATCAGACTCCTTTTATTCCTTTTCTATCACTTTTCTTTCTTGAATATTTCTTAAGTAAATAAATAGGAGGGGATATTAAGTAAATTTTTGTGGTCTTTTTCCTAACAGAAATAAAACCTTAAAAACTTTTAAGTTTTTTTTTTGTTTTTTTTTTAACTGTTAATTAATATTGGAAGTAGTTATAATGACAGAAAAGTTGAAAGCTAAGCTTGTATCCTATCCTATTCCTTTTAGAATTTTTAAATTTGTCTAGGATAAGAAATGGAACAGATAATATACATGCACAGATAATTTAGAGTTGAACATGGATTTCTTTCTTTACTTGCATTTAAAATGTTTTCCCATACTTTTCCTATTTATAATTTGGGTATGTATCCAAACAGAGCTGTTTTCTCCTTCGCCTTTGTAATTAAATACAACATAGAGAACATATACAGAGTCTAATGGTCTAATAACAACATCATGTCAAAGCCTTTGCCAGTTTACAACAGCCAGACTTTTCCACAATTTTTACTGACTTGTCTTCTGTAGCCAGATTGGTACAATTACAGTCTTTCACACGCACCAACAACTTTTCCTCCACCTGTTTTGCTATTTCTGTACTACTAATCTGACTCATCACTCCCTGTCTGGCCTTCAGAGAAGCCTTCTCTTCTCTTCATTCATTAGAATCCGTTTTATTTACTGTTGGTTATTTTTTAATACAAAAAACAATTCATACTTTAAGAAAGCAAGCATAAGAATAATATGAAAAAAAGGTAGTCCTGTCCTCTCCTCCTCAGATTTTCCTGTATGTGTCCTTCCATTTTTAGTATACATTCCAATAAATTAACCTATGTATGTTATTGTGTGTTTGCTTTGTCACAGGACTATAAATCATCTATTGTATTCATTGAATGAATCCTTTACTCTTATTTTATTTATTTTTTAATTTTTCATGTGTGTTAGTCTTACTCTTCCAACTATAATAAGAAGCCTCTTGGAGCTCTTAAGCTTTTTTCTTCCCCATCAGGAATGCTTAGAGACCTGTCCTGTATGAGATAGTCAATAAGCATTGTCCATTGAATTGGACATTTTGAGCTTATAGCATAATTGGATGTTCTACAAATTCAAGAGAAGGCTTAGCGAATTGATTGTTTTCTATATAGAACTGTGTTCACCTTTCTAATGAAAGTAATATTGAGAAACACAATTACGGGTAGATTAATATATGGGTTGGAGGAGAGAATCAAATTGATGGAAGAAATTTGAGGAGACCCATCACAAGTCATAATGTCTAACACAATTTGCTTTGTGAAATGAAGGGAAAAAATAGGAGCTAGAGAGGAACAAAAGGGGAAAATCAACAAAAAGCATAAAAGTGAGTTGGTTGGAAACTGAAAGAAAGGATGAATGAAGGGATACTTTTTGAGAAGTATACATATAGTCAATACAAAAACTCCAGAAGAACCCTCTTATCCTTTTAACTATAACAAAAGCTGTAGTGGTGTCCAAAATATCTCTTCCATCAAAGAAAACAAGAGAGAAGCTTTGCTATAAATGAAAGAAAATACGTTCTTTGTCATGAACAGTTGAAATGTAAAAAGTTGTGCTGCTAGAGTACGAGATTGCCTGATAAAACATGTAATATTACATAAAAGCTCAAAATTAATCTTTTCACCAAATTTGTTTACTTTTGGTTTTCAGTAACCTGCTGACCAATGCTGCATTTTAGTTTTTCCTTAAATTAAATTAGAAGTGTTTTATACAAAGTTTCTTCTTGGAGGTATCTGTAATAGAATCCATTCACCAAAAGATCATTTTAACAAAGCAGCAAATGTACTATTTTTGAAACAGGCAGTGACCCAACTTTGTGCATTTTCAAATGAATGGTGTTTGAATTTTGAAGTTCATTGCCATTGGAAATTGGAATGGTTGCAGCTAAACCATAAACTCTAGGAAGTTTTCTGAAGTCTTAGAAATTAAATTACTGAATATAGGTTACCTTTTGCAAAATTGTGTGAAGCTGATGAAATGGGTTTCTTGCTCTAATTGCTTTCCAAATTCTACCCAAGTGAATTTACAGCCAATGGTTTTAAGGAGAGCATGGACAGATTGACTCACATAAAATAAAACCGTCAGAGACAAAAAAGAGAAAGAAAAAAAGAAATAGTCCTAAAGCTTCACAAAACTTTATACATATTTGCACAATACGTAGTATTTCTGAAGGCAAATATCCTCCCCTACCCCCTTGCCTTCATTGTGGTGTTTATAACAAACATACTTTACCTTTTCCTATTCATCAGTGTTACATCTTTTATGTAGCCTCTCAACTCTGCTTTACACTGGTTTAGAATAGCAAATGTTATTGGCAGAAAAAAATGTCATGAGAAAATTGTTTTATCATAAGGTTTTTCTACCTTATAAAAGGTGTTATTTACATATTTCTTCAGCTAGGAATTCTTTGGACAGTTAAATATGAGAGACATACCAGGGAAAATTATACCTAAGTGTTTTTTGCAGAAATATCTTCTCATGAAGGTTTTGGTCTGGAGTTATTTTTTGTTTGTTTGTTTTTGCATACACTGTGCAATGGTGAACTAAATAAAAGCAAAAACAGACGGTTCAAAAGTTACATAATTGCTGTCATCTAGAGTACTTCTGAACAACAGAGTGAACTAAGCTGAAATGGAAAAGGCCAACCCTCCACCATACACACTTTAAATTCAAAATAGCAATGTAGGTATTATTAACATTTTGTAGATACAGAATCTATGACTCAGAAAGTTAACTTGCCCACAGTCCCATTGAAATCAAGTTTAAGATTCAGGTCTGTCTGATTGAAAATTTGAATTCTTTATTTATTACACTCATGTTTTTGTTTCCTCAATTGTAGAAACATGAGAAATAAAGCTATTTTTAGTCAAAGGAAATTAAAATTCATAATAATTTACTTTCATATTTTGAGAATGAGAACTGATTGGGAACTAAAAATTTTAGTATTTAAAAATAGTATGTGTCACTTACAAGTTTGTTTTACTTTGGGATTAAGATCTCTGATGCCCCTTGTGTCTCTTCATATTCCAATTCCATGAGCCTCACTCTTTGGGAACAGAAATGCTTCCCTTTGTAATGGCCATCCTTCAAAGGGGGTAGGGAAGCTATATTTAATCCTTCTTCCTTATGGCAGAGTACAAGCTGCTGAAACTGATTCAACTCATCTCACGGAGTCCCAACTACTTATATTCTGTACTGTACTAAGAGTCCCAGCCCTGGAGCATAACTGCCCCTGAAATCTGCAAACCCATTCACACAGATCTCCCTTAAATGTGCTACTTTCTCAAGGGTTGCTTGATTCTATGATGTCTATATTGAAATTTTTGCAAAGCATATCATTAGCATCTTTCTGAATTGCAGTCACATGCCTTGTACAAATCAATTTCATATTTTTAGAAACTGAATTTCTTTGTTAAGTATTTTGTTATAATACAAAACAAAAAATTTTGTTAAATAAAGGCCATGGAGTAGGACAGGTAGTAATTAAAAGTTGGTACTTTTTGTCTAATACTTTTTGCCTAGCCTCTTGAGAAGTATGAGAGAAGACTGCTTGGAAAATTACCATAATAAAGAATATTTTTAAATGAATAATATAAATATTTTCTCCTTTCTGTATCAGTTAATGTTGAAATACAGCAGAATGGTAACAATTTAGTTCAAAAGGCATTTTCTAAATAAGAAGAATTAGCTGAGAACTGTTACATTAATAGTCACTGCCAGTGGCTAGATTCTGCATATAAAACACTTGTTCATGTTTTCCTTGACCTCCTTTGATTGGGTCCAACACTAACTTTTTACTGAATGGGCTCTGTCTGGTCTTTGGCAAGCAACAGGGAATAATGAATAGTGGAATATCCAAAGACTTAAATGTCCTGGCAGAAGCCCTGTGTCCGTATGATGAGCTAACCATGGCATTGTTCAAAAAGAAGACCCTGTGTCCCTTTAGAAATAAAATCTTGGCTCATGGACAGAGGTCTATGTACACACATTGAATTTCTCTGTCTTTCTGCTATGCTATTCCATTCATAATTAAACTTTGAAAGCAGAGTTCTGAAGAGGTTCTTGAATGTCTCTCCTCCAAAGAATGCTCAGAAACAAGTGGCTGATGTAAAAATGGCATAGCTCTATGCTTTTATTTAGTAGCTCTCCAAAATTAACATCAAAGACTTGAAGAACAAATTCTATAAACTGGAAAGCAGTTTAGACTTTCACTGTGTTTCTCTCCTCAAAGTGTCTTCCTTCCAAAAGCTGTGGTAATCACAGATTTTTACTGTGGAACTTCTAATGTTCTGATTTTTTTATGTTTACAGTTCCATCTGTATTTGTAGTGAAATGTCTAAATTTGTCTCAGCACATATCAATTCCAAGAATTAATTGATCTTATGAGCAATTCCCCCTTGAAAGCAAAGAAAGGACCTAGAATTAAGTTCTTAAGTTTAAAACTATGACATTGTAACTTTCCTTTCTAGTTTTTTTTCTTAAAAACAGGGCAAAAATTTTATAGAGCTTGAGAGAAAGTACCTGAAGAAGACAGGAATATTTAGATAATAGACACATATTATAGTTAATACTGTAAATTATCAAGAAAAGCCCCCTAGGAGTTTTTCTTAAATGTTTTTTTAATCTGTTTTATGAATCCAAATTTATGGTGGGGTATAAACAATTAAATAAAACCATGAAGAATCTCCATTATGCAAATATTTAAAGTTTGAGTATCTTTTAGAAATACATGCTGAAATACAAATATAATGACACAATTCCTGGAATTTTCTTAAAAGCAATTTGATATAGGGAGAAGTCAGCATATAAATGAAATAAGATTGCCATAAAATCATTATTGTCCTGGGTAATGCATAAATGAATGTTCCTTATACTATTTTCTGTTCTTTGTAGATTTTTGAAATTTTTCATTATAAAAAGTTAGCACACTTTTTTTGTGGATGATTTAGAATCACAGTTCCATATAAGCCCCCAAATCTAAGATATTTGAAATTTTAGGAATTTTATTATGTCCAAGTAATAATACAATTGTAAACAACCAATTTTATTTAAATGAATGTATGTACAATACAGGTTTAGGTGGTTGAGATAAGTAGTATAGTTTAATCTCTAGTATATGTTATCACATATAAATAATCCTAAAAATGTTAGTATATTGAAATATGCAAACCCATAACAGACACAATCTAATCTTAGTAAGGTGATCAAGAAAATGGTTGGATTCTTATGGTTATGACATCAAGCCATTGTGAACAAAGACATATTTTGATTATCAGTTAGGAGACTGAAATTTGGTGGTGGAGTTGATGGAGACAAGAACTTGTCACTCCAAAATATGCCACCCTGGCATATTGACTATTCTGAGTTAAAGAGTCTTGAGAAATAGCAGGTGCAAGAAAATTAATCTGACCTCTTCGGCTTCTTAAAAGCAATAGATGAAATTCCCATGTGAAAGAAGTCCTTCCAAAGCCAGAAGAAAAGCATCAGTCTTATCATCAAAGATGGGAGGTTGAGGTCAAACAAAATCTGTACAAACATCAGACTAACCCTTATCTTCCTGACTATCAAGTCATTAACTACCTTAGCCTGTCACTTTGCCTTGTCATATTTTCACAATATACTAACCCCTTGTCTAAAACTTTTGTTTAGTCTTCTGTCTTTAATTCATTATATAAATGTTCAACTCTAACAGCATCTTTGGTTCTTCATTTCTTATTTCTCCTATGTCACATATAACTTCCATTAAATAAATTTGTATGCTTTTGTCATTTTGATCCATCTTATCTTAATTTAATTCTCAAGCCCAGCCAAAAACTAACTTCAGAGGGCTGTGGTAAAATTTTGCCTTTCCTAAAACATCCTATGTGCTAAAAGCATCTGAGAATTATATTAATAATTGCTTATATTACATAGTATACTAATTTATACTTTTGTTTGGCTTAATTTGACTACTGATCAACTGCTAATATTCAGGATTTTTTTTTTTTTTTTTTGAGATAGCATCTTGCTGTGTTGCCCAGGGTAAGATGGAACTCCTGGATTCATGCAGTTCCCCTGCCTCAGCCTCCTGAGTAGCTTGATTACTGGTTTGCACTACCACACTAGCCCTCTCTAATTCAGAACTTCCTACTGTCTAGTATTTGTTCAGACGACTCCCGACTTCCTGATCCTTTTCCTTCCATACTGACCAGCCATCCAGGCACATTTGCCACCTGCACTCCCAACTCCAAAATAAGAGAAGCCTATCTTGTTTCTGCTTACTGCCAAATTCTTATTCTTCTGGAAGTTAACCCTGGATTTTCTGATATCCAAATCTGGGCAAGAAAACTTGACCATGTTTTCCCTTTTTGTCTTATGTTCCACTGCCCCTTGCTCTCTATCATCTTCTTTTACTCTAGTATAACATAAGCACATTTTTCAGTGGTCTTTTGGGACAGTTCCCATATGTTTTGTGTTAATTTTGAACAGCCATCAAAGGCATTCTGAAGAACGTGGGCCTTGTAACATAGACCCTCCTATGTGAGTAACTGCCTAAATTAAGAGCTGTTCCTGCTCATGACTGAAAAAAACACTATATTTTCTATTTGCACAGGATCAGTGTTATTAATAATGAATTAATGACTTCTTACTGAGCTGAAAAATCATTTTGCTTGTACATCATGTGTGAATTCTTCATGCCTAAATAAATTGCTGTTTCAGTGTATATGCAAAGGATAACTACCATTTATGAACGAAATCAGATGGAATATTTTATGTTGCAGTAATCGTTCATGTTTTTTTGGACTCCTTAAATTTATGAAATTGCAAACAAGCATAACAGTTTTAAAGCACTGAGTCTGTATGGAGGAAGATAACTAGATTGATATGGTAATCATGCTGTTTAAACAAATTTAGATCAGTTTCAACTCCTTAGAATTTTAAATTTAAAAAACAATTTTATCTATATTTTTAGAATTTATGTTTTAGAATAGAGATTATGTCCATGTCTGGCATTGATTTTACCTAAGAAAATGATTTATCAGCTTTCTTATTTTTAAGAAGACCATCCTCTTCATAAAATTCCCTAGTTCTTTTCAAACAATTGAATTGATGTGATTTTATTCTTTCACCTGTGAAAATCCTCTGAATGATGCCATTTATCATCACGTTGGCTCTTTTGTAAATAAAATGTAATTACATTTGCCATTTATTACCTTTGGTCGAATAATAACAGTGTAAATTATCCATAATGGGTTCTAAACCATCATATGTTTCTTACACAATAAATATTAAGATTTGTTGAAGTAACAAAAATTATCTCAATTATCAGGAAGTTATTAAGACAGAATGCCAGAAAATATTTTGTTAAAAAATTTATGTACTCTATATAAGATGTACAGTTATAACTGACGAAAACTTCTCCAATTTCTTTGATAATAGCTTGCTGAAATAATTTATTTAAATTTCATGTAGCTTGAGTTTCCCCACATAATGGTCATAAATATTATTTCCTCTATTTCTTCCTAACAGTGTGGTAAAGGTTAAACAGATGTCACAGACTGGAGAAGAAAGCATCTGAGGTTCCTATTGATTTTGTTTTTAGTTTTTATATTGTAGATAAATAATTTTTGCCATTTGATATTATTTACAAAAGTTACTTTGAAATCTCCAAAGAATAGGATTCTGGTAGACATATGGAAAACACCATTAGGAAGAAAAATACATTTGTTCCCTCAAATATAAATATGTAACATGTTATGATTTAAAAGTGAATGTTGTAAATGACATTATTTGCTTATTAGAAGGACTTACGTATATATAAAATAGAAGGCTAAATATATCACTTATCATATTTAATCAGAGAGGCAAGTTGTTTTTATTTTTCTTGTTCCTTAGTGTGATTGGTAGCACTGCTTCCCTACAAATTTAAAAATGTTCTGATAAAGTGCATAAGAAATAGGCATGCCAAGATAAGCATTACGTTGATTTTTTTTAAAGAAGTTCACTTAGTTCCTTTTTTCATTCTTGTTTCTGTCAATTTTGATATAAACCTTTAAAAATTTAGGCTTTTAAAATTATTTGCAGTTTTGCTTTCAGCCTTTATAAAGGTCCTAATAATAATAAATCATGTAATAATTAGTCCCCAGGAATGACTTGGAGAGTAGCATTTTTATAGCAGAATATGAGTGCCCTTTGCAGATTTCAAAGTAATATATTTTCAATTACAAAAAGACTTTTCTCCCATTACACAGTGTAGAACATTTAATGCTGCTTTGTGATATTGAACTATAGATCCTTTTTTATACTTTTAATATGTAGGAGTACTTTTAAATGTTGTTAATGTGAATGAGGAGAATGGAATTTTCAAGTAATTTCAGTTTTCTTTAAAGATATCAGAACAATAGAATGAGTGATACTGAGAGATTTCTTGGATTTTTTTCCTCCAAAGAGTACATACTGGTTAAACACTGTTATGTACTTGTCCTGCTGTCATTTGTATAAAAGAAAGTTGATTCATAATAGTTGTCCCTTCCTCATATAATCATATGAGTTTTACCAAGGTTTGAACAAGTTTCTCGATATGATATATAGAGGTATATAATTAATTTTATTCTTTTATTTTATAAGTTGTTTGTATTATCCTTGCATCTTGATTAACTGGTCACAAAGAGCTTAATTTGCAACAGTGAATTTTAAAAGCACCCAGTTCTAAGAGGTACAGATTGTGTTTTGTGCCTGCTTTCTATTAAAATAACCATTTAAAGTTTAAGAGCCCACTGCTTTTGAACTTCAGAGAGCATATCATGAGCAAGTACAGATTTTGATTTTTGAACCACAGACTTTATGCTTGTATTTTGAAACAAGTGATGGAGGAACAACAAAGTGGAATATGGACATCTAAAATTAAGGATTATAATACATGATCCAGCATCCTGAAACTGTGACTTTCAAAGTATTTAATGGCTTTGATTTTTAAAAATCACACTCTGTTTCTTTCCACATTATCATACATGTACATTACATCTTGAAATAAAGTTAAGCATTAGAATAAAACATAGACACCCCACTGAGTTAAAGATTTTAAATCTTATTATATTATACTTACCTTAGTCACATCCACCCACTTAACTCTGAAGTTTTCTTATAACATTTGAAAATAGAAATGCAGTAAAATGACTAAATCAGAATATGTTAAAAACTGTCATTGTAGGATTGTGAACTTGACTGGGCAGAAAAAGAAACTTATTTTTCTATGACACTGAACAGTGTGTGATATAATATTTTTTGTTGGTGACCTTAGGGAATATCTACTAGTGTAAATTGCCTTTTCAGCTTTTCAAGATGAGTTCCTTATTAGAAATTCAGAGGAAATCTTCTTTAGTAATCATTTTAATGCACCACATCAGTGGATTTGACTTTGCTTCCTCATAAAGTTTTGCTTTTTTTTAGTAAATTACTGACAGACTGCAGTGTGTGTGTGTGTGTGTGTGTGTGTGTGTGTGTGTGTGTAGGGGTAAGTTTTATTATAGAACTCAAGGGGGCAGTAGTTTCAGTGGAAAAAAAACTATTTGCACTAATTAACTGAATTTTGATTTTTTTTTAAGTAAGATTTTTAACAGTAACGTCTTAAGTTGATTGTGGTATGTAAAATACAGAAAAAAGGTTATGTATTTCAAAAGTGAAATACTAATTTTGTTTATAATTATGAAAATTGAATTTTAGTGTACTCTGCCTAGAAGAGTACTTAGAATCATGTGTGATGCTTCTGTGTGGCAGTCTGGAGATGAGTAGAGCAGTCAGTGTGTAAGGTTAAAAGTTTAAATAATATTTTATTATTTGTTTAAATGTTTAGGTATGCTTTCCCCTGTTGTTGATTCTCTGGGTAATTATCTCATAGGTTGATTATATCTTCATATAATTTAGGAATTGAAGAGAGGATAACACAGTCAGTCTCTCATTTCACAGTCTTTTCTTACTTGAAAACTAAACAAAAATAACCAAAATTTTAAAATATGTGTTACATTCTAACAGTATGAACAAATCCAGTAGTTACTCCTTATTTTCATTCTCTTCCCTTTGGGAAACATTCCTCCCTCAGGTATGTAATTGAAAAGATCTTTCTGTATATTCATTTTGGAGAAAATATTTAATGAGACCTGTAAATGATTCTTGGCGGTAGAAAGAAAACAACTGGAAATGTTTTTAATTTCATATTTGTATAAATATAGACTCACTCAGCACCAGCCTCACACTCTAGTTTCTGAAGGCCAAGTGTAGTCTGCTGTCATTGTGCTCATATTTCCCTACATGGAAGGGGGCATATGAAAAAATCCAGTTGTGGACTGGTCCAAGTGTACCAAGAAGAGCTTTGATAGAACTTATCTGATCTTTAATCACCAACAAGGATACTGGTTAACATGGGGTATATTCAAATAGGTCTTAGTGTGTTCAGTAATGTGTGGAACTGAAAAAGGCTTGATGTCTGAAGTCACAGTTTTTCTCAGCCTTGCAGATGGTGGAACAGTGTTCAAGCTAATGCTAGAATATAAACAGAGGAGGGATATTGTGTTTTCTAGGTAGAAGTGTGTGACACCTAAATTAACAAAAGAAAACATGTTATAGATTATTTTTACCCTTACTAAAATGAAATATTTTGTTTGGCTACCTATGTAGTATTCAAATCTATAATATTATATAAAGATTAAAACATACTAAAAATTTATAAGAATTCTTACATATACCTCAATTTAACTGAAATGGATTTTAGCAAATTGCAGATTTAAGGAATTCACAAATTAGGTTAAAAATTCTCTTCAATAAGCAGCAGTCCATTTTCTGGGGGCCTGCTGTAAGCTCTGTTTTAGGGGAGTATAGAGGTGTATGTTTTGTATACAAGGAGCAGAAGGGAAAGCACAAGATCTGATCTCTGTCTTTGAGATGCATATTTAACAACCTAGTTAGAAAAGAAGCAAGGTTTATATAAAACAAATAGCAGAGAAGCAAATAAGAAGAAGCAAGCAATAAAGTGCCCAAGTGGGTGGTATATTAAACGAAAAATAAAGTAAAAGCAGACCTCCCTTTCCAAATCTAATTGTATGCAAAACATCAACATAGAAAACAGAAAATGTGCTTTTTTATTACTGTAATTTTGTCATATAACTTCAAATGTATATAACATTTACTCAAGAAATTATTCAATAATAACTTTAAATAAGTAGCAAAGGGACTGGTCTATGGTAGAGACTCAATAAATGTTAATTACTGTTGTTATTATTGTTACTAATTTTATATTATGTGCTACGGATGGCAGTTGCAATGCAATGTTAGCTTCAGCTTTCAGTTTGTTTCTTTATTTTGTTCTGTGTTTTCTTACACACTTTAGAGAAAAATCTTGCTTCACACAGATAAGTACTATAGATGGTAAAGCTTTATTTACTTGATTTTAACAGCCAGCTTGCTTTGCTCATGTCACATTGTGACAATTTTCAGTTAAATCAAGATGGCAAGAGAAGAATTTCCTTTAAATGCCCTCTCCCACTCCCACTTCCATCATAGAAAACAAAAAGTTGATTACACAAATTAATTCTTTGGTTATTTTAGTATTCAAAAAGTGGCAAGTGTCTGTAAGTGTAGTGTGTTAATGTTTAATAACCTACAAAATAGAGTCAGGCATTTGAAAACTCCCTAAAATAACCCCATATAATATAAACTTAGCAATGTTCACAGTTTGAGAACCCCTGGTGTGTCTTACAACAAACTATAGTTTGTATGCCAAATTTGGCTAACCACCTGTTTTTTATGGCCCACAAGCTAAAACTGGCTTTTGCATGTTCAAAAGTTAAAATATTTTTTTAAAAAGGAGAATCTGTCATAACATGAAAATTATATGAAATTTGTTATCTATATAAGTAATGTTTTATTGGAACATAGCTGTGCTTATTATTCACCTATTGTCTTTTGATGCTTTCAAGCTACAGTTCAGAACAGTCATTGTGATAGAGACCATATAACCTGCATAGCCTGAATTTTTTACTCTCAGACTCTTTAGAGAAAAAACCTTCCAACCTCTGCTATAAGAATAATTGTGGTTGAATAAAATTATGGCATTTGCTGGTAAATGGGTAGAGTTGGAGAATATCAGGCTAAGTAAAATAAGCCAATCCCTAAAAACCAAAGACCAAATGTTTTCTCTGATAAGTGGAAGATGATATATATTGGGGGTTGGGGAGAGGGAAGAATGGAGGAAGGATTAATTGTGGAGAGGAAAATGAGGGGTGGGAAAGGGGCGGAGAAAAGGAAAGAACAGAATGAGACAAACATCCTATGTAGATGTATGATTACACAAATGGTGTGATTCTACTTCATGTACAACCATAGAAATGAAAGTTGTACCCCATTTGTGTACAATGAATCAAAATAATAATAATAAAAAAATAATTGTGGTTGAAAACTATGGGACCAACCTAGGTGTTGGTCAGCAAATGAATGGATAAAGAAAATGTGGTACATATACACAAAAAATGAAATTATGTCATTTTTAGGAAAATGGATGGAAACTCAAGACCATCATTTTACCTGCAATAAGCCAAACTCAGAAGGTCGAGGTTTGTGTGCTTTCTCACATATGTGGAAGCTAGAGAGGAAAAAAGAAAAGAAAGGGGATGACAGACCTCATGAAAATTGAAGGGAGATCAGTAGAGTAGGGGAAAGGAACCAGGGGGAGGGAGGAAGGGAGAGAAACAGGGAAATACTGGGAAATGGCATTCACCAAATTAATTGTTATATTATGTGCATATATGAATTTGTAACAACAAATCTCACCATTATGTACAACTATAATGTACCAATAAAAATATAGAAAATTAAAAAATACTGTGGTTGAAAAAGAGGGAGACCACTAAGTACTTAAGCAAGGGAATGCCCTTGGAAGAATTGGCGTTGATCCTTGTTTTTTGGTGGGTTCAGGAAAGGTCCATCAGACAAAGGGAAACACAAAGAAGATGCAGAAGTTTGAGGGTGAGTGACTCCCATTTGGTATGCCATGTGCATGAACATGAAATATGTTTAAGATAGTAATAATTTATCAAAACAAGATAGTAATAATTTATCAAAACAGGAGATTTTATATACTCAGGTTGTTTTTTTAAAATTTTTTTTAGTTGTTGATAGATCTCTATATATTTATATGCAGTGCTGAGAATCAAATCCAGTGCCTCACACGTGCTATGCAAGTGCTCTACCATTATTATTTATAGCCATTCACCAAATAAGTGCCTGTTCTGTATGAGGCACTTACTTAGGAATTTTAAGTGTAATAGTGAACAAAACCAAAACTGAACAAGGGGCTCGTGGTTTGTAGGGGAAATATTTCTCAATCACAAATCAGTTATGCTACTTTATAACAGCACCATTCACAATAACCAAGTTATGGAACCAGTGCTATTAACAGATGAATGAATTAAGAAAATGCAATATATATACACAAAGGAATTTTACTCAGAATGAAATTGTGGCATTTGTTAGTAAATGGATGGACTTGGAGATCATGCAAAGTAAAGTAAGCCAGATTCAGAAAGCCAAGAGTCAAGTGTGGAAGGTAGAACAAAGTAAGGGGGAAAAGGTGGTTGTGGGGGGTGGGGTGTGTGTGCAGATCTCATGAAAATAAGGGAAGGTCCATGGAATAAAATAAGGAACTTTAAGGGGAGGTAGGAGGGATGAGGAAAAGGAGGAAATGCAGAATGTAACTGACAAAATTATACTATGTAAATATGAGTATTCCACAATGAATTTCTATCTTTATGTATATCTATAAAACACCAATTTAAAAAAAAAATAGAAGGAACACCCATAGATTAGAGGAAGGGAAATGGGGAACAGAGTATCAGAGGGAGAGAGGAAGCACTGGAGACTGGAGCAAAGTATATTCCATGATTATGTCAAAATGAATCCCACCATTATGTATAATACAGTAATAAAAACATTTAAAAAATACTAAGAAGACTAATTGACATAGGAATCTGAGCACATGATAAGTCTTGGCGGGTGAATTGCAGAAGCAGAGGCCTGTGGAAATCTTCCCTGATTCCCTAAAGAGGTACATTATTAAGCGGAGATTAAAGGAAGAAATTTACCCTGTGGATGGGTGTTAGGAGTGGTGTGCACAGGAGTCAGACGGAAATGCAGGTACTAAGGGACCACGGTGGGAGTGAGAATGAAAGTATGTTCCCATGACCAGCTACAGGTTTGAGGATGACAACAGTTCAGACTGAAACAGGAAAAAACCAGAAGATTCGGGGCCTTGTAGCCATATTAAGTTTTTGGTCTTATACAAAGCAGCATTCTCACTGACATGTTTTAAATTTGGGGTTTTGGACTGGGGTTGCAGCTCGATAATAGGGCACTTGCCTAGCATATGTGAGGCACTGGGTTCAATTCTTAGCACCACATAAAAATAAATAAATGAATAAATAATAAAGGTATTGTGTCCATCTAAAACTAAAGAAAAATATTTAAAATAAATAAATAAATAAGAGGACATGAATTATAGACACAGGCCAGCTAGATCACTTAGGCCATTGCAATGAGAGATGAAATCACTTTGGATGAGAAATTCCAGGAGAAATAGAGAAAAGTGAATAAATTCAAAATGTATTTTAGAGGCAGAACCAACAGAACTTGATGGATTTGGGTGAGGTAAGGAGAGGGAAGTGTCACCTAAGACTATTTGGTTTTGGTTTATTATTCAGTTGAGCTCCAACTTTACAACGGCAGTTAATTGCAAAATGGTATTCAGTGAAAAGAAATTTGCTTCACAACAAATTTTGATTGAGAATATCTTTCTTATCAGCTAATCTAGATTATATATCAAATCCCTGTTAATAAAAAGAGCATTAATAAGAAAATGATTGTTACAACATTTAAAGTCAAAACTGGTGACTCATGCATTGCTCATAGGCACTGCCAATTTTAGGTAGAATCCCAGCAACTTAGTTGTATTACTGCAGTGTGATAAATAATGCCTTCCTGCCTCAATCAAGTGTTATCAAAGGAAGGTTGAAAAGGGAAGGCAGAAAAGAAAATCTGCGTATGCATTTTACTTACAGGGATTGGTGAGGTTTTTCTTTTATAGTTCTTCATATTTATGTATTTAGTTGATTTTCTTTTCTTAGTTATAATGTGAAAGTGGACAGAGAATGTGTCTTTTTTACATTGTATTGTTTGAAAGTGATCATGGAAATGGAGACTTAAGAAGTAAGATCTTTATTAGGGATCAACTTCTGTGGAAGTAAGTGTGAAGAAACTTTGAGTAGAGGTAAAATTCAGACTGTGATGGAGACACACATGCCTTGGCCAACTCAACTCCAGTGGAAAACTCTGGAACAATTTTTTTGTTGGTGTTTCCTGCCTTGACTTGGCAATGGATAGGCTTTTAGTTTCCCCTGGCTCATTCACTGTGCAGACTACTACTTAGATGAGGTGGCTCTCAGCAGCCAAGGATGACCATGAGCTAAGGCTAGCTACTGCCACTACCCAATTGTGGGCAGCAAGAGCTTGCTTGAAGAGGGATCTCAGCAGTGTACTTGTCTCTACCACAATAATGTAATCTTATGCATAATCGATTTGAAAACCTTGTAAGCATTTACAATGAGTTGGATTCTTTGTGGTACTAGTAACAAAAACAACTTACATTCATTCTGTCAGGGACTTAATTGGCCCTATAATAAAGTTTTAGAAATTGGGTGGGCTTCAGATTTTCCTTAATCCAGCAGCTGTAGCTCTGTTTGCTGGGGTTTTTTTAAACTTTTATCCTCTGAAATGTTTGTAAGGCTTTTCCCACAGGCTGACTTCTCTAGTGGTAGCAAGGTGTCTGTGACCCTACATTTGCTTACCACCTAGTCTGGCCAAAGACAGAGAGCATCTATTGATGTTACACCCAATGCTCAGGCACCATCCTGAGACAAACTTCTCCTGAATCCAGAAGGTTAAGACGGTGGCAGGGGTATAGAAAGTGCTGATTAGTGTAGCATGAACTCAGAGCTCTGTTCCTGGATCCAGGGATGGGGTCATCTTCTACTGGATCTCTATAGATTACCAATAGAAGTCAAGGTCTGTGGAATATGGAAGGGAGGCCACCTGCAAATAATGAGACAAGGATTTGTGATAAATGCCTCTGGCTTTGTCGTTTCCTGATAGTAACTGGTTCACTGTGTTCTTTGAGCTGTTACTTGGGGATAAAATTAAACTGTAAACTCTAAAGCTGTCACAGAGTTGGATATCCAACAGAAGGAAGGAGGGAACTATATCCCTGACTAAGTAATCAAAATTTGAAATTGATATGTTTGACTTTCATCTTTCTTGTGCTGGTTTACCTCTTGGTGAAGATAATGAGGAAAAGAAGGGAAGTATCAAGGAGCTTAGATAATTCAAAAATGTAAGCCCAAATCAAATCACTTGAAAGCTGATTTTTGGGTCAGGTTGCAACTTCAGAGAAAAAAGAAAAATGAATAAAATGTGCATATAGGAGTTGTAAGTGTTAAAATTTTTGTCTTCTGTAACACGTTCCTACTCTTATCTGGGACACTATTGTATTGATAGGAAGTAGACCCTATGAAGTTGAATTTTCTTTGAAATTTTATTTTATTTTATTTTTAGAAAACATCACTTGATTTCTTTGCCTTTACTAAGTGGTTAAGATTGCAGACTGACACTTATTAATTATACCAGATTTCTAGTTTTAATTAGAGAATCTCTTCTGAGACTAAACCTTTTTACCACTAGGCTGTTTGAAACCTATGAGATAAAAAGGGAAAGTTCTTTCAGAAAATTATTTACATGATTTTAATTAATGATTATAATCTCCATGGTCATTTTTGCAAAAGAGCATTTAATCCCTTAACCAGTTTTCATGATTTGCATTTTGCAAAAACATGTTGGCCCTGCAGGCTTATTATCTCTAAGTTTTTCTTTTTCTTTTTTTTTTTTCCAGATGAAACTTATTTTGGGTAAGTTTTATTTTACTACTGCTCCAAGCCGGGTTTCATACCTTAGCACCTGTTTCTCATGCAGAGCAAACCGATTGGTAGAAAAGTAAAGTTTGCTTCCTTTTGCCAAGACAGAACATAGCCCTTGGCAAGGTTACCTTTGAAAACAGTTTTTCATGCAGAGACCGTATACAAGTAGCATTGCTGTTGCCAAGATCCTCTGACTAATGAAGGGTCGGAGCGATGGTGTATTCTTTTTCATTGCTTGCGGCACGTATATGTAGCATTTCTTCTGAGAAAAGGCACTCTAGCGTTTCAAACAGAAGCTAGAAGTTTAACCTTCCAGGAGGAAGGTCAATGTTAGTTTTTATTGATAACGCAGAAGAAAGCTGCTTTATAAGAATATGAAAGATAAGTTCTGTACTAAGTAGAAACAATTAAACAGTGAATTTTCCACCTTTCTTATGAAAATCAGTCTGAAACTATTTTACATTTTCAAAGTTGCTTTTTTTCTCCTTCTCCTGGGTTAGGTGTCAGTCAGATCCTTCATATTGATGATGCTCAAAGCACTGGTTCGCAAGCTGTGGAGTCCTTGGTAAGGACTCAACATCCAGGTCCCTGTGTACAGATTCTTACTCTTTTTTGGTGTTATTATGCATATGTGTGTGTGTGTGTGTGTATGTGTGTGTGTGTGTGTGTGTGTGTGTAATATGTATATATGACATATTTTTATATGTATATAATTACTTGGTTTCTTGATGGTTCATGTGTCAGAGGCTTTCGTATTAAAGTGATAAGACCTTTAATAGGCAGGCCTAGGGAGAGATCCTTAGGTCATTGTGGGTGTGCCCTTGGAAGGGATCATGGAACCCCAGTTAGTCCCTAGTCACTTTTTGACTTCCTGGCTTTGATATAACACCTTGCTCCTGCGCTCACTTCTGCTATTGTGTTGCCTTTGGCCATGAGTATCTCACCAGAACTGAGCTGCAGCCAGCACCATGCCCTTGAACCTCCAGCACTGTGAACTAAATAAACCTTTTTATCTTTATTGCCCTCAGGTATTTTGTTACTGTAATAGAAAACAGACTAATATAGTCCTTTTCCTTTTTCTCTTTGGGAACCTCTTGTCATTCTACTATAGAACAAAAATTGCTCTTTTCCCCTAACAAAACATATCTTCCATACCTCTTAGCGTCATTCACAAAAAACATGTCTTATTTTCCTCACATATGGAGTTGTTTCCTATATTATTTCTAGTTTTAATTACCATATTTTAATTTGAATTTTTAATTTTTAGTAACTGAATTTTCAGTGAAAACTAGCAAACTCTCTTATATTACTATTCTCATCATTTCATACTTTCTGAAAATGTTTTTCTTCAATTTTTCATATTTATTAACAAATATAAATATATCTGGCTTATTTGTCCCATAGAAAAATGAGATGCCAAAATATGTAAACTTAAAGTTTAGTATTAACATTTTAATATTTTAACTTACTTAGAAATGATGCAGACATTTAATGAATATTTTTTAAAGTTTTGTTTTAGTAGACAATTCTGCATAAACATTACTGCTATTGAAAGTTTATCTAGAAACTTTTATCACACTTAGCATTTGCCTAATTCATTCATTTTTACTAATTACACTTGAATTGCTCATGAAAATTTCCATAAGACATTAAACAAGGCTGGCCACAGTATACTTTATAGTATTTTATTGTTGACAAATAAGGCAAGAATTAAAAAAAAAAAAACTGATGCAAAAAAACTAATATTTCTACAAGGAGACAGGTGTAGCTAGAAGGCAGAGTATTCAGATCTTCAGAAATTAAGAATCTCATTTTTATATTGACTTTTAGGTCTCTGAAAGCTGAGATAAAAACCTAAGAGAGAAACCATAGGATTGGATCTTGTAATGTTTTTAGTTTACCTGGTTGCAGATTTTCTTGACATTGGCAGATGCTACTGTGTTCTGTGTCCAGTTTATCCTCTTGCAGTTGTCTTACTTTTTGGTGGTGGGTTTCTTGAACAGTTCCCTGAACTCTGCCCACAAATCAAATTGTGACCTTGATACACTAAGGTCCCTGTAACCAACTTAACCAACTTGAGTGCTCAAGTGAAAGAAATGAAGAGGATGAAACCCAAATTCTTGTGCAATCCCAGAAACCAAAGTTCAAATCCCCTACAATAAAAACCTCTTACTACAACCACCTTTAAAAAGTGCAACTCTTGCCAGTAACTCATTAGCCACCACAAATACCAAAAGATCATATGCTCTCTTAAAGCATAAACTAACTGAATTTGAAAGCCAAAAAAGATGGGGGAGGGACAAGAGAGGAATTTAATTTATAATACCTGGACTCTGTGAGGAAGACAGGGGACCTCAAAAGGGTCAGAGGCACTCTCCTGTGTTTGTCAAGGGATCTTGGGAGTTGTCAGCAACACTTTTGGGTTACTTTTTGATGCCAGAAGTGTAAAAGTCAAAATTACAACAGGGTTAGTACCATGGCTTAGAAAAATGTCACCCAAAGAGTATGTTGAAGACTTGCTCCTTAGTCCATGGGTACTATTGGGCGGTGGTGGAACCTTTAGAAAGTGGGGCCTAGTGGAAGGGATTTAGGTCATTGGAGGCATGCCCTACAAGGGGATATGGGAACCCCAACCCCTCCTGATCTTTTCCTCCTCTGCTTTCAGCCACCATGAAGTGAGCCACATCCTTCCCCACACATTCCTACCATGATGTGTTGCCTTGCTACAGACTCAAAAGTAACCTAGCCAATGGACCCTAACCCATGGGTCAGATCATTGTGCTTTGTATGTCTATGAGAAAATTAAACTTTAACTGTATTTAGCCTTTTTTTTTTAAATACTGTTTTAGTTGTAAACAGACACAGTACTTTTATTTATTTATTTTTATGTGGTGCTGAGGATCGAATTCAGTGCCTCACCCATGCTAGGCAAGCACTCTACCACTGAGCCACAACCCCATCCTCAGGCTTTTATTTTTAAAAGCCCCATAAATTTAACCATGAATTACATTTAGTTTTTCTATAAGATGTTCACTTTAACTCCTGTTCATTCGTTTCCACCAACTATTTCCATGATGTCGCAGGGTTGCAGTGAATAAATCAAGTTCCTACTGACAGTAGGTGGTAGTGTTCTATCCTGTATGGAAGTGTATGTAATATAGAAATACTATGCTTAATATCTGCCTCCCTTCGTTGTTTCTTAATTGGATCTGTACTCCAGGGGGCATTAGGTTGAAGTGAACAACAGCATAGAAACAACATTGCATACCTGAAGCCAAGTCAATTAATCACATAATGCATTTCAGAAGAGAGCTACTTCTAAGTAATTGTATAAACTAGGCCCATTGCAATTGTTAGGTAGTAAACATGAGACAAACCTGTTTTATGCAACCTAAAACATATCACAAGTTTACTACTTATAAACCCCCTGAGTTAATCCTTAAAACCTCATTGTTGGCACCCATAAATGATCATATAATTTTATATAATCACATTGGTCATGTTTTCCCAGTAAGCCTATAATTACTGATTTAACTTTTTCAAACGGCAGTTAATAATGATGGAAGTTTTTCATTTGATCTTATTTTATTTTTCTCTAATAACTTTCTCTAGTCTTTGTGTAATAATGAAGATTAAAACATAGATAAAGAATGTTGAGTCCACCCAGTGACTTTATCACATTAAATGACATCTCATATGTTATTTTTATTTTGATTTTTAATGGAGATTCAACCATTATATTTTAAGCCTTCTTATTTCAGGAATATGTCCAAAACTCTAAAAGGGCTCTTGTGCAAAGAGAGTTCCAGGATCATTTTGCCCTATCATTACACAAATTATTTTTCAGCAACATAGTCAAGGTGATCAA
This sequence comes from Sciurus carolinensis, assembly GCF_902686445.1. Lineage (NCBI taxonomy): Eukaryota > Metazoa > Chordata > Mammalia > Rodentia > Sciuridae > Sciurus > Sciurus carolinensis. Next base: position 91,751,729 of record NC_062218.1, on the reverse strand, counting down.
GAAAAATTTCCCACTGGTCTCATTAGGAAGCATCCAGATTTCTAGTAAACATGCTAAGGAAGTATAATTCCTGCTGAACCAAGACAAACCAAGTAAATTTTGCTGCTCACATTTCCTCATCTTCTCAGACATCCGATGTGTTTTACTTCAGATCTCTAAGGTGGTATTCCTGAAAGGGCTTGCTTAGTGATTTTTTTCTGGAATCAGCTGTAAAAGGTTGTTCAAGCTAATTAAAGGATGGAAAGGTATGAATCCACAACCCCTCAGCCATGGTTCTGAGTTGTGGAAAAGTAATTCTGAGGCAAACAATTTGCACAGACAAATAGAAAGAGATCGGAAGGAAGGAAGGCTTCAGTATCTTTGCCTCCAGTTTTTCTAAATGCACTTTATTTTCTCTGGGACCCAATCCATTGGCATTTTAGGCAAAGTTAGTTCAAGTTGAGGATTTCTTTCACATTTAACGAAAAGTACCTCATGGGTTAGGTACTTCTCCCCTAAGTTTCCATAGTACTCCCTCAAACCTGTGTGACCCCACTTACCATATTGCTTGGTGTTTGTTTGTAAAGAGAGGCTCTGTCTTTATATTACTTCATATAGAGTCTTGTAGTTAGTAGGTACTGGATGTCAAATGAAGAATGAATGAATAAGCAAATATAGTGATTTCAGTGCCCTGCCCTTTTTCCAAAAAGAAGAGGATTTAAATCTACTTGATTTTACATGATCTGGTCATATAATGACCCATTATAAGACATCTATAGAAATTGTAAAAATGTTTACCTATTAACCAATTTTCTGAACAGTACTTCCAACCCATAAAACTTTAAGAAGAGTATACTCCCTTCCATGTTTTTAGAAACTTCTTTTTAGCTACATGTAGTTAACTCCTAGAGCCTGGGTTCATGAGATTGACCTAATCCTTTGAAAGAATTCATATGTATAGGGCTGGGGATATAGCTCGGTTGGTAGAGTGCTTGCCTCGCATGCAGAAGGCCCTGGTTTCAATGCCCAGCACCAAAAAAAAAAAAAAAAAAAAGAAAGAAAGAAAGAAAAATTCATATGTATATTATTTCAAGTGTAGAAAACATATTTTATGTTTATTTATAGCACTCTATGCTTTCCATAACAAAGAACTTGTTAGATTTTCAGGGAAACTTTCTCACACTGTAAAGTTTTGTTATAACAATTTAATCATCTTCATCTGAGGAACTTTCAAAGTAGAACAGGCTAGTTTATTATTCAGTTTTGGCTACCTTTTCTCATGTGTAGTATCTTTCATTGTAAACATTTTACTTCAGTTTGTATCCCTGTAGATAAATGAGTTTTAGTAATTAAATTCATGAATGACTTTTTTTTTCATTTTACTTATATCTCAAGTCTTCATAGATGTTGATTTTCAGAAACTAAGCAGGGTGTTGATAAATATTTAAAATAACTTGTTCTCTGTACCCCTTATACCCACTTTAACTCTGAATTTCAAAACCAATGCATTTCAAATCTTTATCCATTAAGACTTGTTTTCCCCTTTATTTGGTGTTACTCAATTTAGGAGTAGGGCTACAAAAGAGATTTTTATTTTTCATTTTGACTTCTTTACTCTGCCATTTAATCAGCTATTGCTATGAAATATCATTAAAATGAAGACTTACTCACATTTCTAACGTTTGTATTTTGACATCAGTCTAAGAGTTACCTCTTTTTATTTAAGTGTTTTATTGGCGAATTATATTATACCTAACAGTGGGATTCATTGTGATATATTTACACATGCACATAGCATATTTTCATCAATTTTATTCCCCTGTTCCTCCTCTTGCCTTCTCCTTCATCCCTTTTCTCAACTCCCTGGTCTCCCTCCTATTTTCATGAGACCCATTTCCCCAGCCCCCTTTTTTTTTCTCCCTAGCTTCCACATTTGGGAGAGAAAATATACAACCCTTGGCTTTCTGAATCTGTCTTACTTTGCTTAACATAATGCTTTTAAGTTCCATCCACTTTCCTGCAAATAACATAATTTCATTCTTTTGTATGGCTTCATGTATGTATATACTACATATTATTTAACCATTTATCTCTTGATGACACCTAGGCTGGTTCCCTAACTTGGCAGTCTTTTGAGGAAACTCTGTACTGATCTCCATAGTGGTTATACTAATTTACAATCCCACCATCAGTTTTAAGTGATCTTTCCCCCCACATCTCACCAGCATTTATTATTGTTTGCATTCTTGATGACTGCCATTCTAATTGGAGTGAGGTGAAATTTCAGTGTAGTTTTGAGTTGCATTTTCCTGATTCTTATGATGACCATTTTTTTCATATATTAGTTGGCCAGTTGTATTTCTCCTTTTGATAAATAACTGTTTAGTTCATTTGTCCGCTTAATGATTGGATCATACTTTTTTTAGTATTAAGTTTTTCAAATTCTTTATTCTGGATGATAATTGTCAGAAAATAGCTAGCAAAGATTTTCTCCCGTTCTCTGGGCACTCCTCTCATACTCTTATTTTCTTTGTTGTGCAGTAACTTTTTCATTTGCTGTCATCCTATTTATTAATTTGTGGTATTACTTTTGGATTTATAGGATTACTATTGAGGAAGTCGATACTTGTGCCTATGTGATGGTGTTTTCTTCTAGCAATTGCAAACTTTCTGGTCTCATTCCTAGGTCAATTTGGGGTTGATTTTTGTGAAGTATGAGAGATTCAGATCTAATTTCAATTTTCTACAAATGGATACCCTGTTTTCCTAGCACCATTTGTTTAAAAGTCTGTCATTTCTCCAGCATATGTTTTTGGTGCCTTTGTCAAGGTCAGATGGATATAACTGTGTGGGTTTATCTCAGTGTCTTCTATTCCATTGATTTATGTCTATTTTTATGCCATTACCATGCTGTTTTTGTTATTTTAGCTCTGTAGTATAATTTGAAGTCAGTATTCTGATGCTTCCAGTGTTGGTCTTTTAGCTCAGTAATTACTTTGACCATTCTAGTTCTTTTTATTTTTCCACATGAATTTTAGGACTGCTTTTTATATTTCCATTTCTGTGAAGAATGTCTTTGGTGATTTGATGGGGATTGCATTGAATATGTAGCTCACTTTTGGTAGTATGGCCATTTTAACAATACTAATTCTGCCTATTTGTGAACATGGGAGGTTTTTCTGTCTCTAGCATCTTCTATTTCATTTTTCAGTCTTCTGTAATTTTATGGTGGAGATCTTTCACCTTCTTGGTTAGTTTATTCCTAGGTATTGGAGTGGGAGTAGCTATTGTGATGAAATTGATTTCCCTGATTTCTTTTTCAGTGAATTCATTATTGATATATAAAAAAGCTGTTGGTTTTCTATTTTGATTTTGTATCCTGCTCCTTTTCTGACTTTATCAGCTGTCAGAGTCTTCAGGTGAAGCTTTTTAAATCTTCCAAGTGTAGGATAATATCATCTGCAAACAGAGATAATTTGACTTCTTTCTTTTTTGATTTTATCCCTGTTATTTCCTTCCCTTGCCTAATTGTTTTGGCTAACATTTTTAGTACTGTATTGAATAGGAGTGGTGAAAGTGTATGACTTCGTCTTGTTCTGGATTTTAGAGAGAAGTCTTTCAATTTTTCCCCTATTCACTATCATGTTTTCTTACACTTTGTCATATATAACCTTTATAATGTTGAGGGTAAGTTCTTTCGATCCTTAGTTTCTTCAATATTTAATCGTGAATGAGTGTTGAATTTTGTCAAAGGTTGAGGTGATCATGTGATTTTTGTCCTTGAGTCTATAATTGTGGTAAATTACATTTATTGATTTGCATATGTTGAACTGTCCTTGCATCCCTGGAATGAAACCAACTTGATCATCGTGTACAATATTCTTAATGTGTTCTTGAAAACAGTTTGCAAGTATTTTATTAAGAGTTTTGCATCTGTGTTCACTAAGGAAATTGGTCTGTAGTTTTCTTGATGTGCCCTTATTTGATTTTGGTATCAGTAGTGATAATGGCTTCATAGAATGATCTCAAGAGTGACCCCTGACCTTTCTATTTCATGAACTAATTTGAGGTATACTAACATTAGTTCTTTAAAGATCTGGTAGGAGTAATTTGAGAATCCATCTGGTCCCAGGTTTTTCTTTGTTGGAAGGCTTTTTATTACTCCTATTATTAGTCTGATTAGGCTTTCTATATATTCTTGGTTCAATTTTGGTAGGTTGTATATATCTAGAAATTTGTCCATTTCTTCTAGATTTTTCAATCTTTGGTAATAAAAGTTTTCAAAATAGCCTATAATGCTCCTCTGGAATTCAGTGATGTCTGTGGTGGTAGCTCCTCTTTCATCTCTAATTTTATTAATTTGAGTTTTCCCCTTCTTTTGGTTAGTTGATTAAGGGTTTATAAATTTTGTTTATCTTTTCAACGAACCAACTTTTGTTTTTGATCATTTGTCTTATGTTTTTATTCTCTATTTCATTAATTTTGGTTCTGATCTTAATTATTTTCTTCCTTCCACTGATTTATTAATTGGCTCGTTCTTATTTTTCTAGGTCCTTGGGAAGTATTATTATGTTGTTTACTTAGGGTCTTTCTCATTTTTAAAATTAGGCACTCAAAACTATGACTTTTTCTCTTACAGTTGTCTGTACAGTGTCCCAGCATTTCTGATATATTTTATCTCAATTCTTATTTGATTCTAAGAATTTTGAAGTTTCTTTCCAGATTTCTATGACCCATTCAGCATTCAGAAGCATATTGTTCAATCTCCATATGTTTTTGTAGTTTACATAGGTTTTCCTGCTGATGATTTCGGATTTCATCCTATTATGATCTGATAAGAAGCAAAGAATTATATCAGCTTTTAAATATTTGCTAAGACTTGCCTTGTGGCCTAAAATGTGAAGTATTTTGGAGAAAGTTCTATGAATAGCTGAGAAGAGAGTGTATTCAGTGTTGTTGAATTAAATATTTTGTAAATGTGTGTTAAGTGCATTTGATTTATAATACATTTTGGGTTGGAAATAGCTTTGCAGATTTTATGTCTGAATGGCCTATATGTTGGTGAAAGAAGTGAGCTGAATTCACACAGTATTATTGTATTCAGATCTATCTGAACCTTATGTCAGATAGTATTTTTTTATGTAAGAGTTCCACTAATGTTTTGGGGCATAAATATTACTATTACTAGATCTTCTTGTTGAATTGTTCTCTTTACTAGTGTGTAGTGCCTTAGCCTATATCTCTACTCCTTCCTTAATGCAAATTATTCTTAAGTTTTGTCTCTTAATATTGTCCCAGAATTCTTATATGTTCCAATCATGTCCTCACGCCCCACACACACACTTCCTCCTTTCTTTCCTTCATTCTTTCTGTTGTTCTTTATTGCTCTTGGAGTGTTCAAGTGTTTATACCTTGCCTTCAAAGCCTGAAATTATATTTTCTACTTAAAATAATTTAATAACAAGACTTTCAACTGATTTTTTTATTTGATTGAGTTTTCCATTTCCAAGATTCTATATTTTTTTTCAGAATTTCTATCTTTTTAAGGAAATGTTCTTTCATAATGTGAGTTGTCTCCCTTAGTTTATTCCTAAGGTCGTCTTTTTAGTTCATAGATCATTTTAACAATCAACTTTTTGAATTCTTATCTCTTATTTCCTCTACTTCAGTGTCTATGGTATTATTTATTGGAGTGTTACATAGTTTGGGAGGCATCTTATTACCTCATTTTCTCATATTTCATGTATTTCTATATTGACTTTTGTGTATCTATTGAGACAGTTTTCTATTGTTCGATTTTGTCTTCTATTGCATTAAGTCTAAAGGGACTTTTTAATAAGCTCATTTTTTTTTTAACTACGTGTCCTGGGCTGGATATATATTTAATTGTCGAAACTCTGATTCAACATGATCATGCTGCTGTGTTCTCTAGCAGTGCTTTGAGAGGAAATAATGATCACTGGTAACTTTGACCACTTTAGAACAAAGCCATATATTTATAAAACTTAAAAAAATATATTGTAAATGTTCTCCACAACTCCAGTTATCCAAGTGGGAAAGTGGAGTAATACACTAGAATAGGCTGAGAAATTAGGTATTATGGAAAGTAAAATTATTGTTAAACTATATAGTATATGAAAAGAAAAAAATATGGGGGAATAGAGACAAGAGCAGATAGATAATGCAAGAAGAAAAAGAGAGGAAAGAGGAGACAGAATAAAGAAAGAATAATTCCAATTAATGCTTTAAAATATTAAAAAAATAAATAAAATTTGATTACAGAATGCATTATAGAAACATGGAGGGAAACTTTCAAATCAATACAGAAGATAATACCTGTGAAATAAGTAGTTCACAATAGTTTTAAATTATTTGAGATGGAGAGATTTCTTATTGAGTCATCCAGATTTGGATTCATCAGGTTTTTGTAATAATTTTCTACACCTCCTCAGCTTTACCTCTGAATTTCTCTGGGCAGGGAGGTAGCATCCTCACAAGTCCACCTCTGACACAAATCAAGGAGGCTCCCTAAATTATTTTGTGTGTCTAGGCTTTCTGGAAGGTCAGAAGAAACAACCCATAATTGTTACTTAACAGCTGGGTCTCTCCCTGATCAGGAAGGCAGTCTTGTGTGCCTATCTGTAGAATTGCTTAGTGTGCACAGTTGTTAAAACAGATGTGAACTTGCTTATATAGATTTAGGAGTCCATGGGGTTGAGGTAGTCCACAGCAGAGGTGTGGTGGACCAGTAGTTGGCACTGAGTGATCTGTTAGGCACAGGGCAACTGTGGATGGGTTGTGTAGATGGGTCTAAAGTCTTGAGTGTCCTCATTGGTAGCCTACATGTGTGGGGCATTTGTCTGTAGTCTGCCTCTATGGCATAGGCAGTGCTGCTGGGACACTGTTGTCAGCAGTCTCACCTCTGGGCACACCTGATGATGGCTGATGTCCATGGGGTGTGCTTCTGTGAGCCATCTCTATGGTATGTGTGGTGCTACTGTGACTAAGGTAGACTGCCATCTACTGGAGCGCTTGCAACTGGGGTAGTTGCTGCCCCTCAGGTGACACACTCCCTGAGAATGACTTTCTCTCTGTTCCACCCCACTTCATTCCCCTTGTTGGCAGTGGGGGGAGGGATATACAGCAACGTTTAGCTAGTAGTGGTCCCTCAACACAGATTCCTAGAAAAGCCTGTTTCAAAGTCTTTCCCTATGATAGTATGTTGCTGTCTATAGGTAGAATGAAGCTGTATAGATTTAATTCCTTCTAATGAAGCAAGTGTATGCGTGGTCTATACAAAATGGCTGCCACAGTTTTCTGCCAGCAAGCTGACATAAGCTCTGCACTTCTCTCTCACTCAGTAGCTATGTATCTCCTGCCCTGGCTTAACTCACTGTGATTTTCTTTTCTACTGTTCTTTCTGAAGTAAGATTGTCAACTTTGCTTCCTTCTTCCTCTTTGTGTTAACCCCTTCCCAATCTACCCTGGTCAGGTTTTGGGGTTAATGAATTCTTTACTGTTTTCTGTTCCAGTGAGCAGACTTCTGAATTCTTCCAAGTCTCTGTCTAATATTGTATCTTGTGCATCTCCTCTGTTACCCACCTCCTTGATTTCATTGCTTAATTCCAGACTGGAGGTGAGTTGAGATTTGTTGCTTACTTCCACTCTGTCATCTTAACTCCTCTCAAATTTTCTTCTTGAGACGAAAATACACATAAGTAAAAAAATATTAATAAAAAATAAACGTATATATTTCAATGGTTTTAAGGGTGTTGATTTCATACATCTTTATCCTTTTCACCTCAGGTATGGTCTGTGTGTGTGTGTGTGTGTGTGTGTGTGTGCGCGCGCGCAGCTCTATAACATCTTCATGCAAAAAGTAAAATATTTCATATTTCAAGAGGATAAGAATACCTTAATTACCCTTTAGACATATAAGATATTTTAAATGCAAAAGAGTTAATGAGGAAGTAGTTAAAAGTGTTGTTAGTGGTCGAAGTCAAGATATTCTCTAGGAACATTTCTGTAGATTGTGACGTGTGACTGTTACTGTCTTGCTATTGCTCAACTTGAATTTCTATCAATAACTATCTTATTTAAATGCTGTATTTTAAGGATTTGGGGTTTTGTAAGAAGTTTTTTTGGGGTGTTCTTACCTCTTTATATTTTGTCAAGTGTATTCTCTGAAACTTTAGCTTGGTAAAGTTGAAGTGATAAAGATGATTGTCTTTAGATGTGGAATTTCATCTAAAATCCAAGTGGACATGTGTTGTGGGCATACAGATCAAGAATAAATATTACTGTTTAGGATAAATTTGCTGTCACCCATATACTAACATGATGTTAGGAAACTGGAAACCATATGAAATGTTAGGGAAAGAACCAGTCTGATGCTACCAGAGAAGATGGATTCATGAAGGAAAAATTTAATAAATCCAGATTCTATGGATGTGTGTTGGATGAAAACTTTAGCTAGGCCTTTAAGAAATTTTATGATTTAGGTAATTTTAGTGGAGTAGCACTCTAAAATGTAGGGAATAGAAAGTAGATTTTAAGGTGCCAGTGAATGAACGAAAGATGGGAAAGAAAGGACAGCAAGCTCTGTACTAAATGATTTGATTTGTACTAATTGAAAGGAGGGGGAAAATAGAATAAGGTAAGTTTCTTTAAAATTTGGGAAACCTTAGCATGCAGAAACAGAGAGACAGAAGTGAAGTGGGAGGAGAAAGAGACAGAAGGAGAAGAAGAAAGAGAAGAAAATGAAAAGAGGGAAGGGAAGGGACTCTAGGAGATGTTTTCTGATTTGATGTCATGTATGAGATATATGACACAGAGTTCTTAATTTTCAGCTGTTCTTGAGTCCTGAAGCAGGTGACTCTTATTGAATTTGCTTCATTTGTCTTATACCTGAGAACTTCGTAGGAGTTGGTTGGGTGTAGTGGGATCATGTATCTTAGTTCCTCCATTCCTACTTTGCAATCAGGATATTAAAGTGCATGTTTTGACAGTTAAACCAGGACACTTTGGGAATTGCAGTGAAACAACTGAATTCATCCAGCAGTGCAACTGAAGTTGGTTGTACCATTTGTATCATAGTAACATATGATATTGTTACAAATGAACTTTGAGACATTTTATTTGGATTCTAATTAACTGAGACAGCTTTTACTCCAGCAAGAAACCACATTTATTTGGTTTTAAAAATAAAAGTGTTATGGCTATGCCCTATCTACTTCATCTGCAAAATTACTTGAATTTAAAAGATTTAGAGAAGTAAACTTTTTTTAAAAAGGGTTCATTTTTATTTACACGAATTTCCTTAAAATCCTGCTGCAAATTAAATTGCAGTTCCCAGTGGTAGTTACATAGTAGTGGGATTCTGGGTTTGGGCCTTTCTATTTTAGGTTTTATGCTCTGCTGCATTCTGGAACTATTCAGCTCTAAATTATCATAATCTCACTAGTCCAGATAATAAGGACCAGAGTTAGAAAAAAAAACTTTCCAAAGCAAACTGTATTTTTTAATTAAGTGACATTAACTTGAATAGCTTTATATCTATGTTTTTAGAAGTGCTGAGATCCCTGCAACTGAGGTTTGGTTTACCCTAATGAGTTTACACTAATGAGTACTGTTTTGATTTATGCAACTAAAACAACTGTACGATAAGCAGATGCATCTTGTGAGATGGGTTCAAAGATTTGTAGTGATAAGGTATACCCTTATTAAGTAAACTCTGTTGGTGACTTGAAAATAGCAGTTTTTCAGCTTTCATTTTATGGTAGTTTCTTTCTTCATGCAATCATGAAAAAGTCTTTGCATTTGCCAACATGAAAAATAAGATTTTTAATAGTAGAGAGAGCTATTACAAGTGTCTTTAAGAGTTAATGTCTCTGAACATGACAGTGGTTTTTAAGGACTATTAAACTTCTTGAAGATAAAGGCGATCCTGAAGGAAACCATCATTAACGAGATTAGAGCCTTAAGATTACATGTGTTATTGAATCTTTTGCAGAGTTTGACTTTACAAGACCTTATTGGATATAATGGAATAGGAGAGTGAACATATTAATTTATGATGAGATTTTTAACCATGATAGATTCATTTATAAAACTGTTAACACAAAGAGATACTTCTACTTAATCTTCTATCTCAATACAAACATTTTAATTGAAATATATGTCATGTGTCCAAAGAACTATCCTAGGACAGCAACAGAGAAAGAATCAACCAACTTAGATGGGTAATTTTCTTTTTAAGATTATTTTTACAGACTATGATTTGACCACAGGGGTGCCGTCTAGCTTTAAAGTAATTATAGCTAGTTGTCTGGAATATAAACTGAAAAAAAATTGTTATTAGCACTATAGAACTTCATATCAGGTATGTCTGCATGAGGATAGTTTTGAAATTAGAAAGATATGTGTAAGGAGTTATCAGTACCCTTTTCTTCCTCAGCTGTGTGAGATGTGATATTCTTTGAAACCAAGGAAAATAAGATACCTTTTTTCAGCTATTATCAAACTGGGTGGAAGGAAAAATCCTCCATTTCATCTTGAATCATCAAAATGCTTTCTTCTGTGATCTCCTGAATTACAAGTTATAGAATCTTGCTTTTTAATGAGAATAATTTCCTTTTTGACTTTTACCTATGAGTTCTTATTTTCTGTTCATTCTACTATTTGCATGATGCATATACATAAAACATAACTAGCAAAGATAACAGAAAATTACCCTTTAAAATTATTTCCATCAAAAACCTTTTTTAAAAAGATTTTCCTTTATTGCTTCTTTCCATATAATTAGTATTCCTTTTTTATTGTCTTCTTTGACTTAAAAAAAAAAAATGTGTCCTTGTTGTTCCTCTACTCAAAAGAAAATATATATTCTAGAGTAGCCTAACCATATGCCAAATTGTTTAATTAAATTCTGGTCTCCTAAATCTTTAATCTCTTTTGTTTTGTTGTTATTTTGCAGTGCTGGGCCTCATGCATGAGCTACACTTATGGTCCCTAATATCCACTTCCTACTAAAATACAAAATTGCTTATTTAATTAGATATAGCATAACACAAAAAGGGAAAAACAATGTTGTAGTTGCAGTAAACATGCAGATTTTAGGACATGTTCTCTGTGTAATTTTTTTCTCTCAATTTTGCCCCTAAAATAAATAACAAATGTCTTATGAAAAAAATCAAAATATTTCTTCCTATAGACTATGGTGTGTGTGTGTGTGTGTGTGTGTGTGTGTGTGTGTGTGTGTGTGTTTATATATATATATAAACAACTTCAGAAGAAATACAACTTCAGGTACTTACTTGTTTTAACATAATTATCTTATGATTTATTTTCAGTAGATTAGATGTTCTATAAGTATTTTCTTACATCATTCCAAAGCCAAGAGAATTCTAATTCCCCCATTAGCTAGCACTGCTGTACATGTTTGATATTTTTTCTTGGTTCTTGTTTTGAACTGTGTCAGTGTTTCCAATGTCAGTGCTATTTTCCAGGCATTCATTGCTCAGCATAGGCATTAAACATTCATTTTGGGCTAGTGCTTGTCAGAAAGGTCTGTTAGCAATTAGGAGTATTTATGTTTTACTGGTGTAAAGAGAACTTTTTTTTTTTTTTGGCTAGCTTTTACAAAAACATCTTTGACTCAAAGTATTTCAGGGAGCTTTCATGATAATTGACTTTTGATATTTTAGTAAAACAAGTATGTCAAAATATTTAACTGAAAATCAAATGTCGTATGTATACTTTAATGCACATTTTTTATAAAATGTATTAGATCAGGCAAAAATTAATAATCATGATATTTTCACATGGTGAATACCATAAAAAGAATTTTTTAAGTGATATCAAAAGTCAAAGATTTGTTCTTTTAAAGTTCCTTAGACTATCTGAATATATAAGTAAATGTGATGTTAACACATGAAAATATACATATATATAATTTTATATATTGTAGTGTACTTGGTAACTGTCAGTAAATGCCCAAGTGTGATTATGAAAAAGGAGAAATGCAATTTGAGAAAATGTGCTTAACATAATTGAGATCTTACCACATGATTTATTAGATTATGAACTATACTTCAGAATAATGTGCTTATTAGCCATGACTTAGAATTGACCATATTTTTTATTTTTCAACAAATTATAAGTATTTACAAATGTAAGAAAAATCTTTGTTATGTGCCCAAATAGTAGATTAATTTCATTTGTCTTGTAAAGATATACTTAGTGTAATAGGGAAGTATGGAGAAACAGATCCAAGTTTGTGGGACTTGTGACTTTCATAACTTATCTCCTACCTCTCAGGAAATCAAAACAAAATTATAGATGCAAAAGTAAGTTCTAAAGGTGCAGTAGTCTTTATGGTAGTTAAAATATCTTACGAAAATTTATGAACATATTTGACCATGTGAATAAATATTGGAACTTCCTCAAGGTCTTAGAAGGGACCCATGAAATCTAAAGATCTTCAAATTTGTAGATTATAGAAACTGACATTCTAGTAATATAATTACTCCCCTAGATTTTTGTTTTCTAGTCACTAATTGGACTAATTTTTTCATTTTATCACTTACTTTAGGAGTGTTTTTCCATGTTTGTTCATTCAATGTTTATTGACTCCTACTATATATGAGGTTCTGTGCTTACTAATAGGAACAAAATGATATATGTTCCTAGAAGGAAGATAAAAGAAATACACATATAACAATAGAATTACATGAGGTAGATAAGAAAATTTTTTTTGTGACTCAAATAATACTATATATTATTAGTGAGTAAAAATTCTACATTGTTATGCATTTTCTTCTATGTTGTATAAATTATTACATAAATTATTAATGACATCTATCACATTTCTTTTAGAATATTCATTCAACAAATATAAAATACATCCTAGAGTGTGTCTTTTAGGGCATTTTTTCAAAACATAATGTAGATTCAAGGTTATATGAATATAAGAACGAATATTATTATAAGAAGAAAATTAATAATTTATTTTTCAGAAAATAATTTCACTTGGAGAACATATTTTTCATTTAACTCATTTTGTCCCCTTGTCCCAAGTGAAGAACACCTATAAAAACTTAAATATAATATATAAGTGTACATAATAGGTATATTATAACAAGAATATAATGACATTATAATATAATAATTTTAATATTAGCTAACAATAACATATGTAAGGTGTATATTGTGATTTCCTACCTTTTTAATGCACCAGAGTCAATTTTTTTGAAATATTCGTAAAACCAAAAATTTGGGACTTCACAGGTTAAAATATTATTTTGCTTTTATATCTAAATGTTCAGCTCTCATTTTCAAGCTAATTTCAGATTTAATTTTCACATTTATCTTTATACCAGTCAAATTTATACTCTAAAGGCATATCTGTTATATTTTGAAAAATTGAAAGTTGAAATGAGAAATTTCTATATACTACTTTAGATAGACATTTTAATTATAAAAAAAGTAATAGCTTTGTGAAAATATGCAAGTTTTTATAAAACAAAATAAATGGAGGGGCTGTGACTGTGGCTCAGTGGCAGAGCACTTGCCTAGCACATGAGAGGCACTGGGTTCACTCTTAGCACCACATATAAAAATAAGCAAATTAAATAAAGATATACTATCTACATCTAAAAAAGAATGCTAATATTAATAAAAAGAGGTAAATTATACTTGCTTTCCAAAATGATACATAAGAAAAGAACATTTTAATATTTTAGCACTATCCTCAAATTTTAGATACAATTATATATCTCAAATCTATTTTCTAGATCCTTCTTGATTTTGGAAAATTTCTATAAAAGAGATGGTATTATAGTTCTTAAGAATTCTATAAATTGTTTGAAGTTACTGTAATATTAAAATTTTAATTATGATCAGTCCTTTAAGTCTTGTGACAAGGCAGTGATGCCATATTTATAGCAAGTACATATCCCCCAGACTTTTTAAATTAACAAAAATATTTCAGAGATAATCTGTGTATTTCATTTATATGTTTTATGAATTAGTGTTATTGTATCTTGGATATTTTAAAAGTTTTTTCTTTAACCCAATGTAGTGACTTGGGTGATAACTACTAGTTAGCAGATTGTGAATGATCTTTTAGATTTCACCACCTTCCTTATAATGAACTTCATGATGTTTCTTACTCCCAGGGAAGACATATTTTGGGTATTCTGAAATTTGAAAACCTAGATTTGCCTGCTTTCTGTTCCTATCTTCCTCTTGTTAACATTTGGAGAAGTCCTTACCAAGAAGAGAGTTTGTGAAAATCCTAGCCAGAAACCTAATCTTCTCACCTCTTCTCTCTCTCTTTCTCCCCCTATCTCCCAATCATCTCTTGCTTGAGAGTTAGGCAACCAAAGGTTTTGCCTTGGAGTTTCAGTCCAAGGTATTAGGTGACCCATTTCGATTGATTGGGTTGGGGGCCACACTCTGTTACCCAGGCTCATCTCAAACTCCTGGGCTCAACATATCCTCCTGCCTCAGATTATCAAGTGACTGGGATAATAGCTGTGCTTTACCACTTCTGGTAAAGGGAACCCTTAAAAAACCAAATTAGAAATCTTTGTTTTTTATTTTTGTCCCTTGTTTTCCTGTGTATTAAGCAGTATGATTAGATGCTGTTATTTTCTAGGGGTCTATCAGTTATACACCTTGAATAATTAGAATTGAGGATAGGAGCATAATTAGAAGCAGAACTTATTAATTTTGAATTATCTTCCCCCATCATAGTAAATCATTCTGTAGTCACAACATACAAGATGTCAGTTGTTATGTTTTTGAATTTCAAGTTTTTACCCTTGCTAAAAGTAAAAGAAATAGTTTGGCAGTATCTGTTATGTTTTGACTATGAGAAGTCCCCTAAAAAGCTCATATAACAATTCAGGAATGTTCAGATTTGAAATGATTAGATTGAGAGTTGTAATCTAATCAGCAGATTAATTCACTTGATGGATTAATAATTTGAATGAATTATTTGGTAGTTGCTATAGGCAGGCAGAGTATGACTGGAGGAAGCAGGTGACTGGGGGCACATTCTTGAGAATTATATTTTGTCCCTGGCTCCTTGCTCTCTCTCTGCTTCCTGGCTTTCATGAGCTAACAGCTTTCCTCCACCACCCCCTTCCGCCATGATGTTTGCTTTACCTCAGTCCCAAAACTATGGAGTTGGCCAACTGTGAACTGAATCTCTGAATCTGTGGGCCCAATTTCTTCCTCTAAGTTGTTCTTGTCAGATATTTTGATCATAGCAGCGCAAAGCTGACTAACACAGTCTCCTTCCAAATAAAATGGTGGTTGTCCTTTTATACAGAATTCTATCTCCAGGTGTTTATATAACAAACTCTCACATTCATGAAATAATATTTAATTTAGTGTATGTTTGTCCTAAATTGTTCTTTTTTGGGGTGTTGGGTATTGAACCCAGGGCCTCACACAGCTAAGAATGCTCATACCACTGAATTACACCCCCAGTTCCCCCAGACTAAATAATGCTACATATGGAAGTTTAAAAAGTAAAATGTAAAAACAGCATGTAGGCTACACTATTATTTATAGAGAAGCAAATTGTATTCATATCCTCATGCATATATGTCATACACAGATATGTACACACACACACACACACACACACACACACACACAAAACACATTTGTAAATTCATAGGTTACTCCTGGAAAGCTATTCAAGAAATTACCTATATGGTTACCTCCGGGAGGCAGGGAGGGGGAGGGACTGAGTGGGGATAGCAGAGGGAGAGAGGTAGATTTCATTTTCACTATCTTACTATTGTAGCTTTTATAAAATATTGATCTAAAAATGTCTAAAATTAAAATAAAAGCTAAGATTAAAAAGAAGTGACCAACATGAGAACCTCTAAAGGAAAGCATGTATATATAGCAAAGCTCTCTGAAACATTCAGCCTTGGATCTGAGATAAAATCACCAAGGCCTTTAGGTTTATCTCCATCCATCATATAAACACTATACTATAAATTTCTGAGTGAGTGAATGTACTAATTTGACAAGGCCAGCAATCCAGCTTGCATTATAGTAATGTTTCATTTCTAAAATAATAAATTAGCATTATATAGGAGTTTGATTTTTTGATTTTTTTCCTCAAATTTTTTGTGAAAATAAAATAATTTCTGGAGTGCAAAGATGAGGAGTAGGTACTGACTTGTGATGCAGATGAAGTACTGCCTTCACAATACCCTACCAAGGTGCTATTTGGCACCTTCAGATGACATCTCTGCTCCACAACTGTAACAAACCTGGGTGCACATGTATTCGGCACCCATCTGGGGTCTCCTCTACCTTAGTATTTAGTTTCATTTCTTTGTTTTTAATAATCAGGTCTCAAGAGAAGTGGAAAAATGAGTGCTCATTATCTACATTACAAATTGTGATATTTCTCAAAAAGTGACACTTCATGGATACATAAAAGAAAATAATCTTTATACAGAGTAGTTCAATATAGAATTAAAAGCTCAATAACTGATTGACATAAATATAGGTGTGTCTGCAGTCTGTATTAATAAAGGGGGTCATAATACTAAGAGGCCAGAAGCAATCTATTTCATTTTCAAAATATCAAGTGAAAGTTATCTCCACAATTATGAATATTTAAACAGTATTATTGCTTCTCAATATATAATACATGCAAACATACCCCATCATTTTTATTACCAAAAAGGAAAAAATAATTAAAACTATAAAAAGCTGTTTTTAGTGTCATTTTAATGTGTCTTTGTTATTGCCATTTATCTCCAAGAGATAATATGAAAAAGAAATTGAGAAATAATGTATCAGTTGATGATAAATTTTATTCATAGCAAACTGTTTTTTAAAAAAATTGTACTATTGTACTGTTGTTTCTCGTCTGGGAGAAGAAAAGCAAAAACAAGAGAGGCATATCTATTATAAATGTGTGCTATTTACATCATTTGAAAGGAAGGATTTGCCTTTTTTTTTTCCTAAATTTTCAGTTTAGTGTACTTTCTGGGGGATGTTTTCCATCTTACTTAATTTCTTTAAACATACAGAAAATTTATGTTCATTTTTATGAATGAATATACAAAGGAATTTCTTTCTTTCCATTATAGACTTGTGTTATAGGTTACACACACAGATCCTTCCCTTGTGAATATAGCAGATTAGGAACGTTTTGATATCAGGCTTGTTTTCATACATGTTAATTGTTTTAGACTGAGGGGCCCTGAGGGTGGGAGAACTAGAGCAGAGAGAGAGACTGACAGTTCAAGTCTTTGAAAGTTACATTAAGGTAAGAGTACTCAAATGTCTTTACCTTATACTTAACCCCAAGTCAGACTTTCTTGTAATAGAAATATGAAGCTAAATTGTTAGATACTTGACTGTGAGAAATTCTGGTCCTTCTCTGAGTTTAGATACTAAGACACTAGGGTATCTCCTTTTTCTTGAGTGCTATCACCATTGTTTCTCAAACCCTTGGAGTTAATGGGTAGGACAAATGACAAACTTCTGGGTTCAACAGTGCCTTCTCTTTGTACATTATAAGAACGTCAGCCTTCCATTGTGAAAGATTGAAGCAATTTTTTGAAGAGGAGAAAAAGTAAACTTTAAATAAAAAAGAAAAAATATAAACTTCAGATATAAAATATATCTTGACATAGTGACTGAAAAGAGGATGATATAACATTGTGTCTCAAGTGTAAAAGTATGTGAGATACAAAAAAGAAAAACACAAAAGAATATAAAATAGCTATGTATTAGAAAATAATAAAAGGACATATTTGAGAAGTGATCACATTAGACTCAGGATTATTTTCCTTTTTTCTTATTTCATTTTTTTTATGAACGTATATTGTTTACATAATAAGGTGAAAGGGAAACTCTGTCCTGTGGAATTTATAAATTTAATTTAATTTTGGTTTCTGGTAATGGGAATTGAACCCCTGGGCACCATACACCAAGCTTTTTATTTTTTGAAACAGGTTCCCCTAAGTTACCGAGTCTGGCCTTGAACTCCCGATTCTCCTGCCTCAACCTCCTGAGTCTTTTGGATTACCAGTGTAATCAAACCAGGCTGTCCTTTGCAGCTTAATGATTTTATATTGTTTATGTTTTTACAATTACTTATTTGTACATTAATTTAATACCTTATACATTTATGTGTTGTATGTCAAAAATAAAAAGACAGGGCAATAAGCCATAAGAAATTAAGTATGAGAAAAATACTTAATAATTGATCAATCAAAAAATATTGGTATGAGAATTGCTTTAATATTTTAATTCCCAGATTGAGAATGTTACATTTCATTAGGCCAAGGAGTTTATCTATTTAGTATATCTCCTGTAACATGGAATTTAGCTCATTTACAGCAACTGAATACTTTGTGATTATTATTTGTCATAACCTTTAGGGAATCTGTTCTCACTGTGTTCTTTTCCATCCCTGATAGGATAATTGACTTTAATTATTGTTAGAAGAGTTTGTATTCCTTTTAAATTGATATTTATAGTATTAAAAATATGAATTTTATACAGATAGATTTCTAGTTTCATGTTGGATAGCCCTTATATCCATGGCCTCAGAAGCTTGTCTGTATGCTAATATGCTTACTTAATCTTTAATACATTATATTTTAATAATATAGGAATGCCAGGCTATGGAAGAGCAAATGAAAAGGTCATTTTTTATTCATGTACTACTGAATGTACCTTCTGCTTGTAGCTCATTATACATGCAGTTGAGCCCAATTTTTTAAAAGTGGAAAGCATACCAAATTAAACCACAAGTTTCACAACTGATGTTCCTTTTGTGAAAGGAATGCTCTCCATCTTTCCAATTTTATTTGTTCTGACTGCTTGTTACTCATTTGTGCTTCTCTCTTCTCTGTTATAGCCAGAATTTCTAATCCCATTTCAAGCAGAAGGCTGCCACTTTTCATCAGAGAAGAGGCAATAAATACGCATCACACTTACATATTCGGGCTTTCATCTGGGGAGCTCAAAGTGTTTTATGCATAAGTAGCATTTCCCCTGGCTTTTTTTTTTTTAAGTGGAAAAATGAAGCCTAGAGAGCTTAGATGACTAAAGGAAGCCCACACCTGTACCAACGGAAGTCATGATTTTAATTAAATATATATCTGTTAAAATACTTAGGATTCCTGGACCTGGATATCAATTTATCTGTTCACTTGAGGAGTAGCAAAATTGCAAAGAGTAAAAATTGATACCAGCACATTCATATCATAGCCCAGTTACGGCAATGGTGAAGTAACAAAAATCATGTCTAATGTAGAGTAATTTTATGAACCTGAAATGCCTTTAAATATCAAAATTATAAAGTTAACTGGGATTAAAAAATATTTTCAGGGCCAAACTTTTGACAGAGTTGTGGTTGTGTGTGAGAAGGCCTGAGAAAAGGATGGGATCTGGCCACAGCCCCAAGAAAGGCTGGGTCTAGGAATGAGTTTTGCTCCTGCCCCACCTTCTTTTTCTTCCAAAACCATAAATCATCTCAATGGTATTAAATCAAATGTGGATAATAAGTTGTAAAAGTATAAGTAAAAGATTAACAGGAGATAGAAAAAATTAATTCAAAAGAAAAAAATTAAAAACCAATAATAACTTCTAAAGTTGGCTGGATGTAGGCCTGTGGTTTTCAACCTGCCTTGCACAGTATCAGTGAGGTAGGTCTCTAAGTCTGTGAAAATTTAAAGGAATGGGGACACCAAAGCTATTTTTTCACTCTAATTTTGGTGTTGGTGTGCAGATTAATTTAATGTACGTGTTAGAGTTTGGATATGAAAGGATTCTGGGAAGTTTGACTTATATTGAGAAAGGAGGTTGTATGTGGGTGGGTATTGGAATGAGAAAACCAGGGAAGGCTGTTTGAGAGAGAGTGATGTGGGAATTGAAAGATTTAAATATAGAAGGTAAATGTTGCTGCTTTCTGTGATGAGTTGGACTTTAGGAAGATACATTTCTAAAATTAACTAAACATTCATAACTAGTAGCTGCAGGAAGTACCACTAGGTAAGAAATTACTGAACTCACTGGCATGTGACACTTTTTGCCTGGTAAAAAAGTATATCAAAAAGCACTATGTCCCTTATACTCATTAAAGATGGCTAGCTGAGAACAAGGATATCAAATAATAGAATGAACATGTTCACTCTAGCCTGGTGTACCTCTTTACCATGTATAATCCAAACCTAGATGAATTTCTTCAATAATATAATTATTAAATCTAGTCAGAAAAATTTTCATTCCCATTTAATTGAAAAAATGACATGAAGAATTCACTAATATCAACCAATATATATTTTTAGCTGATATATATATATATATGTGTGTGTGTGTGTGTGTGTGTGTGTGTGTACACATGTGGATGTAAAGATATTTGGAGTAATATGTAGATATATACTTAGTTTAATATTAATACATATATAGAAACTTCAAATTTCCTAACAAATTTCTAGATGCGCACACACAAACACACACACACACACACACACACAAAATGTAGACATACTTCCTCCAGAGTATCACTTTAAAAATCACTCTCTATGTAGATATGATGAAAAACATTTAATTTTTTTCCAAAAAATTATCCTTGTTAAATTTAGAAATATTCCTGGGTGTTATAAATGCCTGTCAAATGCAGTAGTTGGGGGTAAATTGTGGATATATTAGCCTAGAAATATAAACATTTTAGGACATCAGACATCTTCCTTGTATTCCCATTACAAACATTTTGTGCTCAAAATTGCAGCCTGACCATGATGTTTTGTATGGTTCTCTTTGGAGAACAAAAACAGCAAAACAAGAGAACAGAATAACAGTATCCAGTGCTTATAGATGTCCTTCCTCAGCCTTCCCCCTGGTGGCTAATAAACGTGTTTCTCTGGGCCCCCATCTAACCAGGGGAGAATTCCAAGGTGTGCGGAATGATGGAGCTCTGACATACCATCCTGCTGGAGGCACTATGGCCAAGTCTGGTGGTGGGAGGATTTCCCTCATCAGCATACCCACATTCTAATATCCTGTGATCTTGGAGCAGGTTCTCAGTCCCTCATGATGGTAGCATCTTTAGAGGTAAAAGGAAAGGGGTGATGACTTTTCTAAGGCCCCTGCCAGCTCTGGTATTAAAGAGCTTATGCCATTTTTGTCTCATCTGCATTGGGACTATTCTTTGTCTATACTTTTAGATAATGTACCACAGGTCAATACCTTGAGAAAAATGCACTGAAGTTTTCACTATTTGGTAATTTTATGGGAAAAGCACAGTGTGGTCAATACTCAGATTATCAAAAGTTGTTCCATGGACTATTAATGGGTCTTACACTTGGGAAACAGTCAAATCAAGTGACCGAAGCCTTTATTCTACAGCATTGTTCAGAGCTTTTTCTGTTTGAATATGTATTATGACCCAAGGATCTGAGAGTTTCAGAATGCAGTGTTTTCCAAATAATTCGGGTGAAGTTACCCTTTTTGTGCAAAAATTCTTCCACTTTGGGAAACAATGTTTTTGGCTGTTCTCAAGCAATCCACAACATAGTTACCTTAGCAATTGTCAGATATACTGAACATTCTTCTTGCTAAAATTCACTCTTCTACTAGTTTACGTTAGTCTCAGAGCAGGTGCCTCCAGGCCTTGAACTATTCAGTGTTAGGAAGAGTCATAGGAATATCAAAATAAGACATCACAGACCTGACCCTTATCTATCTGGTATTTCAGCATTATAGTTGTACATGATAGTAGGGTATTTTTTGAAATTATAAATGCCCATTCTTAATTTTCAGTACATCCCCTTTTCCTCCCCTTTTCCCTTCCCCAACCCCTTTTCCTTACTCACTGGTTTTCCTTCTCTTTATTTTTTAATTTCATGCATTATAGTAATTCATAACCCCCTTTCCCTCTCTTATATAAGAATGCATATATGTAGATAAGATGTAAGGAAGGAGTACATGCATATCTTAGCTTTTGAATTATTTCTAGCTTTAAATTGTTTCTCTTAGGGAAAGAGCATGAACTTTTTATCATATCCAAATCTTCTACTTACTGATATAACAAATGAGATCACTATCAGACTGAACTTATGTTTCTGTGATTATAAACTGGATAAAATAGACTGTTGTTTGCAGAATTTTATCAGTAAAAGCTTAGCTAATCACCAGATTTTGAGCACTTACTAATGTTAGCTAGCTTTATTTGTTTATTGTCTGGCAGGGGGGGTCCCAAAGCTAGGTGTCCAGTAGTCTTATTTCATTGTAAACTCATTTTTCACTAGCACACCTTACAACATTTGTTGGCTGTGGGCGGCACTCTATGTTTATCAAAAGAGGATAAAATCATCTAGCAGGAAAATTTCAAGGAGAAGCTTAGGTACCAGATGTATAATTAATTCTGAAAGATTGAAAAAGTATACTGGTTAATCACACTTATTCTTACTATTTCTAGCAAAGTTATTGTTGACTATTAGTCTTACCGTAGAACTTCTCTTACCAGTGAAATATCTATCATAATGAGATTGACGAAAAAGCATACTATTTTAACAAAATCCCTTAGGACAGGTTTAAGAAAAAGTACTGAGCTTCTCATTTTCCAGCTTACATGAGAAGGTTTATATGTTTTAAATACTTGTATACAAGTTCTTTCATCTTCAACTGCACAACTGTAAAAGATTTAGAGATTTTAAAGATTGTGCATTTAATTTTTAGCTGAATTGTATATAGATCAAATCCATGCATCAGAAAGGCTCCAAAAAGAGTATTTATGAAGTGTAGGGAGATAAAGTTAAAAATTTATAGGTCTTTGGGACCCATAAGTGGGAAAGATGGAGAAAATGTGTTTTTGAGAGGCTTAAAATGATATTTTAGAACTCTGGGAAACTAACTCTCTTTAAATTCTTACAAAAGAGTAATAGTGTTTATTTCTTATATTTAAGATATTTCATTATTTAATCTATTAATTTTATGATGCAAAGATACCATCAATATTGAAATTGTTTATTTTAAAACATTTTTAAAAGTTTGATGTGAAATTTTCAATAGTTTAGTACAAAAACTTTAGGCTTTTTTTTTTTTTGTAAACTGAGTTCATTATTCTGACACATTATTTATCTTAAACACTTTTCTTGCCTAATTTTTTCATTAGTATGTATTATTTCTCAAATAGACTAATGGTTTTGAAAGCATTTGCAAAATAATGCTTTCAGATGGTAGACAGCTTACCTGTCTTTTTTGTTAAACCTCCATTTTCTTATTGGATATTTAGGAGAGAGATCTAGGTTGTTGCAATATATTTCTAAGTCCTGACTCCTAATTCTGTCTGTTGCAGCTGTCTATTCATAGTTCATTTTCCACATGAGAAGTTAGATGAACATTTTATGATTTCCTTTAAGAGTTAAGTGTATAGGCAGAAAAGTCTTAAAATTGGGGGGAAAAAGCTCTCTGAACATGTAAATCATTGTCCCATCCCAGATGTACTTAAATTGGTGACATTTCAAAAGATCATGGATCAGGTATGTGTTTTCATGCCATAAATGTTGGCAAAGAGTATTCCTTCTATTCTAGAAGGCCATTTTAGAACAAATGGGTTTCAACACTAAGTTCCATTTCTAGGCACAGCACTGTCTCAGCACCATGAATGCCTACATTTTAGTGATGGTTGTCATTTCTTATCTTCATCAATATATTAAAGTTGTCTATTTTGTGTATTTGTAAAACTCATCACTGATTTAATGGGGTTATAGAGCCAGCATATGCACTAATCATAACTAGGATGATGTTATGATTTGCCAATTTGCATACGGCCAGTCACAGAGAGTGAACACAAATAGGAAAACCAATTACAGAAAAATTATTTCCCACTACTTGGCATAAGAAACATGAGGCTTTGTATTTCAATGGGCTTGTTTCCAATGTGAATGCATGCTATTCTGACACTCTCTGCAACACTTGAAAGGCAAATCTCTGAATAAAGGTTCTGGCCTCCCTGATGGACTGTTGCCAGAGAAAGAGCCGACATCTATATCTTCAAGATAACTAAGGAACTATCACAGACACTGACCTAGGGATTAAGCTACCATGACCCTAATCTCAAGAAATATCCATGAGTGGAATGTGAGAATTAATGAAATTTTGATTGTTTGCAGTGCTGGGTATTGAACCCAGGACCTCACATGTGAGGCACAAGCTTCACTGCTAAGATGCACCCTTCAACTCCATAGGGATTTTTAAACTATATAGATGATTTTACGTTGGAAAATAAGTCATGTTGAAAACTCCTGTAATTAATATAAATAATATTAGAAGCTAACTGTGATCTGTTCCTGTGTATTACATTAAAACCAATGGGATGAAGGTATATGATTCCATGTAGGGTTTAGAATCCCTGTACCTTTACCATCATGAACTGTATTTTATTATAATATGCTGTTACTTTCAACACAGGCTGAAAATGGAATTAGGACTAGACTAAATTTCAAAAGGTTTATTTTTTAATTAATTGTTTTGTTATTGTAGATGGACACAATATCTTTATTTATTTTTATGTGGTGCTGAGGATTGAACCCAGTGCCTCACACATGCTAGGCGAGTGCTTTACCACTGAGCCACAATCCCAGCCCCTAAAAAGGTTTATAGTAAGCTACCCCCACAAAAGAAGTTAGGGAATACTTACATAATGAAGGAGAAAAGTTTTAACACATTTATTTTGCTTCTCTAAGAAAAGTATAAGACTAAGAGTCCAATTTTCTGGTTTCTTGTTTTGTTTTGTTTTGGTTTGGTTTGGTTTTGCTTGGTATTGAACCTAGGATCCTAGGGCCTTGGGCATTCTAGTAAGTATGCTACACTGAGTTATATCCCCAACCCCAGGTCTCAATTTTGTGAAATCATTTGCTATTATAGTCCATGTAACTTATTTTTACAAACATGAAGAACAACTTGGGTTTTAAGGGGTTTTATTCTTTCTGGTTTTGTTTCCTAAAAATTCTATGTCATTTAAAAATCTGTCATCAACAGTCTGAATATTTAATCTTGGATCAGACTCTTCTTGTAATAATAAAATATATACTGGCTATCAATAGTAAGATTATCTCATCATTTAGAAAATAAGAGGAATAATGTTAAATTAAAGAATCTATATAATTCTATTATGTCATTATACTTGAAGATGACAGTCCTTAAAATGATTTCAGAATTTAAATGATGCTATTACATGCTTGTCATTTGAGAGTTTTAAATGTCTCTATAATTATATCACAGACTTCCACTTCCAGGAAGATCAAATAGGCATACTTTTCCCTATTCCTTTCTGTAAGTACAACTAAAATCCCTGAACATTACATATAAAACATGCTTTCAGAGACTCAGGATCACAAGTTCAAGGCCAGACTGGGCAATTTAGAGAGATTCTGTCTCAAAATAAAAGAAATTTTTTAAAAGGGCTGGGATTGTACCTCCATAGTAGGGAACTTGTCTATCACTTGCAAGACCGCAGGTTCAATCTTCAGTACGACATATAAAAACAAAATGAAGAAGTAGAAAGAAAAATAAGAGGAGGCAGGGTGAGTGAGATGGAAATGAAGACTGAATGGTGGCAAGCAGGAAGGGCAGACTGTCTTGAGACCTTGGAACCTGAGGACAAATATGGTGGTAGTTTCCTGCATTTTTTTTTTTTTTTTTTTTGCCTCATTTATCTCAGACTTGGAGCTATAGAAATGGACATTGAAATAACAAAGGACTCAGACAGAAATGCCCCAAGGCATTGGATTAGAAAGGAAGAAATAAACTGCCACTATTGGCAAGTAACCTGATTGTCTATGTAGAATATTCCAAGAAATATATAAACATATTCCTAGAACTAATAATCTTAGTTTTATTACACAAGATTAACATGCAAAAATCAATTGTATTTCTACAGGCTATCAGTGAACATGCAGATGCCAAACTAAGAAAACACAGTATTGTTTACATTTACTCAAAAGAATGAAAAAAATAATACTTAAATGTAAAACTAGCAAAATATGTGGGATCATATTCTAGAAACAACCCTTAAAAGTAAAAGATTTAAATAAATGGAAGGATATACCAGTTATTTTGATGAACTAGAAGTCAACATAGTAAAAGCAATTTCTCCCAAATTAGTATTTGAGTTTATTAAAATTTCTATGTAAAAAAAATCCTAAAATAGTTCAAACGATTTTGAAAAATACTAAAATGACTGGGACTGGTGTATCAGTTTCAAGATTTATAGCTAGAGCAGTCAAGACTATGTGGTATTAGTAGAGCAATAGACATATAGATCAATGGAAAAGAAAAACGAACTAAAAAATGGGCTTGCACAACTGATTTTTGACAAAAGTGCAAAAGCAATTCAATAGGGAAAAGATGACCTTTTCAGTGCATAGTGCTGGAAAAATTTAACTTCCTGGGCAAAACAAACAAACAAAAAAAACCTCAGCCTCAATCACACAGCTTATATAAAAATTAGCTCAAAATGAATCATAGACTTAAATGTAAACATAAAACTATAAAACTTTGGTATAAAAAAAAAAGACATAGGAGAGAACCTTTAGGATTTGGAGTTATATAATTCCTAGCTTTCACACCAGAAGCATGATCCATAAAAGGAAAATTGATAAATTGGACTTCACCAAAATTAAAAACTATATGAAAGAGATTTTTGAAGAAAACAAAAAAAAGCTACAGATTAAGATATAGTATTTGCAAGTCATATATCTGACAAAGGACTATACATAAAGTATTCTAAAAATACAACAACAAAAACAAGCAATCCAGTAGGAAATAAGTAAATGAGGTAAAGAGGCATTTCACTGAAACTATACAAAGGGAAAAAATAAGCACTTGACAAGATATTCAGCATTATTAGCATTGGGAAAATAAAAATTAAATCACAGTTGAGATTTCTACCATAAACCCATTAGAATGAACAAAATAAAAATGTGTCACTAAATGAAATGCTGTTGAGGATCTACACAAATTAGATCACTCATGTGTTTGTTGCTAGTTAAAAATGTTAAATGATATAGACACTCTGCAAAACTGTTGGGCAGTTTCTTTAAAAATTAAATGTGCAACTACCATATGATACATTACTTGAACTCCTGGTCATTTATCCCAGAGAAGTGAAGACAATTCTATACATGCATTTTTTCAGCATATTTGTTCAAAATAGCCAAAACTTGGAAGAAAGTCAGACGTTCTATAATAGGGGAATGCTTAAACAAAATGTGGCACATGTATACTATGGAATACTATTCAATAATAAAAAGGAACAAACTTTTGATACATGTGACAACCTTGATGAGTCTCTA
Source organism: Sciurus carolinensis (assembly GCF_902686445.1). Lineage (NCBI taxonomy): Eukaryota > Metazoa > Chordata > Mammalia > Rodentia > Sciuridae > Sciurus > Sciurus carolinensis. Next base: position 91,724,397 of record NC_062218.1, on the reverse strand, counting down.
CAGAACTATGCTGAGTGAAAAAAATAAATCTCCAGAAAGGTGTACTGTGCAATTCCATTTCTATGACATTCTTGAAATGACAAAAGTTATAGAAATTATACTAACACTGGTTAAGGGATCCTTGTGATAATGAAAGTGTTCTGTATTTATCTGTGTCAATGTCAATATCATTGTGATATTCCGTGATTTTGCAAGATAGTGGAAACCTGCTAATAATGTGAGATCTTGCTATGTTAATTCTTCCAACTGCATTTAAATTCATAATTATCTTAAAATACTAAGTTTAATTTAAAAACATGATATGATATGTTGGGTCAAGTGGTGCTTACCTGTAACCCCAGCTTCTCTGGAAGCTGAGGCTGGAGGAAAAAATTTCAAGGCTAGCCTCAGCAACTTTTTTTTGTGGGGAGAAGTATCTGAGATTGAACTCAGTGGCACTCAACCACTGAGCCACATCCCTAGCCCTATTTTGTATTTTATTTAGAGACATGGTCTCCCTGAATTGATTAGCACCTTGCTTTTGCTGAATCTGGCTTTAGCTCATGATACTCCTGCCTCAGGCTCCCAAGCTGCTGGGATTACAGGTGTGCACCCCCATGCCTGGCAAGCCTCAGCAACTTAGTGAGACCCTGTCAAATAAAAACTAAGAAGTGCTGAGTATATAACTCAGTGGTAAAACACTACGAGGTTCAATCACCAGTATTTAAAAACAAAACAAAACACTGAATGGCAGGATATATAGAACAATGATGGCAAAATGTTAGTGGTGGACTCTAGGTGGTCGATACAAAAGCATATGCCATAAAATTCTTTCAACTTTTCTGTATCTTTCTAAATTTTTGTTATAAAATATTAATAAAATAGAATTTCTGAATTTTGGGTTATATAAAGAAATGTTGTTTGCTTAGTGTCAGAGGTGAACAATTTAAGATACTTAAGGTTCTTAGCATGGTTTAGGATTGACAAATGCATTGTTAGACGAGAAATCCTTTCTATTTAACATCTAATCTTGAAAGTTGATTGAATATGAGCCTCTTTTTTGAGAAAGGAACCATTCCAATGTTGAGAATTTTCATGTAAAATACTAAAGGTAAAAATCCCTTAAATATTTTACAAATATATATTTTGTAATTTAGAAGTATTTAAAATAATAATTACCAATTGTAATAATTGAACTTTTATAAATATGAAGCATTCTACATATATTATACCACTAACTATATAATAACCCTATGATCATTATCTCCATTTCATTGTTAAGGTAATAGGACACAGAGATTAAATAACCATGAACACATATCAGGAAACAGAAGTCAGATTCTAACCACCTCTCTGATTCTAAATCTTGTGCTATAATGCTTCCCTTTTACTGACAGATATTTTATAGTTGCTTCATTACACAACGTATTTAAATCAAATCACTCCTACAATACCAAGCGTGCTTTCTGCCTTCATATTCTTAGATATTTAATGTTTCTCAATCAGTTTTAAGACTAAAAACATGACCACAGAACCTCAGAAGTTATTCCTTTATTCTTACAAATTATTTAGCAATTAATTTATGTTTTGAGACAAAGATATTGAATCCAAACCCATTTTAGAATATATGCACAAGATATAAAGTTATTATGTAGAAGGTATCATATTATTCATTTTACTTTGTGACTTTCTTTTTGAGTTCTAATTATTTTTATGCTTTTTTTTTGCAAAATTGAGTCCTTGGAAATGCATAATCATAACACTGATTTTGTATGTAAGACTTGTGTAAAAACATTGAAACTTCTTCATTAAATGAACAGATGTACTTTTTGAACACTCATATTTGCTAATGATAAAACTTCTGGACATCTTGACTTTGGGGCAACTACATATGCAGTAGTAACCCATCATGGTTGGGATCAGTCTCATCAAAACATATAGATAGTCAATCATGGTCCATCAGATGACCACAGTTTTAAAGTTAGGTGCACTTTATTTTATGTTTATCAAATAAACTCAGCCTTCCAAGTTACTGGGATTATAGCTTTGCCACACCATGCCTGGCCATCTTTCAGGATTTCAGCAATCAGGATTATGCTTGGGATTGTGTCTTTTGGGGTGATATCCAAAATTCTGTTAGGTCATGTATGATGGTCCATAAGTATATAAATTGAAAAAGGAATAACACTAGACTACACTTCAGAATGACTTTGTTAATTTATGCCACTGTCACATGTATATGTGCTTCTCCAGATCCTTCCTAAGGCAAGGTATTAAAGTTGACAAGTAAGTCCACAGTGTCTTTTTTAATAAATGAGCTCCTTCCAGGGAAGTTTCACAATGGTCAGACTCATAATATTGATGACTCTGTTTGGGTGTGTGCCCAAATAGCACTTATGAGAGTCCACTGCATTTTTGATGAGGCGCTGATTTTGAAATGCTTATTAATAATCAGGAATTTTATTATTATACATAAATCATTTTTATAATGATAAAAGTTTGGTTTATAGAAATTGTAATATAAAGTTTTCTACTTTTCTCAAGATATGAAGTAATATGTTTCAAAATTTTTACTACTTTTAAATTAGCAACCAATGTCATTTTTATATTTATTATGATGAAAAATTCTAGCATGGAAGTTTTAGGCACTAACTGTTCATTCTTATCCTAATTTAATGCTCTGTTAAGTTTTCCAACCCTGGAGAAGGGGGCAAAAATTAAAATGAATACATAACAAAATATATTTTGTTGAGGTAAAAATTTAATAGAAGTTTTTTTTTGTTTGTTTGTTTTTTGTTGTTTTTTTTTTTTTTTTTTTTTTTTTTTTTGTGTGTGTGTGTGTGTGTGTGTGTGATGCTGCGGTTTGAACCCAGGGCATTGTGCATGTGAGGCAAGCACTGTACCAACTGAGCTATATCCCAGTTTACTAGAAAATACAGACCAAGATTTTGGGGTTTTTTTGTGTACAATATATATTGATGTATAATTTTTAACAGGAAAGGATTTAAATTGTGCTGCTTTATACTAGTGACTTTGAATATTTTACATAACTGTACTTTGTAAAACTTATTTTTGTCTTTGTTTTCCCTTTTAGAGCAAAGTTCAAAAGCATATCCTTTTCTTTATAACTAAAATGAGCATTTACTCTCAATTTTAGCTCTTGCCAATTCTTTTGTTAAATGGAAAGAATATAAGTAAATAACTTGTCATAGCTCTAGCATTTGCTAAGTCTAGTTGATATCAGTACATTTTATTGTATATATTGTCTTTGAGCAAATAGTAAAAAACAGCTTTTTGTAATTTGGAACTCTTCTACCTTCTAAATTATTTTCTTTAAAGCTATAGTTATGGTCATGTGATTTTCATTATTAAAACTGTAAAACATTTTTTCAATTTATACTGCTTTAATTTTATATCATGAATTAGTTAATAATTAAAATAGTTGAAAAATGTTATAAATAGGTTTTTAAAACAGAAATGGCCTTTATACTGTATTAATTTAACAAGGGAGTTCAGACATATTCATTAAAGACAAGAAGCTTATAAGGCAGAGAAATCCCTCTTTTCTGACCTAATTGGGACATAAAGTGAGGGAAAATTGTGAAGTAAAATATTTAAAGATAAAAGTATTCATTGATTCACAAGTCTTCTATTGAAGGCCAAAGACCTCTTATTTGTATATAACATGCTGGTGGAGTTTTGTGTTACCTTCTGATATAAACCACATCCCAAATGCATCAAGGATTTCCAGCTTTCAGTAATTAAAATGGAGTGAACACTAAGATGGTAAAGCAATTTAAGTGTATAATCTCTTCAAACTTTACAAATTTAATATCACCTTAACTTTTATAATCTTTTATATCTAATTTAAAATCATCTTTTTAGAGTTCCTTTTATCATGTATATTCAAAGTACTTAACATAGTTTTACAGAAATAATAACCTCTTCTTCATCTTGCACATCTCATTATTTATTATAACATTTAACTAAATTGAACAGGTAGAATAAAAATATCTGATTGGCATTAACAGACTTGAGAGCAAACAACATTAAATCCATAAGATAATAAATCTGTAAAATTTAACTTATTATGGGAAGTGGCAAACATACATAAATATAGCATATATCCATCACTCAAACACAATTAATAACACTTTGCCATTATATCATCCAATAACCACTTAAGCTTTTTTTCCCAAGTATTTTAAATCTCAAATTATCATTTTTAAATACCCTAACAAAAGTTTTTTTATGAACAACTTTATAATAGTGTTATAATAAGTATATTTATACACTTTATTTATTTAAATTTATAATAGTTTTATAATAAGTGTAACAGTAATTTCCTAATATAACAATATAAAGACTGTATACTTTTCCTGTCTCAAAAAAAAGTCCTTTTCATCCTTATTTGAATATAGATCCAAACAAGGTTAACTATTTCTTTTGATTGCTCCAAGATCTCTTTAATGACTAATACCTATACACACACACTTCTTTCACATTTTTTTTTTAAAGAACATGAATCATTACTATTGCAAAATTTCTTATATCTTGGATTTAGCTCCTTGCCTTTTTTTGGCACCACTCAGTGTTTTGCTATTTGTCTCCTTCTCTTTTACTTTCTATAAATTGGTAAATTAAAGATAATTAAATATACGTTTCTAGTTTGGGGAGAAACACTATATAGGTGGTATTGGTTATGTTTTATTTTAAATCAGAAAGAACATATGGTTTAGAGATCATAGAAATTTTAATTCATCTAATGATAGCAAAAACATTTCAATATATTGAAGACACTATTCTAAACATTCGAATACATATTGTTTCTTTTACTCCTTATAAAGTCCCTTTGAAGTAGGTGTACAATTAAGGAAAGTAAGACGGTAGATTAACTAACTTGCTAAGGTCCCCAAACCTGGATTCCACTCGAGGTACTCAGACTGCTGAGTCTGTGCACCAGAGCATTCTGACATTCCGCCTCTGGAAGGCACTAACATTTCTGAACTAAACAGAAAAGAGTTAGGTGTAATCACGCCCCTCAAGTGAATATATTGTCATAATTCTATAAATAAATAAATGTTAATGGGCATACAAGTTAAATATGAACTATAATATTGTTTACTCCTACCATCTTAGAAAATAAGATGCTTAAAATAAGATTGCTTTTGAACTATATTGTTTACTCCTACCATCTTAGAAAATAGTACCTTATAAAACCCATGTTTTCTTACTGTGATATTTACTCTCACATTGACAAATTGTGGTATTTTCCTTGTCCTGTGGAACTTTTCATGTAAAGCCAATTTAATTCCCTTAGATAAATGCTTCTTTTCCAGTGTGAAAAAGAGTGTTTCATGAAATTAATGGCAATTTATAGTTTTCAGTAGCCATAATGTTTTCAAAAATTAATTATAGCTTTTGTTCCTTCACTTAAAATAGAATGAAAATCATAGTGTTTTCTCTATCAGATTGACTGATCTAGTAAGGAAATGTTTACTGAGAAAAATTCAGCAGAACCACATTATGTTTCTATTATATATTCTTATCCTACTACTTATGTTTTCAGCTCTGAGAATCTACATATACATTATTTTCTCTTTTTAAATCCATTTATATTTTGTTGCTACATTCTTTTCATCCCTTTTATTAGACAGGTTTTGCAGACTATTTCTCTTTATATCTACAAGTAATTAAGTCCTCATGCCTAAAAATAATGTTCTACTTCATTGAAAGATTCTTAATAAAAGTGGTACATTTGGATTTTTTTTCAGAATGCCAACTAAATGCAATGGCATGACTTTTCTTATTGGCACATACCAACATTAACTCACTTATTGAGCAAACTGTCTTGAGTTATATGCATTGCTGTTGGTAGCTGTGTGAAGAATGGTAACAGGAGGAGTCAGGCCCAAAGTAGTAGTCAGGTTAGCATCATGACATTTTGCATACAGTGGTCACAGCAGCAAAAGGGGATTAGGTACAACAGTCATTTTGAGAAACAACAAGTGCTTGGATCTTTGTTAATGTTTTAAACCTACATAGAGGTGATGAATATAGTTTTTTCAGGGGTTTCAAACTTAAATATCTATACGGACCAGGCATTGAATGTAAATGAGCGTATTAGGAAATAGTTGGAACTGTGACTAGACAGTGTACATCTAATATAAAAGCATTCATATTCAAATGTTTGTTTAAAATGCTGATTCATTCAAACAAACAATGGCTGGCTATTTGTGACTCTGGTAAGGTATGAAAGTTTTACTGTTTTGAGATAACTATCTAGGTAGTAAATGTGTTCAGTAAGTCAAACCAGACAGTTATGTAGAATCTGTGGACCAAATGTCAATAATCCAGTTCAGAGTACATAGAAATAAATAGATATAGTGCAAAATTTGAACCAAAAAAAAGTGGCAAAATTGTTTTAGTCCATAGAGCAGGAGGTAGTGTTTGTCCCAGTGGAGAATCAAACTGTTGCTACAAGATCAGTTATGTGCTGCATTACTATAATAGTAAGTAGTACATTATAATTGTAGTTGATGCTTAGTGTCTCAGCATAAACAATTTGGAAAAAACTAAACTCTGGTCTTCTTTTCATTAATTGTATAGTTTAGTGTTTTGTTGTTGTTAATGAAATTACCAACGAAAGCAGAAACATATTTTCCCCAGGACTTCATGGCCTCTATGCACTTTAATCTGGCCTAGATCAAACAATGAAATCTCAGATTTCAAGTTTAAGGGATTATTTGGCTGGAAATCAGTTTCAGGGTGGTTGGACATGGGTTCAATAAGAATTGTGTTCACGTGCTATTTGTATAAATAGTATTAAGGCCATGTAAAAATTCTTCCCTCAAACAGTTCTGAATATCTCTTTAAAGTTAATATTTGGCACTGGTTAGACCAGCTATTATGAGAGATTTTCAAACTGATAGTCAATTTAATTTTTGTAGTAATCATATATTTATTCTCTTGCAGTTAGTTATAGATATTGATTTTAATCAGTTTTCATAGAAGAAGGTGTGAACTTGAGTATCCATTGAGACTTCTTTTTTTTTTTTTATTTGAACTAGAAAGAGTAATTTGGTTGCTTTGCATGCCTCTTTCTATATTAGACCATTAAGAAAAAGAGTTACATTTATAGGGTTCTATAAATAGCAGTTCCTCTGCTTAGAAATGCCAAACATTGTAAAGAACAATGAGAGGAGATGAAATTACTTTCACATTAACAAATGAATACCTTGATATTGATAAGTATATGTTTAAAGAATTAGTTTGAATGTTTGAAATAATATAAAAGTATAAAGTGACTTTTCAAAGCTTTCATACAGTTAATAATTTTGCAGTTATTTCCTAGTGGTTTCCATTTTTAAACATTAATCATGTGAGAAAATAACATAGTGGCTCATAGAACTGAGTGTATTTTTACATATTGGTGAAATAAAGTTATGATATCTTTTTCTTTCATTGAATTCTAGAATTTGATTTTATGAGTTTTATAGTAACATGCCAAAAGTTATTACTATCCTCAAGTTATTTTCATATTATATATCTAAAAGGTGTTTCAGATGTAGTAAAAATCCTCAAATATAAAAACCCTGTAGTGTTTGTTTGGTTATCTAGTTTGATTTTGAATTTTATATGTGTTGAATTTTAATTGATGCTTTAAAAGATTGGTGACCACTTCTTTTTCTTGAAAGCTGTGTTTACAGAGAGTTCTTTAATACCTAATATATGATTGCTTAACATAAATTTCCTAGATCATAGGTGAATCATTTTATGTGAGACAGAAACATAATTTACAATGGAGTGACAAATGGCACACTCTCAGGTTAAATTTTCTTAAACTTCTTTTGTTCTGTTCTTACTTATGATTAGAGAAAAATATTAAGACTTTATCTCTCCAGTAGTACTAAGAATCTTCATATTAATTTAAAAATTTCAGGAGTTTCGTATGTTTCAGTGAAAACTTTTATGTACACAGTACATGTATTTGTGAAAATCATTAGACTGCATGTTTCTTAAAATTGGGCAATTCATTTAAATATTTAGAAATAGCAAAAGAAAAGAAATCCCACCTTTTTTTTTCTTCTTTTTTTTTAACCAGCAATTGAAGAAAATTCTGCTGAGAGTTTCATGGTTTTCAGCTTTTATTGTTTGCTGACTAAGGCACCAAATTTTTTAAGAATGCTCTTGATGATAGCATAAGCAGCATATCTTGTGAAGTCACAGCATTATGTAATGTTTTCCACTAAATATTTAGATAGGGTAGAAACCTTAAAGGAAAAGCCTAATGCTAACAGAGGAAGTCATGGTTTGGGTGGATTTTCAATTGGTTATCAACTTTTAGTTCAATTCATGAAAGAATGCAGGGGCCTACATATAATGTAATGTTGAGGACCTTATGAAATGACGTTTCCTGAAGTTATTTGGTTAGCTTTAGATACCTGAATTGTTTGAAATAAAGGTGATAAAGAGAGTAGCTATGAAGATATCCCAAAGAACTGGCATATGGATTGGTTTTATGTGGGCCCAAAAAGCTATTGCAAAGGGATCTGCACCAATTATTGCCTGTAAAAATGAATAAATTACAACATATGTGTATATTTCTGTCTTGTGAATTTTAAGAACAGTTTTGGAAATATTTGAGTTAATGTAAAATTATTAACTGATCTTCTAGTTATCTTTTGACATTATTTTCCCAATCAAAAGAGAAAAAGAGTAGAATTATTATAATGAAGAATCTTCAAATTTTTTAATGTTGAACTAGTCCTGGTCTTCATTATTCACCAGAATGGCCAAAGTTAAAGGAGCTGATAAAATCAATATTGTTGGAACTAGGGCTGTAGCTCAGTGTCAGAACTTGCCTAGCATATGTGAGGCACTGGGTTCTATTCTTAGTACCACATAAAAATAAACAAATAAAATAAAGACATGCTGTCTACCTACAATTACAAGAATTTTTTTTTAAATCAGTATTGTTGATGATGTGGTGCAAATACAACATTCATAAGTGTTGGTGGAAATGTAAAATGGTGTAATAACCTTTGAAAGAAGATTTGACATTTTCTTATGAAACTAATACATCCATCACATACATACTACTAATAACTCTGTGACTCAGCAATTCCCATCCTAGTTTTTTACCCACAAGAAATGAAAACATATATTCACAAAAAGATTGTATAAAAAAAAGATTGTTGTCCCCAAACAGCAAACAATTCATATGTACTTCAAGAGAAGAATGGATAAATTATAGTATGTTCACATAATGGGATACCTCTTGGCATTTGAAAATATAATCAGGAAAAATTACTGAAACGTGAAATGAAATAACATAGAAGAATTTCAGAACCTTACACTGAGATTTTTTTTTAAGTCTTCCACAAAAGGTGCATAGAATATGATTTGATTTTTATGAAATTTTAGAACAGGGTAAATTATGGTAAAATAGAACAATAAAATCATCTACAAAAGTAGTTTCCTTTATAAGTAGGAATGGACCTTGACACAGAAAGAGTATGAGTTAACTTTGTGGGGTACTAGGAATAGTCTTGACTTTGATAGTGGTCCAAGGTAGGTATATATATACACACATACACATACATACATATATACATATATACACATATAAAAATATATAAATATAAAGATAGTATAGATATAGATATAGATATAAATATATACACACAAAAACACACATTTTGTCACAACTGATTGTATTGAAAATTTGTTCATTTCTCAATAGGTAAATCTTGGTTAAAGAAAAAAAAGAACCATTAACAAACACTGAGCTCTAGTTAATGTATGCTTAAGTGTTTAGAAATAAATTCACTGATCTGCACTTACTTTATAATGAATAAAAATAAGATAAATTTATGAATAGATATATGAATGAATAAAGAGATGTTGCATCTGAGATTAAGCAAATGTAGCAAAATGTTATAGAATTTAAATGGTGGATAATGAATTTTCACTATACAATTCTCTTCAACTTTTTGCTTGAAAATTTCCATAATAATGTGTTGGGGGAAATGAGTCTATATTCTAAAAGTTCAGAATATACCCCTTTTTGGAATTTATTCTAATTTAGGCTAAAGATATGGGGTTTTACTTTTTTGTCTGTCATAACACTTAGATTTTGTCTTAGCCAATTATATATCTTAATTGCAATTAGTTTGTTACCTTTGTATATCAAATTCCTTGGTGGCATATATGTAATCCAGTGATTAATTACATGTTTTAAGTCTTTGAGTTAGTTTCCTTCACTATTGTAACAAATTACCACCACTTTATACTTTAAAAACAAAACAAAAAAATTTTTCTCTCACAGTTGTGGAGTACAAAAGTTCAAAAATCAGTTTTACTGGGCTAAAATCAGTGTCAGCAAGGCAGGATGGGGGACAATTCCTTTTCTTTCCAGCTTTTGGTAGTCACCTGCATGTGTCTGTGGCCACGTCATTCCAGTCTGCCACCATGGTAATATTGCTTTCTCCTCTCTATCAGTGTCAACTCTTTATCTTCCTAAGTATCTTTGTGATTACACTTAGGGCCAATCCAGATAATGCAAGATAAAATCTCCCTATCTCACAATCATATTTACAATGATACTTTTAAAAATAAAACACTTGGAGATTCCATGGATATTGGTCTGATATCTTTGGGGGCCATTATTCAGTCTACTACAGGTGTGTTTTTTTGTTGTTGTTGTTTTTTATATATGCCAGATTCTATGCTTAGAACTAAATAATAATACTTAACATTGAGTTGTGTAGTGTGTGCCAGGTGCTACCCTATGTACTTGCCTTTTTTTTTTTAATTAGGAGAAAAAATTGACTAATTTAACATAAACTTATTGAACCATACATTTCTTTCTCGCATATGTCAACTATGAAAGCCCCTACAGAGCTAGTTTTCTGAGAAATGCACTTTAGGAAAAAGTATCCTATTCTAAATAACACTACCTTATTTGTATGAATGTTAAAGTTGACAAGATTATTCCCTTTGGAAAGAAATTTGTCCTTATCCATCTTTTTATCCACAAACTTAATGGAACAGTAGGTGTTAGTAAATGCTTCTTGAATGAGTAAAAGCATCTTCACAAACATTATGAAATGTAACCTCCATAAAGTCTTTGGAGGTAGTTGTTGTAATTTCCATTTTACAGAAGAGACTTAGAGAAGATGAATTACATTCCCAATTTCAGAGTCATGCTCTAAACACACACACACACACACACACACACACACACACACACACACGGAGTTTTGACAGTCTATACATCAGAGACATATTTTCGTTGTCTATAACCAATTGGTTTTCTACATGAAACATTAAAATTTAGTGAATTCTGATGCACCTAAATGTCATCTTCATTTTATTATTGTACTGTAACTAACCATGAATGATATTTTTTAAAGTTTTAACTATGTTTAAAAGTTCTTTAGGGTCAGTTTCGCATGGTATTAAAAAGTGGGAGGAAATTTTCGGAATGATAGAAAATATTTTGATACTTTCTTGAAACTTCAGCTTTTCCCCAGAAATGTCTTAGCATATCTCTTCTTGTAGCTTTTTTTGAATATTACATTTTTTAAAACTCATTGATATTATAAATCTTATATATAATTGTGCACTTTATTTTAGTTTCTTAAAAGTTTATCCTAAAATCTTATCCCACTTGAAGCTTTTCAGCACTAAATTACAGAAATCCTTCAGGGTGAATGTAATCCAAACTTTGTATTATTTTTCTCTATATATTTTTACCTTACCAGCCTCTATCAAACATTTTTTCATAGTTTTATATGCATTTCTAGTAGAATAGGGCAGAATATAAGTAAACAGAAAATTTAGGCCTTTAGTAATTATGCAGTAAGTAAATTATTAATTCCCTCTTTTTTCCTCCATATTCTATTCACATATTTAAATCAAACCAGTAATTCAAGTAATGCTTACTTCAGTATATATCATATTTACCAATTTGCTTACATTTTTACCTTCTATGATTTCTTTCCAGAGTATGACATACCATTGAATTGCCATTACTTTTTCCCAAAGTCTAAAATGTTGCCAAATGGGCCAAGTGTGTTGTGTATCTGATGACCTGCACTTACCTTTCAACTAAAAGTCACCCAAAAAAGTATGTTCTGTGTTTTTCTGTGGCATTGTATCAATCAGGGAAGAATTCATGATATCCTCAGGACCAATAGAAGCAGTTGACTCACGTTTGCCTGATATTCCTTTTAAATGCCTGGCATTGCTCTCACTTCTTTATTCCATTAATGCCTTTAGAAATTAATAAATTCTTTCCCCAGAACCCTCAAGCTTGCTCAGAATACCAGAATGTATTTCTTTATTTAGTAGGTACTTGAGAGAAGTGTTTTCTTTTTCTTTTTCTTTTTTTTTTTTTTTTGAGAGAAGTATTTTCTATAGAGCAGAAATTTTAATACTGTTACTCCATTCTACTATGTGGTTTGTTGATTATGCAGACAAATCTTTGGTGACCATAATAATAAACAGTGGAATATTTAGAAATATGTCAGAGATATACATTCTTTATCTTAATTTATCCTTAAAAATAAAATAAAGCTGAATACTAGGACTGGGAGTATTGCTTGTTCCTGCTGGTTGTCAGACATGATGTTTCCTGCAGATGTACCCACTGTCTGAAACTGATAGTGAAATGTACCTACTTCATTCTTCATGTTTACTGACGGTCTTGCTTTTGCAACTTTCTGCAAGGAAAAAACAGGAAATTCTTCCCCCCTATGGTTTTTCCCAGTCTTAGGCACTGGTTTCATTAGCTTTCTTCCACTTTCCCTATGAACAAAAAGATTAGTTTTCCCTTCATAGTGTATACACTGGTTCAGGCAAATCAATTTGGATATTAGTGATTTTTGTATTTCAGATGCTAAACTGCTAAATTCCTTTATTTGTGCACTTACTCCAATTATGTATTTACCAATTCAGTGACAATATTGGTAAGGGAAAGGTGTATTAGGAATTATCTTTATAAACACTTATGCATAGGTGCACTCTATATGCTACTTCTTTAATTACAAATTAGATTATTTATAATCAAAATTTTTATCTTTGCTAGATAAATTTAAAAGTTTAGAAAGAAACCTTTAGAACTATACTTTACAGGCAAGTGGACTTTTTAACATCAATAATCATTGGACTAGCCTGATAGCCAGAAAAGCTAAGGAAGATTCAAAAAACTTTCCCTGGAATTTCTAAATCTCATCCTTTTGCAATTACTTGAGTGTTAATAAAACAATATGCAGGACTTTGTTTCTCTATTCTTCAGGCAAATAAAAATTAACTGAAATCACCTACCATCCTTCCTTTAGGATTTAATAATGTAACCTGCACACTTGTCATGAAAGAACTGTTGATTAATGCCCCTGTTGTCATTTGTAGAAACACATACAGATTTTTAAGTGTAAATGTTTTATCTTTGTTCTTAATAAAAAAAAGTTTTCTCTTGTGTAAACAACTAAACTTGACCTGCTGCTCTCTTTCCTATAAATGTTAGAACAAAAATGATTCACCTTTGACATGAACATTAATATGTAATAGTGTAAGGGGAAATGGGAGTAAAGCAGTGGCAATCCCAGAACTTTGGAAGCAGGTTTTATGTACTCATCAGTAATGATCATTAAAACTCAAAGGGTTCAGAGTTCAATCTAGCTAAGTATCAAAAAGGTCAAATTTATGTAGTGTCCCTGTCTTCCTCAAGCATGTGGGATCTCCTTACCTTTCTGAATGAATAGATGGGTTATTTTCTTCCTGGTGTTAACACTTTTCCTGCTTCCTAATCTAAAACTACTATTTATCCCTTTCTTTTTAGAAACTAAGAAACCTTGACTATTCAGTTCTTATTGCAGAATTAGTTTTACAAAACCTATACTTAAAATCTCCCATAAAATTATTTTTGTTAGTTTTTTATCAGGCTAGGAGGTTACTAGTCCTAAAAATCAATGACAAAGTGCAGACTTCCTGAGTACAAGTGCTTAAAGCATTTGGGAAATATTTGGAATGAAGATGCTGACCTGCTTTCCTTTGTATTTGATTATAGCTATCTAATTATAACCACTCAAAGCCATCAAATTAGTGTCCTCTTCATTGCATTTTAAAACAACAAAATTATTTTCTTTTTCATATCACTAAAATCATTTTCTTCAAAATTTTGTGTTGAACATTGCAGTGTCATTGTTAGCTAAAGTGAGAAACCATCCCTTTAGCTTTTATAAATTGTCTTTACCTCCTGAGTTCTATAGTCTTCTGAGAATTTGGCTTATCCAAAAAGAGATTCTGTGCCTTCCCAAATGAGAAGGAAACCTTTTGTCAGCATCTTGTCTGAGTTGCCTCCTTGACTACATAGGTCATGGGAGGTCTATGTTGAACATTAGTCTTTGGCTGTATCACAAAACTGGTATTGAAGCACAGGCCAACTCCCAGAGTACAAGGGTTAAAGAGGCAATTAGTCACTACAAAGCAGAGTTGTGACTGTCTTCTGGTGAGGAACTGCTTAACTCTTTCATGAATAATGCCTGAAATCTCTCTCACCTTCTCAGTGCTTTTATAGTCCACTAAAATAGGCAACCAATTTAAATTAAAGGTGAGTTTAAAATATAATATGTATTTAACATAAAATATGTATTTACTAAAAATATGAATTGAGACTTTCATATCAATAAATGAACAGAAATGGACAGGGATTATCATCTGTTTTATAGTCCATCTAAATTGAACAGTATTCATTTTAACTATTTGGAAACCTACCAAGTCTCTTTAAAATATTGCAAGCTTTACTATAAATGCTCTATTATTATGGTGATAGAAATGGTTTTGAGATTACCATATTTTAGCTAACTGACTTTTTTGCAGGAAAGGAATGACTTCTGATGAATTATGACTCACTAAAGTGGGACATAGTTTTTAATGTTTGTATGTCTGTTTTTCTTAAGGTCCTGGACTTTTGCTTCAATACAGTACATTTTTATTACATGTAGGATGATAAAATATTCTCTGCTGCCCTCCATATTAACATATGTCAGATGCTATAAAGATAGCACTAGCCTTAACTGTACCAAAAATTTTTGAAGTGTCTGGATTCCCCTAGAATTATTGGCTGTGAATTGATGGAATCTCCCCTGCAAACAAACAAACAAACAAAAAACCTTAACAGAAGAAGGTTGTTGTTTTTTACATTTGCTATTTCAAAGTATTTATATTTGTTTCCTATTAAAGGATGAATAAATTGGTGAATTATTAAGTCACCTTTAATTTTTTTTCTTTCCTTCCTTTCTAGCTCTTCCATTAATCCTGAACTACTACTATCTTCTGTTGATTTTTAGTAATTATAGAGATGGTGATACGTGATTTTTCTCCTTTTAGGTATGAACATTAATTTTAACAATAACAATAAAAATTTAGTATCCTCCTTGAAGGATTTAAGTATTATATCTACCATTTTATAATAACATGACTGATAATATCTTTTAGTATTTCTTTTTTTTTTATTGTATACAAATGGGATACATGTTGTTTCTCTATTTGTACATGGAGTCAAGGCATACCATTTGTGTAATCATATGTTTACATCTTTTAGTATTTCTAATACATAGTTTACATTCCATAAACATTGTTGAATTAAATAAATAAAAACTTAGCACCTTTTTTTGTCTCTTGCATATTCTGAGGAATGCTTCTAAAAAGTTGACTCAGATTATTACATAATGTTTAGTGTAGTTGTGGTAAAAGGATGAAACAATGGCTAAAATTAAAAGCAAATTTTAATAAATGTGTATTTTTCAGTATTATAGGCTTAAGTTTATCTGAAAAACATTTTAAAGCATCCCAAGAACATTGAAATTGAATTAAACCTACATTTACTGTATAAACGTATCATGATGATCATTTCTAAATATATTAGAAAATATTATTTCACTATTGTATTACTCCTTCAGTATTGAATTCTACTTACTGTGCAGTAGGAAACCTACCTAATATTAAGAGTCTCTGAGAGCGGTCCAGAAAGAAATTAGTAAGTGATGACATCTACTGTGCCTCCTTGCCCTCAGTGGTATAATATCTCTGCTAGCAAAGGTGCAAACCCATAGAATTTAAGTTTTATTGGCAGTTCACTTTATAGCCACTTTTTTGGTATGTCTCATTTATAAATAAGACTGAAATGAGTTACTATTCTCAATTTTTAAACTTTCAAATCTTCTCTGTTTGACAAAATGGACATCAGTTTGCCACTGTTTAACTAGCAAAATGCCTAAATAAGTCTCAGATTTACTAATCAGATATTGGCTTTCCAGAGAGTAACACTGGATAAGCAAGAACTTTATGAGTGTCCTGAGATAATTGTCATGAACTGGTGGGTCTGGTGACATTTTGCGTGTCACTCCTAGTCTTTGCCACTGTTTATATTAAGAACAGCCTTTGAGCAAATGGTATAGTGTTTTAATTGAAAATTAACCTTTAAAAAATATTTTGGCAAATATCATTTCTATGAAAATATCTTTAGAAGTTTATGTGAAAAATTGACTTGAGTATGTATTTGGTACTCTGTTGTGAATGGAATTGTACAGAAGAACACTTAGAAGACTGTGCTATAAAATACAAAGTTTACTCATTAAATCACCTTAGTGCCATCTGTCATGTTCCTGAAATAATCTTACATTTGTCATTTATATGCAGTTGTTTAAAGATAAAAATAACTATTTCATGCTGTTTATGTGAAATTAAGCTATCCTGTTACTATAAAAAGTACCTATAAATATAATGCTTATAAATGAAATTGTACCCAAGTATAATAATGGAAAACATGCTACTAATAGATTCTTGAATTGACCCATCTTATAAATGTTTATGTGTAAATCTATCTTTGCCCATAGAAATCTTTTACGTTGTACGTTTTCTGAGAGCAGGGTATACCTGTAAATCATGAACATTCATTTATTGTACTGGGATTGGATTATTCTTCAGTAAAACTCAATTCTGGACCTTAGAAAAATCAATCAGATATCATTATTCTTTTTGTAAGATGCCAAATTATGTTTTGGTGACCCCTGCTATCATTTAAATGACCTATGTATGAATTAGGATGAACTTCTGCAGCACACAATTGGACTGTTTTCTCCCTTGTCACTCTCTTTAGATCTTGTAAACTTTTTTCAGGTGCATGACTCTGTGTGTGTGGGGGGGTGGATGTGGGTGTGTGTGTGTGTGTGTATAGATAGGGTGGTTCCTATCTATATTATATAGCCTCTCTTATTGGCTTGTTTAATTTCAAGAAATGATGAAAATGAAATTCTATTTCTAAACTCCTACATAGATCACTTTTACAGTGTATTTGCTTTTCAGGAGTTTTGAGTTTTGAACTACATGTTTATTCAACTTTAAACATACCTACCATCTTGTTGCACTTACTTATCAATTATTTTTCAGTTCTCTTTATAATTATTTTTGGTTTAAATCTGTGGGGTTGTTTTAGTCCTGTTGTGTTTTTTTCTTCTGCTTAAAGATATATCTGTTACTCAAATATGAAAGTGATTTAGGAAAGAACATCCAAAAGTTTATTTAGAAATTCACCAAGCTACACGCTAATGCTTCTGTAATGGGGACATTTCTTTTCACACCTCTAAGGTGATTGAGCCTGTCCTTTAAAGTGAGATTTGCAAACTAGTGTCTGGCAGCTCCAATTAGCTTCTTTTTGGTTTGAAGCACATCACAAACAGTAACAAGGTCTCCTAGGACACTCCTCTTGCAAGGAATGTAGTCATATTTCCTCATTAATTCTTTTCAATTGTCACTAATGCCATGTTCCAGCTTTTGAGTAGGAGACAAAAAACATAAAAATTTGGTATGTAAGTAGAATGGGCCATTGTTTTCCATAATTCAAGGCTCTTTTGAATTCCTTTGATAGTTTTGAAGCTTACACAGCTTAATTCATTAACCTTTACCCTTCATATAAATCAGGTGATTAGGAATCTACTGCTAAGGAGACAGATTTTTCTCTCCACTGAAACTAAGTAATGCCTTCTCTGCTTAAAAAAAAAAAAATGTAATTTACAAAAGTAACCTTTCTGTTACTTTTCAAATTTTATCAAATGTTTCAGGTGCATTTTTTAGAACATTATCAAAAACAAGTGAGCATAAAATTGCATTATTATCAAAAATAATTATGGATGCTTTGAATACATTGGTGCAGGTTTTCTGGCACTTTTCTGTATTCTAAACTAGTTTTCCTATATGTACTCAACAGCTGTTACTCAAGAATTTACAATGCAATTAAAAATTAGCAATTTTTTAAAAATTATCTTTAGACCACTGCCAAAACATAAAAGCAAGAAAATAATCCAAGGAGAGACAATTCAGAATAAACTAAAGAGTATTTAAATAAACCTAGGATGTTTGCTTTGGAGAAATGTTTTTATATGAACCTTCATTTTAGGGAGAATGATGATATAGGATCTACAAAAAGATAGGTGGTTGTTCTGTGGTTCCTTATAGGTGAGACTAGAATGTATATCTTTTCCTGTTTCCTTTTGTGAAAGATATGTCCTTTATTTCTCAGAACTTGGGAAGATGGTTTAATAAGCTTAGCTATGCTTGACATACATGAGCTACTTAAATGGTATTTACTTTTCTTTGGCCTTTTTCCACTATGCCCTTTTCCCATATTATGAATTTCTCCTTAATAAACTTAAAGATTGTCATGTTCCCTAAGGATATTGTTCTTTCTCTGAGTTTTATAATTCTTTATGTTATCATGTGTGAAGTGTGAAATCTTTGAATATACTGAACTATATAGAATGTTGGTCATGTGTTATTCTGAGGTTTGTCTTCAAGGATGATGAGGATGGGGAGAGGGAAAAGGGAAAAATTTGAACACCAGTTACTGAGTTAGGGTTTCATGGCTTGTTTCTACAGACAAATCTGTAATTCTTCGTTGAGATTATTAAATATTCTCTTACATCTGTGAGTAGGAAAGGGACTGAAAAAGCAAAGATTTTAAATGTAGTCTTTGGTTCTGTCACTCCTCACTTAAAGACTGTTTTTGCAAACATTTTTACCTTTTTTTATTGCCATTTAAAAATGCCCCTTTAGTATGAATGTGTAACAACATTTCATAAGTGCAATAAAAGATGTGGGGAAAAAAAATAAAAGCAAGTAACAAAATAAAAGCAACAACAACAACAAAATGGCCTTTAAAATTTACATAAATACCTGTCATCAAAAAATTACTCCAGGGCTGGGGTTGTAGCTCAGTGGTAGAGCACTTGCCTAGCATGTGTGAAGCACTGGGTTCAATTCTCAGCACCACATATAAATTAAAACAATAATAAAATAAAGATCCATCAACAACTAAAAGAAATTTTTAAAAAATGTTCAAAAATATTACTCTGGTTTACCACTGTTTTCTACATACATACTCTATAGCAAACTGGCAATTGCTTTGATGGTAATGACTAGAGCATGTAAAACAGAGTAAATGTGGTTTGTAGGCTTGTGTTATGATAGTTATATATTCTGGAATGAACTGTAAAAGTTTCAAGAGAAAAGGACAGTCATCACCCATGGTCTCTCATCATGACCTCTTATCCCCACATTGCTGCCTTTAGACACTAGCTAGGGATGTGCAGCGGTATTCCATTTCCATCAATTTGCAATAACAGGAAAACACAAACCACTTCCATTTTCTACTCTCAGAACAATAGCTATTTTTATTTATTTGCTATTTATGTCAGCCATTCAGTTTTGTGTTTTAACATTATATTGAGTTTCAGTTCAGAGTCATAGAACTTAGAGTTTCTCTCCTCAAACATCACATCCATGAATGATAAAATTAAATTTTGCTGCAAATCCTCCAAGGAATAATTTTTGCCTCCATAAATTTTTATTCCAGGAATAGCCCAACGTTGGACATAACTTATAATACATAGGCTCTGATTACAGGGCAATTAAACACATTTGGAAATCCTGTATAACTGAACATTCAAGAACCATGCAAAAATTCTGGGTGATCCTTTGTAATAGCAAAGCACTCTCCTTCTTGTATTTCTCCTTTTTTTTTTTTTTTTTTGTCTTAGAAATACTACTCCTTAATCATGTGTTATCTCTTGGTATTACCTCTTGAGTAAGCTACATAATTGTATGTTATCTATTCATAATCATCCACACTTCCCGAATCTTTCTGTCACACAGGGAGGAAACCTGATTGTTGCAGCCTTTGATCAGTTTTGGGGAAATCTTCATCCAGTGATTGATTATCTTCTTTTATATAAGTATTGGTTCTCCTATGAAACAGCATTTGATCTTTCTTGTACAGTGAAATTGATTTGTTATTCTCTACCTGTATATCTCCAATGTTCATATATACTTTAGCATATCTAATATCGAATCAAGTAGATGGAACACAAATAGGATATTGCCTTTGTTTAGAGTTTTTCCATAATCAAACATCAAATCAGATATTTTGAACTATTTGAATAGAGCATGAGAACAAAATATAATTCACAAAATATAATTGTGGTCATCACAAACTTTTAAAACTAATTTGTTTTTGATAAGTTTCAAGGAAAACAGTAAGATATGTATCTATGATATTACAGAAAATGGTCAGGTGTTTTTAACTACTTAGGATTTTGCAATCATCTAGGGCCTTTCTTTTTATTCCTAGCGTATGAAATTGGTTTTTTTAGATTGTATGTAAAATGTGCTTATTGTCTATAATGTTTTATTTTTGTTTTTAGCCTTTATTTTAAATGAACTTATTAAAATGTTACATTAAAGCTAAATGACAGGGGATTAGGTTTAAGCATTTCCCTTCATAATAATCTGTATTAATCATAATTGCATTGTATTGCTCTTTTAAGATTTCTGCTGAAGTCATGGAAAAGCTTGTCCATTTTTATCATAAATCTTTTTTTAAAGTAACCCAAAATAGAATGTTTATCATTCCATTAAGACAAATTCTATAAAAATATTTTAAAAGAAAAATATGTCTTCTCTGTAACTAATTTAACCTTCAGTAATGAATTGTGTAGAGAAAAATTGTGTAAAATTTCCTGACATTTTATGAAGATACCTAAAAATAAGCCAAACAGCAAATAAAATATCTGAAAGACAGAGATGGATACATGAGTAATTTTTGATGGATTATACTCATAGGTATGAAATCACTTGATCCTTTCTTCCTAGAAAAGGTTAATGATTCTTTTTGCTTTTACCCTTTTACTTAACAGTTATTTATAAAGATTAAAACAGGAACTGCATTGGAGAATGTATATACCTATGTGTCAGTATAATTGTACAGGTTTTTCTAATATTATAAAGAACTGAACCTCAAAATGAATAGTGTTAATCACTATTTTTAATTCTTTTAATTTTGATTATCTTATTATCTGCTAGGGCTATTAGAGCAAAGTGTACCATTCAAAAACCTTTTAATGAAAACCAGAAAAGATTTTAAATCTTACACATCTATATATTATTAAAATGGCCAAAACCTACATAATGGTTTATTTAAAATAGTAAAAATAAAACATTTTAAGGTAAAAGATTTTAAGTTCTTCTGTGTGAAGATATTTCTTTAATTTAGCTTGTGTGTGTGTGGTGCTGGGGATCATACCTGGACCTCATGTATACTATGCAAATACTTTACCATTGAACTTCATGCCCAGCCCTATCTTTCATTTGTAGAAGTTACAGATTTTGATAACATGTTTGCCTTATGTTGAATAAAATTTTACAAAATGTGTATTTTTAGTGTTATCAAACTTCAACATTAATAATTGAACAATGAATAATATTGCTACCCATATATAATGATCATCCACTTACATTCTGCAGTTTCATTTTAATTATTTTAGTATAAAATGATGTATCTTCATTACATAGCATATGCTTTCTAGTCTTTTTTAACCAAATATAACCTTATAGGAACATCTATTTTTCACATCTTTAGTTTTTAAAAAATGCACTGGTCATAAATATATTTAATTAAAGCCATTTAGAAATTAGAGCATTTAAGTTTAAAGCAGGGAATATAATACTTTTCCTGAAACACCTTGAAAGAGGTTTGTTGAAAGAAGAGAGCTGTGGCATTCATCAAATGCTGACCTCTTCCTGTTATATTTGTGTCCAAACCTCTGCTAATTTAACTTGAAACGCATTAGTGTAACTCATCACTTTTTTGCATGTTTCAGGTGTGTGGAGGTCATTGCAAAGGAAGGACAAAACCTGAAAGAGCTATATTTGGTGTCCTGTAAAATCACAGATTATGGTATGTAATGAGCCATTGCCCTAATTCTTTTCAAGAATAAAAAGTTACAAAATCATTGAAAGTTTTTTCTTAAGAAATCAAGAATTGTCTTGTAGAAACTATTTATATTTGCTTATGCTAATTCCAATAAGACCTAAAACAAAACAACAAAAATTTATTATGCAATAATACACACTCATTCACATAAACATACATGTGCAGACATAGGATTAAAAAGTATGGTTGAAAAAACTAGGAAGTGAAGATAAATTTTAGAAAACTTAAATGCTTGATGTTATGAACATAAGTGAGAAAATTATTTTATTGAGTTTTTGTTTGCTTACTTTAATATCATGTCAAATGCACTGCTACTGACATTCTGAATGCTGGCCTGTGTTTAGATATATGGGAAGTAAAAGGTATACATTTGTATGCAACATTTTGAATTGTCTTACTTTTCAATATCCTTTCAAAGTGGAGGAAAGCAGGTTATAAAATATGAAAAATATCAAGTCACACTGTCACAGTAATAAATAAAATAACCTATGCCTTCCTTTTTTATTTAGCTTTATGTATAGTTTGTTAGTCAATGTGTGTATTTGTCCTGAATATAGAGTTTTAACTGGATAGTTGGCATTATAAGAGACTGAGTGGTTTCCTTTTAGGTTTTGTGATTTTTTTGATTTGTTCATTTAAGTTTGAGAATATGATGAATATGTTCCTACCTTGAGGGAAATTAATAATCCATTACTTTTTTATTGTTAACTTATGCATATGCTAATGACTTTAATCATAGGAGATTTGTATTTTACCAGTTACTAAATTCATCATTTAGAAAAACTACTAAAGTTATAATAAGTTGTAGAGTACTTATTTAGAATATTTAGGGCCTGGAAATGTAACTCAGTGATAGAGTATTTATCTAGAACATGTGAGACCCTGGGTTGGATCTATGCACGCACACTCAAAGGAATATAAAAATGATTTAAATTTAAAATATCTCTAATTTATGTTTATCTATAATTTTTCTGTGTTGTTGAGTTTTCCTTGCAAAGAGGTGTGTTTGTTTGTTTGTTTGTTTTTTGGTGCTGGGGATTTGAACCCAGGGCCTTGTGCTTGCAAGGCAAGCACTCTACCAACTGAGCTATATCCCCAGCCCCAAAAAGGTGTTTTGACATATTTTTTTTCCTCGTAGTTTAATGGTTTGGCATATTAAATTGTCACTTAGATGTGGTAATCTCTAAAACCTACAATATCTCCTATTGTCTAGTTCCTGAAGAGTACTCCCTACCTAGTATGGAGCATATTGAAAATAAATACGCACACGTAGATTTGTTGATGACTGATACATTCGTTCATTCCAAACTCTTGGCATTCAAGGACTTTATGATCAGTCTCATCAGTCTCCTAACTGCTTCTTTGGTCCTATTGTGTATTTCTCCCCTTTACCTGTTCATTGCCAGTTGGCAGATTGCTATTAGCTAAGAGCTATGGATTAAATCCCTTAAAATGAACTCCTCTGAGTTTCTACAGTGAAAAATGTCACTAAAATTACACTTTGTTTTGGAGGCATAGAGATATTTTGTCTACTAACAAAGCTAGTGCCCAGAACTTACCTGTTAATTGTCAAGTACAAAAAAAGAAAGAAAGAAAAAGGAAAGAAAGAAAAGTGAAGGAAGGGAGGGAGGGAGGGAGGGAGGAGTTTTGGACTTAAGACAGATCTAGGGTAAGTTTTGTGTTTGCTCTTTATCATTTGACCTTAGGGAAGTTCCTTCACATATCTCAGGTTTAGTTTCCTCACTTGTAAAATAGAAAATCAATGCCCCTATGTGCACCCAGCCTAGTTTAGTGAGCAACATAGAGAATACTGCTTGTAAATGTTGACTTCTTATAGAAGGAAGGATAGAGGCAAGATTCACTAAGTATTTTTCTGCTTCTTCCCTTTCCTAGGTCCTGGAAGAAGTTTTTGTTTTAGTTGTTATTACTGTTGCTACTCTTTTGTGATATTCTCATGTTCTGGTTTTTGAGATAGTAAGGGTTTTTTTTTTTTCTGCTGCTGTGTTTAAAATATATTAAAACCTTGCCAATATAGTCAACACTTATTTGTATTTCTGAATTACTTAGGTCAGTGGTTCTCAACCTTATCTGAACATTAGAACACCTGGGAAGTTTCTAAAGCATATGAGCATGTGAACTTACCTAATATAACCAGAATTTCTATGTGTTGGGGCTCAGGAAGTGATTTTGTAAAACCTGCCTGTGATGAGCAACTGAAAAGAGTACCTTGGGGAGGAATCAGAAGTGAACGTTTTGGAGACCTCCTTCCATTGTGATGAGAAATCAATAATGATTTAGCTAGAACTTCAGTCCCTCCAGCTTCAGGTTTTCTGCCTCACTTCTTCTTCTTTCCTTCTTTCCTTGAGTTTGAGATATTTAAAGCATTCATGGTGAGTCTTTGAGAATGTGTTTATTCTGCTTTCCAAAATGTTGGGTCAAAATTGAGAAAGAGGAGAAAGGTTAATAGTTCATAAGATTATACTATAATTGCTATTTTATTATAAAATGCAAACAAATTACTGAAACCTCAGCTAATCATTTTCCCTAGTACAATGCCAGTAACTTTTGAGTAATTTTTGTCAAAAAGACAAAAAAAGATTATTCTTTGCAACCAGAGAAACATCATGTTGTTGGAGGTAACTGCTTTGTTAGGGAGGCTTTCTATACTCTCTTGCCCTATTTTAATTATAAATTCTAAGACAGAAAAAAAAATATGCCTTTGCCTGGATAAATAGAAACAGTGGAAACATAGTCTCTAGAACTTCTTGATGACTGAAACTACTTTGAAATTGTCAAATTTGACATACACCTGATACTGAGAGAATTTCATTCTTCAAATAACTGCTCTGTTTCTACTTCCTATTGCTGTACTCATGTTCATGTTGGCCATTTTATTGGCTCCTTGCCTCCTCTTCCTGTGGGAATGGGTTTGTTTATGCTTTCAGTATCATATACTGAGAATTTTGAGGATGTTGTGAAGGATGCATTGATTCAGAAACCGCAACTCACCTGGCATATCCCTTGTAATTTTTGTCAAGATTCTCACAGGTGTTGAATGTGGTATGATAGTACTCCACGGCACCTGGCCAGGCTGTTAGGAAGTTATGTTCATTTTATTTGATATATGATATAGTTGTCATGAAGAAAGCTATCAGGCTAATAGGCTTCTAACTCCCCAAATTAAACATAGATCTTAATGGTAAAGAATAGCAATTATAAACAAATCGATAATTTAGGCATCATTAAATGGAAAATACAGTCTTGAGAAATGGCTCCCTGATGAGAAATCTAATATTGTTGCTCTTCCATCACTGAACAAATGTATATCATAGGCAGAATTGTGGAAAGGAACTAAAACTTAGTAGTCAGAGACTCATCTTACAATTCTAGCTTTGCCTCTTCTTTACTTTGTAACTTAGAGTAAGTTACTTAAACTCCTAATTTTGTCATCTGTTTAACCACATGATACTATATACCACATAAGGTAGAAAATGACTATGAAACACTCCTCTAGTGCCTGATGGCAGAGTGGACACTTACTAATTGGCAGTTCTTATAATAGCAGACTGTTCTCCTCCCCGCTCAGGATCAGCCCTTCACCTCCTTCCAATGCTGCTTTTCTGTTTGTGGAAATAATTTTTTAGAAGTCTGACCTATTCAGTCTATAGCTGCCTAATTGACTTCCAGACCTAAACTATCAGTAGAGGGGAAGAAAGATGGAACAAATATTAATTATCTCCCTATCATCTTTTATTTTTAATTTTTTATCTGTTCTTTGCATTACCTTTTGGACAATTTTATATTGGTTCCTCTAATGATTTTCTATAGTCCTAGAATATTTTGTCAGCTAATAATTTCTAGTCTACCTTTTGGTACTCCTCCCTTAGAAAAATGTATCTTTGCTTTTAAGAAGAAAACAGAAATAGATATCAACCTGTATTGCTCAAGTTTATGGAGGTCAGAATGGGTCTTTCTCTTGGGTTGCATTGCACCTTATATGGTGTAATAAATGAGATGGATGTATAAAGCACTTATCTCCATTAGTGTCTGCATAGTAAATTTTACCACTGTGACCCTGGTGTCAGAGGGCAGTTGTAAAAAGGACCCAGGTTACTTCTGTCTTGTTAGCTCATTTCTTTTGACTTTAGCATTCCTGAGGGCCCTTAGAAATATACTCCAGATATTTTTTGTTTCCTTTCTCAAATTGTTGACCTTTAATTAAAGAAGATTATAAACAGTGAACTACTGATGTTGTTTGGAGGCCTACAAGATTACTGACAACCCAGAGGCTTACTCTGCACCACTCCATGTGCTCCTGTTACTTCCAAGCGTCCTTGGACTGCTCTTCCTGGTCCTGTTTTTAGCTTCCCAGTATTGTTCTTGGCCACACTATGTCTCTGCAGTCTGGGATTTGTAACATAATACCAAGACGACCTCCCACAAAATTTTTGGTTCACTCAGGATGAAAGACCTCCTAAATCAAGAAGGTTGCTAGTCCACAGTTATCATTGAAGATGTCATTTAAGTTGATCTACCAATCACAGACATGGTATATATTCATTCTGTCTAAAAAAAAAAAAAAAAATTGATTCAGTACCCACTGTGTTAGATGCAGGAGATGTGTGGTTTCTGTGTTTCTGGAGCTTTCATTCTTGTGGGATCAGAGACAAAGCTAGCTAGCCTGCTTATTATTTAAAAAAAAAAAAAAAAATGTAATCCATCTCCTTCCAGACAAAGAAGAATGGCAGGGAGTGGCTGGGTGAGATTAATCTTTGTTTGGATATAACTCATGCCTCACCCCAGTCTTGTTGACCTTATAACACTATTGAAAGATTAATAGGTTGTACCTTCCCTACCCCTCCTTGGGATACCAGACCTCTTCAAGCTGTTAGTTAACCCAAATTAGGAGCTAGAATATATTATCAAAATAAGCACACTCAAGAAACTAAAGAAGTCCAAACAAGCATTTCAGGTTACACCATTAACCAGGATGCTTCTTTTTTTTTTGCCAAAGCAATACTGATAAATAATTCAAGAAAAATCTTATAACAAAAATAATTTTGCTCTTTATTGCATCATCTTATTTTTCATATAAATGTGTATTTCATTGAATGAGGTTCCATTTAAAATATAATATCTAGTTTTTCCCTTTTATTTTTTTTTTTTTGCTTTCAAAATATATTGCAAGATTGCTGGGTAAGATTCAACTCTGTCAGTAAGAATAGCCGTAGGGACTGGGGTTGTATCTCAATGGTAGAGCACTTGCCTAGCAATGTGAGGCACTGGGTCCAATCCTGAACACCACATAAAATAAATAAATAAAATAAAGGTATTATGTCCATCTACAACTAAAAAATTTTTTTTAAAAAATAGCTCAAATAGTTGTAAAGTGATAGAGAAGAACTTTAAAACACACATTTGCAAGTCAAAAAGAATGTCTGTTTACAGCTTATTATTCACCCTGTCTCTCCATTCTATTATTTAAATATAGATAGCTTTTATTATTTCTTACAAAATAGTACTAAAATGCCAAATCTTCTGTTGTTGCAAATTTCCCATTTATATGTCCATCTTGTACATTATTTCTCCCGACTTCTCATTCTTATTTTATTCTTAAAGTTCCTCACTGCTGGATTTATATTCCTGCTGTCATATTTAGCAGGTGTTATGATCTTTTTTCCTTCTCTGTAATGGACACAAGTTTTCACCAAAAAAAAAAAAAAAAATGATATTTAAACATAAATTTTTCTAAATACTTTTTTTGCTCAACAGCAAAGAAATTGTTGACTTTCTTCCCTATTTCCTATGACATCCCTATGCTGAAGCTATGTAATCTTGAAATAAAAGACTGAAAGACTGAACAATGATAATGCTTACCACTATGTCTTGCCATAATAGAGTGCATATTTCCCATCTATTAAGAAGGACTTCTTAAAATATTCCTTAAAAAATATTACCACAACCCACTCAAAAATTAATTCTATGTATAGAATTTAATTAAGAAACCTATTTTTACAAAACAAATTGTAAGGCTGGGGTTCTGGCTCAGTTCTTGCACATGTGAGGCACTGGGTTCAATTCTCAGTACCACATTAAAAAAAAAAAAAGATATTGTGTCCATTTACAACTAAAAAAAAGTTTTAATTGTCCTGTTAACTGTTAACCTCTTAACTTTCTTACACCTCCAAGTGCATATAAGCCTGGGTTTAAATTCACTTTTTATAACTGAATACTAAATTTCAATATTTGTCTTAGCCACTAACTGAAATATTAACTTTCCGACTTTCCTCATTTGCTTTTTAGCATTTCTGAAGAATAGTGTTTAATTTTAATATTTGTCTTCTGAAGAGGTCTTCTTTTATAGATATAGAAAATTTATCCCAGATCACATAAACAATCGTTTTTCACAGTGCCCATTTTTAACTTTCATTGTTCAGTACCTTGGGTACGCAGACAAATCATTTTTTCCTTGTACCATGCAATAGTACAAGAATCATGATTGATCATTATCAGTGTTGAGTAGATCTAAATAGAACTGTCATAAAAACCAAGATAATTGAAAAAGGCTAGATTTCCCATATCCTAGAGAAGAAATCACTTCCTAATGTTTAAAATTTCTTCAAAATGAATGTCTTGAGTGGTAGTGAATCCTCCATTAGAAAAGCTATTCAAGTAGAGATACTTTCTGTGGGAGGATATAGAAGCATTGGGTAGGGAATTGACCTATTTGGTCTTTAAATCTGGGATTTATACTGGAATGGTTTTAATATTTTGTTTCATTCGGCAAATGTTTATTCTGTGTGTGAACACTGCTGACTGAGCACTGTGGAAAATAGAGAGAAGGAGGGAAGGAGATACATGAGAAGTACATACTCAGGCACTGAGAAAGAAGACACACCCATAAAAAACTTTCTAACATATTAAGCAATATGATAGTGTCAATTAAGAAAAAGAAGAAGCCCCATAAGATGTAGGAACTCAGGGGAGGACAGAATCATCATCAACTGCAGTATGTAGAGAAGCATCCATGGAAGAGGAGACATGGGAGGACAGAGTTGAGAAGGAAAGGCATTTGAGGTAATGCAGCCCAAGGAAAGGCTCAAAGCAAGAACAGGTGTCTGAATGGATGAGTTTGTATGCATTGGCTAATCTAAAGAAGGAACAGAGATCATCCAAAGTGATTACGGGCACACACACGGGAAAATTTTGAAGAACCTTATGAAAATATTCTCGTTGAAAATTCAGGGTAAGTTCCAATTTTTGTTGCAACTTTTTCTGTCTTATTCACCATTCCCATGGCAACAACTTCACTTAACATGTATAAAAAGAAATAGTTACTTTAGGTTATAACTATTAATCAGATGTCCAGTTCAGTAGTAAATAAGTCAAATGTGAACTTTTGTAATAGTAATAATGATGGAATAACTAAAATTTATTGAGTACTTTCTGTGGGCATTATTTATTTAATTCTACTTTAGATAGGTACTATGGGTATTCAGGCTTACAGATGTGGAAATGAGGGCTTAAAAAGCTCAACTTCACGTAGCTTATGAATTACATTATCATATGGAAAGTAACACTGCATAGTATATATTAAACATTAAAATAATTCATTTTACTCCATGTCCATCACTGATTAGACTCACATCCTTATATCTGCTAATATAAAATAGGGTAAGCCTCTCTAGAAGATCTTTCCCTTTTCATCTGTTAGCCGAACTTCCATATATAAAGAGCAACTTCCTTTGTCAACTTTTTGGTTTACCTGAGTTTAATTTATGTAGGAAAGGCGAGAATAATTTGTATTTTTCCCCTTTTTAAAAAGTTTTCAAGGTACGGAATTGGTTCATAGTGTCTTCCACAGATGACCGATAATAAGTTGCTGTTATTTAACTATTATTTTAAACTTATGAATTATTTGTTCTTCCTGATATTCAAATTGGTCCTGTCTTTGATAGTAGAAGCTTTGTATTGGTTCCTGTGTCCTTTGGACGTGGATCCATTGTGTCAAGATAAATACCTGTTTTAAATTTCATGGTAGAAACATGGGACCATCCATTTTTCCAAAAATTCTGGTGACTTTGAGTGAATTTTTCTAAGTCTGGGTATTTTCTGCTGAAAACTCCAGCTTAAAATCTATTATATACCTAATCACAGGGCTATCCTTCCCACTGTAACTCAAAAGTCATACCCCCCAAGAGTCTTAAGCCATCTTTATTCAATAATTCTCAGTATACTAGAAATATCTAATATCTTATGTCCAGTACTCTCTTAATCCACAGCCACACTGTCTGTTTTTGGAAGTTAAGGGTGGTATTATAAAAGGAGTAGTTTTATATTTTAGCTACTTCATCTACTTGCAGGGAGGGATGACCTTCTGATTTTGCATGTCTCACATTTTCTTCATGTAAGGAAGTATTGAAATTGGACCTCTTGGAGGCGGCCATTTGGAAATAAATAAAGTAGTGTTCATACAGTAGTATAGACTTATAAACACTCATGCAGGAGCTTTCAGCCTTCTTCTGTAGTGAAAAATACATTTTGCATTTAAGGTGCTTGATAGACTGTCACTAAGTTGACAACATCACTTACTAAGACAACCAGCAGTTTGTAAACACTGTCATAGTTCTACTTTCCCTCAATGGATACATAAGTACTAGATGTATCACTGAATGACTTGCATGAGTAGAAAACTGATGGATTTCCTTGGTACAAAATAGATATTGTTCTTGGGGTAGAAGGCAGCAACCTTCTCAAGCTCAACAAATATGTTGATCTTATTATCTTTAATATCAGGAGTTAATATTCTTTCCAACTCACATTTTTGGGAGTAAGAAAGTCAAACAGATATCAGAATAGGATAAATATTAAATGGAACTTTCTCTTGAGACAAATCAGTTTTGTTAATTTAATTTCTGAACTAACTAAATCAAACTTACTTTTAACTTAAATATTAAACTGTTAATTTTAACCCTTATCCCTAAAACATTCCCTTGGGGTTAAGACTCAGTCACCTAGAATTTCTCTGTCAAATATGCTTTTCCCCCTTGGGTCTATCTGCATAACATTAAATAAATAGTTTGAACTTTTCAACTTTTCAAACAATTGTGTTGCATTGACATGGTTGATACTAGCCTCTTTGCTTCTCTGTGCTGTCTGTGCCAGATGCCTGAAAGTGACTTGGCTGTCACTGGATATGACTGTGTGTGAGTAGAGAAAAGGAGATTTTTTTTTTTTTTAAGTAAAAAGAAAGAATAAACAAAAGAAAATTCATTGTGTCTTTAGGAAGTTATGATACCCTTCTAACATCTATATGTCCTTTTTAAAAATGACCTACATTCATACTGATGTAAGGGTTGCTGGCCAAGACACTTTTATATTACAAATAATTCTTAGAAGCAGAAAAAAAATTGTGTAGAAAATTAGCTGAGTACTGTTTGCTGATTGATTTTTGTATATTTTTAATTGTCCCTATTTCTTTCTTAGGTTAAATCCCATCCCCCTCCCCCGCTTTTTACTGTTTGCTCATATATGGCTCCAGGACCGTCTCCAAGAAAGCACTTTTGCTTTGCAAATAGTTTATTTCCTCTCATCGAGGATTCTTTTGTTTTATTTGATTTAATATAATAATACTCAAGTAGGACATTTCTCTGAAGGCAGCCTTGGAAAGTTGAATTTGGAAGTTTGAAGCCCAGACATGCTGCTCTGGTATTCTGAGGACCAAAATTCATGAAGAGAACAGTTCATAGCCAAGCCATCCTCAGCTCAAATGATACTCTCTGAACATGCTTGAAAGGTCTATTTGAAATTCTAAGTTATTTCTATTCAATAATAATCAGTTACCTTTAAAGTGAATAGGAATAATTAGGGCTGGAAGTGTAGTTTAGTGGTAGAGCACTTGCCTACTATGTGCAGTATTTGATTCCCAGCACCACAAAGAAAAATTTGTGTGTGTGTGTGTGTGTTTTATACACACATACATATGTATTTGTCATATATGCATGTTATTATAACATGAGTTACTATAATATATATATAGCTAATACAATTTGAAAACCCCTGAATGAGTATAAGACCATATAGTAACATATATACATAATATAGTTTGAAAGCCCCTGAATGAGTGTAAGACCACATAGTAACATATATACATAACATATATATATAGCATATATATGTATGTATACAAATTCATGTTCTATGTATATAAATGACATACATATATGATAATAAACAAAGATGTATTAATAATAAAATTTAAGCTGCTAGTCTTGAACAGCAATTAGGAACTTATAGTTTCAGCTCTGTAAAATAGATGAATGTTTGAAATTCAATCAGTCCTATTTCATGTTGAGGCAAATGTACTTGACTTTTTTTGAGAATCATACCGTCTGCTGTGGTTTACATAAGAAATTGGGTGAAGTCCTCTAAAGCATGTGTTTTCAACTTTGCCTTTACTACACACCTTGCAATCAAGGTTTGCAAGTGATTTACTTTCTAAAGAAATTATAAACTAGATCAGATTGAGTGACATCTCTTTTTCACTCTCTTGGATTCTGATATAATTTTCTTAGGTGACAGGAAAAGGAGTAAATTTATCAAGCATGCTAAAATTAATACATAGTTGGTGGTTTCTTTTTTGTCCCAGGTTTTGGTACATGGCACTTCCCAGTGCAAATAATTATTAATTTTTCACTTGTTTCTGAAATCTATTATTATGAAGCTAGCCTCCTATTTCCCATATGCATATTTCCCCCAAAGTTCTTTCACATTCTTTTACTTTCACAGTATTTGGCAACTCAAGCAAATTCAGGGAATCTACCACAGATATGTGCTGCACATTAAATATCACCCATCACATTCATCATTCTGTGGGGTAACACACTGATTCTAGAGCTAGGGGCGCTTTGGGATAAATAAGGCACAAATGGTACATAAGTAAAATAAGATTCTCTTCAAACACAGAAAGGTATAGCCTCTCCATAGTTATGCTGATTTTATCAAGAAGCTCATGCTTCATCTTTTTAGCTAAATAGACCATTGATTTGAAATCTCTTCGACTTTCTCTGATTTATGGAAAATATAATTTTAAAATTTTATTCAATAAATTGAGCTTTATTTTTACTAGCATGAGTACCATATATTTTTAAATTATTTCTTTTTATGATACATAATTTAAATTAGAAACCCACCATAATTTCTTAAGATTACCTGGTAAATGGAAAGGCTCTTTACAACATGTTTTACATATAGTGGGCTCTACAAATATTTACTGCTATTTTTTTCAACTTTAGGAAACCAGTTAAAATTGTAGAGTTAGACTTTGGAGCTATGTGATATATTTTAGACTATTACAAGTCTATCTAAATCTATAACCTGCTAGGAAAGATAGACTCTCTTCCTGCTTGTGATTGTAATATATGATTTGTGTGGACTCGGGACTGTCTTACAAATGCATTTAGTATTTTCTGAACCAAGCTTCTGTTCTGTGCCAGGCAGGTTTCTAACTATGTGTGCTCCATCCACTGATTGACTGACTGAGAGGCAAATTATTCTCACTAACACATACTCAATTCCCAACTACTATAGAAAAGATGAACTCTGGGGCCAAAATTGGACCCTCACTAACAAAGCTTGCTGTCTGCCAGTAGTAAGGCTTACACAGTGAATGAAAATTCAGTGACCTATATTCTTACATTTAAATCCTTGAAAATTTAAATTAAAACTTTGTCAACAGTAATTCTAACCATACTGAGGCAAAAAGAGCGTTCCCTGCAATCTGGCAGCACTAAATGTAATTCATAACTATCAAAAATCCGTTTTCTCTGCATAACTTTTAAGAACGCTCCTGATGTCTTGAAAATTCCATGCAATTTTCTTTAAAAGTTGGTTTGGAATGCCACTGTGCATCTTGAAGCCCACATACAGTGAGTTAAATTACAGCAATAGCATATTTCTCAAGCACCATATAGTTGCAAATCCTTTATCCTAAAGTACATAGTAAAGGATTTTCTCCTTGAACAGTGAAGAAAGTTGAACTTTGGGGTTGTTTCAATTTAACACATGATGTGCTGCACACTTAAAGCTGTGGTTTGCCTTTCCTGCTTTTTCTTCTTTATTCATCCTTGCTTCCTGTAAAAGGAATTAAGTATGTAATGCTGATTATAAAATTGTATCCCTATTACCACTGTTTTCAAAGCATCATTTCCCTGTACTGGCTTATGACAGTACTTCCTTTTCAGTGGATTAACCTAAATGCAGAGTAGAAGGCTGTTTATTCTCACCACCATTTTTTTTTTCACTTCTTTACAACCATTACTGTTACTGACTCAGTAAGGATATTACTGTTCATTTTGTTATTGGGCCAAAATTTGGGTGTCTGTGATTCCTCACTTTTCCTCATACCTTTCATCACATCCATTAACAAGCCAGGTTGACTCTTCCCTCAAAATATATTTCAAATATTGCCAGATCCACTGGTAACCATGCAGCCATTTAACTGTATTCCCTATTTGTCTTCTTCTTACCTTAAAATGGCAGACTGATACCTAGTATCCCCTAACCATTCCAACACAGAGTTTTCTTGGGAAAAAAGCTTTGAGTTTTGCAAACATTTTGTAAGGCAAGTTCTTTCTATTAATTGGTCTCTTAAGGCTGGGGATGAAGAATCAGGATTGTAAACTTTTTGACTGAAGCAAATATTAGTGGGACAATATTTATCACAAAATAACTACATTGAACTTTCTAAATTATTCTTGAATGAATAAATTAAAATAAATTAAAAATTATTTTTATGCCTTTAGAAATACACTGTTTATCCTGGGTTACATGCAGACTTAAAACCTAAAGAAATATTTAAAGTCAGACAATCATGTACCTTACCTAACCATGAGTTCTTCTTAGGTTCAACCAAACACTGAGACATTGAGCCATGATAGACCACCCTTAACACAGTACATGTAAAATGGTGAAAGATGAGAGGGCAGTCAGGTGGCCACTTCTGTAGGAGACAGCAGGAGTCCATGATGTGGTTCACCCAGCAGTCTGAGGTGTCTGTCTTTCTTCACCCACCAAATGAAAGAAGGGTCACATAAAAGGAAATGTGATCCACGTAGCAGGGGTACAGGCATTATCCCAGCTTAAAAGATTCAAACCACAGCAACCAATATCTCTCAAAACAATCAATAGACATAGATAGGTTCTTATATCACATAAATTGTTAAGTCCAGTGACAAATGACAGTGTTCCAGGAATCAGTGATGTTCCCATCAGGTGTTTATAGTTCTCTCAAACCAGAGGGATGTTATCTACCAATCAGGGGTCATTGTTTGAATAAGTAATGTTGCCTAATAACATGGTCAACACATAATTTTAGAGTTACCAGAGGAACTGATCTGGGAAATTAATGAAAGGTCAAATTCTAATTCAGAAAAGGAAAAGGTTTTGTTAACTCTTTACCCACTCTACGAATTTTTAAGTCAGCTTCAGATTCGACCTTAAATGTCGAAATGATTCTATATTTATTTAAAGGCATATATTTAACCACTATTCATGCCATATCTTGTCTCCCCTACCTGGTCTGTTCCCTTGTTCTTTTCTTTTCTCTTTCTTGCGTTCTTTTTTCTTTCTAAGAAACATATTATATTTCTAAGATTGGGGCAGAGAAGGTATCATATTATCCATATGATAAGATTGGTATTGCTGGCTCTGAATCCTCCACTCCAGCCTCTGGTCCAAGGTGGTCCAGCTGATCCTGGTCACACAGTACTAATACCTTACACACGTCCAAATATGGCCACAGGAGCAAACATCTTTAGATTGCCATTTGATTTTTGGGTAAAGGAAAAAGACTCAATTAATACCAGATAACATAATCACTAATAATGTTGCTTATGCCTATTAATCAGTCTGGTTGCCAAATGACACAAGAAAAAGATAAAGGGTATGTGTTGTGTTGGTGGGTGGGGCGTTGTCACTGAAAATTTGCCCCTGTAGCAATTGGTTTTGCTACTGTTAGAAAGACTGGTACCTTATAACTCCTAACCACCATAGGGTCCTTGCAAGGGAAAGACTGTAGGTTTTGTGAACTTTTTTCAAAGCAAGTATTTCTATTATCTAATCTTTCAGGATTGGAGATGAGAAATCAGGATTGGAAACTTCCTAGCTAATACAGATATTAGTGAGAAAATACTATAAGAATGTCCTACAGAATGAGCTAGAAGTTCTATCAAGAAACATTTCCCACTAGGTTGGTTATTGGTTATAAGATTATGGAGTTCATAACTTTGGGTGGCATCCTATAGGATTGAACTAAAAGATTTCCACCTTTAGTGCTATGGAAGCTATTAGAAAATGTTGATTCCTCTGAACCTCCAACTTTATACAAAAGGAACTGAGATGCAGACTCTTTTCCAGACCAGGGGACTTTGCCTCTCACAATCCAACTGGTGTCTTCTCTCTCTGTTCCCCTGCCTGCTCCTGGCTTCTTTGAAACCAGCCAGACTCATTTTTACCCAGTGGAATTGTGAAGAAGGAAGAATATATGTTTTTTGTTCTGGGAAATCATGATATATCATAATAGAGCATAATTTTGTTTCTTTGATGTAAAGATTTTAGATAATTGTTTTAACTTTTAAGGAATTATTTTTAGAAAGAATATTCAATGCCTTACCTAATTTGGATTTAGATTAATCTTATGTTAGATTAAGTAGGGAAAAATATTATTCAATTTATTTAAAAATAAAGGAAAATTATGTTCATTAGGGAAAATGTGTGAGATTTTAATACACAGATGTTTAAAAAATATATCTGATTAAGAGCTGGGGCATGAGGCCTTGGGTTAAATCCCTAGCACCCCCCAAAATCTGATAATAATTTAGTTTACCCATGTTCTTTTTTGGGAGGGTACTGGGCATTGAACCAATGGGTGCCTAACTCCTGAGCCACATCCCCAGACCCTTTTTGTTATTTACTTTGAGATAGGGTCTTGCTTTTTATTATTTACTTTGAGTCCTACAGGCTCCCTAAGTTGCTGAACTGGCCTCAAACTTGCAATCCTCCTCCCTCAGCCTCTGAGCCACTAGGATTACAAGCATGTGCCACCATGCCTAGGCTTATACATATTCTTGAATAATATTTTTCAGGGTACACAATATTAGGAATTAAAGTAATTTTTCATTATTTTGAAGATATTATTCAGCTCTTTTCTGACCAGTGGTGTGTTCAGAGCGGCCATTCATCATTCCTTTGCTAGTAATTATCTTCTTTTCTTTGACTATAATTTCTTTTACTTTTAGTAAAAATAAGTTTTTTTGTGATATCTCTTCTCATGTGTTTTCTTTTTATGATGCTTAGAATTTATAGTGCCTCCTGAACCAGAGGACTCAGTTCTTCAATCTATTTGGGGAGAATTTCAATCATAATTTTCTCAAACATTACCTTCTACATTACATCTCACAGTCTTAGAAAAAGAACAGATCAACACCAAAAATAGTAGAAGACAGGAAATAATTAAAATCAGAGTTGAAATCAATGGAATTGAAATGAGAGAAACAATTCAAAAAATTCACAAAACAAAAAGTAAACAAAATTGATAAACCCTTAGCTACACTAACAAAGAAGGAGAAAACTCAAATTAGAAATTGTGATGAAAAAGGAGAGATCACGACAGACACCACTGAAATACATAACACAATTACAAGCTACTTTGAAAATCTGTACTCCAACAAATAGAAAATATTGTTGACATTGACAAATTTTTAGAGACATATGATCCTCTAAAACTGAAACAGGAAGACATACACAATTTAAACAGATCAATTTCAAGCAATGAAATAGAAGAAACCATCAAAACCTACCAACCAAGAAAAGCCCAGGACCAGGTGGATTCTCAGCCAAATTCTACAAGACCTTTAAGAAGAACTAATATCAATACTCCTCAAAGTATTCCAGGAAATAGAAAAGGAGGGAACACTTTCAAATTCATTCTGTGAAGCTCGTATCACTCTGATACCAAAGCAGACAAAGATGCATCAAGTAAAGAAAACTTTAGACCAATATCCCTGATGAACATAGATGCAAAAGTCCTTAACAAAATTTTGGCAATCACATACAAAAACATATTAAAAAGATAGTGCACCATGATCAAGTGGGGTTTATCCCAGGGATACAAGGTTGGTTCAATATCTGGAAATCAATAAATGTAATTCATCACATCAATAGACTTAAAGTTAAAAATCATATGATTATTTCAATAGATGCTGATAAAGCATTTGATAAAATACAGCACCCCTTCATGCTTAAAACACTAGAAAAAATAGGGATAGTAGGAACATACCTCAACATTGTAAAGGCTATCTATGCTAAACCCATGGCTAACATCATTTTAAACAGAGAAAAACTGAAAGCATTCCCTCTAAAAACGGGAACAAGACAGGGATGCCCTCTTTACCACTTCTATTCAACATCATCTTTGAAGCACTAGCCAGAGCAATTAGACAGACCAAAGAATTAAAGGATACAATAGGAAAAGAAGAACTCATGCTGTCACTATTTGCCAATGATATGATTCTGTATTTAGAGGATCCAAAAAACTACACTAGAAAACTTCTAGAACTAATAAATGATTTTAGCAAAGTAGCATGATATAAAATCAATACACATAAATCTAATGTATTTCTATTTATAAGTGATAAATCCTCTGAAAGAGAAATTAGGAAAACCACTCCATTCACATAACCTCAAAAAAAAAAAAAACACTTGGGAATCAATCTAACAAAAGAGGTAAAAGACCTCTACA
This sequence comes from Sciurus carolinensis, assembly GCF_902686445.1. Taxonomy (NCBI): domain Eukaryota; kingdom Metazoa; phylum Chordata; class Mammalia; order Rodentia; family Sciuridae; genus Sciurus; species Sciurus carolinensis. The sequence goes on along the minus strand of NC_062218.1, from coordinate 91,685,287 downwards.
ATGAAAACTACAGAACACTAAAGAAAGAAGTTGAAGAAAACCTTAGAAGATGGAATGATCTCCCATGTTCTTAGATAGGCAGGATTAATATTGCCAAAATGGCCATTCCACAAAGACACTATACAGAATCAATGCAATTCCAATTAAAATCCCAATGACATTCCTCATTGAATTAGAGAAAACAATCATGAACTTCATCTGGAAGAATAAGAGACCTCACCTAGAATAGCCAAAACAATCCTGAGCAGAAAAAGTGAAGCAGGAGGTATCACAATACCAGACCTTAAACTATACTACAGAGCAATAGTAACAAAACAGCATGGTATTGGCACCAAAATAGACAGGCAGATCAATGGTACAGAATAGAAGACATAGAGATAAACCCACCTAAATACAGTTACCTCATACTAGACAAAGGAACCACAAACATACAATGGAGAAAAGATAGCCTGTTCAACAAATGGTGCTGGGAAAAACTGGAAATCCATATGCAGTAACATGAAATTAAACCTCTATCTCTCACCTGCACAAAACTCAACTCAAAATGGATGAAGGACTTAGGAATTAGACCAGAGACCCTGCATCAAACAGAAGACAAAGTAGGCCGAATCTGCATCATGTTGGCTTAGGATCAGACTTTCTTAATAAGAGTCCCAAAGCACAAGAAATCAAAGCAAGAATCAATAAATGGAATGGATTCAAACTAAAAAGCTTTTTCTCAGCAAAGGATACAATCAAGAATGTGAAAAGAGAACCTACAGAGGAGGAGAAAATCTTTTCCACTTTTTATCTATATATGCATTTGTATTTCCTGAAAATTTCATATATATGGAATCATACAAGATGTGGTCTCCTGCACCGGCCTTCTTTCTCTTAGCACAGTGTTTTGAGATCATCTGTACGTGGCATTTATCAGTATTTCATTGCATTATACTTAATTTTATGGATACTACTTAATTTTATGGATATAGCATATTTTGTTTACCTATTCTCTGGTTGATGGATATTTGAAGTATTTCTACTTTTTTCATTATTATGAACAATGAACAATACCACCGTGAACATTCTTATGCAAGTCTTTAATAGGGACACGTGTTTTCATTTATATTGGCTATAGATACCTGGAAGAAGCATTGCTAGGTTGTATGTTCAGTTTTCACTTACTTTATTATAAGCTCAGCTATGTATTTTAAAGAATTCTTACCATATTGAATCCATCATTTCTAACTATGTTATAGTCGAAGAAATTTTTGGTTAGCTTAGTATATATAACAATTTTGAAAGTGTTATATTGTTGTTGTTTTGCTTATTACCTGTAAGAGAAATGTTTAAGTGGAAATTTGTGTTACTTGAAAATATTTACATGTACGGTAGCAATATTTGTACATCTGCTTGTTCAGTTATTAGAATCACTAAGAGGCCTAAATAGCGCAGAAGGAAAGAAACAATAGGATGTTTAAAGTATTAGCTAAGGAATATTTTGGGGGTTGTGGGGACAAAGGAAGACTAACCACTTACTAAGAAACTAATTTTTGTACTTCCAGCCAAAGAATTAAGTTAAAAGAAACACATTTTTAATTACCCAAATATTCAAGTTCTGGACTACTTAAATTCTACTTTTGCTTTTGTAATGAGAATTGACTTTACAATTTTTGTAATGATGAAGTCTAATTGGAAATCATATTTGAAGATTTGGTTTTGACTTGTCATGCTAATTAAAAACATATACCATACCTTGATTCTCCATTAGGGTTTTCTTTTCCTAAATGGATCACACCTAGAAAGTTGTTTTAGTTTTTTATGTATTTTAAAATATTGCTAAACTAGCAAATTGTTCTACCACGGTATGAAGAGATTTTTTTCCTTCTACTCTTAAGTTATTTAGGGATTTGAGATCAGCATTGTTAGTTGCTTTGAGGTTTTATATTAACAGATCAGTTTACCGAATATATGCTCAACTATTTCATAATATCATGTATCCACAGTTAGTGAAAGTGAGAACAGGTATGTTGAAGTGATTATTCATCACCCATGAGCACTTGTGATTAACAGGTCTATGTCATATTTACATGCTAGTCAAATGCATTAGAATAATTATTGTGCTATTTTTTCTTTTCAACAAAACCATTTTTTCAACATCTTTCCGAAATGGGTATTGTTTTCATTCCAGGGAAAATTTCAAAAGAGCATTAAATGCTTTTAACAAATCACTTGACGTTAATGCCCTTAATCATCATGGAGATGCTGAAAGCATTAATGGTTCTGGTAAAGGATACTCTCTAGTGAGATTTTATGTCTTGAGATTCTGGTATATCTATCTTAATAGAAAGTTGAAGATAATTTTTATTCAGTGTATGGATTACACTTGTATAGGATGTTATGAAATTTACTTTTCCATCAAGTATATACATTAAATTTAGCAGTAATCAGATATCCATTGTCATTTCTAAAATATTGTTATTGCTTTTGAGTACCCATCTAAAGAGACTTGATTTCCTTGGGAGAAACTCTGAAATAAACAAAAAAGTTTCTTAATGTATAGATACAAATGGGATTCTGTCCTAATAGTGCTGCTACAATGAACCTGTCCTACCTCCTACCTGAGTATTTCCCACTACCAGGTATAACTACTTTTCTCAGTTTCCCCACTAACCTGGTGAAAACCTCAGTGTAAGGTGTTAGGTCAGAAGTCAGCCCATTCTTAGGGTTTCCAGGATGATATTGTATTATTATTCAGTATGTTTACATAGTAATAATAAAGCGTCTTTCATTTATAGGCTATACCAGACACAGCAAATCTGGATGGGGGATAACATTATCTCCATTTACAGATAAGATCATGAGACACAGAAAGTTAACATTACTTCCCAAGATTGTTCAGTTAGAATATAGGTCAGTTAGAATATAAATTCTATTATATTTGCAGAATATAGAATATAGAATACAAAGCAGTATTCCCAGGCTATCCTGACTTATAGGTTTGTGATGATTTCCTGGTTCCTGCCTACCTTGTCCTGCCTTTCATTGTCTTCTTCTGCTTACTCTTAAGTGATATACCAACTTGCTTCTTTGCCTTCACTATGGTGCATGAATGCTTCTCCACTTCAGACTAATAGTCTGTGCTCAGGCACCAGAGAACATGCATATTCACTTATCCATTCCTTCAGTCAGCCAACACCTGCTTATTTAGTAATTTTTATTTGTGCAGTTCTCTACAAGATATTTAGGGATCATGAAAATAGAGATAAACCTACCACCTCCTTTTGCTGACCTCCTTCTGAGGGGTGTGTGTGTGTGTTATTTCGACATATAAGAATAAAGGAAAGAATTGAAAGAAAAATCTAAGAGAGTTAAAAGTGTTTGCCTTAGACATTGTCATATATCCCACTCAAGTAGTAGTTTGAGAATAGGGTTTGGGAGTGAGGATTATACAGTATGACACTGTTAGTTGCATTATTTGATTTAAAATAGTATACATTCTTTTCTGATAAAGGTAAAAACAATAGAAAACAACTTTCAGAAGAAGAAGACAGGAGAAAAGAAAATCTATTCAAGCTATGGTGAATGCTAGCGATGTAGGACACAGTAGAGGGAAAATGAGAAGGTAGCAGAAAACTAGTTTTCATAAAAGAAGACATGAGTCTTACCTGATTATGCCTGCAATATGGAGGGGGATAAAAGAAATAATTTCTTTCAGTCAACCATATTTGTTGAAGACTTCATACATGTCTATCTCTGTGCTAAATACGAAGGACTCAAAAAAATATTACTGTTCTTATCTTCATCCTATACTCACTCCCTCTCAAACTGATCTTGTCAGAGGTAGACCTGTATAATATGTGATGAGTGGGATATATAATATATCTAACAGATATTAGGAAAGTATAGGAAATGGTATCCCAAGTCACCTGGAAGTGTCACTGAAAGCAATAAGAGATCACCATGGAAAAAGAGAGGGACCACAGGGCTTGCTGCCCTGTTTGGAAAGGGCAAGGCATTTGCCTGCAGTAATAGAAGTAGATGGTGAAGAGTTATTGGAAATGAGAATGAAAAGATAATTTGGAATAAGATGATGACAACTTTAATGCTAAAGAGTTATGCTGTAAATTTTAAGGGTTATGAGGCATTTGAGGAGGAAAATATCAAGTCCAATTTATCTTCCAAAGGTAAAATTCTTAACAGGACAGATACACTGAGAAGAGACTAGTGAAGAAACTAATAATAAGGAAGATATTTGAGTAGATTAGGAAAGAAATAGCAGATTTCAGGTCTCTCAGCTATTTGCTTTTGCCTTTCTGATCTCAAAAATTTTACATATATATTGCAATCTGATAGTCTAGTGACATCTTGTAGTGTCATGTGTATACTAGAATTTATATTGATATATTAGAATTTATATATAAAATGTTTCCTATTTACCCACATATATTTTAGAATAAAGTTCTTTAAATCTTTTCCCTGTAGTTCATAATTTCAAAGGGCAAAACATTTCAGAAAGCACTGTTAGTATGCTAAATAGAGTTAATATCACATGAAAATCTTGACTTAAATAAACCATTGTAAATGGAATTCTTAATGAAGTTCAACCATTCTTTTTTGAGTTGAAGAGAATAATTGTCACTTCTGAAATGTCTTTGATTCTTATTGTAGGCCAACTCTAATAGGAATATAATGCAAAATTCTATATAATTTTAAACGTAAAGTGTCATAGTAAAAAAAAAGTGAAGAGAGACTGGGAGATTAATTTTTAATTATATTTAATTCACTGTAATCAAAATACTAACATATCAGCATGGAACCTATGAAAATAGCACTAATAAATGTTTTACATTCTTTCTTGTTACACTAAGTCTATAGAATGTGATATTTTACATTCATAGCATGTCTCAATTTAGACTATCTATGTTTCAGGTGCTCAATGACTATGTGTGGCTGGAGACTACTGTACTGGGCAGTGCAGCTCTAGATTAACATATTTCCTGTAAACTCTATTTCAGGATTCATTCTAAATTTAGTGAAACAAGAAGGTGGGTGTCAGTGTAATCTTCCTTGTTTCTTTTTTTGTGGCAAATATGTACCCAATTACTGAACATGTGTTTTGTTTTGTTTTGTTTTGTTTTATTTGTTTTTGGGGGGCACCAGGGATTGAACTCAGGGACACTGGCCCTCTGAGCCACATCCCCAGCCCTATTTTGTATTTTATTTAGAGACAGTGCCTCAATAAGTTGCTTAGCAACTGAGACTGGCTTTGAATTCTGAACATGGGTTTTATCTATCTTATGACTTGGTGACTTAGGGTATTACCTCATCTGTCTAGTTTAGAGATTTCAAGTTTACCTCCTATCTCACTCTTCTAAGACTTTTTTCCTTCTTTTTATAATCTTCATCCTTTGTTCTCAGGTGTACCATCATTTGTAAATAACCAGACTATTCATCTGACATCTTAGAATACAGAAACAAATCAGACAGAAACAAAAAGGAAATCATCTCTTCATAACTCCTTGCCCTCTTGTAGGGAAACATGTATTATTTGATATGATAATGAATTCTCCAAATTGTTTTTGAGATGTCATTTCCTTAATACTTGTAGGTACAAATAGCCAGGAGCAATGTTCCCTCATTGCAATGCCTAGAGAGGTCACAGTCACGTATGTGGAATAGATCCACTGTAGAGGACATACATCGATTTGTGGTCTTTGCTGAATCCCTGTAAATGATGAGGGTGTGACTAGAATATAAAAGTACAGCATTTCAATATTACATGTAAGTTTGAAATGGAGAGGAAAATAGCTTTGAGTATTTTGTTAGTATTTAACATGTTAATGGTACTGTAGTCTTTATAATTATAGACCTTCAACTTCTATATTATTGCTGTATTGATAAAGAAATATGCCCAGAGTATTTACCTATTGTCCTAAGGATAAAAAGTAAGTGTAAAAACCATATTTAAACCCATCTTCTCTGCCCCTAAATTTAGTACCTTTTCACTACAATATGCTACTGTTTAGTTATAACTGTTTATCATTGAACACTCTATGCTGTGACTTTTCAGGAAGGCATGATCCAGAGGAGCTAGGAGCCAGTTTCTGATCCCAGCCTTGACACTAACTGGATATATGAACATGGAAACTCCTTATCTTCCTTCTAATACTTTAGCTGTACATCTCTTTCATATATTGTGCTATGAGGTAGTGGAGGATTTCAGAGGTAGTGAAAATTTCAGACTGGTGGAGAAAGAAAGAATTTGGAGAGGAAAACTTGCCAGTGCAGAGAATGGTACTGTATGAACATAAGTCATAATCAGGTGTGGCACACATAAGAAAATTTGGCATTTGTCATGATTTATGAACTGTCACATATGGTCCAAGCTATTAAATTTTTGTTCAGAGCTAAGAGTAAAATAAAGTACCTTCTTCTGTTGAGCATCTAAGAGCAGCTAAAGGAATAAATCTGTTTTGGTAAAGCTCTCCTCTGACAGACTCAACTACCACACTTTGCTTCATCAGCCACAGTATTTCGATTTTTGACCCCTTCATGTCTCCCTTTCCATGTCTGCATTTTTCCTTTTTTTATGTTACTATTGTATACTTTTACCTCTATGGAATAGCAGTTTTTATGCCTTTTATTAGGTTTCACAGAACTAATGTAAATGCTCACTGATTTAATACTATTTATTTAATTTATTTAATAGTATTTATGTTATTAGAAAATTATTAAATATGCTAAATTAGACCAGAACCACTTTAAATTCATTTTTTAAATGATATAAGATATATCATTTTCACATGTGTGAGGCACTAGGTTCAATCTCACCTCACATATATAATTACATATAGGTCCATCAAACTAAAAAAATATTTTAAAAAAAGGAAAGGAAATTTTGTCTTCTCTCAATAAGGGATACTGGAATTGATAAAGAATATATCCTTGTTTTTTGGGTCTATTAGTTCACCTGAAAGAAACAGTTTAAATATCCAATAGTATAAAGTTCACTTAACCATACTTGACTTAATGCCATGTCACATGCAGTGTAATTCCTAATTCTTTCACAGGAACATGTATTTTCAAATAAATCAATTTAAATAGGAAATGACTGGCCTTGTACTGCACCAAATTTGAAGAGCCACTTCTGTTTTTTATATGTATTTAGGAATGTAAAATATTATGCTAATATATAGAAATTAAGAACTACAAGAATGCTCTAGGTGATACCAGTTAAATGCTCTAATATAATTTTATTTATTTTATTTTTTTCTTTTTGTAGTGCTGGGGATTGAACCCAGGGCCTTGTGCTTGTGAGGCAGGCACTCTACCAATTGAGCTATATCCCCAGCCCACCTAATATCACTTTTAATTCTTTTTCTGATTTTCAAAACTTTTATTAACACATAATGTATGTAAACATGCACATTTATCGTAAGAGCATACAGCTGTACAACTCTTTGCAAACTGCATAATCCTGTAACCAGCATTTGGATGAAGAAACATTTCTAGTATGCCACAATCCCTGCTGTGACACCCTTTTCTTTTCTTACCCTACCTTGATGGTAACCCAAATCATTTCTTCTAACAGCATAGATTAATTTTGCCTTCTTTTCTATTTAAGAAACATTGTAAGCATATGTAACATTATAGAAATATCTTAGAATTTTTAAAATGTGCTTATTGCCTTTTGTTTATTTGTTTGTTTTTTGTTTGTTTGGGTTGTTTTGTTTTGTACTTTTGGTATTGGGGATTGAACCCAGGAGCTCTTTATCACTGAGCTACATCCCTAGTCCTTTTTACTTTTTATTTCAAGAGAGGGTCTTACCAAGTTGCTTAGGATTTCACTGATTTCCTGAGTCTCAAACCTGTGATACTTATGCCTCAGCTTCTTTGAGGCACTGGGATTATAGTTGTGCACCACTATGCCTGACAAGCTACAGATTTGGGGAGACCAGGGATGCTAGAGATCAAACTCAGGGCCTCATGCATTCTAAGCAAGCATAGTTGTTGTTGTTGTTGTTGTTTAAATAAAGAATTTTAGCATTATATTCATCCTGAAGATAAACTTTTCTCTAATTTCTTGTGAACTCCAATGGTGAGAGGGAGATTACACACACACACACACACACACACACACACACACACACTCTGTAAAATGTTTTGCCCTACCACAAACTCTTCTGATTTAAAGCAGTACGATATTTGGAGAACAGGTTGTTGACTTGATTTTTTTTTTTTATTAACATTTAGTGTAGTTTGGCATTGAAATGGATGCTCTTCCTTTTAAAAACAATTTTTCTGATACAATGTCACTAGCCTTTAATGGAAATAATTACTTTCTCATATAGAAAGAAACCTGATCCGTATGTGTTTTCTGTATTTTCCAAGCCTTCTTGATTCATGAAATGTATTCTTATCTTTAAATCTTACTTTAAAATATATAATTAGTCATCATTTTATTTTCAATATGATTTCAACATAATTTTTAAAAGCTCTACTAGCTGATTCTTAGTCTATAACCTCGCACTATAACCCTGACTGGACACTGAGAGCAACATGTATTCTTAAGAAATATGTTAATCTGAGATGGGTTTAGTCTTGTAGGATAGACTCTATTCAAAAATAGATTGACTCCAGCACTATGAGATATAAATTTTTATTTCCACCACATCTCATTTTAGAGTTGCCACTACTTCATTATTTAAAATCACACAAATGATACCAAGATGCATAATTCGACAGGAAAGTTCCTGAAGAATGATACACATACCTTTTTTTTCATTATAAAGAAGACATTACATGTAAAAATAGGCAGAGCTTGGAAAAATTTATATCAGATTAAATATTTTGAGGAAAATATAAGAAATATTCTTATTTATTTAGGCCTTATCTTTCATACACATGATGAAACATCTGCATAAACTAATGCTTAGTCTGCTCAGTCTAAAAGTGGAGGCTTACACTTGAGTACACTGAAGTTTACTAATACATCAGAAATTTCAGAAAAACTATGTATTATTAACTTTGCTCAGAACATGTATTCAAGTGGGGCTTAATAAATCACTGAATCTCTAATTTCCTGATCATCTATTTAGTAGAATTACAAATTTTACATCAGAAATACACATGGATAACGAATCATCACTGATTATTGTACCCATGCCAGTCTAACAGAATCATTTTTCCTCAGAAGGCTTTATAAAAGAGTCATGCATGAAAAAGAAATAGAAAAATGTAATTATTTATATGTTGAGTAATGGCTTGACAAAATGCCCTACTAAAATTATGTAAATGCTGCTTGGTATTTGCTTTAAAATAAGTTAGTCAGTGTGCCCATTATTGTAGGTTGGGTGTACCTGAAATAAGTTGAGCTATGGGTTAATTGTTGATGCTAGATGATGAATACATAGAAGTTAACATATTGTTCTTTCCTACTTTTGTATAATTTTAAATTGCCCATAATAAGTTTGAAAAATTTGTCCACCAAATCACACTTCATTCCTCAGTGTCAATGCCACAGTGGCATTGGTTACCTTTTTCAACTTATAGAAGGACAAAGGGGAGAATGTACTTGGTAATATCAAGATTTTAAAATATTGAATAAATAATGATCTAAATTAGAAGAGTCATAGCCTTGTTTATATGCCTTTCTCAAGGGCATCGCAGTTTCCTGATTATAATTCTCATCTCAAGGAGACAAAATGCTCTTTTCCGATAGGCCATACTAGAACATTTTGCATTGCTCGGTATTTAACACTATATTTTTCATGTTAATGCAAAGTATTTGGAAAGTGATATATTTTACTTCTATAAAACAAAATTAGCTCCATCCTTGTCTGACTAAATATAATGATCATTTAAAGTTGAAAAGAGTTGATTCAGTCCTGGTTCTTATTTGTCATAAAGAAAATCCCAGCATTAGATGGCTATATGCTTATCCCAATTTTATGTCTTTAATGCATATATGATTGTATATGTTTGTATTTATGTGTGCATATTTTCCATTACAGTGTTTTAGATGCAAACAGGCAAAACTCATATTTTATCTGTTCTTTCATTTCATTTCATTTAAAAACATTCTGATATTCTGATTTAATCAATTAATTTTTATTTCATTAAATACCATGATTAAATCTCCCTACCTTAACTCATGGAATGATGTGCTCAGATATGATAGAGTATTTTATATGGGGTACCCATGAAATAAATTATGTCGACTCATTTTCCAAGATGATGAAAAGATAGAGTAAAACAACAGATAAGCCATGCAGGATTTTTCTCCCGGCATAAGCAGTATCTAAATGCCAAAGACAGAGAAATAGCAAGAGAAACTTAGATCTGAAAGAGCAAGTCTTCTCTGGGAAATGGGAGAAATGAATATAGCCAGCCCACAAACTAAGGGCCACATTCTTTCAATGGTATAGCCCTGCCTGAATGAGAATATAGTAAATTCCAAAGGTCAACACAATCTTCCTTCCTTATACTCTAAAACCAATGGAGTCAGCTCTAAATATAGTAAAAGGAAAACAGTATCAAACAAGAAGGGGAATTAGTAAAAAGCAGTGGAGAAATCCTATCTAGGGACATGGCATGAGTTCTTTTAATCATAAAGGATGAAGAGACACACACTCAGACCTCCCCCGCAAACACACACACACCATATACACAACGGATTTATTTATCAGAAGAGACAAGCTGAGTGTGAAACTGAAAAGCCATGGGTAACTGTGGTAGCTCTCTGTGTATGATGACCCCAAGTTTGTGGGCTTCCCTTCCTAAGGTAGCTACTACCCTCATTATCTTCTTCCTTTCTCCCAAACATCCCTGAATACTCAGTTTAAGGGAACTAATCTTCCTAAAGTTTCCATTCTTTCAGTCCCTTTAGTTCATCTTTAGGACTTCTCATTTCCTTACATCTTTCTGGAAGCGTAGTCACAGTGATCTAAATATATCATTTGTCATTACACCTATGCTTTTCTGTATCCCTTTTGCTGATGTAATACATTGCGTTTGCTCAGAGCCTCTGTGCACTTAAGTCCCTAGCTCATTTCTTTTGCACACACCAGCTATTACTCACTTACCCTTCTTTGGTGTGTTCTTTTCAATTCCCCCCAATACAAGTGACCCATCTGAGACATAATCTGATATTACAAGGATCTGGGAAATGGGGGCTGGGGTTGTAGCTCAGTGGTAGAGCAGTCGCTTAGAACATATGAGACTCTGGGTTCAGTCCTTAGCACCACATAAAAATAAATAGATAAATAAAGGTATTGTGTCCACCTACAACTAAAAGAAAATATTTAAAACTGGGAAGTGGAAAAAAGTTAAGAATGTGTGCCCATAGAAGGACCACATGTGCCTATAGAAGGACCAACAAAGCATCTTCCAACCTACCTCAATTTAGGGAAGCCTCTGTTTGTGCCCTGCTTCTTCCCTCTTCCCCGAACAGTCCAGTACAATTTTGCTGTCCTCAGTTCCTGCACCTCACATGAACTTGTGAAGATCAAAACTGAGTGATTTCCAATTATGTCATGAGACCTCCTTTTCCCAATTTGTTAATTGTCCGTAACACTTTGATTTACTATAAAGAGGAAGGTTGAAGAGTACATTTGTCATCCTGGAACTTGGCATGAACCCTTTTTTAATATTGTTTATGACTTAGTGTCCTTAATAGTTGGTATATGGAGCCCAAGTTATATTTGTGTCTTCACAAACTATGGCTTATGCAGAGTAACATCTACTGGTAATGGCAGTGGTTTGTTTTTTGCTTTGAAGCACAGCCCACATATCCAGTTCTGTAATAAATATCTCAGCAAGAAAGGACTGAACTGGGGGCTGGCGGTCCTCAGTTCTGAATGCCTATTAGAATTATCTATGCGTGCTTTTAATAAAAACCAGTGCCAGTATGTGAAGTGATGAATTTTATTAGCCTAATTTAATGATTACATATTGTTAACATACATTAAACATAACATTGACATAAATACAGACCAATTATTACTTGTTAATTAAAAATAACATTAAAAAAATTCCAGTGCTAGGCCTCATCACCAGAGTGGTAAAACTAAAATATCTATGGAGGTTGAGACTGGGTGATTCTTTTTTATTATTATTATTTTTATTTATTTATTTATTGTAAACAAATGGGATACATGTTGTTTCTCTGTTTGTACATGGAGTCAAAGCATACCATTTGTATAATCATAAATTTACATAGGATAATGTTGTTTCATTCTGTTATTTTTTCCTTCCCTCCGACCCCTCCCACCCCTCTTTTCCCTCTATACAGTCCTTCCTTCCTCCATTCTTGCCACGCTCCTTAACCCCAACCCTAAACCTAACCCTAACGCTAACCCCTCCCTCCCCCCATCATATGTCATCATCCACTTATCAGCAAGATCACTCGTCCTTTAGTTTTTTGAGATTGACTTATATCACTTAGCATGATATTCTCCAATTTTATCCATTTGCCTGCAAATGCCATAATTTTATCATTCTTTATGACGGAGTAATATTCCATTGTATATATATGCCACAGTTTCTTTATCCATTCATCAATTGAAGGACATCTAGGTTGGTTCCACAATCTGACTATGGTGAATTGAGCAGCAGTGAACATTGATGTGGCTGTATCTCTGTAGTATGCTGATTTTAAGTCCTTTGGGTATAGACCAAGGATTGGGATAGCTAGGTTAAATGGTGGTTCCATTCCAAGCTTTCTGAGGAATCTCCATACTGCTTTCCAGAGTGGCTGCACTAATTTGCAACCCCACCAGCAATGTATGAGTGTACCTTTTTCCCCACATCCTCACCAACACCTATTGTTGCTTGGGTTCTTGATAATCGCCATTCTAATTGGGGTGAGATGGAATCTTAGGGTAGTTTTGATTTACATTTCTCTTATTACTAGAGATGGTGAACATTTTTTCATATATCTATTGATTGCTTGTACATTCTTCTGTGAAATGTCTGTTCATTTCCTTAGCCCATTTGTTGATTGGATTATTTGTATTCTTGGTGTAGAATTTTTTGAGTTCTTTATTTATTCTGGAAATTAGTGCTCTATCTGAAGTATGAGTGACAAAGATATTCTCCCACTCTGTAGGCTCTCTCTTCACATTACTGATAGTTTCCTTTGCTGAAAGAAAGCTTTTTAGTTGGAATCTATCCCAGTTGTTGATTCTTACTTTTATTTCTTGTGCTATGGGAGTCCTGTTAAGGAAGTCTGATCCTAAGCCAACAAGTTAAGGATTTGGACATACTTTTTTTTTTTATAAGATGCAGGCTCTCTGGTCTGATTCCGAGGTCCTTGATCCATTTTGAGTTGAGTTTGAGTTGAGTGCAGGGTGAGATATAGGGGTTTAATTTCATTTTGTTGCATATGGTTTTCCAGTTTTCCCACCACCATTTGTTGAAGAGTCTATCTTTTCTCCATTGCATATTTTTGGCCCCTTTGTCTAGTATGAGAAAATTGTATTTATTTGGGTTTGTGTCCATGTCCTCTACTCTGTACCATTGATCTACCTGTCTATTTTGGTAGCAATACCATGCCATTTTTGTTACTATTGCTTTCTAGTAGAGTTGAAGATCTGGTATTGGGATACCCCTGCTTCGCTCTTTCTACTGAGGATTGCTTTAGCTATTCTGGGTTTCTTATTCTTCCAGATGAATTTCATAATTGCTTGCTCTATTTCTGTAAGGTACATCATTGGGATTTTAATTGGAATTGCATTGAATCTGTATAGCACTTTTGGTAGTATGGCCATTTTGACAATATTAATTCTGCCTATCCAAGAACATGGGAGATCTTTCCATCTTCTAAGGTTTTCTTGAATTTCTTTCTTTAGTGTTCTGTAGTTCTCATTGTAGAGGTCTTTCACCTCTTTTGTGAGATTGATTCCCAAGTATTTTATTTTTTCGAGGCTATTGTGAATGGGGTAGTTTTCCTAACTTTCTGAGAGATTCGCGTTATGTATAAAAATGCATTGGATTTATGAGCATTGATCTTGTAACCTGCTACTTTACTAAATTCACTTATGAGTTCTGAAAGTTTTCTGGTGGAATTTCAAGGTTCCTCTAAATATAATCATGTCATCAGCGAACAGGGATAATTTGAGTTCTTCTTTTCCAATTCGTATCCCTTTAATTTCTTTGGTTTGTCTAATTGCTCTGGCTAGAGTTTCAAGGACGATGTTGAATAGAAGTGGTGAAAGAGGGCATCCCTGCCTTTCCAGTTTTTAGAGGGAATGCTTTCAGTTTTTCACCATTTAGAATGGTATTGGCCATGGGCTTAGCATAGATGGCCTTTACAATGTTAAGGAATGTTCCCACTATCCCAGTTTTTTCTAGTGTTTTGAGCATGAAGGGATGCTGTATTTTATCGAATGCTTTTTCTGCATCTATCAAAATAATCATGTGATTCTTAACTTTAGGTCTCTTGATACGGTGAATGACATTTATTGATTTCTGGATGTTGAACCAACCTTGCATCCCTGGGATAAAACCCACTTGATCGTGGTGCACTATCTTTTAATATTTTTTGTATGCGATTTGCTAAAATTTTGTTGAGAATTTTTGCATCGATGTTCATTAAGGATATTGGTCTGAAATTTTCTTTCCTCGATGTGTCTCTGTCTGGTTTAGGTATCAGGGTGATATTGGCTTCATAGAATGAGTTTGGAAGGGTTCCCTCCTCTTCTATTTCATGGAATACTTTGAGGAGTATTGGAATGAGCTCTTCTTTAAAGGTTTTGTAGAACTCAGCTGAGAACCCATCTGATCCCGGACTTTTATTTGTTGGTAGGCATTTGATGACCTCTTCTATTTCTTTGCATCAAATTGATTTATTTAAGTTGTGTATATCCTCCTCGTTCAGTTTAGGTAGTTCTTATATCTCTAGAAACTTGTTGAACACTTCGAGGTTTTCTGTTTTGTTGGAATATAGATTTTCAAAATAGCTTCTAATTATGTTTTGTATTTCACTCGTGTCTGTTGTGATATTTCCTTGTTCATTCCGAATTTTAGTAATTTGAGTTTTCTCCCTCTTTCTCTTTGTTAGTGTGGCTAAGGGTTTATTAATTTGTTTATTTTTTCAAAGAACCAACTGTTTATTTTGCTAATTTTTCCGATTGTTTCTTTTGTTTCAATTTCATTGATTTCGGCTCTGATTTTAACTATTTCCTGTCTTCTACTACTTTTGGTGTTGGTCTGCTCTTCTTTTTCTAGGGCTTTGAGCTATAGTGTTAAGTCGTTTATTTGTTGATTTCTACTTCTTTTGTGAATGTGCATGAAATAAATCTTCCTCTAAGTACTGCTTTCATAGTGTCCCAGAGATTTTGATATGATGTGTCTTTGTTCTCGTTTACTTCTAAGAATTTTTTTATTTCCCTCCTGATGTCTTCTGTTATCCATTCATCATATAATAGTGTATTATTTAATCTCCAGGTATTGGAGAAGTTTCTGTTTTTTATTCTGTCATTTATTTCTAATTTCAATCCATTATGATCTGATAGTACAAGGTAGTATCTCTGTCTTCTTGTATTTTCTAACAGTAGCTTTGTGGCATAAACTATGGTCTATTTTAGAGAAGGATCCTTGTGCTGCTGAGAAGAAAGTGTATTCGTTCTTTGTTGGGTGGTATATTCTATATATGTCCGTTAAGTCTAAATTATTGATTGTGTTATTGAGATCTATGGTTTCTTTATTCAATTTGGTTTTGGAAGATCTATCCAGTGGTGAGAGAGGTGTATTAAAATTGCCTAGTATTATTGTGTTGTGTCTATTTGATTTCTGGAATTAAGAAGGATTTGTTTGACGTACATGGATGAGCCAATGTTCGGGGCATAGATATTTATGATTATTATGTCTTGCTGATTTATGCTTCCCTTAAGCAGTATGTAATGTCCTTCTTTATCCCTTCTGACTAGTTTTGGCTTGAAGTCCACATTATCTGAAATGAGGATGGATACTCCAGCTTTTTTGCTGTGTCCATGTGCATGGTATGTTTTTCCCCATCCTTTCACCTTTAGTCTATGGGTATCTCTTTCTATGAGATGAGTCTCTTGCAGGCAGCATATTGTTGGATTTTTCTTTTTAATCCAATCTGCCAGTGTTTGTCTTTTGATTGATGAGTTCAGGTCACTAACATTCAGGGTTATTATTGTGATATGATTTGTATTCCCAGTCATTTGACTCATTTTTGTTTTTTGACATGAGTTGGTTTCTCCTTTATTTGGCTATTCCTTTAGGCTAGTTCCTCCCGTTGCTGATTTGCATCATTGTTTTCATCTCTTCCTCATGGAATATTTTGCTGAGAATGTTCTGTAATGCCAGCTTTCCTTTTGTAAATTCCTTTAGCTTTTGTTTATCATGGAAGGATCTTATTTCATCGTCAAATCTGAAAGTAAGTTTTGCTGGGTATAAGATTCTTGGTTGGCATCCGTTTTCTTTCAGGGCTTGGTAAATGTTGTTCCAGGCCCTTCTAGCTTTTAGGGTCTAGGTTGATATTCTGAATGTAATTTGATTCTTTTCTCTCGCGGCCTTTAAAATTCTGTCTTTATTTTGTATGTTAAGTATTTTCATCATAATGTGCCTTGGTGTGGGTCTGTTGTAATTTTGTGTATTTGGAGTCCTATAAGCCTCTTGAACTTGATTTTCCATTTCATTCTTCAGATTTGGGAAATTTTCTGATATTATTTCATTGAATAGATTGTTCATTCCTTTGGTTTGTTTCTCTAAGCCTTCCTCAATCCCAGTAATTCTTAAATTTGGCCTTTTCATGATATCCCATAATTCTTGTAGATTCTGTTCATGATTTCTTACCATCTTCTCTGTTTCTTCAACTTTGTTTTCAAGGTTAAATATTTTGTCTTCAATGTCTGAGGTTCTGCCTTCCAGGTGTTCTATCCTACTGGTTATGATTTCTATGGAGTCTTTAACTTGGTTTATTGTTTCCTTCATTTCAAGGATTTGTTTGGTTTTTTTTCAGTATCTCTAACTCTTTATTGAAATGATCTCTTGCTTCCCGTATTTGCTCTTTTAAGTGTTGATTGGTGCAGTCATTTAATGCCTGCATTTGCTCTTTCATCTCCTCCTTCAATGCCTGCATTTGCTGTTTTATCTCCTCGTTTGCTTCTCTGATTATTTTAATTATGTACATTCTGAATTCCCTTTCTGACATTTCTTCTGCTGTGCTGTCATCGGGTTTTATTGATATAGTATCTAGGTTTGTTTGGGACATTTTCTTCCCTTGTTTTCTCATATTGGTCAGATAACAGTGGGGCTCCGAGATATTGCAGATTTCCTCTATTGGCTTACAGTGTCCCTGTCGATTTCCAGTATATCACCTCCCCGCCTTCAGTAGCCTGAAGTCTTGGAGGAACTTGATAATGCAGTGTTTCCGAAGAAAGCTGCCCCTGGCCCTACCGGTTCCAGGGCTTGGAGCTGGCTCTGTGCAGAAAGGCTCTCACTGGGCTGTCTGCTCCAAGAAGCTGGCCTTTGAAGAAGCGTGCCGCCAGAGGGAGCAGGGCTGCTTGGAGAAGTCTCTGGCTGCCCTGCCCTGTTCTGAGAAGCCGCCCCTGTCCGGGCCTGCCGCCCAGTCCGAGCTTCACCCGGTGGGGGAGACTCACCCCATGGCTCTGTGTTAGTCTGAGTCTCTTAATGCCTCCCCTTCTTGAATCCTGGGTTCTGGAGCGACAGGAGATGCAGTCACCCTCTAGTCCGCCATCTTGGATCTGAGACTGGGTGATTTCTAAAGATCAGGTTAAAGCCAGTGCATTCAACCCCCACACATCCCTCAAATACTCTAGGTAAGTTTTGGGGTCTTCGGTGGAAATGTACAGTAGTCTGTATGTCAGGCCTACTGAATCAGACTCTCTTTTCCACATTCCTGTCCTCCAGATTGAATCCAGGAGTGCTCTGTCACTGAGCTACATCCCTAGATCTTTTTATTTATTTATTTTTTAAATTTTTATTGCTTTGTTTCTGAGGATCACACTAAGTTGCTTAGGCTGGCCTTGAACTTGGGTCCTCTTGCCTCAGCTTCCTGAGTTGCTGGAATTAAAAGCATGCTCCACTGCATCTGACTAAATCTGATTCCTGTGGAAGGAAGAGGGGAAAGTGAAGGCCCAGACCCCTGTAGTACTTTGTTGATGTTATTTATTGTTCCTCTGGTGAGCTGTGATTAGATTTAGATATCATTGATTCAGATAACACTATCCTCATCTCAAAACAATATTGATAAAAATATATATTTTATATGTGTGTGACATTTGCTTTCCATGATATTTCTCAGGCCTCCAAGAGTATTCTATCCTCATTCTTGCTTCTCAAATGCAGCTTTTCATAGTCTTGTTTCTACCTGTAGAAGGTCTATTGACCTGCTGGAACTGTTTGCATTGTCAGCCTGTTAGCTATGTAGTCGTACTGGACAAGCCAAAGGCTTTTAGAAAACAAGAGCCTGGGCTTGAAGAAGAGTATGATAAGCCCAGAAAAATGCTGGCATCTTTTGCTGTGGACTTAAAATTATCTACAGCCATCTATGTTTTAATTCATCTTCAGAAAGTCTTAACATCATCGGCATAATAACATTATTACTTTTTAAAATTCCTTGCTAATACATCAAGCTTGAAAATATAGAATTAGGCCTCTTCAAATAAAACAAAAGATTTTAGCCAGTGGCCCTCAGACTGATCCTGGCATCTTTCTGGGAGTTTATGTTTATTATAAGGATAAAATTAGATTGTCAGTAAGATGATACTTCACCTCAGGAATCTTGTCTGAGAAAAATCTGAGCAAACTCTAATAAGATGTGTACAGGTTTTCTTGGGCAGCAATCTTGTCTTTCATGTTTACATTTGCATTCTGTGTTGTCCAGCTACTTGCCAAGCAAGACTAGCATTATGTTTATCCTATCATTATTAATAATAACTAATATTTTGAGCACTTGCAGTCCTGTTTAAGGGTTTTACAATTATTAATCAATTCTTATGACAACCTTGCTGGGGAATTGCTGTTATTACTTCCATTTGACCAAGGAGGAAATTAAAGCACAGAGAGCTATGCAGCTTTTAAGTGATGGAGCCAGAATTCAGATTTAGAGACCTAACTTCAGAGCTTACTCCCGTAATCATTACTCAGCTGATAAAATTATTAAATTAAAAATGATGATGAACATAGCTGGCCCAAAATCTAATGCAGAACTCTAATTTTTAAAAAAATACATGAAGGGCACCTTTTGTCTTGGTTTAAGAACCAAACAGGCCAGGCACAGTGGCACATGCCTGTAATCCCAGCAACTCATGAGGCTGAGGCAGGAGGATCACAAGTTCAAAGCCAGCATCAGCAATGACAAGGTTCTAAACAACTCAGTGAGGCACTATCTCTAAATAAAATAAAAAATAGGGTTGGGGATGTGGTTCAGTGATTGAGTGTCCCTGAGTTCAATCCCTAGTACAAAAAAAAAAAAAAAAAAAAAAGAGGAACGAAAAAAAGGACCAAATAGGTTTCAGCTCCGAAACACCAATGTTAGAATTAATAATGCTGTCAAACCAAAAGTTATACTCTGTTGGATGCCCTCTACCCACTTGTCATCCCAGCTATTCAGGAGGTTGAGGCAGGAGGATCATTGCAAGTTTGAGGCCAGCGTGGACAACTTACTGAGATCCTGTCTCAAAATAAAATATTAAAAGGGCTGAAGATATCGTTCAGTGGTAGAGCACCCCTGAGTTCATTCCCCAGTACCACATTAAAAAAAAAAGAAAAAGTTATTCCCATCTGCACCGTCAGAGAAATAGCTCCTGTTCTGTTTGCCCAAGCTGAAGGGAAAGGGGTAATAGGGAAGGTAATGAGCAGAGCTTCAAGTTGTCTTCCTTCTCTTCCCACAGGAGAATGCCAGAAGAAACTATGGTTTCAAAATAAATAAAAGCTCTTACCTCTTTTGAAAGTTTTATCCCTAGAACATGTTATTTAATTACCATTCTGGAATCCAATTTCAGATCCACACTCTTCCTCCTTGCAAAGAAATGAAAAGAGGTTAGGGGAGAACCAGAAAAGAACTTCAAAGCTTTCTCCTGGAACCCAGCAATGATGGTTCTTTTTGAATGGAAATCCAGGAACAGTCCCAACAAAAGAAACCTTGTAGAGAAATTAACCAATTTTAATTTCCTCAATTCAGGAAGCCACAGTGATTCTTTATTACTTATTTAGAAATACAAACTCCAGATAACACCCCTTATTTACATATTCTGACCAAAACACTTCCATGGGCATATAGATATGATGGAGGCTAAATAGCTATTTGGGATCATCCTCTTCATAAGCAGATTATAATCAACAATTGACTTCTTTGCATGAGATTTTCTTTGCCCAGTTTCATTGCTCTCTCTCAGAAAAATTTAGTCTTGGGGTGAAATTTCAGGGTGGGCATTATCCACCTGGTTATCCTGCTGTTTCACCTTTATTTTTAATCAGCGTATCAAAAATTCAAGTATAGGGCTGTATCTAGATGAATACTTTCTTTTAATCCATTTAAGTAAATTGCACATTTAAAAATTAAATTTAATATTATCACATTTAATCTATTATCAGTAGAACCCATTAGTTGGATGCTTGATGTTTCACTTATATTTAGTAATGTCTAATTTAGATGTGTTGCCTTTATTTTTATAGAATCATTTATTTTGTCCTTCACAAAAATACTATGAAAACTAACCTACTTAGAAAAGAGATAAGTAACCACCTACACATTCAACTCATGTCAACTCTTCAGTGCTCTAAAAGGTGTTGATTGTGTTTATGAAAGCATTAGCATCTGTATAATATCTTCAGGAAAAAAATAATTGAAAAAAATTTTTAAATAGCAAAAGTGAAAGGAATGTGTTGACCAGTAAGTTCCCAGATTACTGTTTCTAAAGTAGAAAAAGGTGATAATGAACTGAAAGGTGATACCTTGCTAGACTCCTAGATATAGAATTACTTGGTTTCAGACTAACCACAGGATTCAGGATGTTGCAATTATATTACATACAGGACATATTACAAAGAGAGCTTTTGGATATTTTGTCATTTGATCCTTTTTAAAAATAATTTTATAAAAAGAGGAAACTTTAAAATTGGCTCTGTATGCTAAAGTGTACTTGATGGTACTTTTCTTTTGTTTTCTTGATGATTTAAAATGATTTTTGGTAGACTTTTACTTGTTTTCAAGCATATATAGGAAAAAATAAACCAAATAGCTTTCTCTTAACCAGCATATAATTAAGAGTATCTAATTAATTTACACAGTAATCCTCAGCTATCAGCATCAATTCAATTTTATCTAATACTCCTTATGATGAATAAAACACTATCAAAGTATTACCTTTTATCATTAAAATGGGTATAGATTTATTAATTGTTTAAAATGATCAAAGCTTCTCACTCAATTGTAAGGATACTTAAAAGTTATTTATGTTTTCCAATTTTCTTATACCCAGCCATGGTTGCAGAGCATCAATTTAACATGTGCTAAGTTGTATTAAATTTCATGGCTTTAAATATCTTTATTGTGCACAGTGGCTAATAGACAAAATGCATACACAGTATGCAAAGAACATGAACAGGTATCAGGGCAACCACTGCAACTCTTATTAAATGTATTCTGATCTACTTGAGCCTTCTACTCACCCAAAAAATTGAAATATTTAGAAAGGAGTACATGACAGAATTTATCAGATCTCTTGGTTCATAATTCGTTTCATTCTGCAAATGACATTTATTTATTCAATAAAATCTTATTTTTAGGATATTTTTAGCACCTGAGGGTGGGGAATTCACACACATGCCTATAACAAATCTTTTCTAAAGAAAACACAAATGTTGGTTAAAAAAATTAAGAAATTACAGATAAGAGAAGTTGAACCTACTATTTATGTGGCTTTGGTTTTTAAATATCAATTAGCAAATATCTCTTAGTGCTATCTTTTAATAATCAAAGGATTATACAGACAAGATAACTGAAGTGTATGGATTATTTTATATTTTAAATTCATTCTCTATGTTTCTTTATCTCTGTCTCTTAAAGGAACTAGGTAATTTTCAGTCATTCCTCTATAGACATTTTTGCTCTAACATGTAGAAATTTCAATTATGTGACATTGTTGGCCTGTATTTATTCATAATTTTTAACTTAAGATGTCTGTAAATTTGTACAGACTTTTGAAATTTTTAGTAGCATTAAAATTAGAAGGAAACTGATGCATGCCTATAATCCCAGTGACTGGGGAGGCTGAATCAGGAGGATCCTGAGTTCAAAGCCAGCTTCAGCAAAAGCGAGTCTTTAAGCAACTCAGTGAGACCCTGTCTCTAAATTAAAAATCCAAAATAGGGCTGGGATGTGGCTCAGTGATTGAGTGTCCCTGAGTTCAGTCCCTGGTACCCCCCCAAAAAAAAAAATTAGAAGTAAATTAAAAAAAGGTTGTTCAACTATGTAAACATAGTTTTCCCAAAGTTCATCTTACAGGTTAAAATTGCATTTGTTAGGTTAGATATTTCCATCCACAAATTGGATTTTTATATTTTAAATTTTTAGTGATTGACAGTTTCCAAAGTTGTCATTATAAATAGGACTGCATACTTGCAAATGTATCACTCTACTAACTAGAAAGTTATGTGCATTAATGTACTGTATGTTTTATTTTTTAAAAAATTAGACTATCTACCCGGTAGAAATAACTCAAATAAAATAAATGTGTGTAAAGATATATATATATATGTAAAATTTAATAGAATATATAATATATATATATATATTATATATATATATATAATTTAATAGAATAGTCTATTTTAACCTAACAAGTTAGTGATGCAATTTTGGTCTATTTTAAATAATTTATTTGATTTTAGTTTATATTCTTGTTTTATGTAAGAGACTTTCTAATGATATGACACAGTGGGATATATATGTTATCCTTGTGCACATCACATATATTTATGTTATCCTCGTGCACATTACATGGCTTCCACAGGGACTAGTAAGCAGCCAAACTTGTTTCATCTATATCTCATTTTTTCTACTCTCTCCTATACCTGCATTATTTACATTATTAGTGTAAATGGAAATACTTGCAGTTTTAGTCATGTTGTCAATAAAATATTAAATATCTTTGAATTACTGTTAACTTTCTGTTATATTGTTCTAGTGTTTGATTTAATTGATTTTTTCAACCTGGGTTTAATCTTATAATTTTTTCTTTGCCTTAAAAAATGAGTTAATTTGTTGCCGGGCATGGTGGCATATGCCTGTAATCCCAGCAGCTCAGGAGGCTGAGGCAGGAGGATCATGAATTCCAAGCCTACCTCAGCAATTTAGCAAGGCCCTAGGCAACTCAGCAGGACCCTGTCTCTAAATAAAGTGCCTCTGGGTTCAGCCCCTGGTACAAAAAAAGGGGGAGGGTGTTAATTTGTGAATGTTGATATCACTTGAAATTAGAAGTCAAACATGCCAACAGAAGTCTCTATTAGAAGGACTATTTATTTCAGGTTTTCTTTTATTATCTTTGTTAGTCAAGGCAAGAATTATATATCAGTATAAAAAACACATTGGTATTAGATACTGAAAACTAGAGCTGTAAGCTACCACTATAGATATATTTTATCTCACAAATTTATTATGGTTACTGTGTAAATAGATTCAATAATGATGACTCACTAGATTATATTCCTGATCAAAAATAAATTTATTAAACCACATATATATTATTTTAACTTTTTCTAAAGTTGCTAGGTCTTGTGTTTTTATTATGGAACTTTTCAAATATTATCAAAAGTCTCTTAAAATTAAAAAAAAAGTACATATATATGTTATCCTTGTGCACATTACATGGCTTCCACAGGGACCAGTAAGCAGTCAAACTTGTTTCATCTATATCTCTTTTTCTACTCTCTTCCTATATCCTGCATTATTTTGAGGCATATCCAAAAGAAATGGAATTAACAATTTTTGGTAGTAGCATTTGAATCTGTTTAAATTTGGCTTTTTGTGGAAGTGCTGTTTACAGATATATAGATTGTTGATTATCTCTTGCATTTTGTTATTGTTTTCAGTCAAATGAAGAAATGATTTCCCTTTGGGGACATAGTTTAATGTGAGATCATTCTGATGTGCATAAATCATAATTAAAGGAAGAAAAAGATATGTAGATAGATGGCCTGATAAATCACCTTAAGTTTTTTATATTGTGTTTCTTAGCAATATAACAAAAATGATAAAAACAAGAGACCAATTTAAGAAGGTCCACTTAGGGCAGTCTGAAAATACACATCACAGGCACAAAGAGAATAGATATCAAACTCTGACAAGCTTTCAACAGAAAAGCCAGAATGTTCTCTGAGGTAATCCTGGAATAGCTACACAGTCTGCACCACCTCCACTGAACTTTTAGCTTTTCTTGAGACCCTTGGCAACTTGCCATATCAGCCCGATGCCAGCAGTACAAGGACTAATCATCCTTAGACGTGGCATGCTCTGAAGGTGCATATAATTCTTTCAAAAACTGAAATAGGATCACAAGACTGAGGCATCTATTTCCAATTAATTTGGTCACAGGAGTTTATCTGTCATCTTTGTTCTGTCACAGCAGTTTGTGGTAAACCTGCTTCACATGGATTATCAATATTAAGAACAGTGGATTGCAGAATTTTTCCCCCAGTCAATTCCTATTTTGTCATTTTTGGTTTAAAGTAGATGAAACTAGCCATGGGTTTAAAAATGAACTTGACATTTTCAAACTTCCATGAAAAGGAATTGGTCAAATTTCTGGCACGATGACATAGTAGGTTATTGTATATACCATACTAATTCATTCTGATTTTCTACAGAAGTTTATAATAAAGTTTTTACTCTGGAAAAGTCCATGCATCTTCGGCAACAAAAATACTCTTCCTTTAAAAATGCATCTATGCAGATTCTATGCATAATATTCTTATTATGTGATGAAATGAATAACTTTTCTGCTATAGTATCTTTCAGTATTTAAATATTTCTGATCTATCTTAAAGGCATGACAAATTATTTTTCCCACATGGTCATATAAATCAAGTGCAAAGCAGGAATTTAGGTAGCATGATAATAATTTTAATTTTCATTTGACTTGATTCAGCTGTTTCACATTGTTTGGTTGAAGGAAACAGAGCTTTCCATGAATTTGAGCAAGTAGAGGGAAAGGATGTTGAAGGATATAATGCATTATATAATATGTGGGACAGAAACTTATAGGCATCTGAGAACTAAAGTTATCTGGCTGGCTTCCTATATCATGGAACTAGATGCAGAATCACTTTAGAGACCTCATGAACATGAGGGACTAGACCTTTGTTGATATTGTCAGTCCACCAAACAAGTTTTTTCAGTACAAAAATATGTGTTCACTTGTAATAGTAAGATGCTCTATAGGAATTCTGTGAAAAATAAGAATTAAATATAATTTATGTTACAAATCTATAAAACTTACTAATTTAGCAAGATGAAAAAAGAACTATTACTTTTTGAAAGTTAAGTATTTAAATGTCTTAAGTTTACCCTATTAACAGCTGTTGGAAATTAATATTATTGTCCCCATGTAACTTCTCCAGTTAAATGGAACTAATTTAGAAGGGGAAAGCTGAGAATTAAAAATATTACCTATACAAACCTCCAAGCCTCTGCTTGCTGGCTCATTAGACAGTCTGACTGTAATAGAAATAAAAAGACTTACTAAAATCACTTAGATTTGAGAGTCAAGGCTAGCTGCCTCATTTCTTCTCTTTGGGACCTCAGTTCATTTTGTTCACTTCAAAACAAGTTAAACAGACATCATTACCTTATGTACATGTATGTTTACAGGAATGGTATGAATCTACATCGTGCACAACCATAGAAACGAAAATATGTACCCCATTTTTTGTACAATGAATCAAAATGCAGTCTGTAAAAATAAAGAAAATAATAAAAATGAAAAGAAAAAACAAGTTAAACCAATCCAGATTACCCCACCACTGCCATTTTTTTTTAATTGTATCATCCTTGTCTCTTCCTCTACTTCTCTTATTCTATGCCATGCCCAGACTCTTCTAATTCCACTTCTGGTGTGTGTTGGTACAGTATTACGTTTCCACGCAAAATAATTGCACCAATTTCCAGTCCTACCCAAACTCTACCGTCTTCTCCCTGGCTTGGATGTTGTGACATTTTTTTTTGCAGTGTTGGGGATTGAACCCAGGGTCTTGTGCTTGTGATACAAGCACTCTACCAACTGAGCTATATCCCCAGCCTGATGTTGTGACATTCTTGTTAGAAGTGCTCCTGGGGATGGACTCCAGAGGTTATGGTTTTATCCTCTAAATTTTCTGGTAAACTCATGTTTTGTTCATGGAGACAGTTTCACCATCAATGTATTCCCCTTCCCTCTTGCCATTTAGTATTGGTTTTGTTTTTGAAGTTTGTTCATTGTTATTTGAAAAGCAAAGAACACCAACAATTTCCAAGTCAGGCAAGACAGCTTGGTTTCCTCCAGAGGAGAATCAGGGCAACACCATGTCTGGGTAAGGAAATGGCATCAAAGAAAAGTCATCAGGTCCATCCTCCCCAGATGAAAGAATAGGGCCTCTATGGAAGAGGAAAAAAAGAATAGAGAGAGAGAGTGGCTGATAAAAGGGACAAGAAAGATAGGAAAAGAAAGAGAATGACTTGATAAAAATAGGTAACTAATAAAAACTTAACTAACTTCCCAGATTTTTTTCTGATACATGCCTCAGAGTGGCAATGGGGCATGAGAGAAGTACCGTTATCAGGGCCAAGAATGGAATCCACTTCTTTTGTTCCCTGTCTGGAATCTTGATTATAATGAAAATGCAGCCAGACCCTAATTGTGAAAGTACAACAGGACGGTAATATAATTCATCACCTGTTAGAAAGAGCACTTGTGGGCTATTTACTAGAAATCTATTAAATATGACATGAAGACAGATTGCACTCCATTTCTTAACATGACATTATAATCAGGATGTATGCTCAGTAAAATGGTTTATGGAACCCTGTCTGTGTGTCTTATCAATTAACCTAAAATCTGCATAAATTAAGTGTAGCCAGGCAGCACTTTTAGCAAATGGTTGTGTTTTACTAGTTCTCAGGAGAGAAAGTTTCATTTTGAAAGATCAGTGTTGTTTTATAGCAAGTTCATTGTCATGTATTATACTTATCAAAGCATTGAGTGAAAGGATTATAAAGTAGAGTACTCACTTCACAGTTGTGTTATTGAATGTTGAAGGATTTGTTTTTATATCAACCTGGAAGATTTCCTTGACATCCTAATATAAAAGTCTTTTGTTCAGGTAAGGTCAGTATTGATGGCCCAGTTCTATAATATATAAGTATGCCCTGATGTACCTTAAAGTACAAATATGTTTTTAAGCTCTGTTTAAAAATGAAAGAAAATTCATTTGTGTATTGTCTATATACCAGTGAAAGATAAGACTCTCACTGACTTTAAGTGGAAAGTACTGTATTATATTCAAATGTGTTTTATGTCTTGTGTGCTTAAAGTTGATCTTAGTTTGTATTTATTTGTCTTTCATCTAAAGAATTATGTGAAACTCCCCTCGTTAAGTTATCATTATAGTTAGGTCTCCACTCTCTGTTATTGTCTTTTATACTAAATATGGCATGGTGAACTTGCAATCATGTACAACATTTTTCAGTTAGCCTTAGTTCAGAGCTCTTTGTACATTTTTCTCCAAAAAGTTAAATTCAGATATAGTTTTATACACAGAGACACATTCTGTACCCAGCTATAATAAAGGGAAGGAATAGGAGAGGTAAAATATTCAACTGGTGTGGCTCTAGAATAAATGTTTATTTTTACTTTCTATATTTATTCATTGGTTTTCTACCTTTCACATGCTGGCAGTAAATTGAGGATAAAGTTTTCATCGTTTCTTCTTTCTTGCCCTTGTGCCATAATTTGTTAGGGTTTAAGACAGAAGCTGCCAATGCCCACTGAAATTCTCTAAAGAGAAGGTATTCTCTTCTGGGCAGAGAAGTGTTTGCATAGATTCTTGGAACACAGAGTCAATTGGAGTAGGTGGATAATGACCTCATTATCCTTCCTACACCATTCCCTCCCATGACTGAGCAACTTCCAACCTCTACTCTTTCTGTTCTGCTCCAACCAGAGTCCTCTTCTCTAGTCACATCTCTTCCTGTCGTGATATTCATGTCCAACACATATGTGTAGAAACAGAAAAGCAAAACTAATTTATATCAGGATTCTGGCAAGTGTGCCCTTTGGTTATGAACAGTATTGTATCCACAGGATTTATTTTCATTCCGCATCTCCATTCACCATAGCCTTATCTCCTACTTCTTCCAGAGTGAGCTCCTACTTAAGCCAAGTTGGGCTTCTCACTCTTCTTTAAACATTTCCCCTGCTGGGGCTGGGGTTGTAGCTCAGTGGTAGAGCACTTGCCTAGCATGTCTGAGGCACTGGTTTCAATCTTTAGCACCACATAAAGATAACTAAATAAAATAAAGGTATTGTGTCTATCTACAAAAAAAAACAAAACATTTCCCCTGCTCAGTCCAGTCTCTGTGCCCATGCCTCAGGTGTCTTTCCTCTTCCCCTCAAGGTTGTATCTTATGTTCTACAAATTCCATATTCGCTAATGATAATCAAGTACTACTCACATTAATAACCTTCCCAGAATACAGTACAGGATATTGTACTGAGGACTCAGTAAATATCTATTGTTTTAAAATATTATTTTGGTAAGCAAAATTCTTGTGTAGTTTGGAACTATATCCTTTTAGAATTAAGGTTAACTGAATCCCTCTCCTTTTTAAAAATCTCAGATATTACACTTTAAGATTATTAGTTCATTTAACAGTCACTTCTTATTGTTGCTTCATACTGAGCTTGTGATCATTGATGCCTCTCAGTCTACTTCAAATAAATGACTATCCCCTTCCATCACTATCAAAAAAGAGGAGGGGGTTAAATTCAAGGATTTGTCAGAGCATGCAAGATGAATTTATATTTAAAACCATTCTTCCTAAAGATTATTTTCTAAATCTCCTTTCTTTTCTTTGTAAATCTTAAATATAAGCAAACTATTTGTTTCTTGCAATCCAAAGACATGAAAAAAGTTCCTTTCATTTGTTGTCTTGTTGCATAGGCATCTAAAATGGACGTTCTTTGAACAATCTCTCAGGGTTCATGATGAATACTTGTTAAAGTAAACAATAGAAGTCCTAGTTAGCTGTTAGCCCCAAAATAGAAATGGTCATTATCAATAATCAAGCCCCCATAATAGATTCTTGCTCTTTTAATGGAGACCATGACGTTTGCTCCCTCATTTCCAAGAAGGGGCTTGTGAGAGACTCAGCGCTTGAAGTCACAGCTGTCAGACTTTGGAGTCTCAGCACAGGATGCTGGGTTGGAAAACCAGCTTTGCAAAGGGTCAAGGAAGCAGAAACTGATTTCTCACACACCATTACACAGTTTAACTAACTAACAAATGCCAAATAATTGCTGGCGCTAATGGGTAGGTGGATGTTTACTTTGTGTGGTTACCATGGATTCCTTTAACATTGATGGGCCCACTGTGATTGAATTGCTGGAAATTAAAGGAAATAGTAATGATATGATTAGTTTGACTCAATAATTTGAAAAGGGTTTATTTATCTGAACGAATTAAAACTATATTACACCCATTTTGCTTTGATTTAATATATCATTCTGTCTTATGGAAATTGTTTCAGTATTACTAAACTCCATTTAATCCAAGGAGAGGTGTATGTGTGTGTGTATTTACAGTACTGGGAATTGAACCCAGAGCATTCTACCACTAAGCTACATTCCCAGATCATTTTATTTTATTTTGAGATAGGTTCTTACTAAGTTGCCCAGCTGGTCTTGAACTTGTGATCCTTCTGCCTCAGCTCCCAGGTAGCTGGGAATTACATTGTGTACCCCCACACACAACAGACCTGTGTATTTTATATATTAAGTTTATTGAGCTACTGAATTTATTGATTATGCACAAAGTTTATGGAGCTCTTAATGTGTGTCAAGCACTAGAATAGCACTTCACATGCATTTTCCTGTTTATCCCCATTGTATAGATTAAAACACTGAGGTAGAAAGGGGTAGAATTTAAACGCCACTGGGTCCCAAAGCCTATGTCTCAGACCTTATGTGTGTTTCCCTATCTGGCATCAACATTACCTGTATACAAATGCAAATTCTAGCCACCACCCCCAGCCCAACCAAATCAACTTCAGAGATGAGAGCCAGTAATCTGTTTTAATCGACCATCTAGGTGATTCTGACAATGCTAAAGCTTGAGGTTTAGGACTTTCTACTGTACCCTCTTAAGCATAGATCCCCAGTCACCTTTCCAGCCCACATCTGCTGAAACAGCTACTTCTGCTTTCTGGTTTTCATCTCCAAAACTCTCCTTTAATTGCCTTCCTATATTTAATGACTCAAACCATATAAGAAATATCATTTAGGTTTATTTAAAACAAATTATGTGCTAAGATTCTTTCTTCAACAGCACTTTGTCTAATAATCATTATCTGATGAAAGTCATGAGCCTCCTGCCCAGAGAAATGCACATGTGTATGTTCACGTAGAATGTCTTCATCATGTTTGCCTGGAGCCATTCCCTTGGACATGCATAGATTCCAGGTGAGAACTATAAAGTAATGGCTATAAAGAATGTCAGAGATTATGTCTAAGATCCATAAATGCCCATTACAGCAATAATAAGCCATTTGTCTCTGTTATTAGTATTGTTTAGCATTGTTTCTTTAAAAAAAAATCTGCCCTCTGACAATTATCTATATTTGAACTTAAGCAAGACTAACCTCTGAGCCTCAGGGTTTTTTGTTTTTTGTTTTTTTGTTTTTTTCCTCTCTCTATAAATGACATATGATAATACCCACCTTGCGAGATTGTTGAAAGTTAAACAATAAAAAATGTAAAGTTCTTAGCACTATGGCAGGGTGTTCTTGAAATTGTTTGCCTGTCTATGTTTGTGTGTGTGTGTGTGTGTACATTAATCATTGGAAAACACAAAAAATGACAGAGAAAATGAATAATGATGCATAAATGAAATGAATAATAACTCAGAGATAACCACACTTGCTTCTTTGTCCTACAACAGTGCTGAAGAATAAGCATTTTTTAGTTTTAATTTAGTACATAAGTAAAAAAATACCCTTAAAATTTCCAACCCTTCTCCAATCAATTCCCAAACTTTCACTGTGATCTATGAGCTTGGAAAAGGGGAGGGAGTGAAAATGAATGGGATTTAACTTGTCTTTCATTGTCCTAATATGTCCTAATACTTATAACCCACCCCCCATGAGACTAGATGAACTATCTTTCATCTCTAGCTGGTATAGCTTGAGACCTCAGTTTAAAGACTATTTATTTATATTGAAGTCTGTCCCGCAGTATCTTTTATTGTCTTATCCTTTTTTCTCCACTCGCTTGTTTTAACATGAAATGTCCCACAAAGCAAGAGAAAAAGTACTATGAAAGCACGTTTAAAAAATAGTGTTCTTTTTCTCCTGTGCCCCTTATCTCACATCATTGTTTCTTTATTATTGTCTGGAACAGGCATCATCCTCAAATAGTCAAAGTGAAAGGCTAAGTTAGACAGTTCTGGGAAATCATGAGCAGAAACTTCCTGCCCTCAAGTCTCAGCCATTGGTTTCTTCATTACCTAGTTTTTGAGTTTATGCATCACAAGCTCTGAAAAAGAGCACAGGATTTTGTTTTCATTTTGTACAGTATCTAGTACTGTGTAAAATTAACAAATTTACCCAATAACTCTTGGTTGGACTGAATATATATTAATTTCAAAAAGAGATAATAATTCAAATAATATCTTTCCCCTCTCTATTTCACACATTCTTATACTAACTCCAGTAATTGTTGATTTAGGGAAATCCAGCAATGAGAAGAAAAATTACAGATAGAGAATACTAGATTCTTCTGCTTTTTTAATACTTAAAATGTTCTTTATACTTCTTGTAGCCAGTGGAGATAAGATAGACTTTTAAAATAAAGTCATGATTCTTCCAAGTGGTCATATATCAGCCAGGAGAGAAGTCATATATAACATCTGGGATTTATGATCCCTTGGAGAATGCTCACAGAAATCTTCCAATGTTCTCAGAGTTGCATTTGGCTTTTAAGGTTTTTTAATATTAACCATTTTATCTGTCTGTAAAAAGTGTTATCTATTTATAATATAGTGCTTGAAAGATTTAAAAATTAATAGACTTAAAAAAATCAGCACCAACATTCAAACATACAACCATTCCACCTTTTATTGAATGTCCTGCTATCATGTCCTCCTTTAGTAAATTTATTATAAAACCAAGGGTTTGAGTAAACTAATATTTATATTCATTGCACTATTAAGCAACCATTTTACAACATGTCCTCTATTAGTATAATTATCCTCATATAGTGGCATTCAGCATTTTTCCACACAACTTCATATTACCTATGGTAGGCCCACCATATTTAAGTTTCTTTTCTGAAAAAATCAAATTTAACTAAGCTAGGAAAATCAGAGAAATCTGAGAAGACTCTCATTGAACCTTACAAATGTAATTTTTGATAGTATTCATAAACATTATTTCTAAATTGCAGTTTCATTATAATAAAAGTAAACTGCCAAACTTATACTAGATTAGTTCAGATTTTATTTATCCTGTTTCTTTTGATTTCTAGAATTCTTTGTGTCTTATTGAAGAACATAGTACATTCATCCTGCCCATTCAGTTCTTAAATCAGATTTCCACCTAATCTCAATGTCATTATAATTAAGTCATTCTGCAATTAAAAAATATCCAAATCCTAGGTGATGACATGCCTATTTCAAACAGATCAAAGACATATGTATTATTTTTAAAAATTTCATCTGTATCTTTAATCTTAAATACTGCATATAATAAAAAACAAAAATCAGTATATAGTAGGAAACATTACAAGATGTTGATGTATAGAATTGAAAATAATATTATTTCTCTTTGTATCTGATTAGTTGACATGGACTTGGTCCTATTAATTAAACTTATTCAAGAAGTATGATTAAAAATAAGATTACTCTAAGGAAGTGAATTTCCAAAAGTTTTTGGCAAGTCTTCTACATTGGTAGATTTGCGTCACCAAGCCTATCTTGTCCTGGAGGTGCTAATGAGCAGTCAAAGCCAATACATGAAGAAAAGGAAGGAAGAGAAACATATTTGAGCATATTTATAGGCCATTCATAGCTCAATGACTATGAAACTGAATATCTGAGAATTTATTTTATAAAATAGTGTATTTAAGAATAAGAACTTTTTCAAGTTCTTTTACTCTCAGAACAAAGACTGTCATCTTACTATATTTTTAGGACTCTTGTCTAGGGCAGGCTTTTGATATAAATAAATGATGCATTAACATTATATGCAGACAGAAGTGTATATGCCAGCAGAAAACTAAACGGAAAAGAATTGTATGTTTA
This sequence comes from Sciurus carolinensis, assembly GCF_902686445.1. Classification (NCBI taxonomy): domain Eukaryota; kingdom Metazoa; phylum Chordata; class Mammalia; order Rodentia; family Sciuridae; genus Sciurus; species Sciurus carolinensis. The sequence continues at coordinate 91,651,762 of NC_062218.1, read as the reverse complement.
TACAGTTCCAAGGTCAGTTCACTAACTCTTGCTGAACATCACAGCTCAGTTTTCTTTTTCTTCTTTTGATATAGGTTCCTTTTTCTGTTAGCAGATATTCCTTTATCAAACATTCCATAAATCTGAGTCTCAATAGATAATTTTAGAATTTTCCCTTGAGACATTTCCTGTATAGTTTTATAAATATCTAACAAGCAGTTTCACCTATCTACCTAGCAGTCTGAAAACAACTGAACCTGGAACTAAAGAAATTAGAAAATAAATCAACTGGAGACTGTAGCAGTTGACTTTTCAGTCAATAAATATTTTTGATTAACCAAACACTTCTTTAAGGACACTACAGTTAATTGTCTCTTAGTGTATTGTTTGAATCTTTTAGAGATTGCAGTAACAGTGAAGAAATGTTGTCTGATAGAAATTGCTCTGGGATCAAATATTTTTGAGTGGAAATTAAGTTTACTTATCTAGTTAAAAAATTACAAATGAAGGAAGACTTTACAGTATTAAGGTATATTAACTGCTGTACTCTTGTTTGTATAATGGGGATGTTATAATTTAAAGTCTAGAAGACAAAGAAATCTTTTCAGCTGAATGCATTTAACTTAAAGGCTTTTGGTATTTTGTTTAGTTTGGGGGTTTTGTGGTGTTGTTTTATTTTATTTATTTATTTATTTATTTATCTATTTATTTATTTATTTTGGTCTTTTTTTGTTTATTTGCTTTTCGTTTTTGTTTTTTCCTGGTTCTGATGACTGATCCCAGGGCCTTGCACATGCTAAGCATGCCTACCACGAGCTACACTCCCAGCCCCTAAAGTTACTTTCACTAGTTCTTGCTTCTCTGTGCAGTTTATTCAGTAAGTACTTTGTTGAATCATTCAGCAAATTAATCTCATGACAAGAACACTATCACAATCCCCTAGATTGACCAGGTCTCTATTTTTCACTTCTAAATAAGATTTTAAAAATCTTCCTGCATTTTATTTTTTTTAACATACTATAATCTTATATTTTTAAAAGCAGTTGTTAATTATTAGTGTTTTAAAAGTTTCACAGTGACAATAACTAGTATGTAAAGAAAACCTTTCAAAACCTAGGTTATGTTTTTTTGTTGTTGTTTGTTTGTTTGTTTGTTTGTTTTAGGAATAGCAAATATACCTGTAGTTGAATGATTTCCTTCTGTGATAATAACCCTTCTATGCTTAAGGAAAATACTTGATGCAATCATTATCAATCTAGCATTACCCTTAATACAGCCCTATAAATTTCTACCCTTTAAATCAATGAATAAGATTTTGTCTAACTAGATCCCATGGTAACTTAGGTGTGATTTACCCTCTAAATTCCTCATCATATGCCACAGAGGCCTATTGATTGGAGATCTTCAGGATTCAGTCCCCAGTGCTTATGTTAGATTCTGTTCTACATTTTCATTACTTCATAGGTAACAGAATTAAAGGCATACTGATTAAGTTTGTAGATTACACTAAGCTAACAGGGGTTACAAATGCTTGAAAAGCTAGAACTAGAATTCAAAATGATCTTAATAAATTATAAAAATCGCATTTCCAAAATAGGGAACAAATTCAAGGTTATATCCTGAGAGAAAGTAAACTATACTGTCAGCAAACTATACTGTGAGCACAGATATAACAAGAAAACTGTGAGCTTAAGGTGAGTCAAAAGAGTGTGTCCACTCTAAAACAAGACTACAAAGGCTACCTTTGCCTCACAAAAAGCACATTTAACTCTTTGTGGCCAGGATCACAGAAAATTAAGACAAGGTGTACCCTGAACTAGCTCTGTAGCCCAGAGTTCCAGTATAGCAGGCTGATGAGAGCAGACCCACAAGGTGTTGCTTTGTGCTTAGCACATCTTTGAACCATTGTCACAGAGAGTGGGTGCCAGTCCCTGTTCGAACACCGTGTTGTATTCAGAGAGTGCATTAGGGCTAACAGGCGCAGAGAGTGGTCTAAGGTTGTTGGCTTTCAGTAAAGCATGCTATAAAACCCGCATGATACTGGGATTTAGAGAATTAGGAAATAATCCTTTGTTATGTTTGGCATTGTATGAGTTTTTATTAAACTATTTGTTTGACTTTCAGTTTCCACATTTTAAAAGGAAGTGTGAAAAATGGGAAAGGTATGTAAAAGAACAACAAAAATGCTTATGAGATGTAAAATAGGTCATGTGGGGAAAGATTAAAGGACTTTGCTTAGCCAGGAAAATAGGTAAGAAATAATTTAATAACTGTCTTATAGTATATAGAGGCTTATCATAAGGAATGCTAACTAGTTCTCCATCCCTGTAGATGAAAAAACAAAAGAAAATTAGTTTAATGTAACAGGGAGAACTTGATTTTCCATTGGAAGTAATTTCTTGATTATAAAGTATTAAGCATTGTCTAAGGCTACCAAGAGACATCATTTTCCAAGTTATTTGAAAAGGAATGAACAGATAACTGGTTGGAAGGCTTAAGAAAGTTGACTCGTTTGATGGTAGTACTGAACCAGTCAACCTCTGGAGGATTTTAGCATTTCTGTCCTTGTTATAAAATATCCTTTCTTATCCACCTATAAAGAAATATACATTATTTATATAAAGGCTTTATTCGACCATTTCAAGAGATAACTTTGCTTACTATTTTCCTACCTCTAAATAAATGCACTTTTTCTTTTCTGTCATTTATTCAGCAAGTATCCATTGAGTGCTCTGTGCAAAGCACTATGCTCAGGGCTGTGAGTGATACAAAGAACTGGACATTCCTTTGTTCTTCTTTCACAAACATAACTGGGCACCTCCTCTGTGCTAGACACTATGCTACACATTCAGAATCCAAATACATGTATAAAGAAAACTCTAAAGAGCTCACAGTCTAGTGAATGAGAATAATAAATATACAGGATTGCACTGTGGTATGATGAGGCCTGTACCAAAGGTATGAGCAGGCAGCTTTGAAGCATGTGGGGCATAGTGGTGGCATCTTATGGAGAGGGTAGATATGGGAGTTGGGAGATGTTTTCTGGAGGAGATGGTATCTGAGCTGAATTGGAGTAGGGTGAGAAGGGAACCCAGTGTGTTCTAAAATGCTAAGCATATAGGAACTGATTGTTTCTACCCAATAAGATGCATTCTAGTAGTAAATACAAAAATACTTGTTTCATTTTATCAACTGAGCTGCTATTGATTCTGTCTTCTGCCCTTTCTTTGATTTTTTTTTAATATAGCAATGAACTCTGATTTATAGTCAGTTCTGTCATAAGGTAACATACACGTTTCTAAAATGAACACACTAAATGCAGATTTTTAGCTTATGGAAAAATGAGGTTCAGGCAAACACCCCAAAACTTCATCAAAGACATAAATTTTTTAAAAGATGGAGACCTAATAAAAATAGGGCACAGTTTTACATATGTCAAATGGTTGAGAAATACAAAATAATACTACAGGACTATATGCATACTACAATAAATGTAGCATTTGACCTTGAAAAAACCCTGATGTTTGCTTGTGAAGGGTGGTATTGAAGTGTTATGGTAAAGTGGTAGAAGGAAAATTATATGAAATCTAACAGGAAGATGTACCAACAAATGTGGTTGAGTATGGCTCATAACTGAGTCATAACACAGGAGGTAAAATGAGGTAGCTGGTACAAATTTGAGATGTGTGCTTGCCTGAATTTCTGACTAACTTGATTCAGCTGGGTACAGATTTCTGTGTTCACCTAGTGTTTTCCACAAAGAAATCCAGGTAAGAAAATGCAACATTTGCAATATGTTCATATTGTTCCCTAATGTATCAATCTTTTTGGAAAAAAAAAATTGTGGCGTCAAAGCAAGCATTATAACAGAACTGATCTTACAGTTTTACAAATTAGTTCATAATTCCTTTTTATTGAATTTCTTCTGGAATTTCTAGCATACTAAATATAGATTCTATCATTCATATCAGAATTCTTCATAAGTCCAGTTTTCTACTTATCTAATGCTCATATAGGTAACTGCCATTTCTTCCAGAGCAATACTTTCCATTAACAGGACATCTGCAGGAGTTTGGAAAAACAGGTGAATGCCACGGGAAGTACAGATAGATTTTGTAGTCAGAGCGTAGGCATCTGCAATAATCTTTGGGGAAACAAGAGCAACAGATCTTTTTTCACTCTGAGAAGGTAGATGGCCAAAGTTGCAGAGGAAAGATCACAGGAATGAAGGACTTTTGGCCATGGCGTACAGAAAGAACAATGCATGCGAGAATCAAAGTGTTGTCTTTTAGTAGGGAGCCAGTAAAGCCCAAGAACTAGTCTTTTCTTTCAGTTCTCTTCTTTTCGGCTATGGTCAGAGTTTCTGGTCCAAGGGGAAGAAGAAAAACTTACCAGAGGAATTTAATGTTAAGGTCAAAGGAGGTAACCTCTGGGGAATCAGAAAAGGCAATGTTCCTGTCTGAGCACCTATCCTTTTGAAATATTTTCCTTGCAGAAAATATAAAAAGGATACTTTGCTTTTTATATACCACCACATGCAGTGTTGTGGTGGTCACTTTTTAAAACACAATTCAAGCATTTCTGAAAGAAAGGCAGCTCTGGGTTATGTTACCTAAAGTAGGGGAGAAGAATATTTTGAATATGAGTTTGATTCAGAGATTCATCACTTCCATTTTTAAGGATGTTCCTGAAATGACTGGAGTACTTTTGTTTATGGTAAGCCTTGGAGTCTATAATCCAGAAAAAGGGGAGGGTTTCATCTGCCCAACTCTCAGATTAGACAGCCTTTACATAAAAATTGAGAGCTGAAGGGTTAAATTACACCAGATGATAAAATTCTTACATAGCCTCAAGCAAACATTCAACTGACAAAAATGTATTGTATGTTCTCTCTTGAAAGTTTTAAGATATGCTTAGGTTAATTAGATTTCCAAATATGCAAATATGCCGTAGTGAGATTTTTCTGAAATGCACCATTTTAAAATTACGTAGCATGGCATTAGTGTTCAAAATACTGAGTTGTAAGACTATGCCTGAATAGCTTACTAACATATCCTATAAATTCATAATTGATCAAACCCATTTATTCCCCACTGTCCACATTATGCTGTTCAAATTGGGTTAGAAAGTTTTATGGAAATTAGGTTCTCTAGCAAGCTTTGGGGGAAGATCAAGGGGTAGTTTAAATTATAGCAGTAGTTCTTCAAAAATGCCATTTCACTTGTCTGGTATCAGTGTTTCCAACGTGCTCAGTTTAGGGAACATGAACCTTCTACAGCCCTAAGACTATGGATCACCTAAAGGAAATTAGAACAAAAACTTTGATCTTAAGGGGAAAAAGTATTTTAGCAAGGGCATCTGAAATGATTTAATTTTGTTCACCTGTTTGTGCCAATGAATAATTTTAAGATCTCAACATCTGAATATTTTTGGAAATACTAGAAATGTCTTATTTAGTTATTCTATATAAGTGGTTTTCTGCTTAACTGAAATTTATTCTGTGTAAGTTTAAAAAGTAATAATTTTCCCTGGAAACCTTTATAAAATGCATTACATTTTTAATGTTTTATTAAATGATGTATACTGAAGTGTATTAAACATAAGCCAACAATTTCTAGATTACTCACATGTGTCATGCACACAGGACCCAGTGAGATATGGAAAGCTGTTTATTCGCCTTTCAGTGACCTAGACCATGGGGTTGGCAGACTTTTTCTGTAAAGGACCATATAGTAAATATTTTAAGTTTCTCAAGGCACTAGGTCTCTGTTTCTGCTACTCAGCTTTGCCACTGCACTGGGAAAGCAGCCATAGACAACGTGTAAATGAATAAACATGGCTGATTTCCAGTAAAATCTTATCATCAACTAAGCAGTGGATTGAATTTGGCCTGTAGGCTGTGGTTTGACAACCTTTGACGTATGTAGCCATCTTTCTTGAGTTATTTTTGAGCGGTTTCATTAAGGTCATGGCGTTTCGGTGTTCTTGTATACTTCCTCCCAGCAATATCTCACCCCTTTCTGTTTACTGCTTTTAATGTGCTTTGTACTTCAGGAAAAAAAAAAAAAAAAAAAAAACTAGTTTATCAGAAACACATCTAAAATAGTTATGGACTCCAAGTGAGGATCAAAAGACTTTCCAGTAAAGAAAGTACATAGTATATTTTCTATGGCATTCCTATGTGTTTACTCACAGCCCTTTTATTTATTTCTGGGTTCTTGACCAAATTGTTGGCATATAAAATAAATTTTGTGTTAAAAGAATTTTGTCATGGTTCAATGAGTTTTTGTAACAATTCATCACATTCACTGGAAAGCAAGAACAAATTTTTCAACTACTTTTCATGGGCATAGTTTAGTGTGTTTCGACCAGTGCTTTCCATATTTATGAATAGTTTATCAAGAGTAACAGATGTGTCTACTCTAAAAGAAGAAACTAAATTGCCTTTTCAGATGAGGAGAAATCACCCTGCCCTCACCATGATCACAGTACTATAATATTTTGTGCTTACTCCTGACTTTACTTTGTTCACATGAGTAAACTTTGTTTTGGTGTTTTTAGGAACTCTTTACTCTGCACATATAACTTAGCTTTTCAAAGCACTGGATTTGGGTTAAATCCTAATTCTATCACTTATAGCTGTGTGATGTTCAGCAAGTTTCCTAAGTTTTCTGAGTCTTAACTCTTTAATCTATTAAATAGTGACCACAATGGCACCTGCCTGTTAGCATTGTTTTCTTTCTTTGAATGTTGTTATCCTCAATCTTCCATTCCTTTTCCTTCCCTCCAGTAATAATCAAATTTAAAACTTGACCCAAAATCAAAACATCACATTGTATATCATAAGTATATTCAATTTTTATTTGTCATCTGTACCTCAATAAAACTTGGAAACTTTTTTTTAAATCTCAAAAAAAAATTTTTAAATAAACCTTAGCTTGCTATTTAAGTTACACCATCTTGTTCAAGACCTTTTCCTTTCCAGTTTATAATTGAAGCAGATAATGCCTGAGATTAGATAAATAATTTGTCTCACCTTAAAATGGGTGACCACAGTGATAAGTGGAATATAGAGAGTTAGGACTTGTAAAATAGAACACTGTATCCAATTACAGAAAATGCCACTTTTCTTTTTTGCTATTATATTATTAAATATTTAAAGTATTATTTACATGTAATTAAGCATTCATGTTAGGTGAGATATTAAAAATGTTGTATTCGACAGGTCCTAAAATATAGGCTGGCAGCTCCAGGAAGAAAGAGCATATATTTAGCTATCAACATTGGTCAGCAAGTTCTTCCATGCTTACACATCGAAGAAGTGATAGAGACTTAGTTCTATCCTTCAGTTGCCTAGTTGCTGTGACAAGAATATAGGAAGATGTTGCTTCCTAACCAGCAACTGTCCAGAAGTTGATATTCCAATAATTTCTACAGAAACATCCTCCTCAATCTCTTTGGTATACATAACTTAAAACAGTTAATAATTTAAAAAGATCTAAACTCACAAGGACCCTAATAATGATATGAATAGTACTGTTTATAGAAAATGTCTTTGGTGGATTATTAGGCAAATTGGATCCTAATTTTATCAGATCACATTGGTACACAGAGCAAGTTTGCCATTCCAGGCAAGAGTTGTTCATCCAAAAAGAGAGGACAGGACTTTGTTTTTACAATGACAAAATGAAGATATTTCTGTACTCCTCTCTTGAAAATTACCCCTAAATGAGGAAAAAAAGAAAATAAACATTAAGTTCCATTATGAGTAAAGTAGGAGATCCTTGTAGCCCAAAACATAGCATGTGAAGCTGGAAAGTACACAGAAGAGTGATAAATGATGGACATGATAGGCGAGTTTTTAAAATAGATTGTGATGATGTTTATACAACCATCCGAGTGTATATAACTGATGCCAGTAAATGGTTAAAATGGAAAATTTTTTAACATATATTTAACCACACATTTTTTAAAAAGTAATGGTAAGTGATTAGTAGAAAGTAGTGAGGCCAAACAAAAATGCGTTCAGGTTGAGAGTACCAAAGAACAGCTAGCCAGTTTGCCTCCCAGAAAGATCTGGGGACATAGCAGTAATAGGAGATGAAGGTAATGAAGACAAGGATTGCTTGGAAGTATACACAAGTTGCAACTAGATTGCCCAATCTCCTTTGCTTCCAAGGAAGCCCCTTACCCTGAGAGTTCCAAAATAGAGAGAGTCAGGGCTTATCATTTTTAGCCAGTTCACAAAAGGAGTCTTAGCTGATATAAAAATATGGAGGTGAAGAACCAAAATATGACTAAAAGAGTTGGGAAAAAAATGTCTTTCTGAAGAGAAGGAGGGAATGAGAGAAATATGACATAGTTTTTGTTATCATTTTGTTTTCATACACTTTTTGTTATCATTTGATTTTAACTATAGGCATGTTATACTTTGGTTTTCAAATGATTAAAATAAATCTAAAAGACAAAATGAGGAAACTATATTAAGAGCCCAAACTGACTTTTATTTATTTAGGTAGTATTTAATTATATTGTCATTTACAGAAAATATTGTTTCTAGAATTGATTCCCCACAAAGGGGAAAAATTCACCAAAATAGCTACTTCTATGAAGTACTAACTGGTATCATTACATTTTATGTTTAATGAATACTCATATTTAGATACATCTTTCTCCTCTAATAAATATATGTCATTACACTGTACTATTTCTACTCCAAGACCACTAAATTGGTCCTAATTCAGAATGACTAACAGTAAATAGCTCCATTTATAATTTTTTTCTATGAGGAAGGCTATACTAAATAATGGAATGAGGTATGTTTAAAAAACACGTGAGGGAGAAATTTCCAATCTAACATCCATTTGCTTAACATTTGCATAGAAACTGCTAATTTCAAAGAATCTAGTCTATATCTCAGAGAAGGTCTGGGATTTTATATTTTTAGCATCTTATCTCTACACAGAGCTATCTCATTGGCCTACACACTCATTGGCCTGTATTTTAATTCATTTTTATGAATCAACAATGAGTTGATTTAATAGACATTGTTATAATAGGTGTTTTTCAGGAAACTTCTGTTGATTTGTGCAGCTCTTTATGTTTGCTTCCATGAAAAGACCATTTTCATCTTTTGTTTTTATTTTCCAAACATACAAGGGTCACTAAACCTCTTTAGAAACTGCTTTTGAATAGTCATTCTTTGTGTAGAAAAACTACAGTATATTCCTTAAGTGAAATTCAATCAACTACTTTTATGGTAACTGGACTTAAAAGACATCAGTGAAAATACCCACACAAGCTCTTAAGATCAAGGCATTTGTTTCAGCTGATTTTAGTATGTACTTATGCATCGTGCATCAAATGATGAGCAAAATAGCCAGACTTCTAATAAGCAAGTACAATAGAGACAAAAGAGAACACTGATTTAAGGTCCTTGTGTCAATGCAGTAAAACTCTGTTTAGAGCAGGTCAGGCTTGGGTTTACAATTAGCACTAATTACTGAGAAAAAAATCAAAACCGCAGCTTTAAGGAAGGACACTTTTCACTGCAAGATCAAAGCCAGTCTCTGTAGAATAGGGAAGCCTCTACCACTTAATTGCACTGAAGTGCTAATTGGATTGTAAGGTACTTTCATGAGTTCCTCCAATTAGTCAGCCATCCCTAACGACATCCAAAAAGAAGAGATTATGAGTTCTTAGAGCTTTTGTCTACATGATTGTGATTTGTATACCTGAGTGAATGTAGCCTTGCCTTCTTTTTATGTAAATTGAGGTCCTTGGGGTCTCAGTTATTAGCTTCCTATAAATGGCCCTGAAGGTAAAACTATCCATTCTATATAAAGTCTTAACTGTGTACTATTGATAATGGGCCTACATTTAATGGGAACTATCATTTTTATTAAGATTGTTAATTTAAAATGTAAGAGTTGGGTGGGTGCCGCTTCTTGACTCAGGATTGTCATCTCATATTGTTAGGATCCAGTTAGTATATTTATATTACTTTTAATATTTGTATTACATTTTTATTACTCTTCTGCTTGGTAATTTTTAAAGAAATGAATAATCAGCACTTTCATGGTGTTTAGTCTCCAAGTAATAATTTTTATCCCTGAGAATAATTCATGGCTCTAATTGTACTTGGCCATACAAAGGTAAATTTTTTATTGTTGTTTGATGACATAAGGCAGAAACACCCCTTGAAAGCTCTTATGGCAAAGTGATCCCATTGGACAAAATTGTTCCTTTGGATAAAGTAAATGGGTACCTTTATTATGCCAGGTCATCCTTACACAAAGTGAAATTAAAAGTAGACAACTGTGCAGTGAATTCACCTGTCTGTATAAGATTGGAACCATAATAAATCCTAAAAAGTCTTACTAACATAAAATTTATTATTGAACTTTATTCACATTCCCCAAACTTTGTTTGGACATTTGCCTGATAAATGTGCTTTCTAGGTCTCCTTTGTACTGGTAAAGGAAAATGATGTTCTGAATTTTTTGATGATTAACCTCACTAATTAGAAAAGAATCTACTTTCCACAATTTACTTTCTGGTAAGTACAGCCTAGAGTGAGTTTCCAAATAATAAAATTGTTGATTTGTGTCTCCAAACTTTGAATATGACCCAGAGTGTAACAGAGAAGTGACATGATTTCCATGCTCCTAGAGTTAAACGTGCTTCATGCTCAGTTTTTGTATGTATAGTAAATGGAGATATGATAATAATTGCACTTATTAGTATGCAATTTATACTACTAGGCATTTTACATACTTTATTACAATAAACCTTGAAGAATAAGCAGTACTATCCTCATTTCACAGGTAAGGAAACTGAAGTTTAAGAAGGTTCAATAACACAGTTGTTAAGTATACAACTACTACCAATAGCCAGGATTAAAACCCATTTTTTTCTGACTTTAAAGCTTTCACTCTCAGCACATTAAAATTAGTGGCAAATTATATTCCTCCCCATATGTAGAGTCTTAGCACCTTCTTGTACATTTCTTTTATAGGACTTCTCATGTGCATATATTATATCAATTATATGTATGTATGTATGTATGTATGTATGTCATGTACAGACACACAGAGTTTTTGTTTAACAGTTGTTTCCCTTTTGGGGAGCAAGGGTCTGGTGTTATTTATCAGTATTAAACAATTGGGTGAATGGGTTTGCCAATACCAAATCAAAAAGACTTCAACTCTTAAGTATTCTGGTAAAGTTCTGAAATTAATAAAATATGTAGACTTTAGTGAAAGATTAAGGCTCTAGAATCATGGATATAGAATATTTCCTTCTTTAATAGTATGAGATTAACTTGTTTTATTCGTTAATTTTCTTTTGCTTTGTTTTGTTACTATGAACACAAAACTTTCAGTATCACATAAAAACCTTCCCTAAAGGAGGATGGATTTTGTACCATGAAATTACTCAGTTTTTTAAAATTAGTTGAAGTAGCAAGCACATTTTAAAATAACTGTCTTCTTTATAAATTGTATATACTATTGCCAAATTTGGGCCCATTCACAAACATATGTTGAAATAACTGAAGTCATTACAAGAAATTTATCTAGCTATGTAAATTCACTGATATCCACTTTTTTTTTCCTTTCTTCCTTTTTTTTTTTTTTTTTTTTCTATCAAGGATTAAACCCCCAGGGGCACTTAACCACTGAGCCACATTCCCAGCCCTTTTTAAAAATATATTTTATTTAGAGACAGGGGCTCCCTGAGTTGCTTGCTTACGGCCTCACTAAGTTGCTGAGGCTGGGTTTGAACTAGCAATCCTCCTGCCTCGGCCTCCTGAGCCGCCAGAATTACAGGCATGTGGCACCACATCCAGGTTCCACTTCTTTCTTCTAATTTATGAAAAAATGATTAACTTATGGAAAGATGCAGATCCTTCAAATAACTGTGTAACGGCCTGACACAGAGTAGATGGTTGTTAATAATTTTTATCCCTGAGAATAATTCATGGCTCTAATTGTACTTGGCCATACAAAGGTAAATTTTTTATTGTTGTTTGATGACATAAGGCAGAAACACCCCTTGAAAGCTCTTATGGCAAAGTGATCCCATTGGACAAAATTGTTCCTTTGGATAAAGTAATGGGTACCTTTACGTGATGCCAGGTCATCCTTACACAAAGTAAAATTAAAAGTAGACAGCTGTGCAGTGAATTCACCTGTCTGTATAAGATTGGAACCATAATAAATCTTAAAAACTCTTACTAACATAAAACTCTTACTAACATAAAATTTATTATTGAAACAGGGCCTCACTAAGTTGCTAAGGCTGGGCTTGAACTTGTAACCCTCTGCCTTAGCCTTCTGAGTCACTGGGATTAGAGGAATGCACTACCATGCCTAGTTTCAACTAACTTTTAGTCAGTTACATGGAAAATGAAGGTGTTATGAGACATGATCTTAGATAACAAGCTGTTATATAATCTCTCTCTCTGACATACACATATGCAACACTTTATTTTGAGATAGATTTTATGTCTGTACATATTCTATCATGTGCTTCATCTGCCTTTCAACTGGTTCTAATCAACCTCATGCCTCCTTTCATTTGGCTGGAATGTTAATTGGTAGAAATTTTAGAGTATTAGTAGTCACTTTGGAAGCATGGGTTGCTAATAGTCATTAATGCTACTTTATAGTATGTAAAAATTTGTATACTGTAAATCATAAATTTTTATTGTTTTATATTTTTATAATCTTTTACTTTGGTAAAATATACATAACATAAAAGTTACCCTTATAATCATTTTAAAGTGTACAATTTAGTGGCATTAGTACATTCACAATGTTGCAATGATTATCACTATATCTAGAATTTTCCATCACCCTAAGCCGTATCTGTATTTTGTTTTTAATTTTAAAATGATTATCTCCTTTCAAAGAATTAAACAACAAAAGTATATTTAACAGAGCCATAGTGAACATAATATTATGTTCACCTTTAATATTTCAAAGGCTTTTCACTATCTTTTGAGTCATATTTGCTATAAGGGATTAATAAATAAAATTATTTTGATAAGTATGTTGATCTTTTCTTCTCCAAGTCCCAAGAGGCTATCTCCTATCCTTTGCTCTCTCTCTCTCCTCACCAATCCTCATATACCTATACCCCAACTTAAGATCATTTGAAATAAGTGAGTTCAGCTGAGAAAGCTGTGCAACTCTGAAATAGGTGTTCTACCTCCAAATGCACACATTCTCATACCAGGTGTCTTTTAAAAGATAAAATATTGATCAGGAAATATATTTCACATTAGTTTAACTTTATCCACATCATGCCAGATTTTGACTCTATTGTTTTAACCATATCCTTGCCCCATTCTTAGTGCCTTCTCTTGCCCCTCATTACTTTGGTTAATCAGAAGTTGACTAACTTGATGTCTCATTTCTGTGCTCTTCATGTATCTTCTTTTGTCTTAGCAGAACAAAGTTGGACTCCCACTTCTTTGCAGCCAGGCTGGCTCATACTATCACTCTGTACTCAGGAGACTTCACCTTCTCAAGGAAAACTCCTCTGGCACCTAGCCTGCATGCCACTCCTCTGTGCCCCCATCACCTTCTGTGTATTCTGTCTCATAATCTGCATCACACTACTGGAAATATATTTACTTGTTTCATTCCCTTTAGATTTGGAACTCCTTAAAGTTTGAATTCTGACTTACAAATATGTCTTTATCTCCTACCGCTGTGCCTGGCATAGAGGAAGAGGCCTTCAGTAAATGGTCAGCCTGTCAGACTCAAGTAACAGAACCACAGGAACCACAAAGTTTTCCAAATTTGCCTTTTATTCCTGTCACTCCTGTTCTTGATTAATCAGAATAGCAGTTTCCACAACAGAATAAGGCCCAGGGACTTGTGTGTGAAACGCAAAGGAAGGTACACAATTAATTTAGTCACTGAGAATAGAGCTACTGAAACATTCCCCACAGTAAGTATGGATTTTTTTAGAGTGCTGAATAAACCTCCCAGAGCTTTTCTTGCCTTTGTGAGAGAAAGGTGTAAAAGAAGCAGGGAACACAAAGCCATTTCTAGCCACAGCTTCAGGCAGCTACTTCAGGCTTTATTTTGCTATAGTCAAGACCAGATTGGAAGAAACCTGAAAACTATGTTTTTAGTCAGAAATGGCAGACTTAGTCCCCATGTTATAAGAATTATTGTGGAACTTTGTATTGGGTATGTGAATGTTTTGCACAATAAAAGCCACTTCTATTAGATAAAATGTGAAACAAGATGGGTTAGTAAACAGTGTGGATATTGAAATGTACTAAGCACACAAACTGGTGTATCTGTTCAGTGAATGAAAGGAGGCATGAGGTTGATTAGAACCAGTTGAAAGGCAGATGAAGCACATGATAGAATATGTACAGACATAAAATCTATCTCAAAAATAAAGTGTTGCATATGTGTATGTCAGAGAGAGAGATTATATAACAGCTCTGTTATCTAAGATCATGTCTCATAACACCTTCATTTTCCATGTAACTGACTAAAAGTTAGTTGAAACTAGTGTATTCCTCTAATCCCAGTGACTCAGAAGGCTAAGGCAGAGGGTTACAAGTTCAAGCCCAGCCTTAGCAACTTAGTGAGGCCCTGTTTCAAAATAAAAGGGACTAGGATGTAGTTCAGTGACAAAGTGCCCCTGAGTTCAAACCCCAGTACCAAATAAATAGATAAATAAAAGTAAGTTAAAAATACATGAGATGATGGGTGTGGTGCGGTGGCTCATGCCTGTAATTCCCGCAACTCAGGAGACTAAGGCAGGAAGATTGGGAGTTCAAAGCCAGCCTCAGCAACTTCATAGGGCCTTAAGCAATTCAGTGAGACCTTGTCTCTAAATAAAATATAAAAATGGGCTGAGGATGTAACTCAGTGGTAAAGCATACCTGGATTCAATCCCTAATACCAACATATTTATATATAACATGAGGTACTTTCTAAATTATTCTTGAATATCCCTCTTTACATGAAGTGTTTTTTGTACTCTGCTAGACACAGGACACTGATTGATAATTTCACCTATCAACATCCCTAAGTAAAGGTTAATGGCTACCCATGAATTCAGAAGGCCCCCACCTATGAGGAAAACAACTCCACAGCCCAAGCACTCATCAGAAATATCATGGCGTATTGTGAGTGTAATAGATGGCTCTTTGATGTAAGCACCAAGGCTGTTACCATGGAGACCACATGATTCAAGTCACTTCCTGATGCTAAAGCACCTGATGTTCACATTGCCACTAATTTCCACAGAACCTTGACCATACTTGACATTTTAAACTCTCCTATGCCAGAATTTATTTAAGAAAACAAGTAATCTTTTCATCATTCATAAACTAAAGATGCAAAATTTTTCAAGATGCGCAATAATACATGCAAAATTTAGAACATGATACAATTTTTCCTTTTTTAAAAATTCTTTTATTGTGAAAAGATTATTTTCCATTTAATTGTGAATGTTATTCTTTTAACATAGATACCTCAGAAAGCACAGACCTGTGTGATGTAAGAAAAATGGGTCACAGAGTATTAACTGGCAGCCACATTATCTGTGAAATGACAGGAGCTAGAAGAAGAAACTGTTCAGGGGTATGTGAGGAGCACCTACATAAATGTACATTTTAGTGTCCTTACACCATTCCTTAAAGAAGTGAGTCCACAGGACAGGGGAGTGCATAAAAACTATGTATAGATCAGCTAAGTCATTTGTGTTATGCTAGCTAACTTCTAGCTAGCATATCTATAGAAGGAGAGATGATTTAGGCTTCTCTTTTTTCACAAAAGGAGGTAAGAAAATGTATATGAGGTGTTGATTCTCAAATTTTGTAACCAGCTGCAGTACAGATCACTCTGAAGTCTGTGTAGTTCATCTTTGTTCTGAGAGTAAAGGTTTTATATTAGTTCATAAGTGGCTTGGAGCTAAATAAGAGGAGACATTGATAGCTATGAAGGGAAAAGAGATATTTAAAATTGAAAACAGAAAGGAGCAGTTCTATATCTCTATGTGCTGAGAAAAACTAACCAAAAAAATTCAGAACTGGTCTGTCTTTTCTCCTTCTATTTTTACTTGGGATTCATTTATTTTTCAATCCACCCTGTTTCTGTGTACCATAGTTAACTCATAATCATAAAGGAGAGAATTATGTTCTCCTATATGACATGACCATTGAAATATTTCAGCTTGTACATTTTCTGTACCATGTCAAAAGTTAGAATTTATTATGTGGACACAACCTCACCCCTACACAAGATACTTAGGTCACAAACTGCTATTTAAGTATACATTCCATGTGTTGCTGCAACCCCCTACAGGATTGACTGGTCATCTTAACACTACTTAATGAAAATGGAAAATGGAGATTCATTTTTAAACATTTTTGTTTTCTTATAATTTCAACAGAATCACTAGAAAGTTTCTGTCACCAATATATTTAAAATACACACAATCTATGTTCTGTACAGCCAAAGTACAAGGGAAAGTTCCAAAGTGCTTGTTTTTGATATGTATAACATATACATGTATGTATACATGTATATATTAGTGTATCCATGTGTGCTTATGCTAATGTTTTTTGGCCATAAGAAAGCATGAGTTGTATCTGAAATGATATGGCAAAAAGATAGGTAGAATTTGGTAAAAAATGGCATACACCCTAGTTCATATTTCACAAATGAGTTTAAATCTATATGAAGCTCCAAAAGATGACATGCAACTCTCTCTTCTCACTAATATAAGTTTTGAATACAGTACTTTTTTAGTGATGTATTTCTAAAGGTATATTCTAATAGACTTAAGGCTTCTTTTCTTCTGGGGTTAAGGGTTTTGTTTTTGTTTTTGTTTTTGTTTTTTGTAATTTGACCTGAATGCAGTTTTTTCTAACCAGTGAAAAAAATTGTGTTTCCTTTCTCTTCATTTCACTGTTAGAACTGTTTATCAGCTTATTACTTCCTGATCACACTAATTGACCGAGGATAGTGAACAGTCTGTGGAACCAGATGTTGTTTACACCCACTCTTCCTGGGCCTCCGTCTCCATTATCCTCATTTGGATTACTTATAAAGCCAATGCTCTTTGTCCTCTTAGTATATACTTCTGGTGTAAGGAATCTTGATCAGTGGCACTGGAAAATTGAGAAAACAAAAAGGAAAGAAATGAATAATCAAGAAGTGACTACATTAAGCAAGCAGTGAAATTAATATTCCTAAAGGTGGTAAATTATGTCCTAATTTTAATTGTGAAATCTATGCACTTCCACTTGTCATTTTCTCAAGTGCTGAGAGTTGAGCACTAATAAAACCCAAAAATTTACATTTGGGACAAATTCTTTTCAGTGCTTTTCTTAAGTTTTTACTAAACTACCCAGTAAGCAATCTGTCTTCTGCCTATCCCCCTCCACATTAATTTTGTGAAGTAATAGTAAAAGTGTTCAGGGTTACAATATATCACCTTGTCTTGAGGGGTTAGGTTCACACATCTCTGGAGCAGTTGGTTCCTTGCGTTGGCTGCTGTTTCAGTGTACCTTCTGTAGACCAGTTGCAGAACAATTTAATTGTCATTGTGGGGATTGAACTAATTATACTGTCTTTCAAAGCCTCCTGTGTATCACACTCTTAGCATAAATTTTCTTTAATCCCTAAAGTGCCTCTAAAAGGTATTAAAATTCTTATTTTCAGATGAGGAACCCAAATCTCAAAGTTAAAGTAACTTGCCAAAGTTAGATTATAAACAGTAGAACTAGAATTGTCACCCTTGGTCAATCCGAATTTTGATCACCATACCCAATACCATGCAGTATGAAAGCGAAGTGGCTAACCACATCCTTCTGCAACAGTAGTTGTTAGATCTTATTGTAAAGTAATCCCCTGGGGAACATAGTCAAATTCAGATTTTTTTTACCATACCTGTGAGAATTTCGAGAATCTAACTTTTAAACAAGTACCCAGGTAAATCTGAATCAGAAAATAGCTTTCTAAAGGTACTGGTAAAATTATATATGTATGTGTGTGTTTGTGTGTGTGTGTATTTATCTTTCATCCATCTATACATCTATGCAATATCCATCTATCCATCCTTCCATCTATTGTGTTTGTATATCTAGAAGAGTTTCCATAATAATTTTTTCATAAAGAAAAAAGAAATTGACTTTTCTTACCAGATGATGGTAATGTTTTAATAGTTTTATGCCCATCACTTTATCACCTAAGCTGCTTTTTTCTGTTCACTTTCTTCCTCCCAAGAATCCTGAAGGGTTAGTTTAGCCTTCTTCAGATTAATTCAGGAGGTCATTGATGTTTTAGTGAAGCCATTTCAAGTATCGCTAAAGTTGTCTTCATTTCTATGGGATCAGAATTTGTTTAAGATTGATATCTATTAGTATTTTGAGGAAACTTTCTTTTGACACTTTCAAACATAGACATCGATTTTAATTGGTAGAGACAATTTTTTTTAAGAGGTAGGCTGTTCTAAAACTGGATATAAATGTAGGCTACCTTGAAAATCTGTGTCTCTGAAATAATAATGAATTGAGGGAAAATAGGTGTAGCAACACTTTCTCGTTATGAGACAAATTTTTAATTTACAAAATTAGATTTTCCATAAGCTGGTACATTTTTCATGGAGAAGGGCTGTTGGTGACACTTACTAAAGTGCTGCAACATTTTGCTAATTTAAAAAAGGTCTGCCTCAGATCGATTGCGACCTTATCAATAGGATGATCTCATTCATCTCTTTTGGAGCCTCTTGTCACAGTAAGCTGCAGTAGCTCTGAGCTGCCTCTTCTGTGATTGCAAAATCAACATGAAAGAGGGTTTCAGAATCAGTTTGTGGTAAAATGAAGCATCTTTGTGATCGTTCTTAGTTATTAGTTTTTAGAAAGTGAAACATCTTTGTAATCATTCTTAGTTATTTTTTTAAAATCACACACTCGTGCTACTGATATTATTTGCTCGAATTATTTTTTCCTTAAGACAAAGAGCTTATTATGTAAAAGGAAAAGTGATTTTGTAATATGTACTGAATTTGCAATTCTTTTGCTGCATTCTTGTTCCTACTATTGTTTGAAAATGGTAAACAATTGCAAATATCAGGAAATATGACAAAAGATGAAATCACTTAAAATTTACTAGTTTTTAGCAATTATTTTTCCTAAAAATATTGTTTTATAATTTAAAAGAATAATTTTAGGGGCTGGGGTTGTGTAGAGCACTTGCCTAGCACATGTGAGGCACTGGGTTCAATCTTCAGCACCATATAAAATAAAATAAACAAATAGAGTTACAAAAAAATTTTTTTTTAGATTTGAAGTTAGGTAAAAAAGTTAATTTTCAAAATGCATTACCTGTTCCATACTTAACCTATTTAGGGTGTGTCAGTAGATGAGTGAATTTGAATTTGCTCTGTGGTTTTGGGAGTTAATTTCTGGCTTTAAATTCATATTTTGTATCAGCAAAAACTATGCTATTTATACTTCCTGACTCAGATTTTATAAATAATATCAATGAGGAATTTTGTTTCTCTCTAATTAGCTTTCCTCCATTTCTCTTCTTCATGTTTATTAATTTTGTCTTAACTATTTCTGCTTTCTAATATTAGTTTTTCTCAATTTTCCTTTATTTTCTTGTCATCTGTGATCAAAACCATTTTCTCTCCATCTGCTATCTTTTCATTCATCTCTCCTTTTAAAATCTGTTTCCCCTCCTGTAGACTCATGAATATGCCATGGTATGTCAACTTTCTTTGACTAATTAGGAGGAAAGAAAGGATTCTCTACTTTGGAGATTGTCATCCTCTCTGTATCAGTCGTAACAATTAAAATCAACTGTCTGCCGACTAATGATTCCTCAAGTTGAATGTGGGAAATGGAAATGTAGTGTTTTTTTTTTGAGAACCCCTGCCCTCTCTACTAGTACTCCCTCCATCAGCCTACAGCCCCTGACTGTGGTGCATTACACCATTTTACTTTCTTTATGAACTGATATTTCCTAATGAGATAGCACTGGCCCCTTTAAATCACTGCTATTTTAAATTATTTTTGTGGTTCAAAATATGTAAGTGTCTGAAAAGTATTTCAGTGAACCCATTTTGATAATGTACATAGTATATCATACTTTCTGTCCATCTTATTTTGTGCATAACTATTATTTACCTTTCTTTGCTTTTTGGAATATTTTATTAAATAAATGCCCTTCTAAGAGGAATATTTATTCAGAAGTCAATTTATTTCGTTGGTTTTACTATTTAAAACTTTACAACATCTTATTCATGTTTTAGAAATGTCAGCTAATAACAAGTTACAAAGAAATATGATTGAACAAAAATAGAATTTATTGAGTACCCTCTATATGTATCTAGATAACATGTATATATATAACATATATATGTACCTATATATGTAAACTCTATAGGTCTTATGAGAAATACTAATTTGGTCATTAGTGACACAGTAAGATATATGATTAAGTTTCAAAATAACTAATGAACTCAGTGCTCTTTGATTTCAGAAGCAAGAGAAATCAATATTTAATTATTTTGGAGGACTTCATTGAAGTGTTGGTATTTGCACTTGTCCTTGAACAATGGATATAATTTCAATATACTCTACATACCAAACCTCCTGTTGATTGTATTTTAGATGGTAAAAAAGGAGTCAAAGATGATTTTAAGAATCCATATAAGGATAACCTGGAGAATGGGATGTAATTACTAGAGAAAGATGTCCTCAAAACTGGCTTGAGAAAGTGAAGAATCTGGTTTTGGTTATTTGAAGTGTGATGTCCAATAGGAAGGTAGATCTATAAGAGACCAAATGATATACCAGGAGTGAAAATGTAGACATTATTATATAAAAGAGAGGAGACACCTAGGGCTTTTAAGACCTATGTTCCCTTCCTGACATCAAGTAGGTGGGCAAATTTAGCCAAGCAAATTCATGACTTTTAACTTTCCTTTTATTAAGTATAAAACAAGAGAGTTTTAAAATTCCTTGCAACATTAACATAAAGAAACATTTCAGGGTTCTCCATACATAAGCAATAGCAGAATCCATGGAAGTTCATCCAGCCTCTGAGAGGGGAGGAATATTTAATGGAAATAAAAGAGGAAGACCAAGCTTTGAGAAACACTGCAATTTTTGACTGGAAGACAAAGTAGAGGGGAATATATTGAAATGGGGTAGATGATAGTTTCAAGAAGAAGAGTAACCAGCATGACATTTGATGGAGAGATCATAAGCAGAGGAAGCAAGGAGAATGACTGAAGCAGGTACATCCTGTCCAGTCTTTGGATCTGATTAGATTAGCATACTGTGGCCCTGGAACAGGATTACACAATTACAAATCACAGTATAAACATAGATTTTATCTAGCTGTTCATATTGAATATTTATATACTATGAATCAGAAAAGTTAGGTTAACTTTTTGACAGTTCTAAAAAAAACTGAACTTCTTAAGCCAATCACATTCACATACACAATATAAAGTGTGAATATTTTGATATAACACTTCTGCCATTTAAATAGTTTAAATAGCTTTGCTTCCATCTTTGATTATTCTAGGTCTGCATTTTAGAAACATGTCAATATGTGAAACAGAACCACCAAAAATATTTGGTTATCTAAGCTGTTTGATGGTGTATCAAAATTAAATACATATTTGTGAACCCAAAATTTAACATATATCTGGAAACCTGTCATTCAAAGAGGTCCCCAAGAACTAACAGTACTTTTTTTCAAATTTAACCTTTTAATTAGAAAAAAAATCTTAAAATACTCATAGTTTCTACCAACTCTGTGTCTGAAGTCTGCAAATAACTAATAAGGTACATCCCCAGAAGTGATGCTGGGATAGTTTCACTAATGCTGGACAGAGATGTGGAAAAGTGCCAACACTCAAAATGTACACTTTAATTTCAAGACTCAGCAATGCAAAGGAAAATTATTTCCTATCAAAAGAGATAAGACCATAAAAAGGTCATTATAGAAGGATACAAAAAGTTAAAGTAAAAATTTTTGAAAGAGAAACCACCAATTATTTTATGTTCCTACCCTTAAAATTGGCAGAGATATTTATACTTAATTTTTTTTATCAATGTAAGTGCTAAAAAGCCAATTGGACTATTCTTTTAAAAAAAATACTAGTTCTGTGCAAGTAAAGGTTGTTTGCACTCATAATGTACCATGCAGAGAATTTTCACTGCCATAGTTGATCTATGAAAAATTACTATGTTGAACTTTTTCTTTATTCCTTTTTTTTTTTGTATTTCTTAGGTAGCTTTCATCAATAAAATATACTTGATGCAATGAACTCCCTTTTAAGCACACTTATGTAGTATATATTTTAATTCATTATGTCAGTCTCACAATAACTTTTTCTTTTTTATTTGTTCTAATTAGTTATACATGTCAGCAGTATATACTTGGACACATCATACATATATGGAGTATAATTTCTCATTCTTCTGGTTGTACATGATGTAGAGTCACATGGTCATGTAGTCATATATGTATGTAGGGTAATAATGTCTGATTAGTTCTACTATCCTTTGTACCCCTATGCGCCCTCTCCCTTCACTCCCCTCTATCTAATCCAAAGTAACTCTATTTTTCCCTAGCCCACCCCCTGCCCTTATTGTGAATTAGAATCCGCGTATCAAAGAAAACATTTAGCCTTCAGCTTTTTGGAACTGGCTTATTTCGCTTAGTGTGATATTCTCCAGCTCCATCCATTTATTGGCAAATGCCATACTTTCATCCTTTTTTAGGGCTGAGTAATATTCCTTTGTGTATATATACCACGTTTTCTTTACCCATTCATCTGTTGAAGGACACCTAAGTTGGTTCCATAGTTTAGCTATTGTGAGTTGAGCCGCTATAAACATTGATGTGGCTGCATCACTGTAGTATGCTGATTTTAAGTCCTTTGGGTATAAACCTAGAAGTGGGATTGCTGGATCAAATGGTGGTTCCATTCCAAGTTTTCTGAGGGAATCTCCATACTGCTTTCCAGAGTGGTTGCATCAATTTGTAGTCCCACTAGCAATGTATGCGTGTACCTTTTTCCCCACATCCTGTTTTTCATTTTTTTCCAGAGAGAAGTTGAGACTTAACGAGCCAAAATAAGTTGTCTGGGGTCGCACAGGCTAGCAAATGGTAGAGCCAGTATTTCAAACCTATTTAACTCTCTCATATCCAATCCTTTATTCTTTGGCCATCTGGCCAGGGTACTGTGCTCTGTGCCTGAGATATAAGAAATGACAAAGTCTTTCTCTCAGATCTCACAATACTCAGTCTAGCAGGGGAATGGGCCTTGCCTTTCCTTTTGCGGCCCACCTAGAGATACCAGGCCTGCCAGTGCCTGCCAAAGTAAGTGCTTCCCCAGGTATCCAGTGACATTAGTTAAGCACCTGTTCTGCCAGAACCTGTGAACTATTTTCTATTTTAATGCCAATGTGACTATTGCTGAAAGCAAACTCTTCACAGATATAAAATGTTTTAATTGTTGTGATACCACTGTTTCCCAAGTTTTCTGGTATTCTTTCAGCAGAAGAATAGGTAAAAATATTGCATAAGACTGGAATTAAGAAATATTTCAAAGCCAGCTTCAGCAACAGCAGGACACTAAGCGACTTGGTGAGACCTTGTCTCTAAATAAAATACAAAATAGGACTGGGGATGTGCTTACTAGTTGAGTGCCCCTAAGTTCAATCCCCAGTACCAAAAAAAAAAAAAAAAAAAAAAAAGAAGAAGAAAGAAGGAATATTACCCATATGCATTGAAATATATTTATGCAGTATGAGTCAGAACTCTCAGGCACATTGAGCCCTGAGTCTTAGCCAGTAATGAGACTTATTTTTTCCAGCACCTTGTGACCCATTGCCTAGCCAATCCATTATGACAACAGCAACAGCAACTGTGTTCAGTGCATCACATGATGACAGCCTTTCCAGTGTGTACATGCCATTTATTAGAACATTAATGGCCGGCCATCCTCCAGATGCCCAGCCGTGACTATCACACAAAGAAAACATTAGCTTTCTTGGATGTTGCTATTATAATTCGAAAATTAGTTTTGCCTTCATGGCTGCATCACATTTGGAATCTCTCTTTGATGTTGTTATTAGTCTGTGCTTATGGCGCTCATGATAACTGTCACACATTAATCACGTCCATCATGTGATTCTTAATTTGCTCCATTATGACAAATGGATTTAGACACAAACTTGCAATTACCTATTTTGAGGTTAATAGCAGATTTCAGTTGTAATTGGTTCCCAAATATTCAATTTAGAGAAGTTATTTTCACCCAGCTCTAAAATGTTCTAAATGAGCAAATTGTATTTTTTACTATCACTGCAAAATTGTGCCAGATGAGACCATATGAAACATCCGAGCATAATAATACACCCAAATGTTTTTTACCAGAAGAGAATATTTGTGCCTTCTGGGGGTGTTCTACTCTTTACCATTAACTCATTTATTTACCCCCTTTTTATCTAGATCTCAAATTATTCCAAAACATTTTATTTTATACTGTTTTGTCATGTGGAACATAGTATAGCAGTTATTCCATTTTTAGAATGTTACCAGTTATTTAATAACTCTGCAGCTATGCTTTTGAATCTAATAGCAAGAAGAAGACATTTGTAAAGGTTGCTATATTTTATTTTTTCCTGGGTGTCCTTATTAAATATTGTATATTTGAAGTGACTGAATATCTAAAATGATCTCAGACATTCATTCTCTTTCTGAAAGAGAAGAGGAGTCTCTAGTTGGGTCCTCTTTGATTATATCAAATTATTTTTCTTGAAAGAGTTACATAAACTAATGTTCTCCTGCCATGACCATCTCCCCTTACATATGAATTCCTGTACCTCTTCAGGAAATAAAACATTCATCTATCAAAGAAAAAGTACCTTTTCTAACAAATTTTAGTAATAGGAAATTACTGGCATATGGGATGCTTTGCAATACACGGATTGCAAAAAGTCGAAGAGACGGCAAAATGGAAATTAGAGGTGAAGAACATTTGGAAATCAGCTCATTTAGAAGTTGTGTAGCATGAAGGGGAAGAATCCAAACTTGGGAGTCAATCAATGTGTCTTAAAATCTATTCAACTACTTCCTTTTGGACATTGAGCAAGTCATTTAACTCATAGCCCTTTCCTCATCATTAAAATAACAATATGTAACTCATGGAGTTGTTGCAAGTTTTAAATGAGTAATTTTGTAAAGCTCTTAGCATATCATTAAGTGTTTAATACATCTCAACTACTCCTATACTGGCCATCTAATTTGTGTTCATGTCCAAGAAGGAAATCTCTTTCCATGTGGTTCTTCAGCCTGCACTAAAATTTTTCCTTGAAGAGAAATTGTTACTCTCCCAGAATTTTTTTTCTGTTTTTGAATAGAACTAACAGTAAGAATCCAAGTCTTCCTCCACCTTGTGACTTCTATAATTTGAATCCAGCCCTGCTCACTGAAATATGTAGTATGTTTTGTATAAAAAGACCTTTCATATATTTAATATGTCTTATCCATAACTGTTCTGGATCTATTCTTCTCAGGGTTAGTCATTCCAGTTTTCTTAATTGTTTCATATATAACACTGTTTGAAGTCCCCTCACCTTCCTGAATTGCTCTAAATTGGTTGTCAATGTCCGCATTACAAATGGCTCCCAGAATAAAGTCAACTATTATCAGTGTAACATGTTACTTCTCTTATTTTAGATATTAATAGTATATGGTCTAAGTTTTGTTTGTTGTTGTCTTTTTTTTTTTTTTTTTTTTTTCTCTCTGTGTTTGCATTGGCTGAGAGAGTGTGGAGATCACTGTGACTTTTGATGCTTATAGTTCACCAAAATTCCCATTATGAAAATGCCTTAAGCTATTTTTTTTACAAGTTGTATTTTATCCCAAGTGCAAGACTGCATACAGTTAAGTTAAACATAGAAATTCTCTTGTTGACATCATGATGAGAAAAGGGTGTAGGTTGGGAGAAGTTTTGAAAAGGGCTTGCTAGTTTTTTGAAGCACATAGCTTAGTGTTCAACACAGAGCAGATGTTCTGTAGTAGTTAATGATAACTATTAAATATTTGAGTTAACACTGAGTGCTATAACTTTCCTAAACTTGTAGCTAGTTAATGATGGAAAGGTAGGTAGGAATAAATCCCCTGTTTGCCTGGATGGCCAGGGAAGGAGTGTGGGTTTGATTTGCATGCACTGATGATAATGACTTTGAAGGGTGTATTCTGGGGAGTGGCACAGCCAGGTTTATGGGTGACTGCTCTGTGGAGAAGAGATTGGAGAATGACTAGAGCACAAGGAGGCCTCCATGTCACTACCAAAGTTTGGGCATGAGATGGTTGTGCCATGCAAAAAGAGCAGCAGAGAAGTGCATGGCTCAGGCCCTGTTCTGGAATTTGAATCCTCAAGATTTGGTGACTGGATGCGGATGGCTGTGGGAAGGATGATTCTAAGGTTTCTAGCCTCAGTTGCAGTGTGACAATTGTGATGAAAAATACAGATTAGTTAAATCTTAACGAATTATTTGCATGATTGTGATAGGTAAGTGTTCAGAAAATAGTTATTAAGCAAAAACTAAATGAATGAATGATATATGTTAAAGTTAAAAGAAAAGACTCCGGGTTGGGGTTGTGGCTCAGTGGTAGAGCACTTGCCTAGCACGTATGAAACACTGGGTTCGATCCTCAGCACTCCATAAGAATAAATCAATAAAACAAAGGTATGATGTCCATCTACAACTAAAAGAAATTTTTTAAAGAAAAAAAAAGAAAAGATTACTTTTTAAAAGTTTATTTCTCTGTTATCTCTGTTACCTCATATTTTTAGGGAAAATTATGAAGGACATTGCCCTTATGGGAAGAAAAACAAGGTTTTTTTAAACCAAAGTATCTTGAGAGAATTTTATCTCTCTAGAAGAAAATGCCTTATTCCCATGAGGAAGTTGGCAGGCAGCAATTCCCATTTGTTCCTTTATATTTCCAAGACTTTATAGTTTTTTCTGATATATTTCTATGAGATTAAATCATGGATACATGTGTTTAAATGCATCTGTTCTGCTCAGAGCATGTTTAAAATGTTTAAGTGCAAGAAAGAATAGAGCTGGAAGGAGGTAGAAGAGAATTTAGGGAATAAAGAGAGTCATAGAATTTTATCTCTATAGTAACCTTACAGATAATATCTATTAAACTGCTCATTTGAAAGCTAAGGAAATTAATGAGCAAAGAAGCTATTCTTTTCCTAAGCTGGAGCCCTGGGGTTCTCTTGACTGCCATGATTTTTCTTGAAGCTGTCTTCTAGAACTTAGCTCTTTAGGAAGGATCATAGTAGAAGAAATCAAATTATAATTTAAGGAAGAAGTAGCTTCTACTTCATTGGTAGAAATTATAGCAGAAAACTAAAACAATGAGAATGTTGCATTTTAGGAATCAGTAGATTAGGCAGGTGAGAAGAGAGGAAAAGGAGCTTAGAGTGAATACCCTGGCAAGTCAGCAGAATGCAGTCAGTCAGCCAAAGTGAAGCAAGGATAATAAGAGCCAGTCATCACACATGAGTCTAGAGGTCAAGGTAAGACAAGATTGCCAAGTGGAGTAGCAGGCATATTCTAGACACCCAAAAGAAACCTGAGCACCTCATAACCCAGGCAAGTCCTTCACCATGTCACCTGCTAGAATTTAAGGCCCACAGGTAGGAATGAATAGATGTTAGGCATTTCAATTTGGGAACCAAAACCAAATTCTTCATCTGCAAGAAGCTGAGCCCTTGAACTTACCAGCCATAGCAATGCCAAGGTAGTGGCCATTGTACTCCACCACTCAGTCCCTGTATGTTAGTCATCATTTTCTGATTAGCCCATGAAAAAGGTCATGTAGGTGTGAAAAGAAACTGGAACTAGTTCATTGAGTGAAGAAGGTTATTAAAAAAAATAATGCATTTTTAATAATAGGGGATCTCATTGACCTAGCATTGATGCATCTCAAAGGAATGTTTTTAAATTTTTTAAATAATTTTTGAATAGACTAGACATTTACATGTTTCAAAATGCAAAAATATAAAAGGGTATCCAATGAAAAGCTACCCTCCCAAGTCCTGTCATGGGATCCACCCAGTACCCATTCCTTCTAACACCAATCACTGTTCTTATTTATCCTTTCCTAGATATTTTTCTGCATCTGCAAGTCAAACAAATACAGTATTTTTGTTTCCTTTATTTTTTTACAAATAAAGTGCTATATTATGCACACTGTTCTGCACCTTACTGTTTTCATTAAATACCTATGAGTACTTGGTCAATACAGAGTCATCTCAATTTCAAAACACTTGTGCAGGGGCTTCTGTCTCTAAAAAAAGTCTCAAGATTTTTGAATTGTGGTTCAAGATTAAATGAAACTAATACAAGAATACTAAAATTTTGGACACTCTGCTTAGAATGCCTTTATCTAATTATACTCTGTTGCCTGGAGTGGTAGCAGATGGGGTTCTAACCTTATCACTAACCTAGCTGACAATGTTAAGGAATTGAGGTAACTCTTCCCTTTCCTTATTTGCAGATGGAACAGAGGTAGAATGGCTAAACTTTAAGGTAAAATTATAATTCTAAAACTGATAACACTGTTCAATACTTTTAAAATCTGTTTTTCAGTGACTAGAGTAAGTATAGCTATGAGATTATCAATACAGAGATAAATGTTATGACAATGTACTTCAAAAATAATTGTTTTCAAAGTAATTGACTTTTTAACTTGTGAAATGTTCACATGTTCCAAAAAGCACAAAGAATAGTATATGAACATCACTGTACCTTATCTTTAAAAAATAAATATTTACAAAGACAATCAAAGTAATTAGGGAATTTCCTCTTCTTTTCTCCATAAGTAACCACTCTCCTGATTTTGGTAGTTATTATTTCTGTGTAGATCTTTATACTTTTGCTTGATTTGTATGTATCTCTGAACAATATTTATCATTTCTTTGCAAGTTTTGAAATGTATGGTATGTTACTGTCTACTTTCTTCTGCATTTTGCTTTTTTTGTTGTCCAACCATTATGCTCTGAAGATATATCTTTATTGATACATGTGGTCCTAATTCATTCATTTTTGCTCTTGTGTTTTATGCCATTATGCTTAACAAATCTAACTGAATTTTCTCCCTTGAATCATTTAATTTATTTTCTGCTAGTAATAACTACAAAGAATATCCTTGTGTGTATCTTCTTTGTCTAAGAATAAATATAGGAGAGCATCTTCAACTTTGCTAGATATTGCTAATATGTCCTCCCCAGTAAATTGTGCTAATTTATTCTCTCATCAGGTATGATATTTCTCTTTGCTCAACATCATTGTCGATGCTTGGTACTGCCAGATTTCTTAATGTTTGCCAATCTCACCTGGTTTTATTTAATATTTAGATATATATTTTAGATATGTTTAATGGACCTTCTTATTTCACTGGTTTGTAGATTGCCCATTTATATCTTTTTTCTATTTAGAAGTTTTCTTGTTTCCTCTTAGATGATAAAGATGGTAATCTTAGTTAGCTACATGTTTTGCAAGTACCTTCTCTGAATCCAAGGCTTGACTTATTTTTAATGTTAGTTTTCTGAACAAAATTCTCACTTTAATAGAGTTCAAGTTATCTTTGGTTTTGTTTTGTTCCTTCTATTTTGCCATTTTAAAACCTTTTCTATCCAAAGTATATAGAGATCATTTATCTTAAAAGTTAGAGTTTGTTTTTATAAATATTTAGATATTTTATCCCCAGCATTCATTATTCTTTTAAAACATGTGATTATCTACTTATTGAGTAGTTCATTTTTTCCATTTAATTAGACTAACAAAAAAAGTTCCTCTGGATCATTTGGAATCCCCATCAAAATTAATAGCTTAAAAAAATATGTTATCTGTTTCAAGATGACTGCCATTGCTCAAAATATTTTTAAAATTCTCTTTTTAAAAATTATTTTGAAAGCTTGTTCTACATTATTTACCAAGTACCATCATTGGCAAACTTTTTCTATTGAGGGCAGATTTGATTTCTGGGAAGGATTAAAGCCCTTTAGAATATGCCTACTGATAAAATTAGGAAATAACTTTTTTGTTTAATTTAAAATGATATAACTCTAAACTGTTAACAAGGATTTTCTTACATGAACATAAAGTGATTCTGAAAAGAGACACATAGGAAAAATTCCCAAACTACCTTCCAATAACATGACCTTAATATATACAAGGGCATACAACCTCCATTGCATGCATTTGGAAGTCAAATCCTGGTTATTTAAAGCAGACCTCATGACTTAGTAAAGCAACCAGATGTGTAAATAGATGAATCAATGTAAGAAATAGTGAATGATAAAGGTAAAATAGACAAATTATAAAGCATATGGAAATAGGGTATGTAGGAAGGAACTGACTTTTGAGAGAAGTCAAGAAGGCTACATGATGATGTCGTTTGAACCAAATCTGGGAGGATAAATCAAAATTCATCATATGAAGGGCATGATGTACACAACACACCTCACATAGGCAAAAGCTTAAAAGGACAAAATTGGCATCAATATGAAGACATTGGTTTTGTTTTCTTGTTTTTCTTTGTTTTTAATTTAAGGAAGGCAGAAAATTGAACATGTTTATACATAGAGAATGGATGCTGGTTGGCATGAGATAATATTAGGGAAGGTATTGTCAGTTAAATAAAATCCCAGAAGCATAGTCGTGGTGAACTTGAGAGCATGGGTGGAGGGTTTGATTGCAGATAAAGGGAAAATGGTTAAAAGAATGCAGTGAAATAAGAATCTAACTATAAACCTAATTCTCCTCTTTGGGGGTTATTAAAAGTTAATGTAAGGAGCAAGTCTTTGTGGTTTGAGTGACTTATTTTTTTTCTGATTATGCCCTGAGCAATAGGCTTGGTTGGTATCAGCCACAGTGTGTAGGTAGGAATTTGCAGATCAGGTTTGGTGACTGTGGAGAAGACCCTTTGAAGCAGAGGTTGCACACAGAGAGGGGCACAAGAGTTGGGAAAACGGCTGTGGAGCCTGCCTCCAGGGAAGTCTGGAATGTCATGCTCTCTTCCTTCCACCTCTGCTGTGAACTCTCTAAGAGCCAAAGTTTTATTTTTCTTTTACAGCCTTCTATGATTTGAGGGACCATGGTGGTGAGAAAGAGCAATGTGAGAAAACATTAGGCACTGTGGTGACAATCACAGGGGCTTAGTAGATTTGGTGGTGTTGCTTGTGTCCAGAGTCTTGTATGCCTTCACACTGTGCCAAGAGGTAGAAGCCTCACACAGGGACATCTGGACCTCTGGCCTCCCATGGGCAGGTACCATCATGGCACATTGAAATTAGTAGTAGGTACTGTCAAATGCAGCTCAACCCTTAGCCATTTGAAAGCCAACAATCACAATCTACAAGGGTCAAGGGCCTGTAGTTCAATAACAGAACTTTAGTCATGATGGTCATTGAATGAAACCCACAAATGCTCCTTGCTTCTGACAGCTGAAATCAATTCACTATATTCTGCCACATAAACTCTATTGGGGGAAGAGGTGCAAAAGATGCAGAATTAAGTTCCACTTGAAATCTTTAGTCCTCTCCATGCTGAAAGGTTTTTCTTATCTTTTGAAATGTGAGTGCTAACTTGACAAGAGTGAAGAGTTTCTCTTTCTATATCTCTAACAAGGGATCAGGATTATATCCATCCTCAGCCACCAAGTCTTCTGTTAATGGAACTAAAACACTCTGGGGAAGCATCCCAAATCTATTTAATGTTCCCAAGCATTGAAGTTGGCATTAGAACTTTTACATTAGCTAAGATGTCTATAAAAATATCTGCTTATAGCCAGATCCCAGGGGATTCACATCCAGAGAAACTGTGGAGCATTATTTCATTCTACCCAAGGGCTGAAATAACTTTCTTTCCTGTAGATACTTCTATCATGTAACTGGGTTGAAGGATTCCGCAATTGTCATTGGCAGAATGTAGCCATGTTTCTGTAGAGTAATGTAAAGATACCATTGATTTTTAACTATTGTTATCCAAGATGCTTTGATAGCGATTTATGGAATTTTAGGAAAAGAGAATCTTTAAGATGAGTGATAAATTTTGTTACCCCATTAAATGCCCTGGTTTTTCTGTATTACTTCAACCTCTTGTCTATGATGGAACCCCCAGGATTCTGGTATATATCTTGCCCAAAAACTCCTAACCTTTGGCATGTGGTCACAGACAAAACAAATAAAAAAAAAATTATCACATCATTCAGCAATAATTTTGTTAGTTTAGAATCATATCTTAGTTAAAATCTATCATTAGTTATATTTTGCTATTTGTGTGCCACATGTTTATTAAAGTAAAATTGTTTCTTCCATAAATGAGACACTAACAACTATGTAGTCAGCCTAGGCTCCCTACTTGAATCACCTGGGGAACTGTTAATATACTGATGCCCAGGCGCCACCTCAGAATAATTCGATTAGATTCTCTGGGGATGGGATTGGGTTTGCCACATTTCTTCAAAAATTCCCCAGGTGATTCTAACATGCTGCCAGATCTGAGAACTCCTGCTTTTAGAATGCATATTCAAGTCTATGCCTTTGAAGTTTAAAACACTTCATCCACAGAAAACAGCTCAACTCCTTGGCAAGGCATTTAAGTTTCTTCACAGAATGCCTCTATTACTCTTCCAGACAAGATCATGCTACTTTTGTGTATAAACCCACCCTCCAACTACATGTTCTCAAAAAAGGCAGTCCTAAATTCCATCTCCATGTATTTGCACATATGTTGGAGAAGAGATCCTACTTTTGCCAACTAAAGTCTTTCCACTTCTAAACATACCCCTTCAGCATCACTTAACCTTACTTAACCTTTCCTTACTTAATCCTTCCTTGTTCTTTCAAGTAGTGTTGTCTTCTCCCTATACCTTATATCCTTATCACCTGCATATACTCTGTTATCTCACCACTATTTGTCTATGTGTCTTCCTTCTCCAAAAACCTGACTTACTTGAAGGGTTGTATCCATGCTTTAATATTCTTTGTATTATTTTACAGTGTAAAACATAGCATGTATTCACATGTGAATGAATTAAATTTATTGTAAGAATTCATTGTATAAGGAGCATTAATGTAGGTTCTTAGCATTAGACAACTCGGTTCAAATGACAGTTCTGTCACTTACTAGAATTATGACCTTAAGCAAATTATTCAGTGTTTCTAAGCCTCAGTTCACTTCTGTTGAGTGGGAATAATACTACTGACTACCTCATAGACTTGTGAGAATTAAATGACATACTTTACATTTATACAAAGGACCTAACACACAATAAGCAGTAAATGAATATTTACTCTATTATTCTTAGTACTTTATAATTTATTTCCATCTGGATGGAACTGTAAATATTATTTGTGACAGGGATAAGGCATGGAATAGGTGAAATGTGGTCAATAAAATTTGCAGTCATCTGGTCTAGGTCATAGGAGGCTTCCTGCCCTTCTCTTCAAGGGGCCTTATTGGTTGACCTTGAAGAGGTAGTTCACATGGAAATCAGAGTAAACTTTGGAAGTCAGAGGATTCTGGCTTTTGAAAGATATACTATCACAAGACAGTGGAATAATGTATATTATATGAGCAGAATTATTCTTTATAATTTTGCATTTATAAATAGGAAAACCTGGAAACAGTGAAATTTAACATGAGGTATTGAGAATCTACAGAGGATAGAGATTGACCCTGAATTTCCTTTTATAAAGCAACCTGAGATTTAAAAAGTCTTTAAGCCTAGAGTCATCTATCCAAAGACATTGATTGAAACCAGATCAGCGTGGTCCCTGATCCATGGTCTAAGTTTGTGTAGGATTTGGTAGTTAGAAGAGAAAGAAAGCTAAGAAGACAGAGATCAAGCAAAAAGTCAAATAGTTTACTTACTTTCTTATGTTGCATGCCCTAGAGCATTGGGATTGTTACATCTTAGGTATGCAAAGTTATCATTATGATGACAAAGAATTATAATGGACGTAACCTGAAAATAATGTAGTTGTAAACATTATGACTATTTTTTGCCACATATTGCTTATAGGTAAAATGAGAAATGATGGGCTGGTAGGTGTAGCTCAGTGGTAGAGTGCTTGCCTAGGTTCAATCCCTGCACCATGAGGCATAGTGGGAGGATAGGGTGGGAAGTGATATACTAAGTCCTATAGTAGAATACCTGGCCTGTCATGTGTACTCAATAACTATAAACTGTTGTTGATGTCATAGTATGACAGTGATACTGGTTATCTATAAGATAACCAGTATCAATGGTTACCTATGACTTATTTATCAACAGGAGAAAATCTACTTCCAGAGCATATTTAAGAGCCTTGGTTGAATGATGAACTGAAATTCATGTTAAATTCTGTTTGATCCAAAAGTAAACAATAAGCCTGTCTTAATATTTGAGTTTGAGAATTTTAGTATCATAGAAAGAAATTTGTGGGTCCTAGAAATACAATATTATGAATAACTGGAATTGTATTCAACTGATTTTAAAATAATTCTATTCACATTTAATTCCAATAAATATCTCAAAATCTATATCAGAAATAAAATGAGCAAAGGATAAAGAAGGCCACTATTATTCAGGTATAAAAGTGAAGCATATGGCTGTTTTCCAAAAGATATGTTTATGGTAATATAGCACATGCATAACATATGGGGGAAATCAGGTTGGAAGCCCTCTGGAGATTAGACTAATACATCACCACTAAGCAGATGTAAATTGCAATGCCTTAGTCACCTACCAACTCTCTCTCTTAGCAATTAGCAGAGCTTTTCAATAACTGCAAGTGCAGTTGTTTCAAAGGTAAAAATCATTTAGATATATATTTACATACAATGCATTTATTTTATCCTTAGAATTTAAAGATCATGCTACTTGTTCTGACTCCCATTTGTAAAATAGATGTGACTACAGACAGATAAGTGACTAATAACTCTTTTCTCCCTTGGTTCAAAAAAACTAGTGATTTCGATGCCTCAAATCATGTTTTCCCATATAGTTTTTCTCAGTATGAGCTGCTCCATTTCTTGATTACTGATAAGCAGATTGATCTCAGCTTCTCTATTTCCCAGGATTTTTTTTTTTTTTTTTTAAGCAGCTTGGCTGTATCATTTTGAATGGTACTTCATTGGGTTCTTTAAAGCATTTCTAACACTCACCGGCTTACGTTAATCCCATTTCAGGTCACCATAAAGCAGTTGTTTTCATGTTTAATCGGCAGGCTTGCATAATCCACAGAAGCCTGTTGTCAAGTGCACTTCTTTGAGCTCGTAAATTTGCTGCATTCTGGGATTGTGTTGTTTGTGCTCCTCTCTTATTATTTACTATTATCTAAAATATTACTCACATGTGATGTTGATGAAATTGTGCAGATAATCAGATGTGGTCAGCTCAGGTCTCTAGCCATGTACTAGAAGGTTGGACATTCGTCACTTTGATCTTGACCTTGTTGCTGCAGTGAGCGCACACCCTGTCTGCCTACTCAAAGGTCATGCTGGCCTTCTTGATTTGATTTTCTACTCTGTCAGTCAGCACACCATTAGGCAGAGTGCTGCCAGTGACCCCTGTAATCTCGATATTGCCAGTGAGAAGTGTGTAGGGTCCTGCTGATGGGGGCAAGTACGTGATCTTATGCTGCACTTCTGTTAAACATGTATTTAATTGTACACCTGCCATTTGCCTAGAAATATACAAGATGCCACAAGGTAGAAAAAAAGGCAGTTTCTACCTTCAGGAAGCTTATAGTATTATTGGGTGATGATTAAATTCCATCTCATAATTAAAATCGACAGTAAGTGCTGTTGGAGATCCTGGGTAAGCTTATCAACATTTGGCCACTGGATTTCTGCAAAAAGATCTATAATCAAGGCCTGTGTCTTTCTGTGTGTACATTTTAAAAGCTCCCACGTCAGCCTGCAGCAGAGCCCTTGAATGACTGTCTTACAGGTTTTTAATGATATTCAAAGCTGTTAAGTGGAGTTTCCCAGAGGACAAAAATCACAGTCTAACACTGGCTTCGGAGTCCTTTATTCAACCCTCAGAGAATTGCTGCACACAATAGATTGAATAAGATTGGAATGATTTGCATTCCTGCATCACCAATTGGTGACTGAGCATCTCAGCCTATTTTTGCTCAGATGACTATTGGCTGTCTCACATACATTGTATAAAATGTTTTTGTCACTAAGTTAATTCTCAACTCTTTTTGTGTTTATAACATGAGAATATAGATTTTTTTGCTCAATAATAAGACTTGCTGCTGAGGTTTAATCTTGAGTTTTTAAATTTAGGAAATATTTTCCTATGCTAACATTGAACATGATATTTTTTTTTCCTATCTGTTTTCTTATCCGTTCTTATTTTCAGTGATGAATTGTTTAACTTTTATTCCTTTTTGAGTTTCCTTATTTTGCTGGTTAAATTCCTGGTTGGTCTGCTTAAGTTGATGAAAAAACAAGTGTTAAGACAAATTCATGATAGATAAAGTTGATCATCTTGTTTCTATTGCAATTTATAATCTGGAGAGCTCACTGTTGTAAATATTTAGCAAGATGGTCTTGCCACCCAGCCTCATATTTACACTGGATTTACTGGTCCAGTGTTGGGTCAAAAGTCAATATAAAACAGGAATAGAGGCTCTGATGTCTTGTCCTTTGGAAATGTTTTCAGAAAATTCCCCAAGTAGATCACTGCTTGTGAAAATAATGGGCTGCTTAGTGCATCTCCAGTCTTTACCTACATAGGGTCCTTTGTATATAACACATCAGTCATTCTTCTAAGGTAGTGTCATCAATAGTTCCAAATTCAAGAAAAGTGGGACGAAAGAATGTTTGTTAGATCTGCTAAGGTATAAAATGAGGCAAGGGGAGCAGGAATGGGTACCTAGAAGGAAAAAAGAGAAAAGAAAAAATAACAGCAAACTCAAGGGAATCCTCAGCCTCTGGGAATAATTTTAGAAGAAATAAATTTCGTGACTTACAAGCTTCTTAGACCTCATTTAAAAACAAGTTGGATAATCTTGTCACACTGAACAAATACATTGAAACAAATAAAAAGAATTGATACCTTGACTTTTTCAACTATTAAGAAATGTACCAAAGAGTTACATAACATTGAAGTTATATGATGCATCTTTAGTAAGAGATTATAAAACACAGCATTTGAAAAATTGAGTTCTTTCCAACTCATCCAATATTGCAATTGATTGCAAGCTAAAAGGAAATTATCAAGGCAACTTTTTAATAAAATAACTACCATAAAGTAATAACAAAGATAATTTCTTTGAAATAGATGGCATATAGCCAAGTGACAATATGAATGACAGTAGTATTAATATATGGGTGATGACAATATGACTGAGTGTTATAAGTTGAAAAGAGAACTCCCAATTAAGTTTTTCTGTGTACTTGACCCTAGAGCCTTACTTAGACTCTCCAGAATTTCTTGAGCTTGCATAAATTCTCTAAATTCATTAGCAGGTGGCATATAGTCCCCTGCCTTCCCCCCACCCTCTCAGATTACTATGGTAATACCATTTTAGCTTCCTCTACTGCTTCCCCATTCTATCTGATCTGTAGAAAGAAATCATATAAACCTATTGAATAAATTGATGCTGGCATTTATATTCAGATGTGTTACCTATCATTCCTGTTGACTTAGTAAATGGAAAATGATGCTTTATACCAGCTCACATGTTTACATCTTACAAAATTGTCCAAAAGATGCAATTCTATTTTAAGCACTGCTTTACTTTGTTACTTCTAAAGTGTCAGAGCATTAAATATTTTTAAGGCAAACCTTGAAAGCATATTCACCTTTCTAAAAGATTTCTGACAATTGCTATGAAAAGTGTTCTTTTACCACTGACAACACTTTTTAAAAGATGTTAAACACAATATTTTGAGATAACAAATACACACATATATGTATATGTCCCTGTTTTTCCAGAAAAGCATCTTAAGACAAGTCAGTAATATTTATATACCTTTGTTATAGTCTCCTGCCAATGTAAAAAGAACAGTAGTCACTTTCAAAACAATTCGTAAGAATCTTTGATTCCCAAAGTCTACTATTACATATAACAACCAATGAGTTTAAACTAGCCAAACTTTGTTATCTTCAGCAAAGAAACTTTCAATATATAAAAATACCACTTTTATTAAATAGCACCTTTTGTGTGTAAAGGAAACCAAAACACATTATGTTGAACTCCTGCCATTGTTTTCTGTAAACAAATGGCAGCAATAACTTCCTTATAATAACTCATTTTACAGACCACCTGACTTGAACTTCACATTTCAGAACACTGATTTTATTTCTGGTCATGAAAATACTGTGCTTTAAACCAACAGTTAGCATTTACATTTTTAAAAATGAGTTTATGTATGTTACAGAGCACATTAATTTACTTCATGAAGTTTGTGTAAGTAGGGCAATAGTTCAAAATTCATTATAATAATTTTACAGAAAATACAATACAGAATACATAGTAAAAGATTCCACACCTAAAGCCCTCCTGAAGTCAGGGGTCTGTTTGAAATGCAGACATGGCAATTGATGGTATTCCCTTTCTCCCATCCCCACGAAGACTTTAAAAGACTATTTTTCAGATCCTATATGTAACTAGAACTAATCTGCCTGATTGAGTTCCTAGTGAGAGAATGGGAAGAAAGAGAAATTTAGAAAACAGGAAAGAACGTTAAAAGAAAAAAGTTGGGAGTATGTTTGAAAAGGGGAAAAAAAAAACACCTTTGCTGTTTTTTACTCCTTCAAAAAAGGTTCAAGGCTTAATTGAACTTTTTCATAATTTCATTGTAGGGGCAGTAATTTAAATTTTTTATATATATTACAATATTATGTCTGCTTATTCTTTGTTACTATTTTGCAGTCAAGAAAAAGATTCACTTAATTTACATAAAATGTTCACCTAACATTGGATGACATTCAAAACTGATTTTTAATTAGGATTGTTCTCTTAGAAATCTGCAATGCAATGTATGTAGTTAAACATGTCATTTTTTTTATATAGCATTTTTTGTTCAAACTTTACTTTTAGATTGATATTGTTTCACAGTGAAAACAATTCCCTTCCTAAACCCTAGATTTGTCATAGAAAATAAAAACATAAAGCAAATCTGAGTCTATAAAGAGAAATACTTCATATACCACAAAAGGACAGAGAGTTTTTCAGATCTCCTAGTGTAGCACCTGAGATGTCAAAATACAGGTAAGACTTAAAGACTCCTTGAGTCCCTGTTACATGGTAATACAGTAAGAGTCCCTTGCATTCAAGAGGACTCACAATCCTCTTGTTACTTTAGGAATTTACACTGCTTCCTTTGTATAATTCAAGCATAAAGCTGATCATTCAAAGTATAAGTTCTCATCCGTTGCTTCTCTTCTCCCAATCTCAATCTTGTTATTTTTTTCCTTTTGAGATTGTTAAATGAAAATAAATGTAATGGTCAAAGTCAAACAGGAATTACTTATGGAATAAATTACAGATTTTAACTTTTAACAAAACCCACACTCTGCAAAAGACAGAGTACAAAGTTCAGATGAAAATTCACAAGCAGAAATCAAAGGCAGATTGGTAAAAAGTAAGGAAATAGAACTGGATGCATTTCTGTACTATGTTTTAAGCCTGTTCATTGGGCAATGTATTTTTTAAAGTCTGTATGATTACCATAAATTCCTTGCATATTTGAAATAATTAGAAAAACAAGAAAGAATTTGGATTCCATTTCTTACCATTCCAGTTAATTTAATGAAAAGAATACTTGAGAAGCTTATAACTCACATTATCTTAAGTTCAATGTAAGTGAACATTTCTCGTTTATAAGTCATAAAACAAAATTAGTCTACTGAATCAAAATAAATATAGCATAAAGATGGATAATAGTTATGATGCACATTCCCAGACAATATGTATGAAGTGATTGGGAAGGAGATGAATTTTGGGCAGACTGGTGAAATTGAATAAAATGCCAAATGTAAGTATCTCCCCAAAACCATCTCATTTTTTGGTTCTCTTTCTGTGCTTCAGTAATGGCAATAAGAGTCAATCATTTAATAGGCACTTTAACATAAGAGTATTGCAGTATAAACCTGTCCACAAAATAAACCTGCAAATTCAGTATCATTTCATACCTACACTTAGAAACCTCAGACTTAGAAAAAGTGGCTTGGTTAAGGTCACATTATTGGACCTAAACGTGCTGAGCTGGACATCTTATGATCTTTTGATTCCAAATCTTATACTTTCTTTTGATTCTAAATCTTTCTTGATTGTTGCCTCCTCCTGAATTCTGGTACCATTTTCTTTTCTCTCTTTAAATCACTACATCTCCCCTTTCTTCTTTTGTAATAACCATCACCTTTTATCTGATTCCAAGATTTCTCAGTTTATATCCACAATCAACACTGAACTAGGCATCTTGTATATTACTTAGCAGGTTCATTGCTTTTGGCAGTGATAAATTTTTCAGACTCAGAAGTAATTTGAATGCTAACCACTATTTTAATGGTAGTTTTGAGGTTCCCACCTCTGCTATTCTCTTCAGTTTCTCTTTAAACTTTTCTTTCTTTTTTTTTTTTTTTTGGGGGGGGGGGTAACTGGGGATTGAACCCAGGGCTCTGTGCATGCTAGGCAAGCACTCTACCAAATGAGCTATATTCCCAGCCCCTTTAAACTTATTTTAACAGATAAATTTATTTGAAATAAATTGTGTTCAATTCTAATTTTTTAAGATTGTCTTTGGGTCTTAAAATTCTTTTCACATATGCTCAAGAAGGAAAAAGACTGTCTCACTCAGCAATTTGAGATGCAATTATGCTTTTAAAACAGATTGTTTGTTTTATTAAGTGTATTTTGGGGTGGAGAGTTCAGTAGAAAATGGTCACTGCTTTCTTTCAAACCACTTAATAGAATTACATAAAATAGTTTGAATAGTAAAGAGCACATTTCTGTTATTCACAGTAATTCCACCTGCTGCCAACCACATGGAGGTCATTAAAATAACCAACTTCGTTGTATTCATAAGAAGTTTTAAACACAAACATATGCCTTAAATGCATGGCCTTAAAAAAGAAGTGGTATTAACTGATAGTACTATTCAAAAAATACACCAATGAGACTATTCCATTAGATGTCTTATAAAATTAGAAAATAAACTTTCATACCACATCAATTTATTCAATGAAAATGTATTAATACCTATAAAATATAAAGTGTTTTGCAGAGTGCTGAAGGAGACATTTAGAAGAGCTAGCTTCCTCTGTTGAGGAAGAAATAAACTACTTTCAGAGTATGTGTCTCTTTCCAACATCCAAATGATCTACAGGACTGTGTTAAGAATGGAGATTCCTGGACCCTACTCCCTAAACTCCCAGACCTATTGAATCATAATCTGCAGGTGGGCTCCAGAAATGTGCACTTTCAGTCAGTCATCCAGTGATTCTGAGGCTTGTTAATTGGAAAGACATTTGTACATCAAGATGACAGACACCTAAAAATAAAAGTACAGTACTAAGTGATAGTTACTCTAATAGAATTAACATTGATAAATAATTTAAATTTGTTTGCAATGAATGTAAAATGTGAGCATATGGATAAATATTTATCTAGATTTCTATGCCTTGGATATCCTTAGGTTTTAAATATATTTCAATTAAATATTTTATTCTAAAGATTCTGTTTTGAGCTAGAAATGTCAGAATGAAGTCATGTTTACAAGGAGTAGCAATAAATCCATAATGCAATAAAGCAGAAAGATGTCTGTATAAATCACTCAATTTAAAAAGTTCTTTAACATGAACAATAAAAAAATGCTAAAAAGATCTTGACCTCTGACACATTTTCTAGCAAAAATCAATGGCTCAAAACATAAATGTTTCCACTGGAGGTCCACACTACAGTCACTAGTTCAGATGGTCAGTTCAGATGTACACCTGGCAATATCTCAGAAATATCCATCTCTTGAGTTTTACTGTTCTGCTTAGTTGGGCGAGTTCCAGTCAGCTCAACAAAAAGTGGGAATTTGCTTGGGCCATAAAGGCTTATACATAGCCCCAAGGAAAGATGTTCTTATTTACTTTTTACCCAGCACTACAAAACAGTAAATAGAGCTAAATTCTAAAAGATGCTTGAGAAATCAATAGGAAAAGTCAAGACAGGAAATATTGACAAACTAGTATAAATAAAACTTTTTTAAGAAATCGAATGTAACAGTATTTATTAATACAATACTAATCCATATCAGTTACCTTCCTAAATATGTATGCAGTGACAGTCTGTACTACAGGTCATAATTAAATATAAATAGGTAATAGTGAAATGAAATATAAAAGAACTTCAGGATGATGCTAGATCCTCTATGCATCTCATTTATT
The DNA here is from genome assembly GCF_902686445.1 of Sciurus carolinensis. Lineage (NCBI taxonomy): Eukaryota > Metazoa > Chordata > Mammalia > Rodentia > Sciuridae > Sciurus > Sciurus carolinensis. The sequence goes on along the minus strand of NC_062218.1, from coordinate 91,609,301 downwards.
TCGTTCATGTCTTTCATTTAATAAATGCTTAAGTGACAATAACAGGCAATGTCATGGGCACTGGGGCTGCTATCTAGAAAAAACACACAATCCTTCCTGCCACTAGAGGTTTAGATACTAGTTTGAGAAACGGTCCATAAAAACATGAACAAGTCAAGTAATAATATAATTATAAGGGAATTTATAAGACTATGACAGAAAGGAACAGGTTAGGGAAATAACAACATGAAATTATCAAAGAAGGTTTCTCTTAGAAGGAAATATCTAAGTCTAGACCTCAATGATGAGAAGGAGATAGCCCACAAAAAGAGCTGGGTAAAGAAACTGAGGAAACAATGGCAGAGGGAGAGAGTTTGGGGAATTGAAGGAACTGATGGGAAAACTGACAAACTAAGTGACTAGGATTGGATATTTGGACTGGGATGTGACTCATGTAGACCTTAGGAACCTAAGAGCTTTGGTCTTTATTCCAAATGGAGTGAAGAATCCTTTAAGGATCTTACAGAGAGAAATGAGATCAGAATTACTATTTAAAAACTTTACATTGACTGCTATGTACTATAGGATGGGGTTGGAAAGACAACATTTGGAAGCTGCTGTGGACCAAGGAGATATGATGTTGGCTTTGGAGATGGACAAAAATAAATGAGGAAAAAGTTCTGTTTTGAGCACAGACTGTGCCAATGGATTGGACTTCCTCTGGGATTTACATGGAGTTGTTAAGAGCATCATTTTCAGGAAGCATATATTAGCACAATCTTTTGGGGAGTAGAAATCTAGAGAGTAGGGAATAAAGATTTTGTAGCTGCTAGCTCCCATGCTTTCCTACCCTGTACCCTGTCCTCTTTGGGGTGGTCATCACAAAACCATCTGCCTTTGTATACTGCAAAGTATACAAAGATTCCTCCCACAAAGAGCTGTGAGCATTATGGAGCTCTGTAATTATATCTGCAAGAATTTTATGGAACTCTAAGTTCCATAAGTATCTGATTCCAACTCTTGTTTTTGCCTGTTATACCAAGTTTATATTTTCAATAAATCGACATTTTTAGATTGAGAGTAAAATCCAAGAAAATCTCTAAGAATGTTATATATATGTAAAATGTTTTCATTTGTACTATTGCACATTATATATACCCTATCATATTTAAACATTGTTTTTATAATAATTTAATATGTTTTCCCACTAAGTAGTAGTAAAAGTAATTTTAGAGCATTTAGGTTAATTTATCAGATTTAATAATGCCAAACAAATGTGGCTCATTTTAAGTAATGAGACTAGAGTAGGAAAAGAAGCATCAGGAAAAATCAGAAACCACAGAATAATTAGATTTAGGCTTTCAAAAGCACTTGGCTCTATATCCTGCACTCCACCCCCAAGGAAATAAAAGGACAAGGCATTTAAAAATGAATTCTTCTCTGAAGACTTTCCCTATTGCTTGTGTCTGTTTAGTCTTCGCAGTTTTCAATATTGACAGTGAGTTTCTTTTCACCACCAATAAATATGGCAAGTTCCTTTGAGGTAGAGAAAGATTTCACCTTTCTGTGCCTTGTGTTATTTCCCCTCTACTGAACTATGTAAAGAAAGGTAAATGGTAAAACGGCAGTGATGGAGATGGAGATCTTTAGACTATTCACTCCTGCACAAGGAGCTTGTTTTCTTTTTTCTGGTGTCATTTTATATTTGGGGGGAAAAAGAAAAGAAAGAAAGAAAAAGATCTGCTTTAGCAAGAAATTCTTCTTCCAGAGAGGTAATTAGGAAATATATAAATTCAGTTTTAAGAGTGCATTTTCTACAAACGACTGTATGCACTTGCAGTGATGACTGTATAATTGTAGCAGGCCCACAGTAAATAACTGATGGAAGAACTTTATCCAGACAAGTAGAGATACATGCCTTTTACTCTGCTATAGTAATAATATGGTAGGTGTTAATCCTGTTAAAAACTCTTGTCTCTTTTTCTTAAAATTGTCCTCAGAAAATAACATTTTGAAACAATTCATAAGTGAACTAAATGTACTAACAGCTTGCTTTCCAAAAATCTAAGCATAATAGATCATTTAGAGATAATATCAATTGTTGAGATTCTCTCTGTAAAATATAATTGTAATATCATTTCAAAATGCAATATAGCATCTTCAAAAGGAATATCCAGTCAGTTGTGTTTTTTGTTTTTGTTTCTGTTTTTTAATCAAAGTAGATTTTTGTCTCTTGGAATGAATCCAAGACCCTAACTTTCTTAAGTAAATAAAGGTTTAAAAGAATAAAAGTTTCAAATCAGTGATGTGATGGATTGCTACTGTATGTGTATTTCCCTGCAAACATAGTCAAAGACTTTTTCTCACTGTCCCTTTAATCTTAGTGAAAAAACTTTCCTTAGAGATTGAACAGAACTTGTAGGACTCCTATTTTCTCTTTATGTGTTTCTCCATGCTGTTTCTCTTCACCAGATTTTAAGATACTCTCACATTTGCTACACCAGTATTCAAAAAGCCATTGTATTTCCCATTTTGTTATTTAAAATTTTCTTTGTTATGGCAGAGAGAGACTATCCAAGAACCTCTTTTGCCAGAGTAGCCTTAAAATTTTTTTGCTCTTTGGATGGTGAGAAATTTAATAATTTCAATATCTTTTACCATCCTTAAAGTATTCAGATATTTAACATCTAAATGCCAAATGTGGTCAGTTATAGGAGCAGGCAGATTTAAGAGTAATTGCTGACATGATAAAAAGCCCAGTGTAACCTCCTTCATTCTTACACTTTCACTTCTTGGAACACATGTAGAATACTCATCATGACAAGAAAAAAGGTTGGTTATTTAAGTGTCAATTTATCATCATAAATAACAAAAAAAAAAAAAAGGAGAGTGTTTTTCTCCTTATAAAGAATACTACTTTAAAATTGAAGAAACTTTTCTAAAGAAAAAAAGTGCTGTGTTAGTAAAAAATACAATCTTGTGACAAATAATACCCTCTTTTACACCATTTATTTACTATAGAATCAGTATGTATTGTGGTTCAAGTTTTATGAAAACTTATTAACTCAAACATTTTTTATGTTTTGGTTTTTGCATTTGGTTCATAATCCTTTATATAAAAGAAGGTGATTGTTGCTAGCTATTGTTCAATTGAACTGCTCAACAAAGACTTTAAAGCCTTTCAAACAGTCTTAAATACTTTCCTGCTCCTCCACAAAGTCCACTTCTTGGGATAAAAGTAACTCTAGAGTCTAGTAACCATTGCATTTTGTCCTGGCATAGTTTAATTGCCTACACCATTGTATGCAGTGTAGTTCTGAGCTGTTATTTAAATATTGCTATTATATAATGTGGTTACAATTCTCATTATTAGGGGCCATTTGTTATTTATAACATGTCACTTTGTCATGACTAGTTCACCAAAATAGATTAACCTTTAGCATTTTAAACATTTAGGTGAAATTGATTTAGCATTTACTTTCTATTTAGTGTTTTTATTAGAGTCATAGGACTTTGGGGCCATCATTTTAATAACCACTGAGACCTGCCTTACAGATGTCTTTAAATTTAGTGTGTTTTTAAAATTGCTTATTCACTCATGCAATTTTCAGTTACTGTTTTTAGATACATCCTTTATTGCTTTGTTTTATTTAAATGTTTAATCATTAATTTTATCTTATTTTGTTTTTAAACAAAATTCAAGAGAATAGTCCAGCAAAAATAAATAGGTTTTCATTTGGTACACTAGCAAAATCACTGACTTATTGGAGAAGTCAGGTAAGATAGCTCAAAAGTATACATTACTAACTGGAAAAAATTTTAATTACTAAATATTCTTAATTTGTTTTGATGTAGAAAATGAATATTTTCTACCCCTCTACTTCTTTATTCTCTATTCTCTTTTTTAATGGAAAATGAGAGACATTTATTTCTTTACTTATCATAGGAAAGCCAGTTTTTCTGCTTTCCTAATTTTTGACCTGAATTTCAGTCCTTATATGCATAGAAGATCTGCCAGAGATCATGACACATGTTAATCATAGAGATAAGTATTGAAATTCTCAGCATGCACAAAGGCAGGAAGATGAATATACTTTTTCAGGGCATGGGAGGAAAAAGAGTAGGAAAGAAAGCAGGTAGCCAGAAGGATTATAGTTAGTATAATCAATGAATAAGATTAAAGGAATGCAGATCTTTTTGTAACAAATATGTTAACAAACCTACAAGTTACTTAATCTCTCTGTAAGCCCAGAGCAAATAAATATTTTTAAATGAACTCCCCACTCCTCTTCCTTATCTAGATTATCATCTGCAAAATTGAATTTGTGCATCATCTCTGGTGAGTGCCTGATACATCTAGGTACATTTCTGGGAGCTGGGATTTAGAGTGGAGTCAAATCTGTGTTTTTAATATCTACTTCATAAGTCTGTCAGAGCAGTCAATAGGACTTAAAATTTGGCACAATGCATAGATTAGAAAATGGTCTCAATAAATGTCAGATATTTTCTTTATCATTATCAAGGCCACTTTCTATCTACAAAAGCATTGCATATTTAAGATATAGATTACTTTAAATTGTAATTCCCCAGAGTAGTCTCTGAGGCAAAGATTTAAATGCATATAGTACATTTAGGAGCTTAGCCCAGGTAAGAGAGTGGAGATGAAAAGGAGACAAGAAAAAGAAGAACTGTTAGAGGGTACACTAATGAACACATCACTACTATGGGCAACTAGGGCTCAGACTCACTGGATGGCCTTGAGAATGACAGAGAATGCCTCAGAGTCACCCCCACCAAGAGGAAAGGAAACTGCGATATTTACCAACCATCACTTTATGTCATTGACCAAGGGCTAATTTAGGACAGTTAATTTCATGGTCTTTCTAGCCAACACCAAATGCAAACCAGACATGTTCTGGGACCAGAGGACACTCTCAACAAAGTCACAGGTACTTGCAACAGGAAGCTGTTGACCTTTTCAGAAACAGTGATTGTTAAAGGAGTATGGGAAGAAAAAACGACACCCTCTGCAGACATAGAGCATCACCCCCAAAACTACAACATAAGTCAGTATATGGGAAGACCAAAATACACAGATACATTCGACTGTAACTGTACAAACATTGGATTTTTAATTCCTTTCTAAGACTAAGGGGGAGAACTTTAGTATGGAAACATAACTCCTGAAATACAGAAAGGAAATACATTTTTCCTTCTCTTTCTAAAGTGAGTGAGAACTAACTTAAGAGAGTCTTCCTGTGACCTCAGTTCGTGGCCCTTCTGTAGGTGATACTAAAAATATGAAGGAAGTACATAAAAGCTCTTTCTATCTGCATTTATGTGATTTAGGTTTTTCTTTCTGCCCACATCACAGGTAATTGACACTGAGGAACATTTCAGAATGGCCACCACTTTTTGATCAGCTCTTTTGTCAAATCAGAATTTAATTACATAACATCTGTATGTAAAAATCAATCTGTTTTTCCCTTAGTTGCTGAAGCACTTGAAAACTCCAAAGTAAACTGAACCTTTACATCAGTCTTCCAGAAAAAGAAAACTATAAAATCTTTGTCCTTGTGGTTCCACTTGACAGGGTCAAATGCAATTCTTTCATCGTATTATACCATAACACTAATCAGAAAATGCAAAGATTTTAGAATGGCTCTATTTCACATATTCTTAGCTTGCCTCTGCAGCTGAACAAGGGTGTTATTAGGCAAGAGAAATTTTGCTGAATTTTTAAATTGGTCTCAAGAATTTTGTGATGGATGGTTTACTCAATTTAAAACAGATCACCTGGTAAAATTGCTTTTAGGTTAAAAGGAGGTTTCCTCAGAATCTTTCTAGGGCAGATCTTTTAAATTATCTGGTTAAGTCCATAATTACTAAACTGTAGAGTATGAAGACTCTGAGTAGATTGGTGGTGAATATGATAAAAAGAGAATTTTAGAAGTTTCACAGAGCAACCTCAAAACTGAGCCTTGTCTGTTTGAGAGTTTTGTGGATGATTAGTACTGACTTGTCTCATTTTTCTTTTTTTTTTAACCCAGCTTATTCTGAATAATCTAAATCTTAATTAATGATTAATTTGATATGAAGCTCTATGCAAATATCTAGATACCATCTGGAGCATTCTACCAAATTACATGCAATAAATACTTCTCTAATATGACTCCTAACAGATTAGAAATATATGTGGATTTGGGCTTTGAAGCTTAGGTTTTGGTGAAACCTAAACCACATAAATACAGATAAATAAAAAGATCTTTCATGTACTTAACATTTTTTGTTGTCTTCTAGATAAGGCTACAAACTGTGATCTCAGGAACACTCTTTCAAAAGTCAGTTCTCCCTGAGCTCAGATGCTACCTCTTCAGGTAGAACTTCTCTAGTTACCATATCTAAATAGCTTACCTCCCACCTCCTGTTCTCACCTCATCCCCTCACTTCGTTCAGTTTTCTTCAGCATTTTCATCACTCTCTGGAGTTTCTTGCTCCTTTATCTGTATGTCTGATACCTCCCATTAGAATATCACCACCTGGAGGCAGAGAATTGTCTATCTCATTCATTACTACATCCCAATGTCAAGGACAGTGCTTCCCACAGAATCAGTGCTCAGTAAATTTTTGTTGAATGAATCAAGGAAAGGATAGATATCTTTGTCCTTAAAAATAAATATAGCATATCATGCACCTTAGTTTTTGGGTGAAGAATCTTAACTTCCTAGCTTAAAAAATGCATCTTATTTCACTGCAGCAATAACATAAAAAAACTGAAAAAGAGGGAGCCTTTCAATAAATAGTAGAATGCTAAACTGTTAGCCATGGATTTTTCTGACAAAGGAGCAAAAGTTGAGAAGATGGCCAGCAGTAGACGCTTTTGACCAGTGCGCCAGGAAACTGTGAAACTCTGGGAAGTATCTGTGAGTTAAGCCTCCATGAATCCTTTCTTACAGTAGGTAAGAAAGGCTCAACGAATCCCTGCTTTCTCGTGGTTCCACTGCCCCTACCATTATCTGGTTAAAGAGTCTACTTACCAACACCAGGAACAAGGTGAAATACTGTAACAGGCCATCAGAGGAAAAGACAAGCTGAGTATATTGGAGGCAAGCATGCTATGGCACTAGAGCAATCTACTTGGTACTTTCCTGAAATGATAAGTCATTTGTTGTTTTAGCAAATATTTTTTGAGTACCTTCTTTGGACTAGCAGGGTTTAGACTCCAGCCTCATCCCTTCCTTCCCCTCTGACCCTCAACACACTGGTATACTTATTACTACAGATCTTGTCATTATGCTCTTATTATGTTATTTAGTGTTTTTGATTTTATTATTTATTAGCCTTTCATGGAAAACTTGGTTGGGAAGAAGAGCTCTGTCACTCTAACAAGCTCAACAAGCCTTTTCTGCATATCTTATTAACACTGGTAGGAAGTGCTTTAAGCACTAGACAGAAATACCTATTCTAAAACACAGAATAAAAGAAAAAAAATGTACTGCTTTATGTCCCACTACAATATTCCTTTCTGCCCCCTAAGAAGTTGGGAAATCTCTGAGCTTATTCTTTTTATCATTCTTTCTGTGCCAACCTATTTCTTCAAAGGTGTCAGATGACCCTGAGCCTTTTGGGTAATTGAGATAGAAAGTTGAGTTTCTTCCTGTTCTATTAAACTGACTCTGGCTTTTTATTTGACTGAAAATGAAGAAGCTGGGCTTTTAGAATTCCTTTTGTTATATTTCCCAAGATGTGAGTGTGACAGGAAATTTTATTATAGAACAATACTGTGATCTGTGTACTTACTGACAAGATGTTGGTTTAAAAAAAAATGACAATGTCAATCTTAAATAAATTGGGTGCAGCTAGACTGTTAAACAGACAAGTCAATTGTTGAAGATACCCTCATTCATTGAACTCTCAGGGAATGTTTTATTAACCTATCATGTTTTCAAGGTCTATATAATTTTCTGCCCGCTAGGCTATTACCCAGTGGGATTAAGCTGGTTGAGATCTTTGCATAGTCTCAGCATCATCTTAACCAAAATGAAAACAACTCATTGCCTTTTGTATCTGTTTGAAAGGAGCATCATTTTTAGGAAAGAAAAAAAAAATAAAAATTGCTATTCATCTTTCTGTGCCCTAGGACATTGATTTTTCATATGTTGTAATGTGAAAGAGTCCGGGGGACTTTCATGCATATTAGTGACTCTAGTGCCCACAGCACACATTGCAAACCATTCACATTCAGAGATTCAGTTTGTCTTATGGTATTTCTGTCTGATTCAATCCATTTTGGAAATAAAATGTTCCATGAACTTAGGTGGAAAAACAGGTTATGTTGATCTGTCTCTGACTTTCCTACCATCCCTTGGCACTTGTGTAGAGAAACCATGCAGGAGGCATCATCACATAACTTTCTTGGTGATACAGAGGTTTCTGCCCCTAGTTTTAGGGTCCATGTTTCAATCTTCTGGCTCCAGCAATACTGCCCTACATGTGTGCAAATAGGAAATGTGAGCTGTATATTCAGCAAATGTTCCATAGACATCAAAATTGAATCAGTATTCAGTACAGCTGGGTCAAATCAGGTTTGAGTTATGTGACTTCCCTGGCTTTCCCATTGAAGGGAGAAACAGCCAGTGCAATCAGCAAGAGCTGCTGAGCATAAAGCACAAGTGTTGGACTGTTCATCCTGGCATCTCTTGCTTCCCTTTTTGGTTTCCAGCAAACATAATGACAGCTGGCTCGGACTTAACTCTTTAAGTTATATGTGGAGTTCTGTTTTGTATAATAAGGAAGAAAACATTGACTTGCCTTCGTTTTCTACATTCCTTTCTATGACTAGTCCTTTACTCTAAGCCAGGCTACCAGCTATGCCATATTATTTCCTGCTTCTCAATTTCATTACTTTTAGCCATGAAAATTCTTTTAAAAGAACTAATCAATTTCAAGTTTTATATTGCTTATATCTTAATCCTGGATGAAGTGAAAATTTGTGGAATATAAGGAAATATATGCACCCAGCTATTGGCCTTTGTATCATATTTGGCCTTTAAAATAGAGATTTAAAAAATTTCTAAATAAGTCTCATGAACTATAATATAGTCACTGTGCTACCAGTGTGTGAATAATTAATTTTTCAACTGGGTTGAAAATAAAACTTCAGTGAATACCTCCCCCTTTCCCATGTAAATCCGAAAACTTCTGTTCGATAAAATGAACACTATAATGCTGTTTTTACTCAGTTTAGCATAGCTGTGCAGTGTTAGTTTTTTATGTATATAACAATATATTTTTTCAACAAGTCATAAACAAGGAAGTTCTATGAAAATAGAAATGCATGTAAACTATATTTCTGACATGAGCAACTTAGTTCCTAGTGGGATTGTGAAGCAATTTTTACAGTTTTTAAGGCAAAGCAGAAACTTGTTGTAGTGACAAATTATACTGTGGAGACCTCTTAAACACTTAGCCTTGGTGAACATTAAACCTGTCTCTTTAACAGGTTTATTGCAGGATTAGGTACTTCCTGGAGAAAGATTCACTCTATCTTTGGCATTGATGTAAATTTGGCTTCTGCTGGATTTATAAAAGGTGTTATACAAAAGTCATTCAATTTTCTTAAAAGTTCACTTCAGAATTGGGAATGTGGATCTTTTTCATATCACTTTATTGTCCCTTCAGTTTCACCACCAAAGAAATCTCAGATTCCTATTGAGCTTGGCTATTGCAGTCATTTGTGATAATTCAGGTTCACTTAGAAAACTTATTAACTCTTCCCACTCACCAGTCTTGTCTCTTAAGTGACAAGGTCAGTGCTGTTAGGACTTTTGAACAATGTGTTATGATTCACATCCACAATTTAGATATGAATGTGGCAGTTTCAGTCACTTAAGTTCTCAGTTTGCTAACTTTTCAGGAGAAAAAAAAATGGTATTTGAAATATCTAATTGCTTTTAAAAAGTCATAATAGTAAATAGCTTGTTTGTTTTTTGCTTTAAGCTTTAAATATTCATTTTGCAAACTGGGGCTTAAACTAGAATCTTAAAGGTTGCATGGGTTGTACTCTTTATAACCATCATTTATTTATTTGTTTCACATTGATTGAATATTAGTATGCCAGCATGTTCTTGAATGTTGGAGATAAATCCTTAGCTCTTGGGGAATTTACATTTTAGTAAGTAATTTTTAAAAAAATCTGATAAGTGATGTAGAAAAAATAAGGCAGAGGGGATAAGTAGAGTGGTGGGGCAAATGCCACTTTCCACAACCTACTCAGGGAGGCTTCAGTGAGAAGGGAACTCTAAAAGATAAAAATCTGAAAGAGAGAGTATGAGCCGTGGCCATCATAGGAAGGAAAAAATGGAGCCTATCTGAGTGAAGGGATGGGATGACAAATGAATCATTTGTCAATAGAACAGTGATGACCAGAATGGAGTAAGATCTGGAGGTAAAGAAAACCAAAGCATGTTATGCCTTTATGGCATCGTTCTCAGTGAGGTGAGAACTCATAAATGCTTTGTGAATGGAGGAAATATTAAAAGGATTACTTCTAAGGGTAGATTCCATGGAGAAAAAGCATCAGTTGGGAAGCTGCTGCTATCACCAATAATTCAAAGCTTGGACCAAAGTGGGAGCAGAGGAGATGAAGAAGAGTGTGTGGATTCTGGATTGATGGAAGGAGGAACCAACAGGACATGCTAATGGATCAGTTGTGAGTGTGAGAGCAAAGGAGGAGTGAAGAGGATGCCAGCATTGTAGTCCCATTTATTAGGACATCTGAACAAGGATCTGGTCTCCATTTAGTCAGGACCCTACATATTTTTTCTCTTTCTGACTCAGTGAAAATCTGTTTCTCTGTCTATAAAAGTAGTATTTGTTGCAGTCAACAAAGTTGTACTGAAGTGTAATAAAATAGCATTTAGAGATGCTATTTTATGTTACTAAATGTTAATGAAAATTAAGTTAGTCAAATGCCCAGGTTCCGTAGTAACATGACTCCTCCCTTTAAGTGCAGCCATAGGTAATGCCAGTAGAGGGAGGGTCACAGTTGAAATGTAAGTGGAAAAAGACAAGACCTCATGCTTGACTTCCCTAAATCAGGAGATAAAACCTAGAGAAAGGCTGAACAAAGGTTGATTGGTATAGTCACTCACTCAGCAAGGCAAGCGTGGGGAATCCACAGGAATATGACATGTTTCTTGTCTCTAAGAAGGATCTCATGAAAACACTTTGGCTTACCATAACTCAGTGGGCCCTGGGGATTTTATTTATGTCACTTACAGAGATTGTCGATAGTTTAACTATTTCAATACAGACATAGATACTAATATATTAATATATGTAGGTAGATGTGTGTTTTTATGTGTAAATGTGAGAATGGAAACATTCATATCCTTGTTCCCAATTGAAATTATTTGCCTTCTACAATTAGTAACAGCAATAGTAAACTATGAGTTTTTACAAATTACCCAAGTTCTTTGTCCACAAAAAAAATCAGTTTGGGAAGTCAGTGCCCAAATTAGTGATAAGATATGGTTCAAGATTTCTTCAAAAATCTCTGCATTGACTAATGGAATCCCAGCCAGTCTCCTAGATATGCCAGTTCTACAAGATGCCCTTGGCTGGGTGACAGCTGTCCAGGGAAATTTGGGAATAACTATTTGCAGATCCTGAATCATTTCTGGCTTTGCTAGTTGCCCCCCACCAACCTCTTATGGAGATCAGCCCCTCTTCAGAGCAGCCCCTATTGCTCTGACTCTTCTTCGAGGGGGCAGAGTCTGCATTTCAATGGATCTGCCTATGCCCTCTCTGAAAGGCTTCCTCATTAAGGAATGAGGAGACATTGAACTAACGTACCAAAAGAGAGGAAGGTAGAAGACCTTAACTGAAATTGTTTATGTTCATCTGATCCTGTGCTAAACAGAAATAGACATTTAAACTTACTCCGCTTCACCCAGTGGAAGGTAAATTGAATAATCTTACTTGTTTCTGAAGTATTCTTGTGAGATTCTATTGCTGCTTGTAAGTTCCTGAATTATTCTCCCATCCCCATCCTAGTTCTAAGCTTCCTTTCACTCATTTTGGAATAAGCCAAAAAGATACAAAATCACAAATTCTAAATCAAGCACTAAAAACTGAACTAGAGTTCATTGATTAAATATGAAGGAGCATCTTTAGCAAAACGAAAGCCAAGCTTTTAAATCGCCAGTGACATGGGTTAATCTTAAACCGTCTTGGCACTAGTTTCTTCATATGATTTTGCATATCAGGTGTTTACAGACTAAATGTAGATAAGCTCCAAGTACACTATGTCATTTAATGGCAATGAGCTAAACCTGTTTATTCGTCTCTCCACTTAGCAATTGAAATCATCTGCATTAAAGTGCTCAGTATGCTACAATTAAGAAGCATACTTGTGGAAGGCATAAGTTCATTTTTTAAAAGACCATCTGTTTCTTAGTATGCTACTTGTGCAGGTTTTCCTTTCATCTTTCACCTTCCTTAAGAAAAAACCCACAGCTTTGTAAAGCTTTGATACTATTTCATTTTTAGGTTTTACAGAATGCTCATTCTCTGGATTTTCAACTGTGGTTTTACCAGCATCCTTATTAGATCATTTTATACTCTTAGAATTTAGAAATTAGAATAGGAAAATAGGGAAGGTTGTCTTCCATTCTGTATTGTTCCCTTCTAGAAGCTGACAATTGCTGTTAGTAACCAGTAATAATAGCTGTAAGGGGAAGAGTAATGGTGGGGTAGTAATCTAGTAATATTTGCACGTTAACAGGTAAAATATATTCAAGGTTTATAAAGTGAACATTACTGGTTTCTTTGAAGTGTCTTTAGGAAAGGATAGATATGCCCTGTCTGACAGGCTGTAGAATAGGAATCCTAAATAGGATTTTCAGCCCAAAGTTGCTCTATATCTTAGGGACCAACCTTTTGCTCATACTCAGAGATTAAACTTCTAGCATGTTACTGAGAAAACAGTTTCACATAGAGTATTTTTAATTCATAAAACAAAGTTCTTTAACCTTTTTATGTTTGAGGCACTTTCTCATTCAATCTGTTCTGAAGGTGAATATGTACATTATTTTGTGCAAGATCAACAGGATAAGGGGGAGAAACAAAATATTCTTTAGTTAAATGGTACATTTTATGCCCAGGAGCCACAAGAAATAGGATAGCTTATTTAAGAAGTATTTTCTTATAGAGGAAAAGAGAAAGATGTTTGTATAGCCCGTGCTGTGGAATAAAAATAGCAAATTTTAGACTTTAAAATGATTAAACATAATGCCTGTTTATTATAGAATTTCCTGGAGGAAAGAACAGCATTGTTGAAAATTGTATATTCCTAACTATTTAGTATCATTTTTATCTCATGTAACAAATAGATAGGAGGTGATGCAGCTTGGAAGAAATTACAAGAAATCTCAGAAAAGAGACTGAGTAAATGGGATGACCTTGCCTACCCACACCCTGCCCTCTGCCACCATGCTCACCAAGAATGTGCAGAAGGTTGGGTTCTTAAAGTGATTTTACTCTCAACTAAGAGCCTTCCCAACCTGTGTTGTAAATCTTGGTTTAAACTTTAAAAGCATGACCTTAAAACAGTTTTAGGTGGACTTACGGTTCATAAAACCTTGTGGAAACAAGGGATTGATTATTATAGTCCCAAACCACCTAGTCTTTATTGAATAAATATGGACATAACACCTGGGATCTAGACTTTGTGTTTACTGCACCACCTACACTACCCAATTGTGGCTTAAGGGAGGTCTGCACTACACAGATCTTTAAGCAACCAGATTGTTTCTCATAGACTTCCCCCTCAGAAGAAAAATCTATTTTTCAGAGCATAGAAAGTATGAAATAACCCTTTATACAGTGAGAAAAAATGTCTGCAAAAAGTCAAGGTGAGAAATCCAGAGGTACCTATTGGTGAGAGTATAGATGCACTACCTAGAGTCCTTTCTTTGTTGGCAATGTGTAAAGCTCTTTGAACCAATAGGTGTCAGACTGAACACAGATGGGGGAGACGGTGGGAACTAGCAATGATGATTCAATGTTTGGGAAGTCAAATTAGCTTTAAAGTATTTTGTTCTAGCAGCTGAACAAAGCAGTAGACAAAGCCAGAGTAAACACAACTCTCCTGTTTATCTATTGATTTATAAGCACCAGAATTACTTTTATTTCTGCATGTAAAAAGGTACATTCAGAATCTAAAATTATATGTCCCAGGACTAGATTACACAAGAACAATGTGGCTCACTGTAAATTTCTTAGAAGCTAAGGGGGGAAAAAATCTCATTACGTTGTAAGTTCTTGCAGGAAAAGAAGACTGTTGTATTTCTTCCAGACTACTGGTGGAAATTTTTCTTCACATATAAGAAATAATCCATTCCTCTGCCCCAGCTACCCAGTCTGGGAAAATGCTCTTATGAAATAGCAGTCCTCTAAAATAAAAACACCAAAAACATATTAACTAGGGTTCTCTCTCTCTCCCTTTTTTTTATTGTTGGCATTGAATACAAATCAACATTAAATCTGAGACCTTTTTTAGTGTCAGATTCCCAGATCTAAAATAGGGTATAAAAATAAAAAAAAAATTGGCAAAAATGTTTTACTTATGTTTTATGCAGCTTGTAATGGTTGAGACTCTTCATTTAGAATTCAAACATTCCCCTCCAGATTCCATATGGAATAAATTTTAGGGAGTGCCAAAAATAATGAAGAGATGCTTGGGTCTAAGCAAATAATGTATTTTAAAATTTTCAATTATGGTAAGAAACTGATTTTTCTTTATACAAAAGATGGCTTATTATCCTCTCCATCAAAGACTAAAATGTAGTTCAGTATTCTATATATATTTATTTAAAACCATTAATCAGATAAATGGAGTAGTTAGGATTCTTTGGTTACATTTGGTAAAAATACAGACTTAACTGATTTAAACAAAAAAGGGAGGGGGGATTTATTGGTTCATGAACTTCAATCAAGGTACTTTTATTAATGTGTAAGGTTTAGACCAGTAGTTAGCAGTTCTCAGACTCCAGCTCTGTTTTTCTGTAATTCTTTCTACTTTGTCTTTCTCAGTACACAGATTTTGTCCTTAGGTGGATTCTCTTTGGAAAGCAAGAAAAGAAATAATAGTTCTGGATCTAATACCTCATAATTAAAGAGATCCTGATAAATAAAAGAATCTGTATACCACCACTCCCAGCAAAAGTCTGATGGGTTTACTCTGGTGGGATTGGATTAAGTCAATGCCAATAGTCATGATGGCCAAGTGGTTGGAATACAAGTGTGCTTAAACCAGTCAAGTCTTAACCTCAGAGTTGAGGATGTCTTCAATCCCACCAAATATAGGCAAGAATTTGGCAAGAGCTTAATTCTTAAAGGAAATCTGAGTGCTTTTAGGATAAGGGAAAGAGGGATAGTGACTGAAAAATTAGGGGGCAGCCAGCAAATATTCCTTGCACCTGTATACCTAAAAGTTGTAGATGCTAACTGAAGCGGGTTGGGGGAAGCTTATCTTTATTGGTAAAGACAATTTTTAAAAATATTTTTAACTATTAAAATTATTAAAAATATTTCAGTGAACCCCCTTGTACATATTGAAGCAATATGTTTTGGGGTTAAATCCCAGTTCTCAAAATACTAGCTAAGTGACCTTAGTGCGTTACCTAAATAATCTCAACCTCATTCTTCTCATCATAGAGTTGTGATGAGAATTAGATGAGTTAACACATGTAAGGTGTTGAGTTAAAGGCTCGACACATAGTAAGCATGCTATATAAAATGAGCTGTTAATGTTATAAATGTCTGAGTCTTTCTTTGTGCTTGTTTTTAATACTTTGGTACTTCCAAATTGCCCTCTAGAGTGGCCACATGGATATATGCTTCTCTCAGCAATTTGAGATTGTCCATTTTTTACCTAATTCTTTCCAACACCTTGTGTTATTAGCATGCCTTTCTGTTTATCATTGTGTCCAATGAGAAATTTCCTTTCTGTGACATTTTAATTTGCATTTCTCTGATTATGGGTGAAGTTGAATATGTATATGTATTTACTGGCTAGTTTTATTTCTTCTTGAAGTAACTTACAACCATTGCCCATTTTTTCTTTATTTGTAGACTTCTGTCAAACATATTCTTGACATAATATTTTGTTGCATACTACAAATATTTTTTCTGAACCTACTACTTAATTTTACTTTAGTTTAAGATATCTTTGTCTTTAAGAAGAATGTAATTATCTGTTCCTTTATATGCTGTAAACCTTGACAGTTGAGATTTGAATCCCACTTCTACCACTTACTGAGTCTGAGATCTTGGACAATTTATATAATCTCTCAATGCCTTCATTTCCCCGGCTGTAAAATGAGAATAATAACAGTGTGTATTTCATAGATTGCTGTAATGTGTAGGAGTTAATACATGTAAGGCACCTGACATACAGTGAACACCACATGGGTTGTTTCTATTATTAAATTAGCCCTCTACACCCTATAGTCAGAAAGATACTCTTCTGTAGTACCATAATTATTTTAGTTTTGTTTTCAAGTTTGAGTCTGTATCCATATCGAATTATTTTTTTATGTTGGGTTGGGCTCTGAATATTTTAACATATTTGTCTCTATGTCATTTATCAATATATTTTCCCCTCAGATTTGATACAGCACTTCTCTCATAGCTATTTTCACATATTCTTTCACCTATTTCTGGGATCTCTTCTTGTCTAGCCATCTTGTTATCAACAATATAGTGTTTCAGTTATTTTGACTAATTATCTAGGAGTTTCCCCCCCTTTAATTCTTATATAATATTCTTCCATATTAACAGAATAATCAGTTTTAAAATTTCATTCAAAACAGTGTTTGAGAGGATTATACTTAATGTGTAGATTTTTCTGAAGAGGAAGGACATACTTCTAACATTAAATTTTTCCTCTCATAAACTGGATATAGCTCTCTATTTCACATCTTGTTTTATGTCCTTTTATTAAATTTTTGTAATTTTCTTCACAAAGCTATTTCATATTTTAAACCTGTTCCTATATAACATTATGTATTTGTTACTATTGTCAGGGGAACTTTTTTCTCTTATAAATTCTAATAGGTTCTTGCTACTATATTGGAATGTAGTTGGTTTGTGTAACTTGTAATTGACCATCTTATTAAAATTTCTTAGTATTGCTAGTTGTTGGTCATTTTGAGTCTCTTACATTTTTAGGTAAGCAGTCATATCCTTTGAAAATTCTGATCATTTTGTTGCTTTCTGATTTTTATGTCTTATTTTTCTTCCTCTTGCTTTATTGAAATTATCTAAGCCCATGAGTACACTGGATATGGTAAATGTCAGACACATCTCAGGTTTGTTCCTGACTTTTAAAGGGCACAAACTGTTGCACCATCAAACCTGATGCTTGTTATAGATTTCACTTGGACTCTTTTTAGTGGGACTCCGTCTTCTACTCTATGCTGTTTCTCATTTTTGACTTCTGAAAACCCAAATCAATTGGCCTTAAAAGTCTGTGTCAGCCTTCTATGTCTATAAAGCAGAAGTTCTGATAGGTATGTATGTATGTGTGTGTGTGCATATATAATTTGTCACTAATTTTTAAGAATATAGAATATTTAATTTATTTCATTTGCTTCTTAGTTTTAAAAATAATAAGACCCAGTTCTATTATTTCTTTTCTTCCTTTACCAGGGTCTTTTCTTGAATTACTCAAACAGCTTGTCCCTAATACCCCATAGCCAGGCTCTGGATAACCTCCCTCCCTACCAATAAAATTCAGGCAAATGGCATTGGAGGTTCTGAGCCTCATTTATATGAGTAGCCTATACTGAGGTCACTTTAGTTCAGTGTACTATGTAGCTCTCCAAGAATAATTCAGTGATTTTACTTATCTGAGAAAGCCAAATTCTTAGGCCAAAACCAATATATATCATATTATGGTAAGCCATTTAGCAGAAACAATAGTAAGGTAAATATAAACCTATTGGTGTTTGCCTTCCTCAGGATTGACTTTTATCCCTGAAATGTTTATAGCTCCTTGAAAATAGAGGATACCTCTTTTTTGGTCCCACTGCTGCACATTGCTGACTCCTGAACAAGATTCTTTGGAGAAAGTTCTGTTAGCATTGGTTAACTTTAACAGCCTTCCCCAGTCTCTGTACTCAGCCCTTCCACTCACCCTCCCTTGTCTCTTCATTTGAGCTTTATATTTTATTTAGAGCCTCAGAATTTATTGGGTGAGGATGTGAAGGAGATGCTGCTATTTGTATTATATGTTCTTGAAAAATCCCTCAGGCAGAAAGTCCTTAATTAGTGAGCAAAGTAAGATTTTGCTACTTAAGCTTATGATGCAGAGTGTGCTAGAGAAATGTTTTAGTTCAGGGGAAACCATTTCAAAGGTCTCCAGAACTAATAGCTATTCTTTTTATTTCCATCATTCTCAGTTTTACTTAAGGATTTTGAAGACAGTTTCATTCAACCACCTTCCTAAAGTTCCTTGTGCTCGTTAGGCAAGGCAGCTAATTATGGTTTGAAACTCCATTAGTCTAAAGAATATGCAAGTTATGTGTAGCCACTGAGCAATAAACATTGTTCACATACAGTAGGTATCATTATTTGAAGCTAATTTGACAGTCTTGAAGCACTGAGCACAAATTGTGGTTCTTTCCATGGAAACTTGGCTCAATTGTTCTTTCTGAAGTACTCAGAATCCACTTAAAAGGAGTTAATAATGAGTCTTCAAAATGTTCTGACTGGAAATACTCCCTTCACTATGTTTTTACTCAATCAACATTGATTCAAAGTATAGAATTCTGTTTAATTTTGTTCATTTTTCCTCTGGAATTTCAATATAGACTGCACTAAACATCTATTTATGTTAATTTAATCTACAAATGAAACCATCACAGGTTCAGTTAATCATAGTTAAGATGGGGACAGAATCTATCCTGGTGGCCATTAGCTGTGCTGCAGCCAGCAGAGTGTATTGGCACAGCAGAAAGAACCATTTTAGAAAGAGATCCTTGTCCCAGATCCCTAAGTGTGAGGCTTACTCTAATGTCAACTTCTTCTCTCCAGAGATTTATAATGCTCCCTGGGATGTCTGTCGAGCTCTGTTCTGCTTTTGCTCCCCTGCCCCTTTTGAGTATGCCTACCCCTTGCTTGTCAGCCCTTTGTCCTTCATAGCCCAGCTCACAACCCACTTCCCCGAATTCTTTTCTGACTACTGGCACACAGGAGTTTCTCCCTACCATTGACTCCAAAGAGAATTGTATAGAGAATTAATTGTATACAGATTATTGGTCACATATCTCAGTTTTAATATATGTACTCAAAGTTCCTTTTAATTTGAATATATGGATACTTTTGGCTTTGAAAATGATTGGTCTTTTATATCTCCAACCCACATTTATACATATTCCAGTGCCTATGAATTGCACTTGGAATGTATAGATATTTATAATTATTTGTCAATGAAATAAATGTACTTCTCTGGATATGTAAGACAGTATTTGACTTTTGGTGAAATAGCAAATAATCTAATTATGACTAAATAGATTAAAATATGATAAGTAGTTCTTAGCATATTACCAAGTAGAATCATGTTGGTTGTTTCCTTGGTTGATTTCATTTTTGTTTGTTTGCTTAGTTTTGCTTTGAAGAGGTACTAGTTGGCAGTTGTCCTGAGCCAGGCACTGTGGTGAGATTCTGTAGGTGATTAGTGCTGAGTTTGTATGTACACATTTGTGGCTATAACATAATTCCATTTGCAACACACAAAACACATCTTTAAAGTAATGTGACTGATCTTTAACCAACAAACTAGCATTTCCCTACTTAAATCATTGCTAGTGCCTTAAAATTAGTCATCTTTGAGACTATTTCTTATTCATTAAACTGCAGTCACACTTCAGAAATCTTTACAAGGTAAATGTGTAAAGTCTAAATGTATGATACAGTCAAGGAGAGGTAGAGGACTACAGGGTAGGAAGGTGCAAATTGACCATTAATATTTTGCTCCATTCATCAATGAATTACTGTACATGTCATGGGATTTTAATCTATTTTACTAAGTTATTAATGGTGATTCAAAGGTTTGACTATATTTTTAAGTCTGACTAGGAAATGTCTGCCCTTGCATTTCAGTATCACATTACTTTTCATGGAGAATGGAAACTACTTTAGAGATAGGCTTAATTGAAAGAAAATTAAGTTTGATGTAATAGTAGTATTAAAAGCTACCTAAATATTGTGTACTGTTTATGAATGTGTAGTTTCTTTGTCTTGTTCAGACTGTTTAAATGAAATGTTATCCCTCTCCTTACCTGCTTTTACATCTCTTTGGTTACTTTAGTCATTATTCATAACAGTTCACATTTGTTAGTCATGTTCCTAGAGGTGTTCTCTTCACCCTAATCTTTTTACTGTCTTGCCTCTGAGTTTGATCTAATTATCCACTGGTTTGATGTGAGACCTGGTTTGTTGGAGCCTGGCATGGTCTGATGGATCTGAACTTTTGTCCTGTCCCTGCTTCTTATTAACTGGTCCTTAAGTTGTTTATCATCATCTCCTAATTTATATAATATAGTAGCATCTATGTCACAAAAATGGAATGGGGATAGATTGTGTAAATGTATGTAAAAGCACTTAACACAATGTTACTATATAGTAAATACTCTTAAACTGCTGTTCCTCTTGTTATTCATGTTCATTGATGGCACTTTTCATAACAATGAAATGCAAGGCAATATAGCAAGTAGGTACTGTATTGTTTTACTTCTTAGTTTACCTTTATTTAAGATATTTATGTCCATTATGCTTTAATATATTTCTTAAAGTAATATATGCTAGATATATTTACATTTAGCAGGTACATGTAAATATACCATTGAATACCTGAGATGTTTAAGGAACAACTTTCAAAAATATGTTTTAGTAGAAATTATTCTGACTACTAGACTGGCCTGTCATCTAGTTTCCAAGAAAAGGTCAAAATATACATTTGGATCCAGGGAATTTAACCAGATTTGCTAAACTCCTTGAGAAAAAAAGAAAAGAAGCAAAAGAAAAGGTTCGCTCTAGGCATGCAGTCTGCCTCTCTTCCTTTTCAGCTCCTTTGGGCATAATATTAGATTGGTTCCCAACATGGTCATGCCCTTATACTCCTGCTGAGTTTGACTGCAGTCCCATACTTCATTCTCAAGAAATGTTGCCCAGAGGCACATATGCACAAAGGTAGACACACAAATTACCATGGGAGGCGGCAGCTGCCTGAGGCAGGTGAGGTCCAGAGAAAATATGAAACATATAGAATTTATTAAAAGGCAAGTCTCCACCCTAAAAGTATGATATGAAATTCCATTATGAAAATATTTCCAGATGGACAAAGGCTTGAAAATGCTCTTTTTAATGTGAGTTATAGCCTCCTCTGTATATCCAGAGATGAGATGCATACATACATAATATATACACACACATATATATACACATTGTGATCAAATGGTTGGGTTTACCTGTTACTTGCTATATTTAACAAGAAATGTCTATAATTGTGTGTATTTGATGTGTTTTAAAATCTTGTTTTCCAGGAACCTACTAAGCATATATTATTTCACAAATGGTAAATATTAACCTGGAAGTCTAAAGAGGTATTGTCACACCTTGTTTTTAGGTTACTCTTGCTTAATAAATAAAAGTAAGTTACATAAGAAATCAAGAAGAAAGAATTAGAATGATGTTGGATGAAATCTTGAGTTTTAGATACATACTCTTAAAGAAATATATCAGATATTTGTAAACAAAATCTTTAAGAAGGCACAGAATAGTCAGTTTTATATTTAGAAAAGAGGACTTGGTTTCTGTTAATGGTTATTTAGTTAATAGCTGTTTTTTTTTTAAAAATACAACACACTCAATTGCTACATATTGAAATGTTTTTTATATGCTCTAAATTTTTTAGACTACAGATTAATAATTTTTAAATTACTGTTTTAAACATTATTACCCTTTTATAATTGTCTTTTAAAGGGTCACAATATATATGACAAAAAAAAATGAAATAAATTAAAAAAAAAAAAAAAGGTGACTTGCCCTGTTTGAGTTGGAAGCAGAAAACCAGGAGTTCCACTTACTTGAAATTTCCCTTTTATTTTTTCTCTCTTCTTTCCTCGGTCACCCTCTTCTTCCTCTTCCCCACTCCTGGAATTGGTAGATCCAGAGGTACCTCAGCAGAATTGGGGGTTTTTAATTATTCTGTTAGAATGTCATTTCTAGAGCAAGAGATTTAATAGTAATTAATCATTTAGTTTTCAAAGTGACAATACATAAGCATTGAAATTGTGTTTTATGACTTGTATCCTTTAGCACTTTATACACTTATTTGGTTTTTGTTATTATATCTTATTATTGCTAAATAAATATTCCATTAAGGACTCAAGTGTATAAGCCTAATCTTTTCATCTATGAATGTTACCTGTCTTCCGAAAAGTTGAGTTGTGTTGTGTTTATGATGTTGTGCTTTGGGTTTAAGTCCCAAAATACACTATGTAACCAGAGAAGGTTATTTTGCATCTTTTTAAAAAATTATTTTTTTTTAATTTTTTACAGACTGCATTTTGATTCATTGTACACAAATGGGGTACATCATTTTGTTTCTATAGTTGTACACAATGTAGATTCATACCATTTGTGTAATCATACATGTACATAGGGTATTTTGCATCTTTTATATATGCTTGATAGGACTAGAAATTGGAAAGTAAATATAACTGAATTCTTCTTTTCTGGGGAGGCTAAATTGGAGTAGAGGAAGGGAAACAGTCATTGATCAGCAGGAGACGATGAGGACCCAAATTACAATAGAGGCAGTGAGGACGGAGGAACTTAAAGAGATTGAAGAGCTATTTAGGAGACAAAATCAATACTGAGTTACTAATTGGATATGAAGGCTGGAGGGAAGGAGGAATAAAGATGACTCTCCCAACTCAGATCTGGGCATCTCTGTGATGCTATTACCAGATAAGGAATAGGAGAAAGAATTAGTCTGGAGTCAAAGTGATGAGTTTATTTTGGACATGTTGCATTTGAGTGCCTCTTCAATGAGGTGAAACCCTGGGGCATAAATGCAGGTGGGGCTCTGGGAAAAGGGTCTAGGCGTGGAGATTTGTTTTATACTGAATCATACTGATCTAAAAGCCAAAGTGTTATTCTTATGAATGGTGATTATATTAGAGAAAATTGCCATCGTCATATTTGGATTGTGTGGGCAAGGCTTTACTCCTATTATCTAGTGACATGGTGCTCTATCACTTCAGAGGGAACAAAAAGGAACAGAGAGAAATTGCTTCTGAAATTACAGCAGTAAAGCTCAAATCATGGCATCAAAGCAAATGTTCCATCACTTATGTTATCACTATGTTACCATAGTTCCTGTTTTTCCTGATTAATTTTAATATTATTGTTGTTTTCCCTAAGCAATCGGTAAACCTCTTGTAGCTGAGGAACTCACTTCTGCTTTCCCCCCTTTGATCTGTTTTCACTCATCATCAAATGTCCTACCACAGTTTTCCTAAGAACACAGGCTCTGGGACAAGGTAGAACTGTGTGTGTGAGCCGCAGCTCTGCTGCTAGCTAGCTGCATGGCTTTGGATGAGTTGTTCCAATTCTATCTCCTCAGTTTCCTCTTCTGCAACATGTGTTATTGTTGAACTATAAAAACGCTTCAGTTCAGTCTACAGAAACAGCAATTTCATATGAGTCTACGTAATACTTTGCATTGTTACAGTGCGGATGAACTACTGTGTTTCAAATACCCTGAAAATGCTCAATATATTTTTCAATAACTATTATATGATTAACTACTACTCCCACTACACATACAATTCAATTAACTCTTTCCAGTGATAATTTCTCTTAAAGATATAAATATCAAGAAAATGCATAAATATCAAGGAAAGATAACATGAAAAATCTGAAGCAAAAAAAAACAAAAAACAAAACAAATATAAGGGGCAATATCTGACCATCAGACTTATAAAATATGAAATGCTTTCCAGAAGTTTGTTTCCAGAGTCTTTTGGTTTAAACTTAGATTATAAATCAAGTCACAATTATAAAGCCAAAATCAAAATGATTTAATAGTTTTCATTTTGATCATGTAGAGGTTAATGGAATACACAAGGAAAATGCTTCAGTCTTATAAATTACTACCTGAAACAAAGCACAAAATTTCTGTTCTGTTTTTATTCAGTTGGTGTAATGAATGATGTTTTTTATTTTACAAACTACAGTAAAATTTCAATATTTTGAAGAGCAGTTATCAACCAACTTCCACTAGAAGACAAACCAAAAGCCTCCCAATTGTTAAAAAAAAATGTTGTGCAACTAAAGTAGATACCACAAAGTTCATGCATAAAATATTTTGTACTTTTGTTCTTGTATTTCCATAATAAAACCTTTTTTGAAACAAATAATGGGGAACTGGGGTTGTGGCTCAGTGGTAGAGCACTCACCTAGCCTTTGTGGGGCACAGGATTCATCCTCAGCAACACATAAAAATAAAGAAAGGGAAGGAAGGAAGGAAGAAAGGAAGGAAGGAAGGGAGGGAGGGAGGGAGGGAGGAAGGAAGGAAGATGGGAAGAAAGTACTAAAAGATATGTTTAGGTTAGGTGCTCTCCTGAAGTGCATCACCTTCAGGTTAGTTTTGCTTTCTGGAGGGAAGAGAACAGCCTTGGAGATACTCAGGCTTTGCCTGGGCACCAAGGGGTAATCCTAACTTAGCTATATGAAGTCTTATAGTATTAACAGTCTGAAACTTCTACCCTAAAAGGAATGTTGAGACATTATAATCATGCCAACTGTACTTCTTGCCTCTCTGACACTGATAGTTATATCAGTAGTGTACCAATATAATTACTTCTTAAAAATCTGCCCTGTAACATTGTATTAGAATCAGTAAGTTAAACTATTTTCAAAGAAACCTTATCCTTTACCCCTGCAGAATCTATTTATTGCAACTTTATATGCTTTTGTGACAAGTAACATGATCTGATTTCTCAAGCTGTTGAGCAAACTTAGGTGCCACTGAGATTCCTATAAGGGAGAGAGGAAACAGAGAGAAATCCCAAAACACAACATATTGTAGGAACCATTAAAGCAGATTCCAAACTTGATGGGCCGTAATCAGCTCACATTCTGCTTTTTTTTGTTTTACATTTGTTTTGTTGGGTTGCTAACACTTAAGTACCAAGTGAGTCACATCTTTAAAAATTGATTTCAAGTTTCTCTTGAAGAATTGAAGATCTGGCAACACCAAATCTACGCACTAGTTCTTGGGAGTTTAGATTTACTGCAGTGTATGCACTATCCAGTTTGCCACAGTACACCTGCCTCCACTTTTAGAGAGGACATTTCGGTATCCACAGTGGGCCCTTCCCTTTGTCTCCCCAACACACAGGCCCAGTGTTGGTTGCTCATTATCATTGTACTTTAAAAAATAATCTGGATAAAAAGAAACTGAACAAAGTTTTTGTTACCTCTGAGTCTCCATGGGAAGGGAGACCTAAAATAAAGAGAGTAAGTGTGGGTTTTTGTTTGGTTTTGTTTTTTTCTGGAGAAGAACATTTCTGTTCTTATGTTCAATATGTAAACAAAGTGTGACTCTGTCAAAATAATATAATATGTAATATAATAAAACAGCTTTGCTGCATTTGAATTTAGTAAAAAGCCCTTCTATAGTTTTTAGCTCAGATTATTATAGCAGAATGAAATCATAATCAAGGAAGGTTTGACTACATTCAATAAATGCAACTTAAAAAAATAAAAAAATATAAAACTTTCAAGAACTAACTCTAGTCAGATGTTAAAATCAGAAAAGTTTTCAAGGTATAAGCTGGAAATTTATACCTTGAAATTTATACCTTATAGTTTATAAGCTGGAAATTCCTGGTAGTTTATAATATTTTGACCCTCAAAAGTATCAACTTGACATGAATTAACCCACTGTAAAGTAGTAAGCATCTGCAAATTGTTACCTGACTTCTGTGTAGTTCTGTTTTTCCTACAAAAGCAAATTAAGTGTGACTATGCTTTATCCATGTTAATAAAATTCATAATATGCAGAATAGTTGCAAATATTATGTAAATCTTAAAAGCAATTAAAACACACAACGTCATGCTTCATTACACCTGAAATGTAGCTTATATTCATGGATGTGATAATATATGGAGTGAAATAATTGAAAATATTTTGCAGTTGATAAACCCTTCATTATGAGTGGATAGTAGCCTTATAAATCCTCTAATCCCATGAGATGGGTAATGCTGTCTCTAGAGAGGGTTATCTTTTTGACATCTAATAAAATGTGGTCTTGAAATAAGCTACGTTGCACTTTGCTAGTTCTCTGGTGTAACTTGCTGCTCTTACAGGGTTTATATTAAAAAGAGATCATCACCTCAGATTTAATAGATTCTGTAAGAAGCATCAATAAATTGAAAGTACTCAACTAAAAGCTTTGGGGGATACAATTTTAATTTAAAATCTTTCATTTCTTAATGTTTGAATATTTCTTCCAAAAATAATGTATATAAAGTACACAAATAATTTTTAAGCACATAGTGGATACTATATACTGAATGTATATCTTAAAACATGGAATGTACTATCTAGTAGATAAAGAAATAAATTTTCCGTTATTGTTTAATTGGCACAGTTTGTTTTTATTGAAAGCATAAAATTTCAGAGAACTAAAATGTTTATATTCTGCTTTTTAACTTTCAAAACTATTACCACCAAGGGTAAGTTTGATTTTTTAAGCTAATAATAGTTTGTTTATAACCATAAATATAAATATTTATGATATTACTGATTTGGGGAAACTGTCAATCACAGTCTATTTTCTTGAAGAAATCTCCCTCTGGACCTAAAAAATAGTTGGCTGAATTTAATGACTATTACATATATTTTGATGATGGAAAAAATAATGGAAGCATAATGCAATTTCATCAAGATTTTCTGTAATTAAACCGAATCTAACCAAATTGCTTTTTCCTAATACACTATTTACTTGTTTTCAAATATCTTAAAATAAAAATATTTAGTTTATGTAAGGTATTTGTTAAATCATAAAGTGTTTCAAATATGTTATGAAGGAACAATTCAAATTGTAGGAACTATTGAATACAGGTGAGAATATTTAAGAATATATGGAGAATTTTCAAGCATCTAGGATTTAATTTCAAATATTACTTTATTTGATGATAAAATGCTCCAGTTGATAAAATAGTAAAGCACATACAGCTATATAAAATTTAATTTTTAAAAATCATCTATTCACTAATATGGACTAACTTAAACTTGAGTACTATAAAGAGAATAATAGTGCAGGAACCAGGAATAACTAAAAAGGCATGATTAGTTTTTAGGTTTACTTACATTTTCCAGAATACACTGATCATCCTTGCCGCTATTTTCCTGCTTTACTCTTCCTTTCATTTTTGCTTTTAACAGACAGAGTATATAACACATATACATGTAAAGAGGGCTGATCTTGTCTTTATATATTTCATTTGACCCCAAAGGAAGAAATTTTTAATGAATGCCTAAAACTCAGAACAATAAGTAAAGACAATAGATATCCCCAGCTCTTTCTTTCTCACCAATTAAAATGGTTGGTAGACCATAAGACTTTCTATTCTCCGTCTCCTAAAATCTCACCAAAATGACAATTTTTGGACAAAAAAAAATTACTAAATAATAAAGAAGATAAGAGAGATTAAGAGATATTAATACATTTTCAGAAAACAGAAATCAGGAAGAGGTAACTGAGTCAACAGAGAAATTCACAACCTAAATGCTTTCAGAAAGGAACCCCAGGCCAGTCGTGGTGGTTCATACCTGTAATTGCAGTGGCTTGGGAGGCTGAGGTAGGAGGATTGCAAGTTCAAAGCCAGACTCAGAAATTTAGCGAGGCCCTATCTCAAAATAAAAACTAAAAAGGACTGGGGATGTGGCTCAATGGTTAAGCACCCCTGGATTCAATCCATGGTACCAAAAAAAGGAAAGAAAAGAACCCCAAAACAAGTGAACTTGTTGGCGCACACTTCTGCAAGGGTCAACTTCCAAAAGGCATTGGAAATGCTAGAAACCCCAGATGATATGGTCAAAAATCTTTAGGTGACTGGACATTTGAGGAAAAGTATTCAACATAAGAAAAAGATGAGATGTGAAAATAAGCAAACAGAAAAATGAGGCCAAGAGGAAACAGTGGCAAAGCAGATGACAGAAGAAAACATTAAGAGCTATTAATATTACTCTCAAAGATAAAAAGAAATTGTATCCTCAGAGAAAAGAATAGGCTGCTATAAAAGAAAGAGGGACATGAGTGTTCAGATTGAGTGGACCCACAAAATGCCAGGCTCCAAGTATGAAAGTAGGCCTGTTTGAAGGCAAATCATCATGATATTCCAAGTTGTCAGGAATGAAATGCAAATTCTAAAAGTTGCCTAAGAAAAAGGATCCATGCTGTGGATCAGAAATAAGAATGGCCCAACTCTCTTAAAAACATCATGGAAAGCTAAAAGACAATTGAGCGGTGACTTCCAACTGAGAAGAAATGGCTTTCAACCTGAAATTCTATACACTGTCCAACTATTAAGTCTGAGAATAAAATAAGCATGCTTTTAGACCTTTAAGGACTTAAATTTTATCTCCCACTGCCCCTTTATAAGATGTTTCATCACTAAAGTGATTAAGCCATGATAAGGGGAAGACATGGTATCCATGAAGAACTAAAAGGGGACATTTTAGGATTTCTGTTCACTTGACCCTGATAGTCTCAGTTTGTCCAAGAGCAAGAGGATAGAGAACTTCAGAAAGAAGGGGATAGAGAAAGGTTTGGTAATGGAACCTAGAGGTTAATTTATGTATTGGGATTTGGAGGAAGAGGTTGATAGAGATTTGAATTCTTTAGGAACATTTAAAACATAATGATAGATATCAAAAAGTAAACAAGTTATGAGCTAAATATAAACTCCAAGTAAAAATAGAGAAATTAAGGTTGGTTATAGTACACTTATAGTATCTAAAGGGTTTTGAATCCATAAAAATCGAAAGAACCTACAAAGTTCCAGGAAAATAAATCGCTGCAGAATAATGAAGACATATCTTGATAAAGGTATTGAACCTAAGAAACAAAGGAAGAGCCGTATGGCTTCCAGACATTAAAAGCAAGACACATGTGAAGGGGAAAATATCAGGTCAGACTTATGCTTCCGTATAGCAAAACTGGGTACCTGTTCATAAAACTGTGAAAGTAAAAATAAGTATGAACCCCCAATTTAATATTTAGCCATGCAGTTCCTTAAGCATATGGGTGACGGTCTTTATCAAACTCTTAAGAACTTATGGAATATAAGATGAATCTTTAAAAAAACCAAACTCTTTAAAAGACGTTATCTAGCTATCCAAGCTAATTTGCAATGTTGCCTAAGGAAAAAAATTCATGGAGAAACTCATGGTTAGCATTTATCCACTTACTAAAGAACCAGAGCAAAACAACCAGGAGAATTGTGGTTATATATCTGACAGTTTTAAAACAATAATAAAATACTAACAAATGTGAAAGGAGGAAGGGGCAATGCCTGCCAGTTTTCTCATCTTATGACTCCAAATTATTAAAGGTTTCCTGAACTTTTTTCTTAATTTATGTATATTTTTTTCTTTATTTCTTTCTTTCATTTTTTTTTGTTGTTGTTGTAGATGGACACAATACCATTTTTTAAATTCATTTTTATGTATAAAGAATTCTCTTGTAGCAAAGAAACATTAACTGAAATTCTATGATTCTTTTACTTGTAATTTAGCTTCTTTGCTTTGGTTATATTCAAGTAAAAATAAAGTAAGTACTTTAAATGCAAGTATGATTACATATGAGATTTCCAAAATTGTTTTTTAATTTTTTGATCTTTTATATATGCACAAAATAATGGAAAAGTACTTATATGTTAGTGAAGTTATTTCTGGATAGTGGAATTGGGAGTAATTTTAAAGATTTTTGTGCTTTTATTTCTCTTTAATAATTTAATTTTTATAATAAGTTGCACCATTTTATAAAATCAATAGAGTCAAAGGAAAATTTTAAATGACATGGGGGATTGAATTGTTATGTTAATTTGGTTTCTAAAAACATGAATACATATATTTCAGTAATATCTACCAACAAAACAAATGCTTATTATCTGAGCCATATTTGTATTTTCTACTGCTATGACTTTCAGATGGGCGTTGTTGAGAATCTTTTGGGGGTTTTTATATTATTATAGGAATAAATAAGTTGTCATATACAAAATTTTCTGCATCAGTTAAGATTCTTTGGTTGCAAGTAACAGAAGCCCAAAGACTGTACTTAAAATAAAAGACAACAGAGAAAAAAATATATATAATGAAGAAAATGGGATAACTCCCAGAATCAAAATAAAAGCCAAATAAGGTAGGTCTTGGAAAAGACAAAAACAAAAACACTGGATTACCAGGTAGGTAAGACTAATGACAGTCACTTTAAGGAACTTCTCCCAGGAGGTATAGGCTCTAGCTATTCTTAAGTCATTCAAAGCAGGATTCAGATATCTATACCTGAGAATGATTTCTTGGATTTGGGACATATGCGTACCTCCAGCCTGGAGTAGGTAGGGACCCTCATTACAACTCCCAAACTGCATCTTAAGGAGAGGAAAATTGATGGTTTCCAGAAAGTGGGAATGAATGCCAGTGAGGTAAAAGCTACCACTGTCCCTCATCTTTGCCTAACTTTAAACTTGAAGTAAAGTAAGCTTCTCTTCCACTCAGTATGCCGCTAGAGGAATTAGCTGATTTAGTTTCTTTATCAGATCTGTTCCTTCATTCGTTTCAAAGTAATTACAGGCTGCTTCTTCCCTGTCTCATGACACTGATTATTAGCTAAAGCTAATTCATCAGCTGGATATAGGTGAAACACCTTTAGCTATCTTTCAGGAAAAGCTTAGTAAATTATTTGTCATTCTCCAACCCAAGAAATGTTCTCCCTGTAAGTAAAAGTTTATTAGATACCGTGAGAGGTCTTTGGGTTCAGCCATTTTCTGTCCCAGCTATAATTAGAAAGCTAGACAAATTATACCAACTCCTAGGGAAAAAAAATCCACACACATACTCTTTTTAATAAATCCAATTTACTCTATTTGCTTGGTATTAGCAACTGTTAATGTTATGTCCAAATTCCCTTCCTTCCTGGTTAAAAAGAACTATATCACTACAGCCAGTACATACAAAATGGATAGTTAATTACTGGGCACAGAGGGCTATGTGATTCATCACTGCAATGTGGAAGTGAATGTTGCCAATTGTCAGCTTTTTCCAAACTACATAGCTTTGTATGGTTTATGTCCCAATCAATGGTGGCAAAGCTCCATAAAGAAAATGCTACCTAGATGTCAGGGACTCATTAAACCAATGAGTCTGTAGTCTTCCATCAGTGATTTCTAAACCTGGCTGTGTATCAAAATCACTTGGTGACATTAAAAAAAAATTTTTTTTTTTTAAAAAGCATCCATTCCCAAATCAAAATATTCTGGGTTGAGGGGGGCAGATTCAGGATTTTGTAAACCCTGAGGTTTATACAAATTGAGTCTCTCTTTAAAACAAAAGGAATAACCATCTTGCTTTTATAAATTTTACAAAAATATGTTATCATGTGAACCTATTTCTGGGACCCAGGCGCTTGTAACATAAAGTACATGTAGTGATAAACACTGAAGCTCAGTCTTCATTAGTGTCAAGGTACAACTACAGGTTAGAGCTGAGGAATAAATATTTGTTTATATGTGTATGAATATATACATGCACATTAGCACACACATTTGGATGCATGTTTTAAGCTCCCAGGTGAGCAGATCGTAAACTGGGACTCTCCCTCATGTAACATTTATACTGCTTCTTTGACTCCTTTTCCACTTCCCATTCCTTTCATTCCCCACTCCCCTGCTATTAAAAACAAACAAACAAAAACAAAAACAAAACCAATGAATTCCTAGCCCTAATAGTGCTTCTCACAAATCTCATTGCTAGATTTAGAGGTAAAAATAATTGCTGAACTTTCTGAGAGATAGACAGGCTTTTAGTGAACTATTAGTGGAGGGGGTTTTGATAAGAAGATAACAGACAAAAACAAAAATAAAATCAATATAGAAAATTTAATGTTCACTACCTTTTATTCCAGCTCTCCACTAAACCATAAAAACTCAAATTGAATTGGGCGTAGTGCCACACACTTGTAATCCCTCTATCTAGGAGGCTAAGGCAGGAGGATGGCAAATTTGAGGCCAGCCTGGGAAGTTTAGTGAGACACTGTCTGAAAATAAACATTTTTAAAGGACTAGGGATGTAGCTCAGTGATAAAGCACTTGCCTAGCATATTTGAACTAGCATACTTGAAGCCCTGGGTTCAATCCCCAGTACTGGGGGAAAAAAACAAACAAAAATCCTCAAATTGAAATGCCTTGAATTTCATGTTTTTATTTCTTTTGCCTTTCTTCTGACAGAAATGCCATAAGCAAAAATGATTTCATCTGTCTAAGATAATCCACACTCCAGACAACAGCCGCTGAATCACAACTGCTCTGGTTACTACTAGGGAGAAATAATTGAGATATAATTTTGTGTTAAGTTTTTGTTTGTAAATAACTTTATACTTTGTCACATGATTTGAGATGTTGGGTATTGGTGCTATTAAATGTGTGCGCCTTGAGGAACTGGATTAGAGAGAATATCCCCTGAAGGAAATGTCAAGTTAAATTAAGTGACTTGTCCAGTTGTAACATTTAAAAGCTCCTTTACTTTGTTAAAAAAAAAAAAAAATGCCTAGTGTTAGAAAAATTATGTATTATCTATAATCTCCCCAAAAGATACCTATAGTCTTAACAGTGCTGACATACTAAATCTACTTACTCTAAATAAGTATTTTTAGAATAAAATAATGAGTGTGAACTCTAGAGAATTAACAAGACCCCCTTTCAGAGATTTTCCAAGTGTTAGTAATTGTGATCTCTAAAATATACATATTTAAATAAACATAGTATATTGAATACTAACCAATAAAGTCTCTGTCTACACAAACGACTCAAAGATGAATAAAGGTGCTTTGCCCCTCTCAATGGAGTTTACATCCAGTAGAAGAACCCAGTATGGTCCTACCAATACAAGGATACTTAGACACAAGGATACAAAGAGCATCTATGTAAAATCCTGTGTAATAAGTTTATTTTAAATCTGAAAACCACAAAAAGAATTCTTTTCTTTCTTTCTTTCTTTTTTTAATTGTAAATGGACACA
Organism: Sciurus carolinensis; assembly: GCF_902686445.1. NCBI lineage: Eukaryota > Metazoa > Chordata > Mammalia > Rodentia > Sciuridae > Sciurus > Sciurus carolinensis. The sequence goes on along the minus strand of NC_062218.1, from coordinate 91,575,940 downwards.
ATACCTTTTTTTTTTTTTTTTTTTTTTTTTTTTTTTAATGTGGTGCTAAGGATCAAACCCAGTGCCTCACACATGCTAGGCAAGCCCTCTACCACTGAGCTACAACCCCGGCCCAAGTATTCCTTTAACATTTTTGACACCATTTTGAATCAGAATAAATACTGTTAATATGACCTCCAAACTGGATGCAGTGGCATGCCTGTAATCCTAGCAGCTTGGGAGGCTGAGGCAGAAGGATCTGGAGTTTAAAGCCAGCCTCAGCAAAAGCGAGGCACTAAGCAACTCAGTGAGACCCTATCTCTAAAAAAAGTATAAAACAGGGCTGGGGATGTGACTCAGTGGTCAAGTGCCCCTGAGTTCAAACCCCAGTACCGCCCCCGCCCACAAAGAAAAATGACTTCCAAGATTTTTTTTTCATCCTCTTTTCCACTAACTCCCTTATTTCACCACAACTACTCTCCGTGGTTCTAGAGCAAAACAGTAATCTTCCCACCTCATGGCCTTGATGCTAGATTTTGTTTATGTAGAGTACCTTTCCCTTAGATAGTTGTTTGGCTTGCTCACCTGCCTGTTCAGGTTTTAGGTCAAATGCCACTTCTTTGTGGGCCTTTCCTGGACACCTTAATTAAAATTGCAACACTCCTACCCCTGTTCTCCGCTTTATTTTTCTCCAAACCATTTTCACCATCTAACAAATTATATATTCTACTTATTAATTTCGTATCTAGAATATAAGCTCCATAAAGGCAGGAATTTGACCTCTTCACCCTCAGTTCCTAAAGCACTACCTGGTGCAAGGCACTCCGTTTGTGTTGAATGAAAGAAGAGATAATGTATTCACGGTGCCATTATCTTCAAATGTGCTTCCTCTTCTCTGATTTCTTCTGTTTCTATCAAGATACTTTTATACTGTTTATTGGTCAACCTGACAACGCATACATTTATACCAACTTTTGTGTCTCCTAAGTGGTGATCACTGAAATCACATTCTACTATGGGGCACATGCTGTCAGAGAAATTTTTGTATCTAATCTCTATCTTAGATCCAGAAAATTCAGTTCAGAAAGGTAGAAAAGGCAGGTATATGACAGAGGCACTAATGTACTTTTCTGTATCTGTGAACCAACATATCTAAACCTAGAATTCACTTCTTATAAAGCAAGGAAATCTAATATAACATCAGGATCTTGAAAGGGATGCATAATTCTTTGAAAAGTAATATATGTATTTATGCAGACTGGAATAAAAAAAGGAATCATTGAACCAGCGACTCTAGGTTCTCTGCTAATGTTAGAGTAGTAAAGCTTTTTTCCTTCCTCATCGTGAATTCTAAAATATAATAAGAGGATTGTTAGGGAAACCCAACATTCCATTCAAAGGATTGGTTACCACCAAACACAGCACCACTGAAAACCAGAGCAGCACATCAGATCCATGTAAATGTAGGTTAGTTGTAAATACACACCTCTTGTTTGTTAACATTTTTGGAAGTCACATATATGAAAATGGTTTTTATATACCAGGATTTGTATCTTTCTGCTTGTAGAATAAAAAATAAATAGGAAAGGATAAAGGGAAAAATACTTATCCTTCACTGATACCTTAAAAGACCTTTAAAAAAAATTCTTTGCTCAAACTTATTTTTTTCACCAACTTGTTTATCTCAAACGAAGGAAAGCAGATGCAACCTATAAATAATTCTTACATTTCCGTTTCAGGGTGTACAGGGCAGGAGAGACTCTTCCCAGAAAGGTCAAGGGCCACAGCCAGCTTGCTCCCTTTGTGAGTCATACAATACTCATGTGTTGCCACTCTGAACTCAGTAAGCAAAGTTATGTAAAATGAATGGCCCAACATGCAGCATCTTGAAAATGCTATCACAGTTCAGAGTTTTCAACCCTAATGTTGGGCAGCCATTTTTATGATATGCATTTTCACTTAATTTTCAGAGATTCAGAGTTCTTAAATAAAGCCTACTTCACTCTTTGAAATTTTCACAAATAACTGAACATTTGAAAAGTTTTCTATACCTTTGTTCTGTTCCCCAAATTTACTTTTCTATTTTAAGTTTTGTGTCTCTGAGGATAGACTTAACTTTATTTTACTGACATTTTCCTTCAAATTACAGGGGAAATTATTATTTACAAAGCAATTCTTTGCTATAGTCAAATAATCAAAAAGGATGTTCCTTCCCTACTTCATTAATTTAACTTAACTGATATCTACTAAGTACTTGCAAGGATTAGAGACCTATGCTAGAGTTTATCAAGAAAAGTATGAAAGTATGACACCAGGAGACAGTGCACATTAGTTCCCAGAGAAATGAAAACTAAGACCTCTACACACCCACTGGGCTACTCAGACACACACATTAGCAAGCATTGGCAAGAATGTGGAGACACTAGGAGGCTCATACATACAGTGGTAGGAATGAAAAATGGTATGGCAACTTTGGAAAATATTTTGGCAGTTAAACACTCTTACCATGTGGCCTAGAAATTCCATTTCTGTGCACTTACCAAAGTGAAATGAAAACATGTCCACATAAAGATATGTAGTCTAATGTCCACAGCTGCATTATTCATTATAACCCCAATGTGGAAACTGCCTGGATGTCCATCAGTTGAATGGAATATTATACAGCATTGAGAACAATTACATAACACTACCAGGACACACAGCAGTGTAGATGTATCTCACAAACATAATGAACAGCTAAAAATCCGGAGGACTGTGTTAGGGCCTTTTATATGTTTTTTAAAAAGCAAGAATGCTAATTTGTGTGATTGAAAGTTAGCTTAATGATTGTCTTTATTGGGGGGACTAGTAGTGACATAAGTGGGGATGTCAGGGGTGCTGTTCATGTTTCTCAATCTAGGTAGTGTTACACAGCTTTATGAAGTTTGTTAAAATTCATTAAGTTACACCCTTGGGATATATACAACTTTCTACTGTGTGGTATACTTCCAAAAAGTTAATTAAAACTGGAAAATGGGTAACATTTGATTTTCAGAGGCTCAGAGGTCCTTCTAGATAACACTCCACATTTGCCTAAGTACTTAGCAATCTAGTGAGGAAGACAGACGTGTTGATGTAACAAACTCTGATTAGTGCGATTCAGAAAATAAATGCAATGAAGTAAAGGAAAACATTTGTTGAAAAAGAATTGTCAGGAAAAATACTTTATAGTATGGTCAGTGTCTGGCTTACTACATTGAAAAAGCACAATCAGGGAAAATATTTTATAGTGTGGTCAGCGTCTGGCTTACTACATGTAATAGGAAGAATAGAATAATGTATAGAAGTGTGTATAGGGTATGGTGGCACACGCCTGAATCCCAGCAGCTCGGGAGGCTGAGGCAGGAGGATCAAGAGTTCAAAACCAGACTCAGCAAAAGTGAGGCCCTAAGCAACTCAGTGAGACTCTGTCTTTAAATAAAATACAAAACAGGGCTGGGGATGTGGTTCAGTGTTTGAGTGCCCCTGATTTCAATCCTTGGTACCCAAAAAAAAAAGTGGAAGGGACATAAATTTAGAAGAAATAGATTAAAAAGTATGAGATTATGAATGAGAAATGAGAGGTCAAATTGTTTTCAAGTATCAGAACACATGAGCTATTTATATGCTTAAAAGTGAACTCTTGGTTTTTGTTGACTGACTTTGCCTGAGTTGTAGGTTATTCTGTTCCAGTGGTTCTCAGCCCTTAGCTGCACATCAGGATCCCAGAAGCTTTCATAGCTACTCCTGAGTTAGAATCTCCAGGGGTGGGACTTGGGCATCTGTACTGTGACTAGGAGCCTGTGATTCTCCTGAACATCCAGGGTGAGCTATTGTCCCTGCGGGGAAGAGAGAGCCTTCACAGGAGCCATCAACACAAAAACAAATGTCTCTGAAAGTGTCATTTCTTTGTTTTTGGAGCTTCTGTGACTCCTACAAAGAAGAGCACTTTTCATATTTATCTCTTTGTAACTGTGCCAAGAAATTTCTTTGCAAATGGCTTTTATCCAAGTATTAACATGAAAGATGTTGATCCTACTGTTAAATTTTAACCTTATTTCTTTTAAGCAGTAGGGCATTTCTTCTGATTTTATTACAGATACCTAGATCCATAGCAGAAGATAGAACTAGAAGGACAAAACAGTACATGCAGGTCACTTGTTAATGCGCTTATATGACTACTCTTCCTCCTGTGAGGGAAAAATGTATTTTTAGTCCTTTATATATTTATATATTTATCAGACCTTTCATTGTGAAAATAATACCCATTTTCACTTAGAAAATTGTGGTTGCTTACTTAGTTCATTCATTTGTCAACTGTTATTAGTTTATTCATACTTTCTTTAATTCCTTGTTTTAAAATAGTTTTAGAATTACAGAAAAGGTGCTGAATCATAGAATTCATGGACACTCTTCACCCAGGTTCCTTGACATAAGTGTATTATAATGAGCAAAATCATGGAATTAACAATGAAACAGTAAGATTAATTAAGCTGCAAATCTTATTTAAAATTTTACTGGTTTTTCCTTAATTTCTTTATTTGTTCCAGGATCTAAACCAAAACCCCACATTGTGTTTAGTTTTCTTGTCAATTTAGTCTCCTCAAATTTGTGACCAGCTGCTCATCTTTTTTTTATTTTTCCATTATCTTGACCCTCATGATGAGTACTGGGGAGATAATTTGTACAATGTTTCTTACTTTGGGTTTGTGCGATGTTTTCTTATTTTGATCAAGGTTGTTCATTTTGGCAGGAATACTACAAAAATGATCAGGAAAAAGGTGATTTTCTATGTTATTTACCAGTGAAGTTAACCTTGATCATTTGATTAAGGTGTTATCTGCTGTCTGCTGGGTCTGTCCACTGTAAAGTTTTTTTCGTTTTGTTTTATTTTTTAACTTTTCAGTGATAAATACCTTTGGTATTATTTCAGTGTCCTGTTCTTCCTCCAGCTTTCACCAACTACTTTTAGAATAACCCTTGGTGGATACCGCATGCAGGATTTATTACTGCAGTCTTTGCCTGATTGTACTTTTGTATTTCCCACATTCCTTCTTCACTTATTAATTGGAGTTCTTCTGTAAGGAAAAACTGTGCCTCCTTGCCTATTATATCATTATGGACTTGTAGGTACTTATTTTATTAACTAACATCCAATACTGTCATCATTTATTTTAATATTCAAATTGATCCAGATTTGGTCATTGGCAACTCCTTGTAATTGAATTCTGTATCCTATCTGGACATGCCCCCATTCTTTTTAAAAAAAAAACTTTTTCTGACATCATAAGATGTTCCAGAATCATCTTGTTTTTTCCCTGACCCAGTCCTAAAATCAGCCATTTCTCTAAGAAGCACTTATTTCTTTTATCAGAGAATGGTATTTAGACACTAAAATCTGAGTGCTCCTAATCCCTTTCAGCAAAAAGAGCTAGAAAGTATATTAGTATGTGTACTAAGCACACAGACCCATCCCACCCACCATATTATATGTGTGTGTATGTATATACATACTGAAACCATGAATTCATTCTAATACTATGGTTCTAATAAATACAAAGTTCATTTTAAGTCTCTTGCTTTTTCTTATTTCTAACGATGAAAAGACTGGTTATCCTTTATGATCCTAGATTACATATAAAGTACTTACTGAATTGCTAAATGATACTCCTGTAAGAAATCGATTTACCAACTACAGTGAGTGTTTGCTTATAGTTCTTTTTGGTTTTCATCTTATAATATTCAGTCAAAATGATGTTTTTCAAAGCAACTCAGATTAATTCTTTTTTAATTTTTTAAGCTCTCAATGGACCTTTTATTTTATTTATTTATATGCAGTGCTGAAAATCAAACCTAGTGCCTTGCATGTACTAGGCAAGCACTCTACCACTGAGCCACAACCCCAGCCCAGCTCAAATTAATTCTTAACCCTGTTCCCTTCAACATGGTTGTGTTATTCATCTGGGTTATGCTGCTTATTTTCAATACAATTGGGTTAATTTGTTATTATTTCTATTCCTCTTTGGTTTTCCCACATTTTTTTAAAATTTTTTGGAAGTATATAAAGCATTACTAGGTTCAGAGAGTTAAAGCTATATACAAGAAAGATTTTCAGAAGTCTTTGCTTCCTTCTTTCCTTTTCTACCAACCTTAATAGTTAAATAAATCTGTATAGTTTCTGTTTTATCCTTTCCATATTACTTTTGCACAAACGAACAGGTTCATATGTATTTTATTATATTCCCTTCAATCTTATTTGAAGGGTATAGCACATCACATGAAATTTTTTTGCATTTTGTTTTTCTCACTTAATGATTTAGAAATCATTTCAAATTAATTCTTGGTGATATTCTTTATTTACTTTTTACAGACTCGTATTAAATTGTATGGGTATAACATAGTTCATTCAACCACTTTGCAGACATTTAGGCTGTTTCCATTATTTTGCAGTTATAATCTATACTCTAATAGATATACTCATATTTATGTACTATTAGAGCTATGTTTTAAAGGTATGTTCCCAGGAGCAGAATTACTTGACCAAAATTAAGTGCATATGTGCTTGAATCTTTCAGTAACTCTGTCACCTGTATGCCTATGGAAATGACTGTCAGTGGGTTAATGTACATTTTGATCAGCCTACAAGTTACTGAACTACAAATTTGTGTAATTTTAAAAACTTTCTTCATTAGTTGCACTTAGCAATATGTTAAATATGCTAAATGATTAAATATGTTAAAATTGCATTGGAATTAGAAATTAGTCTTGCATAGTTTCTCCCTTTTCGAGACTCAATAAATACCATTGTAATGTGTCAACAAGCCCCTAATGAAGGTAGTAATCCTACATTACATTTAGCACACTATCAGCCCAGGTGCAGTCTACAAGTTCATGATCACTGATAGAGAGTAGGTAGTTCAATAACTCTAACAGTGACATAATGACTGAGTACTTTTTAATGCTGTTATTTGCTCAGAACTTTTTTATTTTCAAAACTCTTTCACAGCTTTTCATTTTATATCAACTGCCTCACTAGTGTGGTTTAGGAAAATAGCAAATAAACCATGACATTTATGTAGTAAAAAGCCCCTTATATGTATTATCTCATGTGAGCCTCAGACTAACCCTGTGAAGTAGGCATGAGCTATAGTCAACTTTACCATTACCAGGTAAGGAAACTGAGATTCAGAAAAGTTAAAAATTAACATGACCTCATCCTCAGGTCAGACATCTCCGAAGTAATGTGGCTAGAACTGAACTTGAGACTGTAACACACACTACGGGTTTCACAGCTAACTCTTGAACAATGAAAACATTTCTAAAGGCACCCCACATTCAGGGAGTGATAAATTTCTTAGTATATATTTTGAATGAAAGATTCCATTGGGCCTCTCATGTAGTTGGTTGCCTAAGAGCTCTATTTGGTCCTGAACAGAAGTAAAGAGAAATATATTCTGAGCATGCGCAGGCTCCACTGTCATCCTGGGCAAAGCTGGGTGACAGAGTGAGCACTGGCTTTGGAGCCAAATAATCTGTTCGTATTGTATTTCTGCCACTTTATTAGAGCTGGGCATTACTTTTCTCTTCTTTAAAATGGATACTATTCTGAAGGACTATTAGATTAAGAATAGTTTTCTCAGGGATGTCCTCTCTGATGACCACCTGTCTCTCCATCTGAATATTATTCTTCTCTAGGTTCAGTCTATTTCCTTTAGAGCACTTGTCACAATTTAGAATTATATTTACTTAGATGTTTATTTGTTTCACGCTGTTTTCTGCTAGAATATAAGCTCCATATCATTAAAGACTCTGCATGTTTTTGCTACTTTATATCCCTTGTGCCTACTCTCATATCATTAATCACTAAATAAATATTTCTGGAGTGAATCTTGCCACTTCCTTGAACTTTTTTTTACTCAGGCCACATAGAATGACCTACAGCTAGGCGCGGGCCAGTTGCACAGTGGATAACGCGTCTGACTACGGATCAGAATGACCTACAGCTCCCTTGTTCTTTCTCATCTCTCTACCCTTGCACATGCTATTTCCTTCGCCCAAAATACTTACCCTCGCTTCCTTGTTTTTCTGGAGAATTCTTGTTTGTCCTTCAAGACCTAGCTTAACTCTTCTGTGAGAGTTACCTTACTGTATCCCTCCTGCCCTGAAGAATGAGGGGCTACAGTCAGTGGTGTATTCAATTAATATTTTTAAGAACCTACTCTATTCCAGGCATGTGTTCAATGCTAGGCATTCAGCAGGGAATAGGAGTTGTCAGATAATATGAGAAAGGGGCCTTAGAAAAGTAAAAATAGTAACATTACCAGTTGTAGTAAATGATAGGGTGAACAGTTTTGAGAAGCTGACCTTTGATTTGATAAGTGAAAAGTGAGAAGGAATTAGAACTGGAAGAATAGTATGGCATTGTGTCCTATTTACTTGGCTATTCCCATTTTCCATTCCCACCCCAACCACTCACACCAACCAAGCGCCCTACTCAACCAGCTCACTCTGAGCTCAGTGGATCTCAGTGTCCACAGTAACCAGCACAGGCTCAGCATGTCATCATGCCACATTTCCACCACTGGAAGTGCAACCTGTTAGAATTGCCAGGTGCCTGGCCCTATAATTCTGATTTAGTATATCTGATGTGCAACCAGGTGTGAGTGTTGGCTCCCAACTTAAAATTCACTTCCCCACTTATTGTCTGGTGACTTTAGGAGAGTTACTAGATCTCTCTGTGACTCAGTTTCCTGATCTTTAAGGTAGACATAGCATTAAGACTTCATAGAGTTACTGTGAGGATTAAATAAGATAATGCGCCTGAAATTCTTAGCCCAGGGTTTGGCATAGGGAAAGTGGTCAATAAATTGTTGGCAGAAATGCTTAAGAACTCATGAGGCGCTTATTGAATAAATGAGTTAAGGAAAAATAAAGTTTAATTCTAACTTCAGTAAATAGAACTAGGTCAAAACGAAACCTGAATATCCTGATTCATCTCATTTGTTACATACTTTAATTTGGACAAGAAAGAAAATGCAAAGGAAAACACCAAACACTGGTGAATTTTTGTCCTGAGTCTATACCTATTGACGATTCATTTGCTTATAAAGCAGCCTCTGAAAGCTTCTCATAGCATTTGATTTGCCTTTTCCTGGATATTTCAGGACTTTTATGTATTAGTCTTAAACCTCAATAAAACAACTGTATACAATTTTCCAACATTGGGCTGTCCTGCAACTTGTGCTTTGTCATCTTTTAAAAATCACAGTTTTAGCACTTTGCACTGAAAGGGATTTCTCTTATGTATCTCCTACTTCATTTATCATAGGAGATCCTTAGGGTATCATAACCAATGAAAGTTACAACAATACCAGAGAGAATGGCAATTTTCTTAGGCCAGAGACACCAATGGAATTAACCCGGGAAATTGCTCCAACTACACAAAAATAGTATTCAAACCATTTCCCCAAATATTTAGTGATTAGCAAATTTCACCACCCTACTCCCTATCTGGAAAGCTTTAAATACCAAAACAGCATGTACAAAGATGAAAACAGTGTCCAACTGGTGGCATGAGGAATTTTAAATAATTTCTATTTTGTATTTTTACTGTGAGGCACTGGGATCATGATTGTTTTTATAAACATTATATATTTGGTTATTTGGGGTACTTACATATTGGAATGCAATGGGCGTGAGTTTTCTAGTAAAAATAAAAGTTACTTAAGTAGTAACAAACAGGTTTTGCCAAGTAATTTCTTCTGAGATGTATTTATTTACATAAATAATGCATTCACTCTTATCAGTCTGTCAGCACACTTCAAAAAATACTATCCACCTTTAATTTTGCAGAAATCATGCTATCTAAGGAAATGATTAGCAACAATTTCTCTTTCCTTTTTAATAGTAGTGGCATTGTTTTTATGGTTTCCATTCACAGACCAATGTATCATGAACTAATTCTGCCTGGAGGTATTAGAATCTGTTTTTATGCTTCATAAATATTGAGATGAGCACAACTATCAAATCAGAAGTTTCTATAAAAGAGCTACATTACCTGACTGGTGGCTCTGACAGGGTGATGGGTTATGGAGCTTTACAGGAATAAGTAGTTCATATTGGAGATTATGGGATAAGTGTATGCACTACAGCAGTGGCACAATGCTGAACAGTCAAGAACATTGGAGATACTGTCATAGTTTTCGGATGGCAGGCTTCATTTTATATGTTAATAGAAGGAAGATTTCTGATATGGTGAGGAAATTTGCTGTAACAAATGCATTCACTTTTCTGTACTCTAGCATGGCACCAATTAAATTCAGCTGTATATATGATGTACTCTTAATTCCTAACAGTCCCAAAAAGGACTAATGTGAAAAATATTATGTACCTGTACATTTTGCAGTCATGAACAGATGGAAAAAATTATGCTGATTTGAAAAGAAATTCACATGTGGTATGACACACCTCAAAATGGTGTTTGCATGAGTTTTTCTTTTAAAAAATTGTTAAGGTTGTCTCGGACAAAATGTAGTTACTACTTGGGGGTTTTGTAATGCTATATCTGTAATTCGTTTTAATTTATTCCTTCTGCAAATGTGGATATTTGAAAGTATAGGTAACCTTGTAATGAATAAAACTGATAAAAGGTTGTGTCCAATGAAAGGGAAATTATGGAATGATTATTCACTTTGCAAAAGAGTTTGTCATAGGGCAAGCTTTCCTAAAGCATTTCAAATTTAATTTAGTTTATAAAACATTCATTTGCACACAACATTTCAGGAACAAATTTAGTGAGGAAATTAGAGAAATAGTCATAATAAGATAGAGATCCCTTACACTGTTAATATTAATGCTTTCTTTCTCTTTGACTGTCTTTGCAGCACTGATAGCCATTGGGCGATACAGCATGACAATAGAGACTGTGGATGTTGGATGGTGCAAAGAAATTACAGATCAAGGAGCCACTCTGATTGCACAGAGCAGCAAATCTCTGAGATATTTGGGGCTGATGAGATGTGATAAAGTAAGAGTTGTCTATCAAGTTGTTTGTTTTCTACATCTCAGTGTACTGAATAGCTCAATATCATATTCTCTTTCTTTTTCCTGTGCCTATACATGTGTATTTAATAGTATGAATGTATGTGTATATACATATACCCTCATGTATATGTGTGTGTGTATATATATATGTATATGTGTGTATATATATATATATGTGTGTGTATATATATATATATATACATATATATATGCACATACACATTATTCAAACTATGCATTTTGGGCTTGGTTTTTAAACTAATCTGAGATTATTTTGCATTTCTCTGTTTAATAATGAATTTTGTGCTTAAGCAGAATGAAAAAAGCAATCATATACACAGTTACCTTAGATTTTGGCATTCTGTTGATAAGCCCCTGAACCAAAATTAAAAAGGTTGCAGAGCAAACTGCACTTCGCAGGGTCTAATAGCAAAATTCTATTCTGAGTTCACATTTTTCTGTAATAGTAAGGTGGAAAGAACAGTGCCAAATTGTTTTTTATAAGTATATAATTTCAGTGCTCAACATCTCTATATTCTTGCTGTTTGGAGACAAGAAAGGGTCAGTGAGGGAGTGTGTAGGAGTCTGTGTCTCCCCACACATCAGATGCCACTCCTATCAGATGATTACATATGGGCCCAGAGGCTCTGCCTATGGTGCTGACCAGGGATGTGAGTGTGATTTTGAGAAATGGTGTCACATTTAACACATGACACTTTGAAGACTGAGAAAAAAGATAATAAAAACTCATACTGAACACCAGGCACTAAAAAGATGTTTTCCCTTCTATGACTTCCATGTTTTCCCTGTTACAAATCTAAGAAATAGTTATTTGCATTGTCAAGATGAGAAAATGGAGGCTCAGAAACATCAGGCACTGGCTAAAACTATTCGTCCAAGGTCTTCTTTGAGGTCTGTGTCCAATGCTTTCAGTCGACTAGGGGCTACTTGCTTGCAAAAGGTTTACTTACTAAAAAAGTATCTGGCATTTTATACCATTATATATGTGTGTGGTGTTTGTGCAATGATGATTAGGGACAAATCCAACAAAAGAATGTAAAAGTAAATACACATGCTTCTCAAAGCATACTTTTTCTAAATGTAGTAGATTTGGGGCAAATAGAAAAATGGAACTTATCCCTTATATACTTTGTCATTTTTGCTAATTGACTTAAGTTTTTCTCCAAATATTTTTAAATCCCAACTTATTCTAGACATTTGCCAGTTAGTTAACAGATTCTTTTAAAAAATATGTATGTATGTACTCTGTCCAGCCAACCTAGAAAGCTACCCATTTTGTATCTTAGCAACCAGCTGAGACCCAGCGGTTACAAGTCTGCCCCAGATTTCACTACTAAGTAACCTAACACTGCTACTAAACCTGTCATTTTAAAATGACTTCTTTCAAACTAAGCTAAGGAGTCTACAATAGGCAGAGTGCTCTCAAAACAGAAAACAGTGACAGCAGAACTCCTCTACCTTGTAACCAGAAGGAAAGCTACATGAGTGCTGTCAAACCAAGGACACCAAAATGTATGCATTCAAATGCATTTAGGCATTCACAACCATTCTCAGAAATCACCAATCACCATATTTCTAGCCCATCCTTTTTTTTTTTTTTTTTAACTAGGGTTTGAATCCAGGGGCATTTAACCACTAAGCCACATCCCCAGTCCTTTTTATTTTTTATTTGAGACAGGGCCTCACTAAGTTGCTGAGGCTTAGCTCACCCTCTTTAGATTTGTTGAGATCAGCTCCACCTCCAGAGATGAATTGCAGAAATTATATGTTCCTGTTATAACAGGGAAAGATCATACCAAACATATTTTCTGACCAACATTTTGCTGATTTCAAGTTAAGGATTTCAAGTCCTTTTTTTTTTAACCCAAATGAAAATTAGTTCAAAATGGGTAGAGAGGTTGCTCCCATTAGCAATATAACCTAAGCACACTCCTTGGACAGCCACTGAATCCTTTTTCCAACCAGAGAGTTACTCTGCCAGTCCAATGGTTCTAACAATGCTGTCTGGCCATAGCCTGCTGCAGCACAGCCCAACCCAAGGAGATACTGGTCCCAGCTTGCTGTCTGGCTTTTTGAAACTCAGATCATCTCAGAGCCAAACACACAGGGTTCCATGAGGACAGAAGACATTTCCAAACCACACACAAAATGCAAGTAAAGACTTGCACAGAAAGGCCTACTTCTTGGTTTAGTTGGATGGAAACCTAGACTAAAGTAGCTATTCCACTTTCAAGTTTTGCATTATGCCATCTATCTCCAGAGTTTTGATTATCATAGAGATTCAAAGAAAGATTTGAGCAGAGAAAAAGACATTAGTAGTGAGGGCATTTTCTCTGGAGCCAGATTTCAGTTTCAAATCTGGATTCTGCATTATTAGTGTAATCTTGGACAAAACTTGTGTAAAATGAGGATGATTCTAGTACATGTCTTGTGCTTGTGAGCATTTAAATGAGTTAACATGTTTTAAAAATCACTTAGAACACTGTTTTTTATATATAAAATGCCTTACATTACTGATTATTCTTATCATTAATGTCATTCTATTAACCTGTGCTATATTTGAATTTCCAAGTGAGAAAAGATTATATTACCTGCTATCCCATTTTGACTGGACATTGAAAATAAAGGAAGAAAGTAGATTTAGATTAGAGAACATGTCTTTGTAATTTTTCCTCATCTTAATTTAAAATTAAGAAAGATTATTGTTTTCTATAAAAGATATCAATAATAGCACTTTCTGCACACTTTAAAAATAATAACAACAACTAATGTCTCCATGGGATGCTATGTATTTGAGTGCAACTTTCTAACTATCTACTAAGAAAAATTTAAAAAGATTTGCAGTGCTAGAAATCAGTGAGTTGAAGATAAAATTGTTCATAGGTAGGGAAAGAGAAAGTAACAAGAAAAATAAAGGCAAAAATAAGAATAGTAACAAAAAATAGAGAAAAGCAAGGGTTAGGTCATGGAGAAGATCCACTGTCTCAATCTGTGATCATTTGTGCCACTGAAGAACAAAATTAATATGGGTCTATCCTATACCTTCACCAGATCTGCTAATCCCTAATAAAATCATTAGTTTGCATTCTCCTCTCCTTCCTGCATACTAACTAGAGCTAGCCAAGGGGCAAGAGAGCTCAACATCTACACAATTAACCCCAGGATGAAGAATGTTGTCAGCGAGATCTCTGCACTGGAGAGAAATGGGTTTGTAATGTCTTTGTGTCCATGTGCTCATGTTCTGTGACCCTGAGAAATAATGAAGTCTAGTTGCATTTTTTTTTCACAAGGAGTAAGTTTCCTTTGGAACCATTTACATATAATTCGAAGGCTATAGCTTATTAAACCAGTGCTTTCTTCCTCACTCCAGCTTTTGAGGAATTGCAAAAATAATAAAGTCTCTTTTATTTGCTGTAGAAAAAGTGTTTCTCCTCTCTCCATCCCTGCCCTTAGGTAAGCAGAGAACAGAAACATTAAACATATTCTTTGCTAAAAACAACATGTACTTGGATTATCAAACAAATTCTAAACTGAACTGCAATAAATTTGAAGGCAACATTGCTGATTCCCAGGGAGGAATCCTCCAGCCATTGATTCAACAAATGCAGCATTCCCCATGAAGTTGTAAAGTTAGGAAGTGCATTAAGAAGATCCTGTTTGAGTAGCTTTTCCGATTGCTGGATGGATAAGCATGTTAGAGGGTTTTGAAGCTGACGGCACATAATCTCCTGAACTTTAGAGCATTGTAGGACCTGAGAGAAGAAAACCCTGTGTGAGACGGCTTTGATGAATTGGAGTGAGCTTATATTCTTAAAGACTGTTCAAAGGCTTATTTGACCTTGGGAATTAGAGTTGACCTGAAATCACCTATCAACTTAACTCACATTTATTTAGTGATTTAGTTAAAAAATCTTGTATAATCAATGGGACCCTCTAATAAGAGCATGTGTGTGTACCCCGGTTTCCACAATTCTAGACAGTGACTTTGGTCACAGAAAGTTTGCATGACTTCAGTGAATTCTCAACTTATAATAATATGATATTTTCCTCATTTCTTGCAAGGCAGCTTGGATGAAGAACAAAACTGAAAAGGACAAAAAAAAAAATTCATGGGAAAGCTGTAGGGCAAATGGAAATGCAGTGTTCAAGGTTAATGAAAAATGTTTGGGGTAACAAGGTTGGTGGGAAGGGAGAGAGCACAGTGGCATGGCATTGGCTGAGAAACCAGACCTCGCCAGAGGCAGCCTGGCTGGTTTGGGAACCTCTGCAGTATGCGTTAATACTGGAGTTTGGAGACACAGGGCCTGAATTATGAGCAGTGAATAACATCATAAACGTAGCAATTCTCAAATGCCAAACCCTTGTGAAAAGCAGTTGGATGGAGAAATGCTGGAGCTTTTAAAAGCTCCCTTTCACTTTCTTTCTTTCTTTCTTTCTTTCTTTTTTTTTTTTTTTTTAACTTCATGCAGAACTAATTTTATACACTGTTCATTTGATTTGAAAATGCCAGCGTCTGGGGTATCATTAAAAAGCGTTATTGAGGGAGCCACTCTTGGCAAAGCTTTTGCTTAACATGCTTAGTTCTTATGTCTCTGCAGAGTTATAGATGAGAAGGAGAAAGTGTGCCTTGATTTACCCAAAGCAGTTTCTCTACCTTGCCCTGAACAAGTAGCTGCCCATCTGCTGGGAGCTCTTCTTCTTGGCCAGTAGCGGCGCCTGGAGGGCTGTGGGGCCTCTTGACTTAAGGAATAGACATAAATAGATTGTGAAAGGTCCACCCCAATGTCCTATGACCAAAGCCTCTTGGAATTTCTTTGATTTCTAGTTGACATAAATTAGAATTACACAGGCGTGAAGAGTCGGCCCAGAAAAGATCAGAGAGGCTGCTGGGGGAGGAGAGTTGCCTCTGTGTGATCCTATTGATTATCCAGCTGCCTTCGGGCCAGGGGCCTCTTGTGGAGGCTGCTATTATTGATCCACACTGTGAAAATAATCGAATTAATTCATTTCTCATCAAGTTGCCACTGCCAAGACCTTCCTCCCACCGGCCCCAGTTCCTGAAGTTTTTAGTCGAGAGAGAGATAAGTGATTTCTTTTAATAAATGTTGTTTGTTATGTTCTTCAGAACATAAGAAATACCATTTTTCACAGGGAGTTCCTCATTTAAATGGTAGAGAGATTTTTATTTAACGAAATCAATGAGAAGCTAATACAGAAAGCAAGTAATAGAAACCAGCCCACTCTCTCAAGCCAGGAGTCTGGTTTACAACCTTATGAGATCAAGGGCCAAGTTTTGTGTGCCCAATTGAACATAAAAATATTCAGGAAAATTTGACCACTGCATTTTTCAGGAAGTAATTATGGTAAGAGAAAGCCTCAACAACCTAAATATTTCTGTGGAGATTGAATTTTTATCAGCTTGTTTAGGAATCGTGAGCAGGAAAGCCCTATGGGGAAAATAATATAGGACTCTGTAACTAATATACAGAACTAACTGGAAAAATCAGTTTAAGGGAAGAATAATTTGTGGGTCACTGTGACCAGGACTGTTTTGGTAGCAATTCAGCCATGAAACAGAGTGTATACCTGCAGGGATTCTCCTCTTCCCTGCTACATGTGCACAGCTGTTTTCACATTGCCCTTGGCCAAAATTTAAGATTCAAAATTAATGCCATATCAAAGAAAATAAAGTGAAAAAAAAAAAAGAAAACATTCTGTCCTAATACGAGAGGAGTGGTCTGACTGTATTAGATTGTGCAGTCCTCTGTCACGAGCAGCATAACCTCACCCCACGGCCCACCACGCCACGTGCTCCCAAAGAAAGGGGCAATGAAAAATGGTGAGAGTGTAGCTGGGGCTCTAAAATCTGAACTTAAGTCCTTCACTTGAAGCATCAGCATCTTGTTCCTTTTGCTGATAAAACAGTTTCTCCAGGTGATTTTCACATAGGAGCACTTTAAAACACAGTTTTACAACCCTCTCCTGATTATTGCTGGTAATTGAAACAGGGAAAAACACATCAGCTGAAATTCAGAGCTTACCTCTCAACCTCATTTTAGTCAAACACTCCCATCTCCTCTTCTTCCAACCCTATTCACTTGAACTCCTAAGTGGAATTGAAGCTACTTTCCACTATTTAAATATTAAACCAAGAAATGCTGGCACAGAGCTTTATGGAAGAGGTTAAATTGGTGAGCATCAGTGTCAGACTGCTAGGTTTTCAAATTCTTCTATCACTTCACTGTTTATAGGATCTTAATCTCTAAAAGCCTCAGTTAGTTTAATCTGAGATTCATCTGAAAAATGGGGATAAATAACACATCAGAGGGTTACTACAAGATCAAACAAATATTGCAGTGAAGAACCTAATCCAAAGTCAGGCATATTGTAAGCACTCAATAAATGTTAACTTCTGTTATTATTAATATTGTTATTATTATTTTTGTATACATACCTACTCTGGAATCATTTATGTGATATTTTAACAGCCACCTATCCTTAGCAGAGTCATAATATTCTAGCCATGAATATAAATTCACATGTTAAGATCTTAGAAAAATGAACCTCCTGAAACTCAGGCAGAAATTCTTAAAAATAATAGATTTTTTTAAATCATTAGGGCCCATTAAGTTATAGGGAAACATATAGAGGAAGAAGAAACATAGAGACCAGTAGGTCTCAGCTCTGTTTTTGAACAGAGTAAAGACTTGCCATGTCCAATGACCATGTCCAGGCTAAGACTTGCTTGGTTTGTTTTTCAGGAAAATTGACATCTGTGTAGAAACTTTAAGGGAACGTACTGCAAGCAACTGCTTGTTTTACTCACCTCACCTATGGGGTGGGATTGAAGAATAATGAAATTGTTATGTTTGTTTTAAAAAGGAGGGAAGAAGAGAAACTACTGTTCCCTGAATACTGTAGGGTAGGTAGAATGCTTTGTTGAAGTTTGCCTGAAGGTATCCTGAAGCATCATTGCTTTGCAGTAAATAGTCTCCTTGGAGCTTTGATTTGAAATATGAAAGAATTAGGTTATAGGATCATCTGACCAAGTAGAAGCACGTGTGTCCTGCAGTGGCCCAAGAGACTGAGGGGTTCCTGCAGGAGGAGGGGAAATAGCTCCGCCTACAGTGAGACCTGGGCATTCAGCAGCAGGTGTCAGGTCCTGCCATGATGCATCCAGAGAAAATGCTGTTCCTGTTTGTAAGTAGTATTTCAGAGAAAACCCAAGACTTTCTCCTCTTACTGTTATCATATATTTTATTCATTTATTCAGTAAATATCTATTGAGTGACTTACTTTGCTTCAGTCACTGTGACAGGTGACAGGTCAGGAAAAACAGTGAACAAGATGTAGTTCCTACCCCATGGATCCTGGGCATCCTGGGAAAGACAGACAAGCAAAAAGACAATTAGAATACTGTGAAATTGCAAATTATTTTTAAAGGGGGCATTTAAAATTAGTTTTAGTCTGAACAAAGACCCTCACTTTGATTTTGAGTCAGTTTTCAGCTCTAACTCTCTACAGTTCTTTTTTTTTTCTGCCACCTGACTATTAAATTTCTGAAAAAAGATTGTCTAGGAACAGTTCTCCTCACTTTCTCACTGTTCATTACAATCTCTTTCCATCCTCACCCTGACACTGTGCTGCTCTTTTCAAAGTGACCAGTGCCCTCTGTGTCACCAAATAAGTGGCTATCTCTCTGTCCCTGGCTTGCTCCATCTCTTGGCAGCTACATCTGTATGGTAACCACTCTCTCCTTTGTAGTCCCTCTCTCCTTCCTGCTTCTTTGTGCCTCCTCCCTTCATCTATAAAATGGACCTATCTCATTGGTTATTGAGAGGGATGAGTTAATTTGTATAAATGTCCTCACATGAGGCAAGCCATGAATGGTAGCTCTTACTTATTATGGTAATTAATTTTTATCTTTCTCATCCCTATCACTCTCCTTGTCCTCATTAGAATGGAAGTTCTTCTGTGTTATTTTACCAAGTTGTACAACAGTGGCTAGTACATAGTAGTTGCTAGATAAATATGTATTGAATTCTGGGTGGATGAATGGATTAGATTATGTTTCTTGTTTGCAATGTCTTCATCCAGAACAGTCCTCCTTTTATTACTTTATTTTAAATCTACATTTTGATTTATGTAGCTGAGAGCAACTTTGAATATCATATGTCCCACTACCTTTTAATAATATGATATATTGTAAAAAGCATCTGAATGAAAGGATATAAAGAAGAAAAGTTCCACCTTGGAGTTAATGTGAATTTGCTGCAGCTGGGAATTTTGAGCGTAGTTGAAAGTACCTGGGGCTCAGGACAGACAGTTCAGGCCTCCACTGTATGGTTGACATCTTTCAGAGGGCAACACTGAAACATTCTGATTTGTGTGTGTACAGTTCCTCTTCTGAAAGCCAAAAAATATCCCTCTTTTCAGGTTCTTTAATCTACAGGTTTACTGGTCACATTCAAGCAAGATAAATTTTTGCTCATAATAAATTTGTTTTAGGAAGCAGGTCAAATCCATAAATCTTACTGGATGGAAACTGCAATTTTAGAAAGACATTTTTTCATCAGGTGCCCACTTGGTGATTACCACTACCCTAGCCTTTGTGTAAGAAAATAAAAACTGAAATCAAGACAGCCATTAGACACAAAAGAAAACATATTTTAGTTCAGAGTTTTCCTTCTCAATTATGTTTTTCAGCTTAACTTCAAGAGTTTAATTTAGAAACACCCAGATGTGTTCCATAAATACATTGCACTTACCACTCAGTGACTACATTAATTATCTTATTAGGACCCAGTTTTTTCAAATAGTTGCTCTTTTACTGAAGCGTTTAAAGCACCAGAGATGACGCTTTTAAGTGACTTTTTCCATCCTGGTGTCCCCACAGTCATCTGTTTTGGTTCTCATCTCTGCTGCATGTGCAAATGTACAGATTTGAGCAATGGATCAAGTCCATGACCAGCAGTTTGTGGCTCAGATTAACCAATGCAAGACCATGTACCTGACTTGAAACATCCTTCTTGGTGGAGGATTGCTTGGTGATACAGGGAATGAAAATGTCGCTAATTTTTTTTCTCTGACAGCCAGGTTGTTGGACTTCCTGTCACACTAATCTCTAATTAGAGGCTTCAGGTTAGCGAGCCCCAATTCTCACTTAACACTGCAGGCGTTTCTGTGATCCCCATCCTTCCAGGTTCTTTGCTGCTTTCTCACTGTGCTAATTCAAGTGAATAGAAGCAGTGCTAGTGTTAACAGGCAACCTACATTTCATGAAAAAGAGACAGCATGAAGCCAGGCCTGTTGTGATATTGACAGAGCATAGCACTTTCAATCATTGCAGATTCTGAAATGAAATGACTGCATTTGACAAAGTTGACTGAATTTATGAGACTGCCTCTGTCAGGTTCATTGCACTACCTGTATCTGTCTCTTTCTATGCTTTGGATTTTTAGATGAGTTCTTTTTTGCCACCCAAGAGTAATATTTCTTACCTCTATATTTTAAAAAGTACATCCTTACATACCTGAGGCTACTAATATGAGGTTCATGTGTGAGGTATACTGCATTATGGGTATTCTGTGATCAGCTGACTCACATATTCCGTGGGTAACTTTTAGGCTTCAATGAGACACTCAGTTTTTCTTCTTAAAACTGTATTAAATGCTTATTCATGAGTATCCTGTCCTCCCACAACATGAATGGTCCCTTGAGGAAGCACTAGGTTCATATGAGAACCGTGCTTAGAGGAATCTTTCGTTCCTTCCCATCAGCTTTTGCAGAGATTGGGTAGCAGCCTTCTTTGTGCTAAACTAGAGACCTAAGGCCAGATGCTGAAAGAAAGGAAACCAGTCTGATCTTACCACATTCAAAGAAAAATACCTTTTGTTTCAGGCAGTGATAAGTAGTTGGAAAGAAGAGCACCAGTTTATTTTCTCCAGAACTGCAGACTAGGTTTAGTATAGAGAGCATCAAGAGAAGTAGGTGGGCACTTGTTTTATTTAAATAATCTTAATTTAGGTCTTGCTTTCAGATTCCTAAGGGCAGGAATCACCTGTGCCCTCTGTGATCATTTCAGTCAGCATTAGACCCATAGGTCTCAACCTGAACTGCACCATTGAATCTTCTGGGAGCCTTAAAAATACTGATGCCTGGTTCCCTCTCTACCAAGATTCTGATATAATTGTCTGGGATATGACCTGGGCATTGGGGATAAAATATTCCCAGGTGATTCTACTGAGCAGGTGGGATGACAACCACTGCATCCTTGTTTTCACTCTGGATTGGACACAATTTAATTCATCCCATACCACTAAACATGCATCCATATTGGCTATATATTAATCACTGTGGGGTTCCTGGCAGAAGATCTTGTTTTAAGAAAGGAAGAGGAAAGGAAGGGGATGTGAAGTTGCTTATAAGCAAGAGAAAGAGAACAGGGTACTAAGCAAGGAAGTTTGCCCTTGCTACTGAAGGGAAAGAAATGAGAGACTGTACAGTTCAAGTGGTGGCAGATTCCAGTTTCCTGCTCTAACCAAAGGGAAACCTGAGCAAAATGTGTTATGTCACCCACTCAGGGCCATGAGAAGTCCTGCTGCAGAGGGAGGGAAATAAAACCATAAAACTCTGCAGGCCACAGAGGGTTGGTGCATGTTGGCTGTGGAGGGTTCTGGGAAAATCAACATATCATCTGCTCTTTTATTCTTTTCTTAGTGTTCCAGTTAAAATATTTTAAACCACACTTTGATGACCTGTCTCCTTTACATGCAAATTTGGGGTGGTACTAAGCCTTGCATTATTCTTATTTTGTCCTTCTCAATGTGTGCCTATCTTGGAGCCTGTGGGCAGTAGTTGAAAGAGCGGTGGGGTTTATTTGAATATGCATTATCCACAAAGACTTGCTGGCACCTGGTAAATACCAGGTTCCATGGATATACAGTACAGTTTTGCAGAGAGCCACATAACTCAGAAAATCAGACTGCAGAGGAATGTTGCCCCAGAGACAACAGTGTGCCTCTGGGCCGCTAGGAGTCAGCCCCTGGGGCTGTTAGCAGTGAGTGACATTGCCCAGGGAGTCTGTGAAGAGTGACAGACCAGTGTGAGGGCCAGAGCCCTGAATTAGAAGACAAGAGCTGAGTGTGCTATTTGTGAAACCTTCACAGATGCACTGTGGGCACCTTACTTTTCCCACCTGCACAGACAGGGATCCATTTTCTTTGCTCATCTCCTCCTCGGAGCAGAGCTTTAGTTTGCTGGATGAGGCAAGAGACACACTGCATAGTTTACAAAGTAAAGGATGATTAGTTGTTGGGTACTAACTCATGAACTGGTTTCTTTTCTGCATTGTATGTATGTATTTAATGCACGTGATACACAGACTGATTCCTGCTTTTGTCCTTCAGATGTCCACTTAAATATTTCTTTTGGAAACCCCTTTCCAGCATTCTGGGGGAACATCAGGTGCCCACTGTGGGCTTCCTTCCACAGCAACTTATCTTCCCCTAAGATCACTTCTCAAACTTTGATGTTGTTCATTGTCCCTGCTGGGATATAAACTCCAAGAAGGAACTTGGTAAATGTTCTACCTCTGGAACAGGAGAAAATGTGTTCAGGAGAGAGATGGAAGAGAAAGCAATGCCAGTTTCTACCATCGTTGCAGTTGGCCCTGTCAAAAGGTCTCTTTTTAGTCTTGCAACTTTATCATATTTCTATCAGACTTCAAAGATTCGTGCACCCACAGCTCTACAACAGCATATTCTGCAGGCCAAGTGGAATCCATTATCATTTACATCCCCATGGAGAAGCCATTTCAAAAAGACGGTCAAAGACTTGGGAGTGGGGTGGGGGGAGGGTGTTGCACATGCATATGCACCAACTACAGTCATTTTATTTTTAATGTTACAAATGAATGTTAGGAACATTTTGCTGGGCAGGTGAGTAGGCCCCCATCTGACACTTTCTGTACCTCACTATGTTACTGAGATGTCAGGGAAGTGTTGTTCAATGAAGAAAGCACTGTGTGTTAGAGTCCTGAATTCAATCCCATTTATTACTAGTAGTGTGGCTCTGTGTGAAATACCAATTCTGCCTGAGTCACAGTCCATCTATGTTATGATTAATGTTCAGATGCCTGGGAAATAGTAGATGTTCACTGAATATAATTTCCTCCCATCCTCCCCCATCTGTACTGAAATGGGGATATACATTTATTTTGCCTTGTTGCTTATTAGGGTAAAAGGTTAACAAAACTTTTTAAGTGTTTTACCAAAATAAACCATACCAAAGAAAAGAAGAGAGTTGAACAATTTTCTATCACATAAAATCCTAATCTTTTGTGTTTATCATTGGAAATGTGGGTCATTATGGGCTGGAGATAATAATCTATTGCATGTTCCCCAGAGTACCACATGCCAAACACCACTGTGACAATAAAACCAACCCAAAAACAAAGCCCCTCTGATTTCCATTTGCCTCCAGG
Source organism: Sciurus carolinensis (assembly GCF_902686445.1). Classification (NCBI taxonomy): domain Eukaryota; kingdom Metazoa; phylum Chordata; class Mammalia; order Rodentia; family Sciuridae; genus Sciurus; species Sciurus carolinensis. The sequence goes on along the minus strand of NC_062218.1, from coordinate 91,552,395 downwards.
TAGGGGTAAAGACATATCAACTCCTGAAGCCCAAGCAATCAGTAGAAATAGCATTGCTTTGAGTCAGAAGATTTCTGACTAAGTCAGTTCCCTCTCTGCCATCAGAGAACTTGGACATCCGAAGGAACCTTAAATGTCAACAAAATTTTCCAAGTCTTTTGTCAGCCTCTCCTAAGTTGAGTGTTGGTGCAAACCAAAGTATCAAGTCCTTGGAACTGTGTGATATTTGCAAAGTTTTGGAATTCTGCTCACATCTAGTACCATTAGAATGTCTGTAAGTTTACACACCCAGTGTAGTGTGTCATTGATCTCCAATAAGGAGGATTGCCATCAATTAATCCAAAGTATAGCTTAGTCATCTCTAGAGTACTACCTGATAGACACATGACCCAGCAAAAATTGCCGAACCACCATCATCAGCTCCTTTATTCTCTGGTGAAAAATTACTAGAGGGTTCAGAAAATGTGCATCTAGAAATAGGGTACCCATGATTTCAAACAGAAAAGATAATAGCCCAGAGAATCACTGTGGGTATGAATTTCAAAGAATTAAGGAATTTGGAGTTGCCATAATGTCAAGACTTTAGGCTGCTACTGCTGTGGCTGGCACAATATTGGAAGAAGATGGATTTATCTCTAAAATTTCTGATCAGTATCATTGCTTTTCCACTTAATGGATACTCAGTGAGGCTACTTATATATTAATTTATCCAGGAGATATTTATTGAGTATGTACTCTATGCTAGGCATGCTCTGAGTACTAGGGATTTGGCAGTGAAAAAAAAACAAAAATTTCTGTCTCATGGAGCTTATATTCTAATGGGGTAAGAACATATCAGACAGTGTGTGTAGGACTGAAAACAAAGAGATAACTAAAATACTCTTTGTTGCCAAGGAACTTAACCATCTGGGAATAATGCATTTTGTTGGTATTTAAAACAGTGTTCACTTTCTGTAGGAAAACTTTCTCCATTAAAGAACAAGTGACTCTAAGTGGCTTACTCTTAAATGTGACCTGATATTCTCAAATGTCATGTTTCTTTTCCTAACAAGAAACATGTTCTGTTTTATAACATGAATTATAGAGGAAATAAGAATCACAATGTAAATGATTTATTCAGCAAATTTTATCAGAAATTATATTTTTTGGACAACAGTTATCATTAAGAAAATAATTCCAGCGTAGGCTTACACTTACCTGGAACTTTCTGGAGAAAGTACTGATAAGGAGCAGGGGGAGCTATGGTGGTCTAGATAAATTGGTTAAATTGAATCTCCCGAATTCTGAGGGTTCTCTCCTCACCTTCCATAGCAGCAGCAGCAGCAGCAATATAATGAAATTATGGTGTGATTTACCTTAATTAGCATAGCAATTTGCCTCACATTTTCAAAAAGTGCTAATAGATGTTAACTCAAAATAGATTAAAATACCAGACAAATTACCACTACCTTAAAAAGAGTTATAATAATTTTGCAGATTTAAATTATGGTTGTACAGTCTTTAGAGAGAACTATAAAATCCAATCTTTCATATATTTTTTAAAACACCTATGGTACATGCTTTTTTTTTTTCCCTCTTTAATCACAGTAATTTCTTCAAATGGCACTGCTGCATATTTCTTCAGGAAGATACACTGCATTTTTCAAATCTCATGTGTAATATAGGAATTGCCATTGATAGTTTTCAGCAAAAGGGGGAAAACTGAATATAGAAAACCAAGAATCATGGGGAAATGCTGAAAAAACACCTTTATCTCTATGTTCCCTTTTTTATATTACATACATTTTATGAGTTGGAACAAAGAAAGATTCTTTTTATTCCAGCAAGTGGAATTGCACATGACAAAATCTGTAGAAATCTCTACGTGAGCGTAGGGTTTAAAATGATATGGATATTCCTGTTGTCTTAACTCCTCTACAGCACTGAAGCACTTATGCAGTCCATACAAAGAGGAAGTGAACATGATTTGTACTTCTGAGAAGTAAATGACCATAACTTTAATATAAAATTTATCATGCTATATCACCAGGGGACGTTGTAAGTAAAAGATAGAACTTTCCCTAGTGTGAGCATATGTATTTCCCCTGAATAACTCCTACCCAACAAAGCTCTAAAATGGAATATTTGCATCTTCCTTTCTGTGTTGTTTTCTAGAATTTACAGAGCACAGTTAGTGAAAGGACTGCTTAGAAGACACATATTCACAGAGGATTAGTGGTACCATTTTTTTCATATAGTTATAAGAAACCAACTTGTTTATTCTTATCCATACCTATGAAAGTCAGAGAATTAACATAGTATCACCTCTATTCTCAGCTACAGATATACCTTACTTTATGCAATAGAAATAAATAAATTGAACTTGGATAAATCCAAGGATGTATAAAATATATTAGGGGAGCTCACAAAATAAATTAACCCCACCATGCAAGTCTTTACTAAGGTGAAAAATTATCCCCAATTTATGTATTCCATAAATCCCTATCTTTATGTATCAATTTCGTTTAAGGTGAATTATATGCCTTTTCCTGGGAAACAGTTATCACAGAGATATTTTCTGTTTTTAAAAATTGGCTTTCCAAAATAAATTGCCTGTCAACCCTAGGTACAAAACTTTGTACAGACCCATGTGTAGGTCGGAAAAAATGTACCACAGAAAATAGTTCCTGTGTCTTTATAGTGGGTTTAAATGTTTTTTCTTTATTTTTTTTCTCATCTATTTTTCAGTTAGTAGTTTCCTTGAATACTAAGTGGTCTGGACCACATACACTTCTTTTGCAATGCAGTGCAGATTTTCTGAGGGGTCTCTGACCAAATGCCTTCAGCTTTCCTTTGGTAAAACTTGCATCATTCTGGGTATGTTTGTGGCAGGGGGAAGAAGGGTAACCTAACTGTAGTGTGGGGAACCACAGTTAAAGGAATGGGAGAGTTTCCTGACAGTGAGTATTTTAAACCTGGGCTATGTTATAAAGATAAGTTCTGGCATCTCCTCTAGAAAGTGTTATGATGGAATGCTTCTTCTTGTAAATGAAATATGTTCTAAAGACTACTTTTCCAGTGTGAACATTCCAATCACAGTTATCATGGTTTAGTTCTTAGATATCTCATAGGTGGAACAGTATTTATTAGCACTATAGAACATAGGTTGTCTTAATATATTATTAACTAACTCTCACTTTCAATAACCATTTATTGAGCACCTGCTACAATAATAAGAGCTACCATTTAGGAGATTTTTTTTAATGTTAGTCACAATGCTAAACATATTATAACATTTTTTAAAATTTTTTTGTTCTCGTCAGATATACATGACAATAGAGGGCATTTTGATGTATTATACATATGTGGAGTATAACTGTTCTACTTAGGATCCCATTCTTGTGGTTGTATATGATGTGGAGATTCACTGTGGTATATTCATATATGTACATAGGAAAGCTACATCTGATTTATTCCACTGTCTTTCCTATTCCTATCCCTCTCCCTTCCCTTCATTCCCCTTTGTCTAATGCACCGAACTTCTGCTCTTCCCTTTGCCACCACCTTGTTGTGTGTTAGCATCCACATATAAGAGCGAACATTCGACTTTGGGAAAAGTATTTTTATCTTGTTTTTACAAGTCAAGGAAATCAAATCTTAAAAAGTAACGTGAAAGCAGGATTCCAAAAGCAAGTCTTGAATAGAGAAATGCCCCAACAGAGATTAAGTATTGTAAACACAATGCTATATTATCAGTTCTCAATATTAAAAACAATAACATGGAATATATTTTTCAGATCATCCAGAAGGAACCATGTTATTTCAGAAAAGTACAGACAACTAAACTTCATGATCATCATATTTCTGAGCAGGTTTTCAAAGCAAACAGTAAGGGTTTGATGTTGTTTTAGGTTTTTCCTGGTGGTCCTGATCTTTTTAAATAATGGACATCAAGAGGGATTCTCAAAAATGTATATCACAAGAGCCTTCTTTCAGACTCACTTAGTATAGCTTACTTAGTATAAATGAAATATTGATATATCTGAAAAGGCCCAAGTGTTCAATAAAGATTTTAAATAAAGCTACTAAAAGTTGTGGTTCTTAGGTTAATCATTTATTTATCTAAAGGATGAAGGAAGCTGTCTACTTCTGTGATATGAACTGCAATCAGCTTAAAAATAATTGACAAATTAATCCCTTCACAGCACAGCAATTGTAAAGGTGTTAGTTTTAATTAGGCCTGTCTGATTGCCTTGTCTAATCAAGAATCAAGGTGGTATCTTTGATGGTTAAGGTCTATTGGGGCCATCCCTGACCTGCCAGCCATGTATGTTTTAATTATTGATTCCTCACATTTCAGCCCTTTTCACAAAGGGACGTGAAGTTTGCAGTGCCTTAACATTTAAAGGGAAGAAAAATAAACATTTTCCCTAGCCCTTCGATCTAGAATCCTGTGCATCCTCTCCCACATTGTACAATATTTGTCCTAAAAATGATGTCAGTATGCATTAGAATGCTATCTTATTATTTCCTTACCTCTCAAGCACTAGATTTTCAATGGACATTATTAAGATCTTGACAAAATCACAATCGTTTGTGCTTTTAGGAAGCACATTTGATTTTTTGAGTTCATGTCTTTAAAAAAATATTCAAGGGTTGGGGGTATAGTTCAGCAGTAGAGCACTTGTCTAGCATGCCCAAGACCCCAGTTCAGCACCACAAGAAATGAAAAATTCTGTAAGGGTAGGGATAGTAATGAGAAATCAGAGAGGTGAGACAAAAGAAAAGCTTACCTTCCACAAAACAATTCCTTACACTAAGAAGAAATGAGTCTAGGGCTGCCATACCATCAGAAGGCCACAGCATGCCCGTGAACATGGGCAGCTGCACGGTATAGGTGTCCCTGTGCATAATGGTGTGCTTCTTGGGTTGCAGGTCAATGAAGTGACAGTGGAACAACTGGTGCAGCAGTACCCCCACATCACCTTCAGCACCGTCCTGCAGGACTGCAAGAGGACCTTGGAGAGAGCCTACCAGATGGGCTGGACCCCCAACATGTCTGCCGCCTCTTCCTAACACTCCTGCCCACACGTAGGTCCCCTTGGATCATTCAGCAGGGCAAGTGATCTCTTGGAAAGGTTTTGACTGTCACCTGCCGGCGTGTGTGCAGGAGTGTATATTCGTGTCTTGTTTGCCTACTGCATAGCATAAGCTCACTTGTCATCCGTTCCCAGGTGGGCTGACTTTTTTCCTTAAAAATTGAAGATTGTGAAAACCACAAACCTTTTAGTTTTTATGTTCAAAGCCTTCTTTATCTTAAAAATAAAACAACTTCTTGTTTCAAAATAGAGTCAAAGAATTAGATGTATTACTTTTAGCTTCTAATTTCTGCCTCTTTTGGAGAAGTTGCCCCAAAGACAACTTTCTTTTTTGATGGGGTTGAATGTGTGCTTCTACTGGTGAAACCAGAACAGAAGTGATGTTGCACTAATTGGAAGCTGGAAACCAGTACTCTTCAAGATTCCCAGCACATATACACATAGTTACCTGCACTCTTTCACATACCCCCACGTGTGGGTGAACACACATACACATCAGGGTGGTTTCTTTGTAAATCGTTTCCTGAAAGAATGGCCTTCCTCCAGGCCACTGAGGGGCATATATATCATTCTGTGTGACTCTCCCTAACTCAGTATGTCCACAGGTGGTCAACTTGCTGTCTGGTGGGCAACTTAGGGACTAGAGAGAATAAAGCCTTTTGTAAATTTTTTATATGGAGGCAACAATCTGAACTCCCCTGGCCAGCTCACAGAAGTTAATTATTCATTATTCTACAAATGCATTCTGTCGAGTACTAAATATTTTAGTTGGTTTTGCATTAACATTGTGTCAGCTTTTATGTTATGGATAGTAACTGGTCAGGATATATTTTAGTGATATTTGGAGCTAATCTTAGCATTGTCCACATTGAAGCCACCAATGTAATTAATGGTGAGCAGTTATTAAAAATCTACAGATCATTTCATTATTTTGTTAATTTTGGTAATTATGAAAGCATTTTTCTGAGATTTGGGGGTAGTCACATTAATAGAAGATTAATGAGCGAGATATAAGTAGACAATCTTCCTACTGATTTTTTTTTCCTTTTACCTTGGGTTTTAGAACAGATTTTTTTGGATATGAGCATGTCATTTTTGAATAGTTCTTATGCTACTGCAAAGATCTATTGCAAGCTAATGTAAGAGTTAAAAAGAAAAAATTTAAAAATCTGTTCATTAAGATTCTGTTTACACTTGCCAGAAATAAGTATTTTTGGTTAATTAAAGATTGCCAGCTTTCAGTTAAGACAGTACCTATCAGTAAATGAATATATGTTTTGATTTCACACATCTTTACAATTAATTCATTGTAGGGACTCAGGCTCAAGTAACCTTTCCTATGTCTAGATTTATAATCAAGACAGCAGGGAGCCTTTTTAAGCTAAAGAGTGATTATCTTTCTCAGTAGAACTAGAAGCAAAACCCTGACTTGTGAATTTGCTATTTATTCTTCCCTGATGTGGACATAACTGTTATTTGATCTTTAACAGATATACGGAGGTTCGAGTTCATTTCCTATAAATTCCACATTGCTAAAGTGATACTAGATGTAAGAAACAAAAGATAGCCTTATATATGAATGTCATTCATGTGTTTATAATGACTCCTTTTTTGTAAACAACTGTTTCCTTTGATTATGTCAACATGTTTCTGATGTGGCATTTTTGGTTTTAATCCCAATCAGTTAAGAAAATCTAGTCAGTAAGCACCAAGAATATTTTTCCCATAGCTAAATGGGTTACTAATTTAATTTGAAGGGAGTAAAATTTGTGTAAGAAAAAGATGTTTACCGTTAATAAACTGTATTTCTTCTTACACATTGAACGGTATCATTTCCATATCCATTTCTCCACCAATGAAAAAATCTTACTTCACAATATTTTAACTGATTTTTAACCCAAAACTAATTTATAAGACAGTATGTATAGTAATAGTAGCTTGAGTGAATAAACAAAAGTTTAATTTTTATATATGTCACACTATATTTTAAATAATTTTTAAAAAAGGACAAAAGAAGGGAGAACCGTCGATGATATAGATGGTACAATTTCAGTTCAAAGTTGTAATAACATTTGGAGTATTACAGTTTGGTTGTGAAATGGTTTCAGAGTGTATAATTGATTTTTTTTTTTAATTTTAAGTTGTTTGAATCTAAAGTACAGCACTATAACATGCTTTAGCTTCGGGGGGTGGGTTGCGGGGGGACTGCACTTACTCTTTAAAATGTTGACTAATCCAAAAGCCTGATACAACATAACCTGGAAAACTGCTTTGGTACATTTGTAGAAATCGGTAGAAATAACATATCCAGCCTCAAAGCATTAATCTCAAAAAAACAGCCAGGAAAAGCATCACCTCAAGTGATCCTGTGATGGTTGTTGAATGTGTTCTCATTAGATGCTTTGAAATGAGGCTTAAAATAATTTTTCTAGGCAATAGAGTTTCTTTTTTTTGCTTAGAATGTCATCCATACATGTGAACACGTTTAATGCAGGGCTTTTTATCCTCTCCAAAATGTCAACAGTATTTTCAGAATAAAGCCTATGAAATATATTGCTGTAGTGGAAAATTCTGGTCCTTTGTCTTTAATGTCTTTTTGAGTGGATAAAAAAAATTCACCCGGTTTGTAGTTTCTATATTTCCGTGAAACTTTTGACCTTGCAATGGGTTGCAATAAAAGAGAAACAAAGCACTGTGTCTTTTGTTTTACTTTAGAGACAATAAATGGCCTCCCTATTACTGGTTGGGTGTGATGCATCAGTAATCTGTGTCCTTGTGTGCTTCACTACAGACATAGGTTTGACTAACCCAGAATAATAAACAAGATTGGATTGAGGAGATTCTAATTTAGTCAGTGATTATTGAGATAAGATTAAAACCATGAGGGTTTAAACAGAGAATTGTTTAAAATCCCATTCCCTAAATAGTCACTCATTTACTTAGTCATTAATTCAATTTTTCAAAAGCAAATAAATAAATAAAACGTTTATTGAATTACAAACATGTGCCAGGCACTGGGGATTTAAAGGTAAAGGACACTCATTCCCACCCTCCCAACAAAGAGGCATTCTGGGAAACTAGCAATGCTAATGGAGTGTGGCAGTTGTAATAATGGGCATAATTCTGGGAAGCACACCAAGGACCAAGTAGCAGCTTTGGGAAGGGAGAACTATGCAGAAGAGCTTTCAACGAGGGGTAAAGGAGTAACAGAAATCCACCAAACTTCTGCTGGAAAGGAAGGGAGGGCAGTCCAGAAAAGGGGGAAATATGTACGAAGCATTCAGGAATGGGAAAGAATGGCAGTTCAAGACACTTTCTTGAAGAACCTCAATATAATAGGCAGGCATGTCATGTAGGAAAAGCAGATAGAAAACACGTCTAGGGGAAAAAACAGAATGGGTGTGGTTGTGTTCCAATAAAGCTTTATTTACAAAAATAGGCATCTGGAGATGGCCTACTGAAGAAATTGGACTTGTAGGAAAGACCAGATGTGCTGGAGACGTCTTGCCCTAAATTCCTTTAGCAAGTAGATGTTTAAATGCAGAGCTTCTATTTCTGGTACTGTCATGGAATAGAAACTGTGAAAGATTTTCTGCTATGTAACATCTAAAAATGTTTATTAAAATATTTTAAACCCTTTTTAAATGACTCGATGTGTCAGTGAAAAAGCAAAAGAAACCTCTTGTGGCCAGTAGCATAGTGAGAGCAGCAGTCTAGGACAGGGGTCATTAAAGTATGGTTCTGAGCCAAACATGACCAGATACTTAGTTTCGTAAATAAAGTTTAAAGTTTTATTGAAACACAGTCACATCTGTTTGTCAAGATATTCTCTAAGGCTGATTTCAAATTGCAAAATTCAAGTTGAGTGGTTGCCACAGAAAATGTACTGCCTGACCCTTTAGAGGGAAAGGTTGCCAAAACCTGGCCTAGAGTGATCAGATCAGAGTCCACTTCACTTAGAGACTTGATCCCTGAAAGGCTACATCCTTTAAGAAACAATGAACTAAAACAAAATGAAGGGGTTGGGGTTGTGGCTCAGCAGTAGAACATTTGCCTAGCATATGTGAAGGCACTGGGTTCCATCCTCAGCACCACATATAAATAAATAAAATAAAGGTATGTGTCCACCTACCAAAAAAAAAATTTAATAAAATGAAAAACCTGAAGAGACAGTAGTGAAAATTACCATTCTCAGTCATGGCTATCTATGGAGTTTATTTAAGGCTCCCTTGCAAATTAGTAGCCATGAACTAACATTCACAGGGATTTAGTAGTGGAATCTACATTATTTACATAGTTGGTATTTCTAATCATTATATTTTTAAGAGGATTCATGTCAGTACTGCTTAGTGCCCTATAGAAGCAAACAAAAATCATCCCTGGAGAAAGATACCCTTAATATATAGGCCTCAGAAGAAAGCCCACAGATCAGGTGCCTGCAAATATAAATTCACAGTCTAAAAATCAGAAAAAACAAATAATGCAGCATTAGTTGTGTGAATCATCAGAAACAAATAATAGTCTCATACCCCCAAAGGCTTTAATATTAAGTTTTCAGCTATACAGTACTAAATCAATATTTCATATAAAAGTGATTTAATATAAGAAAAAAACTACTAAAAATGAAGAGATACATTTTAAAAAGAACTAAATAGAATTTTTAGAAATGAAAAATATAATAATTGAAAACTAAAATGGAAGGCTTGAGTAACAAAGGAGATGCACAAGCAAGAGATCTAACAGAAAGGTAGACCCAAGTAAAGTGTTAAAAAAAAAAAAAATTGGAAAAAAAAAAACAAAAACAAGAGGTCTTTTTCCTTCTAAATGGATAATTTCCGTGTGGAAGACAAAGGTTGAGACACACAGGATATAGTACAAGACTTTCCAACATCTAATTAATCTTGCAGAAGAAAAAATATAATAGGGAAAAGGCAATGTTTACAGAGATAATAATGTGTCCATTTGTGAAGAAGAATGCAAACATAAGATTTGGAGGAGAATATCAGAAGTTCAGTTTTGGATGAGTTAGTTTTGTGGTGGCCATTGGACATCCAAGTGAGTATTTTGAATTTGCATTTGGATATAGGAGTTCAGTTCAGAGGAATGGGATAGAGATGTTACCTAAATAGCTTCAAAGCCCTAGACTTGTCTGAAATCATTGTCTTTGACCATCATCTATTAGTTTAGATAGAAAGAGAAAAGATCTAAGTGCCACTCCAAACTTAGGGACATGAAAACTTACCAACCAAAAGAGAATGAACCTAAGAGATAGTAGTAAAGTCAGGAGGATGTGCTGTCAGAAATCAAGTAAGGAAGAGAGTACTTGAATATGCCATATGCTGCTGTTAAGTAAAACGAGGGTTACAAATTGACGACTGAATTTAGCAACATGGAAACTACTGGCATATTTAATTAGAGGAGTTTTAATAGTGTGGTAAAGAAAGGCAAAAAACTCACAGGAGTGGGTCCAAATTCTATGAGGCAAATTGAACTCAATCAAAATCACACAATGATAGTATGAATGAAATCTTTAAGCCAGTCTTACAAACACAATGAAAAACTCCCAAGCTCTTAACAAACAAAATGTCCAAATTAGGTTTAACACATTGTCTTAGTCCCTTCCTGTTGCTATAACAAAATATAAAATACTGGGTAATTAATGAATGATCAAAATTTGTTTCTAGAGTTTAGAAAATTCAAACTCCAGCCACTAACTGGCTGGTTTGTTGTCTGGTAAAGGCCCAGTCTTTGCTTCCAAGATGGAACCTTGAACGCTCATCTCACATAGCAGAAGGTAGAAGGGAAAAAAGTTTCCACCAATCCTTTTGTAAGGCACTAATTCCATCAAAAGGAAGATCCCTAATGGCCTAATCACTCCTAAAGACTGCTCTTAACACTTGCACTGGGGATTACCTTTCAATGTGAATTCTATAAGAGACACAGCATTCAAGCTACAGCACACACTAACTGATTAAAGTGAAAGAATGTATTATGATTTTCTTAATAGGGAAAATAAAAGCATGCAAAAAAATTCATAATCATTCATTCCTAACAAAGAATCTCAACATGCTGAGACAAGAAAGGAACATCCTTAACCTGGCATGAATGTCTTTACTGAAAAACCAGAACAAACATCACTGAAACATAAGAGGCCTGGGGTTGTAACTCAGTGGTAGAGCACTTGCCTAGCATGTGTGAGGAACTGGTTTTGATCCGTAGCACCACCCACATAAAAATAAAGTAAAGGTATTATGTCCATCTACAGCTAAAAATATTTTTTAAAAAATGAAACATTTTCTCTGGACCCCCTGTTATTATTACTTCTATTTAGCATAATAATTGAGGAGCTAAATCAGCATGGAAAGATTTTTCCTGAAATAAACTCTGAATTATGTACAATGATAGGCATATCTATCCAGGCAACCAAAAGCCTAAAAGAATCTACAAATTAGCATAAGAGAGTTTAAAAGTTAGTTGGATGTAATGTCAAAATATAATGCTTACTTAGGTTCTAGTTCATAATTTGAAGGGTGGCTTCAGTAGTGTCTGTTTTAATAATGTAAAACTTGTTTTTGTAACATAGGTAGCATTGAATCTGTATATAACATTATATAGAGATAAAACATACATTAAACAAATCATTCCACATCAATTATTAAATTCTTAAATAAAAAAGTTTTATGTCTTTACAATGGATTGACTGGATATCCAGATTGCTAAACCTAAGCTCAAGGCTGCCCACCCACATGGTAGTGCAGGGCAGCTCTGTGAAGTGGCGCTTACAGGATTCCACATCTAAGCAGGTAGCTATAGAAGAATCCAGTATCCTCGTCCTTCTGTGCTGGGAGCCCAACTTTGCCTAGCCTCCTGGTTTCTATCTAGCCCTCATTAGAATCCAAGTGAACAACCGTTCGTGTGGTGCTGAGATAGCCATAAGAATTTGTGTGGCATGTGTATGTATATGTGGCATATGTATCATATGTATCATGACAGGAATCAAAGGACCTCTACACTGGTTTTGGATAGCAGCAGGGGGCTCTTTCACTATCATTTCATTTTTGGTTACACCTATAAATCTGTTTTCAAAACATTTTAATAATACAGAAACTCATAATGTGATAATCTATGTTTGACATGGAGACTCAGTATAAGTCAAGTCTACCCTTTTCATTTTGAGAAAACCACAATTTACCCATACCACCATCAGTGGAAAATAAGTTGTTTCTTGTTGAGGCAGTATGCTTGCTAAAATTAATCCTAGTTTTTAGAGATAGTCCACAGACACAAGTGCAGCTCGACAGGCCTCCTCAGTCACTGATGCAACCATCTCCAGGAAATAAAGTTCAGAAAACAAAAACCATCTCTAAGAAATAACCCTTTAAAGCATCCTCTTCCCTGTGATCTTCCTTGGCTAATAAAAGTATGTATGAATGCCAGCAACCCAAGAAAAGAAAAATATCCAAAGAGCCAGCATTATTTGATTGAGCTCTTTTATTCACCACAAGATGGAAGGGACATTCATGCATTTCTTGAACTTTTTCCATAGTTTGGCATCACTTAAAAGATCTGGAGATGAGAGGCATCAGTGTAAAGTGGCCTGAGGATACTTGGCTAGACCAGACGGATGGGCACCCACTGAGTTCATTTCTCTAGCCTGAAATCTTCTGAGGATGTAACTTGAAGTGTGTGTGAATGCACACGCTCGTGTGCCCATATGCAGCATCCAGCCATCAATGATGCCTACAGAATGCAGTCTATTCAGCCTTCAGTGATTAACATAGTGGAAAATGAAAAATTAGTCACTGAGTAAAGACTTTAAAAAAAAACAGTCTTAACAAATAGATGCTGCCTTGATGGGCCTGGGTGGCTACTGACAATGGTGACTTTTTTTTTTTTTTTAACAAAGAATGCCAAAATGAATGGAATGGATAAAGCTCAGCAAGCTTGATTTTGTTTACAGAAATGATTTACTGTATTTTTAAGCAATATCTTGTAACTGAATCACTTACTAAAAAGAAAAAAAAAGATCTTGATAATTGGATTTAAATGAAGCTTTTATTAAAGTGTTCCTTCAATTCCAAATCAAAAATTGGATTACAATATAGGATTCATGGATATAGAGAGGCAAATACTGGGAAGCACATTTGTAGATAATCTAAATCATTGAGCTTAATGTGAAAATTAAGCTACTGGCACCCCTCATTATTAGATAATTCAGATGACTGAATTTGCTCTAAAGTAGACCATAAAACAGGAAGAATACTTGTCTTAGAATAAATGTGCACTGATGATTGCCTAGTCCACTTCCATACCCTTACCCTACGGTTGCTGTTGAATGCTACCATTCCCATTTGGTCCTCCATCTACTGCAGTCTATAGTTAACCAAAGAGTTGAAGAAAATTAAGTGATTAGAATCTTCATGCCTCTTAGAGTTAGTAATGCATTTGAACTTGATCCCAGACATAGACTGGGAGAGAAGAGATGGTGGTAGCAGGGAGAATTGAATGTATTATGTAAAACCCTCAATGGTGCTTTTGAAATACTTTGCTATGAAATATAACACAGAGAAAGGTAGATGACGTGTGTGTCCAGTTGTAATACGGTTGTGAAGCAAACTGCCCAAGCACTGCCCAGGTCAAGAACAAAATAGAACACCCCAGCACCCCCAAGAGTTCACACCTCACATTGTGCTCCTTCCTCCAGATATCACCTCTCTCTCTCTCTCTCCTAGCCTCTATGAAAATAATGTCTTCATTTTAATTTTTGCTTTCTCATCTAGTGTGTATTCTTAAAAATGTTCTTTTGTTTTTCCTGGTCTTGAACTTTATAAGAAGGAACCATACTGTGTGTATTGTTTTGTGATCTTCCTTCTTCACTTGATAGTATTTATAAGAACCATATATTTCCTTGTGTGTCACTCTGGTTTACACAGTTTCAGTGCTATGTAATTGTGTTAATCATTTGGGCTTCTATTTTAAAAACAAATACCAAACTAGGTATTTTAAATTTAGCCGTCTTAAAGCATATGTGGCAGTATCTTGTGCAATCCTTTGCCTTCCGCTGGTGTGTGATGCTATTCAGTGTGTTCCTTGCACCTATTACCCATGCCTGTTTCCTGTGATGTGTTTGTTTTTGATCTTCAAGTAATGCTTGTCTTAACATCACATTTTTCTTTATTGCATGTTGTGTGTGTTATTTATTATCCTAGTTATCTTTTCTAATGCCTGTAGGATTCACAGTGATGTCCCCTGTTGTGGTTTAGATAGGAGGTGTCCCCCAAAAGCCCATGCGTGAGACAATGCAAGAAAGTTCAGAAGTGAAATGGTCAGGTTATGAGAGCCTTAACCTAATTAGTGCATTAGTCCACTTGAATGAATTAACTGGGTGGTAACTGATACTTAGGGTTTGATGTGGCTGGAGGAGGTAAGTCAATGGGGTCATGCCTTTGGGTATATATTTTGTTAGCTGAGCTTAGTCTCTCTCTACTTTCTGATTGTCCTGCCCTGAGTTACTTTCCTTTGCCATGCCCTTCTCCCCTAATGTCCTGCCTCACCTTGGTCCCAGAGCAATGGAGATGGCCATCTATGGATTGAGACCTCTGAAATCATGAGCCCCAGATGAAGCTTTCCTCTGAAAATTGTCTTGTTAGGTAGTTTGATCATAGCTACAAAAAAAGATTGGCTAAAATATCCCTCTTGTTGGATCTGAAGACTATCATACTATGTAAAATATGTCAATCCCAAAAGACCACAGGTCAAATGTTCTCTCTGATATGCAGATGCTAACACATAACAAGGAGGTGGGGAGAATAGAAGTTTGGTGAATTAGACAAAGTGGAATGAAAGGAAGGGAGCGGGGATAGGAATAGGAAAGACAATAGGATGAGTAGGACATAACTTTCCAATGCTCATAAATGAATACACCACCAGTTAAACGCCGAATCACATACAACCACAAGAATGGAATCCTAATTAGAATAAGTCATACTCCATGTATATATAACATGTCAAAGTAAATTCTGTCATATATATCTAAAAAGAACAAACTTAAAAATTTTAAATGGAGAAAAATTCTTCTATCTTGCTATAGATAATTTGTGTTTTCTCTTTAACAAAGCAGAAAACAAAGCCTCCACGAGTTGAAGATTATTAGTCAATACCTAATGGAAAAAAATCAACTGTCTACAGAGAGAGATAATAGAAATCAGAATCTCTATAATAAATGACCTAACAATGTCTTGTGTACAATAAAAAAAAAAAAAACTGCTAGATATGTGAAGGAAAAGGAAAACCTGACCCATATTCAAGAAAAAAATCAATTGAAATATATTTGGTATGACATATATGTTCACATTAACAGACAAAGACTTTAAAGAAACAATTATAAATCTAAGTACTTTGAGGGAAAAATGGTCATAATGAGCGAACAGATGGGGAATCTCACAGAGAAATGAAAACTATATTAAAAATGGAAATTCTAGAACTGAAAAGTACAATATCTGAAATAGAAAATTCATTGAATATGGGCTGAAGAACAAATGCAAGTTGGCAGAAGAAAGTGATGGCAGATATAAATACATAGCAATAGAAATTATCCAATCTGAACAATGGAGGTGAAAAGAAGTTGCAGAATAAAGAGCAAAGTTTCAGTAGCCTGTAGTAGCATAACGAGTAGTCTGGTACTTGTGCAACTGGAATTCCAGACCATGATGAAGAAGAGAATAAGGCAGAAAAACATTTGAAATACAACAGCCAACCCCCTGTAACTTGGAGGGAAATAAATGCCTAACTCTTCTTGCCAGTGTCAGCAAAGCTTAAATATCTTTTTAGTATTTTCAGCCTTCCAATTCTTTCTATCACTGTGCTGTTCATCATCCACCCGCCTTCTGCCCTACCCATGCATGCACAGAGCAAGAGTCAGCAAAGAATTCGCAGAGAGTTTATATGAAGACTCTGGTGAGTTTCATTCTTTCCAGGATTCCTCCACCCAATTTCCATTCTTTCAGACATCCTTGAACTCTGTTCTCTTACCCTTCAAGTCTATAAGAAACAACTTTCTGCTCAGGTTCTAATTTTCCCTATAGACTGGGGAGTGTTCTCCAAAGAAAAGCCATGTAAAAGCAGATCTCACACCAGCTGGGGATATGTCTTAGTGGGAAAATGCTAGCCTGGCATGAAGGAGGCCCTGGGTTTGATTCCCAATACTGCAGGAACCTAGTCCCTTTCTTTAAATGGTTGAATCCTCTTTAATAACTACCTATCTATTACTGAAAAGAATCCTTCACCCCAAGAGATTAATGGTCATCTATAAGAGGCTTAGTTTTACACAAACTATACAAACTATTCTGCTGCTTAATACAGGCTGCTCCACCACTACTGGGACTATACTCCTAATGTATTGGCTTTAAAGAGGCCAAGTTTAGATACACTGGTGTGTCAGTACAACATACACACCATGTACTGTGGCAGAGGCAGCCCCTCCTACTTCCTAAATCCCATACTCTTTCTTCCTCAGTAATAGAACCCTGTTTGATATAGACTCACTGTGCACACTTTCCTGTCTACCTTATGGCAATATAAGTTTTGGCTAGTTAGTTATAAGCAGAAATTATTAGGAGGAAGTTTGTGGAAGTCTCTCTAAAAGAGAACTAGACAGAAAAAAAAAAAAATCCTTCGTTTTCTTTCTTCCCAACTTTCAGTGAATTGTGAGGACATAATGGTTAGAATTTCAGCATTCATCTTGGGTCATAAATTGACCATAGAATGATGAAGCAGAAAGTTAAAAGAAGAGTAGGTCCCTAATTACTACTATGTCCTATATGCCTGCCGTCAGTCTTCCTTAAATAAATGAGATGAGTTTTTATCTTGTTCTAGCCACTATTAGTAGTAACTGATGCTAATTCTAACTGATTTGAATGCAAGGAAGCCCTCATATATGTAATGCACTGATAAATATAGGTATACCCATTATATAGGACCTTTATCAGAGAAGAAAGTAGGTGAAACAGAGAGGTCATTAGCCTGAAAATGAGGAGACATGAATCACAGTCTTGTCTCTTCCAACTTACCCTACATATTTCTGAGTAAGTACTTCCCTCTGGAACCAGTTTCCTCATTTGTGAAATGAAATGAAATGACCCTCGAGCCCCCATTACACTCAACCTCTATGATGTCAATAATAGTTTTGCTATCTTAAAGAATTATGGAGCTATTATACACAAAGTTTGATCATGAATCTATTTATAAACAAAAACTCCCTTTATCCTTCATTTTCCAGGAACATTTTATAATCAAAGTCCAAGTGCCTATGTTACCATAGATCTTAGTTGGTTGACCTTATTTTGGTTAAGTTTTTAGGTTACCTCTTGCTCACAAATATCTCCCTAATTTCTTAAAGAGGCTAGAATCAGTCAGTGGCACAAATAAAACTTATTTTCGCCAGTGCTGAGGTTCAGAACTGTGCTTGAGACAGTGAAATGGTTTTATTTTCTAGATGACTATTTTTCAAACTAGAAATATGTTTTGCATCAGTGATGTGTTAAGGTCAAGTCAAGAAAAGAGACAATATGTCCCATGTCACAGAGACCAGGATAATGAGAGTGTTCTCTGGGAGCTGGCTCAGAGGCTGTTCATTTCACCGGCAAAAGGTTATGCCAGACAGATTGTTTCTCATTTGATGTCTTAAATTAAACTGCTGACATGGCCTGCCTCAAAGTAAGAAGCATACATTTTTGCCAGACAGACCCTAAAGAAAATCCCTACTTGAGAGAGTTGGTTCCTTTAGCTGCAGCCTTTGAGGCTTTTCTGTTTTTAAGTTCTGCTTAGGAATTAAAACAAGTTTCCAACTGCAGAGCAGCTCCTAATGTGTTCATGAGGGAGGGGAGGCCTGCTGGAGCTGAAGTTTGATGGTTTGTCAGAGCTATGAGATAGAAGCTAGTTAAATGCCCACTTCCTAAGAAGAATTTAGAAATATCACATATACAAGATGCACATGTGATCAAAGAGGAATTAGGGCAGAGGAAAGTGACCTGTAAGAGATTTGTTTCAGCCACTCCTATCATTCTGGCCCTGCCTTATCCAACTCTCTGTCCCTCCTCACTCACCTCCAGAGTGAATAAAAGACCAAATGCTCTGGTGAATAATCCACAGACCAGTAACATCAGCCCTGCAGATGCTACTGTGGGCATCAGAACCTGCACTTAACAGATCCCCAGATGATTCAGGAGTACTGGCCAACACATTTCAAAGAAATGCAGTGGTGATGTGTCAGACAGGGTTCTAGGCTCAGGGGGCATAGCAGTAAATATAACAGACCAATCTTTCTCACAACACTATTTCATTATAATGGGGAAGGAAGAAAGGTCAATAAAGAAAGGAACAGACAAGTATTCGTATTTCTGTTGGTGATAAGTGATAGGAATCAAAGGAGGCATGGGTATTGAGTGACTATCACTAATAAATAGGGAGAAAAGGAAATAAGGTAGCTAACCAGTGGATGAATGGGGAAAGTCCTGAATTCTACCCTGGTCTCCTTCTTTCTATGTATTGCAACATTTTGCAACTGAACTCTGATCGCCTCATCTGTCAGGTAGTAATGAACAGTCCACTAATTCCTGGGTGGCTCGGGAGGATCAGATGTGATGCACTTAACCTGTGAGTACTATTGCCATCTGCCAGGTTCTAGGTTCCTCAGCCCTTTGTCTTTGTCACAGGGGAATCAAATTTGTGTGACTGGAGTTGCAAAGGGAAATATAAAGAGCTGACTTTCGCAACTCAATCTAAATCTTCCCTGAGCATCATAAGTAACCTGAAGCCCCTCCCCTCACACGGGCCTTCCCTCACTGTTGTCCTACCTGCATGTCCTCCCTCACACCTCCTCTTCCTCCATTCTCACCCCTGCCACCCGGTCCTTTAAGAGTCATGGTCCTCCGACATTTCCATACCATCTTTTCCCTCATGCTGTGGTCCTTCCCCAGGATGATGGTCACCTCCAGGTTCCCCTGGTGGACAATGTCCCTCTCAACTCAGTAGCTCTTGCCTAGTTTATATTCAAGGTTCATATCCTCCTTGCTCCCATTAATCTGGTGCCATCTGATGCATGGAGTACCTTCTGTTTGATGTCTGAAGCTACAGTATAAGGCCTTGTCTATTAGCTGAGTCTTGAAATGCTAAGTCTCTCTGTCATGATGGGGCAGCAGGTAGAGGGGTGGCCGCACTGACAGACCTGTGAGGTGTCCCCCAGGGTGACGTGTTAGAGAAGACCAGTGGTAGGAGCTGTGCTGCCATTAAGGTTGTGGAGTTTATTCTTCACTAACAGTAAGTTATTTTTGGTTAATTTGAGAAAATGTCTGTATTTGATGTTTCTGTAATTTTATTTTGTATTTCAGTTGAGTAAGTGTTGCTGAATATCTGTGGAATGTGTGATAATTTTTTGTAAAAAAAAACTCAATAAAAGAAACATTAGCATAGAAAAATATTTTATGTTGTGTAAAACACTTGGCTGAAAAAATGTTTTAATGTATTATATCAAAATGCTACAGACTCTCAGCAGTTAGAATATAGGAGAAAGCTCGGTTTAGCACTGAAGGAGCCCCAGATCAGCTTTGCCAGGCTGGGAGAAGGGCACGGCGGGGAGACTGGATCAGAGAAAGGATGGGTATCAGAGGTTTCTCTTCAATAAAACCAGCATTTTTTTCAGTACTTTTCAGTGAAAATCATTGTTCTACATTCCTTGGGAGACAAGGCTCCTGAGGCCTCAGCTGGGATGGGCTGGGTAAGAACATTTATGTATTAGGTCCATCTTTATGGGAGTTACTATGGGCAAGTCACTGTGCAGATGTCAGGACATAAAGATAAAACAGCTGTGGACCCTGCCCTCAGTTCCAGTAGAGGTGAAGAAGCCATGTTCACAAGTTGTCATAAAATGATATCAAATATGATGAGTGGTACATTTTGACATTAATGATTTTATATCCCATTTTTAAGCCCAGCATCTCACAGTACTTCACAGCGCTGTTTGATAGGCTTTTATTCATAGAGTTTTGGAGTTGCAAAGGTCATGCTTCCCCTCTGCTGTTCATGCTGCCAACTCCACCGACGGCCCCTTCTCAGCCTTTGCACTTCTCTCTTCAGCTGACCTCACGGCACCTCCCATAGTAAATGCTCAATAAACATTTGCACGGGGAATGGATGGACCTGCTGGGTGCTGGCTGAACCTTATGCTAGTGTTCCCCTCTACTTAACTCACATGTGACCTCCTGGCCTTAATCACAACTTGAGCTGCCTCTAAACCCGCACCACGGGCAGAGTGTAACAGAAGCCTTCCCTCCACCTAGGAAGAAAAATTGCTCTGTATTCAACTTCATTTAAAGTCTCGAGGCTTTTCCTTTCAGTGGCCACAAACTTGCAGAATTCAGATCACAGACTTCAGATGTGTCTTGTTTCTTTGCAAACATTTAGTTTGAAAGTTTGAGGCATTTGCCACCAACTCCATTTCTAATGTTCTCTACCGGAGCCTCCCTGCTTTTGTGTGACCTGACTGGAAACTCAAGACATTCAAGCTGTCGCCCCTAGAGGCCAGTAATTCCCAGACTCAACTCATCTTGATGTGTGTAGGGTCTGAATTTCCAGTGGCATGGAGACCAACACTGCTGTCAGTTCATACCAATCCTATAACATGAAATTTAGTGCTACAATAACCTCTACTTCCAGCTCATGGGCAAAGAAGCTGAACAGCTTCACTCAGTTCTGAAGGGTTGCTGATCTGCTGAACTACACAAAAGTAGCAGCCATCCAGAAGATGTTGGGAGAGATATCTGAAGGGAGGCCTTGGATAGTGGAGTCTTAATATGCTACAGTTGAGACTTTAAGAAAAAACTCCTGTGACTTAAAAGCACCAGTATTTTTCATTTTGCATAAAAATAACCTAACATTGGAGTAAAGGAAATAGGAAGTATATCAATTTTTAATAAATACAAGCCACAAAATAAATTTAATAAATTATAAATGATAAAATTATTGAAAAATTAAATATTAAACATTCTCACATAAAAATGTAGAACATTTATTAATTAGGGAACATTTTCAGAGTAATACTTGCACTTTAAATGCTCTTAACTTTTTAAACATGCAATGTTGTAGACCTATAGAAGGTGGTTGGCTGTATTTGCATGACTGCTCACACCAAAGGGATAACACATTTGGTCAGTCCTCTACAGGATGGTCACCGTTTGGTGGACCCCAGATAGTTAAAGGAAGAGTGGGTAAATGCAAAGGGATTCCCAACACTTGTATTTAAGGAACAAGATACTAGATTTCTATCCCATTTGAATTTCCAAATATAGGAAAGACTAACCATCATTTGATTGAATACTTCTGGCAGAAATTTGGAAGAAAGATCCATACAGATATACCTGGTTCTTTTCCAGGAAATTTTAGAGACCTTCTGAACCCAGATGTTCTAATTCTGAGACGTGGACTGGAAAATATAGGGAAGAAAAAACAGTGAAAGAGGGTGAGTGAGAAGGGTCATTTTTCATTTTTCTTCTTCTTAGATCGTTGTGGTACATTTTTTTAACCTCCTAACTTACACATAGTTATTCTTTGGGTCCTTGCTGTCATCTTTCCCTTCACCCCACAACAAGAAATTAGAGGACTCAATTCCTGTGTCAGAAATTTCATTGGTTTAGGTCGGGTACTCACTTCAGGCCCCATGGAAGGCCACTGCCCCATTCCATGAAGTCCTTTGAGTTGTGTGAGGAGAACTGGGTGGAAAATGTGGGCATGTACAGTGCTGATCTCCCTTTTGGGGAGGAAGTTCTGGGTTGCTACAAGGGGTGAGTTACCAGCCAGTGCCCAGCTGTAGCTCCAGTTTCAGCATCAGTTGCAATCCAGTTTCACCCATGACAATCTTCGAGAGCAGTCTGCACAAGCCACTGATGGACAACTGTCACTCTAGAACACCCTGCAAGGTAGGACAATGCTTTGTTGGGCCTGCATTACACAAAACACCTTCTTCTGTCCAACCCTGTCTCTTTCTCCTTTCCTTTACAGGTATGAATCCCTAATAAATATTTTGCTCCCAAACTCTGTTTCAGCCATTGCTTCTGGAGAACCAGCTTGGCAACAGCTGGCACTGAGAGGAGAGAGAGCAGGTGGTGATGAGCTGGAGTTGTACAGCCGAATCACTTACTGATTGCCTTGTTTTTCCAGGATAGGTGGCAAAACACACCAGGTGTTGTTCTGTTGCTAAGACTTTCATTATTGGAAAGTTGGAATGGTATATTGGTATTTGAAAGAAACTGGTAGGGCACCTGATTTATGAAGATGTAGGCTTAAAAGTAGGAGAGTGGATGGTTTATTGCTTGCTGTCATTGATGCTGTACAAGAAAAATAATGAACAACTGAAGTGGAGTAACAGGTAATTTTTTTAAAAGCCTGAAGATCACTCTGAAGCGCTCATCTTCTTTTTTTGGAGAGTGCAAAAAGCCAAAAACTAAACCCAAGGCTTCAGACCATAGTGACTGGAGCAACCAAGACCAATCTGTTAACCCAAGGTCAGGGCCATGGGTGGGAAAACCTGAGACTAT
This sequence comes from Sciurus carolinensis, assembly GCF_902686445.1. NCBI lineage: Eukaryota > Metazoa > Chordata > Mammalia > Rodentia > Sciuridae > Sciurus > Sciurus carolinensis. The sequence continues at coordinate 91,529,729 of NC_062218.1, read as the reverse complement.
GACATGTGAAATCAGAACATTTGAGTGGACAATCCCAAAGAACTTATGGAAAGCCTCAGTGGAGAATGACAGAAGGCTCCTAAGGTCCTGAAGCACAGCCATGTTACCTTTGAAGGAGAATCTTGCACTATTTGAAATACAACTTCTAGCATGCTAAATAGGTCCTATAGGGACAGAAGGTCTGATCATGCTTAGAATGACCAATGTGGTAGTTAATCTGAATTTTCAACTTGATTGGGTTAAGAGATGCCTAAGATTAAGAGGCTTCTTGTGTCTCAGTGAGGATGGCTTTAGGAACGATTGGCAGTGGAACAGCAAACTGAGTGGGAGACCCCCCCCACCGCCAAGTGTGGGCTATACAGTCCAGTAGGTTAGGGGCCTGGATGAAACAAAAGTTGGAAGAACAAGGAAGCAGCAGCAGATTCAAGCTCAATTCTTCTTGACCAGGTACTGCAATTGCTGCTGCCGTCATCTTAGGACATCAGACTCTCCCTCCTTTACTCTTCCAAAGCAGACTCCGACCAGTGACTCTACAGAGATTTTCCAGGCTTTTAGTCTTGGTCTGGGGCTGCATCAGTGATTTTTCTTGTTCTGAGACTCCAGCTTCTAGAACTGAGCAGGTACTGGTTCCTTCAGCTCTCTGGCCTGCACACAGACATTGGGGACTATCCAGCTTCTGGTCGTATAAGTCAATTTAATAAATTCCCTTTTTATAGTTATACCTATATAATATATTCTGTTGGTTCTGTTCCTCTATAGGACCCTAACTAACACAACCAAACATTCCAATTTACCTAAGATCTTCCCAGCTTTTTCAGTTTTAGTATTGTCCCATGTCACTGGAACCCATCAGTTCTGTGCAAAGCAGGACAGTTGTTCACACTAAATCAGACACTAAGCTATTATGCAGCCTAAACTGCCTATCATGGTTTGGGCCCTGTAGACCCAGAACATCATAAGGTCAAGTAGGAACAGTAACAACCCTTCGTAAGATCGAAGTGATACATCTGAGATCAAGCACAAGTCAGACCAAGCGGGCTACACAAACAAGTACCTCAGACGGTGGCCCCCACCACGACAGCACCATGTAATAGCTCAGTTCTTGCTTCTGGGTATCTGGGGTATTTTGAATGATCAACTGAAAATTGAGAGGAAAATCTAGGTTTGGTTTACAGATGTGTTGTCTCAGCATGTGGGTGCCAGTCAAAATTGGACAGCAACTTTAATATAGCTTCAACCACTGTGAGCTTGAAGGCAGTGTTTAGAAGACATCCTCTCAATCTTTAAGTGGAATATCTGGTCATCAAATTGTAAAGAAAAAGAAATGACGTGAGGGTAGATCATACATGGAACTGTGGGCTGTGGTGAATGTCCTGGCTTGCTAGCCGACGTTTTAAGATCATATACCCATGAGCCGTGGGAGCAGGGAGGAATGTGTGAAGAAACCAGTGGGGTGCCTATTTTTGCTTTCTTGCCCAATTTTAAGTATGAATGGACAGGGTCAGCAGTCCTGGCCTCCTGGAGAGGATGGTCTGGCCCCAGTCATCAAGGTGAACATATGGTTTTCCAGAGTGGTTGTATTAACTTATAGTTCTACCAAATATATGAATATACCTTTTCCCCCACATCCTCACCAGCATTTATTATTATTTGTATTCTTGATAATTGCCATTCTGACTGGAGTGAAATGAAATCTTAGTGTGGTTTTGATTTACATTTCCCTGATTGCTAGGAATGTTGAACATTTTTTCATATATTTGTTGGTCATTTAACATTTCTTCTTCCTAATATCAGATAACTGTATTTATGTGGGTTAGTCTTTGTGTCTTCTGTTCTATTCCATTGGTCCTCATGCCTGGTTAGTGCCAGTACCATGCTGTTTTTGTTACTAAAGCTCTATAGTATAATTTGAGGTTGTGATGCTTCTAGTATTGCTCTTTTTGCTCAGTGTTGTGCTGGCCATTCTGGGTCTCTTAATCTTCTGAATGAATTTTAGAACTTTTTTTTCTAGTTCTGTGAAGAATGTCATTGGGATTTTAATGGGAATTGCATTGAATCTGTATAATAGTTTTGGTAGTGTGGCCATCTTGACAATATTAATTCTGCCTATCCAAGAATATGGGTAACCTCAAAATCTTAGTGGCTTAAAACAGTGATATTGTATTGCTGGCTTATGGTCCATGTCAGTCATGTAATTTGCAGACTTGATATAATGGACCCAAGCTGACAGAGGCACTCATCTTACAAAAAATTTCAGATTTTATAGTGAGTAGCTAGGGGAAAAAATGCTGGAAAGTCCAGCTCCTACTGTTAAATCCTTTGGCTGGAAGTGACAGGTATAACTTTATATTAGATTTCTTTGGAAGAACTCAACTGTGGCCCTGCCCACTTCAGGGGATGAAAGGGCACTATTTCCCAAGCACCTAGAAGAAGAGGGAGAACCAGATGGTAGTGAACATTAGAAAAGTCTTCCAAAACAGCCTTTTCTAGAGGTCCCAGGACTCTCATATCTCTTTGGTCAAAACTAAGCCACCTGATCATAACTTAGTGAAAACCCTATCTAGGAAGAATGGAATCAGTATCAACTCTCTGGGCCAAGGAAGCATACATGCCAGCAAGACAGGAGGGTCTCCATCTGGGTAGGCATCCATCAGTATCCACTGCCTGCTGCGAGGACTTATTTAGCAATACAGCATGCCAATTAAACAGGTCCTTCAAGGAGATCACTTTATTTCTTTTTTAAAAATCATGACAGTAGAATGTATTTTTACATATCATACATACATAGAGTAAAACTTACCATTCTTGTGGTTGTACATGATGTGTAGTTATACTGGTCATGTGTCCATATATGAACATAGGAAAGTTATGTCTGATTTGTTCTACTCTCTTTTACATTCACATCATCCCTCCCTTCCTCCCATTCCCCCCTGTCCAATCCAGTGGACCTCCACTCCTCCCTCTGCCCCCCTGCCTATTGTGAGTAGGCATCCACATATCAGAGAGAACATTCGGCCTTTGTTTATTTGGGATTGGCTTATTTCACTTAGCGTGATAGTCTCTAGTTCCATCCATTTACCAGCAATTGCCATAACTTCATTCTTTTTGACTGAGTAATATTCTATTGTGTATATATATGTACCATGTTTTCTTTATCCATTCATCTGTTGAAGGGCATCTAGGTTGGTTCCATAGCTTAGCTATTTTGAATTGAGCTGCTGAGAACACTGGTGTGGTTGTTGTCACTGTAGCATACTGATTTTAAGTCCTTTGGGTATAAACTGAGGAGTGGGATAACTGGGTCAAATGGTGGTTGCATCCCAAGTTTTCTGAGGAATCTCTATACTGCTTTCCAGAGTGGTTGCACCAATTTGCAGTTCCGCCAGCAATGTATGAATGTTCCTTTTTCCCCCCATCCAAGCCAACACTTATTATTGCTTGTGTTCTTGATAATTGCCATCCTGACTGAAGTGCGTGTAGTTTTAATTTGTGTTTCTCTAATTCTTAGTGATGTTGAACATTTTTTCATATATTTGTTGACCATTCGTATTTCTTCTTCTGTGAAGTGTCTGTTCAGTTCCTTAGCCCATTTATTGATTGAGTTACTTGGGTTTTTGTTGTTGTTGTTGCTGTTTTGTTTTGTTTTGTTTGTTTGTTTGTTTTTGTGTGTGTGTGTGTTAAGTTTTTTGAGTTCTTTTTATATCCTGGAGATTAATGCTCTATCTCTCCACTTCTGTAGGCTCTCTCTTCATATTCTTGATTGTTTCCTGTGCTGTGAAGAAGCTTCTTAGTTTGATAAAATCCCATTTATTGATAGGAGATCCCTTTAGATTTAGAAAACAGTGGCTTCCATGGATTAGCACCTTACTCACCAACAGTTTCTTCGCCACCATGGTAGGATCAGATCCAAGCAGATCCTGCAGAGGGTACTAGTGGGTACTAGTAAGGATTTTACCTTTATCCCCTAACAGTCTTGAGGGATGAATGCTGAAATGTGGAAAGCAAGAAAAGCTCTGATTTGTTAGTGATTGTTGTTTTTCAGAAAAAAATTAATTTAACCAAATGAGCAAACAAGTCTTGAAAGAATTCAGTGAGTCCTCTCATGCAGGGTCAGTGAGGGACAGTTCAGTTTAGAAAGTCCTTCTAGTTTCTCTCCTCTCCCCTTTCTGTCAACCCATCTCTCCTTCTCATAAAATACAGGCACGTAAATAAAATGCTGGTGTCCTATTTTGCCATTGTTCTCATTGTCAGATGTTGGTGATTCCGTTGATGCCTGGGGGCACTTTAGGTGAATGGTTGGGGGGTAGGGAGAATCACAGCAGATGGTTGAAATTCCAGAAAAGTGCCCTGGTTACGTCAGCTTTAACACCCCAGTAAGTTGAAAATTGCTCTATTTCTGGGTGGGTACAAACCTGGAAGCTTTCAACAGATAGCCCCCTTGAAAGAAAAAAGCAAGAAGTTCAAGGAGGAGCCCTAAGTCTTACCAGCCCCACCCCAGCCCCCAAACAGCCGTGTGTGTGTGTGTGTGTGTGTGTGTGTGTGTGTGTGTGTGTGACATATGGCAAATGAAATAGTTAAACATATGAAGAATGTTTTTCATTCACAGATGGTGGGGGAAGAAAGCATTTATTTTTTTTCGTGTAACACATTCCTGGGGTTTTGAGCCAACTGCCTCGAGGGAGGATTTCGAGTGCCCTCATGACTTGGGTTTGTGTTTGAAGGTCTGCTTCAGTTGAAGGATGAGTAAAAACCTGGTTAAGTCAGACTGCTCCCTGATGGCCATGGGGGCCTCAGGGCACTGGCTATTTCAACAGGTTATATGAAAAAAAAAGTCCAGTAAGTCACATTTGCTTCCAATGGATCCACCTGTGTGGACAGCTGAAGGAGCAAAATTTATCCATTGGGCTAAATCCCTCCCATGGTGCTTAGTGCACGGTGCCCCAGCTCTGCTGGGAGGGTTTCTGTGACTGTGGAGTGGGGATAGGGAGTGGGTTTCCTGTGGCAAGTACCCTATCCCTTTCTCCAGTGAATAAAATCACTGCTTTCCAAGAGTCTCTCCTGCTGTTACAGAGAAAATGTGGACACAGAGTGCCCAAGCAAGGTACCAATCCTCTACGTAACTTGCAAAGACAATTATTCCATTGGGGGATTTCGACAGTGGGAAAGGAGAGTTAATTAAATCTCACTGTAAAATTAAGTAGCATAACTATATATTTTAGAACCAATGCAATTACGGCTTATCTTGGAGCGTTGTAAATTATTTGCAACTGTGAGGTATTATTATCAGAAATTTTCATAGAATTCTAGAACTGAAGGGGTTTTAGAGATCACAAAGTGAAATAACTTTTTACAATTTTACAATTATGAGAACCAACTCAGAGATTGTGTGACAGACTAAAGCCTAAAATCTCCTGACTCAGAATCTAGTACCCTGGCCATTTTATTTGATTTGTATTTTGCAGACAGCTGAAGTCTACACTGGGTAAGAATAGCAGATGGTCAAAGTAGCCTCTAAAAGTCTCCTGAAAAGTCACCGTGCTGGAAACAAGCGCATGTCTGTCACTGAGTTCACACACTCAAACTTGCTCTCAGAGCCAACTCTGGTCATTGTTCCTTAAGTTATGCACCAAATGAAGTAGTGGGCTGGGGCTCAGGGGCCCCGTTAGGTGGAAGAATGATATTTAAACTCAAGAATCACAATCCATGAGGGTGCTACCACCTTGAGGCCACGTGTGGGTCAGGAGAGTCCTCAGGCAAAGACTCAAGGGGCGCTCCCTGATCGCCAGAGCCCCTGCAGTGAGCTCTCCTCCCTCTCCAGTACTTTGCCCTTGAATTCCATCCTGCTTCCCATCTCTGAATTTTGTGCTAGTTTTCTCAACTTTTCCTGGGCCTTTTGGAACCTCCTTCTTGGGTTGTAGCCTAGATATTCTTTTATGCAGTGGGCTGTAGCAACCCGGGTTCACCTTGTTTATTTCTCTTCTTTCAACATTCATGGTTGTGTTAGTCACGAGTTCTCCAGAGAAAAAAGAACCAATAGAATATATACATGTATGGAAAGAAATTTATATTAAGGAATTGGCTCATGTGATTACAGATTATATTATAGTGTCAAGATTTGCAGTGGACAAGTTGGAGACCCAGGAGAATTAGTGCTATAGTTCTAGTCTAAAGGCTGACACCTAGTCAGAGTCATTTCAGTCCAAAGGCAAGGAAAACCCATGATGTCCCAGCTTGAAGTCAGACAGAGAAAGAGAGCAGATTCTCCCTTGCCCAGTTTTTTTGTTCTATTTAGATCTTCAACTGATTGGATGTGGCCCACCCACACAACAGAGGGGGTGGAATCTGCTTAATTTAGTCTAGCAATTTAAATGTGAATCTCACTGAGAAACACTCTGACAGAAATAGCCAGAATAATGGACACTCAGTGGCCAGGACAAGTTGACACAAAAAATAAACCATCTTTCCTGTGCTGCCTATTGTCCAATATCTGAAGACATTTGTTTTCCAACATTTTTTTCCTTTAGTTGTTGCTGTTGTACAGAGTGAGAGAATAAATTCTGTTTCTCTTATGCCATCGTGGCTGAAAGTGTATATGTTGTTATTCTGAAATTATCCATCACCATTTTGCACTCTGACCAGCAGTTGAGCGAGAGACCTCTCTCTTGGCCTCACCAACATATCATGTTGTCCAGCTTTGGACTTAGGAGGAATGGCCTCTCTTTATGGTTTTAATTTGCTTTTCTCTTGTAAGGAGTAACACTGATAATCTTGATGTATGTTGGGCATGTGTATTTCTCCTCTACAAAGACTTTGTTCAAGTCTTTTGTTCATTTTTATATTTGGTTTGTTAGTCTTTTTTTTTTTTTTTTCTCTTTCTCTCTCTTTTCTAGGAGTTCTTTAAATAGAGAAATTAGCACTTTGCCTGTATATGAGTTGCAATAATTTTTTTTCTCTTTTGACTTTCTTTTTGCTACTTTTGCATGAGGAAGGGTGTACATTTTTTAAATGTAGTGAAATTTATCTCTCTTTTATGGATTTTGAATTTTTAGTCATAGAAATACCTTTCTTAAACCAAAATAGGAAAGAATTCTCCAAGTGTTTTCTTTGTACTTTTCACATTTTCACATTTAAGACATTGATCATGTTATACAGTGCTAAGTATGGATCCAATTTAATCCTTTAGCATATGATATTTAGTCGTCTCAACAACCTGTATAAAAAGTCCATTTTTATCATATACTAAATTTCACTTGTATTTGATTCTTCTCCTGAAATTTCTCTTCTGTTCTAATGATTTATTTATGTGGCAGTATCACAAGGTTTAAATATGGAGACATTTTATTATGTTTTGATATCTGTAGGGATTGGCTCTGACACCCCTGCCCTTGCCAATTGTTCTTTGGAAATTTCCAGGTTATTTTGCTTGCTTAGTTTTTCATATGAACTTTAAAATCAGCTTGTTTAGATTTAGACTAGAGTTGTTAGTACTTTTATTGGGATCATGTTAAATTCATAACTTTGTTTAGAAAGATTTTATATATTTATGAAAAATACTTTTGCGGCTTGGTGGGGAGGTACTGGAGAAAGAACCCGGGGTGCCCACCTCTGAACTACATCTCTGGCCCTTTTTATTTTTTATTTTTTATTTTGAGAAGGGGTCCTACTAAATTGATGAGGCAAGACTTGAACTTGCAATCCTCCCACCTCAGGAGGATTGCTGAGATAAGTATGTGTGTGTCACCAGGCCCAGAGAAAAGACTTCTTGACTTAAGAACATTTTGGAACCATTCATTTGTCAGAAGTCCAAGGTGATTTCTGACCACTCACCTCCAGGCTAACCAGCGGATTCCACTGGACAGATGCTAGGGTTGTATTTTACTTGAAAGCTCAATAACCCAGAAAAAGAGAGTGGAAACTGGCAAATGATTTGCGTTGCTTTGGTGGAAGTCTTACTGACATCATGGTTAATAATGTGGAACATATAAAAGCACTCAATCAGTGAGTTTTTCTGAATGGCATGTCCACATAGCTCAGCAAAGCCATTTCATTATTTTTGGATAAGTTTGACCCTATGCAAAAATTATGAAATGACCAATTTTGGCAACCTCATTCTTCCCATTATTCATCATTTCCCCAATCATGGCTTCCCTTCCCTTCCCTAAAGCATAACTTCAGCTATCAATCACACAATGTTTCTGTTTTCCTCTTAACAAAACTTATTCCTGGGAAAGATTCTGATATTAGTCATTTATATCCCGATATGAGATTCTTTCTGTCTGACAGTGGGGGGAAAAAAAGAGTGTATAGATTTAAAAGAGCTTTGAGCACCTGGGAGCAATTGGAGGAGGCAGGCAAAGGAAACTTCCAGGTGTCCCTGAAATATTACCAGGTAGAGTTGCACTGTCTACACCTACTTTCAGGCTTAAGAGGACTCTGCAGGTCCAAGGAGATGCTTGTCTCTTCCTTCCCTCACTCGAGAAGAATCCCAATGCAAGACAGTGATTTCATTGTGACCACAAATTAACAGGAGGCTGCCCAGAGGAATATGTTTCCCTTATCTGCCAAGGCTTGGCAGTGAGCATCCGGATCAGAGTTCTCCCTCCGTACGCCAGAAATGGTGTGATTAGAAGCAAAAACATGAAGTGCATTACATGCAACTTCTCTCATACCACATGCAAAGTAATCAGTCTTCATCTCTGGCAGCCACACCAGGGAGTCTGTCTTTCCCTTTTTATTTATTGACTTGCCCTCAGCCAGCCTTTAACGTATTTGTTTTTGTCATCACAAGGCTTTTTGCTTAAAATTCAGCCAGTTCTACTTCCTTCCTAGGATATAGATGGCTCATCTGTTAGTTTCTTTTGGTATTAGTGACCAATACCCATGCCGTGCGGTAAAATAAAGCTTGCATTATTCTGATTTAGGGACATGGAGTCTTTTTGGTACAGCCGTTCAATGTTGTAAAGAGCTGAGAGTCTTCTCTTTGGAGTCAGATTCTTGCTGGTTCCACTTGGAGAGTCCCCAGCTCTTCTGAGGCCACCTTCTGGGGAGCCTGACATTGCTCGGGACACAGCAAGAAAACCTTGATGTGCCCCAGGCTCCATTCTCCACTGCTACTGCTTTGGAAGGGAAACTTTGTGCCTGTCTCCAAACACTGCATTGAACACTTGAAAAACCCAGAGCTTCACCCTCAGGTGTAAGGGGAGTCTTTGGAACAAATGTGAAAGGAATTTGTTACTGAAGTTCCTGAATGTGAGACGCCGAGAGTTGAGAACTGTACTTCATTTTTAAACACTGTGGCAGAGTTACTCTGCTTCAAGAACTAACTGCAGTGCACGGTATTAAAGGCCCCAATTCCCTCTGACAGTGCTTCTTTTCTCTCAGCTTCAAAACTTAAACAGAACGGTAAATGAGACTTGGGATGAGAGAAGGAGGATGCGATTCCACCCACAGGAGACGTTCTTGGCCCATCCCTGTTTGAGCTCCTCCCTCTAAGTCAGGCTATCTAGTTTCACCTCTGGACTTCTGATTAGGCTTAAATAAAGTGCACATCACAAATCAGGTATGCAATAATTGCAATAATTTTATTTTGTAGGTCTGAGGATCGAACCCAGAGCCCCATACATGCTAGGGAAGCACTCTACCACTGAGCTACGCCCCCAGGCTGTAATAATTTATTTTTCTTTAACTCTGGTTAATTTTATATGAAACCTTGATGCTGTAGTGGCAGAAGAAATATATTCCCCACTAATCTAAGTTTCCACTTAGTCACCTTTCTCTTTGGGGAGACATCTGCAGCACAGGGCACAGAGGACAGTGTGGGGAAAGGGTGGGAAGAAATGCTTGGGTCCTGAGAGCATCCACCACGTAGCTTTCGGCTTACTGGTCTGTCAGCTCTTTTGCCCCAGCTGTGATCCCTTACTCCTCTTCCTTAGGACCCTGGAAGGCAGACTCTCACTTCTCAGGGGACTTGCTTGATGACAGTTTCCACTACTCTCTTTTCATGTTGCATGCCACACTGAGGCATGAAAATCTCTGCAGGACCACCATGGGTCCTACCCTCTGCCTAGACTCACTGCACAGCCATTTTGTTCCTCGCGACTCATTCATTTAAAGGGGCTTTCTTTTTATATTTCCCATTTAGGATCCTATATTTTCTTTAACATGTGAATGAACTTATATAAAAAAAGCAGTTTTATGTGCTTAATTTTTCAGCATATTGTCTGTCACTCATTTAGAGCTTCCTTTTAAATTACAAATCCCTTTTACATACTTTGGGGTCAAAAATCCCACTCTAAAAGGAATATTTTTCATTGATTATACAAGTTAGAAATACAAATAGCTCTTAGAAGATTCAAAATGACCTATGTTAAATAGCATAAGAAAGGAAGTTATTTTTGAAATTCTTAAAGGTAGTTACAGCAAAGATCAATACTGAGCCCAATATTCAGTCATGTATACCTGAAGTCAAAACCGCGCACCTTAGTACAAACCCCTCGACATGTGCATACATGCTTAAAAACAGAGTAGTCTAGAGATGAGGAGTGGGCAGACTGTGGCACAGAAAAGGGCATGGTGCAGGGGGGAAGGAAGGAAATTAAATTAACATGTAGAAGGTACCTGCTAAGTGCCTGTTACTTCTCAAGCCTGTGATGCAAACACTACTGCCCAAATTTGTAGAGAAGGAAACAAAGCCTCAGAAGGATTCGAAGTCCCACTCTACAAGTCTATTAGCAGCAGAGGTTGGCCTTGAATCTAGGTCAGTGAGTCTCCAAAACATCCTCTTTTACAACACCATTTAATTGTAGTCAACTCGGTGCCCAGGGTGTGAATATAGGTGTTTGGGTATAATTACCCTGTGCTCTTTTATACTTAGAAAAATCCATGCTAAAGTTTCAGCTAGAAGAAATACAATGGAAGAAGATAGCCAACTATACTCTCTTAAACATATTATATCCATTTCACACATTGAAACAAGGTTGACTACAACCAATCTTGTTGAAGATATTGATTTGATCAGTGCAATCTTTCAAGATATGATCTGGGTCTTTAGCAAGAGCTATACTATTTTTGCAATCCATTGAGTGGTGACAGGAGTTCACTTCACACCATCGCAAATTTCCCAGGAGAGCTAATGAAAGCTTGCAGCTTGGTAACATGTGGGAAAGTGCAATATTTTACTCACAAAGTAAAAGTAATATGTCACTATTGCATGGTACAGTAACAAACTATGTGTGCATTGTAAGTGACATGGAGTTAAGCAGAGAGAGCAAGGGTAAGTCTTCATGCAGAGGATGTATCTGAACCTAGCAATAGCTGGAGAAACTGCATTTATGCAGCCAGACACAATGGATTTGCTTCTGACACTCAGTCTAGCGATTTGGGATATAAATGCTTTCATGTCTTTATCTCCAGTGTGAAATTGGAATTCAGACGTTTTAATTTTAAAATCAGTTTTTGCAAGTGCCACTCACTGGGTAACACTTTTGGTTCCTAGAGACTCATTTGGTCCCTTAGCGAAATAAATAAAATCTACTTTAGACTAATTTTCTTGAGTTCTAATCTTTTGCATAAAATGCTTGGTAGAATGTGTAAACCTTGTATAACTAATGTTTCAGTAAGTAGCCTGAGATCTTTTTGCTCCTTCATGTGAACAAACCAAAAATCCAAATTTAACAACAAAACCCCATTAGATGATCCATGTCCAACCCAAACAGAATCAGTCTTTGCAAACTTTTCCTGTATTTTCACAGCAGCTACTTTTTTTGTCCTCTTTTTTTCTAATTAATCAGTATATTGATTTCTAAACTTGCCAAGTGAAAGGGAAAAGTTTAAAAAGATGTTAAGTCAGTGTGTAGAAATGGAGACAAGAACTAGTAAATCTAGTAATATATGCTTAGCCAGTCACTTACCCATTGCCAGCAAAACTGCTTCGGAATAAATTCTTCCTCTTCCAAAACATATTTACTCTTTAAAGTAACAAGAAAGAAATCAAATATCTCAGGAACATTGAAAAGTTCTAGGTGAACATTTTATTTCTAATTTTAAATAAAATCCAATGCTTTGGTGCAGTAGCTTGTATTACCCCAGAGATGCTGGGACAGTCTCAGGTAGAAAGAGAAACATGTGCTTTTCTGTCAGGAGCCCAGTTTCCCAGTCCTGAACCACAGATTCTTAACATGTGGGTCCCTGTAGTAGCCCAGCCTCACCAAGTCTGGTTTCCTACCTTATAAAAACTGAGATCAATAAACCTCTGATCTCATGGGGCCAAACAAGGTAATATTTGAAAGTATTTCTTATACTCTGAAAGTTAGTATGGATTTGCTAAAAATATAAAGCACATTGGAAATGATATATATTTACAAGTGTAGTTTTCTTTGCAATTTTCTTTGCCATCGTAAGGAATTTCAACCACATGAGAACTTAAATAGACTTTGAAATGGCCCAGGCAAGGATCCACCACCACCACTGTGAACATCTTTTTCCAAAGGGGAAAAAAAATGAATCAATTTCTAATCAAACAGTTATCCCTTTATTTATTTTGTTTTTAAAATAAAGTCCACATGTTAGTTTGAGATGCACTTATTTAGCAAATATTCTACTTGGTGCTTCCTGGAATACAGTACACTGTTATGAAGGAACTTTCTGGGACTCACTATTTCATGGAATTTGTACGAACAGGGGCAACCTTTGCAATTCTGGTACCAAGCACTGAGAAAATTCGGTATGTGTTGTTTGAACCAGCCACTGAGCTGCAGTTGAAATGAATGCAGTATAATAAAGGGAAGAGACAGGCCAGGAGCTGACAGGCACTGAGGCCAGGGGACAAGGTCAGTGTTTGAGGAATGTTTGTGTGTTTCAGGGGCCTGTGATTCCCTGTTCGACTGTGCATACAATTGTATTTGGGTGAACAGATAGATGAAAATGGCAAGCAGTAAGAGATGAGATGATTGAAAAGGAAAATCAGGCAGGTCAGATGTACAAGGCTAGCTACATTTGCAGGTCCATTTATGTGACATTTGGAGTAAAACCTTAAAAATTCTAAAAATTCTTGAAACAAATCAAAACCCCCTCTCTTCCTCTAGCTTGTCTTTTCATTCTGAGTTTCCAAATAAAAACTTTATTTTACTTATTTTTTATCATCTTATTATAGCTTAAGAATTTTTAAAAATGGGAAGTTATAGATGAAGAAAAAAAATCATTCTATTTGTGAATAGATTGGTGTGCTTCATTTTACTCGGGTGCCTCCCTGGTTTGAATTAGGCTCTAATGGGGCCAAACACTGAGCTGAACATTGGTTTCGTGAGGAAAAGCCAAGTAGTCAATTTTAATTACTTGTTGCCATATCCTTAAACAATGCACCAAGCGTGGAAATGTTCAAAATATCTTTCCTTCTGTCTGATTTCACTTTAGTCAATCCAAATTTGGCATCACTGCTTTCTGAAATATTTTTGATTTTAGAGCAGTTGGTGATTTTAATAATTTAGTGTAGAGGAGAGAATGAAGAGAAAGAAATTGGAATTTAAAGCGCAATGGCAAAAAAAGTTAATTTAAAGTGATGTTTAGTCTAAAAAAAAATTAAAAAGGTTCCTTCCCGATGATGTTGTGTAATTGAACGGGTTAAGGGAACTGACGGGAGCGTCACCGGGTGTCTCAGTGGAGGTCTCTGGGGTCAGCCTGTGGCTCTAGTGCCTCACGTTAAACAAGGTTGTCAGTTTTCCATCAGATTGATTTTTCTCACAGGTCTGAAGGCCTTGTCTTATTTCACCTTATTTCCACAGGGGTTTTTAGCATTGCAAACATCCATTTGCTTTTGCTTCACATTGTGAAGAGTGATTTTGATGTGAGAGATAATCAAAGAAGAAACCTCTGGAATTGGAAGGCCTCGTTTTATATGTAGACCATGTTGGTTGGCTACCTTTTTCTTTCATTATTTTTCTCTATTGGAATGAATTACCTTTTAAAGATGGACCCAGTTTATCCAGAGTTGTCTTCTGCATTTGATTTTTTTTTTCAGGCATCTACTTAGAACAGAGGTTTCTAGAAGATTAAATCAGATGGGTTACTCCCTCCAAGACAACTTGTTAAATATAACCAAGGGCAGATTCCAAATAGACTCCTAGGAAATATAGATACTAATTTTTTAGGAGTTGATCTACCAAGCCCAGTGACATCTGCGAGGACCTAGGCCCTGAGTAAAGAAACTCACTCCTGGCTTGTAATACTTAGTTCCTTCATGTTAAATATTGGATCCCTCAAGTTTTTTTAAAAATTGTGTTCTGTGAGTTCCAAAAAAGAAAAATCATTTTCACTCCAATAGAAAAAAAAAAAGTTCCTTAAAATGACTTTTAGTCTTATGACTTCCTTTTGAGTTTTTTGGAAAGCTTATAAGAAAAACACCACATTTACATAAGTAGAATCAATTATATCTTCCATTGCTGTTCTTACACGTGCTTGGCTATTTCTTATTTAAATAGGAAGTCACAAAAATATACACCTCATGCATTTATGTTTTCTTAAACTTTTAAATATTGTCTTCACATACTTGATCCCAGTTGCTCCTCCTGGCACCACTGTGGATTAGGAGAATGGGTATTCCCGTCCTCCGTGTACTGGCATGAGGGTGTCCTGCCCTAAGGCACACTAGTCTGTGCAGAGCTGGGTACAGAAGCCACATCTCTGCACTCCTCAGCTCATGCCCTGTCCACTACATCCTGCTATTAAAGCAGCTTGTCAAAGACTACGAACCCCTCAAATGGATTCCCTGGTGATTTTTCCTTTCAAAAAAAAATGAAAATAGTTTCTTCATCCTCAAGACTACAATCACTTCATCACATTAATATTTATCTTTCATTTGGAGAAAATCTTCTCATTTCCAGACTCTTGACAAATAGTCCAGTGAATAAATGAACTCTGTTCTCTTTCCTACCTGCTAATTTATTAGCTATTTTAATATTAATAACCAGGGCCAATCTTGGGATGAGGCAAAACAAGTGTCCATGATGTCTGAAATCCTACTATTGTGACTTTTACTTCTTTACATATACCTTTGTCCCCAGTAGAAATGCAAATAATTCTCACAGAACCATGAAACATGAAATGAAATTGAGTATGTGCTTATCTCTTTAGTTATAGATACAAATTATAAAATCTAAAATGTACTGAAATCTATACCATCAGGTTCTAAGCTGAGCACTTTTCACATATTTTCTCATTTAACTTTTTAAAAATGCCAATAAACAGGTTCCATTATTATTCTCACTTTATATACTAGGAGATTGAGACTTCAGTGGTCGGAGACTTGCAACCAAGTAGAGGTAGGGCTGGGATTTTGAGCCCAGTGAGGTTGACCTCCAACCCTTGCTTTGAATAACCATGCTCTAGGAACCACTTTTCCTAATTATGAGAAACCTGGGGTCTAGTCAGGGAAAGAATGGCATAAAATGGGAACACAGAGGAAGGAGTGTCCCACTTTGCCTGTAGCAGAAAAGGTTTTAACAGAAAGAAAGTTGAGGCCTAGATTGCTAGCAGGTCTGTGGAATGGCGAGGGTGAGGTACAGCAGGCCTTCCAGGAAGAGGAAACAGCAGGTCCAAACTAAGGAAGATAATTGCAGGTCATTTGGTAGGGTTGAAGCACAGACATTTAGAAGTATGAGCATTCACAGAAGGAAAAAAGTTGAAAAGCTGCAGGTAAGTGCCAGATTACCAGGAACCTCAGGTGTGCTATGCTGGATTTTAGAATTTTCCTTTAATAAGGGACCATAAAGCATTTATTTTAGTAAGGTGCATATGATTAGATTTTTGTGAATAGAAGCAAGGATACCATTTATCAGACTGTTATAATACCATAGAAAACTGAACGTATTAACTGTTTATTCTATGTAACAAATTACTCCTGAGCGTCACAGCTTAAAACAACAAACGTTTATTATCTCACAGGTTTTGTGAGGAGAGTTGCGTGTCTCTGACTCAGGGTTTCTCACTGGTTGCAATCATCGTGTCAGCCAGGACTAGGACTGGAGTCATCTCAAGGCTTGACTAGGGAGTTTCCACTCACAAGCAGACTCACGGCGTGGAGGGCCTCACAGGACCCACTCCCAACCTCAGATGTATAGCTACTGTCAGTTCCCAGGTCCTCGCTGGCTGTTAGCCAATGCACCAATTTATTGCCATGTGGGTTTTTCCATAGAGCCACTCACAACATGGCAGCCGGCTTCCCTCAGAGTGAGGCTCTGAGAAATAGGGAAGTAAGAGGTGAGGAAGAGAGGAAGAGAGAGGCTGAGAAGGCAAACAAGATGTCAGATGTCAGTCTTTAGGGATCTAACCTCAGAATTAATATCCCATAACTTTGGTCATATTCTCTGTTAGAAGCACATCTGGGTTCAGACTACTCAAGGAGAGGGATTACTCAGGAACATGAATTCCAGGAGGCAGGATTTTAGCAGCTGCCTACCACCCTGGCCTTTTAGAATGTTTTTTGAGCTGCCTACGGTTGGCATTTATCAGTATAGGTTGGAAGTAGAAAAGGAAAGTTGGGTCAAACTATAATTCTGTGTGAAGCAATGTTTTTCAAGAAAGCACTATGGCAGCTGTGTTTGAGAATGGGCATGCCCTTGATATGTTCTCATAAATATTCAGCACCCTCTGTGCATAAGACACTATGCACAGGTAATATTTTAAAATGTTGATCATCTGTTTCTTACTGGGGCTCAGTCTCTTGTGGCCTCGTGATAATTAAAGTCTTTGCAATGGTATAAAAATGTGAGGTTGCAAGCTCTTGCCTTCTCCTGTAGTGTGCCTCAGATGGCCAGGGGAAAGGCCAGGCACTAGGAGTTGTGACCTTAGCCAAAGAGGCAGCTCTTGTGGCCACTCCCCAGGAGGGGCCAGGTGGGGGAAAAGGCAATGTTCAGACACAATTTGCAAAACCACACTATGTACAGGCTGATATAAACAAACTACCTGGAATGTAAAAGGGATGAAGACAAGAATCCCAGATCCAATGCTGCCTTCATTCAAGTAAACTCAGAATCAATTGTTTTACAAAAACTATAATTTGACAGTGGCAGAGTTCATGGTTTGCAAACCTAAACACATTATTGATGGGGGCATTTTCTGCTTGTCTCTACTCAAAGGGGATTACATGCTTAAAAGAAAAATAGTAATCATTTAAGGCCATTTCTTAGGTAACTTAAGCAGGCTAAACTGCTTATCCCAGAAACCATTACAATAACAGTCCATACTACTGAGATCTAATACCCAAATGATGATTTACTTCTTACAAATAGTATTCAAGACTCAAAAGTAATTAGGACAGTGTCTTAGCTTGTTGAAATGGGATTTTACTTATATTCAGATAATTAAGATGAGTCAGTGGTTTTCCTGAAGTCTCCAGATAATTGCTTCATTTACCCTCTTGGGACATATGGGGAATAACTGAATCCCGGTGCAACCCACAAAAGAGTCCCATGTGTCTCAGAAGATGTAGGTACTTCACATGTTGGTACAAAATTCAGTTCATTATTCAAGAAGCAAAGAAAGTACAGCAGTCCTCAGATAATTGAACACCCAGCCTGTCAACACTCAATGTGATACATTAACACGTGAGAAACTACAGTGAATTACAACTTTCTGGAGAGCTGTATGACTAAAGCCGTCCACAGCCAAGCTTTGGGGAAAAACATACCACAAGAACCAGAGAAATAATATTCTTCTACACTAATATGCCCCAAATTCTTCCATGCTGCTAATTGAATTTGTGTTCTGTTAAGCTATTCTCTGTGTCACCACACAAGACTGTTGAGTTGTGTGTCATGTCATGAAGCGTGGCTCCATTAGGGAAATGGAAACCCTCTCCACAGAGTACTGTTCATGCACACAGGACCGTCTAGATGTCTGCCCAGCTTCTTTCCCATTCTTTCTTCACATCCCTCCTCATTCAGCTTGACCTGTAACATGCCAATGGTTGGACCAATCCTGAACTACTTATGTCTCACAAAAATCCAGCAAGAGGTTGAAGCTGGTGCCCCCCACATCACGACATATTTATAGCCCTAGTGTATTTGGAAGTTAAAACTGAGAACTTGTCATTGCTTGATACACAAGTATCATAATCACACCTTATATTGGCAGAGCATTTTCCACTTTCTTTCTTTCTTTCTTTTTTTTTTTTTTTTGCGTTGCTGTGGATCGAACCCAGGGCCCTGTGCTTGCAAGGCAAGCACTTTACCAACTGAGCTATCTCCCCAGCCTGCATTTTCTACTTTCTAAACCACTAAATCTTTTAAAAATTTATTTTCAGTGACACACAAGGCAAGTATTACTAAATTTATTTTTTAAATGAAGAAAGGAACATAGAAAATTGAGTCACTCATCTAAGTTCACACACACATTTGGTGGCAGGACTGGGATGATATATTATCCTTTCCAAAGAAACTGGTGAAAATGGATCCTCAACACCTCTCCTCTCTGTTTTCACCAATTAGTGCAGCAGAATAAGCCCCATGGCACATGGATTTTTAAGAAACCAGGACTTCACTGCTTAACTGCGCCATCCGCCCCCTCCGTGAGGCTGTTTTATTTCCTGCTCTTAGGCCAGTCTCCTGATCCTCACTGGACCCAGCACCATCAATGCCTCATCCTTGCTACCTGGAATTGCCATATTCCTGCAAACCAGGACTGTGCTCTTTTCTCAGAATGCTCTTTTTAGCTCTTTCCTCTAAAGGACACCTGTGTCTTCCCAGTGATTTTACATTCCCTGCAGCTCTTTCTGGTCTGCCTGTTTATTCTCTGTCATCCAATATTCCTCATGACTGACAGGAGGTGGTCAGAGGTCTCTGTACTTTCTGATCATAGCAGCCCGCCTTCCTTCTTTACCAGTCCCATCCTGATGAAACCTTTCAGCTATACCACCCTGTCTCATTTCCAACCGCTCTCCCTTACTGACCTGGGAGTTACCTTTATTCAGTTGTTTTTTAACCCAGCGTGGACTCCTGATACGTCTTTTTTAAAAATACATTCTTTCAAGTTCCTGCCATTCTTTAATACCTCTGTTTGCCTTTATTATGCCTTTCCTGACCATGGAGCCCATAGACACTGTTTTGCATTGAACTTCCATATCAGTTACCATTACTACTGTTTTGACTACCACTATCGCTACTTCCAGTAGCACTAGTCCAACTACTACTACCTGTATCAACATCACCATCTGTCATTCATCAGGTAACATCACCATCTGTCATTCATCAGGTGGATGTTCTGTGCCAGCCCTGTTACTAAGTTCTTCACATGAATCTCTTTTCTAATCTTCCCAACAACCTTGAGAAGGAGGTCCTATTATTATCCCTATGTTACAAATGGAGCCTGGGATTTAGCAAGACTTAACTATCTATATAACATTATATACCTATATAAATTTTAAAAATGCCTTTTACTAACCCAATCTGTTTTCCCAACTAAATGACAAACTCCTTATGGGCAGGGACTGTCTTTCCCTTCTTGGCACCTCCTAAGCCTAGAGCTATGGCCTACACGTCAGAGCTCAGTAAATCCTCATCAATGAAGGTCACTTCAATGATATTCAACACATTTCTTTGAAGATCAACTTTGCACCAGGGTTATACAAACACTAGATGTACAATGATAAAAACAAATAAAAGCTCCCTCACAATCTATGGTAACATGATAAAGACAGATAATTACACATGCAATTTAGAGTCAAGCATGCTTATATTTTGGGGACCAGAACAAGAGTACAAATAGAGGCCCACATGCCATATGCCTAAATGTTTAAAGCTAATAAACTGTCAAACAAAATATGTTCTGTTTTCCTTCCTTGACAATTATATTTCTTGGAGACAAAATTGAAAAATATGAGTAAAATTATGGCCTTTCTATGACTTAAAATTGGCAAAATGTCAAAAATGACTGAATTAATTGTTATTGCATATGTCTGGGTATGCTGGTGAAGAGCTGGAGATGTTTGAATGAGTAATAAAATAAAGACATACATAATTCATAAACTGTCATAGATTCCATAAAATTTATTTTTTCTTCATTTCAATAAAATCACTAGTTAAGATGTTATATTCAAGATTTTTCATAAAATGTGTAATCTACTGAGATATATTCAGTTAAAATATTGATACAATTATATTCAAATATCTATAAAATTTAAAATTATTTTCATAAAAATATAAATTAAAGCTTAAAAACAAAAAATTTAAATTGTCATATTTTTCAAAAAAATGTTCCCTTTTTGTGTGTGTGTGTGTGTGTTCTTGGAATTGAACCCAGGAATGCTTAACCACAGAGTCACATCCCCAACCTTTTTATTTATTTTTTTAAATTTTGAGACAGGGTCTCGGTATGTTGGGGAGGCTGGTTTTGAACTTGTGCCCCTTTTCTCTCAGCCTCTCTAGTTGTTGGGATTACAGGCATGTACCACCAGACCCAGCCTCAAATAAATCTTTCTTTTAACGAAGTAAAATGTGGTTGCTGGGGGTTTGGGAGAAAATAAAGAGTTGTCATTAAAGGGGTATAGAATCTTGGTTTTGCATGAAGAAAAAGTTCTAGAAATCTATGGCACAACTAGGTATATTTAGTTAACACTACCATATTGTTCACATAAAATGATGAAGATGGTAAATTTTGTACTATTACTTACCACAATAAAAGATCTTTTTCTTTTTTTTTTTTTAAATAGATTTTTTAATGCTTGGATTGGCACAGTCAATGATTCAATATGTCACTGAGCCCCTCAAATAATCTACAAATGCAGCATGATCTCAATTAAAATACCTGTGGAATTAAAACTACACTGAGATTTCATCTCACTCCAGTGAGAATGGCAATTATCAAGAATACAAGCAACAGATGGTGCAAACTGGTGCAGCCACTCTGGAAAGCAGTAGGGAAATTCCTCAGAAAACTTGGAATGCAACCACCATTTGACCCAGTTATCTCATTCCTCAATTTATACCCAAAGGACTTAAAATCAGCATACTACAGTGATTGCAGCCACATCAATGTTCTTAGCAACTCAATTCACAATAGCTAAGCTATGGAACCAACCTAGATGCCCTTCAACAGATGAATGGATAAAGAAAATGTGGTACATATATATACACAATAGAATATTACTCAGTCAAAAAGAATGAAGTTTTATGGCAATTGCTGGTAAATGGATGGACCTAGAGACTATCATGCTAAGTGAAATAAGCCAATCCCAAAAAAACCAAAGGCCAAATGTTTTCTCTGCTAAGTGGATGTGCTGATACATAATGGAGATGGAGTAAGGGAAGAATGGAGGAACTTTGGATTGGGCAGAGGGGAATGAGGGAAGGGGACAGAGGTATGGGAAAGATGGTGGAATGAGATGGACATCATTACCCTATGTATTACATGTATGATTGCACAAATGGTGTGACTCTACATCGTGTACAACCAGAGAAATGAAAAGTTGTACTCCATTTGTGTGCAATGAATCAAAATGCATTCTGCTGTCATGTATAACTAAGTAGAAAAACAACAAAAATAATACAAGTAACAATAAGTGTTGGCAAGGATGTGGGGGGAAAGGCGCATTCATACATTGCTGGTGGGACTGCAAATTGGTGCAACCACTCTGGAAAAACAGTATGGAGATTCATCAGAAAACTTGAAATGGAACTACCATTTGACCCAGCTATCTCACTCCTCAGTTTATACTCAAAGGACTTAAAATCAGCATACGAGTGATGCAGCCACATCAATGTTTATAGCAGCTCAATTCACAACAGCTAAACTATGGAACCAACGTAGACACAACCACAGAATGGGAAGTTATACTCCATGTATGTGTGATATGTCAAAATACACTCTATTGTCATGTACAACTAAAGAGAACAAATAAAAAAATAAAATAAAATACCTGCAGGATTTTGGAGACTTTACTTACTTTTGGAAAAGTAAACACAAAAGAAAAAAAAAAAAAAAACAGAAAAAAATCCTAAAAACAAAGAGTAACAAGCAGGAAGTGGGCGTCCTGTTATTAAAACGTTTTTAAATACAGCATTTCAGTGATCCAGGCCATTTGGTACTGCTGAAGGACTGGACAGGCGGGTTGGCGGGACTCCGCCTTTCCGTGGGAGTCGGTGGATGCCTGTTGGTTGGGAAGCAAGGATCTGGAGAGGACGCAGGGTGTGGACCTTGGAACCAGGCGGCCTGAGCCGTCCTCCAGCCTGTGACCTGGCCATCTCGGGGTCTACTCTGGGCCGCTTTCAGTGCGTTGTGAGAATTAAATATGGCGATGCACGTGGGGCGCTCGGAGGGTCTGGGGCGCAGTGAGGGCACCCCCTCAAAGACCTTTTTCTTTTAAAATGTTAAAGTTGATGTATTAAAATGAAAAAGCAAAATATAAATAATAATTAATGAAGACCAAATTTTAAATAAAATGATTTAAATAAAAACCATGTTTATTTAATTTTTAAACAAATTTTATTTTACTTAAAATATTTAACTATTTTTATTTAAAAACCCTATTTGCAGTTCTACTACTAAATTTCCATCTAGCTGTCGGTAAAGAGCAGTATCATGCTTTACTCACGTTACTTACAGACCTATGCATACATAGAAATTTCAGAGTAATAGCAGCATGTAATTGTTGTGAATGTCATGGTAATATGTGAGTACTTTTGAAATAAAAGCAGGGAAATGGACACTTGGCACCACTGAGAAATGGTGCTTTGATATGCATGAATCCACTGCATTCATGTTTTGTGAGAGGAAGAATTTGACAAGTTAATTAGACTTTCTCTGGCCTAAGTATTTGAAATTCCTTCTGAATTCTAAGGCACTGTCCACCCTTTCTATCTGTCACCTTAGCAGATGACCCCCGCACCCTCCCACCCCATAGACTTTCATGACATTTGAATGTGGTCACTTTTTTCTCTTTTTCTCTTTTCTTTTCTTTTCTTTTTTTAAAGAATCTAGGACAAGAGTTGTGACAAGTAAGTGTTTCCCTGGGGTTTACAGATGTTATTCAGGAGATGGAAGCTTAGGATTACAGGGATCCAACTACCAGCACTGAATTTAGGTTCTGGAATGATAACAGGGCCTAAGGAATCACCAGGCAAGTAAAAATTAGCATCTCTTGGCTTTCTTCTTCTCCATTGCTGGAGCTCCTCCCTATCCTTCTGGCCTTGCTGGAGGTTCCAAGCTTTCCACCGACAATTCATTGTGGCACCTCACTTATTACGTGCTTTCTTCTGTCTCTTTACATTTTCCTCGCTCTTTTTCCACAGCAGAACTTCTGTTACTTCTGGTACAAAGTTTGTAACTCAACTATGATTTATTCTCTTCTAAATGGTGTCATGAATACCCCTTCCCTAAGAGTAGACAAATCGAGCAGGCTTCTTTCTAGATTACATTCTTGAGTTTCTTTGGCCCTTCTGGATCCAACACTTTTCCCCAAAAAGGCAAACTTCAGCATAGGTACTCAGTGAGGGTCATATTTTGGGATAGATGGGTAGACCTTAGTATCTCTACAATACTCATTACAAGAATGTCCTAATTCTGAACTCGTTTTCCTCAAGTATTTTTAATTCAGCAAACTAATTCCATTCCCATTAATCAACCTTCCAGCATTTTTTCCTTTTATTCTAGTTTAATTTTCAAAGGTTAAAATGATACTCACTTTTAACATACCCAAGGAATCTGTCTCACTCTGGTATTCCTTCTTGTTTAACTATTAATCCTTCAGAGACATAAATAAAGTTAGGAAATCAGCTGGATCTTAAATAAGCCCCTATATTTGAATTCATGAATTTGATAAATTACACTTTGGAGGAGTCTAGACCATCATGTGTAACATGTTCTTTAAAATCAGATTTTGCAAGAAACCCTAACTTACATGCTAAAGACCTTACATGACAGCAATAGCAACATTTGTGACTTTTGAAAATGCCAACTAAGGATGGCAAGAAAACTAAAATCCTTATGAAAGATAATGAAAGTTAATTTCCATAGACACTTTTCAAAATTAAATAGTTGAGACACCTTACATTTTTCTCATAATTCTAAAAATAATTAGATCACAATGTGGATTAATTTCTTGTCACATTTAATTTTTTAGACAAAAGCTGTTGTTCAGTTATGAGCACCAAGAAAGAAAAAAAATCCCCAAATGAAACCATTTGAACAATGTTGCTTCCCAATTTTGCCCTTGCATCTTGCTCTAAGATAAAGATCAGGCCACCTAGAGTTAGGACTGCAGACCAAGATAGGGTTTGTACACTGGTTCCTTATTTTCAAGAATCACAATAATGAAATCAAGTTGGTGATTAAGAAAGAAATCCTCACATTAACGCCTCACAATATTTCAGGTAATGATTTGAGTGTTCAAAAATCTTATTCTCAAGAATCAAAAATGGAAAAAATTATACATGTAGTGTTCCAGCAGCTAAAATGGGCTATTAACTCAAGATACTCTGGTTGCCAAGATCTTTGATCAGATCTAGGTTCTGATCCCAGCTCCACCATCTACTCCCTGGGTGACCTGGAGTAAATGCCTTCACCCTTCTGAGCCTTGGTCTCTTCATCTACAAAAGTGAGGTACTAATAAAAGTTGCCCATCAGGTACAGGGAAGATGAAATGAGAGAATGCATGTAGAGGTCATGGTTCATTTTATTTCAGAAAACTACACTGAGGAAGCCAGCTTGACTTTCAGGACAATTATAAGATACTGTCTACATGACATCAAATAAAGACTTACAGTGAAATGGCTTTGAGATGTAGAAAGAATCAGACTATCAGGGGATTCATCTAAATCCACAGGCTCTGAGAGGTTACAGGACATTTTTAATTTAAGTATGTGGTGACGGTCTTAATTAACGTCATCTCCTACATATTCTAGGAACTACGTAACCTTTGAACTCTCAACCAACTGGCCTCTCTCCTACTGTGGAGAAACTCCGAGAACACAGCCTTAGTCAGGGTGACAGCAAGGAAGCTGCAAGGGGTGCTGGAGGGACCTGAGGCTGAGGGGATGACAGAAGAAACCTTCAACAGCTTGCACTCAGCAGGGGATGGCTGTGAGACCAGTCCGAGTGGGCGGGCAGCATCTGCTAAGGATGACCAGCCTCATTCACTAGCTAAAATACTCCCTAAACAGCTGAGGTGGAGGCGATCTGGTGGAGAAGCCAGAAATCTGGATCCCTCAGCCTAAATTGGGGAAAGGATCTCCCCACACTCCACCCCCATATCCACCACTCTCTCTGCCTTCCCTGATCTTTGCTTTCATCTTCTGCCACCCAGGCCCATCGTGTGTCCTCTCCTAGCCTATGCAAGGTGGAAAATGATAGGTTCTGGAGTCAGACTACTTGAGTTCAAACCCTCCCTCTGCTGTTTTGTAGCATTTGACCTTTAATTTTCCACTTACTCATCATAAGATGGGATCAATTAACACACATTACATAAGTGGTTGTTGAACATTAAATTGCATAATATAAAGTTCCCAACAAACATAGCTCCTATTCTCCTTGAATAAACAGTTATTTCCTGAGTGTCCAGGGCATGTCAGGCAAGGTACTAGAAGTAGGGGATTAAGTAGGGAACAATTCCCAACTGATTGTCCTCCAGGACAAGGGTACAGATTCCAATAATTGTACAATGACAATAGTGATATGAAGCAAAGGCATGTGGTGTTAAGAAAATACATAATAAAGGCCAGGGAAGGCTTCAGAGAATGTGATAACTTGGCCCACATCTGAAGAAAGCATCATCCACTTCTGCCTGGTCCCTTATGTCCTCGAGGCTTTCCTTCTCCAGCCTCAGAAATCAAGCTCTTCTCTCTGCCCAAAGGAAGCCACAATCCATCACCAGTGAACTGTGTTCTCCGGCCCTCTGCCTCTGTCCTGCCGGTGAAATAACGAAGTAGTGGTAATTAGGTGTGTGTTAGCTCAGAAGCAAGTCTGGTCCAGCATAGGCTAGAACTTCTGTTCACTTTGTAAAGGACCCTTTAGTTGCAGCCACAACTATGCATTTCTCACAATATATGTGGGAAATATTCTCCAGGGGGCCATGGTTCAAAGATGACTCTTTGTTAGGAGATTTAAACTATGATAGATTTAAGCATTCGGATAGCCTATATTAGGTGTACCAGAAAGTAGATGGATTCTTCAAGAGACAAGATCTGCAATTGCAGTATTGACCTGTGGAGACCACATACTTTGTCCAATGACTTCATTTCTCATATTTATAATCATTTTCCCATGGTAGTATCCCCTGATCCAGCCCACCTGGGCAAGTCCTGGCCTCAGATTCTGATTCAGTGGATCTACTCACTATTTCCTGGATCTTCTGGAACTTATACAGCTTCCTGTCTGACCTGCTAACCTAAATTATCCTGTCTCCTCTCTATATACCTCCATGAGTCTCTTACCCCCAAAGAAAAATTGACTATTCCACCTTCAACAACATCTGCTGGTCCTCTTCTTGTCTGGCACTCTCTCTGTCCAACAGGCCCATCAAGGCCAGGGCATAACCATATTTCCAGTGTCTAGCACACAGTAAGCACTTGACAAATTCCTATGAAATTGACTGGACTCTTTTTGACCATTCTTGCACTTCTGATTCCCTATAACCTAGAGCCTCTTCTTTTCATAAAAGCCAACAATATTTAGGAAAAATACATTACTTCTATTTTATCTCCTCCTTATTACATATTGACTCCTGAATCTTTAATTATTTCATATACTTTCCTTATCCTAAATCATTCCCTCATTTGAACTCTGAATACATTGTTGCTACTTTTGCAAAAGTTAATAATAATGTATTTTATCCTATATTTATTTGCCCAAAAACTATTCTTGAATATGTACATATATAGAAAGAAGTGTAGCAGAACCCTGTGAGTATTTATAATATTTGACTCACTCTAAAATGATTCTGGGATTTTTGCTGGGTCAGCCATCTGGCCCATGTACTATGGACTGTCTGGTGTCTCTCTGCAGAGTCTCCCAACCTTCCATCCCCTTATTTAGTTGGGTGACAGCTTGCTTCAGTGGTCAAATCCAGTCACCAACCTCTTTGACCCCTTCTCCCGTGGAAGCTAATCCCTGAATGGCTGTAGTGGACATGGTTGAAGTGGTGGCCACATGTCAGAGGTAGAGAGTGTGGAGAGGGGAGAATAAGAGACAGGGGGAGCTCCCAGCTGCATGACTGTCAGGGGCTTCTGGTGGGGAATCTGACAGAGTCAGGAGGTGAGAGGAGGACCAGCTGCTTAGCAGCTATTTATAAGACTGTCATATGGGGAAGTGTGTCTGGCCGGCAGAAGCAAAGGGGGGTGGCGGACTGAACTGGCTCCTTATTTAGCTTGATGACACACACACAGCCAAACTGTGAGAACCCACTCTGTGTGGAGACACCTGGTCAAATTTGCCTCCGCCAGACAGTGGCAAAGAACACTGACATTTCTCAATGGATTGAAAAATGGTAATGCATTTGGGGTTTCAGCAAGAACAATGAAAGTTTTTTCATATTTTTTATTTTTTCCCTTCTTTTTCTTCCTCGCTCAATCTCTTGGGCCTTCTATCAAATGAATGGGTGTTACACAAATCCTGGACTCAGGGGTCCAGGCCCCAACCTGATAGCCATGCAGCATTAACTAGGAAAGAACAGGAGTGGAGGTGAACTCTTCTTGAAACTGGGCAGGAGCAGTCAAAGACAAGAGTTTTTTTTAAGAAACAAGCTAGGCAGCAGGAAACAGTGTCTGTTGGTCTCCTGGAGTGGAGAGAGGTTAATAGCATGGTGTATTTGGGGTCCGTTTGGGGACCAATAGTATTTAATGTGTTTGTTATTGATTTGGAGAAGCGAGTAGATAGTAAGTTAGTGAAGGCTGTGGAGGGCACTAAGTTATTTCACTTAGTAAACACCACAGAGAGTTGTGAAGAATTCAGGAAGGATTTTCCATGGAGTTAAAGAAATTAGGAATGAAAATGTCTTGTTAGATGATGTACTCCATCCCAGTGGGCCAGCATAGAATTGTTACTGACAACAGAAAATATTTCCTAGAGTTTAATCCAACCTCCATTTCTAAATGCCTTGAATGTGCTTACCTCCTCTGGGAATATGAAAGTTCTGTCTCTTCCCTAATGCCTGTCTCAAGTTTTTCTCTTTAAATTCCTCCTATTACATCTCACAGTTATACCATGGGGATGAGTGCTCTTTGTGGCACTTTTTGTACAACACAATAAAGGCAGACCATTCACATTCCTCCTAGTTAATTCTGCTCCAAAATAATTCCAAAATAACTCTTAAACTGTTTTGTCATTTTTCCTTTTTCCTAGTCCCCAAATTGTGGTAGCTGTCCTACTTCCTAAGCTTCCGTTTACATTCCAAAAGTAGTCTGGTTCCCAGGCCTGGCAAATTGTCCTGGTGGCCCCCTCTTCAGTTCCAGAGGGAAGACTATTATGGAATTGTTATACAAGTATCTATTTGCGTGTCTGTCCAATACGATAGCCTGCAGTTGGAACTCAAAGTTCTGACAACCACGTTTTTCAAGTGAGGATACTGAAAACTCATTCCCAGCTTACCATGTAGACTCACTCCCAGCATTCCAGAGTTCCACTGCCTAACTCTACCTATTTGTGTTTCCATTTACTATCTCCCAGCAAACTGGTTTTGAATTTCCAAAACAGGGAGTTCTAGGTTGCATGGAGCATTTCTTGTTGTTTAAAATACTCTTGAACATACCTAAAGATGGAGCAGCTTGATGAGAGCTGGCTCTTTAAATCAAAGTAAAATGAAAAACATGATCAACACTTCTTATCCTGGGTGCTTAACTAAAACCAGATCATAGATAAACCTATGTCCAGGCAGGACAATGGAGGAGGATCCCAGTGTTTTATGAGATTTTCAATCATGTTCTTCTTTCTCATTGGTAGTGTACTTCCATTTGCATCTCTCTTGCAATTGTGTGTAGCCACCAGTTAACCTCGCTGCTCCACAGAGTGTAGACAAGGAGATGGAGAAGATGTAGGTGGAAAAAATCTTCAAGTATTGTTGTTATAGTAGAACAGTTTTATAACTGTTCCCATTCTAGCAAAATAGGCTAGACTTAGAGGTCTCCCTGAATTGCCTACTCTTGTCAGGGAGGAATCTGGTACACCCAGCCCACGAAAATAAGCTTGAGGAATTATAGAACCATAGAGAGTTAGAGCCAGAGGAATCTTATAGGTCATTTAAATTTCCCCCTTGGCTTCTGCATGCTGGAACAGAGATAAACGGGGGTTTAGATTCTTTGTTTTTGTTTGAATGCAAAAACAACTCCATCAACTCATTAATTCAACATTTATGGATGCTGATATAGGCCAGGCATTGTCATAGGTGCTGATGACAAAATAATGACCAAGAAGGATTGGACCCTTCTTTCCAGGTGTTCTCAAATCAGGACATTCCTCTGAATCACCTAGGAAGCTTTTGTTATTCATTCACAAACAAATTTACTCTCCACAGTGGCTTTTGAATTTTGTTCATTTTTGATGTCAGAATGATCTGGTAACAATATCTGGTAACAGATATTGTTACCAGGAATCAAGAAAAATATTTCACAAACATAAATAAAAGAACTACCACTTTCTTCTTAGTAGTTGTGTGACCACAAGCAAAACCTTTCAGCTTGTTTTAAGTGTGCAGCAAGAGAGTTGGCTTCATTTTTGTCTCTTAAAAAAAAAAAAAAAAAAAAAATCACTTGCCGTTCTCCTGGGAATGTGCCTTCTCAGAAAAGTATGGAAGTTTGGAAAGGGATGTACAAAGAGTTTGAGGGTGGGGGAGGGGCAGGTTCTAGCCTCATCCGCAAGCTCAGTCCATTTAACACTGATAATCATGAGATGACAGATATTGTTACCAGATCATTCTGACATCAAAAATGAACAAAATTCAAAAGCCACTGTGGAGAGTAAATTTGTTTGTGAATGAATAACAAAAGCTTCCTAGGTGATTCAGAGGAATGTCCTGATTTGAGAACACCTGGAAAGAAGGGTCCAATCCTTCTTGGTCATTATTTTGTCATCAGCACCTATGACAATGCCTGGCCTATATCAGCATCCATAAATGTTGAATTAATGAATGAATTTCCTAAGGTCATAGGATGGTTTATAACAAAACCCTACAACTTCTGGCCCATCTCACTGCTGGAAGTATTTAAAACAAAAAACAAAAACCCACAACTTTATTAGCAATATCTTAATCACTCTTTTGGCAATTGTTTATTTAACTCCTCCTTAAAATTCCTCTCAGCAATGGTAACAAAAATAAAACCACCCAAAAGCTGCATACTAGTGGGTTCCCTCAATAATTTTACCACCAAAGGACATCGAGCACTCTCCCCTGCTATCCCCCACCTCAGAGTCATCTGTGCTAGAAAGATGATGGATACGCGTATTAGTCTCTGGTTGTAATGAGCACATCCATTATGAAAGCAATAGTAACTGCAACGGGGATTATGTGCTTGGTGAAAACATCTCCAGTGCCTTGTAAACACCTCAGCCTTCTGGCAGCCCCCCGTGGGCCTATTTACTGCCTCTACTATGCAAGGTAGCTACTGTCTAATTATACACAACTGGCTTGGTTAATCCTGTATAATAAAAATTAAAAACAATTCATATTTTTTTCTTTTACTCTCTTTATTAACTTTAAACTTTTAAAAGCCTCAGAGGTCCCTGTAGAATCAAAAGCTTATTAAAATATCAAGACATGTGAGCCTTTGCAAGCGCATATTATTACATTTGTTTTTGTTAACATGACAAGGCCCAAAAGAAGCTCAGCAGACTTTTGTAGATCAAAACAAAGGCATTGCAAGAGAAAGTGGAATGCCTGTGCAATGTCACCCACAGTCATGAAGAAAACAGCAGGCTCCCAGGAGCCTCCCTCTGCTGTAGCCCCGCTGGGTAGGGCAACGTCAAGGGAGACAGCACAGCTGGGGGAGCTGTTCCCCCTTGACTACCTAGAGCCTGTGGCCCTTTGAGCTGTCCTCAGGGAAGCCCAAAAGCTCTGGGGCTTTTGGTTACTTTGGTTACTTGACTGTAGAGCCCTGGGTTAGATCCTGTGTCTGCAGACAGGGGGATTGGAGAAAGATTGGGCAAGAGTGGAGAAAACACCCTTCCAGGTCCTGGGCTACTGGAAGGCTCACAGTGAACCAGGCAAAGGAGGTGGCTGCATGGCTTGTGGAAAATTTATGTGACTCTGTGTGTGCATTGGAAACACAGATACAATAGACACTCTGCATTCTCTTCATGGGCCATAGTGAAGCAGCAGGTCTGGTCTTTGGAATATAAGCTTTGGGCTGCCCTCCGAATTGTTTTTCCCTTTTGGAAACTGTCTTTTACCTTATTTCACTTCTTTATAGACTGGGGAGTTGGGTCAGAGTTGTGTATGTGGCATGATTGGGCTGCTGATCTCCCTGTGGTGGCCTCACACCCTGAAGGCTTTCAAATCTGCCCAGGTAAGACTTGCCACTATGTCTCAAAGTGGACCCTTCTTATTTCCTAACCAAGAAAGAAGTCCACATATTCTTGGAAGTATTAGAGAATTCGACTGAAATGGTTGGAGTGGTGGGGAAAGGTTCCCTTGCTTACCCATACTGACTAATGAGCACTAAGTAATTTTAATTGGTCTCAAGAAGCAGAGGAGAGTGTGAGTCCATGTAGGCCACACAGAGGCAATTATTATTCCAAGTAAAGAATTATCTATTGAGCACCTTCTGGGGTCAGGCACATTTGTTTTACAAATATGTAGTCTCCTGCTTGAGATAGGGAGCTATATGTTACTCAAATTCAAGTACCCCTTACAGCGGCTACACTTGGTACATATTTATTAAATGGATTAACTCCTTCATAATCCTTATGATGACCTCATATGAGGATTAATATTCCTGTTTAGCAGATGCAAAAAGTGAAGCTTGATAATTTGCCTGAGTTCTCACTTCTAACATTCTTCCCTTGGCTTTCAGGGTACTACACTCTCTTGCTCCCCACCACAACTCCTACACCTCCTTTCCCCGCTCCAGATCAGTTCATTTTAGAGTGCCCTCCTCTCTAAATTTATTCCCTTGGTGATCTCACTGAATCCTGTGGCTTTAAATACTGACAACTCACTCATTTTTATTTCCAGCCCAGACGTCTCTCCCACACTCCAGACCTATATGTATGAGAGCTCAGCAGCTCTCATCCCTGTTTGGAGTTTCGTTGGAGGTTTCCATCTCGACATGGTTTTCTTGACCAAACCTACTTTACATGCAGCTCTCCTCGACTAGTGATGACAACCCTACCCTTCCTGTTGCTCAGGCCAAATATCATACATGGTACTATGCCTGCTCTTTCTCAAATCCTACCTATCGTCTATCTTCAGAATATTTCCAATTTGGATCTCTTGCCAGCCTTTCAGTATTGATACAGTGGTCTGAACTTCAATTAACTTGTGCCTGAATGACTGCAGTGGCCAATCAGTCTCCCTGCCCTCCTAACACTGCAGCTGGACCACACCCCTCCTCTGCTCAAAATCCACAGCGTGTCTCATTTCACTCATAGTGAGACAAAAAAAAGTCAAAATCTTAAACAGTCCACAGGACCCAACATGACCTACCTCCCTCCCTTACCCATCAGGCCCCTTACCTGTCAGAGCCAACCTGGCTCCCACCTTTGTTTTAGCTGTTTCCACAGCCTGAAATATTCAGCCTCCAGAAATTCACAAGACTAACGTGACTTTAACTCTTGTGTAGATCTCACTTTCTCAATGAGGCCTCTAGGACAGTTTTCCTTAGCAATTGAGATAAAGACAGAAATGGAAAATGTGTAGGAATGCTTATAGCAAATTTCCATTGCACTGACATCCACGCAGGGTGTAGGTGGGACTAGCCAATACAACCACATTCTAAGGTGAGTCACACATGATGTGAGCTTGCACACTAGTTGTGTACAATAGAACTGTGAAATAGTCCACAACAGATTGGAATAAAATAAATAAATAAATAAATAAATAAACTAATTTCTTGCCGAAGTGAATTTGAAAGGAATTAACTTCTAGAGAGCGCATGAGAGTTGAGGAAGTTGTTCATGAAGAAATTAGGACTTGGAGGTTAATTGGGACTTCCCTCCAATGTGTTCAGTTGACCTTCCACTTTCATGCTCCTACAAGTTCATTTCTCCTTTTTTTCTGATTTTATCCAGGACCTTTTTTCTTTTTTTTCTCTAGAAAGTTATATGTGATCCACTTCGTTAACTTGGAGAGGGAAGGGGGAGAGGTAGAGCAATAGAGACAAAGAACACAGCTGCTGATCTTGACAGCTGCTGCTTCTGTTACTGAAACTGGGAATTAACTGAATTGGAGAGATTGGATAGAATTAGCAAGCTGTTGGGTGGATCCTCTGGGAACTGGCTCCTATGGAGCTGGTAGGAATGGGGGCTGAAGGAGGAGGAGTGATTGGGAAGCTCCCTGAAGATCCCCTGGGGGAGCCCTTGCCCTGGTTCAGCTGGAGCTGCAATCATCTGTCCCTTGAGCTGAGGGGGCTCGGTTTCCTCAGCTTTGCCCCTTCACAGAATCATTACCTACCTCCCCCCACAACAGACATTTCCTCCTTCTCTTTCTATCACCTGTGGTAAAGTAGTTATCTTGATCAGGGAAGCATGAAGGGCTCTGACATTTTAATTATCATCTGTCTCCTTGAACAACAAGAATAAGAGGAAAAACAAATCCCCTAAGAGTTACCTGCTGGAGGGTTTTGCCAGTTCTCATTTTACCCTACCTCTCATGGTATAGTAAAGTGGGTCTGGGCTGGAGTTAACAGAAAAGTGCCTATGGAAATGCACAGTTGTGTGTGACTGACAGAGAGGAGGGGTATGAACTTCATGAAGCTGGCATGTGGGGTGAGGAGAGTGGCATCATCTTGGCTCTATTACTTAGCACATCTTTGGACCATAAGCACATTACATAATTTCTCTTTGTCTCTTTCCTAATCTGAAAACAGGGCTAATACAAGTACCACTAGATTGATGTGAGGGTCACATGTATACACAGAATGTATATAAGGCTTTTAGCACAGAGTCAGATACCTTGTAAGTGCTAAGATAGTGGCAACTTGTGCTTTGGTTGAGTTATGTTTATGTGACTTGTAAACATAAAATACCAAAAATTTTGGTATTTTTTTCCCCACCTCTTGCTCTCTGCCTCAGTGTGTTAGTAGAATGCATTCCCCAAGAGATCCACATTCTAGTTCCTGAAATCTGTGAATATGTTATGTTACATGTCAAAGGGGAATTAAGACTGCTAATCAGAGGACTTTATTATAGCTTATCCAGAAAGGTCCAATGTAGTGACAGGATCATTAAAAGCAGAAGAGGGACAACAGAGAGGACAAGAGTGCTGCAAGGTGGGGTCTCCAACATGTAGCTGACTTTGAAGATGGAAGATCAGCCTCTGGAAGCTGGCAGAGACAAGGAAATGGATTATTCCCTGGAGCCTCTGGAAGGAATGAAATACCGGCCACACCTTCATTGTAGACCTATAAAACCCGGTTCAGAATTCCCACCTCCAGAACCCCAAGATAATAAATTTGTGTTGTAAGCCACTAAGTGTGTTCTCATTATTCCAGCAGCAATGGGAAACTAAACATAACTCTCCCTGTTGGACGTTTATGAATCTGTGCGATGGTCATAATGCTCTGGAAGAGATGCTTAGTACAAGCTCACTGAGCACCTGCTGTGTACATGCATTGTTCTAGGGTCAGGGGATGGAAGGAATGCAAGACTGTCTACAAGGACTTAACATCTAATGATGTTAAATATGCAACTTAAGACACAAAGTGCTAAAGTAGAGGTTATGGAAAAGAAGGTGTGGCATTCATTGGGGTATGAGTTTGAAGGCTGGCTAGCATCTGAATATTCACAGACTTGGCATTCATATGGAAGAATTATGTTTCATGATGTACATATGAAAGAATGCAGCCAGAGTGACTTTCTGCCTTTATGATGAGTAGACAATGCGGCAGGGTGAAGATGAGACCTAACTCTATTGTGTTTTAGATGAGAACGCTAGGATATATCACTGTATTGTCTTCATCTATAAAACATGGAAAATAGCCAGAGGGTTTTTAGAAAGATTAAGTGAGATATAACCTATGAAAGTACTTTGTAAATTATCTAAAGTACATAAAAACAAGATTTTTCTCTTTAATGTCTTGTAAAATTTGGTAGCTGTTATGGTTTGGATATGAACTGTCTTCCAAAAGCTCCTATTAATGCAGGAATATTCAAATGTAAATCATTAGATTATGAGAGCTGTAACCTAAAATGTCTATCTTGATTTGAATAGACTACCTAGGTGTTAACTGGAGGCAGGTAGGATGTGGCTGGAGCCGGTAGGCCACAGGGGGTATGCCCTGGGAGCTTCCATTTCTCACCTTAGAAGGACTGCATTAGTGTTATGTGGCTTTACCTCTGTAGCCTCTCTCCTGCTGGCCCCTACATTCACTGTTGGTGTTACAACCTCAATTCAGGCCTATTGTGTCCCACTGAAATATCTTCCAGTCATTGGAAGTCACAGAACATGGGCTTAGCATCAGTCAGAGCTGATTCAGTTCCAGCTTCTTCCATTCTCCATCCACTGGTTGGTTCATCTATTTGGTCATCTTTCTTTGTACCATATAATAAACACATATTGGGCAAGACATAAAGGATACTGAGAGAGATTGGCAATAGACTTAAACAGCTGTGTCTGAGTTTTCCCCTCTATAATTAAAATGGAAATCCTACCAATCTCTTCATAGAGCTGTAAGGATAAAATAAAGTCATACCGTAGACTTGGCACGCAACAAATGCTTGTACCTTTTCACATTTTTCTCTCCTCCTTGGTTACTTCTGAAAACCCAGTACTGATAACATCACTCTGCAGTTCAGAGACTTCCAAAGAGCTCTCATTTTTTATTCAACCAAGGGCCCACTCCCAGTCCTGAATTGATGGTCTTTTTATGTGTTTCAGACACACCCTATAAACTCATTGTTCTCCAAATGCTTCTCCAATTTCTGTCTCCTCTTCCTGGATTGCATCCTATCCCTCACTTTCTTGTGAAATCCTTCACAAAGTATTTCAGATGTCAGTTGCTCTGAAAAGTCCTTCTTGATCTCCTTAATCAAACTTGAATGTGACTCTTTTCCTCATTCATCTCTAATCTTTTCCTGTCCTTGGTTATCTTATCCTTAGTATCCTTATGGAACCTGACAGAGAGTAAGGGCTATGTGTAAACCTTTGAGCAGCAAACACTTTAGTAGGGTTTTTTGTTTTTTTTTTTTACAACACGGAAAGTACAATGATAGAGCATAAAGGGCCCCATCTTTAGAGAAGCAGGAAAGGCTTCTAGTTGACAAAGACACCAGACTGGGAAGTTTTGCCAACCAAAAAGTATTGGTGTCCATCTTGCCATCAGTAGTTGATTTATCTATTTCAGCTGTTCAAGTCCAGATTAATGGTTACAGCCATGCATTCTTTAAGGGCAGAGCCAGTTCAAATACCTACAGGTGTCAGAAATGCAACACAGGTGAGATGGGCAAAGTGTGAGAAATCCTGTAGACAAAGATCATATACTACTCACTGCTACAGGGGGTAGGGCTCCTTAGTTGCAGCCAAGCATTTCTGGTAGGAATGCATGCCCACGTTATTGTGTTGTCCAATTGTGTAAGAGAAACCAGGACTTTTGTTTTTTAGGTAAAATCTACAGAATTTAAATGCCAGCCATTTAAAAAATTGCAGATGGACTCAGTTACTGGATGCCCAATAGTAAACACTCTAAACACTCTAAACACTCCAAAGGGTCTTTTCAAAACAGGGCTCAATGATATCTAGGGGGGCCCTCATCACAGCTCTTGTGCCCCCTTTGCTTCAGTGCCCCCTCCAATGAGGCTTGTTACAGGGATTGATGTGCTTTGTTACTGAGCCTCAGGAGGAGTTTACTCAACACTACAAGAATATGGGGAAATACAACAAATTTCAGAGCCAAGAGACTGTGAATAGTCCAATTCTTCTTACCACTTGTGATAATGATATACTGTTTGTGGCAAATCATATAAGGATTTTGTGATCCTGACAGATGTATAAATAATAGATATACTTAATTTTGATAGCATGAATTTTAAGAAAGCTATTTTAGGAGAATTTTTTAGCAAGCAACATTGTATTAAAAGGTGGCACTATTTTTATTAAACTTAAGGGTAGAGCTATTGCTAAGATAAAATTATTCAAATTTTAACTTTTCATTGGGCATTTTTTAAACCAAGATTCGAAGAGAATTAAAGTTTATTCTAAAATGTACTGTGCCCTCACCAGCTGTGTGAGTGCATACACACACATCTGCACACTCACAAACTTGTACTTGTGCATGAAGAGATGGCAGAGTCTGTTTGCCTGAGTTTGCATTCTACACTCTGACTTTGACTTTCTTTGAGATCAAAGGAAACACTCAATACCTGCTATTATGGTTTGGATGTGAGGTGTCCCCCAAAAGCTCATGTGTAAGACAATGCAAGAAAGGTCAGAGAAAAAATGACTAGGTTATGAGAATCTTAAACTAATCCGTGAATTAATCCCTGATGGGCTTAACTGAGTGGTAACTGGAGGCAGGTGGGGTGTGGCTGGAGGAAGTGTGAATTGGGGGCATAGCTTGGCAAAGTGGAGTCTCCCTCTCTCTCTCCCTCCTTCCCTCTCTCTCTCTCTCCCTCCCTCTCTCCCTCTCTCTCCTTCTCCCTCTCTCCCTCCCTCCTTCCTGATCATCATGTGAGCTGCCTCCCTCTACCACACTCTTCCGCCATGATGTTTGGCCTTATCTTGAGCCCTGAGGAATGGAGCCAGCCTTCTATGGACTAAGACTTCTGAACTGTGAGCCTGTAAATAAATCTTTCCTCCTTTGCAGTTGTTCTGGTCAGGTCCTTTAGTCACAAATCTGACTAAAACATCTATAAATGATTAAATTACTACATAATAGAAATATTATGGCTATGAAAATTTTTCCCACCTTTTTTTAATTGGTGTATCACAGTTGCACATATTGATTAGTACATACACACAATACACAATACACAACACACAATACACAATATAACAATATAATTTGGCAACATCACTACCTAGCACTTGCCCTCTCCCTTCCCGATGGCTATGAATATTAATTAATGCAATCTTTGAATGAAGTATGAAAATTTTTTGTTTGAAAAATGTTATATAAGCATGTTTATCCCTGTGAAAATTTTGGATCATGCTTATTGAAATATCAGTCAGAAACCATGTAAAGCTTATGAAAATAAAAGAGTTACTTTAAATTCTGGTCTGTTTATTTTTCTCAGCTAAATTGCATCTCTACAGAGAATGCCACTAGGAAAAAAAAAAAAAAAGTGAAAGTAGGCCAAGAAGCACTGCAAAAATTAATAAAAGCCCAGAGTGCTCTTCCTAATAGAAGGTATCCTCTATGTTTCCAGAATACAAGTGAATGAACCCAGTGTTCTAAAAATGCTCTCATGAAGTATTTAACTTCTTGAGGATTTCTATTCAGCTAACATGTTCTGGTTATTCTAGTGAAATTGTCCCCATGCAATGGCTTTGAACTAGTTAAATCCTGCATTTTAGAAAATGTGATTTATTTTGAAGGAAAGGGTGAAAAAACACAGTTCTATGTCACATTTACTTCTTTCTAATTTTGAAAGATTTTTCAGCATTTTAAGAGAAGAGAATTAACAAAAAGTATTTCCTGGGCATCTTTTAAGACTGAAAACTGAAGAAAATTGAAATAATGGCCTCTGCATTTGGTTTCCTTTCTCCATAGCTGAAAACTCTTCCATATGTTTGCTGTCTTTACCCTTCTCATCCCTCTCTCAAATTCTTTTTTGATTTTCAAGATGACAGGTCTTGTTTTCCTGATTCTCTCTTTGGGCTGCTCTTGCTTTTGAGAACAGGAGGATTCACACAGGACTCACTCTCTGACAGGCACAATATTCCCCTCCCAGGACCTCAAATTATTTACATGGGTACAGAGTGCATTTTATCATTTTCATCCTCAGGTCTAAAACCCTCCTCACTTTTCCAAAGAATCAAAGAAACAACAACAAAAACAATTTCTTTGGCTGTGGGCAGCAGTTAGTGTGGCTTCTTGCAGGAGGGATGAAATAGCCCTAGACTCATTCAGGACCAGACTCTGCAGGGCTGCTCATTATCATTGACAATAACGCATTAACTGCTGATTTTCTGGGCTTAGGGGGAGAAAAATGGATATGCTGTTACAGCCATGGCTCAGACTAAGTCAGGGACAGTGAGTTGATCACCTGGATCAGATTAAGGTTTGTTAAAGGGCAGTGAGAAGCATATTGAAGGAACCCAACCTCTACCAGAAATGACTTACTGCTGAGAGCAGTTGATCTCCTTATTTCATCCAGAATCAGGGCATGCAAAATGTTGTACTCCCGCATTTTCTATGCTTTATTACCTATCAACTTTTCTAGGTAGTTGATTTTTATTTTCTGTCCGTGGCATTCAAATGTTTTCTTAGACTTAGTAGTATTTCTTCCTCTCTTTAAAATGGTTCTCAAGAATGTTATTCTACCTTAGAAGTAATTTCTACCTTAGTGATAATTAGAGCATGTCTATCACTTCTCTCAGATGTTTCTATTTCTCTGTAGTAACAAGTCAAGTATACCAAGAAAACTTTAATGATAAGAAATTCTAACATCCAAATAGAGCCAAAGTGAACTTAGGTGTGTCAGAAACATTTTAGTCCTTTCCCCATTCATTCTCAGTTGGGGACCTAACATCTTCCTAGGTGGAATAATCTCGAATGACTAGTCATAATCATGATGACTCTCCTACTATATCTAGATAATCATTAGAAGTTCTCTGCTACTTCCCATATCCCTCCCTCCATAGGAATTCTCTTCCCTGGAGTATGCAAGTTAGGTAACTTTTGCTCTTCAAAAACAGAATAAAACAACACTGAAGGTCAAGGAGCTAAGATAAGATTCACAAATCTCATCTCCTGCCTTTATAAAATGTGGGTTGCCATGTTGATGAGAGGAGGGGAATTAGGAAAAGATGAGACATGTTATAAAAGTTCTGTGAATGTTTCCTCCCCCAAGTCCAGCCTGGACCAGGATGTTACTTGATTCTCATTATGTGATGAAGGATGGTCAGTATACCTATCTGGATTTTTCATCTTATCCTCTCCTTTCTCTATGCTATCCTGAAACTTTAAAAGGACCAAAGCTGCCGGAAGTCTTATACTTCCATGGTTTGTATTTTAAGTCTTATTCTAATTGTGGAATGAAAGACTTGAAATTTCAAGTCCTATCAACTGTGTGGATCATTTTGGAAAGGATCATGGAAGAGAGAATACGCTTGGGTTTGTACTGTATAGTGAATGAGGTAGAACTTGTTGCCCTAGTCTTAGATTCCATAGTAAAAGGAGAGAAGGCAGAGTGAATTTTTCCTAATTAAGGACTCTCAACTTGGGGACCACAAGTCTCCTATGTACAAAAAAGGTCTACAGCCCCAGGCACTACCTCTCCATTTATAGGGGAAGTTCTAAGCAACTGCACGTTTCCTTTTTTTTTTTCCTGAGTTTTTTTGTTGTTATTGGTTGTTGTTGTTATTGTAGATGGACACGATACCTTTTTATTTATCTATTTTTTATGTGGAGCTGAGGATCAAACCCAGTGCCCCACACATGCTACAGAAGCACTTCTCCACTGAGTTACAACCCCAGGCCCTGCACATGTTTCTTGACTAGAGGAATTTGCCTCCAGAACCTCCATATGGAGCCCCTGGTCCTGAAGGGCTGGGCTGAATCAAGTCCCTCCTGTGTCTTTCAGGCTCAAGGTCTCTGACTTAATTCTGACACTTAGGACCTCATATAGTGTTGGCTCTGCAGGTCCTAACAGTCTGAAGGCATGAAATGGTAGATAAGAGCAAGAGAAAGTAGGCTTTTCCCTAAAGTCGGGAGCATCTGGCCTTTGCTTCACTCCATGTGTCCTAGTAAATGACCCTCACTTTTGATCCACTGGGCTCCTGACAAGGGAAAATGGGAGAGAAGAAGTTTGCTTAGATGTTGGAAAAGACCAGGCTTCTCTCCTTATATCAACTATGTGAGAGGAGACAAAGGGACAGGAGTGGGGGTAGGGAGACAAAGGTACCTACTGAGAAAATCTAAAATGGATATTTGTGTACACAGATGAGCTTTAAACTTTGAGTGTCTCAAGGATACTTGAAGTCTAATGGCTTGGCAGTACTGTGGTCTTGATCAACATCACTCTTCCTCCCCCTGACCCTCATCCTCTGAACTCAAGGACAATTTCACAAACCCTAATGCCTACATGAGTAAGGAAGTAATGTCGACATGTAAAGAAGGCCAAGGAGGGACCTTGGGGAATCTGATGGCACAACAGAAATAGCTGCTCAGATCCAGTTGAAGGTTGCCATGAGAAAACACACTGCCAGATATTTAAAAAAAAAAAAAAATTTTTAATGAAGCTAGGAATTCGGATGTGAATCTCTTATTTTTAGAATGTTGGCTCAATTCACACACACATACACACACACACACACACACACACACACACACACATACACACACACTTTGTGCATGGTCACTTAAATAGTTTTTGCCTTAAGGCTCAGACATTAAAACAAAATTTTGCTAGATGAATCTTAATAAGCATGACATGAAGAAGTATGTTTGGGAAATTCAAGATGGAGTGAGTAACAGTGAAGGTTCTGCAATTGCTTAGGCTTAGGGAAACAGCTATAACTAAAA
This sequence comes from Sciurus carolinensis, assembly GCF_902686445.1. Taxonomy (NCBI): domain Eukaryota; kingdom Metazoa; phylum Chordata; class Mammalia; order Rodentia; family Sciuridae; genus Sciurus; species Sciurus carolinensis. The sequence goes on along the minus strand of NC_062218.1, from coordinate 91,487,919 downwards.
AGGAAGCCGGTCTCAAAGGAATCCATCTAGAATTCACTGTTTCCTCCTTCCTTCACTGGCCATGCCACCATTAGCTTTCACTTGGATCACTGCAGTAACCTCCAGAGTCATCTTCCTGTCTCCAGGATTGACCCTCACAGTTTATTCTCAACACTGCAGCCAGAGCGATTCCCAAGGTATGACATACTATGTCTCTCCTCTGCTCAAAATCCTGCAATATCTCCCGTTTTACTCGGAGTCAAAGCCAAGGTCTGTAAGGCCCCCCACGCCCTGGGCTTCAATCCACGTGCACCTCCTTTCCCATTTCTTTCTCCCTTGCTTGATGCTTTTGCACTGGCAGTCACCACCATAATCTTCCCCCAGAACTAAATGTGCCTAATTCTCTTTAATGAAGAAGTCTACCATCCCCTTCTATATAATGTTTACTTTCTTCCCGGGCACTATGCTATTTCCTTTACCCTGCTTTACATTTTATTGCACATATTCTCTCAGCAAAATAGTTTGTTGTGTCCACTGTTTTTGTGTTTCTCCTCTCAACTCCATCTAGAATGTACATTCCACCAGGTTGGGGATGTCTGCTCATGATGATCTCCAGTGCACTGGCTGATGCTTGCACTAAATATGATAGGAGGGCTCAATATATTTTTGTGGTAAAAGAGTGAATGAATTTTTTGTGGAAACCCATTTCTACAGAATCCCATGCCCTGACAGATCACAATGCTGTGAGGAATAATGCCTATACCTGAGACCTACTGTGAGGCTGGATTCCACCTGAGGTTGGTGACTGTTTAATGTCCTAGGGACCACACAGGGAGCGTGGTGTGTGATACAAAACAATGAGCTCCTTGAGTTGTGCCTCTGGGAAGGGGCCACAGCGGCACACAAACCTGGAAGGGTCTGACAGTGCACAAGGAGCAGAGGCCTGTACTTCCACTGCCTTTGTGAAATCTGGTCTAGAATGACGTCTCCTTGGCAAAAACTCAGTCCCCACAGTCCTGACTAATGTTCCGTTAAGACCTTGAGGTAGTGAAACCATTTCTCCCAGGAGCTTGGAGTGAGCCCTGGCAGAAAGACAGGCAATCCATCCCTGTGTGCTGGCAACTGGCCTTGCCTCAACATCTGTTCCCTCCATTTTTCCTGTTACCACACACATGCCAATTAATTTTTAACTCCATTAGCACACACTTCCTGCCACACCACCCACCCTCCTTGCTCCCTTCTTGGTGATCTTCCTTCAGACCTACTCTCATCAGAGGGAACATTCTCAAGGCAGGATCCCAAGTGAACCTTGCTCCGGGAGGCAGTGAATCAGAGTGGGCTGATTTCAATCTCAGCCCACCACACACTTTTTAAATGAAAACTGCACACAGCACAAGATAATGCGTAGTTTATGGGCAGAACTCTGAGCTTGAAAACATGAATTGCTTATATAGCAAAGGGGTTCTAATCCTGACCTAAACTCCCCTGCCATCATTTACCCAACTAGTCTGGCCTAGAGGAAGCCCAGGATTGATGACTACACAGGGAAGGGTCTGAACGCCAGCCAGAGACTAAAAAATCTAGGGAAAGGAGTTCTTGTCCTCCAAGAACTATGGCCATTCCTTAGTTACCTTGACAAATGAGGCCTGAGAGGACAGTGCTCAGCCTGTGGGGCTCTGAGAGCTGGCAAAGGAGCCAGATTCGATTACTTTAGTGGCCTGCTGGGAAGGCGGTCAGAGCTTCTGAGGTCTGGGCTGGGCCTTTCAGTTGGGTTGGTCTCATACTCCCCCCAGTTTTGGTCACATTTAATCCTCCCTTTGGGCCTTTGCTCACCTACTTCTACTTTCTAACCCAATTCTGTCTGTCTTAAGGGACAGCCATAGCCCTCTTTTATGTAGCCTTCCTGAGTACCCTAGTTCAGTAAATCCAACACCTGTAGATTGCCTTAAACCCACAGTCTCCTTGCCACACAGCTTAGCATTCCACTGCTTTGTTATTTCATGCATATTGACTCTTTTCCTTACTACCTTATCAAGTCATGTTCTCTAGAATACAATGACAATACAATAATGTTATAATAGCAAGGACCTCAGGGGCAGTGAAATGAATTCCAGGTTAACCAAGATAGTGTGACATTAAGGAATTGAGGTGTGGTTCCAGTGTGGATAATATTTCTATCCACAGTGGAAGCAGGTAACCCAAGAGGTTCACAAGACAATCTACTAAGTTGAGAGTATTTGGGTCAGGCACAGTGGCACATGCCTGTAATTGGGAGGCTTAGGCAGGAGGATTGCAAGTTCAAGGCCAGCCTTAGCGACTTAGTTAATCTAAGCAACTTAGTGAAACCCTGTCTCAAAATAAAAAATAAGGACTGGTGATGTGGCTAGGTGGCAAAGTGCCTCTGGGTTCAATTTCCAGTACTGAGAGAGAGAGAAAGAGAAGACAGTATTTGAATTTTTATTTAAATTAACTTTAAATTTTCATCCTCAAGATTTATATTGAGTGTGTATGATTTATTATATATGCATTATAATAGTATAGCAGTATACATACACATAGTTTATAAAATAAATAATATTGAAGATGCAAAATCAAAATTATTTTAGAGAGTATGCAATTTAAAAGACTTTGAGATTCTTAAAAAGAAGTCCAAACAGAAACACAAACATCTTAATCTGTCTCATATTACTGAATAAAAAAAGTAATAATCTGATTTTTAGAGGAAACAGTCTGATACATTTATCATAAAGTATAACTCAAACCATTGTTGTTTCTTGCTAGGATAAATTCTAGGAAATTTGAAGAATATTATCCCTTAAAAGTGTTGGTTCTGAAATTCCAAAATACGGATGAGGTGTTTGTTGTTATTTATAGATTGTGAGACTAGAGACAGTGAGTATTCAGTTCTGGTTAAAGGTGATAGATGTGTTGAAGCTGAATGAATCCTCTCAAGTCCAAATTGCTAAAGGCAGCTTCCTGGCTGGGGATGGGAGTTAAGGAGACAACTAAGTGCCTACTCCGAGAGAGGCCCAGGAAATTGATCCAAGAGATAGTACCAGTTCATCTAATCTGATTGTACAGTAGAGTTAGCCAGTCTGAGGCTGGGGATGAAGTTCAGTGAGGGAGCACTTGATAACATGTGTTAGACTCTGGGTTCAATTCCCAGCACATAAATAAAAACAAAACACATTTACCAGCAGTTCTGAATCATTTAAACCCTTCATATTTCAAAGAAAGACTGGCCCTTATCTGTCCTTGTAATAATCTACGTAAGAAGAGTCTTTGAATACATGTGGCCTTGGGCAAGGTTGCATTAGTTTGACCTTGGGAGGGACTGGGGACCGAGTAACTACAGTCAGCCAGTGCCAGTGTAACCCCAAATTAAAGCACTAGACACCAACGCTCATGTGAGCTTCCCTGGTTGGCAATCCTCTGTACATATTGTCACTTATTGTTGCTGGGAAAGTCATTCTGTGAATTCCACTGGGAAAAATACCAGAGGAAGTACAAGCCTGGTCTTCCCTGGGCTCTGCCTGGGCTCCTTCTCATAGTGCTATTTTAATGTGTATCCATTCACTGTAATAAACCATAACTATGAGTAAAACTATGAGTCCTTTTAGTGAATCACTGAATCTGAGGGTGGTCTTGGTGAACTCCAGAACAGTGATTAGCATATATATGATGTAAATCAAAATCTATTATATGATCTTATTGCATGGAATATGAAGTTCAGAGAGGTAAAGCAACTTGCCCAAGATGACACAGATGTAAACAACAGAGTCAAGGATCCAAACCAGGACTGTTCAATACTAAGACTTGTATTCAGATTCCTGAAATCAAAAACTGAACTTGCTGCTTGCTAGCTATGTGATCTTCTCCAATTAACTTAACATTTCTGCAGCCTCAGTTGCTTTCTCCATAAAGCAGGGATAATAAAATAGTTTTCTTCTCTGTAAACCTGCTATGATAAAAATAGCATCAGAACTCAAACTATCACTAGTTGTCCATGACATGATTCTATATTTAGACAATCCAAAAAATTCCACCGGAAAACTTCTAGAACTCATACATGAATTCAGCAAAGTAGCAGGATATAAAATCAATACCCATAAATCAAATGCATTTCTATACATAAACAATGAAACCACTGCAAGAGTAATTAGGAAAACTACCCCATTCATAATAACCTCAAAAAAAATTTTAAAACAATATTTGGGAATCAATCTAACAACAGAGGTGAAAGACCTCTACAATGAAAACTATACCACACTAAAGAAAGAAATTAAAGAAGATCTTAGAAGATGGAAAAATCTCCCTTGTTCTTGAATAGGCAGAATTAATATTGTCAAAATGGCCATACTACCAAAATGGTTATACAGATTCAATGCCATTCCTATTAAAATTCCAATGATATTCTTCATAGAACAAGAAAAAAGCAATCATGAAATTCATTTAGAAAAATAAGAGATCCAGAGTAGCCAAGGTAATCTTTAGTAAGAAGAGTAAAGCAGGAGGCATCATAATACCAGACCTCAAACTATACTACAGAGCAATAGTAACAAAAATGGCATGGTATTGGCACCAAAATAAACATGTACACCAATGGTACAAAATAGAAGTCACAGAGACAAACCCACATAAATACAGTTCTTTTATACTAGACAAAGGTGTCAAAAATATACATTGGAAAAAAAGACTTCAACAAATGGTGCTGGGAAAACTGGAAATCCATATATAACAAAATGAAATTAAACCTCTATTTCTCACCCTGCACAAAAATAACTTAAAGTGGATCAAAGACTTAGGCATTAGAACAGAGACCCCAGGCCTAATAGAAGAAAAGGTAGGCCCAATTCTTCATCATGTCAGCTTAGGACCTGACTTCCTTAACAAGACTCCTAAAGTACAAGAAATAAAATTAGGAATCAATAAATGGGATGGATTCAAACTAAAACACTTCTTCACAGCAAAGAAAACAATCAGTAACGTGAAGAGAGAGCCTACGCATTGTGAAAAAATCTTTACCACACGCACATCAGATAGAGTACTAATCTCCAGGATATATAAAGAACTCAAAAAACTCAACAACAAAAAAACCAAATAACCCAATCAACAAATGGGCAAAGGAACTGAACAGGCACTTCACAGAAGAAGAAATACAATCGATCAACAAACATATGAAAAAAATGTTCATCATCTCTTGCAATTAGAGAAATGCAAATCAAAACCACTCTAAAATTTCATCTCACTCCAGTCAGAATACCAGTTATCAGGAATACAAGCAATAATAAGTGTTGGTGAGGATGGTGGGAAAAAGGTACATTCACACTTTGCTGGGGGACTACAAATTCGTGCAGCCACTCTGGAAAGCAGTGTGGAGAATCCTCAGAAAACATGGAATAGAACCACCATTTGACCCAGCTATCCCACTCCTAGGTTTATACCCAAAGGACTTTAAATCAGCATACTACAGTGATGCAGCCACATCAATGTTTATAGCAGCTCAATTCACAATAGCTAAGTTGTGGAACTAACTTCGGTACGCTTCAACAGATGAATGAATAAAGAAAATGTGGTACATATACACAATGGAATATTACTCAGTCTTAAAAAAGAATGAAATTATGGCATTTCAGGTAAATGGATGGAACTAGACACTATCATGCTAAGTGAAATAAGTCAATCCCAAAAAAAACAAAGGTTGAATGTTATCTCTGCTAGGCAGATGCTCATTCATAGTGGAGGGTGGGTAGGAAAGAATGAAGGAACTTTGGATTATGCAGAGGGGAGAGAGGGGTGGGATGGTGAGGATGGGAAGGACGGTAGAGTGAGACAGACATTATTACCCTATATACATGTATGATTACACTACCAGTGTGACTCAGCACTATGTACAGCCAGAGGAATGAGAAGTTATGCTCCATTTGTTTACGATGTTTCAAAATGCATTCTGCTGTCATGTATAACCAATTAGAACAAATTTTAAAAAAATAGCATCTAAGGGCTGTTGCAGTTGTGAGGATGTAACGAGATAGTACACGTAAAGATACTTAGAAGAGTGCTTGGCATAAGCAAACACTTAGCAATTATTAGTTCATGTAGTTGCTATAATAAAAGCAGTACTGAAGACTAGATTTATTTGAAACTTGAAGAAGCAAGATGCCTGCTACATGGCTGTGTGTGTGTGTGTGTACACCTACACACACACACACTAACACATACACACACACATACTTATCAGCCATGCCCAAATCACATCCATACTGTTCCTTCACACAACCATGTACTTCATGTATCATTGAACTAGCTTGACCTGATCAAACTGAAGAGAAAGACCCGGACCCTGCCTTCTCCTCTTCTGGTGGATTCGTTTCCATGGTCGATGGCAGCCATCTTTGTCATGCACTAAAACTGATGCTGATGGCAGAGCAGGGAGAGACAAAGAACCTCAGTTTTTGATGATGTTCTTCAGCTTCTGAAGTCTTGGAATCTTTCTTTTGGATTTCTAGTAATAAAGATGAAACATTTGGTCATTGTTTAAGTCACAAGGGTTTTTATTTTGTAACTTGCAACCAAATGCATCTTAACGGATAAAACTGAACCCTCTAGGTCGATTTTCATCTCTTCTATTTATTCTGTCTTGGAAAGTCTGAAGATAATGAAACTTATCTTTCCTTTAGTCACTGAGGATTCTTCAGTCAGAGGAAAGAGAACTAATGCAAACCCATATGACCACAAAAAGTGTTACTCGGTTCACATACATAAAATTCTTCACTTCAGATGATCTCCAGGTATAGCTTGATGGAGGCTCTGGCTTCATTTCTCTGTTTTTCAGCTCTTTCTCTCTTGTCAACTTCATCGTCAATCTGACCTTATAACAGAACTAACTGGCAGGCGCTGGGGTTGTTGCTCAGTGGTAGAGTGCTTGCCTAATACATGTAAGGTGCTGGGTTTGATCCTTAGCACCACATAAAAAAAAAATAAAGTTTTTAAAAATTCCAGAAAAAGAAAACACACACACACACAAACACTAAGTGGCAGACTCTTTTGCCCTTCCAGAAGCTATTTCCCAGTTTCTGTCACCTCCATCATAGGTGGAGGCCTGCTTTTGTTAAGAGTGTGTCTTAGTTTGTTACTATAAGAAAATATCATTAATTGGGTCAAGTACAATTATTTCTCATGGTTCTGAAGACTTGGAAGTTCAAGATCAGATGCTGGCAGGTTCAGTGTTTAGTGAGGGACAGCTTCCTGGTTCATAGATGGCATCTTCTTGCTGTATCCTCAATGGTGAAAAAAGACAAGGAAGCTCTCTAGAACCTCATTTATAAAGTTATTAACCATGTTTCTGAGGACTCCATCCTTATGTTCTAATCATTTCCCGTTGTGGTTTGGATGTGAGGCGTCCCCCAAAATTTCATGTGTGAGACCATGCAAGAAGGTTCAGAGGAGAAGTGATTGGGTTGTAAGACTCTTAACCCAGTCAGTGATTTAATCCCCCAGTAAGAATTAACTGAGGGTAACTGAAGTGGTAGGGTGTGGCAGAGGAGGTGGGGATTAGGGCATGGCTTTGGGTATATATTTGTATCTGACAAGTGGAGTCTCTTTCTCTGATTTCTGATCGTGCTGTGAGCTGCTTCCCTCTGCCACACTGTCCTGCCATGATGTTCCTTCTCAACTTGAGCCCTGAAGAATGGAGCTGGCTATCTATGGATTGACATCTCTGAAACTGTGAGCCCTCTAATAAACTTCTCCTCTCCATACAATTGTGCTAGTTGGGTCCTTTTAGTCACAGAAGCAAAAAAGCTGACTAAAACAACTCAGAAGTCTGAAGTCCAAAGTCTCCTCTAAATATCATCTAAATCCTATTTGGGTGAGACTCAAAGTACAACCCATTCTAAGGTGAACTACTCTCCAGCAGTGAATGTGTGAAAACAAACATGTATTTCCAAAATGTATGACGAGCATAGGATCAAAACTACTATTCCAAAGGGCAAAATAGGAATGACAGATCTTAAGCAAGTTTGAAACTCAATAGGACAATTTCCACTAAACCTTAAGACTTGAAAATAATCCTTTTTGGCCCAGTGCCCTGCCTTCCAGTTCCACTGTGGTATCTCTCTTGCCTTCTGAGCCCATTGAGGTATTTGGTCCTACCCTATAGCTTTTCGGGGCAGTGGTTGAGAACCCAAGACTTCAAAAAGCTGTACCCCAAAGGCTGTTCTGAGCACCACCAGGCTGCCCCTGGAACTGTACTTGGGGAAGCCAAGGAATGAGGTACTGGTGTGTGGGAAGCAGAGTCTATCATGTACAGCAGCATGAGTAGCACTCACCAAAGTTCTGCAGGTCCAGGCAGGCTCACATTGTGTTGTTCCCTTGTCATGGACAATGGTTCCTGGCTTCTCTTGAGACAGTTGACTAATCTCCTTACCAGTGGTCATTTACTCAACCATTGGTATGCTTTCCTGAATAGGCTTTCTCATTCTTTTCAATATGGAGAGACTGAGAGCATTTCAAATCCTCTAATTCTGCTTCCCTTTTGATTAGCAATTCCATTGAAGTCATTTCTTCTCTCATTTTACTATAAGTGGTCAAAACAAGCCAAGTTATACCTCCAACACTTTGCTTAGAAATTTTCTCAGCCAAATGTCCAGTTTCATAGCTCATAGATTCAATATTCCTTGAAACATGAGAATAAGACAAAGTTTAGTCATATGCTTTGCTAGTGTACAACAAGGATCACCCTTTCTCCAATTTCTAATACTGTGTTTCTCATGACCTAATTACCTCCCAAAAGTCCCATATCCAAAGACCATCACCTGTGTGTTAGGATTTCAATATATAAATTTGGAGGGTAAACAAATATTCAATCCATAGCAGCATGCAACAGAAGTACCCTGGTCTCAGGGAAGGTGGACTCTGGGCCTGGTTTACAGATAGGCATGTGGGTAAGCACATGACTTCTGAATGACACCGTTGTACTGCAGATGGGGTAAGGCTGTGAGAAGAAGCAGTACCTTATAACTTGTGTCCCTTCTACATATTGGTACTGAATATGAATGTATGAGGATGGAGCTGGTACAACAAAAATGTGAAGCAGATGATGAAGACATTGCCTCAAAACCATGGAACCAATGCCAGAAAACTCTCATCTCTGAACTTCTTGCTGTTTTATAATAACGGACCACCAATGTCAATGTTCCGATTACTTTTAGCCAAAAGCATTCTTAGTTAATACTATCAGCAGCAGCCAGTATTACATGCTTCCTCTTTTACACCCAAAGGGAGAGAAGCTCTGACTAACTACAACCACTGAATAAAGGTCCCAAGCCACACAGATGGACCTATCCATTTAGTAATGACTGTGGCACTAGGGATGACCTAGTCCTAATTGCTTTAGTTTAAACCTGGATCAGTCTCTCCCAAACCAAAAGGGAAAGCTATGACAGTGTCTTATCAGCTTGCTCTGTTATAGCAAAGTACAATAGACTAGATGGCATAAACAACCCACGTTTATTTCTCAAGCTCTAGAGGTCAAAGATCAGCTTGTCAGCATAGTTGGGTTCTGGAGAGGCCTGCTTCCAGGTTGCCAACTATTTTCTTCTTGTTGTATCTTTACACAGAATAAAGAGGTCAAGAGTACTCTCTGGGGCCCTTTTAAAGGACATTGATCCCATTCCTGACAGCTCCACCCTCATGACCTAATTACCTCCCATAAGAAGTCCCTACTTCCCTTATAGCACCACTTTGGAGGTTAGAATTTCAATATGTGAATTTTGAGGAGACACAAATATTCAGTTTGTTACAAATAGCTTGGGGAAAAATAAACACAATGTCTGCCATACTCCTCAAGTTACACAGGCAAATATTAATAAGTTTGTGGTACGCAAAGAGGTGTACTGTTCAGAGGTCTCTTCAGAAAAGTTTTGTGTCATGCAGTATCCAGCTGACAGCCTCCAGTTGTAACATCTCTGGGTGTACCATGGCATTGATGCCAAGGCAGAGGTATTAGAGCAAGACCATTTCTGCTTACTGTAAGACACTTCTATTGGATTCTTGTTCCCCATTGGCCTACCTGAGACTCTTCCAGAAAAACATACTCTGAACTAATCTCTGAGACTTTTCTAACCAATCTTTTATTCCCCCTCTCCTTTCACAGGTTGAAACTGCATATTAGTCTCATGGTCCTGCCTGGTACCCTTATGCACACTCACTCCTGTTCCCTCTCCCCTTTATTCTTCATAGGCATTTCCCCTAATAAATTTCATAGCATCTGCTTCTTAGAGTTCCAAACAGACTTCAGCATCTACTGAGTGGTTTGATGGTACACAGGGTTGAACTAGTAATTGCCCCAAGAGTGAGTACCTTCTTCAATTTTGTACCCTGGGGGAATTACTTGCCTCTCTACTGCCAGTCCTAGGACAGTAAATATTTTAGCCTTTGTGGGCTGTGTCACAACTGGGTTCCAATAAAACTTTATAAAAACAGGCAACATCCCAAAAGGGTTTTGAGTTATAGTTCTCTGACCTATTTATTTATTTACACCAGGGATTGAACCCAGGAGTGCTGAAACACTGAGCCATATCCCTAGCCCTTTTTATATTTTTTTTGAGACAGGGTCTCACTGAGTTGCTGAAGCTGACTTTGAACTTGTGATCCTCCTGCTTCAGTCTCCCAAACTGCTGGGATTAAAGATGCATACCACCACAACCAGCTCTGCTCCCTTTTAGAAAAGACTGAATGAAGGTAAAGAGAATAGAGCCAGATAAATAGTTCACTTAAGACATAATGAAAAGCTGATTATGGTAGAGAAAATAAATGGAGAGGAAGGTTTTTAATTTATTCATACTATAAAGTTGATACGCTTAACTGTTAAAAATTGAAATTTGTAGGAAACCATAAGGAAGAAAACAAATTAGCCATAAGTCTTCAACTTACAGAAAATCGTGGCTATCTTTTCCTTTGTGTAGATTCCTTTTAGTAATTTTTTATGTACATATTGCCAAATTCTCCATAGCGATGCTATTTTTAGTCAATATTATTAGCATGTCCCCATGCCGTTAAACATCTTTAAATAATTGTTTGATGGCTATACAAATGTCCTATGTAGCTATTATGTAATTTATTTAGTTATTTCCTAATTGATATATTTAAGATCTATTCCAATATTCTGACATAACTTCAAGATCAACGTGCTAAGACCTGTTTTCATTTTTTAAAAAACATATTTCTGAAAGATTTCATGTTCTCCAATATTTGGGAAAAGTTAGTTCATGGTCTTTTCAGAAAATTATAAAGCCCATTAGTATATCAAAAGCCCTGAGAATCCTGTAGTAAAGAGTAAAAACCTTTTTTTAACTATGTCCCAAATGCACTTGCTCTTTAAGCTCTGCCTTCTCCCTTTATTTTGACTGAAGCCCTGCCCTATCCAGGAAGCCTCTTTGGAATGGCTGCTACAGGGTTTTTCTTTTTCAAAAGGAAACCTGGAGGTAAAGTAGTGTCAGCTGAAAGAAGTTCCAATAGAAATACAAGTGACTCAGTGTCTTCAATGGGTGTGGATACAATACACTTTAATTGTTTTTATTATTTCTAAAGAATCTTTTTACTGAAATTAGGGAAGGAACCAAAAATATGTCAAATAAAGATTATAGATGGACACTGAACTGAGCAAAAAACTAATTTACTTATCTTGCTACAATGGCAGCCTCAAAGAAAATGAGAGTTAGAACTTGTGGGCTTAAGAGTTATAGATGTCTAGTTAGAAAGAAATGATAAATGATGAGAATAGGTAGGATAATTTCAGAATGTAACATAACAGATGAATATTATTTATGTTTTATTATATATCAAGAGTATTACAGTGTTAAAATTTCATCTTGAAATATAAATCTAAAGACATATTAATCTGTACCTGTATTTATGAAATAGTGAAATCCTCAGATGAAATTGGCACTCCGTGCACTTGTCAATTCAGTGATACTCTTGTCATTTTGTTTAAACAGAAAAAGAGAGAATGAACATTTTCTATTTTCTAAGGAGTTCTGCTACTTAATCCCCCATGAACTTATATCAGCAAAAATTAGCTGAATACTCTTTTGTTGGGCATAGAGATTTCAGCAGCTCTGTGAAATAAAATTACTATTTTATAGCCAATGAAATAAATTAAACTCTTTGCAGCTTATTTTATATTGGTACCCTTCAATGCCAATATAAGGGGAAAACTCATATTTAAATAACTTCCAACCTTTCATGTTAGGAAGATGAAGGAGGTTTTATAAAGAATCTAAATTAAATATCAGCCTTGTAAATGGGACCAAAGAGCTCATACACATCTTTGTTTTTAAAGCTAGTCACCTTTCTCACAAAAAAGATTCAAAAAGGAAAACAAGTGAAATTTAGAAATAACCAAACTTTAAACTTGTGTGGATATTGTATTTGTCTTGGATTATTAGACAAGAAATGATGAAGAGGAAAACTATGTGCATGTTTTACAAATAATGTGCATTTGTATTCACATACATGCATAAATGTATCAGCTTGGTTGATACTTCAGCAAAAGATTTTTCCTGACACACTTTCCTATTTCTATGTCACAGCAGTAAACTCTTTGTCATTATCTCAACTTGGTCTGGAATACTCAGTAAAAGTTAGATCCACTGAAATACATATTCCTTCTGTCATCCATATTACCTAACCTCTTTCAAGACCAAAATTCTAAGCTCATTCACATTTTTATAAGTTAAGTTGGACCAGACCACAGCATATTTACATTTATGACTCCAATTTGGTGATCTTTTTCTAAATCATATTTATCAAATATTTCTTTTCTACACAAACTATGTTCAGTTGGAACAGGCTAGTAATTCTCAAAGGTCACCAAGTCTATGGCAGGGAGTCCTGAGTTTATTACAGATATGGGAACTATGAATTTTCTAAAAAAGATTTTTTTTTTAAGAAAAAAGTGCCTAGATTGAAAAACTTATCATGGCCCCTTTTGTTCTGCCTCTTCCATTGCTCTTTTTTTTACCCAAATGTCATCTGTCAATATTTGGGTATGGAGTATTTGTCTCTTATCTCTCCATTTCCCCTGACAAAAGCACATGTTATTATACTTCTAATCAAAAGTGAGATGTTTCTTTCACTATCATATACTCATCTTCTCTGAGGCTGGGACTACAATCTCCTTGAGTAAAGTTTAGTTTCAAATGAACTATCAAAAGGAAAAAAAAAATTAATGCCTCTTAGTGATAGAACAGATTTCAAATATACAGAGTTGATGGGATATTGGGATTGGTTTTCTAAATTAAAATTACATTGCTATATACTCCTGGCATGGACAGGGTATCATAAGTCAGCATTTTCTTCCCTTTCCTTGACATGAAAGCAACAAAGTAAATGAAGAAAACTTCTGTCAACATCATTTTCAGCAAGAAGATAGGAGACAGATATAATCAACCAATTCTAAAGTACATAGAAGGGCCATAGAGCTTCTAACAAAAACATGTCAGAATATCTTTATGACACCAGGGTCAGGAAAGATGTTTTAGGCAGGACATAGCAGTAACCACAAAAGAAATTAAAAAAAAAAATGAACCAGATTTCTTGAGTTAAAACTTCAGCTGTGCATGCCTGTAATTCCATGGGGTTCGGGAGGCTGAGGCAGGAGATCATGAGTTCAAAGCCAGCCTCAGCAAAATCGAATTGCTAAGCAACTCAGTGAGACCCTGTCTCTAAATAAAATACAAAATAGGACTGGGGACATTGGCTTAGTGGTAGAGTGTCCCTGATTTCAATCCCCAGTAACTGCCCCTCAAAATAAAAAGATGCTGTAAAAAATAATAATAAGAAGAAGAAAACCACACAAGGGAGAAAATAGTTGTCTTACATATCTGGCAAAGTTCTTGTATTCAGAACATATGAAGTATATCTATAATTTTTTAAAAGACAAAAATCTCATTAAAAACAGGTATAACCAGAGTTAGCCAGATTGCCAGGAAGGTATAGACTACCATGTAACCACTTTCACTCTGACACCAGCTGCAAGTTTGGGGACCCCTAAAACCACCATCTGGCTTCAGTGGAAGTACTTAAAGAGCTCACTGAAAACTATTAGAGCCATAGTATAGTTAATTACAGGACAGAATACAGAATATCAGCCCAAGGAAGAAAAATATATTGCAGAGTCTGGGTGGGTTCCCAACATAAAGCTTCCTTGTCCTAAGGATATATTACCTTCCTAGCATCAATGTTTGACAACATACCTAAAGTATTGCCAACTGAGAAACACAGTAAGATAAAGGGATCAGGTCAACCATTAATGAAAAAATTAGACTAGCTTCGGATTCTCTGAAGAACTTTTCAGTTCCTCAACAATGTATATTACTTAAGGAAAGAAAAGTGTAAGCAAATTGTTTTATATTCAGCCAAACTTCATTCCCAGCAAGAGTAAACATGACAAACAAAAGTTTTGAACATGAAAAACTCAGGAAATAAGAGAAGCACTTCTAAATTGGCAGGGTAAGGACATCCAAAAATCTGCTTTATATAAAGGCAATTTTTAAAAATGGCAAAAATTATCAAAATCAACTTTTTCAGAACTCTGGACATTGAGCAGAGACTTAAAACACTCAGAGGAACATTGATTCAAGAAAAATAACTGGACTTTGATATGAACAATGAACTTTTTAACTTGCTCTATTTCTATCTTTCTTTCCCCTTTAAAACCAGCATCCTCATAATCTGGCAGCCCCTGAGGAGGCTGGGTTTGAAACTCCCCTCAACACCCTATACTGAAAGAATTACCCATATTGGATTTGTCAGTCTCTGAAAAAGCCCATTTCAGAAAGCTTTTACTTATTTGACCTGACTCAGTTCACTCAGTTCACTTTTAAGAAAAGTTGAATCCCCAGACCATTTATTGGAAAGAATCAGTGGCAATGGCTTAATATTGCAGCTTCCTGAGACAGTGATATGAAATGGGTAAACATGATGCTGGTCAACATAATTAAAGTTATGTGTGAGTAAAGGAGAGGTCCCATAGGAGGGACCTGTTTTGACATATTCCTAGAAATCTAGAACACTATGTGCATGTATGGAGCTTTGTGTACGACCTCAAAGGACCTAAAAAGGTCCCCATCTCTCAACTTTGGTTAAGAATGTTTTTGGCACAAGCAGGAAATGAAGACTAAGGAAGAGTTATAAACTTCCCAAGTTTTGAAGGTGTGTCCTAACACACACACAGAGGCCCTCAGCAAAGAATGGGAGACTCATTCATTAGACACTTAAGAAAATTTCTGTTCAACTATTAGCTAAGCAAGCAGAGGCTATATGGGCAGTACATAACAAAGAATGCAGACTTAAGATTTCTCCAAGAAAGTCATTAAACAAATATTACAGTAATCCCTGAGGAAGGGAAGGATTGGTCAGGGTTCTCCAGAGCTGGCAAGTCTCAAGTCCCAAGTTCCACAATCAGCTCCTGGAGATACAGCAAAGCTGATAGTGTAGTTCTATTCTGAAAGCCAAAAGGTTTAAGACGCAGGAAAAATTGGTGTTTCAGTGTGAATCTGAAAGTGAGATAAAAACAGTGTTCCAGCTTGAGGGTACTCAGGCAAGAGGGGTTCCTTCTTACTTGTGGGAGAGTCATCCTGTTTTTCTATTTAGAAATTGAATATTAAAATTTATTTTTATTTTTATAAAAATAGTAAAATTTTCTTTAAAATAAACTTAAAAGTTAACTTTTTTTCAAAATTTACTTAGAATTTTAATATGCAGTTATTGTAATTTATTATATTTTGTCTTTTAGCTTTTTTTTTTTTCAGTACTGGTATCAAACCCACTATCTCACATGTACTAGGCAAGTGCTTTACCACTGAGCTACAGTCCCAGCCTGCCTGCTAATTTTAATACATAACTTTTAACATTTTAAAAGAAAAATAACTTTTGAAAAATATTTTTTAAATATTACTTTTATATATTTGATTTAAATTTTGATTAAAATCAAGTTTTATATATGTTGGTTACTATTAACTTTTACATTGAACACTTTAGATGGTATTTGGCAATAGAACAAAAATTATGTGAAAATCTTTATTGTTTACAATATAATTTTGCTCATGATTGCCAGGGACAGGGGAGAAAGGGAAATGGGGGTAAGTGCTTAATAGGTAGAGCTTTCTCTTGGGGTCTTAAAAATGTTTTGTAACTAGATGGGATAGTGGTTGCACAACATTGTAAATATACTAAGTGCTGCTGAACTAAGCACTTTAAAATGGTTATTGTTATGTACTGTGGATTTCACCTACATAAGAATTTTTAAAATACATACAACATTATAATTGTGCTAAAAGGAAAGCAAGAACAAATTTAAAGAATGAATATATAACACTTTCTGAATCATGTCTTATTTTATTATTCATCCCATCAGCAGCAACACATCAAGAAGACATTCAGACATGTGCAATCTAGATAGTAATTAAATTCTGTCATCTTTTATACTTTGCTGACATTGTCATATAAAAATCATGCTTTATTATACTACTTCATTTTGTTCTTGTAAGTATACATTTATTAAGGTAGGAGAACAAAGCATAATTTATTAAGTGCTAGTTTTAATGTGTAACTTGTATAATTTTAGACATAATGTGTAACTTTTAAATATTTAGACACATGATATATTGGCCTCCATTTGTGCTCCTGCCTGCAATCCCACCAGTGTGAGGGATGGGTCTGTCCTGCAGCATATGATACATCAAAAGAAATGGAAAGGACAAAGCTCTGGGCAGTTCTTGAGGCAGTTCACCCAGTGATGCATGAAGAGTATTAGAAATACTTACCAAGTGCTATTTTGGGGTAAATGATGAGATTATCTATTTTGAATTAATTTTTCAATCTGATTTCCATATGTTTAATCCACATGATTCACTTACTGGTATTTCAAAAGACAATTTTCATACAGAAGGAGACTTTAGAAGTTCATTACATTAGCAATATCATTCCAAAGAACTTTGCCAATCTCTTAAAAATATATATTAAAATATACATTCTGAGGGCTGGGGCTATAACTCAGCGGTAGAGCACTTACCTCACACGTGTGAAGCACTGGGTTCAATTCTCAGCACCACATAAAAATAAATAAATGAACAAATAAAGATATTGTGATCATCTACAACTAAAAAAATTAAATATATGTATATGCATTATGATAAATCCCGATCTGAATATCAGTATTTAAAATAGATAACTGTTCATCCATCAATAAATAGAGGTTTATCTACCCACTGATTTCTTGACTCTACCAATAAAATGCAGTTAGATAAAATATGAGAAAAACGCAACAGAGGAATTTACTTACAGAGCAGGTACATACCTTGAATGAATAAGCAAAGCACAACAAAGACCTAAATATTACATGGCTGCCATTAAACAGCTAAACAAGCACAGAATAAATTTCACCTAGAGTTGTTGGGGTTGTTGAGAACTCTACCTTGAAATGGCATTGGCCAAAATGACATTTTTTTCTTCTTGAGTCATTACATCCCGTTTTACCTTCAGGAAATAATCTTAGGTATATAACAAACATCCTCTGGTAGCCCCATTTACAAAATAGTTGTTATTCTCAGTTCTTCATAAAAAGTTAGAGACTGCAGACATTATAAAGGTCAGGGAAGTGACCTCCATTTCTCTTGTAAAAATAAAAAACTTTCAGCATTCTTGACTCCAGCTGTACTGAGGGCCGATGTCACATTACAATTCCAGGAGAGTTTGATTGACAATCCTGCATGAGAGACCATCCAAAAAATTAATCTGTGTTGGAAACAGTGAGACACCCTCGAGACACTCAGTCAGGTGGCTCTTTTTCACTTTTTCTTAGAGATTTTAAGGATTATACTGATTCTTCTGTCCTTGAGAAAAGGTACCATGCAGACATCAGAGCAGCATCTTATGTCTTTATTTTCAGCAGGTCAGACATCTGATCTGTGAGCTTTAGTCTTCTCCATAATCATACCAAAATGTCAGTTTTGTCAAGAGATAGCATCATATCCATGCTGAATACCTGGGTGGTGGGGCCTCATTGGACCTTGGAGACACTATCTGCCATGATGGAAGAGGGATCACAGGCGTCGTTGCTATGTCCAAAGCGTCCTCCTTTGTTAGCCTTTCAGAAACTCCTTCGTAACCATGGAGTTCGAAATAATCTTTCATGTGAAACATTTCAAAATGTCACATTACAATTGTTATTCTTCCAGCTAGTGTTGAGTTTTCATGGAGTAAAAAGAGCAAAGAGAAGGGCTTTTGAATGTAAACCCCGAGAAGGCAGGAACCAATCCTTCTTCATGATCTGATAGCTATTTTAGTTCTCAAAGACACACAGAAAGATCCTAGCATAGGCATAAAACAACTTTGAAGTTCACCTAGCCTTGAAAATTGGAATGGCCTCAAAGGTGAAATTCATCCCAAATCCTCATGCTTGCTTTTTATATTCTCCAGTTCCTTCAACCTGCAAACAAAGTCCACCCTCTCTGACTTAATCGATGACCTTTGTAATCAAAGGATAAACTGGGCCTTCCATAAAACCATTGGAACTCAGCATTCTACTTCTGCCCCCTCACTGATTCTGAGACCTCTGAGAATGACAGACTTGCCTTAGCTTGTCTCTTGCAAATTACAAAGGAAAATACCTTTGAGAGGGAAGAAAATACATATCAACATGGCCCCTACAGGCTCCTTTCTCTCCTAAACTATCAGGAAAATGACAGAGAACAGATCTTGAACTCAACCCTTTTGGGTTGCGAGGCTGACCACAAACTCTGGCATTGGAAATGTGCTCTATCTTGAAAGAAAATATCACAGCTATTTTACTTAGCAAGAGACAAAAATGCCATGTGCACAACAGCTAGGCCCGAGAGCTATCATTTCCCCTCTGACTTCTGCTTGCTGCAGTCTGCTGAAAGATGTTATGGCTGACCGACCCTCAAAAATAGACACTGTGATGGTGATATATTGTGGCCCTTGAAGAATTTAATTGTCAAATTGACATTTATCAAAAGCTTTAGTGCATTTAAAAGATAAATTGTGCAAGTTTGGTTCAGATCAAAGAGCCCCTGTCCTTCTCCATTCATAGCACAGGCTGGCTTCAGCAGGCAAGTCATGTGTGAAAAATGATCCCCTTCCACTCCCAGCTCCTTTAAGTACTGCACTGGTGACAGATAATCAGAAATTCAAATGTTAGCCTCCTCTTCAGAAAGTTCTTAAAATAATGGAGGACCCATTGAGACCATTTGTATTTGAAAAGAATACTAAATAATTTAGTGTTCTCGAGCAGGATGCGCTGTGCTGGGCAGATAAATGATGAAGCTAGGCACCGACTCTCTTCAGCAGTTGCCACACTAATTACAGATCAATTACTTCCCAGTTGTTTGCAACCTTATCAAAGAATGGTAAATTTACTGAGAGCGAAGTGTGATAAGATGACTTTTCATTATTACAGTAGATTTGTTGAAACAGCTCCGACACTGAGATTAATAAGAGCTTTCCCAGAGGTAATAGGATCTGTGCACATATAGGGAAAATTTAAGAGCTGAAAACCGGATGCTAGCCACTATCATAAAAACCCTTCCTCTCATTAATTGTTATCACCAGTGCGTTCAAAATGCAGAAGTAAGGCGGGGAAATTACCCATTCACTGAAACTTGCTTAAAAGAATGTAGCACCCAAAAAGGCAGGCTGAAAATCAAAGGAAAATAAAAGTATTTTGGTTTGGAAGCAAGAAAAGAATTTGTATGTGTTTGGGGGAGAAGGGGACTGTGTGCTGGTGTGTGCATGTGTATGTTATAGCTGAATTCCATTTCAGCGGAGACGATAACAGAGTTGGTCTATCTAGTGTCACTATAAAAAGAATTATCATAGTTTTTGAAGGGATGTCAGTGAAATCATTTCAGAGCTGAGACCGATTAAGATTTGGAGTGACTGATTGCGACCCACAGTGAATTCACTAGAAGCCTAGGTTCAAAGAGGCCAGGAAGTCTTTCAGATTTGGATAAATAATGTGTAATTTTCTTAACACAGCACAAATAGCTATAGACGTATTTTGTCTTTTTTTTTTTTTTTTAACTGAGAAATAACTCACTGAGGAACACTTACATTGGGAAAATTTTAAGACTAGTATACCAATGTGCTAATCTTTTTTAGCCTTGTGTGTGCTAAGCACATTATCACTGAGCTGTACCCCAGTTCTCCAATCTACTAACCTTTTGTAGGCCACAACCATCTGTCTCTTGATAACCCCATCTGAGTGGGCACTTGCGTTCCACATCTGTGGAATCGTTTATTTGATTTTGTCAGGTATTACTATTTTTAAATTTCTGGTCTAGTCAGAGGACTCAGTGGAAAATGAAGAGAAAACTCCACCATGTCTTGGGAAATGAATGTTTAAAATCCCAATGAAAATGAATTAAGAGAGACCCTGGGAGGCAAGAGGCTCCTGAGCTTCTGAGGAATGAACAGTCTTGGGCATTTTAGTGAAATCTTTCAGATTGTTTTCTGACTTTTAAAGGAAACAAATAACTATAAGATAAATATCAGATCTCTGCAAATCAAAAACTGGTTAGGAAAAGGAAGGATGTGACAGGCTTGTGAGATAGCATTTAATAGGACAATCCCCCCTGCTCTTGTCTGACAGGCCTAAGAACTGAAAATGGTTTTCCATAAATGATGTTTAATCATTTAGGAATTCTATTCAGTTAAACTCCTTATTTTCTGAAGGTTCTCAAATAAGTAAACTGAAGCCCAATGACAAAAAATAATTCTCTCTAAAACCAAATGTGAACCCTGGTTATGGATGTTCTATGACAGTGATTCGGTTCCTTCGAGGGTAAGCCATGGCAACTTTGAAAACTTTTCAGATGCAACTTAGCAAATTGGGAAAGAGTCAGGGAAAAGCAATTTAAACAAATGAACAATGATAATGATTGGTGAAAGAAAATATAAACTTTGCCTACTTCAAACTTAATTCATGCACATACAAACTTAATTCATATGCATCCCTGTGGAAGGGTCTTGGGAATAATTGTCAGTCAATCAATACCTTTTTTTTTTTTTCTGGCAATAAGCCACAGGCACCAAGTAACAAGGTGAAAAATTAGGCATTTTGTCATCAGTAATCAGTTATTTGTGTTCACTTTGTGTGTTTTTGCCAATACAAAGAAACATAAGCAAAAACTGTATGCGAATAATATCTTTTTAAAAAATTTACTTCACTAAAGTTTAGAAGAAAGTAGCAAAAAATACTGAAAACAAATGTTTGTATTCTTCTACATAAGCATAAGTTAGGCTATTTGTAAAGTGATAATGGAGAAGAGAAGGCTCAGAAAAACCTTAAAAATAACACAATGGAGGCTCAGGCCTAAATTTCTATCTTCTCTCTAGGCCCTATCCCTTGCCTGTCTCTGCTCTCACTTGCTAAGTTTAATTTAATTCACTCTTGATGGTTATTTGGACATAGCAGCATACTGGTTTGTACATTCTTGCACAAATTTGTTTTCCTGCATTTTAAATATTGGAAAACTATTGTGTATACTGTGTGCATGTGTGTGTGTGTGTGTGTGTGTATGTGTGTGTGTGTGTGTAGCTATTACATAAAGGGAGATGGGAGGAAGGGAGGTTGTGTTGTGTATGAATTACACATGTTCAGAATATTTATCATGGACTGTCTTGAAGCAGATGTGTTTGATGTATTCAAACACGTGCATATTCAAAAATCATAAGAGGTGTTAGGAAAGCTGATCAGTTCCCTCCATACTTCCTTCCCAGAATGTTAACACAAAGGATCATTTGATGAAATTGAAGGGCAAAGATTTATGAAGGGAGAGGGTACAAAATGAAAGGAAATTCCACTTCACATTACAGTTATTCAGCCTTCTGAATCTGCTTCTGTGGAAATCCCTGATTTAATACTATAGTTGGATCTTAATAAGGTTAATTTTTTGACTGATTGTACCACTCGTACAAGGTTTAGCTGAGATTATGATTAAAAATAATAAAATCTCATCTCTGGGTTGTAAACCATCTCTGGAATGATTAATTTTGATTCTGTGCAGACTGTTGGCAAAGTTATTCAAGGGAAGAGTTGGATTTATTTTCCTTCCTCAGAAGCAGTGCTTTCAGATCATTATCGAGCTAGAAGAACTTTTTGCTTTACAAAATCTTATTCATGACAACCTGAAATCTACTTTGTTGAACAGACTGCTTCACTTAGGTGTTAACTGTCATTTTCTAAAGCATTGTGGTTCAGTCTCATTTTAAGGATTTACCACTGTTTCATTATTAAAGCAATACATGCTAATTTAAGAAAATGTAGAAAATTAGGGAAAAGGAGGGGACTGATACCATTCAGACACAGAACTTCGGGTAACTTTTCTATGAATTCTTTCCTAATTGTAAATTTCCTGTAAAAGGATTTTCTGCTTGC
The DNA here is from genome assembly GCF_902686445.1 of Sciurus carolinensis. Taxonomy (NCBI): domain Eukaryota; kingdom Metazoa; phylum Chordata; class Mammalia; order Rodentia; family Sciuridae; genus Sciurus; species Sciurus carolinensis. The sequence continues at coordinate 91,465,478 of NC_062218.1, read as the reverse complement.
TTGTTGGATGACATGTAGAATATATAATCATGCTTATTTAGATTTTTGTGTTTTGCTTTTCTGACATTATTTTAGCACATGTATTTTCTATGATATTGCATACTTTTTATAATCATTGCAATGGTTGTGTAACATTTCACTGAGATTATAAACTGGGGTTTATTTAACCAGTGCGTTATTATTAAAATATTTAACTTGTTTTCCATTTTTGCTCTTCTTTAGAATTGTTTCCTTGGAACAAATTCCTACAAGTGGCATTACCAAGTTGAAGAGCATGAATGTTTAAAATGATCTCCCTGTTTTGAAATGCAAATAACTCAGAGAAATAGATTGATGGGTTTGTTTGATTCCATATTTCAATATTCAAATAACAAGGCACTCCTTTAGGTAAGGGAATAGTAGAGATATCTGTTGTAATCCATTTTTTAGTAGATTGATGTCTGCTCTGTCATAAAGATAGGACCTAGGTCTCCTCTGGGTTCCAATGCCCTTTAATGGCACCCATACTATGACAAGTGATGATCATTTTTATGGGACATCAGCTTCCAAACTGGTTTGTTGACTCTTGCTAGCAACCTTTTGTCATTTTTACATAGCAGATTCTCAAATTCCCCTTGTGGAAAACATCTACAATTGCTGCCCTGAAGCTTCTTGATGATATTTTCCTTTCGCTACTTATGGAAAATTGAATTTACTTTCTTTTTGCCTCTGAGGAGACAGAGTAAACTTACTCAGGGACACTCAAGGGCAAATCTGCTAACATAAATAAAGGGAGTTGGGCTGGATTTCAGAAAGAATATTTTAGAACAGGAGAAAAGGGTTTAGATCACATTAAGCAGATTTGTAAAAAAAGGGTAATTATACCATATTCAGATCTTCTACCCGCAACTTCTGCTCTGAGTGCTCCCCTGTTAATAGGAATCAAATCTACTAGGGAGACTCCTGGGCAGGGGTTACATTGACAGGCACAGTCCTATCCCTATAACCCTGGGGATGTCCAGGGCTATCACAACAGCATAACAAGGAGGTAAAACACCACTCTGTGGCAACAGCAGGGCTATACTCATTCTGCTGTTATCAGGAGACCCTGTTCATTTCCCCTGGATCTGCTTAAACCTGTGATGTGGTACATAATGTCAGGATCTGCACCATCCAGTCTCATCCCACAGGCTTCCTGCTGGGAAGGAGCTCTGTAGATGCAGATGCTTTCTAGAGCTCGTCAAAGCTAGGGCTTACAGATTAGGTTAAGGATAGTTAAGGTCCTTGGCAAGGGAACTTTAATGGGAGGAAAATAACATTATATTCTAAAGTCAATCTGTAGGGAATTTTTTTCAGTCTAGGGTTGTTAATTTTTAAAAATAAATTGCTAACCTTTAAAAATTGGACAAAATTAGATCTCTTTTTATTTTTAAAAACCAAAAGAGTAACACTAGGTTGCATTTCCATAAAGTACTAGTCTGAGTAGCAAACTCCCCTTTTGCCCCATTAAACATTCTTTTATAGTTACCATGGTTCCTACCATTCTCTATTCAATTTTCCCATTGCAGTCACTTCATCTCCTGGCCAAGTAGGTACCTCGATTTGTGACCTTCAAGATGCAAGAGCATACTGGAGAACAATTTTGGGTCATGTATCTGATTTCATATTGATTACACCTTGCCTTTCTCAGGGATGCTACAGTCTTTTTGTTAGGGACCAATGTCATTGGCTATTCTAACTCCTTGGACCATAGCAACACTCTCCAAAGCTGTTTGCATTAAACTATACAAATTCTTAGTTGTTCACCTGCATCATCACATGAGTGATCTTGTTCATATTAACAATGAAATTGACTTCATGTTTTCTTAGAAGTACAGCATGGGAATTTTTCTTTTTTTATGAACCAAAATTCTGTGGGATGGTTTTGTTTATTGCATTAGTGTGAAGCTAATTGAGTAAGAAAGTACTGCCTGGGCACTGAAAGCTGATGTCTGTAAGAGACTTTTGGCCATGGTTACTTAGCTCTGGGGAATAAGACTCAGGTCTATGATGGGAGTGGTTTCTTTTTTAACACATCACATTCCACAGCTTATTGATTTTTTTTTTCACCACATAAAGTTGTATTTTTTATTTGCAAAAATCTAATATTAATTTTTAAATAACATGATGAAAAAGAGGATGGATTTAACTTCAAATAAAAAGTCAGGGTACAATATTATGCATACAATAGGCTTTCAGTTTCACAAGAAACTACTGTATGTGTATTTTAAAAGTCTCAAAAGGAATCATTCACAATAGTAGTTGTGATAATTAAGTGGTGAGCTAAAAGTAAAATTCTCTTTTTATATTTTTGTGTATTTCTAAATTAAGAAACAGTTGTCCATTATAATATTTTTAATTATGTTACAATACCTAATTTTAGAGTGAAACTAGATTAGTTTATTAGAATCTTTCTTTCAGTGACTACAATATCCAGCCTCCTTAGAGTCTATTTTGTTTATTATCTTTAACTCATGGCTACTGTATAGGATAATGTTGTTCTAGAACTTTTTACAAGTATACAAATTGAAATAGGATTCCAAAATCTTTTTTTTTTTTTTTTTTTTGATACCAGGAATTGAACCCCCAGGGGCACTTAATCACTGAGTCACATCCCCAGCCCTTTTTATATTTTATTTTGAGACAAGTTCTCACTAAGTTGTTTAGGGCCTCTCTAAGTTTTCAAGGCTGGCTTTGAACTTGTAGTCCTCCTGCTTCAGACTTCAGAACCACTGGTATTACAGGTGTGTGCCACTGTGCCAGGTCCAAAATCTTTCTTTAAAAAGATATCATTTGTTATTATAATGAGACTACACTCTATATTGATGGAATTCAATGCTCATCTCAAATAATTAAATATCTATTTGTCTCTTTTTAATAAAAGGAATTATACTTTTTCCATATATCCTGGTATTGACATGAAGCCAGCCCATTTCTCAGGCAACACAACCGAAGAATGCATGCGTCTGATATTTAAAAGACTGCGATAGTTTTCAGCTAAGTGGTAATTCTCCCTCACTCTTTCCTTCTGGTTCTTAGGGAAGATGAATTCATAAAAACAGCAAAAACATCTGAATGTAACTATTTGTTGGTATGAAAGGTGAACACTGTCCACCATCTTCATTGCTTGTGCTCTATGGCTAAGTAGTTCAACAAAATGAGAAACAGATTACAAGGAAAACACTGCCGAAGCAGTGAATATGCTTATAAGAAGTCCTTGGTTTTGTCTTATGAGAAAAAAACACAAGCATCACATTAATGAATAGTTTTTAACTTTGAACTCTAATAAATAGATATTAAATAATATTTGCTATCATAAAAACCAGACATCAGAATTTTTAAAAATAAACATCACACTTGAACAATATCCATTAAAATATTTCAGTTTGATATTAGTAGAAAAAAGACCTCCAAGGGAAAAGTGTTCCAGAACCTTTCACCAATTTATTTATTTTACCAAGAGAAAGCACTGCCTTGGATCAAAGTTAAGCTAATTACCAGAATGTATTTAGACATCCCTAAACAGAGGTTGGGATCTTTATAAACGTCTCTTGCATTCTTGTCTGGAAATGAAACAGGGATATACTATTTGGAAAACCCTGCGAATTATTCTTACCAAATCACTGAGCAAGTCTGAAGTGGCTTTACAGAAACTTTCTCCCTCAGGTGTCAATTGTGTCCTGGTGCCCACAGCACTCGCTTGCTGTGCCTGATGGGCGATCTAGGTTCTCTCCCTGGCTTCATCTCTTTCTCAACCACCACTTCAAAAGCAGATGGTAAAGGCCATTCTCCCAGGCATATATTCTAGCTGCAACTATTAGCATTTTTTTTTTTCTTATTCTTTTTTGCAATTTAAGGGGGGGGGGGCGGGGAAGTAGAGCTCTTTTCCAAAACCATTGCATTCCTTTCAGCTGCAGATGGGGCCACCTGCAAGCCATTCTGCTCACCCTCCATTTCCACAGAGGGGAAAAAGGCAGGCATTGTGTTCCCTGCTCCATGGCCTTGTCTCTATTGAAGGATACCCCAGAAACACAATTGTTGCATTTTAAGCAAGTGGGTGGAAAGTGAGAATTAGACATTTCCAATCTTTTATTCTAACCAAGGAACATTCTGTTTTGCCAGTTCCCCTCTGGTGGAAAAGGTGTCTGTCTGACAAGTATCTCTCCCTTTGTGGTAGGGAGGCCATGGGGTGACAGGAAGACAGACAGAAATGGACCAGAGCTGGCTCGTTCCTTCGTTAATTCAATGACCATGAAAAGTAAACTTTCCTGACACCGTTTTGTGGTTCACTGCTTTTATTCCCCCTGTCCTCTCTGATCACAGAACAACTTTTAACTCTACCTCAATAATTAGTCAGCCTAGGACAGCTGAAATTTAAGTCCCCCTGAGAGGTGGTAACAACATTTTAAAGAGCTATGACTAAAACCATTAGCCTACACCACATTTTTAGAAGTTTTTGAAATCCCTTCTTTTTCTTTCAAAATTCTACTTTGAATTCAAAGAAACCAGAACATGAGCACAGTAACAAATACTTAATTCTTGACTCCTTATTTGCTCAGGCCAACTAAATAATCTAGTTTACAAAGAAAAATGAACCATTTACTCTGCCTATCAACAATTCAATTCCTAGACACATTGGACTTTCAGTACTTTTCCCTAAGAATTTATTGGTCTCAGGCAAAATTCCACTAGCTTATTAAGAATATTGAAAAATATATTGGTGATCAAGACAAAAACCATGCTCTACCTTAGAGATTAGCATCTGACAGTCCCCTTACCCCATGGATGAAAGCAGACTTCTCATGCAGTTCATCCGCCATGCTTTAAATATACTGATATAATTCTGATGATTTCAAAGTCACTAATGAAGCCAGTTTGGGGGAGAATTTATGATGTAATGAATTCCCTCTTTCATTCTTCTTTCTTGAAAGCTCGTCTCCTAGGTCTCTTTCCTTCTTTCATTCTTCTTTCTTGAAAGCTCGTCTCCTAGGTCTCTTTCCTTCAACCAGCACCCAGTACCCCAGGGCTCCTTGTCACTGATTCTCATCCATTTTGCTGCTGAATTTGTGGACTCCACCACTTCTCTTGAAACATGTCAGAGATTCCTGCTATTCTCCAGGTAAGGCTCTTGGCACATACTATTAATCTAAGACTCTAATCCTAATTCAAGTTTTAGAAGAGCATTTGAAAACCTGTCACTCTTCTCCTCTTTTTTTTTTTTTTTGCAGTGCTGGGGATTGAACCCAGGGCCTTATGCTTACGAGGCAAGCACTCTACCAACTGAGCTATCTCCCCAGCCCCCTGTCTCTCTTCTCTAATTTCAAGAGTCTCCTAGATATGATGCACCATCTTTGCCTAAATAAGGTCTGTCACAAGAAGGTGGCTACTAATTTCTCCTATGAAGTAGGCTGGCTCTTCCATAAGTATGTGTATAGGAAATGGAGTTGAAGTTAGTAAACCTAGTATTTACCCTGACGTAAAATTATTTACTTGGAGGTCTTATTGATGCTTCTTTTCTGTCATGCTTTATAAACACAATTCTCTAAACTTATTTATGTTTTTCCTTTTTAGCTACAAGAACCATTCTCAACTATACTCACTCCGCATATGTGTCATGATCAGTTGTGAGATATCATAAGAAATTTGTTACCAGTAATAGTTTCTCTGGAGCCTGCAAAGCATTTGCTTTTCTTTTTCTAAGAGGAGAGGTTTCCTGGAATAGCAACCATCTCACAGTCTTGTTACAGCTAGAATAACCCTGACAGTGCTCTTGGGAGTGTGTTGCACATGTGAAAGCCATCTACATGGATGATAAGGAAGAAAAACTGTTTATGCACTCTGTGCTATGGTACTGGGGCCAGTAATTGAATAAGAGGGAGATTATCGGATCATTTATTCCAATAGACTCCTATTCAATTAAACCTTATACCTAGAGGAACAAGGCAGACAATTCACAAGAAGGAATAGGGCTGACAATGACTCTGTGACTTAAGAACACACCAGGTCAAAAAGGGGCAGCAGCTGTTGCTGCCAGAGGAGAAAGCAAGTCCAGCATTGCTAGTACATTCCCACTCTTTTTTTTTTTTTTTTTCTTTTTTTTAAAGAAATGAGATATGCAAATATTATGTGGAATCTTTTCATTGGTAAACATGAGTGTACAGGTAAAACAAAGAACCTAATTCATAATTTGTTAAATTCTGGTTAGGACTAATGCTAAACAACCAGCCAGATTAGTTTGCAGGCCACAGTTTGCTATCTCTGAGTACAAGACACAGTTGTAGTCCATTTAGCATTCAAAGGTGAGTGAGATCTGGTCCCTGGTTGAGAAGGACTGATAAAGGAGAAGAGGAAAGCACCCAGGTTGGGTAACATGAGCAAAATATGATAAACGGCTTTGGTAGAAACACAAAGCTTGGAAGCAGAACAAACTGAATTGAGAACTCATCTCTTATTCCAACACTTCTTTGAAATCTTAGGTGGGCTTCTGAAAAGTTTGGCACCTGAGTCCTTCCCCAACAGAGACATCCTTCAACAGACCCATCTCCACTAGAGATTCAAGAACAGACTGGGATTTCTTAATTGAGATCCTTATTAGTCCATCAGGTAACTTGTAGGCACACCTCCACATGTACGAGGACTAAGAGTAAATGACATATTTACAGAGAACAGGAGAAAATGCCTTTCTTTCTGACAATTACATGGTGGGATGGATTTTATCCCTCCACCATACCCTTGGCTGGGCACCCTTACCCAGGACACAATATGCATCACCCATTTCCCATTTTGCTCATTCCTTACAACCTAATATGCATCTCCAGATGTACTTTTCTTTTTTTTAAGCCTGATAAAGTGTACACTGTTTGAAAATTATTTTCCTGCAGTCTTCCTACCTGCCGTGTGGATGGAAATCAGGAGCCCTTGGGATGTGGAGCTATTTAAAAATAAATGTGGCATATGTAACCATAGCAAGCGATTATATCAATTCTAAATGGACTTTGCCCTAAGAAAAATAAAAAGCCAAGCTTTGGGGTTTTATTTCATTTACCAGAACCCAAGTGAATTGAGCATGATTGAAGTGCTGTGTTTGGCTGGGCTCCTCTCTGTAATGCTGGCTTGTTGGACTAGTTTGAGTGGACCCAGCTGTAACACTAAGAAGCCCCTCTGGACACAATCTCTTCCCAGATGCTGAAAATACCTCCTCTTTGAGAAACTAGAGGAATAATTCTGCTCCAACAATAGGACATTCTTTCTTCTTGAAGGTTTTATTTTTTCAGGGAAAAGGAATGGAGCAGGAGGTTATTCTCTGCCACAAGGCAATGCCAAGAGCAGGGACAAAGTCCTAACCTAGTTAGGAGACTGGGAATTTGATCCAGCACCCTGAAGAGAAAATTGTCCTATGTTTCTTGTTAGACACAGCACCCTTGTCCCCACAGTCCCTTTGCTCTGTCATGTGTGTATGCAATGCATGCACGTGTGTCAGTGCTGCCAGATGGGGACAGGCCTCACTAAGATTCTTGGAACAAGACTTTATTTTTATTTCTAAGGGCATCTCACCCAGAAACCCCAGCGCTGAAATATTTCGCCAAACCATATTACAATAGCATGGATTATGCCGTGGGAGACGTGTACATTCTTTTCCTACACAGTACTTCGTAGACTGGTAGGTAGCCATGACCTCTGGTAGAAACATTATCCCATCTTTATTTTTCTCTCAGGGTGTATTCAGTAGTTCTTCCACACAATCTTGTAAAATGATGTTTCTTGGTTTTATTTTAGCTTATCACTTAGTTTGAAAGTCTTGCTTCTTGATTCAATTTGAACAACTGCGAGAGTTCAGATTGAAACAAAACAAAAAAGTATTACCTCTCCATCTGATGTTGACTTTCAAATTGGCTAGAGGGCTCCTGGGATTAACAGAAGATGTGTGGTATCTTCTTGTAAGGATCATTTTTTTTTCTTTCTTTTTAATATAAAGTTTCTGACTTAGACAAAGGAAAGCAAGAAAGTCTGTTGAAAAACCAGAACATCTCATGTGGCTATTCCAAATGGAAAACAAAAAAGAAACTTAAACCTTGTACAGTACCTCACTCCCTAGGCAGGAACCATGAACTTATGAAGTTAGGGGTAGTAATTCAGTTCACTGGGGAGCTAAAGTAATTAAACGGGTGTTATAAAATCCAACTCTGAATGGGTTAAGCTGTCACTAGGGATGTACAATCCCTTCCTTGGAAAAAAGGTGAAACTATGCATTCCAATGGCAAATAAGAAAACTTTCAAGGGCCACAGGTGTAGCTCAGTGATAGAGAGCTTGCATAGTATGTGCAAAACCCTGGGTTCTAGCCCCAGCATTGTAAAAAACAAAACAAAAAGAAAACCAAGGGGCTGGGGGTGTAGCTCAGTGGTACAGCGCTTGCCTAGCACACGTGAGGCAGTGAGTTCGTTCCTCAGCACCACATTAAAAAAAAAAAAATTAAATATGGTATTGTGTCCAGCTACAACTAAAAATTTTAAAAAAAGAAAACCAAAAAAAAAAAAAACCCTTTCAATTTGATTCTGTACCTCTGTATAGTATTTGCTACTTTCTGTCTGTCATATCTGAGCTTATCTCCCTTATTCTAGCAATAAAGAAGCAATGGTATAGATTGTTAGGTTGAAGTTGTAAAGCAGGTATGAACCTAGCCAAAGTAAGCCTGTCCTTATTTTTCTTAATTATTTCAGATATGTCATCTCCAATACCATCCACTCTTTTGTAACTATGAGGAGAAAATTGAATAACCACCCATTTCCCGAGAACCGCTTTAAAAAGTTTGCAGTCAATTTTTTCGAATGGCTATGAAACAATTCAATGATATGGGTAAGCTTGCAGGATGATAGGAGACCCATTACGTGTAATCAGGAAAAAAATATTGTGGTGTATACAGGCAGACTGTTTCACATAGTTCAGTTAGTTTAGGTTAAGAAATGTTTTCTCTCAGGAAATGCCTTTAAACCAGGGCTACATTTTATTTAATGATGTGGAAAAATTCCACAAAATATCCTTATGAGAAATGTATTTAATTTTCTCTTTTTAAGCCAGTCAGCAAGTAAAGTGAGCTGCATATTGCTCGCATTACTAACACCGCCTGGCAGAGCATATTGAAATATGCCTGGTCATGCACATTCAGAGGTAATGTTAGTTGGGAGCACTTGGTATGGTTGCTTAGCACTTTCCAGAAACTGATTGACTTCAGCTGCTGAAAATTTCTGCCTAGATATTGACAGATGTTGAAACCAAGAGTAAACCTCCCCTTGCTTTTTTCTGTCTCTAAGTACAAAGGAATAAACAGAAGTGCATCTTGGTATCACTAAACAAGATCCTCGCCTTCTCCCGGCTGTAATGACTGCATTGAAGAAAGCATTTGTGCTCTGATCTGAAAGAGCAGTCACCAACCTTGGCATCATCTGGGTAGGCGGGGGAATAAAGAGGCTCAGGAAATACAATTGAGCTCTAAGTGTGCACCTTGCCTCCCTCCCACTCTGCTTACTATCCTAACTCAATTTATCTTGTTCAGGGTTTAATCACAAACAGGTCATACTCTGTCCTTCCCTGGGTCATTCAGCTTCCTTTTCTGCCCTTTGATGGAGGTGGACTTGCTCCACTCTGCTCTATAAATACTGCAAGGCATTAATGACATTCTCAAAATATGTGGGATTTGGTTATGAAAACCACTGGGTTGACAGTGATAAAACAGCGTGCTAAATTATCTTTCCCCCTATATTTACAATTTGCAAACTCTAATTTTTACTCTACATAAAAAGTAAACTATAAAGATAGGCTGATTTTCGATAGAGGCAAGTGTGATAGGAAATTCTTGGTGCAAATGAAACGTATCTGATTTATTTAAGATTTCCTCTCTCATTTGACCTTCACTCTTGCTTCCAGCTCAAGGCTACTTGCGTGAACACTACAAAGAGAATGTGTATTTTTCAGAAGTCAGATATGCAAGGGAAGATTTTTATGGGCAGGGTTCCTTAGGCATTTTAATTCTATTAAAGCTTTCACAGGATAATGTTTTTTATAGAATCAACTTCTACAGATTTTAAATATGTACACCGATCCTGAAGTCAGCGAATTAATAGAAAGTCTATGTATTAACTAAGAATATGAACCCAATAAATTGGGAGTCCTTGATTCTGGTGGACATAACTGTGCTTATTTATCCACCCCCCATGGTTAATTGTTGGGAGTTTTCTGTGTGCTAATAAGTCTTAAGGAGGATATCAGTCATCAGTTAAAAATGAAGCATCTTTGTTACAAGGGAAGAGCTTCTGCCCTCCAGACTGCTGGGTAACATTAGGCCATGGGTGAGGGACTGGTACAGCAGTCACCTGAAGCCAAGTGTCTGACCTTATCTTAATCCAATGAGAACAGAAAGGAACCAGTGCCCTGCAACCCAGCGTATCATCTCTTTGACCTGGAGACAGATGTTATCTCACACTTAGCAGAGGTTCTTTTACACACAGCTTTTGGTTCCCGGGGAAATATGCTGACCTTCCTGACCAAGACCAGAAGCTTCTCCTGAAGAAACATTTTACAAGAGATATAAATATCTCCCATGAATGGCCACATCTTTGTTCCCTGTCACCAGGTATCTTGTTTCATTAGTAGCCAGTAATAATTTCTAGTTGGCCATCGACTCCATAATATACCAGTGGGTATGTGTTCCAGGCAATATTAGCAAGCAAGGGAAATAAATGTATTCTCTTGTGGATAATCAACTGATACCCTAGTGCTTGTGATAGCTTTAGATTATCTATAAGAAAGATTGATAGAAAAAATTTATATTTATGGAGGTGAATATAATTAATCATTATAAAATATATACCCCTATGATTTTCCTGCTATAGTCTTGGACACAATGTTCTATGTATTAACTCTATACAGGGTGAAATATTCATTCTATTTTTGCTAATTTTTCTCATTATTAATTTCATACAGTGTTCCCTTTTCCCTTTTTTCTTCTTAGAAAATATAGGTTAAAATATGGAGTTACCCTGATTTCACTGAGGGTTTCAATAGCTCAATAAAGTCTTTAATAATTTTTCTCTATTGCAGAATAAAATAATGCTAGACTATTCAATTTCATACCATGTATTGGGCCATTCATCTTACATTCTCTGTTTGGAGTCCTAACCCTGTGTGTTTGCCTTAACTCTTATTATGCTTGGCTAGTCCAAATCTTTTTGAGTCAAGTCACCACAATTAATTATACTCTTTAAGATAAATATTTTAATATTGGTATATCACAGCACTTTGTTTCAGCCATCTTTCCTGATTATAAACATAATAGATATTCATTGTAGGAAATTTGGGGGGAAACAAAAAAATAAAAATCACTTTTAGAAAGTAATTTTGGATCATTTTTCCCCCATTTTCTTGTCCTTCCCCAGAAACAATTTAAATTGAATATTGATTTTATTTTTTTCTTTCAGAACGTATCAAGATTATAACTGCACATTGATTCAATTAGTCTTTGAGACAAGTGTTTTAGAATTGAAGAGGCTGAGTTTTTTAATTTCTTGTGTCCCCAGAGAACAGAACAACTTTCTAATTTCCCAAAATAATTCCTCTGGGCAAATAGTTGATCGGACCCAATTCTCAAACCTTTATTCAAGGAGAAACTCCCAGTGGAGCCTGCTGTTTAGGAAAGACCCTAGAACTGAGACCATATTTCACGTCCTGACCAATACTATGGCCATGCACATTCGAGTCCTCCTGGGACCTCACAATGAATACCATCTGGCTTTGGAGAATTGAAATACTTACATGTCTTGAGTGCTACGTAATGACTTCCTGGAAGATCTATTTTCCATCAATATTGTTCTAAAAGTGATTGCAGGAGAAATTTTTGTTTTACCTCAAACATCTTTCATTGAAACTGCATCTTTTAAATTATCAGCTTTGTATTATAGTCTTTGTAAAATTTATCTTTAGCAACATAGTTTTTCATCCAGTTCCTGAGCTACAAAATGTAGTTTTCATTAAGTTCTCAACAGTCTGTTTTGTGCACTCTCTGTTGATCCACCCCATCCCATCTGAATTTATGTATTTAATAATACAATGTCTACAATTATGTCCCGGTAGATTTTCATTTTCTACATTGTATTTTATTTCTTTTTAATTCTTTTTTCTTTCTAAAGTACTCATTTCTCTGCTTCATCACATAGGAATTTCTCTTTCTTCCCCTTATACTTTACTTTGCAAAAGTGTAGTGACTTCGATGCTTTTAATTCACAAGCTTTTACAACCCTAATGCTGATTCTAGGCTGCTGAGTTTTGTCTATTTGTTTTTTGTTTTTTGTTTGTTTTTTGGGTTTTTTTTTTTTATCTTCAATAAATTTGTCCACTGGACAGTTGCTGCTACTACTTATCATATCAAGAATTATAGAATTATAGACTCTGGGTACTGAAAATTGTCTTTATCTAAATGTATCTGTCTGACTGCTTCATAATCTTTTGTACTTTATGTGTTTAACCAATGTGCCTAAACTGTAAAATCCTTGAAGGCAGGGATTGCCACTTATTGATATCAACCTAACTATCCTCAGGATCTAGCACATTACCTGACATACATAAAGTACCTAATAAGTACTGCATAAAGAATAAATATGTGTCCTTACCATGGTTCAAAATGGTCACTTTTTCTCAAGGCTTTTACTAGTATATGATAATATATGTATCATTATGGACAGTTTTAAAAATATTAAAATTTCAGAAGTATTTTTGGGAATGAATTTGAGTGTGCTAAAACAAAAACATTTTCATTTAGGACAGAGTAGTTGTGAGGCTGTTGCAAGTGGAAATAAAGATGGTGAAGGATATATTTTTGTGGTTGTTCTGAGATCCAGTGTCTACCTGTACTGCTTCTTCAGCCCGTGAATGAGAGGCAGCCCACCAGCTGAAAACCATCAATCTGGGGCCATAACCCTCCTACCACTGCTTTCTGTCAGTCAGGTCATGACTTCCTGCTTGATGTCTGAGAATCCCTGCTAGAACCATTCCTTGGAGGGTGCATGTCATCCCTCAAGGCTGTCCTTCCACCATCAGCAATATCAATAACAATAGTAACAAATACTAAGATTGTAGGTACCTGACAATGAAGCCAGACACTTCATGCTTACTTCTGGTCATTTTTAAACAGTCATTCTAATCTCTTAGAAGATATGTTCATTTTTTTCTTCTTTTAAAATTATAATTAGTAATGCATATTAATTGTGCACAATAATGGGTTTATCGTGACATTTTATACATGCATATAATGCTCTTTGATTGTATTCTATCTCCCTATTATTTTGTTAACCCCTCTCACCCTTCTCCTGGGCCACTTTCCCTTTCTATTTCATATCATCTTTTCCCCTTAGATTCCACCTGAGACAAAACATGCAATACTTATCTTTATGAGTCTGACTTATTTTACTTAATGTGATAATCTCCATTTTCCTATGAATGACAGTATTTCACCTTTTAAGACTGAATAATACTCCATTGTGCATGTACACATTTTCTTTATCCATTCACCCACCAATGGTTGATTGTACAACATCCATCCAGGTTGACTGTATAACTTGGGTATTGTGAATAATGCCACAGTAAACACGGGTATTCAAGTGTCTCTACTGTTGCTGCTTTTGATTCCTTCAGGTATATAACCAGGGGTGGAGTAGCTGAATCCTATGGTTAGTTATATTCATAGTTGTTTGAGAGATCTCCGTCCTATGGCTGTATTAGCTTACACTCCCACCAATGATGTGTAAGGGTTCTTTCTCCACGACCTCACCAGCGTTTATTTTTTGTTTTCTTGATAATAGCCACTTTGATTGGGGTGAAATGAAATAAATGTAGTTTTGATTTGTTTTCCCTGATGGCTAATGATGTTGGACATTTTTTAAATATAATTATTGGACATTTGTGGTAGAAGATACATTTTGTTAATTAGAACACTGAGGCACCAAGAAGGTAAATAATGTTTTTTAAGGTCACAACAGGACTGGGATTGAAACTCAAGCAGCCTTTTTCTTTTTTCCCTTTCCATATTTTTTATTAGTGCACTATAGTTGTACATGATGGTGGGATTTATTACATATTCATACATTCATTCAATGTAGCAATGTAATTTGATCAATATCAATCCCCAGCACTTCCCCTCTCCCTCCCCGCCTTCCATCCCCTGGTCCCTTTCATCTACTGATGTCCCTCTGACCTTCATGAGATTCCCTGGCCACACCTCCACCTTTCTTTCCCTTTTTCTTCTCTAGCTTCTACATATAAAAGAAAACATAGGACACTTGACCTTTTGAGTTTGGCTAATTTTGTATAACATAATGGTCTCAAGTTCCATTTATTTTCTTGCAAATGACATAATTTTATTTTTCTTTGCAGCTGAAAAAAAAAACCCAATTGTGTATATATGTCACATTTCCTTTGTCCATTCATCTACTGATAGACATCAAGGGTGGTTCCACAGATTGGCTATTATGAATTGTGCTGCTATAAATGTGGGTGTGCATGTATCACTATAATATGATAACTTTAATTCTTTTTTTTCTTTCTTTTTTTTAAATTGTAAACAAATGGGATACATGTTGTTTCTCTGTTTGTACATGGAGTAAAGGCGTACCATTTGTGTAATCATAAATTTACATAGGGCAATGTTGTTTGATTCATTCTGTTATTTTTTTCCCTTCCCTCCACCCCTCCCACCCAATAACTTTAATTCTTTAGGGTCAATTCTGAGGAGAGGTACAGCAGGGTCCTATGGTGATTCCATGCCTAGTCTTTTGAGGAACCTCTATACTGATTTCCATAGTGGTTGTAGTAATGAACAATCCCACTTACAGTGTAAAAGTATCCCTTTTCCTCTCCATCCTCCCCAGTATTTATTATTGTTTTATTCTCGATGGCTTAAATCAGCCTTGTTCTAAACCCTGTGCTATTAACCCTTGTGTTGTTACTATCTAGAAAATTCCTTCTTATATTGTTTGCACTAAATTCTCTTTCCTGTAACATCCACTCATAGATTATACTTGATGTCCGACAAGTGTAACCCCCTTTCACATGACAAACCTTTAAATAATTAAAGAGAATATAACATCCCTCAGTCATCTTTTCTTATGGTTTGGTATTATTATTTTTTCTCTGCATGATCTCCACATACCCGCCCACACACACTTTATCATAAACTGAACCTCATTGGCAGAGGAATGGAATGGACTACATGAGCCTGGTATTTTAGTGCCCGTGCCTCTTTAAATATCCTGGAATTAGATCACTTCATTTCTGTTGGCTCAGTTTGAGTTAAATGCCTTCTAAAACTCTGGAGTATCTTGCAAGTATATTTCAGTTTGGCCCTGTCTATATCATTATGTATAATTCTCCCTCTGCTAACTTTGTTAGCTGGCATAAATATCTCTCTAGATTACCACCTGCCATCGACAAACTCAGTAACCTTTTTTATTTGTACAGGGGTTTGAACCCAGGGACACTTTACCACTGAGCCACATCTACAGCCCTTTTTATTTTAAGACAAGATTTCTCTAAGTAACTTAGGGTTTCATTAAGTTGCTGAGGCTAGCCTTGAACTTGTGTTCCTCCTGCCTCTGCCTCCCGAGCTGCTGGGATTACAAGCATGTGCCACTGCACCCAGCTTCGGTACCCCTAACCAAGACCTTTTTCCAGGGGCCCCACATGAAAACTGGCTACAGACCAATTTCTTCCTCTGGTCTTCACTCCTCCCTTTCATTGTTCCTTTTGTGGATAGAGGGACAGCCCTGCTCCTCTCCTACACCAGTCTCAGGGGACTGAGGCACTGGGTTCTCTCTCAACCTGCAGCCATGTCGGTTTTTCTGTTTCCATGAACTAAAGACACCCCCAAAACTCCTGCAATCTCAAACTTGAAAGGAGAATAAAAAGCAGCTCCTTCTCAAACATAGTAATCAAAATAAATTAGACTACTGTAAAACTCTGAAATTCAGAAAAAAAACACCACTACACTTCAAGATTGATTTTGGTAATAGACAATTGAGTTTAGATTGTGTCTTGATGTGTTGCAGACCTATGGAAGAGATGAATTGGAAACAAACAAAAACTTGCCAGTTTTCTAAGAGAAGCCATCATGTCACTGGTGTCACGACTAGACTAGGACTATTGTGGAAACATTGACATAGCATCTCTTTTTGCTGTTTTATTTTTATTTTATTTTATTTCATTTAATTTTTGGGTGTTAGGATTGAACTCAGGGGCACTCGACCACTGCCTGAGCCACATCCTCAGTCCAATTTTGTATTTTATTTGGAGACAGTGTCTCACTGAGTTGCTTAGGGCCTCACTTTTGCTGAGGCCTACTTTGAATTCACAATCCTCCTGCCTCAGCCTCCCCAGCCACTGGGATTACAGGTGTGCACCACCATGCCCGCTTGTTTATTTTATTGATCATTAATATTGATCGTAAGTGCTAGTTTATCACAAAACTAAAATGACGAGTTGGTATAAATAAACTTTTTTTTGGCACCAGGGATTGAACCCAGGAGTGTTTAACCACTGAGCAACACATCTGTAACCCTTTTTATTTTTTATTTTGAGATAGGGTCTCATTAAGGTGCTTAGGGTCTTGCTAAGTTGCTGAGGTTGTCTTTGAACCTGTGATCCTCCTGCCTTAGCCTCCTGAGCTGCTGGGATTAGAGGTGTACACCTCCATATCCAACAAATTTTATATTAGATTTCCTCAATTTAATAGTCTCACGCATTCACCAGTCCCTGTGTGGCAGCCAAGGATAGGTAAAAACTGCACAGTAGTTATTTTTGGTTACATGTATAACCAGGGTGTGTGAACAGAGGAGCCTTGGGACTCAGCATGAGGATGAGCCTGTTTTGCTGAAAAGAACTTAGCCCTGAAATTTTGCACAGTTACGGTAAAGTGAAGTTTAATTAAGAAGAACTGGTTTACCTAGAATGTTAGAATATAAAGACTACATTGTAGGAACTATGCCTTCTCCACAACAGAACTAGCATATTCTGGCAAGGAAGGCCAGCTCCAAGATGCCAATTCTGGGCACCGCTTCCTCCTCCTTCCTCAGTGGTTTTCAAAGTATAGTTCTCTCACCAGCAACATCATCCTCATCTAGTCTCTTATTAGAAATTCAAGGGCTGGGGAGATAGCTCAGTTGGTAGAGTGCTTGCCTTGTAAGCACAAGGCACTGGGTTTGATCCCCAGCACCCAAAAAAAAAAAAAAAAAAAAAAAAAAGAAATTCAAGTTATCAGGCTCAATCCAGATTTATCCAGTTGGATCTCTCATCTATCCACCAACTGTATCTGGAGATGGAACCAGAAATCTGTGGTTGAACAAGCCATCTGACTGATTGTGATGCACACTGAAGTTAGGAAGTAGTGGCCTATGAGGAAGAATTGCAGGAGCTGCCTTTCCCTGACTCCAAACTATACTCCAGCAGGCTCATCTTTGGTAAAAATGCCACACTGTAGTTCCCCATCTAGAGTCCAAAGGGCACAGTCTGAAGTTCTCTGAACACTCCTCAGACCTTCTGGTCTTTCGTGGTTTTCCTTTTTTTTTTTTTTTTTTTAATCTTCGTTGTTTGACTAGAAAACTCCTATTCACCCTTTTTTATTTTTATTTTTTATTTTTACAGACTGCTTTTTGATTCATTGTAC
The DNA here is from genome assembly GCF_902686445.1 of Sciurus carolinensis. Classification (NCBI taxonomy): domain Eukaryota; kingdom Metazoa; phylum Chordata; class Mammalia; order Rodentia; family Sciuridae; genus Sciurus; species Sciurus carolinensis. The sequence continues at coordinate 91,447,758 of NC_062218.1, read as the reverse complement.
ACGAATGGGGTACAACTTTTCATTTCTATGGTTGTACCTGATGTACATTCTATTCACCCTTTAAAGCCCTGTTCAGGTGTCATTTTTGTGACAATGTTCTCAACTCCCCCTCCCAACCTAAAAGTCCTGACAAATGTACTTGCATCCTCTTATATATGAGAGTTTTCCTTTATGCTTTTGAGAACTACAAACATTGTCTTAATTATTTCTTGGCCTCTTTTGCTTGTTCCTCTTCTTCATCCACCCCTACAGACTTGGTCGCCTCAGGAAGTCTCACGTCTCTCCTGGCTGATCTCACCCACTGCCATGACTTTGACCCCCATCTTTCAGCTGATACTTCTAAAATCCCTACCTCCAACCCACCCCTCCCCTGTGAATTCTAGACCCACATTGCCAGTGCCACCTGAACATCTTCACTTCAAGGAACCATAGTGAACCTCCGATTCAGTATGTATACTAAGGAAGGAAACATCTTTTCTCACCCACCACCCTGGCCCACCAGTCTCTTATTTGCTTCATCTCCTCTATTTCCTCTTGGAGGTTATCACAGCTACTCAGTGAGCACTACTAAGAACATGGGAGTCATGCTGGACTCCTTCCTCACCCCTCCCAGGACATGCCCCCATCTCCACTGTAATTCTGTACACGCTACTCTGCTTAATCTCTCATGTGGACAACTGGAGTGATTTTGCAACTGATCTTCTAGCCTGGAGCTAGTTCCTACCCCATGCCTACAGCTCATCCTGCATACTTCAGGCAGAGACTGAGATATAAAGCTGAGGGCATCGTGGTCCTGCCTAAAGCTTTCATGACTCCCCATTCTACACCCTTGAAGAGAAAGATCTAATTTACTTACCTGGGTCTTGGCTGCTCATTCAGACTTAATTTCTTTTTCCAGAATTTTATCACAAAAAATGTTCAAACGCAGAGAAAGTTGGCAGAATTTTACAGTGAACACCCATAAGCCTCTACTTAGATTATACAATTAACATTTTATTATAACTACTTGATCACAAAACAATCCATCTACTCATCCTTCTTATATCTATCAATTCCTCTTATCTTTTTATGTTTGAAATCGCTTTCAAATATTAGTACATTTCTCCCCAACTTTTTCAGCCTACCTTTTATTAACTAGTATTTAACATTTGTTTACAGTTTGTTTTAATTCAAGATAAAATTTACATACAATAAAATTTTAAGAAAGCATTGGGTTAGTTTTGACAAGTATATACATATACGCTTGTGTAACTCAAACCCTATTGGGATATAAAATATTATCCATACCCCAAAAGTTCCCTCATGCCCCTTCCCAGTCAATTGCTGCCCCTCTGAGCTACGCATTATTTAGATATGTCCACCACAGAGTAGTTTTGTCTATTTTAGAAGAGCTTTTATAAGTGGAATCTTTGAATCTTTCACTCAGCATTATGTTTTGTAGATTTATCCATGCTATTGTATGTAATTAGTAGTTTATTTTTCCTTTTCGTACTGAGTAGTGTTCCATTATATGCATAGAACAGACTTTATTTCTGTGTTATCCGACTGATGGATTGTTTCTGGGTTTTAGCTATTATGAACATAGTTACTATAAACATTATTGTACAAACTCTTTGTTTTTGTGGTGCTGAGGTTCAAACCCAGGGACTTGTGCATGCCAGGCAAATGCTCTACCACTGAGTTATACCCCCAGCCCTATTTGTACAAGTTTTTGTGTAAACATGTTCTAATTTCTCCAGAAAAGTACCTATGAATAGAATTTCTGGGTCATAGTAGGTTGTGCCTACTCTATGTTGTACTAGTTTTCGCTACTACCAATAATGTTGAAGAACTCTAATTGGTTACTCTACATCCTTACCAACTTTTGGCATTGACCATCTTTTAAATTTTAGACCATCTACAGATGTGTGATGGCATTTCTTTATAGTTTTCATTTGCATTTCCCTGATGATTAATGATGTTAATCATCATTTCATGTAGCTTTTGGTCATTCACATATCTTTTTTGTAAAGTGTCTATTCAAGCCTTTTTTATTGAGTTGTTTGACTTCATACTATTAAGTTGTAGAAGCTCTTTATATCCTGGATACTGTTCTTTCATCAAGTAGATGTTTTGCAAATTAATTTATATGTATGATGTAAGGTAGGGGTCAAGGTTCTCTTTTTTCTATGTGAATATCCAATTCATTAATATTTATTTCCTTTTATTTCTTGAATTTTACGAGAACTCCTTTTTCTGTTGGACTGCTTCAGCACCTTTGTCAAAAATCAAATGGTCTGTTCTCATGCTCTCTTCTGTCCCATTGATCTGTCTGCTAATCTTTATGCAGCTGCCACACTGTCTTGATTACTACAGCTTCACAGAATACTGAAATCAGGTAGTGCGAGTCCTTAGGCTTGATTTTTATTTTTTTGCATTTTTTTGTATGAATTTTAGATTTGGCTTATTAATTTAAGCAAAAATCTTACTCATGTAGCCTTAATTTCTAAAATGTCACATTCTTCTCACTGCTCCTATAAAATAGAGACAGTGAAGAAACTGCTCTCTATAACAAACTCTTCACCATATAAGGTTTTAGTCAAACACAGAATTTTTTTTTTTAAAATAGCACATTTAAAGTTTGTTTCAAATTTTAGGTTAAAAAAATCCTTTCTATTTGACAAAAGTATACAATTCCTTATTAATTTTCTAATGAATAATGTTCTACAAAGACAGGCAAAGTAATGTAGCTAAATATGCTCCACTCTATTTTTTTTTTTCTCCAAGGAGTAAGGATTTTCTCATTTCATCATCAGACAATTGTTTCTTTTTTTTTAATTTATTTTTATTATAAACAAATGGGATACATCTTGTTTCTCTGGTTGTACATGAAGTAGAGACATACCATTTGTATAATCATACATTTACATAGGGTAATGGTGTTTGATTCATTCTGTTATTTTTTCCTTCCCCCCACCCCTCTTTTCCCTCTATACAGTCCCTCCTTCCTCCATTCTTGCCCCCCTCCCACCCTCCATTATGTGTCCTCATCCGCTTATCAGTGAGATCATTGGTCCTTTGGTTTTTTGATATTGGCTTATCTCACTTAGCAAGATATTCTCCAATTTCATCCATTTGCCTGCAAATGCCATAATTTTATTGACAATTGTTTCTTATAAGGCATTGCCTTCAACAAATAATTTGGATGTAGAGTCTACTCGACTCTCTTCTTCATTTCCTTCTTCCTCCTCCTCTTCATTACCTGTACCCCTTCATCGTGGTCTACACTATAGCTGACATTTATTGAGCACTTTGTTCCCTAGACTATTTGCTAAGGATCTTATTCATATCACATTTTAAACACTCACATCAGCCATACATGGTCAGTCATTTTTTTTTTAATCCTCATTTTATAGCTGAGGAAATTAAGCTTGTGAGATAAAGAACTTTCCCAAGGTTCAATAGAGAGGAAGCAGTGTTGCTGAGGCCCAACCTCCAGTCTCCTTAAAGGGTAATATTTTAAATATCTCCTATAAAATAATGCTTTACTGAATGCAATGGTATTTTCTTCATCCATTCTGGGATCACTTAAAACTTCTATCATTATTGTTGCTGTTTCTGTTGCAAAGTAACAGACATACCCTGAAATCATCTTCACATACCCCTCAAAATTCTGCAATTATGTAGTTCTGAAGACATCTGGAAAACAAAGTTGGCTCAGTTGGTTTTTGCATTACATGTGGTTTTATAGCCAAAGTAATTTAACCTTCCTCTTTTCTTTTCACAGTGGTAACTATTTTCATAGTGTCTAAGGATTTCTTTATACATCATGCATGTCTCATTCAAGTCCTAAGCTATCTTTATGTATAACTCAAAGTAGAGATTGTCATGCCCCACTGATTTCTATCATCCAAACATGTTGCTGAAATTCCAATTATGATGACTCTTTCTGACTCAGCCATATAAATTCACCCTGCATTTTGGATTTTCAGATTTCACTATTAGCATAGAGAAAGTTATTAATACATTTTACATTAAGCTATATATAACACTTTGCACTGAACTCTCTGCTTTGTTAAGAATGGAGCATATGCCTCATTATCCTTGCTCCTGGGAATCCAAACTTTCCTTAGAAAAGGATACACACACACACACACACACACACACACACAAATACAACTGCATAGATAACTTAAAAATTCTGTGCTTTCTGACTCTCAAATGGAGAACTGAAACCTTACCAAATGTCTGTATTGATACACAATAACTGCTGCGAAGATCAGAATGATGTTTCCTTTACGTGATATAAACAGAAGAGTTAAAAGATTCCCACCCTGGAATCCTTGAGAAAATGACTTTTTCTGAAGGTAAATGGTCAAGGAAAAAAGAAGTAATGACCCAGAGGAAAATATACTTTGTCCTAACCCCTGGCTATAAAAAAGTAAATAAAAAAAAACCCTCTATTACAAATTCATCCGATGATGATGGTAAGAAACAGACTACAGCTCAAATTGTGAATACATTAGTTGATAGAAATATTATTTTGAAGGTGAAATTAAACACAATTTTCTTTCTGATAGTCATTTGTTTTAACAGACATCATATTTGTGAGTTTTATGGCTTTGGTTGAAAGCATAATGAAAAAAGTTAGTACATTCTCAGTTTAATTTTATAAAGATCACACAATAATGGTGACAGGTGGAGTCACATGGGGGTGGAGGCAAATTGGTCTTCTGTCCCAGACGTCAAAGACGTGCTGCAGACATCAGGGAAATGTCTCATGGTTGGGAAAGGTAAGGGAACTCAGCAGGCTGGTCTTTGATACCTAGGGCTTTCATTTTTAATTAAAGAACATAACTCTGGTGAAAAGTCATCATATCATCCTATTTTATATAGGGCTTGGATGATTGCTTTGTGGAAATAATGATTTGGAAAATGCCTAATATAGTGCCTAGAAGGTGTTTCATGTCTAATAAATAGTAGAAGTTGGCATTTATTGAGCATCATCTAAGTGACTACTCCCAAAATCTGTGTGAAGGCACAAGTATTATCCCCACTATGCAGATGAGAAAACTGATTCTTAGAGCAATTTAGTGACCTATCCAGGGTTGCAAAACTAGGAAGTGGTGAACCTGGAGAAACAACCAGAATGTCTAATTTCAAAATCTGTGCATCTATCCACAATGACATATTTTGCAACATTCCTTCCTTCTCTGGGTATAGATTACAGTTTTGACTTCTGTTTTCTGAAGGAGCATCCTTGTATGTGGTATGATAGAATCACTTCTTTTCCCACATGTATGAACCCATTGGAACAGATAAAACTTTGAGGGAGACTTATCTCCAGCACCTTTTTCTTCTGGCACCCTTTCTTACAGACAGGATATCACCCTGGCCCCTGAGTAGAAAGATATGCCTCTGTCCTTTTCGCTGTCAATATGTTATCATATTCTACAACTGCATCAACTTTGAAGTCTACAGACTTATGCTAATGTCCCTTTGGAATCTCCCTTGCAATAGCCCAAAAAGCATCTTTCCTCCTCTAAGTAGAAGCATTAAACAGCTGCTCGCTGTCACTCATAAAATAATGTGTTTGTTGTTGTTGTTGTTTTTTAGATACTCAGAAACCAGTTGCTAACATTTCCTGCCCCTGCCTTTTCTAAGTCACATAATTCTAGCTCTAGGTCCTTCATCTCCCACCTCTTTCTTCTCAGCCTTCCTCCTCCTTCTCCCTCCTCCTTCATATATAAATTACTTTCACAAAAGTCCTATTTCCAAAATTACCGATCATTATAATTCCCATCCTCCAGACTCTCAGCATCTGGATGTTCAGCAGGTGTCATGAAGACATCACCAGACAGTACTGAAATTTTGGCATCTGGGAAAAATTTTAAACACACCTACAAGAATATTTTCTGTTGTTTTACAAATTACAGGCAAAACATTAAAGAAAATTATGGCTTTCCTAGTTCTCAGATGTTGTTTTGTCTAAAGTAATACAAGATACAAGGTGGAGTAGTTCATATTGTTTTTTGTTGTTGTTGTTGTTGTTATTTCTTCTTCTTGTGTTGGAAAGACAGAGTTATTTTGGAAAGATGTTATACTCGCTAAATTTCACAATTGTTCACATTTGTGTATTTGAATGTATGAGGGATGCTAGTGGGCGATGGGAATTCAGAGGAAAGAATTCATAATCACTTAAAAGAATCATGAGGGCTTTGCAGAAGAGATATTACTTATGATGGATCTTAAAGAATAAGTAGTATGACATAAAGAAGCTGGAAGGAAGAGAAGTTCTAAATGGAAAAACAGCATAATCAAAAACTTGAAGAAATGAAAACAGAGAAATGAATTGGTAATTTTGTGTCATTCATCTTGGCTAATGTGTCAAAAAATTAGGATTGAGGCAGGAAGTGAATATTAGGGCTAGATTATTTAAGACTTTTAAGTTAAAGTTGAATTTTCTTTTTTAAAAAAATATATTTTTTAGTTGTAGATAGACACAATCCCTTTATTTTATTTATTTATTTTTATGTGGTGCTGAAGATTGAACCCAGTGCCTCACATGAACTAGGCAAGTGCTCTGCCACTGAGCCACAATGCCAGTCCTCAATTTTCTTTAGTTAGGTAATTCTCACAATGGAGTGCACAGTGACAATGGAGATTGGTTTCAAAGCTGAAGCAACTACAATCCTTGGGATTGACATATACTGAGGACTTATCTTATACCTCAGTGAGAGTCAGGAGTACACAGCTTAAAATGAAAAGGCCAGGGTTTCAAAAGAATAAAAAACAAGATTAGAGGATCATTGATCCACTTCAAATGGAAAGTCATCAGGAGCATGGAAGAAAGTGAGTGGAGATGGGTCAGCAGAAGTGAAAACAAGGAAAGGAACATCATGGCAATTTGAGGGCAAAGGGATTTCTGTTGTGGTGGTTGGTTGGTTTGGGGGTATGAGACTTAAACATGTTTTGTTGTCGTTGTTGTTGATGGCATGGTACTGATAGAGAGTGAGGGAGTAAAGAGGCAAAAGAAACGGGGGTCCCAAAGGGTGTAAGGAAAGATGACAAGGGTGGAGGCATGGTCCTGGCAAGTATGAGAGGGTGTCTTCTTCTGAAGTATGGGAGAGTAAAGAGTCACTTTAGGAACAAATTTTGAGGTAGAGAGGAAGAAGTGGAAGGATCTCATTGTCCAACATTAATTTTTTTAGTCAAAAGGATATGGAGTCATCTGTGGGGAGGAAGTGGAAAAAGTTACCTCACTTTAACATAAGCTCCATGGAGAAACATGAAGGATTAGGAAATGGATCACCAAAGCAGCAGAGAGTCCAAGGAAGGGCAAAGATCAAGGATGGGTACTGAGTGTCTGCAGGATGTTTGACGCAAGGACAGCAGAACATCTGACAAAATCTTCATTTTCTTGATGATAATTTCATCTCAGATGTAGAGAAATGGACCAGAGAAACAGTAATCTCTTCTTGATTCTGGTCAACAAGAGAGAAAACTTGCTAGAAATATTGAGAACCATGATTTTTTCACCTGAAATGCAGCATAGTGAGACAGAGAGCCTGTACATTAGGCAATCCAATGTCCAAAAACTTCCATGAGCTCAGCAGTGTATGAACACAAGAAGTCAAGAGTGGCACATAACTGGTAATTATAAAACGAGTACCAAAATCTACGGTTAAATGGACACAAAGACCCAGCTAAAAATAAATTTATTGAGATAACTGAACAGGAGCATAAGTGAAAATGATTTAAGGGAATTCACAGTATATTCCTTACATATCAAGGACGTGAGGTGGTCAAAGCACACTTGGATTGCATTGCTGGAGGCAGTGTATAGGACGAAGCACAGACATCTTACTGGGTTGAGTTTTGGTTGCCATGTCCAAGAAGGCATGACTTTTCTGCTATCTTAAAAGTTTGGCTGCAGGCCCCAATGCTAGGAATAATACACGTTCACCTATATTCCAATCAGGACTGCTAGATCACTCTTGTGGGATGTATTATTGAATGGTAAATTCAGTTTTGCTAGCAATGAGCCCATCACCAACCTCAGGGGGAGGTTAAAGAGAACAACATACTCCATCCCTCTAACCAAGAGAGAGGCTTCGCAAGAACTCCTCAAGGGTGTGACCTGAATCTCCTGGAGTTTGGGGCAGGACATAGAGACCTTTATATCTGACTCTCCCCACAAGTCTAACATAGACAACTGGTGCTCAGAGACCTCTGAAGCTTACAACAATAAGGAAAGGACAATATTGGGAGGGGACTGTACTTCTCCTGGGGTTTACTGGTGGACTCAGCTCAGTAAGAACACAACCTGGAGGTACCAAATACTCAGAAACCCAGGTCTTACCCAGAGTCCTAAGTGGCCAGCCAGAGGAGGAACCATTGTTTGGATCAGTACTTCTTAAATTTAGCCAGCATTAGAACTACTCAAAGTTTGTTAAAAAGTAGACTCCTAGGTCACACACTCCAGAAATTCTGATTCCATAGGACTGAGGTGGTGTCCAAAATGCGTATTTCTAACAAATTCTTGGATTACAATAATTTTGTCATTTGTGAGCTATACTTTGAAAATAACTGATGTAGATGTCATTAGGAGGCTATCTTAGAGAAACGTGCAACAGTGCCACATAAGAAAGAATTGGCTTCAGAGCCAGTACGGTGGCACACGCTAGTAATCCCAGCAGCTCCACATACTGAGGCAGGAGGATTGAGAGTTCAAAGTAACCTCAGCAACTTCGAGAGACCCTAAGCAACTCAGAAAGACCCTGTCTCTAAATAAAATATTTAAAAAGGGCTGGGGATATGACTCCGTGATTAAGCGTCCCTGGGTTAAATCCCCAATACAAAAAAAAAAAGAAGGAAGGATTGGTTTTCCTTTGCAATCCATTATGCCTAGAAGGCATCAACAGATATTTCAACCTTCCCTCCCTCATCACTTCTCCCTCAGTCTAATCCTAAAATGGCTATAAACTATAGTTAGTGAGAAAAAGAGCAAGAGCTATGAAATGATAACCAAACCTTGCACCTGACGCCAGGTTTCTAAGATCAGGTTGGATCTGGGGAGGAGGAGGAAAACTAAACACATATTCAGAATTTTGAGTAAATGGGGTGGCCTAAACCGGAGTTACAAAGTTATCAGATTTGTAAAACCCTAAGGAATCATTCCTATTTCTCACATTAGAAAAGTTAAGAATCTGTTTCAAATTTTGTACACAGGTGTAAAAAGACCTACTTTGGAAAGAATAAATAAAAGAATAAAATTGACTGAGCCCAGTCTGTTTAATCAGCTAATCGCATGTCTTAAGACTGGTATTTTTCAAACTCTTGGCAGGTCCAGAGAAACACAGTCAGGAAAACAGACACTGGAAACCTCAGCAGAGAAGCCCCCACACAAAGAAGTGAGGCTGTCCAGCCTGGAGAAATTTTAGGAGTACCAAAGGGCCTTCTTGTCAACAAAGGATTAGCCTTCTCTGTGGCTGCAGACCCCCAAAATTAGCTTAAGTTAGTGGAAGTTAATTCAGGAGTCTGCTTGGGCTCATTATAAGAAGACATAAGAATTGAAGCCATGACACCCAGTGATGATCAATTGCCTGAAATGTTGAAGAAAGTTTTAAAACATGGTAGGTTTTGGATACTTTCTGAGAACACTTCAATTTCTACAGAAATATTCTATAGTCTAGGGGTAGGTGGAGGGTGGGTTCCCCAGAGCTGGGCTGGGGTCATTATTACCTGCCTAGCTTCCTTTCCAAGCATTCCTCCCTGTACTTCAGCTAATACAATCAATCCTATACTGCAACTCAGCCCTTGCTGGACTCCAGGAGTATTTGTACTATATTAAAGACTCAGGGTTCTATTGAGAGGATAGGACACCCGTGATTTTGGTCTTGATTACTTTCATTAGTCTGTTTTGCAGTGCTAAAATTGAACCCAGGACCTCATGCATGCTAGGAAGGTATTCTACCACCCATCTCCCTTTTTGGTCTACCATCAGTCTTCCTAAGTAAGAGTTACAAGTTGGTGAGAGATGACTGAATCCTGCCAGATTTCCTTGGTCTTGTAAATTCCTCTCCCTGTCTTCACCAACTGTAGACTACAGCATGAGAACTGTTGAAACAACTGACTGGAGGCTACAGGTGTGATGGAAAACCAGAAGCAGGGGGAGAAACAAATATAGAGAGGGAAACTAGAAAGAGGCTGAGCACATAACAGTGCAGAGAGGAAGGAGGAGAGGAATATTGTCTTATTGTCCTGAACTCCAAAATGCAGAAGTTCATTAGACCTTGTTTGCATGATCACAGACAAGAACAGGGACTAGTTAAGCCAATCAAAATTTTGAGCAGACAGAAAGGCATTGTGTCTCTAGCTCAAATGTTGACATATAATAATCTGGTATCAAGAAATTCTTAATCCTTCACCTAAAATAGCTTCCAAATGTCCTCAGGGGTGCAGAAAAATATTAGTGGGGTTAGGTGACCACAGGATAGTGATCTTGACAGCTGCAACCCTTCACATTTATTTAGTGAAACAATTGGCTTTTAGACAACATCTTTCCAATTTGTTTTCCACATTGCAGCCAGAGTGCTCTTTTCAAAACACGAATCTGATCATGTCACCAACCTGCTTAAAACCTTTGAATGGCTTCCCACTGTTCTTGGAATAAAGACCAAATCTTTAACAAGGAGCTGCATGTCTTGGCCCCTGGGAGGATTGGGAGTGGGGGTGGGGTCCACATTTGCAGACGCTTTTCTGGTCTGGCATGCTCCACCCCCACCCTTTCTTGGTCAGCTTTTACTCGAACTTGTTCTTTAGATCTAAACTCAAATAGCCCATTCTCAGGGAAGCCTTTCTGCATCTGCACACCGCCTCACCTGCAGTCTTTTGTCATTGCTATTCGCTGTCTCCATTCTTTCAAAGTGCTGATCTCAGGTTGTAATGCACCAGTGCCATTATATATTCACTCCTCTCCCCTAGCCCCATTCCCTGTTCAGCTCCTTGAAAGTGAGAATGATCTTTTGTTTACCACCCTAACCTAGAGCCTAACTTTGTGCGGGTGGGGGTGGGGGTGATGGCTCACGAGAGATCCTCCTTGCCTTTTTGTTGAATGAGTGAAGGATTGCCTAAACTGTACTTTCCCTCTGAAATTTTGAATTCTATAAAGGGAGGAAAGTGTTAACCAGACAAGAGAATAAAATTTCTAGTTATATTTCCTCTGCTTCCATGCAGTGATTTATTTTAAAACACAAAACCCTATGAGCTCTAATCTTCCTTCACATTATATAGAAATCAGTTCATCAAAATAACCCTCCAACTCTACCTGGTATTCTCATTTATTCCCCATTTTCTCTGGAATGAATTTAAGTTGTCCTTCTTAGGGTTCATCTTCTTTTGGGAACTAATATTGAGAACATTTTATTTTAGGTTAATTCAGTTGAGATTTTATTTAAAGGCACCCCAAGTTACAGACACTGACAGGTAAATGTTTATGAAAAGATAATCTATATACACTCTGTATGTGTGTCTATCAATCCATCTAAAAATACGTGATTTCATGACTTGAAATAGAAAAGATCGGAAAGTGTTATAGCGTCGAAATTTCCACCCCCAGACTCTTACTCTTTCCAGTTAAATTCTGCTGGATTTGGTGGAATAGGCAGGCAGTCGTGATTTCCTGATGCGTGGCTGAAGGACATGTACTCCCCTCCTAATGAAATACTCAAATAGTGAGTCAGAATGCCAGAGGCGCTGTTCTCCAAGACTCCATCTCTGCTTATTTGTAATCCGAATTCTGAAAAGAGCATAAGTCTAGATCTAACTCTTTAGATCTCTTGCGTGCGACTGGAGTATACATTTCTTTTCCCACTCCTCTCTCTCTCCTCCTTGTAGCCTCTGCCACAAAACTGACAGCCACTAGGCAGGACTGGTCAGCTTTATTTCTCAGAAATAAAGAATCCATTGTCATTGCTGACTGTGTTGTGGTGGTGAATGTCTCTTTCACAAACCACAAAAATGGATGTTTTATCATTTGCCGAGTCATACTGAGCCTGTGCCAAATGATCTACATGATCAACTTCCACTATGACTATCTGCAAATGGCAAAATGTTATAAAAACTTGCCTATTTCCTCTAAGAATATCCTTGTGATATTTCTGCCCCTCAGAAAAGATATTCTCTTAAATCACATGGTCACAGAGAACAACTCTTTGGTTCTTCAACACCTTCTAGTTATCCTCAGGTTTATCACCATCTTTTCAAATTTCATAAGAAATTTGCCATATTTCTTGTAAAATGGGCTCCTAAGTCCTGCCTCCTTTTCTTCACTCTATTTTTTCCCTGAACTTCTCGTTTCTCTTCTCATCAAATGACTAAATATGGGCTGGGAAGAGAAACAAGAAATGGCATATGCCTATCATCCCAGAAATTTGGGAGGATTGCAAGTGTAAGAGCAGTCTGGGCAACTTGGTAGGATCCTGTCTGAAATGTGGGAAGGTGGGGAGCTGATGATGTAACTCAGTGGTATAGCACCCCTAAGTTAGAATCTCTAATATTGGGGGAGGGAGAGACCAAATACATTCTCAGAAAGATTCTGGTAGTCTACTCCAATAGCTTGGGGGAGGGGGATAGCAGGGATTGAACTCAGGGGCACTCAACCACTGAGCCACATCCCCAGACCTATGTTGTATTTTATTTAGAGACAGGGTCTCACTGAGTTGCTTAGGGCCTCACTTTTTCTGAGGCTGGCTTTGAACTTGTGATCTTCCTGCCTCACCCTCCTGAGCTGCTGGGATTACAGGCGTGTACCACCACGCCTGGCTCCAATAGTTTTTAAATATTTGTTTCTCTACTTAGTTTTAGGAAGTTGGTCACCCTCATTCCTTCTGCCCCTTCTAAAGCTTCTGTTTTCGCTGACCCCAGCTTGAGACTTCAGTGATAGTGCTCTGTGCAGTTGTTCTCTGTGACCCGCCTCCTGTGTGTTAGCTGCCTGTGCCCACATACCATCAAAACCAAGGTTCAGCATTGTCTTGCTCTCCTCTCTCTCTCTCTCTCTCTCTCTCTCTCTCTCTCTCTCTCTCCTGCAGAGCTGTCATTCATTTTCACATTTTCAGCTATCACCTGTCTCCAGTAAACCCCCACGTGTTCTTCCCAGCACTTAATATTTTTCAGTTTCAACCTCACAACTTTGTCATCCAGCTGAGTATCTCTAGAACAACTATCTTACTAACGAGCTTGTATTATCATATTGTTTCCCCTCCCCATCCCTCCAAGTCAAATGCTATTCACTGAGAAGCAGAAGCTCACTTTTCCTTGAGTCCTTTCTCACACAGTCTTTATACCCCATTTGTTACTATGGTCTTCTTTACAGTGCCTCTGATATCTGCCCTGCTTCCCTATCCAGCACCATCATGAATGCCCTGAATCTTCTCATCATGTCTAGATTGTGACCATAAACATCTCACTAGTTTCCCAATAATGCTTTCCCCTCCCCACCCATTATACCCTCTAAAGTAAAAAATTTTAAAAATATATATTTACCCATTTGAAAATATCTTTTATCTATAAGAAATATCCCAAATCTCTCATCCAGGTGTGGCAGGAAAACACTTGAGATATTATTTAGTAGTGGATTCTCACTTGCATCTCTCCCTGTTTTCCTCCTCCCTATTTATTGTATAAAGGCAGTCCACCCTTTTGGAGTTCTTCTTCCTTAGGGGTAAAATTTGTATTAACTGAGCCAAAAGTGGAAGTTGCCTGTAAGGCACTTCCTTCAAGCTGGAGTTCCCTAACACAAGTAATAAACGTCTTTGAAGTGAAAGAACTCTTGAATCAGATTCAGAAAAGAGATAGGGAATACAGTCTGTCCCCCATGGCAATTCCCTGAAAAAGAGGAAAGAATCAGAAGCAAGGGTTCTAGGGTCTACTCTGGAGATGAGACCATGTTCACATACGGAGCAATGTGCCACTGTTGCCTAAAACATGTGCCGCTGTTGCCTAAAACAGAGTCACAGGACTTCAAGGGGCTATAGACAGGAGAAATCTGATCTTTTCTGGAATCCAACTAAGTTTCCAGATTCTGGTGTGATCCTGAAATTGGAAATGGCCAAGAATGACTTAAATGGGCTTTCGCACACTGTGGAGAGCCTTCTCAGAGTATGATCTAATTTGAAATAAGATTCATACCCTCTATGCAACATCCAAGGTCCTCCAAAATCTGTGACCCTTCATTCACTCAACAAAAATATACTTTGTACGATCATTTGAATGCACCCCTCCAAAATTCAGGTTTTGTCAATATGATAGTATTGAGCACTGAAACTTTTTTACAAGTGATTAGATCATGAGGTCTCCTCTTATGAAGGGAGTTAAGGTTCTTAAAAAGAGTTTCTATTCAGTTTGCCCTCCTGCCATTGGAGGGCAATGCCAGAAGTTCCTTCTCAGATAACAAATGCTGGTGCCTCAACCTTGGACTTCCTAGCCTCCAAAAGTGTGAGAAATTAATTTCTATTCTTTTTTTTTTTTTTTTTTTGTGTGTGTGTGTGTGTGTGTAGCAGGAATTGAACCTGGCATTCTTAACCACTGAGCCACATCCCCAGCCCTTTTCTTATATTTTATTTAGAGACAGGGTCTTTCTGAGTTCCTTAGGGCCTCCCTAGGTTGCTGAAGCTGGCCTTGAGCTCACAATTCTCCTGCCTCGGCCTCCCTAGCCACTGGGATTACAGGTGTGTACTACTGAGCCCAGCTAAATTCCTATTCTTTATAAATGACTTTGTGATATTTTGTAATAGTAACACAAATGGAGTAAGAAAAACAAAAGCAAAATAGGACACTTTCTGCCTTCAAGTTATAGTAGGGAGAGAAAGAGGCAAATTTCCTCCTTCTCTTCCATACAGAAATCTTCACTACACTTCCCTGATTTTGGTCAAGACCTTGTATGTACATTTTTAAAAACTGGTGCATATTATACAGCATATTGGGTTTCATTATGACATATTCATACATGCATATAACATAATTTGCTCAATTTCACTCCCCATTACCTCCCCTCTTGCTCCCACTGGTCCTCTTCCTCTACATTAATAATCTCCCTTCCACATTCATGATGTCCTTTTTTGTTCCTTCTTATAATGTCCACATATAACAGAAAACATGATACTTATCTGAGTCTGACTTATTTCACTTAACATGATATACAGTTCCGTTCATTTTCCTTCAAATAACATAATTTAAGTTTTCTTTATGGCTGAATAATACTCCATTGTGTGTATTTAACACATTTTATTTATTCATTCATCTGTTGACAGCACCTAGACTGATTTCATAACTTGGTTATTGTGAATTATGCAGCAATAAACATGGACATGCAGGTACCTTTAAAATACACTGACTTAAACTTCTTTGGATATATACAAAGTAGTGGTATAGCTGGATCATATGGCAGTTCAATTTTTAGTGTTTTGAGGAACATCCATACTGATTTCCATAGTGGCTATGACAATTTATATTACCACCAACAGTGTCTAAGACTTTCTCTTGTTTTTTTCCAATCTTGCCATTACAGTTCTTTGTATTCTCAATGATTGCCATTGAGGGGCATTAGTTGGAATCTCAATATCCTTTTGATTTGCACTTCGCTGAAGATTAAAGATGAACATTTTATCATATACTTATTGGCCATTTGTATGTCTTATTTTGAGAACTGTCTTTTAGTTCATTTGCCCACTTATTGAATGGGCTACTTGTTCTTTTGGTGGTAGGTCTGAGTTCTTTATGTATTCTAAATATTAATCCTCTGTCAGAAGAGCTGTTTGCAAGGATTTTTGTACCATTCTGTAGGTTGTCTCTTCAATCTGTTAATTGTTTCATTTACAGTGCAGATACTTTTTAATTTGATGCCATCCCATTTATCAATTCCTGATATTATTTCCTGAGCTATGGCAGTCCTATTTAGGACCCTATTGCCTATGCCTATATATTGAAGTATTTCCCCTATGTTTTCATCTAGCCATTTCAAAGTTTCAAATTTTATACTTAGGTCATTGATCCATTTTGAATTGACTTTTGTTCAGGAAAAGAGAGAGTAATCTAGTTTTCTTCTCCTGAACATAGGTACCCACTTTTCCCAGCACCATTTGTTAAAGAGGCTACCTTTTCTTTAGCATTTCTTTTTGGTGTCTTTATCCAGAATCAGATAACTGTAGCTATGTGGGTTTATTTCTGTGTCTTTGATTTCCATTGGTCTATGTGTCTATTTTTATGTGAGTACATGCTGGTTTTGGTTTGTTTTGGTTTGGGGTACTACAGATTGAACCCAAGGATACTCTATCACTGAACTACATCTGGAGCCCTTTTATTTTTAATTTTTATTTTGTATTTTGAGACAGGTTCTCACTAAGTTGCTAAGGCTGGACTCAAACTTACAGTCCTCCTTATCTTAGATTTTTTTTTTTTTGTCACTGGAAGTATAGGGTGGGCACCATGGTGCCTGGTGATACATGCTGTTTTTTTTACTATGGTTGTGTAGTGTATTTTGAAGTCAGGTATTATGACACCTTCAGCATTTCTTTTTTTGCTCATGACTACTCTGGCTCTATGACTTATATATATATTTTTAATAGTATGTGCTACCTGTGTTCAATCCTCCTATGGAGAGATAGTTTTATACTTGAGTGGTTATTTAACTAATTTCTGTCATGCCCAATAGACTAAGAAGGCAGGGACCATGTCAGGTTAGGTGCAATCAATATTTGGAAGACACAGTACCTATGACCAGCATGTTCTTTTCCAATATTAATATCTTCTGCATTTTTTTCCAGAGTTTCTGCCATAGACTCACAGATGTCCTTGCTATCTTGAGAATATGTCAATGCATTTTTGCTTTTTTTTTCATTCTGCTATTTTTTCCTTCCCCCTCACCCCTCCCACCCCTCTTTTCACTCTATATAGTCCCTCCTTCCTCCAGTCTTGCCCCCCTCCCACCCCCCATTATGTGTCATCATCCACTTATCAGCAAGATCATTCGTCATTTGGCTTATCTCACTTAGCATGATATTCTCCAATTTCATCCATTTGCCTGCAAATGCCATAATTTTATTATTCTTTATAGCTGAGTAATATTCCATTGTATATATATATACCACAGTTTCTTTATCCATTCATCAATTGAAGGACATCTATGTTGGTTCCACAATCTAGCTATTGTGAATTGAGCAGCTATGAACATTGATGTGGCTGTATCTCATAGTATGCCGATTTTAAGTCCTTTGGGTATAGGCCAAGGATTGGGATAGCTGGGTTAAATGATGGGTCCATTCCAAGTTTTCTAAGGAATCTCCACACTGCTTTCCAGAGTGGCTGCACTAATTTGCAACCCCACCAGCAATGTATGAGTATACCTTTTTCCCCATATCCTCTCCAACACCTATTGTTGCTTGTATTCTTGATAATCGCCATTCTAATTGGGGTGAGATGGAATCTTAATGTAGTTTTGATTTGCATTTCTCTTATTACTAGAGATGGTGAACATTTTTTCATATGTTTGTTGATTGCTTGTAGATCTCCTTCTGTGAAGTGTCTGTTCATATCCTTAGCCCATTTGTTGATTGGGTTATTTGTATTCTTCGTGTAGAGTTTTTTGAGTTCTTTATAGATTCTGGAAATTAGTGCTCTATCTGAAGTATGCATGGCAAATATTTTCTCCCACTCTGTAGGCTCTCTCTTCGCATTGCTGATAGTTTCCTTTGCTGAAAGAAAGCTATTTAGTTTGAATCTATCCCAGTTATTGATTCTTGCTTTTATTTCTTGTGCTATGGGAGTCCTGTTAAGGAAGTCTGATCCTAAGCCAACAAGTTGAAGATTTGGACCTACTTTTTCTTCTATAAGATGCAGGGTTTCTGGTCTGATTTCAAGGTCCTTGATCCATTGTGAGTTGATTTTTGTGCAGGGTGAGATATAGGGGTTTAGTTTCATTTTGTTGCATATGGATTTCCAGTTTTCCCAACACCATTTGTTGAAGAGGCTATCTCTTCTCCATTGCATATTTTTGGCACCTTTGTCTAGTATGAGAAAATTGTATTTATTTGGGTTTGTGTCCGTGTCCTCTATTCTATACCATTGATCTACCTGTCTATTTTGGTGCCAATACTATGCCGTTTTTGTTACTATTGCTTTGTAGTAGAGTTGAAGTTCTGGTATTGCGATACCCCCTGTTTCATTCTTCCTGCTAAGGATTGCTTTAGCTATTCTGGGTTTCTTATTCTTCCAGATGAATTTCATGATTGCTTGCTCTATTTCTGTAAGGTACATCACTGGGATTTTAATTGGAATTGCATTGAATCTGTATAGCACTTTTGGTAGTATGGCCATTTTGACAATATTAATTCTGCCTATCCAAGAACATGGGAGATCTTTCCATCTTCTAAGGTCTTCCTCAATTTCTTTCTTCAGTGTTTTATAGTTTTCATTGTAGAGATCTTGTACCTCTTTGGTTAGATTGATTCCCAAGTATTTTATTTTTTTTGAGGCTATTGCAAATGGAGTTGTTTTCCTCATTTCCCTTTCAGATGTTTCATCACTTGCATATAAAAATGCTTTAGATTTATGTGTGTTGATTTTATAGTCTGCTATTTTGCTGAATTCATTGATGAGGTCTAGAAGTTTTCTGGAGGAGGTTTTTGGATCCTCTAAATATAGAATCATGTCATCAGCAAATAGTGACAGCTTAAGTTCCTCTTTTCCTATTTGTATCCCTTTAATTTCTTTAGTCTGTCTAATTGCTCTGGCTAGAGTTTTGAGGACAATGTTGAATAAAAGTGGTGAAAGAGGACATCCCTGTCTTGTTCCCATTTTTAAAGGGAATGGTTTCTATCAGGGGCGGGCTCTGAGGGCCCCAGAGCCGCACCGTGGCCTGATCTCTAAGATGGCGCCTGGCAGCTTGCCAAACATAGCTGCACTCATAAACAAGTTTTAGGAAGTAACTCTGATTGGCTGTTGTACGTGAGGCGATCCCGGTATCTGCCTGGAGACTGTTCCTTGATAGGTTGACTTTCCTGGTAGTCTACTCTCTGATTGGCTGATGTTCTCAATATAAGTCTGAGACTTGTGGAATAAAGTGCTTTTGGCTTTTTGGTTCCTGTGATCAAGAGCATACGTGTTGTGATTGTCCCCGCGGGCGGTGGGCGATCACAGGTTTCAGTTTTTCTCCATTAAGAATGATGTTGGTCATGGGCTTAGCATAAATAGCCTTTACAATGTTCAGGTATGTTCCTACTATCCCTATTTTCTCTAGTATTTTGAGCATGAAGGGGTGTTGTATTTTGTCAAACGCTTTTTCTGCGTCAATTGAAAAACCACTCAAAGGAGAAAACAAGCCAAATTAAAAACCAAAAATAAGCCCAAATGACTGGGAATACAAATCATATCACAATAATAACCCTGAACATTAATGGCCTAAATTCATCAATCAAAAGACATAGATTGGCAGAATGGATTAAAAAGAAAGACCCAACAATATGCTGCCTTCAAGAGACTCATCTAATAGAAAAAGACATCCACAGACTAAAGGTGAAAGGATGGGAAAAAACCTACCATGCACATGAACTCAGTAAAAAAGCAGGGTTTTCCATCCTTATATCAGATAAAGTGGACTTCAAGCCAAAGTTAGTCAGAAGGGATAAAGAAGGACATTTCATACTGCTTAAGGGAAACATAAATCAGGAAGACATAACAATAGTAAATATTTATGCCCTAAACAATGGTGCATCCCTGTGTATCAAACAAATCCTTCTCAATTTCAGGAATCAAATAGACCACAACACAATAATTCTGGGTGACTTTAACACACCACTGTCACCACTAGATAGATCTTCCAAACAAAAACCAACCAAAGAAACCATAGAACTTATAACACAATCAATAACCTAGACTTAATAGACATATATAGAATATTCCATCCATCAACGAGCGGATTCACTTTCTTCTCAGCAGCACATGGAACCTTCTCGAAAATAGACCATATGTTATGCCACAAAGCAGCCCTTAGGAAATGCAAAAAATAGAGATACTACCTTGTGTTCTATCAGATCATAATGGACTGAGAGTAGAAATCAATGACAAAATAAAAAACAAATTACTCCAACACCTGGAGACTAAATAATATGCTATTGAATGAAACATGGATAACAGAAAACATCAGGGAGGAGATAAAAAATTCTTAGAGGTCAATGAGAACGATGATACAACATATCAAAATCTCTGGGACACTATGAAAGCGGTACTAAGAGGAAAATTCATTGCATGCAGCACATTCCAGAAAAGAATGAAAAGTCAACAACTAAATGACTTAACATTACAGCTCAAAGCCCTAGAAAAAGAAAAACAGAATAACAGCAAAAGTAGTAGAAGACAGGAAATAATTAAAATCAGAGCTGAAATCAATAAAATTGAAACAAAAGTAATAATTCAAAAAATTGACAAAACAAAAAGTTGGTTCTTTGAAAAAGTAAACAAAATAGACAAACCCTTAGCCACACTAACAAAGAGAAGGAGAGAGAAAACTCAAATAACTAAAATTCGTGATGAAAAAGGAAATATCACGACAGACACCACTGAGATACAGAACATAATGAGAAGCTACTTCGAAAATCTGTATTCCAACAAAATAGAAACTACTGAAGACTTTGACAAATTTCTAGAGACATATGCTCCTCCCAAACTGAACCAGGAGGACATACAGAATTTAAACAGATCAATATCAAGCAATGAAATAGAAGAAGCCATTAAAAACCTACCATCCAAGAAAAGCCCAGGACCAGACGGATTCTCAGCAGAGTTCTACAAGACCTTCAAAGAAGAACTCATTCCAATATTTCTCAAAGTATTCCAGGAAATAGAAAAGGAGGGTACCCTACCAAACTCATTCTATGAAGCTAATATCACCCTCATACCCAAACCAGGAAAAGACACATCAAGGAAAGAAAAATTTAGGTCAATATCCTTGATGAATATAGATGCAAAGATCCTTAACAAAATATTGGCAAATCGTATCCAAAAACATATTAAGAAAATTGTGCACCATGATCAAGTGGGGTTCATCCCTGGAATGCAAGGATGGTTTAACATCCGTAAATCAATAAACGTAATCCAGCATTTTTGCTTTTAAAACTTCTTTTTGCTATTCTCCCTGAACTGGATGTCAGCCCCAATGGCAGGAATCTCCCTCTCGTTCCCCCCACCCCCAGTACTGGAGAGTAAATTCAGGAGCACTCTACCACTCAGTATTGTACACAAATTAAGTTCTCAACCAGAGATCCTCTGCTTTGCATAACTCAGCATGGAGGAATTATATTCTCTTCAAAGGGTGTCTCTGAGAGCTCTGTATGCATGGAAGCCATAATTAATACTTGTTGAATTAACATGATCCAAAGTAGGGTAAGATCTTATGATGCTCATTGAACTCAGTTCAACAAGTCAATTCATTACAAAACAATGATTCTTGAGTTCCTACTATGTGCCAAGAACTCTTCTAGGCAATTGGAACACATCCAAGAATAAAACAAAGATCTTTCTCTTCCTGGTGCTTATAGCTTTGTGGGAGAAAAATACATAGTAAACCATAAATATCACAAATATAAAAACTGGAGGTTGGAAAATTCTATAAAAGAAAAAGAAAAAAAATAGGGATAGGGTTGAATACATGAAGCCCTGGGTTTAATCTCTCCAGTACCATACAAAAAAAGAGAGAGAGAAAAAAGGAAAGCACATAGTGAATTATGTTTACTGTGAACCCCTTGTCTCCTAGTCTAGTATGTTCCTGTTATGCCAAAAATGAAAATTAATCTGTGGGTTAGGTCCTCAGAAGTCAGGTCAGGATCTAAATCTCCTCTCACATAAGTCACTCGGAAAGGATCTAAAACAGTTCAGATGCCTACTTGGAATTAGTTTAGCATAACTAGGGCAATCAAGCAGGGAAGTATTCAATGATAGTATATACTAAGAAATTACAGTCATGGCACAATAATATTATGTACCTATGTTAATTAAAGTTAATATAATTATTTTTATTTCAGTGATAATTATTAGCAAGTACTTTTGAGAGCCAACTGTGGGACCAGCATTGTACTTAATTTTTCTTACATTATGACTGTTAATATTCACCACCATACACAAAGATTGGTCTATCCTTACCTCTGTTTTATAGATAAGGAACCAGAGAGGCTCTATATAAATTGTCTAAGATATCACATGGTAAATGATGGGGTGATGACTGGAGAAGAAGCCTGACTCCAAAGTTATGTACTCAACCATCACGCTCTACAACCTGATGTTGATAAGAGACTGGGGAGTTAACCAATGGGGATGTCTAAGTACTGAGTCTATATGTGTGAAGTGATGAATGGTAAAGGAAATTCCATGGATGAATGCAACTAAAATATAGTTTTCATATTGTTTCCATAAGGCAGGGAGGAGCATAGAGAAATGAAATGCTCAATGGTAAAGGCATTCATGATACCAAAACCAGAGTCATAAAGCAAATCTGATTTATTCATTTGCTTCCCGACATGGACTGAATGTCTCTCATTGAGATACATCCAGAAGGTCTGACACTGATCAATAGGAATGCTTGTAAATCTTAGTAAATGTGATTTACCTAGCAACTTGTCTTACTTTATTTCAATTAGTTTAATTTAAGCCTCAATATTGTAATTGTGATTTATTCAAAGCATTCTTTGGAATTTCTCAAGACACTTTCTACCTTCTAAATATGGCATATATTTTCATTTTTATTGGATTTTCCAATTTTCAAATAGGTTTATTTCTCCAAGTGACATTTTCTACATGAGGGAATTATCTTATTCCACCAATGTTCTGTTGGACAGCGAGGCTACCCTCCAGTTGCAATTGACTGGTTAGGAGTCATCTGGAAGTTGTATGGCACATCTCATTGGCCATCCCCTGAGTAGTGCTTTGCTGGGATCTCTTGAAAAATGAATACCCATTTCCAGAAGACATATCTTTTTAACTTCTAAGAGTTTTCCCTAGTGGTCCTTTTAATCCAAAGGCAGCTCTACTGCATACCCCAGTTGAGACACTTTCAGAGCTCTTACATGTGGTGTGTGCCAGCTGTTAAAAGATGATCCTGTCATTTTTTTCAAATTTCAATTCAAAGCTCCAAAAAGTCTTTCTTAATTGGCCTCGCCCACTTATCATCTCTGCATACAGTTTTATAAGTATTATCACCACACATTGATCTTAACTATTTAGCTCACTGTGTGTGCTTTGAATATCTCCCAAATAATATGCATCTTGAGAACTTGAATCTTGCTTTCTGTGCCTTTCCTATTTTATTCATATATATATATATATATATATATATATATATACATATATATATGTATTTTTTTGTATGTGTGTGTGTTTGTGTATTTAGCTGTAGATAGACACAATACCTTTATTTTTATTTATTTTTATGTGGTGCTGAGGATCAAACCCAGTGCCTCACATGTGCTAAGCAGGCACTCTATCACTGAGCTACAACCCTAGCCCTGTGCCTTTCCTATTTCTAATTTTCTCGTTACACCTCTATATTTATATGCTGAAGTGAATGGAGTCGTAACCTCAAATTGACAACCATACATCTGGATGGTTTTGTGTAGCCCACATCTCAAAGCACTATTAGCTTCAAAACACTGTAGTTTATATTATTCTACCCATCTAGAGCACAGAGAATGTTGACAAGAGTCCAAAAGGCTTTAGAAAACAGGAGGAGTAGAAACTGCATAGCCCACAAGATTATTTTCATTCCAAAGTGGGCACAATTGATAGTTGGGGCTTTAATGAAATAAAGGTTTTAAAGCAGCTCCTTGCTAGGTTTTGTTCATTTTTATTTGTGCCAAATGGAAGCTTTTCAAGAATATTCATATAGAATATGGAAATATTTATTAGGTATATATGTTTTAGGTGTCAGAAAAATTAAATCCAAAGGAAAATCATTCATTATGTAATATGGAAGAAAACCCTAAAAACAAAAGTCAACTGTATTTGAATGAATTACCCATTTATGTTGGGCTCTATCTCCCTATTCTTCATAAAGAATTTATTAATTTCTTAGAAGGAAAACCTACTATACAGTGACTCCATATCAATATTTAATGTACTAGTGCCTGGAGCACTGGATTGACTTTCTTATTGTAAAAATGGGAAAGGAAATTAAGACTGTCCTATTTTCTAATGGTGGGACCCTCAGATAAATTACAAGTTTGTTGTTGTTCTTTACATTGTAGGAGTGATAATGATCAGGTTCTTTGTGTTCAATGATATGTTCTTCCCAGTTTTGTTTTGTTAGATTTAACTGCAGCATTTAATACTATTGATCAGACTGAAAAGTACTAGGATGCCCTAACATTTCCATGATTAAGCAACTTGGCTGTACTTTGTCAAAACAAAGAAGTATTCCATTGGCCTTTTCCTTTAGGTTCTTAAAAATCCACTTTTCCCCTTACATTCTCTGTGAGTAAAGTCTAATGGGCTTATATGTATAGCATTATTATCATTTTTATACTCAGTACATTCTGGAAAGCTTAATATTTCCTTGACAGTTGACAATTCTCTTCTGCTTTTTCTACTACCCACCTATCTACCTTTCAGTATAAAATATGGTGATTCTGCTCTTTCCCAGATATATGTTGGCTCTGATACAATTTCAAGTTCACCTACCACAAGAGACAGGAAACTCTAAGAATAGGAAAGGGACAGCCACTACTCAATACGAGGTATTATATGCCAACAGAGGCCAAGTTTGGGCCAAAGCCATATTTCACTAGTTGGGGTGGTTATTGTAGAGGAGTGGGTTCTTGTCATTGTTGCTCTGGCTTTCCTTCTGGGATGTGTGACAGCTCAGAGATGAGAATACTATTCTTAGTGGACTAGAAATGTTCTCATTTAGTCATTGAGTTTGGCCACAAATTATTTTAGATCTACTCTAATATAGAGGTTCCCAAGATTTCCTCCTCCAAAGCAGAACTCTGAGAATTCTATAAAAGCTCTTTCATTCCTGTACTTTCCATTGCCAGGTGGGTGGTGAGACTTCCCCATTACCTTGAATGTGATTGGAACAGATGAAATTAAGTGTTTAGGAAGGTGCCTTGGTGATAAACCAGTTAGATCATTAAGTGCATTTGGAGAATTAATCCATCTCTGAAAAAGCAACTTTCAGTCCTGGGTTTTAGTAGTTACTTTAAAGTCAAAATATAACTCTTGTTCTTCTTTCAACCTTGGCATTTCCTGATGCTTTAAGATGACCATATTCTGGATTGTGTATTGCCATTGCCATCCAATTGAATGAGGACCAAGAAATTATTTTTGTGTAGTAGGACAGCTCACTGCAGAACACATACATGACAACCTTACTTCTAATCTGAAGATAACCTTTCTTGCCCAGATTTTTGTGGTGAGTGGGTTTGAAGTCAGTTAGCTAGTTGCAGAATGGAGAACAGTCATTAGTCATTCCTATGAAAGAAGTTTCCATTCAAATTTATTCAAGCATATCATATTTTCAACTGCATGATAATGGGAGATTATATATATCAAAATACAATAATTGGTCATGTATATATGTATATGCATGTAATTGGTCATATATATGTATATCTATATCTATATATACATAGAAATAGAGATATAGATATATATAAAATGTTCCTTGAGTTGAGAATAAACAGTATATTCAGGAGATACTATAGGATCTCCACTAAGAGCTACAATATTTTTCTTCAGTATAGAAAATACACGTTTGTTCTTTTTTTGATAGCATTATTATCCTTGAAGCTCTCTCAGTTCATGTAATTTGGGTAGAGCAGAGTTCAGCCCAAGAGTCAAGGGTGAACATGTAAGCCAGTGATGGCCACTCAGGTCATCCAATTTTCCTGGGTTTGGTTTAGAGATGGGTTCATGATCTAGTCAGAGATAATGAGACACTTCTACAATTTTAGAGGGACCACTGAGCAAAATACCTGTGTAGTTGCTAGTATCCATAGGGGATCAAAGAGTCCACATGGGAGAGCCAGGAGGTAAAGAACCAGTGCTCATATGGCATAGAATATACACTTGAGTTAATTTATAAATGATCTCTGTTCTTTAATCTAGTGTAAATTGAAATGCACAATAAACAATACATGGGTTTACTAACCGAACTCGTCAAGGAAACGCTGCATACACAGGGTGTTAGTATTTCAGCAAAGCAACTGACAGTGTTTCTCATGAAATCCTTGTGGATAAGGTACAGAAAAATGGAGTGGATGCAAATACAGTCAGGTGACTTCATCAATAATTGAAGAGTCATGTCCAAGAATGCTAATTCCATGTCAACCTGAAGGAAATTTTATAGTGGTGTGCCTCAGGGTTCTTCCCTGGCCCTGTCCTTTTTGACATATTTATCAAAGGTCTGGATGAGCACACTGATGACATTCCTATCAAATTCTACAGATGGCTAGATGATTGGAGCACTAGATGGTATGTTGGATAAACAGAGACAACTTTCTAAAACTCTTTAAAAGGTAGAGCATCAGAATAGAATTTTAAGAACAAGTGTGAAATCTTTGAATTAGATCCAAAAACTAATTATACAAATAACTGGGTAACACTGGGAATTTAGTTAAGTGTAATTTCTCAAAATGAATCAGCAATGTGATACAGCTGCCTAAATAAATAAATAAAGCAAGCTACATTAGATTGCATAAACAGGACACAGTGGTGATGGAGGCCGATGTCACATTCAACAAATTGTGGGGTTAGACTGATAGGGCAGAGGACATAGAGCAAAATGAACTAAGGTTTTTAAATATTTCTACCTGAATATCTAATGATCAACCCACAATATGCCAAATCATGTAAACAGAAAGAATAAAAATTCAAATGCTCTGCTCCCACCTGCTATTTAGATATCACATTTTCCCCTTCCTTTAAAGTAAAGGTTAGTTTTCTCTGGGAGACAAGTTAAGTTATGCCATATAATAAATGATAGAATAGGAAAAGAAGATGGAAATGGGGAAGAGACAGAAAAGCCATGGACACATTTCAAGAAAGAGTATGGGAATATTTAAAGATGGAAGGGCTCCAGAATACTTTAAAGGTGTGAGAGATAAGAGAAAAAAGAAAGGGAAGAGATTTAATTTGATTATACAATCACTCAAGTATTAACCCAAAATGCAATTTTACCACAATTACCTGGCTTTTAATAGATGAATCCCTGGATTTGTATTATCAAAGAATTTTAATGTATTTCCTTTCCAGCCAGGTTCTGTCTGCCTCCCATCCCTGCCACTGCACCACAGTTGGATAAAAGCTCTATGGGAAGCCACAGAACATTCTCAACAAATAGGATATGTGGCTTCATAGCCACAATATTATGGGTCTGGAATTAAGGCTAATTTCTTTGAATGCTACTGCAGGAAATATTTTACTAGAGGTTTTGTCCAGTGCAATCAGATAATTAATATGAAATAAAATTTGGAAGGGAAAAGACAAAATTGCCATGATTGTATACTATATAACAATTTATA
Organism: Sciurus carolinensis; assembly: GCF_902686445.1. Lineage (NCBI taxonomy): Eukaryota > Metazoa > Chordata > Mammalia > Rodentia > Sciuridae > Sciurus > Sciurus carolinensis. Next base: position 91,420,216 of record NC_062218.1, on the reverse strand, counting down.
TAAAATCACAAAAGAATCAAGAAGCTATTAAAAGTAATAACAGGGTTCAAGGTCAGCAAGGTTGAGTATTTTTTATACTAGCAATAGTCAATTAGAAAATGCAACAAAAATAAAACACCATTTACAATAGCATGAAAGATAAAAACTATATAGGAATTAATCTAATGGAGAAGTTCACATGTGAAGATTTAACACTCTGCTAAAAGAAGGTAGATTTGAATAAATAGCAAGTTACACCATGTACGTGTATGAATGCAATTTAAAGGTATATACACTTAAAATTGATCTACAAGTTCATTGCAATTTCAACAAAAATTCCAGTAGAATATGTTGAAGGAATTGGATAAACTGACTTTAAGATTAACATGGAACAACAAAGACTCATAAACAGCTAAGACAATTTTTAGAAAGTAGAGCACAGAAAAAAGAACCTACCCTAGAGATATTAAGAAATACTACAGATATTAAGAAAACCTATCATGGCTAAAACAGTATGTTGCTGGTAAAAGAATAAATGACAAGTAAAAAAAGTAATGTTATAATACAGTTTCATGGAGTTCTACAAGGTTAGAGGAGAATGTGGGGACCCCAGCACTGAAAAGTATATCTTAAAATAGACCCCTACCCAAGGCACAGACCATTCAGGGAATAAGGATGGGATTTGACAACATCAAAACAATTTGAGTTTCCTACCGAACAAAGGACTCTATATGCAATAATAATAAGTGATTCACAGTCTGGAGATCGTCGGCTCTGTAACAGGGAAAACACTCATTTCTAGAATATCTAAGGAACATCCAAAAATCTTCAAGAAAAAGAAACCCAGCAGAAAACTGAGTAAAGGTATGAAAAGGCAATTTACTGAAACCCTAATGGTGAAAAACTATTTAAAGAGATGTTCAATCTCACCAATAATTAGAGAAAGGCCAATGAAGACTAACAGGGGATATCACTTGGTACTATTTATATTGGCAAAATTTGAGTGATAAGCATATTACCTATTAGCAAGCATATGGGGAAACAGGAGCCCTTCTACAAACTAGGTAGGAGCATAATGTGGTATATAATCACAAGTTGGCAAAATTTAGTGACACTCAGTATGAGTATACTCCATGATTCAGAGACTATACTCTGGTATAATGATGTTCAGGCAGACACACAAGGAAAGGCCCTGTAGCATTGTTCTTGGTGTGGTAAGGAACAGGTAAGTGTAGCAGAGTCCTTGCCTAATACACAGAGATCAAAAGAAAATAATTAGGTCTTCTTAAAGTAGCATGACTGGATCCCCAAAACATACTTAGTGAAATAAAACATGACGTTTATAGCATATTGCAGATTGCATAAATTTCCAAAATATTTCACACATACCAAATAATATTTTTGCTGATACATGTATGTACTTGCACAGAAGCATACAGAAGTAGCTGGGAGGAATCCATATTGCAAACATAAGAATGGAGACTTTTGAGAGAACGAGGAAAGGGATCAGGAGCAGGCAATGGAAGAGGGGTCTCACGTTGCCTAAGTACCACGAACAAAAAAGAGCAGGCTTAATTCTATATAGGCAAAGATCAAAACCAAACGAAGAACAGAGTGAGGTCGGGGAAGATGAAAAATGATGACTACTTAAAAGATACCAACCTAGGATCTCCTTCTCCCTAAAACATTTAAATGAGGCTTCATCATCTAGATTTTAGGCAATAGCTGCTTTTAAATGATCTCCTAAGAGAAAGTATCTTTTTGCTCCTGAGGTCCTAAGATTCAAACTGCCTGACATCAAAAGAAATCAACTTAATTAATAAATTATGCATCTTCCTGTCCTTTCATTTTCTATCTAGGTATGTTCTAATGCATAATCATTTATATGGTGTCATAGTATATGAAACCTTTTCATGTGAACTCTAACATTTGATATTCACAAAAATATGTAAAGTAGATGAGTCAGGTATTATTCGTTTCCCCATTTCATAAATTCTCACTGATTTGCCCAAGACCTACCAGCATAAATGGCTAGAGACAGGAATTGAATCCAGATCACTTGACACAAAATCTCTTGGTCTTTCCAATAGATCCACTCTACAGAAATGCATGTACCCAACACACTGTTCCTTAACAGTCAGAACATCTCATGGGAAGAAGGAAATATCACTGGAAACAATTACTGGGAATATTATTGGAAAATGTAGCTCAGAAAGCTTTGCCCCAAATAAATGAGGTAAATAGCAATTGAAGAGCCAGTATTCAAACTGGGAATAGTAATGCATATCTGTAATCCCAGCAACTGAGAGGAGACTGAGTTTGAGGCCAGCCTTAGCAATTTAGCAATGCCATAAGCAACTAAGTGAGACCCTGTCTTCAAATAAAAACTTAAAAAGGGCTGGGGATGTGGCTCAGTGATAAAGTACCCCTGGATTCAATTCCCCAGTACAAAAAAAAAAAAAAAAAAAAAAAAAGTCAGTATTCAAACTCTGCTTCTGTCGCTTAATCAACAAAAGGCAACACTGAAATATCAGACCAACACTCTCTGAGAAGTGAAATCCTTAAAAATATGTAAGCCAATGTTTGAAATTCACCAGCAGTAAAGTCCTGCTGTGTCCTGTTGAGTCCTCCAGCAGCTTCTGCAGCCTCTAAAACTGGGTTTTGATTTTCAATGCAACACTGCAGGCAGTGTGGCCAGACTTACCATCAGACCTCCTCCGGTCCATTTACTAGTCTACCCAGCTCTCTGCTTTGGAATTGGAAATCAGGGATGATGTTTACCCTCTTTTGTGATGGGCAGAATTTAATGGATAGGCAGGACTTTTTAGGGAGAATGTGAGCTAATTCCCCTATTTACAACATTACTGCCAGAGTCAACTGAAGCTTCTGATTCCTAACACAGTCTTGCAAAACCTGTAACCAAACTCAGGAACTGTGGTTCTCTCCTTCCTTCCTTCTTTCCTTCCTTCCTTTATTTTTTATTTCTTTCTTTCCTTCTTTTCTCCCCAGTCCCCACCTTTGTTGGTTCTGGATCAACTCCAGGGCCTAGTATATTTTAGATAAGCACTTTGCCACTAGGCTGCACCCACTGCCCTCTGGCTGGGCATTAGAATCACCTGAAGATTTTACAAAAGCACACCTGAGCCTATTGAAATCAGATTTATCTGAAAGTAGAACCCACATATCAGAATTTTGTTTACAAGTTCCCAAAATGATATGAAAGTGTTCTGGAATTGATAGTAATAATGGTTGTGCAATTTGATAAATAAATAAAAAATCATTGAATTGTACACTTTAGAATAATAAATTTTATAATACATCAATTATATCTAAGTAAAAAAATATTCCCAGGTGACTCTAATGTACAGTCCAGGCTAAGAAGCACCACAAGACTAGGCAATGTTTCCTAACTGGACTGCACATTGGAAACCATGAGGGAACTTTGAAAAATAATGAAGCCTAATCATGACCTCCACAGATTCTCATGCTATTGGTCTGGACTATGATTTGGACACTACCAGTTTTACCACTACCACTTTTACCCTTCCAGCTAAAAGTGTAATATACAGGCAGGGTTGAGATGCCTGATCTAGAGCAGTGACCCTAAATATGTGTTCCCCCAGTGAATAGCATCTGTATCACCCGGGAATTTGTCCCACATGCAGATGCTGAGCCCAAAACAGACTTACCAAATCAGAAACTCTGGAGGTGGGCCCAGCAATCTGTCTTAACAAGGCTTCCAAGTAGTTTCGATGTATACTGCAGTTTGAGAACCACTGCTATACCATGCAAGAAAATTACATCCCAATCCAGTCATTATCCTTAAATTTCCCTGATCCCTAAGCATTTTTGGAGGACCTGTTCCATACATAGAAAACTTTTTCATATTTAGCACCATGCTAGACAGTGTAGTCTGAAGGACCAGCTGGAGAGTGACCCAGGTGGAACCAATTAATGAGAAGCAACTTTTTAAAATAACTGGGTTGTAAATGTTTCTCCTATATACAAAAATGTAATCTCAGCTACCACTCCAAGTTCTTGAAATTAGAATTACAAAATATTACCTATAAAGTCTGTTATTCCTTTACTTCCTGCATTTAAAACCCAAAATGTATTTTATAACCTACTTCCTTAACTAAGTGTTTTGAACCAATAATTGTCCTTTTGCTTGGTTTTGATCAATAAATGATTCTTTTTTCCCTTTTGCAGCCATTTAGAATGTTATTAAAATGTCTGTGCCATCTTAGAGAATACTTGGTTTAGAATTTTACTTTCTAAAAGTTTTGAGTGAAAAACCTAGATTTAAATCTGTATTAAAGAATTTGAGATATTTTTTTCTATACCCCAGCCCACCATTTTGAAATGGTTACTACATCATTAGTTATGGACTCTTACTGAAACTTGTTTCCCTAGATTTCTGTGGGGACATCCCTTAACAATATTGTACTAAAATCAGGCAGTGGAGAAATGGTTGATTATTTGTCCTGTGTTAGGGCACTCTGATACAACAAGGTTGATAGTAATTATTCTACTCACCTCTCCCAACACTAATTACTCCCAAACTACCTCTACAAATAAAAGACTCAGAAACTAACGTGGAGCCTAGTTTACTTGAGAGCATTATATTGCATACACACACATACCTCTAGGCTCATTAACTCAGAGGTGATACAGCAATATTTCTAGGCCCTGAATTTTGGTTACCTTTTCATTTGAATAGAGAGATGAGCTGCAAAACCAAAATTTATTTCCTTGAAATAGTGAATTAAATTTAGTTTTCAAGGCCTGTCAGCATCAGAATATAGTTTTATGTATGTCTACCTACCTCCTATTCTCTCCCAATGAAGAGAACTTAAACTCATCCTGCCAGAAGTATGCCTTAGCATCCCTTGAGCCCTACCCCATCCCTAGCAGGGCCTTGCTGTGGGTAGCTTGTCACCATGGTGACATTCAAACATCCCTCTAGAGGTCTGAATAGGAGAGGGAAAGCAGGGAGCTCATTATCCCTACTGAGTCAGAAGAAAGGATGATACACAGAAAAGTAGTTGGAAATAATGGGAGATAGGTAAAAGATAGTTATTAGGAGCACTTATGGGAATTCTTTGGAGGATAGACAATTAAGTAAAATCAGAAAAGAATGAGGTTGGAAATAATTGGAGGTAAGGTCAGTGAATTTGGTATGAAGAAAATACTCTAGTGGAGAATGAAGTCTTGAAAAATCAGATGGTCATTTCTATAAATATGTGGGCAGGTGCTTTTTAAAAATCACATTTGAAAAAAAACTCAGTGAGTTGGTAGACTCTTTCTGCCTTAGAGACCCTGGAAAGTTTTTAAAAATTTGCTCATCTACTGGTTCCCAGGACTCACTATGTCTTGAAAATCAATTTCTACTCATTCTTTGTGGAGTTGGTTGTCCAAATATTATTGGTAACATTTTAAAAAATTACAATCATGCAAAGTGACTGATCCATTATCTTTCACTCATAACATACCAATAATCTCCCAAAGTAGATAATTATGTAATTATTTGCAACATGATCTCTGAATAGAACAGGTGCGGTAGGAAGGGGGCAGTGACAGCAAAAGTCCTGCTCAGGGAGCAACATTAAAAAGAAAAAAAATGCCTAGTTCTTCATAAACATTACCACCTGCAGACAATCAGAAAAATACACCTGATAGCAAATACTATGCTATTTCTCTTCTGGTACTTGAATTATTTCTTCTGTAATACAAAAGAATCATATTTGAATAATTTTCATTATAGGACCAATCTAAACACAATATATCTTATGTGTGAGCATTAAAGTGCATTTACATATGTTTTTATTTTCATGCTAGATGAAAATAAAAAATATGGATAAAATAACTATTAGCCCATATTCTTTTTAGAATCTTAGTAGAAATACCCAGAAGCTATATTTTAAAACAGATAATAAAATATGATCCTCTCTAAAACCTAAAAATCAGAGAGGATTATTTAAAACTATGAAACTGAAATCTTCTATATTATAATGGAAAATAGCATATGATGCAACTCAAGTATCATGCAAAGAGAGTTTTTCTATATTTTTGCTATAAAGTTATGCATTGGTTGAAGGTTCAAAAAGAAAAAAAATGAAGAAGCCTAAGTTAATGATTGTAAAAGCAACTGAATAATACCATTTCTCTTAATTTTTCATAGACAGTTCAGCGGGGTGGGGGAAGATTTCAAATGTGAATGTGAAAACTGATTTGTTTTCTACATCTATTTTTTAAAAAATTAAAAAAATATTATTTTAAAAGAAGATTTAGGTTCAAACATAAATTGAGCAGAAAATACAGAGCATTCCCATACACCCCATCCCTACACACACGGAGCCTCCCCTGCTTTTGAAATCCTGTGCCACATGATGCATTTTCTATACTCAGTTGACATCATTATCATTCAAAATCCATAGGTAACACATGGGTTCACTCTCAATTTTGTACATTCTATAGGTTTTGACAAGTGGATAATGACACATATCCATCATTATACTACTGTAACATAGTTTTACTGGCTGCAACAGTTTGGATATGGTTTAAGGGTATCCCTAAAAGGTTCGTATGTTGGAAACTTGGTCCCAGTGTGGGAATGTGGGAGGTGATAGAACCTTAAAGAGTGAGGCCGACTGAGAAGTTTTCAGGTCATTGGGAACAACTCCCTCAGATGGAATTAATATAGTTTTCACTGGACTCTGCTTCATTCTCACAAGAGAACTATTATAAAAGTTCAAGGCTTGTCTCTCCCCACTCTCTGACTCCTTGTATTACAGTATAAACTCTCCCTCTCAATGGCCCACCTGTCATAATGCCATCTGTTATGTGGCAACTCAGCCTTCACCAGAGGCAGGAAAGGGAGCCACCTAATTTTTTATTCTCAGCCTCCAAAACTGGTGAACTAAATAAACCTATTTTTGTATACAGTACCTAGTATCAAGCATTTTGTAATAGCAACAGAAAAGTGATTAATGCACAGTCTTAAAAGTCTTCTGTGCCTTACCTATTCCTGTCTCCCTAGTAACAACCCCTGGTAACAACTGATCATTTTTACTGTCTCCATTATTTTGCTGTTTCCACAATGTCATGGAGTTGTATTCATACAGTATGTAGCTTTTATAGAGTAACTTATTTCACTTAATAATATGCATTTTAGGTTCTTCCATGTCTTCTCATGACTTGATAGCTGTTCTCTTTTTTGCATTGAGTAATATCCTATACTCCAGATATACCACTTTATCAGTTTACCCACTGAAGAACATCTTGGTTGCTTCCAAATTTTTACAATTATGAATATAGCTTCTATAAACATCCATGTGCAGGTTTTTGTGTGGGCGTAAGTTTTCAATTCATTTGAGTAAACACTGAGGAGCAAATTTACCAGATAGAATGCTAAGAGTATATTCAGTTTTGTAAGAAACTGACAAACTACCTTCTAAAGTTGTACCATTTTGCATTCCCACCAGATGTTGCTCCACATCTTCACCAGTATTTGGAGTTGTCAGTGTTTTGACTTTTGGCTCTTCTGATATGTGTGCAGTGGTATCTCATTGTTATAATTTGCAATTCCCTAAAGACGTATGATATTAGACATTTTCATATGCTTGCTTGTCACATACACAATTGCTTTGGTGAAATTTCTGTTCAGATCTTTTCCTGCTTTTTAATTGGGTTTATTTTATTATTGTTGAGGGTTTTGTTGTTATGAGGTTTTTTTTGTTTGTTTGTTTGATTTTTAGGTGCTGGGATTGAACAGGGCCTTAAGCATACTAGGGAAGCAATCTACCCCTGAGCTATATTTCCAGTCTTTATTGCTGAGTTTTAAGTGTCCTTTGTATATTTCAGATTACAGTCCTTTATTAAATTAGTCATTTGCAAATATTTTCTGCGGATCTTGTCTTTCATTATTTTGACATTGTCTTTCAAAGAGAAGTTTTTAATTTTAATGAAGCCCAGCTTATCAATTATTTATTTCATGGATCATGCCTTCAATGTCGTATCTAAAGGCATCACAATATCCAAGGTCATGTAGGTTTTCTCTCATGTTATCTTCTACTAGTATTATAGTTTTGTATTTTACATTTAGGCCTATGACCATTTTGAGTAAATTTCTGGGAAGGTGAAACATTTGTGCCAAGATTCAGGTTTTTCATGTGGATATCTAGTTGTTCTGAAACCATTTTTTGAAAGACTATCTTTGTTAAATTATGTGGCCTTTGCTCTTGTGCCAAAAATCAGTTGATTATATTTATGTGGGTCTATTTCTGGGTTCTAAATTTTTTTCACTTCTTTCACTTTCACTTTTTGTCTCTTCTTTCAGTAATTCCATACTGTCTTAGTTATTATAGATTTATAATAATTCTTGAACTGGAATAATGTCAGACTTCAACTTTATTATTCTCCTTCAATATTAAGTTGGTTATTCTGGATCTTTGTTTCACCATATAAACTTTAGAATCAGTTTATTAATATCCACAAGATAGCTTACTGATATTTGATTGGTATTGGTATTGCATTGAATATATAGAATTGTATAGAACTCAATATTGCTAACAATATTGAGTCCTCCTATCCATGGATATGAACTATTTCTCCATTTATTTAGTTCTTCTTTGATAGATTTGATCAGAGTGTTGTGGTTTTCTTCATATAAATCCCCTACATATTTTATTAGATTTATATCTAAATATTTCATATTTTAGAGGTATTAATGTAAATGGTATTATATTACTAATTTCAAATTCTACTTGCTAATTGCTGGTATCTAGAAAGCTGAGTGACTTTTTTTTTTTTTTTTAAATACTGTTTTTTAGTTGTAGATGGACACGATACCTTTATTTAAGCTATTTATTTTTATATGGTGCTGAGGATCAAACCCCAGGGCCTCACACATGCTAGGCAAGTACTGTACCACTGAGCCACAACCCCAGCCCCAGCTAAGTGACTTTTGCATATTAACCTTATATCCTAAAATCACTTATTCCAGATTTTTGGTCAATGCTTTTGGATTTTCTATATAGACAACCTGGTCATCTGTTAACAAAGGTAGTTTTATTTCTTCCCTTACAATCTGTGTACCTTTTACTTCCTTGTCTTATTTTATCACACTAATTAGGAACTTTTAGTACAGTGTGGAAAAGGAGTGGCACGAAGAGGCAGCCTTGCCTTGTGTGGGTGTCAGCTTTTCACTGCTGTCACCAAAATACCTGACAAAAACAACATAGAGGAGGAAAAATTTATGTTGAGTTCACAGTTTCAGAGGTTCAGTGCATGAATATCCAAATCCATTGATCTGGGCCTGAAATGAGGCAGAACATCATGGCAGAAGGGCACAGCAGAAGAAAGCTGCTTAGTTCATGGCAACCATGAAGCAGAGAGAGCTTGTGGAGCCAGGAATAAATTATAATTCCCCAAGGGCTTACCCCAGTCACCTACTTCCTCAAGCCATGCCCCACCTGCCTACAATTACCACCCAGTAGTCCATTCAAAGTATTAATCCATCAAATGGATCAATCTACACATTATATTACAGTTCTTACAATCCCATCACTTCACCTCTAAACATACTGTGTTGCCTAATGTGAACTTTTGGGGGGACACCTCATATCCAAACCATAACTCCGTGTTCCTGATCTTAGCTAGAAAGTGCTTATTTTTTCATCATTAAGTTTAATGTTGGCTATGGGTTTTTTTGTTTGTGTTTCATTTGTTCTTTCCTAGATGATCTTTATTAAATTGAGGAAGTTCTTCTCTAATCCTAGTTTGCTGAGAGTTTTTATGATGAATGGATGTAGGAATTTGTCAACTGTTTTTATGCATGTGTGTATTAATATGATCATGTGATTTTTCTTTTTTAGCTTGTTTATGTGATGAATCTTATTGCTTAATTTTTAAATATTAACTAGCTTTATATACTATGTATAAATCCCACTTGGACTTGTGTATAATTCTTTGTATACATTATTGAATTCAATCTGCTAATATTAATGTTTGCATCAAGGTTCATGAGAAATATTGGTGTGTGATTTTCTTGTGGTGTCTTTGGTTTTGGTGTTAAGGTAATGCTGGCCTCATAGAATGAGTTTGGAAGTATTCCCTCTTCCTGTACTATCTAAAAGTGATTACAGGGAATTAATACAATTTCTTCCTTAAACGTTTAGTTGTATTTGCCTCTAAACCCCTCTGGAACTGATGCTTTCTGCTTGGGAAGCTTATAAATTATTGATTCAATTTATTTAATGGATAGAGGGCTATATAGATTCTCTATTTCTTCTTCTGTGAGTTTTAGCAGATTATGTCTTTGAAAGAACTGATCCATTTTTATTTAGGATTATCAAATTTGTGGACATAAAATTGTTCATAGTATTCTTTGATTATCTGTCTAATGTCTATGAGAACTGTAGTGATATCTTCTTTTTTATTTCTGATATAGTAATTTGTGTCTTCTCTCTTTCTCAGCCTGTATATAAACTCATTTTTATTGATCTTTCCAAAAGAAACACTCTTTGGTTTTGTTTGCTTTCTGTTGATTTTCTGTTTGCAATTTCATTGATTTCTGCTCTAATTATTATTAGTTCTTTTTTTTTTTTTTTTTTTTTTTTTTGCTACTTTGAATTTTATTTGCTTTTTTTGCTAGTTTCCTAAGGGGGAAAGTATATTATTTATTTTATATAGTCCCCCTTTTTTAATACATCCATTCCATACTGTAAATTTTCTTCTAAGCACTGCTTTACTCATCACATAGATTTAATACATTTTTTCATTTTCATTGAGTTAAAAAATATTTTAAATTTTATCTTGTTATTTCCCTTCTGTCTCAGGTATTATTTAAGAGTTTATGCTTTAATCTTCATGCATTTCTCGATATTTCAGTTATCAAACTATCACTGATTTGTAGTTTAATTTCCTTATGGTTTGACAATAGACACTGTGTTTTCCACTTTGAAAAAATTTTAAGGCGTGTGTCATGTCACAGATGTGGTCTATCTTGGTAAATGTTCATGTGTGCTCAAGAAGAATGTGTATTCTGCTTTTATTCAAGTAGTTGATAGATGTCAAATATAACTATTGATTGGTGGTGTCGTTGAGTTCAAGCATGTCCTTTGTGACTTTTTCGCCTGCTGTATCTGTCCACTTCTGATGGATCAGTATTGAAGTCTCCAACAGTAGTGGATTTATCATTTTTCTTTAAAGTTCTATGAATTTTTGCTTCACAGTTTGATGATCCGCTGCTAGGAGCAATTGCATTAAGTACTGTTATGTTTCTTTTATCGTTATGTAGTAACACCCCATTTATCCTTGATAACTTCCCTTACTTGGAATTCTGCTTTGTCTGAAATTAATGTAATTATTTTCACTTTCTTTTGATCATAGATAGCATGGCATATCTTTCTCCATTCTTTACTTTTAATCTATATTTGTATTTATATTTAAAGTATGTTTTTAAATAAACCCCTCAGAGTTAGCTCATATTCAAAATATCCATTTTATCAATCTGTGTTTTTTAATTGGTGTTTTTAGACCATTGATGTTTGAGGTGATTACTGATATGTTGGATAAGTATTTACCATGTCTATTACTGTTTTGTATTTAATACTTTTGTCCTTTGTTTCTATTTTTATCATCCACATTGTCTTGCCTTTGTAGTTTTGGTTTTGATTTGGTTTGGGAAGGTTTTTTTGCAGTGCTAAGAATCAAATTCAGAACCTTACAAATGTAAGTCAAGCTCTGTGCCACTGAGCTATACAACCAGCCTGCTTTTGATGTTTTACTAAGCATTTTACATGTTTCCATTTTCTCTCCTTTCTTAGAATATAAATACTTGTGATGGTTACTAGATTGTCAACTTGATTGAATTGAAAGATGCCTTGGATTAAGAGACTTCTGGGTATGTTGATGAGGGTGTTTTCTGAAATGATTGGTATGTGGGACAGAAAACTAAGGGTGTAGACTTACCCTGAATGTGGGCAGCACTGTCCAGTAAACTGGGGGCCTGGATGGAACAAAAGGCAGAAAAAGAAGAAAGCTGGTGGATGCAAATTAAATTTTTTTGAGTGGCATGTGTGTTGCTACTCCTATTATCTGAAAAATTTGGACCCCAGATTCTTCAATCTTCCAACATGGACTCTCACAAGCAATTCTCCAGGAAACTTCCAAGCCTTTAGACTAAGACTGGGGCTTCATCATTGGTCCCTCTTATGAGGTTCCAACTACTTGGATTTGGCATCTACTGGTTCCTCAGGCTGTCCATCATGCAATGGATATTGTGGGACTATCCAACTTTTTATCACATAAGCTAAATCTAATAAATCCCTTTTTAAAATCATACATATATATATCCTGTTGGTTCTCTTCCTCTAGAGAACACTAATATAATTCCCCCCCTCAAGTGGTTGACATAGAAATTGCACCATACATTTACAAGTAATTCACATCCACTGACAAATAACATTATACCACTTCACAAGTTGTACAAATACCTTGAAATAACAAGATAATCCTGGTTCCTTTCTCTCATCCCTTGAATCACTGCTGTCTTTCATTTCAGCTACACATGAATGTATATATGTATATATGCATACATAATCAAATGTTTTTGCTATAATTGTTTTGAACAAACTGTTGTCAGGTCAACTAACTGTAAGAAAAAAGTAAGTTTTACTTTGCCTTCACTTATTCTTTCTCTGATGCTCTTCCCTTTTTGTCTATCCAAGTTTCTGACCTTTATTATTTTCTTTCTAGGAGGCAAAACTCACTGAAGTATGGGAGCCTTCGGGTGAATGAATACGACTGGGGTTTTAAACTCTCACAGGTGGCCACAATTAACCTCCAGAATTTTGTCAATTACAATTTAGTGTTGATATGTATGTTCTTTAACAAGTATTTTGGAGACATGTGTATGTGTTTTCATTGGTTATATAACTAGGTAATGGTGTAGGCTTTATACACTATGTTCAGCTTTAGTAGATATAACAGTGGAGTTTTTTAATCTCCTAAAAATTCCCCCTGAAAACAAAACAGACAGGATGGCAGAAAAAAAATTATGAATGATATAGTCAAAAAACTAGGTAAAAGAATTCCCATAAACTCTGAAGTAGAGATGAGTATGGACAAAGCACCAAGATCAGAAATGTGGCCAGACGGGTAAGGAGATAAGGAAGATGCTCACAACATCTCCTACAAGCCAGGAACACAAGGAAGTCACCAACACAGGGGATACTACATTACCTGGGGAAGGATCAGATGACAACCAGTAAAATTAGGGGAAGTCCTCACAGGATTCAAGTTGTAATTTCACAAGTCTCCATGAGATTTCAGGGTAAAATTAGGAGAAACAGAAACTAAACGACTGGGACAGAAAAATTAGTGCAAAATAAAGAGAAAAGGTTAAGTTAGTAAGGGAGGATTGCCTCAGTGGAAGCAACTCTTATAAGGTACCCCAGGAGCAAAAAATCAGCTCTGTGGAGCAAAATTCAACAAACTCTTTACAGAGAGTAGGCTCTGGATCTGATTATGTTCTTAACCAGATGTGCCATCACAAAAAGTTGCATTTCATCCTTCACCCCTAATTTCCAATGGAGAAAGTAATTTGATCCATTTCACAAGATGACTGTGTACAATTAATGTGATAATTCTTCTCAAGTGTCTGCATACAGCTCAAATACAGCAAGTACTGTAATGGCTGTGATTACTATTGCTACCTGAGTGTACTTCTTAGTTATTTTTGATATTGTTGATTATCCACACTTCTTAAAACACTTGCTACACACACTTGCGATTCCAGCTACTCAGGAGGCTGAGACAGGAGGATTGCAAGTTTGAGGCCAACTTGTGCAATGTAATGAGACCCTGTCTCAAAACAAAATAAAAAGGGCTAGGAGTGTAGTTTAGTAATAGAGTGCTTGCCTGGTGTGTATAAGGACTTAGAGTCAATCTCCAGTACCACAATGAACAAACAAAAAAATTTACTTCCTCTGGCTTCCATTACACTGTTTTCTAGTCATTTTCATTGTATTTCTATAATTATATATTATCTCTATGATTTTATCTTTTTACAACTTAATATTAATTATCCAAGGTTCTGACCTTGGTCCTTCTCTTTCCTGTGTGTGTGTGTGTGTGTGTGTGTGTGTGTGTATGTGTATCAGTAGTTGACAACTTTGACTGATATTGCAATCATAGAACTGTACACTAAATCAATTAAATCAGATTCTCTGGGAGGGTAACCAGACATCAGTATTTTTTAAGAGATTTCCAGGTAATTCCTCTATGCAGTCAAGGATTAGAGCCTCTGCCACAGTGTCTCTGGGTATTCTTGTCCAATCTGGTAGGTTCAATTATAGCAGTAGTACTCAACCCTGGATGCATATTAGAATCACCTGGGTATGGTTGTGTGTCTTTTTAAATCTATGCCTTTGCTTCCCACCTCCAGAACTTCTGATTTATTTAGCCTTTTATGGAGCATGGATGTGGATCTATTTCAAACCTTCTCACAGGATTCTGAGGTGTAGCCAGGGTTGAGGAACACTGATCTATATAGTAATGATTCCCACAATGATATATCTCATGTCCAGACCTGCCCTCCTGAATTCCAGTCTATATACCCAGTTCCTACTGAACTTTACCCTTAGCTGTAATATTAGTATGACATTCCTTTAGTAAATCCTCTACTCCAGCTTCTCCTGAAACCAAACACCTTTGGGTCATCTATGGCTACCTCTATCTTTTGTGTTATGACAAATAATTACTAAGCAAATCCTGCTAATTTTTTGTCCCAAAGAACCCAAGTCTATTTCTCTCCATTTGCACAGGCACCATTCAGTCACCTTGGAATTACTGCAACAGCTTTTTAGCTAGCCCTCAATCTTCCAGTCTTGTACACTGAATCTGTGTCATCTCATTGAAAATAAACAAATTGTAAATTCAATCATTTACCCTGCCTCCTTACTTTAAACTCCTTAATAGTGTTCCATTGTCTTAAGGATAAAATTCCCAACTCCCAAACGAGGCTTTTCCTTTGTTAGTTCTACCTATCTTCACCCCTTCTCCCTTCCCATTTATCATCTTTCCTCTATTCTGGAAAGTAGAAGGATGTCTTCATAAGGGATAGAAAGAATTTCTGAGAGAGAAATGAATAAAAACCTGGCTGATTAGATAAATATACTTGCTGTCTTTGTGGAAATCAGATTATCACGTATGTTAGAAATGTGCTTGAAGCAAGTAGGCACTGAATTGGGAACCTGAGGAATTTTCTATTAAGTGAAAAATATTTGTTAGTGCATGAATTATGTGACATAATTTGACAGCTAAGAGTTCTAATTTTCTTCTCTTCTGACAACTGTCTACATGAGGTTAAAAGTGTGGGTGAGTAGATATCACTTTTTAAAAATCCTTATTTATTTTGGTGGTGCTGTAGATTGAACCAAGGACCTTATGCATGCTAGGTGCTCTACCACTGAGCTATATTACCAACCTCAAAACTCTTTTTTTTTTTTTTTTTTTATAAGAATTATAGACTTGGGGCTGGGGTTGTAGCTCAGAGAGCTTGCCTAGCATGTGTGAGGCACTGGGTTCCATTCTCAGCACTACATGTAAGTGTAAATAAATAAAAAATAAAGGTCCACCAACAACTAAAAAAAATATTTAAAAAAAGAATTATAGACTCACAAGAAGTTGCAAAATTAATATGGTGGACGCCTGTGAATCCTCTACCTAGTTTCCCCCAGTGATGACATTTTATGTCACCATTTGATCTGTAGTGCCAGATCAAAACTAAGAAACTGACAATGGTACTAAACTGTTCAATATACACAGACTTAACCCAGTTTTCACCGGATTTTACATGCACTCCTTTGTGTGCATGTATTGTTCTATGCAGTGTTATTCCATGTAGAGATTTCTGTAAATACTACCACAGTCAACATGTAGAACTGTTCCAGCAGCACAGGAACTCCCTCACGCTGCCCTTTATTAGTCACACCTACCTCCACCCCATCCCTTGACAACCACTAATCTTGTCTCCATCTCTATACTTTGTCATTTCAAGGATGTTATATAAATGGAATCATAAACTATATAACCTTTGAGGTTCACTTTTCCCATTTAGCATAATGCCCTTGAGAGCTAGCTAAGTTGCCTATAATACTGTATTCTTTTAACCAGAAAATGCAAAAGAGATACAAATTGAGTTTGAAAATATAGAAGAAACTTCTTTTATCTGAAATATATTAACTCGGGTCTTTTAAAAGACATTTGGATTTATTCATCCCAGTTAATGATTAAAAGTATATTTTAAAATTCAGGAGAGATTAATTTTTATATTGTTAGAGAAATATTAATGGAGGTTTCAGGTATCATTTGGAAAGAAATGTAAACTCAAATTGTGCAGTTTGAAATTATGCCCTGAAACTTGATACATACTTTAAATATAAAAATTCAAAAAGTAAACTCAATTTGCCACTGCTACATACTACCAAGGACCAATAAGTATTTTATTGACTGTTATGTTTGGTGGAAATACAACTCTGGTGAGACTGACTTAGGAATTTATTTAATTTAAAGAAAGCTTACTTGATTCCTCTATTCCTGAGAATTTTTTTCTCATTTGTCATAACCTTTTATTACCATTACTTTTCTAGAAAATGCTATCCTGATTCCCACATTCAAATGCATTTTCAATTTTATTCATATTTTTGAGCTACTGACAGCTATCAGTCTTCTGACAGGTAGTATTTATGGTAATATACTCATAAATTGTTTGAAAAAAATAAATGATTTGTGTCTTTGGGTTTAAGAGGTTAAATTTGATTTTATTGTAATAAGGTACTTTGAGACATACTTAGTTTTGCTGCTGTGAGCCTGCTGGAGTTATCATGCCATATTGAGCAAAAACTTTTATCCATGTTTAGCCAAAAGACATATCCACTCTTAAAAAGAAAAATTTCTATTCTTGTTCAAAGAATTAACTTCTGAGTAGATTTTTTGGAGAATCTTTATTCTGCTAATGCCTTACTTATGTGATACAAATATGTAGTAGATTCACAAAAATACACCTTAACCAGGAGAACAATTTATCCCAGGCTTCTTCCCCTTCTTGATTTGAAGATGCCATCTTCAGCTATGCTTTCCAAGCATAGCCAGGCTTCCCGTTAGGCCCTTTGGTCCTTGTTCTTCCACTTATCTTTCCATTCACAAATGTTCCTTTATGTAGACATGAATAATTTGTCAAACTAAAACAATAGCAAAAGAGGAAAACATAAGTAGTCTTCATATCCTTAACTTATTCAA
This sequence comes from Sciurus carolinensis, assembly GCF_902686445.1. NCBI lineage: Eukaryota > Metazoa > Chordata > Mammalia > Rodentia > Sciuridae > Sciurus > Sciurus carolinensis. The sequence goes on along the minus strand of NC_062218.1, from coordinate 91,402,933 downwards.
GTTCTTACACACTGGGAAGAATAAAAGAAGAAGACAAAGAAGGAGGAGGAGGAGGAAGAGGAGCAAGGAGAAGAAACTGTTTTAGCTTTTTCATTGTTGTGACAAAAAGATATGGCAAGAGCAATTAGAGAAGGAAAAGTTTATTTTGACTCATAGTTTCAGAGGTCTCAGTCCATAGATAGCTGACTCCATAGTTCTGGGCTCAAGATGAGGTAGAACTGCAGAAGGGTGTAGCAGAGGAAAGCAATTTAAGGACTGGCCACCAAGAAGTAGAGAGAGCTTTGCTCTCCAAAAACATAATACAAATGCCAGTGACCTACTTCCTCCAACCACCCTATCTGCCTACAGTTACCACCAAGTTAATCCATATCAGTGAATTAATCCATTGATTAGGTTTAAGATCTCATAATCTAATAATTTCACCTCTGAAAATTCTTCAATTATTTCACAAATGAGCTCTTGGGGAATATCTCATATCTAAAGCATAACAATTAAAAATAAAAACTGGGAAAAATGATGCAAGGTAGGTTCAACATATTCAAATCAATACACGTAATTCACTACTTAAATAAAATTAAGGACAAGAATCACATGATCACCTAAATATACACAGAAAAGGCCTTTCATAAAATCCAGCACCCATTCATGTTAAAAATGATGGAGAAACTGGAGATAGAAGGAACTTACTTCAACATTATCATGGCAATTCACAATAAACCAAAAGCCAACATCATACTGAATGGAGAAAAACTGAAAGCATTTCCTCTAAAATCAGGAACAAGACAAGGATGTTCTCTCCCACTTCTATTCAATATAGTTCTTGAAACATTAGTCAGGTCAATCAGGCAAAAGAAGGAAATTAAAGGGATACAAAGAGGAAAATAAGAAGTCAAACTATCTCTGTTAATGACATGATCCTGTATCTAGATCCCGTATCTAGAGGACCAAAACAAAAACAAAAACAAAAAACCTTCCACCAAAAACTTGTAGAGCTAAGAAATGAATTCAGCAAAGTAGCAAGATAGAAGATTAATAGCCATAAATCAATAACTTTCCTATACTCCATAGTGATTTTGCTGATGAAGAAATCAGGAAAATCATCCCATTCATAACAGCCTCAAAAAAAGAAATACTTGGAAATTAATCTAACCAAAGAGGTAAAGATCTCTACAATGAAAATTATAGAACACTGAAGAAAGAAATTGAAGAAGACCTTAGAAGATTGAAAGACCTCCCATTTTCTTGCATAGGCAGAATTAACATTGTCAAAACGGCCATACTATCAAAGGCAATATACAGATTCAATGCAATCCCAGCAAAATATCAGTAATATTTTTTCACAGAACTAGAAAAAACAATCCTTAAATTCATTTGGAAGAATAAGAAACCTAGAATAGTCAAAGAAGTCCTGAGCAAGAAAAATGATTCAGGAGGTATCATTGTACCTGATCTGAAATTATACTACAGAGTTATAGTAACAAAAACCAGCATGGTACTGGCAAACAGACATGAAGACCAAAAGAACAGAATAGAAGACATAGAGACAAATCCACATACTTAGAGCCATCTGATACTTAACAAGGTGCCAAAAATATGTGTAGGAGAAAAGACAGCCTTTTAAACAAATGATTCTGGGAAAATTAAGTAATCATAGAATGAATGAAACTAGTAGAAGAATGAAACTATATCCCTATCTCACACCCTGCACAAAAGTCAAATCAAAATGGATCAAAGACTTAGGTATTACACCAGGAATCCTGCAACAGCTAGAAGAAAACATAGGTGTCAACATTCCATCATATTGGTGCCGGTACTGATTTCCTTAATAAGATCCCTAAAACTCAAGAAATAAAACCAAGAATTAATAAGTGAGATGCCATCGAATTATAAACTTCTTCACAGCAAAGAAAATAAGTAAGAGTGTGAAGAGAGAGCCTACAGATTGGGGGAAAGTCTTTGCCATCTAACAGGGGATTCATACCCAGAATACATAAAATTAACAACAACAACAAAAACATAACACCAAAACAAAGCAAAAATCCAAACAATAGCTGAGTGTGGTAGCACACACCTATAATCCCAGTAGCTCCAGAGGCTGAGTCAGGAGGACTGTGAGTTCAAAGTCAATCTCAACAACTCAGTGAGACCCTGTCTTTAAATAAAATACAAAAAAAGGGTTGCGGATGTGGTTCAGTGGTTAAGTACCCCTGGGTTCAATCCCCAGTACCAAAAACAAAACAAAGTCCGTCCACTAAATAGGCAAAAGAACTAAACAGACATTTCTCAAAACAAGAATCACAAATGTTCAACAAATAAATTTTAAAAAAATTGTTTAATATCCTTAGCAATCAGGGAAATGCAAATGAAAACTACAATAAGATTTCATCTCACTCGGGTCACAATGACAACTATCAAGAACACAAATACTAAATGCATGTGAGGATGTGAGAGAAAAGTTACACCTGTACATTGTTGGTGCAACTTCAGACTAGTACAACAACTCTGGAAAGCAGTGTGGTGATTCCTCAAAAAACTAGAAACAGAACCACCATATGACTCAGTTATCTCACTCCATGGTATTTATCCAAAAGAACCAAAATCAGCATACTATAGCAACACAGCCACCTCAATGCTTATAGCAGCATAATTCACAATTGCTAAATCATGGAGTCAATCCAGCTGCCAGTCAGTAGATGAATGAATTAAGAAAGTGTGGTGTATGTATATGAAGTTCTACCCAGCCATAAAGAAGAATGAAATTATGGCATTTGCTGGTAAATGGATGGAAATGGAGAATATCATGGGATGTGAAATAAGATGGTATCAGAAAATCAAGGCTTGAATGTTTTCTCTCATATATAGAAGTTAGAACAAAATAAGGGAAATTAAGAAGGGAAGATCAGATATCACAAAGTTATAGAGAAAGTCAGTAGAGAAGAAGAGGGAGATTGAAACAGAGGGAGGAAGGATGAGAAAGGGAAGGAAATGCAGGCAGAATTTAAAAATCATACTATCTGCATATATAAATATACCACAGGGAATTTCACCTTTATGTATAAGTACAAAGAAGAACCAACCAAAATAAACAAATAGATGAGCAAAAGAAAGATCAGTAGAGTAGAGGAAGAAGAAAGGGGGGAAGAACGGGAGGGGAATATGAACTGACATTGAATTCCATATATGTATGATTTTCTTGAGATGAACACAACTACTATATATAACTATAATGCTCTAATAAAAAATTGTTTCTAAACCACTGTAATCCTAGCAGCTCAGGAGGCTGAGGCAGGAGGACGGTGAGTTCAAAGCCAACCTCTGCAAAAGCGAGGCACTAAGCAACTTAGTAAGACCATGTCTCTAAATAAAATACAAAATAGGACTGGAGATGTGGCTCAGTGGTTGAATGCCCCTGAGTTCAATTCCCATACCCCCCCAAAAAAATGTATCTAAAAAACCTGGGGAGCAATTGTATAATTCATAAAGGAGTAAATAATATGACCAATAAACTTGTGAAGAAATTCAAAGTTAAAAACCAATAAGGTATAATTTTTTCTCTTTTGATTTTTGAGGATTTTTTAAAGATGATAATTTCCAGGTTTGGCTATCAGTGAAACAGATAATTGATATAGCTCCTGTATAAAGATAAAATTTAATATTTCTTTTTTGCTTTTTTATTAGCTCTTTTTAGTTATGTGTAACATTAGGATTAATTTTGACATAAATATATAAGCATGGAATATAATTTGTTCTAATTTAGTCCCCAGTACTTCCCCTTTTCTTCCCCTCCTCCCTCCCTCTTTTTCCTTTCCTCTATTCTGCTGATTTTTCTTCTATTTACTTATAGTTTTTTTTTTTTTTAATGTCTTGTGGATATACATACTGGTGAAATTCACTGTGGTATATTTATACACGTACATAGGAAAGTTAGGTCAGATTCATTCCACTGTCTTTTCCTGTTCCATCCCTCCTCTCTTCCCTTCATTCCCCTTTGTCTACTCCACTGATCTTTCTTCTTTATTTTTTATCTCCCCCACTTTTATTATTTTCTCTGATAGCTTCCACATATCAGGGAAAACCTTTGACCTTTGACATTATGGGACTGGCTTATTTCACTTAGCATGATAGTCTCCAGTTCCAACAACTTACCAGCAAATGCCATAATGTCATTCTTCTTTATGGCTGAGTAATGCTCCATTATGTATATATATCACCTTTTCTTTATCCAGTCATCTTTTGAAGGGCACCTAGGTTGGCTCTATAGCTTAGCTATTGTGAATTGTGCTGCTATAAACATTGATGTAGCTGCAAATTTGATAATATAATATTTCTAAGGGCAATTCTATAATATAAATCAAATACCTTAAAAATGTACAGATATGTCACATTGTGATGCTATTTTATATCATTTGCAATAACTTAAAAGTGGAAATAAAATTAATGTCTTATAATAACAATGGCAAATAAAGTTTTGACTATCCATATGATGCAATATTATACATTTAAATTATTTTATAATATATAATATAGTAAAAAAGATGTCCACAAAACATAACTGAATGAAAAAGATTACTTGTATGTATGATTGAGTATGCATTATCTCAATTTTTTTCTCCAAAATGTTTATGGTGAGAGAGAAAGATGAAACATCTTAAGAACTCCTAACTAAATACACAATGTGATTTTGCTAGTGTGTCTTACTGTGTTATCTATTTTTCTATAACATACATGATTTATTTAAGAAGGCAGAAAAGCTGAAAAGATTTTGAAAAAGCATGCGATTATCATTAACATTCCCCTTTGCATGGATGGGAGATTTGGATCGCTTGGCTTAAGAGCAAGTTCTACCATAGAACAGCTTTCTTACTAACCCACCGTGCCTCAGAGTCATCCTCTGTTCACTGGAGAATATGTTACTTACCTCACAGTGCTGTGTGATTAGCTGAATTAACATGTGGAGCTTTTATAATGCTTAGCACATAATGAGTGCTCTCAAAAATTGTTAGTCATTATTAGCTTTTTCATTTGCTTTCATCTTTGAAAAAAAATTCACAAACCTATTTCTAATTGCTATTTCCTCTCAATTCTCTTTTTTCTTTGACATTTTTTATTGTAATTTTTTTACAAGATTTATAAAGAAAGGGGGGGGGGACTTAGCAGTTGGGTGCTTGCATAGCATGCCCAAGGCCCCAAGTTTGATCCCCAGTACTGAAAAAAAATTACAAAGAAATTTGATGTAAAAATGTGTTCAATACACATATTTAACTAAAATTTATCCAACTGACAAATTCAAAAGTTTAAATTCCTAGATAGGCTCTCTTTAGAATTTTTTTTCAGCTCAGGACTGCATAATCACAGAGCTCGATAATCTCTAAGATTACCTTCCAGTTTGAAAATTTTACAAATTAACAATATTAAAAAATTGTCATTAAAATGGCGAATTCTACTTTTTAAAGAAAGTTCAAATCATTCACATTTTTTCTCCTTTTCCCAGGGTACCCCTTTTCCTCCCTGATTGGATATTGGTTGACTGATTGACAGATGCAAAAAGTACTTTGGGGCAGCCTTTTGGAAAGGACATGGAAAGCTATATAAATTCTTTGATCAAATTTAAACACCCTTAAGCAAGATCCATTAACCTTGAATACCCCAAGCTGTTCTCCCAGGCTCTACAACTTTACTCAAATCTTAAACCATATTTAGTGTAAGAATGAGCCATCCACAAAGAAAAATATGTCAGTGTTGTTTCAAGGAATGCAAAAAAAAAAGGTTTGAATATTTTTATAAATGTATTTATAGCATTAACACCATATTGTATATCTATATTATTCATACTAAATTAGTTACACTAAACATACTATAAAAGATCACATTATTTTAATCATGTGAAAAAAATATAATATTTACCAAGCAGAATAACATTTATGTTTATATTTGTTGCTTCTTTATCACTTTTAAAACAGTATTTTATTGAAGTTTTCATGATTGTTTTATTAATGAATTATCTTAAGGTAAGAGACCTTTATTTTTCTCATAAGCACATTGTGGCTGTATATTTTGTAGTTGTATGTGTAAGAACACATGTGTGAATGTATGTATGGTTGTTGTGTACATAGACGTGTGTATTTGTGTGTTGGGAGGGGTGTGTGTGTGCGTGTGTGTGTATGAAAGGAAGTGAGAGACAGCTAGCTATAAAGACTCAGATTTAGCTGGGTTTAATGATTTCAATGTAGATTGTATTCATTTAAAATAAAATTCAAATAAGTTTAAGGTGAATTAGGGAAATATGAAGCAGAATAATGGAAATAAAGTGAAGAAAAAATATAAGGGGATCCCCTAGCAGTTAGCTCTTTTGACTGTGAGATAATATCCCAAGAGGACCTGAGGAGGCTCGATCACTTGAATCATTTAAAATTGGACTGGACTAAGCTCGGAAGAATATACCATTGGGAGTAATCATGCTTTGACAGAGAAAGACTGAAAGATCTTTTCCAATTCTAATTGCCATGATCCTGTGTAATTCAATTTGAAATGCCCTTGCTATTCGAATTCACAAAGATTCTATTTTTACTGACTCTTTCTTTTTCATAATCCTGCTTCTGATATCACTATTCCTTTAAAAGGAAAAAGAAACCCTCAAGCTTGGTTCCCAAGTACTCATTGAATTACACTCCTTATTTCCTTTTTTTCCCTTCCAGACGACTGTTGTGCAGACTCAGGCAGCACACTCGGGCTGAGCAGACAGACAGTGATTATCATCACCCCCTGCTTTTATCCATTAGCACTGGGTGTTAGCAGGTAAGGGTGAGGGCTGACAAAGAGGTTTTCAAAACTGGTCAGCATAAATGCTTCCAGGAGGCCAATTCAGGATAATCTATTGAAATATGGATCGGAAATATTGCCAGCCCAGGCTGAATACCTCTATCTGTTGTATTTAAGCCAAAGCAATAGAATGCTTTCATGGGGGAAAAATAACAAAAGCCATAATTACATATGGAGAATTGTCTGTTCGCATCATTTGGGGTTAATTTTGTGAAATGGTTGCCAATCTGTCTGGGTCCAGCGTCTGTCTCAGTCTTTATTTGTTTTGAGATGCTTCAGGGGTAAGATCCCTGGAGACTGAGTCCAGGAGACCTTCTGGTTTCCAGGAGCCAATTTGTGATGAGATCAAAGGGGTGTATAGTCCCAAGAGCCTGAGTTATACTTCGGAATTTGCTAGTATATCTCATTTTACACAGCACTTCCATGTTTGAAAGTACTGAGAGATAAATTTTAGCAAATTAAATTTTATTAACTTATTAATAAACTACACTTTCCATTAGTAGTGTCTCCTGGATTCCAAATTTAATTTTCCTTGTCTATCTAATAATTAATGATAAAAATTAAAGTGGAGCCCTACAATGGAACTTTTTATAAGCTGAAAATACTTTTGTGATATCAGTGTTTTATAGCAAGTTTTCTATGTTATTTATTTTCAACTATTTGGGAAATAGAGAACAAAAACAAATGAAACAATCATTCAGGAAATTTGAAGTAAAAATTCCAAATACTCCCCAAACTATAATTAATAATGGCTTGAAATTCAACAAATATACATAGATAATATTTAAATTATTAGAGCAATAAAATTTTTCCCATTCTATGTTTTTAATTTTAGTTCTTTTATTTTAAAATATTTCAAATTTCTGGAAAAATATAAAGAGAACCATAACAAGCATTTATTATATACCACTGGGAATTTTAAAATACAAATAGATTATTATTTACAAATGTAAGTAAAGCTCCTCTTTGGTGATATTTCCCTTTCTCCCCTCCAAAAAATAATTTCTCGTCCTATCTCAAAATGTGATTTGTTCCTTCTTTCTGCTTTGGAAATCCAAACTTTTTTCTGGAAGTCCAGTTTCCTTACTTTCCACTGAGGTGCGTATCACCTTCGTGGAAACTTGCACTTTTTAAAGGATGTAACTACTGCTGCTTTTAAAAAGAAAACCCTCACTTTATGCTCTCTGAGCCTGACTCTTGAGGGACAGAACCTCGCCTTGCCTTTCTCCACAGACATGGGATTGGAGACCCAGAGAAGAGAGCTACACGGAGGTACACAGCCTGAAGTAGAACCCCAGTTTCTTCAAATTGCAGAGCCAGTGAGTTTACCATACTGTCTGTGCTTCCTAACTCTGTATTTGACATATATTAGCTCTAGATTATCCTTGAATTCAGTTGCATTTGGGATTAGCTGCTTTGGATATATTCTTACTTTTGTAACAGAAGTAGGCTCTGATTTCCAACTAGATGGAATCTCCTATGAATGCAGGATTCTTTGAACCTCAACTCCCCTCAGAGCTTCTAGTATGGAGCTCTGCTTTGAGCCCTTTTCTGACTGATGAGGGTCTAATTAGCCTAGAGATTCCTTTCTGACAACCAGTCAGGAAGTTTCTGTGTTGAAAAATCTATTATGGCAGAGATTAAAACTGGGATCTACAGTAATTATGACAGGGTGCATGGAATGTCACTGAGAAAACAAATTCACTACATTTCAGCTTAACTTGTTTGCTATTGCATAAAGTCCAAGAAAAAGCTCTCTGATTCATCATGTTACTTTTCTTGGGTTACTATTATATACTGAGAAGTAAAAACAAATTCTGCCTATCATGTACAGTGCATTATAAATAATTATGAGTGAATTTTTCTTAAAAAGTCATTTTCGTGAGGAGAAAATATAAAAGCTTAAGAAATTGCTGAAATGAAAAAAATGCAAAGTGTGGTTCAGTCCAAGGATCACTATTTCTAGTGTTCAAATTGTATTTTTCAGAAATTTGGATAAGGGTGCCCTGTGGCCCGGTGTGGATAAAGAAGGAAGTACCTCCTCCTTACATTTCATCTTGAGAAATCATCTTTCAGCAATGAAAGAAAATAAGCAATGAGCTGATCAGGTTTTTAAGGCCTATGTAAAAGACACTTAAAGAATTTTACCACCTGGCATGGTGACACATGCCTGTAATCCAGCCACTCAAGAGGATAAGGTAGGAGGATTGCAAATTCAAGATCAGCCTCAGCAACCTAGTGAGGACCTGTTGAAAATTAATAAAATAAAATGAAATAAAATAAAATAACAAAGGGTTGGTGATGTGGCTCAGTGGTTAAGTGCCCTGGGTTCAGTCTTTGGTATTAGGAAAAAAAAAAAAAAAATTTACCCCTGTTGGATTTTTTTCTTACTATGAAATTTACAAAGCAGATTTTTAAAGTAGTAGACTATTTTAGAGCAGTTTTCAATTTATAGAAAAAGTGAATGGAAAGTACAGAGAATTCCACTCATGAACCCTCACCCCACCTCACAGTTTCCCCTGTTATTAACATCTTGCATTCATGTGACACATTTGTTATAACCGATAAAAAATATTGGTACATTGTTAAAGCTGTAGTGTATGTGAAGGTTCTCTCTTGTGCTGTACATGAAGTGCATCCACCATTACAATACCATCAAAACAGATTTTAAGTTAACAATATATCATCAAAAGAGGCCTGGAAGTTGCCATTTTGAAGCATTTAAGTGTACTAAAACAAGTTAAATAAACCAAGACTCAACCAAAAACTTAGTGAACTTATTTTTTATAGTTCCTTCCACACAGAAAAGCAATATAGTAAAAATTAAGTAGTCTTTTCTCTGAAAATTGTAGTTATTTTGATAAACAATGCTGTCAAAACTGCAAATGCAAGCCACACATACTGGAGCTGGTTCTCTTTCGGGTGCTGTTCTCAAGGCTTGGTGTGAATACTTCATATTTAAAGTATGTCTTCCCTTGAGGATCACACAGCCATTTAATTTCTGTTCTGGCATTTGGCCTATTGTGTTTATGAGGTTCTATTGAGAAATGAAATTGATGATTTCTTTCATAACCACGAAGAAAAAAATTGAGAGTTACTGATTTCAAACCACTATTATAACCTTTCAAATTTTTCTGGAAAAAATGTTTTCTTTCCAAAATGGGGGAAAAAAAGAAAAAGAAAAAAGAAAAGGACTCCCTATTAAATGTCAAACTGTTCTGTATCATACCATCTCTCAATATAATGACAGTTCACCTCGTGGTGGCTGGTGGTTGGTAGAAGGTTAGAGCTCCCATCTGTAGTTTGGAATCTACCAGGTGAGGGAGATCACTGGTTGGCCTCCTCTCTACTGGACCCTCCATTTTTTTTTTTTTTTTTCTTTTTGTACCACGGATTGACCCACTGTACCTCCTTGTTGAGGCATTATTTTCAAGAGGAGTGGGCTTGCATCGGAGTCACCCTTCCTGCCATCCAAGCAACTTTCTTGTCAGTATACATTCACCATTCTTGTTTTACCTCCATAGTCCCCTGAGGACCTGGAAAACCAATGGTGACATTGTCTCCAGTACCTCTCCTCTTAGTGTGCTGTCATTTTAAGACTCTTTTGAGATTCAAAATTCAAATTTCCATGCATAACAATTCCTCTGAAGCAATGGTTCTCAAAACCCAGAGCAAATTTGACCCCCAGGAGACACTTGGCAATGCCTAGAGAGGCTTTTGGTTGTTACAAATGAACTGGGAAGGGTACCAATGGTATATTTCTATCCAATGGATAGAGGCTGAAGATGCTGCTGAATAGCTTATAGAGGGGCCTCTCTTTGTATCTTTGGGGCCATTTCCAAAGATCATCTGACCCAAAATGTCAAAGTTCTGAGGCTGAAAAAAAATGCTCTTGAGTTTTAGTCAGTTGGTCATTTGTGCCATCTCATGTTGAAATACTTTGACTAAAGCATTACATCCTGATTTTTTTTTTTATCAAGATAATGCCCAGTAATAGTGGAAAGTGCTATTTTCCTTTCACCTTCTTCACAAATAAAGCTATAACATTTGCAAAATAGATAACCTTAGTTGTCATTCATAATGTAAACTGTCATGAGGGATAAGAGATTAACTGATTTCACTGCCAACTTTCACAGTGTCATTATTTTCCCCTCTAACTACCTCCTTGATATCCATGCTGACCAAGATAGTTTAAAATGGAAGACAATTAGAGGCTTTGCTTATGAAAGTATGAAGTATTTAGGCCCCCCCAAAATTCACAGTGGACCTCTTATGTAGGATGTTTAAAATATCCTTTCATTAAAAGATTTTCTTAAGTGGCTGTTTGTCACTTATTAAGAATTCCTGTTGTTGCTACTGTTGTTTTCATGCATAAACACCAGTATCTATAGATTTCCAGGGTGTTCTTTAGAATTTCACACCACTTGGTTTCATGTTGTTGTCTGATGTGATTTTCAGTCTTAAAATCCCATTGCATAAAAGCTAGTCCGTGACTACACTATAAAAGCCATTGTATAGTGGCAACCAAAGAACCAAATACTACATACTCACTGACAGTTTTGTTTAATCATGATAAAATTTAAATCTTTTTAAATTAGTTGCCAATATTAGTAGATTGCTCATAAGAATTGGGATTGCTCCCTGATAAATGGAAAGATGTAGCATTCAGTTCTGGCATTCCTCATGCCAATGCAGGAGGACAATGACTGGAGACTTAAACAGGGAGGTTGTATGCCAGCATACTCAGGTTCCCAATCAGAAAGATCATCAGGCACCTGTCATCTGTACCCTCTGGTCATTTGAGTTTGCAACCCCCACTTGGTTGTAATTGTGTTCTGTGATCCTAAGTGTTTGGTGGTTAATATTACCCAATCTTTGGCTAGAATTAAAATAATTTAGCAACTCACAAGGGAAGGAAAGGAACTGAGACGATTTGGGAGGAGAGTAGGAAGCCTGCTGTGAGCAGAGAGACTGATCTGCAACTGAATGAAGAGAAGGGGTCAAGGAAAGAGCCACACTTAAAAGTGAAAACAGATGCAGAGGCTCCAGTCTGCCTACCAGTATCACCCCCACAGAGGAACCTGAACTTTGGTAAGAAGAGGGCAGACCAGGTAGTAAACATGAAGAAAACTACATTTATGACCATGTCAGAGGCACTCTGGCATTGAATTGACCTGTGTGTCATCTTGACGCAGATGGTGGGTTCCTAGCCCTGGTCTTTATTCCTGAGCAATTCCCACAATCAGAAAAGGAATCCTGGAAGAACTCCAGGAGGTACGAGACAGTGCAAGGCAAGGTAGTATAATGTGGGGAATTAGGACACAGCAAAGGTGGAGGAAACAAGGAACAGTAGATAAAGCCACTGGGGACTGAAAGGTGAGAGCCCAGGCCAAAGAGAAACAGCAGGTTAGGGAAGAGATGGGGCAGAATTGAAAAATGAAGACAGTTTCTGGCCTCCTCATTCCTTTGTGGGAAGCCTGTGATTTGGTTTTATATCTAGAAGGCCCTGGGGCCAGCTTGTTCCTCTGTAGTGATATGAGGTCCATTCATTGGTCAGTCTCCATTTGTCAGTACCTGATTCCTGCATCGGGTATAGCACATTTCCTCTGAATATCGTACTTGACTATTTTTCTAGTTAAACAAGGACTGGAGAAAAGCCCAGGTGGTCTGGCTCCACAGAGCTTCAGGATACTTCTCCCCCACCCCCTCCCGCTGCTCTCAAAGCAGAGTAAACAAGAGGAAATCTTTAAATTACAGTCTCTGCTTGGACTCTAGGATGAGAGGAGGAGAAAAGAATTCCAGGGGATGGAGAAAGGTGAGGAAATCAACTGCTTGGAGGGCATTTAAGCCTTACTAGATGCAAAAAAAAAAAAAAAAAAAAAAAGAAAGACATTTGCAAAAGAAAAAGGAGTGATAGAATATTTAAATTGTTACTGGAAGAATTCCCAGGAAAATACCATGCTAAGCTTGGCTTTCCTTGTTTGTTTGTATATAAACAGACCATGTAATTTACCATTCAAAACCGGATTCTTCTGAGAGTAAAAATAAAAGCTATTAGTGATTTTTCCAAGATAACATTGTGACTTGGGATTGGCCACTGCAGACCAGGCCGTCAAGTTTCCCTAGTTAAGGTCAAAGCAAGAAGGCTTCCTGAAGATTCATAGCCCCAGGCTACTAACCGAATTAGAGGCCTTGAGTCCTGGTCTGTAATCAATTGTATTATGATGTAAAAAGTGAAGGCGGAGATTGGTTAGGACCACGGGGAGTGCTTCTAAGCATCTAAGCATCTAAATCACTAAGAATCTCTAAGCATCTAGATCCCTCAGGCATTTTAAAAACAGATACCAAGGAATTCAATTTGAGTTATATGGGTTGGGCCTAAACAAGGGGTTTGATTCAGGTTGGTGACTAAAATGCAGCCTATCCAACACTCTGCATCTTCTCTCTCCGGTTTCTAGGAGACCTTTCCTTCTCTTCCCCTTTATTATCCTGTGCGAACAAAGCAAGCCCTGCAACTAAGAAATTTCCTTCCACAGTTTTGGGGCAAGATGAGGTAGGAAAGTGAAATTTTGTATTTAAGCTGAGAATATGTATTTCTTGTCAAGGATTTTTTTTTTCCCACCAAGTAAAACCTGTAAACCAGATCTGTAACAGCTCTTTGCATCACAAGCATGCAGATTTAAGAATGTTTGGCTAGCTCTTTATCACTGCCTAGAACCACATGGACACATTCATTAAATTGGTCGTTGTACCTATTTGGTGTTCAGAGATGTTGACATCAAATCTACTTCCAGACCACAAGGATTTTAATTCAACCTGTATTTGTGGAGCATAACTAGGGTTAGGTTATAAGGGACTGTCACGGTTCCTGCTCTATTACAGAGATGCCAGGGGAAATCTTCACTTTCAAGATTGAGTCCAGCTGAGAAGTAGCATCCACATCTGGAGGAAGCTGGACTCGTAGGAATGTCTCTCCCCAGAGTGTCAAATGACCGCAGGGCCAGTAGATAGTGTAAATTCATGAGAAGCATTTTGAATCCTCTCAGAAAATCACCAAGGGATTATATAACCCTCAGCAAGGCTTCCTGGAATCTTCTTGTCTCTGCTCATTCCGCCTTTTCTCTTAGAATCTCAGTATTTCAATTTCATCTTGAGTCTCAATCTCTCACACAGCTTGCCATGGTCACTGCTGTTTCCTTTCTCTCTCTCTCCACCCCCACAAACCCTGATTCCTAACTCGTGCTCCTGTAAAACTTTGCTTCCCTCTCCACCCTCTTCAGAGATCCGTTTCCAGGATTCTGTTTCCTTTAAGATGCAAATCCTGCTGCTCTGCTCATATTCTTATCAGGACCAGAGACCTGTTGTCCTGAAGTGCCCGAGCAGCAAGTCTTCTCAGTCACAGGGACCAGGAGGTGGAAGAGGAGGGAGGAATGATATGATTGCTCAAAAATAAATATATTTGCTCTCCCCCTCATGCATATGTACAAGTATCACTTCTTAGAGGGCCACACAACAGGTATCATGAAGTATGGCGGAAAGATTCAGGAACTATTTTGTGTGTGAATGATATATATGATAGAGAAATAGATGCCAGATGAAAACTTCTAAGTTAACTTTTATTACTGAACACCTTTGTAGTATAGGAGTCAGTGATACTTGGCCAAAGAAAAGAAAGCTGCCTTTAAATGTACAACTGCTATCAATTTTCACTATAATAAAACAGAAATTTATTTATTCTACTAAGGACCAGAGTGCAGATTTGCACAAACTTTTAGAAAGAAAATTAGCACATAAGATCTTTTAGGTACATAAGAGAAATAAAACATAATAAACATAGAAGTTGCACTATTTTTTTCTTGTTCATATTCCCTTTTAGATTGAGAACTCTTCCCTGGACTAGGTTGTTCACCACTGTAACCCTAGCACCTACAACAGTGCCTAAAATATGAGAGGGCATCTGTTCCATGAAGACATAATACGAGCTGGTGTTAACTGAGCATTTGCCTTGAACCTGCCATTATGCTAGAACCACAGAAGCTCAATCTCTTTGATTTTCTGCCTTTCATGGTGCGCATAGAAACGAGTATTGTACGGTAACGTCTTTCTTACGTCTCTGATTCTTGAAGGTTCTTCTCCCTCCCTTTCTTCATCCCTCTTTTCTTCCTTTATTCCCTTCTTCTTTTCCTCCCTCTGTCCCTTTCTTGTAAACCTTTAGACCACAGCTGCCCAATAGAAACAATGCTAGCCCAAAATGTGTGCAACAAAATCTCAATTGTCCTAGTAGCCACATTAAAGAAATAAGAAGGGAGATGAAATTCATTTTAATACAGGTTTTAACTCAATATATACAAAATATGATCATTTCAACTTGTAATTAATATGAAAAAACCCTTTTGTAGTCTTTTTTTATTCCAAATTTTAAAATATGGCATGTTTTACATTTTCAATACATTTAAATTTAAAATAGTCATATTTCAGGGGTTCAATAATTACACACACCCAATGGCTATGGTATTGGACAACATAGTTTTGGACTATCTGAGTTAGAGATTAAAATTGCTGACCAGTCACTTGAAGCCTTTTTTTGAGTAATCATCTTTGTCTTACTTGTATCTAAAATGATGTATTTATATGCACTGATATCTCATATGTATCACAGTATTCAATTCACATTGGCAGAATGAATACGTGATAGGGGATGACATTATGATTTGTTTTGGAAGGATAAGATATTAAAGAACTTCAGCTAGGGGGAGGGCTTAGCAATAATAATATGAACAGTGTCAAACACATGTTGTATACCCTGACCTTAGTCCAGATGACACTTGACAAACATTACCTTGTGTACTGTTCCCAGCATACTGTACAAGATTGATATGATTAGCCTCACTTCTACAGAGAAATTAATGCTTAGTGATGTTTAGTAATTTGCTCTAGGTGAGTATCATCGTACATTGCAGAACCAGATTTGAAACTGCATTTGTCTGATTCCAGGCTGAACTCTTTTCACCATGCCATACTGCCTTAGTAAGATAAGAACACAAGCTAAAGAAACACCACAAAGTTCATTTTATCAAGTTAAAAACAGGACTGTTGCTTACTGACATTTTTTCTCTCACTTTAATATTATTCGCAGAGAGTAACAAATATGCTTTCATTGTCTCCATAATATTTTCAACTTGTTTCCAGAACATATCTTGGAAAACTAATGCAAAATTATTTCAGATTCTTTTAAAGAGAAGGTGAGAACATTACATGGCTCAAATAGAAACAATAAAGGATTGAATTGTTTCTCAAATAGCAATGGTAGAACCAAGAAGCGGCATTACTGCATTCCTCTGCTGAACCTCTTCTAACTACCTTGTTAGACAAACTAGAATGCTGAATTAGACAAGTCTCTTCTTTACCTACTCCATAAGGTAGGCTGCCTGTTGAAAGTCAGAAAATAATGCATTCCTGTGCATATGTAATTGTACAGATAATTGCCTCTATCATTTAAAAATATCATTTGCCAAAAAGGTGTCTATGATTAATTATGTACATTTATCATTGAGTCGACTTGGGTACATTATAAAATCCTTTCCCTAAGCTCATGCATATTTCCTCTCTTCTTGTTTCTTTCGATGTAAGTCATTTAGTAATTAATTTTTTTTTTTTTTGTTATTCCTTAGGACATAATTCACCTGCATAGGAACCAGCAACTAAGTTCCTCTGGCTGCAGAGGGGTTGCTTTTTCATTTAGAACATCAAGGAAGAAGGATGATGTTTTAAATCTTTTGTTTTATAGACTCCTGGGGAAAAGACCATATTGATGTTCAAGTATCTCCATTACCATTTCCTCAGCCCCGTTGTGTTTTGGTCAAATGGTAACAAGGAAAGAAAAAAAAAAAAGACTAATGAGTTAAAAATATAAACATATACAGCAATCCTGACATGTGAACTTACTTAGTGTGAATATATTGTAATTAATGATAGAAGCAATGATTAGAGAACAAAATCTCTGCGAGTCTCTGCTTTGGCCCTGCCCTGGAATCTCAACAGCCAGAATGACTGTATTAAACCAAGGTCTTATTCTTCTCTGTGAAGCCGGTATGCTTTTTCCTTCCTCCTGGACTTGAGGTAAAATCTCACTTTTTGCAAAGGCTGATGATTCCTAAGAGATCTGGTCCCTGCTACCTCAGGACCTTGTCTCCTAGTTCATTCCTTTACTGGCTCTCTCCAGCCATGTGAGCTTCTCACTAATCTCTCAAATTCTGTAGGTATTTCTTCCGCTTACAGCCTCTGTGCTTGCTCTTCCTTCTGCCTGGACCACTAAACGGTCTACATATTAGCACGGCTGCTTCCTTACCTCTCTGAGCTATTCACTCCTTTGTCTTCTTCTCAGCAAGACCTCCCCTGACCTCTCTCTCTAAGACTGCAACCCTGCCCCCCCTTTAGAGCCTGCCTATCTGCATTCCCTGTGTGATCCTATACTCTTGCATGTATCTTTCTTTAATGTGTATATTTTACCTATTAACCCTGTATATTAGTTTCTCCCCCCACTACAACATGCATTCTCTAAGGTGTGCATTTTAATCTGTTTGGTTCACTGATGAATCCTTGGGTCTTAGAATAGCACCTGGCCACATAGTAGGTGCTTAAAAAGTGTTTGCTGATTGAGTGAATGATTGTGTCATGGATTTTAATTTGTTAAGTCTGGCAACCCTATCCCCCAGAGTATACAGGATGGCTACTGGCTGCCCCAAACCTATATCCACATAATGCAATATCCCAAAGAAGACAGGTACTTTCAATCCAAGTTTCCTTTATGTATGTCAGCAAAAACCTAGAGTGGCCTACTTTAGTCATATTCTTCCCTGTGATGGTGCTAGGGCCATGGTAGTGTTGCAGGGTGCTTGATCATGACAATGGATTTTTTCACCAGAACATAATGAAAAAAAAAAGGAGAAATTCTCTGACATAAGACAGACAGACAGCCATTAGTCCACTATAGGAACTGACGTTATTTATTTATTTATTTTTTTGAAGTGCTGGGAATTGAACCCAGGGTCTTGTGCTTGCAAGGCAATCAATCTACCAACGGAGCTATATCCCTAGCCTAGAACCTGACACTTATGTAATAAATTACTCTTTTGTCTGTCACTTGCAAGACTGTAATATAAGTTCTGTGATGACAGGGACCAGCTTGGGCCTCAAGACATGACACCGAATAGGTAGAAAGGTGTGTATTAATCTGCTTTCTGTTACTGTAATGATTTATCTGAGGCTGAGTACTTTAAAAAGAAAAGAGTTTGCTTTATCTCACAGATCTCTGGAGGTCAACAAGGCTGGTGTTGGTATTTGAACAGCTTTGGCAAAGGCTTCCTTGGCTGTATTGCATCATGGCAGATGACTTGTGGTAGGATAGAACATAAGAGGGAGGAAACACAAAGTTAGCTGTAGAACTCCAGAGAGTTGAGAAGGGTACAGGCTCACTCTTTTATAAAAACCCCTTTTGTGGAAACTAATTCAGAGTTCTGGGATAACTGCCTTAAACACTTCTAAGGGCAGTACTCCCAAATGATCTGATCAATTCCCAACTAGGTGCCACCTCTTAAAGGTACCACCATGTCTAAACATTGCCACATTGGGGACCAAGCTTCCAACACATAAATGCATGGGGGGAAAACCACATATCCAGACCATAGCAATGGGGTGATCCCTTACTGCTTATCATAAACGGTCATGACTGACAACCCTGTAAACAAAGATAGGTTAATGAGAGAAAAGTTTAAGACCCAAAAACCCAGGGAGAACACCCATTTTTATGAAGCATGGACAGTTATATAGAAATATAACTAGAAAAACTAGGGTTTGTTCTAATAGTAATAGATCTAATATATGGTGGGGAAGTTGAGCAAGGCTGTCTGTTCAGATTTTCTTGGTTCCTCAGTTGTAGCATTTCATCCTTCCAGGTGTGGGGCAGGACCCCTCTCAAGTGAGGGTCTAATTTATTTATGTATGGCTATTAGAAAGGTAGGGAAATTAAAGCGATAATTCTAGTTTTTATGGCCTATGACCACCTTGAAGAGGAATTCTAGTTTCTATGGCTTGCCTCAGGGGAGAATGAGGACTGAGAGAAAGGAGGACAGGAGAAGGTCAGACAGAAACTGCTTCTGAGGTTGCTTCCACAGCTTTCACTTTAGGGTATTGTTTTCTGAGCCTTAATACACATATTAGATTTTTAACAAAATTTTGAATGAATATATGAATGAATGACAAATTCCATATGAGACAATTATTAATAGGTTATTAAGGGCTGGGGAGATAGCTCAACTGGTAGAGTGCTTGCCTCGCAAGCACAAGGCCCTGAGTTCGATCTCCAGTACCGCAAAAAAAAAAAAAAAAAAAAAAAAAAAAATAGGTTATTAATAAGCTGCAGGTTGTTATGTGACTTGAGGTAGTGGGGTGGAGTTGTTTATAATTTGGATTTACCTATCAATCTAATCAAGCACCACCTTGCTGGGAGTACTTAGAAATTAGAATTTTGAATTTGCCTGGAGTAATTTCATTTTCCTTGGTCCATTTCTGACTGGCTCCCTTTGAGGTATCTGCACTTCTTTGAAAATGGGGAGATTTTTGGTTAGGTCTGAATTCTAGCCTTGCAAGTATTTCTTGAAAGTTGGTTTCCTATCTCTCTGGTTTGGTTCATTGTATGGGCTTCTCTGCTTAAATCTTTCAAGGGGAATCTTTTCCAAATCTTTGAGAGGCACTTTACTGTTACTCCCTTTTATCCCTGCTGCCTTTTATATAACCTGAGATCTGGTTCCTAATAGAGACTACATGGGAAATCACAGTGTAAAGTACTAGAATACTCACTCATTTGTTCATTCAACACTATATCTACTAATAGCATGCTGTGTACAATGTGGAGCTAGGGAGAGATGGTGGAGGGCACCTGGATGATAAGGGGGAGCAGATGAAATAGCTACAAAATACACAATTGCAATCAGTGGGCAGGAAGTATGAAGAAAAGGATCTCAGCACCATGTGCTTATTTAAAGGAGTCCTGATCCATTCTAGTGAGTCAGAAGAGGTTGACTAAAGAAGTAATATCTGAGTTGAGATTTGAAGAATGAATACAAGTTAAACAGGAAGGAGATTAAATTCAGGCAGAGGGGACAGCATAAGCAAAGACCTAGAGACAGGGAGATGCACAGGTTCTTTGAGTACATGACCAAAGGTCAGAGTGGCTGCAGTTATTGGTTGTAGGGATGAGTCTATGAGATTAAATCAAACAGGAAGAAAAAGGTCAGCTTGTTCAGGGGTTAGTAGGCATGTTAACGGTTCTAACCTTATTTTGAGAGGTAGGAGAAGCCATTTAAATGGTGGAGAGTGACATTACAATTTCTGTTTGGAATAGATCATTCCAGCTGCAAAATGGAGTAGATATTGAATGGAGTTAAGAGTAAATGGCTAACATATGTTAGGAGGCAATTTGATTTAGAAATGAGAATTTGGAAAAATAATTTTTATATTCCTTGATTGAGTCCTCTGCTTATCAGCTAGATGTTCTCATATGGAAACTGATGGAGGACTTCATCCTGACTTTGGCATACTGAAGAGAAGTGCCCAGCAGGGGGTGTTTAGTTCTGCTGGATAAAAAGATGCACTTTCTGAACTTGCTACCTTTTAGGTATCAGAGTTTAGTCATGTGGAAAAGTCAGTGAGAGGACTGGAAATGTATGTGTGGTGGAAAGTTATCCATCCTAGAGCTAAATCTTGAGAGATAGTTACAAAAAAAACCCCTATAATTGTAGTTGATTGTGAATGTGGTTATTAAAGAAGATCATGCTAGTAAAGAAGGAAAAGATGTCTAAAATACACCTATATTTAAGGAATAGGTATTGTATGTTCATTAGTTTCACAAATACTTAACAAGTATTCAATATGTTGCTGGTGCTAGGCTGTGGGTTGGCCCAAGAAACTAGTTGGAGATAAAAGAAGAGAACTCTGAAAATGTGAAGTAATAAATGTCAAAGGATAAGAATGTTTCAAGAAGGAGGAATGGCCAATCATCTAGTTACTACAGAGAAGAAAGTGCAATGAGTACTGAAAAGACAACTTGTGGGTTAGAATGCAAGTTAAATGGTGCACATTGGAAACTCAGGTAAGCAGACAAACTGGTAAGAAGACTACATATAAAGGACCCTGACAAAATCCTCCTCCTGTTGTACAACTGTAAATTATGGAAAGATGAGACGTGATATATAAAATTTCACTTTATAGCTCATTTCCTTGAAACACATCTCTTCCATCTACAGAGAGCTGCTCTACCCAGGGCCTGCCATGGCTGTCAGCCAAGAGTAGAGATGTTGTAATTTGAAGTTGACAGCAAGATGACCCTTATGGGGTCACTATAGTTTCTGTCTCATGGCAGATCCTCCTGCTGAAATATGAAGGTGCCATGATGTTAAATCAATAGTAGTGAGTGATGCAGAGATTTGAGATGAAGCTAAACACAGCTTCCTTTGATTTGACCATTTCATTTTTCTTGCAGGACACTTTAGGAGAAGAATCACCTCTGGATAAATCATCTGCTCAGGTTTGCTATTAGAAAACCTGAGGATTAGAAAAGTTTGAACATTAACTCTATTCATTTAGGGTTCCATGTAAGGTTTTGTTGAAGCAAAAGACTCCCCATAAAATTTATAAGGTAGTAGGAACAAACATTTCTGCTAGGAACATTCAGAAAGTTGTGATTCCA
The DNA here is from genome assembly GCF_902686445.1 of Sciurus carolinensis. Taxonomy (NCBI): domain Eukaryota; kingdom Metazoa; phylum Chordata; class Mammalia; order Rodentia; family Sciuridae; genus Sciurus; species Sciurus carolinensis. The sequence goes on along the minus strand of NC_062218.1, from coordinate 91,381,368 downwards.
ATTACTGATTAATACCAAGTAACTCAGTAAAGAAAAGCAAAATTGTAAAAGAATGATATTTGACCTAATAATATTTATATTTTTATTTCCCATAATTTAAGAAGATGATGTATCTGATATCTGTTATTGTATAACAAAGCACCCCAAAATTCAGGAACTTAAAACATGAACCATATATTCAGTTCAGGATCCTGTGGGTTGGCAGTCTAGGCTGGGCTTAGTCATGTAGTTCTTCTAGTCTCAATGGGGCTTTCCCATGCACCTGCAAGTATCTGCTAGTAAATGCAGTCAACTAGGTAGCTCTGCTTCTGGGATTAGCTAGGATGATGCCAGTGAATGGCTTATATGTCTTTTATCAACCAGAAGGCTACTGGGGCTTGTCCACATGGCAACTGGGCGGGGTTTCTGGAAAAAGAATTGAAGCCTGAATACCTCCTGAGGCATGACTCAGAATTGGCACAACATTGTTTTTGCCATTCTTTTAGCCAAAACAAGTTACAAGTTCAGCTCAGATTCAAGAGAAGAAAAAAACAAAACAAAACAAAACAAAACAAAAAACCGATTTCATCTGTTGATGACAGGGACTGACTACAAAGTTGTACTGTAAAGGAGCCATTTAGTCATTTTGCTGTCTACCACAGATGATGCATTATTTTTATCCTATTTGCTTAATACACAAATAGGTAACATGCACAACATTTAAACACTACTTTTCGAAGGGAAAATAGTTTGATTCTTTTCCTTATAACTGTTGAAAACTGGAACCTCTCTTAATATAACCAATTAGCATGGTATTGTGTTAACAATATCATTGAATTATTTCATAGAAGTAAAATCATTTTCTACCCCCCCCCCATAACTGTGAGGAAAATCCTTATCTTTTCAGTGACTATCAGTTCAGAAATAATGTGACATAACCAATCAGAGACAAAAGCAAAACTTCTTAACAGCAAGAAACAATATCAAGAGGCTATCATGGCAATCTTGTGTCAAGTTTTGGAATTGCCAATGGAAAAAGGACACCTTGATGCTCTTTCCATTTTTATCTGCCTAATTTTAAATGTTCTTTTATTAAGATGGCAAATTCAGGCCTCAGAATATACTGAACACAGGCGGGGAGATAGCTCAGTCGGTAGAGTGCTTGCCTTGCAAGCATGAGGCCCTGGGTTCGATCCCCAGCACACCTCCCCCCACAAAAAAAAAGAATATACTGAACAAATGAAATATGTAATTGAAAGATATACCCTGGGCTGGGGAGATAGCTCAGTCGGTAGAGTTGCAAGCACAAGGCTCTGGGTTCAATCCCCAGCACCGCAAAAAAAAAAAAAAAAAAAAAAGAAAGATATACCCTTCACCACTTCATTTGTACCATCTAGACCTCTTATGGAACCAAGGACATTTCATGGAAAGGGAGGTTTAAAATGATTTTACTTGTGTATGGAGAAAATAAAACTTTTTGATGTCTTGGCTCAAACTGAATAGAATCTCACTTAATAGCCCATGTAGTACTTTAAGATGATTTATTATTATGCTAATATTGTAATGTAATATTTATTAAGCATTGCAAGTGTGCAGAATACTAGAGAGTCCACATAAAAGATTCTGATGTATTTCAAGGAAATAGGCTAAGAAATGCCCTCTCCTAATCCACAGAAAAAGAGGGTAATTCAGAATCTAGCTGAACTAATAAATCCTATTTAATTTAGCTTACATCACATGCCAAAAAAAAAGGGCTCAGGGGAGACTAATGGAAATAGAAAGTGATAATCTCTGATGAAAGGTTAGTCATTTTAAGAGCATACTTTCCTTCAGATACTTGAGTTTAGAAAGATTCAATTCAGTAAATTATTTCTTATTTAAAATAAGTTTTGGCCAATAATCCTCTGCATTATTATCTGATGTTCTAAGAGCATAAAAGTTATAGTGGTTTCTATAGAGAACAGCTTTATAACTATTATCCCAAAATACAAGTGAAATGCTTTAAGAAAAATTATGCCTTCATGGTATCTTTACAGCATCACAATAAAATTTACAATGTTGGCATAAGATATTTGGAAGTAAGAACAATTTTTTCTAAAGATTAATAATGCATTGTAAAAGATCATCTCTAGTGTGGCCAAGTAAAATGAAGAGAGGGGGAGAGGGAGGGAGGGAGGAAAAGGCAGGCAGGAGTGGGGGGGAGAGAAGGAGGGGTGAGGATGAATTATTTAGATGACTAAGGCAAAAGAAGAAAAAACAAAAAAAAATCCAGACTTGAGAAATACCAGAACACAAATCCTCCTAAAGAAGTTTTTTGTCTGAGAAAATTTTTTAAAAAGCATGTAATTTGAGAAAAGAATATCTTAATTTATTATAACTCTACACTTTACTTTGCTTATCCAGTTTAGATCTGAAGGAAGAAAAAGTAAAGCCAAAGCTAAAAGAGGGCTTGGAAACAGCATTTCCTATTTTATAAAAGGATACTTATTGACTAGGGGTTATATCCTCTGCTCATCTTTAAATAGAATCCTCGCAGAAGTTGATGAAAATCTTTGTTGAAAATTGATTGAGAAATAAGTTCTTCCTCGCCCTCTGTGTCTCTGCATATATTCATATATATGTATGTTATATGTATATATATTTTTCTCTCTCTACATATATATACACATACATACATATACATAATATATATATATTAACTTTTTTGGGTCGCTAAGAAAATAAAAGAATACAAAAATGTGTACTTATATGCTGCTTTGGGAGATGGTAGATGGAGATGGCAGAGAATATATCATAATTATTAGGTTGAATTGGAAAATAAAAGCACAAATTAACTACCTCTGTAACAGTTACTTATATTCTTTTTATTTTATAAAAGTATGCTGTAGGTATCTATAATTATAAAATATAAATTCAAACTTCTTAATCCTAAGCATTCATGGTAATTTGCATCATTTTAAGCAAGAATATAGTATGCCATTTAACAACTCAAAAGAACATTTTAGGATGGTATACTTTATGCTAATTAATTTCCTAGATTTGTTAAAATTCAGATAATTTTTTTTGTAAATTTTATTTAAAAAATTGAAGAGGGAGATATGAATAGTAAAAATTATATATATGTTCAACTGGTAAAAGAGAATATGAAAATTGTTTATGGGAATAAATCATCTGCCAATTTCAGCTATATGATTGAAAACTAAACATATAACTCTATGGGATATATAATGAAATCTAGACAATGAAAAGTGACAGGGAAATTAATTGAGCCTAAAAACCCTTGTTTGCTTCTTTCAGAATTACATATGAACACAAACACATTTGTAATACATAGAAACATATTTATGTATTTACTTAATTGTATGATTTAGGTATTTATCAAAATGACTGCTTAAATTTCTATATGTTTAAAGAGTTTGCTATGTAGGTCTTATTTAAAATATGTCTTGAAATGAGCAAAAAGAACGACACATAGACTGCTGGTCATAAGTAAAAACATTTTAAAAATGCCTCTTTCAGAATATTGCAGTGGCTTGCTAAACTGTTTCTGTTAACCTGTAGATTTTAAGAGAAAGGATGCTGTGAAACACCCAGCAGGCCCCAGGACAGTAGAGAAAGGAATGAGGGAAAGTGGGAAGTTCATGATGGAAGTTGAAGAACACATGATTGAAAGTAGAGATATATATTCCATTTTGCAGATTTTTTTTTTTTCCCTGTTAGGTTGCACACAGAGGAGACAGCTAAATCAGAAATAGAAAAAGAGTGTTATAAAGTCTCCCAGGAGAGAAAGGCTAGCAAACTTATTTCTAAAGATTCTGAGAAACTTGTTCTGAAGTGGGTGGAGAGCAGAAAGGGCTTCACTAATAACCTCAGTCTGCGGGTAGGGCAGTTGAGTCAGAGTTTAATGATGGGACCTGGGCTTCTTTGGGTTTCAGAATGAATACTAAAATTCTAGGAAAATAGTAGGGTTGACTTAACTATCATCATGTTAGTCATCTGTTAGAAAATTTTGTGTTTAATTATTATTTCTTTAATGTTTGCTCTAGAGCTTATTTCCTTTCTTATCTCTTCTGGATATAAATTCTAGTTTGGTTTCTAAATATCTAGTTGCATTTCATTTTGCTATATTAGGAGTTACTAAGTCTATGGACTGTGGGGTTTGATTCACTGGCTTATTTCATTTATTTGCTTAGAACTTGACCTAATAGAACTCTACTGCTATTTGGTGATAGCTAATTCAAATAAAAAACTAGTCCAAAAGAAAGATTAAGCTACATTTACAAATAAGCTATGTTCTGCAATTACATATCAGAGGTGGCACTTATAAATAATTGTGTGACATAGAAAACTATTTAAAAGTATGAGTTCATTTTAATAGAGAGGATCATAAAAATCAGTTCTCTGAAGTAGCAACATTTTGCCTTACTGGTTAGCTGGGACACCTCTCCAGATAAGTAAGAACAGAATTTACTTCTGCCTGAAAGATTGAAGTAATTAAGGCAAAAATAAATTACCTGGATCAGTGGTTCTCAATCCTCTGTGCTCATTAGAATTCTCTAGGGAGCTTTAAAAAAAAAATCATACACCCAAGTCCCTACCCCAAGTCAACTAAAATAGGGAGTGGTCCCCAGCATTGTTCTTTTTCAAAAGGCTCCCCTAAATGATTTTAATTCATAGCCAAGGTTAGAACACTGATCTAGGTAAAGGTTGAAAAATTGAATGAATAAATAAATTTCAATTGGTATTTTAATTTGAGGCATGTAGATTATTGCTTCAATGTCACTTATTTTAAAACCACCAATGTATTTGGTTGCTTGTAACTTTAAATCCAATCATTTTCAGAATGGCAGTGAAGCCCTTTATACTATTAGCAACCTATTTTTCAGATCTCAGTTCTACACTGTTTCAGTCTTATTGAACTTAAAACATTCAAACATTCCCTGCACTTTTATTCCTCCATGATTTAATTTCTTGCTAATTTTATTTTATTTTTTTCAGTCAGACATGAAACTCCTGCTATGCTTGGCAAAACACCTCTTAGTCTGTAAAGGCCACCTTAAAAGTCATTGCTTTGGTAACACTGGTTAATAATAACACAATTATTTTATATAATGCTGATTTGTATATATTTAAATCCTGTGTTTTCCTGAAGAGATAAAGTCACATTATCTAGCCAAAAGAGTGCAGTTAATGCTTCTCTATAAATTGTTATCTATTCAAGTATGTATATCATATATTGCTGCCAATATCAATTATTACTTAAGTATCTAATCCCAGAAGAAGGTATTTGATTTAGGTTTATGAATTATTTCACACAGACATTTTAGTTATGTTCTGAACAGGTGCAAATTCCACCATCTTATTCTAATCCCTTGAATCATTTTAAGGAAGGCCACAAAGTATGATTTTTTTTCTATTTAAAATGGGCATATTTGGACTTTAAACAAATTAGAGCTATTTAAAATATTAAGGCATATTCTTAATATTTTTAAGACATACTCTTCTTATATGTTGATTTTTCACATTTAGTTACAGCTGTGTGTTTCAAATGGAAACATAGGAGGTGATCATTTTTTTCTCTTTCTTTTTGGCTTTCATGCCACAGGAAACCAGCTTGCTAGCTCCCTGATACCTGATAGTTCTCTAAAAAGCCTCTTCGATGAGGACCAGCATTTTCCCCAAGGCAGGAGTTCTGAATTCTCTTCTTCCTAAAGATACATACATCCTTTAAAAGGGTCCAGGACTCTTCTGCCAAAACTGCTTCTGTCTTATGAGCACCTATTAGAGCTACTACTGAAAACATGGAGGGAAGAAATTCATGAATCCACAACAGTGAAAAAGGAAGGCCAAGAACTTGAGGATCAGCAAGATTATAGACCAGGGGGTAAAGGAAATAACACTATAAATGAAAAATTGTCCTAAAAATAAAAGCTTATCCTGTGGTCTCTTCCTTAAGTTTTCCCACTTCTTTCTCACAGCAGGAATATTGTGAAATATGCATATAGAGGGGCATTCGTGTGAATATTCTGAACTTAAATTTCCTTTACATTAGGAAGGTGGTTGGTTGGTTAAGGTGGTTTGTTGTGGAGTTCATAAATATACAGGTTGATTTATGCCTAGTCACAGAACAGTTATATTCCTAGGATGATTTCAATATAATCAGATAGCAGAAATTTTTGTAGTTGAAAAGCTTAAGTTTTAGGCAAAGGCCGATAAAATCGAAATGCTCACACCCGCCCCCCCCTCCACCCCGCAAGCCTATATTGAAGACCCTAGATTCTCCTTCAAACTCAATAAGGGACTGAGCTGTCGGTAACACCACGGTTGGGTGTGGACTGCAGGTCCACCACTGGAGGGCGTCTGGACGCTTCTAAACAGCTCCAAAGCGCCTGGAAATCCCGAGTCCTAGAACTGGAAGGCGCAGGAGGGAGAATATGTTTGATTTTATTAGACTAATAAGTAAAAGGGACAACTGGCAGGTTATGAGGAAAACCAAACTGCTTTCTTTCTTGGGATCATTTCTTCCCGCCGAGGCTGCAAACTCACTAGAGAGCAAGAGAGAAAAATATTACAGCTCCCGAGCCCGCGAAGACCGGTATCGGCAGGTCTCCGCGGGCCTGTGGTCCCGTAGCGCCGGGCGTTGGGCAAGCTTCCAGGGCTCCTGACGGCTGGGGGGCGCGTCTCTAGGCGCGCCGGGACCGCCTAGCTGCCAGGAGATTGCGCTCTGGTGGTGACAAAGGGCAGAGGCGCTGCAACCTGTCCTAGAAGTACTGGAACACGAGACCTTTCCAGTAAAAAAAAAAAAAAAAAAAAAAAAAAGGAACTACTTTCCATTCCAACTCCACCCTCTCTTTCTTTCCGCAATGGGTTACTTCAAGGCATTTATTTGCGGGGAGTGAACAGCGAATCAACCTCAGGATTGAAATAAAAAAAAAGGTATAAAGCATTTCTGAAGAGCTCACTTGCCGCATTCATTTCCTCCCTGTTGAAGGTTCACACTGAATTGTAATCACTTTAAACTGAGATTTTTCCGATTTTTAAAAAAAGAGCTTTCAGATCATCACTTTAAAGAAAAGTCTTGCTCCTGCTCAAGATAAATCTCCAGTAGGGAGAGAAGGCTTGAAAGACATAGGAGAAAGGCTCGGATTTCCAGATAACCCAATGCCGGGCAATGAACGATGTGAACAGGACAGAGATTTACTAAGACTTGCATTCACTTAAGGGTTGGTTCCAGCCCGCCTGCTGAGACTTCAAATCACCTGAGGGGCCTCAGAGGTAGATGTCCGCTCTCTGTCTATAGAGTGGGAATCAGCTGCTTTAAAATCTAAAGACCCTAGAACCAAGTAAAAAGATGTCAAATCATTCCTCAGCCCTGACGGAATTCAGCATCCAAAGGGTTACATGTGGCTGCCGGGCTCCAGCGGCGGAGAGCGCGCTCCGGCACTCCTAGTAATTCAATTAGTCAGGTTTCTGGAAGGTGGGGTGGGGGGTGGGGTGGGAGGCGTGGGGAGGGAGGAGATTAGGAAAACGCCTCTTTCTCGTGGAGCAAACCAATCCGGTTGGAGTAAAGAGAGAGGAAAAAAATCCCGATCTGTAAGCAAATAGCAGGCTGTTCCCTGACTGGCTGCTCCAGTCACCCCCCACCTTCCCAAGTAAACTGGAAGGGAAAAAAAAAAAAAAAAAAAAAGAAAGAAAGAAAGAAAAAAGGCTGCCCACATGACCCGGGCCGCGGCAGCAACGCTGGTTGGCTGCGCCTCCCCCTGCTCGGTCCGGAGCTTACACCCGCGCCCGCGCCTCCTGCCAACCCAGCGCCCCGTGCAACACGCCCAGGCGGAGCCCCCCTCGCCCACGTCCACGTTCACGCGCGCGGCCTCGCGCTATGGTGAGGCTGCTGTTGGGTCGCCTCTGCTGTCGGCTTTACACGCAGGTCATTAACGAGGGGGCGTGCCCGAGAAGATTTTTCCCATAAAGCATTTTTCTATTTTTTTTCCTCTCTTTTGCAAAACTGACTTTTACCCCTTTCCACTTCTCGCCAGTCGTTTCAATCTCTTCAGGGCTTTTCGTGCTGCTGCACTCAAGTTTATTTTCCCGCCTGGGTTGGGGTTTTAGAATTCGGTTTGTGATTTTTACCTCTTGTTGCTGCTGTGCCTAAGGAGGGAAATAGAAGCAGCTGCGGGAGGATCGGGAAGGTTTTCTGATGTAGTCATCGGGGAGGTGCCACTCGCTCGTGCGCGCTCTCTTTTTTTCTTTTTCTTTTTTTCCCATTTCAAACTGATTGATGTATCTCTACAAGTTGCTGGACTTGGGGCCGGCCCCGTCGGAGTCACAGGGACACTTCTGAGAGCTCACCCAGGGCTCTTGGCACCGCGTGTGGGGAATCGGTCTCGCTCCCGGAAGGCGATCGGAGACTGACATCAGCCCATCCAGGAGTTGGAGGGATCCATTTGAAAGTGATTGTTACCCCTCCTGCTCTTCAGCAGAACAGTTGGGTTGGCGTCGTCTTGCAGGTTTGGGAATCCCAGCTCCGCCGGGCTGGCTGGTTCATAACCTCTACTCTTCATTCACTTTGGTGCACCCACACCCGGCCAAGAAAAGCACGCAGGAGAAATCCCCGAGACTCGGCCAGCGCCCGAGGTGCCGACTCCCTTTGCCGCTGCAGTCCGACTCCACTAGGGACCTGCGGGAAGACTCGAAGAGCCAAACTTTTCTTTGAGGGTTTCGAGGCAAGACCGCTCCTCGCCAGCGCAGCTGCCGGTTAACCAGTTCCAGGACGCCGGCGGGGCTGGGTTTGCGGCTCCAGATCCCCACCCTTCTCGGCGCACCGCCCGGTACCGCAGTACCAACTACTCCTCCGAGATTTCCGGGGGTCGCCCGACTAAGGCACAGAGGAGGCTGGGGAAAGCTCTCAGACTCCAGGGGCCACAAGCATCCAGCCCCCTATCTTCACGGCGCCCTCCTTTTGCAGTTTCCCACCCGCCACCAAAGTAACTTGGAGCGAAGCGGGTCGCAGTGCAAGGGCCCCCGGCGGTTGCGAAGCCGTACGCCGCCCGCGGCGCCGACGCTGAGCCGGGCCCGGCGGGCCGGTGTATGTCTCCCCTCGGCCACGGCGCGCAACTCCCGGTGACTGTGCAGCGCGCGCCGCCGCCAGTTCCGAATCGCGCTGCCGCCGCCAGGCCGGGCACGCACCTCCCTCTGCCGGGGTGACTGGCCTGCAGCCGCCGCCCGAGACACAGCTTGGCACCCTTTCCCCCGCCTTCGCCGCTGCTACCACACACACGCACGCTTCTCTCCATCTTGTGATTCCTTTTTCCTCCCGAACCCCAGTGGGGGTGCGAGTTTGTCTTTATCCCCTACTCCCCACCCCCCCGCCCGCAATTCACCGCCTTCTTTTCTTCTCGCTCTCCTGCCCCTCCCCAGCTTGGTGTGCGCCTCTTTCCTTTCTCGCCCCCCTTCATTTTATTTATTCATATTTATTTGGCGCCTGCTCTCTCTTTCTGTCCCCTTCCCTCCCTCCCTCCCTCTGGATCCCCGCTCTCTCCCCGGAGTGGCGCGTCGGGGGCTCCGCCGCTGGCCAGGCGTGATGTTGCACGTGGAGATGTTGACGCTGGTGTTTCTGGTGCTCTGGATGTGTGTATTCAGCCAGGACCCGGGCTCCAAGGCCGTCGCCGACCGCTACGCTGTCTACTGGAACAGCAGCAACCCTAGGTAAGGCGGCGGGGGTGGGGGGGGAGTGCGAAGAGCCCGGGCTACTCGGGCCTCCGGGCCCTGTGGAAGAAGCAGCGGCTGCAGGGACCAGCGCGCACCAGCTGCCGGCAGCGCGCACCCTCAAAGCCTGCGTCTCCCGGACGCTGTTGGCTTGGAGGCGCCGGCGGGAAGCGCTCCCATCGCGCCCCTCTTTGTTAAGAAGTGGAAAGGCTGGGTGCTCTTGGGAGTCCCTGGAGCTACCCGGACCTACTGCCTCTGCAGGGCATGGGGAGACTCGGAAAAGGGCGGGAGCCAGAGAGTTGGGACTTCTCCACTTCCCACCCTGGCAGGCTGATCGACATCCCAATCCCATTGCAGGGCTTGGTCGCCTGGAGCCCGCGATGTACGCTTCCGAGTGTTCACGCCTGGAGCGTGGGTGCGCAGGGACTGCGGAGAGAACCCGCCAAACATACCCAAAGTTTTTTTTTTTTTTTTTTTTTAAATTTTCCTTCTCTTTTCCCGGTGCAAGCAGAGCGCGCACGGACTAGGGGAAGTGAGGGGGGCTGGGAAGCGGAAGCTTTAGATTTTTATTTTCCTCTTTGAGAGAAAATCGTTCGGCCCCGGAGTCAGTCTGGGCCCGGCGCGCTTGTCAATGGAGAGGATTCCTCCTGCACTTCCCGCCTTAGTGGGTTTAAGGTGCCGAAAAGTTTGATCTAATACCGGGTTACGTCATGTGTGCGGAGCAAGCTCCAGGAGTTGATTGACCGGGGAGTTGGGAGCCCTTCGCCCGCGGCCTGGCGGGACGCAACTGGAAGAACGCGCGCGTTTACCTGGAACCGTTTTGCAGTCGTCCCCGAAGCCCGCCCGGTATGCGGGAGGCTAGAGGTGGGCACCCTGGGCTGCCCTAGTGCACGTGATGAACCTATCCAGCTGCAGATGTCCAGTGTTCTTGGACTCTGGAAGTTGAGGGAGGGGGGTGGGAATTCAGAATGCCTGGAGGACCCCTCCTGGTCCCCAGCAGTTCCAAACCTTACTTTCTCCCGGGCCTGTGCGCAGGCAGTCGGCCCCTCCGGGACTATCTACCTCTTTGTTTATGTGGTACATAGGCTAGCTTTCATCTGTGGGTTGGTCTTGGTGCCTGCCTAGGAGGGAAATATATCGATTGTACTTAAAATCACAGGTTTTTCTCTGGGCCGAAGTGGAAATTGGGAGGGGAAGAGGCGGGAGACCGACAGTGAGCCTGTGGTTGCTGTGCGCCCAGCGCGCCTAGGGAGAGGGGACAGCGGGCGCCTCCAATTCTTCTATATTCCACTGACTGTCTCCACCGGTCTCCAGCCTTTCCTCTCGGTATTCATGTATGGGAAGGATTCCCTGCTTGAATACTGTCAGCTCAGATAAAGATGGGCATGTTTCCCCACAATCGGTCCACTGGTTGCGGATCTGAGAAGGAGAACCTCCCCCCCCGCCCTGCAAATCCAGGATAGTCACACCCAGGTAGCCCAGTTCTAAATGCACCGCCTAGCAGAAGTGGAGACATCCCTCAAAGTTTGTTTTTTTAGAGTCTCATGGAGGTGGGTGGTGGAATTGGAAGCTATTTCTTCTTTGACATGCCACTTACCACTATTAGGAAAAGAGAAAGAGAAGTCTTCCTGCCAGAGGAGATGCCTTTTATTAAAGCTGACAAGACAAATAGAGCAAGCTTTCCAGTTGTGATGGTGTTAAAAGCAAGTCTTATTATGTTGGTTGGTTTTATTCCCTTTTGGGCTTTATTAGACAGCATATATGAACAAGGAATTATTTCAAAACTTTAGTGTTTTATTAAATAGAGCAACAGTGAGTCACTTAGTTGAATTAGGGACATTTTGCTCTTGGTTGTGACTCCAAACTTCACACTCTGATCTTTTTCTCCTGGTATTCTTGTATTTGGAAACGGGGGTGTTCCAGCCCCCCCATTTTAAAATAGAAAAAGCCAACACCACCACCCCTACTCCAACCCCATTTCTTAATCTGTCAAACTAGTCTGAGTTAGTTTAAGGACATTTTATCTTAGGTTATCTCTATTTTATACTTTTGATACTGTTGTTTGGTTTGAGATTAGCACATTGATTTTTGTCTCAGGTCATATTTTTTAATAGATTTGCCCTGCCTGAAGAAAACTCTTCTGCTCAGGATGCCATGGTAGTTTAAACCTGCCCAAAGTTAATCTATAAAATTTTAAAACACCAAGAGTATTCTTAACTCAGTATGCTAATTTGAAGATGTGGAAATGCCTTTCTGTTTGATCATTATCAGTTTGATAATGTCCAAATGAAAGAGTGATGTACACCTCTCACCACCAAGAAATTTAGCCCGAACATTTAATATTCTCAGGAGTTTATGGAGGCATTTATTTTGTCTGTTATTACAGTAAAACTTAGAAAGTAGGTAGTGGTAGGCAGTTTTAACTGAGCAATGTTGAATTAGATGGTACTTTTTTATGCATTAAGGAAAATCAAGTTGGATGTAATTTGAAAAGGGCCAAATGCAAAATAAGTAATTTGAAAATAAGAACCAAGAGTTTGTCACAGATTTTATGAGACAATTTCATAAAATTTGCATAAGTTTACCACACTTTATAACTTCAGTGTTGTACTTTTTCTTTCATATATGTTGTCATTTTGTAATGTAAGTTAGCTATGGCTTTGGTTTTATGTAGAATGTATCAAGATTTTGCTAAATTGAAAGGATATAGTCAAAAGACTGAGTACATCATGTTAATTGCAACTTAGGAAGATTTTAAAATTTTTCTCTTGGAAGAAAAGTTTAGTAGATATATTAAGCTGATGAGATTGAAAACTGTTTCAATGAAGTAAATACATTGGAGTTTATACTAATAGGTTGAACTTGAAATTGTATTTAGTTAGGTAAAATTAGAATCAAGTATGTACTGATAATAGGGATTAAGTATTTTATTGTGTAACTTGTGTTACAAGTACCTTGGGTAGCTGATGGGAATTTATCTGCTACGTTGAGTATTGTCATTGATTCTCCATTGATGCCATAAGCATTTATAAATCTGGGATCATGGGAAAAATATTAAACTTATTTGCGTCAGAATAGTTTTACTGTTAGAATCGATTTTCCTGATAGTCATTTCTGGTAAGTGGATATTTAATTTTCAAATGCTGCTAACTTTTTAGTTGCCCACATTTATTGGGCAGGGACTAAACTGATTTTATATTCTGAAATGGCACAGATGTGTGGAATAGTAACTGAGAACTATCAGTCCAAGTAGAAATACTTATAAGACATTTGCCTACATGCATGTACTCTGTTTCTAAAATTCGAAAACTTGTCTGTTTCACCTAAAAGTGTGATTAATAGAATGATCCTTTTAATATTATGTTGCATTCTAAATTGGAATGTTACTAAGTAATGTTTAGTAATAAAAATACAAATCGTTGTTTATATAGTTATTTGTTCTTAATTTCTTTAAGATTGTAGGAAGCTTTTAAGTAAATCAAAAAAAGAGAAGACTTTCAGTAATAAAACTATTCGTGTTCCCCCTTAGTAACTATGCTGATAAAGATAGACATGACTTAATACTGAGAACCTGCCTCTTAACCTGAAGCATGCTGTAATACTTTGGTTCCTTCAATAGACTATTCTTTTAAACCCTATGTATATTGAAAAGTTTTGGGATTCGTTTATGTGCCAAAATGATGCTAGAATAGCTAAATGTGTCTCCTACTTGGCATTATGGATGCAATAATAAAATAATACACAGCCAGTATAATCACACTTTCAGTAATGCTAATTCCATTCACTTGGTGCTTTATTTCTGCCAAGGTTTGAGTATCATTGATTTTAAGAGTTATTTTCTTAGCATGAGTAATATCTCTGTTAATTCATCAAGGATTTACTAAACTTGAGCCTAATGATGTTTTCTTTGGACTTTTTCAGTTCTTTAGGAACTTTTGTAAAATAAGCATTTCATAGTAAAGTAGTAGGTAATTGTTTCGTTAACACGTAGTCTTGGAATTGTGAAAGTAATGTACATTCTGGGTCAACATTCCCAAGTCCTTCTGAGGTCATATGTATGTGGCTAAGTAGAGAGAAGTAGTAAACTATTTTTCCCTAACCGTATTTCCTTGGGTATTTTTCTTCTTTCAAAATTCACTTGCTTCATTTTAAAAATTCTGAGTTGTCATCATTTTGAGACACACATACACACATAGCAGAATATTGGCACTATACCTTTTTCTCTGACAAATAAATCATCATAATTTATATCCAAGAATTTGATTTCAGAAAAGGTGAAAAATTTGTCTTGGTTTGGAATGAGGTTTATTACTAAACATATAAAGGATTTCCCCTTTTTTTTTTCAAAATAGAAATGTTTTAAATAATGTTTTTACATGTTAGATACATAAATCTTCTTCAAGTAAAAGACTACTTAGAATCCTACTAATGAATGAGCCTCAGAGTAACATATCAGTTTATTAGATATATTAGGGTAATTTTATTTTGCTGTTTGGATCAGAATTTATGTAAAGACAAAGGTAAAAATAAGACAGTACAAGTGAGACTTAGCAGCCTATATTTTAATGCTTATTTACTTACAGGAGACCTGAAATGAATTCTCTTCCCTTTTAAATCTAGGAATTTATGAAAGAGAAGTATGTTTCTTGACTTTTGTTCAGTTTTCCATAGAATTTTGTAAAGCAAAGTTATCTACTAAAATATTATGTCCTAACCACTGAATGAATTATTTTATATATTCATAAAACAAATCATCAACCATCTGTTTTTTTAAATGACTAAAACATCAGTGCTGTTTGTAGGCACTATTGACTGTAGTCTCATTTGGCTTTTCCAGTATGAGACCAGTGTTAATAAATTACTTGTGATTAAACATATCAGAGACCATCTTTTTTAGTTCATTACTTCCTGGTATGTGATTTTAGGGTGTCAACTAGACCACTGGCACACAGAACTGATACCTTATTGTCATATGTGTTGCAGATGATAAACAATAGCTTACCTATAGTTTTTACCTTTGAAAACAGGATCAGGTTTGGAAGGAACATCTAGTTCTTTGGGTGCAAATTAAACTTGTGCATTTCCTGCCATGTAATCTTGCAAATGAAATTCCTTCTGAACAGGCATTTCATTGCATTCTGTCCACTGGTCTGGTTTCTTGTTGGTTAGGGACCGACAAAGATGGGCACCTCCTTTTCTCCCCTGTTGCTATGAACCAAGCAAGCTACCAGCTCCATGCTGGGCCAAGAAAATGAATGAATACAATTAGTCCTTCAGGAGTCTGACCTTTGCTAGCTAGGAGATGAGGATGCTAGAAGAATTTACCTGAGAGAGAGAGAGAGAGAGAGAGAGAGAGAGAGAGAGAGAGAGAGAGAGAGAGAGGGAGGGGAGAGGAGAGAGAGGAGAGAGAACTTTAAAATATAAAATGAAGAAAACATAAGAATACGTTAAAAACAGAATTTTACTTGTATGGTAAAATTTGGTCTATTAGTCGTTCCTTTTTTCAGTATAAATCATTGGATTAATAATTTTTTTAAAGATGCCATTCATCCTCTTCTTTTTATGAATGTTGTAAATAACCTCCATAGCAATAAGGATTTTAAAACCTGTGGTATTTTAAGTGATGAGCCATTCTCTGTTGACCGATTCCATGTTATTGATTTTCTTTTCAGAAGTAGTATACAGACTGTTAAAATCATAGTCTGATTGGAACATCTGTGTTGGGAAGGAAGTCTTTATTTCCCTAAGTACAGTGAGGAAGGTGGTCCTTAACCCAGGACAACTCACTCAGATCAGGCTTCTGAAACTGGGGAAAAATTTTTGTCCTTCGATCATTTGTGACAGATAATACCTTCCTGTTCAGGTATAAAATCCTCAAATAGGAGTGTAAGAAATGGGATATTAATATTCACTTTTAATAATTTGTCTTATGACGGTCATAGCCAAACATCAATAAATTACTGTCTCTTTTAAGGGCCTGATTTATCTGATTAGATTTATATGTTAGTCAGCTTTTCAACCTATGTCTTAGGCTGTTTTGTAGAAAAATTTCTCATGATTAATGTGAACTTCATGTGTTTCTGAATAGGATATTACTCACTACCAGGAGATCTGCTTTTTTCCTTAAATTTGTCTGCATTCATATTTTGAAAATTTAGTCAGTCAATAGCAAGATAGCACAATGACACAGAAGTTCCTCACTGAACATTAAAATTGAGCAATGCTCATTTTATGTATTGTAACTACTGTGCATAATTTTTAGTAAAAAAAAAAGTTCCTTAGATCTTACTATTCTTGATGGTCTGTACTCATTGTACTTTCTGAAGAATGATTGTAAAACTACTGTAAAAATCTGTGCACTATTTTCTAATAGAAAATTCACGTAGATGCAAACTCTTGATTTTGAGATTTCTGGGTATAGTTTTCAAATAATGAACCATATATTTCAATAAAAACATTGTTTTAAAATAGCGAAAACTCCTACTTAAGTTATCTAGTTGCTGAGAGAGAGTGCACTGTAGCAATGGTTAGCTCAGCTTTCATTCAGGTAGAATTCTATCATTTTCAATAAGGAAAAATAAACCTTTGTCATCTTTAGAAACATCCTTCATACAATTGACAGTTGACAGGTTGAAGAAAATGTTACTGTCAGGTCTTATTTTCCACTCAAGTAAGGAATAAAAATAGGATTGAATGATTTTTAAAAAATCTATTTCAAATTTATTTCAAAATGGAGGAAGATTTTTTAAGTTTTATATGTAAGTCATAGAATTAATCTGCCATTTGCTTCAGGGAAGGTCAGCAAAGTACAATTCAAAGAGATTGTCTAGCAGTTAATTTTCTGTGGTTTTTGCTTCTAAAAATTAAATATTGCTGGATTGATTCTAATAAGATATTACTGTGTGTTTTTAGGATTGGATTCTTAAGAGACGCGTTTTCAATGTTATTCCTATTGTTACTTATCAAATGACCCTGTTTTCATGATAGATGATCATGATTTTGGCATGAAGTTAAAGTGAGAATTTGCCCATATGCATTGGACAGTCATGTAAATCAGCATATGTGTATGCATTGGACAATCGCGTCATTAGCACGCAAAGATTAGACCTTTTTTTTTTTTTAATGGCTTTGTTATTAATAACTTTCAATAACTGCATAGTGTAATCCACGAGTTTCCACATGGAAGTCCATGAATGTGTGGACATAAGGGGAAAAAAGACTAAATTTGTATTTCCTGATTTGGAAAATCTTGGTTTTGGGCTTCCAGTTAAATCAGCGTGTTTCTTTTCTTCCCCAGAAGCAGCCATCTTGTTTTAAGACCGATTTTATTTCTTTCATGAAAATAGTCCGGAAATGAATATGGACGGTAGGAAAGGACCAAACCACTTTATAATCATTTCGGCAGGACTCTACTTTTAAAACTCTTTCATATTTGCAGAGTCATTAAAATGCTATCTTCAGTTTTTTTGGTTTATTTTAAAAACGAATGCTTTAACAGTAATATGTTTAAACCCAAGCATACGATATTTTAATGTTAAATGTTGGGCTGTACCATGTTTCCATATGTATTTTTCTCTTGAAGCTTATAATTCATTGTTAATTTCAAAGTAATCTATTAATAGTCTCTGATGTCACCCCCTCATCCTGATTTCCTTTTTCTGACTGTACTAAGTAGTTATTTTTTATTGGTTAACTTTTTCCCTCCCAATTTTCTCAGCAGTACTAGGGATCTTTCCCCAGTAAGAAATATTGATAGAAATGTAGGTACCTCTCCAAATAAAGCATTGGGATGCTTTGAGAAGCATTATACAAAGTCAGAGTATTTTGCCATTGAATTATATAGAGAAAGTCCTCTCGCTTTCTCATTAACAAACCCTTCTTGCGGGTACTTATAGAAAAATTATTTTAGAAGTAAATTCATATTTGATACTAAAAGTTATGAGACTGTATCAACTGAGTCTGCTATATTTTCCACTGTGCTTTGTATATTTGGAAGAATGTGTTGCCTATTAACCTTTACCAAATTTTTATATTACACATCTTGTTACTGCATTTGTTTGTCTGGAAACTTTATTCCATGTACTGCAGTAAAAGCAGAACTTCTTTAAGATTAATTTCAAAAGTAACCTGACTCAGTCAGTCTAATTTAATCTGGACACAGATGACTACTACTATGTCTGAGATAACCTCAGTTCATTAGAAGTAGGATTTGGGGTGGTTGTAAATGCAGCTTAATGGTGATAAATAAAATGCACATTTTAAGGATGGATATACATCTTATGTTTAAAGCCCAGGTACAGGTTGACAGTTTTTGCACCAAAGGCTTTACTCTGATATCTATCATCAGTTTTTCTTTGACTGGCTGGTGGAAAAGACTGAAATAACTGAGTAGTCAAAGTGACCTTTTAGTTTTAAAGGCTAACACTTTTTTTAAAATGCTGTTTCCAAGTTGTCAGAGTTCCTATTTTATGTTTTATTGGTAACTTATTTATCTATGTAAAAACTATAATTAACAATTAGCTCTTGTCTTTTACCGTGAAAATATATATGATGAAAGCATTTCCATATTAAACTGCAGTGTTGTGGTTTGAGTAAAATCAAGTTATGGCTTAGTTTGGTTGGATAATTATAGTGCAAATTGTTTTCCAGATTTTGATGATGGAGAGCATGATACTTGATATTTCATGTCATAGATGTCAATGGAATATATAATTTTGTTACATTTGCTGAAATTAATAATGTATAGAAGACATTCTTCTGGTTAAGTTTTTTTCTTTTTTCTTTTTTTTTTTTACAGTATTTAATTTAATGGAGACAAATGAGAATGGGAAGGAAAGGTAAAAATAACTCTACATATGGGAAAATTATCTTTTATGTTTGACAATTAGGTTAAACAAAGTGGGAGCAAATGAGCCTAGTTCCCCTTCTATTGTTTCAGGGCAAGAAAATACAGACAGATGTCGGAATGTGGAAGTGGTGACCTCTGACTTGCACAGCATGGCCACTGCCCTGGCACACAAGTGTCCTGAGCCACCATCATAGCAGCATGCTTTTTTGAAGTGACTGACACTTTGAGATGGAGATTCTGAAACTGATTCTGTAGCTATTTGTTGTTTTCCAAAGTATTAGTCTTTCCAGCTTTAATTTTAAGTTCCTCACTTTACCTTTTATGAAAAATGCCTCTTTGGTTCAGACAGAACTTCAGTGACCTCTGGATGAGTTATCTATCTGTGCAGTCACAACAGATCTTTACTTCCCAATAATTTTATTCATCGGTTCGGAATAATGGAAGAGGCAAAGGGAGACTCAGATGTACGGCTCTGCGGCAGCAAAGTGTTTGCCTGCTTTATTTAGCTAATACTTTTTTTTTTTTTAAAGATAGATGAAAGCAGTGGTTTTGTTAAAGGCCTTTTCTTTTGCTCTGCAATCTCGCCCATAACCCCTGGGTTCAGATAGACCATTAATGTTTTAGATACTGTGGCATTCAGTGTTTTCTTCATATATTTGTTTACTGTTACTGCCTCAATAAACTTTTATGCCTATTTCTGTAGTTTTCTGGCAGGGGCTCCATTTATTAAAATGTACTGACCCAGCACTAAGAGGGGTACAGTTCAAATAGTGGTGCTTCTGACAGGGTTTTGTGTCAAACTAGAGAAAATAATAGGGAAATGAAAGCTGCCAAAATGTGTCTCCCAATTACTAATTAATCAGGCGAGAAAGGACCTCAGTGACAGATCTCATGTCCGCCATGGCAGCAACTTGGGGATGCTTTATTTTAAATACTGTATAAAAGAAATTAAAGTAAGCCTCAGGAAATGTAGCACCCAGATATTTGATATCACAAGTGCTATTTTTTTTTAAGTCTGTGAAAAGCGAGCAAAAACCAATTTAAAACTGAATCTTTGACTCTTCGCTGATAGTATCAAAACAAAGCTGTTTTTACAGAGTATTTCCTTATTAATAAGCAATGCCTTTATTCTTATTAATATTTTAGTACAGACATGATAGTATTCTTGGTTTTAGTATTGGTGGAGCATCCTACACATACTTTACTGTTGACAGAGACTTGGGGAAAATTTTAAACATTTTCTACTGTATGCCTGACATCAATATTTTGAAGATTACTATGATTGAAGTGTAGAAGTCCCCTCCCCCACAATAAATATCACAATAAATATATGTGTGGGTGTGTATATTTGTGTGTGGAGAGAGAGAGAGAGAGAGAGAGAGAGAGAGAAAGAGAGATACAGAGATACCAATCTTTTCTGGCAGTGTTCCTCTATGGTTGCTGGACTCATAATTAAATGCCTGTTATTAGTGTATTTTTTCCATAGCATTTGCAACATGAAAAGAAAAAGGTCTTGCATGGAACTATAGCTGTCAAGGGAACAATGAAAACTAATTACACACTCTGCTATCACCATTGTCAACTATCCTCTTGGGAAGACAACAACATGACTGTGTGTGTGTGTGTGTGTGTGTGTAGGATATTCATATGAACATATAGGGTTGAACATACCTATTGGTTTAACTTTAAGCCCTGGGTTTTCTGAAGCAAAAAAGTATGAGCACTGTTTAACTCATAAAATGAAAAAAAGGCAGTTAGTTATTGGGAAAGGACTCTCCACTTTAATCTGTTTTTTTATAATATGGACTGAGAGAACCAGTCATTTATTTTGAATATTAGGGTAGTTTTGTTATTGATATATCTATGCTGTTTATTATCTCATTATCTTCCATAATTCTCTCTTTTGCAAATTGTTATTTATTTAGCTCTAGATTTTTGTGTTATCTAGTTATTGGAGAACTAATCACTTAATTTGTTATATAGAACTGCCTGTCACTCTTTTTTTATTGCTTTGGCCATTTCACTGTCTCTAGGCCTGTCCACTCGTAGATGAATTTAAGCAAAAATATAAATTTAAAATGCTGATACTTTGCAAATTACAGCAGCTTTGGTATAAGATTTTTTTTTTTGGAAAGAAAAGACTTTGAAGCTATTGAATTTAACATGAGGTTGTAGAGGCAATTTTGAATTTTAATCACCACACCATCCCTGTTCTCTGGTATCACATAGAATCAGGACCTGGCCCTAAATAATGTTTTATATTACTATCACCATTTTCATTTGGATGAATCTCTTTACTATATCTAAAACCAAAGCCAAATAGATGAATTTAGAAATTACTTGTTGATTTGAACTTATCCAAAGTGTTTGCATTAGAGAAATGTTATAACTAATGTTAGTAATAATATATTCATATACTGAATACCTAAATGTTACAATTGATAAAATATTTATTGAGTGATATTATGTGAAGAACACTGGGAGGCATACAGGGGATTCAGAGATGGATAAGGTGACATCTGCACCTGCTGTAAGAGTTTCATCACATCCTGTGGATATAAGTACTTTATAGTCTTATTCACAGTACAGAGTAGAGAGTATTTTATAAAATCTTCACTTGTCAATTTATTTGGCATATCTTTATCACGTATTGATATGGACCAGGTATTTTTCTCAGTGATGGAGATTTTGCAGTAAACAGTATAAACAACATCCCTGCCATTAAGAAGCATTTATTTAGTGATTTTTTAGGTTACTACGTACTTCTTTTTACCCATAAGGGTTTGCTCAGGCCTCTTGGAATCTTGTTGAAACACAGATTTTAATTCAGTAGATCTTAGGTGGGCACCCTGTACATTTCTAACAAGCTCCCAGGTTGTACTGATGCCTATGGCCTGTGAACCATGGTTCGGATAGGGAGGTTCTAGACAAAATTCAGCGGGGAAAGAGCACTTCTAGCTTCTCACCGGGGACTCTTGGTTTTATTTGCCCTGAGCTTTATATTTAGTTCTACAGTTTCTAAAATGACTCAATATTTACATGAGTGAAAGTTATTTGTCATTTAAAAAGCCTAAAAGGCATAGTAGTCTTCAAATCTCAGACAAATAAAATAGATTTTTATGTTGAGGTTTATGCTTCATTAGAAATACACCACTAACAAATGTAAAGGCCAAGGATTTTGCTGTAAGTCTTGCTCTCTATGGGCAAATTCTACTGGAGTGCAAATGTTGCCCTGGTCCAAAGAGAATCCTGTCATAAATGTCTAAGAATATTTATTTGCAAACCCTCTCCAGATGTATTTCATGTGGCAATGCCAGAATTACACCTCAGAAACAGATTTTTAACACTTTCCAATTTAAATCCATATGGTTAAATGAACCCAAAATGTTTATTTTACATTCAGCATAGAAGATGACTAACAGTTTTTCTTCTTCCACTGACTAAGTTGTGGGTGGCTTTCAGGGGCCTGTACTTCCTATGGAGTTATAAAAGGTTTGAGAAAAAAATGCCTTCCTGCTGTATATGATTCTGGTGTCCGTAGTGAGAAATCTTTGTTCCTGTAGAGTTTGCATATGTGCTTCTATTTTTTTCCACAGCATATATATCACTTTCTTTTGTGATGCAATTATTATGTGATGCTATTATTAACAAGAAATGGAACTAGTTGAATTTAGACTACTCTTTTTTTTCTTTTTGTTTGTTTTTGTTCTCCTTCATTGTATGTGTGTGAATACAATATGACTAATCTAAGTGAACTTTTAAGTCTCGAAAGCATTAAACTTAATGCTCCACTATGGAAAGATTATGAAAATAAAGATGAAAATGTTACTACTGTAAATCGGTTGTTATTTTTATGAAGACAAAAAGAAAGAGAATGGAGAGCACTTATTTTAAGTATCTTTTTATTTTTATAACAGGGCTCACCAACACTTTTTTTTTCTTTTTCTTTTTTTAGTTAATTACAAAGCAGAAGCAAATCTTTTCCTTTTTAATTAATTTTTAGTTAAATTTTTTTTTTTTTTTTTCAGTGCTGGGGTTGAACCCAAGGCCTTGCACATGCCAGGCAAGTCCTTCTACCATGACTACCTTTTCAGCCCTTAAATTATCGATAATATGAATTTATTTAAAATATTGAGCAGCATTTTCTGAGAACATTGTTAAGAACAGTTCATTTAAGATGTGACTGTTTGTAGGTATTTGTTTATGCTTGTCATGGTGTAAATAAAGGTTCTCAGTAATTTTGGGGGCTACCTTCTTAGGGTGTCTAGTTTTATGATTTTCATAGATCCAGAAATGTGAGAATCTCTATATGAGTTTAAGTAACTCTTTAAGGGGAAGGATGCAGTGTATTCAGAAGACTGGTAAATTTAGGAATAGAATATCATTATTGATTAAAATGAAGTCATTTGCATATCTTTAGGGAGTGACTTTTGTTCAAAATATAGTTGACTTACCTAAGGTTTACAGTCATTGACATGGTTGTAGTAAAGTAGAAGATGCTCAGTAGTTCTAATTAGTATTTGGCCTCTCCATTTTTTAAAAAAAGGCAAATAAATATATATACATATGTGTATATATATATGTATTTATTTAGTTCAAGGTTATTTACAGTGATTTGTCATCAGATTAATAGGTTATAACCAAATTTTTAGGTGCACTGATATATATATACATAAGCAAATTGTTTTGACTACATAAGATAAAAGCATTAAATTCATGTACTTTTCTATTTTTATTTTTTGTAAGATAACTGATTAGGGCAGAACCAAATATTTTTGAGTGTTTTATAGGCAAAGCCTCAGAGAATAAGATATTTAAATATTCTATATCAGATTAGATTTGCTAAAATAGTCTTTATTAACTTTTTTATATTTTAGATCTAGTTAAATTCAGTATTAGTTGACTAATACACCATTCATAGTCATGATTCTGAGCTTTAATTTCTTCACCCTAATAAATAAATGAATATAATAAAAATAATGTCTTTTTTATGTGAAATTTAAAGAAAAGTGTATATATGGCAGGACTTCAAAAACTGCTATAAAATTGTTATGAAAAGGACAGAGTCAGTCATACCTTAATAAGAGTAGGGGGGGAAAAGAATAGAGATTAAGGGTGGAGGTTGATTTATTTCTACAGGGGAATACCACTTTATAATTCAATATATTCATGTAAGTTGTATAGAAAATATGTTTTTATGAATAAAAATGTATTTTTCAAAGCATCATGGAAGAGTTTTTTTTAATAAGATAGTCGTATTATTTCGTAATATATGTTGTCCCTGAAAGATAAGATTTATGCATTTATGTTGGGTTTTCTTTTAAAGAAATTCACATTTTAGGTTTTATCCTGTGAGTTCTGCAAGACTAATAAAGTGTGAAGAGTGACACTTGAGGGGCAGGTCTGCTAGACCTTCCTCCCAGAAATGAGTTTTGGATTTCCTTTGTAAAACTGGTTAAGTTTAGTTTTAATGTCCTTTCTTCCCCTCTCAGTTTGTCTCATCTCTATCATTTTTTCTACTTTGGGCTTCATAGGTATAATGAAATCTCTCCATCTCAAAGGAGAAATTAATGGATACCGACACCCTCTTGGAAAATGCTTGTATTTCCAATGAGGAGCTTGTTGAAACAAATCAATTCCTGTCGGGGCTGTTCCTTACAGGCAGCCAGGCTGTCCCTGGGATCCTTGGATTTTTCTGAATCTCACTGCTAGAGGAATAGGGTTTAACTCCTTAACACTTCTCTGCTTAAAAACTCTTGCTACTGACTACTTTAAAATTTAGTACACATTAATTTTACACACATTGATGTTAGAAACATAAGTAGATCATAACATAACAGAAAGGAAACAGAATTTGTCAAGGAACACATATTTTAATACATTGAAACCTGAGTAACACATTACTGTCAAAGGACCACTTACTGTAGAATTGTCTGGTGATTATTCAGAGCAGGTTTTACCTCATATGTTTATAGTTAGGTGAATAGCAAATGTGCTCATTATTGATTTTTAAATTACAATTATACTTACATAATTATTTTATAACATCATTTTACTCCTAAAGTTATAAACCTCTCTTAAGAAAAAAAGAAAGAAAAAAAAAAACAAGAAAAAAATAATTCATACAGGAAATTATCATGATCCTTATGTTCTGTACCCAGAAATTTAGTGATATCTGAGGACAGAACTTGGCCAGTAGCTATAAAGGTACTGGGTTTATATTAGCAAGACCCAAATTTGTTGAAAGAGTACTGCTAACTCTGCATTACAAATTTCCCTTACAAGTACAATGTTTTAGTAGTTAGAATTGCTATGCTCATGGGACTCCTGGACTTTGCTCTGTTGCTCTTGTATCATTTCATACAAAAGCAGGTTTCTTTTGTTCTGATAAATTGGAAGTTAAGATTTGTCAAGGGAATGTGCTTGCTGTGGGTTTATTTCAAGTTTAAAACTTTTGTAATTTTATGTTACTTTTCTTCTGTGTCTGATGAATGATTAATGGTTACAATCTCTCCCCTGTTCTGGATTTCTTTCTTGGCAAAAGGGTAGTCAAGTTTAAATTTTGGTGATTTATTTTTATTGACACTTTGTATTATTAAAAAATTAATTCCTTGTATCTTAGACATCAGTTTAAAATTATCTCCTGGAGACTTCATCACAGCAGGCTTACTTGGTAATTTTCTTTCTGCAAGAGCTTGTTGAGTGATCAAACTAAGTATATGGCAGTCCAGTAATGTTGAAATGATTGGATTGACTTGCATTTTAATTATTTAGGTTTTATTAATATGGCAAATAATGAGTAAAGATTAGAGCCAAAGGTATTCCAGTGTATTTGATACATTCACACAAACAGAATAATACAATTCTATTGCACTGTCTCTCACTTTATATTTTTTGGAGGGAGGGATGGTTTGAATTCTCTTTGTGAAGGCTAAATTGTCCTTCTATTTTACATGTTTAGAATGTAAAATGATGACCTACCCTTTGATACTACAGGTTAATAAGCTAGAATTTTTAATTTTGGACAGTTGCAAATCCTCTTCATTCTCTGTCTTATTAAACATTTCAGATATTTGACCTTATGTAGAAATGTTATAAAATGCGAATGGAATGTATGGCAAGATCTTAAAAGATAACAGCACATTTATTGACTTGGGTAATAAGTGTTACAGTTAGGTTTTGCAGACAACTATGAATTTCTTCCCTCGGGTTTCTAACAAATCTTTATTAATTTCATATGACCTTACCCATCCTGCTAAGATTTATCAACTCTACTTGTGGTTTAGTTTTATAATAATAAAAGAAAAAAAAAAGTTTAAGTCAGGTGGTCACATTAAAAAAAAAACTTAGGTAATTTTATTATTAAAATAGTACCTCTACAGAGGTTCAATAAGAGTGTAAACTCACAGGAATACTCCATGGACTCTATAGTATTGAAAACAACTGTTCCTCCCACCCCCCACCTGCTGTCCCATTGGAAGCCACTTTAACTGGCAGGAAGAGGTGTTTGTGATTTTTCGTTTTGTTTTTCACTCTTCAGCACCATAGGTCAGCCTTCCCAATCTATTGACATTACAGCTGGCACACTTAGTAGCATGTAGAATAGAACACTCTTAATTTATTTTAAGACACACCTGAATTGGCAGAATGCATAAGATCTGGTTTGGAAATCAGTCATGGAGTTTGGATTAACTACACCTAGGGCACTAGTGCCATTCTGGGCAGAGGAGGCAAACCTTGGCAAGCTCCAGGCAATTGATAGGATCAGGACCCTGCTTACAAGATATGCAGGGGTCACATTAAGTAGATTTGCACTGCAGCCTGATATGGAGTTTTAAGGCTGCAGTAATCAGTGTTGGGAGACGATTGGTTTTTCTTGGTATAAATTGCTAATTAGTATTGAAAGTGTAACCTGTTTTGTTGAAGAGCCTCCCTTATTTTCTCTGAGAAAGTGGTTTGGACAGTAATCTATTTACTCTATCTCTCCACCGCTCTTCCCTCTTGTTAAAATAAAATCTAGAAACCTCTGGGGACTCCCCACTGTTGAGTTCTGCTTCGAAGGAGCTTTAAAACAGTGGCTTCAAACTGAAGTAAATATTGACTGGGTCTGGGGCTGAGCCCTGCTCAAAGCCTCCTATTGTTCCTCCTTAGTCAGCACTCCAGCCCCGCTCGAGTGTGCATGTGTTAGGAAGAGAAGAAAGGCTGTGGAGGGAAATTAACAGGGCCCACAGCTGAACTCGTAAATGCGCCATACAGAGGAAAGGGAAGCCGACTACAAAGCCAGCAGGAGCTTATGCTGGGTTACAGAGAATTTAGGAGCCTGGAGTGCAAGAACACTGGCCGTCCTGTCTCTTTCAGAGAAGTTTAAGGTACACGAAGTGGCTTGTCTGCATGGGTCCAGGCTGCCTCTGAGCAAAACCTTCACTCTGGTGGTGCTGTCTTCTCAAGAGGACAAGAAATGTAGCATCTTGGTGAACGCGAAAGAAAGATAAGGGGTAAACCTGGGTTCCAGAATAATAGTCTCCCTCTCTGATACCTGTTCTGATGCTTCTGTCAGCCTTCTCTCCTTCAGCTGTCATGTTGGATTATACACTCCCTTGGGTCTCCTAAGTGCTTTGGCATCCCAGGGGTATCAGATGGGTGAGGGAGAACCATATGCCTTCTGAAATGAAAGTTCTGAAGTCCTGAAGAGATGTTCTCATTATATGAAAAACTTAAACTTTTGTTAAAAAAGGAAAATTAAATCATTTAAATATGGAACAGATTCCCTTGTTTAAAGTGGAGCACTGTGAATAAAAGCTGCCTGTATTTTTACCATTTAATTCAAGAACCCAAACAAACAGCTGGCTGACTTATGTTTTAGTGAAAACCATCCCAGTACATTTACTAACAGGAAAAGTAAACATCCTTAAAAAGAAATTCTCATGTCTTGACTGCAAAGTGATTTTTAATAAATATACAGTAAAACCAATGGCACGTTTGGGTTCATTTCCACTGACACTGTGAACATCACTTTATCTGCATAGCCGTCCATGATGTTTGATGTGAACATATCGATGCTAAAGACCACATGCAGGCAAATACCAGGGCAATTAGAATATTCATTAATTGCCAAGGCAGTTGCCAAACTGTTCCGCTTCACAAACATATTAGGACAAATAATGTCACCATAAAGCATGGAATGCTGTGGACATAGAGAGAAAGCACATCTGTTCAGGGGTATCAGGAAGTACTTCCTGGAAGAGAAATAATTTAGTCTAGGTCTTGAATAATGGATATGATGTTAGGAGTCAGAGATGGAAGTGGTAGAGGAATATCCCAGGGATCTTTAGCAACAAGAGCAAAGCTCTGCTGGGGTAGATTGAGGGAATAGACAGAAAGTAGTTCATTCAGAATGAAGGAGGTCTGGCAAAAATATCTGAAGCATGGACTGGAAAGGTGTGTTGGCCATGTTGCACAGTGTCAGTGTAAGACTGTGTCTTTGCTTTTTTTAAAGATGGTAATGTTTTTAGAATAGGTTCAGAGCAAAATTGAGAGAGAGATAACCCCCCCATACCTCTTCCTCCATACTCATGAGGCTGCATTTGTAATATCAAGAAAGTTATAACGACTTTATAATAGATGGGTTAATAGGCTTCTAAATGTCTTACAATTGTTCTGCACTGTTGTATGTCTTAGGCACTGTGTAATTGCTTTGTAAATATTACTGAATACTGGTAAATGTTGAATATTTCCAAAAGTAGTTATATGGTAGGATGATAAAACTTAGGGCAATTCTAATATTTCTAGATGAAACCTGCAATGCTCTACTATATCTGAATTGTTTCTCCGACTTGCAAATTAAGCAATTGTTTCCAAACTCCCTTTTTAGACTAAAAGTATTGTTCACAAAAATCATCAGCAGAAACTTAATGTGTAAAACAAAATGAACCACAAATCACCGCAAAAAATCAGGTTGTATTTCAGAGAGATGGGGTCTAGGCTGTGCCCACCTCTGTTCCCAGGCTTCTGAAAGGACTGTGAGGAGTCTTTGAATGACATCCTCACAAGGGCCCTAGTGAGGGCAGGACTTGGTGTGTCCTCAGGAGCAAATAGCCATGCCGTGGAAGAGACACTTCCTCTTGCATAGGCCACAGGAGTGTTTGTGTTTCTCTCTAGGAATTGACTCCCATTTATTGAACACTTTTTGTATACCACATACAGTGCTTTAGAGGCTTCACAGTCATTATCATTTATATATCCTGACAAGAGCTCTTATGAGAGTTGTATTATAATGATTCTTGTTTTACAGATGAGAAAACTGAGTTTTGCATATTTTGAACTAGCCGAAGGCCACTTAGCCAATAAGTGGCCCTTAACCACTAGACTGGGCTGTGCAGAGTGACATACATAGTCTAACAAGACTCTGAAATGTTGGAGGGTGACCTCGGGACAGAATTTCTGAGGAGGCACAGTGGAAAATGATAGGGACTACATGCTAATATGAAAGGAGTGTTAAAAATGCACACTTGGATTCCTCCTTGTTGAGTGTTTAATGGACTGAGGTAGCAAGCCACAACTGTTGCACTTACAGCAAATAATTAGTACAAAGAGGTTAAATGTTTTGTGCACTTGTTCTTTGGAGCTAATTATTAGAACATAATATATATCCAATCGGATTGTTAGGGAATTCATACGCCAGCCAGCCCTCCTTCCCTGTCAGCCTGATTCCAGAGGGCTGGCCAACGTATAGAGCTGTTTTTGAAGACTTTCAGAAGAAATCTGGATATTCCTTGAATAAAAGTCTTAGAATTTAATACTCATACAGTCAGGAAATTTCTTCCTATAGTCAATCTATATTCACATACTTTTGAATCCATATTAATAATTTTGGTTAGCATAATAAAAATATAGATTTGCATAAAATGTTAAATGTAGATCTTGCTTACTCTACAATAAGCACATTTTTAGCAAGAAATAATAGTTTTTTTTTAAGTGATAGGGAATAGCATATGTGTGAGTGACATGTTATGTTTTTTTGTGTCCCAAATCCCTCCACCCCTATCTTTTCTCCTTTTGTTTTCTTCCTTTACAGGAGTTTTACCCTTCAGCTTAACAGTCAGTAAATTATTCCTGTTTCGTTTTAATGACAAAAATCTCCTGATAGGCTGTGAGTGGATCAGGTTCCCCCCTCATCTTTAGAGATACAACATGGAGAAGGAAGAAAGAGTTCTAGCACATACTTTATCTGATAAGTACATCTTTCCCAGATAAACACAGGTCTATGAGCTGTAGCATGTGCCTGGAAACGTAAGGCAATTCATCCTCATACATTGAGAGCCCTCTGTATCTCAGAAGTGGAAGCTATTACCTCCTTGTCTAGTTTAGTTGTTTATATGAGTAATATTGATATATGAATAATACTTAAGTTTGTGTACACTATCTGTATCTTTGTATGTGTTCTGTTCCCATTACCAGATTATAAGATTCTTGAAGTAGAGATTGTGGTTTGTATGTAGAAATACCACAGAAGGGCTGACCCATGATGGTTAAAAGTTTGAGATGAATTCTGGGTATGGTTCTCTGCTCTTGTACTTTCTGATTGCTGAGGTCCTGAACAAGTTAATTAGCCTTTCAGTGTTTCAGCTTCCTCATCTGTAAATGGAAATACTAATGTATTTGTCCAAGAGGATCATTTTAACAATCAAATACTAGTGCATATAAATCTTAGAACAATGTCCTGTACACAGTCTGTGGGCAATAAATTTTAGCTCTTAACAAATACTTTTGAAGGAATTTTTATGTTTTCTCATCATTCTATTTCCAAAAAAGTCTTATGATCCAGAGATGTCAAAGAGAGAGCATAGTCTAACATTGGAGTCAGGGTGACCTGCGTTCAAATGGGTGCTTCTGTTCTCCAACTCTCAGTTTTCACTTATGTAAAATGGGGAGAACATGTTGATTTGCAAAACTGTGATGATTCCATGATAAATTAAATGCATGTAAAACGCCCGGTGCATAATATTCCCTCGGTAAAACCTAGGTGTCATAATTTTATTATTATTCTGATTCATTAATTTGGAGAACTAATCATTTGAGAATTACCCTATAGAATCCATTGTCTGTCCTTTGATTTTGCTTTCTTGGCTGCCTCTTGCCTAGTGCTTTGATAGCTGAAATCATTGTGCTAATTGTGTGAAAATTCTCCTTTCTGATTTTATCAATTTGAAAGATGAAGTAATGTCTTTTCAGAAACTGCCAAGGGGGATCAGGGAACATGGATGTCACCTTTTTCTTTTTACTGAACTAGATGTTCGACCTGAAGCAATCATCAAATGCCCCGGGATTCTCTTGACAAGGTATTGAATTAGTTAATCTCTTAGGCAAGAGCATCTGACTCAGAAGATCTGAAGTTTGGCAAGGCCTGGACACTGTTAACTGCTTGACCCTGGGCAAGTTGCTTAACCCTGGTCAAGATGAGTTTCCTCATCTGTGAAATGAGGGAACAGTTGTCCTCTGTGGAGTCACTTTCAACTTCATGAATCTACTGGGTTTTTTTACTTCCTTAAATAAAACATGTAATTTACTTCCCTTTCCCCAATTTTGTTTTATCAGTGTAGAAAACATACATTCTTACAACATGCATAAACTTTTGAGAGAACACAATTTTTTAAATTAGTTTTAAATATGACTAATGATTTTTTTAAAGATTTTTTTTTTCTGTTTTACTTCCAAACATGACTTTAAAGATTTATATCTGGAAAACAGAATGGAAGTTATAGTTAATTAAGAAGAAAAAATATATATAACATGAAAACAATGCTCCCTTTTTTTTAAATCAAATTTGATGAATCCAAAATTTGACATAGGAAATCTTGACTGTGTTGTATTTGGTTAAACTCCCAATTTAATTTGATTCTGAAAATTAAGAATAATTTTAAAAATTTTAAGTGCTTCAAAAAAAGAAAAAGTAACTTGGAATAAAAAATATTTTCACTTTTTAGCTATAATATTTACCATAAGTTGATTTACTGAAACTGTTTAGTTTTCACTTATTTTTCCCTTGCTTTTGGGAATAGATAAGAAGTAGAATAAGGAAGACTTCTAAGAAATTTGGTAAATGTGTTAGTATTAGAATTCGACAAAGTATACAGTATAAATCTTTATCACAGTTGTATAAACACGATTCCACAGCCACATCCTTTATCTTAATTTTTTATATAATTCTTCTAATTATGCACATTTATTTTCAAATATGATTATTGAAATTAAAACAATATTATGGTAAGCTCTATTGTGAAATGGGCATTTCAAAAATTGTTTTAATAATTAGTGAAAACCTAAGTGACAGGACATACTGAATCTTTAATGTAAGTTCCAAGATGCCAGTTCTTTCTGCAAGAATGACTCAACCAGAAAATCAGTTACATTTTTAGTACATTTTAAGGTATTAAATGCATTTGTCTCAAGGTGCTGGTAAATGTAGAGATAGGTATATAAATAGTAATGAATAATTAGCTAATTCACCTGTTCTGTGTTTTCCTTGCATTGGACTGTCATGCTTACAGAGCTCATTTATTTGGATATGCCTGTACCATTTCAGGGTCTTTTTTCTTGGCAGTTTCTGGTCAGATTATTCATAATCAGTTTCATGGGTAGATTGGACTGGATTCACCCCATTTCCTGTGACAGCTAGGGTTTTTGGTGCACTAATCATAGTCACAGAGCATGAAGATATGTCCTCTGAAGAGGTTAGGTCTTGTTCTCATCCAGGTAGATTGATTTGGGAGCAGCAGCTTTTACCAGCAGCAGAATGTATGTTTGCCAGTGTATTTTTCATTTAGTAGTTTGTTGGACATGGACATATTTTTCATTTCCCTCTTGTCTAATAAAAGGAATCTGACTAAATTTAAGAATCCAACTTTAACTTCAGAGAATCTGGATTTTCACCCCTATTAATTTATAATTCTGTAATCTTTTTAGGATGAGTGTTAAAGGTTTATTTTACTCATAAATATTTCCAGTTACCAAAACACTTATTTTCATTGAAAGACAGTCTTAAAATAAGAGCTTATATGACAATGCTAATTGAGACTGATTTTTTCCCTTTTATAATTATTGAGTTACTAATAATGTACTATAGACTGTTACATGTATTATATAATTGTGAGATGTTGATGGACGTATATATAATAGCTGAATACTTAACACTGAAAAGTTGTCTGTTCTTGTTTCCAGAATTGAATAAAATGGGAACTTGTTGATATTAGTTAAGATGCAAAATAATTTTATTTGAATACACAAACACACAGTGCGTTTTACATCATCGTACCTCCTGTATGTAATTTTTTGGTGTTTTTTATTATCAAGGTGACAACATCACAAAGATGATATCTTTGGGAAAAAACATCAGTAATTTGTATTACAGGGACTTTATGCATTTCATAACTAGGATAGTTTATTTCAGCATGCATATTAGTTGTCTACAATGTGCTAATAATCATTCAGAAGCCCAGATTCCAGGAGAATTTATCTACTAAGAGATCCAATATCTGGAAGAACTTGGAGAACTGATCCTGAATGTCTGTACTTTATATAAAAATTCCTATATGATGACACTTTTTTAGTAATTTTCTTTTTTTTTTTTGTATTTTTCTTTGGAATCAAGAAAATTTCACTTTAAAAACTGCTTTCAGTGACAATACCCACTGATAGTAAGTGGCAGTATCTTCCTCTCCCCACCATGTATATATATTTTGGAACCAGTTTAGCATTCTCTCAATAGCTATTTCTTTCAATATTGCTGTGTCCAATATGTGTGAGTATATGTGATCCTTCCTTACAAGTAGACCCATGAACTTGAGTAAATTAATCAAAGAATTAGCACCTATGTGTTTAGTCAGTGCTCTCCCCCCTTCATTACTCTTTAATTGTCCCTTGGTAATAACTAAAATAGCAACATGAGATACTTGTAATCTACCTGGTGTCAGTTCTGACTTGCTTATGGTAGGTAGCATAGTGCTTTGCACACAGTAGGCACTTTGTAGAATTTTTAAAATCTAAAAATGATAATACTTTAAGGCATTTAGTGTTTTTTTAAAATTAAAATGTTTTTGTATATATCTAAGGTGTACAGTATTATGTTTTGATAAATAAAGCAATCATTGCTATAGTTGTTAGCACATCCAGTCTATTCTCCTAGCAAATTTTCAATATACAATAAAATAGCTGTCCTTAACTAGAGTCTTTAGTGTATTAGATCTCTAGACTTACTAATCCTATATAACTACAATCTTGTACCCTTTGACCAACACCTCGAATACTAGATACTACACATATATATCTGTTTGGATTTTATTTATCATTCATGTCAAAGAAAAGGAACTGCACTTCGCTTCACACATTTTTTATTTGCTAATTGGAAGTCCCAGCTAACCTATGATTAGTCTTCACAGTTGAAATGTGAATAGATCCTCATTCATTGTTTTTCTCAGCTGCATTGTTTCGGCTCAGCCTCTTAGGTATTTGGAAAGATGGATTGATGATGGCAAAACAGAATGGGCTTCAGGCCACAGGGAGTGTGTGGTACAATGAGTTTGACTTTCTTAATGGTAATGATCCTCCCTATTTACATGGACAAAATAGTAGATATCTGATTTGGTCAAGGTTTGGAATGATCCGATTGTGGTTATGGTTTTTGTTTTAGCATCCTCAAGGCATGAATTGCATCTTTAAAAGTACCTAACATTTTTAAATAGTTGGGGCTATTCTGCAAAGATTTGATGCCTATAAATACATGCAGTATTCATAGACACAAGTAAGTGAAAATAACTTCCCTTTCAAAATCCTTTTGAAGTAAGATTCAGACAAAGGTATTTATTTAGTGTCTTAGGGTAAATTTAATGATAGAATCAGACAGCCTGTAAAACTTTTTTAATATAGTATGGTCAATTTAGTTTAAATCGCCCTAAAACACTATTACATGCAGATAAAGATTTGATAGAAATAAATTTGGTAGTTTTCAATATGAATAGTGAATGAAGCCACTTAGGGGAACTTTTAAATATTTATTTATTTTGTAGTTCTGGGAATCAAACTTGGGGACTTACGCATGCTAGGCAAGTGCTGTACTATGTAGCTATATCATCAGCCCTAGGAGGACTTTTCAACAAAATATCATGAAGTAGTACAAATTTAATTCCGTCATCTGGGAAAAATACTTTGGATAAAATTCAAATGAACTGTTTAGTGTTGTGCAATGTTAGAGGTGGTTAGGAAAATAGTTCAGCATCTACCAGTCAGATGTACCCATGTTTGTGTTCTATTTAGAGCTTTTCATGTAATAAATGCGTTATGACTTTCTTTTTTTTTTTTTTCCTGGATGAATTTAACTCATGTCTGAACAGTTGAAAACATTTGCAAGTCATGACATTACATAAATGACATTTTTTTCATCTTTAAAAGTAAACCATAACCAATTTAAATTTTAAGAAAATTATTAACTCAGTTGAGCATTTATTCTGTGTTAGGTACTATCGAGGTAATTAATGAAGATATTTTTGGATGACAAAATGAACAGTTATTCATGAAAAAAACTGGGGTTATCTCCTTGTTTTGTTTGACAGCAAAAAGTATAAAGTTTTGTTTGCATATGAGATTTCTTTTAGTAAAATTACCTTCTCTCTTTAATAAACTTTCTATTCCTATAGACCATGTTTTGTTCACTGATTTTAATATTTTCGAACTGAAAAAAATGTTATTATAAATTTTTTCTAAATAGTGTTTCTTTTTCTCCACTCTTATTTTTAAGTAAGCACTAAATTTTTCCGAAAGCTACTGGAAGATAACAAGTAGCAATCCAGTGGGTGCTGGAGGAATCTGAGCCGAGGTGTCTATTTATCTCTAATGGAGGATGACAACGACGGATTTAAGAAGTCATTCCCCTCATTGTCTCCAGCACAAAAACCTTCCGCCTGCATCTTTCAGCTTGTATCACCACTTCTAAAGGATCCATGGGCAAACTGCTGAATTTTTATTAATCAGCTTAACTTAATGAGATGAAAAGACCTTTTCAAAAGAATGGAGAAGGGAGAGACAGATACAGAGCGCTACTCTATTTCTTTTCCATGAAAAAACCATTTTCTTCCCTGGTTTTTAGGGAAGCCAGGTAATTCATCTGGGCAGTCTTTCTAATTTTCACACACTTAGAGACTTTCTCTAGCCATGTGCTGCCTTTATTATTATTAGTTTTTAAAGAAAGTAGACAGCTATAAAAAAGAATTAATGAGAGTCGTCGGGGGAAATACCTTTGGAAAGGAGGCAGGAAAGCTTAAGCTGATAAAACATGACTCTTTCTTGATGGGGGCTCTGTTTGGATAACTTGCCCCTGTCTAAATTCTTCTCTCTTCCTGTCCTTCCTCCTCCCCTCTCTTGAGCTCCCCTGTCTTGTGGAGCCTACTTCATAAACGGTAGCAGCTGGAGATCTCTTAGTGGCATTCAGGGATTACTTCCCTCTGGGGTTTTAATAAGCCCTGAGGCCTGAAACACGGGAAGGCGCTTCTGGAGACAATCACCATTCAGGCTGGAATGGTGGGCCCTTTGGGGGCCCAGATGGCTGGGTCCAGGCAGCACCCCAGGATATGCTGTGGATGGCAGATCACTGAAGCAGGGAGTCAGTCCATGGGCTCAAGAATAAATCAGCAAGTGTTCAACAGAGGGATGAATTTCTGTGCAGTCAATAGTGCTTCCTGTTATCCTTCAACCCTCTTGATTCATCCTACCTTAAATGCCTGCAGTTGAATCTGTGAGGAGCCAGATTTGCCACCACTAAAGTCACATGATCCAGTGCCTGTCAGAACCCCTGTGATGAGGATCCCTCCACAGTGGGGACCCCAACATGGCAAGACATTGACCTCATTTGTTAGACCTACTGAGGTGTTATTTAAAGGGCTAAGCCAATTGATGTCACAGTGCAGGATGTGTCAGTTAGAAATGTGTTCCTGCCACCTAAGGTTTTTGAGGACCTCCTGGTATTTTTCTTATATTACCTAGTAATTAGTCCCAAGGTGTGGCTTTTGAAATTTAGTTCTGAGAGTGAATCAGGAAAGCTATATAAAGATGGTACCACATAGGATCTTTAAAATCATTTAGATTAGGTTTTTAGGTTTGTTTGTTTTTTTCCAGTGGGAAAATAGTAGACAAAAATGACATTTTAGAGTCACAGAGAACATGTCTGTCTTTTCATCTGTGATTTCTAATATTTCATCTGTGATTTCACACCCCCTCATGGAATATTTTGGTTACAGTGGCCCCTGAAAGGATTACTAGAAAATTCTAGTGTGCCAAGGAGTGGTCTTCAACAACCATGGCCACTTCTCATAGTCTTTTTTCCTTTTCGTCATGTAAACATATGACTTTCCTTCTCTCCATAGCATCTTGGCTTCATGTCCTTCAGGAAAGTAGAAGCACACATATTTCAGAGAATGTTACAGTTCTCTGATTAATTGGCAGTCTTCTCCTGTCTGTGACTTTCTTGTAAAGTCACATTGGTGGGGGGAACCCCTGTTCTAAAGGGATGTGACTTGGTCCACTTTGAACATTCTCTGACCTTTTTTTCTTCTTCTTCTTTTTTTTTTTTTTTTGACAACTAAGTATTGTGTATATGTATGTCACATACCATATAAATGTATAAATTGAAATGGCAAAATCAAGCTATTTAACATAAGCATTACTTCACATGCTTATCATTGTTTTGTGGTAAGGACTTTTAAGATCTGCTCTC
Source organism: Sciurus carolinensis (assembly GCF_902686445.1). Taxonomy (NCBI): domain Eukaryota; kingdom Metazoa; phylum Chordata; class Mammalia; order Rodentia; family Sciuridae; genus Sciurus; species Sciurus carolinensis. The sequence goes on along the minus strand of NC_062218.1, from coordinate 91,344,076 downwards.
AGCAGTTTTTGAGTATACAGTATGTGGTTCTTAATTAGTCACAATGTTGTGCTGTAAATCTCTTGAAATTATTCCTTCTACCTAACTGAAATTTTTTGTCCTTTGACCAACACGTTTTCAACCTCCCTACCCCCTTTCCTGGCCTTTTTAACACAAATGGGCAAATGATCTCATTTGATAGATTTCTGGATGCAGGAATTCATTGATTATGATTTTACTAAATTACTGAGTGGTGGCCGTAGAAGGTACCTCTCAATATGCCATCTGTTTGGTGCAGGCCTGCTCTGCCTTGTCTCCATTTCATCCAGTTCATGGCTTTTAGATAGTGTCCTTCTCTGACAGATTTTACTGAGGGTGTGGGCTGTTTGAGGCTAGTCATTGGGTGGAGCATGGGCTCACTATGTTGCTGGAATATTAGGAAACAGCTGTTCTTTGTCTGGGTGGACAGTCATTGATTTTTAAATACTTGGGTCTCCCGATGGCATAAAAACCCATTTGTGCCTCTTTAGATTAAGGTTAATTTTTGTGGTAGTGAGTGCAGATGCAATGAACAGATGCTGCACACTTGCTTTGGCTTTTATACATACTCTTTATGCTTCAAAATAAAATTTAATTAAAAATTAAATGCATCATTAGGTCATAAAAAGAAAAGGAAATCCTTAAATGGAATGTATTGCATCAAATAAAATCGTGGTCCCAGTAAACCTGGGGAATGGAAGTATTAATAAGTTCATAGATAAGAGTGAACTGTCCATTATTGACTAGGGTTTTTGTTTCTCTTTTCCCCTTGTTCACAGCCTATCATGCGCTTAGATTGTGATTTTTTTTAAAACTATAGTAACTTTAATCAAACAATTGTAAGGATTGGAAATGGATGTTTATTCATTTTTTCTAATGACAAAAACCAGTTTTTGAAGCATGTATGAACTTTAAGTTATACATACATTTGATATAGAACTATGTGTACTAGGTTGCTGAAATTCGAATTCAGAAATGAAAGAGAAGGGACTCTGGTGTGTCTTGCTCAGCTATGTCCACTGGTGTCCCAGTCATCTCCTGGGGAAAAGGTGGCACCCAGGTTGTAGGAGGTTTGTGACTGACCTTGCATGTAGCAGCATTCTGATTTGTCTTTCAAAGTATCTGTATAGTGGTTGCCTCTGTGGTTAGGAAATCATTTATAGCTTGGAGTTGTAATGCTGCGAGACAGTCCGCTCACCTGCAGATAATGTTTCATTAGCCTCTTTCAAATTGACAGGGCTGGCTGCTTCCATGTATTCCTCTGGTGAGGCTGAATGATCGCTCTGTTTGTTTTCTGCTTTCTTGTTACAGGTCACTTTGAGTAAGGATTCTCCCCTCAGGCCTTATTAAAGTAACTACCAGATAAACAAACTATACTTCCAAATCAGGAAGATGGAAGATGGGACTCGATGTCATTAAGTCACACTGGTTTTATTCTTACTGTGGAACTTGTTTTCACTGTAGAGGTAGCATCATAACGCAGAAACGTTTACATGTAATTTTACACTTCATGTTGGAATATTTCCCTTTGAACTTCCCTCATATGCTTGGTTATTAACAAACTGATTGACTCTAGGCTTTTTTCTCTTAATATAGTAAGTATTTTTGCCGTGTTGCTCAGAGTAACCTATATAATGGTGAAAACTATCCTTGTCAGTGACTGCAAATATTTTCATCAAGAAGGTGAAATATCATCTGCTTAGCCTATAGTCTTGCATTTTGTTCCATAACACATTGGTTCTCTAGCAACTTGCGTCCCTCAAAGTTTCTGTTACCCATGTGTATGCCTTTAACATAGGGATAACAAATGACAGACCGAGATGGAGAGACCTGGTGTTAGGTAGCATATTCTAAAACTCCTGATTATTTAAAAATACTGACTTACCATTCCTTATTTTTAGATATCTATATTGTTTATAGCTTTTCATAACATAAGGACATATAAGTAACTTTATTTTGCTTAAAGCTTTTCTCATATTTTTATTTTTCACTAGAATAGAGCAGTAGGATTGTGTAGTCAGTTAACATTATATAATTTTGGGGACTGTGCTCAGGTTGCTTTATAGTTTCCTCATCCTCTACCAACACTGGATATTAGTTTTTAAAGGATCTCATTTAATAAAGAAAAATGAGTCATTTTATTAACATACAGCCCTTTGATAATTAATAAGTGAAATGAAATGCTCATTTCGTTATCTGTTTACTGTTTGAAAAGACACTAGTAATAGGTAAAGCTTGCTTTTATTTATCTGTGCTATCAGAATAAAAATACCACAGATGGTTTCCATTCTGCTGAGATGGAACCTGCATAGAGCACTTAACTATATTCCTGGTCTGCACAAAAACTTGTGATAAGAAAAAAAAATACATAGCTCTTACTATATGGAAGTTTCTTTTCAAGCACTGTGCAAATGTTAAGTTGCATTATTTGCATAATGACCCTAGGAGGTAGATACTATTACTGCCACCTTCATTTTACTGATGAGAAAGCAAAGGCACGGAGAGATTAAGTGTGTTGATGAAATTACACCTTTAGTAAGAGGCAGAATTCTGATTACAAACTCTGGGGGTTGGTTCCAGAGTCTGTGCTCTTTACCATTTCACCAGATTGGCTTTGGTATACTATTGCTTAAGCAGATATATTATTAAATATTGCATTAATAAATTTACTGAATGAACACTGCTATTTTACTACCCTCCCCTGCCATTTTTCAAAGCAGTAGTAGTCTAGAAAATGAATTATTACCCGATATTTAAAATCCCAATTTATGCGGGTTATTCTTCTGTATCTGAGGGTATGGGTTGAAGAAAAGGGAACAGTGGCAGATGCTGAAAATAATGCATTGTTTTAAATGAAACACCTTTATAACTGAATGCTGAATTCTTACTATCAGTAGTGCAGTCAATAAGCAAATTACCAAATAGCCCTTTCCCCCCTATTTTACTAAAAATAGTTTTTCATTATTTTTAATTGACAGATAAAAATTGCATATATTTATGGTGTACAACACAGTGTTTTGATATATACGTACATTGTGGAATGTCTTAATTAAGCTATTTAACCGTGCATTTCTGCACATTTTGTTTTGTGGCGATACAACTTAACATCTATTTTCTTAACAGTTGTCAAGTAGGCAGTATATTGCTATTAAGTGTAGTCATCATACTCTATAATAGAGTTCTTGAATTTATTTCCCCTCACTGAAATTTTATGTCCTTTGTCCAACATCTTCCCACCTACCCCCTGGGGGGCTGTGGTGGCTACTCTATTCCTATGAGTCCTACTCTTTTAGACTCCACACAGGTGAGATCCTAAAGTCGTATATATTTGATAAGATGTCTGTGTGGAATGGAAAACAGAAACCATTCATGGTGGCTTTCAAGTAATTGAAATATAGAAGTATCCTAAAAAAGTAAACTATTATCTTATGCTTTTAAAATTGGGGCTTTCCAATTTTAAACTGATTTTATACACGTGTGTGCACATATAATTATATGTGTGATTTATCTTCTGTTTTAAAGATTTTCAACTAAAATATTGTGTTCTTCATCTGCTTATCTATGTATATTTCTATATTAATTCAGTAACAAACTTGAATAGCAAACAACAACAAAAGTGCCTTGCAGCTTTATGAATTAATATCTGGTTTTAAACCTTTCTAGTAGTGTGCTTTCTGTCTGAAGCTTTACTCATCTTCCGTTAGCATCCTCCCATGAATTGAGAGTTAGGCTTGTGATTTTCTTGACAGATACTGGAAGCAGGCTAGAGTCACAGGACTTCTTGTCATTCTGGATATTACAGATTAAAAGGATTTATTTTAACCAAAAATCTTTTTTGAGGGTAGATTAAACATGGGAGAGGCTATGGCCATAATCTTGTTTTTTCTGCACTCTTGATTCTCCTTAAAACTCTATAAAGATTGTAAATTTTGGTTACAGTTTATCAAAAAGAAAGTGACCAATAATGAACTCATTTACTGTCGTTGGCTTCATAGAAGAAATTTAAGACTCCCACAAAAAATTTTAGGGATAGAATCTTGCTTAGTTCAGCATTTAGGTATTTGTCTTGGTCATTACTGGTCTGGATAAAATAAAATAAACAAAAAGCAGGCAAATTTTTAGAAAGATTTATAGTAGGATGTTCTTATAAAACCAGAAAGTTTAAAAGCTGACTGATTTGAACCAGAAATGCTTGCTTTGCTCTCAAATATTTATAAAACGCTAAATACTTTCATGGTCTTTTCTGATGGTTTACAGATTATTGCTCTGTATCATCATGCCACTCCCTGCCAGAACCTTATAACCTTCACAGCTGGTTATTACCGGACCATGTTTGCCCATGTTTTGCTCTTTTGCTTTTAGACAGTCTTCTTGAGATTTAGCTCTATAGAGGGAGCGTTGTTATGCCTCCATATTCAAGAACATGATCTGATCTTGAGAAAAAATGGGATCACATATTCCAAGTTACTTTAGCTGTAATAAATAATGTAACAGGATATGGCAACTCTTCTGGAAACAAATATCTTAAAGCAAACAGATAAATCAATCCTTTATTTCAGAATTTCCATTCATTTATAACTTAAAGGATGTCCAGAAGAAACTTACATGTCATTTGGTTAAAATTTGGTGTGTCTTTCTGATTTCTCACCGTTTTGGATTATTAATCTATAAAGGTGGAGATTTGAAGGTGGAGATAAAGCCTTTCCTTGTATTGAATTTGAACATGGTTTGTGCTTTGGGCTCCATAAAATATTAAGTTCTGTTTGCCATCTTTGCAGGCGAGCTGGGCAAGAAACTTGCACGCACATGCTGGGGATTGAGGTCATGGCATCTTGGTGCAAGGATTTACTTATTATTTTTAATGATTTAACGGTAGCATTTATCTGGAATGTTTTGAGGGAGCTTTGTAAGTCATAAATATATATGCTAAACACACGTGTACATACATGCTCATTCATATACACATATAATTCATATTTTCAAGGTAGTTTTATCACTTGTATATTTAAGAACTTTAGGTTGCTTTTGTCAGAAGGCATGATTTAGCATCAGTTACAACGTACATAATATTTGATGTGATTGCTTAAGTGACTCATTGCAAGCCAAAATCTTATGTTATAAAAAGGTAAGAATGAAGAGAGAAGGTATTTTAAGCATTGATTCTTTTAATAATATTTCCAAGCAATGTCCCTTAGGTTTAATTGTCCCTAAGAAGTTTAATTTGCTCACAATCTGGATGAATTAGAATGACCTTGCTGAGTGTTGGTTCACTCCTGAGACCATCCATCGTAAGGATGAATGCTTTTACTAACCTGGACTTCACTGTCAGTGTGTCTGCATAGAGCTGAATTGATACATCTCCATTCCTTAATGAGGAGTTTGGTCTTAAATGTAGTGAACCCTCTCACTGTGAGGCTGTCTGTTACCTAAGGCTCAAAATCTATCATAATTACCATTTCTCTTAAACACCCATCATTAAGGAGTGCACAAAATGCTTGCCTTAAAAGGATAGTTTCATGGAGATTGCTTCTTGGGTATGTGTCAGCACAAAACGAAATCCCTGGGGTTAAGAAAAAAGAAGCACTTATACACTGAAAAGTGGTGAAAAATCTACAAATTCAAATACTGCCGACTGAAATGCAGTTAATGGGTTGCATGTTGGTCCAACCACAGAGGCAGCCAGCTCTGCCCTGCTGAACTGTTGGGGGTGGGGGTGATTTCTTTACTGGTGGTGGGTTGACATTGAAAAGCAGGAACCCATTATATTAGAAATAGCTCGTTCTGCCTAGACAAGAATGCACATCTAACTTTGGGCTAAAAATTATAAAGAGCTGGCTCAAAGCAAAAAAATAAAATAAAAGCAGTCATACATTAAAATAAAAACCTTGCCTCATGATTTATTGACTTTGGCTATATCAATTTGCTAAATCATATGGATGCGATTTAAGAAGAATGTTATTTTAAGAAGCTTTGCTCCCCTTTAATTTGACATGACTAAACCTGAAGCCTTCTGGAAACCACAGTTCAAAATGGTTTTTTCCCCCTAGAGTTTTCGTCAATTTGCATTTAGAAATGTAATATTAGCTCTCATGTAGACTAAGGATTAATTTTGGAATATTTCTAGATAATGGAAGCCTCATTCCAAAAGCAAAGTTGAGTATCATTTGACATGAGTTAAGTGCTGTTCTTCTGAATTTCATATAAGGTCAGTGTTTGATTATCAACATCTCTACTGGTATCCAGTTTTTATTCTTTCCCCCTTCACTCTTGTATATACTGAGATTGTTCTACCATTTTTAAGCATTAGGCATGTTGCACTATACCTTAGGAATGATCTCCTTAAAGGAGATCAATAGATTTGAAGCAGTTATCTGCATTTTTAAAATTTGAAATTACCCCTTTTTATTTTTTCAGTTTGGGTGTATGCTGCAGAAGACCCAGTTTAAAATTTATTTTGCCTGCGTAGATAAGGAGCATTCTCCGATACATCACTGTGTCTCATTTAAAAATTTCTCAGGACATTTATAGGGAAGGATACCTGTTTTCTTTGTAGGTTTTGAACGCATAAAGTTTCTTTTCCATTGTGAATTTTCAAATTACAATTTAAAAATTAGGATACTAATAAAGAGACCTGAAGAGTTCCTGAATTATAGTTGAGAAATGGTGAGGAGTTGTTTTAAAACGGTTCAGACCAGTGATCTCTACATCTGTAATTCCCTTCTGGCTCCCAGTTATACTTCAGTACCAAACAAATCTATATACTTCATGGTAAAGAGCTCACTGAGTTTGCATATTTTTAGACTGAAATAATGTTACATGGAAACAGTTTTTAAAAAATCTTTGTATATGAATTGTTCACTTTTTAAATAGAAGTTATCAACCACTGTAAAAATGTTCTCTGTACTTCTTGGACTGAATCTATGACCAAACATCAAGAATGGAAGATTGAATGAATGTTTGGATCTTTGACATTTTTGTTTCTTACCCAGTTTTTGCAGCTGTGAGTATGGTTGTGAGCAGTTCATTTATTTTGCCTCTTTCTATAGCGCAGGCAGTGAACAGGAAGTTCACAGGTAAATGTACTCTGCTCTCTCCAGACTGGTCATTCTGGTACATTTGGACCTTCAATGTGCATCACATTTCCTTGGCCTCCTATCACTGGTAAAAGGAACGTGGCACGCAGGTGTTTAAATTATTTATCTTCATAATCGGCCTTTATGTTACACTGCCTGGCCAGGCCTCTGTTATTCTAGTGCATAATTGATGGTGCTCAGAAGTGGAAAAGTTAGAAAAGCGGAAATAATGTGACACAGCAGTGCAGAGAAACAGCGGGGGCTCCGCTGGGGGCGCGGGTGCTGAGTGAGACTGGTCTTGCACGCACCTGCTGGGGATGCCTCCTCACAAGGACTATGACTTATTTGGCATTTGTCAGATTTTTTCCTTCTTACTTTATTTATCCAAAAAGGGGCAGGAGAGATAGAAAGAGTCAGCACATTAGTTTTTTGCAGCTGAATTGCATGTCTGATCCTGGCTCTTGAGTAGGACTGGCTGGTGTTACCTGTATTTTTTCATGAATCACACATTCATGGCCGTTTTGGAGGAGTAGTTCACTTCAGAAAATGATGATGAGCCATGGCCTGATAATAACGAAAGCGGGAAGACATCTTTAAAAATGAGAGTGCCCTTAAAAAATGAACTTAATGTAGACCACTGAAGAACTTCCCGCTTCTTGTTACCTCCGTGTGCTATTTATGAGAATGCAAGAAATGGAAAATATTATGCATTGTATACAGAAAGTACACTGGTAATGAGAGTGAGTTTAGTGCAGATTAAATGCATAGAAAGAAAAATTACTGAATTCTGAGGTGATTTCTAAAATGTAGTCTTGGCCAAGTTATTTTGAAAGGATAATTTTTAACTTAATTTAAATAAAATATTTCTGGGTACATGAGTAGATTAGGAAAATATTTTCAAAGAATAGCTTCCACAACCATAATGTACATCTGTAATTATTTCCATCCTAGGAGAGTGTTTATTTGAAACACATCCTCTCAGTTTTGTTTTAGGCTTGCTAAGGAGAGGGCAGCGGATGGGAGAAAGGGAAATGTGCTGCAGATAAAATTTGGTGAGATTTTACATGTATTTATTTGAAGGGAAAAATTTGGGGCCCCTGGTTGAAAGCACATTCTTGAATTGAGGAATAAAGATGAAGAGAAGAGCAAAGTGAAGGGGGAAGGATGCTGACGTGGAGAACAAGGAGAAAGAGTGCCGAGAATAATTTGTTAAAAAAAAGAAAAAAAATCATAGTTGACACCATGGATGATGAGAGGTAGAACTATGGAAGGCCTCACATTTGCTAGTCCTGCTCTTCTCATGTAGCGAAGTTTTTTGCTGCTGGAATTTTGCTGAAGTGTTGTAATCTTTTGTGTGTTCTTGTAAGTATGTCAAGGTGTGTTGTGGAAGGATGCAATATAGAAGTAAGTGAAATAAGTTAGAAGAAAGAAAAAGATTGGAGCAGAGACTGGTGGAGAATAAGTGAGAAAAGAAAAGGAAACGGGAAGAAGAGAGTAAAGAGGGGAAGAAAGGTTGTTGAAAAGAGAAAGGGGAGTGATAGGAAGAATAAGAAGGAGAGAGGAGAGTGAGCTGGATATGCCGTAGTTTAAAACACTCCTGCTTGTGCCCCTTCTCTTGGCCTTGAGCAGGGCTGCTGGTGGCTGCAAGGCCCTGCAGTGTGACTAGCATACATCTCTGTGAGGATGCCTGGCTTCTTTTCAGGAGCGGGACTACCTGCTTCCTTTGGGAACTAGCACCCATCCTATTATGCACTCATGGAGAAAAGCAGGTGAAAAACTATGAAGTTTCAAATAAATTGAGATTTTCAAATATATTTATTATTGCATGAAAGCTGATCCTCACTAAAGCCTTGATAAGCTCTTTTGATAACTTTATCTTTCCCCTCCATTTTCTTTTCAGAGGAAAATTAGTGGTGTCAAAATATTTTAAAGATGCTGAAAATCTTTAGTCCTGTAGAGTTAATTTAAAAGGGTACAGTATTTATTTTTTGTATTTGTTAGGAAAATATACATGTCTGTATCTCCAAATTATATTTCTTTGGGTAAAATTAGGCACTCAATAAATGTTTTGATAGCAGTTACTTATTATCTGTATTTGAGGGGAAGGATTATTATTATTCATGTATTTCCACATAAAACAGTAAATTTTGGTGTCCAGAAGAACTATATGTTTGCTATGTGACTGTCTACAAGTATGCCCTTTTATATTTATTATGTGCACAATTCATATATGTATGTGTATGTATATATGTATATACATGCATATGCATGTATATGGATTTATAAAGGCCACATGCATAAGTATATATACATATGTACATACATATATGTGTGTGTATATTCCATGTACATATATGTGAAAATGACAATTTGTGTGTGTGTGTATGTGTTAGGCTTAATTTTTTTAAGGGCAGTTTTAGGTTCCTATAACAAAGTTGAATAGAAGACAGACTTCCCATATGCCTCCTACCCACCAAGTGCACAGTTTTCCCATTATCACTGTATCACCAGAGTGGCACATTTGTTACAAATGATGAACCTACATTGACACAATATTATTTTAATCCATGGTTTATATTAGGGTTCATTCTTGGTGTTGATTTGGAAAAATGGATATTGATATGTATCCACTATTATAGCATCATATATATTAGTTTTACTGCCTAAAATGCTATTTGTGTGCATGTGTGTGTGTGTGTGTACACACATATTCCAAGTATATATGCAGTCATGTGCCACATAACAACATTTCAGTCAATGATGAACAGCACCATGTGTTTCTCAGAACATATTCCTGTTGTTGAGTGACGCATGAGTGTATGTGGAAAGGAGAGGGCTTAATGCATTTTTAAAATATAGTTTTTTGCTTTTCTCTTTGGTTTATTACTTTAGATGCAGAGTGTTCAGAGTTATTTACTAATCACTTGTTAATATTTAAAGTAACTAAGTAGAATTTACTAAATAGTATAATTTTTGTTTAATGTGTTATGACATTTAAATTTTTAGTTATATGAAAATAATGAGTAGTATTATACACGGCAATTTTCCAATAGTACAAAAGCAGTTTGGAGGTATCAACTTTGGAAAATGTCCTCCTTTTTATACTTTTTCCCTTTTCTAGAGGCAAATAAATAAAAATTTAAGAAATACTGAGGATGCCTAAAAACTATGATTTCAGATAATGTACTTGCCCTATTCCATTTAGTTTCTGTATATGCACAAGATAAAATAATCACATGAGATAGCTGGTTCATTCTTTTTTCTCACATCCTTCGTATATGATTTGGTTTTTTTTTAGTATTGTAATAATAATCAGAAGTGATGCCGTTATCTTCCCCAAACCTCAAAAATACTGCCTTCCTTTGTCCTAAATAAGTTCTTGTCTTTTCATCGGTTTTGAAAGACTGAATAAGAGACAGATTGTATGGGACTCACATCCATTTTATTTTGGCTTCATATTTCATCTTCAGGTTACATTGTAATTTTGTGTTCAGTTGCCATTACTCGTTGTGAATGTAATATTAAGCATTTATCAAAGGTTCTCTGGGTACAATATGCTGTGGCATTTTCAATAATGTATAGATTAGCTGCTTTTCCAGACATTGAATAGCTTGTAGTCTAAGTAGGAAACAAAAATAGACACTTTAAATATTCCCTATACATAGTGGCAAATTTTGATAATGAATGGATTGGGGGAAATTCAGCAAGAGTACTCAATTTGTGAAAAATGTTTATTCTAGGTACCTTGTGTTTTGTGTTTCATTTTATATGCCAGTACATTTTTGAGACTTTGTCTAACCTGAACTTTCTAAAGTGCTATAATGTACATAACTTAATAAGCCTATTTATTTTTTAAATTAAAGTTCTCTAGGTGCCTGTAATAAGCAGCATTTGATTCACCTGAGATGTTTAAGAGGCATCATGATATAACTGGCTTATTTTAGAATTTAGAGCTTAAACTCTAGAATCAATTACCTGCCAGTTACTAGTTTATAGTCTCAGGAAATTTCTTTAACTTCTTGGTGCATCTTCTTGCCTATCTGTAAAACAGGAATGGTAACAGGATCTCCAGCCCAAAGTTACTTTAAGGTAACATTGAGTCACTATATACAGAGTGCTTAGTTTTGTGCATGGCTTGTAGTAGGAAATTAATAGGCACTAATTTTTATTATTTGAATGATAGATTACTATAGATCTAACCCCAGTTAATAGCGATGCTTTGTTTTAATTCATTCTCATTAAGTAATGACATATATTTTAGAACTAAGTATTGTGTAGCACTAATGGTGAAAACAAATGTATTTTGTAATTGTCAGTGAGCAATGCTAATGAATAGGGCTTATTTTTCTCTAGTAAAAAACAAGTGTTTGCAACTTGTGTAAACACCGTTTTAGTAATTGGAATAAAAATTCATCATAATATAAAATACGTGATTTAATAAAAAAAACACTAACTCTAAAATAATATATGAATGTATTTATAGTTGAGCATTGGAATCTTATGACACAGAAACAGTGGCTTTATGCTCTTTAATTGCTAATATATTCTCACCTTAACTAGCATCCTTAGCATCCTTATTTTTGGTGTGTGTTGTAAATGACCAGGCACTGTTTACTGAAGCCTTGATTTGCATTTTGTAGAGGAGGAAGGTAACTCTGGTAAGGGTGTCTGCACGTTGAACACTCCCTGTAGACAGTTCCTCAAGTGATAAAGTGACTAATAACATTTAATATTATTCCTATGGGAATAATAATAATATCTTTTATTATTTCTATGAATACATCATCCCTATTTATTGGGAGGAGTTGAGAGCTCAAATCAAATCTTCAAGGTACTCTAGTAATCCTCTTTAGTTATAGTTCTATATTAATTAAACCACAGAAAAAATGAGACATGGAAAAAAACTAAAAAGGAGGTACACAGTAATTTTTTAAGAGAAATAAAAGTTAGGGTTAATGAAGTAATGGAATTATTTCAGTAATGGAAATATTTGATGATGCTATATAAAATTTTCTAATATTGGCCACAAGGAGGGCCATGTCAGCACTATTCACTTATTAAGGACAGCTCAGGGGCCAGTGCCATAGCTTTGAATTGTGGGGGAGGCAGGAAAATGGTCTGGGAGTGGTCTGGGGACCTATCCTTTCTTTAGCTCGGGGATCTGCCAAGTGTGATTATCAAGAAAATGCTGTTAAATGTTTTTCTCTCAAATTAAAAAATCAAAACCAATCCAAATCTCAGTATATTGAAAGTACTACTAAAAAAGGCTATGATTAATAAGTGTGATCTTTTAGGTTTTTTATTATATGAATATAACACCAGAGGGAAGTTTTATAAGGACAAAGCACCCAACATGAGCCATAGGTCCAATGAGACTGCTGTCCACAGAGTATACATATCATTAGTAAATTTATAGTAAATATACTGTGTACTCATCTGTATTCTAGGGTAAGGACTTATATAAGTTTTAATGGGTAGTTTTGATTTTACTAAAGCTATTGACCACCATTTGTACACAGCAACACATTTTAATTGGAGTATGGGTTTCCATTTTATTCCAAGACCTATGTGCAACCACTGCTTAAATAACATTGCTAATCATTTCATAAGATCCTGCTCCTATGAATCATCATCTGTCATGGAAGGCCTGAAAACAGATTTGGGATGCATGGACTTGTCAATTGTGAGCTAGCAAAGAAATTGGTTTTTACTCTGTCTGTAGCTATGTATTGAGATATTCAGTGAGCCTATACTTAATCTTCTATATTGAAATTTAAGAAAACCAACTTAACTGTGTACAACTAAATTGTACATTTTATTAAAATTTGAAAATCATGGTAATAAGACAGGGACTTTTGAGTTATAATCAATAAGACTAATTTAATTTAGGGGTAGCTGAGGAGAAAGACAAAAATCAAGTACTGTAGTTTGAATTATGGAAAGTGTCACATTTAATTTCACAATTGGTTCTGGTGTGTTTGGGGATTTAGAATAATTTTATACCTTAACATTCAATCTTTATTTTACAGTGAATAAGCTAATTTTAGATGACTGCTCAACCTGTGTCTGCTTGCTATTATAGAATATTAGCTTTGGAATAATCTGGTAATTCTTACTTAACACCAATTAATAAGGAATTAGAATTATAATTTTAAATGTGAATAATTGCTTCAAATTATAACATGTTATGTAGTTTATATGAATCATTATTAAGTGATAGGAAAAGAATCAAGTAGGCATGCTGCCTGATGATGATTTTTGTTCATTTATCTTGGTTCTGCTTTGTTCATTTATGTTGGAAGAATTGGATAATTGTGAATTTAATATTCTTGCTAACTTACTGGTGACTGCTAAATACAGAAATGTATGTGAGAGAATTTGACCTAACTTGCCAAATTAAGCATATATCAGCCAGCTACCCAAAGTCAATAGGCTGGGCATAAATTCATTCACTCAGAAATAATAATAGTAAATCTTCCTTGATTAGTAGTCTGAGTAGGTTTTAAATACTAGTTGCTGCAGCAAAAGTTTAAAAGTTATTTTGGTAAGAGTTTTCCTTATCTCTACTGATGAATTTTCAACCATATTTAGATGTTCACTTTTTGAGTTTTGTTGGGGCCAGTGCTGTGCATGCTAGATAAAAATCACGGAAATTTTATGGGAACAATAGCATTAATCTAGTAAAAATTACAGAAGTTATTTTTGAATTGTTTGGCTGGAACTATATTAAGTAGTTGGCAAGTTGAATGTTTATGTGTAAAATATAATCTTTGTAAAAACCGTTTTTTTTCCTTTTAAATGATGCTCAGAAAATAAGTTTTAAAGGTAATAACTAATAGTTCATACTTAGAAGACACCAGTTTTTCTAGGACTATATGTATGCTGCTACTTATGTGTAAGAACACTCTAAAGTGAATTAGCTAGGGTCATTTGTGGCTTTCGTGAGTTCATTTTCAACATGGCCCCTCTTTTGGGGTGATGCAAATCCCATGGATTTACTTTGATTCAGGAAAATCATTTCTGCTGCAGATATTCATTACTAAGTTGTTGAAGTTTATGGAGAGAATATTTTTAGTCAGCAAAGTTAGTAAAAGTGCAGAATTTGGCAAAGGAATACAGACACCTGTGCTGGACCACAGGTTCAGAAGGAGAGAGGAAAAATCAATCCTTTAAGCAAGGCCTAAGCCAATAAGTGATCTACTTTATGGTGAACATTGTGCTCTCAATATAAATATTATGTTACATTTAGTGAACTGATAATTAAAACTTTTAAATTCTGTTAAATCTTCAGTTCTAGTGAAAGAATGAAAACCAGGGAAGTTGTATGATGTTCCTGGCTTTTCGACTGGGTTGTTTTAAAGAAAATATGTGGAGAGTGTTTCTTATGCATGTGGGAATGCTAAAATTTGACAATTGATTATTGTCACTATAACTCAGTCTGTGGTTACTTTAAGGAAACAAACATTCCTTTGTAATTGCAGCATTTATCAGGGTCATAATTTTACTTATTAAGGTAGGATGAATGCTTTGACAAAATTAGGGTGATTGTTAGTGGTGTTGCAAAATCCAGCTGTGTTCTATGAAGTCCTGCTTCAGACCTTAATTCTTTACATATTTCTGGAGCAAAAGAAATGCCATTTAAAGGATGCGAGTTGACTGAAGTCTTTCTCTTGTATACTGGAAAAAGTTTCCTTTTTGATTTTATTTTATTGATGATTTTTGGAATTTGGGGAGGAAGTGAGCTGGAAACAATATAACCCTGTTCAAATAAATGAATTTTTAAAATCCTGTATGACTTTGTCACAAAACTTTGTCCTTGTCAGTTTTTTGGGTGACTGGAGAAAGAATTAGCACATCCTTAGAATCATAAATGATTTTTCTGCCTTTCTGATTTATAGTATTGGCAAAGTAGTGAAGTGCTTTTTATTTTTTGTAACCAATTGTCCCCCTCCTTCTTTAAAAAATGTTTTTGGAAGTAATAAGGCAAAATTACAAACGATAAATTACATAGTCATGGCTGTTCACCAGCCTGCCCACCCATTCATGCTGTACAGTACTTCATGGAAAGTTATGTTTAATGTCACTTAATGAGTCCTTAGAACTGGTGTGCTCTCAGACACTTTGATGGGCTGTTAAATTTACAAATGTTCTAGGGTTATAAATCACCGTTAAACATTAGGAAAGAAAGGGGAGTTTTTGCGTGCATTTCACATACTTAAACTTCTAAACCAGGAAGCTGAAAATAGATGAGGATCTGGTGCTTTGTTCATGTATTGGAATTCACTCTGAACCTGGTCCCTTTCTGGATCTAGACTAGAGAGGAGTTTACATGAAAACCAATGTAAGCTCTTATTGAGAGCTCTACATGATGGTGAATGAAAGTGACTTTAAGTTAGATCCATTGGTGAGCAAGCCCATCTTCAGACCCCAAAAGTAAAGTTAATCTTAAGTGTTGCCAGTATCCTCTTCCTTGTCCTCCCTGCCCCACTACTCACAGCTCACCAGCACTTTCACTAGCACATCTCTAGATGAAATAAAAGGAAGCAGAACAGCTGAGAGGCAACACTGCAGAGGCAAGGAGAATGCTGTGAATTTAGCCCATTCTGCACTGGAATACTAATTTGTGAGACTCCAAATCCGTTACTAAGACTCGCTCCACCTCAGTTTTCCAAGAAGTAAAATGAAAATAATACTGACATAGGGCTATTATTAAGTATTGAGTTAGAAAGTGAAGTAAGTAATTAGCAGGAAGCTTACCTAGCATAATGGCAACATTCATTAAGTGGCCGGCATTATTACTGTTGTATATCACTTATGCATTAAATAATACAATGGATCGATAGCCATGTGTTTAGTTTAGTAGATTTTCAAGTGTAGCTTCACATTTTTATTCATTTGGGAAGGTTTTAATACTTATACTCAAACATTCATGTGTTGGACCTGATAAGTCTAGAAATTTGAGGGTGAGGCATGAATATTTTATTAAAAGCTTCCTAGGTGATTCCATGAAGTCAAAGATTGTAGCCAAGCTACTCCTCAGTTCCTTGGGATGTGGCCTGTATCCTCCTGGTTCATGAGAGCCGCTAAGGTTCCAGTCATCAGACTTACCTCAGCATCAAGATAAAAGAAGAGTGAAGAGGAAGGAGCTTGCTCCTCTTTCAAAGAGGTCCAGTGTACTTGTTGACATCTTTTATGTCACATTAGTCAATAATTAGTTGCGTAGCTGCAAGAGGTTAGACTTTTTTCTCTTTTCTTTGGAAGCCGGGAATTCAGTTGATCATTGGGAGAGTGATATGAGGATGCATTGGGAATTCTGGAAACTGAATATGACATCAAGGGTAGTCAAGCCTAGAAGGAGGGTTTTATCCTGAGTGTCTCTGTCTCCAATACCAGTCTCTCTTCATCATTAAAAATAGCTCATCTAGATCCAAATTTATATAAACTTGCTTCTTCCATATTGATTGACATCAACTAAAATCTACTGAAATAGTACCTGTGACATCTTTCTCTCCTTATTCTTTTGTCCCTTGTTACTTTATCCATCATAGTTTAATAATGGTGATAATTATGTGTTCTTTAATGATCATAACAAACCAATACTTTAGATATTATTCCCATTTTACACATAAGAAAATATAATGCTCCTTCAAAGTCAGGCAACCCAGAAATGTGCATTTTGCCAGTTGTCCCAGAGCACAGTCTCTAAATCTTGGTACCCCAGTGGCCTCCCACACATAATCAGTTAGTGAATTTTGTTGACTTTACCTTAAATGAGCCACTGTTGTTAGGTTGGATTCTTTGGCTGAGAAGACTAAAATGGGAAGTTTTAGTACTTCTTTTTCCTTTGCCCAGTACTGCTTGCTAGGGCAAGAACCCTTGCCAGTGCTGGAGATGGTAGCTGGCCTCCCAGTTCTGGAACCCTCTGGTAGCTTCCTCCTGTCTCCAGTCTGTTCTCTGCCAGACGTTTCTGGTGAAGTTGTCTTCTGCCAGGCCTATCTGCCACAGGTGCCTTTCAAATCCATGAATCTAATCATATATATATATATTTTTTTTTTTTTTTTTTTTTTTTTTTTTGTTTAGAACCCTTTGGTTGCTCTACATTTTCTAAAGGATGACACTTTACCTTTTAATCCCATCTTCTCACATTAATGTTTACCACTGTTTCTAGACATCCCAAATTAATTTTTTTTTCTCTTCCAAAGTTTTATGCTTTTTTACCCTCTTCCACACACAGTGATGCAAGTGTGGAATGTTCTTACCCGCTTCGCCACCCCACTGGTTCCTGTTCTTTTTTCAAATCTCAGGCCACATTAATTATTCTTTTTTTCATGCACCTCAAGTTCTGCACACAAAGCTGTAGACTATTTTATATTGTGATTATTTGCTTTTCTCTTTCTTCTTTAGCCTGTAAGTTAATAGTAGTTACAACCCAGGTCTGTTTTCCCCGACTCTGCTTCCTTAAACAAGCGTAGTAGGGGCACAAGTTCATGCTCAGAAAGTATTCATGGGAGAATACATATCCTGAAATGATTAACTCCTGGAATATGGTAGGACAAGAGTCTGCTGTAGGGCCATCTTATATTATGTTACACTTGCCAAATATAGTGAAAAAACATTTGACTTTATTCTTTATAAAGGAAAAAGATTGTGAAGCCATGCTGAAAATACCGAGCTTATATTAAATAAAAAAAATATATATTTTTAAACTCTCTTTTTAAATTGACTTTGTACTACTTTTCATTTGGGAGACTGTATGTATAGGCTTAGGCAATAAAGGAATGATTTTTAACTTTCAGTATATAACGTTCATAAATATGTAAATGTATAATTAGTTTGAGATCAGTAATTTAGAGCATTTGGTAATTTTCGGTACAAATATTGACAGATTGCTGCTGAATTGGTGGTGAAAGTAAATGAAACGTGGCCAGCACAATTAGGTGTTGCCTGAATAGGGATCTTGTTTTTGTGTTTTAGAAAATGAGAGATGCCAAGTGTTAACAAAGATTTTATCAATATTCTTTATTGTTGCAGATTTGTGCAACTTCATTTACAAATGAAAATCAGATGAAGGTTGACAGCACTGGCGTTGTTAGAGGACTTGGAGGGAATAGGTCTGAGTAGGGCACCTGCTTTGCCTATCTGAGAAGCTCACTGGGGCTTGTGATTGTCAGTCACAGTGCTCATGCAGAGCTCTGCAGCCATTTAGTGCCCTCAGGCTGATTTCTTTTGGAGATCTGTTTACAAATGGAAAATTGGAGGAGTCAGAATTTGTAGCCAGGGGTAGAAACATGGGTCTTGGCTCTCTGTGGTGCTTCTTGGTGAACTAATGAAGCTGTTTCTTCTGTGTTCACCATTTGTAGAATAGATTGCATGAGTGTCTACATCGGGAGGGAAGGATAGGGGTGATGAGGGAAGAGGAACAGTCAACCTACATAGAATTCAAAAAGGAGCATGATACTGATTAGAATTTGCCTTCTTGTGCTTTAATTTGCTTTGCTTTTTAGAAAATTTTATTTGCCAAGGATAACGAATGACAAGCAAGATCCAAAGTATGTTGTGTAATATATTCAACTGACTTTGGTTTTTCTGCGATTTAGTATGATGCTGTTGGTTTTTCACTCATTGGACACACTTTTATAAAAGTACTCCATTGGCGTTAAGCATGTTGGAATATGAAAGGAATAAGGTTGAGCACATCCTTGAAGAGCAGGTGGAATGGTTTTCATAAGCAAAAATGCTAAAAGATACCTTACTCCTTTTAACTTTAGTGGACATTTTCATTAATTAGGCAGGAATTTTATAATGTCTTTGTCAGAGACTCAAGTGGCATGTCATACATTTCCTCTGGTTGAATGCAGTTGTTTCCTCCAAAATAGCAGACAAAAGTGACTTTTTCCCTCCTTATTCTATCTTGGACTCTGAAACTTTGGTGTGCTAAAACTGTCAGGAAAACTGTGCCTATCCTGTCATCGCCAAACCTGACATTTCTGAAGATTATGCCAAATGTATTTTCTGACACATTTCAGTTGATTCAAGCTGAGAGGTACTTCTTATCTTTTGATTTGTCAGTCTCCTGGCCTGAGGAATAGAGCTACAGTCCCTGGGAATCATATTGACATGCTGAAGCTGAATCACTGTTTTCAAGTGCTGTCAATTAGTGTTCGGAAATGGAGGAAAAAAACCAGTGCATGAGAATGTCACAAGTTCATTTAATGAATTTTGTTTAAAATGAATTTCATGCTTACACGTTTTCTTACCAATATAAAGTAACTGGAATACATCAAGAATTTATTATTGAATTAGCACTGAAAGCCTCAAATTTTCCTTCTGTGGCCTTACTTGTTCAAAAGAAACAGAGAAGAATTGCTGATTGAAATTGAATATGAAATATCTTTGTATTGCACGTATATTACACATATAAAGACATTATGCCTGGAATGGGCTTGGCACATAGTAGGAGCTCAGCACATCTTTTTTTAATGAGTGAATAAAAGGTAGATAGGGTGCTGGGGGATATCTTTTTTTTTTTTTTTTCTCGAAACCTGTACATTTTTAATTTACAAAAACTCACATAGGTTTACTTTTAACTGGATGCTTTTCTATAAGGTGAAAAATTAAACTGTATTTTGTTTCCATTTCTGTTTGTATTTCATCTTGACCCCAGTAGAGCTCTTCAGTTCACACGCGGGGTTATGCGTCTCCCAGTTCTCCAATTAAAGACAGAGAAGAATACTTACTTTAGTAGTGGTTTTCAATTCTTCCTCTTTACTTTTGAATAAAGAAAAGCAAACTCTTCGTATGTAGCATATGTTTTCTTTTCTCTCTGTTTAACAATCTTCTCCGCCATGCCCATTATTGTGGGGTCTAAAATGCGAACCTTGGGTGATGGTGCTGGAGGTGCACTTTACCAGTTTCTCTGATTAGAAAATATCTGCCCCCCCTGCCCTCCCCCCACCCCTGAAGGCAGAAATGAGTTTCATCAGTTTCAGCATATATCCCAGTTTTTAGCACAGTGATCAGCATTTGGTTTGTCCTGAATAAATGTTCCTAGAATTAATGGTTGAGAGAGTAAGGCACTCTGCTCCCTTTACATTTCCTCCTTTATACTTGGAGACTGTGGTTCTGTGTGTTTGTATGTGTGTTAAATTCACTTTTTTATGGAATGAAATTCAGTGGTGAGATAAAAGTAGTGGTGTCTGCTGAATCAGGGTTAATGTTCTCTGGACTAAAGTTGGAGAGATACAGTGTTCACAAGCCTTTAGATTTGGTTCTCGGTGACCTTTCTAATAAAGTCCATTAAAGGTGGGTCAGGGTTTCCTCTGCAAAACTCCTGATGTGCTCTCTGCCCTTAGGTGGTAAGGCCAGGCAAAAGGGTGTAGAAACTGATCCTCTAATTGGCTACTGGAAGAAAATGAAAATATTAGGTCTGGCTATCCTCAGATGTAGTCAGAATTACCTAAAACTCATCAGTTTATGTTTGAATTTTTAAAAACGTGATGTTTGTTGAATAAAAAGAATTGACTCTTAAAAGTTCTCAGTGATGTTTTCTAGCACAACTTGTAATGAATATAGGTTATCTTTATGTAAAGAAGCCTTTATTGATACAAGTGACTGCTCGACATGTACCTGCTGTTCAGGTACTTCTTAATTGGCCAGATACTTGCCATTAGCAACTGAAATTCAGCTTTTTTCTTTTTTCCTTTTTTAAAAAAATGCATAAGCTCTGGACCATTTTTAGTTTTTTTTTTTTTTTTTTTTTTATGTTTCAAGACTGTGTGTGTGGACTTTATTTATATATACTTCCTACACTGCATCAGCTCCCAGTTACCCACATGTGGTTTATTCAGCCTTGGGATTTATTTGCAGAAATTTTTCAAATCCCAGGCTGCTCTCTGCTACCCTCATTTGTATGAATTATGTTAGTGTCATCAATGTGTGCTGCTGTTGTGCAGCCTAAACCAAGCCTAGCTGGGAAGGCAAACTCACCCATCCCCTCTGTATTATATTCTAAAGCAAAATATCAATCATTTTTGTCAATCTTTTTCCCTTTGGAATCATCCTACCCAAATATTAACACGATTGACTATGAATTATATTGTATGTGCTCTGATTAAAGATAAAGTACCGTATAATATCAAATCTTACAATTCACTCTAATTCTCCAAACTTTCTCAGTGAAATTAAATCCTTTTGACTTGATCAAAGGTGCTACATTGAAAGATTTGATTGAACTTGGGTTACTTGTTTCAATATAATACTTATTAAATCCAAACATAGTTTCTCTAATTACCTTTAACCCTTACTTAAATAGAATACTAGATCCTGAAGCAAAGTATAATTTAAAGAATCATTTATGAACAGAAAATTATTCTTTGTTGTTTGGGTACTATCTATCTTTGGACTTTAACTGTGTTCTGTCATTTTTATTCTATATACATGAGCAGCTTCAACTTCTGATCCATTTTCTTGTAGTAAAACATAGCTTTTGCCATAAGTGAAGGGAAAAAAAAATGGAAGAGACTTCTCCAGCCCCTCCTCCCGTGCTGATTATATCTCTAGCTGATATTGCCACCTGACTGAAGTTTGTGATCATTGGATAGAAGAGTGATTAGTCAGGTTTTAGGTAAAACCAGCCTTTAGAGAGCAAGAGAATTTTTTGTTGTTTGTTTTTTGGTCTGCTCTCTAGAAACCCGAGAGGAAAGGATGCATAATGGGATGCTGTACTTGTGCATTTCGGCAAAGATCTAATCTTTTTGAATTCATTGCTTGTGAGTTATTATTTCTAATCATACGCTTGATTGACTCCAGCTAAATGACTGTCTGACTGCAAAGGCAGGGGTGTTAAATCCAAAACCATAAGTGCGCATTTTAACTGAAAATAGGGATCATCACGGAATGCCTTCTCAATCAGTAGTGCCTGACACCCCCCCCCCCCCCGAATGTATTTTTAAATAGAAATTTTCTCGCATCCTCATGTAGGAACAGAGCATCACAGAGCATGATTGAGCTCCAAGACAGAAGATTGAAACCCTGGAGGGGATATCAAAATGATAAAAACTGAGGCTCCTATGGTGCCACAGTGAGTGTAGTTAATATGCTACTTTAGTCTGACAAGCCAGTCAGGTGCCCCTTAAAACTCCAATTTAAGATTACCTTGTCATTTTTAAGATTTTGAAAAAAGAAAGGATGGAAGAAAAAGGATGGTAGTGATAATATTTTTTAGAAGCAAGACTTGGCCATTTCTCTGCATGCTTTTTGCATGAAAAATGTAGTGGGTACCTGATTTTCTTGTGGTCGTTCAGGTAGGTATTTCTCCACATCAAAACGTATGATGCCTAAATGACTTGTTTTCATTTAAAATAGAACAAGATATAGTAAAACCTCATGTAGAAAAAGAGAGCAACAATAAAAGCAGAGCTGTCTCTTCATGTAGGGTAAAAAATTTGGTATCATTTTTTAAAAAGTTGTTAAGGAACTTGAACATTGAAATACACTGTTCATTACGTTATCACAACTTTCTTATTTTTATTAGATATTTGCTTTTCCTGCTTTAATATCACACAGATATTCAAAAGTTCCTTCTGGATTGTTGAGAGTGAAAAATGTTTACACAACCAGGAATCTTACCAAAAAATTCATGTGAATGTATTTGTATTAGCTAAAATATCCATTGATCTTAGAGAAAAGAGTCTTATCTAAAGGCAGCTGTAGGTGCTCAATTGTGTACGCGTGTGTGTGTGTGTGTGTGTGTGTGTGTGTGTCTGTCTGTCTGTTGCTTTCAAACTAGGCAGAATTTTAAATGGACACATGATAGTCTGAACACCTCTACATATTTTACATTAGGTAATACTTTGTATATGATTTGAGGTTCTTTAAAATACTACTTGATTTTATTAAGCCCCTTGAAATTTAAATACTGTCAGTGTTACATTAATATGTTAAATATTCAGTGCACTGGTGTTCAAACGTAAAATTTTAATTTTATCTCAATATCACAAAGCTTCCTTCTGGAAGACCCATTCAATTCTATCTCATGCCTGAGGAAAAGATTGAAGTTGCTGTGAACCAGTTCCAGCAAGAAGCATTATCTGTGTAATTAGCGCAGCCTCGATATTGTGGGGGCTGTGGATTATGTGTGTAAACTATACAGGGTGTGATAGTTGGGTGTTAATCTTTTTATGAAGGTCATTGGATGGTGAGTAGGAACAGGTGTTAAGACAACTCTGAGTTCTCTAAGGATCAAAAGGTTAGATAAACTGCTTTTAGGATTTATGCAGGGTAGTGATTTTCATGTCAGTTTAATTATCCTTATGTTTTACAAGACTGTCAATCAGGATGCCTAGAAATCTTATGGAATTCAAACCTTGAAAACTTTTGAGTCTTTTCTGATTGGGTTTATTTGATAATCATTCTTTTCATGATGACCTTAGTTGAAATGAAGAGCTGTTAGAACTACAAGGCCTGCTTTAGTGTCAGAAGAAGATTTAATCAGGAGTCTATCATCCAGTGAGAAAAATGCCTTTCATTCTCTTTTCATTTATTTGAAATTACTTAGTGATTCAGGAGTCTCTTATTGGGGCCATTACTTTGATTTTTAACTTGGCAGTGTAACTCTTGAAATACTTTATGTAAATGATTTCCTTCAAGGTGCACTGTGTTTAAAAAGCTATCAGTCAGTTGAAAATTGTTTTTAATTTATTTCACTTTAGAAGCATGCTCTGTCAGAAAAAAAAAGTGGAGAGAGAACAGAAGTTCATACAGCAAGGGTCACACTGTGCCATGCAATCACCAATTTTTGACAAATTTTCTGTTTTACTTTTTAGGATACTTAAAAACATCTCGAAGCTTATGTTTATTTTAATTCGGTGCTAGTAATTACACTGGCCACATTATAGTTAATAACTTGCATATCATTTCTTCATCCCTAAAGGCATGAAAATAAAAAGGAACTTATATGATATTAAAGAATACTCTCAGCAATTTTTCTAGGCCTGTTACTTTTATAAAACACTTGAGATTTTATTTTTATTAGTATAAGACACTTAGAAATGAGTAACTAGCAAATAAACTTAGTGATATAATACAAGTATATGTTGCTTGCTTAATAAAATGACTAAAATCACAGCCTTTCCCAAGATTTTCCCTTATCATTCTAAATTTTTTTTTTTATTGCAAAAGAAAATTGTTAGAGTTACAGAGTTTCAAGTCTTTTAGGAAATTGCGTTGTTTGTATTACTTTATCACTGTTCGTAGATGATGAAGCAAATGTTGTGGCTTTTGCCAGAGCATTGAGTCTTTCAGAAATTTTCTTTGGAAACATTTGTTTTATTTCTTATTTTGCTACTGAGTTTGTATGTCTGGAAGGTTATTTCCTTTAACTTTTATTTATCTAAAAGGATTCTGGGATCTTATTGCAGATTTTACAGTCTGGTAAACACAAAATGTATTCTCATAGTGGCTCTGTTCTCTTCTCAGCAGTTCATTAAGTAGGCTTCCCCTGTATTAATACAGTGACTGACGGGAATATCACAACCCGGCCTTTATGTTAGAGAGCTGCTCACAGCTTTGTTCTAGTTCTTCCCTGTGCATTGCAGTGATAATGCCTCTGTTTGCATCTGCATCCTGATTAAGCATACAACATACTCTCCTTTAACTTTTTAGTTCCAATTCCATATGGGCCTTGACAGTGAAACTAATTAGGTGTAGGGTCTAATCATGGTAGATATTTTGAATGAGATTTATTTTTTAAATCATATTTCAAATTGTTCGTTAAAAATGGAATTTTCACTTAGTCAATTTTTTGCTTGCTTGGGCTATGATGTTCAGATAACAAATAGGCTTTCCTGGTTGTTACCTGTCTGGTTATAGGAGATCAGTCTGGTTATAGGAGATCAGAGTCCATCATCAGATGACCTTATCTAACATTCCTTGGTGTTTCATTTATTTTCCTGAGTCCACAGAATTTTATCATATTACTATAATAAAACTCATTATTAATTATAATTAACCAAGTTTACATGATTATCAGTAAAATTTACCTTCTAAGAAACATCAGAAATGAATGAGAAATAGTGATAGTAATAGTATAATAACACAAAATAATTCTCATGCCACTGCTTATACATTATACAACCATGGCAAAAATAGCTAGAGGTTTCCTACTGAATGATATTTAAGAAATGTAGAATTTATGTTAAAATACTTTCTTCTGAGAGTAGCTACATTTGAAGGATATCTATTAATCATTCAGTAACTCCCACTTCCTATCATATGTTAATGTTATGTTCATATGTTATCAAAATTGTTGCATAGCCAGGAGCAAAAGCAATTACTCATTCAGTTTCCTAATATGAAATCCAGTAAAGAAAATGATTGAAATAACTGCTTCTAGAACATCCATGCATTCCTTCACCGCCACTTAAGTATTTTTGTTATTGGTCAAATCAAAACTTTGGTTCAGGTTGCTATAGATTAGCTCATTTAATTTTTTTCCAATGCTAAAAATGTCTGTCTCTGCCCTGGCTTGCTTCTTCACCATTATCATCTTTGAAACCAATTGAAAGATCAAGATCAATGTAGCTACAGTAACGCAAACCCATATCCTCTTTGAAAAAAATTATAAGCTCATGTTCTGTGTCTTGTTATATCCACAGATGTGCAAATTAGGATCAAGAATCCTTAAAGGAAAGAAAAAAAAAATCCTAAAAGAAATAACCTTCTGTATGTATGTGTTAATGTAATAGTTTAAAGAAAATGATATATTTACCTACAAAATTTGAATGATCATCGAAGTAACCTTTTACAACATCGAGGACCAAACTAGTCAAGACTTGAGCAAATTATTTGATCTCCTACATGGCATTTTTACAAACATAGGTTTTTGTAGGCAGTACATGATTTTACATAACAGAAAGCATATACTGACACAGAATTTGGTTCATTGTGAATTAAAATATCTATAATCTTTCATTTGTACTTACTGATTGACTATAATTTTATTTCAAACATTCTCTTCTATGATGTGATTTTTTTTCTTTTTTAGCTTCTCTTAAACTATAGCGTTTTCAGCCTGATTTTTCTGTCATTATTTTTGTCAGTGGACTCTGGCCTCATATGCGTGGCAGAGTGATAAAGCTGTGTTGCTAGGCAGAGTTCTTCCAGGCAGCTCATGCTGGGCTTCATATCTGTCATTGCCCCACTTTCATGTTTCTATGAGGATGGAAATGATTTGAGACAGAATATCATTGGGAATAGGCTCATAGTTAAGTGCCCAGGTCTCCTGATTCTCCATTGAGTCATCATGAGTGTCTCTGAACAGCGCCAGTGGTATTCTTGGCACGCGAGGCTCAGCGGGAATAACACTGAAATAGCAAAGATCGAAACCTGCATTGCTAGAAAATTCTCTGCTTGCTGCTATATGACCTTTTTGGTCTTCCACCTTTGAATATGTGTCTATGTTCTGGTGCCGCTGTGGAAGGCTGTGCGATGTCACAAAAAGTGCCAGGCAAAGGCGGGAAAGATGTGAATAAAATGAATAGTTGGTGGCACAATTGTATTAATGTTTTTCAGTGTTCATGAAATTATATCAGAAACTTGGGACTCTGATACCCTATGGCACTGAAAAAGAACCAAAGGCTAATTCTAGCTTTTCAATATCAAAATTTAAGATAAGATTTTAAAAACGAAACACTTTTTGTGACAATTCAATGATAGTATGCTAATTCTATAAAGGGAATAGAGTGATCCCCAATTGTCTGCTTTCATATAGCTAAGGCATCGTGTTGAGTCTTGATAGTTGACAAAAATAACTGATCCTGTGCTTTTGCACATGAAGTGTTTGGCTACATGTGTATAGAAATTAGCAAGACCTTGCACTTGAAGTGCTATGTGTTTATTAGGCTTTTCAAAATGTCTGCCGGGCTGTGGAAACTCATAAAGAGGGGCGGGTGCGTCATGAGGCTGGTCTGCTCAGCATTTCTCTGTAAATGCTCCTCTCATGATATGCCTGAAAACCTTCAGTATTATAATAATACTAATAAAAATGGAAAACTCTGAATTCTTTATAGATGCATAAAGAAGTGTAATTTCTCTGTGACCTGAATAACTCTTCGAATCGCTGCTCTGGCCCTTTGAAAGAAGGCAGCTCTACTATACTGCTTTGTGTTCCTTTGAACGTCTGGCTATCTGACTATTTTAGGATGGAAATAATAGAAGAGAATTTAACTCCGGGTTATACTTTGAAGGGCAGGTGGGATTCCTTTTGCACACACACACACACACACACACACACATCTTGCCGTTTCCCCCCTTCCCATCCTATTGAACATCGCTATCTAGCCTAGCTTCTTAAATGAGAGGTGATCTTGTTGATGAATAAAATTAAATGATAATACAATTTTTCACTTATTCAGATTCCTCCACTTTCTGGTTTTGTCCCTTTGAGTATCGTAAATTGGATTTGTTATCGCGACCTTTCAAGAGGCCCTGTTCAGTCATCTTATTTTAGTCGGCGGTGGGCAGGGGCATGGTGTCTTGAGGAGCACTGATGTGGAGAAGGACTGTGCGTTTGGACGCCTGTGGCCTTGGGAAGCAGGGCAAGCCCATTGCAGGTAAATCTGGGGGAGAAATAATTCCAACAGTGACCTGTTCTCTCTACCGAACACTTACCGATGGAGTGGCGGACACAGCGAGACATAGCGTGACAATTCTACAGCAGGAATAGAGTGACCCCAAATAATATCCAGTCTGCATCCCCCAGATGGGCTCTGGGGTGATTTTGCTTCCCTGCTTTGTGTGATCAGCATTGGGGCGCTTGCTGCGTTTTAAGCCATCTTCTGCTTAGGAATTATTTTTCTCATTTTGACTTGGATGTACTCCTTCTGCCACTAATGTTAATAACCAGGGGAGAAAGATCAAAGAAGGCCAAGTCCTGGGAAGATGGGAGAAGGGCAGCCCAGGCTGGCATGCCAGACAGTTAGTTTAACTACCAGTTTTATAAGTGATTTTAGTAATGACAGATTTTGGTTGTTGCTTAAGTGAATGGAAATTATTGATAGTAAATTTTCATTGTTTTTGTTTCTTTGTTTAAGACTGAATGCTGGGCTAAAATCCATACCCAGTCATACACGGTAACAACCAAGTGCATTTTATGAGACATTTAAAGAGGACACCCTTTTAATTACACTGTGTAATTTTAGTTGGTCTTCTTCCAATTTCCTTCTTATTTAATTTAACAGCCACTTGATTATTTGAGATTTTTTTCTTTATAAATTATTGTAGCTGCACATAGACGTGTATGGAATATATAAAATCCATGTTTTGCAGGAAGAAATATTATACTCAGAATTCAGTGCCTGAAGAGAAAGACCAGGAAGTTTTGAAGTGTCCCATTTATTAAACAAATTGCAATTAGAAAACACTATTTATAGTGAAATTAAAAAGCTTATAACCCTTCCAATTGTAGTAAAGTGTTCTGATGGCTAGGAATTTGGACAGGCACGGAAACTGATGGCTTTGAATAATCCAAGCCTGGGGACCAGTCTCCTCAGAGACATCATTAGTGCCATTGTGGACAAAGGGGGAGGGCAGTGGCCATGAGGGACTTGGCTGCCACTTTGTGGAAGGTGAGCCCAGTTGTGGAGTCATGGCTGCGTTTCACAGAACAGATAGGTAAAATACAGCCATGGGGTCGTAGTCGCCTTGTGCCCCCATTTCCTGCTCTAAGAGGCCTCTCTCTGGGACACTTGGGATCCCTCTACTCATGGCCTCTGGGCACAGTGGCATGCAGGGGACGAAGAGAACATTTTGGAAAGAGCACATTCAGCCAGATAGGCAGAAAGATGTGCCGTCGTGGGAGAGAACAGATGTGGTGTGTCTGCAGGAGGGAGGGAAGCCTAGGGTTTGAGCAGTGTGCTCCCACAATGGACAAGACCTAACGTTTTAAGTTGTGTGTGAGGCTGTGGACCACAGCAGGAGAATCTGCTTTCATTTTGTTGCCTCGGTGACTAGATCAAGGCTCCTAAACCAATTGCTCAAGAGAGGGTATGATATGAATTGCCAAATGGGTCTAGAAAATGCAGAGCCATTTGGAACCTGAACCGAGAAGCAGGCATTCTGAGTGGCAAGCAAGACACCTAGAGGCTGCGTCCCTCATTTAATTTTTGAAGCCCTTGCTTTGGGGAGAGTTACGTGAATCTGTATTATAAGTATAACTCGTGCTTTGAATTAACTGCAGCAGCAGTTGATGAACGGTGCCAGCCCTCTTCAGAGAAGAGCTCAGGCTGCATTCATCTTGAAGTTGCTGAAGATCGTTCTCCTCCTTTGGTGCTGAATTTTAAAAACTCCCTGAAATCTGTGAGCAGATGGAGAGTAGATGGCTTGGACTACCAGGCTCTGACAGCTTATCTGCATTTTACTGTGAAGGTGGCAGGATTGGAAGGATATGAGGGAAGAGCATTAGGGACAGGAGGAAGCACTGAGGGCTGTTATAGACATGGGCTGTGTACGGTGAGAAAGGTGAGGCCCTTTTTGACACTGAAGATTTATTTTTCACTATCTTCTCTCCTGTGGTCACACACAACCCCCCAGACCCCTGCTCTGTGCCCCATATCATGTTCTGGATAAGCTGTTTGTGAGAATCGAAGAAGAAAAAAGAAGTCTAACTGAATTTTTAGTTGAAATGATGCAAGTTCAGCTACCAGATATCATAGTCTCTGTCATTATGAGTATGATTTAAAATGCAGCAAAGGATTATTTTTTAAACTGTCTCTAATATAGGTTAGTAAAAACAGAAATCCTTGAAAAAAATCATTAGTTTAAAAAGTTTGTACAGTAAATGGCCAGAAAGTAAAACAGATAGTTTCGTGTTAAAACAGTTTTTTTAAGATATTGATTAAGTGGGCTCAAACTCTACTGCAAATGTTTGGAGAAGGAAAAATGAGTGCTGTGTCCTTGGCAGAAGACAGCGAATTGGCTCCCGTTGCTTTATTTACCTGTGTGAGAGTGTCCCACCTGATGTTGGAGAAGGATCACAGACTTCTCCCATTTTTTAAATCCTAGTGTATTGAAATATGTTATTACATTAGTCTGGTTCAGAAATGTTTTCATTTATGTTTCAGATGCAAACGTTATATTTCTTTCACTGCATCAAGGAATTTTTAAGATTTTAAATGCAACTTAAAAATAAGACAAATGACAAGAGGACTATGTATGGTTTTGTTTCAATGGGGTGTCTATTAATATAGTTATTAGAACTTTTTACCTTTTAGAAAGGTTAGGTAGACAAACAAGGAAGATAGCATCAATGCATTTAAATAGAAGAATAGATTTATGAAAGAAATGTTTAAATTAAAAATGATAATGGAGTGGAAACATTAGGAATAGTTCCAGCATCAGCAAACTTTAGAAGAAATCCGTTCCCATTCATAAAGTGAATATGTAAAGAATATCAGAATGCCTTGTGCCTAGGGAGGGAGAAAAGATGGGAATTTATATTTAGAGAGTGTCTACTACTTCTGTGATGGTATTTTATAGTCCTGAGGCAAAAATTATCATTTTGATGTTATGGAAGAGTAAACTGAAGTTATGTAACTTGCCAAGGGCACGCACAGCAATATGCGGTTCAGATAGAACCACACCATGTTATTACCATGTGTGTTTGTGTGTGTGTGTGTGTGAATACATGCATGTATTCATCTGTGATTAGGATACAGTAATGGGAGCTCATGCATCATAGCAATTAAAAACAAAACAGGTAGATGCATAGCTGGATGGATGAAAGGGCATGGGGAAGGAAATGTTTCCCTTTGTGAATTAAGTGGGTTTATTTACTCATTCACCTAGTGAAAAGAGAAGAGCTATTTTAAGAGTGAAGACTACCGCTACTCTAGTCTGTTCTTTACTCTGAATTAAAATTTAGGTGCAAGCAAATCATGAACCAGAGAAAATCAGTTTTGATTTTATGTTGCAGGTGAAAATACTAGAATCT
This sequence comes from Sciurus carolinensis, assembly GCF_902686445.1. Classification (NCBI taxonomy): domain Eukaryota; kingdom Metazoa; phylum Chordata; class Mammalia; order Rodentia; family Sciuridae; genus Sciurus; species Sciurus carolinensis. The sequence continues at coordinate 91,312,999 of NC_062218.1, read as the reverse complement.
GGGAAAAGAACTTTCTTAAAATTTACATAAAAAATGACTTCATTGCGTTAGGTATTTGCAATAACTATTTGAGCACATGGGATTGTTAGATTGCTGTATTTGAGTAGCTGGAGGATTGGAAGAGGACTTGTTTGTCATGCTGCGTTGATTTGGAGCCTGTGGCCTCTGTTGAGTACTATCCACAAATGTAGTCTCCTGCTCTTGTCTCTGTCTCTGATCACCTTCTCACCTTGAAGTGACCTGAGTAATATTATATAGGAAACAGGAGTTTTATTAAAATGGGAGTGATACTCCACCCCCTAGAAAACCATTTTATTCATTGCCAAAAGAAATAGAAATACTTCCCTTCCCCCTGCTTCCTCTCAGTGCCCCATATTGGCTTTACAAGGAGGGAAGAAAGCCAGTTATTGAGGATAATATTGAAGGGAAGAGAGGTCAGGGCGGGCAGGGGAAAGGAGGCTCTTGTAAGAACAATACGTTCTCTGTTATTTAAAATAGTATGTGACTTTAAGTCTCGGTTAAAACTGAAAGTCAAGCCTCTTGAAATATGTATAGATCAGCAGAACCACTTTTGCACCCTAGAAAGGAGAAAGGTGCTGGCAGTGAGCCACACTGAAACCTTGGGCTGGGGGTTTGAAGGTGGAATTGCTCAGGCTGGGGCAGAGGTCACAGCAGCAACAGGATGTACCATTTGCGGGCTGGTAGGGTCAGCCTTAAATCTCCAGTGAGCTTGGGTTTATTGCTCCTATGGGTTTCTCTCAGTTATCATGACTGGTATCTGCTAATGACACAATTTTCTGCTGTATTAGTGTATTTAGATAAAAGAGGATTTTAAAAAATTATCAAATAAAGGTTTGTAACAGTTTTCCTCATTCTTTTGGCAGGTAACTTTGTCTCTAACATGCTGAGTTATGGTCTTCAGCCTCATATGCAGCAGGAGAGTCGATCCTCTCCACTGGGTCATACATATGCTTTCCTTCCTAATACCCGTAAGAGGCTTTAGGGGGGATGGAGAAGAATATAAACACAGAAACCACATCCTAACAGCTGCCTCTAGTTAGCTCTGTTTTCCCCCCCAGCTTTGAAATCTTACAGCAGCACCTAATTTGTCCCACATGGCTTTCCTCCCGATGGAACCACTGTCCCTTCCCCTACTGCCCTGTTTGATCGAAAGCAAACCCTAAGGAAGAATTAACTAGTTTAACTAGTTAGATCACTGTCATTAGGTTGCTGGTTTGCAGGTGCCTGTGAATAGGAAGGAGATAACCATTTACAGATTGGAGAGACTTAGAACAAAATCTGAACCCATTTAGGTTCTAGTGAACCTATCAAAATGTCCCCCAAGTAAGTACTCCATGAAAGTGACTGACCAAGTAAATGAGACTGTGAGCCACTGGGTGGACTATTGTAATTTGAATCAGTTAGTGATTTTACCTAGCGGGGCATGTTCCAGTCATCTGGGGGCTCACAAGTTTCACACACATGCCCAACTCCTTCCACTTACATTCTGCCTTTATTTAACAAGCTTGGGAGTGACAAATATAGATAGCACAAATCTGTTACAACATGTCTCCATGGGAAGTGAGTTGCAACTTGCACTATTATATTTAAAGTTCTAATTATTTCTTTCTTGTATTCCTTAGTCTCCATTCGCTCTCCCATTTAAAAAAAAAAAAATACAGTTTAGACAAAAGAGAGATACTTGTAGGACAGAATACCGAATTAAGTTATTTCCTTCCCAGACAGTGGAGTTCTGCTTTCCTCTTTCAATTTGTTTGTTTCTTGTTGCGGCTGAGAAGTAAGGCATGAAATTCACGTAGTGTCCTTTTCTTGTGACTTTTAAAAAATAAAATTGGTCTGGTTTAAACAAAAAAACTAGGATTAGTATTAGTGACAGGGAACAGACATTACAGATGCTTTGCTCTCAAATAATTTATCATCCTAGATTTATTGATCATCTGGGGGTTTTTTTGTATTTATGCACAATACAATTGGTTCCTGTCCTTTACGATTTGAGAAATGTGTGAACTTCACCTTGAAAAAGGTGTATCTGAATTAGTTCTTACAAAATCACCTTGTCCTGATGAGTCTGATAAAGAACTGATATTCTTTTTTTAAAGTAAGGAATAAACCTATCACAGCTTGCCTTAAAAGGTCATTGTCTTTTGCAAAGTAGATTATAGCTCACTTTGTTCTATGAGCAGGAACCATGCTGCAGCTCTGTAAAACTATACACATAAAGTAAATTTCTGCTATCATTTTGGCTTACTCTTGTAAAAGAAATTTCATGCCTACCAGTTTTCACTTGCTAACATAAGTCACAACTCACAGAGAGAGTGGCAGGATAGATAAGAATGGTGTCTTATAGTCTGTTTCCACGTCTAATGTTTCTCGGCTTTTAATAGATGCAGTTTATCAAGCATGGGAAATGTGTAAAAATACTGATGACAAATTTGGTGACTTAATATTTTTGATATTCTGGGGCAAAGTAGTTAGTAGGTGAGCCATAGTAGTAATTGAAATGAGGTTGCATTTTACAGACGTGAATGACTGAAATGAAACCTTTCCTTTGGCTCATGTGTCATTCAGAATGAGAGTGCTGTTCTCCTGAGGTGTGGCCTGTTAATCTATGTTAAGTACAGTCCTCATGTATCAGAGACTGATTTTATCCCATCACTTAGAAAATCCTCTGAATTTATATGAAAGTAAGAGATAAACATTGTTATATTTTCTTGAAGAATCATAATTCTGTATATTTGCTCCTTTCTGAGCTAAGACTGGAATGGGGGAAATATTGAAAGGAATAGAGATTCTTTGATAAACCTGAAACTACAATCTTCTTATAGTTAACTAACTCATCCAGAGTGTCTGGGAAGGAGGAATTCTGTTTAAATCTGCTTAATCCTTTAAACAATGAAACAGTTATAGCTGCTTTCATTGCAAATGGTCCTAAAATATCAGTCATTACAAGACAAGGTCTGGTAGAGTATGGGGAGTTTTCTCAATGAACCAGGACCCTCATTAAGAACACCAATTGTTGAACTCTTTGGTAATACTGGAATGCGCTCAGGAGCCTTTGAGGTCTGTAGGTTCAGTTGACTTTTTTACGATTTTTCCCAGATGGCTGTTTCTCCTGCCTCCTGCCAATATATAGGACTTTTTATTCTTCTTGTTGCTGTGCTTTTCTAATTAGTATTTTTTTCTTTCTTTTTGCTCTCTTGTGACAATTTCTATTTGCTGTTGCTGCCTTTAACCACCGGGACTCTGCACTGTTTTCTAGAATCCTGAATTGGCTTTTCTTTTCTTTCTTCTTCAGTAGCCTAGAACCAGTTTGAGATTTCTGGTTGATTCCAGATTAGTGCTCTGACTTTATTACAGGGCACTACTTATCCTCCCCCGGGTCTGTGAGGTGTCTTCTGGGGAGGAGGCCAAGCTGACTCCACTACTATCCTGTTAAATGAAGTCATGGCCTTTGTAGCTGCTGTTTTTACTTTGCTTAAACATTTCTTTATTTGGTTTCTGATGTTCTGAATTTCCTAAGTGTTGACCCAAAAAATGAGAAGCAATTACACTTTCTCTTCCAAAGGCAGATAAGAAGGTCTGATTTTTGTCTTTGCTCAGTGGTCTCTGACTTTTTCTTTATTGAAATGACTGTTCTTTTGAGCTGTATGTCCACATATGTTAACAGGCCTGTTCAGAGATAATGAGGTTCCAAATCTTGCCTCCTATCCTTCAACAATATTTAGAGCTACAAACATTTTATAAATAGCTGAGTTTTTGATAGTTGAGGGAAGTGTCTGTCAATTTTCGAAATTCAACTCTTGTATTCATTGGATACTGTGAAAAGGCCACTCATTGAACATGTTATTGCTTTGAATCCATTAATAAAGTGCACATTTCCTGAGTGATCATACATCCCATTCCTTTTTTACCTTTTCTGGTGATCTTCCAGCTCTCTCCCAAGATTAACCAGAATGTTAAATTTAAGTACTGCTCATTGTTAGTATTTAGTAACTTAAGGAAAATTTAAATACAGGCATTAAGGCTAGAAAGGGAGAATACTTGGTTTGTGAAAAGCCGTGAAATACTTTATCCAAAAGCATAGGTTTTTGAGAAGACCTCTATTGTGTTTAATGACTATTCTAGTATGCAAATTTTTTTTGTTTCATTGAGTCCTACTCATGCAAATTCATAGGACACCAGGTTACCTCCACAAATCACCTCTTTATTTTGTTTCCTTATTTGTATAAAGTTCTTAACCAAAAGTAAATGGAGAAAACGTGAGTTATTAAAGAACTTAGAATGTCTGACACAATGTCTAGCTACTATTAAGTGCTCAGCTAATATATTTACCCTCAGAAAGTGTTTTTAATGTCAGTTGTAGGCAGTTCATTCTGTTTTGTTTTTATTTTAATTTTTTGGACATTTATTTATTTATTTATTTTATATGCAGTGCTGAGAATGGAACCCAGTGTCTCACACGTGCCAGGCAAGTGCTCTACCACTGAGCCACAAACCCAGGCCTGTTCATTCTGTTTTTAAGTCTCTGAGTTTCTCATTTAAAAATATGGCCATTGCCTTATCTACCTAACCACCTGAAAAAAAATTTTGTATGTTATTTTGTTGCTTCTTGAGATTAAAGATTTCCTAACCTTGTTAGCTTTTGTGTACTTGAATTTATGTGGTTTTGTTTTTCCAGAACAGCATTCATTTCTCCAGTCCTGAGAAGAGGGTGTATCGCAAAGCATTGCTTGTTAATCTCTCATTCCTGAGAACACAGTGACAGCGGAGACTGGTGGTGAACTACACGTGCTCTCCTAATGCATGCTTTGTGGTTAGCAGGAAGCTCCACTGCCATCCCTGTTAGCAGGCTGAGCTGAGGACCCGGTGGGACTGCATTTGGAATTTTTGGTTTGCCGATGGGGTCAAAAGAGTGTGAACAGTCAAGGATTCCATTGGTCCTATTTCTAGTAATAAAAGATTCTGAATGTTCTGAATTCCTATGAAACAGTCTCATTCTGTTTAGAAGTTCCTTTTAGATTTAACCTGTAGTTGTCTTTGGTTTGCCACATACCAAGTATAAAGATTTCTGGCTTTAATATCTTAGAGATTTGGAACCTTTGAAAGTATTAAGAAATTGATCATTACTTTTCTCAGTTTTCATTATTCTAGACAGAGGGATCTCCCCCAGCTCCAGTATTGGGGATTGAACTCAGGGTGCTCTACTATTAAGCTATAAACCCCAGCCCTTTGAGTTGTAATTTTGAGGCCAGGTCTCACTAAGTTGCCTGGGTTGGCCTCAAACTTGTGATCTTCCTGCTTCAAGCTCCTGACTAGCTGGGACTACAGGTGTGCACCACTGTATCTGATGGGATTCTAATCTTCATCATTTTTCTGGCCTCCCCCATCTCAATCTGTGTGTTTTTTCTTCTCTGGACAATCTTTATCCCTTCAAGGGGTGGGGTTCAGATTTAAGATTGAATATCAAGTGTAAACATACTTCATATTTGTATATTAAGAGGGAAACATTTTTAATAACTTTGCTGATTGCCTTCTGTTTATTGTTGGCATCTGGGTTGCAGTGGTATATTAGGTTGTAATCTTCAGTGAATAGTCAGCAGTGGCCAGCAGTTCCTCTTCTTGGGTTGTAACTGTCACTTTGTAGCCCATTGATCATCTTCCAAGTGTAATTTGTATTCATTTCCCTTAAATGCATGCCAGTATAGTTGCCCACACTTCAACTTCTGTGCCACTGTCCTGTCTATTCACAGAGCCCTGTGAAATCTTACTGCAATTCATCTCGTCAACTTGGCATTCATTTCCCTTTTGTCACCTTCAAACCCTGGCTCAGATTCACTTCCTCTGGGAGGTAGCCCATGATGAACCCTGATTGGCACTGATCACTCATAGTTGACATCCAGATGACTTCAGCATCCAAGTTCTTCTGTCATTCTGGGTTTTGTTACAATTATCGTTTCTTGAGTCTATCTACTTCGTATTCCTTTAAACTGAGTTTGGAAGGGCTCATGAGATTGAGGAGAGTCCTGTCACTGTGGACAACAGCTATGCTCTCAGGGTTTTCCCCATGCCTTCCTAGAGGCAGTTGCCATGGAGTGCCTACAAGGCTCACCCTCAGAGAAGGTTTTCTAAAAATGAGAGCTCTCAGCTGCGGTCTTCAGAGTAATGTCACTACAGTAAAGTGTTATTGGAAACATACTTTGGCAATTTATTTTCCTCTGAAATCTCTGAAATTTTGTCCCATGCTCTACAGGTAACTACTTCTTATATTTAATAAGTCTTTCTAAATTGCAGTGATGTGTAATTGCTACTACATACTATCAAAAGTTTTCTATCAATTTATAGTTGTCTGCATATCTGCTTTATTTTACTTTTTAATATTAATGCATTCAGAAGGTTCAGAAATCAACATGATATCAAAAGATACATGCTGAGAAATCTTGCCTTCCATTGCTGTCTCAGCATCCTACTCCTCACTGTCCCATAAGGAGAACTGCTTACATTAGCTTTTCCAGTAATTCTGTTTTTAGGCAAGCATATACAAAATATGTATTTTTATAATCCCTACTTCCTTACTCAAAGCATATTATTTATTCTGTTTTGTACCTTACTTTTTAAATTTGAGATCTTTCCATGTCAGTATTTGGAGAGCTTCCTCATTATTCCTTATAAATTCTACTATCTTTTTACATGGATGTATTATAGTTTATTTAGGTAATCCCTAGTGATGGACAGTGGCTTGTTTGCAATATTTTGCTATATAAACAATGCTGTAATGAATAACCTTGTATACACATCATTTCAAGTATATAACTTCTGATCTTTATCTTCTGTTCCTTTGCCATTTCCCCATAGCCCTCTTAGCCCTCAGGAAAACTGAGTGTGCATGTTTTCTTTCCCTTAATATATCCACAATGACTTCCTGACTAAGGAAGCCATGCCTTGAACTGTGGGATGCCCCCGACCCAGACTTTTTGTGTTTCATTTGAGTCTCTATCCTAGCCTCCTTGGACATACTTAGCTAAGTTAATTGCAGGTTGAATATATTTCTGAAGAGAGATTCCACAGTCAGATGTAAAGAGTTAAACTTTGTAGTTTTCCATTCAGTAAACTATTAACATTTCAATTATATTATTGGTTCCTTTAGAATGAAAAGATTTATGAGTAGAGAATTTAGACAATAAGCAAGAAACTCATGTCATGGTAAACTGGTCAGAGTTCATAATTTGGACTCTAATTCTTTATAGGATCATCTGTATTTTGATCTATATGTATTTATAGGTCCGGAAGTTGCTTTGTAACCACATTTACAATACATAGTCTCCTAAAAGAAATATGGCAAACTTTTCAAGTGTATAATTTTATTTTATTCTCCAGTCTTTCTTTTCTTTTGCATTTTCCATCACATCTGGTTTTGCAGAGTCTGTGGCTCACTATGCACCTTGATTTTTCTGTATTTAAGCCTAACTAGTTTTTTCCTAGAGTTTAATTGCCTCCATTCATAGATAAATCCAGTTTATTCTTTATCTCCAATCTCTCAGTCTCTCTCTCTCTCTCTCTCTCTGAAGTATTTTCTTTCTCATTCATGTTGGAATAAGAGCCAATGATTATGAATACAATACTAAAGATAATGTAGAATGCAGGGAAGGACTTCAGTAAGGAAAATTCTTTGATTCTCTGATTGCTCTGTAAAACGTGGTTAATAACTCTGTGTCTTCTCCTCCATTATTGAGAGGGGGCAGTGACGAGGGATGTGATGTGCCTAGCATGGTATCTGGCATGCAGTAGGTGCTCAGTAAAGAGCATTCTACATTATCTCCAGCATATATTACTTTATGAGTTTCTTTTGTCTTTGGAGACTTTAAGGGTTATTGTAAATGGTTACATGAATTATTCAAATAATCTTTAATGGTAATCTCATTCAAAAATCAAAAAATGACTATAGAAGTTGTTAGAGATCTGTGTTAGTGTGCTTACATGGAATTATTTAACCTCTCTGTTTTCTTTAATACTTCTCCTTTTTTTCTGGCAGTTCATTAGGAATTCTGACAGGGGATGCACTTCTATCAGCACATTATCAGCAGCTGAAGAATTTTCAGTTTTCTGCTCACTCAGTGCTTGTAAAAATTGAATATATATCGTTTCCCCTTTATCATGGTGAAAATCTCTGGTTCATGGTCTGTTGAAATTCATCTTGTTATATTCAAAACGCATCTCCTGGAAGCAGCAACAATGCATAGGCCTTGAGTACACTAAATTCTCAGTGTTTTTATTTCAGTTCCTTTTCTACACTTTTGCTTGGAGATATTTTGTTTTAATCTTCTCTTCCCCTTTTCCCTAGCCAAGTTTTTTGTTTGTGAAAAGTAATATTTTTCCAAGCTATATTCTGTGTGATACAATATGGCTGTGTGTCAAGATTTTCTTCAGCTTTTGCATCCAGCTACTAATTCAGTGCTCTGAAAAAAACTAGCTGATGTTTGTGGTGATGGGTCAGTGCCAGTGGAAGGAAATAATTTTGCGGAAGATGAATCCATTTCCAAGTAATGTTGGCTGAGTCAAAGCTTACATTGGAATTTGTTAGGTTGTTTGATAGAAACCAAATTTGACCAAGAGGAGGCTGGATGTCTTATCTGTCTTTGCCTACTCATGTATACCTTATGGTATGTATATATATATATAAAGGAGATAATTTCACTTCAATGGTTAATTTTAGTTCATCCTTAAAAAAGATTAAAGTTGTAGTTTTCATTTTTCTCACCGCATTCTCTTCTGGTAGTTTTTTTTTTTTTTTTTTTTTACTTCTAATCCAATTTTAAAATAATGAGCTATTTTCTAAAATATTTTTATGTGCTTAGCTGTTCAACTGTTCTGTCTCATTTAATCATTGCACCAGTCCTGAAAGAAGTATTATTAACCCCAAGATACAGGTGAAGAAATAAGCTCAGAGAAGTTAAGTAACTTGCTTAAGTTCATACAGTTATTTGGTGCCCGAGAAAGGTGTTGGGTCTTAAGGTCCTGGGGTTCTGATTTACCTGATTCAATTTTTTATTGAATTTCATATTAACTAGCAAAATGCCAGTGAGATTTTACTTTAGGACTGTTACTTTCTGTTAATTTTTTCAGAATAAAAAGTCTTCGTGATGAACAATGGAATGGTCAGTAGTTTCTCCTTTCTTGGGATACAAGAATGTGGTCAAAACCTGGGAAACTAGGAAATTTCAATTTTCAAGTTAATTACTTTGAAACATTTTGCAACCAAACATTTTGGGCTCTTTTCCAAATTATTAAAATTATTGCTGATCTATTTACTAAAGAAAGGACAGACATTTGTTATCACTGTCTATTAAGAAAATTAGAACTCTCATGTTCATGGCAGCATTAATCACATTACTCCAGAGGTGGAAGCAACCTAAGTGTCCATTCATGGATGAATGGATAAAGAAAGTGTGGCATAAATATATGGAATAGTATTCAGCTTCAAAAAAAGTCCTGTCAGATGCTATAATGTGGATGAAACTTAGGACTTTATGCCAAGAGGAATAAACCAATCACTTCCATGAGTCTACCTCCATGAGGTACCTAAAGACCCCAAGTTCTGAAGTGGTGGTTGCCAGGAGTTTGGGAGGGGAAAAGATGAGGGGCTGTTGTTCAGGGTAAAGAGTTTCAGAATTATAAGATGAAAAGTTCCAGAGCAAAAAGCTTGTAGTTAAAACTACTGTACTGTACACTTAAAAATGGTTAAAATGGTAAATTTTATGTTTTAGATATAATAAAAAATTGTTTTAACAAAATAGTTTTAAGTAAAATTTCTGCTTTACTGCTTGCCCTTAAATTCTTTCTTTCAATCTTGTTTTGGTGGCAGAATAGAAAGAAGGAAATATAGTTTTCCTAGGTGACAGTATTTGGAATAATAATTAATAATATTTGGAATCTTTGGATTATCACCTCCCAGAGAATGTAAGTCTTTTGCTTATTACCACCTATGAATATAAGCACTGTTTTTTCACTTTTACTTTATTTAGGTTTGTATATCATTTTCACCCAATGAGTATTGTATATAGAGTATTAAGCTAGCTAGATACTTGGAAGTATATATTCTACCATTATTTCAGAAAATGAGGATAGAAGGTTTAATTAGCTTGTCCATAGCCCACAGCCAGCAACCCCTAAAAGGAGGTGGGCATCCTGATTCGGGCCAGCTGATTTGGAACCTTGTGCTTTTAATCCTGGACTATAATTTGACTCCTGAGGCCATAGGCTTTACTCCTGTCATTGTAGGAAGGCTACCTCAATGGGGACCCTTCTCTAAATAGGCTTTATGATTTCAGAGACGTTATAAAGTTGACTTCAGAGTAAGTTAATTTTATCTTTCCCTTTCTTAGCTTCTCCAAAATGAGTTATTGCTCCTTCTTCTGTAAAGAATACTTCTTAAATAATAGATTTAAAAGGGTACATGGTGCTATACAGCAACCAACTTTGTGTTAATGCTATATTTAAGCTTTATATGATGGGATGAAGCGATTTTAATTATTGGGGTTTGTTTGGTAAGGCTTATATCAAACATATCTGTTTCATAATGAACCCCCAGTCGGATAGTGAGTCCTGCCTTTATTAAATTGTACAAATTCCTTTGTAAAGTATGACTGACTTTTTCTCTTCTTAGGAAGAGAGATTAATAATATTTCACTATTAATTAGGTTCCATCTGCTCATCCTGCCTTCCATTCTAAAGGTTATACTTATTACCATATTCACAAACCAACCGAACTGTGTAATCGAAGTTGGGAAAAAAAAAAAAATCAAACCAAAGGTTTCATCTTGGTTTTTAGAGTGAATTTTTTTGGCTACTAAAGAGGAGGACCGATGACTCCACTTCCTCCTTCTGCTATATTTTCTTTGATTCCATTTTTCTTTTTCTTGTAATCCAACCATACACCACAAATGACACAAAATCAAACTATCTGATATGAGATACAGTCATAAAAGAAGTGGCGCACCCATTCTGGCCGCCGTTTTGGCCAGAAGTCCATGTAGTATCCAGGTCATGAAAATGAACTGGGGAGCGATGGGAAGGCCTTCATGTCCTCAGCGTTTGGGGGTCTGACGTGTGTTCCATTCTGTGTTCTGATTTCAAGTGCAGCGCCTCAGCACGCACAGCTCTGAAGGAGGCTCCATCTGCCCAGGGCCGTGGGGCACGTTTGTGGAATGCTCTGTGAGGGGGAAGGATGAGAAAATGGTTGGAAGAAAGCAGGCCCTGACTTCGTAGCTAAAAATATGAAGAAATGAAGTCCCATACCACAAATTGAGTAAAATTTGATGATAGGGGATTACTGGAACATTTTATTAACTTGGGTTTGCTTTAAAAAATTAACTTCTGAAAAAAAGTTGACTCTCTGAGCTTATGTGTAAGGGTTTGGCTTGTGGATGGTGGTGATTACAGCAGCTGGCACAGTTACCCAAACCCCTTACTGTCACACCCTGCAGTGACCTGCCTCATTTTTTCCTCTCTCCTCCCTGCCTGCCCCCTCCTGTCCCTGTCTTTGAATGCTCACTGCCTGCCTTCCTGTCTTCCCGTGCCTCTCAGTACCACCACCACATAGCACTTCTTTTTACCCCTCATTATAAGCCTGGGGTAGCTTTGGTGACTCATCCAATTACAACCTTATTTAGAAGGTGATTATGAATGAGGGCCCATGTATGTGATCTTTAACAATCTGTCTTACCTTTTAAAGTGTTCTTTGGTGGCAGAGCCTCATTGCTTTCAGTGCTGTCATGGACATTGGCGTTTTCAGTTATAGAGGAAGCAATTGTAGGAATGAGGTGCGTACACCCAAGCTCACAGTATTATTTGAAACAAGATGTCTTTTTTTCCTTTCAAGTTTAATTATTCAAAGAGCCAGTAACGAAAAGGAAGGAGAGGACAAGCACATGCCGTGCTTTGTCTTTCCTCTTTCAAAAATCAGATAGACGTTTTATGGGAAGCCGGTGTTCTCCAGTAGGCCAAATGTGATTCTAGTTTAGTAGCTTAAAGAAAGGATTATAAATAGCAGAAGGGTTTTCAGGTGGAAAGAGGATGACAGCAGGGTCAGGAGTAAGGTTGAGCTATCCTGGGAAGTCTAGGGTAAGTCTGTGGTTTGGGGGTGGTGATGGGGTTCCTTTGTACCAACCATCCTGTCTTTTGCTCTTTTACTGCTGAGTCAGCTTTGCATTTCCTGCTATTTCCCTTTCTACTTTAATCCTTCTAGGCCCATTGGTTCAACCCTCACTGCATGTTTATAATGACCTTAGGTGAGGGTGATGCTAGGACTTCTCCCCCAGAGAGTCAGATTTAATTTGAGTCAGGTGAGATCAGATGATTGGTGTTTTTGAAAGCTCCCAGGTGATTGTAATGTGCAACCAGGGTTGATAGTCTCTGCTGCAGTGGTTTGAAATTCTCTGACAAAACTGGGCATTATCTTAGGAACCTGGAGTAGGTCAGACTGTAATTCAGAAGCAGTGCAGTTCCCCCATTATATTCTTGACCACATTAGAATAATCAGGGTTTGGCTGGAAACTTTCTGTCATTCCAGAAGGTACATTTGTTTTCCTGGTGCACAGCCTCAGAATGCCTCGATTTGGAGGACCAGTCTTGTGCTGCGCGGGCACAGCCTCCTGGAAACAGTCCTTGTTTTGACAGTCCAGGATAGATGACTGACAGTGAGGAGTGTACATGATGGCTGAGTATCTGTCTCTGATGAGTATCTTCTCCCAACCACGGGCTCACTCAGCAGCTCTCAGAGCTGTTTTTAAAACAGGTGCTAATGTACATCCATCGATGGTGAGGAATTACACAGAAACTGCTAACTGGGAGCATTTATGGAGATCATGTGCTATAATCCCTTCTGAAGGTTAGCTTCTCTGTCTCTTTTCATGTTTTACCCTGCTGCTTCTGTGAAACATTAAATTTGACAGATTTTGCTTCATCAATGTTTTCTCATGGCTACTCAGAATAATTAGTCAAAAGAAGCTTTTTTTTTTTTTTTTTTTTGTCTCCACTATGGCTTATGAACCAAACTCCACAGAAAGAAATGGGCTTCTGGTTTGTCATTTTGGGGAATATGTTAGGAAATATGATGACTTATGCTCAATCACAAATTTTGCTTTGCCTCCTTGTCTGTGTACAGTTCCACTGCAAATGCTGCTCAGAGATGCCGATTCATTCGTGTTGAAATGGTCCTGTCCCAGCTCTGGGGTCCTCTCCTTCTAAAGAGCAAATCTCTGAAGCTCTTTAGTAATTGTGTTTCTGGCTGGGGCCTGCTTCTTTCCTAACCCATTTAGAGTAAAGTTTTAAACTCTCTAAAAGAAATTATATTATTGGTCTGTGTCATTTTCTCTAGATCAAGGCCAGTTTTTAATAATTTCTAAAGCAGCTGGCTTGAGTGAGGTCAATTTCTGAGATTGGAAAATGAGACTATTCATAGAGTATTTAAAGCATAGTCTTGCTACAAAGAGTTACGTGACACTCAGCTTAGTTTTCTCAAGAATGAGGCTGAAAGTGCATCCATCAATAGACTTGGTCAAATTTGTGTATCATCCGGGCACTATTTTAGTGAAGATTAAACATTGGTATAAAACTTCTTTAATGTTAGAAACCCATTTGAAAATATGCTTTAACACTTCCATGAAATTGATGAGAAGTAACTGCTTCGAAAAATAGACTGGAATATATTTTGGGCTTGCTTACTGTGTTTTTTAAATGTTTGTTTCTTCATTGACTTATTCATTCAATAGATCTTTATTAATACCTACCATGTGTTTAAACTCCTTGATCTATATATGAGGGGTCTCACACATTATAGTCCGAGCGGGTCACAAAAATAAATGAAGAAGACAGGGTACTGTAGAATAACAGGGAAAAGTGGGGACTGTGATCTCCTGGGGCTTAAAAGTTCCACCTTGCATGGCGCCTGTTGATCAGCTCTGTGGGTCTGAATATTAATAAGAGCAGTATAGCCAGATGTTACCATATTTTCTAGAGAGGCTAGTAATCTAAATTTTTAGGTCGTTTGCACACTGACTTTCAAATCTTGGCTTAGGTTTTTTAAAAAAATTCTGTACTAGCCTAGTAAAACACACATATAGACTGAAGATTTCCTGACCTTTGATCTCTGTTACTCTGTTCTGTGCTCCCGGCCTCCCTATTCCACCCCAAATACTTGGGAACCCCTCCCTATTCCACCCCAAATACTTGGGAACCGTTTGATCAGGGTAGCTTATTTTAAGGCTTTACTTTAAAATATATTTTCAGTGCTGACAATTCCATGGTAAGTAATTAAAAAATATTGAAACAACAGATGGTAGTAAAATATGTACAATGATAGCTTCATTTCACACATACACTCCCCTCTTGACCCACCCACACAACTGTTAAAATTTTTGCATTAAGAATGGAACTGGTTACAAGCGTCTGTGATTATTGGTGTGGAAAATGCCCATAAATATGGGCACATAAACCATCCAAATGACTAAACAAGTTCTGGTTACATTATTTCTCAAAACAATTTCTGAAAGCAGTTGTGATTGCATTGAGCCTAGTCCAGGCTTATGACTGTGGAACATGTGTGATTCTGCCTTATGTGTGCACAACATTTACATTTAAGATAAAACCACGCCTGTGACTAGAGATCCCAGATCACTGACATTTGACACGTAACTATAAATTCTCTGTCTGGATGGAGTGCCTTTGGAAGCATTTCAAGAATGTCATCCTAAGGTTGCTGTCTGGAGGGCAGAGTTTAGACTATAGGAAGAAACTGCCACTGCAGGAGAGGAGATGGTTATACCTGTTTCTTTTAGCGTTTTATGAAGGTCTTAAAAGCTTCCTCCAGCTACTTACATTCATTCTCTTATCTGCTTTGGTAGGAGGCATATGACTGTTGCTGCTCTCATACAGGTGAGGAAACCTCAGTATAGCATTATGACTATCCAAATCACCTTCTCCAAATAGAGCCATAGGGAATTAACAACAGTAGTCTGTGGTCCTGTATAAATATTTTGTGGGATATGTATTTACACAAGACAAGGGAATATTGCTATGCATTGTCACGAGAAGGTTCTTAATGTTTGGGAATTAATTAATGAGGGAATTCTTTTTTCTGGCAGGATTTTAAGAAGAAGAAATTTTGGAATTAGGAACCATAGCAAAAGAAGCAAAACCCAAGTTATTTTAAGTTTATTTGGGAATAAATCTCAAATAGATACAGAATACCTACAATAATTGCTTTCACTGAAGCCACTTTCTTTCTTTTTAATTTTTAATTTGTTTTTTTAGTTATACATGACAGTAGAAGGTGTCTTGACATATCATCTATACATGGAGTATAGCTTCCCATTTTTTTGGTTATACATGATGTGGAGTTACACTGGTCATGGATTCATATATGAACATAGGAAAAGTTATGTCTGATTCACTCTACTGTCTACCACTCTCCTTTTCTGAAATTAACATCAATAATCAAGGTAGAAAATAAAGAATGTTAAGGGAAGGTTTCTTCTGAAAGTTTTTTTTTTTTTTTTTTTTAATGATCATGATAAAATACTTCCTTTCACTCCAGGTCTCAGTGCAGAAGAAACAGAGAAGCAAGTTGGTAAGATGCTTCATTTACTAGCGTTGTAACTTTTAATAGAAGATACTCCATGTTGTTCCTCAGTTTTAAAATACTTATCATGGCAAAGAACATTTATTCTCTTTACTGGTTTTACTGATGTGTGTGTGTTTATGAGGATAGTGTTCAGTTTTTTATTTTTTGGAGACTATGTAATTCATTTATATAGTTGCAGGGCTCTTAATAATATCTTTTTCCCCTCCTATTTATTTTAGGTCTTTCAATCTCTTTTTTAAAAAAGGATCTCAATAGAAAGGGATCTGGGAATTAAACTCAAATGACTGAGACTTTTTCTTTTTAATGCAATTTTGGGATTAGTCTATGAACAAAGTTAAATCTATTGCTTATATTT
Source organism: Sciurus carolinensis (assembly GCF_902686445.1). Lineage (NCBI taxonomy): Eukaryota > Metazoa > Chordata > Mammalia > Rodentia > Sciuridae > Sciurus > Sciurus carolinensis. The sequence goes on along the minus strand of NC_062218.1, from coordinate 91,296,986 downwards.
AGAGTTTGTAGTTGTCTTAATTCAGTCATCCTGCTTTCCCTTCTCAAGCATAATTCAGTTGGCTTTACATAACTCAATCCATGCCAGTCTACATAATTTCTCTGTAAGTTTATTAGACTCGTTGCCCCAAATTTGCAGCCTCTTGAAACGGCAAGTCCGTGGGCTGGGTTTCACTCTCACACTGTCACATACCTGGTAGGAGCTCAACTTAAACTGTCAATAATGGCAGTGCCAGGATATGCTGGAAATCTTTTATAGAGCAAGTTGAGGACCCTTGGTACCTTTTATAGAAGCCAGAGTGGTGTGCACGCTTTTCACTTTGCACTGCAGCCAGAGCACCTGTTCAGTGAGAGGAATCAGCTAAATTACTAGACGTAATTGATGTTTGTGCAAAACATAGAACATTTGTTTTTCTCTCCTTGTGGTTAATGCTCAGCTTGATAATTTAAATGAGCCTTTTCTCTCTCTCTCTCCTATCCCTCTCTACATTCTATTACACACATTTTTCCCTTTAGCCTTTGTCTCCTGGGCACTAACAGTTGCTAAATGCTTCTTATGGAGAATAATATATTTAGGAAATAATTTCCATTCAAGATTGTAATACGACCTGGCCCTTTTCTACAAACCAGGCAATGAAATGCAGATATGATATAGTTATCTTTCCCAAGTTGAGTCATTTTAAAGTGTATGCACGTAATATATAGTTTTTAATAATCTCTCTGCTCTGGAGCATAAACTGGTCTATGAACAGGACGACCTGATGAAACTCACTTCCCTGTAAACATGGCTCGAGCGGAGTCAGCCAATTTCAAGGCAGATTAGTGTCAGTGCAGAGAGAGCAGGATAAATAGGTGATGAACATCACTTGAAGAAAAGAAAAATCATGAGAAGATCCTATTTCAGGACATGAGGATACAATTGGGGTGAGCAGAATTGGCCTCCCGGTTACATATTCTAAGTGTGGAGCAGTGTGCCAAAGGTACCTGAGAGCTCCTTCTATTGTTTATTTTTTTAATAAAAACAAAATCTGGTTATTTTAAATACTAATTCAGACTCTGTAGGCAGCAAGTAGAATTTGAATCCTCCTCCTAGAAGTTCAATATGTCTGACCAAGTTCTCGCCAACCCACATTTTTAAATGAGTCAACACATGAGCCAAGAGAAAGGGTCATTGTGAGTTTTCAGCGTCATCCTTGCACATGTTAAATTATATAACCCTCCCCATTTGTCTGGATTTGATTACTTTCTCTGATGCACATTGGTTTGCAGTCTGGTGCCTGGCATCATAGGGCCTGTGGTCATTACTTGAGCACACTGTGTGCCCACTTCTCTTCTCTTAGTGTCTCCCATTCACTGGATTATTTTCCTAGTGATGGAGTGTGGCAACCCCAGGAGAGAGGAACAGTCATTTTATCTGAAAACTGTGGATGAAAAAGACAAGGAGAAAATGGATGACATTGTCTTAGAGCATGATCACTGCTATAAATGCAGTTTCAAGCATAAATGCTTGATTTTCATAACTTTAAAAAACCTACATATTATTTCTGCCACGTTTCCTTTTCTTTTTTCCAAGCATACAAGTAGGTCAAGAAGTCTTCTGAGAGTCCTGAAATAACTTCCAGGTTTCTTTGGAGGCCACGAGGCTTCCACTTTTACAACTTACTACTTCCCTAATTTCCTATCTAAAGGAGGAGGAGACAAGGAGAGGAGGGGGACAGGGAAGGGAAGTGTGTGATTTGTTAAGCATGTTATCATGTATATTGTTTCATTTTGTGTTAATTGTCAGTGGGGTTTGGATGCTATTATGATTTTTCTTTAGAAAACTAATCCATATTCCTTTATTTTGTCTTGCTTTTTTCATTTGTCTAAAATGTAGGTGAACATAAGTGTGATCTCTAACAGATTTGGTATATCTGTTTAGTCTTCATTGACTCATAGGTTTGGTAAGTTCCCATGAGAAATAGTCTAGTTGATCCTTCTCTGTCCACGTAAGATTACTTCTAGTCATATCTCAAAGGCAGCTGTTAACTCTTAAATTTATTTTTCTATAAGTAGACTCTGTAGTATTCTTTGGAAGGCACAGATATGCTTAAATTTATTTTTCTAGAAATAGACTGTAGTATTCTTTGGTAAGGCACTGATATACTTAAAGCTAAAAACTTCTGAAGACAAAATTATCTCGTTTTTAAGCTAAATTCTTTCCTTAGAATAAACCCAATTTTGAAGAAGCATTCTTGGTTTCCTTCTGAACAGATACACTTCAATTTGTAGAGTAGATGTATTTCTTTAAGATTGGTGGATTTCTATAAATACAAGTCAACTGGAGCTATTTTCTCATTGGCTTGTATCTTAAAACTGAAAACCACATTAAAACCACTCCTTGAATTTTAAATGTATACATTCATGGATAATGATTATTTTGGGTAGAGGGGTGATAAAAACAATCATCAAGTAAAAGCACTCTGGAGGAGGCCTAGAATACACAAGGTACACTCTCTTGGGTACAGATGATGGGAAGAGCAGTGTGTCCTACATTTTTACCCTCTTTGTGGTTCTGTATCCTCCCTCAATCTCATGCTTTTAGTAGATTTATGGGAGTATTTCAGTTATTTACTCAGTAACCCTAATTAAGGCTGGAGATGTGCTTAACATCTTTTGTCTAGTTCTTTATAGGAAAGATCAGCTTACTACCTGGTTTCTAGGTTTGAGGAGCCTTTGAAAATCATTATTGTGGGGAAAAAATTACTGTGAGCAATTATTCCCATAATTGCAGATCTTTATGTAGTGAGTTTTATTTAGGCAGACTCTATTCTTAATTGAGCATGATCGAACAAAACAAAAATACCTGAATTTGAGCAATGCCATGAGTCAACCAAAGAATTCAGAAACAAAGAAAAACATTGTAAACACAGTATTTTTCAGGCCAGTGGAATGAGAAGTCACATTTTAAAAAATGCTCCCACTCTAGCATTAGTTTGATGGGGATTTTGATGTCAGTCTGATTTTTCTCTCTGAGTGATCTGCTTTGCATAGTAGTCTTCATTTCAGCAGTTTTACTCACTGTGCTATCCAAAGCATTAAACATACCAGTGAACTAAACTGTCCCCATAATGTAATTTCACATTATACCATATAATATCTTCTGCTGATTTATCACCATCCAGATGTTCTTATGTAACTTAACTTCTAACCACAGTTCTGAAACATTTAGGACTAATTTCTGCTATGGCACCATCTTAACTTCTCTCATGGAAAGAGAATTATCTTTTCCATATTTAGGGCTTGACTTGATTTTGAAGGATTCAGTAATTCAATGAAATCATCTCCCCTTTTTCTTTTTCTTAATGTTTATTTGCACCTGTCTTGGATAGTGGGCATAGTATCTGACCTTGTTTTATGTATACCAGGTTTGTTATGAAAGCTAATTCTCTATTTGCACTTTTCAGGTAAGAAACAGGTGCTATTCATAGGTTTTTCTATTTGTATACATGACCTAATATTATTGAGGATTTATCAGTAACCTGACTCAGCTGTCATTCTCTCTTTTAGAAGAATTTATCTGTCCAGATCCCAAAACTGCTTTCTGGCTTGCTTTGAACTGGCTGTTAGCTGCTAATAGAAGCGGGAAGAAATTCAGGGTATGAGAGAAATCCTTTTGCCCTTGATGTGGTGCAACAGGAATGAGCCAACTACTAGGGTGCCTGTGAGAGGGTCCTTGGCTTTTGTATTTTATAGAAGTCGACTTAGAATTTCCATCCATTATCTCTGATTATAAGTGAGAAGCAGAAAATTATGCCTACTCTCTGTTGCCAGTGGGTATTGCAGGAAGCTGTTTTCTTCAAATCCCATCCTACTTTTGTCCATATCTATTGGAGGATTTATTCCCAGGGTAGATTTTCACACCATTTGTAGCCCATAGGGACTACCCACGTGTACTCGTGAAACTCACTGGTACAGAATATCAGTATTAACTTTTCCTCCTGATCATGGAATATTCTTCATCTGATGTGCTTTTCCTTGGCATAACCAGAAGCAGACTTGCTACTATTATGACCACTGACTTTCTTCTCTACCATCACTGCCATTTCCACTTTTGTTCCAAAATCATGGAGTGCCTGCCTCATGCCTTCTTGCATTCCTATGTGTAACCTCCGAGTATTCCAGCAGCAACTCAGTTTGCTCATTCATTGGTTTCACAAATACTTATTGAGTTTCCAATACATATAGTAGGAAATTCACACACGATCCCATAGCTGGTAACTATTAAAATTGATAGCAAGTTGCTCATCAGCAATAACTGTTAGTAAATGCTGTCACTTGGGAAGGAAAACAAATCAGAGACTTTAATGATGTCCATTAAATTTTTTAATGGTTGAGTTTTACACATGAGAAGAGAGACTGGTAGTATTCAGAAGGTGATAAAAGACCCAGATAATATTTGAAATAGAAATGTCCAGGTATTGCATTTAAAGGTTATTGATGCTTAAATTATAAATTTAGGGAATATATAAATCTCAAAGAAAAGTGCTGCTGCCAGTAACCCGAATGGTGCCTTAGCTGTGCTTCTTTTACTGAAACTGATTTTTGACTGCCACTTTGATTTCAGGGATATCAAAATGGGCTCCATCTTCAGGGAACCCAACTTCCTGGTTAGAAGCTTTTGGTTTAGGCATGTATGGCCATTACTGGATTCCAGTCATCCTCTGGTGGCCCCAAAGGATAACTCAAGCAGTATTCTTGGCTTCCTGCCTAATCCATTTGTCTCTCAAGGACAGAATTCAGTGTTTGTAGATTTCCTAAGGGGATTCTGATTGGTTCTTTGGAGAAAAATCTTGATATCCCAGAGCATCCTGGACCTGCTTAGTATTCCCCCAGAGCTAATTGAGCCTTTGGGAATGTTTGCATGTGGTCTTTCCCCTGTGGACAAACCCCTGTGGACATTGAAACAGTCTAGATCCACAGTGGACTCTTCTGGAACAAGGAACTAGGACGAGGGCCTCATCTTTGCTGTGAAGTGTAGACTTAAGCATGCAGGTCAGTGGGCATCAGGTGAACTCCATGTATTCACACTGCATCCTTCATATCATTTTCTGTATGTATCTTCCAGGGTTAGTGGTCAAGAAAATAAACAACTCAATTTATCTGTGCCTCATTGAATGATAAAATAACAGACATTCTCCATTTTAACTGGACAAGTGCTATCTTCCTACAAATACTTATTAGAAATAGGTTCTAATATCTATCTCTGGGGTACAAACCGTTTTTCTTGGTAGTGTCCCATTATTTAGACCCTTTTCTCCCCGCGTCCACTCTGCTTCTACTCTCCAGCCAAGGTGTAACCCATACAGGTGCCCCTAAGAGGTGGGCCCAGTTCTTCAGAGTGCCCTCTCTATTCTTATCAGCTAAGAAACATTTCTATCAAAGTTGTCACTCAATGGAAAGATGTCTGAATAAACAATTTACATTGAATGGACATATACCTATAATATTTCCGTTGTTTTGCCAATGTCTGGTACATAGTAGTACACAATGAATATTTTCATATCCAGATTATTAGAGTTCCATTAAAACCTGATATTTTCCTGTTTTCCCTTTTTAAGGCACTTCAATCTAAACCAGCATTTTTGACTAAATAAATTATTCCCAGTTCATTTTGAGTTTCTGTATATTTAGCCAAATAATTTGGACAATCTCTTTAGGTGCTATGTATATTTTTTTTAGGGAGGGAAGGTCACTCTGACAGCATAGACTATTAATTAATGTGAAGATACTTTGTCCTCTAACATTTGCCTCAGAAAATGTTTAGTTATAGGTCCTTGAATCTTTGTGTACCTAAATTTTATAGGATTAAAATTCTTATCCTGGTTCCTTATTACTAGTTAATATATATAAATGTTGTACACATGACCCTGTTTTTGATCTTTAGAAGATGTCCTGTTGTTTCCCTATAGGAGGGAATTAAAGTTTTTGATCAGGGAAATTTAGGATTCCTGTTGCTATAACCTTTCAAGTTATAAAGGAATCCTACTAACTAGATTATAGTTATTTACAGCTGTTTCCTTGAAGAGCTAAGCTTCTATTCATTTGGTGTTTGAGATGGAATGTGGAATAATTGACATGAGTTTTGCCTGAGAATAGAAGAGAGAGGAGCATGAAGAGGTAAAAAGAAAATGTTCTCATTTATTTTTACCTTTTTAAAAAAATTAATGATCTTTATAAATTTCCTAGAAATAATTCTTGGTTCCACTCTAAACTATTTACTTAAAAATAGCTTTTAAAAATTGACTCAAAACAATATCATCTAGATAATAACAGAGGAATCATTTTTACGTTCCAGGATATTACATTCTGGGTTCTATGTTTGAATTCAGTGGAAAATTGTGTCCGATTACTTAGGGTGAGCAATAGCAATCAGGTTTTGCTTAACTTTCCAAAATGATAAGAGATTACAAATTTACAGGTTATTGAAGCCTTCAGAAGACCCATACTCTGTGCTTTAGACATTAGTCGACTTTCGTACCATTTGTAGTATACTGCTTTATACTTGCTAATGTGAGCAAGATATAATCACAGTCCCAAATGAACGGAACTTCCTACCTAGATAAGTTAAAAGATTCATGATACAAGTACTGGTAAGGCAGCCCTACTCCAAAAAATTCAAAATCTTAAATTCTTTAAAATTGAAACTTTTTGAGCAGAAACATGATACAAGTGACACATCTGTATTGCTTAGTTACCCTCAGCACATTTTATTTTCACTATATTAATGGTATGTCTTATATATATGTGTGTGTATACACACACACACACACACATATATATATTATATATATATTATACTGTTTAGTACTTAGCTGTGAGTAAATTTAAGAAAGTAATTGCTTATTTGCAGCTTTTAAATTCAGTCAGGAAATATGGTGGTGCCATATAACCACAAATTGTCCTCATGGGTGGTTCAGAGCAACACCTTTGCTTTCTTATGGTTCAGTGTATATAAGTTTGTTGCATGCACAAAATTATTTCAAATATTATATAAATTTTCTTCAGACTGTGTATGAGATTGTGTATGTGTGTGTGTGTGTGTATAAAACATAGAGGAACATGTTTAGACTTGGGTTCCATCCCATGGGGATTTGCAGATATTCCAAAATTAGAAAAAAGTCCAAGATCTGAAACACTTTTTTCTCAAGCATTTCAAACAAGGGATATTTAGCCTATAGTTTAAAAATATCTGTTAACTCTACCAACTCTAACTCAGGTTAAGTACATGGTGAATTCTTAAGCATATCAAAAGTAGTTTATACTAATTAAAAGGTAAAGTGGACTTGTGAGTAATTCAGTTAGAGCTACTACTAGTTTATCTTTGTGAAAGTCTATATTTTTAAATACCCGTCTTCCATCTGTATGCTATTAATTGTACCCATATAGGAAAATGAAATCTTTAGCCATCTTACTAAGATTTGTTTCCAGATACGTATAAAATTCAGCATTTTCTCCCCCTTTCTTTGCAGAGACAGGCTTTGAGGTGTTTTCTGTCCCTGATTCTCTTTTACCTCAATTGATGATGTCCCTGATCTGAGGAGAACCCGAAACATGTTGCTAAAATTCTCCTCTGAATATTGAGCACAGATGTTTTGCTGCTAAAATGATATAGGAGTTTTGGTTCTCAAGAGGCCCCAGGATAGCAAGTTTGTCTCTTAAGATGAACAAGGATCTGGGGACCTGGACTTCACTCTCTTCTCATTTACCCAGGAAGGCAGGCAGCTGTACAAGTGGAGCTAGAGTCTAAATCACAGGGTGTTAAAACATATGAAACTTGAATGTGGCAACTGTTATTGTCTGCAGAAGTGAACTCTCAGGGGAAGCTCAGTCCCAGCCTTGGGCTTGGCACTGAGGCTCCACCAGCACTTGGTCACCAGTGAAGATGGCTTTGGAACTGATTTTAAAAGCTTCTCATTGGAAACAAAGTATAATTCTGGCCTGTAGCTTAATCAGATATTCAATGTGCTCTCAACCAGTGGAATTTTTTACTGTTTTTGAGTGTTAATATCCCTAAGGCACAGTGTGTCTCTGTTGCTCTTTGTTATTCCTTCATATGTCTCAGGGGTAGAGGACCATGATAATGAATAATCTCTTGAGATCCTATCACAGGAGGAATGAAACTTTTTAGCAAGTGGGAAAAGAGGTAAACTAAATTATTTCTGAAGTCTCTTTCAGTACTACATCTATGAAACAGTTTAACATGTATGAGTTGGTTCCACGGTGAAAAATGTGATGTTTCTGGAAATTATTAATGCAACTTTGGCAAATGAGCATACTAGAGAGGAGGAAACCAGATCTGAATTACACAGCCTGGCTGGCATTGCTGTTTACAGCCTGAATTGCTCAACTTTAATGAGATCTTGCTACAACTGTATGATATATTTTGCACATACACGCGTATCTTAGCATCTCGTCTTTTAAGTCATTTATATTTGCAAAATACAAATTTACAGTAAAAAGTATTCTTAGGTATTAACTCAGTGCTGAGATCAGAAAATTCCCCTAAGCTCATTTTTTGGAACACACTGACTTTAAGATCAGAGATGTATGGACTGGGGAGATAGCTCAGCTGGTAGTGTGCTTGCCTCACAAACACAAGGCCCTGAGTTCGATCCCCAGTACCAAAAAAAAAAAGATCAGAGATGCATACAATTTGGAAAACAACACATTGACCAAAACAGTCAAATTGTTGTGTGGGTACCCCTAATGGAGCCCTGCAACAGGTCATGTGTGCATATGTTGTATTGTAGTTTTTTATTTTTTTTCTTTCCTGTTAAAGGGTTTGAGCTTTGTCTCTTTTGCTTTGCAGTTTATCACCCTAACTTAACCATTTCAGACATTCCTGCAAGGGGAACTACATAGCAGGAGAAAATGGTTTATTAAAGTATAGATCCTAGTCTCATGAAAATGTCCCTAATTTTTAAATTTGGGTATAGAATTTAGTATCTTATGAGATTTATCTCTAAATGGAACATTCTTTACATTCTTCATGATGTCTTGTGAGATTTAATTTTTAGTATATCTTCAATTGTAATAGCCGTTGGTAACTGAAAAGGCTCTGTAAATTGTAATTTGTGTGCCACTACATAGACTTGTCAAGTACCTTTAGATGTGTGATTATGTAGTCCGCTAATAAACTTTTTTTAAGGGCTGAATTAGGGTTAAAATCCTCACAAAACTATAGAAAGTCAGCTTTGAAAATCCAGGAAATGCTATAGATTGTAAGCTGTCGCAAGAGTTTGGATAAAGAATTTTATTACAAATATTCTGAGTTGTAGCTGGTTAACATTCTGCTTCTTCCTTAGAGTTAAAATGTTGTAAACAACTGGGGTTTGATTAACTAGTGAGATCTCTGAATGACACAAAGGTCAGAAGTGCAGCTCATGCTGTTAAGGTGGGGTGCATGAAAGTTCTGCTGGAAATGAATGAAGGGTGCAGTGTCTTTGATGGAGGAAAGTATTTTAACTAAGTGATGAATTCACCCTGTTTTTTTGAACTGAAATTAAGGAGTTACGTTGCTGATTCTACTGAGAGAGAGAGAGACAGAGAGACAGAGACAGAGACAGAAGGTAGGGGAGGACTATAGCACTATTCACTGTGACTTTTTAGTTTTTTTCTATTCTGCACAGAATGATTTTATGTAATTTTTTTAAAGATAGGATCACATAATTTTAGGATTCTTGGAGTCTCCTGTCTATTGTGCAAGCCTAAAGAGAAACACTGGGTGAGAGAAAAGACTCCAAGCAGCAAACCTGAGTTGGAATGCTGGTTCACCCACTAGCTCTTTAACCTTGAACAATAGTAATGATTATAGTAATGGCCACTATTTTCCCCTTTTTCTATGCTAGCTCTTTGTATACTTCTTATTTAATTCTCTTAGCACTGGAATGTTGTATCTTGCTCTGTATCACATAGCTGGTTAATGGAGGAGCTAGAATTCCAATCCAGCTGTGATTGTGTCTAAAATCCATACTCTTTCTTCTGTATCAGTATTACATAAGCTTTTTGCACTACAAGGTTCACATATATAAAATGAGGACAATGTCAGTACTTAACATCCAGAATTGTTGGGAAGAGTAGAGAAGGTGTTAAATTCCTGGCATCTAGTAGACACATAGAAAGTGGCAGTTCTGATCAAGCCATGTACGATTTGCACAGACCCTTGTGCTTTTGTCTTTGTGGGCTGTTTCCTTCATTGAAAAATATTGAAAATTCTAGTTTATGAGTGTGTTGATGCAGAGACAATTATAATCACACCTGGATTTTTTTTTTTTAACCAGAGATTGAACCCAGGGTGCCTAACCACTGAGCAGTATCCCCACCTCTTTTTGTTTTAGGGTCTCACTAAGTAGCTTAGGGCCTCTCTAATTGAACTTGCAATTCTCCTGCCTCAGTATCCTGAGCTGCTGGGATTACAGATATGTGACACCCCACCAGCTTTCTTTTTGATTTTAAAAGAAATTAAAACAATGTCTGGGCTATAGGTACTGGGTCTTCTCTGCCCTTCAAGAGAAAGGTCTTTTGCTTTTGTGAATCATGTTTCTATTATATCTTTTTCATTGAAATAAGAATTCTGCTCAGCAAATGTACATGGGTATGAGTGTATTTGGGAAGAACAAAAGTCTGTCACTGTTGATATAAACTCAACAGGGGTTCTTAACAGTGGGTATTTATGAGGATGATTGTTACCAGATTAATTTGAGTTATGCCATTTCATCATTTTTTTGTAGTATTCTTTGATATCTGTTACAGCCTTTAGACCTCTTATATTCATACTAAAACTTAGATATAGATAGGGCTGGACTAGTTTCTTACTTTTTTTCTTTACTGATTAGAACTGGCAGCCAGTTTGGGCCCCCTCTTGGGCCTCCCTGGGTTGAAGGCTAGTCTCCAGAGCAGTTTCTCCTTGCTGTGTTCCCTTAAATCCACAACCAAGAACTGATAATAATCAACATTTCCCAGCTTTTAGAGTGAAACTTGTGGTTACCTCAGCCTTCATGGATTTCAGCCTGGTCTACATGTATAACCCGTTTGACTCATAACTAGTTTAATTAGTTGGTGTTCTGGCTGGCTAAGATTGGAAACTTCTCTAGGAGAGGCACTTTTTTGCATCTTCTCAACACCTAAGCATTTAATAAATTCCTGTTGATTGAATGACGGAATGACTGGCTGGCAGAGAACCAGTCAGTTATGTCAAAAGTGCCAATTTGATTGCAGTTAGACTTAATCCATTAAAAATTTAGCTGTTTGCAGTGAAAGTTAGGGGCCTTGCCAAAAGTTTTAGAATTTGAGAGAAATCTTTTAGAATCTTATCAGGATCCAGGCTATGTTCTTTGATCAGTTAAGGAAAAAAATATCAACTGTCAGGCATAACCCAAGATTTGGGGAAAACTTCCACAGTGATGTCTGAACCCCAGCGCTCCAAAAAAAGGTTTTATCCCTCCCGTGGATGGCAGACAATATGCTTGCTGATGCAGCCGGTGATATAATTAAACTTTTGACCACATGCATGACTTTAAGCGCAAAAGTGGCTAAAGCTCTGTGTCTAACATGATTGAAGGGTGGAATCCGATGCTGGGGCTCCTTCAACTAATCTCTCCTTTCAGAGTTCTCCAGAAGCAGGCCTTCTGGGGGTCCAGAGTTTACAATAAGACTCTTTTATACTTAAAATGTCAGCAAAACACTAAGACCAGCTCTTCCCAAAACACGAAGGGGTAAGCCTGACCATTCTTCCCTCTTGACATTTGGTCTAATTCTAGCTCAGATAAGTGGGTGTTGGATGTAATCCAGCTGGAATAGGGCATCCTTAAATTTCCCCATTTCCATGTGCCTTTTGAATCTAACCCTTATCGCTAAAGTTTTACTGAATCTTCTAGATCAAAAAGGGCACATAGTTCTTCCTCTTTTTGTGTATGTGTGTGCAGGGGGGCTGCAGTAATATCTGATATTTAGAAAAACTACCAAATGTTGTTCATAGACACAACAGCTCAGCCGAGAAACTGACTTCATCTGGGAATGGCAAGTTTCCCGTTTTCCCAGGCCACTTTCTCAAGCAAGGTTTGGGTTTTATGTTCACAATCAACTTGTTTCAGAGTGACCAGGTGGCCAGAGTGCCTCTGAAAACCCCTCCGGGTCTGAGGAAATTTGTATTGGCATTTATGTTAGTCATTTTGCAGGTGAAAGGTACTCTGATTTACATTCCACAATCTGATCTGCTGCCAGCAGAGGGTAAAAAATGGGTGAAACTGGCCACTAGATCTTTTCAGATGAAGAGTGAAATATAGACGCTTACTATTCAGGAAAAATTCTCTGACTAAAGCCCAGGTGGGTAGGCAGGTTGAAACAGATTTTTGTGTGTTGGGCTGGAGACAACCCTGGAATGTCAGCCTTCATGGGGTGGGGGAGTTTGTGTGTGCCGCAATTTAACTGTCAGAGTGTGGATTAGAGAGGGAATTTCATCACACCTTAGTATTGTACCACCTTGGCCCCTGAGATTCTAAAGGAAGAGGCTTAGTATTTGGGGAGTTAAATAACTGTCAGACAAGCTTCACTGGACATGTGCCCTCCTCATCATGAACTAAGAATGTAGGTGTTAGCAGCTTTATGAGAATCTTTATAAACAACCATTGTTGTATTTTCCTCTCATGTGAATCTGCTCCAGATGTGCTAAATAAACGGTGTTAATTGATAAAGTCATATGTATAACCTTTATTTTCCTGAGTAAATTTATGGTCCACAAAATATCTGAATTAGTCTTGTCTAAGACAATTGAAAGAAAGGTCAACATAATTCCCCATGATGGATTTTTTAAATGTAATTCTTTTGTATTTAGCATGTTTCAAAATTGATTTTATGAATAGGGCTGCAGATTAACCTTTCTGTAACAGGCTGGAAAAATGATCACTTGAAAACATGGTGCCCCCTAATAGCATTCTTTGTAGCAATCAGAGATAATCTGCTTGTGCGCAGTCATGTTATTAGCTCATTTCCTTAAGCCGTTTCCTAAACTTGTAATCTGATTGCTGTGATGGTCCCAGTTATTGGATTGGGGGATAGTTCCTTTACTAGATATAACTTTTCTCACTTAAAATGAGTATGATAATGATAACAGAAATGGACATTTCCGTGAGAATACTGTAGTGAGAGAAGACAAGAAAACACCATTTAAAACAACCATTTTGTACTCTGCAGATACGTTTAGAGAGCTAGACATTTTGCTTAGATGAGTCCTGGGCTGTGACCATTAATGGCATCCTTGGGTGAGTGTTTAATATGACCGTTTAAGTTACTGTTTGCCTGGCATTTCCTCCTTTAGGAAATGAGGCAGTTTGCAGAAAAGAAATTAAATAAATCCTGCCTTTCCTTTTTATTGCCTTTGAGATTTCCATGAAAACTTTTATTTCTGGGGACCTCTAAGTATATTTGCTGTCGGCAAATGCTGATGTTCTCTTAACTAAATGATTTTGGAAACTGTTAGAAATAGGTCATGCTACATAGGTAGAATTCTGGATGCTGTGTCATTTTTCTTTTTAATTTCACCACCGCTTCCACCAATATCTTGAAACTTCACTAAAACTTTTCATTTCCGTGGTCCAGTTTTACTGGTGGGATATAAATTCCTTGAGGGTAAGGATCATGTCCTGTAGTAGTTGTTTTCATTGTGCATGGTAAAACTTCAGTAGATGATTTTGTAGTTTTCAGGATCTCAGCCATTAGGACTAACTTGCTTAAAAAGGAAAAAAAAAAAAAAAAATCAAGTAGACAACCTATTTGTGAAGATTTTAATAGAAATATTAAAAACTGCTTCAAAAGTGTATCTAACATATTTTATGAACTTACTGGTATTACAAAGTGGTCTCTAAAGGATGTGCCTGAAGGATTCCCAGAAAAAAAAAAAAAACAAAAAACAGGTTTTCTCCTTAGAGAATATAATTGTCTCCTTTGGAATAGTAGATGGCCTATGTCCCGTTGACTAAAATACGAGCCACATGTTTTGGAGAAGGTGTCTTCTTAGCTTTCCAGATTCTCCGTTCAGCTGAATGTTCTTAAAAGTTTTACCAGGGATAATCTATTTATAAAATATGATATTTTTCCCAGTTATTCAAAGATCACTTCCTATCTGTTGGGGGAAGAATTTCTTGCATACTAAGGGCTGTTTTAAAAAATCTCTTGGATCTCTTTGATTAACTACTTGTTATATTTATACCTCCAGAGCAGGACCAAAGAAAAGTTCCGTTTTTATTCTGTATTACATTTGAAGATTTAATGTGAAAGCACATTGTGTGTTGTCAGGAAATGATTTTTCATGTTAGCATTAGCAGAGCAGGGTAAATGCCCTCTGCTGTGGCTCTTTACCATATTAGACAGGGGTGTCCTTCAACATCTTCAGTGATGATAGGCATAAATCAAATTGAGAACAGTGGTATGTAGTGAATTTAGTGCAACTGCATTTTTTAATATGTAAGTAGGCTTACGTTTTTATCTCCCTTATCTTAAGCCCCGTCAAGATCAAACTCAAGCAAGCATTCACATCCACAATTGAATCTCACCAGCCTTTTTCTTTAAGTTAACATTAGTTCAAACTCTTCCCACTGCTTCTGTCAATAGATCTTTTAAAGGCAGGCATTAGAGTTAAGTTTGCCTTAGTCTTTTTTTCCCTCTTCCATAGCTTCAAGCCCAAGGGCTTCTTTTAATAGGCATTAGTTAAGGCCTAGAATTGAGTAGACATTTGTGAAGGAGACTTGAAGTTTGGAACAGAATTGGCCTTTATAGTTTTTCCATGGGGGGAAAAAAATCTTCTTATGAGAATAAAGGCTGCCTACTAATCTGCTACCATCTGGAGAATGGAGAAGCCAGAGGTTGTTGGCACCAGGTCACATCCCTTATGTAAACTGTCAAATTCTTTTCATATTAATGGCATATTGAGTTTAATCTGAGGGGGTATCAGTCAGAGCTTATTTATTGATTTTTTTTTTTCAGGAGAGGACTGTGAGTATTGTTACAATTTGAGAGAAAGACTATGTATCTAAAAGGAGGTTTTGATTCATATAAAGGACTTTTCCTCATACTCACATATTGTTTACCACTTAGTGATGTTCGATGCCATAAGAAGTGAGATCCTTAGAGTTCTTCAAACAGCCCTCCTCATCTTACTTTACTGAAGAAAGTTGGAATACTTCTCAAATTCAATAAAAAGCCAGTTGATTGCTATTATACTTATCTTCATACTTGAAATAAAACAGTAGTGAGTCTAATTCTGTTTTTCTTGCAAATTATTTTGCACATATGTGTACATGAGTATAAATACAGATGTGGAGTTTGGTGCTTTAGGGCAAATAGAACCACTGAAATCACCCCGAGTCTTACAAGGTGCCTGCTCTCTGAGTGGTTAAAAAATAAAAATCCTTTACTTTTTTATTATGAAACCTTTAGCCTCCTGTGGACACAGGGCCAAACAGATTGCGAATGCCTTGACAGCTCTATTCAAAGCAGCAGCTTATTCCCCAAACTGGTGCAGATTGATTTTGTTCATTCTAAAACTGTTCTGCTCTCTCCCTCTTATAAATAAAAATAGACCCACATACTCACTCTCAGACCTTTTGATAGGTAAAGGTTGCACTCTAAACCACAGCATGAAAATCCAAATAATCATGTTATTCCTGGGGATAGATATCTACTGCACACACTAAAAGAAGTGGCGAATAAAAGCCACTCTTGTATATTGTTCACATAGGATATTTTGGCAAAAAACCTCTTCTAACATTTAACAAATGTTCATTGAACCAACAAATAAATGACTACGAACTCTTATCTAGACAGTCTTTTAGTTGCATAAAAAAACATGAAGAAACATAACCTAAAAATTTCAGGAAATAGAATTTTAAATAAAGAACAATTTTGAAGATTTCCAACTTTTGGAAATTCTTTTTGAATTCTGAAATGAGAGCATTTGTCCTTGGGGCATATATTCCACTGGCGCTTCTTTTTACCCCCCTGGTTTCACATGTAAACCAGAAAATGAAAACCAGACCCAATGACCCAAAGGAGATGAGGCATGTTTGTTTTGCCCATTATATTTCTCTGCTCACGCCTAGATGCCTTGCCTTCTCTGTCCTGTGTTTGAAGTTGAAAACTGGGAGCAGACATGAGATTG
Organism: Sciurus carolinensis; assembly: GCF_902686445.1. Classification (NCBI taxonomy): domain Eukaryota; kingdom Metazoa; phylum Chordata; class Mammalia; order Rodentia; family Sciuridae; genus Sciurus; species Sciurus carolinensis. The sequence continues at coordinate 91,280,792 of NC_062218.1, read as the reverse complement.
AGGTCCCAGGGAGAAACCAAGTTCAGCCTGAACTAGTGAACTCACCGAGACTAAGGGCAGATAACGTGAGCTAAAGATACTCAAGTGTGACATTTGTGCCAGTAGGGGAGAGACCCACTGTGCCTTTACAAACAGGTTTCTTTTTGGTTGTCTTAGTGGATGGCACCCAGCTGAACGCCTTGGCGTTGTTCCTTAAGTAAGCGTCTCCAATTGATGATGATGGGAATGAGTGTATGTACAAGCCCTATGTTACATGGGATTTTCTGCCAAAGATACTGAATGCAGCGATTCTGAAGGGAATCATCGTAGGAGACAGTGGGCTGATATTACAAAATATCAGCATGATTTTGCAATCGCCCAGCAGCAAAAGAAGTGAAAAAGAATTAGGTGAAAAGGAAAGGGAATGGAAACTTGGGAAAGAACATGAAAATGTGTGCGTAGTTGCTCATACAAAAAAAGAAACAATGCGAGACTGATTTTAGGCATATTTTGTCGGCAATAAATTGTGCCCTGATGTTTGACTGTAATTTAGTCTTATGCTTCAAGTCCTTCAGTTTAGGACTTAAATAATTATGGTTAAGAATGTCGTAATAAACTCTAGCTTTTAAAAGGATAGTCAAGATTTTATCCAGTGTTCGAACACTATGAAAGATTTTCTTTTATGGCAGGTTTGCTTTTATGGCTTCTCTCCTCCCCAACTTTCTAAACTTCTCACCTGCAAAAGCAGCACTGTATTCATTCTTTTTAGCCTGCTTGTAATTTATCTGGCTGCAGAGAACCGTGACTGGACAAAGATTGTGGTTTTGGGCAGTGACTGTGCTATGACAGTACCTTTTGCTCCCATTGTGTGCTTTTCAGGGGACTCTCCCGGCCAGAGCTCTTTGCCGGGTTCACCAGTCTATCCAAAGAGATCTGCGGGCAGTCTGGAACAGGACCAAGAGGCGGAGTTCAGCGTGGCGGCCAGCAGGGGGTGCCCTTGCCAGATAAGAAGGATTTCTCTGTGCCCGAGCAACTCACATCACGTCCTCTGCCACCTTGTTCTTTTTAGTCAATTTGGCTCAAGATTTGACCCCAGAAACATTTTATTTTGCCCTCTCAGGTCCCGGCCCACACCTGTGTGACTGTTCTGTCTACATTGCTATTTTCAATTTCTTTTTGTTGTTAGCAGTAGACTCTACTTTACCGTAGCTGCCGTCTGGTCAGCTTTTACTTAGAAATTGGAGAGTGGTTATCTTTGCTTCTCCCTGTCTCAGAGGTCAAGTTAAAGGGCACAGTCACCTGCAGGGAAGAGGACCCAGTGTGTTCATTGAGCCTTTTGCTGTTTTACATGACCTAACCATAAAGGAATGTCCCTAGGGGAAAGGAAGAACCTGTTTCGTAATGCAGTGCAGAGCTTTGTTTCTCTCATCAGGGTGACAGCCCTTTGGTTCCTGCCAGTGGGTATGCGATGGGAAGGTGGGAAACTGGATCATGAAAATTCCACGGGCTGGTGATTGCTCATTCTTTAGCCTTCTAGCCAAGAGGATAGCGTCTGAGGATAGCGTCTGGTTCCCAGGGTGGCTCAGTACAGTAATTCAGACAGCCAAACCTATGTGATTAGCATTTTGTTCTTATAAAGAGACAGGGGCAGGGGTGCGGTGGGAGTGGGGAGGGAGTGGGGAGAAGACTTCCCTTGGCAATTTTTAAGCAATTTCAGCATAGTCTGGTGGGAGGCGGATGATTTGAGGAGGAGTTCTGTGTTTTGAAATTTTGATTCAGTGAACTTGATGACTGGACTTTTTCTGGGTAATGCTTTTCCCCAATGGTAAGTCATTTGCACAGGAAAGTTCAGGGCACACTCCCCAGGCTTGTTACCACAATGTGGTGCTTTATGACCAAGAGTGTTTTCTTGAATGCCTGAGTCCCTAGGTTCCTGTGCCCTCTGCCCCATGTTGAATTACAACCTGCCCCAGTGGCTGGAGCGATTCCCACTCTGACTGGGGCACACAGCCACAGGAGCAGAAATCCCACAGCAGGCCCTGATGCTTCTGCTGTCCTTTTCTGAAGGCCCCTGTTCCCTCTTCCCTCTGCTTACAGTCCCCAACCCCTGTTACTCTAGCTTCCCATTCTTGAGTCAGTTTTCAGGCAGCTGCAAATACTGATGTGCTTCCTCCTGTTGAAGGAAAAAAAAGAAAAAAAGAAAGAAAAAAGAAAGAACCCATGCAACAGGTAACCCCCAGGGAAGAACGTGAAATCACTGAGTTAAAATCTTACGTACTTTTCAGAAGGCTCCTCTGTGTGGAGTGAGTTTATTTTGGTTTGCTTTTAGAAGAAGCGAGTTATTTAAGGACATCATGTTCTTTGTTTTTGAATCCCTTGGAAGTAATTCTGGCATTCAGTTACCTGAGGATACAGAATCACAACTCTTTGGTACCTCTTGGTTCTTATTTTGCTCACATAAATGGGCCTGTTTAAGCCAATCATGTGCAAAATAGGGTTCCAAAATTAAATTTCTTTTTCAGAAACTGACATTTATTTTCTGTCGTTTCTTCCTACTATTAACAGAATCATTTAATGCCTGCCCCTCCAACCCTTTTTCATTTTAAAAGTCATCTTTAGAAGCTGTCTTTCCCAGAGCCACATTGTTCATGAATTATATTGTGAATCCATTTGGACACCGACCAGGAGCTTGCTATAATTGCTCACATGCAAGTAAAAGCTTTCTCTGTGTATTAATTAGTTGATACAAGGGATTAAGATGATTACATGAAAGGCATTGCTGCTTCCCTCTGAATAGTTAGACCAAGGTGGGTGCCAAGGCTTCATTTGATCCCATTTGCTCAGCATGTCCCTTGATAAAGGCACAGAATTCGAACAGGGAGGTTTCCCGAGGCATCACAACATAGGGATCATTTGGATTCACTGTTTCTGTGGATGTAAAATGTGGGATATTAATCAAGGCTAATTACATGCACTGGATTTGGAACAAACTGAAGGCCAGTTCAGGGCATGGTTCTCTCTGTAATTATGGACTTTAACCCATTAAAGGTAATTACTAGAAACTAGAGGCCCTTCCGTTATGGGTCTTGCTTCTCAAAATGTGGAATCAGTGTCTTTTACCATTAGGAGGTAGTCCTCTGCTCTGAACTTGGTGTTAAGTAGATATAACCAGCTATTAAGAAGGCCTTGGATATGCTATATCAAGTTTCTGGAGTTAGGGCAATAAGCCAGGTAATCATGGCCTACTTTTTTCCCTGTCAGGAATCTTCTAATATTTAAATTGGAAATAAAAATTGCCATGTATTCGGTTAGGGTATGGAATTGAATATGCATTGTCCTTTCCTAGAAGGCCATTTTCTCTAGTATTGTGTGTGTGTGTGTGTGTGTGTGTGTGTGTGTGTGTGTGTTTTAACAAAGGTAATTTTCAATCTTTTCCATCAGTAAATTCAGCATCTTATTTTTTACTTGAAAAACAAATACTACATAACTGTTTCCCAGTGTGCATTTCAGAGTAAGCTGCCACTTATGTGGTGATGCTCATTTTTTTTAGGGTGCTCCTTCCCAGAGGGTTGGAAAAGCCACCATTGTTAGACTCTTGAGGGGAGGAGAGGGTTCCTCTCTGGTACAGAAAGCCCCACATACCAGATTCTTGTTGCCTGGGATCTCTATAAGGTAGGATGCAAACCTGTGGTCTAAGATTACCATTCGAATGTCCCTGCCCAGGACTTAGAACCTCTTAGAGAGAAGGACAAAGAGAATTCCCTCCATTGGCAGTGTTCCCTAGTGTCTGTTCTTCAGGGACTGAAGTTCAGTGGCTATAATCTCAGACCCAGTCTTAGGCGCAGGATCATTTCTTTCTAATCTTCTAGCAGATTTTGTGAGAGACTTAAGGTTTCTTACAGGAAATACCATTTCTGTTAAGTTCATTAGAGTTGGCTTCTACTGTTAGCAGTAAGAACTTTGGCTTGTATTGGCACTATTATTTGGGTCTTTTTGTCCATCTTGGGATTAATATTATATATTTAATTATACATAAACACAGACATCTATGCTGCCATAAAACACGCATGCATACTTTTTGTATGTGTGCATTTGTTTAAGCTCAGGGAAAGGACTTCGTAGGCTAAAAGGAATCAAGGTAGATGCAACTTGGGATTTATATAAGTCATACTTTCAGCCATTCTAATGTGTGCACTTTTAGAACCACTTTCCATCATGGACATAATTCTGCTGAATCTAGAAATTGAGATGGATTTGTAAAACTATGGAGGGCTTATAATAATTTTACAAAAGTGAAGTTTTCTTATTTTATGTGTAAGATATATTCCATGTTGTCAAAATTTTACTACATTAATCAGGTAACTGATTGCATTACAGGGCTCAAACTTCTAATAAGTCCTGAAGTTTTGTTTCCACTACTCTTGGTTCTTTCATGCCCCACAATTGCTTACACATTCCGAGTTCAGGAGGTTCACCTCCGGGCTCCCCGAGAGGCATTTCTGCATGTTCCCAACCTGGTTTTAAGGGTGTATACTGGAAGAAGAGTAAAGTTCATCCGAGTTGAGGCAGTTAAGCATCGCAGCCGCCTGGTGCTCTGTGGCCTCCTTTCCTTATGATTTTAACCTTTCATTCTTTCAGCACTTTAGTATTAATGCATTGCTGCTGTGGGCATTCTTCCACCGTTCCTTTCCCTTCCCTACCTGCCTCAGCATGTCCCCTCTGTAGGACTTTGCAGGCTTCTCCCTGGTCCAGTCATCTCTAAATTCTTTCCTGACTCTTGTATGGTTGATCTCTCCTATGATCTTTATTTTTCCTCCTTTTCCCACTTCTCCTCCCCTATGAAAAAGTAGAGATACATATCTGTAGATATCCATATCTGTATCAGGAGATAGATACATATCTCCTGGGTGGGGGTTGTGCTATTTCCATGTATATAGAGGAGTATATGTGTGCCTGTAAAAACCTTGAATGTAAATACTAGAAATATACTGTAGCCACATGCCTCACAATTCCCATGCCTGATAGTCTATCATATTCTAAAAACAACACATACCATATTCTTAAAAATATGTGCTGCCTTGGTTTACCCTGTCTGTAGTCTTCAGGGCACATGTCTATTGGTAGTTTAAGGTTAATGATCCTGCTTTTCTAGTGAGATCAGAGAGAAATGCTACTGGAACCCTGCATGGGAACTTTTACCCTTGTCTTACCTTTCTTGGGAGGATTAGATATCTTGGTTTCAGGCATCGTGGCCTGGGGCAAGAAGAGGGTGGGTTGCTGTGTCTCAAACTCTATTTACCAGGCCAGGTATTTTCTCACTTTGCAGAGTAAAGAGATGATTTGTTCAGGTCCCAGGGCCCCAGGAAATGTACACCTTCATGTGCACACACACATTCTGCCATTAGCAGGAGGGTAAGCCCAAGGTCACTGAAGTAAATCAACAAAACTGGAATCTTGGTTGTTGATTGTTTACCTTATTCCTTGCAGGCTCCGTCATATATTCTGGAATTGCTCATATACATTTTTTTTTCTCCTCTGTATTTTAAAGATTTATTTCATCTTTGGCTCTACAGAAAGGAAGTGGAACTTAGTCTGTGGGGACTTTTATTTATTTTTTATTTTTTTTTTAAATACAGAATACCAGTGACATCATGAAATGACCAGAGTCCTGCTTTTTATTAAAGGACACATGGAATGTTGTGTGACAACAGGACAACTCTTTCTCATCCTGCTTTCTTTAAACTATTTGAATCTAGTTTTAAGTTCTCTGAAACGTTTTGTAAAACGTTGAAGTGCCATTGAATAGAAATTTCATGGATTTTTAAAAGTAAATATTAACTTATCAAATTCAAATGAGAATTTAGAGGAGACTGCAGTAAGAAGGTTATTGCCGATACTAAGTTTTTGCTATCTTTGTTCTTTACGGATTAGCTGAGATTAATTAAGGGGATCACAAAGAATTGCATTTAGGGACATGTTTGGAAGTATTTATTATGTAGTAAAAATAAGGACCAATATTCTGTTTCTTAGTACTTTCAAACTTTTGCAAACATAACTGGAAGAGACCCAAAGCCTAAAGCCCAAACGATATTGCAGACAGTGTTTATCGTCTTCTGCTTCCCCTGTGGTTGATAAAAGTTGACTGATGGGATTTGAAAGGAAGCCAGGAGTCTTTTTTTGGATGTGTGTGATGTCTGTAAAGCTGCAGTGATTTTGGGCGCTCCCTCTTGTGAGGATCTATGTATGCGTGACGAGGAATGCAGCATTTAGGTATTTGCTTATGTGTTTCAAAATATCATTAACAAAAGCACTGGAAATGATAGTTTTTTTTTTTTTTTTTTTTTTTTTAAAGCTGGACTTTTTATTGTGTTTTATTATAAACTGCTTTTAGCAAGCGGGAAACCATCTCCACTGACACAGCCTTTTCCTTTAGGTTTGAACTTTCCTGGCAGAAATGGCTTGTCGATAGAGTCCAAGCTAGTTCATTCCCTTTGTGTGTAGAGAATTAGACACATGAATGCCACAAATTAATCAAATGTAAGGCCAGAATAGAAGGCTCTCACCCACTAACATGACTGTGAAAGCTGCTTTGAATAGCAAGGAAAGGACCCATCAAATATACATGAAAAATAGTGGGTTTATGAAGGCCCCAGAATTGTGGGGCTTGACCAGACCTGCAGGCCACCACTTAGAGGGGGGCAAGAGCAGAGGGTGGGAGTGGGAGGACCACCAGCCCAGGAGGTGGGGTTTTTCTCTTTTAAATGATCTTCTTCCATTGAGAGAAGCTTCTGGGAATATCAATGAGCCCCTTGCTGAGGCAGGGTTGGAGGTCAAAGTGCAGGGCCAGCTGCCAGCCTTCCTGAGGGACAATAGCAAAGCCCATCTGTACATATGACAAAAGGGTTTTCCAAAACAGTGTTTTTAGCCACTGAATGAAACAGCAGTTAAAGTAAAATTATGCATCATCATGTAAAATTAACCTTTTCTCCTCCTGATTCTTTCTCAGAGTTGAAAGTTGATTGATTTGGCTCAGTTTTCTTTTTTGTTTCATCTACCAATTTTTTGATTTGTAGAACTTTAATCATTAGTCACTTAAGTTTAAACAATTCTTTGCCCTCTTGAACACTTAGATATGAAAGTGATGAAGGAAAAAGTTATCTTGTGGGTTTTTGTGATTCATGTATCTAGCATTATTTGTCTCTTAAAAATTGGAAAAAATACGTATTTCTAAATGACATAAAATATACATTAGGTACAGCAAGTTTTGTTGTAAATGATGGAAACATAATGCAGCAAAATAGTAACGTGATTGAAATAATTCATACATTCAGGTATTATTTCCCAGAGAAACATTAAAAATCAAAAATTGAACTATGAAAATCTTAGCAAGAACTTTTCAAGCATTTATTCTGAGATACTCCAAATCTGGATTTGATATAATATAATTTATGTAAACATAAACAGAGATGAAACACAAGAAGTCCTAATATTAATGTAAAACAAAATGAGAACTTGGCATGTAAGTCACACAGCACAGCTATGCATACTATTTTCCTGACTCTATCTTGGTAAAATTGAAAGTTACCCATAAAAATACTACTTTGTGGTCTCTCAGCCCTTATTTTTGTTCCTGGTGTGGTTTAAATTTCATAATGTGTTTATTTTTCTTCATTCTCTTCATCCTTACCCTGAAACCACAGAAGGTTTTCAGTGGAAGAGAGAGTATTGTATCACACTTCTTGGTCAATGCCAATTGGTTCCAACGTGCTCTTTCTTTGTGGCTTTCTGTTGGCATATCGTATTATTGGTATTTACGTTTGTCAGAATAGTTCCAATTTTCTGTCTCCTCTCTAGCACCAAATCCCTGAAAAGGTCACATCCAACTTACCTAATGCCCAGGCACACATATGGCGGGGCATATGATTTCTTGGTAAGATGACTAAGAATGGAAAGTTTGGGCTTTTCACATTCAGTCTTTGGAGTCAGAATTCATGGAAACTTTCAGCTAGTTATAGACTTCCAAGATCAGATAGATAGTGATAGTAAGCTGATGTTGGATATTTATGACTATGTATTCTTAGCACATTAGTAATTCTAAATCTGAGACAGGATCCTAGAGAAAACTAGAAGAGGACAAGTATTACTGCAAGATTCTTGCAGGGACCTGCCTACACTATTAGTAATGCTGCTGCTAGGAGATGTAGATTGGATTATTATCAGTAAAAATAAACAAAACTATCCCAACCATGGCATTAGCCATCCTCAGTATCTTGACATTAGACAAATATTCACTGGATGCCTACAGGGTGAGGTACTTTAGGGAATATAATGCAATTTATAATTCTAATATCAGACACAGGGCAAGTAGGCTATCATCCTTTAATAACAGGACAAGCACTGCTAATGCCATCAAACAGATATCAGGTGCTATTGGGATTTAAAGAGAGGGTGAGCCAACTGTGATGGAAAGGTCAGGAAGGGTGGTTAGCAAAGATGGGTGTGAAATGTTAGGATTTTGAGAATGTAGAATGGGAGGAAGGTTGGGAGGTCAAGACAGAAAGACAAGAAGTTAGTTCTGCCTGTAACAGTAATTTGTCAAGCCACTTTGCCTGGAGCATCTTCCAGAAAATGATTTATGCTGGACACTTGGGTAAATAGGCCCAGCTGTTCAAGACTGGGAAGCAACAGGTCCTGAAAAGTATCCCTCCTCCACCTCCCATGGGCCTCCCTGGCTGCAGCCCTCCCTTCATTCCCCATATTGAGGGGATACATATTTCTTGCAGGTGTAATCCTTGTGGAGCATATTAGTTGAGGGACTCTTGACTAGAGTGTGAGAGGTAAACAGTGGTCCCTCTGAGGAAGTCCTCCAATCACAAACCAAGAAGTTGTTGGTACCATGAAGGTAGAAGGGAACTCTGATACTTTCGGTACAATTTGGTGACAAATTGGGAATTGTGCTTTAGAAAGGGTAATTGTATAATGGGGAAGAAACTAGAAAGAAAAAGCCCAGTTAGAAGACTGCTCCAAAGTGCTACTAAGATGGAAGTGAGTGTGGAGACAGGTGGACCCTGAGAAGAGAGTCAGGTGTCCCAGCCCTTGGAAGAGAAAGCATCTGACCACAGGAGCAGAACAAAAGGAGCAGGGACTGATGCTCAGGTTTTAAGGAGAGGGATGGGGGCAGTGGGGATCTTGAAAGAACTCAAACTTGACTTCTTAAAGGTCTGATCATTAAAGAGACTGGATTATCACTGAGTCCCACTCCTTCAACAGGAGTTTGAATCCATTTTTTTCACAGAGTTGGTATGGCTTTAAGAAAGCATTTGCATCTGTCTCAGGACGTCATCATAAGTGTTGCAGGGCCAGCAGGCGGTTATCTTCATTTCCCACTGGCTTTCATGTTGGCTTGTGAATCCACTGAAAATGAGGCCTTTCCCTTCACATTTTACAACACAAACAGTTAGCCCAGTAATTTAATGCCAGTTCTTCCAATATAAATATTATGAGAATAATTCCCCATTATTACCACAAGAAATTATCTGGATGCTAAGAATAATTTGACTTTTTAAGGTCATACATGAATATATTCCTTTCAAACCCAAACATAAAAAATATAAAGGGAGGTTCTTCCAATTTTAATTTTTGTACTAGATTAAAAATTTCTCAATGGAGGGAGTCAGTCTTCTGCACAGCAGGTGTACAATGAAGATTGTCACTCACTGTGGCCTGGCGAGTATGTTACAGATTTGGAAAACATTTTTTAAAAGTTATATTGATGCTCATCTACTTCCTTTAGGATTCTTTATTATTTCAAGTCTAGTTCCAGTTTTTGTATTAACTGTATGTATTTGACTAGAACACACCAGTCACACCATGTTCTGATTTTATTTCAAGTCAAAATTTGTAACAAATATTGTCTGTGCATGCAAATGAACTAATAGCAACTTTTAAACCATTTCACATACACAAGCAAAATACCTAGAATGTTAATTTAGAAAAATATAACCTCAAAAATGGCAACATTGTGTGTATATTTTGGGGGAGGGAGGGATGCACAGGTTTGGGAAAGAGCTAGATAGAATGATAAATGAAAATCTAAAAAGGCGGGCTTCATTTCACTGGTATTAATTTGGTAAATTATCCATAATTTATTAGAGCTTGTAAACATTGTGGCAAATTTTTTTGCCCTGTCAGTAATGAATTGCTACCTCATTAATTTTGTCAAGGGATCAAGAAACAACATTGCTGATCTGAAAGAGAACTCCTAGATGAGTATAGTGGGGTTGGAATTGCTGGTGTACTTAGTGTAATTCAGGGCAAATCCACAAGGCTGTTTCTGGATGTGGGGAGGAAACCTTCCCCATGAGTGGCCTGGACGCAGCTGCCATGGATGGCTGGATGTGCTGGGCTGGCCTAAGTGGGAACAGGCTGTTTGGTATCAGTGCTTTGGGTACCTTGTGTTTCTCTGTGACACTGCCGGGATATGTGTCATCATCCTGGGGAGAGGACTGGCTGAGTTATTGGTATATGTTTATATTCACTTGCTTCCATGTGCATTTGAAGTGGAAGATGGGATAGAGATTATGAAAGAGGTCAGACAAACATTACATGAGAATATTTTAGGGAGAACTTAGTGGGAGAATGTAGAATATCTGTTTAAGCATTAAATTTGGTTGGCTTTTAGTTTCCTCATGGCTATGGGAAAAGAGAAACCTGATTATTCAAATAGTTACCATTTTTTTTTTTTTTTTTTTTTTTTATGAAAGAATTTCTTTTTTTCCTGTCATCCAGAGACCTAGAGCTATTTGTTACTTGGCTCCTAATATAAGTGGGCCCAGGTAGGACAGCAGAGTTTACTTCAAATTTACTTTTGTAAATTGTCTTTTATGGCTTACTAATGACCCTCTGAACACCAAATTCATGACTTTGAATCACAACTGAGAGAAGGCAGAGAAGCAGGAAAGGTGGGTTGCACTTGTGTAGTATGCTGTTATTGTTCATGTGTTTGATTTGATCATCTGACCTGAAAAGCAGTAGAGTGTAAGGAACCTAGAAGTGTGAATAGGGGTTGTATCTCAGACTACATCTCTCTCCCACCTAATGCTTCACTTGCTCTTAGAATTAATTTTTGGTTAAGCACCCATGGGTGTTTGTTTATTTTTATTTTTTATATTTGGTACCAGGAATTGAACCCAGGGGTGTTCACTGAGCCACATACTCAACCCTTTTATATTTTATTTAGAGATAGGGTATGCTAAGTTGCTGAGGCTGACTTTGAACTTGAGATCCTCCTGCCTTAACCTCTGGAGCCACTAGAATTACAGGTGTGTGGCACCATGCCAGGCCCCATGGGTGTTCAAAGCAGTTATTCTCTGTTGGTTGGGGATAAAAAGCACAGTTTTAAAAAATCTAATGTAAAGGTTGCACTCACCTTGCATAACTGGAGAACCAAGGAGGATCCCTGGAGTGGAGTTTCTGTGGTGACTTTTGACTCTGCCTCACCTTTGAGTTCTGCTCTCAGGGAGCTTCCCTTCAGGCACCATTTAAGATTATGGTCCTTAGAATGGATGAGGTGTAAACCTGCAGAATTAGTGGAAGGTGTGTGGGGATAGGAGTAAAAAGAGGAGCTCACTTCTAATCCAACCCCTTTTTTGACAGATGAGGAATCAGATATTCAGGGGCATTAAACCATTTGTTCACGTCACCTAGCATAAAATAAATAGCTTGACTTACATTTGTGGTCAGCTGAAAGGTGAACTCGCTTCAGAGCAGCAGGTGGGAGATGACTCACATAGTTCAGTGGAAAGAAGAGCAAGTAGATAATATTAAAGAATAATAAAGTTCCTTCCAGAGATGTGATAAATGACTTCTAAACAACTCTGAGTTCATTAGTTTCCTTCAGTTAGTGTACAAATACTTTTTTGATTGCACATCTTACTTAAAACTTTATATATGTCATGATGTGAACTTAAATAGATGTAATATTAAAGATAATATTAAAGAATTATTTAACTAATAAGATTAATTAAAACATAAGAACAGGGTGTGTTCAGCTATGTTGTTATACACAAAAAAGGCCAAATTCATCTGCTCACTCATTTATTTGTCCTGGGGTTGAACTGAGGGTGCTTTACCACTGAGCTATGTCCCTAGCTCCCCCCCACCCCATTTTTTGGGACAAGGTCTGGCTAATTTGCTCAGAGCCAGGCTAAATTGCTGAGGCTAGCCTCGAACTTGTGAACCTCCTGTCTCAGCCTGGGATTACAGGTGTGTGTTACCATTGCCCTGCTCACCTGTTTATGATTAAGGCTGCTTAGTACCCAAACAGAAGAGGAAATTCCATTAGCCAATTAGTTAGTTACTTATTTAAGGAAACAGGTAACTGTTTTCTTCTCACTGTCCTCCTTTTATATTATCTGACCCATTGTTTTAAATAACAGCTTATATTTTAAGTAAAAATTGAAAAATCTGTCTGATACACATTATGTAAAATTTGAAGTTTAATGTAATTCATTCTGTAGCTTTCCAATGTAAAAGTAGTCATTAAAAAATAAACTTTCAGTGTAAGAAGTTTGAATCTTCAGTGTTAGAGCCTTTTAGAAAGCAGAGTAAATCTAGTTTTATATAACCATGCTAGTACTCTTAGAATACCAAAGTGTTTTACAATAACAAGTTTGAGACAAAATCTAATATGAAGATATTATGCTCCTTTAGTCAATTTGAAACATATATTAAGCAAACAATATGTTTCAAAGTACATTCATATTCTCAGATTTGAGGTGTGGGAAGCATTCAGCAAGAAGCATTTTTTTTTAAGGTAGATAAACTCCCTAGAAGATAATTGGTCTTCTAGAAGCATTAATGTATATCTTAATATTTATCTTCTTAGTGGGTTTTCTTTTTTCTTTTCTTTTCTTTTCTTTTCTATCCCTTTTCTTTTCTTTTTGAGTAATTTCACTCCCAGCACCAGGAGGACTATGGGAAAGTTCCTTCCAGAGATGTGATAAATGACTTCTAAACAACTCTGAGTCCATTAGTTTCCTTCAGTTAGTGTACAAATACTTTTTTGATTGCACATCTTACTTTAAACTTTATGTATGTCATGACGTGAACTTAAATAGATGTAATCACGTCTTCGATAAAATGTAAAGTTAATTTTCTGCTATGAATTATACTGTAAAAGAAAATTTGTGAGGGGACTCTTAGGAAGTACTCCATACAAACATTGTTATTGTCAGGAGAAATTCATTCATTCCCTCCTCTTGTTAGTGAATAGTGTTCACATGGGCCTAGTAATATACTGTATCTCAAGAATGTTGCAAATAAATAAGACATCCTCTAGAAAGGTGTAATTTTTGTTGGTTTTCTATGAGACAGATGTATATAAAAGAGTCAAATGGTGGTTTAACAAGAGTTATAGTGAATAACCAGAAATCAATTCCCAGACAGCCAAGTCACAATGAAGGTTTTTGGAGCAAATGGGACTGAGTGGGGCTGTAGGTATTGAGTGTGGGAGTCAGTGCCACTGAGGCTGAGGGGAAGCACTGCTGCATGGGAATCAGGGCAGCCCCCCAACCCCAGCCGTTCACAGTCCCAGTGATTCACAGAACCTTTTTCTGTGTCAGTTCCCTCAGATATAAGATTACCTCTAACATCCCTTCTTGCCATTCTGTCATCTAACTGCCCATCATAGAATTTTTTTTGTTTCTGTCTCTAATTTTTTATTTAAACATAAAAGTGCCAGACTTTCTTTTGTTCTTTCTTTATATTCAGATTGAATTCCTTTGCTACATAAATATTTCCCATTTAGATAGTAATTATATCATGGAAAAGCTACATGTTTAGACATATATGACTTCTATTTTTACATATTGAGTCTAAATTGGGTGAGTCTCATTAATGAAACGACAAGGAAATAAGTAAGGCAAGACATAATTAGGACTCTGCGTTTGACCTTTGTGACTAACCTTCCCTTTGCCCTTATCTGCTAAAGCTTTGACCTTCATATGGACAAAGAACAATTTAAATCTCTTTCCATTTCTATTCTTTTTCTTAAAGCTGCTTCAAATCTGAACCTCTAATAAAGAAGGGGATAATAAAATAGCAGGGAAAGTATAATGGGAATTCTATTGACTCTCAAGAAGTTTTGGAAGAGAAACGTTTCTCTTTCCCTAGCTCCATAATAATATAATCATAGTGTGATTTCTACTTTGCTAGACTAGGGACTATTTTGAAAATGTTTAATGAATATAATCAGGTGGTAAGCATTTAAAAATTACTATTTCTTGAAAGCCAGGAAATTATTGTTCAGTGTAAAATGCAAAAGAAAAGGGGGAAAAGCCAGCTACACTTTTTAAACAGCATGATCTGTGTGGCATGGTGTAGTGGTGTTGGGAGTGAGGGCTGAGGCCTGAGTTTTAGCCCCATTTCTGAATCTTTCACGTAAGCTTGGGCAAGTCACTTAATTTCTCTGATTCTCAAACTTTTTATTGTGAAACAATAATAATAGCAATAATTTCTGTTTACCATGTGCCAGGCATTGATCTGAACCTTTTCATTTAATCACTGAGTCCTCCCATCCACTCCATAGGGATGTGAGATCTATCATATGAGAGCAATTTAGTTCTTGCTTTATGTTGCTTAGACTTAAGGTCACTTACCATTTTAGTTATTGAGCAAAATAATATTCCTTATATTTCTAGTAGAAAGAATTTCTTTTTAAAACCCCATTGTATAGATGAGAACACCAACACACACAGAGAAGTCCTGGTAGAATGTAGGAGAATGCTAGGTGAACTAGGACTGAATGCACTTTTATTTATATCACTTGGACAATGTGATTGTTCAGACTTGAGAAGGCAAAAATAACTTTTACCATCCTGCTTCAGGCACATGGCACACAGTGGAGATTAATGCTAGGATATTTGCTACCTGACCTCTTCTCTCTCATCCTTCTCCTTGGACAAATACTTACTGAGCACCTGCCACATACCAGGCGCTGTGATAGAGACCAGGGCCAAAATGTGACAGTAACAGATATGGCCTCTTTCTTAGGTAGTTTACATCTCAGGGGGGAGACAGAAAGGAAATAGTTCCATAAAAGGACACAAAATTATAGATATGCTGAAAATAATGAAGGAGATGTAGATGTTTACAGAAGAGAGATTTGGGACAGGAATCTTGGGGTTTGGGTTCAAGCAGTCATTTAATTTCTTTCCCTACGGTGTTATGACTCATCTCCCAAGTAGTGATTAGTTACTGGAGGGACCTGAATGAGATCAAAATTTTGATCAGAAGTGTCTTCATTAATAGCTTTTCATTAATGGAATGGGAAATGGAGTGATGAATTGGCTTTATAAGTGCATTGGTTCAGGTAACTCCCTCTTGCTGCAGACCACTAGATTTGAGAAATTTATAAGAAGAGTGTTATGGGTAGGAGAATGGAGTTTCAGGTTGAAGGATAGAAAATGTTAATTTTACTTTGATCCATGTAAATAACTTGTTCAGGTTTTCTGGGATTTTTGTTTGTTTGTTTTGTTTGTGTGTGTGTGTGTTTTGGAAAAAAACTCTTATAAAGATTAAGAATGCATGCATATAATAGCTTGCATGGTTCCTAGCACATAGTATGTGCTGGATTAATGTAGTTCTCCTATTTACTAATGGTGTGAGTGAGACTAAAGTGGATAAAGTCCTGTCCATGAAGTTATGGGCAGTCTTGATGGAGTTATGACATTTATCCACAAAGGCAGTGTAGAATACATGTCAGTCAAAGAGAGGAGAGAAGCAGTGGATTTGATTTACTGACCAAATAGG
The DNA here is from genome assembly GCF_902686445.1 of Sciurus carolinensis. Taxonomy (NCBI): domain Eukaryota; kingdom Metazoa; phylum Chordata; class Mammalia; order Rodentia; family Sciuridae; genus Sciurus; species Sciurus carolinensis. The sequence goes on along the minus strand of NC_062218.1, from coordinate 91,265,003 downwards.
CAGTAAGTGGTGTAAGGGTTTAGGAGGCAAATATTTAGAGAGGCAGGTGTGGAGAAGGGAAACATGGTTGTGTCCAGAAGCATAGAATAATCCAGTTTGCTCAGGATGCCTGACCTTTATCGGTGTGTACAAGTGGTGAGCTGGAGAGTGATACTTAGAAGGGACCAGGAGGTTTCATTTTGCACCACAAGAGAAGATTCCCTTCCTTGCTCAGCCTCTCTGACATAACATGAGACTAAAGTAGAAAGAATGTGATTTTAACTCTGTTCTTGAAGTGGAGCTTTGCACTAAGTTGGTATCTTACAAAGAAGTTCCTTTCCATTATTTTTAGCTTGAAACCTAATGAACAGCTGCAGTAAAACCAGATTAGCTGTGTACACTCCTATTACAGAAGAATGTGTATATCTTACATCTAACTTTAAGCTATTATCCATTCTTTGCATTCCTTTCTTCTGTCACAGATTAATTAAACTCATGTTGTGGTCAGCACTTACTTTATGTAGCACAGTGATTAACATTCAGTCTAAAATGACTAGATGAGTAGTTAAGGGGATAAAAATCTGTAAATTGATGACTTTTAAAGCTCAATTTTAGAATAACAATGAAATATGTAAAAAAAAAAAAAGTAAAGTTGCCATTTCCCTTCTACAGTACACATAGTGGTATATAAAAATGGACACAAAAGTGCCAAGAAAATGTTGAACATGGGTAGCTGCACAAACAGGATTACAAAACTGTATGTTGGCTGACCAAACAGATTAATGGGTGATGTATATCTGGCTATCTCAAGGTTCCGAAGGTGTACCAGAGTCAGATAATGAAATTGGCTGTCAGGTAATCTGATTTGAGAATTCCAGTCATCTGTGAACTGGTGTGTGGGCTAATAAGCCAGGAGTTTGCCAAGATTCATTATTTTTTTAAGCTGCTCTACTCTCTACATCTGCCTCTGCAGGATATGTTAAACAAAGTGTCCTGCATGGAGTTAGAGGTGGGGAACCTGTGAGAGGGCCCAGGTTGCAGAGAACTGCTGAGGCACAGCTCCAGATTGAGTCGCACGTTTCCCAGTTGTTCATAGCTCAGTTAGAGAAGGGCACAGCTGCCAGGCAGACAGCCCGTTGATCCCTGGACCTCCCGGCTGGCAGAAGCTGCTGTTGCAGAATCTAAGAACATATGTCCCTCCAAAGGTGTTCAGAGTGTGAGCACTTGAATCTTGGCTTCGGCATTTAGTAGCACTTTGACCTTGGCCAAGATACATGGCCTTTCTGAGACTCAGTTTTTCTTTCCATGAAGTGTAGATTTATAGTGGCTGATTCATAGAGTACTTGACGGGATTAATGCTGATCTCACAGTATTTGGTGCAGAGTAATTTGTAGATATAATCAAAGGATTAAATAAATATAGGAGTCTTTGCACATCATTGATATATATATATATATATTTTTTTTTTTTTTGCCCATCAACTAGTTTCTTCCCACCTCCTTTTTTTCCTGAAATGATTATAATTGTTTCCCTTCTCTTTCAATTAAAGTTTCAATGAGTATAAAGAAACCTCACAATTACTTATTATTCGTAATGTTTTGTTTTATTAGAATCTTCCATGTATTATGCAAATATTAATTGTTCCCATATCAACAACATAGAAGAATCACTGGCAGTAATACTTCTTTTATTTTGGGTACAAGATTCAACTGGAACATCAGAATGGAAGGAGTCTAAAAAAGGTGCTTGAAGCTTTAATTATTTTTCTTTATAATACAAATGAATTGTGTGCTTTTAATGTACATCTGTTTATATTCTAGAGTACATGATCTCTCCCTTTTGTAATTTGTTAGCCTTGATATATTTTATAAGAAAACAATTAAATGCCCCAGTAAATTGTCTCGCTACCATTTTAAAAAGAGTACAGAAAATGACAGGGGCATCAGCTAACGTTCTGGACATCCACTGCAGTTTTTTGTTTTTTGTTTTTTTTTTCTTCAAAGAAACTCTTTTTATTCTGCATATGGCATTTATCATGAAATTATTCCACTTTTAAAGTGAAGTATTTCAGAACTTTATTAATTTTCTTTTATGAAGAATTATATTTTTTTCCCTTCCAGGCTAAATAGTAATTGAAAACAACTGCAAAGATAGAAAATATAATGATATGTAGAACTTGCTGGGTGTAGGATTTTTATTTTTCATTGACTGTCTGAAGACTTAGTCCCTCAGAATGAGTATAACATATATACAATTTAGACAAAAAATTTCAATATTCAGTATGCTTCATTTAGTAGAAGCAACATCATGGAGGGAATTGACTTTTTTTCACCTTTTCACTTCTGCATTTGATATTTCTCAATGCATATGGAAGACAACCCCAATCTCTCTGGATAGTGAAATCTATTGAAAACCTATTTTTTTCCAATATCTACTCTATCTTCAGATCACAAGTATGCAACGTGATGTTACATTTCAATTAAAATCAAAGCAATAATTGGCATATGCCTACAGTCCCAGCAACTCAGGAGGCTGAGGCAGGAGGTTCACAAATTCAAAACCAGTGTTGGCAATTAAGCAAGACTGTGTCTCAAAATAAAAAATAAGAAGAACTGGAAATGTGGCTAGGGTCAGTCCTTAGTACAAACAAAAACAAAACAACAGCAAAAAACCCCAAAGCAATAATATCAGAATTATGAAAGTGTTACCTCTATTATCTATTTATTGAATTCTTTAGAAGTCCCATTGGATATGGAAGAAAATACATTAATGTCAAAGCAGTGGCCACAAAGCATAGTGTCCTGCCAGGTAATTGCCCTACACTATGAGAGGGGACAGGCTGTGTTAGACCGACTGGAGCTTCTCTTCAAGGTCAGGGTCTGCTCTGAATGAATTATACCTAGGGGAGACATGAACTGGAGATGATTTCTCCCTTTAGGGATATCAAATCTAATGGGTAGGGTTACTTTCCCTGGGGATCCTGTGGCTTTGACCTCATGGAGTAGATTCCTTTCACCAAGATTTGAAAGTAGGGACAGTAGGGCCATAGAGGAGTTGACAGGATCTTTCTTTTTGGCTCCCATGATTCCTGTCCCTGTGTCACAAATTCTTGTTACCTAACACATTCACAGCCCAGTCCATAGCAGGGTCACTGGTGAGTGCAGAGGAGGCATTTAGTAACTTGTCCTATTGTTAGTGGTAACTGCTGCCTGCCGAGTTTAATAAGGCCCCTGGGGAAACCCAAGTAAATACCTTAAGTTCTGGGGTGTTCAGTTGAATTGAATCAGTGGCAGCTTCATCCCCATTGCTCTTTCCCTCTTAGTATATTTCTGTTGCCTTGTGGTTAGGATTTCCCCTCTGGGAAAAAATTTATATCTAAATCTAATTCCTTAGAGAAGATCTGTAATAATAAAATAGCAACTTGCATTTGTTTCTCCTTTTACAGTTTTCAAAGTACCCTCATATTCATTGTCTCATTTATCCCCCAAACAAATCCTCCCTCCCATGTGAATTATTATTGTCCTCCATGTTTACAGCTCTTAGAAGTTGCTGCTCAAAGTGGCAGAGCCAGGAATTGGACCCAGAAATTCTTTTCCAGAACATAGACTAGTCTTTTCCATTTCACTGCACCATAGATGACTGTCTTCAATATCTGGTACATGAGATAACATTAAGATATTCTTTTCTGGACTTTCAAGAAATCTTTATTCCTTTGGCTTTGTAAAATAGAAACTCTGTGAATATACAGAACTATGTGATGAAATGAAGCCCATTCCTATTAACAAGTTTTGGCTGATACTATATAAATTACCAGTTTTTATATATAACCGAAGTTACATTTTTAACAACATCCTGCTCTCAGTCGATGCCAGATATTCTTCATTAATGGATCAATGAGAATGATTAACGTAGACCTTGGAGCCTGTAGTCTATCATTTCCCAGTTTTCGTCTGTCTAATAAGTTACCTAAAATTTCTGTGCCTGTTTCATCACCTGTTAAATGGGAATGATGATAATAGTACCTCCCTCATGGTTGCTTAAGGATCAAATGAGTTAATACAAGCTGAAAACAGTGCTAACCTTCTTCTAATCAGCCTTCAGTTAATGTTGACATTTATTATTCTTATTAATATCATTATTGATGTAGCAATTCTTTTTCCTCACTTTGCTACTTTCATTAAACATAAAGCTAGTATGTGGAAAACTCTTAGGCACTTTTCTACATTTCCCGGCAGAAGTTTCCAGTGACAATTAAGAACACTGGTCATGTTGTAAGCCACAGAAAGTGGCTAAGATTGTGTAACTCGGCTGAAGCTAGAGTTTTAAGAAAAAGTCATTTTATTTTATAGTTTATATATTTGGCAATATTAAAAAATTTGAGTCTCAGTAAAAAAAGACGAGAGAAAGAAATTGCTATAAAAATATACTTTTAACTGAAAGTCTTGGTCATTGAGGGAAAGTAGTGGAGATTTTTCAGCTTTGTAAAATCTAACAGCCTTTTCTTTTTGTTAGGCTTACATACTTGGCTTGTAGTTCCTTCCCAGACTCAAAAAGATGTATCATTCGTAGGAGACGTTATGTGGGGAAATTTGAAGTAAATGTTCAGAAACATCAGCTCTTCTACTTGGATAGGTGAGAGATAGAATGAAACAGTACTGTGGAGAGAAGTAAAATGAGTAATTTGCACTTTAATAGTCTTATTTCATAAGCACACTGTCTAGTAGAGAAGAATATGAAGATAAGTAGACAGTCGTTAGAGTGGACCAGAGCACCCTTGTATGGATCCCTAGACCAGCCTCCAGATACATGGGTCTCTTTTAGACTCTGAGACTGAGTATTTAAGGGAGATTCTCATTGCATTGCAGTTTTCTTGCTGACCAAAGGGGAATAACAGAACATGTCATTACTACAGAATATTGTTGTGAGAATCAAATGAGTCATGTGTAAAATGCCTTAAAAAAAATATAGCATTTGAAAGATGGAAAAGTATGGTGGTTTTAAGTAGGAGCTGGTCAGACTGCACATTGCTGATTATGGCACAGACCCTGTGGCCAACAAAGCCTGAAATATTTATGCTTTGACCTTCAATAAAAAGGTGATAGACCTGGGGTAGAGCATGGACTCTAATGCCTGTTGGTCTGAATTTGAATCCTGGCTCTGCACCTACTGCTGTGAGACCCTGGGCTGGTCAATTAACCCCTCTCTCCATCAGTCTCCTTATCTATAAAAACAGGGCAGTGATGATACTGATGGCCATAGGGTGGCCAAGAATAGGAAATGAGTTAGGATATACAACTGTACTATTAAAAAACTCACAGACATTGCTTGATTTTTATTTACAGATGTAATTTAAATACCTTACTAATGTAGGGTACTACTGGACTAAATGAAAAACTGTAAGGTTCTGATTCTATAGCAGTTAATATTTTCAAACTGAAGGTTTTCAAAATTACTAAATTAGGGATGGGGGTGTAGCTTAGTGGTAGAGCATGTGCTCAGCATGTATAAGGCCCTGAGTCCGATGCCAGTATTAAATATTATAAATTGATAATCATGGAATCTGACTGTGTATTTTCCACTGTACTTAGCAGTAATACTACTTAGAATGCCACAGTATTATACCCAGGATACTACAACACTGGTACAGAAAAGTTCTAAGGATCTATAAAAGTTACATAGCATATTGTCAAAGAATAACCTTTGAGGTGGCTTTAGTTGAGATTGGGCTTCCCTATGATAGTGGCCAAATTGAAATGAAGCTATAAAGGTTGATATTCTATTTGAGTAGAAACTTCTAATAAAACCCATGTTTTTTTGAATATTGAAAATGAAGCAGAAATGATAAGGGCATTGTAACTAAGATATATCACATGCATTTTACCATCTGTCTTCATACCAATACTGAAAGGTGTGTGTTTTTCTTCCCAGTTAGGGAATGGTGAATTGGAAGCTCAGAAAGATTAGATAATTTGTCTTAAGATACAGGTGGCATGAACATCACAATATCTTCTCAATAGTACTGTCAAAAAGGAATAAATTCAAGTCTCCCGTGTTCAAGTCCCAACATTGTCTTTCATAAACATGAGGAAACTGCTAGATTATATGAATGGTCATATACTGTTAGTATTGTTTAATTGAATCATATTAAAATATTCTATATTATTCAGTTGTTATATTAACATATTAAATTGAGGGCTGACCTCTCATGGTATTGCTGATAAGATGTTGCTGATGTTTAAGGACTAGCAGTTTTGTGCCCATCAGACATCAGAGTGTATCTCAAAGCATCTCTGCATTTTTTTGGGACCCTGTACTTGGTATATGAGAGGTATTTTAGAATGTTCTTTGCAGTGTCTCTTTGCTTTAAAAAGACCTTATAGTGAGCAAGCCCCTACTTGAGAACAGATTGCCATTCTAAAAATGTGTCTGGCAATCAAAAGTCCAGAAGCTGAAAGGTGGACATATGCCTTACAAGGAATGACTTCATTTCCAGAGAGCCTTAAGTACTGAACAATTCCTTTTTATGTTTGAGAGGCACTGATTCTGTCTGGATCAGGCAGCCCTGTGGGTAGTGAGAATCTTAATAGTATGGGAGCAAGGAAAGATAGAGCTGCTTTTTCCTTAAGACTGGAGAAAACAGGACTCAGGGTAGCCATGATCTTAGACTGGGTCAAGACCCAAGCTACTGCTAGGACTCATGCAGAACCCTAGGGGCAGATGTTCTATGCCAGAGGGCTAGGCCTTCTCCTTTTCCTCTCACCACCATGGGGAATCTGGGACCCGTCATGCTTTAGATGAAGTATAAAAAGATTGAATTTGGTACCCAGGAGCTTCTAAAATATGTGGATGCTCAATAGGGATGAGCACAGAATATGATAGTCCAGGGCCATCTGTCCACAAAAACCTCAGTTTACTCTCAGGGACTAGATACTTAACTTTAACTTTCCATTTGCTTGAGGGTACTGGAGAGTTACAACTTATTAGCTCTATGAATATGGCAAATTATGAGCATCCTTAACTATAAAATGAAAATTCTTTCCTTGCCTGTCTCAAAGATTTTGTGAGGATTATATGAAATAATGTTCGTTTTATATAAGTAAAGGAATTACGGCATATAATTCTTTGCTGATTAATTTCCAGACAGATTGAAATTAGCGAAGTACCTATATGTTTGAAAACCTCAGTATTTTTGGACACTGTTAATCAAAAAGAAAAACAGGGCTGGGGTTGTGGCTCAGTGGTAGAGTGCTTGCCTAGCATGTGTGAGGCACTGGGTTTAATTCTCAGCACCACATATAAATAAATGAATAAAATAAAGGTCTATCAACATCTAAAAAGGAATCTTAAAAAAAGAAAAAGCATTCTTAAAGCTATCATGCAAGTCATTTACAATTTGGATTTATGATTATTATTTGTAGCAGTAGTACTCTAAAATGTGTTGGGACCACTATTTTAGGAAACAAGATTCTTGGCAAAGTTTGAATGAATACTTCCATTGAGCTTGATTGTATAGATAAGAAATATCCTGCTTGCAAAAATGCGAGTATGTGAGGCTATATATATTCTCCTTCAGCGTGTGAACTGTCATTTTACTTAATTCAGACACTGAAGGTCCCAGGGATCTTAATCTTCTCTGGAATAATCCTCTCAGAGGCTCTAGCTTGACTAGACTTCTGCCAGATTCCACTTAGCACTGTTGAACTTGGTGGAGTACTAGTTCTATCACCATAATCCACTAAAGCCAACACACTTTTGAAAGTCTGCTTCCTACAGATGGGGAAAAATGACAGGTGGTTTCCCATTTTGCCCATCTGGGTCTAAAACAAAGGCACTCAGCATTAGTCCCTACTTCTGCTGGACACTTCTACTGGCAACTCTCACCAGCTATACATTTCAGTTCTGAGTTATTTATGTGAGTGTCATAGCACAATGTATAGCAGGAATCCAAGCAAGCATTTCCCAAATTTCAGGCTTTAGTAAAGCTTGAAAGCTTTTGAAAAGCTTACACTTAAAAAAATTTTGAAGATATATGTACAATATTCCTTTATTTTTAGTTGTTGTCCTTGTAAAACCAGTAAGCAAAATAGTCATAACAAATATTTTCATCAATGGTATTATTATGTATATGATATCCAATTTTCCTATACAGTTAGGGTATGGGAAAAGTAGAGTTTTGTTTGATTTTTTTTTTTTTTTTTTTGTTATTTGTTTTATAGTACTAGGGATCAAACCCAGGGCCTTGAGCATGCTAAGAAAAGAGATTGTTTTAAATATTCATTTGTTTAATAAAATTTATTCAGTTAGGAACTTCAAAAAAATTTTAAGGAAAAATCATTATGTGGCCACCTTCCCCTTATCCACCTCAACCAAAATAATGAATTCTCTTCTGATTTAACTGTGAATTTCAGGTCAGTGATTCAAGCTGTATTTCCTTGGGTAGGTCAGGTTGCCTGTCTGAACCTCATTTTGCTCATTGGGAAGTGAAGGTTCAGATAACTTGATTTTGAGAGCTTCATCCAGATTCTATTCTAAATGAGGTTTACTCTTCACAATTATCTTTTAACATAGACAATTATAGGATTTTATATAGCTCTTCTTAGGAATGTAGAGCCTATAACCTAAAAAATAAACCACTCTCTCTGAAATTGAAAGCTGTTTGAGAACAAGGTTTTTGTTTGTTCAAAAAAATATAAATTCATTTAGGCCAAAAGCACTGATTTTAATATCAGATCTGTAGGTGATTTTACCAAAGTTATATTACCTTGAAATTTCTGGAAAAAAAACATGATTATCCAATCTCACACAATCACCCTTTGTAATCATTCACAATTAATATATGCAAAAAATCATCTTATGGTTAAAAATCAAAAGGACTTTCATATGAATATATGATCAACTTACTTTCTTTGAATGCATACAACTCAACCAAAAATGTTCTGCCAAGGGTAAACATTAATTCTGCATTTATTTGCATACTATGCCATTGCTTTCATGAGGGGGCCTTGTATTTCTTTGAACAACATCAGAGCCCTGCCCTGACATTTCAAACTAAACCTAGAACCCCTGACCAAGAGAGCTTTATTGTTAGAAGGTTTGGAGGATACTCTGTGACTGTGTAACACCTTTACAGTACATAGTTCCGGAAGTTTCTGTTCTGGGCGGGGCAGGGGGAGTGAGTGTTAGTAAAGGAAAACAGCAAGCATGTCTTGATCTTCCTCTAGAAAGTCAGATCTCTCAAAGGTAGGAGTATGAATTTCCAGTCATGTCATCTATGGGAAAATGCCTTGTTTCAAAGACCTTCCTCTAGGGGCCTGAAGGAAGTTGTATCCTCTCTGCTTCATCTACTGCATCTGAAAATCCAGTAAGGCCAGTGATCCAGTATACCCATGATCTATGTGCACAGTAGAATGAAGCTACAGTAAGCAATACAAAAAGCCACTTCTTCTGCAACTTGATGAAAACAATCCACTTGTAGTTGCTTGGTTGTCAGCATGAGCTTGTCTCTGTGACTTCTTTTCTGCTCCTCACTTCCATCCATCATTGCAGAGAGCACAGAAGAAGGAATATATATAGTGCCCTGTGCTTGCTTAGGCCTTAGCAAATATCAATTCATCACCAACTTGCCCCTACAAGGGACCATTCATTGGCATGTTAGAACATTACAATTTACCCAGTGTTCCCTGGTGTCGAAGGAGTCACGTGACCGGATCTCAAAACAAAAAGAATTCCACAATGTGCTCTTGGAGTTATTAATAAAAATAACTGCTGGTTGACAGGGAAGGCATATGGTAGATTTAAGATGCATGGCCACAGTATTTTGTTTTAAAAAGCATTCTTTCCTACTTCTTGGCGGGGTGGGAGAAAGAGAGCCTGTGAATATGTTGTGCACCAGAAAAAGCTCCAACCCTGAGAAGCCATTGATGAGGTGTTTCAGTCTTCACTAACTTCCTATTTCATTGCTCTGACATTGAGTCCTTGTAATACAATGAATAAATGTAATCAAAGCAATTGGCTGCCTGAGATCTTTTTTAATGCACTACTTCGGACGCAGTACATATGCTGTGCAAATAAATACAAAATTAGTGTTCCTGTTGGAAGCGTTTGGTGAGAATGAGTGATTTGTCTTGCTTATGAAAGGTGCATACATTTCCGCTCATAGTTGTTAATCAGTCAGCCTCTTTCTGCTTATGGATTCAGAGATGGAATTCATCATTTGTCAGCGCCTGAGCAGATGTGCTGGAGACGACCAGATTGATCCGTGAAGATCAGCAGAGCAGCAGCACCAGTGCTAAGAGGGCGGCCCCTACAAATTGTATTATCTTTTGAGACTGTTGTCTATTAGCTCTATTCTATATTGCAGGGAAAAAAGGAAAACTACCTTTTTCTACTTTTCACTTTTGTATTTAAAAAAAAAAAAAATGACCACTTTTGGTATAGTTTAATGGAAATGGAAAGCAGCCAAATCTCTGGGTAGAGAAGTCTACTGAAAACCCATTTTTCCAAAGGCCCTCTCTCTCTCTCTCTCTCTCTCTGTCTCTTTCTTTCTCTCTCTCTCTCTCTCTCTCTCTCTCTCTCTCTCCTGATTTCAAGTTTATTTGATGTTGGGTTTCAGTTAAAAACAAAACACCAGTGTCAGGATTGCAGAAGTGTCATTTGCTCTGTTGTCAAACTGCTACAGACAAAATTTTCTTTTAGTTCATAGAAATAATTTCCACCAGGACAACATTAGAAGGCAAGAGACAGTGTTTTACTGGGAGAAAACTAATGGCTTTCTAAAAGTTTGATTTGCTTTCAGTCTGTGCAAAAGGCCTGTTGAAGCCGAGTTGATTACAGAGCCATCAAAGGCCCTTCTTGCCAACAAAACTCCTTTGCACTTGTGTACGGCTGAAAATTGCTGTCTGGTGCCAGCAGATTGAAGAGCTAAACACGAGCTGCTGAGATGCTCCATGTAGCTTTCCAACCATGGGTTCTTGACCCTGGCCTGAAGTAGTTAACTATCTAGGAGCCACATGGTTTTCTGTGGGTGTCAGGAAAAACAAATACATCCTCATCTTTAATTATGAATGGACACGAGTGTAGAGGCAGAGGTATCTTTCTTCAGGAGGCTGACTTATTAAACTCAGATGGAGAGTTCATCATGTCTCTGCAGCCCCCACAACTGCTTCTGCAGTTCCCCCTCAAGTACTTTCCTTTGGGTGATTTCTGTTTGATCAGATTGGTAGGAAAACAATTTCATACTCAATATACCTAACATATAAGATCATCAGGAATAGTGCATGTGTTTTTGAAAATGTGACCCAAAGCTCTGGACACATCTGGTTTACAGCTGGCAGTACTGAACCAATATAAGACTTTCAGCCAAGTCCTGATGGTGTGACAGGCTTCCACATGCATCTTTAAGGCAAGTGAACTTCAGTGTGTGACTTTTATTTCCTCAGTTAGTTGAGGTCCAGGTAGATCTTCAGGAGAAGAATGTGTGTTTACTGCCATTCACTTTTTAGATGTTGTCAATTCTGTTTGTCAGTTTTTTGTTTTGTTTTTTTTTTTAAATCACATGGCTTCAAAAACCGTATCAAGGATGGCGATGTGGACAGTGATAACTAAAACGACAGTGTAGATATTTTGTGAGATGAAGAATTATTAGAGACAGTAGTTTATTGCATGTCTGAATAGAATTTATTCAGTTCATTTTTAGCATATGTTTTATGGCTATTAAAATGTGCTGAGCATTGTGTACAAATTTGGGGTTAAGATTTGCATACAGCGTTCTCTGCTCTCAAGGCCTCAGGGAGAGTGGCAAGTAGAGCAATAGTGGATGAAGTAGTGAGTGCTGCAACTGAGGAATATTCCAAGAGCCCTGAGGAAGGAGTGGTTCCTTCTCTGGGACCAGAACCTGAACTGCTCTTGTTCCTTAAAAAATTGTTTAAGTAGGCTCTCAAGATAATTTTCAGAGCTTACAAGGATATATTATTTACTTTTGCAAAGTGCTGCTTTTGTATAATTGGAAGTTCAGTGTTTTATTTTTATTCACAAAACACAGCATCTCTCTAAGAACAACCTTTCTCCTGGTGTATGAGGGTCTCTGTGCTTGGTACTCGGAGGTCACTCTCAGAAACACGCATGCTTGTTCTGCCTGGTCCCAAGGTGTTCAGAGACACCACAGATGCTAAGGTGACAGTTTTGTGATGCTTCATGCACTGCCCTCTTAAGAGATTTTCAAAGCCCTCTGTGGGCCTGAGCCCCAGCATTTACTCTGAATGTTTTATTCAGCAAATGCCAGATCACTGAGCTGTCGTCAGAACTGTCTGATTGAGCACCAGCAAGTGCTCGCTAGGAGGGAGATCCTTATTGCCCATTTTCTCTGTTTCCTAAATGATCTTAATTGCATGGGTAAGGAGGCATCCATTCTAAATCTCCCTCCCACCAGGGGTGATTCACACAGTAACAAGGTTTAGATTACCCCAAATGTCAGGACCCCCACAGATATAATGGGCTTCCCTCCAGGGCCCACCTGACAAGCTGCTTCTCTTTCCAATACCTGTACTGCCCAGAACTCTTGGACGACACCCTAATCCTCTGCCCCCTTAAGGTGTCAAGGGTCTAGAAATGCTTCTCTCTACCTTTTGGGTTTTGTTTTAATTTTTAGAGTCCATGTATAGTTAGATGTTTGGCATTCTTAATCTCATTTTAAAGCATACTAAATATTAAAATATATACCATCTCACCAAGGCTAATATCTAGAATATGGAAGTTTTGGTTATAATTTACATTTTGGCTTAATGACTTCTGAAAAGTAGGAAATCATAAGAAAAATATTTCAATCATACTTTGGCATACTCAGCACTTTGTTTCTCTTGTTGCTGTCCTTGTTCTTCATTTGTTTTGGTCAGCTTTATTCCCAGGCAATAACCTTAGAACATTTTGTACCCTCTCAATATAAATTGTATTTAATCAGCACGTCTGTAGCAATAATAACTAGAAAACAGTTAAATTAAAAAAAAAACACACACACACACACACACAAAATAAAACATTTGAATTGCTTGCCTTTGCCAAGATGTGTTCTTTGTGTGAATTTTGGGTGAGGAAAATAACTTCCTCCTCATTCCATCAAACCATGAGCGAAAGTAGGGGTAGAATAGCATTGTCATATTTGAAAAAGGAAGTGATTGACAGTGTCACTTAAATTCAAATGTCTCCTTAAAATAAATATAAAAGGGCCTTTGAAGAAGTTGCTTTCAAAATCCTTTAAAAAAAAAAAATCTGGAGTCCCCAACTTTTGTTCCTTTCTACTTTGTTCTCTGACTGATAGGTGAATTTAGCTCCCATCGGAGTGGAGGCTCTGGGAATGCACATCGGATGTATCAGATGTTGTGCGGCCCTGCTGGGCGGCCCTGCCCAGGAAGGGCTTGGAGCAGACCTGCGGGTGCTTCCCTGCTGGCTGCTTCCGTTTCTTGGGAGCACAGGTTGTGCTGCCAGGCTGCGTGGCAACAGTGGAAAGTACATAAGTGGGCTTAGCGTGAGGCCATCACTTTATTTTAACTTGTGACCTTCCATCTTCCTCTGGATATTTGAGCCTAGAAAGAACAAGTCTCCTGTGTGCTGCCTGTTGGGGGGGTGAGGCAGCCTGCTTATTTCCTCTTAGGTGATTAAAAGTGCTTCCAACAATTGAACTAATAGTTACTACAACTGAGATTAGAAGCGCCTTCACAGCCCAGACCTTGTGAAAGCTGATAGCCATCTTCAAATAGCAGCTTTGGTATATGCAGTGTTCTGAAATGCCAAGGGACGTGTCGGATCAGCTGATAACCAGGTGAACGACTTTTCCCCAGTGCATGTGTTAGTCATATTTGCCTGTGGAGAAGGCATGACCCTCTGTACCTCCCACAACGGCTCCCCACCCTGCTGTTAAACCACAGCACAGATTAAAAAAGTTAAGTGAGTAGGAGTTTTTGAACAGTCTGCAAGTTGCAATTCTGCTTGTGATACCTGGAAACCCAAGTTCACCATTTTCACTTTCAGAGGACAGACCCTGAATCACGATATCCTTTCATGACCACCTTATCCTGATTTTACACCATCTGCACTTGTCCTTTCACAGGAAATTCTCACTGTGCCCACAGGACCAGAGAAAATGGAGCTGTTATCAGAATTGACTTTGTGTTCTCTTTGGCAGTTTCCTTTCAGTACAGTATAGGGGGAAGGAGACCCTTATTCTTTATTCTCCAAGACTTTTAACTTGTTTTTTGGAAATAGTCTCCTGATACTAAAAACTTTTAAATTACACAAGGTTTAAAAAGACATGTGGAAACACATCTATTTGTTTTTTTTTTTTTTTTTTTTATTCCTTAAAGTGTGGCCTCCATCATGTCATGTCAACTCAGAATTTGGAAAATAGGAGGGTTGGATATAACCAGATCTTAATAAAATGTCAGCGCTTTTGTTGGAAAGTTAATTTTTCTTGAAGAATTTTCAATGTTAAATTTTTTTCTGAACCATCTGCTGGAGAACTTGTGACATTTAAGGACGTTCACTCATTCTAAAAAGTAAAACTACAATCTATTTACCAAATACTTGTGAAAATAACTTAGATATCTGAAGATATCTTTATAAAAAAGAGATTAATTAGAATAGCGGCTGGTGCATTTCTATAGGTCAGCTATGAAAAGTCCTTACATGTAACTCAGTTAAGTTCCTAAAGTATAACTCTTACTGTTTTTCTATCCTCTTAGCAAGTACAAATTGTGTAGCTTCCGGCTACTTAGAAAATTATTACTTGTTCTTCATTGCAGTTTATTGGGCTTGAGGTTGAAGTGTGCTTCAACTTGGGATTTGTGTGTGTACATACACAAAACTTGCCTGCCAGACAAAACAACCTAGTCTTCTCCGTGCAATCTATAACTGATGTATGCTTCCGATGGATGTTACATTAGAGGAAATTGATCATATCAACTCTAATTTGTTTTGTATTATTCATAAATAAGTCACGGTGTAACTGTGAAGATTTTTTAATTTCTATTTTTAGTTACTGATTATATTTTTAATCATAAAATTTATCATTTGTAACATTTGTAAAAATGAGTTAAGAATTCAGATAATTGCTATTAGTAATTTGATGCATTAACTTTGTTTTTCTTTGTACATATGAAAGTTTTGATTTGTTTATTCTTTCAATTTAGTTGTGATCATACTGTGAATATAATGCTATAACAGTTTTTCTCAGTTATTTTTACATGTCATTGAAATATTTATGAAGTTAATTTTTATTAAAAATTTTAAGCAGATATCTTTATCATTGTTCTGATGATTTCTTTGGGATAAAGTCCCAGAAATAGACTTTCATAAAGACTGAACATTTTGAAGATTTTAATGTATATTGAATAATTGCTTATGATAAGCTCTTACAAATTTTTATTCCTAAAGCTTTTGAGACTATCGAGTGATCTTTTCACTCACTTTAATAACTCATAGCAACAGTGATTGACTTTCTACATCTTTGATTACCCATCAGGGAGGACATTTGCATGTATATTGTACAATTGTGTTTTTTCTCGAATCTACTCATATTCCTTGCAATACTGTTTCATAAAATTACTGCAGAAAGTTGGTCAATAATCAATTTTTTTCGATGACATCTTTATTTCAATGAAAATTTTTTCTTTTCTAAAATATGTAAAAGAATAAATAGGATTCTTTTTATATTGCTTTCTTTTATAGCCTTAGCCAATTTATATAAACAAGTTTTGTCATATATTCTTGGTCTGGTTTCAGATTATACATTAGAATAACTATTTTGTGTTCTCTCTTAACTATATATTTTAGTTATGGCATAATTATGTATGAGAGTTGTATACATTTTGTATTTTTCTTATTTACTTTTTGACACTTAACCTCTCTCCACCCCCAGAATAAATCCTCATTTTCCTTGAGTCAATCTGTCAGGTCATCTCTCTGGGAAGTAAGCATTCCCTCACTCTCTCAGGATCATTCAGAACAAATATTCTATGGGTAAAGAAAAGTTGATGAGAATTTCTCTTGATAGGCAGACTTACCAATCTTAAGAATCCCAACATGTAGTATGAGGCAAGAAGCCATCAGCTAAGGTATGTTTTCAAAACCCTGTCTGACCTCTAGCTAAGGCACTTAATGCTGTTTTCCGTGACTCCCTTTCTTCCCTTTCTCCTATTTTCCTCCAATGATATGATGACTGCTTTGAATACTTTTAAGAGCTCTCCAAGTCAGGTGATCCTCTACTCCCTCCCACCCCCCGCCCGCCCTCTTTCCTTCTTGCCTCTAATCTCCCTTCTCTTCGAGGCATGGTCTTCATGCCTGTAATAGTCATGGATTGAGTACATTACCAGCAACCAATTTTTCCATTGCTTTCTCTTCCCTAGTGTTCAAAGGAGCAGCAAATCCCTTGTGGAATCAGAGTTGGGAGAAACCTTTCACATAAAATTTCTCTCTCTTCACAAATGGTGTAGCTCTTCTTAGCATCATAAATTAAATTATTCCATGTGTCCTTCAACAGTCCATGGATGGAAGGCATGATTATCTTTCTGAGAAAATGATCAGAACCATATTCAAAGAACCCAGTGTCTTGCAGGAAGATCTGAAGCACATATTGGTGTGTGTGAACTTTCTGGGACATGAATGGGATCTTAAAGTCTATTCTTTCATTAGCGGAGTAATGTACACTCTGTGTATTATGCCTCACAAGCTGTGAATGTTGTGATAGTGGCTTTTGTTCTCATGTGTGCATTGCAAATTGTATAAACCAGAAACAGAAACCATATCAAAGTGAGGCAGCCTTAACAAAAGGAAAAAGTTGAGTGTCTCAAAGAAACCAGTACATAGAAAGGTGCACAGTCTCTCCCACCCTTAACTCCAAAACCCAGATGTTCCTGTGATGTCATTGTAACGGAATCCAGACTTTACTGATGGGATATCAAATTATGAACATAACATAGAGTAACCAGTTCATCTTTTCTTGAACGTTTTATTCCTGCTCTACATTTCTCCTGGTGAAATTTGGATTTCTGGTGCCTTATACAGTTTCTTGTCCAGAGTAGACACTAAAAAAACTGACAGCTGGGTTTACTGAATACATTTTACTCGTTTTATTCATAGTGGGTGCTGTGAACTGGTCAAGACAACCCTCTCAGCTTTCTGCTCATCTAAATCCTGCCCCTTTTCCATACATTCCTTGGCCATCCTGCTCAGACCATCTTATGTTTCTTAGTCATATAATAACTTAAATTGAGCATATAAACGTTTGAGTCTATGCTTAAGGAAGTTGCAGTCTCTAAGAGAGTAAATGCAGTCCTTGTACATGTCAGAGTGGGAAGCATGGTACTTTGTACATAGTTGAGGCTCAGTAAATAGATAAGTAATTTGTTGTTATTTTTTCTGTGAGAAGATGAATTTGAATGGACAAGTCTAAGAGCAGAATCTAGGTGCTCTCCTGTGTTGAATAAACTTGGTCGTAGTGGTAAATTTTTCTCAGTCCCAAACTATGTACTAAATGAAAATTGGAGATACATCATTTGTGGTATTATTTTTAGCCTAAACTTTCCAAATTGACTATAATGAGATACATTACATATACAGTTTCTGCCTTCCCTCTTTCTACGTTTCTCTCTTTATGCATCTCTTAAGACTCAAATGTTCACCTATCAAAAGAACTTCTTCACCTTTCCAACCTCAGTCTGCCCTTTCTGTGCAATCTTGGAAGACAGTTGACTCCTTCATCACTTGGTATTTGCAAATACTACAATGTATTATATGCTAATCACTTGTGTGTGCCTGGCTTCCTTCCATACTAGTTTGCAGCCTCCTTTGAGACCTCAGGACCATAGTTTAATCCTTTTGCATACTGCACAGTAATTAGTGTGATGTTTGTCCCAGGATTTAGGGAAGAGCATTTAGAAATTTGGTTTGCATAGCTCTGTTATAACTTGTGTGACATGAACAGATCACTGTACCTCTCTGAACCTTAGTTTTGTCTTTGGTAAAATGTGCATGATCTCATTGAATTATCATGAAGATTGAATAAGATTATGGGGAAATAAGTCTTTTTTTTTAATTGTAAACTAATATACTAATAGAATATATTATTTTGTTGTTACTGGTTGATTAACTTAAAACCATAAGTATTCTTCATCTTACTGAGTACAAGTTCCTTGAGGGTGCTCTGGGTTCTTGTATCTCCAAACTGAGAATTGTGCCTGGTGCATAGTTAGTGCTGGAAAATATTTTTTGACTGACATATAGGAAGGCTTATTGAAAAATTTGTGAGCTTCAGTTTTACATATTTTTAACAAATCCTTTCTGTCTTAAAAATCGAGACATATTATGTCTAACTGCATGTTAGGGATGGTATGTGACAACCCATTTGAAACAAGATTATAAAGGGTATGCTGCTAGGTGTGCTAGGCAAAACACAAACGTATTGAATAATTTTTAATAACAGTTTACATGACCACAAGCAACATAAAGATGCAGTTGAGTGGCTTGTGGTAGGAAATGAAGGGAAGGATTTGAAAGCAGTTATAATTCTTTATGTCAGTAATTTTCTACCCAATTACATATTGGAATCACATTGGTTACCTAAAAAAAGAATTCAGATGCCTGGGCTCAGGCCCAATTAAATTAGGATTTCTTCTTTGTGTAGAGGGCCAGGCATTATTGCAACAGTGAATGGTATGAAATGGGCAGATTATTTGAAGATTTCTATATGCTACCATTTAAATGTCTTATTAAGCTTAGATTCTTCCTTAGCAGGGGGAATGTTGAAAAGTAATAGCCCAGGAAGAATTGAAGGACTTGTGTAGTGTCTTCTGAATCCTATTAAACTTTGGTAATTACTCTTCCACGTCAGTCAGGTACACTGTTGGAAATGTGCAAATTTGTGTAAGCAGTGGTTCCTGCCATCGGTGAGTGGCTGGTGAAAGGGATTCAGAGGATGCTGTGGCGTTAGAGAAGAGCAGAAGGTGCACTGTGTCCTGAAAGAGCCAGGTGAGGATGGAATAGGAACTTCCCACATATTGGGAGAGGAATTCTGGCTATTTATAAAACAAACCACATGTTTCTTCTAAACCTTGCTTGCAGTGGCTATTCCATCAGAATTAATTGAGAGTAATGATAGCAATGATCTTCATGACTGAAATTAATTGCTGACTCTTTCATCCATGAGGACCACAAGAGACAGCTGTCACTGAGTAAAAAAATGGACCAGACACTATATTTTGTGCATGTATGACTTTGCCAAATCTGGAAATTTCTTTTTAAAGCTTATCAGATTATTTCTGGTGCTATGAAAGAACTCCGTTTTCTATCTTAAATCTAAGAATACCTACTTTCTGTTCTCTAAAAAAGGATGATTTTTTAAATTGGGGATCGATATTATATTTTTCTTTCCAAACTTTGTCATAATTTTATCTATTAGTTTTGTTTTCCAGTCTTTGAAAATTTTTATTTTATTCTTGTCTCTTTTTTTTTTTTTTTGTTTTTGTTTTTGTATTTTTCCTTTAGAGTCATCCTAGTCTCAGTAAGGGCACAATCAGGCCCTTGTATTGTAGGAAGAATCCTTTGAAGTTCTTCAGCATTATTTATCATCTGATACTACTGCTAAATTACTTTCTTTTTAAACTGCACACTCTGTTGTTTGTTAGCTGGGGGTCATTAGGCCTCCAGTCTCTTTTCTCCTAGATCTACAAATAGTCATTGTTCACCTGGTATATGCGACATTTATTTTTCCTTTCTGAGTCTGCAGTCCTTTATCTACCTACTTACGTACCCACCACTGTCAAATGCCACTCTGCCATTACCCACCTCTCTTGGACAATAGGGGTTATTATCCTCTATTTATACCCCAGGTATAAGAGATAGCTAAATGAAATAGGTCCTAATACTTTTCCCCTCTTTTTCTCGGAAAGGCATCCATGTAGGAAGGTATATCATTTTTTTTTTTCCTTCACAAAAAAGTATAGAAAACCACTTTTAAAAGGAAGGCAGAATATTTTCCTTAGTGACGAACTTCCATTATACTTTTATTTATTTATTTTTCACGAAAGAAATTCATGCTTTATAGAATCAGACTCCCTTTGAAGCTATGCCATTTCCCTTTCTATCAATTTTGTTTTCCTTTAGAACATCATTTGGTTGATACATTTCCTGGTATCCTGTTTAGCTGTCAGATTTTGATAAGCTTCCTGGGGAACTCACATGCACTGCTCATTCATTTCACCCCAATCCAGTGCTGCTTTCCTTATCTGTGGTCTACCAGAAGTAACTTGGGGTTAAGGTTTGGCACTTCTGCCTGGTGTTTTGGCTTTGGCGCTGCAAAACACATCACAAAGCAGACATAATATGTGTACAAACACCTAGAGACACTAGTAGAATCTTGTCAGCTGAGAAGCAGGAAAGCCTCTGAAATGTGAAAGGGAGAAAATTGTGCTGAGTGTATTTATGATGGTACTTTTGAGTCTGTCATTGAATCCACAACTGGTATTAAAAGCAAACTAGATTTACATTCCCTATCTTTGTTTGCTCTCCAGCACTAGATAAAAGAGTAATTAATAGCTCATGGAGTTTGCATATGTTGTTCTCTCTTAGCTCATGTGTTTACATGGAAACACTCACCCACATACACAAAAGGAAAGAAGCCTCAAGTAATGTTCCTTACATACAGGAGATAGCATCAGAACTCCTATAGTGTATACATCCTCCAACTCTGTTTATGGTGAGAGTCAAATCTTGAAGTGTTTGCTGCTCCCAGGTTTAATTGGTTTTATCTGCTGTTATCATAACAACCTTATCTCTGCAGACAGTTGCATGGATAATATTTGGAGATCAGAATTCAAGCCCAGACACACAGTGTCATCCAGCAATTAAATGTTATTTGATAGTTCTGTGTGTGGCTCAGGTGCCGGGGAGCTCCTGCCTCTGGTTGACAGTCTTTATAGCATCATAAAACAGTTCTCAGGGGAAATCCGGATATGGAAAGCTTTCCCAATAGAAGTGGCTAGAAAAGCCAAGGTAAAATGCGGTTCAGCTCTTGTGGTGGTTCCAGTCATTGACTGTTGCCTAATGACTATGCAGTTCAGGTCTGAGAGATGTTTAATTATTTCTGTTATTGCATTTTGGTGAAAAGATAAAGAAGCTGTCCAGCTCCGTGACATGGCTGCTGATGTATATTTTGGGGAGAGTCCATTAAATGGATCAACATTACTTTCCACATGCCCAATTTAATCCCTATATGAGAACTACATAAAACATACCCTTTGTAGGAGAATTCTTGATGGATGTTTAACTGCATGGATCTAATTAGATGCAGAGCAAGACTTTCCCCAAATGATTAACTGGCAAGATTAGGTAGACCTTCCTTTGTTTTGTTGGGATTTGGGCTTTATTCTTGTAATATTCCTTTTTATCTTTTCAAATGAGTTTCTGAAAGCAGAAATGGAGGCAAAGCAAGCACTTGACACAGCTAAGGTTTGAAGAGTATTATAGTTATTCTTCTGGGCTTTTCCAGGAGTGGATTACCTCTTTAACTTCCTATGGCCTGTGTTGGGGAGATAGAGAGAAGCCTGATTCAGACTTCTCTGTAGGTGAAGCACTAAAGTGTTCTGCTCATTACATGTTTTAATTGCTCAGTTGTGCCTGGAATGTAGATTAACTCTCTAACACCTGAAAAAAGATTCCCCCTTCATATTGAGAGCAGTAAAGATGAGAGACAATAGGATGACAAATGAGATCGCTAAGTGGAGCCCTGATCAATAGAGAGTGCTGTCCATTTGGGTAATGGACATCCCTGTCATCTCAGCTGTTAAAGAATTCAGCAGAGATGAGTCCCCAAAGGTCTGCAAAGTATAAGCATCCAATACAGGATACATTACCACCTCCCTTCCCCAACCCCAATAAATAAAAAGGTGCATCTCAGGAGTTCAGTCTTTAGCTGCAGTAAGCTGTCGTGCATGGAATTTATTGTACTCTATTTTCAAAAATCTGTGCACAAAGCAGGAAGACAACCTGGAGAGTGGTGGGTGGGGGAATAGTTTTTGTTTTCTCAGACCTTAAGGTGGTGTGAACACCTTAGGTAATCTTGTGTGTTGAAAAGTCTTCATGTTTAAAATTAAAAGGTTGTTTAAATTGCTCTTTTAAAATGTTCTCCCCTCCACCTGGTGATTTCAAGCCAGCATATTTGGCAACCAGGAAGCTTGACGAATCACTTTTGTCAGACAGCCATATGGCAGGTGGGGTGGAGGTCACTGTGGTGCCCAGCCTTCCTTATTCAGATTAGTGCCACTTCGTCCACATATCCAGTTCTGTCAGAGGACCGTTCATGGTCTTTCCTTTCTAAATACTTTCAATATGGCCAATCTCTATTTTGAGAACCTCCAGGTTTCTTCTATCCCATGCTGTATTGTAGAGGTCAGATGGAGTCTCTTTATCTCTCTTGCTGCTACTCACTTAACCCAGCTAATTCCCAGCGGGATCACTGTAACCACTGGCTGCTAGGCTCCCTGCTAAAATGTGTGTGTGAGGATTTCCGGATGGTTGTGAAAAGGAGCACAGTTTCACTGGGCAGTCAGGTGTGGGTCATTAATTTTCAGTGCTGTTGTTTAACTATTAATGAGGTCATGGCCCCAGGGCCAGACTGACTTTACCTATCAGATGTCTCCCATCTCCCAGCAGGCCATTCACCTTTAGTCAGAGCTCTCCACTAATAATTGTCCCATGAGGCGTTCACACGCCATTGCCTCATCTCTTAACCTCAGCTTCTCCTAGATAAGAAATAATTCCTCCTGCCCATCTCCCCAGTCATCCATCTTCACTGGGGGCCATAAAACAAAGCCGTTCCCATTTTCCATTAACCTCTATGTCCTGAGACTTAGAGCCATATATACTCTTCTTCTTCAGCAAGTGGCATCTATTTGCCATCATTTTCAGGAGGTCTTAAATTATGCAGAAAGGCAGGCATCACCCCTGTTGACCTAGCCACCTACTTTACCTTTTATTTCTCTCCTCTTTACCATTGCAGTTGATAACTTGTAGAACTCAGTAAAGTAATTCACAACTGTCAGCATCTTTATTATATTGCAGCCAGCAGCAGAAATCGTAACCTGAAGGGATATCTACTAAATCAAGATTTCTGTAGCATAAGCAGTGTAAATGAATTCCTGCACATTACATTATTATTTTTATAATGTCTTTATTAAAGAGGAAAGGACAGGATGCCTATTTCGAACAAGTACAGCACGTCCAAAGACTGAAAGATTCATGAGATTAGAAAAAGCGCAGTAGAGAACCTAAGCCCCAGCTTCTGCCCATTTGGAATCACTGCCATATCCTCAGCAGGTCAGCAGCTGGCCTCTGCTTGGCCGTGATTTCACCAGCAGTCAAGGGGTGATTCCTACTGCTTCATCCTCCTCCTGTTCTCTAGAGCAGCACAGAGAAAGATCTGTTCTGCCTGACAGCCCTTCAGGTACTGGAGGATAGGTACCATGTTTCTGAAACAATCTCTCTCTAGCCTCAACATCTCCAGCTTTTTCAGCCATTCTTCATTTGTCATTGTGTTCTGCAACAGACCCACTGTTCTCTCTTCCCCTTCACCTGTCAGTGAAGGTTTAGAAGGTGGCATTCCTAGTACTGCAATAGTGTCTGGTCTGGCTACACAATATGAAATTATCCACATTGGTTACATTCCTTGATCTGGACTCTAGGTTTTTATTCAAGTGACCAGGATTACATAAGGTTTGGGCGGCAGCCTTCTCTCACTGGTTCATGGTAAACAGAGTTCTCTCAGACTAATTCACTTGAACATTGGTGAACTTAGAGACCCATCCTATTTTTGACCCTTTGGTAGATGACTTTTTTGAACCAAAGTTTAGGACTTTAACAGATATTTGTGTTAAGAAAGCATTTTGTTGAATTCTGAATCTCTCTCTTTTACAGCTTTGATTCACTGACAGTTTTTAATTTTTAAAATTCTCTTTATAAAGTAGAACATGTACACTGGTTAAGTATATAACTATGGCAAAAAGAAATAACAACACACCTGGGTACATCTTTACAGGAGAGGTAATGTACAGATAAACAACCATCAATCCCGGCTGCCTTTTATGCATGTCATCCCATTAGGAAACAGCATTACCCAGTACTGTATTTCTCATGCTTAAGAAAACACTATATGGTGGATATTGTTGTTACTTACTTTACCAGAGTGGAAACCAGACTGGGAGACATGGCACTAGTAAGTAACGTAACTAAAATTTGAGCCCAGAGCTCCTACTCTGTCCCTCTTTTCACATTGCCTTTATGGCCATGTTAAATTTTGTATGTTCACTTGGCTTTTCCAATATGTTTCCAAATTCTTCAATATTTTACGAAGCCCATTTGAAATCACAGCAAGTCAGTGGATTGGAGGCCAAGAGTAAAATGTTCCTGTGATGGAGAAAACTTACCCTGTACACTATTTGTAGTAGCTGCTTGAACGTTTTATAGAGGTTCTGGTTCTCTTACCTTCTAGGCACATGGATAAATTGTGTCTTTCCAGTCACTTGAAATTTGGTGTGACTATGTGACTAGCTGTAGTCAACCAAATATGACCCATGTTACTTGTAGACAGGAGTTTTAAGAAGGAGTATATTCTTGACCATACTATTTTCCCCCTGTGGCATGACCATGAACAAGTTTAAAGTCAGTAGCTGTGTATCAACCTTGTCCCTGAGTGACTATCATGAGCAGAGCCCCTACTGATAGTAGACACACAAGGTGAGCAAGAAATAAATCTATGTTTTAGCCACTGAAACTTGAGAGTTGTTTGTTATTATTTCATAATCTAACCTATTCTATTACAACTAATTTACCAAAGTTAGAACTTAATTGAAATGTCTGCAATGAATCCTAACCTTTGTTTAAGACCAAAAGAGAAAATTTGCACTTGCTTAAACAAGTTCTTAAGATTGAAATACATAAGGCAATGCCATGTATAGGTAAGACCCCAAACCTCTATTTTCTAATTGTTTTAGGACACTGTGGAATCTGCCTTTGTATATTGGATGCTGTCTTAATGTGGGATCTCTCAAAAACAACATGTATCAGCTGCTTACATGCTAATACCTTGTTCGGCAGGGAGAGTAGTTGACTATCTAACTTCAGGGAAGCAAGAGTGAGGAGAGAAATGAATTGAGGCAGGAAAGGTAGGGGAGCAGTACAAGGTGGTGTTATACTAAACTGGCCGTGGCTTTAGCAAAAAGAGAGAGTGGTTACTTTGCCATCTCAATGACACCAGAGAGGCTGTGTTTCAGAATCTATCTGCCTTGGTTCAGTGAGAAGGAAGGCTAGCAATTGACCTTGGGGCTCCTAGCCTTTTCCTGTCTCTCACTGGTCAAAATCTCATGCAGTCCCAGGCTCTGTTGCCTGCATACTCTGTGGGTCTAATCAGACACTGTGCAGGCATGATGGGCTCTCCTTGCCAGGTGTTTCCTTGGGCTCTCGTGTAGGTAGCAGTGACAGCCAAGTACATACAGATGCCTAACAAACCTCAGGTGTGTGACCATTCCAGACTTCTGTTTCCACTGAACAGAGTACATTGGACTAGACGATTTGAAATGTCCCAATAATTCTAATATCCCAGTGTTTTAGACTAGATTCTTAAATTGTACCATTTGTCTACCAAAATTGGAAAAATTAGCCAATCTAATATAATTGTTGAGAAAGCTGAAATAACTTGGACCACAACAATAGTAAAAGGAAAACTATGCAATTTGTACCTTTAGACAGTGTTTCTTGAGCACCTATTTTTACAGTGACTCATGGTAAGAAATTAGTTTTATAAACAGCCAAGCAAACACACACATACAATTGACACAAAAATTTCATGAAAAGAATATTTCCCTTATAATACATATAATCTAGAACATGTTATCTGTTTTCTGGCACAATTTATTGCTTGTGATAATATAACCTCTCTATACCTAAATCTATGTATATAATCAGATATGACATTTCATTTGTAATACTTTTAACTACAGTGACATCACTGATACATTATAAACATTTATTTAATTTTCAATCTTTTTTTTGCTTAGGAAGAACATTGTTAACTGTAAAAAAATAGAAAAAGAAATTTAATGAACTCTTATGAAATCCAGAATAGATGGGTGTGGAAGTTAGCTAGAGAGTTTTCTGGTTTTGAAACTATCACTTTTAGACTCATAATATCACATAAGCCTACCATAGTTTAACTGAGTGATCAAGTGAGTTTTATCCTTCCATTTCTATTTCTATTAAATTCTGAATTTTACCTCTTTAACATTATGGAGTTATAGGTGCATTTATGAGATACTTAGCTTAATTTAAATTGATATTGATTTTGATGACAATATAAAGTAAAACAAAAAACTGTTTCTTAATCACAGATAAGCTTTGTGAAACCTTAGTGACTTAGTGAAAGCCATTGTTATTTCTCTCATAATAATAAATGTCCCATCAGATAGGAACCAGAAGTCCAGTTTCTGGCTAAGTCGTTTCAGTATCAAACTCTGGAGATGAAGGATGTTTCCTCTTATAATCCCAGGAAGTTGTCATAGTAGCCTTGTGAGGTGAACAGAGTAGATACCACTGTGTTCATTTTATAGATGATCTCTGAGAAAATAGAAGTAACTTTCACCAGAACAATCTTAAGAGAAAGTCTATGCAATTGTACCCTTAGATCATGATTTGTAAACACCTATTTTTTAAAGCGACTCATACTAAGAAATTAATTTTATAAATGACCAATCTCTCTCTCTCTCTCTCTCTCTCTCTCTCTCTCTCTCTCTCTGAATCTTAAATAGTTGTTCATCTGAAATGAAGTTTACCTGAGTGACAATTTCTACATCAACTTACATGGTTACATTTTACCATTTGAGGTTCAAATTTTGTATGTGAAAATAAAATGAGAACCTGGAATGTTTGGGGTTTATGACTCTTAGAAAAATATAAGGTCATATTGATGGCCGTAAAATGGGTGGGGTGGGGGAGCATGAATAATTTTTCTCAAAGATATTTTTATAGGATTTACTCTGAAAAAAATTCAGTAATATTAGGCATTTTATGGTTTATATTATTGGTTATTCTGAATAAAAAGAAAATGTAATTGCATGTGGTACCTATAGTGATTATATTCAAAGAACACCATGAGTCGAGGCCTGTTCTATTTTCTTTTATCTTGTCATAACTTGTAGACTTTCCTGATGGTTTTACAGTATTTTCCTGGCACTGTAAGCCATCGTATTACTATAATTGAAGAAACAAGAGTTCCCCATTGTGTGTACAGTTTATCCTCATCGCTCCCATTGCACCACAGCACCCGATTACTTGGGCATTTGCCCTCCTTCTGCTCTCCTTGGGATGTTCTGTTTCTCTCATTTAGTTGTTAGGATAAAACCATGCATTGTCACATTCAGAGGTAATTCCTGTTCTGTTCATTTCTATATACTTTCACTCGGGAAACTATTTGAGAATCTATTTATGATCCTAATCTGTATATAAAAGGACATAAAAATGATTCCAGAAAGGCAGAACATCTACAGCTTTTGCCTTGTGGAATGTGGCAGATCTAGTCACGGCCAGGCTGTTTGCTTTCTTATGTCTGTGTGAACAGAAATCACATGTAAGGATCCACCCTAGTTTCAGGAAGCACATTTTTATGTAAACCTTAAACTGGAATGCACTGACGCAGAGAAAATAAAGTGCTAGCTCTAGAACTGTAGAGCCAAGGCAGGATCTGATTTCTCGTCTCTTTGGAGCCTTTAAATCTTCTAGGTACAATCTACTGTGATTTCAAGAAGCAGTATCCTCATTGTCAAATCTAGAATCTAGATTCTAAAGTCATTCGAAAATAATACAAGACCTATGTATTATTAGGCAAAAACTGCCTGAGTCTCCTTAAATTCCTGGATGAACTAAATAATACATAATTTTCCATTGTTCCCTATGGTCCAGTGTAGATAATTATAAGCACAGTGGCATCTTATCTTCTTTTGATTGGTTTTTTGGGGTCAGTTTCTGATTCTTTTACATGTCCATCATCAATATCCCTTTTACATGACAGTGCTAACTTGATTGCTAACTCAATAAAAACTTTGGAAGAAAATTTAAAAATAGGTTTTAAGAAAAATCAGATTATCTCCTGTTGTTTCAATTTAAGTAAAATGCTCATTGCTTTAAAAATTGAAATTAACACATTCACATTAACATGAATGAGTCAAGAAAGCAATATATATTGAATATATTCCATATACACTATTATGTATACACTATGTATCCACTATCCACATAGCCACTGTATGCCGAATTGTGCTTTCTTCAATACATTAACTCATTAATTTTGTAATCTCATTTATCTCAGAATACTCTCGAGTTATAGTATAATCCTTGTCATTTTTATATAAGAAAGGGCGGTTCAGAGAGGTTTTATTTTCTGTCTGCGCCTCCCAGGCAATGCTAGATATGAAGTTAAAAATCCTTTAGGGTGTCTCAGACTCAATGCTTAAATTTTTCTCTTTACACTGTGTTGTTACTCTAAGATTAATAAATGTTATTGAAAAGTACAATTTGTGTATCACACAAACATATATGCATAATATTCATTGACAATATAAATTTAATTAACAACGATGAGCTCACATGCTACTGAGTTTTATCAATTTAATTATTTACCACAATAGACATTTCTAGGGTGACTTCACTATGAATATGAAGCGACTATTTTAGAAATTATTAAAGATGCAAAATGGCATCACTATAGCCAAAGAGGAATGATATGGCAAAACAGAGGTCCCTTTTGTATTTGCAAATTTACTGCAGACTTGAGATTTCCAAAGAAAGTTACTTCTGCATGGATTAATTATGAGGTCTCACCCTACCTAATATGTAAAAACTCATACAAATAATTTAAGGGAAACAAATAATTTGAAAGTTCTCTTCTATCTTCTAGCATCATTTGACCTGCATTTAGTGAAGTTCCTTATTCTTAGTTTGCCAGTGGCAAAGATGTGTTTGCATTAATGAAGTGAATAGTAGATGCTGTGTTAATTGTGTATGCACCTACCTGAAGCTGCTGTTCAATTTTTAATGCACTTGAACACTTGCCTATTTTGAGAACTTTCTGGTCAACTGTGACTCATTCAGCCTGTGCTCTGGCCATTTTTCTGTGACCAGGCTAACACCAGTGTTTTGCCATTATTAATATCCCTTCCCACCTTTAAATAATTGTTCCTGCTGTGACATTTGGTACCAAGAATAGCCTTTATGTTACCTCCAGTAAATTTTTTGCTCACAAATCTGTTCTGCCAGGAACTTAGGTGAATACTTCAAGTTAAAGAGTCACTCATGGAAATTTAAAGTTAGAGTGTACATGGCTCAGTGGCTTCATCTACAGTAAAGATTGCTGTGGGTGGAAAGAGGTTAAATGGTATTATTTTGGTTGATTAACTGCTTGAATTACAAAACAGAAGAATCCAACAGATTGATTTTCACGATCCAAACCACTGGCATTTTTTTTTTAAACTGCTTTTAATTGCTATCTTGTGCCACCTTAAAAATATTCAAAACCCAACTTGCTACTTTAAATTGCTGTGCAATTTAATTATTTTCTATTACAAGAGTGAAAGGAGTTAGAAGGCAAGACGGGAGATATATCTACTCTTGTTAATTGCAAATGGTAATCCACAGTCTGTTTCTGCTACCTGTTGTCATTCTTCCCTACCAACCAAATGTAAAACCACCCATGCATTGCTCATCTGCATAAGGAGAAGGAGGTAACTCTCATTTGTCATTACAAAGGAATTTATTTCAATAAAGAAAGTGAAGGGATAACAGATAAGTGTACTTAAACCTTTTGCAGCATTATAGCAAGCTTGTAAAATTTGGGTACCGAATATAATCTCTGTATTAATGATAGAGCCTCTTGGACAAACCTAGGTTGTGCCTGAGTCATAATCCTCTCTTAATACCACGGTGTTGCTTCTTAGCAGATGGAAGTGTCATGGCTGATTCTTTGATTCTCTACCTACTGGCCCTTTTTGGACAAGAGCTTTTGAATCCTATGTAGCCTTTTGGGTATTGGCATAAAGGGCCAGGCACATTTGTGAGCAGAATATCTGCTGCAAAGCAGTCGGATAGCAAAAGCCTGAAACGGATTTGAGATTGTTTTCAGCTTGAACAAATAGAAGACAAACAATTTGAGTATCTGAGGCTATTATTTAAAAAGGAAGTCTGCATTCCTATTCATTTTCATAACTGATTGTTATCATGGCTGTTTCCCAATTCTAGATAATATTAAGATAGCTGACCTTCCATGGGTAGGTCTGATCCATCTAAAAATCTTTCAAAAACAAAGATAAGAACAAGCAAAATGGGAACAGTGGGGAAATACTGTTTGGGCTGTGTATCTGTGTAAAGATTAGCCATTGCTCTTTTGGTTGTTGTTTTTTAAAACACTAGTAATATAACTTAATAATATTATCTTGGTAAATTAAGCCAGTACCTCTCTATCTGTCTTGTAGAATCCATACAGGTTGAGTGTCCTAATCCAAAATGCTTGGGAACAGAAGTGTTTCCGATTTTGGATTTTTTGGATTTTAGAAAATATGTTTAGACTTTACTGGTTGAGCATTGCTAATTATGAAATCTGAGATTCAAAATGTCCCCAAATCTGAAATGCTCTGAAATTTGAAACTTTGAGCATATGTCAGTACTCTAAAATCAAAAACTTTTGAAGCACCTGACAATAATGCTCAAAAGTTTCAGATTTTAGATTTTTGAAGTAAGGATGCTCAGCCTCAATCATCGTACATTAAATGGTCTTTAAATTTGGTGAACCCTGTTTTGATGTTGGGAATACCCTTCATTCATTAACAAAGCAAGGTTCTGTCTCTCCTGAGTTTTATTTTCAATGACGTGCACAAACAGACTTCAAGTAAATGAATAGACAGAGGAATAGGAGACTGTAGTAAGTGGGAATAAAAAGTAAAGTTCATAAAAACGAGAGATGTTACATAGGGAGTAGAAGAAAGCTACTAATGTGTTTTGGGTAGCCAGTGACAGTGACTTCAAGATGATAATATTTGAACTGAAACCAGAAAATGAGAAGGACCAGGAGGGATAGATTTCATCGGCCTGGGAGAGGCATAGATTTCTGAATGACCATGGATGTTTCAACGTGGTCTTCACATTCCCTGGTACTACAAAGTGTGTGCAGATGTGCTCTGGAGATATGAGACCATTTTTTTTAATATGCATATTTGGAGATTATAAAATATAGATTCTATAAAATCTTACCGTATGCAAAATACTTTTTGTATTTTTCAGTGTTCACATAAGGGAAATATAGCTACTTTCATGTAAGAGTTTTATTTTTTGGGGGGTGGACTACTGATGATTGAACTCAGGGGTGCTTTACCACTGAGCTACATCTCCAGTCCTTTTCATCTTTTACTTTGAGACAGGGATTCAACAAGTTTCCCAGAGTGGGCTTGAACTTGCAGTTCTCCTGCCTCAGTCTGTCAGGTTGCTGAGATTAGAAACTAGTGCTGTACGATGTTAGCTGCACCCCTGCTAAGTGAGGATGATTTGCCTATTCTTCTAGCAGAAAAAGCCATAAAATAATATATAGATCTAATGATAAAATGGCATGTAAGTATTTTCCACTCAAGTTTTAAATCATATTACATTTGTCTGATAATATTTATGTGC
The DNA here is from genome assembly GCF_902686445.1 of Sciurus carolinensis. Taxonomy (NCBI): domain Eukaryota; kingdom Metazoa; phylum Chordata; class Mammalia; order Rodentia; family Sciuridae; genus Sciurus; species Sciurus carolinensis. The sequence continues at coordinate 91,233,281 of NC_062218.1, read as the reverse complement.
TAAATTTAAAAAGGTAGAAACTTGGAAAATAGGCAAATATGGTGCTTTATTCAGTATGATGCATTTAACTATTGTGCATGACTATGTGACCAGGGTATGAATGACTGCAAACTACCCTGAGCTATCAGTATAAAAATAATTTATTAAAAGAAACAGCAAAAACATTTTGATCCCTAGTCATTACTATCAATTCAGTCTGCTTTAGGTGACGTGAATAGTACTAAGCAGACAGAAACATGCCATTCTCGAAAACTTGACAGTAACAGTCTGAAGACCAGCAATTCTTGTATTGTATGGTGGGTTCAGAAGAAAATCTTAAGGTGGAACACTTATTCAGCAAACAATAGACATTTACGTTTTTAACTCAACAGGAATTTTGACTTGACTTCCAGGTAAAAGACAGAATAGCTGACTTGGACGAACCCAAACACAAGTAACAATGGACACTCAATATTTTGTACCTCTCACCTTGATAATAATAGAGCACAGTGAAAGTGGTCAGCAGATTAGAAAACTTACCATGTATGTGAACAGTTTTCATTTTATACTTGAGTCACTTTTAGTATTTTGATTTTTTTTTTTTTTTTTTTTTTTTTTTTTTTTTTTTTACCAACTGCCTTTTTGAATTCTTTAGTAAGAAGATTATTGGACTTGGGGTGTAGCTCTGTGGTAGAGTGCTTACCTAACATGCTCAAGGCTCTGGGTTTGATTCCCAGCACTACAGAAGTGCAGGGGGGTGGGGGAGGACTTTATTGTACCAAGAGGGCCCCACCCTCTTCTCACTCCTATTGATTCATTGCTTTTATAAAGCTTTTAGTGACAAACCAGATGTGGTATGCAAACAGACTCCACCAGCAAGTCTAGCGAGAAAGCCTCGGGTACAGTACGAGACCAGTTTCTGTTATACCAGAGTGACATGGTGATTTATGAAGTGTCAACCCTGTTGCCTTTGAAGAATTCCGGCCTTCACATCTGTCTTTCGTGTGTTTATTACAGTTGCCCTGGTGACACACTGTCCCCCTAAGCCCTGAAATGGTTCTGTGGGCCTTGTGGCCAATGAATGGAGGGTCGTTCTGCCCTCTTTAAGAAGGGAGACAAAGCTGTGAATGAGAAATCAGGACAGAATGGGAAAGCGAGTCACTGTGCTTTGTCACTGTGGCACCTACTTCATCACGCCTGGGCCATCAGAGCGGTGCTCGAAGTTCAGAGGGGAGAGGAAGCTTTCTAAGATTTAGTTTCGGTTTTGAGAATCTCAGAATGAAAATGGACTAACAGTCCTCCCTTCTCTTAAAAATTATTTTTAAAGGGAAAATACTGAAGTAAGTTCACCTAAGCAAAGTTGCCTTCTTTTTTTCCAAACCTGAATTATTTTTGGAGTACCTGCTTTGTGACGTCATTAGGATGTTCATTTAGAAGTCTAATTTTACATCTCTCTGCAGTGTGTGCTTTCTAAGTGGGTGATCACTTCGCTCAGGTCCCCAAAGAAGCAACACTCATTTTCTCAAAGTGTTTTAGTTTGGGAGAAAAAAACACTCTCAAGAACCTTGTATATTTTTCTCATAGAACTTTGGCACCCTGCGTGTCTGTTTATTGTTTCAGTATCGTACAGAAATTCTGAAAAGAGCTTTCTGTAGGATGAAATAGATTAAGTGAGAAACAGTTTTCCAAAAGGTTTAAATTAGGAAAACCTGGTATAACCTTGTCAAGAGTCAAGACAGGACTATTTTTATCCTTTTGCTTCAAGAAGTGGTCTTATATTTTTGAATAAAGGTGTCATAAAAAGGTACATATCCCATTTTATGAAAATCTACATTTTAGCATATGGACTCCAAAAGATGTATGTGTGTGTGTGTGTGTGTGTGTGTGTGTGTGTGTGTGTTTGGTTTATTTTTGTTTGTTTGGTTTTTGGTACTGGGGATTGAACCCAGAGCTTTACACATGCTAGACAAGTGCTTTACCACTGAGCTAAATCACCAGCCTTAATTTTTTTTTAGTTTGAGACAGGTTCTCACCGAATTGCTAGGACTGGCCTCCAATTTATGATCCTCCTGCCTCAGCCTCCTGAGTCACTGGGATTACACTTGTGCACTTGGCAAGTTCCTACTTTTAGAATGAGGGTTTTGGATGGGCATCAGTTGATTTCATTCATAAGTGGACATCTGGCACAATAACAGGATAGCACAGGTTCCTGTTGTGTACTTGAAAGGAGGACATCTTCCTTGGCTGGAGTCATAGTCACTAAACTAATTTAATAACATATTATAAAACAGATTCTCCACAACCACAAATCCCAAATATCATTATATCAAACAAAACAATTTAAATTTGGGTCACCTCGGTCTTCAAGGGTAATTCCTTAAGAATAATTAACAATTCCTTTTAATGACTGGGAATATGTAAAATACTCTTCATTGAATATGAGGAGATTAAAATTAAGGTAGCTTTGTGATTCAAAGCCATGTTTTTTTTTTGTTTGTTTGTTTGTTTTTGTTTTTTTTTTTTTTTGCCTGTCAGTGGTACTTTATGAAAATAACATTGTCATAGATTACAGAAACCCGTGTCATTTTTCCAAAGTGACTTGAGCTCCAACAGCTCATAAAGATGCTTTTGGGAGCTGAGGTTACTGAAGTGTGCCTAATGGAAATGGCTACAGGGGTGCCTTGTCTTTGGCAAGGGAAGATCCTTGGCCTGGGAATTTTTAGTTTTCTTTCTTTCTTTTTGCTCCTTTTTTTTTTTTTTTTTTTTTTGGCATGGTGCACCTCAGCTTCCCAATGGGTACTAATTGACTGGGAATGTCATTTGCAATCCTTGAACATCCTTCCGCCCACCAGTTCCCCAGGCTTTGCCTGTTACATTGTTCTCCATAGTGGCTGCCCTTCTATTAAGCATGGTCAGGACTCAGAAGCTCTCCTCTCAAGAGATGGGTATGCATTATCAACCCTCCTACCAACACCAAAATTCTGTCAATCACAGTGACCTCCAGGGGCCTCTAGCAAGCCTGGTAAACAAGGGACTGATGTCTGCAATGGCTTTTTATTCACTTTTTTCTTTTTCTTTCTTTTTCTTTTTCTTTTTTTTTTTTTTTTTTTTTTGGAGTGGGGCTTTCTAATTACTTGGTTGTGTATGCAAACACTGAAGGAGCATTAAGCGCATCAAGTGGGGCTCTGCTTTTATTAGGAAACCCTTTTATTTTCTAAATAGAATATGTCAAACATATTCTTTCCTTTTTAGACGGTTAACCTTTCATCTCTCCTGTAGCAGAAATTCCAGTCTCTGGGGCTTGCTAATTTTGTATTTGAAATATTCCAAAGCAGAAGGAAAATGCTGTTTACAGTACCTTCATTAAAAAGCTTTTAATCGAGTTTTGTTGCTGCATATATAGTTTGGATCCCTGCTGGGTACAGTTCATTGCATGAGAAAAATACAGTATTTTTAAGGCACACGAATCAACCCAACCCAATTGTACTTTGACCCTGACAATTGAGTAGATAAAGTACTTTTATAGTGTTGATACTTACTAGATTATAATGAAAATATGAGTTCAGCAGATTCTTAGGAATGTATTTTTAGTTGACCTCCAGTCTTTTTATTTTTAAAAAATCACTTTATGTCACCCACTAAATTTTTTCTCACACATTATCATATTCATTAAATAATATAATAGTACTACTTATAATATGACTTGTCACAGAACACAGTTCAGTCACAATGCACTTTGATACTTGTGTGTGACTGCTTTCTCAACTTTTTTCATATCTTGACATGAGCAGGGAACTATAATATTTATTGGGTGTTCTGGAAAGAGCTAAAGGGATAGTAGTGATAGCAAACATCATTAAATACTTTTCAAGTACTGAGTTTTTAATATTCACAACAACCCTATAAGGTGTATGTACTATTGTTATTTCTGTTTATAGATGAAGAACCTAAAGCAGAGTACGTGCCTTAAAGTGACTTCCCTGAAGTCACAGAGCCAGAAGTGATTGAGTCCATTTGGGCCCAGGTACTCTGGTCTGGAGTTCAGTGCATTTACCCTGTGCCAAGTTTGACACACCTTAACTCTCTCCTGACTTATTATCACTATACAGGGGTGGGGAAAAAGAAGAGAAACCATGATTTGCATGATGAACACTGTAGCATTATTTTCTTCTAGTACCTCTTCCTTGCGCCCAGTAAAACTATAAACCCTTATAAATACTGGATATTTGTCTCTCTAACTTTTTTAAAAAAAAATAGATCTGATATAATTTGCATACCATTAAATCCATGAGGTTATAATAGGTAACCCAATAAATTAGTATATTCGCAGCACTATCCCCTCATCCCCATAATCTAATTTTATAAGTTTTCATCCTAAAAAGAGGCTTTGTGTCCATAGACAGCCATTTCCCATCCATCCCCAGCCCTAGACCACCTGAAATTTACTTTCTCTTTATATATACTTGCCTTTTTTTTGACATTTTATATTAATGGAATCAAACAATATATGTTCTTTTGTGTCTGACTTCTTTCACTGAACTTAATGTCTTTGAAGTTCTAGATACTGGACTTACACACAATGTTTCATTATTTCCAGACATCTTTCAAATGTCTTTTAAGTCTGCCTCCAGGGAATGGAAGGAGTCTGCCCTCTACTAACTGAATGCCGTGGTTTGCAGCTGCCATACCAGGTTTAGGTAGCCCTACTGGAGAGTTGACCATGGAGGAGAAGCAAAATCATCACCATCATCGTGAGCTGCCACATATTTAATAAAGTGCTTAGATGTAGATCTCATGCATCCTTTAATTTTATAGCTCTATATGTACTGTGTCAAATAGGCAGTTTGGCAGGAACAGGAGCTGCCAATTCCGTGAAAAAGTGAATTGAAGTGGCTATTTCTCATAATGTAGTCAAAACAGTTGTAGATTACCAAATGATCAGACCCACAGGTCATTTGGGGCATTATGTAGATACAGGCTGAATTCCCTTCCGTACAGGTTTTCCTTTTGACTTTTGAAATTAAGCTCTCTTAATTCCTATGTACTTTAACTGTTTTACAAAATTTTCTAAGTGTCTAGAACTGTAGGTATGAATCAAAGAAGTAACACACATCTAGGGTAATTCAACAGATAGAGGCTATAGCAATCTATATGGTGAAATCAACTTTATTCATTTTTAAGCTGCTTTGCAATGGCACAGTTGGCCCGATTTGAATTTTTCTGTATACAATATGTCTCATGGAGATAGATATACATCTTTGGGGAATGAATGTGAATAGGAAAATATGATCAGATTAGGAAGTATCCAGAGTTCTACATTCTAATTCACTAATGTGATTCGTGGAGTTCAGACCTTGAGTAGATAAAGCAGAGCCCTTGGAAAACCATGTCTTGCTCTCATATGTGAAGTTGAATCACATTTCATGTTGCATATAAATTGGGAAGACATCTCCTCAATAAATAGTAAATTTCCATTAAAAATAACTATTTATTAAAAACTTGTGAGTCAGACCCCATCTTAAGTGCAGGGAATGCAGCAGTGAGTTCCTTTTAAGGGCTGCAAAGCAGGGGAAGGAGACAGGGAGGGGCAGGTATGTGGGAGTTATCTTAATTTGAAGGTCAAGAAGTCTTCTCTGATTGGGTGATGTGCAAGGAGAAACCAACACCTGGAGGAAAACCATTTCACACAGAGGGAATAGTTTAAATGCCTGATGCTGGGGCATGTTCTCTGCCTCACTGAAGTGAAATAGTTGTAAGAGAAAACCAGGTAGATTAAGTCAGAGAAGTAAGGAAAGGGGTCTGGGGAGGCAGGTCACAGAGACGTGCTTTTACTTTGAGCGAGACAGGAAGCTATTGGAGGGTTCTGAACATCTGTTTCTCCCCTCGTGAAGAGTAATAGGCTTTTAAACTTTTTGCTTGACAATAAAAAGGGTTAGTCCATTTTCATTTTTAGGGTTGCCATTGGCCATTGCATTGATGGTGGAAAAATAAACCTGTACTTGTATGTCGGCTTTGTAGGGCTTCCCACACACTGGTCAAGTTGTAGAGAAGTTTGAATTAAAAACAAGCATTTCACAAATGACTCACGTTCCAGGTGGGATGATGTGTTCTCTGCCTACCACAGAGAGGGGGGAAATCACTTCACATGAAACAGTAACCTTTTCTTTCTCTCCACATTCTCCTAGGGGCAAAAAAGCACACACATGCTTTCTTTCTGATTGTGTATTTGGAATGTTCCTTAAGACGGATCTCTGTTGAATTCCCAACTGAATACTCCAATCTGTATTTAGTCTCGAATTCTGACAAAAAAAGAAAGCCTCCACCTGATGGGAGGCCTGGTCTCTTTGCTGTTTTCTTTAGGTCTGAGAGATTGGGAGATCGGGGATGCTTCGTAAATTGGTGCCAAGAGAGAAGGGAAGATTGATTGGAATTTTATGAGGTGGCAAAATACTTAGCTAAACCTGGGGACATGGATGTCATTTAGCATGACAGACATAGAAAAAAACAAGATTGTGCTTTATTTTGTTCTTGTTAAGGCAATGTGAGATTTGTTATTTCTCCCCCCTTAGTCCTGGCTGTTTTTATGTTTAGCACAGATGTTCAGGAAACGAATCCCAGAGCCGGCACCTGTATGACGCTGACCCAGGCCTACCTTGCAACAGCCTCTGTTCTTACTGAATCACACAGATCAGTTTTCATGTGACACTTATTCGCTCTCCCCATTGCTCATCCATCCGTAGCTATCTGCTGAGCATATCCGTTACTCCCTCTGAGTTCTCGTAATTAAAGTAAAAACAATAAAGAGCCCAGTATCTTAGTGGTGAGTGTTCTTAATGGATAGGTACCACTCGCCTCTTTCTGCTTAGAAGCATCTTATGAATCAAAGAGTGCAATTTTGCAGGTTTGCAAGAAGTTGGTGCCCCATAGCTCCGGTTGTGTAGAATACATAAATGAACAGTTGATTTCATTGGGGTGTCAAAGTCCTATTTTTAGAACACTGTGTTTTTATCAGGGGCCATTCAGGTAGTTCTTATTTTAAATCTCTAACATCTGCCTAGCATACAGCTTCTGACATCTGGCTTCCACTTGCTAAGCAAGGGAGACACTTGGACTAATTTCTCCATCTTTGCAGTGGGACCGTACCTGTTTCTGACATACTCTGAAGAAGGGTTGGGTAGCAAATGATGTAAAAGCATTCTGGAAACAAAACATGCAGAATGAACATACCATCACACTTTATTATTAATTGAGCTCCCAAGTGAGTGTTTCCTTACAAATCTTGACAGGCATTTTATGTGATTGAGTTTAACTCTATTTTTCCTCTTGGTTCCAGAGGGTACTAGGCCACCACACTGAAAAAACCTTCTTTCCTTTTCCCAGTCCAGAATCTCCAACTACATCTGGATTTAAGCACAGCAGTCAAAGCTGAGGCGTATCATCCTTGCAGCTGATGTCTAGTGCTATAGATGTATGGTGCCAACCTGGGTGGTGGGTCCACAAATCACCCCTCACCTTGGGTAGGTGAGGAGCCCAGGCCTGTCCTTAACTCCACTCCTCCCTTTGGGTTCTGGTAACTGGGCACATAAACATCCATTAGGAAGTTCTATCCAGTAGAATAGCCAAAAGCATAAAAGAGACCTCATCAAAATTAGCTTTCTTGGAGACTTCTTTACCAAGGAGCATAGAATTAAATTTACATTTGATTTTTCTCTACTGCAAATTTATGTCTTTAAAGTGCTCCATAATTATTTTGATTACTTTGTCTTGGTACAGAATCCACATTGAGGTCATTCAGAAAGAACAACCTAAAGTGTAAAAGAGGTTAAGTGATTTATTCTGAAATAGTGGTTGGTTGGTGGGGTTACATTTGAATTCAGAACAATATCGCTGGTGATAACTGCACGATGGAACTGTCATCCTAGAGTTAAGGCCTCCTATATGCTTCTGTGAGGACACCACAGGGTTTTACATTGCTCTGGCAAAACTTTTTTGCATTGCTCTAAATTCTGACCCAGTTTTTGGCAATAATCACTGAAAATCTGCACAGTGCCCTCAGCCTGAGCGAGATGCTTCAGCTTTGTGCCTGGAATGATGATTCTTAAAAGAACAAGCTTCTAGAGAAGGTGGGAAACAGGCAGGAGGATTGACTTTAGGGTATGTGAGGAAACCAGTTATTTTCCCTCCTCATCTTGCAAATCAGTTGCTTCTACCTAGACTATTGGAGCAATTTACACCCTACTGAGGAGCCTACTTGGGGTTCTTTAACCACTGAGCAAGGATTGATTGACAGCAGCTGTCTTCAGCTACAACAGAGATGGAGTGAGGCTTATACAGACTCAGTGGGGTGGGACTTCCCTGTTGAATGCTGCTTTATGTCTTTTCAGCCAAATGCCATTTACATCTGCCCACCATTTGAAATCTCGTTTGACTTTCTAATTCTTACAATAAGAAGTAAAACAAGTATTGCAACAGCCATAGATAAGCATCATGTCATTTCCTTCTTCCTTCCTTCTCTCAAAATGCACCTTTTGGGTGTTTTGTGGGCAAGAACTTAAGGAAAGTAAATCTTTTCAAGTGAATATTTTGTGAAGTCTTACTATGATGTAAGCTAATGAAAATTTTGAAGAATGCATTGTGAGTTGGTCTGACTATAATTGTTTCTTTGCCTTTTGAATAAGCCATGTCTGCATAGGACATGTTCATGGTGTCATGTTGCTAGTTTCATTTTGTTTTTACAGAAAAGTAATATGTGTATGCATTGATAGACAATAACTAGATTGGTTTTTAATTTGTTTTCAATGGGCAGTTTTGATGTTGGTGGTAAGAATAAATTTGGAGCTATGCTGATAGACTAGTTTAGGATACTTATGTACAAATTAAAAATGTAAATTAAAGAAACAGTATTTTTTTTTTTTTAATCTCAGGCTGGGAGACAACACTTTATAAGTGGTAGTGTATATGAAATCACCACAGCAGAATACAGTACTGTTTACAAGCCACTGTATTTTGCAGAATATCATTTACTTTTTAAAATTAGTGTTTTAACATTCTTGATCTCATCATTTTTTCAGACTTTGTGAGAAGATTATACCAAGCATGTATCTGTGTTAAAATAATTATATAATCATTGTGTTGACTATCCAGCTCCTATTGTCAAATTAGTTGTGTAGTTTAAAATTCTTTGTACCTGAGAGTAATGTGAATCAAGAAGAGATTTCTGATCCTCAAAAAAAACTGAGTGGGCAGCTCATTTGGAGAAATGGATCACAACTTTTAAAAAATTCTGTTAAAATTGCCTCCAAAAAAGATTGGTCAATTCTGGTCTTCAGCACTTTTCTAAATTTTGACCCAGCCTTTGCAGTTCATTTCTTCATCCATTTATTCAAGAAAACTTACTAAGTACCTACTATCATTAACATTGAAAGCATTCTGGGAGCTACCATTTAAAGTGTTCACATGGTAGCATATTGTTAATAAATAATGGTTTCACCATTACCATGAGTTATTCAGTCATTAATCATTTATATTGTGAGTGTCTGTTGTGCCTTTCAATGCACAAATATTTATTGAACATCTACTATGTGTCAAGGGTTCTTCTGGGTTCCAGGGATATAGCAGTGAAAATAAAAGGCAAACACCTCTGCCCTCAGGAAGATCATATTCCATTGTTTATCGTCTACATTTTAAAAATATTAACAACCATGTACATAAATGTATTTTTAAATGAATACAGAAAGAATTGACATTCCTATGTGTTCTTTAGTGTTTCTTCTTTTCAATGAAAGGAACAATAGTTGTTTCAGAGTCTGAAGAGATATCTAAAGGCATCTATTCTTATATTTTAAAGGAATGTAAGAATTTTTTAGGCAAAATTTTGCTAACAGATAACATTATAGTAGTCAGATTTGTTATTTTTTAAAAAATTATTTTATTTTTTGCAGACTGCATTTTGATTCATTGTACACAAATGGGGTACATCATTTCGTTTCTATGGTTGTACATGATGTAAATTCATATTGTTCATAATCATATGTGTACATAGGGTAATGATGTCTGTCTCATTCCACCATTTTTCATATCTCACGTCCCTCTCATTTCCTTCTACATAATCTAAAGTTCTTCCGTTTTTCTCTTACTTTCCAACCTCCCATCCCATTATATATCATTATCTACTTATCAGGGAAAACATTCAGCCTTTGGTTTTGGGATTGACTTATTTCACTTAGCATGATATTCTCCAATTCCATCCATTTATTTGCAAATACCATATTATTATTATTCTTTATGGCTGAATAATATTTCATTGTGTATATATACCACAGTTTCTTTATCCACTCATCTGTTGAAGGGCACCTAGGTTGGTTCCACAATCTAGCTATTGTGAATTGAGCTGCTGTAAACATTAATGTGGCTATGTTACTGTAGCATGATAATTTTAAGCCCTTTGGGTATAAACTGAGGAGTGGGATAACTGAGTCAAAAGGGGGTCCATTCCAAGTTTTCTGAGGATTCTCCATACTGCCTTCCAGAGTGGCTGCACCAGCAACGTAAAAGTGTGCCTTTTTCCCCCACATCCATGCCAATGTCTGTTATGGTTTGTGTTCTTGATAATAGCCATTGAAATTGGAGTAAGATGAAATTTTAGAGTTGTTTTAATTTGCGTTTAATTATAAATTTGTTATTTAAGAAACACAAATTCTGATTAGCTTAGGAGAAGCCCATCCTCTAAATAAATTTATAAGAATAGCACTTTGTCCAAATAAAGTAAAAAACCTAAATTTGGCTTTTAAGTAATTAATGCCAGATTACTTAAAATATCTATTTGAGAGTATAAATAATTATTGCATGCAGTACATACTACAAAAGTTAAATGAGTGACTGATTAAATGAAATGTTTAAAGTAATGAATAACCCTAATTCCTGAATGACACTGAATATGAAAACAAACAAAATTATTAAGATTAAATATTGAAATTTTTAAGTGGAATTAACTTCCACTTAAAAATTAATGGGTTTTTCTTGTTATAAGAACAGGATTTATTCATTGCATGTGGATATTTCTGTAGCTGTTTATTATACCATTTTCAGTTTGAAAAAGGCGTTTTAACTTATAGACTATTTGTTTTGAGAAGAATTTAGTCAATTACGGTTATTACTCCATCTCAACTTCCAAAGATGAATAGAAAAAGGCAGAACAGATTTTGATATTTCAACTTTTGCTTGTTTGATAACCATGAAGCCATTCAGAAAATTTGACTGCCATTTGTGTATTTGAGGTTGGTATAATAATACAGATGAGGTCCACATTTATATTTTAAAGGCATATTAGGGAATTATACTATGCAACAGGAGAAACACATGGAACTCATACCTTAAACTAAAGACTTTGTGATGATATTGTTTGTATGTGGTAAGGACATAACTATCCGGAGAGCTGCTTCTGGAAATGGAGACCTCACCATAAGGACCTGAGATGTTCCCATGGTAACTGGCCACTGAAGGTGGATACTATTCCAGCTTGAGAACTGGCTTGCCTTCAGTTCTATTCTAAGAAGCCACCCATCCACACCTCACTGGGCTCCCAGTTCTCAGAGAACAAAAGGAAAAGCTGCAAGTTTGGTCCAGTGGGAGGCTAGAGGAGACCTGATGCTCCCAAAGCATTGTGTTGTAAAGTTCCAAAGATGGTGGGTGGGATTCTTTTCTCATAAGTAACTTCCCAGGTGTTTTCCTGTGAGATAACATAATGCCCTGAAGAACAGTCTTTTCCTCTTCAGATCCTTATCTCTGTAATGGTGAAATTCCATCTTCTCTCCTTTCCGGGCCTTCTTGGACATGTCATGGCCCATAGCCTGATACCTGTTGATCTTATTGCTGGTTCTCCAGAGGAGCATGGTCCAACAGAAATACAATGTGAACCACCTAGATAGTGCTAAGTTTTCTAGTAGCTACATTTCTAAAAGTAAAAAACAAAAACAAAACAAAAAATTCCACAAAATTCATCATATCCAAAATATCATTTCATCATGTAATCAATATAAAAAACATTAATGAGTTGTTTTATTTTCTTCAAAATACCCTCTTTAAAATCTGACATATATTTGATGCTTTTAATACATCTTATAGACTGAGAACATCTAAAGATGCTTGGCATTTTTCATTATTGTGGGGCTTGGCTTTTTGTTTGTTTATTTGTGGTTTTGGGGATTGAACCCAGGACCTCACTCATGTTAGGCAAGTGTTTCACCATGCAACTATTTCATATCAAAATCCTTCCAAACTTTCCTCCACCCCTCCATTGCCTGGCTAGGTTCTTAATAGGTTGCTAAATGAATGGACAATTCATTTGCACTGACTCTACTGTTCTAATCTCTGGTATATATTATTAAACAGTTAAATTTTGTGACAAAATATAGCAAATTCTTTTTCCAGTGTTGTCAGAGTTAAACATCTCTAAATGCAGAAGCAAAGCATAGACCAGCGGTAGGAGACATATAATCCATATTATATTTCTATTTGGATTGGGACTGGTTGCTTAGCTTCTCTGGTCCTCCCACTCCTCTCATCTCTAAAATGTTGTGGGATTAGATTACTTCTATTACCCTTTCTTATTCACTGATCATATAATCTGTGTTTGAGCAAATATTTTTTTCTTTTGACAAGTCATATATTATATAAGAATAATAGTTTTCTTTCTGACTTTTGCAAACCTGTGCTCAGTTTTATGAGTTTCTTCTCTATTCCATATTCTTGATTTCCTTTTCAAAAATTGAGATTCTTAGCCTTGAAGATGATGGCATTGTTTTTGTATCCTTAGCTAATTGGAAATAAGGCAGCGATAAGTGTTAAATGACCTTTTACCTACATCAAAATGTATTGGTTATAACTTGCTTGTTGAAGAAATTGGGGAATTTCAGCAGATAGTAAATGTTTCAGTTGCTTATTTTTTCTTACTAAAAGGGAATTCTGAGTAGATTTCACCCTTGAAAACTATATTGTATAATGTTTCTTGTTCACTTTGGTGTTTCTTGCAATCCCAAACATTTTTCCTATCTTGATCTTATGATTATGTTTTTTCCAAAATTTCCCAGTGCCAAAGAACTCATTTGAGGTTCTTAGCTCTCTGGATCTTCCAGTATCACCCAGACATGCCTCTGGCAATCCTTGCTCTGGTTGTCTGCCCTTCAGATTGCCTCTCCTCTTCTCAGATCAACTCAGTTATTCCCATCCTTCAGTACCAGACTCAGGTTCTGTTCTGCCTTCACCCAGTCCATAATTTAGCAACCTGTGCTAACATCATCTATTTATTTGTCATTATGAAGTAAACATTTTTGCCAATACATTTTAGTCCTTTTTTTTTTTTTTTAACTAAATTGTAATGTTCTGAGGACAGGTTAGTCTTCTATCTACTAACCCTGTTGTATGTTTACTGTATGCTAGATTCTAGGCCAGTCCCAAACATAGAAAGGGCAAATATGTAGGCAGAGTATTACAAAATAGATCCATTAACTATAAAATTTGAAAAATATACAAGGGACATTGATGGAAAAAATAAACAACTGATTCAGGGGTAAATCTGGGAATAGTTCCTGGAGCTGATGAGTCCTAATCTTTGGGCAGTGGAAACTCCATTAGTAAAACATAAGTGCCAAAGAAACTTTTCCCCCCAGCCTCCTGTTCTACTTTAATCCGTTGAGCATGCAGACTAGAGTGGGACTGGTGGTTCAAATCTTCATTTTGCCACTTAGCCACTTATGAACTCTGCTGACTTGGGCAAGTTATTTAGTTTATGCTTCCATTTTGTAAAATGGAAAGTGGGATGAGCTGATGACAATAATGTTAATGATGATGATGATGGTGATGAAAGTTGTGTGTGTTTTGAGGAGTTTGTTTTGTTTTGTTTGGTACTGGGGATTGAACTCAGGGGCACTCAACCACTGAGCCACATCCCCAGCCCTATTTTGTATTTTATTTAGAGATAGGGTCTCACTGAGTTGCTTAGCACCTCACTTTTGCTGAGGCTGGCTTTGAACTTGAGATCTCCTGCCTCAGCCTCCCGAACTGCTTGGAATTACAGGTGTGCGTCACCGTGCCTGGCTTGAGGAGGAATTTATAAATGGGTCAAATTAAGTAAAGAGTTTAGAACAGCAAGTGCTTAATAATTATTAGTTATTGTTGTGTCTCCTGCTATTGATACTCACAGTGTCATCAATGTACATAAAAGGCATTTGGGGAACATTTACTAGATATTGAACACCTCCACCAATCATGTAGTTAAGTGTCAGCACTCTTTGCTATCATAGGAGCATATGTTTTCTAATGATATCTCTCAGCGATATGCTAATTTTTGAAGGTACAGAGGTATGTAGGGCTGTGTGTGTGCATGAGTGTGAGCAAATGATATGTGTTGGATTCATTTTGAGTCACATGAGAAATTTTTCTAATTCTGGGATCAATGACCTGAAACTCCTTGTGTGCTGTGATTTCCAGCTGCCCAGATTTTGCACGTAGCAGGCCCTGGGCAGTGTTTGCAGATTTGTTGCATGGGGATCAGCACGCAGTACACCTTGTAGTTTTACTTTTTTGTGTATGTAGGACTGTTTCTTCTCTAATGAAATGTACATGAAGTTAATAATAAGGAAATACCATGAAGCTCTCCTGTGTACTTTAACTTAAATCATTTGGTATTGTTTAAAATTGCCTTTCATAGAATGAACAGTATTTATTATGTAATGCCTTCTCCCTCACAAATTATAAACTATGAATATTTATTTAGCATATAGCAATCCCTCATCTTAAAATTCATAGCATTTTTGTCTTGAACCGAGATTATTGCCAAGTCCTTGTTAGGTGCTTTCTCTTTCCAGAGTTTGTTCTTTATTATTAATGTCACAGTAGTTTTTCAGAACAAATTGCACTAAAAAGATAAACAAAGGTTACTTTTAAAAATTACATTTTGTGGCTTAGTGAAACAACAATTGGATAAAATCATGACAATATTGTAGCAATATAATTTTACTGTTAATTATATAATAAATTTTACTGTCATAGCTTTATTTTTCAAGCATTCAAAAATAAAACAGTGAGTGGTATTCTGAAGATTAAAGTTCAGAGTCTTCTAGAATAGTAATGTAAGTCAATATAATTGTACTTCCACAAATATGTGCCAGACCTTTTAGGCTTGTTGTCTAAATAAGCTTATTCATCATGCTTTCCTGTGCTCTTATCAAATTTCTTGGAGATCAGTAGAGAGACTGTCCCACTGATTTTACAGATGGGTAAATTGAGTCTTAGCGCACTTAAATGATTTGCACAGTGAAATGTTTTCTTTTCATTTCATTACTCAAAATGTTTGTTCCTATAAGCATATATATTATTTGTACTTCTATAATTCACCTTCTATTTCAATATAAGAAAATAAGAGGGAGTAGCAGATAAAGTGCCCCATTGATAGGGTAATTATGTTAGTAAGGTGGATCCAGCATTTAGTTCATTTTTATAACATCATTGAAAGTACCTCCATTTGACAAAAATGTTAGTTTCATTTTAAAGCAGTCACCTTTTAAAAAGTAATTGTCAACATATATTTCGATTATTGTCAATCTATGAAACTCTTTTTCTGATAATTTAAAAAAATCCCCTCCTTCAATCTTATAAGAAAAAAATGGGATTTTTTTTTTTTTTTTCTGCATGGCAGAGAGTTTTTTTTAAAACAAAAATACTAGAAGAAATCAGAAAGGTCTTCATTGTTTTCTCTTGTAACTGATGTTTGAGAATAACATTTTCTATATGATTTTAAATCATGAATGAGGAGAATTGTCGGATTATTAGTTTAAAGGTAGCTAAGTTAATGCATGCTATTATATATTTTCAGATTTCCATTGGCAAATAGCAAATGAAGTAAAATATGCACAAAATACACATCTTTTTATTTCCAAAGATGATTTTAAAACAATAAAATATTATAAGAAATTCAGTTTTTTAGTTTTCTCGATGGGTTCTTTAATGGTAAACAATTTTCTCTAGTGACAAATAATATTAATGATTATGAATACAATAATTTTAAAGTGACTACTGATAGTTTGGGTTACAAATGGCCTTATCCTTTAAGACCTTATCTCTTTAGAACTTAAGTGCTTTTACATATTTTGCCTCATTTACTTTTACAGCTTCCTTATACAGTGATTTGCATGGGTGGCACAGTTCTTACTCTGCAGGTAGTGAAACCAAGACATAGGTTAAATGATTTACTGTTAATTTTATGCTGACTTTTTTTTCAGGCAATTTCTGAGGCTTTATGTTGCCATTATTCTGAGTAATGCATATTTCAAAACAGTGAGGAATTCTGGGGATAGACATAAGAACACCAAGGCTTAGAAGATAAAGATCATTCAAAATCCTTAATGACTCTTATCTTTTGAATGACAGATTTAAACTATTCTAATAAAAGTAGGATGTTTTAAACTGTTGACATTTGACAGTGAACATACAGTGAAGGCATTGCAACTGGGCAAAATATATTCAAAATATTGAGTATGATTTTGTTCACTGTGGATCTGATAAAGGCAGATAATTTCATTAGCTGGCGATGAGCTGGTGATAATTTTACCAATTCTGGAAACTCTGATAGCCAGGGGAAGCAGTCCTGCTTGGAAAGATGAGATTATTGGAAATAGATGACCAGGCAGTATACAGTGCAGTTGACAGCGGAGACTTCTCGCACTAGCCCTTTCCCACCGTGCATTGATACATTCTGAGCTCTTCCATTTTAGCTTCCATTATCCACCACCCAAGTTCTCAATTCAATTTCAGACTCGGGCAAAAGCCTGTAATTCTATTTGTTTTGGGTAAATTTAGCAAGCTGCTCCTGATTACACCTTAGCCAGAGACCATCTGTTGACTGGCGTGCCTCTCTGAGGAGTGGTTTCTGTAGGCAATGAATGGGAAGAGGGTTGAAGCGCCGCTGCTATTAGTAAGCAGATGCACGGCATCAGGATAGTCCTTCCCGCCTTTCAATCTGCCAGCTCTCTGTATTGATGGAGTGTCGTATGCCTGCAAGTCATTCCATCCTGAGGCAATGAGAAGTGCTCTCCGAGGGCCCATTTATCAAGTGCTTCTCCTGGCATTTGATGGAAAGGAATTTAGAAGTCATAGTTTGATACACTTAGAGCACAGCCACATTCTCCTTTGCACGTCCCGAGTATGTACGTATGTGTGTATATATCAATTCTGTGTACATGCTTTTCAGCAGTTATAGTACTGTGCTGTCAAAAACCCCACAGATGAAACAACAGGATACAGCTGTGCTTTGTAATGTGATGCATAGACCTCCACGGTGCCAGGATCCCAGTTCTTCAAAGCACGGCTTCCTCTACTAAAATGATGACTGGTTCATTTGCATCAGATGGGGAAGATGTGGTAGATAAATTCAGAATGTTGGAAACAGTTTTGATGCTGACTGTGGCATGCTGAGGGTTCTTTCTAAATGATGATGATATTGTTAGCTCCTGGCTAAGATGAGACTGTTCTAAACGCAACAAAGACAGCAGTTTTCCTGTTCCACTGAGGCACAAGGGGAAATGGATAAAAAAGAACATAAATTAGCTTCATCTCATTTTCTCAAAGAATTGGAGAAGGAAAGGAAGGGAAGGAGGCACTGGATTACTTGGGTGCTTGAAAACTGGAATTAGATCAGTGAAGTGAGAGGATTGGTTTCCATCCTGTGCTGGATGAAAAGGAAAACTCAGTGCTAATAGTCACAGGTTGGTGTAATTAACTGGCAGGGAATGCCCATTGTTCATCTTAGAAATCCATCAGATGAACTGTTCCTTATAGGATCAGCTTTTGGGGAGAATTAGGGTGTTTTAGAATTGCATCATAGCTGCATTACTTTTTGTTTTGTTTTGTTTTGGGGGGGGATACCAGGGATTGAACTCAGGGGCACTCAACCACTGAGCCACATCCCCAGCCCTATTTTGTATTTTATTTGGGTCCAGGGTCTCAATGAGTTGTTAGTGCCTCACTTTTTCTGAGGCTGACTTTGAACTTGTGATCCTCCTGTCTCAGCCTCCTGAGCCGCTGGGATTATAGGTATGTGTCACTGTACCCAGCTGCATTACTTTTATTTAAGGTGAGAAAGAGTTTAAATTTGATAAAATCTTACAGGAATTTAGACCCATACTTATTCACCTAGGATCACCTATAATTTTCACTTAATGACCTTATTTTTAATGAATTACAATGAATTACATGAATTACAATGGGGAGTGTTCCCCTCTCCCTTTTTCTCACACTAAATAAACCTTTTTAAATTTGGATTATGAAAGTCATTGAAGGTTCAGTGAAGTGAGGTGCAAGATACTTGTTAGTCAGATTTATTTTTGACTCATAGCTTTAGAGGTTTCAGTCCATGGTAGCTTGACCCCATTGCTGTAGGCTTGTGATGTGGCAGAAGGGTATGACTGAGCAAAGCAAAACTGCTTACCTCATGTGGCAGTGAAGCAGAGGAAAAGAGAGGAAGGGGCCAGGAACAAGATGCATACTTCCAGAACATGCCCCCAGTGACCTGCTTCTTCCAACTAGGCTCCACCTCCTAAAGTATCCACATCAGCTATGAATCCACCAATGCATTAATCCACTGATGAGACCAAAGCCCTCATGATCCAGTTACTTCCCAAGAGCCCCAGCTCTGAACATCACTGCCTGAGGGAACAAGTCTTCAATACATGGGGACATTGCAGATTCAAACTGTAATAATACCACAGCAGGAATGTGTTCTTAGTGTGTATCTTATATTTTGGTTAATAATATCCAAGTTAAAGTATTATTACAATTTTAAGTTTTTCAAACAAATAATGAATAGCTGGGCAAAATAAAGCACTGAAATGTTTTTAAAGAATTTTTAAAAAATCACTAATCTTAAATGAAAAAAAATAATTTCCAGCATATTTTTGCTAATCAGGGTGATTTGATTCATTGCCACCAATCCAATGAATGGGAGACTGACTTAAGTTGTACTTGCCCTTACACATCATGTCTTATATAATTGCATGTTATATATTTAACACTGCAGATCATTACCAAACCACATAACAATTATTACATAAATAGAAGAAACTTAATTTACAAATAAAGGCTATATTTTATTGATTATATACTTGATAGTGTTTAGGTGGCAATAAGTATCCTGGATGAGAAATGGAACTTTTTTGGGGTGGGGGGCAGGGGTTGAGCCCAGGGGCAGTCTACTACTGAGCTGCATCCCCCACCCTTTTCATTTTTTATTATGAAACAGGGTCTTTGTTGCTGAGGTTGGCCTCAAATTTGTGATTCTCCTGTCTTAGCCTCCCACATCTCTGGGATTATATGCATGTGCCTACATGCCTGGCAAGAAATGGAATATTTAAAAAGTCATGTAATTGAATTTTCATTATAATTGAGTTGCTCTCTATAATTAGGTTTAACCTATACACATCGTATTAACAAGGGTCTGTGGCCTTGAGGAAATGACACTTGATAGATACACATTAGAAGTCTTATAGAAGTTGTCCTCATGTTAGTTCACATTATGCACACAATATCTTCTTACCTACCCTGGCCTGGCCTCCAAAACAGGAAGTATTAAACCAAGATGTTGCCAGGCATGAAGAAATGGGAAGAGTTGGGAATTGGAGGTGACTCCACTTTCTCCTGGTTTGAAAGTTTCCACCTTCAGAATCAATGATCCTGGTTGAATCATTTACAGGAAACATTTCTTTGTAAAGTAATGTTTTTCAGGCTCTTGCTGTTTGAAGAAACAGAGTCAAGGTGATTTAAAACAAGTCAAATATCCCTGAAAGAACTTTGTTACAGTAGAACCCTTTTATCATATTTGAACATATGTTCAGTTTTTGCAGTGTTTCATGTTCTAGTCAGGGTGGATCAGGGTAATTTTTAGGGGACCTAGCCTTCAATAACACTAATAAGGAAATAAATAAGACTAATATATGTGCAGTCAAAATAGACTAAGAGGTGAGAATCCACACCATATGAAGAAAGAGCTGGACGGAAACAAGGCCAGACTAGGGAGAGCCTTGTCTCTTCTTGTCTAGAAAACAGTCAAATTCATATTAGTGGTGTGGCACTGTGGGAAAAACAGTATATGACAGGACTCTACTTTGAAGCTTACAAGCAAAATTATTAGGGCATTAGAGGACAAGAAACACTTTGCAGTAATGAGCTATGGTAAGAAGAAATGCAGTTCTACAGATGAAATCTTTAGGGGACAAATGGTTTAAGTTGTAAGGAAGATATAAAAGATCAGCCTTCATACCTAACAGGTCACAGTTACTATTGATGCATTTGTGTTAGTTTTGCTTTATTGCAGATTATAAACAAAGCCCCAGAAAACAAATAATTACAAGTGATCAATTTATAGATGAAGATTATATTGCAGTAGTCCCCCAGGATGAAGGATCAGCTTTGAGAGACAATACCCAAGAGTGACATTTGGTATAATTAAAAAGAGAGGGGAAAGAGAAAAGCTGTAACTGAAGCTTTAGTTAGAATCTTGTCAATGCCAAGTCACAACTGCCTTGTGCTGTGGATTCCTTCCTGCAGGCTCAGGATGAATGGTCTGGTCTGAAACGCATACAGTACACTGCAGAACTGGGACCATGACCCCTGGGCTTTCTCCTGCTGGCCCTCTCAGATATTCCAGTTGGTGTTGCCAGTTTTACAGTCTCCACGGGCCTATTTACCTTAGTAATTGCACCTGATGCATTTATATTGGTAATTTTTTTCCTCCCTGGAACCCTGAGATCTCATTTATTCACTAGTGCAATAAAGTGGTGGAGAGAAAATCCCTCCCTAAAGCAAGGAGGGGAAGAATTGTTTAGGGAAAATAGCAACCATGCTAACTGTGGCTCTAATTAAAACATCAACAGAAGCCTTCTATCTTATTTAGAAGGTGGCTAATATCTGCACCTCTGTGTACCTCGAGGCCAACTCTAGTTCATCTGTGGGCAGCATTGCAAACTTCATTTTTTAAATCCATTGTTAGTGTGTTTTCATTTCAGAATATAACAATAACAGCCCTGGGATGGAAACACAAGAATTCTTTGGCCACAGTTTGCAAAAACCATGCTTGGTAGTGTGTGTGTAGGGAAAATTACTTTGAATAACAAAAGCACAAACAAGAACTGATAGAATAATAAGCAATTAAGGTGGATTAACAACAGTTGCTGAATTCCAGCTGTTGGCTACTGATGCAGGCTCTTTAATTCAAACTAGTTGCAACACGTTGTTATTCAGAGACCAAAAGGAGAAAAGTATATCCCTGGCAGTGCCCATATCGGGATGGCTTTATTGTTTTCTTTTGCACAGGATTTAAGTATTTAGGGTATGCTTTGCTTTCTTTGGTTTTCTTACAATACTATTCATCTTTTGCTGCTTTCTATGGTTTCGATACCTTCCTATATATGTTTGTGTGTGTGTGTGTGTGTGTGTGTGTGTGTGTACACTTTTTGCTTTAGGATGACTAACCAAAAACCTTTGTGCTTGGTGTTTGGTTATGGCATATTGAAAACAAGACCGCAAAGCAGATAGGTGCCTGTCTCCATTTCCAAGAGGAAGAGGAGCTCACAGTAGATCAAAGATTCCTTTGACTGCTACTTACATTTATCTGGATTTGTACCCTGGGCAGCAGCTAGGCCAGGATATAATCCTGGGAGCTTCCTTAAGGATGGCAACCTTATATTATATAATTATACACCCTACTATACATTCCTGGAAACTGTATAAACAGGTAATTACAGGGTAATCACCATATGTAGTCTTTCCACTGCAGCCTTACCACAACCTTTTTCATTGGCAGCAAACCTCCATCATTGGAAGACTTTACTTTTGGCACTCAGGAATAGGCCTTCCTACAATAATGCCCAGAGGTCTGAGGTGCAAGCCAGCTTTACGTGTGTGACCTGTGCAGTCACATAGGGCCTGACACTTAGAAGGGCCCCTGTACTTGGTGTAAGACTCTGTTGTCACTCTTCTCAAACTTCATAATTTTATCTTTGAACTAGAGTTTTGTTAAGTAGAACATCACATGAGCAGAAGTGATATATGCAAAATATATGTTCGCCTATTATTGTACCATTTGCATATCATGTTCAAGATGTCCCATAAATACAGAATTCAGGTGAGCTATGATTTGTGGGAATTCAGGGAGACTCCAAGCAAGTGCAAAATTAGCATGTTATGGAAGCTACTTGTTTCTGTAGAAAGTTGGCAGGATGTACACGGATCAGGAAGTAAAATTTGTAAGCTGAGTTGGTTTCACTTGAGTTCATTTCATGCGGTGTTTCCACTGGTCCAGTAAGAATGAAATAAATACACATGTATAAGCTAGGAAATACTGTGTCATATTGGTAATTTCACATACCAGTTAAACACCCTCATATTTGCATTTAAATTGTCATTATTCCATCTATAGATGAATGATAAAATTCATGCTAATAATTAAATATTTTAGATTTTCCTTAGAACAGCATTCAATAGCAGTTTTTCTAAAACAAGTATGAGAATTGAGGAAAAGAATATGCAAGAAAGAAAATAAAACTATTTATTTTAGTGTCTTTAATGACACCCACCCCCCTTGCTTTTTAACAAGGAAGACTACATTTTTATACTGTGTCCTTATTGAACCTGCTGAGGTCCATCCAACTGGGATGAATAGAAGAGGTTTCTACTGTCTCCTGATGTTTCCCAGGCAGCCCATGAGACGCAGATAGCAAACAAATACACATCTCGTGCCTTCCTTAAAGCCTTAGTTGATGCAGACCAAGTTTCCATTTAATCAGATCCCACTGCATTTCAAAGTTTTTGCCATTCAGCGAACACATCACATCCTTTCATATCTAGGTAAAATATCTTTTTATGGCTGTTATTTTCTCCAGTAATATATGAAGGCCCTTTTACCTTCTAGACATGGTTAGCAAAGGAGAAATTTTGTACAGCGTAGAAATTTAAAATACCCTTCCTGCCTGGAGCTCTGCCTCTAACCCTTCCCTGACATTTGTGTTTTCAGCAAAATGTGATTTGTTCCTACACATGAGTTAGGAGATGAAAGTGATTGATTTATTTGTGCTTATGAAAGTCATCAGATCTCTGATACAAGGGTGCCTAGTACTACAGATAGAAACAATGCTCAGACTAATGCTTTGTTCACAATATCATGTAATCCTATATACCACTCTCACTCAAGACAACTCACTAATTAGTTTCTAGGTCCAAACCATGTTAATAAGTGGAAACAACCCCAGGGAGCTGGTTCTGAAACCATAGGTGCCTACTTTGGGCCAGTGGGAGAGCTGGTCAGGAGGAGGGTAGATATAGTGAGCCATGCCAAAAAATCCCAGGAGACTTTGTTTCCCAGAGTTTAGAAAAAACCAAGATTATAAATGGGAAATGACTTGCTCCTAGCAACCAACCACATGAAGTGTCTACTTTGTACTCTCTGAAAATGACTTTGTCTCAGCAGGAGAGATGATGGCCCAGTGTGAGGAGGACAAGCCAAAAGCTCTACTCCATCTGGATTTTGCAATAGGTTTACTGATCCAGGTTTCTTCTTCAGCATGTTCCTCCTTGGGAATGGGTCATGCACTTTAGGAAGCTGCAGTTATTCTTTAAGTAGACTCTATTTCTTAGCAAGCCCCAAACAGACAGCATTGACTATTGTCTTGAGCAGGAGTTAGTGACATTTTCCCAGGAAAGGCACATTTGCTTTTTTGCTGCAGATCTGTTTTTTGTGAGAACAGAAGGGAGGAGAGTTTAAGGGCCTGCCTGATGTGTAGATAGGGTTGTGATATTCACCCCTGGAGGCAAATGATCATCTACTGAAATGCAAGCCACCTGACATGGAGTGACTAAGATATTACCTCTCAGAAACTGAGTAGGTAGCAGACTTTCTGATGTTGTCTCTGACAAAAAGCTGCTGGGTAGAGTTTTTGTTTGTTTTGTTTTGTTTTAAAAATTAATTTTGGGAGAATTGGGCTGAGGAAGAAAGAGACCTGAACAGGAGTCAGGAGGTGAACCTCTGAATCTTATCTCAGGCTAGTGCTTGAGATGACCAAAGTTTTCTTCCTCCTTTGAGGACCGAGACCACCTGTTCCCTCCTGGACTTTCCTGGAATTTACTTCAGGGTTAACTGGACCCTGTGATCTAGTCAACACCAGACCTACCTAGAGTCCTTCCATACCAAAAGTCACTGGTGTTAGAAAATCCTAACTTCTAAGGATGATTGGAAATGTGGTGTTTTAAAATAGTGTTTCATTTCTTTTTAACTCTTTTTTAGGAAGAGGAGAGGCCAAGAATTTTAGACTGCTTGAAAGCATGCATTATTTGTCATACCTCCTCATTCCGCCTCATATATCTGATATAGGATCTTGCATATTCTGGGGAGTCAACAGATACTTTTTAAAAAATGAGTAATATTAATACATTAAGAATCCATGGTTCCTTGCTATTCATGTCAGTGACATCACAAAAAATGTTACTGAGGTAAGCAATTAAAGAAATTATTTTGTACTTCATATCTGGTCACTTTAAGAGAATTATACTCATTGCAAAGTAGTATTTAGAACATTGACTCCAGAGTCAAACTGCCTGGGTTCTGAACTTGGCAGAGTGCTAACTAGCAGTATACTCTTAAGGAGGACGTGTCTGTGCCTCTGTCACCATGGGTAATAATCATATGCCAGGATTGTGGCGACTATTAAATTATTTAATGCATATAAAGAGCTTCGGTCTGTGCCTACATACATAAATGTACACAATTGATAATATTCCAAAGGTCAGTTGTGGACAAAGGAGTTAGGAAAAAGGGCCAACTGCTCACCATAGAATTTGTGCAGGTTAATGGAATTAATTGAAGTTAATCTGTTTGCACGTGAAGGCTCTCTACAAGTTAATATGCTCCTGCCACATAGCAGTTGGCAAATTCAAATAAGTACAATGTAAATGTATGACAGATTTTCCAGAGTTTTGTTATTTTTGTGGGTTTTTTCCTTGGAAAAAGAATTTAGGCCTTGGAGCCATTGCAGTAGGCTCCTTTCTTTCATTTCTTGCTTAAGCAGGTTGAGAGGAACGTGATGACTATTGGGAGGGCCCTGCTGAACAGAAACAAGGTGTGGGGAACACTCTGCAATTACCTCACACATTCAGTCTGGGTCTTTAATTTTTCTTATCAGTAATTCACTTCAGATAACAACTCTGGAGATAAAATAGGCCTTAGGGGTTGACTGAGGGGAGGTAGAACAAAGGTTTTATTGGTCTTTTATCTCCTGTTTACTGAAAAGTATTTGGTTGTAAAAGATAAAGACAAAACTATTGTGTCAGCTCCAGAAAATGAACAAATAAAAGTAATTATTGCAGAGGGGCATTGAGTAACAAATAGAATATATTTACTTTTCCCCAGTTGGTGGCTTCAAATCTAGAATAATTATTTTTTAGCAATTTTTTGGCTCTCCATTGAAAAATCGCACAAGAAGAGGCCTTCGGGCTAATTTTCTTTCAGAGCAAAATTGAAGGACCTGGCATCTCCCACTAATTTTGTTGTAAGAGGATCATAAACTGGTGGCTTTTCTCTGTGATTGGAGCCTCACTCACAAGAGTGAATGATGTAGCAAAGCACATTCCTGAAGCTTCTTGATTCACATTGAATGAAATGAGATAATCATAATAGATAAATAACAAATATTTATGTGAAGTACTGAATATTCATCAAGAATACATTAGAGGGAAAATAATATGCTTTTCTTTAAAAACACTATTTTTAAAAATCTCTAACATAATATTGAAGTAGGTAATGATCTTCCTGGCTGGATAGTAATCATAATAAAAGGATGACACAGGACTCTGAGTGTCTTGTGCAGTATTGTAGATAAAGTCTTGGAAGCATTTGTACAAAATTGGCCATGAATATTGCTTTGCTTTTTAAGGATTGGATATATTTTTTTAAGTCTTCATGGCTTTATGATCACTGAGTTCCTTTAAACACTATGTTTAGGAAAGTTTGTGAGGTTTCCCCCCTATTATTTATTATTTTTAAATTAACTTTCAACTCTCTGTAATACATGCTCATAGTACAAAATTGAAAACTTATAAAATTGTACAGTGAAAACTATATCTTCTATTTTCCAACTATACAGTTCTGCTCTGAAGAGGTAACTTTTGTTTATAGATTTTGGGGTTATATATATAGCCATAGAAATTGCAGACTCCCTTTCATAGTCACCAAAGGAAAGAACACAGTGGAAGCTCTAGATATTGCCATTGAGTCCTGTTGCCTGAAGTACACACACCATGTCATAATTTTTAATATGCCTAGAGGAGGAGCTTTGTCCTCTAACCATTACCAAAGAGTCCAGTGGACTAGACCTTGGAAAAGCCAGCACATGTTTTGTCCACAATGGTGACAGAGCCAGAAGTCCCTGAACATTTTATAACTGAATTCTGATAACACATGTGCTCCCTAACTCATAAATCATTTCACGTCACAATATGGCTGGAATGAGAATAAATGTAAAACATATAATAAATTAAACTTTAAGCAGGTATAAAGCCCAGTTTATTGTCTGGGAACTAACTAGTTTTTAAGGTTGCCAAGTAAAAGGGTTAATGAAATCTCATCCTGTTTTTAAATGTGTAATGAGTAGCATTTCTGCAAGGTACTGTAACTATCAGAATGGTTGGAATTTGTACAACTAGGAATAGTACTACATTTCTTTTCCCCACTGAATGGTGACCCAGCAAGTAAAGATAAATCTGAGCATCCTCTGTAATGCCTTGGTCCTGCTGTACACACCTGGACTTCCTTACCTCTATCGCCATTCTTCACTGATGTTGTGATAGATACAGGCCAGTGGCTAGTGGTCCCCCACAGTCTCTGAAGGGCACTCCCATGCCTGATGAATTTTGGCATATAGGCAGTGACTGCTCTGGAAGGGAGATGAACATTGTACCCTCTGTCTGGCAGATCTGCAATCTATGCACAGCAGGATGAGTTGCAAGGAATGTTTGTCTTACTTTCAAATGATTAATTTGATGATTCTTTTTTGGAGAGTATACTGTAATTAATGGGTATAGATTGTTCAACTGAAGATGTGGATGAAGGGGTTGAATACAAATATACTGATAAGGCCTATTGTGAGGCAGCTTCATTGTGCCCTGGTTATCAACTTGACTGAGTCCAGTGAGACAGAACACTCAAGCTCATGAGTTACATGAAGCAGGTTTATTACTTACAGATAGGTATCAAGGGATAATAGGAGCACAGGATTCATTGCTGGCCAGACCCCCAAAGCTAAGGAAAACTACCCAGGAATATTGGAGTCTCCTGAATGCACCACCACCAAGGGATTCTGATGAGGGGAAAGCAGCTCAATCTGGGTTAATTATACCTTACGTCCTTGGGACATGCAGGCCTAACATGTTGAAGGATGGAATAGTGTCGGGGTTTCCGGGACCCCCAGCCTTAGGCATGGTCAAGATGGCGCCTGACGCTGAGCCAAAAGCGGCCAGCTATACAGTAAACAACCAGCGAATTCCAATGATTGGCTAGTTAACGATGTGATTAGAGCATGCCCCCCTCGTGTACCTATCCTATGCTTGCAGCTGTCCGCGTTTACCTCGTGTGCTCTCCCCTGATTGGTTGAGGTGTATATAAGCTTGATGGGCGGGGGAGTAGGGGAGAAACTGGGAGTAAAGCAGAAGAAGCTGGGAGTGCGCGGGAAGCTGGGAGTAGGAAGAGGCTGAGGGCAGAAGCTGAGGGAAGAAGCTGAGAAAGGGGGGTAGAAGGGAGGAAGGAGAGGGCGAGAGCGGATTGGGAGAAACAAAGCCGCCGGAGCAGGCGAGAGCCGAACGGGAGAAGAGTGAAGTGCAGGAGAGGGAAAGAGAGCGAGAGAAAGGGATAGATAAGAAGGAAAGAAAGGAAGACTGTACGCAATAAACTTCCAAAGCTTCAGACATTTGTCGTGTCTCTCTCTGCGGGCAGAGGGAGCGCGATAGAATAGAGATTGGCATGATCTGGCTAGATCTCTCCTTATTTGCAGATTTTGCATTTCTACCACATTCTGCAGTTTTTCTTGAGGACTACATGCTAGAGACAGGGGTGGGGCTAGAGAACTGGGTCATTGAAGGCCACTTAGAGAACTGTTCTGCGCATGATCCTTGCTATGTGCATATGCTTTTTCTTTTTTTTTTTTTTTTGTCATAAAGAAATGATATGATAAACTGATTATGTTCAGTTACAGGAATAAAACTACTGACTTTAGACCTTGTGGGTAAGTAGGTCATGTCAAATCAACTCAAAATGCTTAGAAGTTTTAGGGTCCCATGAAATGAGTTCCAGATTCACAGTAGAATAATAATTTTGCATTTTAAGATTCACTCAAGGAAAATTTAAATGTGTGAAGCTTTATTAAAACTTAATCTGGTTCAATATGTGAATTCGCTATTGATTAAATGACTGAATACTTTAGTAACAATGATAATGATTAGCCTATTGGTAACTTATTATATATACCTTGAACTCTATTTCAAATATGTATTTTACTTAAACCTTAAGACTAAAATCTCCTGCTTCAGGTTTTGGACAATCTTTTTAAAAAAGAGATTTTCTGTTTTTTAATTCAATTTTTAAAATACATATAATTTCACTAGCTCAATGTGTGTGTGTGTGTTTGTGTGTGTGTATATGTGTGTGTATGCTTATGTATTCTCAAGAAGGGGCTCACAGTAAAATCAGGTATAGCTTCTAAATGGAGTTCTGTTTGGGGGATTAGTAAAATAATCAGATGCCTGTAGTTTTTCATATGTAATAACCTTAGCTTTTAAAAAGTCCATCAACAAGAAGTGACTCTTGCAAACCTTGCCTGCTAGTGAATCTAGTGAAATACTGAATAGGTCTGTGAAACCAAAAACAGTGGAAGAAACAGACACATCATTCCTTTATTTCATTCATCATCTTTCTTTCACTTTGAGGATTAAATAAATAAGGTCAATGTGAAACAATAAATTAAATAAATTTTGGAAACATTGCCTTTTACGATATAAGTAACTTATAAAATGAATGAATGAATGATCAAGCAAAATTTAATCAAATTGCCAGGTTGAGGATAAAATTCGTTTATGGCAATTATTTCCAGCTGCTTGTACCTGTAGTGAACTTTCTTTTGTTTGTTTGGTTGCCAGTTTAGAAGCTAGGTCTCCAACACAAAACTCATCTATTCAATGTGGGAAAATATTTCCCTCCCAGCATGTGTTCTAAATATGCCACTTTTTTTTCTAGGACACCAGTCTCGAAACATTAATTTATATCATAGACTCTGAAAGCTGCTGATGGGGTTATTAGACTATGTTGGATTTCTATTTCCAAATTTTCATTATTGCTACCTCCTTTAAATCCATTTCCCATCTGACATAGGATATAATATAATAGTTTGCTTGCTGGTGTATCCAGTCTCTCAGCATAGGGAATAATCTTTATAAAATTAAATTCAGCAAATATTTGTTGGCACCTGTTATACAAACATTGGGCTTGTTGCTATAGGAGATACAAAAATGATTAAGACACAGACCCTGTTTTCAAGGAGCTTTACAGTCAGAGGGGGAATAAAATTGGCATAAACATAACTGTCATTCAAGACACAAGATGCTATGACATTGAACAAAACTTACATCATTTCTCTGCACAAGAAGTTATAATGACTTTCTATCACCTTTTGGAACAAATGAAGAATTCCTACTCTATAATTTGACACCATCCTAGCTATTTAAAATTAGGGTTTTACACTACCCAACAAACCTCTACTCTGCTCCTGTCTTCTGCCTAATGCTGTCATGAACACATCCATGCACATATTCCTTCCTTCCCTTGTTCATTCATTATTTCTGCAGTTGCCAAGTTCTTGTCAGATACTGTGGTTAGGTAATGTGGAGGAAATAAGTGAATCAACCCCTGTCTCAACAACTCACCATCTAGTAGGAGGAGATAGACAAGAAAATAGAGATCTGAAGAAACAGGGTGTTGTAACAGAATGCACAAAGTGCCCAGGGAGGAGAGAGGAAATGATGGCATCCCAGAGGAAGGGACTCTCATCAGGTGATTAGACATTTGCCAGGGAGAAGAGGAAGGGAGACCATTCTCCCCTCCATCCTGCTCCATGGAGGTGGAGTAGAATTTGACTCGATGAGGGTGCTGGCAACAGGAACGGGAGCTGGTGGGCAAAAATCACATTTGCAAGAAGTGTCGGGTCACAATGGGCTTGGACTCTACCCCAAGGAGTTTGATTTTTTATCTTGTGTCAGGAAATCCTGCCTGAATATTCAAACAGACATAACAGTTGTAGTCTTAGAATATTCAAGCAGTAATGTGGTGGGTTCAAGTGAGTGCTACTGAACGCAGTTAGGGCAGAGAGTTGGAATATTTCCAGTCAAGGTGGGGAAAGAGAGTAAAGTAAATTTATTGAGGAGATCCTAAAATCACATTTGGAGTTTCTTCTTCCAGACCTTCTCTGCTTTGGTATACATACGGTAGTTAGGACAGAATAGATTCATACTGTAGTAACATACAGCCCCAGGACTCAGGAATTTGGCAGTTTATTACTGCAGGTAAATGTTCTTTATGAATGACTCAGTGACAGAGGCTATTTCACCATACAGTTTTGTCATCTTGACATAAGCCTCAATGTAAGAGAACACTAGAGTCTTGCTTCAGCCCACAAGATATTCACTTGCCTTCTGCTCACAATTCTGCCTAACTATAAGGTAGTAGGGAGATATTATACCCTCAAGTACCCAGAAGGAGATGAAAGTAGATAAGGATGAACTCTAGCAATCCCTCCCACTTTATAATGTAATGTCTTTTTTTTTTTTTTTTTTCTTTCTATCCTCAGGATGTCTGTAAATCGCCTGAACTACCCTCTGCTGTTTAGTTATGCATTTCCTTAGAATTATCATCTAGTTCTTTCTTTGGGTGTGTCTTGTTTCTCTAGCTACCAGAATCTGATAAGCTTTTAAGGATAGATAGTGTCTTCTATGTCTTTGAACTTTAAGTCTCTCATCAATCCTAATTATAATCCTAATTATAATCCACTACACTGAATAGGTGCTTATGAAAACACACTGGATTGAATTTGGCAGGTTTGCTTTTCCCCTGTCAGGGCTTAGGTACTCTTTTAGACACTTAAACACTCAGGAATCATCTGATTTGTTTTTCCTTTTGTTTGTGATTTCACATCTGTCAGATAATTGGAATCTGATTTGAACTCAAATGAATCAATAGGTGTTGGATTCTGTTTTACTGTAAAGCCTTTAATGTCATTTCACCTCTGAGGCACTCATTTCTCATCCTGGTCTAGTAAAAAACCGCACATTTACCCTGAACATGACATTGCCTTGGCACATTTTAAAGGTGAATCTGAAAGTTTAAGGGCATCTAAATATGCCATCCTCGCTTCAGTATCCAGTTGGCGAGGTTCAATAGAAAACAAATAAATTGCCATCCCCTGTCGAAAAGATCCAGATTTAAAAAGGAATATTGTGAGATGAATTCATATGCAGTAGAAGGTGAGGTTGAGACCCATGGAGCACTTTATCTGAAAACCGTGTTTGCTTACAATGACTGATCATTTCACCCTTTTTTGGTCAGTCTCTCTGACTTTTCTTTCCTTCTAAACCTGACTTTTAAAGTAAGTAAGACTCAGTGAAGCAAACTCTGGTTCCGATTAGTTCCCCATAGTATAAAGACAGAATAAGTGAGTATCTGTAGCTTTTGAACATAATCCATAGGAAGTAGATATGGCAATAATTATTTCTGGACCAACACAGAAAGCTAACAGATCAATTCGATCTTTCTTGAGGACCAATTCTACCACAAACATTTTATGCCCTGGGAGGGGGGGGAAGACAAGAAAAAGAGATTCATTCAGTAGTAAAAGGGCTATTTATCTGTCACCCAGCAAACCTGAAACACTTATATTATGCTAGCACACCTTAGGGGGTTGCTTGCTGGCTTCCACTTCTGCCTGAGAATTTGCTACAGTGAAGTGTGGGTATAGTCTTGCTTTCTTTTTTTACATTAAATTTGCATTTTAACATTTTTCATTCTTCAAGCTAAGAAGGAACTTCCTTTTTTTTCCCTCTAGTCATTTTTACCTCGGGACTGCTACACGTTGAAGCTGGGCTAAAATTGGGTCATATAGTGCAGACAGAGACGAGAAGCAGAAAAGGGATTTGAATAGAAGTTCAAAGAAAAGGAACAGGATTAGAAATTCAAACCCTCCTCTTAGATTTTTATTTTCTACCTTTACTGTTTTTTTTTTTTTAAATTCTGACTTTTAATTCCATTTCTCTTGTAAAATCTTTAATTTTCTTGTCTTTCCCATCTTCCATTTTTTTTACTATTCAATTCTCCTTGAGACCATTATTATGTATCTGTGTTGTGTGTGTGTATATATATGTATATATACATATATATTTCCTTTTCTATATACACTTCCATTGAGCCATTATTAAACCTTCTTGCAAGCATTTCTCATTTCTGAGAATCGTGATACAAATGCAAAATAATAATGATTGTTACAACAAATCAACCTCTTCCCTGGGACCTTCCTGAATGCCTGGGCATTAGGTGCTCTAGCTCATTCAGTTCCTCACCAGCATCCTATTTAATTAATTTGTCTGAGGTCTTATAGCTGAAAAGCAGCAGCCTGAATTTTCTAGTGGTTCTACTCCCAGTGCCAGTGCTCTTAGAGTAAAATCTTGGGGCAGTTGTAAAGTTCATGTCATTGGCTTATACATTTTAAACTCAGAAGGATTCCTAAGAAATTTTATTTTTGGTTGGGGGGAGCTACTGAGGATTGAACCCAGGGGTGCTTTAGCGCTAAGCTACATCCCCAGCTGTTTTTATTTTTTATTTTGAGATAGGGTCTTGCTAAGTTGCTGAGGCTGGTCACAAACTTGTGATCCTCCTGCCTTAGCCTCCTGAGTTGTGAGGATTACAGGTGTGCACCATTGTGTTTGATGCTCAAGAAATAACCTAATGCTGCTACGGCTTTCCTCTAATTCCAGTGACTATATGCTTAATGTTTGCTGCAATCTTCCATGTTGGTTCCGAATCAGATCCTCAACATTGTTTGGAAACTGTGCACTGAGAAAGAAATTTCTTTTATGTTATCTTTGTTGGAACCTGAGAGCTTCTTACGCTGACTCCATTAGTAGAAGGAGTGTGGTTTGGAGAACCATGTGTCCTCCCTCATTGTGAGCACCTACTTCATAATTCTCAGAAGGCTCAAAACCATTAACCTTGGGAGAGAGCAGAAAGAGCTCCTGAGCTCAGCTTGATATAGATGCTAAAGGTGTTCAGCAGTTGCAGAGTCGCAGCTGTGTTACCTGTTTTGCACTAATTAGGAGTAACCATGAATCTGTTTGACAATTAAGGACGGAGTGAACTTTAAGGCAGATCGGTGCCATGGGACAGTAAACAGTTCTCAAGCAAGCAAAATGAAAATTTGCAGCAAGTACTGTGCTTTACCAAGACTATAAAATTTCTTTAATAATGTGGACTCAAACATGTAAGTAAAAGTCTGAGGTAGGTTTTCTGCTACCTCAAAAAGGTCTCTCTCAGGGAATAACTCTGCTTCAAATTCTTGGAAGTGCAAGTAGGTATGTGTGTGCTGTATCACCTATCAGATAAATAATAGTTGTTTCAGCACAAGTCTTAACCAGTTCTTGAATTTCAGTTGCCTATTTTTTTTTTTTTTTAACTGTCCCAAAAGTACATATCATAGCAGTTTAGCAATTAAATAATTATCTAGAATAGGAGATCACAAAAACATTCACTTTCTCTTATAATTCATATTTATAAGCCATATTTGAAGATAAAACTTTCTGAGGTTCCATTTCTGTTTTTTTGCTTTTCCCTCCAACTCATTTGTACTCATGTGTGTCTATTTCCAATCACTTGATTTTGGTTATGAGTTCTCTTAAATCATGCTCTTTGTGCCTGAGGGGAGATTTACTGGGACCCTGTTCTTGAAGGACCTGATGCTGCATGCCAGGCAAGAGTGCTCCCCAGCACCCAGAATCTGAGAATGACCCAGCAGTCAGGGTGAGTCTTGGAGCAAGAACTCAGGAAGACAGAGGAGTTCAGGAAAAAATCTGTGTGCTGTGTGGTATAGTTCAAAACCGTAAATATAATTAAGCCAGGTGGATTCCATGACAACAAAGAGGATTAGGGCCTGGGTGGATCCGGTAGACCATTGAGACCTCTGCGAATAGAAGTCAATTTATTTATATCCCTTCTCCCTAAGGGGGGGGAACAACAACAACATAGTTTGATGTCTAAATGAAGTAATCTCTAGAAAGAAAAGGGAGATTATATTTGTTAAACTGTATAAAAAAATCAGAAGATAATATGGCTTTGTTCACAGTATTACATAAAGAAGATTAAAGACGAGGAACAAGCTGCTTAAACACTGTAAACTAATTAGTTCTACGAATTGTTTTCCCGAGGTTCATGAGATATGAAACATTGGCACCAGTGCGTGAAATACACTCTGCCTCAGTGCTCTTTTCAATTTATTTTTCTGTTAGTGTCATGTGTGTGTGTGTGTGTGTGTGTGTGTGTGTGTGTGTATGTATGTATGTAGAAAAGCAGCCCAAACAGAAAGAGGTTATAGAGGGAGACCAAAGCCTGTTGGATGATTGAGGTTGACATTTTGTCATCTTAAGCCTGGCACAGGAGGGTCCTCCTCTAATACCCTGTATAAATACCAGGTTCATTTTCTGCCATCACAGGCTACATTGCGCAAATGATGTCATGACAAGGCCCAGAGGAATTCCTCCTGCTTCTCACAGTGCTCTGGCAGCTACCAACACAGCTAGGCCCAATCCACAGAAGCATCCTTAATTTGTTTCCTGGGACCCGACTCTTTCTTGAGAGTAGGCCAGGAGGATCTGGAGTGAGACTGGGGTCATCACGACCTCTCCTAGTTCAACCAAAAGATATATTGTTTTCTTGTCCTAAAATTGAACATTTTCTAGGTAGAGGACCAGCCAAGGCTAAATTTTCATTCCCTAAATAACATATATCTGTAAGTATATTTGCTTAATTTAAACTAGAATAGTAAGCACTTTTTAAATGTAGGACATTTTATCTTTTTCAGAAGATTGTCTTTATATGTATATTATTATGAGGGAAAGGCAATGGATTTTCTCATGCTCAGCACTCTGTTGTAATAAGATCATATTATAACCCCAACTCTGTCATCTCTTCTTTCTTTTCTTGCATATATTGTGCAAAAAACAGGAACATCTTACCCCTTACCATTAGCATTCCTAGATGTCCTGGTTAGAATCAATCACTATTTTCTCCTTATTCTCAGAGTACAATGTAAAAGACACCATCCTGTCTTTCCATTTCCCCATCAAACTTCCTAGAGGCACCCTGGCTAATGTTTCTTCCTCACCACTTTCTGGCCCAGCCCTGCAGAGAGGACATTCTCGACTGTAACAGAAGACATCCTTATTCCCAAATGCATTGATCTCCATCTTGTCCAGCCAGTTGTCCACCCCCCCACCCCCGCATTCAGTTCCGTAGCCTGTCCTCCCACTTCTTGTGACTCTCCTGAACACAGGGTAACCTTAAGATCTGCTAATTTACAGTTTGACATTTCTGGGTCCATATTTCTGGCCTTTGCCTCTTTGCGGGAGACTCCCACTTCCCGCTGGCTGCTGCACACCTTTCATGTCTGTGTTTTTCACTGTCATAGCCCCCACTTCATAGAACAGAGCCAGCAGTAAGAGCTCAATAAATATGCAGAATGAATCAAATTCACAGATGCCCTCTGCCAGCTCCTCAAACGCCACAAGTCACTCACCACACCTACTTCTCTAGTCTGCCAAACCTACTTCTCATTTGTTCTGTCATTTAAGTTCGTCTCTCCTCCTTCCCTTTGTTCAGATTTGGGTTGCTTTCATGTTCTCCTTCCTGCTTGCTTCTGAGCCATCAGGCATCCTGTGAGGTCCGTGCCCCCCACTCCCATCTCTTGCTTCTCTACTCATCTTTACTCCCATGCCTGTTCCCTTGTACAAGCCCTCAGGTAGTAGTCTCTTTTGGACTCTTTGCCCAAGAGTCATGTAACTGCTTCTCCTCATTCTGTGTGTCCCCAGTTCTACTGGAATTACTTCCCTCAGTCACAAGTCTGAATATATTAGAAAAAAAAAAAGGTGATCATGCCCTGCCATAACAATGCAAGGCTTTGTCTGAAGAGTAGCATCAAAGCCCCTTTCCCTCTGACACCTTGATATGTCTGACCTCTTCCTCCCCATTTTGCCCTCCTCCCACTCTGCCCTGTCTTCTCAGTGTCTCAGTCCTTCTGCTGCTTAAATTGTGACTTCTTCCATGAAGCCGCTGAGAAGCTCTCCTTTAAGGTTTGCTTTGCTTTAGCTCACTTTGCAAAGTGAACCAGTTAATTACATAACTGGTAAATGAAACATTCCTCTCCCACTAGAATGCTTTTGCAAGACAGAGCACATGTTATTAGTTTTGATTTCCATATCCTGCCTAGGATAGTGTTTAATCAATAGCCTTCTATATTGTTACATTTTTATAAAATTGACCTCTTTATTACTCTCTACCATATGTAATAGTTGGTAATATTTCTTGCCCCTGTCATTAAACAACTTCTTACAAGCAGAGAGCATCTTTGATATATCTTTGTTATCCCTTCATGGGACAAGAAGTAATAGGTTGACACAAAATGCCACTAAACTTAATTTTAAACAGAAATAATGAGTTGTTTTGTTTTGTTTTGTTTATTTTTTCCTCTTCCTGTTCCAGGTATTGAACCCAGGGCACTTTACCACTGAACCACATCCCCAGTCCATTTATTTTTTATTTTGAGATAGGGTCTTGCTAAGTTGCTGAGGCTGACTTTGAAATTGCTATCCTCCTACCTCAGCTGATGGGATTACAGGTATACACCACTGCACCCAGTGAGAAATAACAAATATTGAGTGGGTAAAAATATGAATGGTTCTAGCAATACATTAATTTATAGGAAAAAATCTTAAAACATTTAGCATATATTTCATTAAGTAATCATATCAATATAGTAATGCATTGGCTTTTCCAGTTTTAACTGGACCAATGTGTGTATGAAACATGTCTACAAAGTATTTTGAACATGGATATATATTATTTCAATGATTTTAAAGCATGATTTTTAAAGTAAGCAGGTTCTTATAGTATTTAGTCATCACCTCGTAGAATTAAATGAGTACTGTTTCATCTGAGCTTTGGCAACTACCTTTTTATAAATAAAAGGATATTTTCAAAGAGTGCAAGTATTGCACACTACTAATTCTATTTCCTTTTTCTTGTTTTTCAAAATAAGCTAGTATGCTCTTTTTTCCATCACATTAAATGTAGAAAATTAAGATAGTAGGCTGTGGAATCAGTCTCTGTGACTTGGTTTCTTTATGTGTGCGATGGAGCCAATAATAATTCTACTTTAGGTTGCTGTGTAGGTTAAAGTTAACACCTATTAGCAGAGGGCCTGGCATATGCCATTCAAAACTTGGTTACATACATTATTCTTTCATTTAATTGGGATTGATATCAGGACAGAGTTGTGTGATGGGGGATGCCTTTAAACAAAAGTCTCAGGGACTTTTCTAGTGCCTCCTTGTTCATGAGCAGCAGTGACAGTGACTCCCTAGAAAACTTTTGTGTCTCATGTAACCTCAAAACCCATAGCAATAGTAAATCACTTGTTGGCCTGGATAAAGAAAGCTATAATTTAGTTTTTTTTAATGTGTTTTCATTTATTGAGGTCAGTGCATTTGTGTCGAACAATGGAAACCTGACAAGAAAAACCAAGGGTAGCCTGGGCACTGCTCAATTATTACTCTGCTCAGAGTTTAATTAGCACCAGATGCAGAAGGAAGTGCTATTTTTATTATCCATTACCATGCACTTGCTTACATATTTACCCTGGAGTTAGAGGTGTTTTATTAATTATTTTTGTTGGCAACCAAGACAATATTTTGACTTCGGAATTGGAGTTCCCAACCTGTTTAAACACTAATAACCATCATAAGAAATGAGCAGTGCTATTTACCAAGTGTGAACAAAGCTTGGCAAACTAGACTAATTCATCGTTAAGATGAGGTCATTAACTTTAACTCTTATTTGTAGTGTCATTCCAGTCCCTATCATTCATAAATTATTTTTAAATCTAAATTTAAATTACTTTCTTGAATTTGAATTTTTAAATCAATGTGAATTGTCAACGTGTATTTGCATCTCTTTGGGTATAGTTTACTTTCCTGATCGAAAGGTTAGCATTGCTTAATTATATGTTTTTAGAACAGCCTTAGAGAAGTGTAAAAACTTCCATAAATAAAATGAAAGTTTCATTTTAGAAAGCAGACTAATGAAGTATGAACTAGTCTAATGACAATGGTAAATGGGAACATGAAAAAATTCAATCCTTTTAAAAAAATAATTAGATGCTAAGGGACTTGTATTGGGTTCAGAAGTAAACTCAGGTGACCCTGTCTTATTTATCAAGACTGATGAGTTCCAGTTGGTATGTTTCTTCCTTTGCCCCTGCCACTTTTTGGCATTTTTTACATGCTGTCTAGAAGTTTGCAACTTTCATGCTATATATTTTTTCCCATCTGACTTTTATGACTTCTCCCATAAAATGTATTGGTTGTCTGAGTCTCACAAATCCTAAACTACTTAATGGCTGTGGCTGCATCCATTATGCTGTACTGTGTGCTTGTCTCTGTGTTTTCCTGACATCTGTGTAGATATCTTCTGAAATTTACAAAACCTTTGTAACTAATCCCATAGGTTGACCTGAGCAGGGGCAGTGTTTGTTGCTGCTAATTATACAGTGCAAACCTTTGGGAAAAAAGCCCTTTGTTACTGATGAATTTGAGCAAGCAACTAAACATTGCTGAATAATGCTGAGAGTATCACTCACCTAGGTCTTTATGCCTGTGTGTCTCTTGCCTTCCTATTCTTTCTCCATAGATGTCTGGCCACTGTACTTGATATGCATATTAATTGCTGAATCAGACAGGGAAGCAGGGAGCTTCTTTGGCAACAAGGTGTAACACAAACAGCTGTGTGGTGATGCACATGTGGATTATTAGGTGTGACATAATGAGTGCTGTTTCTGTCATGGTATTATGTATCTGTCAGGGATTTTTGTCAGGCTTTTTCCTTCCTAGGGCATTGAAACGGGCTCCTGTGTTTCAATGGTTATCACTAAAAATGACCAGAAATCCCACTGCTACTAATCAGTTATGCTTCCTCTAAATATCAACCTCTGATTGATAGCTTGTTAAAGTGAGTTTCAAAACCAAGGGGAGCTCTCTTTAGAGTCGGTATGGAATTGATTTAGGGTGTATTGATTTGCATAATTTAGCAAATAAAGTACTATATGTGTTAAAGGTCTGTATACATTTACTTTTACCTAATGCAGAAAAAATTCATATATTATGACTAGGATTAGTCACATAGGAGCCATCTTGTGAAAAGGAAATAGTACAAGTAGACATTAGTCAAGAGGACACAGCAGATACACCTTGAGATACCTTTCACCTGTGACTTGGCTATTACTATCAGGTCCACCCCCAAGAAAGTAGGATTGCATAGAGAAAGAAAAAAGATTTATAATTTGTATCACCAAAAAGACACCTGCAAAGCAAAGGAACTTAAGAAATGTAATCAGCAGAAATTCTTTTATAGTTATAGAGCAATATAGAAAATGTTCTAGGGCTGGACTTGTGGCTTAGTGGTAGTGTGCTTGCCTACCATGAGTGAGGCCTTGGATTTGATCGTCAGCACCACATTAAAATAAAGGTATTGTGTCCACCTACAACTAAATATATGTAAAGGATTTTTAAAAAAATAAAATGTCCTAGAGCAGTGGTACCTCATATGAAGAAAGCCTTTTCTGCCCTTTTACAGTCATGTGCAATTTTAGGTCTGGATTTGCACCTGTAAACAGTCAAAAAAGATAGTTTCTCCAGATGTTGCTCTACTGTTTGCTTAGTTTAAGATCACAGAGTTACTTTATCTGTTGGAAGGAGGAGAAAGCCTTAGTATAGGTACAAAGTTAGCTATATTTTAATACTCCTATTACTCTGTTTAATATCTCTTACACACTGACTTCTTCCTTAAATATCTCCTTAGATTCTTACCAAGAGAAACTTTCTCTTTCTTGATAAGCCAGTAGTAACCTCCCTTTTGAAACTGGTGTGTTGTGTTTCCTTTTATGTTTTGGTCACTAGGAAGCTCAGCTGGGTTTTTGCACAGTTGCTACACAGCCTCTTCTATTCACTGCCACAGGCCCAGCAGCACCCAGCACATAGTTAGTTAACATGTACGATAAATAGACAATCAGCAAATGTAAGACTTAAAGTAGTTTTTCATTATAATTGATTATTCATCCTCTTTGTATTATACTTTTTTGTTTTCAGGCTAGTTTCTAATGATTTTATTATGTCTGATTTTTTTGTGTGGGGGGGGGCACCTGGGGATTGATTGAACCCCATGGCACTTTACCACTGATTTACATCCCCGTCCCTTTTAATTCTTTTATTTTGGAACAATGACTCACTAAATTGCTGAGATTGGCCTCACACTTTAAATCCTCCTATCCCAAGTAGATGGGATAACAAGTGTCAGCAATCTCATTTACATGTGATTCTTATTTGTGAGCCACATCCAATCATTTTATGAAGGAGGCAGTATATGATAAAAATGAAAGGAATATATATATTTTTGTACAGTGTAACAGCAGTGTTTATGTGTGTGTGTGTGTGTGTGTGTGTGTGAAAGTAAACATTGTAAAGGCAGTTAAAAGAACTAAAAGTACAGCATTTCTGTAGGGGGTTACAATCAAAGAATCCTGATACCTGTGATTTTAGGAATTGGACTTGATAGAAAGGTAATGGAGTGTTTCCATTCTATTCAAATATTCTTGTTGATCTGGTTATTTTCATTTACTTTGTAGTTAATTAAACCAGAGGGGAGAAGAGGCAGAAATAGATGATTTGTATTTAAACTCTAAACAAGTCAGTTGATGGCTTTATTTATCAGTAAAACAGCACTGGATCCCTGCTTCATGATAGAGTAATGAAAATAGAGGCATGTCGAGGTTTACTTATTCCATTCTAAGTATTATGTACTCTGTTTTGCTCTCAAGAGTGTAGTTCTTTAAAAACTCTCAAGCCACCCTGGTATCTTCCATCTCATGTTTTATTGATTTTCAAAGTGTACCATTTCAAAAACAGGTGCCATGCTGTGAAAAACATGAACACAGTTTGAAATTCACTCTTCTAAAATATTTTGACGTTAGACAGTTTGAAAGGATATGGGAAGTATTTGTATTAATTAACAGCATCCCATTGCTCCAGAATCCATCGTCCTAAATATCTTGTGACTCAAGGAGTATAACCTCAGGAAGAACAATCCGAAGGACTCTGGCTTTGGTGTGCTATACATGGGCAGTTCTGAGAACTATTTGCTCAGATCGTGGCTACCCTAGACGAATCTATCTTAAGACGGGTAAGGCTTGCACAAGGCTGTAGTATTGCTGACATAGTCCTTGAGTAGCCCTTAAAATTATATTGGCTTTTCAGGCTCTGCTCCCCTTTTAGCAATGCAGCAGATTAAAATAGCTTCTGAAGCACTTTGAAAATATTGTGCTACTGCAAGCCTTCGAATCCCTTGACATTTTTCTCCCAGGATCATCACCGAATCCTTTGACATGGATGGCAGTGGCATTTTCTTTCCCTGGAGTTCCTCGGAAAGTTGATATAGACCTCCATTCCCCACCAAAACCCTAAGACTGTTGCTTATGCTGAGTTTTCAGAGGACATCACCCAGGACTATAAACCATCTGCCGTTTCACACTTAGCTTCTTGAGGTCAGTGATACGAGCTGGGTGAGTGTGAAGCGGACGAAACAATTAGCCACCTCACAAGGGTGGGGCGAGGTTGTACTGCTACCTGTCTGAAAAGCTCATGTGTGTTCATCCACAAAGACAAATTAATTATTAACACTTAATACTGTATAGCTTACAAGGGGGAAGAAAGAATTGTTTATTCACAGTGCCACTGTGACACCTGTGTTCAATGGGGAGCGTGTTACAAATGCCACAGGTGTAACTTGAGGCTATATCATCCTTTAACAGGTTATTACTGGTCATTTCCTGCTCAAGTAGACATCTTAGCCTAGAAGTTTATTTAGAAAAGCATAGTCATGATGTATAGGAGCAGGAAGTAATCTCAAACTGCATAGACACTGTCTTGATAATGGGATGGAAACTTTTCTATAGTATAGTGATTTATTTATTTGAGATAGGGTCTTGC
The DNA here is from genome assembly GCF_902686445.1 of Sciurus carolinensis. Taxonomy (NCBI): domain Eukaryota; kingdom Metazoa; phylum Chordata; class Mammalia; order Rodentia; family Sciuridae; genus Sciurus; species Sciurus carolinensis. The sequence goes on along the minus strand of NC_062218.1, from coordinate 91,190,873 downwards.
TAAGTTACTGAGACTGGCCTCCAACTTGTGATCCTCTTGTCTCAGCCTCCCGTTTTGCCAGGATTGCAGGCATGTACCATTGCATCCAGCGTGGATAATAATTTTTATGTAAATTTAACAGTACTTAAATGGTAGGAGTCTAGACAGTCATGAGACACCATAGTATGTTCTTTCACGTAGAATGGCTTGAATGACCACGCTTCTATCTTCGTGACTTCTTGTCCCCTGTCTCGGATAGGGCAGCCAGCATCATGGAACATGGATGGCCTATTATCAGTAGTTTTCATTCCAGTATAGACTTACGAAGCTAAGGTGGTGTTCCTCCATTAGTCAATACTTCATGCCAACAGGCCTGGCATCTCACCAAACTTGCTGTCCTGCACATATGCTCTCCCACAGGTTAAAGCCATCCAGTATGCTATAAATGGGTGAATTGCAGTTGAACCGTTCCTCATTGCCAAAGCAGAGATGCATGGTTGCATGACAGCACCTCCCTGTATTGTATTAGTCATGCTCGAAGGAAAACTCAACAAGGATTTCTGATCCTCTGGGAAATTTTTACATGCAAAATTGGAATTCATACTGTCTGAAATCCTTGAAAACTCTATCCTGGCTGTTCTATGCTGATGACTGTTTCTTAAAGTGGAAGACAATCTGTAAAATATTATTGATTTCATGGCAAACCCTGAGAAGTGACAAAAAGAGGCTTTTTGGCAGGGCATGCAAACTTACATGGCTAATGCAGCCAGGCAGATACCTAGGTGAGGAAATCAGACCTGGTGTACTAAGTGGGTGAGTAGACTCTGCTTTAAAGGGGCAATTGCTTATCCCAGCAGAATTATTTCCATTTAAGAAGAATGTGGAGCCCATGATGCCTGATTTCCGAATATTTAAAGAGAAGATGGAAATTCATACTTTACATGAAATCTCTGGATTTCTAAATATTGGTTTGGATTACTTTGAAACATCATGCTTGCTAAAAGTTACATATATGGAACTGAAGTTGGTTCATAGGCCACCAGTTTATAATTTGTGTTTTAAGGATATTTATATCTGAATTATGAGAGTGGTGTGAATGTTGAAGTCCAATGGAAATCCAGTGGTTCATGAATTCAAACTATGAATCAGAACACCTTCTAGAGCTTGGGAGAGTGTGTTATTGTATGACATCCTTTTCATCCCAGATTGTAACGTGTTAGGCTTACTGTATTTTCTGATGATTCTGCTTTGAGAATTGGTTCTGGGCATAGTTCTGTTAGCTTTCCCAGTGACACAAGACAGATCCCTAGACAAAACAGCCTGGTTGTTGTCAGTGAAGACACCTAGCAAAGCAATATCAGTAGAATTCATAAGAAGATGACTGATTTCATTTTTATGGAATTTAAGGATAATATTAACAAGGAAGATGAATTAAAAAAAAAAAAATACTTTAAAGAGCTACATTTCACTAACGTAAGTACAGCCAGACTGCTAATAACCAGACCTGGAATGCAACAACTAAAAATGATGTGGCTTTCTAGAGCCAAGATTTGAGTCGTGTGGAACGTAAGTTCCAGAGGCAAAGTTTCCAACAATGTCAGCTGTACAAAGGCTAAGACTTCCAACACTAGATCTCCATCAGTAACAACATCTTGGAAGAGGACAAAGTTGTTTGCAGAAAAATAGTGATCAGGGTCCTCAGAATGAGTGAGAGCAACCCAGGGAGGTATTGTGTAGGTGAATGAAGAGTTCAAGCAGGTGCTGGGGGGGAGGGGTGGGGGCTCTATTTACAGTGATGAGATTCCTGCAGGGGCTAAGAATATCAAAGGTTTGTTCAAATATCCTTCAGGCTTTTCATCAGCTTGACATTTGCGTCCCTGGGCCCTACCAGCTTTATTTCAGCAGTGAGTATGCTCAGATGACTGGGCAGCTCACGTTACTGATTACTATCTGTTTGTCATTCTAGCTCTCTTACCTCCCACATGAGTTGTACCTTTTTTGGTGCAAATAAGCTGCCAGAGCTAGCTTGGCTTGATCCTTGGGCTGCAGATGTCTCTAATTAACTTGATTGAGACAGGTCTGTGGGATCCTGTTGCACAGTCTGACATGTCCTACTGTCCTGGGAGGCACTATCTGGTCACCTGATGCATGCCTCTTGCTAAGGTCCTCTGGGCAAAGTTTATTAACGACTAAAGTCTTCAAATGCCCATGCTTTTAATATGAAAGCTGTGGAGTGATGGTTGCTAATAGGCAGCTAGGAATGTAAGATTTATCTTGAGTTCTCCTTTAAATTCTGAGAAGAAATGTCAAGAGAACTTCAGTGCTTTTAACATCTAAAATGTTATAATTTTATCATTACTGTACTATCGACATGATGTGTAGTGACTGAGAAAAACAAGATCTTGACTCATAAACCCTTAGAATAGAAAATATTTAATGACTTCATTGTGAGATAGTGATAAACACAATAAAGCAAATGCTTGAAACTGCTGGTTTAACTAGTTGTGAGACCTGCAAGATGTCCAAGGAAACTAGCCCCCAAGCTTTGCAAAGATTGGATTTTCTATTTCCTTCAAAACCTGCATTTACTCTATTTTTTCTGGATTAATAAGTTATGTACTTTTAATTTGTAATTTGTGTGGGTGAGGTTTTGTGTGTGTGTATGTTCCATGACTAGCTACAGCTTTTCCTGTAATTTGCAGAATTTTTGTATATCAGTCCAGACTTACTTATTTTGACTTTCTCAAAGGATATCATATAGTGGTTATTTCTAAAATATGCCAACACAGATGTCACTTATTAAATGTTGAAAGAACCAAAAAAGAAACATATAAGAATTACTGTACTGTAGTTTCAATGATTTTATTATCCCCTGTAGATACAGTATTAGGTAGTGAAAGAAAATAATGAATTACTTAATTCTGTTTTTATTGGTTATCATTTGCATGTGAATTGACCACCAAATAGATTCTCAAAGTACTTTTCCAGTAGAAGGTAAGCAATCACAAATTTTCACCATCCATGGTCTAATATCACTTAGCCAAAGCCATTCCTGCACATAATTTGCAAGTGGATTAACCAGTTAGTAAAAATAGTTAATTACCAGTTTTCCAGGCCCTGTTTTCTGGTCAGAGGACTAATATTTCTATCCTTAATTGATTAGCAGGAATTTGTAGACCATGTGCCCCAAAATTAAGTATAAAGAGAAGATGAAGATATGAACCTCAGCAATGCTAAGGAATATATAATGCAATTGAGACCCTGCTCTCATATGTTTAAAAAAAAAAAAAAAAAAGATCTGTTCCATAATTGCACATTTCCTCAATCCTGTAGGATCTCAGGAACGGAAGAGTTCTTGGTGTGTTGTAAATGTGGTAAAAAATTTTACAGAGAACTCCACCTTTTGCACATACCTATGGGAGAGATTTGGGCGATTTGAAGCAAAGGGAGAGTCAACAGAGACCCGTAGGTGGGAGTTTACACAGCAAGTTAGAACACCAGGACATGGGACTCCTGGTCTGCGGTACCAAACTCTGGAGTAAATGAAGGACTAAGCATGAATCAGAACTGATCTTATAGACTAGGGAGTCACTGAGGTTCTTAACCCACAAAGGTCTGATGGATTGGGAGCAGGGAGACCAGCTTGTAGGTGATGATGCTAATCCACACAGGTGACAATAAATCCTGGATGTGGTATTGACATTCGCAAGTGGTGGGGACAGGAGGGTAAGGGAATAATTCTAGAAAATGGACCCACTGTGCTGAATTAAGAATTAATTTACCTGCAGCCCTGCCTGGCTTAAGAGAACAGGCTATGCTACATTTCTCAGCAAACTACCTGCTGTTTACAGGAGAAATGCAGGCCAGGAATAATGTTGATAAGAACCCAAGTTACCCTGAAGGGGGGGACTTTTGTGTGCCTTTTCACAGACCAGATCCTGAAACTCAGGGAGATAAGGATAATTCCTCCTAACCATAAAATCTGTAAGAAGTTGTAGTTAAGAATCCAATTAGAACCGGTCAGCATGGGCCAAGGTGACCTAGAGTTGTCATGGCAGAAGAGACTTGAAAGTCTGATGTCATCCTGCTGTCAGTCAAAAGTGGAGAGGTGGACCTGAGCAGGACTCTTTGGAAAATTCTCTGGGATCCCCAATAAAACTGGAATGCAGCAGAGGCACACTGTACCTCTCCTCTCTAAGAGAAGTTACTCTCTCTCTCTCCAGAGTGTCCCTTTTCCCCTTTCCCCTTTCCTATCCCTTCAATAAATTCATGCCTGTTATTACTCTGAGTGGCATGTCTGAAATCTTTCCAACTTGATCACAAGAATTAGGGTTCAAAGGGGTGTCTTCATGCTGTCTTACTTTCCCAGAAGGCCCCAGCTCTATAATAGTATTAGCATAGATTCTGATAGACATGAGAAGCATATCAAAGAAAGAAAATATCAGAATGTGCTAACAAATGGCTTCTGTTGAAGGAAAGAAGCATCTTTCTCCTGATTTCATTTTATCATTCTTCTTGTGGACATATTCAGGGTATAAAGTAAAATTCTAAAAAGTTCATTTTAACCATTATTAGCAATGTTAGTCTTTGAAAAATAAAAGATGAGAAGGATTTATAGATTGTTGAAGGACTACTGAAATTGAGGACTGATACAGAATTTAGAGGCACGTTTTAAACTTCCATCTATGCACCATTAGGAGAAAACATTAGCAATTGACAGATTCTATCAACTTCTCTGTTTAGTTCTCTAGTTTTAATCAAATAAAACTGAGATAGGCATTAATGGCTCATTTGCTATTATACCACTATTTCTGGTCAGGTCTCAATGCTGACATGCATATGGTAATTGGAGATTAGTCATTTCCTTGGATACACTTCATCATCTGCAGAAGCAGTGCAATGATGATTGGCTGTCAATTGCTTTTGGTCCAGTTTGCAGGCTTAAAATGGAATGTTTGGTTATTTAGATAAGCATTGAAAGCTTTTTCTGAGCATTGTATGGCAGACCAAGGAGCAGTGAGTTAGTGGTTCCAGGACCTCCCCTGCAGCCATTTTCCAGGAGTAAAAGCAGCCAGCCTGTGAGAACCTGCTTTGTGGCTTGACAGGGCTCTCCTTACAGTGTAAGGAGCAGCTCCTCTGGTTGTAGGTGGATACCAGAGTTTCAGAGCCCCTCCTAATGAATTTTAGACTGAGAATCTCATTCTCCTGAAACTATCACTTGAGAATCAGAGTAATTATTTCCTATTGCCCTTTGTGGAATACAGTTATAATTGCATTACTGTTAACGGTGTTCGCATTAACACTTAATTGTTAATGTCCTCCTAATTTGGAGGAAATCATCACCTCTTCATATTTCATTGCCAGAAAGAGTTGTTAAACTCAAAGACAGTAATTCAAAGCTTCCAAATAGACAAATGAAAAATGATGCTAGAATTCAGTGGTAGAACTTGTGGAATGACTTCTTTTTCTGGTATCTGCGTGTATGTGCGCCCACGTGCATGTGTTCTTTTTAAGGTATTGTATATCGATTTCATTTTGAGGTTAAGCCACAACGCACAGTTGTTCACTGGAAAGTAACAGGGATTCCTGTGGCGTGGAAACAGCTCTGGGGTTCATGGTAGGAAAAGGGCAGTAACTTTCTCCTGTAGCTGGCATCCTGTTTGAGTGTTGAAAGACGCATTAATAAGAAAAGAAAGACACCACTGTGGCAAGGTCAGCCAGACGGGTGGGCTACAGGCCTTGACTTTCAGATGATTGTTAACCTCTTCTTTTACAATATACTCAACTGTGTGTTGTTAACAACTAAGCGGTTCCTTGGCTTAGCTTTGCAGCAGGAAACTGAAATATTTTGAGAAGTCTTTATTCAGGCTAGAGAGGGAGTTGGGGGAGGGAGAGAGGGAGACAACCAGAATTATATCAATCTTTGAATCTGTTAAGGGGAATATTGTTTGGGGCAGTAGAAGATCTGTCTTCATTTGAAGGTAGTATGGGCAGCTCCTGTGACACTGTTTTGGAAAGAACTTTCTTAAGGGCTGGAAATAATAACTGCAGTTGGGGAGCATAGGGTACTGCTTCACGGATGCTCAGCCTCTGCTGAACACAGGGCCCAGAGCTCAGAAGGGCCTAGTGCTTGGTTTAATGCTATGCTGCTACCATTTTGAAATTCTTAATAATTTTTCAACAACGTCCCCACTCTCCACGTTTTCATTTTGTTCTAAGCACTCGCTGGTGGTTGTGGCAGAGTGTGGTTCAGATTTCAGAGAGTGTACTAGAAGCCAGATTCTCCTCAACCATGTGTAAGTAATTCAATTCTATATTCTTATCAACACACACAGACTGGTTTGACAACATTCATTCCTGTTCTTAAAAAAAAAAGTCATTTACTTAAGCAGCTGTGTTTCTGTAATGCTTAGAGGATGCCAAATATCCTGTGACCTAATTTCAACTGATTATTTCTACATCAAATGTAGCCCATAGATTCTTGTTGAAAGCATAGAAGGATTGCTTAATAAGTTTAATTACATAGGTTTTTTTGTTTTGTTGTTTCTGTTTTTGCATACGGGGGATTGAACCCAGGGGTGCTTAACCACCAAGACACATCCTTTGCCCTTTTATATTTCATTTAGAGACAGGGTCTTGCTGAGTTGCTCAGGGTCTTGCTGAGTTGCTAGGCTGGCTCTGAACTCCGGATCCTCCTGCCTCAGCCTCCCCCGCCACTGGGATTACAGGTGTGCACCACCATGCCCTGCAATTTGTAGGTTTTAATGTATAGTTTCAACCAAAAGAACTATGAAAGCCGGTGGACTACCAAAAATGCTGTAGTTTTAAAACTCGCACACACTGGGACAAATGCCATAGTTTGTAAGGGTGTGGTTGTTTACAACTGGAAGATTTCAGGAACACCTCCAGGCTAAGAGTAGCCTCCTTTTAAGGAAGGTCACCTGCCCCATTACAGTAGAGAATGGACCTCCAATGTTCCTGCTAGATGGACTTGATTCCTTATCAAGTTGTGCTCTGATAAAAGTAAGGAACTACACCATTCATTTTATTTTGCTATGTGACTCATTAGCTTTATTTCTCATAAACACACTTCCCTTCCAAGTACAATCTGAAAAGTTCTGTCATTAAAAGCAGTTTTATTCTTCCTGCCTAAGGGTGACTGTTTTCAAGAAAATATGTGCATTTTGACAATGTGAGCCTTGCCTATTTAAAGCTATAAGTATAATTTCCTTTTTATTGGGTGATAAACTTTCTTTCTGACAAAACAAAGGATAGTCAAGAATTCTTCCTTTTTAACATTGTGATTTTGCATTTTTTACCCACATTTTAAAGTGCATTTTACATAATTCTGCTTTTAAAAAAGAAAGAAAGTTATATGGCCTGTGTGTTATCAGTTCTACAAAGGCATCAGTGGCATTGAGTATTAAATGAAGCATAAATAGATGATGAAAAGAGAAAAATGCTGTGTTGCATTTGAAAGTTTGGGTTTAATGTCTTTTTATTATAATATGATTATGAACTCATTGTAAAAAAAAAAAAAAAAAAAAAAAAAAGCCTGATTTCGATATCTGCATGTCCGCATACATTTGTTACCTTTTTCTGATTTTTTCTGATCTGCTGTGCCAAGGGAAAGGACCTCGGATGGTGGGTCACTGGTCTCTTTCCTGCTTCTGCCTGGGAAAGACAGCACGATCGGGTCTACACGCCCTGCCTCTGGGTCTGCTCCATTAATGCTAAGAGCTGGCTATTCCTGACTGTGATTCTTACATTTTACTTCTGGGTCAGTGAAGCCCAAAGGTAAAGCTGCCTTATGACTAGGCTCTGAGATAGGGTTTCTCAACTTCGGTTATCCATATGCCACCTTCAGAAGTTTTGCTACATACATATATCACTTATGCGAGAATTTACTTAATACTTTTCTTTAGGAAAAATCTTTTTAGTTCTATTTAATTTTTTTTTTCAGGGAAACTATTTAGCCTTCCCATAAATGCCCTCTTGGCCATGAATAAATACTACTTTCCATAAGTAAGTCAACAAGGCTCTGATCCTGACACCAATTCTCACTGTGTTCAAAAGTAGGGATTAGACAGTGTTAGTTGTTAGAGACCTGTTAGCATCATGCTGAGACTTTCTTCAAGACTATTTATAAAGGGACCCATGAGGGAATAACTTCATTGTGTGTTTCATTGTTTGTTAATGTCCACCACATTGTTTGTTGTGCCCACATGTCACCTGTAGTTCTCCTAATACTGCTAGAGACACAGACCATTCACTTTGCAAATACTGCTTCAAAGGATGAGATCTGATGGATGCCAAGAGGGCCCCACTCCTCATGTTGTCTGAAATTCCACCATTGTAATCATTCCTTTAGATTTATATTTCGATTTTGTTCAGTAATTACCTATTTAAATGTAAATTACTCTGTAACCTCTTAGTAGTCTTCTAAAGATTGGTTTTCCTTATTATTTGAGACTAAGGTTCCACCAAAGGACACAGACTAGAGATCCAGGCTATCTATAGAAGAATTAAAAGAAATACTTAGGACAAATTTATCTCTCTTTCCAATTAACTTACGGTTGTAATCTTTTCTAGGAATTTCTTTTATCCTAGGATAGCCTCTCTCATTTCTTCCAACTCCAACTCTCATACTTTCTACAACATTGAAGTCAAATGCCAACACTTTTGGAACCTTTCTTGATGGCCCACCCCACATGTTGAAGTCTCTGTGCATTTTGCTTTCCAAATTTACCACAGAATTAACGTGATAGCAATTTGAGAGCTTAACTTATTTTCTCTCATCGACAGCAAGTGAATGGTGTATGAGCAGGAGACCTGACTTCACTAATGGTGACAGAAAATAGCAAAGGTGACTGTCAAAAAGTGAGTGTCTATAAGCTGATTTTGCAAGGATATTCCTCATGCTGGGAAAGATAGCAATGCATCCACCCAGATATGGCCCTGTGGCATCAGCCTTGTTCCCATGTGCATGAATCATATAACAGGCTGAGGTCTGGGAGTGGAAAAAGGAATTTGAAAGAGAGAAACAGTTTTTATCATGTTAGCTCTGGTCCCCAGCTCTGCTTGAGCTATCTTTCTCCAAGCCTAGCTGACTGGCTAGAATAAGTGGACATGGGGGGATAAAGTATTATCTCTGCAAAGCATAGCAGTGACTCAGCTTTTAATACCTGCACCTTTGACACAGATTATGGCTGAACACAATTTATGAGCTGACCATTGTTTCTAAATCCACAGTAGAGCTTTGGTATCATAGTAGAAGCTTTGCCAGCACGAGGATGGATGATTTTAGCAAAGGGCTGCACCTCTAACTTGAGCACCATCTTTAGAGGCAGAAATACCTGGGGTTGAGTCTTAGTTTTGCACTTGGGAGACACCTGGGGTTGAGTCTTAGTTTTGCACTTGGGAGCTGTGTTATCCAAATGTATTCAGTCAGCCTCTTAGTTTAAAAAACAAACAAACAAACAACAACAAAAAAACCATTTTTTTAGTTGTCAATAGACACAATATCTTTATTTTATTTATTTGTTCTTATGTGGTGCTGAGGATTAAACCCAGTGCCTCGCATGTGCTAGGCAAGTACTCTACCACTGAGCCACAACCACAGCCCAACCTCTTAGATTTTTGTGTGTATATTAGCTATGATGAGATAATGATTCTCATTTCTCAGTGTTGCTGGGTGTCCTAGGTAAGATTGGGTAGTTGTAGAGCACACAGGGCAGTATCTGACACAAAGCACTGTGAAACCTCAGTTCATTACTTTTTTCTTCTTTTTTCAGTGAGGATCTTTTGACTCTGTCTTGCTTGGATTGTGGTTATTTTTGTGAGCACCACCCTCTGCTTTTCTCAATATACATCATAATAATACTTTTTAAATGAGAGAACATCTCTGTAAGCCACCAGAATAGCCAGAACTGGGGTGAAGAGCATCATCATTATTGCTCTTTACATTTCCCATGTGACTGCGATGGATATGCTTGGGAATAACACCTTTGGTAATTATTTGATTTTCAATTACATTGGACTTAACTTCTTACAAGCTAATTGTCATAACTTCGTGATCACCACCCTGGGTTTACTATCATATTGGTTCACACTTTATGAGACAAAGCCAAGTATTTATGTGTAGAGTAGAGTAGTAGAACCTTGGTGTTCTACCATGACAGGAGCTGTCCACGCCTCACTTGTCCATAAGCTCTTCTGTTGTTCTACATAAGTTGTGACAGAACCAAGATCCAGGAAATGGGAAAAATGACATTGGGTTGTCATCTTAAGGTAGCTACCTCCAGCCATGGTCCTTAGGAACTTTAAGGTTCATGTTCACTCTCCAAAGGATGGCCTGGGGGAGGGACTTGACAAAAAGGGAAGGTGAAATCTGGTGTAATATAAGTCATAATTTGGGTCACTTTTGAAACAAAAAAGCTTTGCTGTCACTGTTGGTAACCATTGGCCTAAGGAAAAGCAGTGGTTCAGAAACTTCCCCTGAATTGTTTTTCTTTAGAAAAAAATCTCACACAGAATGGAAAGTTTGGGTCACAGGTGTAAACCCTTAGGCCGTGCTTCCTCAGTGAGCTCAGTGCTGGTCTCAAGGACAAAAATGAGAAAGAGCAAAGAAGTTTTGCATTAAAAACAGATTTACCTCTCCAGGCAGGGTCGGCTGTGAACAGTCTCTGTCAGGATGCAGAGTCGGGGGGGAGAGTGGAAACAGTAGCTGTGGACTCTCGGTGTTTATTTTCCCCTCTCCTCTTTTCTGGCATGATGAATTCGGCTCATGGATTTGGTTTTGCTTCAGAGTTCTTTCTGTGTGATAAGTGAGGGTTAGCTACTTGGGGACTAGTAGTTAATTTGAGCCTGTGGGCAACTCCCCTCTTGCCTGGGATTCCATTTGTAACAGTTTGCTCTGTGGGTTTAACTAAACTGTCAGGACAGCAGAGGGCTGAGTTATTGGAGTTCATTGTGGAAAGCTCAGGCAGGAAATGAAACTGTTCGCCACCTCAGAGAAGGAGAGTTGCAGCAGGGAAGCAGAATGTCTGGGCCCAGAATCCTCTGTGATGCTTTGTTTCTTTGGAAAATTAAGAGCAGCCTTTATCTCCTGAGAAAGTACAGACAGTAGATTTTGGAGCAGCACACTGCCATGTTTTGCCCATCTTTGTGCAGGTACACTCTTCTTTTGCTCACTAGGTGATCCTGGGTAGGGGCAGGGATACTGGTCATTTCCCTCAGTGTTCCCACCTGGATTGTTACAGGGCTCATGAAGAGTGTAGGAATATTCTGTCCCCTAGAGGACAATAGAAAGGACCAAAGTTTCCTAGACTCTTGAGACGCTGATGTGCTGACCTTGGGGCTGAATTAAGCCAACCTGGACTGTGCAGGCTAGGTCAGGGGAAGGGTATGCCCAGGTATTCTCCTGCCTTCTTTAAATACTTGTGAAGTCTCCATTGTCCCCTCTCTGTGGTCATTGCTTCAGGTTTAAAGAGTAATATTCCTAAGAGCTCTCCCCAGCCTTGAATTATTTTCTTAATGCTTTTAACTCACTCCCCATGCCATTCTTATTCAGAGTAAACCTTGTTTTAATATGAGGTACTTGATACTACCTGGGACGTTTTCATAAAGGTACTCAGATAGAGCTCAGTAGATGCAACTGATGTCTTCATAGACAACATTAGTAACTTCAAATTATCCTTATAGCATTTGATGGAAAGAGAGGATATGGAAGCATATGAAAGAATATAGGAAAGCTGTCTTCATGAATTTTAAATTGATTATAAGAAAATTCTTATAGCTTCCCTCCATTAATTCAAAAATAGTTTTATTATACCAAGTTTGTTATTCCTTTATCAGATTTCTCCTAAGTCCCTAATATTTTAATTTTCATTTATTCTCAATTGTTTTTACTAAGTGGCACAATTCCTCCCACTAAATCTGAGTGTTTTATAATTATACATACATATACAGGAATATGTGTGTATGTCAAAAATTTTCATTGGGAAAATATTATAAGATAGTCCTAAAAATAACAATATATAGTAACTTAGCTTAATTCTAATATTAATTTTCCGATTTCAGGAGCAATACATTAGAAGAAAATTAGAAATATATATTTTAAAATGCATTGATAAAAATAAGCTTATCAGAATATATTATATGCATATATAATATAAAGTGCATTGATGAAAATAAACTTTTTTATATTCAGAATATATATAGTTTGAGTATATGTATAGTTTGAAAATACATAGTTTGAGATAACTGACTATAATATGATTAAAATTATTCTCTATATTATTTTGTAATGTGATTTTCAATTTAGTGATATGATATTTATTTTACTGGAAATGACCAAACTGAATTATCTCAAAATCTTTTGAGTATAATTTTGGTTATATTTTGGAACAAAATAAAAGGTGTATTACTTTAGAACTGCAGAGGGTAAAGTCAGGGGTGCCCCTGCCTCCTGATTTAGTTGCAGCCCCCTTTCTTCATAGATCAGGGACCTGAGCTCTAGAGAGTACATGGCATACTCAGGGTCACCGTGTTAAGTTGGCGACTGGGTGGTGATTGCAACCCAGGTCTCCTGCCTCCCAGCTAGCTATGTTTTACTCTCCAGTGCAAAACTTTGTTCAGTATTTCTCTTCTCATGCATGAACTTCAGGTTTGTGAACCTTCTCAATTTTAGCACCAAAGAAAAGGTATAAACTATCTATGTTCATTTGGAAGTACTGGAAGAAGAGGAGGCACAAACTTAGTTAAACTGAGGCCCCTGAATTGCTCGTTGGAGAGGTGTGATACTTGTCAATCACAGAAGCAAGCATTCTGGGTAATACTGTCCTACATAGCCTGTGTTTCCATCTCTGTTCTCATGATTTGATTACATAGTCTCTGGGAGATGTGTGGATGGTATTTTCATTGAACTAGTGACTTTAATTCTGGAAACTCAAAAACATATTAGTTCCATGAGGGCTATAGGCTGTGTATAATGCTTTAGGTCTACTTCATATCATAGACTTGAATTTACCTTGGGTTTTCTGCCTTGTGGGTGTTCATTATGAGCAAAGTTTCAGTTTAAAATGGTTATATCAGTTCAACATTTATTCCATTTATGCACTTGATTTTTTAAAATAAAACAAAAATCTCAATCAGAAACTTTACCAAAGATGCCTCTTTATTTTTTTCCCCATCTCCTCCTTTTTATTTTTTCCCCATCTCTGATTCCTTCTTTTTTGCAAACCTTCTCCTACACAGACTCTCACCTATTCATCTCTTCTGAATTCTCTGTTCTTCATTCTGCACATAGTTTTAGGACCATGGGACTTTTGTGTGGCGTCTGTGCTGGGGTGTGCACGTGCATATGTCCTGGCATTTTCAGGATTTCTGCCCTGATCTCAGAGTCTAACCACATGTTCCCGCAAAAAGAACATTTTTAAGAGTTGCAGGAAATAATTGATCAAGAGGTTGCTCTGTGCAGGGCACATTGGAATTTAGTTAATGTGTAGCCTGAAGCAGAAAGTGCCTAGCTGCTTTCAAGGCCCTTTGAAAACATGTATAAGTATTTGGTGAGAACTTCAGAACTTGGTTAAACTGTCTTTGATTCCAAAGATATCCCTAGGGCCAGTGAATAAATTACAGATGCTTTTAAAAAATTTTACTTAATGCCTATATTAAATAATTGATTCTTTATGAACCAACATGACTAAATAGGTTAATCAAGTTATTGCTAGATCTGCTTAATTTTCTCACTTTTTAAATAATACTTTGTTTAAATAGGTAATAATGGGATCCTTTGATATTCTTGTATAAAATTAAACACTTCTGACCTACAGAAGCAAAACTGCATCGGTAAGCTTTTCCAGGTTTGTTTAGTTGAATGCCAGTTCTCCCCTGTTCTCTCTTGCCTAGATTACAACCTGTGGAAAGGCTCTTTTTCTCTGTGTTTAATATCTGACACACGTGGGGCCTCTCTTTAGGGGTGTATTGACTGGATTCCCAAAGATGCTATTTGGGGCTTGAACTCAGTGACTTACTAAGTGGTACCTTGATACTCTTAAAGAATTCTACCAAATAGCTTTCTCTCTCCTCTTAGGCAAGTTTGATCTCTATGTGTGAATACTTTGACCTTGCTTCATCTGAAAACTGCTTACGACTAGATGTTGTAATTATGGGTTTTGTTTTTTTGTTTTTGTTTGTTTTTGCAGTGCTGGAGATTGAAACCAGGGACTCATGCATGCTAGGCAAGCAGTCTGCTACTGAGTTACACCATCAGCCCAATTATGAGTATTTTAACTCTTACTTTAAATATCTTTGTAGGAAAATCAACTTCCTCATCTGACTTATGTTTTTAAATTTTAAGCTCTCCTGAAACCTGGGAATTGAAAAAGATCTTAGTGGTCATCATCTAGTCTGATTTTGACCTCTTTAAGTATGCAGATGGTCAGAATTTGAAATTTCCCTAATTTGAAAATAAAAAGGAAATACAGGGAAGTTTCAGAGATACTGAACTATTGTGCCTGAAATTGAATACTGGTCTCTTTGGCTTTAATAGCTACAACTACCTATTTGCATGAGCGATATAGAAAGAATGTGAACTGCCATTTTGATTTTTTTCTCACTGCATATTCTAAGATATTGTTCTGAGGGGAGGGTTAGTAACAAGCTCATTTTCCCTTGTTTTAATGATTTAAATATATTCCACTAACCATCACAGACATCCATATGAAGACAGCTTTCCTTAGGGAATTTGAAATTGATTAGCATCCCTGATGATTCTTCAAGCTTTATGATAATGTTAGCATCATTTCTCCCCCACCCTTCCTTGGTTTTTTGGTTAAGATATTGGAAGTAGGTCAGCTCGATGACATTTTCAGCCTTTGTTTTTCACATTTTAAATTACAAAGGGTCTGTCTTTGTTCAAATTTTGTTTTTTACAAAAAAAAGTAAGCTGCCGATCCCTTCTTTTAAGAATGAGGCTTTACTCACTCAAGTTTTCAATAAATCAGTTACACTGATATGCTTGCTGTGTGACAGACTGCAACCGAACCTCATTATTCATACATGTCTGTGTGATGTTACTGAATCAATTTGTGCTGTATCCATTTTGTACTCATGGATAGTTCACGGTCCCTTATGAGCAGAAATAGTCAGCAGGCAATAATAGAAGACACGGAGCAGAAATGGTTGGTGCCCATAATTCTTTGCTTCATGGTGCTAGATCCATTTCTTCAATTCATTTTTTTAAAATATTTTTTAGTTGTCAGTGGACCTTTATTTTATTTTAGTATTTGTATGCAGTGCTGAGGATTGAACCCAGGGCCTCACACACGCCAAGCAAGCACTCTACCACTGAGCCACAACCCCAACCGTCTTCAATTCATTTTTAGCATTTTTAAAACAATTCTGATCTCATCAATATGAGGATGGTTTTAGCAAAATCACAAAGAAGATACTTAGATACTTTTCAAACCTTTATATATCATTCAGCTTGTTTTAATACATATTGTTAAATGAGGGGCCCGCAAAGGTCCCTACCTTCTGATTAGCAGAGCCAGTCATTCCCCTTTTTGGCTTATAGTAGTCTTCCTATACCACAATAGCAAAGGACTATGACCTAATGCAAAGGACAGTGTAAAACCACAATAGCAAAGGACTTTACCTGATGCAAAGGAAAACCAGGGAAGCCAAAACTACACCCCAAAAATGTTGTCTTTGCAGTGGTTAAACAATTCCTCAGGACTAGTGTGTGAGTGGGGCTGAGTAAAAGAAAGAATGTGAAATGGAGATGGTCACCTGTGGCCACCCATGTCAAGCAGGCTCTAATGTCTGTTGGGAACTGGAGACAGTTAGGGTCACAAAATGAAATGTCCATGTTCAGCCGATGTCCGTGGGTGGGATTCCAGGTGTTGCAGCTCCACTGAGGAAGTGGTGGAAGCTTACCACCCTCGAAGCTAAGACCTTTCTGTGTGTGCCATTGTTTGATGCTTCAGTTCTGACCACTCTCCTGTTCTCAAGCACTCAAGATTTTTCAGAGGAAGAAAAGACCAACTACACAGGGTCTTCAACTTTTATACTCACTGAACTCTAGGAGATGATTTTTGCAACATTGTCCTGGAATTCAGGAATTCACTCTATTGTTCCCTGAGGAATTTTCTTTTTTTTTTTTTTTTTTCTAAGCATTTTTTTAAAAAATGTGTTGCAATTGATATTTGACATTCTAAAATAAAACACTGTTAGTTTCAAAGTAAATTTGAAGGAAAAAATGATCTTTAGGTCAAAGAAAACAGATATCGTTTGCTTTTATGAAAAAGTATATTTCATTGTCAAAAATAAAAAAAATGAATACTTGTACCTAGAGAGCCTTTGTAGAGAATCAAACTTACACAAAGATGTAGAGTCTGTTTATTAAAATATCATCAGTATTCTGAAGTTTCCAAGAAAAGATTAAATTTATTCTTTTTCCCCCAAAAAACATGATGAATGATTAAAGTTTCTTTTGCATACCACAAAGGGCAACACAAAAAATTCACCCTAAAAGAACTCACTCTTTCATACAAAGACTTGATCCCTTTAAAAAATGTTTTAAATGGGATTGTAAAGTAGAAAGGAATTCAAGTCTTAGTTTATCTTATGATTTCAGCAAATAACACAATAGTGATCCTATTAGAGAGGATCTTAAACCTTAAAGGTTTTCTAACACTCTGTTTTCTGCATCACACAATTGCTGCACCAAGTATTTATTTAGAACTGCAGTTCTTTGTCTCACTACTTCTAAAAAGGCTTTAGTAGCCCATCACTGGGCATCTGGTTTCTCATCCCTGTGCCTTTGGTTCCCTCCTACTCTCTACCCTACCTAGAATGCCTCTGCTAACTTTAGATAACTCCTAATCAAACTTTTTCTCTGGTAAGCCTTTTCTAATCTCCGAGATTGCATTTAGGATCCCACCTTTGTATCTTGAAATGTAATTACACATTTATGGGCCTTTCTTCATGACTAGGCTGAATTCTGTGAGTACAGAAATTGTAGCTTCTTCATCTTAGTATCCCATTGCTCACCATGATGCCTAGCATGTAGTTAAAACTCATTGAAAACCTTTGAATGACTAATTAAAGGTGCATCACATTCAAATAGTAACAGTAATTGTAAAAATGTAAGAAGGCAAGGCAAAACAAATATGTCAAAAGTAATGTCTGCTGACATTGAGTATTAAGTTAGCTCTAAACTGAAGGGCAAACAGTTCCCACAATAAATGTAATGTGACCAAAGGCAATATGGCTTAGAGGTAGCAGCATGGGATTTGGAGGAGGGATGGGGAATTTGAATCTTGGCTCCATTACAAGTGACCATGAACAAATTCTAGAATCTCTTTGCAGCTAAAGTACTTCATCTACAAAATGAGAGTAACAATAGCTTATTTCATGAAGTTGTTCTAAGGAGTAAATTAATATGTGAAGTGAACACATATATTGAGTTGCTGCTCATGGATGAGGTAATTCAGAGTGTCACTATGTATTTTTTGTTGTTGTTTTGAATTTGACTTTTTAGAGCAGTTGTGGGTTTACAGAAATTGAGCAGAGAGTAAAGAGAGTTCCATTTACCTTTCTCTCTCAGACTCAAAGTATCCCCTATTATTAACAATTTTTTAAGTTAATTAAATGACTTTTTAAAATTATATTGTAAATATATAACCAATAGGGTCAGAGACCAATTAAAGAGGTTATAGTGCCTTTATCTCCAAAGACTACTTGACCTTTTCCTACCACCTCTATGGTGTTCAGTATGAAGTAACAAATGAATTTTCTTTGGAAAAGATAACAGGTCTACAATGAAAGTCAAAGCAGAAAATGTCATTAATTTCTTTCAACAGCATTTGAAATTTTAAATTCACACATTTTAAGTCTATTAAAAAGGACAAAAGGGTTTTCAAGTGAAGTTGAGTAGTCCTCTGAGACTGTTCGCTGGGTTGCCTGGAAGGCCTTGACCTCAGGGCCTAGCCTATCTTGGGCAAGGGGAAAGAGGTGCACAGAATTTGACCTGCAAGAGAGAATTTGACATGTGGAAAACCACAGTGAGCATGAAACAGAGCTGTGTACATAGCTGAGTGACACACTGATTCAAAATGAACATTCAGGGTAATGCAGATTCTTGGGGCACCTTCTGGATGTATAAGCAGCATTTATACTTGAAAGAAATTGATGTCACAACCTTAAATGTTAGATTTCTTCCCTCAAATTTTTCTTGAACAAAGGGCAAGCTAACTCAGAACTCATCCCTACAGAAGGTGAACAGTGAGGGAAACGAGAGGTTTTGGATCAGCCCTCACCCAAAGCAGCAGCGAACCTAGATGAATTCAGTGGGACAAGTGTGGTTTGTTCAGCTAACAGACACACATCCCAACCACCCACACAATGGCAGGAGTGCTTGGTTTCCAAAGTCTTTTCTTTAAAAATGGGATGTTTTTCAACCCTCTGGAGATTTAATGAGACCTGAAAAGATTTTGCTCCTGTTTGCTGGCTGCTCCACATGCCACTTTTGACACCTTTACCTCGATGGGAAGCACTGTAACCCACTGTTTTGCATGTTCCAACAAGCCTGCTTGGATAGATGACAGTACATGAACAGCTGGCTTCTTCAAGAACTGATTTGCACTGCCCTGACATTTCCTAAACAATCATTACTTACTTTTTTCTTCCTTCAGTGCTTTAAGCAAGTTTCAGCATGTTAAAGAGAGAGATGTGGGAAATGGCTTAGAACTCTGGGGTAAAAATATGTGTCATACCCTAGTTAGTGTAGGTTAAATTAACTTTAGCTTGATATATATGGATACCTCTCATTAAAAGTTAAACCACCACCCTACCATCCCAGAGCTCTTCATTAGCCCTCGCCATGAGCAATATGGACCTTGAACCAATTCACTGGGTTCCTAAATCTGTTTCAATTAAGGGAACTAAGTTAAAGTGACAGTTAATATCTTTGACATTGTATTATGTCTGTCAAAGCTAAAATTATGTTAATCAAACAACAGCAGTGTGAAGCATTTCCAGGCAGTGGCTGGCATTTTCCTGCAGGAAGCACTCAAAATCAGAAGTTTAGCTGCACCCATTCAGGGCATCTGAGCATTCAAGTTGTTCTGAATATATCCTAATGATAACTGGACCAAAGTGTTAGTTTTAGAGATCATTCCAAGGCTTGTGAAAAAGAATAATTCACACTGAGTAAAGTGGAGAGAATTATCCATTACCAGATTGCAACAGTGATCCTTAACAGCAAAGAAAGAGACATTTGGGGTACCTTATATTATGTGTCTGTATGTTGTCCTTAGAAATGGAATAAGAGGTTAAAGACAGAGCAAGGAATTTTCCATTCTAATCTGATGTAGTAATTTAGGTAATTTATTTGGTAAAGGCAATGCCCACTTCTGAACTCATATTGTATGTAGGGTCTTTCCTCAGTTAAAGATTTTCAGGGGAAATGCTGGGCATATCTGAATACCAGATATTCATGAATTCCCAGTATGGCTGGTTAGTAATTCCTTATCCCACAAAGAATTTTAAAAATGTGCCAGCTTAAGGAGGTCAGAGGCCAAAGCATGGAGGTATTTAGTGTACCTTTTTTCCTATCACTAATAGACTGTTGACGTGAGTCTTTTGTGAACTCCTTGGCTAACTAAAATATATTCATGATCTTAGTGAGAGGAGGAACAGAGAATGCTCAGATTTCAGGATGTAAAGTTTTGTTTAGTTTTAGTCAATCATTTCTTGATGGCAAGTACACCAGATGAAACACATCCCCTCAAAGAGCCTTGAGATCTTTGGATCTGTGCATATAAATCATCTTGCCTGCCATGACACCACATGTAGCCAGCCCCTTTGACACTGACAGGGACCAGATGTGTAAGGCCAATGCAAAGACATTAGGTTTTGACATCAGCTGACTGACAGTTACATTTGAGGGTTTATTTTTTTCAAGTTCGGTAGGTAGATGAAAATCTGCATTCAATGTTATCACATGCGTTACTCAGCTATAGATCAAAATATCCCCATTTGTGGAATTGAGCTTAAAACAACCTAGTTTTTTTAGCTCTTCAGACCTAAATACTCCACTCATTCTCATTTGCTCCTCCCTCTCATTCTCTGTCACTCTCTGAATTTTATAGACACAGTGGGAAGAAAGTATAAGAAATAAAAATGAATGGTATGAATCTACATTGTGTACAACCATAGAAACAAAATGATGTACCCCATTTTCATCCAATGAATCAAAATGCAGTCTGTAAAAAATTAAAAGCTAAATAAAAAAAGGGGGGAGGGAAGCAAAAACTCTTAATATACACAAAAAAAGAAATAAAAATGAAATTTATAAACATTTGTAAAATTCTTTGCCCCTAATATGTGTTCTTCTTTATTCTATCCCTGCCTGTATCTAAATATACTAAATATGACAAATTTATAAGCAAATAAAGTTCACAGAATACATTTTCCATTTCACACTAACAAAATGATTTTAACGTTACTATAGAATTGAAAATGGCAATATTGCCATTATAAAACTAACCCAAATTTTCACCTTTGAGAAAAAAGTAACTTCTGGAATTTCATATCTCTAAATAATCTTGAGGCTTAAATGTTTCTAACATGACAATAGTAGTTGAAATAAATCACCATTTGGTTTAACTAAAAGATTCTTTGCATAAAACTAATGAGACACTAAGCCATTTTTATATGAAAGTGAAAGAAGCAGAAGATCTCAAAGTAGGGACTTCAAATGTTGAGTTGAACTGATTTTAATGTAACATTTTCATTGATTAAATGTTTATTCTTAATCTTTTAAAAATAAGGGTAAGGTTTTTTTATGCATTTCATTAATATTTTGAAGAATAGAAACAGTTAAGGAAAAAGTTTTATTTTATCCCAAACCATTTCTTATTAATATAAAATAGTTCCTCAAAAGTGAATTATAGAATTTTATGACTTCCTTTGTTTTTTATTTGTTCTTTTTAGTTATACATGACACTAGATTGGATTTTTACACGTCATTCATACATGGAGTATAACTTCTCTTTCTTGTGGTTGTACGTGATGTGGAGGTACACTGGTTGTGTATTCATATATGAACACAGGAAAAGTTATGTCCCACTTATTCTACTGTCTTTCCCATTCCCGTTCCCCTATCCCTTCTCCCCATTCCCAACTTGTCCAATCCGGTGAACCTCTACTCCCCTGTGCACCTATTGTGAGTCAACACCCACATATCAGAGTCAACATTTGACCTTTGGTTTGAGGGATTGGCTTATTTCAATAGAATAAGTCTCCAATTCCATCCATGTAAATGCCATAATGTCATTCTTCTTTATGGCTAAGTAATTCTCCATTGTGTATATATACCACGTTTTCTTTATCCATTCATCTGCTGAAGGATCTCCATACTACTTTCCAGATAGGTTGCACCAATTTGCAGTCCCACCGGCAACGTACGAGTGTACCCTTTTCCCCACATCTTCACCAACATTCATTGTTGCTTGTATTCTTGATATTTGCCATGCTCAACATCACTAGTAAGTAGAGAAATGCAAATTAAAACTACACTGAGATTTCATCTTATGACTTCTATTTTCAATGATAAAATATAAATATATTTTTACTTTTAAAAAGATAGTATCTCTGCATTTGCTTTAGTTGGTATAAAATCAATTGAAAAAACTGACAGAAGAAAAATGCCCATGATAATTATGAGGGAAACTGTTTGTTTTTATTCATAGGGGAACCCCTTTAATGTTTTAAGGGTGGATTAATGGTGAACCAGCATTCATTCCACTGTGCATGTGCAGGAGTACACACACACACACACACGCATGCGTGTGCGCATACACACACACACATAGACACTCATCTGGCATTTTTGCCTACAGGCTGCTGAGAGCTGATTATTCTTCTAATCAAACCTGTCACAATCAGGGGAGACAATTAGCAAGGTTAGGCCTCTGCTGATTTCACATGTGGCCCTGAGCATCAGATGGCCTTGAGCACTCTTGAATCATATCAACAAGTATATCGATAATACCTACTCTGCTCCACCTGCTGCTGTTAGGGTCTGCGTTTCATCTCTGGAATTGCTTCAGTTCGTGAGTTCTTGTTTATTTTAAATTGAGACCACAAGCCATTGAAATTTTTGAAAGTGGAAACTTGGCAGGCAACACTGCTAGGGCCATTTTAAAATCTCCTAGTCAATAGCTTCAAAAATCATGAAATCAATTACCTATAAGGAGGTTTCTATTTGTTTCTATTATTATGCATTTATGGAACTTAATTTCTGGAGTTTGATTTCCATGTATATAGTGCATAAGAAAGAGTCCTACATATAATAGACTCAGCATATTTTAAGCCATATTTAAATAAGGATGACCAAAGACCCATTGGCAGTAATACACGTTCATATTTTCAAATGGTGTGAATTTTGTTCTGAATAGAGTTGTTTATTTGTTATAGTCTGGTCATTATCTGATTTTCTAGATATTGGAAATTTTTAAAAAATAAAATAATGAATTTATTGTCTTTTTCCATATCTAATATGCTCAAATAGCCTTCACATGCTTCTCTCTCAACATTCTGCTGGTTTTAGAACTAGAATGTCTAGAATGTGACTATGTTCCAGGGTTTTGTAGTTAAGTATATGTCATACATTTCAGTATGTGATTTAATAGTATGTTATCATTTAGCAATAAAGTATCTTTAGAAGGAAGCTAGAAGATCAAATAGAGATTTATTTAAAACAATGTAGGGATTATTATTCTGTGAGAATACAGAATTCATACCAATGTTTTATAAAGAAGAAGAAAGGAAGAATCCAGGCAATCATCTCCTTCCACATATCTGAAGGATTAAGGTTTCCACTGAAGTATTTTGTGTTTTTAAGTTAGACCTTTGTGTGTAGACATGCCTATGCATTCATGAATTCTCCCAGGTGTATGCCTGCAATTCTTATATTTGGCTAATGGCTTTAATGGAAAGAACAATTAGAAATGACTTTTTAAAGGTTTAACACATAAGAGATAATAATTTGCTTTATATACAGTGATTTTTCTTTCAATATAGTGCTGATCATCAAGTGACCATAAGCTTGAATTCCTGAGTAAATGTCAACTTTATAAGTTCAACATTTCTAAAATGGGTCCAGGCTTGGGTAATTTATGTTTTTTCCTATGAACTTGTTCATTCATTTAGGCATTAACTTATTCATTCATTCATTAATCTATTTACCATCATTCATTCTTTATACATAAATAAATCTACATTTATAAATATATATGATTATTCTTTGCCTCTGAAACAATGAAATAGTTGATATCTCCTAGTGTATTTAATTTTTTTTTTCATTGCAAAATATAGAGATATCTGTTGGTTCCATTTTTCAGTTTCATAGCAAAATTTATTCTAATCTTTGTAGTGTATAACTTGAACATTCTTGCCTTTTTGTTTTTTTTTACACATATGTGTGGACAGCTAATACAAACCAACATAGATGATTTATCCAGTTGCTCCATGGGCAATTAAACTGGGAGTATTATCTCAGCAGGAATAAGTGGGCAAATTACACATGTGAAATAAATGGATCTTTGAAGCTTGAGCACATAGGTATTACTGTACAAGAGGCTACATTAAGATTCCTGTAGAGATCAATGGGGGTTTATTGATGAACACCAAGGAATAGCAAAGTGATGTCATAGACTTTTAATAGTCTAATAAACTATTTTTAACATTTTTCATATTGGTAAGACCCTCCGCTTTTATGCTATAGAAGAGTGTGGTGCTCTAAGAGAGTGTGAAGAATGCTCTCTGACCTCCCAAGGGATTAACCTTCAGGAATCAAATGCAAAGGCCGAGCAGCACTTAGTTTCATGCACTTATCTAAAGGAAATGAAAAGCCTCCAGATTTACCCTTTTTCTTTTAAGAAATGGCACCAATGATAAAGTGTGGTGACTTTTAAAATATTACTTTTGAACTGCCACATATAAGCATAACTTGTATGCTCACTAGTTTGAGTGGTCTCTGATTGACCTCAGCAATACTATATGTATAATTTTAGAATTCCAAACACCCCAGTGTCTCTTACAAAACAGAGTCCAGTTGATGTGAAATAATGAATACTTTGTTGGAGCATTTAGTAGATGAACCACATATATCCAATGCCCTGGTTTTCACCCTTAGCCCTTTAATTGCTCAGTGTTCATGCTTTTTACAATTAGAGGCAAAATTTGAGGAGCAAAAGTAGAAAAAATATTTGACTTATTGAACAATACTTTCAGGCATTAGACTCTCACAAATGTTATGTATGAATTATAACATAAAACACATTTAAATCCATCAGGCAGAGAAAAAATATTTAGTCAACTAAAATAGTGTAAAAAGAAAACCAGAGAGGGAGAGTGGCAGAAAGTGTCATCTGTGACTTGATTTAAATCAAGTTCCTGTTAGTTTTCTAGGAAGTGAAGATTTTGCTATCTAGATAGGTTAAAACAACAACTTTTGGTATTAGAATCCTAAACAAGGCACAGAGTAGGTCCTTGGTGCTCAGAAAGCCGTTTTGTTTCAGTGAATCGATCTGTTTAGCATATCCCCTCCCTCTCCCATCAGTCTCCACCTTCCTCCTAATGCAGAAGTTGAGGCATATGAAATATTTCAAGTCTTTCTGTCATGGTTATATTTACTGACAAAAATAACAGAATTTCAAAGGATATGATTTGCTTCACCTGTGGGACCTACACATAACAACAAAACATTCATGTCAGCATGTCCTTCCTCAGAGACAGAAGGAAAAGTTAGAGGAATAAAAGAAATGACCTCCATCTGTTTCACATATCATCAACGTTTTGGAGATGGACAAAATCTTAAATTACCCCTGTACTTAAGGCATCTAATTACCTTCCAAAGGATTTGGAAGAGAAGAAGTTTTATTTGTCCAGAGAGGATAATGCAGATTCTTTCCTATCATTTTTAGTAGAAGGGAACAGGTGTAAAATAATTTTGATTAAGTGCACCTAACATATTTATATTCCTTTTTGGGGTTGTTGGAACCTGGGAAGCTCCTCAAGGACTTTAGATGTTATGAGATGCTAGGAAACAGGTGAGAAGATACTTGAGGGAAATTATTAAATGGTGACTTCACTGATTTTCCTCATCATTATATTTGCTGTTTCCTGTTGTGCTGCTTTGGCCCTCGGTAGGGTTGAGAGCAGGTGGAGGGATAAAACAGTGATAAACAGTAACTGCAGATTCTCTTGTAGCTTCTTGTCAGTAGAGATATGTGTATTTTTGCAGGGACTAGGGACAATTCAGTCACAAAATCTGTGCTGATAATTCTGTGTGTTCCTTGTGTTAAACTAAAATGGCATCATAGAATCTTTGGGACACCTAGTTTTTTCATTTATTTATTTAAAAGGTGAGACACAAAGATTAAGTGGTTTGTCCAAGTTTATAAAAGGCAGACAGTATTTCAACCCAGGTTTTTAAACTTCACATTCACTTCAGCCACTGCACAATACCCTTTAACATGTGGTGATATGTAAGAACTGGAAAATAATGAACAAATGATAGGGATTATTTTTAACCCTCTCTGATGTTTCTGCCCATGTGTAACCTTTCCCTTTTCTCCTTTTCTTTAATTCTACAAATACCCTATGTTAAGCCCTCTTCATGTCTAAACAGTCACATGAAGGAGGGAAGAGTTTGTGTCTAACCTGATTTGTAGCTTTAGTGCCAAGTATGCATTCCTTAGGGCCTCTCCAAATAGCTACGAAATGGATGCACAAATGAATTGGTTATTGGCAGGTGCCAGGGAATAAGGAAGCCTCAGTTGAAGCCTGTGAGGTCTGTGTTTGTTTGCCTGGTCTGTTGCAATAGACTCCTTAATGATCTTGTTCCAGGCTTTCTCTCCATCCAGTCTGTCTTCTCTAGGGCTAAAAGAAGGATCATTTTGCCATACAAATCTGGTCATGTCCTGTACCTTCTCAAAAATCTTCACTGGTTCTTCATTACCTGTCAAACTCCTTTTTCAAGTTCAAGTTTTAACACTCCTTTGAGACCTCATTTTCTCTGTCAACAAACTCTTTGCTTCAAGCTTCTGAACATGTAACCTTGCCCAGAAGCCCCCTCCTCCCCATCTCCTCAGATGATTCTGTCCATCCTCTAAGATGTGGTTCTTCTGTGAAGTCATCCAGAACTCTTAAAGTTTGTTGCTGTTACCTATTTTCCGCAGTATTTGAGACAAATTTCTCTTACAACATTTATCACATTTAATGGCAGAATTCATTTGTGTGATTCCCCTACCTGCAGAGTCCTAGATTGTCAGTTCCTCTAGGGCAGGACTGTGTCTTGGTTCATTTTTGTTTCTTCACCTTCAGATACAGTGTCTGAGCCACAGGAAGTGATCAATATACTTGTCTTGAGTGAATTAATTAATAAATGAAGAAAGACAGGATGTAAATATGTGAAAAGTCAATCAAATTAAGAAAGGATGGAAGGTCAATCAAATATCATATTGCTCAAGTGAAGTGTAATTTTAAAGCTTAAGTTAAAACAGCTCTTCCTGTAGGGAAACATTTAATCTAATCCAATTGTGAAGACAGTCTGTTAAACCAACATCAGTAGAACTGAGAAGGCTCAGTAATCCTCTGTCTCACCCTGCACCTCCATCATTCTGTCCAGTGTCTATTTTCCCAGGATTCTTTCTCATCAAAATCTACCCACCATGTTCAGTAGTCTCTTAGGGCTTTTAATTCTGCTAGGTGACAGGAATTAATGGGTCAGAGAAATGAAAATATGTTAATGCATTAGCTGGCAAGTACGATTTCCCTCCCAAAGAGAATAACACTTTACACATATTGCTCACTTTTGAGAAAGTATTTCTGTTAAAAAATGGCCTTTGTGTCCCAGAAATCATACAACATAGGCAATGGTACACCCTTCCTCTGTATATCTACTCAAACTATGTCACAAGTACTGTGGAAATTTTTGTTTCTAAAGCTCTTTGAGAATTTCAAGATATTTTTCAAAGGATTAAAATTTCTTTGCTTTTAGTGGTCAGTTTTTCAGTTATGTAAATAATCTAATTGTATATCATCTGTTCATTTATTATTAATTCTAAAGGAAGTCCTAGGAATGAGGCATTATTGTTATTGTGATGTTACAGATGAGAAAACTGAGGTTCAGAGAGGTAGCATATATGCCAATATTACACAATTAGGAGCGGAATCCAGGTTAGAAGGTAGGCAGATGGCTGCATATCCCTTTCTATGGACCCCTTTTCTTTGTACTGCCTACCACAATCAATAAGATAGTTATTTCTTCTCCATTATCAGATAGAAGTCTATAAAGTTGAAACATCTTTAATCAACTCTGCTTTCCTTGATGACCTCCAGACATTAGCAAACTTTGCATACCATATGTGCTGAAAAAGCCAGGTGTCATGAGAAGGATTAAAGATGAAATTTCCTTTCCACTCTGATTTCCACTTTTTATTATTGACACCCCCCAAGTGGTTCAGAGGATGCCTATTAGAGTTCCTGGACATCTTGTGCTATTTGCAACCATCCTTAGAGAGGTCTGGGTGGCTGACCTCCACACCTGCCAGGAGTCCCTCTGCCTCTGTCAGACATCACAGCTCAGAGCAATTCCAGAATGCTCAGTAAGCCAAAACTGCCTCCCTTTTCATGGGCTCATGAGCATCTTGTGATTTCTCATTGTGGAATCCCTTCTTCGAGAAATCACCTGGAGGAGGTTGATACCAGATTCCTACTGTATTTTCACATTGCCCCTCTTTCTTTTTTGGACATGGATAAATTAGTGAAGTTAAAGCAAGAAGAAATAGTTTTTAGCTCTTCAAAAGAGCACATGTGGGCTCTGTACAAACTAGATTAAAATATTCTTTGGAGTTTAAAAATCACATTTCAAAGTGCAACTTTTGTACTCTCTTGTCCTATTATCAACAGTTTTCTATCACTTTATATTTAATAAATTATTTCATAATCATTACTAAGAGTAAAATTAGATTTATTTGAACTCCTAAAGAGAAAGCATTGAGACTAATTAATATTGAAAAATATGTTAGGATATATCTATATCCATATCTCTATCTACATAGATACTAGATACATAGATAGATACCAGAGTTTATCTATAGTTAGGTAGGTAGGTAGATTCCCAATGAATCAAGAGCAAATAAATACAAATAATATCTGAAAAATGTTCTTCTGGGGTTGAACTTTGTTTTCTTCCAGTTTTCACAATAAAAGAAATTTTGTGTCTATGTTTGACTGTCTTACACAAATGGATTTGGGAAAGGAGGGCCATTCCTGTCCTGCATTTAGCAGCTGTGCTTACTGGTTTTGTAATCTGTAAACTCAGATTGTGCTTCTATTTTAATTTCAGCATGCCTGAAGCACAGGATTCTTTTGAAATGTTCAGACATGACTATTTAAAACTGAAAAGAGAAGTTCAACCATTAAGTGTTCTCATCTTCTCTCAGATTCTTTCTGATGTGATGAAGTGAAATGCTTTCTCATGTAACCCATAATTTCTGCTTATACTGTCTTGCTTATGCAAACTTTTAAATAAGCTGTATATGCAAAAGCATATAAAAGCTGTACAAATTTTGTCTGGTTTTGCATTATTGTTAAGTCAGCAAGGGTTCTAATGGAGTACAGAGGATGAGACAACAAGAATCCAATCAATAGACACAAAAGGCAAATGAACTTGCATAAATTAGCACTCTAATAGGAAGAGATAAATGTGTGTTCTCTTTCAAGTAATAGACATTATTGAAAAAGGTCTAACAGATAGCACCATGATTTATTTTTAGCTTTTTTTCTGGGGTGCAAAAATGAGAAAATGGTAGTAAATTGAGCATTGAGGAGACTGTGTTGAGCCACAGTCATCAGATCAATGTGTAGTTAGAATGTTGTGTCCACGTGGATGATGGTATCCTCAGTGTTTCTCATAGAAATATGAACACTTACAAACATCCCCAGAGGGTTTGTTCTGAGACCAGTGTTTGTCTTGGAGAAAATACTCTCTGATCTTGACATTCAGACATTTCCAGCATACTCTACATTTAGACCATATCCTCTGAGGAAATAGCAGGGAGGATTTTTCAGATGTTAAATGTGTAAGTATCTAGAACCAGGGCAGTCACAGATCATCTGCCGCTACAGCACTGTGCAGTAGTTTCATTAACTGTCACCAGCTCAATTCAAGAAATGCTTGGGGAGTGATTGCAATGTGCTCTGTTTTCCATTATTCCAATTATACTCTGTTATTTTGGGTTGGGGATACAATAGCTCTAGCAAGAATATCACAAGTGCCTGGCACTATGGCTTCTACCCGTAATGTATCTAGGGAGAACCAGGAATCTTCTCTATCTTTTTGCCTATTGCTTCCAACTCTTTGTTTGCTGCTTCTATTTATGGGAAAGGAGATGGGTACATAAGGAGCTGCCAAATAATCTTCATTGCCTTTGCTAAAAGGCAGAAACCTCAGCCATGGATTTGCCATCTCACTTGGGCAGACTCCAGACCAGCACAGCAACCTGATCATTTGTGTTACTGGTTGATTTAATATAGGGCAATAAGTAGTGCACTAATGGTTTCATGATGGCACTTTTCCAAAGAGCTCACCTACAGGCAGGGAGAAACCTGTACCCCAGGGAAAATTTGGATATCCTCTTTCATGGGATTAGGAGAATACTCTGGTTTTAAGTAGATACTTTTAAAGACACTTATAAAATTCAGGGATTTTTTTTTAGAACCTGGGGAACTTTTACTCTTTGGGAAATCTCCTAGAAATTCTATCTTAGGGGAAATACCATCTGTATTGTTGGAAGAGAATGAATTAATTTGTCAGTGTTGCTTTCATCCCAATCCAGAAAGCCAAAAAGAGAAAAACGAAAGAAAAATCCAGTGTCTGCTAAGTATCAGCATTTCATATCTTTTTCTTCGCATATTTTAAAAATAGATCTTTCCTTAGCTTTATTCCATTACTGTTAACTGTGATCAGTACTTTATGGTTACGTTACATAGCTTTGTTTCATTAGGACAATGAAAATGGTATTGAACAATAGCAATATAATGTAAGGAAACCGTTTGTAATTCGGTTGGAAATTGCTAATGCAGTAGACAGTCGATAATACCATCAGCTTGACTTTCCTAGGAAAACATGAACTAAATTCCCTCCACTTTTCTCTCAAATCTTCTTATTGGGTAGGGGTGAGTGGGATACTCAGAAGCACAGTGGAAACCTGGATGCCCTTGAAAAGAGAATTTCTTTATGAATTGAATTTTGAATGATATCTGTAGGTCCTGGGAAGAGCTACTATTTAAGGCTGAAATTCTCGCTGGAGATTTTCAAAAAAAGAGACTAGATAATTAACAGTTCTGAAAGCAAACAGCTGGATAAAATGATGTCTCACAATTTCTTCTACTATTATATCTCTCTATAGTCTTGATACAGAAGTAGGGTTCTCAATTTAATTATCATTGAGTATCAAGGGAAAATAAGCAGGTCCTCTCTTTACCAACTTATGTCATGCATGCTATATGCATTTTTAATTACTGTAAGTTAGGACTAGTAAACATGAATAGCATCTGGGAATACAAAGACAAATAAAGAAGTGTTTTAAAGAAGTGTTGAGTTGGAATTTTGTTGCTCTTAACTCTGGTAACTTGGTTGTGACTGTTCAGTCAATACCGCATATTGAAAGTGGCATGTTAGAGGAATCCATAGATTCGATAGCATACATAAACACTGAGCTATAAATATAGTGCTGAGAATTCCATTTTAATCAGTTAATGCTTGAAGATTCTGGGTTGCAATTTACCATTAAGAAAAACAGGAGTGATGTGTTGAATTTTGAGTTGTCCTATAAATTTCTCTAGTCATTAGAACCAACACAATTTTCTCATGTGTGATATGAATTTGTAAATGTCCTAATTGTCAAAGAATAGCAGTATTTCATGTTTCCATGTACTTCCAAACATCTCTGACATATTTAGAGATATTTATTATATCTCAAAGCCACCACCTTCATTTTAAAAATAAACAAAACTAAATTTAATACTCTACCAGGAAGTTCTATGCATATATAAGTATATTTCTTCAGCTTTTATGCCAAAAACTCATATTTACACTAAAAGAAAACAAACAAAAAAAATCACTTCCTATAACTTCTGATTTTCAGTTCACTTCCTTTAGTGTGTTGGAATAAGTTGTAACTTAGAATTCAAAACCCTAAGTTGAGGTATATTTTAAGTTACAGATCATGTTCCAATTATATGGTGGCAAACATCTCCAGCTTCCTTCGTGAACAGAAGAAAAGGTATTTCTGCAGCTAGAGCACGTTTCTCCCTTCCTTCAGCCATGGGTGTCAGTACATGCTTCAGAGAAGGCTCCATAGTACCAAGAGTGGGTGCTCTTCTTTATCAACCATGTACACTGTGTTTATAGGCTGTCTACCTGGTCAGTGCGTGCCACGTGTTACTTTCCCTAATCATGTTTATAAAACCAAAGAAACCAGCACTTAGTGGCCATGACTTAGGCCTTTAAGTTAAGGACTGAATTCTTTAACCTTGGGGTGGGTCTTTGGTCTTGTCTGTTGTGGGTCTCTTCTCAGTTACAATTGTCCTAAGTTAGAAAATCTGAGAGCATACCCAAGTGCATTCCCTCTGTGCCCACATCTTACTTCCCAGAGATAGGGTTGAAAGGCATGCTTTATATTTGTGGAATGGACAAAATATGCAAGTTACTTTTAGCATACAAAATGGGTTATGACTTTAATTAAATATTTGGCATCCACAAGGTAGGTACCCAGATGTTGGATTAAAACATCAACAAATGAAATTGCCCTTTTCTGTAAATAAATTGAGTGACGAGATACAACCACATTTTCCCTCACGTTGGATACAGATTTAGCACAGATTCTGTGCTAAATCCCAGGCTGATTTAATATCTCCCACAGGTTTCATAAACTCCTTTGTTGTTTTTTGACCCAGCTCATCAATGCCGAGTTTGTGACCAGCAATAGCTCACGTTCTCTTTTTCTTTCTGAACAGAAAGAACAGTTTGAATAGCAATAAAATGTTAATGTGCACATCGTGAAACTTTGGGATCTGGGATTGTACTGCTGAGTGTTGAAGAAAGCCAGTTGTGACCCTGTCTTCTCAAAGCTCACAGTGCTGACTTGTCACCCGGCGTGGAGTGCCCATTATCACCCTCTTATTTCATCATCTTTGTGCTTGGCATTAACCATCCCTCTGAAACCTCACGGTCCACACAAGTGGCTTGTTCAGACCTTGTAGCAATACCAAAAATTCTGAAAGTTCAAGAGGAGGGTCATGCACATTTGCTTTGAACTATAGTTCTTTCCAAGGTAGACATTTTGAAAGTAGAGTTTATTAAGACGAAAGTGGAAGGAGAAAAACAGCAACTATATTCTCTGTCATTCAGACAGACAAGCATTTAAGTAGGGAGAGATATTATAGCACTTGAGAATCCCCTAAAGTGCTTGGATTTATTTCTAAGAAATAAATGGTGAATTGTTTATTTCTTTCTCCCCCTTATGTTTCCTTGGGACAGAGCAATTAGTTTCTTATTTTTTATGATTGCATTATTCTTGCATATATCTTTCTGTGGTCCAGGCTATAAAAGTAAATAGAGGATCCAGCTGTATGAATGAATATCCTTTTAATGAGTGTGGGGAGGAAATAATAATACTAAGTAGTGCAAAACCATTTTTATGTGATGAACTGCAGTTCTCAGCTCCCCAGCTCCCCAGTCTTAAGCCACAGGCCACCAGTAAATGTGTGCATAAAATGGCAGTTTCAAATGTTCTGGTGTTAACAAAGGTATCCTGTGGTTTGTTTTGTTCGTAGAACACACTTTCTATGATTTTTAAAGGGTGGTGGCATATTCTGTTTTAATTTCCAGGGTCAAGGAAGGGTAAAATGGAGTATGTGACTTTTCTCTAACACCCTTCATTCTATCTTTGGGCGAAAGCCTTGCTGAAGCAGTGAGATAACACAGTTGCCAGGTGATAATACAGTCGTTTTTGCAGTGCCATGAGTTAATTTCAGAGGTGAAACTATCCCTACTTAGGAAAATAATGTGTCTTCTCCCCTCAGACCAGACATTTGCTCAGAACAGCAAATGGATAGCGTCTCCCATGTGCAGATATTATGTAAGTAACTTGGCTCTGCTTTTCCCCTTTCCTTCTTATTTTCTTCCTTTCTGGCCATTTTTACGTATTTATTTTTCATTGATATTTTATATCTATAAAGTCTATAATTCAAACCCCCCCCCCTACCATTAATTTAATTTTAAACTGCCAACATTAGTCTGCTCAGGCTGCTATAACAAACTACCATAGACTGGGTGGCTTAACTAACAGAAATTTACTTTCTCAAAATTCTGGAAGCTTTATGTTCCAGATCAAATCAAGCAGAAACTGCTGCCTGGTGAGGGCTCTCCTCCCAGCTTGCAGATGGCTACCTTCTCACTGGGTCCTTGTACAACGTGCAGAGAGCGGCTTTCTGGCATCTCTCCTTAAAAGGACACTAATCCAATCGGATCAGGGTTCTGTCCTTATGCCCTCTTTTAACCTTAAAGACTTTATCTCTAAATATAGTCATACAAGGAGTTGGGCTTCAGCATGTGACTTTTGTGGGGGATGCAAACATTCTGTCTGTCATACTGCATAAACACAAGGAGGAGAAAATAGAGAACATACTGTGACATGAACTTTGTGGTAAGTTACTAAACTTTTGATCTGATGCTCTGTGCTTCCTGCTCCTATAACAAATTCTGATGATGATGGTTGCAGAGGAAACCTTAAGAAGTCCCCGGATAAAGCCAAAGGAAGGATGTTAATTACCTTCCCACCCACTAACACTGTCCTGGAATATGTAGCAGAGGGATGGAAAGAAAGGTTTCTAACCCTCATATGTGCCAGGGACTCTGGCCTGGTGAAGCTCAAGGACAATGGAGTCATTCTAGTCTTTCTCTACAAAGATTGGAATTACTATTGATAGCTTTGCAGTGATGCTGGCTGGTTCCTGAGAAAGTTGGTTTCTTCTCCTGACCTTGACTGGAGGAACAGAGACTGGATGTCTGGGGGGAGGAGTACCGTCTGTATTCCACACAACGCCCGCTAACTAGAGCAAACCCCTGGGCATATCCCAGCCTGATCTGGGCCTGACCTGAGCAGAAGGGAGCCTCAAAGATCTCTGGATTGCCAACTCATGGTTGCCGGGACACAACTCAGAGCGGAGCAGTGGTTGGCAGAGGCTGAAAGAGAGTCTTGGGTGTTCCTGCCAATGTGATAGGTGGTTGCAGGATTTTGTGAAGCAGTCTGATGAACTCTCTCAAATAGAGGCACCTAATGCTGCTCAGCTGTGTAATTGGGATGGAAATGGGCCAATGAGAGGCAGCAGTCTGTGCTTAACCTTTTGGGAGTCTTGTTCCAGGAGACTGTTTGGGGGGGGGCATTACAAATAATAAGCCTCTCTGCCTGATTTGTAATGAATTAGTAATAAATGGCCTAGCGCTCTACGAAATTCTGACGATTACAGAGCAGCTTTAGCTAAGTGCACGGGACCACATCTTATTTTGATCAGCTGTAGCATAGCAAAGACATGTAATTATCATAATCTAACAATTAGCCTGGCATCACTTTCCAGTGTTTAATTACCCCGATAAATGGTAATTGAATAGAGGACTTAATGACAAGAGAGAAACTTTCATTCTGCCTTAGGTGCTTAAGTTGTCTACTCGGCTAGGCATAATTTTCTAGCATTGCTTGAACAACAGTTCTGATTATCATTTTCCTTTTTGCAGTCTTCCATTATTTTGTTTCCTGATCTTGACCTTTGTTTATCATGTTATTTAACTCCTCTCAAGATTTAATGCTGGGACCCAGACTACAGAAGTTTATTGGACACTTTGCACAGTTTTCCTGTTGTTAAGCGTTAATATCCTTTCCCAACAATTTGGACATCTATTAAATCACCACTAGGTGCAGTTATTATGCTAAATGCTGGGGATCATGAGACAAGTAAACACCAGCACTGTTTTCAAGGGAGCTATAGGTGAAAAAGAGATCTGCCTGCCAGTCCCAGTTTTCTTCTAAATTTACACATTTATGTTGGATGAATTCAATACTTTTTATGAATACAAACAGCACCTAATTTCTAGTTATTCCAGATCTCTTTTCTCTGTCTTATTACCCCCATTCCTGGCCCCATGTTTGTAGCCAACTGCTCACAAGGGTCCAAATGAAAGTAACTAGTTCTTACTGCCAACCTGCATAAAAGCAGCAACATCCTGCTTTACATTCTAACGCTTTCTATGAAACATTATTAATACTCTTATCGCTCTCTAACATTGCCAAATACATGTTTCCCGTTGACTAAAGAAAGGCAGACATTTTTTAAAAACCATAAAGTATATCTATTTCCTTTATTTTGTCATGTTTTCTTTAAAAAAATTAATAGGAATGAATTCCATGAGAAATAGTTCCAGGTTATCCCAATTATTGAAAAATCAGGACCAAATCTGAGACTTAGTAATGATTCCAGTAAGTTATCTTTAGTGCTTAAAAATATTTATTTCACTGTTGGCATAAAGTCCTTAAGAACTATTAAATCATTATTTTTCAAAAACAACTTCTTGAGTTGGTTAATACAGTGAAGATTTATTATTGCTCTTTTGTCATTATTTTTGAAACTAAGAATGGCCTGAAATTTGTCTGGGTAACTACATCCCACCAGGAGGCAAAAGGGCTACATGGAAGTAAGCATTCTGGCAGGTGGCTTATTTGTTTGTTTGACTCCCACATCCCCTGAACAGAATCCGTTTGTTCAATCCTGTTCTCTCAGGATAGTGGCTGGATAACCTGTTCCATGATTGTCTGCATCTGCTTTCACTGGATCTATTTATGTGGCAGGTGTTCTGTGCCCTGTGCTTGAGGGGATGGAAAACTCTAGATAACTTAGAGTATCATATGCATCTTTTTCTGGGAGCTCCCGACTAGCTGAAGTGGTGAAGGAGCTTGTTTTGCATTGTGGGAGTGACTTCTGTTAGGACTATACTGATTGCCAGATGTTAATTCTTTATTTTGTTTTAAATCCCCATTTGAAACCTATTTGGTGTGCCCTGCGATGCACCCGGTCTGTGAGAACTCTGCCTGCTTAATTCTTTGGCTGTCTTGGCTGTTGATGTTGACACACTCTCACTCGCTGCCCCAGGCCTCTTTGGGGGCTTAGAAGCAATTAGACTGTCACCCAAAGCTCCCAGTCCCTTCCTGAAGAAAAGTCTTGTTTAGGCTCTGCCAATTTAATGCTTTGTTTCCTTTGGAAGTCTTCTGTCAAACTAATAAAACAAACTCCAAATGAGTTAAAACACTGGAGGAGAAACATTTTGTGGGACTTGTATTTGAAACAGGTGTTATCCTGGGAGATAATTTTTTTTAAAGTCATTCAGTCTGACATAACTTGTAGAAAAGCAACAGCAAAAACCAGTTGAGATTATTATTCATTTATTTGATATGGGTGATTAGTACTAATTGTGGGATTTTAAAAACACTTTGAAAGTTCACGCACATCACACACACACACAGAAAAAGTGACAGGGTAGTGTATTAAAGCACTAATGAATTCTGGCCAAGAAAATTATGTCTTATTACCAACAGTTCCCGAATTCAAGGCAAAACTCTCATACTGTAGAATTTTTAATTCCCAAAACATGTGTGGATAAGAACTCTGTTGAAATTTTCATTAATAGATAAACTGAGCACCCAGATTTGGGTTGCAAATGTTTCATCAGTATCCTTTGCTTCATTGGATGGAAAAATATATGATATAGCATATTGCATTTCAGCTGCAAAAGAATAAGCAGGATATGTCTCTGAAATACTTCCTTAAGCATTTTGGGGGGGATTTTTGTTTTTGTTTTTATTTGTGAATCTTCACATCTGTCAGAACATTAGTTGTTATTGATGTATTCTAGAGCCCTGAAGAGCTAGATTGGACTGCTTGAGATTATGTGTCTTGATCTTCAGGTACTATCTCCTCTAGCCTCAACAACTAGTCTGCTTATAGTGAAACTGTCCATGCCTCTTGACTCTCAGAGCTGAAAGTGAAAGTTAATTACCAACCTATATCAAAGATAGGCATGTTTCGGCCCTTGAGAGGGAAGAAAAGTTTAAAAATAGCAAAACAAATATTCGTTCAGTCCTGAGCGATGTGCATACTATTCATCTATCTCAGGTTAGGTTTACTATTTGTATTTCATGCTTTAACCTCTGCAGGAAAACAAAAAGAGCATCTTCAGATTTAGGTTAGGAGAACCATAAGGTTTGCATTCTGTGCTGAAAGGAAGCACAGAAGGAGACAAGAAGATGTGTGCTATGTAACAGAGGCTGCTGTCCTGCCCATTTTACAAACACATATTTATAAACCAAATCCCTTGTCAATTACAGGGCCTGTTAAGACCTTTCTGGACAAATAAGAAATTCCTGTGGTTAAAAAGAGACTTCATATTCTGAAATTAGTCTTTAAATCAATAACAGTAGAATTGAAAGTCAGCACTGCCAAGATTTATTCATTCTAGATTTAGTTTAAAATTTGGGAGGACTCCTAAGCTGATAAATTTGCTTAATCTTTGACCATAAATCATATCCTTCTTTTACATTTCAATTTCAGAATGTAATACATTAGGTTGCCTTGTAATTAAAGAAGTGACATTGGAATTCTCTTCAAATAGGAATATTAAAACAATCACCTCTTTGACAGATTAAAATACATTTAAAATGTAATAATCAACTATGAAGTTGATGAGTAATAACATTTTCATTATTGAATCCTTTAAAACATTACATGAAGGGGGATAAAAGTGTCTCACAGCTTCCTAACTTCTCTTAACACTCTCTCCTTTCAGTAATATTGTTTCTATATTTATGAAGTGAAGAACCCTCACTCAGGAGCTGCTTGATAAAATACCTTAGTACATATTTCCCTGGAAGCAGGCTCTCTGCTGTGCCAGCAACATACCCTAAAGGCCAATTTAAAACATTTAAATACACACCATACCCTTCCTTTCCCAGCTACAAAAATGAAAAGTACTTCGACTTTCGTAAATGAGAGTGGAATGAGGGGTGGAACCTCAGGAGAAAGTGGCTAACCATGAACTCAGAGGAGGATTGGGATGCTGCTCCTCTGTGGACTGAGCTTAGGCAGGCTCCTGTGTCCTCCTGTTTAGCTGTCAATACCCACAACACAGGAGCCTGGGGGAAAGGAGGCAGTAAGGTCAGTGCCATGAAAAAAGAGTTTGAGAAAGAAAGCTAGGTGATTTCTATTTTCTCTACCAAAGAAGAACCAAAGGACAGTCTGAGGAAGTTTAGAACTTCCACTTGGGGCTGACGAAGGACCTAGACTATTCAAGAACTAGATGTTCCTCTTTTTTTTTCAGGGACCCAAAGTTGAAAATACAATATTTAGTTAGGAGGACAAAGCCTTTATGATTCAGGCTAACTAATGTCATAAAATGATGATTTGGTTCTTATCTCAGAAGGAAGTTGGGGCACACTGTTGATAACTAAATGAAAAGACAATTTGTCATTTCTTGTTGTCTTTATTTCATTTGATTCTGACATTCAAGTCATGATTCACTTCCACCAACAGGTTAATTAAGGGGAGAGATATTAACAGTGGTTTTAAATTGATAATCAAAATCATATTTAGCATTGTGATGGAAAGTCATCAGGTAAATGCTGAGACAAATTCACTTGTCTGCATTTAGAGGCGCCCTTTTCAGCTCCAGTCCCAGCTTAAATTGTTACTTTTGCCATCAGTAGTCCCTAAAATATGCTGGGGAATGAAACTGACTAAATTATGTTATGTGCATATACAAATATGTAACAATGAATCCCATTATTATGTATAATTATATTGTACCAATAAAATATATATATATTTTTAAGTGTACCTTATATCCATTCTTTCCGGTGGCCTCTGGATGATCAAAAATTACTATAAAGTGCATATTTCATTTTTGGTATTTAAGATGATTACAAAGGACTAGTTACCAGGCTGAATTTTATTCTTCTTAACTAACTGAACCGATCCTTTCATAATGCAGATGACATTCTTAACGAGTCACTGAGAATTTTTGATAAATGTGTAAAATGTATTCTTACCATAACAGAATATATAATAGTATATGTTATACGGACCATTGACCTGAGCAGTCATGCAATCCAGTGAGGAACAGGGACCATCTTTCTATGCAGGCAAGATGTTTCCTGGCTCCTGAGACTTATACATTGTGAGGACAGACAGGGTAGTAATTGTTTGAAACTGTCACTTTTCTAAGTGTGGCGACTGTACACATTTTACATTGTGAACCACTGTATTAACTTATTAGAGATGTATTGCAATTATTGTTGGCTTATTGCTGTACAGCTAATAGTAGAGTTAAAAATACACAGTGATCTCACAGAGGTAGAGAAGCATGAGCACAATAGATGAAATTAAGGAAAAGGAGGAGAGAGGAGACATTTACAAGAAAATTTTTAAGAGATTTACTTAAAAATGTGTTACAGCAGTGACTGCTACCCATTGCATTTGTAGATACTGGCATGCAGAATTATTCCTTCTAGATGTGAATTTCCTCTTTTAACAAGAGGTAAAGCTCATGAAAGCTGTTTGCTGATGTAAAAACGATTCCTTTATGTGAATGGCTGCTGAGTGCAACTACGCACTTTATTCTGTGAAAGACTGAAATGATGTGCATGAATCAGGAACTGATTCTTCCCTCTGAGGCTCATTCTAC
Source organism: Sciurus carolinensis (assembly GCF_902686445.1). Classification (NCBI taxonomy): domain Eukaryota; kingdom Metazoa; phylum Chordata; class Mammalia; order Rodentia; family Sciuridae; genus Sciurus; species Sciurus carolinensis. The sequence continues at coordinate 91,151,023 of NC_062218.1, read as the reverse complement.
ATGTTGAGGCACCCCAACCTAGTGGGGAAGAGAGTAGGGCTGGTTCACCTTGTTGTAGGATTATCCTAAAAGATCAGCATAAACCTAAGGAAACTGATGATACCCACAATCTCAAGGCCTCCACCTTACAAGGGGAATTACTACAACTAGTGAATCTTTGGATCCATTGTGGTTAGAAACACATTGTAATTAGGAATGTACTTCAGAATCTATAAGGATTGGATTCAGGTTTTAACTTTGTTCAGATTTATTCACTGTGAAAAATATTGAACTGAGAAGATAACATTCTATCTGAATGTCCTTTTATCATTGGTAAAATGAACTAATGATAATGACTCATAAGAGTTGTTTTGAAGACTTTAGATGATAACACATGTACTAAATCCTGGATATAGCAGATATTTGTTGAATCTCTAAACAGGATAACTAAAACCTCCTTGAGAATAAGAATTGTCCCTCTGGAAGACTACAGAGTCGACCTAAGGACTTGATGTTAGAGTTTCATCTTTCACCAAATGGAATAGTGAGGAGCTTTATTTCTGAGGTCAGAGAGCTTTGGTTTGTATTCTGTCTCTACTATTTTACTAGTTGTGGAACATGGACTTCTTTTTTCAATATTTTTAAAATTTTTAAATTTGTTCTAATTATACATGACAGAATGCATTTAGACAAATTGTACACAAATGGAGCATAACTTCCCATTCCTCTGGCCAAACATGGTGCAGTCACATCGGTAGTTCAATCATACGTGTAATAGGGTAATAAGGTCCATCCCATTCCACCATCCTTCCCACTCCCATACTCTCTCCCCTCCCTTCCCTCTCCTCTGCATAATCCAAAGTTTCTTTATTATTCCTTACCTCATCCCCCATAGTGGATTAGCATCTGCATATCAGAGAAAACATTTGACCTTTGTTTTGGAGGGTTTGGCTTATTTCACTTAGCATGATATTCTCCAGCTCCATCCATTTACCTGCAAATGCCATAATTTCATTCTTCTTTAAGGCTCAGTAATATTCCATATATATATATATATATATATATGGAATATATATATATATATACATGGAATATATATATATATCATATTTTATTTATCCATTCATCTGTTGAAGGGCATCTAGGTTGGTTCCATAGTTAAGCAATTGTGTATTGAGCTGCTATAAACACTGAGGTAGCTGCATCACTATAGTATGCTGATTTTAAGTAACATTGACTTTTTGATCTCATTTTCCTCACCTTTAAATAAATGTAGTATTAGTATGTTTTCTTTGAGACAGTGGTAAAGATTAAATTGAAATAATTAATGTAACATAATAATCACTCATTAATGTTAATCATGCTTCTGTGCTTCTTCAAAAAGACCAGAAAAGACTGATCCAATACCACTTTGTAACTGGAGAAAAGAATGATCTAATGCACTTTGATATAGTATTAGAATATCTAATCCCAAACTTGTCTTTGGATTACACTTAAGTGTGTTGCACAGATGCTTTTTATGAGCTCCAACTTGTCATGGTTTTTAGACTTATATTGTCCATTCTTTGAAATTTGCTTTAATAAACTAATTTATGCAAATTAAAGATCTGAAACAAATGTAAATTGATTCCATGATAAATCATCATCTTTTCTTTGTCAGTTGATAGAGGGCAGAAATAATAATTGCTGGGGTGAATTGCAGGTCTAAAATAGGCATCACAGTAATTTAGTAAACCCTTCTCACAAAGTTAAAGATCACTGGAAGGGATTACTGGTCAGCCCAATGTAGAATGGCTCTCCTGTCCGACAGTTTGCCTTATTAAAATTCTGGTGGGCTGGAGATATAGCTTAGTTGGTAGAGTGCTGGCCTCACAATCACAAGGTCCTGTGTTCAATCCCCAGCACCGCCAAAAAAAGAAAAAAAAAAGTAAAATTTTAGCAACATTGACTGGGATAAAATTTGGAATAGGGAGTTAAAATTGAGTTTGTCAAAAAAAAAAGTGACAATGTTTTTAACTTTTAAAATAAAGGAATTATTGAATAAAAGCATAACAGAAAGGGTCTGGATAATGGTGGTTTTAATTTTTATTTTCACTTTTGAGCACTGCCAAATGCTAGTAGAATCTAAAATAAGTGACACTGAGGGAAAGAAAAAACTTCCCCCTTGCATGTCTTTAAAATCTATACTAATAATATAATAATGTAAAGTGCATCTGGGCATTGCCTTCTGCTGCAGCTCTTGTCTGGCTCTCCTCCAGAACTGCCAGGCTACTCTGAGTGCTGATGATTCACATCCCAGCACCCTTTCATCTGAACATTGCAGTGTCTTTTCTTTGTACTTTGGCAGTGATGTTACCTTGATGTTCAAAAATCTTTTAAAGGCAACGTAGTCTTCCCTTGCATCTTGACAAATCATTGCCTATCTGTAATGAAGAAAAAGTAAACACATGATCACTGTAAATATAAAGAAATAAATACTTGCATATTTTTGTTTTTAAAAAAATGGTTGTGTTTGGGGATCCTCTAACTGGAAAGTGAAGACCCTGATAATCTTTCCTTATTTCTTGTGTATAAATCAGCACACATTTGTTTTTCATAAGTTTTCTGATCTGTGGCTTGAAGCAGCCATGTGAGTCTGGTGAGGCAGGTTCTTATTATCTAACTTGTAAACTGAGGCTCAGGATGATTTATAACTGTTCCATTCAACCCACAGTAGATCCAATCCTTAAATCTAGATCTGTTCATTCGAAATGAGTAATGCCTTCACGGTTTCACAACATTGTCTCTTAGAAGGGAATTGCAGCTTTATGGTAAATATTTAGCATCCAGGGCAAGGGTGGTATATTTCTACTGAGGTAAACATTGGTCCCAAGCTCTCAGAAGGTTTTGTTGTGTTTAGGTCCTAAATTTTAAGAGAACACACTGGGAAACTGGGTTCCCTGAGAGCGTCTACAAACTAGAAAGATGAGGAGTTTGGGAACTACACCAGAGATAACCAAAGAAATAAGGATTTTCATGTCTGGTGAAATGAGGATACAGAGAGACATAGCTGACATCTCCAAATGTTTTATGGACTACCTACTGGAAGAAGAATTAGATTTGTTCGTTGTAATTCCAGGCAGCAGAAGTAGGATCACTGGGTGGAAATTACACAGAAGCAGATTTATGCTCAATATAAGAAGAGACTTTCTAACATTTAGAAATGTCCAAAAATGGAATAGAGAAGCTCACCATCACTGGGAAGTGTTCATGCTGAGACTGTCCGACTTGAAGATTATATGGCTTTATGAGTGTTGTATTTCAGCAGTAACACCATTTTATGGTGAACCTTTCCAAGGGCTCAGGGAAGAATTTCCTCACTCGCTAAAAACAAAGGGGTTTTATAGGCTTTTTCACTACAATTTCAGACTGAGAAAGCTGTATCCATCACAATTCCTGTTTTACACATCCTTGGATCCTGTGAAATATTTTTAACTTATAGGGAAAGATACTAAATAAGTAAATATTTGTAAGATTAGAATTAAAGCAAAACATGTGGTATTTCTGTGCTTGGATGAGTCTGGTGTGTGTGTGTGTGTGTGTGTATGCATTTTGAGTATTTTAGGATGAATTTGTCATGGTTTTGCTATTGTTATCTGGCTTGTGACTTTCACGGCTTGCCAATCCAACCCTAGAACATGACTTATAAAATTAAAAGAAATAGGGAAAAGTCATTCGATATAGATGTTTTCAGTTTTCTTAATAATAGAAAGAATGTGGCATCAAAAGAGTGATGACATAAAATGAGTTGGTGACCTAAGCAGATCTAAGGAGAATGCTGCACTGGAATCCAAAGTCTTCATTCTCTAGATCTAGCTCAAATACTCCCTTCTTCATGCTTATGCCTTAGGTTTTTGTTTTCCTCTAAAATGAAAATGTTCCTCCAGGAATTTTCTAACTTTTACATTTTATGATTCTAATTCTATCAGTTTTATAGCTTTAATTCTCTATATTTGCATAGGAAGTTGAAAATGGCCTCATTTATAATTGAAACAATTCTGTAATTTATTGTTATTTAATGTACTTATTTATATATTCAAAAATATTTATTGTGAAACTATCCTAAACATGAAAACTTTTCTTCAATATATATAATTTTAAGAATGAAAGGAAAAATGGAAAACAACAAATCAGAAAATTCATTTTGAAAGAATGATGTTTAATGTAATAACTAGAATAAAAATGAAGCACTTCCTTTTTAGGGTATTTTGAAACAAATTTAATGGAATTCCTTTCTAAAATGGCTTATTGTTGCTTGGATTGAGAACTACAATGTTTCAAACCATTTTCCAAATCATAGTAATGTTCATTAAGAACTTATTAGACTAAATTTTTTTAACTCCAGAAGAATTAAAGGGTGTAACCACTGATTTGCACTAGAAATCACTTCTACTTTGAATTATTTCTTCATTTTCTTCTTCTTTCAACAGATTCCAGAGGGGTGACTACCATATCGACGTCTGTATCAATGACTACCTGGATGTTTTCTGCCCTCACTATGAGGACTCCGTCCCAGAAGATAAGACTGAGCGCTATGTCCTCTACATGGTCAACTTTGATGGTTACAGTGCCTGCGACCACACTTCCAAAGGCTTCAAGAGATGGGAATGTAACCGGCCTCACTCTCCAAATGGACCACTGAAGTTCTCTGAAAAATTCCAGCTCTTCACTCCCTTTTCTCTAGGATTTGAATTCAGGCCAGGCCGAGAATATTTCTACATCTGTGAGTATATAGAGATTTATCATGTTGTAGGGCAGCTGCAAGATTTCAGACTAATTTTTTACCCATGTTTCAGAGAATTACAAAGCTGGACTCTGCGTTACAGATGTCTCCTTGTAAATGCATACATCATGATCCCTAGATACATTAGCTGGGAACTGAGAGCACAAATTAGATTAAAGACACAGCGCCTCTCCCACTATGAAATTGCGTGTCAGCCTGTTCAGTGAACCACTGCTGACTTGTATTTCTTTTAAATGAAAATGACTAGGACTTCTCCAAAGCTCAGGAAAAGAAAAGAGATTCCTGAAAAAAATTAAAGGAAATAATTAAATTTACATAGCTTAGAGTCCTTGGATTTCTTATTCAGGTGTCAGCAATATCCTTTCAATCATCCACAGTTTTCGTGGAGAAAGCCAAAACTCCTGCAAATGTCAGCATGCTGACGATAAATACTCTCTTTGCACCAAGGAGAAAAGACAATTATTAAGAGCAGCTGTGTCTTTAAACAGGAAAGAGTGTGAAGAAGTATCAAGCAAGGGTTCCCAGGGAACTGGTATGAGTGAGTTTCTCACCTGTGAACACTGAGTGACTGTCCTGAGAGAGCTCTAACACTTCCTCAGCAGACCTCTGCATTAATCTCAATGCCATGGCCTTGTTTCTTTTCCATTATTTACCCATCACTTCTTCATGCAACATACTATTATACATTATTGATAAATGTTGCTCAAACTTCATGTATAAAAGAGTCATCTGGGGCTCTTGTTAGCGATGCATATTGTGACCTGGGTCTGAGGCAGGGCCTGAGATTCCATAGGTATAAAGCTCCCAGGTGATGCTGATCTGGCTGGCCTGTGGTCCACACATTAAACAGCAAAGGTATAATAAGTGATACACAGTTTAAGTAACTCGCTGTGTACCTGGACTTTCCTTTGACTGCTGTCAAATATTTAGACTAACCATTTCTATGTAATTTCACTGTCAACTGAAGTAGATAAAGGAGTACTTGTTCATTAGTAGATTAATTGAACAGCTTATGGTGGCTCAGAAATGTTGGGGGTACAAGATGAAAAGACACTGCCTCCTTTTAGGGAATGACCTTCTACTGGGGAGCAGACATGTAAATAGAGTATAAACAGATAATCACTACATAAAGATAAATGCAGGAAGCAGCGGGAACTTGGGGGAAGTTGTGCCTCACCTGCTTGGAAGGATCAGGAAGTGCAGCTGCACCCAGTGTGCAGAGAGCCACGTAATACCACTCAGTATGCTTAGCATTAGCTTTTCACCCCACACGAGCAAGATAAAGAACATTCCTGCTTTTCTGACTCATTTCTTCAGTTCAGACATCCTCACCCTGATGGTTTATATCTATACTGAAATTTCTCGCTTCTGTTCTCCCCAAAACGGAATTTTACAATAAGTCAGATTTCATCATCATATGGGTTCTCTCACTTATAATGCAAGTGAATTTAAAAAGGAAATTGAACAGTACCAGTTTTATTATTTCAGTACATTTTTCAGTTGTTAGTCATGAGAAAACATGTAAAAGCCTTGATACTATCTCACATTCGATCCATAAAATAAGAAAGGAATATTGAGTTCCACAGATGCAGGAAATACTGGCACGCAGTGAATTCACACGTTCTCAGACAGCCTGCTCTTGACTCTTGCTGATTTCTTACTTTGTGAAAGAATCCCATTCAGCAAACAAGAAAAATTGTAAAAAGAAGGTCTCTAGTTAAAGGACAGCATCTCATTAATTGGCTAACTGCAAATACTATCCTAATGAAAGAAGAAATTATTACCAGTTTTGAAATTTTCTTATTGGCTTCTTCAATTAAAAGACAACAACAAAAGCATAAACCAAAAATGAATAGAGAGCACCAAGATGGAAACATACCCACCAGCTAACTGGTTGATTGCATGATTATTAAAAATTATAGAATCCATTGAGGTTCATAAGCAAGATGTTATTATTCAAATATACCCATAGTGCTTATGACTGGTTTTTCCTCATTTGTGGTTAAATTCAATATTTCACTAAAAATCATTATGTGTCTTCTATAACATTCATTTAACAGAGTCATTTAACTGTCAAGGGTTCCCGTCAAAGTAATTGTTCCAAAATGCTTCAAAATATCAAGAGCTTTTTGCTGTTCAGCTGAGTTTAACTTGAATTACTTTTTTAATGAAAGGTAAAATAGCACAAAATTAGCAGCAAAACGACGTTCATTTACAAGAAGCACAGGAGCCTGGTGTTCAATTAAATTGAATTTCCAACCATGTTTTTGACCCACAAAATCATCCTTCCCTGTCTTTCAGTATAAAAGGGTTTCCTCCCTTTCACCACCACCAGCAGTAGGGGAAGAGCTAACATGGACGTCTTCCAGACATTTAATGTACTGTGTTCATAATTAAACTAAAGGATTCTTAGGGGAGAATTGGCCCTCAGCTGAATTTTCCTGTGTCCTAGCCTGTGTGGAATGAACAAGATGGTTGGGAAATGACCTTTCTCACACTACCATAGAGGAGGCTCCGTTGCCCATCTCAGGAGCAAGCTTGGCCTCCACCAGTCAGTTTTATAAAATGTTCTTGCTGTGACAGGAGTATGTTTCAGCTCCTCATGACCTAAAACATCTCTTCCAAATTCTCCAAGACAAAAGAGAGGAAGAGACCCCATAGCCTATTATCTGACCTGCATTAGAGGCTAAAGGCAGGCTTACATTTAGTTTTGAGGTAAAGTGCTAGAACTCAGATACAAATACAAGTTTGTGGGAGGGCAAGGTGAGTGTTTCATTAGGATGGCCTAGACCTAAAAAGGATTCGAATCAGAAAAATTCTTATTATGTTCTTCCATATCTTCAGCCAGATTCGTTTCCTTTCTAATTTCTTTGTGTTTTCTAAAATTAACAAAATTCAGTGGTTAAAAACACCTCATAGGGGTTGGGGGATTGTGACTCAGTGGTGGAGCACATACCTGGCACAAATGAGGTGCTGGGTTCGATTCTCAGAACCAAATAAATAAAGAAATAAATGTATTGTGTCCATCTACAACTAAAAATTAAAAAAAAAAAAAAACTCATAGGAAGTTGCCAACTTACCTTTAAAATGAAACATCATCCTTCACAGTCTATATCCTTTACGCAACTCCAATCAAATCTATGTTGTTTTTCTTCGCTTGAGAACAAGACAGCACATTGAATAGTCATAATCACTAATTATTGCAAAGCAGACTGGGGCCATTCCTGAATCTGACAAATACTGTTTTCCATCAGCAGGAGTAAGTTGGGTAAAAGATTGACATACTAAAATTGTTATAAAAAGTTGGTGGCTTTCTATCAGTGACAGATTTGTAGAACTACCAGCCAACTGACTAAGGTAATAGTCATTTATATAGATTTCCTAAAGAAGAGTAATTTTAGAATCCTCAAAAATACTCATTTTAGGAATTTCAAAAGTACTCATTTTAGAAGTGCTTCACATAAATATTAGCCCAAAAAGGATATGTTTGAAAGTAGCTTTTCTGCTGTTATTTTTAAATCAGAAAGGATAAAGAGAAATCTTTTCAATAAGGGCACTATAAGTTATCTTTGTAAGTACATAGAAATACTGATTTTTGAATGAACCCTCTGTTAAGTAAGGAAAACTGAGTCCCTTTCTATCTCTGACTAGCTAGATGATCTTGGTTTAATCGGTTAATGTCTCTGGAGTTCTAACTGCATCTTATAAGAATTCGGTTGTAACTGATGATTTCAGAAATCTCTGGAAGCTTTAATATCATAACCTCGTAACATTTTCTTTGGAGGTTTTCAGCTTTGGAGTAGGAGATAACATGTGAGAAGTGGCCCACCCCAAAGCCTTACTCAGTGGTGTCAATAAACTCTAGTTAAAGGGAAATCTTGGAGACAAATGCACAGTGGAGAGGTGTATTAGAACGATTGAACTAGTTGTTTCCCTGCCACCCTGTCCGAGCCACCATCACCTGTGGTCTCCACTAATCTAATAAACTCCTATGCGTTGCCCTCTGCTCATGTCACTGCTCTGTCAGAGCTCTCCAGTGACTTCCCATCTCACCAGAATAAAAGTCCAGTCTCTGACCTGGCTAGCAGGGTCCTCATGGCTGTGCTCCTTTCTCCCCAACCCTCAGCCTCTCTGATTTCCTTTCCTACTACTCACTGTCTTATTCTCTCTGGTCCAGCTATCCCGCCCTTCTTCCTGCTCCACAATCCTGTCCAGCATCAGTGTCTTAGTGCTTTATTGTCCCTCTGGCTGAGGCTCTCATCTCTCCAGGCACTTACACCCCTTCCTCCCACTTTCTTTAGAGTTGTCTTAAAAATATTTACATCGAAGGTCCTTCTGGGAGCTGGGGTTATAGCTCAGAGGTAGAGCACTTGCCTCGCACATGTGAGGCACTAGATTCAATCCTCTGCAACACATAAAAATACGTAAATAAAGATACTGTGTACATCTACAACTAAAAAATATTTTTTTAAAAAGCTTGTTCTGACTTTCTTGTATGAAATTAACACCTCCTTTATCATTCTGTATACTCTGCCCCTCTGTTTTCCCCAAAGTGCTCCTCACCCCGACATTGTCCATCAATGGTGGGTTGTTCACAGCTGTTTTTGCTCCATACCAGGTGTCATATTGCTTGGTATGTAGTAGATTCTTAGTACTAATATTCCAGGTATCTTTCTAAACACTAAAACACCCTGCAACTCTCAAACCAGCACTATGAGGTAGTGTTCTTTTTATGGGTGAGGAAACTGATACACAATGATAGGTAACTTGAAAAAGGTTCACACAGATAATAAATAGCAGATCTGAGGGGAAATTAAATGAGTAAGCAACTAAAAGAAGTGAAAAGATGAAGTGCTAGGTCTCATACTTCAAAAGGAGAACTATGTTTTGTATTTTTAAATAAGATCAGAAACAAAGAGTACTCACTTTGACATCTACTGTTTAGAGAATTCTATTTTATAAACTCTCCCTGTAAGTCCCAAATCAGATAACAGATAAATTTTAAACAAATTTATGCATTTGCATCTCTCCAAAGGATACTTTCCATCTCCAGGAGATATTTCAACTATCTCTTCTTAGATAACTTCAGAAACCTGAAAAGTTTTACTTTTTTAAGAAATTCTTCTTAAGTTTGATAAATATAGAGCATCCACACTGAATCATGATTGAACAATTGATTCAGGAATTTTAGCATGAAATGATTCAGGAGTTTTAATGAGAGACCCATTAAAAAAGACAAATGCCATTTAATGAAAAGGCAGAGAATTCTAGCATTTGCTACATCTAATTTGTCAGGGAACATTCTATATTATTATGGACATCATTCTTAAATCCATAATATATAGCTACTTAGATGAATGGGTTAACTGCTGATTCTCTGCTTCCTGTATTTTAGTTGAAAGTGTACAGGTTTGTCATTGGCCATGAGGCAACTTTAATATGCTCTACACAATTTTTTAAATTTAAAAAAAGTTTTCTAAAAAAAAAAAAGTTTTCTAAATTCCTAAGAGCTATCTTATTTAAATGATGGAGATCAGCTTCAGAAATCATTTGATTGTACAATATGGTTATTGACTAAGCTTTTGAAAGTATAAGAATATTCAGTTAAACAGAGCCCACTAATATAAAGAAGAAACTCCTGCACTTGCCAGTTGGATGTGTTCTAAAAGTATTTTTGCGGGTGAGTTGTTTGGAACTTAGAGTGAAGTTTCTCATAGAACTGTTTATAAAAATCAAGCAAGTGCTCCATAATCCATGATGTGAAGAACCCACTTAGCTACACTATTGATAAAAACAACTATATTTTCAATGAAAAAAGTAAGAAAATAAGAAAGCATTCAAAAGAGTTACTCAATAAATATTACTCAAATGTATAGATGTTACAATAGTAAAACACATAGAAGGAAAGATAACTTTTAAAAAAGTATTTATGTGATAATATTTAAGAAAATCAAATAAGTTAGAGTTCCCAAGTTTTATTATTCTGCAGCAGTTCCCTAGTTTCTTAGTAATGTTTTTAATTATATGTTGGAAATAATCAAAGCAGAGTAGAATACAGTTTAAATTTTAAAAATTCAAGATAAAAGAGCACAGATCACCTCTCCTGCAAGAGCACAGCCATGGCCCTGAATCTCCTCCTTTACTCCTAATAGTTACATGACCTTGGGCAAATTACTTGACTTAACCCGGCTTCACTCTCTTCATCTGTAAAATGGGTATAATTATGACATTTCTTTATTACAATCTTACCACCAAGACTTAGTTAATGAAATGTTCCTTTAAAAAAAAAAAAACAGATGATTGCTAAAAGGAAATTTTCAAGAATCCATATACAAAGAATTTTGAATCCTTCAAAGTTAAGACAGCTTGAACAGCCCAGATTGATGTTTAAAAAAAAAAAAAAAAAATCCTACCTCCATAAAGATTAAAAGCAATTCCAATATTCTTAAAGAACATTATGGATTAGAGGTCTTTATTCCCCTTTAGATGTCTTTTTTTTTTAATTGACTTGCATTGATCATCTATATTACAAATTATTTTGTTCTTTATAATGCATACTAATTCACCTTTTAACTGAATTTTTCTTATTGAAATAAGAGTGTCAAAACAGCATTATTGAAGCACAAGGTAATCTTTTTTCACTTTATGCTTGCAAAAGAGGTGGTCTGTTAATACAACATTTGTTTATTTGTTCCTTCTTCCTGTTTTTTTTTTTTTTTTCCTCCCTTGTCTAGGGTTGCTGTACTACTGAGCTATATCCCCATCCCTTTTCATTTTTTAAAATTTACTTTAGGAAGGGTCTTAATAAATTGCCAAGGCTAAACTTGAACTTGCAATTCATCTGCTCAACCTTCTGAGTAGCTGGGTTTATAGGCGTGTACCACTGCACCCAGCACAATGTACTTTCTTAAAATGAAAAACTCAATACATGTTCCAGTGTGTGTATGCATTTTACTTTTGTTCTTGAAAAATATTTTTGATTATTGAAGTCTTATTTTAGCATCATTTGGTGTCACATCAACTCTGCTGAGATTCAAGGCTTTTTTTTTTTTTTTTTTAACCGAAATTTCTAGTAGGACTATGGTCAGATAAGTGTTCACTGCCTCTATTTTTTTTTTTTTTTTAAGGTATGTGGACCCAGAGCATGGTCTTTCAAGGCACATTTTTGTTAACCAGAAAGCAGTTAAGAGCAATGTCAGGAAATAGACAAATTTTAATATTTTCTAAAGCAGAAAACTGAAAACTTTTTTTTATTTTTGTTTTATTTTGAAATCGAATGGAATAGTTCTTCTCCACTTGGACACTGGAAACTTTTGAGGGATTGTATTAGGTCTGTCTCTGAAAATAGTCTTTTTATTCCCTTTGTATACTTCCACAGGTCCTTAGTGAACCTGCAGGAATGCACCTTTTTCATTTAAAGAATGAGTTTAGAGAATTGTATCTGTTTCAAGCTGTCCCTAGCCATCTTTCAGGAAAGCATGAATGGATTTCAAGGACTCTTAAATTAAAGTTAAATAAAGAACCTGAAAGAGGATATTTGGGACTTCAGGATATTCTTCTGTGCTAATTGTAATTTTCTATTATGAAAACAATTGTTTATTGCCAGGTGCCTGTTAACCTTCCGAACAGAACACTCAGCATCAGCCAGGACTGTCAGAGCAGATGTTGCTCCTGTGCTTTGTAGTGGTTTCACCTGGTGCATTTCAGATAGTCTGGGTGAAATCAAAGGAGGAAGAAGCAATGGACAGGAACACAGGATATTTGAAGGAACTTCATTTTTTTAGCAATATTATTTGGTTAAGTCATAAGAATTTTTTAAAGAAATGTATGCCCTATTAAATGACTAGGCTCAAGGATGACTCTAACTCAACTACTGTTAAAAAGAATCAGAGAAATTAATGCCAGATCTCTGAAGAAGGAAACTGGAGCTAACATAACTGCTTAATAGATTTTGACATTGGGAGCATTCTTAAAGATTGCAAAGGGAATCTTAAAAGCTGTTGAATAATTGGGACTTGATGGAAATTCATGGTATCAGCCACAAGAAACTGAAGACTCATGAGCATCCTTCCCATTGTCTGAATTTTTCAAAGGCTGCGACATTCAGATAAGAAGTTCAAAAACAAAATAATTTGTATTTGTACTCCTTTTAAGAATTCAAAATGCTATTAGGAGACTGAGGAAGCATGTAGAGTTTTGGCCTCCAAAGTGGTGAGAAGAAATTATGTCACCTTTTGCTTCCTTTTACCACACTGAGAATAAATGCTGAATGGGAAACAAATTAAAGGATTGCTCCTTTCATCCCTAAATGTCAAAAGTGGCCACATTTCCTAGAGAAATAACACACCTGATTAATTGTGTAATTTCACAGAGAAGCAGTAATTCTCGGCCTTATAAACGTGTAATGTACTAATTTGGTTTCAGAGTTAACGGAAGGAGTTTAATGAGCTGCTGCATTGTGTGTCTGTGTGGTGTTACATAGAGCAGATGCCAGGAGAAATGGAAATAACATGCCAGTGACACTTGGAATAACAGTGTTTATACTTCATTGACTTTGGGTTGTCAGCATGCTATTCTCTGTGTTTCCCTTAGTAACTTATTAAGGCAACTGAACTTCCGTGTGATGATGTGTAAGTGTCATTTGTTGTAAATTACACAAGCATGCACACAGCAAAAACGTAGCCAATCTTCAGAAAGGAAAATACTTTCCAATATAGATGACCAAAATCTTATCCATGAGACATACATGCAGAGTGAAAGGTGACTCTGAATATGGTGTGTGCTCGAAGAACAGTACTGTGGTCTTTCATCAGAAGAAATACTATTTCTACAGATTTTCCCACTCATCTATTCTTGCTCTATTTTAACAGAATGGTCGTGTAACTCTTGGTTTGAAAGTTGTCATACAGCCTCACAGCAGGCTTATATTATCTACAGAGTTCTTTATGAGGAAATATAAATCACTACAAATGAGACTTTTCACAGCCAGAGATATGTAGAAATGTGTGTCAGTGCTTTGCTGGCTTGCTAAAAAATATCTCTAGGCTCTGAAGCTCTCTCACAACTCATCCCTACTCCCTACCCTTTTGGGAAGCAATTCTCAAAACTTGAGATTTATGATCCAGAGAGCTGATAGTGGCTATAAAGTTTTCTATTTTCTCTTTTCTTTAATATTAATGCAGAGAACGAAGCATTATCATTCATTATTTTAGTTCACGAGTATCCTGTGGGCTTGAAATATGGTTTCTGGGGATATGGCTTACCTCTGTTTAATAGGGGAAATATGTGGACTTTGGCAACAGGCTGCTTTTCCAGTGAATATTTTTAGGCAGATTGTATAAAATTCACATTAGAAACCAAACTTTAATATATATGCTGTATCCAGGTTTGGTTGTAAAATTTAAAGTTTTACAAAATATTAATTCATTCTGAGTCCCCAAAGTAAAATATCATATATTGGCAAACAGCCAACCAGTCTATTATTGTTAGAAATTGGAATGATAATATCTTTACCATTTTCAGAGATGTACAATATTTTCAACTAATTTTATCTATATTAATATTAGCTAAATTTCGTTTTAAGTTAGCTTTTCCTTTTATATGCAAATCCTTAAAAATGAGTAGCATGCTCTTAATCGTTAAAAAAAAGCCACATAGTGTTTTTAACTTAAACTTGCCCAATTTTTATTACCTCCAATACCGAGCTTCTAATATAAATTTGCTTTGCCCAATTTTTAAGACTTCTAAAATTAATTTTCTCCTAAAGTAAATTGTCACAAATTCCCTCTGAAATCTGAATTGATGAAGATCCATTGTCTACATCAAGTTTTGCTTTAACAGTTTCAGTGGTTCTTCACCCTTAAGTTCAGAAATTCTTGCATTGTTTTAGATGAAATTTTAAGAAACAAATCTCAACAAGAAGAGTAAACCCAGAGGCCAAAAATGTTGATAGGCAAATGTTCTACATTGAAGAGACTGCTTAAAGGTCTTAACTGTATATGGCTGGGCAGTCAGTTTAGCTTGTTTTGAGACAGTGATGAATCCTGCAGTGACTTAAGTGAAGTTTAGTTTAGCCTTTTGCTAAAGGCTTACTCGGGTCTTGACCAATAACCTGCTCCCTTAACTCTTGTTCCCATCATCATGATTTTAGTGATTTAGCTTTTATTGTCACATAGTATGTGCCAGGCCCAATGCTGAGCGCGTTTTAACTCACTGAATCCGCTTCTGTGAGATAGGCATTACTATTATTCCTGTTATATAGATGAGGACACTGGGGCTCAGTAAGGTTAGGTAACTTGTTTAAAGACCACATAGTAATGTTGTCAGGATTCGAACCCATGCAGTTTGCCTCCAAGTCTAAACTCTTTATTCATTTATTTCATAATTTTTTTTAAAAATTTAGTTGCTAGGGATTTAATCCAGGGCTTCACACATGTTAAACACACATTGTACCACTGAGCTATATCCCAGCCTCATAATAACCATTTTAAAGAAGTGAAAATGAGACAGGTTTCAAACATTATTGGCAAATCAAATGTAAGTCCTACCTCAACCCTGGAACTTAAGGCAGACTCTATTCTATAAGTAGCTAATGTGAAGTATAGTAAATTTCATGTCTTATTCCTGTGATTCACATACTAAAAAATATATGGATTTTTAAAAGGAAGCAGAACCCTATTAAATGGTTTGTGAGGTCAGAATATGATGATGTGTCATTCACTATTCCTCCTTCAATTGTGATGAAGATGCTAAATGATTAGTGAGACTATTGAAAGTATATGTCTCTTTGGTGCCCTGTGTCATTTTTCAGAGTTAAATTTCATTAACGGAATCAATACCACCATGTAGACATGGGAGGATATATTGCAAAGCCTTGTGACCAACTGCCTCAACATTGCAGCTTGTTAATTTGACCTGCCAGGGATGGCCTTACCTCCTTAAGCAGCACAGCAGTTGCCAATTGTTGTAATTGTTGTTAGTTGCCACTGATGATGCTGATACTATTGCTCTTGTTACTTAAGATCTGCCACTTTATTTTTTGTGATATAGGGATTGAATCCAGGAGTACTTTACCACTGAGCTGCATCCTAGTCCTTTTCTTATTTTAATTTTGAGATAAGGTCTCACTAAGTTGCCCAGGCTGGCCTCAAACTTGCAATCTTCCTGCTCAGTCTTCTCATTCAGTGGAATTTCAGGCATGCACTGTGTCCAGCTAGATCCACCACTTTTTTCATAGACTTAGAGTTGTTATATATCTTTGTAGAGTTGAAGTTATTATACATCTTTGTAAAAAAAAAAAAAAAAAAAAGAGAGAGAAAGAGAGAGATGAGTAGAGATTCTATAAAGAGAAAGACCACTTTGAGAATTTATGACCTTTTAGATTCTTGTGGTAGCCACAGGCAGCACCTGGATTTTACACAGAAGGGGTCTGGGTGCTGGCTCCTAAGGGTGTTTGCTAGAGTTGGGACAATTACACAGCTGCTCCCCAGTGAACAAGCTTCATACAGCTCAGGTGGATTTCCTCTTACCTGCCTCCCCTCTCCTGATAAAACCAGAACAGAAAAGACAGGTGTTTTAGTCAGCTTTTTCACTTCTGTGACTAAAAGACCTGACCAGAACAATTTAGAGGAGGAAAGGTTTATTTAGAGGTTCACGGTTCACAGTTTCAGAGGGCTCAATCCATAAGAGGCAGGTTCCATTCTTCCGGACTCCAGGTGAAGCAGGACATCATGGAAGAAGAGTGTGGCAGAGGGAAGCAGCTCCCAGGATGATCAGAAAGCAGAGCAAGAGGCCTCCACTTGCCAGATACAAATATATACAGATATAAATATATACCCCAAAGCCACGCCTCCAATTCCTACCTCCTCCTCCACACCCTACCACTTCAGTTACCACTCAGTTAATCCCTATTAGTGGATTAATTCACTGATTGGGTTTAGATTCTCACAACCCAATCATTTCTCCTCTGAACCTTCTTGCATCTTCTCACACATGAACTTCTGGGGGACACCTCACATCCAAACCATAACAACAGGGATCAATGAAAATATGGATCTGACTGGAAGAAAGAATTCAGAAAACAAAACCAGATAGATTGAACCAGGCTATGGAGAGCCATTAGTTCTAGTCTGAAGAATTTGTAGAAACTGTATGTTCTTAGAAGGGAAACTGATTAGTTTATTGTATAAATACATTGAAATCATTTGCTTTAGGGTTGGGAATTTGCTAGTTATATAATAGCTATTATTATTATTATTATATAACAATGGGAGTACTTACTCTTCTACATGTTTATATATACTATTTCATCCATATCTTAGTGCAGCTATGTATTAGGCAATATTATTTTTCCCATTTTACAGATGAGAAAATTAAAGCACAGGTCAAATACCTTGCCTAAAATTACACTGTTCATTTGTGGTGGAGTCCAGATTTGAACAAAGGAATTTTGACACTATAGTTTGTGCTCTTAACTCTAATTCATGAGTGGAAGTAATGTTCAAAAGGTTTTTTCATAAATAGGACTGGTACTTATGAAGAAATTATTCTGATTTCAGATATTTAATACCCTTTACTTGAATTTCTGTTTTTTCTATATTGCCTTCAGCTCCTTTGCCATAGCTGTACAGTTTTAATTTTTTGCACAGGCTTTTATGATGTTTATATTAAGTGGAATTGCTAAATCAATAACATTTGCTGGATTATTAGTTTAATCAAATAGCAGAATTTCTGACCTTTTGGTGTGATGTGTTTATTATTAAAGTCCATTTTAGAAGATTTATTGCAGCTATTTCCTGAAATATTTATATTCAAAATGTTATATAAATTCATTTATTAAATTCTAGTTGGAGCTGTCTGTACTTGTGCATCATTATTTTTGTAGAAAATCTACACTGGCTATACAGGGACACACTTTGGTATTATATTTTACTTTCTTATTAGTCAAGTAGTTCATCAGTGTTTACTGTGCTGTGTTTACCCAGTGGGTCAATACAGCAGACGCTGTACCGTGACAAGGTGAAATACTTGATGTCATCTTTGTTCTCTAGGAGCTCAACATCCAACGTCGGAAACATTCATGAAGATAATTGCAAAATGGGAACTAAAGTGTTACAAGATTAGCACTGTTCATTAGAGACAGATTACTTCAGGAGGAAGAGAGTAAAGATATAGTGTTGATTTGAGGGGCAAGGTGGAATTCAGGTCTCAGGGCTTCCAACCCCATGCCAACTGTAATGACCCACCTGCGGGGTAGAGGTATAAAATTGCAGATTCTTGGAACCCACTTCAGAAAGTCTGATTCATTTCATTTTATGAAGTGACAATTTAGGGATCCATTTTAAATAAGCTCTCCAGCTGTTTTTCCTGCAGGTGATTGTACTACACTTTGGGAACACTGGCTTAAGGTGAAAATGGATGGTTCTGAGTTCAAGATACAGAAGAAATGGGTACTTAGAGGATTTGAATGAATGGAAAGATCCAGTGGACAGCAGTTTCAGGCTTGTGAAAAAGCAGAATTTGATAATGAATGTTGATAGAGTCCCAGGAACTCTGCTCAAAGAAAGAAGCGACTGGGATAAAGACTTAGATTGAGGGGCTGGGGTTGTGGCTCAGTAGTAGAGCACTTACCTGGCATGTGTGATGCCCTGGGTTTGATCCTCACCTCATATAAATAAATGCATAAAATAAAGGTTCATCCACAACTAAAAAAATATTTAAAAAAAAAGACTTGGTTTGAGATCCGGGAGTCATCTCATTTTTAATAGTCATCACGAATCCTTCTTTTGCTTCACCAAACAAACTGTCTCATTTGTTTTATCCATAAATAACATACAGTTTAACTTGGCTGATGCAAACAAGACCCTGTGGGAATTTTGAATTTCTTGTACATTTTAAAAAATTATATTATAAAATTTCTTTTAAAAATTTTTTATTTGTTCTAATTAGTTGTACATGACAGTAGGATGCATTTATATAAAATTTCTTTTACAAAGTGGTAAGCTTCATAAGTAAGGTTGAGAAACAATGTCACAAGAAAGTAGAAAACAGGCAGGATATCAAGTGATAAGTAATATTAATTTTTGGACCAACAGTTTAGAAGGAAAAGGTATATCTAGGGAGAAAGGAAAGGATAGTGATCCTGTTCTGTAGAATATTCTGTAATTTTCTATTTATATAACTTGAGGTCTTTCAGAGTGCATTGAAGAAGTCAGTGCCTATTGTCTGTGACCTTTTGTGCTTGTCAGTTTGTTTTCCTCTCCCTGATGTCAGTTAGAGCCTGATGAAAAAGGAGTATGTCTAAATGGAACGATGATTTGGTTATGATTAAAGGTCAACAGTGACGTGTATTTAATCACCATTTACCACTTATATATTGGGTTAGACAGCAGTCATTTTTAAAGAAATATAATATGCAAAATAAGTCCATTTTATCATAGATTCCTTTATAAATATTTTTACATTTAGAAAAAGAGATGAGAATGAGGGACCTAGGTCTTGAGCCCACCACTTACTAGGTGTGTTAAGTTGGATGGGATATTTCAAGTTGTCCATATGTAAATGAGTTGAAGTATTAGTTTAATAAATGGTATTCTTAATATTGATATTTGAAAGGCAATTAGTTACTTTCCTCATTCTGTCAAAATTAATGGTAGTTTCCATGACAAATTTTTATGGGTATTTTAAATTATACATTTGCATGTGTTAAAAATAGTTCCTTTCATCAACTAGTTTGAAATACACTGATGGTCAGAAATAACTCACTGTCATTTACTCACAAGAGCATTTTTCTCACAATTTTAGCAGAATCAAATATGACCAAAATATATTAATTCAGTTCAAAAGTTATTAATTCAGTTCACTGGACTCATTTATTTTTCTATAGTGGTAAAAATGTAGACGTATCAGGCCAGGGAGCCATTCTCTGGGTCACATCCAAATCTCCAGTGGTCAGTTGAATGCATACAAAACATTGTCAGGTGCTAACTTGGGAAATTGCTTTACTATTTTGTGCACCTGTCCCTTCCCCCCTCCACCCCCCGGTAGATTTTTATACCTGAAAAACATGGAGAAATGTTCTTTTCCTAAACTGAGAAACTCAGCTGTAGTCAAAATGAAATGGGATAAATTATCTTTTTCACAATTATCCATTAAAGAGAGAATTAGAATTAATATTAATCACAGATGTTTCATCAAGTTTTATTATCAACCAGATTGACTGCCAAAGTGCTTTCTGGAAGACATTTTCCCACCCTCCCCCACCTGCTACTGAGAACGAACTGTTATTATGGGTCCTTAGATAAAGATTAATGGTTTTGGCAATTCATTTGAGGAAATGAATTACTGTACATTCCACTTCAGTTCAAGGCGTTGCTGAAAAGCATGGTTTGTCACTTCACTGATAAAATTATACAGCGAAGACACATGATAGAATAATTTTTTTCTATAATCAGAAGCAGGTTAATCAATAAGCCCCCAAGGTTGGCATCATGCAATCCCATATTTTGAAATTTTGGCAAGCCTTGTTTGTAGATAAAATAAGCAAAATTCCAATGTAATCCTGCTATTTTAGGAGTTATATTTTTACCCATTATACCTAAGTTACTTTAATATAACTTTTTATTTTTGTGACCATTCTCTGGAATAACTGATTGCCAAAAGCATGGCCCTTAAAATAATTATGAACATTTGATGCTCCGTCCATGTGCAGAATACACCATAGATAAGTGCCATATTCATTAAGAGTCTCTACTTGTAAATAATATTTATCAATTCCAGGTAACTTAAACAAAAAGGAGAAATTTTTTCCTTGCTAAAGATGTGGATTCTTTTAACTGAAGACATCCGGATGGACCGGAATCAAGACAGTGCTAGGGATCTAGAGCATAGGAACAATGACTGTCTCAAGACACAGCTATTTCAATTTTCTCAGCTCTAACATTTCTCCTTTCCTGTGTCATCCTACTCAGAATTCAAGTTCCAGAGGAAAAGAATTTGATTGGCATTTATGCCTGTCCTTTGGAAAGAATAAAGATGACCTTGATTGACAGCCTCAAGACTGCATGGAATAAGGAAAAAGTTATTCAAATTTTTTCTTGTTAGTTTGTTTTTCCATCCAAGGAAGATAGGCAGTGATGCCGAATAGGCAAAAACAACCACTGCCCAAAATAGGAGTGCATTTCACTGATGAATAGTAGTGTAGAATATGTGGAATGGTTGAAAACAAAGAGAAAACCCATGTAATAAATCCTTTAAGTGCAACAGAGGCAGAGCACCAAAACACCACTTGTATTTCTAATTAGTTGTAATATTCTGTCTTTTATCTAGTACTTTTACGTCTGTCTAGTACTTCTGTGACTTCACCAAGGTCAATGAAGGAATAGGGTTCATATTTTTCAGTTAAGATATTTCTCACATTTAGTTGCTTTTCTTTCCTTGGATAGAGATAAGCAGGAACTCCAAGACCAACAATGGAAAACACCTGTTTCTTAATTTCCAACTTTATTTCATTGGCATCAATAAAACATAAGAATTGCAGTGGTCTGAGTTAAGCCCATTTTATTCTACTGCACAATTCTAGTCAGATCTAGGAGCAGTAACTTAACTGGGTTTATTTTTTTTAACTGTGAAAAAGGAGATTTTAGATCCCAAGGTGGGTCCAAGGAACAAGAAAACTATTAAGATGTTAACCATTTCTTAAGTCAAATTTAAGTCAAGTTTGGGAAATTTTTGTTCAAATTAAATTTTATCCTGAAAGACTTTCTCCCTTAAATATGATACTGTACATTGCAACTCTCTACACAAAGTGATACAATATGCAGTGTTTACACAATTTAGTAGACCTTAGTCCTTTTTTTTTCTTTTGTGTCATGGAGTAACAGGGGTTTGACTTCTGTGGGATCAGGTTAAATTATTTATTAAATCACATTTAGATTTTATATACTAAGTATATACTCTTCCTAGTCATTAAAAATGTGAAATCCATTTTAACACTATTTATCATCCAATCCTTTCTATCTGGTCAGTGCAAACAGACTTTCTGTATTGTTAAACCCACATCCTTGTATCTACTCCTCTTTTGAGAAAAGCAACAAATCCAGGCTAATTGTTTCTTTTTTCAAAGACTGAAGTGTCTTATGCCACTTAAATTCCTCTGGCTATTCCTATAAGAGCTCTTTTAATAACTTTTATTTCTCCTCTGAAAACATATTTTAAATTTAGATCCAAAATATGAAAATAAAACTGTAGTTAGATATAACAAGTAGAACAGTATAATGTGCATCCTGGTTGTACTTGGTTATAGGTTTTGTTTCCTGAGATAAAACTGTACCTTGTCTGCTCTTCTGTACATACATAGGTTCATAAGCTTTATGCTTTTGACTGACAGCATGGTTTTTTGTTTTGTTTGTTTTTGTTTGTTTGTCTGTTTATTTGTTTTGGTACCAGGGATTGAACCCAGGGGTTCTTGAACACTGAGTCACATCCCCTGCCCTTTTTTGTTTTGTTTTAATTTTTCATTTTGGGACAAGGTCTTGTTAAATTGCTGAGGCTGGCTTTGAACTTGTGATCCTCATGTCTCAGCCTCCTTACCTGCTAAGATTATAGGTGTGTGCCACCATGCCCAGCTCATAACATGTTCTTAATTGAACTTTATGTCATTTTAATGGACCATTAGTCCACTAAACCACTAGTTCAGTTCAAGGATTTGTTGCCCAAATTATTTTACTTACAAGTCTAATCTCCAGTAGTTCTCACATCCTTTGATGAAAATATTAATACCTTAAAATAACCAAGGTGGGTGCTGGAGAAGGAGAGGCACTCACTTATGTCTTCCATATTGGACATTGATAATCCTACCTTTGCAATGAATAACTAGCCAACTTTGCACTTTCCAGTTACCCATAATAGTTTTTCATCTGGTTCCTCATTATTCTACAGAGGTATCATGCTGCCTTACAAAGCTGCA
This sequence comes from Sciurus carolinensis, assembly GCF_902686445.1. Taxonomy (NCBI): domain Eukaryota; kingdom Metazoa; phylum Chordata; class Mammalia; order Rodentia; family Sciuridae; genus Sciurus; species Sciurus carolinensis. Next base: position 91,128,296 of record NC_062218.1, on the reverse strand, counting down.
ATAGGGCATTGTCCTTACTGTGCCCTCATGAGTCCTGCTCTCTCACAGCCCTTATGTCAGGGTGGGGTGCTCATGGCGTTTTTAGTGTTTATGTTCTGACTACTGGGTCTAAAACATTCCCCAAATCTTGACATTTTCTGAAGCTACTTACTCTGGATGTAAGCATATAAGGGTCTTCTCCCATCCCAAACACTGGTAAAGATGAACAATGAGACATGATCTTGTCATTACGAACTCAATCCTAGGTATCCTACACCTATATGACACAGGTATTCGGTTCATGCTCTTTGTACTACCTTGTGTCTCGTTCTATCTTCAGAAGCACAAATGCATCCAGATTGCCAAAAGGCCTGCATTAAACATGCCTCTTTGGCAGCTTTTAATGTCTGTGCTCAAGCTTGACATGGAGGTTGGCACCATGGACTAGATTGTTTAGTTCAAAAAAAAAGTTTCAAATTCTGTATCTTACTCTGTGTAATGTAAGCTCCTAAAGGCAACGACTGCATATTTCTTCTTTATTATTATAAACACAGTGGCATAACAAAAGTGAAGGATGGTATGGTCTATCCACGTGGAATTCCTGGGACTCAAGGCTCTCTTACTCAGAGTTTGGGCAAGGGTGACTTTGACAGCAAGCCACCAAGGTTTTTTATGGAAATTTTGATCTGTGTAAATATGAAAAAATGACCGGGCAGATGCTGCTAAGTATTTGTAAATTTTTGTTTTCTGTAGGAAGTTTTCAACTGATTTAGGGTAGAAAGAACTTACTCTTGGTTTTATCCCCTTGAGGAAATCTGAATAGAAATATATCATTTTAAACAAGCATGGCATAGGAAAATCAGGTTTTACAAAAGATAAATTACAGAGTAATCATACCATTTACAAAACTAGTATGATCTTCAATAGCCCTGAGAATTAAAAAAAAATAATTTGATTCCTAAAAGTCCAGTTTACATATACTTTCCAGGATTAGATTGGTTGTAAGGGGTTTAAAAAGTTGAAAATTTTGAAAAACTAGCTATAGGTAAATGGAAAGAACGTTTCTTTGAAAATAAGATATAATTTTGGATGCCCTAAGAATTGAGATGAGGATTTTATAAACTTCTTCCTTGATAAGATAGTCATGGTAGCAGCAACGTGTGTGTTTTTGTGTTGATGGTAATTGTGTATGTGTGTTCTGTTTTGTGGTATTAGCTCTGGCATTGGCTAACATCATGCTTGTACAGATTCAGTATTAAACTTCATAGAGAATAGGGGCTGGTGGCTATGAGAAATATCAATCCTATAAATTCATTAGTTTCTCAAAATAGTATCATAGACAGCTCCCACTCTTAACCCTGTGCTTTTTGGAAATAGAATTATAAAGCAGAAGTTGTAAAGTGCCTCCCATTTTCCTTCAGGAGTAATATCTTAATTGATACCGTCTTTGACTATATATTTGAGAAAAGATAAATCATAACCATGACAGACCTTCCTTATGTCAGAGGCAAGATACAGCAACCATAATCTTCTGCAGTTATTTAAAATAGTAAAATTATACCTTTTCTGTAATAGGGACGTAAATGTATTATACACATTGATTTTACATGCACTGTGAAGAATATGATCAGCAAAAAGTTTGGCTGAATTATTTCATAACTTTAAGCAGGACTAGTTATAATATAAATTCATTAAACTTTTAATTACTAATAATTTAGTTCTTAGTATTTACGAGGAACTTTGGGGATGATCATTCATTCTAGTTCTGTTCCATGTAGTTTGCTGAACACTTTTCTTTCTTACTTCCTTTTTTTTCTTTTTTTCTTTTTTTTTTTTTTTTTGGTACCAGGGATTAAATCCAGGGGCACTTTACTACTGAGCTACATCCCCAGTTCCTTTTATTTTTAGACAGGAACTCGCTTAGTTGCTTAGAACCTTGCTAAATTATTGAGCCTGGCCTTGAACTTGTGATCCTGCTGCCTTGGCTTCTTGAGCCACTGGGGTTATAGGCGTGTGTCAAGGTGCCCTGCCTCTCTTTTCTTTTGATAAATGCTCATGGACCAGATTAGCTGCTCAATGTCCTTCTGAGCAGGATGAGCTCTGGTGAGTCACTTAGCCTTTCCAAACTGCAGAATCTCAGTTTCTTAACCTCGTAAGATGGGAAGACTGACATAGACAGTCTCCCAGGTTCTCAAATGTAAATTTTGTGATTCAGTGATTTATACTTGCAGTTAATCTGAGGATTCCAAAGTGCATAATAGTTACATGTTGTTGATGATGATATTCTCCTTTAGGTCCATATCACTCCATTATGCCAGGGTAATGAGGGCAGTTGCTGTTGATTGGCATTAGTTTAAAAAAGAAAATAGCACAAAGAAAAAAATGAAACCCCCATTTTGACTTGATATTTGCCTGGTTGTTATTTTTTGCTGTTATCTGCCTCTTCCTTTGCAGGAATGCTTTAAGCAACTACCAGGTTATTAGTTAGAAGTTTTTTTCAAAACTTGTTTAAAGTCATTTTGCTTTATACAAATACGTTTTAGTGTATCTTAATTGAATATGAAGAAAATCTTGAACCTATCTTGAAAACAAAGCCACTTATTCATATTTATAGCAAACTAATGGACCTACTAACATTGCATGAATTTTATATGCCTGCTCAGTGATTACGTTTTTTTATTTTACTTTTTCTACCCCAAATTTGTGATCTTGTAGGTATTTTTTCTTGGGATGACCTTGTCTTTTGCTCATTTTTTCTTTTCTTCCTTCCTTATTTAATTCAACAGATATTTACTGGGTGGACAGATAATATTTTACACTTCATGAATACAATAGAGAAAAAAATTATCAAAGGCCCTGATTTTTTTTTAACTTTTATTTATTTTCTTTCATTAACTTTTTTTTTTAAAAGGCCCTATTTTAATAGAAACTACATTGTACTAGAGGTAGGCGATGGGGTAAGGGATAAGCAGGCAAATAAATAAGCATGAAATTTGTCTGGTACTATGATTTAAAAAAAAGTAGAGTAGAGAATAGAGAATATGAGGATGGTGAAATTGTCATTTTATATATATAATATTTATATGGAGTAGTCAGGAAAGACCCTTCTAAAAGTTAGCATTGGAGGAGGGACCTAAAATAAGTGAGGAAGCAATTCTTTTGTCTGACAGAATTTTCCAGACAGAGGGAACATAAAAACACCAGGGCCCTGCCATCATGCCTAAAGTGCTCCAGGACCAGTGAGACCCTCGTGGCTAGAACAGGATGAACAAAGGAATAGCTCTGTAAATCAGAGCAGTGTGTAAAATCTATACATATGTATGCAATGGGATGAGGGGTTATTATAGACCATGTAAAGACGTGGGAACCTCTGGATGATTTTCAGCAGAGAAGTAACATGATCTGACTCTGGTTCTAGCAGAATCATTCTAGACTTTCTTATCCAGTGAAGCAGAATTCTTTGTTTCTCTGGGTGGATGAGAACCTATGTATTCATTTGGTTAAGAGAAAGAACATGGTTCAGGACAATCTTTTATGTGCCACTGAATGGACATACCTTGACCAAATACCTATATTGCTGGGGGAAAAAAATAGAAAGGTATAAAGTCATTCTTGGTGCTTCTTGTCAACAGTCACAGCCTTATTGAATATGAAGTAAAAATTAGTGAATTTACTATATCTGTTGTTTTCTTGAGGTATCAGAAAAGGCTTTTGATTCTGTCTATATGTAAATAGGCAGGTGGATATGGGCTCAGCAGGTCCCTTCCCCAGACGGAGCCCACAAGTTTGGGTTTGGATAAGAGGGATTCCTGCTGTGCATCTACATGTTATTTTGGTTCTTGTGCTAAAATGTTGTTAGCTAGTTTGTTTCTCTTCCCAGCCAGGGTTAAGGCACCTTGGGTGGGAGCAGGCAAGAGCTGTGCATATCTCAAGGGTTATGCCATGAGGTCAGAGACAACAAGGCCGGCCTGGGAAATCTCTCCTCCCACGGGGGAGTGTGTAATGAGAACACTGCCAATTTTCCCATTTTCTTTTTGGAACATTGGATTACTGTTTTGTGTTTTGTTTCCTGTTTCCTCCTACCATGGTGCATATGGGTACTTGGGAGTACATCAGTTACGGTAATATAATATTAAAAGGCTTTTTCTTGACATGCACTTGATTAGGAAATATGTGTAAGGCATGTCTCTGCAGGCAAACCCCCGCCTGGTTTTCCTACTGAAACCTATTGCAAATTCTTGAGATTATACAGTCAAGTTCTACCAAGTTTGAACCTCCCCCTAGACTTTTTTTGGAAGGACTTTAAGAGCTTCTGGGAAATTATGAAACAAATATTTGAAGTCAGGCAATCATGAAGAAAACTATGATTTATACTGTAAACTGAGATTGTATAATTTTGGCATTGGAAAGACTTGGAATTGAACATCCATTCTGCCATACATTAGCTATGTTTGGCATTGGCTAAATACTTATCCTCTCTAAGTCTCAGTTTCCCTGTCTCTAAAATGAGGGTAATACCTGCCTCAAAGAACTGTACTGAGGATTAAATTTAATAAACTTGGCACAGTTCCTGGTGCATAGAAATAGTAGATAAATGATGGTGATTATAAAAATATTATTGGTATTGTGCATCCTGAGATACAGTTCCCTCCCACCAAGCTCCAAGTCAATTAAGAAATAATCTCATGTTTCGAGTTTGTATTTGGTCCAGTTAAATAGAGGAAAAGAAACTTCATGAAAAAATAATATTCTAGAGTAATTGGTGCCAAAAGAATCCTAAAACAAAAATATAAGTCTTGTTATTAATTCTTTAAAACAATCATTTGTAACCATTCTGTGACAGATTTATTGACTACAGTATTCATTTAGAAATGCTAAACTAATGAGAACTCACCATTAGTTGTGATAATGGTCTATCATTTTGAGCTTGAACCATGTGTACTTATTTGGCCTCATTTCAGAATAATAAATTATTTCAAACTCATTTCATTTCTTGAAAATATCCTTATGATTTAGGTTATGAGTTGTAGTCTATGGCTAGTATTCCTATAATCTGTCATCCAAAATAAACCATATGATTCTGGCCTATTTTAAAATTGAGAAACTTCAGACATTTTTCAGAAATTACATAAAGGGGTTAGAGGATTTTACTGGCCTTTAATTTACCTTTTTATGCTCATGCTTGATTGTTGTTCCATATTAAGGCTTATTTTCCTTTTAAAATAGCTCTGCACAAAGAGAATCTACTGCTAAATACTACTGCAAGGAAATGTTTACAGATGCAAATGACTTCTATTTAGGGAGCTCATGATTAAAACGTGAAAGAATGTGGCACTAGAAAGCATGTGAATAACCTTTGAAAAATCTCACAATAGAACTGAATATGATATACTTACAACCTAAGATTACAGCTGTAGGAGTATATGTGACTATGTATGTTCTCTATGCTGCCAAAGATGCCCAGTTGAAACTTGTTGGTCTAATCTTACCTTAATGTAAATTAACCATTTTATCTTTGTAAAGCTGTAATGTGGAATGAACTAGAAAGACAGTGCACTGGAAGGAACCAGGGTTACATTTGCCTGCAACAAATGAGCCGGGAGTTCCCACAAATCTACCTTTCTGATACACAGAAGGAACATCTTAGCTCTTACACTCGACCATTTCTGTCTCTCCTAGAGGCTCAAAGTCTATTTCATTATTTCATATTTTACTGCTCACAGAGCAGACTGCTTAATAAAGTCAGGGGAAAAGGCTGTAAGCACTGGCGGACATAATTTTTTCTACCTATTTGTGCCCAGAGAAGATCTGTTCTTTTAGTTTCTTGTTTTAAAGACCAACCTCCTGGGGTCACCAGAGAGATCGCTACAAGTTTGCATCTCATTTCTGTGGAAATCGTGTCTTTAACTCTTCTGGGTATAGTAAACACTCCTCCAGCTTCCCTGTGGATGGCTCTGGAGACTGGCCTGGTGCAGGCCCTGGCCATACAGGGGACTAATGAACATGTCACGCGCGTCTCGAGTTCTCCAGTCTCTGGCACAGCTGTGGCACTTTCTCCCCCTGCTGTGAGGCACAGCACGCTGGCCATTTGTTGGCAAGTTCATATTTCACACTGCAGGGAATTGAAATGATTGAACAGACAGAAGAAGAGTTTTATTTGCAGTAGCCTCCGTATCCCCAGACTCTGATTTGGCATAAAACATCTGCTTCATGATCTGCTTCAAGGCCAGTTCCTTTCCTCCAACAAAGGTTACGACTTCAGGCAAGCTGTGCTTCCACTGGCAGGAGGAAATTTGCCCGAAGACTTGATTTAGTCAGAATCAAAGCATCCTGCCACAGAATTTCTTTTTTCAATTATCTCCGAAGAGGCAGCCAGACTTTAAATGTATCAGTATAATAAATGTAATGAAATGAAGCAGACACTCCTTTCCCCCTGTTGCTATCAATGGGAGGTGCACATACAGTTGTGCATCCACACCCGGAAGCCAGTGACACTTACCTAGCTATGTGCCAACGTACATATCTTGGCAACAGCATATTATAGGGATGGCCTCTGGATGTCTTTTAGCTCATCAGCCTAATAAATAAGTGCATGCATGCACTGGAGGTTTTACCTCCAGTGTTTATATCTTTCAGGTTATAAAAGCAAATTGGCATGATGCTGAAAATAATTATTACTATTTTTCATAGTGAAGACACATCATGCAGCCTTTGTTTTGTGGTATGGTCCTAATTACTAATTATGTTTACCCACATGATTTTGTTGTGCATAGTCATATTTTTTGTTCAAGACAGCCCTTGCTAGCCTTACAGACATACATACAAAATTAAATTCTGGCATTTTATTATGCTAGAGCAATTAGATGCCATCCTTGTAATGAGAAACATGACATCTTCATCACTCTCCTCTCTATTCTCTATATTTTCATGTTGTTTTAAGGCAGACATTTACCAGAATTGAGTACAGAGTACAGTCTTCCTCCTACACACACACACACACACACACACACACACACACACGCACACATGCCCAATGCCCACTGCTAATTGAATATCTGCATATCTCCAAGGAGTCCTGTGGGTGAAACCATGTATTCATCTTCTTTAGTTCTTAGGCCACTTTGGTTTAAGAGTAAGAACTGTTGCTTTTATGAAGTGCCTTTTTCTATAAAGTCAAAACCTCACAGCAGTGCACAGAAAGCCGATGGTATAAAGGAGCTAAGTAGAGTCTTTAATAGAGAGAGCTGGGTTGTAAGTGTTTTTGTTCCTACAGAGCAGATAGATTTGGCTCCATCTGTTCCATATTCATAACAAAGGAGCGCACTTATAGGAGGGCCAACTTCCCCGGAGCCGCCTGGTAATGATCTTTTCACCAGAATGAAAGCATCTGAACCCAGTGGCTTGGCCCGCGAAGAGCAGCGAGCAGGATGGCCTTCAGAATGCCGATTTCCTTGTAACTCAGGTTGACATAAATTTTCTCAGTGTACAAGACTGGAAAGCATTTACTGATTTCTCATGTCCCTGCAGCACTGTGTAGCTGGTAACTTCAAAATATACACCTTACCTCCCCTTCCTTCAACCAAGGAAGATGTGTAATCAGATCCTAGGAGCAAAGTTTGCACTGGAAGTATCTAAAGGTGTCACAGGAGAGAGGCCATTCTTTAGACTTTTGTTTCTATTCAGACTTTTTAATCTTTTTTAAAGCTAGGGTTAATGACTAGAAATATGAGTTACACCAAATAAGGAAAAACCCCTGTTGAGTTTTGTAATTAGCAAACTTCAAAGCCAATTTCAGCTGAGACCTCTTCCATTAAAAAGATAAGTTGACCCAAGAGTTTTCTTCCACTAAGCAGAGGAAAAATACAATGAATTTCCCCCAAAATGCCAAAGAATGTAATAAATCTTATTTATATGACAAGTAGAGTCAGCATAGAAATATAAATGATTCCTTAAAACTTAAGTAGCACTTTGGTATTAAACAATTGGCTTAAACTTAATAGCACATCATGGCTAATGGATAGAATACTTATTTTTATTACTTTTTAAAGATTTTCATGGAAAAAAACTTAAAAATAAGAAACATATATTAAAGAATGGTTTTCCTTTTTTCCATTCATCATACTTCAAAAACTAGAAGCTCCTAAAAATACACCATTGATTTATTTAATATGCTTTATGTTAAAGTTATAATTTATCACCCTATTATTATCCATCTTGCTACCATCTGTGCATTACCTACTTGCTAAACTAGGGTTTCTGGCAAATCAAATAGTAAGTAAATCTCTCCAAAAGTTTGCAGCAGCAATAAAGTGGGCAAAGTTTTCATCTAGCTACAATAAGATTGCTCTATGTGTTTGTGAGAGGAAATTTTTAAAAAATATTCATGGAGAGTGAAAAACGTAGCAGATCAATCAGTGAAGATCACAGTTCCTAGAATATATTGGTAACTTTGGTTATTTTCTGTAAGATATGACCCTAACTATCTCTGGTTACTTGGTTTTCAGATTTTTCTTTATTCATTCCTTCAAAAATATTGTTTGGTTGCCTACTTTCTCATGAAGCACTATGTTAGGTTTTAGAAATATTGTGGTGTAATTAAAAAAAGTTGTTTAGTGCTTACAACTTAACTGGGAAATAGTAAACCAGGAAACTAGCAAATCGGTAACTGTTAGTTACACTAGGACAAATAGAGTACTGGATGTGGTGACAGAGAAATATGGAGACAGCTTAGGTGGCTGATCCTGGATACTTCTCTGAGAAGATCACATTTGAGCCCCTTCCTGAAATCAGGGAGTATCCTGTAAACTTCTGAGGCACAGGAGGGTGGCTTTTGTCCTTAGAAAAGTTTGTTTAGAGGGTTGCTGTTCTTTTAAAATTTGATATTTGACTCTTTAAAATTAACAAATTTTTAAAATAATTCTTCCTAAAAATTGCAAATCTAGCCTATTCAAATTAGCTTATACATCTCGTTCTATATACAAAACTAGTCAATGTAAATATTTGGCTTCACTTACAATCACAGTTAATTCTTTTAACCATTTTACTTGGAACTTAAAGATATAATATGTTCTCTGTCCTTTGAAAACATATTCTCTATCCTTTTTAAATATTTCACTTGTCTGTACAGTATTCCCAAGTATTTAATTCTTGTCATCATAATAAATTAAACTTAAAAATATGAAGCTTTAGTTCTCTTAAATGTTCCTAAACTACATGTAAACCAGATTTCACTTTGTCACAAGTTTAAATCAATTTTTCCATTACATATTTTAAATTGGAATTACATGTCTGATCTGTTACTTGAATTGGCCAAAGTTGTCCTACACTTTCAAAGTATTGAAGTTCCACATTCACAGATGTTTTTTCTTACATAAGAAATACTAGATCTGTGGTTTTGATTCTCTTAAAGATGCCTATATTTAGCTTTTAAAGTCTGCTGTGGTTAAAGGGTAGTTATGTTCCTCAACACAATTACAGTCTCATGTAATGTCTGAGGTGCCCTGACTTGTCCTTGCTTCTTAAGGACTAGTATTTCAGCCAGGATGACATCAACCTCACCTGTAGTCCTCATTGCCCAGTGCTGCTTTATTTTATTATTACTTCAGAAGTCCCTGATCACCTGAATTCTAGCTTTACCTTGACTTTCTTTTTTTTTTTCCCTGATCACTGGAGAGGTCTGCAACCCTTACCTAGGCTATCATTTGTTCAGAGCATATATATCTTTGTCTATAAAGACACCCTCATTCTCTTCACTTCTTATTTCTTGGAACCACACAGATATTAAAATGCTACCTACTTGAATTTTGTATGTCTGGTGAACTTTGTATGACTATCAGACCATAGTCTCCAAGGTCATTCTATAAGAAGGAAAGAAACTGCAGCAAAGGGAGAGGAGTTTTCCAGAAATAAAGGAACTTCTTTTGTTCTTAATTTATTTGGCATTTACCATTACCCCTCTCTTCATTGTTCTTTTTTGTTCTATTCCTGATTTTTGGTTCATAGCTAGTCAACAAATCACTTTGCATTAGACTTTTTTTTTTAATCTCTATCCTCATTCTTCAGATTTTTATCGAACACCTGTTATGAACAAAGCAATAGACTCCCAGCACCAAGAAGTCAAGAACCTAGTATGGCTCCTGTTCTTGCAGCTGTAGTAAAAGAGATAAGAAGTAATAGCCAGTTCTAAAACAAAACAGAATGGGGCACTTGCTATGAGAGAGGTAGAAACAGATGCTGTAAGAACTTAGAAGACGGTAGTACATTGGAGAAAAAGGACATATCTCAAGTGACTAGAGGGAGCTGGAATTTGAGAGACAAAGCAAAGGTCACAGGAGACTAAAAAGCAGACTTTCCAGGAGGTTCTGGAAATTGTTGGGACTAACTATTAATGTGTATTGAAGATGGGAAGAAGCGGGAGAGAGAAAGAAAGAAAGAAATCACAGTTGGGATCAGATTATGAAAGACCCTGTCTATCATGCTGTAAGGTGATGGACAGGAATGCACAGACATCAACTTTACTGAAAAGTTGTCCTACTCAGAAACAATCACAGTAAACTAGAATTTAGTCCCTAAGATTGACTTTGATTTTACTCACTCTGTCAACATAAAACCCCCATCAAGGAAAGCTTTCGGTATGAAATGAAGTTTACAATCCTGGTACCTAAACAGTTCTCTCCTTGATAAAACTGAACCTGCTAAAGAGAGGACATTAATTTGTTTATGCCTCTAGAATTCCACTGGGAGTCTGTACTCTTTCCTAGATACTTAAATTCTCGCCAGAAATGATAGACATGGAGGAGAACATAGCCTACTCATTTAAAAAAAAAAAAAAAGCCAAATAAATCATTGATTTGCATAACTATCCAAATATTATGCAAATGAACACTGAAAAGTGAAATAAGAACCATTTATACATAGCAGCACAATGTTTATGGACATGTTAGGGCATACAGTCATGTCTGCATTCACCCCTGGGCTGGTTTTCTACAGTGCCATGGCTGTAGTGGGTCAAGCCATGCAGCTGCAAAGGCAGTCTTAATGTCCAGCCTAGTTGCTTCTCTGTAGAATTTGTTTATTTTAGTCTTTCTATTGCTCCAATTTAATAGCATGTTCATGCTCTTACATTTATTCAGAACATAACCTGCAGAATTTCTGCATGATCTTCAAAAGGATAAGGGTCCTCCAATGACCCTTCTAATTCTCCAAGCACCTGTCCCAGCCTCAGTGCACAGACTCACATGAATACTTTCATCATCCCCCTTCTCCTCCATTATTATGGTTTAGAAATGAGGTATCCCCCCAAAAGCTTATGTGTGAGACAATGCAATAACTTTCAGACGTGAAATGATTAGTTTATGAGAGGTATAACCTAATCAGTGAATCGATCCACTGATACAGATTAACTGGGTGGTAATGGTAAGCAGGTAAGTTGTGACTAGAAGAGGTACTTCACTATGGTATGCCTTTGGGGTATATGTTTTTTGGCCCTGGGGTATAATTTGCTCCCCACCTCCCCACTGCTTCCTGGTTACTGTGTTCTGAGTTACTTTCCTCTGCAATGCCTTTCCACTGTAATGTTCTGCCTCACATCAGGCCCAGAGCAATGGAGTCGCCAGTCTATGGACAGAGACCTCTGAAATTGTGAGCCAAAATAAATGTATCCTCCTCTAAGTTGTTTTCATGAGATCTTTTGGTGACAGCAACAACAACAACAACAACAACAACAAATCTGACTAAAACACTCCCCAAACACTAACAATGGTAAAATCCACTTTTTAATTTTAGGCTATAGAGCCAGGCATGGTGCCATGCATCTGTAATTGCAGCTTCTCAGGAGGCTGAGGCAGAAGGATCTCATGAGACAAAAGTTCAAAGTCAGTCTGGGCAACATACTGAGACCCTGTTTAAAAATAAAATGTAACCTATAAAGGGTCACACTTGTCCCCTGGTTTTCTTCATGAGTTATAAATAACTTTTTAACACCACTATCCAGTCTTGTTCCCCCATGTCCTACATATTTGTACTCAGAACTGGAGACCTAAGAAACCCTAACTGAACCCTTGCTTCAGGAAATCCCCATGCAGAGGGGGCATAAGTACAAAACAATGATGTCAATCTGTAGAGTAATATTTGAGATCTGTAGGGATCCTTCACCTGAGATTCTAAGTGCACTATACAATTTTACAGCCCCTCTAAAGTAGGTGATACTTAAAATTTTGTTTTGAGAACAGGAGGCTCACAGAGAAACAGAGGCATAGGCAGGTTAAGCTCTGATTCAAAGCCACAAAATAAGTCATGATAAGTGAACCAGGGAGAGAGTCCAGAGCATCATTATGTTTGCACTCAAACTACTAACCATGTCCCTTCCAAGCACCCTCCCTAAGGAGGTTAAGGATAAAGGAGGTAGTGAAAAGATTTAAAAAAAATTAACGTTTTTCTAGGAGCTTCTTTGAATTGCATTAGCTCAATGATTTATTAGTACTTTGTCAATGATTTATTAGTACTTTGCTATCCTGCTACCTTAGTGCTGTATGATAACAACACTGTTCCTGTTATTACAGTACAAATGAATAATGGGGGGGCTCTGTAGCTCTCCTCAGGTACCAGTTGGCAGTCACCTGATGGCATATCACACACAGCTGCACAAGGAGCCTGAGGAGGAGGGATAATACAAATTGTTCCTCTTGTGAGATTCTAGGACTTTTACCTTTTATCTGAGCTTTTATTTTTGCTGTCATTACTTTCATTATGTGGCTTCCAGTGAAGAAGGATTTTTCTAAGTGAATGGTTTTGCTTATCATTTTTTTGGTTTGTTTTTGTTTTTGTCAGATAATACTATCTAGTATAGCAGGTTTGCCAAAATCACCACAGACCAGAAGAACCATCTGAAGACCTTGTGCAGACTTAAACAGTGTGTCCTCAGGCGAGGCCAGGCCTCAGAGAATATTTGATAAGATGAAACTTATTTTTTTTTCCTAACTGTTCAAAGATATTTGGAATTTTTTTTTAAATAGTAAAATGTCTAATAATAAAATTAACAACACTTCTACATGTTTAGGGTTTTTTTTTTTTTAGCAATTTAAATGAGTTCTAATGTTATCTTACTGTCCCCATTCACTGAAGAAGGAGGTCAATCTTGAATCACACACTGAGATTTATTTAAACTCTTAAATTTTCCTTAGAAAGGCTTCTTATAAGGGACATTTAGAAATAATTCTCCAAAATCAAGGTTGTTTTCTGCCCATGATTCAATAGACTTGATACCCTTCTTCAGTAGAGACAGGTTTATCATCACTAAGCTTTTAAAAGTCAGTAAAAGTTTGCTCATATTTCAAATAAATGTGTACATAAGCATGATGATGTCCAATTTGTTTTTTTCTAGAAATTGGTAGAAAGAAACTTGTCCTCAGCCATTTGTTTGAGGTTGCTGAGAAAAAGTAATTGATCTTCTGAGACTTAGCTGCTGGAATTTAAATAATACTGAAGTTAGCATTTGCAGTGAGAACTTTGCCTAAGGGGGTAGAGTTGTGGGGGGAGCAATGGTTGGGATGGGTGGTACCTCCCAATTTCTCTTTTGTCTGAGGCTGCCCAGCTGGAACTTATTTTACCTCCCTTGCCCTGAACTTTACTCTAATTATTTGTTCCCCATTATAGTCCCCTGGTGTTGAAAACAAGTTTTAGCTTGGGGAGTACATTTTCCACTCTTCTGGTTATACTGTGGGAAACATATCCCTTTCCCTTTTCTAGTTTTTTAAAAGAAACATCCCCAGAGCCATATCAAAGTATCTAATATTTACATGGTATTTTTAATTTCTCCAAGGCCTGCATACTTAATAACCTCCTTTTTAATTTTTACAACTGGGGCCTTGACCTTAACCTGCCAGTGATTTAAGTCTTGAGATACTGCCGGCTGTGGGAGGTGAAATGTGTGGGCAAATTTAACCAGCTCCTGTGGATGCAAGGTCCATACACCTAAGGCATGAGCCAGTGATTAAAACACATTACTTCTGGGCTGGGGTATAGCTCAGTGGTAGAGAACTTGCTGTAACACATGTAAGGTCCTATGCTCTATCCCAAGCCCCACAAAAAACAAAAAACAAAACATCATTTGACTTTTACATTTCAATAGGTAGAACAATGTAATGTATTCAGTATAACTGGTGATTTTGTTCTTATTATGAAAATTAAGTGTTGTGGTGCTTAAAAAAAAAAAAAGCAGGTAGTCAGTTGCAATTATTGCTGGGATATTCTTCACTAAGAAGAGGCCTAACTTTTGTTTTAAGAATTTTCCTGCAGGTCTGGTAACCATTTTCTAAGAGGTCCATGTGGCTTTGGTTATTCTCTATCCTATTCCCACCACTTTGGTTCTCCACCCTTCACCCATGTACACAAAATAGATTTTATTGATTCATTAAATTCTAGGAGACATTTGCAGTAGTACTTTGTATTTAAATGGCTTTACTTTTCCAGCATTTACTGTGAAAGAAATATTAATGCTTAATTCTGCCTTCACCTGCCTAATTTGCATATATTTGTGTTGTATGTTAAACTGCATGAAAAACCTAGAGGGAGGAAAAAACTGGGTCCTGCTAACAACTAATAACCTATCTTTTCTTTTGACTTGCTCAAATTGAGAAATAGTGCCTGTGGCAAACATAATGGAAAACTGCATTTTTAATGTTCACACACACACTCATTTCTATACAAAGAAGAAAGTGGCTGACTATTCTTGAAAATAAAACCTCCCAAAGTATCCAGATTGACATAGGACACAGAAAAGGAGAAGGATTTTGGCCTTTGGAATTAAGATTGCAGGCTGAATAAGGTTAGACAGAAATGTTAAAGTTGACTAATGAGCACTGTATTGGGCCTGAAAATGTGAAAGAAGTGGGAAATGAGAATCTTACCCCACTCCTGCCAAACTTCTGGTTCTTTATGAAGAAGAATGTTTGGTACTTTAATTTATTGTGGAATTTCTGAGTCGCTTGAAGTTGCATATTTAGTTTGATGGCCTATGTAAAAAATAAGTTGATAGGTTTTGAAAGTAAGAAAAAGTTTAACTTATTTTAACTTTAAAGTTTTAACTTTGGAATTATTTCAGTTCAAACTCACCTTTGTATCTCAATTCACAGATCTGAGGAAAAGCATTCTCTGTTATGATGTAAGTCCATATTTTGTATCACAACCCACTTAGGTTCACCCAACAATTCAGAGTTAAACTGAGACATCATGTTGATTGTAAGGAACAGTGCAGGTTGGTTACATTAGCAAAAACAAACCAAGTTGCATGAGAAGGAAAATGAAAAACAGTTTTTAAATGCTGGAGTGAGAACAAATAGATGTGTCTTAAAGTATTTCTTTAACAGCAGTTCATAATTACCTCTCTTCCAGGCATATTTTAAGTGAACTTGTAACAGTAGCTTGAAATATAAACTAGTAAGGGATCTGGTTGTTTAGGCATGGCCCCAGTGTGAGGAGTGTGCTACTCTGTGGGAACAAGGACATGGCTGCCCATCAGGAGAGAATGCTGCAGTGTCTTCATCTTTCAGTCTAAAGGTGGCCAATCAGTGATAACATACATTTGTTTATATACTGCATTGCACCGGACACCTCTTGAAAAAATTACCCCCAAAGTTTGTGGCTAAAACAATATTATTTCAGAGTTTCTGTGGATCAGGAGTCCAGACTCAGCTTTGCTGAGAAAATTGGGTCTCTCAGAAGGCAACAGTCATCTCAAGGGCCAGCTGAGGATTCAGTTTCTAACTTCCTCACATGATGGTTAGCCAGATACAATTCCTTGTGAGTGTTTCTTTCTAAGCCGTCCATTCCTTGCATGCTTTGGGCTGGAAGTCTCCCTCAGTTCCTGGCTACTTGGGACCTCTGCCTTGAGACTCTCACAATGTGGTACCTTGCTTCATGAGCAAAAGAGAGTTTTAGCAAGAAGGAAGTCATAGACTTTTGAACCTCATCACAGAGGTGACATCCCTTAACTTGAGCTATGTTCTCATTAGAACTAAGTTACTAAATTCAGGCCCCTCCTGAGGGGAAGGTTTATAGAAAGGCATACATAGAAGGAGATGGGGATCACTGAGAGCCATGTCAGAAGCTAATTACAACAAGAAGGACGCCAGTGTTCTTTTGCCATGCCCAAACTGGTGTGAATACAGCATATATTTAAAATGCTGAATATAACTTTTTTAAGAATTAATTTGGGGGACATCGAATAAGGTTCTTCCTACATACCACATTGGCTAAGTGCTGCACCTGAGACCAGGAGACCAAAGGAATGGTTTTTCAGGAATGACTCAAGTTAGGGCCCCTGCCTGAGGTCATGGAACAGAGTGAAGATAAAGGGCCCTCATGGCCTTATTAGCTTGGCACTCTAAACACAGAACCAGAGGGCCCCAGCTTGTATTTCATTATGTGCTGCACAGTTTTGTTTGGTACTTTGCAGCTCATTAGGGGGAAGGGGCCCTATGGATTGATTTATAAAGTTGCTATTAAGATGATGGAATGGGAGGCTTTGCTGGTTTTAATGGCCCCCATATTCCTACCCCCAACTTCCTGATGCCAAATGTACATTTTCAGCAGTGAGTAAAGGGATGTGAATTTGGATTTCATGGCAACTGTTCAAAATATTCCTCATTTTAATTTGAAAATTTCTATTAGAAAACCCTGTATCTTTATAGAAAGAATTCAGGTCTAGGTTTTCTTCACTGATTGCAGGTTAATACTTCTGTTTAGTTGTTGGAGCTCTGACCTGGGAATTTAGGGGTAAAATGTAATTCTTTTGTTCTAGTTGCTCTTGGTCAGTTTCTGGAGAACCTTTGACAGCAACTCCTCTGAGTGAGTGTGCCACACCTTCACACTCCCAGATAAAGCTATCACTCCCTGTTCAAAATTCTACTAGCTCTTCATGTAAACCTCAGTTCTCATGTGGATCATTCCAGATGTCCTAAACTGAGGCTCATATTTATGCCCCAGTTGGAATAATGCTTAGCATCCTAAGCATTTAATTAAAAAGCTGGCACATAGTAGGACTTTTAAAAGTATTTGAAATGGTGGATGAAGCTGTAGTAATAATACATAATGCATTTCAATAAGCATTCATTCATATCTTCAATTATTACTGTTATTTAGCTGTCTGTATTTCAAGAGACATAAAGGCAACCTGCACTGTCAGCCAAGGTGGGTGGGGTAATCAAATCTTGAACACATGGTGAAGCTGCATGCACACTTTCTAAAACCTTGTATAAGAAATGGATAAAAGTATTTTCCATGATATGGAAATTATTTTTTATATTTTAAAATATTTTTGGTTTTGTTTTTAGGTGTGGTAGGTAAGGAACCCAAGTTATACTGACCTAGCAAAGCACACTTTTCAGTTTGGCTCCTAGCGTTCAGGGCATGAGCTCAAGCCAGAGATGGTGGAGTCAGTCCATTTTAATGTAGTCTGTACATGTACTCACATA
Source organism: Sciurus carolinensis (assembly GCF_902686445.1). Lineage (NCBI taxonomy): Eukaryota > Metazoa > Chordata > Mammalia > Rodentia > Sciuridae > Sciurus > Sciurus carolinensis. Next base: position 91,110,846 of record NC_062218.1, on the reverse strand, counting down.
CCACATTGCGTCTTCATAGTCTTTGCTCATAATTTTTTCTAAGGGTCAGAATGTAATAGTGAAACAGTATCACAAAGCATTGATCACATTATCATTGTCTCTGCTTTCCTGGTGATAGGAAATAAGAAGTAGGAAGACAGATGGGGAAGAGAGGTTTCTGTTTTACATTTTATATAAAATACATTTGATGATTTTGGAATGTATTTCATTCAGTAGCAAAGGCTCATGACCCTCTTTGTGAGCTAGTGGGAGAATTCTCTATTTCTTTTCCTGGATATCTCATCATTTGCTACTGTTTTGTTATTCCAACCTACAGTAATTTTTATGTCCTGGATTTATTTCTATTTAATAGAAATCTGAAAAACCAGTAGTAAATCTAGAAAGCTCCTCACAAAAACAATTAAACATTTAATCCTGCTTTGAGCCTATTTATATTGCAGTATCACGTGTAAAATCAGCTATTTGTGGTGAATCAAGTTCAGAGGCTTAAAGTGAGTTCCTCTCCACTCAGAATCCTATAGCACAGCAGTGCAAATATCCTCATTTTGCTTTTCCACACCACCTCTCACGAGTAAGACATATAGTCATTCAAGAACCCATGGTTTTTCTAATGAATCGGAGTCACCTATGTGTAGTGTATTTGTGACATGCATATTTGCAGTTAGGGTCCACAGGAAGGACACCATTTCCTGGATCAAACCACAGAGTACAAATATTGTGCCCTAAATAACACACTAGTTACTGTAAATGTCAGTAGAGGGAGTTTTTCCAACTTTGATTTAATGAAAGCCTACAGCAAAGCCAGCTGTTAGCACTTCTTAACTGCTTGTCAGAGGATCCAGAGGAGGTGGGGAGGGCGGAAAACATCTTTTCTCCATACTCTTGTCCTAAAATTAAGAGTTTCAACAGGTGTTGAATAGTGACACTGGGGTCCTTTGCTGCTTGAGGTTTTAGGTGCTGAATTTATAAGTTCTCCTATAGCATAGTTTCATGGATCTGTAGTTTGATGAGAAAATTCATGTAAAATTAGTTTGGAGTTTGCATCTTGAATCCTCTTATCTGCAAAGTAAACTTTTTTGTTTTTTGTTTTCTGGGATTCCCCATGAAGAATAACATAAAAATAGAAGAGAAAAGACACACCAAATGCTGACCCTCTCTTTGTCACTTTAGCTATTACCACACTAATTTTAAGCCATGTGTGTTTTGATTGATGTCATCTGCTTTTTCAGAACAAAGAAACCACTTGAAGCAAGCACATAGGGAGGAAAGTATGCAGCACTCATTTCAGTAATTTTTGTCATTTCTAGAATGCATTAGTAAACACATGTGGTTGTTAAGGGTCTTGACACTCTTGGAAATCCCTTTGACATTCAACTGTGAGTGCTGCAGGGAGATTATCTTTCAAACCTAGAGAAAGTTTACAATCTTATTATCTTGAAGAGGAGAAGAAAGTTTCTTCCTCAAATGATTTATAACTTGAAACATGTTGTCATGTTTTGGTAAGTTCACTTTATTAATTCCATCCTTCTCTGTGGCAAACTTTTTAAAAAATAAATGTGCCATTGCAACATCATACTTTCTCAATTGCATATTGTACTTATAATAGCATGATGGAAGTTGCTGGGCTTGGGTTAGTCATACGGAAAGTGGAGCCAAGTTCTGAGTAAAACCTCTAATTGAATTACCTGCAGAGCACTGACAGACAAGCTTTCAGGATGGACAAAGCTCTGTTTTCCCCAGCAGAAATCAGTCATGTTTAAGTCTGCCTTTCGAACTATCTGTTACTGGTTGTTGCCAGCACTTTCACCACGGGCCTCTGGTGGGCCCCTTTTCCTGTAGCTGAGGACGAGCAGCCCCTAAAGCAAGAGGGCTTCAGCATTATCCTCTTGATTTAGAGAAAATTCATAACAGATCGAGTGAAATGGAATTGCCTTTGAAATGAAAGTCCAAAATATTTTTTCACAGATGACCCACATTCTTGCATGATTCTTTCTTTATTGTATTGAAAAGAGAAGATGAGGATGGATTGGGGTTGTGCCTAGCACATGTGAGACACTGGGTTTGATTCTCAGCACCACATATAAATAAAATAAAGGTATCGTGTCCATCTACAACAACAAATACATATTTTTGTTAAAAGAGAGAAGATGGGGATATGAAAATAGTCTTCTTTGTAGCACTTAGATCAATCTGAAAAATATGATTTGTTTTAAGTAATCAGTTGTTGTTGTCTCCTTTCTCTTTTGCCCTCTCTTACCACAGCCTCTGCAATCCCAGATAATGGAAGAAGGTCCTGCCTAAAACTCAAAGTCTTTGTGAGACCAACAAGTAAGTTCCCTAGAATGAGCTTCAGAGGGTACCTTCACTGCGCATGCTTTATCGTGTGGTCTGGTTCACAGCGGTAAAAGTTTTTTTACTGTTAAATCTCGTGTGGTATCTGTTTTGTATATCAACATCCATGTTTTAGTTTTCATCATATTTTTTCTCATCATTCTTCATGATGCTTTTATTTAAGTACACAGCAGTTGCTAACTTGTTGTTTCTTAGATTGTTGTACGTGCACAGCTAATGGGAACAATATTGGCATTTGGATACATGCCATTGATTGTAAAACAATCTTGACATAAATAAAAGGAAAAATAGAGAGAAAGAAAAAAAAAGAAAGAAGTGGGAGTTTAAGGGTATCTTCACTAACATATTTGGCTGTTATCTCTATTTTTGTTATAGATAGCTGTATGAAAACTATAGGTGTTCATGATCGTGTTTTCGATGTTAACGACAAAGTAGAAAATTCATTAGAACCAGCAGGTTAGTATGCTTAGAGAATCTCTTTTAACAAATGCATCTATCTCTCTGGTGCTTCAGTCCTTTTTTTTCCTTTCTTCCTCTCTGCATGTTTGCATGTTACGGTTGTTCTGCTTTTGCCCATTGCTAGCAGTGCTAATATTACTTATATTCTACTCCATCCCTCCAGTATCTTTGTGTAATGCATGTTAGATTAAGTATGGCTTTTCTTTTTTTGGACATGGGTTTTATTTAATGCAGTATCCTAATATAGAAGCCCCATCAGAATGCTGAAATCTCACTGCCTTTTGCCATATCCTCAGAGCATGCTGGTGAATCACTGTGAATATTAAAGAACCTGTTTTCATATAGGACAGAAAACATTTCCATTGTATGTGTTTATAAAATTTTCATTTCGTATCCAAACCCGTGGCTAAAAGTAGTAGGACTATGCACAGAAGAACAACTAATTCAACATATTTAGTTTTCCCTAGAAAATCACATGCCTCATGAAACTGATCTAAAATACTTCATTTTATTTCAATATTGTTTGTGCTGTTGTTGTCAATAGCATTTGTCTGGAGGAGTATAATCATGTTTCCACCACAGATTCACACACCTGCTGCTCTCACAAATGTACACTGTAGCCCGTTGAGCCAAATATGATCCTTGATTGCTGAGGCAAAATAAGACTTAAGGATAAATTTTTTCTAGTACTCAGTTTCACAGTTCCAAACTATCCCATCCCTGTGAAAGAAAATAAAGCTCACAAGAGCACTCATTTAAGTATTTACGCTGTAGTATACTGTGGATAATGTAAACCTATAAACTATCCATTTGGTTATAAATTCAATTTGGCCATCAAATGCAGCTAGATTCTTTGTGAAGGGTGGTGGCCCTCTGTTCCCTGTTGGTTGCTGTCCTTCTGTATAGTACCTTTTCCTCCAGCCTCCTGCTGAAGATCTTTATGCCTTTCTTTACCCATCTTCCACCCTCTCAAAGCTGAAGGGAAATAAAACTATTCCTTCTTCCCAAAGAGATTTGAGTCCCCTTATGCAAATAGAGAACTATTTTTACTTTTTTGTCTTTTTTATAGTAGGGCTTCTTTTTCTTATTGTCATAGAAATTAAAGGAGCTCCAGGTGCACTTTAGCCTCTGAGTATTGTTACTGGGATAACACAGTCAATGAGCCTTAGGGAAACTTACCCTGAGTAAATGTGGTGCCTCAGGACATAACGATAGTTTTCACATTGTAACTGACAGGAAGAGTTAGGGTTTTTTCCCCCAAGCATTTTTGTTTTTCTAAGGCAGGCATCTCACCCAAAGCATAAACAAGAGGTGTGTACAATGAGCTTTCAGAGGTCTTAGTGGCTCCCCAGGGATCAGTTAGCTGCTTTAGAAAGTTGCAAGGAATGAGTGCTGACGCAGAGACATTTTAATTGTGTCCTAGAAATCTGGAAGCATTGCTGTGACTTTCAAGGTACCAGATTCCTCACAAGCTCAAGGATATGGGCCATTGTAGGAGCTGCAAGTCAAACGGGATCTCTTTTGAAGATTATAGGGTCACTGGGTGTCGTGGCACACACCTGTGATCCAGCTACTACTTGGGGGGCTTAGGTAGGAGGATTGCAAATTTAAGGCTAACCTGGGCAACTTAACAAGACCCTGTCTGAAAATAAAAATGGGCTGGGGATGTAGCTCAGTGGTAAAGTACCCCTGGGTTCAACCCCTAGTACCATAAATAAATTAATTAATTTAAAAAATAAAGACTATAGAGTCTACATTCTTCCTCCTGTGACTGAGGAGACCTGCCCAGGCCATACAGATAAACAGTTTTCTATTCATATCTCTTGGCTCCAGTATATATATTTATAAATAAAGTTAGTATTCTTTATCCTTACTGGAGGTATAGATGTTCATAAGGAACACTTTGCTTTCCTGAGTTTGGTAATAAGTCAAGAATAAAATAACTAAAGAGTTAGGCATGTTATAAATAAAAGTTGCCTGGGATTATGTTTCTTGGTACACCTGCAGAATGAAGGCATATCTTTCCCATCATGTCATTTCTAGGTAAATTGCCATTGCCTATTTAGAGAGCAGAGACTGTTTAAAAACCCACATACTACATGTTTTTCTCTGGTAAAAAAGAGGTATACTGAGGACTATGCTGCTATTAGGAAAGTTACCTTTAAATTCAACTAATGATAAGATGTGAGACATTAAGACACTTTCATACATGAGCCTATTTCACTGTCAAAATTTTGGGAAACAAGCTTTCGGTGATCATTCAAAATTCATAACAGCTTCAAATCTATGAGCACATAACTTATGGAAGTTTGCAAAATTTTAAGAGTGCAGTTGAGACAGTGTGTGTGCATGTGCATACACATGCTTGGGTGCTGGGGAGTACAGTGTAGGTGTGCTTGCAGCTCCCTGAGATAGTTATGACTGTATTTAAGGGCTTGCTAGTGAGCATCTTCATTAAAAAGGGGAGAAAGGTTAAGCCACAGTTCCTGGTAGTATGAATACAATAACAAATTTGAGGATGTTAGCTTATACCGTACAAAATTCAGCCTTGGAGCACTTCACCAATGTGTTAACTAGTTGAGCAAATGGATATTCACCTTTTCACAGCTCTGGATGTTGATGCAGACTTTTGAATCCAGCAAGTCTAAAAGGATTCCACTGCATGTTCTCAGCAATATGTACTAATTCACCTGTCTTTGGAATGTATTTGTCTTTGTTGTTTGCTTGCAACACTCTGCCTGCCAGTTTTCTATCATCAGGGATGCAGGATGATCTCAGGGCAGACATATGCCACATTACATGCTCCAAAATATCTCTAGTGTTCTCTCAGTTAACCATTGAAACCCCTGTGTGGTGGAATCCTGTAGCCAGGAGACAAGACTTGATTTGGCTTCTGAAGAGGAACATTTTCTTCTTCCAAAGAATGTTCACTGTTATACGTTAGAAATTCTCTCACATTTAGAAATTAGGTGTAATTTCCATTAGGATAGATTTTGCTTATGAATTTTCCTTAGAATTCTAAAATTGCTCAGATTCAGTCAAAGGATAGCCAGTTTCTCATTTTACCCTCTGGGGCCATAGGGGCTCCCATCATTGAGCCTCTATTTTAATCAAAGGATGCTTTGTAGAATCCTGACTACAGAACATCATGTTGTAGGAATAAGAAAAGAATTGTGATGCCCCAAGAAAATGGGTTTTTCCCTTTGGGTGCAAGATGGTACATATTCATTGGTTGCTTGTGAAAGGGCTAAGTCCACAGATTGTCCATGATGAGAGGACTGAAAAGCACATTAAGCTTCATGCTTCACTTAGATGAAACACGAAAGCCTTCCTCTCAATTTTCCTGTGAGACTTTTTCACCATATCTTGTGCTGCGTGGGTCTCAAGTAATGACTAAGCCTCGCTGAGCACCTGGAATGGACAGGAAGCAGTGAAGGGGTCACCTTCATGTTCACCCTGAGTACATAAGAGCTGCTTTAGTTCCAAACTATGCAGAGATTAGGTAATACGTTAGTAAGAATAAGGCAGAAAAGAACACAATAGATGATGTAATTTCGGCTGTATAAATATAAACAATATTTTAAAATGAACTCTGGGTGGGTGCAGTGGCACACATCTATAATCCCAGCAACTCAGGAGACTGAGGCAGGAGGATCACAATTTGGAGTGCAGTCTGGGCAACTTAGCAAGACCCTGTCTCAAAATTTAAAAATTAAAAGGACTAGGGATGTAGCTTAGTGGTAAAATGCCTCAGAGTTCAATCTCTACTACTATTTAAAAAAACAACAACAGCAAAGTATTCTGGAATCCTCAGGGTTTATAGTTCTTGCACAATTAAACCTGAAGTACTCCCTTGTTTTGATTGACACCATATTGGTACTCTTGAGGAGTTCCAGGACTATTAAGGGTCTTCTACCTCCTATTAACTACAGACTTAATACGTTTGCAAGGCTGAAAAAGACCCATGAAAAAGGAGGGTCTGCAAATACTTGGCTATCTTTACACATTTTTCTCTGCATCATTTATCTTCCCATTCTTGCTTCCTAACCTTTTCCAGTCTCCTAAGCTAAAACCACTCCGTCTAGGTTTTCTAAGGTCCAGGAAAGGGGAGCAAGTTAGATGCAGCAGCATCTACATGAGAACTAGCTAACATAATCAGAGGACACACTGGGGGCAGAAGACACCCTGCTGAGAAGACAGCTTTTTTAGTTCACATGAGGAATGGATGCGATGAGCAGAGACTTCCCAAACCAGTATATGTGGGGGGAGGGGGGAGGCTAGCCTGTGTACCTGAAAAGAAGTCACTTTAGCGCAAACAATAGAGATTGTGACTCTACTCAGCAAGAAAAAATGTCCTTATGTAGTAGGAAAATATAAATGAGTTTAAAATAATGGATAGTTAACCCTTTAAACCTCTCAAGGTGGGCCTTTCAGGGATACTTGGGGATTATTTTTGAGGTTTGCGTAATTGGAAATAGTCTAGAGTCTCACTTGTTACCTACTGTTCTGTCTGATTGACCACTGAGTGAGTCCCAGTTGGCAATAACTGAGCTCCTACAGGATGCACAGAGGACCACTGTTGGCCTAGGGAGCATGGCATTCAGAGGTCATTTAATCTAAAAGCACAAGTGAGACTAGGTGGAAGGAGGAAGATGGGCCACACTACAAAATAGCGTGGCTCATGGGCAAGCCTTCATCTATCTTTGGGCACTAATTACTGCAAAGTTCCCATTTCAAAGTTAAGCCTGTTAATCATGCAGATCAGGGAGGCTATCCAAAGTCAGAGGCAGCCTCGTAGAACACTTTATAGCTAAATAAAAGAAGCTTAACTCACTTAATCCATTTTATTTAGAAGAAAATTTGCATCCATGCTGATAATTTATGTGCCAAGCTTCAGCCAGATAAAAATAAAAATAGTCAAGTTCAAGTAATTTAATCCTGGAGATACAGGGCCTGTAATGGAAATAGCAGCATAATTGATTCCTAATTGTAGGCAAACCAGTGGGTACCAGTTTATTGAAGTTTACTGGGAATTACATATAGTTTATTTAAAATGCTGTTGTCTTGGCATTTAATTTTTTATGTTTGAAAATTCACCTAGTCACCCACCAACCAAGCATTCAACACTAATCCTATGAAATGACTAAAAAGAGGAAAACAAGCAGCCCATTCTGGTTAACCACTAATATGCCATCATAACTGCCTCTCCCCTATGCTCTCCAACACATTACTTTCCTCCCTTTGACATCTTAGATTTAAAAGGTGTATTTGGTATTTCAAGTTTGTGCAAGGCATGTCTGACTGCTAGCAAACCAAAGTAACTCACATGGCAAAGGTTACAGTGTATGCACAATTTTTCCCCTCAATTTTAAAGGAAAGAATTAATATTGCTAAGAAAGTCCAATTTTCTCTGCCTCTCCTTTGTTTGCTGTAAATAATGAGTGATTATGCAGACATGAAAGTCAATGGTGGCACAAGGTTCATTACCCTACTTTGCAGAGGGTGGCGAGGTCTGTTAACAGCAGGCTGCTGCAAGAGAGTTATTAAGGATGTGAAATCTCATTGGAATGTGTGCTTTCTATTTGAACAGATGACACCGTACATGAGTCAGCCGAGCCATCCCGCGGCGAGAACGCGGCACAAACACCAAGGATACCCAGCCGCCTTTTGGCAATCCTACTGTTCCTCCTGGCGATGCTTTTGACATTATAGCACAGTCTCCTCTCGTTACCTGTCACAGAAAACATCAGGGTCTTGGAACACCAGAGATCCACCTAACTGCTCATCCTAAGAAGGGACTTGTTATTGGTTTTTGGCAGATGTCAGATTTTTGTTTTCTTTCCTTCAGTCTGAATTCTAAGCAACAACTTGGGGTTGGGGGGACTAAAAAATCTAGTTGCTGCCTCCCTCACCCCACTCCCAGCCCTTGCCCTTGACTTCTCTCACCCCTTCCAAATTAAATGGACTCCAGGTGAAAATGCCAAATTGTCGTAGTGACACCAGTGGTTCGTCAGCTCCTGTGCATTCTCCTCTAAGAGCTCACCTCCGTTAGCACACTGTGTCGATGGTATATGGACAAGGAAGAATAGTGGCAGATGCAGCCAATGATGGTCAGACCTGGGAGAGTTTCACTCTCCTATACAATATTTATGCCTTCTCATTCAAGACTGTAAGATGATCGTGCAGGGCATCATGTCACCATGTCAGGTCCAGAGGGGAGGTATTAAGAATAGATATAATATTACACCATTTCCTCTAGGAGTGTATAAATGAACAGGCTTCTAAAAGGTTGAGACACTGGGTTTTTTTAAAATATGACTGTCTTAAAGCATTCTTGACAGTAAAACCTGTATTCTGTAAAAGAAGCCTTTTTTTTTTCCAGGAGGCGGGTTGGGTGCAGGAATGCTAACACAGAGCAAGTGTGAAAACAGAGCAAACTATGTTTGGTGGGGGTGTGTATGTGTGAGTGCCTCTAATTTTTTTGGTGACTGGGCAGTGCACACCAGATTTTTTTTCCTTTGAATACAGATCACCATGGTGCTACAACTTTTTTTTTTTTTTTAGAAACTCAAAGAGGCATTTTTATGAATAAAGTGACCTTCCCCAAGGCTGACAAGCCAGGGTTGATGATTGCAGAGTGGAATAGCTTTGGCTGCTCCTCTGGGGGACGATGTGTACCAAGGAAAAGATGTCAGTGGTCAGAGGAGACATGATTTGGCTTTGCTGGAGCGCCAGTGTGCTGTGGCCTTTTCCCGACTCCCACCCCAGTGCCCTCGTTTTGCTCCACACTCCACAACTGCAGGGGGCTTGGACAAAAACCCCTGTCACCAGGAGAGTCAGTCAGCACTACTTGGGAGGGCTTAAGGGAAATTTGGAATAAAAATTCCAAAGTTTGGAATAAAAGAATTCAAGCATTGATTTTATATTCTTTCCCTTTCTGACACAGCCTAAAGCGTAGGGGGAACACATGTTTATCTGTAGGAGATAAACAAGATGGAGTCCCAAAGACTTTAACAAAATATTTTTTTAAAAATCCACTAGAATAGAAAATACATTATTTAGATATACTTTATGCTGAGAGTGAGTATATGCTTGTCCTATTTAAACTTGTGAGAAAAAGTGGTATCCCTTGATACATTTAGAAATATGGGGGCTATCTTGTTTCATTGTGGGGGTGGGGCAGAAGGAGAACAAACACAGGATGACCCTGTTTAAGGAATCTTAGCATAGTCAACAGGGGATGTTTCCAGTTAATTACCAGGAAATGTGAGCCTTGGGGTTTCTACTGGTGGGACTGTCATGAACTTCAAACTCCAAAGCCTAGACAGGGAGAAGTGTCAGACCAATGGAAAAGTGATCCAGCCTTTTATGCTATTGCACGACATGTCAATAGAAACCATGCCTTTCAAAATAATTAAGTCAATAAATGCAATGATCATGTAAAATGTGAAAAATTGAAAGCATTCCAGCAAAATAAGGATTTTTATATACTCGTTTTTTAAGATGTATATGTAAAAAATGGGGGGTCATGTTATGGACGGACTTCATGAATGGGAATTTGCTTAGAATTGTGAGTAGTTTTGAATTTTAAAAAATATGTGAATGAAAGGCAACTGTAAACATACTGCACCCTAGAGAGTTGTACACATGTTGAAATGTAATCTGGGCTCACCTGATGGTTGGAGTGGATGTTACTGCTGAGTCTGTTCTCACTTGGAACCTTGCGGGTAGGGTTGCCAGCTTCGCAGATGCAATCAACCCTTCTCCCCAACATCAGGAACTTCTCTGGAGTGGCAGAGTTTTATCACAGAAGGCACCCACCATTTCACTGAAACAAAAGTCCACAGCATTCTATTCCTTTTTCCTTTAACTATTTATATGCTCAGTACTCTCAGTAGTATCCAGAAATCCTATTCTTTTTATTAATAGTTACAGGCTTGTTGGTCCAGTGGGATTTGGGTAGGGGGAAAAAAAGATACCTTTTAAAATGGATCAATAGGCAGAACGAAAATAATACTGCATGTTCTATAACCAAGGAAATCAAACAATCCTGTAATGATTCCAGTTAGTCATAACTACATTAGCAGTGCTAATTTCATTTTAGAAATGGTGACTTCTGTGGTTTTTCTAGCATTTGTCTCTAACAAATAATGAAATAATTACTCATGGCCCTCTCTGCCATTGTCTTTCATTTTTCACAGGGAAATTAGACCCTTTTACTTCACTATTGTGCCACCACAAATTAAGTTAAAAAAATTAGCAAGACTATCCACACCAGTAGACAGTATGCTTCTCAACCTATAAATGACATAATCATAGCTTATGCGCTTGCCATGGAGTTTTCAATAAGATGATTGGTGTCAGACAGTTTTCGTCTTGTCCAAAAAGCGCTGGTGGCCTTTTGTGGTGGTGTTACAGTCCTCTGGGGGCTTAGGAGGATGCCATGTAACTTTGTAGCAGCTTTTAATTTAAAAAACAATTCAAAAGCCTGAAGGGCAGCATGGCTGCCCCTCAGCCCCAGTTGGTCAAACCCCAGCGACCTTTGCCCCTGGTTGCCAAGGGCTTTGCAACATGAAGCAGGGAAATAAGGATCTGTCTGTTTAGTGGATACTGTGTATCCTGTAATAGACCAGGTAACAGTTCGTGTTAGTTTAGACTATTGTTTTGTACTGTACTTTCTTGGGTGGCAGAGGAAAGAAAAGTAAAACATTAAAAAAAAAAAAAAATGCGTTCTTTAAATTCTGTATTATTAGCAACCTCTGTTGTATATAGTGTTTGATAATAAAGTATTAATTTGATTCTTATGTCTTTTGTAAGTGAGAACAATAGACTTTCAGGATACAAAACATGCATTGAGGCTTTGAAACACCAATGTGTGTACATGGTTGAGAAAAGTCACAAATGGCTGAGACACTGCTCCATTTACAGGACTCATGTAGTCATCGCCCACCTAAGCTTAAGACTCCATCATCTTGGGACCTGGAACAACATAACTTTTTTGACCAATATTTTGTCCTCAATGTTTTCAAGGTCTGATGTTGGAGCCCTATGATCCTCTCCTACCCTAAGCATGTGGTTTGAAAAGGTTTAAGAATTTAGTAACGGTTCTGTACTTTGGTTTGGTTTTTTTGTTTGCGGTTGTTTCATGGACTGTTTCATTTTTCCCCAGGAAGAGTCTTGTCAGTATCAAGTGCAGCTCAGGCACGGGAAAGGTTGCAAACCAATCCCTTTAGGAAGATTAAATGGGGGCTGTTTCCCTCTGTGTCATTGTGAAGGGAAGAGTCACACTGTACCTATGGATTTTCAGGGACTCTGTTTTTCTCCGGTGCCTTAGCAACGGCTGCAGCCATTTTTATTAGTTTCAAAAAATTAGAAAAACAGTTTTTAGCTCCTCCCTTCCATTCATTGCTCTCAAAGTTGTGGTCACTGGCTTTTGTTTTGAAAACCACCTCCACCAACACCCTGGTTTGCCTATAACCCTCTCAACTTTTTATGTTATTAAAATTTTGTTATTATTTTTTGTCTCTCGCCTTCCTCCCACGTTTTATTTTCCCTCAGAGCCGTGAATGGGCAGGTCTGTCTCTGGTTTGGCATCACTGAGTTTTTCCCATGCATTTGCCCCAGAGCTGCTCGGATGTGAGACAAATCTCCCTACAATGGGCTTGCTCCCATTGTCTGTACAGTTTAATAGATGCTGGCATGTTGGAGGTTACCCATGAGTCAAAATCTGCTTTCCATGCTTACTCTTGACACCCCATTGAAGCCACTCATTGTGTGTGCGTCTGGGTGTGAAGTCCAGCTCCGTGTGGTCCTGTGCTTGTACTGCCCTGCTTTGCAGTTCCTTTGCACTTACTCATCGAGTGCTGTTTTGAAATGCTGACATTATATAAACGTAAAAGAAAATGTAAAAAAAAAAAAAAACCCACACACAAACAAACCCATACAATCTGTATTTGTATATACACGTGTCCGTACAAGTATACCTAAATAAAAATTAAAGATTTTCATCATTTTAATTGGATCCCTCCTTCTACTTCTTTGTTCCTTGAATGACGCCTTTATTTCAGGGGCTACTTGTACTCTGCTGATTTTTCAAAATCTTTGTGGACAAAAAAGATAATACAACATGCACAAGAGAAGGCCTGGGAAGCTCAAAGAATGCAGGGTTAGAAATGGCCAAGTATCTAGGCACATTCCAGATATTCTGAAGAGAGAATGGTGAGATTGCCGCCTTGTCTCTGTATTGAGCCTTAAAATAGTCACATTGACAAGTCCTGCATCCTAAATTGACTTAAATAAGACAGGAGTTGCACACAAATTATATTTTCACTTTGCACAAATTTTTTCATCCTGTCAAGAAAAAGATCAAACGAACGTTTTCCTAACAAACTTTTTTTCAGAAAGAAATAGTTAACAGTAATAATGATATTTCAACATAACCCCACACCTCAATACTCATTGACAAAGAATTTATTTTCCACTGTGTGACCTTGGGCAAGTCACACAATATCTTCAGGACTCAGTTTTCTTACTATAAATAACGGGGCTGTAGGAGTGACATTTGTTTGATTTTTCTGGATTCTGCCCTTTCTGGACACTGCAAAGCCCATTTTACATTCAAGTGATGTGTTTTTGCCTTTGATGATGACATTGCTATAAGCACAATTTGAGAATTTCATCTGTAGAGGAAAAAAAAATCAAATATCTGACATAATAGACACCTAATGCATTTCAAGACTTGGCTTTAATTACACCATGTTAACATTAAACTCATTGAGAGCTTTTTATTATACTTAATTATTTGATAGGGCACTAAACACTAATTATAGCTTACTGTAACCTTTTCCTAATGAAGAATGACAGCTTTATAGAATGAGAAACAACTCACATTAAAAAAAATTTTTTTTTTAAAGAAAGCATACTGGACTGCCTATATGACATTTTCAGACCAGAACAGCATTATGTGATCATTACCATCTTCACCATCATCATCAAAAGCATCTAAGCGATCATGGCATTGTGCTCAGTCAGTGCTGTACAGAGCAATGTTTACAATCTGTACTTTCAAAGTTTACAACAAGGCAGACATTATGTGTAAGCATAACATAGTGATGATTTATAGAGTAAATACAAAATTCAAGCATTTATACTGTGCATAAATAATAGGGGAGATACAAGTTTTTATTTAAACAAGTGAGTTTTTAAAAGCTGGGGATTTTAAGATTAGGAAGCTTGAGTTAAAAGAATCACCTTTTAAAAATAGTTAAAATTAGGTTAATAGCTTCTTGGAAAATCTTGGTAAGTTAAAAATTGTAGGTGTTAAGAGTATGATGAAATGCATGGAAGAAATTTTCTTAGTAGCTGCAAAGGTGACTGTGAAAGTGAGAAAACCCAAGACTAAATCTGAGTGTCATTGAAACAAATTTTGAAGATATTAGTCCCGAGAAATCACCATTTTCCCCCTAAGGAAATAGGGGAAGTGATAAAAAGATGACAATTTCAGATTCCACATTATAGAATAATCTTATAGTTGCTCCTGAAGCTGATACTGTATTTACACCAAATTGTGACCTGTCTGGAATTTCAGGTGAAGGCTACCTCAGAGATGAGGCAAGTGAGATAAAATATAGAACTTGCAAAAGTGGAGGGTAAGATAATTTGAAAATGGCTGTGTGCTTCTGATTAAGAGGCTGTTCTCAATAAATACTGCTGCGTACTCAAGGAAACCAAGCTGAACCAGAGATGGAACAATGGGCAGTGTTGCATGAACCACACTTATTTTGGTAACAAAGCATTTGGAATGCTTGAGTCATCTGAGGGTTATATAGGAAGAATTATAGCTGATGCTGTGGAGTCTAGCTTTTCATGCATTTGGTGAATAAAACATGCATATATGTATTTGAATCTTGTATTTCTTATAGGAATTTATAACATAATCTAGGTGTCATTTTAAAAGTTCAAGATAGTTCTGGTAAATCATTCATTAACCACTCTAACAATTTCTTAGGAACCATTTGCAAAACAGTTTCTTAGAGATGGTTTGCAAAGCTTATATTCATATTCTGCCTAACCAATAATAACCTAACCAATCCTTCAGGAAAACATTGGCAAAAATGCTGTGAAATGCATTATAATTTTGTCTTTGGAAAATAAGTACTTCTGAAAATCATTACAAATAGCTAATCAAGCCAATATTTTCTCAGTTTTAAGTTTGATGCATTCTGCTGTATTACATTGTAAAGTGGTTAAATACAAATGTGTACCCATATTTAAGATGGAGTTGTCACGGTAGACCCTCTGAGCCATAAATTTGAATCAATTTTGTGTCCTAAAAACACAAGTGATAAGTAAATTAATACAATGTTTTACAGACAGGGAATTACATTGCCCAAGGAATCAGTTAAGAATATCACTAAGGATTCAGCTGGTTTGGAGGAGATGAGTAACCAAGCCAATCTTTAAAAAAAAAAAAAAAAAAAAAACATCTAATTAGTCAGCTTTTGCATCATTGTGACCAAAGTCCCTGATAAGAACAACTCTGAGGAGGGAAAGTTTATTTGGGGCTCACAGTTTTGGAGACTTCAGTTCATAGATGACTGATTCCATTGCTCTGGGCCCAGTAAATCATAGTGGAAGGGCCCAGGAGAAGAAATATGCTCAGCTTATGGCAGGGTCAGGAAGCAGGGAGAAAAGGGAAGGGGGAAGGAGCCATAAGGCATGCACCTTTGTCAGGGATGTCCCCAGTGACCCACCTCCTCCAGCCATACCCCACCTGCCTGCAGTTACCACCCAGTCATTCAAAGTAGGGTGAACTGATTAAGTCACAGCTCTCACAACCCAATCACTTCACCTCTGAGTATTCCTGCCCTAACACAGGAACTTTTGGAGCACACCTCAAATCTAAACCATAATGTACCAATGCAACTTCAGGTAAGTCTCCTACCTCCTCCTTTCCAACTGGAATGTAGTTTCTAAGCCCTTCTATGTAGAATTTCTGGAGCCATTTCTTAGAACTGGGGAAAATTGAGGGGATAAAAGACCTCATGCTTCACCTATCCCAACATAATGACCTTTTCAACAATTTCCACCAGAGATTGCCACACTCTTTCCAAAAACCTCAGTATATACATAGGGTGAAACATGATTTCACTGCTTTTTATTAAAAATGACCCCCTGAGTGTCCCATGAGTCCTGTCATCTCCCTGCCAGTGGCGTTGGTGGTTGTCCATGATGAATGAAGATGAACGAGCTTCAAGTCAAAAAAGTCCTTTCGGTTTCTCTTCTTGCCATCTGCACTTTTGATTCAGAGTTTAATTTCTAAACATGGAGTTTTCTGTACCATTAATGAGAAAGACCTTTCTAGCTACACAACTTATGTTATAACAACCCTGAAGATGCCAGTACCTGAACTGTGGCAGGGACACAGGTGGATCTGACCATTTGGGATAGACGCACCATCCCCCTGATGCTGTCAGTCAATGTTAATTCAGAAGAATTCAATCTAGTGGGTGGTTCTCCAAGTCAATAACTCGCTTTGAAATATCCTGAATTTTAGTCATGATTATTCAAGCAAGAATTTCATGTCACTTGGTAACTCACAGATGCTTGTCAATCTTGACAAGAACACAAAGGGAAGGATAAAAAAATCTTCAAGAGAGATTACAATGGGAAAATAGAACAACATATTTTTGCCTGCTGTTTTGTTCACAAGTACCAGGTGCTCCCTCAAACTGCATGTATGATTTGAAATATGGGTCAGTTTCTTTCCTTCACATCTATGAAACAAGACCCTAAAATAAAAGAAAAAACAAGTTTCTTCTCACACACACCTTAGAAAATACATTTTGTCTTTACCCTTACCCTGGTATCCCCTCCTTTTTGTGTTCAGAGCTTGTTCTTTTGGACCAAAAAGCAAAAAGAAAGAAAAGAAAAAAAATTGTGCAGCCCAGAGTGTGGAACAAGTAACTCCTCTTAAATTTGTGCTCTGCTTTACTGATCTGAACATGTTTTCTACTGTGGACAGAACAGGACGATCCATGTCTTTCTTCATTTTTTACTAAAGACAGTGTGCCAGACTGAAAGCTGACTCCATTTATTTCTCCTGCAGGGAGCCAGCGTATTCCTTCTCCTGGAAGATGCAGGTACTTAAAATAGTAATAGGCTTTGTGGCTTATAGAGTATTTCATCCCAAGATCTCACAGGCATAAAGAATAAAACATAAACTAATGGCTCTTTCCAATAAGCAGGGAAAGAATTAACTGGAAAGGAGAATTGTCATCATTCTTCCCTAGAGAAACAGAAAGAAGAAAGCTGCTTTACTTAGGTAGCCCAAAGAACGAACGAGAGTCGAGTTGATCCAGGATTTGGACAGAGGCCCCCCAGTCTGTTACTTTTCATTCCTCAGATCTTAAGAGCTCCATCTGAAGCAAAAACAAATGACATGTTTATCCCTTTTTAAGGAAGTTTCCAATGCAATAGAATTGGGAGAGAGACACTGGGCAACTTCCCAACTTTTTTTTTTTTTATTTGTGAGTCAGTGTTTTTAATCATAAAAATCATAAAAGCAGACTTTACACATGTAATGTCTGTAGTTTCTCAAGGTATCTCTCATCTTATCTTCATATTCAAATTTATCTGTAAAAATTAGCAAAAAAATTAAAAGAATATAGTTATCCCTAGGTATGCTTCCAGGACCTCTGCAGATGCCCAGACCTGAACACTCAAGTCCTTTCTGTGAAATGGTATAGTATTTACTTGTAACCTACATGCATCGCATCCTATACTTTATTCCAGATGACTCACAATTCCTAACACAATGTAAATAGTATGTAAATAGTTATTTTTTTTTAAGGTTTAATGACAAGAAAAAATACATGTTTGATACAGATGTATTTTTTCCCCTGGTGTTTTCAAACCTGAAGATGTGGAGGGACAATTGTAATTTGTATTGTCACTTCTGTCAGCAGTTTCCCCATATCAAAACAACATGGTCACACTCTTTTACATCTTCTCTAATGTATGTAGTAGCATGTAGCATCTTTTTCCCTTGACTTTGTCTGTGCTAAGCAATGTGGTATTTGAAAGAACACTGAGGGTCACTTTAGACACGTTCCAACAGCAGTCTGATAACATCGAAAGCCAGAGGGCAAAACTGTAATGGTTAAAAGGAATCATGCTGGGGGATGACACTAGTAGAATTTGCATATCTGACCACACTCTGGAGAATTTTCCAGAGCCCCAGCTGTAAGTGGAAAACCATCTGTTGTGACAGGGAGCATCATTTGGGCATTTGGATGCTTTTTGTCTTTTCCTCAGTTCTGCTGATTTCCCCACCCACAAAAATGCCCAATGTTCCCAGGACAGGCAGAGTCATCATTCCACCCATGTGTGGGCGCCAAACTCTTTGGATTGGCTAGCCAACTGAGTCTGAGAATATGCAGGCTCTTAGGTACAGAACAAGGACCTGCACCTTCAAAGTTCTTCAAAGGTTTATGCACCAGAATCCCCAGAGGTGACCGAAATTCATGTCAGTTTGGAAATTCCTCTTATTCACTCTCTACATTTACCCAAGTCTGAACTGGATCCTGGCACAAATTACAAACCCTTGATTTGCTCTTAGTTCAGGTTTTGAGGTTACCACGAATTAGAGTGCCCTGCATTCTCTGTGGGTCCTGCCCTTCTCTGGTTCCTGTCAGTATTCAACAAAGCAAGTTAATCTCCCTGGTAAGTGACAGCTCTGCCCCTTGTAACTGGCATGGAATCAATTTTTTAACTTGATTTGAGAGGTGAGGAGAGTATCAACAATTCAGTATTAGCTAGTGGATTCATTCGAAGGCTGAATCAGTTTTAGCTAGAATCTGTTTGGCTGGCCACATTATTTAGTTCAGCCTTCTTTTTTTCTTTAATTTTATTTTTTCTTCCTTTTACCATCAATCCTGCCCACAAAACTCATTACCTACTTTGTGTACTAAGGACACTAGCCTCCTTTGCTGAACCACTCAAAGCAGACACCCAAACTATACTGCTATAACCCAAATTTTGACAGCTCCATAGAGAGGAAGAAGAAAAAAGTGGGTTCTCCAGATAGTGACCAAAATTCCCCAGAATGCTATAAAGAAGAAAAAAAGAGCATAGAATAAAGCAAAGGTATGAACATCAAGATGATTGGTTATTACATACAGAAGGCACATACAATTTTCTAGAACTAGCCCACAACACAATCAAGTCTTCCTTCAAGAACTAAGGATAAAACTTACACCTGAAGGAATTGACATTTTGGGGGGGGGGGAGATTTGCAAAAAGGAAGATTGATTTTTATTTTTCTTTTCTTGGTTCCAGGAATTAAATCCACTGGCACTTAATCACTGAGCCATATCTCCAGCCCTTTTTTATTTTTTGTTTAGAGACAGGGTCTCATGAAGTTGCTTAGGGTCTAAATTTCTGGGGCTGGATTTAAACTCAAGATCCTCCTGCCTCAGCCTCCCAGGCTGCTGGGATTATAGGCATGCACCATAATGCCCAGCTTGGTTTTCAATCACTACAATATTTCCTTTGTTTCTAAACCTGTTCTCTTTCCTGATAAAGATCGTGGAGAGTCAGGCAGAAACAACAGAAAATGATACTACATAATGGGAGGTGGTGAGGGGAGGAATATGCCCTCGTCCAGCACAAACTTGTACGTGGTACCCCTTGTCTGTGCTCCCCACTGTGGGCACAGAATCTTGGTGCAGTTGTCATTTGGAGACAAATCCCATTGAGAAACCTACCTGAGGGACTGAAGCAGAGTCATGTGGGGTCCCTGCAATTCCTGTCCTTGGGGGAAGGACAAGTTGACTTCTTATTCTTGGCCCTCAACATTTATGATGTCTACTCATGACCTTGAGAAGCACATAGTTTAGAAGGAGGAATTCTCTTTCCGAGGAAAGGTCTGTAGCCTTCCCTGTAAAAAACAAGTCCCAACCTCCCTTGAAAGGAGTACAAATTCACATTCTTCCAAATAGTGTATTCCTGTGGAAGCTGGGGGAGGTTTTTTTCCAGAATCTTACAGAGAGTGACTCCAGGGTATTAGCATTGGTGGGGGTCACAGCAAGCTTCTCATCTTAAAATAAGGTTTAGCCCTTATGCCCTATCATATTGAGTTGCCGACTCTACCACAATGGCTTGATTCTTACAAAGGAAAAAAAAAAAAAAAAAAAAGTTTCTGTAAAGGACAGAGGAAAAATGTGAAATACACTATGTCTTAGAATCTAGAACATTCAGTAACTTCCTACTGTTGCCAAGTAAATGACAAATCACGTGGATGTTACAAGTTACTTCACTTTACCCAAAACTAGTCCCAGGAAAGAAGAATATAAAGACTCACTCATTTATTGTAGCCATAATTTATGATGCACATATTATATGCCAGAACCTATGCTAAGTATTGTGGATTTTTAATAGCCCCACCCAGGTAAAACTCCTAGTCATTTAAAAGGTTGTACATATCAGTCGTGGAGTTTGCCATCTGCACAGTCCCTTCTAAGAAAAAGAAGGAAGACAGTTGGAGATCATGTGATGTATCAAGTCATCTCATTCATGGTCATAGTTGATTGGACAGGAAATAGGCACCTAACCCAAAGGCAGCCAATACACAGACCAGTCAGCATCCTGTAAGAGGAAGTAGCTCTCCTCTTACTTATTTAGTAATTACCCAGGTCAATTAGTGTGTTCCTCTTGGGAGGTAATATAAATAGAATGAGTCTGAAGGTGGTGGGGGAGGGGAGGCCAAAAAGAAACAGACATGCAGAAAATATCTTAGGCACATTTCTTCTACAAAACTCAACTTGAACTGCTCACCTCCACAGAGCTGCTTCCTTAAACCCGGAATCGCTTCCTAGTTCCAATCACTGTAATGCCTGGTCATTATCTGGCTTCTATTTTGAGGATTTCATGAGATTATGACTCCATTATTAGCATAGGCATCCTTTAAATAAGCCCTTATTATTTGAGCTACCCTGAGTGAATCACAGTGCCTTACAAGCAAAATAGTCTATTAAACAAATACGATAGGATTAGAAGGTTGTGAAGAAAGAGCAATGGAAGCACAGAGGGAGTCATTAATACTACCAGAATTTAAGAACCCGATTTTGAATTTTAATATATTACATACTGTAGAAATTTGCCATATTTCAAAGGTCACATCTAAATTGACACTATGAATTATATAAAATGGCACACTTAATTTTCTTGAAGATACAGACTTTTTCATGGGGTTGAATGTAAAATCAATAGTGAAAAGAGCCACTTCTCCCTGCTGATATCCCTTATCAGTCAGAGGAAGGAGGAGTTTTAAAAGTAAGACTAATGAGAGAGTCTTTGAGATGGACCAACAAACAATGAGACAAATGCCAAACACTACTGCAAATGAGCTCAAGGATCAATAGTAGGGGAAGAAATGGACACTAATTCCACAGGATCTGACTGAGGAGAACTTTCCTTAATTGGTCCTCTGCTTGGGAACCTTGGTTGCTCCCCATCCACATGTGACATTCCCCTAACAAAGTGATGTACACTATCAGCCAGTCTAAAACTTGAATTGGTGTCAACTTGTTTCTACTTGGCATAAACCCCAGGGAAAGCAGAACTTGCTGAGCAGTTTTGAATTTAACCAATGTTTCCCAGCACTGTTACCTCATGCTGGAAAGGCAACTCCTCGTGGAGCATCGATGCTGTCAGCAATGGCCGGGAGGAATCCCTAACAAGCACAGACCA
The DNA here is from genome assembly GCF_902686445.1 of Sciurus carolinensis. Lineage (NCBI taxonomy): Eukaryota > Metazoa > Chordata > Mammalia > Rodentia > Sciuridae > Sciurus > Sciurus carolinensis. The sequence continues at coordinate 91,089,285 of NC_062218.1, read as the reverse complement.
GGGGCAGAGCCTTCTATTGGTAAACATATTTCCTTCCACAAGCTCAGACCATTTAAAAATTCCTTTTCAGTGATGAGGATACTTAAGCTGCAAGGCAGGAAAGGAACATTTCAAGGAAAGAATTTGTGTTTCAAAAGATGTCCCCACTGGTTTAAATCTGTGTGCCCTGAATGAGAGGGGTGGCAGTGAGAAGCACATCATTCCGATTCCACTTGGCTGCTGCGGAAGTTGTGCTGGGTTTTCTTTTACTCCTGTGAAAAGCTCTCAGTACTGATGGGAGAGTGCACAGTTTAGATAAACTGGATTAGAAGAAGAGAGAGAGATGGATATAATACTTTCTTAACAGGAAAAATGGGATGGCTGCCTGCTATAATAAGCCCAAGAAAAGGGCCACGCTTATCTCAACTTCAACCTGACGTCAGTAATTATACAGAACATGAGAAGAGAGGTCCCTGTTAACCAAAGCAGGGGCTTTATCTGGCCTTTGTAGGCTCCTGGATAAATCCATTAGCAGTGCAGCCTCACTATCCCCCTCTTGGAGTGCAGTGTTTACCCTTATCTTCTGCTAGACACAAAAGCACAATCAAGACAAAGCCGAGGAATGTGTGGCTCTTCGTTGCAAGTGAACACCTCCCCTGCTTATCTCTTTTAATTATTATTTATATTCTGCATTTGTTTTCAGGTTAAAGTAAAATAAAGTAGAAAAGCCACCCTGCATTTCCTGGACTCTGGTCTCATTAGCCAGATTTCCTTAAAACTCTGGTACTTCAGAGAAGTTTTGCCAAGTGGCTAAATGAAATGCACACAATTGCAAAGTGTTATGAATATTTATGATGGGTTAATGATGGGATTCTTTTGCATCCATGAATAATAAAGATTTTAACAAGAACAGATAACGAGATGGGGACAAAACAGTGAAGTGGTTAATACAAGGACTGCTCTTGGAGGGACCCCACTGAGAACAGCAGGAGCTGACCGCCTCCCCTCCCTCTCCATCACAACCGAGTGCAAGATGGGGCACAGGGTTTAGGCTATTTTCTCCCCCTCTTTTAATAGTTGTCCTCAGCAAAAATAGGCATTTTATCCATACTGTGTGCCTAAGTTCACGGTTTCCCCTGGAGGTGAAGGAAGCTCAGAGTGATAGACAACACTGTAGTAAAGTGACCTTCCACTTCTAACTGAGGAATTTATTTCAGCCTTGAGTCTCCAGCAGAATCTGCTGCTTTCCCTTTTCTGAGCCAGCTACTAAATAAAAAACACTTGAGGGAGGTTAACATTGTTGGGTCCTCTCTCTGGAAGTTGCTACCTCTCTCTCAGGCCACCAACCTCGTTTTGGGGAGAAACTTCAGCACAGGTTTCTAAAAGGTAAAGGTTAAAGTGCTATCCCCATCAATATTTCATCTATTAAAGGCAAGTAATCCTTAATGTAATCCTGCCACTTACTGGCATTTAGGGGATGCTCTGTGCCACAGTTCTTGGTGTTCAGTAGTTTGTCCTAACAGAGTTCTGTCTTCTTGCACACAGTGACTCAAAGAAGAGCCACTGACATAAAGGGGATTAGGCAAAGGAGTCTGGGTTGACTGCCACCTTTGGCTTGGGTCATTTACTCACATGAGGCAGACTTTCCCCAACCTTCGAAGATCACTCATTCATTCATTCAGTAAATTATTACTTTACAGAGCACCTACAGGGTGCCACAGAGTCTTCTAAGAACTCACATCAATAAAGGGAGCACACAATGATCTGCTCTCAAGAATCTTCTGTCTTATTTATTTGTGGAGAGCTTGGGTTCAACCCAGGGCCTTTTGAATGTTAGGCAAGTTCTTTATCACTGAGCTACACTCCCATCCCCAAGAATCTTACAAACTGGTAGGAGGCAGAATATAAATAGCAAACAAAATAAGTAAAAGGTAGATCACTGGTAAAGTTATCCACACAATAAGGAAATAGGACTTCCATATTTATTGTGGTAATGGGCTTGCTTTATGTGGTAGATGTAAAATTCCAGAAAAGTTGCATGAAAGTCAAATGGTATTTTTAAAGCTCTTAAAGACTGTGTGAGTGTGTACATATTTTATAGAATCACATGATGAATCCATTCATTAAGTAATGACCATGTCTTGCTTTACCTCCTTTGGAAATCTGAATTTCCATATATGGTTTGGTATACCCAGATGTAAATGTCTACTCTTTATTAAAAAAACTGCCTTTGGATAGAAAATCTCAAATACCAAACCATAATATTACCTAATATTTAGTTAATTTCTTTGTGTGAAAATGCACCACAGTGCTCTTAAGTCTATTGTCAACAATTCTCCTATGGAAGAGATGGTAGAGCATTTGCCTTGCATGTGTGAGGCACTGGTTTCCATCCTCAGCACCACATAAAAATAAATAGTAAATAAAGATATTGTGTCCATCTACAACTAGAAAATAGTTTTAAAAAAGAATAAATGTAGAGAAAGAAAATCCCATATAAGAAGGGTCTTCTGATTCTGTTTCCTGATCTCCATCTCTATATTCCTCACCAGTATTCTCACACAGTCCAACATCCCTGCCTGCCAATTTTATTAAAGCCTGCTGTGCAGGAATTTCCTCTCTCTGCTTTACTAGCTACCAAGACAACCCCGTCAACGTGATTTTTCACACATTTTCTCTTCCTGTGTTCTGCATCTCAGTGAAATTTCATCTCCCTGACTCACTGTTAAGTGTTTCTCATCTGAAATCACACTCACTCGTAATCTCAAATAAAGTGCAAAAAGAGGAAGTCACAAAAGGAGAAAGACAAACCAAAGTCCTTCTCCCTCCAATTACTCAGACATTAAGCAAAAACTACAAGGGAATTGCCCAGTCAACCAAGACTAACTGAGTACCAGCATCTATGGAATAGAAAATTAGTCTTGGCACACAACATACCGTATTCCACAGCACTTCTTCCTTAATGGAGCACATACATCTGTCTAGGTATTAAAATCTGGGGAACTAGTGATAGGTTTTTTTTCATAGAGCAAAAAGAGTAATTGAAAACTGTATTCCCACAGGATAGACCTTGGATTGCTTCCCCAAGGAATTAGAAACAGAGCTGGAGGAGGGGGAGTGAGGAAGGGAAGGGACAAGAGAAAGGAATGAAAGAGGAAAGTCTTTTAGAAAGGAGACTAAGAAGTGGCTTTGCAAAGATAGTTCTTGCCCATTCCACTGAACTAGGAGAAAAACACTTTTAAAAGTTCTTTTAGAGAAAATAAGCAGTCTTCTATTGTTCAATTGTATTAAAAAACAAAACAAAACAAAATTTAATCACTGCCCCCACTGCCTGGCCCCAGGCTAAGATCCATATAGGTATATTCTAATCCTATTCTTCTTGGGAGCCTCAATGATATACTTATATACTACATCCAGTATTAACTGACACAATGAAGACACCACAATATTCAGATAGAGTAGGAACCAGGATCTGACTTTTCACTTCTTAATAGTACATCATAGTTACTTGGTCAGTGGGAAGTTCTTGGGTTGTATTAAGAGCTGTGTGTAATGCTTTACTAGACATGAATTCTACTGTTGAAAATTTGGTATCGAAACCACTGATAAAACATCCATGACGGAGTTTGGAGGCAACTAAGTAAGATAGGCTATTTATGTAGGTAAGTGTGGTCAGAAGTCAGGTAGAAACAAGACTTGCTTTCTTGCTCTTTAAATTTCAATTCACAAAGGAAGAGTGAGAAGGAATGTGTGGGATGAGAGGGGGAAAAGGCATGGAAAACCCAAGGCAATCATGATCTGTAAATATCAGTTCTAGTTTATGTAAGATACTTCCATTCACCAGGTATGCAATTAATTCCTAAAGACAAACTTTCATGGCATAGGAGATATAGAGAAAACAGTCATGAACCAAAAATCTATGTAGAAAAATTTACACAATATTAAAAGAGAACTCAATCAAATAAAACAGTACCAGGTAGGACACAGAGACTAACCGCTGTTGACCTCATTAAGCTAGTGGTTCCCATGCCCAATCCCAGGCATGCACTCTGAGATCTCAAGAACTGGACCAAGGCCATAATAAAGGACCTGACGGAATCAGTAGAAGTCATATGAATCAGGCTCAGAGTGACAGATTGTCCAAATCTCCTGAGAAAGTACCTTAGCTGAATCTGAACTTGCCTGAATCTCAAATGAGGTGCTGGTTTCTGGTAACTTCTTGATATGATGTGAGAGATCGCTGTCTTTGGAATGAGAGACATAAATTTTAATTCTGTCTAAGTCATTTACTTAGGGAAATAAACTTCTCCACATATTATTCTGTAAGGGACTGGTAAGGACACCTCTCTTACATGCACTCATTAGATAATATCATGTGTCAAATATCATATGTCAATAACAATATCATCTGACAATATCATATATCAAAGAAGAGGCATGGTGGTTAGCCCAGGGTATATCTTAATGATAATTGTCACCAACAAGAACATTTAAAAAAAATGCCTAAGAAATATGTGAACATAGTAATTGGTTAGTCCAATTTGCCTATAGAAGTGCTTATCTTCTGTAGATTTTTCCTGTAATTATCTTATAGTTTTCTCTTCCCTTTCTTTTTCCTTATTCTGAGATGTAAATGGGTAGCTTTCTGAACTTTCCAAGCTTCTATGCCAGTCTCTATGGTTTGCCGTACTCCCCAAGAATGGAGGAGTTGATGAAAATGTTCCCATTTGACAGAACCAAGAAGGCTCAACAGATGGTATTACTGAGATAACTGCTTTACAAAAAGAAACCCATTAGGATTTCTCTCCAAAAGAGAGTTTCTGGCTTTCAGAACAGTCATTCAGAAGGTCACAGACATACTCTTGATGTTGCTACCTTTGCTTTAAAAATACTCCCCTTCTGTAATTACTTTCAGAATCTTTTCAAAATCCTTAGTGAAGATAAATTTTCATGTTTTGAAGGTGCATTTGATTTTGAGAGATAGCAAAAAGGCCTTGGAAGTAAAACTTATCAGGATAGCTAGTGAGCTATCTGGATTTTACTGTTTTATAGCAAAAATGAGATGTAATTTGTAAAACATCATTATAATTTTCTTGCATGTATTAAAAATATTTCCAAGAGAAAGTTCAATGACATTTTAAATAGATTCAGTATTTCTGAAGTCAATATAGGTTTCTAAAGTTACTTCTTTAACAGTAGATTCTTTGATAGCTATTTGGGATATGTAAGTTCCTTTGTGTTTGGTTAAAACACACACACACAGTCATTGTTCATCACTTTATATCAGTCCCAATAGACCCAGAGACGGTGACGTTTCTCATACCTATAATACTATGTGCCAAGTCTGTCCCTTACGTTATCTCTTCCATCTTTGTAGCAACATTTTAGGAGTGAAGAAACTGAGCACCAGAAAGTCTTAGTCCTGTGCCCAAAGCCTTTTGCCTCCTAAGCAGTAGGGCAAGGACGTAGAACCAGTGTGTGTAAATAGAAGTTCATACCCACTAAGGAGGCCCTGGTCACTCAAGCTGGGTTGAGCAAAAGCCATGAGCTGACCTCTGGAAAAGTCTTAGTTGAATGAGAGGAAGAGGCTGTGGTGTTGTATAACCAATTCACAAGCGTTTCATGATTGCTACTGGTGCACAAGTGGATTGTGCATGTCTCCCCTTGGTCCTTCAGGTTACTTTATGCATGTGCTTTCTGGCAGCTTAACTCTGACTCTTTTGAACTTTACCATTTGGCTTCTCATTAACCCCACTCTGCTAGAGTAAGTAGGGAAAGGCAAAAGAGATACTACTGCAGTTATTTATCTCTAAATGCTATATAATTCACACTGACACTAAAATATTAAGACAGTTTTCTTGACAACTTCCTTTAAACAACAAAAAGAATTCCTTCTGTCTTTTTCACTTATATGAACTATAATTTTCTTCTTTGTGTGGGTTTGTCTACAAGCACTGAATTTTAGATTATTTAGAAAAGTACTTGATCTCTTCACTTATTTTCACATGTGTGAAATTTAACTGGTAATTTAAATGGGGATTTTTTTTTTTTTTTTTTTTTTTTTTTTTTTTTTTTTTTGGGTGCTGGGGATCGAACCCAGGGCATTGTGCTTACAAGGCAAGCACTCTACCGACTGAGCTGTATCTCCAGCCCCATAAATGAGGATTTTTTTAAACTATGAAAATTGGTGTTTAATTTGGGCATGCCACCTGATTTCTCTGTATGTTGTTATCCATGGCAATCTGGTGTCCCACTACCATGAAAAAGTAAGGGTTGCCTAATTATGAAAGTCTAATAAGCAATCACACATATGATTAGTTGTCCATTCTCAAGGTAACTGAGAATAAATACTGAACAGCATTTTTGATTATGGGATCACATGTTTCATTCCATATATTATTTACAACTCGGGTCCTTGAAATGATCATATATTTATCTTTTAAAAAGTGATAAAGAATGGACTAACAAAGAGGACTGGGCTTGGACCCAAGTGATGTACATAGATAAATAACTTCAGGGAAATTTGCATTTTAAGAGGTGCAACAGAAATTTTTAGTTACTTATCTAATAAATATCCACACCCCCTTTTTTTGTGCTTGAGATCGAACTTTTCACTTTGTGTATGACAGACAAGAACTCTACTGCTGAACTATATCCCTAGCCCTCCATTTTTTTCTTAATATAGAAAACCCTAAATTGACTTAGGGCAGGGATATTCCTAAGCAAGAATTTATGGTCAATAAGGTGTAAGCAAAAATTGTTTGAAGAACTTCTGAAAAAACTCTATAGAAAGGGGATGGTCAGATTTGATCCATGAGTGTCACCAGCCTTCCCTGTCTGTGTGTGGATATGACGACTGCAGCCATTCCTAGACCAGGAGGCAAAATTGAGTATGAAAGCTATGCTTTAAGGATAAAAAGGCACAAAAGTGAAAGGATTGTATATCCTGAAGACCGTGGAGCTCCCAAAGTCCAGGACTGCCTATCATTAAGCTTCCTTAATGTGAGAGAAACCTACTTATTTAAGTCATTGTTATTTCTAATCTCTGTTACCAGCAAACAGAATTCCTAGTGGATATCTGGAGTAAAATACTACTGTCTAAATTTAGAAAGAAATGGGTCTTGTTAGTCTTGAGTTCTGATCCCTGTTGAAATGCAAAATCTCTTGGGAGAGGCAACATATTATTGAGTTTAAGATCATTTCTGTGCAGCAGGTTTTGCAGAAGAGAGCAAAAGTAGAGACAAAAAGCTTCAGAGTGGAGAAAGGGTTTTATAGGGGTTCTGAAGTGCACACTCAGTAAACAATTAAGACAAAATTAAAAATCAGCTTATTTTAATATAATTGGTGAAGCCATCAAGAGGCTTTGCAGAAGATACCAAAAGAAAGAAAAATATGCGTATCACCTCGGCAGGAGCAACCTGTGTTAAACCAAGAGAGAAACAATGAAGTCCTGTTCATCAGACAGTTTTCTCCCTTGAATTTTATAGTCACAATATAAGCCCTGGGGATGGAGAATAACTAAGGCAAGAAGGCTCCGCCTGGGGGCACTTTCTTATCACCAGATACAAACGCCCTCCCTGAACTTTTACTATGCTATTCTCATATAGATCAGCCCCTGCTGATTTTAAAGCAGAGATTTTTACAAAAATATTTTAATACCTTTCCCTCTTCTTTCTCTTTGAAGTTCCAGTCATTATAATTCAGCTATTTCTTGGCTCATAAACTTGGCAAGGCTTTCTGGAAAAAAAAGTCATCTCTTTGACAAAGGAGTTTCTCATATGCTGACAGTTTAGCTTATATGAAATGCTGAGTAATAGGAAGGATAAAATAAGAACTTGAAGGGCCACAGGAAGCAGAATGCCCTCCATAAATGGATCCCAGACACTGAAATTTACTTATCTGAGAAGATGAAGGGCCTTTCCTTTGAAGCAGCATTCAGTGACCTCTTGCTAAAACTGTTTATTCAATGTGATTTCTCCACTGGATGGAAAGTGGTCTTGTCTTCTTCTCCAAACCTTTTCTTAAGTGCTGTTTCAAACGTAATTCTGTGCTGTCACATCATGAGCAGCCTTCTCTAACCCCTTCTGCTAAGGAACACAGCTGGAGGCTTACGACCACTCAGGATGCCTCACACTGAAGTAGCCCTTCATCTCAAAACAAATCTCTTAAAAATATTCCTTGGAGTGAATCTTTGTAGACTATTCTGCCTGACATCTCATAAAGACTGAAAAAAGGAAGCTTTGTGCACCTCTGAAGAGAGCACATCTCCATCTCTGTGTCTGAAGCTCATGGAAAATATTAATTAGCTAAGTCCTTGAGTATTCAATGAAGGAGACATCTGCCCTTGTTTTCTCCATGCGAAATCCCTTTTCCATGCTCAGTATACCTAAAAAGAAAAAAAAAAAAAAAAAAACAAAAAACCACAGGAAGTAAAAATGGCCCAAATTAAAAACACACTGTTTCACACAACATCCTGTCCTGCTTAACAGCACCATAATTCTTCTGCACTGTAAACAATTAGATAGGGATATTGCAAAATTAGCTCCAATTTGCATAATAATGATTCACTATTATAATTTACTGACTGCATTTGCACAAATTTAATAACAATTCAGCTTACATTTTTTGTTTTAATATATTTTACACAAATAATGTCAAATTTATAGATTACTAGGTTCCTCAAAGCAAGCCAGATGAGGACATTGCATTTTTGCAAGTTTAAAATACCACATGATATGATAATTTCAGCTTTCCTAGACTAAAGGTCACCTCCCTTTCTCATTCGTTTTGTGTCCCCATGCTTAAGTAAGAGAAAATTTTTGAAACTCCTAATGATCTGAAACAAAGAGAAACATATCCATTATACACCAGATGACATCTAAACCAGCTTAAAATGTATTTGAATGTATTTTTTTCCCATTTTGTTTTTAGGGAAGTATAGAATTTAATCCTAAAAAACATTTTTAAGTCATATCTTAAGTTTAAAAGCAATCATATTTGAATCCTGGGCTCATGGAACAAATTCCATTAAAAGGTGTTTTTATTTTATTTATCTTCACAGATGTTAATTCAATGGATGTAACCATTATCGTCTTTTGGATTTATAGTATAATTCCACTTGATAGAAATTGAATTGCCACATAAGCTCTGCTCTTATCTGAGGTTTTGTGCTCCTAGGGCCACTGGGTCAATGATGAAATCATTGCAAGTCCTGAATCAATGCTTTCCTTGAGGAAAATTTCAATGATCATTGTTATAACAGTTCATCTTGTTTTTTTCACAAATGAGACCAGCAATGTTTTTTCTGCAAAAATTTAGAAGGGTTATTAGGACATAGAGGTAAGTGACCTAGTTTGTCAAAGTAGTGGGTTAACTGTTAAAGAGACTCTCCTGACAATATTGGTTGTTGAACATTCAAAAGAAATAGATCTTTTCTATAAAAGATCTATTTTTGGTGGCTTAGAAATCCTTGATTCTGTTCCATGTAGTTATGTAGGTTACTGACTAAAGAGACTAAATGGAGATGGAAGTCCATCCTGTATTCTATTTGCCATGCTGGAGCTGCATAAGCCCAAGGGAAGAAGCACATTTTCTAGTTTATACAAGGGCACCACATGAACTCATGACAGTTCTTAGTCTGGTGCTCCAGCTTGGTGTACTTGTGGTATGGCCTAAGGAAATATTCATTTCTAGGTTCTTTCCTTAGCATAATTCCATAATTTCAAATAAAGACCTTGTAGGATATAAATTGGAATCATTTAACTCAAAATGTGAATCCTACAATAATTGTAAACAGGATTGTGGAAACCCTTAATAGTAGCGTCCAAATCAATCCTTCAGCGTACATTTATATCTTCTTACCATTTCATTGAGAACTTGTGAACATATCCATACCTGACAAGTTGTGCCAATACTTGCCCAATGAATTTGATCAATTTGAGTAACTGATCACAATAATCAGACAAAAATCCCATTTTTACCTACCTCCATCTTCTAAATGACAGTGATGTTTCTGTTGTTTTATCTAAACTTAAATAAGTACTTCAACTATGTATTTTAATTTTCCACATGATCAGCCTATTCTCCAATTTTGCCAACTTTGAGGTAAGTTAGTTACATTGACCAAACTGCTTCATATGTAGAATTGTCTAGAAGAGTTAATGATAAAAAAATTTTTGGTGCAGAGAGATTTTGCACTTCATAAGGATCTGTGCAATTATTTACTAAATAAAAAGTTTTATTTTCCATGTATTTTGGTTTATTTAAAGTCATCTGGCACATTAACAGACAGAAAACCATGACACATAAAAAATAATTAATATAGATTCCACACCATGAGAGGAAAAAAGAAAATGAGGCAATAAAACAAAAAGGCATGTATAACTTAGAATATATATATTGTTTTGTTTTGTTTTATATGCACATAGCTCTCATGAGTGGTCTGAAAAAAATGTATTTGAATTAATTCTGTATCCCTGACATGTTTTCTATAATCAGGTTTGTAGCATGCAAAACTTTCTCTTGAAGATCACTTAGAATTAGCCTCTTTCGGTTTCCATACATAAACTGTCTGAGAGCAACTAAGACACATTGTGCAGAAAGAATAGAGGTAATTGGAATACATATATGCATGTATGTATTATAAATTTAGTATTCTGAGTAAAAAATATGACTGAGTTCTTCCTTCAATTAAACCTAGAATGATAACTGAATTCCTATTCTTAATATTCTCTGAAGAAGATTGCTCAGGAGCTGTTCTTCTTAATAGCCACAACATATAAAGAGGCAGATTTAGCTAAAAACCCTCTATGACGGATTGGAAGAGAAAATATTACCTTTTTAGTGAATGCGAAACATCTAAGATTTTCTTCTACACATTAAAAATTTAAGTAACCATACAACACAAGAAAGACTGCACCTATTAGTAATTTCATTTTAGGCCATAGAATGAGATATTTCATGTGCTCTGCTGAGGCCTACATAATGATTCTCAAACTTCAGTCCTGGAGTCCCCACCCCCCGCCATTTTTACAATCTGTATACCATCTGAAATATTTGCTTATGTTTTTCTTCCCTAAGCTTCTCATTTTTTTCAAAAATAATCTAAACCCATTTTTTAAAGAAAATTTATACCTTGAGATAACTATAAAATAAATATAGTGAAAATAAGCCAATTTCATTAATTTCTAGCTGGTCAGTTTTGCTTGTTGATTGCTCTAAGCCTTGACCTGGAAAGACATGTTAACAACATTTGAGTTTAAAAGGCAAATACATTTCCTCATATGGAATTCAAAGTTACTTAACATCAAGTCTACCTACCACTTGGAATCATTTCTGAAGATAGTAGGCGTATAAGTTACAAACTTTTGAAAACAGTAGCAGGCATTTCTGCCATCACTCGGCTGCCCTCTGTCCACTTCCAATTGGACAGTTTCCATCTCTTTGCCATGGGTACTTAACTGAATCCCCTGATTGAGAATGATGTTGGTAAGAGCTAACAAATATCACAGTGCAGCTACTCAACCTGTTTATTCACTTGCTTGGCAGATATATACTAAGTACAAACGAAGCCAAACACTGAATTAACTGCTGTGTTTTCATAGAGTCAGTCCTAGTCATTTAAGGACTTGATCCAGTAGAGAACTATTTATTACCTAAACTTTTAGGATTGCAATTTAAAAAAAAGAAATAAAATATCTTAATGTCCTGATTTTTTTTTGTCATACATTTCTTCTGTCTTCCTAAAAAAAAAGTATGATTTAAAACTACACACACACACACACACACACACACACACACACACACACATACCACACACACGTGATTTTAGAAGACAGCACAAAGGTTGGTCAAGAACTGAAATATAGTATGAGGAAGTATTATGATTATTTATTCCAGTGAGGACCAAAGGAAGATAGTGATGGTTCACTCCCAGAGAGGAAGTGTATTGTATGGTGACCAGCTGTTCTCTATCTTCTCCAAGAAGGATGATGAGACAGGATCTTTAAACTGTAGCACATGGACTTTAGGTTATGCACAAGGAAAAAAAAATCCCTGGCACTGAGAGCTGTTAAGCACTGATTTAGGTCATTAAGGCAGGCTGTGAAATGTTTTTCCTCTGGAGGTTTTCAAAACCAGTATAGATTTTCATCTATCTGGGCTAGCTAAGGTATTATTCTACCCAAAGTTAAAAGGAATAGACCAGTAACTCTTTCAGCACTTGCATGGTTGTGACTCATGGATTTGTGACTAAAAGCAATGGAGGTTAAGTGTGAGTGTGAAAGGGTTTCCTCACACGCAGTGAGGAAAACACTCAGTAAAGGCAACCATTTAACTGATAAAATTTGTAAAAAGCTATTTTAAATCTCCAGAAACTGTCATAAGGTCATACAGCAAATGGAGAAATATTCAAATCTACTGAGCAATGAGTTGAGCAAGAGTATTTGGCATTTGAGTCATGACCCTTACCACTTTCTCCAATTGTGTATTTGGAAACTCTTTCCTGAGTTTATTCTACACTGGGCAGGTGTGGCCAAGAAGAAGAGGGGTAAGAGGAGTAGAGGGTCATTATAGTTTGGATTTGGTATGTCTCACAATTGCTCATGTATTGAAGGTTTGGTCCCCAGTGCAACAATGTCCAGAGATGGGACTTTGGGGAAATGGTTGAATTGTGAGTGCTCTGATATCATCAATAAATTCATTGATGGGTTCATAATTGAATAGACGATTGGGAGGTGCTGGAAACTGTAGAAGGTGGGGCCTTGTCGGAGGAAGTAGTTACTGGAGTTGTGCTCTGTTTCTTTCATCTCTCTGCTTCCCACCTGCCATGAGATCAGCATCTTTACTCTGCTACACACTCCCTGTCATAATGTTGTGTCTCACAACAGGCCCATAGCTATGAGACCAAGTGACCATGAACTGAAATCATGAATCAAAATAAATATTTCCTCCTTTAAGTTGTTTTTCTTAGGAATCTTGTCACAGCGATGCAAAGCTGATTATTATAAGAGGGCCTCTTCTTCCCTCATCTCCCAGTATAGGGTTATGTTTTTCTCCTGGGGCAGGGGAGGATACAGTTGTTTCTCATCCACTGTCTCCCAACATTACAAGATCTCTATTCAGGGCAGGTGAGGCTAAAATGAGTGAGGCTTCTATCCCTCACAAGCCTATACTCGTAGGGCAGAAACTCTACACCTGGTATGTCAGATTAAGGATACTGGGGTCCTAATAACTCATATCTCAATAGTGTGTAGGCTACATATTGGGAGGGGTAAGTTGAGAAGACCAGAGGTTACTACCTTCTGCTCCAGTGCCTACTCATTGAGAGGGATGTTACTGTTGGAGAGCAGTCCACCGTTCTTGCTCCCAGCTCCTTGTGCAGTGGTATAGAGATTGTGCTCAGGGGAAAAGCAGCTCTACTGGAGGACAGGCTTTATTTGGAACAAAGCTGGGGAATTCCAGGTTTAAGGGTGTTGAAAACAATGGAGATCTTGGTTGAGAGCAATTAAGATGGTGTTTGTAGCTCCATGATACAACTAGCAACAAGTAGAACAGCAGAAGAGCCAGATATTTAACAGAAAGAACCAGAGAAAGAGACTGCCAATAATAACTTTCCTGGGATCACAGTCACCTCTGTGGGTCAGGAGTTCTGCATCCATTTGTTGGGTACCTACGCAAGAGCAATCAGAACCAGACTTGAGGTAGACTTGAAATCATTCTCCACACTGAAGACAGATCTACCAACATATGGCAACACTTCAACACATGGCGACAAGTACAAACTCTGCCTGAACATGATTGCACACTGACCGAACAGTAAGCTATTGCAGCCCAGGGACAATACCTGGTGAACCTTTCTTAAAAATAAAGTCACATACATATCTGGCAGTTTGGAAAACGGTGTGCTTACCCAAGGTGGTGTCCACTCAGGAGCAGTCAAAGAGGCTACTTTAAAACTATTAGTCTCTGCAAGATTATGGGACAAAAACATCAATTCCTTTGGTAGTTGTGATAGCAAGCTATCCCCTCTCCCCACCCCATGAGACTAAAGGGTAAGAAACCTAACAGACCACAGGGGCTGAATGCCAACTCTGGCTAATAATCAGCTTATGGTGATGCAGAGGCAACATCTCGGAAGCTGGGTTCACAAATAAAAAGGTAAAAATAATCTGAGCCGCAACTTTAGATAATGTACAATATTGAGAATATTAACCTCAAAAAATTGGTTCAACCAAAGTCACTAAACAAATGATGAAGTAAATAACATCATCGACTCCCCAAGGGATAAACTAGAATTTTTTCAATATATTATGTAAAAGTTCTGTTTTCAATAAAAAATCATGGGGCATGCACAGCACTAGAAAAAACGTGACACATATGTAGGAAAAATAGCAGGCGATATTAACTGCCTTTGAGGAACAAAGATGCTGGAATTTGGCAGACAAAGACTCCATACTATCTGTTAAAAATACATTCAGAGAACTAAAGAGAACCATGTCTAACAAATTAAAGGAAAATATGATGACAATGTTTTGTCAAATAGAGAATATCAATGAAGAGACGGAAATTCTAAAAAAATAACCAAGTGGAAATTCTGAAGTCAAACAGTGCTATAACCAAAATGAAAAATTCATGAGAGAGGCTCAAAATGAGCTGGGAGATGAAAAAAATCAGCAAATTTGAAGTAAGATGAATAGAGTGTATGCCACCTAAAGAGCAGAGAGGAAAAAGAATGAAGAATATAAATAAAACAGTGCTACCAGAGAAATGTGGGCTACCATTCACATGGTAACATGCATGATAAGAGTGCCTGAAAGAGAACAGAGAAGAGGTAGAAAAAGAAGAAATAATGGCTAAAAATTTCAGATTTGATTATAAACATTAATCTACACACTCAAGAAACACAACCAAATCCAAGTAGAATAAATTAAAAAATCAATACTTACACACATCAAAATGCTGAAATCCAAAAGTAAATGGAAAATCTTAAAAGTGGTAGCAGAGAAACAGACTTCTCGTGTACAAGAGAACTCTGGTAAGACAAATAACTTTTCATCAGAAACAATGAAGGCCATAAAGCATAAGGATGACATTAAAAAGGTGAGTGTGCAAAACAGGGGACTTGAATTTGTGGGCACTTTCCCCCAGTGACTTCATTCCATATGTTTGTCATTTCTCTCTTTATTTGGCATGATTTCCTCAGTATTCTCCACATTGGTATCTCCTGACAGTTTCTAAATCCTGGTGGGGAAATAGGTAACTGTTCGATTAGAACAAATTCAATAAAATTTTTCCAAAATTGTTCTGGCCCTTCCACCTCTTCTAGGATCAAACATGAACCATTGATTCTTATCTAAATAAACATTATCTTCTCTGGTTTGTCAGGACATAGGTAGGTGTCTGTCATGAACATCTATTGTTTGCGCTTGCTCTGTATGGTATCTACTCCTTCTGATAGAGGTACACCCTGGAGATATTTGGGAGAACCATGCCTCCCGTCTTCTCAGCCCATGTGGTTTTTCTAGGGTTGCTTTAAACTGCTGGCTCCATGGGTGAGCATATAACAGAAATGAACTCAACCCAAGATTTCCATTCTTCTGGTCATATTAATAATTTCAGGGATGAACACATAATTCAAGGCATGCTAAGGAGACTCAATTTGAGCACTTTGTAGAATAAGGAGTTGTTATTTTATCAGGGTTACCCAGCTGGTATCATGTAAGCTTGGGGCTGTCCATGGCCTACCAGGGAGAGAGCCTTCCTGAGTTGTTGGCTGACACAAGGCAAAATAGGAGGGAGAAATTAGGAGAGAGAAATCTAATCCTTGTGTTATTATTTGAGCACGTGAATCCTGTTGTACCTGGAGCCCTGCCTCCTTTTGATCACATGAATAATATAGTAGTCCTTCCTTATCTGTACAGAATATATTGCAAGACCTCCAAGGGATGTCCAAAACCATGGATAGTGCTGAACCCTATGTATATTTTCCTACATGCCCTGTAGTGTTGACATATAGTACCAGAGTTAATCTGTTCTTCTATATTTTATGCCTTGGTGCTTCTTTTGTGTCATTATGCTTGTGCTTTGGGGTCAGTGTCCTTTCAGTAAAATAAGGGTTACTTGAATACAGGTTTTGCAGTATAGCATCAGTTGACCTAATAACTGTGGCAGATACTAAGTGACTAATAAGTAGGTAGCGTACACAGCATGGGTTCACTGGACAGGGCAATTTAGAGAGACTTTATCATACTACTCAGAATAGAGTTGAGCATAAATCTTTTGAATTGTTTATTATGGGATTTGCCATTTAATATTTTATAGTAATTGAAATTTCAGATAAAGGGAGAACTATTGTATATTAACTGCACATCAAGTTTGAGATGGGTTTCTATTAGTCACAACTAGAAAAGTCATTTATGATAATATTCTCTTCTATGCTTTTCTATGTACATTGGGTATATATTCATTTTAAAACTAAAAACATATACATTGTGCAAGAGACAAAACAGAAATAAGTACACAGAAACTGGAAAATGGCTTTTGATGATGTCTTAGCGGTTTTTTTTGTTGTTGTTGTTGGGGGCGGGATTTTTCAAAAAGCCAGAGTAAACTTAATAATGAATTTAAGAAACTGATATCAATTCCATCTTCTGATAGATCATGTGTTGGAGATGTTCATCTGCGTATGAACACATCCATCATTAGGGTCCCTATTTCTTGTTAACCAGGCAGGCCTGGAGAAGTCGTTGAGGCTATGCATGAGGGCAGAATGGGCAAAGGTGATTAGCAAAAAAGCCCTGAACATGAACTCAGGGCCTTGTTGAGCTATGTAGGACATACTAAAAGATCCAAGGAGGCCACATTTAAAAATAGCATAATGAAATTAGTACACTGCAGTCTGCCCTGAGGAGCAGACATGACCTGACTTGATGAAGCTTCACATACAAAATGGATTTTATTTTTAGGGCATTCTATCTGGGATAACAATGGCTGTGCTGATAGGAAGGTGGTGGGTATAGTTTGTCTTAGTGGCTGGCACTTACGCTTGAAAAGAACAAAATAGCATATTTAAACTGTCAAGCCCTAATTGTTTCATTAGATGGTGGTAGTCTTTGACAAAAGGAGCCGGCTAACTGCTGAAAGCAAGAATGATGAGCAGTAATTCTGGCAGGGCACTGGGGCACTGCACTCCTTACCTCTCCTCCTTTGTTTCTTCCCAGTTCATCTCTGTTACAAGGGGAAGTCTCATTTTCTAATGTAATGACTGCTATTAAATTCAGTTAAAAGCCTTTCATGAGCTCTGTGGTATATCTTCTACATATTTTTAGATATGAATGAACTACAAGGCAAGTTCTAGCATTTGTATTCATCTATTGGGTCTCCAGCATCCAGTTTAATATCAATTACACTAATGAAGGGTATTTATTTAGGACTTTGAACCCAGCAGGATCCTAAAATGATTTACACATTTTATACATTATGGATGAAATGTTTTGTTTATCACTAAGTCGTGGCTCCCTTATTTTTGATGTGAATACCACACCACTGCCAAGTGCCTCTCCTAAAAGGAAAACAGAGACCCTACTGTCCCACAGAAGTGAAGAACTTTTTGGTAGGCAGAAGGCAAGAACTCAGCTTAATATCTTGACAGGGCACTATAGAGAAAGCCCCAGGCTAGGCATTTATGGCAAATAAGCAGTTTCCACATATTAATTTTATAAAGCATTTCTGCTCTTCCCTCTAATGCTGCACATCTGTGAGGTATCAGGGGAGAGACTGAGTGGGGGTGGTGAGGAAGGGGGGGTTCTGATTTATTCCTTGCTGCTCAGTGGAATAAAGACCCACAGCATGTTTTCCATTTACACACATTTGAGAATTTAGAGGCTGCTTAGAATGAGAGGGTGGTTATATTTCATCAAGAGACATCATAAAAGCTTTCTCCAGTTTGAAACACAAAAAGTCAGATCCCATAGATAGCTATTTTTTCTCAGGTACAAGGAACCAAATGTGATTAATGCCTTTTTCAAGGGCCCAAGTCTGTCTTTCCCCATCCAGAGAAGGCTCAGGGAGGGA
This sequence comes from Sciurus carolinensis, assembly GCF_902686445.1. Classification (NCBI taxonomy): domain Eukaryota; kingdom Metazoa; phylum Chordata; class Mammalia; order Rodentia; family Sciuridae; genus Sciurus; species Sciurus carolinensis. Next base: position 91,071,234 of record NC_062218.1, on the reverse strand, counting down.
TCTTCCCTGCAGCTCCAGGCCTCAGTTCTTGGCGGGATGAAGGAAGACTTTTCCGCTGGGTGGGCTGCATGGACCTCTGGTTTGGAGGCTGCTCCTCTAAGTTCAGAGAGTTGATTTATCTTTGATTCAGGTTTTTAAATTAGCCTTGTTTAAAATCGTCTATCTTTTTCCAAGGACAGCTTTGCTTTTAGCCAAGCCTCACATTACACACTGTATATAAATTTCATCTGAGTTGTTTTCCAGATTCAAGGGTCTGAAATGTTGAAGCCTAAGTTTATCATCATCCAGGCTGAACTGAAGCAAGTTTGTCCTTGTCAGACATTGGTCCTGAGCCTGAATGCATCCTCTGCTTTATTGGTTCCCATTCCAAAAAAATGATGATTTTGTTGGAAAGATGCTCCTCATTTAAAGTCACCCCACCTGAACTTAGATGGGAAGAGATGGGGTATTAGAATTTAAAAGCTCCATTCAGTGAGAAGAAACTAGTTCTCAAAAAATATGAAAAGTGCGTTGAGGAGGAAAGAGACATCCTGAGCTTCACTGAAAACTGAAGTGGAACTATGATGGTACACGCAGTCTTTCTGCCTGTCCTGGATAAGAAGTGCTGCAAAGTTCAAGGGAAATGCAAAAAGAAACTGCAGTCTGCCTGCAGCATGGCATATGCCTCAGAGAACAGGCATGCAAAAAAGTGACCATTCCAGGCAGAAGCAGGGAAGCTAGCAGGGTGGGGCAAAGCACTTTCCCAGCACACTTTGTCTTGTTACCAGTGTGGACAGGACTTCAGCTACTGCTTTCAGCGTGTGCTGACACAGGGTTTCTCCTGCTCCTATGACTCATTGCCATTTCCACAGGCTCAGCTGCCACCCCTCAGGTTCCATAGAGGTGAGAAATGATCAAAGTCTGAAGATGGGTTCTTGTCATTGGGGACCATTTGCGATAGGGAAAGATAGTCTTGTTTTCAAGCATTTATTTGGTATGATATAGATAAGAATACATTTCAATGATTTAATTCCCTACCTGGTTTTCCAAGTAACAAGACCTACCAATAAAAACCTCTAGGGATTATTACAACTCACCAGTTCTGTAGTTTCCCAACAATACAAAAATAGATGGGAGGAGAAAGGGATTTATGTAAAGATTATAAAATGTCTTTACCTCTGAAAGAAAATCTTGTAGATATTGAAGATTGCACATATTACCAGTTTCTTTCTTTCCAAAATGCAAACAAATAAACTTGAACTTGGAAGCTGTAGTTAGTAACCTGGTTGTGGATATTGATGCAAATTGCCTAATCTAAGATTGAATTCAGAGATATGGAAATACATTTCTTCTAGGCCTACATAGGACTTTACTGTTCATCAAAATTGCCTTCTGTAGGTTAATAGGTCCCCTTAACTTTTTATCTTTATGTTTTTTCACTCTGAAAAATTAGTATTCACATTTTTTCATGAATTATTGTGTTATATACATAAGTTCATCAAATATTAAATAAACATTTTGGGTGAAATCTTCTCTAAGTTTAAGGAGTTATCATTAAACTGTTGACAAAAACATTTCCATAAAATTACCAAATTGTAATCTTGGCTATAAGTTGTCTCAGGAATTTTCCATCATGAACTGTTTTGTCTATTGATGGTCTTCACGAGACTACGAATGGATTTATAGAATGATAGAGCTCTGCGTGAGTTTAAGAGCACCTAACTCAAAGAGGGAAAGACAGGACTAGCAAAGTTAAGTGGGCAGGTAGTTAGAGACAGAGCAGGCCTCCTGTATCCATTTCAGAGTCCATCTAGGAGTATCCGCTATGAAGGTAAAATTGATCTTAGGATTCTGTTTCCATTTTGTGAACTTTCTTGTCTTTTTAATAACTCTTCAGACTTTCTTTAGGTAGAAGAGTAGTCAATCTTAGCAACTGGTCTTGTGTTAATATTTGAATGAATGTTATCTTTTACTTAAATACAAAGAATTATCAAATTGCAAACACTCGAATACTGAATTTCTGCCTCAGATGGGAGCAGAATAATTCAAGAAAGAGATTCCACCAAGTGAAGCCCCCACATCTGCCCCCGCTATAATCTTTCCTTAGAAATGTGACCACTGGAAGATCTCTAGATATGCTTCAACCCAGAAGTTTGAGAGTCCATGATAAAGTATGTGGGGAAATGTTGTTTGCCTGAATGCTTTATTTATGGCTCCCAAATATAACATTCTTCCCCTCATTCCCTGCCACTCATCCATTAAATCTCCTATTCTTGCTTTTATTCACCTAGGACATCCATCTTTTATTCTTGTGAAAATGATAAAAGTTCAAATAATTTGGGCAGGATTAGAATATACAATATAGTTTTAAGTCATTCTCTGTTTATTGTTTTTGGTACACATCCTAGATTTTAATAATAGGATTATTGTAAAATGGCTTCAACATTAACTGCTAAGACTCAAATAATGGGAAAAGGAAAAATCTAAAAAATACTGAAATTTTCTTATTCTTCAATGTACTTACACAAATAATGGTTTGTAAAATATTAATGCTTCAAACTCACACTAAGTCAGCCTATAGTAATGTGCCTGACATCATATAAATCCAGCATATCAAATGCATGATACTAAAAAAAAAAAAAAAAAAAAAAAATGCATGATACTGATGGATTCCAGGAGTACTGGTGGGGGAGGGGTATTAAAAATTATGACTCAATTTGTCATGATATGCTAGAGTTGAATGATTGTTGATGTAGACAAAAGGATAACAATTCCTCAAAGGGTTATAGGATGCAGCTCATAAAAAGGCACTCTAATTTTGTGCTGAGAAGGGGGAAATATTGAATACTATGAAGTAAGCTGCTAAAGGAGAATTTAAATGATACTATAATTTCCATGCTACATCTCCTAGATCTCTCTCCCAAACTCTGCTTTTCAGTTTCACCTCCCCTTGTGAACCAGATATCAATAATGAGATGTCTTTCTATCACCTCAACTGTAATAGCTCTTAAGTAAAGTCTGTATTGCCTTTGAGCTCTGTTGTCTGACTCTGATGAAAGTCCTCTCCAGTTTTCTCAAATTTGAAATCATGAAGTTACCTCTTATTTGTGTCTCTAAGTTGTCAAAGAAACCTGAGTACTTTTTGAAGAACTGATTTGTTATTCTTTACATATTTTTAAATGATATCATTATTGTGATTTAGGCCACTCTCTCAAATAAACCATTGATGTCCATACCAGGAGTTGTCATTCATTGTTCACCTGTCCTCTGGGTTCTATGAATCTGTTAAGTTTCAGTAAAAGATATTTCTCTATATAGTTTTGCTGAATTTTGCCAAAAATTCATGTTCTCCTCTAATCCTCAATAATAGTAGATTTCTACCAAAAAAACCACTAAATGATTGCCTGCCATATGATGTTTGATGTTATTTGCACATACTATAATCTTCCTTCTGAAATGTAAGCTCCCAGGGTGCAGGGACTGTCTCTTGTGTTTATTCTAAATTTCCTACATACCTACACGGTGCTGGAAAGTAATAGGTATGCTAAAATGGTATGTTAATTGGCTTCATATTTGCTGAGAACTAGTAAAATCATAATTTATATTTCCTATGAAAATGAGCTTCATGTCGAGTTTCAGAAAATTTAGGGTGAACCAAAAACATGTATATTTGAATTTTGGGTATTTTTGTTTTATCTCTAAGTCACTTGACATTTTGGCCCTACTGAAAATGAGTATTATTAAAAATCTTGTCAGATTACATGTTGAGGGGCCACAGATGTGGCCAATAAGATTCCTGATAGTCAAATGTGAATTGGGAAACAGTGAAGATGCAAATATTTTAAACCTCTCTGAGGTTCCATGCTGTATTGAGCTTATCTTCTATAACTGCTATGTATATTAACACAAATAGCTTTATGAGCATTTTAGAAAGAAATTCAGTTCAGTGGTATAGAGATTCAAAAAGAAGATGAGTGATGATGCATCTGATTCACAATAAATCTGTGTGAGACTTTGAATTTTAGGCAATAACTATATTTATTTTTATTGTATTTTTTATGAGAAGCCTTTGGAAAAGCTTATGTTCCATGATCTGATGTTTATGGTCAGTTCAATCTTTCTTTGAAGATGAGCTACACCCATAAAATGGGTTGTGACTCATCCGGATGCTTATGACTACATTATGCTCATTTGTAAGGATCAAATCTTTATGACCTTATGGACACACCTTTTTTTGACAAGCCTGAGGTGCCCAGACTTGGGACGTAAGTATGTGTCACTACAGGCTCAGGAACGAGCGTGCTCTTCCATTATCCAGGCTGACCTAAGTGTCTCTGGCTATATAAACTAGTCTGTCTGCTCTGAATATTAATCATGTTCACTTTAAACTTGGGAGTCTTTTAAAAGAGAAGCTTCCCACTCCTCAACAATAACAAACAATTTAACATTGTGTTTAGCAACTTGTCAGCCACTCCATCTCTGTCAAAGGCATCTCTTTAGTGATTATATCTCAATCATGGCTGGGCCAGCTTGCAATACGCATTATAGAGAAGTGAGGTGTCCATAAAAGCATTTAATAACATTTTTTAATGGGAAGAAAAAAATGGAAGAGGAGAGAGCAGAGGAGAGGAGAAAGGATGGGAGAAGGAAAAAATGGAGAATAGTAATTATAGTTAACACTCCTTGGACTCTATTTTCCAAGATTCTAAGGCCTTCATATGGATTGACTCACTTAATCCTCATAACTCCATGAAATCCTGCAATTAGTATTTCCCATTTTTATTTCTGGTGGGAAAAAAGAGGTATAAGAGTAAGTACAGATTTTGGACTTGCATCTGAGTAGTCTGACACCAGAGCCCAAGTTTTAAACCTACATGGCATGTTTTCTCCATGTAAAACAATTGCTAACTGCTCTTTGAAAACAAAATGATTTAATTAATTTATTTTAATAGTCATAGCACAAAATAAACTGAAGTTTGAATCTTTTATCTGTTTAAGCATAGTTCCACAAGATGCCTAGACAATGAACATTGAAATATTTCACCAATTATGTGATCTTGAGTCCATGAAATGGAATTATTTATTTGGTTGATGGTGAGTGGAATGATTTGCAAAGAGTTTTCACAAAATGGAGAAATAATGAATGTTATTTGAAATCTTAAAATGGTGAAGAACTGCATCTACTTCTTGGATCCAATTGACTTCTTTTTATCAAGTCTTATTCTTTTTTATTATTTTTAAACATTTTATTGGTTCTTTTTAGTTATATGATAGTAGAATCCATTTTGGTGTAATTATAAAATCACAGAATATTCTTTTTTTTAATTCAGTCTCTAGTATCTCTCTTTCCACTCCCCTCCTCTTACCCAACCCCTTCCATCTATTGATCTTTCTGCTATTTACCCATATTCATTTTAAAGATTAATTTCTTGTGGATATATGTGATGGTGAGACTCACTGTGGTATATTCATATATGTACCTAGGAAAGTTAGGTCGGATTCATTCCACTGTCTTTTCTTTTTCCACTCCCTCCTTCACCTTCATTCCCCTTTGTCTACTCTACTGAACTTCTGTTCTTTTATTTTTTAATCCTCCTGCCCATTTTGGGTTAGCTTCCACATATTAGAGAAAACATTTAACTTTAGTTTTGGGGGATTGGCTTATTTCACATAGCATGATAGTCTGCAGATCCAACCAATTACTGGCAAATAAAATAAAGTCATTCTTCTTTATGGTTGAATAATACTCCATTGTGTATAGATACCACATTTTCCTAATGCATTCATCTGTGGAAGAGCACCTAGTTTGGTTCCATAGCTTAGCTATTGTGAATTGTGCTGCTGTAAACATTGATGTGGCTGCATCATTATAATATGCTGATTTTAAATCCTTTATCAAGTCTTACTCTTGATCACTTTCTTAATTTTATTGTAGAATGTCATGCAGATGTGCTGCAGACTTTGTAAATGTCAAAGCATTAGCCAGCAAATATTAATTGATTAAATGTTCACTTCCCCTCCTAATGTGCATGTCTAGAGAGATGGGTTTTGTAGGTGCTTTGCTAAGAATTGATTGGAGGAGTTGGTCATGCAGTCAAAAGTAAAGAGTATAGCATGAATATGAAGTGTATAATGGTTTATCTACAGACTATTGAAAAAGCAGTTTGGTTTTGATAGTCAATATCTCTTCATGTAAGCTTAGCAGAGCAAAACTAAAAGATTGAAATATTTTATTTTTTTGTATGAAATTATTTTCAGTCATCACTAGTTGAGTACTATGTCAACTCTAATAGAATTTTTTTTGTTGTTTTGCTGCTTAACATCCAGATTTTACACTGAGAAGAACTTCTCACCCAGTTAGCTCATGGGATCGTGGTAGATTTGACTGTATTTCTCATTCTATGGCAGACTATGTGGTGAAAACCTAAGCCAATCAGCATATCACATTCCTTTAGTACTTTGCAATTAATTTAAACGTGAGCTAAGCCAATCTATTGGCACTTGGGCTATTTAGATTCATGGGAACTTAGACCTGGGAGCTTCTAGAAGCTAGTTTAAAGCATGAGAACACTGAAGATATCAAGTTGAGACATGGTGAAGAAAGAAAACAAAAACTCCTGAAAAAAGCCATTCAGGCTCTGGATCAATCTTGGTTTGAATCCAGAATACTTCTATCTCATTCAGTTATTGTAAGCCAGAAGATTTCAAATTTTCAAAGCAAATTTGGGTTTTGGTAACTTGCAATTGGAAGAATCTTAAATATAAGAAGTAAAAAAGAAGTGGAAAAGAAAATAAAGCATTAAACTTCTTAAAACATATTTAATTTTCCCATCATGATATTATGGTGTTAAGGTAAATGGAACTATCTGAAATTATCTTGCACAGTATCTTTGCTGTTTGTTTGTTTTGTTTTTTACTATCTGTACCTAGCAGAAGCTTCCCTAAGTTGCTGTCAATATCCTTGATGGCACCTGCTGAAGTGAAATGGGGGGCCTAGAAGTCCATGTTGGTTCCATGTGATTTTAGCACCGGCCACCACTTTTAGTGACCGGGCAAAGGTTGTGTCAATTTCAAAGTTGAGCTGAGTGAATGCTTTGTCTCATTTGAGAATTTGAATTAAGATAGTGAAATAAAGTCAGAAAATGATGATACCTTGAACTGCAGGCTGTGCTGAATAAGTGGCAGTTTTCATCTTTTATATAAAAATCATCCCACTGGAAACTATCAACATAATTTATGCATGTAGGTACACATAAGTTTGAGTAGTCCTCTTAAATGATCACTGATCATATATTTGAACCTCTTGAATTGAACTATTGATAAATAAGGTTGTAGTCACAATCTCATCTTTCAGTAAATATGTACCTACCTATATGCACTTTCTGAAAAAATGATTTGAAGAAATACATCCTTCAGCACAAACCTGCTCTGCACAGTTGCACTTGGTGTGGCAGCCCAGATGTACTTGGTGTGGGTTCTGTTCACAGGGTAACACTCAGCTACATAGGAGAAACAGGAGACTTCAATTGACAAGGTGAGGAGAGAAAAAGAGACAGTCAGAAACACGGACCTAATAATAGATGAAAGAATTCATCCAAGTTTCTTCCCCATTTCACTCCTTCTGTAAGTTGGCTAAGTATCCTGTTTGTTCACTCATTCATTTATTCACTCACTTGTCCTGGAGCTTATAATGTGGAAGAAGAAATTGATATAAAGAAAAAAAGGAAGGAAGAAAGGGGGAAAAGGAAGAAAGAAAAGAAGGAAGAAATATAAGGAGAGGGATGGAGAGAGAGAGAGAATTGGAAGTGATCTGCAGAAAATGTATGTCAGAATGATGCTGTTTTCATTGGCTGGCCAAGATTTGTATTTCTAAAGTGACATTTGACAATTAAAAGTAGTGATAAAGTAGGCTACTATAAAAGCTGGCAAGAATTTCAAGGAGAGAGAACAAAAATGCCAAGATAGGAACAGTGCTGGTACTGAGAATCAGCAAGATCCAGGTGGTTAGTGCACAATAAGCCAGAAAGAGCCTGGTGGAACCTGAGATTGGAGAAATATGTAGGCAGCAGATGTCAGGCGGCGAAGGTCAAGCTCTGGACATTTTGAACATGCAATTTGGAAAAGCTTTTATTTTCCAATGATAGTAGTTTCGAAATCGTGAATATTTACAGTTTGTTTCTGTTTCTTGAAAAAAAAATCCTTGATTAGAAGAGTTGTAAAACGTTTTTCAAAAAAGAATCAATTTCTTTCTTAATCACTATCACATAAAAATCTTACGTGTAAGAGATTAGTGTTTCTGTTGAAAAGTTATTAATGATAAGAATAACACTATTTTAGTGAACAAAAAATATAAACTCAGTTAAAGATTATAGATGAGGACCTAATCTTCAATTTTATTTTTTAAATTTTTATTGCTTGCATGATATTGAAAAAATTGATTCACTCCAACAAATAGGTACAAATGGAAAATGATGTTAACAGTTCATGTCAAAACCTCAGATTTTTTTCATTAAAGATAACTAGAAATTTGAAAGTGGAGCAATAGTTAATTTTCTATAAAAATTTGAATTCTTATCAATATCTAATATGACTATATTCTTCATTATTAATGTAAAAGGAAGGCAGTAACTTATAACATTTAAAAAATATTAAAAATTAATGTCATTATTGTATCAGAGGATATATGTCAGGCTTACTTGTTACTGTGCAGTTGACAGTTACAGTGTGGGCAGAATCCACAAGTGTATGTGCTGAGTGTATGTGGGATGCCATTAACAGTACAAAGCAGGCTTGTGCTAAAGTATGTACTTCCTCAAATCATTTTTTCACAAAGTGCATGTAGTTAGGGACAAATTTATTGAAAGACAAGATCATAACAATAATTGTCTTAATCAACAGTCTAATTTAAGAAGTTCAAAATATGATCAGAGATCAAGAGGACTATGTAAACTAGATGTACCTACGTACATTGATTGTGTTGATAGTTTCCAGTGGGCTGGTTTTGATATAGAAGTTTTTAATTGCGCTTTTTCCTATACTGTATTTTAAAAATAGTATTAAAATTTTTTTTGAAAAATTAAATTTGTAACTTAAACTTTTGCAAGAGCCAAAATTAATTACTTCCAGTAATACCTGGGTAATTCTTTAAAAACTAATGATTGGATTAACCCTCAATATCACAGATCATGAAAAAAGTCCAGTGAGGAAAATTGGGAAGATCTAGGAAGTTCTAGGACTAGCATACAGGTTTGTTTTTCTCATAATTTTCTGACATTTTTCACTTTGCACATTGTTTATGTTTTCTTAGTACCAAATAATGACAATATGGTCCAAAACTTTTGACCTTTTAGCAATCAACTTTTTCAGGCCTTCCAATATAATTTATGAAACACATTGTAATATCTTTGCATTTATTTCTATGGTATCTATAAAAGTTTGTTAAAATCCACAAGGAACTTCAAGTTATTGGAAATGGCTTTTATATTAAAAATATGTAGTAGGAAAAAAGCCAAAATGTCTCTTACATCCAACTTGACACCTGTTCTTGAACTGAGTAGCAGTAGCAAGCAATTACTCCAGTAGCAAGTAATTTCCAGTGAGTAAGGACTTTGCCTTATTTATATTTGAATAACCAGCTTTTAGAGTAATGTGTGGCATGTAGCAGCTATTCAGTAAGTTGAGTTTTTTTGGCTACTCAGGTAGAAAAAGCAGCTCAAGATTTAATTACTAGTGATCTTAGCTTAGATGAGTTTGTAAATAAAAATTGTAATATTCAACTTTATTAAAAGTTGGGGAGTGGCGTTTGTTTACATTCTTATAGCATTATCAATTAATGTATAGTTTCAGATGTTAGAGCTTTCAAGTCATTTTCTATACAACTGTAAAGAGCTGAGAGATCACTCTTAGCCCTAAGACATCTGAAATTTTTTAAGTTTTCTAATTCAGGTTAATGACCAATCCTGATTTTAATACACCGTCCGTGTTTTTTAAGAGTATTATTCTAAAACTTCCACTCTTAATGGCTGACATCCTAAAAGCTGAGGCATAATAGACTGATTCATCTTAGCTCATTGTGATTGGCATGGATGCAGAGCTATATTAATGCTGGCCCATTTTCAATGGATGCCATGGATAACTTGGGTTTCCTTTATTCAATGGCCGATCTACTAATTAATTTCTTTGCACAACTTGGAATTTGGGTGTGTATGTAATAAAAACTGAAGATGGGGGAAATTATGGAATCAAAACTATATTTACATGTTAAGTGTATCTAGTTGCTAGGTTGTGATCCTGTTCAGAACTTTTTTCCTTAACAACAACCTGTCTTAAAAGCTTGCTTTTGTTTGACACTATGGATATCATTGATGTGGTGTGCAACTTATTTTGTCTTTGACATTAACTCTTCTCTTTCTTCCTTATTCCTGAGATGCCACTCCTCGAACCAACAGTGGTCCTTTGTGTTTCCATGCCAGTGGCTTACCGCTGCGTTCATGTGTTGGTTTATTGCCAAGGATGAAACCCAGAAAACTTTATGGAAATGCTGATGCATGGAAAAGTGCAAATGGAGAAATATAATAAGGCTAAGGTCTCAAGTATCTAGCAGGTTTGTCTCATTACCACAGTGGTGAAGATTTCCTGAATTGCTTCCTTCACTTGAGTAGGCACTACTCCTTCAGTAAATGATCCTGTCTGAATTGTGGGAAGGTCTTGGGAATAATGAGCACTAATGTATCTTGGCTCTTTGGGAAAAACAACTGATGTGGGTTGAGTTGTGTCCTCCAAACCGATGTATCAAATTCCTAACCCTCACTACCTGTGAATGTGACCTTATATGTAAATAGGATATGTGAAATTGTAATCAAGTTAAGATGATGTTACACTTGATTAGGGTGAATCCTAATCCAAGTCTTCAAAAGAAGAGACACAAAGACAGGCACACAGGGAGAACATGATGTGATGAGAGGCAGAGATTGGAGTGATTTGTTTACAAGCCAAGGAATGCCAAGGATTAATGGCAACACCAAAAGAAAAAGAGGAAAGTGTGGAACAGATTCTTCCCAGAGCCTCAGAGAACACATAACCCTACTGACATTTTGATTTTGGACTTTAAGCCTCCAGAATTATGAGAGAATAAATTTCTGTTATTTTATGCTACCTGATTTGTAGAAATTTGTTATGGTAGCCCTAGAAAACTAATATATGAAGATGAAGATGGTGGATGATCTGAAGATAATGAATTTTGACCTTGTTTAGTCATTTTATTCTTATATTTTTCAAAGTGGTTTTTTTGTTTGTTTCATATACCATATATATTTTCATGTACCATATATGTTTCATATACCACATATGTTTTCATGGTTTTTCCTTCCTTCCTTTATTATCTGGCAGACAGGAGCAAGATCATTCCCTCACCTTGAACTAGTTGAGCTGCTCAGTGCCCTTCTCCTGGCCCTTTTTGGATGTGTTTCCTAGATCTTAACTGCTTGCTCTTAGGACTGCCCATGCTCAGCACTGCATGTTCAGGAAAGCTCCTATCACTTTTTTCTTCCTGCTTTCTCTCTCTATTAAAATGGACTGGCCTTGGGTTGTATTCCCTTAAATGCCTGAACTTTGCCAGGAAATATGCTAGCTGATCTGCTGGGTAAATCTTGGGTTACTGTGTAAGTGACCATTGCTGAGCTAAGATGTAATGTCTTAAAGGTCACACATTTGTTTTCATAGAGTCCATTCATCGTCAGTCATGCCTTCGACCAAAAACAGTAAGTCATGAAGTAGAAATTTCATGATAGAGATGGTGAAGGTGAAAAGAAGGGCAGATATCTTGGGACAAACACACCTGTCATATCCTTCAGGTTTATCACACAGCCAACTGCCTACTGTCCCCTGTCTTTGAACCCTGCTGGTGGGAGTTCAAGTACTATCCCAAGAGCAGGCTACAGGAAGAAACACCCAGAAGTCTAAATACAGTATACTCTGATAATTACCTCCTGAATAGAAAGAGCTTAAATCTGGGTCGCTATCCTTGTGCTTGTTTCTATTTCACTTCCTCTGTAATTGGATACTTCCTTTTACAAAATTCTACCTTTGTGAATAGCTTCCCACTACCACCAGAGGATGTGAATGAAAGAATCTACACATGTAATAATGACACACGTAGCCTCTTGTTGCAATTATATTCTAGGTTTCTTTAATTTATCAGACACTAAAATAAATGGTTGCAAAGTCTGATTGGTAAATCTTTTTGTTAAGTGTGCGCACGTGTGTGTCCTGACTTATGATGGTTGAACCTACAATTTTTCAACTTCATGATGGCACAAAAGCACTAGATAGTCAGTAGAAACCATACTTGAAGTTCTGAGCTTTGATCTTCTCCCAGGTTAGCAATATACAGTATGACACTCTTGTGGTGCTGAACAGAGGTGGCAAGCTATTACTCTCAGGCCGTCACATGACCACCAGGCAAACAACTGTTATTCTACTGCAGTGTGTTGCTAAACTATGATGTTTGGTAGCTTAGATGCATTAAATGCATTTTGACATGGTATATTCAACTTGCCGTGGCTTCCTTGGGAGGTAACCCTATCATAATTTGAAGAGGATTTGTATACATACATTATAGGTATGTGCTACTAAATAAATAATATTTATAATCTTATAATTGGGCTGATTTTTGAGTAATTTTAATAAACAAATTAACAGATTTTTTTTCCTGGCATTGTGTACACAGAGCCTGATTCAGAGGATAGATGCCTAAAGCTAATTGCACATCCATCATGACCTAGTCTTATACAACTTGACATTTTTCACTTCTGTTTTCTAGGGTTTAGGTGATTGAATATCTGTCTTCTCTCATTGAGCATCCACTCAGGAAATAGCTCAATGAGTGTAGTGCCCAGCAACGAGATTTAAATAATGACAACTCTTACTGATTTTCTGCCAGAGTAAATAGCTGTAAGTAATATTTGAAATAATAATGCTGGACTAAATAATCATCTTCAGTTAATCAATGTGAATACATCCTTGGACTAATTCAGGTCTAAAAATCCAGAAAAGTATCAATCTTGAAAAAGGTACTATTTTCCTTCTATTTTGTCATTACTGACAGCAATCCTAGACTATTACAAACAAGCCATGTTTATTTATTTTTTTTTTTTCAACATTAACTTTTTTTTTTTTTTTTATTTTTTTTTACGTTTACATAGGGTAATGATGTTTATTATATTTTTCCCCTCTCCCCCACTCCTCCCACCCCTCCCACCCCTCCCACCCCTCTTTTCCCTCTACACAGTCCTTCTTTCCTTCATTCTTACTGCTCTCCTTAGCCTAACTCTAAACCTAACCCTAAACCTAATGCTAGCCCCTCCCACCCCCCATTATATGTCCTCATCCGCTTATCAGCGAGATCATTCGTCCTTTAGTTTTTTGAGATTGGCTTATCTCACTTAGCATGATATTCTCCAATTTCGACCATTTGCCTACAAATGCCAAAATTTTATCATTCTTCATTGCGGAGTAATATTCCATTGTATAAATATGCCACAGTTTCTTTATCCATTCATCAACTGAAGGACATCTAGGTTGGTTCCACAATCTGGCTATGGTGAATTGAGCAGCAATGAACATTGATGTGGCTGTATCTCTGTAGTATGCTGATTTTAAGTCCTTTGGGTATAGGCCAAGGAGTGGGATAGCTGGGTCAAATGGTGTTTCCATTCCAAGCTTTCTGAGGAATCTCCACACTGCTTTCCAGAGTGGTTGCACTAATTTGCAACCCCACCAGCAATGTATGAGTGTTCCTTTTTCACCACATCCTCGCCAACACCTATTGTTGCTTGTATTCTTGATAATCGCCATTCTAATTGGGGTGAGATGAAATCTTAGGGTAGTTTTGATTTGCATTTCCCTTATTACTAGGGATGTTGAACATTTTTTCATATATCTGGTGATTACTTGTACATCTTCTTCTGTGAAGTGTCTGTTCATTTCCTTAGCCCATTTGTTGATTGGATTATTTGTATTCTTCGTGTAGAGTTTTTTGAGTTCTTTATAGATTCTGGAAATTAGCGCTCTATCTGAGGTATGGTTGGCAAAGATATTCTCCCACTCTGTAGGCTCTCTCTTCACATTTCTGATAGTTTCCTTTGCTGAGAGAAAGCTTTTTAGTTTGAATCTATCCCAGTTGTTTATTCTTGCTTTTATTTCTTGTGCTATGGGAGTCCTGTTAAGGAAAGCCATGTTTATTGATAGATAGAATTAAAGCATTCTAAAAGGAGAAAATGTGTAAAAGTACTCTGGAGATAGAACCGCTGCTGGATTCACTATCACAGTTCAAATACTTGAATTTGCCTTTTTATATCCTCATTCAGAAAATGGATAAAGTAATAGAGTTTATAGTTATAGTATAGTTAATAGTATATTAAATGAGTTAATATACCAGAAGATCAACATAGTGGGCACATGATAAGCATTCAATAGTGGTATCTATTGTTACCAGTACTATATTTCTTGCTAATAAAGGGACAGATCCTTCAGACTCCTAGGTGAAATGGGAATAGGAGCTGAAACTCTTGTTTGGTTAAGCACATTATTTTCTGAAAACAAAGGCTGCTTCTTGCAAAGGAAGGCTTGTGGCAATACATGTTGGGGTCATAGAAATGTATGGCAGAGACCAAAATGGCTGGGAGTTGAATGACTGAGGAAACTATGTAGCAGTAACAAAGGAGTGGTTTCTCTTCTACCACTCATGTTCTGAGCTGATCTGTCACTGATTCTGAGTCTTCATCTGATATTCTTATCAAGAGCTGTTTCAGTTAGGCACAGTGGCACACACTTGTAATCCCAGCAGCTCAGGAGGCTGACGCAAGTTTGAAGGCAGCCTCAGCAAAAGTGAGGTATTAAGCAACTCATTGAGACCCTGTCTCTAAATGAAATACAAAATAGGGCTGGGGATGTGGCTCAGTGGTCAAGTGCCCCTGAATTCAATCCCCAGTACCTGCCCCAAAAGAAAGAAAGAAAGAAAGAAAAAGAAAAAAAAAAAAAAACACAGCTGTGTTTCAGATGAATATTATGATTCCATAAGAAATGACTGTCTTAGAAAACATTTGACAGAGTCCAAATCTTTGCTAGCATATTTTTTTATTTACAGAAAGTCAAAGTCAGACTACCAAACAAAAGACTTATTCCAAAAGTGGTATTTGTCACTAAGTTGGAGATGACCACAATACTATGACTGAAGATGAACCAGCAAAGAGGAAATCAGGTTAGAATGCAGGGAGGCTGAGTTAAATGATGGGTCATATGCAGCGATGAGTTTTCTGTGGACTTGTATCTTACTAGGGTGAGGATTCAAAATCCAGCACCTAAAAATACTGCATAGTCAAAATTACTTCTAAAAAAAATCCCTTTTATCCCCCATGAAGTATCAGATAGATGGTTTTGTGCATATAGTCCTGTGTAGGATGTATATAAGAAAAATTAATCACATTTGAAAAATAGTACATACCCCAAAATGTAATTTTACAGCATTTTGTAATATTTTGAACTGAATCCTGAGCACAAATAGCTGAATTCACTTAAGTTAAATGCATCTATTTCATGATTTTTACAACTGTGGTGGCATCCTGGGCTCACTCTTGTTCTCTAGGATGCATGTTGTTCATTTTTTTCTTAGTTCGCATATTTTTTCATGCATATTGACACCTGAAGACTAATGTATTTTTTCAGAAGGAAGGTATTTGATAGAAGGTGATGTGATATGTACCTATTTTGTTCTCCAAGGTTTTCAATGTTACAATTGAGTATCAGCTTTAACAAAGGAGCATCTAGGAAAGTAAAAGCAGACCTTTTCATATCCATGTCCACTAATAAGGGAATTGGCAAAGTTTCCATGTTAGGAGACTGGCAAAAGGAAAAAAAGAAAAAGCTGCATGTGTCCTCACTGTAAGACAGGTAACTAAAGTGAGTGAGCATCTCTGCTGAATTCTTCTTGGTGGTTTATTATCTGATAAGAATAGAGATGGTTAATACAGGAACAGTCTTAAATACTGAATGAGAGGCCGGTGACTATGTGTGATCACAGGACATCAGGGAACCCCTTATCATCTAGATTTACTCTATAATAAATATCGAATTTATTAGAAGAGATTAATTTCTTTATTTCAAGGTTAGTCCTCCTTTGGAGTAGTAACACATTAGAATTATCAGTTACAGTGCTAGAATCAAGTTAGATGAGCAGTTTCTTTCTGCAAAGGTAAAATGACCTTTTCAGGCTACCTTGAAGCTGGTTAAGCATAAAGAAATGCCAGTGGAAGGAACACCTACCACTTCTAGGTCTGAACTTCAAAGGTCTGAACTTCAAACCCCTGTCTGGTCCTCCAGGCTCTGTTTCTCTGCATTGGCGATTGAGAAAGTTCTTCTATCACAGGTGCCACCACTACAAAATGGAAATAACCCGAATCCCTGTGTCCTCACTTGGCGTTCAGCTTCCTCGAAGAGCAGCTTACTCACATCAGACTGGATTTTGAAGTTAGTTGTAGTAGCTAAGGTTATTTAGCCTACTACAGACATTTATGTCAGAAGTGGAATACTGCCATTAAAAATCTCACTAGAGCCTGGGGAACGGCACTCCGTGGTAGAGTGCTTTCCTAGCATGTGCAAAGCCCTGAGTTTGATCTCCAGCAGCACACCACCACCACCACCACAAAACAAACAAACAAAACCACATACCCCTAAATAGGGTTAGGTTGACTCAATTGTCGAAATGTAAGTAACAAGAAATCTAATATTAGAGAATGTAAAGATGGCTGTCCACATGATGCGATGATAAAATATTTATTACACTGTCACTTGGCAATAAATTGGGGTCAGAACAAGTCCCTACTTAGCCTGCAGTTCCAGGAAAAATGATTGAAATGAATCAGAGCATTACTGTGGACTCACTATTACAGGCTATATTTTTCAAGGTTTTAAAACAAGAGATGAACTCAGGAAAGAACTGAGTAATTTACAAGCAGAAATGAAAGGTAACAGATGGAGTTCAGAAATGTTTGGTTGGAAAGCTGTTTTGAAATCCAAAACAAGAGTAGTGGGTTTAAAAACTTGTTAGTTTAATGGAGTAACTCAAGGAGAATAGATTAAGGGTGCAGTGTTCCCTTAGATGGCTATTGAGTAATTCTTGCTGGAAATCTACTGATTAGGAAGATTACCTCATCCTAGGTTAAATTGATGAGTGATGCATGAGAATAAGAAAGCCAAATAACAAAACCAACTGAAGAATTATATCTGAAAAACATAGTTGGAAGGATTTACTAGCTCATGGCAAATGCATTGGAAACCTATTAAGTCATTTAGGGAATTGTATTGCCAAAAAAACAATAAATCAAGACCAAAGAAGTCTTCGGATATTTGGGTTTTAAGTCACCTTTGGGCCCTATAGCAGATACTGCCATTACACACCATCCCTATCTCCATAGTTTATGTCAGGACACAGCAGACACATCTTATATCTATGTTTCTCTGCTCTTGGGGTTTTTGCTTGCTTCAGGACTTCTTGGATTTAGTGACTTATGAGTGATCTAAAATCAAAGAGGGACAAGATATTTTGAATATACTTCAACCTCTGTACTTCTCAAGGCAATCATGTTCCAAGTAGTCTCCTGAAGGGTCTTCAGAAGTTTTGAGCTGCAATTTCTCTGTCAGATAAATTACTTATAAATGCTCCCCTTACTTTCTTTCCTTCCATGTCTTACTTCTCTATTACTTATCATTCTTCTTGATATCATCTCCCAGATAAAGTTTGCATCTAAATCCTTTACCAATGTTTGACTTTTAGGGGACACATACCAAGGCAGATCTCCACCTTCCATGAATAGCAGGAAAGATTAGAATGTTCCACAGCCTCCAAGGAAGTCATGCTCTGAAAAATCTCCATCAGATGTAACTTGGGATGATAATGGACAAGAAGGTCACTCAGAAGTCAGGGGCCACAAAAGATAATCAACCAGGAGATTCTGCTACAGGGAGAATGAAGACCAAATTAGGGAATTGCTTCAATTTTTCTAAGAGTACTTCAGAATTGCAATGAACCATTGCCTATTATGTGACTCATATTTTTCCTTTCTCCAATTGGGAGTGTTTACTTCAGTTATCCTGCTCCAGTTCCACCCTTGTATAGGGATGTGCATGTGAGGGACAGATACATCTTTTCAGTGCATATGTGGCAGGAATTAGATTAGTCATATCCGTCCTGGGCAGGGAAGATTGTGATTTGCTTGCAGATATAGGATTTAGAACTTAATGTAGAGGCCAAAATAGACTGTGGGAGAAAAGTTAAAGTGGATGTTTGATAACCAAAAGAAGGAATTGTAGAAGAGACAGATTAGATGTTTATCCATCTGGCTTTGTTCGGAGCACAAAAGAAAAATACATTTTTAACACCAATTGCAGTTATTTAATTTATTTATATTTTGGTACTGGGAATCAAACTCAGGGGTATTTTACTACTGAGTTACATCCCCAACCCTTTTTAGTTTTAGACAGGTTCTTGCTAAATTGCTGATGGCCTTGCTAAGTTACTGACCTTGACCTTGTGATGATCCTGCTTCAGCCTTCTGATTTTCTGGGATTACAGGCGTGGGCCACCATACCTAGCACCAATGTAGTTATTAAGGGACCAAGGAAATACGATGTCTAAAAGTTTTAGCCCTGCCTATAAAGTCTCTTATATCATTATCCATGCCTTTCTCTTACCTTTCTGTGGTGAAAATGGAGGTTGTGTTAGTCATCTTTGCATTGCTGTGACTAAATTACCTGGCAAGAGTAACTTAGAGGGGAAACGTTTTATTTTGGGCTAATGGTTTCTGAGGTTCAGTCCATGGTTTGCCAACACCACTGCTCTAGGCCTGAGGTGAGGCAGAACATCATGATGAAAGGGCATAGCAGAGGAAAATCACTAAACTGAGGGTAGCCAGGAAGCAGAAAGAGAGCATGAGAAGCCAGGATAAAATACGTAATCCTCAAGGACATGCCTACTTCCTTTAGCCATGTCTCACTTGCCTAGAGTTATTGAGCTATTACTTGGAGGAGATCTATCTAGGGACTATACCCATCAATTCTGAACTGTGATGTGAACAACAAACACACTTTTAATTTGTTAAATCACTGAGATTTGGGGCTGATTATAAGAGCAGCTAGTATAACTCATGAAGATTCATAGAGACATATATATTAATATATTTATTCTTCTCTTGTATAAAATATCAGTTTAAGGCATTCTTTGATGTGGTAGAAGGCAGTTCAATCATTATGGGGCTCAGTGAATTAATAAGTGAGGGATGACTTTTGAAAGAAACCAGAGTGTACACAAAATGAACCATAATTTATTACCTGGAAGTGACTGTTCTCCAACTGGACTCTATGGTATTATATAGTATTATATATTGATAATATGTGTGTATACACCCAAAATGTCCATATAACTGAGGACAAATGTGTAGTATAGCAGGTGTTCTCCTTTCTATTTCTTCTTGTAGCCACCTTTCCCTCTTTTCCCCTTTTATCAGTCCCAAACTTTTCTTGTTTCAAAATTGAGTTGTTTATGACATCCATAATCATAAGGACAGCCAGGGATGCGTTCATGAATTAGATTGGTAAGGAAATCTCTGCAAGGACAGCAGAATTGATAGAACATTCTGGGTCAAAGTTTCTTCTCATTCCCAGTTGGTTATCAACTGATTCTTGCAAAAATATGCCTCTTTTCTAGGAATATTTATATGTCATTTATATTCAGTTGGAACTTTCAGAGGACTTCTAAAACTTCCAGAAAATATTTTCTTAAATTCAAAAATTTTAATTTTTAATAGGTAATTATCTTAATTCATTTTGTTTTGCTTTTACAGATTACCTAAGACTGGGTCATTTATAAGGATACAAATGTATTTGGTTCCCAGTTCTGGAGACTGCAAAGTCCAAGGGTAGGGCACTATGATGTGCTTGGCATCTGGTCAGAGCCTCATTGTTGCCTCATCTTAGGAAAAAACAGAAGAGCCGGAAAACTCCTGGAAGAGAGGTGGAACTCACAGCCTGGCGCCCTTCTTTAATTCCATTAATCCACTGATGAGTTGGAGCCCTCATGACCTAAACACCTCTCATTAGGCCCCATCTTCCAACCAGTTGCATTAGAGATTAACTTTTCAAAACAGGCTACTATGTAAAATCAACCTTTAATGATGAAATTTCAGTACCGATAGTTGATGGAGAAATAAAATTTTAATGTAGAGTGTGCTCTTTTCAAATGACATAATACAAACCAGGCATGGTGGCACACACCTATAATACCAAGTACCCAGGAGGTCGAGGCAGGAAGATCCCAATTTTGAGAGCCTCCTCAGTCACTTACTGAGACCAAGTCTTAAAATAAAAGGGCTGGGAATATAGCTCAGTGGTAGAGTACAGCAACAACAACAACACAACTTGGCTACAAGTGGTCATGTATTACAACTATTTACAAAATGACCCCCAAATTGAGAAATAAACACTGAGAAATTGTTTCAACTCTGCACACCTGAACCAAAGACCAGCCACTTGATTTTCATAACATCATGTTAAAATAGATTAAAGTCTTAGGTTGCAGAGATAAACACCAAATCATTATTAACTTATAGCAAATTTTAATTCTGAGAAATTTGAATCTTTGTTGCATGGATTTACATATTTATCTTATCCCTTCTCCTCAGACATATTTCCTATGCTTCTGCTGGTATCCAAGAACAAACATGCCGTAGTGATCATATAGGCAATAACCCCATGGCCCTGCTGCGTCTCCCCAGTGTGAATGCAATCAGCTGCACCAGACTTCCTCAACTGCTTGCCTATAGATTTTCCTATTACTTTTTGCTATGGCAACAGCCCCCAGAAATTTAACCTTCCTTTTATTTAGAAGAAATCAATTTGATTTAAATTATAAAACCCAGAATAAATTTAGTATTAAAGATGCATTTGATATGATCTTTTTTAAAAATTTTATTTCTTCTGACAGTTTCATTGAAAATTATAAGCAGTAAAAAGTGAAAATGAAGTTCTGGACATTAAATATTAACCATGTGTTTGGGATTGTCAGAGGGGAGGGAGAGATCTTGTGGTTTTTGAATCTATACAACAGCAGATGTAAAGATCAAAAAGCGAAAATCAGGAGTATGAATATAGGGGAAATCCTTTGAAGTTTAAGTGTTTTCTACCAGAGGAAACCAATTTCTCCAACTTATTCACATAAAGTTGGGATGAAAAAACCCTTGGTATAGATGAGCTGAGGCTGAAACATTGGTAAACAGACTAACAGATGGGACAGTATGATGTTAGTTCTCTGCCTTCTCATTGTCTTTTATTATATGTGGAGAATGCAAAAACAAAAACAAAAATAGAGTTTGGGGAAATTACTTTGGATTTTTTAGAATTCTGAGTAAAAGGAAAAATGGGCCATTTTGAAAAACTGAGTATCTCTGTAAGCATACAATCTGTTATCATTTCCACGATTTAAAAATCCCTATTCTTCCTCATGTTTTAAGTGTATAATGGAAGCAGATTTATGAGATATTATCATTTCAGATAAAATAAAAAAAATATAAATTCAGTTATGGTTTGGCAATTATATGGTTGTTCAAAAATTTAGCAAATTTATTATTGCCCTTATTTAATGAGTATTTCTCACTATTTGAAGATCTTTAAAGATTGCCTAACAAAAGATTGCCTGCCTAGGGAGTTTCAGAGCCTGAGTATCATGTGGTTTTTAGAGCCCTTTGCTTTTTGTTTTTTATTTTTTAAAGAGGTTTCAAGATCATCTGTTTCCTCTGGCTTCTTATGAATGACTGTGGATAACTTTGCCTCTTCCTTGGGTATATGTGTTATGATGATCTCAATGAACAACATATTGGACTCTGTGAATTTGCTTCCATATGGAACAAGTTAGCAGCTATTTTATTTCTGAAAATGTTTATGAAGTCTACAGTCCATTGTTATTTTTAGGGAGGCCTGTTCAGATCTTTGCCAGACGGTTAATTCAGGACTCCAGAGATTCTGTCTTTTCCTTATGAAACTCTTCCAGAAAACACACCACCTTAAAACTATACCGAGTTATTGTAAAGATTAAAATAAAGATATTTATTCTGTGTCTTAATCACATTGGTTCTTTTCTGATAGAAGTTTCTAATAGAAATTTACATTTAGCCATGTGACAGGCAATTTTTTTTTTTTATTAAAAGATTTGCACATTGGGCTGGGGATATAACTCAGTTGGTAGAGTGCTTGCCTTGCAAGCACAAGGCCCTGGGTTCAATACCCAGCAATGCAAAAAAAAAAAAAAAAAAAAAAAAAAAATTTGCACATAAGTTTATTTGGTTTCAGAATCAATGAGTGAATTGTATTCATAATTGACACATAAATATATTAAAATTTTAGAAATTACATAATTACTTGAATTTTTAAAAAAAAACTCACTTAAATTCCTCTGCTTTTAGCATATAACTGAGCCTTAGAGAAGACATGGAAGTTATGGTTGTTTCTAGGTTCCCCATTTCATGGTCATTAGGTGGTTCAACATTTTTTCTTGGCCTTTTAGCTCAGGGTTACCCTTGTTAAGGTTTTGGCACTTTTTAGAAGGCAGCCTTCATCACTCCTGAAATCTTCTTGCGGTTGAATGTTGAACCACTGAGAATTATTTAAAAGTGAAAATGAATTCTTATAATTAGATTTACTCTTCTTAATCAAGGATGCAAAATACTGCTTCTCATTCTCAATGAAATTTAGGAAAGGAAGTTGAGAAAATGTAAAGTAAATGCATCTGTTTCTGCCTATTTGAGACTCTGTATCTCTCTCAAATTGTTCTTATTTGATAATGTTCTTCTCATTATGTGATTTCTTAGTTGTGGCCGTAAGAGAATATTTGAATTACAAAAATGCCAGTCTGGTGGCATTAGAGAAACATATTGTGGGTGAAGCTTATCTCTGGGTGGTAACTTAAGGTAAAACAATTATGGAAAAAGGAAACGTCATGAGAAAGGAAACGGGAAAGGAAAATGATTCATGTAAGGAAGTGCAATTTGGCTTCTGATAAGTATAGAGTTGAAGGGAGCTTAATAAGTTTTTTCACATAGTACCTGTTTGAAAGACATCACAGGCAAAATAATAAAATGCAAGGTTTTTTTTTATTTTTTATTTTTAAAGCTGGTAGGGATTCAGTGGATTTTTTTCCCCTTAAAACATTAATTTTAAAATAAAATGAATTTGTCAGTCTCAGGAACCAGTCTCTCTCTCTAGATGAAAAATAATT
The DNA here is from genome assembly GCF_902686445.1 of Sciurus carolinensis. NCBI lineage: Eukaryota > Metazoa > Chordata > Mammalia > Rodentia > Sciuridae > Sciurus > Sciurus carolinensis. The sequence continues at coordinate 91,047,935 of NC_062218.1, read as the reverse complement.
TTGTTTTGATTTATGCATTTAATATTTCACACTGGAAATGTAAAACTACAGCAGTTATTTTATAGTGACTGAGATCAGGAAATATGGGGGTAATTCATTATATTTATTATTTTTCTTTATAAAACTATAAATCAATGTTATTGAAAATTAAATGTACAGTCTACTGTGAGGGCATTTTTGAGGTATAACAGTACTTTCCATAACGCTTTCTAGGATCTGACAAAAACCTGAATTATTCATAAGAATTTTGGATTTCTCTTTTGACATAATCAAATTAATAAAACAATTTCAATTCTAAAAGCTATTAATGCTCTGTAGAAGGAGCAAAAAGCATGAATTTAACTTCAGTTTCTTTTTGCATTTTGTGTACTTCTAGGAATCACCCAAACCAAAATGATAGAGTTCTTTTTAAAGGTGTAATACTAGGTATCATCATTGTTACTTTGCTAGTGTAATACAATAGTATTATAATTTTTTTCTTCCAATGTCATTGTACTTCAAAAGAAGACTAATGTGTTCCTTGAAAGGACTTTTAACTTCCTTTTTAAAGTAAAAAGTCAAATTGTAGAGAAGTATTTTCATATAGGATGAATTACCATCTTATATGCTAAATGTTTGAAGTTTCTAGTAAAATGGAAATAAAACATGGTAAGACAAACAAAGAGTTACATAAAATAAATATTAAAAGGAACAGAATTATATCACTGTGTATGGTAGATAAGCAAATTCTTTGATTACTGAAATGCATTGACTTGAAATTTTGGGCTTGTAAAGGAAAAAAGAAATATTGGTTACATAACTTATTATTTAACCCAGAAGCAAGAACATGTATTCATCTATGGAGAAAAATGTATTTCAGGAAGTAAATTCATAGAGAATTTTTATGTGGATTCCTGTTTATGGCACTTTAAATAATAATGTAAGCAGTGGCTTCAACTCCAGCTTTGTCTTATAGAAAGCTTATTCAGAGTGACCCTTCTTGAATCAGTCCTCTTTGAAAGTTGAAGATATGATATTAAACCATTACTCAGTGAAGATATTCCTCAGGGGGCTCAAATAATAAAGTGCAAGTATTCCACTTGTTGAAGGCCTGACTTAATGTAGGGATAGAGATGAGAGAATCCAGAAGGAGGAGGTACTTTCAACTCCCCTGGGTAGTCTCTCTCAAATTCCAGATGTTTTAAGCAGGCCTTTAGTAAGTGCTGTCAATCAAGATGATCACTGTCAATCAAGATGATCAATGTCAATCAAGATGATCAAGATGCAATTTTAAACCAGAAACCTGTACAAGAGAATGAGGCAATATTGTACTATGAAGCTCAACTTTCATTCATTCACACGGTCACAGGAGGTTACAGTGTTGAAGACAGGATCTGTACATTCTCCAAGTCTTCTTATTTGCCTAGCTTTTGCCAACCGTGGAGCACACTGGCATTGAATTAGCCAGAAAAATGTTTGTTACCTGTGGAAAATAGTAACGAACTTTGATAGTCCCGCCTGAAAGAGTTAGTTGTAAAATAAATTCAACATACCTGAATCTACTGAAGAGTATTATTTCAAAATACCCATTTAAATGTTAGAGGATGTCTACCAGATGTTTCCAGTTTGGGTGGAAATGAGATCAAGTGACCTATTTTGAATTTATGAACTAATGAGTCCAGTGCTTAGGACCTTTATTTGTTTTATTTTCAGATAAAATTCAACTGTTTAGCCTACATAAAGAAGGATGTTTGGCATTTTGTTTGCTATAGCAAGATAGAATGCTCTTTTTTAACTGAATAGCTCTATCATATTGTATAGTTGAAAAACAATGAAGTTAGCAGCGCTCTTGGACACCAACTTAAATTTGACAAGTGCTTGACGTAATGTCCATCATGTTGACTCAACTCATGCTGCAGTGATCCTATCAATTTTGGATGGTCTGTTACACAGACTAAAGAAAGAAGGGTGAGGGAGGATATAGGTGGTTGCAGATACAACCAGTTACAGTTTGGATATGAGGTGTCCACCAAAAGCTCCTGTGTTGGTGTGAAATGATTCCAGTATGAGAGCTGTCACCTAATCAATCCATCCTAGTTCCAATTGGCTAACTGTGTGCTAACTATAGGGAGGTGGGTTGTGATCAGAGGAGGTGGCTTACTGGGGGAATCCTCCCTGCAGCCCCATCTCTACTTCCCTCTCTCTGCCTCCTGTTCTCTGCTCCATGAACATAACAACTTCCTTCTGTCATGCGCTTCCAACATGACATGCTGCCTCATTTTGGGTCCAGAGCAATGTCCGAAGTTGAGCATGAACTGAAGTTCTGGAACCATGAGCCAACAAAAGCTTCACCTCCTCTAAGTTGTTCTTGTCAGGTATTTTAGTCAAAATGATGCAAAGTTTACTAACACAATCAGTTAGGCTAAGATGAGGTCACGCTGGAGTAAGGTGGGATTTCATTTAATATAACTGTTTTTTGTGGAGAAACATAAAGAAGATGACTGTGTGAGGGAGGAAATAGGGTGCATGCAGCTATCCTAAAATGGAGGTGGGTTTAAGATATGCAAGTTGAATAATAGTGCTAGAAATCAGCTTGCAACTTAAGAGTTTAAAGGGCATGTCCAACAGATCAAACAGTTGAAATCCAGAACATAAAGAGTGTCTATTTTTATTAGTTGGCAATTCTAAAGGTCTTTGATCTCTAACTTGACAGGCAAATTACTGAACACAGGAAGAATAGATTGGAGATAGTTTTGGAATAGGAGAGGAGTCTTTTAAAATATGAAGTGATTAATTGAGCACTTTGTCTTGGTTACTGTCATTGGATCCCATCTTGGGTGGTCCATCAAATATATAAAATGTGGGGACAATTGTGTGAATTTAAATGGAGACTTACACTTTTATTAATTCTGTCAAAAGTCAAATGATAAATAAACATGTCTCTAAGTCTTCATAGTTTTCTCTCTGCCTGATTTCAAAGCTTCTTATTTGGATGTTATTATATCCTTTATAAAATGTATGATATATACTTATATTTTGTATAATACATCATGTATATCTATGTAGATCTCTATTTATAGAGATAGGTGTATATATATATATATATACACATATATGCATATTATATATATATATATATATATATATATATATATATATATATATACATATTGTAATTTGAGTGTGGAAATGGCAGGAAAGAGAAAAGAAGAGGAATGAGTCCTAACAAACTATCACAAGGTGGTAGCTTTAAACAGTAGAAATTTCTTATTTTAAAATTCTGAGCCTAGAGGCCAGATATCAAAATGTTGATAGAACTGAATTCCCTGTAGGGGAAAATCCCTCTTTTGGCTTCTCAAAGCCCTTGGTTTACAGCAACATGACCCCAATCTCTGTATTGGCCCACACATGGCCATCTTCCTTCTTTGTGTTTCTATGTGCAAGAACGCCAGATTAGTTATACCAGATGAGGGGACACTACCCCAGAACAACCTCATCTTAATCTAACTGGTTGTATCTGCAAGCAACCTATTTCCAGATTGAGTTTCATTCTGAGACAATGGGGGGCTAGATTTCTACATAGCTTTTGGAGGGATGTAATTCAACCCAAAACAAAGAGCTATTTCATTTTGTCTGTTTGTTTGTTTTGGGGATGTTTCAATCTTTATAGACTAAGGAGCCTAATAAAGCTGGAGTTTTATTTTCCTGAACAAAAAAGCAACAAAGATTGGCTTCACGTCATTTCTACCTCTTACTTGAAAAGAAAATGTAGGGGTGATCTGAGGAATTGGTGGGACTCACCTTCTCTGCTGACTTCTTTACTGCAGAGTCCCTTTCAGTCCAGTTCATCTGATTGTGGAGTCAGAACAATGAACAGAAAGTCAAAGTACACTAAGGAAGAAAGAGAGAAACAATTTCAGCAGAGGCTATAGTATCAATTTGAAGAGTGAAAATAAAATAAATTATAATATTAATTGATCATTAATGCTGATGTCCCCCAGATAGCCCAGAGGCTGCCATTAAATGCTATAAAGTTACAGAGAATGAGTTTGACCAGCTATTTTTATCAAAGTTACAAACATTTATCTCTACAGAAAGAGCCCATGGGAAAGCAATTTTCTGATCTAAATTTCTTTTGCTTGGATAGAGATGTGGATTCACCATTCATTAGTTTAATGACCTTGGGTAAATAAGCCCATTAATCTTTGAATTTTTTCCCTGCATTTGTAAAATAGAATAATAGTAACTTAACCATTAATTTAATAGGGCATTTTAATATAAAAACCATTTATATACTGTAATGTTATATACATCAGTGTAAAAATTTGTTTCTGGACAATGTCTTCATAGAGTCTAAATTTAAGAGGTGCTCTGACATAGCAGTTATGAGTATAGGTTCTGAATCAGACTGATTCAGCTCCACCATCTCCTCAGGGGTGACCTTGACCTCTGTGTACCTCTGTTTCCTTATCCATAAAGTGAGGATAACAGTATTTACTTCCTAGGTTGTTAAGAGGATTATACAAGTTAATAAACATGAAGCAATTAGGATAGTGCCTGGCACATAGTAAACACTCAATAAATGTAAACTGAGGTTGTTATTATGATTACCATAAAATCTGGCATCCAGGTCACCTCAATGAATGCTTAGAATATATAATATTTAGAAAATGACGAAATTGCTTCCAGACATACAAATATAAGTTTATATACACAACATAACTATAGTCACACATGAGCATGTGCTTACACACACACACACACACACACACACACACCAGGCAGAGGTAACTATCAAAAGTTGGAAGGTTTTTAGGTAATGAGGAATGGGGGAAGGAGCCTAAAGAAGTTTATGGAATTGGATGAGGATGGTGTTGGTAGTGGTGAGTACGGGCCTCAGAAGAGTCTAAGAATATTTAAAATAATCACTGTGGTGAGTAGTTAGAGGTTAAAAGACAAAAAGAAGGTTGCTTAAAAATATTATAAGAATAACATGAAACTAGCTGAGATTGAAAGCCCCCAGTGTATGGTAAAACAAATAATTTTTGTGCAGAAGCCCACTAATTACTTTCAGCACTACTCTTTAGGCATTTTCACAGATCAGGAAACTGAGGAGTAGGACAGCGGGAAGAACACATGAGGGAAGAACAACCATGTGGTCACATGATGATTGTAATCCTAAGGACCTGGACTTTAGAGACTAAGATTTTAAGTCCCACTTTTAAAGAGTCACACTTAATTTACAAATCTTGTTGACTTCTGGTGTTACTAATAATTTCACTAGTCAGAAATATACAATGGCCTTAACAGATTTGTGTCAGTAGGACATTTTCCATTCTAGGTGGGACAGAATGGACTAAAGTTGACTAAAGCAAGGAGAAATGAATGAATCTGGGACTGAAATCATGCCCACGATTTCTCTCCACTCCCATATTTGTCTCTTCTTTCTTCCTCTTACTGGTGGCAAAAGAGCTGCACTGACTCCAAGGTCTTCTTCACTTCAGGATGTGGCCAGTAAGAAGAAGTGAGCTTTATCAGGCAGCTCCCACAACAGATCTGAATCTTACTACTGTAGCAGTTTTGTTCACATCCTACCCTTGAGTGAATCTCACAGCCAGGAAAGAATGATATGCTGATGGGTACAGAGTAACTCAGAGATTGAAGAAAGGGTAGAAACCCAAATAAAGTTTGGGGGCTATTGTTTGAAGAAGGGAGACTGGATGTTGGTGAGGCAAGTACTGACAACCCATGAGAGGCCAACGTATCTTGGACAGTTGCCTGAGACGCTCCTGACATGATTATGTGTTAAGCTAATTACAGGAAAGTTGCATAGAATGGAAATGTGGATTTTAGTTAGGGCAAGTACTAGGAGATGATGTACCTTGAATTAATGACAAATACAGTCTTTGCTAATGTTGGGGTGTCTAAGCTAAGGAGTGTGTTATGTTTTGATGAGGCTATGATTGAGGGAGGATATGACCACTTTTATTCTTTTTCATTTCAAAATTTGTATTCAAGCTAGTCATAGAATTGAAAGACCAATTTGGAGGAGTCTCTATGAATGCTTCTTGTCTGGAAAGCAACTGAAGTTGCTTAATTGTTCTTTTCATTTCAATATGATAGATTGAAATGTTTAAAATCAATTTTTCAAATAGTTTAGACATTAAAAATGACTTTGGTCTTTTAATGTGTTTTCATTTAAAATTTTTGTTATAGTATTACAATAATAATAAGCAGATATTTAAATTGAATAAAAAGTCTGGATTGACAGGTAAAAAGGAATAATTATGATTTAAATAAAACAAAACTATAGACATTTATTTTTTGTGCCTGAAATCCTTATAGAAACTCACTATGGACTTCTTAAATTATGATTTAAAAATGACTACAATAATATTTAAATAACTAACATACAATGATACAAGGAAAGAGTATGTGGTACCAAATTTTCTATACTATTCTAAAAACAAATTGGGTTTTGTATTTTTCTTTGCAGAGAAAAATGGTTTTCATGTAAAAGTATTAGACACCTAGGGAAATATTTTTAAAAAGAATAACCTTAAAATTAGACTAATATAAATGGTTCTTCTCAGTTATTTCTTAAATGGAAAAACACCATCTATATTGGGGGAGCAAAAAAATACTAAAGGAATCACAGAGGGAGACATTGTCTTGATGTATGGGGAATCGCCAGCAAAAACGTGTTCAAAAACACCATGAAAATGGATTCAAAATACAATTTGCTTTGTGTTCCATGGTTTTAAATGTTTCATTGTATTTGATATGTTTATTTACATGAATTATAATCATTTGTCCACTTAAGAAGTTATATAGTTTAAAGATTTCAAAAATTGGGAGATGTCTGAGTTTATTAGCAATTGAACTGATTATTTCAGATGGGAGTGTGGTATTTATCAAAGCTTCTTGAGAGAAAAAGCATGTGGTTCTTAATTTTCTATCCAAGGTAGATGCTGTATTGCTCAGCATTCAAGAATAATAACCGTGAGTATGCCAAGTACAATGCCCTTATTACTGAATTGTTGGCCAACTAACTTATATTCACTGGCAAACTATCCTCTATTGTAGTATTACTTGGTGCCTGCATGAGGACAACAGTCTGGTTCAGGCTGACCAGACTGAGGTGGGTGGTGTTTTCCTAATAGAGCTGGTTTGGCCCAGCCAGCTACTCCAGGAAAAATGTATTATGGGAATCAGTCTGTTCTCTCACAGTGAGGAGAATTTTCCAGCCAATACGTTTGATTGTTCTTATGTAAACAGCCTAAGTATTAAAAGGGGAGAAATGACATAACTTCATGTGAAACTAGCTCCTGCCTGTTTCTGCTGGACACACCCAGTTCAGAATGCTCTTTGTTAAATTACAGAGTCTGGGAGACAGGCAATACAGACAGAAATGTCAGTATGGCCAGAAGAATTATTTAAGTCTCAGATTATTTTGCACCAGATGATAATTAGCCACTATCCTGAGTAGGCTTCCACACCAACATCCCCTGTCCATGCGGTCCCTTCGGTAGATCCCTAAACCTCTTCATGACATAGAAACTCAAGAAGCAATCCTGGCAGAGCAGAGGTCTCTAGGTCCTTGATGTGGGGCAATAGTGTCTGTTCCAATAGGCCAGTATCTGTGTGCTTCTAGTTATAAATCCATTGACTATCACCCTGACAAAGAGCTAGTGAAATAACATTTCAGTGAATCAGTTGAAGACCAAAATAAAAAATTCAACGTGGATGACAGCGATCAAAATAGATGAAAAAGACCCCAGCGTGAAACCGGGTGTCCTTTAGATCCCCATACTTCTTTAAGGACGGTGTCAGTATTCACTGTAATATAGTTTAGCCTTCCTCATTTTTCACTCCTCCACTTTTGGAACTAGTTCTGTTTATAATCCTTCAAAGAGTTTATAGCAATCTCTCTAAAGTTCCATGGTGGAGCATTTCTGCTAATGAGCAAATGCCGGAAACGTGTGGGCAGAATGATAACAACCCACCCACTATTAAGTTCATTTTAGAAGATGCAAACATGAGGAAATGAAAATTAATTAATTAGAAAATTAAGGCAAATGCTAAAAATCCAGAATTTGGGATCTTCATTTTTTTCCTTTCTCCTTTTCCCTAGAATCTTTTACAAGCTTATATTGTATCTTCATTTACTTAAAATCCTCTAGTGACTTCCCATTGCTCTAAGAATAAAATCCTCACCCCATATTATAACCTGCAATGTTGTCCTTGAACTGACCATGGATCAGATCAGAGAATAGGAAAATATTGTCTGGTCTCTTACTGGTCTTGTCCATTTTCGTTCTATATCTGGCACATTCAACTTCCATATAGATGTTCTAAATAGATTCCTTGCCTCAGGGCATTTTGTATTTGTTGTTTCTTCTGTTCCAAATGCCTTCCTCTGGTTCCTTCTATCATTAAGTTATTATCTCCTTAGAAAGATGTTACTGATCACCCTTTATAATATTGCTATCCTTTCAGACACTCTGGTTTACCTGTAGCTCTAATCACTATCTGGAATTATTACTTTATTTGTTTGGTATCTGTCTTCCTCCCCCAGAATGTGAGTTATTGAGGGCAGGCACTTTTTCTAATTTTTCATCGTTGTAGCCTAGTACTTAAAAGTGAGAAGTAGCAGGGTGTAGAAGATGCACTATGGAGCAGTGGTTAATATACAAACTCCAGAGCTAAACTACCTAGAAATTCAATCTTACCATCTAATTGTTCATGACCTTAGGAAATAATGGCACCACATTGTAGGATTCTTGTGAAAGTTAAATAAGTTAAAGAATGTAAAATTCACTTAAAACAGAGTCTGCCAAATCAGATATACATGTTTAGTGTTGTAAAACCATTTGAACTAGAATATAAAATCTAAGAGAGCAGGATTTTGATGTTTTATTTATTGACCAATGTTTTGGTTTGGATAGGAAATGTCTTCCAAAGGCTCATGTGTTGGAGGCTTGGTTTCAATGCAACAATGTTTAGAGGTGGGGTGCTGGAAAGTGATGGAATCAGGAGAGCTCTAACGTCATCAGTGGATCAATCCATTGATGGGTTCATAACTGAATGGATTATTTGGAATTGATGGAAACTATAGAAAGTAGGACCTACTTGAAGAGAGTAGAAGACTATATCTTGTCCCCAGTCCCTCCCCACTGCCCTGTCTCTGTCTCCTACCCCTTCCTGGCTGCCATATTTGCTCTACAAATAGCCCCACTATGATGTTCTGCCTTACCACAGGTTCAGAATCAATGGAGTCAAGTGACCATGAACTGAAAACTCTGTAACCATGACCCAAAATAAATCTTTTCTCCTCTAACTTGATTTTCTCAGGCATTTAAAAATTTCCATTTGTTAGAGCAATGGAAAGCATGCTGATAAAAAAAACTGATACCGAAAAGAAGAATCATTGCTGTGACTATACCTGACCATGTGGTTCAGAAGTCTTTGGAGCTCATTCTTGGGAGAAAATTGGAAAGGTTTGTAGATGCAGACTTGAGAAGCCTTAGACTACCTCCAAGAATGTCTTCTTTCAACTGCTACCCACCTTCTGAAGTTTCCATTGCTTCTCAGTAGTCTATTCAGTTATGAATTTGTCTACTATGGTTTGGATAAGAGGTGTCCCCCAAAGTTGCCGTGTTAATTTAGAAGGTAAAATGATTAGATTATGAGAGTGATAACCAACCACTCCATCCTAATTTGAGAGGAATGTCAGTGATAACTATAGGTGGGTGGGGGATGGCTAGAGGAAGAAGTTCAGTGTGGATGTGGTTTTGGGGTTTATATTTTGTCCCTAGTGCCTTGATTTCTTTTTCTCTCTCTGAATTCTGATTACCATGAGCTATGCAGTGGTCCTACACTATGCCCTTCTGTGGTAGGTAAGACCTCATTGAAAGAGGTGGGTCCTTGGAGGCATACCCTTGGAGACTCTATTTTGTCCCTTGCACTTTTCTCTTTCTCTCTATGCTTTCTAGCTGCGTGAGGTGAGCACCTCTGCTCTTTCACGTACTTCTGCCGTGATATTCTGCCTCACTACAAACCTAAGTGATAGGGCCAAGTTATTATAGACTGAAACATCTAAAACCATGAGCCAAATTAAATCTTTCATCCTTTTAAGTTATTTATGTCAGGAGTACTTTCACAGCACGGAAAGCTAACTAATCCAACCGAACTTTAGAACTTAGAGCAGTATATGGCTCCTTATTGGCACTTGAAAGCAAGTGTTGTGTTAGTATTGTTAAATTGTACTCTGTAGTCTAAATAAATTGCTCCTATTTTAAACTAATGATAATACTCTTTCTTCCTAAGCCTGGCTTTGGAATTCCTTCTCCAATCAGTGTTGCAGGATGAGAACACCAATCAGAGCAGGCATGTAATGAAAAACCTGTTAGTATCATAAGATCTAGGGACTGTATTTGGTCCCTAGGATAAATACATGGAGTTTCTTTTCTATGTTAATCTGAAGGCTTATTTGTCCCTGCTTCTTATTGACCACTTAGAAGTAATGGAAATGAGAGAAATGAGGAATGCTAATTCTGATTTCTTCTGATATCATGGCACTTAGTTTTATCTTTAGGGGTGAGATATGCTCAGATCACAGATAAGTATACTATAAGAAATTATTAAATCTCACTGCTTTAATTAAATGTTCTTCACCTGACTAATAGCAGCAGAAGTGTGAACTTGAATTCACTCTACACTTCATAGGTGTTAACATTGCCTAAATATGAAAATTAAGTATTAGTGGTTTCTTAAAAAAAATAAAACAGAACAAAGTAAATGAGGTATAAATGGGAAATTTCGGAGACATTGATAAAATTATCAAAGATATTCACAGGAAAAAGCTATAATTCTTCAAAAATCTTAATTTTCCTTACAATTTAGTGAGTGTTTTCATTTATACTGTTGAAGTTGCATTCACATTTATTCTTCTCTTTCTGGTCAACTTATTTAAATTGGTTGGTTGGGGCTTAGTGTTAATGCGATCATAGTCAGGGATTCAGTCCCCTTTCTTCCTGTCAGAGTCAGATGAACACAGAGAAAGCTCCTCTTTAATCTCTGACTCTACCATTGCTCTGGTCTTCTGTCTCACACTTGTGTTCAATTGTTTTCAAGGCAGGGCATTCATTCTTGTATTCAATTAAACAATAAATATTTAATATTTACTTTAATTTTGGGAGTTGAAGAAACATTATTGAATTAAATAAACCCATGGTTCCTAATATCTATAAGATTAAAATATGAGAAAATGTATTTGTCTTAGAATTTGGAAAATTCTTATTTTTTGTTTTGAGACAGGATCTCACTAAGTTGCTGAGGCTGGCTTCAAACTTCTGATCCTCCTGCCTCAGTCTCCCAAGTAGCTGGGATTATAGGTGTACACCACTGTGCCGTGTGTGTGTGTGTGTGTGTGTGTGATTTTCCTTATTCATCTACCAGTGGAAACCTGGTTATTGTGAATAGTGATACGATGAACATTGGAGGGCAGGTAACTCTTTGGGATACTGATTTCGTTTTGAATCTATTCCCTTAAGTGAGCTTGCTGGATGATATGGTAGTTTTATTTTCATTTTCTTACAGAAACTCCATACTGTTTTTCATAATGACTAGAACAATTCACACTCTCACCAACAGTACAAAGGGTTCCATTTTCTCCACATCCTCACCAACACTTATTTTCTGTTGTCATTTTGCTAATAGTCATTCTAATAAGAGTGGGGTGTTTATCTATTGTGGTTTTGATGTGCATTTCCCTGATGATGGGTGAGATTGAACATATTTTTCACCTTTAATTTAGTACACATTTCAGTAGATCCAAAGCTTATTCTCTGTATAAAGCTAAAGTACTTGCCCTACATATTATAATTTCCTGTATGTACTTGTGTATATTGTTTTTATATATTATACTTTGTAAATATATTGACATATATTTATATATTTCTTATTTATATTTTTATATATCCATTCAGCAAATATCTGTTGAGCACCAAGTACTATCTAGTTATGGTAAAAATATTCACCACAAAGTATCAGTTAAGTTTCTGGTTTTTGCACCAGTAAGGATTAAACAGTAAATATAAAATTATAACAAGTGGTATATAAAGACCCACACACACAAAAAAAAAACACAGAGGAAGTTGTCAGTGAGTACCTGGGAAGAGAAGTGGAGTCACTGAAGTTGATCAAGGAAGTCTCTGAGGAGGCTACAGTTGAACTCAGACCGAGGATGAGATGCAGCAAACAGCAGGAAGCCATGCTAGTCCAGGCAGAAGGAACAGAGCAGGAGTTCCAAGGCAGAAAGGAAATTGGTGTATTTGAGTAAAAAGTACAATAGAAACTAAAGCCAAAGTGTCTGGGTGAAGAGAAGGTGATAGGAGCTCTAGAGGACAGGAGAGTAGAGATGGTAGAATGAATTGGAGCCTCTGATAAGAAGTCTTTATTTTATCTTATGACCAACAGGAAACATTAGTGAATAAGCAGTATCACAATGTGTTTTGATTTATGTTAAAAATATTTTTCTCTGATTGTTACATGTCTTGAAGGGGACAGGAGTGGAAGTAGGAAGACCGGTTAGGAGGTTATTGCAAGATAGAAATGATGCGGGCTTGACAAGGATGAGAACAGTGATGATGGTCCGTTTCAGCATGTGTTTTGGGGACAGAGGTGACAGACCTTGGAGATGGATCGTTTTTAGAGTAGGGAAAGGATGAATTGCACAGAGTTTTGACTTCATCAACAAGGTAGATGGCAATGCTACTTTCTGAGATTGGGCAAGAGTTATTTTGTTGGCAGAGGGGAAAAGAAATCAAGACTATGTTTTGACTCTGATGCTTTTGAGAAAAGCCTATGGCACATTTAAATAGAAATTCCAGTAGTGATAGTAACAAGACCAAGCAAACTCAAAATATAAAAATTTTAGCTTCATGTCACCCTTGAAAATGTGAGATATTTAAAATGAAGAAACTCAAGTTATTGAGACTCAGAATTATCCAGCAACTTGAATGTGGAAAACCACTATGTCTGGTCTTTGAATTCTTGTCTCTAATAACAGCACAATCTGAAACATCATTCTCTATTAATAGAGTATTTTATGATACAAAACATTTTAAGGATATATTTTAAGAAATGTTTACCACATAGTAGTAGGAAATTACAGAGCCAAAGTTTCCTCTTTGGCATATGAGCCACTGTCTACAAACCAAAGAATATTCCAAGCACTGAAACCAAGATAGGTAAAGAATAATGAACAAAAAAAAAATACATAGATTCTATTTGCAAGAAATATTTGCAAGAGTATGTAATGCATACTGTGTTATTTCTAAAACATGTTAGGTTGTGATCTAGATAAAATATACCCTGTTCTTTGGAGTTCTTGTAGGTGTATTACAAGTGTGTAAATAGCTTTAGATTTGCGTAGGGGTGATAACCACAGGCTCAGTAACTGGTCATGTTTATAATACCGAAAGTATGAATATCCCGAACTTAAACAATTGGGTCTTTTATTTATGTGGTGCTATACATGTATAGACGTCTTTATAATAGATTGAATTGTGCCAAAAAACAACAAAAAAGAAGCCAACTATTATGATTTGGGTTCCATGAGAAGCAGACTCTGGAACTGAGAATTGTGTGCAGCTGGTTTATTGGGAATGGACTTGGGAATGACACTTTTCATGAGAAGGGGGAAGCTGGACTGTATAAAGGGAGAAGATGAACTGCAATGTGGTTTCAACAGAGCCTCCGCCAATCCCCTGTGGAGCAGTCAAACTGGGATGGCTCTATAGAGATGTCTTTGATTGAGCAAGTGGTTCAGGCTTTTGTAGCCCCTCATTGACTAGTGATTTAATGTAAGTGTAACCCTGGGCAAAGCAGCTTCCTATAACTGGGGGCAGTCGCTGGGGATGGGCTCAGCTATCAGACTACAAACCCAGCAACTGGGAAAAGAATACATCAGTCCTTGAAAGGAGGTGCTGCTCAAAACCACTTATTTTTATAATAATTTCATCTCATCTGGGAATGACTTCGTTGGGATTCCAATGACTACATAAGGGTTTGTAGGATGAACTCTAGGCTCAGTCACAATGCTTGGTCCCAGGGCCGCAACTGATACTCATCACCTCCCATTTTTACTATTCATTCTATATTCCCCTTAGATATATAAGTAGCAACTCTGTTGGCTTACCTGATTAGAAGAGTCAAAATTTTTAAAAATATATTTTAGCTGTAGGTGGACTCAATATCTTTCTTTCTTTCTTTATTTATTTTTATTTGATCTTTAGGATCAAACCAAGTGCCTCACATTTACCAGGCAAGTGCTCTACCACTGAGCCATAATCCCAGCCTGGGAAGAGTCATCTCTTAACCTGAGGGTCACTGTGTTCTTCTCAAGTCATAGATGTTGAATTTGTTCATTTGCTTTTTTTTTTTTTTTTTTTTTTGGTTACCTGATGATTGAACCCAGAGGCGGTTTACCACTGAGCTACATCACCAAACATTTTTATGTTTCATTTTGAGACAGGGTCTGAATAAATTGCTATGGCGGGCCTTGACTTTAGATCCTCTTGCTTCAGCCTCCCAAGTCACTGGGATTATAGGCAAGCACCATGTGCCAGACTCCACTTGCTTTTAAATAAATGGGTCTTTATGGAAAGTAATTTGTTTCTTTACTAGATAGATAATCATTTAGCTCAGAAAACCCAAAGTGATTGTGTAGTAACTTAAAACATGGTGAGACTCCTGCTCTCTGTCCTCATAGAAGCCTTCTGCTCAGCCAGTTCCAGGGGAAATGAATCGCCTCCAGCAGCAGAGACCAATACCCAGCTCTTGGTCTGACACCATTCCTTGAGGGGATGAAGCATTGTTTGGTGTCGAGTCTATTGTATTGAACCTCTTCCTATCCTAGAATAAACTCTTCTGCTACTTCTTCCAGGATGGAAGGGGTCCACTGTAATTGACTTGCCACCAGGTGATGTGTTATCTCTAGAAGGGATGATGCCATAGTAGGGGCTTGGTTTTGGTCTTTGTTGCTGTCAGACTGTTCACTCAGGAGCAGGTTCATTAGATAAGTCTTAGTGAGCGGGAAGCCTATGATGTTTGGACCATCATATTTTCCATCCCTGCTAATGTATCCACTCTATTCATGTCAATATTGCTCCAGCATTGGTATTGACATAGTTTGTCTACTAGTCAATTAGTGCCTCTTCTGGAGTGGATGATCTAGTGGGTATGAACAGATGATACGAAGATCTTCAGACTTTGGGTCCACTCTCATATCCATATAACTTTTTGCTTCATTGTTCCTGATCTTTTACTACATCTCTTTCCAGGCTCCTGATCAACTAGCCAAGCAAGCTGTTTGTCACTGCCTGTAATACACTGCCACAGGCAGTTTCTTTTTCCATACAGTGCATGAGTAGGAGTGCCACCTGAAACTTCACTGGGAGGATTTCCTCACTGATGTCTTTTGGGGCCATTCTAAAAGTGCAGCAGCTGTTCAGTTTTGGTTTGTGCCTACATACTCTGCTATGCCATCCGTGATTTCCTCCTCCATCAGCGTGTAATAAGGGGACACCTTATTCCCCACACAGCCATAGGACTCATGCAATTGTGGTGGATATTTCATCTCCTTAAGTATTGGTGCTATGCCAAAAAGTAGAAATTAGGGTTGAGAAGGGGACAGTGACTATGACTCAGTTGCAAAGAGCCTCAGCACACTCCAAGAGAGTGGTGAAGCTACTTTAGAGATGTCTCAGACGGGAGCCAGAGGACTGGGTCTTTTTACTCCTGCCTGGACTTGTTATTGGAGTGAGCTGCCTTGGGGATGTAGGCTTGATGAGGCCGTTCCCTTCAGTTCAGGGCCGTTCTTGGGGTAGGCTAAACTGTGGGTGTATGAGCAGCACAGCACTCCAGGGAGTTGGGAGAGCAAGTGCCTAAGTCTTAAAGTATGAGATCTTGTTTAAACGTCAAAGATCCATTATGCCACCCAGAACTCACATACAATTTCCTAGGATAATTTATCATCTGAAGAAATAAGTTCCAAATCCCAACCAGTTGGCATCATGTAGGTAGAAGTTGAGATTGAAAGGCAGGAATAAAGGAGCACAGTATTAGGATTGAGATGAAACTTAATATCATGTCCACGCCCATCTGAAACCTGAACCATCATGCTGGAACTTAGTGAGGTCACTAAGAGAGGCATCACCATGTATGCAGTCACCTGAGATGAAAACCTTGTTATAATTCTTGACTTTTTTTTCTCTTCTGCTTCTATGTCAGATTCTGTCACCACATCCTGTAAACAGGCACTCTGTGCTTTTGTTGAATTCACCGCTCCTCTTTATATCTATTGTCTTAGTTCAGGTTTGAATCACTTTTTGCCTAGATTATAAAAACAGCCTCTCCTGTTCTTTCCTTCCCTTCAGACCTCACAACTTCATTAGGCTTTTGTATACTGCAATATACTTTAGCCAGAATAATTCTCCTGGAAGGCAGATCTGATGATGATCGGCCCTTGCGTGGAATTCGTGAATGGCCACTTACTGCTTTCCTCTTGGACTCCAATTCCTTGAACTGAAATGCAAGGCTCTTCCTGGCCTTGTTTCTCCCTGTCCCCTTGAATCCCAACTCTTCACTCCTGCTCCAGTCTCTTTATCCCAGCTTGTCAACTCAGAGTTTCACTCACATTCATTATTCTCCAAGTCTTTGGGCTTTACCCGTTCATTGCCTTTGCAGGGACCACTTCTGTGGTGGTAAAAAGGTGCTCCCTCCCCACCAGATATCTTGTTCTAATCTCCAAAACCTGTGAGTATGTTACCTTAAATGGCAAAAGAGACTTTACAGATGTGGTTAGGCTAAGGATATGGAGATGTGCAGACTATCTTGTTTTATCCACTTGGGCCAATGTCATTGCAAGGATCCTTACAGGAGGGAGGCAGGGTTAGAGTCAGAGGTGATGTGATGACAGAAGTAGAAGTCTGAGTGCTGGCATTGCTGGGAAGGGACCCTGGACCAAGGAATGAGACAACCTCTAGAAGCAAGAAACTGATTTCCCCTTAGAGAATCCAGAAGAAATGTAACTTTGCCTACACTTTGATTTTAGTCCAGTAAAACCCATTTCAGCTTTCTGACCTCCATTACTGCAAAATTTTTGTTGTTTTAAGTGAACAAATTTGTAGTGGATTCTGTGTAGCAGCCACAGGAAACTAATATACCTCCCCAGTGGCTAAATTCTATTAATCATTTAAGACTCAGCTGAAGCAAAAATTCTGTTTAGGAGATTCTTCTCTATGTTCCTATAGCCAACACATTATTACTTATTCTTTATTGTGGATATCTGTTTATTTTATTTTACTCTAAGCCCTCTTTTAAACCTCTTGTACCCTACTGGAGAGCTGTAACAGTGTCTTATGCTTCAGTCCTTGTGGCAAAGTACTGGTGTAGGCTCAGTGAAGGTGTGACTCCTCTTTTACCACTGTCCCCTCACCCCAAGGCTTCCCTGTATACTTTGAAGCCACCACTGCTGCCTGGGTATTAACAGCCCTGCTTTGGGTTTTGAGGGATTATACTTATTTGAGGATTGTGTGAAAAGGGACCAAAGTATTCATTCGACTTAGTTCAGATGAGCTTAGAAAGTCCCAGGCGGGCAGGAAAGGGTTCTCCTGCAGAGGGCTCAGAGGGATTCGAAGGCAGTATTCAGCAAAGGTCCTCACTCCCCAGTATTATGAATGTTTCCTGCAGCTCACCTCACTGTGCTGAGCTCCTGGAATCCTGAGAGGTGGTCTTAAGCTTCGCCTCAAGCTCCCTGCAGTCCACTGAGTCTAACTTGCCCCCTTCCCACGACTCTCAGCCTGTCCCCCACAGGTGCTCCTCAGTGCTCTATTCTTTTACCTGTTCTATTTTTCTGGCCTGAACTTGATCATTTACTTCCCTGAGGCCCTCTCTTTGATTCTCTAGAGACTGTTTTAGAAATTAAAAACAAATATCCAAAATCGACTTCTCCTCAAGGCTATGTGCTTGCCTCTGGCTGACTGAAGGGAAAGTCACAGGAAGTTCAGAGAGAAAAACACAAATGTTGGAAAAACAATCTTTCTGCATTCCTGCCTTGTTATAAATATTTTAAAAATAAATTAGTAGTGAGAGGAAATGGAAGAGAAAACCGAAATTTTGGTAGGGGAAGTCTTTTTCAAGTCTAGACTTTTTGGTGGGAGGTGGGAGAGGGAGTTTCCACTGGGCATCCCCTTATCACTGACTGATAATCAACATTTTGGAAAACCTCTGGGGCTGAACACTTTGACTAGAAACTGAGTACCTTGGAAGATGCTATCAAGAGGTTATAGGCAAGACAGCTCTTATTTTCAGATACTGAGGTAAGAAAAAATTTAGTGCGGGTAACCCAATCATCTGCCTTCCCCACAATCTTCACATTTTTGTATATGATGGGAAAGAGGTGATTTTACATTTTGCCTTCCATCTCTCTGTCCTTCTTGGAATCTTGAGATCCCTTCTGTCCCTCCCTTTTCCTCTGGGCCAATCCTTCTTTTGCTGCCCTTGTGCTCTTGAACCCTTGCACTTGGGCTCAATGCAACAAGAATCTGTCTCACTCTTTGCCCATGGACCCTGGATGTGAGAAGGATGCATGTCCCTTTACTATCCTGTTCCTTCATTTCCCACACTACTGCTGCACAGGAGTAGCTGTAACTGATATTAAGATGACTGGGTTAACAAAAGGCAGTGACATCACAGAAGGACAAATTGTACTGCCAACATTTAATGTTGCTCAAGGTCCCTCAGGAGGTCAGTTCATTGGTGCCCTAGGTTTATAATCTCATGTCCCATTATGTTTCTTGGTAAAAATCAGGTGTTTTGTAGACCCATCCTGTGTCATATCACCAGACATGACCTGTATCCGCAAGGTTTGATCTGCTCTCGTATTCCATCTTCCTCCCCATCTCCACCCCGTCTCTCCTGTAATATGGAGACCAGTTCCTCTGACTTTGAAATGACAGCCTGTGGAGACTCCTTTATGTTCATAATCTGGGGCCCTCTGCATCCCAATCTGCCTCCGGGGAAGCAACGGGAAATTTTCAATCCTCCAGCTGCATTTGTCTCATTCACAGAAGGCAGAAAATCCAGTCTTTGCCAAACCACTGATAATGCTTTTTAATGTGTGAAAGCTGAAGTTTTCAGAGGACTTCTGGAGGGAGAACATAAAGCCATACTTGGCCCATCAAATGCTCATGGGTTGGGGGAGGGTTCCTCTGTTACTCAGGAAGGACATTTTCATTTTGATGGTTACATTGCTTTGTTCCCACAGTGAGTTTCTCTTATTTTCTTTAAAGATGTTAGCATTAAAAGTAGAGTGATTCCCTTCATTTCCTCCTTCTCCCTTTCCACACTGCCCAGAGACTGGGTTTTAAAAGCAAGCTCAGGTATTTCTCCAAGTGATGGGTCCCTGGTGGGGGAAAGTCATAGCTTTATTGATTAAAATCTTGGTATAACATCCAAAATTGCTGTTTTCCTGTAATTCGGTGCCAGGTTACCTCACCACTTTCTCTAGGGACTGACTATATATCAAATGGTATTTTTCAAGCCCCTGTTTTCTGATAAGGGCCCTATAAAACCACTCATTTGACCTGATATTAGGTTCCCGGAGTTGAAAGCACCAGTACAGATTGCCAAAAGTCCTCAAATACACTGACAATCCATACCAATAATTTAAAAGAAATGTATGATTAGGGGAATAATATTCTTAGATTTGGGTGTTTGTTTTGATCTCCTAACTTCAGTGTGTATTTTTACCCATCACAAACATTTTTCAATCAATAATTAAAATTGGTAAACACATCTACAGGAGAAAAAAATCCTTCAGTTGGTGTTTAATAGATTGCCTCTCAAAGTCATTCCCTGACACAGCAAGTTGCCCAGGGAGTTTGTGCCAGTAAATAGAATGGAATGGGTTTGATTAAAAAGTAAAACAACACAAAACCTGACATCCTGTTGTGAGTTTAAAACAAAGCAAAATGACTATTAACAACCTATGTTGATTTTTGTCAAACCATCTTTTATCTGTGCGGTAAGGACAAGGAGGAATAACACATGGTTTCTAGTAAGAACAGCTTTGGGTTTTATGGGAATTAGTATTTTTTTTAATCTTAAACTTCTGTCTTTTTTTGTTTTCTTAGGACATTCTCATCCTGTGGAGACTCATGAGACACCTATTAGTCAGTCTGGAGCCTACAGGTATCTGAGTTGCTGCAGGAGG
Source organism: Sciurus carolinensis (assembly GCF_902686445.1). Taxonomy (NCBI): domain Eukaryota; kingdom Metazoa; phylum Chordata; class Mammalia; order Rodentia; family Sciuridae; genus Sciurus; species Sciurus carolinensis. Next base: position 91,027,675 of record NC_062218.1, on the reverse strand, counting down.
AGAAATGGGATGTCTTTCGGCTTTTCTTTCGTGTAGATTTGTTGCATGTTTACCAAGGTGAAAGGATTGGTGCCCTGGAGATCATTTGCTTTCATAAGCTTTAAACTAGAGCAGCAAAAGTTTCATGCCTTGATTCTCTTCCAACAGCTCTTTCTCTCAGCAAGGCATAGAGGAGCAAGCTGAGACCTACAGATTGCCAACAGACTCTTCCAACAAAATTGCCCTGTCTCAATCAGTTAAACTGGGTGGGAAGGGAGAGCCTCCGCCAGTTTTCTCCCATCTCATCCACCATGTGGCGAGACACCCAAAGCATTCCACAGGGCTTTAGAATCAAGATGAAATATTCCAGATTTCTAAGTCTCCATAATACCCAAACCCCAGACCATATGTACGAATAATTCACGCACTTTCTAACCTTTGCATTTTGCATATAACCTCCCTGTCAAACACCAGTTTTCTGGAGCTTCATGAAGTTAAGAAGGAAACAGAACTCAAGTATTTTAAGCACTATTTCTTTTAATGTAAAAAAAAAAAAAAAATAGCAGTAAGTACAGAAACTAAAATTCTTACTCTCCAGCAATTTGTAGTAGATATTTTCCCATACCACTGGCAGCTTAAAGATAATTATTTAAAGTTTTGGTTTTAAAACAGAATATAATAAAAGCTAGAAGGGCAGCTGCAAAACAAACAATAACTGTTTGACTTAAAAAAGATTTAAAACCAGGTGAATGCAAGCAGATCCCATTCCCAAGTTACTTAAGAAATAAAATAAGAAAAAAGGAAGAAATTTAGCTTATACTCTTTGTATCTCCTTCCTCCTCTCTGCTGAAAATTAGGGTGTGACTGCAGGAGTGATTAAACCCTTGTACTGGTATTTGTGTGTGATGGACGCTACTCTCCCTTTTGTTAGGTAGTGATCCAATTCCCAGATGAACTGATTAAATGACCTTCTACAATGTGAACATTGGAAATAAAGAAACTGTAGGAAAATACCAAGTAAATTTCCACTGAGAATTCACAGATTTGTTCTTTTTGCCTTTTATATTCTTATACAAGCACAGTTTTGATATCTTCAGAATAATGAATCCCAGAAATTTTAAATATTAAGCTTGAGTTGCATTGATTGTCTTGTTTGGACAACTTAAGATTTTTCACCCCACTTATCCTCATAGGATGATTTCACCTCAGGGAGAAATAGGTAAGATTTCCTTCAAATCCCTGATACAGAACCTAAAAGGCTACCCTCCATCTACTTGCCCCATGCACTCTTTGTTTCCTGTATTTATTATCGAGTTAGGAGCCTGTCATTTTTAAGGTCTCTCAGTACCTTGTGTAAGTCCCTTCCTCCTCTGCTTTTCACTTCTCCCTGGATTTTCTTTTTCTGCTTATTCTTCTGTCTTAAATCGTTCACTTTCTCCCTCTCTTCCATTTGAAGGCAAGATACATAAATATAAAATGTATTTTCTACCTTCAAGCTCACTCCTTCCACCTACCAACTACCTCTTCCTTCCATTCGTAGCTGCTTATCTCTACAGTTATTATTCAGTGGCCTCAAGCTAAATTCAAAGTTCATCGATGGTCAGTGATTTTGTAAATGTGGTAGACTCTGATCCTAGAGATATACAGGATCTTATGGCTGCTCCTTATAACCTCACTTCCAGAATGTTTATTATAATGTGCAAGTCTCAATTTGAAATCTACTACTTATACAAATATTCATTTAAAAATAGGCACCAAGTTCATACAACTAGCTTAATTGTTATCCGTTGGCACTTTTATGAAAGAATTGCTCTTAAGTAAGACCTGATAATCTGCAGGACTTCTAGTCAGATTAGACATCAGAGCCCAATGCATGGGTAAAATACAGGAGCAAACGGAGCCATAAATCTGAGCTTTAGCTTGAAGTTAATAGGCTATTAGACTTGCTGGATTCTTTACTTTCTTTCAGGTGGGAATCGTAGCCTCTATACAATCTCTTTTGTTCTCCAAATATCATGAACCCTACTCATTGCACAAAAGAAAATTTATTTCTAATATTCATTATGCTAATTAACTAAATGTCTGGGGTAGACTGAGAATATTTGAAGCACTTGCCTTAGTGCCTCTGAAGTCTGGATTCCTAATTAAGCTCCTCTAAGTGCCAACTAACTTCCACTTGGGGTCTGATTGGAGTTAACTTATATATTCATATAAACCAGAATACTTATTCTGAAGAATTTTTTTTGTATTTTACTATCTAGTCATTTAACAGTCATCTCTTCCCTACTTTTGCTCGTTCACTATTCATAGCTAGATCAACATTAAGTTGGGTTTGACCCAATCACGCCCATGAACTTGTTCTCTGTAAGGTCATTAAGAAACTTCAAGTCCAAAAGTCGAGTAGAGATTTTACTCCTCGTTGCACTTAAGTCTTAGTTTCATTTAGCACTGTTGGTCACATCCATTTTCTAAATACTACACTCTCTAGATTTTCTTCTTGCCCAATTCAGTCACCTTGTCCCTCTCAGTTAACTCCTCAGGAAAAAATGATGGAGAAAGAACAGAATGGTCCATACCTCAGGGATGACTTCCCTGGTTCACATCATATGTTACTATTTATTGTTTCTGTTAAAAGATGTAAAAGAACGCAGGATCATGCTTTGGAGCCTTCTAAAATCCAAGGTCAGGGAGATACCTAGGAACCAATAAGGGAGTTTAGGAAGTACTCAACAAAGTGGTGGGAGGCAGACAACCACAGAGTGCAGAGCAAGCAGCGTGTTTTCAGGAAGAAAGACATCATATGAAATGCTACTGTGAACCCAAATCAAATGAGGCCAGAGAGAACTTGTTGGGGGAGATTGTGACAGCAATACTGATGCAGTGGTAAGAACAGAAAACAGAGGACAGGGGAGAAATGAACAGGAGAAAGAATACAGAGTGTTTTTTTTTTAAGAAATTTTCTGTGATTTAGAGCAGAGAAATGAAGTGACAGAAGGAAGGGGGTCTGAGATCTTAGTTCAGGTTGCTATAACAGAATACCAGAGATTAGGTGGCTTAAACAGCAGACATTCATTTCTCACAGATCTGGTGTCGGATGAGAGCACTCCTCCTGGTTTGCAGATATCCGTCTTCTCATGTATCCTTGCATGATGGAGAGAGGGATCATAGCTTCTTTCTCTTCTTATAAGGATGTTATTCCATTATGGGGGCTTCACCTTTGTGTCCTAATTACTTCCAATGGTCCCAGCTCCTAATACCATCCAATTACGGCTAAGGGCTTTTGGTGAAGAGGAAACACGTGGTTCATAACAGAGCAAAGAAGAATTTCATTAACATATGCGAAACTGAATCTTGTGTGTATACTGATGCGATAGATCCCATAGAGAAAAAGACATTAATGATGTAGTAAAAAGGACACAAAATACCTGAAAAGACTAGAGGGAGAATTTTACAACTTTAGGAGAGGGATTGGTCCTTTGTAGGACTAGGCTGCCTTCAAATACAACAAGAAAGAAAAGAGAAAATGCTTATTTTTTATAATTTTAGGGGTGGGATAAAAAAGAATCAAATTATTTTTAAAAACCGTAAGGATCTAGAGAGAAGAACTTGCCTTTTGTCAAAATAGGTGTAGATAATTTAGATAATTCATCAGAATGTTGGGGGTATAGCACTACACATGCTCCTGCTTCCTATAATATCTAAAATTATGACAAGGAATAACAGGTAGGTGTGTGTATGTGTGTGTGTGTGTGTGTGTGTGTGTGTGTGTGTGTGTGGTGTAAAGAGCATGAAATCCACATGGACTTTGACTGATTGGCTTAGGGTATGCATAGTGTCATTACTTTTAAATGTTTATATTTTGTCATATGATTTGAAAGAAACCTGTTTAAATGGAAATCTCTCCTCCTCCTTCCCCACTCTGCCTCCTCCTTTTCTGCCCTTCTCCTCTGCGTCCTCTTTTCCTTCTCCTTTTTCTCCTCTTCTATCTTCTTCTTCTCCTCCTCCTCTTCCTCCTTCTTTTTCTTCTCTTCCCTACCTCTTCCTCTTCCTCCTTCTTCTTCTGCTTCTGGAGATTTAACCTAGAGGTGCTTAACCACATCCCAGCCCTTTCTTTTCTTTTTCTTTCTTTCTTTCTTTTTCTTTTTTTTTAAATTTTTGAGACAGTGTCTCACTAAGTTACTGAGGCTGGTCTTGAACTTGCGATCCTGCTGTCCCAGCCTCCAAGCTGCTGGGATATCAGAAGTGCACCACCCTGCCTGGTTGGAAGTCATTTTCTTAACTTATAAATCAAAGTGGTAGCAATGGCAATAATAGGTTGATTTATTGACAATCTACTGTTCACAGAAGAACAAACTGGTAACCAATTATAGGTAGGCTGGAGGGTGTGTCCTTCTCTCCCTGTGAGAACTTCAACTCAAAAATGGGAAGCACTGTTCTGCAAGTTTCTGAATAACTAGTTTTGCTACAAATTCATCACTGTCAGGATGCTCTTGAGGGAATGCATTTTGAGGAGAAATTAAAAGTACAAAATGCCAATGACTGCTCTGGTGGTTAAACAAAGTCTCAGACAGTTTCTTGTTCCAAACTTTTAGGTTCTTCATTTTCCTTTTAAATAGAACTAATTAACTCTTCCTCCAGTTTTCCAAATAGATGAGGTTTTCCCTATGGTTTGGGAGAAAGGGAGTCAATGCTTTGGTTGTTCAGTGCATGGTCTTGCACTAAAGTATTTTTCCTTAAAGGTAACTAGATATTCATGTTACTATTGTTTTTCCTTATAAACAGTCTCCTGATCAAAATTATAGGCTTCTAGCAAAGGAAAGAGTAGGAAGAAACACAAATATCTCTAAACACTGCTGAAGAACTATGCCAAAGTTTCCCCCCTACGTGTAAGCGTTCAGGTAAGGGGAAACTTTGGGTTTAACATTCTCAAGATGACAATTGAAGAATGTCTCCAAAAATGAGGTTTTATAAGGGATTTAAAAAAATCATTTTTAAAGGAAGTTTGGCCTGTCTGGTTGTGTAGATAATCTTCCCTCCCTAAATCAGTTCCTTGCAGTTTTGTTAAGTCTGAAGCCCAGCACACTGAAACAAAAGGTGTGAAGTCCTTCTCATCCATCTTAATGGGGTGTTAATGACTGCAGAGGCTTGACTGTGACCATTTAAATGTGAGCGCTATTAATCAACTAGAAAAAACACAATCACCCAACTTGAGCCACTGAAGTGTAATTGCAAGGGACAGTTGTGTCAAATTTTGTTTTTGAATGAAGACTTGCATATAAAAAAGTGAACTGCCCCCAAGTCAGTTTGGTGGATTTAAAGCCAAGCCTATGGGCAACTTCCCTTCTATCCTTTTATTGAGATTTCAAGAGCTGCTTTCTCCCCTGAACTTGAAGTTTAGCTGTTCTGCATGCGGTGAGTAACTTTTACTAGTGGTGTAAATTTCTAATAGGTAGTCACTTGCCAAATTATATTTCCTTAAGAGGACTTCCAATGTATCCTTTGATTTGGAAGTGTGTGTGCATGCATGTGCCTGTGTGTAAGTGCTTCAAAGATATTTAATTCAAGATTTATAATAATTACCTATTTTTACAACTTGCTTGCTTTGATTCTTTTTGCAATTTGCTTTTCATGTCTGAAACTTGTTTTTCTCAGCTTTTTGTCGGGAGAGAGTCATGGCTTTATCTTGGCAGAATTGGCAGTATTTCTGGAAAACTAAATGAAAAATTTGATGGTGAACATCTTATTGTTGCTGTTTTGCAGGGTGAGTTAACAGAAGAGTAGAAATTATATTCATTTTACTTTACAGAAAATCAGGGGCTCCTAAGCTTCAGAAGTTATTACTTTCTATTAATGTATGAAATGAACAGAAATACAAGCAAGCAGTGCTGGGTTTTCTCTGAGGAATGTGCAGTTCAGCACGTACTCCCAGACTTCTCATTCCTACATTGCCTACAGTTTGAGATTAGTTAAATGGAGAGAAGGCTTATTTAGTTTTGCTTTTCTATACATGGCCTCAAGACCACAACAAAGTGCATGATCTGTCTTTAGGGTTAGGCAGATATGAGAGGCAGAGGTTTCTTTCTGGTCCAGTGTTTCTGCCTGTGACATTATGCTTCTCCGGCAATAACTACTGTTGGGAACAATGACCTGGCCTGGCCTGATCTGACCCTGCTTCTTTTACAAGAAGCAAGCTTGGAGGGTATTTATCTCAACTGCTGGACATGTTGTTGATTTTTACTTTTTGACAGGAACCGCCAAGCCACTTTTGGTTTCGCCACTTCTTAAATTCACCCCTTGCTTATTGCCCAGGGCAGAAGGCACTTGGAAAGTTCACAAAGGAAATAAAATATTTCAGTGGCATCTGAAATTAAATAAAATACTTGTCCATGGGTTAGGTCTTTTCCTTTTCCTTTCCCAGTGGAGAAAGGCAAAAAAGCTGTGGATTTTAATAGGGCTAACTTTCCAGGTTTGGAAAAGGTCAAGTGACCACAAATGCCTGATAAAGTATTTGCTTTTTTGGGGGGGGTGTACAATATTTGAATTTTCAAATATGGTATTTACAGCAATTATTCTTCAGAAGTTCACTAGCACCAAATGAGTAGTTTCTATGAGCGAAAATGCTTGGTGCTCTCCAAGAGTTGTCACTGAGGCCTAATATGGTCTGAAACATAGTACGCTTAAGGTACTGCCAGCCTTAGCCAACACTTGGCAAAGTGGTGAGAGCAGAGTGGATAGAAGGAGATCTGAGCTGGGATCAGATAATGGGTACATACATAAAGTACAGGTTCCGCTCTATTGTGAGAGTTAGAAGTCAATCTTGGAAAGGCAATGAATGTTGCCCATTGCCTTTTTTTTTTTTCCTCTTTCTGTTCTTTTATGGGTTACTAGTGAGTCTTTTGAACTGAAGTATTTAGAGTTTTCACTATTCTCCTCCTTCTGGCTTATTTTTCAAAGTTCTTATGTTCCTTCCCCTAAGGATACACTTATGTGAAGTGACCTGTTCACGAGGTAGAGTGGGGACCATGGACCCCTTCTGTCTTTCCATCAGAAGGCCTGGATCTAAGTATTAGTTGGCTTTGATTCTGGCACCACAACTACCTCACTGTGTGGTCTTGGCTACGTGTTATGTTTTTGTCTCAGTTTCCCTAATTGTATTAACGTGGGTAATTACACTGCCTTATTCAGATTGTAATCTTGAACAACAAATGAATGATTACAAAGTACTTAAAACTACAAGAAAATGTAGCAATTCAACATGTTATAGTCTTATTTCCTTATAGGAGGTGATAAAGTGAAAGTGAGGTTTAATAGGCAAATTGAAATTCCTAGATGAAAGGTGCTGGAGAAGTTCAAAGTCATTTTATTATTATTAATAATGGGTGTTGTACCTCTCTCACCCTCTCATCTAATCAACATACATTCCTTGGATTAAAGGGAGTGTTCTCTCTCCAAATAACTTTTATCTACAGTGTTGAGACATTCCCTATCCTGTTTTATGTATATGGAGTTTTGAATGACTATAAACAACTCCCTTTTTCATAAATTTTCTTTTTCTCTCTTTCTGGAAAAGAAGAGGAGGCAAGCTGGCTCTTGTTTCACCTTATAAGCATGTGAAAATGTTTATATGAAGCTCCTTTACAAATCCTGTGCTTTGTGAGACCAAAACCATTTTGCTTGTGGATCCTTGTTCAATCTACAAATGTTCTTAGGCAAGTTTCCCTTTGTCTACGGGAAGAGATTTTTATATATACATATATATATATATATATGTATATATAAATAAATTACATATATTCTCAAATATATGTAACAACAGAAGCACCAGATTTAACAACAGAAGCACCAACACCAACAAAACCTCTGTTGAGTCAGAATAAGTAGAAGTTGAAAGCATTGTATTAGCCAGGTGTGGTGGTGCATATCTCTAATCCCAGCAACTCCGGAAGCTGAGGCAGAAGGATCACAAGTTCAAGACAACGTGAGCAATATAGCAAGACCCTGTCTCAAAATTTAGAAAAAGGGGTACTGAGGACGTAGCTCAGGGATAGAGAACCCCTGAGTTCTGTCACCAGTACTGAAAAAAATTTTTTTTTGCTTTAAAATGCTTTACTTAAAACATTTGTAAGAGTGGAGCGTAGACATTTCTCAGGTGAAAAAACTGGGTATAAATGAGAGATGTGACCCTGACTTTGGTGAGGGGAGAGGGAAACATGTAGCCAGACTTTAATCAGAGTAAGAATTTTAAAATATAAGTATTAGACTTCCAGCTACTCTAGGTCTGAGTCTTTAATACTGCCTGGTCCACACCATATTACATACAGTATAAAATATTTATTTGTGCAAAAGAGTAAACTAATATTTTTGAAGTAATATCTGGTGGGAAGTTCATTGACTTTTTTACTCCAAGTATTAATAAGGAGTTTTTTTTTTTTATCACATTGAACTATGTTGGGATTAAAAGTAAAAGTGTATTTTACATTTAATAAATAGGCAAGAGATATAGTGACCATCTAGATGACTAGAGTTAAGTAGTGATAGAAGATGTGTCCCAAAGCAGTAGATAATTAAATGTCCAATGAGAATGGTAGGCAGGGAATTCTATGGGCCTGACCTGGCACACTGTAAGTATTCAATAAATAATTTTGAATAATTTTATGAGAAGTAGATGTCACCAAGTGTTTGCATGGCTGCAAAATCTTAGTCATAGTTCTGTCCAGTTTGGATTTAGGGATTGATGTAGAGAGAGGACAAGAAAAGGCATTCAAATTGGAGGATTGCTGTAGTTCCAAGGAGGGATGGTCACAGTGTGTTCATGATAAATAAGAAAATTCATGACTAGAGCAGAAGATGGTCAATGCTTTACTACAATTACTGCAAAGTGTGGATTGTGCCTGGAATTGTATGGTTCTAAGTGCTGTGTTCCATAGTTTTCCATTATTAGCTTGAGACTTGAAGCCTACACACTGAGCTGAAATGATTGTTTCTTGGGAAGCTGAAGCTGTGTGACTGGCACGTCCAAGGGAGGTGTGGTGGTGGGACTCCCAAGAAGAGCTAGCTAATAATATTCAAATATTGGTAGTCAACAGGAGTAAAGCCTTCCATGAAACTATTCCTCTTCCAAGGTAGTATTTTGAGCACTTGTGCCTGCAGGCTGGTGGGCAAAAGAAATCTGAGGAGATGATGCAAGAATGTGAAGGGGTCCTTATCTTGCTGAGACGAAAATCGGACTATAGACAGTCTCCTATCTTTTTTAAAGATATGAAGACTTTCCTCACTGCCCCTGAATAAAGGAAAGGATACTGAGGAAATAGCTGATAATTAGACTCGGGACTAGAATGAAAATGGCTTGTCAGTGACCAGCTTAGTGTGCCTGAGCTGAGTTCATTTTTACTAACAAAGTTTTATAATCTCATTAATGATTGTTAAAAATACCAGCAAAGAAAAATACTGCCCTGTTTTCTTTCATTCTTTATGAATGTAGCTACCATTTAATGAGTCCGTCTTACATTCCAGGGTTTGCGTATGTGCTTGCAGATATTATCTGCAATCCATTTCCAAATCTCTAAAGTGGTTGCTACAATTCTTTTATAGGACAAAAAGTAGGAACTGAGCCTCAGAGAGGGTTAGCAACTTTTTTGTGCTTACTCAGCCAGGATTCAAAAGTGGGTGTGAATTCAAAGCTAGCCTTCTTTCCATTATACCTTCTCCTTGTAAAAATTAATTTAAAATGTATTCTTTTCTAAAACCTGAGAGTAGTATTACCCAGAGTACTCTGAGAGCATTTACTTATTTGTGATGTCTCTTATTTAATGATTTTCCTGTAAGTTAGGAAGCATTTCACACAGGATACAGTACACTTATAGCCTGCACCCTATATTGTACATTCTGAAGTTGTTCCATAGGTGGAGATTGAGTCACAAAGGAAAGTTAAAGCCATGTGGGAAAAATCCCTCACGTCTCCTTGCTGACTCGGCTTCCTGCAGCCTGTTGTGCTAAACAGAGGCTGCCAGAACCCATGTGTGCATGGAGATATCAGTCCTTAGAGCAGAAGTTGGCAACGCTTGAAGAAAGAAACGGCTGCAGATGTTGAGGGCTAGGGAGTTCAAAAGCAGTCCTGCTATGTGGAATCCCACATTGGAGACTCTTTCTTTTGGTTGGGAAACTAACAGCCCTCCAGTTTTGAGTTAAAACATTGTGCTTCTTTCAGTGGAAATATAAAAGAACCCTTGCCTTCTCTGCTTAGGCTGAGGCAGCCCTACCCTTTGTGGCTCATCAACCTAGTGCTTCAGCCTTGGCCCCACATTCACACCTCCTCCTTGTGACTGGCACTGGTTGAAAGGAAGGATCACGGCCAAGATGTGATCTGGCTGAACAGAAGGGTGTGGTGCCAACATGGAGCCCCTCTCTCATCTCCAACCCCCAGCACTTCATCAGACATCAGCCATTTCTTTGGCTTCCAATTCTTCCATTATTGTTTTTTAGACACAGCTTTTTAAAACTCAGTAGTATACACATCACTTACTAAGTACAATATCTCAAATATAAAAATATCCATAGATTGTCTATTTTTCACTTTTACCCTCACTCTCCCTCCTCCACCGCCCAGGAAGAATTCATGGCCCAAAATCAATTGAACAAAACTTGACCCTGTTGTAATTTCCAGAACACTCACTTGTTCCACTGAAGATCTTTTTCTCTTAATTAGCTACTGGCCAGGTATGCATGCCGTCTTTGTGGAGCCTCAGTCCCTGTGCCCATTTGTGTGCACGTCTCCGACCAGTCAGCCAGATCAGTCTCTCATCCGGGTGTCAATACATCAACAACACCACCCACTCATCTTTTTTTTCATCTTGTTTCAGTCTTTCATTTCTCATTTCTCACTTATGTTCAACCGCTCATATGAACCACTAAACAATTCCTTTTGTCTCTTCTCTCAATCGCCTTTTGTCCCAGTCATAACATTGGATCCTATGACTTGGCCTTTGAACAAGCTTCAGGGCCACGTGTTAGAGCTGTATGAAAACTGTGGGATTAATTGTCTGGAGACAAGAGTACCTTTTGTGATTCAGCAACTTGGGACTTTGTGTTAGTGTGTTTGACTTTCTTAGCCTCAGTTCCTTCTTCTGAAAAAGGACTGATGATCAATCTCTAATGCCCATTATTCATTGAAGAAGTTGTGAGTGAGGGCCTACTTTTTGTCTGTCCTAAACTAGATGTTGTGGAAAAAATGGTGGAATATAGACATGGTCTCTCTACCTCATGGACCTTATAGTATATGAAGGTATCAGCTGTTAATAAATATCTCCACAAATAATGCTTATTTGTTAACCATTGTAAGTGCTAGGAAGGAGAATCACAGGATGTCACAGGATCAGACAAGAGACACTACTAACCTAGTAGAGGCAGAGGAGGGGGATCTGTCAGGGATGGTACAGGAGTTAATGAAGGGAGTAGGGTGTGGGAGAAGAATACTACAGGCCCAAGAAATAGCACGTGAATGACCCAAGGCAGATGGGAGCAAGATGTAGGGGAAGAAATGAATGAAAAACACCTAGGCTGAGAGAGACTACACTGGGAATCGGCGCGGCAGGTGGCTTAAGATGAGGCTGCTGAGGTAGAGAGAAACCAGATTAGGTGAAGCCTAAGCCAACTGAAAACTTTGAACTGTATTCTAAGTACAACTAGAGGGTTTGAAACCAGTGACTTGTTATGAGATTTGCATTTTAAGAAGGCTACTCTAGCCTCTGGAGTTAAGGATAGGAGGGAGCGAACACAAGGGAGTCTTTAGGATTGTAGGCAAGAGAAGAGTGTACAGCTTAAAGAGAGTGGTTACAAAGGATGAAGGAAAAGAGACCATCCTTCCAAATTTGTCTTGATACTTTTTCTTGGGACCCCACCCTTCCAATTCCTGGGGAAGTGATTGTGACCCTTCATTTGCTATCTTAGTCTCAACCTCGGGTATGCCATATTGTTTAAGATATTTTGTCTTGATTATTCATTTTTTTATTTCCCCCATTTGTTGGAAGCTCCTTACAGCAAATGCAATGTCTTTCTCTTCGTTTTTTATCCCCTAAAAAACCTACCCTTACATATGGTGGGTGTATAGCAACCATTCAGATGGGGTCTAATTCATCATGGGCAGCTTTATTGGTGTGACACACCCACCCTGGAGACAGAGCTGAATGATTTCCTGGTAGGCCTGAATGGTCATCTGACCTATGTTTTAGGTCATATTATGTTAAATTTGCTCTGCCATCCTTGAGGAAACAAAGAAATGGGAAGGGTTTTGGAGGGAGGAGGAGGAAGAAACAAATTTTCTTCTTTGATAATCATAGTTTGGAGTCACCTATTTGCCTGCTTCAGGCTCTTCCACAGTACCCCTGCCGACAAAAGTGTCTCCCATAGCTGCTTAGTTGTTTCATGTGCTGAGTGACAGTGGGAGAGAAATCTGGACTGGCAGGATCATGAACTGAGGCAAATGAACACCCCTGACCCTGGATGAAGGTCCGGCTTCTTCAGTGTGGTGGCGGCTTACTCTTCTTAGTCCTCTTGGCTTGGGATCCTGTCCACCATCCCTTTGCATGGTGTCCTCCTCTCCTCAGAAATGGGGCTACTTTCTTCAGCTCCTCTGTGGCATTTGGCAGAGCACAGTCCTTTCTTATTTAGATCCCAGAACAAACCCTTTTTGGTGTCAAGTTGAAACTCTTGTTTAAGCTTCATATTTCATAGCATATTAGGAGTCCGTGTTGGGTTCTCTTTCCATGAATTCTATTTTCTACTCCTAGAGAATTAGAATAGTCATTCCCCAAGTTCTAAGATTTCCAAATAGTTCATCATGTATTTTTTTCCCCTTCCCTCATCTGTAAAAATAATAAAAAAAAAAAAGAAAGAAAGAGAGAAAGAAAGGAAAAGAAACTTTAACTTTCTTCAGTTCTCGTCCTTTTTCCTCAGAGCCCACTTCTAACTCTCTCCAGTACAGTCCCTTTATAGGGTTCTGTAATAGATGATAATGTGCTAAAAGCAATCTCTATTAGACTCCGAGAAGTCCTCACTGTCTTCAATTAGACTCTTCAAGATTCTTAACCCTCCCCCCAGGCACATTTACACTTGGAAACCAAGACCTCTGTCTGGGATCACTGTTCATTCATATTTATTTTCTGGTGAAAGTAATATTTTTCTCTGGCTGGTAGTTTTTCAATCTAGAATTACAAAATACAAAATGCACTGGAAGTACCTTAGAGACCATTCTGAATTCTTATCCATGCTCTTACTCTATTGTTGAGAAATCTAAGGGCCTGGTGAGTCAAGCATTCTGCCCTAAGTCATTGAGTTATTTAATACTAATGACTAGAATCTTTGTCTTTAAAGACCTAATTCTCTATTTTAATTCTCTGCTGAAAGTCATTCAGTAGGACAAAGACAATATGTTCTCCTAGGTCATTGCATCATTCAGTCCATCAATCAGTTATCAAATATTTATTGAACATCTATAGAAGCAAGACATTGTGCTGGTATATAACTAATATGCCTGCACAGCTTGATTGATGTACAAGTAAATACAAGTAAGTTCTATCAATCATTTATAATCTTAAGTTCTTTTCCTAGGAGTTAAAGAAATAAAAAAAAAAAAAACAAATCATTTTTGGTTCTATCATGTATAGTCATTTTAAGAATGATAGGGAGATGATAGGGAGAGTACCATCTACTAATTATGCAGAGTTACCAATTTCTTGAGTTTCATTTAAATGTTCTGATATGAAAAGAGGCAGGTTAAGTTTTAGTTTTTGTGAAATAAGTGTTGAGAATTAAGGTCATTCACAGAATAACTGTGTGGTAGATATAAAGTTTTGGAAATTTAGACTTAGTAAGTCTGATAGCTTAGTCCCTATGGCTCACACCTGTAATCTCAGTTACTCAGGAGGCTGAGACAGAAGAATTACTAGTTTCAGGCCATCCTCAGCAACTAAGTGAGACCTTCCTTGAAATAAAAGTTGGAAAGGACTTTGGAGTAGCTGAGTGGTAAAGCCTTTCCCTAGTATGAGAGTGGTCCTTCAATTCCCAGTACTGAAACAAACAAAACAAAACAAAAGAATTTCCTGAAATGTTAATTCTTCCTAAAAACTGATCAGGTTGCTTGTTTTATAGGCAGCTTATTATTGTAGCTTGAAAGAAGTAGTCATCTGAGTTCTGTCCAAAATTGATTTTTTACTTCATTGGAGGCCATTTGGAAAGATATAGTTTTTTTTTTTTTTTTTTTTTTTTTTTTTTTTTCCCCTCAGTAGTCTTTATTACCAGCTATCCTTTGGAGTTAGTCCTCAGTGGTCATTTTAAATAGCAAACCTCTGAGACAATAAACCAGTTTGGCAGTAATCACAAAGGTGGACACGACTATGCCAAAACCACAAGGCAGGGTCAAAGGATGTTCATCCATCTGGAGATAAGAATCATGATGTGATGTTGAAAGAGCATTGTGTCAGGAGTCATAGACCCTGACAGCTCCTACTAGTGCCAGCTCTTCATCACCATGTGACCTCCAGGCAGGCTGCCTACCACTACGGACACTCTATACTCACCTCTAAAATATGGATGAAACCTTCTGCCCTACGCACAGCACAGTGTTGTTTTGAGGATCAAATGAGATCACTAATGCAAAAGTGCTTTGAGAACTCAAAGACCTCTGGAAATGTGAGGCAGTTTTATTCCAAAAATCCAGAATTTTGACCAGTAACAGAGGTATTTCCTCTGTTTCCTTCTATTGTGGATATTGGGAATCTGTGTGCATATTTTACTCTGTTGCAAGCACTTCTGTTATCCCTTCTTTGAAACCGGCAGGAAATAGACTCAGCGCTGATAGGAAGTAGCAGGTCTCTCTTATCCCTTCAAAGAACTGAGAACAGGACTACATTTTATTAGAAAGACTCAGTTTGATGGACATGATGAGGCAGTAGCCACTGGATCACCACCAGTGAATTCCTGTTCCCACGGGGTCATGGGAGCACTTTGCAGATGGCCCTGTGGGGTTCTGAGTCATGTTTGCAATGTTGCCAGGTGATGGTTAATACCAATTTTTTTTTCTTGCCAGTGCTGTAGGTCCCATTGTGTCATGGTGGAAAGAAGTAAAACTCCTTTTGCCATGCCTCCATTGTACCAATGTGGGTTTTTTAAACACTCATTGAGTGGGCACCATGCTAAGTACTAGAGGCCAATGTGATTGGGAAAACAGATGTCATAGAATAATTATATAACACTGTGATCAAATTCCGAGCTTAGGCAGTTAAACTGGAATGGTTTCTCTCTACCTGTGTTTTCTTTACTTGGGAACACCAGCGGGTATGTGTTCTAGAGTGTGCAGCTACAAGATGGTGGAGATTGTTAGTTTGACCTCTTTGAAACACATTTTTCACCCCTACTCCACCCAGATTATTATTGGCATTCAGCATTGTGAAAGTAACAGAAGTGAGAAGTAAGTTTATTGGTAACTGTTATTTAATAAGATCTTTGCCTTTAATCAGCTTAAAATTTAGCAAGAGGTACAAAGGTCACAAAATGTAGAAATCTCTAACATGTTAATTTATGGATTATGATAGGGGCAGAAGTTTTATTATAAAGGGCCTGAAACAACACATCGAGCCCAGTCTGAACAAATGATATGCTTATATATATATACTACTATTTTTAGAATGAATGTAAGAGCTGTTGTAATTAACAAAATACAAATCCATTTAAAGTTACTAAATTCACTCTTTTTTGCCATTTCACATTTACTCTTGCCTGTGTGATTATTTTATTATATGTCATTCCCTACTAGAGTGCAGGCTCCACAAAGTGTTTCTTTATACTTCATTAGGTCTCTGAGCACTCAAAGACTGTTTGTTAAATGTTGATGAAGCACATTTTCTCAACCAACAGATTAACAGATTACAAACATAATATGCTACCAAGTTAAAAAGATGCTTTCCTTTGGGTTAATGCTGAGATTCTCTGACAGCAGGTCAATAAATGAAAGACAAATAAGATACACAGAAAAGATGTAGATTAGGAAGAGCAGGGCACAGAGACTTGAAGTTGATGCGTTATAGATAATTAGCTGTGGAATGTTACCTCTGCCTCCATCTGTCATTTTCTTGCATGTTGTTGACATTTCCAAGAATTCTGACTAAACTGGCCTCATACAAAGGATACAGTAACTCCTGAGATAACTGAATGAGAAGAAGGCAGAATGACACTGCCTGTCTGTTTTGTCTTAAGATTTTACGCAGCTGCTGATGTCTTAAAGGACAAAGCGATAAGGGACAGAAGAGATCATCTTGCTCTACAAGTCTTGTTTTATTCTAAGGAAACAGAATTCCCCAAATGCCAAGGTTCCAGTTCAAGCTTATGCAGCTAGAATGCAGCAGAGGCAGGACTAGAACTTAGGATCCAGTTTGATTCGGAGCCTTTGCATCACTCTTTGCCAACTCTGTAGGGTTCAGGTTCATCTTTATTTGAATATTTGATTTAGGAGGAGAAATAACTGCAACTAATGAATTAAGAAAGTATTGATTCAGATTTATACTTTACACCATCATCCTTATGTTTTCATTCCATCTTTCAAATTCTTTACTGTTCCAAACTGGCAACAGCTCAAAAGTCAGCCAAAACACAACTTTGTAAATTTGAGGTTAATGTTTACCTAATTCTACTAAAGATCATAATCTTTAAGTTAGTATGTATTTATTCTGTGAAGTCATTAAAAATATGTTATTCATCCTAATAAGACTGAGTAAATATGTTCTTTCTTCATCACTTGGGCATATTTTCTACATAATAATTCCCTTCTGAAGCCAATATCAATGTTAATTCTGCATTAAGAAAGATAAAGACATAAAACACAGTGTTGCAATAAATATCTGGCAAGGCACAGAGACACTATTTTAAAGAAAATTGTCTCAAGACACTTTAATGCTTTCTATTGCTATGGTTGCAGAATTACTGAGGGCACATTGCTAAGAGGACCTCTATTACATCTATTAATGAGATTTATAAGAACACTAATAGGTAAATCCAAAACTAACTCCATCAATAGTGATGCAAATTAATGCAATTCTAACTATTCAACTCTGGGTTATAAATATTCATGAAAATTGTCTATTATAATGAATACAGACTCTGCATGTTCTAAATATGTGTGCAAAAAATGTGTATGTTGACATCATGACAAAAAGCAATTACCTAGAAAGTGAACAATCTTATTTTACCTAAACATATAAGCTCTAGCAACATGTATCAGCTTTCATCATTGAAGAAGAAATGTATACTACCAACTAGAGATTTAAGGACAGACAGCTTAAATATTTTCCAACAACTTTCAGTGCCACTAACTCATAGTCTTCATCATTGCCCTGAATAGTACTTTTAAGAACATTTGTTTGGTTTCGGGGGAACACCAGTCATTTGGTGAAGGATGAGGGAGATTTTAAAATGATACTGGAAAACAGCTCAGGCATGAAGAAACTGGAAAAATGTATCTTGACAGCATGATTAAGTTACACTCTGTGCATATCTGACGTTTTGAAAGAATTCTATGTAGGTGGAAGTGAATGTGAGTCCTTGCCATCAAAGTATGTGATCTTAGCAAACTTTTCCATTCAATGATTTAAGGAATCAAAATCATTTCAAAATATTATTTTTCCTAATGCATTACTTCATATCGCTCCTTGGAGATCCTACTAGATAAAGAAGGTTACCCCATTATTTGGTTTCTGTAATGACTAATTGTGAATATTTAGATGGAAATGAATACAAACCTGATTTTTACTTAATTTCAGTGCTGCATTGAAGCTCTGAGTTCTTTATTTCAAATACAACTATGTGACCTCAAAGAATTAGTACCTTTTGCAACCAGGATCATTAAGAGAGCATACTGTATTTTCAGGGGTATTAAAGAAGCAAGCTCATTAATTATAGCTTTTAAGAATAGTTATTTACATAGATAAAATTATTGGATAGCTTAATTCCTTTATGGATTATTTTAAATATAGCTATATTTAAGATCTCTTATTTGATTTGGTTTGTGTTTTTTCTCTAAAAGCTCACCTTGAAAGGCATTTTGGTTTTGAAGGTAGTCATTGCCCTTCATGCTTCCAAAAGCACATCTAGGGAAACCACATTGGACTTGCAGATGAACACCCTTAAAAATTCACTTGATGTTATCACATATGTGTGTTTGTGTGTTTGCACATTTCTCTTTATTCTATATATTCTAAATCTCTTGCCTTTATTGTCTCATGCATGTTTCTCCAGTTTATTCTATCAAAATTTGTTCCATCAGTGGCATTTGCGTTTCATGATGCAATGCATTTAATGCTATGTACATTTGTTCTGCTCCAGATGTTTTCCACAGGAAAGGTATATTTCTCTACTCATAAATGGCAATATCCTTTGACATTCCACTTGACAAATATCTGCAAATCACAATCCTTTATGAGTTTAGCCAAACTACCTAAAGACCCAAAAGAGATCTAAGACAATGGGCAGCCAGGTTTGTTAAAACTTTTCTTACCCTTTGCTTTTCCACACCTAATAATCACTACCATCAGTTTAAATAAATTCAACTGTAAAATGATATATAAAGAAATAACTTTAATGTCTCTCTCCAGAGCTCTTTCAAAGTATGTCTTTTTAGTTTTAAATATATATACATTGTGCAAAAGCAGCAGCAGCAGCAGCTCAAAATCAGGAAAAAAAAAAAGTCATGGAAAAGGAATAATGAGGTATAGTGAAAGAATCCCAAATTAGTACCAGCTGCTGAACAATTAGGTTCAACTGCTAACAGGTGTGGAGAAGAGCCCATATACAATGTTACCTTTTGTCAATGTGCCTTCTCAAAGGACTTTTGGTTGTAAAATTCCCTGAGCATTTGTGGTTTTGGAGTAAGTACTTTCTGTGTATCTATAAACATACACATTGCACATGCATACACATATGTAGCCATTCACCTAAAATATAACTCATTTCTTTATGGATCCCCTTTAAGAATGAAAAGAAATTAAATCCTCATATCATAGAGGTCATGGACCAGTGTGGTGGAAGGAAGGGTAGTATTTGCAATCTGGGGGCCTAAGACCTTGAGCTTTGTATGATGGGTTTCTGGGATATAAATCCTTCAAAGTACATTCAAAACTTGGAACATATTTGCATAATTCTTGGATAATCTTTCATAGTTTTCATTAACTTCTTGAAAGAGTCTATGCATCCCTTCCTTCAATTTAAAAATGTTGTAGTCACAGACACAAGAACATGGATATTTTAAGTCAGTCAGCCTTGAATTAGAATCTCTGAATATTACTTGACCTTCCCTCCCTTCCCTCCTTCTTCCCTCTTTTCCTCATCTCTTTCCTTCCTTCCATCCTTCCTTCTATTTTTTTTTTTTTTAAAGTACCGAGGATTGAACTCAAGGCTCAAGGTCTTGTATGCTAGCATTTGCTCTATCATTGAGCTACATCTCTAGCTCTTCATATTTATTTTGACCCAGGGTCTTTCTCAATTGCCCAGGCTGGAAACTGTTCATTCTGCTCCAGGGTCCCCAGGAGCTGAGATTATAGGTGTGTGCCACCATGTCTGGCATTACTTGACAGTTCTGAGCATATTTCTTTAGCTATAAAATGGGATATTGCCAGTGGCCTTGTTTGTTTATTGGATTATTTAAAGAAGTCTCTCAAACTTCAATGTACTTATTAGTCACTTGGGAGCTTGTTAAAATGAACATTATCTCAGTAGGTCTGGGATGGCCCGCAAAATTATTCTTATCTGAGGAGCTCCCAGATGATGTCAGTGCTATTGGTCTATATACCATATTTGAGTTGCAACAACTTCAAACACTTTCTTAAATTTGACTGTATGTTGGAATTACCTGGGGAATTAAAAAAAAATACTGATTCCTTTGCTACCTCCAAGTTTTCCAATTTAATTGGTATTAGGTGCAACCTGGGCTGCACCTTTAAAAAAAAAAAAAACTTTAAAAAATTTCCCAGATGCTCCTACTGTGCAGTAAAGTTTGAAAATCACTGATTCAAAGGATAGTGTCTGACACCTGCTAGGTACCTAACAATCATTAATTTCCTTAGGAGGCTCCTTAATTGTTGGATAGGATGATGAAAAATAAAAGACATATTCTTTTTAGTGTTCTAAGAGTTAAAAAGCGAGAATGGAATCCCATTCTACAATAGACTTGTTCTGAGACCAGGGATATGGTTTCCTATCATTTCTGTTTTTCTTATATTTAAATAAAAAAGAAGAAAAAGATAATTCTGTCTTTATATTACATAGTTGTTGGGAAAATTAATGTTTAAAAAATGCTTTGGAGATCTATGGATAAAAGGATATTTAAGACATTTAAAACATACAAAGAAAAAGGATGAATCATTTAAATTTTTTCAGTGATCAGTACAAAACAAATGCAGATCATGTTGGGGCTTAAAGAAGAAAGGTGGTAGTGGGGGTGGTGGTGTTGACCTCGGGATGATTTCTATACATGATTGGAGGAATCACACAAAAATGGTTTACATCATTATATTTTACTGACCCTGATCATTTTTTAAGTGCTTTCTTTTCTGGGAGGATCCTAAATTTCAACTCCGAATGTAGGTTTTTGAAGTCTTTTTACACAGGCACAGGCTATAGGAGCCACCCCTGACTAAGCTGTTATTATCACCAATGCTTGCCAGAAAGAACACTTAGCCTTTCATGCTCCATCACCGACCCTTTGGGAGTGCTTTAAGCAAATGCTTTGAAATTTGTAAGTGTTGATCTCATTTATGAGTGTCCAAATTCCTTGAGAGTGAAGTTTTTTTTGCCATTACTATAAAACATCAAATATTTGGAAAGGCCATTTATTAGGGCGGGGTCCAACATGGTGTGTGTAAAAGAGAGTGAGCTTCTATGTGCACTGGAGTAGATGGAATGCAGTGATAGGGATGTGGGCCAGGCATCTTCCTTTCTCCCCTCAAGACCAAGCCTCCCCTCTACTCCACCCTGCTCAGCCCTGGAGACTTATGTGCATGGACTGCAGTAGTGAGTCCTTGTCCTCTGGCCTCAGGTTGGATTTGGTCAATGTGGCACTCTGGCAGGAGACACAGGAAAAATGAAGAGAGAATAGGTTTTTATTTCTCTAGTTTTCTTCCTAACAGTCCACTTTACCAACTGTTCTCCTTGACAAAGTCATAGTCTCTGCCTGGATGGTCCTCTCGACATGATCCTCTTGGTTCCAGGCTTGATAAAGGCTCTGTGGTACTTACTAGAGCAAGAGTATATCTTGTATCTTGCTTTCATCCTGACCATGATTTTGTAAATAGTCCTTTATTAAATTATCCCTAGATTATTCTCATTTGATATGATACAATGGAAATATTAAGACCTCATCTCCCTCATTTGCTATTATATTTTCATTGGTATTTGCTGAATGAGCAAGTAAATGAATGTGTGAGCCTCTTCTTCATTGGCTGCCTTCGTACACTTACTTAGGGTATTGATTATTTATCATGGGAGCAGCTCTGTGAGTGATGGCAGTTTCTACGGGGTTAAATTTACCTGAGAATTGAGATCATGTGTAGAACTTTTACATGTCATTTTACTTAGATTATTAAAAAAATCTTACATGTTATATGGAGCTTTAAAAATATAATGTAGGTTTGAATTAAAACAATATTTTTTGTGTTACTGATGATTTAACCCAGGGATGCTCTATCACTGAGCTATATCCCCAGCCCTTTTATTTTATTTTATTTTTTAATTTTGAAGAAGAATCTTGCTAAGTTGCCTACGCTGTGAACTGATAATCCTCCTACCTCAGTCTCCCAAGGTGCTGGAACAGATGTTTATTTTTAATATTCCTTTTGGACACCCAGTTCAGTAGGTTTTCTTCAGATATAAACAGAATCTGTCCTGCCAGTTGCTAAGCAGTGTTGTAGAAGTATAGATCCACATTGCTTAAACCCCAGATTTCTTAGGTACCTTCTCTACCTCCCACTTTTTTTTTTCCTCTTTAGCAATACAATTGAACTCACATTCTGAAATGATGATTGGCATGCTTCACTTTCCCTTCTTCAGCTAAAAATAGTCATTTTCTTGGGTGTTCAATTTTAGCCTCCATTTACTCTAGCTAGCTGGAAATCCAAAATTTCCTTTAGTATCCCTTTTCCCAACATTTTCTAAGGAACAACTTAAAGGAATCTGTGAGTCAGGGCACCTCAGTGGATGCATTGCTACACCCATGGGGTCAAGTCTTCTGCGGCTGCTGAATTTTGGACATTCCCTGCTCTTTTCTTGTCTCCTCGCCCAGCATCTCCTTTGCTCCACAGCTACAAGAAAGTTCTGTTTTCATTTGTGGTTCTGACTTTTGAAAAGAATCTGGATGCTATGAGTTGAGTTGTGATGCTCTCTCCACAAATTAATGTGCTGAAGTTCTAATTCCCAGAATGTGACCATATTTGGAGATACGGCCTTTAAAGAGGTAACTCAGGTAAAATGAGGTCGTGTGCACGGGCTTTGGTTCAATGTCATTGCCTTCCTTACAAAAGAGACTAGTGCACAGACTCATGCAAAGGAAGAACATGTGAAGACAAAGGGGAAAGATGGCTACCAAGTCTGTGTACTTTGCTCTGGCTGCCCTTACAAACTAATACACCCAGTATTTTTAACTCTCCATCATCATTCTTTTTTTGTGGAGTGGTACCAGGGATTGAACTCAGGGGCATTCTACCACTGAGCCACATCCCCAGCCTTTTTTGTATTTTATTTAGAGACAGGGTCTCACTGAGTTGCTTAGCACCTCGCTCTCTACATATATTTATGTTGTAGGTGGATACAATACCTTTATTTTATTTTTATATGTTGCTGAGGATCTAACCTAGGGCCTCACATGTTAGGTGAGTGCTCTACCACAGATCCACAACCCCAGCCCCAGCACCTCACTTTTGATGAGGCTAGCTTTGAACTCTTCATCCTCTGGCCTCAACCTCCTGAGCTGCTGGGATTACAGGTGTGTGCCACTGCACTGGGCTGGTCTCCATCATTCTCGATGCTAATCTTGGCCAGTTAACCAAGACTTTGGTGTCATCTGTGGGAATAAGGAGGTGTTCTACATTTCCTTGGGCAGAAAGCACTGGGCCTTCAGTGTTACAGTTCTATGGTGAGTCACTTTAGTTCACATATGTAGATATATTTTATATAGCGTTCATAAGAACTGTTAGCATTAGACATCTGTTATGTCCATTCCTAGTATGTTCTTTGTAGTAGGGCGGAAATGGATTCACTCATGTTCCAGATACCAGTGGGACTAGAACTTAGAAGTTCCCCCTTGGAGACAATGGTTTCAGGGCTTTTTGCCACTGCCATCATCCAGGACAGCAAGAAATCCTTTGCTCTCTCCTATCCCCAAGTACTGCCTACTTGCTACCATAGGACTTAGCAGTACCCCTGATGAATACCAGGCTGGTGTCTCTGCTTATGAAAATGTGATTGTTTGATGTTAGTGTATTTCTTATGGTCTGTAACTTCCCATAACCTTGGATTTTCTTATTAAGGTTCACATTAAAAGCATGTGATTCTGATTTTTGTCCTTGGGTAGAAAATTTCATAATTTATATTTTAGGAACTTATACTTTTAATTTTTTTTATATTTTACAGCACATTTTGATTCATTGTACACAAATGGGGTACATCTTTTCATTTCTATGGTTGTGCACAATGTAGATTCATAGTATTTGTGTAATCATACATGTACATAGTGTAATGATGTCTGTCTCATTCCACCATCTTTCACACTCCCACACCCTTTCCCTCTCATTTCCCTCTATATAATCTAAAGTTCCTCCATTCTTCTCTTACCCCCACCCTGCGACCTCCATTATGTATCATCATCCATTTATCAGGGAAAACATTCAGCTTTTGTTTTTTGGGGGATTGGTTTATTTCACTTAGCATGATATTGTCCAGTTCCATCCATTTCTCTGCAAATGCCATAATACTTTTCTTTATGACTGAATAATATTCCATTGTGTATATATACCACAGTTTCTTTATCCATTCATCTGTTGAAGGGCATCTAGGTTGGTTCCGCACTCTAGCTGTTATGAATTGAGCTGCTATAAACATTGATTGTGTTACTGTAGTATGCTAATTTTAAGTCCTTTATTACAGAGAGTATTCCTTCATCTCTTTGAAGATTCTAAACTATTCTTATTTTGAAATTATTTTCAGATTGATCTATCATTTTCATTTGCTTTTAAGTGAATTCATCTTCCCATTGGTTATTTGATTGACTTCCTCTTTGGTACTGACTTTTGTAAGAAGTTTTGCAATTTTGGTGCACATGTTCATGTGGGGTGTTTTTTTTTTTTTTTTTTAAACACCTTTTTCTCTGTGGACATTACTTACCCTGCCTAGTGATTTTGTAGTTGCATCTATCCAGCTCCGAGGAATCTCTTTCCCCCAGCTAAGAACCTCATCTCAGATTTTCACCTTGGGGCTTTAGTGTCATGACAGTGTTAGAACTAGTACATGCTTAAGTGACTAATGATCAACTTGACTGGGGCCCACCAGAAGGGTGTTTGTATCATTTTGCTCTTTTTGGTTGTCTTTTGTGGGTATGAAATCCTATTCTGACACTACTTTCAAGTAGTAGACCAGGTTCGGCCGCCACTTACACATGGATTCAGCCCCCAATATTCTGCAGTTATCAAACTCCTTGCTGTCCTACTTGTTTCTCTACACTGAGCCCAGCAAGACCTCCACTTCTGCCCCGTAGACTTTTTTTATGCTTCTAGTTTGTATTCATAGAGATGATCACCCTGTTTTGAGCTGAACTTTAATTTTAAACTTTCTCCTATATTTTATCTCTCTTTTTTGTGTGTTTGAACTGGGACAGAACTTTGTTGATGTATGATTTAATGCCCATTTTAATGAAGTTCCCAAGATTATTTCTTTTAAAAAATAGCAAAATTTTTGATACCAAACTTTCACAGGAAGTACAAATATAAACATTTGATTAAATATTGATTAAATGAGTATTTAGATATCCTGGAAAGCTAACATTTACTAGCAAACACAAGATATTAATGAACTCTAATCCAACAATATTCTTTCAACTATATATCCAGTTAATTTAAATCAATACTAGTACAACAAAAAATTGAAGCACAGCCCAATTTTTAAACATTGCATAATATAGTCAATTATTTTGCAATTTGATCAACTGGGGTACAAATCATTTTTGAAAGTCTGAATTACTTATGCTAGTGAAGGAACATTGACAAAGATAACGCAAGAGTGGTAAATTGCAAATAATTTGTATTTTGTTTGCTGTGTATTTACGTACTCTATTTAATCCAGGTGTTTGATGTGTTGTGAGTTTATACCAATTCCATTCAAATGATAAAACACATTCTGAATATCTGATTTGGAAAGTTCCCCAACTTCCCATACTGTTTTATCACTTGCCAAAGTCTTTCTTGTTACTGATTCCATGCTCAAGAGAGGCTGGATTGGTTTTGACTGATTCACAGCCTCTGGAGCTCACCTTATCTCTTTCTAGGCTCAGCCATGGTTGACTCACACCTTCCTTAACGGAGCATATTGGAAAGTAATGATATGTGTTGGTTTCCACAGCTTTATCCAGTGTCTGAATCCAGGAGGAAGAGACAGGGAGAAAAAAACGTTCTAAAATTCTGCAGATGTTTATGTAGAGTAAGTCAATAAGACATGGAACTCATACATTCTCAATGAGTAAACCTACAAAGGAGCTAATCACTTTGTAGATTTGATGGTTACTTGGCTGAGTTTGTTACTATGCTTTTAACGAATCTTCAAATTATTATCAACCTGCTTCAGGTCACCTGTGCAATGAAAGCAAAATGACATGTGAGTGTGCTATAAGCTACTACAGTGACTGGAAACTTTACATGACATAATCACATCTGTATCTTGCCATCCTCTATTTATGAACCACTGATTTGCCCTTGAAACATAGAAGAATGCAGTCACTTAATTCTCCCGAATAGTACATGACCTTCAAAAATTTATCGGAATAGTGCTTTCTTATACAAATATATTTTGAACTTCAAATACTTGTCATTGGAATACAGAAAGTAAGAACACATTTCAGTGTAAGGAGTCCTCAGAACTTGGCTTTCCAATTGAGATATGTCCCCACATTTGATCCCATTAATAAAAGAGCAACTATGCAGTCTTTTTGTGTAAAAATATTTATTACATGCTTTAAGATCCGAATTTTTAAATTTCTGGGAAACAATTTTAATGCAAAATTGACCAGCTGTGACCAATTGTTTTGACAAAACTTTGTGATTATGCCATTTTTATTATTATACTTTTTTTTTTTTTGCAATATACAGTTTTAGTGATAAACATAACGTTGTTTGTACTTAGGCTACATAAAATGGAGAATCAAGGAAATTACTCAGGTAATTTGGAGACCAAATATATCGTTAAGGAAAATCTGAGTTTTCTTACTCAGACTGAAGTGTCCATTACTTAGATTCACAGAATAATTACATTCATATCCATTTTGCTTTATCTACATAGACAAAGCAGTGAGAAATGTTAAAGAGGCAAAGGAAAATGAGTTTCAACTTTTCTAACGTAAATTACTACTTTTCCCCCATAAACTCAGTTTTATTATTCAACACTATGCCAATAATTTACCATAATAAAAATGTGCTATAAAAACAGTTCCCATGGACATTGGTCTCTGGAGTTAAAAAAAAAAAAAAATACAGAGCCAACTATAAGAATGGGCTGACTAGAGTTTGTATGGACATTTTGTGTGGTTCTGAAATTATATATGTAGATTTAGGGATTGACTTGCAATTAATAATTTTTTTTCAAAATATTACATTTGTAGAAAATTACAGAAAAACAACATCTATTGCTTTGTGTACCTCAAACTTTCTCTAATTATTTGGAATTGAACTTTAACTCAGTGGTTCTCATGTTGTAGTTTATAAATCTTCTGCTTTGAAATTACTTTAGATCATTGGGTTCCATGTCAGAAGTACCCAAATGAAAATCTTCAGGGGTTTACAGAATGCTGTTATCTAAATTTGAAATAAAGGATCTGGATGATAATAAAAATTTAGAATCCCTGTCTTAACCTTATCATGTTCTCCCCCACCACTGCCCTGTGGGAAGTTACTAGGGATTACACCCAGGAGTGCTTTACCACTGAGCTACATCTCCAGTCCTTTGAATTTATTTATTTATTTTGAGACAGGATCTCACTAAGTTTCTTAGGGCCTTGTTAAGTTGCTGAGGCTGGCCTTGAACTTGCCATCCTCCTGCCTCAGCCTTCTGAGTCACTGGGATTACTGGTATGCTCAAGCACACCTGGCCCTTATCATGTTTTAAGGCATTTAATTTGCTGCTTTTTGAAATTTTCTGCTGGCTTATATGTAATTTATTTTATTCTATTAATTTTTTAAAAGTTCACTTCAGTTTATCAATTGAAAAAAATCCAAGAAAATACGCATTATAGAAGACTTTTTCATCTTAAAGAGTAATTCACATTATGTGAAAGATGGCTGCCTAACTTTATCATCATCTTTTTTCCCAGTGTTGATTAATTCTAGTAATCAATTCATGGCAAATATGGTTTGGTAAACTGATATTAAAACTAAGCTCTTAAAACATAGGACTATTTCTCTTTGACTTGTATAATAAAAGGGAAAGGACATTTAATATATGCATTTGACAAGAGTGACTAAGTTTGTCTTATCTGTTTTTTAGTTGATTGCATTCCTTTGCAATCCAAATGGATCTTGGAGCTCCAGGTAGCACAATTTCCATAGAGAATCATATTCAAAGTGTCCAGCTAATGAATATGATTAAGAAAGAATTCCAATGTCTATGTACCTCCTTCATAACATAATAAAGGAGACCTAAGTTAGATTTCTAAATTCCTTCCTAAATTCTCCAGTTCTCTGGCCATCCTGAAATTGTGATTGAATGGTTTGCATCATAAATTTAAAATTCTCTTTCTATCTCCATTTTGGCAATTCTTTTCTCGCTTCCTTCTATACTATTTAGATAAATAGAGTCTCTATGGATGCCACTCTTTTTTTTGACAGATGCTTTCCATTTTTCCATTTTTCTGCTAATGTGAACAAGTAGGAACTGACTCAAAATATTGTAGACTTGGAAGGCCTGATGGTGGTTTGAGTTTTTAAATTTTCACTTCCATCAATATGTCCTTAATAGTGCTATTACTAAATGAAATTTAGCTGTGTGGGTTCTATGAAATAATAACTATTTTAATTTTTGTAATTTGGGCTCCTATTAAGTAATATAAAAATTTGTGGTATATAATTTCAATATAGACTATGAAATATGATATGTAATTAAAAACTAAAAGCCATATAGAACATATTCATTGTTGATTCCAAACCTCAGCAAGAACATTTTCATGTTAAAGTTGGTACTTTCACAGTTAAATATGATCTAAGCACTATGGAACCATATATGGATCTCAGACTCTTGCCACAGGGAAATTTTTATTACATGCTTCACCTTCAATTTACTTTAATAACACTTAATAATAATGCATTGTATTTATGTAGCACCTTTTATCCAATGATCCCAAAGCACAGTATAAACATTAATTTTTAAAGCTCTCTAGGAGAGCAGTAAGTATTTTTATACTCATTAAAATTTTTAATAAAAATATAAATGCATGCTATAGCTGGAGCTAACATATTAAATAGCTTAATTTGCTTGGGAATAGAAACTTTACAGTTTTTACTCTTGGAGTTTGAAATTTAGTGCTTATTAAAAATAAGACAAAAGATTCTTTTCTGAGCACAAATTAATATGTATTTTTGTATAAATCTGGAAAATCTTAACAGTAGGAAGAAAAATATGTTTCCCATAATCCTTTGACATAGAGACACACTCTTAATATTTGATATGTATTCTTTTTTTAAAATTATTTTTTAGTTGTTGAAGGACCTTTATTTTATTTCTTTATACGTGGTACTGAGGATCGAACCCAGAGCCTCACACATGCTAGGCAATCACTCTACTACTGAGCCACAACCCCAGCCACGTTGATATGTAATCTATAAGTTCTTTTTACATGCACATATACAAATATGTTATGCATTTCATAACATTACTAATTGTATGTATTTTTCACATAGCACTATATTTAAAGCATTTTCCAATGTTTTAAATTATTTTTGAATTTGGAATTTTTCAGTGAATACATAATAAACAGCATTTTATCTAACTATTCACATACTTTAGAATACTTAGGTTCATCCAGGTTTCCAGGATTATGAATCATCTTATAATGGCCATTCCAATGTAAACCATCTTTACTTTCCCTTCCATTTTTTTCTTTTTCAACTTGAGGTAGATTCTAGAACTGGAATTACTATGTCAAATGGCATTAAAACAATTTAGACTGTTTGTAGGTATTAAAAATTGGTTTCTGAAAAGGTTTTACTAAGTATTTTTCAAATCACTTATTCATAAAATTAAAGCTGGGTTTTAAATCTCTGCTAAAACCTAAACTGAAAGTAAAGAAAGATAAAATAATATCACTGGTTAAGAGTGTCAGCTTTGGAGTCAGTCATTCTTAGATTTGAATTTTACCTGTGTGACCCCAAGCAAAATTATTAATTATTGAGCCTCAATCTCTTGTCTGTAATTTGGGAATTGTGATGTCTAATTTATAAAACTGCTGTAAGCTTTAAATTAAATGAGGTATACAAAACAATTAGAATTTCTGGAAATTTCTCACTCTCTAAATATCTTATCTATTCCCATGGCTTTAAAATGTATTTATATGCTGACAAAACAGAACTATTTAGCCCCAGTTCAGATCTATGTTCTGAATTCCTGACATCCTTACCCAGTCCTTTACTTGAAATTTCCATTTGGATGTCTCACATGAATCTCAATGAAACTTTGATATTTGACATCTTTTCTAAAAGTATTTTTTAACATGCATCTATACATTTTGTTTTATAAAATTATAATATTACTAAGTGTGTTCTTCATGGTTCTCCAGAGAAACAGAACAAATAGTGTGTGTGTGTGTGTGTGTGTGTGTGTATGTATCTCTCTCTCTCTCTCTCTCAGATCAGGAAGAACTGACACTGCAGTCCTGAATCTGAGGGCAGGAAGAATTCCCTCTTCCTCAGGGAACTCAGTCTTTATCAAGTCCTTCCACTGATTAAATGATGCTCACCCTCATTATGGAGAGTAATCTGCTTTATTCAAAGTTTACTAGTTTAAATGTTAATCTCATCTAAGAATGCTTGCATAGTGACACTTAGAATGGTACTGAACAAATATCTGAGTGCTGTGCCCTAGCCAAGCTGGCATGTAAGGTGAACCCTCAGGCTAAGTTCATGGGTGGACCAAGTACTAGTCAAGTAATTCTCACCTCCAATCATATGTTTTTGTAACTTTTTCCTTCTCACTATATGCTTCCAGCATTCATTCTGCTGCACAAGCTGGATACCTGGGATTGATACTGTCCTCTCCCTCTTCATTCATATCAAATCCTTCACCAAGACCAGTGTATTTCACTTTCTAAATGTTGTTCCAATATACCTCTGTTTCTCATCCACTGCTACCACCCTTGCCCAACCACTATTTCTACTCTCCTCCCATTTAATCCTTTCTCAACTGGAAAAGCAAAGTCATCTTTATTTTATTAATTTTTTCAGTTCTGAGGATTAAAACTAGGGGCAGCACACTACTGAACTACATCCCCAGCCCCGCCCCCCCCTTTTTAAAGTTTATTTTGAGACTGGATCTTGTGAAATTGTGGAGGCTGGCCTACAACTTACCTCAGTTTCTAAAAGTCACTGGAATTACAGGTGTGCAACAACACCTGGCCAAAACCATCTCTTAAAATCTAAATTCCTATTTTAAAAATCTTCAAAAGTTCTTATTTTTCTAAGAATAAAAACCGATTTCTCACCATAACTTAGGAAATGATGCATGTTCTGATCTCCATCTACCCCTCTAAACTCATATCTTACCCTTCTCCCTGTATTCACTCACTGTCTTCTACCACTGTTGTGTTTTTAGTTCCTGGAAACTGCCTTATTCACTACTGCCTCAAGGTCTTTGCATGACTTATTGTCTGTGCTAGCAGCCTTGACCAGTAGTTCTCTAAGTTACTAGTATTTTTCATGTTGAATCCTTTATATTCCTTAGATCTTAGAATATGTCTTCTACTCAGAGCAGTCTTCCTGAGTACTCTATCTAGAATATTCTTTCCTAAGTACCTCTTGGTCTTTTCTCCACAGGAATGGTTACAATATTTTGTGTGAATGTATATTTAGTTGTTTATTGAAGTCTCTCAGACTAGTCTGTAATGTATATGGTTTGTTGGTTTGCCATGGCATGTCCATTGTATGAAGATGGCATTAGGTTCAGTATAAAGAGATGAAAGAATCAAACATAATTGTTCAACAGATAAGAGTTGTTACTTTTATATTTTTATATTATTAAAATTATACAAAAGAGGTGAAAGGCCTCTACATTGAGAACTACAAAACACTAAAGAAAGAAATTAAAGAAAACCTTAGAAGATGCAAAGATCTCCCATGTTCTTCGATAGGCAGAATTAATATTGTCAAAATGGCCATACTACCTAAAGTGCTATACAGATTCAATGCAATTCAATTAAAATCCCAATGATGTACCTTACAGAAATAGAGCAAGCAATTATGAAATTCATCTGGATGAATAAAAAACCCAGAATAGCTAAAGCAATCCTCAGTAGAAAGAGCGAAGCAGGGGGTATCGCAATACCAGATCTTCAACTCTATTACAAAGCAATAGTAACAAAAACGGCATGGTATTGGTACCAAAATAGACAGGTAGATCAATGGTACAGAATATAGGACATGGACACAAACCCAAATAAATACAATTTTCTCATACGAGACAAAGGGGCCAAAAATATGCAATGGAGAAAAGATAGCCTCTTCAACAAATGGTGCTGGGAAAACTGGAAATCCATATGCAACAGAATGAAATTAAACTCCTATCTCTCACCCTGCACAAAACTCAACTCAAAATGGATCAAGGACCTCAGAATCAGACCAGAGACCCTGCATCTTACAGAAGAAAGAGTAGGTCCAAATCTTCAACTTGTTGGCTTAGGATCAGACTTCCTTAACAGGACTCCCATAGCACAAGAAATAAAAGCAAGAATCAACAACTGGGATAGATTCAAACTAAAAAGATTTCTCTCAGCAAAGGAAACTCTCAGTAATGTGAAGAGAGAGCCTACAGAGTGGGAGAATATCTTGCCACTCATACTTCAGATAGAGCACTAATTTCCAGAATCTATAAAGAACTCAAAAAACTCTCCACCAAGAATACAAGTAAACCACTCAACAAATGGGCTAAGGAAATGGACAGACACTTCACAGAAGAAGATGTACAAGCAATCAACAGATATATGAAAAAATGTTCAACATCTCTAGTAATAAGAGAAATGTAAATCAAAACTACCCTAAAATTCCATCTCACCCCAATTAGAATGGCGATTATCAAGAACACAAGCAACAATAGGTGTTGGCGAGGATGTGGGGAAAAAGGTACACTCATACATTGCTGGTGGGGTTGCAAATTAGTGCAGCCACTCTGGAAAGCAGTATGGAGATTTCTCAGAAAGCTTGGAATGGAACCACCATTTGACCCAGTTATCCCACTCCTTGGCCTATACCCAAAGGACTTAAAATCAGCATACTACAGAGATACAACCACATCAATGTTCATTGCTGCTCAATTCACCTTAGCCAGATTGTGGAACCAACCTAGATGACCTTCAGTTGATGAATGGATAAAGAAACTGTGTCATATATATACAATGGAATATTACTCCGCCATAAAGAATGATAAAATTATGGCATTTGTAGGCAAATGGATGAAATTGGAGAATATCATGCTAAGTGAGATAAGCCAATCTCAAAAAACCAAAGGACGAATGATCTCTCTGATAAGCGGATGAAGACATGTAATGGGGGGTGGGAGGGGTTAGCGTTAGGGTTAGGTTTAGGTTTAGGATTAGGGTTAAGGAGGGTGGTAAGAATGGAGGAAAGAAGGACTGTATAGAGGGAAAAGAGGGGTGGGAGGGGTGGGAGGGGTGGGGGCCAAGGGAAAAAAATAACAGAATGAATCAAACATTACCTTATGTAAATTTATGATTACACAAATGGTATGCCTTGACTCCATGTACAAATAGAGAAACAACATGTATCCCATTTGTTTATAACAAAAAAAAACCTGGATGTAAAAAAAAAAAAATTATAAGGTTAAGGGTTGGGATTATAGTTCAATGGTAGAGAGCTTGCCTGGCATGCTTGAACTCCTAGGTTCAATCCCTGTCCCATCAAAATCAACAACAAACCAAGAGTAAAAATATAATTTGTTAGCAGTTACTGTGGGTTGAAAATTGGTCCCTAAATCAGTATACCATGGCCTAATTTCCAGTACCTCTGAGTGTGACTTTATTTGAAAAGGGGGGCTTTGTAGTCTTAATTAAGACTCCTGAGTATACCTCATCCTGAATTTTTTGGACTGACCCTAAAAACCAATAACTAACATCCTTACAAGAGACAGAAGAAGGCAGAGATAGCCATGTGAAAATGGAGGCAGATCCTGGAGTCATGAGGCCACATGGAAGTCCTATGATCACCAGAAACTAGAAGAAGAAAGAAAGGATCCTTCCTGGAGCCTCCAGCAGGTGTGTCACACTGCTGAGGGCTTCGTCTTTGATTTTTGGCCTCCAGTACTAAGAGAAAATATGTTTCTGTTATTCTAAACTCTACAGTTTGTGGTAATTTGTTATGTCAGCCCTAGGAAATTGACACAGTGGTGAAGATTCTGCTATTAAAGCCTTGGAATGTTTCTATAGACTGGAAGGTCAACATTTTGTTGGTGATTTTCATTTTTCTATCAGAATGTTCATATCATAAAAATCATTACAAAGGTTATGTATATCAAATTCTGACATTACTAATTTAGAATATGTACCACTACATTATAGTACTCATCACTGTCACAAAAATACCATTTATTTGCTGAGATAAAGGTATATTTGCTTTTCTTTATCTTGTTATATCAGTGATGCTTAGTTTTGTAGAGTTTTCTTCTCTAAAATAAATACATCAAATATCATTATGAAATGGGTACTACTTTTCAATGCACATAAGGGAAAGTGAAACAGATTTATCCATAAGTTGTGAAGAAATAATGATAATTGTCAGTCTTCAATTCTTACAGGAATGTAAGTTTATTATTTTTGCTTATTATACAAGTGAGAAAACAGACTCAGAGATTAAGTAACTTGCAAACTCCACAATAATATTTGGTAGGAGAGGACAGCACTTGAATGTGGTCCTAATTACCCTGTATTCTTAACCAAGACACCATAATGTGAGTCAAAACATGATGACCCATTTGTGGATGCTTCTACGTTCCTCCTTTAATTCATAGAAGGTAACTTGGTAAACCTATTCCTTTTAACTGTCTAGAAACTTATAATAACTCCTCTTAGGAGAAGCCTTGTTTTGAGAGAATACCGAGGCATGAAACACAGATGGTTTAACAAATTGGAGATGATACTCCTAGGATATTCCTTTTGAATGAAATCTTATTCTGAATATGAAATTGTTTACTGTGCATTCACATAAGTTTAACTCCAAATTTATAGAATGTGACTCAGTTGTAACAGACAGAAGACGAAGATCTGATTCAGAGATCTGGGCTGATTTTACAATTTTATTCAATTAATTAGCCTTGTACACATTTGTATAGAACATTATCAGTGGGGGGAGAGAGCACTTAGGACAATTGTGCCTATAGTGTGATGTTGGCTGCCCCAAACTCTTATGCAATCATTGCTGTGTAGCTCAAAGGTGGGAGCATAAGAGCCTTCTATATTTTTAACCATTAAAGTTCTCTTGTTCAGTATGATTGTCTATAAGCAAAAGATAATCTTACTAATATGGATAATCTTGATTGGAGGAAAAATTTTTTATCTGTGTTCAAATTTTCATTAACTAGCTGTGTGAATTAAGCAGGTTAACTGATACCTCTGTATATGAACTTCATCTTTACTACAGTGATGAAAAGAAATCCTGGTGCTGTTTTTTTTTTAAAGACCCTAATGGTGGACTGCCTAGTACATATTTATGTACTCAATTCATATGAATATTATTTTTTGTATCATTCAACTAACTTTTTTTTTTGCCTATTAGGTGTCAGTAAGAAAAAAAAAAGGTTGATTAATTGACTTAGGGATTGCTGATCAAGAACTTCTATATCTAACTATTTTTCCTTTTGTTACCTCCAACCATCCAACTCAGGAGAAGTCTGAGAAAATGAACTGGAACTCACTGGCTTCAGTGGAAAGCTGTTCTGGTAGTCTGCCATTAGAGTCCCCTCTGCCAAGCCACTAGTGGGCACTGCTCTGGTAAGTAGCTAATGAAGGTGCTCAACATTATTTTATGAGTAATGCTTCCTGACAACTCCCAATTCTTAGGGAAGCCTGAGTGATTGGTGAACTTTGTGTATAGGCCAACTTATGCAGGATCAAAGACAGGGTGGTAAATGACAATTCAAGGCACATAAATTTGCTATTGGAATGGGAGTGGAATTGGTCCTGGAAGATCTTGACTCACTTTGTATTCTGATAGCACTTTTTCCTTAGTGTTTTTCTTTGGTCAGTGGTTGGCTAGAGATATTCTAACCTTCTATTTTGACTAAATCATATGATTATATCTTCTATAGTTACGTACATAACTTGGCAAAAACAAAATATTTACATAAATTAATAAAATTGCCATATGATGCTAGAAAACATAAAATTTACAAAATCCAAGTAGGTATATGTTACTGGCAGGCATAGAGTTGACTCATCAACAAAATCTACTGAATAGTTTATATGTTTAATGAAAGAAGAACCATGAAGCCTGTCCTCTGGTAGCTTGCAACCCAATATTAGTGTGAAAAGAGTCCTGTAAACCTACATGTTGCCAATAATAACTGTTTCAAGGATAATGAGTGTTGCTAGAATGATAGGACAAAGGCAATGGGAATCTGGGAAGGCTTCATGGAAAATGTGAGTTTTAAATAAGGTTTTGAAGGTTTTGAAAGTATAAGTCTCTGCAGAAAGATTGTCTTTTGGGTAACACAAGCAACGAGAATGTCCTAGGCAATCTAGTCTTCTCATTTTACATCCATCCTACATCCCTAGGTCATATCAAGACTTCATATACTTCTTATATTTTGAATATTCCTAATTTTGCATATTCAGCACAGTATATCCAATTGCCTTTCAGGTTGACTTTTCTGGAAGGTTTCAAAACTTAACATTTAAACAAAACTCATCAATCTATTCCCCTCTGATCTCTTTCTAGTTTGCCTCTCTCAGCAAGTGGCATTACCACCATGCATTTGATCAACGAAGAAACTCATGATTGATTCTTTACATGCTACACCCTCATGCCTACTTCCAATTGGTAGGTGAAGCCTATCAATTTTACTGCAGAAATAAATACTTGGGTTAACTATCTTCCCTTCTCCACCTCACAGTCAGGTTTCTAGTCAGGCTGCTTGCAAGAACTTCCAAATTTGTCCTTCTGTAATTGTCCATTCCAATTCATTTTTCACCTGCTAGCATGCTCTTTTACAAAACAAGTCTGACAAAGTTATTCCTCCACTTAAAACTCTTCAATGTCTTTGCATTATTAGTAGGTTAATATCCAAACTTCTCACCATGGCTTCCAAGGTTGTTCCACAACAGGGCCTCTTCTACCCCTCGCCCCGCCAAGTGCAATGCTACCTCTCACAGTCTCTCAGTTATACTGGTGTCCTCCCAGTGTTACAGACAGGCCATCTTCTTTCTATTATCTGGTATTTTGCTAATTCTCCTACTTTATTTGAAGGAATGATTTGGAATAGTAATTTATTCAGAAAAAAAGATACAGAATATTATGGTTTAGATGTGAGGTGTCCCCCAAAAGCTCATGTGTGTGATAATGCAAGAAAACTTAGAAGTGAAATGATGAGGGTTTATATAATAGTCATAATCTAATAAATTCATTAATCCCCTGATAGGAATTAACTGGGTGGTAATTATAGGCAGTTAGGTTGTGGTTGGAGGAGGTGGGTCATTGAGGCATGACTTTGGGGTATATATTTTGTCTTTGATGAAAGGAGAAGTTTCTCTCTGATTCCTAGTGCTTGAGGCCATGTCCTGAGCTGCCTTCCTCTGCCACATCCTTTTGCCATGATGTTCTGCCTCACTTTAGATCCAGAGCAATGGAGCCAGCTGTCTGTGACCTGAGACCTCTGAAACTGTGAGCTCCAGGGAAATTTTTCCTCCTCTAAAACTTTTCTTGCCAGGTCTTTTGTTTATAGCAGTGACAAAGCAGACTAAAACACAGATTGCAATAGCATACCATGAGGAAATCTTATTAGAATAAAGGCTGGAAGAAGTTACTGCACAGGTTTGAGCAGTGTGGAGTATGGAACATTCCAGGAGAAGAGACAGAATATTCGAAGTCTAGACAATATAAGGAGCATATTAAGTTAGTGGATATGATAGGTTTTCCCTTTCATATATTGTATACTAGGGGGAGGGCCTGATTTATGGCTAGAGAAATAGGTGAGGATCAGAGAGTGAAAGTTCTCCTGATCATGTTGAGGGTTTTGCATATAAGGGAATAATAGTTGTTTTCATGTGAACTGTAGATGGAATTAGGAGAATCTGGAAATAAAGACAGTTGTTTTAGATTTTCATATGGGTATGGTTCGTCTGAGGGAAGAAAGAGGAGGAGGTGTGCACACAGGGGTTCCAATATTAGGAAGGATGAATTGGTAGAACTGCTGCTGGATCTTGGGAACAGATGAAGGAAGAGGAATTAAAGAGCACTCCACAGTTATATCACTGGGTATCCAGATGGATAATGGTGCCTCTGACAATAGTAGACAGTTGAAATGGGGTAAGGATTTAAGAGAGAGGACACCAGACTCAGGTTTGTCATAATTAGTTTTATATCTTGGCAGATCACCAAGCAAAGTTATTTTGTAGACAGCACAAAATATGTCATTAGGAGAAAATATGTCTTTAGAAAAAGAATGAGGGGTCAAAATCTGAGATATTGATCTGAGAGCTATTTGTGGTCAGGGAAAAGTAGTCATGTTGCTCTGTAGTAAGCAGGGAAGTGTGGCAATATAGAATGTATTAGCCCAGGTCATTGGGCTCCTGGATTTTCATTAAGAGTACTTAGTATGGGACAGAAGTATGGAGAATAGTGCCTGCAAGGACACAGGAAGCTGGAATAAAGGGTTCTACAGAAAACAAGAAAAGCATACAGTCTAGTGTCCACCACCTGGGTCCAGGAACAAGGAAGCAAAGAACTTCTCCAGGTCAGTCTTCTAATGAGAAAAATCACATTCAGTTGGACATTTAGGAAAGCCTTGACTGGTGAAAGAAAGAATAGCACTTATCAAAAAAGCATATATGGACTGAAGTACAAGTGGAGAGAATGGGCTGCCAGTGAGATTTTGAGTTCTGACAATGTGTTGATTTTACATGAGGAGAGAGAGAGGAGTGAGAGAGGGAAAGAGAGAGTGTGCAAAGCATCAAGGGCAAGCACCTCTTCCTTCTAGTTCCTTCCTTTTTGAATGAGAATTTTGCCATATTATTTGTGAACTTGATAATTTTGGATAAATTGCTTAACCTTTTTGTATTAGGCTTCCACAGCTTTAAATAAGAGAAGAGAATGGCAGTCCATTAGGTGGCTATGAGCTTTCAGTGAGCCAATGTATAAGAAGGTGGCCACCACATTTCATCCCTCTAAGGTCCAGCAGGTCACCAAGGGAGCGAAGATCATTGCTTCCATTTTCTGCTCCTGTTGCTTTCGAAGCCCTTACACTACTTCACAAGGCCTCCTCATTTAGGAGGAAATCAGATGCCATCTGCTTGACAACCTCATAGATCTATTTCCATGAAAGAGATTATTGCCACAATTTTTAAATTCATGAGGATTTCATCGATGCAGCAATGAGCATCAGTGTCCTTGATAACTCTTTCATCTCTAGGTTACACAGAATAAGACTGTACCTGTAAACTCATTGTAATTTGCAGAGCTGTACATACCTTTGAAAAATGATTTGTAATTCTCATGGCTAGCTCTCAAAGAATTTTTTTTAAATGACTCTGAGCTGAGCAAGGACAAGCCAACCATGTAAAGCTTTAAAGAGGCACCTGACAGACACAGATTTCACACATCTGTTTTGACAGTCACTGGGACACTAGGAAGAGGTCGAAGTCCACTGATCACAGATATATTTCTCAAGGACTTTTTTTTTTTTTCAATTCCCTCATGTAGTCTATGGAAAGATAATACTTTTGGAATTTTGCTTTCCTTCATTTCAGAAAAAATTAAAGACAAAAGAAATCCTAGACCTTAAAAAAATGCCAGCATGGATTCCAAAGCAGTTATAAACATAATAACAATGCAAACAGAGATAATGTTATAAGAATTGCTATGAATGGATGCTTACTTATTTCTGAATACAGCACAAAGATGCCAACTAATAATCCTCAAATGGTTTTGCCAGAACAAGTTTATTCTTATTTTGGGAACATTTAGAGTTTCTACATCAAGTTGCAGCAAAATACACTTTATGTTTTTGAACTTGGGATCAGGGAAAAACCATATGCAAATGACAAAACACACATCCTTGAACGATCAGACTGTGTGGAACATTTAAATAGGAGCTACTGGCAAATTTGTCCTTGCAGAAAGTGAAGAAATGGAGTGTTTGGGGACTCACGTTGTGTCAGGGACAGGGGTTATAACTGACCTGGGAAGCTGGGGCGAGGGTAGGGAGTGGGGGTAAAAAGATAGTCTTAAGCATTACTTACCTACAAATAACTGCTCTTTAATTGGCCCAAGGCAAAACTACTGTGTTTTCCCACTTCTCCTTTAGAGAAGCCTCAGGCTGCAGGTTTAGGTTCTGCATATTTTCTCTTTGAGATGGTCCCCACCAACATTTCACTGAGTTCTCTTCTGTAAAAGTGTTAGAAAGATGATAAGGGTTAAGAAGAATTAACTGTCACTTTAAAATAAGCACTCCTTCTTTGAATATTATATTAATTCTCAACAATAAAATTCAACCATATGACCTGAAAAACATGGGTGAATTACTTTGTGTCTCACTCTCGAAGTGATAAGTTTGGACTCGCTAATAACATCAACAGCCATAGCAACAAAATCATCAAAAACACTGTAGGGTCACCCACATAAAATGTTCTTTATTATTGTTTTATAGATTTAGTCGACTAAAAATATTTCTTCCCCTAAAAATGTTTTTCACTAGATCTATTCTTCCATTGTCTCCTTTTGAAACGTGTTTTCTTGTTGCTAGCTAAGTAACATTATTTAAAACATGTACTATTAGCATGATTTGCTCTAAGGGTGTTAACCTAATTTTTAAAAATTTAAATTTAGTTTGAATATCTCAGTGGTATTATGCTTTGTTAAAATTGCATTTCTGGAAAAACTCACTCATCTGTAACAGTTTAAACATGAACCCTTTACCCATATACTATATTAAGTGAGTAAAAAATGAATTTCCTTTTTACTGTTTTTCTTTTCAATACATCTTGTGAAATCATAAGAGAATTCTGCAATTTATATAGAGAAATTTGGCTGCCATTTGCTTGGACTGTGACATATGACTATAATTTGTAACCTTCCTTCCAACACTTGGTTATTTGTTATCCAAATATCGGAGTTTCAAAAACATGAATTAATGTACAAACAATGAAAAAAACAGTATTCTGTAATTCTCAGGGGCATGGTGTGCTACTGTCCTTAGAAATATGGGTTAGGAAACACATTTAAGTACAGAATTTATATTCTACTTATATTAGTGATTTGCATGACCCTGTGTGACTTGCTTCTTTGTTTTATTCTTGCATCTTTTTTATTTGTGTGTTATTCATTCTGTTTTGTGTTTGGGATTATGTGTCTTTTGCTATTTTCAACTGTCTTTGAAATTTTTTCAAAATCAGAACCTTATTCTCTGGGTGCATTTTGAAGAAAAATATATTAAAGACACACAGGTCTTGCAAAATTAGCCATTTATCCGTCTGACAAGTGTTTATCAGTCAACAGTGTGCTATGTGTTAGTTACTGTACTGAGCACTGGTAAGCCTGATTTCAATAATGCAGATGTGATTCCTGTCTTTGAGAACAAATAGATTTATTATGAAAGCAGAGAAGCAGATAATTCAAATGCCAAGTGGGAAGGGATTCAATGGAAGAGTTGAGGCACCTAGGAGGGATATCTCTTTCAGAAATCATGGTTCAGGTAAGGTTTCATGGAGGAAGTGATCCTAACATGAAATTTGAAGGCAGTGTAGGAAAAGGTCAAGAGGTGTTTAGGGCTTCAATAGGGTGGGAATGGGTTGGGTAGTATTGTTCTAGTCAGAGAGAATAGCTTTATTATACAAAAGACTAGATGCGAAAAAGAGCATCGCTTCTGAGGAATTAAAAATAACTCACTTTGACAGAACACTGGAGGCATAGTTAAGAGGTATTTGTGAAGTAATAGTCATCAGAAATGACGATTAATGATTGGATATAGGTCTAGGAGAGGTGAAAGTGAGGTGACAACCAAATTTATTATCTGAGCAACTGGATACTTAAGGAAGAGTCAGTTAATTGGGGAGATAGCAGATGAAGTTAGTTTGGACATGATGAATTTTAGTGACTTTGAAGAAATGGTAAATATGTATGGAATATTTAGGTGGAAATGGGAGATATGGACAAGGAACTCAGAAGAGAGAGAACTGGGTAAGTCTTATATTGCTGGAATTACTTATCATTTGGGATTCTTAGCATTTGAAGCCATGGGAATGAACTGAAATGAAGAGGTTTGAGGGTTGGTTTAATTCACTGAAATTTAACTGTACATAATAATGGGTAAAAAATAGTTAGTTGAGAAGCTCCCCACAAACAATTGAGGTTCATGCATATCATGGATTGTTTCATTGTGTTATATAATAAGTTGTAATCAAAGAGTTTGAAAGAACCATAGAGCTCCTCTGGCATTGACTGCTTAAAAGCTCATATGAACAGAAGTGTTGTAGCTATGTAGTTGTAGCTTTGGTTTATGTTTCAGAGAGAAACCACCCTCAAGGGTGGAGATGTTGTGATTTGAACTGAAGTCTAAAGATCCCATTGAGCTGGTCCATTGTAGTGTCTGACATGCCAATAGTTAGTGGGCTGTGGCCACCACTCTGGGTGGCTATGGGTCTCCTTCTTTCAAACCTATCTGACTGGACCAGGGTGGTCCTATCCCTACCCAATCACTAGGCTGGCGAGTGTCCTATTAGATGGTTTGGCATGAAAAACTGCCCAAATGGGCAAAATGGTAATTAGTTGGGTCAAATGTTCTTACTCAGGAATTTGAACTAGGGCATCTGGGGAAGGAGTCAATTACTTGGTTTTGGGAGGGAGTACAAGCTGAAAAGAACCACAAGAAGAGGACTTGTGGCAACAAAAAAGATGAATAAACTGATGGGATAAGTAAACAGAATTTATGAGTCAGCAGAAACTGAAACGAATGACAGAGAACAGAGGGTAAGATGGCTAATTATTGGGAGGAACAGTGGCAGTGAAGAAGGAGTTGAGTCACTGTAAAGTCAAAAGATTAACGGGATCCTCCTAATAAAGGACCAGTATGGCTAGTGGTCACTGGAACCATGTGGGATATTTCTTATGCCCAAATATGCCAGTTTCTGAGGGATATAAGCTTCTCATGACACCTGTTTCTCTTGTATACTTGAATATATTTATAAATAGTTCTAATTATGGTAACTAGCATGAGTTTTTATTGGGAACAAATTGTTTAACTAACAGAATACTTCTAACCTCAATTTTCTATCAGGCCTGCCTGACATCCTGCAAGATAAAATACACCATTAGAAATGCAATTGCCCCAAACCAAAGACCAAATGTTCCCTCTGATATGTGGATGCTAACACACAATAAGGGGAAAGGGTGAGGGAAGAATAGAAGTTTATTGGATTAGACAAAGGGGAATGAAAGGAAGGGAGGGGAAATGGGATTAGGAACAACAGTAGAATGAATCAGACATAACTTTTCCTATGTTCATATATAAATACATGACCAGTGTAACTCCATATCATGTACCATCACAAGAATGGGATCCTAATTAGAATAAGTTATATCCTCTGTATGTATAACATGTCAAAGTACACCCTACTGTTATGTATATCTAAAAAGAAGAAATAAAAAATTAAAAAAGAAATGTAATCTTTTAATCTAAGGGGAGAAGAAAGTTGACATTAGAAGGTGAATATTAGAGAAGTAGTTAGACATGATCATAGGCAGGGTGGACACATTAAAAATACATAATAAGCATTGTGAAAATGTCACCAAGAAGACCATTGTTTTGTACAATCAATATGTGCTAATAATTATAATAAAAAAGAGTTTATAAAAGGAAAGAAATGCAATCATTTGGACTAAGATGTTGGGGGTTCAAGATTATTTGCTACAATGTAAATATTCATGAGTGGTGAAATATAGAAAGCCATTTTCAGACATAAAGGGCAGTTTTTGAATTACTTAACACTGTGTGTGTGTGTGTGTGTGTGTGTGTGTGTGTATGCATTAAGATAGAGGTGGTGAGGGGGATAAAGGTAGGAATCTTTGAGGAATATTGGATATGCATAAAGCAAAGTATTTTAGAAGTTTGCAGTTTATTTGAGGATATGTTTAGGATGAGGCAGGACTTTAAAGAACCTAGACTAGGAGTTGTAAAGACTGATGTCTACAGGAGTCATGCAAGTGTGGAGTGAAGTCGACTGAGGGGAAGCTGTGAGGAACTGCAAAATGCATGGTCATCCAGAGAGCTATGGAGATGGGGATTGCTAGGAGGGAAGACCTGCCAGCACTTATACATCTACTATTTCAAGAGAAGCTCAATTTTTATGTAAGATATTCTAAC
The DNA here is from genome assembly GCF_902686445.1 of Sciurus carolinensis. NCBI lineage: Eukaryota > Metazoa > Chordata > Mammalia > Rodentia > Sciuridae > Sciurus > Sciurus carolinensis. The sequence continues at coordinate 90,983,620 of NC_062218.1, read as the reverse complement.
TTTTAAATATTGGTGTGTAATTCAAATTAAAGCAAAGCAAAGCAAAATAAAACTCTTTGGGATCAAACAAACAAAAACCTTCAGGCTGCATTTGGACCATGGCTCAACAGTTTTTCATCTCTGTTCTAGATCAATGGATTTCAAAATGTTTAAAGATTCAGAGGCATCCTACAAAATAATTTTTTTTCCCTGAATCTAACTTGTAAAAAGATGAAAACAGAACTATTTGGATTGAAATTGGGTTGAAGAAACAGTTTTGCTACTTGCATCATCTACTTCTACCCCACACATGCCAAAAGCTTGACCAAATCTTGAATAGCACTAAGGAAATTTGTCAGATGAGGGTCGGGAAGGATCCAAGAGCCAGTGGTCCAAGACAAGGATATTTAGAGAATAATGCAGATAATGCCTGTTTATACACAACTCTGTGTGAGCTGCTGCATAGAACAGAGTTAAGGGTGCCAGTTCTTGAGTCACATTCTCTGGGTTTGAACCAATTTCTTATGGGCAAACTTAGGAAAGTGGCATTTGACATCTCTGCCTAAATTTCCCTGCCTTTAAGATGGGAAGGACAAGTAATATGACTACCTCAGTAAGTAGTTGAGAAGATAAAATGAAATGACATGTATATGGCACTCACTGGCACACAGTAAGTTCCCAATAAATGTTAGCTCTTTTTATTATAGAGCATCTTTCCATTCATTAACATCACAGCAAGGTTTATTCCATGTGACAACTAGCTGACACCTATGAAATAATCCTGGAGGAAAGGACAGAAGTATGGGTGAGGGTTCATTATAACTTGAGTATGGAGACTATAAGGATGACAGTCAATGGCAGGTGGGAGCCTGAAGTTTTTATCCTATAGTTCTCTAGTTTCTGAAACTTGGGGATTTTAGAGGCTACAGACAAGCTCCTTCACTCATGCATAAAACCCATCAGAAGGCTGCAAGGGTACCCCTAATCAGATTTGATAAAGATATCAATAAATTAAAATACATACTTTGGAATTAGTTCTTATTTTCTCTCTTCTTTAGTATTGTGCATTGAACTGACTGGTGATATAGCACTGAGCTACATCATCAGCGCTTTTTCTAGATATTTGAATTTTGTGAGAGGGTCTCCCTAAGTTGCTTAGGCTGGCCGGGAACTTGCAATGCTCCTGCCTCAGGTTCCCAAGTAGCCACGATTACAGGCTTGTGCTCCGATCCCTGGCTTAATTCTTCATAATAGGAATAGCATGTAGATAACTTAATTTTTGGCCCCATCCTCCTTCTTTACCCACAATAGCAGCCAGTGTTCACCTAATCAAACACCTCAGGACATGAGTGGTAATTGCCTGAGATTGCACCCAAATCTAAGGTACATCCACCATTCCCTAGTCCAGAGAGTTTTATTCACCTTTCCTTAATTTCTGTGGTGATTCCAGGATTTGGGCACCCCCTTCCTGTACCAGTCCCTCTCTGCAGTGAGAGCTCCTTTATAAGGCAGGCACTTTAGGACCATCTGGTCAAAAGGGAGATTGGAGCCTCTTGGCAGAAGGAAAGTTAACAAACAACCATAAAAGGATTTTCTAAATATGTCCACAATCCAATATAACCCTCAGTAATTTGATTTGTAGGAAATGGAGAGCAGAACATTACACACAGAGTGCTTATCTATAATTCATAATAATTACTGTAACGGGGAATCTATCCTATAGATGTAGGAACACAAATTACGCCCTCAGGTTGAAGAATGCACTTCTGGCTGAAATAGCCCCTCCGGTCCTCCTGATCTACCTACCCTTTAGCAAGTATTATGTAGGTGCCTAGAAGATTGAAGGCTTTGTCAGACCACCTGTTGAAAGATCAGAAGTGAGGTGTTCTTCCTGTTAATGAGAGTACTGACCTATTTTCTAGGAATTCAAGCACTTTGTTAGCTTAGTTGATCTCTGGAATTTGAGCTTTGGGTGTTCATAGAATAATGCTTGACAATATATTGCTCCACTTATTTGTGACATTTGTGACCTAGTGTTGTGACAGGAACATTTTTTCTTCAATGGAAATATAAGAGCCTCTGTAGTTGCTTATGCTACTGAAGGTTCAAATTCAATTGGGCTGAAGGCAGGCATGCAATTAGGGTTGTGTCCTGTTGAAAAGGAACTGGAGGGATAAATAGATGTGTGAGAAACAATAAAAAGTGGAGACAACCTTTGAACATTTAGGTTGATAAATATGCCAAGAGTACGAGTAAGGGGTGATAGGTGGTATATATTTCATGAGAAAATAACTGGACATTTTAATTCATTTATTTTAAGAATCATTTCATAATTGGCATCTCTCTTTCTTGGTTGCTCCTTCTGACCCTCACATTTCACCCTGAGAGAGCTCTTGGTAGCTGTAGTTGATCATAGTCTTTTTTAGTTGTTCTTTTACAGTTTGTAATTGTCCAAAGTCATTTACTTTTGGTCTGTCTGGGAGACATTCAGAATCTAGCCACTACTTTATTTTTAGTGGCAGAGCGTGTCTACTCTTCAGCTGTTGGGAATGCTGGTCCTGGCTGCGAATCTTGTTTGCTTTAAGTTGCAATGCTTTCAGCCCCATGTGTTTCAGTTTTTGGAAGCATCTGTATTGGTAAAGCTTCTGGCTGAATTACCGGACAAAGCCTGCATTATAAAAATCCTCAACTTGTTTGCTCTTCACTTCAAAGATTGTGGGTTGCCAGATTGTCATACTCATATTACCCACATGCCTGCTTAAGTTTTCACCAACAGGCATGATTCCCGTGGTCTTCAGTTTTTTTTTTTTTCTTCAAAAATTGGTTGGCCCATAGCTATTTGGTTTGATACTGATCTGTCAAAGACAAACCGTAAAGGGCTGCCACAAGACACTGGCAGGCTATGGCTCTCCCATTAGCAAGGATAGGGTTTTGAATGGAGGATTTTATTTTTTCCCCTGGTCAGCATCTTCAGAATAGAGTTGATCCTGGCATGGAACAATTTTCTTGGCTTTCCGAAGACTGATTGCTCAGTCCTTGAACTCAGAATGTGTGTAGGGTGACAGCCTATGTATTGGTATCAGGGACCCATGGGCAGTAAAGCAGGATATAAGAGGAAATGCAAACATGCTGCGGTTTGTAGATACAGGCATATATGCCTAGACATCAAGAGGAGGAAGAAGTTTCAGTTGACTGGTGGCCCATGAAAACACTAGAATTTCATTGACACTAAGTAGTTGTTCAGTTGTGAAAATTACCACCATATCACTGCTTTTCATTGTTCCTAAATTAATTCTCTGCTCCTCCAATCTTCAGAATGATGACTGGTCCTTTCACATCCTTCCTCACTTTTATTATCATTACAACACAACTATCTGTCATCTTTCCTTATTATTTGTTCCCTGTCTGGAAGGACTTCTGGATAGTTGAGGTGATTAGTAGTTAGAAGCTAAATTGATCTGTAACTGGTAACTGGTTTTTGCATTGGACAGAAGGGTTCCATCCTTCAGTGTTTAAGAGAAATGGTAATAAGGGAATTAATTTCCTTTGGGTTTTTATAGCACCTGGCTTTGACAAGAGACAGGAGGCAGACTTGAATAACAGAGTTCCAGATTTAGTTTTCTGAAACTTCTAAGCATCAAACCCTTAGTTTAAATAGTAATGAATCTTGTGCTGAAATTAAAATCAGAAAAATGAAACACACTTTTTTTTAGCATTTCAGTACTAGAGGTGCAAACTCTTAGCCTTTGGCCCTGATCTGATCCACAGATGGAATTTGTTTATTTTGAACATATATAAACCACAAATTTGTTAGTTTTATTTTTCTTTCAGTTGACTTAATTGTCATCACTTAAAAATGTACAAATTGGAATACTTCTCATAAAAATCTTGATTTCCAGCTCCTTGGGAAACTGTAAGCTTTGGCAACAATTCTGGACTTACATTCTTGCCTGCAAAACACTTGCATGGGAAGCTTAGTAACTGCTGGTCCTTTTGATAGGCCAAGTTCACTGCAGGTCACATGACACTGAGGCCAGTGTCAAATGCCACTCCTCATAGTCACAATTTTGCTTTCTTAAAGGCAGCAGTAGGAACCTTTAACATTGTTCCCATGTCATCTTGCTTTCTTCTTTTTTGTAGTTACCTGTTCAGTGCCTAAAATACATTTGAATTTCCTGCCTTCATGTGAGGCACAGGAAAGGCCAATCAGAAAGTGATGCTGTCTTCTCTCTAATCAAGGAACTTAGGCTATAGGGACTATTAGTTTTATTTTGTGTGTGTATATGTGTGTATGTGTGTGTGTGTGTATTATTTTATTTTTTATTTCAGTGTCTGGATACCTGTTGTTATCAGGAATAATGTAAGGCAGATATAAAAGGGAGACTTTGTTTTCTTCTTTATAAATAAGTAATTCAGGATGGCAATAATGTGCTAGAGTTGGGGAAAGGGTCTCATTGGTCACAGGACTATGGAAAGTTTAAGTATAATGAGCTGTTAATTCTTTGAAGAATGCTGGAAATTATAAAAGGAAACCCAGGCTTAAACCCTACCTCCACAAGAGACTATACGCAATAAGGAAATGTGAGAGCCATTTTGGATTGTCTTGAGACTCGATGGAACACAGACTTCCTAGCTGAGTAATATGGATGTATGTGGAGAAAGGACCATGGATGGAAGATCCTGCTAAGAATTCACTCATTTTGCTACGTATGTTCTTTGGTTTTGAGGAATCCTATGGCCATCCAGTCTCTCTGTGGGAAAAGGTACATCAAGGGGAAACCATAAGGAATATCCTCTGGGTGCAAAATAAATATTTCTGGATGAATTTGTAGCATACTGTTTGTTTGTTTTTAACAAGGAAATGAGGGGCAAAAAGTAATCGGTGCCTGGCTTTTTAAAGATTGGCTCCCCAGGAAGATATTGCCATTTGAAATTACTTAACATTTTCCCCCAATATAAATGCTTAAGGCAAGAACTAGATTTTATACCTAGCAAATAGCAATGTAAATGTCAAAGAACATATTCCAAAGCATTACACTTACAGCTCTTAAAATGGCATCTTAGAATGGTATTAATCACTGTCAGTTTTGTATACAACATTTCATCAATTCAATAGCAAGAGGACCTGTCCTTTCATGGAAAGCAAATAACACATATGGATTTCCTCTTAGCAATTAGCTGAACATTCTGCATTTCCTTCTTGCTTGCAAAAGGGTTTGGACTGAAACCATCAACATGTTTGTGTTCTTCATTGGAAAAGCAAAGCAGATGTGTAACAGCTTTCAGTAAAACCCAGATTCATTTATAAAGTATCTTGCGAAACATCTCGATGTGGAAGCATTTCTGTATCGTTAGATCTTTTAGAGTTGCATCAGGAGCAGCATCCTATGAAAGTTATGAAGTGCTTTAAACTTTTTTGTGTTGTTAAGCTGAGATTTTCAAAACTGTGTCACTATGTGTACGTAGAGAAGGGTTTAAAACTTTCAAATTTAATGTGAAAAATTTGTTTCCAGCAGGGACTACTTTCAACTAGTTCTCTGGATTTATAAAATGATGAGGCAATTTTGTGCAGTGAAGACTGATGATAGAAATGCAGTTTACATAAATGGCAATGGATTAGCACTTAAACCACTCTCCATGTATGTTTAAACAATTTTTCATGACCCTTGAAAGTCTCCTTTTATAAACTTCATCATTTATCTAGGATTAAAAGGGCATTGTTTTGACAACACCATTGATTTACATGTAACTCATCATTTGTTTATCATTTATATGAGATGATTAGTGCCTGAACTTCATAAGCTTGGAATGTGTATCACTCTTATTTACATTTTTGGTAGATGAGGACTTTTTTAAATGCACTTTTTTTTAGGACTTAGGACAGCTTGGTGACTTTGATGATCCTTTTTGTAATGATTCCCATCTGAGCCTAAGGGAAGTCAATGATTTATAACTTTTCAGCACAGTTCAGTTTTAGTGATAATCCATCAATGTCCTTAGAATTCTTCTCAGACTTTAGTCTCAGACCTAGTCCATCAAGATGCACTGGTCTCTGAAAATTGCCCCTGAGGGCCATGAAATCCTCTAGAGGGTAGAAGACCGTATTCAGCATAGGAATTTCCAGATACTATACAGAACTGCTGTAAATAACAATGTACATACGAATAGATGAGAATTCTGGTACTGCTAAAATGCACACATATTCTAAGTAAGACACAATCACCACACTTTAATATCATTCATGCATCTAAGATAGCATTTACATTCATTCATATTTCCAGTGGTAATCCTGTATGCAGTATGCCTGTTGCCAACTCTTTGTTCTGATTCTAACCCGCCCCTGCCTGTGGGACCATTTTAAAATGATTTTGTAGCTTAACATCAGAAAGAGATATCCAGAGGAAGTGTTTGAAAATAATCCATAGTTGTAGAACAGATTCAGTGGTTGGGTGGTAGGTAAATGATTTGTACACCGACAGCTAAACAAGGTGGAGACTTTGTGTTGTATTCAATAGAATTTCTTTGAGAGCAGATTGTTGTGAGAAAAGCATTCTGAGGAGAAGACAAACTCTGCATTTTGGGGGCTGCAGATGGTTTGGAGATCCACATGGCAGGAGTCCTAGGTGTGCAAGCCATGCAGGAGGAAAGAGAAGGAGAGAAACATGGCAGGAAATGAGGAGAAAGACATTAGTTCTCTTTGAAATGGAGAACTGGAGTGAAAAAGAGATATCTACAGATAATTTCTAGGATGAATTTTTTGTGGAGCTTTTTGTGAACTTTCCACATTACACATTTAATGCAATTCATAAACAAGATCTGTACAATACTTCAGGCCTCCTGAGGTTAGACTGCTGTTTTGTTGAATACAGAGCTGTATAGACTGGTTCAAGTGAGATTCAGCTATACTTGGGCTATAAATGGGGTAGTCTATCTTGGATTTTGAATTCTGATCATTTCCTTTGAACTAAGCTAAAAGTGAACCTTTGGTATTATCGTCTATGTTTTGGAATTATGTGGAACTAAATAATGGGAAGTTTTGACTGCATGTTTATTTTAATTTAAGAAACAGATATTTGTTATTATACAGTTTCACAAAATAGGGACATATTTTATTTTCCTTGTAATATGCATACATCATTCTATTTAAAAATATCTATAGTAACAAAGGATCCAGGTAGAGATTTGGGAGAGATTTAGGGGGAAGCAGTATAGTTCTTGAATTGGATCAAACACAGGAAGGAATAACAAGTATGTGTATTCACACACAATGTCCAGACAGAACTTAGTATACAGCACATTGTTAGATGATGGATTAGCTGAAAGTCTCCAGAGAAGAAGAACTGACTGAATAGACTCAATCTCTTATCTGCCAAGAGATCAAGACTCTGGATGATCTCACTGATTACAGTAAGAAGGTCATGAGCTATCAATAGGAAAATAATAAAGTAAGAAGAGGTGTCCAAGAAATACAACTTAAGGTCATGGGGATAGGGCAGTGAGTCCCTGAGTGAGAAACTGAAGGTGAGAAAGGGAAAAGAGGAGGAAAGAACAGTTTCCTTATATTCTCTATAAACCAGATCAATCTGTGTCTTTGATTTTTGGACAGACTATATAATTCATTCAGGCTTGCTTTTAAAGACAAAGCTCTCAGATGAGATTAAGTTAATGTAATCCCTGTGATGGATGTAATTTCTTAATTGAGAAAATGGTGGCTGTATCCGACTTGTTAGGAAACAATTCTCTGATCCGGTGTTATTCATCTGTGCTCCTTGGTATCATGTTGGTTGGTTTGAGATTAATGGATGAAAGTCAACAGAAGTCTTAAAAATTCCCTTATGAAAAAAATGGACTGAAACTTGTTTTAAGCAGATTCAATAGACAGCCATGTACTGAGGAAATTGGAATTTTTCTTGAAAAAGGAGAAGAGTGAGTGACAGTCATACTTGGGCTAGATCAGGGCTTTTGCCTCGCCTCACTAGAGGGAAACAAATCTCCAGGAACTTGGATGCAACCATGGAACTGGAATTAAGCCGGCTTTGAGCCCATAGGTAGAGGCCAGCTCTCCTAGAAACTTGAGAAATTAGTAGGAAATTCTATGCCTTGGACTGGATCTCTAAAAGTGGTTTGAAATGCTACTGAAATGGAACAAAGATAAATAGCCTCAGAGCAGTGAGAGTCTTATAGGCATTCAGGTCATCCATAGATTCAGGGTCAACATAAACTTCAATGGAGAATAACTCAGATTTATGTTTTTGAATTGATAATCATAGATTAACATAAGGAAACTCTTTAGACCTCAGTTTTCACATTAAAACAATTGCTGTAGCTGCGGTCTATCCACCAGGGGACAGTAGTGTGAAGCGTGGTCAATCAGGACTTGTTGAAACTGATTTCTATCTATAAACGCTTTGGATTTTATTTCCAAACCAAGGTACCCTCAGTATTCTTTCTGGAGAAAAAAGAGGCAATTCTATCAAATTTTCAGGAATACAGACAACAAAATTTTAGACCTGAGATGATGGCATGATTTGGGCAGTTGGAGTGATATGGGTATGCTTCAGTTTCTTGGAATCTGACCTCCCTGCAAGTAAGGTCTCCAGATTGCAAACCCAAAAGAGGATGGTTCTTGGCAGGTTGGAGATATTGCCCCCTGGATGTTTCAGGAGTGGCATGGCAATCATAAGTAGAGTTGCTTGGATTCTCTAAGCAACCCATCCTTCAATGTTTTAAGATCTCTGACACCAGGTTGTTAGAAATTTGGGGAGCAAGAGAAAACCCCATCTGCTTTAGCTGTTTTAGCGAGGGGCTTCTAGTGGCTGTCAGTTCCCCTGAGGAAAAGAATTAAGCAAATATGCCTTTTCTGATCTTTGAAATCAAAATTGCAAAATTAGATTTACAGAGTCACAGATCAATAACAAAACAGGAGGAAAATCAGACGTACCAGAGACATCCTATGAAGTTTCAAAGGAATACACTCTAGGTTAGGAATCTATAGTTAAACCATGCTTGCACAACAGGTTATGTTCATTCCTACATTTTCTCAAGCGAGTACACCTTTTAACTGATATCACTAGAGACAGAGACTCTGTAGGAGGCTAATATCACATCAAAAATCTGACAAGTTTTACTCTTGGTCTTGCTAAGAGCAGCTTTGAGGGATCATGGTGCCTGAAAGGAATCATGCTCAGCTTGGAAAAGGAAGGAAACAGAAAGGGAACAAAAGCAAATATGGGCTACCATAATGAGAATAAGAGTCATACTTGGGAAGTGCAGGTAGAAATATGTTAGTCTTCATGGAATAATAACAAGATACAACCAGAGAAATATGATCAAAATGTATGATAGCTAACATTTATTTTGTATCTGTATCATGTATTGGGTACTTTCATAAATGCTTAAATATTTAAACTTTGACTTAAGCTACACAATAACCCTAAAGTGAGATATTATCATTGAATTTTGTAGGTGGGGAAACTGATGCAAAGACCAGTTAAGATACTACAGTAGTATCAATTTCAACTTTTAATTCTTCTATTCTGCTTCACTAAATGAAGTGATAGTTTTATTCATTGGGTTTTAGGGGATGGAGTGCCATCCCCTTTCTCATATTTATAAGTGAGAAAAACATTTGTAAATTTAGGGGTGAGGGAAATACATCCAGGAAAATAACCAAATAAAATCTCTCAAAAACTTTCTGTATTGAATGCTCTGTATTCCCTTGGCCCTGACATGACTGTGTATGTGTTTTTTAAAATTTTTAATTTGTTCTGATTGGTTATACATGACAGAAGAATGCATTTTGACACATCGTACACAAATGGAGCACAATGTCTAATTCCTCTGGCTGTACATGGTGCAGAGTCACACTAGTCATGTGTATCATGTACATAGGGTAGTACTGTCTCTCTCATTCTACTGCACCTCCCATCCCAATGGCCCCACCTCTCCCCTCACTTTCCTCTGCATAAGCCAAAGTTCCTTTATTCTTCCCTATACCCCTCCACCCCCCACTATGGATCAGCATCCACTTATCAGAGAAAATATTCAGCCTTTGGTTTCTTGGGATTGGGTTATTTCACTTAGCATGATATTCTCTAGTTCCATCCATTTACCTGCAAATGCCATACTTCCATTCTTCTTTAAGGCTGAGTAGTAATATTCCATTGTGTATATGTACCACATTTTCTATATCCATTCATCTGTTAAAGGGCATCTGGGTTGGTTCCATAGTTTAGCTCTTGTGAATTGAGCTACTATAAACATTGATGTGGTTGCATCACTGTAGTATCCTGATTTTAAATCCTTTGGGTATAAACTGAGGAGTGGGATAGCTGGTTCAAATGGTGGTTCCATTCCAAGTTTTCTGAGGAATCTCCATATGGCTTTCCAGAGTGGTTGCACCAATCTGCAGTCCCACCAGCAATGAATGAGTGTACTGTTTCCCCCACATCCTCACCAACACTTATTATTCCTTGTATTCTTGATAATTGCCATTCTGACTGGAGTGAGATGAAATTGTAGAGTAACTTTGATTTGCATTTCTAAAATTGCTAGAGATAATTAACATTTTTTTCATAGGCTTGTTGATTTGAATGTATTTTTTTCTTCTGTGAAGTGTCTGCTCAGTTCCTTAGCCCATTTATTGATTGGGTTATTTGTTTTTATGGTGTTAAATTTTTTGAGTTCTTCATATATCCTGAAGATTAGTTGTCTATCTGAGGTGCATGCGGTAAATATTTTCTCCCATTTTGTAATGCCTGTGTTTTAAAGAAACTATGTATAAGGATCTTTATTGTTCTTCAAGATTTATGGAAATTAAATTTCATATCTTTGAATTTATAAGACTGTGTAGAAAATGATCTGTGAGACTGACAAGCTATATTCAAATTGGAGCAGTTGGTTGTAATTTGAAAGAAATGTAATTTTTAGGTTCATACTTGTTATTACTCCTTGTCTTTTATATAAGCTCAGTTTTAAAGTTATTGAAACATTTTAAAAGTTGGAAATTCAGAACAACAAAGATGGCAGCGTGGTGAGATGCCATCATTCTGGTGTAGTGGTTGTGGTCACAGGCTGTGGTGTTAACTTATTTCAAGTTCAGTTCTTCTTCAAGAGTTGTATGAGCTCAGAAAAATCACAGGGATTCTCTGAGTTTTAGGATATATTCCACAAAAGAAATATTTTTATTTAAGAGTTTTTGAAAATATTAGTGTGATTATGATTGTAAATGCATGACATAGTAAGAATATGACGTATTGCCATCAATGCTTCTCTTTTCTGGTTGCTAACATCAGTCTTAATACATCAAGTTACCTTATGTAATTATGCATCAAGTAATTTGATGGTGTAATTGGTGTTTTAAACATTATCAGGTATCAACAGTATTGGGCAGGTTGACAGTCCTTCTTTTCTGAAATGAATTTCCCCCTAACTTCTTATCCCCCTCCTACACACTGGCCACTTCTTTTAAGCTTCCTTCCTAGTTCCTGATCAACTTCCCATCTTCTTACTATGGAAGTATCCAGGGCTAAAACCTTGGAACCCTCCTCTTCTCTATCTGCACTTACTCTCTTGGGATCTCTTTTTATTATCACATTTACATTGTCTTCTTGCAAATTTATATCTCCAAACTAGAACCTAATTATAGACTCATATATTCAATTGCCTATTAACATCTCCACTTAGATATTTAATAGACACATTAAACTAATCATGCTCAAAACTGAATGCTTGAGTTTTATCCTAAAACTTGCTTTACCTTTAAATTCACCTTTTGTCACTTGCTAAAAAAAGAAGAAAACTTGAAATCATTCTTCGTTCTTCCTTTTTTATCATGTACTACATTCATCATTCCTTTAAGAAGTCCTATTGACTTCATTTTCAGAACTTTTCAGAATCTTACCCGTCTCTCTGGTCCCTTTGTGACCATCCAGGTCATGCTACCATCATCTTTTGTCTTGGTCCTTGCAACTACCTTCTAACTGGTTTTCACTAGTACCTTGGCCTGCTTCAGTCTGTTGTCAACATGGTGCTTGATAACTCTATTATCCACAGAGTGCTCTACTTGAAACTTGACTAAAATCCTCTGACACTTCTGCTCATATCCAGTGGCTCCTATCCCATTCAGACAAAATTCAGACTTTAAAAAAATGACCTCCAAACACCTCCAGCATCCTGGTCACTTTCCCCTCTTTGACCTCTTCATTGCTTACCCTTTCTCTATCCAAGGTGGTTTCCTTGCTTTTCCTTGAGTTTATCAGGCATACTACTTTCTCAGAATATTTAAATTGGCCTTTCTTTATGCCTTAAACACTTTGCTCCCAAATATTGAATGCACCATCTCATTTCAAAGTCTTTGACCATCTTATTTATAATAACTCCTCACACCCCCCATCTTCCTACATCAAGATAAACTGAACGAAAACATTTGACAGTATTATTTTTCCACAGAGCAATTACCACTTACTAATATGCTCAGTGTTTTATTATTTATTTTTGTCTACTATCTGCTTCCCCAGTTTGCATATTTAAGCTCTTCAGGCAGCAATTTTACAGTTATGGCTACTACTATCTTCTTGGTGCTGGAACAGTGCATTGTTTTGGAAAATGGTAAAAACTGGCCCAAGTGACATTATAGACATTCAGTAAGCACTTGCTGAATAAATGAATGATTTATTTATTCTTTATGAATTAGGCAAAGTGTTTTTGGTACCTTATTGTACTGCTCACTGCGACCTTGTGGAACTTAAGTCAACAGGCATGACTGCATTCTATGAGAGAACTGAAGTTCATTTGCAAGGCTGATTTCAAATATATGGCATGTACATGCAAGCACACACAGGGATCTTGGCCTCTGCCATTCTTAATTTTTAGGGTAACATTTTCTCCTGAGGTTTGTATTAGGGAAATCACCTTGGTTCCAATCACTCACTGTCCTCCAAAAAATAATGTAGACTGCTGGAGATTGCCTTGGCAAAGCTAAAAAATAGGGTGTATTTGTTTCTCTTCTTTTTAGTGTTCTTTAGTGCTTGTAATTATTTTCCTTTAATTCTCATTTGTAATAACAGTGCTTTTGAAAACCACAAAACTCAATACTAAAATATTCCTGTTATTTGGAATTCAGGCAATAGCTGCCTTCACCACCTGTTCTTTTCTTGCTAAAAATTGGAGGAGTTATTATATCACATGCATGGACTGTCCAGTGAGCAAAAGGTCAGATGTCACTATAAGCGACAGCCTTTAGTTTGCAAAAACTGTAAACCTGTTCATTCAATTGAATGATTGTGTGGCTACATATCATTTTACCTTCAGGACACCTCTTCTCAACTTCCACTGTTTTGACTACTTTCTGGAGTTGATGCTCCAACGAGAGGGTAGTGTAAGGCAGACAACACTGACAATGCAAAGCATCTGCATGCTAGGACACATCTCCGTTGTAACATGTAAATCTTTAGATAATAGTGATATGATTGCTCTCTCCCTCTCTTTTTAAAAGTGACAGAGGGTTGGGATTTGTGCCTTTGTTCTATAAAAGAAAAGCAGACTCATGAAATCTCTAAGAGTGGAATTCATCTAGTTTTAAGATTTGGACCTAGTTCCTCAACAACATTCCTCTACTAACATAGTTGAATGGAAATAATAAACTATGGCTATGCTAACCTGATTATATCTGTTGTCTTGCTCAGAGTAAAGATAACATTGCATGGCTGATTTGGCTGCAGTTGGTCTCATTTGATGTTACTGAGTGTCAAAGCAGCCACAGTGATGAGCCTGGAAATGAAGTGGTCTGGTTAATTGGCCACAGGTGATAGTCAATGGACTGGTGTTTTTCTTAGCAGCATTTAGCAGAGCTGTTTTGTCTCAAGTATCCTGTGATGTTAAGTGAAAACATCTACATTGGGCCCAGATAGTAGTATAGTTGCTTTGCCTAGTTCAACAATCATTGAAAAATTGGCAAGAATTACAATTCTTTAGGGCCTGGTTTGGAAATAAGCAGAGAAGGTATTTCTGTTCATGGCATAACTGGGGAGGATTCCAGGCAATTTATCCTTCTCCCAAACACTGGTGGCAAATTATAAAGACCTTGACACTTAGCCTGGGTCTGGAAACTTATTTGTTTAAAACTTTGTCCTTGGGCAAGGATTTGAGTCCTGATTTAGAAAGATGAATGTGGCACAGACTTGTATGCATTTGACTAAATATTATTGTTTTGTCTTTTTCTGGTAACAGAACTAGACATATTTCTCAGTCCTTCTTTTGGTTAAGTGAGGCCATGTGACTGAGTATTGGTCAGTGAAGTTTGAGTGGAAGGGGTAAGTGTCACCTAATTCTAAAGTGGTTAAGAAATGGGTATGTTCTTTCTACTTACTGGCTGAATGGAGGCACTAGTAGAGGGAAGCACAAGGTAGAAAGATCTTGAATTCCTGAGTAGAGACTGCTTGACTAGAAACATCTGTATTGGAGCATAATCTGAGCATGTGTGAATCTGTTATGCCACTGTGATTTTAGGATTTTCCTGCAAATAATGACTGGCATTATTATATTACTTAACCTTTAATCCATAGACAAGATGAACAAGAAGTGGGAGATTCTCGAGTCAAAGGTCTAGTTGGGTTGTTCTTGCAGAGATAGATGAGTGACAGTTGAGTTTTAGGGTTGAGGCAATGAAGAATATGAATACTTGGAAAAATATTTATTACATAAATATAATGTAGAGGATGAAAATATTTATTACATAAATTATAACATAAAGGATGGATTAAAAGAGACAAAGTCAAACTCAATATTTTACCCTGAGAACATAGAATTGTAGTTACCTCAGACAAAAGGGAGAGTTGGAAAGAAGAGCTGATGTGAGTAATGCTTACGAAGTGGGTGAGGTGGGTGTGGATGGCACATGAGTAACGTGAGGAGTTGGAGATAAGGGTGGGGTGCTGGGTGAGAGGTCAAATAGCTCCAGGTAGCTTTAGGTTTCAGAGTCATTGATGTGCGAAGAAACTGAGAGTAGTGGCAGCTGAGAGGTGCGATGGTGGCATATGAGGACACTGCTATTAGGAGAGAAACAGGAATCAGTAAAGAAGGGAGGGAAATAGCCACTAGACTAATGAAAGGATGGATGAATGTGGCATTTGTTTACAGCAAATGATTCACATTATTGAAAATGATGATTGAGAAAGGGTCATTTGTTTTCTTTTTTCCTCTCTTTCCTGGATCACTCCTCCGTATGGCGGCTGTCGAGCTGTATATTTACGTGTTGCTGTAATATAACTTTACGGGGGCACTCACTGAACCGACCATGTGGAAGCCCAGGGCAAAGAATGCTTGGAAAGGTAGAAGACACATTCTGGACACCGCATCTGTTTCAACGATATGAATTTGTTGAGTGTCTTTCATAAGCCAAATATTATGTAGTGGGCAGAATGGAAGATGGTCCTACCATGAGCACAGTGGAGTCCCCACTGCCATGAGGTGGCTATAAACAAGGGTCATGGGCACACACTCCTGCCATTCATGGAGTTTTTTTTTTTTTTCCCTTCCAGATATGTGAGGATGGGTCAGAGAGAAGGTGATATTAAAGCAAAGTAAGTTTCAAATAGGGTAGAGAATGGGCAAAGGCAAATGTGCACATGGACTTGGAAGATCTGAAGGGCACTGTGGCAGGATTTTTAAATGAAGGAATTCGACAGGTAAGGTCTTTGGGATTTGTTCTGCAGTGTGCCTCCATGGAGGATTTTAAACAGGGGGGAGACATGGGTGTGTGCTTTGGAAATATGACTTTAGTATTCTTGAGGAGGAAAAGTTAGAGATAGGAGAAACTGGGAGCAGGTAGCCCATTAAAAGATGCTAGCAGGGCTAGGGATGTGGCTCAGTTGTAGAGCATTGACCTGGCATGTGTGAGATTCTGACGCTGAAAATGACCATAAAAGATCACAATTGTCAGGGTCTTTAAATAGATTAGTCAGGTAGGGAGGACAGAGTGGATCTGGAAATGTCTTAGAATTGGAGAAGGTACATTTTGTGACAAACTGATTGTAGGGATGAGTGGATGTTTTAAGAACGATTCAGCAGTGCTACCTGAATTTAAGGATGCCATGATAGACGTTGGTGACAGGAAGGTGGTATTATGTATCTAGCCTATTTTGTCCTCATCCAATGGAGCATGTGGAGCCTGCCTTCAACCTCAGAGAATATCTACAGGCCAAGACCTCTCTTCACCTCCTTTACCACCCTAGGCCAACCCACCAATCTCTCTTGCCTGTATTGTTACAATGCTCTCTGGATTTTCTGCTTCTATTCTGTCTCTGTATAAACTATTCTCTTAAATACAACAGCTAAAAAGAAGTACAAGCCTCTTTTCTTTTCAGTGTCTTTTTATTGCTTCCCACCTTTCTTAGAGCCAAAATTCTCTCACGATTGTAAGAGACTACATAACTTTCATCTTCGTTGTTTTCCCCACCCCCTCCACGTAGATCCCAACTCATCTGCCACCTGGCTTCCTTAGCTCCAGCAGCATTGGCTTCTTTGTGTTTCCTGTAATATACCAAGCATAAGTCTGCCACAGGCCTTTTACATTTGTTTTTGTTATTTTCACAAATGTTCTCTTTGGAATATTTGATGATTTGCTCCCTTACTTTTTTCAGGTTTTCACTCCAATATCATACTTGAGTCATATATTTGGGGAGGCCTTCCTGGTATGTTACCTAAAATATAAGCGTGCTCCTTCTTCTTCCTCTTTTCTGCTAATTTTGATACCTAACACTTTTTGTTGTTTATTCTTGCACTTTACTTACCTTGTATATTAAAGTTCTCTAGAGGACTAGAACCAATAATATACATTAATGTATACTATGTGATACACTGTATATGTATATGTGTATATATATATATACAGATATAAATATATATAGGTATATATCTGTTTATACATAGATCTATATACATATGCTTATGCAAAGGGGTTTTATTAGATTGGTTTATACAACAAGGAGCTGGATAATCCCACAATGGCCATCTGCAAGCTGGAGAGTGGAAGTAGCCCATAACTGCTCAGTCCTAGAAGTTGAAGCTTTGGAAGAAGGAGCAATGATACAGCCCTAGTTTGAACTGAAAACCTGGGAACTCCCTAGAGAGTCACTAGTCTTCATCTGCATTGGAAGAATGAAGGAGCAGGAGTCTGAGGTCCTCAAGCCATCACAGCAGCAGTCAAAGCACTCACTCAAGAAGAGAGCTTGCATCTGCATCAGCTCCTTCATTCTTCCACCTAGTGGTTTTGTGCACATATATAGGCTTATCATAATATAAAATATGGCAATCCATGTATGGAAGTGTGAGTTCACACTATTTTTATTAATCAAATTGATAGCTGAATTCAGAAATAATGCACCACCTTTGTAGAAGACTGTGTTCAGCAGTTGAAAATTCTTAAGAGAGATTTGGGACAGAGTTTAGGTCTAGAAAGCTGCATTTTGATTTTATTGATTTGATGATTATAACAAAAGCTATCAAAGTGAGTGAGATTATTCAGAGGGTGTGGAGCAAGATTAAAAAAAAAAAAAAAAACCTTTAAGAAGGGCAAGTGGAAGAAGAGAAACTTGAAAAGAAATGTTGGAAGAACAACCACGGAGTCTAGAGTAGAACCAGGAGGTTAATTTGATGTTAAGAAGGGAATATTTTAACAAAAATTCATAACTTTGTCAAATGCTTCCTAGCATCCAATGAAATGAACAAAATGAAATATTATTCATAAAAAGAAACACTGCAAATAACTTCTCTAATTGATGAGTGAACTCAAGGTTTTAAAATGATCTTATAAACTTCACATTAGCACCTTTATACCTACAAAAGAGTAATTCGGGAACTAGAAAAAAAGTTAAATATTAGATTCCTGACATGGTCTCTCCATTGTGTCAGCAAGTATATTAACTGCTTTTTATTAGGCCAATAAAACTATTCTTTTTTTTTTGTATTCTGGTTTGGGTAACATGATTTCTGGATTTTCAGAATCTATCATATAACACTATAAGGAAGGCATAGCATGGATTCAATTTTATGGGATCTATTTTCCCCTCCAGGTCACTGTTCCTTGCCCTTTTCTTTCCTAATGTTTCCTGTAAATTTCTCTGTGGTTTTAAAAATCCCACTGGCATATTTTTTTCCTACCCAACATTCATCTTGTTGTGGGCTCAGATATTTCTGGAGGATCAAATCACAGAAACTAATAAAATACAGATAATGGCATTTTTGCCTATGTGGTGCATCTATTTCTTAATGAGTTTAGGGGCTGTACTATATGGCAAATGGAAGAGTTGGCACTAAGGAAGTTAAGGATGCTGGCGGGTGGCAATGTGATTACTGGCTGGAAGAAATGTGGATGAGTTGGTCTATGTCTAATCCTTTTGTGGTTTCCTGTGTGACACACTGTAATAAAAACATCACCGCAAATTATAAGAATTGTCAAAATAGGCTACCAGAATTTTTTTTTTTTTTGTGCTGGAGTTTGCAACCAAAAGATGAGCAGAGCTTTGCATTTATATATATATATATATTTTTTAAAAGTTTTTGCTTTTCATGGCTACACACAAGGGCAGAGCAATTAATGTGATGAGTAAGTTCAACCTTCTTTGAAATCAGTGAGTTGGGGATCTAGAGGGTGGTTGTCCATTAGTTGGAATACAGAAATGTGTTGCAAGTCAAACATGCTTTGAATGCCAGTTATTTAGTTTGAGTGTTGAAGACAGTTGTACCTTGTATACAGGTACCCTTATTTAAGAGATTTGGAGTGTGTGATGTAACAGTTAAATACATACAAACTCTTTTCTACAAAGCTGTTTAAACATTTAGATCCTTCTAGGAGATTTATATATTGATCATTTGTTTGGGTTCCATCAATTAAAAGATCTTAAAAAATTCTTATTGAAACCACTGTATTAGAGTAATAATAGACATACTGCTAAGTGCTGTTTAAATGTTTTCTCATTTACTCCTTCCAAGAACTTCAGAAATGTTATTTATCTTCCCATTTTACATAGGAGGTATCAATGTCAGGCACTCACAGGGAG
The DNA here is from genome assembly GCF_902686445.1 of Sciurus carolinensis. Classification (NCBI taxonomy): domain Eukaryota; kingdom Metazoa; phylum Chordata; class Mammalia; order Rodentia; family Sciuridae; genus Sciurus; species Sciurus carolinensis. Next base: position 90,964,583 of record NC_062218.1, on the reverse strand, counting down.
CAGGGCGGTATCTTGATTCACACTGAGGGACTGCAGAGCTGGGGTCCTTAACTGCTGACATGATTTTTGCCCAGTGCTGTGCAATTGCTGATGTGCTGCCACATACATTATCTCGCTTGAGCCTTACAACAGTGTAAGGCAGGCAAACAAGGGCAACTGTTTCTAGTCTGAAGCTGAAGCTCATAGACAATTAAATAACTCATACAGGGACTCATGAAAAAAAAAAAAAAATCCATGACAGATTGAACTAAATTCCAGGATTCTCACTTCTATGTTAGGCTTGTTATCTGTTGATCAACTCACTTTTTTTATAGAGATTAGAATTTTCTCCTATGATTAAACAATGAAATATTTTATGTTGCGTATCTACATATTGGTCTGTTTATATACATATATTTAAATAACATTAACTTTTATCTTAAAGACAAAGACATTTGAAAGTAAATTAACTTTTTCCTTGATGCATTAATTCCATAGGTAGCTTCGAGGTAGTCTTTGTGGGTCAGAAATAAAGATTTGTATGTATGTGTTTTATAGGTGGTAGCTGAACCATCAGAGAAGAATGGGCTCTCCCAGGGAGAAGTACTGTGAAAGCTTCATGCCATTGTTGTTAAGGAAATGAAACAAACAAAAGGTTTCAATGCTTTTTATGATGAGGGTGAAATCATTCAAGACTATGACTATTTTCTAAATGGCTCATGTTATCCCTCCCTGCAAACCTAAAAGACCAAGTCAGTTAAACTTACACTTGACACATGCATAATATGTCCAAAGCACTAGGCAAAGGATGCCAAAGATGACTGAAACCCTGCCCCAGCTTTCAAGGAAGTCTTTTTAATAAAGTGTAGGCAATATGGCAATAGCATTAAAATGAGACAGAATGTGAGAAGTGCCATGAGAAAAGTAAATAGTACTGTGGGGTTCAAGGGCGGCTGAGAGCACATCTGGTTGGGGGCAATCCAGAAAGTTCTGTAGGGAAACATTTGTAGGATGGGTAGAGTTTCAACACAGGAGAGCTGTGTGTGGGGTGAGGGTGGAGGGAATTTCAACAGAGTGCTTTTCAATTCTCAAAATGGAAAAGAGAATGGGAAAACGTTTACATTTTATATTTACCCAAATTCATTAAAACTAAAACTATTTTCAATGGTTCTCTGCAAAAAAGAAAAACATGAAACATACACAATTAAATCTACCCCTTTACATTTATAGGAAATATTTTTCAAGGAAGTTAAAGAACTGTGTGATCAAGATAATCTGAATGATTTGAATGCCTCTTGCAGCCAATGTGAACTTCACAAAAAGAAAGAAATGAAAAGAAAAAAATTAAGTGCATAAGTAATTGGTCTTTCAAGAAAAAAATTTCTAGCAAGTTAAATATAGTACCATCTCTGGAGTTTCTTCTACTTCTCTACTTCGTAGTACAAAATGACAGAGATGATAAAAACTGAATTCTGGAATTGATATTAATGAAATGAGTAGAAAATGTTTTACTGTGTAATTGTAATCTACAACAATTTCTTCTTAAACATGGTTAAGTTTACAAAAGTCTTATTTTCACACACATCCAAAAGCTATTTTACACCTGATAAAAATCTCAGTTCATCATGCTAGAATGTCTGAGACTCATTAGAGAATACCAAACACATTCCACTTATCAAAGAATGAAAGTACCAGAAGGTTGCTATGTGAACACAGCCTGCATAACACACGTGTGTGGCAACTCCCTGAGGACCTCCCTTGGGCTGGTAACAGGCGTGAACTCAGTCCTTAGCTCACAGTGACCCTCCCTCCTCCCAAGGTAGAAAGCACCATTCCCAGGAATTCTTACTCAAAATGTGTTTAAATTGTTAGCACATAATCATGTTTTCAGCTAGTATAGGCACCATCAGGGTTTAGAAGGAGAGAAATTAGGAGCAAAGGGAACTGCAATGAAGAAATTTGAAGTTGAGAGTGGTCTATTTTTTGTCTAGCTGATTTAAGAAGCTTGAAGCTGTCTTAATGAACCCATATTTTAACTCCTGAGAAGGAAGAATAGAATATTCTTCTCAGTGAAAATAATGTTTTAATCAGATGATTTAGGGTCCCCTAATCTAGTTTCTGTTGATTTGATAACAGGAATTTACTCTAAGCTTGGAAAGAATTAACTGGTTAATTCACATTAAGCAAATACTTGCGATGTCCTGTGTTTAAATGGCTCGGTGACTTATTTTAAGAGTTGAATAGTTTAAGAAAATTATCTAAAGAAGATTCTGAATTTTCTTTTCTTCTCATATACAATCCATAGTTTGTGTTTAAAAAATGCAAATTTTTGTTTTCAGAGCAGTTTAAAGTTTATAGCAAAATTCACTTAAAGTACAGAGGTCCTACATATCCCTGCCCCCACACATCTGCCACCTCTCTCACTGCCCACACCTGCACCACCATGGTACATTTGTTACAGTCACTGAACCTTGATCTTTATCACTGACGTCTGTAGTTTACATTAGGGTTCACTCTTAGTGTTTGTGCATTCTATGGGTTTGCACAAATGTTTAGTGGTACACATCCACCACTGAAATACCCACATCAGTTTCACTGCCCCGAAAAATCTGTGACCCTCCCATTCATCTCTCTCCACAACCCCTGACAATCACCGATCTTTTTACTTTCTCCACAGTTTTGCTTTTTCCAAAAAGTTATATGACTGGAACTCTATACTATGCAGCCTTTTCAGATTGGCTTTTTCCACTTAGTAAGAAGCATTTGAGTTTCCTCCATGTCTTTCTATGGCTCGACAGTGCTCCCCACTTCTTTTATAACATTGAATAATATTCCATTATGTGGATGGGCACAGTTTAAGTATGCATTTACCTGCTGGTAATAGTCTATTTAGTTTTTCTTTTTTTTTCTTTTTTTATTTTATTTTATTTTATTTTTTTTACGTTTACATATGGTAATGATGTTTATTTTATTTTTCCCCTCCCCCCACCCCTCCCACCCCTTTTTTCCCTCTACACAGTCCTTCTTTCCTTCATTCTTACCGCTCTCCTTAGCCTAACTCTAAACCTAACCCTAAACCTAATGCTAGCCCCTCCCACCCCCCATTATATGTCCTCATCCGCTTATCAGCGAGATCATTCGTCCTTTAGTTTTTTGAGATTGGCTTATCTCACTTAGCATGATATTCTCCAATTTCGACCATTTGCCTACAAATGCCATAATTTTATCATTCTTCATTGCGGAGTAATATTCCATTGTATAAATATGCCACAGTTTCTTTATCCATTCATCAACTGAAGGGCATCTAGGTTGGTTCCACAATCTGGCTATGGTGAATTGAGCAGCAATGAACATTGATGTGGCTGTATCTCTGTAGTATGCTGATTTTAAGTCCTTTGGGTATAGGCCAAGGAGTGGGATAGCTGGGTCAAATGGTGTTTCCATTCCAAGCTTTCTGAGGAATCTCCACACTGCTTTCCAGAGTGGCTGCACTAATTTGCAACCCCACCAGCAATGTATGAGTGTTCCTTTTTCACCACATCCTCGCCAACACCTATTGTTGCTTGTATTCTTGATAATCGCCATTCTAATTGGGGTGAGATGAAATCTTAGGGTAGTTTTGATTTGCATTTCCCTTATTACTAGGGATGTTGAACATTTTTTCATATATCTGGTGATTACTTGTACATCTTCTGTGAAGTGTCTGTTCATTTCCTTAGCCCATTTGTTTATTGGATTATTTGTATTCTTCGTGTAGAGTTTTTTGTGTTCTTTATAGATTCTGGAAATTAGCGCTCTATCTGAGGTATGGTTGGCAAAGATATTCTCCCACTCTGTAGGCTCTCTCTTCACATTTCTGATAGTTTCCTTTGCTGAGAGAAAGCTTTTTAGTTTGAATCTATCCCAGTTGTTGATTCTTGCTTTTATTTCTTGTGCTATGGGAGTCCTGTTAAGGAAGTCTGATCCTAAGCCAACAAGTTGAAGATTAGGACCTACTTTTTCTTCTATAAGATGCAGGGTCTCTGGTCTGATTCCGAGGTCCTTGATCCATTTTGAGTTGAGTTTTGTGTAGGGTGAGAGATAGGGGTTTAATTTCATTCTATTGCATATAGTTTTCCAGTTTTCCCAGCACCATTTGTTGAAGAGGCTATCTTTTCTCCATTGCATATTTTTGGCCCCTTTGTCTAGTATGAGAAAATTGTATTTATTTGGGTTTGTGTCCATGTCCTCTATTCTGTACCATTGATCTACCTGTCTATTTTGGTACCAATTCCATGCCGTTTTTGTTACTATTGCTTTGTAGTAGAGTTGAAGATCTGGTATTGCAATACCCCCTGCTTCGCTCTTGCTACTGAGGATTGCTTTAGCTATTCTAGGTTTTTTATTCTTCCAGATGAATTTCATAATTGCTTGCTCTATTTCTGCAAGGTACATCATTGGGATTTTAATTGGAATTGCATTGAATCTGTACAGCACTTTAGGTAGTACAGCCATTTTGACGATATTAATTCTGCCTATCCAGGAACATGGGAGATCTTTCCATCTTCTAAGGTTTTCTTGAATTTCTTTCTTTAGTGTTCTGTAGTTCTCATTGTAGAGGTCTTTCACCTCTTTTGTGAGATTGATTCCCAAGTATTTTATTTTTTTCGATGCTATTGTGAATGGGGTAGTTTTCCTAATTTCTCTTTCTGAAGATTCATCACTTATGTATAAAAATGCATTGGATTTTTGAGCATTGATCTTGTAACCTGCTACTTTACTGAATTCACTTATGAGTTCTAAAAGTTTTCTGGTGGAATTTCCAGTTTCCTCTAAATATATAATCATGTCATCAGCGAACAGGGATAGTTTGAGTTCTTCTTTTCCTATTCGTATCCCTTTAATTTCTTTGGTTTGTCTGATTGCTCTGGCTAGAGTCTCAAGGACGATGTTGAATAGAAGCGGTGAAAGAGGGCATCCCTGCCTTGTTCCAGTTTTCAGGGGGAACGCTTTCAGTTTTTCACCATTTAGAATGATATTAGCCATGGGCTTAGCGTAGATTGCCTTTATAATGTTTAGGAATGTTCCCACTACCCCAATTTTTTCTAGTGTTTTGAGCATGAAGGGATGCTGTATTTTATCAAATGCTTTTTCTGCATCTATTGAAATAATCATGTGATTCTTAACTTTAAGTCTGTTGATATGGTGAATGACATTTATTGATTTCCGAATGTTGAACCAACCTTGCATCCCTGGGATAAAACCCACTTGATCGTGGTGCACTATCTTTTTAATATATATTTGTATGCGATTTGCTAAAATTTTGTTGAGAATTTTTGCATCGATGTTCATTAAGGATATTGGTCTGAAATTTTCTTTCCTCGATGTGTCTCTGTCTGGTTTAGGTATCAGGGTGATATTGGCTTCATAGAACGAGTTTGGTAGGGTTCCCTCCTCTTCTATTTCATGGAATAGTTTGAGGAGTATTGGAATGAGCTCTTCTTTAAAGGTTTTGTAGAACTCGGCTGAGAACCCATCTGGTCCTGGACTTTTCTTTGTTGGTAGGCTTTTGATGACCTCTTCTATTTCATTGCTTGAAATTGGTTTATTTAAGTTGTGTATGTCCTCCTCGTTCAGTTTAGGTAGTTCATATGTCTCTAGAAATTTGTTGATGTCTTCGAGGTTTTCTGTTTTGTTGGAGTATAGATTTTCGAAATAGCTTCTAATTATGTTTTGTATTTCACTTGTGTCTGTTGTGATGTTTCCTTGTTCATTCCGAATTTTAGTAATTTGAGTTTTCTCCCTCTTTCTCTTTGTTAGTGTGGCTAAGGGTTTATCAATTTTATTTATTTTTTCAAAGAACCAACTATTTATTTTGTTAATTTTTCCGATTGTTTCTTTTGTTTCAATTTCGTTGATTTCGGCTCTGATTTTAACTATTTCCTGTCTTCTACTACTTTTGGTATTGGTCTGCTCTTCTTTTTCTAGTGCTTTGAGCTGTAGTGTTAAGTCGTTTATTTGTTGATTTCTACTTCTTTTTTTGAATGCACCCCATGAAATAAATCTTCCTCTAAGTACTGCTTTCATAGTGTCCCAGAGATTTTGATATGATGTGTCTTTGTTCTCGTTTACTTCTAAGAATTTTTTTATTTCCCTCCTGATGTCTTCTGTTATCCATTCATCATATAATAGTGTATTATTTAGTCTCCAGGTATTGGAGAAGTTTCTGTTTTTTATTCTGTCATTTATTTCTAATTTCAATCCATTATGATCTGATAGAGTACAAGGTAGTATCTCTATCTTCTTGTATTTGCTAACAGTAGCCTTGTGGCATAAAATATGGTCTATTTTAGAGAAGGATCCATGTGCTGCTGAGAAGAAAGTGTATTCGTTCTTTGTTGGATGGTATATTCTATATATGTCCGTTAAGTCTAAATTGCTGATTGTGTTGTTGAGATCTATAGTTTCTTTATTCAATTTTTGTTTGGACAATCTATCCAGTGGTGAGAGAGGTGTGTTAAAATCACCTAGTATTATTGTGTTGTGGTCTATTTGATTTCTGGAATTGAGAAGGATTTATTTGACGTACGTGGATGAGCCAATGTTCGGGGAATAGATATTTATGATTGTTATGTCTTGCTGATTTATGCTTCCCTTAAGCAGCATGTAATGTCCTTCTTTATCCCTTCTGACTAGTTTTGGTTTGAAGTCCACATTATCTGAGATGAGGATGGATACTCCAGCTTTTTTGCTGTGTCCGTGTGCATGGTATGTTTTTCCCCATCCTTTCACCTTTAGTCTATGGGTGTCTCTTTCTATGAGATGAGTCTCTTGCAGGCAGCATATTGTTGGATTTTTCTTTTTAATCCAATCTGCCAGTCTGTGTCTTTTGATTGATGAATTCAGGCCATTGACATTCAGGGTTATTATTGTGATATGATTTGTATTCCCAGTCAATTGACTCATATTTGTTTTTGACATGATTTGGTTTCTCCTTTATTTGGCTATTCCTTTAGGCTAGCGCCTCCTGTTGCTGATTTGCATCGTTGTTTTTCATCTCTTCCTCATGGAATATTTTGCTGAGAATGTTCTGTAATGCTGGCTTTCTTTTTGTAAATTCCTTTAGCTTTTGTTTATCATGGAAGGATCTTATTTCATCATCAAATTTGAAGGTAAGTTTTGCTGGGTATAAGATTCTTGGTTGGCATCCGTTTTCTTTCAGGGTTTGGTAAATGTTGTTCCAGGCCCTTCTAGCTTTTAGGGTCTGGATTGAAAAATCTGCTGATATTCTTTTTTTTTTTTTATTTATTTATTTATTTATTTATTTTTACGTTTACATAGGGTAATGATGTTTATTATATTTTTCCCCTCCCCCCCACCCCTCCCACCCCTCCCACCCCTCCCACCCCTCTTTTCCCTCTACACAGTCCTTCTTTCCTTCATTCTTACTGCTCTCCTTAGCCTAACTCTAAACCTAACCCTAAACCTAATGCTAGCCCCTCCCACCCCCCATTATATGTCCTCATCCGCTTATCAGCGAGATCATTTGTCCTTTAGTTTTTTGAGATTGGCTTATCTCACTTAGCATGATATTCTCCAATTTCGACCATTTGCCTACAAATGCCATAATTTTATCATTCTTCATTGCGGAGTAATATTCCATTGTATAAATATGCCACAGTTTCTTTATCCATTCATCAACTGAAGGACATCTAGGTTGGTTCCACAATCTGATATTCTTATTGGTTTCCCCCGAATGTAATTTGATTCTTTTCTCTCGCGGCCTTTAAAATTCTGTCTTTAGTTTGTATGTTAGGTATTTTCATAATAATGTGCCTTGGTGTGGGTCTGTTGTAATTTTGTATATTTGGAGTTCTATAAGCCTCTTGTACTTGGTTTTCAATTTCATTCTTCAGATTTGGGAAATTTTCTGTTATTATTTCATTGAATAGATTGTTCATTCCTTTGGTTTGTTTCTCTAAGCCTTCCTCAATCCCAATAATTCTTAAATTTGGCCTTTTCATGATATCCCATAATTCTTGTAGATTCTGTTCATGATTTCTTACCATCTTTTCTGTTTGGCCAACTTTGCTTTCAAGATTAAATAATTTGTCTTCAATGTCTGAGGTTCTGTCTTCCAGGTGTTCTATCCTATTGGTTATGCTTTCTATGGAGTTTTTAACTTGGTTTATTGTTTCCTTCATTTCAAGTATTTCAGTTTGTTTTTTTTTCAGTATCTCTAACTCTTTATTGAAATGATCTCTTGCTTCCCCTATTTGGTCTTTTAACTGTTGATTGGTGCGATCATTTAATGCCTGCATTTGCTCTTTCATCTCCTCCTTCAATGCCTGCATTTGCTCTTTCATCTCCTCATTAGCTTCCCTGATCGTTTTAATTACGTACATTCTGAACTCCCTTTCTGACATTTCTTCTGCTGTGCTGTCATTGGGTTTTATTGATGTAGTATCTAGGTTTGTTTGGGACATTTTCTTCCCTTGTTTTCTCATATTGGTCAGTTGTCAGTGGGACCCTGAGATATTGCAGTTTTCCGCTATTGGCTTATAGTGTCCCAGTAGATTTCCAGTGTATCACCTCCCAGCCTTCAGTAGCCTGATGTCTTGGAGGAATCTGATAAAGCAGCTCATCTGAAGAAAACTGCCCCTAGCCCCCTACTGGTTCCACGGTTTGGAACTGGCTCTGTGCGGAAATGCTCTCACTGTGGGCCTGCACCGTGCAGCTGGCCGTGTGGGAAGAGCCCACTGCCGGAGTGTGGAAGACTACCTTGGGAAGACTCTAGCTGCCCTGCCCGGCTCCGCTAAGCCACCTCTATCTGGGCCTGCCACCCGGGCTGAGCTTTACCCAGTGGGCAGACTCACCCGTGGCTCTATTTCAGTCCGAGTCTCTCTATGCCTCCCCCTCTTAGCTCCTGGGTTCTGGAGCGACCGGGGTGCAGTCTCCTTCTAGGCCGCCATCTTGGATCGCCCCGTGAAGAGAGTCCGCAGCCGGAGTGGGCAGAGCTGCCTGAAGAGGTCTCTGGCTGCCCTGCCCTAATCCCAGAGGCTGCCTGCAGATCGAGGCTCTCCGCTGGTTCGTTGCCGGAGTACGCTGCGCTGCCGTGGCTCCGGGACTCAGAGCTTGTTCTGGTCAGAAAGGCTCTCACTAGCGGGCCAGTTCCGTTCCGAGAACCTGGAGAAGCTGGCTGTGTGGGCGGGGCCCACCGCCGCAGTGCGCAGGGCTGCCTGTGGATGACTCTAGCTGCCCTGCCCGGCTCCGATAAGCCACCTCTATCTGGGCCTGCCACCCGGGCTGAGCTTTACCCAGTGGGCAGACTCACCCGTGGCTCTATTTCAGTCCGAGTCTTCAATCTCTATTTAGTTTTAAAAGAAATCATCAAATTGTTCTCCAAAGTGACTGTGCTGTTTTCATTACTGATGGGATTTTCTCTTCATTTCGTATCTTTGCCAGCATTTGGTGTTGTCAGCATTTTTCACATTTTGGCCATTTTAATAGGTGTGTAGTGGTGTGTCATGATTTTAACTTGCAGTTCCTTAATGAAATATATGTTGACATCTTTTCACATGCTTATATGCCGCTTATGTATCTTTTTTGATGAGGTCCTTGCTCAGTTCTTTTGCCTCACCCCTTTTTCATTGGTACTGGCAATTGAACCAGGGCCTTATACATACCAGACAAGGGCTCTACTACTTAGCTACATTTCTAGTCCTTCTTTTGTCCACCTTTTAATTGGGTTGTTGGTTTTCTTATTGTTGAGTTTTAAGAGTGAGTTTGGATAGTAATCCTTTATGAGATGTAGGGTTCTTGTTTTTGTAATATTTTCATTCCTTCCATGGCTTGCCTGCTTGTTATTTTCATATTATTCTCAGATCAAAAGTTTCCATTTGCAATGAAGTCCAGCTTATCAGTTCTTTCTTTCATGGATCATGCCTTTGGTGTTTATCTAAAAAGTCCTTGCCATACCCAAGGTCATGTAGCTGGTTATCCTATGTTATATTCTAGGGGTTTTATAGTTTTTGTGTTTTTTAATTTAGGTTTGTGATGCATTTTATGTTATTTTTTGAAAGGTCTAGGTTTTTGTTTGTTTGTTTTTATGCATGTGAATGTCCAGTAGTTTTTGCAGAGACTTTTCTGCATTGTTTTGCATTTGCTCCTTTGTCAAAATTCAGTTGATTTTACCTACATGGTTTTATTTCTGGCCCCTATATTTCAACATATTGATCTATTATCTATTTTTTTGCTCATATGGAATGGTTTTTAACATTATACAAATTGCAATCAGTTATTAGTCTAGATTTACGGGAAAAAAGGAGAAAATTCTTACATGTTCTTCGAAGAACTCAAAATATTTTAAAAAATACTTTTTTTTCTTATTTATGAAACATAGTTGAGAGTTCCAAATTTGATTCTCCTGCCACTGAGTTGTAAAATAGGACAAGAAAGGTCTGGCATCTTAGTGGTGATGGTGGGCTCTTCGTGTTTTGTGTTTTCCCAGTTAACAGCTTTCTCACTACACCCAGGCTCTTGGCCCAGGCAGAGAAAAGACAGCTCCCTAACAGTGCTCACAAGATAAACTAGAATGTGAAAGAACCAATTCTGTCAGAATGAGAAGGTGTGGTGGGGAGGGAAGGGTTTCTAATCTTCCAAACTTTGCCTGAGGGCAGAATCAAATGCTCTAATTTCTCTAACCTTTTCAACACTTTTGCCTCTCTTCTGGCTTTCCCTCTTCAGTTTAAGGATGCCTTCGCCAAGGCACTTACTATAAATGTCATGGTTGAATCTCACATTTAAGTGCTCATGAAGCATATTTTTCAAAATACAGATTTTCAGGCATCACCTCTCAGAGTTAATTATTCCACAGGTCTGTTTAGGTCATAGGAATCTGCATTTTTAGGAAGCTCCTGAATGCAAATTGTCAGCAGAAGTACTTTGAGAAACATTGGCATAGAGGTCATTTGATGTGAATAAATCAAATACTAGAGCTTAGGACTAAATAAATAAAAATAGGCAACATAAAATTGCTAAATACATCTTAAAATTTAAGATCTTGCTAATTCATATGCATGGAATTAAATAAAATAGTAGCAATACTTCTAAGATTTTTTTTCAATAGGAGTGATGGACATTTAAAGATATATACGTTCACATATGCAACTGATAAAAAGGAAGAATATAACTAGGTGCATGCCAAGGTGCTGCAAGTGGCAGTATATTTTATTGACATGCTGTGAGAATCTTTTCTTAATTGATAAAGCTTAGTCCCCATTATTTGTATTTTCTTGTGAAAACATCCTCAGTAAACTTAAAATGGAAAAAAAATGCTTTTTAGACAATTTGTTTTCAAGTGTTGGTTTTTCTAGGAAAGACTTTATCTTAAAGTAAAACTTGATAGAACATGAAATTGGAGTTCATTTCAGTACTCCATGAGCCCCTTTGTGATTTTGAAATGTTTTCTTTGATTTCATTTTTTTTTTCTGTTTATCTTTATCAAAATTCCACCTAAGGAATCTAGATCATGTGATCTGTACAGGTTTAACCAATTCCTATTTCCAACTTAATGTAGAACCTTGTTCTTCACCAAGACAATACACATAAAAAAGTCTTTTTCACTTAACAGCACACTGGCCTTTCTTTGAAATGATACTTTAAAGATTTTAAGAAAGATGGTAGATTCAAATCTTTTATGTGTCAAATTAAATGGAATTGCATATTCTCCATTTTAACTTCATACTATCTTTGGAATCTTTCAACGAATGTTTAAAAAAAATTCTCCACCAATGATTAAATATATAATTAAACCTATTTTGGTAATAGCTAATTTAATTTTATTATTAGCTTTTCAAGAACAACATGAACAATGCCTTTTTATGATTTGTTCCTGGAAAGCAAATGTCAGCTGTCAATTCTATTACAACCAAGATCTCTTTGTGGGTGAAATTCAACATTGGTAACTCCTCCCTCGTCTCTTGTACTAATACGTTCTGAATGTAAGAGCTCGATTTATTCATTTAACAACTGTTTACTGAGAGCCTACCTCTGGCAGAGCATTGTTCTAGGCACTTAATGCAAATGAATTCATTCCAGATTTCATCATTCAGTTCTAACAACTTTTTCTATTAAAAACATTTACAAGAGTGAATCATTCACACTGTTATAAAATTTATACAATGTACTATTATAATAGGGAGGAAAATAAATTTTCTCCTCATTTTACCCTCTGTTTGTATCCAACTTCCCAAGTTTAGCTATTTTTCTGATTTTCAAAGTTATACTCCAGGACAATTGTTAATGCTTGCGCTAGCATACAAATATACATATGAAATAGTATGTATATATATACTAAAACAAAAATGGAACAATAAAAGAAGTATTATTTATCAATTTGCTACTGAGTTAAATAAGGAGTAATTAAAGAGAAAATAGCATGTTGTATCACTGTCCTATTGCCAAGAGCTAGAACATATCAATACTGAATGTTATACTCTACATTTGAAAGCCAATCTTGTCTTGCTCCGTAGCTCATTCCTGTAATCCCAGGGACTTGGAGGCTTTGACAGGAGGATCCAAAATTTCAGGCTAGCCTGGACAACTTAGGGAGATCTTGCCTCAAAATAAAATTAAAAACAAACAAAGCACCCCCTGAACAAATAAACAAATGGGCTGAGGATGTAGCTCAGTAGTATAGTGTCTCAGGTTTCAATCCTGACAGTTGCAAAAACAAGTAAACAAATGAATAAAAATGGAAACATATTCTTGACTATTAAAAGTTCATTTCGATTTCTTCCTTTTAGGTTCACATCTAGCAAAAAACACACAAACTTTATGCTATATATGTGTAACACACAAAAATTGCTATATATATAGATCTCTATGTCACCAATAATTCAAAGACTGAAAATGGAACCTGGTGGCAATAATTGCTATTTTGTAAAATCATTATGCTTAATCTTTACATGCTAATTAATTGAACTTAGAAAATGTACTATTATACTATTTTTATTTGATCAAAAGAAATTAGTTGAATAACAAATAAATTAGATTTATTGGAGAACCCAGATAAGGTACTCTACTGAATACCATCTCAGTTACTATCCATAGAGCTTTAAATAAATAAAAACAATTCTATCCATTATAATAATAAAATTCAATAACATTTTTAGAATACTTCTAAGTAATTGATTGTATAAGTAGGGGACTTGCTAACTGTAGTGAGAAACAAACCTCTAAATTTCAATGATTAAATACAGTAGAAGTTAATTCCTACTCACAGGACAGCTTTATGCAGGTCAGGTATTTTTGGTCAGTAGGCAGCTTTCTTTCTTTTATTGATTCGGGGATCCAGGCTTCTATCATCCTGAGGATCCACAGTCTCTTAGGACATGAAGAGTCTGTGAATTGAGCCTGCAATGGGCCAATCCACCATAAAAATTTTCAGCTGATTGATTGCCTCTGGAAAAATATCAAACCAGGTGTATGTGGTTTCAGGGAGTGGCACTTAAATTGAAATATGAATGTGGTGTGTATATGGGGGTGGGCATGGAGGGATAGGGTAGTGATGTAGCATTGAGAAAAGAAAAAGAAGAAGGAGAAGGAGAAGGAAAAGAGAAATATGAGACCATGTCTCGAAATGAACTGTGGGCATTTCATCAAAGATATCTATCAGTTTTTTTTTTAAATAAATAAATTCATACTACTGAAGGATTCGTGAACCTGGACTAAGGACATATGATTTCTCAAGATTTAAAACACATCTTGGGGCTCCATTCTTCTCATGTAAAGATGACAGAGAAATCTGTGTAGCCCTAGACAGCTTATTCTACTCACCACTTCAGTTGTAGCCAAAGAGGATACTAAGAACACAAGTTCTCTTAGAAGATGCAGCCAAGGGAGATCTTCCCAAGGTATAGAATTAGGACCTACTCCAGGAAATTCCCATTCCTTTATCTGCGAGATCTTATAATGTCTACCCCATGGGTTTGTAGGATTGCTACAGGCCATTGGGTTCTATGTGTCTTTCAACCATCCTATTTCTTCTTCTTCTTCTTCTTCTTCTTCTTCTTCTTCTTCTTTTTAATTTTTTTAGTTGTATATGGACAGAATGCCTTTACTTTATTTATTTTTATGTGGTGCTGAGGATCAAACCCAGTGCCTCACATGTGCTGGGCAAACACTCTACCACTGAGCTACAACTCCAACCCCCTCAATCATCCTATTTCTAGTAGGACTTTTTCTATGACTACTGTTACATTACAGTGTATTGAGTGAGTGTAGGACAGATGGAATCACATTTGAAAGTGATTTAGAGATGATTCTGCATCCCTCACAGATAATGGACTTTGATGAGGATGCCAACAGGATGGGCCTTTGACTTCACCCTTGAGGAGGGCTGGAATGGAACCCATATGTGGAAACAAGGGAACAAAGGGAGAGGGAGAATGTTTGGTGTCCAGAAGGGCAGCCTGTGACATATCGTTGCTCACCCTGTTTCATCTGCTTGCCTACGTTTCCCAACCCGAGTCTCTATTACATGGAATGGTCCCTTGCCAACTCTGGTTGGGCATGTAGCATATAGGGCAAGAGCATGAAATTGGAAATAAATACAAAATATAAAATCTGGGTATGTTTAAGGGAAGTTTTGCTTATTTAGAAATTTAAGAACACCACAAAATTCCTCATTCATACAGATAGAATTAATAGTAGGTGATACTCACTGAGCTTTTACATGTAACAGCTACATTATCAACCCATTTAGTTCTCACAAGAGCCCTAAGTTGGTACTATTTATTATCCCTCATTTGTAAATGAGGAAACAAAGAGTGAAGTTAACAGCTTGTAAGTGGCACATAGCTTAGTAAGTGTCAAAGATGGTATAAGTGACCCCAAACAGATTTATAAACAGAGCAGAAGGCAAAGTCAGGAAAGGTTCAGGAGGTAGGGTTAGAGTACCAGAGGCTGTTTTATAATAATTGGAGTGTTTGCACGAAGAAGTAAGTGAAGGGCAAGAGGCACCAGAGACTGATTATTTCCAATTCTACTTTATAAATTTGTCCAACTAGGTGACAGTTATTTGAGGGGAAAATTTTATGATAAAAAATTTTACTTAGAGCTATTTCTATTTTTTTTTTTTTTTTTGGTTTGTTTCTTTTACTCTTTTTGTTATTTTGATCTTGAACCTGTATGCTTATGTTTAGCTGAGATATATGATAGGTATTTAATAAATAAAATTTCAAATTCCATGTACTAGTTTAACACTATATGCAGTTAGGATTGCAAATTGTACTTATACATAAAAGTATAAATACATTATTATTCTTCATAAAATTTTTTAAAGAAAAAGGAACAAAATGTAGTAGTTTACATTGAATGCTGGCATTTGGTGATTTTTTTCTTTAAATTGAGTTTACTAATAACCTTGAAATTGATTTGCTTATAGATTGATTTGCTTAAGATGCCATCACATAATGAGGTGTTATTTTTCTGTATTTTGTTGCAAGAGTTACCAAATATGAATCCTTCACAGATGATATTTTTCTTTTCACTGGACTCTATTAATTGACTATCAAACTCTAATTTTTTAAAAAATTGCAATACTAGTTACCCATTAGCTTTTCCTATATTTTAAATATTCAGTTCCTATATTTATATTGGTAAACATTCATAAAGCAAAAGGGAAAAGTCAACTATAATAACATTGGTTATATTATACTTTTGTCTGAGCCTTTCCATTTTAAAAGGATACACACAATTTATATTCTTGAGATAATATTGTTGTTTTCTTTTAATTTTCTTAATGAAAGAGGATACATGTAAGAAAAATGGAACTGAACATAAGTGGTGGCTTAAGTTAAACATATGAATTTGAAGAATGCTCCCTTAAAGCTCCTAAACTTCATGAGACTTTTATAATAGTACCAGGCATAGATTGTTTTGTGGTGGAAGAAAACATTTTCATCCTTTTAGCTATCACAAGAAATTATCCACTCTAAGCTCTTCAAGTTCAGAACTCACAGTGCCAATTAAGAATAGCACCCATTTTAGTTCAAACAAATACTTCTTGTTTCAGAAATGACTTAATGGGCATGACATAATAGGTATACTATGCCCAATGGAGCAATCTCACCTTAGCATGGTTTTTTTTTTTTCTACAGTTCTCATCACTGTTGCACAAGGGCTGACTTGTGTAATATTAACAATGTTTTCAAAACCTATGCAACAATGTAATGAACTCAGAGAAGGCAGCACCGGCACATAAAGTGCTAAACAAGCACACTCCAATTAACAGGGGAATCTTTTGTGATTCACATCAGTACTTCAAAAGCAAATTATGTACGTCATTATTCTGCATTTCATTTCTTGGGATAAATCTAACATTAATGAAATATCTAAGGAATGCCTGGAAAAATTTAAAGCATAAATAATATGTTATCTTTCTTTTCTGCTTATAAATTTTGCACCTTCTTACAGAAGTTGTGACTGTAATGAGTGAAAGACTTGTTAAAAAAGAATTCCAGAGCTGCATTTTCAACCTGAAATTATGGCTTGGTGTTAGGTGATTGGTAACTCTCATGAAAAAATGTGAGCATAAGCATTATTCATCTGATGCCATTCAGATAGTTAAAAATATTAAGAGATTTAGTTTCAGGTTTCCTAAAGCCTTTAGAAAGAAATTCTATAAAATGATTATTAAAGAAAAAAATATCTTGAGTAGCCTTTCTTTTTATTTTAACCTGTAAATCTAGTTACAAATAATAGCACTTTAAAAATCTTCCTAATGGGTACAATTATTTTTGCTTTTTTAAAAATTTAAATTATTTAATAAGATAATAAAGGTAAATTTGAGGAACAAAGGATTGTGATGCATTTCATTTATCTAACAAATGCAGACAAATGCAGAAATTATGATTCCATCCAAGTGAACATCCCAGGTAGACTGTAAATTTAAGCTGTCAATAGATTTTTTTTTTTTTTTTTTACAAAATGTGAATTAAAGAAAAAGCTAAAAGGAATGAAATGTTATAATAGAGATAGTTTGGGACCATTAACTGCTTGAGTGATCAGTACCAAAAATAATAAAGGAGACAAGAAGATTTATTCAGTGTCTAGAATATTGAAAAGATTCTTGGTGACACAGAAAACTTAAGCTTGTAAGGAGCTGATTATTCATCTTATTTGCATATTTTAAAATATATGCTTTTTGACCACCCAAACATATATATTTAAAATTATGCTATGATCTTTTCAATGTCTGCCTTCATTTTATAAGAATAAGAACTAGCTGTGATTCCACTGGCAGATACTGACCCACCAAGAGTGTCAGGTTTCCAAGACCTGAAACTTGTCATCGATGCTCCAGCAAACACTGTTAAGGGCATGACTACAAGAATGCTAGCTAGAATGTGCCTTTTGGCAGAATTTATTATAGATAACACTGTATTTTTGGTGGCATTACAAAGGATGAAAGCTCCATTAACCTGTTAAGCACAGAGGGTATAAAAATGCAAATAGGCATAGAATCAGGGAGACTAGAAGGAAAGATTTTGCTGCAATGCTGTATTCTAAATCAATGAGAGAGTTACAGATAGCTGCTCAAATATGGAGCTAGGTCTTAATCTCTTTGTCATAGAAGGGGAGGGATTTTTCAAAAACAGACACCTGCTCAATCTCCTCCCTCCTCAGGAAGTCCTCTGGCAGTAGCACAAGTTTTGTGCTTCCACTGTGGGCATGTGAACGTAGACTTTGGCTACACTTTCCAGCACATATTGCTCTCTGCAGAAGTCTATGCAGTCGTATGGTTGTCCCTGGGTAGCCATCTGTGACCATTCTGCAGTGTGTCAATACTCATAGGGTGCCTCAAATGTTATTCTAGAGAACTGACGGTTTTCATTCCTGTTCATACACTTCGGAAGAAAATGTAGAGACCTGTCTAATAGAGACAAGAACTGCCCCTAAGCACACATGCAATAGACATCAGTCTGTGTGGTGAGATTTGAAGGAAAACAAGAACTCACAAGTGTCTAGTTTCGCTTAAAAGGTGCTGAGGAGAGTGAGAAGGAATAAATATGGCCTTTTGGTTTGCTTATAAGAAAGGCATATTTTGCTAGCTGATTTCAGGGCAACCAGGAATGTTAACGGATTCAAAATATCTCCTTTTCCTGCCTGTTCTTGTTCTTGAAGTTCCTTCAATCCAGTGCAAGTATGCATTCCATGAGAGTAAGGCTCTGCTCAGTCTAGGAATAATCTTTGAAAATCTATCTACTGCAGCAAGAGAGAATGCTCTTATATTAGTTAGTGTTTTTTACTTCAGAAAACACAGGAACCTGAATGAAAGACAATTTGAGAGAGTGAGGATGAAAGAAAATATGGGTTTAGTGGTACATTTGTTTTCATTCACTTATTGAGTCATTTGTTCAACAAATGCTAGATTCTGTGGTGGGAGATACAGAGGTTAAGGCTCTTGCTGATCTCTATTTCTTATAATATGTAAGAAGATTGAAAAAAGTATTTGAATAATAATAATTTAAGGCAAAAATATCTAAGTATTGGCATGACACTTTGGTTGCCCCAAACAGGTCTAATGCCAAGTGGTTTGCTAAGTATCACCAAGGATGCTTGTAAAATATAATAGTTACTAAGTCTGTTAAACAGAAGCCACCTGCCTTTCAGGTTCTCCTTAAATTAGGTTACTTAATTCTCACAACTACTTGAAGGGGATAGCTCTATTTTATTGTATCCATTTTACAAGTAGATTAAATAACTCTTCCAAGGTCACACCAGTAATGAGAAGTAGTGAATGTTTGAGCCATGCTCAAACAAAATGTTTTGGACAAAGAAATAGAAATAGAAGGAAAAAAGTTAACTGGAGCACGGGACTGAAAAGACCTAATAACTGTTGTTTTCAATGTACCTGAATATTTTATTGAATTAAACTTTTCTCCTCTTCCCCAATGAAAATTATAACCATGTTATTTATTTTTTTTCATATTAAGCAGGTTTTATTTAAAAGTAGTAATAATACAGACTTCTCCCAGGAGGGAGAAGGCGGCCATGGCTGATGTTCTGAAATCCCATGAAGTGAGCGCACCCTACATCTTTTATAGGTTAAGGTCTCTTTTGTTCTCTAGTTCTCTCCCCGCTTATCTCTCCTTCCTGCCTACGTGACTAGGCCCGGTTTTGCAGGTGAGATGTAAAAAGTGAGAAGCAGATGGGATGAGGGGAGGGCCATGTTCTTAATCAAAGGGCCTCTACAGAATCCTTTTGTTGAGGTCAGTTTGTCCCCATCTAGTAGGATACACTTTATTAGTTCCACCGAAGGCCTAATACTTCCACATGGAACATCGTTTCTTTTGCACAGTAAAATAAAGGCAGTCCTTTTGTTGATGTTTGAAGGAAAAAGATATTTACTCCATTTTTCTCCCTGTTCTATTCCTCTTTGTCTTTCTCCTTTAAGTGATTTCCCCCGCAAAAAGTGTAATTCTTGATTTGGATCTTGTCTATAAGTTTCTTATGCTAAGTGATTTTAATTAATTGTTTTTGTCTGCCCAGCCTCTGATACTAGCTAGCACCATGTTTTGTCATTGGGGAAGCATTTCTAACCACGTCTACTTTAGGAAGTTTGAGGGGGTCCAAACTCTGTTCGCATGCAGGTCCTATAATCTAGCTTCTCCAAGCCAAGTACTACAGTTTTATGTCACCCAAACCAAGCTAATGACACTGAAGACTGGGATCCTTGTGAAAACACCTGGAAAGGATATAATTTTTTCCTTTGCATTCACAAGTAGGAGGTGGGATTTTAGCTGTTGGAGGTCATCCTGCCACCATGAGGAAGAATCCACAAGGATACAGGCTGACACAGGAAAATATGGACCAAGAATGATGAAAGAATTCATGGCAACATTCCCTGACTCTCTAAAACCAGATGTACATAGATTATGCCTACTTTAAAAATTTTTTTCTTTTGTGTAAGTCAATTTATGTTGCTTTTCTCATTTTTATAATTAAAAAATTCCTGACTGATACATTGATCTTAGCCCTTTACAAATAAGCACCTGAGCCTATAGGAGCCATTAGCAACAAGGGAATCACTTTTGCTAAAACTGAGGAAAGATTGACCTTGACCAAAAGAGTAACAAAATCAGAATATTTCATTAAACTGGTGAGGACAAGTACCATAAGAATTCAGTGTGATAGAATTTTCCTCTACATTGTTTTGCAATTTGTGCTTTTGGTATCTTTTATTTGGCTGGTTTGATCTTAGCTCTCAGACCTATGTTCATAAGATATGATGGGAAATTTAAAAGTACTGATTTCTGGTCCTTGCCCTCGGAGATTCTAAACTCAATTGAAGTAGGGATGTAGCTGCGTTTTATAACAAGCTTTCTGTTACCATTGCAGGTGAACTGTGGGTATCTTCAGAATAGTGCTGCTCTGTGATATATAACAGATTTCTAATTTGAAGACTGCCACGACCACTCTGGAATTCTATATCTTGCTTGGTCTTGAAGCAGTAGTTGGTGAAGGCTACTATGAGAGTGTGGCCCACTGTGTATCGTCATTTCTATTTGTAGCTGAGTGAAGTTGGCAGCAGGCACAGGCTGGCAGTTGCTTCCAACATACTCCTTGTCAAAGCACATACTGTTTCTGCAGCTGGCATCTATTCCCTGTACATCCCAATTATAACAGTATTACTGAGTCTTGTGACAGTCACACATTTCATCACCTTGGGGGACTGGGCAGAGCAGGTTTGCTGTGGCATGGATGCCCTGTTCCCTCCTTTTCTCATATTCATCATAGCTTAGGAATCTTGTTGGTCTTGCTTGGCACCGAGTGTTTGCTGTTCCTAACTGGGGCTGTTTGGAGCCCAGAACAGGTCAGATATTATGTATAAACGGCAGGCTGTAGAGCTGCAGGTTGTGCCTGCTGTAAAACACTAATTTTTGAAGCATTTCTACTATTAAAACTGTCACTCTTAGGATGATCACCATGTCTTGCCCTCTTTTGCTGTTCCTGAACCCCTCGGCAAGTCATTCCTATTCCTGGATGCCCATGGTTGGTTCTCCATGGTTTGATGGAACTGCAGGGTGCATTTCACACACCCTATGTAAGGGAGAGTTTTGACTCTTGCACAACTTTTTCCACTTAAGGGAAGTCAAAGGCTTAATAAAATAGATGTTGTACTATTGTAATGAAATACCTTGATACATCCTCTAAGTGTCTCAGCTTAGTAACCTGATTTTAAAATCTGAGTAGCAAGCTGATACATAGAAAAAATACATTGAACACATCCATCACTTTGGGTAATCAATGACAGTGAGTTTTTTAAAGCTATAATTATCAAGATATTAAAATTTACCAGCATTTTTCTTTTTTTAAAGGTATCCTGTCATGTATGTGGAATTGATAAATGTTACTGATAACACAATTTTCTTTGATACTAGTGTTTTCTAAGTTACTTGGTACCAGCTGAAAAATAGATGATTTCTGGTGGTAAAATCTGGGAGAACAGGCTGACTATAATCAATACAAATAAGAGGAATGACTGGCAATGTAAATATTGACCATACAAGTAGTAGTAACAATCTTAGATATATGATGAATCTTTCTAAATAAGTCTGTAGCAGAATTTCTCCCATTAAAACAGATAGCTTGGTTTTATGATTTAAAAGAAAATGAAATGGAAAAGAACTATAATAAAATACCTTACTTGAGTGTTCTGCCCTCTATTAACTCAAGAGAGATACAAGGAGTTTGGAAGAAAATTTAAAAATGGTCACATATTTATTAAAAAAGGGAAATCCAACCCCATGTGGAGAAGTTCCAAGAGTGAGAGTTATTTTACTTTGAAGGAGACAGCTGGGATCTGATTTGATTTAGCAATGGCCTTCAAAAACTGTCAAAAATTTGTACAGAAGGTGATCAATTTTCTCTCCTATTCCATTTTAACAAAAGCAAGGAGGAAATGTGCTTTCAAACAAAAATTGATAGGTTTAGATTCTGAGTTGGTGTTTTTATAATAATTCCTGAAGTTAGGATGAGTTGTGAGTGACTGTGCCCATGTTGGAGGGGTCACGGTGATTTTTTAAGGTTCCTCAACCCTAGAATTCTGTGATTAAGCCTAGTTATATCTTGGAGAACCAAGCAATTGCTGTGAGAAAAGTTCTCAGAATTGCCTAAAATGCAAAGGTTAGAAGAAATGACAGGGCAGTTTCTGTTTAACATGGGGCAGAGAGACTGGAGCTGTAGGAAGGCTGGTGATATGTATGATTTGAGGTAAATTTCCTGTTGGAGAACTGCCACACAGACATGGAAGAAGTGGCATGACTGAAAGTATCAATTGGGACAGTCATGAACCAGGAACTTACAGGGTAATGTCTCATCCCATATTTGGTAAATGATGAAGTCATTTCTTGGACTACCACAGGTTATTATTTACTTCCTTATTCTTTTAAGGAAATTGGTAAAGTACTTTTTCCCCTAAAGTTTAAATTTTCTTTATTATGATATAAAATGCATAGTATAAAATTTTCCATTTTAACTATTTTTAAGTATACAGTTCAGTAGCATAAAGTACATTCACAATGTCATTTAACGATCACCACCATCTACCTCCAGAACTTTCTATCCTTCTAAAGGGAAACTCCGTACCCATTAAAAAATACCTCATTTTTCCCCCCAATAAAATCACTTTTACAATGAATCATATTAAAAACTATTAATTAGAGGATGCATTATAGATTTTGTAAGAGGAGATATTTAATTATATATCATATCTTTGGGAAAAATTGTGAATATTTGTTAACAGCTGAAGAATATGATTGTTTACGATTATAAGATGTAGAACTTGAGGAAAAAGATCTATCACAATTTTTAAATATTTAAATCAGGGAGCATTTGAATCTAATGAGGTGATTCTCTGCACCCCATCCCCAATTTGTATATATGTGAATACTCAGGTTTTGGTCAGAAATATTTTCTTATCTATAAGTAAACTGTTAATAGGCTGTATAGTTCATGTTAGTAAACCATTGACTCACAGATAACAAAAAGATTAATTTTACAGCACAGAAGTTCCTTTTTCAGTTTTCTGTGCCTTCTAAATTGTTATATTTTGAAGTTCTAATGGCCATAGTTCAGGTATGGATTTAAAGTATTATTAAGTTTGGTAAAGGGTATTTAACATTCTTTATTCAACTCTAAATAATTATAGTTGTTTTAAAATGTTTGATGTTTATTTTTGTAAAAATACCAGTGCTTTTCTTATCCTTATTCATTGGTTAGAAAATCAAAACAAAATTAGTAAATTTAATGCACACAATTGTCTATAGAATGTGTATAAAAACTAAGTGAGAAAATAAAAGGAATATTTAACTATATAAGTAAAGTAATCTTTAAAGGCAAGTTCTATGTCAATTTTCATTCATTGAAAAAGGTCTGTCTTTTCTCTCTTAGATATTAATATTTCTCCTTTCTCTTATTGTTCTGTAGTTTTGTTACACTGTATCTAGGTTGTGTCTACTTTCATTGATACTATTTGCATTTAAATTCTTAGAAATTTATTTCTTGGGTGTTATCTTTTCAAATATATTTTATATTCCATTTCCATTTGGTGGATCATAACAATCTGTTATTGCATTCTGAATGAATTGATTCTTCTAATTAATTGAGTTTCTGTTTACATTTTAACAGTTTTAAATTAAATTCTCTTTTTTCTTAAATTTCTAAATTGAATCATTTTTCATCCATCTGTTCTTGATTCATTTATGTCTGTTTTGGTTTTATTCTTTTATTTTTTTAAATTAAAGTTATTTTTATAAAGAGATCAAAGGTTTTTATTACAGTAACTTTGAATTTTTAATAATTTCTCTTGTAGTGAATGAGCCAAGTATTGATTTCACTGCCACCTGTCTTCATGCTAAACCCCAGGAGCTTTGGAATGATCCTTCCTAAATTTATCTTGAGTGATGGTCCTTCCTTCTTGCCTTCCTTTCCTTCCTCTCTACTCATTACTCCATGTGCCGTGGGCTGTGGGTTAGGGCAGGTCTTCCTGCTCTGGGAAACTGACCCAGATGCCAACACTGAGCTGGCAAGTAACACAGCTTAGGTCCCAACAGGGAGAAGTCCTTTGGCTTTCCAACTTCTCAAGTTTCATGACTTTACTTTAGTGTAGCCTCAGGCAATGGTGAGTTGTGTCAGCATCCTTTCACTGGCCAGCATCCTGGTTTAATGACACCTCTCCTGTTTCTGTACTTGGAATTGAGCAGATCCAAAGATTCATCTTGTACTTCCAAACCTCTTTCTAATGCCTGAATCTTTATTATCTTTTTGAGTGTGGTTTTGTTTTTCATTTCATTTAGTTTTTAAAAAATTCTTTGGATTGGAGGAAAAATTTAAATATTCTCATAGTGTCAGTTTTCCTATACATACCCAGGTATCTATGTTCAGGCTATCAGAATAATTAATACTAAAATTTGTTCAACTTAATAATTCAAATGCTCTTTGACCTCAACATTTAATATATATTTTTGTATGATTTAGCTTGAATTTTGGGACACAGTTGAATTGGTTTAGAGCAGAGCCACTTCAATTATTACATTATTATTTCAGTGAAAAAGTTAAGAGAGACAAGACTAATTTGAGGCAGTTTGGCCTCTAATAGCTAGATAATTCATAATTATGGATCTGGAGCCAATAAATTTTAACATTTGCATGTATTAATGCAAAAGTTATTTTTGGTTTGAATGCTTACATAATTATCTGAGTTTTCCACTTCAATTTGCTTCTGTAGAGAAAAGTAAAGTTGAGGAAAAATGGTGGCACACATTATGATAAGGATCAAAAATGGAACTAGTAACTATAATCTGTGACGTCAATATTACAGAAAATTGTTAAAACTAGTCAGCTTGAAATTTCTAGTGAATCAGTGCCCTGAGTCACTAACTTAGCAAAGTTTTTTAGGTATTTTTTTGTTTTCAATGAGTTGTCAAAAGTGTTTAATGTCAACAACCAATAAGGTAGTTCTTTGTGAGATTAAAAAATGGTTGCATTTGCTTGAAATATTGAGCATATGAGTCATTTGCAAAAGTTTGTATAATAACTAAATTGGAGTAAGAATAATAAAGTATAGAGATCACACTCACTAACTAAAGTAAGGAGTGATGTTTTGTTGAGCTGCCAAGGAAATTAAAAATATCCTGATATAACTTGAGGAATGACATAGAAATCCTTAACAATGGCATAATGTTGTTACCCCATTTTAAATTAAATGTTCAGCCAGATGTCAACAAATTTGGTGAAATAGACCTGGAAAAGTCTCATGGATTTATTATTATTATTATTTTATTAATTCTTAAAAACTCAAGTTTTGCTAAACCATGATTCACCCAAATATTGCCTAATGGAAACAGAATATTGAGAGCAAAAGACAAGTGAAACAGAGTATGCTTTTTAGTTGATTTACACATAGAGAATAATCTGTTCTTGGGAGTGGACAGAAGAACAGGGTTATATAAATGTTTATCCTTGAAGAAGAGGCTGGGCAATTTGAAATAATGTTTATGCACACTGCTGGCAGAGAAGTTCTTATGTTGCTTTAAGCCTGATTTGGCACACCATGTAACTCTTCCAGGCACAATGCACAATTTTCATAAACAGATTGAGCTGAAAGATTCCCTGCTATTGATCCACCATTCAGCTGACCCCGAGTGTAACTATACAAGAATTTTAGCCTAGGTTCTGTGTAGTACTTTTATTTTCAGAAAAAGAAAACAATCACACATTCATAAAGGAATTATGGACATAAAAGAAATGCTCCATTATTTAAGTGTAAGTGGAACAGTTGCTGAATGTTTCTTTAGCAATTTTTATGACCTCAAGTGGCTTGTGTCATCAAACAAATATAATCTATTTTTGAAGGTTTATCTGAGTATTAGAAAAAATCCTGCAACCATGTTAAACATGCCTTCTATACATGTGAACTCCCTGTATCTTCTCTAGTAAGAGATAACTAGAAATTTGTGACAAGTTCTCAGCTAAGTTTTTACTGGAAATATTAACTGTTTCTTTATTATTACTATTACTTTTGTGCATGTCCATAAGATTTTGTTTTGTGAGACCAAAATACTGATATTTTATGTTTTTAACTATGTCAGATATGTACTCACAGTGTTAATAAAAATCATAATCACTTTTACATTTTTTTAGAGGAGAAATTAAGTGTTACAACATTCTTACATTTCTAAGGCAATTTAAGTGGTTGGTATAAACAAGAGCAATGGATAGGACCTTTTAGAGATGTTAGTTTAGCCTGTTCATCTAAAGTATGAGGGTGAAAAATATCTGTATAATTTGTAGCTTATTTGTAATATTAGCTAAATAGTTTGGTTCAAAATCCTTTTCCCATTTTATTTAGGTTCTTCTATTCTCTAATCTCATTTCCCTCTACACAATCCAATATTCCCCCATTCTTCACTTACGCCCTCCTCCCTCCTCCCTGCCCCCCCGTTATGTATCAGCATCCACCCATCAGAGAAAACATTTGGCCTTTGGTTTTTTTGGGATTGACTTATTTCACTTAGCATGATATTCTCCAACTCCATCCATTCACCTGCAAATGCCATAATTTTATTCTTCTTTATGGTTGAATAGTATTCCATTGTGTATATATGCCACAGTTTCTATATCCATTCTATATGAACCATATTTAACCAACTATTCTTCTATGACCATGAAGGTTGTCCTTTGTTTTTTTTTTTTTTGATAATAGAAGTGGTGCTGCCTCAGGCATCCTCACATGCAGATCATTAATTTTGAGTACTATTATTACTGTAGAA
Source organism: Sciurus carolinensis (assembly GCF_902686445.1). Taxonomy (NCBI): domain Eukaryota; kingdom Metazoa; phylum Chordata; class Mammalia; order Rodentia; family Sciuridae; genus Sciurus; species Sciurus carolinensis. Next base: position 90,937,785 of record NC_062218.1, on the reverse strand, counting down.
TAAATCCTAACAAATGAGATTGCTGTGTCTAATAGCATGTGTGTGGTCTAAACTTTTTTTTTAAAAATCAAGAGGAAATTCTTGTGCTACACAGTCACCTTCCAAAAGTGTACAATTCAGTGGTTCTTAAGAGTATTTCCACAGATGCACAGCCATTACCACTATCCAATTCCAGAACATTTTTGTCACCTTTAAAAGAATCTCTGTACTCATTAGCAATCACTCTCAAGTCCTTCCTTCTCCTAGTCCCTGACAGTCACTAATCTACTTTCTGTCTCTCGGGATTTGCCTGTTCAGTATATTTCATCTAAAATAAATCATATAATGTGTGCCCTCTTGTTTCTGGCTTCTTTCACTAAAGCATTATGTCTTTATAAGGTTCACCTGTGTTGTAACATGTATCTGTGTTTCATTTCTTTTTGTGGCTAAACAATATTCCATTTGTCTGAGTACTTACTTAAAATGGATGTTCTTTTCATATTTTTTGCTATTATGAACAATATTTTTTGTGGTTACATATATTCAGTTCTCTTGAACTTATATATACTTGGGAGTGAAATTGTTGAGACATATGATAACTCTATGTCTAACTTTTTGAGGAACGGCCAAACTTTTCTAAATGACTGCACCATTTGACATCCCTACCAGTGTTGTATAAGGGTCTAGTTTCTCCATATTCTCACCAATACATGTTAATATCTGATAGCCACATTAGTGGGTATGAAGTGATATCTTATTATGGCTTTGATTTTCATCTCCCTACTTACAAGTGTTTAGTAGCTTCTCGTGTGTTTTTTTTTTTCCATTTGTGTATATCTATTTGTATTGAATAGAGAAATGTCTATTCAAATAATTTGCCCAATTATTAAATGTGTTAATTATCATTTTATTGGTGAATTTTAAGAGTTTTTTATGTATTTTGGGTCCAAGTCCTTTATTGGGTATATGGTTTGCAAAAGTTTTTTCTTTTATTCTATGAAGTGTTTTTTTAAAATCACTTTCTTCCTGGTGTCTTTTGAAGCACAGAAATTTTTAATTTGGATGACCTCCAATGAATCTATTTTTAATGTTATCACTTATATCTAATAAACTATTATCTAATTTATAAAGATTTATGCCTATACTTTCTTCTTAGATATTAATAGTCATGGTTTATAATTGGTCTTTGCTCCATTTGGAATTAATTTTGTATAAGATGTAAGTTAGCAATCTAATTTCATTCTCTGTGCGTGGATATCCATTTGTCCCAACATGGTTTGTATAAAAGACTTTCTCCAGTTGAATTGTCATAAACTCTTTTCTTGCTGTTGTTGTTTATTGGTACTTGATTGCACCCAGGGGTGCTTTACCACTGAGCTACATCCTCAGCCTTTTAAAAACTGAAAAATTTTAGACAGGGTCTTGCTAAATTGCTGACGCTGGCTTCAAACTTGGGATTGCCCTGAGTAGCTGGGGTTATAAGCATGTGCCACTATACCCAGCCTATTATGTACTCTTAAAAATTCAATTGACCAAAAAAAAAATTAAATTTATCTTTTGATGAGTAGAAGATTTTAAAATATTTGTCCATTAGTGAATATACTATGCTAAAAAATACCTGGCCCTATACATTATTTTCCTACTTATTGTAAATTTGTTTCAAGTATTCTTTTCCTTTTAGTGCTGAGGATTGAACCTAGGGTCTCATGCATACTATGCATGTACTGTACCACTGAGTTACTATCCCAGCCCCTTATGTTTTCAAATTTTTATTCACCTCAACCATTTTCATTTTTAAAAAGAAATTCATTACTAAAAATTACACAAGAAAAGTTAATTGTCTCAATACTATATATTAATAGTACATTTCCTTCCCACTGCTCTGAAATGTCATCTGAATTTTTGTCGGGGTCTTAAGTCCCCTTGCTCTTCTCGACCAGTGACAAGGGAAGGGGACACTCCCCAACAAGGTCAGACCGGGATAGGTAGGGCCGACTGACCGCTGGCTCCCAGCCCTCTGGGTGTAGGACAATCAGACACGTCAGGGAGACCAGTCACACAGCTTTTATGTAGGGTGGGGGCTAGGCAGGAACCAATCAGCTTAAAGGTCAGCAAGGCAGGGGGGTTCACGCAGGTGAGAGTCCCATAGGACTATATGGCAAGCACGAGCTGATCACATTCCCAGAACTGTTGTTAACCAATCCCTGACAGTGGTCTGGTTTATCGTCATTAACTATTGAAACCGCCTTTGAGGCCTTGATCTTGCTCACTCGCCAGGGAGTAAGGAGTCAGCCTGAGGTAGTTAATGTGTCATTAGTCCCAACAAATTTTATTTCAAGTTTCTACATATTCAAAAATATGCTTCTGTGTACTCTGTCCTTTTTTTCTCTTGCTGTACCTCTGCAGAAAAAAAAAAAAAAAAAAAAAAGAAAAGAACGACAAACTAAAATATCTTAATTCCTATAGTTTTCTGATTGATCTCTGTATCTGGAAAGGCAATTTCTAATCTTATGACTACACTCATGCATTTTCTATGGTGAATGGTTCAGAGTTTAGGGAAAACTTGGAATTTTTATTGGAATCATATTAAATGTGTGAGTTAATTTTTGAGAGATTTGACATCTTAAATGTTGATGTCTATGATAATGCTGAAATAACCTCTTGATTTATTAATTTCTTCTCTACCTATTTAAATATTTTCATAACTTATTTAATAAACTCAAGAGACATTTTGTCAGTTTTAGTTCTACACACTTAAGTTTTTTGTGGCAAAAACAAATAGTTTATTTTGAATATTATATGTTCTGTTTGTTGCTAGCATAAAAGAATGAACTTTTTGTTTATTAATCTTAAACTGAGTGATATTATAAATTAATAATTTGTTAAATAGTTTTTGTATAATTTAATATAAACATATAACTTTTATTTGTGAATATGATTAAATTGTAATAAGATATTTTCTTATGTTAAACCATCCTTGAATTCCTGGAATAAGTCATTCCAGGTAAGTTGTGATTTATTATTTTTTAAATTATGGAGGATTCACCTTGAAAATGTCTTTGATAGGATTTTTGCATCAATGTTCATAAAATATTTTTTTCCCTTTTCTACCTGTATATTTTTGTGCAATCAGTTCTCAATGACCTTGATCCAATTAAAAAGCGCAATGTTGTGTAGATTGCATGTTGTTTTTTTGTTTTGTTTTGTTTTGTTTTGTTTTTTGGTGCTGCTGGGGACTGAAGCCAGGGCATCTTGAAGGCATGCTTGGAAAGTGCTCTATCACTGAGTTATATTCCCAACCCTGTGGATTACTTTATAAAACTTCCAAAAGAGCAAGATGGTAAGAATTGTGGTCTGAGAACTTTGGAACCTTGGGGAGCACTTTTTTCCCAAAGGAATTCAACAAAATTATACATTGTAAAATATTCTTAAATTTTAAAGCGTTTTCTTTTTTTTAAAGTTTTTTAATTTTTTTAGATGCTGATAGACCTTTATTTTATTTGTTTATTGATATGTGGTGCTAAGAGTTGAACCTGTGCCTCGCAAATGCTAAGCAAATGCTCTACCACTGAGCCACAACTCCAGCCTTTAAAGCATTTTCTTAAGTTTTATAACTTTCTTTCTCCAATCTCTCCTAGCACTCATTGAACTCAGAATTCATTTTTTATTTATAAAAAATGTTCTGATATTTTCTATTATTGCTCAGAATATTATTTGTTTTGTTCTTCTCATGGCTTCCTCAAATATAAACTCTTCTATTCACATCTTCTATTCCAGAAGTTTTCTTTATATTTTTAAAAAGTTGATAGGCATTTTTATTTCTGATCTGATTTCTATTAATGAAAACACTACTTTAAATAATACTTAGTTTGGTAGTCTAAGTATGTTGTAAAAATTCTAAGTATCTTTTTAGTTATCAGTCCCTAAAATTTTGGTTTTAATTTTATATTTTATTTTCATTGTTGATTAGCTTTATCTCTTCAGCACCTTCTTCCCTGTCCTAGGAGATTGTTAGCTGACACTTCTGAATGGTCAGCTTTCTAGGTGATTGACTTGGTCACCGAGGTAGGTATCAGAAGAAAGATGCTTTTAGCTATAACAACTGATTATTCTAGTCCATGCCATATTCACTTATTTTTCAAAGCATGATTGTCAACAAAATTTCAATGAACCCCAAACAAATTCTGAAGGTATATCAAGTTCTTTCACTTTTAAAGGCAGCACAAATCTTTTTAGTGGGAAAATAAATGATTGAATCTCAGCTCATTCCAAATGAATTAGAGTTGGCAGGCTTGGGTGTCTGGATCTGACTTACAGTGCTTGATGCTAAAATGTAGCTCCTTGTAGTAGTTATAATAAATTAAGGCTTCTGTCAGAGGCTGAAGTCATGAAAGTTAAAGAGAAAAAATATACTGCTACCCTTTATATTTTGGACTCTGAAAGGAATTTTGGTCTTCAGCAGGTTGACAGAACAAAATAGACAAACCCAATATTTTAGGAAACTGTGCCAAATTTCATGTGTAGAAGCCTTTGAGTGTCTTGCATTATGCTGTGAATTATAGCAGCAAAGGCCTAGAAAGGGAGAACTGGCATACATCTCAAGGCCCGCAGGGCGTGCAAGTTCCATAGTTCTCTCCTTTGAATGACAACATCGTCCAGCTTCCCAGTGAGAAGCATGCTGGTGTGTTTCTCTTCGTGCACTCTTCTGAATAATGTGAAGGTGTTGTTAATTTCAAAACTGTCACTCATGAGGCGTGAAAATATTTTTCAGTTTAAGATCCAGTGACAGGCAGGAGACAACAATAGCAATGGGCATTCTGAGACAGGTGATAATTTTCTACAGCTAATTATCATTATTTTTCTACCCAGAGCAATATAAAAAACATACAGAATAATAATACTTTGATAAGGTATGCTTTGGATTAAGAGGCATTGCACATTCACTCTACCTAATAATTACCTTTTTTTTTAAAGGTTATGACTAGGTCATTACTGGTTTCATTCACAGTTGGAACACTTTTTCTGGGATAAATTTTTGCCCAAGTATCTATTTTATCTTTGTTATTGTGACCAAATTTAAAAGATGGGGGAAAAGTCTAAGGGGAAGCTGGATGCAGTTTCAAGGTATCAGTGTCCTGAAATTGAATCCAATTTGAATCCCCACTCATTTCCTTCCTGATAGAGTTCATAGTAGCCAAGGATTCTTGCTGCTATAGAGCAGCACAGCAACAGGAAACTGCCCAGACTTCTTCCCAATGTCTTTAGTAGTCCATTTGTCAGTGCACTGAAAACAATTTAAATGATGTGACTCACTCATCTTTCCAGTTATCATTTTTAAAATTGTGACAAATTAAGTGGGCATCCTCTGGCTTCAAATGGAGAGCCTGAAATATTAGCAGTGGCAACAATCTAAATTTTTTTTTAAAAAAAAGATAACTTGAATTCATACTTATCACAAAACCAATAGCAACAGAAATCAGAAAGTTCATATGTTCAGCCTCTGGTGCTGGGTACGAAAGGGCATGTAAATAGAGATTAATTTTCTGACTTCTGAAGATAATCCAAGTAGAATCTAAGTAGAGCCAAGGCAAAAAAAAAAAAAAAAAAAAAAAAAAAAAAAAAAAAAAAAAGAAAAATAATAATAATGAAAAGAAACTGAAAGAAAAAAGAAACAGAAAGCAGATCTCTTGCAAATGTGATTTAAATCTCATTATATTTTGAATATTTGATGGGAATCTCCCAAGGTTTCAGCTTCTCTTTGGGAGTAAAATGGGTTTTAAAAGTGCATTCATCTCTGCTGCTCAAGTATCGTTTACTAACAAATGATTGCAGCTGCGTCCCAGTGGCCTCAGAGCGTTTTAATGTTGCTTCCAGATGTGCTTAATTTATTTCCAGGGTATAATGTTTACCATGGGAGGTTTGGGTGGTTTTCTCACTTATCAATGCCAATTTCTTGGAGGTAGGTAAAATTTTAGTCCTCTTCTAGATGGAGAAATAGAACAGGCAGATATTATGACTTCATTAATAGAGAATGAGAAGCCCTTAACAATCATGAGCAAAATATTAAATCTAGTTTGTACTTCATAAGCTTACATACCTGGACTTATATTCCTGCAAGGGTTTCCTAGGACTCTTCTTGCCAATATTCACTTTTGTTTGTCAAGAATTTCAAAATTTTATAATTTTGAAAATTGGTCTCTAAACTTGGCTTTCACAAACTCCAGTGACTGATTTGTTATAAAATATTAAGAGGATGACATGAATCTAAATTTCAACTACTTGAAGGATGACTGAATTGTAGCTGTTAACATTCTTTGAATATTGGCTATGAATAATAACATAAGGTATTTATTACAGAGCAATCATACATTTTATTTTGGAGAATATGAAAATGAAGTTCCATTTCAATGTAAAATTCATAACATCTAGAGCAATTGTGAGTAGTTATTAAAGCTACTTTTGGTGATGTGCAAACTTAGCAATAGGATTTTAAGAGATTTTTCATGAATATAAATCAAGTTGTTGAAGATATTCAAGTATGTTCAATTGAGCTTAAATACTTACTAAAATAGATAATCTAAACTAACATGTGTCAGTATCACCATCTTGTGAATGATCTCTTAGTGTCCCTACTGGAATGTAAACCTGGTCTCAATCCTATACGCAGTACTCTGTAATGCAGCTTATTACATTATTTCATTGACAATGAAAGCAATTAACCCGGTACCTAAGTAACTCTATTTTGGAAGAGCTTATAAACTAAATTCTTTATTTCTAGTACAAAAGTTACAGGTGTGTTAATCTTCCCCAAAGGGTTAAGTGCTTACATCAATGACTAAAAGAAGAATTATAAAAAAAATTGAAAATCTTTAATTATCCTTGGAAAAGAAAGCACATTTTACTTTTCAATTGGTCAGGAAAATCTTTTAATTACCCATGTGTTGTTTATGTAGTTAAGCATTAGCAGTGTTTTCAAGGTGTATTGCACCTAATATCTTATTAATACAGGTGAGGTGACAATGTTAAAAACCTTCTTATTTTGTGAGTAAAATTCCTATGTGTTACAATTAGAATATTTTTGTAAAATATAAGATGATGAGGACTGAGAATTTTGATAATCACTGAGATAATTCAGTAACCTTCTAGAATATTCCTGGTCATAGAGTAGGTGTTCAATACATATGTAAATAAGTGTTGAATTAATAAACAAAATGTAAATTAGATATGTCAAATAAATGAATAAATGAAAGATAAATGAATATGTCTCCTAAACATAGCTCACAGAGATTTTAACTTAATATCCAATATCTGACTCAAATAATTGGTTATTTGGAGTAAGATTAAATAACCTCCTAGAGTTTTGAGCTTTTTTCTTTCTTCTTGTGGTACTGGGGAGAGAACCTCGGGGCACTTTACCCCTGAGGTACACCCCCAGATCTTTTTCAAATTTTATTTTGAGATAGAAACTAAGTTGCTGAGTTGGCTTCCAAATTAGGAACCTCTTGCCTCAGCCTCCTGAGTGTCTGGGATTACAGTTATGTACCATTGTGCAAGGCCAGTTTTCAACTTTTTAATTTTTTTTGGTTTAATAATTGTCATGTATTAGTTAGATAAATAATATAAGATTGATTATAGTGATTTTTAGTTGCTCTAAACAGATAACTCACATTTGAGTCATTCACAAAAGTAATCAGATATTTTGACAGCAGGACTTTACCTAGAAGCAAATGAAGCTTAAGTTACTTGTAAGATGTAGGAGAGGGCCTAGCAATATATATACAGGTTTGCGGGGTTTGCTAGTTTTCTAAACTGATGTTTTGTAGTAATGTATTGTCTTAGTGTACTTTCTGTTGCTATAGCAAAATACCTGAGGCTGGGTAATATACAGAGATAAGTTTATTTAGCTCACAGTACTGGAAGTGCAAGAGCATGGCACATGTATAAGAGATAGTGAGGGAAGATTGTAACAACAAACGTTCGCTTTGCAACAACCGACTGTCAACAGTAACTAATACAGTCCTGCAAGATTTAGCTTACTCCCTGAAGACAGATCAGCTCTTCATGCCTCACAACCCTTCAATAAAGTACACTGGGAAACATATTTCAACATGAGTATTGGCAGGGACAAACCATACTCTAACAATGGCACGCTTTAACTACAATTGATTGATATGCATGTATCTGTTCATGATCATTTCTCTTTATTTGCAGCTTTTTTTTTTTTTTTTTTTTTGACCATATAGCCCTGGAGTGGTGAAGGGCATATTTCAGACCAAGCCATAGTAAAGCTGAGTGGTAGATTCACCAAACTTGGTAACTGGGCACATTTACCTGGTTTTAATCTCCTCTCTCTTAGTTACTGGCTATGGAGATGGTGGTGGTGGTGGGAATATTCCAAATGCCCATTGGACTGACTCACCCAGGTGCAAAGGTCAGAAGTCTAATCATGAAATGAACATGTTTTATAGTACTCAACTCCAGTAATAGTACTCAACTCCAGTAATGATGAGAAAAAAAGGTTTGAAGAATACAATGTAGAAACCAGTTTGCAGAATATATTCTAGTCCTCAGATGTTGGAAATTATAACTGGAGGATTCAATTTGCATTGACACCCAGTCAAAATGGAAGTTTTCTCCTTCCATTCTCCACATGTATACTCAATAGCGCCTTTTATAAAACTCTAATGTACCTTATATTATTTGTATGTTTTGATGGGACTTTGGAAAACAGAACTATAATTTCTGTGTTATAGTACCCCAGCTTCTAGCAGTTCTACAAAGGGTAATTATATCTATGTTGGAGTTTTCTATGCTATACACTTCAACTACTGTTAATAAAATGATAACTATGTTAAAAAGATTGAATTATCTTTTCATTCATCTTATAGAATAAGATGTTACAAAATTATATCATCTGAAAAGAGGACCAAAGAAAATGCAACCAAAAATGAAAGAAAAACATTAAAGAGATCCATCAGAGAGTTCATTAAATGTCTTACATATTATTTTATGGACTTTGTAATATTTGTGATATTTTTCAAGTTTTTAAGATTTGGTTTTGTTGTGACTCTTTTCATCATCCTAAACAAATTTTCATGTTCATACCTAATTTTGTACTCATTAAGTTGTTACCATTTTCTGGAAGAAGAGTAACCAAGTTATACATGGTGTAGGCTCCACAAAACTTGGACCCATTCTTGTTACTAAACCTAGAACAAGCATAGGTGTGTATAGGCATGAGTGGGAATGAACGGGTGAGGGTAAGGGAAGGGGTGGTGAGGTCATGGGGAGGGGGAACTACAACTTCCTCCGTTCATTTTCCAGTCCTTATTAACTCTTTCTCAGGAGGTATAATGGAAAAATTAGGTCCATGTACATTTTTTTAGGTAAGACTTGACACCTCAAAATGCATCTGGAAGCCAATAATACATCTGGAAGTCTACAAAGGCCAAGTGGAACTTTTGCTTTGAAATACAGCTGTCTGAAACATGCCTCTGTTTACCATGAAGCATTTTTGAATTTTGGAGATTTTTCATTAATTTTCCCTGTTTTTTACTGGAACAGGATTGTGTTTCTTAAATGTTACTTTGATATGGTCTTGATTCATTCGTGCCTCAGAACACCCTGACATTGAGGTGTCCTAATCTTGCTACTTAACCTGGTGACCATGCTATCCCTCTGTCTGGGCCTGGCTCCACGGTTGGTCCTCATTTGTAGCAGTAATCCCCTACAGTTGTTAGCCCAGCACTTTCCTCTAGGATTTGCCCCCTAGAGTTTGGGAAACTCTTTAAAGTTCTGCTAGAAAACTAGTGCAAATGTTTCATCTGCTTTTGGTTTGTGGGTTCTGAGCACATGGTTTCCAAATGTTACATTTGGAATGTGGACTTCAGCAATTTTCAAGCATTTTGATCAAATCATTGATATTTTTTCCCCCACTGTCTTCTGTGGATGAACAATACATGAAATTTAGCTCTTTCTCAAACATTCCTCTATCTTCTCCTTATATATTATATCATCTTATTGAGCTGTCATGTTCTTTTCAAACTAGAAACATTTGGGACGTGTGTTTTGAGAAGAAAGGTGAACTCATTAGCTTCACTTTCTAAATATTTTAATAATGTTACCAAAGCCTGGGGTGCCATCTTTATTCAGTTCTCTCTCTTGTTTTTCTGCCACAACTTAGCACTTATAGTGAATGGCAATACATATTAATAAGCAGTCAGCTTAATAAGCTTCAGGTTAATGATGATAATTATTCCTACATGGTGTATGCTGACAGTGTGTGCAAAGATACTCTTCAAAAAAGCCCTAAGGCATTACAGATAATTCTGACATCTAGTACATTATCTCAGAAGAAGGTTAACAATGCTATGTGATACTTGGCTTTTCTTTTTTCTTTTTTTAAGTGAACATTTTAATTACCTGGGGATAATGTCCATGGTTGGAATTCAGTGAGTGGGCATAGGGCCATTGACTTTTCAAGAGATTTCTGAAAGCATGTTAGAATTTAACCACCAAAACTTATGGGCTCGCAAACACGGACCCCAGAAATAAATAAGTGTCCTCAAGAATTAAGAAAAGGTCAATGTTTTAGCTCAATGTTTGAGTTAAAGTGGGTTCCTAGTTTGAAGTGAATGTTTATTTTTTATTGACCATGGTAAAAGTATGAAATGGTGCAGTTCTGCTTCTTTTCTTTACTCTTTGTAAGTCTGCCAAAATCTCTGAAAAACCAAACGTGCTTAATGATCTTATGTTTTCTTTTTCCTTGTTATTTGCTATCCCTTCTTTCACATCTGAAGCATTAATGATAAATGACTGATTAACAGTTCAAAGCTGTAGTTTGCTTTTTTATTCCCAGGGTTGATTACCTTTTTAGAAGTATTAAAACCTTAAATCAGACATTTCAAGTAAAACAGGGGCCTGTAAGGTAACATTAATGTGTGAAGTCAGCCATGTGAGGATGCAGTAAAACTGAAAGTTCATGCTTCTAGAAGTGGGGCAGTCATAGTTCATCTCCAGGAGCAAAGTATTTCTAAGTTTCTGACTCAGGTTTGCTAAATATTAACTTTTTCAAAATAAGCTTGAAATGTGGAATTTTATGAAATCTTCCCATGCTAAAACATTGTCCATGAATTCAAACACTCCCTAGGTTAAACTCAACATGCCCAGGGCCAAAAACAGTTCAAGGGGAACAAGTTTGTTATTTCTGCTTTGAACCAAAGGAAAGAACTTTATGATGAAAATAATTCACGTATCTTTGTTCCCAAGTTCAAGAAATTAGAAGACCCACACACCTCAGGAAATATAATGGAAAGATTAGGTCTAGGCACAATTTTTGGGTTGACTTGACACCTCAGAGTGCATCTGGAAGCCAATAATACATCTGGAAGCTCATGGAAGTCTAGTGTAACTTTTCCTTAACTACAGTTGTCTTAAATATGACTCTATTTGCCCTGAAGCAAATGCATTTCCAACCCGTTGTGCTTCTTCATGACTCTCATTCATTCTGGGTGCCTACACTGCTTTCTCCATCTTGGGGACTTACTTTTGATGACCTTAGTTAAATGTCATCCTTTCGTAAATTTTTCTAAGCCCCTTGTTGTAGTCAGGTTTTTTTTTTTTTTTTTTTTTTTCTGCTGTGACTAAAAGATCTCACCAGAACAATTGTAGAGGAGGAATAGTTTATTTGAGGGCTCATGGTTTCAGAGATCTTAGTCTATATAAGGCTGCCTCCCTTCCTCAGGGCTTGAGGTGAGGCCAAACATCGTGGTGGAAGAGGGTGGTAGAGGGAAGCAGCTCACATCATGGTGATCAGGGAGCAGAGAGAGAGAGTCTCCACTTTTCAGATATAAAATATATACCACAAAGCCACACCCCCAATTCCAATCTCCTCCAGCCACATGGGACCACCTCAATTAATCCCATCACGGATTAGTTCACTGATAGTTGACTCTTATAATCCAATCATTTTTCCACTGCATTGTCTCACATGTGGGCTTTTGAGGGACGCCTCACATCCAAACCATAATACCTCTTCTTTCCTCCCAAGCCATTTCTTCACTATCTCCCTTCCCTGTGGAATGAATCCCTTTCCCTATTATGTTGCTAGAGCATCTGGCACATACTATAATAGCATTCCTATAATGTATATTGAATATCTGTGAATGTGTTGGTGTCCCAGGTAACAATATGAACTCCATATGGGTAGTCATCCTTTTATTTTATCAGCGTCATGTACTATCTGCCCCTTAATAAACAACAAGCATTTGCTGAATGAAAGAATGGATCAGTGAATGAATATTAGAAAGCTACTGGAAGAGTTAAGTATCCTTATAGACCTCTCTAACCCTAAAAGTGCTGAGAATATGGGAGATATTTAGTGTCTCTTTATTGAATAGGAAATGGATGTCGACCAACAGGGTGAGTTATTTTTGAAGAGTTTGGGTGTGATAAACAAGACATTCTTAGTGTTTGTGTTCCTTAAGTCACTATAAAGTGGGTTAAAATACTTTCTTAAATAATCTTTGATCCTGAAATTCAGTTCAAATTAATAAAAATTACCAAATATATAAATAAAATATATTAAAATGAAATTAATAAAATTATCAAATGCATATTATCCTGAACACACATACTACAAAAATGTATTTATTGCTTTTTATGATGACATTGTAACATTTCTCTGAGTGCTTCTTCTAACTGAGGCAAATCTATAAGAGATTAAGCAGATACTATGAGGCAATGCCTTATAGAAGAGGTAGTGGTTATAAAGTAATTTTTTCGGAAGCAGATGAATTTGAATAAAAGTGCCATCTGGCAGTACTCTATTCAATTGGTATTTATTAGTATGCACACACAATCATTTAAAATACCCTTGTTTATATCAATTTTTTCTATTCCATTCATCACATAGGAAAAATCTGAGTGTTTCTGACTTGAGCCTTCTGCTTGAGTTTTCAAGGAAACTACCTTACCATAGACTGGTTTAATTATAAAATTTGGATTTATTTGAAAATAAGTTAATGACTGAGCTAAATATCTGATGTAAAATTATCCGCAGAACTCTAAATGTTGACTAAGGAAGTCATGACACTTCTTCTATAACAGACACCTATGTTCCTATGGTCAACTTTTTATTTTTGCAGGGATAGCATCAGTAGAAGACAAACTAATTGCTATGTAGATGAGTCTAGTTAACTGAATGGTTTTGAGACAAAAAATAAGTGATGCCATCTAGTTGTTTAGTCACTTGTACATTTTGATAATAATGAATGAGCCAATCAGTTGTTGAGAATCAGTCAATGAATTAAAGATCTAAGTTTGCAGGCAGTTATGATCAGTGCTATTCTTTTAAGAAGAAAATAAGTTAATTCAACTAAATTTGAATGAACATTGTTTCAGAGTGTATTTGAATCTCTTCCAGGGGCTAAGATAGGTCTGTCCCTGGGTCTCTCCACTTCCTTTTGATAAGCCCTTATATACGAAGCAGTGGAAAATAAAACAACAAATGTTATTCAGCAGAAAGATAAAAGCCCAATCTATGTAAAGTGAGACAGAAGAGATGGAAACATAGCATGTGGATATTGCATGCTGAGCCTCATAAAATGCAAGCATGAATTTCCTTTCATAGTGAGTGTGGTCCAACATTAAACAAAGCATGGGGCATGATTATGAGAGATAAGATCAGTAGTTGGAGAACATACAGCAAGCTGTTTTACCCACATTGAATATAATTTCACTCTTCTGATCTATTAGACCCTCTTGGTGCACATCTTTGTAGATTTTTGCTAGTTCTCAGAAATGCATTTAAAAAACCCTACAGGCTATAACTAAAATTACTGAATATTTTTTAATTTCTCACATGTTGACAGTCCTGATTTTCGTTATATAAGAAATAACTGCCGATAGTGCCATTTAAATCCTTACTCTTTAGACTCGTGAATGCTAATGGCTGGGCTGCCGAACTTCAGCTTTTCCTGTAATCGTTATTCCTGGTTTCCTGTGGTGGATATGTATCGAACATAAGACATTAGCTGCAGAGAGAATTAGAGGGTGTAAGTCTGAGTCATGTAAATGCCAAAAGCTTTTTGTGACATTTTTCAGACTTTAAAAATGGAAATATGTTATTTGCACAGTAGCTCCTGATGGAATATGACATACTGCAGCGATGTGGTGAGTTTAAGATTGGGCTGCAGGCCATTAGGAACCCTCTGTGTGAAAGCCTGGGGCCTGAGCAGAGGAAGGGGGTGAGCTACTTGGTGGAAGCATGGCATTTGCTGACGAGCCAAAGAATCCTCATTAATCAAGAACTGCTAATGAGAATTAAGAACTTGCTTGAACCTGTTGTCATAAATACGGCTTAGGAATATAATTTTCAAGCTTGATGTAACTTTTGTCTTTATTCCAGATGGTCTTTTATCATCATCATTCTATCAGTGAATGAAAAAATCACAGGGTTAAGTACATACTTTAACTCTTCTATAGCAACTAAGGCTGAGCCCTCGAGTTCTAAATAGTTTCTGAATAGTTTCTTCCAAATAGTTTCTGAATCTTTGCTGTGTCCTTAGAGGCATGGGGAGTGGGCATATGGGTGTGCAGCAGAAGTTTCTCTAGAGGAAAATGGAGGACTCCAATCTGGCCCATCTCTTTCTCCAAACTGTTTTAGCTTTTGAGAACAGTTTTTCGGGGAGGCAGAAACTGTCTCTGATGTTAACCTGGGTTCAGAAGGTGAATCTCTTCAGAGATTTATTTCCATTTCAGAGGATAGTCTTGCAACCCATTGAGCCCACACTTACATAAACATGCCAGTATGGGGGCATGTCCTTCTTTGTTATCTAATGAGGGTAAAGGAATTTTGCAATGTCACGGTACTTTTGAAATTTTATTCCACAGTATAATGGACTATCATGACGAGACAGACATCATTACCCTACGTACATGCATGAATACACGAATGGTATGAATCTTCATCATGTACAACCATAGAAATGAAATGACGTACCCCATTTGTGTACAATGAATCAAAATTCAGTCTGTAAAAAATTAAAAGATAAATAAAAATATATAAAACTTTAAAAAACAGGAGTAAAAAAGAAAAAAAAAAAAAAAAGAAATGAGCTTGTTTAATCTTTCCTGTTTCCCATTCTAGAAAATTAAGTGTTTAGTTATTTAAAGACACATATTCTAGATTCTGAGGGAGGGAAAAGGGAGGATTATATTTGAAAGAAGATGAATGTCCAAGATAATTCCTGAAGGTGTTTCATAGGCATGTTCTGGAAATAGATGATGGTGAAAAAAACAAAACAAAACAGGGGGCAAGGGTTTCCTTTTTCCTTTTGAGGATGACCATTGGAAGTCTCAGTCCAGAATTCTCCTCAGAATTCTACTCTGTGTACCCCATTCAGATAATTCTGCTCTCCCTTTGTGGTCTCAATGATGCTTAATAATGCCTTCGAATACTCTCAACCTAATTGCCATCCTTGACATCTTCTCTATCTCATAACAAGGACAAGCTGATTCTATTGCAAAGTTCTCCTCTTTGCCCTGTCTCCACTGCCTTTTCTTGGTTCTGGTCCTTATTTTATTTCAACAGTATTAGACAGGTTTAACTAATCTCTCAGCTTCTTTTCTCACTCCACTTCTTCATCTTCATTGTTTAAATAACAACATTTTCGTTGTGTAATTGTGAAATATTGGTACTTTTTTCCCTTTCTCTACCGATGTCCATGTACCTTATAAGTATGAGTTGAGTCTGAAAACAAAGTAGTTTACTGTCTCCTAGGAACCATGAAAACATGCCATGGTGCCATTCGAGGTGCACAGAAAAGAGTTTTTGTTCACAGAAACAGTCCACAGCAACAGTTCAAGCTTCCTTACCTCTCTGGTTGAGCTGTCATTTCCCCTGTATTCTGCTACTCAAAGACCAAGCTCTCAATCCTATGGCTTTGTGAATTCTTTTTTTTTTTTTTTAAATTTATTTTTATTGTAAACAAATGGGATACCTCTTGTTTCTCTGTTTGTACATGAAGTAGAGGCATAGCATTTGTGTAATCATACATTTACCTAGGGTAATGGTGTTTGACTCATTCTGTTATTTTTTCCTCCCCCCACCCTTTCCACCCCTCTTTTCCCTCTATACAGTCCTTCTTTCCTCCATTCTTGCCCCCCACCCCCCATTATGTGTCATCATCTGCTTATCAGCGAGGTCATTCGTCCTTTGGTTTTTTGAGATTGGCTTATCTCACTTAGCATGATATTCCTGTTCATTTTCACAGCTGCATTTCTTTTTCATTCTTGGTTCTCTCTGCCTGAAATGTCTTTCCTTACCTTAGGAACATCTACTCATTCTTCAAGACTCCTTCTGTCTTCTCTGTTGTACTTTCCTGACTCTCTCAGGCTGCTGCAGGCCTTTATACTTTGATATGTATTTACCTCTTTGTACCTCTGATTTGCCTGTAACATTACGGGCCCCTTTATGATAGTGATTTTGTTTTATTCATTCTTGGATTTCTGTCTTTCATCACTGCATCCACAAATGAAACAAAATAAAACAAAAAAGACTGTTGAAGTGAATTTAAAAAATGAACATGTAGTTCCAAACACTTCTGCATGAATTGTGAAATCCTATACATTGAGTATTATACACTCCACCTGCAGAGAACATGATCTAGGGAGCAGCAACTTCATAGAGTGACACCTACACTATTTCCTGAACAGAATCTTTGCTCACTTTGAGGTTTACCCATCAATGCCATTTGAAGAAACATCATTCTGCTAACGACTTGCCACTTTATTGAATTCTATTAGAGAATTTCACTACAGGTTTAATTATTGCTCACCTTGGTGTCAGGCTGCTTTCCTTTTATTAACTAATCATCTATTGACCCAGTGGGATTCCTGTAGCCTCCAAGTTTCTCAAGATATGTCAAATAAAATTATGTGCCTTTATTTTACATAGATTAAAATTTAAGTTTTTTCTAAACTCAATGAGAAAACAATCTCCCACTGCTTGTTATGAGGAAACTATACTTAGGCATGCATTTACATAAACTGAGATGAGTTAGTCATTTGAGCTTTGTTAATTAGCTGTGGAAAAGAAAGTTATCTTAATCAGAGTAGTAAATACTTATAGTTGATAATATTTTTATTCTGCCTTACAATGTAGAATTTTAGCATTCTTACAATTATTTCTAAATTCCAGTTATGAATAGAAACCATAGGTAAACCTTAGCATATTGTATGATGACAATGTCATAGTTCAGAATTTAGTTTTGCTTCAACAGCATAGGAAAATCCTATGAGTTGGGATGGCTGTCAAGTAACAGTTATTGTAAGCAATTTTTGTTGATTCCAAATCGATATGCTGAGAATTATTTTTTTAAAAGCCTAGCTTTCTGGGAGACTTTCATGTTGAAATCTTCTGAAACATAAAGGTGAGGTATTTTGAAATATCAGGAAGTGCCATATGGCATAAAATATGTCAAAAGTATCTTTGGATTTAACCAGTTCAGAAATAGGAGTTGAGTATTTTTTGATCTTTTGGACTATACTTGTCCCTCTAACTTTATATTCTATGAAATTTAGTCATTTAGTGTCATAGATAGTAAAGTTTACTAACATTTTTTAAATGTTGGGATGGAAGTTTTTATATGCAGGCAAAATATGTGATTAACAAAGTCTTAGTATATGAAATTAACAGAATTCTTTGCATGACTTAGACCAAGAAACCTAGAAGTTATGAAATTTATTTAAATTAATGAAATAAATCCATGCAAATATAACAGTGGAATTCATAATTTCTTTGCATTCCCAAGGATATTTCATTGCATTTAATAATAATTCATAACTTAATCCATAGTTAATAAATATTCAGAAAATAGTCACTTTTCCCAGCTGTAGTAGTTACTATATTTTCTGATGTTTTAGTATAATGAATTTTTAAGATATGATAGTTAAGTTTTATGCAATTTCACTTTGCTAGCAGATTTATAAAGCAAAGTCAACCACAACAGAAAATAAAATTGCATTACAAATCCAGTCCAATTTTATGAGGATGTTGCTTGGCTAGTTTTTATGTTGAATTCACCTGGATTTAAGAATAAAAGAGGACTTGAAGTCAGTGTTTTCTTCATTTTGTTATTTACTTCTTTAATGAGTTGTAGTCTATAACTAAAAAGAGTTTTTTAGTTGTTTTATTGATGGATGAATTCTCTTTTTATAGATCACTGTCTCTACGTTGTAGTTTTTATTAGTTTATTTGCATATATTTATATTTTAGAATAATTTCAATGGAAATCTGCTTCCTACCTCCCTTTTCTTGAATACTTGAATTAAAAAATATTTTTTATAAATGTCCAAATTGACACTAGTTAAAAGTCAATATTCTTAAGATATAATTTCATACAAAAATAAAATAAATTACAATAAATATTTACATTGTATACAAACATGTAACTCTTCATCAACAATTTCATTCTCTAGAAATCCCCCACCCCTTGATGGTTTGCACTTCCTCTCCACACTGCCTTCCACCCCAGATGAGAAAAGATCTCATTTCCATCTCCATTGATTAGCTTTGTCATTCTTCTAACCTCATAAATGGAATCCGGAAGTGTACACTCTTCTATGTCTATCTTATTTTGCTTGGTACAATTCACCTATGTGTGTATCAGTAGTTCCATTCTTTGTCTTGCCAAATAGTATTCCATTGTGACAACATGCCACAATTTATTCACTCAGTTCCTCATGAATATTGAAGCTGTTTCCACTTGTGTGTGTGTGTGTGTGTGTTTGTGTGTGTGTGTGTGCGCATGTGTGTGTGAACATGTTTTCATTTTTCTTAAGCTATTGTCTAGAAAGGGAATTGCTGAACTGTATACATGAAAAGAAAATGTCAAAATGCTCTCCAAATCTGTTGTTCCATATCACACTCAGCAGCAATGCATCAGAGTCCCTCTTACCTCACAACCTCATGCACTCTTACTTTGTGAGGTGTTTGAATGCTAGCCATTCTTGTTGTTATGAAGTAGTAGTGTACTGTGATTTTTAACTTTCATTTCTCTGGTGATTAATGAATTTAGCATCTTATGTGACTGATATTTGTAAGTATATCTCATTTAATGATGGGCTGAGTCTTTTTCTCCTTAAACATGTTTTTTGCTGGGTTCTAAGGGCTTTTTTTATATTTGAAATACTAGTGCTTTATCCCTGTATTACAATGTTTTCTTTTAGTCTGTGTCTGGATTTTTCAATGTTTTAAAAAGGGTCTTTTAAATAATAAAATGTTTTTATGCTAATGAGTGCAGTTTATTATATTTTATTTTATGGTTTGTGTTTTCTTGTCCTGTCTATAAACACTCTGCCTAACTCAGCCATAAAAGTTTTCTCCTTGCTTTCTTCCAAAAATTTTATAATTTTTTAATTTTGTATTTATGCTTATGATACAAGTTGAATTTTTGTGGGTGGTGTAGATTCAGTATTTACTTTAATTTTCAGTAATTTGTTGTTAGTATATAGGAATACATACAGGTTTCTTGCAAACTTACAAATTAATTTACTAACTCTAACAAAGTTCTTTTAGATCTTTAAAGGGTTTTCTGTCAACATAATTGTGTTTGAGAACACATTTAATTTTTTGTTTCCAAAAAGTTATGTCTGTCACTTATGTTCCTTGCCTTACTATCCTGGCTAGAATCTCCATACAGCTTTGAATAAGATGGAAAAAAAGCACAATTCTTGCATGTACAATTACAGAAGACAACAATTTATATATCACCATTTAGTATGATACTGACTATATATATATATATATATATATACCTAAGATATACATATATATTATATGTATTTATCAAATAGAGAAGTTCCTATTTCTAATGTTATTGTACATTTTAATTATGAATACATGCTGAAATTTTCAAACACTTTTTATTTTTCTGGTACTGGGGATTGCACCCATGGACACTACCACTGAATTACATCCCCAGTCCTTCTTATTTCATATTTTGCAACAAGGTCTTGCTAAGTTGCCCAGGCTGGACTGAATGTGAGATCCTTTCAGTTGAGCCTCTTAAGTAGTTGGAATGATGGGAGTGTACTACCACTCCTAGCTCAAATATTTTTCTTGCACTTATGAAGATGATTATATGACTTTTCTCTTATTGTTAATGTAGTAAATTATACTGATTGTCATATTGAAACAGCATGTTTTGGTTCCTAGATGAACTTCACTTAGTCATGATTCATTATCTTTTTATGTATTTTAAATTCTGCTTACTAAATTTGTTAATTTTTATCAAAGATGTTCTGTAATTTAATTTTCCTTTCCTTTTCTTTTTTGACATTAAGTGAGCATTTTATTTGATCTCTGCTTTGCATATCAATTATATTTTTAATAAATTTAATTGTCTTAAAATTTGCAATATCTGTATATATTAACTAATCTAATTCCACCACTAAATACCATTATGACATTTCACAGTAGTTTAGTTATCTCAATAGACTATATCTAACTCCTCCTTCTTTTTCCTTATGACATTGCTGTCATTCATGTCATTTGCCCATAGGGTATAATCATGTAACCCTTGCATTACTTTAAATAAAATGTTGTCCTTTGGATCAATTGAGAATACGAAAAATAAAGAAAATTTTTTACATTCATGTTTTTCTTTTCTGATGCTCTTTCTTTCTTTATGTAGATCTATGTTTTGACCTATACGTTTGGTTCTTTTTGAAGAACTTTTTAACATTTCTTGCAAGGCAGTTTGCTGGTGCTTGTTCATCTACAAATCTCCATTTTCATTCACTTTTATAAGTGTACATTTTGAAGAATAATTTGTTGTTGTTTTCCTTCAGTATTTTAAATCTCTCTACTCCCTTCTTGTTGCATGATTTCTGACAAGAAGTCTGCATAATTCTTAACTTGTCTGTAAAGGAAAGAGAGCCTCCTTTGCCATTGGCTTTGATCAAGACCATCTTTAGTTCCCTATAGTTTGAATATGACATGACTCATTGTAGATTTTTTTTATGTTCATCCTTCTTCATTATCTCTGAGATTCCTAGGTCTGAAATTTGATATTCTGCATTAATTTTGAAAAGTTGCTATTAAAATATTTGTTCTGTTCTGTTCTTCCTTCTCCTTTTTGTATTTAAAGTACACATAAGGTTACACCATTTGAAATTGTCCCAAAGTTCTTGAATGTTGTTATGCATTTCATGTTTTTAAATTCTTTTATTAGTTTTGCATTTATATATGGGAAGTTTTATTTTACCCATATTCAAGCTCGCTGGATTTTTCCCTTGACTGTGTCTAGTCTGCTAATGAGTCCTTCAAATGCATTTTTCATTTTTGTGGCAGTAATTTTGATTTTTAGCATTTTCTTTTTATTTTTCTTAGAGTTTTCATCTCCATGCTAGAGTCAAATAAAAGACTCTGGTAAAGTAGAATAAGACTCTGGTAAAGTCTTTTTGAATAGAAAGTAGGCATTTTTTAGGGAGAGAACACTGTGGGCATCTCTCACAACTGTTGATTTATTCTTATGCCCTGCCAGAGCTGAGGACTTTTTTCTGGTGGAGTTCCTAGAGTGAAAGTGTGAAGCCCTTCTCCAAGGCTATGACCCCAGGAAGTTTGTCACAGCAATTTGTTAAAACTATCCTTTACATGTTCCTTCTACACTATGGCTCTAGTGGATTCTGTTCCAGGTAAGCCAACCTCAGGTATGACTCTAGATTTGGTGTTCCAGATTTTGTGGTGGCAGTTTTTCCTATTACCTCAGTTCTCTGATGCTTATGGGGAAAGTGATTGAGTTTTAGTTTGTTCAACTTTCTTATTCTCTAAGGATGGGGGAGAGCGAGAATGTCCAAGTTCTTGCAACACAGGGCTAAAAGTAGGAGCTTTAACTTTGTATTCTTGTGATAGTCTTGTGAATCTTTGATATCAAGATTATACTTCCCTGACATCAAATGTATTTAGTACACAAAACAAGTTGGGAAGTGAGCCATCCTCTATTTCCTGAAATATTTTGTGTAAAAAAGTGATATTTTGCCCTTTTAAAAATACTTGGCAGAAATGACTGGTTAAACTATCTCCATGAGGATTTCTTATTGGAAAGAGATTATGTTATTATTATTATAACAGTCAATTTCTTTAATAGAGGGCTCATCAGACTTTTCTATTTTTCCTTTTCTGTTTTTGAAAACCGTTTATCTGAATTACTAGCATAAAATTGATTATAATATTCCTTACTCTCTGAATGTTCTGTAGTAATAGACACTATTTCATTTTTACTATCATTAGTTTTAGTTCCTTTTTCCCCTCATTAATATTTGTAGAAGGCTATCAATTTTATTTATCTTTTAAAGAACTGGCATTTGGATTTGTTGATTTGGGGATCCTCCCTCCCCCCTATTTTTTTGGCAAAGAGAAAATTCTGCTCTTTCTTGCTTCCTTTTCTTTGCTTGGTCTGGGTACGATTGCTGTTTTTTCAATCTTAAAATGAAAAGTTAAATAATTCATTTTATATTTAAAGCTATAAACTTCTATCTAAGAATTATTTTAGGTATATTCCAAAAAATTTGAGATGTTTTCCTTTCAATATATTCAGTTCAAAATTATCTTCTGATTTTTTATTTATTTATTTTTTTGCGGTGCTGGGATCGAACCCAGGGCCTTGTGCTTGCAAGGCAAGCACTGTACCAACTGAACTATCTCCCCAGCTCCCCCTGATTTTTTTCTAATCATAAGATTTAATTTCTAAATATTTGAGAAATTTCTATGTATCTTATTTTTATTAATTTCTAATTAAATTTTTCATTGTCAGAGACCATATTATGGAATATTTCAATTATTTAAATCTATTGAGATTTATTTCATGGCCTATAACATGCTTATATTGGTGACTGTTCCTTTATGCTTGATAAGAATATTTTCTGCAGTCTAATGTGAATTAGATCAGAATATTTGATAATATTTTTCATGTCATCTTTATTTCTACTACTTTTTTTGGTAAACTTTTTCTTTCTCTTTTGGTACCAGGGATCGAACCCAGGGGCACTTAAACACTGAGCCACTTACCCAGTCCTTTTTAAAAATATTTTATTTTGAGAAAGGGTCTTGCTAAGTTGCTCAGGGCCTCACTAAGTTGCTGAGGCTGGCTTTGAATCTGAGATGCTCCTGTCTCAGTCTCCCAAACTCTGGGATTACAGGTGGGCACCTCTGCACCCAGTAGTAACCTTACTCTATCAGTAACTTTGAGAGGGGGTTAAACCTCCATTTTTCTGTTTCTTCCATCAGTTTTTCTGTCATATATTTTGATGCTTTTCTATTAGGTGCACATTTAAGTTTGCTATGTATTTTGTTGAATTAACTTTTTTGTTACTATATAAAGCCTGCTTTTATTTCATGAAATATTACTTAATGGCTTCTTTCATATTATATACTCAAGTTTGTTAGTTTTAATGCTTATTGTGTCCCTGATATATATTTCTATTTTTTTACTCTCAACCTATTTGTGGGCTTGTAATCTGCATATCTTGTTAACAGTATATTAGTTGAATTTGTTTTTAAGTTTATCATACAATATCTGCCTTTTAATTTGAATGTCCATTTATTTTTATAGTAGTTGTTGAAATGGTGACAAAAAGTCTGCTATGTTGATTTATACTTCTGATTTGTGTCTTCGTTTTTCATACCTCTATTTCTTTTTGATGTCTACTTTTGGTTTAATTGAGTATATTTAGTGATTCATTTATATTCTCTCATGGGTTTTTAGCTTCACTTCTTATTTGTAGTGTTTTATAAATTGTTTAGAATTAGTATTTTATTAATCCACTCTGCATATTATACATCACAAATGTAAAAAATATAACAACAGTATACTTACCATTTCCATCTTTTGTGATAATTGGCTAAATATTTTCATTTTATATCGGCTATAAAACACCTTATAATTATGTTGTTTTTACTTTAATAATTTGCTTGTTTTTTAAGAGAAGTTAAGAGAAGAAAAAAAGGAACTAATTGTTCATATTACTAACTTATTTAGCTGTCTTCTTGCTCCAGTATTTTCTGATGAGAGTTAGTTATTTTTTGTAGTTCTCTACATCCATGTGTTGATTTTCTTTGACTGCTCTTATTTATTTTTTACCTCCTTTCTCTATTTTGGAGTAACCAATTTTACTATAGTGCATTTACAGTTTTCTTTGCACTTATTCTGGGTCTAATAACCTGCTAGTATCTATAATTTGACTTTTCCCCCAGTAGATTGGAGCAATTTCCACTATTATATCTCCAAATATTTTTTCGGGTCTCTTATCTATCTTCTCTTTCTGAGACTCTGCTTGACAGCCTATTATTTTCCCATAGGTTATTGAAAAGTTGTTAATTTTGATTCTATTTTTTCCTGTTGTTCAAATCTCCTGATTTCTTCTTTCTCAACGTCGAAACACAATGATGTAAACATTTTTTCTATTAATTGCTGTGAAGAAAATTTGGAGAGTGAACACAACACAAAAGGTAAAAATCTATATGGTCCTTCCATCTATGTTCAGAACTTATGTTTACATTTATGCTGATAAAGTGATAGCTCAAGTTATTTTTCCATATTCACTTCCAATAGCCTTTTACTTGACTGTAAAGGATTCACATCAAAGCCAATGTCAAAATCACCTCAAAATTTCACTTCACTAACCTACCACATTAGCCTAGCCATTGACCTACTACACAGTCCTCTTTATTTAAAAAAAAAAGGAAACTTTCTCAGATTTATCCTAAGTTGGATTCATATCATTGCCTCTATTCTTTAGTAATTCATCAAATTCATATTTATAATTCATGGTACCTAGAGAAAATAAAATGTAGACATCAGTGCTTGCGAAGAAAACCAGAATGTTTAGCAGAAAAAATTTACACAACAGATGCAATAAAGATGGAAGCCGTTGTCTATTTTCTTGGAAAGCATAAATTAAAGAGAAACATCTAGGTATAAACAGCAAAACTAAAGAGGAAAAAAATCTCCTTTACACTGAAAGATATGGTTGTGCATGATTACTATCACCACTATCATGCATACATTTTTTAACTGCTTGTTTCATATTATCTTTGGTGCAGATGTGGGATCCTCAATGATCCATGACAAAGGCAAAACAACTTCAAAAATATTAATACATACCTAACCACTGACCCACTATACAAATCTGATTTCCGGAGTCCATGATTGGAATCTTTTTCCATTTCTCTACTTCCACAGGTCTTGCATGCCTCCTATTATGTCTCTGAGCTTACTCCTCTCCAATCACATTGGCCTAATACAAGGAATGTCCTCTTTGCCAAACTTCATTAGCATACATAATAACCTTCCAGTTGTAACACCAGCAGCTCCACCATGTAGTCACAGCCACTGTTGTTCAAGTTTGCAAGAGACCAATGCAAAAGTCCAGTATTTCCATTTTTTACCAAGAAGAAAAGAGAATATATTATATAAACATAGTCTTTAAATGTATATAGATTACAATGGAGTTTCTGCAGAAACAGATGTAACACATGTAAGCTGCAGAAGAAAATGCAAATGTAATTTAAGTTATGTTGGAGATCTGCTGGTCATAAAAGCCATAGGAATGTCAAACTAAAGTTTATGAGGGATGAAAGTGGGTCAGAATAATTGGGGCAGGCTTCACAGAGGTAGTAAGAGCCTGGAAGACAGGCTATCTGAGTGAGAGCTAAGGTTGCGTAGAATCATAGTGTCTGCTCAGGCTCAACCCAAGAGCCTTGTTGGACTTCTCCACAGGACAAAAATTCTGAAGCTGCACAAGCTTCCATACCATTTGAAAGCTTTCCCATACAGCTTGCATTCAAGTTTGCTCCCTGGTGTGAACTCTCTGATGCTGAACGGAGGCCATTTTCTGAGTGAAGGCTTTGCCACGCTCATTACACTGATAGGGATTCTTTTCTTTCTTTCTTTCTTTTTTTTCAGTAGGTGGGGTACCAGGGATAGAACTCAGGGGCACTTAACCACTGAGCCATATTCCCATACCTATTTTGTATTTTACTTAGAGACAGGGTCTCATTGAGTTACTTAGCACTCACTTCTCCTGAGGTTGACTTTGAACTCATGAGCCTCCTGCCCAGCTTCCCAAGCCACTGGGATTACAAGCATTTGGTACCACACCTAACCCGATAGGATTTCTTCCCAGTAAGAATTCTCTATTGAGCCAGGCAAAGCTCTTCATTCTTTATACAGCACTCCTCACCAAGATTGATGCTGGCAAAACCTCTGTATCCCAGAGGTCTGTGCTCCATGGTCCTTCCCCTTTCTCCAGTTGGAAGTTGAGAACAGGTTTGTGAAATAGAAATGCTACCAGGGAAGTCATATTTGCATAAATCTCCAGCATCACCTCCTGACACAGAACCTCTTTGTAGGCTCCAGGGTGGTCCTCTGATTCTGGGCAAAGTACACCACCACATCCTCAAGGATCACTTTCTCCTGGGGCTAAGCTATTTTGGGTATGGCTGATGTCCCCTGGCTTCATGTACTGTCTTCTGGACTGGGAAAGCAAAATCCTTAGAAGCGAATATAGACTTTGTTGGGACAAGATAGTTAAGTCAGAGAAAAGGCTCACAGGTATCAGGGCAACAGGAGGTTGAACCCCAGCTCTAGAAGTCCTCATCATTACCTCAGAGTTTCTGCGAGACACAGATGCTCAAGTGCCAGGTGCAGGAAGGGCAGGCTGCCCTGTTCAGGACAGGGGACTGAAGAGGTGCCAGGGGTTGCAGGGAAGCCAGCATCCATCTGGTTGGTGGAACTGGCTGAGATTCATACTCTTCCTCAGTGAACATCTAGAACCAGATCATATGATTTCAATCAAACTGTAATTAAGTTTACTGATCCTTTCTTCTGCTATATCCAAACTGTCATCAAGCTCATCCAAGTAAAAATTTCATCTCATTGTTCTTGTAAATTCCAGATTTTTCTTTGCTCTTCCTCTTCTTCCCTGCCCTCTCTCCTTTTACTTTCCTTTCTCTTCTGTGATTTCCCATCTTTTCACTTATTGGGATCATGTTTTCTTTTAAATCTTGGAATATCCTAGAACTATTTACTCTAAAATATTTTTAATTATCATATTTGGATCACCCTGTACTTTTATATCTACTGCTTTATTCTTTATGGTTGATCATATTTTTCTGATTTTTTAAATTTTTGGATTTTTTTTGATCTCTGGGAGTGATATATAAAAATAATAAGGATTATGTAGTCTTTCCAAAATAGTATTGAGTTTTGTGTTGGTATTTTAACAGCTAACTGGATGGTTCCTTGACCCTATCAAGACTTGACTTGGGGTTTGTTAGGGTATAGTCCCTACTCTAAAGGTACAGATTTTCTAACCATTTAGCTAAAAGCTTAGGATCTCAGTTGGTTCTCTATGTCTGACTGACCTAGACTGCAAGTGTCTTCCTGGACAGTGTAACCTCTATTATTTTTGTTTTACTCCCAATCCTATAAGGATCCATCTCTTCTAGATTGCTCAACATCTTATCACCATACGGACAATTGGGCCCTTAGTCCAAGGACCCTAAAACAGATTTCTAGAACTACCATTCTCCCCAGCTTCTTTCTTCCTAATACTTTATCCTATAAATTCCAGCTGTTTCAGTAGCCCTAAACTCTGAAACTTGCTTCTTCAGCTATGCGAACCTATTTGGTTTCTGTTGGTCTTTATTTCCTTATGCTGTGTTAGAGAAATACTCATGAACAGAAACACTAAGCAACCATGAACTCACCTATGTGTTTCCTTTCAATGATCACTTCATATGCTGCCTATTGTCCAATACCAGGTAATGGTCATCTCATATATTTTGTTCAGTTTTAGAGTTGGTGTAATATTTGGGCAAATCTGGTGGAAGTTAATTTTTCATATTTGGAAGTGGAAGTCCTATGCTATTATCTTTAAAAAAATTTTTTAAAAAAATTTTTTGTGGTGCTGGGGATTGAACCCAGGGCCTTGTGCTTGCAAGGCAAGCACTCTACCGACTGAGCTATCTCCCCAGGCTTCTATTATCTTTTAAAAAGAAAAATACTGGGTGGAATATGGAGTTTAAAGGTAGTGAATTCAATCTTGTACATGGAAAGATATGCATATACATCCTTATAGATGAGCATTTTGACATTAGTAAGCATTCTAACCCTGGAGATGACAAATCATGAGACTCCACTTTTCTCAGAGAATTGTACAGGGAGAGAGGTCATGTATTCTGTTTTGGCACTATGATATGCATTTTCCTTAAAAGTTATCTCTGATTGTGATATCTACCATCTCATTTTGTTGGTTATAGCACCTAAGTACAAAATATAGCAATAAGAAGCTAAAATCCAAAAGCAAATTGGGTCTATAATTAAATTTTCCTTCTATTAAAAAAAAGGGTGAAAATTCATGGTATAACATAACATTATGTATGTAAACATTTAATAACAGACTTTAAAACATCTAAAGTTGTCATATGATGTTAATAGTTACTCAATTTTAAAGCTTATCACATTAAATAGTATAAATAATGGGAAAATTATTTATGGGCTAAGTTAATATAATATGAGAATTTTAAATTTCTTTTTCTTTCTCTTGTGTCTAACATCCCAGTTTAATATTACCTAACTGGAGTTTTTCAACATTAAGTATATTTCAAAGGAGGAGGTGTGTAATTAACAAAGAGAGAAAGATGTGTTAAACATTGAATTTTACATGAAGAAGAATTTGGCTTGGTTCAGATTACAGTGGGTAGTTTTGAACATAATAAAGCCCATAGTCCTCATTTGATCTTAAATGAACACAGGAGCAGCTGGGTCCCATCCTCTTTTGGTCATCATACCCAACCAAGAGTGGTGTTTTGGAGCTGCCAATTCCTGGCATTTCTATTTGTTGCTAGTTTTTTATTTTAAGAGTTATTTTATTTTTTTTTAGCTCACTCCACACTTTCAAAATATTCCCTCACATTTTCTTCTTAATTGCTTTTGATATATATTAGAGATGGAAAATTTCCTTTTTTTTTCTGCACCAAAAAAATTTTGTCTTGCTGGGTGAAGGGGTACACACCTGTAATCCTAGCAACTTGGGAGGCTGAGGCAGGAGGGTTGCAGATTTGAATTTAGCAACTTAGAGAGACCCTGTCTCAAAGAAAAAAAAAAAAAAAAAGGTCTGAGGATGTAGCTCAGTGGTTAAGTGCCTTGGATTCATTCCCCTGTACCAAAAACAAAAACAAAAACAAAAACAAACAAACAAAAAAAACCACGAAAAACTGCAAGAACAAGAAACAATTTTGTCTTTAGATTAAATATTTTTCTCAGGCTCTAACTTCAAAAGAAATTTTGAATCCCGTGAAATTTTTTGGAGTATCAATTCCTGCCCAACTCTAACAGAGAGATTTCTAAAAATCTCCATGGTTAGAAATCCAATGGGAAATCTCTGTGATAGTATAAGTTTGAGGGTCAAGTGTTAGTGAAATTATAAAAACTATTAATAATAGTTTGTACTTTCACCATATCAAAACAATAGAGCTGTCACATTTCATTATATTTTGCTTAGTAATAAGGTGTCCTGTGATATTAGTATCTATTTATTTGCTAAACATGAGAAATCCTTCTTCTCTTGTTTAACCAGATCATTTGTAATTGCGTATTCCTTTGTTTCAGTTAGCATGCACATTCAGGGGTGTTTCTGTTTCTATTTGATATTCCGTGCATTTGGCTGATGCCTTTGTGACATTGACTCATACGGGTTGTTCAAGTGCACTGTGGCCCCTGGGAACTGGAATTACTCAGACTGTAATAACCAGAGTTAAGAAAAGCTTTTTCATGATTTTCCACTAATTTTTACAAATGCTTTTCTCTCCTTCACCCTGAGTTTTTTTTTTCTTTTTTATATTCTCTCCAGAAAAAATAACTTATGATTCATATATACTTACTTTGTGTGTGTGGGAGAGCTGGGGTATTGGGGATTGAATCCAGGGGCTTCTACCACTACATACAAAACTCCTCAACCCTGTTTTGAGGCAGGGCTCACTAAATTGCCCAGGCTAGCCTCAAACTTGCCATTCTCCAGCCTCGAGTCTCTTGATTCAGGTGTGTGCCACTGTGCCTGACTCACATGTACTGACAGTGTTTTCATGTAAATAGAATTTGAGTTTAGAAATTATTTACTATATCAGCCATATTGTTTAAAAGATTTAGGAAACTTTCC
Organism: Sciurus carolinensis; assembly: GCF_902686445.1. Classification (NCBI taxonomy): domain Eukaryota; kingdom Metazoa; phylum Chordata; class Mammalia; order Rodentia; family Sciuridae; genus Sciurus; species Sciurus carolinensis. The sequence continues at coordinate 90,907,584 of NC_062218.1, read as the reverse complement.
ATTTTGGAATAACTCAAGATTTATTGTTACATTGAGCATATAATGATCAATGAGTTCTTGTTTTATGCATAGGTTGTCTTAAAGTTTTAGCAAACTGTTCACACTATTCATGCACTTGTAATGCAATATTCAATTTCACTCCAGCTCTGAATGAGTAATTACTTTTATCTTCCCTAGTTCATACTAAATCTTGACTTTTCTAGAATTTTTTTCATATATAGAATTCATTAATTCTTGAGATTTAGAAAACTTTGACAGATGTTAAAATTTGAATAAAAATGCAAACACCTAAGCAATGTGGCAAAATGTGAATAATATATATTGCAATGGGGATTTCTACAAATCATTTTTTTGGAACTGATCATTACTAGTCTTCTGAAACAGAAATTATTAAGTGACATTTTACAGGACTTAGAAGTATCCCAGAGTTTAGAGAGAAGTCAAGGAATTTTTGAACCTTAAGCTGACCCTAACAAAAGATAAAGAAAAAAATTGAGATCAGTTTTTTGTGTGGTCTTCATAGGAAATATTCTATCCAGTTACAAAACATGGGCTGATTTTTACTATGAAGTCTATTGAACCTTTGAAGCTGAGGATCAATTTGGTGGCTTTGTCAAAGTCCAGGAACTCTGTGAAGCTAGGTTTTTTAAGATACTTTTTTCAAGTTTATCAGGCTACTTTTAAGGTATTATCTTCATATGCTAGCTCTTGCTAATCTTGAGCAGTAAATTTGAATGTTAGTAGCAAGAGGATAACATTGGTTATTATTGTAAAATCAACAATTTAATTGAGATAAAATTGAGTGACCTCAATATTTCTCACCTCCATACTCACGTACTTAGCCTATTTCACAAGTATATCTAAATCTACATCTTCAAAATTAACACATCTGAGAAAAATCCCTATTGTATCTTTCTTGCTCAAATTTGTACCTTCTACGGTTTTCTCCACGTCTTCAGAGACACTGACATCATCCACACCTCTTCTCTAATGCACTAAGTCCAACCAGTCTGCAGATCTTCTCTATATGGCTGAAATCTGGTCTCTGCACTGCAACCACCATGGGCTAAACTACATCAGCTCCTGTCTGAAATATTGAAATTGTCTCCTAAACTGGTCCTGGCTTCTATCCCTGCCCCTCTTTACGAGCTTGAAGTGTAGGGTAAAGCGTGTCTCACTTCAAGTTCCTCCTCTACCAAAACCCTTCCATCACTTTCCAGATCACTGAAAGCAAAACTCAAAACTTTTTTTTATGACTTGTAAAGCTGACGTGATTTGGCTTCCTTAGTTCCTTTCCCTCTTTATACTTATTTCTCACTTCTTCCCCCTTTTCCACTTGACTTCAGCCATCATTGATCTCTTGTTTGTTCCTTGTACATACCAGGCTGGTTCTTCTACCTAGAATGCTTTCTCCCTCATATCCACAGGTCTACCATGCTCCCTTTATTTAGGTCATGACATAAAACTCATAATTTTAGTGAGATCTAGTCTGTCATGATATTTGAAATTGCACATCTCTTCTTCATTTTATTTATTTTTTGTCCTGAACACTTATTACTATTTAAATATATATATTTATTTATTTATTGTGTTTATTTTCTGTCTGTCTCTCTATACTCCTAATCAGATTGCAGGATTCAAGAAGACAGACATTTATTTTGTTTGTTTTATTTATTTTTGTATCCTCAGAAAAGTACCTGGAAGTAAAGATACTTAACACATATTTATTGAATAAAACTATTCAAAGTGACTGTGATATAGGTAATGTGCATATAGGTTTACCTGCATGATATTAATTAGTTTTCACAGTTACATTAAAAGGTGATTATCAACACTCTTTTGCGTTTTAGGTAATCTACATTTTTAAAATAACATCCTCATGATCACATAGATTATAAACAGCAGTGCTGGCATTTTAGCCCAATTCATTTAATTCCATGTCAGGGTTTGCAACTCCTTGATACTTCTTAATCTGGGTGGAAATCTTAGTTTTAGTAACTACAACACTAGAACAAAATTAATTTCGAATTTTAGGAAAATTTCTTATAATGTACTTATACTAGTAAGCATATTTAGAAGGGTGATTGTTCTACTTCTTTAATTCTGAATGTCCAAATGGTAAGATTTGTGAAGAGATTTTACCCTTTTTGCAAGCTTACAGGTTAGTTGGCTGGAGTTTCATAGTTAGTTTTAAAAAAACACAGGGCTCCTGAATCAAGAGTTTCAGTAAATAGTCTTTTAACTCTAGACTTAGAGAAAGCTTTCTTGTATGTTAAGATATTTTAATAACATATTAATATCTGTGGTTTAAATGTAACAGGAAAATCTTATATCAGTCTCATAGCAAAACTTATCAAAAATAAGAGTTGGGAGAGTATTTAATACTTTTTACATAGTTATAAAGTTATTTGGATTCTTTGTCCTCAACTTAATCCCTGGGCAGAATCACCTAAGAGAGAATTTCAGAATAACTGAAGGTGATGGAGAGATGAACAGAAACTGACCATTTCAAGCACTGAACTATATTCTCCTATTTAATGATAATTTTTCCATTATGGAGTATATTAACAGTTTTTCTACTTTATATTGTTCTTTATTGTGGTTTAACTTCAGAAGAATTCAAGGTAACTTCTGTGATTTAGTAGGTTTTGGTGTGCCCTGAATAAAGGAAGATGTGAAAACACTTCCAGTTGAATTATGTCTTAACTAACTTTGAAAAAGGCATTTCTCAAGTGTTCAGTAATACAGAATCTACAAATTTTAAAAAGATTCAAATTTGGTGAATCTAATTTTGTAATGTTGATGTCTATGTTTAAATAAACTTTATTTCTTTTATAAGTCCTTATTATTTCTTATTTTTAAGTACATTCCTAAATTTGTGCAAAAAGCAAGGTTATGTTCTTTAATACTATGAGAGATTCAGGTAACGTCCTTGGTTACACAGAGCACAAGCAGCAGATTTTATCTTTAAAATTGTTTGGGCAGGACCACGGTAGGAATAGAGGATGAGTAATGGGGGAAGAGACTGCCACCAATGACTGTGAGTCATCTTTCTTGTTAGCGAGATTGACATAGCCCTAAGCAGATTTGTACTTTACCACTTTACCAAAACATTTTATCCAAAAGATAATTGCAGAGCTATATTGAATATATAGTTATTGAGTCTAACAGGAAAAAGCTAAGTTGAATTTTTGACAAGCATTAATACAAAAGGTTTCTTATGTAGATCTTGATTACAGTGATGCTAATCAATGTGACTAGTCTTAGTTCAGGCTTTTATAACAAAATAACACAGATTAGGTGGCTTATAAACAACATAAATTTGTTTCTCACAGTTCTGAAGACTGAAAATCTGATATTGGGGGGCCCAATTGGCCTAGCTATAGTAATGAGAGGATTCTCTTCTAGATCACAAATGGTTGATTTCTTTTTTCTTTTTTTAAGAAAATGGTGAATCTAGTTTTTGATCTATATCAATGTATGTGAAAATACTGTGTCTTTTAAATGGGCATTTAGTTTGATGACAAGTATATCATGATTTCTGCCTGGCAGAAGATCAGCCTCAAGGATAATACAAGAGAGTTCCTGTCCTGTGTCTATTCAAAAGTAGGAGAGTCCATTATGATTTCTGCCACCACTTGCACTCTGGCCTGAACTACAGGGATTTTGAGTTCTTTAAGGTCTGCAATATTTTTGCATGTATATAGAAATGATCCTCCTCTTTTGTTATTTTTAAATTATCATCTGGTTTGGAGCATCATGACCATGGGTGGTAAAGGAAGTCTACTGACTGCCTATACTGGTTAAAAGAGTCAGAGCAAAGATTTTCATTAAAAAATGCTGGTAATTACCCATTTGGTTCTGTCCCAAATGAACATGGCACTGGAGTCTCTGTAATTAATTTGTTCTTTAGAGACTATTTTGTTTCTTTTCTTGTAAGCCCTGAATCCAGGTTTTGTTATATATATATATATATATATATATATATATATATGTATATATATATATCATAATAATATTATATATATATATATAATGAAAAGCATATGTGGGTGCTTTCAAGTGCAGGAAGATTTAAACCTTCAAAATCTGTGAAATAATGATTTCTATAGCTGACTTTTTTTTTTTTTTTTGCTATTTTCTCACAGGTTGGAAAGGGTCAGAAATATCTCTGAGGTCCTTTGATGAGGGCACTAATCCCATTTATGAAGTTTTACTTTTATGACTTAATTACTTTCAAAAGGACCTACCTCCAAATACTGGGAATAGGATTTTAACATATGCATTTCAGGTTGACATAAACATTTATTTCATTGCACGAGAGCTGTGATAAAGTTTTGTCAAGATTAGTGGGTCAACCGGAATCTGCATTCCATATCCTTCTGGGAAATTTCCTACTTATAATACTGGTCTTTATGCATTGAAGAAATTTCAGTTTTCACTTTATGTTTTAATTAAGACATGTGAATCTGAGAGTCTAAGACATCACCTAGGTGATCCAAAAGGTTTCCCACAAATGGTTTCTTTTGTAATGCCCCACAATGTCTAAAGTGGCATTCTTGAAAGTAATTTTCAAGTGCTGTAATAAAGAATTTTTTTATCCTGAACCTAAACTTGTATCTTTAAATTCTAAATCAAATAAATGTAACCCATGAATTGATTGTATTGAATTAGATACTTGTCTAGTGAGCAGTCTGAATGCAATATATGCCATTTCCTCTCTTTCTCTTGCTTACCAAACTTAGATTAAAAAAATAAGTATATGGTATTGGTTGCATTTTAGATTTTCCTTGCAAAAGTAGATAATCAGGATTCAAATTTGTAAACAATTTGTGTCTCCTGTGTTGTTTAATTTGAACATATTTATAGAATTTAAGAATAGATACTTGAGGGGACAGAGTAGGAAAGACGGTGGAATGAATCTGGTATAACTTTCCTCTGCATATATGAATACACCACCGTGAAACTCATCATCATGCACATCTATACAAGATCCTAATTAGAATAAGATATATTCCATGCTTATATAACTATATCAAAATAGATTCTATTGTCAAATATAACTAAAAACAACAACAAAGAATAGCTATTAGGGTCATTTGTTTTAGTCAGCTATTTTGCTGCTGTGACTAAAAGACCCAACCAGACCAGTTATAGCGGAGGAAAAGTTTATTTGAGGGCTTACAGTTTCAGAGGTCTTAGTCCATAGAAGGCCAGCTTCATTCCTCAGGGTTCGAGGTGAGGCAAAATATAATGGTGGAAAAGTGTGGCAGAGGGAAGCAGTTCACATGGTCAGGAAGGAGACAGAGACTTCATTTTCCAGATGAAACATATATACACCAAATTCATGCTCCCAATTCTTCCCTCCTCCAGCCACACCCTATCACTTTAGTTACCACTTAGTTAATACCTACCAGGGGATTAATTCACTGATTGGGTTAAGTCTGTCACAACCAATCATTTCTCCTCTGAACCTTCTTGCATTCTTACACTTGAGCTTTTGGGGGACACCTCACATCCAAACCATAACATTCTTTGAAGACATTCTGTAATTATTTTTCTGTTTTTAATCTCTAAGACTGCCCAATTATAGACCAGATTTCTATTATTTGACAGTCTTTTGTTCCTGTTGATTAATTTTCCAACTTTCTCAAAACAAAATGAAACAAAAAAAATTGTTCTTTGCTGCTTAAAGTTCATCTATATTACATTTTCACCTCTCATCTTTTATTTTTGGTCTGTGATGGTTATAATTGTCATAAACACCTCATAGGTGTTCCCTGTCATCTTGTATTCATATATATAGCTTTACATTCAACTGAATCATAATTATAACACTTTTTTTGTCTTTTATGCATCAGAGATATATCATTTGGTAGTGTATCTCCTTTGAAAACCTTAAAATTTTTGTTTCAAAATTTACTCCTCCAAAGAAAATATGTGATTATTTTGTTAAATTTTCTTAGAAATAGAACAAATTATTCATGACTAGAATTGCACTAAACTTCTAAGTTAGTTGATAATTATAACATTAAGTCTTAGAATTTGAAATTTTATAAGAATATAATTCCAGTAAAGAGGATCTTGTGCACCAATGGATAAGCAGTTTTTGGAATGAAACTGAGAAAATTTAGGAAAAATCTTGTAAATATCAGTTATTGTGAGAAAAAAATAGATGTTCATACCAAACATTCATGTACTACAGATTAAATAATAGAAAACATATTTCTGAGAAAAAGCCTGAAAATAACAGAAGTTAATTTTATAAATCTTCTAAGATGGACAGAATTTCTAAGCAAGCATGTAATAGAAAAACTGGTGAAGAAAATATCAGTAGTTCAAGAGGTACAAAAGTAAATGTCTGTCTCATTCCACCATGAATCTACAGTGTGTACAACCATAGAAACGAATTGATGTACATGATTTGTGTACAATGAATCAAAATGAAGTCTGTAAAAAAATAAAAAACGTAAATGTCAAAATGAAAAACAAAACTAAATAGAAAAAAACATGCAAAAAATATGAGAAGTCAAAAATGTAGTACAATGATTAGGTGAAGAATTCATTCTAACTGATAAACTCTATAACAACATTAGCTCAATGAGCTAAAACATGGACAACTAATTCATAGTTAAGCTAAATTTATTGAATAATGTTTACTGTCTAGCCTGGAAAATGTTTCATGTGTGTTTGAAATGTCATTTGCTGCTGCTGTTGAACAGAGTGTTGTAAGGTATCAACAGGCTATTCAGATTGTTCTAGTTGTTAAAATCTTCTATATTTACTTACTTTATATTTAGTAGTTTTATCAATTATGGATGATATAGTGCTGAAATTACCAAATGTAAATTGCTGGGTTCTCAATTTCTTTCAATTTCATAAGCTTTTACTTCAAGTACTTTTCTGTGTTTTTTTATTTATAAGTGCATGTACATTTTTAATTGATTTTTCCTCAGTTTATTGAGACTTTGGTCATGAAATATCTCCTTTATTTCTAATAATATTTTCCCTTAGGGTCCACTTTGCCTGATATTAATAGAACTACACAAACTCTCTTGTGGTTTTTGTTTGCATGATGTATCTTTTTTCATTCTTTTACTATTACCTGCTTTGTGCCTTTGAAACTGATATGTATCTCTTGTATGTAGTGTAAAGTTGACTCCTGCCTTTGTATTTGACCTAACAATTTTAGCCTTTTGATTGGATTATCTAGTCCATTCACATTTATTGTAATTATTGCAAACACAATTAATGTAGTTTTTGGCTTTTAGTATTCAAACTATAATGTAGGTAGGTATGGGTCTCCTTATGTTTATTATACTTTGAGTTTTTTAGCCTATTGATTTTGTTCATTGATGTTCTTTATCAAACATGGAATATATAGATTATTATATCTTTGACTATATATTTTTTCTACCTCCTTTTCTCCTCTCCTGAGACCTCTGTGATAAATATGTTGGTATGCTTGATGTCATCTCACAGTGGGCTATAGTAATGTTCACATTTTAACAATAGTTTTTTCCTCTGTTCTTTAGATTGGATAGTTTCTACTGATTATGTCCAGTTCACTGAATATTTCTTCTGTCATATTAGTTATGCTTTTGAGCCCATCTAGTTGGAGGATGAGAGCAATTCTGAGTAGGAAGATCTCATATTCCTGCTATTGTTACATGGAGTTTCAACAATTCTTCATGAATGAGATCTCTCTGTTTGTTGTTACATTTCAGAATCCTAAAAGGACTGTTTTTTAAATCATTGTCTAGCTTTATATATATATTTCTACCACATTATACACCATTTTCAGAAGTCCTTCCTCCCAAAATTTTTAAATATAATTGCTTCACATATATTTCTAAAATAGTTCAAATTTATTATCTAAGAAAGGTAAATGAAAATGAAAATGAGATATTGTTTTGGCTGCAAATTAGCAAAGATTGAAAACGTGCATATTGAAGCTGGCAAGGATTCAGGGATGTCAGAATTTCTGTTTCTAGTTTACATTGTAATGTCAAGAAATTTGTTTTCTATTTTGTTGATTATGTTTCTTCCTCGAACCAAACTTAGTAAAATGTTTTAAAATTGCTTCTTGGATTTTAAAAAATGTTAATATGACACTGAAAAAATAATTTATTATAGTATATAGTAAAAAAAGTGTCTTTTCTAAGCTTTCACGTTCTTTCTTTGGAGACAAATAGGGTTATCTCTTAGGAATATGTTCAAAGATATTCTGTGTATATATAAGCTTAAGTGAGAATAATATAATCTATTTTTTGAAAAAAGATGTAGGAATATTCACTAAATGATGTTCTCCAGCTTCCTTTTATCATTAACAAAATTTCTTGATGATCATATTCTTTTGCTATATAGAGACATTCTGCAACTAAATATTTTACAATATACAATCATCTTTGGTATAAATGGGAGATTATTCCAGAAACCCCTGAAGAAAACAACTGATTCTCAATTCCCTCATATAAAATGTCATAGTATTTGTATATAAACTATACACATCATCTTGTATACTGCAAAGCATCTCTAGATTACTTATAATACCAATTACAATGCAGATACTGTGTAAACAGTTGCAATGCTGTATTGTTCAGGGAATAATGACAAGAAAAATTATTCCTGCTCAGTACAGACAAATTTTCTTTTGAATATTTTCAATCAGCATTGGATAGAATCCACAGATGTGGAATCTGAGGATATAGAAGTCTGATTTTAGGTATATAATAATGTAGGTATCAGGAAAAGTATAGAATTTTACTTTATTCTTTGCTACCATCTACCTTTTTAATTCTTTCTTATGTTTTTAGTTATACCTCTATTTTATTTATTTATGTGGTGCTGACGATCAAACCCAATGTGTCATATATGTTAGGTAAGTGCTCTGCCACTGAGCTACAACCCCAGCCCCAATGCTTTTTATTCTTAAAATATGTCTATAATGGACATTTATTGATTTTGTAATTATAAAGTAGACATTACTATTAAGTGTGTATAACCCTTGGCTTATTAATTTTGTTCTATAATTATATTCTAGGAAATGATTTTTGAAAGCAAAAAATTATTATTTACATAAAATTTTGTAGTTGAATACATGTTAAAAAAAGAATTTTGTCTAAAATCCAAATATTTTGACCAAGTCCAATATGACTTATTCTTTTGAAAGGTACTTAGGAGTCATTGCAATAATGATGATTAAGGTTATGGAGTCCCATTATTACATGCTAAATGTAATTCTAAAACCTTTGAACGTATTGTTTTTTATTATAAGAATAATTCAGTGAGGTAGGAACTTTTATTTTTCTTCATTTTATAGATGAGAAAACTAAAGCATCAAAGCAAATTGTCCAATGAAAAGTTTGTGATGATGTGCACAGACACTTATTTTGTCTTAGTTCGAGTTCCCCAGGAAAAGTATTTTGAAGATATAAGAAAATGGGGCACACTTAGGATCAACACTGGATGGGAAGCAAAAGTAGGGTAGTACTGAGAGAAGAGTCACAAATGTGATACAGATGTGATACAGCCAGTGTAAAGGTCTCAACAGACTCTGTAGTCAGCTCTTTGGTTGAGTTGGTCTTCCTGGAATGTCTTAAATGGAAGATGACTGAGCTTTTAAACCTCTGTGTGGAATAGTTATTGATGGAGAGGTGCAGCAGGAGGAGAGAAGATATGACTTTGATGAGCCAGGTCTCTGAATGAAAGCATTCTCTTATGGTGCCTCAGCTGAGGCCCTGGCCAACCAACCCTTCTAGCAAGTGAGGGAATGAATGATTGCCCTGGTCCTGAAAGGGAGATTGGGGCTCACAAAGCATCTACTGAAACCATAGTTAAATTCATATAAGGGAAAAATGCCAATATTTATAAGTGTATTTTATGTGTTTTTATATTTTTAACCTACATAAACATATGATACATCCATCTATATACAAACCAGCACTTATACACATACAGATATATGAATGCTTAGATTGAAAGTGACAAAGCTTCATGGTAGAAAACAAGTAATTCTTTTCCTATAAATTAAATTACCTCTTTTATAAATGCACATACTTTCTTTTAAGACAATAGATACTCTGAAAATTTCCTCTTGTCAAATGAATTGAGAAAAATTCCATGTTTGTAAAATTTTTCTAGTAGGCATATCAGAGAACATAAAACAAAAGTTGTATCAGTGGAAGAAGCTCATGATTTAAATAGACTGTTAACTTCATATTTGAATAATAGGTATAACTATAGTCAGGTCAGGTACTTCATGTGTACTTATGAAAGTTTCACATAATAAAATCTAACTTTCTTAGTACTCTTAAGAAGTTCTGTAATTAGAAATTTCCCTTTCAGCAAAACCTTCAAAGACAAAATCCATTCATTCACAGTTAGCTAATATGAAGTGGTAGACCACAATTAATTTATTTCTTGAGTTAACCTAATAGATTTAAAATTTTACCTTTAATTTCCTCCTTTTTTTTTTGCATTCTCTTTTCCCATGAAAAAGTGGAGAGAATCAAGAAAATAAATGGAATTAAAAAACCTAGAGTCAGAGAGGAGGAGGAAATCATCTAGATTAATGGCGGGAACAGCTGCTTCTGGGCGTGTCAAGAGTACAATTTAGCTCAGCCTCGGGGCAGCTTTCAATATTCTTGACCAACACCAAGGTGCCAGTTGCAGATTGCCTCTGGCTATTGCAGAGATCATCTCCACAAATACAAACTGGTCTTTTACAATTTTCTCATCCTTGCTCTGAGCTCTCTCTCCTGTGCTATGCTCTTGGGAGACCCAATATCAATTTGACATAGTAACTTTAGGCACTCCTTCTCTGTTTTCTTCTTGGTGCTTTTAAAGCCAATGCTTCCTTCTAATCCAATTTGTTTTCTCCATATCATTGCTGTGCTGGGCACTTGTGATTGGGAAACCAGGAAAGTTGGCTAGGCCTTATTGATCTGACCTATCAAGAAAACACTTAAGTAGTAACTTGAAGGGACATATGTGGTGAGGACATAAATGTCTCAAAAGTCACATTCTTGGATGGAAATTTGTTACAATGTTGGACATCCAGCATTCAGATTTTTATGAAATTTTTATATTTGGGGATTTTTCTCCACTGTAGAAGTCTTGAAGGAGCAAATCATAACTTGTGGGATTAAAAATGCTACAGCACAGGCATTTGGCCTGAGCTCTGTCAAGCAGACTCACATGTCTGGGGTTCAGATTTGCCTAGGCCAGAGTTGGAGTTGGTGTCACAAACAAAAAAAGGGACAGAGAGCTTGATCTCCGTCTTTGATGTTGACAGAAGTGGTGAGGGCTGAATGGACTTCCAGGGCAGAGTGGCATCAAAAATAGGATTTGTTTCTATGGTCATTAGTGCTCTGCCTTTGGGACACACTTTTTGGCTTCTCCTTGGGGGGAAACAAATGACTAGTCTTGACCAATGTTTTGTCAATAATGCAAGGGATAGTGTCACTTATGTCTCAGAGTATTTAATAGCTGCTGTGACATCCTCCCTAGCCACAACGAACAGTAAAATTCCAGATACTGGCTTCCATCAGTCTGGGTCCCAGGGTGGGAAGAATGCAGAGCAGAGTTGCCTGGGACCTGTGACCGGCTATCAGTGTCAGTGAGAAACAGCTTTTGCTGCTTTAAGCTGTAGCACGTCCTTGCTCATCACGACTGATGTAGTGGGCACCGCAGCAGTGTTGATGGCATGACAGTGACAGCTTGGCTGATCGGTGTCTGGGTAGTGTCCTTATCCATGCCGTTTTGAAGCATGGTTTGGGACTATTTCCAGAACATACTCTTCATCCTGACTCTTCATCCTTTTCAACATTTCTGTGAACTACCTGGCATCCTTTTACTAGACTCCCTGGCTAAAACAAGCAGAGTCAGCACAAATCTTTCCACCACAACTTCTAAATAGCTTGAATTCCTTTAGGGTCTTGCTATGGTATTTCTCTTCTATAAATTTGTATAAAATCTTTGGAGGCTATTGATTTTTAAAATCTAAGTCTCCTCTTGAGAGTAACAAATTTCATAAATTCGCTAAATGTATGAAAGATGTGCAGGCTACTTTTCTCTAAATTTATTACTTTCAAGTATCAAGGGGTTATATGAGTTCTTGTACAGAAACATTTGATGAATAAACATCCTTGACCCTGTTTTCCTTAATTATGCTATTAACCTCAATAATATCCCTTCTCACCCTTTGTTGCCCAGATTGAACCATCCTGATCTCATTATGCTGACCATTCAGAGAACAATCCACAATGGGCCTTGGGGGATTCCAGGGTTGTGTCGGTCATTAAAAATCAAGTTCATCCATTGTTCTTCCCTTCCTGACCACTGCTGGCTAGGAGTTTGCAAACTGTAGAGAAGCCCACAGCAAACTTCAACTGTGCCAAGTCATCTTGATCTCCATTAAGTAATGTTTGGATTAGACAACTCCTCATGTTCCTTCCAGCTCTAAATTTGGAGGATAAAGTTCTTTCTTTTCTAAGTAAAAACTGGTAGCTCAGAACCTATTTGACTGTAAACATAAATTTTGGGGCTTGTTTTTTCTTATTTTACCTTTGTTCATTTTGAATGATGGCACCTCCTTGAACCTTGGGTGCTTTCCCAATAGAGTTTTTCAGTTGTGACAAGATTGACATTGGAGACTCGATGATTCTTTGTTGAAAAAAGTAGGGGCTGTGGTTTTCATTGTAGAGCCCTTAGTAGCATCCATGACCTCTACCCACTAATGCCAGTTTTCCCTCCCCAAAAATTATGATGGTCAAACATGTCTCAAGACATTGCCAAGTATTTCCTGAGGGCAAAATTTCTCCCAGATGAAAATCACACCTTAAAGAATCTCCATTAACATGGGATTTTACTTTCTAAAAGTCCTGTTTCACTGTCAAAGTTGAGACTTTCACTCTGTACTGCCTCCTTTAGATAATTCATAAAAATATTTAAGTTAATTCCAAGTAGTAAGGAAATAGCAACATAATCACTCATCTTAATTGGCCCTGAACTTTTAACATTATGAGGATGTAATCATGGGCTACACATAAACACAGTTTTCAAGACAGGAATATCATGTCATTCTCTTTATATTTCAAACATGAACTCTTTTATAGAATTTTAGCATTTTCAAACTATTTTAAATCCCAAATAAGAGGGTGAGCTAATTCTCTTTTTTTCTTTTTCTTTCTAAAAAAATACAATATTCTGTCAAGAGGCTTAAACTGTTTTTAAGTGTTCTCTCTGTAGAGGAATTAAGCTTTTATTATTCTGTGTATTTAGTGATCACACCACTGTTGGTGATAAAAATCTCTGTTGTCAGAAGAACTTATTTATTACTTTTCCTTGTTCCTATTCTTGTACCCTTTGACCTGGAGGCAACTGGCAATCAAAGCACGAAATAGCTAGCAAGGGCCCAGAGTGACAGCTGACAGATTTGTTTGGGTGGCAGGGCATGTGTGTGTGTGTATGTGTGTGAGAGAGAGATATATCCCTGCCTGTATATAGTCATCTATAGTCATCTAGTGCTTCTTCTTCTCTCTCTTTTTTTTTTTTTTTTGGTGTGGGAGACAGATGTCCACCCTGATAATCTTTACTGATAACCCCGTAACTAGAAATTGACTTGCTACCTATGATAAAGTGAAAACGAGGCTGAGTCAGATAAAGAGGAAATGAAATAGAGTCTGTAGAGAAGAAAATGAGCATGGAGTCAATAGGTGAGAAAGAAGGCTGCTGCACAGTGATTCAGGATTATTTGATCAATGCAGGGGAAAATGCAGGGGGAAATAACAGGCAACCCAGTTGTTTAGTACTCTATCTACAAATCAGTCAGATAGCTGTCTGTGAAATGATTAGCTATTTCAGTGTTGAGTGGGTAATGCTATAGTGAGACAAGCAGGAAATGTGAATGAACCACAACAACTCAGGTCACAAGGCAGTTGTGCAGATAGATGCTATTTGGACCATCTATCTACTCACAGTAAAAATGGTGTGAGACATGAGACGCTCTGATTTTAATATAATTTTTGTATTAGTGCTACCCATCAGTATTATGTATATTTAAAAATATCATGTACATTTTGCATTGTTTCAGAATAAACAGTAAACTGAAGAGAGCACAAAAAAGCAAAAGACAAAAAGAGGCAAGATTTTCTTAAGAATATAAACATGGGTTCGAAAACTAATGGGAAGGCAGCGGTCAGAAGAAAGAGGGAGTTGGAGCAGGATGGTTACTGGGAAGAAGTATATCATCGTGAGCACTAGATGTTACCCCTTTCAGTTTTAGGGTAGCTCCAAAATTATCTTCTGAAAGTGCTGTTTGCTTTTATTCAAGTCTGACTTGGGAATATCTTTTAACTAAATTTATTATTTTGCTAAGTCAAACTTAAAAAGAGCTGCTTTGTTTTGGTTTCTAACAAGTTTTGAAATATTTTCATCATATGCCTGAAGATATGTTTTACACAGCAGGTGTTAAGGATCCAGTGAGGTCTGTTGGACAAATGATTCATAAATATGTGTTCCCATGCTGTACAATAGTTGAATAGAACCACACAGATGGAGCCGCCCTATTCTATTGAGGAAGTGGTATGTGTTTTTGTAAAAACTGTGATACACATGGTTTTTAGCCAAGGAGCCAGACTCTGAGAAAGTTTTTGGAATAATATACTTATGTTGTACTGATTTGTGCAGTGGGAGTGTGATGTAAATATACCCTTATTGCATATTACAGAAAGGCCTGGGAGGGTCTTAATAAAAGAAATTTGATACATCTCAGGGGAATTATGAAAAGAATATAGGTAAAATAGATGCTACTGATGAAAAAGCTGTTATTTTCTATTTTTAAAGTGATGAAGATTAAGAAGTCAGCTTGAGTTCTTGGGTGAAGGATATGTTAAAACAAATAGAGAGTGAAAAAGATCATCTTTTGATTCTCGTATATTCTGAGTGGTAACAAATGTCATACTGGTGAGCTAGAAACATGAATGTTTCCTCAAGGACTGGAAATGGGGGTGTCTAGGGCCTTTCTAAATCATGTTTTAGCTAAAATTAGTAACTAAAATGACAAGGTTAAAATACCTAGACTGTGTATCCAGGAAACATCTTTCTGATTTCTCTCTCTCTCTGTGTGTGTGTGTGTGTGTGTGTGTGTGTATTCAGAAAGGATGACATATCTTGCCCCAATATTTTCTTGAAAACACCCTATTGTTTGTCCCCACATTTTGCTGAGCATTTCATCATCATGCAACCATTCAAGGTGAATAAACTCCAGGAGCTGATGGGGTAGGACGCTGACTTCTAGGAAGAGCAGTTCAGATCTTATTCTACATGCACAGAACACATATTGACTATATGCACACTTGATTATCAAAGGGACCAAAATCAGCAAAGATATTCAAGGAAGGTTCAGAGGCAAGAGTGTGAAGAGAAGGAAAATAGTGTTGTTTACTCTTATTCTTCTCTGTAGAAAGACTATAAAATCATCTGTTGTAGAGTGATCCAAGAATGAAATACATTGGCTTGGCATTTTCCTGAATAACTTATTGTTTGATGGCTTTTCTTGGTTAATTGTGCTGCTTCTTGGTTAATTGTGTTCTGTTAGCTTGAAAGTAAAGGCCAATAAAGGAAAAAAATCACAGTTCCCACTGAGCACAGGTGAAGGCAAACCTTTGATTAGTGACTATAACAGTAACTTAAGTGTTTGTCACTATTTTTGACTTGCTTACTGGATTTATAATTTACATGAAAATGGTTGATAGGCGTGCAGCTGCTGGATTCCTCAGCTGGCTACTTGGTGTTTTGGAAGCTTTATTTCGGTGAATTCTGGAAATGCATCTTCCATCCTCCCTGCTTCTGATTTCCTATTTCCCTTGCATGCACAATTACTTTTAAGAACCATGTTTCCCTTTGTGGGTTAAGTGGTTCAAAGTAGTGAACCCATATTTTGAATGGTATAGATGATATTTATTTTTGTTCATTAGAACTTTATGTGAAAGTGATGAAAATTTTTAAGACATTCTTCATGCTGATTTATTTTCTACATGAAGAAAATATGTATGTACAGGTGTGTGTCTGTGGGAAAAGGGACAGAAAGGAAGAGAGAGGAGAGAGAGCACAGACAGACTCTGATAGGTTTTCTTCTGGGACTATAGACAAATTGATCAACCACCTGTATATTCCAATGACATTTCTGTTAGATTTTTCTTTACTTCTCAATGCTCAGTTTCATAAGTTCCATGTGTCATTTCTGGCCTAAAACAGCTAATACTTCTCCCAGAGGTGTCTGATTTCAAATAGTGATACATATGAGACAATATGGGAACGAGACTCAGTAGGAGACAGACCTTCACCTCTTTATTATTTTTTCTTTCAAATACATGAGAATAGGAAGTAAGTTTTATTACTATAAACAACAAAACATTTGAATGGCAGCTGAGGATTAGCTGTCACCACCATTTTTCAGAAACATACCTTGAGATTCACATGACATACAATGTTGAATTAGAGTTAGTACTTATACTGTTTAAGGTACTAAAGATTTAATGTAGATAAAAATTATGTACTGTAAAATCATGCATTGTTCATAGATCTTTTCCTCTGTGATTAGTGATCATATTACCAATGAAAATGATAGTGTCAACATATATATTGAAAGCAAACATGACATTTATGTCTTATTAATTGTAATATTGGCCTTATATAGTGTGGGATTTGAAGTAGGAGGAAAAGAGGAGTTAAGGATGAAGAATAGAGTATTTTCCTAAGCACATGGAAGCATGGTATTTCTATTTAATGAAATGAGTAAATATGGGTAGGAGAGGTTGGAGAGAAAAATCAGAAGTTAATTATGGGATGTTTTAACTTTGTGATGTGTAAGTGGGTTGATAAGGACCTGGATGTTTGTTTTATTTTCTTGGGAATCAAGTAAATAAAAAAAGCACTTGGCCTAGTACTTCTGGAATAAATGACTGAACAGGATTCAGAATAGAGGATCAGTTTGAGACATAAACTTTGCTATTGTCAGCATATAGTTGCATTTAAATTCAAGGTTTAAATGAGATTACTAGGGGTGAGACTATCAGGAGAAGAGAGAAGAGAGGCATAAATGTCAAGAATATGAGTACTGGTTCTTACTGATCTTCAGAATTCTGGAAAAGGGAGATAACTTTATCTCAATATCTCTGTATCTATCTTTTTATCCATATGTACATATACACCTATATCTATAACTGTACTGTTATCATTTAGATATTAAGTGTCCCCTAAAAGTTCATGTGTGAGAAAATGCAAGCAAGTTTAGAGGTGAAATGATTGAGTTATGAGAGCTTAACCTAATCAGTGTATTAATTTACTGATAGGGTTTAACTAGGTGATAGCTGTAGGCAGGTAGGGTGTGGTTGGAGGAGGCGGGCCATTCAATGCCTTTGGAGTATATATTTTGTTGGTGGTGAGGAGAGTCTTTCTATGCTTCCTGGTGTGATGTCCTGGGCTGTTTCCCTTTGCCACACCATTTTGCCATGATGTTCTGACTAACTTTGGGCCCATAGCAAAGGAGCCAGCTATCTATGAACTGAGACCTCTGAAGCTGTGAACCCCAGATAAACTTTTATCCTTAAAAATTTCTGTTAGTCAGCTTTTACACTGCTATGACCAAAAGACATGACAAGAACATATACATATGCTTTTATCTTATCTCTGTATCTAAATGTACCTCTCTGTCTACCCATATCCATATGTATATTTATATCAATATTCATTTTCATATCTATATCTTTATGGAAATAGACACACACATGCATATGCATTGCAATATATGCAAAAGGGATTACAATATCCTTGATCTTTTGTTGTTTGTGTTTTCAATTTAGTACTACCCCTTGGAGATTTTTCCATGTCATCACATCTAGCTCCACCTCATTTTTTTCCAGTGGCTGCATGATGTTGTATTGTTTTGAAACTCAACAGTTTGAATAAACAGTTCCCCACTGACTAACATTTAAGTTATTTAGATTATTTGCTATTACCATTAGTGTTCCAGGAAACATACTTTCCCTACATCAGTGCACATATGTAGATGTGTATCTACAGATGTGTATCTATATATTTCTACAGATAAATTTGTGGGTTAAAACTGCATGCATGTTTAAGTTTGAAAGACATTACCAAAATGCTTCACCACCAGGGTGCCCTTTCATTCATAGTATATGATTTTTTTTAAGGACTCAAGAGTTGAATGATTATTGTGTCAGCTGCTTTATTTGTGTACAATCAAAACAGTGACTGATACAAATCAGAGAGAAGAGAGTATATGAATTGGTGCCAGAAGGAAAGACAGGTCACCTTTCATAGCCATGGCTCCATGAATGCCCAAACTAGGACACACTTTCATTTATTGTGATAAAATCTTCATTTAAAATTTCTCGCTTCAATAAATATGAGCCAAACTTGCATGTTAGTATTTAGAATTTAATTTTATGATGGACTTGTGAAAATTGATTAGCTATTCAGACATAAGCCAGTCTATATACTCATACTTTATTACCTATTATAACATCAAATGAAACAGTGTTAAATATTAAGAACTAAATAATCAAAACACTGAACATCCACCATTACCATCACTACCACAGTAGTCGCAGAAACTAAAACACCCACTCTAGACATGAGTGTATGACTGCGGTGTTAAGAGGGCTTTCAAAAAAAAAAAACAAAGGGTAGATAGAGAAGATAATAAAGTTAGTGAAAATGAATATTTTTGCACAAAATAATCAAAGACATTAGAAAATCATGTGAGAAATGTAAAAAGAAAATGTAAAAGCGAGGCTAATATTGTATATATGAAATTTTAAATCAAACATTTATGGAAATTTTATTAAACTAAACAAAATATTATGACTTAAAATGGTACAAAGCATGAAAAACTGCATGAAATAGTAAAATTATAAACAATATTATTGGAATAATATTGCTGAATTTCACTAGAAACAAAATAAACACAATTAAAATGATATACCACATTTAATCTATCACCTAAAAAAAACTACATAAAAGCTGCCAAGAAAATAGTGTGGTATGTAAGAATGAAGTAAAATGGATATTTTTTTTGTGCATTGTTGGTGGCAGTTTTAGAAACTAATATAATAATGTGTACCCTACACAATTTTACTATTTTTATCTTCATATAAATTATTTTCTCGCTCCTAAGAAGATGATATATAAAATAAAATAAAAAATTAATCATTAAAACTATTAAAAATAGCAATATTCATAAAGCAATATTTTTGATTCTACCTAAATATTTAATAATAAGAAAGTTCAATGTGAATATAACTGGTAGACTAGTATGCATAATTTAGCATTGCTTTAAAAGAATACATAATAATAACAATATGACTTACATAACAAGTAAAAAATACACAAATTCTAGTGAAAATTATGATTTGATCTTTGGGAAGAAATGCTGATCAATTTTCAAAAAGGAAATATAAAAAATAGTTTCTATGTTGAGTTAGTGGATCACATAGTAGTTATTTAATAAATATATACTTCTGAATTTTTGATATATTCTTTAGTTAGAATGTACATTTTTTGGCAAAATATATTTTAAAACCATAATTCCATGAAATAAAAAATATCTTTTTGTCTTATAAAAATCCACTCTGATCCTTGCTTTTCAACTTTAGAGAAAGAAATAAACTTTAACGTCCAGATTCTGAGGCTTCTCCTTAAATTCATATGATAGAATGTCCTTAATTTTGCCTCTTAGAGGATTTTCAGGGTTTTCCAGTCTTCAAAGCACTCCCCTCCATCGAATTTCAGAAATACAAATCCTGCTATTGTGTCTGTATTGTGTTAGTGCCAATTTTGAGAATACGAAGTGACAACCCCCACCTCCACTTGAACCTGTGTAAATGCATCCATTTTAAAGTTTCTGAGAGTGTAAACCATGCTCAGTGCTTTGAATTTGCAGAGAATCTATCACCAGGACTGGCAAACTGCCAAGTACCATGCCCCAGCGTAGGGAACAGAACGAGAAAATTGAGGCATTAAATAAGTTGCCCACTGTAGGGCAGTTGAAAAGAAAATTGATACTCAAAATTCCCACTAAGTGATCTCCAGGTCTTTTAGATTTTTCAGACTACTAGAATACATTGAAGTGTTTAAATTTGTTCTATCTTATGACCACTGAGTTAGCTGAATTAATACTTGGGAATGTGAATGACAGTAGGACTGACAGCAAAGTTTCCCTTGAGGGGAACTTAAAATAGGAGTAGCATTGTAAAGATGAGGACTTTCCAATATACCTTTTCTTCATCTGGCTCCCTTAAGATCAAGGCCTCAGGAGTTTTTACCAGACTGAATCATGAGTCAGTATAGAGATTAATTAATAGAGTAAATGTAAGTGTCCGTGTATATAGGTTTAAGTATATTGCATACAAATATAATACTTTTGCACATATATAATTCTAAGATATGCCACACACCTTTTAAAAGATAAGTTTAAAGATGATATTTAATTTGTTAAAGCATAGAAATTGGTAGGTTATTTCCTGTCCCAACATATCAAACCTCCCAATAGTTATCTAATTAAACTAATTATGAAATACAATATTTGCTTATTTAGAAAATGCAAAGCTAGTCTTTCATCTTCAAAATAGTTTCGGACCTTAATTTATTCTGATATGCAGGTGTGTATTTGTCATTGGTGCATTAACCTCTGAAGTGTTCTTTCTATGTTTTCCTTTGAAGATTAAAATATAATGAATTAACTAGGTAATACGTGTGTTCTAGGTTTTGACATTGATTCTTCACGTTCGTGACAGAAGTCTCACAAAAATGCATGGGCTTGCCATCATTTGGAATAGCGAGCAGCTTATAAGTACATTTCCCTGGAGACCTAATTGGGTTATACATTTTTTAAGAGACACCTAGCACCACCAGTAAGTTACAGGCAGTCTCCAGCATCACAGCTCTTCCATCTGGCCTGAGTTTTGCCACCTCCATTTGCACATCTCCACATGAGGAACACTCTAGGAACTAAAAACTGTTCTCTCCTTCATTATGCATGTGGCGTGCAATGCAATTTACCACCTAACAGATGTCGTAGCTAAGTACCCAGGATTGTGTCATGATTCATTCATCTTAAGACAATCTGCTTCAGAAATGCAAGGCTTTTTATAAATTGGTAGAATTTGGCTTTTGAGTAATTCTATAAAATGCTGTCTGTTTATAATTTTAATTTTTTCTTGAAACATAATTACAGACTTCAGATTGTTTTTACAGGTTAGCTGCCTCTTTTGGTTCCATTTCGAATAAATCTGCCTCTGAAAAAATAATAAAGAGCATCAATTTTGTTTCCTTCCTTGCTTTTTTTCCAAAATGTTTATTCTGTGCATCAACCTAAAATTTAGGTTTTGATGTCTAGGCAAATCTGGTGAAACACTATATTGCTGCCCTCATAATGCAGGCAAGAAATTCCTGCCGGGTGGTATTTTACATAATATTGTCATTAAACATGGTCTATCTTCAGTGGAAGAAGCAGACGGTAATAAGTCAAATAGGGATGAAGAATTATCTGAATCTGAGGGGGTACACTTGCAAATGAGTAACTGAAATTATTATTAAAAGTAGAAATATGACATCCAGATTAATAGAGTAAAAGGTTGAAAGAAATGTTTAACTATTGGGAGTAATTATCGAAGGCTTCTTCGTAAAAGAATATGTTACATAGTCTCCTATTTTTGGAGGCTTATTTTTCTATGCTAGAATAAAGAACCCATAGATTCTTTGCTGCAGCTGTTTCGGGCTTGATTAATCTAAGTACTGTAACCATAAAAGGAAAAGTAGCTTAATTAAAAAATGTTAGAGCAGAATAGAATACATTTACAATAATTTCCCTTCTCTTTTTGGCTAAATGCAAGAAAGAACATCATCCTTTCTTTCAGAGGAAGCAAATCAATATCTGTGCCTTTGCAATTACCCTCGAGGCCCAATGTTATACGGGCGGGTGCACAAACAAAGGAATCATAGGTTAAAAACCATATCCTTCAGCATTAAAAAAGAAGAGAACTGTTTAAGTCTTGCTACATTTATTTCTGTTCCCTTCCCCCAGTTAAACACTATCATTGCAACTTTCAACCTTAATCTTGTTAAAAACATTTCTACCAAATATATAAGCTCACTCTTTATTGCCTGATTCTGTTTTTAATTCCCCCCCCAAAGGTTCCAAGTTGATTTCCTTGTTACATTGAGGTAAATATGTCACAAAGGGCTGATGATTAGATTGTGTATAAAATGAATTTATCCTTTTATATTTACACAACTTTTGCAAAGCATGAGGCAAAACCACAGCAGGATAGTTTCCCAGTCAGGACTTCTGTTTTTCTCTCCTGTGACTTTGGAAATTGATTTCCTATGTGCATTTGTAGAAGCCCTATGGGAGATAGTTGTCTTATGATTGTGCTATCAATTGCTTTCAGTAAGTACCTGTAATGATAGGCTATGATGGGAGAGAATTCATAGTCTCAACTAGAACAGGTGGATATTTAAAAATTTGATTGTATGTTAGTAAAAGTTCTCTTTTTGAGAAGTTTGGCAAAATGTCTAAAATTTTTTTCAATAGTCACAACAGAAAAAGAAACTGTATTTGACAGTGCTTTGTGGTATTAATCATAAAGATCTATAATTCTAATATCATTGTGTTACCTTCCCCAGCAATTATCTCAATTGATTTAGCATATAACCAACGTAGTTCCACTGTGGTTACTTTGCATCATGTCTGAGATGGATTACAATCCAGACACAATTTATTTCAGCAGACACAATTTATTTATTTTCCCATGAAAAACTGAATCATTATCTTCAATTCTGCCCTAAATTTGGTTTAATTTTAGAGGATTTTTTTACTACTCTATATGAAAATAATAGAGCATTTAATAATGCTCAATAACACTGTATACAGAATAAAACCAAGTACCACCCACTGTTATGCTCCCCAGAGTACATATTAAAGGCAAAACCAAACATAACCCACAAAATTAAGAAGAGGAATGGGACCAAACTGGACTATACAATAGAAAAACATTTTATTCCTTTTGCTTAACTTATATTATGGGAATGTATAAAGCCATCCATATTCCTTATATAAAATGAAAATGATACTTTGCAAATTTTTCATGAACTGATGGAAGAGGCAATTTGGTTGTTACATTTTCTAATTCTTTTCTTTTGACTGAATTCAAATCAATGATTTGAATATGTTTGAGGAGAAATTCCATTGTTTTTAGAAACACAAAAGGAATATCACAATTCTTTTTATGCCATGAGAGCAGTTTATTGATTATTTCTTCTATGAAAAAGATATATGCCTGTTATTCATTGGGCTCCTTTTGAATAAGAAGGTTCAAGATGTAGAATGAAGTGCTAAGGAAGAATAAATTCTCAAGTTGTCTTGAGATGCCCTTGAGTTGACTAAAAACATCAGAAACCTAGAAAGTATTCTGAGCTAACTTCAGGTACATGTCTTATACAAAGTTTGCAATACAGAATAGCTGCACTGAAGGATTTGCTAATAGAGGAGAATCTAAAATCCCTGCCAAGTTATTTCTAGCAAAAGACTTGACTAGGAAGAAGCAATACAATGTTTCTTCAGTCTGCACTTTCTGTTAGATCTCTAGTCTCATATTCTCCTTCCCTCTGAGCATAAGCAAATGATGTAAGTAGGTGAGGCACAACAGATGAGGCATGTATGTTTGAAATTAATAATTGAAATTTTAATGAAAAAATGCAAGGAAATGTACACATTTGTGAGAGCATATAGAGGTAAGTCTTGTGCCAGCACATAGAGATAACTCTCTGGTTCTGTAGATAGGTCCTAGAAGGTTAGCAGGACACTTCTGTTCCACTTGCTATCTGTTTGAACAAGTTATTTAAACCCTTTGTGTTTTAGTTTCCTCAGCTGAAAAATGGTAATTACAAGAGTACCCACCTCGTGGGTTGCTGTGGGAATGGACAAGTTGAGCATATAAGTCCTGTCACACGTGAAAGGTTATGTGAGCATTTATTGTTATGCATGCTTATTCTGTTGCTTCTTTATCATTTTTCCCTGTTTTATGCACACATATACAAAGATGTATACAAATATGCTAATTAATAAATATATTATCAAAATGGATTAGGAGTATAGAAGCTCCAAAAGTTGGATAATTTGAATTTGTCCATTGAGAAGTTCTCTCTGCCTTTTCTATTTTCTCTGTACCCCAGGAGGCTGATCCCTACAAATGACACAAATAGTCCTCTGGGTCAGATTTGTCTAAGGGAAGTTGATGACTGGAGATTGGAAAGATGAAGGAGAATGAGGCCACAACATTTATTTCTCCACGTCCTCCCTGTTGGAATGTTGATGCTTAGCTGTGTTCCTCTGCTGAAAACCATAGCTCCTGTTCTTTCAACTATAGCTCCCTGGCTCCTTTCAACCAAGGAGGTGATAGCTCCTACTCCTGTTAGCACCAGTGTATTTAATCATCTCTTATTTGTGTGCTCACAGGTTTGTAAATTATTTTCCTCAATCACCCTGCTTTTTGAATGTAATCATCTCTTTTTTTGCTGGACTGTGACTGATATCAGCTCTTACTTAAAGTGATTTAATACCTTCTTTCCTATTTCCTTAAGTCCTGTTGAAATTATAGAAGTCACAGTAAAATAATAATAAATCCATAAAAACCTGGATATCCAGTGAGGTGGAGAGCAGCAGAGAAGTTCAATGAGTAAATTCCACATTGACAGTGAAAGCAAGCTGAACTAAGGGCCATGCATTCCTGTACAGGTGAACTTCAAAAATAATTTATTTTTTCCCTTCATAATGTTTGGAATAATCTGTACTCAGAACAGAAGCAAGTTAAATAGTAGCCAGTGGGGTTGGCCTCCAGTTACTAATAGGATAAAACATTTGAAGCAGTCCTTCCCTTGAAATGGCTTCCCCAAGAATAAGCAGTGAGTATAGCCCTTTGAAGAGGATGTTTGATGTAAGAGATATCTAAAATACCTTTTGCAGGCCAGAAAAACCAGATTGGTCTCCAGGTTACAGGTGGAATAAAGAGGCATCTGTCTGGAATGTCTCTGGTGAGGTTGTGCCCATAGATTGATTTGTAGTATAGACAGCTTATTGAAATACTCAGACAGCATGAAAATTGTAGCTTTCTTATTCCTAGTTATTGGGAAACTAAATACATATAGTTATCACAGAGAGGAAAAAACAAGTACGATGAGTTGAAAATTCAGCATTAAGAAAAATATAAAATGATCTGGTAATTTGGTTTATTAGAATCTACGAAACCAGATTTTCTCTGTTCAAGCATTACATGAATATATGCAGACAAAATTCTGGAAAAAGTGACTTTCTAGATTCACAGAAACTTTATAGTACTATCAGAAGTCAAGAATGTATTTCTCAATATAAATGTATGGTGATTGAAGTGAGGATAATAAAAAAAAATGTGTGTGTGTGTGTGTATGCATGGATGGACTCCTTAGTGCTATTCAAGGTATATTTACAAGCCTTGAAAAGTAAAGTGATGGTGTTCTTAGGGTATTTCCTATTCCTTCACTTAGTAACCTATTTTTTTTAATGTACTTTGTTCTGGAAGGAATATAAATAATATGCATTTTATGGTTTATAAGGTTTACATTTTAAAGTAAATAAAACTTGCCCTTTCTCTTTTACATAGTGAATGTAAAGAACACTTTGTGGTAGTACGAATTAATTTCTGTCCTATAGTAACAACAATAGCAGTTTAAAACCACCATCTACACAACCTAAAACACTCTGGAACATGTGGTCATTTTAAAATAGCTTAGACACTTCTGAATATTTAAACATGCTTTAAATATGGTTTGAAGTGGCAGAATTTATTATTATGAAATCATTTTTAAACAAACTTAACATTATGTTGTTTTAACTTCTTCTCCAACCAAAGCAAAACAAACCAAAGCAAAGCAAAAACAATAATAAACAAAAGGCATAAAAGGAGAAGAAAGAGAAAAATTCAAAATGGTTAAGAGAAGTAAATAAACTCGACATAGTGTTTTGGTGTCTGAGTTATGTGGTTAATATCAGTCACACAAATGCTTTTGAAAAGTGTAAGCCAAGTACACAAACAAAAGAAGTTTATAAAATAGCATAGCTTTGTGGGGGCTTACTTCTCTGAATACCAGAAGCCTCAGTTCTCATCCTGTGAGTGACTCTTAGGGTATCAGCAATAACATTCTCCAGTCTTTCTCCAAACAAAAAAGATAAGCATATTAATTTATCCTAAATGGTGATAATTCTCCTAGATCCTAAAGAGGACCTTGCTATCAGGTTTCCTGAATTGTCTTCAGAGTGCTTGACTCATTAAAGGCTTTTAAAGATTGTTTCTCTGGCACAGACATTGGATAAAGTTGGGGTTTATTAGGTCCCAAATATCCACTGATGCTTTTAGGTTCAGAATAAGAACATTGGAATTTTGTTAACATCTTAATTTTGTTAATTAACTTCCTAGTTTACATGGACAAAACAAAGTGAATATAAGCTTTAACTCAGTCTCCATTAAGAAACACTTCTTTTTGAAAAGAAAATAATTCTTATTGTGGTAAGATACATGTAACATAAAATTTGTCATTCTAGCCATATTTAAGTGTATGGCTTAATGGGATTGCGTACATTCACATGGTTGTGCAAACATTACCAGCATCTCTCTCAGAACTTTTTTGTGTCCCCAAACTGAAACTCTGTATTCATTAAAAAGCCTCCATTTCCTCTCTTTCCTCAGTACCTAGCAGCTACCATTCTATGAAATTTGCTACTCTGTTTACCTCATGTAAATAGAACCATACAGAATTTGTCCCTTTGTGTTTGACTTACTTTATTTTAAACAATGTCTTCACATTTTACACGTTATAGCATATGTCCGAATTTCATTTCTTTTTAAGGGTGAATTAACATTATTTATATGTATATACCACATTTTTTATTCATTCATGTGTTGATGGGTACTTGGGTTGTTTTCACATTTTGGTTAGTCTGTATAATGCTGCTATGAACATTAGCATACAAATATCTGTTCAAGTTCCTGCTTTTAATTTGCCTGTTTGTATCCAGAAATGGAATTGCTAGATCATATGGTAATTCCATGTTTAATTATCTTGGGGAACTTCCATGCAGAGGCTATTCTCCACAAAGGCTGAACCACCTTATATGTCCACCAACAATGTAACAGGGTTCTGATTTTTCCATATCCTGCAAACTCTGGTTATTTTTCCTTCCCCTCCCTCCTTTCCTCCCTCCTTTCCTTCCTTCCTCCTAATGACTGGGAAGTGATATGTCACAGGGATTTTGATTTGTATTTTTGTAATGATTGGTAACGTTGAACATCTGAAAAGAAAATAATTTTGAAGTTTGTTTTTAATTTTAAACAAAATTAGACACAGAGAATTGAAATTTCTTTTAAAAATACATTAGGTTGTATTTTATTTTTTAAAGAAAGGCTATTAAAATCATTACATATTAAATAAAAATTTAAATTGTATAGATAAAAGACCATCAAAACTAATTTTTTGATTGAAACAATGAAAAAATATTTTCTCACTTTATGAATTGCCAAGTTACTATCTTTTCTAGGTTATGTGAGCAGTAGATTATTTTTAGGCAAAAAAGTGTTCTAAAATATTTCTAAAAAATGTGAATAGCCAAAGCAAACAAGATATCAAACAAACAAATCATAGTGTTAACTATAGCAATATTTGAATATCAAGAAATGTCGAAGGAGTAGAGCATAAATTTTTTTATTTTAATTTTTTCATGAGATGAGGCAATGGCAATTTAAAGAGGTTGCAAAGTAAGTTAATGTTCTCATTTCAGAGATCTTTATTAATCTTGTAGATAAATAATGAGGAACATGGTTGGAAATAACATAAAGAGCAATGTTTAAGGCAAAGAATATGGTCTATTTGGAAACAGATGGCCTGTAAAAATCAAGCTTTATGAAGAAGGGTTTGGAAGAATTTTGCTGCTTGGATGTAAGAAGGCTATTTTTTTTTTTTTTTCTCTGAATATTTCCATTTGATCAGAGAAAGCTTTGTGGTGATATTTCTGAAGCTAGTGATTCTGATGCTGCCAGCCAAGGAGTTTCAATGGTTTTCTCTGAAAAGTAGTTTCATACTTCCTTTTCCAAGACAGTAAATTACCCAAACAAAAGTAACATGTGTAGTTTGCTGGAGGCCATATAAAGAAAGAGAGAAATGTGTTTGCGCAGCAACAAAAGACTGTGGCTTTATTGGCAACACCATCAAAGCTAATCCATTTGCTTGCCAAGGCAGTGTGAATCCATTGCAAGATGTGTCAAATCTGTTAGAGAAATAATTTTCCTGGAGCACCCACTTGCAGACTGCAGCTTTCTTCAAGTCTCCAATTGAGAGGGAAGACTTTCTATGACAGTGCAGAGCTGTTTCCCCCTCTGGTTTTCCTTCTTTCGGAACTTACATATGTAAGCAGCAATTTTCATTCTCATTGGTCAGCATTTTTTTCTGTCAACTCATTGAAAAGATTTACTTGGGAAGCCCTCTTCCAGCTGTCTGATTAACAACTACTTCTGATCTTAATGGGCTGGCATCACTTCAGATATGATTCCGATAATTATTTTGAACCATGTTAATCTACCAACTAGAAACATTCAACAACTGTTGTAGAAAACATGTTGGAGAATTATAACTAATATTCTGAGTTAGAAATTTCACCTCTGTCTTATGATATGGTAAATCTATGTTATGTGAGGCAATATAAATCCACAAAAATCTTATTTAGTTTCAATCCAAAGATTCTGCTCAATTTTGTAAGCTCTCATTTAAAGACAATGAAGGGTTTAAGCTAAAGCCCTTTTGCTTGTGAAGATAAACCTTACGTTGCAAACCACTGAACATCTTGTTATCTGGTTCAGCCTGCAGCCAGCTACGATGACACAAACAAGCAGGAAAAATCAAATTATAGAACCCTGTTTCCTGTTATAAAGTTCTTGATTTTTTTAACGTTCTTGATATAAAGGTTTAGATTATGTGAAAATTTATGTTGTGATTTATAAAATGTAATTCAATATCATCTACATTTTTAAGGGCATTTTTCATTTTATCTTAAGTGATATAGAAATGGTCACTGTTAAATGGAATCATACTCTAAGGTTTTGGAACTAGCAATAAGTTTCAGTTTGTGTATAATGTATATTTATTTGATCTTTTTCTTGTGGAAGAAAGATTTTAAAGATATGCACAAAATTTTTAGTTCTTTATATTTGCAGTTAGGTGATAAATTACCATATTTGCCAACATAATGAGACACTGTCTTATCTGTTGTATCTGAGTTATAAAATCTGGAAGAATATGAATTTTTTTGTGCCATTCATTTGATGCTGCTGCATTCTGTTACTGGGAGGTGATATCTTAAAATAATTGTGGAAAATGGTTTAGAAATCTTTGGTCAGAAAGGATATCGAAATGTCATTTAATCCTCTTTACTTTATTTAGGCCCCTGGACTTCAAAGCCAGGAAGGTATAAAGGAAGCCATACAATTACAGGAAAATAGTCATATTTTATTTTATCATTTAAGAACACACATTTATATTACCTTTAAAATGTACATAATATAGAATTACATTTGTATTCTATAATAAGCTTATTAAAATATACAAATCCTACAAAATTACTGTATAATAATGTTTAAAGACCCCTTCCTTTTTTAAAAAATAGTTTATAGTTATAGTGGAGCACAATACCTTTATTTTATTTATTTATTTTTATGTGGTGCTGAGGATTGAACCCATCGCCTCACACATGCCAGGCAAGTGCTCTACCACTGAGCCACAACCCCAGCCCAAGACCCCTTCCTTAAGCAGTAGTGAAATCATAGTATCCTGGAGAAATATTGAGGAAGCATATTAAGGATTTGTTTTGTAATCCTCAAACCATTTTTCAGTGCTTGTATGGAGTAGGTACTTAATAAATAGAATTGAATAGGTTTCCAGAATTTAAATTACTCTTCTTGATTATCTACTTTACAAACAATTTGGACAATTATAAAATATTCTCTTCCTATTTTCAATTATTTACGTTTAAAAATTTATTCAGTTTTATGAGCATATAAGCAAGTTTATTTTTGAGGAAGCAATTGAGAAAGACAGAGGGCTGTGTATGTGTTTGTGTGCATGTCTGTGCGTGCTAGTGTGTTTGGAAAGAAAGTATTCACCAAGTTAAAAATATTCTATCCAGGATTTTTTTTTGTGTTGAACTCTTTAATACCTGATTAAGATTTACACATTTAACGATGGTCAGAGAAGTAGCAGAAAATTTTAAATCTATGTAAAGATTGCAAAAGTTGCAGATATATCTGTGATTCAAATCTTATTGCTTACAAACAATATATCTATATTCATTTTCTTATGACATTTGCCTTGACAATAAATAAAATTTTTGTTTTTTATTATCAAAATTCATCATAATTGTTTTATTTTATGTTCTCCAGTTCTGTAGTTCACTTTGCTGTCTAAGCTCTCTATAAATTATTACTGGAATAGTCAATAACCCAACATATTGATTATACCTCAGGTAGAAGATTGGTTAATTAAAGCTTAATATTAATAATTAGAGTAAAAACAATAGTAACATCTTAATAGTAAGTGTCAGATACTTTTATCAAATATCAAATTTAATCCTTATGTGGATCCTATAAGGTACATAGTATCAATCTAAATTTTTCCATGTAAGGCAACTGAATTTCAGAAAGTAATTTGCTCAAATCCACAATGTTGGCAGAGGGAAAAATCAGTTCTCAAAACCATATTGCCAAGGGGCGATCCAAGATGGCAGACTAGAGGGTGACTGCATCTCCTGTTGCTCCAGAACCCAGGATTCAAGAAGGGGAGGAATTGAGAAACTCGAACTAAAATAGAGCCACGGGGTGAGCCTCCCCCACTGGGTGAAGCTCGGCCTGGGCAGCAGGCCCGGACAGGGGTGGCTTCTCAGAGCAGGGAAGGGCAGCTAGAGTCTTCCCCAGGTAGCCCTGCTCCCTCTGGCAGCGGGCTCCTTCCACACGGCTAGCTTCTTGGAGCAGGCCCCCCAGTGAGAGCCTTTCTACACAGAACCAGCTCCAAATCCCAGAGCCAGCGGCGAGCTCTGGCCCACAGGCAGCTTCAGGGACCAGGACAGGGCAGCCAGGGACTTCCCCAAACAGCCCTGCACCCTCCGGCGGCAGGCTCCTTTCATGGCCAGCTTCTTGGAGCAGACCGTCCAGGGAGAGCCTTTCCGCACAGAGGCAGCTCCAAGCCCTGAAACCAGTAGCGGGCTAGGGGCAGCTTTCTTTGGAAGCACTGCATTATCAAGTTCCTCCAAGACTTCAGGCTACTGAAGGCTGGGAGGTGATACACTGGAAATCTACAGGGACACTGTAAGCCAATAGAGGAAATCTGCAATATCTCAGAGTCCCACTAACATCTGACCAATATGAGAAAACAAGGGAAGAAAATGTCCCAAACAAACCTAGATACTATATCAATAAAACCCAATGACAGCACAGCAGAAGAAATGTCAGAAAGGGAGTTCAGAATGTACATAATTAAAACAATCAGAGACGCAAACAAGGAGATGAAAGAGCAAATGCAGTCATTGAAGGAAGAGATGAAAGAGCAAAAGCAGGCATTAAATGATTGCACCAATCAACAGTTAAAAGACCAAATAGGGGAAGCAAGAGATCATTTCAATAAAGAGTTAGAGATACTGAAAACAAAAAACAAAAAACAAAAAAACAAACAAACAGAAATCCTTGAAATGAAGGAAACAATAAACCAAGTTAAAAACTCCATAGAAAGCATAACCAATAGGATAGAACACCTGGAAGATAGAACCTCAGACATTGGAGAAAAAATATTTAACCTTGAAAACAAAGTTGACCAAACAGAGAAGATGGTA
Organism: Sciurus carolinensis; assembly: GCF_902686445.1. Taxonomy (NCBI): domain Eukaryota; kingdom Metazoa; phylum Chordata; class Mammalia; order Rodentia; family Sciuridae; genus Sciurus; species Sciurus carolinensis. Next base: position 90,875,597 of record NC_062218.1, on the reverse strand, counting down.
AGAAATTATGAACAGAATCTACAAGAATTATGGGATATCATGAAAAGGCCAAATTTAAGAATTATTGGGATTGAGGAATGCTTAGAGAAACAAACCAAAGGAATGAACAATCTATTCAATGAAATAATATCAGAACATTTCCCAAATCTGAAGAATGAAATGGAAAACCAAGTACAAGAGGCATATAGGACTCCAAATATACAAAATTACAACAGACCCACACCAAGGCATATTATTATGAAAATACCTAACATACAAACTAAAGACAGAATTTTAAAGGCCGCGAGAGAAAAGAATCAAATTACATTCAGGGGGAAACCAATAAGAATATCAGCAGATTTTTCAATCCAGACCCTAAAAGCTAGAAGGGCCTGGAACAACATTTACCAAACCCTGAAAGAAAATGGATGCCAACCAAGAATCTTATACCCAGCAAAACTTACTTTCAGATTTGACGACGAAATAAGATCCTTCCATGATAAATTAAAGCTAAAGGAATTTACAAAAAGAAAGCCGGCATTACAGAACATTCTCAGCAAAATATTCCATGAGGAAGAGATGAAAAACAACGATGCAAATCAGCAATGGGAGGAAGTAGCCTAAAGGAATAGCCAAATAAAGGAGAAACCAAATCATGTCAAAAATCAAAAATGAGTCAAATGACTGGGAATACAAATCATATCACAATAATAACCCTGAATGTGAATGGCCTGAACTCATCAATCAAAAGACATAGACTGGCAGATTGGATTAAAAAGAAAAATCCAACAATATGCTGCCTGCAAGAGACTCCTCTCATAGAAGGAGATACCCAAGACTAAAGGTGAAAGGATGGGGAAAAACACACCATGCACATGGACTCAGCAAAAAAGCTGGAGTATCCATCCTCATATCAGATAATGTGGACTTCAAGCCAAAACTAGTCAGAAGGGATAAAGAAGACATTACATACTGTTTAAGGGAAGCATAAATCAGCAAGACATAACAATCATAAATATCTATGTCCCGAACATTGGCTCATTCATGTACATCAAACAAATCCTTCTTAATTCCAGAAATCAAATAGACCACAACACAATAATACTAGGTAATTTTAACACACTTCTCTCACCACTGGATAGATACTCCAAACAAAAATTGAATAAAGAAACCATAGATCTCAATAACACAATCAACAATTTAGACTTAACCAACATATATAGAATATATCATCCAACAAAGAATGAACACACTTTCTTCTCAGCAGCACATGGATCCTTCTCTAAAATAGACCATATTTTATGCCACAAGGCTACTGTTAGCAAATACAAGAAAATGGAGATACTACCTTGTACTCTATCAGATCATAATGGATTGAAATTAGAAATAAATGACAGAATAAAAAACAGAAACTTCTCCAATACCTGGAGATTAAATAATATGCTATTATATGATGAATGGATAACAGAAGACATCAGGAGGGAAATAAAAAAATTCTTAGAAGTAAACGAGAACAAAGACACATCATATCAAAATCTCTGGGACACTATGAAAGCAGTACTTAGAGGAAGATTTATTTCATTGGGCGCATTCAACAAAAGAAGTAAAAATCAACAAATAAACGACTTAACACTACAGCTCAAAGCCCTAGAAAAAGAAGAGCAGACCAACACCAAAAGTAGTAGAAGACAGGAACTAGTTAAAAACAGAGCCGAAATCAACAAAATTGAAACAAAAGAAACAATCAGAAAAATTAACAAAATAAATAGTTGGTTCTTTGAAAAAAAAATTGATAAACCCTTAAGCCACATTAACAAAGAGAAAGAGGGAGAAAACTCAAATTACTAAAATTCGGAATGAACAAGAAAATATCAGAACAGACACAAGTGAAATGCAAAACATAATTAGAAGCTATTTTGAAAATCTATATTCCAAGAAAACAAAAAACCTCGAACATCAACAAGTTTCTAGAGACATATGAATTACCTAAACTGAACGAGGAGGACATACCAACTTAAATAAATCAATTTCAAGCAATGAAATAGAAGATGTCATCAAAAGCCTACCAACAAAGTAAAGTCCGGGACCAGATGGGTTCTCAGCCGAGTTCTACAAAACCTTTAAAGAAGAGCTCATTCCAATACTCCTCAAAGTATTCCATGAAATGGAATAGGAGGGAACCCTCCCAAACTCATTCTATGAAGCCAATATCACCCTGATACCTAAACCAGACAGAGACACATCGAGGAAAGAAAATTTCAGACCAATATCCTTAATGAGCATCAACACAAAAATTCTCCACAAAATTTTAGCAAATCACATACAAAAACATATTAAAAAGATAGTGCACCATGATCAAGTGGGTTTTATCCCAGGGATGCAAGGTTGGTTCAACATCCGGAAATCAATAAATGTCATTCACCATATCAACAGACTTAAAGTAAGAATCACATGATTATTTTGATAGATGCAGAAAAAACATTCGATAAAATACTGCATCCCTTCATGCGCAAAACACTAGAAAATATTGGGATTGTAGGAACATTCCTTAACATTGTAAAGGCCATCTACGCTAAACCCATGGCCAATATCATTCTAAATGGTGAAAAACTGAAAGCATTCCCCCTGAAAACTGGAACAAGGCAGGGATGCCCTCTTTCACCACTTCTATTCACCATCGTCCTTGAAACTCTAGCCAGAGCAATTAGACAAACCAAAGAAATTAAAGGGATATGAATTGGAAAAGAAGAACTCAAACTATCCCTGTTCACTGATGACATGATTATATATTTAGAGGAACCTGGAAATTCCACCAGAAAACTTTTAGAACTCATAAGTGAATTCAGTAAAGTAGCAGGTTACAAGATCAATGCTCATAAATCCAATGCATTTTTATACATAAGTGATGAATCTTCAGAAAGAGAAATTAGGAAAACTACCCCATTCACAATAGCATCAAAAAAAATAAAATACTTGGGAATTAATCTCACAAAGAGGTGAAAGACCTCTACAATGAGAACCACAGAACACTAAAGAAAGAAATTAAAGAAAACCTTAGAAGATGGAAAGATCTCCCATGTTCTTGCATAGGCAGAATTAATATTGTCAAAATGGCCATACTACCAAAAGTGCTATACAGATTCAATGTAATTCCAATTAAAATCCCAATGATGTACCTTACAGAAATAGAGCAAGTAACCATGAAATTCATCTGGAAGAATAAAAAACCCAGAATAGCTAAAGCAATCCTCAGTAGAAAGAGCGAAGCAGGGGGTATCGCAATAGCAGTTCTTCAACTCTACTACAAAGTAATAGTAACAAAAACAGCATGGTATTGGTACCAAAATAGACAGATAGATCAATGGTACAGAATAGAGGACATGGACAAAAACCCAAATAAATACAATTTTCTCATACTAGACAAAGGGGCCAAAAATATGCAATAGAGAAAAGATAGCCTCTTCAACAAATGGTCCTGGGAAAACTGGAAATCCACATGCAACAGAATGAAATTAAACCCCTATCTCTCACCCTGCACAAAACTAAACTCAAAATGGATTAAGGACCTCGGAATCAGACCAGAGACCCTGCAGATTATAGAAAAAAAAGTAGGTCCAGATCTTCAACGTGTCGGCCTAGGACAAGACTTCCTCAACAGGACTCCCATAGCACAAGAAATAAGAGCAAGAATCAATAACTGGGATATATTCAAACTATAAAGCTTTCTCTCAGCAAAGGAAACTATCAGCAATGTGAAGAAAGAGCCTACAGAGTGGGAGAAAATCTTTGCCAATCATACTTCAGATAGAGCACTAATCTCCAGAATCTATAAAGAACTCAAAAAACTCTACACGAAGAATACAAATAATCCAATCAACAAATGGGCTAAGGAAATGAACAGAAACTTCACAGAAGATCTATAAGCAATCAACAGATATATGAAAAAATATTCAACATCTTTAGTAATAAGAGAAATGCAAATCAAAACTACCCTAAGATTCCATCTCACCCCAATTAGAATGGTGATTATCAAGAACACAAGCAACAATAGGTGTTGACGAGGATGTGGGGAAGAAGGTACACTCATATATTGCTGGTGGGGTTGCAAATTAGTGCAGACATTCTGGAAAGCAGTGTGGAGATTCCTTAGAAAGCTTGGAATGGAACCCCCATTTGACCCAGCTATCCCACTCCTTGGCCTATACCCAAAGGACTTAAAATCAGCATACTACAGAGATACAGCCACATCAATGTTCATAGCTGCTCAGTTCACCATAGCCAGATTGTGGAACCAGCCTAGATGCTCCTCAATTGATGAATGGATAAAGAAACTGTGGCATATATATATACAATGGAATATTACTCCACCATAAAGAATGATAAAATTATGTCATTTGCAGGCAAATGGACGAAATTGGAGAATATCATGCTAAGTGAGATAAGCCAATCCCAAAAAACTAAAGGACGTATGATCTCGCTGATAATCGGATAAGGACATATAATTGGGGGTGGGAGGGGTTAGTATTAGGGTTAGGGTTAGGTTTAGGGTTAGGGTTAAGGAGGGTGGCAAGAATGGAGGAAGGAAGGACTGTATAGAGGGAAAAGAGGGGTGGCAGGGTTAGGGAGGGAGGGAAAAAAATAATAGAATGAATCAAACAACATTACCCTAAGTAAATTTATGATTACACAAATGGTATGCCTTGACTCCATGTACAGAGAAACAACATGTATCCCATTTGTTTACACTAAACAAAACAAAACAAACAAACAAACAAAAAAACCATATTGCCAGACACCAGAGAAATTCCTCTTCTATGGCTATAGTGCAGATCTTGGCATTAGCGATTTATTTATTAAAAATATTAAGTGATAAAGTTAAGAATATAATATTGTCCCTGGAAAAACATATTCAATCAGAAATTCAAGATGGTGATTTAGTCTATTTAAAAATCCATATTTTGTGGTTTAAACCAGACCATTGCTCTAAATTAAAAAAAAAAAAACAGTTCATGAAACATTCTTGATAATATTATCATTTATTGCTTTGAAATGACGTCTATTAGTTTCTTTTGTTTGGAAAATTCTACTTTATTCCTCAAATGTGATCTTTCTAGAACTATAGATAAAATTTTTGAAAATTAAATTTTATCCTTTCCAAAAGAAAAAAATTTCCAACTTGATTTTTAAGGAATTATGAGTCTTTCTTAGCAAATGTAACTAATATTTCTTGCACACTTACTGTAAATGCTGCGAAAGTTGGTTTGGGTTTAGGGAATGAATGACATGTTCCTCCTCCCACAGATGGATAGGTGAATCATTAATTATAATTATATAATAAATGCTACAGCAGTCGATGAGTTCACTGGATGCCATGTGTATACTGAAAAAAGGGTAAGGAATAATTTTGGAGGAAACAGAGAGGGAAGCAGTTGAATTTTTCTTAGAATAACTTAACTGTGTAGTAAAGAGGTGGAGGAAAGACATTTATTACCACATATTGTACTAATTTAGTTCTGATGTTATATGATGAAATGAGTATAGAATTGACTTATTTATTATTTTGACCAGTGAAAAGGATTTGGGACTATAGTTGCCTGAATACACCTCACCTCTCTTTTCTGGGTATGAGAGAGACAAAGGAGGCTCAGTGGGGAGAAGTAGTAAATGGATTCTCCCACTGTTCACGCAGCAACCTGGGGACTAGAATCAGAAAGCCTCAAGTAAGAACTGATACACGGTAGATTCTGGAAACAGCTTGACCTTCAGGGAGTCTAGAAGGCACAGAGTTTACAGGAGACAACACGACACAGGAGATAAACTAGTCTTTTGGCCAAGCATTGAAGGAATCATTTAATGGTTAAGGTGTAATCACCCTACTCTTGGGGCAAGGAATACGTGAGGATACTAGAGGTCTGTACTTTCTCTTCAGGACTTTGTAGGGAATAGCAAACTGCCTGCTGCTTCATTCCCATCCATGGTGGTAGAGATTGGTTTGCCTTCCACTTTTTGGTGGACTAATATGAACTAACATACTACCTAGTTAAATTTGAGTCACATTGAGGTGGAAAAGGCTGCCCAGAAATCACTAGAAGATAAGCAAAGTGGTACCTAGTGGAAAAGACTTATACAACAAAAATTGAGAATATTTGTGAAAACATGTACACTATGAAAAGTCTTTTTGGAAGTAAAGGTCCTCATTTTCAAACCAAAGTGATAATTAAAAGATTAATTATAGATGAATTGAGTCACTTCTGAAACCTAGTCACCTTTGTAGATAACATTAGATATTTTCTTATTTCTCACGTGTGTGTCCACTCTTCTAGTGAGATATATTCTTTCCCACATTCTCATGACTGCGTTGATCTTTCTTTCTCTTCTGGAATGATTCCCTTAGCATCTTTAATGCTGGTGTAGTGGTTATGAGTTCCTTACATTTATGCTCATCTTGAAAGTTCTTTATTTCTTCTTCAATTCTGAATGAAAATCTTCATTTGGAGTTATTTTCTTTCAGGCCTTGATAGATATCATTCAATACCCTTCTGCCCTTTAGAGATTTTGCTGAGAAATCTGTTTTTATTCTGCTGGTTGCACCATTAAATGTGACTTGGTGCTCTTTCTCATAGCTTTTAATGTTCTTTCTTTGTATTTCTGTATTTTTGTCAATTGAATTATAATATGTTGTGGAGAGATTTTTGTTTTGGTTTTGTATATTTGAGATTCTGGATGTCTTTTGTGCCTGGGTATCTGTGTCTTTCTCAAGGTATGGGACATTTTCTGTACTTATTTTACTGACTAGCTTTTCTACATCCTCAGCATGTCTCTCTTCTTCTGGTATGCTGATTATATGAATGTTTGATCTTTTAATGGTGTCTTAGAGATCTTGAATGTTTTCTTCATTCTTAATTTTTTCTTTGTTATTGTCTGAATGTTTATTTAGTCAAGTTGTCTTTAAGCTTCAATGTTCTTTCTTCATCTTGAACCAGTCTGGAGTTGAGACTTTCAATTGAGTTTTTATTTGATTTATTGATCTTTTCATTTCCAAGATTTCTATTTGATTCCTTTTCTAAATTTCATTTTTGCAGTGCTCATTCATATCATATACTGCCTTCTTTAATTCATTCAGCTACTTATTTATGTTTTCTTGGATTTCTTTGAGTATAATAGAATTAGTTTTTTGAACTCTGATATTTTATACACTTCAGTAGTTTTGGCATCGATTGCTAGAAAGTTAAGAGATTTGGGAGGTATCATATTGCCTTGTTTTTCATATTTGTTGTTTCTGTGGTGAGATTTGCACATCTGGTAGGATTGGTAGCTCAGACTTTTATATGAGAGCCTTCTTTTTAAGCAATCTTCTCTCTTCTTCTTTGTTTTTTTTTTTAAGCTGGGAATGAAACTGATCTTCTTTTTTAAATTTATTTTTATTGTAAACAAATGGGATACATGTTTCTGTTTGTACATGGAGTAACAGCATACCATTTGCGTAATCATACATTTACATAGGGTAATGATGTATGATTCATTTCATTATTTTTTCCTTCCCCCTACCCCTCCCACCTCTTTTTTCCTGCTATACAGTCCCTCCTACCTCCATTCTTGTCCCCCTCCCACCCCCATTATGTGTCATCATCCGTTTATCAGTGAGATCATTTGTCTTTTGGATTTTTGAGATTGGCTTATCTCACTTAGCATGATATTCTCCAATTTCATCCATTTGCCTGCAAATGACATAATTTTATTCTTTATAGCTGAGAAATATTCCATTGTATATATATACCACAGTTTCTTTTTTATTTATTTATTTATTTATTTATTTATTTTTGGATTTTTTTTATTGTAAACAAATGAGATACATGTTGTTTCTCTGATTGTACATGGCGTAAAGGCAAACCATTTGTGTAATCATAAATTTACATAGGGTAATGTTGTTTGATAAATTCTGTTATTTTTCCCCTTCCCCTCCACCCCTCCCACCCCTCTTTTCCCTCTATACAGTCCTTCCTTCCTCCATTCTTGCCCCCCTCCCTAACCCTAACTCTAACCCTAACACTAAACCCTCCCACCCCCCATTATGTGTCATCATCCACTTATTAGCGATATCATTCGTCCTTTGGTTTTTTGGGATTGGCTTATCTCACTTAGCATGATATTCTCCAATATCATCCATTTGCCTGCAAATGCCATAAATTTATCATTCTTTATGGCAGAGTAATATTCCATTGTATATATATATATATATATATATATATATATATATATATATATATACACCACAGTTTCTTTATCCATTCATCAATTGAAGGACATCTAGGTTGGTTCCACAATCTGGCTATTGTGAACTGAGCAGCCATGAACATTGAAGTAGCTGTATCTCTGTAGTATGCTGATTTTAAGTCCTTTGGGTATAGGCCAAGGAGTGGGATAGCTGTGTCAAATGGTGGTTCCATTCTAAGTTTTCTAAGGAATCTCCACACTGCTTTCCAGAATGTCTGCACTAATTTGCAACCCCACCAACAATGTTTGAGTGTACCTTTTTCCCCCACATCCTCGTCAACACCTATTGCTGCTTATGTTCTTGATAATCACCATTCTAATTGGGGTGAGATGGAATCTTAGGGTAGTTTTGAGTTGCATTTCTCTTATTACTAAAGATGGTGAACATTTTTCCATATGTTTGTTAATTGCTTGTAGATCTTCTGTGAAGCGTCTGATCATATCCTTAGCCCATTTGTTGAGTGGTTTACTTGTATTCTTCGTGTAGAGTTTTTTGAGTTCTTTATATATTCTGGAAATTAGTGGTCTATCTGAAGTATGAGTGGCAAAGATATTCTCCCATGCTGTAGTCTCTCTCTTCACATTGCTGATAGTTTCTTTTGCTGAGAGAAAGCTATTTAGTTTGAATCTATCCCAGTTGTTGATTCTTGCTTTTATTTCTTGTGCTATGGGAGTCCTGTTAAGGAAGTCTGATCCTAAGCCAACAAGTTGAAGATTTGGACCTACTTTTTCTTCTGTAAGATGCAGGGTCTCCGGTCTGATTTCAAGTCCTTGATCCATTTTGAGTTGAGTTTTGTGCAGGGTGAGAGATAGGGGTTTAATTTCATTCTGTTGCATGTGGATTTCCAGTTTTCCCAGGACCATTTGTTGAAGAGGCTATCTTTTCTCTACTGCATATTTTTGGCCCCTTTGTCTAGTATGAGAAATTGTATTTATTTGGGTTTGTGTCCATGTCCTCTATTCTGTACCATTGATCTATCTGTCTATTTTGGTACCAATACCATGCTGTTTTTGTTACTATTGCTTTGTAGTATAGTTGAAATTCTGGTATTGCAATACCCCCTGTTTCATTCTTCCTGCTAAGGATTGCTTTAGCTATTCTGGGTTTCTTATTCTTCCAGATGAATTTCATGGTTACTTGCTCTATTTCTGTAAGGTACATCATTGGGATTTTAATTGGAATTGCCTTGAATCTGTATAGCACTTTAGGTAATGTGACCATTTTGACAATATTAATTCTGCCTATCCAAAAACATGGGAGATCTTTCTTCTTCTAAGGTTTTCCTCAATTTCTTTCTTCAATGTTTTGTAGTTTTCATTGTAGAGATCTTTTACCTCTTTGGTTAGCTTGATTTCCAAGTATTTTGGTTTTTTTTTGAGGCTATTGCAAATGGAGTTGTTTTCCTCATTTCCCTTTCAGCTGTTTCGTCGCTTGCGTGTAAAAATGCTTTAGATTTATGCGTGTTGATTTTATAGCCTGCTATTTTGCTGAATTCATTGATGAGGTCTAGAAGTTTTCTGGAGGAAGTTTTTAGATCCTCTAAATATAGAATCATGCACCCGCAAATAGTGACAGCTTAAGTTCCTCTTTTTCTATTCATATCCCTTTAATTTCTTTGGTTTGACTAATTGCTGTGGCTAGAGTTTCGAGGACAATGTTGAATAGAAGTGGTGAAAGAGGACATCCCTGTCTTGTTCCCATTTTTAAAGGGAATGGTTTTAGTTTTTCTCTATTAAGAATGATGTTGGCCATGGGCTTAGTATCAATAGTCTTTACCATGTTCAGTTATGTTCCTACTATCCCTATTTTTTCTAGTGTTTTGAGCATGAAGGTGTGTTTTATTTTGTCAAACGCTTTTTCTGCATCAATTGATATAATCATATGATTCTTATCCTTAAGTCTATTGACATGATAGATTACGTTCATTGATATACGGATGTTAGACCATCCTTGCATTCCAGGGATGAACCCCACTTGATTGTGGTGCACAATTTTCTTAATATGCTTTTGGATATAGTTTCCCAATATTTTGTTAAGGATCTTTGCATCTATATTCCTCAAGGATATTGCTCTAAAATTTTCTTTCCTTGATGTGTCTTTTCCTGGTTTTGGTATGAGGGTGATATTTGCTTCATAGAATAAGTTCAGTAGGGTACCCTCCTTTTCTATTTCCTGGAATACTTTGAGACGTATTGGAATGAGTTCTTCTTTGAAGGTCTTGTAGAACTTGGCTGAGAATCCATCTGGTCCTGGGCTTTTCTTGGATGGTAGATTTTTAATGGCTTCTTCTATTTCATTGCTTGATATTGATCTGTTTAAATTGTGTATATCCTCCTGGTTCAGTTTGGGAGGAGCACATGTGTCTAGAAATTTGTCAATGTCATCAGTAGTTTCTATTTTGTTGGAATACAGATTTTCAAAGTAGCTTCTCATTATGTTCTGTATCTCAGTGGTGTTTGTCGTGATATTTCCTTTTTCATCACAAATTTTCGTAATTGAGTTTTCTTTCTCCTTCTCTTTGTTAGTGTGGCTAAGGATTTGTCTATTTTGTTTACTTTCTCAAAGAACCAACTTTTGGAGGGGCCAAGATGGCGGACTAGAGGGCGGCTGCATTTCACGTTGCTCCAGGACGCAAGATTCAAAAGAGGAGATAGTGAGAGACTTGGGACCAACTCAAAGCCGCCGGGTGAGTCTCTCCTGTTGGGGAGGCGTCCCGGATGGGGCGGAAGCCCCGGAACGCAGGGAATTTGTGAAGTAGAGTTGCTCGGCGAGACGCCCCTCCCCCCGCTGGAGCGGTAAACACGGACAACTGGGATCATCGTAGAGGAGGCGACTCAGCACAGCGCTTGGACTCGGAGCAAGCACTGGGGCTCCGGGCGGCTGCCTGAGGAGGAGCTGTGTGGCGAGCTGTTTAGACCCAGAACGACCGCTTCTGAACACCGGGGGGTTGTCCGGAGGAAGAGGAGAAGCCCGGCGGGTCACTTGGTCTAGGAGTGACTGCATCAGAGCCACAGGCGGTTGCCAGAGGAGGAGCTGCGTGGCGAGCTGTTTGAACTCAGAACAACTGCTCCAGAACACTGGTGGCCTGGCCTGCCTGGAGGAGGAGAGCGGTGGGACGCTTGGTCTAGGAGTGACTGCATCAGAGCCACAGGTGGTTGCCAGAGGAGGAGGCGAGTGGTGAGTTGACTGGACTAAAAGCGACCGTTCCTGAACACCGGTGGCCTGCCTGGAGGAGGAGCGTGGTGAGTCACTTGGTCTCGGAGCCACCGCTCCTGAACACCCGGGGGGCTACCCCGAGGAGGAGGAGGAGGAACACGGCGGGTCACTTGGACTTGGAGTGACTACCTAGGGCTACGGGTGGTTGGCGGGAGGAGGAGACCCGAAGTGAGTTGTTTGGATTCCTAGTGACTGCGTCGGAAACCGGGCGGCTGTCCGGAGGAGGAGGTGTGTGGCAGGTCTCTGGGTCTCGGAGCTATTGTATGGGGCTCCAGGTGGTGGCTCAGAGGAGGGGCTGCATAGCCAGGCGATTGGTGCAGAGCAGGGTCCCAGGAGCCAGGTGGCTTCTTGCTGGAAGAGCCGCACAGAGACACACATAGGGGCGGAGCGAAGTTTCCAGGGCGGCGGGCAGATTCTCTGGGAGAGGCAGCCTAAGGAGACTGTGAAGGGTGAGGCTCCCAGGCCCAGGACGTAGGTCCGGGCCCCTGGGATCGTTGCAGAGGAAGACAGCCCAGCCCAGGTGGTAGTTGTAGATTGAGGGGAACCTCTAGGAGGGCAACTGACCAGCGAGACGTCCCCACCCAGTGAGTCTTCCCGGCAGGGGGAGGTTTTCCCACAGGGACGGTAAAACCAGAGACACAGGCACAAACAGGCCTTGCCTCAGCCCGCAGTCTAGTTCCCCACTGGATGACCATTGGTCAACAAGTGGAGGCACCTCTGCCCACTATCAGGGAATATACGCCACCTGAGGGTCACCACCCCTAGAGAGGCAGCTTCTTCGTGGAGCTCTGCATTATCAACCTCCTCCAAGACTTCAGGCTACTGAAGGATAAGAGGGGATATACTAGCAATCTTCAGGGACATTATAAGTTGATAGAGGAAATCTGCAATATCTTAATGACCCACTGATTCCTGAACAATATGAGAAAAAAAGGGAAGAAAATGCCCCAAACAAATCTAGATGTTACATCAATAAAATCCAACGACAGCATGGCAGAAGAAATGACAGAAAGGGAGTTCAGAATGTACATAATTAAAATGATTAGGGAAGCAAACGATGAGATGAAAGAGCAAATGCAGGCATTGAACGATCGCACCAATCGACAGTTAACAGAGCAAATTCAGGAAGCAAAAGATCATTTCAATAAAGAGTTAGAGATACTGAAAAAAAACCAAACAGAAATCCTTGAAATGAAGGAAACAAACCAAATTAAGAACTCCATAGAAAGCATAACCAATAGGATAGAACAGCTGGAAGACAGAACTTCAGATATTGAAGACAAAATATTTAACCTCGAAAACAAAGATGAACAAACAGAGAAGATGGTGAGAAATCATGAACAGAATCTCCAAGAACTATGGGATATCATGAAAAGGCCAAATTTGAGAATTATTGGGATTGAGGAAGGCTTAGAGAAACAAACCAAAGGAATGAACAATCTATTTGAAGAAATAATATCAGAAAATTTCCCAAATCTGAAGAATGAAATGGAAAATCAAGTCCAAGAGGCTTATAGGACTCCAAATACACAAAATTACAACAGACCCACACCAAGGCACATAATAATGAAAATACCTAACATACAAAATAAAGACAGAATTTTAAAGCCTGTGAGAGAAAAGAACCAAATTACATTCAGGGGGAAGCCAATACGGATATCAGCAGATTTTTCAATCCAGACCCTAAAAGCTAGAAGGGCCTGGAACAACATTTTTCAAGCTCTAAAAGAAAATGGATGCCAACCAAGAATCTTATACCCAGGAAAACTTACCTTCAAATTTGACGATGAAATAAAATCCTTCCATGATAAACAAAAGCTAAAAGAATTTACAAAAAGAAAGCCAGCATTACAGAACATTCTCAGCAAAATATTTCATGAGGAAGAGATAAAAAACAAAGAAGTAAATCAGAAAAGGGAGGAATTATCCTAAAGGAACTGTCAAATAAAGGAGGAACCAAGATGTGTCAAAAATTTTAAATATGAACCAAATGACTGGGAATACAAATCATATCTCAATAATAACCCTGAATGTGAATGGCCTGAATTCATCAATCAAAAGACATAGACTGGCGGATTGGATTAAAAAGAAAGATCCAACAATATGTTGCCTGCAAGAGACTCACCTCATAGAAAGAGATACCCATAGACTAAAGGTGAAAGGATGGGGAAAAACATACCATGCACATGGACTCAGCAAAAAAGCTAGAGTATCCATCCTCATTTCAGATAATGTGGACTTCAAGCCAATGTTAGTCAGAAGGGATAAAGAAGGACATTTCATACTGCTTAAGGGAAGCATAAATCAGCAAGATATAACAATCATAAACATCTATGCCCCAAACAGTGGCTCATCCATGTATGTTAAACAAATCCTTCTCAATTTTAGAAACCAAATAGACCATAACACAATAATACTAGGTGATTTTAGCATGCCTCTTTCACCACTGGACAGATCCTCCAAACAAAAATTGAACAAAGAAACCATAGATCTCAATAACACAATCAATAATTTAGACTTAACAGACATTTATAAAATATACCATCCAACTAAGAGCGAATACACTTTCTTCTCAGCAGCACATGGATCCTTCTCTAAAATAGACCATATATAATGCCACAAAGCTAATGTCAGCAAATACAAGAAGATAGAGACACTACCTTGTATTCTATCAGATCATAATGGATTGAAGTTACAAATTAATGAAAGAGTAAAAAACAGAAACTACTCCAACACCTGGAGATTAAACAATATGCTACTATATGATGAATGGATAACAGAAGATATTAGGAAGGAAATTAAAAAATTCTTAGAGGTAAACGAGAACAAAGAAACATCATATCAAAATCTCTGGGACACTATGAAAGCAGTACTTAGAGGAAGATTTATTTCATGGAGCGCATTTAATAAAAGAAGTAAAACTCAAAAAATAAATGACCTAACACTACAGCTCAAAGCCCTAGAAAAAGAAGAACAGACCAACACCAAAAGTAGTAGAAGACAGGAAATAGTTAAACTGAGAGCTGAAATCAACGAAATTGAAACGAAAGAAACAATACAAAAAATTGACAAAATAAATAGTTGGTTCTTCGGAAAAATAAACAAAATTGATAAACCTTTAGCCACACTAACAAAGAGAAGACGAGAGAAAACCCAAATCACTAAAATTCGGAATGAACAAGGAAATATCACAACAGACACGACTGAAATACAAAACATAATTAGAAGCTATTTTGAAAATCTATATTCCAACAAAATAGAAAATTTCAAAGACATCAACAGGTTTCTAGAGACATATGAATTGCCTAAACTGAACGAGGAGGACATACACAATTTAAATAGACCATTTTCAAGTAATGAAATAGAAGAAGTCATCAAAAGCCTTCCAACAAAGAAAAGTCCAGGACCAGATGGGTTCTCAGCCGAGTTCTACAAAACTTTTAAAGAAGAGCTCATTCCAATACTTCTCAAAGTATTCCAGAAAATAGAAGAGGAGGGAACTCTCCCAAACTCATTCTATGAAGCCAATATTACCCTGATTCCTAAACCAGACAGAGACACATCAAGGAAAGAAAATTTCAGACCAATATCCTTAATGAACATCGACGCAAAAATTCTCAACAAAATTTTAGCAAATCACATACAAAAACATATTAAAAAGATAGTGCACCATGATCAAGTGGGTTTCATCCCAGGGATGCAAGGTTGGTTCAACATCAGGAAATCAATAAATGTCATTCACCATATCAAAAGACTTAAAGTCAAGAATCACATGATTATTTCGATAGATGCAGAAAAAGCATTTGATAAAATACAGCACCCCTTCATGCTCAAAACACTAGAAAAAATAGGGATAGTGGGAACATTCCTTAACATTGTAAAGACCATCTACGCGAAACCCATGGCTAATATCATTCTAAATGGTGAAAAACTGAAAGCATTCCCTCTAAAAACTGGAACAAGGCAGGGATGCTCTCTTTCACCACTTCTATTCAATATTGTCCTTGAAACTCTAGCCAGAGCAATTAGACAGACCAAAGAAATTAAAGGAATACGAATAGGAAAAGAAGAACTCAAACTATCCCTATTTGCTGATGATATGATTATATACTTAGAGGAACCAGGAAATTCCACCAGAAAACTTTTAGATCTCATAAGTGAATTCAGTAAAGTAGCGGGATATAAGATCAATGCACATAAATCTAAGGCATTTTTATACATAAGCGATGAATCTTCAGAAAGAGAAATTAGGAAAACTACCCCATTCACAATAGCTTCGAAAAAAATAAAATACTTGGGAATCAATCTCACAAAAGAGGTGAAAGACCTCTACAATGAGAACTACAGAACACTAAAGAAAGAAATTCAAGAAAACCTTAGAAGATGGAAAGATCTCTCATGTTCTTGGATAGGAAGAATTAATATTGTCAAAATGGCCATACTACCAAAAGTGCTATACAGATTCAATGCAATTCCAATTAAAACCCCAATGATGTACCTTACAGAAATAGAGCAAGCAATTATGAAATTCATCTGGAAGAATAAAAAACCCAGAATAGCTAAAGCAATCCTTGGCAGAAAGAGTGAAGCAGGGGGTATCGCAATACCAGATCTTCAACTCTACTACAAAGCAATAGTAACAAAAACGGCATGGTATTGGTACCAAAATAGAAAGGTGGATCAATGGTACAGAATAGAGGACACAGACACAAACCCAAATAAACACAATTTTCTCATACTAGACAAAGGGGCCAAAAATATGCAATGGAGAAAAGATAGCCTCTTCAACAAATGGTGCTGGGAGAATTGGAAATCCATATGCAACAGAATGAAACTAAACCCATATCTCTCACCATGCACGAAACTAAACTCAAAATGGATTAAGGATCTCAGAATCAGACCGGAGACCTTGCATCTTATAGAAGAAAAAGTAGGTCCAGAGCTTCAACATGTCAGCTTAGGACCAGACTTCCTCAACAGGACTCCCATAGCACAAGAAATAAAAGCAAGAATTAATAACTGGGATAGATTCAAACTAAAAAGCTTTCTCTCAGCAAAGAAAACTATCAGCAATGCGAAGAAAGAACCTACAGAGTGGGAGAAAATCTTTGCCAATCATACTTCAGATAGAGCGCTAATCTCCAGAATCTATAAAGAACTCAAAAAACTCTATACCAAGAATGTAAATAATCCAATTGACAAATGGGCTAAAGAAATGAATAGGCACTTCACAGAAGAAGATATACAAGCAATCAACAAACATATGGAAAAATGTTCAACATCTCTAGTAATAAGAGAAATGCAAATCAAAACCACCCTAAGATTCCATCTCACCCCAATTAGAATGGCGATTATCAAGAATACAAGCAACAACAGGTGTTGGCGAGGATGTGGGGAGAAAGGTACACTCTTACATTGCTGGTGGGGCTGCAAATTAGTGCAGCCACTCTGGAAAGCAGTGTGGAGATTCCTTAGAAAACTTGGAATGGAACTACCATTTGACCCAGCTATCCCACTCCTTGGCCTATACCCAAAGGACTTAAAATCAGCATATTACAGAGATACAGCCACATCAATGTTCATAGCTGCTCAGTTCACAATAGCCAGATTGTGGAACCAACCTAGATGTCCTTCGATTGATGAATGGATAAAGAAACTGTGGTATATATATACAATGGAATATTACTCAGCCATAAAGAATGATAAAATTATGGCATTTGCAGGCAAATGGATGAAACTGGAGAATATCATGCTAAGTGAGATAAGCCAATCTCAAAAAACCAAAGGAAGAATGATATCGCTAATAAGTGGATGATGACACATAATGCGGGGTGGGAATGGTTAGTGTTGGGGTTAGAGTTGGGTTTAGGGAGGGGGGCAGGAATGGAGGAAGGAAGGACTGTATAGATGGAGGGGAGGGGTGGGAGGGGATGGGGGGAAGGGAAAATGGCAGAATGAATCAAACAACATTACTCTATGTAAATTTATGATTACACGAATGGTATGCCTTTACACCATGTACAGACAGAGAAACAACATGTATCCCATTTGTTTACAATTAAAAAAACAAAAAAAAAAGAACCAACTTTTTGTTTTGTCAATTTTTTGAATTGTTTCTTTTATTTCAATTTCATTGATTTCAGCTCTAATTTTAATTATTTCCTGTTTTCTACTACTTTTGCTGTTATTCTGTTCTTCTTTTTCTAGGGCTTTGAGCTGTAATGTTAGGTCATTTAGTTGTTGACTTTTCATTCTTTTCTGGAATGCACTCCATGCAATGAATTTTCCTCTTAGTACTATTTTCATAGTGTCCCAGAGATTTTGATATGTTGTATCGTCATTCTCATTGATCTCTAAGAATTTTTTTAACTCCTCCCTGGTATTTTTTGTTATCCATGTTTCATTCAATAGCATATTATTTAGTCTTCAGGTGTTGGAGTAATTTCTGTTTTTTATTTTGTCATTGATATCTATTCTCAGTCCATTATGATCTGATAGAACACAAGGCAGTATCTCAATTTTTTTTGCATTTCCTACAGGCTGCTTTGTGGCATAACATATGGTCTATTTTCGAGAAGGTTCCATGTTCTGCTGAGAGGAAAGTGAATCCACTGGTTGATGGATGGAATATTCTATATATGCCTATTAAGTCTAGGTTATTGATTGTGTTATTTAGTTCTATGCTTTCTTTGGTTGGATTTTGTTTGGAAGATCTATCTAGTGGTGACAGTGGTGCATTAAAGTCACCCAGAATTATTGTGTTGTGGTCTATGTGATTTCTGAAATTGGGAAGGATTTGTTTGATGTACAGGAATGCACCCTTGTTTGGGGCATAAATAATTACTCTCATTTTGTCTTCCTGATTTATGGTTCCCTTAGGCAGTATGAAATGTCCTTCTTTATCCCTTCTGACTAACTTTGGCTTGAAGTCCACTTTATCTGATATAAGGATGGAAACTCCCGCTTTTTTTACTGAGTCCATATGCGTGGTAGTTTTTTTCCCATCCTTTCACCTTTAGTCTGTGGATGTCTTTTTCTATGAGATGAGTCTCTTGCAGGCAGCATATTGTTGGGTCTTTCTTTTTAATCCATTCTGCCAATCTATGTCTTTTGATTGATGAGTTTAGGCCATTAATGTTCAGGGTTATTATTGAGATATGATTTGTATTCCCAGTCACTTGGCTTATTTTTGGTTTTTAAGTTGGCTTGGTTTCTCCTTTGAGTGTTTTTTCTCTAAGGTAGTTCCTCCCTTTGCTGACCTACATTGTTGCAGAGACATGTTTAAGCAGCTCTAAGATGGTGGCTGGTGTTGGGCCAAGAGGTGGCACATAATTAGTGTTAACAAGGCGTGATCTCTCATGACCTTTTGCCTAGTTGGTTAATGTCTCTTCTGCACTAGTGGTCAACAGATGTTCCTCATTCTTTCTTGATTGGTACCGTGGCACATGGTCCATTCGTACTACTTAATCCTAAGCTGATTGGCTGCCTTAGTGTATATAAGACATTCTCTTCAACTGGAACTAGATTGCAGAAGGCGGGACTAAGAACACACCTCTAGATCGCAGGATGGAGGACTAAAGCCACACCTGTAGGTCGCAGGTCACAGGTCACAGATCGCAGAATGTTGGATGTAGTACACGGGATGCACCACTAAGAAGCACCTCTGATAGCACGCACCTCTAGGTTGCAGGTCACAGGTTGCAGGACGCAGGCTGCAGGTTGCACGCCGCACCCCGCACCTCCAAGAAGCGACCCACATCTAAGAAGCAGACCTCTGAAAGCGTAGCCTCTCTGAAAGCATAGTACCTCTAAAATGAAGCAAAGCCTCTATTCCTCTAAGCAAAGCCTCTCTTCCTCTAAGCAAAGCCTCTCTTCCTCTCAAAGCCTCTCTTCCTCTAAGCAAAGCCTCTCTTCCTCTAAAACTTCCTCTAAAAGCAAGTAAGCAAGGAAGCAGCTCAGAAATAGAAGTAGTTCATTCCCAGTCCACCTCCGATTCCTTCCCATGGGATTGTTGCTGCGGGCGGCAACACATTGTTGTTTTTCATTTCCTCCTCATGGAATATTTTGTTGAGAACATTCTGTAGTGCAGGCTTTCTATTTGTAAATTCTTTTAACTTTTGTTTATCATGGAAGAATTTTATTTCATCTTCAAATCTGAAAATTAGTTTTGCTGGGTAGAGGATTCTTGGTTGGCAACCATGTTCTTTCAGAGCTTGAAAAATGTTGTTCCAGGCCCTTCTAACTTTTAAAGTCTGGGTTGAGAAGTTGGCTGCTATCCGTATTGGTCTCCCTCTATATGTAATCTGATGCTTTTCTCTTGGGGCCTTCAACATCCTATCTTTATTTTGAATGTTAGTCATTTTCATTATAATGTGCCTTGGTGTGGATCTGTTGTGCTTTTGTGCCTTTGGTGTTCTGTAAGCCTCTTGTATTTGATTTTCCATTTCATTCTTCAGGTTTGGGAAATTTTCTGATATTATTTCATTGAATAGGTTGTTCATTCCTTTGGTTTGTATCTCTGTGCCTTCCTCAACCCCAATAATTCTTAAATTTGGTCTTTTCATGATGTCCCATAGTTCTTGGAGATTCTGTTCATGATTTCTTACCATCTTCTCTGTTTGGGCCACTTTATTTTCAAGATTAAATATTTTGTCTTCATTGTCTGAGGTTCTGTCTTCCAAGTGGTCTAGTCTTTTGGTGATGCTTTCCATTGAGTTTTTTATTTGGTTTATTGTTTCCTTCATTTCAAGGATTTCCATTTGGCTTTTTTGAGAATCTCTATCTCTTTGTTAAAATGATCTTTTGCTTCCTGCAGGTGCTCTTTCAGCTTATTGGTATTATCATTCATTGCCTACATTTGTTCTCTAATCTCATCCTTTGCTTTGTGAATCATCTTAATCATGTATAATCTGAAGTCCTTTTCTGACATTTCTTCTAACATACTGTCATTGGATTCTATTAACATAGAATCTAGATTTGTATGGATCATTTTCTTCCCTTGTTTTTTCATGTTGTTCATGTATCTTCCCCTCTAGCAGTGCAGATCTGGGGTATTGCAGATTTCACCCTATAGGCTTATAGTGGCCCTATAGGTTTCCAAAACCCTTTTCTTTAAGTGGAGATCAATATTAGCAGTGCCCAATTCGGACACTATGTAATCCTAGACCAAATAGCCCCTATGAGGACAATAACAAAATTGTCATAATAAACAGAATGAGTTCAAATATTATCTTCAGTAAAACAAACAGATTTGCACTAAGTTCTACAGTTTCTAATGGAAGACAAAGAGGATGCAGAGGGATGTAGAATGTGGCTGTTAATGGGATAAGAAAAGAATATACAGAAGTTCTAGATAATAGAAAGGGTGAGAGTGTAATCAAAAGAAATCAGATATTAGCATGCAAAAAAAGGGAGAAAGAGACTCTGAGGGAACAGGTAAACAAAAGGAAAAGAGAGCAAAAAAAGTAAAGAAATAAAATTTTAAATTTTTTCATTAAGGAGAAAAAAGAAAATCTACGGTATAACAGACATATAGTAATGAAATTTCCCAGTCTTCAGTAGCCTGATGCATGAGAGGTACCTGACAATGAGTTTCAAGCCTCCAGCAGGAGTCTCAGGATGCGATTTGACCCACCTAAAGATTGGAGCTATGATGTCCAGTATTATCCAAGATGGCTGCTCTGGCTTCGAAATGTGTTGGCAAATGGGGAGCTGCAGCTCAGGGTGTGGAGGTGGTCAACTGGAGGTCCTGGAGGCAGGATGTGGTTGGTCAGGCAGGGATCCTGGAGGTCGGGTGTGTTTGGTGTGGTTGTGGGATCCTGGAGGCTGGGTGCAATCAGTCGGTCTGGGATCCTGGTGATAGGGCACAGTCAGTTGGTCTGGGGGTCCTGGTGGCAGGGAGCAGTCAGTCGATGTGAGGGCCCTAGAGGCAGGGAGTGATTGGTTGGGCTGATGGATCCTGGAGACGGGAGTCAGTCAGTCCGGTCAGAGGTCCTATGGGGCCTGGCTGTTGTCTCAAAATGGCTGCAGCCACATGTAATCAAACCTGCAGGTACTGTAGCAGTGAACTTCCAGGCAACAGCAGGCAGTTGGTGCTCCACTGGCGGTCAGTGATCAGTTTGCTGACTATTGTTGGATGATTGGGAGGTGAACCTCATGCGCTGGATGATGGATAAGTGTAAAGCAGGCAATGGACAGGTGAGAGGCAGGCAAATGGCGGTTGATAGACGCCTGACAGTGAGCAATCTACACTCAAAAAAGGCGTTGATATGCTGGCAGACTGCAGGTCATCACAGCAGACAAATGGGGTAAACAGCAGGGGATCTATAAGCAGCAAAAACTGCCTTGCTGAGAAACAGATATCCTCTGCTTGAAACCGGAGTTACGGAGCGACAAGGAACACAGCCTCCCTCTAGTCTGCCATCTTGGATCTCCTGAAATTCAGCAATCTTCTCTTGATGATGTGTCCTGGGACATTGGTCTGTTGTGTAGTATAGAGTTTAATTCAAATTGAACTTTATAAGATAATCTTCCTATGGTGTTTTTGGCTGTTATTCATGGGTTTTGACATAATGCATACAATGTTAGATCCTGATTTCTCTGTAGGTCTTGCAAGAATAGCACTGCCTGGTGATTCAGGCAGATGTATGTGGGGCATACACCCTGTGGTTACTCTTATAGTGGGAGTGGAAGCCCCTATGAGGGGTTTTTCCTCAGGGTCTGTTAGTACTGGCATGGCTACTCAAAAGCAATTTTTGTACAGTCTCTTATGATGATGCGTATGGAATTTTACCCTGTTTAGACACATGCATTTCCAGTTGTTCCACAGAGGGAGGCAGGGCCCACAGTCACAATCCCCTACTGTGGCATTCACCTCTATTGTAGTCAACAATGTATGATCTTATTAGGGCATGGGAATGACTGATGCTGAAGACCCTCATAGGTGTGGTGTCCATAACACTTGTGTTATTTCTCACTGTCATTGCTATGAGGATGAGTGTCCAGGAGTGGGATTTCAGAACTCCCCTTCTTGCCATGTTTATTTGGAGATAGGTTATTTTTTGGGTACTTTCATTCCCCCAATTCTTAAATTGAAGTATCCATGGAAGGTAGAGGGGGACAAGATTGGGAGCTGACCAAGGTACACGTTGTCTGAAGTGGGCTGGGAATGTAGCTCTAGAGCAGAGCGCCCAGTGTACTAAATGTACTAGGCTCAATCCGCAGCACAGCAAAGAAAGAATGGGAGGAAGAGAAAGACACAGTATAAACCAAATAAAATTATAACAATATCAATAACATCGAAATCAATAAAAATAAAAATAAATATGGGGGAATGATATAGAATACAATAAAAAGTAAAAAAAAATATAAAAATAAATCAAAGGGAAAATGTAACAGAAGAGTAAAATGGAACAAGAGAGGCCGCGCGCGCGGAGCAAGCGCTCGCAGGCTCCGCGCCCCTCCCGCAACGCTCGACCCCGGGATACACCCGGCTCGCCTGCCGCCTTGGCCGACAAGGAAGCAGCCTTTGAGGACGCAGTGGAAGAACGTGTGATCAACGAGGAGTACAAAATATGGAAAATGAACACCCCTTTTCTTTATGATTTGGTGATGACCCATGCTCTGGAGTGGCCTAGCCTAACAGCACAGTGGCTTCCAGATGTAACCAGACCAGAAGGAAAAGATTTCAGCATTCATCGACTTGTCCGGGGACACACACATCAGATGAACAAAACCACTTTGTGATAGCCAGTGTACAGCTCTGTAATGATGATGCTCAGTTTGATGCATCACACTACGACAGTGAGAAAGGAGAATTTGGAGGTTTTGGCTCAGTTAGTGGGAAAATTGAAATAGAAATCAAGATCAACCATGAAGGAGAAGTAAACAGGGCTAGTTATATGCCCCAGAACCCTTGCATCATTGCAACAAAGACTCCATCCAGTGATGTTCTTGTTTTTGACTATACAAAGCATCCTTCTAAACCAGACCCTTGTGGGGAGTGCAACACAGACTTGCGTCTCTGTGGACATCAGAAGGAAGGGTATGGGCTTTCTTGGAACCCAAATCTCAGTGGGCACTTACTTAGTGCTTCAGATGACCATACCATCTGCCTATGGGATATCAGTGCCGTCCCAAAGGAAGGAAAAATGGTCGATGCGAAGACCATCTTTACAGGGCGGCATCTGCTCCATGAGTCCCTGTTTGGATCAGTTGCTGATGATCAGAAACTTATGATTTGGGATACTCGTTCAAACAATACTTCCAAACCAAGTCACTCAGTAGATGCTCACACTGCTGAAGTGAACTGCCTCTCTTTCAATCCTTATAGTGAGTTTATACTTGCCACAGGATCAGCTGACAAGACTGTTGCCTTGTGGGATCTGAGAAATCTGAAACTTAAGTTGCATTCCTTTGAATCACATAAGGATGAAATATTCCAGGTTCAGTGGTCACCTCACAATGAGACTATTTTGGCTTCTAGTGGTACTGATCGCAGACTGAATGTCTGGGATTTAAGTAAAATTGGAGAAGAACAATCCCCAGAAGATGCAGAAGATGGCCCACCAGAGTTATTGTTTATTCATGGTGGTCACACTGCCAAGATATCTTATTTCTCCTGGAATCCCAATGAACCTTGGGTGATTTGTTCTGTATCAGAAGACAATATCATGCAAGTGTGGCAGATGGCAGAGAACATCTATAATGATGAAGATCCTGAAGGAAGTGTGGATCCTGAAGGACAAGGATCCTAGATGTCTGCACTTGTGATTTTTAGTCTCCCCTTTTTCCCCTCTCAACCCTGAGATCGATTTAACACTGGTTTTGAGATACAGACTTTGTTCAGCTATCCCTCTATTATAGCTACCACCACCGATTGCTATTAGCCCAAATAGTGGGTGTTTTCTAAATATTAACTGGGGTACTTTATTCAGCAAAGCCAGACTTATTTAAATTTTCTTCAGGAATTTTCTAGTAACAAACCCAGGTCTAAAGTAGATACAGAAAGGGGAATATTACGTGTGGTTATTTTTCTTCTTAAGCTGTATCCCCAAGTTTTCAGACTCATTTAAGTAAAAGCGAGAATGAGTAAGGAATAGAGCCAAGTGAGGTAGGTGTCTGAGCCATGAAGTATAAATACAGCAAGATGTCATTTTTATTCAGGAAGACAGGAAATAGTTAAACTCAGAGCTGAAATCAACGAAATTGAAACGAAAGAAACAATACAAAAAATTGACAAAATAAATAGTTGGTTCTTCGGAAAATAAACAAAATTGATAAACCTTTAGCCACACTAACAAAGAGAAGACGAGAGAAAACCCAAATCACCAAAATTCGGAATGAACAAGGAAATATCACAACAGACACGACTGAAATACAAAACATAATTAGAAGCTATTTTGAAAATCTATATTCCAACAAAATAGAAAATTTCGAAGATATCAACAAGTTTCTAGAGACCTATGAATTGCCTAAACTAAACGAGAAGGACATACACAATTTAAATAGACCAATTTCAAGTAATGAAATAGAAGAAGTCATCAAAAGCCTACCAACAAAGAAAAGTCCAGGACCTGATGGTTTCTCAGCCGAGTTCTACAAAACCTTTAAAGAAGAGCTCATTCCAATACTTTTCAAAGTATTCCATGAAATAGAAGAGGAGGGAACCCTCCCAAACTCATTCTACGAAGCCAATATCACCCTGATACCTAAACCAGACAGAGACACATCGAGGAAAGAAAATTTCAGACCAATTTCCTTAATGAATATCGACGCAAAAATTCTCAACAAAATTTTAGCAAATCGCATACAAAAATGTATTAAAAAGATAGTGCATCATGATCAAGTGGGTTTCATCCCAGGGATGCAAGGTTGGTTCAACATCAGGAAATCAATAAATGTAATTCACCATATCAACAGACTTAAAGTTAAGAATCACATGATTATTTCAATAGATGCAGAAAAAGCATTTGATAAAATACAGCACCCCTTCATGCTCAAAACACTAGAAAAAATAGGGATAGTGGGAACGTTCCTTAACATTGTAAAGGCCATCTACACTAAACCCATGGCTAATATTATTCTTAATGGTGAAAAACTGAAAGCATTCCCCCTAAAATCTGGAACAAGGCACGGATGCCCTCTCTCACCACTTCTATTCAATATCGTCCTTGAAACTCTAGCCAGAGCAATTAGACAGACCAAAGAAATTAAAGGGATACGAATAGGAAAAGAAGAACTCAAACTATCCCTATTTGCTGATGATATGATTATATACTTAGAGGAACCAGGAAATTCCACCAGAAAACTCTTAGAACTCATAAGTGAATTCAGTAAAGTAGCAGGATACAAGATCAATGCTCATAAATCCAATGCATTTTTATACATAAGTGATGAATCTTCAGAAAGAGAAGTTAGGAAAACTACTCCATTCACAATAGCCTCGAAAAAAATAAAATACTTGGGAATCAATCTCACAAAAGAGGTGAAAGACCTCTACAATGAGAACTACAGAACACTAAAGAAAGAAATTAAAGAACACCTTAGAAGATGGAAAGATCTCCCATGTTCCTGGATAGGCAGAATTAATATTGTCAAAATGGCCATACTACCAAAAGTGCTATACAGATTCAATGCAATTCCAATTAAAATCCCAACGATGTACCTTACAGAAGTAGAACAAGCAATCATGATATTCATCTGGAAGAATAAGAAACCCAGAATTGCTAAAGCAATCCTTTGCAGGAAAAATGAAGCAGGGGGTATTGCAATACCTGAACTTCAACTGTACTACAAAGCAATAGTAATAAAAACGGCATGGTATTGGTACCAAAATAGACAGGTAGATCAATGGTACAGAATAGAGGACACGGACACAAACCCAAACAAATATAATTTCCTCATACTAGACAAAGGGGCCAAAAATATGCAATGGAGAAAAGATAGCCTCTTCAATAAATGGTGCTGGGAAAATTGGAAATCCATATGCAACAAAATGAAAATAAACCCATATCTCTCACCGTGCACAAAACTAAACTCAAAATGGATTAAGGACCTCGGAATCAGACCAGAGACCTTGCATCTTATAGAAGAAAAAGTAGGTCCAGATCTTCAACATGTCGGCTTAGGACCAGACTTCCTCAACAGGACTCCCATAGCACAAGAAATAAAAGCAAGAATCAACAACTGGGATAGATTCAAACTAAAAAGCTTTCTCTCAGCAAAGGAAACTATCAGCAATGTGAAGAAAGAGCCTACAGAGTGGTAGAAAATCTTTGCCAATCATACTTCAGATAGAGCACTAATCTCCAGAATCTATAAAGAACTCAAAAAACTCAACACCAAGACTACAAATAACCCAATCGACAAATGGTCTAAGGAAATGAACAGACACTTCACAGAAGAAGACCTACAAACAATCAACAAACATATGGAAAAATGTTCAACATCTCTAGTAATAAAAGAAATGCAAATCAAAACCACCCTAAGATTCCATCTCACCCCAATCAGAATGGTGATTATCAAGAACACAAGCAACAACAGGTGTTGGCGAGCATGTGGGGAAAAAGGTACACTCATACATTGCTGGTGGGGTTGCAAATTAGTGCAACCACTCTGGAAGGCAGTATGGAGATTCCTTAAAAAACTTGGAATGGAACTACCATTTGACCCAGCTATCCCACTCCTTGGCCTATACCCAAAGGACTTAAAATCAGCATATTACAGAGATACAGCCACATCAATGTTCATTGCTGCTCAATTCACCATAGCCAGATTGTGGAACCAACCTAGATGCCCTTCAGTTGATGAATGGATAAAGAAACTGTGGCATATATATACAATGGAATATTAATCAGCCATAAAGAATG
This sequence comes from Sciurus carolinensis, assembly GCF_902686445.1. Classification (NCBI taxonomy): domain Eukaryota; kingdom Metazoa; phylum Chordata; class Mammalia; order Rodentia; family Sciuridae; genus Sciurus; species Sciurus carolinensis. Next base: position 90,848,258 of record NC_062218.1, on the reverse strand, counting down.
ATAAAATTATGGCATTTGCAAGCAAATGGACGAAATTGGAGAATATCATGCCAAGTGAGATAAGCCAATTCCAAAAAACCAAAGGAAGAATGATCTCGCTGATAAGTGGATGATGATACATAATGGGGCGTGGGAGGGGTTAGTTTTAGGGTTAGAGTGAGGGTTAGGGAGGGGGGCAAGAATGGGGGAAGGAAGGACTGTATAGAGGGAAAAGAGGGATGGGAGGGGTGGGGGGAAGGGGAAAAAAATAACAATGAATTAACCAACATCACCCTATGTAAACGTATGATTACACAAATGGTATGCCTTTACTCTATGTACAAACAGAGAAAGAACATGTATCCCATTTGTTCACAATAAAAAAAAAAGTAAAATGAATAAGAATACAGAGAAGAAAGGAAGAAAGAAAGAATAAATACTGAGAAGAGGGGGAGGAGGAGGAGGGGAGGAAAAGGAGGAGTAAAGAGAGAGAGAGAAACAAGCATAAATCAGTAACAACACAAAAAAATGTTTATAAAAAATTTCTCTCTGCCAAGATGCTTGAAAAGGGGGCAAGAGTGGAAACTTTTAGTGTCTGTGCCCTGTGAACAGAACAAAAGCTTGAGAGTTACTCATTTCCCTTTTCTTTTTTTTGCGGTGCCTATAAGGTGACTAGAGGAAGTGATTTGCGGTTAGTGTCACTTGGAACACCTTTCAGCTGCTTTGCATGCTAAAACAAGTGAGGGCAGAAGTCAGGTGCCTGTAACAAATTCTCTCTGGAGCTATTTGGGCAGTACACTCCAAGAGCAGGGTAGAGTTGATGCTGTGGTATGTGGAAGAGCTGGTAGAGACTGTAACTCCTGGAACTTCTCTCAAGAGCTACACATTTATAGGGTGATAAGATGCTACATAGTCTCAGTGTGCTTGGGGTGTTGGTGGTGGGTACTGTCCCATCCACTACCCTTGATTCTGGTGTTCCTAGTCTTGGCTCCCTCACATTGTCACATGCAACTGTTTAATCCCCTAGACTCCAGTAGCTGGCCTGGCAAACCACTTATTTCAAAGGCAAGCATCTACTGTTTCCCCGCCTGCTGATACCCAAGCAGCAAGCTCAGACAATAGGGTCCTTCTCAAAATGGCTGCCAGTTACAGCCCTATGAGAATATTCTGGGAAGAGCAGAGAATGTATCCAGAATTAATTCATTATGCAATTCTTAGGACTACTGTTTGTTTAGCATATATTTCTCTTGGGGTGCTGAATTGTGTGCCAGTGGTACTGCCCTCTGCTCCAACAGATAAAGCATTCCATCTCTCAGTTTAGTGTTTCCTTGTGATCAGTGCTAGTGACTGTTCCACTACAGAACATTTCTGGGTTTCTCCACATCTCTGCCCACATTGAACTTCACTGTTCTCCCATGGTTACCCACCTCAGTAAGTAGCCACATTCCTGTTGTTTTAAATCTACAGGTAAAAATGCAGGTGAGTGCTAGGTGCCTGCGATTCATCACCTTTGGAAAGTTTAGCGTAAGTTTTGATGAAGGAAAGTTGCTGGGAAGATTTCAGGTATTGGATTCCAGTAAAAAGGAAAGAAGGCAAGAGAGGGACTGGGGTTCAGGGACTCTCAGCGCATCAGCTGGACCCAGATGAGCAGCTGATGCTCAGGGCCTGCAGATCCTTAACTCCCTACCTAATATTTAACAGTTTAATTTTCATATGCTATTTATGCTGTCTTCTGCTATGGAAAAAATGAAAAACATCCTTATTAGTTTTTTGAACTCTTATAATTTTAATAGCTAACTCAAAAAAAGATTAGACTATATCTATAGTCTAATCCCACTTAAAAATAGAGACACGAATACGCCAAATTAAATCTTGGTGTAGAGAATCCAACAATGGAGAGAAAGAATAATGGGCTTAGATGAGAAAGGGCTTATTCCAGAAATGCCAAGTTGATTAAATATCAGGAATTAAAAGCATAATACTTTATGCCAAGAAATCAAAGAATCAGCATGATCATAGAAATAATATATGAAAATAATGTGCTGAAATTTGCCAGCCAATTTTTGAAAACCACTAGGTTAAATTGTAACAAGAGGAATCTACTTAAAGATAATAAAGGTCATTTATCAAAAATAAAAATCAATATTTTTCTAAGTGGAAAAAACATTACAATTAAAATCAGAAATGAAGCAGAAATATCTGACATTGTTATTACTATTCATCAGGGTCCTATAAATTCTAATAAAACTTCAAGACAATAAAATTAAACAGTTACTGTAAGTCATGAATAAATAGAAGTAAATGTTGATAACACCAAAGAAATATGAAAAAAAGATCCACTAGAATTAGTGAAATTATATGGTAAATTATTTGGATAAGAGATACTTATATGAAATTACATGTTCTATGTTAAAAATAAGATTCTGGAAATTTGAATAATAAAGTGTGTTATTAACAATACTATGAAAGAAAGAGAAGAAGTATTTTAATAAGAAAGTAATTTAATAAAAAAAGAACAGGACCTATATAAGGAAAATGATGAAATGTTGACAAACACATGGAACATAAAGGATATTTCACAAATAGTTTATTCATTTTTGAATAACCTTATAAAAATAAGTTTAATGAATTACTAATTAGAATATTAATAAATTTTTGAAACTGTATAAATTACATTAAAGTTTACACAGAGGAAAGACTGCTTAGTATGCATAAAGTCCTGGTTCAGTCTTCACACTGCAGAAACAAGAGTTTATCTGAAAGAAGAGCTGCATTAAATGCTTTAAAATAATGAAGAAAATTAATGAAAGAACATAATAATATAAAGGGAGACTTGACCCGTAAGATAACAGGACATAGGATAAAACACCTAAACTCAAACCAATTTCAAAGTAATATAGGCATATACATTGGAGTACAGGATATTGGATCCAGAAAAAAAAGTTTCTAATGTGTATGGAAATTTCATATAATTTAATATTCTTGCTCAGCTATTCATCTAGCTATAATATAATAAATTAGGATTCCTATCTTATAGCATATGAAAGATAAATTCTTTCTAAGATAGAAATGTTAATGTAAAATGATAACAACTTTACAAATAATTTAGGAAAAATAAATTTTGTGCGAAATATGTTAAAAGGAAGGAAAGGTTAAGAAAACAAGGAATTACAGAGCTAAGTTTTGATGTTTTCCATTATATAAAATTAGATAGAAATAAAATATACAAGTAATAGATAATGCCTATGTTAACATATTTGAATGTAGAAGAAAATGCTTAATATTATTGCATAATATTAATATGCTTAATATCATACATCTCTTGACATTTTACCACAACTTGTTATTTATAAACAACAATAGAGAATGATTATAAAATAGCAATTTGTAGGAGACCAAACCAATAGACTACAATGATATGAAAAGCTGTAAACTCACTGGTATTCTGGGAAATATGATAATGGGATAGCACTTTATATTCTTCATTTAACAACAATTAAAAAAAAGAGAAAAGAATAGTAGCTACTTGTGGTGGAGTGATAAGGGTATAGGGACTATTAATAGAAATGTGGAACATTTCAGTCATTTTGCACATCAGTCTGAAAACACTACTCAAATCTATCTGTCTCCATTCATTATCTATCCATCCATCTATATTTTGATAATCCCAGTCCTGCTAATATAGCCCACTAAAAGAAAAAGGCCTATATGTTTGGATAGATCTGGAAGGAAATAGATTTGTTTGAGTCCATCTTCATAGCAAAACTCTGGAAAAACTGTTAATTATGGTGGAATAAACTGGTATGTCAAGGCCCTAGACTATCATGCTGCAATTCTGTAGAAAGAGAACCAACAGGTTGGTTTGAAGTGACTTTGTGAAATATTTTTCAGAGAAGAAAGAGAGGTGAAGAAATGTGTATATATTGTATCCCTTGAAAAACTTTGACCAAGCGCATATGATTTGGTATATACATATATTCATATATGATTCTATGTTATGAGAATGACATTAAAATATGTATGTCAAGTTGGTAATATTTCTTACCTTTGAGGAAAGAAATCAAAGAATCAAAGAAAAATAAGTGGAAGGAAATAAGAAAAAAAAATTACTGAGAAAGTCCTAATATATGTGATATGTTTCCAATAATGTGAAGCTGTATATATGAGTATGCATACCAATTTTATAAGAAATTAATAAAAACAAAAAACTTTTGAGATAGATATTTGTGTTATAATAAGTGTTATAAAAGAACACAAAACATATTCTGAGTATCTTTATTCATGCTGGAGGTTCTGTGTCAATATTTTTGGTATGGATTGGAAAAAATACCTTTTAAAATATCACTTATTTCTATGGGCATTTAAAAGAAAAGCAATGTACTGAATCTTAACTAAAGTTCCCTATTTGGAACTCATGCCACAGGAATAGACCTTTAGAAAGCCTGACACCCAGACCCATTAATAATGTGCATGCAAATTAAACATTTCCTTGAATTCCTTTATTCAAAAAATGTTCAGAAATTCACCATGGTTTTTATCAGTCACTTGCATTTGGTGACCAGGGAGGAACATAGACTGAGCCTCCACAACAGTTTAAAGAACCCAGAAGTAATAAGGGCCGCTGAGAATGGAAGGAGACAAACTTTTCAGAAGAATGAGATAGAATTTCAATCTGAGATCTCATTGGCACCTGGGATTCCCAAAATAATGGAACTATGTGCCTTCAGTTTGAAATATCCTCTGCTCTGGTTATTTATATGCAAATTCAATATTATTTCCTTACTTTTGTTAATGGAACTTGTTTCCTTAATCTGTGCCTGTTGGCGTCTTACTCTGTACCATCATTACACGTTAAAGAACTGCTTTCATTTGTTCATCAAACATCTTTTGAATGCCTACCACAGGCCAGGCCCTATGTTAGATGCATTTCATGTGTAAACTTGTATTTTTTTTTTTTTTTAAGAACTTTAGTACTTCTACTCTCTGGAAAAACTTCAAGACATTCTCGCCCACCTTTGTAATATTAATAGCTTCCTATAGAGAATTCCTACAATGGATGTGCTAGAGAAAGTGCTACCTATTGTAGTATGGTAGAGTGCCTTACACTACATTCTGTACAACAATAAATACTATAGAAAGGTTCTAGTGTATTTGATGATATCTGGCCTGCTTACCCATAATAACTCTGACTTCATTGTGGAAGAAGGCCCTTCTATGTTAAGGCATAAAATCCAATTGATTTTTATGAAATAAGATGCTATGAAGAAGAAATGCATTAAGTGTACCGTATCACAATAATTTCACTTTGTAAGCTAAATGGCTTTTGGAACATTGTTGAAAATGCTGTCACTATTCTGAGTATACATAAAAGAGCAAGATATGGCCAATAATTTAAAAGTCAATGCTATTCCTATTCAAAAATTTCTTTCCTCAATTAATAAAGCATTTTTTCCTCTGTGTCAGTTAAAAACAAAATTCAAAATAACTTTATATGATATGATCAGACACAGACCAATATGTGAGTTATGTTGAATCTACAAATTTTCTTTATTTAAATTTTTGGGGTGCTACTAATTTTAACTTCTATTTAAGGTACCTTATAAAATTTTCATGTATATTTTAAAAGATATATTTTTGCTTGTTTGCATTTTCAATTGCCTTTAAGTTAATTTATTTCAGAAAACCTGATTAGATACATGTAGTAAAAATTTCAAAAATGATGATATAGAAATGCAGACAGGACCTTGGTGTGGTGGTGCACACCGGTAATCCTCTTGGCTCAGGAGGCTGAGGCAGGAGGATCACGAGTTCAAAGCCAGCCTCAGCAAAAGTGAGGTGCTAAGCAACTCAGTGAGACCTTGTCTCTAAAAAAAATACAAAATAGGACTGGGGATGTAGTTCTGTGATTGAGTGCCCCTGAATTTAATCCCGGATAAACCCTGCCCCTCTCCAAAAAAAAAAAAAAAAAAAAAAAAAAGAAATGAAGACAGGAAAATCAAGTCAACTGATTTCTGAGACAGAATTGCTCTGTAGTGCTTTAAATCATATAAGGGTGTTCAATGATAATGTACATGTGGATTAATGATACCAACACTGTGTATATTTTTCTGACCCAACACATATGAAGAATATAGTACATTTCCATCAAAAATAATAGAGACTTATGGTGACTGTGATTCTGTGAATAGAAAGAGTAGAGTAGACAGAAAACCAACCAATCAAATTACTAGTCAACCTGTCAAACCAGTCAGCCAAACGATTATCTCATTTGACAGAGGATTCTCAAATATGCCCTGGGGAATATTTTTGAGAGTTGCTTCAAACTGACAAAGTGAAAGAATGAATGAAACAGAGATGCTTTTGGAAATCTTATTACTTATTATGGTAAAGCAGTATATATTTTACCTATCCATGTTAAACAGAACTTCTTATAGGCATTTAAAAAGCTACCTGGTAATCTTAATAATTGCATATATAATATATATATATATATATATATATATATATATATATATATATATCTTTTGGTCTTGTAATCAACTTTCAAAAACCTAGTCTAAAAACCTAGTCTATTAAAAGAAGCCCTTGTGATCCAAGTAGCTCAGGAGGGTAAGGAGGATCATGAGTTCAAAGCCAACCTCAGAAAAATAAAAAATAAAAAGAACTGGGGACGTGGCTTAGTGGTTAAATGCCCCTGGGTTCAATATCTAATGCCAAAAAAGAAAAAGAAAGAAAGAAAGAAAGAAAGAAAGAAAGAAAGAAAGAAAGAAAGAAAGAAAGACCATATATTTATATACCTAAGACGTAGATACACAATAATGTTCCTGAATGCTATTTGTAAAAAATAGAAACATATAAAATGACTATTAATTTGGAAATCAGACATTATACTTCTGTACTATGGTACATTATTCAGTTATAAAAAAGCACATGAACTATTTAAACCAACTCATTTGGAGAGGTTTTGTTAAGGGATTTTTAAGGGGAATAAAGCAATAACAAAGACATATCTGATTTATTTTTCATGAAATAAGTAGCTTTAAATTGGCAAACATCACTGTAAATAATTATATTAGAAAAGGAAAAATATAAAAATGATAAATAAGTTACCTAGGGGTGGCAGTGAGAAGTAGTTGTGTGGATATAAGTGAGATTTTACCAAAAGTAATTATTAATGATCATTAAAAACAAAATCACTATGTATTTGATATGGTTTCATTCATCTGAAAGTCAGTGGCCAAAAGCTGACAGAAGAAATTTACTGTTTTTCCCCTTAAAAATCTCTTGGAAAAAAAACAAAAATCAACCATGTAGCATATACCCCCCAAGTTATTTAACCTCTCCCCTCTGATGAGCATTCAATTTTCTTCAAGTTAGGAAGAATTTTTCTGTTTAAACATGCTGCACTGTAGAACGAATGACTAACTCACCTAAGATGATGAGGTTGTTACCCAGGCCTGCCACCCCATCCAGACCATGAGCTGCCCCATTCAGCAATGTGATGGAGACACCACAGCACAGCAGGAATCCCTGGGGCTGGAAATTAGGCAGGATGTGTTTAAATCCCCCTGCCACTGTTCACAAGCTCTGAGACTTCCAAGTTCTGGTCTCTTTGTTTCTTCATCTATGAAGTAGGCATAGAAACTCCTTCTAAGTGTAGAAAAGCCTCGGTGATTGCATCTGTGAGTATTTGATCCAGTCCTTGGTACTTCAGAACCTCTCCATAAACAATAAGCTCTATTGCCATTATTTTATACATTTCTGTGTTCTCACTTGTGTTCACATTCTCAGAATGTGTTTGTGTTACAGAAAATGTTTGCTACTGTGGGTAGGTATATGAGCACTATTAATATCAAAGAACGGTCCATACATCATAGTATAACAACATTTCTACTTTCTAAGAATAGGCAAAATTGTGGGAAAGCAGAGTTGATTCAAGATAACAACATACCTCTATGTAAATGCAAGACTATGTGCTACATGGTCTTAGTTGTATCTTGCCCTTATACAAATATGCATTTAAAGAAGGAAAATATCAATTTTATAATCGATATACATATCTATAAAATTGATATATAGATATATCAATTATGCACATATATATACACATACATACATACATTTACACTAGGGATTCAGTGAAAATGATCATGATACTGTTGAGCACTGAATCATTAATCATCACTTGCAGAGTCAAGAAAATGTTCCAGCTCTTGCCAAGTGCACTGTTTACTGAAAAGAAGCCAACATTTAACACTGAAAAGATAACGTAGTTGGAAAAGTAAAATGAAACACAGAATTCATCTTGTGTATATTAAATATGTTTCTGGAAGACATTTAATTTGTGACTCGGACCTCAGAACTCCTATGGTAAGGCAGTGTACATGAGGAATTGTCTTCCCTGTTAAACACTATTTAAACATTTGCGTATTTTTCTGCAGCAACAACCACTAAAGTGAAGCATCAGTTTAACGTGATTCTCAAATTTCTTAAAAGCACCAGTAAAAATTGAAATTATTTCTTGGGTAAGAAAAATTTTCTTATAATGCACTTGTTCTTTAAAATGAGTCATATTTATTAAGATATTTAGCAGTAACACAAAAGAGAAACAAAATCACTACTAGTCTCATTACCCAAAAACATGGTTAATGATTTAGTGCATTTTCATTTAGTGTTCTTCTTTTCCAAGGTTAAATTAATTGTCTGTGTAGTTATAATATTGCTGTTTGTGTGGGTTGTGTTTTGTAACAAACTTAAAATTTTAGTTAATTCAAATAGACATGGTTTTAACTCAGTGCTTTTATATTTCCTTTTTCCAGACATAATGGGTGAATGAAGATTTGCCTTTTCTGATACAATCTTCTGTTTTCTACTAGACTTCAAAAATAATCTTTGTGTCTGAAAATCATATAGTCAGATGGAGAAATAATTTACTCATACTATGTAAACTAATTTGACCTTTTATTTGTACATTTGACAACTTTTCATGGAATCCTGAATTGGATATTGAATTTGATTAATAACTATATTTAAAATCTAATACTTTATGTAGGAAATTGTCCATCATCATGCTTTTAAAGAAGATTAAAGAACTACTGTGTTAAATCTGTTTATTCTGTGGCAACATGAAAGGTTACAGGGGAAGAAGTCCTGGCTAATTCTCTTGTGTTCCTTTTCAGCTGTGGCTGCTTTTCATTTACCATCCTGTAATGAAACATTTGGTCACTGTCATGGGTAGGCATTAATTGCCAGGAAATACATATTTAAATAGCTCATATTTTAGAGTACTTTAGTGATCACAGGATTTTAAACGCTCTCTACTTTAGATTAAGATGTCAGAAGTATCAAAACTTGTGAAGTGTTATGTGAAATAGTCCATATGCTAGCAAGAATAATCTCAATAGAAAGCTATTACATAATCATCATTGTTTTCCCTGCACCGAGTGATAGTTCTTAATATTTAATTAAGAGGCCTGGTTACTCTGCTCAGATGCTGATCCAAATCTCCAAGAAAGCTTGGTTTGTTCAACCCTGGTATCCTACTAACTTTTATTTTATTTGATTTTGTGACTAATCCAGTTGATGCAACTAGGAACCCAGCTACATCATGTTGTGGTCTTTATTGTTATTATTATTATTATTTATTGAGAGACAAGTCAATTCCTATAAAAGCTAAGTTGTGTTTCTTTGGGATATTGATTTTTGTTAAAAGGGGAATAAACTCCAGGAAACTTTGACCTATATTAAATCTTTTTATTTGCTAACATAGACAGGAACTAATCATAGGTGCAAAGGATTAACAGACACAGGAGAGTAGATTTTACGTTTAAAACTTTATTCTGGACACCTGAAAGAATGCTGTAGTGTAAAATTGGATTAACCTTTTTGACATTTTCTTTAAGATACCTCAAAAAGTTGGTTATATGACTTTGTTTTCCAACTCTGTGGGTAATCCTATGATGGTATAGGTTTTGTGGTTATGAACCTAACACTGTCAAGTTTTACTAAGAATATGAAATTAAAAAAAATTCCCCATTTGTCAGTTTCTTGTTTCCTTTATGCAGCTCTTTTCAATAAGGACGACAGCACAACTTCAATAGCACTGGTCTGGAGCTCTGTGAATATCCCCACATCTGAGCTTTTGCTGAGAGATGGCTTTTGCCAAGAATGTTTCTTAGTGGATCAATATGGCTCTTCTTAGTGAGTTCTATTTCAAAATGTTTGCAAATCCTTTTTATAAATTGCAAATAATTTTAGGTGTACCTCACTTATGTAGATTGGGTAGAGATAACATGCTGATGTTACTCAAGTACTTTTTTCTTTGCCTCATCTAATATTTATTTCATCTTTTAACATGAATAAGAGATTATCCCTTGAATTAGAATCGATCTACACTTCTTCACTTAGTGAATAGATAAAAAATTATCAGTTATGAGAATTTTAAAGTAAAAAATTACACTGATACAAAAGAACAAAGAGTTCTCTTCTGAATTATTTTACTCAAAATATTATACAGAACTAATTTTTTCTTTTACTCATTCTTATCCTTTACCTCATTCTCCTTTTTTTTCCTTTAATGGAAGATAATTTGGATAAACCATTATCAATACAAGTGTCATTTTAAATCAACTTAGTTAAATTTTCAGTTTAATATTGACATGCTGTTTTGCAATTTCAACACACCTTAAACATTTAAATTTGATTTTTCTCAAGTGGAAGAGATTTTCTCTAGGTACAGTAAATAATTTTTGCAATACTTTCCAACTTATATCCTGACTTTTCAGTTATTTTTATTTTATTTTATTTTATTTTTTTTTACATTTACATAGGGTAATGATGTTTATTTTATTTTTCCCCTCCCCCCCACTCCTCCCATCCCTCTTTTCCCTCTACACAGTCCTTCTTTCCTTCATTCTTACCGCTCTCCTTAGCCTAACTCTAAACCTAACCCTAAACCTAATGCTAGCCCCTCCCGCCCCCCATTATATGCCCTCATCCGCTTATCAGCGAGATCATTCGTCCTTTAGTTTTTTGAGACTGGCTTATCTCACTTAGCATGATATTCTCCAATTTCGACCATTTGCCTACAAATGCCATAATTTTATCATTCTTCATTGCGGAGTAATATTCCATTGTATAAATATGCCACAGTTTCTTTATCCATTCATCAACTGAAGGGCATCTAGGTTGGTTCCACAATCTGGCTATGGTGAATTGAGCAGCAATGAACATTGATGTAGCTGTATCTCTGTAGTATGCTGATTTTAAGTCCTTTGGGTATAGGCCAAGGAGTGAGATAGCTGGGTCAAATGGTGTTTCCATTCCAAACTTTCTGAGGAATCTCCACACTGCTTTCCAGAGTGGCTGCACTAATTTGCAACCCCACCAGCAATGTATGAGTGTTCCTTTTTCACCACATCCTCGCCAACACCTATTGTTGCTTGTATTCTTGATAATCGCCAATCTAATTGGGGTGAGATGAAATCTTAGGGTAGTTTTGATTTGCATTTCCCTTATTACTAGGGATGTTGAACATTTTTTCATATATCTGGTGATTACTTGTACATCTTCTTCTGTGAAGTTTCTGTTCATTTCCTTAGCCCATTTGTTGATTGGATTATTTGTATTCTTCGTGTAGAGTTTTTTGAGTTCTTTATAGATTCTGGAAATTAGCGCTCTATCTGAGGTATGGTTGGCAAAGATATTCTCCCACTCTGTAGGCTCTCTCTTCACATTTCTGATAGTTTCCTTTGCTGAGAGAAAGCTTTTAAGTTTGAATCTATCCCAGTTGTTGATTCTTGCTTTTATTTCTTGTGCTATGGGAGTCCTGTTAAGGAAGTCTGATCCTAAGCCAACAAGTTGAAGATTTGGACCTACTTTTTCTTCTATAAGATGCAGGGTCTCTGGTCTGATTCCGAGGTCCTTGATCCATTTTGAGTTGAGTTTTGTGTAGGGTTTCAGTTACTTTTTTGCCATAAAAAATTTCTTTTGTGAGGTGCTTTTCACCAAATTTTTCACACTGGCCTCAAATTTTGATCACATTGTAGAATGTTTACCTAGCAGTATTTTGTTTTTTCTTTGCTAGATTTTTTTTTTTCATAAAGCATTCATGGGTTTTGAACAGAGGAAGTCAAAAAGACTTTGAGCATCTTCTGCTTGCCTAGCACTGAGCATTATGAAGAACACAGAGAAGGGTTGATACATGGTTCCTAAATTTTACCCACAGTTACAATACAGCAAAAGGAGTGTCACAGGGCTATTGGAATTATTAATCACTCTATGTTTGGGGAAAATTTCTTTTTTTTTTCTTTTTTTTTTTTTTTTAACGGTGCTGAGCATTGAACCCAGGGCCTTGTGCTTGCAAGGCAAGCACTCTACCAACTGAGCTATATCCCCAGCCCTGGGGCAAATTTCTGATAGTATTTAATTTAGGTCCTGAGAAGACAAATAGACTTCTCTCAGCTGGGTTCACAGTGCAATTTTATGAACTCAGAGACCATCTCTCTGTGAAATTGAAAAAACTCATAAAAGTCAATTAATTCTCCAGTTTCCTTGCCCTTAAATAGAATGGGCAAGATTTGTCATCTCCTTTAATATAACATGGTTCTATTGCTATTGCTAATGCTTAGCTTCATAAGAGCTGTTCTTGATCAGGTATAGTACTCACATTCAAACTTTGTCTATGGTATTCCTCCAAACTTTTTTTTTCAGATCCCTTCAATTGTTTCCATTCTATTACATCTTGCCAGCCAACAATTTTTATAACATCTTCATTATGGGTCTAATATTTGGAGGGGTTCAGTTTCAAAAGGAAACAAATGATTCCATTTTGTCTATCGAGGTTAATGACGGGAAGTGAATAGACATATGGGGAAATAAGAAGGAAAACAGTGCATAAATATAGTATTTCAGTTTATTTACCAGAATTTTTCTTTTTCTCTTCAGTTTTTACATTGAAAGAATCAACCTGTAATACCCTTTAATCTTATTATTTGACATTTTTCCTTCTTCCTATATGTCCATTTCAAAGAAAATATTCAGCAATATAGTATATTATACAGGAATGAAATCCTTGCCCTGGCCCTGATAATGCTGATAGCACAACTTTAAGAATAATCTGTTCTCTTTATCTTTCAAAAGGGAATGACAACATAAACATGACCCCAAGGAAAAGAACTGAAATGAATAAAAGAATGTGTAAGGGATGACTTCATCTCCACTTGTGTTTAATTTTGACACCTACAGCAGGTTATGCTGTTTGATTTCAAAATGATTTTAAAAGATCACTCTGGAGTGATTATCTGAAATACTAATATGGATTAGAACAAATCTATATGTTTGCAAGTGAGCTCATGTGTCAGACTATTAACAGATGTTCTCCTAAAAGAGTACTCAAAATTCTAAGTGTAGTTTAGAAAGTCTCTGGGGTATAATTTAGGTGGAATTTAACAATTTACCAAACAGAGCACCTCTTGCCTAAGCAAACATTACTCCCTTGTTCTAAACATGTTTAAAATATTATATACATGTATTTTGTAAGTTACCTTTTTCATTTTAGGATGACTAACCACCAAATGAGAGAAATTTAGAAATTACATGTGTATACAAAAGCAATATTATGTACTTTAAATAATATGTATTTTGATATTCACATGTAAACTAGCCACACTATATGTGTATATATACATAAATTCTATATATACATATACATATTCAGTTTTTTCATTCAACAGAGTAGGACAAGCATCCCCTTTCACATAATATTGCCATATACAATAAACCCAGAAGGTATTGCAAGTTCAGTGTGTGATTATTGATCTAAAAAGAGGAAAAAGAGGGAGTAAAGGACAGAAGGAGAGAGTAAGAGAGTGAGAAAGAAAGAAGAGAGAGAGAGAGAGAAAGACGATATATATATATATATATATATATAGAGAGAGAGAGAGAGAGAGAGAGAGAGAGAGAGAGAGAGAGAAAGAGAAAAAGAAATGTACACCTCATTAATCATTTTAACCCAGACATGATAAATAGTATTTAAGAGTATTTTCCATAGTGCTGAGAAAAATACTATTGAATTTCTGTTTAGTGATATCTGGCCTGGTTTTGAGACATCATCTGGGTTAACAAATTCTTCTTTAGTAAGTGCTTAAAGAATGATGACTGTGTTTAGTCAGGGGAAAGGTAGAAATGTCCCTAGTTTGACATTTTTCTGTATAGGTTATTCTTTAAAAATTTGCAGCTGTTCTTACTTTTCCATAGAAGAGCAGAGATACTCCTACAGTTACTTCCCACAGGAAATTATTCCCTGCAGAGACTGCATTTGAGATGAGGAGAATATGTGAAACTCTTCAGCTAAAGTTCATGCAACTTCTTTCAAGCAAGATGTGAGGTGTTTGAACTAAGAAACAAGTTAGAATTCAAATCTAAAATCTATATTTAAAATGCAAATAGTATGATGAATTGGTTATTAACAAAATATAATTGTTTTGACTGAGTACAGATGGAGAGAAATAATATATATGAATCATATAAAATTTGTGATTTTCTTATAAAACCTCATTCAGCCAAATTTATAGGCATTTGCAAATTTAAAACCTGTGCTTTCTGGCATGATTAGGTTTATTTTCTGAAATGCAAATGATCAGAAAAGAATCTTATGCTTAAAAGGAGCTAGCTTAAAACTTTGCAAATTTTAGAATGACATATGTTCAAAATGTCATATGATTGATGGATGTTTTTTTATTATAAGAGAATAGCTGTACACCTTTCATGATTAAAAATAGTTATCAGCACTAGTATGGTATTTGGTGATTTTGTCATTGAGTAGGAGCAGGGTGAGGTGTGAGTAGGTCAGATAGAAGTTTGTAGTCAGATAGAGGTTTCTGGGGACCCAATACACCACGGGAAGTGACCTGAAACCCAGAAAAGTTTTTGTCTTCCTGTTCCCACTTGAAGTGAATGCAGTAACTTCAGAATATTGATGTTGCTGAGCCTTGAGAGACCATTGCAGAGATTCCTCCACGACAGAAAGGGTGTAATCCAGGCTGTCACAGGAGGAAACAGGTAGTGGGTATTAATTTGAATACTGGCAGAATGAAAATGGCTTTTGGATTTTATTAGTGCTCATACTTGTTTTTGTAGAAGTGTTTAGCCAATGAGTTAAATAGCAGGAGAGCCAAAAAGGTCATATGCCTTTAACTGCCCAGTGATATTACTGAGAAGCTAGAATATTCCTCAGGTGAATATATCTGTTGTAAGTCACTCTGTTAAATCAGCTGCTTTCACCAAATGTGACACTATTCAGAGTTTGGAGGGAAAGGCCTTGCTTTGCCTCAGGCCACACTTCTATTCTTTTTGCTTAATGTGGAGATGAGAGAAGAGATGGAAATCTCAGGTGAAACCTCCAGGAGAAAATGCCCTTGTGCATTACAACTTATTTTTCTGGTTTCAGAGAATCTAAAATAGGTTAGTTCTGGTGTCCTCCTGATTTCAGCTTGGTTGGGCAGCTCCTTATGAGCAAGAGGGCTGCATTAGCTTCTGAATTGAAGCATTTGTGCTGATACACAGTTTGCTCTATGAACAATTTGCTAAGCTGTTTAAAAATCACAAAAGAAGAAAGGGACATAAAATGTACCATTAAGTCATTCTGTGAGATTTACAAAGGCTTTAATGAGTTCGAGATGTATGAAAAAGCCTTTTTTGAGTCACTGAAGATATCCATCTGATTAGAAGAGATTTTCATCACCTTATCAACTAATCCAATAAATTGACTATCTGTTTCAAAATGACTCCAATTGGATTCATGTCCATCAGAAGGATTTTTTGAAAACTCCAGAGTATTGTATAAAATTGAGAATTATTATCAAATTGCCACTGAAATTTTTTTTACTAGATCCTGCTAAATCTAGAGGATTAGGTGAAAAAATGCCCCAAGCTAAAAGGTTACCATAAATCAAAGTTCAGCCTGCATAGTTCTCTTCTAGATTATTATTTATCAGTGAAAAAAAAATCCCTAAAAGAAAATCAATTTTTTGGTAGCTGAAGTGCAACTATTTCATGGGGAAATTATTAAAAAAAAATTTTTTTTTTGCTAACTCCATACAGACCTTTAAAAAAGAGTAATGTAACGTTTGTGTATCTGGAAAATATTTTAAAATGCCGTCCCCATGAGATAGTTAATGCATGGGACCAGCTAATCAAATTTCCAGTTTTTGGCTGGTGTATACCCCAGTCTAACAAAGTAAGATTAATGGGGTGTTAAAAGTCTATATGGGCTTGTCAGTTTTGTGCTGCAAATAGGGTTAATTTCATCCAAATGTAGAAATTTTAAAAAATTTATGTGAAAGAAATACAGTTATATACTTTTCTTTGCTTTTAAGGAACATACATTTGCTGGACCAGTTGTATCCATACTTGCCTGGCTAATGGAGAAAGCTGAGGGAGGAAAGAAATGCCTTTCAGGGAACAGAGCATCATGAGGTCAGCTACAATGGAGACATGCCAGACGCTGAAATTTAAAAGCAGATAATTTTACCTATCAGACTAGCCAAAAGCATTTATTCTGGGCCAGTATCTGATACTATGCAGGAAGACAGATCCCCTTTATCTTTCCTTCAAATCACTTTTTCCATAGTCTCCACAGGAAAACTGGGGTGAAGATATTTTGCCCTTTGTGGAATATTTTGGGTGAAGAGAAGGCGTCTTCCTAACCATCTCCAGCATTTTAACAACTTGGCAGTCATCCATATATTTGTCTACATAACTCCAAACACTTGGATACTTGGAAACATCCAGATGTCTAATTGCATTTTTAACCTGTCATTCAAATGGCATAGACCTAGGCTATGTCTATGTAGTTTGAATTGGGTGGTAGTTGAATAGGCAAGGAGGGAACAGAATATCAGCAACACCCTTTCTTTTTTTATTGCTCCATACATTTTGTTTCCCCTAAGGTTTCAATTCAAGCTGTGGAAGCAGGTAGCATTATTTTTTTTAGGTTCCCCCCAAAGGAAAATACTTACATGGAAGCAGAAATCTACATAGTGTTCAAAAATTGAAACTCATTCAGGATGATGCAGAGGACTGATGAGATGTTTAGCTGGATGATCTATGGTGCTTCAGATATTTGGAACTCAGGTTTGGCATTCTGAGGAAAAAGGAAATAGATCAAGGCATGACTTTATAACAACAAAGTTTATAGTGTTGGAATTAGAGAGTTCCAAGAATTATATCTTTCATCAATTGTCCCTCACACCTGGACTAAATATCTTCTCTTCATTTTTTTCTATACTTTATCATAGAGAATCATTAACTTGTGATTAATAAGTATCCTGCTTTAAAGTATGATCCCTATTCCCCAAATAGAATAGTCATGACTTAAACATTTATTAAGAATGCATTCACTAAGACTCAGTGTATTGCTATCATAGACTTGTATACTTGGGGTAGGGTGGGAGATTGGCATAAAACAAATTGCTAGACCTGCCAGGACTGAGTAGGGCACTAGGGAAGAAGGGTAAAAAGGCTTGAGTGAGAAAGCTGCAGAAGAAACTGATGAAAACACAGTGAAGACAATAGTCCTGTCTTCACTCTGTGACCCTCAACCTGTCCAGTGGAAACCTCACTCTCTGTGGGAAAGTCTGCGGGTCAGGAGATTCATATCACAGCATTGTGTTTATCGTTGCATGCTGGAGCACTTCACACAAACCTAGTGTATAGTAGGCACTCAGCAAATACTTTCCATGAGAATCAATAAATGAAGAAAAGAACTGTGTAGTCTCAAAGCTTCCGGGTTAAATTTCAAAGACTCTGGACTCAGAGAAATTTCAGGAAGTCATATAGTGCAGCTTGTCTTCGACTAGCACTTAAACCACACCAAGAAATAGCTTTCGATAATTTCTTTTTAGAAATTCCCACATCCTTTCCTCAAAGCATATTTCAGCATCATTTAAAAAATCTATGTTGAAACCTTCCTTCTATGATTCAAGATCTTTTTTCTTCTTAATAGAAGCAAACTTTTACACACTGATATGTCTTTTTGGAGGGTGATGCTGGGAATTGAATCTAGGACCTTGTGTATTCTAAGTCTTTACCATTGCACTTCACCTCCAATACCCCAATACATTTTTAAACATTTCCCAAAATTTTTTACATACTTCCCCTTTCTCTTCAGAACAATGTGCTCAGGAAATGAGGCAGAGTTTACTGACTTTATTTTAGCTTAAGTGATTCACAATTTCTGCATCTTAGTTTCTAATTTTTAAATGGGATGATCTGAGGTAGCTCCCAGAAAAGTTCAGGCAGATAGCACTTTTCCAACCCTTCTCCCTTAAAATTGAGCAAAACATAATTTAAGATACTTAGAGATTTGGAGATTTAGAGATTTGGAGACCAGCATCCCATTCATCTCAATCTGATAACAATATTTTGACCATACTTGTTACTCATGTAGGCTAACTCAGGCATGGGTTTTGACAGGTGACACCCAGTTCTTTTAAATACAACATAGTTTTTCTATATTGAGAGAGAACTTTTCATTGCCTTGATTCTTACACACACACACACACACACACACACACACACACACATACACACACACATATATATATATATATATATATATATATATATATATAATTTTTTTTTTTTTGTAGTTTTCCAACCTGGCTGGGTTGGTAGGTAAGCCCTGAGGCTAAGCCCATTCTAAGAATAAAACTAGAAATATCCATTGACTTTGTTAGATCATTTTCAGTATTTATATAACTGCTAACTTACCTCTTCTGAAATACTGAGTTTCAGGGAAGTTTTGAAATGAATATGAGTAAATGAATTCTGATTTTTCTTATTTTCATATTTCCTGTGTTACAATGAAAAATGTTATTTGAAAGGTTTATTTGAAAAAAAATGGTTTGGAATTAGGAACACCCTTTACATTTTAGAAGATTCAAGCAAATGTAAGTCTCTGTGTTCTAGGAAGGTGATGTTTTATACATAAGACAGATATATTTTATACACATTGATTGTTTTATTTAGAAAGCTTGAAGTTCCAAGAAGGGACCACTTGCACAGTGATGTATTTGTCGATAAGCAGACATTTGCAAGTGTGAACGAATATTAGCCAAAACTCTGCCCAGAGAGAAAACAGCAGCAGCCAGCTAAGGAAGCCAGTTAGTAGAAGGTTAATATACAGCACAAGCTGACAGGTCAAACTGCCAACATTTTTTAGCTCCAATAATATGATCAGGCTAGAAGAAGTGGGCCAGCTTGTCTTCATTTGCTAGTATAAGAGTTCTACCTTGGGCTTAAAATCCTTTTTCCTTTTCTTCCTGTGTGAACTCCAACAGAGGGCACCTAACCCATCCAGGTCCTTCCTTAGCCCTTGACCCTCAGCTTCCACAAGATCTGCAATTTTCAAAAGAACAAGAGAAGTCCAGTTCATTATTCTAATTTGTCTCAATCACTGTTGAGGTGCTTTTTGTACATGTTCCTAATCCTGACAATCCCAAAAGGTTGCGCTAAGTCTCCTTGCCTTTTGATGAGAACACTGAAATTGAAAGATATTGAATGACACATTCCCAGATACACTGAAAGTGGCAGGGCCAGGATTTGTTCCTTGATTGTTCTAGCTCCACTAGACCATATGGTCTGGGGAAAACTGAGATTGTTAAACTTGTTCTGAGGTGGGGTGGTCGCACCAGGAGTTCAAGGTCAACTCAGTGGAAGCAGCAGTTAGCCCAGCTTGTCTGTTAATTTTATTTGGAGACTGCCCTCTGTCAGCTTACAATTGGTTATCTTTATAGTTCGAATAAATAAATGATTAAGTTGTCTACTTTTCTAGTTTTTATGAGGTTAGTATTTGAATAGAAGCCCAAAGGCAATCTTATCTATAGTATGAGAGAAAAAGCTCAAGCAGATCTGGATTTGAAACTTCATCCTGGTTAAGTAACATTAAGCCAATTCCTCTCTGAGTTTTAGTTCCCTCCCATAATAACACCTTTCGCACACAGTGGTTAATGAGCAATAACAATATGACAGGTGAGGGTATAAGGTATAGCACATGGTAGCAACCAAATTATTATTTCTTTATACCA
Organism: Sciurus carolinensis; assembly: GCF_902686445.1. Taxonomy (NCBI): domain Eukaryota; kingdom Metazoa; phylum Chordata; class Mammalia; order Rodentia; family Sciuridae; genus Sciurus; species Sciurus carolinensis. Next base: position 90,828,192 of record NC_062218.1, on the reverse strand, counting down.
TTATAAGTTTAATATTAACCAATATTAATTATAGCAATACTAATAGCACCTATTATGCTATCATCAATGTTTTTCTTATAAGTCAAGATTTCCTAAAAGGCAATAACTCATTTTTTCATGGTTTGTAATAATAAGAATTATGTTTGTTTGTAGGATTAAGTATTTAGAAAGTATCCATCCACCCTACTTCATGTTTTGGTGTCTACTGAAATCCTACTAGCCAGAATTAAATATACACTATGCTGTACTGAGTGGTTAAACATGACTCTTAATCTTTTCACAAAGCCAATAAAAATTCACTTGCAAAACAGTGACGGCACAACTTGGTAAGTCATTAGCCACATTGAATTAAATATTTTGTTAATATTTGGTAATTTTAGGGAAAGAGTCTCAATGATTGCCTGCTTCTTTAATATAATAGGTTGACCAATATGCCAAAATGTTAAATATCAATCTGGTCAAAAAACACAAATGAAATCTTTGGCAGACAACAGAGAACCGTCCTGATTTTAACATGGAGTTTTTCTGTGTCTGCTGTGAGTTGGCTGATGTCACACCATCTCCTTTGTTTCCCTTCTCTTTGTTAAAGTGCCCCAGCTTCCCTGTCACATTCTCCAAAGCATAATGGTCCCACACTGTTTCAGCTGCAGCCCTCTTGATGGGAAACTGTGTCAAGCACAGGAGATATGCAAGGTAGTCTGTATCTACTCTTAAAATCTCAACGCTGAAAGATATTCTTCTAGTATTTGCTTCTTAGAGTGCTCATAAAATGATTTGCTGTTTCAGCAACTTGTAGGCCAGTCAGACAGTGGTATAAAACCATCAGTTATCACATGGTAATATCCTTTTATTAACCACTGAAATATATCAAGACATTTCATGACAACTGGCAATGCCAGATGCTATTATTGGCCTAATGGTTAATACGTTTGCACTCTCTTCTACTTAGCTTACTGTTTCTTTTGTGTAAAACATTTTTAAAATGTGTGGGAGCATCCTAACTTTTCAACATCTATTTTGATGTACATATATTTATGGGCACTTAGTCTGCTTTTCAGATTTTCCACATTGATGTTATTCCTTAAAGTGCTGGCATTCCCCAAATTCTGAGCACCTGACTTACAGGCATTCTGTGTTTGTACTCAGTTTGCTGTCGGGTCCTTCTCCCATGCCCTTCAAAAATTGACCTCTTATTTGCTGACTTTCAAAAAGAAATTTTCTTTAGAGGAAGCTGATTTTTTTTGGCTGGCAGATGACTCGACTTGAACCTATCTTTGCTAGTTCATAAACATCTTCATATATATATATATATATATATATGTATATATATGTTTTTATTTTATTTTATTTTATTTTATTTTATTTTATTTTATTTTATTTTATTTTATTATCAGGGATTGAACCAGGGGTGCTTAACCACTGAGCCACAACCCCAGCCCTTTAAAAAAAATATATGTATATACATATATATATATATATATATATATTTTTTTTTTTTTTTTAATTAGAGACAGAGTCTCACTGAGTTACTTAGGGCCTTGCTAAGTTGCTGAGGCTGAATTTGAACTCATGATCCTCCTGCCTTAGCATTCCAATTTGCTGGGATTATAGGCATGCACTACTGTGCCTGGCATGTCTTGGTATATATTTGTTATTTTCTGTCAATTTAAGACCACAGTTAAGACCACTTTGGGCATTTTACCCCTATTTCATTCATCCATGCCCTTTGCTTTAAGTCCTCTTTTCCTTTCTCTTATTATTCTTCTGTAGGTCCTTCTCTAAAGCCTCTCTCCTCTGCCTTCTCTTCCCCTTTTACTTGTGTATGTCTCCATTCTGAGCCCTCAAATGACTGTGATAATAGCTAAGTGGGAGTGAGGACATCACTACCAAAGAATATTAAGGCTTTTGCTGGACATGGTGGTGCACACCTGTAAACCCAGCAACTCAAGAGGATGGGACAGGAGAATCATAAGTTCAAAACCAGCCTCAGCAACTTAGTGAGGCTCTAAGCAACTCAATGAGACCCTGTCTATAAATAAAATATAAGAAAGGAATGGGGATGTGGCACAGTGGTTAAGTGCCCCTGCAATCAATCCCCAGTTTGGGGGAAAGAGTATTAAGTCTTGATTTTTTTTAAAAAATTCAAGACTGACGCATAAAATCTTGAGGGTCCTGGAAAATACCTTGAGTTTTTTGTTTTTCCTCCAGAATTCTAAAGTTTCCAATCTATTTCTCCTTTCTAAATAAGTTTCTTTTTTTTTTTTTTTTGAAGATCCAGGATATAATTAATTTATTTTGTTCCACCCAGTTTTGTGTTATTTAATTGCTTCCTCTGCTTTGCTCTAATTTTCAGAATGATTTCATTTTTCATATTTCAAATGATTTTATATTTCAGGTAAACATGGACTTGTTAAACTTATGTGGAAACCTAAGCATTACGTACCCTATTGTTACTATGCACAAAAGACTTTGAGATTGTAAACAAATGACTTTCTAATGAAACTTTTGAATATGAGAAGCAGACTATATTTTGTTAGTTGGTGTGGACCAAATGATACTGGGCACAGGTACCATATAACAATAGTTGAGTGGTTTTCTCCTGTGAGACATGCAAGACTTCTTTAGAATGCTACATTAAAATTGCTTCTGTCTTTGAGAGTTGACGATGACCAAGAAGGGGACAGATCACACCATCTTTTCTCCCTACTTGCCCATGAATCTACCCTGACTTGGTGTGCTGACATCTGTGACTCTTCTTTGACAATCCAGGGATTTCACATTGAACTGTCAGCTGTAGTGCACCACCCGCACTGTCCTGCCCACAGCAGAAAATGTCCACAGAATTTGTCTTCTCAAAGTGCAGAGAAAGTTTTCCTTTGACCTGAGGGCACGAGAGAAGGATGGATATATGTCATAGTTTGTTTCATTAAAATGTGGTGGGTTTAGAGATTGAGTGGGATTCTGATCTCAAATGAAAGAAGGGTAAAAATAAAAAAATAAGAGAACACTTTTGTTTTAGAAGTGACAACTTATCCCTTGCATGATCTTATGCAATTTACCCCAATTTCTTACACAATTGATCAGGAATGAGCCTTCCCATTTTAGGGTTGAAGAAACTGAGAGTCAAGAAAGTTGAATTGTTTCCTCAAGGTCATGTAGCTAATAAGATTCAACAGAGGCTAAACCCAAAGGATTATCTGCAGGTTAGATACATAGAGACTAGTGGTGAATCTTGAAAATTTTTATGTATTGCTTAGTATTTACTAAAACATAATTGAACTTCACCAATGAAAAAGAAAACCCTGAAGATATTCAAAGTGACCTGTGTTTCTGACAAATAATTTATCAGAGCCCCACAACTGTTCTACAAGACATAAATGTGTTTGAGTTTGTTATTATTTGAAATTCTGTAAACTGGAAGTGAGATGCAGGCTTCCAAGGTTTAAGACTTATCTTAAATGCAAAACCTAAAATATTTGAAGTAAATTTAGAACCTTACAGATTGGGACACCCCCCCCCCCATAAAGTGGTGCTTTCATTTCTGGAAAGAAAGGCTATTTTGGGGATATAAATGGTTAGAAATCAAACATGATGGAGAACCCTCTTTGCTCAATGTTAAATATTCAGGTCCTCTTGATGACCCAGTGTAATTCAGTTAGACCACAATGCCTCATGTCTTTTTAGTGGAACCCCTAATAAACTAAAAGCCTGGTTCCAGGTGAATTAAAAAAAAAGTATACTTTTATAAAGGACTAAGTTCTTTAGATAATCAGAAAAAAATCAGAAAGGAAAAAATGACATCTTTTGTGAACCTTTCCTAGTGTCTCTTCAGTCTCCTTGATGAATTCCATTATCACAAAAACGACCTTTCCAGTTCATATCTCTTTTGAGGCTAATGTAATTCTTTGCTATTCTGTTATAATGAAAGTATTACATGGATAACTATCCAGCATTATCTTCTAGAAGGAGAACTAATTTAGGAAAAAATAAAGTACTTTAATATAATATCAGATCTCTCTCTCTCTCTCTCTCTCTCTCTTTCTCTTTCTCTCTTTTATCTTTGTAGAGACTTGCTGTCTAGAACTAAGCATGTTCATGCACACAGTAAATACACTGAGCTCCCTACCTAATGTAGAAGTAATTTTTATCACCACATCCATGGAGAGTTGTATGAATGCTTCCCTGAAAGAACAGAGACTCAGATAAATTCAAAGGCATAAGTCTTTCAACATGCTACAGATGCTTCTGTTGAATTATCTCTTTGGAGGTGTGAACTCAAAAAATATGAAGATCTGTGGCATACTCCCTAGAGGCAAAACAGCTCGGAGTGCATGGCCTGTCTCTACCTGTGAGAGGCATCAGGGCAGTCTGGGTATAACATAAACACTAATTATATACTCTTGTTAATTGTATATTTCTTTGAAGTGGCAGCTAAGTGCAATCCAGAGTGTGGTGGGGAGAGCAGAGAATAATGACGGGAAGCTTCCTGTGACAGGCTTGTACATGCAGCAGGGTTACGCTTCTGGTGATCTGTAGTGTCTTCACCTGAGAAACTGACCTAATTTTCAGTCTGTCCTTTCTGAAGAAATCCTCTGTCTGGTGAGTATAATAGCGATGGTCTAATAACCAGTTAATGTAGAGGATACAGATCCAAATTGATTCATATTTAGAGCTGGATCACATAGTTTAAGGTCAAGGCCTATCACACCCTTTGCAGGGACCAATTAGATGGGTATATAAATCCCTGCTTATTCTATATGACAATAAACTTCTTAGTGTAATTCCTTCGAAGAGGTAAAACACTTTGTAAAAATGCCTTTACTATTACACTCCCTATGAGACAATTAGCTGGCAGAGATTTTAATTGCTACATTGTGGATGTGGAAATAGAGGCTAAGCAATTTTAAGTGGTTTACCTCCGTCATGTAAGTGGACTAGAACAATGCAAATGAAGTTAAAAATTTGGAAGGTAGAAAGTAACAGGATAGAACAAGGGACCTAATTAGTTATGTAAACCTATATTGTATCTGAAATTAATGTTTTTGACTGTTAATATTCCCATTTTTTCTGAGTTTAGCTATTTATTAAATTAACTTCAAAGAATTATTTAAACACAAACTTCTCAATCTCAAAATATTGAAAAGAATGTAGTATTAAGAAAGCAGAAAGGAGAAGTCTCATTTTTGTTTCATGTAATTGTCAAAACATCAAGGGTGTTTCAGAGATTTCTCTCATATTCTGCCATTGTTTCTTTGGTGCTCTGGGTCTATTTATGAGCCAGTGAATAAGAGCATCATTAAAAAGAAAATGTTTATTCCTCAATTTATTGTTTCCTCTTTTTATGGTATTCTGACTATGATTTTGTTTTTTGTCTAAACATTCTTTGCACTTTCTACCACTGTGTTTTTTTCCTTTTCTTTCTTTCTTTCTTGCTTTTTTCTTTCCTAAGACTTCTCTTATGCATTTTACTTTTGGTTGATTATGGTGGCATTGAGTTCTAACTACCCAGTGGCACTCCATCTATGATTACATTTAACATCCCTTTCCAGAGTGGCCTATTCTTTCAGCTGGGATACTGCACGTTTGAGATTTATATATCAGAGCCTCTTAACTCAATCCTTCAGCTCTTAATGTACACTTTTCATCTATACTGTCCTTGACACCACACAGACATCCCATGTTGAAATCTTTTTCAGAGTCTCAACCTGTTTGCTAGACTAAACAGAGACAAGGAAACAGGTAATGACAGGATTGAAACATGGTTTGGGGATCTTGGGAGGAAAAAAGAAAGTAAGAAAAAAATTTTTTTTGATGAACAACATAGTCACCCAAGCTTGTGGTGTCTCATCAGAACCTCTCAATGCTTGGAAGTTTTCCCAAAACTTGCCCTAGTGAGACAGAAAAGAGTTATTAGATCATTGCGTCTGCTTCCCCACCTGGGCAGGAAAGAGTCTCCCATATGGAGAACATATGGCTTGGTCTTAGATTAGCAACAAAGAATGTCAGTTGGCAGACAGATGGAGGAGAGGCAGAGGATTGTGCGAGTTTTGCTAGCCTGGACCTCACAAATGAATTTAAAAAATCATATCTAGTTAGTTGATGTATGAAAATAAACACTGACCAAATCAGGCAGACGAAGAGGAGTTAAATTTAGTGATCACATATTACAATCCAAGCAGAATATTTTGAAAATCATTTTTTTTTTGTCCTCACTCCCATTGTTTCATTGTCTTCATCTTACAAGAAAAGTGAGGTTCAGAAATGTGGGGTTACATTTCCAAAATTAGGGAGCTTGTAATGGGCAAAGGCCAGATCTCACCCAGAGTTTTATTTGAAAGTCAATACTATCTGGATATAAAATGACTGATATATGATAACTTTGAGTTACTTTTTCCACTTTTTTGGTAACGTGGATAAAGGGAGTCTTCCTGTCCCTTTCTTTAAATTATTCAGTTCAATGAACTTCCTACAGGCTGCTGCGTTTATTATTTAATTTAATGGTCTTGGGAATTTAGAAGTAGGCTTTGGGGAGTACGAATGAGAAAGAGGATATGGAACTAGTGAAGATATAAAATGATATAACATTATAAATGTTTGCAGTCTCTTCTCTGCCTCGCTTCTTAAGGAGGAAAGGTTCTTCATGGTTTAGATTAAGCACTTTCCTTTGTTGAGCAGAATCTGAGTGAAGGTAGGGGCAGGTATCTAGTTCCTCTGTAAAGAAGGCAAAAATGCAGTATTTATCCAAATCATGGACAGTGGGTGAATTTGTGAATATAGTTTTGCTTTCCTTTTATACTTCTAATGCTGTGGTGTTTTTGTTTCTATCATATATTATTTAACTTGTTTTCATAATTCAAAACTTTGAAGGTGAAGCTGTTGGAGAGATGGTTTGGGAGTTCAGAGAGAGTCTTAGCGTGACTTTGGGACAGGAGGCGGGGAGACAGAAACCTATGGGAAAGAGAAAGGGAGGGAGTTTACCAGGGTTTATGAATTAGAAATCATTTGATATTTTTAAAGAGGCTACAATAAAGATTTGGGATCATATTTACCATATAAATATTTATCCCATATATTTGTTTTGTTCCTTTCTTGCTTTTCTTGATTTTATCAAGCTTTCTTTTTATTCTGCTTCCTTTCAGGGGCTAACATTAAGTATCACAGGCATCCTTGAATAATTAGATTATTTTTTATCACTTTCTCGACAATGTAGAAGAGGAACTGAAGCACTTTAATTCTGTTGCTTACTCTTCATACCACCTGCCTGTTGTGATATTTTTGTCAAGTATTTTAATTATTTTTGTATTTAAAAGTCCACATAATAATGTTATTGTTTCGAACAGTAAAGATGTCATTTAGAGTGACTAGCAGCACATTTTCCCTTTTGACCTCCCTCTTTCCTTCCTGTATTACCTGTGTTTTGGTACTGTTTGCTTTCATCCCCTCAAACTCCTATTAGTTGAGCTTCACAGGATGAATTTCTCAGAACTGATTAGTCAGAAAGTGATTTAAATTCACCTTTATTTTGGTAAAGTCTTGTTCTCTGGGTATAGAATTCCAAGTTGGAATTACTTTCTTTCACAATTTAAACATAGTGTTTCTCTTTGCACAATGTACACATGTATTTAAACAGTACCTGATATACCATTAGTGTGGACAATTCTTATGATTTTATGGATCAGTTAAAAATAAGTTGGAAAAATAAAATTAGGGTAAGAAGATGGAAAAGAAATAAACAAATGGATAAATACTGTTTTCTGTTGTCTTCTGTTTTCCATAGTTTCTCTATTTTAAGGTGATACTGCCCTTCCCCAACTTCTTTTAGAGTTTTTCTTTATTTTTTTTTTTTCATCAGTTTTACTATCTTGCGTCTAAAGGGAGTTTATACTACCTGTGTTGAGCTGGGTTTCTTTAATCTGTAGTTTGATACTTTGATTAATTTTGAACAATTACTAGTAACATGTCTTTAAATATTTAATCTGATTTATTCTTTTTTCTGTTTCTGGTCACTAATTTACATGCAGTTATTTATTTATTTATTTAAATTTTTTTTTTTTTGCTATTTACACTACACCCTTTTGAACTTTTTAAGTTTTGCCCTTTTTTAATTTTGTATTTTCCAACTTTTTTATTCTATCTGTACTTCATTGTGACTGTTTTCTTCTCACTCATCCTATAGTTTAGAAATTTTGCCTTCACTTTTTCTTCTAGAATGCCCATTTGATGATCTTGTATAGATTCAATTGCTTTATAGAAATCATCCATATTGTAGTTGGGTAAAATTTATATCCAATAACTCCAATACTTAGAACATCTCTTAATTTTTCCCTAGGTTTTAAGTCCTTTCAGATCTGCTCCTTGACCATTTGTAATAGATTTTTGGTTCTGTTTTAGGAGGACTTCAATGAACTCTTCCTCTAGAGAGGACTTCATCTTCTTTTGGTAAGCCTATACCATATGGACAATTCACATTGAATCAAGTAAAATTGGATTGTATATCTTTAAAATTTTCTTCCTGGTACTGAGCCCTTCACAAAGTATCAAGGAGACCCTGGAGAGACTACAAGTAGCTGTCCTATTTTATGAGACCAAACTTCAGTTTTTAATCTACCTAGGTTTTTGAAACTGCCACCATCTCTGATTAGTTTTTTAGCCTCTTATTAGTCTCACGTTGCTTGGTTTGTTGACCCTCTTTTTGAAGATCTACAGATTAGGATCTGACAAGTGATTTGAGGGGGAACTGAATTTCAAAGTGAGGCTTACTCTTCCGGAGTTCTTCTTCTTCTTCTTCTTTTTTTTTTTTTTTTTTTTTTCTGGAACTTTGGTCTATTGCATACTGCCTTCTTCATAACCCTAACCAATTTTTGCCTTCTCAGGCATTGAGTATGCCCCAACTTTTTGTTTGATTTCTAGGTTCTATGCTTTGAGTCAGCAACAGCCTAGAGAGAGAAAAGATTACAATGAGTTTGGATTTACATCAATACATTCCTTTCTTTCTAGAATCATGGTCCTCCAACTTATCTCCAATGCCATCAAACTATTATTTTACATTTCTATCCAGGTATTATGGATATGGATACCCACTTTAGCAGGAGGGTGATCTGATCTGTTTTGCTGTATCATAGATGGAAGCAGAGGTATTTAATAAAAACAGAATTATTTTAAGATTATTCTTGGCTATTAAATTGCTCTTTTTCTCATTCTTCGTGTTCTTTCCTCTCTCTGTGATTAAATGAAACATCATACAATAACAAGTCCATGTAGGCATTTTATAAATACATAGTTGTGGTATCATTTACCAAGATGGAAAGGAATGACTCAGACATGGAGAAATTTGGAACTGATTTCATTGTAAATTTAAAATGTCTACTACATAAATAAGAAAAAGTGTAGAGTTCAACTGAAGCTTTGTGTCTGCAGTTCAGAGGAGAGTTTCAGGGAGTGTTGTGCTATATATGTCATTTGAAACTATAAGGCATATGAGATTCCCCTGTGAAGGGATTGTAAAGGGAGAAGACATCATTTAAGACTTTGAAGAGAGGAAAGGGATTGGGTAAATGGGATTGAAAAGCAATTGTCCCTGAAATCAAGGGAAAATGTTGTCTTAGAAGTCCATCAAAGAAAATGTTTACCAAAGAAGATAATCAGTCATGTCAAAAGCTGCTGAAAATCAGTAAAATAAGGACAGAGACTTCATTGCATTACATAATATGGAAGAGCACAGTGTCCTCCATGAATACTGCTTCACAAGAGTTTTGGCCATTAAAGCTGTTTTGGAGAGAATAAATGGAAGTGACAAAATGGATAGATAAATATTTTAAAGAGTTTTGCAAATCAAAGGAATTAAAAATCAGATTGTTGGGGTGCCTAGAAAGGTCTGTTGTTCCTGAAGATAAGTAAAGATGGGGTCCCAAGAATGTGTTACAGAGGGGAACAGGGAGAGAAACTGCTCACTTCCCTCATGCCCAGTCTGTAAGTGGGAATCAAAGCAGCATGACCTTGGTTGTGAAGTAAAGTTATGTATGAATAAAAATCCAAAGAAACCCATATGTGCAGTCTGTCCTGTAAATATCTCCCCTGCTATAGGCACAGTGTGACCTCTGTAGTGTCCTAACTTGCCATCAATAAGGAGTGTGTGAGTAATAAAATGTCCAAACTTTTTCTAAGTTCTTTCCTTGGAATTGGTAAACCATATGCTGGGGCTTTTGCAGCCCTGAGTTGAACAGGTGTGTAGGGTATTCAATCAGGTGTTTATTCATTTGGTTTTTTTTTTTTTTTTTTTTTTTTTCATTTGGTTTTAAGATGAAGTTATTTGAACTTTCACACCAGTGGGAATGATCCCAGAGAGAGGAAAATGATGATACTTCAGGAGAGACAGAGGATAGTCATTGGAACAAAATTCTTGAATTGAAGAGAGAATGGAATCAACAGACAAAATACAGGAACTGCACTTTAGTAGGAGAATAAACAATTCATCCCAAGAAGAAAATCTTGTTCGGGTTCAGATACTTTCATATTCCTGACTTTGGTTGTATAAATACATGGCATATATCTTCTTATTTCTTTTATCTCTCTCTTTTTTTAAGTGAAATAAGAAGAAAAGAGTGATAACAGAAAGGGTTTCTCTGAGGAGAAAGAACATGTGAAATAAACATGTGGAACTAAGAGAATGAATTTATAAGGAGAATGAAATATTTGGGAGTATATTTGAAATCTGTAGTTGTAAATTTAAAATGCCACCAGTCAACATGGCTCTTTTTGTCCAGTCTTGTTCAGTTACTTGGAGAAGCAAAAATATATAAAATTAGTTCTTCCGGAGTTACTTATTGTCAGATTACTTATTATGGAAGATAGAGGAAGAAATGAGCAATAAACTTTATAGTACTGCAGGGGAGAGATTATGATTAGCAGGATGGACCATGGACTTTTAAACGGTTTAAATGGGGGTAAGGACACAGGGATGACTACTGGAAAATGTGTTAGGGTTAGGGAATTAAGGATCTCACTGAAGTCAAAGGATTATTTGCATCTGGAGGGGGACTTCTGTAGATGAATGGGTGAGACAATATGCTGTGATTTAAGAGGTGGTGTGTTATTGGTTATAACTCATGTTCAAGGTATGACAGTGAGGCTGGGTGGCAGAGATGGGCTGGAGACTAGAAATTTGGATGTGTAAGTTCAAGGAACTGGAATGGCAGGATGATTCTCCTGTGCCAACATTGAAATCCTTACAAATGATTACAGAGGAATTTTGAAATTGAGGTAATAATACCAAGGCTCAAGTTTTCAGTGAGTGAAGGGGGTTTTTCTTAGTCTATTTGTTGTGTTGTAACAAAATACCATAGACTGGGTAACTTATAAGTAATAGAAATTGATTGCTCACTATTCAGAAGAGTGGGAAGTCCTAGATCAAGGCACTGACAGATTTGTGTCTGGTGACGTCTACTCTCTGCTTCCAAGATGACACTTTATTGTTGCATCCTCTGAAAGGAATAAGTATTATGTCCTCACATGGAGGAAGGGGTGGGAAAAACAAGAGAAGAGAAGGGCAGATCCTTCCAACCTCTTTGGATCATAAACCCATTCATGAGAGTTCTACTCTTACAACTTAATCAGGTCCCTTAAAGTTTTAAAGGACCCAGCTGTTAATACAATCACACTGGTGACAACATTTCAACAAATGAATTTTTTAGGACACATGTATTTAATCTATGGCAGGGGTGATCATGAGGAGGACAGATGACTGCCATGGAGTAGTGGGGGAGGAAGTTATAATCTGGTAGTATGTGCTTTACTAGATGATTTGGTTTGATTTGATTTTTTGAGAAGGGAGAAATAATTATCCAGTTCCAGAATAAAGGAGAAAAAACAATATACTCATTTTCAGTCACAGTAGAGGGACTTTGGTTGAAGTACACAGGAGAGAGATGCTTTTATTAATGACAGACTGTGAGTTCCAAACAGTATAATGAAAGGTTTTTGCAGTTAGGATGAGTAAGGAACCAGACCAGATCAAGAACTACACAAAACCTTATGAAGAGGAGAACTTCCTGAAAACAGTGACATGAAGCTTAGAGTTTCTTGTGATGACCAAACAAATAGGGATTGAGTCAAGGATGATATAAAAAATATCTTGCTAATGTCCAGTATGGTATGAGTGCTGGTCTGTCAGAATTGGCACCAACCAATCACAATGGTCCAGATGTAAATAACAAGTTAGTTTCATTACTGAGTTTTGACCCCAAACTCTGGGTCTCTTTTTCCCTCTCAGATTTGTGGAACCAATAACAAGACAGCACTGATGGAGCAGTGAAGCAGACTTTTATTCTTGGCCAAGAATAGGAGAAAGAGAGATAAACTCTCAAATCAACTTCCTACTCTTTGGAGGTAGGAGTTTATAGATAGATGGAAAGAGTAAGGAGGAAGAAGCGTATGCTAATAGGGGAGAAAGTTCATGTACTTTATTATAACCAAGTTAGAGGTCACCCTAGTAATCATCTTTCATTCAAGCAGTTTCAGCCATCCTACCTGCAGAGGAACTTCTGGCCTTCAGGCATCCTATCCTCAAAGACAAGGAAGATCAGGGTTAGGTAAAAATTCAGTTAGGCCATCCAGGAAGTACAAGACCAGGGCAGGGTGATAGTTTGTTACCAGTGCTTCCAGTTGAATCCCAACTCTGGGTGTGAGGGAGCTGGTTCTGATGGAAGATTCAATATATAGCAATATATAGCAATTCAATTCAATATACAGCAATATATAGCTGCAATGATTTCTAAAAGTTACGGACTTGGAGTTCAAAGATACAAAACCAACCCTTGCTCCATATTTACTAATTGTTTGAGTGTTGGAAAGTAATATAACTGTTCTGGACCTCAGTTCCTTTACCTAAGTTCTTTTTGGTTGTCAGGATTTGAAATACAACTCATATATTACTTATGAACATTTGCTTTATTTACATGTTTCAGCTGAGGTGCTATTTCTACTTTGTCATTTGCACTTGGTATTTTGATAAATGTTCCTTACATCTAAATGTCTTAACTACAAAAAAGTGATTTTTAGTTTACTTTGTAGTGATTTTTCTGATTCTATAAAGAAAAAAAGGAGTAAAACTGAATTTCCATTTTCTAACTCTGAAACTTGTTCCTTTTTTCTCTTACTTTATCACTCAATATTCTTAAGGGGAAAAATATTTTAAAACTCTTTTGGAAGATTTTCTCATTTTTGCTGGTTCCTACCTACATATTTTCCTGAAAGTTTTTAAAGTACTTTACCGTACGTACATTTAAGCTATTCCTAAAATTTTTAAAGTTTTTTTTTTTGTTGTTGTTGTTAAAGATTGTATCCTTTGTGGTTAAAATGAAGAAAAAAGTGTGTGTGTGAGGGATTCACAAGGTGCCACTTGTTTCAAGGCCACTGAGTTACTGAAAGTCCATCTTTTAAAAATTATGTTCATCTTGCTGCTTTCTTATTCTATGGAAAAATAATTCCTAGTTTCATTGTCAGGAATCTTATGCATGCTAGAGAAAGAAGTTCAGGTCAAAATGACTTAAATGGATTGAATTTATTTTGCTGATGACAGGTTGTCCCAAAACTTAGCTTCTCAAAAGGACACACTTTTTTTTAAATCTCAGAGGGTCAGGTGGGGGTCAGGTGCTTAACCTTAGCCAGGTGCTCTGCATGATGGTATCTGTCAAGGCTGTAGTCAAGGTATGAGCCAAGAGTTGGCAGTTCGATATGAAGACCGTGATAGTGAGGGATCCACTTCCAAGATAACTTGGCAGGTGTTGTCAGTGTCCTGTTCCTTGGGACTTTGTTGGACTGAGTGTCTGAGATCCTCCCTTGCTGTTTGTTGCAAGCCACTGTATTTCCTCACCATGTGACCTCACCTACATAGCAGCTTGCTTCTTCAAAGCATGCAAGCCTAGAAGCCAATATACTGTCTACTAGTAAGTCAGAAGTCACAGTTTTCTATCCCTTTTGACTTACTCTGTTAACTAGAAGCCAGTCAAGAGTCCCTACTGAAGGGGAAGGGACATAGGCAACTGAAAGTTGGACTACTGAGGGTTGTTTTGAGAGTGCCCTGTGAACTAGATTTACCCACATGATTGAAAAGGTGAAGTGTGTCTTGTCTTTGTAACAAGGCCCTGGTCCCTTCACTTTGGCTTGCAAATGACTAAAAGCAGGATTAAAGACTTGGAATCCCTGTTTTCATTTTGCATCATCTCATTTGCTCTGGGTCAACTTGGACCCAAGGAGCAACAGTTCTGATGGATAAGTATCTTGTGATGAATTGAAGCCACCCTCAAGGCAACAGAAACTTCCTTGTCAGTGACAAGTTCCCACTTGACCAATCCTGAGACAATGATGGACCAGACCACACCTGATCAAAATCACCTGCTTTGGCAGCTGAGGAAAGCCTCCAGCTAAACCCTCAAGCTTTCCTCATTCCTCTTTCTATAAACAGGCTGTCAAGAGACAGGGCTAAGGACAAGGGTCCACTTGCATTCTTCATGTAGCCACACTGACTGAAGTTACTTCCATGTTTTTCACCATTACCTCTTCTGCTTGGTTTTTGGGGCAAGTAGACAGACCTGATTTGTCAGATCCCCAGAATCAAGCCTTTGGTCTAGGACTCCAGTAACTCAGGCACAGATAGATCCAGAAAATTAAAAGATGCCATCAAACTCCATAACCTTTTCTCCTGTTAGTTTCATTCATAGTCAAGTTTTCCTTTCATGGTAGTCCATAATGGCCCCAACTTTTAAACCACCAGTCTGGCAATTCAGTGTGAAGACATTATTTCCTATGAGTTCCCCAAAGGTCTTGTGTCGCTGCCTGCAGCAACAATCCTGCGGATATTTGTTACCGCCTGCAGCAACAATCTCGCGGGTCCCTTTCCCTGTACATTCCCCATCCCCGTACGGGCCACCAAATGTCGCCGTCCAGCGGGACACAAAGTGAAACACGCACCACACTCTACTTACCTGGATGGAAAGACCTTTATTACAGGAAAAACACTCACTTATATACAGTTAACAAACCAATCAGAAACTTGTTGCCAAGGGGAAGTAAGTCTTGGAATATAACTATTGGTAGCTTTGGCATGGTCTGACAAGGATAGCCAGTGTGCTGATCTTCCTGTTTACAGTGAGAGACAAACTACACGCTCACTGGCACTGTGCCAGCCCCCATCTTAGCTTGGTCTTAGCTTGGTCTTTGTGGTGCTACCCCGGGCGTCGCCTGCCACATCTCCCCCTTTCTGTTTATAAAAGAGACCGTGCCTGTCTTAGGTTGTCCAGGAAGGAGCCACATCCTTACCCGTCATCGGGTATTGAAGTCTAAATCCTTTAATCCCTGTCTTAGGTTGGTATGGGCTCCTCCCGAATCTTACCCGTCGTTGACTACTGGTCTAGCATATTTAGCCAGACTTGAGGGGAGGTTCCCACATCTATAGCGACCAGAGCTTGGTGAATGATAGCTGTCTCTCTTTGTTGCCATCTATGTATCTTGTATAAACACCAGATACACAGGATAGATATAACACACAATAGACCACCAAGGGACAAAAATCCAAACCAACTTTTTCCCCATGGGACAACAGACTGGAAAAAGGAAGCTAATTGGCGTACAGAGGCCACCTCCACTTGGGTACTGTTAATAGCAGAAATTTGAGATCTTAGGGTAAATGTAAGATTGTCAAACTTAGAGTTCCAGGTTCCATTAAGATACATGGATAGACTTTTGGATAGATTAGTGGCCAAACTTAAGTTTTGATATTCTACAGAAGTTATACATATGGCAGATAAATGACGAACACATCCCACTGACATCAAATGAGTAATGATGTCTAATTGTTCTTGTATTAAGTCCACTCTCTGGTTGACCAACAGAATTCCAGCTCGCAGCTGTTGATTGATCTCTGATTGAACAGTCAAGGCAGAGGCAGTGTGTTCTGACAAGCTATTGACTGCTTCTGCCATAGGAATTACGGTGGCCAAGGCAGCGGCAGCTGTGGCGGCAGCAGCAGCAGAGACAGCGATTGCAGTTACTATAGCAGCGGTGATGCCAAAGTCTCTCTTGGATCTGAGTAGAACAGACAGCTCATCCTCTTGGATTTGTACTGGCATAGGAAGGTAGGTAGGGATGCGCATCATGACAGCTATGGGGAAATCGGTTGCATTCCAACATTCTGTAAGAAAACAAGAACTTTCTGGACAAGTAAGGTGGCTACCATTAGTAGTAGTATTGGATACAAGGAACATGAAGGGAGGCCTGTCACATACAGGTGTAGGAAGGAAGGCATTTTCCTTAGTACAATTTTGTACTTGGACTGTAGATTCAAAGGTAGCAGACATATTTTGTATATACGTGCAATTCTTTAAAACTCCTCCTAGCATCATAGATAAGGCTGAAATATCTGCACAGACACCAAATGAATTGCAGAGGAGCCAAACATCAAAAGGATCTGGAGTGATAAATTGTGTGGGGTTTTGATTAGTAAAGTTATATCCCTGGAAATCTCATTTTTATAAGTAAGAAAATTAGGAGAAAAGGTGAAGGAATGTCCTTTATCAATAAACACAGGTGGGGTTCTTGACTGACATCCAGTGGCCCTCAGTATCAAGATTTAAAAAATTTAAAATGAACAAGGCAACAGATAATTTGTCTTTTGGGGATCAGTATGATGCTCCATTCCCCATTTTTGTTTATAAAGCATGTTTTTAAGTGTTAAATGGGCACGCTCAACGATGCTTTGTCCAGTAGGATTATAGGGAATTCCCGTGACATGTTGAATACCAAAGTTGGAACAAAATTGTTTAAAGGCCTGGGATGTATATCCAGGACCATTATCTGTTTTAATTTGTTTGGGGACCCCTAGGATGGAGAAAGAATGTAAACAGTGTGTTATTACATCTTTGTTTTTTTCTCCAGCGTGAACAGAGGCCATAATAAATCCTGAAAAGGTATCTATTGACACATGAATGAATTGTAGTTTTCCAAATTCTGAATAATGAGTTACATCCATTTGCCAAATATGGTTGGGCTGAAGCCCTTTAGAATTTACTCCTAATGAGGGGTTAGGAATAAGTCTAACACATTTAGCACAAGACTTGACTATGTCCTGAGCTGTTGCCTTAGTAATCTGATAGTGTAGAGTAGAAGCATTTACATGAAATTTTGAATGAAAATTTTTTGCATTTTCAAGTGCATCAAAAATATGTAGGTCTCTGGTGGCCATATATGGTCCTTGGCCTGTCAGCATGTCTAGATTCCATTGAGGATTGCCCGCAACTGCATTATGTCGGGCAGTATCAGAACATAACTCCTGGTTAGCCACCTTCCACATAAGATATTGTCCCCCAGATAAACATGCTTTTGCTAAATTACCCCAATCAGTCAGAGTAAGATTTTGACTTGCAACATTCTCTAATAAAGAAATGGTAAATGCAACTTGTTCTCCATAGGATATAACTGCCTCTTTTAACTATTTCACTAATTTTATATCTAATATTTGATGATATCTCTGATTGTTTTGATCTTCAAATAACAGGAATATTGGGAACACTGATCGAGATTCTACATCAGCCTGGGGGCCACCCCTGTGCAGCAAGTACATGTGCCCCTTCAACTTGGAAAAGAGTGGTGATCTGGATAATATGCCGGAGGGCGCGGCGCAGTAGGGGCTAAATGCCACTGAGAAAATTTCTTTTCTAGCTCCGTCCCAGATAGTTCACATCCCTGTTCTGAGTCTGAACATCTACTTCCTCTTTCAGAAGCTCAGCTCGATTGTTCCTCTTTTACAGATTCTAGTATCTCTTCCCCTTCTCTTAGTTGTTCTTGAATTTTAGGTTTTTGAGATGTCAGACAGGATCGTACTAATGCCCAAAGAGGCAAAGTCCCAAGAGGGAGAGGTGTTTTTTCATTTTTTCTGCGTAGGTCCTCTCCTAAGTGCTCCCACTGGGGAACATTAAGGGGTCCCTCATCTAGGAACCAGGGACAGTGTTCTTCTATAGTTTTAAGGAACGCCCATGCAGTTTTAGTCTTTAATGGAGTTCCATTTTCTTTTAATAATGCCCTAAGCGGACCCTCTATGCAGAGCCGAGAAATTTCCGATCCCATGATTAAAAATCTGAATAGCTTCTCTAACTGCTACTAAAATAACAAACTGTAACCAAGCAAATAAAAGCAATAGAAATACTAACACAACTAACACTTCATTACTAACAACTAAACACATTCATTTACTATAGGACGTCCTTTACTGTCTCTCGGGACAACCTTCTGTTAAGTTCCCTCACTAGGGGAGCCTTCCGTTAAAACCTTAAGGTCACTGTTTCCTCAAACAGGGAAACTGTCTAGTTAATTACACTAGTGAAACTGTCTTTTACTTACCTTATCCTTGTGGTGCTGATAGCTGTATAAAATGTTACGGGTCCCCGTAAGCAGAGTTCCCCGTATGTTCCCTTTCCTTTCCCCATACATTCCCCATCCCCGTACGGGCCACCAAATGTCGCCGTCCAGCGGGTCATAAAGTGAAACACGCACCACACTCTACTTGCTTGGACGGAAAGACCTTTATTACAGGAAAAACACTCACTTATATACAGTTAACAAACCAATCAGAAACTTGTTGCCAAGGGGAAGTAAGTCTTGGATTATCACTATTGGTAGCTTTGGCATGGTCTGACAAGGATAGCCAGTGTGCTGATCTTCCTGTTTACAGTGAGAGACAAACTACATGCCCACTGGCGCTGTGCCAGCCACCATCTTAGCTTGGTCTTAGCTTGGTCTTTGTGGTGCTACCCCGGGCGTCGCCCGCCACAGTCTTGGGCTTACAATCATTGATTCAGTTTGCCCTTTCCAGACCATTGAGCCTTCTCTTGAGGTTGAAGCAGGGGCTGTCTCCATCTGAACCACATGGGCTGAGAGTGGTGGAGGGATACTGCCTCACAAGTTTAGAATACTGGTCTCAAAAGAAGGGGCAAAGAATTCTGGGCATAATGAATCAACACATGTGTCAGTGAGTGAAACCAAACGGGACACGGAAGGCATGTGTTGTTGAGGCTATGCCACTGAATGGTAGTTCAAGGACTCTGAGCATGCTATTACTGCCACACAGCAGCAAACCAGATATCTGTGACTGAGTGGCTGTCATGTGTCAGACACTGTGCTAGGTGCTTTACATATGTGGCCTCTTGGAACACTTGCAGCATCCCCTACAAAGTTGGTATTGTTTCATGTTTATAGAGAAGGACATATGCTTTGACATTGGATTTCAAAATAAAGCTTTATTGACTCCGAAAGCAGTGCTCACATAATCTTCCAGAATATATGGATTTTTTTATCTTGTTCTGTTTTATACCTAAGGGAACGAGAAACTTGTATTATATTGTTTTATCTGTTTTATAAAGTATGATTTAATATCTTGCATAATTTGTAGCTTAATATCTGGCTAATTTATTAAAATAAGGCTTCCCTAAACAGATTTGAGGAATCAAAGTGTATGTATATGCTAAGCTTTAAAAACCTAGAATACACAATGAAAAACAGTCAAGAAAATGAGGAAGCAAAAATTTAAAACAAAGTTTTAACTGGATTTGATCTTACAAAATAGCTGTATTTCATTTTCTCTCTTTCTATACCTCTGTACAGTTTTCAGGATATTTCCTTGATATGGTGAGTATGGGAAAAATTAACAAGGGAGAAATGCTTGCAACTGATAAAAGATAGAATGTACTAGGTATGTGACTAACTGCAGAACAGAAAATACAATTCCACATGATGATTGTTTTTGTTTCTTTTTGTTTTAATTTCCCCATCTATAATGTAGTCATAATAGTAGCCAGTAGAGTTATATAAAGAATAGAAATAATATATAAAAAGCTAATTGTTAACTGTAATATGTGCCCACTGAGTTTTACTTGCCATTAAACCAAACAATTTGAAATATTATATGACACAGACTCCCAAAGTAATCAGTTAACTCAAGGGTGGAATGTAAATGGGTCCAGGTTAACTTTACACATTTTTGAAGACATACACTATTACATGTAGGGAAAGGGTAAAGATTAACAGTTGAAATGCATAAAGGCAATGCAAACCCTGAATGCTGAGAATGTTCTCTTGAGATGCATGTCTTTCTGGCCACCACAAACTCTTCTTGAGGGACTGACCAGCACAATGCTCTGTGAAGACAGTAATTTTCAATACCTTTTACCTGATTATTCTATTCTTTTTAATGTTTTATTATTATTGGATGCATCTTGATGAAGAGCTACTCATTTCTTAGAAATTACTAAATTTACCCACCGTGTTTGGTAAATCTTGTCCAAAGATTTTGCAGAACATCTTGATACCTGTAGTGGAAGTTGGATGATGCTTTGTTTGCTCATGGGAATGCTGCATCTTTTGGGTCTTTAAAGGGAGGAATCAGCAGTCCCCACATGAAAGGTGAATACTGATTTCCCAGCTTTCCATGGAGCAAAGGTGCAGGCATATGATTTAGGTCTCAGTGAGAATACTGAGTCAAACATGAAGGCAGCTGTTCTTACAGAGATCTGTAGGGAAGAGAAATCCAGGAAGCAGGAAAAGCTCTCCAAAGGTCCCAGGGAGCAGGTGTTTGGTGTTTTTGAGGAAGAGAACAGAGGTCAGAGTGACTAGGACCCAGTGAGCTAGGGGCCAAGTAGCAGATTTACAGACATATGTTATACACATTATTCCAAGGACCATTGAAAAGATGGAGAGATCAGGCCCAAGAGAGGTTAAGTGACTTGTTCAAAATTGCACTTATAGTAGCAAAACCAGGAGTCAGAGGCCCCTCTTCTGATCCTAAGTCTATGCTTTTATCAAGATTATATTATGTGTCCTCTAGGTTGACTTAATGTTTTCCTCATACCTCTGTTGTGTATTTTTTTGTTACTGTTATCTGAGGTCAGGAGTCATATCATCTTGGGTTGTATTGTACCTAGTACAAAATTCAAGTTGTTACTAAGTATCTTTGATAAATCATGCTAACAATAGCCTTATTCTACTTTGTTTCATCCTTGTACACTTGGCTGAATCTCCTAATTTAGTAGGAATATTTTAGTGCAGATTTATCTAATTATGTAGCTCTTTAGTAAATATACTTTATACTTATTTTAATTATTTTAAAATTATTTGAAAACTTCCCCATGGAATCTAAAATTACATGTAAATTGAAAATATTCAACTAAGAAGACAAAAGACAAAATCATATTCAATAGTTGAAATCATTCATAGCATGATGATATACAGACACACACACACACACACACACACATACATACACAGCCTCACACACTCATAATGAGTGCTCAAATCAAAAATATCTTAGAAGTTCCTAGTGAAGAATTAAATGTATCTTTATTGATAATGTAGCAATATTACAGACAGGTGATTCAATTTATGTTATTTTAAAAATATAATTACTAAATATTCATGACATAGTGTAGTTTATAGACTAAAAAACTCATACCAAAATCATATGTTGAAGATAAAATGCAGACAAAGAGTCTAGGTTCCCACAGCCACCGACCCTCAAATGACCTGCTAATAAATGCCAGATTCTCATCTTGTAAAACTCCTATGGGAGAATAATAAAGGATGAACATTTGACCCAACATTTATTTTTATAAAACAAGCACCTTTAGTTTTTTTACTTTTTTAAAGTGAATCATTTTCCTGCTCTATAAAAGCCTGTGGCCCTTTATGAAAATGTGTACCTCATGTCACACAGCTAAAGTCATAAATTTGGGCAGTTGCGTGTGGAAGTCCAGACATCCGGCCTGGCCATTCTAGATGATTCAAGTAAAAGCTGATATTTAATCTAACATTTTCCTAATTCCTAATACACTTACTAGCTAATTCTATAATTGTTCACCTCTCTTGGACTGTAGTTTTGGTTGTGAAATTTTAGGGAATGAATTTATGTAGATTCAAAACAGAAACATAGTAGATAAAATCAGCTCTGTGATTAGAAATTGCTATAAACCAGACATTTGCAAACTTTTTCTTATCTAGGGGGACTACAAAGCAGATAAGTATACTCATAGCACACTGAAAAGAATTATGAGGTTATGACGAACCCAAATACAAACTAAAACAAATATATAATATATTTTAAATATATAAAAGATACTGAGAAGTGAGTCAAAACTGAGAGCTCAGGAATAGGTGTGCCAAAAGGTATCTGCAAAACTCTACACCTTCACAGCTCCTATTTAAGAAAGGCAACTTCTGAAATCTCTGTATGTAATAGATGCTATGGCTCATGCCATATAAATCTACTCTCACTTTGGTTATTGCTCAGAGCAAGTTCGTCCTAGAGCCAAAGGCCTAGCCCACATACAGATATTTAGTCTAAAACAGAGTGGTTTGCCCCATAGACTAGCTAGCTGCTCCTTATTGGAAAACAGCAAATTACTCAGTCCTATATTATCTGTAGTGAGGTGAGGTGTGTGGGGGTGGGCAAATGCTAATTATATTTTAAAAGCGAAATAATTAGCATTCACAGATTTCCTTGCTTTCGAATTCTTTATGTGATTACTGTTTGAAGTTTTGGAATAAAGGAGTATTGGTGTAGAAAATGGGAGGTTACCCAAGCTATTTTCCTACCTCCTTCTTAACATAATATTACGATGAAATCATCAAAGGTACTCACTAAAATTCTGCTTCAAGGAAATGCTTGATTTTGAAACAAATAGTGCTAGATAGAGTGGGGGTTGGGTAGGGTGGAGGGGAGGAGGAGGAGGAGGAATAGAAAGAGGAGAGACGGAAGGAGAGGGAAAGAGAAGAATGGAGAGAGAGATGAGTGAAAAGTTACAAAAATAAAAATAGTTTTCAACTTATTTCACCTAAAGAAACAAATTCCAAAACTCACTAAGAAAAATAACCTAAGGCTGGGCATGATGGCACATGTCTAAAATCCCAGTGACTCTGGAGACTGAGGAAGGAGGATTAAAAATTGGAGGCCAGTCTCAGCAGTTGACAGACCCTATCTCAAAATAAAAAATAAAAAAGGACTGTGGATATAGCTCAGTGATTGTGCACTCCCAGTCCCTCAGAAGGAAGCAAAGAAGGAAGGTAGAAAGGAAAGAAGGAGAAAACTAACCTAAAATAGAGAACATATAAAATAAAAATCAGTTGGAGGATTGATAGTTATGGAACTTTGAAGTAAGTATTCTTGGAACTCTATAATAAGTGAATGATGATATATGATGGGAGTGGGGTGTGGGGGATGAGAGAAGTATGGAAGAACTTTACGTAGAGGGAAATGAGAGGGGAGGTATGAAAAATGGTGGAATAAGACAGACATCATTACACTATGTACATGTATCATTATACGACTGGTATGAAACTACATCGTGCACAACCATAGAAAGAAAAGATGAACCCCATTTGTGTACAATGAATCAAAATGTAGTCTGTAAAAAATAAAAAGAAAATAATATAAAAGAAGGAAAAAATATCAAATAGGCAGAAAAAATTAAAGGTGAGTAGAAAATAAAATAAAGTCATCTTAAATGAAAAGAATCATGAATAAGATAAACTCTAATAGAGGTGGTTATGTATTCCCTATAGAGAAGGTTCAAAAGAAGAGCCTGAGTTTGTAATGTGAGCTCTGCATTTGGGGTCTCATTTCCAGTCTTTTTTTTTTTTTTTAGAAGAACTGATATATTCCTTTTTATTCACTGCAGATACTTGCATAACTTAACTCTTAGAGAATGATGTCTAACAATCCATGCTGTTTTAGTCAACTTTTTCTCTGCTATGACTAAAGGACCCATCCAGAACAATTATAGATGATGAATTTATTTGAGAACTCATGGTTTCAGAGGTCTTAGTCCATAGAAGGCTGGCTCCAATCCTTGGGGTTCAAGGTGAGGCAGAACACCATGGTGGTTGAATGTGGCAGAGGGAATCAACTCATATGATGATCAGGAAGCAGAGAGAGACTCCACTCTTCGAACACAAAATGTATACCCATAGCCACACCCCCAATTAATCACTTCCTCCAGCCACCCCCCACCTGCTTAATCCCATTAGCACTCAGTTAATCCCATTAGCGATTAATTCACTGATTAGATTAAGGCTATAACCCAATCATTTCTCCTCCAAACCTTCTTGCATTGTCTTACACGTGAGCTTTTGGGGGACACGTCATATCCAAATGAAAACAAATGCTAAGAAAGGGAAAAAAAAGTCAATGTCTAGCAGTTCCATCTTTAGAAATTCCCATCAAATAATGCAAAATTATTTGAATTCAATGATGTTTATTGCATTAGTTATTAATAATAGCAAGCAATTGAAAATAAATGCTAGGCTTAGATTCATAAAATTGTTTAAACCATCAGAATGAAATATTTTTGTAGCTAGTGGGGGGTGTGGGGAGTGAGAGAAGAATGGAGGAACTTTGGATTATGTGGAAGGAAATGAGAGGGAGGGGGTATGAAAAATAGTGGAATGAGACATCATTACCCTATGTACTTGTATGATTACACGAATGGTATGAATCTACATTGTGCACAACCATAGAAAAGAAATGATGTACCCCATTTGTGTACAATGAATCAAAATGCAGTCTGTAAAAAATAAAAAATAAATAAATAATTTTAAAAAAGGCTGAAGTTTTGAACGATTTTCAATTTGAGGTGCTTACAGTCAGTTAGATGATATAAGCATTGTATAGGCTGGAAATATTTGGTCCCACCTACAAAATGTATATTATATATACAACAAATCTATAATATGTATAATATGTACAAAAATCAATGAAGAATTAGATAATATAAAAACTGCTTGTCTCCATTTGGCATTCATATTCTTATTTTCTTATATTTTATTACTTTCTAAATTTTCTGTATGATTATTGCATGTCTTCTTTAATTGGAAAATTGCATTTCAAAATTATAATAACATCTAGGTGCAATCTTTAAAATGCTCCATTGGCTTTACCACACTATTTAAATAATAATTTATATTTAATCTATATCTGTGTGTTTTGAGAGTAATTTACACCTTGAGAAATATACTAAAATAAGGAATTTCCATGATAGATTGGAATTTATATTATTTACATTAAAGGTGTCATTCAGAACTATATAAAAATTCTCATTTTAATAGTTTAATTTCTGGAATTAATGATTAGAAACTAGAGTAAACAAATCTAAGAAAATGGCATCTTCATTGTTAGTCCACTGTTAGGGATGAACAAGTAGAAGATACTGACATTCTCTGAGAATAAAGGAGGATACTATCTATCGTCCACAGTAGTATGAAAAGATTACCGTCCTCAGAGGACTCTTGGGTGCCCACCCAGGAGGCCAGATCTAAGCACAGAGATTGCTAATCTAGGAAAACTCCCTTCTCCCAAAGTGAGGCATAGGAACTCTTGAGCCATTGATTACTAAAATACCCTGCAATAATAGGTTTATCAGTGGTATATAGTACAAATAGCTCTCCA
Organism: Sciurus carolinensis; assembly: GCF_902686445.1. Classification (NCBI taxonomy): domain Eukaryota; kingdom Metazoa; phylum Chordata; class Mammalia; order Rodentia; family Sciuridae; genus Sciurus; species Sciurus carolinensis. The sequence continues at coordinate 90,802,712 of NC_062218.1, read as the reverse complement.
CGCACTTCTGGGATTTCCCTGATGCTCTGGTCTTGTCTAAAACTTCAGGAACTTTCTATACCAGGGGTAGTGGTGAAAAGTTCTAACAATTACCTAAATTCAATTTTCTGCTTTTTCTTCAACTTGGAATTCAATGAATCCTCTTTACTATATATGATTTAGTTGTGTTCTTTTCAACAAAGAAAGCACCATTCATAAATGCCCAACTGTAAGCAACAATCCCGCATGTCGTTTTCTCTGACTTGATATTGTTACCTTATTCCCTTTGCCTTGCATAAGATGCTTCAACAATCATGCCCTCCTTTCTGATTTTAAACATATGTTCACCTTACTTATGTGTGTGTATGTGAACATATGAGAAAATATATACATATATGTTATGTAAAATGTATACATATTATCTATATGTTTATTTTATGCATAGAATCCTTCACTAAAATATTTATGTGACTCCACCTCACCTCCTCATAGTCCACATTTCAACTCAAATGTGAATTTGCACAGTCATCCAACTAACTGGACCTATGACCATTCTCCATTAGATGTCCTACTGTAATGTCTTCAGAACTCTTGCAGCATATGAACCTAACTCATTTATTTGGTAAGTGGTTTTCAGTTTCTACTGCACCATAACAGGGTCAGAAGAACTAAGTCATTATCTTTGGAACTCACTATTCCATCTGTAATGCCTAGGATTGTTTGCAGAACACAAAAGTTGTTCAATTGTTAATTGTAGAATGAAAGAATATAAAATTGTAATAAATCGGACACGGGTGATTATCGCAGAGGTTTTAGATACTGGAAAGAAATCTTTGCTCTCTCATCACCTCTATGACCACTTTTTCTTAATATAAACATTGTATAAAATGTTTTTGCTTTTTTGTTTTGATTACTTGTTCTCAAGAATGAGCACAGAGAAGATAAAAGGTGAAGCTGGGACTGAGTGTCAGACCATGGTCATCTTTGACCATTGGCATGCTCTTGAAGAAGGTTACATGGGTAAAAGGAATAAAGAAGTTTAGTATTGGAAGTTTTTAGGTGTGGAATGTTATCTGAATATACATGTGAGTTGTTGAGAAGGTTACATGGGTAAGAGGAATAAAGAAGTTTAGTATTGAAAGTTTTTAGGTGTTGAATGTTATCTGAGTATACATGTGAGTTGTTGCTCTTTATGTTTTGATTTTTCCTTTAACGTGTGAATTTAAGATATAAATCATAAGTTGAGTGTTTGAGTAAGTGACTATATACACTATCTGATACTACAGTTTGATAATCAATTTTGAAGGAAGTTAATTGATATAAGTGTCCTTTGGCCAAGTCTACCATTTTATGAGAACACGTAGTTTGAATTATCTTCTTTAGCCATGTTATGACTTCTCCATATGTTGTTGATTTTTAAGAGAATGTAGCTAAATTTTGAGAATTTTGAATTGGTTATTTATGTCACATATCAATTTATGATCTAGAATATATTTGGATTCTTTTGTGATTAAGGGAATTAAGTCAAATAATTAAATAATTAAAGCAAATAAACAAACTTAAACATTAAAGTTAGTATTTTTTGATCTTTTGGAATTTTTAGATCCCCAAAGGCAAAGTAGTTTAATTTTTAATTTTGATTTGTATAATTGTTCTGAAAGCAGTTTTAATATTAAGAAAAGTACACATAAGAGATGAAGAAATTTTTCTTTAACTTACAAAAGTTACCTCTTTTCATTGTTAGGCAACAAAGATAGGAAATACTTATTTTTACCCATTAAATAAAATAATTTATTATTACAATTAATAATTTAAATTAGTAGTTAATAGTATAAAATATTTTTAACTCTTGTTCTCACAAATAAAAGGATTATTTGTTGTAATTAAATTGCACTCTTGTGCTGGGTGCAGTGGCACCCAGATGTAATCTCAGTGGTTTGGGAGCCTGAGGCTGGAGGATCATGGTTTCAAAGTCAGCCTCAGCAACTTAGTGAGGTCCTTAACAACTTAGCGAGAACCTGTCTCTAAATAAAATACGAAAATGGGCTGGAGATGTGGATCAGTGGTTAAGTGCCCCTAAGTTCAATCCCTGGTATCAAAACAAACAATCAAACAGCCACACTTGTGCTTTTGTTCAACCTACATTGCAATCATTGTGTATATATAAGAAAAATAAGTATAAGTAAATTAAAGGTTCTAGATATCTCGAGTGGAAGGGCTAATCAAAAATATGCACATCTTTTTTTCAAAGAAAATAAAAGATGTGTTGCTAAGGATGAGGGTGGATTAGCAATGTTATTGATTCTTTAAACCTGTTGGAAATGACCCTAAACGGAGGGGGAAAGCCCTGAGGAGTTCTGAAGCCAGCTAAGCTGCATACATATGTTTGCTGACAGTTGGAAGAATGAACATTTCTCTTCCCACTTTGACTGCATTAAAAAATGTTGCAAAAGCTTGTGGATTCAGGTTTCATGCTCTTTGCAACTGAATTCCTTTCCTTTTCATATTTTAAATTTGTAACATGTTCTATAGAGTCCTTAAGTGAACATCCTGTTTTCAAGACTTCTAAAACTCCATTGCTTTGAACAGTGTGCCACATGGCAATGCTACAAACATAAAGAGTCCAGCTGTTAGGATGGAAAATACCATATAAATCATTGTGAAAGCATCTTGTCTTACTACTTTGGAGAACACACTGAGGTATTTTAAAGGAAAGAGATACTAACTTTAAAAGCCTTCAAAAAGCACTGTCAAGATTCTTGGGATTTTAGATTACAATCTCAGACTGTTTCATGAAGAGAAGGATTATATACCATTTTACCTGAATAAAGCATTTTGCTAGTAATTTCTCAAGTGTGCTTCTATCCCTGACCTCTTCCATGTGGTTTGTGACATCTGAAACTTTATCATAATTAATTCTACTTAAGTAACAATCTTTGAAATAATATTCTAGTTATCTTCACCTTACCCTTAAAAATAAAAATTACCTTACTCTTAAAAATAAAAATAAACTCCTGGAAAGTTTTCTGGATTGGAAATGTTTCTGGGGAGAGAAGGACCTTCAACTAGGATGATCCTAGATTTTAGAAAAAATATTCTAAAAATATTTTTTAAATAAAAATATTGATTCCTGAGAAAATATAGCAACAGGATAATAATCTGAGTACCTTTGCTGTGAATATTTTTATTCCTAACAGTATAAAATTTTGAACCAAGGAGATGTTTTACATGCAGACAGAGGCAATTATAATGAGAGAAGGAGAAAAGTCTAATTGTGATACAAGAATGGCCTTGGATTTACAGACTTGAATCTAGCTGTTAAACAGTATTAAGTGCTGAATAAATGTTAGTTTCATCTCCTGTTTTATTCCAAAATTTCAATGTGTGGAGCCCATTAAGGGACTTTATCATCTTATTCAGTTCCTTCTTCAATTTTTATGGGATTATTAGGAACCATTCCAACCCTACTCCAAGTATGTCAACAAAAAATCTATGTAGCTAAGGAAACAACTGGAAATGGGAGTCTTACTCCACGTTAGTTTGTTCTTATTTTATGAAATCAAATTTGTACTCTTTGAAATAAGACTCTTCACTACTTTTTTAAAAAACATAATTGAGCTATTTCAATTGACTCGGTCATTTTTTTCTTTGGCAAGATTGTTTATTCTTCTCATTGGGAGGCAGCTGAGAATGGAGTTGTTAGGAATTATTTTTCTAGATTCAATTAACAGTTTCTGGCAAAGTATTTAACTTCCCTGCTTCTTTACCTGTAAAATGGGGGGACAGTGATAATGCCTTTTTCACAGAGTTTTTTTTTTTTTTTTTTTTTTTTTAATAAGAAGTAGAAGAGTAAATACTTTGCTGGGATTTACCTCAGTGCTTCCTGGCACACAGTATGTGCTTGGGCAGAAATGGGTAGACAACCCTTGGAACTTACAATCTTAATTAATTTTCTTTGTGTTGTGCAGATGCATGGAATGATTTAGAAATGTACAGTGTTAGAGATGAGAGGGTCTTAGAGATTAGTAAACAGTATTATTTTACAGATGAAAAGTTGAAATCTAAAGTAAGAATATGACTTGACCAAAGCCAATTAATGAAAGTTCTATAAAACTCTCCATCTCTGCTTTCTAAGCTCTACATCTTTGTGTCATGCCACACTCCTATTTTACATTTTTCTATTTATATATATTGCAGCTTCTGGTGGATGAAACATATGTTTGGCAACACTTCTGCTGTGAAGATAGCAGAGAAGTTCATCTTTTCATTGCACCTTTTTAGATATGCCATGTTGATTGATTAAAAACGGATGTGCAGAACCAAGCATGGAGGAGATTGCTTACGATGTTTTCATTATGTAGACACGACCATGATGTTTTGCAAAGACCATATTTTAGCAGAATAAATTCATCAAATCTACATTCAAACAAGAAAGTCATCCATTGTTAACTCATAAGGATGAAATGTAGAAGCAAGATTTGGAGGAACATGTTTGTAAAGTCATTTTGCAGTGAAATGTAAAGACAGATGATACAATGCCTTTTATAGGATCAGGTTAATGCTTATTGTGCCTGAAACTTCCCCGTTTGACAGAGAAGAACTTGGATTTATCAAATGTTAAACACATGGCTTTAACGGTTTGTATTAGGAGAATTCCTGAGGGATTTGTGCTAGTTGTGAGGTTGTATTCACTTCACTTTATTTCTTTCCTGTGGCTCTCCTATTTCCCTTTGGGATGTGTTTCATGTGTCTGTTATTGCTTTGAAGATTTTTCATTTCTATCTCATGCTTAACACTTGCCCTTGATTCCTTGTATAACTTAGGAGAAATGAACGGCATTCTTCTTCTAGTGTACTAGTGTTTATAAGGTAAATGTGTCTGTTCTGATTTGGAAAAGAATGTATATTTTTTACTTTTTTATGCTAAAAATAAGATTTTATTTTTTGGTGTTGATAACTTTTTAGAAACTTAATATTTTGTGTTTTATCTCCAGGATTACTCTTTACTTTGTGGAGTAAAGCAGAACAGATCCTCTGTGATTATTTGGTTAAACAACAATATATTCTACAGAACTTTGACTAAAAAGATAACTTGAAACCCAGAAAAGTCCTTCTTTACAAGACAATTTGATTCTTAGCTATCTTTACTTTTTTGCATTTTATTATTTAATATCATTATTATTTAATAATGATAAAAATGATGATTGGAATTTGAAGAGAAATATACACATTGCTATGTTATAATAAGTTATTATCCTAGACAGTTTTTGGGACCCATTCATTAATGTTTGTTTGACTAGCAGTCATCTGAATAGATAGATCATCAATATCTTTTGGTTTGTTTCTCTCAGTTTATAAATGACAAAACAGTGTATTTTGAATTGTTCAGTGTTTTAGTCAGCTTTTTCACTACTGTTACTAAAATATCTCACCAGAACAATTTTAAAGGAGGCAAAGTTTATTTGAGGGGTTCATGGTTTCAGAGGTCTTAGTCCACAGAAGTTTGACTCCATTCCTCAGGGCTCAAAGTGAGGCAGAACATCATGGCGGAAGAGCGTGGCAGAGGGAAGCAGCTTGCATCATCAGGAAGCAGAGAGACTCCACTCTCCAGATACAAAATATTTACCCCACAGCCATGTCCCAATTCTCAACTCCTCCAGCCACACCCTACCACTTCAATCAATCCCATCAGGGATTAATTTGCTGATTGGGTTAAGACTCTTACAACCCAATTATTTCTCCTCTGAACCTTACTGCATTGTCTCACATGTGAACTTTTGGTGGACACCTCACATCTGAACCATAACAATCAGCAATGATATAAGGAATGGAGAAAAATATATTAGTGAATGTGTTTACAGAATGAATCACTGGAAAGTATTCGTCCAGTATTTCTGTGGGTGTATCTGTTCTTTTTCTGTTTATATTAAACTTGAATGATTAAATAGAAAGCAGGTTAAAAGAAAAAAAGAAGATTGTGGTTTGAGTATATACATTCAAGTGTATACTTCTTATTTTCTTACATTAAATCTTTACACTTCACCCTTCTGGCAAAGTTGTTCATCCTCTTAATTTCCTAACCTTTTCCAGGTGTACTACTACCATACAACTTTATGGGATTTAGAGTTACTGCCGTAATTCAAGCAGCCATTATCCTTTAAGTAGAAGGAAAGAAGAATACAAGTCTCAATTTCATCAGAATTATTTTAAAATTTTAAACAGATTATTTGTTAAATAAACATAATTCTTTAAGGAGGCTTGGCTGGAGATTTTGGCAAGTCACAAGCATGTGGATTATAATAGTGATAATTATTTAAAAAAAATAATCCAGGGCTAGTTCCTTGATGTCCTGCATCTGATTCTCTTCCAAAACAAGTATAATTAGTTTATACCAATATAGAATCGTTTTGGAGCAAATTTAGGCTTTATTCTGTGGAGTAAGAAAATCTGAAAGATTGTTCTTTTTAAGATAAAGAACTGTTAGCTCTGTTAGGATACAGTCCTGCACTGCTTTTTTAAGGTACTTGAGTGTTATATCCTGGCACCACAATTGACTGAAATTGTCCACAGTTTCCATTTAACTTGCATGTGATGTGATGCAAAGGAGAATGTAAGTTAATCATAAGGTTTGTGTCACTATAATCATATTTTCATCTTTTTAAATAAATTTTTGCCCATTATAAAATGTATTCTTTTGTCATTGATCTATGTGCCCTAGATAAATGGTGAGAATGTGAGATTTTCTTTTTTTTTTAAATACTTTTTTAGGTGTCAATGAACCTTTATTTATTTATATGTGGTGCCGAGAATAAAACCCACTGCCTCACACATGACAAGTGAGCGCTCTACCCAACTGAGCTACAACCCCAGCCTGGGAATTTTCAACAAACCAGTATGTAAATATGTCATTTGCATAGACATTGCTTAATGATCACTCGCTCTTCTCTAAGTTTTGTTTATATTGCTTATTCCTTCTCCTCTGTCCCATCTTTTTCCCATGGAGAGTCCCAGGGTTCAGTCTTTGCCCCTGGTTTTCTTCTAAATTCTCACCTTTTTCCTCCTCTGTTTACATCTTAAGTCTCTGTGTTAAAAAGGTAGGTATGTGTATATGTGTATGCAGCTTTGTGTCCGTATTCATATAATTTTGGAGTGTATGTGTGTGTATATCTATGTGTGTATATTCATCTTAAATTTACAATTTTGGTCTAAATGTCTTTCCTGAACTGTATATAGATTTAGATATCTAATCGTCTAAAGCACTTCCAACTTTTACACTTACATGTTCAAAATAAAACTTTGCATCTCTTCTATGTTCCACCCAAACCTGCCTCCTCCAAGAGGTTGCCCCATCTTAGGTAATAGGGACTCCATTCTTCTGGGGATGTCAGACCTAAATCATCTTCTATTACCCATTTTTCATCAAATTCTCTTGAATTCACCTTTTAAATATATTCTGAGTCCAACTATTTTCACCACCTTCACTAGGACAGATTCCATCTTATCTTTACTCTCAATTCTGAAGCAACCTTCTTTCCACTTTTCCCCTTACCCCTCCATACTTATCACTCCAGTCAACTTATTAGCAAGAGTTATCTTGTTAGTATCCCTCTGAAACATAGTCAAATCCTGACACTTGTCTGTGTGGAACTCTCCATTTGACTCTTAGCTTACTTGGAGAATAATCAAAGGTTTTGCCATGACCTAAAAAGTCCTGAATGAGCTGACCTCCCATTGCCTTCTTGACTATACGACTGACTTCACTTCCCACTCCTTTGGCTTCAGTTCATTGATATCCTTAAAAATTCCAGAAACTCTTCTACCTGGATTTTTTCTTTTCCTGGAATGAACTAGCAGGGTTATGCAATGGTTAACAAGACCATGGATCAAATATTGCCCTTTTATTTGGACTTTCCCTATACATACTGAGCAGTATATGAAAGTTGTGACATCCTAATTTTCCTGGCATACCTTAACTCCTTTGGCTTTCTTTGACTCTACTTAACACTTGCCTTCATCTAAAGGCTCCATTTTTCATTTATCTTCCTCTCTAAACTGTAGAGAATGTCAGCTCTACCAAGGGCAGGAAAATTTGACATTTTTTTTAAAAACCTCTTTATCTCCTGTATATATATATATGTACATATATATATATATATGTACATATATATATATATACACACACACACATATATATATAAAATATATACATATATATGTAATATATATATAGTATTTATATATATATAGATACTTGGTACATAGTATATGTTCAATAAATATTCATCAAAAGAATGAAATAATAAGTGTCATCTTTATTGTGCTTTTTCTTCAGTGAAGTGGAAAGAGATATAAAGTGTTATGAAAGAAACACCTGGCTAGGACTTGGAATGGCAAGATTCATTAGAAATGTGATCATAAGTAAATTCCATAAACATGTTAAATTTTAGTCAGCATAAATAAAATTATAGAGCTTAAACAAGATAATTTATGTGAAAGTGCTTTCAACCGTTACATGTTTTTCTAACGCTATTAGTGATTTTCCCCCCTTGGGAATAAATTAACTTAATCTTATAAATGGATTAATTTTATCAGTACTACATTAACCTCTCTATATTTGTTCTTTATGTCACTTTCTCTTAAATTTTCATGTTTCCTTTTCCAGATTAATATAAACACTTTCAGGTTAATATAAACACATTTACTGAATATTTACTACTGATATACATGTTATAGCAACTATAGTGTAATGATGGGTAAATATATTTAAAGCAATTTTCAAAATTTATTTGTATAAAGTTACTTAATTTCTATTATTTTCTGTGTTCCATGATTGATTCTAGGTACTCTACAAGTATTATTTAATATTTTTAACAACCTGATGAGGTCAATGTTATTATCTTTGTTTTGCTGATGAGAAAACTGAGATAGGTTAATTTGTTCAAGGCCCTAATTTATATTATCTGTGTGCATGCATGAGCACATTATTTAAAGGTAAAATAATTTTAAGGTTCAACCAAGGTGCACTTTACCACTGCGCTACAACTCGTCTTTTTATTTTAATTTTGAGGCAAGGTCTTGCTAAGTTGCTTAGGGCCTTGTCAGGTTGCTGAGGCTGACCTCGAATTTGTGATCCTCCTGCCTGACTCTTCAGAGCTGCTGGGAATACAAGCATGCACCACCACACCTGGGTATAATTTTTTTTTTTTTTTTTTTTTTTTTTTTGGTGGTATAGGAGACTCAACCTAGGGGTGCTTTATTACTGAGATACATCAAACTCCTTTTTAAAAATTTGAACCAAATTCTGGCTAAGTTGCCCAGGCTAGTCATGAACTTGTGATCCTCCTTCTTGAGCCTCCTAGGTTACTAGGATCACACACATGTACCACAACACCTGGCTGTCAGATTTCTAAATGTTTATATGTGCATTTATATCTATGTGCACTTGGAGCACCTAAGATCTTGGTATATTTTATGAAGTATTATTGTTTAGTACTTGGAATCAATTTTAAAAGTAAAATATTGATCAATTTCAATATTCTGGAAAATACTGGCTTAAGAAAACATTTCTATTTCTTACATCTCCATAGAATCCTAAAGTAAGATCAGCAGTGGAAGACTTTTTCTTTCTACTAGTATTCCTGCTGTGGGCTTAGCCTTGTTTGTCTCTCAGTTTATTGTCAGTATTTTTTTTTTTTTTCTAGTGCATGTACTGACATTCACTGAAAATATGAGACTGTTTATAAAAATTAACCAGAATAGATCCTTAATTCAGTTTTTTCCTTTTCACTATGGTTGTTCATATCTTCATTGGAGAAGCTTTCTGAACAACTTGATACAAATCCATTGAATATTATGTATGGTTATTTATATCACAAATATTTTAGAATCTGGTATGTAACAAGAATTAGATGAGACAGGCAAAATCCCTGTTCTTAAAATCTGGTTGGGGAGGATAATATTGGACATATAATGAATTCAGTTGAAAATAAATTTTAGGAAGAAAATAAAGGAAGGTGATAAGAGAGTGATGGGTGATCCTCAGCCCTTAGGTGTACATGGGCAAATTTTGTCAAGATCAGAAAGCATAGTGTGTTTGTAACAACATGGACAGAACCAGAGGTAATTAAGTTAAGTGAAATAAGCCAGGCACAGAAGGACAAGAAGTGCATGATGTCATTCATACAAGGAATCTAATGAAGTTGATCTCATAGAAGTTGAGAGGTAGCATGGTGGTTACCAGAGGCCAGGGAAAGGTGGGGATGGGGAGAAGCTGATTAATGGGTACTAAGTTGCAGTTCAATGGGAACAAGAAGTTCTGATGTGCTATTGCACAGTAGGATGACTATAGACAATGCACTGTACATTTCACAAAGCTAGAAGAAAACATTTTGAAAGTTTTCACTATAAAGAAATGCTAAGTTGTTGAGGAGATATGTATAACCTGATTTGAACATTATACAATCTATACATATCAAAAATTGCATGGTACTTCATTAATATGTACCATATTAGTGTTCAGTAAAAAAAACAAAAATTAAAAAAGCATAATGTGGCTAGAACACAGTGAGAGAATTGGAAAGTGGTACAGGGTGAATGCAGACTGGTAGGCAGAAGTCAGAAATATTGATACTTATGGCAAAAAAAAAATGAATTTGAATTTACTTTCAGAAAAAGCCATCTTTAAACCAGGGAATGACATATATGCTTAGAAAACCTATTCTGGTTTCAGTGTGGAGAGAGGCAACTGGGGTCCAGGGAAAGAATATGTGTGCACCATGGGCTTACTGAAATGACCTTAGCACTTACAAGTACTGAGCACTTTTACTTCTCTGAGAGAACCCAAAGCTTTTCACAAATCTTTAACAGATGCTGTTATTTGCATACTTTTATTTTGTATAAAATAAAAATATATTTGTCCCACACAGAGTTAGACTTTTAGATTTTGACAATTATGTTAGATTCATACTGAAATGACAATATTTTTTAAGATAACTCAAATTATATATCACAGCAAGTAATATTTCAGGGGACATTTTGATACAGTAAAGTCATTGAGCCCTTTAATGTAATGTGCATTTGGATTGCTCTACTAGTACCATGGGACAGGGCAATTTCCTGCAGCCTTTTGTGGCATTGTACTGGTGGGATATGAGATCATGTCATGAAATCCAGAAGTGTAATTTAAAAGACGCTTTATTCAATTTTGCCTATCAATCCTTAGTAGGCTTCACTATAGGACTGTGTAGGAAGTAAAGTATGATTTCTCTAACCCCAATTTGTTTTCATTCATTTTAATTAAAATAAAAAGGAAGAAGATATTTTGTCTACCTGAATAAAGTCTTCTACTTCACTTCTCCATTTTCAAGAAATATGTTTTTCTTTAGGTATATTATTACTGACATGGCACTTTAAATTTATAAAAAAGTTCCAGTAACTTTGTGGTTTCTTCTATACCCTTTATTCATAGTGGTCACAATAAAGAAGGAAACAGTCATAGTTTTTGAGGTCCAGTAGGAATATATTTATTGATAGGAAAAAATGCGAAGACAGCACACAGTTTTATATAAAGTAGTCCCAAGTGATACTGATGGAAATTATTTTTGATGCCTTATATTTCAAATTTTGCTATAAAGAAACAGAAAAGAAGTGATGTAACTATTTTTACATGCATCTGTGAGTGTTACTTTGGCCAGTTCTGTTCATCACAGTAGAAAATAGAGCATTTGAAATGTGGGCACCACAGAAAATCAAAACCTATAAATAGGTACATTTACTTATTTCCTGAACACATAGTTAGATGTATAAATTTATTCTGTAAACTTGAAGATATATTAAAGAATATTATTATTTTTTTCTATTTGTACAACTGGGTTCTGTTACAAAAGGAAAAGTGAAGTATCTGTTTTCTATATCTAAGTTTCACTGGACAAGAGCCTTAGGCTTGGGACAATGACTAGGCTATTGTTAGAGAAGGCACCAGACTTTTTGATTTGATATCTGCAACTGGAATTTAGTGTAATCTGCCTCAGGCTGTCATGGGTTATACCTTTACAGACAGGCCAGAACAACTGCCCCTCTTCTTTCTCTCATTCTCCTCCTGGTGGTCAGCAGGTCTCATATGCAGTTTTCAACACAGGTAAATTGATACCATTTCAAGCCTGTTTAGGGTCAGCGTAGTGATCCCTTTGGGCAAAATAGCTCAGGACCTATTTCCACTGCAGTGTGGCTTTGTGGTGGCAGCCTTGGACTGGCTGACTGTATCTATGGGGACTATCAATATACCTTTGAAGACTGCAAATAAGACAGAGGAAGCTGGGGGCCTGAGAAGATGGATCTGGAATCATGAACTGTACTACTATAATAGCACTTGGGAATGGAAATGTTGCAGATAATATCTGAGTCAAATTTACATGTGATTGATACCATCCAAAAGGCAGAAAAATATCCAGATGCGGTGGCAAATACTCTCAATACCAGTGACTTAGGAGGCTGAGACAGGATTGCAAGTTTGTGGCCAACCTGGGCAATTTACTGAAATCCTGTCTCAAAATAAAAAAGTAAACAAAGTTGTATATGTAGCACAGTGGTAGGGCACCCCTGGGTTCAATCCCCAGTGTCTGCCCCCACACAAAGCAGAAAAATACAGTTTTAAAAGAACTTGCTTAAATCCATGCTCACATGCATCTATGAAACTGTTACTATGTGTTAGGCAAATTGCAAATTGATACTAATAAGGATGAAATTACACAAAGATAGTAATTGAGTGTATCTGACAAAACAATTTTAACTTTTATATATTTTACATAAAAAGTATGCATTATTGATCCTTTAAATCCCACATATTCAATTCTAGAAACATTTCAATGAAATTGGCACAGGTGCATTAAAATAGGTTGGAAATCATAATCTAGTGCTTATATATTATTATATTAATTAAGATTATCATATAATTATATAACTATAAAGTTCTTATTATATATTATATATTTTATACTATATTTAGATTTTCATAGGTGTTTCACATCTAGGACAATGGAATAAGATGTTAAAGTTTATATGCCAAACCCTCCGAAAAAAATCAAGACTATTCACAATATGAAGATTTAGGTAAATAAGTATAAAATATTTGGTATGTTTATGAACAATATTTTCTATAGACATAAATATAAATAACATACATAAAGTTACAAATATTTAATTATGTGCTTTTTATTTAAGAAATATATTATATTCTGTGACCTGTAAATATTAATAAATATTAATTTAACATTTATAGTAAGTCCACAAGGGTTATTAGTATCTTAAGTAGATTAACCGAAATGTATATTAATGGCTTAATAGGTAAAGAAATGTTAGTTATTCATATAATGGAATACTATTCAGCCATCAAATGAACTAAATGCTAATACATGTTACAATGTGGATGAACTTCCCAAATTCATGCTAAATTAAATAAACCAGGCAAAGAGGTTATCTATTATATGATACTTTTTATATGAAATACTCAGAATCAGCAAAAAGAGTGAAGAAACAGATTAGTGATTGTTAGGAGATGGAAGGGTGGGAGAATGAGGAATGGTAAGTTAATGGTTACAGAGTTTCCTCCTAGGGTAATAAAAAAAGTTTTGAAACCAGATGTTGTGGTTACAAAACACTGTGTATTCACTAAATGCCATTTAATTGTACACTTTAAAATGGTTAATACAATGTGAATTTCACCTCAATTAAAAATCAAAAAATGAAAGAAAATGGAAATGCAGAGAGGTTAAATAATTTGCCCAAGGTTACCAGGATACTAAGTTGCAGGTCCAGAATTTAAACTCAGGAAATCTGCCTCCATATATTATGTGCCTAAATATAATGTGCTACTGAAAATTGAATTTTATTTCTTGCTTTTAACATGATATGACTATAAGCAATTTCTAACCAAATATTTTCTAAAATTTTCATTTTTAACATAGAAAATAATTGTAACCTGTACATTTCTGCACATAAAACCTGAGTTCTTAATATGAAGTCATTTTTTGTTTAGTGTCTTCTTCACTGAAGATCTGGAACTGATGACCCAAGGGCAGGCACATTCTTTCATGATATTGTTTCCTGCCCACATGGCAGATCTGCCCAACTTCCTCCTTTGAGGAGGGAAAAGAAAATGGGGGAAGAAAACTTGCCTGTACACACTGCTCCTTTTTTCTGGCAGCAAAGCTCTTCATGTTAAGAGTTCAAAGAGGCCAAATGTAGAAGAATTTTGAATTTCTACATCAGATATAAAAACTGGGGATTTATCTAGCAATCAGGCTGATTCCACAGAATGGTTCAGGTCATGATGACATTTCCACCCAGGAAAAGTGAGTATATCAAGAAACAAGAGAAATCTTCCACTGTTCTTGTCAAATACCACAGTCTTGGCAGTGGGGGCAGGTCTGTAGCAGGAGAAGGTTTAGGATGCACTAGAATGAAGAGGTTATGAATTCCTTCAAATTTCTTGGAGCTAAAATGAGTGATCTGGAAATATTTAGTTAATTAAAATGATTTTGTTTGTTTGCTTTTTTATAAATGTGTGCCATATTGAAAATAACTTTTGCCATACTATTGAAAGAAATGGGAATAATGTATAATTGCCTTTAGTATATATATATTTTAAAGATAGGAGAAGACAGTAAAATATTTGACAAGTGAAATTTTCAAAAGAATTATACTGAATGTTAGTCAAAATTTTCCTTTGGGTGGTACAAAAGTATTGATTTTTACCACTTTGTACTTCTGTTTTCATTTATTTTAATATTTCCATAAATGATATCATATAACTTGCTTAATAGACAGAAATGCCAAAAATTAATTGCAAAAGAATCAGCCAGTATTCAGTAGGGGATGTATTCTGTAGGGATGTAGTTCAGTGGTAGAGCACTTGCCTATCATATGTGAACCCCTAGGTTGGATCCCCAGAATCCCAAAGAAAAGAAAAAAAAATTAGTCGAATTCTCCATTTTTACATTTAGAACAAATTCACTCATGAATTTATTGAGTGTCTGTCATATGTCAGGTCTTGTGCAAGTTTTCAATAATGAGAAAAAGCATGCATGGCCTTAGACTGTCAAATTACCATTTGGCTAAGTAAATGGGACATCAATATATCCTAAATGTTTCTTCTCTACAATACTTCCATTCTTCCTAACTTAATTCTCCTCTTCCTCCTCTTATTCTTCCTTCTTCTCTTCTTCCTGAATTTTCTTCCTCCTTCTCTTTTTTCCTTTTTAGAGTCCCCTCTCTCCCTTAATTTGCACACAGACAACTAGGGAAGGATGGGATATAATAAGGTTAAGAGAGAGGCAGGGGCCAGACAGTGTATTCAATGTTCTTCCTATAGTCACAAAAGTAATATGGAGACAATGGGAGAGTTCTCATGGCTTTGAGTAGATCCAATCTACATTTTGCACAGGAAAAAAATGTGATTAGAGAGATATATTGGAAGTAAGACAATACAGAAGAAGCTGATGGAGTAGTGGTCTTGGTGGAGTGGAAAGTAGGACTCAAGGGAAATGACAGAGGAGGAAGGAACAGGACAATTTGTAGGAGGTTTTCCTGGTTTGGGGCAAGAAAAGTAATTCACCACTTTCCTCTGGTCTTCCATACAGTACCTTCATGACATTCTTATCATGACAAATTGGCCTTAGGAAGGAAGACCTGAGCCAAAAATTCAGTCTTTTTCTGATGCTCAGTCCCTCTAATAGGATATTATAGGTTAACTCCTAACTTGATTAGGGTAGGTAATTAACAATTGTCACTGATGGGATGAAAGTAATGTTAGTGTTACTAAATTAGAGCATTGTCCAAATTAGTATTTAACCTTGCTCTTTTTTTTTTTAAGTACTGTAAGTCTAGTAATTAGCAACTTGGACATTTATTGATACATGCTGTCTTTTTCCCTATGGTTATATCCCCCAAATTTAAAGAACTGCAGAATTTTCTGTTATTGAATTACAGATACTTTTACCATTTCCTACTACTTATTAAAGTACTTAAATTTTGAAAATAAGATTTAAATCTTTTCTACCTACATATAAAAATATTTGAATTTATTGATGTTTATAACAGTCCTTAAATGGTAGATTGCCTATCAGATTCTTCATTTTACTACGTTTTTCACATTTAGAGTAAATTTACTCATAAATATATACTTATTGAGTGTCTATTATGTGTCAAGTTCAATGCAAGTGTTCAGTGTAAAAAATAGACCAAGTCTATATATACTACTTTAGACAAGTTACTATCATATGCATCCAGGCATCATAAATTTAATTGAAAATATTTTGTCATGCTAGAGTTGACAAGAAATTATTTTTATTTGAATTTTACTCAAAGCTCAATTTTATCTTCTGCATTGATTATGTTTGGTCCTGTAGATACCCAAAATGATTTCAAAATCAAAGGCCAGCAACGTATTTTGGTTGAATTCCACAAACATACTATAAAAATTTTAGAGCAATGAAGAACCCAAGGAATATATTTAACTTTTTATATTATTAAATGATACTAGGAATATGGTTTTGTCTGAACTGTCTTTTTATACTGCCCTCTTCAAGATAGCAGAGCAACAAAGGCAAACTTTGGAGATTATTTGATTTCTTACCTGAAATTAGTTGAGCTTTGGGAAGTGAAAATCAAAGTTCTATTTCAAAATGCTGGAAGGATGAAATGCGTACATGGCAGCCCAAAGACAAAGAGCAGAAAGGGAGCCACTTGGTATACTGAAGCATGTCTTGGAGCAGAGCTGTTAAGAAATGAGGAACACAAAGAAAAAATGGGGGAAAATAACCCTTCAAAGTCAATTAACAGAAACAGTTCTTCAAAATGAGAAAAGAAATTGGGAAGAGAGCATCTGGGAAGAAAAAGCATCTAGAATATCTTTAAAAGAAGTTACAAACTCAACTCTTACAAGTAAGAATTAGCAAAGCAGGATATGGGGTAAGGAGAAGATTATTACATGCATAAAGACCTACAGGTGCAAAGGATATTGCCGAGGGGAGAAAGGATATCGATTGTTTTGGCTGTGAGAAGGCTTCTGAGTGCAGAAAATGAGGAGGCAAATGGTTCCAGAAGGGTTGCCCAAGGAGCTGGTGCCAGAACATATACCGCAGAACTTCTCAAACTAATTATGTTAAAGGATGTCTTCTCCTTTTTCTCCTCCTCTTCCTCTTCTCCCTCCTCCTCTTCTCTTCCTCTTCTCCATTCCCCTTTCCCCTACTTCTTCTTGATTACTTTTAGAAAAATTCTGATGTATAGTGGACAAACAAAGAGTTCGACTGTTCAAAGCTCAGCCACACATTGAGCCATTCATAACTCCCTGTGTGACTCTGACAACACTGGAATGGTCTATTCCTTTGCTTAAATCGATTTCACTGATCACAGATAGAAGACACAGCACTGTCAAATTAGTATGAACATTTCTAAATGGTTATTCTTAACTTTTTAAATCACATCTCAAATTAGCTCCAGTTCATGGGCCATACGTTGTCACACCAAAGAAAGACATTTTGATTATATTATAGGTTCAGTGGAAATTACGGAAGGATTTTCAAATCTGAGTAGGATTAGAGGATTTGCATTTTAAATAATAAACAACATACTGGAGATGGGCAAGGGTAGAGGTAGGGAGTGGAGGAGACTATTGTTAAGGAGATATTAATCATAGACAGTAAGCATGAATATTTAAAGATGTATTGAAGATATATCTTATTAATAGATTGAAAGTAAAAACATGGTGAAAGAAGAACCAAGGATGATATGGGAATTCTGTTTGGAGCAGAAATGGGTAGATATTACTTTCAAAATGGGGAAACAAGGAATTTTGGAGAATGGACTTGGAAATTGTGGAATCAAGTGTTAAGTTTATGCTAAATATAAATGTGTTACAAGTGAGTCAAATGGATTAAGAACAACATTTGTTTAAAAGATTATCTTACTCTAGTTCAGTTAAAGCAAAATCCTTATATCACTGATGCCAGAATTCTAAGCAATCATTTCAACAATGGTTCTGATAAACTAATGAATTGCTCCAATGGTAATACTACTAAAAATGTTAGACCTCTTTACACAGTAATGTATCTATGAATATGTAAATTACTGACTTCTAAGTAGAATGAGTTCCCAATATGTGTATACCATCTAAAAAATGTCCCACTAACTCTTTATGAACCAACTTTGTTTCAGTTTTGGATGAGAAAAAGTGGATTTGCATTTAGAGTTGCTTTGCAAATATAGGTCTACACAGTTGGATCTAAATGGTGGAAATGGAAATACATCTTGTAAAATACCTCAGAGTTCCAGAAAGGACTAATAAACACATGTCAGCAAATTCCTTAGAGTTCCAAAGAATAACCTGCAGATTCACACTAATTAACTTCAAAGTTCCTGGAAAATTTGGCCCCAGTAACTGCCCCATTGATCCTTGCTTAGCACAAACAGCAACTTCATTCTCTGGTTGGCTGGAAAGTGCATGCCATGTTACCTGAAGAGCTTCTCATTTAGTAAGAAATGTCCTGATGGTATACATGACAACATTAACTCAAGACCTTAACCTCCCAATTGTATTTTTAGTAGTCTTACATAATGTGATGCTACCACAAAATATGTCATGCTATTTGCTGTATTTGGGGGTTAACTGTAACTTCTGTTAGGGCTTTTCCTTAAGAGTTCATCTATTTGCATTCTAGTATAAGTAGAGTTTGTCTTATAATTCTATCTCTAAAATTGTTTTTCCCTCAGAGAACAGGTTTAAGTATCATTCCTCTAACTTTGAGCTTCAGTGGAAATGAACACATAGCCCAAATAGTATATCCGATGCTGAAGATTGTAGAAAAAATTTCAAGCTATGGTTATTGGTATTTTATTTTTTAATGAATATTCCTTCAAGGGAAGGAATTTACCTCATTCTTTCCAGTTTCTATTTCCTGCAGTGATTCTCAGTGCATAAAATGAAAAGTAAGTTATTTTATTGGTAAAATATCATTGAAAAATATAATTTACTTTGTTAGTCCACCAATTTTCTCAGAATATTCAGTAGTGGAAGCATATCCTTAAGGAATACATTTAGTCATGGTTGAAAAACTTAAATATGACAAATTCTTCACTTTGAAGACTAAGGGTTGACAGAGGGCAACTACTTCAACTTCAGAGATGAGACAACAACAGTATTAATTGTTGCTAAATACATTAGACATATCCTTTATTCCCTGATGAGTCATATCTGTGTGGTATGACTTTCTCAGCGATATTGTTGTGAACAATGTATTAGATTCTTTACTCTGATTTATCTCAGGGAACACAGTTTTAATGACAAGATTTGAACCGGGTATTAGCTGGTAGCCCCACAAGCTACCAGGCAGGTTCTAATGCTCATAGGTAATTTATTTAAGAGTATTTTTTACTCTTATTTGTGGAACAAATTCCCTACAAATGTATTGTGGATTCTCTTTTTATGCCTTTGAAAAAACTTTTATACTAAATATAAATATTTCTCTCTGGGCGAGATTAGATTCTGCTGAGCTGGTATCTATAACTATCCAGGGTCTGCACAGCTATTATCCCTAATGCACTGTCTGCATCAAGTGGTAATAACTCAGTCAGCTCTGTGCTTTCTAAACCAATCCTCAAACCCACTCCATCAATTTTTGTATGTGACTAGTGCTAGTTCCAGTTGCTTGCTAAAATCACATACTTTTCACTGCATTCAGGTCCCAAAGCAGTAGGTACTGTTTGTTAAATCTGCAGAGAGATTTAAATTATTGGTTATCAATACTCTACAGTTGTTATTGCTAAGGAATGAGATTTTTTTTATTGTCAGACTAGTTCTCCAGATATCAACTGGCAAATTTTGAAGGAGTTGCTATAGATTTCAGTGCTCTTGGGATTTTTTCTCTTTAATCAACACAACACTACATAATTGATAACACCTCTAGAACTCTACCTAATATTTACAATGTGAAAGTGGGCTTTTTGTTTTAAAATAGAACCAGTAACTCCTGGAGATGTTATGATTAAACTAGTCAGGAAACAGAGATCAGCAAAAGCTCTTACCCTGAAAAATTTATCCCTATATACATCTTCATTTTTTTCCATCATTAGTACTCAAGTTCACCCATTAGGCTAGGCAGGTGAAATTTTGAATCTTCTCTTTGTGCTGGGGATTAAAATATAAGACAAATGTCTGAACTTTTATTAGAGAAAATTGGCACATAAACAATAGTAACAAAAAACCCTACAAACTTGTGTGTTAATTATGGGGTTAAAGCTAAGTAAAAGAAAAAAAAAAAGATAAGTAAAGACACTTTTTTGTTGTTTTTAACTGATGGAATCATGGATTTTACCTGGGTATAGTGGAAAGAAATAAGCAATAGACTTGAATCTTGAAGAGTTGTTGCAGGTGGAGGAGATGAGAAAGACTCTTTAGCCAAAAGGAAATTAATATGAAAAGGCAGTGTCAGGAAAAAAGCATGCTTTTCCTCCATGTTAATACAGCTTCTCTTTTGGTGTGACTAATCTTTAATGCCACATGTCATTTACAACCCCTATCTGTATATAGGTTGGGTGATAAAGGCAAAGGATACCATTTTGTGCTAAAAAATAAAAAGAGGTATGATGAGATAGAATTTTATGCTTAGATCATAACTTACCATGAAGAGACTTTTCATACTAGTAAAAGTAGTCATTATTTCCAAAGTAAGGATGAATTTTTTTGGGGGGATGGGTCACAACTTCTATAAATAGATAATTCTGTTAGTCCAGAAGCAGCATATGTAATAAAAAAATTTCCATATATTTTTTCATAATTGCAGTCTCTTTTGAAAAGATAAGGCATTGGAGAGGAATATATTGTGAATAAATCCCTCCAAAAAAGCCAAAAGATTATAGTCAATTCCTTCTTGGTTTTTCTTGAGGTTTATGTTTATAAAGAGAAATTTTGCAGTTGTGATATCAATAAAGTAGATTCCAGTAGGTTTAAATTCTTGGTGAGGTCAATTACTCAACAAAAATTGTTCTTTTCCTGTTTACAAGCTTGTATCTTCATTTCTGTCCACAAACCCTTTCTTATTTCAACCATGTTGTTCAAATCGTTTTTCTTTAACATTTTCTCTTATGACACAGATCAACAGGGGAATCAGTTCTATTAAAGAAGATCTTTAGAATGAAATCAACTGTGGAATGTTTTACAAATGTGGTTCAATAAACTCCATATAATTTCAAAAGAAAATGATGCCTACAAGAACATCTTGGGAATTAGCATAAAAAACACTGTTTCACTTAGACTCAAGCAAGAAGGACCTTTGGGAGAATAGGACTACTTTCAAATGCCTGATGGGGGAAAAAATCTCTTACTGGGGTTCTAAAGAACAAAATTTGCATATTAATAGAAGATTAAAGTGCCCATCAAGTATTCTGAAGCAGTTACTTTCTCTTGTCTATTTTGTTCTTCACATAAACATCTTTCATAATAAAAAGAAACTTGTGCCATTGCTATTTCAATGAGTCTCCAAGGTTTCCTGTTACAATAGGGCAGATTTTTGAAATGTCTAAAACCCTTAAATAAAGCTCTTTGGATTTTTACTTTTTAACAGCAATGAAAGGGTTATGCTTAGGAAAAAAAAAAAAAGAACACTTTGAAAGAAAGGTTGTAACAGAAAATTTTGTGTAGAAAAGACACCTACCACCTCAAAAAGAAAAGAAAATACAACAAATAAATTAATGAATAAATAAGTAAACCTTTGAAATCTCTTGAAATGAGTAATATGTACATATATTTCAAAAGTGAATATTAGAAGTAGTAACAGGAAAAAGAAAGCACATTCATAGATGGAAAATTGTACTGAGGCATTTTAATAGCGCTCTATTGTGCCCCAAATACTATTTTTGCTATGTATTTCCCATGTTAATTTCTGTTAATATTGTGAGGATACTCTTGTAACAAAAGGTAAGTGTTGTGCATCATGAACATCCTTAAAATTTAAAATCCAAAAATTTACTTGAAATAGAAAATACAGAGCAAAGTTAATGTAAAAATTTGCACTATAAAAAATTGCTCTTGGTGCATCCTAAGAATATTTTGCACACTTCATGGGTTTCTCTTCATTCCCCTTTCCCCATTTCTGTTTCTGTTGGTTTTGCAGCTGCCTTCAAGTTCAAAGACCTGAGAGTATTGCCTTTCTACTGCTTTATCTGGAGTTTGACAAGGAGCAGTCATATTCAGTCACATGGAACATGAGTTTTTTTTTTTTTTCATTGATTTTAATACAAACGACTGCTATTTTTCAGATGAATTCTCTAAGCTGGACAATTTACTTTTTAAAGAATAGCATCTGTCTGTCTCTTCAATTAAGAATGTGTGGAATAAAAGTGAATCATATGTGGATTACCTCTTCACACTCTCTCAGGGTTTTAAATGTGAAATAACCATTTCCATTATGATTAGGCTGGTATTCCCTTTCTATGAATGTATTATATGCACCCTCAGCTTGAAAATGATATTTTTACAATGGACTTCTGTGTGCCTATTTGGTTTTGCTTTGCTGCTTTCAGCTCCTAGGACTCTCTAACCCCAATGACAAAGAAGCCCAGAAAAGTGTGGGGACTTGAGCTGCAAGCTTTGGGAAACTCACCTCATGTGGAAGTGCTCCTTCTTTTCTCTCACTTTGAAGATGCTCACAAAGCTTCCTCTCTAGCAGCGCCAGGCATTCCTGTACCCTGCTCTAGCAATTTGCTGTCAGAGTTCAGGTTGTATTAGGGACTTAAAGGATGCTTTTGCTAAAAGCACTGACTCTTCACTTGGGCCAGCAGATGTCCGAAGGGTACCTAAAAACAGGATAAAAGTTTGACATCTGTTTTAGATAGCTTTTTGCTGCTGTGAACAAAGATCCTGACAAGAACAATGTACTGGAGGAAAAATTCATTTTGGCTTATGGTTTCAGAGGTTCAGTCCATAGTCTTTTACCTCCTTTGCTCTGGGTCCAGGGTATGGCAGAACATTATGGTAGAGGGTGTGGCAGAAGAAAGCAGCTCAGAACATGGAACCAGGAAGCAGAGAGAGCATTCCACTCACCAGAGACAAAATATAAACCCCAAAGGCACATGCTCAATGACCTACTTCCTCTAGTCACACCCTACCTGCCTAGAGTTACTGCCCAGTTAATCCATATCAGTGGATTAAAACATTGATTTGATTAGGTCACACTTCTCATAATGTAATCATTTCACCTCTGAAAATTCTGGAATTGTCTCTGGCATGAAGTTTTTTGGGACAGGTCATATCTAAACCATAATAGTATCTCTGCCTTTACATCACATGATTCCTTTTGCTACTTTAAACTTTGGGTCATATTCCTGCTTACTTCTGCATATAGATATTTATCTCCACCTTACTCTCTGACTTGTTCCTTTAGAGTCATTGTCCTGTAATCACCTTGAATTCCAGGAAAAACAGACTTGATGGATAAGCATCTTGTGATAAGAGATAAGACTATCCACCAGGCAGCAGCAACTTTCTTATGGCCACAAAAGCCTTGTTTAGTCATTGTGTGATATCAACCAGACCAGACCATAGCCAAGATTTCCATCTATGTAAAACCCTTGCCCTTCTTGTATAACCCCAAGACTGTTGTTAGCCATTTGGAGAGACAGACTTTTATTTTTTCTCCCCAGTGTGGCCATACTGAGAATAAATTCTTTTCTTGTCTTCACCATCATTTGTCTGTTCCACTGTCCTTTTGGGATAAAGGCCAGACCTTGTCCATGGGGTCTCTCAGAATCAAGCCTCTGGCCTAAGACTCCACTTACAACTGAGAAGCAGCTCCAATTTTGGATGAACTTCAGTGTTCCCAATTATATTTTTTGTTGTTATTCCATCATTCTTGCTGATATACTTTCAGTTCTTGGACTTTTCAATCTTATCTTAAATATCGTAGTATTTACTCTTGTTTTGTCATGCACTTCTTTTTCTCTATCCTTTTTGGACATTAGGTGCTTCCAAAAATGCTTCCTTAAAAATAAGAAATATAAAATTAAGATATCCAGAGGAAGAAGTCTCCTGAGCAGACATTTCTTCCCTTGTTTTTCATTCTTGATATGAATCCATAGAGTGGAACCAATATCAACATTTTTAAGAGAAGTTGATTTACAAGTTGTTTCTGTCCGTAATCATGAAAACTTTCAAGAAATCATTGTAAAACCCTATTTTGAAGGAGATCTGTTCAATTTTGTTGGATAGAAAGGAAACAAAAATGCTACCAAGTGACCTTAATTATTTTTGTAGTTAATAGCAAATTTCTTTTATTTTAATTGTCATTAATATTATTTTGATAAAAGTCTCGTTATTTCTTCATGAATTCAGGTGAGTGAATCATGATATAAAATGCAAGGAAATACCAGAAGCTGTTTGTTAAGACTTTTTTATTTTAAGAAAACAACTATAAGTCAGACACAATTATTTTGCCAAACATGACAAATTACTTCCTAAATACCAGGTCACTAGATTCTGTTTGCATCTTATTTGGATTTGACTCTGTTGATTAAATCCCCCTTCTTTACCCTCAAGACATCATTTTCTCCTACCTTATTTACCTCTCTTCCCTATATCTACGACCTAGGTTCTGGTTCTGTTTGTTGTGGGGCTAGTTTTTTAATAATTTTATTGTTATAATATGAACCAATGTGTGCTCATTGTAGAAAATCTGACAAATGTAAAAAAAAGTGAAGAATTCTAGATAATTATGTAGTATACATTTCAAAATGCTAGAAGAAAGGATTTTGAAAGTTTTCACCTCAAAGAATTGATTAAGGCTTAGGGAGATAAATATATTAAACCTGATTTAAACATTTAATGCATACATGTATTGAACATTTCATGGTGCCTCATTAATATGTATAGTTTTTATGTTTTTAAAACATGCATCATAACATATTTCTGTTGTTGGGCATTAAAAATATTAGGTTCATGCTCTACACATAATTTTATAATTTTATTTTACTTAACATGTCATAATCTTTCCCCACATAATGACATTTTTCTACAATATGATATTTAATCTGTTTGGAGTTTCATTATGAGATTTTTACACAATTTGATCACTCCCTTATTGTATGACAGATAAAATGTTTATGAATCTTTGAACACTTAGGTCAGACTACATACCTCAAAATGGACTTTTTTTAGGATACATTCCCCAAAGTACTAGCATATTCAGATTTTGTTTTATAAAAAATAAAATATTTCCATATAATAAAAACAATAGACATTATTGTGGGTAAATGAGGAAAATAAACCAAGTGAGTAAAAAAAATTACTATCATATATCTCAAGAAAAATAATTTATATTCATTAAAACCTGGTACATCTGATTTTATAAAATATTATCTATATATCAAATAAAATTATTCATAAAAATCATACATTTTTAAATTTTTTACTTTTATAATATCTTTCTATTTTAAATGTGTTAGCTAATACTATGATTTTTAATGGCTAAAGAGTACACAACTGTATGGCATAGTATATTTTTAAATAAATTTCGTATTTTTTTAACAATGGGGATGAATTGCAACTAGAGGCTCTGGGTTCAATCCATAGGACAAAAAAAAAAAAAAAAAAAAAAAAAAAACCTGGAAAAAGAAAGAAAAAGAGAAAGAAAGAAAGAAAGAAAAGAAAAGGATGAATTACTGCAGATAAATTTTTGCTCATTCTTATCTTTATTTAAAATGATTTCTGAGAACTAGAATTACTGAGTCAAAGAAAAATTATTTTAAGATTTCTTATAATATTACCAGTTTATCTTTTAATAATATTACCAAGATAATTTGAATAATTTACCTTAGCAATATTGGGGACCATTTTTCTATGCTCTTAACAAAATTGACTTTTCTGTTTTTTTAGTCAAATATATAGAAAATACCTCAACATCAATGTTAAATTTTCCTGAAAATTTTTACATGAAAATTCAGTTAGTATTTCTTTTTTGTTCTAATGGGTGAAATATTTATTATTTAAAAGTTGTATTTGAAATTATCTCAAAATATTAAGTGCTATTTAAAAAATATTACAGAATCTTTTTTTTCCAAGTCTGTCTCAAGTTTCTTAATTTTCTAGTGGTATTTGTACACACAGTTAAAAATACTGTGTAACCAAATCAGTTTATTTTTAATTTGTGTTTCCTTTTTATTATTCACAGAAAGTTGTCTCTGATATAAGAGATTTTCACTTTTCACTTTTTTATTTGAAAAATGTATAAAATATTAATAAAAGCATTATAAGAATGTAAAGGACTGGGAAGGGTCTAATGTACACTAAAAAGTTAACCTACCACAATTTCATGGATGTGGATAGAAAAAGACTTCTGCGTCAGAGGTGAGCAACACATTACTCATACATAGCAATAGCAATAGCTAGAGTCATTTTGTGCTGCTTATTAGATCTATGATTTTTGCATGACAATATTAAGAGAGAAAGATGGTACCTATATATTCAACTGGTTACATTATAGGAAAGGAATCTTGGGCTTATGGAATATGAGCTTTTTTATGATGGATAGTAAGTATGCCAGCCCTTTCCTTTGGAGGGAGATATTATGTCTTCCAGAACTATAGATAATAGGAGAGACACTATCTCAATATTGGTTATTTGTTATATAAATATATTTTAAAAGATAGTAAAGAGGTTTAGGACATATTAGTCCAAAATGTAGTACCTTGACATTTGAGAAAATAGTAGAAGCAGGAAGATCTCTGACATTTTTCTACACGTCTCTGGAGTACGCTAAAAAATAATTCTAAGGTAATTATGAAAAGATACTCTCCTTATACTTAAATAAAAGGAATATTCTTGTCCCTGGAAACAAAGTGACTTAAGGAAAAACCTGAAAAAATAGGTTTTACTATGCTCCCCTAAGTTTATCATTAGATGACACCTTTGTCTAATTATAGTTCTGTATGACTGTTTACTGTTTATCAAACCTAAGCATAAACTTGCATAGATTTCCTTGCATGTTTGAGTCTTAATTTCTGAAGTTTCTCATGACATATAAAACTGTACTAAATAAACAGGTTTTTTTTTTCTTATTAATATGTCCTATGCTATAGGGACCGACACCATGAAACTAGCAATGGATGGCAGAAAAAGTCTTCTTTCTCCTGCAATATTAAAAAGCAGTTAATATTTGTAATATACTTATTCATCATGTATCTAAAACTCAAATATAAATTGGCACTCTGTATTTTATCTGGCAGTCCTCTATGGTTTTCCTATGAAACTTAGACATAAGTATAACTTCACAGAAAATTTTTATATTGAGGGCTGACAGATATTCATAGGATTAAAAGGTCCTGATGCAGTTTTTATTCCTAATTTTTAATTTTTTGCATTGAGGTTTCTATTCATATTGCTTAAGTTGCTATCTCACTGCTACATTTGGTGTATGCTGTATAATTATGTTTTCTGTAGACTTTTTTTCTTTACCTTTTCTATACATCATCTTTCTAGCTTCATGGCTATTATTTGCTTTACTGGTTAGGAAGGTGTGAGGCTGTCTATGTGGGTCTCAATGCAATCAGCCTAGTGAACGCTTCCAGGGGCCATGTCTCCTGCCCCTGCATTGGGTATTAGAGATAAAGCTGTCAACGTTCAGTTTATAATCTGTAAGAATTCTCTGCCTAGCTTCTTCCTTTTCTTCATTTTTGACACCGGATCTTTTACTTTTATTACTTTTAAAAACTTGTGTTCTAGCTGGGGAGATAGCACAGTTAGTAGAGTGTTTGCCTTGCAAGCACAAGGCCCTGGGTTCGATCCCCAGCACCACAAAAAAAAAAAAAAAAAAAAAAAAAAAAAAGAAAGTTTGTGTTCTATTAAGCACTTTTATGCACTCAATAGAAAAAAATCCCTATCAATGTTAGTCTACCACTGACATTACTCTGCTAATGCTTTTTCTAAGTCTCAGTTTCCTCTTATTAAATATAATAATAGTGCTCCTCTTATGAAGCTGTGAAAATCAAGAGGTTAATTAAGAAAACCATAGACCCTAAAACATAGAATGTAATTGATAATAAATCAGGTTTTGCTTACATTTTCAAGTTTTTCTTCTATTTGAGTGCAAGTTGCTCTTTCAATATCATTTACAAATTTGGGTTCTGCTGGCATCATTAGTTTTCTTACATTCTTGCTCTTATTTTAAAAGATTCTCCATGCCCTCCAGCCAGTTGCTTTTATATATTTTATAGTTTATCTTTATTTCAGAGAGCAAATATTTTCTTGAATATACAAGTGAGTATAAACAGATGCTATCAGAAATTCTTTTCCCTAGTATTATTCCAAAGCAGATTTGTTCTTTTAGTTGTTTTCCTTCTTTCCATTTTCATTGTTATAAAAACTTCCACTCAGTTGTGTGTGAGTTTCATTTCTGTTTACTTATTCTTAATTTCAGAATAGTGTTTCCATGCAAACAGATGCCTCAATGGAGAATATCTGGGTTTTTCTTGGGTCCAGGATCCTGCTTTCCAGGATCATGTTGGATGACCTTTCCAGGTATTCACAGAACTATAAGCTAGTTAGATGCACAAGCAACAGCTGGAGAGTGTACGTTTACTTCATGGAGAACATGAAGTTCAAGTTTTTTTTCTACTTGCTGAAATCCAGTGGCCAGATTTACACAGTCAGATTTCAGTTTGGCATGAATTTTCTTCTAGCTCTCTATTTTTGCAACATCAATATAAAACTCTAGTATTTAGTGTGGTTTTTGTTCCTGGAATAGGTTTAGTTGTCTCTCTAGTATTAAAGTCACAGACCTGCATTGCTTTCCCCTGCAAATGAGGAGATAGGAGTGTACAAAGTCAGCCATTACATTTTATTGGGTATCCATGAAGAACAGACCACACAACTAGGTATTAGAGGAAGAAAATAATGTTTTCTGTTTATCATAGCCTCAGTTTCAGCAATGTGTTACCACGACAAATTGAACCACATAAAGTATTAACATTAACTACATTTTTTATAGTGTCCATTACCTGTTTTGTCCTATTTTCCTTGACTTTTAAAAAATCTATTTGGTTTATAAAACTAAAAGTATCAACAAAACAGGGAAGAAGATTGACTGTTAATCATAATGCTGTGACTTTCTACTATCTTAAATCATTTACCACGTGGAATTCTTTGATCTTTAATTTTCCAAATAACAGTTCAAATAGAGAAATACAATGCTATTCTTTTGGCACCTCTTTATATGTAATTCCCGATTTAAATTTAATTTTATTTCTTTTTTTCTGTCACTTTTTCTGGACATATTTTAAATCATCCCACTAAAGGAGATTAGTTTCATTACTTAAGAATTTGAAATTACGTTTATATCAATTCAATGTCTGAATTATGCCAATTTTATTTCATTATTTTGATCCACTCCAAATAAAAGTATTAACTCTAGAGCTATGGGACTAGAGATATAGAATGGTTTCACTTCTACAATTCACTTATATTTTCTTCACTGATATTTATTTTCACAATACCTGAGCATCAATGTAAGAAATAAAAATTTATGGAATTTAGAATATGCAGAATACCACAAGAGGAACTTTAATCCATGGTTCTTTATTTTATCCATGGTTTATCATTTTTGTATATCCATTTTATCATTTCCTATGAATAGGTCTAAATTTATATCTTGCAAAAACTTAGAACACTACATAGTATTTTTATATAACCAACTTGTTACTAGTAAGATACCATAACTATTTTTCCATGTCATTATTCCTTTTTTGACATCAGTTTAAATGGAGGCATGACATTTCATTTAACCAATGCCATATTGAGGGTATTTTAGTCTCTTTCCATATTTTTCCCATTTTAAACAATATTTTCATGGACATTTTTTTTCAGACACAGCTGTAATTCTTTCCTCAGGGCAAATTTCCCAAAATGAAATTGCTGGATCGAAGAGGATACACTCTGCAAGAGGTTGGCTATGTGCTGTTTCATTTCTCTACTGCAAGGATGCTTCAGTCTCTAATCCCATCAACAGTTTACCACTAATTTTTAATGGGTATTGTAAGGTTTTCGACATAGCCAATAGTGCTGGTGAATTTAGAGCTGTTACTCAGTAAAGTCATAAAGACAATATGAGCTTAATATAAAAAATTTCCTGTTCTCTGATTATGTTTCCAGTTCTGTGCATCTCACAGTACTTGCATTTGGGAGATACACAAAAGCATATGATATTGTCCCTTCCTTTACAAACTCATTCAGCAGAATAAATGTACCCATGTGATATGTTAAACAGACGTTTACATCAATATTTGATTAGAGTCTAATTTGTTTTCTAACAATTACACGAATCCTAGAATATCAAAAGACTATGACCTAAAATGAACTGATGAAACCAGAGGGGTATTTGCTACAGGGTTTAGTTGAACTTCAGGGAATGAGTGATTTAAACGGACTTGATGGAGGAGGGTAGGAGGTGAACTTTGTATAAACAAAACTTCAAAATGGGCAGGGCATATTCAGGTATGATAAGGAAAGAAGGAAAGGAACTAACAATTACAGATTTCTTACTATTCGCTAGTATCTATGCCAGGTAATTTACTCAAAACAACTCTAAGACAGTGGAATTAATCTGATGTAACTTTCCTATGTCCAAATGGGAATACACCATAGTGAATCTCACCATCGTGTATGTCCACAAGAAATTAATTGAAAAAAATAATAACAAAGGGTACATGAGAGAAAAATCAATTGAGAAAAGGGAGCAGGGGAAGTGAAAAGGAAAGGGAAAGAAGAGGTACTGGGGTCTGAATTAGAATAAGATGTATTCTAGGTTTATATAATTATGTCAAAGTATATTCTACTGTCATGTATAACTAAAAAAGAACCAATTAAAAAAAGAAAAACTATTAATGTTATTATTCCCATTTCACTGCATTCCAGGTAGTTCCATTACTTTTATCTAAGCATATGTGCTTATAACTTACAAAGGGTTATCTACACAAATCAGTGATTTGCCTTATTTCCCACCCATTTGGTTTATGATTAGGCTGATTTACTTTTTCCCCCATACCAGGGATAGAACCCAAGGGTGCTTTACCCCCGAACTACATTCCCTGCCCTTTGCATTTTTTTTTTAATAGAGTTTCAGTAAGTTGCTGAAGCTGACCTGGAAGTTATGATCCTCCTTAGCCTCCTAAGTTGTTAGGGTTACAGGAAAGCTGATACAAGCACCAGTGTCTAGGCACCAGTTTTAGAGTTGATCTCTCCTTTAGAATTGTCTAGGTTTGAATGTTTTGGTTCACTGAAAAGGTTAATAATTTCAATTTTGTGACATTGAAATAAAAGGGTTCATAATTTGAAGTGTGAAATTTTATAGGAAACATTATTCTGTTCACTAGGTGAATATGACAGCAACTGTGGTCTTGGAGACTTTTTGGGTTTCTGGAGTCGCTAGTGTTTTGTGTCACACATGCATTGTCACCCTGAGTCGAGCATCTAGGCATTTAAAGTCAGTCAAGTGTAGGGTCTCTTCAGAACTAGAATATACCAGTGAAGTCCTTCATTTGAGTCACAATTATAGGTTCAGCAAAATTAGGAAGTTGTCACTTAACATGACCACAGGAAAAGTAAAGCATTGACTGATGTAAAGTGATGTAATTATGTCTCTTTATTAGGACAAAGTAAGGTGCAGGGTGAGGCAATAGGGCAAGTCTAGATTAGTTATCTTTAATGCAATAAATGCCAGGACAATTTTCCCCAGTTGAAGTGTTAAGTGCAAGCTGGATGCCTTAACTGTTAATCACAGCCAAGTCGATGTATGTGGAAACAAGCAAGGTTACCAGCAAAGCCAGAATCATGAAGCTATTTACTAATTTAAGCCAGAACTCAATCCCAGGTATGTTTATGGTAATGTCATGTTCTTTGCACACATTATTATTTGTGTGGGTAGACTGGCATAACTTCACAAATGGATTTTGAGAATTAGGGGAAATAATGTTGGAAAGTTAAGCTAGGACCAAATTATGGGAATTTAGTATGTGAAGTTGGAATTTTGCAGACTTGTTCCTTCTTGTTGAGATACATCTAGTTTGATCTCACCCTGTACTCTTTCTCAACTTGCTTGATAATAGGACTCACATAGGTTGCTTGCTAAGGGGATCCTTAGACTTTCCCTAAAATTTTGATTGAGGGAACTGGGAACAAGATTCTGCAATCTGAATCTTTAACATAAGCTTCAAGTTATTCTCTGGAAATCATGCTTCAAAAACCTGCCAAATTTGTTACCTGCTAGTGGGCTATGCTCCTTGCTCTATTCTGGTGAAGAGTTGTTTGTTGAGCTGTTCCTATGAAGAAAGTGCTGTGGGAGACTCAGAGGAGAACAGAGTTGAGCCCCTGCCTTTACCAAATTTCCTTTGGTAATTGAAAGATGCTTGTTAGCATCATCTGTCTCAACCACTTATTATTAGGCAGTCAATTTAGTAAGGGAAGCATTTATTATGACTTGATTTTCTAGTTTAACAAAAGGCATTTGAAAATATTGATTACTATTCACCTGGTTAAAAATATGTATATCATGACTGTGTGTATTTTCTGTTTTTCATCTGTATTTTCATTGTTATAAAGGTAAAAAATCATTTATATAAAAATATAATTGCAATTTATGCTTTTATTATAGTTCTAGATTTGAAATACGTAATTAAATTATTAAGGAAAGGCCTGATTTCTCATAAATATGAAAATTTCCTATTGCTTATCTTGATGTTCAAAATGTCAGCTTGGGAGATATTTTAGAAAGCATGGAACATTTAAATTTTAAATTAAAAAATCTTGGCACCATACTTTTTTCATGTGATTACCTAGAAAATTTATAATTCTTAAACCTCTATATTATTTTGACAGCCCAACTCTTTAAATGTATCATCAATTTAAGTTTCCATTCTTTGTTTACTAGGAACATTTTCACCAAACTAAGAGATATCAAATAAAATACAAATCCCAGTTAAGATTGTGTATAAACATAGAAACCACTTTGCTTGAACTATTTAGATATTTCAAACAAAACTATAAACTTTAGTAATCATAAGGGACATACAAACTCTCTAATTTTGACTATTTTTAAAAAATCATCAGCCAAAAATCTACCTTTACCTGAACTTGTTAGGTACTTCAGGAGAAACAAACAATCAAGAAAAAAAAAAAAAAAAAAAAATCCAGGTAATTTTCATATTTTTTCCACTTATTTTTCTTAGGGTTCTGGCCCCATTTTAACATCTGACATCATCAGCTTCTCCAGGGCATCTGCAACCTGAATTGGGAACACTGTTTTTCTATCTTGAGAAACTGTGAAGCTTAGATTGGGCAGGACTGAATATAGTGCGTCATGTGATTCAGATCCCTGGGTGTTAAGCATCCTACCTTTGAAACTTGTTATGTTCTCAGCATTCACCTTCACTCTCCTGATTTGAGCACCTTCCAGTTTATTCTTCACTATTGGCTTTTCTGTTCAATTTAGTTCAGTCTAATGTTCTGATTTTTTTCCTTCTAAAGGACAAGAACTAATGCTCTAATTTAAAGGACTCAAGTACCATTTTTGCCCATTCTTCATCAGAGATTGCACTATTCAAGTACTTTGCTTTTTTTAGATGAATGCCCTAATTTGTTCCTGTTATACAGAGTGAGAAATCTTAGCTCTATATTAAAAAGGTCTCATCACTAGCTTCAGATACCTTGGAATATGAATACAATGAAAGTAGCATTGAGTGAATAAAAGGGTCTCTGACTTTAGGAATGAAAAATCCTTAAAATAAAAGGTCAAAATTATCTTTTTGGAATAACCAGAAGGAACCTCCAAAGGTAAGATAAATAATTTCTTTGAGTCCCAAGACAGCTGAATTTGAAATCACAATTTTCTAAATTATTGCAAATAACAATATGAAGGCATATTTGGAAAACAAAAATGTTGGTAAGTAGATATAGTCAATATTTAAGAAAATCTTGTAAACATATAACCAAAGAAAGTCATATTTATAATTATTAAAACTTACCAAACCTGGCATTAGGATGAAATAACTTTTTTTTTTTAGAGCTAAAACAATGTAAAAGTTAAGCCACATTTGACTGAAAACAAATTCAAGTATATTTCACCTGATAAATTTGTTGGACTAAATCTGTTTCATTAAATATGATTGGACCTAAAATATTTAGTTGTTTTCAGCAATTTTCAGCTCTAAAGGCAGATTATTGAGTGGTAATGAATGGTCAATAATAGTTACATCAGGGAAGGACAGCAGACAGAATGAAAATGTACTATTCTTTTTGAGTGGTTAATGCATGTTTAGAAAACATGAGCAATTAAAACTAGGTATATATTTATCAGAGTTTTCTCCCCTTTTTAAAAATGGAAATATATTTGATAGCAAAACACACAGATCTTAAGTGTACAAAACAATGAGTTTTAGCATATGCAGACATCTCTGTTAGTCCTATCTTTCTCAAGGTATGAAAATTTTATTCAGATAAGAAAATTCTCATGTTCCATTCCCTGTCTCCTTCCATCCACAGAAACAATGGCAGTTCTGATGTTTGTCACTATAGTTTAGTTTGCTTTCTAAAACTTCATATAGAGTCTTTATATGTCTGTTTTTATCCATGTAGTTGTAAATACCAGCTCGTATACGTATACGTGTATTGCCAAGTAGCAGTGTATTGTTGAATATACCACGGTTTGTTAGCAGATAGACATTTAAAATATAGCTTGACACTTATGAATAGAGCTGCCATTAACATTCATATATCCATCTTGGTTATGGATATTAACTTTATTTATTTTTGGTAAATAGGAGTAAAATTTCTGGAAAAAGAATAGTATGTTTAATTTATAAGAAAATTCTATACAGTTTTCTGATACTATAGTACCATTTTTCATGTCTAACAACAATATATGAGTTCTGTTTTATTTTCATTCTTGCCAAAATTTAGGGTTTTTAGTATTTTAGGACATATTCTATTTGGTACATGAGTATTTTACTGCATTTAATTTGCATATCCCTGATGTCTAATAATTTTTGGAACTTATTGACATTTATTATTGCACATTTGTCTATCTCCCTTTGTAAAACCTGTCATCCATTTTTACCTTATTTTCTCCATATTTTTGTTAGTGCACTATAGTTGTACATAATGGCAGGATTTGTTGTTACAGAGTTGTACAGGCACAGAATACAACAATATAATTTGGCCAATATCATTCCCCAATATTTCCCATTTCTTTTCCCTCTTTTCCTCCCTTGGTCAGTTTCCTCTAGTGAACTAATTTTTGAATTTTTATGGGCCACACCCGCCCCCAGTCTTTCTTTTCTTCTCTAGATTTCTACATATGAAAGAAAACATTTGACCTTTAACTTTCTGAGTTTTGTTTATTTCCCTTAACAAAATCTTCTCAAGTTCCATTTATTTCCCTGCAAATTCCATAATTTCATTCTTCAAGGCTAAATAAAATTCCATTGTGTATACATACTACATTTTTTTTGCTAATTCATTCATCCATAGTTTGGCTATTGTGAATTATGCTGCTCTAAATATGGGTATGCATGCATGTATCACTAAGTATGATGAAATTAATTCTTTAGGATAAATATCAAGGAATGGAATAGCCAGGTCATATGGTGATTACATTTCTAGTCTTTTGAGGAACCTCCATATTGATTTCCATAGTGGTTACAATAAATTACAATCCCACCAACAGTGTGACAGTGTTGCTTTTTTCTTGGCATCCTCTCCAGCATTTGTTGTAGTTCATATTTTTTGATGGCTGCCATTCAAAGTGAAGTGAGATAAAATCACAGGTAGTTTTGATTTGCAAATCCTAGTTGTGAATGAAGTTGAACATTTTTTCATATTTTTGTTGGCCATTTGTATTTCTTCTTTTGAGAAGTGTCTATCATTTTGTTCATTTGCTCATTTATTAATTGGGTTATTTGTTTTGTGTTAAGGTTTTTTTTTGAGTTTTTTAATATATTCTGGATATTAATTGCCTGTCAGAAGAGTACTTAGCGAAGATTTTTCTCTCATTCTGTAGGTCCTGTCTTCACATTCTTAATTGTTTCCTTTGCTGTGCAGAAGCTTTTTAGTTTGATGCTGTCCCATTTTTTAACTCTTGGTGTTATTCCCTGAGCTTTAGGCATCTTATTGATAAAGTTGTTGCTTGTGCCTGTATGTTGGAGTGTCAATTCTATGTTTTCTTCTAGGAGTTGTATAGTTTCTGGCCTAAGTCCTAGGCTTTTGATCCATTTTGAGTTGACCTTCATATAAGGTGAGGTATAAGAATCTAGTCTCATTATTTTACATATTTATAACCAGTTTTACCAGCACAATTTGTTAAAAAGGCAGTCTTTTCTTCACTGTATGCTTTTGGCACCCTTTACAGGGATCATATGACTGTGTCTGTGTGGGCTTATCTCTGTGTCTTCTATTCTGTACATTGGTTTATATGCCTGTACCATGCATTTGTTGTTACTATGGCTTTTAATAAAATTTGATGTCAGATATTGTGATGCTTCTAACTTTTTTTTGATTTAGAATTGCTTTGACTATTATGGTTCTTTTAATCTTCCCAATGAATTTTAAAACTTTTTTTCTAGTTCTGTGAATAATGTCTTGGTATTTTGATGGGGAATATGTTTAATCTGTATATTCCTTTTAGTAGTATAGCTGTTTTAACAATATTAATTCTGCCTATCCATGAATATGGGAGGCCTTTCTATCTTATGTTTTCTTCAACTTCCTTCTTCAATGTTCTATAGTTTTCATTTTTTCTTTGTACACATATTTCTTCTACTTGGTTAGATTTATTTTTACTAGGCTTTTTAGTTTTTTATTTATATATTCTTTTGTATTGTGAATGGAATCATTTTCCTGATTTCTCTCTCAGTAGATTTACTGTTATTGTATAAGAAAGCAATTGATTTTGTATGTTGTTTTAGTAACCTGCAACTTTGCTGAATTTGTTTGTTATCCATAGCAGTCTTCTGGTAGAATATTTTGGATATCGTAAACATAGAATCATATCATCTGAAAACAGTGAAAATTTGACTTCTCCCTTTTCTATTTTTATCCATTTTATTTTCTTCTCTTGCCTGATTGCTCTGTCTAGAATTTTTATGTTAAATAGAAATAGTGAGAATGTATGTCTTGTCTTATTTCAAATTTAAAAAAGATACTTTCAGTTTTTCCCCATTCACTACGATGTTGGCTTTAGGTTTGTCATATATAACATTGCTGGTGGAACTGCAAATTGGTGCAACCATTATGGAAAGCCATATGGAGATTTCTCAGAAAACTTGGAATGGAACCACCATTTGACCCAGCTACCCCACTCCTTGGTTAATACCCAAAGGACCTACAATCAGCATACTACAGTGACAGAGTCACATCAATGTTTTTAGCAGCTCAATTCACAATAGCCAAACTATGGAATCAACGTAGATGCCCCTCAACAGATGAATGGATAAAGGAAATGTGGCATATATACACAATGGAATATTACTCAGCCTTAAAGAAGAATGAAAGTATGGCATTTGCAGGTAAATGGGTGGATTGGAGAATATCATGTTAAGCAAAATAAGTCAAATCCAAAATTCCAAAGACCAAATTTTTTTTTCTGATATGTCGATGCTGATCCATATTAGTGGGGTGGGGATGCTTGGAAATAATGGAGGAACTTTGGATTGGGGAGAGAGGACTGAGAGGAGAGGAGGGGTTGTGGGGATAGCAATGATGGTGGAATGAGACAGACATTACGTACATGTATGTACATGTATGATTGCACAAACTGTGTGACTGCTTCATGTATAGCCAGAGAAATGAGAAGATGCATTCTTCTGTCATGTATAATTAATTAGAATAAATAAATAAAGTGAATTAGGGAGCAAAACAGAGATGCAAGGATTATATATATATATACATATATATATATATATGTATATATATATATTGTATTTGCTAAGAGTTACTTCATGGCCTCAAATATGATCTATATTGGAAAAGGTTTCATGGGCTATGAGAAGAAAGTATTTTTAGCTATTGTTTGCTGACATATTCTATAGATGTCTGTTAAGTTCAATTATAATAGTTTTCAGGTGGAAATATTCTTTACTGAGTTTATGTCTGGATGACCTATCCATGGGTGGGAGAAGTGTGTTTAAATTAGCTAGTATTATTGTACTGGAATCTAGCTGAGTCTTTAATTCAAGTAGTGTCTGCTTTATGTAATTAAGTGCATCAATGTTTGGTGAATAATTATTTACTATTGGATTGTTCCTATTGGATTGCTCCTTTGCCAGTATGAATAGTTCTTATTTGTCTCTTCAGATTAATTTTGACTTGAAGTCTGCTTTGTTGGATACTTTGCTTTGTAGCTACTCCTGCATGTTTTCAGTCTCCATTCATATTGGTATATCAATTTCTATCCCTTTACTCTCAGTCTGTGGCTGTCTTTATCTGTAAGGTGAGTCTCTTGCAAGTCACATATAGTTGGATCTTGTTTTTTAATTCATTCTGCCAGTCTTTTAATTGGAGAGTTGAGATCATTTACATTCAATGTTATTTACAGAGAGATGCATTCCATTTCTACCATTTCAATTTATTTCTAATGTTTAATTTGGTTCTGTTAAATTTTGTTCTGGTTCTCATTTGCATAACTATTTTTTAGATGAAATTTGTTCATTTGTGAATTTGCTTTTTATTTCTTCTGTGTGAAGTACTTAAGCATTTTCTGTAGTGCACATTCTTTTAGGTTTTGCTTATCTTGAAAGATTTTTATTTCTTTTTAGATTCTGAATGATAGCTTCAGTGGATACAGTAATCTTGGTTGAAGGTTATTTTCTTTCAGGATTTGGAATACATTACTCCAAGCCCTCCTGGATTTTGGAGTTTGTGCTGAGAAATATTAAGTAATTCTGATTGACTAGCCTCTAAATACAACATGACATTTTTCTCTTGAGGCTTCAAAATTCTATTCTTGTTCTATATATTAGGCATTTTAATTATAATGTGTCCTGGAGAGGTTCTTTTTTCATCTTGGCTAGTTCAGGTTCTAAATGCCACCTGTATCAGAATATCCACCACATTCTCAAAGTCTGGAGATTTTTGTCATTATTTCCCTGTAGAGGTTATCCATGACATTAGCTTGCATCTCACTAAGCTCCTCAATTCTAGTATTTCTTAAACTGGTCTCTTAATATTGTCCCAGATTTCTTATATATTCTGGCCATGATTACATTTTTCTTTTCTTTAATGCTCTCTGAATGTTCAAGGCTGGCCACTTTGTCTTCCAGTGCTGACATCTGTCTTCAGCATGGTCTACACTATTAGAAAGACTTTCAACTAAACATTTTATTCAATTTGTTTGTGTCTTTAATTTCCAAGATTTCCATCTGGTTGTTTTTTAATATCTTTATCTCCTTATTGAATTTATTATTCATATCTTATACTGACTTCCTTAATTCTTTCAGTTGATTTTCTCTGTTCTCTTGGAATTCATTGATAATTTTTATCATCATTCCTTTGAATTCTTTACCTGCCATTTCATCTATTTTAATATTTTTGGAGTCATTTGCTGGTGAATTATAACTTAGGAGATGTCATGTTACCTTTTTCAAAAATTTATTATATTCTTGTCATTGGCTTTATATATCTGTGGGGTAGAATTTCTCTTCTGTTCTTATGTGTGGGCCTTTATAGGGCAAGGCTATCTCTTGCTAAAGTGTTCTAGAATGATCTAGATTGAAACCACTCATACATGTGCTATCCACAGTGTTAGGTCTTTAGGTCAAAGTAGCTCCATTTTGAAAATCAGCACCTGCCCACCCAGGCATAACCTTCTCGGTAGGCCCACCCTGAAAGAGTCCCTAACTACCAAAACCACAACAAAGACATCAAGTAACAGTCACAGGGCCAGATGGGCTATTTCTTAACTACTCCACCATATATGACTATATAGTTTAGAAGTTTTTCCTGCAGGCTGCTGCTCCTTGCAGAGGAGCAGCCTGGCAGACTCTGTCAACAAACCTTTGCTTGAACCCAGAGCTGTGTCTCTCCTGGGTATTTATGCCAGTTACCCTAACACACAGCCTTTATGCTAATTGTCTATTTTTGCTGTAGTAGTGGATATCCTTGAGTGAGATCTGAGGAATTCCCCCAGTCGTACATTCTTAGGGCTGGCTGTTAATTTGGGGTTGTGTCTTTTCTATTTTTTTGTATTAAATTATAGCTGAAGTTTAAATGTGGTTAATTTGTGTGTTTTGGTGGGGCAAATTTTACTTTCTCTCAGCTCGCCTTAGTTGAACAGGAGAACCTTTACCCTGTGTACTTGTAGTGTCCCTGCAGATTCCCAGCACTTCACAGATAGAGGAAATGAACAATAGCAACCACTAAAGCAAGTAATATATAGCACTAAAATAAATACCTGGTGCCTATTAAGACATCTACACACTAATTACCACAAAATAGCAATGAACTTTCACACATTCTGCTGCCCACAAGTGTGGTCCTTTCAGACTTAGACCCTGAGTGTATTCACCCTCACCTGTTCAGTTCGCTACCTCTTTTCAGCAGGTCATATGAGCTGCCAGACTCAAAGGAAAAGTGAGTTGAACTTCCCTCTGATTTTCTGACTTGAATTCCCTTGGGTACAATCTCCTATGTGCCTGTTTCACTCACATTCTTCTAGATCCACTGAGACCACACTGTAGGCACTTGCCAGGACAGCGTGGCAACATTTGCTATGATCTTCTGTGTTCCCACAGTGGCAAGCTGCAGCATGGCCTCCTCAAGATGGCTCCTGTCTCAGCTCTCTGCTTGTCTGGTAAAAAGTACAGAACAATTTTCAAACATGGGTTCATTGTTCAGGCTCTGGGTTGGCTGAGTTCTGGCTGCTTTTCTGATCTACAGGATTTTCCAGGCCCAATTTGTACATTGTGTTTTTCTCTGTGGGTTATCCCTCCCCGTGTAGTTAACCACTGCTGCTGCAGTTGCTGAAACCAACTTAACTCCAATGTACACTTTCTTGTTCTTTGTTCAAGGCACCCAAATTTCTGAGTCTCTAAAAGCCTGAATACCTAATACCTCTTTTACTTACCTCACTGAGAAGCAGTACTCACTGCTGCTTGAATCTGGAACCAGGGAGAAACTGGAAATGCATCCTTCCCCTAATCCATCATGCTCTATCTCCCCTCTTTTATCCTTTTTTAAACTGGCATTTTTTTTTTTTTTGTCTTTAATATTACTAAGTTTTTGAAATTTTTTAAAAATTTTATTTTTTATTATTATTTTTTTTATTTTTACAGACAGCATTTTGATTCATTGTACACAAATGGAGTACAACTTTTTGTTTCTATGGTTGTGCATGATGTAGATTTATACCATTCATGTATTCATGCATGTACATAGGGTAATGATGTCTGTCTCATTCCACTATCTTTCATACCCCCACCCTGAAATTCTTTATGTGTAATATATAAGGGTCCTTTTACAAATAAATGTTCTATAAATATTTTACCCTATCTATGACTTGCTATTCATTTTGGTAATGGTTTTTATTGATGGGAAGAAGTTTATAATTTTAGTGAAGTCCATTCCATCAACTATTTCTTTTATGGTTAGTGTTTTATGTTAAAAATTGCATATTCAAAGCTGTGAAGGGATTTTGTTTTAAGTGGTATTAGAATTTTGACTTTTATATTTATACCAATCATTCATATTGAATTAATATTTATAGCATGAAATGGAATCATTTTAAAATTTTTTTCATAGCTCCATTTTTTGAAAAGCTTTCTTTTCTCACTAAATTGCTTTGGAACCCATGCCTAAAGTTGAATCATTTTATAAGCTCAGGTATATTTTTTGAGTTTTTGTTTGGTTCCTTTTATCTGTTTTTCTGTCTTTAGGCCAATACCACACTGGTTTGATTGCTATATTGTATTTATATTGTTATAATCCATTCTTTTTCCCAAAGTTGTGCTGAACAGATCCTTTTAGCATTGGGAAAAATCTTTTTTCACATTATATAATGCCCTCTTTGTTAGTCTCTCTCTGTATAGTTTTCAATAAATAACTATTATTTATCTAGGTTTGGTTATTTTGTATTATTTTTATGATTAATGAAACTGTGGATTCAGGTTTTTCTAATATTTCAATTTAATAATTTCATTATTTCAATTTCAATAATTTCAGTATTTCTTTCATTTATTTTTCTGAATTAATTTCTTTATACTTTTTTTCCTTGGATTTCAATTACATGCATGTTGGATTGCTTCGTTATTTCACATGCTTATTATAATTGTGGATGTGTTTATCATTTCTTCTATTTTTATTTAAAACATTTTTAATCTATGTAAAAATTAGTGCAGCATTTTAAGATTTTTGTCATCATCAGGCTCTGATACACTGCTTTGGTCATCAAGTTAACACTTTAGTTGAAGCTAATACCTTGAATAAACTTCAAATTATTTTGCTCGATCCCATATTTCTTCTCTCTAGAGTAAAGCAGAAATGTGACCAGTATTTAAGGCAATATTGATAAATGCACACTTAGAAATCTGAAGTTACTAACTATTTGATTGTGTTTGTGTTGGTCACTTAACTCCTCTTTGAATTATCAAGATCCAATTTCTTATAGTTTTTAGGTAACATATATTGCATCTCTAAATACTGACTTCATAGTACTGTGGGGAGCATTAAATTGGAGTAATTTGCTCTTGTTTCTATGCTTCATGACCTCAGTTTTGTCATCACCTGTTTTGATAAATTTTCAGCATAAATGATGCCTGAGGTATGAGAATATTCCTTTCTTTCCATTTCTGCCAGATTCTAAAAGGAATATAGTCTATCATTAAGTCGTCACTCCTCTTCTACCTCTAGGTTCTTGTATTTCTCAAGGTTTGAGCATGTAACTTTCTACATTTTTCTCTTCCTTCTCTTGGAGATATCATTTTACAGCCTTTATTATCACTTACACACATTTTCTGAATTTCTATGGCATATTATTACATACCCACTAGACCTCAGGTCTAGGTGCTCTGTCATTATCTATCTTCTAATCAGTTTAAAACAGAACACCGACTGCTCCCACTCTCTTTTTCCTACTCTACCTTCTTATTTTTATCTGTATAATTTTAAGTTGCTCAGTTTTAGAAATTTAGATTGCTTATCAATCTCTCCCTTTTTCTCTTGGTTCTTATAGCGTTTCAGAGTTATTCTTAGTAATGTGTATTTTTATTCTCTGCTATATTCCTCATGACTGGATTTTCATAATTTTCAATTTAAAATAAAGTGCAAATTTGACATCTTTAATTTAAGTTCTAAATTATTTTCTCAAGTTAAGTACCCATTTTTCATTGCATCAGTATTTGAATCCTGTTGGACTTTTCTGTATGTATATTCTGATGATTCCTCACACTGAAATAATTATAGTTTATTCTGTTGAACTCTTGTTCACATGAAATCACAGACGTTATAATCTGTTCTATTCACTCATCACCATATGTTATCTATTTTCAATTTTAAATTCATATGATGTTGTATAGTTTTATATTTTATTAATATTTGTGTGTATATATAGCATCTAAGCAATAGACTCAATGATGATAATTTTATTTTGATTTTCTTTGGAATACTCAAATAGCACAAAACAAAACCTGACATACAGTATTTTCCCAAGAAATATTTTTTGATTGATTTAACAATTGAATGAACCCAGAATTTACCATTATTTTTTCTGTGTAACTAGTTATTTGAATTTTTTTCAGATATTTATTATTTACTTATTTTAAACTGACAGATAAAACTATATAAATTTGTCAAGTACAAAAGGATTAGAAGTATGCATACCTTGTGAAATAATTAATTATAGCCATATAAAACATCTATATTTTGAAATTATTGATAAAATTCAATAAATGGTAGCAGATGTGTATTTACATTCACTAAGGATCGGCATTTA
The DNA here is from genome assembly GCF_902686445.1 of Sciurus carolinensis. Lineage (NCBI taxonomy): Eukaryota > Metazoa > Chordata > Mammalia > Rodentia > Sciuridae > Sciurus > Sciurus carolinensis. The sequence goes on along the minus strand of NC_062218.1, from coordinate 90,758,728 downwards.
TTTCCCAGGTTTTATAATGAGTTTGTTATATTTTAGAAAAATATTTGAGGCAAAATGATAAATTATTTCAAAAAGAAGCAAAACACTATTCCTTCTGCAATTGTGAATGATATCTAGTCTGTTTCCATCCTGAAAGAAATTAGTCAGTAAAGGTCAGAGTTAGTCAAGATAGCTATTTCCTACAATCTTTAAATAATGTGCTTATTAAATTTTTCTTACCCGCAAGGAAAGAAAATTCTTTTAATAACTTTCTACAACTTCCACATATAATCTTGAAAAATGACCAGTTAATGAAAAAGAGTTCAAACTTAAATAGTGATAATTGATTCAAAGTTAAAAACCTCCTGACACTATATATATTTAGAACCACTTTTAGGTACATATTTCATTTTAGATTTTAAAAATTTTATCAGAGGCAAAATTTTTTTCTATCTTTATAGAGTTTTACATTCAGAAATAATCTTAAAAATAACGTGTAGTATTCTTTATTTAAAAATATCTTTTTGTGAAATGACTATAAGTACAAATATTCATCTAAATGTTGTATTGCTCTCTACTTCCAATACTAGCCAAATTTAGTATAATCCACATTTCTAAATTTTGATCAAGCTGTCAAGATCATTTTATCAAATTTTGTCTATTGTATCTACTATCAAGTGTCCCTAGAAAAGTCCAAGTAGTAAGTACATTGGTGCATCCAACTTGAAATGCAACAGAGGCAATAGAGGTAACTTTATTAGCTTTGCTTGTTTTTAATCTATAAAAACATTGGGCCTGTAATAGTACACTGTTATATTTATAAAATCATTAAAATAGATTTTAGAGATGGTAACTCTCTTATATGCACTGCTGTATCTCATAGTTCCTGACATAATAGTTTCTCAGTAAGTACTTGTGGAATATGTATGTGAAATATCTGTCTCTTTTAATATTCAGATCTTAATCATTACTTGAAACCTATGAACTACTAGTTGGCATTATTACTGCTTCTATTACCACTTTGTTAGTCTTGTTCAGTTCATTTTTTCATGGAGAGTGTAATTGCTTGAGGATGTATTCAGCACCATGCAGAAATTTATAGTTCAACTTGGGAGATGAAACTTTGAGGGTAGAGGAAGAAAGAGTAGATGCACTTTTCCCAACTCTGTGGACAAGACTGTTTTGTGATGTGCTTTTATTCTACTCTTTGTATCTCCAGAGGCAAAAAGTGTAGAATGCAAAGCAGGAAGCAGCTAACTAATATGGACAGTGATTCCAGTGACAATATAAAGTCAAATCGTCTCAGGCTGAAATGAAAAACTGATGGCAACCTGAGAAATATACAAATTCTTCAACTAATATGCTATTTCTAATGAAGGTTAATGACAACAGTATTTACCACCAAGTTGTTTTAATTCCATGTTAAATCAAGATAGAATTCACACAAAATGACACTTATAACACTTTTATTACATTCAAAACTTTGTGCAACTACTAATACTATCTAATTCCAGAACTTTGCCATCACCACTATAAAAATCCACAAAAATATCTGTTAGGATTCAATACTTACTATAACCTCCTCAAATCTATTTTCAGGCTCTGTGGACTTAACTATTCTGAATATTTCATATGTATAGTATACTGTGTGACCTTTTGTGTCTGGGTTCCTTAGCCCAATGCTTTCAAGATTCATCTCTATGTATTATGTATGAATACTTCATTCCTTTACGTGGTTGAGTAATATTCTATTTTACAAGTATATCTTAGTTAATTTTTTTCTTATCCTTTTTTTCTCTATTCCATTCCTACTTACCTTTTAGAAAATTAGGTAACATTCACCTCATATGGAATAAATAATTTCAACCACTTTAGAGTATACATTTTTAGCATATTTTGAATGTTGTGTAACCATTATCACTGTCCCTGGTTTTTTGTAGTCTGGGTATTTCATGTAAATGAAATAATAAAATATGTGCCTTTTGTATCTGACTTTTTCTTTCACTTAACATCGTGTTTTTGAGTTACATCCATGTTGTAAACATTGAGATTTGGAATACATCATGAAAATTAGTTTTCTCTAAGAACACACAAACAAAACAGCAGCATGACTCAAAACTTTTATGAGACACCCCAAGCAAATTAACTCATTTTGATAGAAAATAAATTAATACAATTTCAAGATTATGGGGGTAATTTCTACTGATTCAGTGTTGATTGGGTAATACCTTGGGTGATGTGGTCAGTTCTGGGTGCTAGTTAGAAGAAATTCATTGAGTAACTGTGGAGCATTTAACATCACACAAAACCACTGGGGAAGACCGTGTAATAGAAGGAATGGTGCAGAAACCAGAAATGTGTAGGTTGTAGAAAAGCTGAAGGGGAAAAATTATAGGGGTTTTTGAATATCTGAAGGATTGATAATTTTGTCAGAGATTAGACTTTCTTTTGGCTTTAGAGGGAGAGATTCAGATTAGTGGATGAGTGTCATGGGTGCAGAATTTTCAACTTAATAGTAAATACCTGATATGTAAACATGCTTAAAACTGGACAAGCTACTTTATGAAATAGTGTATTTTAGACTTTAAACATGGATGATTCTCTCAACAATGTCAAGGTTGGGGCAGGCGAGTGGATTCGATGTTCTCCATGGACCTTGTAGTGCCTCAATTCCGTGCTGTAACATTTGATTATGCTGTTGCTGTCACACTGAGGCAAGGCCTGTAGTGATGGATTATTCAAAAACAGGAGAGCTGACTTGTCTTAGTCAATACTTATCTTAAGCATTTCTGATCTCTATTTGCAGGAAACTTCTGTAATATTTTGCTCCAAGAAGTTTACTTGTTTGCCTTGAGAAAGGCCAATGTTTCCTTGAAGCAATCGGCTCATCATTTTCTTGGTCATATCCCTGGACCTGGTTCCCATCTGCTCTTTAAAAAAACTCCACAGTCATTAGTTTCATAAAGTGAAATAGCATCATTTTTTTTTCTCTTTAGGTTATTTTTATTTTGATTCTTATTGTATTATAAAAGGTTTTATTTTGCAGTAAAGGAATTTCCAGCATTCTGTAGAAATGGGAACTTCATTGGAATCATTTGACTAAGCACATTTAATATATTTAAGATCAGGGAGAAGATGCTTATATGTTCTTTCTATGGTCACAATGTAGGCAAAAGTATATTATTTTAATTTTATCTATAGAGCAATAATAAATGAAGGATGCAATATTTGAGTAGTTCAGAAGACATAGTCATTTCTAGCATATCATGAAGGAAAACAACTTTCTTTCTGATTGCATATTATTCTTTAAAAATGTTCTTTTAGAATATCTACTTCTCCATTCTTCCAGGGAGTTTATCTACTACAAAAATGTATTTATATTATTATAGAGTGATACAGAAAAATGTTACACACAAAGCAATAGGCAGGAATGTTAAAACCACTTTTTAAATTACTTGGTCTACATTTTGAAGAAACAAAAATGGGAAACACATCAATCTATTAGCAGAAGAAATGTTAAGCACTAGGATAACATTTGATTTTTTTCTTCATTTTTCTAAATTCTCTATAATTATCATCTTTTATTTTTATAGTTAGAAAAAGAATCCTTAGAAAGACACAAGTCATATATTCTTACTCTTATTTATATATTTGGACTGAATGTCTCCTTTCTTTCCTCTACTACTTGGTCATTAGGTGTATTTTTCATCTATTATTTCTCCTGTGCTCTCCTACCCTAATTTTCCTCTTTACATTTATGGGAAGCCTCATTTTCATTTTTGTATAAAAAAGAACCATCCATATATTCAGCATTTATAGTCATAGCTGGAAAGAATAGTATTTCTCTATGGAGTCTCAAAGTCAGAGAACTCCCATCAGGAAGACTGTGCATGTTCATAGAGGAACTACTGTCCTCCATGGTGCTGAGAGCTACTCACACTCTCAGAAGGGACACAACCGCACCATCCATGAGCTGAAGTAGAGTGATGTTTGCCAGAGACCAGAGCAGCAGCTGGGGGGGAGGGGGATTCTTCATTATGGTTTGGTCAAAGTGAGAATTTTAATTGAATGAGTTGATCTGTAACTATTAGGCTCATGCTAGTATTATCTCAGGACTTTAGTAAGCACCTTAATTAGGGCAATTGGCACTTTTGTCATTGGAATAAAAATGCATACAAATGCTTATTTTCATTATGTGTATCAATTGTGTTAACAATTGGATTTTTTTTTTTTCAAATTTCCCCAGGGATTCTGATTTTAAAAATACTACTCACACAAAAATTTGGGGGATTTTTCATTGTGGGTTAATTGTTTTATGTGCATTAACTCATTGTGTCCTCATAGCAGTGGTATGAGTTAGATAAAATTTTCATCACTTAGGGGTGAAGGGAATGGAAGAAGTTTAGAAGTAAAGTCTCACAAAGGAGAGCACTGATTTCCTACCCAAAACCCTCTAAGTCCAGAACCTGAGAGTTAATTACCAAGGTTCATGTCTTGGGACTTATAAATGTGTGGTACCCTAATTTTAGGAGTTCAATTGCATGTGTGATTCTAGCAGAGCTAGCAGAGGATGGTGACGTGACACTGCATCTCCTCTGGTTTCAGTGCAGTTGTGGTTATGAAGTGCCCTTGCTAGTGTTGCACATCAGACCTTTATCATTGAGTCTCTTCTCTTTGTTGCCTCAAGGCTGTCTATGAGACAGAAGACTTCAACCCATAGACCAGATTGACTCAAAAATGCAGTAGCATGACACCAGAGCAACTCTCAGGCAAGAGTGTAGAAGTCAGTGGAGCAATTCCCTCACTTCCTCAGCTTCCAGCAGGACAATTCTGAGATATGGTAGTCACTCGAGTCTTTGAGGGTCCCCAGTGGCATAGAGCCCTGTTCAACCCTGTCGCTAACCAATCCATTAGAAGTATCCTTAAGTGGCCTTTCTGCTCTTTACTTCCCTTTTCCAACTTCCTCATTCTTTCTTTTCTGGGACTTTCCCCAGATAAATGCCTTGCATTCATGCCCTTGTCTCAGACTGTGCTTTCAGAGGGACACAAAGTAAGACAGTGTCAGTACATTTTAAGAGTGCCTGGTTGTTAACTCTTGTATATGTATTCTAAGTAATAATCCATTTCTTCTGTTTCCAATAAGTCATGAAGACCTATTAGTTTTTTCCTCCCAATGTCAATTTTCCATTCCCACAACCCCCCTCATAACCCGGGCCTTTATCATTTTGTCCCTGAGGTATTATGTTAGGCTTCTAGTTAGCATACCCTCTTCTATCATCTAAGACTTCCTGCATACTGATGCTCCATAAATTTTCCTCCAGTGTTGGTTTCATCTGTCACTCCCTTGTTCAAAAACTTACAATTACTATGAACAATTTATCACATCAAGTCTAAATCCCTCCTTCCATGTTAAGATGCACTTTCTTCACGAAATTCTCAAGCCTGAGAAGCTTTATTGATTTTCCACATTTGTATTCTCATAGCACCTAAATCTTGCCACAGAATTTAACACATATTTATTATGTTACATTATTTACACATTTTTGAATGTTACCTTAGTCTACCAAACTACACACTCCTTGATGATATAAACTATGCTTTGTGGTTATTTTGCATTTTCTGTCATCTAGCATAGTTCTAGACAAAAAATTAGGAAGTGAATAAACATTGTGTCTCAGAAACTTTCTGCAAGGGGAAAATTTATATCTGATTTTACAGATATATTTTCTGAAAAAGACAAAAATGGGAAGGCATTTTCATTTGATCTGTCCTTAAGGTAAACAACAAATAAGTGTTGGTTCTTTAAATTGCAATTCTAGAATATGATTATTACTATTCAAGTGGGAGGAGTCAGCTTCAAAAGAAAGAAAGATTTGTATGTGTTTTCTATTCTGGGGTATCATTAAATATTTGACCATAAGTCAGAGATAGAAAGAAAATGAAAACCTTCTCATGGACTCCCTGAAAACTTTTATACCTTGCAGCAAATGATTTAGCTAGGGATGGTTTTGCCTCATTTTAAAGACACTTCTCGGTAACCCTGTGGAACTCCATCTTTATTAACATAGTAAACTGGAGAAGGAATGACTTCACATTTTTTAACATCTTACCCAATACTCCCAAAGATACATTTTCTAATATTTAATACCCATCCCTCCAATTTTAAGCTAGTAGGGGTTAATTTCTTTAAAGCCGTGTAATAATATTAAATGTGATAAATGTGAAAGATAATAGAACTCACCCTATTTAATATACAGATTTTCTGTAGTCAAGGGAGGTAAGTACATGTTTGTGTGTACTTTCAGAAAGTAGATGGGGAAATACTTTTACAGTGTCCAAAACTTGAAACCAGAAGATCTATTTAATTCCCTTCAGAGCCTGTCCAGGTGCCTTTCCAGGCTGGATTTTATAATTGCTTAAGTATGCTCCATTGCAAAGGTCCTAATAGAAGCATCTAAATCTTACTGTGCAACCTCAGGGAACAAAGATATTCTCTTAAAAACTTGATTGCTTTTCTATGGAAGCAGTTAGCTTTGATTTATATCACTTCTGAAGGAAGCTTCACTGAGGCTTTGAGTAATCCAATAAGGATCATATAATATACTCCCCTTCACATCTCAGAGAGTTGCTGTGTATGGAGCTCTTTGTTTATGATTCAGGAAATGGGCTAAAAGCTTCCTAGGTTCATCTCTGTTCACAAAATTTGTTCTGGGGAAAGTAATGGCTTTTTGCATTTTAATAAGCAGTAAATCTAAGTATTACAATGCTCTAGTAACAGCTATCATGGGCAGTGTGGGACTTCCCCTGGTTTTTGGAGTTTGCTCTTATTCAGCATTTTGGTAGGAAGGTAATTCTTATCTCATTGGTGTGTTTCCGTTTGAACACACTGAACTGTAGAATGTTGTTTACACTCTTTTATTAAAAAAAAATGACTGAACCTCCTTCATGAGTGTCTAACAGGGATATGAAAAACTCAGAGAAGCTTTATGAACGACCAGAAGTTTAATCAAAGTTTTGTAACTTCATCTAAAAAGATAACTGTGTGCTATTTTACATCATTTCCCCTCTGAACATTGATTACTTAAATATTTGTAGTTCATCTGATATTCAGTGTAATCCATGAGGGCTTCAGGATAATACATAAATGAATATGATAAAACCATGGCTTACAGATGCTTAAGGAAATCTTCATGTGAATGAACTTCATGGAATCTGCCAGAATGGGCCTTTTTTTTTTTTTTTTTTAATGACATAGATGTGCTTCTAAGTGAGTTACTTGGAGAGTTTATTTCTTTTACATAAAACTGACTCCAAAGAAGACCAGATATGTAAATGCCCAACCCATAAACTTGTTCTCTTTGAAGAACAAGCCACCAAACGAAGGTAAAACTTCTATACACGTACACTTATAAAGTTCTGCTGAAAGTTCTGATATGGACAGTGTTTTTTGGTTGCATCTATATGACTTGACATCCCTACAGTACAGTCATGTAAGGGTCTTGATTGTTCTAATTTGATCTGATCAATTGCTTAACAATCATTTAGGGTATAGTTAATTTGATATCCTTAAGCAGATGTTTTCCTAAATTCCAATTTAATGACTAGCTCAGTCTCTTTATAAAAAAACTTTTTCTAATATTATGTGATTAAATTTACTTTTCAAAGTTTTATAAACATTTAGCCAACTTAAGACCATGCAATATTATGATGATTTAAAATATGGAATAAATATTCATATAATGTTGTAATAAAAAGGGTACATGAATAGGTATTTTCTAGATATATTAAAAGGATTGCATTAAGTTCAGTATTTTCATAAGAAACATGAAATTTGGAACTGTAGGGAATTTTATAACTCCAGTCTGCATTGTTTCTTTATAAAAAAGATGGAGGCTTTCCTAGGAGCAAAGAAATATGTCCAAAATAAAGGCATAACTGAAATATGAGCATTGGACTTCAAATTTAGTTCAAAATAAACTTACCAAATTCATCATTGTGCATACATTAGCACTTAGATTTTATTTCTGCTTTCCTCTAAATGTTAATATGTTTGAAATGATATATATTGTGAGTAGTGAAATATTTCCCATCTGTTTTCCTACTACAAGTATTTATTGAGTGTCTGTTACTTACCAGACATTTTTCAGGTATAGGTGATATACTTGAACACAGGGCAAATAGGTCTCAGCACCATGGAGACCAGGTTCTTGGGGAGAGATATATAACAAACTAAAAAATGACCAGTAGCTTGGATCTCACTCAAATACGTAATCTAAAGGATTGGAACTCATAGAAGTTGAGAGTATAATAGTGGTTAGGAGAAGCTGGGGAGTCTAGGGGGAAAGAAGATTGGGTTGGTCAAGGGTCAAAATATTATAGTTAGCTAGAAGGAATAAATAATTTCTGGAGTTCTATGGTACACTAGGGTAAATACATTTAATAATAATGCATCATATTTCTCAAAACAGAAGAGTGAATTTTTTCGATTATTTCTTTTGTTTCAATTTTATTGATTTCAGCTCCAATTTTAACTATTTTCTGTCTTCTACTACTTTTGGTATTACTCTGTTCTTCTTTTTCTAGGGCTTTGAGCTCTGGTGCTAGATCGTTTACTTGTTGATTTTTTCTTCTTTTATTGAATGCGCTCCTTGAAATAAATTTTCCTCTAAGTACTGCTTTCATAGTGTCCCAGAGATTTTGATATGTTGTATCTTTGTTCTTGTTTACCTCTAAGAATTTTTTTATTTCCCCCCGATGTCTTCTGTTATCCATTCATCATTCAATAACATATTATTTAATCTCCAGGTGTTAGAGTAGTTTCTGTTTTTTATTTTGTCATTTATTTCTAATTTCAATCCATTATGATCTGATAGAATACAAGGTAGTATCTCTATCTTCTTGTATTTGCTAACAGTAGCTTTGTGGCATAACATATGGTCTGTTTTAGAGAAGGATCCATGTGCTGCTGAGAAGAAAGTATATTCGCTCTTTGTTGGATGAAATATTCTATATATGTCTGTGAAGTCTAAATTATTGATTGTGTTATTGACACCTATGATTTTTTTGTTCAATTTTTGTTTGGAAGATCTGTCCAGTGGTGAGAGAGGTGTGTTAAAATCACCTAGTACTATTGTGTTGTGGTCTATTTGATTCCTGGAATTGAGAAGGATTTGTACATGGATGAGCCACTGTTTGGGGCATAGATATTTATGATTGATATGTCTTGCTGATTTATGCTTCCCTTAAGCATTATGAAATGTCCTTCTTTAGAAGAGTGGATACTGAATGTATTCACCCAAAAGAAATGATAAAATGTAATGGGGAGAGATAAGCTAGTTATCCTGTCTGATTTGATCATTATTCAATGTATACAAAGAACATCATATTTTAACTCATAAATAGGCTTCGTATGTGTCAATCAATAACAACAACAACAACAAAAAAACTTGTTCATCACTGTATCCACTATAAACATGTCTCTGTTGGTTACTTGAAAGGTAACTAGGGAGGAAGATGACCCAAGTGAGCTAGGCAGTGAGCCTCAACCTTCTTACAACACAGAAAAGAGTGAGTAAACAAAAAGCAGAATTGAGAGGTGGATGACAAAATAAATGCGCTAAGAGTCAATACTATTCTTACAACACAGAAAAGAGTGAGTAAACAAAAAGCAGAATTGAGAGGTGGATGACAAAATAAATGCGCTAAGAGTCAATACTATAAAGTCTGAGACCTGGAGAGACTTGAAGTTAGTTTACCAGAGAAGAATATAAGCACAGAGTTCCCTAACCCTGAACCTGGAGCAGGGTAGGGGAAGTAGATAGGGGCAACAGAAAAAAAGAGAGAAGTGGGAAATGGAAAATCCTTTAAGCTCATCCACTTAAAAACATTTGTAGAGACAAAATTTAAAGCACGATGGTAACAGCAGAGTCTTTAAAACACAGCAAACAAATCTCCACAACTCTGGAGGCTGAGACAGGAAGAGTACAAGTTCAGAGCTAGCCTTAGCAGCTTAGCAAGACTTGGTCTCAAAATTAAAAATAAAAAGTGGGCTGTGGATGTGGCTAAGCAATTTAGCCAGACTCTGTCTCAAAATTTAAAAAAAAATTAAAAATGGGCTATGGATGTGGCTCAGTGGTTAAGCACCACTGGATTCAATCATAGCAAAAAGTATAAAACCAAATTATCAAAAGAAAACTGAGCTGGGGGTCTGAAGTCATCTTGTGGAGCCCTTAACTGACCAGTAACCCCCTTAAATTAACCCAACTTCTTTCCATACACTAACAGCTGCAAATTAAACCAGAGGGAAGTCCTGCACAGTGGGACCTCTTAAGAATTACTCCAGAAAGAACTTCTAGAAGGACCAGTACTGGCCCCAAATCACTGAGGTCCTGCCCTCTCTCCCTCACCATGAACAAGGGGAGCAGAACAATGGGGACCTGGACCAGGAGGTGCACCTAACCCTAGCTCGGCCTCCATGGCCCAGGGAAGGAAGGAAAGCTCTGTGAAGCTTCTGCTTCACTCAGATAGAGACAGCTATGAAGCAGCTTTGACCATGAAGTGGGGAAAGCAGCTTCACCAGGTTCTGACGGCTGATATAGCAGGGAGGCACTAAGGGACAGTCCTCAGGATCAAGGGGCTATACAAGAGAGAATATCCAGCGATATAGAGAATGGGTTCCTGGATAGTGGCAACCGTGGACAGAAGGCAGCTTGGAAAAATTCCCTGAATACCCCAGGAAAATTAGGTGGAAAGCACCCACAGAGATAGAGAGGGAGATCAGTTAAGGTGGACAATTACTAGAGCTGAACAATAGGAATTGACTGCTCCCAGCCTTAACTGGTGTCCAGTCTGACATATGAATCACAACTGAAGAGTAAATAGACATTGTTTGGATACTAGTAGGATCTTGCATTAGACATAGTAAACAGAGGGAATCAACACCCACCATTCACAATGGGAAACTAGAGTCCAGGTGAATCATCTTGGTCCCTTTACTACAGTACCCTGGAGTGTGGTGTTGACTGGGAGAATGCTTCTGCACTGCAGAAAATTTATGGAAAATCCATAAACAGAGATCCTGTACCCACAGACAACCACTAGATCTAAACCGCCATGAAAAAGGTCCTGTAGAGGGAATCAGGTTCTCGGTGACCACACCAATCACAGGAACACTCCAGAGTCTGCATTCTGAACTACTACATACAATAGAAACAACCAAGTTATAACACTGCATCCTCTGAGTAGTTAACTGCAGGAACCTGAGTTGACAAACTAGAACTGACTGATGAGAGTTATGTAGCAACTTGGGAAGTGACTCCTCTGCCCAGCAACTCTGGAGAGATCCACAGCAAAAGACTGATGGACATATGCTAAATTTCCAAACCCCAGTGAAATTCAAACCAAGATTCAACAAGACTTTTCTTTACCTTGACATGGTTTACTATAAATAACTCAAATGTCAACTTTGATCATATAAATGACTCTTTAACTTGAATGATAATTATTACCCCAATAGCCAACTTTTTACCTTCAACCCATGTATTTCATTGAATGATTTAAAGCATTAATTGGAATCATTCTTCCTATTTTTGTTTTCTTAGCTCTAATTTATTCTTTCTCCTTTTACCCACTATTCATATTCATCTTCTTGGATTATCTACTACTACCTCAGATACCTAGCATTCATTTGTTTATCCTTTTTACCTTGGTGTGAATTGTTCTTTTATGTCTTGTCTTGTCTTGCCTTTTCCTTCCTTCCTTCCTTCCTTCCTTCCTTCCTTCCTTCCTTCCTTCCTTCCTTCCTTCCTTCCTTCCTTCCTTCTTTCTTTCTCTCTTTCTTTCTCTCTCTCTCTTTCTCTCTCTCTTGCTTTCTCTCTCTCTCTTTCTTTCTTTCTTTTCTTTCTCCTCCTCTTTTGCCCAATCTTTTTTTCCCCTTCCTTCTTTTAGCTCTCACTTAAGGTTATAGTAAGTTTACTAAATTTAATAACCAATTTTTAATCTTTTTTAGTCCAGGTTTATACCTGGACTTGAGGAACTGTGGAGAATAACAACACGTTTTTGTTTATTGTAAGGTTGAGTAGAATGAGGGTTGGCTCTGAAGTGATTATTGCAAATAGGATTCCGTGGCACCTATAAATGGTGCTTATATTTGGATCAGAGAGGTTACACATTGACTTAAAATATCATCTGATATTTTGCAACCCAGGGCTCTTAAGACAAAGAAGCTCACAAAGTATTTCCTTGCTTAAAAGAAGTCAGAACTATGCCAATAGACAGGCATACAAAAAATATGCAAATGGAAGGGAATAAACCATTCCAAACAGCCCATAATGCTTCAACAACTGACACCACTGTGGAAGAAGTATCAGAAAAGGAATTTAGAAAGTTCATAGTTAGTTCTATGAGTTAAGATATAAGGAATAGAACTAGAGAGAAAATACAGAAAGTTAAAAAGGACTTCAGTAAACAGATGGTCATTCTGAAAAAGAATCCAATGGAAATTCTGAAAATGCAAGACTGAATAAACCAAATTAAAAATTTAATGAAATTGAATCACCAATAGATTAGATCACTTTGAAGATAGATTTCCAGACCTTGAAGACAAAGTATATAATCTTTTGTTTTTTTAGCTTTAAAAAAAATTGTTCTGATTAGTTTTACATGACAGTAGAATGTATTTCACACAAATGGAGCATAACTTCTCATTCTTCAAGTTGTACATTATGTAGAGTTACACAGGTCATGTAATCATGTATGTACATAGGGTAATAATGTCTGATTCATTCTATCTTTCCTACACACATATTCCCTCCCCTCCTTTCATTTCCCTCTGTCTAATCCAAAGGACCTCTATTCTTCCCTAGCACTGCCCCCCCAATTGTGAATTAGTATCCGCATATCAGAGAAAACATTCTGCCTTTGGTTCTTTGGGATTGATTTATTTCACTTAGCATGATGTTCTCCAGTTTCAACCACTTACAGGTAAATGCCATAATTTATTTCTTCTTTAAGACTGAGTAATATTCTAATGTGTATATATACAATTTCTTTATCCATTCATCTGTTGAAGGGCACCTAGGTTGGTTCCATAGTGTAGCTATTGTGAATTGAGCTGCTATAAACATTGATGTGGCTGCATCACTGTAGTATGCTGATTTTAAGTCCTTTGGGTATAAACTGAGGAGTGGGATAGCTGAGTCAAATGGTGGCTCCATTCCAACTTTTCTAAGGAATCTCCACACTGCTTTTCAGAGTGCTTGCACCAATTTGCAGTTCCATCAGCAATGTATTGAGTGTAACTTTTCCCCCACATCCTCCCCAACATTTATTGTTGCTTGTATTCTTTTTTTTTAAATTCATTTTTATTGTAAACAAATGGGATACATCTTGTTTCTCTGTTTGTACATGAAGTAGAGGCATACCATTTGTAATCATACATTTACCCAAGGTAATAGTTTTTGATTCATTTTGTTATTTTTCCCTCCCTCCCACCCCTCCCACCACTCTTATCCCTCTATAGAGTCCCTCCTTCCTCCATTCTTGCCCCCATCCCACCCCCTATATGTGTCATCATGCACTTATCAGTGAGATTCTTTGGTTTTTTGAGATTGGCTTATCTCACTTAGAGTGATATTCTCCAATTTCATTCTTTGCCTGCAAATGACATAATTTTATTATTCATTATGGCTGAGTAACATTCCATAGTATATATATACAACAGTTTCTTTATCCATTCATCAATTGAGGAGCATCTAGGTTGGTTCCACAATCTGGCTATTGTGAATTGAGCAGCAATGAACATTGTCGTCACTGTATCTCTGTAGTGTGCTGATTTTAAGTCCTTTGGGTATAGGCCGAGTAGTGGGATAGCTGGGTCAAGTGGTGGTTCCATTCCAAGTTTTCTAAGGAATTTCCACACTGCTTTCCAAAGTGGCTGCACTAATTTGCAGCCCCACCAGCAATGTATGAGTTACCTTTTTCCCCACATTCTCACCAACACCTATTGTTGCTTGTGTTCTTGATAATCGCCATTCTAATTGGGGTGAGATGGAATCTTAGGGTAGTTTTGATTTACATTTCTCTTATTACTAGAGATGGTGAACATTTTTTCATATATCTGTTGATTGCTTGTAGATCTTCTTCTGTGAAATGTCTGTTCATTTCCTTAGCCCATTTGTTGACTGGATTATTTGTATTCTTGGTGTAGAGTTTTTTGAGTTCTTTATATATTCTGGAAATTAGTGCTCTATCTGAAGTATGAGAAGCAAAGATTTTTTCCCACTCTGTAGGCTCTCTCTTCACATTGCTGATAGTTTCCTTTGCTGAGAGAAAGATATTTAGTTTGAATCTGTCCCGGTTATTGATTCTTGCTTTTATTTCTTGTGCTATTGGAGTCCTGTTGAGGAAGTCTGATCCTAAGCCAACAAGTTGAAGATTTGGACCTACTTTTTCTTCTATGAGATGCAGGTCTCTGGTCTGCTTTCAAGGTCCTTGATCCATTGTGAGTTGATTTTTGTGCAGGCTGAGAGATAGGGGTTTAGTTTCATTCTGTTGCATATGGATTTCCAGTTTTCCCAGCACCATTTGTTGAAGAGGCTAGATTTTCTCCATTGCATATTTTTGGCACCTTTGTCTAGTATGAGAAAATTGTATTTATTTGGGGTTTGTCTGTGTCCTCTATTCTGTACCATTGATCTACCTGTCTATTTTGGTGCCAATTCCATGCCGTTTTTGTTACTATTGCTTTGTAGTAGAGTTGAAGATCTGGTAATGTGATACCCCCTGCTTCACTCTTCCTGCTAAGGACTGCTTTAGCTATTCTGGGTTTCTTATTCTTCCTGGTGAATTTCAAAATTGTTGCTCTATTTCTGTAAGATACTTCACTGGGATTTTAATTGGAATTGCATTGAATCTTTATAACACTTTTGGTAGTATGGCCATTTTGACAATATTAGTTGTGTGTATCCAAGAACATGGGAGATCTTTCCATCTTCTAAGGTTTTCTTTAATTTCTTTCTTGAGTGTTCCATAGTTCTCATTGCATAGGTCTTTCACCTCTTTTGCTCGATCAATTCCCAAGTATTTTATTTTTTTCGAAGCTATTGTAAATGAGGTAGTTTTCCTAACTTGTCTTTCTGAAGATTCATCACTTATGTATAAAAATGCATTGGAGTTATGAGCATTGATCTTGTAACCTGCTACTTTACTGAATTCACTTATGAGTTCTAAAAATTTTCTGGTGGAATTTTCTGGTTCCTCTAAATATATAATCATGTCATCATAAAATAGGGATAGTTTGAGTTCTTCTTTTCCTATTTGTATTCCTTTAATTTCCTTGGTCTGTCTAGTTGCTCTGGCTAGAGTTTCAAGGACAGTGTTGAATAGAAGTGGTGAAAGAGGGCATCCCTGCCTTGTTCCAGTTTTTAGGGGGAATGCTTTCAATTTTTCACCACTTAGAATGATATTGGCCATGGGCTTAGCATAGATGGCCTTTACAAAGTTAAGGAATGTTCCCACTATCCCAATTTTTTCTAGTGTTTTGAGCATGAAGGGATGCAGTATTTTATCAAATGCTTTCTCTGCATCTATTGAAATAATCATGTGATTCTAGACTTTAAGTCTATTCATATGGTGAATGACATTTATTGATTTCTGGATGTTGAACCAACCTTGCATCCATGGGATAAAACCAACTTGATCGTGGTGCGCTATCTTTGTAATATATTTTTGTATGTGATTTGCCAAAATTTTGTTGAGAATTTTTGCATCAATGTTCATTAAGGATATTGGTCTGAAATTTTCTTTCCTCGATGTGTCTCTGTCTGGTTTAGGTATCAGGGTGATATTGGTTTCATAGAATGAGTTTGGGAGGGTTCCCTCCTCTTCTATTTTATGGAATACTTTGAGGAATATTGGAATGAGCTCGTCTTTAAAGGTTTTGTAGAACTTGGCTGAGAACACATCTGGTCCCGAACTTTTCTTTGTTGGTAGGCTTTTGATGACTTCTTCTTTTTAATTACTTGAAATTTATCTATTTCAATTGTGTGTGTCCTCCTGGTTCAGTTTAGGTAATTCATATTTCTCTAGAAACCTGTTGACGTCTTTGAGATTTTCTATTTTGTTGGAGTATAGATTTTCAAAATAGCTTCTACTTATGTTTTGTATTTCAGTCGTGTCTGTTGTGATATTTCCTTATTCATTCCGAATTTAAGTGATTTGGGTTTTCTCTCGTCTTCTCTTTGTTAGTGTGGCTAAAGGTTTATCAATTTTGTTTATTTTTTTGAAGAAACAACTATTTAGTTTGTCAATTTTTTGTGTTGTTTCTTTTGTTTCGATTTCATTGATTTTGGTTCTGATTTTAACTATTTCCTGTCTTCTACTACTTTTGGTGTTGCTCTGTTCTTCTTTTTCTAGGGCTTTTAGCTGTAGTGTCAGGTCGTTTATTTGTGGAATTTTTTCTTCTTTTAGTGAATGTGCTCCATGAAATAAATTTTCCTCTAAGAACTGCTTTCATAGTATCCCAGAGATTTTGATATGTTGTTTCTTTGTTCTCATTTACCTCTAAGAATTTTTTAATTTTTTTCTTACATTCTGTTATCCATTTATTTAAAAAACAGAAACTACACCAACACCTGGAGATTAAATAGTACGCTATTATAGTAGTTTCTGTTTTTTACTCTGTCATTTATTTCTAATTTCAATCCATTATGATCTGATAGAATACAAGGTAGTATCTCTAACTTCTTGTATTTGCTAACAGTAGCTTTGTGGCATAATATATGGTCTATTTTAGAGAAGGATCCACGTGCTGCTGAGAAGAAAGTATATTCGCTCTTTGTTGGATGGTATATTCTATATATGTCTGTGAAGTCTAAATAATTGATGGTGTTATTGAGATCTATGGTTTTTTGTTCAATTTTTGTTTCGAGGATCTGTCCAGTGGTGAGAGAGGTGTGTTAAAATCACCTAGTACTATTGTGTGGTCTATTTGATTCCTGGAATTGAGAAGGATTTGTTTGACATATATGGATGAGCCACTGTTTGGGGCATAGATATTTATGATTGTTATGTCTTGCTGATTTATGCTTCCCTTAAGCAGTATGAAATGTCCTTCTTTATCCCTTCTGATTAACTTTGGCTTGAAGTCCACATTATCTGATATGAGGATGGATACTCTGGCATTTTTGATGTGTCCATGTGCATGGTATGTTTTTCCCCATCCTTTCACCTTTAGTCTGTGGTTATCTCTTTGTATAAGATGAGTCTCTTGCAGGCAACAGATTGTTGGATCTTTCTTTTTAATCCAATCTGCCAGTCTATGTCTTTTGATTGATGAGTTCAGGTCATTAACATTAAGGGTTATTATTAAGATATTATTTGTATTCCGGTCATTTGGCTCATTTTTTTTTTTTTTTTGACATGACTTGATTTCTCCTTTATTTGGCTGTTCCTTTAGGGTAGTTCCTCCCTTTGCTGATTTACATCATTCTTTTTCATCTCTTCCTCATGGATAATTTTGCTGAGAATGTTCTGTAATGCTGGCTTTCTTTTTGTAAATTCTTTTAGCTTTTGTTTATCATGGAAGGATTTTATTTTGTCATCAAACTTGAAGGTAAGTTTTCCTGGGTATAAGCTTCTTGGTTGGCATCCATTTTCTTTCAGAGCTTGAAAAATGTTCCAAGCCCTTCTAGCTTTTAGGGTCTGGATTGAAAAATCTGCTGATATCCGTATTGGTTTTCCCCTGAATGTAATTTGATTCTTTTCTCTTGCAGCCTTTAAAATTCTGTCTTTATTTTGTATGTTAGGTATTTTCATTATAATGTGCCTTGGTGTGGGCCTATTGTAATTTTGTGTATTTGGAGTCCTATAAGCCTCTTGTACTTGATTTTCCATTTCATTCTTCAGATTTGGGAAATTTTCTGATATTATTTCATTGAATAGATTGTTCATTCCTTTGGTTTGTGTCTCTGTGCCTTCCTCAATCCCGATAATTCTTAAATTTGACCTTTTCATGATATCCCATAGTTCTTGTAGATTCTGTTCTTGATTTCTTACCATCTTCTCTGTTTGGTCAACTTTGTTTTCAAGATTAAATATTTTTTCTTCAATATCTGAGGTTCTGTCTTCCAGGTGTTCTATCCTATTGGTTATGCTTTCTATGGAGTTCTTAATTTGGTTATTGTTTCCTTCATTTCAAGGATTTCTGTTTGTTTGTTTTTTTTCAATATCTCTAACTCTTTATTGAAATGATCTCTTGCTTCCTGTATTTGCTCTTTTAACTGTCGATTGGTGTGATCATTCAATGCCTGCATTTGCTGTTTCGTGTCCTCGTTTTCTTCCCTGATTGTTTTGATTATGTACATTATGAACTCCCTTTCTGACATTTCTTCTGACATGCTGTCATTGGATATTATTGCTATACCATCTAGGTTTTTTTTGGGACATTTTATTCCCTTGTTTTGTCATATTGCTCAGGTATCTATCCCTTTACTAGTGAAACTCTGGGATATTGCAGATTTCCTCTATTGACTAATATTGTCTCTGTAGATTTCCAATAACTCACCTCTTAGCCTTCAGTAGCCTGAAATCTTAGAGGAACTTGATAATGCAGTGCTGCACTAGGAAGGTGGCCTTCTTGGGGTGGTGACCTTCAGGTGGGGTATATTCCCGGGTGGCTCTGAGTTGGTCCCGAGTCTCTCAATACCTCCTTTTCTTCGCTCCTGGGTCTTGTCAAAAGTCCTCTAGCCTCCTGTAGTTGTCTCAGGAAGGGAGTTGCCCTTCCAATGATGATGGCAACACCCTCAGGAGTAATTCAAAATGCCTGCACCAGCCTATAAAGAAGCCTCTGGCTAACTCTGTGATGGCAACAAACCTCAGCATGGTGGTCAGTTGGGGTTGTTCAGTGGCAGTGTCTGTATTTGGCCCGGTGGTTGGGCGGGTTGGCTACCCGCCTCCCATCTCTGCAAGGCAGGCGGGTTGGGTGCCTACATGCTACCTCCACGATGCAAGCGACCTGACTCCCCCATCAGTTCACTCTGCGACTACGACCAACCAGTGATGGCACTAACCTAGGTGCAGGTGTCAGGTGGGGTCACTCAGTTATGACGTGTGTCCTTGGCCTGCTGGTTGGGTGGTTTATCTGCCCACCACTTACCTCAGTGATGTAGACAGCCTGACTCAGCCACCAGCTCACTCTGCTACTCCCTTGTATTCTTGATAATTGCCATTCTAGCTGGATGAGATGAAAAGTTAGTGTAGATTTGATTTGCATTTTTCTAATTGCTATATATGTTGAATATTTTTTCACCTATTTGTTGATCAAATGTATATCTTCTTCTGTGAAGTGTCTGTTCAGTTCCTTAGCCACTTAATGATTGGGCTTTTTTTTTTTTTTTTTGGTGTTAAGATTTTTATTTCTTTGTATATCCTGGAGAAAATTTGCTATCTGCGGTGTATGTAAAGATTTTCTCCCATTATTTAGGCTCTCTCTTGCTTCATGTTTTTGATTGGTTCGTTTGCTGTGAAGAGGCTTTTTTAGTTTGAATCCATTCAATTTATTGATTTTTGATTTTACTTCTTGTGTTTTAGGAGTCTTATTAAGAAAGTCAGTTCCTAAACTGACATGGTGGAGATTTGGGTCTATTCTTTCTTCTACTAGATGCAGGGTCTCTGTTCTAGTGCCTAAGTTCTTAATCCATTTTGAGTTATTTTTTGTGCAGGGTAAGAGATAGGGGTTTAATTTCATTTTGCTACATATGGATTTCCAGTTTTCCCAGCATCATTTGTTGAAAAGGCTATCTTTTCCCCAATTTATGTTTTTGGCACCTTTGCCTAGTATGAGATAACTGCATTTATGTGAGTCTGTCTCCATGTGAAGAGAAAGTATATAATCTTGAAAGTAAAATTGAACATAAAGAAAAGATGATAAGAGACCATGAAGAGAATATTCAAGAAATTTGTAATGACAAAAAGAGATTAAATTTAAGATTTATTGGGATAGATTGTCTCTGAAATATAAGCCAAATGTATGCACAATATTTTCATTGAAATAATCAGAAAAATTTCTAAACCTTAAGAATGAGATGGAAATGAAAATTCAAGATGCATATAGGATTCCAAGTATGCAAAATCACAGCAGATCCACCTCAAGATACATTATAATGAAAGTGCTTAACATAAAGAATAAAGATAGAATTTTTAAAGTTGTGAGAGAAAAATGACTGGTCACATTTAGAGGTAAAGACATCTGATCTCAACTGATTTCTCAAACCCAGACCAGAAAAGCTAGGAGGGCTTCAAATAATATATACCAAGCTCTGGAAGAAAATGGATGCCAACTAAGAATACTATAACCAGTAAAATTAAGCTTTGGAAATGAAGATGAAATAAAAACTTTCCATGATAAATATAAACTCAAAGAATTCATAACTAGAAACCCTACACTACAAATCATACATAATAAAATATTTCATGAAAATGAAATGAAAAACCAAAAAAGAAAACAAGCACAGGGAGAAATTACACCAGAATAATCAATTTACATAGGGAGAATCAAGTCTAATTTAAACATTAGAAATAAATCAAAATGGTAGGAAATAAAAATCATCTCTCAATAATGACATTGAATGTAAATGGTCTAAATTGTTCAATCAAAATACTTTGGTTGGAAGATTAGATTTAAAAATAGAAAGACTGAATAATATGCAGTCTACCAGAGATTCACCTCATAGGCAAAGACTTCTACACACTAAAGGTAAAAGGATGGGAAAAATAAAACCATTCACATGGGACTCATAAACAAGCAGGATTAGCTATTTCATATCAGATAAAGTTGCCTGAAGTCAAAATTAATCAGAAGACAAAGAAATTCAGTCACTTCATATTGCTTATGGGAATCATACATCAACAAGGTATAATGGTTTTAAATATTTATATCCCCAAAAATGGAGTATCTATGTACATCAAACAAACCCTTCTCAATATTAAGAATCAAATAGGCCACAATACAATAATACTGGGTGACTTTAATACCTCTCTCACCACTGGATAGATAATCCAAGTATAAACTAAGTAAAGATTCCACAAAATTAAAAGACACAAGTAATAATATGGAATTAATAGACATCTATGAAATATTTTATCCATCAAAGACTGAATAAACTTGGTTTTCAGCAGCTAATGGAAGATTTTCTAAAATAGACCATATTTTAGGTCACAAAGCAAATCTTAGCAAATACAAAAAGTAGAGACAATACCTTGCCTTCTATCAGATCATAAATAAATGAAATTAGAAATCAATGATAAGATAAAAAAAAAACAGAAAACACTAACCAGGAGATTATATAATGCACTTCTGAAAGATGAATGGATAGCAGAATAAATCAGAGGAGAAATTTAAAAAGTTCTTAGAAGTAAATGAGAATAAAGGTGAAACATATCAAATTTTCTGTGACAGTAATGAAGACACTTCTAAGAGGAAAGGTCATGGCACTGAGCTCATACATTAAAAGAATAGAAAGATAACAAATAAATTATTTAATAATGTATCTCATTGCCTAAGGAAAAGAAGAACAAACCAACACCCAGATCAGTTGAAGACAGGAGATAATTAAAATCAAAACCCAAAACTATAAAATTGATGAAAAAAATCAATGAAACAGACTTGTTTTTTTTTTTTTGAAAGGATAAACAAACTCAATAAACCCTTAGCCAAACTAATCAAAAAGGAAGGGGAAAAACTCAAATTAACAAAATTTAAGATGAAAAAGGTAATATCATCACAGACACTATTGAATTTCAGAGGTTTATCAGAAACTATTTTGAAAGTTTATATCCCATTAAGTTAGAAATTCTTGAAGATATTGACCAATTCCTAGAGACATGTGACCTACCCAAATTGAACCATGACTATACAGAAAACTTAGATCAAGTAATAAAATTGAAGCACTTATGTAAAGTCTTCCAACAAAGAACAGCTCAGGACTGTATGGATTCTCAGCTGAGTTCTACCAGACTTTTAAAGAAGAGGTAATACCAATCCTTCTAAAATTATTCCACAAAATTGAAAAGGAGAGAACACTGTCAAACTCATTCTATGAAGTCAGTATCACCCTGATTTAAAAAAAAAAAGAAGAAGAAAAAAAAAGAAAAAAGAGACAAAGCCACTTGAAAGAATACTTCACGTCAATATCTTTGATGAACATAGATGCAACAATTCTTAATAAAATATGGGCAAGCGGCATATAAAACTACTTTAAAAAGATAGTACACCATGATCAAGTGGGTTTCATCCCAGAGATAAAAGTCTGGTTCAGCATAGGGAAATCAATAAATATAATTTACCACATAAATAGACTTAAGGACAAGAATTGAATGATTATCTCAATTGATGCAAAAAAAAATCCTTTGACAAGTACAGCACCCATTAATGTTTAAAACAGCAGTAAATTTGGGACAAAAAGAACTTACTTCAGCTGTGTGCGGTGACACATACCTGTAATCTCAGCAGCTTGGGAGGCTGAGGTAGGAGAATCGTGAGTTCAAAGCCAGCCTCAGCAAAAGCAAGGCACTCAGTAACTTAGTGAGACTCTGTCTCTAAATAAAATACAGGGGGTTTCAAGATGGCAGAATAGAGGGTGGCTGCATTTCATGTTGCTCCAGGACTCAGGATTCAAAAGAGGAGATATTGAGAGACTTGGGACCAACTCAAAGCCGCTGGGTGAGTCTCTCCCGTTGGGGAGGTGTCCTGGACAGGGCAGTAGCCCCAGAACGCAGGGAACTTTGTGAAGTAGAGTTGCCCAATGAGACACCCCTCCCCCCGCTGGAGCACTGAACTGGGACAACTGGGAGCATCGTAGAGGAGGCTGCTCAGCACAGCGCTTGGACTTGGAGCAACCTGCCGGGGCTCCGGGCAGCTGCCCATAGGAGGAGGTGCGCGGCGAGGTGTTCGGTCTCAGAGCGACCGCTCCTGAACACGGGGGCGGGGAGGGGCTGCCTGGAGGAGGAGGAGGAGCGCGGTGGGTCACTTGGACTCAGAGTGGCCACACCAGAGCTCTGGGCCGCTGCCCAGAGGAGGAGGCGAGTGGTGAGTTGTTTGGACTCTGAGTGACCGCTCCTGAACACCAGGGGGCTGCCCGGAGGAGGAGGAGGACCGCAACAGGTCGCTTGGACCCGGAGTGACTGCATCAGGGCTACGGGCAGCTGCCCAGAGGAGGGGCTGCGCGGCGAGCTGTTTGGACTCAGAGCGACTGCTCCTGAACACTGGGGGACTGCCTGGAGGAGGAGGAGGAGTGCGGCGGGTCACTTGGACTCGAAGTGACTGCACCAGAGCTCTGGGTGGCTGCCCAGAGGAGGAGGCGAGTGGTGAGTTGTTTGGACTCAAAGTGACCGCTCCTGAACACTGGGGGGCTGCCTGGAGGAGGAGGCGAGTGGTGAGTTGTTTGGACTCAAAGCGACTGCTCCCGAACACTGGGGGGCTGCCTGGAGGAGGAGTGCGGCAGGTCGCTTGGTCTTGGAGCGACTTCTCCTGAATATCCAGGGGGCTGCCCGGAGGACGAGGAGGAGCACAGCGGGTCACTTGGACTCGGAGTGACTGCCCAGGGCTATGGGCGGTTGGCAGGAGGAGGAGGCGCGCAGTGAGTTGCCTGGACTCCTAGCGACCGCACCGGAACACCTGGCGGCTACCCGGAGGAAGAGGCATGCGGCGGGTCGCTGGGACTCGGAGCAACTGTACGGGGCTCCAGGTGGCTGCTCAGAGGAGGGGCCGCATAGCCAGGTGATTAGGTGCAGAGCAGGGTCCCAGGACCTAGGAGGCTTCTTGGTGAAAGAGCCCCACAGAGACAAGCTGAGGGGCAGAGTGAAGGTTCCAGGACTGCGGGCAGAACCTCTGAGGAGAGGCAGCCTAAGGATACTCGTCTGTGAAGGGTGAGGCTCCCAGGCCCAAGAGGTAGGTCCGGGCCAGTCCAGCCCAGGCAGTAGTTGTGGATTAAGGGGAACCTCTAGGAGGGGAACTGACCAGCGAGATCGCCCCACCGGGTGAGTCTTTCCTGCCGGGTGAGGTTTTCCCACAAGGATGGCAAAATCAGAGAAACAGGCTCAAACAGGCCTTGCCTCAGCCCGCAGCCTAGTTCCCCTTTGGATGACCATTGGTCAACAAGTGAAGGCACCTCTGCCCACTAGCAGAGAATATACCCCACCTGAAGGTCACCACCCCTAGAGAGGCAACTTTCTTGTGGGGCACCGCATTATCAACATCCTCCAAGACTTCAGGCTACTGAAGGATAAGAGGGGATATACTAGAAATCTTCAGGGACATTATAAGTCAATAGAGGAAATCTGCAATATCTTAGCAGTCCACTGATACCTGAACAATATGAGAAAACAAGGGAAGAAAATGCCCGAAACAAATCTAGATGTTATATCAATAAAATCCAATGACAGCATGGCAGAAGAAATGACAGAAAGGGAGTTCAGAATGTACATAATTAAAATGATCAGGGAAGCAAACGATGAGATGAAAGAGCAAATGCAGGCATTGAATGATTGCAACAATCGACAGTTAAAAGAGCAAATACAGGAAGCAAAAGTTCATTTCAATAAAGAGTTAGAGATACTGAAAAAAGCCAAACAGAAATCCTTGAAATGAAGGAAACAATAAACCAAATTAAGAACTCCATAGAAAGCATAACCAATAGGATAGAACACCTAGAAGACAGAACCACAGACATTGAAGACAAAATATTTAATCTTGAAAACAAAGTTGAACAAGCAGAGAAGATGGTAAGAAATCATGAACAGAATCTCCAAGAACTATGGGATATCATGAAAAGGCCAAATTTAAGAATGACTGGGATTGAGGAAGGCTTAGAAAAACAAACGAAAGCAATGAACAATTTATTCAATGAAATAATATCAGAAAATTTCCCAAATCTGAAAAATGAAATGGAAAATCAAGTTCAAGAGGCTTACAGGACTCCAAATACACAAAATTACAGCAGACCCACACCAAGGCACATTATAATGAAAATACCTAACATGCAAAATAAAGACAGAATTTTAAAGACTGTGAGAGAAAAGAACAAAATTACATTCAGGGGGAAACCAATACGGATATCAGCAGATTTTTCAATCCAGACCCTAAAAGCTAGAGGGCCTGGAACAACATTTTTCAAGCCCTGAAAGAAAATGGATGCCAAAAAAGAATCTTATATCCAGCAAAACTTACCTTCAAATTTGATGATGAAATAAAATTCTTCCATGATAAACAAAAACTAAAAGAATTTACAAAAAGAAAGCCAGCATTACAGAACATTCTCAGCAAAATATTCCATGAGGAAGAGATGAAAAAGAAAGAAGAAAATCAGCAAAGGGAGGAATTATCCTAAAGGAATTGTCAAATAAAGGAGGACCCAAGTTGTGTCAAAAAAATAAATAAATAAAATTTAAAAGATGAACCAAATGACCGGGAATACAAATTATATCTCAATAATAACCCTTATTGTTAATGGCCTGAACTCATCAATCAAAAGACATAGACTGGCAGATTGGATTAAAAAGAAAGATACAACAATATGTTGCCTGCAAGAGACTCACCTCATAGAAAAAGATACCCATAGACTAAAGGTGAAAGGATGGGGAAAAACATACCATGCACGTGGACTCATCAAAAAAGCTGGAGTATCCATCCTCATTTCAGATAATGTGGACTTCAAGCCAAAGTTAGTCAGAAGGGATAAAGAAGGACATATCATACTGCTTAAGGGAAGCATAAATCAGCAAGACATAACAATCATAAACATCTATGCCCCAAACAGTGAGTGATCCATGTATGTCAAACAAATACTTCTCAATTTCAGAAACCAAATAGACCATAACACAATAATACTAGGTGATTTTAACATGCCTATCTCACCACTGGACAGATCTTCCAAACAAAAATTGAACAAAGAAACCATAGATCTCAATAACACAATCAATAATTTAGACTTAATGAACATTTATAGAATGTACCATCCAACCAAGAGCGAATACACTTTATTCTCAGCAGCACAAGGATCCTTCTCTAAAATAGACCATATATTATGCTACTGTTAGCAAATACAAGAAGATAGAGACACTACCTTGTATTCTATCAGATCATAATGGATTGAAGTTAGAAATAAATGAAAGAGTAAAAAATAGAAACTACTCCAACACCTGGAGATTAAACAATATGCTATTATATGATGAATGGAAAACAGAAGATATTAGGAAGCAAATTAAAAAATTCTTAGAGGTAAATGAGAACAAAGAAACATCATATCAAAATCTCTGGGATACTATGAGAGCAGTACTTAGAGGAAAATTTATTTCATGAAGCACATTCAATAAAAGAAGTAAAATTCAACAAATAAATGACCTAACACTACAGCTCAAAGCCCTAGAAAAAGAAGAACAGACCAACACCAAAAGTAGTAGAAGACAGGAAATAGTTAAAATCAGAACCAAAATCAATGAAATCGAAACAAAAGAAACAACACAAAAAATTGACAAACTAAATAGTTGTTTCTTCAAAAAAATAAACAAAATTGATAAACCTTTAGCCACACTAACAAAGAGAAGACGAGAGAAAACCCAAATCACTTAAATTCGGAACGAACAAGGTAATATCACAACAGACACGATTGTAATACAAAACATAATTAGAAGCTATTTTGAAAATCTATACTCCAACAAAATAGAAAATTTCGAAGACATCAACAGGTTTCTAGAGACATATGAATTGCCTAAACTGAACGAGGAGGACATACACAATTTAAATAGACCAATTTCAAGTAATGAAATAGAAGAGGTCATCACAAGCCTACCAACAAAGTAAAGTCCGGGACCAGATGGGTTCTCAGCCAAGTTCTACAAAACCTTTAAAGAAGAGCCCATTCCAATACTTCTTAAAGTATTCCATAAGATAGAAGAGGAGGGAACCCTCCCAAACTCATTCTATGAAGCCAATATCACCCTGATACATAAACCAGACAGAGACAAATCGAGGAAAGAAAATTTCAGACCAATATCCTTAATGAACATCGACGCAAAAATTCTGAACAAAATTTTAGCAAATCGCATCCAATAACATAGTAAAAAGATAGTGCACCATGATCAAGTGGGTTTCATCCCAGGGATGCAAGGTTGGTTCAACATCAGGAAATCAATAAAGGCCATTCACCATATCAATAAACTTAAAGTCAAGAATCACATGATTATTTCAATAGATGCAGAAAAAGTATTTGATAAAATACAGCACCACTTCATGCTCAAAACATTAGAAAAAATAGGGATAGTGGGAACATTCCTTAACTTTGTAAAGGCCATCTATGCTAAGCCCATGGCTAATATCATTCTAAGTGGTGAAAAACTGAAAGCATTCCCCCTAAAAACTGGAACAAGGCAGGGATGCCCTCTTTCACCACTTCTATTCAATATCGTCCTTGAAACTCTAGCCAGAGCAATTAGACAGACCCAAGAAATTAAAGGGATACGAATAGGAAAAGAAGAACTCAAACTATCCCTATTTGCTGATGTTATGGTTATATACTTAGAGGAACCAGTCAATTCCACCAGAAAACTTTTAGATCTCATAAGTGAATTCAGTAAAGTAGCAGGATATAAGATCAATGCACATAAATCTAAGGCATTTTTATACATAAGTGATGAATCTTCAGAAAGAGAAATTAGGAAAACTACCCCATTCACAATAGCATCGAAAAAAACAAAATACTTGGGAATCAATCTCACAAAAGAGGTGAAAGACCTCTACAATGAGAACTACAGAACACTCAAGAAAGAAATTAAAGAAAACCTTAGAAGATGGAAAGATCTCCCATGTTCTTGGATAGGCAGAACTAATATTGTCAAAATGGCCGTACTACCAAAAGTGTTATACAGATTCAGTGCAATTCCAATTAAAATCCCAATGATGTACCTTACAGAAATAGAGCAAGCAATCATCTGGAAGAATAAGAAACCCAGAATAGCTAAAGCAATCCTTAGCAGAAAGAGTGAAGCAGGGGTTATCGCAATACCAGATCTTCAACTCTACTACAAAGCAATAGTAACAAAGACGGCATGGTATTGGTACCAAAATAGACAGGTAGATCAATGGTACAGAGTAGAAGACATGGACACAAACCCAAATAAATACAATTTTCTCATACTAAACAAAGTTGCCAAAAATATGCAATGGAGAAAAGATAGCCTCTTCAACAAATGGTGCTGGGAAAACTGGAAATCCATATGCAACAGAATGAAATTAAACCCCTATCTCTCACCATGCATGAAACTAAACTCAAAATGGATTAAGGACCTCGGAATCAGACCAGAGACCCTGCAGATTATAGAAGAAAAAGTAGGTCCAGATCGTCAACATGTCGGCTTAGGACCAGACTTCCTCAACAGGACTCCCATAGCACAAGAAATAAAAGCAAGAATCAATAACTGGGATATATTCAAACTATAAAGCTTTCTCTCAGCAAAGGAAACTATCAGCAATGTGAAGAAAGAGCCTACAGAGTGGGAGAAAATCTTTGCCAATCATACTTCAGATAGAGCGCTAATCTCCAGAATCTATAAAGAACTCAAAAAACTCTACACCAAGAATGCAAGTAATCCAATCAACAAATGGGCTAAGGAAATGAATAGACACTTCACAGAAGAAGATCTACAAGCAATCAACAAACATATGGAAAAATGTTCAACATCTCTAGTAATAAGGGAAATGCAAATCAAAACCACCCTAAGATTCCATCTCACCCCAATTAGAATGGCGGTTATCAAGAATATAAGCAACAACAGGTGTTGGCGAGGATGTGGGGAGAAAGGTACACTCATACATTGCTTTTGGGGCTGCAAATTAGTGCAGACACTCTGGAAAGCAGTGTGGAGATTCCTTAGAAAACTTGGAATGGTACCACCATTTGACTCAGCTATCCCTCTCTTTGGCCTATACCCAAAGGACTTAAAATCAGCATACTACAGAGATACAGCCACATCAATGTTCATAGCTGCTCAATTCACAATAGCCCGATTGTGGAACCAACCTAGATGCTCCTCAATTGATGAATGGATAAAGAAACTGTGGTATATATATGCAATGGAATATTACTCAGCCATAAAGAATGATAAATTTATGGCATTTGCAGGCAAATGGATGAAATTGGAGAATGTCATGCTAAGTGAGATAAGCCAGTCTCAAAAAACCAAAGGACGAAATGATATCGCTAATAAGTGGATGATGACACATAATGGGGGGTGGGAGGGGTTAGTGTTAGGGTTAGAGTTAGGGTTAGGAGGGCAAGAATGAAGCAAGGTCTGTATAGAGGGAAAAGAGGTGTGGGAAGGGTGGGGGAAGGGAAAAAATAACAGAAGGAATCAAACAATATTACCCTATGTAAATTTATGATTACACAAATGGTATGCCTTTACGCCTTGTACAAACAGAGAAACAACATGTATCCCATTTGTTTACAATAAAAAAAATAAAAATAAAATACAAAATAGGGCTTGAATGTGGTTCAGTGGTGAAGTGCCCCTGAGTTTAATCCCTGGTACCAAAACAAACAAACAAATAAAGAAAACCAAAGAAATCAATAAGTGGAATAGCGTCAAATTATGAATATTCTTCACAGCAAAATAAACAATCAAGAATGTGAAGAGGGAGCCTAGAGAATGGAAGAAAATCTTTGCCATCTGTTTCTCAGATAGGGTATCAGTGTCCAAAGTATACAAAGAACTCAAAACACTTAACCCCCCAAAATTGAATAACCCAATCCATAAATAGGTAAATGAACTAAACAGATGTTTCTTAAAAGAAAAAATATAATGGCCAACAAATACAAAAAAAATTCAACATCCTTAGCAACCAGGGAAATGCAAATCAAAACTACAGTGAGATTTCATCTCAGTTCAATCAGAATGGCAATTATCAATAATACAAATAACAGTAAATGTTGGCCAGGATGTGGAGAGAAACGTATATTCATACATTGCTGTGGACTGCAAATTGGTGAAACCACTCTGGAAAGCAGTATGGAGATGCCTCAAAAAACTATTAATGGAACCACAAAATAACCAAGTTATCCCACTTTTCAGTATATATTCAAAAGATTTAGAATCAGCATACTACACCGATGCATCCACACCGATGTATATAGCAGCACAATTCATAATGGCTAAGTTATGAGCCAACCTTGGTGCCCTTCAACAGATGAATGGATAAAGAAAATGTGGAAAATACACAATGGAGTATTATTTAACCATAAAGAAGTATGACATTATGGCATTTGCTGGTAAATGATTGGAATTGGAGACTATCGTGCTAAGTTATATAAAGCACATCCCAAAAGTCAAAGGAAGAATGTTTTCTCTGATATGTGGAAGCTAATCCAAAATAGGGGGGTAAATAAAAAATTAGAAAAGAGATCAGTGGAGTAGAGAAAGGGGAATGGTGATAAGGGAGAAGGATGGATAGGAAAAGACAGTGGAATGAATCTGACCTAACTTTCCTATGTACATGTACATATCACATCTCACCATCATGTATATCCATAGGAAACTAATTGAAACAAAAAGTATAAATGGATAGCAGAAAAATCAGTAGTTAGAGGGAAGAGAACAAGAAAGGGAGGAGGGAAGGGAAAAGGAAAATGCTGGAGACTGAATTAGAACAAATTGTATTTCATGCTTTCATAACTTTGTCAAAATGAATCCTAATGTCATGTCTAACTAAAAAGAAACATATACAAATATACATATATATGTAAATGAAGGTAACTAGAGAATTTGAGAAATTGAATTTTCAATCATTATTCTTAAATGTACTGAATTTAAATTGAGGTTGAAATGATCAATGTGTTTAATTGTAGAGACAGCACAGGTGTAGAGTATAGGGTAGAGGTGGGCAGGGTGGAGAGCCTAAGGGTCGGAGAGAGGGGAAATGTTTTGTAATAAAAAAATAACTTTTTGGTATTTCAAGAATGCTGAAAATTATTATGATATTTAATACAGTAATGGTATGTTCTGATTTTTATCTTAAAATGACCATTTTGGCTACTGGGTGGAAACTGAAACACAGGCAGTGAGAATAGAAAATAGAGACCTGTTAGAATGTAATACTCCATGGGGAAAATGAAGTGACTTGAATTAGAACATATTTTAATATGATGAGTTTCAGCATGTGATGTGATTTGACATAGGAGAAGGCAGGGCTAAAAACATCACATGTAATCAGGTTGGAGCTCAGTGGTCGAGTGCATGCTTAGCATGACTGAGGTCCTGGATTCATTACCCACTATCAGAAATTTTTTACAGTTAAAAACATCCCGGAAAACATCTAGATTTGTGCAATCTAGTGGACATTATTGCTACTTCTTAAGTGGTGAGGCCAAGAGGAAGAGGAAGTATGAAAGAGTAAATATTTTTTATTTATTTACTATTGGATTAGGGTTTTTTTTACTTATCACATAAAGTTTGAGATGCCTCTGATACATCTAAACAGAAATGTTATATTGGGAAAATTTATGTACTATTGTTGCTCCACTGAGATGGCTAAATATATGGAGATCATCATATGTATGTTTTATGAATATGAATGTAATAATAGGTATATGTCATACCTGTGCATGTACATACATATATATTCATAAAATCAGTAGAACAGAGGGAACAACAACAGAACAGCTCTTTCTATAATAGCAGAATACTTCAACACAGCTGCTGAAGCGAAGTTTATTTGCAAATAAAAAAGGCAGTACCTTTTTATAAAAATAAGTATCTTGACTGCATGAGAAAAGAAAATTTCTAACAAGAAAGACAATGTTCTGTAAATGCCTGGAAATGTTTAAGAACCAACAAACAAATCTCTCCCAGTAATTGTGGTGGCCAAGTTGTACAGCAGCACAAAAATGCAGGTCCACCTTCTATCTCACTCCATATCGTTCTCCTTCTCTCTTAATTCTTCAGTCCACCCCTGCCAAAGTACAAGTGTATAGTATTTGAGATAGAAAAGTCCTTCTAGAAAGAATCCATGGCTCCAATCACAGTAAGTCAGAGTGTTCAAGGGACTTTGTGCGCAGTTAGCATGACCTCTTTCCTGTACTACTGCAGTTGCATCCTGTTGGCCTCACTCTTATTAAGATGTACCCTTTTCTAGCAGATGAAGCAAGTTCTTCTTCCTAGATAGGCTAGAGTCACCAGTTCCAACTTTTCTAAACTCTAGAAACCATTCTGTCATCAACACAAGTCTTTATTGTGACTGAATACTACTAAAAATTAGAAGATGAATAAAGGGGACTCATATTTTAACACCATAGAACAAATTAGCTTTCTATGTTCTTAACAAAGACCATTAAGTCTTCTTTGATGGCCACATTCCCATGGAGCCCTGGGGCTTTCATTATGTGACCTACTGTATTCTGTAGCTTTAAGCATTGAGTATATGTGTTATCGTAGTTACTAGAGGTGAAGGAATTATAGAAAATATAAAGAAAAGGAAAGTCAGAAATAAAAAAAGTATTTTAGAATGTATTAGAGGATTTAAAGAGCATTCTCTTATGACATTAATCCAAAGCTTCTCGCAGTCTGGTGCACATTTATTGGCCAAATTAAGAATACATACTTCCAGATGTAACTAGCTGAACTTTTAAATATAAGACTGCTTAACCTTTATCAAGTGGAACCCATTTGCATTCAGGTCTGACAATCTGGGAAAAGCAGTATTTACACATTTTTATGCTCATCCTTGGTCTCAGCAGTGGTACAATTATGGCCAACTAAATGATGTATAGCAAACAAAACAAAACTATAGCCTCTGAATTTCCCTTGTACAGAGGTAGGGGCACCTAGTCAGCTCCCCAGTAAAAAAAAAGATGGACACCCCTCGCATGGACTAAGCTTTCAAATTCATCCACATTGTTTCTCTGTTTTATTCAGCTCAGCTCATCCCCCTCCAAGATTATTGCAGCAACTACCTACACCTCCATTTAAGTCTCTCTTCTGGTTCATTCCTTCATTTTCACAAAACAAAGTGATTTTTGAAAAAGAAAATCTATGGTGCTACATCCCTAATAAAATTTTCCAAAGGTTTAAAATGTCCAAATTTAAAAAAAAAGAAAGTTATTTATTTATTTATTTATTTATTTATTTATTTATTTATTTATTTATTTTTGGTATCAGGGATTCAACTCAGGGGTGCTTAACCACTGAGATACCCTCCCCCCTAGCTCTTCATATTTTTTGTTTTGAGACAGGGTCTCACTAAGTTGTTCAAGGCCTTAATAACTTGCTGAGGCTGACCTTGGTCTTGTGATTCTCCTGCCTCAGTCTCCCGAGCTCCTGGGATTACAGGGATGAGCTATCTGTCAAGCTCTTGTTTTTAAAATGTTTCTCTACTCATTCCTTGAAAGTGTCACTCCTACTGCCAGGCGTCAGTCACACTTGGCCTACTTTGGGCCCCCACACTCTTTCCTGATGCATGTTCTCATTCTAGTTTTTCTTCCTCTTAAAAATCACCCCCAGAGAGAGGCAGATTAGCCTATCCAAAATAACTTTCTTTGTTCATACCCTATCTTACTTTATACGGCACACTCTTCCTTTATAATCACCTTTCAGATTTAGTCCCAATTTGTTCACTACTCTTTGTGTTTTTCTCCTCTGCCAGACAGTATAGTCTGTAAGATTGTGAAGGTAGCCACAATGACCGTTCTTCTCAGTGTATGTCAGTACCGAGCACAGCCCCTGGCATGAAGTGGGTAGTCAATACATGTTAGTTTAGTGAGTGAGTAAGTAGAGCATCGTATTTTGGAAAAGACTGTTGTAATTCATAATAAAATCACATTATGTCTTAGAAGATAAAATTTTGGGTCTTCTAAGACACAGAATTTTTCATTTTCTTGGAAAAGTCAGTCTCAAACTTGAATATGCATTGGCATCCCCTGGAGAATTTGTTAAAATACAGATAGCTGGATTTACTTCCAGAATGTCTGATAAATTTTGACTGGAGTGTAGAAATTGAAATTTTCAACAAGTTTTCTGATAACACTGGTTCTGTTGATCCAAGGATGAGGTTTTGAAGACCAATGCTTCAGAATAGTCTGTCCCAACTCAGTCCTGGTGCATATGTAACTCTGGTGCAATATATCTGCAATCTACAGCTTGTTCTATAGTTAAGAGAGGAGAGGCTGTCACTCACTCCTGAATATATATTGAATATTCTACAACTGCTGTTACACAGTCTGTTCATCAAGAGTCCTTGAATGTTAAGATTATGCAAATATCCTGACAAAAGCCATCTAGGAATCATGAAATTTCTTTATAATGTTGCTCATGATGTAAGTTCTTGTTTTATTAGGGTGATGTCTGTAATATGAAATAAGACTCAAAAATCTATTCTAAATGAGGAATAATTTTAAAGCTAGAAATACTGTATCTATTAGGTCTGACCTTTGAATTGGGGTGAAAATATGTATAATTTTATTGTTTAAAAATTTCAGTGCATGCAAATAATTTAAATGTGATAATACAATATTTCTGGCCTTTTTATCTTAAAAATATGTAAGGATTTGATGGACCAGAAAATATTCTGTTTGTTTCCCTTTAAACCATTATGTTTAGTTCATCAGTGAGAAAAGACTGAGAGGCAACCTGGGACCAAAGGTAAATAACATGATGGAATGTTAACCTTCATTTATATCAAACTATCCTATAATCAGTAGTAAAGATAATTCCCAACTGACATTTATTGGAATAAGAGCCAAGTTTCACTTGACCCCTGACCTAGATGATCATGTTCATTCAGTCTGTGCTTAGTTAGAAATGGGATCTGAATTAAGTTAGTCTTTCTTCAGTGGTTCTCAAACTTCATTCACTTTCATTACCATGAACTGGAGGGCTTCTTGAACCACAGATTTATAGACCCCATCCCCGAGTTTCTGGTTCAGTACATCTGAGTGAGTCCCTCCAGTTGGATTTCTTACTCATAACCCTGGTGATACTGCTGCTGCTGGGGAATTCTGAGCAGCATCTAGGTGCTAAGGTATAATCCTAATGGGTTCAGTAATGTGAGAAGAAACTTTATCTGTGGTTACTTAGAGAATGCTGATAATCTGACGGGCAGTGTGAGACTTTGTCATTCTATAAAGCAATAAAATTATTTTCTCTTATTCTAACAGAAGTAAACTTAAAAAAAATAGAGGTCAAACTTGACTCCTTGAAATTGTGGTTTAAATCAATACATGGTCTTAGAAGCTCCTTTTCATATGAGACCAGTTTTTCCACCTCAGTGAATTCTTTTTGTATTTTGGCAAAATAGTAATTTTTCTAATCTCATTAAGTTCATTGCTTATAGAATTCCAAGGTATTTCTCCTGTTTATAAATTTATGATTTTTATTTTAATGCCTTGGGAAGTATATACATAGACATAAACAATGAGAATTTTGGACTGGGAGATTTATTATGGCAACAACATCATTTCAGTACATTTTTGGTCCACAGTTCATTGATAAATTATCTTAGGGTTAAGAAGATTGAATTATGTATATTAAATGTGAACTTATTTTAGGACAAAGTTCAAATGGAAAAGCTTGTTTTGATCAAACAGAAAAGAAGAAAATTAAGAAAGCAACAATAATGAAAATCATCAGTCCTTAATTGGTGTCAAAAGCTTTCTAAACTTTAAACCTGTCTACAGTTTTACTTTGTTGTGATACTCAGCAACTTAAGTGCCACTTTAATTACTTTAATTATTAGTGGCCTAGATTTCAGGTACTCCTTCCTTAAGTAAAATGTTCCCTGTGGGTATCTTAAAAATTTCCTCTTGCTGATTCTTTTCTTTGACATTATTTAGTGTAAACCAAATTTAGTGAAATTTTTTAGTGTAAGTAGATGTCCCTTTTTTCCCCCCAGGAGGTAGGACAGATAGGCAAATGGGCAACTGTCTTCCTCTCTAAGTAAGAATGGAGGAAAAATGTCAGGCCAGAGAATCATCTGAATGATACATAGATTATATCCAGGCTTATTCAGATTGTGCTCTTGTATAGTTTGGATAAAGTATATTCAAGTACAATATGTTTTCACATGGCTAATTATTTTAGTTTATTATAACTGTATATTTTAGTTATATTTGTGCATATAAATAACAAAAATCATTGACATTTTCTGGTTTTGTAATTTTTTTAGAGGGTGGTAGTTGTTTTATTTTTCATTATGAAATTTTAGATCTTTCTAAGTACTGATACAACTTTAATTGCTGCAGAATCTTTAATAGCTTGTTTTCCAGGGGTTAAAAAGTACATTTGATGACTGAGACAGTTTTGGGACTCTAGAGGACGAATGGAAATGAGCTCTGGAGATCCTGGTTCAGTTTTTCTTCCTTCCATTAAAGAAGTGTCTTTATTGTTATTAACTGTGGTTTTCTATGCTATCTATATTTGCTATATATGATTTGATTCTTTAATTTCACATAAAGTTGAAAATAGCAAAATTATTTTTAACAGATGTCCAATCCAACTGAGACACAAGGTACATTCTTATGAGATTATCTTATGCTTCCAGTCTACTATGTATCATGAAGTTTGGGGGTATTTTTATTGTCTTCATGATTATATTATGCTATCTAGATTTTCATTAACTCTCACATAGCCATTAAGTAAAGGAATATGTTATTTTGACACTTGAGAACATAACTCTCCTTCAAGTTTCTCACTGGCTAAGGAAACTAAAGGCCTGTGTCATTGCTGATCTTCATCAAGGTATATGGTAAACTGATTATTGAAAATCATGGTGACCAGCTTCCTCTGGGAAAGAGATACCCCTGAAATATTCAGAAAATCACTTCTACTTCTACCATTACTCTTTTAATGAAATTGATT
Source organism: Sciurus carolinensis (assembly GCF_902686445.1). Taxonomy (NCBI): domain Eukaryota; kingdom Metazoa; phylum Chordata; class Mammalia; order Rodentia; family Sciuridae; genus Sciurus; species Sciurus carolinensis. Next base: position 90,721,855 of record NC_062218.1, on the reverse strand, counting down.
CAAAAACACTTCCATAATTTGTTTCCATTCCTGCTTTATGATGTTTGAATAAATGATGTCACTGCCCCTGAGACTGTAATTGAACCTAAGAATGAGCTTCAGATCTGTGCTTTATGATTCTATTTTCTTATTCTTTTATTAACATGAACATCTAAAATATACTTTGTAGCAATGTTAACCATGTCAGTCAGAGAAAAGATATTGAAATATGATTGATAACCCTTCTGTGTCTGAATAAACAAAAAGTTTGTAAGTTTATAATTACCCTAATGAAATGCCTGAGGTTAATTGCAGATTGCTCTTTGCAGACAAGAGGAAAAGATTCTCACTCTTAGCTACAGGGAATTTCTTTAGAACTAGCCCATAAAACTTAACTAACAGCCTAGCTGGCTAGAACAACTGAAATCAGTTCAAAAGTAAATAATTTTTTCCTTCTTTTTGAAAGAAAAAACACACTGTAGAAATTCAGAGCAACCAGTCAACTATACACGAGTTTTCTCTTTTTTTTTTTAGCTATAGATAAGAAAATGTCTCAAAGATATAAAACTTCAAATAAATCATTTGATCTATACTGAAATAAAACCAAGACATGCCTACTTTGTATGTATAATTTTGCTTATCAGATCATTTGGACAAATTTTATTCAGTTATTATAATGATAAGTGGTTAGTAGGGGTAAAACTTGTTTGTAGGCTATTTTCTAGTCTAGAGAAATCTCTTTTAAGATCTGAGGAAGAAAAGAAACTCAGGAAAGTGGAAACTAAGGGAAGATAGTTTCTCTGTCTCCCAGCGTTTAACAGGTGTTAGGGCACAAGTTATGTTTCTCAACATGTTTCAGAGAGAGCTTTAAATAGCTATCTATTCAATTACAAAAATTATTTATAGTTCCCTGTGTCTTTATGTTCATAGAATATCTGTGATCATTTTCTTTCTTTTCTGCATATTTAGCTATATATCACTTTTATGTGATTTTTCCCCTAAGTTTTTTACTACACTAAAGAAAAATAGCTTAAGTTCTACTGGTAAGCTTATTTTTCTTTTAGATTTAGAATGATAAATCCTCATCTTGGTGTGGTCACTCATACTGCCTATTTCAATTCCATTATAACACTGCTCACCTGAGTTTTTATAGCAACTTTTGGATAAATTTGGGAAATTAGAAAATTTGAAAGACCGTACAATTTAAGTAACATCATTACAATGGTGTTTACTGTTATTATTTTGACGCATGTCTCTGGAAGATTCTGATAGAGCAATTTGGAAAGGAAAGCCATCATATCATGAAAAATTGAAAGATCAAGGAATGTGAATGATTAGGAAGAAATGACTCAGAAGCCAAAGGAACTAACAAGTGATAAAAGTGTGGCTGTGACCCTAAGAACAGAACAAAGACCAAAACAGTCTTGGAAGGTGACCACATTAAAAATTACAAGTAGTTAATTTGATTGAAGAAAAGATGAAAATAGTTACATATGAAATATCATTCTTATTGTTCACACAAATAACCAGTCATGCTTGCTAAGGTTCCCATGATGCTTTCCTGTGTGGAAAACAAAGGGCTCTACGACTATGACCTCGTGAATACCAACTACTAAATTTTGCAGTCCAAATGAAAAGAACACAGACAGATGGTGTTCTGACCACCTGAAAAGTAGATCACTTCTATTTTCCTCTCTTTTTGGAGTGGTTATGTTAAAAAAATGACTATGTACTCCCAGCCTTCTGGACTAGTATTCATCTTCCCGGTGATAGCTACTGAGGAGTCTCACCTTCGTGTGCCCTCCTGACATGCAAACAGACTTACTGCCACGACTTGTGCACAGTTGATGTGAAGTAACGATGCACCAAACTGAAGTCACTTTGCCAATCTATTTATAAAGGAAAAAAAATAAGTGATGACAATTCATCAAAGCCAAGTAGCTAGTGAAGAGTTTGATCTTATTCATTTATTTGCAGTTGAGTATTAAATACTTCAAAACACATGTGGTCATCATATGCAGAAAGATCTAAATTTAAAATGACTAGCTGGGTTTTTAACTTCATTCAGGATAAAGCATGTTACTGGCAACTCTGCTGCTATGGAACAGAGGAAGTCATCATGTCATTTACTTTTCTATAGTCCTAAAGTTTAACTCATGAGCTAAGATTTTCTTTAGGAAATTCCTGAAGAGAATTTAGTCAAGATCTTCCTGTCTGGCAATAGCCATTTCCCTCTTCCATATTTTACACACCCTAGTTATCATTACTCATATTTATGTACATTTTTGATGTCAGAAATTTGTGATGCTTCAGTGCAACACAGGTTTATCAAATTCTTGATGACAGGCACCAGAGTTTATGCCTCATTGTATGTTATGCAGCATCCATCAGGTTGTTTGACATATAGCAGGTTCTCACATATTTAATGATTAAGTATTATTCATTGAAAAACATGTTTGTTAGAGGAGTTTGGAGTTTAGGCTCTGTAATTAGACCACCACCTGGTTTTACCACCTTCCATATGAGCAGTCTTGACTTAATCACCAAACCTCGTCTAAGTCTCATGAACTGGCAAAGACTAAAGGATGACATAAGGCAGGTCAAGCTCAGAGCAATGCCTGCTTCATAGCCAGTGCTCTGTGCATGACTGTATTCTTCCTTTTCTTGTAAATCTTGTCTTCTTTTTTTTAACAGAAACAAAATAAAATATTCTTTATTCAAATCACCATGTTTTCATTTATCTCAATGTACTTTTAAAAAAATCTTAGTAAGTACACATCAGTTTCATTTGGGAACAAGAAAAATGTGAATATTTCAGAGTAATCTTAGTGGAGTAATATGTGGTATTGAAAAATTTTCATTATCTTTTTTGATGGTGATATTTAAATTTTTTTAATACATGTACATAGGGTAATAATGTGTGTCTCATTCTACCATCCTTCTCATCCCTACCACCCCACCCCTTCCATCACTCCCCTCTGCATAATCCAAAGTTCCTTCTTTGTTCTCTTCCCATCCCCATTGTGACTCAGCATCCACTTATCAGAGAAAACACTTGTCCTTTGGTTTTTTGGGATTGGCTTATTAGCATGATATTCTCTAGTTCCATCCATTTACCTGCAAATGCCATAATTTCATTCTTCTTTAAGGCTGAGTAATATTTCATTGTGTATATGTACCACATCTTCTTTATCTATTCATCTGTTGAAGAGCATTTAGGTTGGTTCCATAGTTTAGCTATTGTGAATTGAGCTGTTATAAACATAGATGTGACTTTGTCACTGTCGTATGCTGATTTTAAGTTCTTTGGGTATATTAAGGAGTGAGGGAGTGGGATCAAATGGTGGTTCTATTCCAAGTTTTCTTACGAATCTCCATACTTCTTTCCAAAGTAGTTGCACCAATCTGTAGTCCCACCAACAATGAATGAGTGTACCTTTTTCCCCACATCCTTGCCAACATTTATTATTGTTTGTATTCTAGATAATCACCATTCTGACTGGAGTGAGATGAAATCTTAGAGTAGTTTTGATTTGCATTTCTCTAATTGCAAGAGATGATGAACATGGTAAATCTTGTCTTCTGACTAAATAAATTATGTTGATGGGTTTCAAGAAAATCTGGGTTTTAGTTTCCAGATTTCCATGATGGCAATGTAAAACTGTGCCATGGATACCATTTATATTTACGTGAGCATTTCAGTAGAGTATGTGTTATTATTTTTGGGGTGTTATTTTGAATTCTCAACTACTTGATGTCACTTCTAATCTGGTATTAGGTGGAGTGAAGTTTTAGAAGAGTTAAAAAATGTTCATTGCATAGATATTCTGATATTTTCATAAATCACTGTTTTAATTAAAGAAATGTCAAAAATATCATCTGTAATACATATTGATAAGCACCAGAGGGATTGTCATTGTACTCAGTGCTACAGAATAGAGAATGCCCAAGCGAAGTCTTGTCAATTCTTCCTTTTTGTAAAGTTCTTGAAGAAGCAATGCACACAAGAAACAATAACAAATGTGAGCTGTCTTTTATGGAGCTGGCCAGCAATTTAATGTTCTAATGCTGAGCTCTCTGGTCAGCTATGTCCGAGTACTGCCTCAGGCTCATGTCCCAGATGACCGTCTCCTTTCTGCTTATTGCTCACTCCTTGATCTTATTTTCACTTAGCTGTGGAGTACACATTGCTGAAGGATCAGGTTTTCACATGGGGAGAATGAAGAAGAGGACAAGATGGCATGGTCTTGAAGGGCCTTGACTTTGTTTACCAATTCCACACCCTGGAGGTCTGAGTGTTTTGTCCACGGGTAAGTGCAGTCTACTGGATGTCATCAACCTGATCAGTTTTTCTGCTTCTCAGGAGAAGTAGGAAAAGGGAAAGGGGAGATGAAAAGAGAGCTATCTCTGGGAAACAAAACCTTGGGAAATAGTTTTTCTTCCCATTAGAGTCTAAACCCTGTGTTCTCTTGAAGAGAATAATTCTGGGTTTAGACCTAAAGTGATTTGATATGCAGATGTTAATTAGCTAAATTGACTTTATGTACCTTAAAAATTGTAAAGAATTGAACTTTCTTTTTCATTACTAATGTTGACATATCTGATAACAATTTTATTCACTTGTGTATTTGTTTCCTTTACTATTAGTTTTTATAGTATTAAAATAATCTATTAACAGAAAATACCCTAAGAACTTTATATTATGTCAGTAATCTCCATATTTTAAAAAATCTCTGTTTTAAAATAAGGATTTTTATTATATTTATGGATTTCTCCTTTAGTTCATAGTCTTTGTGGTTTGTTTGTTTATAAGAGTTACTTATTTTAAGGCACTAGAAAAGCTAGACACATTTAGTTGTGCCATGAATTCTTTATTTTTACCTGTGGAAGTTATAGATTTATATTAGTTGATAATTAGAGGAAATTTAATATAAACTAAGTTTTAGTACTCCTGGTAGGCATTACTTCTTGATCTAAATACAAAAAAATGGATTTCATGATTCTAGACACATATTTTAATGTAATATAATAACTATAGCGATATTTAGTTCTCAGTTAAGGAACACTGTGATACCTCGGGATTTTATATGGAATAATGGAGGAAGAGTAATTGTGTTGGTGGTAATAGCAAATCAAGTTTCAAGAATAGGTGGTGGTAAAAGAAGACTAGCATTTGTTCTACTAATATCCAGGTGCTATATTGATCAAATTATGTATGATATATTACTTAGTTGTGCCAAAACCTGTGCTATTGATGTACTTGGCAGGTAAGATAAAACAGAATATGCATAGCTAGACCAAGTGAATATACTGAATGCAAGAACTTTGAGTGAGTAAGAAGAAATTGAATTTTAACTCTGGGGTGTCAGGCTTCAAATTGCATTCCTTGATGTTTTCTCTGAGCATTTGTAACAGATATAAGCATTGGGGCTTCTCTTGTTTTGTGGATGGGACTCTTCCTACCACCATGGAAGAAACTTCAGTTGGCTTACTGGAAGATGAAGACATGAGGAGAGAAAAAGCTCAACTGTTCTAACCAAGCCATCATAACCATTCACACAGAAGTTCCTAGTCTGTGAATGCATTCTATACTATTGACTAGTTTGGCCAACCTACAAAATTATAGGTGATGCAGGTAAATAAGTAACCAAGTTTTAGGGTGATTTTTAATGGATCAGCAGTTGATTGATATACATGAAGCAGTTTTTAAAAATGGTAGTGTAAGTTAGATTATAATGAATGTTTTAAAATTCTAATTGGAGAGAACTGGCACACTGCAAGTGAAAGAGTATGCTAATTCAACATAAGAGGGAGCTAGATAAAAATAGAAGTACTTTGGATTAGGCAGAGGGGAGTGAAGGAAGGGAAGGGGCCAGGGGTAGAAAGGATAGCAGAATGAATTGAACATTATTACCCTATGTACATTTATGATTACATTCTGGTGTGATTCTACAACATGTACAACCAGAAGAATGAGAATTCATACTCTATGTATGATGTGTCAAAATGCATTCTACTGTCATGTTTAACTAATTAGAACAAATAAAAAAGAAAGAATATGAACTTCAAATTTAATGATAACAAGCTATAGAGTGACTATTTCCTGATATGTACCATACATAATTTTTTTACAAGCAAGGCCATCTTTTTTTTTTTTTTTTTTGGTGCTGGGGATCGAACCCAGGGTCTTGTGCTTACAAGGTAAGCACTCTACCGACTGAGCTATCTCCTCAGCCCCAAGCATGGCCATCTTTTAGTCTTCTTTATTCTCTCATGAAGAAGATGTCGTTTATCTGTTTTATGGATAGGGTGGGATTCAGAATAGTTAAGAAACTTACCCAAGGTCATGAACACTTAAAAAGTGCTGTTGTGAGGATTTGAATCCTCATCGAGCTAATCTGAAAGTCTTCTGTGTTGCCTTCAAATAGCCTTAAGGCAGAAGTCATGGGAGAGTGGAAGACATGATAGGAAGAGGGGACATTCACAAGCAGAATTGTCTGTCTGAAGCTGTCCACACAAATTAGGAGAATCTGTTGCTTTCTGATAGGGTAGCCTTTACTAAGAATGATGGCTTGGTGCGAAATATCCTGTGGCAAATTTTCAGAAGATTATAAATACCATTAGCAAGGGGAACAAGTCAAAATGAGAAGGAAAGTCAGAGCAAGAATAGTGAAAAAGAATTCATAAGGCAATTCATAGCCAGCCTAAGCAGTGGAGAGAGGCATATGAGATGTCATTGTGACAATCTGTACTGCGGGTTTGAGAGAAAAGAGCCATGGCTGGCAGATAATGAAAAAGACTCTTAGTGATATTCTTATTGCACTCTCTTCATCAATCTGGATACCTTGTCTTGGACCATTTAAATTCTCCTTGTACCTGATAGACTTAAACAAATTTTGACTTGCTTATTATAAGCAGATGTTCATGTCATATATTAGCTATGATAAATTCACTTTGTCTCTTTTTCTCTTATGTTTTAAATGAATTGAAAACAGTATTGACAAAATTTAAGTTTACAGCATACAAATGGCTGCAAGCTTGCATATGGAAATATTTGAATAATGCAGCAAGAGTTATCACTGGTGTAAGCACCTCAAGTCAAACCTTGCTCACAGAAGGGAATAAAACCATCAGGAACAACATCTTTGAATCATGAGTATGTTAACATGTGTGTAATGGCAGCAACCTTCTCCACTGCACAACATATGCGTAGATCTTCTCTTAACCAATGAGTAATATGGCATAAACAAATTAAAAGTGGTGTCATATGACTTCACAGTCAAGTAACCAGAATGTAATTAGTTTGATTTACTCTGAAAAGCAAATTCATTATTGCCAAGACAGTGATTCAATGCTCTGTGCTAAATGAACTAGATGTGGAAGTTTAACAGTCAATTTGCACCATGTGTTTTTCCAAAAAGAAAGATTCAACTAGGGTTGTAAGAAAACTCTTTAAGATTTCAAAATTAAATGGGAACTCTTTTGTAAAAAGAAAAGAAAAGAAAAGAAAAGAAAAACATATACATAGAAGTATTTTGTAGTCCCAGATGGAGTTAACAGAATACTTACTTCATGGAAAGTAACCGTCTCTGTAGTAGACTTGTCTGTCACCACTAGTACACAATCTTCTTTGCTACATTTAAGACACTAATGATTTGGGTGCCATGTGGAATAACTTAATGAACTACACATGTTTAATGGGAACACTGTCATTACAAATTGATGCAGTTCAGAATTCCTTGTAGAAACTTTCAAACCGACTGTGAAAATATATTGCTAAATCCAACAACAACAAAAAAAATCAAACATTAAAGGTCCTTAATAGAACATAGCAATAAAAATTTCTTAAATTTGTATTGCTCTTTACATTTTTATTGTGCTCACATGTTGGCTCATTTGATCTTCATTACATCAACTACAGCCTAAATGGAAGCAGATAAAATTATACATTATCCATTTTACATGTAAGACTACTGAGTTTCAAATATCAAGTCCCCTGCTGTGGTTGCTCTGCCAAGAGGAAATGAAAAGAGGAATAGAAGATACATTTTCTGGTTTCGAAGGAATACTTTCTAAAAGTTAGAATATTGGTTGTTCTCTGTAGAACTAAATATTCATTTTATTCACCCAGTTAAATTACTTAGGCATTATGAAAAGGATATGTAAATATCTTTGAGGTCAACAATGGCTATGAGTAGTTTAAAGAATAGGATTTATTTACTTCTTGAAATGTTGCTAACCCTTAAGTATTAATTCTAAATATGCATGGTAGCATCATTCCAAAATTACTCTTGGGTAGGCTCAAGTCCCATTTTCAAAAATCGATATTACTTTACAGGTTCTAGGAGGTTTGGAGTTTGTTTATTTGGCGCAATCTCAAATGTTTGTATTTAAAAAAACTGGGTTGTAAATCTTGTGAAAGCAGCTTTTTCTAGGAGTTTTCAATACGCAAGCAGTACATTTCTATCAGCTAGTTACTTTAAAGATAAAGTAATCTGTGACTAACAACAACTTTGGATGGGGCAAGAAATTATTTCATGGTAGATAATTTGGATAATTTATATTTGAAGACCAGATAACATAGAAACGACTGTATACTGGGCAAGTTTGATTAGAAGGCCCTTTGTATTAATGTTCTCAGATTTTCCCTAAATATTATTGGTATAATTCCCATTGACTTTAATAGAAATCACATAGACTATAACAGTCAAAACTCTTCTGTCAATTGAACAAAATGCACTTGATTGTGTTCAACTTGGTGCTCAGAAAAACACATGCTGAAGGAAAGACTAACAAGTTGTTCTATGGCAGTATTTTTTAATTCAATCACTAACACTTGGTATGTCTTTTGAGGTTTGTATAAAACAATTAGAAGTACCTGGACAGTTAGGCATAGGAGTAGATGTATATTTATGTTTTTAGAATTCCTTAATATTTATAAAAATTCTCACAATTACAATTTGACCAAACCATGAAAACATTAGCAATATTGTTGCTAAAATTATTAACACATTTAAAATGGCATAGCCCTAATGTTCAATAATAAATATCAAGTATTGAATCCAGAAAAAAATTCTCAAAATACAGAGTACTAGTTATAAATCTAACCTTTCCAAATTAAAATTTCAAGGAGTAAAGCAGGGAAATTGTCTTTTTTCTTTATTTAGAGAATACTTTATTAGTTTGTGTAATCAAACCCATGTAGATAAGACCTCACATATTTGATATAGTGTGTAACCACTGTACAAATGGAAAAAAAGTAAGTTTAATGTTTCTATACTAATATGACTGTTAATTTCTGTACAATGCTAACTCAACATGTTAAACCGGGATACTTTCTCCAATGTTGACAGCACAGTTAAAGTTTCCAAAAATTTAAATAATAGCAGTATGTTATGCATCAATAGCAGCAACAGATTTTTTTGGGAAATTGTTTTTAAAAAGAAAATAAATGGTGTCTAGGGGATTCTGATAATCATCTTGATTTGGGGATGTACTGATGATATTCTATTCTTTTTAAAAATATGTTTAGTTGTAAATGGACACAATACCTTTATTTCATTTATTTATTTGTATGTGGTTCTGGGAAGGAACCCACTGCCTCACACATGCTAGGCAAGTGCTGTGCCACTGAGCCACAGCCCCAGCTCTGATATTCTATTCTTGATCCTGGTTCTCTCTTTTCTTCCTCATACTTTTCAGTTCTACTTAGAATATATCCTCCAAATTTTATTGATAATGCCTATTTTCTCACCCTCTCATTTCCCTAGGCTAACAAGTTTTCTTTCGGTATTCAAATTCTGCTTGTAAATTCTCAATCTCATCCTGACTTTCCCTTCTGACTTCATGCTGCTAACTTTGAGTTTCACAAGGCCATTGTAATAGCCACTGAGGATTTCTGCTTCACTATCCAGATTTTATAATTTGAATCTATTCATGTTACTAGAAGCAAACAACACAAAGTTCCGTTTTAAGAAGTATATCTAACAAATGCATGTGGGTCTTATATGATATTTATGGTGTTGTGTTACATTCCTGGGCTTCATTCATGATCTCTAAACACAAAACTCCTGACTTTGTGGGCACTCTGTTCTAATAGGAAAGACAAAAATAATTTTTAAATTATTTCTATAATTTATTAAGTAATTAAATAATTTTAGATAAGTATAGGTACTTTGAAAAATAGATAGTGAGGTATGGTGTTCATCTCAGCAGAACAAAAATTGCCAAAGTTTAACCTGAGGGAAGATTGTTTAGTTATTGAAAGTTGTAATTATCAAGACTTGTCCAAAAAACTTAAAAAATACTTATAATGCAATATTCAGCAAAAAATAAAGGATAAAAATAAATCACTATGTCTTTAAAAAACATATAGAGAAGTAAACAACGTTGGATGAAGATGCATTTTTGAGGTAATGCAATTATCATAATTGCAATATTAAATTGCATTAATTTATTAAAGAGCATAAAATGTGAAAAATTATTGTTTATTTGATGCTTTATCAAGCAAAGAGTTCTATTACCTGTTCCATCTGTACACTATAGCACTTGTTTCCATAATGGTAAACTTGAGGCTTTGAAATACATTTTGAGTTATCAAGGAATAGATCATACTTTACTTCAGTCTTATTTCTGTGCTAAGTATATTTTTTTGTGGTTTAATTTTTCATACTCAGTGATATATGTAGAGAATTAAGAGAATAATAACCTATTAACCAGAATATTTGATTAACCAGAATACATCATTTCCCGATACCCTAGATAAGAGAGTTATTTATAGGCAAAACTAAATAAATAAACCTCAACTCCAAACTGCTTTTTGTTACCATGCAATTTCTAAGAGGATGTTGGTTACTAAATTAGAGATTTGAAACTTTCTTTTGAGAAGCACAGAAATCTTTCTCTTTCAAATAATAGACAGTTATTGAGTGCCTGTTCTTTTCCTGTCACTGGATATTGGGGACTGGAAATTGTAAAAAGTATTTTACATTTTTTGTCCAAATGTTTGTCAGTTAATTTGAAACATACAGTATCTGTACCAAGCTATGCTATTAATGATTATAAGATGCATTGCTAAATTTAACACAACTTTCATGGAGAAAAATTACTGAGATAAAATATGAATATTGAAATTTTTAGTCATCTTCCAATTTAAAAAAAAATTAAAATGTTGAATGTGCTTAGAATCAATTACCTTATACCCCATAAGTATGTACAATTAAAATAACAAAAATATATGTGATACACATCCTTCTAGAAAATGTTTAAAAATTTACATGAATGTGATTCAACTACAATAAGCTTCCAGCACAGATTCTGCACTGAGCTGGGAGATAGCTGTGGCAGAGAACAAGTTTCCTAAATTGGGTTCCAGGGACTATTCCATTCTGAAATAGACTTCTCAGCAATAGGTGGTGGATTTTTTAAAAAGTGGGTTGGGTGTGGATGGCAATGGTGAATTTTTCATAATGATAAGATTATTTAATATAAAAAGTTAAATGTTATCCATCCTCATGTCAGATAATGTGGACTTCAAGCCAAAACTAGTCAGAAGGGATAAAGAAGGACATTACACACTGCTTAAGGGAAGCATAAATCAGCAAGACATAACAATCATAAATATCTATGCCCCGAACATTGGCTCATCCATGTACGTCAAACAAATCCTTCTCAATTCCAGAAATCAAATAGACCACAACACAATAATACTAGGTGATTTTAATACACCTCTCTCACCACTGGATAGATCTTCCAAACAAAAATTGAATAAAGAAACCATAGATCTCAATAACACAATCAATAATTTAGACTTAACAGACATATATAGAATATATCATCCAACAAAGAACGCATACACTTTCTTCTCAGCAGCACATGGATCCTTCTCTAAAATAGACCATATTTCATGCCACAAAACTACTGTTAGCAAATACAAGAAGACAGAGATACTACCTCGTATTCTATCAGATCATAATGGATTGAGTTAGAAATAAATGACAGAATAAAAAACAGAAACTTCTCCAATACCTGGAGATTAAATAATATGCTATTATATGATGAATGGATAACAGAAGACATCAGGAGGGAAATAGAAAATTCTTAGAAGTAAACGAGAACAAAGACACATCATATCAAAATCTCTGGGACACTATGAAAGCAGTACTTAGAGGAAGATTTAATTCATGGGGCGCGTTCAAACAAAGAAGTAAAACTCAACAAATAAACGACCTTACACTACAGCTCAAAGCCCTAGAAAAAGAAGAACAGACCAATACCAAAAGTACTAGAAGACAGGAAATAGTTAAAATCACAGCCAAAATCAACGAAATTGAAACAAAAGGAACAATCGAAAAAATTAACAAAATAAATAGTTGGTTCTTTGAAAAAATAAACAAAATTGATAAACTCTTAGCCACACTAACAAAGAGAAAGAGGGAGAAAACTCAAATTACTAAAATCTGGAATGAACAAGGAAATATCACAACAGACACTAGTGAAACACAAAACATAATTAGAAGCTATTTCGAAAATCTATACTCCAACAAAACAGAAAACCTCGAAAACATCAACAAGTTTCTAGAGACATATGAATTACCTAAACTGAACGAGGAGGATATACCAACTTAAATAAATCAATTTCAAGCAATGAAATAGAAGAGGTCATCAAAAGCCTACCAACAAAGAGAAGTCCAGGACCAGATGGGTTCTCAGCCGAGTTCTACAAAACCTTTAAAGAAGAACTCATTCCAATACTTCTCAAAATATTCCATGAAATAGAAGAGGAGGGAACCTCCCAAACTCATTCTATGAAGCCAATATCACCCTGATACCTAAACCAGACAGAGACACATCGAGGAAAGAAAATTTCAGACCAATATCCTTAATGAACATCGATGCAAAAATTCTCAAGAATATTTTAGCAAATTGCATACAAAAATATATTAAAAAGATAGTGCACCATGATCAAGTGGGGTTTATCCCATGGATGCAAAGTTGATTCAACATCCAGAAATCAATAAATATCATTCACCATATCAACAGACTTAAAGTTAAGAATCACATGATTATTTCCATAGATGCAGAAAAAGCATTCGATAAAATACTGCATCCCTTCATGCTCAAAACACTAGAAAAAATTGGGATAGTAGGAACATTCCTTAACATTGTAAAGGGCACCTATGCTAAGCCCATGGCCAATATCATTCTAAATGGTGAAAAACTGAAAGCATTCCCCCTAAAAACTGGAACAAGGCACGGATGCCCTCTTTCACCACTTCTTTTCAATATCATCCTTGAAACTCTAGCCAGATCAATTAGACAAACCAAAGAAATTAAATGTATACAAATAAGAAAAGAAATACTCAAACTATCCCTGTTCGCTGATGACATGATTATATATTTAGAGGAACCTGGAAATTCCACCAGAAAACTTTTAGAACTCATATGTGAATTCAGTAAAGTAGCAGGTTACAAGATCAATGCTCATAAATTCAATGCATTTTTATACATAAGTGATGAATCTTTAGAAAGAGAAGTTAGGAAAACTACCCCATTCACAATAGCCTTGAAAAAATTTAAATACTTGGGAATCAACCTCACAAAAGAGGTGAAAGACCTCTACAATGAGAACTACAAAACACTAAAGAAAGAAATTAAAGAAAACCTTAGAAGATGCAAAGATCTCCCATGTTCTTGGATAGGCAGAATTAATATTGTCAAAATGGCTATACTACCAAAAGTGCTATACAGATACAATGCAATTCCAATTAAAATCTCAATGAAGTACCTTACAGAAATAGAGCAAGAAATTATGAAATTCACCTGGAAGAATAAGAAACCCAGAATAGCTAAAGCAATCCTTAGCAGAAAGAGCAAAGCAGGGGTTATCGCAATACCAGATCTTCAAATCTACTACAAAGCAATAGTAACAAAAACGGCATGGTATTGGTACCAAAATAGACAGGTAGATCAATGGTACAGAATAGAGGACATGGACACAACCCAAATAAATACAATTTTCTCATATTAGACAAAGTGGTCAAAAACATGCAATGGAGAAAAGATAGCCTCTTCAACAAATGGTGCTGGGAAAACTGGAAATCCATATGCAACAGAATGAAATTAAACCCCTATCTCTCACCCTGCACAAAATTCAACTCAAAATGGATCAAGGACCTTGGAATCAGACCAGAGACCCTGCATATTATAGAAGAAAAAGTAGGTGCAAATCTTCAACTTATTGGCTTAAGATCAGACTTCCTTAACAGGACTCCCATGGCACAAGAAATAAAAGCAAGAATCAACAACTGGTGTAGATTCAAACTAAATAGCTTTCTCTCAGCAAAGGAAACTATCAGCAATGTGAAGAGAGAGCCTACAGAGTGGGAGAAAATCTTTGCCACTCATACTTCAGATAGAGCACTAATTTCCAGAATCTATAAAGAACTCAAAAAACTTTACACCAAGAATACAAATAATCCAATCAACAAATGGGCTAAGGAAATGACAGACACTTCACAGAAGAATATTTACAAGCAATCAACAGATATATGAAAAAATGTTCAGCATCTCTAGTAATAAGGGAAATGCAAATCAAAACTACCCTAAGATTTCATCTCACCCCAATTAGAATGGTGATTATCAAGAACACAAGCAACAATAGGTGTTGGCGAGAATGTGGGGAAAAAGGTACACTCATACATTGCTGGTGGGGTTGCAAATTAGTGCAGCCACTCTGGAAAGCAGTGTGGAGATTCCTCAGAAAGCTTGGAATGGAACCACCATTTGACCCAGCTATCCCACTCCTTGGCCTATACCCAAAGGACTTAAAATCAGCATACTACAGAGATACAGCCACATCAATGTTCATAGCTGCTCAATTCACAATAACCAGATTGTGGAACCAATCTTGATGTCCTTCAATTGATGAATGGATAAAGAGACTGTGGCATATATATATACAATGGAATATAACTCTGCCATAAAGAATGATAAAATTATGTCATTTGCAGGCAAATGGATGAAATTGGAGAATATCATGCTAAGTGAGATAAGCGAATCTCAAAAAAACAAAGGATGAATGATCTCGCTGATAAGCGGATGATGACACATAATGGGGGGTGGGAGGGGTCAGTGTTAGGGTTTGGGTTAGGTTTAGGTTAAGGTTAAGGAGGGTGGGAAGAACGGAGGAAGGAAGGAATGTGTAGATGTAAAAGAGGGGGAGAAGGGTGGTGGGGAAGGGAAAAAAATAACAGAATGAATCAAACAACATTACCCTATGTAAATTTATGATTACACAAATGGTATGCCTTGACTCCATGTACAAACAGAGAAACAACATGTATCCCATTTGTTTACAATAAAAAAAAAGAAAAGAATAAAAGTTACATGTCTTTTCTTTAGTAAACTAATAATTATTGTAAGTGAATTTTTTTGTTGTTTTAATGTGCTTGGCATTAAATTGGGGTTATGATGGCCTTCCAGATACTTTTGGGAATTTTCTTAATACATGGAATTCACTATGAGTGGTTTGATAGCAATAGCAGTAGACGTAGTGTTCAAAGAACTGGAGTTGATTCACACCTGTTGTGTAATACCTACATTTCCCTGTGCATGCCTCTCTCAATTCTTTAATTTGTGATACAGATCTGGTGCAAAGTGCATAGACAATACTATGTTAATGACACAGCATTTGCGTTTCATATATGTGCCTGCTCTGTAACTATATTTATTCAGGTGATTATGTTTTGTTAACTACAATACTGTTTAATTTCAGTTATCTCAAAGCCATCTGATTGAGAGAGTATTAATCAACTAATCTGCATTAACATCCCTTTAAACATTAAAGTTTAATTTGTATTTTATCAAATCATCAGGATACTTTCTTGATCAATAATTCTACAATAATTCTTGCAAAAGTTCTGTATTACATGATCAGTTTTATCACTTTCTTATGTCATCTGACCTCTCATTCAACTCTAATTGTCACATGGACTTTGGCAAGTACCAACCAACATGAATTATACAGTGAACCCATAGTACAGAAAACACAAGTCCTCAAATGTGCAAATTGTAGCTTCTATTTCATTAGTTCAATAGAATTTGGGACTTTAAAGAAGACAAAAAGAATGATTTTTTTTTTTTTAAACTGAAGGAACAATAATTACCTGCATGTATCTCTAAACAGAAGGCTCTTGTTCTAGGAGATGCTAGTAGACAAGATGAAAATTGGTGAGTTCAACATTATTTTTATTGGAATAAATTTTCATGTGGAATGTCAGTTTATTTTTGAGTATGCAATCTTGCCAAATCCAAAACTCTCATATATAGTACTTTTAAATTGGGGCTCTTGGCATGTCAAGAATTCTCATACTCTTTAAATAAGATATCTGCCTAACAATGGAAGCATTTATCTCAAATTCAATATTTAAATTACTACTTTGAATGACTGCTGAAATTAATTTAATATCAAGTTTATATACTTTTATAATTTTTTTATTTTGACAATATGGTTTCAAAAGCTATGATTAGTTCAGGGGTTTTGTGGGCGTAATGTACAAGATAAGGAGGTTGGAAAGTTTTTTGACTTATCAAAGCCACATTATGAGAAGTAAGGAAATGCAGCTTTCTTGACTGGCATCTCCATAATTATTTGTACAATTTTCTTAGCTGCTTGACAAGTTCCCATTTGTCTTTAAAATAATAGGACTATAGGGAGAAAAATCTCAGACCTTGGAGATATCTTTGAAATTGTTCATGAACAAACAGAATTTCAGCCAGAGGGGGAAAAATGACACCTTTTGGAATTTTAGGTCATATCATAATGCCACTACTCCAAATCCACTGAAATTTTGGCTCTAAGGGACATTTTGACATCATTCTTATACTCTCTGAATTAACATTTAAATATTTATGCAATTTCTCACTCTAGAAGAGAAATTGTAAGACTTCCTGAATGAGAGGTTAAGCAAAGGTTATGATGTTACAAATTAGAACTAAATAGGACACTGATACTGACAAACTAGAATCCTGTTAGTTAGACTAATAATGAATCAAGTCAATGAGACAAAGGGTCCCTCAAGGTGAGGTTTGCTGGAGTCTGAATATAAATGGTCATATTATTATTAATGCATCCATTCATGAAAATACTGCAATATTAGTTTATCCTACAGAAAATAAAGAATATGAGTCCATGTAAAAATGTATATAAAGAATATGTATAATCAGAAAATTGAGAAATTACACTCCATTTATGTATCATCTATCAAAATGTATAAATTCATTATCATGTAGAACAAATTAAAAAATTGAAAAAAGAAGAGTTATTCACATCTCTCAATTTAAACAAAGTTTAATAAAGAGGCAAATAAATTTGCCTAAATTGTTATGTATTTTCCCCAAATTTTCCCATAGTGAATAAGAACATATTGTGTTTATTTTCAATGGATAGTCATATGAATTTATTTTAAAATAAAACATTATTAAAACATTTAACAATTCTAGGATCCATTTGAGGCATTAAATAGTAACAAATCCTGTTTTTATTAACTCTTTCTGCTATCCTGTTGCATTTATGCCTATACATGTTGAGAGAACAAAATACTGTAATGAGTATAATGATGTTTTTTGTCCCTCTATCCAAAGTTTGTATCTCTGCTCTAAGTTAAAAGTGAAAGTACTGTTTTCCAATGTCCACTTTTGAAGCCCCTTTTAGAAGTATACAGAATTAAATGTGTATACCTTTACCAAATTTTAATCTATCTTTGTTATGTTTCATATTCTTATTTAAAAGATTATCTCTTTGTGCAATTAATTAATCTTTGTAAAAATGACATACACTGATCAAATGTGTTGGAAGTTACAGATCTAAGTTTAGAGCTGAAAAAAAAAAGCTGGCAGCTAAAGGGACCAACTTCATCATAAGTGTATTGAACAAAATGATTTTATATGGAGCTTAGAATAAAAACAAATCTGCTTTATCCCTAAATTTGGTTATCCTTCTCTGCAATGCTATAAGAAGTCATACTGTGCTGAGAATGATATTGTTGCAGTAACATTTAATATTATTTATTGTAACTTGAAGTTTAGATTGAATTAGTTTCACATTGTTCTGCTTTAGCGAACTTTATCTGGAGCATGATGCCAATAAAATTTCTACAAATGCTCATTTATACTTCTGATGTTTTAGTAGACAGGACTGTACACACATTAATTTTAATATAGTGCTGTTATGGTTCAGATATGAGGTATCCCTCAATAACTCCTGTGTTAAAGCAGGAATGTTTGGAGGTGCAATGCTTTAATTAGGATAACTGTAACCTAATCAGTCCATCCCAATTTGAGTGGACTTAGTGGTAATTGTAGGCAGGTAGGGCATGGCTGGAGGAGGGGTGTCACTGGGGGAACGCCCTAAAAATGTTCATTTATCCTGTGCCCCTTCCCACTCTCTCTATTTCCTGTTGCCATGTCCTGAGCAGCTTCCCTCCCCTAGCTCTTCTGCCATGACTTGCTGACTCACCTTGGGCCCAGAGCAGTGGAGTTAGCTCACCATGGACTAAATCTCTGAAACCATGAGCCAAAATAAACTTTCTTTGAACCAAGTAGTCCTTGTCAGGTATTTTGGTCACAGTGATGCAAAGCTGACCAAACATGTATACATATCATGTTGTTGGTCTCATTCTTTCTAAAACAAGGGTTTAGGTATTTTTATGCCTAGTGAAAATGTACATGTAAATTAACAGTGCAGCTGAGTTAAGTGCTATAAATATCCTTCATATATTTACTTTGCACCCAGTTTAAACTAGGTTCAGTTTCTTAATGTAATTTGTGCTGAGCAGATGAGGTTTCTGTCTTCATGGAACATACTGCCTAATATTATTATTGAAAACCTTATTGGTAATAAGTAATCTGTTCTGAAGCTAGTAAAAAATATTTGAAATTTTTTTACAATTGTTTTTTTAAATTTTTTCTCTTCAATACCATATTCAAAGTTCTTATATTTTGAAAGATTTTCTTAATAAATCAAATTCACCATTTTAAAAATATAGTATCCCATTAAAATTAGCAAAGTATACATATATTTCTGCATTAGGCTTTTATCACTTAACCAGAATACATGACAAAAATAACTTAAAGGAGGAAAAGTTTATTTTAGACTCATGGTTTCAGACAGAGTCCATGGTTAGCTGATGAAGCATTTTTTAAAGCATTTTGAAATTGCTGTTAAACTTTGGGGGAGTCTCCCAAATTGGACACCATGTAAAATGTTAAGTATTATTTGTATGCTCTCAGGTTCTTTATTTGATCCTGGGTTTTATTAGTATATGCCTTTAGAAACCTCAGAATTCTTTTTTGAAAATACAGTTTCTTTCCCCCCACATTCCTTCACTGTTCAGCCATCCCCACACTTGAATCTAACTCATAGACTCCACAGATAATGCAAGTGTATAATCCATTTTAAAAAAATACCTTCAGTCCCAGGGTTGGGAGGGACTAGGGATATGGCTCAGTGGTATAACCTTTGCCTACCATAAATGAGGCCCTAGGTTCAATCCTCAACATTGCAAAAAATCTTAGGGTAGCAATAGGTGACAAATTATCCTCAAAAATTAACAAAATAATTTTAGATGGTGCTAAATGTAATAGTTAAAATAAATCAGGGTTGAGCTAAGTGCAGTGGTGCATGCTTTAATCCCAGCTACTTGAGAGGCTGAGGCAGGAGGATCTTGAGTTCAAGGTTAGCCTGGACAACATAGCAAGACCTTGTCTCAAGATAAAAATTTTAAAAAGGACAGGATGTAATTAAGTGGTAGATGTTTTACATAGCATGTGGGAGGCCCTATATTCAATCTCTAGTAACAACAACAACACCAAAAAAAAAAAAAAAAAAAAAAAAAAAAAAAAAAACTAAATAAAATGAGAGAGTGAGAGAAAGAAAAACAACAATAAAAAATGGGGTTGATATTGTCTTTTTTATGAAATTTTAATAATAACTTTTCCCCTCTTTTTCATTTCCAACTCATCTATCCACTCCACCACACTGCCTTTTATAGCTCAGGAATGGTATTTAGACTTTGTACTATAAATCATCTGTGGACACATCTGTCTCTAAAACTAGTGAGCTCTGCAAGGGTTCATATCTGTATCTCCAACACATAGCATAAGTTCTGGCATATACTATGTTTTCATTAAGTCCTGAATAAATTTATATTCTAGTCTCTACTGTCACATGTAGCAAATTTGAATAGGAATAAAAATCATGAAAGCAATACTCTTTAAATGGTGATACACTTTTTTTTTTTTGGTTTGTCCACTGTAAATATAAGAATGGAAAATATGGAGAGGCCCATCTGGTCTACATAACTGTCTTTTAACATAA
This sequence comes from Sciurus carolinensis, assembly GCF_902686445.1. Classification (NCBI taxonomy): domain Eukaryota; kingdom Metazoa; phylum Chordata; class Mammalia; order Rodentia; family Sciuridae; genus Sciurus; species Sciurus carolinensis. Next base: position 90,701,499 of record NC_062218.1, on the reverse strand, counting down.
TTTATGAATTCATTTAGTTCAGGGCTTTATGATGAAAAGAAGAGCATTAAAAAATGTGACTGAATTCACACTGTGGAATTAAAGTAGTGCATTAGTGCTATTCACCTACAGAGTAACAAGCTTATAAAATTAGTCTACTCTCAAGTTCTAATTTGATTGTCTATGTTTTCCTCATCAAGAATTGGTGGAAAACATTCACCAAGGCATGACTTAGTCAGTACTCTTTCTCATGGGGTTCAGCCCTTATTTTATTCCTTGAGTAGTTCTGGTACTCATTATTATCCTTAGTATTTCATGAACAAGCTTCTCAAAATTTGTTCCAGACTTGCTTAAAGTTCACTTTCAGTCTATGATTTTCACTCACTGATGGTATTTCCGTGTAGTCTTTGTTTCTTATAAGTAAAAACAATTAAAATAAAAGAAAAGAAAACAAAACACAGGATTGTTCTTGATTCCTCTTTTCTCTATTCCTACATGAACTCTTTTTGGTGGTAGGTGAGACATATTTAGCTTAGTAGATAAAGCAATGATAGGAATTCTCACAGGAGAGTTATGCTGAAAGGATAACTATGGTGAACAGAAATGACAACTCCATTTTGGTGTCAGTGTCTGCTTAAATATAAAGTCTGTCTTTGCAAGTGTCACCTGTTCCTTCACAGGGGACAATGCCTGCTTTTCTTTCTCATAATATTATTGAATAGTAGTGACAAAGTACTTGGAAAAATGAAAAACATCATGTAAGTGGAAATAGTAATAAAATTATTATGCTGTACCTAAGACCAAACCACTGATGTAGAATGAGCAAATTGAAGATAGAACTTGATCTGAACTCTTGCCCTGAGATATTGCATCTCTGAATGCATGAAGTTTGTACCTCTCAGTAATTGAGAAATTGACAGGACTGTTTTTTTTTTTTGGTTTGTTTGTTTTTTGTTTTTAATTTTTTATCCTGGCAGTGTACCCATTGTCTGCCAACCTTTTATTCTACATATTTTTTTGATTCATAATCAGGAAAAAGGGTAACCTGAAACAAGAGCAGAGATGTGACATGGAAATTGGGGGCACTAATCTGGGCAAAGAAACTCAATATGATGGAGAGATTGTTAGAGAAAACAACAGAAATGTGTAAAAAAATGGTGGTTTGTAGGGTGATGGGTCTGAGGTGACTGTGGTTTACAAAATAAATGGGTTTTGGGAAAAAAGAATTTTGACTTTTTTTAAAAGTTGAAAACTGGATCTACTTTAACGCTCTTCTAAAGTTTTAAAATAAATATTGTATTTTCCTTTTAATTATTTGATACTGAATTTTGCTTCCTTGAATTTTATTACACAAATGAATTGCACAATGTGAAGATGGTTTCAGTTATGAATAAATAGGTAGATAAAAAATAAGTCTTTCCCTAAGAATTGAAATGTAGATAGTCTGGCATATGGATTTTTCAATTTCACCTTACCTACCTTACTGAATTCTAAGAGTTAATGTTCAAAATTTTGGATAATAATTGAAGCAAAACAGGCAATAGTGGTAGTAGGATTCTAAGAGTAACTGGTATTTCCATCACTTCTATTTAACAAGAGGCACCAAGTGAAGAAATACCTAGATGTAAATTTGGGGCTTTGGGAGAAACATTTCTGCTTCCAGGTCACTAGGGTGTCATTTAGTAAATTGCTTCTCCAGCACTCTGACTAGAGTTGCAAAATTTCTATGAATTTAGGATTCAAGTCAGAAAAGGAGTTCAATCTATTTCAATTATTATCCTAAATGGTGTGTCCGACTGTGCCCCTTGTGAAGAGTGACTTCATTTGTGCTGAATACCATCTATGAAAACAATTCTTCGTTCACTGGCAGTATCTATAGGACAGAACTGAGAAGTATGGATGCTCTCCAGTCTCATTTTCTATCTAAAAATCAGTTACTGGCTGTGATTTTTAAGTAGCATTTCCTTTCCCGAGCTGGAAGTATGGATGTATCCATGAAGATTGTGTGAAATACATGTATCGGCATAGAGTAAATGAAAGAGTGCTAAAGAGACTGCCCTTACGTTTCTCTTCTCTTAATCACTTGGAAGATCCCAAATTCCCAACATTACTCCACTTTGTTGGTTTGTTTGTTTGTTTGTGTTGTAATCAGTTTTGGCCACTGAGAAATGCAATTAGTTGTTGCTGGAACAGTAACAATTTTGGCATCTTTAGCAGGGTTGTCTCAATCTGTGTGGATTTTTTAAATTAGCAGGCATAAATTAGGCCCTTAGTAAATGAGGAAGGGATAGAGTGCCTGAGCAAGAGTGAACAGAAAAGTTAGAGGAACTCAAGGAAGAGAGAAGAGACTCAGAGGAAGAACTGATGCATGGAGATAGTGAGGAGGTGATAAGAAAAACAGCAACTCTTCCACCATTTGATCTAGGATCAATCCTGTCCTGGGCAAATGAGTAGAAAGTATCCAGGTAATTTTTCTTTTAAATTAACTGAACAGAGATTTTCTTTATTATATTGCATCATAGTGCCTTAGTCAAATCTGTTGATGATAATTTCAAGAACAACAAAACAGGAACAAACAAAAAAAAGAAATCCTTGGATTGTTTATTTAGTACATTTAGAGATAGATTTTAAAATATTCCATGAATTCCTTACCTTTGTAAAACAGATCTGAAATCAGTTTCTGATATTTTAGTGGAATGAATGGCAAAACTAAACATTTATTATTTTTTTCTCCATACAAGTTTTATTTTACTCATATAAAAACACAATGTTAAGCTCTGCTATTCCTATTGAAAACAGCATCTTAGAATGCATGGAGAGAAGACCCTCCACATTTTCTTTAATTTGATCTGAAACCCATATACTGTCATTTAGAGAGATCAAGTATAAAAACCTGGTGGGTATAAAATGTGCTCCGCATGGTCTTATTTAGAAAGATGCCTCAAATGTGAGTTTTCACAAGATCCACAAAACACATTTTCACACCAAATTTGATACAGACATATATTATAAAATCTCCCTATTGCCATTTGAATATAGAATGGAAAAGTTTCCCTTGAGTTTGGAAGTTATGTTTCAAGTATAGGTAGGGGAAAGTACAAGCTGTATTAACATCTGCCACTTGAAGCTGCCTTGTGGCATTTAAACTTTCAAAGGATTTTTGTGAAAAAGCACAACTTTCCTTAATGTAGATCCAGTGGAACTTTATAATCAAAAAAAGTCTTTAATGGATTCTCTCATTCATTTCCTAATAAAATGTGAAATGACTTCAACCACGTGCAGTGCTATTACCCCAGTGGACAAAATTGGGAGGGAGCAGGAGGACAAGGTGAGTCCTATGTCAATGTGTGTATTTGAACAAGTTGTACAGTTGTTCACCTATCTATGAGGTTATCAGCCACATCCTATACATACTTTAGCTTACAGAAGTGTGTGTGGGCCAGACTCCGGTGCCCCAGAGGTCACTAATGGTGCCCGGAGGTGGGCGGGGCTGTGGCCTACACCATGGACACTGCTGCCCTACATGCTACTACCTGCAATGTCGCTGCTATCTTTGCCTGGAGGTCTTTTACCTGGGCACAGCTACCATCTATTCCCCTTCGCCCCCGCAAGCCCACGTTGCTGCTAGTGTCACAAGGATCACTTCTCTTTAGGCATGGTTGCTAGCTACACTGCTGCCCACGCTCTTCCTACCATCGCCTGGAGGTCTTCCCACAGGCCCTGCTGCATCCAACAGGCTCTCCGGGTGCTGCATTCGATGACTGCTGCTGCTGACCTGCTACTGATACTGCACAGATTCCACTGCCAGTGCCTGTAGGTTTGGTTACATGTGACTGCCTCCAGCCTTGGTTACTTGAGGCTGACCAGCACTTGGGAGGCCAGGGTGCCAGCTGATTTTCTGCCACCACCCTCTCAGGACTCTGCTGCCTCTGTTGACACCTGCAGGACCGGAGGTCCAGTGTCAGAGTGCCTAGAGTCTTCCTGTTGGGAGTGCTGGTGACTTCCCTTTTGCAGCTTCTTTTCAGTGTTGCTCCTCTGTGTGGTTCATCCCTGGTGATCTCTCTGCAAATTGAAACAGCCTGAGATCTGGGGACTGCACCATGGCCAAGCCTGGGGTATCTGAAACCCAGATTGGTGGAACAGTGACTGGGTCTGTGTGGGCTGGCCTGGGCAGGCCTGGGCATGATAATCCCATGAAGAATCAGAAACAGGGCTGAACAAACCTTGAACTCTAAAACAAACAGTTGTTGAGCTTTTCATTGAGTTTTTAAAAAAATTTTATTTTTTGATTTGTTTTGTTATTGTTTTTGTTTTTAAAGAATTTTCCCCCTCCTCTCTAGCATCTTTACTAGTTTTGGGACCCAGTATTTTTCATGCATCAGTGTGTTGAGGACTGTGGTGTATAGATGGTATTTTGTAGTTTTACTGTGTATTCTTTAGCTTTAATTTTTTATTGTATATGTTTTTCCTCTAACTTATCTATTTTTCTGGATTCTCTATCTCTTCTTCTGCTAATGGTCAGTCTATTGATTTCTCTTTTACTTACTAGAGATTTTTGCTTCTGGTTTCTCTCTTTTTCCCACCATGTCCTGCACCACCTCTGTTCTTTCTTTGTCTAACATTTGGAATTGTGAACCCTTTTTAGCAAATTTGCTGTGTATAGTATGGACAGTAATTGAACTTGTTGTTTTTGTTAGTTGTGAGAAAACTGTGGAAATCTTGATGGAATCTAGTGGGTATGGGGCTATATGTTGTTTGCATTGGATGCTGTTGATGTTGGTCTCCCCCCTTGAAGGCAGGGTGCTGGGAAACTACAGTGATACTGTAGGTCTGCAGGGTAGAATTTGCGCTGCCTTAGATCCTTACTGTTAGTTTGGAAAACACAGAAACAGCATGAAAAAATGGGAATAAGTTCCCCAAACAAGTCAAGATGCTCCAACAACAGAGTCCTCTGACAGCACCATGGAAGAAATGTCAGAGAAGGAGTTTAGAATATACATAGTTAAACTGATCTGAGAAATAAAGGATAGTATAAGGAGTGATATCAAAGAAGAAACACAGGAAGTGAAAGATTACTTCAATAAAGAGTTACAGATGGTGAAAAAAAAATCAAGCAGCTATCTTCCATATGAAGGAATTAATAAACCAAATTGTAAATTCAATAGAAAGCATCACCAACAGATTGGATCACTTAGAAGGTGATAGAATCTCAGGCAATGAAGACAAAATATATAATTTTGAAAATAGAGTTGACCATTCAGACAAGATGATAAGAAACCATGAACAGAACATCTAAGAATTATTTGATAATATGAAAGGACCAAATATAAGAGTTATCATGATAGATGAAGGAGCGAGATACAAACCAAAGGAATGTACAATCTTTTCAATGATATAATATCAGAAAATTTCCAAAACCTAAAGAATTAAATGGAAAATCAAATACAAGAGGCTTGCAGAACCCCAAATGTACAAAATTACAGCAGACCCACACCAAGAAACATCATAATGAAAATGACTAACGCACAGAAGAAAGATAAAGTCTTAAAGGCAGTGAGACAAAAAAATCAAATTATGTATAGGGGGAAACCAATTTGGATCTGAACTGATCTCTCAACCCAGACACTCAAAACTAGGAGATCCTGGAATAATATATTTGAAACTCTGAGAGAAAATGGATGCCAACCAAGAATTTTATATCCAGCACAATTAAGTTTCAGATTTTCCATGATAAACAAAAGTTAAAAGAATTCACAAGTAGAAAGTCAAAACTACAGAGCATTCTCAACAAAATATTCCATGAGAATAAAGTGAGAAAAATGAAAACCAGCAAAAGAGAAACAACACTAAGGGAAGAGTCAATCAAAAGAGAAACTAAGTCAAATTAAAAACCCAGAAATAAACCAAAATGACCAGGAACACAAATCATATCTTAATAATAGCCTTGAATGTTAATAGCCTAAATTCATCAATCAAAAGACATAGACTGGCAGACTGGATTAAAAAACAAGACCCAACAATGTACTGTCTCCAAGAGACTTACCTCATAGGCAAAGACATCCATAGACTGAAAGTGAAAGGGTGGAAAAAAACATATCACTCATAAGGACTGCATAAATAAGCAGGGGTTTCTATCCTCATATTAGATAAAGTGGATTTCAAGCCAAAGCTAATCAGAAGGAACAAAAAAGGACATTGTATTCTGCTTAAGGGTATCATACATCAACAAGACATAACAATCGTAAATATTTATTCCCTAAAAAATGGAGCATCTACATACATCAAACAAACCCTTCTCAAATTTAAGAATCAAATAGACCACAACACAATAATTCTGGGTGACTTTAACACACCTTTCTCACTACTGAATAGATCTTCCGAAGAAGAAGTAAATAAATAAACTCTGGATCCAAATAATGCTATCAATAATTTATATTTAAGAGACATATATAGAATATTTCACCCATCAATGAGTGGACATATTTTCTTCTCAGCAGCACAAGAGTCTTCCTCTAAAATAGACGATACCTTATGCCATAAAGGAACTCTTAGCAAATACAAAAGAGATAATACCCTGTATCCTATCAGATCATAATGGAATAAAACTACAAACAATGAGAGAATAAAAAAATGGAAGCTACTGTAATACCTGGAGACTAAATAATATGTTGTTGAATGATGAGTGAATAATGGAAGATATCAGAGAAGAAACAAAAAACTGCTTAGAGTTAAATGAGACTAGTGGTACAACATATCAATATCTCTGGGACACCATGAAGACAGTGCTAAGAGGAAAGTTCATTGCATTGAACTCATTCATTAAAATAATAAACAATCAACAAATAAATGATCTAACATTACAACTCAAAGTCCTAGAAAAAGGAGAATCAGCACTAAAAGCAGAAGACAGGAGATAATTAAAATCAAAGTTGAAATCAATAAAGTTGAAACAAAAGAAACAATTGAAAAATTGACAAAACCAAAAGTTGGTTCTTTGAAAAAATAAATAAAATTTATAAACTCCTAGCCACACTAACAAAGAGAAAAAGAAAACTCAAATTATTAAAATATGTGATGAAAAAGGTAATATCACTACAGACATGACTGAAATACAGAAGATAATTAGAAACTATTTTGAAAATTTATACTCCAGTAAAATAGAAAACCTTGAAGATATCAACAAATTTCTAGAGACATATAACCTACCCAAACTGAATCAGGTGGACATACATGATTTAAACAGATTACAAGTAATGAAATATAAAACACCTTCAAAAACCTACCAACCAAGAAAATCCGAGGACCAGATGGATTCTCAACTGAGTTCTACAAGACCTTCAGAGAAGAAATAACACCAATAGTCCTCAAAGTATTCTATGATATAGAAAATGAGGGAACCCTTCCAAACTCGTTCTATGAGGCTAATATCATCCTGATACCAAAACGAGACAAAGACACATCAAGGAAAGAAAACTTCAGACCAATATCCCTGAGGAACATAGACCCGAAAATTCTCAAAGAAATTCTGGCAAATTGTATACAAAACATATGAAAAAGATAATTTATCACTATCAAGAGGGGTTCATCCGGGGATGCAAAGTTGGTTCAACATATGAAACTCAATAAATGTAATTCACCACATCAATAGACTTAAAAACAAGACTTGTATGATCATTTCAATAGATGCAGAAAAAGCATTTGACAAAACATAGCACACTTTCATGTTCAAAACATCATAAAAGCTATATATTGTAAACCCAAGACCAACATCATACTAAATGGAGAAAAATTGAAAGCATTCCCTCTAAAAACTGGAACAAGACAAGGATGCCCTCTTTCACCCCTTCTACTCAATAGTCCTAAAATCTCTGGTCAAAGCAATTAGACAGGAGAAAGAAATTAAAGAGATATGAATAGGAAAAGAAGAACTCAAACTATCACTGTTGCTGATGGCACGATTCTATATTTAGAAGAGTAAAAATATTCCACCAGAAAAGTTCTAAAACTCATAAATGAATTCAGCAAAGTAGAAGGTTACAAAATCAACACCCATAAATCAAGCATATTCTTATACATCAGTGATGAACCTACTGAAGGAGAAATTAGGAAAACTACCCCATTCACAATAGTTTCAAACAAATAAAATATTTGGTAATCAATCTAACAAAAGAGGTAAAAGGCCTCTATAATGAAAACTACACAACACTAAAGAAAGAAATTGAAGAAGACCTTAGGTGATAGAAAGAACTTCCATGCTCCTGGATAGGCAGAATTAATACTGTCAAAATGGTCATACTACCAAAAGCATTATATGGACTTAATGCAATTCCTATTAAAATTCCAGTGACAGTCTTCACAGAAATAGAAAAAGTAATCATGAAATTCATTTGGAAAAATAAGAGATCCAGAATAGCCAAAGCAATCCTTAGTAAGAAAAGTGAAGCAGGAGGCATCAAAATACCAGACCTTAAACTATATTACAGAGTCACAGTACAAAAAAATGGCATGGTATTGGCACCAAAACAGACACATAGATCAATGGTACAGAGTAGAAGACACAGAGACCAATCCACATATAGTTATCTCATACTAGACAAAGGTACCAAAAACATCCGATGGACAAAAGATAGCCTGTGCAAAAAATTATTTGGGGAAAAATTAGAAATTCACATGTAACAAAATTAAATCAAACCCTTATCTCTCACTCTGCACGAAACTCAACTCAAATTGGATCAAAGACTTAGGTACTAGACCAGACACACTGTGCCTAATAGAAGAAGAAGTAGGCCCGAATCTTCACCATGTTGGCTTAGGATCTAACTTCCTTAACAAGACTCCCAAAGTGCAAGAAGTAAAATCAAGACTCAAAAAATGTGATGGATTCAAACTAGAAAACTTCTTCTCAGCAAAGGAAATAATAATGTGAAGAGAGAGCCTACAGAATGGGATAAAATTTTTGTCACATGCACTTCAGATAGGGCATTAATCACCAGAATGTACAAAGAACTCAAAAAACTCCAAAAAACCAAATAACCCAATCAATAAATGGGGCTAAGGAACTGAACAGACACTTCACAGAAGAAGAAATACAGTCGATCAACAAATATATATAAAAAAGTTCAACATCTTTAGCAATTAAAGAGGTGAAAACCCAAAACTACTCTAAGATTTCATCTCGCCCCAGTCAGAATGACAATTATCAAGGATACAATAAATGTTGATGAGGAAGTGGGGAAAAGGGTACACTCATACACTGATGATGGGACTGCAAATTGGTACAACCATTGTGGAAAGCAGTATGGAGATTTCTCAAAAAACTTGGAATGGAACCACCATTTGACCCAGCCATCCCACTCCTTGGTTTATACCAAAGAACTTAAAATCAGCATACTACAATTTCACAGCCACATCAATGTTTATAGCAGTTCAATTCATAATAGCTAAACTATGGAACCAACTTAGGTGCCCTTCAACAGATGAATGGGTTAAAAAAAATGTGCCATATATATATATATATATATGATGGAATAGTACTCAGCCTTAAAAAAGAATGAAATTATGGCATTTGCCAGTAAATGTGTAGAGTTGGAGAATATCATGCTAAGCAAAATAAGCCAATTCAAAAAATCCAAAAGCTGAATATTTTCTCTGCTATGTGGATGCTAATTCACAATAAGGGAGTACTAGGGAAGAATAGAGATACTTTAGATTAGGTAGAGGAGATTGAATGGAGGGGGGAGGGTATGGGGATAGGAAGGATAGTAGAATGAATCAGACATTATTACCCTGTATACATATAAAACTATATGACCAGTGGGATTCTACAACATGTATAACCAGAAGAATGTGTTGGCGATTTTGTGCTTCTTGACTGAATGCTGGACTAACAGAGGAGAGGCTAGTTCAGAATATGGTCATATACATGCTAAAATATCATATGTCAACATGCCTTCACAGATGTGGAGAAGTCAGTATGTATCTTCTTGGTCCAAACTACATTCAGGTGTCATTCACGCATTCATGTTAAAATTATGTAACAAAACAGTAATTTATATACATACAAACATATATGATTTATATATACATATACATACATAATGTGTGTGTGTGTGTGTGTGTGTGTGTGTGTCTGTGTGTTTGTGTATGTGTTTAATCTTGAGAAATTTTAAGTTCACGTGAAGTCGCCCTACAGAATAGTGGCAGTCCTGGGTGAGTAGGGCGAACATTCTATTCTTTTCATTATGGACTTCCATATTGCCTTTCTTTGGGAGGGGGGTTTCTTTAAGGATTTAAGTTTTTCCTTTTCTATATTTAAAAGGAAGGAAGTTAATATAGGTAAAAGGCTATACTATTGTTATATAGTTGATGTATCTTTCTGGAAATCCTGATGGCAGTTCTCTTGGTGCTGTGATAGAAATCTGTTTTGTGGAGAAATGACTTTGTTTGAATAATGTACACATGAATTTTAGACTAACACAGCTTGTTTATGGACGTGATACTTTGAAGTGGGATTCTACAAAATGTGAAGAAGACTACAGTGTTTCATTGTTGCCAGTCATTGACTTAAGTCATTCATACTGAGTGTACATGTGGATATAAAGCATGTGATTGTGTCACGCATGGGCAGGTGTCTGTGAAATCATGCAGCTCTCTGAGGCATACTGGAGGAGAGGTACATCTGTTGCAATGTCTAAGGTTTCTCCAATTACATCTTGGTTAAATAGTCAGTCATTCAGCAAGTATTAATTTAGCATTCACCAGATATCAGGGGAAGAAAACTTGCTGGCCTTGATCCAGATCTTTTGCATGGGCTCACTCTGTGTGTTTCCCAGCAATGTCAGTAACAGCATTTCCCTCAAGATGGCCAGATGAGAATGCTGTCCAGCTAGCCAGCTGCTCTTGTCCCCATGGCACAGTCATTTCTCATGCCAGTGCTGGGCCCAAGTCACAGGAATATGAAATGAAGGAATCTGAATTCCGCATGACACTGAAATGGATTCTCAAGATGTTTTCACACTGCATTTCAATCTATTGTGAATCTGTTGGTTTGCTTTCGGACTTAGAATGTCCAGGATTCTTGAATAGTTTAGGTCAGCCTCTAGATGATCCGACTTAAGGACTGGTGGTTTAAATATGTCATGTAAAAATTTATGTATAATTATCATAAAAATCACATGTAATGATACAATAATCACATACATCATTTCTAAGAGATAAAAGTAGTTAACAATTTTATGTTATCCTTCTAGATTTTTCCCCAAACAAATCTACAAGGAAGATATTTCCCAAAAATGAGATTAGAATATACATACTGATCTATAATCTGTTTTATACTTCACAAAATATGCCTGTCATGCAGATAAATATAAGATCTATATCATCTTCTCACATGTATAATATGTCCATTTGTCTCTTGAACATCCTCAGTGCTTATATTCTCTAAACCGAAGTTGACTCTTTCGATTAGTAAAAATAAATTCTACTAAAACTCTGATAGCTACTGATAATCCACAACCCTGCTTTGTGTATTAACACGAAGTGCTAAGTTTTATTTGTAAGGTTTTTCCTAAGGTTTAAATATTCTGTAACCTCTGGGATGAAAATTTTCTAAATTCTACTTTACATGCTTGCATATCTCATGATTTTTTTAGATTAAAATGCCTTAAGTGTATATATTTTCTAGGCACTACAATGCACACTTGCCTTTTCTTTCTAAATTTCACAAGTTTGCTTTTATAAGCAAAAAGGGTCTGTGTCTACAATCTAAGTGGTCATATTCTATGTGCATATTCTCCACATCCAAAGCAGCACCCACCCTTGAAACCCTACAACTCTGTCAGAATGACTCACTTCTGTTGAGATTTGGTGTGCAGCAGGTTCAGATTGCCCTGGGCTTACAGTTCTGTTTTAATCAGTAGCTGGCATAACTCTAAATAGTCATTCTTTTTCTTTTTAATAAGGCACATTTATGTTAAATGGGCATGCAATTTAACTTTCCAAAGCAGTAATACCAGTCTGTTCCCAAGGCACTTTGTGCTAAAGGATTGAGTAGGAAGAGAGAGAACACTTTTTTCTTTGATCCTGTGGAGCTGTTCATACTGAGAGAGTAGACATTCACATTATGGAATTTACCTTTGCTTGTACTAGGATTGGCAAAAACCTTACGTAAATAGGCAGGTTTCCTGAATCCAACCTCTGAATCTTCAGATAAATGACTACTCCATGTCTTACTGCTGTTAAAAAGCAATCAGTCATTCCAGCTGTGCATGGTGTGGCTCAGAGTCATCTATCTGACTTTCTTTTTGGTCTAGAGGTTCCTGGTCTCAGATAACCTGCAGTAATTATCTTCTGACCAGACAGTGTGGTGTCAGATTTATCTACACATATATCTCTCCATGTACTGAGTGTTAAACATGTAATTAAACCCACATCCTTAGATGAGGTTATGCTTAGGGAAAAAAAAGTCTGAACTCCAGAGCAGATCATCCAAAATTCCATCTGATCTGGACTTTGTCTACCTCAATTGCATAAAGCCTTATCACTTCTTTGCTTTCTTTCATGGTTAGTTATTTATTTTGTGTTAGATTTCAGGCACTGCTTTAAGTTTCGAATCAACTCACGTAATCCTCACAATAACTATGAAGTCACTATTATTAGTTGATGTTACCCATGAGGAAGTTGAGGCACTTAGAGTTCCCATACTTAGTAAGTTTGTGAGTCCAGGATTAAAATCTTGGTCAATAGGTTCCCAAGAATAAATTCTTAACACACTTCTATGTAGCATTGTGTAACATTACTTAGTAACATTATTAAAATATAAAAGTGGGGTCAACTCAAGGGCCTATAAGTCAAAAGTGTTAGATGTATGTGTAGTTCTACAGAAGTCTTTGGGGTGGCTGGTTGACATGGAAGTGACCATCCTTCCAGTGGCTAGTGAATGCTGATGTTGGTGAGGGAAGGAAGGACATGACTTCATCTATCCTTCCTGCTTGATTATCCCTTCAGTCTCAGTTCATTTGCACATTTAAACATTTAGAAGAATGCCTGCCTAAATGATATGCAAAGCTGTTGGGAGAATCTCCCTTTACCATTCCCCAAATACCTACTCTAAAATAATGGTGATCAGGGGTTCATTATTAAGTTAATTTTCAGGATGTCTACTGCTGGATTTAGGCAGGGGAAAGCTAAGCAAACGTGGAATTCTAACATAGTGGAAAAATAAGAAATTAGAAAAAAAAGAAATACAAATAATATTTCAAATGTTCTTTAGAAATAAAGTAAATTTTGCTTTTTTAAAAATTTGTTCCTTTTAGATATGCATGACATTACAGTGTATTTTGGCATGTTATACATATGTGGAGCATAACTTATCCAGGATAAGGATGCCAGTCTTGTGGTTGTACACAATGTGGAGTTTCACTGGTGGTGTATTCATATATGAACATAGGAATATGTGTCTGATTCATTCTACTGTCTTTCCTATTCCCATCCAAAATAAAGTAAATTTTGAATAGCACTTTAAAAATGTCATCACTAAGAGTAAAAAAAAAAAAAAAAAAAAAAAAAAAAGTCATCATTGTGGACAATTCCAAACTTTGTTGGATATTCATTATTTGTGGGGTGTTTAGGAGATACTTCAACTTTTTCAGTGGCTATGCCCTCCAAAGCCTTAATCCCACCCTCCTCTGTAGGCTGTAGGAGTGTACCTCAAAAGAGAGGTTCAGGGCAGAGAAGGGTGAGGTGAAACCACAGTAGAGAAGGAGCACCTGAAAGTGGTGGTTTGAGGAAATAGGATTTTGTTAATAAATTTACCTGTTCCAACTTGCCACAGGGGAAGGCAGTGTTTGATATTTTATGAAACCCTCCCAAGGGAAAACTGTTGTGAAATATATATCATAACTTGCTTCATCACATTTCTCAAATATTCTACTTATGTTATCATCAAATTTAGTTTAAAATAACAGGAGTATCTACATTTAAATGAATTTCAGATAATTGTTAGAACAAAGGTATTAAGTTAAAGACACCTGGGAGGTCTTTTCACAAGAGAAAAGCATTTATCAAATTCATCAAGGAAATCTATTTTACACAGAATATATATGACAATATAATCCTTTTCCCTTTATTTATAATGAGTTTGATTTGGAACCATTGTTAGTTTGGGGTACTGTAATTCTAAAGCTAAATAGACTAATATCTTTGATTAGTTTCCTGTCTAAAAATTTCTCTGTTGGGTTCACATTGGCAAGGACTTTCTAGAGGCCATCTTTAAAAATTTCATGACTGTTGGTTATAATATTAGTACAAGCTCATTTAAAAAAAAAAAAACTACAAAATTGAGAAAAACACCTTGAATTTTAACAAAAATCCTCCAACTATGTAAATCTTTTCCTGTGCTAGATATTTATACACATATTATTATTTCATTTTAGGAAATTGGCATCACAATATACACCCCCACTTTGTGGTTTATTTATTGAACACATTTCTACATCACTAAATCCTCTGTTTTTAAAAATCATTTTAATAGCTTACAGAGTAGCTGTTGTTTGTGTTTCATATTTATTTTGGGTAGCACATATTATTGGATGTTTAATTGATTTCCAAAGCTTTACCATTATAAGCATGTGTAAATAAGCATTTTACAGAAAACCTTTGTTGACCTCGTGTTTATTTTCTAGAAAAGTGTTGGCGGGAACTAGTCACATACATTTTTAAGGCTGTTGAATCTCACTGCTAAATTGTACACCATAATAATTTGGAATATTCTCTGAGCATCATTTTGTCTCTTTGCCTCTCAAAAAAGAAACAATTTTGGATAGAAGGCACAAAATATGCACCAGGATGGAAACTGAGATTTAAAGAAACCAGTCTTCTGTGGAACATTGATTTGCTTAGTATGAGCCATAACAATAAAAACTATTACCATTCCTCAAGTACTTATGGTGCCAGGCACTCTGACAAGTGCTTAAAGTATAATATTCCATTGCTTCTCATATTGACCCTGTGATACATAGTATTTCCTTTTGAATAGATGAAATATTGAGGCACAAATAGGTTAATTGACTGATCCAATATCACCCAACATTGCTTAGTCAGGCTTTGAATCTAATTATATTTGATTGGAAAGTATGTTATATTAACAGCAAGCACTTTATTCTCTTGATTATTAAAGACAAACTTGGGCAGTACGACATTTCATAGTGCTGGGTGCTAGTTAGACCTTGGAATGTGAAAGGGGAACATGGGACACTGGGATACTGAGGTTCTTCAACAACATAGCTTCTCCAAGAGCAAACCTGAATCCACGTAAGTCAAATAAAATCTTCAAATCCTGAAGTCATAATAATCTGAAATTGTTGTCTACTTAATTTTGTCACATAGACATTCATGTCTGTATAGAAAGTATAAGCTTCAAAGTCAATAAGCAAATAACAGGCTGTGTACTGATGCTGGGTTTATGTCTTAAATATTTTGAAGGCAGAAAGAGACACTTAGCACTTATCTGTGTTCTGTAAGTCTTCTCTGAGGTGATGATTAGAATGTTTCACTTAATGAAACAAGTGTTGGTTACAACTGGCTTGATAGCCAGGAATTATTGGCAATGGAAATGAATTCTTATCATATTCAGTCCCATTATTACAACTAATAAGTATATGAGTCTAGGAATTCCATCATAGTTTTCTCCACCTTTCTCCTCCCCTCTATTCCTACTCCTATCTCTATCTATGAATGATATATTAGATTCTTTGGAGAATGGTTTATGCTGCTTAGCCTCAGAGACAGAATCTTGAGTTTGAATAGAGTAACATAAATACCCAACTGAAAAATACACCTTTATGAAAGTATTTAGATTGAGTGGAAACTTGGCATGTAACAAATGTTTTACCCAAAGAACACATCATGTCTCCTTATCTGCTGCTACTTGATATGCTTTGAAAATATAAACCAGACACAGAAAATGAAAAATTGCATGACTCTAAAATTATTTTTGGACACTAACCCCATAAGATAATCTGTGCTCATTTAGTTTAAACTTGTTAAACTGTACCTTGAAGTGTACTATTAGTTTTGAGCATCTGCCAGTCATTAAGTGCTTTAGTGGCTCATGTTTTAGAAGTATTTGAAACTTGTCTTTTATTTCAGTAATTATTTGATAGCATTTGATGGCAGCAACCTCAGAAAGAAAAAATATTTGTAAATATAAAAGGGTTTAATATGCACAGTTTATCTCAGAGACTAAAGTTGTGTGTGGACAAAACACGCTGTAAGGCAAATTGTCTCTCCATGTGTCCTTTGTCCTCTGGTGTTTTCACAAATAACAAATATGCCAGTATTGGTTAATTCTTTAAAAAGGAATTGTACATAATTGAATGAAATTTAAATATTACCTGCTATATGACTACATTAACATTCCCAGCTTCATCTTTCCCTCTAGCGGTAACCATGGATCTATGTTCTTGTGTAGGGAATATTGCCTTTCTCAGTAGTACTAGGATCCATTTACCTTTATGGTGAGAGTTTTTAACATTTGTGAGGTCTTCAGTTTTTTACATGTTAGTAGGAGGTAGGCCAGTAGCTACCTGCCCAGTTAGCCATAAATGCTTGGAAGCTCTTCTGGGAACAGGCTTATGGACAGACTCTCAAGATAGTACAATTTATAAGGATAAGTACCTCCTTTTCTCTTTCATAGTAGTTGGTACTATGTCTGTTACTCAATATATATTTATGGATGAAGGAAGTGTAATTCATGTAAACATACAATGATGCTTATTTTTCTCATTAATAGTAAGAAGTTCAATTATCTTCATTATAATGACTTTCCCTGAAATTCTAATTTGTTTATGAACTTTAGGGGCATATTTAATGGGGGGAGGTAAAATTTTGCTTCTAAAAACAAGTATGGTAAAAACGAGAGTGAATAGAGAGATTACTTTCTGCAGATGCATAGTGTGTAGAGGATGGTCTTACAAAATTCTGGGAGCAGAGGCTTCCCTCTGCAGCTGCTCAGGGCAGTGGATCCTTGCTCTGAGGAACAGGACTGTAGTTCTGCTCTGTTCATATTACATAGTTCATTCATTTCTCTTTTCCTCAAAACCACTATTTCAGGGTGTCTAGGTCTTTAAGAATTCCATCATGAAGCACCCACATAAGCCAGCACATCACTAAAGACCCAAGTTTACAGACTCAACTCCCGATTTTCTCTGAAAAAGTCTGTGTTTTGCATTCTGGGGTTCCTTTTCTGCCAGAACCTTGCCACAGTGGTACACTTCCAGATCTTCACTTCAGTCTCTGAGATTAGTTCCCTCCTTTCCCTGAAGACTGAAGGCTACTTCTGTAAATTGTCTTGCTGCCATCTCTCTATCTTGCATACCATCTTTTTCTTCAGAAAAGAAAGTTTAATATGCTCCAGAGAGACTCATTTTTGGCACAGTGAAAACGTCTGATAGTTTTAAAGTGCCTATTCAATAAGAAGTCTGTTTAATCTCTCCTTTTGCAGTTGTCTTGTTACAGAATGAATAGTATATTTAAGTGGGATCTTGAGGGATGGTGTATCTCTGTAAAATTGTACTAAAAAGTTCAGAATATCATAGTTCACATATATTCTAAAGAGACACACTTGGACAGTATTCCATTTTTTAAAAACCAAATTATACCTTTTCTTTAAGATCTGTATCCTGTCACCTCCTCTGTATCTCTTCATTTTTATTAACTTCATCTTCTCTCAATTATAATTTTCTTCATTACATGCTGTACATGGACAATTCCATATTTACAATTGTCATCTTTTGTGTGGTTTTGCAACTGGATTTTAAGAATTCAGGGGCAGGGCTGAGTTGTGGCTCAGTGGGAGTGCTTGCCTGGCATGCAGCGAGTCATCCCCAGCACCCCAAACAAAACAAAACAAACTCCAATCAATCAAACAGCAATGGGGGATTCCTCATATTCCTTAGTTGCTTGTGCTCTGATTATCAGTTCCTGCACCCAGGAATTATTGATTATGTACTTGTTAATAGTGACTACAAATGGCATTTTTTATGCATTTAGACTGCAAGAGAGTCTTTCTGCATGACTGTGTGCTGAAAAACCTATGGGAAGATTCACAAGAGAGCCTCCCTGGGATTATAGGCACTTGTGAAAACCTTCCATATTTCAAAAATAGGATGCTACTACCTATTTTCAAAGATGCAGAGGGGAACTTCTAGCTCTGTTTATTCTGAATAGTGCTTTTGCATGGTAGAATTTAGTGAATGCATGATTGAAAATGTTCCTCCTCGAAGTATGACCTGTCGATGAAAAGCATTGACATCACTTGTGAGGGTTAGAAGCAGGAAAACCTTGGGCCCCATCCTAGAACTCCTGAATCAGTCTCTGAACTTTAGGAAGATTTCAGGAGTTTCCCATGTATTGTAAAGTAGAAGTAGGCATCCAAATATCTGGCATGCATCCTTTTTATCACTTTGGCCACTTATACAGAATTATTGGCCCTCATTTATGCCTGATATTTGGGAATTGATTTGTAAGTGTTCTCTCTTCAAGATAAATGTTTTCTATTTGTCTTTTAAACACAGCATGTTCATTTTTCTAAGGATTCATCAGGATAAAAGAAGAAAAATGAAATGCAATATAGCTCAAATAATATGAAAGAAAATTATTGCTGCTTATAGTGTTTCATTCTAGAATTCAATATGTTACTCAAAAGGTCAAAGAATATATCTAATACATTCCCTAATGTTCTGAGGAATGATAATGAAACTGGCCAGAAACCAATTCGAATATTCTCTGGTGCCATTTAATCAAAGAAACTTAGATAAGGTAACACTTTGTATAATGGATAGGCAAAACATTTCATATTAAAAATTCATTATCTGCTCAAATTAACCAAATGTCTTCATTCATGCTTTTTAGCATCATTTTAACTTTTTTATTTCTATAGTAATTTCTCACAAAAAGGTGAAGTTGGGGTTTCTCAATAATTTGAGGACAGCTGATTTAGGAGTTGTTTCCTGAAGAATCTCCCACATAGTCTAGCTCACAACATAACATCATTCAATCTCCTACAGAAAATTTTTCCCTAAAAAATGTTGATCTATTATAGAATAATTATTTCTAATAGCAGTTTGAACTTTGAATAAAATTAATCATGACATAGTACTACTGTCACAAAAACTATTTAAACATTTTACTACACTGCAAGTTAAATCTATCACTCTTGCCCTCTAGAAGATTGTCTTTAATGCAAAATTGTGAAAGAACTTATTTCTTAAAGCCCTGCCACATCTACTCCTTAAAAAACAGCAACAATAACAACAACAACAAAAACACTACTTACATTCTTGCAGCAAATTCATTTACCAGGGTCAGAAAATGTAGAGCAAAAGGATATTTTGAAAGTGGATCATTCCTAAAAGATATAACTTTATTTTTAGTAAGTATAGCAAAAATCAATTTCCATGACATCATCACAAAATTCACGCTCTCCAGATAACTTGATGGGAATTCACTGAATGATAGTTTTTGATGTATCATTATCTGACTTCATAATGAAATGGCAGAATATGAACATGAATTTTATGTGACTGCTTAATTATTTGGAAAGGTTTTATTATAGTGAATCTTAGCATCAACACCAAAATAAGAACCTTTAAAAATACATTTATTCACTAATCAATGTATTGGTACTATGTGGCAGACACAGCTACACTTAGAAACTATTGAGTCACATTGTAATACCCACTTTTATCCTAAAGATATTGTGATACATAACTCCACACTGCTTTCTAGACTTGTGCCAAGAAACCCTGCCACTATCAGAATGAGTTTAACTTTCTGTGTTATCATTAATGAGTGTTTGTAAAATAACAACATCCTAAATTCTTCTTGCTTAGATTCAATTAAATACTTCAGTATTCTTTCACTCTAGTTCTTCTTTTGTTCAGTATTTATTCCTGCCTTTTGCCATATTTTGGAGAAATACATATTATCATAGCAATAACTTTTCTTGTGTTATAATCGCTTTCTCCAATTTGCTACAATTACTTTTACTTTATTATAATTTTAGAGATCAGAATTTATAACATTTATAAGACTTATGTGTTAATTTATTCAGCTAATTTTGCGGTTCTTGTTTTCTCACCCGGTAACCAAGAGAGGACTCTGCAGGCTGTTTGTCACCAGGCACAACCTTAACACTGTTTGTTCAAATCACTTTATTCTGTTTTCAACTGAGAGGGGGCACATATTCCCAGTTCCAATTTCCAGTTACTAGGTGGCATATTTTCAATCGTACTTCTGCAGAATTGAGAGGGCACCTTCCGTTATCCTGTAGCCTGACCCTCTGAACTCATGAATTATGTGAAAAAGTCACCTTGGCCTCTGCCTGTACTGACAGAGTGTCTTCTGGAAGACCATTCCAGGTGGAGTAAGTATAGAGTTCCATCTTTCTTACCTACACTTCCTTAATGTTATCACTTCCTGTACCTAGGGTTTTCACCATTGGTAAATATGTGAAGGAGGTAAAAAGAAGTCTTAAAGAAATGTCCATGCTTTTTATGGACCTGGGCCACATTATTTTCTTCAATACTGGGGATTGAACTTAGGTTCTCATGCATGCTAAGCAGGTACTTTATCATGAGCTACATCTCTAGCCTGACGCAAGTCACTTTTATCATTTACTTAAAGCCTGGGCTTCTGAAACAATTTTGGCAGCAATGAAATGTCCTATACTTTCCTTAAGACAAGTAGATATTAAAGATACTTTAACAAATATAATTCACTCTAATGTGGGTATGTTTTGTGAAGAAGGCATATAGGTTATTCTGTCAGCATTGAATAATAAGATTTATTCTGAATATAACCCTCACAATTATTTATCATATTCTTTGACCTCCAAAATTATATAATATGCCTTTATGACTATTTAGAAAGTATAGGAAGCGTTATTTAGCGTGCTTATCATGATAATTTTGATTCTGGGAGTTTAGCTGGAATTGGGATTTAAATATGTTTGA
This sequence comes from Sciurus carolinensis, assembly GCF_902686445.1. Taxonomy (NCBI): domain Eukaryota; kingdom Metazoa; phylum Chordata; class Mammalia; order Rodentia; family Sciuridae; genus Sciurus; species Sciurus carolinensis. The sequence goes on along the minus strand of NC_062218.1, from coordinate 90,680,509 downwards.
TTCAAATTAATTATCTTCCTTTCCTTATTTTATTTGTATAAGTCCTCATTATCTATGCAAATATTGTATTACCAAAATATCTTCCAATAATTTGTTCTAACAATGAGAAAGAAAAACAAAGATGACTTACTAAAAGGCATATTGGAAAGATAATGTAGAATCTTCAGAACTATTGACATGACACAACCCATATGTATCAGCAAATTCAATAATGTAGGAAGAAGGATTATTGAGACCTCAATTGGTATTCAAAGTACCTAGAATTGGAGTAGGTACCTTGAATACCTCATTTTAATATTCGCATTTCTGCTCATTTTGATAACATCCAGTCCACATACATTTGTTATTCTACTGTTTATTATATATTTTTAATGTTTTGAAGTACTTACAGTTAATAGCTTGCCCCATTTTACATTGTTGAGTGCTATCACTGAACATATTTATCTTATGTCTCCATATATGAGCAATTTTATCTGGTTGGTGGTCACCATTTTAGGGACATATTACCCTGTGAGTTGAAAATATTACTGTATTTTTCATGTCACCAGAAGGATATTGTTTTTACTAGCCTCCAACTCTGTGCTTTAATATAAATGATATACTTAGTAGTTATTATGAATGAATGACCAAATATTTTTTTCTTCTTTTTCTAATTGAAAAGGTATACCAAAAAAATAGGTAAAAGGAAGAGCAATGATATTTAATGCTCAGATTATGCAAAAAATGGATGCCACACTTTAAGGGTGTTAATGGCTAAATTGATTGAAATTTAGAGTAGATGTGAAGATAATCATATGGATTCCAAACTAGCTTCTAGACCATAAATAAAGCATAAGAATAAAGTGGCAATGAGGCAAAATAAAACTGTAGGAGGTGTTTGGGGGGATGCAACAGAAGGTGATGTTAGGACTGCTGGTTTTCAACATTTATCATTTATTAATGATTCAAAAAATCTGTGAATAGCACATTGGGAAACTTAACAGTGTGTGCTAATCTGGGAGTGTTGTAAGCAGCAGATAATAAGAAATAGAGCTGATCTAACAAAAATGCCATAAATATGGGGAATTTAATTATCATTATGAAGATATATATGCTGTCAATAATAAAAATATAGAATTTATGTAAACAAAATGTCAAAGAATGACCAACAAATTTTGGGAAGTCAGTGTTATTTAATATTTCTACGGTGAGGGTTCAGTAATTTTCATGGTGTCTTATCCCTGGGCTCCTATTTGTCTTCCTTACCGTCTACATAGTTTGGAGTTTGAGTGCTGTCTCAAACTGCCCCCTTCATTATCATCTTTCTGCATATATATATAATAAAATGTAATTATAATGTATATGTGTGTGTGACTGTGTTTGTGTACAATAAATGAACCAAAAAGGAAAAAGGAATAACATGCTAAAAATATTTTTGTTTAGTTGGATCGGGTGGTACACCCCTGTAATCCCAGACACTCAAGGCTGAGGTAGGAGAATTGCAAGTTCAAGTCCAGCCTTGGCAACTTTGCAAGACCCTGTCTCAAAATAAAATCGAAAGGTCTGGGGATATAGCTCACTGTTAAGGCACCCTTGGGTTAACTCCAGCACAGCAAGTAGCAAACAAACAAAAAAATTGTAAATTTATTTTTATCCATAGCATAGTGGTTAAGGGTACAAACTCAAGCCAGACTGTGTGTTTGATTTGTGTTCCACCATATCATCTTGGCCGGGTTCTTCAGTTGCTTTGTGCCTCAGTTTCTTCATGTTTACAATGTGATACTGATCAGTCTATGGGGCTGTTGTGAAGATACGTGAAATGCCTACACAATGAAATGCATTAACTATAATGCTGCTGCTATTATTTTTTTCATTACTTTATGCTTCCCTTCTAGAAAGAGATTGAGCAAACAACATTTGTCAAGAGTTCATGTCTAAAGAGAAATGATGTTACATACTAATTTTTCAGACTTTGAAATTCCTCTTACTGAGAGGTTCTCCTGGGTACTAAACCTCTTCAGTGATATTTTCAATTATATGCGTATAGATACCTCTGGTTGAGTTAAAATTTATTTTAGATTGTGGTATTTTAAGCATCTAGTGCTTTTTCCCAATTAGATAAAAACTATTATCTAAGTGAGCATTGGGTCCTGCTATCATGATAAGGGTTAGAGGTTTTGTCAAAACCTAGACATGGCATAGTGCAATTTAATGTACCATCAGTTAGGCTGGCAGAGGCACTGGCACCACAGGTGTTAGTTGGGTAAGGAGGCAAGATGAATTGATGAGCATTAGGAACAAAATAAGAAAGACTTTCCCCTCTTATCACTGACCATAATGTAGCTAAGTGAACCCTTGGAATAAAATTGAAGCTAAATAATATATAATGTTTATATGTCTTGGATATAGATAACATTAAAAATGATACAGATGAATCAAATATAATATCAACTATTTAGATATGAATATTCATCCTAAATAAAATACTGTTTCCATGAAGTGAATAAAATAATTCCAATTAAAAGAAAGTTAATATTTAATCTTCTTGTGAAACTGATGAGAAAATTTCCATTTATTTGGCCACCCAGAATCCAAAAGAGGCCCATAAACTAGTCTTAAGATGTGCAACTGAAGTCAATTAGATAAACTAGTTCATAGATGTATAGCTAAAGTCAATTATAGAAATAGTTGGCAGACATATGAACAGAGAACTTGGCAAGGGATAGAGAATGAGTACCACAAATAAGCTAGGCTGTCTACCCAACACTAATGTTGAATAGAATCATCTAGATGAGGGTTGAAGAAAATATGAAAAATAAAGCAAATATGATCTGTCCATGAAGAGCAACTACCTGACTGAAAAAAAACTGGGTACTAGGAATCTTTTTAAGTAAATTGGGGGTCCCTTTGTGATATGGGCTTATTAGAAGTAAAGGATCCTCCCTCTCTACCTACCTGTGAGTGAGTTGTGGGGAAATAGAGAAGTGTTAACAAACATTTACTCTAAACTTGGAAAAGCAAGACATCTTTTCCCATTTTTCGGCTTACATTTATGATAATTTAGCAAACAAGGAGTAAAATAATTCACTAGGAAATTGGGTCAATTTAGTGCAGAGAAAATTTAGCTTCTATTTGTTTCTTTACATTACTTTGTAGGTACTACCTCACTCATCAATATATTTATAAGGAACTGACATTTATGTAAGGCCTACAAAATGACAGAAATCAGTATGAAAAGGAAAAAAATATTCAATATTTCATTTCAGTCTAGATTTAACAAAATTCTTTCATAATAACATTCTTCCATGCAAATCAACTGTTACTTTCTTCTTTTAGTAGTGTAGTCCCCAACTTCATCGGAGACACTCGACTGAGGACTAGATTTTCTAGCCTCCCTTACTAGTAGGGATAGCCATATGGTTAGGTTCTGGCCTTCTCTCTATCCCTTTCCTAATTGGAATACAATCAACATGAGCACTAGAGCAACCACTGAGCACCGTAAGTCAGACACCATAGTTTGAAGATGACAGAGCAATAAGATAAAGAGAAGCTGATCTTTTGACACATTTGTGGAAGAGGAGTGCCACACCATCTTATACTTTCACATGAGAGTTAGAAACAAAGTTTTTCTTATTCACTTGGCCTTTCATTTATATTAGTCAAAGTAACACTGTACATATACTCCATTAAAATCCCATAAGCCAGTTCTGTCTACTTTAAAATAAGAACAAATAATATTATTTACCTGCAGTCGTTATTAAGATTAAATTCTGTATTCCTTTCAAAATGCTCAGCATCATTTCTAACATATATTATTCACTCAAGAATATGTTTGATTGTTAACTTTTATATCAACCTCTTCCATATTTCTCTCTCCTGACCTGTTCATTTACTCTGCTAACTTTTAACTTTTGGTTTTATTTTAACCATCTGCCTTCATGACACCCACAATCTGGAAGAAGTCATATAATTATGCAGACCGGACAGGTCAGCCTTAGCTGAATGTTCCAGGCAGCTGGGCTACATGCCAGTATCTTTGAATGCTCCTGGGTCTTTCTTCAGTCTGGAGAACTCCAAGATATAGCCACCTTGCTTAAGTCACTTGCATAAATGCCCTGCCACCGATCAGAGTGAGCATGCTATTCAGAAATCTCTCAATTTCCCATCCCATTTCCTATACCTAGGTAAATCTATACTCACTTGAACTATTTTTTCCCTTCTAATTTCAGAGGCAAAATTATCTTCCTTGCTGTATCTATGATCATATCCTGTTTCTTCCAGGACCTGATTTCAATGAGTCTGTCATAACCCTGTATTTTATTTTTTTCTCATATATATTTTTCACCTAGAAAAACACAAACTGAGACTTTCTCCACCTGTGAGTTTTGTCTTTTATCTGCTCCTTTTACCTATCACCTATCTCTTTCTTCTCCAGAATCAAGCAATTCATTGTCTGTAATTTACTTTTTAATCACCTGATATCTGGTTTCTGCTCTCTTCTCTCTAATGACATTTTTTTCTAGAAATATACTATTAGACAAATATCATGATCCTTTAAGACATTTAGGCAGCATAAAACTTGAAAATTCCTTTCTTGAAAATGTCTTCTTTTGATAACCAAAGCACTGATTACTTCTGCTTTTCCCCTCCATCTTCTTTACGTTAATTTCAGTCTTTTACTTCCTCTCTCTCTCATGTGTTTTAAATACTGATATTTTTTGGTTTCTATCCTTGGGTATCTTCTCTTACTTTCTTGGTTCTCTTCTAATGCCATATGCTGTCTTTTACTGATATGCGCTGTGATTTCCTTAAACATCATTTTATCTTCATGCTTCCTTGTGACAGATTGACTTACTGAAAACCTTTCCAAACCCCTTTTTAGGAGGCTCTATTTAGAGGCTGGAAAGCTAAAACGATATTTCCCAGACACCTTTGCAACCCTTGGCATTTGCTCTAGATTCTGAGAAGCAAATGCATCAAGTGAGAATTGTAAGGTTGATGTGAAATAGGGTTTATGTGGATATTTTGTCAAGTCAAATTTCCTATGTCTTGGGTTTTCCAGCAGAGGCCTTCATAGGTAGTCCTTAATTCCATAGATGTACAAAGGCAAGGCAAAGAGCATCTATTTTGAAATGTCAGATGTATTCAGAATTGGCATCATTCTGAATCTGGTAGATGTGCTGGCAGTTTTTTTGATTCTATTGCTTCCTGATCTTAGCAGATGTAGCTACTGCACTGGGAGAACAGGTTGCTTTTTTTTTTTTTTTTTTCTTTTTCTTTCATTGAAGTTATTGTTTCTGGAAACTTAGCATATAGGCTCTTCATGTCTGTACTGAATTTGTGCATGTTCCATAACCTCAAATACATCTTTTTGTACTTATCCTAACTGGAGTGGATTTTGTGATCTGTAACTAAATCACAAATTCTTGACCAGTTTAACTTCTGAATTTATATCTGTTCTTTAAACATTTTACACCTTTGACCTTACTGACTATTGTATATCTTGGTATATCTACAATGGTTGCAGATGCAATAGACTGAAAACTAAGCACGTTGCCTTTTGTCCACTAATTTATAGTTATTTCTGAATTCCAAAACATTCTAATGACACAAGTGTCTATGTAGTAACTTAATATACTACCTACTGGGCATCTCTCTCACTTCCTACCTCACTGGCTCATATTGCTTCCTCCTTCTTGTCATCATTATTGCTTTACTTGAAGCTCAGGTCCTTTTTGCCCTGGATTTCTGCCATAAATATTCAAGTTCCCTTTTCTTCTATTCTTGCTCTATCCTAATCTAGCTGTATCAGTTCGAACACAGATTTGAAGATGCAACTCTATTGCTTAAAATTCTCTTTGTTGTCTGCAAAGTAGAATATAAAATCTGTAGCATGGTATACAGTACTCTCCTTGAACTGCTATGACCATACCTTAGGTTAATCCCTGACTCTTCAAACCTCAAACCCTTTCTATTCTGAACTGCTTATAATTTCCTGAAAACACCAGGCTTTTCATGTCTCTATGTTTTTCTCCTTTTACTTTCTTTCTTTATGTAACCTTTTAAACCTTGGGAACTGAAACTTTGAGGGTTTTGTCATATATTGCTAAAGCAATTTCCTTAAAGATTAGGTAGGCATGGGATTGGCATTCCTTTTAATGATTGGAGGGAAAGAATTATCCTTGCAACAAATAATTATAAGATTTATGCTGTTTCAGAGTTTTGGATAGTTTTAATGACTTTCTCAAGATTTCCCAAAATGGCATAGCTGGTATGGGTCACAAATTTGGGTTTTATTATACAAACCCACTGCTTCTTTTTTCACCATAACTGAAATGGAAGACAATAGAATGAAGTGAATGGTTGGAGAATAAATATGAAAGGGGTAGGGGTTTTGGACCCCACTGGTGTAAATGTTTCCATATTTCTCATATAGTAGCTTTCTTAAGAGCCTTTCCAAACAAGATGAATAATTTCAACATTCAACTTTTAGGGTACATAGGCTCTTGAAAAATTTTAATGATCATTTCTTTTAAAATATTCAGAATAGACACTTCCTGTTAACTATCGATTAAAGACTATCTATTTCCAAGCAGAAATGGAAGAACATTGCCTAAAATATACTTATCTTCAAGTTTTCTTATAATACTAGTGATATTTCAATTCAAGGACAGATAAATGATGACTAGTGTAGTATTTTCTTTTGCAGAGATGGAGAAATTGAAGGAGAAAGAAGTAGAATGATTTGTTCAAGGTTATAGAGGTATAGTAGACAGCACAATTTCTCTTCTTCAAGAACACTTGTTATTTGCCTTGATTTTTTTAAAAAGTGAAATCAACAGCTTCACATCAGCCACTGATCAGGTACCAGATGGCAAAAACTTTCAGTTGCTACCACCTAGGGCTATATTCAAACCAATGAAAGGCCTGTATCTCATTATCGGTCCCTTGAGCTCTCCATTCTCCCACATGATACTGTCCTTTTCAAGTAGAAAAGTGACATTATTTTAAAACTGCCCTTGTTTCAAATAACCAAAAGATTTCTATAATTTAAACAGGTTTGTCCTTTTAGTTTTTTCATTTTGTATGACATGATTAAGCTTGCATTTGATACCACTGCAACAGAAATTAACAACAAAAATTAAACCAAACAATATCACACCAAAATCTTGCTTCTCTATTAAAAACTATAGGTGATTAAATAGGGCTGCCAGATTTAGCAAATAAAAATATTTAATATTCAGTTAAATTTGAAATTCATATGAACAATTGTTTTTAGTTTACATATGGCCCAAACATTCAACAAAACATACTTCTAAAAGTTATTTTTATATCTGAAGTACAGTTAAATGGAAGTCCTATATTTTATCTGATGTCTCTATGAATGAAGAAACAATAGTTGAAATAATTTTGTATAACTAAAAACACAAGGATGTATATGCTGCTCAAAAAAGTATGTTATGGCTGGGCATAGTGGCATATACCTATAATCCCAGCAATTTGGGAGGCTGAAGAGGGAGGATAGCAAGCTCAAGGCCAGCCTCAGCAACTTGCAGAGGCCCTGAGAAATGTAGTAAGTACCTGATTCAATTAAAAAAAGAAAAAGGAAATAAAAAAAGGGCTGGAGGTAAAGCACCCCGGGTTCAATCCCCTGTGCCAAAATAAATAAATAAATAAATAATAAAAAGTGTGTTGTGAATGTTCACTAAGTTATTCTGTGGGAATAGCAATGCCTCATAATCACTCATAATCATCATAAAACTGGAAAGTTATGAAAAGTAAAAGGTCTATTGTTTTGGTTTAGAAATGGAATTATGTTATACTTTGCTAGCATGAAAAAAAATGTAGTGCAATAAAAGGGATTCTGTTTTTTTTTTTTTAAGTTCCTCTTATAGAAATAGAACCCATGAAATTGTTCAGCAATTGTTTTTCATTTTTTTCAAATAAGAAAACATGCTGTTCCTAGTTGGAAAACTACTGGGTAAGTTTTAGGTTCAGCAGTGTTGTGCACTGAATGACAAACTCAGAATGACTGTACGTATAGCTCTTTTATTCTCTCTGTCAGATAACTGTGAAGGAAGAAGTGTAACTATTACTGTGAGTATGTTTCAGTGATGTTTATTATTAAAAGTTAGAACACAGATAAAGGGATAATCTGGAATCCTTTGCTTAGGAACAGATTTCATACTTAATTTTTTTCTTTAATCTTACTTTGAGAGCAATGAAAGAAATGTGACAGCTAATACTTCAACTTTCTAATATGTAAGCATGTGAATTCAAGTCACATAGCCATGGTAACAAGGACATTAGTGGTAAATATAAAGAGTACATTAGAATCCCTTTTGGGTGTATATTCTTATCTTGATCCATAGAGATTTATACATCTAACATCCTTTAACATTCGTGAATATAAATCTCTGTCGCTGAGGAAAGATCATAAATCCTTGTAATTCAAGATGTAAGTATTCCCCTCTCTAAGGGCTAGTTTTATGAAAACCAACAAAAGCAATGAAATGGAGAGTTCAGGGAGCTGACATTATGCTCTTAACCTAAGATAATTTAATAGAGATAGCAAAAGATTTTTGAATTGTAAGCTATGCATTCTGATGATCATTGTTATGTGAGTACTGATTCTGTCCCTTACACTGTAGCCATAGTTAGTATTGTAACCCAGCTGTTATTAGAAATGTGAATCCACTTTGTTGTACTTCATACCTTTTCTTTTGAAGTGTAGAAGGAAATAAAATCTATCTCGAATGTACTCCCAGACATTTTTCTTCTGAAAATTCAGGATGGTTGAATACCTTTAGTGAATACTATTTTTCCCCAAATAATAAACACTTGGCAATATAAAATGTCCTCATAAAAGTACATTAGGGAAGACATTTTTCAGTGCTTTGCATGATAAAGTTTTATTTTATGAACCTGATTATATACTGACTTTGGAATTCATGTTTTAAGCAAGTTGTCTCATTAAATGATTCAAATAATTAAAATTGTGTCTATATATTCATACTAATCTTAAATATTCAAATTGAGACTGGTTATTTTATTCCCAGAAAGCTATATTATTTTGAAATAAAATGATCTTTTGGGTGGTGGGGACAGCAGGTGCCAAAGAATTATTGCTTTAAGTCAGCAAGCTGAAGAACAAGGGCTTATGGTTTGAATGGATTCCCACAAGAAGCATGTGTTGGAAACTTATTCCCAATGCCAGAGATGGGAGGTGGGGCCTAGTGGGAGGTATTTAGGTTGTAAGGGCCCCTCTCTCTTGAATAGATGATTTCTGATTATAGTAGGGGTTGAAGCTGTGAGGTCAGCCTGTTGTTCTCTTGCCTATTCAACCTGCACTTTTCACCATGGATGACACAGTGAAAAGGTCCTTGCCAGATACCAGTCCCTTGGTCTTGAACTTCCCAGCCTCCAGAACTGTTAGAAAAAAAATCTCTGTTCTTTACAAATTGCCCAGTCTGTGCAATTCTGTCACAGCTACACAAAATGGACTAAGACAACTATCAAAGCCAAATCTTCAGTGACATGTGGCTGAGACTGAGAAGATCTGGGGTGGCAGAAGTTTCATGCACACTTCAAAATAATGAAAAACAGTTATTGGGAAAATGTCATGTATTCACAGCTCGCTCTACATGCTGCTTCTAATCTTATTTGTACAAGTGCAGGCAAAAATCCACTAACAACAGAGATCGTCTCCTTCCCTGTGTTACGATTTAGTATTGATTGCTATGCAGAAAGGTTGACATGAATCCTAGAATGGGTTTAATTACAAGTATACACAATAAAGTAATTGGCAGGATAAGTAAGGGGTTAGTTAGCAAGTTTGTTTTTTTTCAAAATCACAATTTCTACTTGATCAGCAGTAGTAATCAACAAGGAAAGAAAAAAAAGTGTCCCCAGTCCAATTTAAAATTAATTTCTGCCTTTCTGATTTAGCCAATTCACACAAAAGCATTTCAATGCCTCTATATTATCTTGGTACACATTTCACTACTGACTTCATAAATTCCAAGCCAGAAAATAAAATTAGAATGAGTTATGGAAAAGAAGAATAGTATGGTTTCCCCATTAAATAGCATGAAGAATTGACCTCCCCAACTTATACCAGTATGATATCAGGCATCTTATTATTATGAATGTCAACATTTTTGCATTTTTGATAGTTTTTCCAATAGTTTTAAAAATTTAGCTCAGTGGTATCTTTTTCACTGATGGCTTTTATATTGTAAATAGAAGTCTCAGATATGAGAGTGAAACTTTGTTTCACAACATGTTTCTTTCCTCATTGGTCTATTATGTTTCACTATCTCACTTTGTTCTGAAGACACAAATTGGTTTCTTGGGTCATGCTGTTATTAATATGATTTTTTAAAAAAATAACTGAATTTAACACCAAGGTCAGTTGAGAAAACTGGCAAAATGAAAATGATAATTCTTGGTGTGAAAACCTCGAAAAGTGAAATAGAATAAACAATATTCTTTGCTTACTTCAAAATGTCTGAAATATGTTGGTCTTATTGACAGTGCAATACAGCAGAAGAAAAACTTGCCAAGGCATCTCTGTTCCTATTAATTGTTCATTCGAAAGTATGCTAGGTAGCCAAGATATACTTCATTGAATTTATTTAGATTTTTTTCTAAGCCTGGTTTTTTCTCCCTATTACAGAATTATTTTCTCTCATACATCAAAGTAGTATTTTGCTATAAAATTAATAGTAACTATTTATCTTTTATTTTATATTTTGTTTTAGTTGTAGGTAGACATAATACTTTATTTTATTTTTATGTGATTCTGAGAGTTGAACCCAGGGTCTCATGCATGATAAGCAAGTACTCTACCACTGAGCCACAACTCCAGTTCCAGTTTCTATTTATTGATTAGCATTTTTTTCTTTTGCCATTTTGAGTTTCCTGTTGCTTTTTGTGAAAAACCTTTTTCTTGAACTTAACCAGTCATGAATAGTCTAATTTGGAGTAAATAAAAGTGATTATAAAACTTTACGAGTAATGTAACTTGTAAAGTCTTATAAATATGAAGATTGGTCTTTTAGTTAGTCATTAATTATCAGTCCTAATGAAGCATAGTAGGTACTTACTAAATATGAGTGACTGGCAACTAGTGAAAATGCTAACCAGTGGGTATTAACTTGAATTTTACCTGTGTTGACATGATTACATAGGAAATAGTAAAGAAAATTTGTCTAGATATTTTTTCCTTATACATATATATTTCATTATATATATATAATCCACATATACATATATATAAAATCCACATATTTTAGAGTCTATGTTTTTATAATATGTATTTTATATTTTTTCTTTTGAAAAAATCCTGTAAATAAGTATAAAGAAATGCAAGGAATGATATAATGAGGTTTTTTGGTAAAAAATTAATATTATTTTCAATACCAAAACCTACCAGTTTGGTTGATATATATCAACATTATGAGCAAAATTTGATTTGAATAACTGTAAGAGCAGAGTTGTTGCATTTTAAGATTCAGGTGCTCTGAACTAAAAGGAACAGAATCCTATCTACCTGTGTGACTGAATCAGGGAGATTGATATTTTCTGAGCACTAAATGCTATAAACAGCACATTTAAAGCACAGAGTCATTGTATGATTAAAAATAAAAGGACTTTTAACAAAAATGGCTCCCTGAAGCAGACTGGAATTCACATGACAGGAAAATGTAAAGAAGTTCATTTTTCTTTACATCTAAGGAATAGTAAATTATGGAACAGTGATTTCACTGCATGTCTACATTAGAATTTCTGTGAACATAGATTCCATGCTTAGTTTGAAAGAGCATATTCGTAGTGTCATTATTCATTTTCCATGGAAAACAGAAATAAATTTTCCAATATTCGAACTTAGAATAACATGGAAAAATATTCTTAGATTGTAGTATGACAGTTAAAGTTTTAAAATCATAGTTTTAGAGAATTTGGATTATACGAAATTGCAACAATTTCCTGAATTAATTGGAACAAGGAAATTTAGAAACATAACAAAGAATAAATGATTTAATCTGATTCTCACAATACTACTACATTTAAACTCATCAGGGCTTACATCGTTGATCAAATACAAACTACAATGTTAGCTATCAGAAATATTTTTGTAACTATCTAAGGCAATTATTTGGAAGCAAACACACACACGCACACATACACACACACACACACACACACACACCAAAACCCAGAAGTAATAGACATTTGATTATACAGAGAAGTCACGATCATTTTATATAAACTAAATGAAATAGAAATGACTTGTATAAAATCTTACATAATACCTTCACTAATAACCAAAGCAATAATATTTAAAACAACAACTAAACAGATGAACTGAGGGGAAAAAAAAAAAGAAATGAACAAAATTAATAAATTTGAGAAAATAAAAATATATATATAATTTAAAAATTTATTTCCCCAGGACATTTGAAAATAATTGTTTCCCATGACATTCATGGAAATAGAAATTTTGATGATGTTATAAGACCAATGAGCTTGTTTAAACTGCCACAATTTTAAATATTTTAAAAATAGGCAAGGCAGTTTTAGAAATCAATATTTAATTGCATTTTTACTTATATGATGATATTTTTGTAGTAGTTTAGTATTTGTATTCTTTCCGAGGTATAAAGAGTAAAAATTTAAGGATATTCTTTTCTTGAATGTCCATAGACATTTTTTTTTTTTTTTTTTTTTAGTTTGTTCATCTTTATTGCTGATTAGTATTACATTGTACAGATAAACCACAGTTTGCTCATACTTTCAACTGTCCTTGGACACCTGAGTTATTTCCAGATTGAGATATTATGAACATTCCAAAGAAGAAAGTATTCATGCGAACATATGTTTCTATCATTCTAAATGGTGAAAAACTGAAAGCGTTCCCCCTAAAAACTGGAACAAGGCAGGGATGCCCTCTTTCACCGCTTCTATTCAACATCGTCCTTGAGACTCTAGCCAGAGCAATCAGACAAACCAAAGAAATTAAAGGGATACGAATAGGAAAAGAAGAACTCAAACTATCCCTGTTCGCTGATGACATGATTATATATTTAGAGGAACCTGGAAATTCCACCAGAAAACTTTTAGAACTCATAAGTGAATTCAGTAAAGTAGCAGGTTACAAGATCAATGCTCATAAATCCAATGCATTTTTATACATAAGTGATGAATCTTCAGAAAGAGAAATTAGGAAAACTACCCCATTCACAATAGCATCGAAAAAAATAAAATACTTGGGAATCAATCTCACAAAAGAGGTGAAAGACCTCTACAATGAGAACTACAGAACACTAAAGAAAGAAATTCAAGAAAACCTTAGAAGATGGAAAGATCTCCCATGTTCCTGGATAGGCAGAATTAATATCGTCAAAATGGCTATACTACCTAAAGTTCTATACAGATTCAATGCAATTCCAATTAAAATCCCAATGATGTACCTCGCAGAAATAGAGCAAGCAATTATGAAATTCATCTGGAAGAATAAAAAACCTAGAATAGCTAAAGCAATCCTCAGTAGCAAGAGCGAAGCAGGGGGTATTGCAATACCAGATCTTCAACTCTACTACAAAGCAATAGTAACAAAAACGGCATGGTATTGGTACCAAAATAGACAGGTAGATCAATGGTACAGAATAGAGGACATGGACACAAACCCAAATAAATACAATTTTCTCATACTAGACAAAGGTTCCAACAATATGCAATGGAGAAAAGATAGCCTCTTCAACAAATGGTGCTGGGAAAACTGGAAAACTATATGCAATAGAATGAAACTAAACCCCTATCTCTCACCCTACACAAAACTCAACTCAAAATGGATCAAGGACCTCGGAATCAGACCAGAGACCCTGCATCTTATAGAAGAAAAAGTAGGTCCAAATCTTCAACTTGTTGGCTCAGGATCAGATTTCCTTAACAGGACTCCCATAGCACAAGAAATAAAAGCAAGAATAAACAACTGGGATAGATTCAAACTAAAAAGCTTTCTCTCAGCAAAGGAAACTATCAGTAATGTGAAGAGAGAGCCTACAGAGTGGGAGAATATCTTTGCCAACCATACCTCAGATAGAGCGCTAATTTCCATAGACATTTTAAGAGAGGAAAAAGTTCCTCAAGATTCATAGAAATAGCACAAAATTTTTTGAGAAAATTTTACTTCTATAAAAATCCCATGTTTAACTAAATATGCATAAACATCACAGATAATTATTAGAATAATTGTAATTCCTATGTAAATATTCTCAATGCAAGTTTCATGAATACACTTCTGTAGTTTTGTTAAACTACTTTTAGCTTTAAAATTTTATCTTTCATAATTGTTGACTTTGTCGAGTTTGGATAAACAATGACATAAATTAAGCTGGAATGGATTTGAATATAACCTAACATATATCTGTAATTTTGCATCAGTCTTTTGAAGATCAAGTCCAAGTTATTTTGGCAAAGCCCGAGTGAAATCTGAATTCCTTCAATTCTTGAACCATTAACCTTACATACTGCCTATATTCTGTTGCTCTTACAGAATGTTCTGCTCTCAAACTTGGTTTTAAATATAATAGTAAAGAAGCATTTTGCTTAAAGTGATCTCACAAAAAAACCCTGTTAAGGTAAAGAATATGTGTTTGTAGCATAAATATTATCTTCCCAAAATGGTGGACAATACTCTGAAGCAGCCTTCAAAAGACGGTTTCTAGTCCCTTCTGTGGCAATAATCAGGAGTAGACCTACAACATTGCCTATAACCTCTGTTTCTCTCTGTCTCTCCATTTTAGAATTTTATTCTGCATAAAGTAGTTGGATCTATTTTGGTTCTAACAGGTCATGTAAGTGTCATACTAAGAATTATATTTAACTCTAACAATTGTCTGCTTCCCTGACTACTGCACTTAATTTGATCTACAAGTAGCCTGACCCTTCTACCCAAAGAAAAAGAAAAATTTCTTAAAGAACTAAAATATTTGTAAGGGCTCTGTCCTGACCCATTATATTTGGAAGGCCCACATTTCAAAGAGCTTCTGAGAAATCTTTTCTCCATCTCCTGATAGAATTGTATTTTAGCCCTGAAGTAGAATATGGTGCAATTCATTGCAATAGTTAAATATGATAAATACAGACATATGAAAAAGTAAATATGACACAAAAATACACATATTCAATGTATACACACCTATTTCAGCTGTGCAGAGGTAGGTGAAATGGTTAACCCTCAGCACACATATGCATGTTTAGAATACTTTATGTTTCATCTGAATAACATGTGCTGAGTTCCTGATGCAGTTAGGAAAAAAAATAAACTCAGTTCACATCTTCCTTTCTTATCAGTCTTAGTAAAGGAGAGAGTCCCTGTGTGGAGAGGAAAATGAATGAGCTGTCTTGGATTTACTTCTTGTAATGAAGTACAATGATCTATTTGTTTTCTCTTAGTATGTATAGTTAACTTTCGGGATACTTAATATTTGGTGAGTGTTCTACTGTCACTTTCTCTTTGATACGTTTCTGCCAACTTTTTGTTTTTATCAAACTGAGAGAATGCTATAAAAGTTGTTCATCTCATGCTCACTTGACAGTTCTCTAACTTTAGAGGTTAGAATGGTTAATAAAACTAGCATGTAAATTTTGGGAAAATAAAAAGCAAAATATGTAAAGATTATTTTGCTGTTTGATATATAATAATATCACTACTGTTTTGAATTCTTAAGTACACAATATCAGTGGTACTGTTATTTTCAACTTTATTTTTCATCATAGGCAACTCGATTTTTCTGTATAATCTACAGTAGTTTCATTTTGTTTCATCTTTAATCTATTGATGTAATAGGTTACTTCATTCATTCAGCAACATTTTGGTGAAATTAAACACAAGTATTTGTTGTTTCAGGGACAATAAAAAATACTGACTGCGGATTTGAGGGTAATATCACCATTAACAAAAAAGTATTCATTTGACACAATGTATCACTCCAGATAAAAAATAAACTAGGTAAGTTTATCTTTCCTTTGGTACCTAGAAATTTTGGAATGCAAAAGTGGAGATTTCTGATGGTCTTCACAGAAAACTTGATCTTTTTGAATGTAATGATTATTCTAAAACTTTTAGTGAAAATAAGACATACCAAGTTAAAATAGTTATTAAAATTGTTTAAAATGTATAAAAATTATAAATGCACAATTTGAATGATTATACTACTTGAATTGTGTAGGATTTGGCAATAATAAAAGATATGTTTGAAGACTGAAAGAGTAAACATAAAACTGTAATAACTCTCCTTGTTTTTAAAGTATGTTTTCTAAATTCATCATATGTAAAATATATACAAATATATGTATATTTGAAATGTGAAATGAATACATCTGAATGACTGGAAGATTTTTTTTCCAGAAATAACTTCAGACTCAAAGTAACTCAATATGTGAAATGGAAAACATATTTTTGAACCTGACAGAAAAATAACTACATTGTGATAGTTGTAATTCAGTTAACATTTTTGTCTTTAAAAAAACTTTTCATTTATTTCTTTATCTAGTAAGCAAATGATGTTCATTTGGGCCTACCAGATAGAGAAAATTATTGGAGAATGCATTTGGAATTATTGATTATTCTAAAGCATAGTGAGAGTTGTTGAAAGAACTGAACTGGGGGAATGAGTTGAGTTCTTACCTCTGATGATTTTGCCCTTTTCTTCTCTAACCATTCTTCCTCCCCTTCCAAACCTTTTAAGATAACAGGAATGAACACAATTCAAGAATGTTACTGAAAAACATTTGTAACAACGTGTAATAATGAGTCAAGGAAAGCATAAAATTGCGTATATTTATCAATCTAATAATATTTACTTTCGTTGATGTCAGAGAGAAGATTGGATCACAGGTTAGTGTCAAATCACAGAAGGCAGTGTAAGTGCAGGATTGAGACTTTGCCTGAATTCTTTAGCTATTAGGAGGAATAACAATAGCAGACTCAATGTCCTTTGCTGCACTCCTGCTTCCCTGTCCTCAAGAGATTGCTTGATTTTTTTTTCTGTTTTAGATTTTAATTCTCCCTCCCTTGGGGTGGACTTTTTTTTTTATTTTTTATTTTTTTGGTACTAGGAGTTGAATTCAGGTCTTAACACATCATAGACAAATGCTCTACCACTAAGCTACATCCACAGCCCTTTAGTTTTCTTGTAGTTTTGTCCCTTTCCCTTCTGTTTTTCAAATTCAGGTCATATCTTTTAGGGTCTGTATTGCTGAACATAGCTATGGGGTGACTGATTTAGCAAATTTGTTCCAATTGTTTTATTGGTATCTATTAACATGATAAAATTTTCAATCCTGATAGCATATTTAAAATGCAAGCCCATGGTTCAAAACAGGAACTTTCCTTCTCCATGACCAGATGATGTGAGACAGCTAGCTATTGCACCTGCAAAGAATGTTTAGGAAGCTGTAAAGAGTGAGAAGACATTCTTAATCATTACTGGGGAAAAGTAAGACCAGTTCTTTTATAAGGGAGTGTAAGTGGAAAGATTTGTGAAGTTGAAATAAGGCAAAGTGATAAACTGTGTTTTAAACATGTCAAACATTATATATACTCTAAACATAAGTTTCTAATACTAAGAAATACAGAGATTTCTTAAAATTTGGTCAAATAGCTAATTCAAGATTTAGAGAAGCCCAATTTAGTAGTGGATTCTCATCTTAGGTAAGTCTGTTATGATTTTGTCAAACACTTTGAAAGGAACAAGTATTTTATCATGAGCCTAAATTTGCCTTCTGGCTAGTGCAGGCTCCATGAACATTTTTTTGTTTTATTTTGGTGTGTGTGAAACTCTTAAAGGGGTTGGATAAAATTCCACATTGTCTGGTAGGTAATGAGTCTGGGTTGGATCAAATCTTGTCAGCCTCAGATTAGAGTTGACCCTATCTTTAGGGTCACATTTTCCAATCCTTACACCACTTTACAGGCTTCAGTGTGCATGAAATTATAAAACACAAAGCATGAGAAAATATCTCCCAGGTTGTTTTTGTGGCAAGATAGCCCAGAGAAATAAAGTGATTTTCAGCTCTCTGAGTTTTATTACTTTTTGGAGAAAGAAAATTTGGTTAGGGTCAGTTTTCAAGTTTAACAGTTCATCAGCCCATAATTGCACTCATTATTACTGCAGCCAGCTTTATATTGGAGTTTGATTAATAACGATATGCACTTCAGTAACGCTTTCCATTAAGTGGCACTAATTACACTGTAACTGCTGTTCAACAACCAAGCAAGTGTAACTACAATGTCATTTTCATGGAGCCAGATTTGCTCATAAGGGTACTTTGATAATGCTAATGTGGAAGTGGAAGTAACAAAGTGTGGTGACAAAGTTGTTATTGCTTTAAATTCTATAGACATAAAAACATGGCATTCCGAGGTTCCCATTGGTAGGAAAAACTTTTGATATGGACTCAGTAAAACTCTTTGAAGTGTAATTAGCATGCATTATTTGCTTGGAAATACTTTCAGTACTAAGGAGCCTGATTGTTAATATAAAAGGAAAGGATTTAATGGGAAGACTAGGATCAAATCTTCATTCAACTCATTTGTTACTCTGATCCTGGGCAAAATAGTTATCCTCTCTGAAATTACTACATATGTATAATGATGCCTGCAGCTATATTTGTGGTGTTAAGATTAAATGAAACACAACGTGTGTGAGAATTCCTAATTTGGAACCTAGTCCATAAATTGCTCTTTTATCTTTAATGATGATGTGTTGGGTAGGGTAATAAAGAATGGACACTTGCTCTTGAGTAAACTTTCTACATGAATCAAGATTCGTTAAATAAAGCTGTGAGTGGTGGCACACACCTGTAATTTCAGTGGCTCAGGAGGCTGATGCAGGAGAATTGCAAGTTTGAGGCCAGCCTCAGTATCTTAGTCAGGTCCTAGGAGGCTTAGTAAGACTCTGTCTCAAAATAAAATTAAATAAATAATAAATAAAAATTAAAAAGAACTGGGGGTGTGGCTCAGTGGTTAAGGGTCCTTAGGTTTGATTCCTGGTAACAAAACAAACAAATAAACAAACAGAAAGATTAGCTAAATAATAATGCTTTAATAATATATATCCCAATAAGGGAAAAAGTGTTAAATTCAAATCAGAAAGTACACAAATTAGTCACCATTGTATACAAAAGCAGAAAAATCAAAACTATAGGAAGGAGGGAAAGTGTCTAAGTTTGATTTGCAAGGTGGGCTATACAGAGGATCATCCATATTTGAGAGGGACAGAGGCAAAAATTTCAACAAAATATGAAGGAAGAATAAAAACTAGAAAAAAAAAAAGCAACTTGAGGTGGAAAAGTACACAAAATAGTGAACATCTGTTACTTAAGAATGACTGGACTTTTCTGATAAACGCCAAATTCTTCCTCTCCCAAATGTTGTTGAAGAAAACAGAATTAGAGCCCATACAGAATGGATTTTTGCATACCCTAGAGCAGGAGATAGGATGTTTTAGAAAGAGAAACCTTAGGGAGTGGGCAGTGTTTCTGTGACTGTAACAGTCCAGTTGGCCAATAATGCAATAGTGAGTCATGATAGGACAACTGAATTAGAATTCTTGCAGAAAATCAGAAATATTTGGTAGAGAGGTCAGATAATCAAAATAGGATCACAATATGTTTATACCGTATATGTCTCCCCACTATTTCTTTCATCTGAACACTTCCACTTCAAAAAATTCATCTGCTCATTAATCATCTTATGAAAGATTATATTCAACATATGTGGTGGGCCTTGGTGTAAAGGTGGTATGCAAGAAACACTAGGAGAAGTCACTTTGATATGACTGTAGTTCTGAGTGGTGGAATATTGCACAAATGATAAAAATGAATGACAAGGAAAAAAGAAAGGAAATATCAAATGGTGTTCCTCTTTTCAATTATGAGACCTTCCATTTCAGTGATGAAATTTCCAGAGATTTTATTCCAATGAATGAAAATGAGTGAATTATTGCTGGTGCTCAACCACATCATTTAGAAACAAAGTTTAAGGCACATGTAGTTGAATGGGTAAAATCACATGAGTTAATGTCAAGGGGTTGGTGTAACAAGAAATAATAGAAGTTGACGTACTTACTGACAAGAATGGAATTTGAATGGAAACCAGCATTACTACTTATTATCTGATAATCACAGTAATAAAACATGTGGCTCTGACTTCCTTGGTTATAATAAAATTTCAATTTTATTTCAGCTTGTTGAAGCAGTTTTCATGTCGTCCTTCAACAAATATGATCAACATACTACAGTGACACAGCCACATCAATATTTATAGCGGCTTAATTCACAGTAGCTAAACTACAGAACCAAACTAAATGGCCTTCAACAGATAAATGGACAAAGAAAATGTGATATATATATATATATATATATATATATATCTACAATGTACATATATATATACAATGATATCCATATACCATGGAATATTACTCAGCATTGAAGAAAAATGAAATGATGGCATTTGCTGATAAATGGAAGGAGCTGGAGAATATAATGCTAAGTGAAATAAGCCAACCAAAAAAATCAAAGGCTGAATGTTTACTCTGATATGTGGAAGCTAATTCACAATAAGTAGGGTGGGGGAATAGGGAAGAATAGAGTTACTTTATATTAGGTAGAAGGGAGTGAAGGAAGTAGAAGGGGTATGGGGGAAGGAATGATAGTAGACTGAAACAGACATTATTACCTCATGTACATATATGACTGAATGACTGATGTGATCCTGTAATATGTACAATCAGAAAAATGAGAGATTACACCCTATTTATGTATTATCTATCAAAATGTACAAATGCATTCTAGAAAATAGACATGACAAGTGTACAACTAATTAGAACAAATAAAATAAAATAAATTTAAAAAATTTTTTGGACTCCAATTTATCTAATATAACAGTGAGGAAATTATACATTCCCATGACACTGATGTATGATGGGAAAGAGTAAAACCAAGAAGGTGCTGAACCACCCAAAAAAACAAGAGTCACCACCCCAGAGGAAGACTCAAAACCATCTGGAGCCAAAGCTGGGCTTGGAACATTCATCTTCTTGTGGAATACATTATTACTATTTAGCTCTCTGTCTATATAACAAAATATGATGCTATCACAGAATTGTGATTATTTAGAAACAATGAGTTTAGTGTTCTTACATGTTCACATCTCTTTAGCTATTTGACTTTTGAAATACTTTTTTCTCAAATAATTCACTAAAAACACTTATAAATAAAATTTAAAGATGACAAACTATACTTGTATTAATTAATTAAAAATAGTTTTACATAAATCCAGTTAAAATAAATATCATAAAAACGTGAGTTGGGATTGTTGGGAAAACTGGTACCTGAAGAATTTCTTTTGAGAATGAGTCAACAGCAAACAGAACATGAAGGATAGATGGCTTATTAATTGAGAGTATAATACAAATCAATTATATAATTAGTTTGTCTACCAGTTATAATTAATGTAGTCTCTTTAAAAATTTTACAAAAGAATAGAATTTTAATCATACATGGCAAGAATTCTATGAAAATATACTTTCATGTGTAGAAAAACTAAAGTTATTCAACATTGAAAACACAACCTTTTACTTGTATAAAGATCCATTTGTTGATAAACTCATTCATATTTTGATAAACACAGAGCCTGATCTACCAGTTTCATATATTTGTACCTTTGACTTCAGTGCCACAATAAATTCCTACCTTGGGGAGTTTTAAATAGCAGGTATTAAAAATTTCTGAAAGTAAATAGGTGTTCATTATTCCACAACTCTCTGAAAGTTAAAAATGAAAACACAGAACATTGTTTTATGTTCACAATGACAATAGATGGGAGAAAAAATGCCAAAATTTCCCTACATTACAGAGCTGAATCTTGAGTATGGTTCATAGACCCCTCAATCAGTATGATGTTTGGGTAATTGCCTCATGGAGCATGTGGAAGGAGGGTTGGTTATATATTAACTTGAGAATGTTTTAATAAAACATATTATTTAATAAAATTTAAAATCATATTTAAAAATATGATTTAAACAAACCTGACTTTGAAATTATTCACATTTTCAGTTTTAATTGTCTCTTATGTATAACATTTACAGTCTGATATCATTTTATTTGCTCTACATTTTCCTATAACTAGTAATCCATAGGGGTAATCATTTGAAATTGTACTAAAACTCATGTGCAACCTAAATGTCTTGTATGTAGGAGTACAGACTTTGCTAATTCTCCAGGTTGAAACCATGACTCCAACAGAGTTCTATTTACCTTGACACTTTCTCACTCTCCCTTCTCCTATTTCATCAAATCATCTTTATGGCTCTTGGAGCAGAATTCTACTTTATCAGGAAATTGTAATGAAGCATTTCTTTAATTTTCAATGGTCCTATGAAGCTGTTATGGTTTGGATGTAAGGTGTCCCCCAGCAGCTCATGTGTGAGTCAATACAAGAAGGATTAAGGGTGAAATGATCGGGTTATGAGAGACTTAACCCAATCACTGAATTAATCCCTTGATGGGATTAACTCCCTGATAACTGAAGGCTGGTAGGGTGTGGCTGGAGGAGGTGGGCACAGGGAGCATACCTTTGGAATATATATTTTGCATCTGGCAAGAGGAGTTTCTCTCTCTTTCTCTGCTTTCTAATCATTATGTGAGCTGCTTCCCTCCTTCATACACTTCCACCATGACTTTCTGCCTCATCTTTGGCTCAAAGGAATGAAGAAGGCTGTCTATGGACTGAGACCTCTGAAACCTTGAGCCCTGCCTAAATAAACTTTTCCTCTTCTAAAATTGTTCTTATAAGGTTTTTGGTCATGGCAGTGAGTGAAAAAGCTGATGAAAACAGGTCCAGAATGCTTTATTTAAAAAATCTAAGAAACAATCAAAACATTTAAAGAGTATCATTTAAATAAAGAGTTTGAAATGTCTTTCATATTGCTTGATTTTTTATTTCTACTTTTCAATTGTTCTCTCCCCATATATGTCATCTACTGATTTCTTGATAGATTTGTTTGTCAGAAATGTATATCTGGAGAGAAATCATTGTTTTTATTTATGTTAAATTATAGCATGCAAATTGAAAATCCAAATGAACATTTATGTACGTTGCTATTGTTATATGCAAATAAGAATATGCAAATTGTACTGAGCCTTATAATTTTACAGCCATAATTGTGGTTTATATACTATAACTCTCTCTATACATATTTTTCATGTCTTCTTAAACTCTCTTGCCTCAGACTTTAGGTTCTGCCCACACAACCCAGCTCTGCATAGAGTCCAATCAATTTCATACTGGTACAAATTGACACTGACTTATAGTTGATTGCATACCTCTAACCTTATGCTTGTAGCATCTTGGTTTGCACCAAAACATGATGCATCTCAGGACTACTCAGTGTCTTTGCATGCATAAACTAGATGTATGTGAGTTAAAACGTGTGTGCTGAACCAATTGGAACCAAGAGGTCTATGGAATGACCTGAGGGATACAGGAACCAGTTGATAAATTTTTTCCCTACTCCTGAGGAGCAACCAACCAAAAAGCAGTTGTTGATAAGGTCACTGGAAGTTGGCCCCAGTGAAAACAATTAATCACTTGTTTTTGAAATAATGCACTGGTTAGCTGTATGATACATCTTTTTACTTGTACATTCTTTTGGTCTCATG
Organism: Sciurus carolinensis; assembly: GCF_902686445.1. Lineage (NCBI taxonomy): Eukaryota > Metazoa > Chordata > Mammalia > Rodentia > Sciuridae > Sciurus > Sciurus carolinensis. The sequence goes on along the minus strand of NC_062218.1, from coordinate 90,656,794 downwards.
TCTCATTTCTATCATTCCTCCTTGGGACTGAATCTTCAACAGAAGTACAAAGTTTCAGACTCTGCTCTCCAGGGAACCCAAATTAAATTGGTACTAAGGATGACCCTTGATGACAAAACTTATGGGTTCATTGGCAATAAGGATTCATTTGCTGATGGTATTTGATGATGCTGTTTCATGAATTTATCTGTCTCTGATACAGAAGAATTGTATTAGAACCAGCATATATTTCATTTCATATTGCCACATCTAATTTGTTCAATATCATCAATATAGTAAACCTATTGATATTCTGTAGAATATCAAGATGATCCTGTCCTTATGACTTTATTTCTGGAGGAAACCAGGGGGGAGAAAATAGCTCTGTGGCAATTAATTGAATGTGACCTGTGATGACCCCCATATGAAGTCATATTGTTTGATTCTTCCTTCTTGTTTGAAGTAAATAAAAATGCCCTTACAACAAGATTAATAGTCACATGTGATCAAATAGAGACTGTATCTTCTCTAGTAAGGGCACACCTTCATCTGCAATTGAGACTGGTGAAGTTTACATGAGTTTACTGTCATTTGTCACATTTCATCTGTTCTTTTTTTCCTAAGGTTCAGAGAGATGAATCAAATGGGATGATGGGAAATATCATACTCAAATCAAAAAAGGATGTGCTAATGGTCCAAATCTCTGCAACACTATTCCCCTTGTGCTTTATCACTTCCAGTTTATCATTTTGGCCAAGCCAAAGTGGGTGTAGCAGTCAGTTTCAGAAATTCCTGCTTGGCTATTCCTCCATAATGATCTTTACTCCACCAATGTGAGAGGCAATGTGAGAGGCAAAACCAACTGCAGCATGTATTTGCCTTGATTATATTTTGAAGTACCAGGTAAGTTACCACAGGGTAGAACCACTACAAATAGCACAGAGAACTACTATAAATATAGAGTGGAGCCATTCTATATAGACTTGAATCTAAATGACATTTAGACCTGAACTTTCCAGTTAATCAGTAGAGCTAGATGGCATTTTTGTTCCCCTAATATTTTGTGTAACTTCACATCATGTATCTCATTGTTCTCAAAGTTCTGGCAATTCTCACCAACTATGTATATATAAGCACCAGTCAAATAATTAGGAGGATGTGTGTGGTTTTAGAGCTGATGAAGTATTTACTGTTTAATTAAAGAATAGATGATTTTGGGAAGGTGACTAGTGTGTGGCTCAGTACACATGTGAACTGTGCAGTCTTACAAAGAAGTATGTATAGTGAATCCATGATAACAGAGGGAAGGGCATAGAAATAGATATAGAAAAGTTATGATGTTTAATTTTGTGTGTCATCTTGACTGGGTGCCCAGACATTTGGTCAACATATTCTGGGTGTGTCTGTGAGAGTGTTTCTGGATAAAATTAACATTTTATCGGTACATGAAGCAGATTCCCCGTCCTTCCAAACCACTGAAGACTGAAATAAAAAAAAAAAAATTGGCCTCCCATGAATAAGAAAGGATTTCCTCCTGCCTACTATGACTACTATGAAATAAATATTGTTTTATGACTCAAACTGAATCTGATTCATTCTGACTCTTAAGACTGTAGTCTGTTGGACTCTAACTATACCATCATCTCTCCTGATTCTCAGACCACTTATACTGGAACTAAGCCATTGACTCACCTGGGTTCTGTCTTACAGAAGGCAGATCTTAGATTTGTCATCCTCTATAACTGCATGAACAAATTTCTTATAATATATTATACACACATATCCTACTTGTTCTATTTCTCTGAAGATCTCCCACCAATATGATAGTTAAACAGATAGATATGGAAGAGAGAAAGTAGAGACAGTTTTTCCTAATTGTTTTTATATATTCTGCAACTGAGCTGTTTGGGTTATCCTGAGATCTCAGGGAAAGTGATTAACCAAATGTGCTTAATTCAACTCTCAACATTGGTTTTATAGTTCTTTATCAATTTGAAATTTGTTATCTCTTTCAATGGTTCAAAAATGTTGTAAGGTCAATTCATTATATATTTCCATCTTTTTAAATGGGAAAAATATTTTTCAGAGAATATAAGTTCAGTTCCACAATACTGGTGCCCTGCTTTGATTCAAGTTCTCTACCAATTATTACCTTGCTCCAAAACATAAAATAGGAACTGTGCAATGAAACTGACCAAATTTTGCTGTGAATAATTTGCTACATATATGGATATACCATAGTGAATTTCACCTTTATTTATATCTATTAAGTACCAATTTAAAATCAACAACAAATAGAAGACCTATAGAGAAGATACAGGAGTAGGGAGTAAAGAAAGGAAAAAAGTACTGGGTATTGGAGCAAATTATATTTCATGCACATATGATTATGTCAGTATGAACCCAACTACAATATGTTACTGTAATGCACTAATAAAAATGCTTAAAAAGAGCACACTTTGACCTACACAATGCACAAGATTCTGACACTAGTTTCTGTATCTTGCTGTAATACCAGTCTCCTCAGTTTAGGAAAGTGCATTCTCACTTGATCAGGTCAAATATTATCATCTTGATTCTTCTCTTCCCCTCTTCCCATGGCTATGTCATCAACAAGACTGACTGACTTGAGGAATTATTTATAGTCTGACTTTATCTACTTTTCCCTATTTTCATATCTTGTTAGTCCAAACAACCTTCATCTATGACCTAAAATTCCACAGTAATCTGCTGTCAAGTCATCCCTACTCCAGTTTTTACTCAATCAATCCATTCTCCACTCAGCAGCTAAAATGTTTCTTTAAAAACGTAAATTATTTCCTGTCATCCTTCTGCATACTTCACAATGCTTTCCCATCATGTGAAAAGTTCATTTTTAATGCCTTATCCTGACTTTCATAGGTGGTATTTTTACCCTGAACTGATTTCCCTCCACTATGACATTTTCCCAGCACCCTTCAGCCACACTGATTTTCTATCTGTTCTTCAATCATGCCAGATTTATTCTTGCCTTAGGTCTATCTATTTACTTTTTCCTTACTCTTGCATGACTTCTTCTAATCATGCAAATATCAGCTTAAATGTCTCCACTTTAATGTGGGTTTTCCTTACCACTCAATATAAAATAGCCATCCTGCTATCAATCTTTGCTGAATCTATATGGAGAAAGCATCAAAATGCTAATTAAAGCTTGAATGGAAAAGTATATGGTCAGAGGTTGACTGATAAATGTTGGAGTAGGGCTATTCAATGGAGCACATTTTTTAAAAAATCAAGGAGAATTTATTTTTGAAAAATGTGTATTAACTCCATAGACCTTTGGACAACAACTATGTTATAAAGGAGAAGACACTTAGATAATAAATGTGATCTTTAGAGAGAGAAGGATATAGGAATTGTGTATAGATTTTAAAAGTATTGCCAACAGGTTAACCATTTTCAACATGAATTTCAATGTTCAGAGGTGAATCTTTGGGTTCGGAAATGACTTCTAATTTTGCACTCATTTAATAACTTTATTGCTTGAAAAGCTTTGCTATCTAAATACTACATTAGTCAGAAAGAAAAATTGGTATAAAATTATTAACAAGTAATTTTTAAACTGATTTAAATATTGATTGAACTATTTTATATTACTCAGGCTAGTATTAGCCACATGGTCTAACTTCATTACAGTGCAGTGTAACTGTAACAGTAGTCAATTATTTATGAATCAGTGGAAACATCTGGAAGCTTGACCTCTTTTTTGATATTAAAAGGACTTGGAGCACTTGCTGTATTTCACTATTAGTGCCACTTCAGTTATTACATGCTCTGCCAATGTCTTATGAAACTAGACTCTTTTCATTCTGATTCATAAGGTCAGTTGGCTGTGAAGGGAGTGAGGTTTTAGGTGCTGCCTTCTGAATGTATCTCTTCATTGATATGCCCTGTTAGCAAATGCTTACATACAGTGGAAAGCATGTTACTCTAGCAATGAATAGTATATTATGTAATCATCAAAAGGAAGAAATTTCTTATTCTGAATTGGTCATGTTCATGTTCTGTAACACTCGTCCTTTCATTTTTTCATTTGTGTATTTACAAATGTACATGTAAACAGACTGTATGCATAATTAAATTTTCCTCATTTATATCTAAAAAATAAAATTATCTTATTCTCAGTAGAATTTATTTCAGCTAGTTAGTAAGGGATGCTTATGTTTTATGCAAAATACAGTTCCAGATGTCACTTGAATAGAAAGTAGAGATGGAAAAGTGTACACTCAAAGACTCGTTGACATATGCCCCCAAATATATTCAAACTTTCACATGTCCACACAGTTGAATTTACAAGTCAATCTATAATGCCACTGAAGTTATTTGTATTTGGCTTTGTTGCTTTTTTGCCAACAGGTTTTCATATTAATTCATTTTGTTTTGGTTCATTTTCATTCATGGAATATATATTGTGCATTTTCCATGTATGAGACACAATATTAGACACTGGAGATAAGGATGATGAATAAGAGATAGTCTCTTGTTCTAATGGGTTTCATTTTTTCACATGGTCTGAACACAGAGCAGCATAACAGAGAGAAATATTTAGATTAAGAAAATGAGAGTCAAAACTCATTTGAGTTAAATAATAGAAATTAAATAAAAACTTAAATGAGAGATGAGGCTAACTGTTGCGAAGCCCAAATCAGAAGCCAATAAACAGTTAAACAAAAGCAAGTTTAATACTTAATCTAATTTTCCAAAGTTCCTAATACAGTTTTTTTTTTTTTTTTTTTTTTTTTTTTAAATCAGGATAGCTCAATATAAGTAGTGAAGGAGCTTTGGTGAAAGCAGTTGAGCAAGTGATGTGAGTACTTCGAAGGGGCTGTGCAAGGCACATGTTTGGAAAATTAGTTCTATGTTTGATAGAAAACAAATATTTTGGAAGAAATAAACTCCTTTAATGTGATCAGGAAAGCTACAAGTCTTGGAGAAGACAGGGTGTATTTTGTTCCCTGAACTAGTAGGAAAACATGCCTGTAGCACCCCTTATTCCTCCTGATGCTCCCCATGTGTGGTTTCTGTGTTTCTGCCACTTCTCATCACTCCTAATAACCGATGACTGGATCAGTAATTTGACTCTAAAGCATTTTATACAGAAGATTACGAAGTGCCCTGGCCTGAGACTTCTAACAAGCAAATACTCCTTAAACTGAGTTTGATTTACTGGCTCAACACGTCATTTTCCTGGAGAGTGTTTGAATGCCAGATATAAAGAGTGAAGCAACAACTGGCAAAGTAAAGTGATATGAAGTTGAGGGTCTTATTCAGAGAAGGCAGTGAGCTGAAGCCACAAGCTAGTGCGTTTCATGTAATTAGAAGACAAATGGCAATGAAATATGGAAGGTGGTAGAGCTCCTTCTTTAAGTAAGAAAGTAACAAAATAGAGAAAGTGAGGTTAGACTAAGATAATTGGGTAGTGGCAGGTGCAGAAGGAAAGACAAAAGACACTGAGTCACCTTTTCTGTGGAATGGTGGAGTAGCGAGCAATGAATACCAGCTTCTGAGAACAGGAACCCTCAAGTGAACATCTGTTAAACAGGGGTGATAACTTCAAATGAAAAGTACCATATCTAGTACCCCTACAGGAGGGTAAAAGCCTCATCTAGGCTTTCTCTCATAGTAGTCCTACATACTTAAGAGAAATAGATTTTTGAATAGAGCTTAAATCATATAGGAAAACAGTTTTAAAATTTTCTCTACAGTTTTAATTACCTTACTTTTATTTATGGAGGTAATCTTTAGCAAGAATCTTGATTAATTATTATGATTTCTTAAGTGTCTCTTTCTTTAGAACCAGATAAGTAGTATAACATGAGACTCAAGTGGTTATGTGGTAAACATAATTCTGAATATGGGATTATGTAATTCAATTCCTTTTCTCTATAAAGGAAAGAAAGGCCCCAAATATCCTAGGTATTTTGCTTGGGCAGTACATATAAAGGAAACCCATTCTGTTTTATGATAAAATTAATACCATGTTAGAAAGAAAGAAGGAAAATAAGATAAAATAAAAGAAAGAAGAAAGAAAGGAAGAAAAAGAAAGAAAAAAGAAAGAAGGAAAAGGAAGAAAGAAAGAAAAGAAAGAAAGAAAAGAAAAAAAGAAAGAAACATTAGTTAGTTCATTCTTGATCATGAGAACACTATCTCTCCCAGGCAGCATTAGCAGGAATATCCTGGGTAGTGTGTGCCATGTAGTGGTCTACCCAAGGGTAGAGTCCAATGTTCTTCATAGAATCATGTTATCCATCACTCAGATGCTTTTCTCTTTTTCATCCTGTATGGTCCCTGGTTGAGTTGGATTATGCTGCATTTCTCATTTTCTATTTTAAATAAATACTCACTGTTCCATACCCAAGCTCAAACCTCATTATCTCTCATGAGAAAATGTGAGTCCTCATATTCAGGATCAGGTTGTCAATCAAGAGATGGAGTGGCAAAGCTCCTGTCTTACCCTTAGAAGCACTTTTCTTTCTTTGTGAGGTCTGGCTATAGGCTAACTGCAATGGTTTCTTCTTCTTCTTTTTTTTTTTTCTTTGCGTTTCTTGGTTTCTATCATTAGGCACCAAGTAACTGGCAGGCTTGGGTTTTTTACAATCTGTAAGTCCAAGAAAAATGGTAAAATGATTAATATTCCAAAACATTTCAGGGTATAGAGGAAGGAAATTAATAATAGATTGCTTTCATTCTTTAAGTTATGTAGGAGGCGAAGTTGACCATAGAGAAAGATTGGGATAGAAATGGGTAATAAAGTTTGGAATTGCTCCTTTGAAAATATGGCAGGGAATCAACTTGAGATGAATAAGAAAATTGCAATAAGGCCCAAGAGCTGATGGATAGCATGTCTTATTATAGTGATTTGCAGGGTTTTTTCCCCTCCTCAAGTCAAGACCAAATGTCCTTTGGCAGAAGTCCATGTATGAGAATGGGAAAATTTACATCTTTATTTTCTGTAACCTTGAACTGAATTTACATTTCCTTCAATTGTGAAGATAGGCCACAAACCACATTAGTATCAGTATTTCTGATGACATTTATTCAATTGAAATATCAGGTATTTTTGCATCATATTAGAGTTATAGAATCTGAAAATATTAGCTGCTATATTCCAATGGCATTACTTTTTATTTAATATGTTAATACAGATGCATTTGTTTTACTATATTATGATTTTTTTTAGAAATTGGATAAATTTATTTTGATATAATATGTTTTCTTTGTATTCTATAAAATTTAGTTTCTTTTCAAATTTAAAATATTTTTAGAAGTCTTCATCAAATTTCTTAAGGGATTTATGATATATAAAAGATTAGCAATGCCTGATTTTTGGTGTCTCAATATTTGTCAAACATTATATAAAACTTAAAGCTATGAGAAATAAGGTACAATGGGATGAAATATTTTATTAAGATGGCAGAAAAACATAAGCAATTCCCTAGGTTTATCAGTTAAAATTAGATGCTGCTTTTTGTCATATCAAATTTTTGATGTTATGACTTAAATGGTATTTTTCATTTACAAATGTCCAGAACTTTTTGTTCCAGTCAATTAAATGTGTCTCATTAATCCTCTCTAACCTTCAGTGAGAATGCACAAATAGTGTAGCATTCATATTTTAACAGCATAACTTAAGGCTGATGAAGCCTTTTTTATATGGTACTTATTTGTTGCATATAAATGTCTGCCATTTACAAATCTTGTGGTTGCTTACATGTGGATTTTTGCAGGTGATATTGATTGTGTACCTTCGATTTTTTTAAAAACTGGTTGTTAAAGTAGTGTCTAAACGAGGTGACTGAAGAAGGCTGATTGTTTTGTATCTATCTAATCAAGGATACTGTAATGGCAATTTGTTCTTTCTTTTCTTTTTTCTTTTTTCTTTTTGTATTTATTATGTCAATACCCATCCTCATCTTTTATCTAGAAAGAAAAATCAACTTTTAATTTTATCAAAACATTCCACCACTACTCTTAATTCCTATGATTTAAATGAGCTGAAATTTTCCCTAGCTTAAGAGTGAATATGTAACTCAGTAACAATGAAAACATTCTGTTTTATTTCCTATAGTGATTGTCATATCAGAGACATAAATGAGCTAGACTCGATTTAAAGGCCATTCATTGGACAACTGAAAAATAGCTTGTGTTGCTGAGAGATTGCATATAGCCTGACCCTAGTAGCAGCAATCTATATCATGAAAGCTGAGCCTGTCAGAGAAGGGAAGTTATATAGGACACACAGAGGAAAATGGTCCTCAGACATGGAAAGAGCCATAGTCATTCTGGTGATCTAGTTTGAACTTGGACTCTACTGTGCCAGAAGTTACCATGTGGGTTTTTATTTCTGGTCACCTATATATGTGAATCTATGTGTACCAAATCACTTTGAGGTTCAACTGCTTGTAACAGAAAGAGTAGATGAACACAGACACATTTGCTAAACTCCAAATTCTAATTATTCTGGAAAATTACTATTAACTGTGAAGTACTTATTAGCGATGCATGGAATAGTCAAAATAAGAATAGGGGTAACAGAAAAATGATTTCCTTCTTTTAAAAAATCTTGTTTTAAATGAAATGACTAAGTATGGAAGGAGGACAAAAGATGGAAATTTCAGGAGATCAATAAACTGTAGACATGAGATAATTATTTGAGTGAATTCTTCACCTATACCTCAGGATGCTACAAATTCTAGACTGGTAAGCTTTGGTAACTTACACACTTTGAAGTCAGAGAATCTCATAAATTGTCTTCCTGGACTTGTATTCATGCAGAAGTGATGGGCTGTTCTAGGACAGCCAGTATTGCATGGCCTATTGTACTGAAGAATAAATGAGTAAGAGTCTTGATTACCTTACAAATAAATCTGGTTAACAGTTATATTAATTAAAATGCCTGGTTCTGCGGCTATTCTGAACTATTTATACGTGATTTAATTCATATCAGCAGCTAATTTGTATTTAATGCAAACTAATGGGTTTTATGTAAATGGAGCATGTGGCAGTCTATTTAAAAAACAAATTATCTCTAGTTTCATTTCAGTTATTTTAATTAAATTTAGTGTGCATGTGTGTGTGTGTGTGTGTGTGTGTGTGTGCGTGCACGCATGGTGGGGGGATGAAGGGGAAAGGAATGTGTTATATATGAAGTAATGATTAAATCCAATTTAGGTCTACAGAATAAGAAACAAGTAATTCTCTCAACAGACACATTGGCCCTTTCATAAAGTTTGAAGAAGTCAAGAGGGTTAGTATAAAGAAAAGCCTGTAGGATTCAAGAGGGTGTGATTTTCCTAAGATCTTGTTTTACATTACAAACCGCAGGCACTTATGGTGCCTGTGTAAATAGGATCCTTTAAAGATTTAAAATATTTGGCTAGAAATGATATTGTGATGTAAATGCCCGTGTGTGTGTGTGTGTGTGTATGTACTTTGAAAAATTTGAAACAATAATATGAATTGATGAGCTCACATCTCTTTACTTGACTTTCTGTCAATTACTTCAAGTGATGAACTCAAAATTTTATAGTAAAAAATGTGTATAATTTATAGTGTATATTTCTCATAACTATTATTGGTTTTGTTTTTCAAAGTTTGTAGATTTATTTTTTCAAATAGCACTTTTTTCTTTTATTTCTGTAGTTTTGATATTTATTCTGGAGCTAAGTAGAATTTTGGCACATTTTTCATAGTAGTTTCTTCTATTAGTCTTAGTCTAGAAACAGTTTTCAGTTTAGGTTACTTGAAAGTTGATGTATTTCTCACTTTTTCCTATTTCTAGCCTCAATTAGTTTATGAATTCTTTCAGGACAAGAACTAATCTATTTGGTTCTACACAATAAGTGTAATTTTGTTGCTTGTAATAAATATTTAATGTGTGCTTCTTAATGTGTGATATCTCTTCAAAAATCACTCAGATCACCAAATGATGTTTACCCAAATTTTTACTTACTCTGACCATAATTCTCCCTCACATGCTATGTAGGTTACAGGATAAAAAGTAAACTCAGCAATTTATTGAATCTAGTTTTCTAGACCTATTTTCCAATGTTCTCTTAAAAATTCACCAACTATTATATCTCATATATTATATTAATATTATGGGAACATAATGTAAACTATTGGTCTCTAGGAGCTGGGCAGGCCTCTGAAAACTAGCAGGGATTGACCCCATGCTTGAGGGAACATTCTAGGCAAGCATGGGGAAGATTGAGTTTCTATGGTACAGGTTAGAAAAAGGAGTAAGAATAACATTAATCCCCCAAAACACTCTATGTACAGGCATTACATTTTGTCATTGAGAAAACATTTCATTATAATTTAATTTAAAATATTTCTCAATTTTATATTTATAAAATTGTAGGCATTTAGAAAATACTCCCAATTTTTCTGCCTTAAATTCAAAGTTGTAATGTCAAACATTAAAATAGTTTTAGAAATAGTAATGTTGGTATTTATCCACAACTATAGAATATTGTCACAAGCTTATACAGGAAAAGAAAAATTTTAAACTTTGTGTTTCTTTGTCATCAGGGACAGGAAAAGCAAATCCAAACAATTGTTCGTGGATGTTAATCCCAATCAGATTGGTCAGATGACAGCCTCTTCAGCTTCCCTGCTTATCCAGGGAGCATGGACTTTCCTGCATAGCAGATTCAATGACTTCTGTTTTAATTTAGCTGCTGCCAATTTGGAACTGTACACAGCAACTCAACTCCTCCAGGGAAAGTTGAACAGATAAAATTAACCATATTCAAAATGAAATAACTTTCACTTCATCAAAATGGTTGGAAACCTATTTTTTTTTAACAATGAAGTTGTATACTAACAAGTTCATTAATTTCATCATAGTTCACTTTAGGAACATCATAAATTTCCAGATAGGACAACAAATGCTTTGTTTAATAATATGAGGTAAGAGCTGCACAAAATAGGGTGATCATTCTTCAGCAAAAGAGCATGGATGCTGGTGTGGTGCATGGGAGCTACCTCATTTTAAGTCAGCTCATTACATTTGCAAATTGTAATTTATACAAAAGATATCTCAAGGGATGTATTTCAAGGAAGAGATGGGAAGAAGAGAAAGTGCACTTCAGAGTCTCTGCAATGTCTTTTATCTAAAGCACAGTTTGAGTTGGTAAGATAGTATTATTTGTGTGTTTCCAAGTCCCCCTTCTCTTGTCACCTTCTCTTTCAGAACCTTCCTTCCTCAGCTTAGGTACATTAGCCATCTACATCGATTTAATTGGCAGGTGATTTATCAGGCCAACATTTCATCTTCTCTACAAAGGTAAATGTGCCGTCTTGGGTGCCGCAAGGGGGAACAAACGGATATTCCTTTGATGCTACAAGGACACCAGACAGATAAAATTTGCTCCTTTGTTGAACTTGATGTGGAGGTGGAGTACTTTGTCTTTGAAAAGTCTGCCCTGTATCTCTCAGAATAACTGATGACACTTATTGATATTCACACTTAAAATATGGATAAATCTTTTCAGTTTTTTTTTTGTTTGTTTGATTCTAGGTCCAAAATCTTTAATTCCTATACACACATACTCTTATCTCAAACCAACAAGATCTTTCCAGCTTCTGAGTCACTCACTCTGTCCAGCTCTTTATTCATCTATCCATATACAGTGGAATGAATAAATATTGCTATTTAAACCAAATTTGCCTGCATTTGTTTCCACATATTAGAGAGTGGGATGATTTATAACTAAGAGAAGCTTTCTCCATTTAGGAAGAATGACATGGTCCTTCCTCCTTCACTAGAATTAGGAAAACAATCAGAACAACTGAGAAGAATGTGGAGTTTCCAAGGTACCTGGGTAACCAAGGAGGAGGATGGTAGCAAGACTTGTGCAAGGGAAATTGACCTGGCAGCAGCACAGTGCCCTGAGTGAAGAAGGACCTCATGCTTACTTTAATGATCCGCTGCCTGCAGGGAACTCTTAATTATTTTTGAACAAGATACACATACTCTCATGTTACACTGAACTCTTGAAATTATATAGCCAAGTCTTGGACAGCAGCATATCATTCTCTTGAATTTCGCCATAGTCTTGAGCTAAATATGTTAAAGCATTACAAAGTTCCTCAGGCCTACTTCAAGGTGGAAAGCAGTATACCAAAGATTATGCAAAGTTGCCTAATCTCACATCCCATAGTCCTTGTGTTTCAGACATCAGAGTTGCTTTATATCCCAAAGTTTGAGATACAGAATTAGCATTTATCTACTTGGAGTGAGACTCGAATCTTTTTCTGAGTGGCTCCTTCAATTTTTCTAGGAAACCCATTTTCATAATGAGGGTTGCTGGGGCATGGGCTAACTTACCATGGACCACATAAAACTCACTTGTATTTCAAATTACTTATTTTTTAAAAGCTGCATGTCTCCTTGAAGTTAATATTAAGGACATTGAGTAGGTAAACCTAGAGTAACCTTTTGGAAGATAGCTGTTCATACACATCTCTATGAATTTTAGACTAAGAAGATTGAGCTTTAAATATAGAATTCCAATACCATATATTTCTTTACCAGCCTCCATTTAAAATAGACAATAACATTATCAAATCAGTTAATGAAAGTTGATGGGAAAGGACTATTGGGGACAATGAGGAGAAGTTTTCCTTAATGATAACTCATCCACATTGCCTGTCCTTGGATAACGGTTATAGGAACATATTATACAAGGGGCTACAGCATCCATCTCATGCAATAAAGTTGTAAAAATGGAAGAGCAGACAGATGGATAATTTAGAGGATATTGATGAAGCTATTTTGCTGCTGAATTAGCCAATGCTAAAACCACTTTCCTCTGGAATTCTTGTTAATTTAAGCCAGTGGTTCTCAAAATGAGGTCCCAGGAAAAGCAACATTAGCATTGCCTAGAAATTTGTGGGGATGAAGAAGTTTTGTGCTCCTTGTCAGATTACTGAATAAAAAATTCTGGGAATTGAACCAAGCATTCTGTGTTTTAATAAGCCCTCTTGGTAATTCTGATGCATGTTACTACTTAAGAACCAATACTTTCAGCCACATTTTGTCAGCTCTTCCATTTATTGTAACTCAATTACAATTTGATTATAAGGGATCAACACACTCTCAGATTATGATTTAAAAATATTGTATGTTCATTTAATGTTATACATTGAAAACACAGATTCCTTCAGTTATTACAAATAGCTCCTAGGTATTTATTCAATAAAATATTTAATTAATTTTTTTTTGCTGTGCTCATAATTCCAACCTGTAAGAATGTTCATCAGATACAAATTAGATTTGATATTATATTATATTATTACCATTTTCAAACTTATTAGTTGCATTTTCACTGCTATCTGAAGAATTACATTGTATCTGAATGGGAAATGGTGGGATAAATATAGAGAGCTATATCAATGTTGTAAAATTTAATACAAACAATCTCTTTGTAAATCTATAAAACCTCCATAAGTATGAATGTAACATTTGTGAATTCAAATTTAGCAGTTGTCTATCACTTCCCAGCACCTCCTACTGGTTCTGAGGGTCGTAGAGGGCACTCTGCTGTTAACTTCCTTTACTTTAACCATAGCTTGATGTCTTCTGTATAAGACTGTCAATTGGTTCCTGTCTGCCTATAGAAATCTTCAAAGAAGCATGTGTCCTCCTCATGTCTTTAAGGTGATGCACTGAAGCATGGAAGAATATCAAAATTTCTTATTATACTTTTTAATCTAAAAACAGGAAACATCTTTATCAATAATATAATATATTGATTAACTTCAGAGTTTATTGGCAGGAAGGTAGGTCATATGTAATGCACAAAGTGAGATCCTTCTTGAAGAAAAAATGAAGTGACACATTGGACAAAGGGGGAGAGTAGAGTCTTGACTATTTCTTTTTTGTTCCTGTTAGTATATTCCTATATTTCCAATTTATTTGTGCCAGAGTAAGTGAAATTATCAGTTGTATTATCTAGTTTTAACCACATGAACTTTCACAAATTATAGAAGGGAATTAAAAATGCTCCTAGAAAAAAATTACAGGTTAAGCTCGGTGTAATGGCACATGCCTGTAATCTTAGCAACTTGGGAGGTTGAGGCAAGGGGATCACAAGTTCAAGTCCAGCCTCAGCAACTTAGCAAGAACCTGTCTCCAAATAAAAAATAAAAAAGAGGTTGCAGATGTGACTCAGTGGTTAAGCGCTCCTGGGTTCAATTCTGGTACCTAAATATATAAATAAAAATAAATAAACAAACAAATAAATTGCAGGTTGAAAGAATTATAAATAATGCCAATTTAGTGAAAATAGTGGTGCTGCTTCTTTTAATTTTATTCATGGGAATTTTATCAACCTTGATACAAGATGAAAACAAGTATTTCCAATGTGACATCATGAGAAGTTGTCAAATATTTTAAAAATTGATCTAGATTATTTGGGAAGATTAATATTTTTGGATTATTAGGAAGATGGAAGATGGTTGACTTAAAATGATGATCCTCTCCCTATATAGATATTTGTCTATAGATATTAGCTAATGATTATTATGCTGTAACTGTTATCTATCATTATATACACCACACACTACTTTATCCAAATGACTTTTAAGATTTTCTTTTGCTACTGATTTCACTCCAATTTAATCAGTTACTTAACTTTTAAAAACTGATTGAGGATATTTAACCAAAAACAGTTCGTAAGATCTTGACTCACAGGATGAGGTGGAAATTTCTTGCTTTTCCTACTACTGCCCCAGTATAGAAGCCCACCCTGCCTTTTGATGGGAAATTTCCTTTACTCCTCCATACGTGTCTGTTACACTGAGGAACTGCTTGCACTTCAGCATGCCCAGCTCTGCATACTTTGTCACTCAACTCAGACAAGTCATTTCACCTTCTCTGAATCCTCATTATGAGGGTTGATACTCTGTAACCTTCTATGTTCTCTGAGGGCAGTTATTCAATTCATTTTACTTTCTCTATAATTTGTGGGATATGCATTACAAAAAATTTATTAGAAAGAATAAATAAAGAAAAAATTATCAACTGCGTTAGCCAAAAAAATAGTTCTTCTCCTGTTCTGTCTGGAGAGTCACTTTAATGGGGAAGCACCAAGCTCTGCAAATTAATTCCTTTAATAATCTCATTTTGAAAGTGTCCTTCTTTGGACACAGTACTTCATCACTAGAACAAGCTTAAAATATCACGGACTGCTGTCTTTCTGTCATGTAGTGACATGTGAAATATTACTTTATTCATAAGGCCATCCCCAGATGACAGAAACTACTGAACTACAACAAACAGGGAAACCTAGGAGGCAGGGGTGTGTGGGCCATGGGACTTTTATTCCATCAAACCTAGGTGACAGTCTCTGCTCCATTGCTTACTCGGTGTGCACATGCAATTGTTCTCCAAACTCTTTCTTTTCTAGTTTCTAACCTTGAAAATAGTTATATGAATCCAAATAAATAATACATGTAAGGAACTTAGCATAGTACCTGGCCATAATGGATGTCTGGCTATGTTGCTTGTTATTATTAACTGTACTTTCCATTTCATGCCTCCTTAAGACCTAATTACAATAGCATGTGTACATAATATATCTTTTTTATGTAATTTGAGCTCTCAATTCTAAGACTGACTAATTAGCATTGGTATGATTAAGTTTTATCCGTAGCTCAATAATTTTATGCTTTTATTGTTTTCTCGGGCTTTCTAATTAACTGCTTCTCACAATCAAAGTTATTGATTCTATGTCTTTACATTTCCTATAACATTGACCAGATTTACCATTTAATATTCTGAGAAGCAGGAAAGAAATTGTATTTACTTGCAGAAAATAGGAGGCTGGGTAAAAGAGGGGCAGTTAAAATAAGGGAACAGTGTTGAGTAAATGATACAAAGAATCCTTCAGATCTGAAAACTAGCCCTAGGATCAAGTTTCCACTGAGTGTCCAGCAAAGAGAAAACAAAAATCAGACTCACACCAAAGCACAGCATCGTGTAGTGTCACCACACTAGAGGTAAAGAGACATTTATAAAAGATATGAAAGATTGTGTGATAGGAGGACAGAGGTCTGTTACAAATGATAGAAAACTAGAAGTTCTTTCATCTCCCAAATGCTAATTCATATCCTGCAAAGCCTTGAAATGTGCTTTTACTATTCTAAGAAAAGGTGTTTTTTATCCTGAAATATGGCAGTCAGGCACTTGTATAAGGAGAATAAGTATAATTTCAAATATGTAAGGGCACACTAAATTAACTCTTACACAATCTGCCTTAGAAAGGTTCTAGAGTAGTAACCTGAGAAACATAAATGATCCACATAGACTCATACACAAATATGTGCTATTCAAGGGAAAGGATATTTAGTACAGGAAGATGAGCAATTAAAATTCCAGCGTATTCACAATAGCTTCGAAAAAAATAAAGTATTTGGGAATCAATCTCACAAAAGAGGTGAAAGACCTCTACAATGAGAACTACAGAACACTAAAGAAAGAAATTAAAGAAAACCTTAGAAGATGGAAAGATCTCCCATGTTCCTGGATAGGCAGAATTAATATCGTCAAAATGGCTGTACTACCTAAAGTGCTATACAGATTCAATGCAATTCCAATTAAAATCCCAATGATGTACCTTGCAGAAATAGAGCAAGCAATTATGAAATTCATCTGGAAGAATAAAAAACCCAGAATAGCTAAAGCAATCCTTGGCAGAAAGAGTGAAGCAGGGGGTATCGCAATACCAGATCTTCAACTCTACTACAAAGCAATAGTAACAAAAATGGCATGGTATTGGTACCAAAATAGAAAGGTGGATCAATGGTACAGAATAGAGGACACGGACACAAACCCAAATAAATACAATTTTCTCATACTAGACAAAGGGGCCAAAAATATGCAATGGAGAAAAGATAGCCTCTTCAACAAGTGGTGCTGGGAGAATTGGAAATCCATGTGCAACAGAATGAAACTAAACCCATATCTCTCACCATGCACGAAACTAAACTCAAAATGGATTAAGGATCTCGGAATCAGACCAGAGACCTTGCATCTTATAGAAGAAAAAGTAGGTCCAGAGCTTCAACATGTCGGCTTAGGACCAGACTTCCTCAACAGGACTCCCATAGCACGAGAAATAAAAGCAAGAATTAATAACTGGGATAGATTCAAACTAAAAAGCTTTCTCTCAGCAAAGGAAACTATCAGCAATGCGAAGAAAGAGCCTACAGAGTGGGAGAAAATCTTTGCCAATCATACTTCAGATAGAGCGCTAATCTCCAGAATCTATAAAGGACTCAAAAAACTCTACACCAAGAATGTAAATAATCCAATTGACAAATGGGCTAAAGAAATGAATAGACACTTCACAGAAGAAGATATACAAGCAATCAACAAACATATGGAAAAATGTTCAACATCTCTAGTAATAAGAGAAATGCAAATCAAAACCACCCTAAAATTCCATCTCACCCCAATTAGAATGGCGATTATCAAGAATACAAGCAACAACAGGTATTGGCGAGGATGTGGGGAGAAAGGTACACTCTTACATTGCTGGTGGGGCTGCAAATTAGTGCAGCTACTCTGGAAAGCAGTGTGGAGATTCCTTAAAAAACTTGGAATGGAACCACCATTTGACCCAGCTATCCCACTCCTTGGTCTATACCCAAAGGACTTAAAATCAGCATACTACAGAGATACAGCCACATCAATGTTCATAGCTGCTCAGTTCACAATAGCCAGATTGTGCAACCAACCTAGATGCTCCTCAATTGATGAATGGATAAAGAAACTGTGATATATATATAATGGAATATTACGCAGCCATAAAGAATGATAAAATTATGGCATTTGCAGGCAAATGGATGAAACTGGAGAATATCATGCTAAGTGAGATAAGCCAATCTCAAAAAACCAAAGGAAGAATGATATCGCTAATAAGCGGATGATGACACATAATGGGGGGTGAGAAGGGTTAGTGTTGGGGTTGGAGTTGGGTTTAGGGAGGGGGGCAGGAATGGAGGAAGGAAGGACTGTATAGATGGAGGGGAGGGGTGGGAGGGTGGGGGGGAAGGGAAAAAATGGCAGAATGAATCAAACAACATTACCCTATGTAAATTTATGATTACACAAATGGTACGCCTTTACACCATGTACAGACAGAGAAACAACATGTATCCCATTTGTTTACAATAAAAAAAAAAAATTCCAGCGTGACAGCTGTGCATCAAGGCCAGAAAGAAGTAATCCTTTACATGGAACAGGTGGTTAGAAGTTTGTGTGGAAGAACTTCCAGAATTTTTCAGGTTTGGAAAACTTAGATTTTTGACAGCTTTTGATGATACATTTGGTTAAATACTAATAGTAGGTACATAGATCACAACATTTAAAAATGCAGAAATGTTAGTAAGAGGTAAATATAAAATTCTTGGTATAGCAGTAAATAAGCAAGTGTTACAAAGTCATAATTCTTTTTAGAACTTATAAACATGATTTATTATTTTTTAAAATGAGTATAAGTCAACTCAGTTTATGATCACTGCTGACACAAATCAGCATTATTGACAAGAAAATACCAAAAAAAAAAAAAAAATCACTGTAGAAACAAAGTGACATTGCACTTCTATTTGCAGTTCATTAGCTAGACCTGTGTCAGGGTCTTGCTGCCCTGCAAAGGAGTGGCCTATAGACTTGCCACATGCCGGATGGGAGGGAGAAAGTGAACAATGAAGGTTGCCATCAACATCTGAGATCAGATAAAAGATTCCAACTAAAAACCAAATGAACAGAAACCTTGAAATAGAAATATAGTCAACAATAGATATTAACCTACAGATACAGTTATTTAATAGTTACCCTTATCTCTGCTTTCACTTTCTACAGTTTCAGTTACCAGGAGTCAAACACAATCCAACGTTAAAGGGAAAGTTGCAGAAATAAACAATTCATGAGTTCCAATTTGTGTGCTGTTCTGAATAACTTGATGAAATCTCACACGACTCAGCTGTTCTATCTATGATATGACTCATCCCTTTCTCCAGTGTGTCCATACTATATACACTACCTGCTTGTTAGCAACTCAGTAGCCATCTCAGTGACAGATCAAGTGTAATGGTATTGCAGTGCTTGTGGGTAGGTTTTGGTGTTATCCATGATTTCAGGCAACCACTGTGGGACATGAGCTATATCCTCCTGGATAAGTGGAGAGTACTGTAGATATCAATATAAAGATATAAATATAATGATTCGGGTTGGACTGCCTTGGGGAATGCTGCAGGTAATAAATAAGATTGCTTTAAAAAGGAAAGATATAATGTGAGAGAAATTCTAACTAGTCCTGCAAAATCAACCAGTTGGAGGTTAAGAGGAAGTAGATTAAAAAAATGCAAAGATCTCACTCATCATCATGAGGAAGAAAAAAAAAGGGGGGATGGAAACCTATTTTAGAGGTTTTTTTCTATGGGAGGAAAGAGTAAAGCAAAAGAGGGTGGGAATTAGAACATAATGGTGAAGAATAAAGCCTACCATTTTTAGGTTTTGGTTAAGAAATAGTTGGTGTCTTGTTTACAAATAAGAATAGAATTGTGTAATTGCATTGAGAAAGTTAACAGAAGGGTTGATAACTATGGAAAGGAAAAATTCAAAATCTTCAATCTGATTGAGAGAAACCTATGATAGAAATATATAAAATAACCTGTAGAAAATAGGTCAAGGAGTAAAGAAAGAAAAATCTTAAACAATAAGCAGTAAGTCAGAAGGAAAAAAGGAGAAATCATTAATTATAATAAATGTGACTAAACTGAAATCATCTGATAAAAGGGACACAAATTGAAATAGACTACAGAGTTCAAATATGTGCTGTTTCCAAAAAATATATTTTAAATAATGATAATCATAAAATATAAGAAAAGGAATGGGTAAAAGAATATTGATAGTTTAAAATAAAGAGAAAATAAGGATGGTAAAATTATTGTCCAACAAAGTTGAACTTGCAATTAAAAGCATTAAAGAAGATTAAAGAGGATGATGATACATAATGGGGGTGGGGAGATGGGGGATAACAGAAAAATGGAGGAACTTTAGATTATATGTAGAGGGAAATGAGAGGGGGAGGGGCAATGGTATAAAAGATGGTGGAATGAGACAGACATCATTACCCTATGTACACGTATGATTACACAAATGGTGTGAATCTACATAGTGCACAACCATAGAAACGAAAAGTTGTACCCCATTTGTGTACAGAGAATCAAATTGCGGTATGTAAAAATAAAAAAAAATAAAAAAGATCAAGGGGGTGCTGACACATACCTGGAAAGCACAAATAAGAAGATATTACAAATGTAAATATGTTAAAAAAAACAAATAGTAGAACAGCTAAAAATATAACTAAAGTATTACCATATACAGGTTAGAAATTTGTAAAATTCAAAAAGTTCAAATGTATTTAAACATTGTTTTAGCTGTCTTTTGGCAGAAGCAATAGGTAAGATTTGAAAGTGGATGCCTCTTCTAAGATCTATAATTTGTGAGTGGAGATTAGGGAACTCCAGTTATGTAGATATAAGACTTTTTAATTTGTTCATATTTGCTCAAGATTATTGTGAAACAATAATTTCTAAGAGTGAAGGGAGAAACACAGGAGGTTATTTGAGTATGATAATGTTGTATACTTTCTAAGAATGAATATTAAGTCTACAACATTCTGTTTCCCTCTGAATGAATTAACATTGTTAACTTCATCCTCATTCATGCTAAATACAAATAAATATAAGAATTTAAAGAAGAAAATAATTAAAATTATGAACACTTTATAAAATTTTTGTTGTTTATTTCAAGTGATTGACAAAAATCAACTCATAAAACTTTAGACAAAATATTAAACCATTGTCTTTAAAAAACTTCTTTTTTCCAGAGTAAAAATTTTTTGTTGTAAAGGAATACAAAATTTATTTTAAAACTTTTGCATTATGTTCAAATTTTCATTTCTGTGGACACGTTCTTAAGATCTCTGTGTGAGTTAATGCAATTCTGAAACTGTTTCTCCTCATTGCATACTATTTTGTAATTCTTCTGCAAAAGCAACTAACATTTCCCAGAAGTAAACCAAGTTGCTGCAAAATAGACGAATTTGAAAAAAAAAAATGTGGAACATTTTTTGGTCTGCTTGCCAGACCCATTTTAATTACAATCTTTAACTACATTCCTTTTATGAGATATGTGGATGAATTCATGGGACTCTTAATTTGATCTTTATTTCCCTTTATGACTTTTCTTTTTCAAAATTCTTCTGTTTTGCATAATTATTTTTAAAAATGCATTTTTAAGTTTGAACTGATTTAATGAGGATTTTAATTGGAATTATGTTAAATTGGGGGAAATTACCATATTCATCACACACATAATTCCCATCCAGCACATTTTATATCTCCTTATATAGTCAATCCTGATTTTTTATTGCTTAGCATAATTAAATACTCTCTATATGGAATTCACATGCACATATTTATTTTTTACTATTATATTATCTTATTTGTAATACTTTATGAATTGTTATTGTTAGTTTATTCTATATATTTTAGATTTGTCAGGTTAGTCTTTCTGTTGAACAACTAAATATAAACTTGCTCTTTAAATCTAATTGTAGTTTAGTACATTTTCTTAGGTTTTCCAGATAGATTATTAAACATATAATCATTTTGATGTTAGAAAATTTACATCTTTTATTTCTGTTTCTTGTCTTATTGCATTGGATAAAATGAGGTTGACCATCCTTAGACTGATATTTTTTAAAAACACATTTTTTGGACATACCCGATGCTTGTTCACTAATGTGTATTTGTTCATTTAAAGTAAATATAGCCATTTGTGAAATAGTGCTTATCTATTGCTATCTTGCTAATATTTTTCATGGCATAATGTTAAGTTTTATTAGATAATTTTGGGGTATCTTTTGAGATGATCTCATGGTTTCTCATCTGTTATGGTTTAGATTAGGTGTTATCCCAAATCTCATGACTGACACAAAGCAAGAAAGTTTAGAGAGGAATTAAGTTAATTACCTAATCAGTATAGTAATCCCCTGGTATGGATTAATTTGTTGCTAACTATAAGTAGATAGAGTGTGGCAGGAAAATGTTGGTCCCTGAAGGCATGCCTTTGGGGTTTACAATTTGTTCTTGCTGAGAAGAGCTGGCTTTCTGTTTCCCAGAACCAAGTCCCTAGCTGCTTTTCTCTGTCATACCCTTCCACCATGATGTTCTGCCTTGCCTCAGACCCTGAAGAATGGAGTCCACGAAGAGCTCTGAAACCATGAGCCCCCAAATGATCTTTTCTCTCCTTAAAATTGTTCTTGTCAGATCTTTTGGTTACAGCAATGAAAAAGCTGACTAAAACATCATTGAAGGCCTATTAATGTTATTTGCACAAAAAAGATTATTACATTTCTGAGGGAAATCTTATGTGGCTATGGTGAATTAAATTTAAACAAATCATTGAATTAAATTTGTGATATTATTTTTTATATCTTTATATATAATTTGTTTTATTTTATACATATTTAATTGTGCTACCTTTCTATATTTTATATCATGGGGAATACCTAATATTTAATCCACCTATATATTTTGAAAGCTATTATAGGTGGTGGAAATTATCTGGTGATTAATAGTTGTGTGAATTTACCAGTGATGTTATATTTGAACAAGCACTTAAAGGATGTTTTTGCTAAAAGCACTGACTCTTCACTTGGGCCTTGGGCAAATGTCCAATGAGTACATAAAAATAGGATAAAAGTTTGACATTTCTGCCTTCATTTTATAACTGTCTCCTTTTTCTACTTTAAATTTTGGGCCAATTTCCTGCTCAATTGTATACATAGGCATGTTAGTCATTTAAGGAGTGTTCACATCCACCCTAAATTTATTTAATCATTCTTGTTTCCTTTCAAGGCTGAGACAAAAAGGTAAGAATAACTAAGATATTTTAAAGATTTACTGGACATCACAACAGATTGTCAACTATCAGTTTTTACAACATCTGTTCCAGACCACTGGAGCAATGTCCTGAAGTCTCCAATCAATGCAGTAAACCTGGAGGAGGACCCAGTTGTTGACCTAACTAATTCCATCTTGCCTTTCTGACCTGTTCTTTCTCTGAAGTCACCTTGGATTCCAGGAACAACAGATCTCATCAATAAACATCTTGAGACTGGGGACAAAACGATCCCATATGCAGCATCAACTTTTTATTGCTGAAGACTCCTCATGACCAATCCTGAGATCATGATCAACCAGTGTAGTCTGACCATAGAGGGTGCTGTGGAAGCATCCACCTTGCTTTTTTCCCCCTTTACTATCTAAACCCAAGAGCATTGTGAGCACCTTAAACACAGACTTTAATTCATGGTGCAGTCACACTGAGAATAAACTTCCTTCCTGCCTTGACCTCCATTTATCCCTTTGATCCCTGCAGCCAGGACTTTGGCCCAGCTCTGTAACACAAAGGGCCAAGATGTTCTTTCAGAGATAGTTCACTCTTGGGTTTTCTGGTTCTTCCATTGCCATTGGTTTGATTTGATTTTTTAATTCTTGAAATTATTATGGGATTCTAATTTCTTTTCCAGAAGATCTGTTTCATTAGGTTGTGTAATCTCATGAACTCTAAAATTTCCTAACTTTAGGACTCTCCACTTGTTTTCCTTTTTCTCATTTTTTTTTTTTTTTTGTTTTTTTTTTTTGGGTGCTGGGGATCAAACCCAGGGCCTTGTGCTTGCAAGGCAAGCACTCTACCGACTGAGTTTTCTCCCCAGCCCCCTTTTTCTCATTTTAATGTTCTTTTAAAAGACTGTTTTAGATTATATTCATAGATGATATTAAATATATAAAACCCTTATTGTATTAGTAATTAGTAGCTTAGATGAATTAAACATGATTTTATGGTTATCTTTCTTTCTTTTTGCATTTTTGGAGTACAGGGGATTGTACCCAGGGGTACTCAACCACTGAGTTATAGTCCCAGAACTTTTTGCTTTTTATTTTAAGACAGGGTCTAAATTATCAAGGCTGTCCTCAAATATGTGATCCTCCTGCCTCTGCCTCCTGAGTAGCTGGGATTACAGGTGTGTATCACTGTGCTCAGCTTTAGTTTTATTTTCTTAAAGTTCATTTATGTATGTTTAATTAACTTTCAGGCTTACTACATTATGGTACAGAAATTTGATTTCATGCTTTGAATTTTATAATTTTTTATTTTTTTCTTTGTGAAAAATGTCACAAATCTTAAAATATTTCATAAAGTCAGAAAATATATATTTTTGGTTTATAGGATGATATATATAATTTTAACAATTAAATTTTATTGTCCGTTTTTCTTCGTTTTTTTTTTTATATGTTTGTTTCTTTTATTCTCTTTATTTGACAGGTTATGTGGAATTAAAAATAATTGCAAGTGTTATTTGCTCAATTAAAAAATTTTTCAAATAAAATAATATTCAAGTAATGTTATTCAAACCACTTATTTCTAAAAGAACATAGTGTTTTCTCATGTCTACTGGAAATATGATAGAAAGCAAAGCTGAGACAATTGTTAGAATATATTGAAAAGTCATGTTATAGTTAATGCCATCAAAATTGAAACATAAATAAGATAAATTCATTTGGTTCAAATGTGTAGAAAATATACTTTGAAATAATTATGTAAACAGAAAATTTATTCAAAATGGAAATTTGCCGAATTAATAACATTTACTCTATTCTAAAATGTTTATTTCTTTCTTCTTAAAAATTTTAAAATTTGTTCTAATTTGTTGTACATGACAGTAGAATGCATTTAGACATTTTGATAGATCATACATAAATGGGGTGTAATCTCTCATTTTTCTGATTATACATATTGTAGGATCACATCAGTCATGCAGTCATAAATATACATAAGGTAATAATGTCTGTTTTACTCTACTATCCTTTCTACCCCCATACCCCTACCCCTTCCTTCACTCACCTCTACTAAATATAAAGTAACTATTCTTCCCTATCTAAAATGCTTATTTATTAAGTACAAATAATAAAAATGTAATATATTGGAATCATTAATATCAAAAGTTCAAATTAAAATCTAAAAATCGAATACTTCAACCATTTTCTAGATAGATTTCTACAATTTAGTCACATTTCTAAATTTATGTCATGTATTTGCTAAGTATTCTTATCTAATAAAGATTAAAGAATTATTAGCAATTTTCAAAACTTTCAGAGGATATTTGAAGAGAGAACAACATTTTAAGAAGAAAGAATAAAGTTAAAAATAAAGATATGTTTCTTCTCCAGACTCCTGTGGTGGTGATGTGACAGTTTGAGTTCCACTTCCAAGTTAAAAGGTCTTTTTCTTGATTGTCTTTCTACATTTTACTAGTAATTTCATCTTGGTCTCAATTAGTGGCATTAACATTTTTTGTAGGAGATTGATTCAGTTGGGCCACAAAGTAAAAGCCTGCTTATTTAGTTACAATTTGTTGCTGACCAAATGTTCTTTTGGAAAGTGATTCACACATCTGCCAACTAAATTCTATCCATACATCAAATTAGATGTTAGGACCGTTCCTTACCATCTGTATTCTGTAAACTCTTGAATGATAATTTGCCTTGATTATACAAAATATATTTTTTAAATGGGGAATCTATTTGACTTAATCTGTGATGGATTTGTAATATGTTATGATGCTAATCATGAAGTTTTAGAGTTTAAAGAACAAATATGTTTCTCACTTCCTCCTGGGCAAACAAAAAGTTTCATATTCTAACACCTTACAATTAGAGGGGAGACTTGTCAATCAGGCATATGTTTAAGTGATATGTTCCTAGTGCCAGGTTAATAAAGTTAAAAGTCTCTTAGTGATTACTTGGGGGTTTTCTTTCCTTGCCTATGGTAATTGTAGATACTGTACACTAAATGTCAGACTCACTGAATTGAATCTTCCTGAATTTCTGAGTCACTACATAGAGAAGGCATGTCCAGGATTGTGGCATGGACTCACATGGACTCAACATGGATGAAGAATAAACTTCCATTGTTATTCAGCCACTGAGATTTTTGGGTTATTCATTATAACATAGCTTCTGACTAACGTGAAGAAATCTGCCAATTTAAGACTTATTTACTAGTAGGGAGTGTATGAATATATGCTTATAAAAAAATTACTCAGATACCATTTTGATTGAGTTTACCCTACATTTACTTCTTCACATGAATATGATAATTTAATAATTTTTTCTTAATGTACTTTATTAGATTTATGTAAAATATGTACTATACCTAATGTTCCTACTTATTTCACTATTATCGAATATGTAAGTGCATGGTGGCAATTATATTTGACCCAGAAATGTTGAACTCATCCATTTTATTTGTAATACTTGTCTTAGGACATGATTGATTATGTGAAATGTGCTCCACCCGCTGAATTTTGTTGTTATATTTTGTACTTGTCACATAGAATGCTTAACATGAAATATTTATGTCTCCCGAGGAGCCTTAAATTTGCTCCTCAGCATTTGAAGTAGACAATGGTGGTAGTAAATATTTATTAATTGTAAAGCATGACACCAAAATTTATGAGGTGGACTACACGCATATGGAATTTCCATACTGAATGCCAATGTACACATTGATGTGTAATGGATAATAAGGCTGACATCTCTGAAAATGACTCTGAGCTCTTTTGAGAAAAGAATCTATAAATATATTGAAAGACATTACTTAGCCCTTCTCTCTCTCTCTTTGTTTTTTGTTTTGATTTTTTTCTCTTCAAAATTTGGGTGCATACAGAAGCAAAAACCTTTTCTGCATTTGCTCTCTTTGCTTGCACCTATGAAATTATTCACTCATAGACTTAATAACTATTTATTGAGAACCTGTTATTCTCTAGGTGTTGAAAGAGAGTACTTAAAAGACAATATTCTTGCTTTCATAGAACTTACATGTTGCTGGAGGGAGATAATCAACAGGATTAATTTCTGTAGTGATTTCATAGAGTAATTGCTATGAAGCTGATCTGATTTGGGTAATGGTCAAAGATGATCTCTTAGGGAAGGTGATATTTAACTTGAGACCAGAGTAATGAGATCAAACCTATGAAGATAAGATATGTCTTTATGTTGGAGTCCATGGAGACATAAATAAAACAGTAAAATATCTATCAGCTGCTACTTCTGGTTTAAATTCTCTGGGCAGAGGAAACACCTTATACTGACTGTCTTTCCTTCTGGGATTTCAGGAGGACTATTCTTGGTACTAATTTCTGATTCTAGATGAAGAAGTCACCAGATCTATGGATAAAACCCATATTTTTTTGTGTAGAAGTTTCCATCTTGTATTAAGTATATTAGTACCAAGTGACAAGCTTACATTGGTATCATGATTGGCTTTTTATGCCAAGTTTGATTTCTTTTCATTATTTTCCTTTATCAGGTAGAGTAATGCAATGCCTTCCAAATAGTCTTCATCCCAATTTATTCCTTACACTGAAACTAAATTAAGTCCTTTTAAAATTCAATCTTATTACCTCTAATACCCACAGTCACATATCCAAGATTCTGGGATTCTGTATGGGCTTCTTTTTGCTTTTAGAATGAAGATGTCAGTCTTAACAGTCCCTAGAAGTTCTCCTGGTTTCCTCTCATCCCTAGCCTCCTGGGTCCTTCCAGTCTAGAACACAGGAATTGGTTAAGGTTCTTGTATTTGACATGTTCCATCCTGCTGAAAATGTATTCTATTTCATCTGGGATGTCCTAATTTTTTTTTTTTTTTTTTTTTTTACAGTTCACAAATTCTGAACTATTTTAAACACAAAAATACATATAAAACAGCATAGTAAATATTATAACATATCATTTATCAAAATAAGTATTTTGTCAAATTCATTCTAGAATTTTAAAAACATTGAATGTATTATACAAACATTGCAAGTCCCTTAGCTCTTATTTTTAATCTTCCCTCCTAACTACAAATCAGTTTTTGAATCTGTCTCATTCCTACCTATGATTTTATACTAAAAATAATCCTTTCTATGTAATTATAATCTTCATCTGAATTTGGAAAATGAGAACTTAGAAACAAGTTTTGGAGCAAAGAAGAGTTTACTACCTGAATCTATTTGCTTCCTGAATTGCAAACAACAAATAGTGAAAGTTGGGACATAGATAAAGATTCATATTAAAATGTATTTGAGTCTATCATTTTCTAAGGTTGAATAGCAACAGTTTGGATAGTTAGGGATCTCTGAATATGTGTGTCTTTGTGTGTGTGTAATTTTTTTGCATTTCTGAAATTCATATAAATGGATTCATATGGTTTATATAACCTCTGTTGCTTTAAGAACACTGAGATTTTTGTAGACTTATCCATGTTATTTGGTATATTTGCATTGATTGCTATATATTAATGTAGGGTTTATGTAATAATTCAATTATGCATCTACTCATTATTTGTTTTCCTTTATTGTAAGACTTTAGTGAACATTCCTCTGCTTTATGTATGTCCATATATGTAAGAGTTTTTCTGCTTATATAATGAAGACCATTCTGGGTAGAGGGCTTGAGCATTACCATTGGATGAGACATTGTGACATTGCTCTTTACAGTTTTAACAGTTCACCCTCCATCCATATTGATAGCTCTATTTCTCTACGTGTGTCCCCAAACCTGGTCATGTCAACATATGTGTCATGTTTATATTTGCATTTCTGATCACTAATTAATGAGGTTGAGTATTTTTTCATATTTTTATTGGTTAATTTTCTTTTTTGTGAACTGCGTACCCAAAGTTATATGAGACCATTTGTGTTTATCTTACTAATTTATCCTAGTGTTTTACATATAGATATTAAAAGATTGATCTTCACTCAGTATGCTGCTTCAGAGGCGTGTGGTTTCCTCCATGTTTCCTAGCACTGGATACTCTTTCATATACTTAACTTGCCACAGATACTTTGTGCCTTTGCTGCTATGATACTAAAGTCTGCCTCTTCCACTAGACTTTATGCTCCAGGATGTCTGTTTTTTACCTATCTTTGCATCTCCCATGGAAGACCTTAGGGTCAGTGCTTCACACATAGCAGATACCTCATTAGTACTTTTTAAGTAAGGGGCTATAGGAATGAATGAATGATGGGTTAGTTGTATCATTTTTTGAAGCACATTATTAATCATGCTTAGATTCTTAGAGTATAGGAAAGATTAAAGGAAGCTTCTCTTCAGACATAATTGTTCACTTCATACTGCAGACAAATTAATTAAAGCTAGCAATCTTTAAAAGACTAAAACTGATCACCATTTGAGACTTAAAATTATGTTTTCGCTGGCTCCTCTTTGCTGATCATAACAACCCTCTTCAAATAATACATGAAATAAAGAATTGCCTAGAAAAGGAGAGAAATGAATATTGCCCTTCATTTTAAGTGTCCTTTCATGGTAAAATGCTGTGGAGCATTTATGCAAATCTGCTTGAGTAACAAATACAATTGTTCTGATCAAGACTACTAAAAGGAAGGCTTGATGAATTAATTGTAAACACAGTACAGCCCTTTACAGTGCAACAATTCTTCTCTGGGTTCCAGTTTGACAAACTATAAGGAAAAGAGTTCAAATTTAGTTTCGTACTGTTATAATAACGAAAGTTTTAGCGATTTTTCCCCAAAATTGAGATTACGAATTAACCATTGTCAAGATGATTGTTTACTTCTTCATCTATAGGTACAGTGAAGTATGTGTCAGGTTTAGGACAGGGGTCCAATTGGTTCCTAAAACATGGGCTTAATTTGAATCTCAGACAACACAGTGATTCTTGAGAGCATGTGAGATATTCCTGAGTAGAGGTAATAGTGACTGGCTATCAGCTTTCTGCCTAAAATAATGAACCATACTTATAAAATTAATTATAAATTTATTTCATTTATAATAATTATAATGTTCCATTTCCTCTTTGTAAAATTTTTAGCATGGAATCACTTAAAATGATGACATTGTCCAGATTAAGGAAGACTTTAACTTGAAATTATATGATGCAGGTCCTATAGCAGTTAATCTCAGTTTCTCTTTTATTGCTTTTAACTGCTTTCCTTTTTTTAAAAAAGAATATTTTTAGTTGTAGATGAATATAATGCCTTTATTTTATTCACTTATTTTTATGTGGTGCTGAGGATTGAACACAGTGCCTCACACATGCTGGGCAAATACTCTTATCACTGAGTGACCCCAGCCCCTGTTTTCCTTTTGATTTGGACAATGTAACCGTATCACCTACCGTTTCAATATGAATTGCTATTTTTTTCCTTTGGCTCTTTTACATATGTAGAAATTTTGTTTTCTGCTATTTCCTCCAAAAAGATTGAAATATATTTGAGAACTCACTTTCCCACCCATTGAAGTATTTTTTAAAATGCTGAACCAAAATAGATGCTCAAAAATGGTTGTGTCTGTTGCAGGAGAATGAATCACTTTGAAAAGCACAAGACAGAACTGTGGTCTGTTAGACCTGATTTGTGCTTCAGCTGGACATGAAACGTTTAATCTAGTAGGTGGAATAGGACAGGAAGACTCCATGGAAGGGGCAATGTTTGACATCAGAAAGAGTTATGCATCACAAGTCACAGGTCATCAATTTGTTCGTAGTGGGATCATTTCTATTAGCAGGGAGCACATAGAAGAGAGTTTAGCTATGAGAAAGGGAAATGACAAGAACAAAGCAGGGCTCACCCTCACCTAGTAGACCTGGTCCATGGCAGGACTTCTGTCTCAACAGGAAAACGGACACAGAAACACAATTGAAGGCAGGCAACATGATGTCTACTCAGGAGGCCACATGATGTCTCAATGGGGGCAAGTAAAGGCTAAACAGGGACAGCATGGGAACTTGGGACACTGGGAACAGGGATGGTGACTGTTGGGACCAGGAAAGTTTGCTAAACATTTGCAAAACACCAGAAGAATTGTCGGGGCCGGTGAGAAATATGAAAATGCAGAACATGAATAGCCTTCCCTTTAGGTGCTCTGGGTCTAGTAGGTAAAAGACACTTGGTTTTATTATAATGGACTAAGAAGGTGCAGCAATATAGAGAAGCATGACACACACAGCCTGAGATCTCAAGGGAGATGTTTATGACTCAAATCTTGAAGAAAGATCAGTCATGAGTCAGATGGAGAACAAGGTGAAGGGCAATCTAGGCAGATGGACTAGCCCCAGCAATGTCACAGAGGTGTGAATCTTCTTATGTGTGGTGGAACAATGGGTAAGTCAGTATTTACTAGAAGTTTGCTTTCCAGGTAAAGTATGGAAGGAAATGAAATCGGGGAGATTAATAGGTCATGGGAGGACTTGAATATCACACTATTAACCTTTGATTCTTAATGTTAGAAAGGTTTTAAAAAGGTGACTGATGGGCTGGGATTGTAGCTCAATGATAGAATGCTTGCCTAGCATGGCTAAGACACCAGGTTCAATGTTCAGCATGACATAAAAAACATATAAATAAAAAAATAAAGGTTACTAGACAAAGGTACCAAAAACATACAATGGAGAAAAGATAGCCTCTTCAACAAATGGCACTGGTAAAACAGGAAATCCACATGCAGCAAAATGAAATTAAACCCCTATCTCTCACCCTGCACAAAACTCCACTCAAATGGATCAAGGACTTAGGAATAGACCAGAGACCCTGCACCTAATAGAAGACAAAGTAGGCCCAATTCTTTATCATGTCAGCTTAGGATCCTTTGGGATTTCTAAGTTTTGGAGAGGCTGAAAATATCAAGCAAATTCTGTCCTTGTTGGAAAAACACAACAATTGAAAATTCAAGTAGTTAACTGGTTAAACTGGAGGCCTAGAAAGGCAATGGAAGACATAGGAGTAACAGAACTAGTACTTGCATGTGACCTCCACTTTCCTAGAAATGGGAGACACACAGGGAAGAGGTTGGAGGCACCAAGAGCACTCAAGTGATTTGTTGCTCTTCCAGACCTCATGTTCCCAGTGCTGATTATGAAGCTCTTTTGACTGCAAACCCACTGTGAAGTACTGTTACTAAGCTCCAGCAAACTTCATCTCCTCTGTTTCCATCAAGTCCTGTTAATAGGGGATGGTATAGAGAGATTAGGAAACTAGGAGAGGGAGAAGGAATTTGTTTTAGTCAGTTTTGCATTGCTTTGACCAACAAACTGGACAAAAACAATTTGGAGGAGAAGTTTATTCAGCTCATGGTTTCAGAGGTTCAGTCCATGAGTGGTCTACTTCATAATTCTGGGCCCAAGATGAAGGAGAAAATCAGCAGAAGGGTGTGGCAGAAGAAAGTTGCTCAATTTTTGACAGCCAGGAAGCAGAGAAAGCTGGAGTGCAAGGAGCAAGGGATAATATAATCCACAAAACACACTCTTGGTGACCTGTTCCTAGAGCCACAGACTTCCTGCCTAGTTACCACCCATTGATCTATTCAAATTTATCCATCAATCCATGGATTAGGTTATAGCTTTCATGATCTAATCATTTTACCTCCTGCATTATCTCACACATGAGATTTTAGGAGGACACAACAGAACTTCATAACAGAACTTTGCATGATCTTCCTTTTAACAGAACTTGGGCAATGATCCTTCACATCAAGCTTTGGTAATTGGTTCCAGTTTCTAATTTGTTCTCCTTGAACCAGCCTACTCAGAGGTATAGTTATTAGGTTAGCATATTCCTTCTTCAAAAGTGGTTCATCCCTTCCAGGATCTGGTTGTACCAATATCTTCTTTCTGCTCCCACATTCCCAGAGAAGTAGCTCCTCCCTGACATTACTTTCTCAATGTTACCTCTGTGTTTTCTTGTTGCCTTTCCAAACTTCTAATACCCACTCAACCAATTCTTTATTTGGAATTCGGTTTATGTTTTCTTAACTGGACCCTGGTTGACATATTCTCCCATGCTCTTATGGTGTCTGTGTTTGCACGCAAAATATAAATGATGTTGATTCTTTTAGCCCTTGTGAAAACCAGATGTCTCAAAAAGGAAGAGAATCAGGGAGTGAGTTTGGGAGTGTTATGTTGCTGGTTGTATCTCAGAAGAAAACTATTTTGAGCTTATTATTAACAGTGATTATGACAGTCATTCCTTGTTCACTGTCTTTTTTTTTTTTTTGTATGCTGTATAATCTAAGAAGACACAGATCTCAGGGCAGCATCTATCCATAGCCCTTATTAAATATCTGTTGGCATAAAAGTACATAAATAAGGTATGAAAATAGTTTCATGTCTTTGTGTGAAAATTATGACCATTACTTGTATCTAATATCCAATAATATGATCATCTATAAAACTTTATGCCTATAATGCTATTTTTTATGTGACTGATTTTTAAAGAAATAATGTAAAAGTTTCTTTGTGGTAATAAATATACTTACAAATACAAAAAATGATAAAGATTAATTTCTTTAAAAAATGTGACTGATTAGGCAAAGTTGCATTATAGATTTAAACATAGGCAAAGTGAAGAGGTCTATGTGCGATAGTCTGGAGGTAAACAGACCAGTCAGGAAGCTACAGAAATAACCTGGTGAGAATAGATGAAGACCTGGACTAGGAAGTAATGGTAGGATTGGAGAGGAACGGGCATATGTGGAAGGAATTTAGGAGGCAAAAATATCATTAACCACATTGGTTTGGGGTTTAATGATGGGAATTTGAAAATAAGGAAATAAATAATTGTATCTGAGTGGCACTGAGAAAAGCAGTACTAAATATACCTCTCAATAAGTATGTGAATTAATTTTAATGACCTGCAGCATGTTATTCAGGACAGGCTGCTGAGTTACCATCAAAATACCCACAACTTTCAGGGCCTTTACAGCACATTTGTTTTTCACTCATAGAACATGGAATGTGAGGGATCTATGCCCACACAAGTATTCAGGGATGAAGGCTGCCACAGGTGCCACCATTTTTTACCTGCAATAACTAAGATACATCCCAGCAACAGGGAAGAACAACCTGTAGAATTGCCATCGACATTTTTACCTCAGCCAAGAAACACATATTTCTTCCACTTTCATTGGTTAGAACTAGTCATATGTTCCCATCCAATTTATAATTCATACAGAGGCCTGATACATGGAATCTTCATTATGCTCAAAGGGAAAGGAGAACTAATTACTGATGAAAACCAATGAAATGCAGTGAAGCCCTAAGGTAATGCAAACCCGTTATAGTGTGAGGTTCTGTAGTGTAAGACTAACTAAACTTATCTGTAAGGACATGTCAAAAATGCCGATTTAGTGAACATTTTCTCTGGGCCAGTCCCTATGCTAAGTTTACATAAATTAAAAGAATTCAGTTATTTGATCCTTGAAACCATTCAACAATAGAGAAACTGTTCATGATTTTTAGAATTTTAAACTTGGAACAGAACTTTCAAATGATCATTCAGAAACAAATCCTTTATTTTGCAAATGAAGAAATGATGGCAAGAAGAGTGAAAAGATTGATCTAATGGAACAAAAATGAGTCACAGAGTTCAGAAACAAACTCAGAATGGATCTTATGTCCAGGGATACAGTGTGTTCTTCCTCTATTAGCTATTTCTTTGGTCCATGATTTGGATACCAAAGATGACACAAAGGCTCAGTATCAATTCATTGAGTGAGACAAAATTACTGGTGTGGTACTTTCATTAAAAAAAAAAAATCAAAAAATGAGCACAAAGTTATGCTTAAATTGTTGTATTTTATTCAATATTTTTGTCATTTCCCATGGTTTCCTGTAGAAGACTTGACTCATTATATAGGTTTTATAAAAACCTCAATAACCATGCATTGTTTGTATAGTTTATGACCTATGTTCTAGAGTACGAACAACTTCATGATGTAGTGGGGTGAGGGACATTTTCCCTTGTTAACCTCACAAAATGCCTATTGATATAGTACCTGTCTTTTTGATTTGGATTTATATTTGACACTATTTGTCATACCAAATTCTGATTATCATACATGGTAGGTGGGAAATACACTATACCTCTGGTCAGTTCCCATAGCCCATTGCGTTATTCATTTTTACCTAAGAATTGACAGTTAGGGTAATTTTTATTTTAAAAATAAAACCAAAATTTTCAAATAAAAATGAATTTTAATTTGGGAGGCTAAAAGTCTCCCAAAAGGTTAGCCATATTATTTAACTGGCACTTTGGCTAACATACATAATCACTGATAGTACTGGAGTTAATTCAAAATTTAGTTCATTTTCTGATGGTAGAATTTGACAAGTATTCTGCTAAAGTCCTTGGCTAAGAATGATATTTAATTTGCTTGTGATTTATAAAATATATATGTAATAACAAAGAGATGAATTATTAATTTAGACAACAAAAGACTTTAATGAACAAATTTTTTTTCAGAAAATATTAGTGAAAGTCAGACTGTATGTTATAAACACCCTGTCTCAAAATTAAAAAAAAAAAAAATTACCTCTGAAGAGCGTACCAGGGTTTTTAAAGCTACAGGGTAAAATACTTAAAAGGAATCTCATTTTTCTCAATTTTACCTAATTTAATCAAGTGCTTCATGATTTGAATAATCATTTTATATTTATAAACTTGGATACATTGTGAGGTAGAATGTAAAGTTTGAATAACTTCAAACTAAAGTAGGGATTATGAAAGCAGGTTACATCTGTCTTCCCCAATGTTATGCATTGGTTTCCTCTGCCGTTTAGGTCAGGAGATCAGTAAACTCCAAGAAACACATGAAGAGAGTTTGCAAACTGGAGCAACACGTGTATTTGGTGGCACACACCTGTAATACCAGTGTCTCAGGAGGCTGAAGCAGGAGAATCTTAAATTCAAGGTCAGCCTCAGCAACTTAGCAAGACTCTGTCTCAAAATAAATAAATAAATAAATAAATAAATAAATAAATAAATAAATAAATAGAAAGAAGAAGAAGAACTGGAGAAGTAACTTACTGGTAAAGTACCCCTGGATTCAATCCTCAGTACCCTTCCCTGCTACCTCAAAAAAACAGAGAAAAAGAAGTAATAGGATAAATATACATTTATTTTTATATAACATTGACTTATGTGATGTTGGAGACAGAATACTCCAGATCTGCAGTTGTCTGAACTGAACCAATGGTGTTGTTTCAGTCCATTCCAAAGACCAGAGAACCAGGAAAGTTGTTGTTAAGTTCCAGTTTGAGATCAAGTCCAAAAGTTGGAAATGACTAATATCCCAGCTTGAGAAAAAAATCAGAGAGAGTGAGTGTTCCCTTAGTTCCCTTATTCAATCTTTTTTTTTTTTTTTTTAGGTATTCAGATGATTGGAAGTGTTCTACAATATTGGGAAGGGCAATCTGTTGAATTCGATCTACTACTACTCAAATATTAATCTCATTCAGAAATATCCTCAGAGACACACCCACAATAATTTTCTTTTAACCAACTATCTGAGCATTTCATGGCACTAGGAAGTTGTCACTTAAAGTTAGCCATAATTGCCAGGTGTGGTGGCACTTGCCTGTAATCCCCGTGGCTCAGCAGGCTGAGGCAGCAAGTTTAAAGCCAACCTCAGCAACCATGAGTTGCTAAGCAACTCAGTGAGACACTGTCACTACATACAAAACAAAATAGGGCTGGGGATGTGACTCAGTGTGAGTGCCCCTGAGTTCAATCCCTGGTACCACTCCCTCAAAAAAATTAGCCATAGTAATGAGTTTGTAATTTTATCTTGTCTTTGTACTTTATAATAAAAATCCAAAGTTATCTGTCAGCTGGTAAGGGGGAGAAAAGATCAAGTATCATTCTCTTTTGAATATGAACTAGATAGGCAGTAATGTGGCTGAGTGATGAGAGGTTATGCACAGTTTCAAAGCTGGCAGAGCATCTAAGTACCTCCCATTTTTGTACTAAAGGACAGAAGCTTGGCTGAGCCCTAGGCAACAATGCTCTTAAGACACCTGTCATGATGATGATTTTAGTCTTGCCTACTTCTACAGAATCTATGTCCCCCATTCATCTTGGCATAAATTTGAATTGTATACTGAAACTGTGAAATAGAGAGACAGATTTAATAATCATTCCACTTAGTAAGTACAGCTGGGGCAGGTAATTAAACAGGTTTTCTCTTGCCAGCAGGCCTAAAGCAATGTAGCTCAGAGTCTCGGTCATACCACTGGGCTGAGATAGAAAGCTAATATTAAACAGGCCTTCTCTAGGCAGGCCCATGTCAGCTTCTCTGTTCTTAGCAAACACAAGTTATTAAAGGGACCTAGGCAGGTCGCTAGAGGCCTGCCAAATATTCAGTCTCAGGAATATTGGATTTATAGGTTGAAAAATGAAAAGGGACTAGAATAATTGAAAAATATTATCATTATTCATGTGATAGTCATCTAATAAAATATGTTCATTGTGAATTTTTGATATTGAGATGATGTGAATAACTTCAAACATTGAAGAAATACATTCTTAATTTAAAAAAAATTAAATTTATTTTAGCATTGTGAAAATACAGTACTTATTTATATAAGTTCATTATATTTAGCAAATTTGAAGTGGGCCGACAAATCATATAACATATCCTCTGTGTGAGATATGTGTAGAAAAATGTACTGGACTCAATGAAGTTTTAAATTAAATATAGTTTTTGTTTGTTCTTTTTAGTTATATGTAACAGTAGAATCTATTTTGATATATTTGTACAAGTATGAAATATATCTTATTCTCATTAGGATCCTAGTGTTGTAGATGTACATGATGGTGGGATTCACTGTGGTATATTCGTATATGTACATAGGAAAGTTATGTCAGATTCATTCCACTGTCTTTCCTATTCCTATGCCCTGGCCTCCCTTCATTCCCCTTTATCTAACCCACTGAACTTCTATTCCTCTCCTCTTGTTGTGGGTTAGCATCCACATATCAGAGAGAATATTCAACCCTTGGACTTTTGGGATTGACTTATTTCACTTAGCACGATAGTCTCCAAATCTATTCATTTACTGGCAAATGTCAAAAAGTCATTCTTCTTTTGGCTCAATGAAAAACAAAAACATAAATTATACATGTTTATGAGGTATCACATGATGTTTCAATACATGTGTACATAGTATAATGTTTAAATCAGAGTAAAAATTAATCTTTTAAAATCTTTATCTTTTTTATGGTTAAAACTTTCAAACTTTCTTCTAGTTTTTTGAAATAGTATATTATCATAATCTACAGTTACCCTACTGCAAAATTTCTTATTCCTAAGTATAATTCAGTATCCACTGGTCAACCCTTCTCCCTCCCTCTACTCTTCCCAGCCTCTGGTAAGCATCATTCTACTCTGAACTTCTGTGAGATTGACTTGTTTAGTTTCCACATATGATCATATGATACTTGTTTTTCTACTCCTGGATTATTTCACTTACCATAGTGACATCCATTTCATCCATGTTGTCTCAAATGACTAGATTTCCTTTTAATTTTTTGTTTTTGACTAAAAAGCATTCCATGTGTGAAAGAAATACTTGAGCCATTTATCGATTGTGGGACACATAGGTAGTTTCCTTTTTGTGACAATTGTTACTAATACTCTGAAAAATGGGAGTGTAAATATCTTATTCTAGGGCTGATTTCATTTATTTTGGATATATACTCAATAGAAGAATTGCTGGGTTGTATGGTTGCTCTATTTTTAATCTTTTGAGGAATGTCCACAGTGTTTTCCATAATGGCTACACTAAATTTGATTCCCATAAACAGTGTATATAGGTTCTGTGATAGTTTGAATCTGGAATGTCCCCAGAGGTTATGTGTTGAAAGCATGGTCCCAAATGCAGAAGGTACAGAAATGTTCATAGCTCTGTGAAGGATGTCATTGTTATTTTGATAGAGATTGCACTTAATCTGAAGATCATATCTGGTAGCATGAGCACTTTAACAATATTTATTCCTTTACTCCATGAATATGGGATATCTTGTTTTGCATCCCCTTCAATTTACCTCATCAGGGTTTTGTAGCTTTCATTGTTCCGTTGTAGAGATCTTTTACCTCTTAGGTTTCATTTCTTCCTAGGTATTTTATTTTATTTGTTGCTATTGTAAATGGAATTGTTGCTTGATTTATATTTCAGATAATGTACTAATGGTCTATGATAATCATTTTGAGATTTGTAAGTTGATTTTTCAATGTACAACATTGCCAAATGTGTTTATTATAATAGTTTTTGAATATGTAAGATTATGTCCACTGTAAACAGTGACCACTTGATTTCCTTTTTTTCGAATTTGAATGCCATTTACTTCATTTTCCTGACTGATTATTCTGGCTAAAACTTCCAATACTATATTGAAAAAAAGTGTAAAGTGGGCACATTTGTTTTGTTTGAGGTCCTAGAGAGACAGTTTTCAGCTTTTCCCCTTTAGGTATTATGTGCTATGTTAGCTTTTAGTATTCAGTATTATGTTACTTTAGACTGCTGATCCACAATGTATTGACCTAGACCACTTCATAATATTCACCTGATGGCTAATCTGGTCTAGAGAGTCCAAGAAACCTGCTGTTTTGGTGGGACAAATAGATGTTTGGGCACAACTGAGCCTTTTTGCTTCTTCTTAGAGTTTCAGGTCTCTTCCATTTGATACATTCAGCTGGGTAGTCAGATCAGTCTTTCAAGGGTGTCTCCAGCTTTCAAGAAGACAGAAGTTAAGGGGCTGCCTCTTTCTGAAAGCTTGGACCTAGAACTAGAACAACACAATTTCTGCCAAATTCTCTTGGTCAAGCTTTCACAGATATTGCTCATAGTTAAGAAAGGGGGCACACCAATCCACAGGAAAGATCCCAGAGTATTTGTTTCAATCTTTAATTTTATTCAAGTTCTCATGTAGGATAAGGGTATGGATGAAACAATTTTTTTATTTATTAAGTAGTTCAAACATATTTCCAAAGCAGAGTTATTTATTTAATCCTCTTAAAAGATCCATTAATTTGCTGCTGTTATGTTTATTATACAGTTGACCAAATTGGAAGCTAATGTACATTATTTTAGTTCACTCTTCTATTAAAAAGTTTGACTCTAGTGACTCTAGCACATTCACTTTTGTATTATAATGAGAACCACATATAGCCCATCTTTCATACATAACCTCAAAGACACCATTTAGTCAAGGGCTGAGGGATATAAGACAACTCCAAATGCTTGCTTGAATTTTCAGTTCAGAAATTCTTCCACAGTCAAATTATCTAAGAACCAGTGTGTACAGGCAGTCTAGGGGTTACTGTGGTAGTTATTCATCATATCTTAATTCTTTCAACAGTAACTACTTAAGGTAAGTTCCTGTGTTATTGCTATGGGAGGGCTGCACAGACTAGTTGGAGAGGGTAGATTGTTACATGTTCATGAATGTTTTGAACAGGAATTTCACAGAAGGAGAAATCTGAATGGTCAACATATATAAAAAATGTGTTCAACTTCTCTAGCAATTTGAGAAATGAAAATTAAAACTGCATTGAGATTCCATCTCACTTCAGTCAGAATGGCAACTTTCAAGAATAAAAGTAACAATAAATGTTTGCAAGGATGTGGGGAAACAGGTTCACTCATACATTGCTGGCGGGACTGCAAATCGGTGTAACCACTTTGGAAAGCAGTCTGGAGATTCCTCAGAAAACTTGGAATGGAACCTTCATTTGACCCAGTTATCCCACACCTCAGTTTAAATCAAAGGACTTAAAATCAGCATACTTTAGTGATGTGGTCACATCAAAGTTTATAGGAGTTCAATTCACAATAACTAAGCTATGGAAACAACTTAGGTGCTCTTCAATAGATGAATGAATAAAGAAAATGTGGAATATATACATAATGTAATATTATTCAGGCATAAAGAAGAATGAAATTGTGGCATTTCCTGGTAAATGGATGGAATTGGAATCACGCTAATCAAAATAAGTCAAACCCAAAAACCTAAGACCAAATGTTCTCTCTGATATGGGGATGATGCTACACAGTAAGGGGAAATGGGGGAGGAAAGAGTAGAAGTTCTCTGGACTGGACAAAGAGGAATAAAGGGAAGGTAAGGGGGATGGGAATAGGAAGGAATAGCAGAATGAATCAGACACAACTGTCCTCTGTTCATACATGAATATGTGACCGGTAAAGCACCACATCATGTATAACCACAAGAATTGGATCCTTAGTTATACTCCATGTATGTATAATATGTCAAAATACACTCAAATGTATGTGTACCCAAACAAAACAAATAAAAAAATAAAAAATACTAAGCAATGTATTTAACCCTCAACAGTAGGTGTTACTGTTACTGCTTCATAGAAAGTAAAATAAATTGAAATTCATTGAACTTAAATGCCTTGACCAGCCTTCTTTGTGCTGTGTCTAAGTAAGGATTAGAACACAACCCTTTTTACTTTTGATTTCAATAGTATTTATAACATATCTATGCTCCCAAATCCTGAGTTAGGAAGTTTAAACTTTCATCAGGAAGATAATGGAATAGATTTGAGGTTTAGCAAGACAACTTGTACATTTGAAAACTTATTAGGTTTAGGATGGTGACTTCAGTGCATTTGAAAATTTTCACCCTTTCAACCCTCCACCATGTGATAACATTACTATTTTAAGTCTAAACTTAAGCCATATATGGTGACCCATGTCTATATTCTCAGCCACTTTGGAGGCCAAGGCAGGAGGATCACAAGTTTGAGGCCAATATTGGAAATTTAGCAAAACCCTTTCTCAAAATAAAATAAAAATACTGGGTATGTAGCTTAGTGGTAGAGCACCCCTGGATTCAATCCCCAGCATCACACACACACACACACACACACACCACACAGCAGAAAAATACAGTTTTAAAAGAACTTGCTTAAATCCATGTGCCCAATCACCCTGTGAAGTAGTTACTTTGTGTTAGACAAATTGTAAACTGACACGAATAAAGATTAAAATTACTTGAAGGTGCTGGGAGACTGAGCCACCTTGGTGTCTGTGGAATCGTGTTACGGGCAGAGCAAGGAGCAAGGAGAAAGACTTTAAAAGCTGGCCTTGCCTGGACTGCTCTGGTGAAAGAAAAGAGGACAATGGGTAGATTTGAGAGAGAGAAGTAACGTGGAAGAAGATCACATAAGGCCTTGTCGACTTTGTAATGTCTTATCTTTTGCTTGGGGGATAAGTGAGCCTGGGATTAGATGGTGTAGAAAATATTTGAGTTATTTTTCATCTTTTGATGAATTTGGTACTTTTTACTCTGTTTGCTTTCACTATGTATATATTGATGCTGTATCTCTTTCTTTCCTTCCTTCCCTTTCCTTTCTTTTCTATTCTTTCCTTATTGAAGGAGTGAGGTTATCTTAAAATGGTTTCTCCTAGGATTGGGTTTGAGGGGATCCTGGGTAACATTCCAGATTTCACAGCACAAGGCTCTCCGGCTGCACAGAGGTACTTCCTGTACTGGTGTGTGTACGTCTGCATACTTGCACATTCTGCATGACACCTATGTCTTCTGTTCTCTTGACCAGGTTTGTTCCAGAGGCTCTACTCTTTCTTGTCCTAGGGATACAGCTTATGCATTTTTGATGGATTTCATCACCTTTGAGGATGCTGAGGACAGTTTCTGCTGGCACATCTTGCACTCTTTACCTTACCTTCATGCCTTCTTGCAGGGCATCTGTCCATCTTAGCTTTTTGGGCAGCAGTTACATCCGTGATGAAGGCAGCTTATTGTGCTTGACTCCTACTTGCCCTCAAAATGGACTTAAAGGGTGTTTTTTTTTTTTTTTTTTTTTTCCCATGTTACTTTGTTGTGATTTTAAGGCAGTGAAGAAGAAAAATACTGATTTGGTTAGTGACAATTATTTTAATGTGTTAACTTGACTAGGCTAAGGTGCCTCGCTATGTGGTCAAATGGCAGTCCAAATATGTGGTTGTGAAGGTATTTTTTAATGTCATTAATAGTTGAATTCATAGGCTTTGAATAAAGTAGACTGTCCTTCACAAATTGGGTCGGAGTCATACAATCAGTTGATGACTTCAGGTGAAAAAAATTGGTCTTCCAAAGAGGAGAGAAATTCTGCCTTCAAATTGATTTTGGATTCAAGACTTGCCACACCAAGTTCTGAATTTTCAGATCACTGGACTGCCCTGCACATTTTGAACTTGCCAGTCCTCATGATCATGTGAATTAATTCTGCAAAGTAAATCTCTTTCTCTCAAATATATATATACACACACATACACACACACACACACAAACACACACATATATATCCATATACACACATAAAAACAAACATATATACATCTACATATTTATTCTGCTTGTTCTATTGTTCCGTTTCTCTGGAGAATTGTGTTAATGTGGTCATATTTGTAATGAAATTTTAATAATTATTTTGATGAAAACATGTACATATATGAATACACCACAGTCTGATCATCATGTATGCCCACAAGAAATTAACTTAAAAAATAATAACTAGATAAATGACAGAAAGATCAATAGAGGGAAGGGGACAGGGGTGGGTAAAGGGAAGGGGAAGGAGAGGTACTGGGGTCTGATTAGAATAAGACATATTTCAAGCTTACATAATTATGTCAAAAAGGATTCAATTATAATGTATAAATAAAAGATATTGGAAATATTTTGTAAAAATACTTAGTTTATATATTCAGCATTTATATGTAATTAAAGCTTTCACAGATATATTATTGTCATGCAATTCCATAGGCCTTTTGTGGAAACCATAGTTTAGCATGTGTTCTGATTCTGTATTTTGCTTCCACTCATGCTGGAGTGTTGGGAAAGTGTGGTATCACAAGCAGAGAGGTCTGGTCGTGTGTCATTTGGAAAGACTCTGTCTGTGAGGCACCAGTGATTGGATCCACAGGTCATAGTGTGAAGACAAAGAGAACATTCTAAACCTGTTTAGGAACACTCTAAACCTGTTTCCTATTCATAAATAGATCTATTTTTTATAAGTATTTCTTGCATTAAATATGCATTTTTAACTAAAATGTATTGAAAATATTAGCATTCAATATGAGAAATACATGGTGATAACATGTATTTTAAGTCCAGTATTCAAAACCTTTTTCAGTTTTCCT
This sequence comes from Sciurus carolinensis, assembly GCF_902686445.1. Classification (NCBI taxonomy): domain Eukaryota; kingdom Metazoa; phylum Chordata; class Mammalia; order Rodentia; family Sciuridae; genus Sciurus; species Sciurus carolinensis. The sequence continues at coordinate 90,612,663 of NC_062218.1, read as the reverse complement.
GCCAGGGTTAATAGAGCAGATTAGAGAACTTAAGCTAAAATCTAGGTGACAAAAGACCAGGTCTTAGGAAAAATATCTAAACTTTAATCATTAAAAATGTAATTCAAATAAACACCTGTTCATTTTCATTGTTTTGTGTGATTTTATATTCACCTTATGATTATAGGACATAGTAGCATACTAAATAAATACAACAGCTCTAGACAACAGTTTTTGAAATATAGCTTGAATAACAAGCTTAGAGAATAATCACCTTCCAATGCCCAGTGCGGGACAATGTACAGTTAGCTCTATTCAAACATTTATTCATTACAACCTCTACAATAAACATATTTTCTAAAGGATCTGTGCTTTCAGAATTACCAACTCATACCCTACAGTTTTGCTTTTGAAAGAAGGAATGATTTTCAGATGCTTCCATAGGGTACATTGATTTGGAAAATTTCATTTTCTTGAATCTAAGCTCTCTTGCAACTATTGATGGTCCAATTGCTTGCTTGAGTGTTAGGTTGCCATGCATTTTCACTTATACTATTTCTGATGGCCATAAAGAGTGCATGGTTTCCTTTAACTTAAGGATGCCTGGATAAGGAATTTGAACATATATCTTGAAATGACTTGGGGTTCCTGGAAATGAGCATAAGAAAAAAATAATCATTGATTAAATAAAACATTCAGAATATTAGCCAAAGATTTAAAACATACTGGAATAACTCTAAAGGAATTCTTGCCATATTCTAGGTAAGATTTTTCCAAAAATTTTACAGTTTTTTACTTTGTCCTCAAACTCATATCAGAGAAGACTCTCCACTAGACAAACACAGGAACAGAATTCTCAAGATGCTGATTCATGAGCCAGAACGTTGGTCAACATTTAAATACCACTTTCTGCCTCATTAAAGTGTGTCGCCAACAGAATGTTTCATTTTTGTCTGACCTGCTCTGAACCTTCTGGCCTGTACCCCAGGTGGCTCCTCTTTTGGAATGTTTTGCCCAAATATCTTTTCTTGCTGCAGAAAAGATGGTGTTGGTTACTCAAAGATGCTTAAGTATACTTGAACCAGGGGATCTCAAACCTGGTAAATCAGAATATACTAAGAAACATTTTAACAACGATAAGACTTTGATCAAGGAGATCCTCATATAAGTGGAGTGGGCATATATTTGGAAATGTGCATATTTAGTAGTTAGAATAACCATGATCTTATGCTTTTCTTAAAGCATAAATCTAGTCTTTATCAATTCCATTAATCACTCTAATGGCAAGAGAATGATAAAGCAAAACCCTGGCGCCTACTTTATTGCTTAATGCCAGGAGTGACTATTTGACATCATGGTGTCCTCTGAGTTTCTCTGAGTTGTATTTGATTTAGTTTTCTTTACTTCCCTGCTCTACACCATGACATGCACTTGCTATACTAATAAACTCCCTACCATCCCTCAAGTCTGCCACATCCCTAATACCCCCCAGCAGCCACTCAGCATGTTTACTGCTTAATCACTTCATGCCCAAGAACACGTGGGCTGTACTGAATGAGGCTTGTAATCAAATGGTAGAGCTCTACTTGATTATCATTCACAACAGTAGCTCAATACATGATTTTTCTAATTATCTCCCCTGTGGTGGACATTAGCCCCTATTTGGCTTTCAATTATAACATCTACATGTCTTAGTCCCCAAACATTCCTAAGGGATATACCATCAGAATAAGTAGGGAATTTACTCAAAGTTATAGGAAAGAAACTCCTTTGAAGAATTCCATTTCCCTTCATGGTAACTTGAACTATTGTTCCTAGAAGAGTTGGCGGAACAAAGATAAAGCCACTAAGTTGGTTTTTCATTTAAATTTAATTTTCAGAATATTTCCCAGATAATAGCAAAAAGAAAATGTTGTAATAAATTTTTCAGATATTCAAGTGTCATTCCTTTCCACTGAAGAAATGTTCTAAATAAGCTTATGTTTTATAGTCATTAAAAATACATTTTTTTAAAAAAAAGATACATGATTTAAATGAATGTTTTAGTACATAATTCCTTAGGATCTAAATCAAATACATTTCAATATGATTATTTTTAAAATAATTGATGTTGCTGATGTTCTCAGGAAAATTTCAATTAAATGTTAGTAAATGTGTATTTTATACTTTTTAGAGATAATGGCATGTATCTTTTTTTACTATTATTTTACTATTTTTCTGACAAAATGAAGAAAGTGATTTCCTGCAAAATGTTGAATTTGGCTAAATATTAATATCCTCCTCATGCTTTGTGTCCCCAAGGGAGATAGTATGGACTCATTTTGTTTGAGTGTCAAATTTTATTAATGATCTTAGTCAGAATCATTTATATTTTGCAGTTTCTTTTCACATGCCGTTAATGGAGAGCTGCTTTCTTGCTTGCATGAATGTTTGATTTCTTTTTCTAGTTAAATAGTGTTCCAAATGCAAAATCTAATGCTTTGGGTAATCATGTGAATTTATGACCATTGCTAGGATGCTGGGCTTTCAGAAATGAAATTGAATAGATCATATTTCTCTATAAATGTAGGTTTTAAAGCTGAGATAGATCTAATATTGATAATCTCTTTATTTAACAGTTTCAAAATGCCATATGTGTCTGAAAGCAACAGAATGGAAATAACTATGTTTATAGCAAATAGAACAGGAAATGAAAGCAAGATATGCAGAAAGCTTCTCATTGAAGGGAGCATCATATTAGTGTTATGGTGCAGCAGCATTAACGCAGCAATTGCCAGGTTGGAGGCAGGGATTTGAGTGTACTCAGATGTAGGATGAGGAAATTAAAATGGGGAAAATCTGATGACTGTTTTCAGATGCTCATAATCTCCCAGAAGGGATAATTTGAAGACTAAAATAAATCTAACTTAAAGTCAGAGGTATAAATACCTGTTGATTTATTTAAACAATTTTGTATGAAACAAAGTGTATCAGGTCACATTTTCCCATCATATGCCATTGTCAGATCTATGTTGCAAAACCAATGGCTCAAACTAAATTGAAAACTGTTAATTTAGAAGACTTTACATACTCCAAAATGTACTCTGAATTTCTCTTTTCCTTAATTGGCATTCATTTATTTTTTTCCATATGATCTTTGCATCTGAAATTAGTAAAAAGGCAAGTTTTGTGTGGATTGATTTATCTACTTTCATACATTGAAGACCTAACTCCACTGAGACTGTATTTGGAGGTAAGGCTTTTAGGAGGTAATTAAGGTTAAATGAGATCATAGAATAGTGAGCCCAATCAGATAAGATTGGAGATATTCTGGTAATAGGAAGAGACAGAGATTTCACTTGTAGTCATGTGAGGACACCACAAGAAGATGGAGGTCTGCAAACCAGAAGAGAGCCCTCACCACAGACTGAAGGTGCTGACACCCTCATCTTGACTTTTCAGCCACCCGAACTGTGAGAAAATATATTTCTGTTGTGTAAGCCACCCATCCTATGATATTTTGTTATGGAAGTCCCAGCAGGCTAAGACAGAAAGCATACTCATTCCAAACATAAACTTATGCTCAGATGACAGAACAATTATTTACCATTTCATTTCGATTCCTCACTGTTTCTACAATACTGAATGTTTTAGCAGCCACAGTGGTGACAGATCCACACAGAGGTTTTCCAAAGACAGCATTCAGTCTGTATTTTCTCACCCTCCTGCACTCATTTGTCCAAGTTCTTAGAACACAGAATACTGTGGTCAAAAACAAACAAGCAAACATAAGGTCTTATTTGAGATTCCAACTATCTTAATTAGCGTCCAATCAAGTTATTTAAGGAAATATTAGTCACAAAATTTATAGACACAAGAACATTTAAGGAACTATTAGGCACAAGGTAGGTAAATGCAAGAAGTCTTTTGCTTCTAACTGTACAGAATGTAAATCTCTAGTTATCCAAATTATAACTGTCACAGAATGTCTGTTTTACTGTGGTTGGGACCTGAATAAGATCCAAATGAATGCATATATTTCCCCAATAAAAAGCAGGGATTTTTTTTTAATGAGAACTTGGGAAAACAAAGTTATTATTGCTTAATGTTATCCAAATATATTTAAAGGCAATTAGATTACTCAGGATAGGTATAATTAAATCTAAATTTTTAATCTCCAGAGTGAATTGAGGAGCAATCATAGAATTCACAATGAAACAAATTGTTGTTATTTTTAAACAAACAGATACCACAGCAAATGAACAGAGAAAAATATTCAAATTAAATGATTCAAAAGGAACTATATGCTTTTCATTATGACACAATAAAGTCATTTCAAAATAAAATCAAAACACTTTAGATTCACCACGTATACATCCCATATTTATTTATTTCTCATGTTCACACATATCATATATTTTAGATATTTACTATGTACCAGTCAGCTTATTAGGCTTTAGGTGTAGAAAGAATACAAAGATGTTCTCCTAGTTTTAAGGCTTTGTATTTAAAAATAGCAGATAATCTCTGAGATTCAGTAAATTAGAAATTTTGATTTCAAAGAATCAAGGATATTGTTATGAAGAGTATTTACTTATAGCTTGCAAAATTGAGTTCTTTCAACATACAACCTGTAAAACAAAAAAGCAGATGTCTCATTTAAGTGAGGAAATAATAGGTAATAGATTTTGTTTTGCCTTTAAACTCTAATACACTTATATGTAATATAAAGATTTTTTTCTCTTAAAGAATTTGTATTTAGGGAAACTATGCTAGTTAAGAGCAGGACTTTTCAAAAGTGACTAAACGTTTTGCATCTAGAGAAGATTCAATAATAGGTGATCACAGGGAAGCTAGACAGGGTAAAGGGTCATGACTTCCGTTTTCTTTCAACATTCCCCTTCTCCTTTTATTTCTTTCTCCTATAGATTGGGGAAGATTTGTTTATGAAAGTAGCACTGGGAAGTACTTTGTGGTTTTAGGTGGCTTATGTATATCATCCATTTAAACTCTGGAGCTTGACTTCTGTCCTTCTGGTTACCTCGCTTTACATTTCTTTACCTGACATATATCTCATATTGACCTTTTGCAGGTACTGCCCTGGCTTGGATAGAGTTTTAAATCTGTCAATTTCTTAACCGAATGAATAATATATCTTGTAAAGGCACACACTAAGTTGCAACACAAACACTGGTTAAGTATATGTGGCATATATATATATGTTAACTGATTTTTAAGTGGAGTCTGTCCTATTACTTTAGTCATGTTCATCAGATCTAACACTGATTAATTAATTTATTTTTGCCAAACCAATACTATATATCTGACTATGTATCAAACCAACTCAAAAATTTCTAATTTCAAAACTCTTCAGAATCCATCAAAACTTCTTATTTCCTCTTATTAGAGATACTCCTCATTTCTTTGTCTTAACCTTTTTCCCATAATTCTCCTGATAAAATCAGTTATGATCTGTTCATTGGAGGACATTATTTTCCTCTTTCCTGGAAATGTTTTTGGGGTCTGGTTTTCTAATGTGTGATGGGGTCATATGTTATTTAAAGGGTGCAGGATAGACAATAAATCTTAGTAGGCAAGCCCATGTTTCTATTAGCTGGGTGATCTGAAAAAATTGAATTGATTCATTGTAGGTACTTTCTAGCACTCTGATGGTTTTGATCAGTTGGTTTATGTTTAATACCAGAAAAGATGCTGCCTTTGAAAAGTTGGAAACAAAGAAACAGTCTTTGGAAATAGGTATTCTAGGTTCTTGTCTTCCCTTTGGTACCAACTAATGTGTAAGGAAACTCAGTTGTGTTTCTGGTTTCACATCTGTAGCTTGTGCTTCTAAAAGAGATTAGACTACATTTTTGATTCCCATTTTTTCAAAAGCAGTTAAAATGAACCAATTCTCATAGTTCAGTGTAAGGTTATGTCAGTTTGGAAAGATTCATACAGCATACTGTGTGGAAATAATCAGTTTGTGTACTATTGTTCATTTTGCTTCTCAGTTGATAAGGCATAGTAGCTGTTATGCAAATCCTTGAGAAATTTGCTAGAAATAACATTTGATATCATATGTAAAGTAAGAGATGCTAGAACAGCAGACTCTCCTTATGGTTTATCTTATGGTTGACTCAAGTTAAGTATTGGATTGTCTTTCTCCGTATGAATTTTTAGAGCACTAATTGCATTTTTATTCTTCAGTTGTCTCATTTGAGAGAACTAAAATCTCCGTAACTCATCACAAAAAATATCATTGGTGCTATTCAAATCACCTTCATTTCACTTTTCCCCCTTTTCTTATACTCATTAGAGATAACCACCTTGGTGGGAAATAACTTGCTCCTAATTTTTGTGATAGAACTTTATTCACTCTTTTTTAGTCCCTTATATTAGAAAACCATAAAGAACAGACCACAATGAACTTTTCTGGTTTCCTTGATACTCAAAATTCAAAATTTTTGTAACAAGAAAATTATTTTGTGTGTATAGTTTAATGTTGCCATATAATCAATGCATCCCAGTAAAAAGGAATATAAAACATGAACATTATAATATTCAACTAACTCGTCTATTGTGATAAAAACCAAGCAAGCCTTCAATAATTATTTTCTTTGTGAAAAAGAAAGCAGAGAAATCCAAGCATTACTACTATTGAATTATAAAACAACAAACTATCTCTTTCTCTGTGGCTTTCATCCATATAATTTACAGTGCAAATGCAATTTTTGGTACACAAATGCTTCTATATTGAGAGCAGTGTGGAAAATAGAATGCCTAGTTCCAATTTTCTTGCCAAACAAAGAAAACAAAATCCTTCCCCATCTTCTGTATTATGCGAGTGCCAATAACGCCTCTTTGATGGTAGCTTTGTGTTGTATTGTGTTTTTGCTTTTAATTAAGATATATTGGGTAAAATAGTGCTTCATTGTATTGTGCAAAATACTGAAGCATGGGCTAATTACAGCCTTCAATAGGATTCAGTACAGAACCCATGTTACTGTCTCGTGCCCATTTTTTTTAGTTTAGCAAAGTGTTCTGATGTTATATTTTCTCCTGGGGTTTTCTTTTTAGCCTCTCTTCATCCAAATTAAAAGCAATGACCCCTACCTAAAATGTTAATTAAATGGCTACCTCACTTGCTATAAAGATTTTATTTAAAAATATTCTTACATTTTGGATGCCAAAACTCAATTTTGCCCCATATGGCCCTTTTCACAACACTTGTTTTTAGAGGGCATAATTTCCACGGAAGGCAGAATTCAAAGTTAGCAGAAAGCAAGTTGTGAGCCAGACAAATATGGAAGAAATGTCACCCTCATCTTTATTTAAACCTGATTAACCTTTTTAATTTAGTCATTAAGTTTTATTGAAAATGAACCAAATACAGTCATTAGTTGCAGAAAGAGAATGGAATAAATTTAGACATTAAATTAAAGGGCAAAATCTCTAGAAATTCTCAGTAAAGATAAAATGGTAGGTTGCCCATTGAAATCTGATTATAAGGGAGAGAAAAATAATATTATCCACGTTGAAATTGCTATTTACCAAGATGCCAACCTGTTTCAGAAATTGCAATAGTGTGATAAAACTCAAATAATGCCTAGAATATATCTTTTCAAGAAACATTAAATTTTTATTGACTAGATGAACATCTATAAGTAGTATCCATTGAAGTTTCCTTATTTTCTGAGCATGAGGTATTGTTGGGGTAGGGTTAGGGGTATGCAGGGTGGGAAGAATTTTATCTCCTTTTATACAATTTTAGCAAAATATCTTCATATATATATATATATATATATATACATACATACATATATATGACATAAAAAGTGTATTGTAGGAATAATGTCCATTAAACCAAAATAAATATTTTAATGTACATTATAAAAGAAAAAAATATCAACAGCTATGAAAGGTTTTGTTTTATATTCTTTTTCTGACCCTATTGTTTCTAGAAGCCTGCAATTTTCTTTTGTCATGAATTTTCTGCAAACATTATTAGTGTTCATACAAGTATCTAATCTTTTGTTGAACTGCATTGGATTAAAATGGTAATTGTAATTGTTATAATTGTCATTTTATTTCTGCATGCTAAATACCATGGAGTCTATTAAATTATTGCCTGAAAATTTATAAGGTTTAATAATGTATTTTGAAAGTTGGTTTTTCCAACAGAAATAATCATAATACTTAAATATATATGTGATGGAGAGTTTACTACATGTGCTGGTATCTGAATTATCTCATGAAACACAACTACCATATGATACCGCATATACACAAGTGGCTTTTTTTTTTCTGTGCTAGGATGATACTGTGGACTTCTCATATAATTTCACATTTAATATTCATATCACCTCATAGTCTGCTAGGAAGTATGGCCCATGTTACTCCTTTTTTAATGATAAGGAAATTGAAGCTTTTAAACTATGAAATAGTGAGCAAGATTTTAAACCCACGCAGCTTGAATCCAGAGCCTTTGTCTTAGCCAGTATACAATGTTATCTTCATGTTTTTACTTAAGAGAATGTGAGGCTGACTTTATAGGTCTCTCCATTAAGAGTCATGCAGAGTCATCAGTGATGCTTGAAACCGCTCATATGTTACTCAGTATATCAACCTGGAAGCACATGCTGCACCAGAGATTTGAATATACAAGAGATATTTGTGTATTTGTGATGATCCTTGCAGAGAGGTCAATTTTAAGTTAGAGCAAATGCTAGGAGAGCTTCTCTGTTTACACATAGTAAAACACTGTGCTCTCAACATGAGTTCACTTTCTTCCCTTCTCTCTTCCTTTTTCTAATTCTGCCTTAGTCCCTTTGCCACATTGTTTTCCTAGGATATGCCAAGGATGCTCTTAGACTTAGACTGTTTTGTGGAATGACTAGCCCCAGCTGTCTGTTAGCTTCATTCCTGCATATCTTCGATTTTCTTCCCAAGTATTCCTTTCTTAGTTAACCAAACTTATTGAGCAGTGCAACTTCTGGGACCCTCACTCCAGCAATCCTGGTGCTCTTTAACCTGTCTAGTTTTTCTTTCTCCAAAATACTTTAATGCCTTTTAACATATTATACAATTTACATATTTATTACCTCTCTCCCCTGTTAAACATTGGGATTCTTTAGTGTTCACTGATATACCCCAAATTTCTTACAACCTTGCCTGGAACATGATGATCAGTCAATTAATATTTGAGTGGAAGAGTGGATACAATGTCAATATCTTTAGATATTGACTTAAGTTACAAAATGTATTTTTGAATATGAATCTAGAGGATTTCAATCTTTGTATAACATGACATAGGTAGAGGTTGAAAGATGGATAGGATTATTAGATAGGCAAAAAAATAACATGAGAAAATGCATAATGGGAGGCACAAAGCAGATGATGGCAGCGCTGTCGGAGATCCTGCTGGAAAAAAAGTGTGTGGAGATGCAACAGTACCAGATGTGGGGAGAAACATCTTCCTCTGAAGTTCACTTATTCAGTAAATATTTGTGTGGTTTCAGCTATCCTATAGGGCACTGTCCTTAGCAGATATCAATCTTGGTTCTTATTTAGACTTTTTGGTACTTTCTTCTTTCTCTACATGCTCCAAGACATCTTTGAACCCTAGTTTTATTCAAATGATTCAGCTATTATTCATGCTGTTATTTTTTAGGCTTACTAATTTCCTGTAGGTCTATATGTACACATGATAAAACTATTTTCAAAGAAAAACCAAGAAAGTGACAAATATCAAATTTGGGCAGGTGATTTCCCTGGTGTGTGGGCGTGTGTGGTGGAGGAGGGTACACTGAGGGGAGAGCAGAAATTGGGAGGGAGTGATGTACATGGCAGATGCAAGTGATTATGGAGCCCAGTGGTTTTTGGGTAAAGTGGTGTTTCGTGCATATTTGTTATAGTACTATCCTTTATAATATACATGTATGTTTTAATCAGTTTTCCATCACTGTAGCAAAATAACTGAGAAATCAACTTCAAAGAGGAAAGATTTATTTTGCCTCTTGGATTCAGGGATTTCAGTCCATGGTGTATTGGCTTGGTAACTTTACGCCTGCGTGCAGCAGAACATCATGGCAAGAGTGTGTGCTGGTTGAAACTTCTTACTTCAGGATGGCCAAGAAACAAAGAGAAGTAGAGGATGGGGTCAGGGACAAATTATATCCTTCTAGGGCATTCTCCCAGTAGCCTATCTCCTCCAACAAGGTAGCACCTCCTAAAATTTCTATAACCTCCCAATAGCCCATCATTTTATGAATCTATCAATGGATTAATCCATCAATAAGACCAGAGTCCTCCTGATCAAATCACCTCTCAAAAGCCATACCTCTGAACACTGATGCATTGGGGACCAAATCTTCAACACACGAGTTTTTGAGGGACATTTAAGATCCAAACCAGAACAACATAAATTATTTTGTGTATCAAATATGTTGTTGGGACTAATGACTCGTTAACTAACTCAGGCTGACTCCTCACTTCCTGGCGAGTGAGCAAGATCAAGGCCTCAAAGGCGGTTTCAAAAGTTAATGATGATAAATCAGACCACCGTCAGGGATTGGTTAACAACAGTTCTGCCTGCCATATAGTCCTATGGGACTCTCGCCTGCGGGAACCCCCTGGGTCTTGCTGACCTTTAAGCTGATTGGTTCCCACCTAGCCTCCACCCTACATAAAAGCTGTGTGACTTCCTCAATAACCGAGTTCCTGCTGTGACTGGTCTCCCTGATGGGTCTGATTGTCCTCTGCCTGGAGGGCTGGGTGGAGGCAGTCAGTTGGCCCTACCTTTCCTGGTCTGGACTTGTTGGGGAGTGTCCCCTTCCCTTGTCGCTGGTCAAGAAGAGCAAGGGGGCTAAAGACCCTAACAATATGTTAGTAGAAAAGAATACTATAGTGGTAATTACTAGCATTTCTTTTGCAATGCCTATATTTCTGTTCTTTTTTTTTTTTCTTCTTCTTTTTTTTTATTATTGTATACAAATGGGATACATGTTGTTTCTCTATTTGTACATAGAGTCAAGGCATACCATTTGTGTAATCATACGTTTACATAGGGCAATGATCTTTGATTATTTTTTCCTTCCCCCCCACCCCTCCCACCCCTCTTTCCCCTCTATACAGTCCGTCTTTCCTTCATTCTTACCGCTCTCCTTATCTCTAACCCTAAACCTAACCCTAAACCTAATGCTAACCCCTCCCACCCCCCATTATATGTCCTCATCCGCTTATCAGCGAGATCATTCGTCCTTTAGTTTTTTGAGATTGGCTTATCTCACTTAGCATGATATTCTCCAATTTCATCCATTTGCCTGTAAATGCCATAATTTTATCATTCTTCATTGTGGAGTAATATTCCATTGTACATATATGCCACAGTTTCTTTATCCATTCATCAACTGAAGGGCATCTAGGTTGGTTCCACAATCTGGCTATGGTGAATTGAGCAGCACTGAACATTGATGAGGCTGTATCTCTGTAGTATGCTGATTTTAAGTCCTTTGGGTGTAGGCCAAGGAGTGGGATAGCTGGGTCAAATGGTGTTTCCATTCCAAGCTTTCTGAGGAATCTCCACACTGCTTTCCAGAGTGGCTGCACTAATTTGCAACCCCACCAGCAATGTCTGAGTGTTCCTTTTTCCCCACATCCTCGCCAACACCTATTGTTGCTTGTGTTCTTGATAATCGCCATTCTAATTGGGGTGAGATGGAATTTTAGGGTAGTTTTGATTTACATTTCTCTTATTACTAGAGATGTTGAACATTTTTTCATATATCTGTTGATTGCTTGTACATCTTCTTCTGTGAAGTGTCCATATCCTTAGCCCATTTGTTGATTGGATTATTTGTATTCTTCGTGTAGAGTTTTTTGAGTTCTTTATAGATTCTGGAAATTAGCGCTCTATCTGAAGTATGGTTGGCAAAAATATTCTCCCACTCTGTAGGCTCTCTCTTCACATTACTGATAGTTTCCTTTGCTGAGAGAAAGCTTTTTAGTTTGAATCTATCCCAGTTGTTGATTCTTGCTTTTATTTCTTGTGCTATGGGAGTCCTGTTAAGGAAGTCTGATCCTAAGCCAACAAGTTGAAGATTTGGACCTACTTTTTCTTCTATAAGATGCAGGGTCTCTGGTCTGATTCTGAGGTCCTTGATCCATTTTGAGTTGAGTTTTGTGTAGGGTGAGAGATAGGGGTTTAATTTCATTCTATTGCATATGGTTTTCCAGTTTTCCCAGCACCACTTGTTGAAGAGGCTATCTTTTCTCCATTGCATATTATTGGAACCTTTGTCTAGTATGAGAAAATTGTATTTATTTGGGTTTGTGTCCATGTCCTCTATTCTGTACCATTGATCTACCTGTCTATTTTGGTACCAATACCATGCCGTTTTTGTTACTATTGCTTTGTAGTAGAGTTGAAGATCTGGTATTGCAATACCCCCTGCTTCGCTCTTGCTACTGAGGATTGCTGTAGCTACTCTAAGTTTTTTATTCTTCCAGATGAATTTCATAATTGCTTGCTCTATTTCTGCAAGGTACATCATTGGGATCTTAATTGGAATTGCATTGAATCTGTATAGCACTTTAGGTAGTATAGCCATTTTGACAATATTAATTCTGCCTATCCAGGAACATGGGAGATCTTTCCATCTTCTAAGGTTTTCTTGAATTTCTTTCTTTAGTGTTCTGTAGTTCTCATTGTAGAGGTCTTTCACCTCTTTTGTGAGATTGATTCCCAAGTATTTTATTTTTTTCGACGCTATTGTGAATGGGGTAGTTTTCCTAATTTCTCTTTCTGAAGATTCATCACTTATGTATAAAAATGTATTGGATTTATGAGCATTGATCTTGTAACCTGCTACTTTACTGAATTCACTTATGAGTTCTAAAAGTTTTCTGGTGGAATTTCCAGGTTCCTCTAAATATATAATCATGTCATCAGTGAACAGGGATAGTTTGAGTTCTTCTTTTCCTATTCGTATCCCTTTAATTTCTTTGGTCTGTCTAATTGCTCTGGCTAGAGTCTCAAGGATTATGTTGAATAGAAGTGGTGAAAGAGGGCATCCCTGCCTTGTTCCAGTTTTTAGGGGGAACGCTTTCCGTTTTTCACCATTTAGAATGATATTAGCCATGGGCTTAGCATAGATGGCCTTTATAATGTTAAGGAATGTTCCCACTACCCCAATTTTTTCTAGTGTTTTGAGCATGAAGGGATGCTGTATTTTATCGAATGCTTTTTCTGCATCTATGGAAATAATCATGTGATTCTTAACTTTAAGTCTGTTGATATGGTGAATGACATTTATTGATTTCCAAATGTTGAACCAACCTCGCATCCCTGGGATAAAATCCACTTGATCGTGGTGCACTATCTTTTTAATATATATTTGTATGCGATTTGCTAAAATTTTGTTGAGAATTTTTGCGTCGATGTTCATTAAGGATATTGGTCTGAAATTTTCTTTCCTCAATGTGTCTCTGTCTGGTTTAGGTATCAGGGTGATATTGGCTTCATAGAACGAGTTTGGGAGGGTTCCCTCCTCTTCTATTTCATGGAATAGTTTGAGGAGTATTGGAATGAGCTCTTCTTTAAAGGTTTTGTAGAACTTGGCTGAGAACCCATCTGGTCCTGGACTTTTCTTTGTTGGTAGGCTTTTGATGACCTCTTCTATTTCATTGCTTGAAATTGGTTTATTTAAGTTGTGTATGTCCTCCTCGTTCAGTTTAGGTAGTTCATATGTCTCTAGAAATTTGTTGATGTCTTCAAGGTTTTCTGTTTTGTTGGAGTATAGATTTTCGAAATAGCTTCTAATTATGTTTTGTATTTCACTCGTGTCTGTTGTGATGTTTCCTTGTTCATTCCGAATTTTAGTAATTTGAGTTTTCTCCCTCTTTCTCTTTGTTAGTGTGGCCAAGGGTTTATCAATTTTATTTATTTTTTCAAAGAGCCAACTATTTATTTTGTTAATTTTTCCAATTGTTTCTTTTGTTTCGATTTCATTGATTTCGGTTCTGATTTTAACTATTTCCTGTCTTCTACTACTTTTGGTATTGGTCTGCTCTTCTTTTTCTAGCGCTTTGAGCTGTAGTGTTAAGTCGTTTATTTGTTGATTTCTACTTCTTTATATGAATGCGCCCCATGAAATAAATCTTCCTCTAAGTACTGCTTTCATAGTGTCCCAGAGATTTTGATATGATGTGTCTTTGTTCTCGTTTACTTCTAAGAATTTTTTTATTTCCCTCCTGATGTCTTCTGTTATCCATTCATCATATAATAGTGTATTATTTAATCTCCAGGTATTGGAGAAGTTTCTGTTTTTTATTCTGTCATTTATTTCTAATTTCAATCCATTATGATCTGATAGAGTACAAGGTAGTATCTCTATCTTCTTGTATTTGCTAACAGTAGCTTTGTGGCATAAAATATGGTCTATTTTAGAGAAGGATCCATGTGCTGCTGAGAAGAAAGTGTATTCGTTCTTTGTTGGATGGTATATTCTATATATGTCCGTTAAGTCTAAGTTGTTGCTTGTGTTGTTGAGATCTATAGTTTCTTTGTTCAATTTTTGTTTGGACGATCTATCCAGTGGTGAGAGAGGTGTGTTAAAATCGCCTAGTATTATTGTGTTGTGGTCTATTTGATTTCTGGAATTGAGAAGGACTTGTTTGACGTACATGGATGAGCCAATATTCGGGGCATAGATATTTATGATTGTTATGTCTTGCTGATTTATGCTTCCCTTAAGCAGCATGTAATTGTCCTTCTTTATCCCTTCTGACTAGTTTTGGTTTGAAGTCCACATTATCTGAAATGAGGATGGATACTCCAGCTTTTTTGCTGTGTCCGTGTGCATGGTATGTTTTTCCCCATCCTTTCACCTTTAGTCTATGGGTGTCTCTTTCTATGAGATGAGTCTCTTGCAGGCAGCATATTGTTGGATTTTTCTTTTTAATCGAATCTGCCAGTATGTCTTTTGATTGATGAGTTCAGGCCATTAACATTCAAGGTTATTATTGTGATATGATTTGTATTCCCAGTCAATTGACTCATATTTGTTTTTGACATGATTTGGTTTCTCCTTTATTTGACTATTCCTTTAGGCTAGTGCCTCCTGTTGCTGATTTGCATCGTTGTTTTTCATCTCTTCCTCATGGAATATTTTGCTGAGAATGTTCTGTAATGCTGGCTTTCTTTTTGTAAATTCCTTTAGCTTTTGTTTATCATGGAAGGATCTTATTTCATCGTCAAATTTGAAGGTAAGTTTTGCTGGGTATAAGATTCTTGGTTGGCATCCGTTTTCTTTCAGGGCTTGGTATATGTTGTTCCAGGCCCTTCTAGCTTTTAGGGTCTGGATTGAAAAATCTGCTGATATTCTTATTGGTTTCCCTCTGAATGTAATTTGATTCTTTTCTCTTGCGGCCTTTAAAATTCTGTCTTTATGTTGTATGTTAGGTATTTTCATTATAATGTGCCTTGGTGTGGGTCTGTTGAAATTTTGTATGTTTGGAGTTCTATAAGCCTCTTGTACTTGGTTTTCCATTTCATTCTTCAGATTTGGGAAATTTTCTGTTATTATTTCATTGAATAGATTGTTCATTCCTTTGGTTTGTTTCTCTAAGCCTTCCTCAATCCCAATAATTCTTAAATTTGGCCTTTTCATGATATCCCATAATTCTTGTAGATTCTGTTCATGATTTCTTACCATCTTCTCTGTTTGGCCAACTTTGTTTTCAAGATTAAATAATTTGTCTTCAATGTCTGAGGTTCTGTCTTCCTGGTGTTCTATCCTATTGGTTATGCTTTCTATGGAGTTTTTAACTTGGTTTATTGTTTCCTTCATTTCAAGTATTTCAGTTTGCTTTTTTTTTCAGTACCTCTAACTCTTTATTGAAATGATCTCTTGCTTCCCATATTTGGTCTTTTCACTGTTGATTGGTGCGATCATTTAATGCCTGCATTTGCTCTTTCATCTCCTCCTTCAATGCCTGCATTTGCTCTTTCATCTCCTCATTTGCTTCCCTGATCGTTTTAATTACGTACATTCTGAACTCCCTTTCTGACATTTCTTCTACTGTGCTGTCATTGGGTTTTATTGATGTAGTATCTAGGTTTGTTTGGGACATTTTCTTCCCTTGTTTTCTCATATTGGTCAGCTGTCAGTGGGACCCTGAGATATTGCAGATTTCCGCTGTTGGCTTATAGTGTCCCGGTAGATTTCCAGTGTATCACCTCCCAGCCTTCAGTATCCTGATGTCTTGGAGGAATTTGATAATGCAGTGCATCCAAAGAAAGCTGCCCCTAGCCCCCTAGTGGTTCCAGGGTTTGGAGCTGGCTCTGTGCGGAAAGGCTCTCACTGGGGGCCTGCACCGTGCAGCTGGCCGTGTGGAAGGAGCCCAACGCTGGAGTGTGGAAAGCTACCTGGGGAAGACTCTGGCTGCCCTGCCTGCTCTGATAAGCCACCCCTATCTGGGCCTGCCACCCGGGCCGAGCTTTACCCAGTGGGCACACTCACCTGTGGCTCTATTTCAGTCCGAGTCTCTCAATGCCTCCCCTTCTTAACTCCTGGGTTCTGGAGTGACTGGGGGTGCAGTCACCCTCTAGGCTGCCATCTTGGATCGCCCCATGAAAAGAGCCTGCGGCCGGAGTGGGCAGAGCCGCCTGAAGAGGTCTCTGGCTGCCCTGCCCTGATCCCAGAGGCTGCTTGCGGGTCGAAGCTCTCCGTTGGTTCGGGGACTTGTGGGTTGGTTCTATGTAGAAAGCCTCTCACTGGGCGGTCTGGTCCGAGAAGCTAGGCTTGGAAGGCACCTCCCACTGCAGGGGTCCAGGCTACTTGGGGAAGTCTCTGGCTGCCCTATCCTGGTCCCTGAAGCTGCTTGCGTGCCAGAGTATGCTGTGCTGCGCTGGCTCCGGGACTTGGAGCTTGTTCTGGTCAGAAAGGCTCTCACCTTACCGCCTCTTCTTGTCTTGTAAGGACACCAGTCATATTAGATTAGGATCCACGCTAATCAAGTATGAACTCAACTAGTTTACATCTGCAAAGATCCTATTTCCAAGTAATGTCACCTTTATAGTTATTGGCAGTGATAACTTACCTTTTTTTTTTCTTTTTTTTTTTTGAGGGAGTTAGTGATTCAACCCACAATACCACTCTATCATAAATAAAACTAATTTATTTCCTGGGTACTTTTTGACTGCCATCACAAGATTTTCTTTTTTTGTGTGTAGCCATGAAGCAATGTCTTTTCCTTTCCCTGAGCATCTATGTTTGAATCCTGTCATTTCATGTTCATGTCTGTTTGTATGCAACTTATCATTAAGTACCAATAAGAAATAGCAACTGCCCTCCCAGTTGTAAAGATAATTGAGAATGTGCTATCATTTTAAAGCAATTAAGCTTTGAATTTTTTTGAGATTAAATTTTTTAAAGTTTTTTTTTATAGTTTTACAGACTGCATTTTGATTTATTGTACACAAATGAAATACAAATTTTCATTTCTATGGTTGTACATGATGTAAATTCACACCATTCATGTAATCATACCTGTACATAAAGGTAATGATATCTGTCTCAGTCCACTATCTTTCCTGCCCCAACTCCCTCCCCCCTCATTTCCCTCTATACAATCTCTTACCCCCAAGTTATGTATCATCATCTACTTATCAGAGAAAACAGTCAACCTTTGGTTGTTTGGAGATTGACTTATCTAGCTTAGCATGATGTTCTCCAGCTCCATCCATTAACCTGCAAATGTCATAATTTTATCCTTCTTTATGGCTGAATAATATTCCATTGTCTATATATACCACAGTTTCTTTACCCATTCATCTATTGAAGGGCATCTAAGTTGGTTCCACAATCTAGCTATTATGAATTGAACTGCTATAAACATTGATGTGACTGCATCACTATAGTATGCTGATTTGAAGTCCTTTGCATATAGGCCAAGGAGTGGGATAGCTGGGTCAAATGGTAGGTCCATTCCAAAATTTCTGAGGAATCTCCATACTGTTTTCCAGAGTGGCTGCACCAATTTGCAACCCCACCAGCAATGTATGAGTATGCTTTTTTCCTCCACATTCACACCAACACCTATTATTGCTTTTGTTCTTGATAACAGCCATTCTAATTGGGGTGAGATGAAATCTTAGGGTGGTTTGCATATCTCTAAGTACTAGAGATGTTGAACACTTTTCATATATTTGTTGGTCACCTATATGTCTTCTTCTGTGAAGTGTCTGCCTGGTTCCTTACCCATTTATTGATTGAGTTCTTAGTATTTTTGGTGTAAAGTTTTTTTAGTTCTTTATAATTCAAAGACTAGTGCTCTATCTGAAGTGCATGTGGAAAAGATTTTCTCCCACTCGGTAGGCTCTCTTTTCAAATTGTTGATTGTTTCCTTTGCTGAGAAAAAACTTTTTAGTTTGAATCCATCCCATTTATTGAATCTTGCTTTCATTTCTTGCACTTTGGGTGTCTTGTTAAGGAAGTCTGGTCCTAAGCAAACATGATGAAGATTCCCTCCTACATTTTCTTTTATTTGGTGCAGGGTCTTCAGTCAAACTCTTAGGTCCTTTATCCATTTTGAGTTGAGTTTTGTGCAGGGTGAGAGATTGGGGTTTAATTTCATTTTATTGCATATGGCCTTCCAGTTTTCACAGCATCATTTGTTGAAGAGGCTGTCTTTTCTCCATTGTATGTTTTTGGCACCTTTGTCTATTATGAGAAAACTATATTGAGGTGAGTTTGTCTCTGTGTCTTCTATTCTGTACCATTGGTCTACTTGTCTATTTTGGTGCCGATAGCATGCTTTGTAGTATAGTTGAAGGTCTGGTATTGTGATACCTCCTGCTTCACTCTTCCTGCTAAGGATTCCTTTGGCTACTCTGGGCCTCTTATTCTTCCAGATGAATTTCATGATTGCTTTCTCTATTTCTATGAGATACATCAGTGGGATTTTAGTAGGAATTGCATTGAATTTGTATAGTGCCTTTGGTAGTACGGCCTTTTTGACAATATTAATTCTGCCTATCCAAGAACATGGGAGATCTTTCCATCTTCTAAGGTTTTTTAAAAATTTCTTTCTGTAGAGTTCTGTAGTGTTTTGTAGTTTTCATTGTAAATGGTCTTTCACCTCTTTCGTTAGATTGATTCCCAAGTATTTCATTTTATTTTTTGAGGCTATTATGAATGGAGTAGTTTTCCTAATTTCTCTTTCAGAGGATTCATCACTTATGAATAGAAATGCATTAGATTTATGCATGTTGATTTTATATCCTGCTACTTTGCTGAATTCATTTATTAGTTAAATGCAATTCATAAATAGACTCAAAGTTAAGAATCATATGATTGTTTCAATAGATGTAGGAAAAGTATTTGATAAAATATAGCACTCCTTCATGCTCAAAACACTAGAAAAAATAGGAATAGTGGGAACATACATCAACATTGTAAAGTTTATTGTAAAGACTATCTATGCTAAGCCTCCAGTCAACATCATTCTAAATGGAGAAAAATTGAAAGCATTTCCTCTCAGAACTGGAACAAGATAGGTAAGCCCTCTTTTACCACTTGTATTCAACATCATCCTTGAAACACTAACCAGAGCAATTAGAGTAAAGAAATTAAAGGGATATGAGTAGGAAAAGAAGAGCTCAAGCTCTGAATTTTTTACATATACCATTTCAAAAGAAAAATAATAAATATTCATTTAAAGATATAGAAGATAGATGGGTTCAGATCGTTGAAGCACATCTGGGTATTATCTAGCCTTTATTGATCATCTCTCCTCCTTCTTTGGTAACTAAAGGTTACAAAATGTGTATAATGCACTGAAAATATTGTGCCACTTACACTCATCATTTAGGTAATTTCACCATTATAATTATTTTTTAAAAATGTTTTTTATTTCATTTGTTCTAATTAGTTGTACAGACAGTAGAATGCATTTATACATTTTGATTTATCATACATAAATGGAGTGTAATCTCTCATTTTTCTGATTATACAGATTGCAGAATTACATTGGCCATTCAGTCATACATGTACATGAGGTAATGATGTCTGTTTCATTCTGCTATCATTCCTTCCCCCACACCCCTTCCCCTCCCTTCACTCCCTTCTACCTAATATATAGTAACTCTTTTTATGTAGGAATTGTCTTGGAGCTTAGAGTTTGAGAGAACTTTAGGGAATTAATCCTTTTCCCTGGCTTAAACTTTTCATCTAAGTATACCTTATCTTCTATCATGTTCTTCAACACAATCATAGGAAGTTTTGTTAATGTATTCTTCTACATATAATATATAGAAAAGAGGTATTATGTAATATGTCATCTTGTTAGAATTCTACTTGCTACTTCAGGTCAGGTCCTTGTTTATTACTGGTGCTCCCTTGGGATTATTTCTATTCATCACACAATTTGATACTTGTTTATTATTTCTTGACTTATTATTTCTGGTTATCACTTAGATACTAATTTTCTTATTTCTTTAAGAATTAGACATGCATTATACATGCACACATAATTTTTAATACTGAAAATTGTAGAGAAAAGGGTTATGTTATAAAAATATTATATTCTGCTCTCTGGTACCACCTTAACTTGTTTTTTTGTTGGGGTCTGATTAACTGATTTTCTATACAAATATGGCTGACCCCAGTTGCTCTGTGACTAGTTTGGAGGAAGGGAAAGTAACACCCCAGGGAGAATGCCCTCACACCTCAGGGGCTTTCCAGACGGTGTCGACATTCACAAAACCCTCATGAGGCCTTCAGACAAAAAAATTGAAATAAAACATTTTTAAAAAAATTCTCTTCTATATAAAGGATGTATTTTAGCTTTTTTTTTTTTTTTTTAGAGAAAGGGAGGTATAAAATGTAAATCATTATAATAAAATAGCATCATTGTGTAATAACCATAATGTCTTACAGTGGAATGATCACATGAGTTAGACATATCTGAGGGTCATTTCTATCTTGGCACTTACTAGGGATTGTTGGGCCAAGACAGATCAAGAGGCATTCACCATGTATTTTTTGCTTGAATGTTTCAGTATCCAAATGAAAAAAAATCATTTCAGGGGGTCTATTTCTTCCTCCACTAGTTTTTGTAAGTCTAACGGCTACATGTTTTTCATATCAACGTGAAAATCACCTTGAGACCAGAAGTCAACTACATATATATATTTGTTACCATAACTTAGTTTTGCACGATTTTTTTCATTGTTCAAATAATCATCTCTGTCTTATAGAACTAATTACTCTTTGAAGAACATTTTAAGACAATTTTGATGGGAAATACTTGAAATACTTGAAATAATGGAGACCCCCACCTTTCCTTTCTGATGCACTAGAAGGCTTTTTAAATTGAATATTGTCAATATATAATGTTGTCATCATCGTTAGATATTGTATATCAATCACTGATTAGATTTGTTATCATGTATATATTTTGATGGTTATAGTATAATTTAACCACCTTAAACTGGAAAATGTTACAAACATCTTGTTCTTAAAAACACATGATAAACTTAAACAAGCAACCAAAACTCAATTTATTATCATGGAAAATTCTCTAAGGTCTCTCTTTTAAGAAGGAGTGATATCATAAGTAAAAGAATTACTGAAAACAAACTAGTAGTAGAAAGGAATAAGGTTGCAGAAAGACCTACCATTTCTTGTAATTGTTAGCACTGGTAATTTCGTAATTTCAAAGAGAATGTCCATAAATAAACCCTCTTTGAGCGTAAAACCAGAATGTGTTTCAGTAATATACTTAATTTAAATCGAAGGCAAACTTTTTTTAAAATTAGAATTAGGCAATGCTTTGTTCCTCAGAAATCAATTTAATCTTGGGAGCTTTTCATGAACACTAAAGATAGTTCTCCTGAGTCCCTTCCTATTTTAGGTTGAATTGTTGTGATTGCCTGCACATTATATCCTTAATTCAGTTCTTTTTCCTCTTAAATATTGACAGCATTCCTTTCCATATGGCAAAATGATTTTGGTCTAAGTTAAAAGAATGGAGAAGGAAAGGCCTCTGTAGATTTCTCGCTCCTGCCTCAGCTCTGAAAATTCAACTCTCCTGCTCTCTTCCTTTCAATTACAATCCAAACACATTAAAGCCCAGGTGTGATATAAGAGATCAAAAATGGTTAATGAAGTAGGTAAGTAAACTAGAAATAAACTCATTTCTTCCTTGGTTTTATCCACCCTCATCGTATGGTATATATGTGACATAATACCTGGAGTATTCTCTTAACTCTGCAGTCTGTGTAAATGTCGAAGATGGTACTGAGAATCACCAAAACCCTCACTCCTAGAGGAGACCTATGTGAATTTGATAATGCATCTATAGATCTCTGACTTTTCACAAATGCATGCATGCATGCATGTATGTATTCTGAAGACAGGAGATGGTGTCAGATTTTAAATATAGAGAACACTGTTCTGCATCAGAGGGTGTGATATATGGGGGCAGTAAGTTCTTACCCGAGTTATTGTACGTAATGTGAATTTCCTCCTGGCTGCATAGCCTCAAAGCCTGATTCTCTTGCCTTTTCAGGCATTCATGTGTCACTACCATCATGGTGAAAAATTTACCTTTTGCTTAAAGTTAGCCATAGGGACTCTACAAAATTAAAAGAATGACCAGTGCTTTGTATATAAAATATATTTTTAACATGCATACGATTTGAATGATCAAAACATTTAATTGAAAAAAAAATTGAGCTGAAAATTTTGATCATCTTAGTTCCATTTTGGTAGAAACCCTAACTGCAAAACAACTATTTATTGCATGTTTTTTAAAAAAATTCTGTGGAAATGGATTGTACCTTGCATAAGTCGAAGTTTGCATTTTATTTTCAATATTTGAAAACCAACTGTCTGAATGCATGGTGGCCAGCAGGGGAGTGCTATTCAAGTTCACACAGAGCTATTGCTTGCTCTGTTCTACTCTGCTTGATCTGAGTGTTGTGTTTTATGCTGCAGATATTAATATCAATCCTCCCTCAGTAATGGGAGAAAGGGTAAAATTTCATGTTGCAGAGTAAGTTACTTCCTTCTTGGAGCTTAAAAATGGCATCTGCTATAGGTTATAAAACAGACATATAAGTCAGAAACTTTTCATTAAATACGATTAATTATTTCTGTTGTGTCATTCATTCACCTCTATTCCCACTGTGTCCACCCAACTCTTATTAAATGATTTCATGCTCACTAGTTTGTAGATTGCTTAATTAAGTGATTTTGTGGGAAAATATTTTCTTCAGATATATAGTAAAATATACTTGTGAATGAAATGATTTTTCAACCTCTTTAATTTGTAAGAATCAGCAATATGTAATATACCATATATTATTATATCATATTAAATAATACTATATATTATATGTATAATTTAAAGCTAAAGGCTGCTGTAGCTGCTAGAGAAATTATTATCAAAATTATATTGTAAGCGGAGCATGGTGGTGCACACCTGTAATCCCAGTGACTTGGGAGGCTGAGGCAGGAGGATGGCGAGTTCAAAGCCAGCCTCAGCAAAAGTGAGGCACTAAGCTACTCAGTGAGAGCCTGTCTCAAAATAAAATACAAAATAGGACTGGGGTTGTGGCTCAGTGGTCGCCTACCCCTGAGTTCAATCCTGGGTATTTCCCCCCAAAAAAGTATATTGTAAAAAATGTATATTGAGGTCTTCTAGTATTTAAGTTCTCTATTAGTTGTAATAATAACATAGAATAGGTCAATACTAAATGAGGATAATGCTATTTTGAAGAAAAGTAGAATATTCCACAAATAGTTCCTAAATAGGTGCCTAGTACATCATAATCTCTCATTAGATACACTGAATTCTTTAAAATTCTTTCTATCTTCTAAAGGACTTTTTCCCTTTCTTCTAAAGTTTTCTACCAGATTCTTACATTCGAATAGTAGAATTTTGAGTGATGCACTAATATCTTTATGTGGTTGACTAGAGTTCTCTGGGCTATGAAGGAGCAGTTCCCTGCAGAACGTCCTGTAAATAGTATATCTGGATACAAATTTTATCTCTTTCCATGTAGTTAGCAGCAATATCCTTACTGTGATGGTTAATTTGATATGACAACTTCACCAGACTCAGAGATGTCCAGGTAACTGGTAAACAATCTTTTTGGGTGTGAGGGTGTCTCCAGAAGTGATGAACAGTATTTGAATCAGTAGACTGGAAAAGAAAGTCACCCCCACCAAGGTAGAATGGCACCACCCACCCCACTGAAAGCACCAGTGGAACAGAGAGGTGGAAGAAGGTAATTCTCTCTTCCTTCTTTACCTGGATTATCCATTTTCTGCTCTTTCTGGGCCTTCAGGCTAGGGGCTTACATTAGCTTTCCTCACCAACCTTGTTCTCTGGTTTTCAGTCTCTAATTGAACATGATACCCTCAGCTACCTGGTTTTCAGGCCTTGAGATTCAGAACTAGGTATACGACTGGCTTATCTGTTTCTCCAGCTTGGTGGTAGCAGATCAATGCCCATATTCCTGTGAGATAATTCCAATAATTAAATGTTTTCAATCTCCATATTCATGTGAGCTAATTCCAACAACAACAAAAAAATCACCAATATTATGTTTCTGTTTCTTTGGAGAACCCTGACTAACATGCTTACCTGAAAACAATTATTGCTTGTCTACTATGTACAAAGGAAAGTGTGGATATTAGGCTCCAAAACACTCTCTCCAACTTGCTTACTCTAGAACTAGTTCTCACTAAATGACCTAGATCTTAATAACACTACCAGGATATCAAAATTGGGAAAAAATGCCACGGAATAGATGATAGAAAGATGAAATGAGTCTCAATCTGCTTTGTAAAGAAAGGGTGCATATTTTAACTAAGCATGGGGAAGATGTAAGGGCATTAAGGAAAACACATTAATTAGGAGAAATTTACTAGAAATCAGTACACATCAAGAATATTTTGAGGAATAATACATTAAGCAGTTTCCATAGCTCTTTGATTGAGAAATGATGGGAGGTAGGTAAATTTAGATAATTGTGAGAAATTTAGATTAAGTCCTGGAGGCAGATGGGATCATTGATTATTTTAAATAACATTTCACATATTATTTCCTCAAGCATAAAACTCCTTTTCAGTTAATTGAAATACATTGCTTATATGATCAGAACTTTAAAAAATCTCATATTTGTCTGCCATTATGTTATACAATTCAATCAATCTTTCTCTTAATCTCTTAATTTGTTTTTAAAGAAAGTGCTTCAATACTTCATTTATTCCTTCTTTGCCATCCTTCAAACCTCATAGAAAATAAAACTCATTAAGTAAAATACAAAGGGAAAATAAATGTCCATTTTCTACATAAAAGAGGATGACAAAGTTAACAAATGTGACCTTATAATTGGTGGTGTTACATTATTTAATTTATTAAGTTTCACTTCAATGAAGATTTTTCTTCTCAGGGACTGAATGCTTCTTTTGATGGCATAAAAAAGAGAAACACAAGTAGCCAGAAGTATTGAGTTTGATCTTTGGCTCTTCTAACCTAGCTTCGACCACTCATCAAAATTTTATGTGCAGTCTTTAAAGTCATTTGGAGTTCACTAAATCAAATTACCTCTCATATTACCTCTTTGTGTATCCTAACATGTTGTTTTCTCTGCAAACATGCATGATCAAATTTCTTAATGCCATACTTGTCTGGATATTCATATAAATACACACACATATGTATAAAATATCCAATTTATTAGTTAGTTGATATAAATTAACATAATAAATGGTGAATTTCTCTTCATGATCTTGGGATAATGTTTGTTTTAGCCAGTATTTGTCTTCTTTTTATCCATTTGTCAAATAAAGCATATAGTTCCTTTAACATTTAATGAAATACAATATTTTTTCCTTTTCAGAATTCAGTCTAAATGTCTTCTTACCCTGAAAGTTGCAATAATATAATTCCATAAAAATAGTAACTTAGATTTTAACAGAGTTTTTTTCATCCAAATCACTAATCTTTAATCAGTAAGTGCCCATTAGGCATTGTTAGAATTTCAGTACACTGACTTAATGCAATAAGATGTCATTTCTAGTATATTCCTTGGTTATTATGTATAATTACTTTTTAAAAATGCATTAAATGTTTTTTATTTCATTCAATGTTTATTTTGCTTGAAGCATGCTTAAAAAGAAGATCTTCCTATGCTTTTTAATTTGAGTTAGCTACCCAATAACCTCTAAATGTTATTTTGACTTCTTTTGACACAGCAAGACTACAATATTTATTAATTTTTGTTCCACATTAATAATTGTGCAAAATGTCTCTCTTGGCTTCATATTGGCAAATAATCTTTACCTGTGGTTAGTTTATGTTTACTACTCTTACATATAAAATAATATACCTAGGAAGGAAATAAATAGCTAATATATCATAATACGATCCTAAAATGCCCTTTGGTGATCATAAAAATAATCCACAGATAATAAAAAGAATAATAATGAATCGACATGTATTAAAAGATTAATGTTTTACAGACACTGTGTTAAGCACTTTATAAATATTGTCTCATTTAATCTTCAAAACAACCTTAGGGAAGGGACTATCACTGATTTTATTTTTAAATGCAGTTACTTAGGGAAGCTAATAAATGATGCACTGTGAAAATAATTTCAAGCTGACTAAGTCCAAAAACTGGTGCTTACCAATTAGTAATGTAAACTTTTTAATGAACAAATTAACTTATATTGTTAGACAATAAAACAGCCAATTAATCATATTAAGCTACAAGTATTAAATTTCAAGTAAATTTCAAAGGAAAAGAAATAATAATTTTCCATTAGTTCTCTTACAGTCTTTAGTAACAACACTTTTTCTTTCTTCAACAGAAAGAAGAAATGTTCATCTGATGGTCCTGTAGAATTTATAGTTCCTTAAGTGGAAAATCTCTGACCTTGACTAGATGTTCATTAAGGTCACTGATAACAAATGGGCCTGTCACATCCGCATTGAGGAAGTAGGAAGTTTGTATTGGGAGAACATGGGATACCAGAGACAGCAAATAACAAGTACAGGAAAAGATTCATTGCTGGTTTGGTTCCTTCTTCTTGCTCTTCAAAAGTTCTTTATGTGTTGGTGACAATGCCCTTTGCCATTGAGCTTGAGAAAATAGCAGAAGAGAAAGAGATAGTACTTATTACTTATTGTCATTATAAACTACAAATCTGTCCTCTGTTCACTCCCAACCAGCATTTTAATTCTTTGAAGAAGTTCTCTTTTTAACATGCTCTCACATTAAATAATTCTAATCTATTCTCTAATAAAATTGTCTAACATTTTGGTTGAAATTCTTGAAAATAATTTTTATGTTTCAGAAGGGCAAATTGCATATTAAGAAAACTAAATAATGAAGAAATTTCATAAGAGGCAGGGAAAGAACCTCAAAGAAAAGCAAGTATTTGTTGATAATAGGTTGAAAACAAGTTAATCTCCAAGACAAATATAATCTAACTAGAATGATTTAGATGTTAAATAGAAAGAGTAATTTTTTTTTGTTTGCTTGTTTTGTTTTATTTTGTTTTTGTAGCGGTGGGAATTGAACACAGGACCCTGCAAATGCTGGGAAAGTGACCTACCATAGAGCTACATTCCTATCCCTCCATTTAGTTTTTGTGTAAGTCTTCATTGCTGTTATGGTTTAGATGTGAGGTGTCCCCCAAAAGCTCATATGTGAGACAATGCAGGAAGGTTCTAGAGGAGAAATGATTGGGTTGTAAAAGTCTTAATCAGTGAATCCTTGATGGGATTAATTGAAGTGGTAGGGTGTAACTGGAGGAGGTGGAAAATGGGGCGTGGCTATGGCGTATACATTTTGTATCTGGAGAGTAGAGTCTCCCCTCACCCCTCCTTCCCTCCTTCCTGGTGATGTGAGTTGCTTCCCTCTGCCACACTCTTCTACTCTTCTGCCATTTGCCATGATGTTCAGCTTCACCTTGAGCCCCAAGGAATGCAGCCAGCCATCTATGGACTAAGACCTCTGAGACTATGAGCCCTCAAATAAACTTTTCTTCCTCTGTAAATGTGCTGGTCATATCATTTAGTCACAGCAGTGAAAAAGCTGACTTAAACAATTGCTTTAGCTTTATTTGGTATTAAATATTTAAGAATCTAAAGAAAAACCTTAAAGTTATATTAGAGAATGATAAATCTAACAAATGCTTAAAATCTCCCTTTGAGCATTTTAGAATATTTATAATGGAGAGGGAGATGTTTTCAGTTGGAATATTATTCATTAGCAGAAAATATGCTTTACATTCACATGTGATACATTTATGATTTACGTATCCAAAATTTTTAACAATTATTATTTAGTTTAGCCTTTGAATAGTTTAAATAAGGTCTGAGAGATGCAAATGAAATAATGAATAATGATAGATGACTATCATTTCATTATATCAGAAAAGTATTCAAGAACATATGGAGTCAGAGCACAGTTTCTAGAGAATATTTTGCTTTCTACTATTTGTGATCATCTAGAAAGATTGTCTGTAGTCTATTATGTATTTTGGGATTAACAGTTATTCAACAAAATATGTATTTCTTGTGATACAGAAGACCATGCAATATGAACAAATACGTTTATAGTAAATGAATGATTTAAAATATGTAGGACTTGAGGAGACATGAGAAGAAAAAGTGAAGATATTTTTACCATTGACTAATAAATGTCAGGAAGTATAACTGAGAGAAAAGGAAAAGAAGAAAGTTTTCTAGTGAGAGATTTGTTTAGTAAATGATTTAAAATAACATAGAGAATCAGGGAAAGAACAATCAAACCATTATTACCTATAATAACATGTAAAGGGCTCCATATCACAGAGCTGGGAAGAAATAGATTCTCTTTCAATGGCTGTCAAGAATAATCCTGGGTCACCATGTTCAGTCTTGGTATTTCATTATCTAAGAGCTGTGTACACATATAAGAACCTCAGAGAACAGCAATGGATAAGATTATGGGAAAGAAAATGGAAAGAGTGATTTAAAGCAAGATTAAAGGTGCTAATAGATTTTTACAAGTTCTAAGGAATAACACAGTAAGAAAATGAAAATGCTCTGCAAATAAATAAGAAGTAGATACAGTAATTGCTGAACACATGTGAAGGAGATAATGGGATGACATTAAGTTTAAGGTGAAAATTGTATGTGTGAAAATCCCTTTGCATGAAATACAAAACGGCAAAACATGTAATGTCATGAGTGAGAAGTGCTAACTTATTTTCAGGTTCTTAGAGAAAACTTGGGATTAAGACTAGAAGTTCCAAATGCAGAAAAGTAGGTCTATGTACCTAATGCTGCTGTTTGAATTAACTGGATGAATTTGGTCACTTCTAACACACCGACACAGAGAGAAAAAGCATATTCAGGTTTTCTGACTTGTTCATCTGTGCAGGAGCAGCACTCACTGATGTGAGAAACATTTACATGGGAAAGTGTTAAACCAGGATTAAAGACTGAGAAACTTGAAGGTAAGCTAGGAAAATGTGCACCGCTGGACAGAGGGATATTTTCTATCCAAATTGGCTTGATTTCAAAAGACTGCACACTGCCACTGAAAGGGGTTGTTAATGTTCAGAAAGGAGGAAGATGGTTAGGAGAAATATTTTGAATAGGAAAATGCTACAGGAGTTTAGAATACTCAAATGCACACAGCAGATAGTGAAATAAGACAGTTGGTGGTGCAATGCATTCTTCTTTTAATTTTAATACTGTAATGAGACCACAGTGAAAAGAAAAAGGGAGAGGGGGGGGGACAGAAACCATGATACAAATAGGCAAGTGACACTTACCACAGTGTAGAAGCAGCCTACAATCACAGTGAAGATAGTGCCAAACAGCAGAATGCATGCCACATTTGAAGGGAAAATACTACTTATATCTACCACCATATTGACATGTGGTAATAAGAGCATTCTGTTGCCTCATCTTCTGATTTTCAAGAGGAAATGAAAATAAGAATTTTAAAATTAGCCAACTGATTAAAGAAGAAAAATATCTAAATGGGTTGACCATGTGAGCTTAAGGGAATGTCCTTCAGATTTGGGGCTTCTATTTTCTTTTGCCTTGTATTATGATATACTATTATGCGAGTTCAAATGAGTAAAACCACTCTTTAAGGAATCAAATATACCTATAGTTAATTCCTTACCTTGGTAGGGAGAAAGCAAAGGGTTGCCAAAATCTCATTATCAACTTTCTTCTCTTACTTTTAGAAAAATTTTCAATGATAACCAAGATCTGAATTGAAAATAAGAAGTTTGTAATTTGTTCCTAAAACATTCTCTCACTTTTAAAATCTTTTTAAAAAAATTAATTTATTTTTAACTTTGTTTTAGTGTTTTAACATAAAAACATAAAATTTGTACATATTATGAGGTAACATGCATATATTACATAATTATTTAAATATTTAAACCATTTTAAACATGCATCTCCTCAAATATTTATCATTTCCTTATGGTGCTAATATTCAAAGTCCTTCTTCCTAGCTTTTGAAATGTACAGCATGTTAATTATTCTTCATAGTCATCCTACTATACAAGAGCACACTGGAAATTCTCCTAACTGTAACATAGTACCCATTGTTCATCCTCTTCCATTTCTGTCCTTCCCTCCTACACTCTCTGGCCTCTGGTGACACCACTCTACTGTCAACTTCTATGAGATCAACCTTCGCAGTTTTCATATATGAATGAAGCAGGATTATGTGGTACTTGTTTTTCTGTGTCTGGCTTATTTCATTCTTTTTAATGCTGAAATGCAATTCTATTATGCCTATGTACCACACTTTCTTTGTTTATTCATTAGTTGATGATGCAACTTCCATTTCTTGGCTATTATTAATAGCATCTCAATGAACACGAGAATACAGACTTTCCTTCAAATACTGATTTCATTTATTTTGGACAAATACCCACCACTGGTATTCCTGAATCATATGGTAGTTTTATTTTTTATTTTTTGGAGGAACCTCCATGCCATTTTCCGAAATGATTGTGATTGGATTATCAGTTTTTCTGCTATTGAGTTTTTGGAATTTCTTACATATTTAGAATAGTAATCTCTGGTAAGCAAATGTTTTCTCCCATTGCATGTGTTGTCTCTGCACTTTATTGATTGCTTTCTTTGATGGGCAGAAGTTTTATAGTTTGATGTAATCCATCCAACTATTTTTGCTTTTGTTTCCTGTGTTTTGGGGATCTTCTAAAAAAATAATAATTCTTGCCCATTTCAGTGTCCTGAAGTATTTTCCCCATATTTTTGTTTAGTAGTTTCTTAGTTTTGTTAGGGGGAAGACAAAGGAAGATGGTGGGAGCATGGGGTTTGGAGAATAATTCTTTAAAATTGGCCCACTGTGATGACTCCCACATGCTTCTTTTCCAATAAGAAATTTATGCATCCTGCCTGGTCTAAGTGGACAGAATATGTCACGTTCCTTAGCAAACTACTTATAAGCAGGAGAAATGCAAACTCAAAATAATGTTGGTAAGAGGAACCCAAGTTATCCTAAAGGGGGAAACTTTTGTGACCAGATCTTAAAGCTCTAGGAGACAAGGAGGGTTCCTCCTAACCATAAAATCTGTAAGAATTTTTGGTTAAGAATCCGATTAGAACCTGTCAGCATGGGTCAAGGTGACCTAGAGTTGCCTTGGTAGTAGGAACTTGAAAGTCTGATGTCACCCTGCTGTCAGTCAAAAGTCAAGAGGAGCAGCTGGGTGGGACTCTCTGGAAACTTCTCTGAGATTCCTCAATAAAACTGGAGGGCAGAAGAGGCACCTTGTGTCTCCCCTCTCTCCTTGAGAGTGTCCCCTTACCCTTTTCCTATCCTTTCAATAAACTCATTCCTGTTACTATGAGCAATATGTCTGAAATCTTTCTGACTTGATCACAAGAATTGGGGCTTGAAGGAGAGTCTTCATGATGTTTCGGTTTCTCAGAAGGCCCCAGTTCTGTAAGAGTTTCAGATTATACACTTAAGTCTTAGTCCATTTCGAGTTTATTTTTGTATTTGGTGAGAGATATGGCTCTACTGTCTTTCTGTTGCATTTGGATATCTAGTTTTCCCAGCACCATTTACTAAAAACCACTGTCCTTCCTACAGTGCAAGGTCTTAGCACCTTTATCAAAACTTAGTGGGTTACAGATGGATGACTTTGCTTCTAATTTTGCTATTCTGTTGCTTAGGTTTTTTATGTGTATTTATACCAATCCCAGGTTGTTTTGGTTACTTCAATTTGCAGTATGTTTTGAAACTAGGTAGTGTAATTCTTTCTGCTTTGTTTAATTTGCTCGAAATAAAAGGCTATTAGAGCTTTTGTGTAGCTCCATATAAATTTTAGGATTGTGAAGAATGTCATTAGTATTTTTATAAGAATTGCATTGATACAGTAGATCACTTTAGGTGCCATGGACATTTTAACAATATTGATTACTAAAATCCATGAACACAGGATGTTTCCTTTATTTTGTATAGTCTTCAATTTATTTCATCAATGTTTTATAATTTTTGTTATAGACTTTTACCTCCTTAGTTAAATTTAATACTAGGTTTTACTTTATTTTTGTGTCTACTGTTAATGGGATTTCTCTCTTAATTTCTGTTTCAAATAATTCATATAGCAACACTTTTGATTTTTGTGTGTTGGTATTATAACTTCGAACTTTGCTGAATTGATTTACAAGTTCTAAAATATTTTTGTTGTTGTTGGAGTTTGGGTTTTTTTTATACATAGATCCTGTCATCTGCAAACAATGATGAGTTAACTTCTTTTCCAATTCAGATACTGTTTATTTCCTTTTATTGCCTGAGTGCTCTAACTAGTACTTTCAGGACTATCTTGAATAAAAATGATGAAAGTTAGCATCCATGACTTATTTCAGAGTTTTGCGAGAATCAGCTTTTCTCTTTCAGTATGATGTTGTCTGTTGGCTTTAGATAAGTGAACTTTATTAGAGTGAGGTATGTTCTTTCCACAGTAAATTTATTCAGTGTTTTTAACATAAAAGGGTGCTGAATTTTATTGAATGCTCTTTCTTCACTTATTGAGATGATCATATGGTTTTTGTCCATTTAGTTGATGTGATTGATATATCACACTTACTGATTTTCATATATTAACCATCCTTATAGCCCTAGAATAAATCCTATTTGATAATCTTTTTAATGTGCTGTTGGATTTAATTTGCTAGTATTTTAGTGGGAAATTTTGTGTTTTCAAGGTGTATAATCATCATGTTTGGATAATATGGCAACACCTACAAATCATTAAAAAAGATATAGGAGCCAACAGAAAAGCAAAACTAAATCAAAAACAAAGGGAAGAGATATTCTTATTCACAGGAAAATATTTAGAATAGTTAAAACAATTAAACCTGCCAAATGTCATTAGTAAACATGAAATTGCAAATTATTGCCACAATAAAATATTTTACATACATCGGAATGGAAATATAAAGTCTGATGAAAGAAATTGTGGTAGGAATAGGTATTAGGGAATTTTACATATTGGGGAGACTGATAAAGAAGGAAAGAGAGGGAATTTTTGGCGATTTTAAGTGAAGATGAATATTAACACAATATACAACCCAGGAATATTCTTTAGAGAAACTCATATATGTGCACAAGAATGTATAAATAAGAAATTCTGCTACCACATGATCTTTAATAGAAAAAATAGGTGGACTTGACTTGAATTTTCAACAAAATATTGATATTTTCATGCCTCTAATGCCTGGTGCAGAAGAGTAAAATAAATAAAGATTATCTATTAACATATCTCAAAAATAATATTTTTAGCAAAAAATGTCAACTGTAAAATGATATATTAAATAAGGCATTTACTTAAACTAAAACAGTACTTTAAAATATTAATGTATCTACATATAACTAAAATCAAATGTGAAAAAATATGATAAATACTAACAGTTAATTCTGCAAGGTTAGGAGTTAGAGGAATGAAATTGGATTGAGTAAGCAACATCTTTTGTTGGCAATTTTATTTTTTAAAAAATATTCTAAATGAATGTGAGATCATGTTAAGATTTTTAAAAACCTAACTTGTAAGGCCACAATTAAAATAAACAAGCAAGCACTGGATATTACTTTATTTCTTGTCCATCTCTCCTCTTTTTTCTTTTGGAACTGGGGATTGAACCCAGGGATGATTCTGCTTTACCACTGAGCCACATCCTCAGCCCTTTGTACTTTTCATTTTAAGATAGAGCCTCACTAAGTTGCTGAAGCAATCCTGGAACTGCAGTCCTTCTGGTTCAGTCTCCTGAGTCCCTGGGATTACAGGCATGCACCCCAGCACCCAGCTATTCCTTCTATTTTATATAAATCTTTGAAATATTTTATAAAACTTCTAAATTGATGAAACAGTATTTACTGCCATACCTCATTGAATCACAATAAAAGAGGGAGCGAGAGACAAACAAACATATGCTCATATAAAATTAAAAGAGAATTCTTAAATAATTTTGTGGAAAAGGAAAAGCCTCTTTTTTCTCTTAAGAACACTCTTCCACCTTTTTGCTTATCTATTAAGCACCAGTTTTAAAAACAATAAATAAATAGAAGGAAGGACAGTAGAAGAAAGGGGAGCGGGGAGAGAGGAGAGGAGGGAAAAAGGAAATATTGGGGACTAATGTGGAGCAAATTATATTCCATGCATGAGTGATTATGTCATAATGAACCTCACTATTATGTTTAACTATAATGCACTAATAAAAACATTAAAAAGGCACTCTCTTCTCCTTGCTTCTCTTCCTTTTCCTCTTTTTCCTCCCTGAAGCCTATAGAGATGATAAAGTAAAAATACGTATTTAAATCTAGACACTTCCATCTCAACAATGCTTATTTCAATGGTATATATGCATTTACTATGCATTTTGAAATGACTTTTAATATGCCTGGTGATTTCTCCTATCTCCTTTTTTAAGGTCTCTTTTTCTTTCTTCTTTCTTTTTTCCTTTCTTCCTTCCCTCCTCCTCCTTCCCTCCCTCCCCCTCTCTCTCTCTCTCTTTCTTTCTTTCTTTCTTTCTTTCTTTTTCTTTCTTTCTTTCCTTCCTTCTCTCCCTCTTTCCTTCATATTTCTTTCCTTCTTATGTTCTAATATTTGGTGATTTTTAAAAGTATAATTCTCATTAATTTCTAATTCAATTCTGCCAGTAGTTAGATATCATATTCATTTTTATTTCAGTCCTTTTATTAAAAAAAAAACTTTTGTTGGAGCATTATAGTTATGTATAATATTTGTGTTTATTTTGGCATAATTGTACAAGCATGGAATTTAATGTACTCCAATTCAGTCCCAATATTCCCCATTTTCCTCTCCTTCTCTTTCCCCTGTTCCCTTTCTATATTCTATAAGACTTCTATTTATTTATAGTTTTTTATTAGTGTATTATAGATACATATAAAGGTGAAAGTCACTGTAGTATATTCATAGCCAGACCAGAAAGTCAACAGTCTGAATGTGTTCTCTCATGTGGAGACCAAAATGGGGGAATAGAACCTAGCGGGTGGGGGATCCCATGAAAACAGAAGAGAGATCAGTGGAGAAGAGCAAGGGGATTGAGAGGGAAAGAGAAGGGATGGGGAAAGGGAGTCCTTAGATTTTGAAATTTGTTAAAAGAAGAGTATGAGTTCTATCCTGTTCCATGGACACTTGAAAAGAAAATTAATTCTATAGTTGTTGAATTTCTCTTTCTTTATATTTGTTACGTTGAGTTGTTTGATAATATTTTATCACTTCCTCATTAATAAATTTTTGGTCTCATATTCTACAAATTATCAGTGAAAGAGGGTTGCAGTATCTACAACTATGTAGGTTTGTCTACTTACTCCTTTTAGTTTTGTAAAATTTTTGCCTTATATATTCCAAAGTTTCATTAGTACATATATAAAATTTAGAATTTTACTATGTTCGTAATAAATTAATCCTTCTATCATAGGAAGTCTTCTACTTTATAATGCACTCTTCATTTAGAATTTTTATTTCCTTTATAAAAATTTATTTGTTGCTGGGTGTAGTGAAACATGCCTGTAATCCTAACGGCTCAGGAGGCTGAGGCAAGAGGATTGCAAGTTCAAAGTCAGAATCAGTTAATTTAAAAAGGCCCTAAGCAACTTAGTGAGACTCTGTCTCAAAATAATAAATAAAAAGGGATGGGGATATGGCTCAGTGGTTAAGAGCCCCTGGGTTCAATACCTGGTACCAAAAGACAAAAAAAAAAAAAAACAAAAAAAAACAAAAAGTGATTTGTTTAGTTTTGGATTGATGTTTTCCTTTTTTTAGAAGGTATTCATGCTGTTTTTCTTGAGGGTAGAGTTTTCATGGTATGTGTTGTTTTCAAACTCTGTTTTATTATACTGGACTAGTGAATATTTTTGCATTTCATATGTTTTGTTTTTGAGGTATGGTAATAGAATTTGATGGGGGCTACTTATATATGTATCCTTATTGAATTTATGAGAAAGTGTGACTGTTTGCTGTTTGAAAAGATCTGCCCAAAGTTTAGGATTTCTTCTTTCAGGTTGAGCCCTTGACTTATGATCCTTCCCATAGTGCAACCTTCTTTCCCACCCAGCATGTCTATTCCTGTGCAGGTTGCTCATCACTTCCAGCCATGTCAGCTGGCTCACTAGATGGCATTGATAGACCAACTTTATTATAATTAGATAAAATATGGTAGAACATTTAAATGTTTTGGTTTGATTTGACAAGCTCTCACAGGCAGCAAAATGTTAACCACTCTTCCTGTCTCAACTTAGTTTACAACAATTACTATAAAGCTAAAAACAATTTTTGCGTCATTGTTTGGGAAAGTGAAGGAAAAATGTTTTTATGAATCTCATCTCAGCCATCTTTATTTTTTTGTTTGTTTGACCTGTTAATTCTGCCCTTTTTTTCCCCTTAATAAACATGTTCCAAACTTTCCACTTGATCAGGGCTATCTGAAATATACATTTTCCTTGTGTTTTTTTTTTTTTTTTTTGTAGTTGTTCATTTTAATTTTTTTTATGATTTAGAATAGTGTTAGATTTACAGAATAGTTAATAAGATGTGGTGGCTCATGCCTATAATTGTAGTGACTAAAGAGCTGAAGTAGGAGGATTCCAAATTCAAGGCCAACCTCAAAAACTTAGCAAGGCCCTGTCTCAAAGTAAAAAATAAAAGGACTGGTATGTGTCTCAGTGGTAGAGCACCCCAGGTTTATTTCCCAGTACCCTAAACCTCCCAAAAATTATAGAATAAAGTTTATAGAATGATAATACAGAAAGTTCCTGTTTAACCTTTATCCAGTTTTTCCTATTTTTTTTTAAGAGTCAGAATAATGACTTCTAAGTTCTTTCTCTGTTGAAACTGAAACTGGAAATTATGTATCTTTTACTCCATGTGTTTATCTTCAACTAATTTCTGCCTTCATATTTAAAATGTGTTGGATCTTAGAATGGCAATGTTTGCTTGTGATGAGTCCTTCATATTAAATATAGTTATCACTATGGTTGGATTAATTATTTTATCATGTTTTATAGTTTATATTCATCCCTCCCTATTATTCCCTTCCTGATGCCTTTTGTGTGATTTATCTTCTTAGTGTTCATCTTCTGTTTTTTTTTTTTTTAGTTATACTACTTTATATTATATATGAATGTTTTCCTAGAGATGTATGGTTCTAAATTTCCTTCAAATAATATCACAATATTGTAATACTTCCCAAAGACTTGAGAGACTTCACAACAGTATATCCTTTCTTTTTCTATATATGCTATAAGTGCAGGCCATATATATGCTATAAAACCCACAATACATTGTTATGAATTATTATTTTACTTGTAACACTTTACAATCATTTAAATACATTTAAATATCTATGTATATCAAACTATATATACATATAATATTTCCATTTCCATTTAATTTTTCTACTCATCTTCATTATATCTGGATTCCTTCTAATATTATTGCCCTACAAGCTGAAGAGTTTCTAGTAGTGTTGCTTTCCTGGGGACTGATTCTCATCTTATTTTTCATCAGTTCAAAAATGTCTTCATTTTATCTGTCTTGGGGGGCAGGATATTTTCAATGAGTATAGATTCTAGGTTTACACTGTTTTTCATTACTGTACAGATATTATTATATTGCCTTCTGGTCCTCCAAAATTTCTACTGAGAAGTATGTCCTCTCTGTGTATTTAATGTGTCTTTTTACCATTTGTCTTAAAACTTACTTTTCATCTTTTGTCTTCAGTGACTTGTTATGATGTGACTAGTGATTTTTCTGTTTTGTTATTTGTATGAGTTGTTCAATGGGGTAATTGAACTTGTGCATTGATATGTTTCATTTGCTTTTGAAGTTTGCAGTCACTTTATTTTTACATAGGTCTTTTAATCCATCATCCCTCTTCTGTCCTTTCAGGATTATAATTATGCTGTAAGAGACAAATTTATATTTTCCCACAGATCAAAATCTCTCTTTTTTTCTTGTTATAATTCATTTTTCTCATATTTTAGTTTGCATGTACTTTATTGGTCTGTCTTCAAGTAGTAAATTCATTGCTCTGCTCAATATGCTTTTAAATCTAACAAATTCACTTCTGATAGATTTTTTTCACCTTTATAGTTCTACTAGTTCTTTGATGTATTTTAGCACATGAATATTTTCCCCCATTTCCTATAAATATTTTCACTTATTTATTGCCTAATATCATCAGATGATTGCATCTGTGAATGAAAATGAAGTCATCTGTGTTTCTTCTACTGACAACTTGTTCTTTGAACTATTTATTGTTTCTTGAACACTGGGGACTGAACTCTACAGTATTTGCCTCTTGAACATATCATGAGACATTCATTTTCAGTCTGCCAGAGTTTGAGGCTGAGTCAGTCTGAAATGTAGTCAAAATGGGTATAGGCATTATTGGAGTTATGGTTCACTGCTGGTTCAAAATATTTTTATATGATCAGAGTTTCCCTTTCTGTAGAAGAGGGATGTGAGTTCTGGTGAGATTCTTGTGCCACCTTAGTACTTTAGAGAGAATGTGTCGTCTTATCGTATTGTATCTTTGCTTTTCAGTCCTCCCCTCTTTCTTTTCCACCTTGGAAAAACTCCATCAGCCCTGATGCAATGCCATGTGCTCCCAACATTGAGGACGTTGGCATTACATTATTTTCACGAAGTGTTTTAGAACACATTTTCTTGGCTCTGTTGTTGACCTCTAGCAGTTGAAAGCTTGGAGCATTTCAGAAGTGTTGCTCCCCACTGGACATAGTAGAACACACCTGTAATCCTTGCAATTGGGGAGGATGAGGTAGGAAGATCAAATGTTTGAGTCAGCCTCGACAACTTAGCAAAGCCCTAAGTGACTTAGTGAGGTCCTATCTCAAAAACAAAAAACAAAACAAACTAAAAATGTTGCTCCTCTGCAGACTTGTTTTAATAGGACTGACTTACAATGGTGAACTTTTTACATACAACATTTCCCTTAAATTTTAGAAAAAGTTTAGGTGGAAGACAATCAGGTAGAACAATTAGAGATCAAATATGACGTGAGTCTAAGTTATATCTTTTTAAAATCATAATTCAAGGTAAAACATTTAAGAATAAAATAACTGGAGAATCAAAAAATATTATTGACAAAGATATCACATAAAAGTAAACATTAAAAATAGAGGAAAAGGAAAAATAAATCTACCAAATCTGAAATTTAATGGAAAATATCAGAAGATTGTTAAATTGTGATAAATTAAGTAGGTCTAACAAAAAAGACCCCATAAAGTACAAAAATATTAAAGTAGGCAATACATAAGAAAGAGGAGTACAACACTGAGGATTTGTATTTATTCACTATAAGAACAAGCTATGGTAAAAGAAATTTTTTAAATATTAAAAAATAGAAAATTAGGAGAAATTAAGATGTTGAGAATTAAAAAAATAAAAATTATGACAAAAAAAAATAACATTACTATTTAGAAGAAGAAAAAGAAATGGAAGAATAAGAAAGTCCATGAGATTTTTTGGTTGGAAAATGAGAAAGTTAATAGTGGCATGTTTCACTTTTACTGACTTATTTACTTATAAAACCTACGCAAATTAGTGTATAATTCCATTAACATTTTCAACTCTCATAGGCTGTGTGTTTGTTGGGGACACACATTGTGTTTTATTCCCATATATAGTTCACACATATACAAAGTGTATGACATACATTAAGTATTCATAAGCTTTCATTGTTATCTTAATGTTTATTTCATTCATTCATTCATTCATTCATTCATAAAACACTTTTAGAGGACTTCCTATAATGGACTAGGCACTCTTTAAGGTGCTTGGGATACAATGGAGAAAAACAAACAAAATTTATGCCCTTGTGAATCTTTAAAAAGAGCAACAAACAAAACAAATAAAACAATTATATAGTATGGTGCAAGGGAATAAGCAATATTAAAAAATTAAAAAATGGAAAAAGTAAATGGTTTTAGGAAAAATGGGTTTAATTTGAGTGAGTTAAGAAAGACATTGATAAAAGGAAATATTTGTACAAGGACTGAGAATAGTCCAGTAAGCATGAAAAACTTGTTTTGAGTACCCGAGTGATTCACAAATATCATAGAGGCAAGTCTGAGTACACTGAAGCAATGAGGAGCGAGGATAGCACAAGGTTGAGAGATTGCAGGTAAGGGCCTGTCAGATTATGAATGACAGAGGCAAGGTAAGGGGATGTGGAACTGTGCAGTTGTGAACAGACACAAATGACACTTTACGATTAATATTTTTAAAGTTTTACATTTGCCATAGATGGTATGGCTAATGAAATAGAGTATTTTTACCTATTTATTTTCTTTCCCTTAGAATTGATTTCAGCATTCCTATATAGCAGTTTGTGGTAAAGAAACAAGCATCAGACTTCAACTCACTGATGTTTTTTAACTCATGAAAGGAGAGAGAGTGATTTGGGTTGTAAATATTTAGATACCTCATGAATAAGAAATGCAACACATAAATTCCCAGACTGTAAAGTTTTTCCATATTTATGGGAAGGACAAGGTTCATTTGCAATTTTTTTGCAGGGGGCAGAGTTGAAGTGTGGGGTATGAAAAAGAGCTACTGATATTAACTTTGTATTTTCACTCATTATGATATACTTTCTTTCCATAACCTTATAAAAGAATAAAATGATAAGGCATCAACAAATTTTATTTGTAAGGAGCCAGATAGTAAATATTTAGGGTTTGTGGTCCTTATACTCTTTCACAAACTGTCAGCTTGTGAAGAGCAACCATGTCCAAGAGCAACCACAGACAATATGTAAATGAACAGGCTTGGCTCTGTTTGAATATCTCAATTTACAAAACCGATAGTGTGGTGAGTCATCTAGCCTGTGAACCATAGATTGCCAACCTTCGATTTAGATTATGTTGTTAAGTGAAAAAGAGAGATTGTAGAACAGTTGCCAGAAGTTTGCTGATTCTTTTTTGCTCAGTAGTTTCCTGGATGACATTGAGCAGGAGAAAAACTATGCAAATAAGGATATGAATATAATTAGCTTTCAACTGCACCATGTTCCTACATATAGCTCTTTTGTTGCCTAACCAAGAATACCTTTGGGAGGAAGTATAAGTTAGTTTTCCTTCTTCAAAAAAAAAAAAAAGTATTTGAAACATTCAAGCATAGATAGGTGAAAATTACATATTTATTTCTCAGAAATTTGTAACTGATTTGCTAAATTCTCAAGGCATTCACAGTTTAGAAATACATGTTGAAGGAAGAAATAAACATTTATAAAATTTTGATATAATTTTGAAATCTTAATATTTCTAGGATTATGAAACTTAATGGTTCACATTAATAGTTTTATTCTTCCATTTTCCTAGTAGTATATCCATAAAATATACACATGTATATGAAATATACATCTCTAAATACAATATTATCTATATTTTCTGAATTTACTTGCAAGTAGGGAAACTGAGTCACCCTCAGGATTAGTAAATGCTTAAAAAATAAGCTATTGACAGGCCTAAGGAATTCTAGCCTCCAGGTATCCAGATGAATGCTGTTTATATTTCCTCTAAATCAATACGTCTGTAGACCCAGGTGAGTCTCCTGAAGCAATCAAACAGGAATCCCAGGGTATGTTGATTTCAGACAAGAATAATAATTTGCACGAGTATATTTGAAATGAGGGCATATCTACTGTTCTCTAAAGTTGAAAGCCCATTCTTAGAAAACTCACCTTTAGCACAGATGTTTCATATACCTAATTAGTACTTTTTAGAGTATTTAGGTAGGAAATATGCTTGTCAGATATTTTCCTTGGCTAAATAACTTTAATAAGACTGTACTAAAGGAGATGATTTCTACTCCATTTTCAAATGCAGGTAGGGTATTTGCTAGTTATTACCTATATCTTTGCTGGTAATCACAGACAAAATGGCATAAGAAAGACAGATATTGGACATATTTTTGTCTATGTGTCCCTGATGGAAGGATTATTTGAATTAGATACATTATCCATAATGACATTTGGCTGTTCTGAATATAAATATGATATTTTTAAAAGCTTGAACTGGAAGAAAACAGTTTGTTGGCTTTTTACATGTTAACCTAAAAATTACAAAAGAAAACCCCACAACATATATTCTTATCTGTTGTAACAGACACATGAACTATTGAATCAGGTTTTTCATATCAAAATATATTTTAAGATAAGTCCCATGAAGTAAAATTAAAATTTTAAAAATAAGAAGAAATAACATTAGACTTCCTTATTTAATGAATGCACCTGTCAATTTGCCATGAAAAAACATGGTATATGTATTGCTAAGTTCTTGTTTGTCATGAAAAGAATAAAGGAACAGAGAATCCATATAGGTAAACATAAAGCAAAACCTTTTAATAAATACACTAAAAATAAAGACAAGGAATCAAAACATACTACCACAGAAAATTATTTTGGATAACTATGAGAAATATGATTGAATTTCAAATATTGGGCTAATGTTTTCTTCTCAAATAAAGGTGTGTATATTATGTTAATAAATACCTACTAATCTTAATGTCTACAGATATTTAAGATATTTGATATTATAGTGTTGACTACTATTGTATTCAATAAATATTTGACTGGTCATTTAATCATGCAATATAGATAATTACACATACATACAACCCTGATTTACTTTTAATTCACATAAAACTGCACTTGCATAAGTTAAATAAAGAGCAATTCTGTTTAGATATAGTTGTCATAGTGGG
Source organism: Sciurus carolinensis (assembly GCF_902686445.1). Lineage (NCBI taxonomy): Eukaryota > Metazoa > Chordata > Mammalia > Rodentia > Sciuridae > Sciurus > Sciurus carolinensis. The sequence continues at coordinate 90,569,386 of NC_062218.1, read as the reverse complement.
GGGCACTTGGATGATATATAGGAAATGGGATATTCTTTTATGGTAATGTTCAATGGTAGAGTTCATTTTAAGTTCTGATTTTTGAGAAGGAAATATAATAAGAGATCATTTTGAAATGAGTCTTCTTTCATCATAGAGTATGAATTGCTGATATTGGCAGAGAGAAGCAATGAGACAAACAAGATGAACAGACAAGTTTGAAAGAAGTTCACAGCTGTATAAAATCATTTATGTTCAATAAGGTAAGGAGCTAACATTTTACCCAGTGTAGTAGAGGGACCATTTAATAAATTCCATGCCTTAGCACCCTGACTTTTATCAACTTAATATGTAAAAACTGAGGACTTAAGAATCATAGTAATGAACAAGCCAAAATAAGTGTACCATTGTGATGTAATAATATTCTAGAATGCTAAATATAGATCAGGATTGATCCAGGCTATTGATTCAAATGAAACTTTGTAAGTGAAAAGAGTATATAAATGTATTTGAGAAGCCTCAATATATTATATGTAGTTCATATATAAAACTTATCTGATAGAAAGTACATTACTGATTTTTTGCTGAGGTGGGGAGTACTGGGGAGAGAACTCACCGGCACTGGACCACCGAGTCTCATCCCCAGCCTTGTTTTGTATTTTATTTAGAGACAAGTCTCACCAAGTTACTTAGCACCTCACTTTTACTGAGGCTGGCTTTCAACTCCATATCCTTGTGCCCCAGGCTTCTGAGTCGCTGGGATAAACAGGCATGTGCCACCATGCCCTGCAAAAAGTACATTATCTTAGTAGGGGCATATGAACAATTTTTAAAAATCCCTTTATGTCATTTTATAATATTCACTGGGAAACAAGCTACTTCAGTATTATTAAATACTTGTAGTTGTACAGATTCTCTTAAAAATCAGTTTTTAAATTTGAGTGCAGTGGTACATAACTGTAATCCCAGCAACAAGGAGGCTAACGCAGGAGGACCACATTTTGAAGCCAACTTCAGCAACTTAGCAAGGCCCTAAGCAACTCAGTGAGACCCTGTCTCTAAATGAACAATAAAAAGGCCTGGTTCAATAACCACTTCCCCCATCAAAAAAAAAAAAAAAAATATATATATATATATATATATATACACATATACACATATATATCAGTTTCTGGTTCCCAGTTAAAAAAAGAGAATAAAGTCAAATGAATAAATATCTTATCCTCTTTCCTTACATAATTTTTCACTGAAGGCATACTTTTCCTTTGGGATGCCGTTACACCTACTCCATCTTTTGAAGTGTAGGCCATCACAGCATTTATAGAATCATATGACTTAATCAAGTATCTGAGAGAGATTAATCAATCTTTGAGAGAGTATTTAGGAATATTTAAAGACATTTGAAATTTCTCCATATAATATTTTCTTTAAGGAAACTAGTCTTTTTCATATTTAACAGAAAGTAGAAAGCTGAAAATTTTGATGTGATTGTAAAATAGGGAGAAATTTCAGGTTTTCAACATCTGATTCCTTAGGATTGTTTCCTTTAGCAATAAAGGAAAAGACATATTTCAATAATGTTTGAATCTTCTGAGAATTTTAAAATTAGTTTTTGAAATATTGAACTATTTTTTTTTACTTACATTATGCATCTGTAGTATAGGCACCTGGAAATCATTATAAAGAGGGATCCAAGATTATTCTGTGACAAATTTTAAACTTAATGTTTGGGGAATTAGAGACCCAATTTACCTCTGAAATTTCTTTTTCTTATTATTGAGAAAATCCATATTGGTTTGGAAACAGGAATTTTCTTTGAGTACATAATTCATACAAAACTTAACTCTTAAATTCATATAATTTGTTAGAATAAAAAGATTTTCAAAATTTCTTTACATGAACACATAAGAACATATTCATTCTTTTTTTCTTTAATTTCTAACATTTATTTTTGTCTCACATGAAGAACATGTGACCCTGTACAAGAAAAATTTATCACTTCAATAGATGTAGTACATTGCTATTTGCAACAGAAGAAAAAATTCTTAAAAATAATTGATTTTGATGGAAAACTAAACCCCTTAACAAAGTGATTCTTATATGAACGAATTCAATATGGAACATGATGAAGAAAAAATTTCTTTGTGCTGAAATCAAGAGTTATGGTTTGATCTGAACTTCTCTCCTCTCTCACTAAGAGATTCCAATTATTTTGGAGTTTATATTAATGATTCTACAATTATGTAATTTGTAAAACATGATGATCAAACTCTTTTGAGCATGCATTCTATTAGCAGAATATTCATGACATTTATTCTATTGATCTAACATTTACTACACTTTAGAAAGCCTTGCAATAATACAAATAATATCCAAATGTAATAAAATGAATCAAAACTTGTAATAAAATGAATCAAAGCTTAACAAAATAATAAAGGCTCAACAATTTAAGCTTGAGAACCAAAGAACAAATCTGAAAACAAAACAAAACATGTTTTATCATATACTTTCAGTATAAGCTATGTTTTAGTCAGTTCATCAGATATAGAATAGAATCATCAGGTTCTGCATCTATATCCAAATCTATATCTATATCTCCCAAAGGAGATTTATTATAAAGAATTAGCTCTTGTAATTAAGGAGACGGAAAAGTTCCATGATAGGCTGTCTGCTGCCTGGAGAACCGGGAAAATCACTGGTGTAAGTTCTAGTCCACGTCAGAAGGCCGAGAACCAGGAGTGTGAATGGTTCAATGAGCAGTCCAAGACTCATATTTCAGCTCAAGCAGTCAGGTAGACAAGGAGAATTCTCTCTTCCTCTGCCCTCTCATTCCATCCCAGCCCTCAGTTGTTGGATGGTTCCCACTCACATGGGGAAAACCATCTGCTTACTCAGTCCACAATTCACATGCTAATCTCTTTCAGAAACATCCTCACAGACACAATAAAAAAATAATTTAACCAGACATCTGGGCACCTTGTGTCTCAGCAAAGTCAACACATAAAATCAACAAAGCTGACATCTTTAAAATACATAAAATGAAAGGAGATAAAACAGAAAAAGTCTGAAGAAAAAAGATAACCCACTGTGATATTAAGACAATATTAAAGACCAGGCCCACCACCTGAGTGAATCTTCCGCACTGAGTCCCATGCCCCAGTCCATGGTCTAGCGCTCCCACTGTGGCTGACTATCTATCAAGGTGTGGGGTCACCTCTGCCCACTAGCATGGATTATTCCCGACCTGGAGGTCACCATACGTAATGGGACAGCACCTTTCTTGGGACATCACATTATCAAGTTCCTGTCAGGCATCAGGTGAAGAGTAGGAGGTTTGAACTGTACAGTATAGTTTTATTGTAGAATTTTTTAATTAGTATTATTATTATGATTATTTCTATTATGCCTACTATTATTCCTACTTCTTTCTTTTATTAATATTATTCTCACTCTATTTTCCTCTTATCTGTTTCCTTGGAGATTATTTCTCTTTTTCATGCTAACAACCTATTTCTTTTAATTCAACTTTCACTATTCCTATGACATAGTACCTCTATAGACTCACTTCTTCTCTCATATATGTTACATCCTACACCCCTCTCCATCCTCTTTGTCCACCATTAGAAACTGTGGTCCATATGCAAACCTATTGTTTACGCTGTAGATAATAATCAAACTCATCGTCTCTGTTTATTAAGATAATTCAGTTAATATCTTACTAGGGACTAATTGGGTTAAGGATGCATACTGTTTGTATGGTATGCTGCCAATATTGATATCTTACTTCAAGGTGAGGTATTGGAAAACTGCAGGGACATTGTAAGGCTATAGGGGGGAAACTGCAATACCTTGGATTAGCACTGCTAGAGGGGAAGATACATGGACAATATGAGAAAACAAGGGAAGAAAGTGTGTTAAACAAACCTAGATGGTATTATAATAGAATCCAGTGACAACATGGCAGAAGAAATGTGAGAAAGGGAGTTCAGAATGTACCTAATTAAAATGATCTGAGAAGCAAACGATAAGATAAGAGAGCAAATGCAGGTAATGAATGATTGTAGCAATCAACAGTTAAAAGAGCAAATGCAGGAAGCAAAAGATCATTTCAATAAAGAGATAGAAATACTGAAAAAAAAAAACCAGAAATCCTTGAAATGAATAAAACAATAAACCAAATTAAAAACTCAATAGAAAGCATAACCAACAGGCTAGATCACTTGGAGGACAGAACCTGAGAAAATTAAAAAAAAAAAAATTTAATCTTGAAAACAAAGTTGACCAAACAGAGAAGATGGTAAGAAATCACAAACATAATCTCCAAGAATTAAGGGATATCCAAGATCTCCAAGAATTATTGGGATTGAGGAAGACAAGAAATAGAAACCAAAGGAATGAATAATCTATTCAAAGAAATAATATCAGAAAATTTCCCAAATCTGAAAAATGAAATGGAAAATCAAATACAAGAGGCTTATAGGACACCAAATGTACAAAGTTACAATAGATGCACCCCAACACACATTATAATGAAAATACCTCACATACAAAATAAAAATAGAATGTTAAAGAAAGTGAGAGAAAAGAAACATTTTACATATAGGAGGAAACCAATACAGATACCAGCAGAATTCTCAGCCCAGACCCTAAAAGCAAGAAGGGCCTGGAAGAACATATTTCAAGCTCTGAAAGAAAATGGACGCCAACCAAGAATCATACCCAACAAAACTTACCTTTAGATTTAGTGATGAAATAAAATTCTTCCATGATAAACAAAAGCTAAAAGAATTTACAAATAGAAAACCTGCACTATAGAACCTTCTCAGCAAAATATTCCATGAGGAAGAAATGAAAAACAACAATGTAAGTCAGCAAAGGTAGGAACTGCCATAAAGGAATAACCAATTAGAGGAGAAACCAAGTTAAGTTAAAAGCCAAAAATAAGACAAAATGACTGGGAATACAAGTCATATCTCAATAATAATCCTGAATGTTAATGGACTTAACTCATCAATCAAAAGACATAGACTGGCAAATTAGATTAAAAAGAAAGACCCAACAATATGCTGCCTTCAAAAGACTCATGTCATAGAAAAAAATACCTACATACTAAAGGTGAAAAGATGGGAAAAAACATACCACATACATGGACTCAGTGAAAAAGCAGGAATTTCCATCATCATATCAGATAGAGTGAACTTCAAGGCAAGGTTAGTCAGAAGGCATAAAGAAGGACATTTCATACTGCTTAAGGGAAGCATAAATCAGCAAGACATAACAATCATAAATATTTATGCCCCAAACAATAATGTATCCATATACATTAAACAAATACTTCTCAATTTCAGGAACCAAATAGACCACAACACCATAATACTAGGTGACTTTAACACACCTCTCTCACCACTGGATAGATCTTCCAAACAAAAATTGAACAAAGAAACCATGGATCTCAATAACACAATCAATAATTTAGACTTAATAAACATATATAGAATATTCCATCCATCAAAAAGTGAACACACAACAGGGCTGGGGTGTGACTCAGTGGTAGAGCACTTGCCTTGCATGCATGAGGCCCTGGGTTCCAACCCCAGCACTGCAACAAACAAACACACACACACACACACACACAAAAAGTAAACACACTTTCTTCTCAGCAGCACATGGATCCTTCCCTAAAATGGACCATATGTTTTGCCACAAAGCTAGTCTTAGCAAATACAAAAAAATACAGATACTACCTTGCATTCTATTAGATCATAATGGAATGAAATTAGAAATCAATGAGAAAATAAAAAAAAGAAATTATCCCAACACCTGGAGACTAAATAATACACTATTGAATGATGCATGGATAACAGAAGACATCAGCGGGGACATAAAAAAGATTCTTGGAGGTAAACTAGAACGATGATAAAACATATCAAAATTCTGGGACATTCTGAAAGCAGTACAAAGGGGATAATTCATTGCATGAAAAGCGTTCAATAAAAGAAGAAAAAAATCAACAAATAAATGACCTAACATTATAGCTCAAAGCCCTAGAAAAAGAAGAACAAATCAACACCAAAAGTAGTAGAAGACAGGAAATAGTTAAAATCAGAGCTGAAATCAATGAAATTGAAACAAAAGAAACAAGTCAAAAAATGGACAAAATAAAAAGTTGGTTCTTTGAAAAAATAAACAAAATTGATAAACACTTAGCCACACTAACGAAGAGAAGGAGAGAGAAAACTCAAATTACTAAAATTCGGGATGGGAAAGGAAATATGACAGACACTATTGAAACATAAAACGTAATTAGAAATTATTTTGAAAATCTATTCTCCAACAAAATAGAAAATCTCGAAGACATCAACAGGTTTCTAGAGACATAAGATCCACCCAAACTGAATCTGGATGACATAAACAATTTAAATAGATGAATTTTAAGCAATGAAATAGAAGAAGTCATCAAAAGCCTACCAACCAAGAAAAGTCCAGGACCAGATGGATTCTCAGTCAAGTTCTTCAAGACCTTCAAAGAAAAACTCATTCCAATACTCCTCAAAGTATTCCACAAAATAGAAGAGGAGGGAACCCTTCCAAACTCATTCTATGAGGCTAATATCACCCTGATAACCAAACCAGACAAAGACACATCGAGGAAAGAAAACATCAGACCAATATCCCTATTGAACATAGATGCAAAATTTCTAACAAAATTTTGGCAAATTCCATACAAAAACATTTTAAAAAGATAGTGTACCATGATCAAGTGTGTTTCATCCTAGGGATGCAAGATTGGTTCAACATCCAGAAATCAATAAATGTAATTCACCACATCAAAAGGCTTAAAGTTAAGAATCATATGATTATTTCAATAGATTCTGAGAAAGTGTTTGATAAAATACAACACCTCTTCATGCTTAAAACACTAGAAAAATTAGGGATAGTAGGAATATACCTCAACATTGTAAAGGCTAGGACCACAGCCAACATCATTCTAAATGGAGAAAAACTGAAAGCATTCCCCCTAAAAACTGGAACAAGACAGGGATGCCCTCTTTCACTACTTCTATTCAACATCTTCCTTAATACTCTAGCCAGAGCAATTAGACAGACCAAAGAAATTAAAGGGATACAAATAGGAAAAGAAGATTCAAACTATCATTATTTGCTGATGACATGATTCTATATTTAGAGGAGCTGAAAAATTCTACCAGAAAACTTCTAGAACTCATAAATGAATTCAGTGAAGTAGCAGGATATAAGATCAATGCTCATAAATCTAATGCATTTTTATTCATATGCAATGAACCCTCTGAAGGGGAAAACTTTCCCGTTCACAATAGCCTAAAAAAAAACCAAAAAAAAAAAACCCTTGGGAATCAGTGTAACAAGAGAGGTGAAAGACCTCTACAATGAGAACTACAGAACACTAAAGAAAGAAATTAAAGAAAACCTTAGAAGATGGAAAGATCTCCCAAGTTCTTTGATAGGCAGAATTTATATTGTCAAAATGGCCATACTACCAAAAGTGCTATACAAATTCAATACAATTCCAATCAAAATTCCAATGATTTTCCTCATTGAAATAGAGAAAGCAATCCTGAAATTTATTTGGAAGAATAAGAGACCAGAATAGCTAAAGCAATCTTTACCAAGAACAGCAAAGCAGTTGGTATCACAATATCAGACCTTCAACTATACTATAGAGCAATAGTAACAAAAATGGCATTGTATTGGCACCAAAATAGACAGGTAGACTAATAGAGGACACAGAGACAAACCCACATAAATACAGTTTTCTCATACTAGACAAAGGTGCCAAAAACATACAATGGAGAAAAGATAACCTCTTCAACAAATGGTTCTGGTAAAACTGGAAATCCATATGCAGCAAAATGAAACTAAACCTCTATCTCTCACCCTGCACAAAACTCAATTCGAAATGGATCAAGAACCTCGGAAGCATACCAGAGATTCTGCACCTAAGAGAAGAAAAATAGGTCCAAATCCTCATTATGTCAGCTTAGGAGGAGACTTTCTTAACATGACTCCCAAAGCACAAGAAATAAAAGCAGGAATCAATAATTGGGATAGATTCAAACTAAAAAGTTTTTGCTTGGTAAAGGAAACAATCAACAAGGTGAAGAGAAACTCTTCAGAGTGAGTAAAAATCTTTGCCATATGCACTTCAGATAGAGCACTAGTCTACAGAGTCTTTGAAGAACTCAAAAACTTTACACCAAAAATACAAATAACCCAATCAATAAATGGTCTGAGGAAATGAGGAGACACTTCGTAGAAAGAAAATCTACAAGCAATCAACAGATATATGAAAAAATGTTCAATATCTCTAGTAATAATAGAAATTCAAATCAACTATCCCACTCCTTGGCCTATACCCAAAGAACTTAAAATCAGCAGACTACAGTGATGCAGCTTCATCAATGTTTATAGCAGTTCTATTCATAATAGCCAGATTGTGGATGCCCTTCAATAGATAAATGAATAAAGAAACCATGGTATATATACACAATGGAATATTATCCAGCCATAAAGAAGAATAAAATTATGACATTTGCAGGTAAATGGATGGAATCAGAGATTATCATGCTAAGTGAAATAAGCCAATCCCCAAAAATCAATGACCAAATGATTTATCTAATAAGTGGATGATGATACATAATGGGGGCAGGGGTGAAGAGGTAAGGGAAGGATGGAAGAAGGATGGATTGTGTAGAGGAAAATGAGGGGTGGGGAAGGGGAGGGGGAAGGAAAGATAATAGAATGAGACAAACCTCATTACCTTATATACTTGTATTATTATGTAAATGGTATGACTCTACTTCGTGTACAACCACAGAAATGACAGTTGTACCCCATTTTTGTACAATGAAGCAAAATAAAAAAATGATAATATTAAAGATGAAAATGAGAGACAAAATTAAAATGATGGAAGACAAAAGAACTGACATCCTAGCACAAAAAGTCAATGTTCAAATCAAGCCAATGATAGGAATACACAGTTAAATGCAAGAGAATCTAAAAGCTTATGATGACACAGAAGTTCTATCATATGCAATAGTAGAAACAGAAACTAAAGGTATCATAAATCATCTTTAGAGTTATACATACATGCATTTTTATCCCAAATCTGTCATTCCCTTGCTGTCTGTTCCTGGTACTTAATCTTACTGAAGCTCAGATTTCTCATGGGAAATGGGCCATGTGTATATTTGAGATAGAATTTTTGATATCATTAAATGTGACCATACATGTAAAGCATTTAGTCAAATGCCTGCAAATAATAGATACATATTTGGGGAGGAGGAAGAAGAGTTGAATAACTGGATTGTAAGACATTGTTAATCATGATGCTTTCTCAGAATGTATATAAAGGTAGAGAATTCCCTTATGTAGACTACACATCACTACCAGATATCCACATGTCATGACGTAAGATTAAAAGATCAAGTTTAAAGCTTAAAATTGTAAAAACAAAGAGATTTTATAAACTACCAAAAAAGCAGGAGTGGCAATAACAAGGATGTTTTGAACATACACCCCGCCCTGCCCAAGGCTCTGCTTTGAAGGGCGGCTATCCAGTGTTAAGACAAAAGAGTCATAACTACATGTACAATACCCCACCAGCTTACCCTTTTCTTTCTGAATGAATTTTTGAATGTCTAAATATTATAAAACCATTTTTCAAATAGTCCCATCATAGCAAAGTGGAACAGGGAAAAAAATGAGTATATTAGGACACATGAAAAATGCTTAATAAACATTAGAAAAATTGCTATAGACTAGATTAATGGTATAAAGTAAAATGATATAGGAAATTAGAACAAAATGTGAATAATGGAAATGCAGAAGACAGAAATTCATAGGATTTTAGTCTGTAAGATATAATAAGAGAGTGAGTAGAGCTAGGGAAAGTTTAACCCAAGGAAGACACATAATTCATAAAGGGAAATAATATAGAACCAATGAAAATAATCTTACCTATAAAATGACATCATTTTATTTCATTGGCAAACTACAAAGAGTAAATTTCAACCTAATTATTTTGTCATAAATTATTGCATAAAATTGATGAAATTACAAATCAATTTAAAAAACATTAGAATTTAGTATCCATTACAAAACACATAAGTAAAAAGAGAGAAGATAACTTCACATGAAAATGATGCAATCAAAACAATATTTAGAATACTTTTGTTAGAAATCCCCTGACTTAAAAAATTACAATGTGGTAACATCTACCAAAGATACACTGAATAATAAATGTTACAGAATCTTTCTAAACTACTGGTTAAGAAAGGCTAAACAGAACACAGTGATGTACACCAATAAACAAACAACAGATTGCAGGTTACAGACATGATCAATTGGTCGATACATAGAAGACAAGCAGATAGATGTGTACCTAAGCACATTTAGTTACAGACAGATCCATACAAAGGCAACCTCGAAACACAAATGCAATATATTCAAAGTTATAGTAGGACATCACATACGATTAGAATATTACAGCTTAAATATACCTTTAAAAATATATTTTCAAGAAAATGAGGTGGGTCATCACAAGTTTGGCTCTACCAAAAGGGTTTAGAGCTGAGTGTGGTGGTGCATACCTGTAATCCAAGCAACTTGGGAGGCTGAGGCAGGAGGATTTCAAGTTTGAGGCTAGGCCTCAGCAATTTAGAAAGGTCCTAAGTGACTTAGCAAGACCCTGTCTCAAAATAGGAAATACAAAGAACTGGGGATGTACCTCAGCGCTGAAGTGCCCCTGGGTGCAATACCTCATACCACCACCACCAGCAAAATAGTTTAGAAGTAGAACAAATTACCAAAACAGAAACAATCCGTTGTTTCTGACCATTTTCTTTCCTTGCTACTTGCCATAAACTGAGCTCAGTTTTGAACTTTTAAAAAGTCATTTAGGCTGGTGTGGTGGCTCATGCCCATAATCCCAGTGATTTGGGAGGTTGAGGCAAGAGTATCACAAGTTTGAGGTCAGCTTCAGAATTATCAAGGCTCTGAGCAACTTAGTAAGACTCTCTCAAAATAAAGTAAAAAAATAAAAAGGGCTGGGAATGTGGCTTAGTTGTAAAGCACGTGTGGGTTCAGTCCCTGGTATTAAAACAAACAAACAAACAAACAAAAACATAACATTTGAGTACTGTTTCCATCCCTAAGGAAAACCTAGAACTCCAGAGAGCTCCAGTAACCACTAGAAAGCAGCGCAGGCAAGTAAACACATTCTTTGTTGAATGTGAAGTCACCAAGTACATGTATGCAAAATGCTCTGCATTTCAAAGAAAGAGACTGTCTTTAGTAAGAGTGTTTACAGAGGTAGGAGTTCAGTCTCCAGGTGAGGCAGGATCAGGGATCTATACTAGTTGTGTCCCACATATATGGAGAAAGGTCCAGAAGAACTATCCTGGGGCTGCATGTTTTAGAAAGTTGCACATATGCAGTTTTTAAAAATGCCTAACTCACAGCAAAAACTAAAACGATTTAAGCTTGCCAGGCACATAGGTGCATATCTGAATGGCAGCTACTTGGGAGGCTGATGCAGGGGGATCACAAGTTCTACGCTAGCCTTAGCAACTTAGGAAGACCCTGTCTCGGAAAAAAGAAAAAAAATGTCTGGTGTAGCTAAGTGATAGAACATCTGCCTATCATGAGCTAGGCTGAACCCAAGGTTCAATCCCTAGTCACACACACACACACACACACACACACACACACACAGGATCTGGATTAAGACTTATTACTGAGAAAATGTCAAGAGATATATTCTTCCAGTTTGATATATAATTTGGTACCTTTAGGAAAGAAGATAATGGTAGAGTTAATAGGTTCTCTATTTTTTTAATCTTAGCTTTCTTTAAGACGCCAAGCCATTCTCTGATCAATGTAATTTCTGAAATTCATTGGGGATTTGGTGAATGGGAGTTGAATTATTGATTATTTTGTAATTTTTGTCTTGTGCTCAGCTTCATCTATAGAGGAGGCTTTCTGAGCTAAATAACTAGAAGTACAATATTTGCATATTACTAGATTCTGGGTTAGTGAATCCAATTTTTATTCTTCCAAGTGCTTAATTGTCTGTTGTTGTAATGTGTATCTCATTTTTATATTCATGGTTTATTTTCCAAACTATTAAAGTAATATCAATAATTGAATAAAATTTGGAAAATAGTAAACACTACAAAGAAAAATTAGCCATGTTCCCAATATCAAAAGATAATATCTATGTATAGAAAGATTGATAGACATAACAAGGAAGGTATGTTATAAGTAGATAGGACAAAAAGTATCAATTAAATTATACAGTAGATAAGTGCACTTTTATATAAAGCTTTTAAAAATTAAAATGGTATTATGTCTATTTTCTACATTACTTAATATTCTATTCTATCATATGGTCAATCCATAAATTATTTAATCAGTCCTCTATTATTTGGTATTGATATTTTCCTAATTATTTATTATAAATTATGGTTCATATCTAGAAGTGGAATAATGGAGTTAAATGCTGGGGTTTTTTTATGTTTCTTAATAATTAACCAGCAGCCTAGGACTGTAGAATGTAAACAAGTATTAGAACTGCACAGTCTTATATTCAAAACCTGGACACTCTACTTCAAGTTTTCTGCCTTCTATAAAATTGATATGTTGAAATTGTAATTCAGAAAATTTTTAAAAGGATATCTATATCTATATTTGGATAACTATACCTATATCTATATTTGGATATATAAATATATATATATATATGTATTTTACATATGTGTCTTTTGGAGATATATAGATATATCCAAAGTAGTAGATGACCTGAAACATCACATATTCCCAAATGATAAGTATTTATCACTTCAAAAATGTATTTACTCTATAACTGTTATGTTTGTTGCAAGCTTTGTTTTTGAAACATCTGAGTGGTATATTTTTTCAAGTATTACCTAATTTAATAATAACATACAGTCAATTAGATTCTCCTTTTGAGTTCAAAAACCTAGCTGTCTAAGCAAACTCAACCTCACAGGAATAGACTTGCACTGGGAAACTGCTTGTTAAGTTTTGCAAACATGTAAAAATAGGGAAGGCAAAGCCATAGGTTCTCTTCCACAATTCTTTTTCATTTAAATATCTAATATTTTAAAATCTAAGTTTTTCAACTATTAAACTGAGACACAGATGTTGGGACTCTCCAAAGCTGCAAAAGTCCTAAAAAATTTCACGAATGTCTTGTGGATCACAATGCAAGTGTTTTTGGCTATGGAGCATCCTGTTCAAATATGCCTGTTACATATGGACATATGACAACAATCTGCATTTCAACTGGGCCAAGTTCACACAACAATCTTCTGCATTTGTTACCAATTCTAAGAAGCACTGAGTTTGTTTTCCACTTCTTCTCCTCCTTCTTTTACTAGTTCTCCTCTTTCTCCTTCCCCTCATCTTCCCCCCCTTTTTCAGCCCCCCCCTTCTTTTCTCCCTTGATAGTAGGCTTGGCTTAATAAACAGATAAAGGTGGATACCTTTTTATTTCTATAGTCTTGGCATTTCCCTTTCACTTTTTCAGAAAATGATTTTTCACTTGGTATTTGTTTTTCCAATTTATGAAGGTGCTAGAGTAGAGGTCTGACTTCCTAGTAACTCAGAGGGTGTTAACTTTATTTCCTTTTTAGGTCCATGTTATGCTACGTTCACTTTGGAGTGTGGAATTCCATACAATTACAGTATAATTACATGGTTAATTGCAAGTAAAACCTCCTCTAAAATTAATATTTAAAGCAAAATTGCAGTCAAAGCCATGAATTAGGAAATATTGTTATTACAGAGTGCCCTGAGGGAGATTAGTGCATTTCAGAGAAATTTGGTTTGTGAGTCAGGAAATAATCCCTAATAAATCTCCAGAGAAGGCCACCTCTACTTCCAGAAACTGTATATTTAGTGGGTTACCTATTTAGTCTTTCATTTTACTTTCTTTTGATTTGGCTAGAACATCTCTTACAAAAAAGGAAAATAATCCTTCCCTTAAACTCTAGTTTTTTTCCCTCAATGGCTCCCTGTAATATTTTTTTCTTCTATGAATATGTCTAACAAGACATCTCTTTCAATGTTTTCTAGATGTGAACACTGAGCTCATATCTTTTCTTTATTCCTGTTTAGCATTAAATTCTTAGCAGGCATTTTAGTTCATCTTTTACCTCAGAAGGATAATTGAAAAAGTCGTTATGCAAATGACAAACAAATAGGCTTATTTGCAGCTGCATCTTACTGTACTTTGTTGATTTAGTTCACTGTAGAATAGGATTTTATACAGGGAGGAAATGGTGCAGTGCTATACTTAACTTTTAAAATATCAATGTACTTTTTCTATACTAACAAGCAGTCACCTGATTTTCAATACAGCTTAGACCATATAAGATTTTAAAATAAAATCTTTTAGTTAAAAGTTTTAATATATAAAAGTTTAAATATACAGATGCCAATTTTTGTAAATATTTTATTTTTTATCTTGCTTTAAAAAGTGAACATGAAACCATAATTGAAAAGGCTTTATTCTTCATTTCAACCTCTTAGAAGTGTATTAAAAACATTCTAAATACAAGAGTCAGTCAAGAATTAGTCCCAATGTGGTCTTCCATTTTAGGAATTAAACCAACTTCTGGTGTTCAGAAGAGGTGATTTTATATACCCTCTTCAATGGGTATCTGTCATAAAATGTGCCATAGCATAGCACTCATTTTCATTCAATACCATAAAGAAAAAAAAAAAAAATCCAGACAGAATAGCCTTCCTTTCTTTAACACAAAAATAGGTTGTTGACACAAAAAAACTACTTTATTTTTTATTTTTTATTTGTAAATGATGGCTACTTGGTGATTTTCTCCTGTATTTCAGGTTTCCAAAAATGTCTAAATAAAATGAAGTACAAAAGAAGATGCATCAATATTGAATTCAGAAAAATACAAGTTCACTTTTTGTCTCAGATTAAATTACTTCATATATAGAATCACACTATGTCTACTTGGAGAACTTGAGAGATTACTTGGGTTTAACATTTAATTTCATAAATAACAAAACTGAGAGCCTGTGTTTTAAGTCACTAGACAGTCAGAGAGCAAGCTTTTCCCTATACTGTGCTGCCCTCCATGACTAAGTATTCCCTCATTTATTTTGACTTTGATAAATAGATTTCACTGCATGTTGTTAGTTGGCCACGGGAGAGCAGCTTTTCAACAGTTCAAGAAACTCATGGGCTGGGAGTAAGGTCCTTGGTAGAGCTCTTGCCAAGGATGCACAGGACCCTGGGTTCAATCCCCTGAACTGCAAGAGTCCAAGAAACTCACCATCATTCCTGCTCTTACTGCATGCCTTTCTTAAAAACTGTCCCTTAGTGGACACTGCAAGCTGTTAAACATATTAAATATTCAGTAATTTACTCCACAATTTTTGGGAGATGCAGTATGTACTTTCAGTGAAAGAGGGAAGAGATATGCAAAAACTAGATAGAATATTTACCTATTAAAATGAGAGTTATTTTACTGATGGGGTTGCAAATTGGTGCAGCCACTCTGGAAAGCAGTATGGAGATTTCTTAGAAAACTTGGAATGGAACAACCATTTGACCCAGTTATCCCACTCCTCAGCTTATACCCAAAGGACTTAAAATCAGCATACTTCAGTGACACAGCTACATCAATGTCTATAGCAGCTCAATTCACAATAGCTAAATTGTGGAACCAACCTAGATGTCCTTCAATAGATGAATGGATAAAGAAACTGTGATGTATATACACAATGGAATATTATTCAGCCATAAAGAAGAATAAAATTATGGCATTTGCAAGTAAATGGATGCAGTTGGAGAACATCATAATAAGTGAGAAAAGTCAATCCCAAAAAAACCAAAGGTTGAATGATTTCTCTGATAAGTGGATGATGATACATAATGGGGGTTGGGAGGGAGGCTAGAATGGAGGAAGGATGGATTATACAGAGGAAAATGAGGGGTGGGGAGGGGATGGGGGTAAGGAAAATAACAGAATAAGATAAACATCATTACCCTAGGTACACGTATGATTACACAAATGGTGCGACTCTACTTCATGTACAACCAAACAATAGTTGTACCCCATTTGTGTACAATGAATCAAAATTTTAAAAAAATGAGAGTTAATTGAACCTGAACACTGTAGAGAGAAACAATTCAACTGAGGAATAAAAAAATAAGTGTAGAGGAAATGTCACTTGACAACTCCTTAAAGACTGAGAAGTCATTGAAAACGAACTCTAAACAGTCATCCTAAGTGGGAGCAGAAAAATGCATCAAAAAGTTTGGGGGTGTTCAAGTAAAGGGAACAGAAGATGGAAAGGATTAAGTTTTCACTGAGATTCCTTTATGGAGTATTATGAGAAAGATCCTGGTGTCCTTGAACTTTTAAATATGCACCCTTCTACCACCTATGGGGCAAATAATTTGGCTTCTTATCAGTATTGAGAAACATTGGCTTATTTGGAATTTTGACTATTTGCTTTAGGGGTTCCAACAATCATAGTTTATGTTTTATATAAATTCTCCAGCAGCCTGTATATTGCATGTGTAGAACAGACAGCCTCTTGGATGGCATGAATTGGGACATGATGAAAGAATCCTTGGCTATACAATAACTCAAGGCTATCCATCTATGGAATTATAACCCTCACTACTAAAAGCAGTGCTGGAAACAGGCATATTTTTTAGTGAAACAAAAGGAAAACTGTATTTTTGCTCATAATCACATAACACTGGTGATATTATGTACTTATTTTTGAATTAAAATGTTGTTTCTATAAAACTCTCCTGTCATGACATTATAAAATCCAAGATTTTCTGTAGAAGAAACCCTCATTTTAGGAACACAACACACACACACACACACACACACACACACACGCCTTTTCTTTCTTCCTCTGTTTTTTGACAGAGGCAGGTCACAGGATTCAATTAATCATGCTTTGTGATTCACAGTTTAGTGGATTCTTGGTTCATATGTGACTTCCTCTTGTATTATTTGTTTAAATATTATTGGTAATATAAACTAACACCTGCGATGTATTGTGCAATCCAAGAATTTGAGTAATTCTAAACTCAAATTTACCTACACACTTCTCCCACATTCCGTCCTTGGTCTCTCAACATAGAAGTAACATATATCTCAAAGTTAAAGTTTACTATTCCTGTTTTTTATTTAATATCCCCCCACAGACCCACATAAATGCTTAACAAATATGTTGTAGAGTTTTGCCTATTTAAAAAAATGTATTAAAAAGGGTATTATTTTATATTAACACCTTAATATTGGATTGTTTTGTCTATTAACTATAATTTGAAAAGAGGAAATAAAAGCCCAGAGGAATAATAAAGGCCCATTCAACAAACATTTGTGGAACAGTTAGCATTTTTGTGTTCTGGGATACAAAAAGATACAACTCCTTCCTTGAGGACTTTGTGACTTTTGAGAAATGAATATTGACAGCTAATTGCAAAAAATATGAAATGTAGTATAAGAATCAATGTTTGGAAACCAGTATGGGTTTGTGAGAGAGGTGGCATATTTCTTAAGCTTTTAAGGATATTTGGAATATTATTAGATACATTTTGGGTTCAGGTAGACATCTGTATAATGCTATTGAGTTGGAGAACAACTCCAGATATCAAGAAATTAGGATGGATCAAATTAAAGCAGAAGAAGGAAGTCTGATAGATAATTAGGAGTGCTGATGGATTACTGAGGAGAATTACGATGAATTGCAGAAGTTATTGTCAATATTATCTGCTTGGTAGATACTATAGATTCAATAGATTTGTTACTTTTAGAAACAGAAATAAAAAACAAGTAATTGCCTGTGATTAGATAGATTGCTACATTGTGTGACTAAATATATTATGGTGTTCCTATAGGCGTGATGAGAAATAAAATATTTTTTTCTATAGGTAACATGATTTATCTCACCTAATTACAAAAGCAATATATTTCCAGTATTGAGTTTTTTAACAGTCGTGCAGCAAAATAGTGCTACTTAGGTAATTTCAGTATACACAAACTTCATAAACTGTGAGTGTGTGTGTGTGTGTGTGTGTGTGTGTGTGTGTGTGTTGCCTTAAAAACTCACGTTATTGGGGATATTCAAGCATGCTCCCTATAGCATTATTTGTGGTTGGAGAGGGCAGAGTGGGAAGCAATTTGAGAATCCATAATTGAATCAATAAATAGGTTATGTATACAATGAATGTAAGCAACAAATAAAGGTAGCACTTTTTTGTTACACGAGTCCCATTTTACATGCTGGCATTCTTTATTCTTATCATAGAACTGGCCAGATGTGACTGAATTGTCTAATCCATGACTTTCACTCATGTGGAGTCACTGTGCTCCAAAATCTCATTACTGCAGAGTTTCCCTGCTATTTGATGTTAGGCGTAGCATAGATGTAATTTGTCTGGAAGCTTCAATGACTACTATAGTAGGTCTTGGCCTCACACTCATACCCTTTTATTATAACCCAAACAGTTCACATGCAACAATCTGCCTTTTTTTTTTTTTTTCCTCAGCCCCACATTAGTTGCCTGGTGTCTGGTTCTCATAAAATTATCCTGACATTCACAAAGCAAATGTCCTTTGAGTTTTGACTGCAGGGTGAGGTGACCCACCAGATGTAGTATTCTGGTGTGGTTTGAAGGAAGCAGACAGTGTTTACATTAACCTTTTTCAGACCCTTTCCCATGTAAGGTTAGCAGCATGGTGGTTAAATAAAGATGCTTAGTCATCCAGAATCCTATAAGCACTTGACACCATGTCAAGTAATCTACTCTGTCCCATATGATTTGGCAGTTCTGAGCATGGCAGAGGAGCAGCCTGGTAATAAGAACCCAATGCTATTTAAGTACATATCTATGTGAGAACATTACTCTGACTACTTTCTTTTCCCTTTGGTAATATGCTTTTACCAACCTCATTATGAGGAGACTGGCCACTAATAGGAGTGGGATGAAAATTTCATCCTGACTTTATGAATTACTGGACTGCAAATAAATTCCTCAATTATTTTATTTACTTTTTGGATTATGATCTTGTAGACAACATTATAGTCAGGGCAGACTATTAAGCAATGTCCCTTCCTATTGTTAAACAGTTCACTAAGGTAATTTTCTATTAGTAGAACTCTCTTTTTGACTTGCTTTATGTTTTACTGTGCACAAAAAAAGCATTTACTGTGCACAAAAAAAAAGCATTAAAATCTGTCAGTAAAAGTAGCTTATTCCGAGAAAGTATAAAGATACTTATAGAAAATTATTACATTTAAGGTTCATTAGCATTTGTTTTTCTATGAAGTGAAAACCAAGTGTAAACAAACAGCTGCCTTTTCTGGTTCAGCTCCTGACTTCTCTTAAAATAGCATGTAGTTTCCTTAAAACCTGGTACTTTTCTCCTTCTTTCTCTTCTAATTTATGAAAAAAAAAATTAGTGACTATTAGTAGACTTAAATGTTCCAATAGCTTCAAGGCAACACAAATATCATTTTGCAAATGTGAAATCTATCATGATGTTCAAGTAATGGAAAAGCTTTGTGACTATTTTCCTGTGGAAGCCCTTGTGACAGCTAAAAAGTAATAATTCCTATTAATAAGTGATTTAATGTATCCCAACATGTGTCCAGGGCTACAACCATGATGTCAATAAACAGAGTTAATCAGTGTAATGTGCTGTAGGCAGAGACTTGCGGTGCATACAAATGTAAAGATAGCAAGCAGCCCAATCTTATCTCTTCCATTATGGGTTTTCCTCAGTAGTGACATATTGAGACACCCCTGTGTGAATTCTCTTACATTTGTACCTGTCCAAAACATCTGTTCTCAAGTTTACTCTTATCAGTGGACTATTCTGGAGTCATTTTTAATCCACCCTAATCTTCCTTATGTATCTCACTGCCTCTGCAGTGCCTTGCTTTGATTAGGGTGTGTACTCTACCACTCTACCATTCCTGACAGGAAGACTGAGGATGTGGGCCAGGAGGAGGATGGGTAGGGGAGGAGGAATGGCGCGGGGAATTGAAATACATTTTCTGTGTCCTTCACTTGGTTAGGAAGGAAATATCCATAAGTTGTTATGATTAAAAGATTCTTCTTTCCTCAAACTCCTATTTAGGAACATAATCATGTTGAATATACATGTGCATGTATATGTGTTATATATGTATCTATAGTCACTAGCATATTGTATGTTAATCTGATCATGAAAACTATTAAGCATATAATTTTGGCACTAAATATGAATCAGAAGACTAAATAAGGATAAA
Source organism: Sciurus carolinensis (assembly GCF_902686445.1). Lineage (NCBI taxonomy): Eukaryota > Metazoa > Chordata > Mammalia > Rodentia > Sciuridae > Sciurus > Sciurus carolinensis. The sequence goes on along the minus strand of NC_062218.1, from coordinate 90,549,055 downwards.
TTCTGATAATCTTAGGAATTCTAGACACTTTGGTGGATTGATAAGAATGATTAATTACAATTTATTCAATATTTCCACTGTATCCCTTGCTTTATAGATTATTTCAGAATCAGTCCTCACAAAACTCCTGTGAGAAAATTAATGTTGCATCTATTTTATAAATAACTGAGATCCAGCAACAAGGGACTCCATTTTCTCTAACCTACATTTTTTTCCCCCTCCAGTCCATCCTCCAACCACCAAAATAAAGTCTCTATTGATAGAGGCAGGAGACAAAGCATGGGTAGCAAAATAATCTTCATTGACTAGGAGATGGGCCACATCAATAAGTTACTCTTGCAGGTATTCTACACTGACAAATCAGAGGCATTTGAAGTATCCTCCAACAGTGCTCTCCAAGGCTGGACACCTCTGCAGGACTCTGCCCTTACATAACTGAAGACAAGAATCCTAGGGCAGGACTGGTGGGGTAAGGAAAGGAATTCAAACAGAAAAGGAACCCTGGTGTGTCTATTAGATAGGAACTCTATATGACTGTGGTGAGATTTAGGGGGATGAATGAAGACCTCTTTAGTAATGTCCTCTGGCTTCCAGATGAATTTGTAATTCTCTCATAGTGAAATTATTTTCTTTCTAAATATGGATTGTTCCTGCAAGCCTTTCCAGATGTTACCAGCATAAGTTAAGTGTTACAGAAGGAAGAGAAGCAAGTTAGGGGCAATCTCACTGCTGTGATCAACTTCTAATTTAAATTCAGTTCTGTCTGACTCCAAAAGCTATGCCTTTCAAGCCAGGTCACATATTCAAGGAATATCCAAAGGATAACGTGTGCTTCTGTTAATACCTGCTATCATAGAAGATACATATTTTCTGGCATATTATATAAATTAAGTCATACTCATGAAAAGGAGAAAATCTCATGCATCCCAGAGAGGCACTTTTAATATCAGTTTTCTAAGATCTATTGTGATTAATTTAACCAGGAGAAGTCTAAATTACATCTGGTCTAACAACTAAGTGAGTGAATGTCATGGCATATGAAATAATTTGTTGTTAAACCTGCAATTTCTGTAAAAGACAAAATCCTAGAAAATTTTAATATTTTCAATATTAAACATACATAGATATCAATTCATATACATGAATTAGAATACAGTATTAATTTATATGAATAGAGGTGTTGATAGGATGGAGATATAAATATAGAGGGAATACTATTGGATCTATTGGCAAGAAGGAGAATCTCAAGATTCTTCCTATGTAAAAGGTACAGGTATTTGTAGTTCATCTATATGGTTAAACACAATCTTTTTCATTTGAGATGGATTAAAAAGGACATATTTTTCAACTTGAGTATATGTTTGCTTTGGTAGTGATTGTTGGAAGTACTCATCTTTTGTATACCTATCCTGAAAGGGTGTTGCAACTTTCCCCATTTCTATTTTTTCACTATATACTTCTAACCTTCCACAAAAATCAAAACTTTTACTACACTGCAACTTCATTCTCACTACTGATTTCATTAATGCTGAACAAAAAGTATGGCCATAGTGTGCAAACAACCCTGAAAAAATAGATAAAGATTCTGAATCTTCATTTAGTATAACTGACAAATTGTGCTTCACCATTTTAAAGTTATGTCATCTTCTAATGTCATGTGAGAGTAAGTGCTCAATAAATGAAGCATTACTGTGAAATCAAAGGTGTGAACTCCCAACTAAATAAGTTGTAGCAAGAGAACCAGATGGCTCAGGTTTCCATGGCAAATCCAGCTAAACTGGCAGAGCCTGATCTGTGATGGTCTGGAATACTTAATAGTATGAATTTCACAACAGTTCAATCTTAGTGATTTTGGCAAAATTAAGTCATAATCCAGTTCCATAAGTGTACCTGAATAAATAACGTCAGCTTTGAGACAAAATGCATGTGCACGTGCATTTATGCAACAGGAGGCATTCACTTACGGGACACCAGAAGGACAACTGGGAGAGTTTTGTAATGCGCTTTTAAAAATGAAAATGGTAATAATGAAGCTTGTACAAAGTTTCCATGGAGAAGTGGGAAAAAGTGGAAGGAGAGAGGGTTTATTAATCTGAAGTTAAGGTGATGGCTTTTAGAAGACTTGGGCTAAATATCTCTATTCTTGTAAAGGATGAGAATGAGAGAAACTTGAAGAGACTGTTTCTCTCCATGTGTTTGGGTGACTGCTAGCAATTCATCTCTGTCCATGAAGGATTATTTTTTTTTTAATTTAATTAGTGGATTTATTTATTTTTTATTCTTTTTAGGTACACATTACATAATACATTCTACTGTCATGCAGGCTTTTTCAGAGGTGTTTTTGTTCTGGTTTAGAATACAGATGACCAAAATGAGCTCTATTCAGGAAGTAAAAGTGTTAATAAGTATGTATGTGAGAAATGATTTCCTACTTGGCTTGGTAGTGCAGCTCTAGGAGTAAGTAGTAAATTAGAAAATGTTCATCCTATATTTTATTCAAAACAATCCTTTAGAAACAAGTCCTGGCAGCTGTGCACATGTGCGCATGCGGGTGATGCTGTCTTCCTTTCCCCAATTGTCTTGTTATTGATATTTGCAGACATTATTTTTGTTACTGTAGTTACAGTTCTAATTAAGTTTCTATTACTGTACGTGACCTTGTTTAACTGTATTAGTTTTGGTATTTAAGGCACACACGTATTCCCTAAATATGCTAAGATTGCAATGCCAGGGACTAGCAAGTGAGTACTTAATACTGGCCAAGATACAAGTAAAGTTACTGTTTTTAAATAAGGCTGATTGAGAAGCAAAGATCACTTTAAAGTTGCAGTATGAACTATATGACTAGTAACACAACTATCTTTTTAAGAACTCATCATAACTTTATGATTATTCATAATTCATACAGTGGTCATATAATATCACTTTAAATGCTACATACAGATACTAACATAGTTTATGCAGGATATAAAAATTAAGAGATTTATTACAAAATATTATGATTATTCATATGTAATACTTCACCTTTTGTTTAGAAAATTCTGAAGTCATTTTCTGCTTTCGTGGTACATTGAATACATTATCTTGCATAATTCTCTAGCTAGTAAAATGTAAAATGAATAATAATCATTTTCTTATTTAGAACGCAGGCCCCTTTATGGCAGGCACTACATTTTAGTCTGTCATAATTCCTTGAAGAAATTCATTACTCAAATGTTCTTACTGAGTTGAATATTTATTTGTCATGTACAAATCAGAAAAAAAGACAGTCCTAATTCCACAAGCATAATTATCATCAAGGTCATTTGCAAAAGGTATATGAGAATTAATATACTGCACTTGTGATATGTGGCTTAACAACATTTCTATCAAGAATTTCATACAGTAATTTTGCTAATATTTAAAAATACATATTCAAATTACCAACTGATTGACATTGAAATTTAAACAAAGTATCTTGCACTGAATGCAAAGGGGAATATTTAGGTTCAACAATATTGCTCTTGTTTAAGCAACATTGCTTGATTAGCTAGTAAAAATATTAGTTATGCTAGATTAAAAGAATTGAAGCTGTTTAGGTAATTAAGAGTTTTAATTAGTAAGATTTATTCAGCTCTAGGTTACAGATATCTTACTTTCAAGTAGTTACACTTGGTTAATACCAAATATTTAAAAATTTGTTTTGTACATCATTAATATATATATGCTTAAAATGACCTCCAAGCCTTTGGGTTTCTATATAAACTTGAAAATAATTATCTAACAATATTGATGTAACAATAAGGAGTAGAAAAGCTAGGGGGAGGGAAATCTAAATTTCCATGGCTGTGATCTGCATCTTGTGTTTCCCTTTGTAAAGTGATTTAAGTGGACATTTTCTGGAGCTAACTATAATTTTCTTTTCAGAACATTCTTTTGGGAAAAATATTTTTTCTGTTCTTCTGTCCTCCAGAGTAGCGAAGTTGTTGGCCAAATTTCTGAGAGTGTGGGAGTCTGTCACTCTCATGTTGCATCCATTTCTATTTGAACATATTTCCTTCATAGGGAACAGAACCCAATGTCCCATCTCATTACCTTTCTTGATAGCAATGTTTATGAAGGACCTGGGGATTCAGAATCGTTTTTCCTCACATTTATATTCCTCATTCACTTTCCAGATGAGATATTTGTGAAGAAACAGGATATAGAAAGATATAAAACAGACAATACCAATATTATTTTCTAGAGGTTTCTAGTTGACCTGGTGCCAAATAACAAAGCTTTGAAGCCATGTAGATGGAATTTTAAAATGTACTATTTTGAAATTCAAGCAATAAAATTAGGTTATTATCTACTCTATTTAGATGAGATGATCTATTTTTTTATAAAAAGATAGAAATGATCTTTCCAGACACCTAGAATTAAATTGGTTTTAATTCAACTAGTTTAAAGACATCTAACCTAAAGTAATTCCTTTCTAATAAAATACTAGAAGTGTGTGTCTCAGACCTAAGGGAAACAACTAGCCTGGAAGGATTCAGGGGATGTCCATACTGGTAATGTAAAACAGACGGTTTCCTCAGTTGTGTGACCTTGTCCCCTACGTTAATCTCTCTGGGGCATCTTTTCCTTCATCTGTGAAATGAAGGGTTGAACCAGATGATTTTGAAGTCATTTCCAACATTCATGATGTGTACTCCCTTTTGTGGATTTTCGTTTACAGAGACTGACTGAGGTTGTTCTCGGGAGACATGTAATTCCACACAGATTAGACCTCAAAACGTGCTTTCTTCACCTCCACATCATTTCCTGCAGGTCCCTGAGGAAAACTAACTGACACCTGAGATTAGTTTTTAAATATTTTAACCAATACCTTTTTATTGCTGGCATAGTGATAGTTAACTGTAATTTATGAACGACAAGTTGTTTTACTACCCACAACTGAATCCTGACACACATAAATTGCTTTTGAACATAGTTTAGTTAAAATTTCCTCAGAGAAGCATCATGTACCAGTTATTAAAAGTCAATATCATGACCCTGAAGAGTCAATCAACCTTCCAGAATGATTTTCTTAAACCCTATACTTACTGTTAGCAAGAAATAAAAGTTAATCAATTAGAATTAAGTAAGTTTAGGCTCAGTAAATCCAATAAAATGATGCATCAAGTTAAAGAGGAAAAATAAAAGAAAAAAGCAAAGAATATCTGTTGTGTCTTAAGGCATTAACCTGATGCATAACACAATTTGGTATAAAATATTCCAATTAGCCTAAGTATGGTTACATATGTTGACATTGGTTTTATGGTGTTCAACAAATAAACACACACACACACACACACACACACACACACAAATGTTTAAGTTTAGGTTTAGGCTGGGGTTGTAGCTCAGTGGTGGAATGCTTGCCTAGCATGTGGGAGACACTGGGATTGATCCTCAGGACCACATAAAAAATAAATAAATAAAATAAATGAATTCTGGCAAATAAATAAATAAAATAAAAATAAAACAAATAAAATAAAGGCAAAAATGTTTGGGTTCTTAGGAACAAATATGGATATTTCAAAGTTGGAATACTTAAATTCATTTATATTCAACGTTTTGTGAATGCTGAGAAAAAGACAATAAACACATTTTTATTTGTGGATAATACTAACTTGGATGATGTTGCATACATGGGGGAGGACAGGGAAATAATTTTAATAAAGAACCTAGAGACATTAGAAGTATGGTAAGAAAATGATAAAACCAAGATTTAAGTTGTAAAAATGAAAATCATTACACTAGAGGAGGAAATAACCTAATGTAGCTACTCAGAGGGTGAGACAGACCCAAGAAAACAGTTAGAGGCAAAATAAATCTCTGGGTGATAGTGCAGAGCAAATGAGATATGAACCAGCAATAATAATGGGCAGAAAAATGTTCCCTTGCGCTTTTGAACCACAAAGAGGCATTGTGGCACAGGAAGATGAAGAGCATGGCACCTAAACTTTGGATTCAGTTTCTGCTGCATAACAGCAACAACAACAAAGGCATGAATGCACAGTTGGACACACTGCTGTGCAGGGATCCAGCTGCTAGGAAGCTGCCACAATAGAGTGAATTTCTGTTACATGTCTATTTGGTGGACTCCCTCTAAGTTAATACAGTGCTAGTGGATAGAGCAGGTTATAGTGACCGCCCATATGAGAGATGTCTAAATCCCAGGAATTAAAGAGAAATTCCCCCCACATTGCATGTGAGCCTTATCAAACACAAGTCAGCCTTCAAAATACACAGGCTACAGAAAGAAGCATTTCTAATACATTAAGACAAATTTTAAAAATGATGTAAGTGAGTTGTTATTCAGTTTTTTAGGCATATAGCACATAGTAATCACTGAGTTTGTATTTGTGGAACTAGTTAATTAATATGAAGTTGAATTTTTATATCCATTTTACAGATGAGAAAAAACAAGGTTTCACAAAAAATTAATGCACTTTCCTAACCTCATTCAGGATATAAATTGTAAAGCCAGAATTTAAACACCACATAAGCCTATTTGCCAAAGTCCATGATTTTCTCATTATTGAACTTCTTCATTGATTCTGCAACTGACCCAGTGGTCATCAATCCTGTAAAGCAACCTCATGCCTCCTTATCTGCCTGCAGACTTTCTTTGGGTTTCTAGATAGAAAGTCTTTGACCAGGTTTTCACTAGCTTTATTAGCTTCTGTTCATCACATATTAGAAAGAATATTTGGAATTGTTTTCAAGTTCATATATATATATATATATATAAATTTAGAAACTATAGAAATGATAGATTAAAAATCTTGTGTAAATAAATTGCAATACTAAGACATAAGGCTATTGTATAAGAATTATGTGTATCTTGCTTCTAAATGTTAAGCCCAGTGATTACAGAGTCACCACACATTTGATCACTAGTGAAATATCCCTTTCAAAGACTGCTTACATTCATTAGGCATACAGAAAGAAACACACAGTTTTTAAAAATTATTTTTTATCCCACTTTCTCAGGTGTTCTTTTATTCTGGCAAATAATTTGGTATTTGGGTTCATTTATTTAAGTAGGATGATAAGACTGGGATGAAAATGTATTAGATAATGGAATGATATTTCTCACTTATCTTGGCAAATAGCACAGTCAGATAGCTTCACAGGCAGAATGACTATTAAACATGATCTGAAGTGAGTAATTAAGATAATAGTTTTAACAAGGGAAAGTAAAAATAAAAATATGTAAACTATATTTATATATTATATATACAAAGATAAATATGAATATAAATAGATAAATATTATATAACATTATTATGTATATGAAATATAAGCATTTTCACAATGAAATCTGTGCATGTTTTAGACTTTACTGTACACTCACTTTCATTTGTTCTATCTGCTGATTGATAACACTTCAGAAGATCATCAGGTGACTTAATTTTCTTCATAGGCACAACCAGTATGAGGCCACTTTAAATACAACTAAGCCAAACCTCCTAAAGTAATAGATATAATTTAGGACATTGAGGCCATAAGCCATAAATGAAAACTAGCCTGTGCAAAAGTGATTTCTCTAAACTCTATTTGGCTACTTTGCCTTCAGAAAAAGGAAGAGAAAATGTCAAACATAGATATGCCTTGAAAGTAATTTTTAAAGAATCAGTGAGAAATTTTTGATCTTTGATATAGCAAACTTTTTAAAATCATATTTTTATGAATAATGAGAACGTTGGGGTCTGGACCAGTGGGGTCATTTCATCATTTTTGATTTCTGGTTTTAGAGAAGCGGTATTTAGAAATTATTGAGATACAGTGAGGGTAAGCCTTTTAAATGACTCACCTTGATTTTTATGATGATTTTTTTAAGGAACATATCTAATTCAAGACTGTTCCTAAGAAAGCAGCTGAAGTTGGAGCCAAGCAACAGTAAAGCTTGGGTCCCAGAGGTATCCCTAGCATTACACCCATCACCAGCAAATCCATTGAAAAGGAAGTCAGCTGGAAAATCGGAGTATTGTATCTTGTTAACAAGATTGACAGACAGAGGGGGGCAGGCATTCTTTCTCCTCTGTCCATTGAATTCCAATATTCTGGCTTTGCTGTGTGAGCTTGCAGTTCTTAAGTACACAATTAAATCAACCTATGTATAAACTATAAGAAAACATAGTAATGTTATTCCTTAGATTTCAAATATCAGGGCTATTAACCACGTACAGGATGATCAAACATGGAAAAAGTTATATGTAGTGATAGATAACACCAAGTGAGAAAAGATTGAGGTCATGCATCAGAATTGAGGCAAAGTCAGAGGTATAAGCTTAGGATGATTTCTTATAGAATGTGGAAATTGAATTCTGTAAGTTTCTGTTATTTAAGGTTAACACATTTACTAGAGTGTCATGACAAGGCTGTGATAACCAAAATTAGTAGTCAAGGACCTCCCAAGTTGAGGAGAACGAATTTGAGGAGTGGAAGAACCAGGCAAACTTGGCAAATGTGTACAGAAAGTGGCACTTTAGTGCTTAACCAACCTTACATGCTGGGTCTCCTCCTACCCAATTCTATTGCAGCAAATTGTATAGGAGTCAATGGGCAGATATATCTGGAAAGGTGCCAAAGTGTTCATGTGCTGAGAAAAAAGTGCAGTAAGAGCAGAAGGATTATCTTGGATGTGAATTTTGAAGTGTTAAGACAGTTTGAGGCTGGTGAAAATCTAAACTAAAACACTGAATCTTTGCAAATTGTTAACTCTATATATCATATGTAAAATGGAAAGGAATGAGTTGTTACACCTACTAAAGTTTCTGCAGTTAGCTGGGTCAAAAATATTGTCATTTTTGAAAACAACACAACAATATAAATTGGTTAAATATTATTGAAATTAATGAAAGATATGCATTTTGCTGTAGTAATATTAATGCAATGGTTACATGAATTTTTAAGTTGAGGTCTTAATGATTAGCAATACAGATATTGTTTGTGTGTGTATGTGTGCATATACATGTATGATATTGTTGTTGCTATAATTTCATTTTAAGTATACCTTACTCCACCCCTTGTGATTCAGAAGTTTTAGTTATATAAAGAATATGAGTTTTTCAAAAAACAAGTAATACTGCTACCTGACAAAATTTTAGCATGGCAATTTAGAACTTGATTATAGAATACAGAAGGAAGACCATAACTTTCAGAGTTAAATTGGCTTAAATTATTGTTCTAGACATTGTAATCGATAAATTACCCAGTCTTAGATTCTTTGATATAAAAATTAGGATGTTAAAAAAATTAGGCAGTTAATAAAATCTAATTAATAGGATGGTTATAAGAATGAAAAGAGAAAAAAAGATGCAAAACACAACCACTTTCTCTTGCAATATGGACTAAATAATTATTCACTGAATGAGTGAACTACTAATGGGTAAATATTTTAAAATAAGGACTGTTTTGAAAAATATATTTTAATTGACACAATTATCATGTATGTTTATTGTTTAACATAATGTAATACTCAAATAAGATTAACACTACTATCTCCTTAAACAATTATCACTTTTTTGTGGTAAAAGCATTCAAAATTCTTTCTATGGTTTTTGAAACATGTAGTACATTATTTGCATTCGTTCACCCTACTGCTTGATAACACAAGAGAACTGCTTACTCTTATCAAATGGGACTTGGTAGCCATTGATCAATCTTACTACTTCCCTCCCACATCTCTACATTCCTTAGCGTTTGCTAACCATCATTCTGCTCTCAACTGCTATGGGATCATTGTTTTGAGATTCCACAAATGAGTGAGTTCATGTGAAACTTGTCTTTCTGTGCCTGGATGATTTCACTTAACATAACGATCTCTAGTTCCATCCATGTTGTCACAAATGATGACTGAATTGCATCCTTTATTATGGCCAATTAATATTCCATTGTGTACATTCACTACAATTTCTTTATCCATTCACCACTTCATTCTCACTTACTTTGATTCCATTTCTTAGTTATTCTGAATAACACTGCAATGAATATAGGAAGGCAGATGTTTCTTCAGCAGGCTGATTTCACTTCCTTTGGATATATACCTAATAGTGGGAGTACTGAATCAGATAGCAACTCTATTTTTAAGCTTTTCAGGAACATCCATAATGTTCTTCATAATGGTACTAATTTACATTCCCATCAAAACTATGTTTTTTTCCTCCACATCCTCACCAGTACTTGTTATTCTATGTTTTTTTAAGAATAACCACTCTCACTGGAGTGAGATTCTAAAATCTCATTTTGATTTCAATTTGCATTCCTCCATGACTATTGATGTAAAACACTTTTTCTTATATATATCTTGGACATTTGGATGTCTCCTTTAGTGAAATGTCTATTTAGATCTATATCTGTTTTTTTAATCAGATGAGTATTATTTTTCCTATTAAGCTGCTTGAGTTTCTTCTATTTTCTGAATATTATATAGGTTGCATGTATTTTCTCCCATTCTCTTGGTGCTTTTTTGTTCTTTTCTGTTCCATAGGTCTGCATGTCTGTTTTTATGCAAATATCAACAATTTTTTTTTTTTTTTTTTTTTTTTTTTTTTTTTTTTTGCGAGGCATGGTACTGGTGATTGAACTCTGGGGAACTCAACCACTGAGCCACATCCCCAACTCTGTTTTTTATTTTATTTAGAAACAGGGTTTCACTGAGTTGCTTAGGGCCTTGCCTTTGCTGAGGCTGGCTTTGAACTCCAGATCCTCCTGTCTCAGGCTGCCAAATTGCTGAGATTACAGGTGTGCACCACTGTGGCCATTGCTTACCAACTATTTTGATGACCATAGTTTTGTAGTATATTTTGAGGACAGTTATTGTAACGTCTACTGCTTTTTTTCTCAGACTGCTTTGTCTATTCAAGAATTTTTGGTGTTCTATATAAATTTCAGATTTTTCTTCTACTTCTGTGAGAATGTGATTCGTATTTTGATAGGGATCCCATGGAATCTGTAGATGGTTTGGGATGAACAATTTAACCATATGATTTTTCCATTCTATGAACACTGGATACTTTCCATTTTTTAGCATCTTCTTCAATTTCTTTCTCAATGTTTTTTAGTTTTTATTTTAGAGCTCTTTTACTTTTTTGGTTAAGTTTATTTCTAGGAAAAAATTTTTTGTAACTTATTTAAGTGGAATTACTTTATTAATTTTTTAAAATGTACCATTTTTAGTTGTTAATTTTTGAGAACAAAAATTATAACATCAATCTTTTATAGCACAATATTGCCATATTCACCTATATTTTATAATTAAGATAATAATTTTTCAAAATAAGGTTTTTTAAAACATCTATAAATAAGTGCTAAACGATCCCACATGCTCTTGGAACTATTATGCCTCTTGAATTGTTGATGCTTAAAAGTGGAAAATGGTATCTAGGTAGATATCCCTTATAATGAGCTACATTGGGCCAATTTTTCTTTAACTTATAGACCTTTTTAAATGATTCTTCTACCAGACAAGCACATGCTATGAACAAAATCCAATCCATTTTTCCCTCCAAAATTCATTAATTCATTTAGAGGATGGTCTGAAATGTTTTTTATAAACATTTCATATACTTCAAAAATAAGGTGTATTGCAGATAATGGTGTATGAAGTTTGACAGATACAAATTTTCAAAGATGGTCCAAATTCCTACCTATAATTGCTTTCTTGCTCAGTTAGTGATTAAAATAGTTATGTCAGAATTTCATATTGCAATGTCTGTATTTCTTCTGTTGTAAGACACCATTAAGTACTTTCAGTGCAAAAAATGTGCAATTTATATTGTTTTAGAATTGGTTATTCACCAATAGAATTACTGTTTGTTCCATGTGATGATATGCCATTAATCAAATTTAGGAAAATCCCAAACTAATACTTAAAAATTTTGATCAAATGTAATAAAACTGGGACCACAGCTTCCTTTTTTGAGAGAGTATGTTATGTGGGAAAAATAAGTGGAAAAAATTGTGATAAAACCATCTTTAAAACAGCAAACTATTTAGCAAAATCTATGGAACTGGGGATATGTCATAATAAAAGTGGGAAATTCTTACCCCACCTCAGGGTGAAAATTTCACTATGGGCACCAGGAAAACTTGCATAGCAGCGATTGAAGATCAATGGTGGAAAGTAGGCAGCTGGATCTTCACAACCTCAAAAGTCTGAGAATAACAGAAGTTACAACTCACTCATTATCACATTGAATTACTGAAATGATACTAAAAAAATTTCACCACCCAGTGGAATAGTTTACATTGCCTATCTACTGAGATTCCTATAAGAGTGACAACTTACTTAGAGAGAAACCTCATGGGAACAATATTTCTTAACTAAATCCATATCTCTCTTTTCCTCCCTACAACCTCAAAACATTAATGACTAACTGATATGAAGAATCAATATTTAATATCTAAGCTTATGTTCTAAGCAAAACATTTAAAAAATGTTTATATAAACAAAAAGAGGAATCTACCTTCACTGTTGAAGAGAAAATAAAAGGTCCAGATAGAATGTATTTAAAGATAAACAAGGAGACGTAACAGCAACAACAAAATCAAACATTGAGACAAATGAGATTTATGCAATTTGCATTCCAAAAGTGATAAAATAAAGATGTCTTCAAAAGACAGATGATTAGCATACATTGGAATAAAACTGATTTCAGAGTATAGAGGAGCACTTAGATATATTTCACTCTGAAAATAATTAAACTAAATGTAGAATTATAGATGGAATGAGAAAATATCAAGACAATCTATAGATATTTGAAATGCAATTGAGAAAAATAGCATTATAATACTTAAAACAATAGCATAAAGAGTAACAGAAATCAACAAAGACTTGAGAAAATTATGGTTAGTATAGTACAAACATTAATATGCATGAGAATGACTGTGTGACTTGGAGTCTAAGCAATGAAGAGTCAACACACAGGACTGAGGGTATTGCTCAGTGGTGGAGCACTTGACTCATATGCACAAGACCCTGGTTTTGATCGCCAGCACCACATCAACAAACAAACAAATAAATAATAAAAAAATTAAAAAGAAAGAAAAAAAGAGTCATGATCTAGGTAATGGTATTTATGAAGAAGAGAACATGGAAAACAGAAATTGAAAAAAAAGCAAATTAGAAGATGAAATAATATATCTCTATGAAAACAGAGCAGCATCAATTTTCAGAATGGAATATAAAGTACATGGCAGGAAGACACAATAAAAATTATCAAAACTTTCTATTTGTAATAGTAACAAAAAGCGTAACATTTAAAATAAAATATATTTAACATGGAATGAAGGTTGGATATATATGTATATGTTTTGGTTTGGTTGTGAGGTATCCCCCAAATCTCATGTGTGAGACAATGCAAGAAAGTTCAGAGGAGAAATGATTGGATTTTAAGGGTCTTAATCCAATCATCAAATTAATCCCCTGATAGGGATTAACTAAGTGTTAAATGAAGTAGTAGGGTGTGACTGGAGGAGGCGGGAATTGGGGTTTGGTTTTGAGGTATATATTTGTGTCTGGTGAGTGAAGTCTCTTTGCTGCTTGATCACCATGTGAGCTGGTTCCCTCTGCCACACTCTTCCGCTGTGATATTCTGCCTAACCTTAAGCCCTGAGGAATGGAGCCAGCCTTCTATGGAATAAGACCTGTGAAACTGTGAGCCCTCAAATAAACTTTTCCTCCTTTAAAATTGTTCTGGTCGGATCCTTTAGTCACAGTAGTGAAATAGCTGACTAAAACATTTTACACACACACAACTTTGAAACACTTTTAAGAGACAAAAGAAAACTTCAATATATGGAAAAGCATGCTTTGTTTTTGAAAAAAAGACAAAGCAAAAATGTACAAATTTTCTCCAAGTAAACCTAAATATTAATACAATCCTAATAAAGTTATGAAGATATTTTTGAAATGGCAACAACTTCTGAAGTTTATAAAGAAAGATAAAATATTAAGAAAAATTTAGAAACTCTTTTGGGGGGAAAATTGAGAAGCAAAGATAACCAAACCAAACTCATAGTAAAATATTCTATAGTCATTTAGAAAGAAAACACTGGACAGTGAACACAGAAATAGTTCCATTGTGTAGGTAGTTAGTATTCATTTGAATTAGGATTGAACACATGACAGAAGCAGCAATGCAATAATTAGGGGAAATATCTGTTATTCAGTGAATAATGTTGGAACAACTGCATAGGCAGAAGAATGTACATCCTAGGAAAACAGAAATTAAGTCACATCTATTGAATTTTCATTTCTATAGAAATTAGTGAACTTATATTTCCAAGCCTTTAGAAGTCTCTCACTTTTGCTTTATGTTCAAGGATTTTGACTTCTCTTTTAGTTAAATTATTATTACTTTTGGTTAGTCTTCAGTGATCATAATGCTTACACTTTGCTTTGATATATTTTTTATTCTAGTCATATAAAATAATTTCTGTGGTAAAACAATTTTCTTACAATGATTTTTGTGTATTCGACAAGTTTCTCTTTCTTACTGGGCATAGAGAGCTGGGGTAAAAACTTCATTGAAAATTTAGAACATTATCACTCCTTTGAGGAGGAAAAGGGATGCTCAGATAATGGTCATAAACTGAAAGGGTATGTTCTAAGAGTATTCTAACAAATGGGACTAGGAAAAAACAACAACAACAACAACAAAAATAAATTAAATGGTTCCCATTTTCCAAGAGCATATTTATCTCAGGCTTTTCCCACCTACAATGGCTCAGTACTGGTGATGTTATCCATAATAAAAATTTGGAAATAACAGTACATGCTAATAAAATCAGAACATTGAAATTAACCCAAAGTAGGTATTAGTAAGACTTGAACAGCTTATTAATCATATTTCAATATAGTATGTTGCTTATATAAATGAGGCAAAGAAAAAAACCAGGTTTATCTGTGAGTTTTTAAATGAAACATTCATTTTTAATATATGCATATTTCTCAAAAATTGTCCTTAAATATATTCCAGAAATTGACATGTCAAATATAACTGAATACTCATTGACTTTACTTCCCAAATATAATAGAAAAAGCAGAATTACAAATTCAATGTAGTAAAATGTATACATGAAGGGTCATAACTCTTAAAAATGTGAAGTATTTAAGGAAGAGACCACAGTGTTTCCACTTTGGGTTAGCTTGAAAGCCATAAAACAGTGTGTTGTTTTGTAATAAATTATCTATTAGAAGAGTGTATTAGCTTCCAGGCAAGAAGTAGAAGTCCGACTCATTTTTAACTTTAGCATCCTGATTTGGTAGAGATTGGAAATAAAGAATCAAAACAAAATTAATGATTTGAAGTCATAAAAAATTAGCAAAAAAAGCTTTAATATGATGATGGAAAAAAATGAAACTTGGTTAGTTAGTTCATGAATCATGCGGTTGTTATCCAAATGTGAAAAGCTCATAGTGGCAATTGTAACATCATTAGTGGTTCTCTTGGCCTTTCATTTGTTTTTCATCTCTTGAATTCTTGCTGCTCATTAAGATCCAGTTTGTATTCATTGCTTGTATTTTGGTTTATGGATACATAATTGTTCAGAAAGAGACATGCTTAAAGTGAGTATAATTCATGTCTTTTGCTAGTCAAGGCAAAATCTTTCATTTTATACGAAATAATACAGAGATATATTTTTTTTCTAATGACCTCACCATGGCTTATTTCTATACTTTCTTTTGATAATGAAACATAAGTGCATGATTAAATGAATAATTTTAATGTTTTTAATAATGGTTGCTTGGCCACAGATTATAATTGTAATTGGAATACATCTAAAAGTGTATTATATATACTATATGTAGATAACAAAAATATTTTCTTAGTAATATATCAATAAGGAATTTACAGTTTTCCAAGTTTTGTGAAAGTTAATAATAAATTAACTCAGATAACCACTTGTAAGAAGTTGAAATTATGAATTTCTATGCTCCTGATTGATAAATTAATACGTGTATGTTTATTATATTTTTAGTAATCCTGCATGAAGATCAGTATGTGTGACCAGTTGGTTGAACAAACCCAATGCAGGACATTAAATTTAAATTGGGAGAAAAACTTATCCTGTCTCTTTATAAAACCTGCACAAAAATTTTTTCTATGAATTTCTGTTTTAGTTAATAATTTTTCGATTACTTGAGTTTGAATGTACTTATTCAATTCACCAAATAGCACTTGCAATCAAAATTAAAATG
This sequence comes from Sciurus carolinensis, assembly GCF_902686445.1. NCBI lineage: Eukaryota > Metazoa > Chordata > Mammalia > Rodentia > Sciuridae > Sciurus > Sciurus carolinensis. The sequence goes on along the minus strand of NC_062218.1, from coordinate 90,532,833 downwards.
GAAACTCCAAGCTTGATTTTGTAAAATGCACCTAAATCTCTCCCCGTTCCTATTGCAGCCTGAGAGGATCCCTTGAGATAAAGGAACTACCATTCAAGTCTGTTCTCTTCAGGAGAGCCCACATCTTCCATTCCCTGCTGGTATCTTTCTTCCAGGTTTCTGGAGTAAGGAGAGGATGGAACAACAGGAAATAAAATGTAGCCACTCTTTCTTAGGTAGGCACAGATATTTTAAATGTTACTTTCACTTTTGCATCTTTCTTCCATAGAGTCATTGCAGGTTCTGTTAGGTCTCTCAATGATTTCAAAATTTAATTAATTTATGTTTTTATGCTACTGAATTATTCCTCTTCAGCAATTCCTTGTCCATTTTTTGATCTCTAGGGAATCAACTGTATAGCCCTATTTCTTTTTTCTTTTTTTTTTTAATTTTCCTATCTTTTTTTTGATGAGATTTTAGTTTCTCTTGGCAGGTCTACTTTACAAGACTTGAGATGACCCCCTGCCAGCTCTTCAGAGCTGTGCACAACTGGTCCAAGAGAAACATGATCTTGTCATTTCTACTGACTAATTTGGAAATTACAAGAAGACTTCAATGCAGCAGCACTCTTCTGCTTCTCAAGCAAAGCCACACTCCTTGTCACACTGTCTTACTGCACATGAGACAGCAGGCTAGTCTCTTCTGGCTTTTACAGGCAGGAACCAAATTAAGTACTCTAATGATAAGTCTTCCAATTATAAGAAACATATTGTCTAGTTACCTCAGTGGTCCCTTTGAATACCTAAGTTTGTAGTTAGAAATTAACCTCCTGTGTTTATTCAGTTCCTCTGAGAAGATGGTGAGAATGGCATCTTTTTAGGAGAAAACCTATATGGAGGAAATAAGAAGGTATCCATGGAGTCTGGGAGAGTCTTCAGAGATGATTCCAGACTGACTCTGACAAGGAAAAAGGTTGAAGAGAATCCGTAGATTCCTCTGTGGCCAAATGGATGTTTGGCAGAGTCGTAATGGAGTTGTCAAACCACTGTTGACTCTGAGAGGAGCTCTGTCTTCTAAGGATGGAATTTTACTAATATAATTGCTTCATTAAGTCACTGTCTAGGAGCAGCTCAAGAGAAGTGTGGCCTTTATTCAAACCATAGAACAACAGTTAGAATTCTTGCCTAATGACATTTTCTATATTTGGAGGTCTGAGAGGCATATTCTTATGTCTACCTACCATATCCTCCTTGCCCCAAGGTGTGTAAGAATAGATATATTGTGGAGAGTCCTGCTTAATTACATCTATTAGGTAAAATTTCCCCTGAAGCCCTTTCTCTATGTTTTACTCTACCTATCTGTATCTCATACTCCTCATATTTCCAAAATACACAGAAATGATGAAAGTAGAGAACAGAGTAGAGCAGTAGTTCTCTTATCTGACTAGAACCTTCCAGACTGGAAGTAGGAGCAGAGAGAGATTTAGATGTTCCATACAAAATCAAGCTTGGAATTTTGGTTGTCATTTTGGATTGCAAATGCTGTTTGGTGAATAAAATAAGTACAATCAAACTCAAGTAACTGAAAAACCAATTAACTAAGCCAAATATTCATAGAAAAATTATAGAAGCTTTATAAAGAGGCAGGGTAAGTTTTTCTGTAGGTCCACATTAGACACTTTAATTTTGACATTCTGTAATATATCCACTATTGAGTCTAGAAAAATGTGGAATTAAAAGTTGGTTAATTATTTTTTAATAATGAATCCATTAATGAAATAATCATTATTCAAATATTTACTTTTATATGAGAATACACATAGGTTGCTCAGAGAAGAAATTATATTTAACATAGCTGCTAATTAAACATACTGTGGCTCATAAGGGTATTACACAAAACTTTCTGTTTGCTTTATATAGTAGAACATGCAGTACTGGAAAACTAAGTTTAAATATTGATTTATCCCCTTTTATCTTCTTCAACTGGAAATAATTTAAAATGTCATTTTTATTGTCTTTCTCTTACTTTTGAAATATAGTGATTTATATGAAGATTTATAAATGCACATATAATCTGAAACTGGTAGATGAGAAAGCAGATAAAAATAACTGACTTTAAATGTTAAGAAAATATATAACTTATGTACTCTGTGTATATCTAAATCTAAAATAAATTTTTGGGTGACTACTTTACAAAAAATTCCAATTGGGTTAATTTTAAAAACATAGTCCAGGTTAAAGTAAATGAATAGACTAAAATTAAAATCAAACAATGTAATATTTTGAATCCAGTCATCTTAATATTTAGGGAGGCTTAATACCTCATTATGAAGTTACTAATTTAAGTGACAGAATACTAAATTTGTATATTATTTGTGTAAGAATGGAATTTTTGAGTTAAATCTGTAGTTAGTCTAAGCAAGTATCTTTGAGTGTGTAGAAAATAATACAACTTGCTAAATTGCTGAATAAATTCTAATAATCTCACATGCTAAAAACATGATGTTTTTCAGGACTATACTTTACATTACATTTAGATTGAAGTCAAATTTAATTGAATGTTGCTGGATTATTTTTCAGTTTTATTCAAAAACAGATAATAGTTCACAAATCAAGCTTGATTTGGTATTTGATCAGAATAATTGATAAGTAATTCATCTAGTTGCATTTCTTTATTTATTATGACAATTCTGTAAGTACACCTGTAAAAGCAGGTTTATAAGTCAAATCTATAATGTTGACATTTTGATGGAGCTTAATTTCAATTTCTAGATGGTTCCAAAAATAAAAACCTTTATCATTATAAATTTCAATACTACTAACAGAACTACCTACTTGCAAAAATTGGTAAATGGAAAATAAGCAAAACAGCTTAAATACATCTTCCACTTGGCTAGGGAGATAATCTCTGAAATATGTGAACTGAGGACAAAAAAAGTGCTTTCTTTTCTTAAAAATTAAAATGGACTAGCTCGTTGTAGACAAAGTTTATCCTGAAACAGCTAGAAAAAACACAGAACATTTTAAAGACATTAGAAAACTGTTATAATTAATAAGAAGCAAAACGGCAAGATTCTGGAATGTGAATAGTGGAGGTGAAATGGGGGTTTTCTGCATTTCTCTGAAGTCATTTGCTAACACCAGGTTTAGAACATCATTTGGAAAATCCAGGGTTTGCCTGGACAAAGGGCAACTTCTTGGGAACAACACCACCAATAGAACATTCAGCAACATCTAATAACTGGGGAGACAAGTTGGAGATGTGACGGACCAAGATATCTGTGAGAAAGGGTGAAAGGGGAACTGAACTAGACACAGTCAGTTTTCACTTCAAATTATTTAACTAATTTTGAAAGTTCTCAGTGTGAGGCAGCTGAAAGCTAAGCAGAAAGATTTTGAGAAGAGCAGAGTTTTCTGCAGTCTCATTGTCCTGTTCTTAAAATTATTTTGGGGGGATGGAAGTTACCAGATAAACTTTTAACTGAAAATCCTGGAGGTCTTCACTTAAGAGATGAGTGTAAAACAGAGGCACCATTGCCTTATGAAAATTCCTATCCAGCCTCAACTCAATTGTATTCTTGATGGATTATAACATTAGTCACTATCCTGTCTTTAAGCAAAAAGAGGAGCAGACAATTTCTAAAGAAATACAACACCACAGATTTTAAAATACAGGTTGTCCAGCATTTAATTTAAAAAGTGATTAGAGGTGCCAACACCCAAAAGAAAACCAATTTAAAAAAAAGATGCAGTTGATCCAAGTATTACAATTAATAAAAAACTTTAAAATAACTTTGTATAACAGGTAAAAGAAAATAAAGACATAGAAAAATAGATAAGCTGGAGTATTTGCCCCAGAGGATGGCATCTGTAATGAATTTAAATGGAAATTCCAGAACCCGAACATTGAAGTAACTAAAATATAGAGCAGCACAGTGTTTAATGGCAGATTAGACACCAGCAGAAAATGGTATTGGTGAACTGGAACACATACCAATAGCAGATATCCAAAATGAGGTTTGAGGGTTGGGTACATGAAAAACACCATAAACAGCATAGAAAGCATAAAACATAATGAAAAAGATGTCATATACAAGTAGAATTAAAAACAATAATACTGACAACCACATCAACCAAGATTTTTTTTACCCAATAAAAGTGTTCTTAAAAAAACAGATTATAGTCTGGTGTGGTGGCACACACCTGTGATCCCAGCAGCCCCTGAATTCAATACTTGGTACAAAAACAAAACAAAACAAAACAACAATGACAACAACAACAACAACAAAAAACTCAAAAAAAAAAAAAAACAGATTGAAGGATATTGATTACTCTTTTAGGTTTTAACTGGCTGAGGTGACATAGATCAGTGTGTCTCACTCAGGAATGTATCCACAGCAACCTTCCTTGATGATTGGCAGGGTATCCTGATGGCAGGGTACAAGTGCCATTAATGAAGGGTCTGCAACAAAAAGTCTTAAAGACACACGCTGAGAAGAAACTTACAAAATCTTGAATAATGTTATTTATATTTTTAAAAATGAAAAGATCACTATGTTTGTGTGCTAACCACTTACTTGATTCTATTTTGTGGTGGATGACTAACAAAGCAAAAACAAATAGTGACTGAATAAAATAACAGCAATGACAATAATAATATTTTGTATACAAGTATGTTTAAAATGGGTGGAAACATTAGTGGGAAAATGTGGGAGGGTGAAAATGGAGCAAAGATGCTATTTCCCTTGCATTGTACAGGAAGCACTGAAATAATCATTGATACGAGATTTTAACAGATAATGTAATCTACACCACAGAATGGGAAATGAAACTATAACTAACAAATTAACACAAGGAAAAATGCAGTGGTAAAATATACATTAAGCTAAAATAAAACAAGAAAGAAGAATTTGAGAGCTTAAAGTCGGTTGGTCAACAGAAATTGGATAACACATATAAAGTCAAATACATCTTTATTTACATTTAATATAAATGAGCAAAATACTCAAAGTAAAGAATAGGATTATTAGATTGGATTAGGAAAATCAAACCACTCAACTACTTGCTTTTCTTTTTAGAAATACCTTATGATAAGCTACAGAGTGACTGAAATCCCAAGAGTGAAATAAGAGTTATACCATCCAGATAGAAAGCAAGATGACTTTGCATGGCCTTATTAGTTTCAAAGATAATTTTAAGACAAAAGTACTGCTAGTGATGAAGAATGACATTTCATGATAAAGGGAGATACTCAGAAAATATGACCTTTCTAAATCTCGATGTTATCAACACACAATTTCAAAATACATGTAAAGTTACCATTCACAAAACTTCAGTTATTAACAATACATACAGTTAAAACAAATCAATAAGCATACAGAAATATGAACAACACAATGAACACACCTGCCCTAATTGTCACATCTTGTGCACTACATTTAATACCGGTAAAATTAAAATTATTTTAGGTGTACACGGAGCAACTTCTGAAATGACAAGAGATGATCTTTTTGTAATAAAATTTTACATCCAAAGAAGGAAGTGTTTCATGCTCAATCTGCTAGGTATTCTAGCAAAATTTCTATTAACTTAGGAGTACATTTTATGCAAGGAAAATGGACAAAATTCTATAGCACTTTTCCTATGAGTTAATGTTGCTGATTCAATTAAAGAGAACTGGAACCCATAATGAATATCTCATGGGCTCCTGTTTTGGTCAGTCAAGATCAAAGTTATTACTTTTATTTCAAAAATGTTATTTACACAGATGCAAGATGAAAAAATTGTTTTCATTTCAACTTAGCAAAGTTTACTCCCAAGTATTTATATTACTTGTCTTCCTTTTAGTTGTTGCATATATAATTTATGTTATAGTACCTCAAACAGAAATTCTCCTTGATGTTGACACTTGAATTAATGTTCCTATCAGGCAGTTAGCCCAAATTGCCATTAATAATGTCAAGGTCATGGGGTCTACTATTCGTTGGTCAGTGAGTATTGTACCATGTTATGCCTATAATAAGCCTCTAAGCTTGGTTGGGTGTTTTATAAAATGTGTGTGGCTAAAATGGGAAGCAAAATGTAAAATGTGGATGGATCAGCAGAACAATTAGACAAAACTTCTTAAAGAGCATGCCCTTTGAATCAATAACATCATCTTTGTTTAATAAGAACAGCCCTTTGATTTATCAGAAAAGACTCAGATTCATCCCTCATTAACAGAAGACTGTGCTGCAGGCTTTGTTTACTTAGAAAACTAAATTGGAGGAAATGTTGCTAGGTTGCACTTGTATGTGGTCCCAATAATTGGCAGTGAGCAAAACATGCTTACAGCCTTGATAAGACTAGAAATTATTTCTTATGAAATAAATTAGATAAAAATAAAACCAGTTCAGTTTAAGAAAAATCTATAATTACTTGTTCTTAAAGTAATCATTTGCAAACTATGATATTAGAGTAAGAATGAGTTAAAATAGAGCTGAAGTCTTCTTTGTCTTTACTCTTGGGCTTGTGATGAGGATTGGTACAGCCCTTTGAAATGTAAGATCATCCCAAAGTTTGGATAAACTGATAAAATGGCATAATCATACATGTTAGTCTGAATGAAGGTGATGTGTAATGCTAATGATTATTAGTAATATGTAGTTCATGCTCTGCTTAGAGAATTAATTACACAGATTTGTCCCTGGAAATGCATGGATTTAACTGAAAATCCATTTTGAATTCTCCAGTTCTAGTCCATATGTATCTGTGGCTAATGCAGAAAGATGTGGGTAAGAATTGACATTTAGTTTTTAATTAATTACTCCACTAAGTATCTTGCCGAATGTACTATGAAAAGTGAAAGCGAGTCCCTTCTTTGACTAAAATGTCATTATTTTTCACAAACTATACCAAAGGCCAGCTTAATGGGTTACAGTTTCACAAATAATTAGACTAAATTATCAAATGTCAAAATAAATGAAAAAGCATACCCTTTGATATGTTTCTTTATTTAAAACATTGCTAATTTGCATACAGCCTAATTTGCCAAATTGGAAATACTTAACTGTTCTTTCTAGCTTTCATATGAATCATCTTGTTTTATTTATTTAGTTGTTATTTTCAATTTTAAAAGTCGTTTTTATTAAGGTAGATTTCTTCTGCTGAAGGGAAATTTATCTGATAATTTCTCACTGCACAATAGTGACTATCTTTTTATATAGCATCATTTGAGCACTCATGTCAAAAACTTAACAGTTTTCCTCACTGCCTGAAATTTTCTCTATTAATCATTCATAGTTTAAGTATCAAAGTACATATGTGGAGGTCCATTTCCTGAATGATGCATTCAAAATAAGATTATGGAACCAGGCACCCACCCTTTTTCCATTATCTTATAGTTAGTCCTCATAAAGTTAGTATCTCAATAAGTGGCAGTCCCCTTATGGCCAACTTCTTACTGAATGAACTTAATTCCTTCAACTCATGCGTCTAGACATTGATGCCTGATTTATGGCTCCATTAGCATTTGGCTAATGATTTTACCAAAGTCAACAATGTTTTGTCAGTACACCCTTTCTCCTCAGTGAAGTTAAATATATATTCATTTATTTCACACACATCTGGGATCCTGATGCTTTTGGTTAGGAAATGCGGAAGCTCTAAGTGAAGGTATAAGTGAATTTAAGTATGCTCAGTATGTCTGTTATTTTATATAGACTAGTGTGTTGCTTGGGGTACATGTTGATGGAAAAACAATAGCAGCACAAATGGATACATGTATATCCTCTTAATGTTTAGACTCAGAATTGGTCACTGTCACTTATGTTCATATTTAATTGGCTGAAGTAAGTCCCATGGCTGAGGTTGGAAAATAGACTGTTCTTTGTAGGAACTATAAGTTGTCATGCAAACCACTACAAAGGATGATGGATGTAGTTCTGGGCCACACAGCCAGTGGATGATTTCTTCTATCTTCCTTCTGTGCACTTTTTGGCACTCACTGTTTTCCTAATCTTAATTCTATCCTGCCTTCCCTCTACTTGCCCATTGTGTGTGCATGCATGCACTCATGTATGTATATTTTCTTGCTTCTCAATGTTGGCAATTTATCAGGTTCCTTATCAGTATGCCTTTATTCTTTTTTCTTCTCATTTTATGGATTTTTTTCTCCTTAGTGATCTTATCTACAACTGCAACTTCTATTATCACTTTTTTCTGAAAATCTTTGAATGTAAATTTTTAGATGTCTCCCTTGAGTTTCAGAAGCAATTTCTGAGTCTGTACTAGACTTATCAACCAAAATGTATGTTAAGAATTCCAAATTCATTATGCCCACAAGTAAATTATTGATTGACATTCTAATTATCCAGACTGTTATTTCTAATTTCTTAAGTATCCTAATGACATCATCTTCTACCTAGACATGAAAGCTTGAATTCTGAAAAATAAACATAGCAACTTTCCTTTTCAAACACTCCAAATTTAATCAGTCACTAAATCCTGTTGAGTCTAACAAATCCCTCTCCTAATATTTCCACAGCTCTTGCTCTAATTTATTTGACAAATTTTATTATAGTAATTGTCATCAAGGTATTGTGCTAAGCCATGTTAAATGCCTGGAAAGAAATCAGTCTCTTATAGGATGTAAACACTAAGATACTGATAAATTACTAAATAGTGTCCAGAGTATGGAGTGATCATTTCAGTAGGAAAACGATAATTGACAATATGATGTTATAACTGGTTTTTGACTAAATTTTGCAAGATGGTTAGGCTTTAGATAAGTAAAGAATGCCTGATAACTGGGGGAAAAGCATATTAATTTTTAGTGAAATTAATTAGCATAATTATAAAACAAAATTGGAGTATTTAAAACTAAACCCCAGAAAGATTTGAATGTGGATATTTTGTGGTCTTCTACCCATTATATGGGACTGATTATTAAAGCAGAGCAGGCTGCCCATTCATGGTAGCATGCTCCCATAATTCCAGCAATTTCAGAGGCTGAGGTAAGAGAACTGCAAGTTTGAGGTCAGCCTCAGCAACTTAGACTCTAAGCAATTCAATGCAACCCTATCTCAAAATAAAAAAATATAAAGGGCTAGGGATATAACTGTTAGTGACTCCTGTGTTCAATCTCCAGTAACCTAACCCATCCTACCCCCAAATGCAGAGCAATCCGACATTTCCTTTTCTTCCTTTTTAAGGGAATAAGCACAGTTTATTTTGGGAATGTCAGAGTTGAGATTCTGCTGGCAGGGGCAATGCCTGGTGGTGGTAATAATGAGCAGTTTTTAGTGGTGGTGATGTCAGTGTGTAGGAACTATTGAACTATTTATTTTGTAATGTGTCATAGATTATGTTGTTGGACTTCTAGTCACTTTATGTCTTACCAATTTTCTGTGCCAGCTTTTAACCTTCCAACTAGTTCCATGAACTGTCCAATACATCCCCAATGCATTGATTTTTCTGCTTTTGTTAGTAAGTTACAGTGCAATTTTCATCAGATCCCTGTCATTGGTCAAGTTTTCCAGGAGTAGACACTAAGGTGAGGGTTTCTATGCTTGAGATTTAAGGGCTCTCTTTCAAGATTTAGGGACATATTGACTAGGTTATAGAAGAGGATGAAGAATCATGGAAAATACTTTCAGGCAAAGTTCTATGGAGTTTAAGTTTGACTTAGTCCCCAAGGGGAAATCTGGATTGTACTTTACACCTGAGAGTTTGTTCTTTTGAAGGCAATGTGCTGTACTCCTACTTTTGTGCAAGTTAGTTATCAGAAAAGACTCACCTCAGGGTGTGTATATTTTTAGATATTCTGTCTGCGTATTTAAGCAAAATAGTTTCAGTAGTTCACTGGAGTCTCCAAGGCGAGGTATGGGTGAAGGGAATAAGAAAACACTGCACATTTTCCAGAGAACTGAAGGAGGGACACAGGGAAATGACGGGAGAGAGAGAGAGAGAGAGAGAGAGAGAGGGAGAAAGATAATGTTTATAGAAGGAACAAACATAGTGCTTGCTATTGGCTACAACTGGTTGAACAATTATAGGGATTTATATAACATATTTTTAGGAAACGATGAATAAATCTTCAGTTGGTTTTCTGTACTACTTGGGGGGTTCAAGCAATGAAAATGCTGTTAATATCACTAAATTTACATATGAAAGAAGGCCATGGCTTGTTAGTGAGAGGCAGCACAGAATAATGGTTAAAAATACATGTACGAAACCCAACTGTCTTGGTAAAATATAACCTCTGTCGTTTTCTAGAGGATGACTTTCAGAAAGGTGTATATTGCCACTTCTCAGTTCCTTCATGAATAGTATCAGTGTTAATATTGTCCCTGGGTCAAAGAGTTTTTTGGCAAGTATTAAATATTTCTGTAAAACTAAAAAAAAAATCCTGGATCATGGTGAATAGTAAAATGTGTTAAATAAATGCAGTGGTAAAATAGGTAATTTAATTATCACCTACAATTTACTAATAATTTCTCTGCTATAGAATATTGCAAATGACATTTATCTAAGATAGGTACATTTGAATCCTGGATGCTAAAGGTTTTAACCATATGGAAACTTGTATGTTCAGATCACGTGGTATTAATTTCTTTTTGTTGAGAAGAGTTTCCACTGTTGAGTCTTTTTATTTTTCACATGTTCATATATGTTCATATTTACTTCTATTTACATAAAGAAATAGACACACTTGTTTTGTATAACAAATACTGAAATGAACTGGAAGTTTCCTGAAGGGAAGAAATTTACTTACCTTTTCCATTTTTTTTTTTCTGTTGACTAGTTTCTAGTATATTAACAAGGCTCATCAAACTGATATTTCCAAGGGTTATGAGTCTGGAAGGAGAGACTAACACTACTGGGACAAAGAATATTGATGGAGGCAGTTGTGGTATCAAAGGTAGAGGTATACCAGAGGTATATGTGCTGTACTTCCTAGGTTAAAATGAATAAAAGTTAAAATTCATCACAATATATTTATCCCATATTTTTAAATATCTAAGGTAGAACATTACTTTAGAATGGCTTGACTATATTTTTGGCATAGAATTTTCTTTGATGTTTGCTCATTTTCTAAGCCTCCTTCTCTAGCCTTCACAATTCATCTGTTATTTGTCTAAGATATAGAAAATTAATTCCCTTCATGTTTTAGTTAGCCAGTCTTGATTCTATTACTGCAACCAAGACCCATGTGGTTCACAAGTTGCAATTTGGAGGAATATGTGCACAGGAAAGAAAATGAGATTAAACATATAGGTGCTATTTAAAAGACTGCATTGTTGGAGTTGGATGTGGGGATTCAGAGCTACTCTACTATCAGATTCATTTTTTTAATGATCTAATCCTTCCTTTCATATTTGCCAGTGATCAAGAGAGTTCTTGGATTAAATTCAGGTAACTTGAGATAATTTTCTTCTAATAGTTATGTGATTTTGGAATCACTGTACTTTGACTCATTGGCATATTGGATCATGGATCTTAGTGCCATATTGTCTGGATTTAAAAGTAGGCATGCTATTTATTAGTTTATAATTTCACTAAGTCCCTGCTTATTGAAAGAAAAGAAATTACAAATATGTGACATTCTTCAATAGAGTTTTTGGATAGCTCAATTGAGTATATTATAGAAGGATAATAGAATGAGACTCATCTTATGGTAAACATTATAGAAGGAAACAGCAATTATTATTCACTAGCTAACTTGCAAGTTAAATTGCATTGTCTTAAATTTATTTTAAAACTAATTTCATAAATCGTATCCTGCCTTATAATCTATAAGTCAGATCCCTGGTTAATTCGCTATATATTCGACACATTCCTTTTGGTCTTCATACATCTTCATAAAATCTTATGCCATGCATGCAGTTGTTATTGTTTAGAAAATAGGTTAAAATGAATTAAAAGTTTAACAATTCATCACAAATATATTTATCCCATATTTAATATTTAAGTCTTACATCCTTTTCAATATGCTTACAATATGCAAGTAGTAGTTAATATCTAGAATTAATACACAAATGTTTCACATAATTTAATGGGATAGCTCATTTTAAAGAAGTATCATATGCAGAATTTCAAATTAGAATTTTAAGATAGATTTTCAAGAAATTTCAGTGTATTCTATTTTGTAAAATTGATGTCAGATAAACAATGTAATATGATGTGGTTAAAATAGAGACTACCTGAGGCTGTATTTATGAAGAGGATGGAAAAACTCCACATGAAATAAAACTAAGTACTTTATCCAGTGGCAAGAAAGTATATGAGAAAACTTTCAAGGTCAGATTTATACCATTTTCCACTTCCACTGTCAAGTAGCTTTTAAAAACACTCTCAACACATTTTATCCACCAGAAACACAAAATCCTTGAGAATAAATATTTCAATGCACAATTCGATTTCAGCTTCAAGGGCAAAGTATTATAAAACTGTGTTGCAGAGTCTTATCCTCAGTTCAAAACTTTATGATATGCAAGTAAATAAAACAAATAAGCTATTTATCTCTGTGAATGATGTGGTAGTTCATAAATGTATCCGTACCCATAAACCTCAAAACTCTAATTCTTTGTATATTAAGTCCACTGTCTTGTGAATACAGACTTTACACATTTTCTGAACTATGTCAGACAAACCAAATTTGATTTAATTATTTTGTATAAATATGTGCGAATATCAACTTGGTAGAGCATAATAGACAACCACACAACTGAGACACTGAGACACAGTTGCTGTCTGACATTTTGATATATTCACATTTGACATGATGTAAAATATATAATTTATATATATGTAATTAACCTTTTTTATAAATGTAAATTTAAAATAAAAGATACTTTAATATTTTCATATTTCACAACTGTACAATGAACTGAGAAATGATTTGTTTCTGATCTATCTTAATATTTTCATGTTTTCCTTCAATGCTTTTTTGAAATTTACAGTACAGGAAGAAGCTGATCCAGGACCAGATTTGGGGTGTATGTAGAAGTGTTCTAACACATACAGGTGAGGTTAGAAATATTTTTGCTGAGTCTATTTGTCCATTCTATTAAAACTCTAAGGTCTAGTCAGCTTGTTCACCACTATGACCAAAGACATGACAAGAACCAAATAGAGGAGGAAAAATTCATATGAAACTCATGGTTTCAGAGTGTCTTAGTTCATAGTTGGATGTCCAACTCTATTGCTTTGAGCCAAGGTGAGGGCAGAACATCAAGGTGGAACGGATGAGAAGAAGGAAAGATGCTGAGGACATGGCAAGAAGGAAACAGAAGACCTCCACTAGCCAGGAACAAAATATAGACAGAAACAGATGCTCCTCAGTGATTTACCTCCTCCAACCCCACCCTACTTGCCTCTAGTTTACCACTTAGTTTAATTCATTCAAGGGATTAATGCACTGATTAGGTTATAAGGCTCTAATAACCAAACAATTTTACCTGTAAACTTCTTGCATGTCTTACACTTGAACTTTTGGGGGACACCTCATATATTAAACCTAGACACCCTATAATCCATAAGAATGACATATCAACGGTGTTGCACTATCTAAATATAAATGTATATAAAATATCTATAAGTCACATCCACATGAGACACACAATAATTTATAACTGTTATTACTATCATAATTATTTTAACAAAGACTTCTGAAGTGCCTATGGTATTTATTTGTATGTGTACACCAGTGCTAGGTTGTTATGTTTCAAAATTAAATGAAGTGAATTTATTATATAAAAGTGTTAAAACCAGATGAAGGAAGAGAATTTCCTTAGTTTGTGGAAAGAGTTTTCCTGCCTCTTTTTTTAAAAAGGTGATATATAAAGCATTCTTATGAATATTAAGGAAATATAGAAATTTCAACTAAAATCCTTTCTATTTAACATATATCTGCAGCTTCTGGCAAATACGCCAAGTCAACAAAAACAGGTAGATTAAAAAAGGAGAATGGAAAATAGATATGTCAATATTTTCAGATGATATTATTGCTGGGCAAGAGAATTAATTGGCAAGTGTTGGAACTTCTCTCAGTACTCATAGGGCTTTCCTGGGTTCACAGATTGGCAAGAATGACAACTCAACTCATAATCATTTCTGTTTTATCCAAACAGATGAGAAATTAAACTCTCTTGTTCCCTACTGAGAAAATATATTTTCTATAAAACAATTATAAAATGGCATAAGTACTTCTCATAATAGCATCAAAACTATAGACTTTGTCTCCCAATACTCATTTTCAATTCCTCTAGAAAACTTGGAATGGAACCCACCATTTGACCCAGCTATCCCACTGTAGGTACTGCAGCAACCCAGCACATCAATGTTGTATAGCAGCTCAATTCACAATAGCAAACTATGGAATCAACCTAGATGCCCTTCACCGGATATGAATGAATAAAGAAAATGGTATATACACTCAATGGAATATTAGCCTTAAAGAAGAATGAAATTATGGCATTTGCAGGTAAGTGGACAATGCTGGAGAATATCATGCTAAGTGAAATAAGCCAATCCCCCCAAACCAAAGACCAAATGTTTCTCTGATGTGTGGATGCTAATTCACAATAAGTGAGGAGGTTGGGGAAAAACAGAGGTACTTTGGATATAGGCAAAGGGAAAGTGAAGGAACAGGAGGGAGTGTGGGGGTAAGAAAGGATCATAGAATGAATTTGACTTTATTACCCTATGTACATATATGAGTACATGACTGGTGTGATTATACATCATGTACAACCAGAAGAATGATAAGCTATACTCCATTTATATATGAGTGTCAAAATGCATTCTACAATCATGTATAATAATTAGAACAAATGAAAAAAACTATAAGATCCTTTCTCTTTAACAATACAGATTTATTCATGGGTAGAAAAGACTGTATCAGTAGGAAGAAATATCACGTGTATATAAACAAAGGTCCAAATCATTAAGAAAACAATAATTGCTCTATTTCATAAATCAATAGTTTTGGTAGAACGTGATAGTGCCATTCAGTCCATAAGGAAAAGAGTCCAATAGTCAACACTGTCCTCAAAGAGAACCTAGCAGGAGGGAACTATCCTCTGTAAGTCAAGATTTATGATATTATAACAATATCCATTTTAAAATGGATATTAGCACATACAGTATTAGCACAAGAACAGACACTGGATCACCAGAACAGAATACAGTATTCATACAGAAAATTAGTATATTGGAATTTTTATAATAAATATAGTCTCAATCAGTAGGAGAAAAGTGATACATTTATAGGTATTATTTGTATAATTTATTCTCCATTAGAAAAACTAAATTTATCCCTATTTACATAATTCATAAAATAACTTCATAGGAAAGATAAATGTAACATAAAAGTCAAAATATAAAATTTAAAAATATTTGACAATATTATGTTTGTGACTTTGGGTATAAAAGAAAGCATTGTTTAAGTAAGATGAGTAAAAAACCCTGACAATATAAATAACAGAAGACACAGAAGACAGAAAAAACAAAGACAAATGATAATAATGATAATTGGGACTACATAAAAATTAGTTACTAATTTACCAGAAACAACACCCTAAGTCTTGTTAAAAGTCATGTTACTTAATGGAAAAAAATATATAAAATAATATCCAAATATCATTATGAAGAAAAGATTAGTAATCTAAATAGAAAAGAGGTAGATATACAATTGGGTAATTCTGTAAAAGGAAAAGAAATGGGTAAAAGTTTATTAGCCATTGGTTTAATGTAAGCCTGTTTCAATCTTGCTAGTAATTATGGACCTAAAATTATAACAAGGTAAAGATGCTAATTTTTCACACAGCAAAATCAAAGTTTAATGATATCCAGATCTGATAAGAAAATGAAAAAATATGTGTTCACAGATGGTTAACATGACCAAATAGTTTATGTAAGGCAATTCATCATTATCTCTTTTTATTTTGGGGCTTGGGAGGACGCTGGGGATTGAATCCAGGGAGGGTCTCACGCATGTATATCATGCACTTTGGCTCTGTGCTACACCTCTAGCCATTTTTACCTCTTAACATAAAAGCACATTTATTCTATGATGTAGTGATTCCACTTCTCAGAATCTACCTTACAGAAACACTTACCGATTTCCACAAGAAGGCTCTTCGTTGAAACATGGTTTCCACAAGAAAGTTTCATAGCAGAAAATGGAAACGACTTAAAAGACTTCAATATGAGAAGGTTAAATAAATTGTTTACCCATTGTATAGATTACAATGCACAAACTAAGACTGATGAAGATTCTTATATACTAATCAAGATGAATATCCAAAGCACATGTTTTAGACAGAATAAATGAATAATAGGTGTGTGTGTGTGTGTGTGTGTGTGTGTGTGTGTGTGTGTGTGTGTAGAGGGGCAGAGGTGAGGCGGGAACTAGAGAATGAAAGAGCACATGTGATGAGCTGGGCGGTGTTGCATGCTGTAGTCAGGCTGCTCAGGAGACTGAGGCAGCAGAATTGAGTTTGAGGCCCGAGTGGATAACATAACCAGACAATGTCCCAATGACACCAATAGCAACAGGAAGAAAGAGAAAGAAAGAAAGAAAGAAAGAAAGAAAGAAAGAAGAAAGAAAGAAAGAAAGAAAGAAAGAAAGAAAGAAAATACATATCATTATAATAACAGAAAACCATGAAAATATTTTCTCTAGAGAAATATGTGTGTGTGTGTATGGTATGTGTATCTGAAGAATATTTTCTTTTATTCACCTTCACCTTTATTTATTCACCAAGGAAGCAGGATTTATTTGGAGAAGTTCTTAAGCCTCCTTCTCAAACTCTCCCTGTATCTCAGTGTTGTGTCCTGGTACTGCTAGTACCCAGACACCAGTTCATTCAGGTTGCTTTCAGCCTTCATAGACTCTGTCTGGTCCATGTCCTCACCTGTGTCCCAGTGCAGGAAGGTCTTGCACAGAACATGACCTTGAACTGCCCCAAGACATGCTTGAGCAGGTCCTGGATGACCTGCTGTTGCAATGAAGGTGGTCCACATCATGAGGCCACCTTGCAGGATGTCACACGTGGTGGTCTTCATGCTGTGGGGGATCCACTCCGTGAAGTAGCTGCTGTACTTGTTCTGCATGTTGAGTGTTGCTTGTCCACCTCCTACATGGACATGTGGCCTTGGAAGATGGGGCCTCTGACAAGTAATGGTCCTGGTGGGCATCACAGGTGTCCACCATGAAATGGCATGAAACATCTGCTGGGTGAGTGTGGGCACCATCAGGGCACAGTACCACATGCTGCCCTGGCTGATCAGGGGTGAGAAGCCGGGTAGGAAGTGTAGGCAAGGGAAGGGCACCATGAAAACTGCCAGCTTGCACAGGTCTGTTTCAGCTGGCTTGGGAAACACAGGTAGGTGCTGACACCACTCATGGTGGCAGACACTAGGAGGTTGAGGTTGCTGTGGGGGTGGTGAGCTTCAGGGTACCAAAGTGGATGTCCTACGGGGCCTCATTGTGGGTGCAGAAGCTTTCATCTGTGTTTTCCACCAGATGCTGGACAAAGAGACTGGCATTGTAGGGCTCCAATACTGTGTCTGACATCTTCGGTGAGGGCATGATACTGAAAGTATTGATGATGTGGTCTGGATACCTCTCTCAGATCTTGCTGATGAGCAGAGTGCCCATGCCTGACCCAGTGCAACCTGCAGAGAGTGGGTAAGTGGGAAACCCTAGAGATAGTCACAGCTTTCTGATTCCTTCCTTACAACATCCAGAATTGAGTCCACCAGCTCAGCTCCCCCTGTATAGAGGTCCTTTGCCAAGTTATTCCCTGCCCTAATCTGGCCAAACACAAAGTTGTCTGGCTTGAAGAAATGGCTGAATGGTCTCAACCTCACCTAGTCCATTATGCCTGTCTCCCGGTCCACCAGAATGACCCAAGATACATATTTGTTGCCACCTGCTTTTGTATACATTGATTCTTTCCAGCTGTAAGTCACTGTCTCCATGGTAAATGACAATGAGGTCAATGCCATGCTCATCACTGATGACCTCCCAAAACTTAGCCTGCCTAGATGTGCATGATTTCACAAATTTTAGTAATTTGAGTTTTCTCTTTCCTTCTCTTTGTTAGTGTGGCTAAGGGTTTGTCTATTTTGCTTACTTTTTCAAAGAACCAACTTTTTGTTTTGTCAATTTTTTGAATTGTTTCTTTTGTTTCAATTGCATTGATTTCAGCTCTGATTTTAATTATTTCCTGTCTTCTATTACTTTTACTGTTATTCTGTTATTCTTTTTCTAGGGCTTCGAGCTGTAATGTTAGGTCATTTAGTTGTTGACTTTTCATTCTTTTCTGGAATGCGCTCCATGCAATGAATTTTCCTCTTAGTACCACTTTCATAGTCTCCCAGAAATTTTGATATGTTGTACTGTTGTCCTCATTGACTTCTAAGAATTTTTTTATCTCCTCCCTGATGTTTTCTGTTATCCATGTTTCATTCAATAGCATATTATTTAGTCTCCAGTTGTTGGAGTAATTTCTGTTTTTTTATTTTGTCATTGATTTCTACTCTCAGTTCATTATGATCTGATAGAACACAAGGCAGTATCTCTATTTTTTTGCATTTCCTAAGGGCTGCTTTGTGGCATAACATATGGTCTATTTCCAAGAAGTTTCCGTGTGCTGATGAGAAGAAAGTGAATCCGCTGGTTGATGGATGGAATATTCTATATATGTCTATTAAGCCTAGGTTATTGATTGTGTTATTGAGTTCCATGGTTTCTTTGGTTGTTTTTTGTTTGGAAGATCTATCTAGTGGTGACAGCGGTGCGTTAAAGTCACCCAGAATTATTGTGTTGTGGTCTATGTGATTCCTGAAATTGAGAAGGATTTGTTTGATGTACAGGGATACAACATTGTTTGGGGCATAAATATTTACTATCATTATGTCTTCCTGATTTATGGTTCCCTTAAGCAGTATGAAATGTCCTTCTTTATCCCTTCTGACTAACTTTGGCTTGAAGTCCACTTAATCTGATATAAGGATGGAAACCCCCACTTTTTTACTGAGTCCATGTGCATGGTAGGTTTTTTCCCATCCTTTCACCTTTAGTCTGTGGATGTCTTTTTCTATGAGATGAGTCTCTTGCAGGCAGTATATTGTTGGGGTCTTTCTTTTTAATCCATTCTGCCAGTCTATGTCTCTTGACTGATGAGTTTAGGCCATTAATGTTTAGGGTTATTATTGAGATATGATTTGTATTCCCAGTCATTTGGGCTTCTTTGTGGTTTTTAATTTGGCTTGGTTTCTCCTTGGAGTGTTTTTTCTCTAAGGTAGTTCCTCCCTTTGCTGACCTACATTGTTGCTTTACATTTCCTCCTCATGGAATATTTTGTTGAGAACATTCTGTAGCACAGCTTTCTATTTGTAAATTATTTTAACTTTTGTTTATCATGGGAGGATTTTATTTCATCTTCAAATCTGAAGGTTAGTTTTGCTGGGTAGAGGATTCTTGGTTGGCAACCATGTTCTTTCAGAGCTTGAAATATTTTGTTCCAGGCCCTTCTAGCTTTTAGAGTCTGGGTTGAGAAGTCTGCTGCTATCTGTATTGGTTTCCCCCTATATGTAATCTGATGCTTTTCTCTTGGGGCCTTCAAAATCCTATCTTTATTTTGAATGTTAGGCATTTTCATTGTAATGTGCCTTGGTGTGGATCTGTTGTGATTTTGTGCATTTGTTGTTCTGTAAGCCTCTTGTATTTGATTTTCATGTTGTTCATGTATATTCCCCTCTAGGAGTGCAGATCGGCGGTATTGCAAATTTCCCCCTATAGGCTTATAGTGGCCCTGTATGTTTCCAAAATCTTTTCTTTAAGGGGAGATGAATATTAGCAGTGCCCAATTCAGACACTATGCAATCCTAGACCAAATAGCCCCTATGAGGACAATAACAAAATTGTCATAATAAACAGAATGAGTTCAAATATTATTTTCAGTTAAACAAACAGATTTGCAATAATGTCTGCAGTTTCTAATGGAGGACAAAGAGGATGCAGAGGGATGTAGAATGTGGTTATTAATGGGATAAGAAAAGAATATACAGAAGCTCTAGATAATAGAAAGGGTGAGAGTGTAATCAAAAGAAATTGGATGTTAGCATACAAAAAAGGGAGAAAGAGACTCTGAGGGAATAGGTAAACAAAAGGAAAAGAGAGCAAGAAAAGTAAAGAAATAAAAACTTAAAATTTTTCAATAAGGAGAAAAAAGAAAATCTATAGTATAACAGTCATATAGTAATGAAATCTCCTAGTGTTCAGTAGCCTGATGCATGAGAGGTACCTGATATTGAGCTTCAAGTCCCCAGCAGGCATCTCAGGATGGGTTTTGCCCCACCTAAAGATTGGAGCTCCAGCATCCAGGATTATCCAAAATGGTCACTCTGGCTTCCAAATGTGTTGTCAAATGGGGAGCTGCAGCTCAGGGTGTGGATGTGGTCAGCTGGAGGTCGGGTATGTTTGTTGTGGTTGCGGGATTCTGGAGGCCGGGTGCAATCAGTCGGTGTGGGGTTCCGGTGATAGGACGCATTCAGTTGGTCTGGGGGTCCTGGTGGCAGGGAGCAGTCAGTTGATGTGAGGGCCCCAGAGGCAGGGAGTGATTGGTTGGGCTGAGGGATCCTGGAGACAGGGCTCAGTCAATCTGGCCAGGGGTCCTACAGGGCCTGGCTATGTCTCAAAATGGTGGCAGCCACGTGTAATCAAACCTGCAGGTACTGTAACAGTGAACTTCCAGGCAACAGCAGGCAGCTGGTGCTCCACTGGTGGTCGGTGATCAGTTTGCTGACTGTTGTTGGACGATCGGAGGTGAACCTCATGCGTTGGGTGATGGATAGGTGTAAGGCAGGTGATGGACAGGCAAGAGGCAGGCAAATGGCAGATGATAGGCGCCTGACAGTGAGCAATCTGCACTCAAAAAAGTCGTCAATATGCTGGCAGACTGCAGGTGATCACAGCAGACAAATGGGGTAAACAGCAGGGCATCAATAAGCAGCAAAAACTGCCTAACCAAGAAACAGATATACTCTGCTTGAAACCGTAGTTACGGAGAGACAAGGAACACAGCCTCCCTCTAGTCCACCATCTTGGATCTCCCTGAAGAATATTTATCTCATATATCTCTCTAGAAATTATTTGTGTTATTTGGATGAAAATAACTATGTATTAGGCAAATTAAGTTTGCTTTAAGCAAATTTAAAAACAGTAATGAACCAACCTCAAAGGTAGTTTTCTAGATTGTTAGCCACAGTAATTATCAGAATCACAGGCACAAAATACATGTTTGTTCATTCAATAGTAACTTCTTTCAATGATATGCAAAATAAAAAATTCTTTAAATGTTTATTTCTTTAGGACACTTATCATTTCATAGAAATTAAGACAAACAGGGATTATCATGGACAACAGGATTTGGAAACTATTCCTGTAATCTGCCACTAATGGGTTTGAATTTGACTCTACTTGCCTTAGTCGAAAAGTTTAATCTAATTTGAAAAATTGTAGAAATAAAAAAAATTGACTAGGAGAAAGAAAATAGTTTTCAGTATGTATACTATGTAAGTAACATAAACGTATATATACACACACATAGAAATTGTGTATTAATACTTATCAATGATTGGATACAGCTCAGTTCTAAATGGTATCAAAAAATGACTGCACAGTACTGTTTATATTGTCATTCATCGATATTTGTTCAATGTCATGGTTCTTGATCTGGACTGCACACATATTATTTGATGCCTTTAAAAAAATACCAATGCCAAGAGCTTCCCTACCACCCAAACTGATGAATGCTCCCAAAATGGTTTGAAAATGTATGAGAAGATTTAATTTTATATGACCAGTGTGGACCATCATGGCTTTTGTGAATTTGTGTAGAATTTAGAGTTACCCTTGTTAATATAGTTGTAAACTATTGTTTACTTATGAGAGTACTTTAATTATTTGCATGGACAAAACCTCCTTTTTATGTTGGTTATCCCTGAGTCACCATTAATAATAATGTGATTTGATTCCCAAATGATCTATTACTCAGGATCATCAAATGACAATATGCCACATAAATGACTATATTTGAATTTTAAAATCAGATAAAGTTTTACAAATTATCTGATTACAAACATAAACATAATTATGCAAGCACATCACTAAAATTTTCAATTTGCAAACATAGATTTGCTATTTCCTAATCACAAGTTGTAACTCCATCTCAAGGTGCATATATATTTGTCAGTTGTCTTATAATTATTTTAATTGAATCAATTGAATGCATTTGTACAAATGACCATGAGGTATTATACATGTATTACAGAAAATGAACTTTAAGGTAATGCATAAAATAATTTGGTAGAAACATTAAGTTGGAATATTTTAATGCCTTTTTAAGTATAGCAATATACTATAAGCACAAACAGGCTAATATCATCACCATTATTCCTGATTAAAATATTAAGTTTGATATAGCCAATAAAATAATACTTAAAGTTTAAAAGGATATTTGTTCTTATTGTTTTTAAAGAGTTGCAGCAATAGAGGAGAAATTACAGAAAAGGAATGCTGATTTGATTTTAAGAGCGAGACATTTATGCTTGTTTGGTGATGCTGAAATAATTACCTGCATTAATACATCCTCTATAGACATAATTTGAGTTTACAGTGACAATGTTTTTTAAAACCCATGATTCTCAGGATCAAATCATTTTCTTTATTACATGCAAAATTATGTTTAAAACAACACATTTATAGATATACTTTTTATCTATGTGGAACTTTTCATTCCATAATGAAGTCCCTTATGTATCTTGTGGTAGAATAACAACACAAAGGTATCAACATCCAGATCTCCAGAATCTGTGAATGTTATCTTACATGGCAAAAGAAATTCTCCTCATGTGATTTGGCAAAGGATCATTAGATGGGAGGATTTCTTGGAATTTGAGAGGCAAGAAGCAGATGAGGATGGAAGCAGAATTTGGAGTGCTGATTTGAAGACAGAGGGAGGGACAACAAGGCAAGGAATGCATCTGACCTCTAGAAGCTAACAAAGAATTTTCCCCTGGAAACTTCCAAGAATGCTGCATCTCTAATACATTGCTTTTAACTCCGTAGCACCCATTTCAGAACTTCAGCCTCCACCACTGTAAGAGAATAAATGTGTACTGTTTTACAACTTCAAATTTCTAGTAATTTGTTTTTACAATTATAGAAAAATTAATACAGGTTTCTATATACATTTTAAAGTAAAAATAATTACAGTAAGATGACAGGCAATACTATAGAATAGTATTATTTAGATTACTGTCCAATAGTAAAGCTTTAATATTATCTTGTAATTCCTTATTAACATACTGATTTTGACATACCTATTTAAAGCAAGTTACTAATCATCTAACTATTTATAATCTAATTATTGGTTAAAAAGAGATAATATACATATTACTTAAATTGAATTTTATACTTTATTATTTCTCCATGGTAAAATTAGCCTAATAGTTTCAATAATTTGGAAACTAGTAAAAAGTAAAAAAATAGTTTCATTTCTTTAAGTTTTTAGAAACCAGTATAATACCTCAGGTGAAGTTTTATATTTCTATATGATTGTAATCATATTGGACATGTAATTTTGTATATTGCTTTTAAAACAATATTTTCATAGTTACTGCATTTAAAATCCCTATATATTCTTTGAATGCATACAATTTCTTAGTAATTTTTCTTCTGTTGAACATATAAACTGTTGCCAAATATTAACCGTTAGTAATAATGTCAAAATGTATTTTAGTTCATACCCATTTGATTTTGGTTTCTATATTAAACAATGATTTAGATTTTCTTTTTTATTTTATGGGACTCTCTCAAACAAGATCTGGACTGGAAGTTTTTCTGATTTAAAAACAAATATTGAGCATCGAATTTATGCTGGTTTTCAATATGTTCCTCAATTTTTCCTAGCTGCACTATGAAAAGGACATTATTGCTCCAATGGATAGGGAATTGAAGCTTAGAGAATCAGAGAAGCTGGTTATCTACCCAGAGTCCCACAGCAGAGCCTCTGGCATACATTACAGAGTAAGACAGCCCCTGCTTTGAGGAATCATTTTTTTCTCTAGCAGAAGAAATTTTTTTGCTCTAAAATACCACTGGCATAAGTTTGTGGTATTCTCTTGTGGAAGGTGAACAGTGACTGTCCTGACTTGGTATCCTGGGTTTACCTCTATTGTCTCCTCCTGTGGCTTCTCCTTGCTACACTCAGTCAGGTCTGTCTGGAGATCCAGCCCCTGTACAAGGATCTAGACAATAAGCCCAAACCACCGTAAAGCATCCTGTGGGAAATGGGGGCTAGAGGAAGTAGGCAGTTAAAAGGAACAAAACTTTGGTTCCTCCTTCAGGGTTATTGTTATTGTTCTTGTTCTTGTTAGTTGTTTTTTTTTTTTTTTTCATGCTTTTTTAAAAAATGTATTTTATTGTAAAAAAATGGGATACATGTTGTTTCTGTTTGTACATGGAGTAACAGCATACCATTTGTGTAATCATACATTTACATAGGGTAATGATGTTTGATTCATTCTGTTATTTTTTCCTTCCACCCCACCCCTCTCACCCCTATTTTCCCTCTATACAGTCCCTCCTTCCTCCATTCTTGCCCCCTTCCCACCCCCCATTATGTGTCTGTCATCATCCGCTTATCAGTGAGATCATTCGCCCTTTGGATTTTGAGATAGGCTTATCTCACTTAGCATGATATTCTCTAATTTCATCCATTTGCCTGCAAATGCCATAATTTTATTATTCTTTATAGCAGAGTAATATTCCATTGTATATATATAACACAGTTTCTTTATCCATTCATCAATTGAAGGACATCTAGGTTGGTTCCACAGTCTGGCTATTGTGAATTGAGCAGCTGTGAACATTGATGTGGCTGTATCTCTGTAGTATGCTGATTTTAAGTCCTTTGGGTATAGGCCAAGGAGTGGGATAACTGGGTCAAATGGTGGGTCCATTCCAAGTTTTCTAAGGAATCTCCACACTGCTTTCCAGAGTGGCTGCACTAATTTGCAACCCCAACAGCAATGTATGAGTGTACCTTTTTCCCCACATCCTCTCCAACACCTATTGTTGCTTGTATTCTTGATAATCGCCATTCTAATTGGGATGAGATGGAATCTTAGGGTAGTTTTAATTTGCATTTCTCTTATTACTAAAGATGGTGAACATTTTTTCATATGTTTGTTGATTGCTTGTAGATCTTCTTTGAAGCTTCTGTTCATATCCTTAGCCCATTTGTTGACTGGGTTATTTGTATTCTTGGTATAGAGTTTTTTGAGTTCTTCATATATTCTGGAATTTAGTGGTTTATCTGAAGTATGAGTGGCAAAGATATTCTCCCACTCTGTAGACTCTCTCTTCACATTGCTGATAGTTTCCTTTGCTGAGAGAAAGCTATTTAGTTTGAATCTATCCAAGTTATTGATTCTTACTTTTATTTCTTGTGCAATGGGAGTCCTGTTAAGGAAGTCTGATCCTAAGACAACAAGGTGAAGATTTGGACCTACTTTTTCTTCTATAAGATGCAGGGTCTCTGGTCTGATTTCAAGGTCCTTAATCCATTGTGAGTTGATTTTCGTGCAGGGTGAGAGATAGGGGTTTAGTTTCATTCTGTTGCATATGGATTTCCAGTTTTCCCAGTACCACTTGTTGAAGAGGCTATCTTTTCTCCATTGCATATTTTTGGCACCTTTGTGTAGTATGAGAAAATTGTATTTATTTGGGTTTGTGTTGGTGTCCTCTATTCTGTACCATTGATCTACCTGTCTATTTTGGTGCCAATACCATGCCATTTTTGTTACTATTGCTTTGTAGTATAGTTGAAGTTCTGGTATTGCGATACCCCCTATTTCATTCTTCCTGATAAGGATAGCTTTAGCCATTCTGGGTCTCTTATTCTTGCAGATGAATTTCATGATTGCTTGCTCTATTTCTGAAAGGTACGTCATTGGGATTTTAATTGGAATTGCATTGAATCTATATAGGACTTTTGTTAGTTTGGCCATTTTGACAATATTAATTCTGCCTATCCAGGAACATGGGAGATCTTTCCATCTTCCTCAATTTCTTTCTTTAATGTTTTGCAGTTTTCATTGTAGCTATCTTTTTACCTCTTTGGTTAGATTGATTCCCAAGTATTTTATTTTTTTCAAGGCTA
Organism: Sciurus carolinensis; assembly: GCF_902686445.1. Classification (NCBI taxonomy): domain Eukaryota; kingdom Metazoa; phylum Chordata; class Mammalia; order Rodentia; family Sciuridae; genus Sciurus; species Sciurus carolinensis. The sequence continues at coordinate 90,506,636 of NC_062218.1, read as the reverse complement.
TTGCAAATGGAGTTGTTTTCCTCATTTCCCTTTCAGCTGTTTCATTGCTTGCATATAAAAATGCTTTAGATTTATGCGTGTTGATTTATAGCCTGCTATTTTGCTGAATTCATCGATGAGGTCTAGAAGTTTTCTGGAGGAGGTTTTGGATCCTCTATATATACAATCATGTCATCAGCAAATAGTGACAGCTTAAGTTCCTCTTTTCCTATTCGTATCCCTTTAACTTCTTTGGTCTGCTTAATTGCTCTGGCTAGAGTTTTGAGGACAATGTTGAATTGAAGTGGTGAAAGAGGACATCCCTGTTTGTTCCCATTTTTAAAGGGAATGGTTTCAGTTTTTATCCGCTAAGAATGATGTTGTCCATGGGCTTAGCATAAATAGCCTTTACAATGTTCAGGTATGTTCCTACTATCCCTATTTTTTCTACTGTTTTGAGCACGAAGAGGTGTTGTATTTTGTTGAACGCTTTTTCTGTGTCAATTGAAATAACCATATGATTCTTATCCTTAAGTCTATTGACATGATGGATTATGTTTATTGATTTACAGATGTTAAACCATCCTTGCATTTCAGGGATGAACCCCACTTGATCGTGGTGCACAATTTTCTTAATATGTTTTTGGATACTGTTTGCCAATATTTTGTTAAGAATCTTTGCATCTATATTCATCAAGGATATTGGTCTAAAATTTTCTTTCCTTGATGTGTCTTTGCCTGGTTTGGGTATAAGGGTGATATTAGCTTCATAGAATGAGTTTGGTAGGTTACCTTCCTTTTCTATTTCCTGGAATACTTTGAGAAGTATTGGAATGAGTTCTTCTTTGAAGGTCTTGTAGAACTTGGCTGAGAATCTGTCTGGTCCTGGGCTTTACTTGGATGGTAGGTTTTTAATGGTTTTTTCTGTTTCATTGCTTGATATTGATCTGTTTAAATTGTGTATGTCATCCTGGTTCAGTTTGGGAGGAGCATATGTCTCTAGAAATTTGTCAATGCCTTCGGTAGTTTCTATTTTGTTGGAATACAGATTTTCAACGTAACTTCTCATTATGTTCTGGATCTCAGTGATGTCTGTTGTGATATTTCCTTTTTCATCACAAATTTTAGTAATTTGATTTCAGCTCTGATTTTAATTATTTCCTGTCTTCTACTACTTTTACTGTTATTCTGTTCTTCTTTTTCTAGGGCTTCAAGCTGTAATGTTAGGTCATTTAGTTGTTGACTTTTCATTCTTTTCTGGCATTTAGTTGTTGACTTTTCATTCTTTTCTGGAATGCGCTCCATGCAATGAATTTTCCTCTTATTACTGCTTTCATAGTGTCCCAGAGATTTTGATATGTTGTACTGTTGTCCTCATTGACTTCTAAGAATTTTTTTGTCTCCTCCCTGATGTTTTCTGTTATCCATGTTTCATTCAATGGCATATTATTTAGTCTCCAGGTGTTGGAGTAATTTCTGTATTTTATTTTGTCATTGATTTCTACTCTCAGTTCATTATGATCTGATAGAACACAAGGCAGTATCTCTATTTTTTTGCATTTCCTAAGGGCTGCTTTGTGGCATAACATATGGTCTATTTCCAAGAAGTTTCCGTGTGCTGATGAGAAGAAAGTGAATCCGCTGGTTGATGGATGGAATATTCTATATATGTCTATTAAGCCTAGGTTATTGATTGTGTTATTGAGTTCCATGGTTTCTTTGGTTGTTTTTGTTTGGAAGATCTATCTAGTGGTGACAGCGGTGCGTTAAAGTCACCCAGAATTATTGTGTTGTGGTCTATGTGATTCCTGAAATTGAGAAGGATTTGTTTGATGTACAGGGATACAACATTGTTTGGGGCATAAATATTTACTATCATTATGTCTTCCTGATTTATGGTTCCCTTAAGCAGTATGAAATGTCCTTCTTTATCCCTTCTGACTAACTTTGGCTTGAAGTCCACTTAATCTGATATAAGGATGGAAACCCCCACTTTTTTACTGAGTCCATGTGCATGGTAGGTTTTTTCCCATCCTTTCACCTTTAGTCTGTGGATGTCTTTTTCTATGAGATGAGTCTCTTGCAGGCAGTATATTGTTGGGTCTTTCTTTTTAATCCATTCTGCCAGTCTATGTCTCTTGACTGATGAGTTTAGGCCATTAATGTTTAGGGTTATTATTGAGATATGATTTGTATTCCCAGTCATTTGGGCTTCTTTGTGGTTTTTAATTTGGCTTGGTTTCTCCTTGGAGTGTTTTTTCTCTAAGGTAGTTCCTCCCTTTGCTGACCTACATTGTTGCTTTACATTTCCTCCTCATGGAATATTTTGTTGAGAACATTCTGTAGCACAGCTTTCTATTTGTAAATTATTTTAACTTTTGTTTATCATGGGAGGATTTTATTTCATCTTCAAATCTGAAGGTTAGTTTTGCTGGGTAGAGGATTCTTGGTTGGCAACCATGTTCTTTCAGAGCTTGAAATATGTTGTTCCAGGCCCTTCTAGCTTTTAGAGTCTGGGTTGAGATGTCTGCTGCTATCTGTATTGGTTTCCCCCTATATGTAATCTGATGCTTTTCTCTTGGGGCCTTCAAAATCCTATCTTTATTTTGAATGTTGGGCATGTTCATTATAATGTGACTTGGAGTGGATCTGTTGTGATTTTGTGCATTTGTTTTTCTGTAAGCCTCTTGTGTTTGATTTTCCATTTCATTCTTCAGGTTTGGGAAATTTTCTGATATTATTTCATTGAATAGGTTGTTCATTCCTTTGGTTTGTATCTCTGTGCCTTCCTCAATCCCAATAATTCTTAAATTTGGTCTTTTCATGATGTCCCATAGTCTTGGAGATTCTGTCCATGATTCCTTACCATCTTCTCTGTTTGGGCAACTTTATTTTCAAGATTAAATATTTTGTCTTCATTGTCTGAGGTTCTGTCTTCCAAGTGGTCTAGTCTTTTGGTGATGCTTTCCATTGAGTTTTTTCCATTTGAGTCAAAGAATAGTTTAATAATTATTGCAATATTATATTATAAAATATGAGATTTTAACTATGTTATAATATTATAATTATTTATTCATACAATTAAAATACATATTGATGTGTATAAGATAAATATGAATCATAATGTACCAGACTGTGTGCAAAGTATTAGATACAGATTATTGAATAAAAATGCTGTGTTGTCTGCTCCCCAGCTTTGGCAAGTCATGTGATAATTAACCATAGTTAAGCAGTTAGTGCATATTTTAATACAAATTATTGTGCAAAGTATATAACTTCTTACATGCATATGAATCTGACATTGGTTCAAAAACTGTTTGGCTCTGTCTTTGAGGGTTTAATGTAAACTCAATGTTTATATATACTTTGATATATGGAAATTTCCATATAATTAAGGTGCATTTACATTGGCTATTTAAATTCATCGACAGATAGTTGCTATACTCATAATTTAGATCAGGAAGTTTAACATCAGAAGTGTCAAGTACATGACTCAAGGTCATAGGGTATCTGAGTAGCAAGCCTGAATATAAATCCAAGTGCTCTGACTTTAAGTTCCAGGTATTCTATACTTGACACTACTCTGTTGGAGTTTTAATAGTTTTATATACTTATTTACTAATGACTTCCTCCGTTGTGGCCTTCCTGCCCCTTACTCTTGGTGGAAAATTCTTGCCTATGAGAAAAAATGAACTTCACTGTATTCTAAATCCATAATTGTGAACTTAACTTCATTAGCTCCAGTTCTTGTCTTCTAACCAACTGACTCAAACTTACAATATAATGACTTTAAGTGTGTATGTTACACAGAAGTCAGTTGTACTTTTATGTTGCAATAGCTTTTAGAAAGCTTATACCTTTCAATAAATCTAGGAAGAACTTGTGAAGGAGACAGGATTTCAGTAAATCCAAAAGGAGTTACGTGGTGCCATGAATGAACAAGTGAAATGCGAAGGGAATTTTAGGACAAGAATTCTTTTGGACATGTTTGGAAGTAGAACTAGAACATCAGAGGTGAACACTAAGATTCAGGGAAAGATCTTTGAGGAGAAGCAAACTTCCAGTGTACCTGGAAAGCACCATAAGGTTTCAAGTCTATGGAAAGAGCAATTAACAAATTAAGATAGTTGGCAATAGAATAAGGTACCTAAGAAAAGGTGATACCCTAGAAAGCATTTGTAGAAATTTAGATTAAATGAGTATATAAATCACGGTGATTATGATTAACAAGTAAATATGAGAGATATTTTTTAACGGGTATGAAATTTGTCAATAACCCTACAAGAGGCTTAAGAAAATATATACAGAGAATAAGATAGCTATTTTAAGGGTTATCACTTAATGAGTCAAATATCTGTTGATGCTGATTTTGGTGCATAATGGATAGCGTTAGAGAAAAATTCTCATCAATGCTAATGTGAATTATCAGTTGTCAAGTCATCCTAAAACTAGGTAAGGGAAGACAGTTTTAAGCAAATATTATTTTAATGTAAATCCTTGGGAAAGAATAAATATACCTGGGGTGCCAGAACCTGTCAATAGTATTGTATGAATTTTTTCTAAAGATCAAAGATGTATAATAATAATTGCGTCTGAATTGCAGTCAATGGAATCAATAAGTTAGGAGTTTCACAGCACTGGACTGATTTTGTAAGAACATAACAGCTCACTGGTCAGCTCAGCTCACAATCTAAACATCGAATGGGAACACTGCTTACGTAATTGGTAGCCTCTTCCAAGATGTTTACAATGATCCCTCTCTTCTGATATTAAACCCTAGTGTAAATCCATTTGTACTGTACCAGAGTTGTGTCACTGACCAAAAAACATATGGAAGAAGTGATAGAATATAATTTCTCCTCCTCCTCTTCCTCCTTCTCTTTCTTTATCTTTTTTCTTTGGTAGTGCTGGAATCAAACCCATGACCTAACATGTACTGGATACATGCTGTGCCACTGAGCCATACCCCCAGCCTGATGAGATGTAATTTCTAAGTTTAGGTTATAAGGCTATGGCTTCCATCTTGGATGTTTGTCTCTTTCATTTGTGGTGAATGTCTTGGATTACTCAATTTGGGGAAAATCAGCTGTTATATAATGAGAAGCCTGAAGCTGAGTATGGAAAGACCATGCAGCTAGCAGTTATGTTCTCTGGCCTATAGCTATCAAGGAACTAAGGCCAGCCAAAACTACATGGATAACTTTGAAAGTGGATTCTATAACCCTGACTGAGAGCTCACCTGAAACCTTATGAAGAATTGAAGCCAATACCACCTAGGATCTTCCAAGATTCCCAGCTCGTAAAACTAGAATAATAAAAAAGTTGTTGTTCTATGTGGCTCTATTTGGGGTACTTTGCTATTTAATTATAGATAGCTAACATACCTGCTGTCTTTGTCGCTTCTGCTACCTGGATGTGGAGGCGGGAGAACAGGAATCTATGTTGGAGGATTTAAAGAGTATAAGGGTAGAATTTTGTCCAGTAAAGAAAGAGGAAGGACAAGTTTTCCGGCCAGTGGTGGGATTCCCATATGTGCCTCCTACTCTTTTTGATCTAATTGATGTTGAAGTATTTTTATTTTCTCCCCCCCCAAAAAATGTCCCTGTTATGTTCTCTTCCACCCTTTGAGTTTTCCTCAGGGTTTCACATTTCTACATTTATGTCTCTTCATTCTTTACGCTTCAATTTTCTGCTCTGAATCAAAATTCATCTGTAAATCAAAATTCATTTATAGTATTCTCTGACAGAAGTAATGATTTTTTTGCCATTTGTACTATGAAAGAATATTGCCCACATTCTCTTTTCATCTCTGCATTTGTTTTATCATGATTAGATTCAGGTTTTCTCAATTAGACTTTATGCTCTCTGAAAGAAGCATATCTGGATGACTTGCTTGTTTTCTTATACTTGATACTTTTAAGGTCGAGTTGTACCAAAACAAAACTCTGGACATAATCATTTATGCAGTTACCTATGCTAAAACTGTAGCCATATCATCACACTTTATCATGTTCATTGTAATGTGGAAAAGAGCTTTGAATTTGGAGTCAGAAGGACTTAGTCACTTTTTTTCACTGCTGTGACTTAAAGACCTGACTAGAACAACTTTAGAGGAAGAAAAGTTTATTTGAGGGCTCAGGGTTTCAGAGGTCTCAGTCCATTGACAGTCATCTTTATTCCTCAGGTCTCCAAGTACGGCCAAACAACATGGCAGAAGAATGTGGCAGAGGCAAGCAGAGAGAGCAACTCTACTCCCCAGATACAAATATATACTCCAAAGCCACGGCCCCAATGCCCCACCTCCTCCAGTTACTACTTATTAAATCCCTTCAGGGGATTAATTCGCTGATTGGGTGGATTGAGGCTCTCACCACTCAATCATAAGACTCTCTTTCCAATAATTTCTTCTCTGAACTTTCTTGCATTATCTCACCCATGAGCTTTCAGGGGAATGCTCACATCAAACCATCACAGACATAATATCATTTGGAATGATCACGATGGTAATTAGATAGCCTTGAGTTCATTTTTCTTTTCCTTTTTTAATACAAAAAAATCCCAAATCTGTTTTCTCATATAGACAATATTAGACTCTCTTGGACAGAATTATAAAACTTAAGTAATATACAAATAAAATTGTCTTGTTAAACTCATGCGTATTTCAGGGACTCAAGGGAATGAGAAAAAGAGTTGCACTCTAGCTGAGTTTTAGAAATAAAGGTATCAACAACAGAGGTTAACTCCTTTTGATTAGTCATATTAGAACCTTGCCTGGAATCTGCATCAAGACAGTCAGTCATTTAGCATTTAATTCCTAGGCAAAACAAAATTTAGCACTCATTCATTTTCAAGTAGGTATTGCAGAATAAGAAAATGCCACATTTCATGTGGTATTCACATGGTGAATTGCTAGGGTTTTAGGCTAATAGTGCTAGTTATTCATTAAATGAGACTTAAAGACAATGAAAGGTAAGTGCTTATAATGGCCAAGTTCTGGCTTCTATCAATTAATTTCTCAGAAGACTTTTTCCCCTTAAACGAAACATCACACATACACAGTTGCATAATATGTGGGGGGAAAAACAGCTTAATGATATATACTTTCAATCAATGAGGCATTTAAAAATGTGCATAGTATTGTTTCACAAATGGCCTGGACATAAAACTTTGAGAATTTAAATTAATTCTGGTATCTCAGAAATTGAAGAAAATCAACCATACCTATGGGAGTTTGTTTACACACCCTCAAGTAATTAAGGCAATCTGTCCTGCCTCTACTGAAGCAGTGCTCTCAGTATGAAGGGAAACTTCTTTTATATGTATAGATATTCATATTTGGGGCAACATAAATACTGATAAATGATAATACTCTTATTTATAAAAGTAAACCACAAAGTGACACAGCAACTGTGCATCCTTAGAAATACTAATTGTTGATGAATATTCATTTCCTAAAAGAGCTTACATTATGTGGAAGTTAAATTCAAAGCATGCTTGTAAGTACCTGCAGAATCTGTAATCAAAAAGAAAAAAACAGAAAACAAACAACAACAACAAGAGAGTGATAAAAGTTGTCACATCGGTGGCATTACTTTTTTGTTAGATTCTTCCTTAAACTGTCAACTTGGCCACTTTTTTTTTTTTTCCTAATGTAATCTTTTTAATTTTTTTCTGAGAATGAACTGTATCTAGAAGAATGAGTAGATTCCATAAGATTTTGCATGATAGCTGACTATTCAATTCAGTTATTGTTTCTATCCATAACATAGACAGTTGGACCATGTTTATTTCTTTAAAATCCATACCAGTCTGGGTTCTGGTTCTAGTTCTGACTTTTGGAGTTTTCTGACACTGTGACTCTTGGGTATTCACTTATTCTCTCTAAGTGGGTTTCCATATATGTTGACAATAATATAAAAATATTTATTGAAGGGATACCATGTGCTATGTACTCTATTTGGTGCTAAATGGAAGTTTAAATAAGGTAGGCACATTGGTGGCCCTCATAGAGCATACAGTCTAATGAGTAAGTAATGCCATGGGAGGAGAGGTATGTCTGGAGAACCAGCTAGAAGGGGGAACTAGACTCAAGAACAGCACGATCCTTGTCTTACATGCTGGAAAAGAATGTCAACACATGCTGGTCAGAGGCATAGACTGTCAGAGGTATAAGCAGGCACATTTTAAAAAGCAGAGGCATTTCAAGGGAGAATATGGGCAATCACAAGAGAGATGTCTTTTGTTGTAAAGCCAGGAATATACATTCAAAGAGAATGCGGGTCATATCTAGAGTGAGAGATTCTTTTGGGCTTCCTGGCACTTTTGAAGGAAATTTGGTGAGGAGTGGGTATGGAGGTACGTAGAAATGATATCATTCTGGTGATATCAAGACAGTTCATAGAGGTCTGGTCAATCTTAGAATATTTTGGGCTGACATGGTCTTCATTATCTGATTAGTAGCACTATCCACTGACAGTACTGGGAAGTCCCCTAAATTATAGGTTTCTCAAAATAGAGTATCTTTCTTTATTTGAGCTATCTATTGGGGGAATAATTCACAGTGCACAGGTAGATTTACAGATTTCCCAGGAATTTGGAATTAATAGGTCTGGGAAAGAGACTTAATGAGGAGGGACAGCCTGGAAATGTATAGAACTTCTGGGATTAAAATTTTATTTCCTTGTCCTTCATGTCTCCTTTGTATCTATATTTTAATTTCTTGTATTCTACCTCACTAAGACAATTTAAAATGTAGCTTTCTACAAATTAAATTTTGCAATATAACAAATTAAATATTGTTCTATACATGCTGAGGTCAGGTGCTTAGCATAGGATGAAGCGAAAGGGAGGCCATAGAAAGGAAAATGTACCTCTTATGCTATAATCCGTGGAATGAGATATTATGTGTAAAGCAAAAGCAGCCATGAACCGTTTTTAATACTTGGCAAATTGGTTCAATTTACCATATAGCATGTATTATTCACATCAGCAATTGGAAATAATTAAATTTGTTTGATTTTATCAGAGGAAATTTAATGGTGAAAGAGCATTTTCCCAAATAGGTGGTGGGGAAAGCTTAGAAAATATTTCTATGCTCTCCTTTTTTTTTTTTTTTTTTCCTTTTTGCTAACCAAAGATTATGTAGCAATATTCCATGAGATATTTGAAGTTATTCCTAACTGGGAAATTCTCTATTAGGAAAAAAATGAATTTGGTGACTGGGGTAGTCAGCCAATGAGTCCCTGTGTTCTATCCGCTGTATCAAAAATAGAATTTTCAAAACTTAATATTCTTTCTTGCCTTCTTAATTTTTAAAAATATTGTTTTGGATTTTCTCTTTTAATATACTAAATCCAGTAATCCAGGGTTATTATCCTGGATTAGAGAAGTTAGATTTATTACATATTTTAATTTCAAGCAATACATTTCCTGAAAAACTATTTGCCTTCTCCCCTTGTCTCCCACAAACCTTATACTCATTCCACATAGACAGAAATAACAGAGACTTTGTAAAGTGAAAATACAGGTGTTGCAACTTGTTCCACAGTACTGGAATGAAATGAAAATCTAACAGGGCCATGCTATTTTAAATTGATAACAAATAAGCAAGAAAAAAAAGACAAAGAAATAAAGAAACGTTTTGTGAAAACCAAAATCCCAGGGTAGCTCTGCCTTTTGGTTGGTGGGGAAGAACAGTGGGGGAGAGGAGAGGGACAGAGCTGCCCCAGGATAGAAAAATCTTGCATTAAGATTCCTTGAGAGACTTGAATAAGAGTATGATGAGTTAGGCATTGGCTTCATTCTTCACTTCCTCCTCCCACTATAGACTTCAGTTTTAATAATGATTAAAGAATAATGCTGAATCCCATCTGAATGGCTTTTGAGATTTAGCTCACTGCATCTATTCACAGCACTGAGCTTGTAAGGGCGACTGAACAGATCTGCACAACTAATTGTGGAATATTACACTGATACTTCATCTCCCTCATCAATACCAATTACTACTGCACAGAGAGCCTTGCATGTTATTTTAATAGCATAGGAATTTTTAATCCAGTCAGGTAGTTCTGGATGAATGTGTTTGTATGTCTGTCATTAAAATTTGGTGGCTCATGCTGCTCCAGACAGACACATTTTGAATGTTTAAAATTTCCACAGATGTTATTTATCCATCAGGATGGAAAATTTCTCCCTCTCTGCTATATAGATTCTGCCTCATTAACATAAATAAAAAATAAAGAATAACAACAACAATCTTGCTTAATGTGTACACACAGAAATATTGTCACAGGCATCTGGCAATCTGTTGGAGATGGTGACACTGCTAAATGAATCAAGGTGGCAAAACTAGAAGTACAAGATCCCTTTCAGGGCAGAGGTCGGGGAGGCTCACTGTTAAAAATATTGCCCCTGTGTACAATTGCTTTTCGTTTTTAAGACATTGTGGACACTCAGATAAAAGATACCTTTATTAATTTTTCAGTTACTAATATTTGTATCTTAAAAATTCCTTGTCTTTTTTGAGAAGTGAAGATGGATTTCTCTTAAAGGTATTGAATTTAACAAAGTCATAAAGAATTGTGCTAACTTTTTACTGTCAGTATCCATGTGTCACAAGATCTCACACACATGGACTGGGAGATCATGATTATAAACAAAACCTGGCTAATTGCTATATCTTTTTTGTTATATTCATGGAAATAGTATAGAAGTTTATTACTCTTTTGATTCATTTGGAAATTCGTTGAGAACTTCTAAAATGTAGAGGATGGGTCAGAAAGATAGTTTTGTTTTCTACTTGAATAAGAGATTACAAATAACTTCTGGGAAATTTTTGCCAGTTATACAAGCAAGTTTCAACATCTTTAGATACTGTTTTCTGGCTGGCTGCTTCAGGTGAACTCTTTTCATGTCTATCTTCTTAACTAGGTTAGAAAAATTTCTTGAAGCTAGGAATTTTGCCTTGTTTATGATTGCATAAGCCTTTATAGTGATGAACACAAGAAGAAATGCTATGTATTTTTGTTTTTGAATGAGTAAATGAAAAGACTATATCCTCAACCAGAAGTCATGCTAAACTATAGGTTTGAATTAGCAAAAATTAAAAATTAAGGTCAGGATACAAAATCTGTTAGAAAAACTTTGATTTCTAAAAACATGTCACACAAACATGATAGTTTAGCTATAAAATGCAATATGCCAGCGAAGAACAAGTGAAATTTGAAATTGAAAACAAATACAAAACCTAGAAGCCACCAAGATGTGGGATGGGATTGTGGTGGGGGGGTTACAAATATATGGAGACAGGACTTATATGGAAACTCTATACTTTTGTTCATTTTCCCTGTGAACCAAAATGTCTCTAAAATAAGTTTTATTAATAAAAAATAAAGTGATTAAGAGAAAAATAACAATAGAAATAAATGAACAGATAAAATGATTTTAAGCCAGAAAAGTAAATGTAGACATCATTCAAGTTAGAAAATTATTCTTTCAAGTCACTTATCCACTTTTATTTTTCCTGATAGTTAAAACCTCAAGTTCACACTGGAAGAGTCATTTTGTTGTATGATGAGGTGTTATGTTCAGGCATTTAAAATTCCTTCTTTGCTTTATAAAGAATATATAAGAGAATTTATTTGCACATACACATTAATGAGTAACTGCATCTTAAAGGGTACTATTTGCAAAATACAGAAATAAGTCCTAGGTAGTATAAGTTAAAAATTAATTTCTTAAAATGGTATCACAAAGCTCACAGAATTTTTGAGAGTTTTGGAAAACTGACATGGACGCTACACTGCCAGAAGCTATGCCTCCAATCTCTCTGTGAATTCCTGATTCTATGAAATGCAAGGAAACTGCCTCTGACTATAGACAATAGAGTGTGCATTTCCAACACCATGGACACATGCTCCTTCACAAATTGCAGCCACGTATTCCTCTGGAAATTACATGTACTATACCATCGTTTCTGTAATTCCTGCCAAAATTGAGTCTGTCCGTATTCTGGTTCTTCTTTTCATCTTTAATTTTCATTTGAGTTGTTGGAGAATGTTCCCCCTTAGGCCTCTGGTTGGGGGATGCTGTAACTATACATTGTCCTAAATACAAGAAAGTTTAGAGAAATGACTGTTCAGAAAGTGGTCATAACCTAGTCACCCATAAATGAAAAACACAGTCTCCTATTTATCAACAAAGTAAATAATATTTTCATGAGTTTTTAAACATGAAAATATTTTTATATGTACCTGGTTCTCTTTTTGTTTCTATGCTAAACCAGTTTTTTAGATGCTATTGATGTTGTGGTTTACATACTTGTTTTGCTTTCATGGACAAATAAATGATTACAGAGGGTTGTCAGTAGGATGTATTATAAATTGAAGGAATGAGGAACTGATGGCTAATGAAACACTTAGATAACTAATGGTAAGAATAGATGAGATATTTTGCTCATTTGTTTGCTTGTTTGCTTAGTTCATTAGTCCAGAATTCTCCTCTGAGAATTTGTTGAATGCTTGGACTTTGATTCTAGAGAACATATGTCCTCATAAAATTATGTGAACACTTACAGAAATAAGCCCGGAGTCAGGAGGACTTGAACTTGTCAACTAATTACATGTGAAAGTGAGAAAACTGGAAAACTGATTCTGAAGTGCTTAAAACCTATGTGATGAGAGTAAGCAAGAAAGTAATGAAATGGAAAGAGGTTTAATGGAATGGATACTAAGTTTGGTTTAACATATTTTTGGCACTTACTTTCCTTTAAGCTGAAATCTAAAACGTTTCTATTGAAAAATGGGGAAAGATAATGTCTTTAACGTTAGGATGCTGTGAAGTATTGGAGAATACACAGGTTTGAGCCTGGCCAATATGTAGAGTAGACTTTGGAGAAATGTGGCAATGAATTGGAACTTTTGTCCCTAGGATCTCAGAGTGAAGAAAATGAAGAGAATGAAAAGAAAAGCAGATGAAATAGTTGAAAGCATTCATCACTTATAATTTTAGTAATATTCAACACTTTTAGTAAAAACAGTCATTCTTTGGCTTTTAAAGAGTTTCAAAATTCTCTCCTAATAATAAATTAAGTACTATTGAAATTTTGCCTCATTTTTTTCTTCTCTGTAGCAATAACCTCTGTCACTGCTGAAGGAGGGTAAATTTATGTAACTCCAGCCATGAGTAGATTTTTATTATATTGGATTATCAAAAAAGAAATGGAATAATCTTGTTTCAAGGTCATTTACAATAGGATAAGATACCATCAATTTAGACAGTTTAGTTGCTGGTCTCATTATAAGTGGAAAGGGACAAGCTGACCTCTCAAGCTTTCCTCAAGATAAATTCATAAGCTTTTATGAGCTAGTAATCCCCCAAAGTCATTACCTAGGACTGATGTATTTTGGTTTTTTCATTACTTATTAGAATATGGTGGAAAATTAACCCCTAAATATTTTTTCTCCCTTCGGCTGTTATTAGAATTGGTAAATCACAGGTAGATTAAAACTAAAAATCACAATATGTTCACAAAGAAAATTGAATGGCCATTTGATAGATTTCTGTATAATTCTTTTTCTCTAGTTTGATTCCACTTTAGAGCAAAACGGAAATGTAACTCAAATGCTGTATCACCTTGAGACAGATAAAGGTAATTATTTATCATTTCACTTTGAATTCATTTACAATTTAGTCAGGAGGTCTCTCATTAACAAGGATTTCTGTGGAATGTGTAACATGAATAGTTATCAATTGTTTTAAGAATATCTAGAATTTGTTAATTGATATAAAATAGAAATTTTTGATTTAATATCAGTTCAATTGTAAATGGCATTGATTATTAATCTTCACTAATTTATTGTATTGATCAAAATAAAAAAGAATAACATGAATTATATATGTGTGTGTGTGTGCAAACCTAATGATGTGTTTATATTTAGTAGTCTATTTTTGTAATTTTTGTAATGTGCTTTATTGAAGAAAATATAAGTGAATGTATTAAATCGTTGAGTTTTAGAGTCAACATGGACTACAGGAATTATATAATGAAATTCTAAAATTCAATTTTTTACATACTATATCAAGTTAAATGAAAAAGGACTGGGGATATAGCTCATTGACAGAGGACTTGCCTACCCTTTGTGAGGCCCTGGGATTGATTCCCAGCATTGAAAAACAAATAAGCAAACAGGATAAATAAAAATAACTTACCAAATATCATAAGTTTGGTGATCAGAAGTGGCCAAACTTGATTTAAAAAGTCTTAGATTCTCTGTATTTATATTTTATTGAGAATAGAAAAAATAAAAATAAACTCTTATATTGTAGATGAAATTATCTTTAATATATTAAAAGGCTCTGACAGAAGACATTATCTTTATTAAGAAGTCTGCATAAAGATGAATGTTTCAGGGTGTGGTGCCAAAATGCCAGCATTCTAATCCTTGTACCATTACTTAGCCTGAGAAAGATAATGAGACAGTGACTGTATTCTATGTCTGTTTTATTCATGACAAAATAGAAATGAACCCAGACCCTTTCACCTGGGTTTTCTGTTCAAGGGGTAAATCTGGCAGAGCATGTATAGCATGTCGGTCTGTTCTGATCTGTAGGAAGCTCAATGAATATTTATTCTATTATGAGATGAACCTAGTTCTATTTTTCAGAGCAGGAATCCCCCTTGAAAATGGGCAGCCTTAACGTGTTTTATTTTATTCATGTGCATTTTAATAGTATTGTATTCTACACCTTCGAAATTTGAATAAAATAATTTACATTCAACATATAGTTTATTTCTGAGGAATCCTTAAGTATTTTATGAGGATCAGGAATTAATTCTGACCCGAAACAATTGGCTCACTTATTAGAGGGCATTGCTCCTCTTAAGTTGAGTAGGATCTTTTGATCTCTATCAGAGCTGTATGTAGAACTGAAGACATAAAAATCTATTACAGATTCCATTATTAACCTGAAATTATAAGTCTGAATCTTAGTGAAATTATTCTTCTAAATCTGGATTTTGGGAAACCATGTTTCATGTAGAGGAGAAACGATTTTCATTCTTCATTTTTTTTGGAAATTAAACTGAAAATGTAGGCTTAAAATGGTCATGCATTTGCACACCTGCTCTATAATGACAACCTGGGCAAAGCAAACATTCTTTTGTCACCATGCATATGTCCTGAAGCAATATGTGGTCTATCTCTTTCATTCCAGAAAGAAAACACCAAACATCTTGATTTAAAAGTTGCCCTACTCCCAAACACACACTGAAAATATGTGCAGACATTGTCCATGGTTGATTTTACGGGCTTTAATTTAGGTGCAAAAGTAGGGGAATATATGGCACAGAAATCAGGATGGAGACAATGCTGCTATTTCAATACCTGAGTAATGCTCATTTCTGATATAGAAAGTGTCATTTCATATTCTTATCTTCAAGTAATAAAAGAATGATATCTTCACGTCGCTTGAAATATGCCAGGTGTCACTGATTCTATAGAATATACTTCTGCTAATTAATCTTCCTAGCCTGAGAGTGGAAAGTGACTGTGACATTAAAACCTAAGAGATATGAAACTCTGCTTATTCTCACAATTTAGTCCTCATTAAAGTGAAAATGCTGAATGGAGTATCATGCTTATGGTGAGAGCAAAATGCTTAATGAATTGATTTTGGAATTTTAGCCACTCAATATGTTATTTATAGGTATTTATAGATTAGATTCTTCCTAAACAAAGAGCATAGAATTTCTGCATTTTCATCTTAGGTAGAGTATATTAAAACTAATCTGAATCATGAAGGAAAAGAAAATAAAGAAAACCACTAAAAAATAAAAATGCTAATACTTGAGTCTGCATTTTCCTCTCAAATGTCAGCTTCTTTGCCACCTTTGGAAACTGTCGAATGTAGGGAATAAAAATGTTTATAGTGAAATACTTCAGAAATACTTTTGCTTCAAATATCCCTTTACTGATTATCCATAGCTTTCGGATGAGTGTCACTTCCAGAAAGTTTATTAATGAGTGGTGAGTCTTGATATCTGTTCTTTTTATGTTAAAGTAAGAAAAAAATGACCCTCATGAACGTATAGAGATAGCACTGTCCAGGTAAAACTACAATTCTTTGTTGTCTTTATGAGACAATGGCTGTGATTATGAGAGATTAATCAACATTTTGCCAGTATAACTGTACTAATCGTGGATGTATCTCTAATTCCATATAGGCCAATGACCTTTACAGTTTTGAAATTATTTAAAATTTCTCATTAGTTTTTTTTTTCTTTTTTATTTGATGTTTAGATATACATAACAGTAGAGTGTATTTTGACATACTATACATACATAGAGTATAATTTGTTTAATTAAGATCCCATTCTTGTGCTTGTAAACGATGTAGATTTTCACTGTTTGGGTATTCATAATAAGAACAAAGGGAAGTTATGTACAATTCATTCTGCTGTCATTCCTATGCCCATTATGCCTCCCTTCTCTTCATTCCCCTTTGTCTAATCCCATGAACTTCTATTCTACCCTGCTTTACTTATTGTGAGTTAGCATCCACATGTCAGAGAGAACATTCAGTCTTTATTTTTATGGAATTAATTTATTTCACTTGGCATGATAGTCTCCAGTTCCATCCATTTACTGGCAAATGACATAATTTTCTTTCTCTTTATGGCTGAGTTATATATAACCCATAAAGAAGAATGAAATATATATATATATATATATATGTATTCACATTTCTTTATCCATTCATCTAGTTTGGTTCCATAGCTTAGCTATTGTAATTGAATTCCTATAAACATTGATATGGCTGCATCACTGTAGTATGTTGATTTTAAGTCCTTTGGGTATATGCTGAGGAGTGGAATAATTGGATCAAATAATGGTTCCATTCCAAGTTTTCTGAGGAATCTCTATACTGTGTTCCAGACTGGTTGCACCAATTTGCAGTCCCACCAGAAATGCTTGAGTGTACTTTTCCCGCATCCTGGTCAACATTTACTGTTACTTGTCTTCTTAATAATTGCCATTCTGACTGCAGTGATATGAAAACTCAGTGTAATTTCAATTTGCATTTCTCTAATTGCTAGAGATGTTGAACATGAAATTTCTCATTAGTTTATGTTTCCATAGTCACTTTTAAATGAATTATCAATTTAACCACATTTTATATATGACTAAGCATGCTGATAGATTTTTGAAGTTCTCCCCTATAGGGAGACACAAAACCACTGTCAAGAACTAAAATGGGTAAATTTTCTGTAGTATTTGTAAATGTTTGGATATAGATCTCCACCAGAATGGATACCAAATTTCTCAGAAACACCTTTATTTTATAGATGGTACTTCGAAGAGCACTTACTGAAGATCACATGCATAGTGACCTAACAGACCAGATAACAGGACTCTATTCCTAATTCATGTGTCTATTGACAACAAAAATTGCAATGAGTGTTCATATATTTCAGGTTACAACAATTGTGTCTACAACTCCCTAATTTTAAAATGTTGCCAAATTCAATTTGAATTGAGAATACCTACATGATAAGAGTATATATAAATGTAAATAATCAGAACTGTAAAGTTTGTTGTCATATGTGGAGTGGGAGTTAAATACCAGAATGCTTTGTTTTATGGGCAAATATGTTTTATACATATATAATATATATGTATATTATATATTATATGCACATATATAATATACATGTATATGTGAGGCAGGATTTTAAATTCTAATGTAAAATGTCTTCCATAAAATAGATTTCAAATCTTATAGACACTTGATGATATTAATTATTCTTCTAATGTAATATTTTGGTTAGTACTTAATCTTCTTTTGGTTGGAGAAAAATAAAACAGTACATTATATAAAGGCATACCATATACTATTTAGACCCTCACCATTGACTGGAGACTCCAGATTCAGAGAAATAATATATGAACAGATTGATTGTCTTCAGTCTTTTCAGATACATCTTCATTTGTATGTTAGTTTGTAATATTTATTAAGTAAGCACCATGTCAATTATTTCATGTACCTTCCTGTAGTTATTTGCAAGAAATTGTATTTTTCCACATATGTTGATATCAGTCTGGAAGTTTAATATGTGCATTTGTAATCAACATACCAGAGTTTTTAATTCAATATTTCAGATACCATCAAAGACGGTTTTAGGGCTGAGAATGTGGCTCAGTGGCAGAGCATTAGTTTCTAGTTCAAACTGAAAATTGAACCAAATTTACAATGTTTTAATATAAAAGAGTTAGTTCATTGCTTTTTAAAGTGTATGACCACTTTGTTTAATGAAGAACCCATTTGTTTTTTAGAACATACTATATTTTAATTCTCCTGACTTTTCAAGAATAAGTACCTAATGCCCATATAACATCTTTTTTTTCCTTTGCATTTGAAATATTTCCTTAGAAATGATAAAGTCACATCAGGAGAGCTGGACTTGGCAGCACATGCCTATAATCCCAGCAATTTGGGAGGCTAAGTCAGAAGGATCCCAAGTTTGAGGGCAGCCTCAGCAATTTAGTGATACCATGTCTCAAAATAAATAAAAATGTTGGGAATGTAACTCAGTGGTAGACTGCTTCTGAATTCAACCCTAGAATTGAAAACATAGATAGATGGTGGATTGATAGATAGATAGATAGATTTCTGCTCTTCTGGTTCTCAGTAGGAGGTTGAGTATGAATTAAACAGGAAATGGTGAACATTGTGATTTTAGAGTATACATACTTTTTTTCTTATCAAAATTTGTAAAAGTTACTGATGATTATATAGCTCTTGATTTATATTTTGGTGCTTAAATTTAAAAATTCAAATGATAGCACTTTCTCTGTTAGAACAATTTGATAACTAGAATGTTCTGATTTTCCTTAGTGTAATTACACTAATTAATCCCACTAGTATGTTGGTGATAGACTGGTTTATTTCATAATAAATATCATTGTTCCTTACTCGCTTGAATACTTATGTTCGGTAACTTACTGAAGTGCCTTTTATAAATTTCCCTTGTAAAAACTGAGACACACTAAACTCTTTGAGATCTAGGCAAATCTTCTAAGAGTAATACATGACTCTACAGCAAAATTCCTCAAGTTTTGATGAAGGGAATTGGATATTTTTAATAGTTTAATTGCATTTGTTGCAATTAAACTATTGCAATTAAATATTATTGCAATTAAACTGCAAGCCATTTAATATCATCTGAAGAGTAAGAGATATTGTGACAGGTCCATCAAAACATGGAATAAAAATTAATTTAAAAAATTTTCAGTAACTACACAATGTTTATATTCATTAAGTATTTCCATTATATTAGCAATTGAGATGTTACCATTAACAAAATCAGACTAAATGAGGACTCTTTCCAAACTGAGGAAATAAGAATATTATGAGAGAAATAAGTTTAATCAAATGAAAAGTAAGGTACTAGTTGAGCTAAGGAAGAAAAAATAGGAGGTAAATAATCCCTTTTCTTGTATATTTCAAATTTCATTATATCATCATACAGTTTGTATTTTAAATCAGGGACAATACTTTTTGTAGGGCTTCAAGTTTCTTCAGTGAGATAAATGGTATTACTCTCGTTTATGTAATATTTCAGGGACAGAGCACCCCAAATTCGAGGGAGAACCATACCTTTAGACTTTTCAACATTACTGCAACAGCACACACCAAGTCTTCCTCCTCAGGGTCTACCAGCTCCACAGGTGCCCTATATTATCAACATCTGCCCTCATATGTTCTAAATCAATGTAGTAGGTTGAAGATTGGTCCACAAGAACTGTGCCACGTCAAATCCGGGGCACTTGTTAATGTTGTCTTATATAAAAAAGAGTTTTTACTCATATAAATACATTTTAAAATTGAAGAAAAGAGATCATCCTGGATTATTTGAGTAGATCCTAAGGCCAAAGACAAGTGACCTTGTTAAGAGACTCACAGAGAGAAAAGAAAAAGGTGGTGGTAAGATAGAAGACTGGAGTTATGTGGTCACCGTCAAGAAAGTCAAGGAATGATAACAACTAAGAGAAACTGAAAGATAAAGGAGATAGTCTCCCTTGGAGTTTTCAAAATTTAGACTTCAGGCCTCTAGAATTATGAGAGTGAATTTCCATTGTTGGAAGCTACCAAGTTTGTGGAACTTATTATGATAGATCTACAAATCATTAAGTACTGAGACTTTGTAAAATATATTTTTGTAGCAGGGATTGAACCCAGGGGTGTTCAGCCATTGAGCCACATGTCCACCCTGATTTTTATTTTTTATTTTGAGACAAGGTCTCACTTAACGTTGCTGAGGCTGGTTTGAACTTGCAATCCTCCTGCCTCAGCCTCCTGAGCCACTGGGATTATGGGCATGTGCTACCATGCCCAAATCTGAGGAATTAGTTTTACCAACTCATTCCCTTTCAACTACAATGGTCAAGGGGGCTAATAAATACCACCTGGAATGCTGATGTGGCATCCCAGAGATCATGAATTAGCTCCAATAGAACCCCCTTAGTTAACTAACTTAATCATTATATAACCATATATTCCATATTCCTAAAAGTATTGGATGATTTTTTAATGAATTCTATCTTAATAATAATTAAGTCTTCATTTCCTGAATGCACAAAGAAAGAGAAATAAACACGACATGCCATAAAATGTGTATTAATCCTTGTCATTATTCAACTATTACCCCCATGTCCAAGTTTTTGAAGTACTTTCTTGATTCAGTTAGAAATACAGTAAGTGTTAGGAGTTGGAGTCTTTGGTAACCTAGGAGATGAGGTCATTTTGATTTACTCATTGTCACAATGATAGCTGCACAGCTAATTCAGAAATATATATCTAGGTTTATAATAACCATGTATATACTAATATGCATATGTACCTCTATAATCTTCACATCATCTATCACTATTCTTATCCATTTAAGCGTGTATCTGCAAATCCATTGTTCCAAGGCATATTATGAACCTGATAATTTCTTTCACATTTAACAGTGTCTAGAAAGTGATAAAGAAGGAAACAAATACAAAGCATACACATATGGCTTTCTTCTTCTAGGCATTATCAACCTTCATGCCATTATTTTTTCCTTCCACATTTCATTTTTACTGGTGCATAATAGTTGTATATAATGACGGGATTTGTTGTTGTATATTCATACATGAATACAATCTAACACTATATTTTGACCAATATCACTTTCCAGCACTTCCCCCTCCTTCCCATTCTCCCACATCCTGATCCCTTTCTTCTACTGCTCTCCTTTTGATTTTCATGAGATACCTGCCTCCACACATTTCCTCTCCTTTTTTCTCTCTAGTTTCCAAATATGAGAGAAAACATATAACCCTTGACCTTCTGAGCTTGTCCTATTTCACATAACTTAAAGGTCTCAAGTTCCATTGATTTTCCTGAAAGTGGTGTAATTTCATTTTTCTTTATAGCTGAATAAAACTGTATTGTGTATATATATACCACACTTTCTTTGCCATTCATCTGTTGATGGACACCTAGATTGATTCCATAGTTTGGCTATTGTGAATTGTGCTAATATAAACATAGGTGTGCATGTATCACTATATTATGATGACTTTAATTTTTTTAGGATAAATACTGAGGAGTGGTATAGCTAGGTCATACGTGGTTCCATACCCAGTCTTTTGAGGAACCACCATACTGATTTCCATACTGGCTGTAGTAATTAACAATCCCATTGAGAGTATAAAAGTCTTTTTCTGACCTTCATGCTATTTAAGTGGCAATGCTGTTGGCCACCTGATCACCCCACATAAATCCATCTACCCCTCCATCCAGTGGTGTTAGTGTACACCATTTCCAAATGCCTATACTGAGCACTACTTCCCTGGAGCTTGGTACATCCTTTGTCTTTGATCTTGTTGTTTAAATGTGTTCCAGAAGTATGTTAGTTTATATTGGAATCCTTTCAACTTTTCTCTCAGGGAATAGGTTGACTTCTTAACAATTATGAAGGAGACATGAAAAAAATATGCCACATAGATATCACTACTACAATGGGATGCTTAGCGATCATTTCTCAAACTAGAGAGGTGAGGAGCTTGTCAAGGTTGTTGGTTACAAAGGTTCTATGAAATCAGATTATTGTAAGTATGGTTACCACACATTTGAAGTTCTTACATATTCCTACCTATTTTTTTAAGTAAAATAATAAGCATAGACAGCCCATTATTTGGTAGTAAGGTAATGAAGAAATCATAAAATAGTGGTGTTCTGCAAGTAGACTGGGCAGGTTCAAATTCCAACTTTAGTAACAGTTCAAATGTAGTAACAGTGTGACTATGGAAGCATTACTTAATTTCTATGTGCCAATTATAAAAAGGTGATGTTTACTTCATAAGATTGATGCAAAGATAACATAACTAAAATAAAGTACTAAACATGATATCCATAGCCTAGTAGGATTCAATAGACCAATATATGGTCAAAGCAAAGTATTTTTGAATAAATTATCTGATAGAAAAGAGTATAAATCTCATAAATATAGAACAATATGTAAGAGTGTGTGACTATATGTAAGTCCAAATCCTTCAATTTCTTGCATCTGTAATTGGGAATTCAGATTTCTTCTATTTTCTAAACAATTAATTTCATTTCAAGCCTTTATTAAACATTGAACCACTGTCTTGAAATTATCTTGAATTCCAAAAGAAAGAAGTCTGAAAAGGATTATTGTACTCTTTGCATTATGAAAGTTAACAATGGAAAACATACCACATGTCAACTGGTTATAATTGTACAAAGAATTTTCTTCCACAGTATTTTCAGTATCCAGTCTCAAGCCTTATAGTAAAGCTTGTTTTCATTATGCTTTTATTGTACACTCTAATTTTATTCTTCAAGAGCATTTATAGTTTTTTTCATAATAAATAGAATGCCTTAACTCTTTACTGCTGCAATAGGAGAATATGCAAGTGTTAATAATGAATTGCCAGTGGCTAATCTTAAGTCTTCCTTCCTTCACAACAAGCAATGGATACCTGCAGGGAGGTGCTGGTGGAAACGTGCTGTGATAACAGCCTAACTCGTAGTCCTTTCAGATATACACTAATTCTACTGTGTTGTGCGATTAAGGAAAGAAAAGAAAGGTTCATGACTCGGAAAATTTAGGTAAGGTTTTTTTTTCCTCTGCTGCTGAAAAGCAGGTAACAAAGCCCATAAAAATGACTCACTTGAAAACTATCACTCTCTCATTTAGATTTTAGTCCTACGCACTCCTGCAGTTAGGAGGGAGATGAGCTCTGATGTGACCCAGTTTGTATGAATCATTTAAGCATTTCTGCAAGTAACTGAAGATATGTACAAGTAAAAATAAAAAAAAAAAATAAATCATTTGGGTTGGTGAGCAGAGTGCAGTTACAACAATAGAGAAAGTTAACACTCTGGGAAGTAATGAAAGAGAAATGGGGTAGAAAGGAATGAATGGAGCTAAGAAAGAGCCCCCCAATTTATGTAGGCTTTATAATCCCTGATGCTAGATGAACATGTGCTTAAAGTCTGAACTTCAGAAAAGAATTGGAAAGAATAAATTATATTCATTCAATGGATTTTTAATAAATGAATGATGTGTACCCAGTCTTGGGATTCTCTAGTACTGACTGAAGTCCTCTTTGTTCACTGAATACTCAGGGTGCCTTGGATGTGTATCTGAATTTTTCATTCCATCATACCAAGGTAGAAGGAGCTAAGGAATATATTGAGGTAATCAAGGGTATCTCAGGAAAGCAAGATCACATCAGCACTAATACATCACATGTTAGATATGCCACTGATCTCTCATTCAAAGGCTAAAAACCAACACACATGAACTAATAACTGGATAATTGAGTCTAAGGAAGGGTAGGATCATTTCAGTAAGCTTTATAATTAGGAAACATGCTGTAACATTAAGACAAAGACAAACACAAATATTATCTCTAACTTCATAGTGTATGCATAAGAATTTTACATTCAGTTCAATTTTATAGATTGCACAGAAAAGTCAATTTTATAGATTTTTTTATGGGAAACTGAAAATACTTAGAAGACAGATGCCAAGTAAATATAGGTTGACACCATAGAGGAAAAACTTATGTTTCAAGAAAACTTATGTTGGAACACAGCATTATGTTGCATAAGGGATATAAAGCACATATTTGACTAAATTATAACTTTTCTTATGGTAGCTATTATTTGGGGGAAGTTGAAAAGGGCAGGTAACATAAGTGGAAGGAATAGGACCTACAAATAAATATTGTTACAAAAATATTTTAGTGCTATCTGCTATTACTTACTAATTTCCTTAGGCTCATTCCCATCCTCTTCATTCATTCCTCTTTCTCTCCCTTTGTCCATTCCTTTCTCCCTGCCTCATTCCTTCTTTTGGATTAGGTCTCAATTTCCATTTGTTATTTGAACCTGGAATATCTTAATTAAATTTTGAGATGAATTCTACTATTGAAGCATCAAGTTGCTGAGTTGCTTTTTAAATGATTAAAAAATGACTTGTCCAGAGCTACATGGTTCAGAAGATTGAATCTGAAGAGAATAGAAAATGCTGTGCTTCTTATGTCACTTTCTATCATTGAAGTACGTGCAGTAGATGCTTCATTACTAGCATTCTCTTCTCTTTATCATTGATGAAGTTGAGCAGCATTAGCCAAGCATGACATATTGGCTCTCTTTAAGCAAACACATCAATCTTGTGTTTTCATGTTCTCAGTTCATTATTGGAGTGATGGAGTGAAGTCATGGCTTCTTTGTGGAGTTAGGATTCAAGTGAGATATAAAATCTGGATGAATGACATTTTGTCACTGTAATTATTTCTGGTGAATAAATGATTACAGAAATATGTACAACTAGAGTTCTCAGTGGAAAATAAAAATCATTTTATCTCTAATGTAGTATAAAATGAAATTTTATTTTTTAACATTATCAGAGTTCTTTTTTATAAAATGTTTTTTCCTAGTATTTTTAGAATAATGAAATACAAATATAATTATTGAAAAGTAGAAATCAGAGGTGAAGGAAATTCAGAAAGGATTAAAGAGAATGAAAATTATTCATTCTTTCTCTGTAGATAACCACTGTAATAATTTTGATATATCCTCCTTATATAACTTCTTTTTTTAGTATAGGCTTTATAAAAATTAGCATTTTCTTATCTTCGTTTTTTATCTGAAGTCAAAATATACTTCTATTATTCTTAAAAATTTGTAATACCCAATATATTAATCTGTGTATTATTTCAGAATATATCTATAGTTAATTAACTTATGAGTTCACATATTCTTAAGGATTTAATGCTAATTTTAGATATAATAGATGGAATAATGACTATAATCAGCACAAATATATATTTCTAATTATTTCTTTAAATTAATTTTAAGCTTTTTTACATATTATTAAATTATTCTGTGACATATACACAAACACAAAAATGAACCATTAACTCTCCTACAAGCAATTCATCTTATATGATACATATATATGATTTAAAAATTCTCATAAAAGAAAATAGAAAAAGAAAAAAAAACTTGCTAATTTGATGAGGCAAAATATTACATTTTAATATAATATACATGTATTAGTTTTTTCAATTAGATTTACTTCTGTCTTATGTCATTGAAACCTGAAATGCCTTAAATAAAATTCCAGCTGGTTTATAGTATTGAAGAGTTGAAGTTGTAACATATACCTTTACCATGTTGTGTAATATATGTTTAAAATATTATAAAGCTATAGTGGACCAGGATAGGAATGTGTGAGGGGAAAATCATGGTTTTCTCTATTATCTGGGTCATAGCGTAAGTCACACAGGAGTTGTCTGTGTAGCAAAAAATAAAAATATGACAAAATCATTTAAAGAGATGGATCTCATAAATTTGGCATTCCCAGATACCTAAGTAGTTCTTTTCCTGGTAAGCTGATTAATTTCTCTAAAGACATTTTAAAATAGAATTATTGTTATAAAAATTTTCTATGAAATTATAAAAGAACTTCCTAAAGGACTTAATTTTCATAACATCTATCAAGTTGGTGTGACAATAACATAAATTTGAAATATAGCATATATCCAGGAATCATGAAAAAGAAATATGAAAGTCAAAAAGAAATAATTAAAACAAAGATTAATCAAATAAAGTTGGCAATTATATCTCAGGTCATTGAGAGTACTTTTGAATAAGATTAGTGAAGCATTGTCAATGGCTTTAGAGGAATATAGGAACTGGGAGAAGTTCCAGAAGATGGGCAATAAGCTAAATTGAATAAGAAAACTAAATTCGATACTGAAAATCACAGACCAGTGAGTCTGAAGTCAATATATGAGAAGTGTGTAGAAAGCACTGCTGAAGAATGCTTTAGTATTACAGAGAAAATGAATCAGCAAAACCTTGGACCCAAGTCAATGGACAATGAACAAGCCATTTTAGACTAACTGTCCTAATATTTTATACAGTTTAATACTATTCAATTTATGTATTATTAGATCAGAAATACAGTAAGGAAATAATAGTTTAGCACAAGTTAGGAACTTGAGACAACTTCATATACTATGTTTATAAATAATATGGAACAATAGCAAATAGATGATGTAAAAATTATGTCACTGTGAATATTCTTGTAGAGTATTTTAAGACAATCTAGGAAATGCGATAGGATTATCTAAAGGGAAAATCAGGTTTTAAATTTTATTTTCTCATACTGTATTACATAGAAAAAGATTATTGATAACAATAGTGTATTGAATAATTTAAAAAGCTACAAGAGGAATTCAAATGTTCTCATCATAAAGGAATGATGATATGCATAATCTAAATATCCTGAGTTTATCATCATGTCACAAATAAATGTACCCCACAGAGATGTATAGCTGTTATTTACTAATTACAATGTTTTTAAATATTAACTGAGAATTTGGGATATATTTAGTTCATAGAATGCTTGCCTATCAGGAGTTCAATTAAAAAAGTTAATTGAAAAAGGAAATATTAAGAAATAAGCCAAATAGGTGTTAATATGAAGGAAAATTAATAATAAGAAGTCTTACAAAATATTATGATAAATATCAACATTTTATCAATAATTTGGACTATAGTATGTTAGGCAAAAATAAATATCAATTTTAAAGTGTTAAACTACTTGGAGATTATACTGATCAAATATGATTATATTTATGCATTTACTTATTGATTGAAAAATTATGAACTAGAAGATAATGATAGACTAAAGAGATGATTAACCCTAAGGTGATGATTTTTTTTTTCTCAATTCAGCTATTCCTTTTGACTGGAAGTTTGAGTTTGGTCCTACTTGTCTTAATTCATTAAAATTTTAAGTATTTTCCCTAAACTTACCTTAAGCTGATCCTCTGGAAACTAATCCCCTATATAAAGTTCATCAATCTCTCCACAATACCTTGAGAATTTTATTGGTATGCTAGTTTTAATTCATTTGATTTATTAATTGATAACTGAGAAATTGACAGCTTTTAAAACATTTAGCCCACAGTATATGTTTCCATTTATGAAAGTTGGTTGGTGTCTAAGCACAATTTTGTAGTTTCATTGATATGATTTTTTATATTTTGAAGTTTCTTCCTTGGCTAACTGTATTTCTCATTAGTATTACGAATGAGTGTATTTTTCCATTGTATTTCATAATTGAGTTTTATTGCAATATAGGACAGTGTATTGGGTTTTGAGTATTATCCAATTGGTTTATTATCTAATTAGTCCAAATCCATTTTAAGTTTATTGTCTTGGGTTTTTTTAAGGTGTAATTCTATATTCAATATAAAACTCAACAATATCCTACAATTAAATCTAATATAGCCGTTGAAAGAGCTATAGATGAGTAGTAATTATGAAGATGATTTCATTACCTAAGTCACTACTAATTTTTATTTATTAAGTAATATTAAAGAGTTGGCACCATTCTAAGGACTGGCAGTAGACTGGTGAGCATACAAAAATCCCCCTTTTTGGAGTTTATACTTTAGTGATAAAGGACAATCCAAATCCACACTCTTACTGGAAGGAAAAGCTATTACTGGAGGGTTTTGAGCTGAGGAGGAACATGATCTGTCTTTTATTGTTGTTGTTTTAAGTCCACTTTAACATTAAAGCACCACGTGGAGAATTGACTATGATAGGTAAGGTATGAAAGAAAACAGGAGGTTGTTTTAAGGTTTAGGTGATGATGGTGGCATGAATCAAGGTGAGAGTTTCAATTTCTCACTATTAAACCAGAGTGCAAAATTACTATGGATTCTGAATTTACTTGAAAGAAAAGTAATAGGATTTGTTCTACATAGATTTGCATGTCAAAAGTATAATAAGAAAGTTTGGTACAAATTTGAGTGATATTTGTAAATAAAAGGTGACCAATTTTAGATTTCATTTTCAGAACATTTTCATTGTGAGAATGACAGTAATACTATAACATTGCATTCATTTGGATATCATAATTTTAAAGAATTATAGCCTAACTGAAATCTGCTCAGAAGAATGTCTTCATGATGGTTAAAGGCACTGGATTCATACCCTATGAAACACACTTTAAGGAGCAATTGATGTTTAACATAATGACTGGAAGAGTCAGATGAGAAATAATAGCTTTTTCAAATGCATTGTGTCATGTGGAAGGAAGACTAAGCTTTTTATTAAAAAAGCTACCTTTGAGGAGGTAGGAATAGTATTTGATAAGTGGAAGTTAGAAGGACACAGATTTTTACTCACCATATATCTGAATTGTTAATGTCAAACTCTGATCTACTTGTGTCACTGCCTCAGGATGCAAAATTTCTCTTTATTGAAGGTATTCAGCTCTGGTTTAGAGGACAGGGATATTACAGAGGATAGTGCTGTCAAGCATGACCCTTCCAATCTGAAGATATAGGTTGTTCTAAAAAAATATTGATGATTCTATTTTGATGTTCAGAATACTTATAGTGGGCTGTTTAGTGGTATTGTGAAAGTTGGTTATCTTGACAAATTCTATATCGTTATTCTAAATGACTGTCTTTTAAAGAGAGTAGAACTAGAAATAAAACTGCCACAGGTAATATTTATAATGCTTTGTTGCAAATATTTTGGTTTTGTTTCACCTTCCCCCTGCTGCCAATATACTGAATTTTATCTAAAGCAAGGTTCTTTTTAAATTTATTATGTGACATAATAGTTTCCTCAAAATAAGAGCTGTAGGGATACTTCCTAATAAGTTTATCTCCTTTGAATTGAAATGAAAAATGCCAAAGGCACTTAATTTTCCTTTGCTTTGTGTTTTCTTTATATTTTTATTACCTGAATTCGGTTATAATGTTCATTAAATTGTTAAAATGGAATCAATACAGTAATTATCTAGGCAAAAAAATTACAAATCAAATTTTAAATGTTGGCTTTATGAAACTCTCAAGTATCTATATAATTTTGAAAAAAGTTCTTATTGAATTTGCAAAAATATTTGACACAGTATCTTTTTTAATGTGATAATTTGATACTCCTGGATGATAATTATATTTAGAAAATAGCATGTATTTATTTTAGAAAAGAAGTTGAAAAAAGCTATACCTACATGTGATATTCATAGCTGGAGTGGTTTTGTGATTTATGGTTAAAATAATTTTAAAATGTTGATTCAATGCCTTCTTAGAAACTTGATATTCTGTAGTTTATTGAATTCAAAGGTAGGTATATAATTAGTTCTAACAGTAATCAAGAAAAACATTTGGGGTTGTGGATGTGTATCAGTGGTAGAGCACTTGCTTAGCAAGCCTAAGGCTGGGTTAAATCCCCAGCACTAAAAAAAAAAAAAACCACCACCAACAACAACAACAAAAAAAACTGAATGAATGATGACTACTTACCCCAAGTATTACTATTTATTTGCTTTGCCTGGTGTCCATTGAGGATCTAGTAATGTTTAAGGACAGCAATTATATTTACATTTGAAGGAGTGATATCTAGCAAACACCCACCCTAATGGATAAAGATTTCAATATTCTGAAGGAGAAAGAAGACCTAATTATTAAGATGTCATAAACTGGATTTATGAGGATTGAGGTAGAGAAAGAAAGGAAATGTGAGAATCTGAAGAAGAAATGAGGTAAGTGGAAATA
This sequence comes from Sciurus carolinensis, assembly GCF_902686445.1. Lineage (NCBI taxonomy): Eukaryota > Metazoa > Chordata > Mammalia > Rodentia > Sciuridae > Sciurus > Sciurus carolinensis. The sequence goes on along the minus strand of NC_062218.1, from coordinate 90,476,505 downwards.
CTGCCTATCTATATAGTGGTATGTGAGTGAAGCTTATTGGTAATGGAACCTAATGTAATCTAATTACCTTTTGTCCTGGAAGGCAAAGCAAGACTTTAAGTAGCATAGAAATTCTCAGGGTTGAGCAAACTACTCTCTGTTTAGTGTTCTTAAATGGAAGGTCAAGGTCCTAGCAATGCCTACAGGAGATAAATTGTATCATTTTATGAGACTATAACTGCTTGTTTCTAAGAAAGGTTAATCCTCACATTTGACATGCAGTTGTTTTCCAGATAAATTAATGAAAAGTGAGCCAAAGTCTATTTGTACTGAAATTTGAGAAACCTCCGCCTCTTTTATCTAAGTCTGAGACACTCAAGTTTACAAGGCATAGACAAGGAAGAGAATGAGGATTGACAAGATGATTGGATGGGAAAATACTTGTTGTGTTTCAGAAGGGGTAGGGTGGAGACTCTGGACTAGGGGGATAAAAAGTACAGTGTTTCAATTAAAAAAAGATCATTGAAATGAGAAAGATGGAATTGTTAAATGCCAGATCCTATTTTATAAGTTCTCTTGTAAAAGAGAAATGGATATTTCATTTGATATCATTACAAAGATCTGTCCTTTCTCCTTTCATGTATTCTTTGAAATTCATAAATCTGAAGTCCACAGAGAAAGTCCCATCCATGGAAACCAAAGACTACCCTCCTAATATTCAGTCTTTTAGTAGGGCATTGTTTTATTCTCTGTTGCAATTTACTTTTATTTTATTTTTTGTATTTTATTATGTAGTATATAGTACTGAATTATATATAATTATAAATAATTTCCAATCATATGTAATTGTAGATTATATGAATTGTAAAGAATAGTTCAGAAGGATCCTCGAAACTCTATACTTGGTTTACCCCAATGGTTGGAAAATTAGAGTACAATATCAAACCTTGGATGTTAAAATTGGCACAATCTATCTTTTTTATCCACATTTCCACAGCTTTATTGTACCCTTGTGTTTATGCTGTATACAATTTCATCTTCTAGTAGGTTTTGGAATCTACTGCCACAGTTAAGAAACTGAAGTTGCATCGCCTCGAGGATTTTTCCTGTTGTCCTTTTACAGTCTTATTTACTTCCTTCTCATGTTCACCCTATCTTAACCTAACTATCCACAAATAGTATATTCTCCATTTCTAGTATTTTGTCATTTCAATGTGTTTTACTCTTGTAATACTAATATATAACATTTACAGACACTTCTTTTCCCTGAGTAGTTGTAACATTTGTATTCCCACTAGTAATGGTGGGATTATATGCTTTCTCTGCATCCTTAACAAAATTAGTTATTATCATTTTTAAATTTTCCATTGTTAATAAGTGAACACTAATTGCTCATTGTGGCTTTAATTTGCATTTATTCAATGTCTTAAAATGCTAAGTATATTTTCATGCACTTATTTGCCATCTGTGTATCCTCTTCATCTCTTTGGTCTGCTGTCTTGTGGGACTTTTTATTTTAAATTATTTATTTATTTTTAAATTTTTTAGACTGCATTTTGATTCATTGTACACAAATGGGGTACATTATTTCGTATCTATGGTTGTACATTATGTAGATTCCTACCATTCGTGTAATCATACATGTACATAGGGTAATGATGTCTGTCTCATTCCACCATTTTTCATACCCCCCCTCTCATTTCCTTCTACCTAATCTTGAGTTCCTCCATTCTTCTCTCACTCCCCACACACCCACCCCCATTTTATTTACCATTAGGTTATGAGAGTTCTTTATATATTATAGATTCTAGTCACTTGTCAGATACATGGTTGAAAATATTTTCTTTTAATCTGCAACTTGTGTTTTCTGGTTGTTGTGAGCTTTTGTAGAAGAAAGAATTTTAATTTTAAATATATCAAATTTGTCAATTTTTCAGTTCATGCATCATGCTTCCTGTGGCATCTAAAAACACTTTGCTGAAAAATCCTAAAGATTTACTTTTTCTCTAACAGTTGTATGGCTTTATTTTAAGACATGATCAATTATGAATAATTTTTAAATAAGTTTTGAGATTTAATTAAAAGTTCATGTTTTTGTCTAGGTTCAGTTGCTCCAGCACTATTTTTTCAAAAGGCAATGTTGTCTTCATTGAATTGCTTTTTTTACCTTTGTAAAAGCAATCATGATCATAATTGTGTGTACCTGTTTCTAAGTATTCTGTTCTTTTAGCTATATCTATGCATTGATTCTTCTTCCAGAAGCACAAAATATTTATAATTTAATTATAAAGTAATTCATCGATTATTCTACATTGTTATTATTTAGATTATTAGAGTTTATTCAGAGCTCTTAATTTTTATTTAAATTTTAGATTTTCCTATGTATACAAAAATTTTCATAGGTACTTCTGTAAAGATCACATTCAAGGACTGGGGAGATAGCTCAGCTGGTAGAGTGCTTGCTTCACAAGCACAAGGCCCTGAGTTCGATCCCCAGTACTGAAAAAAAAAAAAAAATCACATTCAACAATATATCAATTTAGGGAGGATATATTGAGTTTTCTAATCCATGAGCATGCTTTTTTTTGCATTTATGTAGTTTTTCTTTGATTTCATTCATGAACATTTTATAATTTTAATAAACATATCATAAAATAATTCATTAAATGTGTACCTATGTTTCCATTACATTTGGAGTACTTGTAAGTCATATTGTGCTTTTAGAGTTTTTTTGCATATTTTTATTGGTACATTATAATTGTACACAGTAGTGGGTTGTTACATTTAATTGTGTTTTTTCCCCCTACTTATTTGTAGTATATAGAAAAATGGTTGATTTTTTAACGCATTAATTTTTTATCTTATCTTTCTTATTCTCAATATTTCTATATTTTAATTTTTAGACTCCTTGTGCTTTTCTACATAAACAGTTATGTATATATATCTATAAATATATTTTATTTCTTCCTTTTGAATTCCTTTTTTCCTTTTCTTGCTTCATTTCAGTGAATACGACTTCAAAATTGTGTTGAATAAGAAGGATGAGGGTTTGCATCTTTGCTTTGTTCCCAATTTTAGAGTAATAGCATTTAGACTTTCACCATTACACATACTGTTAGTTGGAGGATTTTAATGCGTTTATTAGGTTGAAGATTTATTGTGCATGTGCATTAGATGGTTTAAGTATATTATACAGTCTTCCCTACTCTTGCCTAATAATCTAATTGTGTGATTGTTGGGAAGAAGTCACATCCAAACAGGAACAAGTAAGAACTAAATTCTCTGAGCAACACTTCCTCAAGGATCAAGTAGTAACAGAATTTGAACAGAAAGGTGGTTCTAGTTCCCCTAAATCTCTGATGAAAGGGTTGAAGCAACACCAAAACTATGTTAGGTGAGTTTATTTCACATTAGTTTTAAAGTAATTGAGTCTATATGTAGTCACAATAAAGACTGAGAAGAACTAGCATGGGTGACATAAACATTGAGTGAAAGAATGATCCACTTGGCCCTCAATAGTCTTAACGCACAATTCACCTTCATCTTCTTTTGTGGTCCACCTACTCCTCCATTTCCCTTCAAGGGGATATGAAGATATGTAGTTCTTTGCTAAGGAAAAGACAATGTGTTTCATATTAGATCTGTAGTTATTTTTGGGTGAACTCTATTAATAAACAGCCTAAGAAATTATTTCATGGAATAAGACCAAGATCTTTGGTGGAAAAAAATGATTTCACCAAAATGTTGTCTATTCTTAAGCTAACAAAAAATAATTTGGCTCATCATTCATCTAATGTTTATTAAAAACCTATTATAAGTTAGACTTATGATTGAGCAAAATTAAGGTATTAAGCCACTTTATCACTAATGTCATTTAAAAGAAACAAAACCTCAATTCAGAATAGTGTTTCTTTTAAGGAAAAAATGTGCTGCTATTGAATATATCTGGAAAAAAAAACTGTCTCATTGATCATTTTAGAAGTTTGACTAAGCTTTTATTCTGAATACACTATTTCTAGTTACATTGCTGAATAACTATATGATCTCGGCTTATTCTTGAATTTATACATTGTTTTGAAATCCACTAGAATGAACCTGACCAATAATGATAGTTTACAAAGAAATCTAATGCCAACTTCTTAGGATAGAACCATTTACTTGACAACTTCCTTCCATTAAAATCTATTTCTATCTGAATCACGGACCCATATAGTTCTTCTTTTCTTTCTTTAAACTCTTCCTCATCTTGAATTTTGGAACAAACACAGTATATTTATATCTTTCTCAGATTGTCAGCATAATTTTCAATGTTCAGTTGATAAGGTCCTTAGTTTGGGAGTTTTGTGTTTATTGATTTATTTAAACTGGTTTGAGTATACTTTTGTAGCCTAGGGATCACAAGTCTTATCAACCAAGAGGTGTAAATGAGGTCACATAACTGTTAATGTGGAAATTCCCCTGGGCTGTTACCTTCCACTTGTACAGTTCCAGGATCCAGGCCCCCAGAAAGGTGGCTCACTATTGCTGAGGCTCTTTAGAAGCTGTTTCACATTTGTTTCAATAATGACTTTGCACTTCTAGACATTGTTACTTTACACCCACATCTCCACAATTGATTTTTATTTAACTCATTTTTTTATCTTATCTTCTATCTGAAGTATATTATACCCTGATTGCAACATCACATTGCAGCACAAAACAATCCAGATTCTTAAAAGTATTACTTTTTTCCCATCATAAAAATTGCCTTCATGGCCAGGTGTGGTGGCACATGCCTGTAAGCCCAGCAGCTCAGGAGCCTAAGGCAGAAGGATTATGAATTCAAAGCCAGCCTCAGCAATTTAGTAAGGCCCCAAGTAACTTAGCAAGACCCAGTCTCAAAATAAAAAATTAAATTAAATTAAAATTGCTGGGGATGTTGCTTAGTGGTTCAGTACCCCTGGATTCAATCCCTGCCACCTAAAATAAAGTAAAATAAAATAAATCTTCATAAAGAAGCCATACACAACCAGTGAAACTCCACATTGGGTAAAACTACAAGAATGTGATCCCAATTAGAATAAGTTATACTCCATTTATGTATATGTCAAAATACACTCTACTGTCTTGTATATCTAAAAAGAACAAATAAAAATAAAAAGGAAGCTGAATCAAAGAGTCTACATATTCTATGATTCAATTAATATGATATTCCATAAATCATAGGATATGTGACTTCTCATGTATTATAAAACTTTACATTTTAAAAAGATACATGTGATTGACTTGGTGGATAACTTACTGTAGCAATGAATTTTGAAGCAGATATATAGTTCAAAATTAAACAAATGCTTTGTTATACTTTAGATTTATAATATTCCTTCAAGGACCCATGTGTTAAAGGCTTGGTTCCCAGCTTGGAATTACTAGAAGATGGTTGAACCTTTAAGAAGGCCTAATGGGAGGTATTAGGTCATTGGGATTATGCCTTTGAAGGAGATACTGAGGATCCAGCTCCTTCCTACCTTTCTTTTCTTTCTGGTTGCCATGAGTTGAACAGATAGCTCTACCACAAATACTCTGCATGATATATTGCCTTACCCTTGGCTCAAAGGTAATGGTGACAAACTACCATAAAAACTTTTCTTTTATATTGATCTTAAAAGTTTCTTCTTTAAAAACCTCTCTGAGAGTACTCTGCCATTATATGGAATTATAAAGTTTACAACTTTACAAAGGCATTTATATGTAACACAAATCTCTCTCATTTAAACTTATCCACTATGGTTTTCCCTTTTACAGAGTTCACAAATGTTCTTTTCCATTAAAGATGTGTGAGACAATTAAGATACCTTAGTCTTTTCTCCTTTAGCCTACCTCCATTATATGATACAATTTTTATTTGCATCATCCTCTTGTCTGATTTAGTTTATTATTATTGCCATTATTACTATTAGCTGCATTTATCCATTACTCACATTGTCTTAAATTTCACTGCCTATTACTGAACACAGTTCTTCAGAAAATCAGATGACAGGAGATTACATCTAGTTTCACTCAAGATATTATCTTAGTATTCATGTACATATTGGCTTTTTTTGGACACTTGTCTGGCTTAATTTTTTGGTAGAATTTGGTTTAATTTTCCCTCTATTCCAGCTTCATATCATTCACAAATCTCATCAATATTCATTAAGATCCTCATTTAAGTCATTGGATAAAGTGCTATCTTAAGGCACAGGATGAAAGATAATACCCATCAAAATTGGTGTGATCCATTAACTGGAAACCTCTGGGTATAGCTGTTCAATCAGACACAAATTCATTCAATTGTATAATCATTCCACTCATATTCTCCTTTTTATTCAAAATGATATCATGAGAGACTTATCTTACTGAACTATGGGATATTTCTTGTCTACTGCATTCTTCTGATTTTCTAGTCTGGTAAGTCTGTCAAATAAGAAGAAGAGTTTAGTCTAATGAAGCTTAGTCCTAGTCAACCAATGATAACAATTCCCGCTTTCTTTTGTGTTGCTTGCAATCAATCCATTCCATTCTCATAACTATCAATTTTGAATTCTCACCTGAGATTGATTAAAACCCTTTGATGCCAGGTGTGGTGGTAAATGCCTTTAATCCCAGTGACTTGGGAAGTTGAGACAGGAGTATCACAAAGGTGAGGTCAACTTCAAAAAGGACTTCTACTACTCAGTAAGAAGCTCCCTCAAAAAAATAAATAAATAAAATGCTGGAGATGGGGATGTAGGTCAGGGGTAAAGCACCCCCAGCATCAATCCCCATTACCCCAGAAAAATACTTGAATTTTGAAATATAAATTTCTTTTTTAAAAAATCAAAATGCAATTTTCCAGTTCCAGTCTTATGGAGGCTTTTCTGTTCTCAATAAATCTTGAAATGGTTTTCTCTCTCCAAGGAATATTTCACAAGTGAAAAGAAGTGAAATAAGTTAACAAGCATTTATATTTTTATTTTATGTAAAAAAATTAACTAATACACACACAAAAATGCTGTACATAGTAATGGGATACCATGCAATGTTTGAGTTGTATAATTTGGATAATGTTTAGATCAGGTTAAAACATTTATTTAGTTTCTCATTTATCATTTTTGAATTTTTGGTGGGGAAAATTACTTCCTTCTAACTGTTTGAAATTTGCGGTACATAGTTGTTATTGATAGCAATATACTGTGCAATATTACCCTGGAGCTTCTTACTCTTATCAGCATCTTAATACCCATTGATCCATCTTTCTTCCCTGTCCCCACTCACTCACTGTTCCCAGCTGCTGTAAACCACCATTCTACTCTCAAGTTCTTTGATACCAACTTTATAATATGCCATATAGGAAAGAGGTCATGGGGTACTTGTCTTTCTGTGGTTTGCTTATTTTATGTAGTGTAATGATCTATGTTGTCACAAATAACATAATTTCATTCCTTTTTGTGACTTAACAGTATTCCACTGTGTATATGTACATTTTCTTTATTCAGTCATCAACTGATGTGCATCTAGACTGTTTCTATTTCTTCACTATTATGGATAGTGTGGTAATGAACACAGAAGTACCAAAGTCTCTTTGACATACTGATATCAAGGAAGAGAACTGTTCTTCACCAGTGTGTTCAAGTCTTATAAAATAGTTTTTAAAAATCAATAAGAAACTAACAAATACCCAATGAAATATTATACAAAGAAAATAAATTTTTAAAAATTAAAATAGAAAAATGGGTTGACTATGCCTCATCTGAAATGCTTGGGACCAGAAGTGTTTTGGACTTTAGAATTTTCACATTTTAGAATATTTGAATACACATAATGAGTTATCTGAGGAATAAGGCCTAAGTCTAAACACAAAATTAATTTATGGTTTATATATGCTATATATAGCTTACAAACAATTTTATACAATATTTTTAGTGCACCTGCATTTTGACTGTGATCTATCACATTAGTGGTGTGGAATTTTCCAAGGATGGGGTAATGTTGGCCCTAAAAATAATTATTTTGGAGCATTTTGAATTTTGAATTTTTGGTTAGGTATGTTCAACTTGTAATTTTTTTTAAATATAAAGTCACACATTTAAACAAATTACTGTTTCTCATCTGTAAAGTTTCCAAAAACTTATTTATTTTTTCAATCAAAAAAGTTTTGACTTGTATGCTTTATATCAGGTTCTATTCAAAAGATTGAGGAGTAAGTGGTATGAAATACAAATATCTTTTTGCCTTCCTGACATTAAATGTAATTCAAAACTAAGGGAAACAAGCAAAAGAACAGATTTTGTCAGTGAAGGTTTTCTAAGAGTGCTTTAAGCTTTGAAGAAGTCATGGCGTGGTAGGAATAGATGCCAGCATAGCCTCTCAGACCTGACTAAGAAGAGCATCATTCAGTTCAGATCCCAGGGATACAACAGAAAAGACACATGGAGACTGAGAGGAAGAACAGTGCAGTCCCTGGGGACTAGTTGAAAGCCTTTGACACAGGGCTGTAAAAAGGCGGTGGTGACTGAAGCACAGTGAATATTGGGGAGAAGGACAGGCACAGAATCACAGAAGGAAGTGTTATTTTGAAGGGGGCGGTGATGAAGAGTAAGAGGATTCAGTTCAAGTATTAAAAAGATGAGGAGTGATGTAATTTGATTTAGTCCAGGGGAAGCAATCACTTCATTGCTATGTTGAGTATTGACTGTAATAGTCAAGTTTGGAAACAGTGTGCTAATAGAGATAGTGATAAATGACTGGATCTGGATATTTTTGGAGGTAGAACTGACAGCTCTTTTCTGATGGACCGGATGTGGAATGTAAAGCAAACAAGAGTGCTGTCCTAAATTATAGGATTTATGCTGAACAACTAGGTAGACTGTGCAGACAACATCTAAGAAAACAAAGATGAGATAAATGTTGGATCAATCTTCCATGTATATTAGTTCTGATTTTTGTTGTTTGAGTTTGAATGGCCCTTTTCCTATAACACACTGTACTTTTTTTCATAAATAGATACTTTTATCATTCTGATATTTAATTTTAGTATTTTCAAGTTTTCTTCTGTTTGCAATATTAACTCTGATCTCTTTGAACTTGGTTATACAATGTGCTGTGTTTAGTATTGTTTTGACCAAATAGTTAGTTATTTCTTATTGTAACATCTTATATACATATTGATATTTTCTTTTGCCCTTACGAATTACACTAACATTTGGAAAAATGTGTGTATGAGTAAAATAGGTCAATATCTGGTTTACTAGAAATGAGGGTTCCTAAATTTCACAAGCAACCAAGGGCACAGTTCTGAATTGCATTGATCTTGTGTATATCAACACTTCTGCTTTAGGATAGTTGTCTGAGCTGCTTATAATCTTCCCTAATCACCTCAGCTTTTGTTTTTGTGCTTTCACAATAATAAATACTTTCCCTCAATCTGGCAAATATCCATTGTGCCCAGAAGATGCCGTAATCCTAAGGTTTCTATTTGCTGTAACTTCAGTATGAAGGTGAACTTTCTATTGAGTCTGTTTTTGAGCATGTTGTTTTTTGATGCAAAACAGAAACAAAACCAAAATATTTAGTATCATATAGTCTCTATCTTCTGTCCTCCATTTTCACTCTAGAACACGCTGAAAAGTCTTATTTCTCTAAATTATAGGTTGCAAGTGGAGTTATGACCAAGATCCTGAGATTTCTCATTACCAGTCCACAAAATCCTGTTGTGGTATTTGTCACCCTTTATTCTTTTCTTATAATTGAAGTTCAGAGCATATAAATGGAGGGTATATTGCTTCTTCTCTGGCAATCACTTTCTTCTATTTGATTATCTAGGTGTTCTTAGAGAAGCAGAGGAACAACAGTCAGTAAAACTTTTTCCTCTGATCATTATATTGGGTGGTACCTACAATGCTTAACAATCTTTTGTATATGTTTCTCTTTTAACATTTTTAATATGTAGTCCCATGTAATGTATTCTCCATTGTGAAAATTTAAAAATATATAGGATTACAGGATTCTTTTCTTGAGAGCTTTGACATCACTGTGGAAAAAACCTTTTCTCAGGAATTAATGACAAAATTGTTTCTTTGTTACTTATTTTTTCAGTGTTGAGGTATGAACCCAGGATTTCATATATGTTGGGCAAGTGCTATACCACTGAGCCACCTCCCCAACTCTGTTACTCATTTCTAACAAATAAAGTTTTCATCATATGTTTATAAAATTTAATAATTTACTTAGTACAGTAAATATAACATTAATTACAAAATGTATGGAAAATATACACACACATTAAATTAATTCACAATATTAACTACAAAGAAAATCAAAAGTATAGAAATTCCAAAAATCTAGAGAGTTTCCTACTTCTTTCTTTTGTTGGGCATCTTTCATAGAAATGCTAATTTTCTTTCAGAATTTAGTTATTAAAAAATTAAAAACTATTTTTAGATTCTTATTAATGTTTTACTTTATGCTCTTACATTATCTGTGACCATATTAAATTTTTACATTTGAAATACTGTTACTGTTAGAAATTTATCTTTGTATTTTCAGTTGAAATTATGCCATATGTATTTATTACATTTTGTTTTATTTTGCTTTTTCATTCCTTATAATAATGTGTGACATGATCCTCTCCTCTACTTCCCTACTAATACTATCAAATTTTTCATAATCTAATGGGAATGATGATATCACTTTTGTTCTATTTTTGCCTTAAATATGAAAGGAAGCAGGATTTTCTCTGCTCAGTTGCATTTGGTGTACTCTTTTTAAATTTTTTATATCTTTAATTATTTTATTTTGCTGATTGTATTCATCAATATCTAAATGTTCTTTGACCATTTTGTTTATAAACATTTTGTATACTATATGTTTGAAATTAGCCAGGCATCTTTATTAAGAAGTTGATACAACTATTATGCAGTATTTATAACATGTTTCTGCTACTTAGGATTAAGACCATGGTGTCATTAATTAAGGGTAATTACAGTGGGGGAAAATGCCATGTTTAATGGCAGCATAATTCCTAAAACAGCTTAAACATCATTTACTTACTTATTTGCCTTATGTTGGCTATAGAGAGTGTTAATTTTTATGAAGAATAATAAATACTTATCATAAGACATTTATTGTTTGATCCATTATATTTTTACTTTAGGAAGTTTAAATGAGAATTAGTGAATTCAAACATATGAACATTTTAAACCTTCTAATAAATAGTCCAAATAAATATTTTTTCTTTTTAATTTCTTCCTTCATTGTTTTCATTGGAAATAATTTAATTGGAAAATAAATACTTCTACATATTACAGTGTTTCCAAATGCATTTTATTTCAATTCAGCTTTTCATAATCAAACACTCCTCAGTTGTTTTAGTGAACAACTTCCTCTATATTTTCATTGACTGTTTAATTTTTTTCTGTTCTTCTCTTTCTGAGCAATGGTACTGCAAATAGTAACTTCGTAAAAATGACATTGCATATTTAATAAATCTCCAGCTTAGATTAAACAATAGAGATTTACACTTGTGTAATAGTTAAGTATGTGAATTAAAAATAATTATGCAAGACTTTTTTATTTCTAGCACTAAAGTATCTGCATCACTAAAACAGGTACTTTACCTGATGTGTTTCTTACTATATTTTCAACTAAATATTTTCTGGCAATTATAGATGTTTAATAGATATTTGTCAAGTTAGTGAACCAATTAATTGTTGGATTTTTACTCAAGCCCTGACTATTTTGAAGTAAATTTTACTCTTACCAAATGTCTGTAGGGCTTATATTGACCGAAAACTGAATCTGTTCTTTTACTTCTACTTCTGGGCATTAAAACTTCTTTAATTTAAAATATAAACAATTGGAAAAATGAACACCTTCCTTTGGGATAGAGGTATATTTTTTAATGGAAATATCGTAATGGTTAATACATGGGGAGGGAGCTGTGGACTCTCCTGGTGTCATTGCTTTGTAGTCCTGTGAATAGCTTGTCTTAGTTTGTACAGTCACACACTATGTCATACTATGGCATCGCCACATTGAGATGGTTGCAGTTTACAAACAGAGAGATCCTAAAGGCATCTCTAAAGCAGGGCTTCAAAGATTCTAGACTCATGTGTAAACTCACAAGCCACAATGTGGTATTCATTACATGCAACCTTAAGAGCTGCTCAGAATTGTGACTGGTTGGCATGCTGGCATTTGATGTTCTGCATAAGTTACAAAATGCAACTAGAAATGCTGTTTAATGTTTTGAATCACTACTTTTATTATGCAGACTTTTTTAAAGAATGGCCTATACAATAAGTGCTCTTGATTTACATTAAAATGCAAAAGGAATCCAATATAAAATAATCATAGCCTCATAACAATGTATCTCTAATATCCCTTTCTTCATGCTGAAATATTTTATAGCTCACATAACATGCACACACAGCATCTGTTATTATGCATATATACTACTGTGCTTTCTAATTAGTGATAGGCAGATGTTTTCTTTTATTACTGCTTTGTGATTTAATTTATTCTATTTTCCTTTATTATAAATGTCTTTTGCTCTTTCTCTTTATCATTTACTACTACATTTACTACTTAAATTGGGGGAAAGGGAATATATCCATACATTAGAGTGATGGAACTAATATCTATCCTCACAGTATTCCTTAATTGATTAACTGGATTTTCAAATTCATAACCACTGTACACCAATGGAATTCAGCTGTTCACCTCTATTCATTCAGAGTAAACTCCTTTCGTATGAACAGTACTCAGAATCAAATCATATTAGCTATCAGAGATGAACATAGCCTTGAATATAATAGGACAAAATAAAAATGGAAGAGTGATAATTCAAGGATGCTGCTATTAAAGATACACTACAAATTGTATTCCTTGCTTTCAAGAAATTAGTGTGAGAAGAGCATAGTTCCAAGATTTACAGTGTCTTAAGTTACATTCTTTTAGTTCTTTGTTGAGGGTTATTTTCTTAGTTATTAGTGTTCCTAAAATGAGATTATCACTCTTTTAAAGCCTTGTAGAATAACTGGAAAGGCAAAACAAAACAACAATAAAAAGCCTAAAAGAATAGCTAACATTATTAGAAAAGGGGAATGCAGAGTGTGTTTGAATTGCATCGAAAGCTGTCTTGATACTTATCTGCTTAGAAGGGGAAGAGAAAATATGTGTAGGCTCTCGTGTTCGTATAATGGTTTAACTGAATTACTTTGGTTTGTTGAAAAGCTTATTAATGCTAAAAACTTCCAGGGATTCTCCTCAAGGACTATCTGCAATGTTATATTGTTGCCTAGGAATTTTATCAACCATACTAACTCTAACTTTACTTATCTCAAGGAATTCTTAAAAACAAAGGTTGCCATAAATTGATACATTAAGAAGAATGTCTAGTTCATTTTTCTTTTTTAAAGTTGTATGTGATGGGACAGGCTAAATTAATGTATATTTGATATTTATGGTAGAGATTATGTAACTCTTTTTGACCAAATAAATCTCCTCAGTGGCTAGGTTAAAAAAAACCTCTTTTTGGGTTTGCCTAATTCTCAGTATAATTTAATTATATCACCACTTGTTTTAAGTTTTACATGTTTGCTGAACATATGGAAAAGCTTTGATATTTTGAGCTTCTGTTTCATTTATGATATTATGCTTCAAAGTTATGAATATTTCATTACATTCCTCAGTCATTAACTATTACTTGAAAATGCAAACCTCTTGTAGTAATTTTTTATTTATCTATATTAAGATTAAAAACTATCTAGGATGTATTAAAAAAATTCATGCATACACTTTAGAAAGTTTTCTCTTAAAGCTCATGAAAAATTGGTGTTTTCTGTCTACAAAGAGAAGAGTGGAAAAGCCCACATCATCTCAGACTGCTGAAAACAGTGAGTTGCAACTCTTATAACTACAATTGTGCATGTAAATAGTTGATTCAACAAAATTGTTTTTTGATCTCCCCAACCAATATTTGAAAAATATTTCTATTTGTGGGTTTTTAAATTTTTATTTTTAATGGTAAATTATGATTATACATAGTAGTGGGATTAATTATGCCATATGTGTATATGCACCTAACATAATTTGATTAATTACATCCCATACTACTTTTCCTTTCTCGCCCGTCCTTCCTCTTCCTGATCTACTTGCTCTAGTCTACTCATCTCCCTCCTGTTATTATTATTAATTTAATTAGTGAATTTTATTTGTATACAAAAGCTGGATTCATTGTGATTCAACTGTACATGGACATCAAATAATGTGGTATATTTTGTTTCCTAGTACTTCCACATACCCCCCTCCTCCCTGCCCCTCAATTTCCTTCCTTTACTCTGTTGTTCTCCCTTCTGTTGTTATGAGATCCCCATTTTTAATTTCTTTTGCACTCTCTCTCTATAGCTTCCACATAAGTCAAACTCATAAACTTATAATTTAATATATTCATATGGGTTTATTTTTTGTTTAGGTGGGCTAGGGAAGGTTTAGATATGATCCAGGTATTTGGAAACCATTACAGGCAGTTTCTAATGCTGTCTTTTAAGATTTTATCAATGTGTTATTATGATTTTGAAAAGCTCTGGGACCAATCTAGTTAATTGTGGCTGTGCAATGATAACAAAATAATGAAACAAATCGGAAGACTGTTCAGGTATTGAACAGTGCCCCAGTATTTGCTATGATGATCTGAGAAAAAAAGTTGAATTGGACCGAAATAGCAAATTTTTACAGCACTTTTAAGATCTCAGTTTTCTGTTCATCTTACAAGAATAGAAAATGTTAGTGTCATGTGGGTTAAAATACATTAATTCCACATAAAGCACTCTACAAAAGGAAAGGATATTTGATTTGTATGGCTTTAAAGTTTTAACAGATGAGTCTATCCCTGTGAGACCACAGACCATTTACCATCACTAGATTGATTTCTTTCAATGCTGAAGTCTTGATGGTACTTTTCTGTACAGTTCATTGTGAATAGGATGATACTTCAAATACACATTAACTAAAGAGTCTTCAGAGGCTGTATTAAAGAGATGAAACTGAGTGGCAGAAGGATAGTAGCATTTAATAAGAAGCAAAATCCTTGATGAGGTTTATATAAATAATGATAATTTCTATGTTTTTTATAAGCATCAAAATAATCAAGTATCTTTCTGGTCACTGCTATACCAATTTGTTTGAAGAAAGTAGTTTTTAGAGTTTTTTCCCCAAATTGTTAAATGTTTATTCTGTATTTTTTTTCTAAAGTTAGTTGGTAAGATGGAGTCATTTGCAAGAGAAATATCCCATGTATCAACTGATATCAATTAAAGGGAACATGCATTAAAAATCGAAATCTAATTTCCATTATTATTTTTTATGTTGTAAATTTAAGATTTAAATTACATGGGAAAAATAGGAGAGATGGTAGTGTAAGATAAAACATAAAATGAAACAGTTATCTCTGGATGTGGGAATTTTACATTTGTTTTATTGTTCTTTAACATTTTTCCATATTTTCCATATACTTAACTTTGATATCAGAAAACTACATGAAAATGTGACCATTTTAAGGAGGAAATAGGAAAGTTGTCTAACAGAATTTCTATCTTAAAAAGTGACTTCTAAGAAAGAGGATTGAAGACTATAAAATTCCTTTTGAACAGAACCAAATAAAGCAAATGAAAGTGGGAATCAAATTAATTTTAAATGGTAACCATTCCCAAGTTTGTTTATATCAAATAAGTTGTTCATGGTTCAAAAATTAATTTAAACATTATCTTATGGGTTGTACTCTGATAATAAAATTAAATAATTTTCTATTTCATTTTGTGTTGTAAAGTATATATGTAATGTGTAGTGTGTATGTGTTTGTGCTTGTGTGTGTGTGTGTGTGTGTGTGTGTGTGTGTGTGTGAATAGTGGTGGGATAGGGCAGAACTAAACTTCTCAACTTTAGTTTTCATCTATTTGGTACTTTTTCATTTGCTGTGCTTCATATTGATTTTGTCCTTTTCTGAACATTTTTTTGTGTGTTTATGTTCTGACCTGCCCAAATGGATAATTTGTGTGTAGTTTATTTTCCAGTGTATACTAGCTTGGTCTTCACAAAGACAAATTTCTTAAGGTTCTGATACCCATTTGATTTTCCAGTTTTTCTTCTATGGTAGGTACTAAAACAAAAATGATAAATAGACTTAACAATATTTGGATGTGATGTTGATTTATTATGGTAATATACATAGAGGTCTACTCTCCAGTGTAAAAGTAAAATCTTTTTCAGTTTTTCAGGAACACTCACTGATTCACTGTGAGTTCTATAAAACTATCCATTACATAATGGAATTAAACTTCATGATTCTTAAAATCTGATTGAGTTTATTCTGACTTAAAATTAATCCTGAAGAACAGTCTTTTTTCAATTAAATTCATACCAGATAGGAAGAAATGAAAACAACTTCAGCATACTTTAAAGTTTCGCCAAATTATTAGAGGAGTTATCCCTACTTTGAATCAATGGCATTATGTTATATCAAATGAGTGAACATATCAATAAACCCAGAGGAATGACACCTCACCCTTATGAAACCTGGAGTTTACTATATGAAGTAGTATCCTTGCTATTTTATTCCCTGCTCCAGTGTCTGCCTGTTATTAAAGACCCAGTTTCATTCCATAGCAAGTTAGCTATCAATGTTGCTTTTGGAGATAAGTAGAACAATTGATCTCTCTCAATCAATGATTTTCCACATCTCTTAAGAATTTTGAACTTCAGAAAACAGAAAGACAGAAAGCTGTCAGGCACTGTGAGCAGCAGAACAATTCATTCTAAGCCATTTTTACTAAGGAAGAACCTTTCTTAAAACCAGAGAGGAGACATATGGTGGTGATGGACACTGGAGAGTATATTTCTGTTTTGTTGTTTTGCTTTACTGACTCAGGATTTCTATATTGGAGAAGTGATATTGGATGAGCACCTTGTAAGTAGAGCTGAATTACACCCTTTGGCTCCATGCCTGGAATGAGACCATACCTTGGATGGGTCTATGAAAATCAATCATCCCTTGGAATCCAATGTTGATCAGAGGATACAGTCTCACTTGAAGGGTAGTTGAGGGAAGTTCAGTCATTCAACAATGCCTGTGTTCCTATAGAGAATGTTTAGAGGAAACTTACCTGCTAAGAAGATGAATAAAGTGGGAAAAAAATAAAACTAAGTTAAGTCAACAAAAATAAACCAGGAAATTGATAATTTTGAAATTTTCTATTTCAAGTCTAGTTTATTACTTAAGAAAATATATTCTTAAAACCTAAGAAAATTTTACTTCTAAAAAGTAAAAGAGTAAATTGAAAAACAGCATGAAGAGATAAAAATTTTCAGCCTAAGACTTAATGGTAAAATTTAAATTCATGTAGAAAGAAGGCAAGAATGAAATTTTCTCAGAAATACTAAATCTTATAAAGTACAACACAGAAGAACTACCGAATTATAATTAATTGACAAAAAAGGAATCAATGTAAACAACTCAAGAATTGAGAGGAAAAACCATGAGTTCACATAATTTCAGAAGTACTAGGAGAGTACTGTGTGTATGTTTGCGTGTGTTTGTGTGTATGTGTGTGTTGGGAGCAGGGTAGGTGGGGAGTGTGAGAAAACTGGCCTACATTACAAAAGCAATCATTGAAGACTTTTTATTTCTTTTATATTAGAATAAAATATGGATTCAAACATATATATTAAGAACATATTAAGGAAATGGAAATCAATAGAGAAAAAAGAAAAACCTAAAGGGAAGTATTGAAGTAATTGCAGATTATGGCAAGAGTCCTGTTATGGACATTACTCATGCTTATGACTGACCTTTTAACCAAATTCATTACTTTGATGGTATAAGGTGGGATCTTTGAGAGATAATTAGGAACAGATGAAGGTAAGGAAGTTTGAGTACTCATGAATGGATAGCTGTGCACAGAGAAGTCCCAAGAGAGCAAGCTTCTCCCTACAGTGTAAACAGAAAGCCAGCCTGCAAGCCAGCAGAGGGCTCTCATCAGAGCATGACAGCCCTGTACCCTAATCTTGGACTCTCACGCTCTAGCAGTGTGAGAAATATAAATTTTCTGTTACATATAAGCTGCCCGGTCTGTGGTAAAAATCAATGTATATGTTATTTACAAGTAAACCTGAAACCAAATGACAGAGACAGAATCAGTAATTGTATGATGGTACAGACAAAGACAAAAACATGGATGTTGATAGTCTATGCAGATTTTCAGTCCTAAGTGAGAAAATGAAATATCATTTTATGTTGATCGGAGATGCTATTTGTGTTAGGGTGGAATTAATAAAAAAGTGATAAATTTTTATTACACTGTATGGAAAGCTAAATTCTAAGAGGACCTCAATGACATTTGACCTTATATAATAATCTCCTCTCTTTGACTATGCACAGAATATGAATCTGTGCAAAAGTAGAGTAATAAAGTAATTATGGTCCCAAATTAATTGATGTTAAGGTTGAGAGGCCCTGACCAAACCAGGCTCTTAAAACAAACAAACAAACAACAACAATAAAAATCTAGGCTTTTTCTGGAAAGAGATTCAAGGATTGAGAGAAATTTGGTACCAGTGAGATTCTCTGTTACTGGTCATGTGGTAAGGAATGTGGGAGGCATTAAAAGTTATGAGCAGTTCCTACTGACAGCAATAAGGAACCAGGGACCCCTGTCATAAAACTGCAAATATCTGAATGCAGCCAACAAACGAGTGTGAAGCTGAATTCTTGTCTAAGCTTCCAGAAAGGAATGCAGGCAGCTCACACTCTGATTTCAGCCTTATTTGATCCCGAGTACAGAAACCAACCATATCATGTTTAAAAACTGCTTAGCAATTTGAGAGTTTTACTTATTTGTTAATTTGTTGGCCAGAAGTAGTTTTCTCCATTTTTCAGTCCTGTGCATATCTTATCACATGTTCTTTTCACTGTAAAGTAATAGAATGCTCAGATAATTTTAGAAAGTTGCTTGCTGCAGACGATGTACCTAATATCTCTCTTTTAATAAGTTCATTTATTTAAAACTAAGTCAACTAGCAAAGACACAAAGACTAGAAGGAGAAGGAGGAGGGGGAGTGGGAAGAGAAGACAGAGGAAGGAGGAAAGGAAGGACAAGAAAAGGAAAGGAAATCCAATGTATCATAGTCTCAGACTGAATAAATGTAACAGGTACAAACCTACAGAAGTCAAATTTCAATGATTGAACAGTCTCCAGTTGTGCTGAGTTTTGTCATCAAACACACAAGTGTATGCCTACGATCACAGTGGTGTGACTCAGCAAGACAATGTCGACTGGCCAGTACAACAACTTTCAAATTTTACACCATGAACCAGTTTTCTGTTTGGTCTTAAATATAGAATAATTAATTAATTAATTAATAGCAGAAAAAAAGAAAGAATTTAAGTATAAAAAAATGAAATTTTTAATTGCTAAGTTTGTGGCAATTGCTTTTATGAAAATAGAAGGTTAATACATATACAAATAAGTATTAAATGAGTGGATTCTGGATAATTAAACAAAGTTAGCAAGTTATTGAGCAGAAACAAAAAGGACAGGAGGGAAATTCTGAGTATTTGCATTACAAAATGATGAATTAAATCCCAATAACATAGAACTTACAACGCAACAACAATTAAACTGTTCATGAGCACTCCTAGTTGACTGGTTACCTGGTGTTTATTCAAGCTAATGGTACTAAAATTAGAAAAGTACCAACTTCATAGTAAGAACAGCAAATGATACTGCATTTGGGTGTAGGTTCTACAGGTGTTTTGGAGGGGTTTTCATCATTTTAAAAAAAGATGAGATTATAAGGTGATGGTTTTGGATTCTTGGGATCCATAAATATTCCTCATCTCCTGTAGGTAACTATGTGAGACTGGTTCAATATTGTTTTTTCCTCTCATGTGGTGCCATGTCTTCAGAAATGAAACCTTAGAAGTGGTAATTAGCAATATTAAAGTACCTGCTGAAAAATTCTGTTAGGTAAAAATTCAAAGATAAAATAGTTGCAGACTTAAGAACACATTTTTCCCCTAATTTTTGATAGATCATTTAAAAACAAAGACATACAATGTACAAGAGTAGAACAATTTGATAAGTAGACTTTTCTTAAGAAATTATCTCCACAGAGAATAATCACAAGCCTACAAGGAAAGACAATAGCCTAACATAGAGTGTTAGCAGGTGCTTAGAAATGTTGCAACCATTCTAGACCACTAAAAAAACTAATAAGTTGCAAGTAGAAGGTATATTTAAATATTTTCTATCATCATCATGAAATAAAGGTAGATTAAAGAAAACAATATCATTTAAAACTAAAAAATCTTATATCTTAGATGAGAACTTTTAATAATTAAATTTTATTTAGAAATTAATTCAATTTAATGTTATAACTCAAAATGTATAAAATGTGACAAACTATATAGATTGAAATTAATATACTTATTTTATCTTATAAGGTATATTTTATTATTTAATATGATAAATTAATGAAATAAGCATGAAACAAGTAGAAAATTCAAATATGCCAAAGGAAACTAGAAATATTACTAATAAACTTAAGAATTTAAAATGTGTTTTAAAGACAGTGAAAGATGACATCAATGTATGATTAACAAATCTATTTCTTTTAAAAATAGATCAAAGTATAATTAACAAATCTATTTTAAAATAATAGGTTCAAAAATACAGAAACTCAAGACAAATCAAGAAATATTAAAAGAAAATACAATGTATAGTTTAAAATCATAGAAGTGAGCATAGTTCAAAATAGGGTTCAACGTTCAAGATTTTGAGGGATGTGTGGATACTAAGGATTGAACCCAGGAGCCTTGTATATGGTAGGCAAGAGCTCTACTACTGAGCTACCTCTTGTTACAATTTTATTTTAGGACAGTATCTTCAAGTTTTCCAGATTGGCCTTGAATTCGTAATCCTCCTTACAGCCTCCTGAGTAAGGAAGGGATTACTGACATTTGTCACATTATTCAGTCAAACTTGTAATTTTTAAAATGTTAGTTCCTTTAGGTTATTTGAAGCAAAGATTTTCATTGTTAGTAAAGATGAAGAATTGCTGTATTACAACTGGAAAAAATAGCTGAAACATACTACTTGTATATTTCTATATTTTGTGTATCACTCCATTTACCAATTTTAATTTTAAAACTTCTTTGAGAAAACTATATAAGAAGTGGAAAACTAGGGGAAATGTGGAGTTTTTTGTTATAAGATTTTATAAAATATTAATGAAATTTTGCTTCAGAGACCGATTATCATTGTTAAATTGTTATACATGTAGTACTTTTAATTTAGTGAATTACATTAAGCCAAATTAAAATGGAAATTTTCTGCTCTGTACAACTATCTTTATATTTGCTGCAAGATTCCACCCCAAAAAGATTTACCTTCAAAGTAAGTCAAAATACACATTCCTGGGCTTTATTTTGAGAAATTCAGATTAAATTAGTGTGGGGTAGAGTAGGAGTTCTTTATTTTACTAAAAGTCTTCTAGTTACTCTGAGACTGCTCATGGATCACTTTGGAGTTTTGGAGAACAGATGTGAAGCAGAAAACAGAAGATTCTTTCATCTTCTTTCTCCAAACCTTGTAACAGCATCCCTACTTACATATCATTTATGTAATTTAGTAATAATATAGATAATATTTCAGTTGATGAAAGAGATGCATGAGTAAAAACTGTCTGAATATTATAGCATTATTTTATCATAGGTAGAAAGAAAAAAATCAGAGATGATTGCTGTATCTTTATAGAGAGCCCTGAAATATGACCATACTTTCTTAAAAAGCAAAGCTGGAACTTAATGATACCAGTGCATTTGTACTGTATTCTGGAAAACCAATTTTTGTTGTTAACAAAAATTTTGACTCATACTAAATTTTAGCCAAGTCACAAAGAAACATAACATAATGAATAATCAATAAGCAAATCCTCTTTGATTTTCTTCAATAAATTTTTAATTTATAATTGAGACATTATAATACTTTTTCTGACTATTATGGAGAAAGTAGCAAAGAAAATGTCACTCACCAGCAAACATCAACAAAAAGATAATCCATAAAAATAGTAATTTCTTCCGAAAGTATTCAAGAGCTATAATTGCAAAGTAACTAAGGAAATTAAACTATAAAGAGCGACATTTCCTCAAAGATCTTGAAGGAAGAGGTAGCCACCATACAAGCAGGTTAAGAAGAAATCACTTACAATATTAACAAGTATTTAAAGTCCTGGGTGTAGGCTAGTATGTTAGTTTTGAAACCAAATCTCAAGATTCATGAGAGTCTGTATTTACTCACACTCAGCTCCCCAATTCTCCCCCAGATTCTTACAGGAAAAGTTGTGGGCAGGGCAGGAAGTTGGTGAAGGTTGCCTTGGGAGCTCAGAAGGGATGCAGGAGGTAATCAGCTGGCACTGAAAGATAATAGTGACCTCCATCTGTCTCTGGACCTACTCTAAAATGAAGCAAAAGCCTAATGTCATTGGGTATAACCAGCAAACTTTTATTCCTAGGGTCCTAAGATTCATTGCTCCTGGGACAAGGTAAAAACAGAGATTCTCTACTGAGAAGGATAAAGAAATCCTTATTTAAGGAATGAAAAACTGTAGCCTGCTACTTCTGAGAGGTCAGGAAATTTCCCCCACCAAGAACACCACAGAAACCAGGCAGCAGTTGGCTGTCATCAGGAGAACAGCAAGAGCATAAAGAAAATACAAATCCTGAGACATGCCAGGAGAACAGAAGCCAAGTGCCCTTGCTACCCACTCAGGTGAGGATACATTTAGTGGCACAGCTATTCAGGAACTGCTAAAGCCTGAAGGTGGAGCAGCATCCCTAAGAACCATCTAGAATCTGAAGACCCATTCTAAAGTGACAGCAGGTGTCTCTAAAAATTCAGATCCTATGGTATACTAATGGAAAGGATAGAAATAGCAAAGGAAATCCAGTTAATTTTCTGTTTTGATTCAATGTCCCCTTGTAATAGCCCAAAAGGAGCTGAAGTTACCTATTAACAGGTATAAATCGTATTTAGTGTGGTCTTTTCTATTCTTCTACATATAATGTTGGAAATCAACCAAAAATTCTTAGATACAACAACAACAACAAAACACATGAAAAACAATACAAAGGACTAATTCAAAGCAATTGAATTTAGAGATGTCCATTATTAAAACTATCAGATAGGGATTTTAAATTCACCAGGGCAAATATATATGAATATGAAAAGAAAAAGAAATGGGTAAGATGGGTAAGCACATGCATGAACATGCAAACACACCCAACTACACACACATACACCATTATGGCACATATGTCTATGCACGCACACACACACACACACACACACACACACACACATGCACATACATGCACTGTTATGGTTTACATAATGTGGAATGTCCCCTAAAAGTTCATGTGTTGAAAGTTTTATTCATAATGCCATAATGTCCATAGGTGGGGCTTTGGGGAAGTGATCAGATCATAAAGATTCCAACCTTATCAATGAAATAATCCATTCATAACTAAATGGGCTGCTGGGAGGTGGCAGAAACTGTACACAGTAGTACAAGGTTGGAGGAAGTAGTTCACTGGGGGTATATTCTTGGGTACTATATCTTGCCCAAGAAACCTCCTTTACACACTCTCTCTCTCTCTCTCTTTCTCTCTCTCTCTCTCTTTCTCTCTCTCTCTCTTTCTCTCTCTCTCTCTCCTTTTGACTGCTGTGAGCTAAGCAAAATTTTTCTTTCATGCCCTGCCATAATGAAATTTGATTTACCTCAGTCACAGAACAATGGCATAGAACAAAAACATCCAACTGACCATGGTGTGTAATCATCAGTCAAATAATTCTTTCCTTCTCTAAGTTGTTTTTCTCAGGCATTTGCTACAGAGGTGAAAAGTTGACTGTCTCACACACACTCACAAACACCCACAGTAAAAATGAGCACCCAAAGTTTTGAATAAAGAACCATTTTAAAAAGGACATGGTGGCCTGGGATTGTAACTCAATGGTAGAGCACTTACCTAGCACATGTGAGGCACTGTGTTTGATCCTCAGCACCACATAAAGATAAGCAAATAAAATAAAGGCATTCTGTCCACATACAACTACAAAAAATTAAAATATAAAAAAGAACATGGTAATGGGGGAGGGGAAGGAGGATGGGAGTGAAAGGCAATAGAGAAGGGGAGGATCATGAACTGAAATTGAATTCCATGTATGTATGAAAGTGTTGGGATGAATCCACAGTGTATAACTATAAAGATCTAATAATTTTTTTAAAAAGAGGACATGTCAGATCATCATTAGATATAGTGGTTTCTATCACACCTATCATGTATCTGCCATGTAAATTGAATATATGTGTTTCTTTATTTTATTTTATTTTTTTATTTTTTTTATTTTTTTATTTTTTTATTTTTATTTTTTTTTTTATTGTGAACAAATGGGATACATGTTCTTTCACTGTTTGTACATAGAGTAAAGGCATACCATTTGTGTAATCATACGTTTACATAGGGTGATGTTGGTTGATTCATTCTGTTATTTTTTTCCCCTTCCCCCCACCCCTCCCATCCCTCTTTTCCCTCTATACAGTCCTTCCTTCCCCCATTCTTGCCCCCCTCCCTAACCCTCACTCTAACCCTAAAACTAACCCCTCCCACACCCCATTATGTATCATCATCCACTTATCAGCGAGATCATTCTTCCTTTGGTTTTTTGAGATTGGCTTATCTCACTTAGCATGATATTCTCCAATTTCGTCCATTTGCTTGCAAATGCCATAATTTTATCATTCTTTATGGCTGAGTAATATTCCATTGTATATATATGCCACAGTTTCTTTATCCATTCATCAACTGAAGGGCATCTAGGTTGGTTCCACAATCTGGCTATGGTGAATTGAGCAGCAATGAACATTGATGTGGCTGTATCTCTGTAGTATGCTGATTTTAAGTCCTTTGGGTATAGGCCAAGGAGTGGGATAGCTGGGTCAAATGGTAGTTCCATTCCAAGTTTTTTAAGGAATCTCCATACTGCCTTCCAGAGTGGTTGCACTAATTTGCAACCCCACCAGCAATGTATGAGTGTACCTTTTTCCCCACATCCTCGCCAACACCTGTTGTTGCTTGTGTTCTTGATAATCGCCATTCTGATTGGGGTGAGATGGAATCTTAGGGTGGTTTTGATTTGCATTTCTTTTATTACTAGAGATGTTGAACATTTTTCCATATGTTTGTTGATTGTTTGTAGGTCTTCTTCTGTGAAGTGTCTGTTCATTTCCTTAGACCATTTGTCGATTGGATTATTTGTAGTCTTGGTGTTGAGTTTTTTGAGTTCTTTATAGATTCTGGAGATTAGTGCTCTATCTGAAGTATGATTGGCAAAGATTTTCTCCCACTCTGTAGGCTCTTTCTTCACATTGCTGATAGTTTCCTTTGCTGAGAGAAAGCTTTTTAGTTTGAATCTATCCCAGTTGTTGATTCTTACTTTTATTTCTTGTGCTATGGGAGTCCTGTTGAGAAAGTCTGGTCCTAAGCCGACATGTTGAAGATCTGGACCTACATTTTCTTCTATAAGATGCAGGGTCTCTGGTCTGATTCCGAGGTCCTTAATCCATTTTGAGTTTAGTTTTGTGCACGGTGAGAGATATGGGTTTATTTTCATTTTGTTGCATATGGATTTCCAATTCTCCCAGCACCATTTGTTGAAGAGGCTATCTTTTCTCCATTGCATATTTTTGGCCCCTTTGTCTAGTATGAGGAAATTATATTTGTTTGGATTTGTGTCCGTGTCTTCTATTCTGTACCATTGATCTACCTGTCTATTTTGGTACCAATACCATGCCGTTTTTGTTACTATTGCTTTGTAGTAAAGTTGAAGTTCAGGTATTGCAATACCCCCTGCTTCATTTTTCCTGCGAAGGATTGCTTTAGCAATTCTGGGTTTCTTATTCTTCCAGATGAATTTCATAATTGCTTGCTCTATTTCTGCAAGGTACATCATTGGGATTTTAATTGGAATTGCATTGAATCTGTATAGCACTTTTGGTAGTATGGCCATTTTGACAATATTAATTCTGCCTATCCAGGAACATGGGAGATCTTTCCATCTTCTAAGGTGTTCTTTAATTTCTTTCTTTAGTGTTCTGTAGTTCTCATTGTAGAGGTCTTTCACCTCTTTTGTGAGATTGATTCCCAAGTATTTTATTTTTTTTGAGGCTATTGTGAATGGAGTAGTTTTCCTAACTTCTCTTTCTGAAGATTCATCACTTATGTATAAAAATGCATTGGATTTATGAGCATTGATCTTGTATCCTGCTACTTTACTGAATTCACTTATGAGTTCTAAGAGTTTTCTGGTGGAATTTCCTGGTTCCTCTAAGTATATAATCATATCATCAGCAAATAGGGATAGTTTGAGTTCTTCTTTTCCAATTCGTATCCCTTTAATTTCTTTGGTCTGTCTAATTGCTCTGGCTAGAGTTTCAAGGACGATATTGAATAGGAGTGGTGAGAGAGGGCATCCCTGCCTTGTTCCAGATTTTAGGGGGAATGCTTTCAGTTTTTCACCATTAAGAATAATATTAGCCATGGGCTTAGCATAGATGGCCTTTACAATGTTAAGGAACGTTCCCACTATCCCTATTTTTTCTAGTGTTTTGAGCATGAAGGGGTGCTGTATTTTATCAAATGCTTTTTCTGCATCTATTGAAATAATCATGTGGTTCTTGACTTTAAGTCTGTTGATATGGTGAATTACATTTATTGATTTCCGAATGTTGAACCAACCTTGCATCCCTGGGATGAAACCCACTTGATCATGATGCACTATCTTTTTAATACATTTTTGTATGCGATTTGCTAAAATTTTGTTGAGAATTTTTGCGTCGATGTTCATTAAGGAAATTGGTCTGAAATTTTCTTTCCTCGATGTGTCTCTGTCTGGTTTAGGTATCAGGGTGATATTGGCTTCGTAGAATGAGTTTGGGAGGGTTCCCTCCTCTTCTATTTCATGGAATACTTTGAAAAGTATTGGAATGAGCTCTTCTTTAAAGGTTTTGTAGAACTCGGCTGAGAAACCATCAGGTCCTGGACTTTTCTTTGTTGGTAGGCTTTTGATGACTTCTTCTATTTCATTACTTGAAATTGGTCTATTTAAATTGTGCATGTCCTCCTCGTTTAGTTTAGGCAATTCATAGGTCTCTAGAAACTTGTTGATATCTTCGAAATTTTCTATTTTGTTGGAATATAGATTTTCAAAATAGCTTCTAATTATGTTTTGTATTTCAGTCGTGTCTGTTGTGATACTTCCTTGTTCATTCCGAATTTTGGTGATTTGGGTTTTCTCTCGTCTTCTCTTTGTTAGTGTGGCTAAAGGTTTATCAATTTTGTTTATTTTTTCGAAGAACCAACTATTTATTTTGTCAATTTTTTGTATTGTTTCTTTCGTTTCAATTTCGTTGATTTCAGCTCTGAGTTTAACTATTTCCTGTCTTCTACTACTTCTGGTGTTGGTCTGTTCTTCTTTTTCTAGGGCTTTGAGCTGTAGTGTTAGTTCATTTATTTTTTGAGTTTTACTTCTTTTATTAAATGCGCTCCATGAAATAAATCTTCCTCTAAGTACGGCTTTCATAGTGTCCCAGAGATTTTGATACGATGTTTCTTTGTTCTCGTTTACCTCTAAGAATTTTTTAATTTCCTTCCTAATATCTTCTGTTATCCATTCCTCATATAATAGCATATTGTTTAATCTCCAGGTGTTGGAGTAATTTCTGTTTTTTGCTCTTTCATTTATTTCTAGTTTCAATCCATTATGGTCTGATAAAATACAAGGAAGTGTCTCTATCTTCTTGTATTTGCTAACATTAGCTTTGTGGCATAATATATGGTCTATTTTAGAGAAGGATCCATGTGCTGCTGAGAAGAAAGTGTATTCACTCTTCGTTGGATGGTATATTCTATAAATGTCTGTTAAGTCTAAATTATTGATTGTGTTATTGAGATCTAAGGTTTCTTTATTCAATTTTTGTTTGGAAGATCTGTCCAGTGGTGAGAGAGGCGTGTTAAAATCACCTAGTATTATTGTATTGTGGTCTATTTGGTTTCTGAGATTGAGAAGGATTTGTTTGACATACATGGGTGAGCCACTGTTTGGGGCATAGATATTTATGATTGTTATGTCTTGCTGATTTATGGTTCCCTTAAGCATTATGAAATGTCCTTCTTTATCCCTTCTGATTAACTTTGGCTTGAAGTCCACTTTATCTGAAATGAGGATGGATACCCCAGCTTTTTTGCTGGGTCCATGTGCATGGTAAGTTTTTTCCCATCCTTTCACCTTTAGTCTTTGGGTATCTCTTTCTAAGAGATGAGTCTCTTGCAGGCAACATATTGTTGGATCTTTCTTTTTTATCCAATCTGCCAGTCTATGTCTTTTGATTGATGAATTCAGGCCGTTAATATTCAGGGTAATTATTGAGATATGATTTGTATTCCCGGTCATTTGACTCATTTTATTCATTTATTTGCTTATTTTTGACATGACTTGGTTCCTCTTTATTTGAGAGTTCCTTTAGGATATCTCCTCCCTTTGCTGATTTGCTTCTTTGTTTTTCATTTCTTCTTCATGGAATATTTTGCTGAGAATGTTCTGTAATGCTGGCTTTCTTTTTCTATATTCTTTTAGCTTTTGTTTATCATGGAAGGATTTTATTTCGTTGTCAAATCTGAAGGTAAGTTTTGCTGGGTATAAGATTCTTGGTTGGCATCCATTTTCTTTTAGGGCTTGAAAAATGTTATTCCAGGCCCTTCTAGCTTTTAGGGTCTGGATTGAAAAATCTGCTGATATCCGTATTGGCTTCCCCCTGAATGTAATTTGGTTCTTTTCTCTCACAGCCTTTAAGATTCTGTCTTTATTTTGTATGTTAGGTATTTTCATTATAATGTGCCTTGGTGTGGGTCTGTTGTAATTTTGTGTATTTGGAGTCCTGTAAGCCTCTTGAACTTGATTTTCCATTTCGTTCTTCAGATTTGGGAATTTTTCTGAAATTATCTCATTGAATAGGTTGTTCATTCCTTTGGTTTGTTTCTCTAAGCCTTCCTCAATCCCAATAATTCTCAAATTTGGCCTTTTCATGATATCCCATAGTTCTTGGAGATTCTGTTCATGATTTCTTACCATCTTCTCTGTTTGTTCGACTTTGTTTTCGAGGTTAAATATTTTGTCTTCAATATCTGAGGTTCTGTCTTCCAGGTGTTCTATCCTATTGGTTGTGCTTTCTATGGAGTTCTTAATTTGGTTTATTGTTTCCTTCATTTCAAGGATTTCTGTTTGGTTTTTTTTCAATATCTCTAACTCTTTATTGAAATGGTCTTTTGCTTCCTGTATTTGCTCTTTTAACTGTCTATTGGTGCGTTCATTCAATGCCTGCATTTGCTCTTTCATTTCATCGTTTGCTTCCCTTATCATGTTGATTATGTACATTCTGAACTCCCTTTCTGACATTTCTTCTGCCATGCTGTCATTGGATTTTATTGATATAACATCCAGATTTGTTTGAGGCATTTTCTTCCCTTGTTTTCTCATATTGTTCAGGTATCAGTGGACTGCAGAGATGTTGCAGATTTCCTCTATTGACTTATAATGTCCCTGAAGATTGCTAGTGTATCCCCTCTTATCCTTCAGTAGCCTGAAGTCTTAGAGGAAGTTGATACTTCGGTGTTCCCCTAGGTAGCTGCCTCTCTAGGGGTGGTGGTCTTCAGGTGGGGTATATTCCCTGCTAGAGGGCAGAGGTGCCTCTACTTGTTGACCAATGGTCATCCAAAGGGGAGCTAGACTGCGGGCTAAGGCAATGCCTGTTTGGACCTGTGTCTCTGGTTTTACTGTCTTTGTGGGAAAACCTCACTCTGCGGGGAAGACCCACCCGGTGGGGAGGTCTCACTAGTCCGTTCCCCTCCTAGAGGTTCTCCTCAGTCCACAACTACCGCCTGTGCAGGGCAGCCTTCCCAAGCAGCGTTTCCAGGGGCCTGGACCTACCTCCTGGGCTTGGGAGCCCTGCCCTTCGCAGACGAGTCTCCTTTGGTGGCCCCTCCTCAGAGAAGCTGCCCACAGTCCTGGAACCTTCGCTCCACCCCTCAGCTGGTCTCTGTGTAGCTCTTTCAAGAAAAGGTGCTTAGATCCCCGGCTCGGACCGTGCTTTGCACCTAATCACTTGGCTATGCGACCCCTCCTCTGAAGAGTCACTTGGAGCCTCGTACATATGCTCCAAGCCCCAGTGACCCGTCACTCGTCTCTTCCTCCAGGCAGGTGTTCTGTGTGGGCGCTTGGAGACCAAGCCACTCACTGCGCACCTCCACCTCCTCAGGACAGCCCCCTCCCCGTTGTTCAGGCAGTTGCTGAATCCAAATAGTTCGCCACCCAACTCTTTCTCTGGCAGCCCCCGGAGCCCTGGCAGATTGGTCCAAAAAACCAAAAAACCAAGCGGTGTGCTGCTCGGCCTCCTCTGCAAGGTCTCCCACTTTCCGAGCTCACTGTTCCAATGAGGGTAGATGTGTCTTGCTGCCTGGGCAGGGCAGCCTTCCCAGGGGCCCAGACCTACCTCCTGGGCCTGGGAGCCTCACCCTTCGTAGACGAGTCTCCTTAGGTTGTCCCTTCTCAGAGACGCTGCCTGAAGTCCTGGAACCTTCACTTCGCCCCTCAGTTTGTCTCTGTGTAGTTCATTCAAGAAAAGGTGCCTAGGTCCCTGGACCGGACCTTGCTATGCACCTAATCGCCTGGCTATGCGACCCGCCCTCTGAGCAGTCACTTGGAGCCTCGTACATATGCTCCAAGCCCCAGTGACCCGTCGCTCGTCTCTTCCTCCAGGTGTGGGCGCTTGGAGACCAAGGCACTCACTGCGTACCTCCACCTCCTCTGGGCAGCCCCCTCCCCGTTGCTCAGGCGGTTGCTGGATCCAAACAACTCGCCGCCCCACTCTTTCTCTGGCAGCCGCTGGAGCCCTGGCAGATCGCTTCAAAACCAAGCAGTGTGTCGCACAACCTCCTTTGCAAAGTTCCCCGCTTTCCGAGTTCACTGCTCCAGCAGGGGAGGTGTGTCTTGCCGCCTGGGCAGGGGCAGCCTTTGCAGGCAACGTTCCCAGGGGCCCGGACCTCCCTCCTGGGCTTGAGAGCCTCACCCTTCGCAGACGAGTCTCCTTAGGTTAGAGAATCTGCCCGCGGTCCTGGAAACTTCAATCCGCCATTTTTCGCTCCGCTTCGCTCTATGTGTTTCTTTAACAACAGATTGTTTTCCCATGTCTTGTTTTATTTTGTTCTGCCTTTATTTTGGAAATATCTTGGTGCTTCATGTCACAATATTCCTTTCTTCTTATGGAAACTTTGTCACACAATTTGTCATTTAATCATGCATATTCTGGTAATTTAAATATTAGTATTTGTCTACCAGATTTGATCTAGTTATGTAATAGGTTCCTTAGGATATAGAAAAGATTGCCTTGCTTAATTGGAGGGGACTTTTTCAAGAAGTCTTTCAGTTCAAAGCAGAATTGACCCTACCACTTCTGTGAGAGCATTCCAAATGCTTTGCTGCATTACATTCTTCATCTGTTTGTCAACTTCTACTAGATTTAATCCTTCAAGGACATGGAACACCACTTTATGTTTCTATCTGCAAAACCTAGGACAGGGTCTAGCGTATACTAGATAGATAGTATTTGTGCTGAATGAATGCATGAGTGAATAGATTAATGAAACCTTTACCTGTGGCCTCCTTAGCATTTTTAGCATTGTCCTCCTGAATTTCTGCCCTGCCTCGGTTCAACTTAACTGTCTGTTGCTGGGCTGGATAAAATAGCTGGTAAGCAGGTAGTGTATGAGCACTCATTTTCTTCTCGACAGTCAAGCAGGAGCAACTTCCTTCAGTGTACCAAAAATTCACTGTTATTTTTGTTTTCTTAAGACCAGCAGGATTCAAAGACTTCAGTGTAATAGTTATATTCTTTACTTCCATCAGCATAACAATAAGCTTAGATTTGCTTAGATGCCATTTACTCTAATGTTGATGAAAAGTTTTCTTTATTTCTTTTTATTGCCTGTTTTATGCTTACTACATTTTTCATGGGGGTATTTCATTATTTGGTGGTTAAAGGACTAACTTTTCTTTATCTAATACATACTTTATCTTATTAATCTAAGATTTTTATTCTTAAATGCAAATTTCTTTCTATTTTCCTTTAAAGTCAAAAGTATTGTAAAGAAATTTACTCAGAATGATGAACATTGAATGAAAATATGGAGCACCAGATTTAATGAAGTGCTGCTATGGGGTTGCAGTTTAGAATCTTTTCTCCTTGAATCATGTTAGAATTTCCAGTTAGGATGCGAGAGGTAGTATGAATTTCATTGTAGTTAAACACTTTCTGACAACCCAGGATTTCAATGTAAGTTTGTGCATTGAGTTGAGAAATTTTATATTGGTCATTTTTAATTAGAGAATATTTTCAACATTAGGTCAATTTCTCTGAGAAATTTTAAATTTGACAAGTAAGATTCTCTTTGCCCACCCATCTAAGGTATCCGAATATCTCTTCTGAGATAGATATTCCAATAAATAAATGATCTTGGTCATTGGGAAAAATTATCAAAATTACTATAAGAAGTTACCTCAAATAGTAAAAAAACAAATGAAAAAAATTCCAAATGAGCTTTGAATTATAGTAACGATAACTGAGTCTTCACAACATATTACAATAAATTTTATTCTTTTTATAATATATTATATATTTTAATAGAGATAATTTAGTAAGCATCCATTTAATTCTTGATGTTTTCAATATCAGTTTGTTAAAAATATCAAAGTTGAAGCTCTCATTCTTGTGTTAGTCAACTTTTTGTCCCTGTGAACCAAATACCTCACAAGAACAGCTAAGGGGAAGAAAAGTTTATTTTGGTTTAGGGTTTCAGAGGTTTAATCCATGGTGGGTTGACTCCATTGCTGTGGGCCCAGTGGGAGAGAGAATATCATGGTGGGAGGGCTTGGTGCAGGAGCACTGCTTTTTCTCATGGTGACCGGAAAGCAGAAGGAGGGGGAGAGGCCATGAGGATGATGCACCCTTCTAGGAGACTTCCTTAGTGAACCACCGCCTCCAGTCATGGCCGCTACCTATGTTACTACCCATTCAAACTAACAGTCCATTCAACCTATGATCGACTTGATTGGTTATAGCTTTTGTAATCTGATTATTCATCTTTGAATTAATCCTGTACATTGACACAGAAACCTTTGGAGCAACACCTCATATCCACACTTGTAGCATGTCTGGTTTTCATTTATTGTGTAGCTACTCAATGAACATTTATGTGAGATTAAAAGGACATTATTTCCTGAATTAAATTATCAAATAATGTTGTAAATATCTGCTTTGGCTCAAAAAATGCTTAGAAATTTATATTTAATAAGTAATGAAGTTTGAAGATTGGTAATTTATTTTCCTAATATTTGAAAGATATTAAAATTATGTAATAATTATTACAAGTTAATAGGTTTTCCCTATAGCCTATCAGTGGAGATATCAGAATGGGATTTAGGAAGAGTTAAGAAAAGTTTGAAATTTATTACAAAAACAAAGACTGAACTTACAAAGTTAGTGCTTTGGACATTGTGTAAAGAGGAAACACTGCTGATTATTAGTAATTTCTATCTGTTCTTAAAAAGTTAGGCTATAAAGACTGAATGTTAACTACTCATTTTGCTTCATTCCCATATCTATGTATATTTGAGGACATACTTTCTGTAGGATAATATTATTGAACATTTATTCAATATCTAGGGTATTATATGAGAAACTTTAAAATTGCATTTAACAGATTAAAAAAATATTGCAAAGTATTTGCTCAAACTTTGAGACTATGAGGAAAATGTTTTGCATCTTTACCTCATTATTTCTCAAAACATATTTCATTCATACCAAATAGAACTTTTCTATCTATTCTGAACTTTCTATATTTATCATATTTATCATATATTTCTATATTTATCATATATTTCCTAAATCCCATTCTGATATATCATTATATATCAGCACACTGATATATAATGGCATGATATAGACAGCTTCCTCACTCATAAATGTCCTCTAGATTTTTCCAAGTCAATATAGAGGTGAAATATTTAAATGTAAATACAGTATTCCAGTGTATGATGATAATATGGATATAATTCATAAATGATCAATAATAAAGAAATTCAAAGTCTCTGTCATAAAACAAAGAGGGTTTTTTCTTTTCTTATGATTAATGTTCATCACAGTTTTTCTGTGAATTGTACTGTCTTCCTCTCTGTTGAACTGAGACTGACCAAGCAGCAACCCTGCTTAAATATGAATCTACATCGTGTACAACCATAGAAATGAAATGATGTACCCCATTTGTGTACAATGGATGAAAATATAATCTGTAAAAAATAAAAAATATAATTAAATTTTTAAAAAATAACAACATAAAGAAACAGTGGGGTAAAAATCACTTTAGCTCTTAGAAGTTTACTCCAGAAATGACCCAGGGAATTTAAACTCAAATTTACAGTGGTTCCAAACTTCATGGACTCTGAGGAGTTGAGTCCTACCAGGTTATTAGATAGTTACAATATAGTAATAGATAAAATGTCCTAATACCATAGTTTATATTGTAAATATCTATATTTAAGTATTTTCTTTTCTCTTTATTGCTACAAGCCTAAAATGCAAGTGTTACAAACTTAAGATTTGTTTCCAAACTCCATGATATTTAGTTTTAGTTACTGTTATATTTTATGTATAGTAAAGAAGTAAAGAATTCCTGTTAAAGTAGAATATTTCTGAAATACTGAACACCCCAAGGTGGTGCTATTGATACTTCAAGGTAACTGAATTTACTTTGTATTATGTGCCATTTCAACATAATTTTCTGTAAATATTTAGTAATTTAACACAGCTGTTAATATACCATAATGAAGTATTATTCTATTATTAATATAGAAACCAACAGTAACTATAAAATAATTAATACCTGTAAAAGCATTTCTTTTTAACATGTTTTACTGAATAGTATTGTAGAGACTATTTGCAAGGTAAACTGATGAAATACAGTAATATAAAGTATAAAGCAGCTTATATATTAAAGTACTCTGTTCATAGAGATTTTATTGAAAGCATTGCTTTGGAACAAATTGCATTTTTTCACATTTAAAATCGAAAGTATTTAAGGAATTTAAAAGGAAATTTCACCCTCATGTCAGGGAATATTCACTTATTCATTAATTAGAAATATTTCTTGTACTGCTACTATTAGTTTGGCTTATCATCCATCAAAGGTCCAGGAATATAGTAAGAACTTTGTTTCATTATTGAAAGTAAGTGTAGAATTAGCTCCTGGATTGTGTTGTAATGGATAAAGATGCTGAAGTTACAGATTGTGCTTTGGTCAAATTGTTTGCTGTTGAGTTTTTTTTTTTTTTTTAAATTATTAGTAAAATGGGATTCTAATAGTTGAATAGATGTGGAGAACGTTTTGGAATTTAATTTATGTAAAGTGCTTCATGTGCTGCAAGTTTTTGTGTGCCATATAACAATCATATTTTTTGGCCTTATCATCATCCTCATTATCATTATCTTCATCATAATAGAATTACAGGGTAGATTTTTACTGAAGTTCTATTACATATGGCTCATAAAACTTAGTTTCTGATATACAAAATTTAGTGTAGTCTGTAGGTTCCTTTCTGTTGCGTCGAAATAACTAAACTTTCGCTTGTTTTATTGTCTTTATCTCACCTTTAGCATTCTCTTTCTTTGTTCAGGTTGAATTTTCCACCTAGTAATGTATTTATTTTGGTTAAAGAACCTCCTTTTAACATTTTCATATAACACAGGTTTGCTGATAACATGAATCCTCTACTTTTGTTAGTCTGTTACTTTTGAAACATATTTTCACCTTCCTCTAACACTAATGTGTCACTTTTTTGAGGTACATATTTTTTTAAAAAAAGTTCTATTTGTTCCTCTTTAAGTAATTAATATCTTTTCTTCTCTTGCTGCCTTCAAGGCAGTGTCTTCTTCCATGGTTTTCACTAATTTCTTTCTCTACCTCCAGTGTCCCTTCTCTCTTCTTTTCCTCCCTTCTTTCTACCCTCCCCTCCTTTTTTTTTCCTTCCCTCCCTCCCTTCCTTCCTTCTTTTCTTTTTTCCTTTTATTCAATGCCTTTTAGATGGTGCCAGGAGTGGGTGGGCATTATCTGTCTTCCTGGTTCAACCTCAACCTCAATATACCCTCGTCTCACTGGTGGGCCCATCTCAGTAACACTGGTCCTTCTCTAGCAACAGGAAACTGCTAATCTGCTAATGGTCTAAGCCTAGAATCATTCTCTTGTTTTATCCAAAAATACAAGTTTTTTTTTTTTTTTTTTTTTTTGCTTTCTTACCCCTTAGCTACAGACATTGTGATCTTCCCCTATTATTTGAGACTCAACAACTTAAGACTTTTCTGTGGAGTAGAAGGATCCAGGTGTTCCTTCATGCCCTTTTCTCAATGTCATATCAAATGCTTCCTCCTTCAGGCCTTCATGATGACAGATATATTCTTTAATTCCTTGCCTGCCCTCTGTCTTTCTCTTGGGCCTATGGGGAAGAGCTATAGGTGGTAACATATCTTTTGTGTGCATTGTAGCTCCTTTATACTGTCACACAAGTCTTTAGTGTTGTGGTAAGCATTTTAGCTGAATTCTTCCTGGGTTATTATTCACCCTGGAAGGCCGTGCTCCCTCCACAGCACTCCTTGGAGGGTTCTGTCTTTCCTTAGATCTCAAGCTAATTGGCTGCCCTATGACCTTAACTTTGTAATAGGTTAAGAAATTATGATCTTGTGGATTGTTTAAGGCACTTTTCTGCTTTCTACCACCTTGTGGAAACTGGAAATCCTGTAATGACTGCTTGACTCAGCAAATTAAGTGAATTTATTGCATAATCTGTAACTTGTTGTCAGGTTTACTTACTTTCATCTTCTTATGATAATAGATGACTCCTTTATTATAATTGATATTAAACATCTCATGCTTAAAAAGACATAAATTTAAAAAGGAATTTATTAAATTTTATATTTAAAAAGTTTAAAGACATGTTATTTTAGTCATCATTAGGTCTAGATGTCCATTGGTGAAAAGATAACTTTAAATTCCTCCCCTCTGCTACTCGTTTCCAGTGTTGGTTACATTTCCAGATCACTCCCTAGGGATAGCATGAAGACTGTCAGCCAAATGGGCTAAATTCCACATTAACTCATGTACGGCAGCAAAGATGGCATCTTTTATTAGGTTTATCAAAAAAAATCCTGGGCCTGGCTGCCATTGGCCTGTATGCCAACCTCAAGTACAATAACAGTTTGTGGCAGGGAAGCAGAATACTACTGAGGACTGAAATGCAAATACACATTTGTCAGAAAGTTATGAACTGAGAATGAGGGAAAAGTGGATTCCCCAACGGTTGTTCAATTGAGCCAATAAATTCTAACTGGTGAATAACCAAAAAGTTGAACCACAATCTTTTTTTTTTTTAATGTTTTCTTTCTGTCTTAATGATACAATTAGTTCACCAAATAGCATAAAAAGTTTATTGCAATTTATTTCCTTACTGATGGTAAAATTATAGCCATAGCATGTGCTGGAGTATAGCATTTTTCTGGATGAGCCTTAATTTAATAAATGGCCAAACATTAGGATTACTAGTCTATGAGTTGCCATATTATGAGATTGATACTGTACCTGTCTGTTAAAATTGCCAGTTGGAATCTGTTTTTTCCTTTAATAGTGTAATTAAACTGAACATTTGTTTATTTCTATGAATGACATCTGTCTTGCTGTCTTGATTATGTTGGTGATCTTTATACTTTATTATAGCCTCTAAATTCTTTCCTAATTTACTTTTTTAACTTTTCTTGACTTAAAGTGTACAACTATGATATCCATGTGTTTTTTGCTTAGTTTTAACTTAGTATATTGACAACATAGTCTTCAAATAAATAAAAAAATAATGTTTTGTGATGTGGATGTTTGAAAATGCCTTTTTATGTGTGTGTGTGGTGCTGAGGATTGAACCCAAGGCCTTGTGCATGTGAGGAAAGCACTCTACCAACTAAGCCATATCCCCAGCCCCATGAAAATGCCTTTTATTCTGCTCCCATTATATTTATTTCTTTGACTATACATATATAATTCTTTATCCTTAGGACTTTGCAAATATTTTTGCAATATTTCCCAGACTTTTGGGCTACAGTTAAGAATCCTGGTGCTCTCTTAATTTTTTAGTTTATTTATTTATGTTCATATGATTGAATTAAACATTTACTCTGGGAGTATGACACTGTACCTACTTATGTTTAGCTATTCATGTTTGGTTAATACTCTTATCCTTTCAGTTCTGTCATCTTCTTTCAAAATCTGGATTGAAAATAGTCCTGTGTTTGATTGTTAGGATCTTCTAGAATCTACAACAAAGGAAAAGATCAATTTATAGGTTTGTTTGTTCTTGATTATAAACTATTAATGTCTAGACAAATGTCTGAAATCTTCATTGTCCCAGGATATCTCAAATTACTGTTAAAAATAAGCAACTGTATCTTTCTTGGAAGGAAGACTTATAACCTTATCAATATCTCTCATGGCAGTCAGTCTCTAAAATGCCCCCCTCCCAAATCCTTGCTTTATACTGTTTATACTCTGGTTGGAATCAGGCTGAATTTTGTGACCAAAATTGTACAGGTGTGTCTGCTACCCTCATCTCATTTTCTCTGGAGAGAAACCAGAGAAGATGATTGAGTCCTTGTGGAAATGTACTTCTAAGAACATACTACGGTTCTCATTTTCCAGTCTCTGAATAAACTCTCTTGGAAGCAAATTCTACCACCATAGTGAAGCCTTCGGATGACTGCCACCCGGTTTGATAGCTTGACTGAAAATTTAAAGAAGACCTGTACCAGAACCACCCAGCTCACTAAATTGCTCCTGACTTTCCAAATCATAGAAATTATGAGAGATAATACATATTTAATATTTCAATGCTTTAGTTATAGGTACAACTCTTACATAGAAATAGATGACTATTACACCTCTTTGTCAAGAACTAAATAGATTCTGGGGTTTCATTTTGCCTGCCACCTAAGTTAACTTGCCATAGCTTCTTAGATCATGACAGAAACATAAGACTCTTGGGTCAGAGATAATAGAGTTTATTACTCTTAGCACCATGAGTGAAAAAGAGGATGTGAGCTTCATGGTCCCATTGGCTCCTCTGGTTCCCAGAATCCCATGGGTGTTATGGGAATGTTGGCCAAGTTAGATCCTGTGCACTCAGTGGGTTTGTGTCACAGCTGAGGAGCAATGAGTTTAGTAAACATTCAATCTTATAAGAGAGCTGATAGCAAACTTATCCAATCTTCATACAAGAGGGAGACATTATCTTTGTTACTTTGGTTTGCAAACAAATTTGTCCTCTACCCAAGAGGAAGATGCTAGCTGTGTCTACCAACAATGTTTTCTTAATAAAGAAATTTGAAAACGTAGTCAGGGACAAAATTGTTGTAAGATATGTAGAAATGTCATGGAAAATTTCCCCAAGATTCTATCAAACATTTTTACTATTTAAAAACATGTACATAAATCCATAAGATAACAATTTCAAAGCATCAATGTTGTAATTATGGGTTAAATGCACAATTACAGAGTTTACTGAGGCAACTTCAACCCATAGCATTTTATTTTTAATAAATTCATTAAATATTCCCATTTCAAAATCTATTCGCTTAACAAGAATGCATTAAAAGGAAGCACCTGTGATCCCAACTATGTTTTTATACACAATATAATATTTTAATTGTTATAAAAAGATAAATGAGCTTTCAATAACTAGTTAAGAGTAACTAACAGGCTGTGTTTACAGCTATGCTAAATACACATTGGTCATATGACTATAATCTGTAAAAATAATGTCTAAATTTTTAAGCCAAAATAGTGATGGTTCTATAAATTACTAGATACTTTGAGCAAGTTTAAGAGGTGTGCTCTCTAAATATTTTTAGTAAAAATATTTCTCATTCTACAGAAATTCTCTCAGATAATGGATTATAGAGAAAACCCCCCAACTTTTTATTTATTTATTTATTTATTTTTTATATTTTTATTTTGATTCATTGTACACAAATAGAGTAAAACTATCATTTCTGTGATTGTACATGAAGTAGTGTCATACCATTTGTGTAATCATACACGAACATAGGGTAATGATGTTTGTCTTATTCTACTATCTTTCCTTCCCCTACACCCTCCCCACCCCTCATTTCCATCTACACAATCCATCCTTCTTCCATTCTTCCCTTACCTTCTCCGGCCCCCATAATGTACCATCAACCACTTATCAGAGAAAACATTTGGCCTTTGGTTTTTTGGAATTGGCTTATTTCACTTAACATGATATTAGCCAACTCCTTCCATTCACCTGAAAATGTCATAATTTTATTCTTCTTTATGGCTGAATAATATTCCATTGTGTATATATATTATAGTTTCTTTATCCATTCATCTATTGAAGGGCATCTAGGTTGGTTCCAGAATCTGGCTATTGTGAATTGAGCTGCTATGAACATTGGTGTGACTGCATCGCAGGAGTATGCTGATTTTAAGTCCTTTGGGTATAAACCAAGGAGTGGGATAGCTGGGTCAAATGGTGGTTCCATTCCAAGTTTTCTAAGGAATCTCCATGCTGCTTTCCAGCATCCCCACCAGCAATATATGAGTGTGCCTTTTCCCCCACATACATGCCAACACCTATTTTTGCTTGTGTTCTTAATAATAGCCATTCTAATTGGGGTGAGATGAAATTTTAGGGTGCTTTTGATTTGCATATCTCTAATTACTAGATATGTTGAACACTTTTTCATATATTTGTTGATTGCCTATATATCTTCTTCTCTGAAATGTCTGCCCAGTTCTTTAGCCCATTTATTGATTGGGTTCTTTGTACTTTTGGTGTAAACTTTTTAAAGTTATTTTTAAATTTTGGAGATTAGTGCTCTATAAAGTGTCAAAAAGATTTTCTCCCACTCTAGGCTTTTTTCACATTATTGATTGTTTACTTTGCTGAGAAAAAATTTTTTAGTTTGAATCTATCTCAATTATTGATTTCTGCTTTTATTTCTTGTGCTTTGGGAGTCATGTTAAGGAAGTCTGGTCCTAAGCTGACATGATGAAGATTTAGAACTACTTTTTCTTCTGTTAGGTGCAGGGTTTCTGGTCAAATTCCTAGGTCCTTGATCCATTTTAAGTTGATGGCGGGAACCGTTTCTGCCATGCTGCTTGACAAAGTTCATGCATGGAGAAGGGCTTGGGAAGGCCACCATTTCAGGAAATTGCCACTGTCATGTCTCCTAGGAATTGAGTGATTTCTTATAATTATCACACTTAGAATATACAACTGC
This sequence comes from Sciurus carolinensis, assembly GCF_902686445.1. Lineage (NCBI taxonomy): Eukaryota > Metazoa > Chordata > Mammalia > Rodentia > Sciuridae > Sciurus > Sciurus carolinensis. Next base: position 90,434,976 of record NC_062218.1, on the reverse strand, counting down.
AAATCATATTCCCTGGATTGTTGTGATAAGAATTTAGCCTCAACGTGTCTGTGTAGCTTAGGGGAGGATGCAGAATGCTTTAAAAAATGTACCAATGTCACACATAAGTTTAAAAGTACAGAGTTTGAGGAGTTCTTCAGAAACTACAGTTACAGGAATTGCTTTCTCCTATGCTGACCACACCTGCCCCCGTTAATGCTTTACCAGTAAATCGCCTAACAAACATAACAGGAGACTTACTCCCCACAGTGCTAGGACTGCCCTACTTAGCTTATAAGATTGGGGGACATTTGTGGTATGCACCTAGAGGGAAACAAGTAAATAAGTATAAGGACCCACCTCCCACAGATCCACCTCTTCCCTATACAGGAGTGTACAATGAAAATGATGAATAAATAATTAATATTAATGGTAAAACAAAAAAAGAACAAACATCCAATATTTGTCCTTCCTTCAAAGACTTGGACGTCAAGGGCAACCCTGGAAATGTAGGACTAAAGAACAAAGAAACAACATACGCAAACAACTAGAAAAATATTATTTTAAGATCAAATGCCCTCATTATTTGTTAACTGGTTATGAGTAGTTTATGCTGGCTTAAGTCTCACATATGTATTACAATAGGTAGAGGATAAATCAATGACATAAAAATAATAGGATAAAATTAGGTACTCACACTGATTGTTTGGCACTAAATAACCTAACTTAGTCTTAATTGAGCTTGTTTAGGTAACAGAGTAGACCTTTAAGGTCAAATCAAAAACATAATAATATGAGCTAAAGATTAGTGCATGTTTTGCTTAGCAGTTGCCTAAAATTAGCTTAAGACAAAATACAGTCATGCTGACAATAGGCCTGACACCACAGGGTAAACAAAGGCCAATCGAATGAAAAGAGGAAAATGTCTTTTACTATAATATGCTTATGTGAGTAACTTTAAGTAAATATAGAAAGTTGACCTTCATGTACCTACTCTGTGTTAGACATCTGCTGGAAAGTGTCGTTAATGACAAATCTTGTGGAATTCCTCTATGACTTATATATTGTTTAATCCTGCTTTACTTAATACTATAAAAGGGGCTAAAATAAATCTGAGCAGCACTTGCTTCAGGTTGCTCCAGGGGTTCTTGTAGTTCCTCTGCGCCAACTCCACCCATCCTTCAGGGTACCCTGGATTTGCTGGGACTGGCTCCCAGAAGTTGAGTTTTGTGTAGGGTGAGAGATAGGGATTTAGTTTCATTTTGCTGCATATAGATTTCCAGTTTTCCCAGCAGCATTTGTTGAAGAGGTTATCTTTTCTCCACTGTATGTTTTTGGCACCTTTGTCGAGTATGAGAAAACTGTATTATGTGGGTTTATTTATTTATTTATTTATTTATTTATTTATGTTCTTTTTATACATACACGACAGTAGGATTAGACAAAGGGGAATGAAAGGAAGGGAGAGGGAATGGGATTAGGACATTAGAATGAATTGGACATCATTTTCCTTATGTTCATATATGAACACACCACCAGTGAAACTTCACATTATGTATAACCACAAGAATGGGATCCTACTTAGAATAAGTTATACTCCATGCATATATGATATATCAAAATATACCTAGCTACTTATCAGGCTGAGGCAGGAAGATCTAAAATTTGAGGCCAGCCTCAAGCACTTGGCAAAAACCTGTCTTACGATTATTTTTTAAACAGAGACTGGTGATGTAGCTCAGTGGTAGAGCAGCCCTGTATTCAGTTTCCAATGCTGCCAAAATAAATAAATGAGAAAGAGAGAGAATAAAAAATTTTTATAATATGATACAGGAAAGCATAGAATAAAAATGATATTTTCAATTTTATCACCCTAGCAATAGCTTGGTGACAATGAAAGTAAAATCTTCTATTAGTAACAGTAAAAGTAGATTTTCTTCTTCCTTAATTTGCTAGTGCTTAGGTTAAGGAAGTATTTACTTAACATAATATCACATTGAAAAACTAAATCTCTAATGAGTGTCAATGTGGTATTTACTATACTGAATATGAATAGATATTATTTACCAAGAATTTCAGCAATGGTTAATATAATTTATACCAAATTTACAATATGGTGTTGGTAAATCTTTCCAAATGAAGAGATTATTTAGTTTGGATTTCTATGTGTGTGCAATTTTATGAAGGAAGTGAGAATATAATTATTATTTCCACTGCAGGAACCAGAACAACTAAGAGCCACACATTATTATCCAATACTGTTAAAATTTTGATCAATCATTATATCTATTCCTCACCCCTCAAGTGACAAATATTTGTGGATATTTAATATTGATTCTAATTTTTATCACCACTGCACAAAATGATATGGAGATCAGTTTCCATTCTGAATTGACACCACTTTTCTTCCTTTAAGTATTAAAAAGTTTAAATTACTAAAACAACATAACTTTGTATGTACTCTATGGGTTTCCTTAAGTTTATTTCAAATTTTCTTAACAATTGAATATTTTATTAAATTAAAAAAAATCTGTAAATGGGGTAATAATAAAGTTCAGACCAGAGATTTTACAGAGTATACAAAAAATAAATTTTCTTGCCATTGACATTTTGCTGAGGTGATGGTTCTCTGAAACAAGCAATTATATTTTAGGAGTAGAATTTATATTTAAAATATTTCTCAAATATTCCTTGTTTATTTAGCAGTCTTATGAGTTCAGCAAAATTAGGCAATTAGTACACATAATTCATCAACCAAATAGCTACATATATGACTAAAACAACTAAGTTATTTTATTAGAAAACTCTTACTATAGATTAAATGTCCTAGGCATTTTTCTGTCAATTCAATTAGACCAAGTTAACTGCTACAACTTCCATGCTTAATGAAGGGATTTATAATAATAAACAATCCAAACCCTCAGATATTTTGTTTGATAAATAAGCTGATTATTTGCAATAAGTGTGTATATTGTGGCTAAATGGCAAAATGGGATTTGCTTGGTTTGATCCTTTGTTATACAATTACTGTCTAAAAATTCAATAAAATGCTAACCCAAGCAAAATAAAGCTACTACTACTTAAAAATAAATATTACTGGATTTTTTTTGTGTTACACTGTGTCTCTAGTCTGTGAAAGAATGCAGTTATGTTGATTCAATATTAAAAAAATTATTTGCAATGCTAATCTCCCACCCACCAAACAAATGAAGAGATTAGCAAAACAACTCAATTATTTTAACTCTTGATTATACATTTGATTACATTGATACTCATCTGTGATGTGTCACGATTGAATCTACACAAGAAAATAATCACTTCACTAGAACATAATCACATATTAGAGTTATTGACTAAACAATTTTACCAATGTATCAACCAATAAATTCTATTTTAGCTTTAACATATAAGATTTATGATTTTTATATGTTGAAAAACATTTATATAATTGTATCTTATAGGAGAAATTTTAAATTATTGAATTGTAAATATTAGAAGGTTTATGGATCAGTAAATTGTAAAATCAATAACAAAAATCTTAAACAATGGATTTTATTATAGTAAAATAGTATTTTTTTCTGAATTCAGCATGCAATTTGTTCAGGACATGAAATATTAAGTTGTATCTACCTAGAAGATTAGTACACTGTGTTATACACCAATTTTCTTCTATAGGAATATGAAGAGTTTATATTTAACTCATAGACACTTGTTATATGTGGTATCATATTATCTGTATAATTTTAGTTATAATGTTCTCATTTTATTATATATTCAAGTTTTATCACTAATTTTTCCTTTTTCACAACCATGGGATTTTTATGTTCTTCTCAAATTTAAGCCTCACAACTTCCTCTGCAAGGAATTCTTATACCAACTTCAGTTGTGGGAAATTCAACTCTTCCCTGTGACCCATAGCTTTTTAAACTGTACTTCCATGATGAATATCAATAGTTTGAAGGAACTGGATATTAATGACCACATACTAGTATCTCTTTGCATCAGATGTCAAATGAGATGTTTAGTGGTTTTCCATTGTCTCTGAGATAAAAATAATAATATTCTACATAAGTTTAGAGGATTACTTCTAAAGATTAAAATATTTTCCCCTGCCCTTTTATTTTATCATAGAAAATAACACCATCACAGGAAACAAGAAAAGAAAGGGCCTCTCTGGGTTCATCTAGGAAAATGAAAATTCACAGGTAATAGCCAGTGAACCTAGAAGTTGCAAACCTTCTTAGTGTAGTACAAAACGATATTCTGCTCTTTCAGGTGCAGCCATTTCTCCCTGCCTCCCAACCACTTGTCAATCTGTGCTCCGCCTGCATCATACATTACAGGAATTTCTGGCCTATGCTCCAGCCATTTTCTTGCTTCCCACATTATGTCCTAACATGCTAGTTAGCTATTGGTTCATCAGTCAGCTTGCAAGTATTCTCCTCTGCTATTCGTTCCTTCCAGCCTGGGAGATTCCAATATCTGGGAGAAGTGTCCATGCCATCTTTCTCTTTTTCCTTTCTTTCACCCCTGAGCGGAAGCGCTTGTTGTCCGCATAATAAAGTCTTTTGCGTGAGGCCCTGTGTCCGCAGTGGATTTTTCTGGGAGCTATGGTCGAGCTGCAACTTAGACTGGCGTGGGCAGCGGCAGTTCTGTGGGAGGGGCTGGAACTGCTGCGGGTCCGAGCTCAGCTGCATTTTTCCTTACACTTAGAAAGACTGTTATTTAAAACTCTGTTTTAAGAAAAAAACAAAACGTTACAGATGGTAAGAGAATACACATATTCTTTATAATTTTAAGGATCGTGGCACATGAAAGCTACCTACTTCATTGCAGATGTCGCTTAAAAGCAATATCACAGGAGAAATAGGGGTGGATAAGAAAAACATGTGTTATGACAGAGGAATAAAAGAAAACAAGGACTATTATCTAATTTGGGCTGAAGAGAAGCAGGAAAAAATCACATGTCTAATATTCAGAGTTTATCATTAGGCTTAAACATGAATACCAATTCTTTGTCACCCTATTGAGATTATCTGCCTAAACACACATTATATTCCAAAATATTATCTAACTTATTAAACTCAAATACTCGCTACAATGAAATTAACTTATCATTACAAATAATTTACAAGTTTCTTTTCTAATTTTCTTTTTTCACCACTAGAAAGCAAGATTCTTGAAGAAGAGTTCTTACTGCATCTAGAGACGCACTCTTCCACATGGTAGTTAATAGTTACTTATTATGTTAGTTATATTTGAATAACATGAAAAAATCAGTTCCTATTTCACATTTCAAATATTCAGGAGCCACATTTGACTAATGGCCATTATAATTGGCTACAGAAACTTGCCTTTCTGTTAGTGGTTATTGTTATAGTTTAAAATAATTTTTATCCTTAATCTTTAGTTCTCATTCAGCCAACCCAACAGTGAAAAAGTTAGTATTAAGACCTCTCTAGCCATATAAGGACATTTATCCACCTTCTCTTATTTCTTTTTATTCTCCTGAATTACCTCTAGTTAATTTCCTAAAGGAAGACTTCCATATCCAAGCCAATAGAGAGTGAAAAACAAAGTCTTCTCTTAGAAAAGGTTGATTTGTTGAGAGATTTAATTACTGAGGTGATATATATTAAAATAACACTGCAATTTCATTATTATCACTCTTTTAAAGCTATAATTTGGAAAAAGATTTTCTCTTATTACAAACTGCAATTAATATATAACAAAAGTAATGAATGAATAATGGTCAAATTAATTATACGTAAGCATACTTTTAGCGTTAAAAGAAGAAACATTAGTTTTTCTTATATGTCTAAGACAAAATTTATCAATGAAAACATGATCATTATTTAGTGAAAGGCTACATAATTACCTTATTAACAAATGGCAATTTTAATCTTTTTTAGAAAGAATCTGAGTAAGGTATGTTTTGTTTACATATTTAAAACATATAGTAGGAAGTTGGCATTTCAAGATAAGAAACAGGAAGTAAGTAAACATTACCCAATGACAGAGGTATAAACTTCTAATCCTACCAACTATTCATACCAGTAGGCAAATTAAATATAAGGAATAGAGCTCACATTGGAATGCCTGGAAGTGCAATCAGGGTTAGAGTGATTCTATGTATATAAGGATATAGACTGGGGACCACCACATATGAAAAAATTTACCCCTAATATACATAATCTCAGATAATATTTGAAATGAGGCCCATATGCTACCTAAGTATTTACTTTATAAATAAAACTAATGGGTACAATAACATTTATGTTATAATGGATTTTACAGTCCAACTTAAATACATCTTCATAATTGAAAAGTAGAAAATCTGTATAAATCTATAGTTCTCAGTGAAAAACTAGCAAACACCATAAATTTCTGTACCATGTCTAAGGATTCTCTCTGGTGGTCCCTATTAAGATGTGTGGAAAGTGGAATATTGACTCAACAAGTTACCCTGCCACAATTTCACAGATAATGGCAAAAGATAGGAGACTCCTGAATCAGAGACAAAGGACTTTATTATTTACAGACAAACAGTAGCCACGATATTATCATTTACATCAGTTCACTGAGTCCCAGTTCATATAATATGATAAAATAAGGGTCATATGATGATTTTTGTTTCTCTCAGAGTTGCAAGTATAGATGTGATCTACTTTTCTATTTCTGTTTTTATAATTCTGTGTTGTATTTTATCCAATCTCTTTCAATATACTCATTTTCAGATATTTTTTTCTGAATATCCATTTTTTAATTTCCTATTCTTTGTTGCAATCTTTACCTTTTTAGTACATTTTCTTTTCTTACATATTTTTATCCTAATTCACATATTAGTCATAGAATATCTGAATTCCAATATCTGAATTATCTGTCATTCTTTATCTATTGTCCTTTTTTATAATGATTTAAGTCATTCAATATGTTCCTTCGTACTATTCATAAGTTTTGAATGAACACTGAACATTGCTGATAAAAAAAGCCTTGAAATATCTGGGACATGTCTTCATCTTAAAAAAGGATTTTCAACATTGGCATTTTGTATGTTGCTGATCATGTTCAGTGATCAGTTAGTATTTTGGTGTTGAAGCTTGATTTAAGGCTCTGTTGTGTTGGGACTAATGACATGTTAACTAACTCAGGCTGACTCCTTACTTCCTGGTGGGTGAGCAAGATCAAGGTCTCAAAAGCGGTTTCAAAACTTAATGACAATAAGTTGGTTGTTAACCACCGTCAGGGATTGGTTAACAACCGTTCTGCAAACGTGATCAGCTCATGTTTGCCATATGGTCCTAAGGGACTCTCACCTGTGTGAACCCCCCTGCCTTGCTGACCTTTAAGCTGATTGGTTCCCGCCTAGCCCCCACCCTACATAAAAGCTGTGTGACTTCCTCAATAAACGAGTTCCTGCTGTGTCTGGTCTCCCTGACGTGTCTGATTGTCCTCTGCCTGGAGGGCTGGGTGCAGGCGGTCAGTTGGCCCTACCTTTCCCGGTCTGGCCTTGTTGGGGAGTACTCCCTTCCCTTGTTGCTGGTTGAGAAGAACAAGGGGGCTAAAGACCCCAACACTGTTGGGGCTACTCTGTTCAGCTTTTGGCTTAGGCATAACACATTTCTTGGGTATGGTTATACTTCCAGGGTATGATAATTTGGGGTTATTTATGACATATAGTCTAGAATATTGATTAAGGCTCATATACTTGGTCAAATTTTTAACTTCAGAATTAGTCCCACCATTTGATAGCTTCTTAAATTTTTGCTTATTTCCATTATCCTCCTGGTTGCTATTATCAACTCTCCTTTCTTGATATTTACCTAGCATGTACATGCAGGAGTCAACAAACAAGTAGAGGAAATTTGATTTATACAAATTTAATCCATTTTTTGAGGTCTTTACCTCCCTGAGATTTACCCCAGTTGCTGCTTTGCAGTGCAAAAATTATAACTTCTGTGTACTTAGATCAGTACTTTTGATTCTTCATTTTTGACTCATCTACAGAATTCCCTCAGGTAAAAACCTGGGCTAACTGTAGATATTATATTTATGACATCTGATACATTAAAGAAGAGATCATTTGTTTATCAACTGTTATTAACAATATCATACATGGTTCTCAACTGGTCTGATAATGCATGTATAAGGTCTAATACAATTGTCTTAGTACAGTTTAGAAATATACATAAGTAAGCAAAGTTTGCTGGCAAGTGAATATGCTGTATATAAATTAGGATGAGCATTAAAGAAATTGTACCAAATAAAAATTCCACTTAAAACACAGACAACAGGATGGGGATGTAGTTCAGTGCCAGGATGCCTACTCTGTGTGATGCTCTGGATTCAATCCCCAGCACTAAATAAATAAATGAATAAATGAATAAATGAATGGATGAATGGATTAAATCAATCAATAAATAAAAAACAGAAGAAGAAAAAATACATAGGTAATTGAATATTCACCTCTAAAGGGAGGCAGCAGATTAAAGCTAGAATTAATATTCAAAAGGAAAAATATGATGTTTTATATAGTCAAAGTGTCAACTGTGAATTACATAGTAGCATAGGCCATAATGACAGATGGATAATTTGATTTATCCCACCTCACTTCCATTGTAATTACTTTAATATATTGATAACTATTCCTAAATATTAAAAACTTTAACATTTTCCACATACATAAAATTTTTAACACTTCTTTGTTTCTCAGATAATCTTCAGCTTTATCAATTATGCCAACATATTGGCCTTTGACTTGCCTTTATTGCCTATGTTATCTTTATATGGAAAAATGAAACCAAGATGAAAATGTCTCATCCTTGGTTTATAATTCACTGTAGTTGCAGTTTTCTGCTTGATGTTTATTAGATATAATATTTTACTGTAGAAAACTTCAACAAGAAAAACATATTGGAAACCCGGCATACTTATTTTAGAAAATATAAATAAGTGATTTTTAAAAATAAAAATTATATTTAAATAATTCTTCAGGTTTAGGAAATTTCTAAAAGACATTTGCATAACCTATTTGCTGTTGTCATTAAAATAATTTCTCTGAAATTCATTTTAATGTATACTATCTTTTAGTAGTTTTCAAAAAAATCATAATTTCCAGGTCATTTGAAGTGTGTTGTTCTGAATTTTACTCTGATTTTATTTAATTATATGTTGAATCCAGTAGTTTCAGAGTGGAGGTGGGTGTGTCTACAGTGATTCAAGACAGGTGGACAACAGTTCTACTTTAAGATGCTTGTGGAGAAAGTAATTAGATCATACATAAAGGATGTATATGTAAATGCTTATTAAACAATTTTTTATCCAAGTACATATTTGAAATGAACTAAAATAAAAATTGGTGGTAGCTTATAAAATTAAATCATAGTCTCATAAACTCTCCTATACAATAAACATTCACTCATGTTTTAGTGTTATTGAAAGAACACTCTAGGAAAAATATATGAAATTGCCATAAAATGGTTAAATGGGAGTAAATTTGTATGGTTTACCCTAATCCATGCAGGCAAATCAATTAAGAAGTGGTTTTTTTCTCCAAAGAGAGAACATAGTATCTTCTCCTACACTGTAGCAGTAGATATGAAGATGTAAAAAGTGGCATTTAATGAGAAGTAGAAGGATTTGTAATGCAACATGATGTGAAGTGTGAAAAAGAAGATTATGGAGTAAAAGATAATTGTTTTGTTTGTGACTAGAACATTTGAGCAGATTGTGTGTCATTTATGAAATATGAAAAAACTAAAGTCAAAGAAGTTTTATTTTGTAGGAATGGGGCTGCAATAAGTTCAAGAGAATTTTGGCTATGCCCCTTTTGTGTTTGAGGAACTGCTAAGACATCCAAGTTGAGAAACCTTGGTGGAAGTTAGTTAGGCAAACATAACTAAGGCATTTTAACTCTTGAGGTATGGAAGTTGTGAATGAATAAAACATATAATGACCATAGAAGGAAATGCGATGTTGTGGGAAACTGTAACAGTGTCATGGAGTAGGGAGAAATGCAAAGTATTTTTTATGAGCAATCAATACTGTCAAATGATGCAGATATTCCCAACAAGGACGGCTGGAAAACATCCACTGAGTTTAGTCACATGGAATTAATTGGTGATCCTGATTCATGCAATTAAGTGGAATAGTTGAAGCACTTCTTTTGTTAGAGTGGGTTGAAGTATGTAATGAAGTACTACGAGTCACTGAAGATGATGAGATAATTTATATTTTACATGGAAATATGTTCATAGTAAATTTTAAAGTATCAAGTTACATAGCAGTATTATAATAAATCTATTATATAAGAATTTATGTATGTATACAAACATGAAAATATAATCATAAACATTGAACATAAACTATATGCCATACAATTTGCTTAGAATATTACACTATTACTTCAGTGACTTTCTGTGACAAATAAAAGGAAACTGGAATTCTATGTTCGCATAATGCAGCTAAAATAAAATTATTCAGGAAATGCTACCCACCTCGAAAATCTAAGTACCAAATTTATTTTGTGGATGTGATACATTTATAATTATTTTGTAATGTCTTGTGCATAAAACATGTGAAAGTAACACATAGAACAACCACAGAAAAGTCTTTGAAACAGAACTTTTCTCATTATATTACCCTGAATTCTAACTTTCTGAATATGGGTCCATTTTCAAATAAGATTAGAGGAGTGGAAAAAGTATGTGAAGAAAAATTATGTTCAAATTTTCAATAGTAATTAATAAACAATGTTTAAATATCTATTAAATATTTTTAATATTTTTAATTGATGAATACATCAATATGTCTAAAATTTCAAAACCTGAAATATGCTTAGTAGGACTCTGCCTTGTTCTATGTTAGGGGAATACAAACATGCTAAAACCAATTGGTGTGTATGTGAGGTCTTAAGTATCATACACCCTCTTTATGGTATTGAAAATGAATATCAGTTTTGTGAACTTACCATGGTATCTCTATTGATGTTCAATTGATTGTGTAGATTTATGCTTAGATAAAATTCAGGCAGGCAGATTCAAAATAGAATATAAATGATAGGTCAGGGAACCTTCCACATGAACTATGTAATATATTTCATTTCTTTGGGTTGTCCAAATTATAACTCTAGTTCTTTCTTATGTTTCTAAACACATTGTGTTTAATTGTTAATTGAAATAGAATTGTAATGAAATAATGAAGATTGTAAATTTCCAAAAACAAACATGCCTAAATTTGAATTTTATGTGCAGATTATATTTTATCTTATTTTCTTCTGGTTTTATGAGTATACATTTAATATCATTTTGTATATTTGCTTACGCATTTTTAAAAGTTTTTTTGCCCATACACATAAATATTTGACAAAAAAATCAATATTGTTGTTTTTATGTATAACAATGAATGTAGAAAATCCTAGGTGTTAGTAAATATCCCTTCTAAAATATTTCAAGTATTTTTCATCCTGTTCCAGGCACTGAGATGGAGGATCAGCCTGTCTCTTTCATGGTTCTGCTTTAATAGGACCAATTCCTCAATAGTTTTTTTTTTTTTTTCTTTTCAAATACTTTTCACAAGCAACAGTATTCTCCCAATGGCCTCCATTACTGTGATTGACAGAGAATATATAACAAGTTGACTAATATACCACCACAGGATAAGAAGCAGTGTTCCAGGATTGCCATTTTTGAAGTGGTGGCAGATGTGAATCAAATTAGCATACAAAGGAGAAAAGTCTCTTTGCTAGGTACTGCTCCTACTTCCCTTCAAAGTAGCTATATTGAGTTCATTTGACATCCTACAGTTTTGCATCTTTTAATTTGGATTAGAATTAACCAGTACTAGACAAGAGAATATGTTTTGAGTGTTGCCATTTGACACATCTGATATGTAAAGGGAAATGTATTAATTATTGTTTTAGCCCTCAGTACTTATTTTCTGACAATCTCAACAATACTTTCAGAGAAAAACACAAACTACAAGAAAAGGTTATAGATTTGTTCTTATTTCATGTGATAATAAGTACCAGGTGAATAATTATCACATGACTAAAATGGAATTATAAGAAGAAGCCTGACATTTGCTTTTAATTAGATACTTCTGTTTCTTTCAATAAATCCTTCTTTGAAAAGAACCAATAGTTAGTGAAAACTTAGGCCATGCTGCGGCTTTATATAAGTTATAACTCTTCCTACAGATTTGCAAAAACGTTAAATTTATTTCCATTAATAATTTTACACAACTATCATTTCCAATAATATGTTCATGTTGCCATTGTTTTGCAGATTTTGACAAAGATGTGCTTATTATAAGTTGTATACTATGTAAGTTTTTTGAAATTGATGTGGATATTAAAATAAAGATTTTGATAATAAAAAAAATTATGCTAGGGGTTGAGGTTATGGCTCAGTGGTAGCATGCTTGCCTAGCACACATGAAGCCCTGGGTTCCATCCTCAGCACCACATAAAAATAAAACAGTAAAATAAAAGTATCATATCCACCTATAACTAAAAAGTATATTTAAAAAATTATGCTGAGTGTTTTCATGTAGAAACCCTTAACCCATTTAGTCTGATATTAGTTGTTATTTCCCATTAAAATTAAAGAAAATTTTGATGTTTTAATACTGATCTCTGCTTTTTCAGAGCAGGGACTTTGTGGTTTATCTCATTCATCATGATTTTCCCATCATTTGGAACATGTCTTTACACAATAAACATTTTTTAAAAAAATTTACAGGAACATTTCATTCTTAGAGTTATAAAAATCTTATATTAGTTTTAAAAAAAAATAATAAAATATTATTGTTAACTCTCAGGCCATAGCAATAAACATAATGTCTTGAGAATCACAAAAGATTATGAAGATGTGGGTATTATAAAATTTAAAATTACACCACATTTTAATTTTGAAATATATTACCCCTTAAGGGACATTAACACTTACTTAGCTTTTGAAATTTTTATATTAGCCATAGAGCTAGGCCTCTAAAGTTTAACAATATTCTAAGAATTTATAAACTAAAATATTAAGAATGTATAAGCTACAATATAATTTATCTTAAACAAAATAGGGAAAGGATATTCTGGTATTATGCTTTGAAATATAGTACTTTTAAGCCAAATTTCAATCCAAGAAAAATAAAATGGGCATTAACTCTTTCTTCATAATTTGATTCCTAAGAGATAGTTCCCCTCTCTAAGCTCATAGAGCACTCACATATGTATCATGATCTCCGTAATTTTCATTTACATCCTCAGAGAATTTCCAGATCAGGTTTGTACAGGGCTGATTAGTACTTCACTGCTGCTAAACACTTTTCTTCATTGCCTTTGCTAACTGATATTTACTTCAGATCCACTTAAATTTTTTTCCTATTTTAGTTTCCTTAAATTTTTGATTTACCCCCAGTTTATCTATACTGCTATACTATCCTGCAGTTCCTTAAATCTCTAAAGTGATAACAAGCATATACCTTGAAAAAGTGGTTCTCTTTTTTTGTAGAAATTAATTTGCAGTGATGTGCACTTCCTCTGAGTCTCCATGGTAATTATCTCTTTCCTTTGAGATTTCAAGGGCACACACTATTTTGTTGTTGTTCATTTTATTTATTCAATTAAGAATGTAGCTATCCTGGCCAGTATTCATTATGAAACAGAGTTTCTTAGGATTCTTGATGGTAACTGAACAAAACCAAAATTCAAAATGACTCAAGTAGAAAAGATAATTTATTAGTACAATACTTAAATTTTCCAGCAATAGATCAGGTATGGATGGATTCAAGGACTCAAATGACATCAGAAGTCACTCTATTTAGCTCACAGGCTACACTTAATTTGACTCCATTCAGGTAGCCTTTTACTGTCTTCATGTGGTTTACTCTAGAAAATTCATTCAAAGAGCTTAATTTTTTTCATGCTCTAGTTTCACAAAAGCTGTAGTGATTGGATATTCTGCTCCAGACATTTGTAAAGCATTCACTTTAGTTTTTAATAAGTTAGTACTAATTAAAAACCTATTAAAAGTTTTAATACTTAGGTATTAATTCTAACTTGAGCAAGTCATTTGAAATTTCAGGACCTTCAGTTCTTCAGGTATAACTCAAAATCACAGCATTTTCTCTAAAATCCTGATCTTATCATTATACAGACTGTGTGTTGATCCTGTGTGTGTTGTCAATCCTGTGTGTCTCTGTTTCTTAAGCATAAAATAAGGTGCACATTACTCTCCTTTCTGAGAGAAAGCACCATAAACTATTATGTGGACAAGATAAGTTTTCATTTCACACAGCAAGCAGCATATTGTGAACCATTTTGTTCAATTGATTTTTAGTCGAATTCTCATAAAAACTTAACCTGAAACAAAGAAAAATTTTTTTGATCTTATTTCTTTTAGCCACATAAATCCCATTTAAATATAATTTAATAAATTCAATTATCTTTATTCTGTCTTCTTAAACTTCAATAACTAACAATGACTTTTTAGTAACACAACTTACCTAAGGCATAAGAAAAAGGGAATGATGGCAGCTATTATTTAGTTCTTACTTTAAACCAATTAATTAAACTATAAAGCCTACCATTTAAATACAACATACATCCATAATTATTTTTTTCTGAAAATGATATATGTGCAAACCCAGTAATACCTGCTTTAATTTTCAGCATAGTACAAACATGATAGTGCAGCCATTGGTTATTTGTGTGGAGCACGGAATAATCATGTGATGTTTTATCTACATATTAATTAGCAAGTGTCACATTGGTTCTGAAGTATATGACTTTAGAATATATTTGCTGTTGCTTTTATAATACAAGTGAAATAATTCTGCATTTTCATTTTCATCGGATCAACTGGAAATACGTACATTAATTGTTTCTGTTACTCATGAAACAATCTTTAAGGTATTTTTACTCTAGGAAAAATATATTTAACTTTTGTCTTGCTTTTGATTTTATCCAGTAAATATTTAGCCTATCAAATGTGTGATTTACTATAAATTTCATCCCACAATATTTAATCTTTTCCTCATCACTTCCAGTTTTAAATGAAAATTGTCCAGACTTTGCATGAACAAAGGCTTTCTCAGCCACTTTTTTGCTTTCTTCCATATATCCCATGGCATATTATATTATACAATTTGTAGGTGAGGCACTGTTCATAGAGCTGCAGGAAGAATGCAGTGATAATGTAGATTCATTCTTTGTTTTATGATGCAGTAATTACAGTGCTACAGTTAAATTGTAATGTGAACAGTGCAACTGTCACTAGTAAAATGTGCTCTTTGAGCGTGGTGGGTACGTAGATATGATTTGGAGGCTTACTGAATGGAAAAACATTGAATGCCAACTTATAACAAAGGCATTCTTATGAGTAGGGCAGACTAGAAAGCAGTAGAAATGAGTTCTTTTGATATGCTTGTCATTCTCAAATGGTTTCTGAAGAATTGAATTTGTATGTAGCTTATTCTTTGATTATCTACTTAGTGACTATTTTAAGTATTTCCTGAAATGACAATAAACTCTATTGCTATAAAAATGAATGATACTTTCACTCCATAAAGATTGTGCAATTCCTGATTTATGTACAAAGGGATCAAGAAAAATGCTGTCAAAACTTCAGGAGAAATTACATATTTTAATACATATGTTAATAAAATTTACAACTTTTAAAATAGAACGTAATTATTTGAAAGTTATACTTAAGCTCTAGAAATTAAAAAAAAATACCTATTATATTTTAGGATAATGTAAGGTGATACATGCCTGTAATTCCAGTCGCTGGGGAAGCTGAGACAGGAGGATAGTGAGTTCAAAGCCAAGCTCAGCAACTTTGCAGGGCCCTAAGCAAGTCAGTGAGACCCTCTCTCTAAATAAAATACAAAATGGGCTGGGGATGTGACCTCAGTACTAAAGTGCCTCTGGGTTCAATCCCCAGTACCAAAAAAAAAAAAAAAAGGAAAGTAAGGTAAACAAACCATTTAATAAATCTAACATTGGTTGGATTATTAATCTATTGAGATTAAGGAAGTGAATATTTTTCTTGAAATATCTAAATTTCAATTTATAAATATTTTATGTGCTGCATTAAACACTCATCACTCTCTAACTCTATTATTAAATCTCCTGCCAAACTAATCAGTGATGTATTCAAACAGCCTAATTTTTCTGTAGTACTATTCACTGACACAGTTTAAGGTAATTGAGGAAATAAGGTTGAATCTGTCATATAGCCTCTAGAGGAAATAAGTATATATAAACCAACTAACATGAAGTTTTAGCAGCTTAAAATATTTACAGTTGTTAAACTTTTGTTCCTTGGGTGTTGATAGGAAAAGATGCATCTTTGTATTGATTTTCAAACTGTCTTACTTATGCTTTTTCTTCCATTGATTTGCAAAAAAAGAATGTTTACCCTTTAGACAGTTAATGTTCTTCAAAAACGCCTCCTAAATATATCCTAGTTCATTGACAAGTTTTTTCTGGCAAAAATGTTCACTCTAACTGCATGTGGCAATGTCAACAGCATTTGACATTAGCCAATTGAAAACTGTTTATCCTGTTGACTTAACTCCCATAGACCTGCTTGCTCATTATGACTGCTACACAGTATGCTTTTTAGCTACAGCGACCTGTGCTGTTATAAGGAATGAGTTTTGGGAATGGTCTTTATACTCCTAAATAAAGTTAGTGCATCCAGATTTGGAAACTGACAGCAGTAATATCCCCCAACTAAAGCTAGAGCTTAGTCCTGTTATACTTATTAAAAAGCCTATTCATACAAATTAAATCCATTCCATATCCTGGCCTCTGATGACAGCTCCATTTTTTTTCCCCCTCTCTTGTCTGGTTTGAATTACCTCAAGTCTGTACCCAGAAAGAATTTATCCCTTTCAAGAGATTCTCCAAGCCTATAATAAATTCGCATGGGTCGTCCCATCAATGTAGTGAATTTGCATTATTATTTCATTATGAGTAGGAAAGAAAGCGGATTAGATCTTTTCCAGCATTGGCAGGGCCTAATTCAACCTGAACACATGATTAAAGCTGGCATTTATGACTATAACTGTCAAAGAAAACTAATTGTAAACTGAGAGCTGTGGATAATTATGGCTTTTGCTATTAAACCATTTCTCTTCTATTTATCAAAGAACCAACTACAGACTTTACTACTGTTTGCATTTAGTTCTTTGATTACTATGAACCTACTTATGCAAATTAAAATCGATGTATATTCTCAAATTGAAGGCTTTGGTTAGATTTAAGTTCAATCATGCTTTGGTATGTGTGTTTTCTTTTTTTCTTCTCCTTTTAAAATATTTTTTAAAATGGAGAAGTGAAACTAAAATCACTGTATCCAAATTTATTTTTAATTAATTATAAATTGTTTTAATTGCAAGTTGTAAAGTCACTGCCCAGTAATCAGTTCAACACATATCCTGTTTGAATTACATTATATAATTATACCCACACACACACACACACACACACACACACACACACACAAAGGTCTTTAGAACTTATACATACATATTTATGTTTACATAATTAGAGGTATGAAAAGCTATGTATTTAGAAAACACACACATACAAGTATGAATATAGAAGAGTATGTATCTTACATGAACATACCATATATATTTATAATAGGCATTTGTATATACATTCACTTATATTTGTATGTAAATGCACCTATAGAACTTTTGCATATATATCTGATAAATATATACATATTAACACCCCAAAACTTATACATAATATTGCTACTAAACATTTTAAGTCCTTCTTTATATACTATAAATCTTCATAATTTTATGGGAAGCTGTATGAGGTACTAATCATTAAATCTCTAGAATATGTGTTCTTAAGATCCAATTTCAGCTTTACCATTTACCAGCAATGTATATTTAACATAATTTCCACATTTTAAAACTGTATGTTATTTTGTATAAACATTATTTTGTGGGATAATTAATGAAATAATGTAAACTAACTTGAATATAGTAAATGTCCAATAAATGTTATCTTTTAGATAGTTTTATCAAATGCTATTCTTATGACTGTGAATCATGGTTTTGGATGAATTCGTGGGGCAATGAATTTTAATATAAAATCAACAATAATGACAGACATAATTTTACTACATAAATTTTATGATATTGTATTGAGAAAAGGCGATTATCTCAAAGCTTAAGTGCAAGAATTTAATTTTATTACATCAACAATTATTTATAAGTAATAAATTATGTACCAAAGAGGAGCAAAAATTTCTTTTGTCTAGTATTCAATCTTCCAATTCAGGAGATTGTTTTACTGAATCATAAGATACAATATTGATAAATTAATAAAATGATTTATACTGTTTTAATGGTAGGCTATTTTAAAATATCAAATGGTACTAAATTTCACTATCATAGGTATTAATAAAGTTGCAGCAGGCACAGGCACACCTGTATTTTACTTCATTCACTTGCAACTTTAGAAGCAAAATATTCATTTAGAAAATACAATAAGATTTGGAAATTGGAAATGGTTATTTAGAATACTTGGCTCAATTATCAATATTTAATTTTATCACCTATGAGTGTCAATAAAGTTAATATTGTATTGACAATCACCCAGCAATATTGAAATCTGAAATCATGGTCTGTAAAATTCAGTAACTGTATCAAGCTTTGAAATTTAACCTATTCAGTAAGTGAGAATGATTAAAATCATTAATTTCTACAATAAAAATAATTTACAACAGACTGTATGCACACACACACACACACACACACACACACACACAAATTTAACATGGAGACTTCAGCATCAAGATGTTTTTAATATTTGTTTATTTCTGAAAAAGGACCTTGTTGTTATCCCTGCTCTCAAGACCTTAAAGATAACAGTGTGTTTGAATATTACCTTTCCATCTTTGTGCATCAACATAAATATGTTGGCAGTTACAGTAATAATAAACACACATTTCGTGAACCACTTTTCAATTTATTATTATCCCTTAACATTAGTCATTTATCCATGTTTTCATATGTATTTGTCATTCGGTATCTCAAAATTCACTGAAATGATATGACACAATTTACTTGAACTATACTTTTGAGAAAATTTTAGATTGTTTTAAAATTTTTATATCTCTGATGGCCATTAAGAAGCTCTTGGCCTGCACCCCCAGCATCCCATCACTGCCCACTGTGCTGTGGCCCCCCATTTACCAATGCATGGCAGCCTCCAACTTGGATCGCTGCAGCAACTTTTCTGTATCCCCCCTCCACATGGCAACCTCCACCTTGGTACACCAGACAGGACCTGGGGACAACTTGCCATAGCATCGCCCGCCATAGTACAGCATCTCCAAACAGGTTGCCCATTGCCACTGCACAGGCCCCCCTCACTACCACATCTCTGAAAGCTGTCACTTCCATCTTGGGACACCTCCAAGGTCATCTTGGGTAACCTCTGCCACCACCCCCACCATATTTAGTGTGGACAGTGTTTATCTTAGGACACCAGCCAGAGGTTAGAAACCCAAATCAAAGTGCCTGCAGGTTAGCTGCAGCTACCACCACCAAATAAGGTTGTGGCAGCTTTCATCTAGGGATAACAACCAGTGCTTGATAAAACATCACCAAGGTCCCTACAGGTTTGGTTACGTCTGAGATATCCCTGCTAGGTGTGCTAATAGCTACCATCTTGCTGCAGAGACAGAAGAGAGCCTTTTTCAGTAGGTTGGAAAAGGGTGTGAGGGCATATTGATTCTGCATCACTCAGTCGACCAGCTCAGTACCCATAGGGAACCCAGAGACTAGTTGGGCAGCACTTTCTGCAACCCACCATCAACCTGGTCCATGACTTCCTCCCCATTACAGCATCCTCTGACTACCTGATCCTGCCAGTTTGGCAATTAACAGGGCCTTTGGACCCTCAATCCCTAGTCTCCCAACTACCTGCTAGCCGCTAACCTGGTCCAGCACTTGCAGCTATGTGACTGGCCCACAGCTCTCAACACCCTGGCCTTGATCTGCCCAATGAAAAACAACTTTCTTTGACAGGTGCACAGGTCCCAGTGCTCAACCCTCAGGACTTCCACGAAGAGAGGTTTCTGATTGGGAAATCCAAAGGGTGGGGATAGGAGAGATACCCTTTAGAGACTAAATTAGAAACCAGGAATTGTGGGACCCACAAGTGAGGTAAGGAACTAAGTCCACGAGAAGACCCCAAAGGAGAATCCTGGGGTGCAGTCTTCAAGTGACACTGGCAATTCCTATGCCCCAACTGTAGTAGTCCTGCCTCCAATTCTAATCCTCCCACTTAGTAACTTTCACCATCCTGAGGGAGGAGTTAACAGCAAACTCCAGACAATCCCACCTATCAGATGAGAAGGAAAGCAGAAAAGATGTTGATCTCCAACACAAACAATTGTTCAATTTTCCTTTGAGATTATTCTTTTCTTTTTTCATTGCCCACTCTCACATTCCCAACATTTTATAAATCAAGTGCTTTTCATGCATCAGGCTACAGAGAATGGGGAGATTTGAATAGTGTATTATAGTTTGGTTGTAGATTCTTTTATTTTTTTACTTGTGTTTTTTTTTTCTCTTTCCTTTTTTTTTTTTTATTCAATCCATCTTTCTCCTATTTGTCTGCTTCCTCAGTCTTTTTCTCTCTTTCTCCTGCTAACAACTAACTTCTTTTGATTCCTCTTTCACTCTTCCTATGATCAAACATCTCTATATTCTCACCATTTACCTCATTAACATCACATCCTGCACTCCTCTCCCATTTTCTCTGTGCACCATAGGAAATTGTAGTCCTTATTGTAACCTAGTGTTTATGTTGTAGATAATAATCGGACACATCACCTGTGCTTATTGTGAAGAAAACTGTTCATGTCGTAATAGGATTTATTTGATTTAAGGTTGCATATTATTTGCATTGGGTGCTATTAATGTAATTAAAAATCTATAGGGTTGATGGGATAGATTCAAACTAAAAAGCTTTCTCTCAGCAAAGGAGACTATCAGCAATGCAAAGAGAGAGCCTACAGAGTGGGAGAAAATCTTTGCCAATCATACTTCAGATAGAGCACTAATCTCCAGAATCTATAAAGAACTCAAAAAACTCAACACCAAGATTACAAATAACCCAATCGACAAATGGGCTAAGGAAATGAACAGACACTTCACAGAAGATCTACAAGCAATCAACAGATATATGGAAAAATGTTCAACATCTCTAGTAATAAGAGAAATGCAAATCAAAACTACAGTAAGATTCCATCTCACCTCAATTAGAATGGCGATTATCAAGAATACAAGCAACAACAGGTATTGGCGAGGATGTGGGGAAAAAGGTACACTATACATTGCTGGTGGGGCTGCAAATTAGTGCAGGCACTCTGGAAAGCAGTGTGGAGATTCCTTAGAAAACTTGGAATGGAACCACCATTTGACCCAGCTATCCCACTCCTTGGCCTATACCCAAAGGACTTAAAATCAGCATACTACAGAGATGTAGCCACATCAATGTTCATAGCTACTCAATTCACAATAACCAGACTTTGGAACCAACCTAGATGCCGTTCAATTGATGAATGGATAAAGAAACTGTGGTATATATATATATCTATATCTATCTATATATATATACAATGGAATATATGATAAAATTATGGCATTTACAGGCAAATGGATGCAATTGGAGAATATCATGCTAAGTGAGATAATCCAATCTCAAAAAACAAAGGTCGAATGATCTCTCTGATAAGCAGATGATGACACATAATGGGGGGTGGGAGGGATTAATGTTAGGGTTAGGGTTAGGGTTAGGGAGGGGGGCAAGAATGGAGGAAGGAAGGACTGTATAGAGGGAAAAGAGGGGTGGGAGGGATGGGAGGAAGGGAAAAAATAACAGAATGAATCAAACAACATTACCCTTTGTAAATTTATGATTACATAAATGGTATGCCTTTACTCCATGTACAAACAGAGAAACAACATGTATCCCATTTGTTTACAATAATAAAAAAAAAGGAGAAAAAATCTATATGGTTGAAACTAATACCTCAGATTGGCACTGCTAGAGGGGAAGACATCTGAAAAACATGAAAAAATGAGGGAAGAAAGTGTCACAAACAAATCAAGATGCACATATAAATAAATAGAATTCATTCACAGCACAGTAAAAGAAATGTTAGAGGAGTTCAGAATATATATATATATATATATATATATATATATATATATATATAATTAAATGATCTGTGAAGTAAAGGATGATATAAGAGAACAAATGAAGGTAGCAAAAGTTTACTACAATAAAGAGTTAAAAGAGCAAATGCTGTTAGGAAAAGATCATTTGACAAAAAGATAGAGGTTCTGAAAACAAACAAATACTTGAAATAAAGGAAACAATAAACCAAATTAAAAACCCAATAGAAAGCATCACCAACAGACTTGATCACCTGGAAGACAGAACCTCCGACTATGAAGACAAAATATTCCATCTTGAAAATAAAGTTGACCACACAGAGATGATACAAGAAATCATGAACAAAACCTTTACGATTATGAGATAACATGAAAAGAAAAAAATTAAGAATTATTGGGATAGAGGAAGGCAAAGAGATATAAAGCAAAGGAATGGACATTCTATTCAATGAAATAATATCAGAAAATTTACCAAACTGGAAGAACAAAATGGAAAATCAAGTACAAGAGGCTTATAGGACACCAAATATACAAAATTACAACACACTCACACCAAGGCATGTTATAATGAAAATGCCCAGGATACTAATAAGGATAGAATTTTAAAGGCTGGGAGAGAAAACTATCACAGTACATGTAACCTAATTATATGAGATTAGGCAAATTATTACATTCCTTTGTGATATTCTTGCTTTGAATGAAAGAAGATACTAGAGATTGCTGTTAATTTTTGTGTTGATTTAATGACAAATTCTGTGTAAGGTAAATAAAAGTTTTTGGCACATACTCTACTTATTTTTGTCATTTTTGAAGTTGTTGCAACTATTACTGATATTGCTATTACTACTACTATTTCATTATTATAAATCATCTCATTCCAGACATCTAGTGAATCTATACACATGTAGCCATTTGAATATACATGCAATTTTCATTTTTAAATAATTGGTCACCTAATATATAGTATGCAAAATTTTTTATCCAGCTTGTACCATTTAGCAATAATGGAAACCTTGTGATCCAACAGAAATCTAGCCTTTATATGATGAAAAATCTTCTAGTATATGAATTTGCCATATTTTATTTCCTGACTTCCCAGTGAATATAATATAAGATAGTCTTACATTTTTAGAAAGTATTGATGTAATTCCCCCAAAGAGAGGGATATATCTGCAGTGTAATTCCTAGAAGATAAATCACTAAGTCATGTTAGGTAGTTTAAAAATTTTAGAGATGCGTCTAAATTCTAAGAGTTTCTAAAATCCCAAACATAACACGTTGCTAAGTCTGCTAGTCTTATTAGAGGGCTGAGTGGAATAATAAGTAATTAACAGATCATGTGAAGAGTTACAATGTATTTTTCTCCAACAATTAGAATAATGCCTATCACCAAGCTGATGAAGATTCTAGCATGAAGCTGAAATAAATCAATGAATGCATGAATATTGAGAAAATAATGTACCTCCATTTACTTGCAATTTTAATAAATATCAATTAACTGCTTAGTACTTATAGATGATCATTGTAGTAAAATTTCTGCATTTTGCTAATTAGTTTATCAAATTTTCAAAATTACAAAGTAGGAGATGGAGAAGACATAGTTTCATTGAAATTCAAGGGAATTTCAAGGTTTACTACATGCTGAATATTTATTTAAAAATTGGGGGGGGTTCAAGATTGCAACCAGAGGGTGACTGTATTACATGCCGCTCCAGGACTCAGGATTCAAGAAGAGGAGGTATTGAGAGACTCAGGACCAACACAGAGACACCGGGTGAGTCTCTCTCACTGGGCGAGGCTCCCTGATGGGGCGGTAGTCCCGGAACACAGAGAACTTTGTGGAGTAGAGTTGCCCAGTGAGACTCCCCCACTGGAGCTGTGAATCCAGACAAACGGGGGCATTGTAGTACGGGGCCACTCAGAGAGACGCTTTCGTGCAGTGTCAGGCTCCCCGGCACAGGAGGTAGGTCTGGACTTTGGGAAATTTCCCAGAGGAGTGCTGCCCAGCCCAGGCAGTAATTCTGGACCAAAGGGAATTTCTCAGAGGAGAACTGCCCGGCGAGACTCCCTGCCGAGTGAGTCTTCCCCACCTGGCAAGGCTTTCCCTCCAGGGCGGTAGAACCAGAGACACAGGCCCATACCAGTCATGCCACAGCCCACAGTCTAGTCCCTCTTTAACTGACCATTGGTCAACAAGTGGAGGCACCTCTGCCCACTAGCAGGGAATATACTCCACCAGAAGGCCACCACCCCTAGAGGTACAGCTTCCTTGTGGAGCACTGTATTATCAAGTTCCTCCAAGACTTCAGGCTACTGAAGGCTAGGAGGTGAGCTATTGGAAATCTACAGGGACACTATAAGTCAATAGAGGAAATCTGCAATATCTCAGACTTTCACTACTAGAGGGGTAGATACCTGAGCAATATGAGAAAACAAGGGAAGAAAATGGCTCAAACAAACCAAGATGCTACATCAATAAAATCCAATGACAGCATGGCAGAAGAAATGTCAGAAAGGGAGTTCAGAATGTACATAATTAAAATGATCAGAGAAGCAAATGATGAGATGAAAGAGCAAATGCAAGTTTTGAATGATCGCACCACACAAAAGTTAAAAGAGCAAATGAGGAATGCAAAAGATCATTTTAATAAAGGGTTAGAGATACTGAAATAAAACCAAACAGACACCCTTGAAATGAAGGAAACAATAAACCAAATTAAAAACTCCATAGAAAGCATAACAAATAGGATAGAATACCTGGAAGACAGAACCTCAGACATTGAAGACAAAATATTTAACCTTGAAAACAAAGTTGATCAGAGAAGATGGTAAGAAATCATGAACACATCTACAAGAACTATGGGATATCATGAAAAGGTCAAATGTAAGAATGATTGGGATCGAGGAAGACACAGAGAAACAAACCAAAGGAATGAACAATCTATTCAATGAAATAATATCAGAAAATTCCCCAAATCTGAAGAATGAAATGGAAAATCAAGTACAAGAGGCTTATAGGACTCCAAACACACAAAATTACAACAGACTCACACCAAGACACATTATAATGAAAATATCTAACATAAAAAATAAAGACAGAATTTTAAAGGCTGCAAGAGAAAAGAATCAAATTACATTCAGGGGAAACCAATATGGATATCAGCAGATTTTTCAACCCAGACCCTAAATGCTAGAAGGGCCTAGAACAACATTTTTCAAGCTCTAAAAGAAAATGGATGCCAAACAAGAATGTTATATCCAGCAAAACTTACCTTCAGATTTGACGATGAAATAAAATCTTTCCATGATAAACAAAAGCTAAAAGAATTTACGAAAAAAAGCGGGCATTACAGAACATTCTCAGCAAAATATTCCATGAGGAAGAGATGAAAAACAACAATGTAAATCAACAAAGGGAGGAACTACCCTAAGGGAACAACCAAATAAGGGAGAAACCAAATCATGTCGAAAAACAAAAATGAGTCAAATGACCGGGAATACAAATCATTTCTCAGTAATAACCCTGAATGTTAATGGCCTGAACTCATCAATCAAAAGACAGAGACTGGCAGATTGGATTAAAAAGAAAGATCCAACAATTTGCTGCCTGCAAGAGACTCATCTCATAGAAAGAGATACCCACAGACTAAAGGTGAAAGGATGGGAAAAAAATACCATGCAAATTGACTCAACAAAAAAGCTGGAGTATCCATCCTCATATCATATAATGTGGACTTCAAGTCAAAGTTAGTCAGAAGAGATAAAGAAGGACATTTCATACTGCTTAAGGGAAGCATAAATCAGCAAGACATAACAATCATAAATATCTATGCCCCAAACAGTGGCTCATTCATATACGTCATATACTCTAGCCAGAGCAATTAGACAAACCAAAGAAATTAAAGGAATACGAATTGGAAAAGAAGAACTCAAACTATCCCTATTTGCTGATAACATGATTATATATTTAGAGGAACCGAGAAATTCCACCAGAAAACTTTTAGAATTCATAAGTAAATTCCGTAAAGTAGCAGGATATAAGATCAATGCTCATAAATCTAATGCATTTTTATACATAAGTGATGAATCTTTGGAAAGAATAATTAGGAAAACTACGCCATGCACAATAGCCTCGAAAAAAATAAAATACTTGGGAATCAATCTCACAAAAGAGGTGAAAGACCTCTACGATGAGAACTACAGGACACCAAAGAAAAAAATTAAAGAAAACCTTAGAAGATGGAAAGATCTCCCATATCCTGGATAGGCAGAATTAATATTGTCAAAATGGCCATACTACCTAAAGTGCTATACAGATTCAATGCAATTCCAATTAAGATCCCAAGGACGTGCCTCAAAGAAATAGAACAATAATCTTGAAATTCATCTGGAAGAATAAGAAACCCAGAATATCTAAAGCAATCCTTAGGTGGAAAAGTGAATCAGGGATATTGCAATACCAGAACTTCAACTCTACTACAAAGCAATAGTAACAAAAATGGCATGGTATTGATACCAAAATAGACAGGTAGATCAATGGTACAGAATAGAAGACATGGACACAAACCCAAATAAATACAATTTTCTCATACTAGACAAAGGTGCCAAAAATATGCAATGGAGAAAAGATAGCCTCTTCAACAAATGGTGCTGAGAAAACTGGAAATCCACATGCAGCAGAATGAAACTAAACCCCTATCTCTCACCCTGCACAAAAATCAACTCATAATGGATCAAGGACCTTGGAATCAGACCAGAAACCCTGCATCTTATAGAAGAAAAAGTAGGTCCAAATCTTCAACATGTCAGCCCAGGATCAGACTTCCTTAACAGGACTCCCATAGCACAAGAAATAAAAGCAAGAATCAATAACTGGGATAGATTCAAACTAAATAGCTTTCTCTCAGCAAAGGAAACTATCAGCAGTATGAAGAGAGAGCCTACAGAGTGGGAGAAAATCTTTGCCAATCATACTTCAGATAGAGCACTAATTTCCAGAATCTATAAAGGACTCAAAAAACTCTACCCCAAGAATATAAATAATCCAGTCAACAAATGGGCTAAGGAAATGAACAGACACTTCACAGAAGAAGATCTACACGCAATCAACAAACATATGAAAAAGTGTTCACCATCTTTAGTAATAAGAGAAATGCAAATCAAAACTACCCTAAGATTTCATCTCACCCCAATTAGAATGGCAATTATCAAGAATACAAGCAACAACAGTTGTTGGCGAGGATGTGGGGGAAAAGATACACTCTTAAATTGCTGGTGGGGTTGCAAATTAGTGCAGCCACTCTGGAAAGCAGCATGGAGATTCCTCAGAAAGCTTGGAATGGAACCACCATTTGACCCAGCTAACCCACTCCTTGGCCTATACCCAAAGGACTTAAAATCAGCATACTACAGAGATGTAGCCATATCAATGTTCATAGCTGATTGTGGAACCAACCTAGATGCCCTTCAATTGATGAATGGATAAAGAAAGTGTGATATATATATATATATATATATATATATATATATATATATATATACACACACACACATATATACACACACACACACAATGGACTATTACTCAGGCATAAAGAATATAAAATTATGGCATTTGCAGTCAAATGGATGAAATTGGAGAATATCATGTTAAATGAGATAAGCCAATCTCAAAATACCAAAGGAAGAATGATCTCATTGATAAGTGGATGATGATACACAATGGGGGTGGGAAGGGAGCAAGAATGGAGGAAGAAGGGACTGTATAGAGGGAAAAGAGGGGTGGGAGAGGTGAGGGAAGGAAAAAAGTAACAGAATGAATCAAACACATTACCCTATGTAAATGTATGATTATGCAAATGGTATGCTTCTACTTCATGTACAAACAGAGAAACAAGATGTACCCCATTTGTTTACAATAAAATAAATTTACAAAAAAACCTGTTTGTGTAGCAAAAACAAAACAACAACAACAACAAAATTTTCAGAAAATAACAAAAGTGAAGGAAAGAAAAAAATCCGGGCTTTCATTTTTTATTTTTTTTGCTTGAATTATTTGTTTAGTTTCTTTATCTTTCTTTCTTAATGTAAATGCATCTTAAACACATTTATCTTGTGTGCTACAAAATATTTTGTTTAAAGTAATACAATCTGATTCTACTTCATTCATCTGTCTCTGCTATTTTCTGATGTTTCCTTTGGCCATTTCCTCTTGTAATTATCTAGAGCACTATACAGCCCAAGATGCCCGTGAGGACGCTGTAAATGATGTCCCTATCTTCCCAGTACAATCATTAATCCATTCTTTATGTTGATGTCGTAAAAGGAACATCAGGAATAGAATATATAAGAGGAAAAAGTAAAAGCATTCAATTTATAAAGGTCTAAAGTGAACTGAAAGCATGCAGTAGGAAAAATACATAATTTAATGAACAAGTGTTTAAATGAGAAATGACTGGGAGGTTTTCCTGACAGAGAAGTAGATGTGATTTCCATCAAGGTAAAAAAGTGAAAAAATACTGAGCCCATACTTCTCAATGAGCCTTTTAGAAATGTCAAAAATGAAATATTCCATTGGTGTGCCCACTTTCAGACAGAGAATTCAAGAAGATGTCAAATGGAACAATAACACTGAAGTCAAAGAGTTTAGGAAGACTTCACAGACTAAAGGTCTGCTGCTCAGACAGAGCTCGCAAAATATTTTTTTTCAATTCAAATATAGCTTTCAAATTATTCCATCAATTAAATTGCAGGAGATTTCTTGTAAAATCATAATTTCTGACTTTTCTTGGAATATCTGAATAGCTGTTACGTTAGACACAGCTGAGAGATAGTGTAATTTTTCTAGGCTGTCATGGTCTCTGTCATTTCGTAATGAGCCCTACGCCTGACATTGAGTCTTAATCCCCACATAACATTGTTATTTCTGTTGTTCTTCTTTTCCTTGGACAAAACAGTGAAAAATGAAATAGAAGGGTTCATGTTTTAAAAAAAATGAGAGAGAAACTTTTTCGTGGACAATTTTTTTTAATATACTCTGCATACCCTGCAAATCAAGATGGCATTTTTTGTAAGCTGGCTCCAACTACATTATTTATTTATTTATTTATTTTGTTGATTGGATTTGTTAGGTTTTTGATTTTTGAGCTATCTCATTTCAAAGAACTTGAACTGAAATTTTTGTTCAGGTTAAGAGGATAAAAGAGAGTGCCAAGTACCAAATGTTCTATAGTTCATACCTGCAATGGTCCTAAATATCCATGTGTTAAAAGCTTGGTTCTCAGCCTTTGATGATTCTTGTAAGAGGTGGGGCCTACAGATAAGTCTTCTCAACTTTGAAGGTGTACCCTTGAAGGGGATACTAGAATGTGAGGCCCTTCCTCTTCTTCTCTTTCACCTCTCCATCACGAGGTGAACAAGTTTGCTCTTCTACATGCTCCCCCAGAGCACTGCCTTACCACAGAACCAAAACAACAGGGTCAAACAATAATGTTAAGAAGTATCAGAAGAGTGAGTCAAAATAAACTGATCTTCTTTATAAAGTGAATAGCTCAGAGATTTTGTTACAGCAATACATAGCTGACTAATGATAAAATCATATTGATTACATTTTCTGTGCAATGAGAATTCAGGGAAAAAAAAAAAAAACCTGACAAGTCCAATGACAATTTAATGATTCCTGAGCATCTGGGACCAATGGAACTACCTTGGAAGCCCAAACAAATCAAAGAAGAAAGAACGTGAAGGGGAACTTTTTATGGCAGATGACAGAAATCTTTAGAAAATACTCATTCTTGGATGGAAGGCCCTGAGAGGGAACAGCTGAGCAAGAGTGAAAATCTAAATTATTCAGGTAGTGAGAAAAAAGTACTAGAAATGGAAGATGTCCTAAGTGGCATGATAACTAAACTTCACAATGAAAGCCCCAGCCAGGAAGGCAAGTGCTATACTCCCTAGGAAGGATGTCCTATGAAGAAGCAAGTGAAATATAGAATTGTTGGGAAAAGTTGTGATAAACAAATCCAGATTCCATGAAGACTACCTATACAGAAATACCATGTTTCAGAGCAGTTGGTTACTTAGTCTAAGACAATGGAGCCCTTAAAATGAAGTCTAGAAACTATATTCACATTACTGTTAGGGAACAGACAGATGAGGATAGTAGGAACATGAGTTTGAGAGAATTATTCTATAAAGTGGACTCACAGTGCTGACCCCACCATGTGCTTCCTTTCCAAGAAGAAATTCACCTGCAGACCTGCCTGGTCTAAGTGAACAAGAGATGTTACATTTCTTAGCAAACTATCTGTTATCTGCAGAAGAAATTTAGACCTGAGGTAATGTGGATGGAAGGAACCTAGACTTTTGTGACCAAATATTGAAACTCAGGGAGATAAGGATGATTACTCCTAACAATAAAATCGGTAAGAAAGTATGGTTAAGAATTCGATTAGAACCAGTCATCCTGGGCAAAGGTGACCTAGAGATGCCATAGCAGTGGGTACTTAAAAGTCTGATGTCATCTTGCAGTCAGTCAAAAGTCAAGAGGTGGACCTGGGTAGGCCTCTCTGGAAACTTCTCTGGGATCCCAATAAAACTGGAGTGCAAAGAGGACCCACTATCTTCCTTGAGAGTATCCTCTTTCCCTTTTTCTATCCCTCAATATACTCATTCCTGCTACTCTGAGTGACATGTCTGAAATCTTTCTGACTTGGTGCCAAGAATCAGGGTTTGAAGGGCAGGTCTTCGTGTTGCCTAAATTTCCCAGAAGTCTCCAGCTTTATAAAACCTGTACCAACACTACCACAGTACTCTTCTGCTACTAGGTCAGGAACAGACACATCTCATCTAGACACGAAAAGCATCAAGTTCCAAAAAAATGTTGATATAAAAGCATATGAGAATAGCCACATTTAGGCATTCATGATGACGATGAAAAAATAAACTGCTATTAAGGAGCCTAAAATTATCAACTCACAAGAAGAAAAACAGTAAACCAACCAACCAATCAGGGAAACATCTGTATAAGATAATATCCTACAGCAAAATTAAAGGGAAAAATGAAGCTTAGTCAGACACAGAAGGTGCCGGAGGGAGTTTAGAATCATGTGGAAAAGAATGGCAGAATACAGCAGGGGTGGAAGGGAGACAAAAGAAGTAGAAAGCCTTCTTCAGAAAATTCTGTTTCAGAAATGAAAACTTTAAGCTCTAAGGCATAGGAAAGAGAAGAATAGATACCATGGGAAGCAAAAACAGAAGGCAGAGGATTATAGAAATAAAAAAAGAATAGGCAGTTGTGACTTAAAATATATATATCACTAAAATCCCCCCAAATCAAGATAAAGCAGTGAAACACAGGAATATGTGAAACCACAACTCAAGAAGCTCTCCCTCAAATTCGAGAAAGCGTGTAGGTTCATATTGAAAATGATACTGCTTTATGAGGGACATTGATTCATGTTGGGGAGTGTGAGAACCCCATGTTAGCTGGCTCCAGGATCCAGGGTTCAGTGGCCGAGACACACTCAAGAAAACACAGCACAAATCAAGGAACCAAAGTGTCTAAAGCCAGCCAGGATGTCTGCCAAGTAGAAAGAATATAATCAAGCATTTCTTACAACTTATACATACTTTATCTACTAAACTGAGAGCTTTCTTATTGTACATAAAAACACATTGTATGTTGATCTCAACTTTGTTCGCTGACTTCTTAGTGTTGTGTTTCAGTTTCCTATGCTTCGTAGGTTGCTGTTGGTTCGTTTTCTTTTGAGGATCAAGATGGGTACTTTCAAACAAAGTCTTATTTTTAATTCCTTCTTATTTCCTGGATTTTTTTCCTTTGCATAATTTTACCTACAATGGTACCTGTCCACATACTAAAGTAACCAAGACTCTTCCAAAATGACATAATTTTCTAATTCTATTAGTTAATAAAAAATGTCCAAGTAATCCCAACAGATGCAATGAGTCACATAAAATACTGTGCACCTGGAAGGTTTTCAACATCTAAAATTCCTAGAAACTAAAAGTACTTCCCCTTCCTGGGTTTGCAGAGCTCCACACAGTTGGCCATGGAGGTGAGTCAGTGACTCCTGCCCTAACCTGCCACCACACAATTTTCAATAATAAAACATCCAGAAATATTTTTTCTAAGAACCCAATGATTAATCAAGTCTACCCACTTATCATAGGGGGTTTAACCCCACGTAAGTTTTTAGTTGTTTTATGACACAAAATTTTGTTTTGTGCATGGATTACTTTTATAATTAGGCAAAGTAAATAAAATGTCTTATTAAACATATACAAGAAATATTCTGGTTTTGTAGTATTCTCAAATGATTTTCACATAATGTAAAATTTGTACTTCTTTTCTTTCTATTGGAGACCAGGTTTTAATTAAAACACATTTTCCCCTTAAATTGCACTGTTTAAGGATATTCTGATATAACATAGGGTAATTTTGTTTTATCACCTCTTTGGTCATTCTTGCCTTATATTCACTATTATGAATTTTCATCTATGTGATATTTTGATCACATGTTCCAATTCTTCATATATAATGTTCTAATTTTAGTGCCTGCTTATATTATAATCTTAATTTTTATTATAAATATTATCTCATATTAATTACACAAATTAATGGGTTACACTGAGGATTTTCATACATGCATACATTGAGTTAATTGTATCTACTTATCTACCCTTCCTACTGCACTCTTGACTTCCTCTTTATTCATCTCCCCATCCCTTCTCCTTCCCTAATTGTTCCTTTTCTACTTTCAGTTCACCACTTCTCTTTTTTTCGTTTGTTTCCACGTACGAGAGAAAGTTGTCTTTCTTTGTCTTATTTTGCTTAAGATGATAATTTCCTGTTCCATCCATCTCACTGCAAATTACATAATTCTGTTCTTTTTAACGAAAAAATATTCCATTGTTCTTGTATATTACATTAACACATAATGTTTATGTCATATTATGTTTAAAAGGAGAATAGGAAAGTCTTCAAAATAATAGGATTTATAGTTCAAGTAATATTAACATACCATGAAAAGCTTTCTGTCAGAATTCATGGAGAAGATATTAACAAATGTGTTTTATTTTTATCTGGTTTTAAGACCACAGGAAGTAAGAGACTAAAATGACATAGAGAGCTGGAAAACCTAGTGTTGAGCTGTATGGAAGCAATATTGACTTGTGATATGTGGGCCATGTGAATAATAAAACAGTTAATATTTTATTTGATGTTTAGGGAGTCAGCAATAAAATCTTCATCTGAATAAGGTGGACACTTCCAGTTAAGAACCATCCTGTTCAAATCAAGATTGTTGCAGAAGTTAATCCTTAATAAAAGTGTACACAAGAAAAAAGTTTGCCCTGTCATTTTTATCTTAGCAAACTTTTATTCTAAGTCTAATAGCAAGTATATTTTGCCTCAGGTGTATTTCTATTTCAAATTTATGCTGCTGACACATACCAGTAATGTCCCATCATTTAAATGTTTATCCAAGTTAGAAATGTCCTTCTATTGGACACAAATTAATATGTCAATGAAAATAATGATAGGGGAGGGAGGAGGAGGAGAAGGAGGAGAAGACTCAGTTCCACTTAGTCACACAACAAAATAGAAGTGTAAGAAATCATGAAAAAAAAAATGCCTTGCAAGAAAATTAAAAAGTCAATGGAATTTGGAAATTAAGGGTAAAAAAAAAAAAAAAAAGTCATGGAAGGGCGGGCAAAATGTGGAAATGTGTAGATAGTATAAAATGGTGTAAATGAAATATAAAGAGAAATAAGAAAGCAGGTGTGAAAAGGGACTGGAGAGAATTATAACAATGATAGAAAAAGAAGGTTTAATTTATCTATGAAGCAAATAACAGACTGGAAGGTAGAAAACAAAACCTATAAGTTTCAAGGAGATCTAGAGGCTTTACAAAGAAGTGTTCTACTGTTAGAAAGGATTAACTTGTTTCTCTGTACATTTAAGATATAATGGACAAAAATACGTAAGTAAGAATACTGAATTTGCAAATAAGGGATTCATACATGTATGATGTTTGTGTGTGTGTGTGTGTGTGTGTGTGTGTGTGTGTGTAGAGAAAGAGACAGACACAAAAGAGACAGAGAGATAGTGATAGAGACAAGAGAGTGCCCAGTCTCCTATGCAAAATACCTTAGATCTATTGACAGTTTCAAAAGTTGATTATATAGTTGACCACAAAACAACCTTAGTATATTTGAAAACTTGTATTATAGTCAGTATTCACCAACCAAAGAGATAAAGGCTGAAATTAATAATAAACAAAACTCCTATTTCAGAAAATTTAACAACATATTAGGAATTTCTCTTCACTTGGCAGAGTTCCATTAACACAGGTCAGGTCTTTCTTGGGTCTCTATTCCCTTGCTCCTCTCCAGGAGGTGACGGTTGTGGCTTCATGTGATTGGTGAGTTTTGAAGAACATCCTACACACTACTATGTGGTTCACTACTTCACTCCCTTTCCTTTACCCTTTTACTTCTTTTTGGTGGGGGACAGACAGATGCAAGTGTTGGGAACATGAGGTAGAGAGAATAATTTCACAAAATGGCCCCACTGTGCTGACCCCCACATGCTTTCTTTTCCAAGAAGTAATTTACCTGCAGCTCTGCCTGGTTTAAGTGGACAAGATATGTTACATTCTTGAGCAAACTACCTGTTATCTGC
This sequence comes from Sciurus carolinensis, assembly GCF_902686445.1. Lineage (NCBI taxonomy): Eukaryota > Metazoa > Chordata > Mammalia > Rodentia > Sciuridae > Sciurus > Sciurus carolinensis. The sequence continues at coordinate 90,400,082 of NC_062218.1, read as the reverse complement.
AGGAGAAATGCAGATCTGAATATATGTCCCATAAGAGGAACCCAAGTTACACTAAAAGCAGAGACTTTTGTGAATCTTTTCATAAACCAGATCCTGAAACTCAGAGAGATAAAGATAATTCCTTATAATAGTAAAATCTATAAAATTTTTTGGTTAAGGATCAAATTAGGACATGTCAGCATGGGCCAAGGTGACCTAGAGTTGTCGTGGCAGTGGGCACTTAAAAAGTCTGATGTCATCTTGCTGCTTCTTTCCCTTTTCCTATTCCTTCAATAAACTCATGCTTGTTATTTGAGCAATATGTTTGAAATCTTTGTGCACAAGAACTGGGGCTTGAAGTGGGGTCTTCGTACTGCCTCAGTTTCCTGGAAGTTTCCAGCTCTGTAACATTTTGATTCAAGTTACCTGGAACATGCATGATTTTGATTTTGATATGTTTCTCCAATCCTAAATTTTTCTGAGCATGCTTTCCTTTGGTGGACTGGGTGAGGGACTTGGAATGAATAATTTTGGTGAAAATTCAAATTAAAAAACTGTAGGAAGTGACTTCTTAGTCTAGGAATATTGGGAATCAAATATGAAGTGGAATTTCAAAGATCACTTATGGGAAGATTCTACTGGGATTTGAGTGAACGGTTTTGAATTTAAACTTCAATAAAATGAATACATTTTTTAATCTTGTGAGAACTGTATAAGTCATGTGCTCCATTATACCTGCATATGCTTGATCAACTTAGACTCTCCTTCCTCTCCCTCTTGCCTGCAATTCTCAGAATTATTGTAGAATGCACTGGGTCTATGATAACCTGTGGTATGGAAGAAATATTCCAAATATAACCCAGGCATTGACCTTGTAAGGGATCTTGAGAGAATGTAACATTTTTTGAGTTTGGGAGATCCTGCCTGGACAACCTGGTGTCTGCTTCTCTCTCCCCTGGAAAGGGGATGTCCTTTAGAGCTTTGTCCAGTGGGTCATGTGTTCCCTGAGGTATGTGACCCAAAGCAAGTTGCCTTTTGGGATCTCTGAACTATAGTACAAAACGGAGCACACTGAGTCAGGACTCCAGCTGCCCCAAGAAGCTTTCTTGAGCCTTGCGGTTTCAGTTCACAATAAACGAAGGACTTCTGTTGTTCCTCACTTCTTATTGGCAAGTAATAAATTCACTTCATATACTCATCGCAAAGCTTAGATGGTAGTAATGATGAATAAGCTGCCTCAAATCCTCCCCTCATTCAGGATCAAGGGGAAAATTTAAAAGAGATGATCTTGAATTCCTGGGTTTAGTTGTCCTGAAGAGCAGAAAGCTCAAAGAGCGGTTGGGTGTGGATTAAGATGTTGTAATCCTTGTGCATAGGCTTCAAGTTTTGCTCCTATGCTAAGAAACTGTGTCAGAAAAATTCATGCAAATAGACCTGTAAATGATAGCATGCTAAGAACAAATCTTATTAAGGGAAACTCAGAAGAACAGATTAAACCTAAATTCAGGTGATATGGTAGAATATTTTCTGGGATTTACCCAATTTAAGAAAGTAAACATGAAGACATCTGTTTCAAGCATGGATTTTTTTTTTGGGGGAGATCCAAATTCAAGTATATGGAACCTAATGCAAAATGAAAATAAAAAGTGAAACCACACATCCAGTGAATGACCTAACCCACGATGATAGAGAAAGAAAAGGAGTGACTTTACCTCATTTAAAATGTTGCAAAACAGAGTGGCAGCAAGGAAATTACATTAGAGATATATCTCACTGCTGCACAAGAGAAAAGTAGTGGAAAAGCCTCTCTTTCCCTTTTATCCTCTTTCCTTTTCTCTTCCTTACCTTCATACTGAAACATCTACATGCTTCCGCTCAATGTTTCCTGGGACTGGGTGATAAGTCTGTTTTATTAGAGTACTCAAATACAACCAGAATCTCCTGTATTAGCTTTCTGAACATCTTGAGCATCAGGAAGGCCAGTGGCCCAGTGTCACATGCCCAAGTTTGTTTTATCAGTGCTCATCTGAAAACTTTGCTAGAGACTGGACATGGGGCACCTCACAGCAATAAGGCAGGGCTGAATGTCAGATTGCAAGAGGGACAAAGAGATTTCTTTGAGCTGTAAGATTGTGGAAACATTGAATCCTCTCCTGGTTATAATGTGAATGCTAGATCAAATAGCAAATATAATATAGCAGGACTTTGGCTTCAACCCTGTCTGGCCAGACTAGTGACTATGATTGTGTTTGGAAAGTAGTGGGATATTTACTTCACTCTTGGAATGAATAGGAACTGAGGCACAAGCCTTTGGGGTTTGGCTATATGGACTTGGCAAGGCAATAGCAGAATTCACCACATCATTATTCATGGCTGGGAAAATACCAACATTACCCTAGCCTGTTGGGGCGGAGGAGAGGATATTATGGCATTCAAGTTATATAATTGACCACTTAACCACTGATTAAGATTTCCATGGGGTCTTGTGGCTGGTCAGTTTCTTTGCCTACAAGACATCCATCTTGTGCAATTTAACTCTTACACCTCAATTAGCATGACAGTGATATTTTAATCACTCATTTGTCCTATACCTCTGTTATTAGTTCAAATTGGCCAAACTTGAGAGGGAAAGGACTGTTATTTCTTTGTCCTATCAAACACTAACAAGGTGAATTGTTTTTTTAAAATTATTTTTTAATTTCGACAGACTGCATTTTGATTCATTGTACATAATGGGGTACATCTTTTTGTTTCTATGGTTGTACATGATGTAGAATCATACCATTCATGTAATCATACATGTACATAGGGTAATGATGTCTGTCTCATTCCACCATTTTTCATACTCCCCCCTCTCTCATTTCCCTCTATATAATCTAAAATTCCTCCATTCTTCTCTTACCCCCTATCCCCCGAATTGTTTTTAATATTAAAACTTTCAAGATAAATTTTAGATCACTTAATGTTTATTTTAATGAGCAGGAAAATGATAATTTTTAAGCATCCAACTCAACTCAACTTAGAAAACTAACTTAGAAAAGTTAAAATTAACCTCCAGAAAAAAGGGATATGAATTAATGAAAACAAGAGAACAAAATCAAGCAGATTAGGAAAAGTTAAAAATGACTAAATAGTACAAAATCCAAGAGCTGACTCTTAAAAAAAGAAGAAGAAAACAAAATATCTAGACTAATAGGTGGTAAAGGGATGTTAATAAGATACAGAAAATTAAAACTAGTAATTTTAAAGTGGTTGACTCAAATGTGGTAATAAACTTGAAAACGTGGCTGAAATACAAAAATATTTAGAAAAATATAATTTACTTGCTAAGAGAGATTAATTTTCATTGAATACATTGAAAATGTTTTCAACACAATACTGGTTAATTCCTGGAAAAGTTCTGATCTCAGTTCATTTCAATTAGAAATGCTACAAAATATTTAATGATCACAAAATACAATTGTGAAAAAAATACAGAATGCTTCTAAATTCTTTTACTTTGGGCAAAAAATTGATGAGAATTAAAAAACTTAAGAAAGACCATCAGGTGGATAATAAAGGAAGGATTTTGAGGCAATAAAATTCTCAATAGAATATTTGCAGAAGTTAGGAACACTTAAGAACATAACACTCTAGGGAGGTTTATTCTAGGACTAAATTGTTTCAATATGAATACATAGTAATCTAATTTTTCATATTTCTTGAAATGTAAAAATATTATCTGAGAATTTCTGTAAATGCTGAATATTCATTTGATGAAATTCAGTTCTGATTTAATTCAATTTTCTGATTTAATAAACTCTCAAAAATAGAAAAAATAGGAATAGATAATATGTTTTCTTAATATGATAAATGTGTATCAATTTCTTTCTTTTTTCTTGACAGTGCTGTGAATTTAACCTAAGGTATTCAACATGCTAGGCAAGTGCTCTACAACTGAGCTATATCCCCAGTCCAAATATATGAATTAATACAAACTAAAGGCAGTATTTTTCACACTGGGAACAAACTGTTGTTAGTTTTATGTCCCACTAAGATCAGAAAAGATGAGGAAATTCTCTGTTACCATTATTATTTAAAAATTTCTGTAGACATTTTCTAATAAAGCTAGAAAAAATAGATATGAAAGTGTATTGAAAAGTTTATTATTAATATTACAAAAGATTGAACATTACACCAGAAAAATTAAAGAGAATAAAATAAAAATAATTCATGATAGTGGAACAAAAGTTAGTATATGCTAGTGACTAATATTGTAGATCATGAGTACATTTCATGTATTTCTAAAGAATAGGACAGAAGTAATATGGTGGAGGAAAGTTCAATTTATATTAGAGCTATGATAAATTGATTGTAAAATTAAGTTTATAAAAAAATTTAACCTCTATGTAAAAAATATTTTAAAATACCCCTAAACGACACAAAGTTTTGACAAACGAAAATATTGTCTCTTAGAAAGGCAGTGTTAACATCACCTGTGTATTCTTCTTGTGACAGTACATAGTATTATGGTATTAAAAATGCAATCAGGATTTGATGTGAAATTGCTAGCATTAATCATTAACTGCTTCATTACCCACTTCAGGCCTCAGTGGACCCCCTCTTCAGCCCCTTGCAAGCAGGACCATCTGAGTCATTCTGAACAATGCAATGGGAGAAGTTGCATGAGTCACTTCCAGGCAAACACAATGAAAAGTCCATGCATACTAGCACTTTCTTGCTTACTTTGTAGTGTCCTCTTTCATAGGGGCTCTGGAATGAGATGGTGGGGCTAAAGTTTAGAGTAGTCTGGACAGTTGAATTATTTTATTGAACAAATCCATTAAAAGAAGTTATTCAGGTTGATGAAATGTATGGGAAGAAAAAAACAAACAAACCAACCAAACAAAACATTTTTCTTCAAGCCTCTGAAAATTTGTACCCGTTTGTTCCTACAACTTACCATCTCAATCTAACTGATACAGAAGATAGTTGGTATCAGAAGTAATGTATTTTTAATAAATGAAGTATATAACATTTTCTTAGCAGCAAAAAATAATTCCAAATGTAACATTTGATATATAAATGTAATATGGATTCAGTGCCACATTTGAAATAGGAATGATTAGATTAAAATATCAAATCCAGGGACATGTCATTTAGAAGAAAAATTGTCAGATTATTAAAAATTTAAATTATGTGATAAACTTATTTAATAAAAAGAAACAACAATAAAAAGAGACCTTTCTTACCATATTGATTCACCAGAATAAAGGTGTCTCTGTAATGTATGTTGGAAAATAAAAGATAAAATTTTCAAAGACCTAAATGGTGAAGGATATCTTTAGTCAATCACAGTTATTATAATTTTTTTTATAAAAAGCATGAGAGTCTTGTGATAAATTAGTACTATTAATAAGAGTGATTAACACATTTTCTTGAACATAATTTAAAATCTAAAAGATAAATTGTACTTTTATGTAAAATTAAGAGCCATTTAAGATATATGAAATGCCATTTATAATAGAAACAATCATTGTAAAGAATCTCAGAATAGCTCTGACAATAGCTTGTGTGTAATAATGTTTATGGAAAACAATAAAAACTTTATTGAAAAATGTTAAAATGAACAGTGTATTTAAATATCTAACATATTCATGAAAGGAAGAAGTAAATGTCCTTAACATGACAATTATCTTCATATTAATTCATAAATTCCCCACATTTTCAATAAAAATTCTCTAATTTTTTTCACTTGGCAAATGGGTTGTCACTATTATATGGAAAGGCAAGTGGCTAAGAGTAGCCAAGAACTTTTTGTAGAAAAGCAATTTAGTGAGATCAACACTAGAAAATGCTGTTGTAATATAAAATTCTAGTAGCTAAGTATCTTAGATTAAAAGTTTTGCCACCTTCAGTCATCTATATTAAAAACAAAATTCTAAGCTAATTTCATAAACAACAAACTTTAGTATGTTAAAGTCATATAGAAAAATATATGACTTTGGCAAGGAAGGTTTTTATGAAAATGATCAGAAACAAATTATTTGAGAACTGATAATTCTGATTCATAACATAATTGTAAATTAGGGAGTAATTTGGCAATATTTAGCAATTTTAAAAATGTACTTACCCACATGGCATGCTAATTTTATTTCAAGTTACAGTCTAGAGAAAATATTTCATGTATTTGTACCAGAAAACATCGGTAGAAAAGACTATTTCTAGCATCAATATTTTTAAGTAGTGAAAAACTAAAACAATGAAATAACTTAAATTTCCCTAGTGAGAGAATGAGAAAATTGTAGTTATTCATACAATAGATCTATTCATTACACTGAAGAGAAAGCAATCCATTGCTATGAAAATAATAGATGGAAACACTAGAAATATAATATTGAAGAATAAGAAAAAAGTTGCATGTTACATAGATGAGGATATATTTTACAAATAATGTTTGCATAAAACAGTATATATTTTGTATGTATGCATGCTTTGCAGGAAATAAAATAATAGGAAACATACAAATTTTTGAAATTAGTGATTATTATGAGAGAAGGATGGGAGGGTAGCATTGATTGTTTCAACTTTATATATAAACTGTACTGAGGACACAGTTTTCTCACAATATCTTTTAGTCTTTAAGAATTTCAAATGTTTTATAAGTTTTTTTGTTTAAAAATGCTCAACATAGGCAGGCTTCGCGGTACATGCCTATATTTCCAATGGCTTGGGAGGTTGAGACAAGAGGATTGCAAGTTCAAAGGCAGCCTCAGATACTTAGCAAGGTCCTAAGCAACTTAGTGAGACCCTGTGTTGAAATAAAAAAATATAAAGAGCTGGGGATGTGGTTCAGTAGTTAAGCATCCCCGGGTTCAATTCCTGGTCTCAAAAACAAACATACAAACACACACCTCAACATAAAAGGAGATTCTGTATTTAATAGTAGTTGATAATAAAAGCTAATTTAATAAAATTAAATGAAATATTAGGAATATATGTGTGAGATAAACAAGTTTTTATTAAGAAGTTTTTCTCTTATAAGATAAATATTAAAACTTATTAAATAACAATCTTGAATAATCTACAAGTGTTTTTTATATAGGTACCTAAAGTGTTTTTGAAAAGACTAAGGACTACAAATTACAAAATATTAATTATTAATTTTAAATTAATTCTTTAAAAGTGGATGAGAAGATGAGTGAAATGTTATCTGAACTTGCAGAAATCATGTATCCTTTGCCTTAAATTTCTAAATGGAGAAATGAAAACTGAACAAAGTTACATTCATCACATTTCTTTTTTTGTCAAAGATTGGCAAATGAGGCAACTTGAGGAATGCAATGGGGATTTAAGAACATGATCTCAGTGGACACCTGATTCGAGATTTAGTAAGAGCCAGTCACCCATCCTTGAACTTAATTTAAACAAGTCAGAATGAGTTATGTTCTTGTTCTTTGCCTTATGAGTAAGTATCAGATCTACAAAAGCCTGAAACATGAGTATATGTGAACTAGTCTTGTCAAGGTAACTTCCAACCATAATGAGTGTGCTTTGGCAAACATAGGTAAGCACAGGTCATTTTGTCATGTGGTTGTGTTACAAGATCATGGTGATACCATTGGATTGAAACCATCATGCTTGCACAGTTGCTGCCTAACAGGAATTTACTTCTATTAATCTAACTTCAGATAATTCTACCTTCTTGACAAGATGTTGAAATGAGATACCACATTTAGAATTGACTGGTCCTGGAAATATCTGCTTTAAAATGCCACCTGTCTCTAATAATATGTCTATGCAACCTTTAACAGCTTCTACCACTAGTTACTTGAAAATTCAAAAAGATACCAAAAAATTATGATCCCAAATGATTGCTGGTAAACAAGAATTCAAATTAGATAAGTATTCAATTATGAGGTATGGATACACACACACACACACACACACACACACACACACACCATAAGACACTAAAATTCAAAAAGCAAAAAATAGTTTTTGTATTTTTACTATTTATTATTCCTAAATTCTAAGTAAAAATTCAGTGCTATTTCAGATGCATTCCAAGGGGGGCCCCTTTTATTTCTGCTCATGGTGTTTAAGCAATTGAATATGACAATGATGATGGAATGTCATTCCTATGATCAAATTAACCTTTGATGAGAGACTCTCTTTGCTATCCTGCTAGCAAACTTTTTCCTGAGACTCTCTGTCTCTCTGTCTCTCTCTCTCTCTCTTTTTTTTACTGGTTCAAAACAGTAAGACTTTTGTTTAGGAAAAGTTCCTATAGCAAGAAAATGTAGGTGGCCTGTAAGTGCTGAAGGTGATAATATCAGGCTAATAGCCAGCAAAAAACAGGTGCCTTCAGTCCAACAATTGCAAGGTAATGACTGCTGCCAGCAATGAGCTTAGAAGTGGGTATCCCCTAAGGAAGCTGAAGGAGAGAACACTGCTTGACTGCTGCCTTGATTGAAGTCTTGAGAGGGCTTTAGCAGTCTGGTGAGGACCCAGCTAAACCATGCCCAGATTCCTGATCCATGGAAATAATGAGAGAGTAACTGTATGTTTAACTATGTGTTTGTTTTAAGCTGCTAAATTTGTAACAAGTTGTTATTCAGCAATAAACAACTAATAAAGATAATACCTAGAAAATACACAGCATTGTCCTTCTGTATGATGGATGAATATTCTCTCGAGTATTGTAGGAGGGACAGTTAAGTGGGTTGAAGAAGATCTGTGATCACAGTCTATGCCAAATTATGACATTATTTTGAGCATGTATCAGTTCAAACATCAGATCAAAGGACTAAATTAGGAGAACTTCATAGGTTTACATGAAATTGCTGTACTAGGTGATCATTGTGTGGTAAAGTCAGTAGTCTTTGCACATAAACTTGTTCTCCAGTAATAAGTGTAAGGAGAAAGAAAGCTGTGACTTTATAGATTAGAGTTGGGTTGGTACAACACACTTCTCAGACAAAATTTGGATCCCTAATTGTTTGGGCAATTATAATTTTGTTTGTACACAATTATGCTTGTTTAGTTGCAAATTGTCTTGGACACAATGAGAGAGCTGAGTAGGAATTGTGGTAGAGACTGTATGGTCTGTAAAGCCTCAAATATTTTCTATTAGTCTCCTTGCAGAAGAAGTGAGTTGACCCCAAAGTTGCAAAATGAGATAAAGTGAACTCTTTATATATATGCATATACACACACACTCTGTAAATACTAATCTAAACTGATCTTATTTTACTTCTGTTAATAAGTAAGTTAAAGAGTTCTGGATATGTTGGGATATAAGTGACAGGTTTGTTTTTTGGGGGGTCATGTGGAAGTATTACATGCATGAAAATGATCTAAAGAAATATCCAGAATGAATGCTTTCAAAGGGCAATTAATCAAAAAATATAACAGAAGTAATTTATCTAGAAATGAATAATTAATCTGTTAGAATACATCAAAAATTTAAAAAATATACTCCAAGAGATTATATAAGAAATGATTATATACCTTGGTATACAATAAATTTTGAATCTCACACACACACACACACACCTATGCATTCAAGGGAAAACACTATTAGAGGCATCCAGGTAGAAAAGACACGTGGATTAGAAAAAAGAGAAACCAGTACTTCAACAGACTTTTCCTCTACAATATAAAACTAAAAGTGGAGAGCTTTAAGACATAAAAACTACTTGATATATTTATAGTAAACTAATTTGTTTTGCAGACATACAAATCAACAAAATATTCAAATATCCAAATATTCAGAAAACAATTCATGAGTTCATTTTGAAATAATAAAAAATGAAGTAAATTAAGTGACTATTATTATAAAATTTATGATAGAAAAAACTGGCAGTGAACATTGAAATAAATTTTGTATAATTAAAGTTAACTAAATTTTTCACATCAGGTTAAAATTGAATGAAAATATTTCAAAAGGAAAGACATAAAATAATACAAAAATAATTAAATAATGCTATTACAAGTTGTCTGATGTTTGAAACATTCTAATAAGGACAAATGCAGAAAATTATGAGGCTGCAAATAGATGGCATCACACAGAATGACAATGATGTAAGAGAGGGTCAAGAGCTGTTTTTAAGTAAGAAAAATAAGTTTCATTGTATGTAAAATATGTTCCTTATTATGTTTAATCATTAGGTATATAATTATTCCTTGAATATAAGTGGGAGAAAGGATAAAAAATTTATTGTTATACTTATTTCTATGCTTGGAGTTTTGGGAAATTTATGTTCATATTTAATCTATTTTTTAATTTATGATAACCAACGTATTTCACAGTAACATTGTTATACACATGTTTCAAAAGAAGACAACAGGTGATTACTTTAGATATCAGTGGTATTAAAGACGAATTGCATTTTTAAATATTTACCTTCATTCAATTTTTAATTAAAGGCAGGATTCCTCTTGTCTTAATACTTAATGGTAACTAATTGAAGTACCATTCTTCTTGTATAACATCTGACTGCATCAAAGCATGAAATAAATTTGATTTGGTAATAAAGAATATCAATGCCTAAAATCAACACAACTTTTGTCTAATTATTATGACAACAGTTGGATACATAGATTCTGAGAAATAATTGTTTATACAATATTGGCTGTCTTTCATTAGGCTGTAATGTTTTGCTTCTAAATCTACCACCATTACAAATTAATGGGGTATCTTGATAAATTATATTTGGTCACCTATATTTATTAATGACAGATCATAATAATTAAAATTCATTTCTAGAAAAGTAGGTTAAGAATGCTTATATGACAGAATGATTTATGTGTGGTGCTTAAAAAATAATAAAATCCAACAATAGAAAAAACATTTATCTTAAATCATAGGAACTGGATTCTTCTGCATAAACAAGGTGGCCTGCCCACTAGGAAAGAGAGCTGGGGTGAGAGAAATGGAGACCAAGATGATAGGAATTAAAAAATAAGACAAGCCTCTTAGCCTAGTCAGGAAGCAGGGAGAGAGCAGGTATGGGTACAAGACTTCATGACGTCAAAGTTTTATAGGTATTGATCAGAAAGGAAGGCCCTGCAGGTGAGAAAACCAGGTGGGTTGCAAAAAGTGACTGCAATTTGCAAAGAGAGGCTTTCAAACAAAACAAATTTGCTAAACATTTTGTCATTAAAGCGACTGAGTTTCATGAGTCTGAAGTCTGCCAGGATCATTGTTCAGAGTTCCTCATGTGTAAATCAGTCTGTGGTCAACGAATTTGCATATATAATCATTTGTTAATACTAGGAACATACACAAGAAGGATAAAACATGATATGTGTAATATAGGTATTTTTTATTTTAAAATATATTATACACAAGAGACCAGTTGTTTCTATAGAAATTAAATAGGAAAATTCAAAATTATAGCATTTACCAATCCAAATAAGATGTAAAATACCAGTTTACAATTGCAGGAGAATTATCACTCAATTTTAGTGAACATTCAGAAAATACCTTTATGAGACAGTTTAAGATTATAAAATTTGTCATTAAAACATTAAGAATTATATATACTTAGAAAAGTAATGGAAGTGGTAAAATGCAAGAAAATTCTGACAGCATACTCAATAATTCTATTAATTCAACACAAAGTGGAAAACTTGAACGCAACAGACCGAAGTAACTTTTAAGTAGGGGGAACATGGACAACTTTGAAAGAAAGTAATGTGGAGCCCAGCTGCTAACACAAAGGAGGAAATAGATTTAGAAGTATTTCGTGTATCTTGGCATCCTCCTGTTTGAAGGTTTTCACTATTTCAGTTGCTGATGTTCAAATCCATTAGGGTTTTATGTTTTGGCAAGGTAAGAACAGAAAAGACTTCATTGTGCCACTATAAACAAAGTTTAAGTAATTATATCTCAAAAGCTTTTCAGAAAGGATTTTTCTTCTCTGGACTTTGAAACTGGGTGTTGGAGAAAGCTTCCTGGTGTGTTATTTCTCAGTTTTCATTTTCATTTTGGCTAAGAGGTCTATTTTTGTACTGCCTTTTTCTTATTTTGATAGATCCAAGTTGGTTTCATTTCTTGAGGAGTATATTACTTTGAAATTATTGCAGGAGGCTGAGAAGGCTTGGCTTTGTCTCAAGATAGGTAAACTTAAATGTATTTGTAGTTCCATTTGTGTACCAGACTTCTATCTGCCTACCTGTGTTTGTCCATTCTTTATGCCTTAAGAGCTAGTTTATCATTTATGTGGTATGCTTTGTTGATTCAATATACTTGACATCAGTGAGAGGTTTGTCTAAATTAGAGTTTCCCTCCCAGTGGTATAAGAAGATAAAATTCCTGAAATTAAAATGACCAAAAGAAAAGTTGGTTGACACCCCCTTTTTCCCACATTAACAAGGTTGTCTCTTCTATCCTGGCTCCATATATCGTTCAACAAATTTAATCTTAATTCTGTCTTTTGTCAAATCATAACTCTGAAATGCCTTTTCCATTTATCTTTATTGTTTCCTTGTTTATTTTTCAAAGTTCACTTCCTCTATCAAACCTTTGGAAGTAACCTGATCCAAATTTGATAATTCTTGTCACTTCAGATAGCTTTATCATCTATATAAATAAGACATGCACTTTTATTTGGATGAGGATTTTACTATGGATATTTTGTGCTGGGCTAAAAGGAACTGAAAAAAGATAGTATTTGAGAAAGGAAACTAAGTTAGACCATGTAATATTCAGCATGTTCTTGGTTGTTAAAATTTTTGTCACTAATATAGGTTTAGAAACAGCAGTTTGCTATATCCAATGTTTTAGCTCAATATGTGATTATGAAAATGAAATATACAAATCTGATTCTGAAGTAGCATCCTTAAAGGAGATAGATTGGTAAAGAGCATCATTCTTCTAAGATAGAAGACAGTAGAAATGATGCCTGCTAAGACAGCCTCTCTCATAAGCTAAAGCCTTGGTGATCAGCTATAATATTTAGCTTATAACTTGAAAAACATTGTGTTATTTATTGAGTGATTAATGTGGGCCAAGCTCTTCCTGGCTTCTTTGTATCAACCAAGTTAATCTTTCCAACAGCCCTGTGAAGTAGGAGCGTTAATATACGGAGAAGGAAACTGAAGCATAACAATGATAAGCAAAGGTCATATTGGTATTGAGTATTGGCCAGGATTTAAACCCTGGCAATTTGGTGCCAGAGCTTAGTTCCTTAAGCACCTATTCTACAGCATCTGAAATTAGGTTCTGATACAGATCACCACAGGCCAAGAAGAGTGACTGCCATCTGCCTCTTTTCTTCATAAAGGAATTGGTTGATGTTTGAGGTTTCCTGCCTGATAAGTAGTAACTGGCAGATGGAGCTTACTTTTCTATTACTAATTCCTTCTAAGGTAAACAGAATTGTCTTCTCAGATATGGGTTCTTGGAAGATTGATTTGATTCTTACAAGTGTATGCTTGCAGAGGACTGAGATAATTATTTTTTGGTATTCTGGTTTTTAAAAGTAAACTCAGGGACCACACACTGATATGGTCATCTGTTTGTTGGTTTATTTTGTTTGTAGGCCTTAATTAATTTGTTTTATTTATATAAGTGAATAAATACACACAGATTTGTATTTCAATTTTATGGTAAGCTCTTTGTCTTCCATTAGAACTGGATAATGCCACAAAGATAATGGATTCCAAACTTTCATATGTACAAATAAGAAAAAAAAAATAGAACTATGTCAAGAGGGCCTAAGTAACATGCTTGTGTTCAGCTTGCTATCCAGTGTCTGAATTGGGGCAATAGTTCATCAGGGCAGAATCTAGTTCACTTCCTTTCTACCAGGACATACAGAGGTTTGATAAAAGGGAAAATTTTCACATATTAGGTCACAGAATTTTGAAATTCAATCCTAGAAATAGAATTAATAAGAAATAAAATCATATTCAATGAATTTTGAATAAAAATTAATATATTACATAAAAGTAAATCTAGATCTTTGTATTGCCATAAAAGTAAATGTACTAATGACCACAATCTATGAGGCTTCCATTAAGAGTAGAGACATTGTTGATTACCAAGAGTCTGATCACATATTTATAGTGCCTAGAATGTGGGAGGAATACTCACACATTTATAGTACAGGAAACATTGGTTGGAACCATCTGCAAATTCCTGTACTAGTGTGATATGGTCAACTTTATGTAGTAAGACCTTAGTTTCTTTTTCTATGAAAGGAAGATAATATTGTACATGACTTCTTTTTTTCCTTTCACTGGTTCGTTTAGTTATACATAACATTAGGATTCATTCTGACATAATTATAAAAACAGGGATATAATTTGTACAATTCAATTTTTTCCCTTTTCTTCCTCATCTCCCTCCCCCTGTTCCCGTCTCTCTACTCTGCTTGTTTATGATTCTTGCAGTAAATTAAAGTGTTTAACAATTTCAGGCATATAGTATAAACTGTAACTTCAAATGTATTTTATTATCTGTTATTATTTTTATTAATAAGTGTTTAATGAACAAATCTATTGAAAAATTTTCTCCAGATTCTTCTAGAAGATTTAAATGAATAGATAAAGTAAATTTTCCTTCCTAATATGTAGGTGATCTTTTGGAAGCAAAGACCATGAGTAAGCAGGAATTTTATAAGAAATTCTGATTAGATTCAGTTAAATTATGTTCTGGGGCAGTATATTTTCTTATATAATGTGGAATGAGAGAAGTACTTATGAAGAAATATGAAATATTACAAGAAAAAGTTACTAAATAATAAATGAGTCCTATAATTTTGACAAAAGTATTAATAGAAGTTGTAAATATGAAAATTAGAACTGAGTGTAGATCACCTAGAATAGTTTTATGCAGCAGTGAACTTTGAACAAGATGGAAGCAAAGATGTGATGAATGAAAAGGAATGAGACAGACACTCCAAATGTGAGGAAGGGTTTTAAGAAAACCTACAATTATGAGCCAATTATTTCTACTTGGCTGACTATAGCTGTTTCTTAGCTCAATTAGAAATTCATGCTCAGGAGTTAGAGAATACAGAAACTCAAACAGTGGTTAAAAAGCCCGAGTATTCAATTTTCAATGATGGGACACACTGGATAAACACAGTTTATCTTTTTGTTTGTTTGTTCAGGCTGGGACTGAACCCAGAGGTATTCCACTACTACCATGGAGCTGTATCTTCCCCATTTTTTTTTTTTTAAATTTTGAGTTATAGTGCTGCCAAGTTGCGCAGGCTGGCCTTGGATTTGTGGTTCTCCTACCTCAGTCTCCTTAGCAGCTGGAATTACAGGCATGAACCACTGTGCCTGGCTTGTAGTATCTTTTAAATTTTAGACAGAGTTCATTAACTGCCTTAGCATATGATCCAAAAAATTTGTGTCATTTAAAAAGTAACTTTATTGAGGAGACATGTTATGGACTGCAATTTAGTTGTTCAACTTTGTTCTTGTATTAGGTGGTTAGTGCTCTGTGCCTGTGCAAGTGACTTTTATAAGATGCATCTCAAAGTCTTTGGTTTTCTACCAAACATGTATGAAGTTATAGCTCATAAATTTGTTAGACTATTAAACTCATAAGAACAAAATGCAAGTTCCTGGTTGAAAAATTCTGTAATCAATTTCACTTGTAAAATAATTTAATAATAATGTGTCATTCATATGTATTAGAAGTTTCCAAGTCCATAATCCATTGACTTATTGATAAGTATTTCTCAGTTCAGCTCAAGAATGGGCTAACCTATAAAAAGGAGATGATGTATTCAAAGCTATTTTCAAATTAACCAGAATATAAAAGACTATTAACTGCCCAGTTAAAAAATTTCTTTAATTTCCCATGTGAGGAGTGTGTCTAATTGTTATCCTCAATAGCTCTGGGCAACAACACTTTCAAATACTATCATTTTCATGTTTTTCATTGCCACACTATGAAATAGTTGTGCATGACTCAGGCAGATGTTCATTCAATCTTCTTCTTATTCCATCATCTAAATAAATGTTGAACATACTTATTTCAATGACAGTCAGCTGGTAGAAACCTTAATTGGTACTCTAGGCAGAAGTCATTTAGTGAGAAAATGTTATTCCAAAAGAATTCCCTTATTGAGTTAAATTGACTATGTTTACTTTTATCAAAGTGTATATTCAAGTACTCCACAGAATGGTACAAATTGTACATGAAGACAATATAGTATGTGAATGGACTGTGCAGTCAGGCAAGTGTTCATTCAAATCTTACCTTTAAATCACATTTTCAAAATGTGAATGTAGGTATGAATACAGAATTATTCAAACTACCAATTCCATTGTCCCCTCACTTCTTAAATAACCAACCTAATGAAATCCTACTGAAAGTATGGTTGCGCTCTATAAAAGTCCTCCATATGGTGGTTATTGTCAGTCACTATTATTATTATTATTATTATCTATTATTATTAGTGTATATGCTAGTTCTTTCCTCCTCAATTATTCCAAAGTATGCTGTAGTTTAATTCTTATATTTTTATGTCTCACATTTCCTGTCTCACATTTCTCTCTGGAATAAATAGAAAGGACAAGAAGATGCATAGGGAAGTTTGTTAAATAAATGGGACCTTACATTACTTTACATTTCTATAGGGATGCAAATATAAGTGAAATATTTTCTATATCTGAATTAATTTAAATTTAAATAAAAATTTAAACAAGTATTCTAATAAAGAGAAACAATTATCTTGGATATCATTTAATATTATCTTTGATTTGATATTAATATATGTGTATCATATATAAAATGATTCACTTTGCTCTTTCCTAACCTTAAGCATTTAAAACATGGTAGAAATTTGTTCTTGGAAAAGGTAGCTGGTTTCAGTGCACTTATGCAAACACCTTGATAAAGGAGAGAGGAAGTGATCATTGAGGTAAGAATGTCTTATGTTCATATGAAATATTTTAACCTTAACATACAAGGACATGAAGGCAAAGTACAAAAGAAATTCCCAATATGAAGTAATAAATGTTCTTGCATAAGGAAGAAAGAAACAAAAATGGGGAGAAAAGCTTGACAAAGGAGAAGGAACATAGTTAGGATTAACTAATAATGTTAAGAAAGGTAAATGTAGGAGAGAAAAAATAAGAAAATATGTTTTCATATTGACCTCAACTACTATAGCCAACTATCTTCTGTAAAGATGGCTGCATGATTCAAATCAAAGGTGATATCAACTTATGTTGATTTTGTCCCTTCATGGAAAGTAATAGCAAAATATAAGGGAAACACAGTGGGTTTTGGAATTGTTAGAGTTTGGATCTGAGGTGTCCCCTAAAAAGCTCATGTGTGAGACAATGCAAGAAGGTTCAGAGGAGAAATGATGGGATTGTAAGAGTCTTAACCCAATCAGTGAATTAATCCCCTGATAGGGATTAACTGAGTGGTAACTGAAGAGGTAGGATGTGACTGGAGGAGGTGAGATTTGGGGTTGTGGCTTTGGGTATATATTTTGTTATGTGGAGAGTGGAGACTCTCTGTCTCTCTGCTCTCTGATCATGACATGAGTTGCTTCCCTCCACCACACTCTTCTGCCATGATGTTAGGTCTCATCTTGAGCCCCGAGGAATGGAGCTACCCTTCTGTGGACTAAGACCTCTGAAATTGTGAGTCCCCAAATAAACTTTTCCTTCTCTACAATTGTTCTGGTTGGGTCCCTTAGTCACATCAGTAAAAAAGCAGACTAAATCAGGAATAGTTGGTCTATTTGTTTTAGCAGAGGTATTAAAGAATCATACAATATAGCAAAGATGTCTAGAAATTTTAGGAAAGTTAGAAATTAAAACTAAAAGGGAAGAAAATGATTTTGAGGTGGGAATGAAGTAAAGGATCAGAGTTATATGATCACATAAAACCTCTTTGTTGCATTAGAAGATGGGTTATACATGTCTACATTAATATAAGAGGTGTTTGAGGGGAAACTAAGGAGATAGGAGATAATTTACATGGGATAATACAGTAATATATTCAGTCAGCAATGTGAAGACTATTATAGTCCATAAGAGAGGAAGCATGACTAGCAGGGTATATAAAAAGACAGAAACATTCGTGACAACTCTCTTCCTTACCTAGAATTGTGCAGAAGTACTGCGGAGATTGCCCGGATCCTGGAATTCCACTATAGATGGGATGGATTTTCAGTCAATTATAATCAAGAATTCAAAAAAGAAAAGGTACTTGGGTTGTGATCCACCTTAATAAGATTGTAGATAGGTACACATTGTAATGTCCTCAAATCATGTGAGTAAATTGTTTCTAAATATGAATTAGTTATTTGGACAGAGGAACAAACAAATAAATGAAACCTGTTGTCTTCTAAGAGAGTTATTGCTAATTTCATTTTTAGCCATTTGGTTAGTTATTATAGAAATATGTTTACTCCTCTAAATTTTTAACCAGCTCATCTTTTCTAACCAACTTTTGCTCAAGAACTTAGCTTTAGTTTTTCCAGGATGATAGAATGAGCCAGGTCTACCATCTACAAAGTCTCACCAGAGAATGCCTTGACTAAATTGAGCTGTTGCTTCCTTTTCTTCAGGGAGTTGAGCCACTAGGGACTTGGGGCTTTAGAGGCAATTAACCTGGATGGTTTTCTAAAGGGCTGTGTTAACAAATAGGGGCTTCCAGTATACATGATTTTAAAATGTCAGATGACCTAGTCCCTGTGGGTAATATTTTTAGGAAAAATACCTCCCCTAAGTATGTTTTACCTGCTTATCACTCTCAGAACAAATCAATGGCATCTAATTTTATTATACATTTTAATTCAACTACTATGGATCAAACTTAAATGATAATATAATAATTTTCTCTAAAGTTTTAAGCTTCAAACCAATTTGCATTTATTGTCCATGAATTTTCAAGTGAGCTGAATTACATGAAATGGTAGTAACATGATTCTGTTTTTAATAAGCATTTTATTGGGGATATCATATGTACTAACAATGAACAAATCACAATTATCACAAAGTGAACCCACACTTTTATCTGGTCTGTATACAATTTATTTCTCAATATCTACATATCTATACATCCATTTATGTATGCATTAATCATTATGGGTCAAAATGTAAAATCACATGTATCAATGTGTTAAACCAAGTATATAACTGCACATATTGTTTCAAATACATGTTAATAAGATGAATTCTTATGAAATTTAAACTTTATTCATCAATTGAAAAAGACTAAAGAAATTGCATATGCAGTACTGCCAGATATAAATTAGAAAAGAACTTTTATATACTGCAGCTGACACAAACTTTCCAGAAGACAATTTGGCAATATATATCAAAAGTCTTAAAAATGTGCATTTATTTGTCTCAGCAATTCTTTCTAAGAATTTATCCTAAGGAAATAAACATGACTGTTTCTAAGAAGAGTTTATGTTAGTAGAACTTTTGTTAGCAGTAGTAAAAATTTGGGGAAAATAATCATAGGCAGTTCTTCCAAAGTAAGACATATTTCATATGACATATCATGCATGCATAGAAAAGAACAATCTATAGACAGTAAAATTTTATGAAGGAAAATATTAATGTGGGAAATGATCATTCTATATATTTAAGGAAATACAGAATAGCTACTTAAAAAACTCATATTCATAAGTATAACTGTCATACACACATATCTATACAATGGAATAATAGTATTAAGAATTCATGACTCTATAGATGTTGAATAAAACAAAGTGAAAGTAATGTTTGAGAATTTCATGAGCAAGTCAATCTTGTGGTGATTCCTGACACACAGGGAAAGTAGAAACACGTTCAGACTACAAAAAGGAAGGTTTGTGAAGAGGGCTTTGTTTTCCTTTGCTTTCTTTTTGGATGAATGTCATTGCTATGTTGTGTCTCCCAACTTTCTTTGCTTAGAGCTCAAATGGCATCTATCAGGTTGCTTGATATGAATCCCATGTATTAAAAGGAACATATTGAGTTGCTCTCTGCAACATTTCAAAATGATACCAAGTCAAAGGGACATGGCTATTCCAAGAGGATAATATTATTTTGGAACTAACTCTTCCCAACCTAGGTATAAAAATGTTTTGGAACCAAAGGAAAGAGAACCTAGAAGTATTTTAAAGATTATTAGGGAGACTATTCAGAAGGTTCTATAAAGACATGGTTATAGTCATGAGGTATTTCCCAAAAGCTCATGCATAAAACAAAGAATTTACATAGGTGAAATAATAAAATTTTGAGAGTTGTGACCTATTAGTTCATTAATTCACTGATATGGATTAGCTGATAGGTAAATGTAGGCATGCAGGGTGTTACTGGAGGAAATGGGTCACTGGGGGTGTGCCTTTGGAGTTTATATTTCTACCCTGGTAAGCAGAGCTCTATCTACTCCTTAACTGCTATATTCTGAGCTGCTTTCCTCTGCTACACCATTCCTTCATGATATTGTGCCTCACTTTGGGCCCAGAGCTATGGTGGTGGCTGATTATGGAACAATTCTCTGAGACCACAAGTCAAAATAAACTGTACCATTTCTAACTTGTTCTTTTCAGGTCTTTTGGTCAGAATGATGTAAAAGTTGACTTTAATAGAAATTGGTACCAAAAAGTGGGGCTGTTGCTTTGACTAACCTGACCATGTGATTTAGGAAACTTTGGAGCTGATTTGCTAAGGAGGAATTTTAAAAAGTTTATAGATGCAACTGGAAAAGCTTTAGAATGTTGTGAGCAAAGCTTAGTGGGCCATTCTGGTGGACTTTCAGAAGACCAGAAGGATCATAGGATTGTAGACTATAAATACAGGACTAATGAGGTTTCAGGGATGGAGGAGGACTCTATTGGAAATTGGACTAAAGGCCATTCATGGTATGTTATAGTAAAGAAATTTTCTGCATTTTCCCAAGTCATGAGACTTCTTGTGAGGTTGAATTTAAAGGCAATGTAATAATTAAGCCTATTGGAATGATGAATTACATTTATTGATTTCTGGATGTTGAAACAACCTTGTGTCCGTGGGATGAACCCCACTTTATAATGGTATACTATCATTTTGATATGTTTTTCTATGTGATTTGCCAGGATTTTGTTAAGAATTTTTGCGTCTATGTTCATCAAGGATATTGGGCTGAAGTTTCCTTTCCTTGATGTGTCTTTGTCTGGTTTTGGAATCAGAGTGATGCTAGCCATAGAAAGAATTTGGTTCCCTCTTTTCTATTTCATGGAATGCTTTGAGGAGTATTGGCATTATCTTATTTGAAGGTCTTATAGAACTCTGCATCTGCAATTTCATTGCTTGAAATTGATCTGTTTCGATTGTGCTTGTCCTCCTGATTTGTTTTGGATAGATCTTATTTGTCTTGAAATCTGTCAATGTCTTTGAGATTTTCTATGTTTTGCAGTATAGATTTTCAAAATAGCTTCCAATTATCTTTTGTATTTCAATAGTGTCCCTCATGATTATTTCCTTTTTCATCACAAATTAAAGTAATTTGAGTTCTCTCTCCTCTTCTTTATTATGGCTAAGGATTTATCAATTTCATTTATTTTTTCAAAGAACCAACTTTTTGTTTTGTCAATTTTTAGAATTATTTCTTTTTCTCCAATTTCACTGATTTCAACTCTGATTTATTTTATTTAAATTTTTTTTTATTTTTACAGACTGATTTTGATTCATTTTACACAAATGGGGTACATCTTTTCATTTCTATGGTTGTGCATGATGAAGATTCATACCATTTTTTTAATAATACATGTACAAAGGATAATGATGTCTGTCTCATTCCACCATTTTTCATACCCCTAACCCTCCTCCCTCTCATTTTCCTCTCTGTAATCTAAGGATCCTCCATTCTTCTCTCACCCCGCTAACCCCATTATATATCATCATCCACTTATCAGGGAAAACATTTGACCTTTGGTTTTTGGGATTGGCTTATTTCACTTAGCGATATTCTACAACAAGATTTTAATTATTTCTTGTCTTTTACTACATTTGGGGTTGATCTTTTCTTCTTTCTCTAGGGCTTTGAGGTATAATGTTAGGTCATTTATTTGTCGACTTTTTAATCTTTTAATGAACGAGCTCGACACAATGAACTTTCCTCTTAATTCAGCTTTCATAGCATCCCAGAGATTTTGATATGTTGTGTCAGTCTTCTTCTATCCATTCATCATTCAATAGCATATTATTTAGTCTCCAGATGTTGGAGAAATTTCTTTTTTGTAATTTTATCATTGATTTCTAATTTAATTCTATCATGATCTGATAGAATGCAGGGTAGTAGCTCTTTCTTTTATAGTTGCTAAAAGTTGCTTTGTGGCATAATTTATGGTCTATTTCAGAGAAGGATCCATGTGCTACTGAGAAAAAAGTGTATTCACTCCTTAATGGATGGAATATTCTGTATCTGTCTGTTAAATCTAAATTATTGATTATGTTATTATTTTCTATATTCTTTTTGTTCAATTTTTGTTTGGAGGATCTATCCAGTAGTGAAAGAGGTGCATTAAAGTCACCCGATATTATTGTGTTTTGGTTTATTTGATTCCTGAAATT
The DNA here is from genome assembly GCF_902686445.1 of Sciurus carolinensis. Classification (NCBI taxonomy): domain Eukaryota; kingdom Metazoa; phylum Chordata; class Mammalia; order Rodentia; family Sciuridae; genus Sciurus; species Sciurus carolinensis. The sequence goes on along the minus strand of NC_062218.1, from coordinate 90,377,588 downwards.
GAGAAGGGCTTGTTTGATATGCATACATACTCCATTGTTTCGGGCATATACATTTACAGTTGTTATGTCTTATTGATGTTTGATTCCCTTAAGCAGTATGAAATGTCCTTCTTTATGCCTTCTGACTAACTTTGGGTTGAAGTTCACTTCATCTCATGTGACGATGGAAACCCATGCTTTTTTTACACACTCTGTGTACATGATATGTTTTTTGCAATCCTTTACCCTTCCATCTGTTGATGTCTTTTCCTAGGAGATGAGTCTCTTGAAGGCAGCATATTGTTGGGTCTTTTTTAAAATTCCAATCTACCAGTCTATGCCTTTTGATTAATGAGTTTAGGCCATTTACATTCAGGGTTATTATTGAGACACGATTTGTATTCCCAGTCATTTTGGCATATTTCTGTTTTTTAAATGGACTTGGTTTCTCCTTTGATTAGTGTTTCCTTTAGTGTAGTTCCTTCCTTTGCTGACTTTCATTGTTATTTTTCATTTCCTTCTCATGGAGTATTTTGCTGAGAATGTTCTGTATTGCAGGCTTTCTATTTGTAAATTCTTTTAACTTTTTTCTTAATCATGGAATGTTTTTATTTCATCATCAGATCTGAAGCTTAGTTTTTCTGGATATAAGATTCTTGGTCAGCATCCATTTTCTTTTAGAACTTGGTATATGTTGTTTCAGGATCTTCTAGCTTTTAGGGTCTGGGTTGAGAAATCTGCTGATATCCAAATTGGTTTCCCCTATATGTAATCTGATACTCTCTCTCTCAACCTTTAAAATTCTACCTTATTTTGTATGCTGGGCATTTTCATTATAATGTGCCTTGGTGTAGAGCTGTTGTAATTTTGTATATTTGGTATCCTGTAAGCCTCTTATATTTGATTTTTCATTTTATTCTTCATGTTTGGGAAATTTTCTGATATTATTTTATTGAAAACATTGTTCATTCCTTTGGTTTGTACCTCTGTGCCTTCCTCTATCCTGATAATTCTTAAAAATTGGTCTTTTCATGTTATCCCATAATTCTTGGAGGTTCTTTTCATGATTTCTTGCCATTGTCTCTATGTGGTCAACTTTATTTTCCAGATTAAATATTTTGTCTTCATTATCTGAGGTTTGTCTTCCAAGTGATCCAGTCTTTTGGTGATGCTTTCTATTGAGTTTTAAATTTGGTTGTTTCCTTCTTTTCAAGCACTTCTGTTTGTTTGTATTTTCAGAATCTCTGTCTCTTTGTGGAAGTAATCTTTTGCTTCCTGCCTTTGCTCTTTTAACTCCTTATTGAAGTGATCTTTTGTTGCCTGCATTTGTTCTTATATCATCCTTTATTTCACACATAATTTTAATTTGTGTACATTCTGAACTTCTCTGACATTTCTTCTGTGTTGTCAATGGATTCTATTACTATCCGATCTTGGCTTGTTTGGGGCATTTTCTTCCCTTGTCATTTCATGTTGTTTGTGTGTCTTCCCCTCTGGCAGTATGGATCCAAGGTATTAGTTTCCTCCCTAGAAATGTGTAGTGTCCTTGTAGGTTTCCAATATTTCACCTTTAAGGGAGAGATCAATATTAGCAGCACCCAATGCAAATAATATGCAGCCTCAAACCAAATAACCCCTATTAAGGGGTTTTGTCATAGTAAACAGAGATGACGTCTTTGATTATTATCTACACCACAAACATTAGGTTTGCAATAAGGCCTATAATTTCTAAAGGTGGACAGAGAGAGAATGGAGGAGGGGTGTGGGGTGTGATGTTAATGAGGTCATAGGTGATAATGTAGAGGTGTTAGATCACAGGAAGAGTGAAAGAGGAATCAAAAGAAGCTGGGTGTTAGTAGAAGAAAAGTGAGAAAGAGAATCCAAGAAATCATATTTAAGAGGAAAATAGAACAAGTAAAAAAGAAGAAAAGAAAAAAATGTAAAAAAACAAATGATTCTACCACCAAACTGTAATATACTATTCAAACCTCCCAGTACTCTATAGCCTGATGCATAAACAATACTTAGTTTACATGACTCTCAAAGCACAAGAAATAAAATGGGATAGATTCAAACTAAAAAGCTTTTTCTTAGCAAAGGAAACAATTAACAATGTGAAGAGGGAGCCTATTGAGTGGGAGAAAATCTTTGCCGCATGCACTTCAGATAGAGAACTAATATCCAGAATTTATAAAGAATTCAAAAAACTCTACACCAAGAATACAAATAACTCAATCAATAAATGGGCTAAGGAATTGTGCAAACACTTCAAAGGAGAAGATCTAAAAGCAATCAATAGATCTATGAAAAAATTTCCAACATCTTTAGTAATAATAGAAATGCAAATCAAAACTACCCTAAGATTTTATCTAGTCCCAATTAGAATGGCTATTATCAAGAATACAAGCAACAATAGGTGCTGGTGAGGATGTGGGGAAAAAGGTACACTCATACATTGCTGGTGGGGTTGCAAATTAGTGCAGCCTCTCTGGAAAGCAGTGTGGAGATTCCTTAGAAAACTTGGAATGGACCCACCATTTGATCCAGCTATTCCACTCCCTGGCTTATACCCAAAGGACCCAAAGGACTTACAATTAGCATACTACAGTGGTGCAGCCACATCAATGTTTATAGCAGTTCAGTTCACAATAGTTAGATGGAACCAACCTAGATGCCCTTCAATAGATGAAAGGATAAAGGAACTGTGGTATATATACACAGTGGAATAATATTCAGTCATAAAGAAGAATAAAATTATGGCATTTGCAGGCAAATGGATGCAGTTGGAGAATATCATGCTAAGTGAAATAGGCCAATCCCAAAGGCTGAATGATTTCTCTGATAAGTGGATGATGATACATAATTGTGGGGGGAGGGGACAAGGCAAGAATGGAGGGAGGATGGATTATGTAGAGGAAAATGAGGGGTGGGGAGGGGATGGTGTGAAGGAAAGATAATAGCATGAGACAAATATCATTACCCTATATACATGTATGTTTACACAGTGTGACTCTACTATATATACAACCAGAGAAATAAAATTGTACTCCATTTATGTACAATGAATCAAGTAATGATAATAATAAAAATAAAAAAAATTTTGGGGATGTGGGAGTGGACAAAAAAAAGAAGAAAAAATATAGTCATGCCAAAAAATTGAATAATTGTTTCTGTTCTTCTCTGCTTCCCTTCTCTTCTGATATGTTGGGTTGTCTGGAGTTTTCTGGTAACTCCACCCTCAGGATAGTGAAATTTATTAAGGTGGGAGGCTTAAACTTGGAGGCAAGACCCCTGGAGGGCAGACATAGCAATTGCCAGCCCCATGGGAAGACTACACCCCAGGATTCTCCTTTGGGGTCCTCTCATGTGTCACAGGAGCCTGGTCTTAGCCCCTTCCCTCACTTGTGAACCCCAAAGTTCCTGGTCTGTAATTTAGTCTATAAATTACATCTCTCCTGTCCCTGCCTTTTCGATTTCTTAATCAGAAACTTCTATTCCCAGAGGTCCTGGGGTTGAGCACTGGGATCTGTGTGCCTGTCTACTAAAATTGTTCTGTACTGGGCAGATCAGGAACAGGCTTTGGGAGCTGTGGGCCAGTCATGTAACTGCAAGCACTGGGCCAGGTTGGTGGCTGGGAGTTGGTGGGAGACTGGGGATTGAAGAGCTGAAGAGCCCTGTTGATTGTCAAAATGGTGGGACCAGGTATTCAGCAGATGCTGTATTGGGTTGGGGGAGTTGTAGACAGGGCTGATGTTGATCCCAGCAAGTGCTGCTTTTTTAGCTGGGTGAGCTACAATCAAGATGCCCTCACACCCTCTTTCAACCTACTGACTCCTTGCAAGTCTCTCTCTTGCCCCAGCAGCAAGATGGTGGCTATTAGCATATCCTGCAGAGATACCTCAGATGTAACCCAGCCTGCAGGGACCTTGGTGATGTTCTGTCTGGCCCTGGATGCTATCCCTAAGTGGAAGTAGTCACATCCTTGGTGGTGGCAGCAGTGTCTGACCTGTAGTTACCTTTATATTGGTTTTCTAGTCTCTGGCCGATGTTCCAAGATGGATCTTGCTCTAACTAAAGATGATGGTGGCAGCAATGGAAATAACCCAAGATGGTGGCAGAAATGTCCCAGGATGAAGACTGCCACCCGTTGGTAGATGGGAAGCTCCACTACAGCATTATCCACGTGGGTGTACCATTATCAGCAAGGCAGGAGCAGAGTCTGAATCCTTGGGGCAGACGCGGTATCTCTACAGTTTGAATTATTATTTCATATGATATATTTATTTGATTTTGTAAAGTTGTTCATTTTATGCCCATTTTATTCTGGGACATTAATTTTTAAAATTTATTTGTGCTTGTATATGAAGTACATCAAAACTTTGGCCTTCAGTACTAGTCAGACTCTAGTCATAAAAATAGACATCACATTGCCCATTTAAAAAGGAGGGTGTTTCATATATAAAATAAGACACAAAATTATTTTTGGAACCTCTAAACTTGGAAAATAGAAAGGGGAATGCTGTGGGAATAGAAGGGACAACAGGCTTTCACACTAAGATCAGAAAATTGCAAATGATCCTGAGTAGGAGCCACCACGAGTCATCTGCAAGGGCTTCCATGATGTTGTAGATGCAACTGTAGCAGTTTGGTCTCCAAAATGACACTGACAGTTGAGGCTTGCCCTTCAAAAAGGGGTATGTTTGGACTGGGTTGTCATAGCTGCAAGAGACCATGGCTCCCCACACTTGCCACCAGAACAACTATGGCCACTTTCAGACCCACAACATGTGTTTTCCTTCTTCCTACCTTTTACTATGTATCCCTTTTATCCCTCTGGCAAAATTTACTGAAATTCAGCTAGTTAGTGAGTCCAAGGAAAGTGTTTTAAAGTGCCCAGCAACAGGGGCACAAGGAAGTGATAAATAATTTGCATAATACAGATACATTTTATGTTTCCAGATCTTGCTTCATCTTTTTATTTTATGTCTTGCAAACATACAGAAATTTTGAATTGTTTATTACACTTTTATCCTTGTGTTTTCTACCTTTAGTATTTTCTTTAAAATGCATTTTCCCTTTGTGTAATAACATATGCAAATACAAAGGCTATATAAAAGAACTTCTCTAACACAGGATATAAATGTTTATGTGTTTTTATTTAAATCTTAATATATCTGTGTACTCATTTGTATTTATGATAGGGAGAGCTATTTCTTCCTTCTTTCCTTCCTTATGTAGTTTTATGCAAGTGTTAAACCAATTGTTTTAGGGCTGTTTATTCACTTGTTTATTCTTTTTCCAATAATGGTACAAAGAAAAATTCCAGATATTTGGTAGTCTGGCCCTGTACTGGAATTTTTCTGATGTTTTTATCATGAGTAGAACTTGGGCTATGCGTTTTACACCACGGAGAGAAAATGTCTTGTGCATTGTATCATGTCAAAGGTACACACTCTCATGGCTTATCTCTGTTGATTTCTGATTGAGGTAGTTGTTGTCATGTTTCTCCACTATAATGTTACATTTTTTTCCACTTTCTACTCTACATTCTTTAGATGTCTTCACTACATGGAATCCATACTTGAGGAGTGGTGAATTATGCTGCACACATTTCACAGCAGTGTGCATATATAAATTATTTGGAATTATTCCACTTGTGAGATTTGCCTATTCTTTTCCATTTATTTATTTATGTATGTATATATTCATGGAATTTATTTTATACTTTGTTTATTGCTCAAATTATTGCAGCCTTGGCCCTTAATAGCTTGTTCTGTTGGATCCTGGAAACCTTTGACATATGCATTGGGGTTTTTTGTTTGTTTGTTTTTTTACTTTCTTATTTCCTAGCACTGAAAGATTCTCCAGAATGATTATATGATATGCATATGTGTGTATGTGTATATATATATATATATATATATTTATGTGTGTATGTATATAAATATATATATATAATATTTACATACACACATATACATATCCTACCCTAGTTCTAGAATCAGCTATTTGTCCCAGGAGATGTGGTTACTCTCACTTGATGAAAGTTTTTGAAAACCAAGATTGATTGCTAAGGGTCAAATATCACTGATTGACTGATTAAGCATTTCTTATATTTTTTTTGCCTATCTAAACAAGATGAATATTTAAATTATTCTAAAATTTTAAAATATCTTAATATTTTTAAAAAAACTAATGCATATATGTATATATTGATTTCACTTAAGTTTACATATTTATAATACTGAATCATGACCTTCAACTAAGGTTTGTTTCTACTATCTTAATTCTTCATTGTCTTCCAGCTGAGTTGTTGCTCCCTGTGGGGCAACAAGGTCCGATGACCTCCGCAGGGCCCGCCTGAGGAGAATACGGGGCAGAGCAGGATGATGAGTGTCAACGGCAAAGGAAACACACCTGAGCCGGGAGGTCTGTCAGCACAGGAGGCACAGCAGGAATTTCGTTTATTGAGGAAATCACACAGCTTTTATGTAGGGTGGGGGCTAGGCGGGAAGCAATCAGCTTAAAGGTCAGCAAGGCATGGGGGGTTCACACAGGTGAGAGTCCCATAGGACTATATGGCAAGCACGAGCTGATCACCTTTGCGGACCTGTTGTTAACCAATCCCTGATGGTGGTCCGATTTACTGTCATTAATTATTGAAACTGCCTTTAAGGCCTTGATCTAGCTCACTTGCCAGGGAGTAAGGAGTCAGCCTGAGTTAACATGTCATTAGTCCCAACACATCCCCCTTTTTTGTTTTGTTGAGGGTGTATCTGTCTTAGGTTGCCCCTGGGAGGGTCTTACCCATCATGGAACATCACCCTAGCAGTTTGGGGGTCCGCCTTACTCAAAGTTGTGCCTGTCTTAGGTTGTCCTCCTCTGAGGATCTTACCTGTCATTGACTAACACCTTAGCACTTCAGGCAGGCCCCTCAGGAAGAGCAGGGCTCAAGGGAGAGACACTTAGACCCCAGTGTCCTGATACAAGTGATCCATGATCCTATAGGGCTCCCAATCATCATTATGAAGGGCGGTACAATGCTGTCAGACCACCATGAGCTGTACAGACAGCCTAGCTTTTCAGGAAATGGATAAGCTTATTGATTATGCAAGGCCCAAAGGTGAACACAAGAATAATGGTGATTAGCAGTCCCTTAAGAGGGAGGAGGTAGGGGAGTCACCCATATAACCCAGTCTAGAGGAAATTAGAGTGGAGCTCACTCCTAGGACATTTCAGATCTTCTAGTAGGTTTTTGATTTTTATCTTGTACAATGCCAGAGTGGTTGGCATAGAAACAGCACTCTTCACCAAGGAACAGGCAAAGCCCTCCTTCCTTCACCGTTGCAGGATGACAGCGGCCAAGGAATCAAGTTGAGCCTGTAGATCTAAGATGGTAGAACTGCAAAGTGCAATGTTAGGAGCTCTGTGTAGCTCTCAAGGAAGTCCACTGTCCAAATTCATGAGTTCAGAGACCCCAATCTCAATCATGGTTGTCCCATTTTTGCTACTGTGCATTACACTCTTTCTTAAATGTCATTTTAAGAAGTATACATATATTGACTCCTGAGTCTATATGAACATTAGTTAACAAAATTTAACATTATATCTAAAACATGAATTAAAGAAAGGCTGAGAGAGCTTTTAATGCTTCTTTTTGTGTGGTAAAGTTGCAAAATGTTTTCATGTTTCACAATATTAACCTTTAAACAAATCAGGCTCTAACTTTTAGAAATACATTTACACTTAAAATTTTTATCTCAGTGTAAAAAGTAACAAATTTTACATATACGCTATTGATAACAGGTCCTATAATAGAACATTAAATGATAGAAATAAATCCCCAATAAAATTTACTCTTTATAATTACCATTATAGACAAGTTTAGTTTGGAGAATAGCAGCTTGATAAATTCCCTGCTTTAAAACTTGTATTCCCGGAAAATATGAACACATTTAATATACAAAGAGTGACCATTTCACAATTACCTTGACACTTTTATATTATCCAATTTAGTTTTTAAAGAAAAATTTAGACTCTAACATAGTACAATACTCTAATAGTTGTTTAACCATAATTGTATAAACCCCAATTTTTAAGACTAATTTTTCTAAAGAATAGAACTTAATAGACACAAAGTAAAGAGTAAATTAGTGTTTCTAAGAAATCCTTGTCATTTTATCATGTCATTTTACCACATAGATTAAACTTTGGTTTATATCAGAACATTAGTATTTCACTTTAGGAAAAACCTTAAATAGCTTTAACTGCCTCACATACATACAACCAACTTAGTTACATGCAAACTTGTTGAAATTTGCCCTTTACTTAGACACAGACTTTCTTAGCACTTACTTAGACCCTCATGTATTTCATCACATAAACACTTTCTTACCCAGAAAGATTTTGTTCTTCACTAAATATATTTCCATATCTAGAACCTTTTATTTTCTCTTTCCTATATGTTGACCCCTTTTTGTTCACATTCTGAAACAGCTCTTAAGGAATTAATGTATGAATTTAGATAAATTACTCCAGTTTAATAAGATTAAATATTTTGTTATTTATAGTACTCTATTTGAAACACAGTTGAAACCTTTAGAACCCTTTGTATATAGAATTGTACCTGTTAGGACATAACTCTTAGTAACCTTGTTTTTAGTCAAGATATTAGACAAATGTCCTGAACAGTATTTGCCATCTTTTTCTTGTTGAAGGAAAGTCCTAGAAAAATTGATGTTAGACATTTTACTTCTATCAGTTTACCCAATTTAAATTGAACCTTTTTAAATCACGTGAATTAAAAATATTTGGATCCATTTTTAAATTTTAATTTTAGGAGCGCTCAGTTTTGATACAGACAAAACATGACATCAGACATCATGACATACAAATAACACAAAATCAAAGGCCTTGTAACTTTATAGGTGAATCTCCATTGCAATGTAACAGATGTTCAAAAACTCTAGTTGACTAAAACAATAGACTGATCAAAAAAAAGTCATGAGCTCAAAAAATATGTAGAATTAAAAAAAAACAAGAGTCCTGGAAAAATGATATGGCCGTTGATTACTTTAGTAAAGCACCATAAAATTTACTTTTACTGGAGTTCAGGTAAGACTCTTTTTGCTCTTTTTTTTTTTTTTCTTTTTTCCTTGGGTTTGAGACCAGTCTCCTACTGAGCCTTCAGGCTTTCTCTATTTATATTTCAATGTAAAATTGTGAAACAATTATCTCCCAATACTTGTGGGGACTGGGGCTACTCTATCATACTCCTTACTAGGACATGCCACTGATGGTTGGCTGGTTACTCCCTCCACACTGGTGTATGAGGAACCTCATGGCAGGAGGACTAGGTGGGCTGGGTTGTGGAATGGAAGCAGAAACAGCTGAGTTGAAGTTGGAGGAGGAGGAGGGATTAAGAGGGGGAGAAGAAGGAGGTGTTTGAGTTTGCAGGAAGAGCAGAGAAGCACAAGAAAGAAGAGACTTGAAGATTAGGAATCCCTTTCCATCTGCCCGCTTGTTTGTGGAAGCAGTGTGCCAATATCTTTGGTAGCCACAATCCACCTTCCCATGGAGCAATCTTTCATCCCTGCACAGGGATGAAAATTTGTGATTGGTAGTCATTCCTTCCCAAACTAACATTTTAGCATTTACCAGGAAGGCCATACAGGGAGCGGGGAGGTTAGAGTCAGTGAGTTCTTGCCCAGTATCATAAAATGGCCACCAGGAAGATTTTCCTCCATCTGGTGGCAGCGGCTCTTTGGGGGAACCTTGGAGCCCCCTTTGGGAGATCCTGGAGAGAAGCAGGCCTTAAGGGCGGATAATGTAGGGCAGACTGCCAACGGGGGACCCTCCCCTAAACTGATTTCCCTCTTCCTAACAAGTTGTTCTACACGATCCCAAGTGGACCAGTCAAAGAAGTTTGCTTCAGGCAGCCAAGGGGCTGCCTTAGTGAGGGCCTTCCAGGTCTGAAATGCCTGACTATCTGAGAGTTCCAATTCTCTACTTCTAAGGAGAATCCTAAGGGAGTCAAGGGATGGGTCAGACTTGGACTTGGACTGTCCCATATTTTATGGGAGTACACTCACCCGCAGTCTGATTGGCCTGTCGGCAACTTCATCTTCCTCACATGGGTCACCAGTTGTTGCTCCCTGTCAGGCAACGAGGTCCGATGTACCTCCTCAGGGCTCGCCTGAGGAGAATATGGGGCAGAGCAGGATGATGAGTGTCGGCGCCAAAGGAAACACACCAGAGCTGGGAGGTCTGTCAACGCACGAGGCACAGCAGGAACTCATTTATTGAGGAAATCACACAGCTTTTATGTAGGGTGGAGGCTAGGCGGGAACCAATCAGCTTAAAGGTCAGCAAGGCATGGGGGGGCTCACACAGGTGAGAGTCCCATATATGGCAAGCACGAGCTGATCACGTTTGCGGGACCTGTTGTTAACCAATCCCTGATGGTGGTCCGATTTACTGTCATTAACTAATGAAACCACCTTTGAGGCCTTGATCTTGCTCACTTGCCAGGGAATAAGGAGTCAGCCTGAGTTAATGTATCATTAGTCCCAACACTGAGTTTGTATCTTTCTTTATATGCACATTCTAGTTTTCTTTTTAAGTCTGCTTTCATTTAAAAAAAAAAAAAACATATGTCTATTGTGGATGGGTTCTTTTTACCCATTTACATAAATAATTATGCTATTGTATTTATTTCAAAAACTTAACTACTATATTCTTAAGGTCTTTCAGTCTCTTCTTTGAATTAGTAAACATGATGCTGTAAACTAACTTTAATCTCTTCCTTTCTAAAATTTATAATTATCATTTCTTTATGTTGTGTTAGTTTTATGTGAAAGAATATGTGAAAAAATTTAAATGAGTATAGAATTATTTGGTTGATGATTTCAGAGATTCAAGTCCATAGTTGTCTGACTTTGTAGCTATGGACTTGTGGTGAGGCAGAACATGATGGTGGGAAGAAAATGATGGAGCAAAACTGCTTACCTCATGGCAGTTAGAGAGAGAGAAATATGCCAAGGAAAAGATATAAACTTGAGGACAAACTCCCAGTAACCTACTTCCTTCAATGAGCCCATACATCATTAAGTTTCCATCACATTCCAAAAGTGTCACTGGTTGGTGATCAAGGCACATGAGCCTTTGTGGGATATTCCAGATACAGGCTAAATCATTTAAGAAGAAACTTCCAAGACATATGGTGATCTTTTCTTCAAATTTGTGTTTTCACTTTAACTAACAGAAGATTCAAGAATGACAGCATATTCTGATTCAGTAATAGAATCTTGTCAGCCTGTAGTAAAATTAGGACTATGATGGGCACTTCAGATAAAATTCTACTAATAGGTTGACAATTTTAAGAAATCACCTAAAGAGGAATGTCAAAATGTCATAAAAACTATAGGAGGTAAGTTGATACCACAAAAACTTTATTATTGTCATTACAATTCTAAACTACACATCACTTTTCACCAGGAGGTTGCTAATATAACTATACATTTCTCATATTTAAAAATAATTGGTATAATCTTTGAATTTACAGTTTTTGCTTTGTTTTGCTGTTTTGATTTTTGTACCAGGCATTGAAGTCAGGGGTGCTTAACAACTGAGCTATATCCCCAGCCCTTTTTAAATTTTATTTTGAAATAGGGTCTCACTAAGCTGCACAGGGCCTTGCTAAGTTGCTGAGGCTGGCTTTGAATTCACAATCGTCCTGCCTCAGTCGCTGAGATTATAGGAATGTGCCACTGTGCCCAGCCATAGGTTTGTTATTTTTTTTCTTTGTGCTTTTTTTTTCTTATTGTAAACAAATGGGATACATGTTGTTTCTCTATTTGTACATGGAGTCAAGGCATACCATTTGTGTAATCATAAATTTACATAGGGTAATGTTGTTTGATTCATTCTGTTATTTTTTCCCTTCCCCCCATCCCTCCCACCCCTCTTTTCCCTCTATACAGTCCTTCCTTCCTCCATTCTTACCACCCTCCTTATCCCTAATCCTAAACCTAACCCTAACCCTAACGCTAACCCCTCCCACCCACCATTATATGTCCTCATCTGCTTATAGGCGAGATCATTTGTCCTTTAGTTTTTTGAGATTGGCTTATCTCACTTAGCATGATATTCTCCAATTTCATCCATTTGTCTGCAAATACCATAATTTTATCATTATTCATGGCTGAGTAATATTCCATTGTATACATATGCCACAGTTTCTTTATCCAATCATCAACTGAAGGGCATCTAGGTTGGTTGCACAATCTGGCTATCGGGAATTGAGCAACAATGAACACTGATGTGGCTGTATCTCTTTAGTATGATTTTAAGTCCTTTGAGTATAGGCCAAGGAGTGGGATAACTGGGTCAAATGGTGGTTCCATTCCAAGCTTTCTTTGGAATCTCCATACTGCTTTCCAGAGTGGCTGCACTAATTTGCAACCCCACCAGCAATGTATGAGTGTACCTTTTTCCCCACATCCTCGCCAACACCTATTGTTGCTTGTGTTCTTGATAATCTCCATTCTAATTGGGGTAAGATGAAATCTTAGGGTAGTTTTGATTTGCATTTTTCTTATTACTAGAGATGTTGAACATTTTTTCATATATCTGTTGATTGCTTGTATATCTTCTTCTGTGAAGTGTCTGTTCATTTCCTTAGCCCATTTGTTGATTGAATTACTTATATTCTTGGTGTAGAGTTTTTTGAGTTCTTTATAGATTCTGGAAATTAGTGCTCTATCTGAAGTATGAGTGGCAAAGATATTCTCCCACTCTGTAGGCTCTCTCTTCACATTACTGATAGTTTCCTTTGCTGAAAGAAAGCTTTTTAGTTTGAATCTATCCCAGTTGTTGATTCTTGCTTTTATTTCTTGTGCTATGGGAGTCCTGTTAAGGAAGTCTGATCCTAAGCCAACAAGTTGAAGGTTTGGACCTACTTTTTCTTCTATAAGATGCAGGGTCTCTGGTCTGATTCTGAGGTCCTTGATCCATTTTTAGTTGTGTTTTGTGAAGGGTGAGAGATGGGGGTTTAATTTCATTCTGTTGCATGTGGATTTCCAGTTTTCGAGCACCATTTGTTGAAGAGGCTATCTTTTCTCCATTGCATATTTTTGGCCCCTTTGTCTAGTATGAGAAAATTGTATTTATTTGGGTTTGTGTCCATGTCCTCTATTCTGTACCTTTGATCTACCAGTCTATTTTGGTACAAATACCATGCTGTTTTTGTTACTATTGCTTTGTAATAGAGTTGAAGATTTGGTATTGCGATACCCCCTGCTTCACTCTTTCTACTGAGGATTGCTTTAGCTATTCTGGGTTTTTTATTCTTCCAGATGAATTTCATAATTGCTTACTCTATTTCTGTAAGGTACATCATTGGGATTTTAATTGGAATTACATTGAATCTGTATAGCCCTTTAGGTAGTATGGCCATTGTGACAATATTAATTCTGCCTATCCAAGAACATGGGAGATCTTTCCATCGTCTAAGGTTTTCTTCAATTTCTTTCTTTAGTGTTCTGTAGTTCTCATTGTAGAGGCCTTTCACCTCTTTTGTGAGATTGATTCCCAAGTATTTTATTTTTTTCAATGCTATTGTGAATGGGATAGTTTTCCTAACTTCTCTTTCTGAAGATTCATCACTTATGTATAAAAATGCATTGGATTTATGAGCATTGATCTTGTAACCTGCTACTTTACTGAATTCACTTATGAGATCTAAAAGTTTTCTGGTGCAACATCCAGGTTCCTCTAAATATATAATCATGTCACCAGCAAACAGGGATCGTTTGAGTTCTTCTTTTCCAATTTGTATCCCTTTAATATCTTTGGTTTGTCTAATTGCTCTGGTAAGAGTCTCAAAGACGATGTTGAATAGAAGTGGTGAAAGAGGGCATCCCTGCCTTGTTCCAGGTTTTAGGGGGAATGCTTTCAGTTTTTCACCATTTAGAATGGTATTGACCATGGGTTTAGTGTAGATGGCCTTTACAATGTTAAGGAATGTTCCCACTACTCCAATTTTTTCAAGTGTTTTGAGCATGAAGGGATTCTGTGTTTTATCAAAAGCTTTTTCTTCATCTATTGAAAAAATCATGTGATTCTTAACTTTAAGTCTTTTGATATGGTGAATGACATTTATTGATTTCCGCATGTTGAACCAACCTTGCGTCCCTAGGATAAAACCTACTTGATCGAGGTGCACTATATTTTTAATATATTTTTGTATGCGATTTGCTAAAATTTTGTTGAAAATTTTTGTGTCAATGTTCATTAAGGATATTGGTCTGAAATTTTCTTTCCTCTTTGTGTCTCTGTCTGGTTTAGGTATCAGGGTGATATTGGTTTCATAGAATGAGTTTTGGAGGGTTCCCTTCTCTTCTATTTCATGGAATACTTTGAGGAGTATTGGAATGAGCTCTTTTTTAAAGGTTTTGTAGAACTCGGCTGAGAACCCATCTGGTCCTGAACTTTTCTTTGTTGCTAGGCTTTTGATGACCTCTTCTATTTCTTTGCTTGAAATTGATTTATTTAAGTTGTATATGTCCTCCTCGTTCAGTTTAGGTAATTCATATGTCTCTAGATACTTGTTGATGTCTTCAAGGTTTTCTGTTTGGTGAGTATAGATTTTCAAAATAGCTTCTAATTATGTTTGGTATTTCACTCGTGTCTATTGTGATATTTCCTTGTTCATTCCGAATTTTAGTAATTTGAGTTTTCTCCCTCTTTCTCTTTGTTAGTGTGGCTAAGAGCTTATCAATTTTGTTTATTTTTTCAAAGAACCAACTATTTATTTTGTTAATTTTTCCGATTGTTTCTTTTGTTTCAATTTCATTGATTTTGGCTCTGATTTTAACTATTTCCTGTCTTCTACTATTTTTGGTGTTGGTCTGCTGTTCTTTTTCTAGGGCTTTGAGCTGTAGTGTTAAGTCGTTTATTTGTTGATTTCTACTTCTTTTGTTGAATGTGCCCCATGAAATAAATCTTCCTCTAAATACTGCTTTCATAGTGTCCCAGAGATTTTGATATGATGTGTCTTTGTTCTCATTTACTTCTAAGAATTTTTTTATTTCCCTCCTGATGTCTTCTGTTATCCATTCATCATATAATAGTGTATTATTTAATCTCCAGGTATTGGAGAAGTTTCTGTTTTTTATTCTGTCATTTATCTAACTTCAATCCATTATGATCTGATATAGTACAAGGTAGTATCTCTATCTTCTTGTATTTGCTAACAGTAGCTTTGTGGCATAAAATATGGTCTATTTTAGAGAAGGATCCATGTGCTGCTGAGAAGAAAGTGTATTCGTTCTTTGTTGGATGGTATATTCTATAATGTCGGTTAAGTCTAAATTGTTGATTGTGTTATTGAGATCTATGGTTTCTTTATTCAATTTTTGTTTGGAAGATCTATCCAGTGGTGAGGGAGGTGTGTTAAAATCACCTAGTATTATTGTGTTGTGGTCTATTTGATTTCTGGAATTGAGAAGGATTTGTTTGACGTGCATGGATGATCCAATGTTCGGGGCATCAATATTTATGATTGTTATGTCTTGCTGATTTATGCTTCCTTTAAGCAGTATGTAATGTCCTTCTTTATCCCTTCTGACTAGTTTTGGCTTGAAGTCCACATTATCTGAAATGAGGATGGATACTCCAGCTTTTTTGCTGTGTCCGTGTGCATGGTATATTTTTTCCCATCCTTTCACCTTTAGTCTATGGGTATCTCTTTCTATGAGATGAGTCTCTGGCAGGCAGCATATTGTTGGATTTTTCTTTTTAATCGAATCTGCCAATCTATGTCTTTTGATTGATGAGTTCAGGCCATTAACATTCAGGGTTATTATTGTGATATGATTTGTATTCCCAGTCATTTGACTCATTTTTGTTTTTTGACATGATTTGGTTTCTCCTTTATTTGGCTATTCCTTCAGGCTAGTTCCTCCTGTTACTGATTTGCATCATTGTTTTTCATCTCTTCCTCATGAAATATTTTGCTGAGAATGTTCTGTAGTGCCAGCTTTCTTTTTGTAAATTCCTTTAGCTTTTGTTTATCATGGAAGGATCTTATTTTGTCGTCAAACCTGAAATTAAGTTCTGCTGGGTATAAGATTCTTGGTTGGCATCTGTTTTCTTTCAGGGCTTGGTAAATGTTGTTCCAGACCCTTCTAGCTTTTAGGGTCTGGATTGAAAAATCTTCTGATATTCTTATTGGTTTCCCCCTGAATGTATTTTGATTCTTTTCTCTCACGGCCTTTAAAATTCTGTCTTTATTTTGTATGTTAGGTATTTTCATAATAATGTTCCTTGGTTTGGTCTGTTGTAATTTTGTATATTTGGAGTCCTATAAACCTCTTGTACTTGCTTTTCCATTTCATTCTTCAGATTTGGGAAATTTTCTGTTATTATTTCATTGAATAGATTGTTCATTTCTTTGGTTTGTTTCTCTAAGCCTTCCTCAATCCCATTAATTCTTAAATTTGGCCTTTTCATGATATCCCATAGTTCTTGTAGATTCTGTTCATGATTTCTTACCATCTTCTCTGTTTGGTCAACTTTGTTTTCAAGATTAAATATTTTTTCTTTAATGTCTGAGGTTCTGTCTTCCAGGTGTTCTATACTTTTGGTTATGCTTTCTATGGAGTTTTTAACTTGGTTTATTGTTTCCTTCATTTCAAGAATTTCTTTTTTTTTTTTTTCAGTGTCTCTAACTCTTTATTGAAATCATCTCTTGCTTCCCGTATTTGCTCTTTTAACTGTTGATTGGTGCGATCATTTAATGCCCGCATTTGCTCTTTCATCTCCTTGTTTGCTTCTCTGATTGTTTTAATTATATACATTCTGAACTCCCTTTCTGACATTTCTTCTGCTGTGCTGTCATTGGGTTTTATTGATATAGTATCTAGATTTGTTTGGGACATTTTCTTCCCTTGTTTTCTCATATTGTTCAGATGTCAATGGGACTCTGAGATATTGCAGATTTCCTCTATTGGCTTATAGTGTCCCTGTAGATTTCCAGTGTATCACCTCCCAGCCTCAGTAGCCTGAGTCTTGGAGGAACTTGAAAATGCAGTTCTTTTGAACAAAGCTGCCCCTAGCCCGCTACTGGTTCCAGGGCTTGGAGCTGGCTCTGTGCAAAAAGGCTCTCACTGGGGTGCCTGCTCCAAGAAGCTGGAGAAGCTGGCTGTGTGGGAGGAGCCCACTGCCGGAGTTTGCAGGGCTGCCTGAAGAAGACTCTAGCTGCCCTGCCCTACTCTGATAAGCCACTCCTATCCGGGCCTGCCACCCAGGCCGAGTTTTACCCGGTCAAGAAGACTCACCCCGTGGCTCTATTTTAGTCTGAGTCTGTCAATGCCTCCCCTTCTTGAATCCTGGGTTCTGGAGCTACAGGAGATGCAGTCACCGTCTCGTCCGCCATCTTGTATCACCCTGTGGAAAAAGCCTCTGGCCGGAGGAGGGCAGGGCCACCTGGAGAAGTCTCTGACTGCCCTGCCCTGGGCCCAAAGGCTGCCTGTGGGTCAGAGCTCTCTGCTGGCTCGGGGACTTGTGGCTGACTCTGTGTAGAAAGGCTCTCACTGGCCATAGGTTTGTTTTTAACAGGGAAGGATGCCTATTCTTTAAAATGTGAATTCAGTGAAATAGTGATAGAGTTAATGCATAGCATTGGGTATAGGCTTATCATTTTAAAAAATGGAATTTTTATCATTTATATTCTTTAAAGATGTACTTAAATATAAAACTGAATACAACAAATTATATATATAAAAATTCAAAGTCGTAATTTTTTTTAAATAAAAAAGCGTTTGTGTTTTTAGTTTGTTTTTCCTCAAAACAAGAACAATTAAAAGCAGATGATTCTACAAATCATTATGGAAGATTATTTTTATTTTTACAAAGGAATTTTAATTTCTTTTGGAGAACATTTGGAAAAATGGATAGTGTCAACAAAACATGCTCTATTGGAAAGGTAGTAATTATTGTGGATTTTGCTTTATATTATTAAGTGATACCATTAGTTGAGATCATCATTTGATAGAAGGAATATGAACCCATAAGATCAGGTGGCAACATTCAATCTTGGAGAAGGATTTGAAGTAGGACTGGAAAGAAGACAGGAATATGTAAGTTGTTTATTTCCATTATTTTGAACATACAGACTTAACAAGACTACACTCTATTTTTTAATGGTGATCCTTGCATAAATTTTAAGTTTATGCAAAAAGGTTTGCTATTTTATGGTTTGTATGTATGATAAACCATATCTGTAATAAACCATCCGTATAATGGTTTAGAACTGATTATTCACAAATGGTGCTCTTAATATTTGTGTTCCATCCATGAATCATATGTTGAAAATCTAACCCCAAAGTGATGATATTAAGAGGTGGGGTGTCTGGAAGCTGACTAGCTTATGAGGCCAGACCCCTCATGAATCGAATTAGTGCCCTTATCAATGTGCTCTTATAAAGCTGGTTTGCCTTACTACCATGTGAGAACATAACAAGAAGAAGTCATTTATGAAACAGATAGCAGACCCTCACCAGACACCAGTTCTGAAGGGGTCTTGATATTATGCCTCCCAGCTTATAGACCTATAAGAGTTAAGTTTATATTTGTTTACAAGCTGCCCTGTTTATGGAATTTTGTTTTGGCAGCCTTGAAGGACTAAGACACTGTTAAATAATGTATGCAGCTAGAATATTCTCGACATTCCATTATTTTCTACATGTCTTCAAAACATCAAAACTCCTTCCAATGTTAACAATGTCCAATCAGCATAAGAACCATAAGGAACCAGGATATGTTCAGGAAAAGTTTATTTCTTTATGGACACTGTATTTCTTTCACTCAGAATTCAAAAATTATCAGAAGATTTTCTAGCCTGAAACTCATGTGCCACTGGGGAACTTTTGCAGTTTGCTGTAATTCCTCCATGTCATGGAGTAAAGATACAAGTCCTATAAGCACTCAGTCAGGAAGCATTTCTGTAAAGGGTTTGTATATAATTATTTAAGACCTTTACAGAAAAGAAGATATGGTCTACCAGAGATGGTAACCCATACTATCTCTGTTGCAACTTCTGGACTCTGCAGTTAGCATGAAAGAAATCAGACAATACATAAATGAATGAATATAGCCAGCCTCCAGGAAAACTCTATTTTTAGGCATTGCAATTTGAATTTGATAATAAGCTCATATGGCATAAAGTGTTCTAATTTTGATTTAAAAATCTTTTTAGAATGTAAGAACTATTCTTAATTTACAAGCTGCACGTAAATATGGGACAGGCTGATTTTGTTCGCTCTGCGGATTTTTTTGTGTGGATTATTGTTATTGACCCCTTGTATAAACACTGGAACCCTCTCTTAAGTCAGAATTTACCCAATAATTGAGTAGCTGATGTTAAAATATCTTCATGTCTTTTGAGGTATACTACAAATTCATTCTAGGCAAGTGTCACAATATTGATCTTCCAAACTATTTTTGCTTTCCCTTGGAAATATTATTATTTTTCAAATTGTGTGAATCAGGGTTGGAGCTATAGCTCAGTGGTAGAGCATTTGCTCAGCCTGTGTGAGGCACTGGGTTAGATCCTTAGCACTGCATAAAAATAAAATAAAGGCATGTTGTCCATCTACAACTACACATTTTTTTAATTGTGTGAATTAGACTAAAGTAACAAAAGCTTTCTAGAACACCTCGAATAAAATGTATATATCATATTTGTTTTTATAATAAAAGAAATACTTGAATTTGGCAAGAGTAATCTTTGCTTTTTCCCACACTACAGATTAATTTTTTACATTGGAAGATACAAAGATCATTCCCATGAGCAGACAAGGTAAATAATTTTTATAAAATAACGATAATGATAGTTCAAGCAGTTCCCTCCCCTGCCAGGTTGTGTAACATTAATGCTTTACCTCAAGATCAGAAAGTGGAGGGTTAAACAAGACCAGGCCTGGGAAGTCAGAGGGCTGCATCAGGTCACATAAATCCGGAGTTAAGCATGAATATGATTGGAGAGGTGAAGAAGAGGCTTGGTGGAAATATTTTACTTAATTTAAAGCCTTTCACCAGATATGGTGGTGCATGCTTATAATTCCAGTGGCTGTGGAGGCTGAGATTGGAGGACCACAAGTTCAAAGTCAGCCTTAGCAGTATATCTAGGTCCTAAGCAACTTAGAAAAACTCTATCTCAAAGTAAAAATAAAATAAAAAGGGCCGGGGATGTGTCTCAGTGGAAAAGTGCCCTTGGATTCAATCCCCAGTACTACCTACTCCCCCCAAAAGCTTTTCTATCATCATTTACATAAGACTCTTCTAGAAAAAACACTATGCTATGCATAAACTATAACATACAGTAGAGAATTCAGTTTACTGATGAAGTCTCCTGGTCTTTAATTTGAAGTATGAATGATTTGAAATTTAAAGTCTATAAAGAATAAATAAGGTGCTTATTTCAGCTGTGAAAACAAAAAACAAAATTATTAGGGGAAATACAACATTTAATTTGAATAACTTGAAAAGTTTTCTAATCATTTGATATATTGCTCCCAAGCACTGATAAGACTCTAGTAATTGGGAATAAAGCTGTCTTGTTGGAAGTGCAACATCATTTTTAAATTTTAAAATGCAAAGTGTTTATTTTGTATTGACAATTATAAAAGAGAAAAGCTCTCAACATTGTTTAGATATGATAATGTAATGTTTGTTTTACCTTAGATTTCCATCATAAGTATATCCTTAATATCCAGGTACATTATGTGTAGTTCAGTAAAATAAAATTTGAAAGATTTCATATTGGTTGTAGATTCCTTTTTTTTTTTTAACTTTATATTGTTTTGACTTATTTAAAATATGCCTGGAGCTTACGTTAAATAATTTGAATTAATTTAAGTAATATGTATTTCCTTATGTACACACGAGCACATTGATATCAATAGCATAATAATATTTAAAATATGTAGAGCTATGTCTTAATATAATTGACTTGAAAGTTACCATTCCACATTTACTTTCCAGGCTGCTCAGGAGAGAACAAGATGAAAATGGCTATTGACATATTTTAATCAGGGTCAACTTTGGGTATAGACCCAAAGTTGAGGCCAAATGAACTTCAGAATAACTTTGTCTTTCTCATATTTATCAAGTGCTAAAGAAGAAAAAAGGGACGAATCACACTTGTTATGAATGGAAAACTTTTCTGAAATTAAATATTTTTGATATTCTGAGGTTTTTCTAAGACTGTGCATTTGGCTATTAAAAAATATGGTTGTTTGTATCTTTTCAAGACATTGTAGTATGTTTCTTCACTGGGACAGTTCTGCCAAAATTCTTTGGCAATGGGAAGTCCTGGCCAACTGACTGTGATACAATAAATGATCTGACCAACTTATTAATGAATGGAGAATAAGTAGGAGCTGTTCTGAGGATGGGGAAATTAATAATTTCTCTTCAATTCTCACTGCTAAAAATATGAAAACTCTGAAAAGTATACCATGAATCTCTAGAGAATTAATACTATGTTGAGTGGAGGTATGCTTCTCATTCATTAGTGTTATAAATCATTTATTTATTTATAAGTTATTTTCATTATTACACCTTTATTCTGCCTCATTTTAAATGTAATATGCATTCATTTGGATAACATGGCAAAGTTTAAAGAAAAAATAGCAAATAGTAATTTGACTACCTACACATATCAATTTTTAAAATGTTGATGACATTAATAGCTGTTTTTCTTCATGTTTGTAGATTATATGTTGTATATATTCTGCTTTTTATAACTTCCAATTGGATAAGCAATTTACCAAGTCATAAAAAGTATCATAAATAATGTTTTAAATATTCAATCATATAAAAGTACAATAATTTATTAGTAATTCAATGTATCTATATGCCAGTATCTTAAAAAAAAATTTAGCATTAATACAGCTGTCAGGAATATAAAACTTGATATATAGAGACATGGATAAAAGCCTTTAAATTTTTTTAATTATTATGACCCAGGAGGGAGGAGACTGTTGTAATTGGTTCAACAGTTCATTGGGATTTGTATCAGCATTATTTCTTTTTAAAGTTGTCCTGAATTTTGCCATGGCAGTCAGCAGCTCCATCTCTAGGTTTTTTATTTGAATTTAAGAAAAAGTGCAGAACAGGAGAGGATGTACCAACTGTGTCTGCCCTTTTGAATCAGAAAAGCTAACGTTTTTTTCTCCATCTCTTTCCTGACTTTTTTTGTATTAGAAATAATTTCCACTCCTGTTCATCAAAGCTAGCTCTTCCACAGTAGATCTTGATCCTTGTTCTTTCCAGTCCTCTATCATCATTCTTCCTCTGAGTCAAAGGTCAGGTTTGAAATCTCTCTTTCTGTACTCTTTTCCTTTAGCCAAGTAAAAAGAGAATATCTCCCAGACTCAAAATGCATCTCCATCCTCATGACTAATTTTTCTCTAGCTGATTCACACTCCATTCAGTTCTCAGCTCACTCAGCTCTTCTTTGGTTCTTTCTCATTGTTGCAATAAACTGTCCTTTCAAAGGTCACAGGTGATCTCAAAAATGTCAAGTTCTTATTCTACTACCTTCTGAACAAATTCAACAATGTTCATTAATTTATTTTTTTTTATAAGTGTCCACTTAAAAGTAATATGTAGGGTTTATCAATTTTGCTTACTTTTTCAAAGTACAATTTTTTGAATTGTTTCTCTTGTTTCAATTTCATTGATTTCAGCCCTGATTTTAATTATTTCCTGTCTTCTACTACTTTTGGTGTTGAGCTGTTCTTTTTCTAGGGCTTGGAGATATAATGTTAGGTAATGTAGTTGTTTACTTTTTATTCTTTTAATGTATGAGTTCAATGAAATGAACTTTCCTCTTAGTACTACTTTCATAGTGTCCCAAAGATTTTGATATGTTGTATCATTGTTCTCATTTACCTCTAAGATTTTTTTTTTATTATTTCATCCTTTTGTCTTTTATTATCATTGCATCATTCAATAGTATATTATTTAGTCTCCAGGTGTCGAAGTGGTTTTTGTTTTTTATTTTATCATTGATTTCTAATTGTATTCCATTATGATCTGATAGAATACAAGATAGTATCTCTGTTTTTTTTTTTTTGTATTTACTAATGGCTGTATTTAGAATATGGTTTATTTTGGAGAAGGATCCATGAGCAGTTGAGAAGAAAATGTATTTGCTCCATGATGGACAAAATACTCTCTATATATCTGTTAAGTGTAAATCATTGATTATATTATTTAATTCTATAGTTTCTTTGTTTCGTTTTTGTTTGGAGAATCTATACAGTGGAGAGAAAAAAAAAGTAATATTTAGACATTGCCATTCAAGTTTCTGAATTCATTGGTAGTCTTTTTTGAAGACCCACTTTGGCATATCAACCATCCCTCCACACTTTAAACTTGTCTTACTGGTATATATTCCCTTTTGAATCCTTGCCAAATATAATCTCAAACAGTGAATTCAACATGTCCAAAAAATTTTTCTCCTGTAGTCACCTGGTTCCTCAAAGAAAATAAAACCTAGAAGCCTTTTAATTACCTCACTATAATGCTACCAAAAAAACTATAATTCAGTATTGATCCCAAATATTTTTAAAATTTGCTCCCACTTATTCATGCCTTCTCTATGCACTTCAAATTCAGGTTTAATTCAGGTTTTCCATGTACTATTTCAAAAGCTTCCTAATGAGACCATGCTGCTTCAATCCCTTCTTTACATTGAAGTAAAACCATTGCGTTTGATGCTCAAAATTCTTCAGTTGTTCTCCATCTTTTATTAGAAAATCCTTCAATGTTCTCCATTATTCATAGAATACTTCCCAACAGGCAGTTCATAGCAGTGGAGAATATCTCTGCTTTGGTCCTTATCTGGAATGTGGTCTTTAGGTGACTATACAACTTTATCTCCCTTTACTCAGTTCTCACACTTTGATAAAGTGATTTGATAAAGCCACAGAGTACAGAACTCCAGGAGCACACTATAGAATTCCTGAACTCCTTCTTCTCCTCACACTATGCTTTCTTCTGAGACCATGCTTACTCTTGCTGCCTAGATCTATTCAATTATTGCCTCATCTATTAAATTTAGTTTGTTTCCACTTTTTGATATATCTTGCCTGTCCTTTATTTTTTCCCTAAATTTTCAGTTCTCTCCAGTCTCTTCATAACTCTTCTTCCCAAATTATCAATTTAATTTCAATTAATCAAAATACCATGATCACTTCCACCTGTAAATTTTTGTATGAACGTGTCAATCTGACTTTCCTCTTTTCTCCTCCTACATAATATTCTCTACTGCCACCAGTGTTTATATTTACATTTTCACCATAGATACTATTTCCTGACAGCAGACATTCCAAATATTGAGGTCTTATTTTTATCCCTTTAATGTTGTCTTCTTATATGGTAACCACACCAAACACATTTTTAACATGTCCAGACACTATTCTAATTACTTTGCTAAATACTTAAATATTTAATTTTCATAATGATAACATAAGGTAAGCATGATTATTTCCCCCACTTAACAGATGAGGCAACTGAGGAAAGTTAGTTGACCTCACACTGAACATTTACCAAGTGCATGAGACAGACTTTGTGTCTATGAGGCTGGATTCTAGATTTTTGTTCTTACACTACTATACTGCTGCATGTACTTTTTCCATTACACACATCACTTTGCTTATTTACTGTCATCTTTCAGAAGAACTCCATGAAGACTTATTATTGAATCCCAATCATCTATCCAAGTACCTTTGAATATATTTGGTTCTCAACAAAATTTTGATAAATGGCAAAGAGCCTTCATGAAATGTTTCTCTTATGTGCTCTCATAGCTCCCTGGGGATATTTATGGTTTTGTTGAATATCGTCATTATTTACTTATAGCTTTCATGGCCTTATTGAATTGTAAGCCCCTCTAGGAGAGAAAACTTGGCTTATCCATCATTGTGTCCCAAGTGAAGCACAGGTGCTCAATAAATGTTTGTTGAACAAATCTGTAAATAATAGTGGTGGAAGAAATGTGTATATAATATTTTAGGGCTGAGTTCAACAATCTCCTTCTGTTTTAACTTTTGTGTGACTCTAGGAAAATATTTATGAGATGATTCTTATGTTAATCATCTGTTTTTGAGACATCTTATATTTTATTTAAATGGAGATGATTCTGACATACATTTTGTTGCCCTAAAGTTTGAAACTGTTTTATGAATATTAATTTCTTCACATATACCACTATTCCAAAAATACAGCAAAACACATTATAATAACTCACTTAGGGCTCAGGTTAAGCTTGCCACAGGAATTTAAAATGATGCAGAAGGTATATTTCCTGCCCACAAGATGATAGTTAGCTCCAGCACTAATAAATCTCTGAAAACATAAATGATAGAGGCATATCTATTCTCTTATTGACATGTCAAGATACACACAGGTGCAAGAATATCTAAAGTGAATGGACCCAGATGGATTTAGTTTGACAAGTTTTCTAAGAATTGAATCAAGTAGAAACTTGAAGGAGGGTGATGTGGTTTCATGGATTTAAGAAAGGTTTGTAAGCCAGAAATGCACTGAAAAAACAGCACCTTGTGTAGGAACACATGGGGAATAATTTGAAATGTTTATCTTTCTTCTTTTTCTTTGTATTTTAAAAGTCAAAAGGTCGTATATAGTAGCTTGACCAGCTGCTCTGAGAAGAACTCATAAAAGTTAATTTTGTCGAATAGTGGAGGCACAGGCTTCATTTCCATGTTTATTTCACCACTTTATTTGCTTCTCCACACAACACAGTCCCACATGTCTTTCTACCTCTGTCACCTTGAGCATTCTCCCTTTTCTTCTTTGCTCATCTTTCTTGTTAACAGCTTCTTTAGATTTTTGTTCCAAGGACAGCAGCTTCAGGAACCCTTAGCAACCACTGTGTATACTTCTAATACCTTATGAGTTCATCTCATTTTAACAACCTCTTTTTGAAATAAGGAAGTGCAGCTCAATGCTCTATATTCTAAGTATTAATTTAATAAATATGGATTTTTGTAAATGTGAAGGATATATGTATTCACTACTTTTGCATAATGGAACTAATTCTAAATGCTCATCATATAGCATATGTCTCACATGACAGAAAAGGATAAACTGAATGAGAAAAGATGATTTGTTTCAAGATATGGTAGCTATTTTGACAGAATTGTAGATCTCACTCTTTCCCAAGGGACCATTATGCACTTGATTTGAATAAACCAAAATCCACCCTAAGGAAACCCCAATTTCCTACTTTGTTGAGAAGTTTCATTTGCATAATCTTCTCTTAAAGCATTATCTTCAACTTGAGTGAAATGGTGAAGTGGCATCGCCTAACACTAACGATATAAATTTATCTGGGTTGAAATATTAAGACCATATCTCTAGTTCCTGTCCTTACAAAATTGTAATCTGTGAGAAACAGAATAAATGAAGTCTGCAGACACAGCCTTCAGCAATAAAGTAAAGTAAAAGAAGAAGGAAAAGGAAAACTCACACCATTGTGCTTTCACCTGGCTTTTCTTTGCATGTTAGAGACCATCTAATCTGGATTTTATTCCTTCCATTTGTCAGGGAAGGATCATATCTGGGATTCATTCTCCAGCACATTGCTTATCAGGAAAAGGCAGTATTATATAAAATAGCCTAAGCATCTATTTCTCATATCTGAGCTATCTTTAGTCTGTGAAATTCTATAAATAGTTTGTTTTAATACTAAACAAACTTAACAAATATTTTCTTATTTCTGTGTAGAAACTTTGCAATGAATTGGAAACAACTGTACAGATGTGCAGCTACAAATGATGAATTGTTTCCTTTCTTTATTCCTGTATGAGAGATATTCATACTCAACCAGAATGTGAAGAGAAAAATCAGTTATATACAGCCATATCACATACAGTCATATCACTACACGGCTGAAGAAGAAATAATTGTTGACCCTATTATACATAATAGATAATAAAAAGTTAACATTTACTGAATACTTAGTATGTTTTAGGTGCTGTTTTAACTATCTGGTTTAACTCTGTTATCTTTTTATATGGGGTAGGTATTCCATGAAGTAACTACTATTCTCATTCCAGCTTCACATACAAAGGGACTGAAGCTTTGAAATTCCAGTCACCTTCCCCGTGGAACATTGAATTTGAGCCTGTGCTCATCTGACTCCAAAAGTGCACTCCTAAACAAAATAGTACATAATTCTACATTTTAATTTTTCATTATTTACATTACATTCCTTGGTATAGGCTTTTCTATTTCATGTTGTGTCTTCTGAGATTTAATGTTGTATCTGAAGATTGATCTATAAATGCAGCATTCATCTGCTTGCTGAACAAGTGCACTATTTTCGTGAGTTTCTATATGAATTAAACCATGGTCCAGTTCACTGACCCTCCTTTAAGCTCTATTCCTACACCCTTGACCTTGCTTTCCCTATTAATGCTGTGGATCAGGTTGTAGATATACATTTTCCGTAATTCTCCTTAATGTATATGAGGCTGTGACTTTTCAAGTTTCTGAGAATGATCTGGGCATAAAACATAAATAGATCAAGCAGAGATACATACAGCTGGCTGCTGTTGTAGAGATGTTTGCAAGGTTTTGAGACCTTAAACTCTTCTTCTAGGGAGTGCACCATCTTAGTGAAGAACAAAACTTTAAAAAGTAGTTTTCGTGTTAAGTTTTTATGCAGGGTGACAGATAGGGATCTAGTTTCATATTTTTACTTAGAGATATCCAGTTTTCCCAGTACCATTTGTTTAAAAAGACTGTTTTTTTTTTTTTTCCTCCAATGTGGGTTTTTGGTGGCTTTGTCAAGGGTCAGATGGCTATCAGTGTTGGTTTGTCTCTGTGTCTTCTATGTTATTACAATTGTCTACTTGTCTGCTTTTATGCCAGTACCAAATTGTTTTTCTTAAACCTCTGAAATATAATTTGAAATTGGGTTTTGTTATATTGTTATCCATTCAGGATTGCTCTTCATGCTCAGAATTGCTTTGACTATTCTGGATCTTTCATTTTTTCATGTGAGCATTAGGACAGTTTTCTATTTTTATGAAGGTTATTGGTACTTTGTTGGAGAATGCATTGAATCTATAGATGGTTTTTGGTAATAATATGACCATTTTAACATCAACTCTATTCATTTTCTAGAGTCTTCTTTTAGTTCTTTTTTTCAATTTTCTGTAATTTTCCTTGTTTTTTATCTCGATTGCTCTATCTATTTATTCCTGGTTATTTTTTAGGCTATTGTGAATGGAATTGTTTTCCTAATTTTTATCTCTGCAAATTTTTTGTTTGCATGCAGAACAACTATTAATTTTTGTGTGTTGATTTTATTTCCTAGTATTTTGCTGATTTTATTTTTGTCAGATCTAGAAATCTTTAGTGGAACATTCAGGTTTTTCTAATTATAGTATCACATCTGTGTTTAGGGATAGTTTTTCTTCTTATCTTTTTGTATCTCATTTATTTCTCTTGATAAATTTTTTAAATTTCATGTATTTTATTTAATAGGACTAGCGTTTTAGTCAGCTTTTTCACTGCTGTGACTAAAACACTTGACAAGAACAATTTTGGAGGAGGAAATGTTAATTTGGGGGCTCAAGTTTCAGAAGTCTCAGTCCATAGACAGCCAGCTCCCTTCCTCGGGGTTCCAGATGAGGGAGAACATCATGGTGGAAGAGTGTAGTAGAGGGAAATGGAGGGAAGTTGCTCAAGACACAATGATCAGGAAGCAGAGAGAGACTCCACTCACCAGATACAAAATATATACCTCAAAAGCATGCCCCCCAAACTTCATACCTCCCCAGCTGCCCTGGCTGCCCTCAGTTACCACTCAGTTAATTCCTATCAGGGGGTTTATTTACTGATTGGGTTAAGGTTCTCATAATCCAGGTTTCACCTATGAATGTTCATGTATTGTCTCAGACATGAGCTTTTGGGGGACACCTAAAAATCTAAACCATAAAAAGTGATGAGAGTGGATACCCTTATATTGTTCCTAATATAGAGAAGATGTTTTCAGTTTTTCAGTCAGTATATTGGCTTTGTGTTTGTCATATATAGTCTTTAGGAGGTTGAGTTAAGTTCCTTATATCACTAGTTGATTCAGATTTTATTTTTTTTTAATCAAGAAGGAGTTTTAAATTTTTTCAAAGTTTTTTTTTTTTTCTGCACCTAATGAAATTATCATGTTGTTTTGTCCTTGAGTCTATTTATATTTATGTTTATTGATTTGCATATGTTGAATTATTCTTGCATCCCTGGATGAAACCAACTTGATCAGGATATACAGCATTTTGTGTTGCTAAATTCAATTTGCAGATATTTTTGTTAATGATTTTTCATCTATCTTTATAATGAATATCGGTTTCCTTGATAAATCCTTATCTCACTTTGGTTTCAGTGTGATACTGACTTTATAACAATAAGTTTGGAAGTGTTCCTTTCCTTTCTATTTCATTGAATAATTTGAGGGGATATCAGTGTTAATTCTTCTTTAAAGATCTGGTAGAATTCAACTGTGAAACCATCTGTTCCTGTGCTCTTCTTTGTTGGAAATTTTTTTACTACTGCTACAATCCCATTGTTCATTAATTGTCTGTTGAAGTTTTCTATAATCTCTTCGTTTAATTTTGATTGGTTGTATACATCTAGAAATTTATCCATTTTGTACAGATTTTCCAACTTATGGTATGTTTCAAAACAGTTGCTAGCAATCCCCTGGAGTTCATTGGTGTCTGTGATGTCCCTTGTCATCTCTAATTTTTATTAATTTATGTTTTCTCTGATTAACTTGTCTATAGTTTTATCAATTTTATCTTTTCAAAGAATTAACTCTTTGTTACATTGATCCTTTGTATTATTTTTTGTTCTTTATTTTATTAATTTTGGCTTTGAGGTTTAGTTTTTCCCTCTTTTGGCTTTAGGATAGCTTTGCTTTTGTTTTTCTTAGACCACAGATGCATCACTAGTTCTTTATTTGAGATCATTCTCATTTATTTATGCTATGAATTTTCATCTTAGAACTACCTTCATTGTATCCCATATGTTCTTGTCATTTGCATTTGTACTCTTGTCTATTAGACTATCATTCTAAGACATTTAAAAAATTTTCCCCTAATTGCTATGATGGCCCACTCATCACTCAAAATTTATTTTCAGTCTTCATGTGCTTGTACAGTTTCTGTAGTTTTTCTTGCTGTAATTTCTAATTATATTCCATTATGCTCTGGTAAGATGCAAGGAATTATTGTGTTTACTAAGTCTTGCTTTTTGATCTAAAATATGATTTTTTTGGAGAATGTTCCATAGGAAGCTGGAAAAATTTGTATTCAGAGGTTGTTGGAAGAAATATTCTATAGCTGTCTACTAAGTTCATTTGATTTATAGAAACTTTTAAATCTGTAGTATCTTTGATGATTTTATGTCTGGAAGACCTGCCTGTTAGTGAGAGAGGCATGCTATAGTTACCCATTATTAAAGTATTTGAGTCCACCTGAATAATTATTTTGAGTAGTGTTTGTTTTATAAAATTAAGTGCAATGAATTTCAGAGTATAAATATTTACAATCATAATTTCTAGTGTGATTGTTTGCTTTACCAATTTGTAGTGATCTTCTTTGTAATACCTGATTACTTTCTAATTATTTTTTAAAATTTTTAATTGTAGATGAACACAATACCTTTATTTTATTTATTTATGTGGTGCTGGGAATCCAACCAAGTACCTCACACATGCAAGGCAAGCACTCTACCCATGAACTATTAACCCAGCCTTCATCTGATTACTTTTGATTTAAATTCTTCTTATATGATGTAAGAATAGCTACTCCTGCTTCCTTTCAGATTCTATTGGCTGGAATATAATTTTCCATTCTTTCACTGTCAGTCCTGGATGTCTTTACCATTGAGGAGTTTCTTGCAAGCAACATATAGTTGGGTCTTGTTTCAAATCTAATCTGTCACTCTATGTATTTTAATATTTGATTCAGTCCTGATACTCATTCTCTTATTTACTCTTCAAATGACATTTATTCCATCCTAAGTGCTCTTTTTTTTTTTTTGTTATTGTTATCTTCTTCCTCCAAATGTAGTTGTCCTTTTATGTATCTTCTGGAATGCTGGTTTGGTGTTCATGAATTATTTTAGTTTATCTTGAAGAGTTTTGGTTTTCCTTTAATTCTGAAGAATAAATTTACTGGATATAACAATGAAGTTATTTTCTTTTAGGGATTGAAACACATTGTTTCATTTCCTTCTATGTTGTAGTAGAGTTTCTGCTAAGAAATCTACTGTTAATCTAATTTGTTTTTCATTTTCCATTAAGAGGCCTAACAGGGATCATTGGTGTTAATAAAGAGGAAGAGATACAAACTACTGTCACTGATAACCGATTCAGTGAAATAATAACAGAAAATTCCCCAAACCAAGAGAATGAACTGGGCATTCAAATAATGAAGGTATTCAGAATAACATATGCACAAGGCCAGAAAAAAACATCCCACATTGTTGTTAAAATACCAAAAATCCAAACCAAAAAACGAATTTTAAAAGTTGAAAGAGAAAGGAAACAACAGATACAAAACAGATTAAAACAATAAAAGAAATACAGAAAGTTGTATTAAGGATTGCCCATATCAAAAATGGAAATCTAAAAAAAATTAGAAGAAATTAAAAACTGACATTGGAGAGAATCTTAAATTATTCCTTGACAAACTGAGAGAGGGAATTTTCTTACTTGCATTCTAGACTCAGATTCCATTAGGCTGTCTTTTTAAAAATTTTTAGTTTTAGATGGACATAATACCTTTATTTTATTTATTTATTTTTAGGTGGGGCTGAGGATCAAACCCAGTGCCTCACCTGCACTAGACAAGTGCTGAACCACTGAGCCACATTAGGTTTTGGAAGGCTTAATAAATGCCCACATCTCCATGGCTTGACCCCCAAGTTTCTCCAGGCATGGAGATACCAACTACATCAGTGATCTTTCTGCTGGGTTGAGGAGCTCTAACAGTAAGTATTTTTTCCCATCTGTTTGTATTTTGCTCTAAAAACTGTGAAAAACTTAAGCCATAAAAATTTATCCCCATAGACCTCTTCCCACTCATCTGTGGTATGAATTTAGGATGCTATCTCCTTTCTTCTTGTTTCCAGATTTGCACAGGGTCAGAAGAAATATCCCTTAATTGTCTGTGTCTTAGCCATTAGGACTTTACCTGGTTAGAAATGTAGTTTTGTGTGACAACTTATAGAAATGCTTCATGTGTCCACAGCTTTCAAAACAGACATGAATTTACTTATTTAGATTTTTGGGTATGTAGACATGGCAGCCTACTGCAGAGATGTTGGAGCTCAGTTGTCATGATTTGAGGTGTTTTGTATCAGAGACAAGGGATTGCATCCCCAAGCTAAGGCAAGCACATAAGTGGATCTGCATCTTGTGTGCTTCTGGTGGTGGACTGTTGCTGAGGTGCACTTGGTAGTGGCAGGTGTGTGGTTCATGTGAATGTGCAGGCAACTTCAGGGTATATTTATTGCTGCTGGGGCATGGGTAGCTTCTGATAGCTGCTAGTCTGGTGGCCTGAGCATTTGGTTCTTCCAGATACTGCACTCCCTGAGAGTGACTTGCTCTCTGTTGCTCCACTCTACTCACCTTGTTGGGAGCAGGGGTGTTGGCAACCTTCAGCTAGCAGTAATCTCACTATACACATTCCTCAGACAGCCCATTTTTTCTTGTTCTTCCTTTTTTTTTTTTTTAAATTAGAGCTTTATCATGCATAGTAGTTGGGTTATCCCAAGAAACTCATACATGCAAGGTTTCAGTTCTCAAGCCTCCATTTACCCTCCTGTTTTCTCTCTCTTCTCCCATTCTCCTTCCTCTACTGTACTAGATTTCCTTTCACTTGACTATTAATTTATATTTGATGGATCCCTCTCCCTTTCCTTTATTTTATTCTAGCTCTGCATATGAGAGAAAAACAATCAACCTTTGAGTTTCTCAGTTTGACTACTTTCCCTTAGCATGATATTCTCCATTTCCATCCATTTAACAATAAATGCCTTAATTATATTCTTTTTTATGGCTGTGTACAACTCTATTGCATATATATACCACAGTATCTTAATCCATTCATCTGTTGACTGAGATCTGGGTTGATTCCATAATTTAGCTGTTGTGAACTGTATTGCTATTAACAATGATGTGGCTATATTGCTGTGGTATGCTGATTTTAGATTTTTTGGGAAAACACCAAGAAGTGGGATAACTGGGTCATATGGTGATTTCATTCCTAGTTACTCCATACTGCTTTCCAAAGTAGTTGTACTAGTCTGCAGTCCTACCAATAATGTACAAGTGTACCACATAACCTCACCAATGTTTATTGTTGTTTGTATTCTTGATAATTGCCATTTTGACTGGAGTGAGATGAAATCTTAGTGTAGATTTGATTGCATTTCCCTGATTGCTGGAGATGATGAACATCTTTCCACATACTTGTTGACCTTTTATGTTTCTTCTTTTGAGAAGTTTCTGTTTAGTTTGTTTGCCCATTTATTGATTAGTTTTTTTTACTTTGTGTGTGTGTGTGTATT
Organism: Sciurus carolinensis; assembly: GCF_902686445.1. Lineage (NCBI taxonomy): Eukaryota > Metazoa > Chordata > Mammalia > Rodentia > Sciuridae > Sciurus > Sciurus carolinensis. The sequence continues at coordinate 90,343,937 of NC_062218.1, read as the reverse complement.
AAGTTTTTTGAGTTCTTTGTATATTCTGGATTTTAATCCCCTATGGGAGGAGTAGTGGGTCAAGATTTTCTCTTCATGCCTTTAACTGTATCCTTTGCTGTGCAGAAGCTTTTTACTTTGATGGCACCCCACTTATTGATTCTTGGATTTAATTTTTTGCACTTTGGGGGTCTTGTTAAGGAAGTTGGTTCCTATACTTAAATGATAGAGTGCTGACCCTATGTTTTCTTCCAGCAATTGTAAAGTTTCTCATCTAATTCCTAAGTTTTTGATCCATTTTGATTTGAGTTTTGTGCAAGGTGAGAGATAGGGGTTTAATTTCACTTTTCTACATATAGCTATCTAGTTTCCCAAGCACCATTTGTTAAAAAGACTCAGTTCATTTCAAAGGCATTCTCTCTGATAGCATTTGCTGCTATCTCTAGGTGGGATAAAGCCGTTTTTTCTGAAATATAGGCTTATGCATAATCTCTACAAAGTGGTTACTCAGGGTTTGGGGTTAACAAATATTTTCCTGTTTTCTGTTTCAGTACCAGAATTTCTGAATTCTCCCAGGTCTCTTCCTGTTCAATATTGTATTTTAGTGTATTCCCTCTGTTTCCCACCTCTCTGACCATCTATTGTCTCAATTCTTCAATCCCAGACTGCAGAGGAATTAAATTGCTGCTAGTTCCAATCTGCCAACTTGCAACCATAGCTAACTATCTCATTGTCCACTTGATTCATGTTAATCCCACATACTTACTTAATACACTGAAAATTTCCACCCATCTGTACTCTGATATGAAAAGGGGGTGTATCCCCAGGTACAATGACACACACCCATGATCCCAGTGGCTCTGGAAGCTGAGGTGGGAGGATCATGAGTTCAAAGTCAGTCTTAGCAAAAGTGAGGTGCTAAGCAACTCAGTGAGACTCTGTCTCTAAATCAAATACAAAATAGGTCTGGGGATGTGGCTCAATAGTCGAGGGCCGCTGAGTTCAACCCCTGATACATGCCCCCCCAAATAAAAAGGGGCATAACAACAAGTCTGCAACTCATGAAGGTATCAATTAGGGAATTGATTGAAATGTTAGACTCTTCTTCTATATGATACTTTCCCAATCAATAAATGGTCTAAGGAATTGAGCAGACACTTCACAGAAGAAGATACACATTTGATCAACAAATACATGAAAAAAATGTTCAACATTTCTAACAATTAGAGAAAAGCAAATCAATACTATCCTAAGATTTTATCTCACTCCAATTAGAATGGTTATTATCAAGTACACAAGCAACAATAGGTGTTGGCGAGGATGTGGGGAAAAGGTACACTCATACATTGCTGGTGGGTTTGCAAATTGGTGCAGCCACTCTGGAAAGCAGAATGGAGATTCCTTAGAAAATTCTGAATGGAATCACCATGTGACCTGGCTATCTCATTCCTTGGTCTCTACCCCAAGAACTTAAAATCAGCATACTACAGTGACCCAGCCACATCAATGTTTATAGCAGCTCAATTCACAATAGCTAGATTGTTGAACCAATGTGGGTGCCCTTCAATAGATGAATGGATAAAGAAACTGTGGTATATAAACACGATGGAATATTACTCAGCTATAAAAAAGAATAAAATTATGGCATTTGCAGGTAAAAGAATGAAGTTGAAGAATATGCTAGGTGAGATAAGCAAATCCCCCAAAACCAAAGGCCAAATGTTTTCTCTGATAAGTGGATGATGATACATAATGGAAGGGGTGTGGGGGGAAGGGAAGAATAGAGGAAATTTGGATTGTGTAGAGGGAACTTTGGATTGTGTAGAGGGAACGGGGCAGGGATAAGAAAAGATGGTGGAATGAGACAAACATTGTTACCCTATGTACATGTATGATTACATGAATGGTATGACTCTATATTGTGTACAACCAGAGAAATAAAAATTGTACTCCATTTGTGTAAAAATAAATAAAAATAAAGGATACCTTGTCTTTCTTTTTCCTTGATAACTTCATACCACAAACATTACTTTTCAAAGTGAACAGTGGAAAAACCTATCCACTTTCCTCTCTCTCTCTCTCTATCTATCTCTAGTACTGGGGATTTAATGCCGTGGTGCTTAACCAGACAGCCACATCCTCAGCCCTATTTAATACTGTATTTAGAGATAAGGTCTCACTAAGTTGCTGAGACTGGCTTTGAACTTGTGATCCTCCTGATCCCAGGCTGCTGCACCACTGGGATTTCAGGCATATTCTACCACTGTCCACTCTCTTGATCTTTGTGAAGAGTATTTGTTGGTCAATGACTACAGGACCAATTTAATAACTTCCAAATCTTGGGCAAACATGATTAGACCTTTATGTTTGACGTTGACATTAGAATGTGAGATTTGCCAGTACTTTTTATTTTCTGGTTTGGGCACTATTCCCCAAAATGTAAACTTTAATATCTGAAACTTCTCTGATAACTAACCATATTTTTGACTGTGTCTCTGATATTCTCCTCATATTGCAACTACTATCATAATTTTATCCTTTTCATTTTCAAGTTTTAAAAGATCAATTTTTCTATATTGTAAGATCAGTGAGTTTATATATATGTCATTTCTACTCACGCATAATTTCTTGAGATTTTACTGTGATCAAATGATTTCCTTGCCTTTTCATAGGCACTATATTATTGCTTTACCTTAGATATTTAATGTTTAAGAAAAAAAGCATTAAGTTAAAACCTCTTTCTTTTTGTACAGTACCTATTCCTCCAAATGAAGCAATTTTGCATTGATTTTCAAATAACACTTTTATTATTATTTTTTCCTAAAAGTATTGATGATTTAGTTTCTAAGATTTTCTGTCCAATTTCTATCTTAACATGTTTCTGCAGAAGGAAAACTTCCCATATGATCACTTCCAAAGCATTGTAATCTCAAACTAAGTGAAAATAGATATCCTCAAAATAAGAAAGGAAAATTTCACAGAGGAGCTTCAACTATGTAAAAATATGTGAACTTTTAAACCATTTTATTTTGTGGAATATTATAGTCTCAGTAAAAAAATTTCATTAAAATATCTAGAGCATAATATAGTAAAGAAAGTACATTTAATTTTAGAAACAAAACCTTATCACATGTTAAGAAATACTGAATAACAGTTCACAACTTGAGCATGAAAAACTCTTAGAGGAATTGATGAAGCAACAGGGTTCTAACTTTGCTTTTTCATTGTTTGGTCCTGGTAGAAATTTGAGTCATTCAGCCAGCTATCAGCATGTGTTCTTCTTCCCTCTTTCTCTGAACATTGCAGGCATTAGTTTTTGCTCACTAATCATTATGCTCCACACTTGCTAGAAGTTGAATCAATATAGTTTCTTCTCTACATGGATTTAAAAAGTGAATCTTGATTCTAATAAATGCTTAGTACAATCAAGGATTTCTAGGGCATGGCTATGTTAAATACAGGGCAACATTATAATTGATCTGATTCTTGTAAAGATTAGAAATTATTTAGAATGCCTTGAAGATAGACAACCCATAATTAAAAGATGGTATTTTAAGAAAAAAATAGATGTTATTACGTTTTCTAAGGTAACTTAGCTGATTATTAATTCAGTCAATATAACAAGTGTGCACTTGTGGTACAAATGGGAAAATTATATGCAACAATATTTAATTGTAACAGCATTATTATTCGTTCTTGGACATACTGTATATAGTCAAACACAGAAAAAGTGTGGGGATTTGAAACATCTGAAAAATCTTGTTGATGAGGGGTATTTGCGAGAATTCTTTTGACACCCTTGGTTAATTATGATGTGTGGTAACTATTATGTGTGTCTTACTGAAAAAAATATGATTTTTTATGCCTTTTGTAGTTTGTGATAATAATAGTACCTCTATGATATACAGGAATAACTTTTGAATAATGTTTCACACCTATCATTTGATTCTGTATTATTAATACTAATAACAATAATAACCATAATGGTTCAAGTAGTTACTTGGTTCGACATAATTTGCAGAGAAAACAATAACAGAAAAAGTCACCATGGCCATAAGTCATAGATATTTTTATCATTATTGTCCTTTGACTTCTAGAATGTGGTGAACCTGGGATATCATTCCACATTTTACTGACCCTTCCCGATATGCTGTACTTCCAATCACAAATTGGCTTTGTGATTAGGAAGTTCTCAAAGGCTTTCACTGAAAGTTGATTTGACTTTTACCCTTCTTCAATTATGCAGCATTGAGTGTTCAATTATTGAGTATTGGGGAAGTGTCTATTCCTTTATGATACTGAAAAGGAAATAAACAATAGTGTCAGAAGAGAAACACATCTACCTACAAATGTGTAGAATTTGAAAAGGAAGTAAAGTCATACAGAAAGTCCTGTATTCATCTCTTTTAGGATTTGTTGCAGGAGTAATTTTGGTAAACGGTGACATCTTGTTTAGTTGCACTCTTGTTTTTCTAAATCATTTTCTGTTAAGTTTTAAGAAATACCATTTTAGAACCACACAAGTTATTTTCTGAATTTTTTTTCTTTTTAAACTTCCTTTATAGTATAAACATCAACTACTTATGCAGTTGCTTTGAAAGAACTTTGGACAAGCAAACAAAACCCACTTACATCTCACTTGCTCTTAATGGCTTATAATATAGTATAATGATATTGTGTCCATTTTCTTTTTCATTTCATTATACAAGGACTCCATTGTCTTTATACAATAAGATACATAATACTGTACTCTCCTTTTTTCCTTCTAGGAGGCTAGTAGAATATAAATGTTACCGTCTCACAATGAAAATAATTGTCTTAAGAAAAAAATCTCTTATATTTTCTGTGACAACAATGATAAAAAAAATCAATGTAGTTGCAACCATTAAAGAGAATTTTCCCTTTTCCTTTAGATTCTTGTCAGGAGGAATAAAGACACAGCTTTTAACACACTTTAGAATGTATTCTGATACTCTATTTACAAAGGTGTATCTTGCTCTCCCCACTGATCTTTTGTGTTGTCCAATAAGAAGGAGTAGTGCACCATATTCAGCCTGTTGTAAATAGCATAAAACTATAAAAGCAGATAGCCAGGATTGCTAAAATACAAAACATGTAATCTCAGTAACTGTTTTGGTTTGTTTTATTTTACTTTGAATACACTCTTGCAGGGGGTTTCTAACATGACTTCTTTTGTTCCTAAATGTTCACAAGGGCAGAAATAGTGAAAATAGCAAGGATTTAAGAGCTTAAAATATTGAGACAAGAAATGTGGAAATTACATTATCTCAAGATTTGCAGAAGGAAACTTGGCTTCGTGGCCCTTGTTTTAACCCAGTTCCCCACAGTACTTGATATGACGCAAGGACTAAATAAATACCTGTTTAATGAATACACACAAGAGCCCATAGAAATTTTGAAATTCTATGAGTCACAGATTTCTCAGTTTTAAAATGGAAATAATAACACTGAAATGTGAGGACAAGAAGTCAGTGTGTGTGTGTGTAATGTGTACATGTTCCGGAAAAGGTTTGTATTTTAAGTTATGAAACACCTATGGAAAACCAAAAAGAAATTATTATTATTATTATTCTGACTAATTTTGGAATCCTTGTTGAAGACACTGAGGAAAATGATCATCTTAGGATATTCACTTGCTGTTAAGCATAAAAAAAAGTACATCTAAAGTAAAGGTCATAAGTACAAAAGTGAGACTATTAATATGTTTCTAGCTTGTGATGAATCTTCCTGACCTAAACACTACACATTTGTTCCATGAGAGACAAGTTAAATATCATTTTATGTTGTCAATAGGATGCTTGAGAGGAAAAATTCAGTATTTTCACATCAGAGATGTTTCTATCACAGTACATGGAAATAAATATTGATGTCAATCAGAAATTCATTTCAGAAAGTAGTGAGTTTAACATTTGGATTATTATTAGTCTTAGAAAACTCATAGTGAGTAGGCAAGTCAAGGATGGGGCAGTGGGAGAAACCCATCTGTGGTATAGGTAATTACTGCTATGCTATCTGTAGAGAATTTAAAAACAATAAGAACACTGTACCAAAGTTAGTCTGTTTTTTATTAACACCAGGCCTCAAGTCAGTGATAAATTTTTCCTTCCTTAAAAAAAAAAAATAAATAAATAAATAATAATCTGATTTTTTTCTAAGTTCTAAACAACTGTTCTGGTTATAGTTGGGTTTCAATAATATATATATATGTAAGTTTCAAATTAGCACATCTTTGTTATTCATCACATAGTAAACATTGCATTCTGTATGGAATTTAATTTAACTCATATATACAGCTGGAACCTTGTAGATAAATTTGTTTCCATAATAATTTTATAAAGGTGAGGAATCATTTGCACTCTCGACAACCATGGTTCATAGCTCCCTTTAAATATTAAAATATAAATCAGCAATAGTTCACTGTTTGTAGAATAAAGGAAAAATCTTGAACCATTTATACTGTCATTTTATGTGATCATCTGGGCATTTAACTTGTATTTAAAATATTTGAAGCTATTAGAATTGAAAACAAAGAAATAAAAGCACAGAATAATATTACACTTACTAGAATTCATAATCAAGTGAGATTTTTATTAGTCTGTGCCAAAAATTTTGAGACATTACTCAACTATGTGTATGTCATATTAGCTTAGTTCTTTTGAAATTAGAATTATTGACAAGCATCTGACAATTTTGAGCAGCAATTCATTTACAGACCAGATTATGCTGTCTATGTTCAATGAAGATTGTTTGGCAAGTCTTTGAAAAATTTGAAGGTTAAAACTCAAAAACAAGAAAATTTAAAGGCATTATAATTCATTATAGCTGAAGAACAGTATGTTTCCCCCATTTAAAAAGATACAGAAATATAATTTAAAAGTAGTAATTCTTTTTGTGATAAAATAACAACTAAATTTTATAGCTATCATCATAAATCTGAAATTCAATAAAATAAAATCTTTATTTCAGTGTTATTATTCTGGTCATAGTATCACATCTTTCATTTCATAATTATTATTTGATAATGATATACTCAGTGTCTGTCACCTAGTATGCTATTGATGATGAAATTTGATGGAGAAATTGTCACATGAAGAAGAAAATGTTAAATTGTATGTGCCACTTTTCAATTTATGTGTAAAGAATGAGTTAAGTAGGACAGAGTCTGTTTTCAATAAACTTCACATGGTACAGATGGAAATTTAAAATCTCTCTTCTGTTTGTACATATAGTTGTGTAAATTTAGGTTGCCATTGAGATAATTGGAAATATAAATGATGCCCTGATCTTGGTGTTGGTATCATTAAACGGTATCATTAGGATCATGAAAAAGCGAGTCACAAAGTGGAGGAAAATACTTGCAATTTGTGTAAATAAAAAGGATTTTTCATATCCAGAATGAAATACAAATCTAAAATCAAGATGATACAATGAAAAGATAGAAAATAATAAAAAAAGTGGGGGAAATTTGAGTAGAACATTCAAATGGCATTGATCATGAACAAGTGTACAATGTTATTCATATGAGATGCATGTAAATTAAAACTACAATATAATACTATTAAAAACTCACTGAAATAGCTAAAATTACAGGAAAAAATACTGACTATGCATATTTTTGGTAAAAATGCTAACTATTTAGAATTCATTTATAAATATGGTAAATGTGTAAGTGTAAATTGACGTACCACTCGGGAAAAGAGTTTGGCTTTACCTAAGGATCCCAGTGACCCAGTAATTCTTTGAAAGAATGACATAGTAACTTATCATCACAAATGTAAACAGTCCAGTTATTTAACATTAGAATTATCTGTCGTACATAAATAGAATTTAATTTTATTCAAGAATGAAAAATGAATACACTACTGCTACATGCAATAAGATGCATAAATCTCACTAACATCACATGTATACAATATATAAATAATACAAAATAATTCTTACATAATTTGTATTAAATTAAAAACAAAATGTAGAGTGCTAGAAATCAGGATAATGCATAATTTTGGGAAAATATTTGTGACAACCTCAAGGAAGGCTTTTGACATGCTGGTAGTATTTGACTCATGGAGGTTTTCAATACACATCTTATATTTTGTTAAGGTTTTAATTAGCTAGGCACAGAGTACATGTTGTAGTCCCAGCAAATTGAAAGACTGAGACAGGAGGAATGCAAATTTGAGGCCAGTCTATACATTTCCATGAGACCTTATCTCAAAATAAAAATTAAAAGGGGGCAGCAAGGTAGTTCAGTGGTAAAGCAACCCTGGATTCAATCCCCAGTACCAAAAATGAAAGAAAAAAGTTTCTAATTGAAATGAATAATAATAAATTTAATTTTCTAAAACTGGAAATGTACAGTAAATATCAACAGGGATTCCACTTGCACAGCAGAGCCACAAATATTACTTGTCCAATCTATAATAACACTAAATATAAATTGACCTTATAGCAAATTTGATGTAATGTGCTCATATACAATTTTGTATTTTATCAAAAATCTTTTTAATATAAGTCATTAATAAGCAATTTAGATAAAATTGGATTTTACGATTGAGGGAAAAATCCAACTATTATATTTAGCTCCTATATGGAACTTTAATATCGCATTCACAACTTAATCATTATCTGACACAGAATCACTAGATTGCCTAGTGGAATTACCAGTTAAGGAGCTGTAAAGAATACATGTGTTACATTACTCTTAACAATGTCTTGAAGTGTACATTAGGGACAATTGCTCTGCCATACAATAATAATGCTTTTAAATCAAGAATCCATTGAAGATTCCATCATACCTGCACTATTATAAAGCCACTTGGCTTTTTCTAATTAGCTAGAATATTATTTGCTACATAACACATCTATTTTTTCCCCTAGAGACTTCAAGCAAACAGGCAAATTCTCTGGATTAAAAAACAAAAAACAAAAAACAAAAAACAAAAACAACAACAAAAAACGCCCCTGACTCTTCTCCAAAGGCAGAGGATAAGGAATGGTAAAAATGTAATAACAGAAAGAAGTATAAATGTTTTAAATTGTTTTTGATTTATTAAGGTTATACAGTATTTAATATTTAATATTCATAGAAGTAAATTTTATAATTTCCTCCAATGACATATGAAATTACATCAAATATAAAATCACTGTAAATTATTGGTGATTTCAATATAAAGCCCAAAACAAATGTTGTTTGAATAAATTTATCTACACTTAATCAAAAAATTAAAACATAGGAACTGAAGTACACTAACCAAAGCAATGAAATTTTAAAATGGTTTACTGATGATTTAATCAAGAAATTTAATAAACTGTGTTTTTATTAATCAAACAAAGACTTTTCTCAAAACCAGGACTATGTGATACCATTAATTCTTAAGAATTTTAAGAATCATAATTATACAGAAAAATCCTCAGTTTTTCTTACAGTAGATACAGGTCATGAATTATGTAGGTAGAAATTATGGAGTTTTATATCTTTACATCTTTTAAAATCTAAAATAATCTGAAAAATAAACCTTAACATATGGGATTCAAAGTAAGATCCAATAAACAGATATATTTTTACAAACTCTAAGGCATTAACAGTTACATTCTCCAGTATGAAATCAATATCATTTGTCTATTAATTTACCGATAAGGAACCATGTAAGGGTCATCAACTTACACCACTCCAATCATTGTGGTTGTTTTTTAAATGTGATCAGAAAATACTTTGAGAGAGAGTTCATTTGAAAATCATATCTTTAATCTTACTACAAATAATATGATAGTCAAATAAAATATTCTTTAAAAATATTTTTAGTTGTAGATGGACACAATACCTTTATTTATTTTTATGTGGTGCTGAGAATCAAACCCTGTGCCTCACACATGGCTAGGTAAGTGCTCTGCCACTGGGTTACAACCCCAGCCCTGAAAATATTCTTGATTTTATGAAAACATAGGTTTCAGTGGAAATTTTTGTCCAAAGAGGAAGACAGAAAATATTTTATAGTTTAATGATCTTATTATAGTTGATACCAAATACAAGTGCCACAATGCATAATTCTTTCATTTTATTACAACTGACATCAGGAAAAGACACCACTTAAAATGCATATTTTCCAGGTTTTACATACAGATGTATGATCACAGAAAAAGTTTATTTTTACCATGTATATAATATTGTTATTGAAGAAATTTGCTTGTATTTCCATCAACCATATACTTAGAACCATTTACATAAATATCTGATTCAGTCATAAATTTCTACTGGGAAGAATATCTTGCAATATGAAAATCAAATGAAAAAATACTTTGAATCTGCTTCAATTTCAACATCCTATCTCCGTGAATTAGATTCCAATCTCTGTAAGAAACTGTTTAACATCTGCCAATTATGTTTAAATGAAATTTTATTAATTGCTGTTATGTTAATTTTTTTAAATCACAGAATAAAAGATTATTATTATTATTGTTTTCTGAGGGAGTAGGATGTTGCTGGATCCTGGCTGTGAACTTCTGATCCTCTGGACTCAGTTTCATAAGAGGTAGGGATTATAGGCACACACCAAAGTGTCCAGCAAAAGATTTATATTTTAAAAAATTTGCTTTTAAAAAGTAATTTTTAAACTTAAAAGATACTGGGATTCTAATCAATTAGAGTATTCCTCGGAAAATTCTGAAATTTCAAAATATTCTTGAGACACAAAATCTTTTACATTCACTGAGTTACCTAATTAACCAAATATTAGTTTATTATTCCTGATGAAAACTGGTGCTGCCTTAGCAAAAGTTATCCTGTAGAAGGTGAATGTTTGTTTCTTTTTTAGATAGAAGTTCCCCTCCTATAAATACAAAATCATAATCAGGAATTTCTTGCCTGGAGAGTGTGTGCTACTGGGAAATAAGGATATGTCCATTGGGAAATAAGTGTATGTCTTCTCATCCTGAATACTGAAAAGGAGGGAAGGCCCACTGTGCCACAGGGAGCATAGGCAGATCTCCCACCCCGATATGCTCGCTAAAAAAGATGAAATTTTTAGATATGAGACTAAATTGGACAAGTTGGCTTTATTTGTTTTTTATGATTTTGATTTATTTTAATTATCTTTCATGCAATTTCAATGAACTTAATGTATTATTTTTAAGAATTTCATGTGCATAGGTACATCAGTATCAGACTTGAAAACTAATATTTCATTAATATCACTAAATATGCAGACTTTAAAAATAACCTCCTTGGGATTCAGATGAGATCAATGTATTTGTTGTAACTTTTTAAGGACTTATATATAGTAATTAATATTTACTTACATATATACATGTCCATACTATCTCTTTTCTCTCCTTATAATTTATTTGTGCAATTTATTGTAAATTTTCCCAAAATGTGAATTTCCTGATTGAAGCCTGCTATATTATTGAATATGTTTTTCCATACCTTATATTTCTTGAAAAGAGGCAGGTAGTGTTAAGGTTTGAAAAGATTTTAAGAAGTTTTATGCACAGTAGGATGTAATTTTTAAAAACAGAATAAACTAGAGTCTGTGCAATATGTGCTGAGGAATATGACTATGTTATCCTTATTGATGACAGCTAATTTCTTTTTCTTTCTTTTTGTTTGTTTTTGGTACAGGAGATTGAACTCAGGGGTGCTTAACCACTGAAACACATCCTCAGCCCTTTTTATGTTTTTGAGGCAGGGTCTTGCTAAGTTGCTTAGGGCCTCAACTAAGTTGCCCATGCTGGCTTTGAACTCGTGATCTTCTTGCTTCAGCCTCTTGGGATTACAGGCATGTGTCAACCAAGCACTGCAAGAGCTAATTATTTCTTAATGAAGCTCCCTGCCCTGCCCAACCAAAGAGAATCACTGTAATCTAACCTATTGTCTACTCCGGGAAGACCTAATGCTTTCCTTGCTTTAGAGCTGGCATTGTTTTGATTAGGCTAAGATGTTTATGATGAGCTGCCTGGATACTGCCATCTGTGAGACATGAGCAGAGCTCTGACCATTGAGATCTGTTAAGTGGTGAGTTCTAATTAATCATGCTAAACTTTAATTTTATTTCATCAATTCTAGAGTACAGCATGTTTTATACTATCCTATAATAAGCTTTCAGGAATTACAAACATCTCTTTGTTAACACATGGTACATGGTGTTCTACTCTTGAGCAGGCCTTCTTTCATGCTCTAAATGTTGAGTGCCTAAAATCATCCCAACATGTGTTAGGACTGGTGGCATAAGAAAATGGACACGGTTGTCATTTTTATGGCATGTATTGTCAAATGCGGAAGAAAGATGTTAATCAAATAACCCTCCTAATAAATGTAAAGCTACAAATTGAGAAAAGTCTCTGAAAGGAAAGAAGAATATGTACTGAAATCAAAGCAAAGAAACCAAATGTAAAGATGGAGCAAGAGATAACAGGGACAGTCAGGACTTCAAATATTTTGGTGGTGATACATACCCACCAGGATATGTTGATGAATCATCCAAATGTTTCTCAACTGATTTTAGATAACAGTTGAGAGAGGAAACCCTATGCCTGAAAGGAGATCTTTTAAGCTTCACATTCTTTTCATTAGATGTTAAATAAGGGGAATAGCTTTCAAAGTAAGAGAGGTCCCAGATATTTGGTGTCTATCACAACTAAAGCACAAACCTCATCATCCTTATTTACCTTGAAGGTCCTAACAGGAAACAGTAGGTAAGCAGAGAACTATATCTGGTCACAAAACTTTTTGACTTTGGGAAAAATTCAAACATAAGTTTACCTGCTGTATGTACTACAAACTAAATGAATTTATGGATTCTATCAACTTTATCAGTATCAGGCCAACTAACTTGTTTTGTCTGAAAACACAGAGAGAGAAGCCACATGTACAGTAACCATAAATAGCCATGTGGAAACCTATGAACTCAAGCCGAACAGATTTAGAAATACAATTTTCCTTACACCAGGAAACATTTCTCTACATCAGCAAATCTTTGCATGTGTGCAAGTCACCAAAGATACTTAAATGTGAAGGAACAGTAATTTTTTTTTCTTTTTTGGTAATAAATGAGAACCAGAAGGAATATGAAGACTGAACATAGGAAATAATTCATGGGGAAAATAGAGAAAACAAAAGAACAATTTTTTACTTAGAAAATGTTGCAGTCTGATACCTTCCTTGTTCACATGGACCATTATTCAGGGAAGATAAGTGGTGACAGATGTGGCTTCGTTATGGAAAGAACTTAATGTCAAGCAGCTGAGCAACTATACTTCTTAAAGAAAATTAATCCTGAGCTCTCTTAATTGGATTCCTCTCCTCTTTCCTCCTTAAATTTCCATCTGGAGCTTGCAGTAAACCAAAGTAGTCTTGATGGGATCTAATGGTCTGAGTGATTTTACATTCCCAGCTCTTCCTGTTGGTAGGGTCCAGAAATAACTTGTAAGTAACTGTGTCCACTTTGGGATGATTCATCTAAGAACACAGAAAACACAGCCACTTGCTTCATTAGAAGCTATGTAGAAATGCTATCTTATCATTTACATATAAATGGTTTTCTGTTATAGATATTATCTTTTCTTTCCTGCCATACCTTTACCCAGGAGTAATGGATGATATTGATATTATCCTAATTCAGTATACCTAATTCGTCATAGAGAAAAATACAATTATTGTATATTATATATTTAATCATAAAAGTAGTCCTTCTTGTAGTATGAATATATAATTTTGGGGGGGATGGGGTGGTGAACATTTTGCATTTCTTCAGACTAGAGCCCTTATTAAAAAAGTTTTAAAAGATTCTCGATAAGCATTCAGTAAAACAATGACTTGGCAGTGAATTGCAAGTTCTCAGAATAAAATATATTACAATGAAGAAATCAACTAAAAATATATATTCAGCAATAACCAAAAGTATAGGTATTTAGTCTTACTATCCCAATGAATATTCTCCAAATGAAAAAGAGATGTCACTGGGTGATGATGATGATGAGATGGAGGAAGGAACAGTGGTCTTTATTCTGGGGGCCACTGCAGGTGCAGTGAGCAGCTGCAGGAAAGATCATAATTCGGTTGATGCTTCCTTTCCCTGGAAGGGCCCATCCTCCCATCTCTGTGGATTCTGGAGTGATTTCACATGCGTAGCTCTTCCTACTTTCCTGTCCATCATCTTCTCAAAAAATGTCATAGCTTCCCATTACATTCTATATTAGTAGTGTACAAGAGAAATATTATTCATGTCACATTTGTATTTTAAATTTTTTAGTAACCACATTAACTAAAGACAGGTGAAATAATTTATGTTTTTGATTATCCAAGATTTTATTTCAATATGTAATCAATATGAATGTCACAAATGAGTATCTTACATTCTTTTTTTTTTATTGTATACAAATGGGATACATGTTGTTTCTCTATTTGTGCATAGAGTCAAGGCATACTATTTGTGTAATCATACGTTTACATAGGGCAATGATGTTTGATTATTTTTTTTCCTTCCCCCCACCCCTCCCACCCCTCTTTCCCCTCTATACAGTCCTTCTTTCCTTCATTCTTACCGCTCTCTTTATCCCTAACCCTAAACCTAACCCTAAACCTAATGCTAACCCCTCCCACCCCCCATTATATGTCCTCATCCGCTTATCAGCGAGATCATTCGTCCTTTAGTTTTTTGAGACTGGCTTATCTCACTTAGCATGATATTCTCCAATTTCATCCATTTGCCTGTAAATGCCATAATTTTATCATTCTTCATTGAGGAGTAATATTCCATTGTATATATATGCCACAGTTTCTTTATCCATTCATCAATTGAAGAGCATCTAGGTTGGTTCCACAATCTGGCTATGTTGAATTGAGCAGCAATGAACATTGATGTGGCTGTATCTCTGTAGTATGCTGATTTTAAGTCCTTTGGGTATAGGCCAAGGAGTAGGATAGCTGGGTCAAATGGTGTTTCCATTCCAAGCTTTCTGAGGAATCTCCACATTGCTTTCCAGAGTGGCTGCACTAATTTGCAACCCCACCAGCAATGTATGAGTGTTCCTTTTTCACCACATCCTCGCCAACACCTATTGTTGCTTGTGTTCTTGATAATCGTCATTCTAATTGGGGTGAGATGAAATCTTAGGGTAGTTTTGATTTGTATTCTTTGTGTAGAGTTTTTTGAGTTCTTTATAGATTCTGGAAATTAGTGCTCTATCTGAAGTATGGTTGGCAAAGATATTCTCCCACTCTGTAGGCTCTCTCTTCACATTGCTGATAGTTTCCTTTGCTGAGAGAAAGCTTTTTAGTTTGAATCTATCCCAGTTGTTGATTCTTGCTTTTATTTCTTGTGCTATGGGAGTCCTGTTAAGGAAGTCTGATCCTAAGCCAACAAGTTGAAGATTTGGACCTACTTTTTCTTCTCTAAGATGCAGGGTCTCTGGTCTGATTCCGAGGTCCTTGATCCATTTTGAGTTGAGTTTTGTGTAGGGTGAGAGATAGGGGTTTAATTTCATTCAATTGCATATGGTTTTCCAGTTTTCCCAGCACCATTTGTTGAAGAGGCTATCTTTTCTCCATTGCATATTTTTGGAACCTTTGTCTAGTATGAGAAAATTGTCTTACATTCTTTTTTACATACTGAAGAAAAAATCTAGTGTGTATTCTATACTAACAAAATATTTCAATTTGAAATAGTCACATGTCAGGTGTTCAACAGTTACACATACATAGTGCTAACAATGTTGGAGAACACAGATCTAGACAATAGTGGTGAATCTAGTTATTTCTCTTTCATGTGGCTATCAGTCTTGATCTAGCGATTAGTTACCTTATCAAGGATTTCATTTATTTACCCAGACCAACAACCCTAGAAATAAGGTGACCATATTCCCCTAAGAAAGTTAAATGCCATTATTTCTATTAAAGTCCATTAAATATTTTAAAGACCAAATTTCTATCAGTATCAATGACTCAATTCTTAAATAGGGAATCCAAAATTTATATCTGTGTTTGGTTTTAATCCCACATTTAAATATTTCCTTTGTCTTCTTGGAAATTTGTCTTAATTATCGAATCATTGACAAAGCCCCTAAATGCTCATAGTATGTAATAGGTAGAAATAAATTAGTAGGAAACAAAAATAGAATTCAAAACTAGGGGTGATTCTGAATCATAAAGCCATATACAATGTTCATAAGCAATTAGTATATTCATGGGAAAAGTCACAGGAATGATTATTTTCTTTCAGCAAAACTATGTAGGTTCTAATCCTGCTTGTCCACAAAAGAAACCCTTTTTATTGTCAGATAGCAAAAAGAAAAATGTACTTGATATTAGGAATTATACTTGCTATCATAATTTGAATACTTGACATGGGTCAAATTCTTTGCTATGAATTTAACACTTATTAATTTTTTATGAAATAAAGTAAATAAATTTCACTAAATGAGGTAATATAATATGAATAAAATTGTTACTGTGTAGGGCTAATTGATGGTCACACTAATCAAACAATATTTATGATAATAATTATTACTTTCTAATTCTCTAGTCTTGTTCCTTCAATTTTCTTATTGATAATATCTCAGTTTTCCTCATAGAAACTTGTAGTGATAAAGATTTTATGAATCTTCATGGTGCAGCTTGTTTCTTGCTTGGAAATCTTTGGTGGTCAAGTGCTCAATAAATAATGAATGAAAAAATGAGCCAAATAAAAGGGGGGTGGTAACATTTCCATATTTAGTAGTCTTGCTACAGTTATATCAATGTTGTATTATGTATGCTTTCTATTAACTTAAGAAAGCTGAAGTTACAGTTAACCCTCCAAATTTGTCAGCACATTACCAAGGGGAATATAAAGTTAGTGAAAGAACTTCAGCGTTGATTGAAGGGGAGGAATCAGATTCATTGACAATGAGACTGATTGACCACACATATCATTTTCTCTTACCCCTTCTCCTAGAGACTAGGCCCACAGGTATGCAGCCTGATATTTTGATGGCAGAAACAGCCTGCCTGACATATGCCATGTGAAATCACACAGGTGCCAATCCATGTTAAAGTTGTTTTGTTCTTTGCCTGCTTTTGGAGTTGGGTATTTATTGAGTTGGCTTACTGTTGAGATTTATTTTCCATATTAGACAAAGTATTCACATTTTTGTTTGCGCCATATACGTGAATGATGAAAATAAAATACCAAACCAGTTCTGAGCAAATGTTAGTGCTTTTTTGTGTGCATATGTTTGTATAAATTCTGGTTTAAAAGTGTTCACTTTTTAAGAGCTATCAAAATTAATCAACAAAGAAAATCAGTGTTTTGTGTTAAACATCATTTTGAATGACAACTTTTGCATTCAACTTTTGTCTGTTTTCAAACATTACTTCACCGGAAGTAGTTTATATGTAGCTACATTTACTACATACATTCATAGAAACATGATTACCTGTTTGGGTGTGAAAATCTACGTCAGAGTTGTGCAACAATATTTTATATTTGGGATGTATATTTAAAGAAATTTCAACTTAAAAAAAAACAAATACCACATAAGGGTAAAATTTTCATTGTATTGACTCAAGAATTTCTGGTCTAAAATTTTCAGAATACTTCTAAAGCCAGTATTAGAGCTTCTGATGACAGGCTTATACCAAATAAAAGAGATTATAATTCTTTACACATGATCATCTGGGAGAGATTTTAGATGAAGTTTTTACTTAAAGGAACAAATAACCTTCATGGTTTTCCCTCAAAAGGAAATGGTTATAAAAATTCCTTCATTCTCTCTTCTTTCTCGCTCTCTCTTTTTTCCGTTTCTGTTTTTAGTAGAGAAATAAAATTTCAAAGGTTGATATCATATGAGTCCAAGAAAATAAACCTTTCTTTTGGAGCCCTAAAGGGGAAAGAGCACAGTCTGAGGAAGGTATGCTCTTCTCTGAAGGTGCTGTAACTACCTCCTGGGTTAAAGTTTGCAGTCCTACTAACAATGTCCTGGAAGCCAGTTCTGTCTAATAACCATGTTGTTGATGGTGTATTCAACACTTATGGACAAGGGTACATGATCCACATCATTGCTGTACCCTTATCCACTGGATGAGGTCCCAGCAGACAAGATTTAGGTTATGCACAAAAACAACTCACAGTCTCTCTGGAAGGTGATAGAAGAGTTATTTTAACATGAATTGAAAGAAAAGAAAAACTGCAAAAAAAAAAAAAAAAAAAAAAAAAAAAAATGAAGAAATGAGCATCACCATGCCATCCTAGTTTTAGGACCTATACAGTTCAAAGTTTGGTTAGAGAACTCTAGTCAGGAAGGTTTGCAGATTTCTAATTCTGTCTTCAAATTATTCATTTATTTCAATTATTTCCTACGTAGTATTTACAGAGCATTAAAAAGTAAACCCAAACAAAGACAAAATCAAAATGCCTGCTTTGCTAAGTGCCATGTATTCTCAGTATTATCTATAAAGTATAAGAACCTGACTGAATAAATGAAGGTTAAGTCATCAAGAGCAAGATCATTATTTTCTCATTTCAAAAGATCTATAAAAGGGCAGAGTGCAGACTTGCTCTGTTAATTCACAAGCATAAATATTTGAAGGTAAAATCTTGAAATGTATATCTGGTCCAAAGTTACAATAGTAAATGACAGATAACATCTTTTTCTTTATTGTATTTCCTATTGTGTTAGGCACATCAAATTATGATTTGTACTCAAATGAATCATATATTTAATATTTGTGACACCTGACATATTTCTAAATAAGTAGGAATCATGTTACAATTAGTTACTCTTATTGGTTTTACTTCATATTTGTTATAAAACAAGTTTGACATATTCACATAGTATCTTGGAGATCTTACTTTACATAAATACAAAAATTTTACATAAATATAAAATTATAAATAGTTATTTTAAGTACATTTTTAAAATCTGAAGATAAGAGAAGTGTGTCTGTTGATGATAAATTTTACTTTTTTCTACTTTAGTTTCCTTATTCATAAAATAATTAGTTTGAAAGGAAAAAAGGGCAAAATTGCAGTCTAAAGAAGAACATCATTTTTTTAAACATAAAGATCTATATGGTGTATATGGTCAAGCATATATCTATATTATTTTACTCTTTCCAAAATAAAAAGTCAAGTAATTAACTGTTTATTTCTTTAAAGAGATAAAATAATAAGCAAAATAAAGCTGACTTTTCCTTCTATATTTTCTCTGAGGAGCTAGTTTGTTTTATAAGATTATATTAGTTGTGTTTGTGAAGGTGTTTTATGTATAAGAATAAATCAAGATTATAAACCAATTTTATACCAAGGTTTAGCAATAAATGTATGCCTTTGGCTTTTTTACCTTTTGAACTATGTATAATTTTAAAACCGACTGATCTAGTTACCTTGAAACCCAGTTTGTCCACATTAGATTCTAGGCAATTATCTGTTTAGATGAAGTACAGAAATAAATCATACCCCTTTTATATGAGGTGTTGACATTTATTGATCTATTGTTCTCTTAAAATCTTTCAGGAAGTGATCTTTAAATGCAATAATAAGTGGACAGAAATTAATGGACCTACCCAAACTAGAGAAATATGTTACCAGGTAATTCATTATCAAAATTCTGTGATTAAGTTTTTGTTAAGAAATCTAGTAAATTTAATGCTCACTTTCCCTTTTTGTGTACATATTTATTGCAAGAGGCTCTGCACAGCTGTCCATTTGCAACCTGCACTGATGCTTCTTTGAGAGTCCATGTTAAAGATGATTCTCTATTAAGAAACACAATTATTTCCTTTCAGATATTGACCATGAACTCTGTTTTATGGCTTCACTAGACTAAAAGTCCTTCAAAGGAAAACCTTTGAAGAAGGATTTTATTCTAAATAATTTAGGAAGAAGAAATAGATAAACTATTGTGAACATAATAAATGATTAACATTCAGACACTTCTGTATTAATATTTAACAAGAAAATGTGTTGTAGTGTAACATGCAATATAAATTTTGCTAAATATATAAAAACAGGAAGCATGAATCATTCAGATCACCTTTCTTATCAGTCTGCAAGGTATCTGTGAGAAAATATAAATGAAGCTTCACTACAAATGCAAAATGAGCCTTTTTTTTGCCTCATAGTTGGTTTATTGTTCTTCATCTGTTGCTCTATCGGTTTTCTCAGTCATTTATCCATCACCTATCCTCTTTTTATTTTTGTTTGTTTTTATCCTTAAACCCAACATGAGTGTGGTTTCCTTTTATCAATATACAGATACATTCTATTTAGAAAGTGCTATATTTTGTTCACTTATAGTTGCATATAATATACAAACTAAATAAAAAGCCCAAATATGCCACTTTTTCTATAAAATCAGTTTTATATTAAGGTATGTTTAAATAAACTGGGATTTTTCTAAATCAATAAAAAATTAAAATTTTATTTATAACTAATATTAGATTATAACTGCAATTCTACTAATAAAAGGAGGTGTGCTGTTTTGCCTTAGAAAATATAAAATAGTGGAAAATACTGAAAGCTAAATTTTGCTTTCAGCTATTTTTATTTTTTGGTGAGGAAGATGGTTGAGCTCTCTGAATTCTTACCTTACTTGCAATCATAGTGAAGGTTTATTTTCTTTGAAGAGCTTGTGCCTTGGTGCAGTCACTCTGGAAAGCAGTGTGGACAATCCTTAGAAAATTTGGAATGGACCCACCTTTTGACCCACTTATCCTACTCCTCAGTTTTAAGTCTAAAGGACTTAAAATCAGCAAACTACAGTAACGCAGTCACATTGATGTCTATAGCAACTCAGTTAACAATAACTAGATTGCGGAACCAAGCAAGATGCCCTTCAATAGCCGAATGGATAAAGAAACTGTGGTATATATACACAATGGAATATTATTCAGCCATAAAGAAGAATAATTGGCATTTGCAAATAAATGGATGGAATTGGAGAATATCATGCTAAGTGAAATAAGCCAATCCCAAAAAACCAAAGGCCAAATTTTTTCCCTGATAAGTGGAGAATGATATATAATGGGGGTGGGGGTGGCATGAGAGAAGAATGGAGGAACTTTAGATTATATAGAAGGAAATGAGAGGGAGGGGGCATGAAAAATGGTGGAATGAGACAGACATCATTACCCTATGTACATGTATGATTACATGAGTGCTATGAATCCACATCACATACAACCATAGAAATAAAATGATGTACCCCATTTGTGTACAATGAATCAAAATGCAGTCTGTAAAAAATAAAAAATAAATAAATATTTTTTTTAAAAAGAGAGCCTGTGCCTTGACACAATTTTTTTTTTCTGGTACATTAATTTATTTAATACACATTTATTACCACTATAAACTTCTAGAATGAGGGAGATATTAAACAAACATCAAGCAACATTTATTAAGTACCTACCGTGTGCTAGGCTTTGGACTACATTTACAAAAACAAAAACAAAAACAGACATGGTCCCTGCCCTCATGGAGCCTCCCCCCGGGTGCGCGCGCATCCAGCCGATGACACCTTGTCATTCTTTGCTGAATGTCCATTGGATAATTATTCTCTTGTTTTCTTAAAGCATTTAAAGTCTCTTTTTAATTTTTTATTGATTCATTATAATTATGCATAATATTGGAATTCATTAAGCCATATTCTTACATGCACATAACAATTTGATCCTTCCCCAGTGCCTTCCTTTTCCCTCCCCTCCTCAGTCCCTGTGATCTGCTTGGTATACTCTACTGATCACCCTGCCATTAATGTTAATATTACTATTGTGTTTTATAATTACATATATAAATGGGATTCATTGTTGTATACTTGTACATGGACAGCATATATGCATTGCCACACTCATTCTAAACTTCAACTGCTCTCACCATGATTATTTTCTTTTCTGATTAGTCTCTTAACACACTTAACTAGATGGTTAGTTAAGTGAGTATCTCCATCTAACCAAATGAAAAAGGGGAAAATTTATTGCAAGTCAGAAGCCCAAGATTTCACTCATTCATTCTCATTTCTTCTGTTTTATTAAGGTAAAATTGACAAATAAAATTTACATGGATTTACGGTGTGCAATATGATATTTTAATATAGTTATAGAATGTGAAATTGTCAAACTACTTAACATCTCATCTCATATTCTTTTTTTTCTTCATAACACTTCAGATCTACTCTCTTAGTGATTTTCAAGTCTATATTATTGTTAATGATAGTCACCATGATGTACAATAGGTGCCCAGTACGTATTCATCCTGAGTAATCAAAACTCTGTATTCTTTGACCAACATTCCCCCATCCTCATTCTACCATAGTCCCTTGCAGCTACAATTTTTATAAGTTAGAATATTTTAGATACTGCATATAAATGATAGCATACAATATTAGCTTTCTGTGTCTGGCTTGTTTACTTAGTATGTCTTCTAGGTTCATCTATGCTGTTGAGAATGACAGGATTTCCTTCGTTTGCAATGAATAGTATTCTATGCCATATATATTGCACATGTTCTTCATTTGTTTATTTGACAATGGACACTTTGGTTGACAGCATACCTTGACTATTGTGAATAGTGCTATAATTAACATGGGACTGCAGACATCACATCAACATACCAATTTCATTTCCTTTGGATATGTACCCAGAATTTGGATTGTTGGATGATATAGTAGTTCTGTTTTTAATTTTTTGAAGGACATTTATATTCATGCCTCCACATGTAACTGCTATACTAATTTACATTCCTACCTACAGTGTACAAGTGTTCCTCATTTTTCACATTCTTGTCAACACTTGTTGTCTTTCATCTTTTTTGATAATAGCCATTCTAAAACGTGAATGGTATTCTTTCTCAGTTTTTTTTTTTTTTTTTTTTTTTTCTGGTGCATGCTATAGTAATTACAAAAACCAAGTAATATATTCTTTATACGATTTAGTAGAAAGGCTTTATTACTCTCAGTTTAATTATCATAGGAGCAACTCAGGAGGCTAAGGCAGGAGGATCACAAGTTTGAGGCCAGCTTCCACAACTTAGTAAGTCCCTAAGCAACTTAGTGAGACCCTGTCTCAAAATCAAAAAGTAAAGAGAAGGAACAGACCACCTCCACCTGCTTCTCCACAGCAGTCAGAGCCACCCATACCAGCCAGCCCTGGCCATGGACTGCCCACAGCATGACAGCATGCCCCAAAGCCTTGAAGGAGGTCACCAAGGAGGTACACACCCAGGTAGAGAATACCCAGTTCATGAAGAATTTCTAGAAGAGCCAGGTGATCCGAAAGGACTTCAAGGTGCTGATGGCGTCCCTGTACCGGGTCTAAGTGGCCCTGGAAGAGGAGATGGAACACAATGAGGACAACCTTTTATGTCCCCCTCTACTTCTGGGAAATGCTGCACCGCAGGGCTGCCCTGGAGCAGGACAAGGCCTACTGGAACTGGCCGCACTGGCAGAAGGTCATCCCCTACACTCCAGTCACGCAGTACTACCTGGGTGGCTCCAGCAGGCGGGGTGCACAGAGCCCAAGCTGCGGGTGGCCCACGTCTATACTCGCTAACTGGGCTACCCGTGAGAGCCTGGCCTTCTTCACCTTCCCCAACATCGCCAGTGCCAGCAAGTTCAAGCAGTTCTACCACTCGCGCATGAATTCTCTGGAGCTGAACCCCGAGGCAGCGGGTCTTTGAAGAGGCCGAGTCAGAGTTGCAGGAGCTGCTGACCCAGGACCGAGAGGGAGGACCGGAACCACTAACAGCAGAGCTTTACCACCAGGCTAGCAGCCAGGTGCAAGACTCCATTCCTGCAGAGATCGCACAGGGAAGCCCCTGCTCAGCAGCCGTTCCCAGGCGCCGCTCATCCTATAGGTTCTTACTCTCACCTGTTGCCATGGGTTTTATGCCTCGTGACTGCAAGTGTGCTGGTCCCCAGGGCTGTGAATTCTGTCTAAAGACAGGCCTTATTTCTGGAGAGGGAGAATCTCTTGGCCAGCTTCCTTATCTTGGGCACTGGAGGCTTCAGGGACTCCCAACCCTCTTCCTCTGTCCCTCTTTTCCTGGAAGCCTCTTCCCCAACTGAAAGCACACCCAGTCGCCTGAATTTCCAGACCTGGCATCTCCAGGTCCTGCTGCCGAGCCCAGGAGACCTGAGTGGACGTGGCAACTCTCTAGATTTCCCCACGCTTGGTTCAGTGTCCTTGTTGACACAGCCCTTGGGCCTTGTCAATTTTTATATCAGTATGCAGAGATGCCTTGTCTTGTGTTTGTCTTATTTTTGTTGGAACCACTGTTTATTCACTGTTCAGCTTGAACTGTGGTATTTTGTCTTGTTCTGTTGCTTTTTTTAACAGGGTTGGATTGTGGGGGGATGTTTAACAGCATTGTGGCCTTAGTCTCAAGCTTTGTAATAATAAATGACACTGTCTGATAAAAAAAAATAAATAAAATTTAAAAAGATAAAAACCTTAGATGACACACTTTGCAAATTATCTAACACCAAGAATGCTGGCGATTCTGTACAAGATGTATTTAGGGAGAAGATTTAGACGTTTAAATAAAATTGATATTGGAATTTTCACTTTATTAATTTATCTTAAATTTGTATTAGTATACCATGTAATATTAACGTTTTCTGGAATTGTTAGCACATGTATCGGGGCTTATTTGATGGTTTCTCATAGCCTATGGGTGACTATGGGTTGTTCAATGCTCAGGAGTGCTGGAGAGGCAATGATTTGATGTTGAAGAAAAACATAAAACCTAATTAAAACATTCACATCAATGCTGTCTGCATTTGGAGTGTGCTCAAATAGATTTACCTTAGGATGACAATCATGTCACTGTTAAAAACATATTCCATGTATTTGAGTTAAGCACTGAGGATAATCAAACCTGAAAAAACCTGCAAATCTTCTCAGTGTCTCAATGTATACAACTACATGACACTGTTTTTCATGTCATTTCACGGGTTCACAGAGTTCCAGAATGGAGATTAAATATCACTTCTTTATGTGGAGAGTGTTAAGAAAATTCTTGAGTTGCCATAAAAAAATTATACAAAGGCCAAAAAATAATGGAGAGGTCAGGTATGTTTCAGAGAACGAGCAGTATGTGTGGGGCAAACCTGTATCCCAGCAACCTGAGATAGACCCAGTCTCAAAGTACAAATAAGAAGGACTGGGATGTTCTACAGTGGTAAAACACCCCTGGCTTCAGTTGCTTATACTGCAAAGAGAGGGAAAGGCTGAGTCTGGGGAGTAGGGAGAGGTCTTATTAAAAATCTCTCCCCAGACTTCCAAATCATGATTATTTTAGTATTCTGAATCATCCTATCAAATTTATCATTATCTAGAGGTGATGAAATGAAAAAAAAAAACCAGAAAATTCCTTTCCAAGTTTTGAATAAATGCAAGCTGAGATAAATTCTGAACCATTGTGAAAAATGAGTACCTTCTAACCTCAAAGCTGCAGGTAAAAACCAAGAGCCATGATTCAGCAGAGGTTTTAGATAGAGTAAGAATTCTTGTTCATATTCAGGAGGGGGCAGACATCATGGAACAGAAAAAAGCAAAAACTGAAAGCATGGCTTTGTTGGATGTTGTCAAGGAGATCTGTCACTTATGTGACTTTCCCGTTTATGGTTTATGGTTCTCATTGACTTCTTAGAACCTGATACACCATCTGTTAATGAATCAATCAAATAATCAATCAGTAAGATATGCCATATATGTTTTAGTTACTGGATGTTTTGAGTGTTTGGATTTTTCATGAAAGTGAAGTTTAAAAAATAATTTATTTTTAGTTAATACATTACAATATAAACTTGTACACATTGTGTACCATGTAATGTTTTGACCCGTATACACATTGAGCAACATTTAGATAATCTATCACCTCATTTATCATTTCTTTATGATAAAAATGTTCATCATCCTTTCTTATAGCTTTTGAACTGTACAGTACATCACTATTATCTATAGTTATACTGCTGTGCAATAGCACATGAGATCATCCTGCTTCGACCTAATTGCCACTTAATACCCGTTTATTAACCTTTCCTTTCTTCATTCACCACCTATCCACCCAGCATCCAGAGATTTTCAACTTCTATGAGATCAACGTTTTTAGATGACACATATGTTATCATAAGGCACTTGTCTTTCCCTGCCTGACTTATTTCAATTAACATAATGTTCTCTGGTTTCATCAATCTCACAAATGAAAAGATTTTATTCCTTTTCTGACCGAATAATATTCCATTGTATGTATATACCACATTTTCTTTATCCATTCATTAGCTGATGGACTTGTTTCTATTTTTTGCCTATTGTGAAGAGTGCTACAATGAACATGGGAGTGTGGATGTTTCTTTGACATACTGATTTCATGTCATATATACAGGTGAATTTTTAATCATTTGACTGTCTCAGGTTTTTTTTTTTTTGTCTTATCACACGTACTTAGTTTAAGGCACACCTAAATAGATGAAATGCTACATCTGCCTGTAATAAAAATTTTCCTTCCTTGTTTTTCTCTCTCAGTTGCTCTTTCCAGGACCCTTTTGTATTCTTCTTCACAATTGTTCCCAGAGAATGTTTAACAAATATTTATTAATTGTGTTTGTTTTCAAATAAGGGATATATCACTTATAAGAAAGATTGAATTCTTGCCTTTCATGGAGCATTTATTTTAATGAAAGAAAAAGAAAAAGACATAGAAGTAAAAAAGTACGTGATATAATACCAAGCAACAATGAGTGCCATGAAGAAAATCAAAGTAGAAAAAGAGAATAGAAAATAACAGATGATATTTTGGGCAGAAAATCAAAGAAGGGTTCCCTGCAAGTAGAAGATCTGGAAAATATGTTTTCAGGAAAATTAAATGGCAAATAGAAAGATTCCAGAGCATGGAAGAGCCATGTAAAGTAAAGGATTAGAAACAAGTGCAGTGTGGGTAAGGGTAGAAGTAGGGGTTATAAATAAGAGGGAGCAACTTTTCATAAAGTCATCTTGCAAAAAGTGACAACAGAATCACCGCAGAATGCTTATAGTATTACTAAACATATGTTAACTTGTTTTTGGTACACCAGAATAGAGTCAAATGCATTTTGCATTTATTGTTATTTATGAAATAAAATTAAAAAATGAAGCACAATAAAGAAAGTTTGCCTAATTAAAATATTAAATCTTCTTAGAGTTTTATTGCCATGTAACATCATATATCACTATTATAGCATGTATATATAATAGAGATATATGATATATATTGTGTATATATGATATATGTGTATGCATCTTTAACCTTTAGATCTCTTTTAATTCCTTAGGTAAACTTTGAATAAAATACTTCCTTAGTGCAGTGTTTCCTATTAGTGAATACTCTTTTTCTATCAATAAACTTGCCAAAGTGGGGGGAAAATCTCTGATAATATCTGCATTATGTTCAGAACCAGTAATAAGGTATAGGTACTAGATCAGCAGGTATTATGCAGTACATTTTCTTATAATTCTTTACCATTGTTTGCCCAAATTGTATCTGAATATTA
This sequence comes from Sciurus carolinensis, assembly GCF_902686445.1. NCBI lineage: Eukaryota > Metazoa > Chordata > Mammalia > Rodentia > Sciuridae > Sciurus > Sciurus carolinensis. The sequence continues at coordinate 90,316,439 of NC_062218.1, read as the reverse complement.
TATATATTAATTTATTCTAAAAGCAGATTTCAGAAACTCAAATATTATAATCCCATTTTGTCTTGTCTTCTGGGCCTTGTACATTTTATGTTAATAGTGACAGAATTTTCAAGGGCATACATATCTATGTTATTTATTTTTATGCAATTTTATTTAAAAATAAATGAAATCTCTGTGTATGAAACTCAGGTAACATGTCAGTGATAATAAACTCCTTAGTACATAATAAAAGTATTTTTAAACTATAATGCATATGCAAGTTTCAGAGTGAGTTATATTTCAAAGTATGAACTATAGCAAACTTTGTTTTCCTAACAAAAATAATTTTCTTATCATTACCAGACACTATTGTATGATGCAGCACATATCAGGATATTTCTCAGTGCACAATTAACTCTAGGGAACAATTCTGAATACTTGAAACATGATTTTATAAGAATTCGAAAAAAAACAAAACTTTCAACTTGAATAAAAATATTTACTTAGCAACAATTACTAAAATATAAGCTATTATATAATTATGCCTGATACACAAACATTTTTAAATGTTTAAGTTTGAGATAACTTTATTTTTACATTCACATAGAAGGAATAACATGAAGATATCTCTGGTACTCTTTACCTAGTTTTGTCAGATGATATTATCCTGAAAAAAATTATAGTTCAAATAAAAACCAGGATGTTAATAGCATTATTGCTAATTAAATACTTTGATTCAACTCAAACTTTGTTTTTTTCAAAGTCTTATAACAACATGTTCCAATAATTTAGAACTTTTTCCACAGCAAATTGTGCATTGAGAAATATCCCTGTATTTGCTGCCCTATATAGTGCACTGAGAGCCAAGAAAAAGAATATCTTGATCATCAAACTTCTCTCATATTGCCCTTTTCTAGCCACAACCAATCCCTTCCCTAGAAACCACTAATCAATTTTCCATTTCTATAATTTCGTTACATCTAAGATTTTATGTAAATGAATTCATTCAAAATGCAATCTTTAGGATTGGCTTTCTCATTAATAAAACTCTGGAAATTCAATCAGATTGTGATGTATATTGATATTTTCCTTCTTATTGCTGAATAATGGTCCCTTTTATGAGTACACTTTAGGTTGCTTAGATATGCACAGGTTGAAATACATTTAGGTTGTTTCCAATTCTCACTAATATAAATAATGTCTCTAAAAATATCTGTGTGCAGTTTTTTGGGGGTGAAGTTTCATTTCTCTGGGGTCAAATATTTAGGAGTGCAATTGCTGGGTGGTATGTTACTTGCATGTTTAGTTTTCAAGGAAAATTTCAAACTGCTTTCCACAGGGATTAAATCATTTTGCAAGGTATGAGTTCTTCAGTTTTTCCACACTCTGGCCAGTATTTGGCACAGTGTCTATTTCCTTATTTTAGTTGATCTGATAAATATGTGGTTTAAATTTTTATTTGGATGATGGTTAAGGATATTGAAATTCTTTCCACATGTTTATTTGTCATTTCTATAACCCATTTAGAGAAATACCTGCTCTTATCTGTTCTTGTTCATTTTCTAATTCGATTGGTTTTCTTTCACTATCAACTTTTTGAGTTAAATTCTAAAGACCAATCCTATGTCAGATAAGTTGTTTGCAGGTAATTTCTCACAGAATTATCTTCTCAATCTCCTAACATGGTCTTTTTCAGAGTAAAAGTTTTAAATTTTTATAAAATACGTTTTAATAAATTTTTATCAAGTTTTTCTTGTATAGATAGTACTTTTAGTGTCAAATCTAAAATTTATCTGTCTAACTCTAGACCAGGAAAATTGAGTCCCATATTATTTACTAAAAAGTTTTATACTTTTATACCTTTTATACCTTTGAGTCTGTGATCCATTATAAGTAAATTTTGTATATATTGTGAGATTTTAGGAGTATGTGCCATTTTCTGTAGGTTGGTTTTTAGCTTTGAGTGTACATTCCTGCAGCACCAATTGTTGAGAAGGAATTTTTTTCTTTTCCCCTGAGTTGTTTTGATAAGTCAATTGGGCTTTTTAAAAAATCAAATGGGCATATATATGTAAGTTTATTTCTGGTTCTTCTGTTTTATTCCCATTGATTTATGTGTCCATTCTCTATGCCAATAGCACACAAATTGATTACTGTAGATAAACAATAAGTTTTTAAATTGGACATAGAAATTTCTCCCAGATTATTCTTCTTTCTGAAAATAAGTTCAGTAAACTTCTTTGCTCTTCTGTATGCATTTTGGAATAATATTCTCTACATCAATAATAAAATATAATAATATTTTGATAGAATTTGCATTAAAGTAGTATATCAACCTGAACAGAATTGCCATCTTTACTATGCTGATTATTTTCAGTAATTTATCACAGCATGACTCTTCATTTATTTAGATATTATTTGGTTTCTTTAAGCAGAGTTTGTCATTTTACATATATTGTTAGATTTACACCAAAGTATTTCAAAATTTTTGAGTGATTGTAAATGGTGTTGCATTTTTAATTTTGATATCTGCATGCTCATTGCTAGTATATAGAAATAAAATTGACTATCAAATGCTTATCTTGAATCCTATGGCCTTGATAAACCTAATAATTATATGTCAGATTTTTTTAGTACTGTTATGGTTTGGATGTGAGGTGTTCCCCAAAAGCTCACATGTGAGGTAATGCAAGAAGATTCAGAGGAAAAATGATTGGGTTGTGAGAGTCTTAACCCAATTAGTGAGTTAATTGCCTGATAGGGATCAACTGAGTGGTAACTGAAGAGGTAGGGTGTGGCTAAAGGAGGCGGTAATTATGGCATGGCTTTGGTGTATGTATTTGTATCTGGCCAAGTGGAGACTCTTTCTTCCTGCTTCTTGATCATCATATCAGCTGGTTCCCTCAGCCACACTCTTCTACCATGATGTCCTGCATCACCTTGAATGGAGCAAGCCGTCTATGGACTAAGACCTCTGAAACTGTGAGCTCCTAAATAAACTTTCCTCCTCTACAGTTGCTTTGGTTAGGTTCTTTTATTCACAGTAGCAAAAAGGCTAACTAAAACAAGTTACAATACCTGAAATTTTTACATCGATAACAGCTCATCTGTAATAAAGATAATTGTACTTATTCATTTGCAATTTGTATAATTTTTGCTTTCTTCTATTTATTTTCTTCTCTTGTTTATTGCTGGTTATAAATTCCAGCACCTTGTTGACTGAATATGAGACATATATATCCACAGGTATCCATTAAAAAAAAAAAAAAAAAAAAAAAACACCTTTAAGTAAATGGCAGAAAGATCGGTAGAGTACAGCAAATGGAACCAGAGGAATGGAGAGGGCAGGAAAGTACTGGGGATTGAATTACAGCAAATTGTATTCTATGATTTTATAATTATGTCAAAATGAATCCTAATATAATGTATAATTTAAGAGACCCAATAAGAAATAAATAATTTAAAATAAATAATAAATTCTTCTCTATACACTTGAGCATGTATAACCTTAAATAAGTAACTGAAGATCTCTATGCATCAAATTCTTTAAGTCTAAACTAATGAAATCATTATTATGAAGATCCAAAGGTAAAAATGGTTAAGAAAAATACATTTATTGAGGTATATTATGGTTAAAATTGTATATATTTGTAATAAAATATCTTATGAAAAAGCCATAAACAAAAAAACAGAACAGAACAAAAAACAACAATAAGAAGAAATAAAAATTACAAACAAGAATGAGAGAGAGAAAGAGAGAGAAGAGAGAGACAGAGAGACAGAGAGAGACACACACACACATCATTGCCTTGCTCCTTAGGTAGAAAGCAAACTTTAACCATAAAATGTAATATTAATTGTAGGTTTTTCATAAGTGTTTGTAAAATCATGTTGAGGAAGATCTCTATTCTTTTTTTCTCAGAATTTAATTGTGAATGAGTATGGAAACATTTTCCTAAGTTTTTCTTTAATTGATATGATCATCTGAGTTTTCCATTGTATTTTTTATGGTGTATTGCATCAATTGCCTTTAGACCTTAATTCACCCTTGCATCACTGGAATCAACCTCACTAGATTGATGTATTTAATTTTTTTTATATTGCTGAATTCTATTTCCTAATATTTTGTTTAAGATTTTTGAATTTATGTTCATTTGAATATTGTCTGGCTATTGTGCTTTTGTCTAGTTTGGGTTTTGGGGTAACATTAACTTTATAAAATGAATCAGGAAGTTTATCCATATTTTCTGGGAGAGATTTTGTATAGTTTGTTTTACTTCTTCAAAACATTTAGTAGAATTATAAAGTGAAACCATTTGTTCCTGAAGATTTCTGTTTAGGTGTTTTTAAATTATGAATTTAACTCCCATAATAACTATCTACTTTTCAAATAGTTAATTAGATATTGACTGATACTTCTTGCTTTTTTGAGGAGTTGATCCATAAGTCATCAGATCTATGATTGTACATTGTTTGTATGATAGTGTTTGTAGTTTGTAGTGTTCCTTTATTATTGTTTTACTTTTTGCAAGGTCTACAGTGATATCCTGTTTCATTATAGATATTGGTAATTTATGTCTTTCCTCTTCCATTTTGTGTTTTTAGTTTTATTGGTTTCTGTTTATTCTCTCTCTCTCTCTCCCCCTCCTTCCCTCCCTCCTTCTCTCCCTCCTTCTGTCTCTCCTTTCTCCTCTAAGGTGCTGTGTGGTGGGTGAGACCCGGGGCCAGGGTTAGGCCACATGCATCCAAGATGGCAACTGGCAGAGAGCCAAAGGGTGTGCTGAATGCGCCTTGAGAAAAACAGGAAGCGTTTACCAGTGGCTGTATGATAATTAGTTCAGCCGCTTAGCATGTGGACAGATATATCTTACATGTATGCTTGAGCTCGTGATCGCTTGACCTTTAATAGGATTGGATGGACATATCTGGTTACAATTGCTCATGCATGAGACTGCTTATATATTGAGGGTGTTATCCGAATAAAGAGGAAGCTGCTTCATGAACTTCTAAAGAGTACTTGTCCTTTGTCCCGCTAGTCGGCGGCAAGCGGCAGTGCTGAGGATGCAACCTTCCTTCTGCATTCTAAGCTGCTATTATTCTATCATTCCTTATACCTGCGTTGGGTTGTCCGGCTCTTTTCAATCTGAGAGTCTTGATGTGGGAGTTTTGGTTTGAGAAGTTTCATCTTTTCTAAGGTATTCTTTGGATCTATAACTTACCTTTCAGTACTGCTTTAGTTGTGTCTCACATATTTTGAAATAATGCATTTTATTTTCATTCATTTCAATGTATTTTCAAGTTTTCTTTGAGACTTCTTCCTCCGATGCTTGGGTAGTTTTAAACACTGTTCTTCAGTTTTCAAGTGTTGGGTGATTTTTTGGTTATCTTGTGTTATTGATTTATAGTTCAATTCTACTGTGGTTGGAGGATACACTGTGTATAATTTCAGTTATTTCAGATTTTCTGATATTTGATTTATGGTCCAGGATATAGTCTACGTTGGCATGTTCCTTGGGTGCATAAAAAGATTTTGTATTCTGTTAATATTAAGTGGTATATTGTATAAATGTTGTTTATATCCTTTTGGTTGATGGTTTCATTAGGTTTTATATCCCAGCTGATTTTATGTCTCATTGTTCTAGCAATTATAGAAAGAATGTTGAAGTCTTCAGTTATGATCATAGATTATTATAACTGACATATTTGAGAGACCTGAATAATAGGCCATCTAGAGTTTGAGTTTTCTTTGTGAAGTGTGTTTTTCTACATGACTAAAATACCTGACAAGAATAACTTAGAGGAAGAAAAGTTTATTTTAGTCTTACAGTTTCAGAGGTTAAATCTGTAGTCAGCTGGATTCATTGTTCTGGGCCAAAGTGAGGCAGAACATCATGGTGGGAAGGTGACAGAGGAAAGTTGCTCTACTCAGCTGATGGAAGTCAGAAAGGAAGAAGGAAGAGGAGGAAGAAGAGAGGGAGAAGACAGGGACAAGATATAAACCCCAAATGCACACACCACCGACCCATGTCCTTCAGCCACACTCATCTGCCTACAGTAATTAACCTGTGTGGTAGTCCTTTCAAGTCCACCAAATGGATTCATCCACTGATTGGGCTACTGCTTTCAGATTCTACCTAGTTCATTTCTGATCATTGCTACATTTTCTACTGAGCTTTCAAAGAGTAACATATTCAAAACACAAAGTGGGGAGATTTTAATTTATGAATTTAAAAATTGTTATAGAGTTATTTTGCTTTCTACATTTGTGTCTTCTTTTAGACTCTCTAGTAAAAATGTTTAAGGATAAAGAAATTGAAAGCCTTATATAGTGAGCATTTGTACAATTTCTACTTAGATTACTCAACTCTCTTCAACATGTGTCTTCCCACATATCATTTCATTTATTTGTCCTACTATGCATCCTACAAACCATCTTAGTTTTGGATATATTTCACAGTCATTTTTATACTTTCATATTTTTCACTCCTAAAAATTACAGCACTCCTGTCCTTGATGATTTGGAGACTTATTTTTAAAATAAAATTTACACAAATTGAAATGCACAAACTTTAATTTTACATGCAATGACTTTTGATATATACTGGTAACAAATTTATTTCAAGATATTTAATATTATGTTCACCCTAAAATATCTACTCATGCCTGTCAATCATTATACCCAAAATGCAAGTGTTCGTTTTTTAGTTCAGTGTTAGTTTTGTGTGTTCTAGAAACTTACATACATGCAAATATATAAGCTAATCTCATTATGTGAGACTTCATTCCACTGGTGTACACACACACACACATATATATAAATTATAACAATTACATGTAATATATAAATATAAAAATTATATATATAATATTTATCACTAAGTATTTTCCTATTCTGTGAATATGCCACAGTTTGTTGTATATATCTCTGCTGATTAAAAAAATAAACTTTTCTTTCAGTATAGGGCTATTAAAAATAAACCCAATTTGAACAATTTTCTCCTAAAATTGACTTGATTTGATATTATTTAAATGCTATAACCTTCTTTTGCTTAACATTTTTCCAAATGTAGAGAAATTTTCAGAACATTCCTGCTTTTGATTGCTTTCCAGTGTATGTATGTAGTAGATTTTTATATTTTATCTTAAGTTTATAGTTTTTATCTGCAAGAAAATTGGCCCAATAGAAATTTCTTGACTGTTAATAAGAGAAATAGAATCATGTGTGTGAGTGTTGGTAAATGGTGTAGTTCACATAGAATTTCAAATTTACGGTACAAAGTGGTTTACAATATCTTCTTATGTTTTTAAATGTCTAGAAACTGTGGTGCTATACTCTTTTCATTACTGAACTGATTATCATGTCTGTCCCTGCACTTTAAAAAATAAATTTATCAGTCTTGCCAATGGTTTATTGATTCAATTAGTCCTTTCAAAGAACCTTTTTTTTAAAAGAAGGCTTTTACTTGCCTTTATAGTGTATTTGTCATCTATTTCATTAGTTTCTGCTCTTTTCTTTCGCATAGTAATTCTTTTTCTTTCTTTTTCAAATAATCCTTGTTTTGTGCCATTATTTTTTATAATACATGTTTTCATGAATACAAATTTACTTCTAATTACTATAAATAATTCCATATGAATTTAACAGATAAAATTGTTTGAGCTTCATTCACATTCCAAGTATTAGGTTTTTTATTTGAACATGAATATGAATATTCCTGTTTTGTTGATCATTTCTCTTTTGATTAGAGTTTGCTTAATTTATCATTTTCCATAGATCTATTTTCAGTCCTTTTTACAACATATTTAGTGTGTCCCTTTTAAAGAACATACTTATTATTTAAAATTTTTTGTTGCAAACCAAAAATATCTTTTCAATGGTCTATCTATTCTATTTATTTTTACTGTATTTATTGTTGTGTTGAGGTTTTGAATTATAATTTATTACTTTTCTTTTTATTACAGGTATTCCATGTTCTTTATTGCACCTTTTGAAAATTTAATTATTTCCTTTTTTCCAATTTTTAATAGTTAAAAAGGAGATTAAAATTTTAATGATTATCTGATTAATGACTAACAATAATACTTTATCATTTATTCAAGTTTATAAATCTTAGAACTATTAATAACACTTCTTCAATTTTTGTTATGATTTGTGTCTTTCAATTTTTCATATATTTTAAATCCTATGAAGCATCATTATTCTTTATATTTATTTACTGATTGAATTTATGGCTGATATCTTTCAGGAGTTGTGGAAATTCTTGTCTGAAATTACTTAGAATATTGTGCTGTTGAATGTGAATTATCATGACATGTCCAGATTTTAATCTATGAATATGAAAACTGATTTCAGGCAATTAGTAAGAAAAAGGATAGGGTAATATACCTCCTTTTTCTTACAAGTTTGTATGGAGTTTTTTCAAGGTGGGACATCAGTAGTAACAACTTCTGTGGGTTTCTGTAAGAGCCAGCCCATGTAGGAAAAAATAGGAATTAAATATCCAAAGTATTCAGTGTGACTAAGTACTTTAGGCTGTATTATAATAAGGTTCTAGTAAAAGCCATGGTTAGCATTCATTCAATCTTCTAGTGACTTTCTGTTTTCTGCAACATCATAGCTGTGATCAAAAATCAACAAAATATTTCTCTAGAGGGCCAGACAGTAAATATTTGTAGCTTTGTAGACCACCCAGTTTCTGGTACAACTACGCAATCCTGCCGTTGGTAGGGCAAAAACCACCGTGGAGAATACATAAAGGGATAAATATAGCTATGTTTCATAAAACTTTGCTTATAAAAAGAGGAAAAATATCAAATTTGACCCACCTGCTGTGTAAGTTCTTACTGGAAGTATAGAGATATGATAAATAATAATCCATCAATAGCCTTCTTTTTTATTAGATATTTATCCAGTTTTTGGAAGGCCATTGAGATCTAAAAAAGTTCCTTCTCTTGTATATCTTTCCCTTCTCAATTATTTTCAGTCTGAAGATACTGGAGGATATAGTCAAGGTCTGAGAAATAGTAAGAAATGAATCAAGTTGCGTATGTACACCCATTAAATTATAGGTCAGAGATTTTTCTTAATATAGGAGTTCCAGAAAGAATCTGTCCATCCACACTTTATAGTGTTTTCAAAATAGACCTTGTCACAACAGACTCAATAGGAGTACAATCAATAAGTTTGGCGAAAGCCCACAGAGGTCTAAGGAGATAACAACAAATGAAGAAAAAGCAAATCTGGGGTCATTTGTGATTCCTACAACGGAAATAACACTACTCTAAGAAAGGTGTGATGGGATGTTGGTGGAACTGATAATAGGGAGTGAAATAAAAAGGGACATTCTCTTTTAAGAAGATTTTTTTACTTCTATTAAGAACAATTATGAGAGCTGGGGTTGTGACTTAGTGGTAGAGTATTTGCCTAGCACATGTGAGGCACTGGGTTCGAGTCTCAGAACCACATAAGAAAATAAATAAAATAAAATTATTGTGTCCACCTACAGCTAAAAATATGAAAAAAGAACAATTATGATATAGGACTATCATCAATCCATATATAGTTTGTAATTTGTCCTTTTGGAATCTATCTTTTGTACTAAAACAGCAAGAATTTTTCTTCTAGTGTTCCTTTTATTTAAGTTATCAACAAGTGTCTTTGTTATAACTAGTGTAGAGAGATGTTATTATTCTTGAGTTTTTCCAAGTGCTTAATCTTAAGTGCAATTAATTAGGTCTTCAGTTTTTCTTTTTCTAAGAAAAAAATTAGTACAAGTTGTCTGGCGAGCTCTTTTGTTTCTGAGAAGGTGCCTTTTGCTTTCCAACCTTTGGTTTTCTAACTGAATCTGTCACCTCCAGTACATGACCACAAGAAAAAAGGTGAATAAGGCACATAGGACAGTTGTAAAGTTTATTTTTCCCTGTTAGAGACTAGGATGTTCTCTGATGTGATCTAGAAAGCCTAGGATGGATTTATTTATTTTTTCTCTTATGGATGGAATTTTAGAACTATGCTTTGTATTCAGAATAGTTTTATGTTTACAGAAAAAATCAGGATTAACTACATACAGTTGATAGGAAAGTTTTATGTATTTATGGGAAAATTCATCACTTATTACTTAGTATTCCCATATGCTCTTTACCAAATTTCCTAATCATTAACATCTGACATTAGTGTGGACCATGGGTGAATAATCTACTAATCTTGTACTTTGGGTCAGATTTTTACCTAAAGTGCTTTGTGTTCCACAGTCCCAATCAGTGTACCATTTCATATTCATTTCCCATGTCTTCAAATCCTTCTCTTGGCCATGACAGTTTCTTTGGACTTTCCTTGTTTTTTTTTATGATATTGTCAGGTTTGAGACTATTGGCCAATTATTTGTAGAACCCAAATTTGGAGTGTTGTTTATTAATCTGAGGTCCATGGGGTCTAGATTTGGGGAAGAAAACCACAGGAAAAAAGTGGGATCATTGTCGCATCTTATTAAAGGTACATTTTATGGACACAGTGCATTACTGTTGATATTGAACTTCATCACCTGGTTTAAGTTGTGCTTATCGTCTTTCTCCACTGTAAAGTTACTCTTTATTTCCCCTTTCTATTTGATCTCCCAAAAGGAATGAGGAGCTATATTTCTCCTCCCGAAGGTAAAGTATCTATGTAATTATTTGAAAGTCTTCTATAAATTAAGTAACTATCTTTTCTCAAATTTGTTGATGTATTCCACATTCAATTTTTATAATATAGACAGACTCAGGGGCATTTATTTTATACTTTGAGTGATAATTTAATACAACTATTTTTTTTTTTTTGCTTGAATTATCCCAGTGTTGGCAAGTGGGAACTCTTTGAGGTACCCAGTCACCATCATGTTCTACCCAGGTGTGCGCATGTGTCTCTATTTTAATAATTTCTTTATCTTTTGGGAATATGATCTGCTCTAGGCAATATCTTCTGCACTGTCCTACAATCAACCATTTATTCACAGAAGTCTGATTCTTTTGATTTGTGAACAGTAGTGACACTAATATCACCAATATTGAGGAGCAAAGATTAGTAGTTTTGATTCTTCATAAAAATAACCTTAGAAAAAACTCTTGGCTGAGATGTTTTAGTTTTTGAAAATTCTGTAGTTTTTAATTGCCCTTGGTTAAATCCTGCCAGCAATTCAAATATTTACTCATATTCACAACATAACATTTATACATGTAAATATCCACATGTAAGAAGATGAACAAAAAACAGGAGTTTCATCAAACACTGAGAAATCTATACATGAATGATCCAAAAAATAGACAAATAATAGCAGAGAATCTTGGCACTACACCTCGTCTGATCCTTGAATGCCTTAGAAAATCAAGCAAATTCTAATCTAGAGGCTATGCTAAGGACAAAAAAGAAACAGAATGAAAGCTTAAGCAACACTTAAAGCAAAGAATTGGAGTGTTCGTCATAATTAGGAATTATTCAACTGTCTATGTCCTGGACTCTGAGGAAGCACTCACCAAGAAGTCTGTTTTCTTCTGTCCAGGAAGTGATGTGGATTAAGTGTGGGTTGAGTTGCAGCACCAAAAATTGTGGAAGGAAAAAACAAAACAAAACAAAAACCCAGAATATCCTTAGGGGATATCCTTTCAAAAGTGCTGCAACAAGTTCAGCTTTGAAAGACTAGGTTACCTTTAGAAGGGCAGAGTTCTTATGCCCTTTTAGAAAGAAGGGTGTGGTATACAGAAGAGGTCCAAATGAAGCTAGGGTAGTTTGGGCAATTTATTAATTATAAATATTTCTTACAAGGAGAGATTCTCTTACAGTTTAGCCGTTGATCGATGGGCAATTTTTGTTTAGCAAAAATATTAGTATAGAACTATTTGGTACTGAGATCCCACAAAGGAATAGTTTTGGGGACTGAACATGAAAGAACCATAGCAAGATATTTTCAATTAACTAGGACTTCTCACATATGATCTATTCATTATAGATGATCTTCAACTTAGAATAAATACAAGAATTTTTGCCTCCCACATTTATGAAGTTTTAGTAAATTAAATTTTAAAGTAAATCAAAATAGTGAGGAAAAGGTAAAGAAAAATTTGTATTGTTTATATTGTACATTGGTTAGAATGTCTTCTTGTTTAGATCAGGTCCTGAATAAATATTTTGAAAGATACTACATATTTAAAATAGATATATTTATGATTTACTATTGAGGCACTTTGTTTTCATTGTTTCATTTAACAGAATATAAAATGAAGTGAAATTAAAATCTTGAATCATTTCTCCATCCCTACTTCTATTTCAACCTCACATAATTTCTTAGTAGCAACCATCATGAGCATATGTTTGAAATTTAAATGCATTTTGACTGTAATATAAGAATATCATCTAATATTTATTGAATAGTCCTAGGCAATGGGATAAGTACTTTCTTCATTCACACTTGTTTCTCAGGAACCCTCTTTTGGCCATCTTATTGCTATTCCTATTGTCTAAGGAAATAATCTGAGTCAAAAAGAGTATGGAATTTGTTCTAAATACAACATTAGATGACACAGATTACTTTTAAATCAAGTATTGTGACTATTAAACAAATGCTACTATTGCAATTTATAAATCTCCCCTCAACTTGCCTTCAGTGCTATGTAGTATATTTTGTATCTCTTACTTACTATGTGGGAGTACATAGAACTCAGTGTTATAGTGTGACTGCATTGCATTCAGAATATAAAGTGATTTATTCAACCACTATTTTATTTATGCACATGCATGATGTTAATGGTTTTTCAATAAAAATCTATGCCCAGTCTTATACTTTGCTCTGTCCTAAATTTAGGATAAACTTATAGAAACAGAAGTATGGAGTCAAGTTTCAGCTTGTGTAGATTTTGTCATTTTGTCCACAGATGTTCTGGAGGTGTGCTAGGTTACTTTCCAAACCACTGCCGATCATCAAAATTTTATTATTGCTGGAAAAATGAAAAAAATTTCTTTAAATTTTTGTTTACTTAATTGGTTTTGAGTGTACTTACATTTTCTTGTTAGTCATTTACATTCTTTGTTCACTGTTCTTCATGCTCACTGTCCATCTTTTTATTATATTTTCAACTTTTCCTCACTGTATTTATGGACTCTTCATGTACTACAAGTATTAGTATTTAGCTTTCAGAGATATAAATGTGTTGTTGTCAATTATATTTTTATTTTCTATTTGGGAGTTAACATATTTCCTTTGAATTGTCTTAACTTCTCATATAATTAAATTAGTGAGATGATTAATTTTTGCTTCTTTGATTCTTTATATCGATATATCTTACCCAATACATAAGCAGAGGTTGTATCAACACATTATCTTTGTCTTATTTTCTTTGTGTGTTTTCCTCTTTATAAATGCTATTCATTTGTAATCTGATTTGTTCTAATATCTTTTCCTAGCAAGTTTACCCCCAAAATTTATTTATTAATCTGTTTTTTTCATTAAATTGAAAGGCCCCATCATAAAATAGTAAATGTTCATGAGGAAAACTTAAAAATGAAAAGTAGACACAACATGGTAAAAATATTATGGTTTTCAATGAACATCTCTTTTTATATAGAATTTCATGCATCTTTGTTGACAAAGTTAAGGGAATATTTTATTTTCATGTGCAAATTTTACGAAAGGACCAAGAATTATAAGTTTTCAAATAGCGAAAACTATGCCATGTGAAAAGGATTAGAAACACATGAAGAAAAAACATGCCTCTTAATTTTTAGCTTTTTTAAAATTGTTCTATTTAGTTATACATGACAGAGAATGCATTTCGATTCATTGTACACAAATGGAGTAAAACTTTTCATTTCTCTGGTTGTACAAGATGTAGAGTCATACCATTTGTGTAATGTACATAGGGTAATTATGTTTGTCTCACTGCACCATCTATCCTTTTCCCCACCCACACCCCTCCCCTCATTTCTCTCTACACAATCCAGCATTCCTCCATTCTTCCTTACCCCATTCACCAACGCCCAGTATGTATGAGCATCCGCTTATCACAGAAAACATTCTGCCTTTGGTTTTTTGGGATTGGTTTATTTTACCTAGCATGATATTCTCCAACTCCATCCATTTACCAGCAAATGTCATAACTTTATTCTTCTTTATGGCTCAGTAATATTCCAATGTGTATATATACCAGTTTATTTATCCATTCATCTATTGAAGGGCATCATGGTTGGTTCCACAATCTAGCTATTGTGAATTGAGATGCTATAAACATTGATATGGCTGTGTCACTGTAATATGCTGATTTTAAGTCCTTTGGGTATAAACTGTGGATTGAGATATCTGGGTCAAATGGTGGGTCCATTCCAAGTTTTCTGAGGAATTGCCATATTGCTTTCCAGAGTGGCTGCATCAACTTGCAATCCCATCAACAATGTATGATTGTACCTTTTTCCCTACATCCTCACCAACACCTATTGTTGCTTGTATTCTTGATAATAGCCATTCTACTTGGAGTGAAATGAAATCTTTAGGCAGTTTTGATTTGCATTTCTCTAATTACTAGAGATGTTGAACGTTTTTTCATGTATTTGATCAATTGTATATGTCTTCTTCTGCGAAGTCTCTACTAAGCCTCTTAGTCCATTTATTGATTGGATTATTTGATTTTTTTGGTGTTAAGTTTTCTGAGTTCTTTATAAATCCTGGAGATCTGTGCTCTGTCTGAAGTGAGTGTGGTAAAGATTTTTCCCCACTCTGTAGGCTCTCGCTTCACATTATTGATTGTTTCCTTTGCTGAGGAAAAGCTTTTTAGTTTGAATTCATACTATTTATTGATTTTTGCTTTTATTCCTTGCACTTTGGGTGTCTTGTTAAGGAAATCTGGTCCTAAGCCAACATGATGAAGATCTAGGCCTACTTTTTCTTCTACTTGGTGCAGGGTCTCTGGTCTAATTCCTAGGTCCTCGATCCATTTTAAGTTTAGTTTTGTGCATAGTGAGAGAAAGGCTTTAATTTCATTTTGCTGCATAGGGATTTCCAGTTTTCCCAGCACCATTGTTGAAGATGCTATCTTTTCTCCATTGTATGATTTGGGCAACTCTAGGATGATATAACTGTATTTATGTGGGTTTTTCTCATTTTCTTCTGTTTTACATCACTGGTCTATTTTGGTGCCAATACCATGCCATTTTTGTTACTATTGCTCTGTAGTACAGTTTAAGGTCTGGTATTGCGATACCCCCTGCTTCACTCTTCCTGCTAAGAATTGCTTTAGCTATTCTGGGTCTCTTATTTTTCCAAATAAATTTAATTACTTCTTTCTCTGTTTCTCTGAGGTACATTAATTGGAATTGCATTGAATCTGTATACCCTTTTGGTAGTATGGCCATTTTGACAATATCAATTCTGCCTATCCAAGGACATGGGAGATCATTCCATCTTCTAAGGTTTCTTTAATTCCTTTATTTAGTGTTCTATAGTTTTCAATATAGAGGTCTTTCACCTTTTTTGTTAGCTTGATTCCCAAGTATTTTGTTTTATTTTATTTTATTTTTTGAGGCTATTGTGTATGTGGTAGTTTTCCTAATTTCTCTTTCAGAGAATTCATCACTTATGAATTGAAATGTATTAGATTTCTGGGTGTTGATTTTATATCCTGCTACTTTTCTGAATTCATTTATTTGTTCTAGAAGTTTTCCGGTGGTTTTTTTGGATCCTCTAAATATAGAATCATGTTGTCAGCAAATAGTGATAGTTCGAGTCCTTCCTTTCTTATTGGTATCCCTTTAATTATTTTGCTCTACTTTTTAGCTTTTAATGTTTTATATTCTACACTTTTCTGAACATAGAGTGAAATATTATTTTCCTTTCTGATATGATTTTAGATCTCTTGATATAAAACAGACATAAAGAGTTTCTTGTTGGTTGCACAGCCTATGCAGTCTATATTAGGGGGCATTTTATTATATTTATCAAACAAAGCTATATAGTAGTCTAATAGAACTGATGAGCCATGTCTATGTTAGACGTAGATATCAAAAAAATATTTAATTCCTACTATAAAATACTGAGGTTGAACACAAATGAATGTTACTGGATAATAATACCTTAAGGTGTAATATCTGATAGTCTTACCCAGTTGATATCTGGTTGTGATTTTGTAGTACTCTATTGGAGCTTAGAAAAAGAGTACCATACTTTTTCATTTTCTTTTCTTTTCTTTCTTTCTTTTTTCTTTTCTTTTCTTTTCTTTTCCTCTCTCTCTCTCTCTCTCTCACTCTCTCTCTCTCTTTCCCCTCCCCCCTGGGGGTTGAACTCAGGGGCACTGGATCACTGACCCACATCCCTGACCCTATTTTGTATTTTATTTAGTGACAGGATCTCACTGAGTTGCTTAGCACTTCTCTTTTGCTGAGGCTGGCTTTGAACTCACGATCCTCCTGTCTCAGCTTCCCAAACTGCTGGAATTACAGTGCCCTGCCACTACTTTCTTCATTCAATGTAACATGGCAGAAAAGCCCAGAGGGTAATTTCTCAACCTTTCTGAATTTCCACAGAGACAGAGGATTAATCAGAAAAGTGTATCTCATTCAAAAATTGCATAATCCTAATCTCAGCAGGCTATCCTCTGGTCATGGAATTGTTGCTCTTCTAAGTAGTTGATAAACTCCAACCTGAAAAGTTTACAATCATTTTCTTATGCCTTGGTAAGTGCTAAGTCATATTTCCTGAGTTTGCGTCATGCATGCATCCATCAGTCTCTGGGTTTACAGGCACACGGCAAGCTTATTTGTTTATTTTTAGATGTACTACCCCTTTGAGTATGAATGTGTACAAACATGAATCAGAAAATAAAAGGGTGACAGAATTCTGGAGGGCAGTATTTAATTTTGCTTTAAGAATGCATTCTCACCATTTCTCATGTGTTGAAAATGAAGCTTGTAATTTCCCAAAGGTGTGCAGTGAGAAATAGATAATATTGGGAAATTCATCAGTGAGTTTTCCTCCTATGATGGAAATTATGGACATGAAATGAAAAATTGTTTCTGCTAGTTATGGCAGCATTTAGAAATGTGTGAAAAAGATCTAAAGTGAATATAAACAAATACAACATTAAAAATTTAGCAAGTTCATTTCTCTTTCAGCTTCCAGCCTGGTAGAAGCAGAGAAACATATATATAATAATTGGATCAGAGGGTCAGTGGCTGTGATTTTGCCTCACCTCTCAGAATTGTGGGCTCACTTTTATTCCTTGGGTAAAGCAAAGGGCACAAGAAGGTAAGGATGAAGAAATAAAAGCACATAACAGTGACTTTGGGAAGAAATATGATCAAATGTGTTCTCCTCAGTGCATGTCTTTATTTATTTATTTAGTGAGAGAAATTCTGTCTGGATAGGGGAACATTTATTATTTACTACGGAGTCTTCACTGTGCCTAATAACTGCAATAGGAAATAGCATTGAAAATAAGAAAATAAATTAGAAAAGATTTCAAGGAGTAAGTATAGACAAACTCACTTCAAAAACTCAATATAGAGATAAATTTCTGTGTTATTTTTCTTAACTTTAAGCCACTAACTCCACCTTTGTTCTGTCCTTAACTTCTTTATCAATAATAACTTGCCTCGTTTTCTTACCTTTTCACCCTCTCTCTTTATAGAGAATCCAGAATTACTTTTTATTATTGTAAACTTGAAATTATTCTCTAGTGATAATATATAATAAATTGTGTAAAATAGAGAATCTAAATCTTCATATGGCATTTCATATACCTTCCATTTTTACTGTTCTTGTCAAGAATAAATGTGCTGCTATATGGAAGTAAGGAGAAAGTTACGCAGCAATCTCAAAAGAAGCACCTCCTTAAGTTATTCGATCATTTAATTCACTCTTTTTCTCTCACAAATATGTCTACTGCATGGCTAAATTGTGACTCAGACATTAGATGAGCTATTCCACAAGTTAAGATTAGACATGTTCAGTGAAGTGGGAATTCAGGGCAGAGGGAGGCATAGCACAGAATGGAAGTTAGATGAACTGCACTGCAGAAGAGAAAGTTAAGGTGAAAGATGATTTAAAGAGACACCCGATCTACAGATCAGGGAATCTAGAGTTCTAGCAACATTGGAACAGACACACTAAACACTATGGGATACTATTTTAAAATAATCCTTAAAAGATGAAATATGGCTGAGGGTCAAAAAGAAACTATAGGTCAATTTTATTAATTTGGGCATTTGGAACAAAAGTATCAGTGGTTAATTATACAGGTTCTCTCAAGAGTGAAGGACATTTGTAACTACTACAAATTTATGAAACATAAGGCCCACTTTGTCCACTTTCATCAATGTAGCCAAATTTCTTAAAATTAGAAATAAGACTAAACATTCATTTTTTATTTCAGTATGTCTTTGGATTACCTCCTTTGTGATATAATAATTTATGATCTTACAATGTATACAACAAACCACATAGCTCTTCATAGTATACACAGTAGCTTCAAAATAATATAAGAATCATATGTGCACAATAAATAGTATTTTCCTCCTGGAATTAAAAAAAAAAATCCCTCTAACTTCTTGCCATGGAACACTTGATAGTCAAAGTTATGAAAACTGTTTAATTAAAAGTGAATGTTAAAAGGAATGCAAGATCTGCAGGTCTTGTACCAGTATCTTTTTGACTGATTCTGTAACTGGCTTAAATTTGGGCAGGAAGATGGCATAACTGCTTTGTTGCCACTCTGAGTGTTATTACTGCTTATGCTGTTACACTTTGCAACACATCAGGAAAAAGTCAAGGGTCGGTGACTATTGTTTTTAGTTCTAAGCAAGTTGGGCTGGTCATGTGTATGCAGGCGCGTCCCAGTGTGAGACTCATGAGGGTTATTCTCCACACTAAAACCCTACACTCACCCACATTAGGAGGAATTGTTGAAGTTAGTTATTTGACATTAGTAAGCAATATCCTCTAAGACACATAAGAAATGTCTGGTATATTCAGTGATTGAACCATTAAAAACACAACATAAGGTTATTAAAACAATATAAAACCAGGAAAATAGAGATGGGCAACAGATAATTGTTAATTGTATTCCTTTATTTTTAAATTTTTGGTACTGGGCATTGACTCCAGGGGTTCTTAAACACTGAGCAACATCCCCAGGTCTTTTAGCATTTTATTTGGAGACAGGGTCTTCCTAAGTTGCTTAGGGCCTAAATTGCTGAGGCTGGTTTTGAACTCATAATTCTCGTGCCTCAGCCTTCCAAGCCTCTTGCCCCAGTCTATCTGCTTTTTAAACGAAATATAATTTGCACCAAAATTTCATTAATTATTTTAATTTAAAACTATAAGTGATGTTAGAAATAAAATATTTGCTGTTACAACTGAAAAGAGATTATATAATGCAATAGTTTTTTTTCTAAGCTATTATTTGCACTGGAGATTTTGTTGCGCAAAATTATGTTTTGTCTCTTCAGTGACAATAAGATGAAAGGTGACACCAACCAATGATGAGCCTATACCAAAATCAAAAATGGATGTTAAGACCATACAGTTTTAGCATTTCTACTCTTCTTAGTTTCTTTTCCATACCTGGAAAGATAGAGTGGGAATTTATTGTGTAATTTGTGACAGTATAGTGTGTGTGCTAAAATATCAAGTCACTTGTATAAAACAAAACAAGTTTTAATAACCTTATGTTTTTAATAGTTCTATCACTGAATACACCAGGTATTTCTTATATGTCTTAGAGGATTTTGCTGACTAATGTTAAATAACTGATGCCAGGAATTCATACAGGAATTCCTCCTAACATGTGGGTGAATTTAGGGTTTTAGTGTGGAGAAGAGCCCACAGGAATCTGATGAACCAGTTGATTGTAAGGGAAGACACATTTCAATAATTTTGTAATAATATCTCTCTAAACGAGGACAAGAGTATTATAGTGACAGCACCATTGGACATGATTTAAAATATTTGTTATTATGAAATAAAACATACACAGGCTAAAATTAAAAGAGCACAAAAGGAAAGTTGGGGATGTGGCTAAGTGGCAGAGCATTGGCCTGGCATGCATGAGGTCCTGTGTTCAATTCCCAATACCACAAAAAAATAGAGTACAAAAGGAAACATATTGAAATATGAGTATCATGGGAATTTATATTTCATATTTCCACTGTCCACTGATAGCATGTTTTGTGAGTTTCACATTGTCTCTCTCTTTGTATGTTTATGTATGTGTAGGTATGCATATCTTTTCCTAAAGATCATAGAAATATGCAACGAATGGCAAAAGGTAAACAAACAATTTGAACACATTAAATCAGCTCACCACATTCACAATTAAACAAATGCAAAGTAGAAAATAATTAAAAGTTTTACTTATCAGATTAGAGAATGTGTACCAAATTTAATATGAGATTTAGGGAAATGGAAACTCTTATAAGCTGTCGCAAGATTTAGTAAATTGACACTACATGTTAAAATTTTAACTACTTGCAATTGATTGAATTTCTATTTTTCTTCTTTTTCCCATTGACTATTAAGTGAGTTTTCTCCAAAATCACCACCTTTTTACAAGTTTCTGAGTGTTGGTTTTTTCAAATTTATTATTTGTTTTTCAACTGTGTTTTTAGAATTGAATTTGTTAGGTGATATTTGAATTTGTATAGTTTTTGACATAGTCTCCTTTAAGACTTCTTTGTTATAGTTTTTCTTGGTTTAAAAGGGTTTTCTCACACATAAAACAATCACAAAGAGAAAGAAATTCTTTGACTTTTTTCTCTTGTTATTTAATTTTTTGTACATATTAAGTTCCAAATTTTTAACAAATATTAATCACAAAGTATAGTAGAGTCAAATATATAATAATCTTGCATATAATTTTATAATTCTTAATATTTGCTGTATTTACTTTATCTACTTTTCTTTGATTAAATATTAGTTTAAAATACTGTGACATTTCACTTATTTTACCTAAACACTGCATTGTGCATATGTATAAAAAATAAACACAGTTACTGATTTATTAGAATTTCAACCTTTTAGGTACAGTTTATCTTATGTGTAATATTGAAAGTGAGTCTATAAAAGATTTTATAAGAAAAAAATCATGAGACTAAAAAATTTTAAAAATGTTCTAAATATAAAGTTATAATAAATCAGAATCAAGTGTCCAGCAAATATTTTATTTTCTGACCTTTTTTATTCTTATTAACAATCAGGTCTGTACTGTGTATTTCCAGAGATTACTCATTTTGAGGTATTAACCACTTTGTTGCATTCAAATTGAACCGGTCTAATCAATTCTTTTGTGTGATAAAAGGAAAACTTCTGCAGACATTCTGATTTGTCTCTTCCATTAAGTACACATTAATGAGGGAGACTTTTATAAGTTCTTGGCATATATCCCCAGAGTGTCATAATCAACCAAATACATAGTAATATATGGATGTGATAAATGGGGTATCTTAAATTATTACATTGAACAAAGAAGAATTAAACTCCCAAACTGAAAGAAAATGATGCCCAATTTGTAATGCAGTATGAATAAAAATTGTTTTAGTTCTGGAAAATTATCTGTTACAATGATTCTAACTTGGTCTTTAAGGTGCTAAAATAGAACTCAGATACAGCAAATTTTAAAGTACTGCTTAATTCTCTTTGTTTTCTCCCTCCCAAGAGGTTATATGCCCTTTTCCCCCACATATTTCTGGCTGCATTTACTATGCAAAGACGTGATGGCATAATATATATTGGAAAATAATTGTACTTAACAGCTATTAACTAATGCTTTCCCTTCTCTTTTTCTGTTGTCTCAATAAACTGTCCATTCAAACTCTTCAGATTTCAGAGCTCTGGGGATACCTAAAAAAATATTTTTTCAATGAAACTTCTCACATTGTCATTTTTCTATTATAAAACACAATCTTCAATATATATATCATTTAATCATTGATCATTTCATTATTTTTACTCCTTTGTGCTCACAAAGACACTAGTGGTGAAAAGCTAAAACTGTGAAGTGGAAAAAATACATAAAAAATTTAAAACTAAATTCTTCACATATCATAGGTTAAAAAATAGACATATCAGGTTAGGCTAAAGCAAAATGATGTGTCTCTTCATGACAAGGATTTTATATTTAATTCAAAAGAAATAGGAAGAAAGCCCATTGACTAATAATAGTAAACATCATAAGGAGACATTTTGATAAGTCACTTTACCCTTCAATCATTGAAAAGGATAGATAATGATTTGTGATACCAGAAAAAGACAAGGAGATATAGAAATGAAGAATAATATCTCAATGATATCTTATTCTTAAAGGATGCCAATTATGCCACGTATATGCTGCCTAAATACTGTGGTTTAGTGCTTTTTTTTTTAAAGAGCTGTGTTCTAAATTGTGTTTACCTAAAACACAAAAATGTTACAAAAACACCAAATTAATGTTAATGTGTTTTGAGAAAACAGCCTAGACCCCACACACTCTTATAAGCATTTGAATTTTACTTAGACTGAAAAAAATCTCTCCTACATTCTACCAATCTGACATACTGCATATGCATAGTTCCTGTAATTTTAAAAAGAAATTTGCATTCAAGATATAATGTAATATCTAGACATTAAATTTCAAATATTATTTCAAGCTTTCTGATCATACATGCACTATTTCTTCTGGTTTAAGGCAGTAGTTTAATCCATGGTGGTTTTATTTATTTATTTATTTATTTTACTATATGACAATTTTCTCAGAATATATTGTTTGACTCACTAGTTCTGTGATATAAGAACCTATTATATCACAGCATTCTCATATTAATTTTGATCAAAAAACACTTGGAAGACAAGTTAAACTGGTATCCCTAGTACAGTACTACTCAAAGCTTCAATGTTCTAAGCTCTATTATGAATTTGCATATGGACAATATGGCATACTACAGTCGAAACATATTGACAATGGAATTGTATTACTACAAGAGGAATATTGCAAACATAACATTTTACACACACTGAGATGTTTTGTTGAAAATTTTGTGTGCACTTAATTCTAGAAATATCAGGGAGAATTTTTTTAAAGATAATTTACAAGAATATAAATACAGATAGGTATCCATGAACAGTGCCTAGATAGAGGGAATATTCAATAGGAGGCATATATAATTTTCTGATTTTTTGTTTTAAATATCATTATGTGTACGTATTCATAGTGAATAAGTTCATGGAGCCATTCTTAAAACCTTAACACACTATGGAAGTAAATGAAATCCTCAGAAAAACTCTGCCTCAATTACAGTACTATTAGATCCTTCTCAGGAAGCAAAGTGAATGTTTTCATGGTTATCAATTTTCTAATTCAATATGTTTTAAAGTTATCTTATTGAACTTTGGTAACAAGTCATACATTTTTTAAACAATGGTATTTGGTGGTGTTTTTTAATTGTTTCCATTCAATGGCCATTTGGAAACTAATTAGCTTGCGATAAATAAGTTATTCAAGGAAATGAATGAGAGGCAATTAAAATTGAATTCATGCTTTTGGTTTAATATTCACATGTTAAGTTAGTGCTTCTCACCAAACTTGAATGCACATTGTGATCCTCTGGGCTCATTTATTTATTTATTTATTTATTTATTTATTTTTTTTTGGGCATATCTTTTTTTTTTTTTTTTTTTTTTTTTTTACGTTTACATAGGGTAATGATGTTTCTTTTTTTTCCCTTCCCCCCCACCCCTCCCACCCTTTTCCCTTTATACAGTCCTTCTTTACTTCATTCTTACCGCTCTCCTTAGCCTAACTCTAAACCTAACCCTAAACCTAATGCTAACCCCTCCCACCCCCATTATATGTCCTCATCCGCTTATCAGCGAGATCATACGTCCTTTAGTTTTTTGAGATTGACTTATCTCACTTAGCATGATATTCTCCAATTTCGACCATTTGCCTACAAATGCCATAATTTTATCATTCTTCATTGCGGAGTAATATTCCATTGTATAAATATGCCACAGTTTCTTTATCCATTCATCAACTGAAGGGCATCTAGGTTGGTTCCACAATCTGGCTATGGTGAATTGAGCAGCAATGAACATTGATGTGGCTGTATCTCTGTAGTATGCTGATTTTAAGTCCTTTGGGTATAGACCAAGGAGTGGGATAGCTGGGTCAAATGGTGTTTCCATTCCAAGCTTTCTGAGGAATCTCCACACTGCTTTCCAGAGTGGCTGCACTAATTTGCAACCCCACCAGCAATGTATGAGTGTTCCTTTTTCACCACATCCTCGCCAACACCTATTGTTGCTTGTGTTCTTGATAATCGCCATTCTAATTGGGGTGAGATGAAATCTTAGGGTAGTTTTGATTTGCATTTCTCTTATTACTAGGGATGTTGAACATTTTTTCATATATCTGTTGATTACTTGTACATCTTCTTCTGTGAAGTGTCTGTTCATTTCCTTAGCCCATTTGTTGATTGGATTATTTGTATTCTTCGTGTAGAGTTTTTTGAGTTCTTTATAGATTCTGGAAATTAGCGCTCTATCTGAGGTATGGTTGGCAAAGATATTCTCCCACTCTGTAGGCTCTCTCTTCACATTTCTGATAGTTTCCTTTGCTGAGAGAAAGCTTTTTAGTTTGAATCTATCCCAGTTGTTGATTCTTGCTTTTATTTCTTGTGCTATGGGAGTCCTGTTGAGGAAGTCTGATCCTAAGCCAACAAGTTGAAGATTTGTACCTACTTTTTCTTCTATAAGATGCAGGGTCTCTGGTCTGATTCCGAGGTCCTTGATCCATTTTGAGTTGAGTTTTGTGTAGGGTGAGAGATAGGGGTTTAATTTCATTCTATTGCATATGGTTTTCCAGTTTTCCCAGCACCATTTGTTGAAGAGGCTATCTTTTCTCCATTGCATATTGTTGGAACCTTTGTCTAGTATGAGAAAATTGTATTTATTTGGGTTTGTGTCCATGTCCTCTATTCTGTACCGTTGATCTACCTGTCTCTTTTGGTACCAATACCATGCCGTTTTTGTTACTATTGCTTTGTAGTAGAGTTGAAGATCTGGTATTGCAATACCCCCTGCTTCGCTCTTGCTACTGAGGATTGCTTTAGCTATTCTAGGTTTTTTATTCTTCCAGATGAATTTCATAATTGCTTGCTCTATTTCTGCAAGGTACATCATTGGGATTTTAATTGGAATTGCATTGAATCTGTATAGCACTTTAGGTAGTATAGCCATTTTGACGATATTAATTCTGCCTATCCAGGAACATGGGAGATCTTTCCATCTTCTAAGGTTTTCTTGAATTTCTTTCTTTAGTGTTCTGTAGTTCTCATTGTAGAGGTCTTTCACCTCTTTTGTGAGATTGATTCCCAAGTATTTTATTTTTTTCGATGCTATTGTGAATGGGGTAGTTTTCCTAATTTCTCTTTCTGAAGATTCATCACTTATGTATAAAAATGCATTGGATTTATGAGCATTGATCTTGTAACCTGCTACTTTACTGAATTCACTTATGAGTTCTAAAAGTTTTCTGGTGGAATTTCCAGGTTCCTCTAAATATATAATCATGTCATCAGCGAACAGGGATAGTTTGAGTTCTTCTTTTCCTATTCGTATCCCTTTAATTTCTTTGGTTTGTCTGATTGCTCTGGCTAGAGTCTCAAGGACGATGTTGAATAGAAGTGGTGAAAGAGGGCATCCCTGCCTTGTTCCAGTTTTTAGGGGGATCGCTTTCAGTTTTTCACCATTTAGAATGATATTAGCCATGGGCTTAGCGTAGATTGCCTTTATAATGTTTAGGAATGTTCCCACTACCCCAATTTTTTCTAGTGTTTTGAGCATGAAGGGATGCTGTATTTTATCGAATGCTTTTTCTGCATTTATTGAAATAATCATGTGATTCTTAACTTTAAGTCTGTTGATATGGTGAATGACATTTATTGATTTCCGAATGTTGAACCAACCTTGCATCCCTGGGATAAAACCCACTTGATCGTGGTGCACTATCTTTTTAATATATATTTGTATGTGATTTGCTAAAATTTTGTTGAGAATTTTTGCATCGATGTTCATTAAGGATATTGGTCTGAAATTTTCTTTCCTCGATGTGTCTCTGTCTGGTTTAGGTATCAGGGTGATATTGGCTTCATAGATCGAGTTTGGGAGGGTTCCCTCCTCTTCTATTTCATGGAATAGTTTGAGGAGTATTGGAATGAGCTCTTCTTTAAAGGTTTTGTAGAACTCGGCTGAGAACCCATCTGGTCCTGGACTTTTCTTTGTTGGTAGGCTTTTGATGACCTCTTCTATTTCATTGCTTGAAATTGGTTTATTTAGGTTGTGTATGTTCTCCTCGTTCAGTTTAGGTAATTCATATGTCTCTAGAAATTTGTTGATGTCTTTGAGGTTTTCTGTTTTGTTGGAGTATAGATTTTCGAAATAGCTTCTAATTATGTTTTGTATTTCACTCATGTCTGTTGTGATGTTTCCTTGTTCGTTCCGAATTTTAGTAATTTGAGTTTTCTCCCTCTTTATCTTTGTTAGTGTGGCTAAGGGTTTATCAATTTTATTTATTTTTTCAAAGAACCAACTATTTATTTTGTTAATTTTTCCAATTGTTTCTTTTGTTTCGATTTCGTTGATTTCGGCTCTGATTTTAACTATTTCCTGTCTTCTACTACTTTTGGTATTGGTCTGCTCTTCTTTTTCTAGCGCTTTGAGCTGTAGTGTTAAGTTGTTTATTTGTTGATTTCTACTTCTTTTTTTGAATGCACCCCATGAAATAAATCTTCCTCTAAGTACTGCTTTCATAGTGTCCCAGAGATTTTGATATGATGTGTCTTTGTTCTCGTTTACTTCTAAGAATTTTTTTATTTCCCTCCTGATGTCTCCTGTTATCCATTCATCATATAATAGTGTATTATTTAGTCTCCAAGTATTGGAGAAGTTTCTGTTTTTTATTCTGTCATTTATTTCTAATTTCAATCCATTATGATCTGATAGAGTACAAGGTAGTATCTCTATCTTCTTGTATTTGCTAACAGTAGCTTTGTGGCATAAAATATGGTCTATTTTAGAGAAGGATCCATGTGCTGTTGAGAAGAAAGTGTATTCGTTCTTTGTTGGATGGTATATTCTATATATGTCCGTTAAGTCTAAATTGCTGATTGTGTTGTTGAGATCTATAGTTTCTTTATTCAATTTTTGTTTGGAAGATCTATCCAGTGGTGAGAGAGGTGTGTTAAAATCGCCTAGTATGATTGTGTTGTGGTCTATTTGATTTCTGTAATTGAGAAGGATTTGTTTGACGTACGTGGATGAGCCAATGTTCGGGGCATCGATATTTATGAGTGTTATGTCTTGCTGATTTATGCTTCCCTTAAGCAGCATGTAATGTCCTTCTTTATCCCTTCTGACTAGTTTTGGTTTGAAGTCCACATTATCTGAGATGAGGATGGATACTCCAGCTTTTTTGCTGTGTCCGTGTGCATGGTATGTTTTTCCCCATCCTTTCACCTTTAGTCTATGGGTGTCTCTTTCTATGAGGTGAGTCTCTTGCAGGCAGCATATTGCTGGATTTTTCTTTTTAATCCAATCTGCCAGTCTGTGTCTTTTGATTGATGAATTCAGGCCATTAACATTCAGGGTTATTATTGTGATATGATTTGTATTCCCAGTCAATTGACTCATATTTGTTTTTGGCATGATTTGGTTTCTCCTTTATTTGGCTATTCCTTTAGGCTAGCACATCCTGTTGCTGATTTGCATCGTTGTTTTTCATCTCTTCCTCATGGAATATTTTGCTGAGAATGTTCTGTAATGCTGGCTTTCTTTTTGTAAATTCCTTTAGCTTTTGTTTATCATGGAAGGATCTTATTTCATCATCAAATTTGAAGGTAAGTTTTGCTGGGTATAAGATTCTTGGTTGGCATCCGTTTTCTTTCAGGGCTTGGTAAATGTTGTTCCAGGCCCTTCTGGCTTTTAGGGTCTGGATTGAAAAATCTGCTGATATTCTTATTGGTTTCCCTCTGAATGTAATTTGATTCTTTTCTCTCGTGGCCTTTAATATTCTGTCTTTATTTTGTATGTCAGGTATTTTCATAATAATGTGCCTTGGTGTGGGTCTGTTGTAATTTTGTATGTTTGGAGTTCTATAAGCCTCTTGTATTTGGTTTTCCATTTCATTCTTCAGATTTGGGAAATTTTCTGATATTATTTCATTGAATAGGTTGTTCATTCCTTTGGTTTGTTTCTCTAAGCCTTCCTCAATCCCAATAATTCTTAAATTTGGCCTTTTCATGATATCCCATAATTCTTGTAGATTCTGTTCATGATTTCTTACCATCTTTTCTGTTTGGCCAACTTTGCTTTCAAGATTAAATAATTTGTCTTCAATGTCTGAGGTTCTGTCTTCCAGGTGCTCCATTCTATTGGTTATGCTTTCTATGGAGTTTTTAACTTGGTTTATTGTTTCCTTCATTTCAAGTATTTCAGTTTGGTTTTTTTTCAGTATCTCTAACTCTTTATTGAAATGATCTCTTGCTTCCCGTATTTGGTCTTTTAACTGTTGATTGGTGCGATCATTTAATGCCTGCATTTGCTCTTTCATCTCCTCCTTCAATGCCTGCATTTGCTCTTTCATCTCCTCATTTGCTTCCCTGATCGTTTTAATTACGTACATTCTGAACTCCCTTTCTGACATTTCTTCTGCTGTGCTGTCATTGGGTTTTATTGATGTAGTATCTAGGTTTGTTTGGGACATTTTCTTCCCTTGTTTTCTCATATTGGTCAGTTGTCAGTGGGACCCTGAGATATTGCAGTTTTCCGCTATTGGCTTATAGTGTCCCGGTAGATTTCCAGTGTATCACCTCCCAGCCTTCAGTAGCCTGATGTCTTGGAGGAATCTGATAAAGCAGCGTATCCGAAGAAAACTGCCCCTAGCCCCCTACTGGTTCCACGATTTGGAACTGGCTCTGTGCTGCTGAAATGCTCTCACTGTGGGCCTGCACCGTGCAGCTGGCCGTGTGGGAGGAGCTCACTGCCGGAGTGTGGAAGGCTACCTTGGGAAGACTCTAGCTGCCCTGCCTGGCTCCGATAAGCCACCTCTATCTGGGCCTGCCACCCGGGCCGAGCTTTACCCAGTGGGCAGACTCACCCGTGGCTCTATTTCAGTCCCAGTCTCTCAATGCCTCCCCTTCTTAACTCCTGGGTTCTGGAGCGACAGGGGGTGCAGTCTCCCTCTAGGCCGCCATCTTGGATCGCCCCGAGAAGAGAGCCTGCAGCCGGAGTGGGCAGAGCCGCCTGAAGAGGTGTCTGGCTTCCCTGCCCTGATCCCAGAGGCTGTTTGCGGATCGAGGCTCTCCGTTGGTTCGGGGGCTTGTGGCTGGTTCTATGTAGAAAGTCTCTCACTGGGAGGTCAGCTCTGAGAGGCTAGCCTTGAACGGCACCTCCCACCACAGGGGTCCAGACTACTTGGGGAAGTCTCTGGCTGCCCTGTCTGGACCCTGAATCTGCTTGCGTGCCAGAGTACGCTGAGCTGCACTGGCTCCGGGACTCGGAGCTTGTTCTGGTCAGAAAGGCTCTCACCAGCGGGCCAGTTTTGTTCTGAGAACCTGGAGAAGCTGGCTGTGTGGGCGGGGCCCACCGCCGGAGTGCGCAGGGCTGCCTGTGGATGACTCTAGCTGCCCTGCCCGGCTCCGATAAGCCACCTCTATTTGGGCCTGCCCCCCGGGCCGAGCTTTACCCAGTGGGCAGACTCACCCGTGGCTCTATTTCAGTCCGAGTCTCTCAATGCCTCCCCTTCTTAACTCCTGGGTTCTGGAGCGACTGGGGGTGCAGTCTCCCTCTAGGCCGCCATCTTGGATCGCTCCTCTGGGCTCATTTAAAAACAGCTTGCCATGTCTCACTTTTACAGAGATTCTGATTCTATAGGTCTAAGATGGATCTCTTAAACTGAATTGTTCTAAATGTTCCACATCATTCTAAAATTTTTGATTCATGGGAATCCTTTGCTAGACATGATAATAATTATTAGGTTAGAATTATATCATCAAGTTGGCTGATTACTTTCTTTTTCCAGTGAGACGGGTACTTTGGCAGTGTTACTCTTTCACAAGGTAGATTCAAAAAAAGAAAAGTATGGCAGTTATATATTTCCTGGAAATAGAAAACTAATTCAATTTTAGTCATGATAAAAATTAAAAAGAAAAAGCACAAAGCATCTTGTTTACTAATGACTAACATAATTCAAGGGAGAAAATACGGTATCTTTCCTTATTCATTTCAAGGTGATGTCCCAAAAAGAAAAGAGATTTACAAGAGAAAAGTCTAATGCATTTATTTAGTAAAAGTTCTTGACATGGGAGCCTTCAGAAATACATTCTCAAAGATCCAGGAAAATGACAGTTTTATTCTAAGACTCATGAAAGAGGTGAACAGCTGTAGAGAAACATGACTAGACAAAAAGGTACATGATCTAATTGTAACAAACCAGGAGATACTCAATAAGGTCTGTTTGTTCAGATTCTTTTCTGGTTCTTTGTATAACATATCTTACTCCCAGATGTGAATAGGACATTGGTCACTTGAGGGTCTTCAGGAGAAAAGGAATGAACTAAGGGTTATAGTCCTAGGTTTGATGCCTTATTGCAGAGGGAAGAAATTTTAGTTTCTATGATCCACTTCAGGGGACAGAAGGGAGGACAGGAAAAAGAGAAACCTCATTGTTTATGTGTTTTTGTCAGTTCCTGTCAGCTGAAAGTACCCAGTTTGCTAAGGTGCCATGTTACAGAGTAACATTTCTTGCTCTCCACCAATACTGAGACATTAAGAACAAGTGAAATTGATGCTGAATTTTTTCCCTCAAGAATGACTCCCAAAAAGGAAATTCCAAATGGTTTGATTTGTATTCCCCAAATCTCAAGTTATGTTCTGTTTGCTCTTGATAAATATTCACACAAATTCATTTAATAAATATTTGATATTAGGCATTGTGCTTAATTCTGGCATACGAAGATGGAAATGAGATCCCTCTATCTTCAAAGTAATCAGTTACCAAACTCTAGTTACAGTCAGCCCTTGTGTTTTGGTACTCTGATATCCAGTGAGTTAATTGGTATGGTGGCTAGTGACCCTAATACACATTTAATAAATGGGTATGTTTAGATTTTTATTCTAGTAGAAGTATTAGTAACTTTTTAAGGTTGGTCCTACTTTATAGTTCTGTTTCTTTGAGGCTTCTTTGTTTTCTTCAGTGGCGTTGGGGAAACCTGCCTTAAAGGAATTAAAGTGCCCTTTTCTCTAACTAAGGAACAAAAGCAGACCTTGATTTCACCAGGTAATTATGTTATGTTACCTGCCTTTCACGAAGGCAGTGTAGGTTTGATCTTTGTGTTTTGAATTAGAAATAGGTATTTAAAAGAGAGCTATTAACTTCCAAGGAATAGAAAATTCCATGGATAATAGACTGCTGCAACCATTATAATCTCACATTTGTCAGGTGTACAAATTAAGTTCACATATCTTGACATTTTATATATGCATTGCTACTTCATAGGAAGACAGAAACAAAGGGAAAGAAGAACAATATAACAAGAATTATTTTAGTATTAGCAATACATTTTGCATAATGGTTCAATAATGTACCTGAATTGTTTGTGGAGATTTTTCTTTCACTTTCATTGGTGTATTTTGTAGCAAACTTATATGCAATTATTTATTATATCTTTGAATTGTAATTCAATCTTTTAAAGACATACATATATGTTTGTGTGAATGTTTATACATATATGTTTATATATTTGTAAATTTATCCATATGAGGTTGTTTTCCTTATCCATTAGCTACTCATCATATTCTCTTTATTTACTCTGAGTAAGGGAATGCATAAGACTAATAGTAATAGTAAGAAATATCATTTATTTGACTGGAATCATTCAATCCTTTTCCAAGAATTCATTTGAAAGAGCTAAATAAACTAAACAAGATTTTTTATCTGTAATTTTGAAAAGGTTTTATGAGTTTTCCAATTTGCTATTCAATAACATACTGAGTTTCTATAGCAATTACATAAGAAAACACAGCACTAGTGTTATAGTACCTGAAGAAAGAAAGCTGTTGCTTAGGCACACAAAAACATCTTTAAATTAGACAACGACTTCTCTTATACCATGTTACATACACAAGTAGAATTTCGATAGTCTTTCCTGGAGAATGATTACCTCCATATCTGTATCTCTCTCTCTCTCTCTCTCTCTCTCTCTCTCTCCCTCTCTCTCTCTCTTCTCACTCATTTAAAAGAAATTGGCTAGATACAAAATTTATACATTAGGATAAAATATATTCATTACTAAATGTGCAGCTGCTCTTCTTGGTTAAAGGATTCTCTCACTATTAGTTTAATAATTAACTTATAATCAGTCACTACATGTGGAAGAACATACGGATATATACAGAATGTTGGAAAAGCAAGTTATGGACCATTTAATTATATTTCAAACAGATATTTTTAATGTAAAATAATAATGATAGTGGTTAAAAAATTGAGATTTGTTTAATATAAAGGAGAAACAGTATCAAAGTAGAATAATTTATGGAAAGAAAGGGAAAACAATTATGTTATCAACTTGATAGAGGAATAATGAATTTTAGATATATTTGAATTTGGCTGAATTGACTTTTAAAAGATGAACTTTATATTTTAGAACAGTTTTATATTTATAAAAAAATGAGAAGATAATATAGTGAGTTCCTGCAGACTGAACATACATTTACCTCAATACTAATATTTTATATCACTGTGTTACATTTATTACAAAATAGTGAACCCATATTGATACATTATTATTAACTAAAGTTCACACTTTTTGCAAACTTACCTACTTTTTTTCCAAATATCTTTCATCTATTCTAGAATCCCACACAAAATATCATATTACTTTTAGTTGTCACATATCCTTAGTTCCCTCCTATCTGTGACGTTCCTCGGGATTTCCTTATTTACTACCATGTTGGTAGTTTTGGGACATAATTATCAGGTATTTTGTAGACTATGCCTCCACTACAATTTGCTTGATTTTTGTTTTCATTATTTTACTGTGGTTATATCTTTTGGGATAAACTCATGAAGTTGAAGAACAATTCAAATGATATATAAAAACTACACCCCATTAACAGGACTTAATGTTTTTTCCCTGACTTGATCATCTGGCTGATGATCAAGTAGTAGTAGTGCTTGTCACATTTGTCACCCAAAAAGTTATTTTTTTTTCCCTCCTACCCATAGGTCTGTAGTACTCTATGGAAGGAAATCATTACGTGCAGCTCACATTCCAGTAGTGGGGAGTTATGCTGCCCTCTTAAAAGGAGAGTATTCACATAATTTTTTGTAATTGTTCTGCCAGAAGAGATTCCCTAACTACCTTGTTTACTTATTTAATCATCAGTTTGTATCCATATGCACTTATACATATTTATTATATAACTTGAGCTATGATCCATACTACTTTACTTATTATCTCTCTTTCATATTATTCAAGTTCTGACCAGACTATTTTTTCCTAGGATCTTTGGTTCCTTTAAGTGGAGTATTATACTAAAAACCAGTACAGTGTTAAGTGTGCTAAATGCTCCAAAGGTGGTGAGGCTTCTAGGTTCTTTCAGCTGATAGAGCAAGGACATATATGTATTTGTATGTCCAGTTAAAAATGAAACCACACTTTTGTCTTCAATTTGAGTCCATTACTACATAGATTATTCTAGCCTTATTTTGTACCTCAGGAGAATCAGCCTGTCATCATTAACCATAAAATCACCTAATTTTTAAATTCCAGTGTACATGTAAAGTAGCACTGCAATTACTATCCTGGAGCACCTTGGAAAGCAATTTTATCAACTAGAGTATAATACTTAAGTGCAGTTTCTTGTCTTTTAGTGTTACAGATTTTATTCATTTCTAAGGTCAATTAGATCAGCACTTTTTCTCACTCTTTTTTTCCAGTGAGATCGTTTCATACATTTTAATATAGGTAGATTCTTTTGACACAGTATGAATCTCATTCCGGGGTTCCTTGACCTCTTAAGTGCATTTTTTTAAGTTGCATACATTAAGACTTACGTTTTGTGCTTTCAAGTTCTGTGGATTCTGATAAATGCATAGTGTCATGTGTCCTACCATATCATGTAGAATAGTGTAACTGTTCTAAAAGAATCCTCTGTGTGTCACCAATTCAACTCAGTCCCTCACCCACTGGGTCCCAACTGTGGATTACATTATGTGTTCTGTAAGTTTGTCTTTTCCAAATATCATAAAACTGGAATCATATCATATGTAGCATTTTTGGATAGCTTCTTTCAATTAGCAATATGTATTTAAAGTTCATTCTCATCTTTTCTTGGTTTAATAGCTTATGTATTTTTATTGTTGAATAATATCCTATTATATAGATGTACTAAAGATTTGTTTTCTTTTACTTACTGAAAGTCTTGATTGCTTCCAGATTTTGATTATCATGGATAAGTTTACTATGATCATTCATAAATAGATTTGTTATTTTTTATAGTTTATTGGTGCTGCATAATCATACATAATGGTGGAATGTGTTGTTACATATTCATACATGCACACAGTGTAACAATATAATTTGGTCAGTATTTCTCCTTTCACACCCTTTCTTCCTTCCTCTAGTCACTTTCCTTTAATCAAAAGGTCTCCCTTCAATTAACTTATTCAGATTAACTATTTTTTATTGTGTGAATTTTTGTAATTTGAATTTTTCAAGAAAATGATCCATTTTACTTAAGTTGCCAAATTTATGGGCAGGCAAAAAGGTTTTCATATTTTTCGTTTCTTATCCACTTGGCAATGAGATCTGTAGTGACTAATAATTTTATTTCTGAGAGTTTATGTCTTCTTTCTTTTGTTCTTATCTATCTGGAATAGAGTTTGTCAATATTATGAACCTTTTAAACAAATACCTTTTGATTTTGTATTTCATACATGTATAGTAATTTTTACTTTCACAATATTCAAAAGGTAACTATGTACACATACATGACTAGCATCACAAAAAGCTATATAAAAACTCCTCTGTCCAGAAAGTTAACATTGTGCCTTTTCACAGAGAATCATCATTTCTTTCTGGAGAATACCTGCTTTTAGGTAATCACTCATCTTTTTTTTTTCCACTATCAATTGGGGCCATGCAGTCTGTGCATTTTTAGGTGTAATATGTTTCACTTAGCATATTTGACATTCATTCATGTTGTCAAATATGACAATAGTTCATTCCCTGATTCCTGAGTAGTATTCCATTGTACAGATAAACCATAATTTGTTTATCCTTTCATCAGCTGATGGACATTTGGGTCATTTCCAGTTTAGAGCTATGAATAAACACTTTATAAACATTAATGTATAAGTATTTTAATATGCATTTTATTCTTTTCTGGGCAAATACTTAAGAGTTTTAATTTCTGTATTATATGATAAATATGTACTTAACTGTGTAAGAAAATCTTCAGAAATTTCTCAAAATGGTTGGGAAACATTTTGCATACCCACCGTTAAGGGAAGGATGTTCTAGTTACTCTAAATCCAGTTAGTCATTGTGCATCATAAACTTTAGAAATTTAGACTTCCTGTTGTGTACATAATAGTCTCTCATTGTGACTTTACTATGTATTTTCTTGCTAACTAATGATATTGAAAATCTTTCCATATGCTGATTAACAATTATTATATCATCATTATTTGAAGTGTCTCTTCAAGTCTTTTCCCATTTTGTGTTTTTATGGTATGTTGGTTCTTGTTAGATAGAGATACAGAGATAAATGTATATATAAATAGATAATGGATGGAGAGATGGAGAAATTTAATTTCTTTGTCCTTTATATATAGTAGGTATGTATTTTTAGCTTAATTTTCATTTTCTTAATAATGTCTTTCAGAGAGCACAAGTTTTCATTATTGTTATTATGCTTATTTTACATATCACACTTTTTTGATGTCCAATTTAAAAATGCCTTATATCCGATGTTTTTGTCAGATTTTTTGTTGCTGTAACTAAAAGGAACCAACCAGAACAACTGTAGAGTAGGAAAAGTTTATTTGAGGGCTCATGGTGTCCGACTCCTCAATCCTTAGACAGCCAGCTCCATTCCTCAGAGCTCCAGGTGAGGCAGAACAACATGAAAGAAGAATGTGGCAAGGGAAGCAGATCACATAAAGATCAGGAAAGAGAGAGAGACTCCACTCATCGGATACAAATTTATATCCCAAAGCCACGCCCCCAATGCCCCACCTCCTCCAGTCACACTCCACCTGCCTTCAGTTACCACTCAATTCCATCAGGTGGTTAATTCACCGAGTTAAGGTTCTCCTAACCCAATTATTTCTCTGAACCTTCTTCAATTGTCTCACAGTTGAGGTTTTGGGGGACACCTCACAACCAAACTGTAACAATCCACTTTGGAAATATGATTGCTGCAAGTTGAAGAATTTTTGTATTGAGCTATGTCTATGACCCTCTCCAAGTTAATGCTTGTAAGTGGTATGAAGTAAAGATGAGCATTTGGCTTCTCTATATAGATAGGCAGTTGTTTCAGCATCTTTTGTTGAAAAACAGTCTTACTTTACTGGCACTCTGCCAAAAATCAATTTACCATTTATGTATGGGTCTATTTCTGGACTCTCCACTGTGCTACATTGATCTATATATTTTCTGGATGATGAAAATAGTGTACTCATCATTTATGCAGGCCATTTTGAATATTTCTTATTGCTAATTTTTAGCTTTATGTGGTACAGGTATTCCCTAATTTTGCAAATTTTTTCCTTAATGTCTTATATTTGTGATGGTACATATATATTTTATTTATTACTGAATTTTATTTTAACTTCCAATTTTCTGTTGCTCATGGTGGTTGGCCCAATTCATTTTCCATACAAACCTTCTATCCTGTGACTGTTATAAACTGCTATTAGAGTATGCATATTCTAAGAAATGCGTGTGTACTTTTCTGAAATGTTATTTCTTGTTTTTTAATCTGTGTATCATTAATTCTTTTTCTTGACTTGTTTCTCTCATTATGACCAGAACTGTGTTAAGGAGCAGTCATGAGAGCAGATGCCCTTGACATTTTTCAGGTAGTGGGGGTACCATTTTTGTACTTTACCACAAAGTATTATGTGATCTACAGTTTTTACATAGATATATTTTTATCAAGCTGAACATATTCTTTTCTTTTCTTGAGAATTTTTATCAGGAATAATTGTAGCATTTGTTAAAGTAATTTTCCTTCTTCTGTAGAGATAGCCTAAGTTGTTTCTCCTTTTTTCTATTACATTTTATTATGTTAATTCATTTTTATGTAGTGAACCAACCTTGCATTCCTAGAATAAGCTTACATACATGCACTTGGTATTATTTTGTAAAGGATTTATGGTCATGTTCAGGTGTCAGAAAAGTTTTATAAACTTATTTATTCATTGTGATCACTGTCACAGTCTATTTCCATTGCCTGTGTTGTGTCTTTTTATAATTTTCCCTGGTCAACCTCACTATGACATCAGCATGTATCTTAACAACCCCTGCTGGAAGTATGGGAATCTTTTTGCTCTGAAAATCTCAAAGTTGTATTATGCTCCCAGTTATTTTTCACATTTAGTCGTAAACCATTCTTACAATTGTTTCCACAAACAACTCCTCCTCTAATCAGACAGACACTCATGAAGTCAGATGATTTATTTATTCAAGACCTTTCTTAAGTTTGCACATTATTTTGTCCCCAAATTCTGTTCTTTTCCCTAGTTTGTTATTATTGTCTTCCATTCTACCAGATCTATTCAGTTGTTATGAATGTATTAGCAAAATACTAGATTCTTAACCATTCTAAATGTTCTAAGCCCAGTTGAAAATTAAAGTTGTTTTGTATCAAATATAGCTTTGAAGATGGAAAATCATGTTTTTTAAAAAAACCCTGCCTATACAATGTTAAACAAATGAGGCTGCCTGAAGCTTCAATATATAAGTAACAATAAATATGATGAGATTGAGAGAGTAACTTAATCCAATCTGAAATATTAAATTTATTTATTTAAATTATTTTGTCATTGATATGAATAAAAGCTAAAACATCTGTAGAATGTACTAGTTTGATGCCCTGAACATCATGCAGATCTATTGCCTTTCCCTATGCTGCTGGTCAGACTCAAAACACTTCATGAACTAAGTGAGTCTAAACACTAAAAAGGTAACTGATGAAAAGAAGTACACTAAAGTGTAAACGTACCTAGAAGAGCCAGAATGCATAGATCCATGTGAAAGTTCATTGTTAGGTTTTAATTTTAAAATTAAAATTGCTTTCATTTTAAAATACCCTCTTAAATATGCTCTTAGTCCATTTCCGTTGCTATAACAGAAATACCTAGACTGAATAATATTTGAGAAAAAGAGGTTTATTTTGGCTCATGGCTTGGACAGCTGGGGAGGCTAAGGACATGGCGCTGGTATCTGCTCAGCTTCTTGTGAAGTCATTGTGCTGCTTCAACTCATGGCAGAAAGTGGGAGGGCAAGTGAACACATGAGAAAGAGAAAAAAACTGAACTCCATGATATCTAACCCATTACTAGTGAGAAAAGCACGAATTCACTCAGGAGGTTTCCATCCCTCAAGCCCAAACACCAACACTGCCACCTTGAGAAGTAAGGATCCAACATATGAATTTTGAGGGACACACCTAAACTCTAGAAGCAACAACTGTTCTATAGGAAGTTAAGTTTGTGCAAAATATAGAGTTTCTTAAAGTATAAAGTACTTATGAAAATAGAATAACATTTCGATCAAAAGCACTGGGACACAGAAATCTAAGACAAAGAATTAGAAACCATATGAGGCTATGAGACATGTTACTGCTGCCAACTGTCATTTCAAGTCTACACAAAGCCTGAATGTGTTACTGAACACTATTAAATTTTTAAACCACATTTGCACACAGAGATCATGTTTTCCCATCGTATTACCTTAAAAATACACAACGTTTATATATAATTGATGGTATTATTAGGAACTGGTGTGTAAGTCAACAAAAATTGTTATTCAGAATTTCAATGAGTTTTCCTGATGAGTGTTGAAGTACTATTTTTAATTTTGGAAGCAGTTGTTCCTCTTTCACTGAAGAGTTGTTGTGTAATAACTATTAGATTTCTGCACCTGGACATCTTTCTTTTCAAACAAACTACTTACCTTTTAGGGACATGGAAATGTTCAGTGTGCCAATACAAAATAGATTTTTTATAAATTTGATCGTGTGTTACTGTGAGAAAATTCTTGCTTTCTGATTCTGTCACAGTAAACATATTCACCTTTTTTATAAACTAATAAACGAACTGATATAGAACTACCCAAATCAACTTTGCATTAGTACAAGTTGTACATTTTTTATCATGTGTGACTCACAGTGGGAGGAAGGTTAAATCTCTTACTAGGCTATAGGCTTGAACCCCTGTAAGCACCTCATAAATTCTTTTCCAGTACTATGTTTGAATTGTACTCACAACATTGAAAGTATTTACACCTGGGCTGGTAAACTCTCTCTTATGCAATTTCTGTTCACTCAATAGATAATTCAAAATTTTTAAAACTTTGAGAAGCATTTTTTTTTATCCTGGACAATAGTTGAAAGTCTTCTTTTTTCTTATTTTTCTCTTCGTCTATGATTTTAACATTCTCCATAAGTATCTGAGTTCTTACAGTTCTGGGACTTTTCATGATGCCCTGGTGTAGAAATCATCCTAGATGCTATGATTCTATCTTCATCTCTGATCTTTTCCATTGAGGGTCTGTGTTCTTCTGTCTCTTAAATTACATATTGATTGAATTTATTCATTATTTTTGTCATTGAGATCTTTGCAAAGAAGTATATATACATTTAGTCCTGTGATTCTTGTGACCGTATACTCTCATGTTTTCTCCTTTGAGCATCGCTGTTACATTACTTTTTCATTTAAAGTAGTTTTATTCTCATAACGAAGATTCCAATAATTTTCCCTACAACTTGATTCTGATGAAATCTTCACTTCCTCAGATTTTCCATGAAACACAATTCAGATGGTTCAACGTTGAACATTCAGATACATGTGGTAGTGATGGGGAGATAGCTCAGTGTTAGTGAGTGGATTAAATCCCCAGTACTAGAGCAAAAATAAAAGGTACATATGATAGGTCAGTTCTTCAATGCTTAAGTTAAATGCAACATCGCATAATTTCAAAACAGAAATCTGGCAAATATCAAATAGAAAAATCTTTAATGGAAATAAATGAGACTGGGCATTGTGGCACATGCCTATAATCCCAGTGAATTGGGAGGCTGAAGCAGGAGTATTGCAAATTTGAGGCCAACCTCAATAACTCAGTGAGATGTTGTCTAAAAATAAAAAATAAAAAAAATAGAAGCATATGGAGATATAGTGCCCCAGGGTTCAATCTGCACTATCAAAAACTATAAAAAATGAAAATTAAAAAAAAGAAGTTGAGCTGGTATTCACTTTCATAAAGGTAAAGACATTTTGATCAGTAGGTTTCCTCTAGGATCAGAACTGACCTATCTGCCTCTATTTTGATTTATACTTGTACAAATATTGGTGTAACAAATGTGATGTAGCAGACCTGTTGAACAATTGTAAACACAAGAAAATGAAAACTTAGTTCTAAAAGAATAGTTTAAATTATTCTTTAGGCAATATATTCTCATTTATTTTTCAGCTAGTTATTTGCTGAATGAAATCATGCAACTATAAAAGAATTGCTAAGTTAATATATTTATCCGGACAAAAAAGTTACACTTTCAGGGAAAAAAACTAGTTTGCAAAATAAATTTAGGTCACAGAGAACTTAGTACACAAGCGATGCTGCTACACGTGGGCAGATGGAAGACCATATTCATCACCGGGACACACAGATAAGACCAGAGGTCATGCGATCCTTCCAAAAGGTTTAATTTGCATATGTTTAATGAGGTTCTCTCTTTTCAACTTAGTATTGACCAATGGATTTCAAGTAGAATAAAAGAAGAAACACATCTTTTTAAAATTAGAATTTTCTTATGCATAGTGGGACACACATACCAATTAAAATTTTTGTTGGCAGTTCCACATTTATTTTCAAAGTAAATGATTTAGATTTGTTTTTACAAAAAGAAGTAAATAAATTTCCATCTTTAAATCAGAACTGTTTATATATTTATATGCAAGTCGATTTTCTGCTAATCCTGTCATGGTGTTTCATGACAGTGAGATTTTCCTATAGAATAATTATTTTGGTTTTTAATTCTTCCCTCCTTTTATGAGTTCTGTTTGCTCAAGAAGTCAATGAAGAATTGGCATTATAATACCTATTAAAATTATTAAACTAAAAATTTTTTTGTGTGAGTGGTGTTGGGGATTAAATCCCGGGCCTTGTTAGGCAAACTCTCTGCCACTGAGCTATAACCCTACACGATGAAAACATTTTTTGCTCTCATCAAGGCAGTTCCCTAACCTAACTAGAATATTTTTTCTCTCCAAATATGCAATATATGCTCCAGCTATGCTTACAATATTTATCCTGTCTTCAGGCACAGTATTTGATGAATAATAGCACAGAATTGGAAATAGTGACCTCCACTCTCCTCTATTAATTACATATTTAAATCCTATAGTTTACTCTGGCAGCAATGACATATTTATAACTGTACACTCCTTTTTTTTTATACTACCAAGCATTCTTTTTTAAATGATCATTACTTGTCAGTATTTAAAATCTGTATTTTTAACATAAAGTCTGATTCTTGTGAAATTGGGCTATCTACTGCATCTGGCCCACCTTCCTACTGAATTTGCCCAAACCAAGTGACTGTCCCTGTTAGGACATGTGCACTGTACTTTATAAACTCAGGGTGCTGCTTCCACTCAATTTGTTGATGAACTCCCAGTGGCATTTGAGTTTGTAATCTTTAGTTTGAAACCTGTCTTTTCTCCACTGAGTTCTGGTCCAGCTTCCAGTTGCTCTTCAAAGATTTTCTGACATCTAGAGACAGGAGACCATTACTATTTCTGTCTGTCTCTTTTTTATTTAAAAGGCTAATTTAGAACCTAGCATAAACATGCTAGTTTAGCTAAATCTCAATCTCCCAGGTGGATTATAAATCCATTAGGCACATGGATCAATCTGTATGCCTGCCTTTTTAGTAGAATGCCCTGAACACATAATGATTTTTATCAGGGAGTCTTCTGTTTTGCACATGAATTAGTATCTAAGGAGGTTCTTCTGTATTTTCAAATAGAAATCAGTTTAACATTAATTTGCATTACACAGGTCTGGGTACTCCAGGTATATGTCTTTTTCTACAACATATTATGTCACTGCCTCATAAAATTGACAAGAAAACACTTGGTTGAATTTCAGGTAATCATGTTCAAGTAACTAGTTTTGGTTCCAATCAGTCAAGTTAAATATTTTCCAGTAGTTTGCAAGCTGAAGATTCAGGGGAAAAAAATGTAAGAAATTGCCACAGTTATCATTTTTGTCATTGAGAATTTGCCTTTGACATAGTACGATTCATACATACTATGGAAATGATACTCAAAATTCAGGGAGCATATAATACTCTCTGAAAATTGTAGTTGTGTTTTTTAGTAAATAGGATATGTGAGAGATGAAAAAATTAAACTATGTAGATGGTAGGAGTTGAAAACCTTAATTAGAGTTCAAATTGTAACTTCAGATTCTTCAAATACAGTTTAGATACTTTCTATACTATAAGGAATACATTATATTTATGCAAATTAGAGTTTATTTGATGGACACAGTGAAACATACTTGAGGACAACATTCTACTTATCTCCAAACTACTTCAGAATTACTTTAAAAGTGCTATTTAGCAATTTGGTTTTTCCAGTCTCACATGAATGAATACCATTTTATTTGTCCACCATTCTTCCTATTATATTATATTCACAGGAGTTTAAAATGTCTTCCTGGTACAAAAAGTAAATAACTAAAGATTCTGGTGCATTAAGACAACAGAGCTGAACTTTTTAGACTATTTTCAGTAAATCACACAGCATCACATTTCAACTTTAATTTGTGTAGTTACGTATTTCACTCATTTAATAATGGGGGAAAAAGTACAGTTTTAATAAATATTTCTTTAATTAAATAAGAATTACAATGTTCAGTCACTATGTATGCAAACTAATGGTAAATATTAGAGCTGGAAAATGATTGGTAACTTCAAAAATTTTGCATAACTTTTTTCTCTCCATTCCCCCTTGCAATATATTATAGTATGAATTATGTTAATGTTGATGAATTTTGCTGAAGTGGATTATTCTTTCCAACCTCTTATAAAAATTGATCTCTAAGAGAAAATATGAAGTTAAAATACTTGCTGGACAATTTTCAAAGAAAGAAAAACCACCATAAAGTAAGCCAAAAAGGAAGAGAGAAATCCAGAGGATAGGAATAAATTTGACCTGATGATATAGAACATACCTGGAGATGGAGTTCCCTAAGTTGATCTAGGAACTACATTCTGAGAGTTTCATTTCTGCACTGGGAAGAAAGATGTGACTTTTGCCATGGAAAGAATTATTGA
This sequence comes from Sciurus carolinensis, assembly GCF_902686445.1. Lineage (NCBI taxonomy): Eukaryota > Metazoa > Chordata > Mammalia > Rodentia > Sciuridae > Sciurus > Sciurus carolinensis. Next base: position 90,272,844 of record NC_062218.1, on the reverse strand, counting down.
AACTCTGTCCTCAAATTGTAGTCCTATGAGCCCTCTTCTTAATGAAGCTTCAAACTTGGCTTATAAAAATATTGCACAATGATTTTGTCTGTGCTCCCTCCCCAGGAGAAGACTTGTCAATCACTAGCACAGTTTCTAACTCTAGGTCGCATCCCTAAGATCACCCCAGCTCCCTTTAACAAGCCTGCCTGAGAAAGGTCAAGGCTGCCAAAAAAATGAACTGTTTCTTGGAGCCAATACTTGAAGATAGCACCCTGTCTTCAGTGCTATGGGGAAGGTAGAAACCTAGCTTTGATAAATGCTAGTTAGGTGGCCTGGACATGTGAAACTAGATCCTTTCCTGCTTTTTGTATGCTTCTACTCTGATTCTGCTCAAGCCCCTAGAGTTCCTTCTCCCTATTCCATCATTTTCTCATTAAAGCATCTAGTCATCTCTGCACCCACTCAAGTTTTCAGTTCATGACTGATCCTGTTCCCTTTTTGCAATGGTTTGTTGCTGACTAAAATCTGTCCTCACACATTCACTGGAGTGAAAGGCTTCATTTCTCTTTGACAAGGTCTTCACAAGAAATGAAGATGATGGAAGGTACAAGTGCTCATCACTCAGAAGTTCAAGAGGTGCCTAGGAGGTGGGTACCCCTGACTGAAAGAGGGAAAAAAATACAACACATCGGTAATGCAAATCTTTAAGCTGACAACTGTGAGAAATTACTAACCAGAATTTCATAACCCATCTTTTGCAGTATTTTTATTATTAAAATTAAACCTGCACAAGATTATTGCAAATTTAAAAAGTGGAATAAATAGTAATAAGCAAGCAAACATGAATAAAAAAGAAAAGCAGAATTGAAACATAAAGCAAAACTGAAAAAAAATCAAGGAGGAGGAAGAGGAAGAAATTATTAAGGACATTTTAATGACAAATATTAGAACAATTTTTGAAAATTCTAAAATAAGTTTATTTGCAAATTAAAGAGAAAAATTAAAATGAAATATAAAGAAATGTTGGACTAATTATAAAATGAGATAACTGGTAAAAGAATGATAGAGTATTTCCAAAATTGAAAATAAATCAACTATACCATGAATTTTTCAGTTTATTATCAGCAACATTTTCCACTTTTCTTTCAGCAGGATTTTCACATTTTTCTTTCAAACAGAAATTTAATTTTAATTTTTCAAATACTTAATTTATCAACCTAGACAAACGTCTCAGAAGAAGCTAATCCAGTCCCAGAGTTCAAAGACAGGGCTCATTTTTTCAAAGAAAAATTCCATGACAAAGCTAATTGATCTAGTTTAGGAATGAGACTATACCACAATTTGGCTCAGGGAGATAGGAGAAAAGTTCCATTGTCCTAACAGAAAAAAAGTTCATCTTTGATTGAATTATGCTGCACATAGATATTCTGCTTATATATTATATATAATACAGTATAATATAATGTTTATAATGATATATTGCATATTGATACACATTAGGCTATCATTGGAATGATCAGGAAGATGCACAAGGGCAAAATAAAGCAATGGAAAGGAAGTGGATATTGAAAACATGCACCTAAATGTATAATGAACCTATCCTGGAAAGTACATTACCTATAGACAGTTTTTTTTTTTTTTTTTTTCTATTGGTACTGGGTATTGGACCCAGAAGCACTTTACTCCTCTGTCACATCCCAGCCCTTTTTTAAATTTTTGTTTTTGCACAGAATCTCAACAAAATTGCTGAGGCTGTCCTCTTACTTGTGATCCTTCTACTTCAGCCTCCCCAGTTGCTGGGATTACAGGTGTGTACCACCATGTCTGCCGCCTAAGACTTTTTAAATCAAACTATTTGATTGTGATTTCAATTACCAAAAGTCTACATTCTAACCTATAGGTACTGAAATATAAAATTCGGTGAAGAAGTTAATAAAAATACATTAGACAAAATTAAAGAGAGCATAAAGTTTATGAAAAAACTATAAAAAGGATTATTATCACACATTAAAATATAGGACCTGGACATTAAAAATTCATATTTTTTAATAAGAGACAAGATACCACTATGTATTTTTAAGTATTATGTACAATATTTTATTCTATATTATGTCATACTCTTCCTATGTTTATATTTATTTCATCCCTTATATATTCTGTGTATGCACACAAACATGCCAAATATTAGAAATACTAAACAGATTGATAACCAAAATAAAAAGATTGAATGTTTGAGAAAGACATGAAATGAAGTACCATATTTTCACGGGTAGAAATGTCAAAATTTGTATCTCCTTGGCAAATTGTTCTCAAAATTCAAAGCAAAAATTACCCTTTACATTTCTCAATTTGAATTTGTTTACTCAGTGTACCATGACCCCATTATACTACATGCCAAATATTTTATGAAAAAAATAAATTCTGTCTTGAAAGTGAAATTGTGTTATAAATTATTGGAAATCTACTTCATATATTTGAACTGCTATGTAGTATTCAAATGCATACATTCATCTGAACATGCACAGATATGGAAAAACTTTGAGTATAGTTGCATAGATCCATTACAAATCACTTATACAAAATATATTTTTTAGAATGTTCTCAGCTATACTATATATGTGATCTTAAAACATATGTAGTGATATTACACATCAAGTTCAAAACTATAACCACTAAGGAGTAATGGAGCAAAGGGCACTCAGAAAATAAGCACAAAAATAACTGTAATGTTTGTTTACATTTAAATATATACCTAATGCATGAATGTTTTAACATTAAAAATTCTATATGACAGATATGTGGGTATTCATGATACTGGGTTTTTGTTCTTTTCTGTTATAAAAGCCATCAAAACAAAAATAAATATGCAGTGCAAGTTACACTTCTGTAATATTATAAAAGTAAATCCTGAGGTTTCATGGCATTTTAGAGTACTAGATAACATAGATGTATTGTCGATAGCATAGAAATAGTTACACTGTAGAGAGAAATTCTGTTGGTGACTTTGGACAGGTTGCTTAATATTTCAAATTTCCAGTTCTATATTTTAAGAAGTAAGCATTGACAGTGCTTGCCATGTAGAGTTGTTGGCAAATTAAATGAGACATCATACAGAAGTATTCTGCAATACAGAAGGCAATACACAAATATTAATTTCTTTCCCATCAAAAAATATTGTTTATTTTATTACTAATTTAGATGATAGGAGGAATTTCCTTTGCCTTAATTTTTGTTACCTGATTTATTAGTTATTCTCAAGATATTCTCATGTTTTGGGAAACCATTATTAAACATTAGAATTTTCAAGAAACCAACTTTAAACAGAATTTTCAAGGAACCAACTTTATACAGGTCAAAGAAATATATTTTAAGTGGTATAATTATTCTTTCATGGTAAATCAGCATGAATGAAAGATGAGCAATACTTTAATATTTGTTAAAATGTACATAACTTTCTAATGGGTTTCTTATGCTGTTTTTCTAGTATCTGAATACTACAGCTCTTTATTTCCTTATCTTCAATTTTCTTCATTTAGTTTATATTTTAATGTAATCTGTATTATATATTATATATTATGTATGTTATAGTACACACATTTGTACCTTTCCTTTAAAATAGTAGAAAAAATAAACAAGGTTTCTGATAATGGGAAGGTTTGTTAATGGCAACTTTCCTCCCTTTTCTCTGTGAATTGTTGGAGTTAAGGTATTGCTCCATACCACTGATGTTCAATAACTGGTTTTGAAATATGTTTTTTTACCTTTGAGAACTTGTCTTTTGTCAGTCTGATATACTTTGACTGATTTAATAATACATTGCCATGATGAGAGATAAGTGGCAAAAAGTATGTTAGAAGTGGGATCCAATACTGCATATTAAGGGACTTTCATTCTTATAGGCCAATTTTTATTTATGGTTGGATATGATTGTCACATCATATATCTTTCAAAGGAGATGATATTTTAACAATATTTTACTCACGTATACCCACACTCTCCCTTACCATCTCTCTTGTGAATTTGGAAACTGATTACCGAGGGAAGAATACTTAATTTTCAAGTATCTCTATTAGATGTTACCTAATGAATAAAAACTTAAATACAAAAAGTACATTGTATTGGGGGTATTTAGGATTGTAAATCCATGTCCTGATGTTGTAATGCAGTATCTGTATCCCATGGCTTTCTAGGAATTGTAATCTGCTTTGCCCCCTGAGTTAGAGATATAATTATGTTAACAGCTTTCCTACACAGGCACCATACATTGCCATTATGAAGCCTGCTTCATTTAATTAGCTTCATGTAGTAAATTAGCAGTTATAAGGACTGCTGGGTAAAAGGGGATCTCCATTTTCTCACCATTTACTTAATCCTCAGTCAATGTTAAGATTACTGCTCACTGAATATCCATAGTGAAAGCACCCTAACTTCCTTAGACGTTGTGATTCAGTATTTGTACGGATTTGGAACAAACAGTTTTCTCCGGATGCCCAAGAGTTAGGATTATTGAAACCCCATCTTGCTCCTGGTTGGAAACACACAGGAATGTAGAGAGACAATGCCCACGTGAATGAATTCTTTTTTCTTTCAAAACAGAAGTTAAAAAAAAAAAAAAAAAAACTTGATAAAAAGAGTACTATTAGCTAGGGAATAAATGGAAAGGCAGAATGATTCTTTTTAAATGTAAGTGCCTAGATTTTATTAGCATTTTAAAGAGAAGACCTTTTTATGTCTAGTGCTGGGTAGAAACACATAAAATTAAATTACATTATTATTTATCCCATTATTGGGCTTATAGTAGGCTGTGAAGATGACTTATAATTTCTGTATTGGTTGTGAGTGTGTACATGGTAGTTTATTATGGCTAAACTTTGTTAATTATTTTCAGAGTAGCAAAAACTAATAGTTTTAAGAAAAATTCATCAAAATTAGAGAACAAGCCAGGCGCAGTAGCACACGCCTGTAATCCCAGTGACTTGGGAAGCTGAGACAGGAGGATTTCAAGTTCAAAGCCAGCCTCAGCAATTTAGGGAGGCCGTAAGCAACTCAGTGAGACTCTAAAATACAAAAAAAGGGTGGGGAATGTGGTTCAGAGGTTAAGTGCCCCTGAGTTCAATCCCCAGTTAAAAAAAAAAAAAAAAAATAGAGGACTTGGGAAAAATGTACTCATTTTTCTAATACATAAAGGACATGGACATGGTAAGTATTTGAAATGTTAACTCATTATGGTATTCCACATAAGTTAATTCTGCAGTTGTAATCCACCAATGACCCAAGGTCCAATTTACACAGAAGTCAATACTATGGCAATGGGTTTTCACAAAAGGAAAAAAGCTTTATTGTGTGGCTAACCAGCAAGGAGGCCAGGAGCTATAAATTCAAATCTGTTTTCCAGATTTGTTGGTAGCAGAGGAATTTAAAGGAAGGGAATGGGGAAAATTTGCTTGTTGGTAGGATGGTCTGCCTCCTCACAGGGTGGTGCATTTGTGTTCCGCATAGGGGATTTTGAGCTTGGGATATCATTGACTGAATGAACCAGCTTCTGTTTTGTCTATTCATGAAAACCCAGAACCAAACCATAAGAATCATTAGGGAAAGGCCAAAGGCTTTTTGTGTAAGACAATTTAAGTACTTTGTTATTTAAGGAATTATTATCTGGGTGTGTTTAGGCCTCAGCTAATTTTATAGCTATGTATGAAAGAAGAAAATGAACTATAAAAAGCTTTCAGTTCATGCTTTCAAAATAAAAGAATATAACAAATAATCCAGGCTTAAAAATGCAATAATAAAAAAATTTATTGAGCAGCATAAAAGTGGTTTTTAAATTTTCTGTTGTCTTTTTCCTTCTGGTTGTACCATGCCCTGACATATCATGTATGAACAGTAAGTTTCACATATGCATAGAAAGCATTACGATTGTTGAAAGTGAAAACTATACTCAAGATTTTTATTGCTTATGAGACAAGTGGAAGGGGAGAAGATATACTTTAGGTTAGTTGTTTTGAGCTCCCTCATCTAACAACAATTTAAAATATTTGAATCCAGATTATATTCCATGGGGAGTAGTCAGTTAGTTGTAAATTTCTGTTGGATACTGCGCTGATCCTCTAGAAAGATTTCCTGGCACCAGAAGTTAGATCAAGCAGCTCTAGACTGCAGTGGCTACTTGACAGAGGGGATGGGTCTCTGCTCTGCAGTCTACAAGGCTGGCCTAGCCCTCTGTTCTAGTTTCTTCCAGACCCTCAAAGTCTTGGGGATAAAACTTGACAGTTTTCCACCCCATGCTTTTTTCAAGGTCCTTTGTGTTCCTGCCCATGAAAGTCTCTGTTACCACTGGGCTAGTGGGTAGAAAAGGACAAGGGGCTTTCTGTGAGCCCACAGAAGTGCAGATACTTGCCAAACCTGTACCTAGAGCCTGTGTACTGATGATACAAAGGGGTGCTGTTTCATACCCACTTGATGGCTTTCCCTGCACCTTGTGACTTACACTTTGGGTGCTGTCATTGCTATGTTAGAACACAGTATCTCTGGTAACTGCTTTGAGAAGAGATATGACCCAATTGATAAATATAAGGCAATTCGCTCCCTGTGAGATAAATGTTGATCAGTGGAAGTTGGAAGCCAGTGAGTAATCCTTCTCTCATCCTTTCTCTGGACAAATTCTTTGGGACAGGTTTTCATAAGGCCTCAATGATAATACACTTCCCACCTTCAAGTCCTCTTTCTTCTCTATCTTGCCTCATTTGGAATTGCTCCCCATAAAGTATTAGCATGCAAAGTGTTAGACTCATTTTCCAGGCAATTAATTCAACTAACTACCCAACTGAAGAAAATAGGTTTCTGGACAGCAAACTAGATATCAGGTCAACACACTAAGCTCATGTCCTTTTCCTTCTAGAAAACTTCACACCACTCTAGTGGAGCCTTATGATTCTTCTCTCTTTCTCTCTCTCTCTCTCTTTCTTCTTTTGTACCAGTGATTGAATATCCAGGGGTTCTTAACCATTGATTCACATCCCAGTCCCTTTTATTTTTTATTTTGAGACAGGATCTTGTTCAGTTTCTTAGGGCTATTCTAAGTTGTTGAGGCTAGCTTTGAACTTTCCTGCCTCCCTATGGAGTCTTTAATTTAAATATGTATTCTGATTTGATTTGAAATCCATGATATTGGGAAAAGTAAATTAAAAATAAAATAAGCCATTCTGCATTTTTGTTTTTATGAGAGGAAGGTTAACTGAGAGAACAAGGAAAAAAAAGAATTAAAAGAGTAAAGGACTTATTAATACAAAATCAAAGGTAGGTCTTGAATAAATTAATTTATGTTGCAGCTATTTTTTATGTAAAACTCAGTGCAAAAATTGATACTCTAATAGTTTTCTTGATTGAAATTTTTTTTTTATTTACTATATTTCATGGGAAAGAATGAAGGCAAGTTTCTTGGAAAAATTCTATCGAAATGATTAAAATAACAATGTCTTGATGCTGAGATTGAGCATTGATGTTCGATTTGTCAGAGCTAGACATTCCAACATAAATGGTCATTTAGAATATTTGAGTTTCTTAGAATCCAGGTCATATTTAATTTTGTCTCTGTATTGCTGGTTGATGATGTTTTCTGCTTTTTTTGGGGGGAAATTTTGAATTATATTTTATATTTTTCTTGAACTTTTATTTGGTTTGACTCAATTCATTAGCCAGAATGATTTTTTAAAAAATCGGTTAATTCTCTTTATTCTCTTACCTCACTCTAATTTCCATCTTCTTATCAGAAAACCTCTAAATGAGTTTACACTTATATTTGACTTGAACATATTCTTATAAAATGTGCACTATAATTTTCAGTGCATGTGTTTCTTTTCTTCCATAAATTATTCACTCTCCCAATATTGGAAACAGAAAATTTCCCTTTAACCAGTAAGACACTGGGTGCCACAGGGAAGTCAATGCCTATGTTGTAGTCCCCATTCACCATCCACATTGAAAGAACACAGTTTTTTCCAGGACCTTGGTCAATCTAATACATTCATCTTAGCCTGCCTTTCTCAGGCAGAACCTGCCAGTTTATGCCTGTTATCTGTGAAGCTTATTATTCTCTTGCAAATACTGGTAATCTGCTTGCTCTTATTCAATAAGTCAAAATAACTAAAACAATAATTATTGATACATTTAAATTTGACTCCAAGATCAATTTGTGTAAATGTTTGCCTGCCATTTGTCATGTCAGTATGCTAAGGAACTCAAGAGAAAAGGAGTCCAATCACCACAATTAATACAATACCACTAAACCACTGTCATGTTTGAGCCTGTGCTATGCTGACTTAAAAAAATAATTATCTATAAGATCTATGCCAGAAAAAGAATAGCACATTTGTACTGGATGTATGGTGACCTTCTATCTTAGAGTAAAATAAGCTTATGATTTATTTCTATACCAATTAGCTAGTACTTATGAGAAACTGCTAGCCTATTAGGATAAAAGAGAAAAGTGACCTTAAAGGCTATTCTTTTGCTTCAGAGTACAATTTGCAATATTTTTGCTCATCTATAAAACTCTTCTTTCTGATGTAGTTAATTTAAGTTCAAGGTGAACCACAGAATGGAAATAACTAGTTGCGCTATTTAGACATTCTAGTTTGCTTTTAAACTACCTATGTAAATTGAATTTTCTGATTGAAAACAACTTTAAAACAAACATTAATTATTACATTTAATTTTTATTAATTTTAAAGAGAGTAATATCTCTAAAGCCAAGTTACTTGCAAATGGCATAGTTTTGTTAAATTGCACAGATAAAAGAATGTTAACATGTAGTTACCACACAAGTATTGAGTCTTTGATTTAAACTTTTAAATTCAAAGTACATATACACTATATTAAAAAAATTAAAATATCATTATAAAATTGATAAAATTTTCTATTAGAAATAATTTAGAAGTCCAGAATTACTGTAGTGAAATGTTACTAGCAACCTAACAAATGTGCTTGATAAGGAAAGTGCTTGATATTTGAAAACTTCCCATATTCCTCTCCACTTTCCTTCTCTTCTTCTCTCCTCTTTTCTTTTTTCCTTCTCTTTCTTACCCTCTCATTTTCTCCCCTCTCCTCTCCCTTCCTCTCCTCTCCTGTCGTTTTCTCTTCCTTTAGTTGAGACTCCCTACCTGTTTTCCCTCCCATTTAACTTTGCTCATAACTCAAATGTTACCTTCTTTGGTAGCCTTAAATAGAAACACCAGGATTTTTTTTTCATTATTTTCATCAGATTTTCTGTAACTCTGCCACACAAACCATTGCATTTTATTCTATTATTTATATATGTGCTAAATCCCATCTCTAAACAAGAAACTTGCTGGAAAGTAGTATTATAGTTATCATTGTATCCTTAGCCAGATGAACACACCATAAATTTAATGAGGGCTTATTTTGCTCTCATTATATTTTTATGTCAAATTTTCCAATTGTTTACTAAGTTCATCTTGTTCTCTGTGTAAACTTTCAAAAGGGATACAATGGGATTATTTAGAAAATGCATTTTTCTCTTTACAAGTGTCTAGTCTAAGGGAAGAATAATATATCTAGGAGATGTTTGGCATTTAAAAAATGCTACATGGGGAAAATTAAATCAAATTAAACTAGCACATAATCATATTGATCTGATTCAAGAACTTAAAATCCCTTACACTTGTCTTCCTCATGGAAAACTTGGGAGTCTTATGTGCCACAATTAGTCAGAAATAATCCTCAAATTATGTTTACCTTCCCCATGTATCTCTGGAGATGGGAGAAATGCCATTGAGATATATACAGATGACACCAGAAGTTAGGTTTGATCCAGGACTCAGGATATAAAATGTTAGATGACCTAGTGATAACACTATATCAACAAAATCAGCAAAATTATTTATGACCTTCCATGAATCCTGTGTTCAGATAAAACCCTTTGCAGTTTTGCAGAAGTATCAAGTTTTATATGGCTAATTGGTAAAAAATCTTACAGGGCATCTAAACGGTCTTATTTGAGAATATTGGGCTACAAACACATTCCTAAAATTCATATTGCAAATGTAGGTAGTTTTGACCTCCACCATTTATGAAGAAGAATATTATTGAGAATGTTTTAACTGGAGTAGTAAAAAAGAGAAACAGCAAGGAACTTCAATTTATCAGTTATTCAATGCCTGCCAGATAACCCCCTAAGCCCTGAACTTAAGAACATTGCTTATTTATACCATTGTATACTCAATAAAGAAACACTATTATTATACCTATTTGATAAAGGAGGGAATATTATAAAAGGTTGTCACTTTCACTTGACTCAGCAAGTACATGTCTGGGTTAAATTCAAACCAGATTCTCTCTGCTTGTTTAAATGGCCATGCTATTAATTACTCCTATCTTAAATACTCCTTCTCCTATCTTAAATCAGAAATACTTGCTATGCATTTTCTTCCTCACTAAGAATTTGACTTTTCATCTACCTCTGTTTATTGCTTAAAGGAAGAATGTGATTATAATTTTGTGAGAGTACGGAGGAATGCCCCTGAAGAAAAGAAGGATGTCTGAAATTTTCCTTTTTTCTTCCCTGTTTATTAGAGAACACATTTCTTATTTGAATAGAAAAAAATCTAGAAATAATATTAACTACCCTTTACTCAGAACTAGGTATGTACCAATTGATGGTTTAGTACTCTACATATATTATCACTAATTATTAAAACACTGTCTCAAAGTAAAAAAAAAAAAGTTTATCGTTTTACAGTTGAGAGCAATAAGGTTCAGAGACATTGATAATCACAGAGCTAGGACTGGTAGTTATCAGGTATTGCATATAAATACCTATGAGAATAAAATGCCCATGTGCTCTCTATACCAGCAGGATGGCAGCAAAGAGTGATGGACCTAATAAAAGAATCATATATAAAAGTAATTATATTAGTGGATTATTAAAATGAGGATTAAATGGATTACTAATTCTTTGCCCCATCTTCTTATCTAAAAAAGAGATCCTGTTACTCAAATTCTGTTAATACATCCTACTAATAGCATTTTGTTAGGTGCATAGAAGTTACACCCAAGGAAACATGTCTTAACAGAAAAATGTACATCTCTGAGTTGGCTAAAAAGTGTCTAGACCCAGATAATCAGATTTTAGTCCTAAGCAAGAGCTGTCATAGATACAAACACTGACCAAGATGGAAATCTTATCAGTTGGAAATCACTGATTTGGAATTCACTGATACATTTAAGAAAGAATAGTTGAATGATCTTGTGACCACTAAGAACATGGCTTATCCTTGCAGTATATGCCTCAGAGAGATTTTAATTCTAGACCATCCCTTGCTTCTGAGAAAGACTCACAGCACAAAAACTATCAAAATCTCATTTGCTCTGATGCTGAACTTGTAAAATGAAGGCTATTAGTCATGATGGGATGGTGCTAGGATAAACAGAAAGTTAACTACAAATTTATGAATGGGCTATTATCCCAAAGAAACATGAAAATTGATAATTCAGAAACGTATTGTAGATGCCATTAAAACTTTTTATAATGAGAAAATACAGACTGAGTCATAAGCTAACATAGGAGTACTCATAGGTTGATAAGCAAATATAACTCTAAAATGTTTGTTAATGAACCAGTGCCAAGGAAAGAAAGCTCTCTAACAGAGAACTAAAGAAATTTGCAATAGTTATATCAGTGACTTGAATCTTGACATAGAAGCAACCTTTTCCATATTTGTGTGTGACACAGATGTAGGAGGATTACCTAATATATTTCATGACAGTAGCAAGGTTCAAAAATCTTGATATGCTGGAATGATGGACTGAAACCAATAAATAAGAATTTGACATAAATAAATATAAGATTCCCCATTTAGATTAAAAATGGAATAAATAAAAGTAGATTCAAAGTCATATCTCAAAGCAGCTCAGTGAAAAAGATTAGATGTTGATGATATAAAAATTTAGCAACAGAAGCTGATAATGAAACATATTTTTTTTTAAAAAAAGAACAACTTAAGGTTGCTTTAATAGCCATGTTAATGTTTGTAATTGCTCAATGAGAGTTTTTCAAAGTGGGAGACAAGATCCATTAGAAAATCTTAAATCAATTTTTAGATTCTAAAAAGCAAATTATTTTGCTTTTGTTTTTTATAACCAAAAAGAAGATGAGTTACTAATTTTTTGTTTCTTTCTGGTGCATGTTAAATTCAGGCATTGTTCTGAATGTTGAGTATAATAAATGAATAAAACAGGTTTTGGGAAATTGAAAACCTAATTTTGTGTAAAATCAGTGTAAGAAATATAGAAGATATACTGACAGGCTTTTATTAATTAAAGCAAGACTGAAAATATTGAAAAGGAGAGATAGGATAGGATAGAAACAGATGCACTGCTCATGAAAGGAATAATTATGTGTGCTTATACTAAATTATCAGTCCTGGGAGGGCAGGATTTTTGACTGTATGGATTACTTCCAAATTGCAAGCATAAACACATAGATGGGCACATGAAACATGAAACATGTTCAGTAAAATGTCATCCATTAAACTATGGAAAAACATATGTCTTACTATGGGTCATGTTGAAAAAATTTAAGAGCCATACATCTCTCATAATCTTCACGATGAAGACACTGGGGCACCTGAAAAGTTTGTAAAACATAAAAAATTACAGACTCTCCAAATAAAGTCTACCAGGCTGGTGATGCTTGATTCAGAAACCGTATAATTTTAGAAACAATAGAGGTTATGATGTTCAGTCCCCAAATATTCTGAGACCATGATAGATGTCTTGATTCAAATGAAACATTCAGGTGAAAGTTTGAGCATTTCAATAGGTCTCACCCTAGGAGTGCATTCATAATATTGTAGAAATACATAAAAAAAGAAAATTTTAACAAAGATATTTTCAGTAAATATGCTTTCAACATATTTAGAAGTTGATACTGTATATTAATTTGTTTTTAAAGCACAAATGTCCCCTTATTTGCATGGAGGAAATTTCTTCACTTAAATTTTAGTTCAGCTCTTCTTGGTGCAAAGATTATTAACATATTAAGAAAAACTATTGAAAAGTTGGCTAATTGGTTGGTTGTGCTGGGGAAAGTGTAACTGTAGTGTAATGTAATCCAGAAAAAAAATTGTATCAGAATATAAAACCTGCTAATGTGCTAGTATAAGTAGGAGATAGTATGGTGTTTTTCTGAAGAGTGACAGAAAAATGGCCCAGGAATCTTCTTCATAAGGACCACCTTGGTTATGGAATATCACCTATTTTCTTGTAAACAGAAACAATTATTCCTCATGTGATAACTTACCTTAACTTTAACTAGATCATCTTTTGAAACCCAAACTAAAATATACTTAGGTACTCAGTAAAAGTGCTTAGTTGATTCTGGTCTCTATAAGACAAGAAGTTCACTAAATTGAATGATATTGGGAATCTAGCATACAAAGTTTATCAGTTTTAATAGCAGTGGTGAAATATTTTACAAGTATGTACAAAGAATTTATTTTTTCTTAGAATCAGACATTATTTATTATAAGGTCAATGTTTTATTATTTTTAAAACTAATACTTATATTGTGTATTTAGTTTGTTCTCATCATAAAAGCAATATAAAGTTTTTGTAAATAATTTTAAAATAGTAAAAGTATAAAAGATAAAAGTAAATTCCTCATATTATCATTACTCAAAGCAAGCCCTTTGTTACCTTTTTGATTATTTTCTTTCAATTATTTTTAGATATTAATTTTAAAAATTTATTTTGGACTCAAGATATTTTTCTAGACTATTTTATGCTCTTGACCTAGGATGTGTGATATATTTTTAAAATATAATTTTTGTAAACATATATTTATTTATAAAATATTATATAACAAAATATATACTTATGATATATTTTATAAAATTTCTATTGTAAACTTTGACAAGGACATTCTATATTATTACTATTTTTTCCTACATAGTCTTAGGTAACTTAACATTTTATCAGATGAGTGTAGCATGATTTTGAAAAGTAACAAAAGCAACATCAGTAGTATTTTATCCCTTGTCTCTAATTTGTTTTAGTAAAAATAAACCTTTGTACTTTTTTCCCAACCATGAATATAGGATATTTTTGAAAGATAAAAATAAATCTGACCTGGAAATAACATATACACTCAGTATAATATCTCTTATTGCAATTTCTAATCAGCTAACTTGTATAGATATTATTTGATCACGTTATAAATTTTATTTTATAAATTTTATAAATTTCATTCAGGAGGAGGAGAGGAAAGCAAAGTCCTGGCCTAAAGGAGACAGTATCAGAATATTTTGAAGCACATGCTGCAATTCTTGGCTTAATAAAAGTTTTGAAATCTATCACCTTGTGAAAAGCAAATGACAAAAGAGAGGCCTTAAATACACCATATTCTGGAAATCAACTTGAGGTAGAGATCTTATTAATACCTTACTGAGGTAAACTCATCTAATTTTTAATTGCCACTACTTTTATTACTAGTTAAAGTCATGTTAATGTGCTCTAACATGGTTGCCCATTACAGTTTATATTAAAAACTATTAAATGTTAGTATTTTTCAATTATATTGAATACTGGTCAACATAAAGAGGCATAGGTAGTTTTATTATTGTTGGATATTAAATTTTAACTTCAGGGAACAACAGAGGAGAATATAGTAAAAAAAAAAAAACTCATTATGGATTTGGAAAAATTTCCTAAATCTATCCACAAATAAATGTTAGAACAAAGGCTTTGAAAATGAGTAAGAATAAGTGTTATTCATTTGAATAGTTGAGATTCATATATTGTTCATGAGAAGCAGAATGCTTCAAAAAGACATTAAGAGGAAAAAAAAAACAATAAAATTGAAGACAACGACTATGACTTCATTAAAAAGTTATTTATATATAATTATTATATGTACTAAAATATAATCTATTGTAAGTTAGTGTGATTATACATTAATTGTCAATATCTCAAAATAATTTTAAATAAACTCAATAAGCCACCGGGATGATTAAGTGATGAAGAACATTCAATTGCTCATTTTAACAGAGTTTACACCTGCAATTTCAAGATAATAACTGATAAGACATGCCTCAAATTTTTTAATAGGACAACATGTTACAATGGGCTTAAGAACGAATTCCAAAAATGGACCCTTGACTGAATGCATTTGACAGAGTGCTTTGAATGCATTTGACATAATGTGCTCAGAAATCTCTGAATGGAAAGAAGAAACATAACATGGATAGCCAAAATGCCAGATATACTGTAATTCCAATATGACAGGAGTCAAGGTATACTTCATCTAAACTTCTACACACAAATGACATGAAAGAAAAAAAACACTAAATATACAGAATTCTCAGGGACTGAGTCATGAAAAATATTTACTAAGTATGTCCACTGGTCCAATATTGTTTTAAGAATTGGTAATACAGTAGTAAACAAAATGAACATTTCTTATGAAAATTAGGGATTGGTGTGGGGCAGGGCCCAAGTCGGTCTAGAGGAGCATGGAAACAATTGAGAATAAACAACTGAAATACTACTTTAAAAAGAAAATAAAAGGTTCAGAACATAAAATGGGATTTGAACAAGATTAATTTGTTCTGGGGTTTAAACAGTATTTTAGAAAACAATAGTATTACTCTTTGCTTTTTGAACAGCCCAACTTGACTTAAACTGCAGGAAATAATTAGGGAATATGGTTAGGGAGTAATTTGAGATAGTGAACATAGAGAACTGAGTCATAGAACATAGTTGAACATTCTCAGGGTGATATCAGGTGTATTATGTGTCCTAGTCCCATTTATTTTTTGGAAAATTTCTTCTAGGTGCAAGGGTATGTGAAGGTAGAGACTGAAACAGAAAAAGAGTTAATAAGAGAACTACAAATGTTGTGGAATTTAATAATAAAGAGATGATACTGTTGGATTTAAAATGTTTCTATTTAATTGCTTTATTTGGGATATTTCTAATTTTTCTTTCATATTATGTGCTCTTCACCATACTTACACATACACACACACACACACACACACACACACACACAATATATGGAAGTTCTTTCAGAACTTGTAGAAAGGAATGATTGCTAATGTTAGAACAAGGCAAATGCCACAGGACAAATATGTACTGTTATGGGTATTTAAATAAGCTGTGATAGGACCAGGCTTGTAGCTCAATGGTGCAGCTCTTATCTCCCACTTGTGAGGCAGTGGCTTTGATCCTCAATACCACATAAAAATAAATAAATAAATAAATAAGTAAATAAAAGTATTGTGTCCATCTACAACTAAAATAAATAAATAAGCTCTGATAAAGAGAATCTTTGAGATGTTTCATATTCATGAGGAATGAATGTGTCTCATAAAATATTTCTGAAGTATATGATACATGATCACTGTAGTTTGAATGTTTGTCACCTCCAAAACTCATGTTGAAATGTGATTTCCATTGAAGTGGTATTAGGAGACAGGACATTTGAGAGGTGATAGGAGCAGGAGGCCTCCATCCTCATGTGTAGGATTAATGCCATCATGTCGTATTAAATTTTTATTTTATTTATTTAAATATGAGTTCTCATTATGCTGCCTGTGCTGAACTTGAACTCATGATACTTCTGCCTCAGCCTCCCTGTAAACTGGGATTACAAGCATGGAGTACCACACCCTGCTCTTTTGTTGTTGTTGTTGTTGTTGTTGTTCTCTTTAGTTATACATGACAGTAGAATGTATTTTGATATATCATACATACATGGATATAACTTCCCATTCTTGTGACTGTACATGATGTGGAGTTACACTGGTCATGTATTCATATATGAACACAGGAAACTTATGACTGATTCATTGTACTGTCTTTACCATTCCCATTCCCCCATTCTCTCATCCATTCCAGTGAACCTCCTTTTTCCCCTGCCCCAACCCTACCCCTAAGTCTGTTGTAAGTCAGCATCCACTTATCAAAGAGAACATTCGGCCTTTGGTTATTTTAGGCTTGGCTTATTTCTCTTAGCATGATATTCTCTAGCTCTATCCACTTAGCAGCAAATGCCATAATTTCATTCTTCTTTAAAACTGAGTAATATTCCATTGTGTATATATACCACATTTTCTTTACCCCTTCATTTATTGAAGGGCACCTAGGTTGGTTCCATAATTTGACTGTTGTGAATTGAACTGCTATAAATATTGATGTGACTGCATCACTATCGTATGCAGATTTTAAGTCCTTTGGGTATATACTGAGGAGTGAGTTAACTAGGTCAAATGGTGTTTCCATTCCAAGTTTTCTGAGGAATCTCCATACTGCTTTCTAGAGTGGTTCCACCAATTTGCAATCCCACCAGCAATGTATGAGTGTGCCTTTCCCCCCCATCCTGTCAACTTGTATTATTACTTGTATTCTTGATAATTGCCATTCTGATTGGAGTGAGATGAAATCTCAATGTAGTTTAAATTTGCATTTCTCTAATTGCTAATGGTGTTTAATATCTTTTTATATATTTATTGGGAATTTCTTCTTCTGTGAAGTGTCTATTCAGTTCCTTAGCCCATTTATTGATTGGGTTATTTTTATTTATTTATTTTCTTGTCATTAAGTTTTTTAAGTTCTTTATATATCCTGAAGATTAATGCTCTATCTGAGGTACAGATGGCAAAGATTTTTTTCTCATACTGCAAACTCTCTCTTTATGTTCTTGATTGTTTCCTTTGCTGGGAAGAAACTTTTTAGTTCGATACAATTACATTTATTGATTTGTGATTTTACTTCTTGTGCTTTAGGAGTCTTGATGAGGAGTTCAGTTCTTAAGCTGACATGATGGAGGTTTGGGCCTAGTTTTTCTTCTGATAAGTACAGCATACCCTGCTGTTTTCTTCTACCTGCTACCATGTGTTGAACCAGCAAGAAGACCTTCACCAAAAGCTAGTGCCTTGTAATGGGACTTTCCAGCCTCCAGAGAAAAGTTCAATTATAGATGTGAGAAAATAAATTTCTGTAATTACATAGTATATATTCTCTATTTTAGCAGCAGAAAATGGGCTAATATAGTGTTCAAATTGTAAAGGCATTATGTTAAATGTGCATTTGAAAGATTCATAAAATGTCAATAAATAAAACAATATCAATGAATATGAATTCCAAATGGTTAATTAATTGATATGTGAACATGTACATGGGGTAAAGGATGTTTACCCCATACTTGGAATATACTGTCAAAAATATGTTTTTTTCTTTTTCTTATATGATATTTGGTTACTAAAACATGATTTATCTGCCAAATGTTTTTTATAGTTTGATTAAAAATATTTGGTTACTTGCTTTATAACATGTATTATTAAGACTAAGGAATAAGAAAGTAAAATCTAACAATGCTTCAAGAACTTTTGTATAACAAAATCATGAAGATGCTGCAAAATCAAATATTAAACTACTAGATTCTTGCTCAGGAATAACCCTATAAAATGAAAGACCAAATTTGTTTTCCTATAAGACAGTTTGAAAAATGGCTTTGATGACTACAGCTATTAAGTGACTAATTAGTGTCCAAAATATAAGACATTTAAAACTCCTAATATACTTATAAAGATGATTTATCATATTATATTTGTTACTAAAAGTAAAGCATAAACATAGACATTCTGGATGCCAATTAATTATGCATCTTAGCTCTTAATTATGTGTTCTAATTATGCAATTTCATGTATGGTACTTACACTAATTAAATAATTAGAATATGTGACTTGATGTGCTATATAATAGAAGATTCTAATGTATTTTAGAAAAAAAGAAACATAATTATATTTTTCTTACATAAGGGTAATGGTATATTTAACTAAATATGATTAAGAACTTTAATGTCAAACCTGTAGGTTTGGAACTACTAGTGGAAAATATAGGGAAAGTATTTCCAGATATAGGCTCAGGCAGTAATTTCATTTCTTGGGAAATGAAAGCAAGAATTGACAAATAGGATTATTACATCAAATTAGAAAACTCCTATAATAATTATTAATATGAAGAAAATAATTATTAAAGTGAAGATAAAAAACCTACAGAATGGGGAAAATATTTGCTTACTATTCATCTGACAGAGCCTTAATCCAGAAAATATAAAGAACTCAAAATATCTACTATCAAAAGAACAAATAATCCAATCAAAAGTGGGTAAATTATCTCAACAGACATTTCTCAAAGAAAGAATACAAATGGCCAATAAATATATGAAAAATTGCTTAACATCTTTAGCCATAAAGGAAATTCAAATAAAAACTTCATTGAAATAGCTATTAACCAAACAGCAAAAAATAAATGCTGGAGAAAAATGAACACTGTTTTACGCTGCTGTTGGGAATTTAAACTAATACAGTTACTATAGAAAACAATGTGGAGCTTCCTCAGAAAAGTAAAAGATACAGCCTTATAGGAACCAGTTATGCTACTCTTGGGTACATACTTGAAGGAAATGAAGTCAGTATAGAAAAACTATACCAGTATAATCATCTCTATTACATCATTATTCATAATAGTCAAGTTATTGAATTAGTCTAGGTGCTAATCAACAGATGAATGGATAAAAAATGTTACATACACACATGGAATATGATTAAACCATAAGGACGAATGAACCTCTGTTAGTCATAGTTTTGCACATGAGGCCAATAGTAACCATAATGGGCTCTTCACATTTTATATTTTGCCTACATCCACTGGGTTCTTGAGATCTGATTGGTTTTAATTGTAGAAACTGTAAAATCAGATAGAAAATTAAAATATCCATTCTTATTTTTTTTTAAAATGTCATTTCAGGAAACTGAGTGGAATTATATTTCATCATGTTAAGAGAAGTAAGCCAGGCTCAGATAGACAAGCTTTAAATTGTTCCTCTCATATGTGGAATCTAAAGCAACATCATCAACAACAACAACAAAATGACCTGGAAGTAGAAGAGGGAGTGTTAGGGGAAGGGACCGGTTAGAGGCTACTATGGAGTGTGGACATGATTAAAGCATATGTATGCATATATGGAAAAGAAACAGTAAAACACATTAGTCTGTACAATTAATATGGACTAATATTTATGATAAAAATAAAGAATCAAGCAAAAAGGAGTTCAAATGATACAGTATAAACAAGGATAATATTTCCCTAAGAGTACATCTGGATCTTGGTTCTGTGGATACTCTTAAAAACACACAAAAAACTATACCTCCAGTTTCACATTGTAGGAATTCTGACATTACTGGTAATATTACTGAAGGTTATCAATCACTTTTATGCATTGTGTTCTTTTATCACATATCATCAAAACTTTGATGGATAAAAACATGAGGTAGAAATAGCAGAAAGTGGAAACATGAGCTGAGAAACCCTATATTTATACAGACAGGAAAATTGCTCATAAACTAGTATATTTACTTTTTCAATAGTTCAACCCCTTGAATACAGGGATAAGTTATTTTTCAAATAATATTAGGCAATGTAAAATATGATGCTCAAATTTACCTAGAAGTAGTCTTGAAATATCTGGACAACTATGATCAACCGCCCTCAAAGATATTAAGTGAATGGTCTTGTGGAACTTTATAATGGATAGATCAGGTTGTCAACTTCCAAATTTAATAACCATTCTCAAAATCATTAAAATAGAGATCACCATATAATATGTATTACCCATTTTGATACAATATGAAGTACACACACTACAATAATGTGTTCCTGGGTGGGGGAAGCCTGAATGTTACTCTCAGTTTATAGGTTTCGAGAATAGAGGCTGTCTTTTCCATAGTCCAGTTGTGCCAGGGATGTGGGTAAGGTTGTAGTGAAGCCAACGAAAGTGCCCAGAGACAGCATGGTAGACATGATTATTGGGGAAAGCTTGCAAGTAGTCAGTGACTGCTCCAAGAAGAGTTCAGTGGGGCCAGGCCAACAGACAGCACCTCCGTCCCTCAATGTGCTTTGCCAAGCAGTACCTCCTCTTTTTCAGTGTTTTGTCCATTTCAGTCAGTGGAATGAGTGACACATCATTTCCACAGTGCCCTTAATTCCATTCCCATCCTCACTCAGTAAGGGACTTTCTATGATAGACTGTAGAAATAGTGACATCATCAGCATTAGCTTGCTTTGTACAACCAGTACAAAGGAGAAACTTCCCTGGATTATGTGTAAGAAAGTAGCTTACCACAGATAACACTAACTTGTCTTAGTTCCTGGTGTGCATAAGAGAAAGCCAGTGTTCTTCAGGATAGTATATTTTTGGAAGTTTTGACCCAGGCTTGCTCTCATTGTTCACTTAACTTGGCTAGGTTTTTGGAAACAGAAAGAGGGTGTTCAAGGACATTGTGTTTTACTGTCCCCCTTTTCTTTAGGAATGACACAAGTTCATGTCTAATTATGCTATGACATGGTAATATGTCAAATTCAGAGTCTGAAATTTTTCAGAATATATAATTAAATATATCAACTATTAAATGACATGAAAAAATATAAATGTCAAATAGTTATAAAGAGGCATTTGAACCAAATAAAAGACATGAAAATTATTTTGACTGAAATTCCATCATCAATTGTAGAAAGACATTTTTGAGAAATAACACATATGAGATACTTTAGAATTATTGCTTATTTCATTGGTCTTATTTTGCTTTGGTGATATTTAAACAAAATATCATTCACTATTGAAATATACACAGAGTGATGTGAAGTCTCACCTTTCACTTTTAAAACAACTGTAACAAATGAACAAAATTGTGTATGAGTGTCATGGAGGAGGGGAAGAGATGAAACAGGAATGGCAAACGGTAACTGTAGAAGGAATAGAGGTAAAAAAATATAACATACTTAAAAGTCAAAACAAAATAAACCCAAAATCCCCACATAAATAGATCCTACTTCAGGAAACCTGTGAATAAGGTGAACCTGTGAATAGAATAGGTGGATTCTCTGAGAAGGAACTACCCAATCATGAGAGTCCTTATAAGTGAGAGAGGAAGAGAGGAGTAAGAGAACCAGGGAGATGGTGGTAAGAAAAGAACTTGGTCTCAGTTTGCTGACTTTGAAGCTAGAGGACTGTTACCATAAGCCAAGGAATACAAGCAGCCTCTAGAAGCTGGAAAAACAAGAAAACAGATTCTGTATGGAAGCCTCACAACAGGAACATAGTTCTTAATTTTATCCCAGTGAGACCAATAAATTTGTGCTGTTTCAACCACAAAGTTTGTGGTAATTTTTTACAGTAGCAATAAAAATAATATATTCAGTTATGGGTACATGGGTTTTGCTAGTTTCTCTAATTGTGCATGTATTTTAAACTTTCCATAGTAAAACTTTAAAACATATATTATGGTTCTGGAAAGAATTTTCCATTACCAATTTTGTGATGAATGTCCAAAAGCCTAATAGCATTCAGTTTAATTTAAGGATATGCAACAACTTAAATAACATGACTGGTCATATATATTCAGAGCTCATAACCTGATTTAATTATTTAAATAGTATTCTAATGCTAAAGAATAGGAAAAAAGGGTTTTTCCTGACAGATTTGTAATCACACATCTGTAATGGCAAATGTATCAAACTGCATTAAAACCATAAAAGGGCTTTATCAATTTATAGCTCTGAGGAGATGGTATCTTTTTAAGCCACTTTTTTTGATTGTTGTTGTTGAGCATTCACTGTTAACTTTGGATATTTGAAAGTGAAGCATAGTCAAACCATGCTTACCTTTATAAATAGCACATTTAGACTCACTGGAAAGTTAAAGGGTGATAATCTCTTTTTTCTTAAACTATAACAATATTATAATATTTTATTTCAGAGATTTGTATTCTAATTAATATTTAAATTTGTTGTAGGGGGCACCGACTCTTTTGAAGGGTGCAGTGTTTTCTCTCATCTGGAACACAATGCTCCATGTCCTCAGGGAAGATTAATTTGATTTCATTGCACATTCCAGAATCTGGGACTACTTCACAATACTGGAAAAACAGAGCTTATTTAATAATAAAAATCCCATCTTTAAAGTAATAATAATAACAGGTGACATAGAAGCAAACTATTTCTAGTGTTTGTCCTTTGTATATGATGAATCTGTAATAGTGTAATACTACTTGAAAGTCCAGAGCAAAGGGCAAATGCCTCTTTCTTTACTTTATGAAACTTTCAAGGAACATAATATTTCTTCTATTTTGAAACCCCATTTCAGTTGTCATATAATAGAGGAAAAAAGTAAAGAGGAGATAATATTAAATTTAATCATGGAAAATTGATAGTGTTAAAAGTGACGAGATAGGGGCAGTTTCCATCAACATCACAGTTTTTAGTGAAAACCTATATTTCCTTTTCAGGGAAAAATTAGATAATGGTCAGCAATTAAGTTGAGCAGGTAGGCAATCATCTCAATGAGGTAAAGAATGAACTTGGGTGATCTCTCCAGTGTGTATTCACAACATGTACACCATGCCAACAGCAACTAGTTCAAGTGATGATATTCCATTATTTCTAGCATCCTTTGGTAATTAATGTTTATGGATGGAGATAAATATATGAGCAGCTACCTCAGAAGGAATATTTAAAGCTTGCTTTTATGTCTACACAAATCCTGTCCTGTACTTGTCTTTTCCAGGGGATTGCTGGGGTATTAAATTACTTTGCTTCTGAAATTAACCCTGAAGGGCTACACAATTCTTGGTGAACACTGAGTTGTAGCTTATTAGCATGGAAAAAGACGTCCAGGGAAAGAAACCAATTTGCAAATAAAACACTGATGAATGAAGCAATAAAATGGCAAGAAAGGCTACTTCCTTTCCATGGGGAAACACTCAGGGCTGAGTATGCTGAAGTTTTATGCTAATATAAAATTGGTTCCAGCAAAGTACCCAGCTTTATAACCTTACAAATTGGTGCCAACTTATTTAAGCAGTCTAACACTAGAAAAAATAAAGTGAAAACTGTTCAAAGAACATCTGTTTAGAAGAAAAGCCTGGAATCATTAAAAATGCATTCAGCATAAGATAATTAGTAGGAATGATATCAGCACTGACATGCTCAGAGATATGATTTTAATAAAATTGGCAATAAACACTGTGGATAAAACATGTCCTTCTCTTGTTAGATAAGTGAATATTTGTATTATTTATTATTGAAGGGCATAGTGAGAACAGATTCCCATAAGCAAATTCAGGATCAAGGAAAACGTTTTATCATGTCACACTTGCAGGAAAAAGAGAAATAAAAAAAAAAGATTAAAGAAAAAAAAAAAGAAATTTAGACCAAATTTGACATTATCTCCCCATCACTGACTCCCAAAGCAGGATTCAGAGTGGCTTCAAGCAATTCTAGTGTGAATAAGCCTATAGAAAGCAACAGAGGTTAAAAAACAAAGCAAAACAAAAATCGTTGTGAACTTCTAGATTTAGGTGGCTATATGGTAGTTATAACTGATTTTGGGGTACCAGGATGGAACCCAGGGGCAATCAAACACGGAGCCACATCCCTAGCCCTATTTTATATTTTATTTAGAAACAGGTTCTCAATGAATTGCTTAGATCTTTGCTTTTGCTGAGGCTGGATTTTAACTCAAGATTCTCTTGATTCAGCTCCCAATATAATTGATTTTTTAATTTTTTTTGAATTTGAACACCTTTAAATAAAGAAAAAGTAATGTTTTTATTATAGCTGCCCCTGCTAATATATTATTTTGTAAGGGAAAATGAAACACTGTTTAAAATTATGGTCAACTGGTTCATTTCATGGGAATAGAAAAATCTCATCAAATTATTAGAGGACAGGGGATTAAAAATATATTTTTGAAACTTTTATCAGTGTCTCAGTACTTGTAATTTAATTTTTCTTTAGAATATCCCATATATGGGCTTTATATAATAAGCAGTCAAAATGTTTCTAATGAAATAAGCAATGATTTTTTTTCAATAATACTACACACTTATAAATAGGTTCTTACCAATTTTATAATTGCCTTTATGCAATAAAGCAGTCCTTTATTTTATTTATTATTTTTTTTTATTTTTACAGACTGCATTTTTGATTCATTGTACACAAATGGGGTACAACTTTTCATTTCTATGGTTGTACACAAGGTAGATTCATGCTATTCATGTAATCATACATATACATAAGGTAATACTGTTTCATCCTGCTATCTTTCTATCCCCCACCGTCTCCTCCATTTTCCTCTATACCATCCAAAGTTGCTTCATTCTTCTCTTCCCCCACCACTGCCCCTCATTATATATCATCATCCACTTATCAGAGAAAACATTTGGCGTTTGGTTTTTGGGGTTTGGCCTATTTCACTTAGCATGAATATTCATAAAAAGGTTGTCTTTGTTGAAGACACATTCAATTCATTTTCATAGGCAAGAGTCTTTTGGAGTCAGATGTACATTCATGTTTAAAAGAAGGAAAAAAAGAAACTGGTGTTTCAGTGTGGACTCTGTGAAGGAAAGAAAAATGCATTCTTTCTTTTTCATCTTTTAAACCACAGAAAATCTAGTAAAATAGTTCACAAAGTAAGGACTATTACCTCCTTGTTGAATTTTATAAATACAGTCATCAGTTGGTGTGTAACATCGCATTTCTCTACTGCTATATCTGTATTTGTATGCATAGAAAAGATAGCTGTTACTTTTATGATTAATGTTCCATAAATTCTTTTGAACACTTTTTTGTTTTGTTTTGTTTTGTTTTAGTTAACAATACGTTATATACATTTACCTCTGTTACATTTCTTTTTCTCTCTGTTTTTGTTTGTTTTTGTGGTACTGGGAATTGAATTCAGGTCTCATACCTGCTAGGCAAGTGATCTTCCACTGAGCTACATACCTAGCCCTTTCTTTATGTTTTTTAAGTAATCATTTTTACTCTTTTAGTTTGTATACACCAAAATTGCTATGTCAAACTCTAAGGACTACTGGTATGTTTCCAAGTTATCATAAATTATACCAAGATAACTTTTTACATATTTATCTATATATGATAATTGTTTAAAAGTGTTAGGAATATATCTATTCAGTCAAATATTGGAAATATTTTAAAGCGTTTAAAAGTTCATGGTAACCAGGCATAGTGGCATATGCCTGTAATCCCAGTAACTCCAGGAGCTGAGATAAGAGGATAGCAAGTCTGAGATCAACCTCAGCAACTTAAGAAAAGTTGTCTCAAAATAAAAAATAGAACGGGCTGGTGATGTAGCCCAGTTGTAAAGTGACCCTGGGTTCAGTCCCCAATACCTCCCAGGTCCCAAAATAAACAGTGTATCTTCTTTCTTTTACCATTTTATTCAATTATATTTTCACCAGATTTGTACCCTAGAGAAAGAATGGGGTTGGAGGAACACACAAAACTTTTGGAAATTGAAGTGAATATTCATCTAAGCGATATAAGTAGAGATGCCTCAGAAGAGAGGTTCAGAAATGTAGTGTTTGATGTCCTCAGCATATTTTTCATATTTTTCAATCAAAACTATTAGGGAAAATAATATCATCTAAGTAGAGAGATTACCGGAGGGCATAAGATGATTGCAAGAAAAACTTAGAGGAATTTCATCATTTATGACAAGGTACAGAAGATGACAACTTAGGTACATAGCAATAAATAGTACTTTAGGCAAATAAACCTTATTTATTCCTTTCTATTATTCTGGTAATAATATTTTCCTCTAAGTCATTTGCTCTCTGCCAGATTAAGCCTTCAAAAAGACAGCAGTGTATAATATTCTGTTTTCTCCATAAAGCAAAAGAATTGTGCAGAGATAACACCCACCAGGAAAATATATTATAGAACATACAGTGGTTAAAGATTATCTCTGATTACATCAAATGAATAGTGGATAGTCTTTATTAAATTGAATGTTAGAAAAGCTCAGAGGTAGGAGTAAAAGCCCAGTTGGAAATATGTTGCTTCTAAAGAAATATCTTCATTTAATTTTCATCTTGATGTGAATAGTATCAGAATAAGCAACAATTTAAAAAACTGCTATAGTGTTACCTATTTATCTCAAAATCATCTTAATTATGGTTGAAATATTGAGCAATATTCAGTGCTATTATCACTACAATTTTTGACAGCAAAAGAGAATAACAGAAGGAAAATAAAAAGTTCTTACTTCTGTAATTAAATGTAGTATAGTTTATTGAAAATAGTGTTATTTCTGATTAAAAATAATTTCTTTCTGATTTGATGATCATTAATGAAGTTTTAAATGAGAACCTATTTGATCATTTATTCTTATCAGTTTTTCAAAGAAATGCCAAAGTATTAATAAGAATTATCTACATCATCATTTACAAAGCAGCTTAAGATATGAAGCACCCAAAATATTGAAGTTCTTTAATCCTCCCTGTCACATTTCCTCTCAGTTCTTCCCTCAACAAAGGAAACTATTTCCCTTGGATTTATGTTTATACATAGTATGAAACTTTTAATACATACATATATATTTACAGACATTTTGTCTTTAAACTTCAAAGTGAAATGAATGTTAAAATAATTTTGTGTAATTTGCATTTTTGATAATGACTTTGTGACATTCATTTGCATTGGTAGTTAAGCAGAAGTTCATAATTTTCACTAATTATTAGAATTTCATTATAGTGTTGCATCACATTTGCATCATGAATTCTTCCAGCCCTGGACATTTGGTTTGTTTCCATTTTTTTCAGTTTCATAAACAATGAAGCCATTATATTGCTATGCTTTTGTAACTCCACAGACATTTAGATATTTCCTTTAAACAAACACCTAGGGAAAAAAATTTCTGTGTCATAGAGAAAAATGATTCCTTTCTTATCTAATATGATACTGTTAAAGCTTCATTTGGGATGCTGCTGCTGCTGCTGCTGCTGTTTAGTTTGTTGATCTAAAAACTGATATTCTGAATACCAAACCTTTTAATGTATGATGGAAATACCACACCTACCCCTTTTCTTGCTTATTTCCCCTTGTTTTTGTTTACTACTTGTAGAAGCAGATGTTTTATATGTTAAAGTGGTCAAAATGATTAAATTTCTCCTATTGTTATAGCTTTCAAATCTTAAGAAATTCTTCCCAAATTAATTTTAAATCATCACATAAAAATATAGTTTAATATAGTATATATATATATATATATATATATATCTTGAATTCACAAATATTCATATACTTTGAGCCACATTCTTAGTCTTCCCGCTTTGATCAATTAGCATCTTTGTTCACACCAGTGTAATACAGTTTTCTCCTAGTAACTTGTATTCATTGATTTGATGTCCTTTTTAAAAATATTTATTACTTGTAGATGGACACAATATCTTTATTTATTTATTTTTATGTCGTGCTGAGGGTCAAAACTAGTGCCTTTCATACGCAAAGCAAGCACTCTACCACTGAGCTATAGCACCAGACCCAGTGATGTCTTTACCTGGATTAAGGAGCATAAAAAATAAACCTATGGAGTCAAACGATCCAGGTTCAGTCTAGTCTCCAACACTGTGTGAAGTTGTACAAATTATTTAACCTCTACTTGCTTCTGTTTCTTTGTAAAATGTGACTTATATAACATACTTATTGTGGACATTAAATGATTTTTAAACATAAACATTTAAAAACAAGTTGGCAGATAGCAAGTCCTACATAGTGTAAGCATCAGCATTATTATTTTTGATAGGGCAAATATCTTCAAATCTTTTGGTTCTTGTGCATTTTACATATATTTTAGCATAAGTTTTTCAGATTTCCTGAGTATCACTAGGTACTATTGTAAGTGGAATTGTTAGTTTTTTTGAATAATTCTGAGGAAATGACTTGTGTATTATACTAGTGGTCCCTTCCATTGTGTGGAATGCCTCTACTCCTCCTGCCTGTCCCTTTTCCTGCTTATCTTTGGTTTTCTGTAATTTCTTTTCATAAAATTTTACGTTGCTATTCAAAGATATTTTACATAACATTTTAAAATATTATGTTTTTAACATTATTTTCTTCATTTTTATTTTCTCTATACTTGTCTCTGGTTTATTGGAAAATTTTCATTTTGTTCAATGAAGTTATAATTCATTTACATTGATTCGTAAATTCAAATAACTTGTCCATAGTGTCTATTTGATTATCTATGTGACAATGAAAACATCTGTAAATGATAATAATTATTTTTCCTCTTAATTCCTCATAGCTTTCATTTCTCTTGCTCTTTACATTAGTGTTTTCTTAAAATAAAATATTGACTGTGCAGTGGTGTAAACAAAATCAATGACTTTTTATTCCTGATGTTAAAAGAAAACTTTAATTATGCAAACACTATTTAACATTAACTGATAACATTTTGGAACATATATTACTAAGTTCAGATATCTAATATCTATTCCCTACTTTGCTCAGTTTCTTCTATTTTATAAAAATAAAATATGCTGAGTTCACTACTTATTTTTCATTGAGCTACAAATACTCTGTTTTCTAGATGTTTGCTTTTTAAGCATTTTCCCCACTTACCTTACTACATATTTTTAATCTGATGGTCTTTGATCACAAAATGTGGTTTGTAAATCAAGTCCTTAAAATTACTTATCTTGCTTAGATTTGCTTTAAAGCTCAGTATGTGGCCAATTTTTTTATATAAGTGAATCATCTTTATATATTTCTTTATGTTTCTCTAATATTAGTTATTTACATACATACAAAATCAAGAGAGATTTAGAAGGTATCATATAATAATAGAATACATAAAAATGCCCCCAATTTTATATGCTATAACATGAAGACTTTATTTAAAAGTATATTTTAATATTACTTTGTCTATACAACTTGTTTTCATCAGTATTTAATTACCTTTATGTCATTTTAGTTTGAAGTTTGACAGAATTTATGATTATAAATAGTAAGTAGAATGCTGGGTT
This sequence comes from Sciurus carolinensis, assembly GCF_902686445.1. Classification (NCBI taxonomy): domain Eukaryota; kingdom Metazoa; phylum Chordata; class Mammalia; order Rodentia; family Sciuridae; genus Sciurus; species Sciurus carolinensis. The sequence goes on along the minus strand of NC_062218.1, from coordinate 90,242,959 downwards.
CTGTTTCTTTTCATTGAATGCTATGACTATTTCCTTTTAACTGGCAATTTTAAACCATTTTTCTTTTTTATGATTACAGATGCTTTTGACTTACTGCCCAAATTTTACTTTGTAGCACATAATCATCTGTTATTTCTTAATCTCTTCATTGCCTCTTTAGACTTAGTATTTTTATCTTTTTTGTTTTCTTTAATGGTTTTAAATCCATTTAAGTATTTATACTTGCTTCTATTTTAAGTATTTATGCTTAACACGTACATTGACATATGTGATATATGCATGTATGTATGTGCATGTATTATATAAATAAATTATAAATTTATTAATATTTCTATTGTTCTAAAAAATGAGGTGAATCCACTAGAATTCTTAAAACTCTTATATGTTATTGTTGCCTAATATGTTACTTACATGTGTAATTCCATTCTCAAAATGTTTGGATATTACTAGTATTTTATATTCAATATTTTCATAAATATTTTCAATATTTATATTCAATATTTCCATATAAAAGGTCAGCTCCTCTGCTCACCATTCCTTCTGGTATTTCTGGTAACTCTCTTTTATTTTCTTTTAGTTTAATTTTTCCCGAGGATATGCTTTAGACATTTATTTAGTGATAGTAAATTAGTCATGAACGCAATACTGTCTAAATTGTTTTCATTTCACTTTTTAGTCTTAAGTGAAATTCAGTGAGTACAAAAATCTGGATGAGCAGTTAGTTATAACCTCTTTCCATTTTCCATATCTTTTCCCCATTGCAGTCATCATCTATTCTGGTTATTGATAGTGTTCTGTCAATCTGGGCCATAAAATATTTCTGTTTAAGCCACCTTTCCCTTGTGACTGATTTTAAAAATCTTCTTTTTCATGTTACTCTTAAAGTTTATTTACATGCATGTAAATGTTTACTAGTTATTCATGCTTTTTAATACTTTGCTTGTCTTCCATCAGTTCTGGAAAATCATCACATATTATTTATTTGAATGCTTTATTTTCCATTCTTATTTTTAGTCTTTCTTCTATTGGTGCCAAACTGGTTCTTCTGACTTGTTTTTGAGCTTACTAGTGTTTCTGTTAGCTCTATCTAAGCAGTTTTACTTATCCATGAAGTATATAATTCAATAATCCTATTTCAATTTTCAAGAGGTTCTCTTCAGTGTTTCAATCAACATATAACCACATGGGTTAGGGGGCTTGTTTCTGGTATTTTCCTTCTCATACATCCTTATAACACAAAATTATATATATTATATATATATATATATATATATATATATATAATATATTATATATTTTGTATTCCATATCCAAAAATTCCTTCATCCAAATGTGTTGAAACTGTGTCTTCCCAAGTGCTTATATTATAGCACATTCATTTTTTTAATGTCAATTAATTTTATTTTTTATCAGTAATTTTTAAGCTTCATATATAAGAATTTCATGAAGATATGATCATTTTACCAAGTTATCTTTGTTACTACTTGGCATCCCAAGAACCTTCAAAGTGTAAACCTAAACTGCAAAATCATGAAAGAGCACATTATGTTCTTAACATATGGAAATGAGTCACCACAGGTTGCCCATGCTAGCATGTATATCTGCTATAAGTACTTGTAAGAAATGAGTTATATGTGCTACATGAAGGACATACTTTTTTTTCTATTTATGCTTCACTAAAGTCATAAAGTATAATGACTTCTTCCTTACAAAGAAGTGGTTACACTCTAAGAAATTTACAAGTTGCAGTGGTGCACACAGGTGAAAAAGGGCTTGTTCACCATAATCTCCACTTGACTTTCAATTGAAATTATTTTAAAGATTAATTGTATCTTAATTTAGGAATGCACTCCTCATGGATTCCTAAAAACACCTTTGTTTGGGTCTTAGAAACTGATGATCTATGGCACAATGCTTATAAAACAGAGAAGAAGATTATCTATTATTTCAACTCCTGGAAAAAGATAGTATTTTAAGAGCTTCTTGTTGATAGCACAAAATAAATATTTGAACTTTACTATAATGTCTAATTTCATCTTTAAAAAATGGGTAAATATTACCTAAGTGAGCATGGGAAAGTATTGTCAAGATTACTATCTAACAACTACTGCACAAATTTTCCACAAGTGCTTCTTTACTTCTTTTCCATTTTCTTTTTATTTTATTTCCATTTTCTTTAAATCACTAATCACCTAATTTCCAAAAGCCACAGTCAATACTGAAGTCATTTCCTAGCCTGATAGTCTGAGTATCATGTGCCACATTACATAACTATATATGCCAGTATAATAAAAATCTTAATGAAACTCAATTAAGTTGTCTGTGCTGTGGTGTTTCAGGTATCTTGTCTCCTTATTATAGAAGTCAACCTCATTTGTTAAGCCTTTGTAAAATTTGAACTAAGCCAAGTAATATTTAACTAATAGATATTGGATTGAGGTCCTGGGGAATAAAAAAACAATTTTTTTCACCGTATTTCTATTTGTTCCTCATTTTCCCCAATTGGTTCTATGCTATATCATGCAAAACAAGAGATGTATTGCTTTTTACTATTCTGATAAATATAAGGTTAGAATATATGTGTGCCTTAAGCAGTTACAAAAATTCATGCGACTATCATCTTGTTCAAAAACAGTGCCTATCTAGCACACTTTGTAGCAAAGCATTTTTCCTACATAAATATTTATCTAAAATATTTCTTCCTACATAAATAATCACTCTCAAGATCTCTAAGCTAATAATTTCCTCAATTTTAAAATTTTTCCTATGTATCAATTAACATTTCTGTAGTTTACCTGATTTTAACATCTATGAAAATTAACTCATGCTATCTATACTTAATGTGCCTTGTTTTTTGTGAGTTTATTTTATATTGTTGCATATCACTCTCTCATTTTCATACTCTAGAGTTTTAAAGTACTTTAGCATAACAAAATGTATTAATTCCATGATTGGTGAACACCAATTATATCCTAATATTTCTCAACATTTAGACAAACTTTTTCTTTAAATGTAGTTAACTTATTTTATTTAAATCTATATCAACATATTGTTCTTTCCCATTTACACAAAATATTTAATAATAAATATAAACTTTAATAAATTTATTCAACATTCTAAAATATATTGGAGTCACATGTATTCCTGTTAGAATCTATTTTATCTATAATTACAAAAAAATAATATTGTAATGATGATTCAGCATTTTTATGAATCATCTGAGAATAAATCATATCCAGTTTTAAGTAAACAGCTCATATTTTGATGCTTTTGGGAAAAGAGTGGGAATTCTCCAAAGAATTTTGAAATTAAGAGAGAAATAAACAAACTTGTATGGGTTGTTGGGAACTGGAAAACTTTCTTTATACCCTTGGAAAATTAAATTGAAGGATTATAGTTATTAGGAAAGGGATCTTGTGTAAGCACTGACTGTGAATGACTTACAAGAACTCTTTCCAAGGTTTTATATATAAGACAACGTGTCTAAAAATTAAAAAAAACAACAACATTGATAAGATTGCCATTATCTAAACTCCGTACTTTACTTAGATTTCATTAATCTTTTTCTAATTTTCTTTTTCAGTTCCAGGATACCATAATTCAAGAAACCAGATACATTTAGTCATCACATCTCCTTAGCTTCCTTTTTCCTGAGACAGTTCTTGGACTTTCATGTTTTTGATGACCTTGACATATTTCAAATGTACTGGTCAGGAATTTCGTAGAAAATGCATCAAGTTGTGTTTTGCTTTTTCGTTGTTGTTTGCTTGTTTTGTTTTCATGATGAGACTGGGGCTATGGGTTTGGAGAGGAGGAATGCCGAGTTGAAGTACCCCTCATCATATCAAAGATACACACAATCGGAATGATTTCCACTGTTGATGTTAGCCTGAAGAAGTAGTGTTTGCCATCCTTCTCTACAATAAAGATATATACTTCCCCACAGCTTTCCATATTCTATACTTTTGAAGAGCAAGGAGACTTAGAAGATATTTTTCCTTCAGTGGTTTAGAAAAAAGAATGGGATAAAGTCACTCAAAAGCACAGCATTAATTAATAAAGATGTAAATATTAAGGTAAAGATCATATCAAAGAGAAGACTGTTACTTTCTCAGTCTGGAAAAGATTTAGAGCTAATTTATGAATATTCTAACAGAAAGCAGTCTTTGTTTCAGTAAGTATTCATCAATGGTGTTAAGATTCAGATTGTTATCCTTTATGGAAGCTTAATTAGATATACTTAAAGGACATTTAAAACTGAGGAAAGTGTTCTGAAAACATTCACTGGAAATTGCTGAAAAATAGATTAAAAGAAACTATTATATAGAAAAATCAAAACAGTAAAAAGTAAATGAAAGAGTTCTAAAAGAACAAAACTCATTTAAAGATTGAAGAACTTTAGAGATTAACTAGTTTAGTGTATGAATATAGAAAACAAGTTTTATTATTGAAATCAAGTGTGTTTGAACAAATAAATAGAAGCCAACTTAAAATCATGATTTTTAGAAGCTTTTTCTAATCTCTTCATCCCAGGTGATCAGAATGCTTTTCCCTGACATGAAAAGCAAAGACTAATGGGTGTGTCAGGATAAAGACAGATGAATCAGTTAAGTAACTCTAGAAATTGATGGTAAGATTTCTTTTATGGTATAATAACATTTTTCAATTCATCTATTCATATTCTGATTAATTAGAAGAATATTTTGAGTGGATTCTGGCAGATTTATTGCTAATTAGTTTGGCTCAAATTTGCTGCCTAGTACAGGATACAGTGAAAGTCCTTATGTGGAGTTATATTTATTAGGAGAATAAAATCACTGGATTATGTCCTTGATTAAAATTAATATTTTAAGTAAGTTTCTTCCATTTCATCATGTGTCCTTAAAAATGAATGGTAGTGTGATTTTAAAATGTCAAATTTAAAATGTAAAAGTCTATCTGCTTGTTGGGCTTTAAACCTTCTCATGGTTTTATTCAAAACATGTGTCTATTTTCCTTACAGAATTTAATTAAAAAGATTGTACATTGATATCTACCAATTATTTCTATTGAAATGCTTATAAATTTGCCTATGGTATATTCCAAATTAAAAACGCATTGCAGTCTTAGTTTCAGTTTAGGAGTCATAACAGAAGCTGAAGTTTATGCTTTGGTCAGATTTTTGTCACTGACTAAAAGACCTGACAAAACTTAGAGGAAAAAGTTTATTTAGGCTCATGCACAGACAACTGACTTCATAGCTCTGGGCCCAAGGCGAGGCAGAACATCATGTCAGAATGGTGTGGCAGAGAAAAGCAGCTCAGAACATGGCACCAGGAAGCAGAAAGAGAGTTCGGTCTACCAGGGACAAAATATATACCCCAAATGCATGCCCCTGTGACCTACCTCCTCCAGCCACACCCTACCTGCCTCAGTTACACCAGTTAATCCATATCAACAGATTAACCCACTGTGAGGTTACAACTCACAATCTAATCATTCAACTCTGAAAATTCTTGCATCGTCTCACATGTGAGCTTTTGGGAGACACCTCATATTTAAAGCATAACATTATATTTTAATATTAGTTGTGAAATCAGAAAAGAGACTCCTTTGTTTGAAAACTAAAACACAAGAAAATATATTGAATAACTGAGTTTTGAAAGAAACCTGTTCTTGGTATTTGTTTAGATTTATGTGTATGTGTACTGCCTTGATCCTCTACTAGAGATCCTGCCCTGGCCTCCTGCTAGGAACATCTTCCTATGTCAACTCATTTTCTGGTTTTATCAGGTGTATTGTTTTAAATTCCACTTGTGATCGTTCCCACTGATAGGGACAGAGAGAAGTAAAAGATGAGAGAATGAGCTTAGAGGAAGAATTCTATAAAATGGGCCACTGTGTAGATTCCCACATGCCTTCCCTTTTTATAAAAACAATTTACCTATAGCCCTGCCCAGCCTACGTTCACAGAATATGGTACATTCCTCAGCAAACAACCGTTATCTGTAGGAGAAATGCAGGTCCTGAAATTCTGAAATGCCAATAGGAACCAAAGGAACTTGGAAGGGGGAGACTTTTGTGACCCTACACAGGCTAGATCGCAGAACTTCAGGAGACAAGGATAATTTCCCCAAAACATAAATTCTGTGAGAACATGTTCCAATGGGAACCAGTCAACATGGGCCAAAGTGACCTAGAATTGTAATGCAGTGGGGACTTGAAAGTATGATGCCATCATGCTGCCAGTAAAAAGTCAAAGTTGGACCTGGACAGGCCTCTCTAGAAACTTCTCTGGGACCCCCAATAAAACAGGAAGCACACCAACTTTCCTCTCTGAGAGGACTCCCTACCTCCTTGAAATTGTCCCTTTTTCCCTTCTTAGCCCTTCTAAAAATCTCATTCCTGCTACTCTGGGAAACATGTCTGAAATCTTTGTGTCCTGATTGTAAGAATTGGCATTTGAAGGGATTCTCCGTGCTGCCTCAGTTTTGTGACAGGAACCAACCCTGTAACACTACCTTTAAAAAAAAAGATGATGCATTTCTTCTCTTGAAAAATAAAGTCTAAATCACTGAGCATATTTTAAAGGCTAGACAGTCTAGGATTTAGTTATCTGTCGTTGAAAATGAGGCATATAGCATGTTAAAATGTTAATGCGTGGCAATGCTCTTGTTTTCTCATGATCCTTGTGTTTTCACTGGTATCATCTTGACTCAGAACAAATACCTGCTTAGTGTTCACTCTTTAAGAATCTCATTTGATTCACTCCTTCCTGTTTATATATAATACACCAGTGAAACTGCACATCATGTACAACCACAAGAATGGGATCCTAATTAGAATAAGTTATACTCCATGTATGTATAGCATGTCAAAATATACTCTACTGTCATGTATATCAAAAAGAACAAATAAAAATAAATTTAAAAAATAGCAAAAGACAAAGAATCTATTTTGATTCCTGCTTTGATGAAGTCATTTGCTTCCTCACTTAGCATCCTGCTTATTCTTGATTAATGGGGCCCCTTGTTGTTTTGTCTTTCATCTTCTACTCTGCACTGTGTAAGAAATTTTGCATTTTGTATTCTTCGTCTTCTGTATAGCACAGTCCCTGCCAAAAACTAAACTACTTAATAAATATTTATAGAGGAAAGAGATAGAAAATGTGTAATAATTTTAATTGTGGCGAGGAAAATAAATGCTAAAAAAAACCCACCTAAACAATTTTTCATCTAAATTTACAGTGTAAGATAATTCTCTTCAATTGTTGAATATAATAGGCAATGGAATATGACATCCCACTGAAATATGTACTTTTGGTAGCCAGAATATTGCAAGAGAAAATGTCTCTGCCTATTGATTTGTTTATTTCCTTTGTTTTTCATTTTGGAGGTATCAGTTACCAACTGGTGCCCAGCTATCTAAAAAGTGGTGTAACAAAAGCATTCAACATAAATACTACAAAATATAAAAAAGCGAAGAAACAGACATCCGAAAGTCTTCTAAATTATGAATTTCTAAACAATAATCTTTTCTTAGAACCATCAAATCACCAAATTTCTGATTCCATCCAATTCTCCCCAACCCTGTTTGCCCACCATACTTGTAAAGAACAACTAACTTTGTGGGAGTTAGAGGTGTTTCGAGTCTCACATTTTATGGAGAGTATTGACTCACAAATGTAAGTTATATAGTGGACAGAGAGACCTTTTTTGAAAAGAATTGTGGATTTGACTATTGGCATATGGAGCTGACTAGAAGCAAAAAGAAATAATCTCCAAGTCACTCTTCAAGAGTCCAGAACTCTGAGTCAAAGCAGAATGACTATGTAAACTTAAAATTAGATCTAGGTTCCCAATATTCTACAAGCAGGAGATAGGTTGTGATGAGTACAGTCTTCACATTGTCTTAAGATATGTTCAAGAAAGTAATGCAGAAGGAAAGACCTCCCAAAATGTATTTTTCTTTGTTTTATTGGTTCTTTTTAGTTATGTGTAACATTAATATTCATTTTGACACAATTGCGAAAGCATGGTATGTAATTTACTCTAATTCAGTCTCCAGAATTTCTCCTTTCCCTCTCTTCCTCCCTTCCCTCTACTCTACTGATCTTCCAGAAAGTAATTTAAGTAATTCCGGAAAGTAATTTACAGTCATGGAGAACAATGAACTTCAGGGTTACCTTCAGGGAACAGAAAAGAAAGGCTAAGTAAGGAGAGAATATTCTCTATTCCCCAAATTTAGGATTGATAAGGAACTGAAATAGCTTTGTCTTGAGCTCTTCAGCTATTTGAAAGGAATTGTGTATGTGATTATTTCGTCTACATTTCACCATTCCCTGAAATTCTCTGTGTGCATGTTTGTGTGTGTGTGTGTGTGTATATTGGGGAGGTTTATGTACAGACGACTTTCTTTTTTTCAAACTTTGACTTCTGAACCCAAAAAATTAGCGTCTCAAACAAAACAAAACAAAACAAAACAAACAAACAAAAAGCCAAATCTCTATCAAGATCCAGGATGTTGAGTCTGATAATGTGATTTAATAGAAATTCTTAGTCTCTCTTTAAGAAGGCAATGAATGTATTTTACCTGAAGAACAGAAAGGTGAATTTTGTGGGCACTAGCATTCTGCATGGTTAATTATAACACCATTTCTAATCACTTGCTGCCTTTTTTGAGTGAGGATTGTATAACCCTGCCCATCGCCATATTAGGTGCAGTAAATTTCCAAGGAAGGTGCTTCCTCACCCCATTGACTTTTTTCAGGATGTCACTTGCTCTGGCCAAGGTCATATGTGCCCCACATTTACTTTGCATACACCACAATGAGAAAACACTTTGAGAACTGCTGTATTATTCTAGGCTTGTTCTTCTACCCTTCTGCCATAACAATAGCATATTTCAGATATAGGTTGCTAGCTGAAATGAAAACATATGTAAGAGAGAACCAGGGTGGAGTGGGGTCACAGGTGAGTTAAAACTGTAGCATAAGCAAGAAATATCTTTTTAAGCTACTGATATTTTGAGGCTATTTCCAAAGCATAACCTAGTAACAACTGAATAATGAACCATTGGATGGCTATCTTTCTTATGCTTTTATTTATAGTACTAGCCACAATGCCTGGTACAAAGTTTCTAAAAATTATGTGACATGTGCATGAGTCAAGGCATAAATATGTCTAGTCATTCAACACTGTCCATCTCATTTGGAAAAATTGCCAAATATATTTATTTTGTTTCTGATGTTAAAACTGCATGAGTTCTCAACTGACTTCAGGAATCATTTAGAGAACTAGAATATCTTTTGATGAAAAGTCAATATTAACTAAAAAAGTATGCATTTGAAATGTGAGTTTGATTATCCCATTGATACATCTGAATGGAAGAGAATTCATATCAATGCAAAATGACCATAAGTTCCTATAAATCAATAAGTTGAAGGTCAAAAATTGTCTAGAAAAATATACAAGAGAAAGTCCAATTTGACTCTTAAAGTTACACTGAAATGAAAAGTAAACATAATCTGGATATCATTCTTTAAATATTAAGATGTCAACATATATAAAAATTATGATTACTGCACCCATAATCATTAAAGCAAACAGGCATACCCCTGTATTACTGATAGAACTTTTCAAGATATTTTTTTTTTGAGTACTGAGGATTGAACTCAGAGTCTCAACCACTCAATCACATCTCCAGCCCTATTTTGTTTTCTATTTTGAGACAGTGTCTCCCTGAGTTGCTTAGTGCCTTGCAGTTGCTGAGGCTGGCTTTGAACCTGTGATCCTCCTGCCTCAGCCTCCCCAAGCCTCTGGCATTACAGATGTGTGCCACTGAGTCAGAAGTTTTCAAGATTATAGTTTAGCAATGCCCTTCAAAATTTTAAAAACAGATGCTTTAAACCAATAATTCTGACTTCAACATTTTATCATACAAATACATGTACTTATAAGCACATTGACCTGCCTACATATAAGGATGTTCAATATAATACTGTTTATAATCATAAAAGAATAGAAATGATATAAACATCAACAAGGAATTAATGGTATACCCCTACAGGCATTAAAAGCTTTAGTTTATATATATATATATATATATATATATATATATATATATATACACACATACATATATATATATATTATATTGTAATATATATGGTATGTATATACACACATAGAAGAATGTGAACTATGTTGTCACATGGATCAAATTTAAAAATGCAATAACATAAATATGTATGATGATTAGTTAGGCTAACCATGTGTTTTAGTTTTTACAGGGTATTTCTGATGTTCCCTTATTGTCCTGGCATAATTTCTACTTCTATGCTCTTTCACTCACAAAAGTATCTTATTTTGGTAGACAATTTATTAAGGTATCATATGTATAGCTTATGTTTAGGTTACATTTGCCTGTAATACTACTTGAAGGAGGTACAAGAAAACAGTAGTAGAATCCAGGATTTCTGTGGTCTGGATAAGGGAACACAATTTAGACTGTGTACTTTAATGTAACATAAATTATGAACTATATGTATGACTTGCCAATATCAAATTAATATAAATAATTTGAAAATTAATTACTCAAATTTCTCTCAATATGATTTTTATAGAATGAAAAAATATTGTTAAATACAGGAATAACAAGTAAAATAACAACTCAGAAATCCTTTGTGATGTGGAAAGAAGCAAATGTAATCATCATTAGAGGATACTTAAGGGTATAATGATCTAGAATTGCATTTTGGTGCTACAATGCTAAATTGTGGCCCTAAGCAGAATATTATTTTCTCACTGACCTCTTGATGCTTTGCAAAAATCAGATGTGTGAGATAATTATAATGACTTTCAGTAATTAAATAGATTCCTAATTTGTAAATAAATCTTGTGTATTTTCAGTTCTCACCAGGATATATTATCTATTCGAGTACCATGCAAACCTCTGAAGACTTTTTGTTTGAAATCCAATCTATTTTTCCTTCAGGCCAGAAGGCTATCATAAAATCAAATATTGTAGGACAAGCTTCACTAATTATTTGTTAGAGTATAAGCTTCTGGTATGAAAGAAGATTTTCCTGACTAGTTCACTGTGATTCCCTATTGGTTACAAGAATGTCTGTCACATTGTGAATTCTCAATAACTATATGTTGAATAAATGATTGAATGGACTAATGAAGAAAAGACTACACATTGATAGGTATTCTTACACTCTAGTGCTGATGTGTAAATGGCATAAACATGTTTAGGGTGTGGCAATTTAACAGAATAGTCAAGTTAAAAATAAATATAATTGTGAATTAGCAATTTTTTTCTAAAAATTTATCATGTAAAGGTGTTAATGCTATGTCCTAGAATCACACACTTAATATATGCTCAATAGGACATTGTTATAAGGAGTAAAAATGTCAAAAAATATTCATTTTTCAGGAAATATTTCAGTAATTTAGATTCATAATGGATCTAATATAATATCAGATATTGGAATATAATACAGATATTGAAAATAACAAAGCACATGCACACATACATTCTCACTCAATTTAAATTAATATGTAAGAAAGGATAAAAGACAAAGCAAAGAAAGAAGGAACAAAGGAAAGAAGGAAGAATGTAAACTACCAGCAAATGATCTTGGGAATGGCATATTGAACATGAAAACTTACAGGGACAAAATCAATTAATTATCCCTGGAAACATGCTAAAATGAGCACTAAGAGTTGCACAATTTTTTAACTGAATTTCTCTTCTCTCTTGAATGTACATAATATGATGTGTTTTTATTTGATCACATCTATGCTTACGCCTCTCTATTACTAAAGTTCACAAAAACTGGGATCTTGATTTTCTTTTTCTTTCTTACTTTCTTTTCTTTTTCTTTAGTTTTTTTTTTTTTTTTTTTTTTTTTGGTACTGGGGACTGAACCGAGGGCAGTTAACCACTAAGCCACATCCCCAGATCCTTTTATTTTTATTTTTTTTTATTTTTTTTTATTTTGAGACAAGTTCTGGTCAAGTTGCTTACGGTTTGACTACGTTGCCTAGGGTCTCACTAAATTGCTGTGTTTGGCCTTGAACTTAGAATTCTTTACCTCCACCTTCTGAGTCCCTGGGATCACAGGTGTAAAATACCACAACTGCCTGGGATCATGCTTTTTGTGTTCACTTCTGTGCCTCTTGTACCACTTCGTAGTAGACACTCAACAATTGTGTGTTTTTTGAATGATCTTTCTAAAACTAACCTATCGAGAGATACTTGAAGTAGAGAAAAGTAAAGTCAGAGATCATAAAAGATCAAGTACATAGTAATATAAATTCTCTGCAATAATTTAATCATGACTGATTTAAAATAAGAGTTTTGGATAAGTTTCTGTTAATGAGTTTACATATGTAAAACTAGTTCACTATGTCATGTATTTGAGAAGAGGACCATGTCTCAAGATTTTGCTGATAGTACTTTAAATCCCTGCTTCTTTATTCTGTCCACACAGAAATGTGCTGGTGGCATCAGCTTCATTTGCCCTTGTATACTTCCTTTGGCAATCTAAATAGTGTAGTTATCTCCATGTCCTTGACATTACCTAATGCTATTGACTAAGATCATTACATAATATGTGTGTGAGTGCAAAAATCAGTATCTTATAAGCATACCTGTTCCCTGCTTCCTGCCTTATGAATATACAAAGACTTTTATTTGGTTGGTCAATACCACTCCCTTTTGTGCACAATGTGTGTAATTCTATTTGTCTCACTGTCTGTCTTTTGGTCAAATAGATCTATCTGATTTTAAAGGGCTAATAATAGTTCACATCTTTATGCCATGATGTAATCACGCAAGGCATTGATTCGAGGTTTAATTTTCAAACTACTTACCATAGTGGTCAACTTGGTAGAGAGTGTACATGTATAGCTGATTTTTTAAAGGGGGGTCTCTTTGAAGAAAGTAATTCCCTGCAGGACTATTTTGGTGATATTGATAATTTAATAAAGATCTTGAAATAGTTCTTAGAAATAAAATACAATAGAATTTTATATAGGCTTCTTTGTGAAGACTCAATTTCACTTTATTGACATTTGTGCAAACACTATTTCTGTGTTCTGCTCTTAGAAAGCATAAAAGACACAGTGAGCCAAAGAGCCAGAAGCCAGCCTGAAAGCCCAGAGCCCTGAGTGCCTGTCCAGCCTTCTGTGCCAGTACATGATAAGGGCCTTGGTGAGCTGACAGATGGTAAAGTTATGATCAGGTAAAAATTAACCCAGTTGACATTTCCTATGATTTTTTAAAGGCTTAGAGTGCCTATTTAATTGTAATATGCATTTAAAAATTTCATCGCTCTGAGTAAGAAGAAAACATATATTGTAATTCAATTCCTAGACTTCTCATTTTCAAACAGGTTAAAGCACACCAATATTAAGGTGAAAATCTATTTCCAAATAATTATGGTCTTTGGGCATGAAAGAGGATACCATCTCAAGAGGCATTAACTGTAATAGTTATGGGATAACTGCCATTTGACTGACACCAAGGTACTATTTGACAGACTTCTCCAAGGACAGAAGATTCTCTCTCATAAAAAGCTGGAGATGCCCCCAAAGGAGGAAAGAGTAAGTGTTCTTGAGATGATGTTTATTTGAATATGGTTTTAGCAGGGATTATGAAAAGAAATCCCCATACTATTAAATTTCAGTACATATGAATAAAATAATTATAACATTTAGTGAGTGCTTACCATTCTCATTTTATGTGTATAAAATCTCTTTAAATTCTCCAAAAAAACTATGATACATTTCTACATATAAAGTGAGAAGGGTCTAGAAAGACTAAAAAAATTCTAAAGAGTTCTCTCTCTAGTAAATGGGAAAGCTCAAATTTAAATACAGACATTTGGATTAACCATACTAATTTATGAAGACTACTGGTAAATGTTTCCTGAAAATATTTTTAAACTTCTGAATGTCAAAGTGAAATCTGTGCATCTAATAGAGTTGCTATTTTACTTCTTTTTACAATGGTCTCTCAATCATGAAAATTGTCTATCATGATGATTGGATATTATTAATGGCATATAAATAGAAAGTATTTCAAATATTCAAATTCTTTGACCCATAAGTGACTTTATTCCTGAAGTACTGGAAACTAGATTATAAATAGGCACCTTTCCATTATTTTATCCTTGTGACTCATAAAGATATGAAACACTGGATCCAGAAAAGATGACATTTTATGTCTTACACAACGTTTAAAAAAATTAACTCATTAAGAAGGAAATAATGGTGTAGTTTAGTGGTAGAATGCCTCTCTAGCATGTGTAGGAACAAGAGTTAAATCTCAAGCACTGTAAAAAAAAATATTCTTAAGAAGAAATTCATTTTGATTGATATATTTAACACTACATATTTTGTGTAGAACTGGCATTTTTATTCATTTTTATGTTTATATTGGGGCACTATAGTTATATGTGATGCTAGAGTTCATTTTGATACATTTTTGATACATTTATAAATGAACAGAATATAATTTGTTCCATTTTGATTCCAAGTATTTCTACCTCCCTCTGCTAGTTTTCCCCATTCTCCTTTCTCTACATGTCGTCCTTCTATTTATTTATTGTTTTTTAATTGGCACTTTATATATACATAAAAATGGAGTTCACTGTTACATTCATACATGCATATAGCATAATTTGGTAAATTTCATTCTGCAGTTCCTTCCCCTGAATCCTTGTCTTCTAGTCCACTGACATCTCTCTCTTTTTTTTTATCTGATCCCCCTTTTCTTTCCTAGTTTCACAGTGGACTTCTGCATATGAGAGAAAACATTTCACCTCTGACTTTCAGAGTCTGACATTTCATTTAGCAAGATGTTCTCTAGTTCCATTACTTTACAAGCAAATATCATAACTTTATTTTTCTTTGTGGCTTAATAAAACTCCCTTGTGTATGAATACCACATTTTTTTTCATCCAATTATCTGTTAAAGGGCACTGAGGTTGGTTCCACAGCATAGCTATTGTGAATTGTGCTGCTATAAACATTAATGTAGCTGTATTACTTGGGTGATTTTAGGTATCCCTTATGTTGATGTTAAGTCTCTTGGATATATACTGAGAAGTGGTATAGCTGGGTCATATGGTGGTCTCATTCCTAGACTTTTGGGGAATCTCTATATGGTATCCCAAATGGTTGTACTGATTTACAGCGTCAGTGTCAGTGTCAGTGTGCCTTTTCTCCCCCATCCTCACTGGTATTCGTTACTATTTGTATTCTTGTTGATTGCCAGTCTTAAATGAATTGAGGTAAAAATCTCAATGTAGTTTCAATCTGCATTTTCCAGAATGTTAAGGACATTGAACATGTTTGTTTGTTTTTCATGTATTTCTTGGGCATTTGTACTTATTCTTTTGAGATATGTCTGTTTAGTGTATTTGCTATTTATTTATTTATTTATTTATTTATGGTGTTAAGCTTTTTGAATTCTTCATATATTCTGAATATTCCCTGTTGGAAGTGTAGCTGGCAAAGATTTTTCTCCCATTCTGTAGTTTCTCCCTTCATGCTCTTAACTGTTTCCTATATTGTTCAAAAATTTTTATTTGGTGCCATCTCACTTATTGATTCTTGGTTCTATTTCTTGAGCTTCAGAGTCTTGTTAAGGAAGTTGGTGCTTGCACCAATATGTTGGAATATTAACACCATGTTTCCTTACGTTTCTGGTGTAATTCCTAGGTTTTTAATTCACTTTAGGTTGACTTTTGTTCATGGTGAACAATAGGGATCTTGTTTCATTCTACCAATAATGAATATCCTGTTTTCCCAGCACGATTTGTTAACAAGGCTTTATTTTCTCCAACATGTTCTTGGTACCTTTGTTGTGTATCAGGTAACTTTACCTATGTGGGTTTATCACTGTCATTTATTGCATTCCATTGATCTCCATGTCTGTCTGATGCCAGTACCATAATGTTTTGTTATAGCACTGTAATATATTTTGAGATTTGGTATTGCGTTGGTTCTAGTTTTGCTCTTCTTATTCAGTATTGCTTTGAGTATTCTGAGTCTTTTATTTTTCCACATGAATTTTAGGAATTTTCTCTAGTTCTTTGAAGAATGTTATTTGTATTTTGATGAGGATTGCATTGAATCTTTACATCTCTTTTGGTAATATGACAATTTTGGCAACATTAATTTTGCCTATCCATCTTCTAAAGTCTTATTCAATTTCTCTCTTAAGTGTTCTATCATTTTAATTATAGAACTCTTTCACCTCCTTGGTTAGATTTATTCCTAAGGTTTTTCTTTTTTTTTTTCTTTTGTTAAAGTTATTGTGAATGGAATATTTTCCCTGATTTCTTTCTCAAGATATTCATTATTGGAGTATAGAAAAGCTACTGAGTTTTGTGTGTTGATCCTGCTACTTTGTTGAATTTGTTTATCAGCTCCAGAAGTATTCTGGCAGAGCTTTTCGGGCCTTTGACATATAGAATCTTGTCATCAGCAAACAGATAACTTGACTTCTTTTCCTATTTATATCCCTTTAATTGCTTTCTGTGGGCTCCTGTGTCTAAATGAGGAATTAATAGGCAACACTGGGACAAGCAGCTGTGAACCCTCTGAGAGGTGCTGGGGCACTAGAGACTACTTCCCTGGTTGCTATGGTTCTCTTATCAAACAGTGCTTGTTAGCCTAGAGGTCCAAGCCTGTGAGTTTGGAGGGTGTGGTGTCTGCTATGTTTCTGTTGGGTGTGGAGCATAGGTCTCAGCACTCTCAATGACTGCTGTGAAGCACAGAACACCCACTCCCTTCTGCTGGTCTTTTTTGTAGTGGCCCTGGCTAAGAGGTTGGTAACTTTCTGTAACTATAGGACCTGTGAATGCAAGTTCTCTGTGGGTTGACTGTGGCACTGAAGACTTCACTGTAGCTGCTACAATTCACTGAGATTTTGCCAAACCTTGTAATAGGGGTAGGGAGTCAGTTGGTCTTCAACTGAGTTCCTGTGAGGCTGGGCTGGGTTAACACTCTCTGGGAGTATTAGCTCCAGGGTCAGCTCCACCCAACTTCCCTTGTCTGCATTGAGGGGGAGAGGGTTTCTGTAATATTTAGCTAGCAGAGTTCCCTCTACAAGTTCCTTCTAGATGAATTACTGAGACAATCCATTTCAGAGGAATTCTCTATGTTTTTATTTGTTAATATTTGTAGGTGGGGATAAGCTGTGTTGATTTTATTTCTTCTAGGAAGACTGACTAAATGTGGACTGTACCAAGTCGCTGCCCTGCCAGCACAGCTTTCTGTCAACAATTTGGGTTGAATTGTAAATTCTTCTCCGCTCTCTTTGCTGTGTCTCATTTTAACTTGGTCTCTTTCTTTGAAACTACCGTTAAGGATGAAATCCTCTGACGTTTTCCTCTCCCTTTTTCTCTCTTTTTTATTATGTTTCCCCTGACCCCACCCTAATCAGTGTTTCGGGTTAAGGAATTATTTCCTTATGTTCTGCTACAGCAACCAAATTCTAAATTCCTTAAATTCTCAAACTGTCCAATAATAAATTTTAGAGTGTTCACATTGTCACTAACCTCTGGTCAGCTGTTCTTTTCACTGCTTTGTTTCTGGACTGTGAAGGAGTTGAGACCTGCTCTCAGATCCTCTCTACCATCTTGAGATTTGATCAAGTTTTTCTTTATTTTTTTTAATATATGACTTGAAATCAAAATTGTACAGGTTAAAAATAGATGTAAGATGTTTTTTCAATATTTTTTAGTTGTCAATGGATCTTTTATTTATTTATTTATATGCAGTAATGGGGATCAAACCCAAGGCTTCACACACGTGAGGCAAGTACTCTACCTATGAACCATAGCTCCAGTTCAATGTAAGTTGTTTTAAAAGCAAAATTTATGCTTTGGGGTTAATGATAAAAAGGATGAACAAGTAATCTTGATGTCTTCTAAATAATGTAAAATAAATAATTTAGAAAATTTCTTTTTCATTCTACATTACATTTGAAATTTTTTCTTATTGCTTATTCTCATTTTGCATCTTTTTTTACATTAGTCAATTATTTATAGTATGAAAATATCTTTGAATTGAAAGAAGCAAAAGTGATGCAATCAAATGCATTTTCATAATCAACAAATACATGAAAGAAAATAGAATCAAAAACAATGTGCACATCTTTGTTAATCCAATAATGTATTAATTAGAATATATATTCCAATGGAACCTAATTTGGTAGGAATAAGTATACATAAAAAGATAAATGGGAAATTATTGGAAAGGCATTTATGAAAATTATAAATGATTGTGGGACATTAAAATTATGAAGAGATACAAGCAAATATGAAGTTTGGGCTCTAAATGAGTCAATTTTGTTAGAGAAATTTAATTTAATTTAAAGAGAAAGAAAGCAGAATAAAATTACAAGATATTATGATAATTGTTATGAGAAAGATGGATGTCTTCTTGTGGTAGGATAAAGAATGGCTGTTTGAATATAAAAATATGTGTGAAAATGAAGCACCAAAAAGATAATGCAACAGGACCTAGTTATTCTAATGTTTCTTTTGCTTATGTATAAAATACTGCAAAATAAATTTACAAGCTGAGTGGTTGTGCTCTTATTTGCTTGGTTTTGGTTTTGTTTACAATACTGGGACTTGAAGTTAGGGGCGCTTTACCAATGAGCCATTTCCCTATTTTCTTTTTCATTTTCTGAGACAGGATCTCAAGAGTTGCCTAGAATTTCATTAAGTTGCTGAGGCTGACCTCACACTTGTGATCCTCTTGTGTTAGTCTCCCAAGATAGGCATGCCCCACCTTGCCTGGCCAAGCTGAGTATTTATAGAATAAAATAAAAAATAAAATAAAATATGACTCTTCAATCGAAGGGGCTTTTAATAAGTCTTGAGAATGATACTTATTTTCACTTATACTTTACCTATATCCTCATGTAATAGCACATGGATTCCTAGTCATGGAAATGTTTTAAAAATTCAATATAGTATGAAATGAATTGCAAGGTTAAAAATAATGCCATAAGTAAAACCAATCTAATTCTATAAAAACAGAGGCTCTGTTCCCATTTGTAAACTACCAAATGATCCAGTTAGACATATGCTTTCCTTAAAATCATGAAAGATAGAATGTGTGAAATCTATATCACAAGTAAGCCTGAGATTTTATGTTTGTCAAACTGGGAGGAGGCTGCATGTTGTCCATGAAAAAAGTAAAGAATTCTTTTTCAAAACTTAGTAGCAGAAATGTGTCAAACTTATTTTTGTCATAAGTGCTTCATAGCTACTTTAAAATCCACAGATTTGTATCTGTTATTCAAAAAGCATGTTTTAAATTGAAAGATATTCAACTACTTGTTTAAACGTGGCTCTTAAAAATTACTCTGAGATTTTCTTGGTTATCACAACATAATAGAGTTTACAGATATTAGCCTGAGAATTAGTAAGTGTTCTGCCCTGTTAATAAGGGAAATACTTGATAACCTGAGCTGTATTTATATGGAAAAATGCAAGGAACAATGAGGGCTGGATTCATCTCTTGGCTAGAGTTTACGTAAATTTGACCCACTTTCACGGAGCTTCCATCTCTATTACAAAGGGAAGATAGGTAGCAATAGCACAGGTAGCATAGTTAAATCACATGTATTTATCTGCATGTTTCCTGAATGTTACCCTTTATATCTTTCAGCATTTCTTTGGAGCCTTTCATCCTCTCTCTCTCTCTCTCTCTCTCTCTCTCTCTAATCATATGTAGAAATGAAACATAAATGTTTATAGAATGCATTGGCTTAAGTGACAAACTGATGGATTCTAGTAATTGCTCAGAGAGGAATATATTCTCCTTCCAAAGATAAGATTAGGTCCAAGATAAAAAGAACTGGTGGCATAAGGGCAGTGCAGAATGAAAGGAAGAAATAGGACATCATGGCATTAAAATGGAAAGGACAGAGGCAGAGACTTCAGAATTTTGCATACTCTGTATCCTCAGCTATTTGTAGCATCTGGACCACTTGACATCTATCAGTTCAGGTCACTCAACTTATGAGACCAAACTGGCTGTCTTGGACATTCTGTACGGTTTTTTTTTTTTTTTTTGGTTGTTGTTTTTTTGTAGAGAACTTGAAAAGAATCGATTTGGAGATTTTCTATAAGCTAGATCTGTATTATGCCTCTGCCGTTTAATATGCACTCTTTAAATTACTTTTTAGTCTTACAGACATGGTGTTAACCATACCTATGTTCCATTAATCAGAATGTTCATTCATATTAATTAAAACATAGGTTATATTTTCTAGATAACCTGACAGCCTACCATTGTTTAATCTTTTAGATGCCCTTCCCAAGAAAAATAACAAAAATGTAGATGATTAAAGACAATTAGCCTTTTTTTTAAGCATTGATTGTTTTCCTTGGTTATAAAAGCAAGCAAAAAAGTCTTATTTAATGTTTTTATGACATTCACTATGTATTTGTGATTTTCACAATTTGAAATGTCAGCTTTCAAATAATCACATGAGACTATTACTTCAAAAGCTGTTACTTATTTTTCAGGTACTCTTGTTGATATTAAAAAGTGCACTGTATTTTTGTGTGTTCATCTCTTCAGAGAAATGATACTTATAATATTCTTTAGGGAGATTAAGTAGGAACATTTATAAGCTTTATAATTGGTTCTAAATTTCACCTTTGGAAGGGTTTTGCACACAGATGTTTTATTTAACATCTCAGAATGGCAAATGTGTGGGTACTCTTGTGTTGACAATGTGTCTATGATACTTTTTAATTTTCACCAATATGTTGGTGGGGGTGTCGTGGGGAGGGCTTGTTTAGGCTTTAGATAGCAGGAATTGAAGAGTATACTTCAATACCAAATAAATAGAATTGAATTTACAGCTATTATCCTAACTATAGGAAAATAACTTTTCCAGGTCTTTCTGTGTAAAAGAAACCTCTTATCATGCTTTTGTAAGATCCTTTGAAAATAATATGGCGCATGATCAAATCAAAATATATTATCACAATCTTTGAATAGGTAATTCCACTTCTTGAAATTTTATTTAAAGAAGCAATTATTCAAAAACAGAATGCTATAAGCTCAGTAAAGTTTGTAAAACTTTTCTCTGTTAAATCATAAAATTGAAAAACAATCTATGTCTAAGAAAATATTGATATGTTGTGATACATCAACTAAAGAGGAAATAATGTAGAAATTAAAATGACAAATAAAAAGAAGGAAAAAAGTTTCAGGCAAAAGTACAAAGTTGGACTTCAGTTGGTATTTGTAACTTGCTCCATCAGATTAAAGTAAGATAAAAGCCAAAAAAATTGAGTTAAATATGAATTGTATTGAATATTATTGAATACATTGTTGCAATGAATACATATTAAATATGTGTGATTGGGGCTAAAATAAATTTATATCAATATCTCCTTTCTCCAGGCATGGTGGCGCACACCTGTAATCCCAGTGGTTTGGGAGGATGAGGCAGGAGGACTGTGAGTTCCAAGACAGCCTCAGCAAAGGCGAAGTGCTAAGCAACTCAGTGAGACCCTGTCTCTAAATAAAATGCAAAATAGGGCTGGGGATGTGGCTCAGTGGTTGAGTACCCCTGAGTTCAATCCCTAGTACTATCCCTCCCACAAAAAACAAAAACAAAAACAAAAAAACTATATATATATGTATATATATCCTCATTAGCAAGAATATACACCAGTAGTGGTAGCATTAAATGGTTATTGATGTAATATATTTTCAAAATTATTTTGTGTTTTATATTCCTATGCAAAATATAATTTTATGCTTTAACAAAAAGATTATAAATAAGTTATAGTGTTTACTCATGAAACAAAATAATGACATTTTATTATAACACATTTCTTTAGTCCACCTATTCTTTGAAAAAAGGACACTTGCATACATTGGCTCAAATTTTATTAAAAAATTTTTTTTCATACATAATGTAACTGATAAAGATCTTGTTGACAAATGGAAATTGGTAGGAATTAAAATTAGCTCACTTACACTAATCAATACTTAGAAGACATTGAGGCATTCGCATTCATTAGAAAATCATTACCGCACATAAAAATGTATTTGAAGTCGCACTAATGTGAAACATTAAAAGATATGTTTATTGCACATCTTAATAGGTGAAGAGTGATAAGGAAGGAATCATTAGTGCCCTATTTGTGAAATGTAGTAAATGTACCATTGCAGTTTTCTGTGGTCTATCACATTTTCTGCAGATGGAGCTGCTACTGTTTGTGGTAGATGAGGAAGAGGAAAGAGGAAACAATTTTTTTCATCTATATTTCCAAAAATCAAAATGTGAAATGGATAATTACTTCAAATTTTCATTAAATCTTTTTAATGTTCTTAATAATCTTTATATTCTTGAAAGTCTCCCATACACTACCATAATCTCATTGTGTTTGTCTCTGTTACCATTCATTAAACAAGGTTCAGTAATTTTTCATACCATATATTTTTGATTGTTTAATAATTTATCACATAACTCACCTCACCATTTATTCAGAACATGAATTAGTAATACCAAATGATTTTCTTGAATTTACAGATAAAAATGTTACATTCAGAATAATATATGTCGGATCTGAGTATCCTTGAAGGTTCAGAATGCATTCTGGGAAAACTCTTAAATTCACAGAAGTAGCCACCAAAGATTATTTTTTTAATAAAAAGTTTCAGGATGAATATTTTAAAACTAGATTTTATTGAATAATTTCATTGTTTTTTTAATGTTTAAAACTATATTTGTTCTAATAAGTTGTACATGACAGTAGAATGCATTTATACATTTTGATAGATCATTCATAGATGAAATGAAATCACTCATTTTTCTGATTATACATATTGCAGGATCACATCAGTCATGTAGTCATACGTGTACATGAGGTAATAATGTCTATTTCACTCTACTATCATTCCTTCTCCCATAAACCTTCCCCTCCCTTCACTGCCCTCTACCTAGTATAAAGTAACTGTATTTTCTCCAGTGTTATTAAAGAATACATAAAATCATTGTTTTCATTTTTAAAAATCATTTTCTATTAAACTGAAGTGACCTTACTGGAAGGCAATTGATATTCACACAACAAATATCAAATAATGTTTTCTAATGTAGAGATTAGCACACTTTACATTTGCAAGGTGGTACTACATATTACATATGTTTACAATGTGATTCTGATGAGTTATTCATGTAACTTTTGTGATCATATGTTTTCACTGAACAATAAAATGATTAGTCATTAGATGGAAGAAGGAGCGTACAATTATAGGGGTCTCAAGTGAAATTTTACTTGTTGGAGGAAAACAATGTTAAAAATAACATTTTTGTTGAGAAATACTAGTTTTGAAGTTAATATAAATAATATCCTAGAAAGAAATGAAAGTGGTTATTGGAAAACAACTATTTTCCTGAATGTAATGCTCATGATTTTATTAAATCAATAATGTACAATGTGAAAAATCACTTACTATTATATGAGAAGTCCATCTGGCATTGACTTTATTTTTAGACTGATATCCTAAAGTACACAATATGTTTACATATATATATGTATATATATATATGTCTATATATTTTATACATAAATATATATGTATACATATCTATTTACATGTATAACCTTCTGTATTTGAAGGAGGCATATTTTACTTATTCATTAAATCATATACATGATAAAGAAGAAGTTTTTACTTTATGACATTGGAAAAGAAAACCAGATATAAAAGAGATGTATGAGTAGCTAGTAAGTATATAAGTGTGTGCATGGCGGTGGAGTGTCTTGATGTTAACTTTAGTGTTATCCCCTTGAAAAATCTTTCAACTCCTGATATATTTTGTCCCTGGTGAACCAAGCTTGGTCTGTCTCCACTTCCTGGTGGCCATATCCTGAGATGCTTTTCTCTACCACATACTTCTGTCATGAAGTTCCGCCTCACTTTGGGCCCATAGCATTGGAGCTGGCTGCCTAAGGACAGAGACCTCAGAAATCATGAGTCCCCCCAAAACTTTTCTACCTCTGTTGTTCTTGTCAGGTCTTTTGGTCTTGGCAATGAAAAACCTGATGAAAACACAAATTGGTACTGAGAAGTAGTGTTGTTACTATGACAAACTTGACTACATGGTTCAGAAGCTTTTGGAATTTTTGGAATTTGTGGGAAGAATTTTGAAAAGTTCAATCACACAAGTTAGAAAATTTGTAGAATGTTGTAAGCAGAGCTTAATATGCAATTCTGGTGGCAGCCCAGAAGACCAGGATGTCTATAAAATGTTGGATGATACAGAAATACTCATGAGGTTACAGAGGAAAAAGAGGACTCTATCATATATTGGACTAGAGGCCAATCATGTTATGATCTGACTGAGAAGCTGTGTATGCTTTGCCTATGCTCTGAGACTCTTCATGAGGCTAAATTTAAAGGTGATGTACCAATTAATCTGTTGGAAGAAATGTCTAGGCAAAACAGTATTCAGGCTGTGGTATGGATATTTCTGGTGGCTTTTAGCCAATACTACTGTGATAATCAGGAGCTGAAAGTGGAGCATAAAGATTTGAAAAACTTGGAGTTCAGCCAGAAAACTGCCAGTAAACCCAGGACTAAAGAAGTTGTGGTTGTTAAAAAGACTTTACTAATCACTAAAGTAATTCTAAGTACTTTGAAGAGAGACAATAGGAAAGATGGTTTTCAGACATCTCAGAAATTGGCAAAAGGACACCCATCTCAGGCTCTAGGGAGTAAAAGCAAAAATTCCTTTGAGCAGAGACCAGTGGGGCCCCACTTTCATAGAGGGGCCTAGGAAGTTGTTGCAGCATGCTCAGCAACTCAGACACACGAGAGTGCTACAGATGTGGTCCCTAGCGTTTCGACTACTGCTCGACAGTGGCAGACCTTAGAGTCAACCACGTGGTATTGGTTCTGCAGGAATGCAAGATGCTGGAGTTAGAGGCTCATGGGGACTTCCACCAAAATTTCAAAGGAAGAGCTGGGAGGCCAGGCAAAGTTCAGCAGGGTGGGAGGACCCATTGACAGCCCCTGACAGGGCAATGCATGAAAATGTGAGTAGGAAGCCAAAGTGGCATTGAAGATCCCTTAAATTAAGAGATACCAGTAGCACGGGACATCTGCAGAGGAAAGATGCAGGAATTGAGCAGAAATAAGCCAAGAGGGTAGCCATGCAAGCTGCAACCAACAAGACCATAGGGGCAGAGATATACAAGCCCTTTAGAGAGAGTATCACAATGGCATGTATCCCAAAGGCTGGACAAGGAGTTACATAGGACTCATTTGCCCAGCTGGATTTTGGTCTTATTTTGATCCTATCCCTTCCTTCTTTCTATGTTCTTATTTCTCCCTGTAGAATGAAAATATTTATTCTGTGCCCTTATATATCATTTTGCTTTTGATTTTTATAGGGGCTCATGCTAAGCTTTCTCAGAGGAGACTCTGAACTTGGACTTCTATGTAAAGCTATAATTTTTAAGACAATGGGCCTCTTGAAAATGGACTAAATGTATTTTGCATTGTGAGATGAGCATGAGCTTTTGGGGGCAGGGGCAAATTATTACAAATTTTTGTGTGCCTCATATATTGATGTGACTTATAGATTTTACATATATTTATATTTTAGATAGCACAACAGTAGTTTGATAGTAATGCCTATGGATTGTAGGGTGTTTTATGGTTTAGATATGAGGTGTACCCAAAAGTTCATATATGAAAAAATGCAACAAAGTATAGAGGTGAAAAGATCAGATTATAGTGGTTTTACCTAATCAGTGAACCCATCCGTTTGAATGGATTACCTGGGTGATAACAGTAGGCAGGTAGGGTGTGGTTCGAGGAGATGAGTTCCTGGGGGACTGCTTTTGGGTATATATTTTGTCTCTGATGAGCCAAGCTTAGTCTCTCTCTGTTTATTAGTGGCCATGTCCTGAGATGCTTTCCTCTACCACACTCGTCTGCCTCACTTTGGGACCCGAACAGTGGAGATGGCTGCCTAAGAAGAGACCTCTGAAATCATGAGCCTCAGATAAACTTTTCCACCTCTTTGTTGTTATAGTTTTTTTTTTTTAATTTTTTATTTTTTTAGCACAGTTCCCAAACTCAAATGCCCATGACACCATACCATTGTGCAAATGAGCAGAGTAGACTGATTATAAACACAAAAGATTACTTCAGGGCTTAAGCAGAATTATTAGGTAGATAGTTCTAGCCAGCAGTTGCCTTAAAGGAATACAAGGTCACTGTTTCTAAACCTTCATAACTTTTTAAAGAAAGACTATGTGGAATGAGTGTAATCAGTCTGTTCATTGCATCTTGACCTTGTTTTTTTATTTGTTTATTCTACTCAAGATGATTCCATCTTATATTTATTGGATTCTATAGAGAAGCGTAGTAACTGTTCTACTTTTTAAAATGTAGAGCTAAAAAGCTTATTAATCATTAAAGTGGCAGTTTTTAGAGATCTGGTCTGGTATTTAACAGGCAGGCTGGTCTAATATAGTGTTTGTTTCATTTTCAAAGTAAGAATGAGTGGATAATTATAAATTAATCACTCTGAAGGCTGTGAGAAAATGAGTGATAAGATTTGATTTGCATTTTAGAATAATATTCTTTGTGATGTGAAGGTGGCATGGAAGGGGTGGTATGTTAGGATCTGGATTCGCTTATGTTCATTATTTTGAAAGGACAAAGCAACACTAACAGAAAAAAACAGCAGTCACAGCAATCAGCAATCAGGGTGCCACAAACTGCTGAACATTAGAACTGAGTGAAAGGGAAGTGAGGATTCATTGGGTATAGATTTTGTTATCAGATTGTCTATGTTTGATTTTCAGCTGTTACTAAATAGGTGTGTAAGCTTGGAAAGATATTTAACACCTCCATAGTTTGGTTTTACATTAAGTAACATTAATACCTGACTCGTCAGGTTGTTTGGAGGCTTAAATGAACCAATGTGGAGAATGTGCTGAGCTCACGTGGAGGGGAGCTGCAGTTAAGGCTTTTGGTTTCTAACTTCAGTGATGCAATGGATAGGGGTTCTCTCAATTGAGGTAGGATATATATAAGGATGAGCAACTTTCCAAGATGACCATGACTACTTCAACTTGGGATGTATGATGTTGAAATTACCTATGAAGATCCAGTTGGAAGAATTTTGGTACTAGAGTATTGATATAGTTTTGTGAATTTACATCTCTGGAATATTTTAATGATATAAACAGAATATATTAAATGGCAGGAAGAAAACATCTAATCATAATGACTTAAAAAATGTCATTAAATTTCCACCACCTCTTTGTTGTGTGTTGGCTATTATTGTATCAATAATTTATTTGCCATTTTTTTTGCTCACTGTCCTTATTTCCTCATCTGATACTTGTTTCCACATTGCACAAATTTGGTTTCATGCACAGTATTCCTACTGAAACAATTCCTCCACATTTTCCTTCTCTTTACATTCAGACCAATACTTGCTAACTTTTATCTATTTGGTAATAGCAATAACAGCTGCGGTGCTATCTCAGTGTGACTTTAATTTGTATTTCCTTTATGACTAGAGCTGTTGAGCAACTTTTTCATATATTTCTTGATAAAATAACATCTTCACATATTCCAATTGGGATTTTCCAGTTATTATTTTATTTAATTTCTCAAAAAGTATTTGAAAATATTTTTACATGCTCAATTGACGATTCTCTTCCCATTTGGAAATCTTTTCACCTAATAACTTATTCCTATCTTATCAGATTTTAAAACTTCAAAGTTATTTTTAATTTAGGAATTTATTTCTCTTGAAAGGATCAAATATCCTGCCATTTTGAAAATAGAGATCTCATTATTCACCCCTCTTAATCACTACATTTTTTGTGCATAATAATTACACTGAATAGCAGGCTTCATTGTGACATATTTGTACATGAACATAATATGAACAGTTTGAATCCTCACTACCTTCCCCTACTCTCCCTTCTCCTTCCCCCTCATTCCCTTTTCTTACCTTACTGGACTACCTTATATGTCTCTGAGGTTCCTTTTTTACTCATTTTACTTTCTAGCTTCCACTTATGAGAGAAAACGTATGAACCTCGACTCAGTCTGGTTTATTTCATTCAACATGATGCTCTCCAGTACCATTCGTTTTCCTGCAAATGATGTAATTTTGTTCTTCTTTATGGCTGAATAAAATGCCATTATGCATGTATACCATGTGCTTTTTTTAATCCATTCCTCTGTTGATGGACACCTAGGCTGGTTCCATTAACTGTAATTGTGGAACTATAAACATGGATATGCATGAGTTGCTATAGTATGATGACTTTAATTCTTTGGGAGTAAACACCAAAGGTGGATCATATGGTGGTTCCATTCCTGTATTTTGAGGAAATACCATACTGATTTTCATAGTAACTGTACTAATTTACTACCTCATCAAAGTGTTTATTAGTTCCCTTTTTCCTGTGTACTCATTAGCATTTGTTATTTGTATTTTTAATGACTTCCATTATAAGTGGAGTGAGATGAAATCTCAATGTAGTTTTGTTAATTTTTGACCATTGATACTTCTCTGAGAAGTGTTGGTTAGGTTCTTTTGTCTGTTTGTTGAATGAGTTATCTGTTTTGTTTGTACTGAGTTTTTGAGTTCTTTTTGTATTCTGGGTATTAAATTTCTATCAAGAATACCTGGGAAATTTTTTCTCCCATTTTGTATGTTCTTTGTTTGGGCTGTGATTTATTTTTTTCTGTGCAAAAGTTTTCTAGTTTGATGGCATCCTATTTATTGATTCTTAGTATTATTTCCTTGAGCAATACAAGTCCTACTGAGTAAGCTGGTGCCAATATCTGAATGTTGGCATTCTTCCACTGCTTTGCTTCTACTAGCTGGAAGATTTCCAGTCTTATTCCTAGGTCTTTGATCCATTTTGAGTTAACTTTCGTGTAGGGTGAAAGATGGAGATCTAGTTTGAATCTTTAAATCTAGATACTGGGTTTTCCCAGCACTTATTAAAGAGGTTATCATTTTCTCAGTATAAATATTTGGCACCTTTATCAAGAATCAGATAATGGTAGCTGTGTGGGTTTGTCTCTGTGTCCTCCATTCTGATTCATTGGGCTATATGTCTATTTATCTGCCACTACTAAGCTTTTTTGTTACTATAGTTCCGTAGTATGATTTCAAAGTGGATATTGTGGTAACTCTAGTTTTAGTCTCTGCTCAGAACTGTTTTGTCTATATTGGATCTTTTGTCCTTCCATATAAGTTGTAGGCTTACATTTTCTATTTCTGAAAAGAATATCATTGGTATTTTGGTATAGATTATATTGAATCTGTATATTGCTTTTTGACAATATTAATCTGTAGGCCCATTTTAATAATATTGATTCTGCCTATTCATGTGCATCAGTGGCTTTTTATCTTCTGGTGTTTTTTTTTTCCCTTTTTTAATTTTTTCAATATTCAATAATTTTGCTTGTGGAGGTTTTTCACTGCTTTGGTTAGGTTTATTATTAAGTATTTTTCTTTATTTTATTAGAATTTATTTTTAATATATTATGTAAAATAATATGTTCTAAAAATAAATTAAAAAGAATTTTGTCAAAGGCTTTTTCTAATCTATTCAAATGACCATGCAATATTTTTCCTTCATTCTATTTATATGGTGCATTATAAATATTGATTTTTGTATGTTGAACTATCTTTGCATCCCTGGAATGAAACCAACTTGATCATGATGTACAATCTTCTTAATGTATTGTTGAATTTGATTTGCTAATATTTTATTAAAGATTTTTGCATCTATGCTCATCAAGGATATTGCTCTGTAGTTTTCTTTCCTGGAAATGCCCTTATCTAGTTTTGGTATCAGGGTGAAACTGACTTCATAGAATGAGTTTGAAACTGTCCCTATCCTTTCTATTTTATGGAATAATTTTATGAGCTTGGAATTAGGTCTTCTTAAAAGGTACGGTAGAATTTATCTGTGAATCCATCTGGTCCTTGATTTTTTTTTTTTTTTATTTTTGGAAGATGTTTTATTACTGCTTCAATCTCATTGCTTAGTATTTGTCTATTTGGGTTTTCTATATCCTCTTGGCTCAATTTTGGTAGTTCATCAGTGTCTAGAAATTTATCCATTTCTTCTGGATTTTCCAATCCCTTGGAAAGTATGCTTTCAAAGACATTCTTGTTTTGTTCTCAAAGAATACATTTTGTCTCATTAATTTTTTCAGTTGTTTCTGAATTTTCTATTTTATTAGTTTCAGCTCTATTATCATTATTTCTTTCCTTCTATTAGTTTTGGGAAAGGGTTGTTCTTCTAAGACCATAAGGTGCATCATTAGATTCTTTATCTGAGATCTGGATTTTGACTTGGGGATTTTTCTTTTCCTTTCTTTATGCTAAGGTTTTGGAAGGGATAGGTTATATATGGAGCAGGGTATGTTGGGCTGGGGGTACAGCTCAACAACAGAACATCTACCTAATGAACTTGAAGTGTCACACTAGATTCCTAACATTTCACAAAAGAGGGAAATAAGAATAACAATACCAGTAATGATATACAACATTAATGTAAATGTCACGTGTCAACAATAACATCCACAATACTTAAAACCACAAAACTAGGATTAACAATAATAATAATAATTTAACATTACTACTAATAATAAATTTATCATAACAATAACAAATAGCAGTGAAATAGATAAGGCATTAAAGTATACCTGAGATGTTAATTATAACATTGAAGACACTAATAACCACAATAATATGGATAGTGGGGACATAAATTACATGAACTAGGTAATTTTAATAGATTACACAGCAGTTCATTAAGAAAAAAGAAAATGGAGACAGGGAAATCAATGGTACAGAATAGAGGACACAGACACAAACCCAAATAAATACAATTTTCTCATACTAGACCAATGTGCCAAAAATATGCAATGGAGAAAAAATAGCCTCTTCAACAAATGGTGCTGGGAAAACTGGAAGTCCATATGCAACAGAATGAAACTAAACCCCTATCTCTCACCCTGCACAAAAATCAACTCACAATGGATCAAGGACCTTGAAATCAGATCAGAGACCCTGCATCTTATAGAAGAAAAAGTAGGTCCAAATCTTCAACATGTTGGCCCAGGATCAGACTTCCTTAACAGGACTCACATAGCACAAGAAATAAAAGCAAGAATCAATAATTGGGATAGATTCAAACTAAATAGCTTTCTCTCAGCAAAGGAAACTGTCAGCAATGAGAAGAGAGAGCCTACAGAGTGGGAGAATATCTTTGCCACTCATAATTCAGATAGAGCACTAATTTCCAGAATATATAAAGAACTCAAAAAACTCTACACCAAGAATACAAATAACCCAATCAACAAATGGGCTAAGGATATGAACAGATGCTTCACAGAAGAAGGTCTACAAGCAATCAACAAACATATGAAAAAATGTTCACCATCTTTAGTAATAAGAGAAATGCAAATCAAAACTACACTAAGATTCCATCTCATCCCAATTAGAATGGTGATTATCAAGAATACAAGCAACAATAGGTGTTGGAGAGGATGTGGGGAAAAAGGTGCAGCCACTCTGGAAAGCAGTGTGGAGATTCCTTAGAAAGCTTGGAATGGACCCACCATTTGACCCAGCAATCCCACTCCTTGGCCTATACCCAAAGGACTTAAAATCAGCATACTATAGAGATACAGCCACATCAATGTTCATAGCTGCTCAATTCACAATAGCCAGATTGTGGAACCAACCTAGATGTCCCTCAATTGATGAATGGATAAAGAAGCTGAGTAATGGAATATTACTCAGCTATAAAGAATAATAAAATTATGCATTTGCAGGCAAATGGATGAAATTGGAGAATATCATGCTAAATGAGTTAAGCCAATCTCAAAAAAACAAAGGACAAATGATCTCGCTGATAAGCAGATGATGACACATAATTGGGGGTGGGAGCGGGGCAAGAATGGAGGAAGGAGGGACTGTATAGAGGGAAAAGAAGGGTGGGAGGGATGGGGGGGAGGAAAAAATAACAGAATGAATCAAACGTCACTACCCTATGTAAATGTATGATTACGCAAATGGTATGCTGTTACTCCATCTACAAACAGAAACAACATGTATCCCATTTTTTTACAATAAAAATAAATTTAAAAATATTTCCTCAGTTGAATAGAGCTTACAGTCTGGAAGGAAAAACCTGTAGTATCACACATTCATATATATAAAATGAAATGGAAGATAGAAATATATGTTCAGAGACTGAGCATGGTGCCTTTAATCCCTATGACTCCAGAGCCTGAGGCAGAAGGATCACAGTTCAAAGTCAAAGTCAACCTCAGCAATTTAGTGAGTTTCTAAGCAACTCAGCGAGACCCTGTCTCTAAATTTCATATATAATTACATACACACATACAAACACACACATAAAAGTCTTGGGATGTGGCTCAGTGGTTAAATGCCCCTGGGTTCAATCCCTGGTACTATATATACATATATATATATATATCCATATATCCATATATATATATATATCCATATATCTATATCTATATAGATATATGATCCTTCAGAGAATATCCCTGGTTTTATTTTTATATATATATATATATATATATATATATATTTATATATATATATATATATATCTCCTTCAGAGAGAAAAGAGGAGAAACATAGCTACATAACTGTTTTATTGCTGGTGGCTCCTCTGTTGAAGCAAAATTTGAGAAAACTGACAATAAAGTGAGAAGACAAAGATATCTACATTTGGAAGAAGAATGTCTCAACCAATAGGATTAATCAGAGAAAGGCCCCAATTGGGAGCCATTCCTGGCAGGAAAAATTAATAACCAGTCAGTACAACTGAGGTAAGAAGCAGAGTGCGAGTTTAATAAGAGCAGGGGATGCAAAGAGGATGGTACAAAATTAGGGACTGTTTCTCAAAGCTAGAGAAGAATTGCAGATTTTAAACTAAGTGCAGTGTGAAACACTGGATAGTTGCAAAAAAGGGAACACTAAGTTATGGACTATATTTTAAGGCAATCTGTTAGATTATTCGGCTATTTACAGATAAAAGATTATTGAAACACAAGAATAAAAACAGCAAGACAAATAGGAATTATGCTATGACTCAGATGGAGAAATAGATATGACTTAGGTAAAAATGTGAATGGATTAAGCAAATATTTGAGAGTTAAGTACATGGATCTCATACTACATTAGATGTGTGCTACAAGAGAAAAAGAAGCAGCAAGAATGAATATAAATCTTTTCCTAGAGCAATCAGGTGAATTATTACACAGTTGCTTGAGGTGAGAACAAAGGCAAGGTTCAAAATGCTGTCTTGAAGTTCTAAGTTCGTGATGCCTAGCGGACATACAAAGTGAACTGGTGACTGCGCAGACATGCATATTAGTCAGGAACTCCAGGAGAAGGCTGGAGTCAGAGATCCAAAGTAGCCATTCAATAGCAAATACATGGTATTTTTAGGCATGGGACTAAATGTGATCACACTTTAACTGAAATAAGTAGTAAAGTCTATCTGCTCAGCCAGTCTGAAGCTGACAGTGCAGAAACAACCAGAAAAGTGGACATACTAATACGTACACATTGCACAAATACATAAAACATCAGTATCCATATAAATTGTAATCCACAGTGAGTTTGATCAAAGAGAACAGGAATTGTTTCTCTTTCTCCTCCTGCAACCCCCATCTTTATTTCTTATTTGTTAGATACCGTTCTTGATCCAAATAAGCAGGCCAAAAATTTAAGACAAGAATTTGACCCTTGATCATCACCCTTTCTGATGAAGTACTAAAATTTATATAAATGAGAAATAGCTCCATAATACCTCACTGCACATTTGATTCCAGTATATGTAACTATTTGACAGTCATTGAAACATGTGTATCCATTTCTAGTAAGAGACAAGACATATGAGTTACAATTTTGTAAGACAAAAAACTGGATTTGCAAACTATTCTACAATTACAGGCATTTATCTTTAAATTAGAGATAGATACATTAGTGTAAGTGGAATATCATTCCTAAACCACCTGAAATTATTATTAACAATTTCATAATGTCTCGTGTTTATTGGAATTAATCATTTTTTCTTAATTTACTTAAGTATTATGGGCCATGTGTGTTCAAAATTTCTGTTCAGTGGTCTGCAGATGCCAAGAGTTTGAGAAATACTGCATTAATAATTATTGGTTTAATTTGTGAAATAACTATTCCAAATATACTCCAGTAGTTGGCAACTAAAATATTATCATTTACCAATTCTCTTGGAATATATTATTTGTTTCGGAAAAATCAAAGTATTTGATGATTGAGAAAATATACAGCATTTTTCTGTATTTTTGTGATCCAAAAACCACAAGTGACTTCTATCTAACTCTTGATATATTTAGCTGACAATAAACTCTATGTCATAGTTAAGTTGGGTTATAAAATTAAATTTCATTGATGAACCATCAAAGTATATGTGTGTGTTAACACAAATAAATACATGGAATAATTATTCTAAAAGATGTTAAATCCACTTTAAAATAGTTATGTGTGGTAATTTTTCCCCTTTGTGAGAAATAAATGTTTTTTTCTAAATCATGAAGGGCACAGATTATTTTTTCCCATAGAATTAAGGACAAGGAGAATAAGAAGTAACAAGATATTTGTATGTATGGTGTGGTGGGGATTGAATCCAAGGACCCTTAAACTCTGAGCCACATCCCCAGTCCTCTTTTGTGTTTTATTTAGAGACAGAGTCTTGTTGAGTTTCTTAGGGACTTGCTGAGTTACTGAGGCTGAACTTGAATTCAAGATCTTCCTGCCTCAGTCTCCCAAGCTGAATTCATATTATTTGAATTCAAGGTCTCTCTTTCCTTTAAAGATAGCCACAGGAATGTTTATGGAAAATCTGTATTCAACTTTTTCAATAGCAAGCTATAATATGTTGCAACCATCCCCAATTTTTAACTTCTTAAATGCTTTTGATTAATCTAGTAGGCATGAAATTCTTGAAGTAGAACATGCCTTCAAATCTTTCTGTTCTTAAAGCTGAAAATAAAAATTGGCAAAAACTTTAGGGGAATTTGCAACACTAAAAACTATTTGATATTTTATAGAATTTCTATGCACTAAGAAAAATGGTAAACACTTCTAGCACATGGGAAGAAGGTGCATGAGATTCCATGTTTAGGGTTGGGATATAGCTCAGTTGGCACTGTGCTTACCTGGTATGCACAAAGCCCTGGGTTCAGTCACCAGCACCTCAAAAACAAACAAACAAATAAACAAACCCTTAAGATTCCACATTTAATTTAGCCATGAATCTATTTAAGAAAACCATATGAACACTTACCTGGTAGGGGAGACACAATGATCACAAAGGTGGTTTTCCCAGGATGAGGCGATCCACTGTACTCCAGATATGCTGACCCCTCAGATTTCCCCAAATGTGGAAAATTCAGCTGCATAATTTTTGGTAGTGGAGGACTGCATGCATTTGTGCTTTCCCCTGTAGGAAGGAAAAGAGAAAGAAAGAAAGAAAGAAAGAAAGAAAGAAAGAAAGAAAGAAAGAAAGAAAGAAAGGAAGGAAGGAAGGAAGGAAGGAAGGAAGGAAGGAAGGAAGGAAGGAAGGAAGGAAGGAAGATCACATGAAAAGAAGTTTCTGAATTTATGGGTTAATTTATATTTCCTCAAAAAAGCTTCCAAAGAATATAATCTTTTACTTTTGTTTTAGTACCTTCTCTAATCTCCCAGGTTTGGGATTTCTAATCTGATCATACTTAGGTTTATAAAGATAAAATCATATTATCTTAATTGTTAGACAAAAATGAACAATAAAAGCAAAGTTTTAGTTTGTTGCATTTTCCTTCCTAGAAAATCCATGCAGCAGCTAACCATTATACGTCATTCCTCAACTATGAAAAAGGAGGATGAAGGGAAGGAAGGAAGCCAAGAAGAAGGGAAGGGATGGAGGAAGGAGAGGGAAAAAAGTCAAAAGAAAGAAAAAAAAAACACATAAGACTTCTTAGTCTGGTTAATAATAACTATTTCTTGATTTGAGTCTAAAAGGCAATATAGATGTCAGCTAAGATCCATTGACTTATTTTTCTTATATTAGTAAGTTCTCCTCTTCAATTACTCCAGTAGTTAGAATTTTACTGAAATATCTGCAAATTTTACTCCAGTAGTTAGAATTTTACTGAAATATCTGCAAATGAAGCTATGCAGTTCTAAACTGCATTAGGCACCTAATCTGCTTACTATCCCTTTTTAGCCCAAAAGCAATTTTGAAAAGGGGTCTTTATTTCAGAAATTCTAAAAATTTAAAAGCAGCAGCTACCAACCACAGGATGGTTTTTGAATGTAGTGGATAATAACAATCTTTTAAGAACCAAATTAATTAGCTGCCACCATTTCCTAAGGAGAAAGTTTGTACTTGTGCATTTCTCAGAAGATATTAATTTGACAAAAGGACCATGACTAAATAGCTTATGCTGCTTAGGATCATTTAACAGGGTAGAGAAAATAGAACCATACATAGACTAAATTTCTTTTGCTAGGAATAGACAAAATTCTCAGACTACAAATGAAAGACATTTGTAGAAAGATCATATTACTTAAAACTCCTGTTGGGTTCATTTTACTTTATTTACTGGAGAATATAATTTCAAAATACTTTCAAAATAATATCAGTATTCAATTGTTAATGGATAAGGATGAAGCAATTCCCAGACTTTTAAAATCTTCATTGTAGTATG
Source organism: Sciurus carolinensis (assembly GCF_902686445.1). Lineage (NCBI taxonomy): Eukaryota > Metazoa > Chordata > Mammalia > Rodentia > Sciuridae > Sciurus > Sciurus carolinensis. Next base: position 90,206,141 of record NC_062218.1, on the reverse strand, counting down.
TAAGAATTGGATTGAGGAATTTAATAATATTTATAAGAATACTTTCAGTACACATACAATGTCAAATTAGTGAACATGTACATAATTCTTGAAATAATTTAGCTTAGAATTTCAAGATGAAATAGTTCTTTTAAAATATAATCAAAGAATTTTAGAGCTACTTCATTTTAGGACGGCATTCTTCACTGTGAGAGGCTGACAGGAAGATTGCTTTAAGTCTTAAGAGAGCCAAAATGATTTGATGTTTCCCAAGCTTCAACTCAGTTGTTTATGAATGTGACTCTTGTATTTGCTTGTATTTAGTGTGACTTGGCACAAGGATATCAGCTAGTATACTACTAGATGGAGCCAATCATGGCGTACTTTAATAAGTTTGTAAGGAATTGACTTAGAACCAAGCTTAGTTTAGTGCATGAAGAGCAATTTAAAAATATAGAATAATATGTAAATATATAGTATATAATAGTAGTATGCTACATTTATACATATACTACTATCCTGTTTTTTGGCATACCTGTGTATGCATATATGTGTTTACGTGTGTGTGTGTATATGTGTGTGTATATATATACACACAAATATACATATGAATACATATACACAAATATATATATACACAAATATATATACACACACTTATATACATATGAATATATATATACACACAAATATATACATATGAATATATGCTGTAGAACATTTTATCTTATATCTGTTAGTCATCTGTATGTCTTCTTTTGAGAAATGTCATGTGGGACCCTTGCTCAGTTTTAATTAAGTAGTTTTCTTGCTATTGAGTCCTTTGAACTCCTTATATATTCTGGATATTAACCCTTTTCTGAATGTATTGCTTTCATATATTTTCTCTCAGTGCAAATATTATCTTTGTACATTGCTAATTGCTTTCTGTGTGGATACAGTTTAGTTTGATATAATCCCATTTGTCAACTTTTGCTTTTGCTGATTGAATTTTGGTATCAAATCTCAAATCATTGCAGAGCAATGTTGATCTGTGTTTTTCTTTTAAATCTATATTTCTTATACTAGTTTTCAGATAAAACTTCAGTGTTCAAGTGTTATGTATGTTTTAACCCATTTTGGAGGAGTACCAGGGATTGATCTCAGGGGCACTCGACCAGTGAGCCATATCCCTAGTCCTTTTTTTAATTTTATTTAGAGACAGGGTCTCACTGACTTGCTTAGCACCTTGCCTTTGCCGAGGTTGGCTTGGAACTTGTGATCCTCCTGCCTCAGATTCCCAAGCCACTGGATTAGAGGCATGCACCACCACCCCGGATTAACCCTATTTTAATTTGAATTTTGTAGCTTGTATGAGATTAAGGTCTAATTTTACTTTCTGCACATGGATATCCAGTTTTAACACCACCATTAATTTAAAAGACTTTCCGTTATCCATTATGCATTTCTTGACATCTATGTTGAAAAATCAATTTACTGTGCATATATTGGCTCATCTCTGTGCTCTCCATTCTGCTCCAGAGGAAAATGTGTCAACTTTTTTGCCAATACCATGATGTTTTAATCACCATAGCAATGAAATATATTTTGAAATCAGGTAATAGATGCTTCCAGTTTTGTTCTTTTTACTTTGGTCATTAGGATGTGTGTGTGTGTGTGTGTGTGTGTGTGTGTGTGTGTATGTGTGTGTGTGTGTGTTTCCATATATTTTTTAGGGCTTTAGGATTTTTTCTATAAAAAAAAAAACTTCAGAGGTTTGATAGGAATTACATTGAATCTGTGGATTACTGAGTAATACAGGCATTTAAAATTTTTTTTAGTTGTCAATGGACCTTTATTTTATTTATTTATATAAGGCACTGAGAATCAAATTCAGTGCCTAATGCATTCTAGGCAGACACTCTACCACTGAGTGACAAATCCAGCCCCTAGTACAGGCATTTTAACAATATTAATTTTAATCTGTGAACATGGATATCTTTCCATTTGTTTCTTCTTCAATTTGTTTCATCAACATTTTATCGGTTTTCATTTAAAGGTATTTCATATCATTGGTTAAATTTATTTTTAATATTTTATTTATATGGTATCTATGAATAAGATCATTTCCCCAGCAAACAATGACAATTTTATTTCTTTCTTTTCTATTTGATTTCTTTTTTAAAAAAAATCTAATTAACCTAAATAGTACTTCCAGTATTATGTTTAATATCAGAGTTGAATGTAGGCATCCTGTTTAAGTCCTGCATTGTAAAGGAAAACTCTTCCTTTTTTCACCAGGTATACTACTAGATGTGTGCTCTTTTCTTGAAGTACATGGTTTACATGCATAATTTGTTGAGTTTTTATTATGAAAGGAGTTTGAATTTTGTCAAATTTTTTATCATCTAGTTAGATGATGACATGTTTTATCTTCTTTCCTTCTGTTAATGTTATGCACCACATGTATTGATTTGCCTATGTGGATTCATCCTTGCATCCCAGGGATAAATCCCACCTGATCATGGTGAATGATCATTTGGATGTTATTGAATTTGGTCTGCTTGCATTTTCTTGAGAAGTTTTTGCACTTAAGTTCATTGTCCAGTATTTTTTTTTCTTATACTGCCTTTGGAATCAGGGTAATGTTTGTTTTATGAAAATAGTTTAGAAATAGTTCCTTAAATTCAATATTTTGAAACAGTTTGAAAAGAATTGATATTTATTCTTTAACTACATGGTCAAATTTAGCAGCAAAGACATCAGATTCTGGGATTTTGATGAGAGACATGGAGATGTTTTTATTACAGATTCAATTTATTTGTTTATTATTGGTCTGTTCAGATTTTCTGATTCTTCATGATGTACTTTTGGTAGGTTTTATGTGCCTAAGAATTTATCCATTTCTTCTTTGTTGTACAACTGTTGGCATATCCTTGTTTGTAATAATCATTATTACAAACAAGGATATGATCCTTTGTATTGTATGGTATAAGTTTCAATGTCTCCTTTTCCCTCTCTTACTATATTTATTTGAGTTCTCCTCCTGTATTTCTTAGTCTAACCAAAGCTTCATCAATTTGTTTTCTTAAAAAATCAAAACAACAACAACAACAACAACAAAAAACCTCTTACTTTTTTTGGTATTTTCTATTGATTTTCTATTCTCTATTTCATTTATTTTTACTCTGATCCTTATTCTTTCCTTTGTTAGCTATCTTTGGGCTTAGATTGTTTACTTTTTCCTGTTCCTGTGCTTATTGACACAACCTTTCCTTTTAGAACTGGTTTTACTTCAATATGTAAATTTCGATATGTTAGTTTCCATTTTCCTTTGCCCCAAGGTATTTTTATAGTTCCATTTTAATTTATGTATTGACTTATTGGTTGTTTTCTTAAAGCATCAATTTTGTTTACTTTCCATTTAAAAAAATTTTCAAACCTCCTGTTATTCATCTCTAGTTTTATATGATTATGATCATAGAAGGTACTTAATATTGTATCAGTCTTAAATTTGCTGAGACCAGGCATCTAGGGAATCAGGCCAGGTTAACCTTGCCACCAAGATTCTGAAAGTGCTCAGTTCAGTTTTGTGGGTAGGCTCTACTACCTGCTGGCAATTCTAATTGGTGCTACAGAAGGTAGTAATGCCAAGTTTTCAAGAAGGTTCACAGGTTTTTCACTGTAAGTCATGTCTCCTTTCTTTGTTTTCTACATAATTGGGTCAAATTATACCATTATCCTCAGTGTCCCCAGTGAAATATGACTGGAATAGGCTTCCTGGAAAGTGTCTTAGAATTCCAGGGAAGATAGATGTCCACCTCTGGTTTTCCTTTTCCCCTGTATAAACTGTAGTCCAGGAAAACCCTTTCTGTATGGTAAGTAAGGAAACACTTTTTTGAAGAGATGACAATTGAACTTGGATTCCAATTGTAAGAACTCAACATGTAAAAACTTATGAGCTGGGCCCTGTGGTGCATGTCTGTACTCCCAGTAGCTCAGGAGACTGAAGCAGGAGGATTATGAGTTCAAAGCTAGCCTCAGCAAGGTAGCGAGGTCTTAAACAACTCAGTGAGACCCTGTCTCTAAATAAAATATAAAAAAGGGTTGAGGATGTGGTTCAGCAGCTGAGTGCCCCTGGGTTCAATTCTTAATACCAAAACAAAATAAAACAAACCCCCCAAAAAAAGACCAATATTCATTCCTACCTAGTTCATATTTTTCCAAACAGGACATATTAAGAGTCTTAATTTTAGTCTAGGAAGGGTAGTATATAAAGAAGAGATGACAATTGATAGATTTTTTAAGAGATAAATCTGATTGATAAATGGAAACTGGAAAATGGAAAGCTGAAAGAGTCTCAAGTCATATAACTAAAGAATATTGAAATCAGGGAAATGACTTGGAGCTTTTTCAATAGTTCAGATAAGATATGACATTAGTTTGGAAGAGTTTTACAGCACTAGGAAGGTGAGAAACCATATTTGACATGTCTTTTGTAATTAGGATTCATAGTTTATACTGACACAGTTATTATCTGAACATACTAGAGAGATTTATTTTGTGGTATTATGCATGCTTTCTGTACAACTAAGTGTGTAATTGCTTTTTATTTTTCTTTTTGGTTTCTACTGGAACCACTAGAATAGGAATGCTGATACCAGTTTCTAACATGATGGATTTTAATTTCAAGAGGAAATTTCATGTCAAGTGTGGTGATGCATGCCTGTAATCCCAGTGGTTTGGGAGGCTGAGGCAGGAGGATTGCGAGTTCAAAGCCAGCTTCAACAATTTGGCAAGACCCTAAACAACTCAGTGAGACCTTGTCTCTAAATAAAATACAAAAAAGGGCTGGGGATGTGGTTCAGTGGTTAAGTGCCCTAAGTTCAATCCCCGATACTAAAAAAAAAAAAAAAAAGAGAGAGAGAGAGAGAGAGAGAGAAAAATTTCGAGTAGGTAAATAGGTCATGCTTGCATACAAATATACATTTGGAAGGTCTTTGGCATACAGCTGGTAAGTTAGAGCACTTTAGGAAAAATCTGGATTGGAAAAAAATTACAATAAGGTCTTGAAGAACTCCAACATATTAAGTACAGTAAAGGAGTTAGAGACAACAAAAGGGACTGAGACACTTGTGAAGAAGAGTAGACGGAAGAGTAGTAGTGAGTGATCAAGTAAAAGAAGAAGTTTTGCTGTGCATATTAGTCCATGATAGGAACATGCGACTATCCCTATAATATCGTGTAGAAAGAGAGTAGAATTCCAAATTCAGTTCAATTTGAAGGTTTTATAGAAAGATGAGGTTGTTCCTGTTCAATATCTTTTATATTCTCAAGGATGTGAGGTAAATTAATGAGAGTAAATGGGAAATCCAAGGTTAGAGAATCTAGGAAATAGAAAATTTGACATTTTTTTTAAAGAAAAAAAGATAAATCATATTAAAGAAATAGGAGTGGACTTGCTAAATTCATTTTAGTGTGAGGTTAAGTTTATTAATCATGATTTTATGGTAGAGCCAGTAATATGAATGATTTTTTACCCAGTCTGTGAGCAGTCTCAGAAATGTGTTTTAGCTTCATTAATTCAGGATATGATAAAAATGAAATGGATAAAGGACTTTTTGAAATTGGCAACCAAGTAATAAACTGTTTAATGTAAATTTAGTATAAGTTAAATGCAGAGGATATATTGCTAAGGGAGTTTTAGGGTATTTGAAAAATAGTAATTGAAATAAAGATCTATACATTACAAGGGAATTAAAATATGTGGTGTGTGTGATGGTTGAAAGAATTCAAGAGAATACGGGTATCAAGAGGTAAAATAAAGAATGGTATTCTTGAACAAAAAAAAGCTAGTAGAATTATGATGTCAGTAATCTGTAGGTCTTTAATTAAATAGCTGAGTTAGAATATGCAAGAATTTCTAGATTATAAAATTTCAATAGAACCCATGAAATTAGTTCTCAAATTTTATTTGGTACAGGATCTTAGACACATAATTGTTCATATCATTTTGTTTGACAATTTTTTTAAGAAAATAGTACATTTATATGCAATCATAAGAAAGAATACAGAGAGTTTGTATATACTTTAATCAATCCGTCCTAGTAAATACTGTAAAACTACAGTGGAATAACACCATCATGATAGTGAAATTACACAATCCACAAATCTTACTAAAACTTCCTGGATTTTACATGAAGTCATTGAGTGTGTGTGCACAAAAGCATGTATCTTTGCACATGTATATTCAACTTTCTACAAATTTATCTTATGTGTAAGCTTGTGCATGCAACACTGTATTCAAGATATTATCACTACGAACAATTCTATCACTACAGGATCACTCACATTCCCTCTTTATAGCTATGTCCAATACTGAATTCTAGCCCTGATCCCCAATACTAACTTCTATCCCTGATCTTTCTCTAAAATTTAATCTTTTCAAAATGCTGTGTTAAGGGATGATTGACTCTTTGCATTCAGCATAATACTGCAGAGATTCATACAAGTTGTTGTTTCATATATGTGCTTCTCCTTATTGCTGAATGGTAAGGTTTGTGTGAACAACAATCATTTTTATTCATTTAACTTTATTTATTACTTATATACAAAATTTATTTATCTATATACAAAAATTTTACCTGCCAATAATGAAAGTTATTCTTTCTTTTCTATTATTATACCATTTTTCATTCTTGTAGTCATTAGTCTGGACATTCATAATGAAAATAAATAGAAATATTGAAAAGTAGGCATTATTGCCTTACTCACAAACTCAAAAGAAGATTTTTCAATAATTTGACATTAAGTAGAATATTAGAGTTTTGATAAATGTTCATCTTATCAGAAAGTTTCTTTTTGTTCTAATATATAAAGTTATTTTTGTAATGATTTCATGCTGAAATTTAAATGCTTTTCTTCATTTATCAGTGTAATTATAATTTTTCAATTAATATGCATGATTTTATGGATTAATTGTCTACCATTTTGCATTCATAGAATAAAGGTAATTTACTCATGATGTAAAATAGTATTGATATTTCTTTGATTTGATCCATTGTTTTTTATTTTTAGAGTTTAAAATTATGGGGGTTTATCTTCTAAAATCTTTGTGGATACTAGCAAGGCTGCAAGGACTAGTGTAAATGTTGGAAAATATTCCCTCTTTCTTTATTCTTTGAAAGACTTTGTGCAAAATTGTTGGTATTTTTCCCTTGTATGCTTGGGAAAATTCACCTCCAAATGATTTGGGGAATTTAGGAATTTTATTCATTAGGTTTTAGTAATGACTATTTTTCCAAAGGGAGTTAGCATCCAGGCGCAAGGTGCATACCTGTAATACCAGTGCGTGGGAAGGTTAATGTAGGAGGACTGTGAATTCAAAGCCAACCTCAGCAACTTAGTGAGTCCCAGCGACTCAATGAGACCCTGTCTCTAAACAAAATACAAAAAAAATTTAAAAAGTGGGGGGGAAAGCGACTCACTGATTAAGCACCCCTGTGTTCAATAGCTAGTAGCAAAAATTGTGGTAGTGATTTAGCAGTATTTGGATTTCCTATTTATCTTTATATATTAATTTCCACACAAAACTTTGCTACTCATTGACTTGAAACTCATTCTTTATTTTTGTGTATACTTTTTATTATTTTCATGTTATTAATTTATATTTGCATTTTCAAAAGAGATCATCATTGATAGCTGAAATCAATATAAATTTTAGCATTTATCATGTCCTCTCTTCTACATTCCCCCAAAATTAAAACACTGACTGTCACTGTTCTAACACTCTACATCAATTAGGATAATCAATACAATATCTTACAAAATATTTGTCTCCTTAAATTTTTCTCAATAATTTCAATTTTCAAAGAAAATCTTCTGTGGATTTTAACAGATTCTTTCTATGTTGTTAAACAAAAGATAGCAGGCCCTAACTGGAGTTACCTTTTTAAAGTTTCACATCATCAAACCAAAACCTAAGTTGTTTACTTGTCAGATATGACATTCCAAGAAGTCAGGGGAAAGACGCTAGTCAAATCCTCAAGTAAGCCAGTTTAAAAAAATAAATAATGAAACAACATAGGAGATCCACAGCAGCTAATCAAAAGAGGCTCAGTCAACCTAGTAGCACAAGGGGCAAGTCTCCTCTGCTTAAATCCATGCAAAGAAAATAACTTGATGATAACCAATCCCTTTTTTATACTGAGGTTGTTTCCTTGAACCTGCTATAGATATCTTAGGAAAGGAGATCATTTTGTCATACCTGGAAGTTTTTTATGTTGTTGCCTGTTGCATAAATAACTAACAAAAGTCAAGTAAGACTGGGCAAGGTGGCACATGGCTGTAATCCCACCAGCTTGAGAGACTAAGGCAAGAGGATTACAAATTCAAAGCCAATCTCAGCAATTGAGTGAGACCCTGTCTCAAAAAAAAAAAAAAAAAAAAATGCCAGGATGGTGAGAGTGGTGTGCTGGGGATATGGCTCAATGGTTGAGTGCCATGCTGGGTTCAATCCCTAGTACCAAAAAATGTCAAGTAGGTCTTTAAAGCTCAATTCATTGAAATTTTGTAGCAACATATTTGATAATATTGATATTAGTGCATATGGAGACATTTTAAGATTGCACCTTCATTATGTTTGTTGTTATTGAAAACAGATGTGAAGAATAATATTTTGTTTTTACTTTGTATAATCAGTTTACTTTGTAAAATATCTTATTAATTTAAAATTTTAAAAAAATCTTTTTTGTTCCTGCATATAAATCCATGTGTTCTATAACATAAGTAGATAACTTATTTTTCCACCATTCTGTCTCAAAAGTCCCCCATTCAACCTCATACATATTTCTCTTTTGCATTATTATAGTTCATATATTTGCTGATTTTTTGCAACTACATAACATGAGTTATTCTGATTCCAAGTTTTTATAATAGTTTGCTGTTTGATCAACATCCTTCCTCAAGTCATTGCTATACATTCAAGGTATTGCAATATCCATATTAACCTAGGTACCAAATTCTATAGTCATCAAGGATCATACTAATACCATACAACAAAGGCAAGAAAAAGTGGTGGCATATCTTAATAAGGATTCATTTAGAATTTTTGCCAATTTGTGAAATTGGCTACATTAATTTGTGTGCTCCAAATATTTCTTACCAGGCCCAAGGATATTGACTACCTCAAATATGTGCTAACCTTGATCAGTATCAGAAACTTCCCAAAAGATAACAAGCATCATCTTTACTCCTTGGGCTTGAAACTGATATACTTGTCAATTCTGCCTAAATTCCACAGGACAAAGCAAGTCATATGATCAAGAACAACAGCAGCAGTTGTTCTAGTTTTCCAGCTTCAGAATGTGCAAAATGTCTATGAGGAGAGTAGCAGATTCATGTTTGAGGTTGTAAAAGTTTTCACATTCATCAGATCCTATGAAATCAACACAGCATTGGTTATTGATTTTCCATATCAGTAGTGACACCAATTCTGATCAACACACAGATTCTTAGACTTTTGCTTATGCTAACAATTAACAGAGAAATCTCAGCTATAGAATGGTTGCTTTGTTTCTCCCATCTCTGGAATCTATATTTTATACCAGGAATTATTTCAGTAGTTTATGTATGTCTTTGAGTGGTGTTTATTTCTTAATCTACCTTTTCTATTTGTTTTTGGCAATAGTTACACCCTCCTTTCTGGAAGTGTGTCTCCTCAAGTCATTTAAAAAAAAATTATTTTCTGAAGCCTTTGTTTTAGTCAGCTATTTCACTACTGTAACCAAAAGACCTGACAAGAACAATTTTAGTGAAGGAAAATTGTATCTGGGCGCTTGCTGCTTCAGAGATCTTAGCTTATAGACAGTCAACTCTGTTGCTCTGGGCACAAGGTGAGACAGAACCTCATGGAGGAAGTGTGTGGTGAGGGAACCAGCTCAGGACTTGGTCATCAGGAAGCAAAGAGAGAACTCCAGTGACCAAGAGCAAAATATGGACCCCAAAGACACTCCTCCAGGGAACCACCTCCTCCAGTTACACCCTACTTGCCTACAGTTATAATCCAGTTAATCCCTATCAGTGGAGGAATATGGCAATTAGGGTAAGGCTCTCCTAAGTCAATTATTTCACCTTTAAACTTCTTGCACTGCCTCACTCATGAGCTTTTGGGGGAGACCTCATGTCTAAACCTTAACACTCTTTAAAGTCTTTTCTGAAATATTTGCTTTCTTACCCCTTAGGTAGCATTTTGAAGTTAATGTGTCATTCATGCTCTTTTTGGGAGATAATTCTCACAGCATTTCTGTATATCTTACTTAAGATTTAGTTCTGTATTAATTTTATAAGGATGTTTCTATAAAGAACACCCTTAGAAGACAGACAGAGAAACTCCTACCAACATAGGGAAGATTTATTTGCTGTTCAGTAATTAAAAATATTTTCTTCAGGAGCAAATATTGGAGCTTTACTAGTTCTCTAAGGTCAGTGTTCCATGAATGTGAGGGAGAACCTCTGTATGCAAAGTATCCACCTCCAGAGGCATGTGGAGCTAGAGGGACTGAAGTGAGTCTGAAGTTCTTGCTACATGTTGTGCCATGAGGAACAATCTTTCTTCTCTTATCCTGAAGTTTTGTATCTTCTACTAGTATTCAGGTAACTGTGATGTATAATATGTTGGCTTGGAGCACAGTGAGTTCTTAGACTCTTTACTGTTCCTGACATCTATTTACAGTTTACTATAGATATTTATTTGATATATTTTAAGTTAAATTTTATCATATGGAGCAGTTTCTTAGCCTTTTTCAAGTTTTTCCCCTCATTACTACTGTGATAGCACAAGACTGTATAATTCATTTGCTGCTTTATGGTTTCTGTCATCAAAATATATGAAAACTTACTTATCAACACCTCCATTAGTGATCATTTATGTTGGTTCTAATATTTTTGTTGTGCACACAGAACAATCTTATGCCTTCTTTCTTGGGCATGGTTAGGAATTTTCACTAGAAAAGATAATTAGAATAGTGCTTCTTCAACATAGATAATAGTAATTTTCAACCAAAAGTTATTGAATAGATAAATATTCATTAACTTCCTCACATTTCTGCCAAGACACAACTTTAGAACATAAAATTTGAATGGTTTATTTGTAGTTAACCATATATTACTCTGATTGCAAATGTAGTTAAACATCTTTTCATATATTCAAAAGTCTTCCAGATTGCCTCATCTTTAAATCACCTTTTTTAAAAAATTTGCCCACCTTCACTCATTTTATTTTTAAAATTTATTGGTAAGAATTATGTTTTTTGTCCACAATATTTACCTATTTTTGGTTCTAGAATATGTTTTACAGATAGAGGTGTAGCTCATTGATTGAGCACATGCTCAGTATGTGCATAGGTTCAATCCCCAGCAGCAAATAAACAAACAAAAAAGAAACAAAAGGAGAGAAAATGTTTCAAAAATATTGTATTCCAATAAATATACTGAATTTAACTGTTAATATGATTTCTTAAATAAGAAATATATAAAAATAAATTAATTAAATTTACCAATTCAATTATCAAATTATGAATTTATCAATCAGTTATTTAGCAATTTTTGAATTATCAGAATAGTCAATATACTTTTATGTTTTGTGCCTTTTATATCTTATTAAAGCAACTTGTGCTTATGAAATGTAATAATATTTTATTGTGTATTTTATTTTTTATTATTTTGTTATTTTTAGTGCATTATAGTTACTAATGTCAGTGGAATTCATTTTGACACTTCCACAAATTCATAAAAACATAGTTTTCTCCATTTCTCCATAGTTTTCTTCTACCTGACTTTTTGTAGGCTTAATTCCATAAGTAGATTTTATTTATGTAATTTAAGATTTAAGAAATATTTTAATATTTTCTGTTTTGGACATATTTAATTGAAAATAATTTTTTTCTGCCTTTCCTGTCCCCTTCAGTATTCTGAAGATACTATCATTCATTTTCTAGAATTATTATAATGAAAAATTCCATTGTCTGTCTCAATGTTTTTCCCTTTTTGGAAGTTTTTCTTCTGATACCTTTTTAAGATTTGCTTTTTGCCTTTTATTTTCTATCCTTTTGTCACTTAAGATTCATTGTGTTTCCAAAACAGTCATATTCTTTTTCAATCCTGCAACTGTTTCAATTATAATCTCATTGCATATTGTTTTCCTCACTCTTTTCTCTTAAACAAACCATAATTTATACAATGGTTCCTTATGTTTCCTATGTTTTAGCTTCTCTTTCATTTTTCCATCACTTTAATTCACATCCTGAGTTTTCCCTTAGTCTATCTTCAAGATTTCAAACTTCCAGTGGCCAAATTCCGTTCTTTGATTTGTCATATTATTCTTCTCAGTGGTGATATTGATTTTTAGGTGCTTTATTTGACTTTTCTCTTATATATTTCCATTCATTTTATGCTTCATATTGCCAGAGTCTCTAACTAATTTTTATGTATTTATTGTAAACATGATCATTTTGTATTATTTTTCAGGTCATTGTTTCCATAGCAAAGATTCTTGAAGTTTATTTGATATATATAGGTTTACAATTATGCAGGATTTCTGCCCTTGTTTGTTTGTAAATTTTTTATTGCAGTAATATCTTTAATTGTCTGTGGGAGTTTCATGTGCTTTGTTTATGAATGTGTTCTTGATGAAGAGGAGTTTTCAATTTTCTTGTTTCATGGATCTTAGGAATATGAAATGAATCTGTTCAAATAGTTATTTCCTGACTTTGTTTTCCCACTTATCAAACACTTATAATTCATATCCAATGACCTAAAGTGTTCTTGACATGGCGTTTACAAATTTCAAAGGTCTGGAATTTGGAAGAATAAAAGACCCAGAACAGCCAAAGCAATTCTAAACCAAAAAAAAAAAAAAAAAAAAAGCAATGCTGGTGGTATCACAATATTTGACCTCAAATTATAGTACAGAGCTATAGTGATAAAAATCATATGATACTGGCATAAAAAGAGACACATAGATCAATGGTACATAGAACAATAGAAGACACAAGTACATATCTACAGAGATACAGTCATATGATCTTTGATAAAGGTGCCCCAAACACACATTGGAGAAAAGATAGACTTTTTAACAATGATGCTGGGAAAACTGGGTATTCATATATGGAAGAATGAAACTAGACCCTCATCTCTCACCCTGCACAAAAATTAACTTAAAATGGATCAAAGACCTTGGAATTACAACAGAAACTATGCAACTCCTAGAATAAAACATAGGGTCAACACTCTGACTTACAGGCAAAGGCAACAACTTTCTCAATAGGATCCCTAAAGCTCAGGAAATAATGTCAAGAGCTAATATATAGGATGGCATCAAATTAATAATCTATGGTACAGCAAAGGGAACAGTTAGGAATGTGAAGAGAGAACCTACAAAACAGGAGAAAATCTTTGATAGCTACTCTTCTGACAGAGGATTAGTATCTAGAATATATAAAGAACTCAAAAACTTTACACTAAAAACCCAAATAATCCAATCAACAAATGGGTAAAAAAATGAATTAAGCAGACACTTCTTACAAGAAGAAATACAAATGACCAACAAATATATGAAAAACTGTTCAGCAACATTAACAATCAGAGAAATATAAATCAAAGTACACTGAGATTTCACTTCACTCCAGTTAGAACTGTATTCCCAGCAATTAGGACATGTGTCTGAGACTCTAGTACTCATGGACTGCCCCATACCAATTTATACTTAATTTTCTGCTTTTAATTTTTCATTGTATACTTGTTTATTGTTAAATACAATAAGTATAAATAGATACATACATACATACGTACATTTTTTTTAAAAATCCATTATGTGCATGTGCTTATATAAAGTGAGGAGAGGAGGAATTCTGAATTAATTTAGCTTTTGTACTGTTATAATCCTCCCAAAGTCATTTTAGTACCTAAATCTATTTTAGATCCCTCATTTACTTGAACAAAGCTCTTGAACATATTAATGATTAAAATCTGAGTCTCCTAATAATAATCCACTAAAGCAAACCTCTTTGATAGCAGAAACCAAAGCTCATTTAAATTTTCACCCCAATTATATTTTAAACATATGTATGGCTAAACAGTATTTATTGAATTGATTTTATGAAACAATATGTGCAGATTTCTGTTCTGAAACATAACATCCTATAGGAGATGAAAAAATATCCTTAACAGTTTTATATTAAAAAAAAATCTCCAAATGTCTATCATAAGTTCCCACCTAATAAAAGACCTGAGATAATTTAAAATAAAAACATACTATAAGAGATTGTTTGCAAATGTTGAATACTTTTCGTCACTCTAGGAAATTGAGTAAAATATTTAAGATATTTAAGTTGGCAATGCCTCAAGTAAAACTATTTTAAGAAAACCAATTAAATTGTTCTGGCTACTAGAAAGATATACTTCCCCATAGGATAAAGACAAATTCAAATTGAACAATCTAAGGCAATATTTTTTTTTTCCTTTTTAAGAAAACATTTCATTCTTTCAAAGTGATAGAAATTATTGGGTTTCTATTTTTCAGGGGAGATTAAGGGAAAGTTTGAAATTTAAAGTACTTTTCATTGTCTTTCTTGTACATTCTATCAGGTAGACTCTCCTTACTTGAATAGAAATCAAGTAATAATTTATAGGAGTCCAGAAGATTTCTTTAGGGAGGGCAGTGATAAAAAAGAGGGATAAGTTCTCATTTTGAAAGAGTTTGACCTTTTATTAAGTCTGTAAAATAAAAGGGGAGTTAAAAACTCTCTGGCAGATTTCACAGGCCTCAATTAAGAAAAGCTGTAATTATTATTACAGAACAAAATGGAGTCAATTAGGGTCCTGGAGATTGTGCTTCACTATCTTTAGCAACCTTCCAGCTTACAGTCCTGAGTTGAGGCTCTCTACAAACCTCTGGTCATTTGGTTTAGTTTGCAATGACAAATTGTAACTGTCTCTTAGAGATTGAAATTGCATTGCAACATGCTAAAGCTGATGACAACTAGAATAAAACTGGAAAACATGCTTCATACCTCTAATCATCGTACACTGTCTTCACAAATTTGCTGTTTAAAAGAGATTAATAAAACAAAAATAAAATCCTAATAAAAAATGATAGCTCTATTACATGTACTTGAAATCAAACCTTTTAAGAAAAAATTTGGCTTGAATTTATTTATGCAATTCATACTGTATGCTGTCTCATAGTTTGAGCACACCCATTTTAAAAAAGAATAAACATTGCAGGGAAGAAGCCATGATTTATATATTCTAATGAGCAGTATTAATTTTTAGCATGGATTAAGTTTTGATCTTAAAATATTGTGGTTCTTTATAGGCTCCCTATGAAATTCAGTCTAACTTTTCTATCCTTCTCAACTGGCATATTTTAGGAGGCTATGATCAACGATTTATTTCATATTTTAATGTTTAACCTAGTGGAAAAATATTGCTAATTTTTACTACCACTGGTAGCTAGTTAAAAACAGCTGTCTTTATTCAAAGAACAGCTCTATATTAAAGCAGTAGCTCTCAGCTTTAGCATCACCTGGAGGGCTTGTTAAACAACAGATTTCTGGGCTCCAGCCCTGGAGTTTGTGATTCATTCAATAGATATGGGTTGGAACAAGATAATTTGCATTTTTAATAAATTCCCTGGTGATGTTCTGACTGTTGGTCTTGAGATCAGGAATTTAGGAATACTGCTGTAAGAATAAAGGTTTTCATATTTACATCTGAAAAATCACTTTGGGAGGCTATGAAATATGCAGATCCCTGATCTGCTGTCTAGACATTCAAATTCTGTAGAATTCAGAATAGTTAGACTTCTAGTGTAAGTCCCTTCAAATGCCAAGGCGCCAACTAATATGTGTATTCATTTAGTCATTTATTTAGCAAATTTGCTTCTAGTTTCAGTCATGTATCAAAGACTCTTGCAGGCCATAAGGATAGAAGGATGAACAAAAGATAAACATGGTCCCTTAAATTTCAGCATAATAGAAGGACAAGCAAGGAGAAAATATAAAATAAAATTTAAAAATTACAATTGAAAGAATAGTAAATCATTGAAGAAAATTACATGAATTAGTGAGATAAAGAATACTGTCACCAAGAGTACAGAGTAGAGGTAGTGATCTTTTAGATATGTTGGCTTTTCCAAAAATTTGACATCTAAGCATAAACCTAAATTATAAAAAAAATAAAGTACCTAGTATCTGAGTGTAAGTAGGAAACTACATGAGACTGCGTTAGACAAAAATTTAAAAAAGGGTGTGCCTCAAAAAAGCTTGACATGTTCAGGGAATTGTATGCAAAATAGTGTCATATGAATAAGGTCAGAGTTGTTTATGATTTGTTTATTATTGACAAAAGCCCTTTGATTTTAAGCTGAGACTATAGAAATTCCCTACACTTTATTTGTACAAAAGAATCATTAACTAGTTGTTTGTTGGAAGCATGTACATATTAAGCATCTACATATTCTACACATTTAGATAATTGAGTATATATAAATAAGTGAAATTTAAGAGTAAATATACAAAATAATAAATATAGATATTTTCAGAGGGCACATAATTTAAAACCAATATGAGTAATTCCTTAAATTGTTTCATATTCCCTTTATTTCCAATCTTAGTTGCAAAATTTATCTTTGAACAGAAACCCAATGCCTTCAGTTCAGTAGCTTTAGACTCTCTTTTTCTGAATTATGCATAACAAAACTCAAAAAGTCTAATATGTAAAAATTTACTTTATTTATAAGTAGGTTGTATAGTAATATTAGACTAACTAGGAAAATTCTTCCCTATAAACAATTTGCATCATATTTGGAATTAATAAATGGATCAGTGAAGCATAGAGATAAAGTACAAATGAGTGAATGGTTGAATTTATTCAAGTGTTTTATAGTAACACAAGGAAATAAGCTGATATATCTTTATCCATGATCAACATATATCTTTCAAACACAGCAGGTACTTGACACACCCTGATAAGGCAGCTTCTCCCCTGGATATTATACAAAATTTTATGGACAGTATTTCTATCTGTGGCTTACTTTTATCAGTGTTTTAATAGCTTAAATAAATCATCCACCAGATATACATCATGGGTGAGGATAAAGAACTGTAAAAGCAGACATTAAAATAAACACAAAATAACAAAGCAGTTGGTAATATTGAAGGTATAAAGAAGTCGGTGTGCAGCTTTGATAGTCTATGTGTAGAAATCAGAGAGGGAGGAAAGGAAGTAAATTGCCTTATTAAAGGACAGGCAAAGTCAAAAAAGAACCTTTCCATAAAATTAATTAGCAGAAATATCAGTAGAGTAGAGGGAAGGGAATAGGGGGAGGGAGGAGGGGAAGGAAAGGAGAATATTGGGGACTCAATTAGAGCAAATTATTTTCCAAAATTTTATAGTTATGTCAAAATGAATCCTACTGTTATGTGTAAATAAAAAGAACCAATGAAAATTTAAAAAATAAAAAATCTTTTCAATTAATTTAAAAATTTCAAGTTGTTAGAAAAATCAACTTATAACAAAAAAGACAATTTTTGCCCTACTCTCATATTCCTTCCCCTTCTCTCTTGAATATTCACTGTCTGTATGCATGCACATGTACAAGAGATAACTCTCAAGAGCCGTAGCAAACTTAGTATTATGATCCTAGATACAATGTAGTGTGAAAAAGTTTAGATTTTATGACATGGGCAAACTAAGGTTCAGTAATTGTCTTTTTAAAAATATTTAATGTGTTCATTATTTTGCATTTGTAGCACAGTAGATGTTACCCTTTAAATAAAGTAATTCTTTCAAATAATATCTGTTGTTAACACTAGTGTATTAATACATGTACATTTAAGGAATGTTTAAGTTTTTCCCTGATTTTTTTCTTTTTCTTCTCTCTAGTTCAATAACCAATGTAACCTTCAAAATATACTTGAAAATATGTATGTTCTTCATCAAATACACTGTTTTTACTCTGGCTATTATCATTGCTAAACATTACAAAATAATCAGTTTTAGTATAAATAATGTCAATGACATAATTTCCACTCAATTTATAAGTAATAATTCAACAAATCAAATATGTTGAGTATATGGAAAAATAAAGGTTAAAATACTTATACCCAGGGTGCAAATTTAAATTTGCACAATTTCCTTGGAGATCTGTTTAGCAGTGCCTTTTAAAATTAAGATAATTGTTCTGATGATCCAGCAATTCTCAGTATTTCCTCAAGGGAAACACTCATAAATATGTTCAAAGGCAAATGCAGAAAGAGATAGTTGTAATAGTAAAATGTTACAAACTCTAAATGTCTGTAAATATCCTTCTACATACAGTGATATCATGTAGGAGTTAAAATAGTTGTATTACTGCATGTGCTGATGGGGAAAGTTCAAGGCAAACTGTTGAGTGGAAGAAAAGTAAGCTACTAATAAGCTCAAAGAGAACCATACCATATGTGTTAAATCTCAAAGTTAAAATAAAACTAGGTATTTCTAGGAAAGCATACATGTACTTAGAGTCTGAAAAACATACACAAAATGATAAAAATGGTGGGAAACAGTATTGAAAATGACATTAATGTTTTTGTTATAAAATATTTTTTTTTAGAAATTAAAAATGAATAATGTGCAAAACAGTGACTGAACAATAGATATTGGAAAAAATTCTTTTACCCCTAAAAGAAGAAATAAAAATGACAAAATAATTAAAGTTCAACTACATTAGTAACCAAATAAATGAATATTAAAGAATTCACAATATGCTCATTTAGACAAAGTCAAGGGAAAAAAATGTAGTTTTTCCTTGTCTGGGTGGGGCAATGATCACATAGGACATGTCAGAACCAGAATTTGCAGCCAGATCTTAAACCAGTTCATTAAACTCATTAGAAGAAAGAGTCATCCCAGGAGAAATAATTGAATTTATTACCTCGTCAGAGTCTGCATCGTGCTCCCCAAAACATACTCCAAGAAATGCTCATCTATGAAATGAGTTTCAAAACCAGATCTACGTTGTCCAATACCCCTTTCCCTGTTTTCCTCTCTGTGGCTGTGATTTGCTCTCCTGTTCCTCTCCATTCACCTTTCCTACCTTAGCATGATAAGAAACCATTTTCAGCAGGCATGGTGTTGCACCCCTGTCATCCCATCGACTGGAAAGCTGAGGCAGGAGGATTTCAAGTTCAAAGTCAGCCTCGGCAACTTAGCAAAGCCCTGTCTCTAAATTAAAAATTTTTAAAGGAGGGATTGGGGGGGTGTGTCTTAGTAGTTGAGTGCCCCTTGGTCCAATCCCTTGTAAACAAAACAAAACAAAACAAAACAAGAAAACATTTTCTACTTCTTACTTCTAACTCTCATTCATGTATGATCGCCCACCGCCCACGGGGACAATCACAACGCGTACCCTCTTCTTGATCACAGGAACCAAAAGGGCTTTATTCCACAAGTCTCAGACTTATATTGAGAACATCAGCCTATCAGAGAGTAGACTAACAGGAAAGTCAGCCTATTAAGTAACAGTCTCCAGGCAGATACTAGGATTGCCTCATGTACAACAGTCAACCAGAGTTACTTCCTAAAACTTGAATATGAGTGCAGCTATGTCTGGCAAGCTGCCAGGCGCCATCTTAGAGATCAGGCCACGGTGCGGCTTTGGGGCCCTCAGAGCCCTCCCCTGACATCTCCCCCTTATTCTTTAAATAAAGAAAAGATGACTTGGGACCATGCCTGTCTTAGGTTGTCCATGGCAAATTACATCCTTACCCATCATTGGAATTCTGACCTCCAGGTATCAGAACCCTGTCTTAGGTTGGTAAGCATTTCCACGGATCTTACCCGTCTTTGACTACTGGTCCAGCATGCTTAGCCATACTTGAGGGGATGTGCCTGTCTCAATGGCTGTCAAAGTCTGTACTATAGCCCGTTGATGACATCGGGTATCTTGGCGAGCTCTGATTTGGCTGCGTATAACATAGGCTATCCCTAAGCAGATAATAATCAGAACAGCTACTGTTCCAGCCCACTGTTTTGTCAATCCCAGGGCTTTAAATAACAAAGAGAACATCTCGGATACCGATGCAACTTGAACCCTGGTGGCATTGACTCTGAGTATTTCAGCTCGTAGCTAACTGGTTAAATTATCAAATGTAGATGACCAATTACCAGTAAGGTAGACAGAGAGATGTTTAGATAACATAACCACAGAGCTAAGGTTATTATAAGCAATAGGGGTGACGCACACTGCTCTTAAAGGATAAACACATCCCAGTCCCAAAAGTTCTTGCAAGATATCCACTTTTTCTTGTAGTAAGTCCACTCTTTGATTTACAAGGAGTATGCCTGCTGTTAGATGTTGGTTTAGGGTCTCTTTAGTCTGTAAGGCTGCAGCTGTATTTTCGGCCAAGTGATTGTTGTTGCTGTCTGTATGGTTGTGTCAATGCTGCTGCTGCGGTTGCGGCTGCCGCTGCAGAGACTGCTACCGTGGCGACCACGGCCGCTGTGATGCCAAAATCTCTCCTGTTTCTTGATAGTAACACTGGCAATTTTGCATCTGTAACAGAGACTGGGACTGGTAGGGAGGTAGGAACACACATTAAGACTGCCAGCAGGAACCTAGAAGCATTCCAACATTGAGAGATAGCACAAATCTGAGGTACAATTGAGAGAAGCAGTTGTTTCGTTAGTTAGCAGAAACACAAAAAGGGGGAAACACACAAACTGGGGTAGGTGTAAAGGTACATAATTGAACTGTTCCTCCTAAGAGACTAAAAAGAGGTTGTAAGTTAGTTCAAGGGGGGAAAGGCTACGAGCATCATGGTCATCAGGAGTATGTTCAACATCTTCATTTTGTTGGTCTGAGTTACTTGTTGGTAGCGTTGGCACTGGTCGAATTAGTCACTCAGGAACCCAGATAGGCGATGTTTTATCCTGTGGAAACACACAAACTGAGCCGCGGCTCCAGTAAAGCACCGGGTCCGGGCCGTTCCATTGTCCTTCCATTTTACCGTCACTCTATCATGTTCTTTATGATTGCCATGTCTCTCAGCGGCAGAGTTAAAAAATTTAAAATAAAGAGGCAAAGAGAAAGTTTATCTTTAGGGGACCTGAAGTTCTCCCCTATTCCCCCTTTTTGTTTATAAAGAGTATTTTTGAGGGTGAGATGTGCACGTTCAACAATACCTTGTCCTTGTGGGTTATAAGGTATACCTGTGGTTAGAGTTATTTCAAATTTAGTGAGAAATTGGTTAAAAGAGGTTGAAGTATAAGCAGGGTCATTGTCCGTTTTAAGTTGTTTAGGAAGTCCCCAGGCTGCAAAAGCCTGGAGACAGTGGGAAATGACATCTTTGACTTTTCCTTAGTTGCTATGTCTGCTACATTATTCCCTAGAGCTAAAGGTCCAGGTAAATTGGTATAAAGTCCGTAAAGGATGAAAAATAGTAGAGTTTGAGGCAATGAGCCCTGCACATTCTAAGTTACTGAGAGCTTGAACTACATATAAACTATCTGAGTAAAAATTGAATGGAATATTAGGGAACATTTTAAAAACTTCAAGAACTGTTAAGAGTTCTGTTTGTTGAGCAGAAGACTTAGGGAAAAGGAATATTTGGACTTTATCTTGATAACAAATAGCTCCAGTCCCTGTTTTGGATCCATCAGTGAAAATCACAGGAGCCTTAGGAATAGGTTGTTGTATATAAGGATGTTTAGGGTAGTGAATATCAAAGTTAGCTTGAGTGGAGCATCTAACAACAGTGCAAGAATCCATGAAATTACATAACCAAGAAAGTTGATGCTTATCATAGGGAATAATGATAGTAGCTGGATGAATTCCAAACACTGTGATAGATGATTTAAGTGCCTTTAAGATTACTTGAGTTACTGCTTCAGGGTAGGGTAGAGAGTTTTATTGGGTACCATTACAGACAAGTTTAGTTTGGAGAATAGCAGCTTGATAAATTCCCTGTTTTAAAAACTTCTATACCTGGAAAATATGAACACATTTAATATACAAAGAGTGACCATTTCACAATTACCTTGACACTTATCTTACCAAATTTAGTTTTTAAAGAAAAATTTAGACTCTATAACGTAGTACAATACTCTAATAGTTGCTTAACCATAATTGTATAAACCCCTATTTTTAAGACTAATTGTTCTAAAGAATAAAACTTAATAGACACAAAGTTAAGAGTAAATTAGTGTTTCTAAGAAATCCTTGTTATTTTACCATGTCATTTTACCATATAGATTAAACTTTGGTGTATATTAGAACATTATTGTTTCACTTAGGAAACACCTTAAATAGCTTTAAATGTTTCACATACATACAACCAACTTAGTTACATGCAAACTTGTTGAAACTTGCCCTTTACTTACATAGACTTTCTTAGCACTTACTTAGATCCTCATGTATTTCATCACACAAGCACTTTCTTACCCAGAAACATTTCCTTTTCCCTTTTATTAAATATATTTCCATACTTAGAACCTTTTATTTTCTCTTTCCTGTTGACCCCTTTTTGTTCACCTTCTGAAACAACTCTTATGAAATTTCTGAATTTAGATAAATTACTCTATTTTAACAAGATTAAATATTTTGTTATTTATAGTACTCTACATCAACATTTTATTAGTTTGACCACCTAGAGACTTGCAAATTATTTTCAAGACATTTTACTTCTATTAGTTTACCCAATTTAAATCGAACCTTTTTAAATCACGTGAATTAAAAGTATTTGGATCCATTTTTAAATTTTAATTTTAGGAGCGCTCAGTTTTGATACAGACAAAGCATGACATTGGACAGCACGACATACACATAACACAAAATCAAAGGCCTTGAAACTTTTCAGGTGAATCTCCATTGCAATGTAACAGATGTTCAAAAACTCTAGTTGGATAAAAAAAAAAAAAATAGAACTGATCAAAAAAGTCATGAGCTCAAAAAATATGTAGAATTCAAAAAAAAAAAAACAAGAGTCCTGGAAAAATGATATGGCTGTTAATTACTTTAGTAACGCACCATAAAATTTACTTTTGCTGGAGTTCAGGTAAGATTTTTGCTCTTCTTTTTTTTTTTTTTTGGCGGGGGGGGGGGGTTTGAGACCGGTCTCCTACTGAGCCTTCAGGCTTTCTCTATTTACATTTCAATGTAAACCTTAACTGAGATTTGGATCTGAAAGGGGCTAAAATATTCCAGCAGAAACTTGATGCCTAGGGCATTTTAACCCTTAATCCTGGTTAGTAATCAACTCAGGTTTGGATGCAGAAAATTATGAAACAATTATCTCCCAATACTTGTGGGGCCTGGGGCTACTATATCATACTCCTTACTAGGACATGCCACTGATGGTTGGGCTGGTTACTCCCTCCACACCGGTGTATGTGGGACCTCATGGCAGGAGGACTAGGTGGCCTGGGTGGGGCGAAGTTGGAGGAGGAGAAGGAATTAAGAGGGGGAGAAGAAGGAGGCATTCGAGTTTGCAGGAAGAGCATAGAAGCGCAAGAAAGAAGAGACTTGAAGATAAGGAATCCCTTTCCATCTGCCCACTCGCTCACGGATGCTGTGTGCCAATATCTTTGGTAGCCACAATCCATCTTCCCATGGAGCAATCTTTCATCCCTGCACAGGCCAATTTGTGATTGGTAGTCATTCCTTCCCAAACTAACATTTTAACATTTACCGGGAAGGCCATACGGGGAGGGGGGAGGTTAGAGTCTGTGAGTTCTTGCCCAGTATCATAAAATGGCCACCAGGAAGATTTCCCGCCATCCAGAAGGAGGAGGGTGAGGGCTTTCATTGGAGTCTGATGTGGCCCCAGAATACAAGATGGCAGCAATGATCCTCCCCGGGGCAGTAGTGGGTCCTCCCTATGTGTAGAGGCTGGCTGCCCTCGTGGTTCCTCAACCTTGGGAGGAGCAGATTGAGATGGATTGGGCTCCTCATTAAAGGTCTCCCAATGTTGTTTACTATGTGGCAAGTTTCTGGAAGGAGATGCAATGGGAGGAGCTGGCAGTTCTTTAGGCGGCGGCTCTTTGGGGAGAAACTTGGAGCCCCCTTTGGGAGGTCCTGGAGAGAAGCAGGCCTTAAGGGCGGATAATGTAGGGCAGACTCCGAATGGGAGACCCTCCCCTAAACTGATTTCCCTCTTAAAGGTGTCCCAGGCTTTTTCCGCCTGTGTATCAGACCACTCAAGGCCGCTACTCTTCAGTATGAGTCTAAGAGCTGAGAGCACAGGGTCACCATGTGTGGTGTGTGTTTGCCCCATCTTTTCTTTAGTAAATCCTGTAATAGCAAGATTTTTTGTTTTACATAGTAAATCCTCCTCTTCATCTGAACTATTCTCACACCCAGTTTCATTTTCCTTGTCTGTCTCTGATCTTATTCACACCCTTTCTAATGCTTTAGACCTTTCCTCTTTTATTTCCTCCAAAACCTCTTCCCCTTGTTTTATGGCCTCTCTGCATTTGGTTTGGGCTGTTTTAGTTTCAAGAGGAATTCCATTGGCCTGGAGCAAATCCTTTAAGGGACTTTCCATGCGCATTCGTGACATTTCAGTGCCCATATTTCTCTATTAAACTAACAGAATGCAAAGCACTTTAACTAGCAAAACAAAAGCGAAAGCACTTACAAACACTCAATCTCCGTCGCTTATCCTGCGAACTTTAACTCCATTGCTTATCCCACGAACTTTAACTCGTCGCTTATCCCGCGAACTTTAACTCGTCGCTTATCCTGCGAACTTTAACCTGGCCAGACTGTACTTTACTTTCCCTGTATTTACCTGATCAGTTCCTTCTTTGTAACTCGAGTTCCCGGGTTTTGGCACCACTTATGATCGCCCACCGCCCACGGGGATAATCACAACACGTACGCTCTTCTTGATCACAGGAACCAAAAGGGCTTTATTCCACAAGTCTCAGACTTATATTGAGAACATCAGCCTATCAGAGAGTAGACTAACAGGAAAGTCAGCCTATCAAGGAACAGTCTCCAGGCAGATACCAGGATTGCCTCATGTACAACAGCCAACCAGAGTTACTTCCTAAAACTTGAATATGAGTGCAGCTATGTCTGGCAAGCTGCCAGGTGCCATCTTAGAGATCAGGCCATGGTGTGGTGCTGGGGCCCTCAGAGCCCGCCCCTGACATTCATGGTTTCACTATGTCCCTCTCTTCACATGTGACACCTCCTGTTATATGGTATAACATTGTTTGACATGCATGGTGCTAGGGCCTCATAAACATGGACATGAACCTACCAAGAATCCCTGCATATGGGAGGCAAATAGATGTAGCTCCTTTGTTCTTGTTGCCTTTTCTTGGAAACTATTTGTAATTAAAGCTTGAGAAAAAAACATATAGAGAAAAAAATTTACTGATAAATCTAATCAGAAAATTGTGAATCTGTAACCCAAGCTGCTTGCTGATATTTCACACTACAGTTAGGTTTATGAAACCCCTCCCATCTAAGACAGAGCTCATCACACCATATTCATTATGTGGTATGAGTGAAGATGCTAATGCAACTGTCTGTGAACAAGTTGGCCACCAGAAAGATAAACACCAATTAGCATAGCAAACTCAGTTCCTTCCCCCAGATTTCCCAACCTGATAAGATAGTGCTCCTCTCTTAAGGAGTGTAACGGAAAAGAGAAGTTAAAAGAGAAACCTCATAGAATAGCATAGTGATCCTCAACTTTTAGCAAGCATCAAAATTGACTTAAGAGCTTGTTAAAACTCATATTGCAGGGCCACAACAGAAATTTCTGACTCAGTAGGTCAGGATGAAGTCTGAGAAATTTTGAAAATTTCACAGGGGATGTTACTGTTGTTGGTCTGATATTCAAAACTGAAGAACTGAAGAACTGAAGATCCTAGTAGTGCATTAAAATTACTTGGGAGATCTCTTAAAAAATGCTGATGCTATAGTGCCTTGCAAACCTTTTAAATTGTGTCTGAGAGTGTGTCTCTGACATCCTGTTATACATTGTTTTCTGTGATTCTATCATTGCCTTTGACAGTACTTGTATCACACGGATGTCAGAGTTCAGGGAAGTGTCAGTTTTCTCTGAATGTTCTCTTAATTGTTAAATGCACATAATTTAGTTACAGAAGGCATAAGTAACTCAAGACTCAAAAGGTAAGAGACAAATTTGTACTCATAGCTTTTGATGTAAGTCCAAAGATGCACCTATTTTTGGAGCAATGCGATGTACCAATAACATTTTTTCTTTTTAAATTAAGACTATTTTTTTCAACTTTATAGAGAATATCAGTTTACCTTTATACCAATCCATTACTAATACTTTTATCTTTAAGATTAAAAAATTGGCCAAAATCACAAAAAGCACTACTTTTTATATAAAATGCATATGAACAATTTTAGATTGGGATGATTACTTTCTCTCTGAAAATTTTGTCCTTTTTTTTTCTTCAAATGAAATACATGTACATTATACACATAGAGGCCATTAAGAGTAATACTAAAGCAAACTCCTGGACACCAATTTGGGAATCTGACCTTGCTGTTAAAGCCTTCGAGGTGATGTTCTGTGAATGACCACATAGGTAACCAATGACCTAAATTCTGTATTTACCATACCTTTGAAATTTTCATAGTTTTATCACAATGCTACATTGTTTTCTAAACCAAATGAACACATGGATACTACTAACAGCCATGCATAACTGCCCTCTTGGTTTGAAACCTTAGCTAGACTTTGGTGTTGTTCTAGGTGAAATAAATCATTAAAGAGTAATGTCACTCTTAAATAAGTTAAAATAATAAAAAAATCAAACTACAAAATGTAAACTAGGTGTAATTTATTTCAAGGGGCTCTAGAGTGTGCCTAATCTATATGGTATTCCACAAATATTATCCATAATGTCATTCCAGGGTAGAAACAGAAGTGTATTACTTTGTAATCAAATTGCAAAATCCTGACTACCCATAATTTATTTAAAAGTTATATTATTCTGAAACTGATTGC
Organism: Sciurus carolinensis; assembly: GCF_902686445.1. Classification (NCBI taxonomy): domain Eukaryota; kingdom Metazoa; phylum Chordata; class Mammalia; order Rodentia; family Sciuridae; genus Sciurus; species Sciurus carolinensis. The sequence goes on along the minus strand of NC_062218.1, from coordinate 90,179,148 downwards.
AAGAAGATGTTGAGAAGCTAAAGTCCATTAAACACCAGCTGCTTGCTACAATTGGTTGCTATTCCCTCTCTCATTAATCATCATCAACATACACCAGGGCATATTAGGATGTTATATAACACTTTGGAATAAAATCCAAAATCTATATCATGGTTTACATGATACCTCTATAAAGGCATTTTGTATATTTCATCCCTATCATCTTTTTAATTTCTCAAACGTGCCATGTTATTGCCTCTTCTTAGAGAGCACATGTTCCCTCTGCATAAAGACACCTGCCCTTTGATACACAAATGAGTGAGTGAGAGGATAATGATGACATTTCATTGAAATTGCATGTTATATTTGTAATGCTTTGGACTTCACCCTGGGGATCTGCATGCTCCATGTTCCTCTCATCAATGTCAAAGCAGGATCCATGAAGGCTTACTTTGGCACATCTCACATTGAAATACTCCAAAGCAGTCTCTTGCAAATTTAATCCACTTCTTTGTTTCTCTTGGCTTCCTTTTGTTTATTACAAAATTGGTTTTCCCATAGTCTGAGTTTTATGTAGAGTACCATATGCACACATTACATTTTCTACTTCCTTGCCTTTTAATGATTATACATAAAATTTTGTGGTTTATTCAGTTTTACCAAATTTGTATCAATGTACTCATTTTATGTTGTTAAACTTGAAAATAATATATATTATCTTCTTGTATGTTCATATTTAGTTTCATTCATTTCAAGATGCTTATTATTTCCAGTTTTTCTTGATTGTGTAATATTAAATAATAACACCCACATTTGATGTCCATTACTTCTTATTAAGCACTAAACCCTATAAAATTTAAAGTTTTATAGTTATAATTTCATTTATTCCTCACAACTACACTGTAAGCAAGAATTAGTTTTCCTAATTAACACAGGAGGAAATTGACCTGAGAGAGCTTAAGAAATCTGTTTAAAGTTTTAGTGCCAATAAGTAATAATCCAGGTGGATCTGTTGATTCTAAAGCAAATTGCTAACTTTAAATTTCTCTTAATATTCTCACTATATTTCAATATTTTGGGGACATGCCTATGCCCACAAAATTTTATTGATTTTATTGATGTATTTTACTTAGAGTTTTTGCTTCTCTCTGATGGAATCTACAGCATCTCTCTTGTCCTTGCTGTTAGGTATCAACATGGAAACTGGGTTAATTTTTATTACTTTAAAAATATTCAGTGGTTTAAATCACAAGACAGGATGAGAACTCATGTGTATATCCCTGGAATAGGGAGGAGGAAGTCAGCTAGACTCAAAACAAAGGGAACCCCATGTTGACCCAAACAAACCACAGTTCAGAGGAAGCCAGCTTTATACACTCCACATTTTTTCCCTATAGATGGAACTTATGGTAGGGGTTTTCACATCAGAGGTGGAGCAGACTTCCTTTTAAAGACCATCTATACAGTAGTGGCACAGTGCTACTTTGAAAATGATTGTGAGAGACTGTCCAGATTGGAAGCACAACATAATTGATCAATGACACCTATCCTGTATGCTTACTGAGGATGAGATATAAATGATAGAGTGATCCACACAACTTTTCCCTTTGTTGACCCTGCTTTCTATTCTTTTCTGTAAAAAAAAAAAAATACAGCTTTGTCAAAACTTTGCTCAATCCTGTGGATTCTCATAGCAAATCAGTGCACCTGGGAGTAGTCTGAGTGACTCTCAGTACAGGAAAGAATTAGTGAATGAGGCTGGGGCTAACCCCAGTCAAGTGGCCATTAGGTTAGGGCAGGTATCTAAACCAATCTCAGAGAAATGAAGAGAGAAAGGTAGTGCCATGGACTATCATAATACATAATACAGACAGGAATTAGAAATAAATTATTTACTCTCCAATCATATTATTGGTGTTGAGGACAATAACCATCAGTTGGTGTATTAAATTTACTAATATCAAAACTGACATGGATCAAATATTGTTCATTCTGGAGGTTGAAGGGCCCTTATGTCTAAACCTCAATAAATGTTTTAAATATTGCCAACGGTAAAAAACAAGCATCCTCTTCTTGGATTATATGTGAGGGGTACTGAAAGATGAAAGATACAGAATAGAACAGCTCTGGGTTTGTCTGATGTATTTGACATAAGATTCTTTATTTTTTTATATTTTCTTAAATCTTTCAGACTCTGAACTTAAATGATTTTTAAATAAAGTGAATAGACATAACTGAAAAAGTTTTCAAGTCTTTATGATATTCTAGTTGTATACAAGGGACTTTGTAGAATGAACCTGCCGCTCACGGTTGACATGATAGGCCATTAGTTACATATTAAATGTGAATTTTGGCACTTCAGAGAAGTGACTACCATTTTAGTGATAGTGTTTTGATCCAGCTTTAGAGTCCTGCATTACAGAATTATAATGCAGATTCATGTAGATGTTAGGCAGCATTTGCTTGCAGGGTTCAGCAGGTGAGAACACTTTCAGAGTAACTTTGCTTTTGCCCAGTAAATTCACACAGTGTCTATAGGGGGTGTTATATACCTAGTTACACAATTTAAAAGTTAGGAAGGGAGGCTTCCCCTAATTTTGAACTTTCTAGGAGTTTTCATCTTTGTGTAGAGGACATTGAATAATCTAGTAGAATGTATCTTTAGATAAAGTTTTATAGCAAATGCACACAAAAAAACTCACATTAAACTTGGGTGAAATCTAATTATCTACTAAATGTTATATTTTTATCAGATTTTGCTCTATGCGGGGGAGTGAATGATCCTTAAAGAGAAAGAGGAACAAATGCCTTTTGCTCAAACTCTTCTGCTCGCAAGAAAAATATTTAAACCAGATGTTATGTTTTTATTGCACTTGAAATGACTCAGCCTTTGGTGTTCTTAAGCACTCAGCAGACTTTAAGATAACCACCATAGTCTGACAGGTAACTCAATTTTCCCACACTTGGAAAATTATTATTATTCAATATTACTCAAAAAATGTTATTTTTGAAGCTTATACTAGTACATATTCACCTGCATTTATTTCTCACTGACATTTATTTCCTTAGAAAATTGATCCCTATCAAGCATAAAGTAAGAAACTTAATTGTTCTTGGGTGGATTTGTTTCCTCAATACAGTGTCCATTATAGCCTTATACTTAATACAAGATGGACTTTCAATTTTGTCTTCAGAACTTATTTTTTCGTTTGGAGCTTAAAAGACTTGTGCACAAAAATAGAGATTATCTGGTGCAGATATCATGGGTTGGCCGACTTTGTACCCATTCCGTATTCTTTGTTCATTGCCCGGTTTTGCTCTGAGCAAAAAGGCAAAACTCAAAAATTTCTCGTGCTCCCTTGAATCCAGGATAGCTAATGAGAGGTAATAGATTCTGAAATCACAGCCTATTCCACCTTCTTTCTGTCTCTAGCCTACATGGTATCAAGGAGATTGGAACTATAGGTCTTACTGGTGACTGACAGAGAAAACGTAGAAAATCACAGATATTCTGATTCCGTGAAAAACTGTCTAGTATATTAACTGTTCACCTTAAGACTAGATGTTATGTGAAAACAAACAAATAAAAGCATGTTTTCTTAAGTCAGTGTAGTTTATGATCTGCTACTGAAAATACTTTTAAATAAAATGTAATATCACTGTGAACTGTGGAGGGGTGATACTGCTCATTTGAGTCAATATAATGAAAAGAAAGTTTGCTAACCATGAAAGAGATGGAAGTCAGCAATGAGATGATTTTTCATTCCCTAATTTTGGGGAGAGAAATAAAATTTTGACTTTGTTAAAAAAGCAACTGAAAATGTTATTAAAATTAATGATTTATTTAAAAAAACAGATAAAAAGAAAACTTGTAAACCTTAGTAAAGTGAATATTTGTTTTTTGTCTTCATACCATTTATACCTCCTCTCCCTTTTCCTAGGAGTATTTGGAATTTTTTCACCTATAATGTTTGTGTGGGAAGGGTTATTCCATCTCCACTTCCAGGTGCCTACCTGAATTGGCTAAAGCTGATTATCACAACACGTGTTCATAGACCAGATCATTTTTCAGGAAAGGATACAAGAAAAATTGAGCCTTCAAAGCCCCTGTGTCTCAATTACATGTCTTTTTTTTTTTTTTTGTTGGACTAAGCAGACACTCTCCTTCTTGCTAGATACAAACATAGGAGTATTTAATAAATCTGCTGTCTGCTGTATTGTGAATAAAAAGGGAGAACCTGTTGAGGAGTGTAGGTGAGAGTGAATTATATACTAGTTACACCACTGGCACCTAGGAACAAGCCTATCTTGAACCTAGAATGATACACATATTACATGGTAAAGTGACATGACAATAACTTTTAAGTCTGAGTGACACAATTATGATTTGTCAATCAAAAATCTCTTCAAAGTTTGAATGAGTTAAATATTACCTGACAAAGAAAACCTCCTAATGTACACAATTTCCTTTTGCTTTGTAAAGAAGAGTGTTAAAATAAAGGGGATTGCAATTTTTTTTCATATTTTTGTCCTCGCTACATTTGTCCCTATTATAAGAAGCCTGATTCATATGACTAAATGAAAGTGATTCCATTTTCATGAGTAACTTATAGTATTGTGTGAAGGGACAATCAATAAAGGAGAACTGCAAAATCAGTATAAATTCACTTTTCTGCGTGTACATATTTGAACATTTTGTATAAGAACTATAATGTGAGAAAATGTGGTCCAATTTTAAACTTGAATTTTGTATTAAGCATAAACTGCAATTATCTCAACCCTTGAACTATTCAGTGAGATCATGTAAGAAATTTGCTTTATTTTAGAGCTTCAAATGAAAGCTGAAGATGTTTTCCAGGTTCCTTAGAGTAAGGCTCTATTTTGACTACCTCTTTTTATTTGGTTTTAAAGAGGGCTACCTCTGAGAGGACTACTACATGGTCCATGAACTCAAACACAAAATGTTTAACAGCACCTCTCTGTTTTAAATATACAGTGCAAAATCTGTCTTATTGTCAACATCCAGTATACATTTTGTCCAGGAAAAGTCTAGAGCATTCATGTGAGCACCCTCATATAAACTCAGTGGACTTGACAGATCAGTTGTCATTGTACGTAGCTTGCTTTTACTTATTTTTATATTTGTCATCTGTATAATTTTTACTTTCCATATTTTCATTGGTGCATTATAGTTGTACATAATGGTGGAATTTTTTTTTATATGTTACTACGTGCACACAAATATAACAATATGATTTGGCCTACGCCATCCCCTGTATTTCCCCTTCCTCTTCCCTCCTCCCTTCCCCTGGTCTGTGCCTTCTATTCTCCTGATTTCTCTTTGATTTTCATGAGATGCCCCCCAAACCTTTTCTTCATTCCTCTCTAAGCTTCCACATAGGAGAGAAAATATATGACCCTTGACCTCGTGAGTTGGGTTTATTTTGCTTAACATAACGTTCTCAAGTTCCATCCATCTTCTTGCAAATGACATAATTTCATTTTTATGACTGAATAAAAACTCCATTGTGTATATATACTACATTTTCTTAATGCATTCAGGTATAGATGGATACCTAGACTTGTTCCATAGTTTGGCTATTATGATCTGTACTGTTATAAATATGAGTATGTATGTACCACTATAGTATGATTTTAATTCTTTAGGATACATATCAAGGAGTGGTATAGCTGAGTCATATGGTGTTTCCATGTCTAGTGTTTTGAGGAGCCTCGATACCTATTTCCATAATTTGCAATCCCACCAACAGTGTAAAGGTGTTCCTTTTTCTCCACATCCTATCCAGCATTTATTATTATTGGCATTATTAATAACTGCCATTCCAACTGTAGGAGATGAAACCTCAATGTAATTTTGATTTACATTTCCGTAATTGCTAATGATGTTGAACATTTTTTCATGCATTTGTTTGTCATTTGTATTCTTTTAAGAAGTAAATGTTAATTCATTTACCCATTTATTAGTTGAGCTATTTGGTGTTTTTTTGGTGCTAAGTTTTTTGAGCTTTTTATATATTCTGGATATTAATTCTCTATCAGAAGAGTAGCTATCAAAGATTTTCTCTTATAGGTTCTCTCTTCACATTCCTAATTGTTTCCTTTAAAGTGTAGAAGTTCTAAAATTTGATGCCGTTAACTCTTGGCATTATTTCCTGAGCTTTAGGGGTCCTATTGAGAAAGTCATTGCCTGTGCCCATATGCTGGAAAGTTTACTCTGTGTTTTCTATTAGTAGTTGCAAAGTTTCTGTTCAAATACCTAGATCTTTGATCCATTTTGATTTGACTTTTGTGCAGGGTGAGAGATAAGTGTCTAGTCTCATTCTTTTATTGTATGGATAACCAGTTCTCCCAGCACCATTTGTGAAAGAGTCGATCTTTTCTCCAATACATGTTTTGGGAACTTCTACCAAGGATCAGATTACTGTATCTGTGTGAATTTGTATCTGTGTCTTCTATTCTGTACCATTTGTCTATGTGTCTCTTTTTATGCCTGTACCATGCAGTTTTTGTTATTATAGCTCTGTAATATAATTCAAAGTCAGGTATTGTTATGCCTCTATCATTGCTTTTATGACTAAGAATTGTTTGACTGTCGTGGGCCTTCTGTTCGTCCAAATTATTTTTGGACTGATTTTTCTATTTCTGTGAAGAATATCATTGGCATTTTGATGGGTATTGCAGTGAATCTGTATATTGCTTTTGTTAGTGTTGCTATTTTAACAATATTAATTGTTTCTATCCATGCACATGGGATATCTTTCCATCTTCTTGTATTTTCTTCAATTTATTTCTTCAATGTTCTATAGTTTTCATTTCGGGAGATCTTTCAGCTCCTTAGTTAGATTTATTCCTAAGTATTTTTTGAGCTGTTGTGAATGGGATAGTATTCCTGAATTATTTGTCACATAGCTAAACGTTTAGTCAGCACTGAGAATGGAGCATGTTTTCTTAATAACAGTCCTCTTGGTTGATCTCTCTGAGCACAAGTATTTCTCACATGTTCTCACTGTTCCTATTCTGCACTTGTGGTGTACATGATTGTCACCCAGATCTTATTGAAAATGCAGATTCACACTTCCTACATGGTTTCTACTGCCATGTTCGGAAAACTGCAGTTGCAAAATATTAGGCTATACATTGTCTCCATTTTCAAGATGATAATTGTTTAAAACCAGAAAACCTAAAAAAACTCTATTCTACTATAACCTATTCTTCAAATCACCTGTAGTCAAAGATTAACAAACTGATCATTTCCTCCTCAGAATAATGCAAATTAGATCCCTCTCTACCTCATGCTATGGAAGCAACAGTAAAATTTGAGAAAAACTAACATTTTTTTACTCTTCCTTCAAGAATCATTAAGTCTACTTAAAGGAGGAAAGACAAGTCACAAACAACCATGATAAAATGATGAAACTTACAGATACAATGAAAGAAACAAGCAGTTCTATGATAATTCAAAGTTGAGATAAAATGCAATTTGAGTTTATCCTATGAAATCAATGGGTTATTTTTCCTTAAATATTTCTCTTGTGGTCTTTTGTCTTCAACATTTACTCTGTGGGTGTCAAGCATTCAGCAGGACACACCAATGTGCTATCATTTTTCTTACCAAACAGAAAATTTATAGTTTAAAATTACATGCATTCTTTAGATCAGAATCAAGGCTTAACATTCACTTCTTGGAAGTTTTGTTACTACTTGTGATAGTTAAATTCATTTGATTGGCTTAAGGAGATGTCCAGATATCTAATAAAACATTATTTCTAGGTGTGTCTATGAGGTATTTCTAGAAGAGATTAGTTTATGAATCAGTTAACTGAGTAAAGAAGATCACCCTTATAAATATGATGAGCATCATCCAATCCATCAAGGACCTGGATGAGCTAAGACGTCCATCTGTGTATTCCCCTGCCCTCCGTCATTGGCACTGCTTTTCCTTGTGTGCTCAAATTCATACCAGTAATTATATCATTGACTTTCCTTGTTCTTGGTCCTTTGGGTTTGATTTGAAATTACACCTCCAAATTTCTTGGACCACTATGCTGCATACAGAAGATCTTGAAACCTCTCTGTCTCCACAATTGCATAAGTCAACACTGCCTAATAAATTCTTCCTCTTTTCTCTCATCTGTCATCTATTTTACGTATAACTGTTATTCTAGAGAACCCTAATATTACTATTTACTATTTCTGAGTTCCCTTTGGAAATTAACACACAAAAGGACAAATGTTGAGGAATAAAATGGATTAATCAAGGAATCTATGTAAAGCAGAAAGAATGACTGGTGGAGGAAAGAAAACATTTTTTATAGAGTAAACTGAGGACAAATAAATAGGATAAAAATATCAAACAACCATGTAACCATGAATTATTAGACAATTAGTCCAGCAAACAAGATGCCACTTGCAAAGAAATCATGACACAGCTTTCTCAAAACCTAGCAGCCTCAAACTAACAGCAAATCCAAACCTTCAGAACAGCATTGCTGAATGAGGGGAGAAAGAGCATAGAGAGAACAAGGCAGATTGATATAACGGTTTTCTCAGTCTTATCAATATCAATTAAATGTTCTTTCTATTGTGTCATCTTTAAAGTGGAAAGATGAAAATTTAAATGTTTCTATTTAAATTTACCTTTCACTGCATAGTTTCAAATAGTTGTTCCATTGATTCATTGGTTTCTTTATTTGACATTTTCATGCATCTCACCAGATTCTACCCAATATAGATGAGATTTTTAAGAAAGACACAAAGCTTTGTAAAGAGTGCTAATTGTTAACATGTAGGAAAGAAAAGAAAATGAAGTGCAATAAGAATACTGGGGAATGCATAAAATGGAGAGATGACACAACAGGAAAAGATAACTGCTGGAAGTGGGGAGGAAGGAAGGCAGAACATATTTTGTAGAAGATATCTTAGACATCTTGAAGGATGTTTAAGATTTACTAAAATAGATATGGAAAGGTGAGCTAGAAGAAAATTATATTTGCAAAGTAATAGCATCATGAGAGAATATGTGGACCCAGTATAATGTAGGCAGAAAAGCCTAGAGTTTAATAGAAGTGTATTTGCTCTTGCAGATTCAAACTATTTGGTCATAACTTGATAGGGTGGTTTTACTTTCAATTCTGTTAGTAATTTTAGAGGGTGTCCTGCAAGTAGGAAATCTGACATATTCAAATTTATAACTTTTATATTGTGAGTCCTTTTCAATCTGTTAATTGCTTTTTTAGATAGTTATTATTTCTAGTGGGAATTATACCATCTTTATATAATAATAATTAACGTATATCCACAGTACATATATGTGATCCATTCATATGACTGGAGAATAGTTAAAAGGAAAACAGTTAAATTGCAGTAGGTTTGTACTTTCTAGGAGAACGATTTTTTGCTCATGGCTCAATTTCAATTACAAATTATGGAATATGTCAGTGAACAAACTGTTTTTTTTCATTTGAAATTAGATTTATAAACTTTTAAATATTAATTCTAAATTTCTGCAGATTTTTAGCTGAATGTCAGCATAGGAGGCAATAGTAAATGGAAAAACCAAAGGCTGAACACAACTTCAGATGATAAATATCAGAATTTCTATATGCTTCAAATTCTAAGTTTGGAATTAACATGATTTTTCCTTTCATTTGGCACATATACTAAATTCAAATCTTTATTAAACAAATCACAAGACAGATGATTTTCCTTTTGTGTGACATCCTGCGTAGCAGCCTTAATGTTCTATATGTGGTAGTATTTTCTTTAATGGTGTGGTTTGTGAAAAGTCACTTTCCCTAGGCGTTAATGTGGATGTCATTGGGATGTGCTCATGGTGTCTGAGAATTTTAACAACCCAGATAATGTGACTTTCTCTGCAATGAAAGTTCAAAAATGTATCTTCTTGAAGGCTTTTAGATTGGGTTGTATGCCAGTCTTTGTTCAAATCCAAAAATGTGACCAAATAATACTTTGTTATACCTTGTATTAAACTTTAACCCATCAAATACTTTTCTTTGTCATTTTTTTTGGTGAATATTTTTTCATAATTATGGTCATTGATCCTTCCTATTTAAAAAGATGCAGTACATATGTTTTGTTCATTCCTTTTTAATTTCTATTGAATAACTAGTTAATATGACATTTAGTTTATATTAACAAAAATTGTGTAAGAATATATTGTATATCTTAATTTTTACCCTGATGCTTAATAAATACAGGTCCATGTATACATCATAGAAGATACTTATAAAAATAAATATATTCTCTAAATGTATCCATGGCTTGAACATATCTCTTTATATTCCTAAAGAATTATTACTGTGTGTGTGTATGTGTGTGTTTGTTTCTATGATTATTTCTCTCTATATTCTCTGGCTCTAGTTATTTCTGTTAAGTGCATAAATATTCTATTACTAAGGGAAAGTGACATGGTCCAAAATTTTAAGCAAACGTATCATTTTTCTTGTCTTTCTTTTCCATATTATTTGTTTTCAGATTTAAATAAGTTTTCTCCCTAGAAATATATTAAGACATTCCAATCCTGACTGTGAGCAAAATTATTAGGCATTTCTGTTAACATCCTGAAGTTTTCAAATATATTTTAACTAATAAAGTTATGTGGTAAGGTTTACCTCCATTTTCCAGAATTGATTCTGTCATCATTTGTGTATGGGGTACAAAACATTCAGAGATATAAGCATGTGACATATTGGGTCAGACATATGTATTGTATTTATTTATAAAGGGCATTTTTCTTATTATAAACAATTCTCTTCAGGTTAACCCTGATCATGGCCCAAGTCACTTATGTATTACAATAAAATTCTAAACATAATAGTAGATAAGCTTTCAAATTTCAAATAATTCTAAAGAATTGACTTACAATTTGATAGATGAATTTTTGTATTCAGTGATCTAAAAAATGCTTTTTGAATAATGTATCACATAACAGATATTTAAATTTGATTATAGAGTATATAAATAATCAATTTTGTTTTGTTATTTTGTTATATTTTATTATTAACTTGTAAATAAAATTATGGATAATAATGTATTAAGTTGTGATATTTCAATATGCACACATGTTGTATAATATTTAAATTAGGTTAACTATATCAATCTCCTTACCCACTTATCATTTCTTTGTGGTAAACTTTCAAAATACTTTCACCTTTTGAGTTGTACAGTACTTTATTATTATCTCTACTACCCTCTTGGGCAATAGCATGTGAGAACTTCTTGCTCCTATCTAACTGCAACTCAGTATCCAGTGATCAGCCTTTTCCCATTACCCCCTGCTCACTCTCCCCAGTTTCTGTTAAACACCAATCTACTCTCAATTCTTTGAGGTCGAATTTTTTTAGAATCAACATGTGAGATCATGGAGCACATATCTTTCCATTACTGGCTTATTTCACCTGGAATAGTGATCTTTACTTATGATATAATGATAGGATTCCCTTCATTTTTATGGATGAATAGTATTCTGTTGTGTATGTACCATCTTTTATTTATTAATTGTCTGTTGATGGACACTTAGGTTATTCCCAGTTGTTGGTTATTATGAACAGTGCTGCAGTGAACATGGGAGTGCAGATATCTCATGGACATATTGATTTCATTTCCATTGGTGTATACCCAATAATGCGATTTCTGGAATTATTATTTTTCTACCAGGTCAATAATCATCTAGATATTTGTTCAACTTGTATCCAAATGAAAAAAGGATGTTTTACAGAGAATTGCAATACTCTGTAATTAGAAATCCTCAACTATTAGCCAACACTTCAGATTTGATATATGGATTACTGTATTTTATTCTGTGACTAACAATAAAGAAAACTGCTTTTTTATCTCAGGAAAAGTGAGAAATACTATTCAGTTGGTCAATAGGTATAGCTACCTCATGTTTCAAATAATCTAAACCCATGCATTCTATAAACTTACAATTCATAAAGTTTAATATTAATTTTTGTACTGTATTTCTACTGATGCCAATCTTTAAGCACAGCTATTCTGGTATTGAACTTCTGTTGTTTAAATGAAAAGGGCATAATTCCCATGGAAGTAAAATTCTGCTGGGACAATCAGCACCTTTTGGAATATATAAAAGATATTTACATATAATTTATAAAATGATGTATTCACCATTTCTCCAAATAGATTTAAGAAGACTTTTGTCCATTAGAATATCAAAAGATATTATTTGTCATCAATTTAATTGAAGATAAATCTTAATCAATGTTTCCCAAAAAGAATATGAGAGACAGTATAGATTATGAACTTATGAATACAAATGTAATTTTTATTCCCCAAATATATTTAGGTTACTCTCAAATGGTTTCCTTTTACCAGTTGCTTCTGGAAGAAACTAGGACAATGTCTAAACAGAAAAACAAACATAATCATAGAAAATAAGAATAATCATCTGAAACATAGGTTGTATCACATAAATAAGTTTTTGTAAATTATAATTTGGAGGCAAATTGCCTAAACAAGTTAATTTTATATGATTTTTTTACCAAATATAGCAATTACATAATACTTGAAAGTGCCTATAGAATATTAATTGCTTTTGAAAGCTATACAATTTCATAATTTTTACATAATAAACTGTCACTGAATGTTCTTTAGAATATTATCTTGTATTCTAAAAATGCTTCATCTGAAAAAAACATTAAAAAATACTGATCTCAATGTTTAAAATACTGATGGAGAAAAACAATTTATCTTTAAATTAATTTAATTTAAGTTAGAAAAATGTTTGATCAATAATTAGTAATTATATCTGGTACAATGTTGAATATATCAGAAGATGAGGCTGAAGAGAAAGAGTTCTCAGAAATATCTGCAGCTTAATGTGACTGAAATCCAGTTATATTAAGTATTAAAACATTTCCAAATCATTTGCAAAGAAAATACTGATGTAGACCTCTTCCATTTCCCTCTTCATGTTTTTGCTGGATCTTGATCAGACAGTATCTCAATTCAAATGGATATATAATGCCAATAAAAATAGGATCCTCTTTTCTTTTTCTCCATTGAGTCACATTCCTGTGACATGTGATTTATGGTGCTGAGATGAACTGACATAGCTAATGAGATGTGACAGAAGGAAATAAGATTCCAAATTCTATGAATGCTAGATATGAAATCAAAATCCATTCCCATTGAATTTATAGTAGGAAGCTTTCATTTCAACTTCTGTTTATCAAATAGTAGAGACATATCCACCTATGTCAATGAATTTACCTATAGGGTAAAAATTTTAAAATATATATAAGTTGTCACAGTATTTCAAAACTACCAATTTTTGTGTTTTATGTATAAACTTTAAAATAAATTTTAAAACTCATCTTCCATCTGGTATTTTTTGAAAATTACTCAATAAATCCTCACATCAGTATAAGTTTTCTCTAACATTCATAATTTCGAATTTACGCAAATTACAGTTAAGATGCTTTTCATCAGTGTACATGTTGAATCACTTTAAGAAAAATTTGATTACTGGGAATTATATGGAACAAAGTAAATCTCTTGGACCATTAAATCTACCTACTTCAATAACCTTCATTCACTAAACAAATACTATTTTATATTAAATCTCATAACCTGGGGCATTTTGAAATGAGATTGTATCAGTTATGCAAATCTGGTCTAAAGTGTAACTACATCTATCAAAAGATGAAAAACTATATGTTGCACCTGGTTCAGTGAAATAAATAGTCATGTGTTGAAACATTAAACTAGTATTTCCAAATATAAACAGTGATCCAGATATTGAATCAGCATTTTAGATAACAGTATACATTTGTGCAAAATAAAGGTTTCAGAACTGTTTTAAACATTAAAGAATAATTCCTTATTTTTTGACTCTTTAGAAGAGAGCAATGGAGAGTAATAAAATGTTAGATATATTTACCCCAGGAAATTCATTTGATCTAACTGATATAGCCATATAAAATTTATGAGGCTCTCAACATAGGACATTGCTGAATATGCCTTCAGTAAAAATTGGTACAATTTTAGGAAATGAAGTAGGGTAAAACCATGTCAATTGCAATGGTGAATCACAGGTGATTTTTGTATAATAAGACATAACAATATTATTTTATAATAATATTATTTTCTATAATATTGTGAGGACATTAATAGCTTTGTGTGTGTTTCCATAGTATATCCTTAACTCTGTTGATGCACTTTTTAAAATGAGATTTTGTAAAATAGTCAATTTTCTTTGATTTTGCTGAAAGCTTTTCTTAATAGGAATTTGGATTTATAGATGAATTTGAGGAAGAATTAGTAGCATGCCAAGATTATATTATCTCATCAATGTTTATCATGTAGTTCTTTATTTTGTTAATTTTATTAAAATTATATCATTATGCTAATTCTAAAGCTTCATTTCTTGAATTCAAGTTTCGGTGAACTATAAATTTTGGTATATTTCAATGACTTGGTTCGTGTTTTCATGGCAGGAACATATGTTAGTATCTCACTATTAAATTTTGTTATAATTATATATACTTTGACATAATTATTTTATTATAATTAATTCTTTAATAATATAGCATAAGTGCTTATTACATAAATAACAATCATATTTTACAACTGTGTAATAATTACTAGTTATATTATTGATTTTTTTTAATTAGAGAATTATTAGCTGCAAAATATATGAATACACAAAGAAATGAATTATTAGGCCCAAATATTCACCATGTAGGCTTAGGAACTGACTTCCTTAAAAAGACTCCTCCAGTGCAAGAAGTAAAATCAAGAATCAATAAATGGGATGAATTCAAACTAAAATGTTTCTTCTCAGCAAAGAAAAGAATCAATAACATGAAGAAAGAGCCTACAGAATGGAAGAAAATTTTTACCACATGTACCTCAGATAGAGCACTAATCTCCAGGATATATAAATAACTAAAAAAAAATTAACACCAAAAAATAACCCAACCAAAAAAGGGGCCAAGGAACTGAATAGACACTTCACAGAAAAAGAAATACAATCAACAAATATATGAAAAAATGTTTAACATCTCTAGCAATTAGAGAAATGCAAATCAAAACTGCTCTGAGACTTCATTCACTCTAATCAGAATGGCAATAATCAAGAATACAAACAACAATAGATACATTGCTGGTGGGACTGTGAATTGGTGTAACCATTATGGAAAGCTGGGTAGAAATTCCTCAGACAACTTAGAATGGAACCACCATTTGACCCAGCTATCTCATTTCCTAGTTTATTCTCAAAGCACTTAAAATCAGCATACTACAGTGATACAGCCACATCAATGTTCATAGAAGCTCAATTCTCTTTAGTTAAGGTATGGAAGCAACCTAAATGCCCTTCAAAAGATGAATGGATAAAGAAAATGTGGTATATATACACAATGGGATATTACTCAGTCTTAAAGAATAAAATTATGGCTTTTGCTGGTAAATGGATGGTGCTAGGTATATCATTCTATGGGAAATAAGTCAATCCCCCAAAATCAAAGGTCTAATGTTTTATCTGATATGCAAATGCTAAATCACAATAAAGGGGGGGTTGGGGCTAGGGAAGAAAAGAGGTATTTTGGATTAGGCAGAAGGGAGTGAAGGGAGTGGAGGGGATATGAGGATAGGAAGGATAGTAGAATGAATCAGACATTATTACTATCTATACATATATGATTACACGACCTGTGTGAGTCTACATCATTCACAACCAAAAGAATGAGAAGTCATACTCCATATATATATAATGTGCTAAAATACATTCTACTGTCATAGATAACTGAATAGAACACATTTAAAAAAAAAAGAAGGAAAAGTTACTTGTGAAAAATCAATTAAAATCTGAATTGATCCCATATTTCTAATTTTAGAAATTTATCTTAAAGATGACAGAGAATGAGGATAATCATTTGAGTTTTGTTCATAGTAATAAAATGTAAGTGTTGAGAGACCACCTAATTATTCAAAAGAAGAGAGTGATTAATATATTACAGTAGAATTACACAGGAGAACCTTATACTTTTGGTAAATTAATGGAATACATGTGAATGTATGGACCATATTGGGGAAAAATCTCAAATTGCAAAATGATCTGAATTCTATGCTTTCTTAAATGCAACTGTTTATGTCTTTGTCTATCCACCAAATTGTTAATCTTTAAAATCTCCAATGGCAGGGCATTAGAAGAAGTTAGAAGAAGTATTTTACTTCTAATATGTACTATTGCAAACTATTTTCATTTCTTTTTTTCCTATTAAACAGATAAATTCTGAAATGAAAAATTTGAGAAGTTAATAGAAGTGGAAATGTTGAATAAATTGTCAAGCTTCTACCATAGTTTTTGTTTGTTTGTTTTTATATATACCATTAGAATACACAAGACTCCTGGATGAGAGCAAAGGACTTTGCTTCTTAAATCACATCAGACCATGTGTTCATAACATTTATAGTGGTTCCTCTCAACTTTCTAGCTCCCGATACAGTGGAGAAGGATCTACTGTCTGCCTGCATGCATAAAATAAGTAGTGTATTAGTCAGGGTTCCCTAGAGGAACAGAATTAACTGGAAGTATGATTATTAAAAAGGTATTTATTAGATTGGTTTACGCGACCATAAAGTGGATAGTCCACAATGGCTGTCTGCAGGCTGGAGAGCTGGAGGAACCTAGATGTGCAGTCCAAGAGGCTGAACCCTCATATCCAAGATGCTACTCTAGTCTGAGACCTAAGACTTCTGGAAACTTTCTGAAGAATCACTGGCAGAGTCTGCTTTGGAAAAGTGAAGAAGTGAGAGTCTGATATCCTCAGAGTATCCCAGCATCAATCAAGAACCTACTCAAGAAAAATAGAGCGTGCATCTACTGCTGCTTCCTTGTTCCTCCAACTTTTATTCTATCAAGGTCACCATCCCATTGGATGGTGCTGCCCATGTGTAAGGTGGTCTCCACTCCAATTTACTCTCCCACATGTCAATCATTCCTAGACACACCCTCACTGACACACCCAAAAACCTCTTAACTTTCTGCATCTCTTAATCCAATCCATTGACAATTGAAATTAACCATTACAAGTAGAATAGCAGTTCTGAGTTTAGGCTATCCACGTATCTTAAAATGATTAGTAAGCATGCATGTCTTCCATAATTATTTGTTACATAAGCATTTCTGAAAAGACAGGTTGGAATAAATGGTCACTTTTATAACTACCCGTAATATGTGCAGAAATGTGGGATGTCTATTGAGAATTGTCATCTAACAACTTCTGCCTCATATTTTCATGATTTTCTGGGACTGAAACATTTTTCAATGAGTCTGTTGCCTTCTCAGGCATTATTATTCTAATTGATAGAAGCAGAGAAGAGATTCATCCAGTTTGCTCATTTAGCATTTAAAAAGGCTATACCAACAGAACTTCATGCCACAGGATGGGCTTAACCCACATGACTTACTTTAACTCTACCTATAAATGTTCTAAAGTCAAACATTTGGAGCGGGGGAAAAGGAAGCAAAAGAAAAAAAAAGAAAAAAAAAAAAAAAGAAATCAACATAAACCTTCAATGTCTACTTTAAAATATCAGATGGCTTTCTCTACCTGATTGACATTTCTATATTGACATTTCTACCTGGCTACAGCATTCATCAAGGTATAGCAGACTGCATTAGTAATTGTGAAGACTTCATTTGGTTCTCAAAGAGGAAAGCTGTGGCAATTCTACCATCCATAAATTCCCTCATTAGTGAAACTGAGCCTAAAATCAAAGACTAGTGAAAAGGGGTGTCTCTGATCTCTACAACTAAAATTATGGACAAATTTCATAGAATTGTCTAACTTAATGACATTCAGTGTGCAGATAACTGCCTGCATGGCATACATGTGTAACAAGTCAGTTCCTTCCCACCCACACTCTGAGGAACTTCAGTGAGAAACCACTAGTGACCTGATTTTTAAGGTATCTCCTAAACTATCTCAGGGTTATATGATCTATAGATGGTGTTTACTTAAATAATGCAGGCCTGTTACAATCACCATTAAGGTGTATATCCTTGTTTGGGCCTGGAAGCAAGTTAACTCCAGGATTTCATGTAAGAAATATCATTCTTGGACTATACATTGTGTCTCCTGAAAGAAAATGGCATTAAAATGGTTGGGATCCCCTAAATGGCACTTACACTGCTCATTGATTACAGGTTATATTAATCAGATTCCATTTCTATATCAAAAATACATGAGATAATCAACTTAACAAAAAGTGGAGGTTTATTTTGGCTCAGTTTCAAAATTTTAGTCTATGATTGGGCAGATGCATGCTTTTGGGACTGAAGTAATACAGTGTATCATGAGAGGGAATATGTAGTGGAGCAAAGCTGTTTACCTCATGGCCAGAATGAAAAAGAGAGGAAAAAGAAGGTTCAGGTCTCAGTAGTGCCATTAAGGGAGTGGAAGACTTCCCCGATGACGGGGAGACTTCCCTCTAGGCCCCTCCTATTTACGCCTCCACCTCCCCATAGTGCCACGTTGGGACCAGACCTTTAACACATTGGCCTTTGGGGGACATTTAAGATCTAAATTGTAGTACAGGTCAATGCAGCTTCCAGTGCTGGCTCCCTTCCTGCTGGCAGGTCCTTGAGTTCCCAGTTCAATGACTGAGTGCTCTTTTTATTCTTGAGAACTCTCTAAGGGAGGACAATCCTACTTATTTTTTGTACATTTCAACATCCAGATGGTATTTGTTATGGGATAGGATGACATCCAATGTGATGACTAAGTCATGGTATATTAGCATTGTGTTGCACTGTAACAAATCACCACAAATGTTGCATCTTAAAACAATACACATTTACTATCTTAATAGTTTCTGCATGTCAGGAGTTTGAAAACAACTCATCTGGTTTCTGGGGTCTCAATAAATGGCAACTCAGTTGCTGCTTAGGTGTGAGGTAAGATTAGAAGGCTTAGTGGGGAAAGATTCACTTTTAAGTTCATTTTTGGTATGGACAGAAATCATATTTCTTTGTGGCTGGGGCCAGATCTTTACCATATGACCCTCTTCATGAGTCCTCTCACTCATTCTTAGCTAGAAAATAGATTTTCTTTTGCTCATTCTAGCAAAACAGTGTCTTTACATATGTGCATATAGTAACATAATTGCATGAATGTGGACCCATCGCCACTCCCACATGATGTAACCTAGTTGAAGGAGAGAAACATCCCATCCTTTACCATATCCTATTATTCAGAACCCATCACAGAAGTCATCCCATTTAAGGAGAGGGGGAGTCTATGATAATACCAGCTGGAAGGGAGTTGATGGAGGCCAGTTTAGACTTCCGACTACTAAGGAGGGCTGCTGGGATACAGGTTGGAGGGAATCCTGAAGGGATATGAGATGTTTTATGGCTGATCTTTAAGAGTTGATGGATGTACAACTTCTAACCTTCTTGGTGAGGTTAAGAGAAATAGTAATCAAGTTTTGGTTAGAACCATCTGAAGGAGTATGATAAAGCCAATGATGAGATAACTTAAGGTCTTTGCATTGGTTAGGAGAACTGAACTGATATAGTTCCTTTGTGACAAGGCTCCCAGGATGGCTTTGAAAAAGAAGGGTAAATTATGTTTTTCTGACCCCACACCTTTGAGCACCCTGTAAGGATGATGGGGTGGTTATATTCTCCTGCTTCTAGTTCAGAAACTATA
The DNA here is from genome assembly GCF_902686445.1 of Sciurus carolinensis. Lineage (NCBI taxonomy): Eukaryota > Metazoa > Chordata > Mammalia > Rodentia > Sciuridae > Sciurus > Sciurus carolinensis. The sequence goes on along the minus strand of NC_062218.1, from coordinate 90,159,448 downwards.
ACCACACATTTTTACAATCGTACACTTCTGGTGCATAGACCTCCAGAAGCGTCAGAAGTCAGAAATCCAGGGAACTTTTATAAAATGACAAAGATCTATAATATACCTTATCTGAGAAGCTGTGGGTGACCCAGTAAACAATATACTCAACCCACTACCTCTTTTACTTCCCTCTGATCATTTCCGGGAAGAAGGTATGAACCCTATCTGGGTATAAATACATTTGAGAATCAAACTGTTTGCTAGAATTTTTAGATCAAGAAGAGATGATAGAGTTGCTGAGGTAACTATTAACAATAGTCAACATTACCAGATGCCTGTGTATTGTATGGCTCACAGAAAATCTGTTCAAAGCAGTATCAGTCTATGTCCAAGTGACTTTTGCAATGAACTGCACACTAATATTGGCATGTGATCTTAAAAGTAATAAAACATTAGGCAGATTAATTTCAAAGACTATAGTAGTATGGATAGTATCAACTGATGAAATTGGAACAATAACACTGAGATCTGGAATGTTGTAGATAGAGAATACAGGGTGAATACAACTTTATCCATAGATGATGACTACCCATCATCTATGACGATGGATCTATTACTACATCTGTAATGGTGATGACACTAGGCAGCAATGGTTAGTGCAGTTTGCGGGAAGTCCCAATTAGCAGTGAGGTTTTAATCAGTTTCATCAGGGAATAAGTCCTTATTATGGGCAACAAATAGTGACTGCTTAGGTTTTTAGGGCTAATATTATGGTTTAGATTAGCTGTTCCCAAAAAACTCCTGTGTGAGACAACACAAGAAGTTGTAGAGGTGAACTGATTGGGTTCTGAGCACCTTTACATAATCAATGTGTTAATCCCCTCTGATGGGGATTAACTGAGTGGTGACTATAGGCAGGTAGGGAGTGACTGGAGGAGGTAGGTTGATTGGGGTGTGTCCTTGGGATTCATATTTTGTTTATGAAACTCTCTCTCTCTCTCTCTCTCTCTTTCTGCTTCCTGATGTGATATCCTGAGCCACTTTTCTCTGCCACACACTTCCACCATGATGTTCTGCCTGATCTCGAGCCTCAAGAAATGGGACAGCTGTCTATGGACTGAGACTTGAAACCCTGAGACCCAAAATAAACCTTTCCACCTCTAATTGTTCTCATCAGGTCTTTTTGGTCTCAGCAGCAAAAAAACTGACTAAAGAGGCTGCCATAACAAATGACAATAAACTTTGTGTCTTAAAGCAGCATAAACCTTAAGGACAGAAGTCCAAAGTCCAGATGTTAGGAGCATTGGTACTTTCTGGAAGCTCTGAGGGAACATCGTTCCATGCCTCAATCCCAGCTTCTGTTGGCCACAGGTGTTTCTTGACTTGTGGAATCATTACTTCAATCCCTGCTTGGGTCTTCCCATGACCTTCGTTTCTGGGTCTTTTCTGTGTCAGATTATTTCAAATGACCCTCCCCTTTTCCTCAGAAGGAGAGTAATTAGTGGATTTATTCATCATTATAAACTCAAGATGATCTCATTTCAAGATCCTTGCCTCACAACATCTGCAAAGTTCTTATTTTCAAATAAGATGATATCCATTAGTACCAGAAGTTAGTACTCGAAAAAAACATTTTAGTGGCACAATTCAACCCACTGTAGTGACCTCTCAATAAGAATCTGTGATTTTTCTCTACAGTTTTTAGCCCCAAAACATGTACTTTAATCTGATCATTTTATTTTCAAATATCAAATGGAAAGAGAGATTCTGTTAGTGAGACTTCATGTTTCCTTTCATTTTCAATCTACCAGTGCTCAAATCTGAACCAAAAGAATTTCTTTTGTTTTCTTTTTCTTTTTTAGTGTTGAACATTGAGCCCAGGACCTTTCACATGTGCTCAACCGCTAAGCTATGTGCTCAGTCTACATATTCTGTTCATTCAAACTCTATAATGACTCACATGATTCTCATTTAAGACAGTATTTGTTTCAGCTTTGGGACACTTTAAAAGTTTCCATGGCCCCAAGACTTTAACCAGAACTGTAGAGCTTCACTTTCCATTTTCATGAGACCCTCCGCCTTGACACTCCCTTTTCCCTCAGAGAATAGTGAACAGGAACATATACAAATTTGCACTGCCTATTTTAAAGCTATCTTTCACTATTCAGACTCCAAATAGGAGCTATTTTATATTAATTAACAGGTGGGAGAGGGAAGGAACTTATTCCATTATACTTTCTCAGAAGTAAGGTAAGAATATTTACTATCAGATCCCAAGAAATCATATTGTATTCTCTATGTTAGTCCAAGAAGCTCTCATTCTTCCTCTTCTAGAAAGAAATTTCTGTTAAAATCACCTTCTCATTGTCACACCGTCCAGAACTATGACAGATTTGAGCTCCTACTCTACCAGTAGGCTTTCAAGTTAGTCTACCACAGTTTTAGGAATGCTAACAAAGTCTGCTGGGCAGAGATAACAGACTTATATTCAGTACACCACAGCAAGTACCATATACATTAGTGTATTTTACCCATACGGTGATGTGGATGGGCTCAGACAGATGCCTGAATAGTTTGCATTATAAGAAACTACCAGCTTAGAGAACTAGAATCTTTCAAAATGGGGAGTAGGCATGGGCCAAACCTTTTGCTCCAGAGGGACACTATCTCTTTCTTCCGAGGCTGTTTGTTATAGAAATATCCTTGAAAAGATAGTCCAGCGAAAAGGACAGTTATAACTTCTATTTATAAGACAGTTAGAAGCAGATAGGCCCATATAGAATTGTCTTTTATCAGATTCTTTTGTACTGAATTCAAGGCCATTTCTTATGCATTGTAATTTATGGAAATGTCAATTTATTGTTGCATGATATCTTAAAATCAAACATGTTTTCAAGCATTTAAATGTTCAATACTAGCCTAAGTCATAGGATTATTCTGATAGTGCCACATGAAGTGCATATATTTTACAGTATAAAATAAATGTAACTTTATTAATACCATTCACACAATATTGATATTCAAGGGAACTAACTGAATTATTTCTTAAAATTGTAAGAATCCTGTAATATATGACTATTAATGCATAAATATTGAAAAGTTTAGATTTATAGTGGTTATGAAATTTACTGCAAAAATCAAAAGTTTATAAATAACAAAATGATTCAATAGAAGTAAAAACAAAATAAAAAAACCACATAATTGATAAAACAAACTAATGTACCAATGTACCCATGTAGTTCCCCCTCTGTACTTTTGGCCTGAGTAAAATATAAAATTGAAACTAAAACACAAATGTAGTGTTACATGTTCAGCATGTATTTATTTTGTTAGTAGAGCATTTATTTCTTGAAACAAATTTCTGAATGAAAAAGATTAACAAAGAAACCATCATTCAACTGCTAGTCACCGTATATATGCAAGAAGGTGTTGAACTTTTGAGACTATTAAGAGAGAACACATGAATTAGTTAAAGATGAGGCAGTGTGAGCTCTTAGTATATATCCATGCATAAAATCAACATCTCTTTTATTTAATAATTTTAGCAGGCACTTTACTATTTTATTGGCCAGGTGCTAGTGAAAGATTCAATGTTATTCAGTTTTGAAAATCATTCCACAGAGTTGTTTACCTAGAAATCATGTGTCTCCAGGAATACAGAGATATTCTCCCTCAGGCCTTCTACTTAATCATAATCATAGGATTTTAAAGATTATGTTAAAGAAAATTTAATACATATTATAGTAAACAAGTATTTCATATGCTAATATTATTAGCTGTTTTGGCATCTCAATAGAAACAGGAAACTCAGAGACCTTTTTTAAAAAATAAATCAAATGTTTCCATAAGACAATTTTTCCCATTTTCCCATTTATTCATCTTCTCAGTGATGGATGTGTTATTCTCATATATGTCAATACTTTTATTATCAATATGTAAACTTCTTTACTACTTCAATAGTTCTTAGCAATGATCTAAAGTTTGCAAACTCAGAACACTGTTGAAATATGTGGCGATGGGTGCATGCACACACACTCTTTGTATTATAAGTCATAGTACTGTGAGCACCTAAGATGTTTTAGAAATGATTTAGCTTAATAGAAGCAATCCTACTATTCCAACACTGCCTATCCTTCAGTTTACAGAAAAATTATTTCTACCAGAGGTCACTCATTATTTTGGTCATTCAATGATTTTGTTTCTATTTTCATGAAACATATGCTTCCTTTAAGTACAATATCATTATGCAGGGCAATAAATGTTCTGTGGTCCTTCAAGTTGTTTGTTTTCGTTTTTTTTTTCTCCCTACTGCATGTTAAAGCATAACTTTGTGAGTCTTATGCAGATTTTATTTATTTATATGGTGAAATAATGTATCTTTCAAAAAAATTGAACAAGCAAGTTTCATGACCCTCAATCATATAAACTGCTTGGAAAAAAAAATCAACCTTCCCTAGAAGTGTTTATGCTTTTGCCCATTTCTATCTTAAGGACTTTTTCTTTCTTTTTCTATGTGAATATCATGATCACATGAAAGATCACTCCCACAAATCTCCCCCTACCAATGACACAAAATAGGTAGTGAGTTAAAAAGTAGGCAGCTATATCTGTGCTATGAATATTTATGTATTTTGACATTTAGCAAGAATATTCTTCCCCATACCATAAGCCCTAGGAGTGCTTTAGTTGATATATTTCAAAAATAGAGCGATTCATTTATACTATGTCACTTTGGGCTTAAGGGACACATAACCTACCTTTTCACAAGCATAAAATTCAGTTGTCTTGTTTCTACTGCATGAATTACGCTTAGGACCTTGTAGAGTCACAAAATGCTTTAATGCTTTCTTTTTCTACATTTATTTATTCCTAGGTAGCCACATTCACAGAACTGGAAGGGATATCAAGAAATTGCAGAATTTATATGAAGAATATCTTAAATATATGATGAAATCTTTTCTTTGTTAGATCTCCAGAAATTGAGAACCTCTAAATTATTTGGGAAATTAGTTTAGGTTTCATAAATATAATATCAATTAATTTTTTCCTGGTCACATGTAAATCTTCTACTCCAATTTAGATTTTTTCCCTCCACTTTCTGAAGCAAATGGTGCTCTTGTCATCTTTCTTATAACTCCCTGAAGAACAAAAACCAATAATACCCATAAGTCCTGTCTTCACTTTTGAAGATTTCCTTTTTCCTTTTTCTGTTCTGTCATTCGTAATATTGCAAATTCAATGAGAGTCACTGTATTAGAAAAATTTTTGTTACTATAACAGAATACCAGAGACTGAGTAATTTATAAAGAACATAAATTTATTTACACATAATTCTAAAGGATGGGAAATCCAATTAAGGAGCCAAAATGTTACATTACCCAGAGAGTGGAATATTATCTGCACATGATAGAATGCAAGAGGACAAGGTCCCAAAGTCCCTCTTGTGAGGTCCTAATCCCATCTACCAGGGGACAATCTCTCGTGTCCTAATCAATTCTTAAGGGCCGCACCTCTTAACCCCATCACGTTGGCCACTAAGTTTAAACATATGTAGTTTGGAGGGGACCCATTTAAGCCATAGTAGTGAGAAATATTCAAATATTCAAAACAAATTGGTTTTGAACTTTTTAAGGTTTTAGAGACATTACTGAAAATTTTGTGGACCTTGTATTTAACTAGTGTCCTCTATCCTTCTCTAATAATTAAAAGAGAAAGGCTCTTTTCCCAGGGCTTTTATTTATTTATTTTTAAAATTGAGGTAGGTAGTTATAAAATATTAAAGTTTCCCTCAATCCATATGAAATAAATTTTGACAAGTTAATATATATTTGTAAACAACACTCCAAACATGATATACAACATTTCCATTGATACAAAAAGTTTGTGCATTTTTAACAATTTCCTATGAACTTCTAGCCCATAGAGAGTATTCTGGGTTTAAAGTCCATTTATTACTTTTTCTGTCTTTTCGTTATTGTTGTCTGTTTTGGCACTGGTTATTGAACCCAGGGTTACTTAACCACTCAGCAACATCCTCAACCCTTTTGAAAAAAATTACTATAATTTAGTTTGAGACAAGATGTCACTAAGTTCCTTAGGGCCTCACTAAATTGCTGAGGCTGGCTTTGAACTTCTTAAACTCCTTCCTCAGCATCCTGAGCCGCTGGGATTACAGGTGTCCATGTGTCCAACAGTACCTGGCAATTTTCTGTGGTTTTGATGCTCATCTAAATGAAATCATAAGGAACTTACTCTTTGGGACTTTGCCTTTTTTTCACCTATTTTGTTTCTTTGGTTTTCTTTATAAACTGTTGACTCATATTTGTTGTTGTATGTATTACTAATTTCTTTCTTTTTGGCAGAATAGTAATCTTTTTGTATTGAATAACATATCTTGATTCTTTTAAGAAATTATTATAAATACAGTGATTGCAAATATTCTTATGTGCACCATTTTGATTGCATGTTTCATTTTATCATGGGCAAATGACCAGGAGTGGAATTAATAGGTCAAAAAGTAAATGAATTGATATACCATTAAAAATTCAGTTTTTCTTTACCTGATGATTTTGAAAATGATTGTATGTGAGGTTCTTATTCAAATCTTTTATCATTTACTTTAATGAATTATTTTTCATTTTCTGACTAAAATTAAGAATTATTTATATATTGTTTACAAAGGTTTTTTAATCAGATAATTACTAGTAAGATTTTTTCCAGTATGATGTTCATATTGATTAATTTAATGCAATTTCTGAGAAGCAGGAATTTTTAATTTTGTTAATATTTAACTTATCAATTTCATTTTTATAGGTAGTGCTTTTTGTGTCCCATAGAGGACAAACAACTGCCTACCTCAAGATTTCAACTCACTTTTTATTTCCTATGCTTATTCCTAAATTTCCATGTGAAGATTACAGTCAACCTAAAAATTCCTAACAACAGCAAAAAAAAAAAAAAAAACCTGTTAAAATTTTGATTTAGTTTGAGGAAAATCTATATAAATACTTGTTGTATGATATTCTAATACTGTTTTTCTGTGTATAAAGTTTCTTGCTTTTGATTAAACTCCTTTAGTCTCCCTGAACTTTGTGACTATACATGTAGAAATTTTTCAAACCTTCATTAAATTTATTCCTAATTGTTCTTTAATTGTATTAGAGTAAAATTTTAGTATTTGATTTTTCAAATTTTTACAGTTCATAAAGCACTTTTTTTCCCTGACCTATTCTTCTGGACCTTGCTAAGTTCACTTTTGATATTTTTTGATAATTCATAGACATTTGTAGATAGTATAGCCATCTTTTTATAATGGCAGTGATATTCATTTTTTTCTGATTATCAACAATCCATCTATCTTGGTTTATTCTACAATAATGAAACAATGTTGAGTAATGTCTTTTATTTCAGAATCAGTATTTCCTTTCTTTTTGTGTTTTATTCTGTCTTTATAGGAGTGTGTTAATTTTTTAGTGTCTATAAAAACTCAACTTTGACTTTGTGAATTTTCTTTATATTTTTGTACATTATTGATTTTTCTATATACCTTTATTATTTACTTCTTTCTTCTTAGAATGTTTTAGTTTATTTCTTTCACCTTCTTAAGCTAATCTATTCATTTATTTATTTAATAATTTTCACATTTTTCTTCTAATATGAATGTTTAAGTTCCACATTTGCTTCATATATTACTTTTGATTCATTTCACAAAATTACTTGAGGGAATGTTTTCTAAGTTATCTTCTATTTTTTTCTTTAATCGATAGGATTTTAGAAACAGTCTAGTTCATTAATATTAAGCATTATTTCTGATATTTTCTGATGTTTAATACCCAATTTAGATAAATCATAGTCATAAATAGCCTCATAATAATTAATGTATTGAACTATATCAACATTTACTATATGGTGGAGCACTGTACCTACCATAGTAAAAATCCCATCTGCTCTTGAAATTCTGATTGTGTGGTCTGCAGCTATTTGGTTCAAGTTGTTTTGTGAAGTTGATTGATGGTATTCAAGTTTCTATTGCCCTTGTACATTGTATCAGCTTTGTCACATGTAAATTATGAAATAAAATCCAAACTAATGTATTTTTGCTTTGAATAATTTTATTTTAAAGAAATTAAGTAAATAGTATTTAATATATATTACTGATTTATTTTTCTAGTATTCCATTTCTTCCTATAAATCCATTTTCCATGCTAGAGCATTCCTTCAATTTCTTATAGTTCAGATAAACTAGAGATAAATTTTCTAACATTTTCCTATCTGAAAACATTTTATTTTAACCTCACACATATTTTTTAAAACTTCAGGTGATTTATTTTACTTTTATCTAGTTAAAGTTTCAATTGCAAAATTATGCAACAACTCTCAGATGTTGGGATTATTTTGTGTCTATTCCTAAAGAACAATACTAAAAAATCCAATTAAAGCATTATTTTAAATATCATTCTAAACTTCCACTAATGGAAACTTAACTTTGACAAGTTGACTATTCAAATATCCCAAATCTGCTAAGAATAACAATGTGATTCCCCTCAATTATCACTTAAATCTATTAAATTAAAATTAAGTATCACAGGACAGAGATTAATTTCTGTATCCCAAGTAGACTTTCTTTCCTTTTTTTGCCAGAAAAAGTACAGTATAAGTACGTGGATATTTTCTTCTGGTCTCTTACCAAGTTAAGGTAGATCTTTTGAAGGATCCTTCTAGGCATATTTGCCTCTTGCTTATAGCACTTAGTAATTGAACACAGATGAGATTTTTCTTCTTAAGAAATATTAATGTGTATGACTTACGAGTAACTAAGTTCAGAAGTGATACCAAACACAAATCATGCCAAGTGAGTTAACCAACAATCATCAGACCTTCTGCTAATCCTAAATTCAATGTTTGCCTTTAACATCTCCTATATATTAACATAAAACTTAGAGTGATAATTTTTTCATGTGCTTGGATACTGCATCCAGAAGTTCAACATGGTAGTGGAGGATTGATCTCAAATTAGCTGCCTTCTTCAAAGTTTTCTCTTCCAAATAGACTCAAATACACTTCAATTTCCTGCAGAGTTAAGGTATTTTATAACATTGGCTCAAATAATACAGATTTTCTGCTCCATATTTTAAACTAGGTAATGTACGAGTCAATTTCTCTACTCTCAATTTTGCTCTGAATGTTCTGAAAGGGCCACATTTCAGCTAAGGATATTTGATCCCTAAAATTGTTTATCAAAAGAATATTCATTTTGCCAGCCCCACATGGATCTCCAGCACTGTACCCTGTGCTAGGGCTCCCCCATATACCAATGTGCTGGAGCACCTCTGCTGCCATCATGGGTTATTCCCCACACTGACACTGCCATCTTTAGTTGGGGCAGCTTCCATCTTGGGACACCTGCAGGAGACAAGAAGCTCATTATCAAGGTACATATAGGTTAGCTGCCACCAGCTGGGATGTAGCTGCTTATATCCAGGAATATCAGCCAGGTCCTAAAATTTCATCACCAAGGGCCCTGAAGGCTTAGTTGCATCTGAGGTGCTGCTGGTGTGCTACTAGCCACCATCTTGCTGCAGAGGGAGGAGAGAGCCTTGCAAGGGGTCGGTAGTTGGAAAAAGGGTGTGAGGGCAACTTGATCCCAGTTAGTCCAGCCAACCAGCCTGGCACCCACCAGGATCCCAGAGACAACTTGGGAGTACTTGTTGGGACCTGACATCAGTCATGAATCCCTCCACTGAGCACCTGGTCCTGCCTGTTTGACAACCAACAGGGCCCTCTAGCTCCTCAGTCCCCAATCTCTCAACCATCCCCTGGCCACCAGCTGGCCCAGTATCTGCAGTTACATGGCTGGTACACAGCTTTCAATGCTTGGTCCTGGTTTGCCCAACACAGAATAGCTTTCTGAGACAGGTACACAGGTCACAGCACTCAGCCCTCAGGTCCTCCAGGGAGAGAGGTTCCTGATTGGGAAGTTGAAAGGGTCAGGGCAGGAGAGATACAATTTAGAGACTAAGTTATAGACCAGAAATTGTAGGGTCCATAAGTGAGGGAAGGAGCCAAGACCAGGTTCCTGTGTCACACAAATGGATCCCAAAGGAGAGTCCTGGAGTGTACTCTTCCAGAGGGACTAACAATTACTATTCTCTGCCTCCGGAAGTCCAACCTTCAAGTCTAATCTTCCCACCTTAGTAACTGTCCTCATCCTGAGGATGGAGTTACCAGCAAACTCCAGACAACTCACCTATCAGAAGAGAAAGGAGGCAGAGAAGATACTGAACTTCAACAGAAATAATTGTTCAATTTTCCTTCAAGAATTTTTTTTTCCTTTTCCCCATTTTTTTTTCTTTTTTCTGCTCTCACATTTCATCATATTTGAAATCAAGTAGCTTTCATGCATCAGGCTAATGAAGACTGGGATGTTTTAATAGTATATTATAATTTTGATGAAATTTGTTTATATATTATTTTTTAAATATTTAAATTTAAATTTTAATTTTTTTACTCACTCTATTTTCCTCTTATTTATCTGATTCCTCAGAGTCTCTTTCTCCCTTTTCTCCTGCTAAAAACCAACTTCTTTTGATCCACTTTCACTTTTCCTATGATCTGGTATCTCTATATTCTTACTTCTTACCTCATTAACATTATATCCTACACCAGAACCCTGTCCTCTTTGTTCACCATTAGAAATTGTAGATCTTATTGCAAACTTATTGTTTTTGCTGTAGATAATAATCAACACATATCTGTTTATTATGACAATACTTTTAACATCTTAATAGGTGCTATTTGATTTAAGGGTGCATATGGGTTGCATTGGGTACTGTTAATATTGATCTCCCCCTTAAAGGTGAGGTATTGGAAACCTGCAAGGATACTATGAATCCATAGGGTGGAAACTGTAATACCTCCAATCCCCAATGCTAGAGGGGAAGATACATGAACAACATGAAAAAAAAATGGGGGGGAGAAGAAGGTGCCCCAAACAAATCAAGATTCTATACTAACAATCCATTGACAGCAAGGTAGAATAGTCAGAAAAGGAATTCAGAATGTACATAAGTAAAATAACCTACAAAGTAAAGAATGATATAAGAAAAAAAATGCAGGCAACAAAAGATCACTTCAATAAACAGTTAAAAGAGCAAATGCAGGAAGCAAAAGTTTATTTCAATAAAGAGATAGAGCATCGTAGAGGAGGCGGCTCAGCATAGCGCTTGGACTCGAGCAGCCGCTGGGGCTCCGGGCGGCTGCCTGGGGAGGAGCTGCGTGGCGAGCTGTTTGGACCCAGAACAACCGCTTCTGAACACCGGGGGGTTGCCTGGAGGAAGAGGAGGAGCGCTGCGGGACGCTTGGTCTAGGAGTGACTGCATCAGAGCCACGGGCGGTTGCCAGAGGAGGAGCTGCATGGTGAGCTGTTTGAACTCAGAGTGGGCGCTCCTGAGCGCCGGGGGACTGCCCGGAGGAAGAGGAGGAGCGCGGCAGGACGCTTGGTCTGGGAGTGACTGCATCAGAACCACAGGCAGTTGCCAGAGGAGGAGCTGCGTGGTGAACTGTTTGAACTCAGAGTGGGCGCTCCTGAGCGCCAGGGGACTGCCCGGAGGAAGAGGAGGAGCACGGCGTGTTGTTTGACCTGGGAGTGACTGCATCAGAGCCACGGGCGGTTGCCAGAGGAGGAGCTGCGTGACGAGCTGTTTGAACTCGGAGCAGCTGCTCCAGAACACTGGTGGCCTGCCTGAGGAGGAGAGCGGTGGGACGCTTAGTCTGGGAGTGACTGCATCAGAACCACAGGCGGTTGCCAGAGGAGGAGGCGAGTGGTGAGTTGATTGGACTAAAAGCGACCGCTCCTGAACACCAGTGGCCTGCCTGGAGGAGGAGCGTGGTGAGTCACCTGGTCTCGGAACCACGGCTCCTGAACACCCGGGGGGCTACCCCAAGGAGGAGGAGGAGGAACAGGGCGGGTCACTTGGACTTGGAGTGACTGCCTAGGGCTACGGGTGGTTGGCGGGAGGAGGAGACCCGAAGTGAGTTGCTTGGACTCCTAGTGACTGCGTTGGAAACCGGGCAGCTGTCCGGAGGAGGTGTGTGGCGGGTCTCTGGGTCTCGGAGCTATTGTAGGGGGTTCCAGGTGGTGACTCAGGGGAGGGGCTGCATAGCCAGGCGATTGATGCAGAGCAGGGTCCCAGGAGCTAGGTGGCTTCTTGCTGGAAGAGCCGCACAGAGACACGCCTAGGGGCGGAGCGAAGTTTCCAGGGCAGCCGGCAGATTCTCTGGGAGAGGCAGCCTAAGGAGACTCACCTGCGAAGGGTGAGGCTCCCAGGCCCAGGACATTGAGGCTCCCGGGCCCCTGGGATCGTTGCAGAGGAAGACAGCCCAGCCCAGGTGGTAGTTGTAGATTGAGGGGAACCTCTAGGAGGGCAACTGACCAGCAAGACGTCCCCACCGAGTGACTCTTCCCGGCCAGGGGAGGTTTTCCCACAGGGACGGTAAAGCCAGAGACATAGGCACAAACAGGCCTTGCCTCAGCCCGCAGTCTAGTTCCCCACTGGATGACCATTGGTCAACAAGTGGAGGCACCTCCGCCCACTAGCAGGGAATATACGCCACCTGAGGGTTACTACACCTAGAGAGGCAGCTTCTTCGTGGAGCTCTGCATTATCAACCTCCTCCAAGACTTCAGGCTACTGAAGGATAAGAGGGGATATACTAGCAATCTTCAGGGACATTATAAGTTAATAGAGGAAATCTGCAATATCTTAATGACCCACTGATTCCTGAACAATATGAGAAAACAAGGGAAGAAAATGCCCCAAACAAATCTAGATGTTACATCAATAAAATCCAACGACAGCATGGCAGAAGAAATGACAGAAAGGGAGTTCAGAATGTACATAATTAAAATGATTAGGGAAGCAAACGATGAGATGAAAGAGCAAATGCAGGCACTGAATGATCGCACCAATCAACAGTTAAAAGAGCAAATTCAGGAAGCAAAAGATCATTTCAATAAAGAGTTAGAGATATTGAAAAAAAACAAACAGAAATCCTTGAAATGAAGGAAACAATAAACCAAATTAAGAACTCCATAGAAAGCATAACCAATAGGATAGAACAGCTGGAAGACAGAACTTCAGATATTGAAGACAAAATATTTAACCTCGAAAACAAAGTTGAACAAACAGAGAAGATGGTGAGAAATCATGAACAGAATCTCCAAGAACTATGGGATATCATGAAAAGGCCAAATTTGAGAATTATTGGGATTGAGGAAGGCTTAGAGAAACAAACCAAAGGAATGAACAATCTATTTAAAGAAATAATATCAGAAAATTTCCCAAATCTGAAGAATGAAATGGAAAATCAAGTCCAAGAGGCTTATAGGACTCCAAATACACAAAATTACAACAGACCCACACCAAGGCACATTATAATGAAAATACCTAACATACAAAATAAAGACAGAATTTTAAAGGCTGTGAGAGAAAAGAACCAAATTACATTCAGGGGGAAGCCAATACAGATATCAGCAGATTTTTCAATCCAGACCCTAAAAGCTAGAAGGGCCTGGAACAACATTTTTCAAGCTCTGAAAGAAAATGGATGCCAACCAAGAATCTTATACCCAGCAAAACTTACCTTCAAATTTGACGATGAAATAAGATCATTCCATGATAAACAAAAGCTAAAAGAATTTACAGAAAGAAAGCCAGCATTACAGAACATTCTCAGCAAAATATTTCATGAGGAAGAGATAAAAAACAAAGAAGCAAATCAGCAAAGGGAGGAATTATCCTAAAGGAACTGTCAAATAAAGGAGGAACCAAGATGGGTCAAAAATTTTAAATATGAACCAAATGACTGGGAATACAAATCATATCTCAATAATAACCCTGAATGTTAATGGCCTGAATTCATCAATCAAAAGACATAGACTGGCAGATTGGATTAAAAAGAACGATCCAACAATATGTTGCCTGCAAGAGACTCACCTCATAGAAAGAGATACCCATAGACTAAAGGTGAAAGGATGGGGAAAAACATACCATGCACATGGGCTCAGCAAAAAAGCTGGAGTATCCATCCTCATTTCAGATAATGTGGACTTCAAGCCAATGTTAGTTTGAAGGGATAAAGAAGGACATTTCATACTGCTTAAGGGAAGCATAAATCAGCAAGATATAACAATCATAAACATCTATGCCCCAAACAGTGGCTCATCCATGTATGTTAAACAAATCCTTCTCAATTTTAGAAACCAAATAGACCATAACACAATAATACTAGGTGATTTTAACACGCCTCTTTCACCACTGGACAGATCTTCCAAACAAAAATTGAACAAAGAAACCATAGATGTCAATAACACAATCAATAATTTAGACTTAACAGACATTTATAGAATATACCATCCAACCAAGAGCGAATACATTTCTTCTCAGCAGCACATGGATCCTTCTCTAAAATAGACCATATATTATGCCACAAAGCTAATGTCAGCAAATACAAGAAGATAGAGACACTACCTTGTATTCTATCAGATCATAATGGATTGAAGTTAGAAATAAATGAAAGAGTAAAAAACAGAAACTACTCCAACACCTGGAGATTAAACAATATGCTATTATATGATGAATGGATAACAGAAGATATTAGGAAGGAAATTAAAAAATTCTTAGAGGTAAACGAGAACAAAGAAATATCATATAAAAATCTCTGGGACACTATGAAAGCGGTACTTAGAGGAAGATTTATTTCATGGAGCGCATTTAATAAAAGAAGTAAAACTCAAAAAATAAATGACCTAACACTACAGCTCAAAGCCCTAGAAAAAGAAGAACAGACCAACACCAAAAGTAGTAGAAGACAGGAAATAGTTAAACTGAGAGCTGAAATCAACGAAATTGAAACGAAAGAAACAATACAAAAAATTGACAAAATAAATAGTTGGTTCTTCGAAAAAATAAACAAAATTGATAAACCCTTAGCCACACTAACAAAGAGAAGACGAGAGAAAACCCAAATTACTAAAATTCGGAATGAACAAGGAAATATCACAACAGACATGACTGAAATACAAAACATAATTAGAAGCTATTTTGAAAATCTATACTCCAAAAAAATAGAAAATTTCGAAGACATCAACAGGTTTCTAGAGACATATGAATTGCCTAAACTGAACGAGGAGGACATACACAATTTAAATAGACCAATTTCAAGTAATGAAATAGAAGAAGTCATCAAAAGCCTTCCAACAAAGAAAAGTCCAGGACCAGAGATGGGTTCTCAGCCGAGTTCTACAAAACTTTTAAAGAAGAACTCATTCCAATACTTCTCAAAGTATTCCAGAAAATAGAAGAGGAGGGAACTCTCCCAAACTCATTCTATGAAGCCAATATTACCCTGATACCTAAACCAGACAGAGACACATCGAGGAAAGAAAATTTCAGACCAATATCCTTAATGAACATCGACGCAAAAATTCTCAACAAAATTTTAGCAAATCGCATACAAATATATATTAAAAAGATAGTGCAGCACGATCGAGTGGGTTTTATCCCAGGGATGCAAGGTTGGTTCAACATTCGGAAATCAATAAATGTCATTCACCATATCAACAGACTTAAAGTTAAGAATCACATGATTATTTCGATAGATGCAGAAAAAGCATTTGATAAAATACAGCACCCCTTCATGCTCAAAACACTAGAAAAAATAGGGATAGTGGGAACATTCCTTAACATTGTAAAGGCCATCTACGCTAAACCCATGGCTAATATCATTCTAAATGGTGAAAAACTGAAAGCATTCCCTCTAAAAACTGGAACAAGGCAGGGATGCCCTCTTTCACCACTTCTATTCAATATCGTCCTTGAAACTCTAGCCAGAGCAATTAGACAGACCAAAGAAATAAAGGGATACGAATAGGAAAAGAAGAACTCAAACTATCCCTATTTGCTGATGATATGATGGTATACTTAGAGGAACTAGGAAATTCCACCAGAAAACTTTTAGATCTCATAAGTGAATTCGGTAAAGTAGCGGGATATAAGATCAATGCACATAAATCGAAGGCATTTTTATATATAAGCGATGAATCTTCAGAAAGAGAAATTAGGAAAACTACCCCATTCACAATAGCTTCGAAAAAAATAAAGTATTTGGGAATCAATCTCACAAATGAGGTGAAAGACCTCTACAATGAGAACTACAGAACACTAAAGAAAGAAATTCAAGAAAACCTTAGAAGATGGAAAGATCTCCCATGTTCTTGGATAGGAAGAATTAATATTGTCAAAATGGCCATACTACCAAAAGTGCTATACAGATTCAATGCAATTCCAATTAAAATCCCAATGATGTACCTTACAGAAATAGAGCAAGCAATTATAAAATTCATCTGGAAGAATAAAAAACCCAGAATAGCTAAAGCAATCCTTGGCAGAAAGAGTGAAGCAGGGGGTATCGCAATACCAGATCTTCAACTCTACTACAAAGCAATAGTAACAAAAACGGCATGGTATTGGTACCAAAACAGAAAGGTGGATCAATGGTACAGAATAGAGGACACGGACACAAACCCAAATAAATACAATTTTCTCATACTATACAAAGGGGCCAAAAATATGCAATGGAGAAAAGATAGCCTCTTCAACAAATGGTGCTGGGAGAATTGGAAATCCATATGCAACAGAATGAAACTAAACCCATATCTCTCACCATGCACGAAACTAAACTCAAAGTGGATTAAGGATCTCAGAATCAGACCAGAGACCTTGCATCTTATAGAAGAAAAAGTAGGTCCAGAGCTTCAACATGTCGGCTTAGGACCAGACTTCCTCAACAGGACTCCCATAGCACAAGAAATAAAAGCAAGAATTAATAACTGGGATAGATTCAAACTAAAAAGCTTTCTCTCAGCAAAGGAAACTATCAGCAATGCAGAGAAAGAGCCTACAGAGTGGGAGAAAATCTTTGCCAATCATACTTCAGATAGAGCGCTAATCTCCAGAATCTATAAAGAACTCAAAAAACTCTACACCAAGAATGTAAATAATCCAACTGACAAATGGGCTAAGGAAATGAATAGACACTTCACAGAAGAAGATCTACAAGCAATCAACAAACATAAGGAAAATGTTCAACATCTCTAGTAATAAGAGAAATGAAAATCAAAACCACCCTAAGATTCCATCTCACCCCAATTAGAATGGCAATTATCAAGAATACAAGCAACAACAGGTGTTGGCCAGGATGTGGGGAGAAAGGTACACTCTTACATTGCTGGTGGGGCTGCAAATTAGTGCAGCCACTCTGGAAAGCAGTGTGGAGATTCCTTAGAAAACTTGGAATGGAAACACCATTTGACCCAGCTATCCCACTCCTTGGCCTATACCCAAAGAACTTAAAATCAACATATTACAGAGATACAGCCACATCAATGTTCATAGCTGCTCAGTTCACAATAGCCAGATTGTGGAACCAACCTAGATGTCCTTCAATTGATGAATGGATAAAGAAAATGTGGTATATATATACAATGGAATATTACTCAGCCATAAAGAATGATAAAATTATGGCATTTGCAGGCAAATGGATGAAACTGGAGAATATCATGCTAAGTGAGATAAGCCAATCTCAAAAAACCAAAGGAAGAATGATATCGCTAATAAGTAGATGATGACACATAATGGGGGGTGGGAAGGGTTAGTGTTGGGGTTGGAGTTGGGTTTAGGGAGGGGGGCAGGAATGGAGGAAGGAAGGACTGTATAGATGGAGGGGAAGGGTGGGAGGGGAGGGGGGGAAGGGAAAAAATGGCAGAATGAATCAAACAACATTACCCTATGTAAATTTATGATTACACAAATGGTATGCCTTTACGCCATGTACAGACAGAGAAACAACATGTATCCCATTTGTTTACAATAAAAAAAAAAAAGAGAGAGATTCTGAAAAGACAAACAACAGAAATCCTCGAAATGAAGGAAACAATAAACCAAATCAAAAACTCAACAGAAGGCATAACCAACATACTAGATCACTTGGAAGACAGAACCTCAGACCAGGAAGACATGATATTTAATCTTAAAAATAAAGTTGACGACACAGAGAAGATGGTAAGAAATCATTAACAGAAGCTCCAAGAATTATGGTATAACATGGAAGTGATAATATCATTCTTTTAAAATTGTACTTTAATCCACTTTACATTGTGAATGACTTATGTAATATTCATAAAACCAGTATTTGAAATTTCCGTAAAACTTGAGGATTACCTTTAAGACCAAGCATTTTACAATGTGTGTGCTTCTGATTAGTCAAAAAGATTTTGAAATATTTAATTACAATACTGTATTACTTGTTAAAAATTTCATTCTTAAAATAATTTTTGTCTTTTTGTCAACTGGACTTAGGTTCTATTACATGAAGAATGAAGAGAAAGGAGAGAAATGGGAATGGGAAAGTCAATGGAATGAATCTGACATAACTTTTCTATGTACATGTATGATTATACCAGAGCAAATTCCACCATTGTACACATTCACAAAGACTAGGGTCCTAATTAGAATAAGATATGTTCCAAAGTTGTATAAATTTATCAAACTGGTTTCTACTGTCATGTCTAACTAAAAAGAACAACAACAAAAAATTTGTATATATTTGTATACTTTCAAATTATTTGTGAAAGAGAAATAATCTGAAATAAGTGATACTGAGGTACTTATTGGCTCATCAAATCTTATATACCTTATTTGTCAATTTGAAATGTAGAATGTTTAAATAACAACCATTTTACATAGATATCAGTTACCTGCTCTAGTGAATGTAATTTAATGATTTCAGTTACAAACAAAAGAGCTTATTTTTGATATTCAGATGCCCAGTTAAATTTTTGTCACTCAGAGACTATCCTACTCCAAGAAACTGCAGAAATGGGTTGATGATAATAAGTAATTCTTTGCATATGTAAAGTTTGTTAAACACATTTTGATGAATTCATTGTGTGTGTGTGTGTGTTAAAACACATGCTCCCCAAAAGAGTGGGACATTTTTCACATACAATTGATGCCTTTCTTGATTTTTTCCTGTTGATTGATCTTTCTCCACGAGTTCTCACTGGAGTTAATTATGGAAGTTATACATTATTTGAATTTTTCTACAAGATACTATGTTGTGATTGTAACTGCTTAGAGTTCTAATGATGATAGTTGTTTCTGATGAGTTTTGTGTAAATATAATTTTGACATTGTATAATTAGAATGCGAAAATTGTTAAAAGCAACTTTAACATGTAATTTTACATACTCAAATTTTGCAACAAATCAATCCAGTCTTTTGACTATAATCAGATTTGCTTTCTTTGGTCACCCATGTCATTTTTCTTTCTCACTAGAATATAACTACTCTTACCTTGAGAATATCAAAATTTATGCTTTCCTTGATCTGCTCACTAACTGTCGTATTCTAAGATATTAAATGCAGAACTTTATTTGTTAAAAGTTGGGTGTGTGAGCTCATTATATATCTGCTCAATCTTTGAGTTGAATTTTATGCTCTCTTGCAAGAATAAAGTATCTCCCTAAAACAAAAACACTCAGTTACAAATCTAAATAGAAACAAACACTGAATGAAATAAAACTAAATTCTGAAGATTTAATTTAGCATGGTGTTTAGAGGTGAAAGTCTTGTTTAATTTCATTTTAATCACCATATTTTTATTTTATAGCTTGAAGTCAACATTCACTTATGTTTTACATCCTAGAAGTTTAGATCATCATGAATACTTGACAATTTGTAATTGAATGCTTACAGGCTAAAGGAGTTTTGCTCTTTCACTTGATGGATTGTGTCATGCCAGAGTCTGGCAGTGCATTTTACTTGACCTTTCTCCTTAACTCCATTCATCTTAAACCCTTTGTCACATGAATGACGGGCCATCATGGTATGACGGAAGACAAAACTTCAAAAGGATGCATCACCTTGTCAGATAAATGCAGATTAAAATCCTTTTCAAAAAATATTTAGTGTGTAGAGCACAGCTAAGGCTAAATTTGGTTATTATATTGAAAGGTGAAAAAAAAGTAAATTTTATATGTAAAAGATCATTACTGGAATAATGCTAATAATATTTACATTTGAAGATGATAATTTCATATTTTCATCACAAAACTTGGAAGAGTGTCAGTACCAAATTTCCTTAAGGAAAAGTTATAATAAAAGACAATGGTTTGGGTGTGTGTGTGCATATGTTGCACACACACTGCTTATTAAACTTCTTTACTCTTTACTTAACTTTGCGCATTTAAGAGAAATATACTCTCTTTAGAAATATCCAGCAAAGTTTAATTCATCTTGGGCCCTGATACTATTAGGAATTTTGGTGAAACTGAAGATGGGTGGTTTTATTTCCTTGAGCAGAAATCATCTATCTAGTCATAGAATAGACATCACTAAGGTGAAGTAAAAAGTAGATTTCCTCATGTTTTGTGGGTCATTCATCTCACATCCAAGACTTTTTATTACACAATCCTGAAAGACTCTCTGCTTTTTGTGTTTATACCAATAGACAGAGGCCATTCATATTGCAAATCAATGAACTAGTTTTTTATTTTGGCAGGATCAGCAGTGATATAGCTGTAGAATATAAGCAGAGAATAAGAACATTGACCTAACACATTTTTATCCCTCCCATGTGAATTTATCCTGTTCATGGAAGAACAGAAAAGTTTGAATGACAAAATAATCACAAGATAGAAATATTATTACCATGGGACAGAAATGTAGAGAAGTAAAGATAAAGTATTTTATTTCATATGATGATGTAACCAATAGTGTGTTGCTGTTTCTATAATAAGAATGCCCAACTATGTAAACATATAGAGAAACACACATATATGTACATGCATACTAATATTGCCAAATGTATTCTTTGATTATTCATATATTTAGTTATGATAAGATACAAACTGTACTGTTTGAATAACAGCAATCACAAAGAACAACAAAAATTGACTGAACAAATCTAACTTTAACATATCTTAATTAAACATACCAAAACAGGAACAACGAATGTCTATTTTTTCTCTATAGTTATGTCATGAAGTTTTTATTGTAAATGTCCAATTCTTTCTTCTTGATAAAGACATAAAATACCTGTTAATCCAAAGCAAAAATTATGCTTTGAAGAGAGAAAATGGTGGATGAGAGGATGAATATGCTTCCCAACAGTTCCTCAACACTATCTAAGAAACAGAAAGACTGTTTTTCATTGAGGTGGGTAACAAAGAGAACTAACTAAAACTTAATACTCGACAATTAAAAAAAAAATAAAAATTCAGCAGCTTCAACCATAAGAGACACGCAAGCTTCTCTGCCAGTGACTGTAGCCACAACTGCTGTGGCAAACGGAGAGCACAGGCAGAGGAGAAAGGAAACTATGGTGGATACATTAAAAAAAAAAAAAAAAAAAATTGGCCTAAAGAACCTGAGATTAAAGAGGGAAGCTGATCTTAAAGAAACCAGAGTCGATGGGGGAAGTTGTTGAGTGTAAACAACCAAAATTCCTTGGGCTACAGGTGTATAGTTAGGTAGAAACTATTTGTCAGCATGGGCACCATTTGTAATTGCTGTGTGGTAGCAAGCAGAAGCAATGGATAGGAAAATTGCAAAGATGTTGCCAGTGAACACATCAAAGGCCTATTATAACCTCCAGTTTCCCTGAACCAGAGTGAATGTAATAGGCACACAGCATCTGGCGCTTGGAGCGTACAACCTCCAGATATCAAAGAAAGAGAGCTCCCTTTGTTGCTGGTGCACCAAAATAACTATTGGGAAGATACACATAATGGCCACAAAACATCTTCTGTTCCACCATCAGTCTCCAGGACTGATAGATGGAAATTCAATTTCAGAGCTGTGAATATGAAACCTGTTTGTGAGGGTTTCTGCCACGTCCTGCATGAAGGAGAAAAGGGTTAACTGCCAGAGGATGATGTTGGCTATCAATTAATCAGTTACCCATAAACTTATCTAATCAATAAAAACACAAGAGCCAATACAATTTTTAAATAGGAGGGGGCGTGACAGGTCTGGCCATACCAGATCTGGCCTCTAACAACATGGAGTAGCTCAACCCTCTTTAATTTATAATCACACAGATAAAGGGGCATGGAACTGGATGGGGCTTCTTCTGTGATGAACAGGATGGAGTGGAGTTACAGGAGTAAATTTCCTCAGGGAAACTATCATATAACCAGGTAGGGAACCACTCTCACAGTGCCACATACTGCCCCCCACCACCACTGGCAATCTGGGAAAGTCCTCCATGCCTGCCAGTTCTGAGAAGTCAGGCCTCTGAGTAATGAGGCTCAACCTCATCTGATTCTGCAAGATGAGGATGACTTCCCACACTATACCCTAAAAGTGAATTAAGCAGAGACCCTTGAGATTCAGACATCAACAGAGACCAGCATCTCCCAAGCAACAGGAGGTCATTGGATTAAATCTCAAATATCCACAGAAAGAATTTCAAAGATCAGTCAAGACTATACCCCAACTACTAGAATTTCCAATTTAGAAATCACATTACCCGCCCCCTCCCCCCCAACAGCATCAGGAGAACAAACCTGAGAGTCACTGGAATAGAAAAGAACATGTAGACACAGGCTAATGGCACTAAGCATGTTTTTAATGAGATAGTAAAATAGAAATTTCCCATATTGTAAATGTGCTAATTATAAGAGAATCATCTTGTAGCAAAGATACAAACAGCCTGAAGATAAAAGGGTGGAAAAAATATTCCATGCCAATACAGTCAGAAAATAAGTGAGAATAGCTATTCTTATATCTGACAAAGCAGATTTCAAGCAAAAACTAGAATAGACAAAGAGAGCACTATACCCTAGTAAAGGGAACAATCCAATCAGAAGACAATACAATAGTAAATATATATACCCCAAATGTACATAATTACATAGAAATATTTCCTGATATTTAATATCATATAGACCACAATTCATGAATGCTGTATGTTTTCAGCACACCTTTATCACAAATAGATCATTCTATAATAAAATCAATAAAGATATCATTGACCTAAATAATACTATTAATCAAATGGACCTAATAGATAGCTACAGATTACTAATAGTTGTATTTGTTGCCTTCTGAGTAGCTCATGGAACATTTTCCAAAATAGACCATAAGTCTTAGCAGATACCCCCCAAAATTATGTAATCTCATGCATTTTTTAAAACCATAATGGAATGAAACTAGCAATCAGCAGCATGAAAAATAATAGAAATCACATTGAAATTGAACAAGTTCTTTTGAATAAAGAAAGAATCATTGAAGAAATCATGAAGTTCTTGGAAATAAATGAGAACAGAAATACAACTTACAAAAATCTTTGTGATAGTGTGAAAGAAGTTCAAAGAGGAAAATTAATAACATTGACTGCCTACATTTAAAATACCAGAGATCTCAAATAAATAAGCTTATGCTCCACAACAAGGCCTTAGAAAAGGAAGAAAAATAAACTAATGACAAAATCAGTAGAAGACAGGAAATAATTAAAATCAGAGCCAAAATTAAAATAATTGGAAATAAAAAAACAAAACACAGGATCAATGCAACAAAGTTGGTTATTCAAAAAGATAAATAAGAAATGTAAACCCTTAGCCAAACTAATCAAAAGAAAGAGAACAAAATTAATATAAACAGAGATGGAAAAGGAGATATCATCAGAGACTCTTCTGAAATCCAGAGGATCACTAGACCCTATTTTATAAATTTATACTCCAGTAAACTATAAAATCTAGAAGCCATTAACAAATTTCTAGATATAGATGAGCTGCCCCAAATTGAACCAGGAAGATATCTAAAATCTAAATAGTTAAATACCAAGCAGTATGAAATTGAAATTTCAATTAAAACCCTGCCAACAATGAAAAGCCCAGAACCAGATGGATTTTCAACTGAGTTCTACCAGACAATTAAGAACTAACATCAGTCCTTCTCAATTTTTTTCATGAAATTGAAATGGGGGAGTGACTCTCTCAAATACAGTCTATGAAGCCATTATAGCCCTGATAGCAGAAGAAGACAAAGTCACAACAAGGATTGAAAGTACAGGCCAATATCTTTGATAAACATAGATGGAAAAATCCTTAATGAACAATTAGCAAATTGGATTCAAAAACACATCAATAATATAATAAACCATGATCAAGTGGGTTTAATCCCAAGGATAAAAGGTTGGTTCAACATATGAAAATAAATGTAATTCACCTCATATATATAATTAAGGATAAAAATCATATGTTAATCTCAGCAGTTGAAGAAAAGAATTTTAATGAAATCAAATACCCATTCATGTTGAAAATCCTGGAGAAACTAGGGATGGAAAGGACTTAACCTCAACATGATGAAGACTATATATAACAGTCTAATTCAACATCATACTGGATTGAGAAAAATGGAGAGCATTTTCTCTAAGATCAGGAACAAGACAAAGGTATTCACTTTCACCATTGCTATTCAATACAGTTCTCAAAATTCAAGCCAGAACAATCAGAAAGAAAAATAAGTTGTCAAACTTATTTTCCCATGACATAATCTTGTATCTAGAAGTTTCAAAAAATATTTCACCAGACTTCTAGAACTGGGGCTTGGAATGTAGCTCAGTGGTAGAATGCTTACCTAGCACGTGTGAGGCATTGGGTTTGATCCTCAGCACTACATAAAAATAAACAAAATAAAGGTCCATTGATAACTACAACTAAAAAAAATAAATAACCCCCCCTTTTTTATTAAAAAAAAAAAGAGCTAATAGAAGAGCTCAGCAAAGCAGGATATGGGATCTAACTAAGCAAGTGAAAACCTCTACAATGAAAAATCACAGAACAACAAAAAAAGAAATTGAAGAATACCTTACAAGATGGAAAGAACTTCCTTTTTTCCTGGTTAGGCAGAATCAATCTTATAAAAATGGCCTTACTACCAAAAGCAATATACAGATTAAGTGCAATTCCCTTCAAAATATCAATGACATTCTTCACTGTGATAGAAAAAACAGTCTTCAAACTAATTTGTAAGAATAAGAGACCCAGAATAGCCAAAGCACTCCAGAGCAAAGAAAATGATGCAGGAGTCATCACAATACCTGAAATTAAATTATATTACAGTTGTATAGTAACAAAACCAGAATGGTATTGGCATTGAAATAGACATGAAGAATAATGGAATAGAATAGAAAGCACAGACTTAAACTCACATATAGTCATTGATATTTGACCTTTGTTCTAAAAATACATGTTGAAACAAGATAACCATTTTGTTTGTTTTGTTAATAGAGAACCCAGGGCTGCTTAACCACTGAAAAACATCCCCATTCATGGTTTTTTTTTTTTGTTTTTTGTTTTTTGTTTTTTTTTTTTTTATTTTGGAACTGGAATTGGGTCTTGCTGAGTAGCTTAGGACCTTCCCAAGTTGCTGAAGCTGACCTGGAACTTGCAATACTCCTGCTCTGTCTCCTGAGTTACTGAGATTACAGGCATGTGCCACCACTCCCAGTTAAAGATAGCCTTTAAAACAAATCCTGCTGGGAAAAATGGATATCAATATGTGGAAGAATGAAATTAGAACTCTATATATCATCCTGCACAAAAGTCAAATCAAAATTAATGACCAAGAAATTAGTCTAGAAGCTTTGTAAATGCTAGAAAAAAATATAGGATCAACATTCCATTATACTGGTGCTGGCACAAACTTCCTTCAGATCCCTAAAGATCATGAAATAAAAACCAAGAATTAGTAAGTGGGATGCCATCAAATTGAAAAGCTTCTGCACAGCAAAGGAAACAATTAAGAACACAAAAACACAAAGAGAAAGCCTGCAGAATGGAAAAAAAAAACTTTGCCAGATGCTCTTTTGACAGGATTAATATTCACAATATATAAAAAACTCAAAAAAACTTAGCACTGAAAAAACAAACAACACAATCAATAAATGCACAAAAGAATTAAATGGACATTTCTCAAAAGAAGAAATGCAGATGCCCAAGAAATATATGAAAAAATGTTTAGCATCTCTAAGAATCAAGGAAATGTAATTCAAAACTGGACTAAGATTTTATAACAATTCAGTCAGAATAGCAATTATCAAGAATATAGATAATAACAAATGCTGGTGAGGCTGTGGGGGAAAGGTATACTCATACATTGTTGATTAGACTGCAAATTACTACAATCATTCTGGAAAGCAGTATGAATATTTCTCACAAACCATCTTATGAACCATCTTATGATCCAGACATCCCACTCCTTATTATCCAAAAGAACTAAAATCCACAAACTATAGAGATACAGCCACCTCAATGCTAATAGCAGCACAATTCACAATAGCCAAATCATGGACTGCCAGATGCTTTTCGATAAATGAATGGATTTGGAATAATGTGGTATATATACACAACAGATTATTAGTCAGTCATAAAATGTATAAATCATGGCATTTGCTTCTAAAGAATGAAAGTGAAGAACATCATTTTAAAAATGCAGTGTCAGATTGAGAAAATCAATGGTTGAGTGTTTTCTCTCATATGCTGAAGTTAAAGCAGAATAAGGAAACGGGGATTGGACATCGTAAAGATATAAGGAAGATCAGTGGAGTAGAAGAAGGAAATTAAGTGAGAGAAAGGAGGGATAAAAAAGGAGAAGAAAGGTGGAATAAATTGAACAAAATCATATTATTTGCATATATAAAAATAGTGCAGAGAATTTCGCTATAGTTGAGTATGGAAAGCACCAATCAAGGATAAATGGATAGATGGATAAATGGGGACTTCAATGGACTTCAGATTCCATGCATGTATAATTTTGGGGGGATGAATCTGGCTACTATATATAACTATAATGCTCTAATAAAATAAATGTCCAGTGAACTATCACTTCATATCTGTTAGGATGGCTGTCACCATAAGAAGAGTTCTGGTGAAGATGTGGAAAATAGGAAACTCTTGTTTACTACTGGTAGGAATTTATCTTGGTGCAGTCAGCATGATACTTTCTCAAAAAATTAAATGTAAGAGTGTTAGATGATCCATCAGTTCTACTACTGAATATATATCTAAAAGATAAGAAATTAGTATGTTAAAGAGACATCTATACTCCCATATTCTTTGCAACATTATTCTCAGTAGCCAAGATACAGAAACAACCAAAGTATCCATGGACAGATGAGTGCAAAATCTGAATTTGGATGAAATTATACTATGTATGGTGCATATGTATATCCATATGTATACAAACACACAGGAATACTAGCCTTTAAAAAGGGAAAAATTCTGTTTTTTGTAAAAACATGGATGAGCATGAAGGTTATTGTATGAAGTATACCAACCAGTTACAGTAAGAGAGAGAGAAAAAAGAATGTTTTAACAGCAGTTGATGTTAGGACACTATAGCACCTGAACAATCTGTTATATAGTACTGCTATTCTCTTTGTATTGATTTTGAAATTTCAATGCAATTAAACAAATATTATTTATGTTTAATTGATAATTATATTTCTTCTAAATTCTGGAAGCTAATATTTTCTGACACAACAAGTACATACTTTAAACAATTGACAGTATATTTAATACTATAATTCATTTTGAAGAGAGTTACTTTTAAAATGAAAACTATTACCTCTAACAGTATACACAAAAGTTGAGATACCACTTGATAAATAAAAGTGATGTTAACAAGCAAGTTTGTGGCAATTGAAAATACTGTTTTTAATTGCTGGCAATTTGTATCAATAGGATATTTATGCACCTAGGTTTGTAGAATACATTTCAGCTCCACATTTTCCTATTACTAACCCATGACTGTGCTCCTTTTCATTTCCTAGTCTTTTCATGGAATCATAATTGAACAGCCAGTACTTCTGTTTTGTGCATGTTATTTTTATTTACCATTATCATACCATTATCATACAAAATATAGTGCATTAAAAGGCAGGAAAATGCATAAAATTAAATGTAGAGTTTAAAAAATAATTTCAAAATTTACACTAATCTGGCTAAGCAACATAACAAGTATCCCCAAGACACTATGTAAAGACCATAATCATATCCATTAACTTTATGAGTAACCATTCTAATTTTCATAGTATTCACTTCCTTTGTTTTCCCTTAGTTTTTAATTTATATATTCCTCAAAAGTATGATTATGTAGTTTTAATAAAATGCATCTGTAAAATTTAGCCATATATGTCCATTTTTGTCTTCATAGGTGTCTGTTAGCACACATTTTGTAACTCTAATTAATGTTGCTGTAATATGCATATCACAATTCATGTACTGATTTTAATATTGAGAAAAGTGAGTTGTTTTCAGCATTTGTTTATGCAAAGATGCCGTGAACACTTTTGTCCATATCTCCTGGTTCACATTTGACACAAAACAGATGGTTGCATATGAATATTAAGACTTTTAGGAGTATATGGTGCATCAGGGAAACTATGATGATGGCTATCAGTAGGTTAATAACAAGAGACAAAATTATACTCTAGAGTAGAAGTCCTCATGAATCAAATTGATCAAAATAAAATATTTTTTGTAATGAGCCTAAAGAGGCATATACTTATTTTAACAAAGTAGTTTATTGGTTTCTTGCAACTGAGATTACAACACATCAGATGTATTTATCCAAGCATAGCAGGAAGTGTTCCCTATTGAACACAAGCACCCCATGCAGTCAACAGGTAATCCAAAGAAATCCTGCTATGTAAAACAACTTCATCAAGAAAATGTAAAGGAGTTTTTGGGCAACCATAACCTTAAAGTAGAACCAGCTAAAGAAATCTGTTTGAGATTATAATCTCATTTATATTTATGCCAAGTCAGGGAATGAGTATTCAACCAAAGAATGCCCACTTATATTTTCTTGCAAATTCCTCTTTATTCCACAGTGCAAATTAACAGGTGTAGAGCAATCATGTTCATTTTCTAATTGGTTATGGAGTGATAGTAGTACTATTAGAATCCTTAATCTATATTGCCCTATAATTTTCCAATTATTGAGACAAGAAGTTACCCACACATATGGTTAAATGCTAGTTATATCATTAAGTCCTCCACAGGTAAAAATACATCCTGGAGGAGCACAACAGTCAGTTCTCTGTAGGATACCTTGTATATTAGGAGTCATCGGTAGGGGAGCAATAGAAATATTTATTCAGGGCTCCATTATTGAATCAGTGCATGGTTGGAAGCTACCAACAATTAAGGTATTAGTGATACAAATTTGTCTAAAAACTGTCAAATTACCTTTATTTTGGTTTTCTTATATAGTTTTTAGCATAATTTAACTGTAATAGCCTCACTAAAATGTTTTGCCTGCTATTTGATTTAAAGAAGGAATCTGTATATATGAATTCAAAATCCTAACCCTATATTAAAAACTGGGTATTACAATTAGGATATCATTAAAATTCATTACAGAGCTAAAAAGAGAATCTCTAAGATCATATAAGAACTTAGGTTTCACATGATATATTCAACATCAATTTAAGTTCCCTATAATAGCTAACAATTAACATCTTATTTATTGCATTGTCTTGATAACACAGAGAGACAGACAGACAAGACATACACAGGGAAAGGAGAAAAGATGTTAAGTTTTCACAGTGACGAAGAAATCTTGACACATGATGTTGGAAAAATTGGAAAGTTATTGACATCTAGAATGCCTTGCACTTATGAGGAAAAATATTCTAGGATAATTTTACTTTGAATACTCCAATGGGTGTACAATCCCAAGAATCTACAGGCATTACCTTGAATTAAGAGATGTTGTTTAACATCCAAGACCCTGAAATTTCACTGTCAAAAGAGTGGTAAAGAAAACTCAGTGTGATCCCTTCAAATGAAATACAAAGGCTGTCTTTTTAAGAGTTGTTTCCAGAAGACCAAGTCTATGAATTATAGATTCTGAAAGATCTGGTTGCCATCAGTTGATAAGTCACACAGTCTTCTTGACTAGAAGAAACTATAATTTGTAATATGCATAAGAACCTTTCAATACTGAGTCATGGGAGAATCCATAGAAATGTGAGATACAGGAAACTCCATTATTACAAATATAAGCCTCTCATCAACTACCTCATAAGGGGTAAATCTTTGTCTTACAATGCAACCAGATCAGATTGTTACCAGTCAGTATGTCATCCTAGAAAAAATAGAAAGACATTAATGTTCCCCTTTGAAGTTCAACCTCCCTTGTTGCCCACATGACCATGAAAAGGACAACCCAAAGGCTGCTACAATGTTGTATAAATCTTTTCTTTCCAGAAGTGTTCCTTTCCATCCCCAAGAACTTAGTCAAGTCAAAGGAACAGTATGAGTTGGCCTGAACTGGAGTATCCAGATATGAATGGAACACTGACACATTTTTCCTCTCTCTCACATTCAACAGAAACTAGGACAACTAGTGTTAATCTGTAGAAAATGCTTAGAAACTGCTTTCCTGCATATATTCAAGTTTCTTGGAATGCTGGTCCTACAATGGAACAAAGCAAATTTAACTTATAAAACCCAATCTCTTCTCCATTGCATATTTTTGGCCCCTTTGTCTAGTATGAGAAAATTGTATTTATTTGGGTTTGTGTCCGTGTCCTCTATTCTGTACCATTGATCCACCTTTCTATTTTGGTACCAATACCATGCCGTTTTTGTTACTATTGCTTTGTAGTAGAGTTGAAGATCTGGTATTGCGATACCCCCTGCTTCACTCTTTCTGCCAAGGATTGCTTTAGCTATTCTGGGTTTTTTATTCTTCCAGATGAATTTCATAATTGCTTGCTCTATTTCTGTAAGGTACATCATTGGGATTTTAATTGGAATTGCATTGAATCTGTATAGCACTTTTGGTAGTATGGCCATTTTGACAATATTAATTCTTCCTATCCAAGAACATGGGAGATCTTTCCATCTTCTAAGGTTTTCTTGAATTTCTTTCTTTAGTGTTCTGTAGTTCTCATTGCAATGGAGAAAAGATAGCCTCTTCAACAAATGGTGCTGGGAGAATTGGAAATCCATATGCAACAGAATGAAACTAAACCCATATCTCTCACCATGCACGAAACTAAACTCAAAATGGATTAAGAATCTCGGAATCAGACCAGAGACCTTGCATCTTATAGAAGAAAAAGTAGGTCCAGAGCTTCAACATGTCGGCTTAGGACCAGACTTCCTCAACAGGACTCCCATAGCACAAGAAATAAAAGCAAGAATTAATAACTGGGATAGATTCAAACTAAAAAGCTTTCTCTCAGCAAAGGAAACTATCAGCAATGCAAAGAAAGAGCCTACAGAGTGGGAGAAAATCTTTGCCAATCATACTTCAGATAGAGCGCTAATCTCCAGAATCTATAAAGAACTCAAAAAACTCTACACCAAGAATGTAAATAATCCAATCGACAAATGGGCTAACGAAATGAATAGACACTTCACAGAAGAAGATATACAAGCAATCAACAAACATATGGAAAAATGTTCAACATCTCTAGTAATAAGAGAAATGCAAATCAAAACCACCCTAAGATTCCATCTCACCCCAATTAGAATGGCAATTATCAAGAATACAAGCAACAACAGGTGTTGGCCAGGATGTGGGGAGAAAGGTACACTCTTACATTGCTGGTGGGGCTGCAAATTAGTGCAGCCACTCTGGAAAGCAGTGTGGAGATTCCTTAGAAAACTTGGAATGGAAACACCATTTGACCCAGCTATCCCACTCCTTGGCCTATACCCAAAGAACTTAAAATCAACATATTACAGAGATACAGCCACATCAATGTTCATAGCTGCTCAGTTCACAATAGCCAGATTGTGGAACCAACCTAGATGTCCTTCAATTGATGAATGGATAAAGAAAATGTGGTATATATATACAATGGAATATTACTCAGCCATAAAGAATGATAAAATTATGGCATTTGCAGGCAAATGGATGAAACTGGAGAATATCATGCTAAGTGAGATAAGCCAATCTCAAAAAACCAAAGGAAGAATGATATCGCTAATAAGTGGATGATGACACATAATGGGGGGTGGGAAGGGTTAGTGTTGGGGTTGGAGTTGGGTTTAGGGAGGGGGGCAGGAATGGAGGAAGGAAGGACTGTATAGATGGAGGGGAAGGGTGGGAGGGGAGGGGGGGAAGGGGAAAAAATGGCAGAATGAATCAAACAACATTACCCTATGTAGATTTATGATTACACAAATGGTATGCCTTTACGCCATGTACAGACAGAGAAACAACATGTATCCCATTTGTTTACAATTTTATAATAAAAAAAAAAAAAAAACAAAAACCCAATCTCTGTGGTAACTGGTGTGAAGCAAAGAATTGTGGAAAGGATAATGGTTGAACCAGGTGACTGAGCTAGACAAAGTTACATGAAGGGCAAAGGTGCTACTTTCTGAGAAGCAATGTGAGAAATGGAGGTACTATCTGTTCAGTCTATCACCACTGGACATTCTTCATAAATATTTTTAAATAAACTTTATATTTCACATGCTGTCTCTTTTATTCCCCTTGACAACCTATCTTACTGTCCTAACACCAGTAAGACTGTAGGTCTAAGGAAACTCTTATGTGTATCAGGGCTATAGCAGTGGAAATGTGGATATATGTTGAGGAAGGCACTTCTGGGATGGCTTTCCACTTCTATGTGTATGGGGATTGATATTATGGAGTTTTGTAGCCATTGTTTTGGTACAAGGAGGCCCTGCTCCATAGACTAGGAAATATATTGCTGTTTGTTAGTAAGTAATATGATTTAAAGGAAAGAAAAGATCTATATAACGTTGTAGCAGCCATGGGGTGGCCCCTTTCCATGGCAGTGTGGACAGCAAGGGAGGAGTTTCAAATGGGATCTGCCAGATTCCTATGCTGCACTATCTCACTCTTCCTTGTGCATCTCTGTCACTCAAGGTGCACAGCCGGATATGGAAGGGCAAGTAGGGTTCTCCTGGAGGTTGGGTACCTAGAACCACCCACAGGGTATGGGTAGAGGGTAGGATTCATGGCTACCTTACATAGTTCCTTAACCTACTGCTTGGCGATGACATAGATGACAGAGGTAATAGCTAGGCCCATTCCCTGAGCATTTGTCCATGGCCTATGAATGTGAATTGTGATGGCAGCTAAGCAATCAACCAGCTGACATCGGACTACCAGTAGCACAGAAGTAGAGGATTTTGCTGGTTGTTTCTGGCATGGTACAGCCACAGTGCTATCTCTGCTATTGCTACTGTTCCAGGCCCAAGCAAGCAAATGTAAACACGCATATCAAAATGAAGTTGTTTTATGGACAAATACTGTTGGGGCTACTATAATCACCAAGAAACATACAAGTATTTTTTTTTTTTTTTAAATTTACATTCTGTGTCAAGTTAAAAAGAGGAATTGATCATACCATGAGACTCTGGGAGAAGCACTTCATTTGGCTAACCTGGAATTTAATAGTATGGAAATTTAATTAATTTTTATGTATGTTTTCCACCTAGATAAAGCAACTCAAATCATAGTGACACATCTCTGAGACAGAGGATGGGTCATGAACGTCAACAAGTTGCAAGTATTTGGGCAACCTATCTAGGCTTGGGCAGATTAATATACAAACAACACTGTAAATTTGATACTCTGAGTATTCCAATGAGTTTTGGTGGTTCATATGGTAAGGATAAGGCAATCAAAAATAGGATGAAGCAATTTCATTTAGATGTTTTGAAAATGTATCAGTTAAACTTGTGTTTGCTTGACTACATATGAACTAAGGGCTTACTGTACATACATGTAAAACTCTTGCCTTGACTATTCTATGAAATAATTATGGACAATAGCATGTGTAATGGAGCATATAGCTTAAGGGAGGTTACCTGCACAGAGGTTGACTTCATTGAAACTTTGTCCCCATTGGAGTGTTGAAAGTTTGCCCTAATACGTCCTGACACACACATTAGACCATTGTAGGCATATACTTACAAAAGGCTACAAAGAAATAAACCATACTTGACCTTGAAATGCTTGGTACTATGTATGGCACACATAAAGACATAGATGGTGACAAGGGAACAAAAATTACTGTCACGTAATGCAAGAATGGGCTAAGCATTTGGACATGCAGTGGCATTTCTACTTACTTCATAACACAGCTGCAGTAGAACAAATTGAAAGAATGCATGGCCAACTAAAATAGCAAGGGTAGATGGATTCTTAGAAATGTGAACCAAGGGATGATGGACTACCATTAGAACCATCAGTGGACACAATTGCAGCACAAGCCTCAGTGCATACCAGATATTGATGCAAGAACCTGACAACATTATCCAAATTCAAATGATAGTATTTAAGAAGGACACGTGAATTTCACAAATGGGAACACAGAATAATTTGCTGTTTTTACTGCTGCATAACCTACCATAGAGGCCCTGTAGTGTTGACTGGACATGAAAATGGCAAGTAGGGTCTCAGTGGTATGGATTCAATGGTCCATGAAGGCAAGGACTAAACTAAGACATAGACATGCATTCTAAATTTACAAAAGTACCTCTTTCTTCTAGTAAAATTACTAACCAAGGTAGGATTTATAATCCCTAGAGGAGAATATGTCATTTGCTCACTTCTGTGTACCAATTTTCTATGTTGGTCAACTTTTAATTGATGTGACAAATACCTGAGAAAAACACTTACTGGAGGAAAGATTCATTCTGATTCACAGTTTAAAAGGTTTCAGTTCATGGCTGACTGGCTCCGAAGTAGAAACATCATGACATGAGTGTGTGGTGGATGAAAGATAGTCATCTAGTGGCAGTCACAATGCAGGTGTTGGAAGACTGGATACAAAGTATACCCATCCAAGTCCCACTCTCAGTGACCTACTTTCTCCAACTAGGTCTCCTACTGCCTAGTTTCTATCACCTCCTAAAGTGGCCATCAATGGATTAATCCATTGATGAAGTAAAGCCTTGAATATCCAGTGACTTCACAATATCTCTACCTCTAAACATTCCTACACAGAGGCCAAGACTTCAGCACATGAACATTTGGGGAACATTCCAGATATAAACTATGACAAACCATGTTCCTGAAATGTCCCTTGCCATTCCCC
Source organism: Sciurus carolinensis (assembly GCF_902686445.1). Classification (NCBI taxonomy): domain Eukaryota; kingdom Metazoa; phylum Chordata; class Mammalia; order Rodentia; family Sciuridae; genus Sciurus; species Sciurus carolinensis. Next base: position 90,124,303 of record NC_062218.1, on the reverse strand, counting down.
AAAATCTACACAAGTAAAGAGAACAATAAAAGTGGGCTTTGACAGGAACATCTGTGTACATATTATTTTGAACAGCAACTCTCTATGTACTTGGAATTTGGACTGCTACCATTATCTATAGAAACTATAGTTTAGAAACTTCTTTCTTACATATATGCAATTTCCTTGGATTACTGGTCAAACAATGGGACAAGGCAAACATAACCAATAACCACCCCTCTCTATGCTAATTGGTATGAAATAAAGAGCTTTATGGAGAGGTTTAGTGCTCATCTAGCTTTCAGAACTGGACAAAGCAGTATGAAAGTTGGAGGCTTTACTTTCTGGCAAAGAACTATGAAGGATGGAGTTACTATCTCTCCATTGTGTCACCACTGGGATTTTTGGAATAGACCTTAATTGATGGAGTGGAATGTAGCAGTCTCAAGACAATCTTTCCCAGGGAGTTTTAGCCCTGGCCCAGTGATAAACACAGCTTCCCCAGGAGCTCAGGCAAAGACAGGCCAGTTGACATCCAACCACCATCATGGTGACAGATAAAACCCTGTGAGTTATACCAGCCTCTGTGGAGGTCTCTGTGTGTGAGGTGCTCATAGCAGAGGAGCGCAGATATGACTGTGGACCATGAAGGCTTAGATGCAGGCAGGTTAACTGATCCTCATTCCCAGTAACAAGGATGACACCTAGTAATCTGTCTTAGCCTGGGCAGAGGCTTCTGTGCCTGAGATGACTCATGGAGAGCATGCACCCAAGGTTCCCACAGTTAAGGGGAGCCTCCATGTGCTTAGATAGCTTCATTCCTGGGGAGACTCAGGAGAGGGTTCATGTGCCAGTGAATCGTAACAGTGAGGAGTAGGAGTGCAGACAGAGGGTGACCAATCAGACAAGAGAAAAAAGTTAAAGGGATACAAATAGGAAAAGAAGTCAAATTATCTCTTTTGATGGCATGATCCTATATTTAGAAAACCCAAAAGACCGCCAGATGACTTCTAGAGCTGTTAAATTAGCAAAGTAGCAGGATATAAGATCAATAAACGTAAATCAATCACTTTCCTATACTACAATAATGTATTTTCTGGGAAATAAATCCAGAAACTATTCAATTCACAATAATCTAGTAAAAGAAAATACTTGGGAATTAATCTAACCAAGGTGGTAAAAGGCCTCTTCACTGAACACTGAAGAAAGAAATTGTAGAAGAACTTAGAAGAAGGAAAATCCCCCATGTTCTTGGATAGGCAGAAATAATATGATCAAGATTGGCATACTTTTTTATTTTACTTTTTATATTTTAATTTTTTAATTTGTTCTAATTAGTTAAACACGACTGTAGAATGCAAGTATTCATTTTGATAAGTCATACATAAACGGAATTTAATTTCTCTTTTTTTCTGATTGTACATATTTTAGGATCATATCGATCATGCAATAAAATAGGCATACTTCTAAAACATTATATGGATCCAATACAATTCCCATCAAAATACCAATGACATTCTCCACAGAATCATAAAAATGTTATAAAATTAATTTGAAGAATAAGAGACCCAGTATAGCCAAAGCAATCCTGAATAAGAAGAAATGCTAGAAGTATCACAATACGGACCTCAAATTATAGTACAGAGGTATGATAACAGAAACATTGTGGTATTAGCATCAAAATAGACATGAAGATGAATGAAAAGAATAGGAGAAACAGAGGCATGTCCATTAGATATAAGCATCTGACACTCAACAAAGGTACCAAAAGCAGGTTGGAGAAAAGTTAGAATTTTGTTTTGTTTTGTTTTTGCTGTGTTGAGGATTGAATCCAGGGCCTTGTGTTTACGAGGCAAGCACTGTACCAATTGAAATATATCCCCAGCCCAAAAATAATTTTTAAATGAATGGTGTTGGGAAATGCAAAACAATAATATATAGAAAAATAGAAAAAGATTCCCATTCCCTACCTGGTACAAAAGTCAACTCAAATTGGATCAACACCTAGGAATTAGACCAGAAACTGCAACTTCTTGAAGAATATGTAGGTTCAACACTCCAACATATTGGCACAGACACTGATTTCCTTAACAAGACTTCTAAAGCTCTAGAAATAAAAACAAGAGTTGATAAATGGGATGATATCAAATTAAAAAACGCTTGCACAGTCAAGGAAACAAATGAGTGAATATAGAACTTACAGAATGGAATATGTTTGTACCGACTCTTTATACAGATGATTAATATCCAGAATATATAAAGCACTCAAATAACTTAACACCAAGAACCCAAATAAGTCAATTAATAAATGAGAAAAAGAACTAAACAGAGGTTTCTCGAAATAAGAAATACAAATGGTCAACAAACATATGAAAAAATATTCAACATCTCCAACAATCAAAGAAATGAAAATCAAAAAGCTACATTGAATACTTTGAGAAGTATTGGAATGAGCTCTTCTTTAAAGGTTTTGTAGAACTCTGCTGAGAACCCATCTGGTCCTGGACTTTTCTTTGTTGGTAGGCTTTTGATGACTTCTTCTATTTCATTACTTGAAATTGGTCTATTTAAATTGTGTATGTCCTCCTCGTTCAGTTTAGGCAATTCATATGTCTCTAGAAACCTGTTGATGTCTTCGAAATTTTCTATTTTTTTGGAGTATAGATTTTCAAAATAGCTTCTAATTATGTTTTGTATTTCAGTCATGTCTGTTGTGATATTTCCTTGTTCATTCCGAATTTTAGTAATTTGGGTTTTCTCTCGTCTTCTCTTTGTTAGTGTGGCTAAGGGTTTATCAATTTTGTTTATTTTTTCGAAGAACCAACTATTTATTTTGTCAATTTTTTGTATTGTTTCTTTTGTTTCAATTTCATTGATTTCAGCTCTAAGTTTAACTATTTCCTGTCTTCTACTACTTTTGGTGTTGGTCTGTTCTTTTTCTAGGGCTTTGAGATGTAGTGTTAGGTCGTTTATTTGTTGAGTTTTACTTCTTTTATTAAATGTGCTCCATGAAATAAATTTTCCTCTAAGTACTGCTTTCATAGTGTCCCAGAGATTTTGATATGATGTTTCTTTGTTCTCATTTACCTCTAAGAATTTTTAAATTTCCTTCCTAATATCTTCTGTTATCCATTCATCATATAATAGCATATTGTTTAATCTCCAGGTGTTGGAGTAGTTTCTGTTTTTTACTCTTTCATTTATTTCTAACTTCAATCCATTATGATCTGATAGAATACAAGGTAGTGTCTCTCTCTTCTTGTATTTGCTAACATTAGCTTTGTGGTATAATATATGGTCTATTTTAGAGAAGGATCCATGTGCTGCTGAGAAGAAAGTGTATTCGCTCTTGGTTGGATGGTATATTCTATAAATGCCTGTTAAGTCTAAATTATTGATTGTGTTATTGAGATCTATGGTTTCTTTGTTCAATTTTTGTTTAGAAGATCTGTAAAGTGGTGAGAGAGGCATGTTAAAATCACCTAGTATTATTGTATTATGGTCTATTTGGTTTCTAAAATTGAGAAGGATTTGTTTAACATACATGGATGAGCAACTGTTTGGGGCATAGATGTTTATGATTGTTATATCTTGCTGATTCATGGTATTGGTACCAAAATAGAAAGGTGGATCAATGGTACAGAATAGAGGATACGGATACAAACCCAAATAAATACAATTTTCTCATACTATACAAAGGGGCCAAAAATATGCAATGGAGAAAAGATAGCCTCTTCAACAAATGGTGCTGGGAGAATTGGAAATCCATATGCAACAGAATGAAACTAAACCCATATCTCTCACCATGCACGAAACTAAACTCAAAATGGATTAAGGATCTCGGAATCAGACCAGAGACCTTGCATCTTATAGAAGAAAAAGTAGGTCCAGAGCTTCAACATGTCGGCTTAGGACCAGACTTCCTCAACAGGACTCCCATAGCACAAGAAATAAAAGCAAGAATTAATAACTGGGATAGATTCAAACTAAAAAGCTTTCTCTCAGCAAAGGAAACTATCAGCAATGCAAAGAAAGAGCCTACAGAGTGGGAGAAAATCTTTGCCAATCATACTTCAGATAGAGCGCTAATCTCCAGAATCTATAAAGAACTCAAAAAACTCTACACCAAGAATACAAATAATCCAATTGACAAATGGGCTAAGGAAATGAATAGACACTTCACAGAAGAAGATCTACAAGCAATCAACAAACATAAGGAAAATGTTCAACATCTCTAGTAATAAGAGAAATGAAAATCAAAAACACCCTAAGATTCCATCTCATCCCAATCAGAATGGCGATTATGAAGAATACAAGCAACAACAGGTGTTGGCGAGGATGTGGAGAGAAAGGTACACTCATACATTGCTGGTGGGGCTCCAAATTAGTGCAGCCACTCTGGAAAGCAGTGTGGAGACTCCTTAGAAAACTTGGAATGGAACTACCATTTGACCCAGCTATCCCACTCCTTGGCCTATACCCAAAGGACTTAAAATCAGCATATTACAGAGATACAGCCACATCAATGTTCATAGCTGCTCAGTTCACAATAGCCAGATTGTGGAACCAACCTAGATGTCCTTCAATTGATGAATGGATAAAGAAAATGTGGTATATATATACAATGGAATATTACTCAGCCATAAAGAATGATAAAATTATGGCATTTGCAGGCAAATGGATGAAACTGGAAAATATCATGCTAAGTGAGATAAGCCAATCTCAAAAAACCAAAGGACGAATGATATCGCTAATAAGTGGAAGATGACACATAATGGGGGGTGGGAGGGGTTAGTGTTAGGGTTAGAGTTAGGGTTAGGGAGGGGGGCAAGAATGGAGGAAGGAAGGACTGTATAGAGGGAAAAGAGGGGTGGGGGAGAAGGGAAAAAATAACAAAATGAATCAAACAGCATTGCCCTATGTAAATTTATGATTACACAAATGGTATGCCTTTACGCCATGTACAAACAGAGAAACATGTATCCCATTTGTTTACAATAAAATAAAATAAAAAAAAGCTACATTGAGATTTTATCTCACTCCAGTGAAAATGTCAATTACGAAGAATAAAAATAATAACAAATGCTAGAAGGATGTGGAAGGGAAAAATACACTCATGAATTCTGGGTGTTAATGAAAATTAGTACAATCATTCTAAAATGCATTTTGGAGTTTCTTCAAAAAATAAGGATTAGAACCACCAAATGACTCAACTCTCATAGGTCTCAATATATATCCAATTGTCTAAAATCACCAGACTATTTGGATGCAGCCACATCAATGTTTATAGTGGTACAATTCACAATAGTCAAGTTATGAAACTAGCCTAGATGCCTGTAAACAGATGAATGGATAAAAAAATGTGGTATGCATACACATTGAATGTTTACCTAGTGATAGATAAGGCCCTCAGTTCAAATCCCCAGCACCGCAAAAAAAAAAAAAAAAAAAAAGGTTTACCTAGTGATAGAGAAGAATGAAATTATGGCATTTGCTGGTGAATGGATGGAACTGAGGAACACCATTCTAAGTGAAATAAACCAGACCCAGAAAGTTAAGCGTTGACTGTTTTCTCTCATATATGGAAGTTAAACCAAAACAAAATTAAAAAAAAGAAAAAGGTGGGTGAATCCAATGAAAATAGAAGAGTGACCAGTGGAGTAGAGGAAGGGAAGTGAGGGGCAGTGAGGAAGCATGAGAAGAGGGAGAAATGGTGGAATGAAACTGACCAAAGTATCCTATGTGATTATACCACAGTAAATTTCACACTTATACATATCTCTAAGGTACTAACTAGAAAAACTTTAAATACATAGAAGGAAGCCTAGTAGAGTAGGGGGAGGAATGAAAGGAGGGAAATAGTTCTGGGGATGGAAGCGGAGCAAATTACAAACCAGACTTGTATAATTATGTCAAAATAAATCCCAATATTATATGTAATTATAATGGACTAAGAAAGAAAGGACGTATATCAAATAAAAAACCTAATGTTTCATCCAAAGAAACTAAAAAAGAATAATAGAGTAAGCCCAAACTTACAAGAATTAAAACTAAACAATGATCATAGTCAAAATAAATAAAATGGAGTAGAAAAACAATAGAAAATCTAAATAAAATTAAATTTGGCTTTTTGAAAAGATAAACAATTGACAAATTTAGCTAGACTAATAAAGAAAAAAGATAATATTTAAACAAAATCATAAATAAAAAGGAGACATTAAATTAAATATCAAAGAAATATAAGGGATCTTAAGAGACATCTATGAAGAACTACACCTCAGCAAATCAAATAATTGAAAAGAAATGGATGAATTCCTGGAAAAATGTAACTTACCTAGAATGAAGTAGGAAGAAAAAATAAGTTTTGAAAAAACCAATAAGAAGTAAAGTGTTTAAATCAGAAATAAAACACATACCAGTAAAGAAAAGTCCCAGAACTAATGGCTTCAGTGCTAAATTATACCAGACACTTAAAGAATCAATAGAAATCTTTTTCCAAACTCTTCCAAAAATCTAATACTAGGAAATTCCTCCAAATTTATTTTATGAGGCCAATATTACCCTGATATAAAAACATTATAAGAGGCAACAAGCTGATAGGCCTGATGAACACAGAGGCAAAAATCCTTAATAGAATATCAGTAAAACAAATTCAACAACACATTAAAATACCATTCACCATAATCAGGTGGGGTGCACCCTAGGGATGCAAGAATGACTCAATAAACACAAATCAATTAAAGTGACATTAACTGAATGAAAGGCAAAAGTCATGTGATAATTTTAATACATGCAGAAATGAATTTGACAAATTAAACATCATCCTTCACACAATGAGTAAAGAATATTCTCTTCAATTAAATGATTTAAAAAATGAGATATTGACATGCAAAAAAGTTATATTAGACCATACTTTACTCCATATGCAAAATTCAATTAAGATGGATTAAAGGTATATTTGTAAGAACAGATACCATGATATTACAAAAAAATAAGAGATAATTTCCATGAATTTGGTCTAGGCAATTACATTTTTAAAAATATATCATCTCAAAAGTACAGGCAACAAAAGAAAAAAATAAACAAATGATATAGCATCAAAATAAATTTTTTTGAATAGCAAAGTGAACAATTAAGAGAAAGAAGAGACAACCTGCAGAATAAAAGAAAATATTTACCAACAATACCTGAGATGGGATTAGTATCCAAAATATGTAAGGGACTCAAACAGCTCAAGCAAGAAAACAAATAATATGAGTTAGAAATGAATCAAGGACCTGAACAGAAATATCTCCATGGAAAACACACAGTTAATATCACCAACCATAAATAAAACAAAATTTAAAAACAGAAATAAATTATACCTCACTCCTTTAGAATGGCATTTATTGAAAAAAAAACAGCAAGATAAATTTTGACGAGGATGTGAAGAAATCTTTTCATGTGCTGGGGGAGTGTAAATTTATATATCCACTATGGAAATGATATGGAGATTTCTCAAGAAATTAAAAAGAGTACTACCATATGATCCTACATTTCAGCAAGACCATTTCTGGGTATACATTCAAAACCATGAAATTAGTACGTGAGTTGAAAATGATTGTACACATCTGTACAATCATCCCAGTTACTCAGTAGACTGAGGCAGGAGGTTTCTCAGTTTGTGGTCAGTTTGGGCAACATAGCAAGACCCTGTTTCAACATTTAAATAATAAATAAAAAAGATCAGGGATGTATCTCAATAGTACAGTGCTTGGGTAGCATGTGTAAGGCTTGGGTTCAATACCCAGTACTGCAAAAGAAAAAAAGGAAGAAAGAAAGAATAAGAAAAAGAAAAAAAAAAAAAAAAAGAAGAGAAGAAAAAGAAATAAACTTGTATATTTTCCATTCTCCATTCTCACATTATTTATAATAGCTGCTATATAGAATCAACCTAAGTATTCACAAGTGGATGAAATGATTAAATGAAGGTGATATGTTAAAACAATGAAATATTCCTCAGCCATAAACAGAATGAAATCCTGTCATTTACAACAACATGAATTAATCTGGAGAATATCATACTAAGAGAAATAAGACAGTACAGAAAAGAAAATACCACATGATTGAAGAATATCATCCTAAGTGAAATAAGCCAATCCCAAAAAAACCAAAGGCAGAATGTTTTCCCTGATAAGTAGATGATGATAAATAAAGAGGTTGGGGTGTGGGGAGTGAGAGAAGAATGGAGGAACTTTGGATTACATAGAGGGAAACAAGAAGGGGTGAGGGTATGAAAGATGGTGGAATGAGAGACATCATTACCCTATGTACATGTATGATTACACCAATGGTGTGGGTCTACATCGTGTACAACCATAGAAATGAAAAGTTGTACCCTTTTTGTGTACAATGAATCAAAAAGCAGTCTGTAAAAATTTTTAAAAAAGAAAATACCACATGATCTTACTCATACTTGCATTCTGAAAAGGTTGATATCCTAGAAGTAAATAATAGAATAATGATTACCAGGGTTTGGGAGAGATGTTGGAAAAGGATACAAATTACACAATTTCATTTGGGAGGAAGAAGTGCAAGAGTTGTAGTGTACAACATGATGACTATAGTTAACAAATGTATCATACACTTAAAAAATGTTAAGTGGATGTAAAGTATTTTCACCACAAAAATTTTAACTGTGAGGTGCTATATATGTTAATTAGATTAATTCATTTGAACATATATAAATATGTATATTTAAAATCCCATGTCATACTTAGTACATACATATAACCCTGTTAATTTGAAAATATCATTTAATTGAAAGACTAAAATTGTTTTATATAATGGCATTAAAAACAATTGAGGATAGACAACTTATAACTATTTCATACATACATACACCACATACACATCCAGAAAGCATAACATCCTCCATGCAAACTCCATTTTGCTTCCATCTTTGTGAATCCAGACCTTCTGTAGAGGTGAGAGTTAGTAAAGACTTCTATCCCAGGTGATCTGTGTGGTGAAAAAGGTGCAGGGTGTTGTCTGTGTCTATGTGTATGTGATTATTAACAAATGGTGTAAGTAACTCTCTTTAAACTGGGTTTGCCTAGTAAGCACACTGGTTTTGATTAAATTATACATTTCCTGGTACTAGATGGTGACTGAGTTATACTTAACTCCTGTTTTAGTCAGTTTTTTTCCCTACTGTAATTAAAGAACCTGACCAAAACAATTTTAGTAGGAATAGATTATTTAGGGACTCACTGTTTCAGAGGTCTTAATCCATAGACAGCAGACTCCTTTCCTCAGTCTTAAGGTGAGGCAGGACATCATGACCAGAAGAGTGTGACAGAGGGATCCAGCTCACATGAAGATCAGGAAGCAGAAAGACTCCACTCTCCAGATATAAAATATATTCCCCAAAGCCACCCTAATTCCCACCTACTCCAGTCACACCCTACCACTTCTGTTATTACTCAGTTAATTCCTATCAGGAGATTAATTCTGATTAAGACTCTTGCAACCTAATTGCTTCTCCTCTGAACCTTCTTGCATTATCTCACACATGGGCTTGTGGGGACACCTCACATCCAAATCATAACAACTCCTCAAAACACCTTTGTGTTTTTCCTTGTCTAAAGAATATCAGTACAGAAAGCACTTGTCTTCATCCTTGCCAGATTTTAAGGATCTCTGAAGACTAGAAACCATAGAATGTGCTGAAGATGCCATCACCAAGTGGAAGGAAAAAGAAGAGAAAAAACACATACAAATACTGAGGCATTATCATTATCTGAGTCGTTAATCATTATCACTTAAATCTTTGTTTCAACATATGATAGGTAGATACTAGGTAGATAGATGACAGTGTGTATGTTTCTGTGTGTGTGTGTGTGTGTGTGTGTGTGTGTATGTGTGTTGCTTCCATTTCTCATAATACTTATATAGTCATTCTGTACTATTGTATTTTTAAACAGATGATGTTTTTCAAACTATGAACCTTGAATACTGTCTTCAACATCTGATAGTCACAGCTGCTAAGATTCTGATCTTACCTTCTCAGCAAAATTTTGATTTTTTTACTATTAGTCACAGGATGTGTTCACAGGTTATTCCATATGTCCATGCCTAATTAGAATTATTTAAAATATTAAAATGCATACTTAGAAAAACAATAATTATATGCTAAATATCATAACATAAATACTCTCATGTGAAAACAGAAAGCACATGTACATGTACATACACATACATACACAAGCATTTTGTGAGGGGTGTGGTTAAGTATGACAAGTCACTAAAACAACATTGAACTTGAATTGCCAAAACTAAGAAAAAAAATGGAGTCCAAAGACTAAAATAAATTATTTATTTGCTTATGCACTTTTTACACTGTACTACATTTTGATAAGTATTTGCATTTTTTTAATCAACCCTGGCTCATTATGAAACATTTTCATCCTGGAAAATTCAGTCTTTGTTCCAATGTTTGGCTTGCATATTTAATAGATATGAATTGTTTTATAAAATTTATAAAATCTATGCTGAATGTTAATCTATCACTTCTTAAATATATTTCATTAGCCATAAAACTTAACCTTCCTTCCTATAAACTTCTAAGTTTCCTTTTTGCTCTGAACTTCTGTAAGCATTGAAGTTTGTATTTCATCAAGTCATTTGAACATCTGGGACTGGAAAGTTACTGAATATAAACTTAAGGATTGAATGACATGTTGAAAAATCTAAAATACTTTCATGACTAAAATGTGTATGATAAATGTATTAATGATTGATTTTGGAAGATAAGTTCATGAAAATCATGGAACATGATAAATGGTATATGACTGATAAACAATACTGTATCAAAAGTCCTGCAACATACTTTTTTTCCAAAAAGTTTGCCATACTAAATATGAATTCATTTATGATTTAGAACAATATTTAATCCCTGGAAGGCATGCATTCCTGTTTAAAGAATATCAGAATATTCTTATTTTTTGTGTATCAAGTTAAAATGTAACTTGTCAAAATTTATTGCTAGATTAATAAGACTTCTTGTGTATAGTGGGAAAGAGTAGGGCAAAGGAGTAAATAAAAATACAGTGCCAATTCTAATAAAGTGGTGGTGTATTGCAATTGTGGTAAGGTAACTGCATGATTTTCTTCCTATAAGTGTACCAAATAGCTCTTTTACCACTGTGAAAAATCCACCATCTTGGTTAAAAAAAATATTTTAACTATTTTCATGCTTAAGACCTCTCACCAAATAATAATTGTGTGGTGGTGAGTTTTTGGTGTCCAATGGTCCATAAAACTCAGCTTAAAACTGGAATTTTATGTAATTGGGAAACAAATATTCAAAATAGAATAATAAATGATTTACAAGGCAGATTTTAGAAAAATACAGATTTCTCAATGTCAAAGGTATATATATACACATGTATATAAATATATTAAATATATATGGCATATTAAAAAATACTGTGGCAAAAAACCAAAAAGTATAAATTTTAAAACATACTGATTGAAAATGACATTTGATGTCACAAGTTACATTTTAAATGATTAGTTTTCATAATTTATTATTTTAGCATTTTCTAATGCTCACGAAGAGCAGTATAAAAATTTCTAGAATTCATCTGATATTTTCTAAAACGTTTATTTATTAGTTTCCATAGCCATGAAATAATTGCCCTGCATACATATTTTTAGATGTACGACATTCACAAAGAACTTTGACTTTTAAACCTATGCTTTTTTTTGAGGCATGCAAGTTAGAAATTCTCATTGTAAGCCTGTCTAAAATCTAGTGAAATGCTCAGGATAGCCAGAGTTTTAGCTGGCCTCAGAAAATATTTACAAAAACTGATGAAATTTCATCATTACAGCTTTCATGATTGAAGCCAACATATCCAATAAACCTCATTGAACTTTGTACTGAGGTTATGAACATGATGCAGAGATAAATTGGAGCAGGCTAGTGGTATTTTGTTTTGTTCATAATGAGTTTTTTGGTTAGAAAAAGTATTGTACTTATAAAATAATGGGACTGATTTTTTTTTCTGGTTTTATAAAACTTATAAAACCGCTTATAAGATTATAAAGGAAGAGTTTCCAATAATGTTGAGTATAGTCAACTTGATGAAGTCAGCATACAAATGTGATTGTCAACTACAAAGAGGACAGTAAATAATTGCCATTTGTGCTGTGTTGATTGGGGAAAGTTAACTTCACTAACATGTAGCCACATCTGAAACACAAAGAGGTAGGTTAAAATATCCTGTCAGTACTATCTTAAATCTTTATGCTGACTCTTTATATCACCACATTTAATAATACAAGAAAGAATGACTATTGTCTCAAAATATGAGGCTTACTGACTCTAGCTACATATTCTTGTAATCATAGATATATGGCAGAAATAAGCTTTTCTATTTTCAATACTTCTGCAAAAAGTAATTTTCACCAACAATTATGTTTAATCAAGTCCCTTATTTTTAAAATAATGAAGTTTAATTATTAGTCTTCTCAGGGGTAATACTCTGAGTAGTGTTCAAGAAATGAGTGAATTATCTATAAAATTTTCATTGACGAGAAACCTAAATTTTTATGCATATTGGTAACAAAGAAATAAAAACAGAACTTCAAAAGGCTTAACATTAGATAATTTCATCAGTCTGTGCTTGGTTATTGTCTACTGTAAGAACTTTATGGTACAATCATAAATATTTGCATAAATATTTGAAGTGTTTGACACTAAATTCACTTTTTATCTTTGATTTGATACAGCTGAGTTTGACCTATCTCTTTCACTAAACAGAGATTTTTCTGGAAAATAGATGCAAGGTAATATAGTCTTCTTCAACTCTCAACACCAAAAGTCCTGTATATTTTCTAAATGGAAGATAGACATAACATGGGATTGGCTCTGATAGCTGTGTAGAAAAAAAGAATTCCTGCTGTGTATGGTGACAGCCTGTACTCCCATCAACTCAGGAGGTTGAGGCAGGAGGATTCCAAGTTCTAGGCCAGTCTTGGCAATATAGTGAGATCCTGTCTCAAAATTAAAAAAAATAAAAAGAAAAGGCACAGTGGTAGAGCATTTGCACATTCATCCCCAGTACTGGAAAAAAGAAAAGAAAAGGAAAGAAAAGAAAAAGAAAAGAAAAAATAAGAAAAGAAAAAGAAAAGAAAGGAAAAGAAGAAAAGGAATACAATCATTCCGATTTCCAATCGTTTCAATCATTCCTTCTTTCTCATTCCAGGTTCAGATGCGTTATACTAGTGATCCTGAAATTCATCTTTCCCTGACTTCATGACACAGATGTGATTCTCATTAATACCATTGATGAGTCTTCCCTTAAGACCTCCATTACACATTGTCTCCTACCTTATCAGAATGCATGTTTAAGGCCAATTTCTTTATTACATGTGGAAAACTATGTTTTTAGTATTTTCAAACTAAGTTATAACCACTGAACAGGAAAACAGACTGATGAAGTGAACAAACATTACTTTGATGACAGAAAGCACAGATTTTTCAAAATGTATCGTTCTCAATGACATAAACAGATTTTCAAAGGCCATGTTCAGAGACAAGAAAAAAAAAGAAATCAAAGGAAATCAATTAATATTCTCTGTGTACTTGGAAATATTAGCAGAGGAAAAAGGTTCAGGAATTTGAATTAGAGTATAATAGGATATGATATAGCAAAGTAGCAGAGTCTTGACTGTTAAAAAAAAGCTCAAAGCAAAATGTACACAAAGTCTTATCACACAAGTCTTATAGTAGAATAAAACAAGATTTTGTTGACTTGTACTGATGGTAGCATAACAATAACACACTCTGACCTGCACAGATCTCTATCACAAAACACAGATAATAAAATAATGTTTCTTGAGCTTACTTAACAACAGTTCTAAGGGCTTTCGTTACATTAATAGTTACACTTAATAGTTACAATTGACCTGTGAAATACGAGCTCTAGTTTCCCATTTCTATAGATGTGAAAATAGAAGTTAATTACATGTTCAAGGCCAACAAATTACGAAATGGAATATCCAGGGAATGAATCTGGCATTTCTTTTGAGTCAGAGTAAGAATCATTCTGCTCTTGTATTCTCTATCAGTTGAGTGAGAAAGACAAATGTTTAAATAAAAATATATTAGAACTATTTCAGTTTCACCAAAAAGACACCTCCAAGGATTCTAAAACTCCACAAATGACCCAAACTAAGTGAAATAACCTAAATGTCCATCTGAACTGCAATGAATAAATGTAGTGTGATATGAAATTCTATGCAACAATTAGAATGAACAATTTATAACTACATGAAACAATTTGAAGGAATATCACAAATAGAGTGAACTGAGGGAAGCCAGAAATCAAATTCATGCTACATGATTCCAATTACACAAAATTCAGATAATGTAAAAATTAATCTATGTGTTCAAAGTCAGGATAATGGTTATTCTGTCAGTGTGAAGACAGAGATGTAATGGGGTTATGCATAGCTTTGGAGGAGTAAGGCTTTGTTTCTTGATGAGGGTTTTGATCATACAACTCTGCTCAATTATTGGCTAAGTTCTTGTGAACTATTAATTTTTATGTTTGTGTTTTTGAGAATGTTTTATTTTAATTAAATATGTCCATGTAATTAAATTTCATAGATAGAACATTTGAAAATTGGAACATAGAGTGGAATACATACCCTAAGTGTGGTAAAACATAAAATATTTAAAATATATTGCATATTTTACTAATATTATCCATAGGAGATAGCCAACTGTCTAACACTTGTGTTTGTATATTCATATTTAGTCCTTAATTTATAATACATGATTTTAATAACATGTATTAGCATGATTATGGGGAGAAAAGGAAAATGAGCCTCATATGCCAGCATAACTTTACACTGATACACTTTTTAAAATTATGTAACTCTCTCTATATATATTTGTAAATGTTTCATTTAAAAAAATTGCATTCATATAATTGATTGTGAGAAGAAAAAACACATTTTGGGTCTTAAATGTGCAAAGGAAATAGCGCAAAATCCCTTCAAATGCTGGTGCTAAAATTAAAGAAATTTTCAATCTCATCTTCATGGCAATGAGTCTCATAAAAAAAGTCATTTTTCTCTAATAACATTTACCTACTTTATTTTCAGAATAAAACTTCAACTTTCTTTCTCTTGGAAAAATGCAATTTAATTTTTAATGTTTTAAATTTGGTCCTTTAGCACTAATGTTACCATGAAAACATAGTTGTTTTTATTTTATATGCATTTGCTATTTTGGATTAAGTCTTTGTAGGTAAAAAATACAATGAATAAGAAATAAAGAAGCTTCCAAGAATCAAGCATACATTCCAAGTACTGCAGATATATAAGTATTCCTTAACTCAGTGCTATTTTGAACCACATGATTCTTGTTTTCCAGAAATCTTCACTCTTACCAGCAATTCTACAACAGTTCTGGGGAGTAAAGTTGTGTGAATTTGAGAAACTCCAACCAAATACCTTGAGAATTAAAAGATACGACTAGATATTTGTTAAAGGAAAGGGTTGTGCCATGGTCTTATAAACTCTGTTGCTTTTGGGCTCCCTATAAGCTATTTTAGCAAAACCAAGACTATAAAACATCTTAGTGATACTTCTTTCAAGGAATGTGAAATTAATAAATGATATGTTTTATTATGATATCTTGTTTTAAAATAACAGTAATTAAAATCAGCCTGAGAAGAAGTAATTCATCCAAGGATATCTGAAATATAGAGCTAAGTGCAGCTGTAATAGGTAGAAAGAACAATGACTCCCAAAGATATCCATGTTATCATCACTGACACTTACACATGTAGAATATGGCAAAAGAAAATGAAACCAGTGGATGGAATTAAAGCTGTTAATCAACTGATAAGGTGATCATCCTAGATTATCTGGGTGGGTCCAATAGCAAGGGTCTTAAAAGTGCAAATGGGAGACAGAATAGAATCAGGAAAAGATGTGAGGATAAAGAGAGTGCCAGAGTAATGTGATATAAGCAGGCTTAGACCAGAAGCTTTTACCTTGAAATATGAAGAAAAAGAACTCAGAGTCAAGGGATGCAAGTGACCTCTAGAAGCTGGAAAGTCAAGGAAAGGGGATACTGTAGACCTCTTGATATCACACTAGTGTGTGCTGGTCTGCTAACAGAACAGTAAAATAATAAACTTAAGTTTGTGTTAAGATACTAATTGTAGTAACTTTTTACATCTGCGATATAAATCTAATATACATATATTTTCCAAGCAACTAAATAGGTATACTCATATAGTTAACTCCTTGAACTGCATAGGAATGGATTGGGCAACAGAACAAGTGTTCAGCAGTTTTGTACAAAGCTAAATAAAGACTCTCAAACTCATTCCAATTTATAAAATATAAAACATACCTCCATCAGAACATTGGTGTTGGAAAGCAAAAGATTATGCTTCACTGTGCACGGTGGGAGAACTGGCAGAACAAAGATTGGTTCCGACCAAAGTCCCTAATGCTGTCACTGAGGTCTGAAAAGCACCTGCTTGCACATCATCTGCCTTGGTACCTCTGTCCCTGGTTATTGGGCAATGCTTCAAATAATACATTTTGTGCCAATCCAAAACAGTTCAATTCTCATTCCCTGCAGACCAAGCACTGGGAGGAGAAGGTTGTTCTGTACTAACAGTAACTTCATGGTATTTTATTGAGGGATTCAAGAGAATGATTGAACTATGCAATATGAGTTGAGATGTAATTAATTCCTGCAGTTGCAAAGGTAAACCAGGACTCAACAAAAAGACATAGTTAAATTCCACTTTTGTTGTTAACTATAATTTTGTTCTCTCAGGACACAAATAAACAGAAGAGTGTCTACCAGAGTCAAATATGCTGGAAAACTGCTCAAGTTCAGTACTGCCAGAGTTGGCATCAGATTGTGCTGTTTCTGGCACTGAATTGCCAACTACAGAAATGTAAGCCACAGAAAGAGTAGCTTCACATTGAGATCCTGAACCCGAAAAATAATTGTTCATTCATGAATTGGCAAGTAGCAAACGGAGAAGGCATAGTATATAGTATGAAATTCCAAAAGGGGAGTGAACAATTGCCAAATTATAATTTTAATGAAGAAATTAATAGACTTTTCCCCAAGGTCTATGTACAACAAAGCATAAAATGTCTAAAAATATTAGATTCATTTACATGTATTGTATGAATTACTTTCAAACAAGAAGTATCAATTTTCTTACTAGAAGCCAGAACATAACATGGTCATTAGATTAATTGGATTCTTCCAAAATAGATCAAATTGTATAGCCCACCTTGGAAAGTTTTTAACCTGTTCTTTTTGAGTCAAACTAATCATGCAGGGGAGGGTAGTCTGACTGTTTTAGATAAAATGTCTGAGTGGAGTCTCTACGAATCTGAATTTTTCCAGGTTCAAAACACCAGGGAAGTGAAAGTGACATTTATGTATTTTATAACTTATTTTTGCTGTCTCTGATTATTTCAGATTGAATGCAGTTATGGATATATGGGACCTTCTGACATCTCATGAATGATGAACTATAACTCTGATTTTTATGATGATTGATTTTATTTTTCAATTGTTTTGATTTCTGAAAATTTAAACAACCACTTAGCATGAGATTGATAATGGTTATTTGTCATGTAGGAAATCTGACTTAGATTTATGGAATTTCTTGACACATTTCAGACCTGCTTGTACATATGAATTTTTATTATTATGTTCATGTATGAATTTGAAATGAAATAAAAAAATCTGCTATTAGATTAGCATGATAAGTACACATTTTTATTGGCACCACCAATTTTGGTGACATAGAAATATTGCAGTTTATTACATTCTTCCCAGAAGAATAGAATGCATATATATATATATATATATATATATATATGCCATATTTATAATGTATATGATATTTTCAAAATAAGCCCTTATTGCTATGTCACAATAATGCAAAATTAGTGTTTAGAGGAATTGAATGGCTATCAGATCTTTCAGTAATTTTTAAAACAGTTGCCGCACACAATAAAAAGAAAGTAGAGTTCATTTTTGGCCCCAGCTGGCCAGCAGGCATTTATTAACTGTAATACTTATACATGTCATTGTGAGTTCATCAAACATTAGAAGAATTTCCACTTCCACTTGAAATAATCATAGAAATTTTGAGTTGGAACTGACCTGAAAGGTAACCTTGCCTAACCACCCACCTAAAGTAGGAATTATCCATGTCCGCATCTGTGACAAGTGGCCATTCAGTATATGTTTCAAATACACATGACAAGAAATCAGTACTCTTTGAATTAGATCATTTCACTCTCTAATAGATCAGTTTTCTAAAATATTGTCCTTTATGATGATAAATCTGCATTTTTAAAATATCTACTCATGGGTTTATTATCTGGCCTTGTAGATGTAAAACTACCAATTGTAGCTGTGACTGTTTCTTTCTCTCCTTTGTATTCGCAAAAAAAATTTTTTTAACTTACCCTTGCTCTTTTGACATATTCTCCAGGGCCCCAAAATATTTTGCTTGCCATTGTTGGATATTCCCTGATTCTTCAAATTACAGTTAAAACTTTGACCTGAGAATATAACTGTTTTTCCAGTATAGACTCCAGGGCAAGCTAAGGACTTTTGGGTTTCTAAACATAATAATTAAATTGAAGGCCATGCTTTTTGTTATGGTTTATATAGTCTTGTGTTGGACTTCAAAATAGTCTTTCAGCATATTTTTATTTTATCTACGTCATCTAATACAAACTGCCTCCCCATTCTACAATATTCTCACACATTTTTGTAATTTTGCTTTTTAAAAAGTGAATACAACACTTCACATTTTCCTTGTTGGCAAATACTGGGGCATATTATTTTATTCTTTTCTTATTTTCTCATGAATATGATAATATGGTGGTGATGGTTAATCTGCTACTGTAATACAAGGACATTTTTAAAGACTAGCTTCTGAGTCTTCATACAAGTTATCTATTAAAAAAAAGTTCGGCAAGATGATACCAAAATACTAGTCTCTGTGGCATATTATGAATGTTATGAGAAATATTTTTGTAGGTAACAGGGATTGAACCCAGCAGCACTTGACCACTGAGTCACATACCCAGCCTTTTTTATTTTTTATTTTGAGACAGTGTCTCACTAATTTGCTTAGGATCTTGCTAAGTTGCTGAGACTGGCATTGAACTTGTGATCCTCCTGCCACAGCCTCCCAGGTCACTGGGATTATAGTAGTGCAGCACCATTTTTTAATTAATCATTATTCAAGATGTAGCATTTCTCTGGTATGATCTGTATATCTTTTGATAATTGAAAAAAATCCCAAAAACTTTAGTTAAAGAATTTTTAAATTATAGATATTCCCTTATTCTTCATATCCTGATTTGAGATTCATTTTCTTTAATATATATTTGTTTTACCCACTTTAATGTGAAAGTCACTTTACATCATGTTTTATGTCAAAATCATACCTGCTACTCTTACCATCTAAGAACAATTTGCTACATTATCTCAGTATTTTCATAAGCATCAACTCATTCTCAACTCTGGATCCTGGCATCCATTATTTTTGTTGACAGCAATCTTTTTCATTCTCCTTTGGCCATGGACACTTACGTCATTTTTTGCATTTTTCAATCACAGATGTTCTTGAACTTATGATGAGGTTACATCCCAACAAACCTACTGTAATCTTAAAATATGTTGAAAATTGATTTAATACAAACTATCAAACCTCATACCTTAATATAGCTTATCTTAAGCAGACTAAAAAAATACAATTAGTCTATGATTGGGCAAAGTCATCTAATAGAAATCATATTTTATTAACACAAAGTGTTAAAACTCTTATAGTTTATTAAAATATAAAAATCTAAACTTCAACTTCAAAGTGTGGTTTTTATTTTATACATATTGTTTTCACACTATTTTATAACTGAAAAATTGTAAATTGAATCATTATACATTAATTACTGATGAAAAGATAATATACACTTAATATTTGATTCTTGGTGAACTTTGGAGAATAGAGACATTCAAATACTCCTGCTTCCTTCATGAGTCCTAAAGTCCACCTGGATATACATACAAATAGCAAAGCAAGACAGTATAAATGTGGTAGAGTCTATGTACCAGCAGCAGAGTGCTATTACATTTCTGAGGAGGCACTATCATATTTGAATGTCATAAACAAAGGTTGTGCTTCTGTGTGTGTGTGTGCGTGTGTGTGTGTGTGTGTGTGTGTGTAGGCATTAGATACTAAATTGCATTGCTCCAAAATATACATGTTGAAACTCTAATCCCCAATGGGGCTGTGCTTTAAGACAAAGCTTTTATTGAGGTAATTTAGGTTATATAAGATCATTTGGATGGAGCCCTAATCTCATAGGACTGTTGCTTTTATAAGAAGAGCAGAGACAGCACATAGCTCTCTCTCCACTTATGCACAGATAAAAGGCCATATGAGGATACAGAAAGAAGTTACCCCCGCTGTGAGTCCCAGGAGAGGGATCTTGTCAGAAACGAATCCTACCGATCATTTATCTTGAACTTCTAACCTGCAGATCTGTGAGAAATATATTTCTGATGATTAAACCAACTAATCTGTGATATTCTATAGAGGAGCCCTAACTGACTAATACTAAAGGCAAATATTTTAATTTCAAAATATTGGTAAGAAGTCATCTAAATTATGTGCATTTCTTCTATATTATTATCAATATATTTGCAAGGTACTAATCAGAATGACTTTTGCTTCATGGAAATTCAACAGTTAATCAAATATATATGTGAAACTTGATCATCTCAATAGTTGCAGAAAAAGCATTTGACAAAATATGGCATCCCTTTATGTTCAAAACACTAGAAAAACTAGGAATATTAAGAATATACTTCAAGATTGTAAAAGCTATATATGCTAAACCCAAGACTAGCATAATTATAAACAGCGACAAATTGAAAGCATTCCCTCTAAAAACTGGAACAAGATGACACCCTCTTTCACCACTTTTATTTAATATCATCCTTGAAATTCTAGCCAGAGCAATTAGACAGAAGAAAGAAGTTAAAGGGATAAAAACAGGTAAAGAATTCAAATTATCATTTTTTGTGAATGACATAATTCTATATTTAGAAGACTTAAAAACTCAATCAAAAAAACTCCTAGAACTGATAAATGAATTCAGCAGGACATAAAATATAGCAGAACATAAAATCAACCTGCATATATCAAACGTGTTCCTATACATCAGTGATGAATCCACCGAAAGAGAAATTATGAAAACTACCTCATTTACAATAGTCTCAAAAAATAAAATATTTGGGAATTGATCTAATGAAAGAGGTGAAAGACCTCTATAATGAGAACCACAGAAACTAAAGAAAGTAATTGAAGAAGACGTTAGAGATGGAATGACCTCATATGCTCCTGGATAGCCAGATTTAATATTGTCAAAATGACCATTTTACCAAAAGCATTATACAGATTTAGTGCAATTCCTGTTAAAATCCCAATGACATTCTTCATTGAACTAGAGAAAGCAATCATGCAATACATTTGGAAAAATTAGAGATCCAGAATAGCCAAAGCAATCCTTACCAAGAAATGTGATGCAGGAGGCATCACAATACCAGAATGTAAAGTAGACTACAGAGCTACAGGAACAAAAGACAGCAAGGTATTTGCACCAAAACAGACACATAGACAATGGTACAGAATAGAAGACACAGAGACAAAACCACACAAATACAGTTATCTCACACTAGAAAAAAGGCACCAAAAACATTCACTGGAGAAAAGATAGCCTATTCAACAAATGGTGCTAGAAAACATGGAAAGCCACATGTAACAAAATAAAATCAAACTTCTATCTCTTACCCTGCACAAAACTCAACTCATAGTGGATCAAAGATTTAGACACTAGACCAGAGATCCTGTGCCTATTAGAAGAAAAAGTAGGCCCAAATCTTCACCATATGGACCTAGGATCTGAATTCCTTAAAAAGATCCCTAAAGTGCAAACAATTAAATTAAAAAAAAAAGAAAAATGAAATTCCAAATTTTCTTTCTCAAAAAGAGGTGAAATTGGTGTAATGAAGGTAAACACTTCATTAAAAAAAATAAAAGAATCAATAAATATGGTGGATTCAAACTAAAAAAGCTTTTTCTCAGTAAGAGAAACAATAATGTGAAAAGAGAGTCTACAGATTGGGAGAAAATCTTTACTACAAGCACCTCAGATAAAGTATTAATCTCTGGGATATATAAAGAACTCAAAAAACTTAACATCAATAAAACAATCCAATCAATAAATGGGTTAAGGAACTCAACAGACACTTCACAGAAGAAATACAATTGATCAACAAATATGAGACAAACTGTTAAACATCTTTAGTAATTAGAGAAACATAAATGAAAACTACTTTAAGACTTCATCTCACTCCAGTCAGAATTGCAATCATCAAGAATACAGGCAATAATAAATGTTGGTGAGGCTGTGGGGGAGAAGGTACATTCATACATAGCTGATGGGACTGCATATTGGTGCAGTCACTCTAGAAAGCAGTATGGAGATTACTCAGAAAACTTGGAATGGAACCACCATTTGACCCAGCTATCCCACACCTCAGTTTATAACCAAAAGACTTAAAATCAGCGACATGGCTACATCAATGTTTATAGAAACTCAATTCATAATAACTAAACTATGGAACAAACCTAGGTGCCCTTCAATAGTTGAATGGATAAAGAAAATGTGATACACACACACACACACACACACATATTTGATGGATTATTACTTAACTTTAAAGAAGAATGAAATTATGGCATTTGCCAGTAAATGAATGGAGTTGGAGAATATCGTGCTAAGTGAAATAAGGCAATCCCAAAAAACAAAGGTCGAATGTTTCCTCTGACAAGCAGATACTAATTCACAATAAGGGAAGGGGTGCTAGGGAAGAATAGAGTTACTTTAGATTAGGTAGAGGGGAGAATGAAAGGGAAGGGAAGGGATTTGGGGTTAGAAAGGATAGTAGAATGAAGCAGACATTATTATCTTATGCACATATATGACGCAAGACCGATGTGATTCTCCAACATGAACCATCAGAAAAATGAAAAATTATACCCCATTTATGTATGATACATCAAAGTGCATAAATGCATTCTACTGTCATGTATAACTAATTAGAACAAATAAAAAAACATGCTGTTGGAAATGACAAAAGATGGGGAAGGCTCATGTACAGAGAATCAACTTTGAGTAAATGCCTTATTTTGTTTTTATCATCACAACAACATGAGATTGGTTCAATTTACAATAGGGGAAACTTGGATTGATAGTTTAAAAAATTGTCAAAAAGATTGAGAGATAGATTATCTTTCAACTTAGACAAAATATGTTAAAGACCTTAATATTTTATAGATTATTATTAAGACATATTAGAAAGCTGTTCAGTAAATTTTAGGTGTGTATTCTGGGGACAGGGGTGAACTGAAAAGTCATAAAATACCTGGTAGAGAAGGTAGTATAAACACTTTTGAGGAATGGGAGATTATTCACCAATTTAGTCTCAGCAGAGTCTCTTACAAAACTAGACACACAGATGGTACTTGTACAACTTTGGTGCTTGAGAACTGGTTTTTACATTGAGATTTTTAGGGAATTTTTTTGTTTTAGTTTATAAGAGAGAATAGTTGGCATCAATATATGATAGTAGTGCACTGCTTTTAAAATAGCAATCATTTGTATTCTACTAGTATTGCACAGAAAATCAACTGCTTCATCTGAATGTATCAAAGATTGCATGTGTACTACACTTCCACTTACCTTCTAGATGAATCATGTCATGGACAGAAAAGTTTTATCAAGTAGATTTTAATGGTATTAATTATATTTTCTATATGTAGTAATTTTTTAATAAATGAATTTTTTCAAAAGTAATCTCATTTAATCAAAGCAACTCTGATTCGTTAGTTAGGATACTTTCCTAAGAAACTTTTATAAAAATTTATCTGTTTAGCCTTCTTAAAACATATCCTACAATCAAACACCACTTCAAATATCTATTTGGGTTGCAAGGAAATTCTCAGTTATTAAAAGAAATTGCTGTGTACCTGAATACCAAGTTTTCAGCAGTTGCATGAAGCTTTCTGTTCCTGAAAAAGATCTTGGTTAAAGAATCCTGGTGATGATATCATATCCTATTATTACTATGTTTTCTCACATTTTAAAAAGAAGTAGCATCTTCTAAGAGTGTTTTTGTTGTTGTTGTTATTGCTGTTGTTTTGAAGGTATTTCTTCCTACTCATTTATCTTCTTTTTTTCTTGGTATTGAAGCTTTCTAAATGCAAAGTGCAAATTTTTACATTATTGTATTTTGGAGGTTGCTTTCATTAATTTTCCATATATTCTTCCTTTGACATCCTTTTAATGTAACCTTTTGAGCAAAGATCTGTGCTTCTCTAAAACTTTTATTCTTTGGTCTACCATCTAAAATGAATTTTCCTACTTTTTCCCCCATGTTACATATATGCTCAAAACAATCCATCTGTCCTTCTGGCATTTGCATTATTATCTTTTTATATTTTCTGACATCCACTTTTAATTTCAAGACCCTATATTTCATTTCACTATCATTTCAGTACTTGCTTTTTGACATTTTGTTAGATAGTTCAAAAGTTTCTCTGTTCCATTTTCTTCTATACTTCAGGTCAAATCTTTTTCATAATAGAGTGCATTCCTCTTTCTTTAAAACAAACAGCCAAATGTATAAATTAGAACTTATTCCTGTTCTCCAACACTAGAGTTTTATATTCTGTGTGTAAACCTAAGAAGTTCTCAGACCAGATAGAAAGGTCACGTGCGCAGTGCACACAGAAACCAGCTGTGTTCTTCTGGAGTCACAGAGTTCAGAAAGCCAAGACTGGAAGGACTTATAACTGCAACCTACTAAGCATGACGGTATAGATGGACTAATGTGCAGTTTTTCCTTTTCCCCCTTTGCTTATGGATAAATTCAGTGAGAAAGAAAAACAACTACACACTTCATCATGGTAATCAATACAAATTTTTGTTGAAAATCTATGATATGAAGAGCACTGTTCTAGATTCTTGGGGAGGTAAGAGTTTCTACAACACATATCCTTTTAAATCTATAATATAGGTGAAGAATTAATAGTTATAAGATACTTAAAACATATTTTTGAATTCAAAAAAGAAGGAGGAATAATATTTCACTTGTAAAAACTGAATTGATTAGGCATTGAACTTTCTGATGAACTCATATGATGTTTTCACTTTTATTGCCTCTATGCTGCTTCCTTCTCTAAGAAACTATTTCAAGCTTAGCTATATTCAGAGTGGGCTGTAATGTATGGTGTAGGGCGGGGGAATTCCCCTTAACATACTTGTATTAAGAGCAGCTATGATATCCTTAAATAAAATTACAGTAAATCTACACTCTGATCAGCAGTAGATCAATTGAGATAAATATAAACAGTTTTATGAAATGACATTAAAATAGTTCTATTTCTATGAACATACTATAAATTAACATTTGTCTGTACCTACATAGATACAGTAGAAAAAGTGTTAAAAACCATAAACAAATAAAATTCAAGTTACATTTTCACAATATATTTATAAAATACTACTAAAGAAGGATTTAAAGAAAAACTAAAATGAGAAACGAACTAATTTTTTGGTAAATATTTAGATAATTCTAGTATAATTTTACAATTATGAAAGCAATGAAACATCACACAAGAGATCATTAATAGTGGAATGAGACAGGCATCATTACCCTATGTACATTTATGATTACACGAATGGTATGAATCTACATTGTGTACAACATTAGAAATGAAATGATGTACCCCATTTGTGTACAATGAATCAAAATATAGCCTGTAAAAAATTAAAAGCTAAATAATAATAATAATAATAATAATAAATAAAAAGAGATCATTAAAGGTACTCTTTAACCACCAGTGAAACTCCACATTATATATAACCACAAGAAAGGGAAGGTATACTCTATGTATGTATAATATGTCAAAATACATTCTACTGTCATGTATAACTAAAAAGAACAAAATGTACTCTTTATATAAAAACTGAAAATAGAACATTGAAATTTCAACTTGAATATATATATTATATTCCAGTAAGAATGGCAATCACCATGAATACAAATAATAAAAAATGCTGGAGAGGGTATGGAGAAAAATAAACATTTTTTACACTGTTGGTGGAATTGTAAATTAGTACAATTACTATGAAAATCAGTGTGGAGGTTCCTTGAAAAACTAGGCATGGAATCACATATGACCTTGCTGTACAACTCCTCAGTATTTACCCTGAAGAATTGAAGTCATCAAACTACAGTGATACATGCATATCCGTGTTTATAGCATCACAATTCACAATAGCCAAACTATGTGACCAGCCTAGGTGTCCATTAGCAGATGAATGAATAAAGAAAATCAAGTATATACACATAACAGAAGCTTATTTAGCTATAAGGAAAAATAAAATTAAGGCATTTGGAGGAAAATAAATGGAACTAAAGACAATTATCTTAAGTGAAATAAGCCAATCTCAGAAGGTCAATGACTATGTTTTCTTCCACATGTGGAAGCTAGAGAGGAAAAAGGAAAAGAAAGGTGTGGGGGCAGGTATTTCATGAAAAGCAAAGGGAGATCTGTAAAACGAAGTAAAGGGACCATGGGGTGGAAAGAAAGGGAGGGAAAGGGGAGTGGGGGGAAGGATATTGGCCAAATAATATTACTATATTGTTTGTATATACACATATGTAACAACAAATCCTATCATTATTTACAACTATAATTCACCAATAAAAATATAGAAACAAAAAAGATGTGCTCTTTATCAAATATTCATATATCAGTGAAGAAAAAGTACATTTTACAGTATTAAGTAAAAGAATTAGGATACTCAACTCTATATTAAGATACAATTTGTTATATTCAGTTCTTCCTCTAGTTTTCTAGATTTTATATCTGTCATTTGAATAATTATCCATCCATATATGTAAATGTAAAGGTACAGTTTTGTGGCAATTTCTTGGGAGGTATTACTTTGTTTCTCATTTTTTAAAATTTTTATGTGCTTTCTACTCTTTCTATAAAATTTAGATGTTGGTATTACAATAACCAGAAAAGGAGTGATTTGAGCATATATTTCCATAGCCTTCCTATGAAGCTATATGTGCTACAATATTTCAAGACACATAAAATGTTTTAGTGGTATGTGAGTCCTTTATTTGCTTATCATAAAGGCAAAAGTTATTCACACAAGTTAATTAATATCACCATACTCATAAACTTTGGAAAATATCTAATTGTAAGCAATTGAAAAATGCTTAAATATTGTTTGAATTAATCATGACCTAGAATATTATGCAACCAGTTGAATCACATCGAGAACAGTAATTAATGACTTGGGTGCAAAATCATAATATAATATTAAGAATAAATAAGTACAAACATTATGTGTAGTATAATGTCATATCACATATAAAGAAAACATTTAGGCTTACATAGACTTTACACAACCATGAACTTCTTCCAGTAGGATATATATATTAATAGAGAAGTAATTTCAGTAGAATGGAGCTTTTGAATTGTTCTTTTTATATTTTAAATATTCCACAATGAAATTATGTTGCTATATAATCAATAGAAAAACATAAATGGTACAGAAATTTAGGCTGGGTTTAATATCTTTATTAGGTTTTTTAGTAAAGGGGACAAGAAAAGTGATAGGGTATTTTGTCATTGAGCCTGACATATAATTATGGAAGAAAGAAGAAATAGGAAAATGGAAAATGTAGTTAGCTCCCTGTGAATTTCTTAACTACTAGAATACACACACTAAGCAGCCTTCTGTGGTTGGAAGATAGAGTCATAATTTAGGAATGAGGATGTTGGAAGCTACTTAGAAGTCATTTGACTTCCAGCAGGACTGGATGAGCACAGATACTGTATTGTCTTGTGGCTGAAAGAGCAGCCTGGAGCAAGTAACCCTGAGTAATTTCCATGTGCTGTGTTTATGTTATGGCCTGCTGGAGAGTTTTTCTGTAAGTACTGTCATGAGTCTGAGTGCCAGCAGGCTCCCTGGCCTGATGCATGTTCCTGGATGCCAGATTCGCTGATTAGACATGCAGGGTACATATCGACTTTGATGAGCATCTCACTAACTATGCTATTTCAGCCTTATGTAGCCACCAAGGGGTTCAGGAGAAGAGAGAAATATAAGATCTTCTTGTTTCCCTAATGTCCTAAAAAGAATGCAGGTTGCTGTATTCTTAACTAATTTCCAGGTTTTTATTCTGTAATTTTGAAGTTGAATGAAAGTAAGTGAACAGGAAAAGACTGGAAATAAGAAATAGTGTATTTTTTCCACTTGTTCTGAGTGATAACATAGATTTAATCTTCTTATAAGGCTATTCTATAGTTGAGTGAGAAATCCCCATATAGTTGCAGTAGTCCTTGACATAAAAATCTTCAAAAGCCTTTGAGATAAAATCTGGTTTTAAAAAATGTCTTAGTTTTCATAGCATTATTGTTATTTAATGTCTCAATTCTAGTTTTCTTTTTCATAAAACAAGGCTAATAAGATCTAACTTAAAATCTAACTTTTCATGGACTTTAAAAAAGATTGTTTGGGAAGTGTGATGCAAAACATCCACTATATATATAGTATGGTTAGCTCACAACTTCTCTTCTTTGTTTAATTCAGCTCTGATTTAAGTGGAGAACATGATACTAAGTATCAAAAGCATATATATTCAATTACTAGAAAAGTTGCTTACTGGTTGGGCAATTTTTGGAGGGCATGGGTACCAGAGATTAAACTCAGGAGCATTTGAACACTGAGTCACGTTTCCAGCCCTAGTTGTATTTTATTTAGAGACAGGGTTTTACTGAGTTGCTTAGTGCCTCACTTTTGCTGAGGTTGGCTTTGACTCATGATCCTCCTGCCTCAGTCTCCCAAACCACTGGGATTACAGGAATGCACCACCCCACCCTGCTACTAGTTGGACATTTTTAAACTTCAGCTTAAATTTTGACATTTTTAAAATAGAATAATACTATCTACATTGTCTTAGCTCCTTTGCTGCTATGGCTAAATGACTCAATCAGCCCAGTTGTAGAGGAGAAAAGGTTTATTTGAGGGCTCATGGTTTTAGAGGTCTTAGTCCATAGAAGATGGGCTCCTTTCTTTGGGGCTGGAGGTAAGGCAGAACATCATGGTGGAAGAGAGCAGCAGAAGGAAGCAGCTTGCATCATAAGCAAGCAGAGACAGAGAGAGAGAGAGACTACAATCTCCAGATACAAAATATATACCCCATAGCCACACCTCAATTTCCACCTCCTCTAGTCACACCCTACCACATAAATTAATCCCATCAGGATTAATTCACTGATTGGGTTAAGACTCTTACAACCCAATCATTTCTCCTCTAAACCTTTCTGCATTGTTTCACACAAGAACTTTTGGGGGACACCTCACATCCAAACCGTAAGATACATAAATCAAAGAAAACTGAGAATATTAAATAGATTGCAGGAATTTTTATGCTTAATCTTTAATTTACATGTAACCATCACAAATGTCCCTAAGCAGTTTGTGTTATCAAAGATAGTACATGTATCTCACAAGAACACACAAATGTTAAGATGGAAAAGGCAATATTCAACTTCAACTTTTTCTGACACCAAAGTATCTTTCTACTATTTCAAGTGACTGAGACCTAGAAACCACCCAACTTGCACTTGTATGTGGCTTCATTGCATTGGCTGTGTTTCACTGGATTTGTGTCCATTGTGAAAAACAAAAAGATTCAAACATTTAAAAATCTAACTTAGGCCTGACTCCTGCACCTAGGTTGGTGCCATCACTGATTGGTTGCAGTTGCGAAGCAAGCTGGCAGGTGAGTCAGGCCGCCTACATCGTGGAGGTAAGCAGCGGGCAACTATCCCGCCCAGCCAGCAGGCCAAGGACAGACATCATAACTGAGTGACTCCGCCTGGCCCCTGCACTGAGGTTGGTGCCATCACTGCTTGGTCGCAGTTGCGGAGTGAGCTGGTGGGTGAGTCAGGTCACATGCATCCTGGAGGTAGCAGGCGGGCACCCAATCCACCTGCCTTGCAGAGCTAAGCAGTGGGTAGCCAACCCACCCAACCACCAGGCCAAATACAGACAACATCACTGAACAACCCCAACCGACCACCACACGGAGGTTTGTTGCCATCACAGGGTTAGCCAGAGGCTCCTTTATAGGATGGTGCAGGCATTTTGAATTACTCCTGAGGGCGTGGCTATCATCATTGGAAGGACAACTCCCTTCCTGAGACATCTACAGGAGGCTAGAGGACCTTTGACAAAAACCAGGAGCCAAGAAAAGGAGGTATGAGAGACTCGGGACCAACTCAGAGCCACCAGGGAATATACCCCACCTGAAGGCCACCACCCCAAGAAGGCCAGCTTCCTAGTGGAGCACTGCAATATTAAGTTCCTCCAAGACTTCAGGCTACTGAAGGCTAAGAGGTGAGTTATTGGAAATCTACAGAGACACTATTAGTCAATAGAGGAAATCTGCAATAGCCCAGAGTTTCACTATTAGAGGGGTAGATACCTGAAAGATATGAGAAAACGGGAAGAAAATGTCCCAAAGAAACCTAGATGGTATAGCAATAATATCCAATGACAGCATGGCAGAAGAAATGTCAGAAAGGGAATTCAGAATGTACATAATCAAAACGATCAGAGAAGCAAATGAGGAGATGAAAGAGCAAATGCAGGCATCGAAGGATGAGATGAAAGGGCAAATGCAGGCATTGAATGATTACACCAATCGACAGTTAAAAGAGCAAATACAGGAACCAAAAGATCATTCAATAAACAGTTAGAGATATTGAAAAAAAACCAGACAGAAATCCTTGAAATGAAGGAAATAATAAACCAAATTAAAAACTCCATAGAAAGCATAACCAGTAGGATAGAACACCTGGAAGACAGAACCTCAGATATTGAAGACAAAATATTTAATCTTGAAATCAAAGTTGACCAAACAGAGAAGACGGTAAGAAATCATGAACAGAATCTACAAGACTATGGGATATCATGAAAAGGCCAAATTTAAGAATTATTGGTTTGACGTACGTGGATGAGCCAATGCTCGGGGCATAGATATTTATGATTGTTATGTCTTGCTGATTTATGCTTCCCTTAAGCAGCATGTAATGTCCTTCTTTATCCCTTCTGACTAGTTTTGGTTTGAAGTCCACATTATCTGAGATGAGGATGGATACTCCAGCTTTTTTGCTGTGTCCGTGTGCATGGTATGTTTTTCCCCATCCTTTCACCTTTAGTCTATGGGTGTCTCTTTCTATGAGGTGAGTCTCTTGCAGGCAGCATATTGTTGGATTTTTCTTTTTAATCCAATCTGCCAGTCTGTGTCTTTTGATTGATGAATTCAGGCCATTAACATTCAGGGTTATTATTGTGATATGATTTGTATTCCCAGTCAATTGACTCATATTTGTTTTTGACATGATTTTTTTCTCCTTTATTTGGCTATTCCTTTAGGCTAGCGCCTCCTGTTGCTGATTTGCATCGTTGTTTTTCATCTCTTCCTCATGGAATATTTTGTTGAGAATGTTCTGTAATGCTGGCTTCCTTTTTGTAAATTCCTTTAGCTTTTGTTTATCATGGAAGGATCTTATTTCATCGTCAAATTTGAAGGTAAGTTTTGCTGGGTATAAGATTCTTGGTTGGCATCCGTTTTCTTTCAGGGCTTGGTAAATGTTGTTCCAGGCCCTTCTGACTTTTAGTGTCTGGATTGAAATATCTGCTGATATTCTTATTGGTTTCCCTCTGAATGTAATTTGATTCTTTTCTCTCGCGGCCTTTAAAATTCTGTCTTTATTTTGTATGTTAGGTATTTTCATAATAATGTGCCTTGGTGTGGGTCTGTTGTAATTTTGTATGCTTGGAGTTCTATAAGCCTCTTGTATTTGGTTTTCCATTTCATTCTTCAGATTTGGGAAATTTTCTGATATTATTTCATTGAATAGATTGTTCATTCCTTTGGTTTGTTTCTCTAAGCCTTCCTCAATCCCAATAATTCTTAAATTTGGCCTTTTCATGATATCCCATAATTCTTGTAGATTCTGTTCATGATTTCTTAACATCTTTTCTCTTTGGCCAACTTTGCTTTCGAGATTAAATAATTTGTCTTCAATGTCTGAGGTTCTGTCTTCCAGGTGCTCCATTCTATTGGTTATGCTTTCTATGGAGTTTTTAACTTGGTTTATTGTTTCCTTCTTTTCAAGTATTTCAGTTTGGTTTTTTTTCAGTATCTCTAACTCTTTATTGAAATGATCTCTTGCTTCCCGTATTTGGTCTTTTAACTGTTGATTGGTGCGATCATTTAATGCCTGCATTTGCTCTTTCATCTCCTCCTTCAATGCCTGCATTTGCTCTTTCATCTCCTCATTAGCTTCCCTGATCGTTTTAATTACGTACATTCTGAACTCCCTTTCTGACATTTCTTCTGCTGTGCTGTCATTGGGTTTTATTGATGTAGTATCTAGGTTTGTTTGGGACATTTTCTTCCCTTGTTTTCTCATATTGGTCAGTTGTCAATGGGACCCTGAGATATTGCAGTTTTCCGCTATTGGCTTATAGTGTCCCAGTAGCTTTCCAGTGTATCACCTCCCAGCCTTCAGTAGCATGATGTCTTGGAGGAATCTGATAAAGCAGCGTATCCGAAGAAAACTGCCCCTAGCCCCCTACTGGTTCCACGATTTGGAACTGGCTCTGTGCTGAAATGCTCTCACTGTGGGCCTGCACCGTGCAGCTGGCCGTGTGGAAGGAGCTCACTGCCGGAGTGTGGAAGGCTACCTTGGGAAGACTCTAGCTGCCCTGCCCGGCTCTAATAAGCCACCTCTATCTGGGCCTGCCCCCCGGGCCAAGCTTTACCCAGTGGGCAGACTCACCCATGGCTCTATTTCAGTCCGAGTCTCTCAATGCCTCCCCTTCTTAACTCCTGGGTTCTGCGTTCCCCCTAAAAACTGGAACAAGGCAGGGATGCCCTCTTTCACCACTTCTATTCAACATCGTCCTTGAGACTCTAGCCAGAGCAATCAGACAAACCAAAGAAATTAAAGGGATACGAATAGGAAAAGAAGAACTCAAACTATCCTTGTTCGCTGATGACATGATTATATATTTAGAGGAACCTGGAAATTCCACCAGAAAACTTTTAGAACTCATAAGTGAATTCAGTAAAGTAGCAGGTTACAAGATCAATGCTCATAAATCCAATGCATTTTTATACATAAGTGATGAATCTTCAGAAAGAGAAATTAGGAAAACTACCCCATTCACAATAGCATCGAAAAAAATAAAATACTTGGGAATCAATCTCACAAAAGAGGTGAAAGACCTCTACAATGAGAACTACAGAACACTAAAGAAAGAAATTCAAGAAAACCTTAGAAGATGGAAAGATCTCCCATGTTCCTGGATAGGCAGAATTAATATCGTCAAAATGGCTATACTACCTAAAGTGCTATACAGATTCAATGCAATTCCAATTAAAATCCCAATGATGTACCTTGCATAAATAGAGCAAGCAATTATGAAATTCATCTGGAAGAATAAAAAACCTAGAATAGCTAAAGCAATCCTCAGTAGCAAGAGCGAAGCAGGGGGCATTGCAATACCAGATCTTCAACTCTACTACAAAGCAATAGTAACAAAAACGGCATGGTATTGGTACCAAAATAGACAGGTAGATCAATGGTACAGAATAGAGGACATGGACACAAACCCAAATAAATACAATTTTCTCATACTAGACAAAGGTTCCAAAAATATGCAATGGAGAAAAGATAGCCTCTTCAACAAATGGTGCTGGGAAAACTGGAAAACCATATGCAATAGAATGAAATTAAACCCCTATCTCTCACCCTACACAAAACTCAACTCAAAATGGATCAAGGACCTTGGAATCAGACCAGAGACCCTGCATCTTATAGAAGAAAAAGTAGGTACAAATCTTCAACTTGTTGGCTTAGGATCAGACTTCCTTAACAGGACTCCCATAGCACAAGAAATAAAAGCAAGAATCAACCACTGGGATAGATTCAAACTAAAAAGCTTTCTCTCAGCAAAGGAAACTATCAGAAATGTGAAGAGAGAGCTGACAGAGTGGGAGAATATTTTTGCCAACCATACCTCAGATAGAGCGCTAATTTCCAGAATCTATAAAGAACTCAAAAAACTCTACACCAAGAATACAAATAATCCAATCAACAAATGGGCTAAGGAAATGAACAGACACTTCACAGAAGAAGATGTACAAGTAATCAACAGATATATGAAAAAAATGTTCAACATCCCTAGTAATAAGGGAAATGCAAATCAAAACTACCCTAAGATTTCATCTCACCCCAATTAGAATGGCGATTATCAAGAACACAAGCAACAATAGGTGTTGGCGAGGATGTGCTGAAAAAGGAACACTCATACATTGCTGGTGGGGTTGCAAATTAGTGCAGCCACTCTGGAACGCAGTGTGGAGATTCCTCAGAAAGCTTGGAATGGAAACACCATTTGACCCAGCTATCCCACTCCTTGGCCTATACCCAAAGGACTTAAAATCAGCATACTACAGAGATACAGCCACATCAATGTTCATTGCTGCTCAATTCACCATAGCCAGATTGTCGAACCAACCTAGATGCCCTTCAGTTGATGAATGGATAAAGAAACTGTGGCATATTTATACAATGGAATATTACTCCGCAATGAAGAATGATAAAATTATGGCATTTGTAGGCAAATGGTCGAAATTGGAGAATATCATGCTAAGTGAGATAAGCCAATCTCAAAAAACTAAAGGACGAATGATCTCGCTGATAAGCGGATGAGGACATATAATGGGGGTGGGAGGGGTTAGCTTTAGGTTTAGGGTTAGGTTTAGAGTTAGGCTAAGGAGAGCGGTAAGAATGAAGGAAAGAAGGACTGTATAAAGGGAAAAGGGTGGGAGGGGTGGGGGTAAGGGAAAAAAAAGAAACATCATTACCCTATGTAAACGTAAAAAAATAAAAAAAAAAAAAAGCAAATAATATTGAAAAAAAAAGAATTATTGGGATTGAGGAAGGCTTAGACAAAAAAACCAAAGGAATGAACAATCTATTCAATGAAATGATATCAGAAAATTTCCCAAATCTGAAGAATGAAATGGAAAATCAAGTACAAGAGGCTTATAGGACTCCAAATACACAAAATTATAATAGACTCACACCAATGCACATTGTAATGAAAATACCTAACACAAAAAATAAAGACAGAATTTTAAAGGCTGAGAGAGAAAAGAATCAAATTACATTCAGGGGGAAACCAACACGGATATCAGCAGATTTTTCATTCCAGACTCTAAAAGCTAGAAGGGCCTGGAACAATATTTTTCAAACCCTGAAAGAAAATGGATGCCAAACAAAAAACTTATACCCAGCAAAACTTACCTTCAGATTTGACGACAAAATAAAATCCTTCCATGATAAACAAAAGTTAAAAGAATTTACAAAAAGAAAACCAGCATTGCAGAACATTCTCAGCAAAATATTCCATGAGGAAGAGATGAAAAACAACGAAGTAAATCAGCAAAGGGAGGAACTACCCTAAAGGAACAACCAAATAAAGGAGAAATCAAGCCATGTCAAAAAAAAAAAAAAAAAAAAAAAAAAAAAAGAGCAAAATGATCTGGAATATAAATCATATCTCAATAATAACCCTGAATGTTAATGGCCTGAACTCATCAATCAAAAGACATAGACTGGCAGATTGAATTAAAAAGAAAGATTCAACAATTTGCTGCCTGCAAGAGAATCATCTCATAGAAAAAGATACCCACAGACTAAAGGTGAAAGGATGGGGAAATACATACCATGCACATGGACACAGCAAAAAAGCTAGAGTACCCATCCTAATATCAGATAATGTGGACTTCAAGCCAAAGATAGAAGACATAAAGAAGGACATTTCATACTGGTTAAGGGAAGCATAAATCAGCAAGACATAACAATTATAAATATCTATGCCCAAAAAAGTGGCTCATCCATGTACGTCAAACAAATCCTTCTCAATTCCAGAAAACAAATAGACCACAACACAATAATACTAGGTGATTTTAACACACCTCTCTCACCACTAGACAGATCCTCCAAACAAAAATTTAACAAAGAAACCATAGATCTCAATAACAAAATCAATTGTTTAGACTTAATGGACATTTATATAATATATCATCCAACGAAGAGCGGATACACATTCTTCTCAGTAGCACATGAAACCTTCTCTAAAATAGACTATATTCTATGCCACAAAGCTAATGTTAGCAAATACAAGAAGATAGAGATACTACCTTGTATTCTATCAGATCATAGTGGATTGAAATTAGAAATAAATGACAGAGTACAAACCAGAAACTACTCCAACACCTGGAGATTAAATAATATGCTATTGTATGATGTATGGATAACAGAAGACATCAGGAAGGAAATTTAAAAATTCTTAGAGGTAAATGAGAACAAAGAAACATCATATCAAAATCTATGGGACACTATGAAAGCAGTACTTAGAGGAAAATATATTTCATGGGCTGCATTCAATAAAAGAAGAAAAAAATCAACAAATAAATGACCTAACACTACAGCTCAAAGTCCTAGAAAAAGAAGAACAGAGCAACACCAAAAGTAGAAGACAGGAAATACTTAAAATCAGAGCTGAAATCAATGAAATTGAAACAAAAGAAACAATAGAAAAAATTGACAAAATAGTCGGTTCTTTGAAAAAATAAACAAAATTGATAAACCCTTAGCCACACTAACAAAAAGAAGAAGAGAGAAAACCCAAATTAATAAAATTCGGAATGAACAAGGAAATATCACAACAGACACGATTGAAATACAAAACATAAGTAGAAGCTATTTTGAAAATCTATACTCCAACAAAATAGAAAATCTTGAGGTCATCAACAGGTTTCTAGAGACATATGAATTACCTAAACTGAACCAGGAGGACATACACAATTTAAATAGATCAATTTCAAGTAACAAAATAGAAGTAGTCATCAAAAGCCTACCAACAAAGAAAAGTCCGGGACCAGATAGGTTCTCAGTTGAGTTCCATAAAACCTTTAAAGAAGAACTCATTCAAATACTTCTCAAAGTCTTTCATGAAATAGAAGAGGAGGGAACCCTCCCAAACTCATTCTATGAAGCCAATATCACCCTGATACCTAAATCAGACAGAGACATATTGAGGAAAGAAAATTTCAGACCAATATCCTTAATGAACATCAACGCAAAAATTCTCAACAAAATATTAGAAAATCACATATAAAAACATATTAAAAAGATAATGCACCCTGATCAAGTGGGTTTTATCCCAGGGTTACAAGGTTGGTTCAAAATCCAGAAATCAATAAATGTAATTCATCATATCAATAGGCTTAAAGTCAAGAATCACATGATTATTTTGAAAGATGCAGAAAAAGCATTTGGTAAAATACAGCACCCCTTCATGCTCAAAACACTGGAAAAAATAGGAATAGTGGGAACATTCCTTAACATTGTAAAGGTCATCTACACTAAGCCCATGGCCAATATCATTCTAAATGGTGAAAAACTGAAAGCATTCCCCCTAAAAACTGGAACAAGGCAGGGATGCCCTCTTTCACCACTTTTATTCAACATCGTCCTTGAAACTCTAACCAAAGCAATTAGACACATCAAGGAAATTAAAGGGATACGAATAGGAAAAGAAGAACTCAAACTATCCCTATTTGCTGAAGACATGATTATATATTTAGAGGAACCAGAATATTCTACCAGAAAACTTTTGGAACTCATAAGTGAATTCAGTAAAGTAACAGGATATAAGATCAATGCTCATAAATCCAATGCATTTTTATACATAAGTGATGAAACCTCAGAAAGAGAAGTTAGGAAAACTACTCCATTCACAATAGCTTCGAAAAAAAAAATACTTGGGAATTAATCTAACAAAAGAGGTGAAAGACCTCTACAATGAGAACTACAGAACACTAAAGAAAGAAATTAAAGAAAACCTTAGAAGATGGAAAGATCTCTCAAGTTCTTGGATAGGCAGAACTAATATTGTCAAAATGGTCATACTGCCAAAAGTGCTATACAGATTCAATGCAATTCCAATTAAAATCCCAATGACATACCTTACAGAAATAGAGCAAGCAATCATGAAATTCATCAGGAAGAATAAGAAACCCAGAATAGCTAAAGCAATCCTTAGCAGGAAGAGTGAAGCAGTGGGTATCGCAATACCAGAATTTCAACTATACTACACAGCAATAGTAACAAAAACAGCATGGTATTGGTACCAAAATAGACAGATAGATCAATGGTACAGAATAGAGGACATGGACATGAACCCAAATAAATGCAATTTTCTCATACTAGACAAAGGGACCAAAAATATGCAATGGAGAAAAGATAGCCTCTTCAACAAATGGTGCTGGGAAAACTGGAAATCCATATGCAACAGAATGAAACTAAACCCATATCTCTCACCATGCACAAAAATCAACTCACAATGGATCAAGGACCTGGAAATCTGACCAGAGACCCTGCATCTTATAGAAGAAAAAGTGGGTCCAAATCTTCAACTTGTTGGCTTAGGATTAGACTTCCTTAATAGAACTCCCATAGCACAAGAAATAAAAGTAAGAATCAATAACTGGGATAGAGTCAAACTAAATAGCTGTCTCTCAGCAAAGGAAACTATCAGCAATGGGAAGAGAGAGCCTACAGAGTGGGAGAAAATCTTTGTCACTCATACTTCAGATAGAGCACTAATTTCCAGAATATATAAAGAACTCAAAAAACTCTACATGAAGAATACAAATAACCCAATTGACAAATGGTCTAAGGATAGGAACAGACGCTTCACAGAAGAAGATCTACAAGCAATCAACAAACATATGAAAAAATGTTCACCATCTCTAGTAATAAGAGAAATGCAAATCAAAACTACACTAAGATTCCATCTCACCCCAATTAGAATGGCGATTATCAAGAATACAAGCAACAACAGGTGTTGGCGAGGATGTGGGGAGAAAGGTACACTCATACATTGCTGGTGGGGCTGCAAATTAGTGCAGCCACTCTGGAAAGCAGTGTGGAGATTCCTTAGAAAACTTGGAATGGAACCACCATTTGACCCAGCTATCCCACTCCTTGGCCTATACCCAAAGGACTTAAAATCAGCATACTGCAGAGATACAGCCACAACAAAGTTCGTAGCTGCTCAATTCACAATAACCAGATTGTGGAACCAACCTAGATGCCCCTCAATTGATGAATGGATAAAGAATCTGTGGTATATTTATTCCATGGAATATTACTCAGCCATAAAGAATGATAAAATTATGGCATTTGCAGGCAAATGGATGCAGTTGGAGAATATCATGCTAAGAGGATAAACCAATTTCAAAAAACCAGAGGATGAATGATCTCACTGATAAGTCGATGATGACACATATAGTGGGTGGGAAGGGGGAAAGAATGGAGGAAGGAGGGACTCCATAGATGTATAAGAGGGGTGGGAAGGGTGGGGGGGAGAAAAAAAATAACAGAATGAATCAAAAACTATTACCCTAGGTAAATGTATGATTACACAAATGGTATGTCTCTACTTCATGTACATTGAAACAAGATGTATCTCATTTGTTTACAATAAAAATGAATTAAAAAAAAATAAAAAAAAAGTAAAAATGTAACTTAAAACCAGACATGGTTGTGCACTCCTGTAGTGACAGCTACTTGGTAGGCTGAGGCAAGAGAATCACAAATTCAAGGCCAACCTCAACAACTTAGTAAGGTCCTAAGCAAAACTAACAAAAAATAAAAATAGAAAACAATAAAAGCCTAACTTGAAAACTACCAGATTATATGTCATCAAAAAACCTATTCTCTTGAAAATAAATACATGGAAGGACAATGAATAGTCAGTATGTCAGAATAAACAACAGATCAGTAAGTAAACAAATACTGAAAACTACAAATGTTGATCTGAAAGATGTGTTGTCCATGAATGGATAGATGAGGCATATTTTGGGACAATTGTTTATACTGTTATTTACAATAAAATCAAGCACTTAGATTAAAAAATCACAAGTGAAGATTACTTAAACTCTTTGAATGGGTCTAAGAGAGTAGTAGCCAGCTTATTAAGTAAATATATTAGCATCAAGAAGAAGGGATGCAATCAACAAATTGTAAGGCAGAAGCCCCAGGAGCACCAACAAACCAAGAAAACTAGGAAGAAGAATTAAGAAGAATCATCAAAATCAAATACTCAACAAAGTTACTGATGCAAGTAAAGTTTGAGTTTTGCCCATAAAACCAGATGATTCATATGTAGATAATTGAACCACCAGATAGAGGAAGGATGCATCTCTAGGGAACTCGAGGATTAGAACTAGAATTTGAAGGCTGGAAGCAAAGATTTCATTACATCTTCTGGTTCCTTTACTCATTCATTCAATGATTTACTCAATATTCATTTATAACAGGAATTAAGTAACTGGTGAAAGAAATACTACAGACAAGTCAAAATGACTTTCTGAGACTATTGTTTATAATATAAAAATCAGTATTCAGAAAAGGATAAAACATAGTAAAACAGATTAAAATTAATTTTGGGAAAAGATCCATTATTATAATGAGAGAATTTTAAAGGGACATGTGTGCTCTTCCTCTTTCGGTAAGCAAGCTGAGGAGAAAATGGTTCACTTTTCCCTTGAACCTTGGAAACCCCACAAAATCATATACATCAAGAAGCTCAAATCCTGTTCACCATAAAGATATCACAATAAAGACATACATAAAACTTCACATATATGACTAAAATGCCACAAACTGTCTGATATCACTTTACAGAAGCAATGTGTGCCACTCCAACAGTAAAATGGCGGAGTTGACTGGTGTGCTTAGGACAAACACTGGGGCTGGACACAAGGTTAGTGACCTCAAAAACTGAAGTTTTGCTGCACATGCTTAAAAAATAGAAACCAATACTGAATTTAAGGATTTAGATGTAGATTCTCTAGTCTTTAATCATATATTCAGGTGAACAAAACATACAAGTTGTACTTCCATAATTCTATATAGCACACATTCATATTAATGCATAAAGGGGCTCCCCAGTCATGCTGAGATGATCTTTACTGAAAAGAAACAGATCATTCCTAAAGCAGACTTGCACAGAAGAAAAAGATAACTGAGGACATAAAAAATTAAGGCATAAGAATAAATTAAGCACAAAATAATTTCAAATAAAAGTAAAAAACAACAGACGGGTGTGCTTGCAGTTTCACAGGGTGCTTAGTTAATCAAGAAATCAAGATTCTATGAAGAAAAACCTGTGTTAATCTCGAATCCTCTGCATCTCCATTATTACTACCCTAGATGTATTCTCCCCCTTGGATGATTGAAATTACCCTTCTGGTCTGTATGATTCCATGCAACATCCGACTATTTCTTTTCCATGGGAAGCATGTTGCTCTTAAAAACTCTGATATAAGCATCCAGTGTCATACTGTACTACCAAAATTTTCAGCAGTAAGTCCTAGTACTTCTCAAACCCCACCTCAAGCCATTGCCCCCATCCATCAATATTAGCCCATGGGCTTTTGTCTATTTCTTAGACACCTCAAATACACCTAACCTTAAGGATTTTGTACAGCTATTTCTGTTTAGTCAAATTTCCCTCCTCTGATCTTTCTTTGGAGAACTCATTCCTACCACTCATCTAAATTGAAATTGTAATTTTTACTAATCAATATATTTTTAACATTTACACATAAAATATAAAAGGATACATATTAACATGATACAATGTAATGTTTTTATGCATGTGTACATTGTATCAAGTTTAAATCAGGAGAAACCTATTTACATCCTCGAACTCTATCATTTCTTTATCGTGAAAACTCAAAATTCTTCCTCTTTTTGAAATATTCAGCATATTATATAGAACATAATTGTTAACTGTAGTCACTCTAAAAACCCCTCTTCAGAACGTCTTGCTCCTATCTAAACATAACTTAGTACCCATTGACCAATCTTTCCTTCTCCCTTCCTCTGCCCAGGCTTCCAGTAACCACCATTCTAGTCTGGAC
Organism: Sciurus carolinensis; assembly: GCF_902686445.1. NCBI lineage: Eukaryota > Metazoa > Chordata > Mammalia > Rodentia > Sciuridae > Sciurus > Sciurus carolinensis. The sequence continues at coordinate 90,082,023 of NC_062218.1, read as the reverse complement.
TCCTATGAAATCGAGTTCTTCCAGATTCCACAGATGAGTGAGAACATGCAGTACTGACTCTTATGGTTTGGATGTAAGGTATCTCACAAGTCCTGCATGTGAGACAATGCAGGAAGGTTTGGAGGAGAAATGATTGGGTTGTAAGAGTTTTAAGCCAATCAGTGAATTAATCCCTGATGGGATTAATTGAAGTGATAGAGTGTGGAAGAGGTGGGAATTGGGGCATGGCTATGGGATATATATTTTGCATCTGGAGAGTGGAGTCTCTGCTTCCTGATGATGTGAGCTGCTTCTCTCTGCCATATTCCTCCACCATGATGTTCAGCCTCACCTCCAGCCCTGAGGAGTGGAGCCAGCGGTTTATGGATTGAGACCTCTGAAACAGTGATCCCTCAAACAAAACTTTCCTCCTCTATATTTGTGCTGGACAGATCATTTAGTAAGAGCAGCAAAAAATCTGACTAAAACACTGACTCTCCGTGCATGGCTTCTTTTACTTAATGTAATGATCTCCAGTTCCTTGCAGGTTGCCACAAATGATAGGATTTCATTCTTTTTTGTGGCCAAATAGCTTTCTATTATTTGTATGTACCACATTTTCTTTACTCATAACTTGATGGATACATTGGTTATTTCATTTCATGAGTATTGGGACCACCAATCCGAGCTAGCTCTTCATATAATTCCTATTCATCATTGTTAACTTTATGCTGGAGAGATGAAATTAAGGTTTGAGTCTTTCATTAAATCATGGTAAACTTTATGATTCAATGTTTACATACACATATCCTATGTTACAGGTTGGTATACGTAACATACATATTTCACATATATACATTTATATAAAATAAAATCTAATTGGTGATGTTATTTCCATTCCAAAATAATAGAAAAGAGGGTCACAGATCATACCTATTTGTTATGATTACTATTAGAGGTCCCCAAAATATATTAAATGAACCATCCTTATCTAAGCATTATCAAAATTTTGACCTAAATAAGTGGAATTAACTCTTGAAAGCATCGTCAAGACATAGTGAGACAGGGTTTTTGTCTAAGTAGCATCATTGGGAAGACAACTCACATTAGAGTTAGTGCAGAGAGAAGGAAAGAAGGATGAAATGTTATGCATGTACTATACATGTTTTCATTTAATCCTCAAGAGATCTCTGGAATATTTTAAAGCACTTTATCTTTGTTTATCAAATAATGGAACTGTATCCCAAGAAAATGAATGGCAACCTTCGTGATTATATTATGCACATCTAATTCAAAATGTCTTTACAAATAACCAGATGAGAATCATATTTGAAAATTCATTTTAACAACAACAAAAAAAAAAAAAGAAAAAAAAACACTTCCTTAAAACCAAACTCTTACATGGGAACCCAACATGTAAAGAGGGAAAAAAGTGAAGCTCCTTCTCTACGGCCTTCATGACCAACAGACTGTCTCTACATGGATAACTTATGTTCCTTGTATGCTTTCTTATATTTGCGTGGGATTAAAGTTATGTTTTCAAGGTTTTGATATCAGTCTGTTTTAAGAAGCTACCCTTCCTTCCTTAACTCTGTATATTCCTCTGCTGATTTCATTGGGGTCTCACAATTCATCGGAAGGAATCACAGGGACACAGATATTTTTGAAAGGAGATACATTTTTAAGCTGTATTTCGTCAGTTTTGCTTGAGTTATATGTTCAGTTGGAATACTTTACGTGGACTGATGGAGGAGGTGCTACATGATTATGGATTTTATAGTTAATCTTCAGAGAGTATTGTAATTTCAAAATCCATACAACATCTGAATACTGATAATAGATATATAAAGGTATATAAGTTAGATACATAAGTACATCCATATATGAATGCATACATGCATGTGTACATTGACAGTCCACTATCCTTTCTTTTATTTATGTTCCCTGCTTATCACCATTATATTCCATTTTCCAAAATTGCCAGTCACTGACACAAATAAAAAATTGGCACATGAGGAAGATTCACCTCCTGTAACAAGTAAGAGGAATGCTGGCCACAAAGTATCACCTCGCATGAGCAGTTCCATTGTGACATGTGCAATTAGGGCAGGGTTTTCTGTATTATGCATCGAACGCAGCAGTTAAGATTGAATCCCAGCAGTGACCCACAAAGATTGTTTGGGGTATAGTGACTTCCTGTGAGATGGTCAGGGACACTGATGTTCCTGCTCCTGTCACAGCACTAGTTGTTGCCTATTCACAGCCATTTTCCTCACTCTACACAGGCCTCTCAGGTCTCATGATTGCTGGCCATTAGCCAGTCCCAAAACATCTCTTCAGGGATCCCCCCAAATTATCTGATTACTATGCCATTCCAAATAAGAAACACTAACTTTGCAATAACAACACAAACATCCAGAGAACTAACACTATGTTCTCATGTGTTAAAGATAATTTATCCTGACTGCAACCAAGGAGAATTTCAGACTCCTTTTTCACTTGAATACTGGGAGTGGGGGGACATTTTCTGGAAAGAGATCACGGTGCTATCTTCCTCTTTAAATTTCATGAAGTTCCTATAAAATTAATTCTCTTCCAAATCCCACCCCACTTCTAAGTCCTTCCTTAGGAACTGGACTGGGAGAATACCTTTAATTCAGAGCTTAACTGTTCTGCTCCAAGGACAGTTCAGTGGTATGCTCACCCTATATCCAGAATAGTATTTCATTATTTCAGGACCATTTTCTCCTGGGCATTCTGGAAGACATGGAGAGTGTGATTCATACCCAGCATTTTTTCCTTTTACCACACTGTTGATAGGACCATAAATTCATGTGGTAAATTCTTATACTTGAACATGTTTTTCACAGTCAGTATAATTATAATTTATAAAAGCAATGATCAACCTTGTACTCTGCTCACAAAACACATCTTGTTTTATGTAATCATAAACATTTTTAGATAGTTATATTCTTTATACAATTGTCTAAATTTTCTATTTGCCGTAGATGACAAAACTCATTCTTAACTTATGGTCAACACAGCATACTAATATTAATAGCTCAGTCCTCTTATAATGAGGTAAAGTTCTTCAAATTGTTACTTTAAAAAATTGAAAGATTCAGGTAGTAAAAACAAGAATCTCTTAAAAATCACTAAATAACTACTTTCCTTCATCATTTTCTGTGTACTGTCTGGAAAATTTGTCTCCACTCTGTTATACCACACTGTAGTGTCATAAGCAATCACAGACAAAGACTCAATATGTTTGAAATTTACTGTCATCTGAAGTTCTTTCATTACATAGTTCATTACATTTTTTCTCTAACAGAACATGACTGAAACCCCTTTAGGGGAGTCCCTTAGGTTTACATTTCAGTAAATGAAGCTATTTATGTTAAGGTGTTGGAGAATCATCAGAATACAGGAAATTTTCAAAGACAGAGGTTCAGGGAAAAAAGGAAATAGCAAAAACAAAATAACAGCTCCCCACTAGCATCTCAGTTACTCAGAAAACCAACTTTTCTTTATGATAAAACATCATAGCATCAGGTTACATTTTTTTTTCTACGTGTCTTCTGTCCTATTTGACTTATGAATGAATTAAACAATTAGCTGGAAGTTTTTTCCTCAGATATGATGTTTTGACAAAACAGGGAAATAAGTAGTAAGTATGTACAGTAGCAGAACATGAGAAATACAATCCTTTGAAAACCTTCAGAATATCTAAAGCCAAATGGTTCTTTGACAGAAAAGAAGGAAAATTCTAAACATTTCCGTATCAAGAAGGTTCATTAACAATTTAGTAAATGATTGAGTTAGGCAACGATTTAGGCCTAGATTCTGTTTCAACTTGGCATCTTTTTTTTTACATTTACTGGATTATTAATACAAACACACACACACACACACACACACACACACACACATACAAACATACATGTAACTTTGAGAAACATTCTCCTTTTTTAGAGAATAAAAGGGTGGTATTCTACAATCACGTCTTGGAAACCTATTTTCTGTAGTGGGCTTTCTTTGAATCACAGATACTTTTAATTATGATAGCCATGCAAGCTAGAAAAGCTTCAAGCTGGCTCCTTTTCAGTTTTTCTCTCCACTAACATGTAGTGATTCATAAAGTTTTCCATGCAACATTCAAAACCCCTTTCCTCATTCATTTTAGCTGTCACTGACTCAGTCGGGCCCTCACTATTCTGACTCTGATTCTGACCCACTGCAATAGTTTCCTAATTCTGTTTTACATCTAATTCTGGTTTCTCTTCATTCCACTCCAAACTTTATACACAGCTCCAAGTCATGTTATCATAATTTGGATTTTAAACAGGTAAGCCAGTACTTTCAGACTTAGTCTCCTCAACTCCTTTAGTTGAAAGTTCAAACTATGGTTACTATTTTACACAGAATATATATACTGTAGTGCCAAGGCTTTTGCAGTTCATTTCTGGGTTTACACTATTAGGTCCCAAATTCTCTTTTCTTTGGTTTCTCAATAAACTCTTCTGGGAAATTAGCTACTCATCATTATTGAGGCAGCCTTAAAATTACCATTAGTGCTGAAATTAGGGAGGACATCATGGCTGGAATACTAGTTTTTTCTCTTTGTCATATATATTGCCATATATATATGTATATATATATATAAAAGCAAGTCTCTCTCTCTCTCTCTCTCTCTCTCTCTCTCTCTCTCACACACACACACACACACACACTCACCACACACACATCAGTACAATGAAGTGTCTTCCTAAGGAGGTAATCGAAGGTTTCTGTTTTAGCTGTTAATTCATCATGGAAAAGGATAACATTTTATTCATTCTTTAGTACCAAAGATTGTTCAAACAATGTATTAAATAAAGCATTTAGAGAGCAAGTGTGCCTGCAAGAAATGCACCATACAGGAGAAACTTCCTGTTAGAGTTTAGATGTGGTGTCCCACAAAAGCTCATGAGTGAGACAATGCAAGAAGGTTCGGAAGAGAAATGATTGGGTTATACCCTTACCTCATCTGTGAATTAATCCCTGAGGCAAGTGGGTGTGACTGGAGAAAGACGATCATTGGGGGCATGGTTATGGGGTATGTATTTTGTATCTCCTGAGGGAAGACTTTCTGCTTCCCCATCATGTGAGCTGGTTCCCCTGCCACGCTCTTCTGCCATGATGTTCTACCTCACCTGGAGCCCTGAAGAATGGAGCCAGCTTCTGTGGACTAAGACCTCTGAAGCTCTCAAACAAACCTTGCCTCCTCTACGGTTGTGCTGGTCAGATCATTTAGTCACAGAAACAAAAAAACTGACTAAAAAACTGCTTCAACTTTATTTTCTGTCCCAGAAACAAGAAAAGGAGACTGAAGAATAGTATAAAGGATGCTGATTTTGATACAGACAATCCCAGATCCTGTGTCAAGAGCTATTTAGTTTTGTGATATTGGTAAAGGTATTAAATTTCTGAGTTTCATTGCTTAACCTGTGAAATGGGGATAAAAGCACTTACTTATTATGGTTTCCAAAATATTTTTTAGTAATCAGTGAATGGTAGCAATTATCATTATTTTTAATAATTTTTAAATGATCCGTTTCAATTTAAATTTTATCTTCGGAGAGTTTGTATATGAAATAATAATTTTTAAAGAGTATAATTTAAAAAATTATTTCTTATTTGGGAAAACCAATTTAAAGATTCCAACATTCTATATAGATCTTATAGATGTTTTTAAACATTTGTTTGATTTATTGTTTATTTTTTTATTATTTGTCCTAAAAAAAGAGAAAGCTTAAAAATTATAATTTGAATGCAGTAAATGTATCCTTATTATGTAGAAAGAAGAGGACAAATTAAACTTTAATTAAAATTTCCTGGTATATTTCTATCAAAAACAAGTGGATTTGTCTCTTAACTTTTTATTGGCTGCCAACAGTATTTTTCTATTACTTTCTTATTGCTTTTGTTTAAAGATTTCTGCTTAACAGCATTTCCCCTTAAGCATATTTTCATAATTATTCTTAATTATCGTGATTACAATTATTCTTCAGAAGTGAAAGACTTTTATGGCATTTCATTATTACAGATTGTTTAATATAAAGATGACAAAGGAGTATAGCATGTATCTTGACTCAATTGTTTGAGAATAGGGTATAAAATTTTGTACATAAAACCATCACAATTAATAAAATGATATTCACAAAAAATATAAATGTGATTAGTCCTGATCCTTTCAATATCTCAATCAGAAGACATATTTTAACATAAATTCAAATAACCCTCTTAGGTAGACTCTGACTATAATAAATAAAGTACATAATAAGGTTTCTTTTTAGATGATGTGTGTCCAATTGGAATTAAAAACATTTGTTGACTTCACACAACAAAAGTGTTTTCATGGAATATAAAATCTCAATTAGTTATTAACATTCTCTTTCTCGAAGACAAAACAAATTAATAAAGCTTTTCATCATTTCTTTTTGTTCCTTTCCCCAAATATTTCTAGTGACCTCATGGAGAAACAGTTTATGACCAGAAAAAGTAAAATGCATTTGATATGAATAAATTAATAATTCTCTTCTGTCGATAAATAAAACTCACAGGAAACTCAGAAAGGATAATATTTTCATTTGGATTGAAAGTATATTTTTATAGGAAGCTAAACTAAATGTTATACCCATTCTCCAGCTGAAGTCTTTTATTTCTGTGAAAATAACATAAAAGTTTATTTTTTAAAAGAATACTTACATTTGGTGTGCATTGGCTTTTAGTCTGAATTATTTGAAAACCTTACATAGTTTTAGTGTGACTAATCAGTGGGTGAATCAAAACATTTACTTAAATAGAAGGCGAAGTGTGACACAAGTACTGCACCAGCTTTCATTTGTCAAAACATATCCTTTGGTAGGCTACAATAGTATCTGGCCTACATCATTAGTAACCTACATTTTTCTTCAAATTTTAAATCTTGATGAGGCAGAAAAACATTGTTTTGTTTGGAGACTAGTCATATGATGTTCACAAAAGTGGAAGCGATACTGAAAAGAATGTTAATAGCTTTGAGCTCTGAAAGAAGCTAAAATTGTTTGCTCCTTGCTTCAATTTTTTTGCAGTATAATTGTCTAATAAAATTATATAACTCTCATTTCAAAGTTTGCATTTGCATTAGCCTTATGAAGCCTTATGAAATTTGTAGTTATTTACTTTGAATTACATCCTTATGTGATAATATTCTATCAGTGAAATGCCTACCTAAATTAAAAAAGATTATACGAGTAGTTCAATGAGTAGAGGAAATTACTCCATAGCATTCTAGGTGGGTAATATATTGACATATTTAAAGACATGATAACTTCAGGCTTATAGTTCATTTTTAGAAATTATATTTTCACATTTTCACCACCATTTAAGGTAAGATAGTTGACAAGCTAAAAACATAAAACCTCTTTTCTAAAAAGGGCTCTTTTTGTGCAGTCTATTAAGAATTAAATGATCTTTACTTCAATACAGATTAATTGCATTAGCCATAGACAAAGTAATATTTTTTTTTCTCAAGAACAAGAAATAGGGAATTCAGGGTATCTTTTCCTAACCAACCAAAAAAAATAAACTGTTGACTTAGAGTTAGCATCTAAGAACACAAAATAAATTGCTCTAACTTGTAAAGGACTTTGAAAGTAGTCTAAAGAGAATGCAAGACTAGCACCGTCTCCGCCAATCATGTTGATTATAGTCATTAGATGTGCATATGCACAAGCACGAACACACATAGGCACACACTTCTTTAGCCAGCATGCTCCAGTGCAGGATATAACTTATAATCAATATTGCATTCATTCTATTTGCTTTGTGCCTTTGCCTGTACAGTCATTAAATAATTTTGACTATTATGCTTTCTCATACGTATGTGTGAGTGTCTGAAAACAATCACATACTGTAAAAAGTCTTTGTATTTAACTGATAATGAATGGGAATTGAGACTCCACCTCAAGGTATATCTCTTACAGTGCCAGTAATACAAATGTAATGAACTTGCTATTAAACATGGTGTGCTGACAAGATATGCTTAGGTTCTCTTGATAACTCAGTCAAATGACAAGTGTAGGCTGACAAGAACAAAGGGAAGACAACAGAAAGACAGATATATCGGAAACATTTTGAAAAAGTGACAACTAGATGGAGGAGTGATAACTGACATGGCAGACCGTAAAAAGTGAACCATGAGTACCTGCAAAGAGGGATTCTGATGAGAGCAAAATCAGCTTCCAGTAAGAATCCAGAAATAGTGGTACACAGCTGCATCTCAGATGGCATGGTGGAGGCAAGGTTTTTACAATTCATGAGTTGGTCGGAAGATCACATGTTCAATGGTTACTTCTCCCAGAAACTCTAGCCAACTTAACACCAACAGCACTACATCAATATTCTTGAAAACCCCTCCTGAACAAGTTTTTACCTAATGAAAAGTTGCTATCTAATTTGAAAAGATAGAAAGACTGAAACTTTCTAAGCTCATTAAGAAAGTTTCCAGAAAGAGGTCAGGCAGAAGAGCAGAATGAAAAATAAGGTGATCAGAAAAAGATGATCATTCTGATTTAGTGAGGTCATCTGACATGTCTGCATTAGTTGAGAAACACCAGTAGCCAGAGGAACTAAAAAGTGAGTCACACAGAAATCTTTCCATAAAATCTCCATCTACATTAATGCCGACCGTTTGACAAGACATTCATGTGTGCAAGGTCATATATGTAAAATCATTTATACTAAACACTAAAACCAACATTTTAGTGGCTCATTCTTAAGTATGAATAACAAATTAAGTTGGTTAATTATCAACCAATATTTGAGGGAAACCTCCAAAATAAAAGATAGAGACATCAATGAAGAAAAGAGACAACTTTATTAGAACATGGAAAGTGCTACCGCATAATATCTTTAAAAGTATATTTAATACCAGCTGGGTGAAGTATCTCACATAAGGTGAGGCAGGATAATCACAAGTCCAAGGCCAGCCTGGGCCATTTAGCAAGAACTTTTCTCAAAATAGAACATAAAAAAGAATTGGGATGTAGCTCAGTAGAGAAGCATCCCTTTTTTTACCCAGTACTGTGATTATATATAGACAGACAGATATATTTGACACCCTAGAAGAGACAAAAGATGACATTACTAAACCTATGAAAAAGTATTACAATTCACACAAAAGATGAAGAATTTGAGGTAGCCCATTTTTACATTTAAAACAAAATATAAAATGTTTTAAAAAATCAGTGGAGAGGTTAGTTAATATACTTTATAGTGTCTCTAATAGTTGGAATAGAGATAGCAAAATAAGAGTAGTTAAGTTCTAAAGCTCCACTATTTTGTTAAAAAAACACTTAAGAAAGAAAAACAAAGGACATAAAGGTAAACATAGAGAATAATCCCAGAAATGAAAAAAAAAAAAAAATCTTCTGAAAAGTTCACAAAAGAGCAACCTACACTTGATGTCCGGGTCTTTTCACTATTGTAGTGATCCTGAAAGAACAACAAAGCTAAAAATGAGGAAGAGATGGAGTTCATGAACCACATGATGAATCAAAGAGTTTCATTGTTAAAAATAGCTACAGATTGTTTGTTGAAGTAGTTTTTTTCATTAATTTTGTTCATGTTTCATTAATATATTTAAATAAATGTTTTAACGTCCATGTCTGGCAATTCCAACATTATGTGGCTATTGAAGGTTTCCTTCCTTAAGTGATTTTCTTTTTCCTGCTTCCTCATGTATTTTATTGCTTTTTCTAACATAAAAATAACTAGATATTGAAATCAAAATGCTTTCTGTCCATTATTTTTTCCTTTTCATGTAAAGTAGATAACCTATAAGACTGATCACAGTGATTCAATCAGAAATTAAACCAGTTAGGTACTAGGTAGTCAATTTGGGTCTTTTCAGTTTAATTTTCTTTTAAGTATGCTCTTTCATTACAGGATTCTATACCTAGGTGAACTTTGGAATTTAAACTCCAAGAGAATACAAAAGAGCTCACTGACTTTCTAGCATAGCCACCAGTCTCAAGTACTAACAACTTACCAGGTAACCACTGTGGAGGAGAAATTATCATCCAGCAATTCTTTATTCTCCATATAGAGCTTCCCCAGATTTAATCCTTCACACCAACTCCTATGCGTTAAATGTTCCAGGAGTGCCTCCTTAACTCAGCAGAATATTTCTTTTTACAAGAATCTTTTCAGAAACTTTTCTTATTGCAAGCTTGATTCTTTAACTGGAGCTCCAATATAACTCCTACTGAGGAAGAGAAATGACTGCCGAAAATCTATTTACTTAAGACATTTTTTCTGGGCAATTTCTTATTTATTCTTTTGAGATAAACATAACAGTATAGTGTATTTTAACATATTATACATACATAGAGTATAACTTATTCTAATTAGGATCCCATTATTATAGTTGTACATGATGTGGATTTTCACTGTATTTGATTAAGAAACTTATGTTCCATTAATTCTACTATCTTTCCTATTCCCATTCACTGTCTCTTGCCTTCACTCCACTTTTTCTAATCCAAAGAACTTTTATTCCACCCCCTTATGGTGTTAGCATCCACATATCAATAATAACATTTAGCCTTTGACTATGGAACTGGTTTATTTCACTTACATGATAGTCTCCTTCCATCCACTTACCAACAAATGCCATAAGTTTGTTCTTTTTTATGACTAAATAATATTCCACTGTGTATATGTACCACATTTTCTTTGTCCTTTCATCTGTTGAAAGGTACATGACTTGGTTCCACAGCTATGCTATTGTGAATTGAGCTGCTATAAACATTGATGTGACTGCACCACTGTAGTATGCTTACTATAAGTCCTTTGGGTATAAACCAAGAAGTGGGATAGCTAGAGCAAATGGTGGTTCCATTCCAATCTTTCTGAGAAATCTCCATATTGCCTGCTTTCTAGAGTTCTGTACCAATTTGCAATCCCACCAGTAATATGGACTTGAAAGTTTCCTCCCACATCCTTGCCAACATTTATAATTTCTTGTACTCTTTATAATCGCCATTCTGACTGGAGTAAGATGGAATCTTAGTGTACTTTCAATTTGCATTTCTTTAATTGCTAGAGATATTGAACATATTTTTGATATATTTGTTAACCATTTGTATTTCTTTTCTATCAAATGCCTCCTCAATTCCTTTGCCTCTTTATTGACTGGATCTTTTACACAATTAAATTTGTGTAGTTTATGCCTTTTTCCTTAATAATTGTAATGGGAAAATTAATGGGTCACTGTAATATTCTACATCTGACTGGAAACACAGCCTACATGAAAATCACCCATGTTATGTTAATTTGCTGCAGTCTGAGGATTTGTTAGTTAGGCTGTATAGATTTAACTTAACTTACAGAATACAAATTTCATATAAACTTTTGTCAAGAGCTATAGTGAAGAGAGAAATTAGGAGGATAACGTAATTAAAAGATAACTAAGATAACTAATTAAAACTAATAAAAAATTTAAAAATGTGTAAAATAGAGAGAGGAAGAAGGGAAAATTGGAGATTCCATCAAAATACAAGAAAGGTCTGTAGTCTAGATGAAGGAGATTAAGAGGAGAGAGGAGATTCTGGATAAGGGACAACAGTGGAATAAATTTGACCTGACATTCCTATGTACATTTATGGATATACCACAGTGAATCTCACCATCAGGTATATTCAAAAGATGTTAACTGACAATTAAATAAATATATGAATGAATAAAATATAAGTAAATAGCAGAAAGATCAGTACAGTAGAAGGAAAGGAACAGGGGAGAGAGGAATGGAGGGCAAGGGCAAAAACTGAGGACCAAACTAGTGCAAATTATAGACCATGATTTTACAATTATGTCAAAATGAATCATAATGTTATGTCTAAGTAAAAAGAATCAATAAAAAGGAAAAAAAAACTGAAAAAATAAGAGTAAGTGTTATCTTCAACAAATGAGAATATAGAGAATGGAGATAGGTAAATCAATCAAGATGGTTGGAGAAATAATGCAAGTAAAGACAAGGAAAGACAGTAGAAAGAGTGTCAAGAGAATTTGTGGAATATTCAGAAGAAGGAAATTTTACTTCCTTTTGGGGTTATTAATAAAATGGTTCAAGGATATTTCTGCAGTCAAACTGGAATCAAGGGTATATTATTTCAATGTTGAGAAATGAACTTCCACACTCAAAGAACATGTTGAGTACAAGCAAGGTGTTCAGAGGTGTATGAAGAAGACTCTGGGGAGCATGTTGCATATGGGACATGTAGGGAGTCATTGCCATATTGTGAGTATGAAAAGAGAGAGTTGTAATAATATTAGAAGTCTCTGAATGGTAGTAAAGACAAGTGTCTCTGTTACAGAAGAGTTTGATAGAAAGAAACAGAATTTAGCAAGATTAGTTAATTTGTTCACAGCTAAAATATTGAAATAAGATTTTATTTGAGTATGGAGCTATATTTTACTGCTGAGTAACAAAATCAATAAAAAATTATAGTTGTAAACACACAAAGAATGTCTAAAAAAGTAAAAAAGAATTTGTATATTGAAGTTCAGCAATGGGTCAAAAATGTGGTATGTTGGGCTAAATAATTCAGTAATAGGGAAAAAAAGAAGGAAAAAAGAAAGAATGAAAGAAGAAGGGAGGGAGGAAAAAAGGAGAGGAGAGGATCTAGAAGAAATGAAATATGGTGAGGAAGGAAATAGGAAGTAGGGTGAGGAAAGAGTGGAGAAAGGGACGAAAGGAGGGAGGGAGGGAGGGAGGGAGGGAGGGAGGAAGGAAGGAAGGGACTACTGCTTAAATAAAGAGGATGGAAGAAATAAGCCAGAACTGAGTAAAGAAGAACCCTAATTTAGTTTCAGTATCAGAACCAGGTTTGTTAAATAAAATGCGTTTAAATAACCTGAACAAAATAGCTGGTTCTTTGAGATCTCATAATATATAACCCTACAAATGAAGATGAAAGTTCTATACTATTTAAATTTCATAATAAAATGCATCAAGGGGAAAGGAAATACCACAAAAGACACTATCAGATTGCAAATTCTTCTGCCCAAAGAAAGTGACATGCAAATAAATTCTCTTCTGAAGCAAAAGAAAACTCAAACAAAGGGAATGCAGCTGATTATCTTTTTCTGGGAATTTCATCAAAACTTGGCATTTTGGGGTTTGTGGTTAAAATGATACATTGCTTGTCTCCCTGTTTTGCCTATATTTACTCCAGTTTTCCTCTAATTATCACTTAAGTAACCATGGTCATCTATTTTAATGGTTTTTCAACTCCAAGAAGAGGAAAAGCAGAAAAACTTAATAATGGTTCAATCATATATTTCGTTAACACAAGAAACAACAGGGCAAGGAAACGTTTCAGCATGAAGAGTGTACAGGCCAAGCCACATCCTAACTCTTCTGTGTTGAGCTAAGGGACTGTGCTTAACTGGTATTGATGGTGACCTAGAATATCAAGCTGCTCCCAGTGCATTGCCTTCAACTAAACACATGCATCCTATCATGCTGAGAGTTCATGGAGTTCCATTTTCAATCTACCTTCTTTGAGTCTGTCAAACAGAATTGGTTATTAAGTATCCCACAGAGCCCTTTCTTGATATTATGTAATTACAATGCATTATAGAAATAATGCTCTTATGGGCTGTGATTAAGATCTTACATAAAAACACATTTAATACATTTTTAAACTTCCAGAATATCTCACAATGTTGTGAATTCACCATTGCAGAATGATTTGTTCAAAAAGAAAAGTGTAGAAATTCTGTGATGAGCCATGTATGTAAAAATGCCACTTAGAAACTGATGTGAAGAAAGGCCAAGCACAAGCTCACAATGAGAAAAATGAGTACACCTTTTTTATTAGAGACTTGGAAACAGTCTGTGCCTGATCTGGAAGCAGATTATTTATGGGTTACTCCTATATATTTTCTTATCTAAAGACAAATACATATATTAATATCATAGTTTCGTAATCTGTTAAATATAAAAATAGCAAATGAATAAGCTAAATATATGAATTGAAATAAATAAGAAATAATTTTCACTTAAAGAAACCTCAGTGGGAATGTGAAAATAGAAGCTAGAATACGCCTTTGCATGAAACTTTAAGAATGATATAGAAACAGCCAAAGCAGTCACAGGCTTAGGAAAAATGTCCCCTTTTTATTTTAAATAAAATATATACCTTTATACTCCAATCCTCTTAAGTATTTAAATCTGATGGCACATTAGAAATGCCTACATTTTTAAATCATCAAGTTCATGCCTCACCCTAAATTCTGATATAATGGTTTGTGTCTAAGAGACTGGCAATTTTTTATAGTGCTCTTGATATTTCTAAGGTGCAGAAAGGGTCAGATATCACTGCATATGATGAAGGAATTGTGACTCTCTGAGTTTGCTCCACACTGGGCATTGTGGTAAACTTTTAACTTGCATTGTCTCATTTAATCTCCCCAGCAATCCTTTAGTGTACTTGTTTTCCTGATAAAACAAGCAAATATTAAATAAATAACTTACTCAAAGAAACACATCTTAGAAATGCTGGAAGCAGGACTCAAACTAAAACTGTATGAAGTCAAAACCTACACTCCTAAGTATCTTTTCTACCTAATGTCTGCATTTGGTGTGCAACAACAGAAACATTCTTGAGTTTTCCTCTCCCTCCTGGCCCCATATGTACCATGTGTTATCACTCAGAGTTGGTTGTCACTACCTCTTCAGAATTAGGCCAAACATGGAAATCTGGAGGATAATGCAAAAACTTTTGCCTCCTCTAGAATCAAACAAATAGAAATATTTCGAGTTTCAGAAAGCATTTAAATATATTCTTGAAATGATTACAACATACATTTTGGAAATTTTGCATTAAAACTTACAGAATCTTTGTAAAACTGCACCTAAACAGTTGAAGTTTTTAGCTAAAGATATTTTGTGCTTTCTCCTATTTACAATAGTCACTTCAGGTACCTATTGTCTCATGTTTCTCAAAAATTAATTTTCACACAATAGTACTGGGTCCTTATCATAATGCAGACTTCCATTTAGTAGGACTAGATTAGGGGTATAGATTCAACATTTTCACTAAGTTTTCAGGTTATGCCAATATTCCTTGTCCCTATATCACAAATTGAGCATCTATTTTATATACTACCTATAATACATATAAATTAATACATCAGCTAATTTAGTGCCTCCAAGTCTAATTGTGCTGATATGTTCATATAAACTATCTCATGTAAACTGAAATATAAAATATCATTTTAAAATTTATGTTTGCTTTCTTTTTCTAGAAAAATGATACTCATTCTAACCCTGTATGATGGCAGACAAGAAAGAATAAAATTCATATAACAGCATTACATTATGGTTTATGGAATTATAAACAACATCATATGACTCATTTTTACTAAGAAATGACAAAGGTAGAGAAGAAAAAATATGCACATATCTAGTTGAAAATATATAAAATTATATGTGTGTATACTTGCACACATTTGTATATACACATACGTTCATTGACAATCTGCCATAAAAAGGCATATGACCGAATTTATAATTATGATCAATATTGTGAAAAGATGCATACTTCACAAATCTCTCTTCCAACTTGGTTTTCTATACTTGTTGTCCTATTGCAGCCATTATGCTTGTCACAACTCTCCCCAAAACTATATCACAGCAAATCTGTGCTACAACAGGTCGATCCCATTAGAAGAATCTTTACATTGACCAATACTCTAGAGCATAAGAGATTGAGCTCGGTGCAAATGAAGGTCCAAAGGAATGAATAGATTTTAGGTTTAGAGAGCTGAGTGTTAAAAAATTTCATACATAACACATTGCTACTATCACTTTGTGCCAATATTACCTTTTTATTTTACTTCCTCTTGTTCATATTGGTTCATTATGTCAGTTCAATAACCCATTGAGTAACTACTTCAGTATAGTTCATTTATGTACTAACAGGTATGTGTAGTATGTTTGGAATGCTTTAAATTTTTAAATAAATAGAAGCACATTCTAAATGTTACTAATATTTAACTTTTCCATTTTTCACTTTCTATGATTTATTAATATTTCTATTTAAATTGCTAATTATTGTTTTTACAATATATTCCTTCTTCTGCACTCACTGAATATTTCCCTTCTGTTCCCTGACCCCCCCCCAAAAAAATTCTGGGTTATATACAAAAAATATTACCTCAAAAAGCATTTTGATTATTGTCCTTAAAATATTTTTGTGCATCTTTGAAAAAAAACTTTCTTTTTTATTGTAGTCTATCTAGCTAAAAGTTTGCCAATTTGTCAATGTGTTCAAAAAACTATTTTGGCTTAATTTTGTTCACTATTGATTTTCTATTTTTCATCTTATTTATCTCTGTTCAATTCTTTATTATTGCTGTGTCATATGGCAGATATACAGATATACTTTTAAATATACTGTTAATTACATACTATGTATGAAAGTTTTCAGAGATGTATTAAATAATTTTTGTTCAAATGTCTTTTGTGTATCTATTAGACAATCATATTATTTCCTTTATTATTATTTAATTATTATTATTAAACAAATCATTTTTCTCAAGTTTTAAATATTAATCATTTATCCTTGGGATAATTCATACTTATTATTTATTATTATCTCTATATATTTTAGAATTTTATTAGCTAATATTTTGTTAGTGGCTTTTATTTGTATGTTTATGAAGAGAAAGGTCTATGTTTTTCTTTTCTTATAATGTCCTTTTCGGGTTTTAGAATCAGATTTATGCTGAACCCATAAAATGAGTGAAAATGTGTTTCTTCTACCTCTTATTTTTCAAAGAAGTTTTAGAAAATAGGTGTTTTGTCTTTTCTTAAATATTTTATATAATTTACTACCAAAATCAATATTTCTAGAACTATATAGGTAACTCCAATATTGCTAATGAATTTAATTTTCAATACATGTGGAGCTGTTCAATTTTTTTCTATTTTATCTTCTTTCTTATTTAATAAAAGATGACCATTTCATTTCACTATTTTGTCCACTTGTGTATTAAGACTGTATTATTCTTGGACAAAAAGAAGACAATAAACCACCCTGTCTCTATAATGCCCCTCTCCATTCTCAAGAATGCAGCTAAGTTAAGAGAATAGTAAAAATATACCAATACCCCAAAACCAAAAGTTGAGTGTTCCCTCTGATAATTTGCATACTAACACACAACAAGGGATGGTGGTAAGAAGAGAAGTTCAGTGGATTAGTCAAAGCAGAATGAAAAGGGGAAGGAAGGGAAGAGAGTGGATAGGAATAGAAAAGACTGTGGAATGAATCTAACATGACTTTCCTACATATTCATACATACCTTCATACATACATGAATACACCAAGTGAATCTTAACATCATGTACATCCACAAGACTGAGATCCTAATTAGAATAAGATAGACTCCATGTTTATATAAATATGTCAAAATATACTTAGTTTCATATATAACTAAAAAGAACAAATAAGGGGGAAAATTGGAAAAAAATGAGGGAGTTCTGGGCTAGATTATTTAGAGAAATATTATCTCAAAACTGACTTTGACATATGCTGGGGATTATGGTGAGTTAGTGCTATCTGTAGGAAGCAACTTTCTTGCATGCATGCTAAATTCTTTGTGATGCTGGTCATATAGTGGGACAAAGAATGCTGAGCTAACAATGCCACTGACTATGTAACCTGGTTGCCTAATCTATAAAATCTCCCTTCCTGTGGTACCTGGTGCCACAGGGTGCTATGGAAAGAATCAGTACCAGTTATCCAGGAGGCCACCTCTGGAAAAAATCCCATAGGGGTACAGACATTGTTTTCTGGAGTAAATTTGTGAGGGATGTAGGTGTTCCTTGGTAAAGCACCATGAGAGATGGAGCTGCTATCCAGCTTATCACCACTGGACAGTCTCTGTGAGATTTTTCCATATACCTTGTCATCATTGCCATATCTGAGTACCTTGCTGATCTCTTTCAACCAATCCCACAAACACAACTGAGCTGTGGACAATACAAAGGCATTTGTCAATTCCATGTTTATAGTATCTCCTAATTATCTTTTAAGTGCCTGCAGGACATATATTGATGTGCCCTCTCTCATTTCTGATTTCCTCTTCTTTTATCTTGAACAGGTTTACAGCATTATTGATCTTCTTAAAGAACCAGCTTTTTCCTATAATTTGCTCTAAATCTCATTTGATTTTGCTCATTTATTGTATTCCTTTCCTATACTTCTTTCATTTTAATTTGTTTGTCCTTTCCTAGTTTCTTGAGCTATAAGCTTATATCATTGACTTAAACAATCATTATTTTGTAATGTAAGATTTTGCAAGTTATAAATTTCCATCCATTAACATTTTGATAATGTTGATAAACCTAACCTGAGCATCATATATTATGCTGTCTCTCTACATATGTTATTGGATTGGATTTGTTAGGTTGTTTGGAGTTTTTCACAACTTCTTTTATTTATTGTAGTATATCTTTCTTATCTCTTAATAACCTTGTCAAAGGTTTTGTATCAAGTTGTGCTGGATTAAAAAATACTGTGTATTCTCTGATACATTCTTTGTAAAATCTTCTGTAACAAGTTTGCTACAATTCTTAAATTTTATGTGAATTAACTAATAAAGTTATTTGAGTTTAGTTGTCACTGAGATTATCTTAATTTCAGAATGTATCATATTAATTAACATAGACCTCAATATTTAGTATCATTGATGTGTCAGATTGGATCATTTTTTGTCTCTAAGAACTTATAAAGTTTGTTTAAATCATGTCTTGGTAGAGGGCAGAACAGGGCATGTTCCAAGTTTGGAAGTTGCTCACTGGAGGATAGCAATCAAATCCAAGTGAATTCAGTACATGATTTTAAAAGTAGAGAGAAGGGCTGGGTATTTGCTTAGCATACACATGTCCCTGGGCTTAATCCCTTGTACTGCCCCAAATCAGAGCAAAACAAAATAGTAGAGAGGGATACATAAAAGTTTATTTATAATGAATGGTGATTTGATAGCGACTAAAGAGCATCAGTTAAAGTCAAATCATAATTGAAAAATGTTTTCCATGTGTTGAAACAAAATAAACTGTATTTGTGTACCCCCCAAATTATTTTAAAACTGATGTCAAAATTATGTTTTCAGATAAGCCAAACTAAGAATGGATATAGCAATGTTATCATTATAAAATAAATTTCAAAGAGATATACTATAGAAATAAAGAATATTAATTAATTAATTTATTGAGGACAGTTTGGATTGCAAGAAGGAGTAGTAAACAAAATTTTTAAATGTATTTGAGAAAACACTTCCTATACAGACAATATTAATACAAAGAAGTAGAAGATGGAGGAAGGTAAGAAGTAGAAACATTCTTTTTCTATAACTAAATAAAAATAAGACAGTCTGGATGGCAGAAATTATTTGAGTTAAATTATTCAGAACAAGTTATGATAAGAGGGTAGGAAAGATAATGAGCAATGTTTTAAGATGTTAATTAAGGACACATGATGAGATTTTGAAATTGTCACTGAATTGGGAATAAAATACATATCTTCCAAAACAGTTTTTCAGGGGATTAACTAAAGGTAAATCATTTATTGTAAAATATTTCTTGGATATCTACCTTTTAAGTATTTTGATATGTATTTGGGACACTTGAGAACACACACACACACACACACACACACACACACAATTCAATCTTACCTGTAGGCTGACATCTAGATAATAAGCAATACAAAAATTAGTACATATAAGTTGATAGGTAATACAAGGTAGTACAGAAAAAATAAAAATAAAATAAATCAGGAGAAAGATGATTAGGAATAGTGTGTCAGGGTAGTAACTGCTGTATGAAATTAGTTGGTTGGAGTAGGACTTATGGAAATCATGAGCCCAAAGGATGGGACTTGGCAGAGATAAAAGAGAGGGCCAAGTCAATATTTAGGGAGTAATATTTAACACATTATGGACAATTGTGACATGGCCCTAAAGAATAAAATCATGAGACCTAAGGCTAGGGTTTGGCAGAGATGAAGGAGATAACCAAGTCAATATTTAGAGAGAAACACTTAAACATTATGAACAGTTATGACATGACCCTAAAGAATCATGCCTAGAGTTATCAAAAACTATTGATAAATCTAGTGTAACTGTTGCATTGAGGAGGAGAGAAAATTGAGAGAAGAGGTTAAAGGCTTATGCATGGATTAGTTTATTGGTGACCTTTGTAAGGACTCCATTTACTCAGAATTAGGGTAAAATTGGAGTGATTGTAGGGTTGATAAATGATGCAAATTCAATTAAATTTTTAATAAGATTACTCTGGCTATTGAATTGAGAATCGTAGACTAGTGGGGGAAGCAGGAGACCAGTAAAGTCTATTCAAACAACCCAGGCAGGAAACCATGATGATTGTGTTTGTAGGTTGACTGTAGTGATAGAATCAATGTTTTCTGAATCATAGGATAAAGATGTTAAAAAGGGAAGCGTCTCTGAAAGAGGTTTTGGGCACTAAACAACTTGAATGATGGATTTGCCATCAATTTATAGGTGAAAGGACATAAAAGTTGCAAGAAAAGTCAGGAGTTCATTTTATTTCTCTTAAAATTTTCAGTGTCTATTGACTATCCAAAGGCAAATGTGGTAAAAATAGTTAAATGATGCTGAAGTTTGGAAGAGAAGTCATCTTTGGAGCTATACATTTAGTTGATTTTCATTCATAGATGTTTCAGAACTCTAATATTAGATGAGATGGTCAAGGAGTAAATGAGGGTAAAAAACAAAACAAGACAACAACAACACAAAGTTTTGATGAAGATCAGAAACATTATATCATCTAGAAGTTCAGAAGAAGAAAAAAAGAAAAAAAGCAATGAAATCTCAGAATTAATATCAGAATTAATAACCAAGAAGGAAGTCTCTAGACCAAGAGTATGGAAAAGCAGAAGTCAAACAAATAGTGTTTTTAGGAGGTAGAAGTAGTTTAGTATTTCAAATGTTTATAGGTCAAGAAAGATGAGAATTAAGAGGTAGTTTACTGGATATAATAAAATGAAGGTAATAATTAAAGTACATAAGAATCCAAAACTCAGTAACATAAAAAAGAAAATAAGAACAAAGAATCTGGGCTGGGGATATAGCTCAGTTGGTAAAGTGCCTGCCTTGCAAGCACAAGACCCTGGGTTCAATCCCCAGCACTGAAAAAAAAAATCACTTAAAAATTGGAATTAATAGAAAGTATAATTAAGAAGGTACAGACTTTCAAGTGCTGTGAACAGTGAGAGATTGAGCACAACTCTGAAACTATGTAATGAGTTAGCTTCCCAGTTTTTTTTTTTTTTTGATGATGGAAAATGATATGAGACTCCTTGTTCAGAGACAAATAATTGTATTACTTATAATAATATCGATAAACAGAACAAAATTTGCACCAATTCCCTAGGCCAAATTCCCATAGGATAAAAATACTATGGCAGTTTGAAACATAGACACAGTGTATTACATTGCAGAGTAGGAACTAAAAATATAGAGAATAATTTCATACATTCTGACTATGATTTTCAATTGATCAACTCACAAATTAGGTTGTTCACAGTTACTATTAATACACAGTGAATTATTAATTCACAGTTCCACAAAGTCCTCCCTAGGTTATCTATCAAATTCCAAGAAGCCAGTTGGCAATAGTTACTTTCTAAGTAGTGTGCCTACTAGCCATATCCAAGAGAAAAGAAGTCCTAAATATTCAGGAGAACCACTGGGAGGAGAGTACCTTGCTCCAATCATTATTATACCTGGTTATAAAGAGTTCAGGGTCAAAGGGTTTTTTGTTTTGTTTTGGTATGTGGATCCACCAAGTAACAGCCATTGTCTACATCAGCTTTTTTTCCAGTCAGGAAAATACTGTGCATTTATGAGATGGAGAAAAAACATGTAAAATATCAAAAGCCCAGTTCACAAGATAAATTTAGTAGTAAAAGTCACAAAAGGAATACATTAAACTCTCCTAAAGGGCCCTAACCACCAGTAACAATATTACTCTTTTAGTACTACAAACATTTTCAGTGCCATCAGTTGAATTCAGTTGCACTCTTTATTTGTGGGCTTAGGTGGAAGTTTACTTGGGTGCCTGTGTGTAATGATGCCATAGAAGTTTGAATCATTTCTTTCTATAAATGTTCCTGCATGTTTGGATGAGTGCATGTAAATTTTTATATTCCTGGGTGACAGGAAGACTTCAGTCCTAGTCCTAATTGCCTTGTGAAAATAAAAGAGGAATGATCAAGGGCATGTAGGGTGAAAACAGTTCCATTCCAGTAAGTAATACATATTTTCTTTGATTTCAAGCAATGTGACAGCACTGAGTAGCTCCATCAAGTGGATTCCATTGTTGCTCATTTTCCCCAAACACCACACTGGTGTCATTAATGATAGTGTCATTAATGACACTATCTAGTTCATCTTTGGATACATCCAAATTTAATAGTTGTGACCAGATTGCTATTCAGCTATGCCCACAGCATGTATACTCACTATTTTGGGGGGTTTGACACACAAATTGATACTTTTTTTTTAAGTCTAAAGGAATTTAGGGGATATGATTTTCCCTTACTAAGATCTCTTAATTTAATACCCAGTTTTCTAAGGACTAAGGAAGTTAGCAAGGTGGTAGCAATGATCAGAAACATTTATCTGCATTTCCTTAGGCCATGAGTAAGTAAGCTTATGGTCACAGTTATCAAAATATCTGATAAAAACAACTTAAAAGAGGAAAGTTTTAATTTTACTTATGATTTCATTCTTGGTACTAGTTGGTAAAATTGGGTGGGCCTGAGGCTTACCATCAGAAGCCTCATCTACCAGGAAGAGAATTGTCATCCACCATGTTACTATCCATGGAGCTGTCTGTGACCTGACCTCTGGCTACATTGCCTGCAACCCACCTCCCTGATTTTGGCAGATGAATAGGCAGTACACTGGAGCACAAATGATAGTTTGGTTCTCCATTCAACTGAGCCAACATATGTGCTATTAATCCCTTGGACTTTGCACAAATTCATTTGGAATCATAAGTTCTTCTTTCTTCTTTTTCCAGAGTCTTGCTACTATACCATGTAATCCACATCACCAAAAACATCAAGAAGTGTGAATTGTCTGAGATTCTAATAGTAAGGTAGCATGATCTGGCACAATATCATGTACATTAAAAGAAAAACCTGAACCTCAATTCCTAAAGGGTGATTTGAATAATCAGGTAATAAATTCATATACAAGGTGTCCATTATAAGGGAGGACCTCCCAGATTAGGAAATTTATGAGCACTAAAATAAGCTGTAAGCATTATTTCCCTTTGCTCCACAGTGAAACATTTTCTAAAGCTGTTTACAGTTTTTGTTGCTGTTCCTGGAAACCTCAACAAAAGAAAACTCATGTTTACATATTGAATGTATTAAAATTATGCTTTAAAACAGAAAGCAGTGTTGAATGCGCCAATATACTGAAAGAATGATTCAACGCAAGTAAATGAGATTTATTATTAAGATGCAAGGATGGTTGAACATTCAAAATCAATTATCTTAACACAACACATTAAAAAAATAAGAATTTAAAAATCACATAATCTCAATAGACTCAGAGATAGAATTTGACAGAATCGAACACTCTTCTGTGATTTAAAAAAAAAAAAAAAATCTCCCCAAACCGGGAAAAGAAGGGCATTCACTTAGTCTAATAAAGGCCATATATGTAGAGTCTAAAGTTAATGTCATATTCAATGGTGAAAAATGGAAGTCTCTCCCCTTAAGATTAGGATCAAAGCAAAATATCCATTCTCACCCCTTATATTCAACATGGAAGCCTATCCAGAGCAATAGGAAAATAAGTAAAGTTTTCCAAAGTAGGAAAGGTAAGAAGTATTTGCAGATAATGATTTTATATTTGGAAAACACTAGTTAATTTATAAAATAACTATTAGAAATAACTTTCAAAAATCAGAAAATTTGTAGGATACAAAATCAACATAAATTATCCATTGTTTTTCTATACATTAACAATGAAGTATGAAAGAAAACTAGGAAAATCTCATTAATTTTAGTATGAAAAATTATTTCTGATGAAACAAAAAATATAGAAAAATCTAAGAATAAACTGAACTAAGAAGGTGAAAGATATATATTGAGAATTAAAAATTAATAAAATTTGTTTGAAAAATACTTAAGAATGAAATTTTTGTTTTTATGTTTAATATAATTTTCACTGATGTTTCATACAAGACTATCTTAATTTCCTTTTCTAGTGTCTTAAATTCTTATTTGTTCCTTTTAACTGTTATACTTTTGGGGGGAGCGGTACCAGGGATTGAACTCAGGGACACTCAACCACTGAGTTGCATCTCCAGGCCTATTTTGTATTTTATTTAGAGACAGGGTCTCATAGAATTGCTTAACACCTTGCCATTTCTGAGGCTGGCTTTGAACTCTTCACCCTCCTGCCTTAGCCTTCCAAGCTACTGGGATTATAGGCATGCGCCACTGCACTTGGCTCAACTATTATACTTTTCTGAGTGATATTTCCTCTATTTTGCATGATACATTTCTATGCTACCAATATTCCAATTCATTTGAGGACATAATTTTTTTCATGCATTAAAAAACTTATTTTGTCCATAATCTAATAAAGATTGGTTGGTATGTTATCTCAAGTCTTTTAAAACTGTGCTCCAATTCTCTATGTATCCATGTATATGTGTGTGTATGTACACATGTGCATGCATTCAGTAATGCACAGTATATTTCAGAATGATGGTGTTTTATAAGACCATAAAGACATTAAAATTTTACCATCATTCAGTGAATGCGTAAACAAAAGAAATAGAGGCTGCAGGAGAAGAAAAATAACCCGTAAGAAAATTCAGTGAAAGATTTAGCAAAAGTTTTTGCAGACCTCCCAAGCTCCTTAAAATTTTAAAAACTGAACCAACACCAAAATGTTTCTATTACTAGAGAGAAATGTTCACAATGTGTTGTCTGCTTACAAGAAAATCTATGGTGAAAAAGAGAACCGAACCAACCAAAACACTATGAATATTTTTCCAAAAGACATAAAATGTCCAAAAACCCCAAATGCCAGGTCCTTTAGGCAGTGTTCAAGAAGAAGATAATGCTGTCCTCAGAAATGACAACCCCTTGCATGCCACTTCCCTTTGTCCTTCCAGTGGGACAAAATGTGGAGATAGAAGATGATATAATTGTTCCTGACCCTGTGGGAGGTCAAAAACCCATGTATCTTTGTATCTTAGATTTCAACAAAAAGTTTAAAGTAAAACGATATTTTAAAAATATTAAAAAAGATAGAATAAAATGAATAGAAAATATATTTGTACAACTATTCAATGTGTTTGTTTTAAGCTAAGTGCTATTACAAAAGAGTCAAAATATTCAGAAAATAAATGCTTATGACATAGAAAAATGTTTATGACATTGAGAGATGAGTGGAGTAGAAAAAGGAGATTAAGGGAATGAAGGAGGGATGGGAAAAGGGAGTAAGAGTGGAATGAATCTGATCAAACTTTTCTCCGTACATATATGAATATAGCAAAGTGATTTTCACCACTGCTAATTAAAAAACATCATAAATAAATAGCCAAAATATCAATAGAGTAAAGGCAAGGGAACAAGTGAAGGAGGAGGGGAAGTTAAGGGATAGTATTGGGGACTGAATTAGTACAAATTATAGTCCATGCTTTTATAATTATTTCACAATAAATCCTAATGTTTATATAACTAATGCACTAATAATAAATAAATTTTAAGAAATAAAGCAAAAATGTTATAGTAAGGTAAGATTATTATTGAAGAAAAAATTTATGTAAATCTAAAGTTAGACATGTTTTCGAGGTTTATAAAGTTTACAAGAGTGTACAGTAGGATCCTAGGTTTTCAAATTCACTCACCATTCACTCTCCTAGGAAATTCCCATGGCCTTAGTGTTGATTCTTTATGTCCATTTAAAACCATTTTTTCTTCTATGAAATCTTCAAGGTTGGACTAGGGCAAAGAAGCAGCAGTCTTACCTCATATACTATCTTGACACTAATGAATCTACTTTACTTTAATCATTTTAGAGTTGTGTGTCTTCTTGTCTATTTTGAGCTAGAATTCATAAACCCATTTTCACTAAGTGATGTAGAATATCACGTTTTCATTTATTAGGTAATTGAATTTTAAATTGATCATGTTATGCATTAAGAAGTCATAGTTTTTTTCTTTTTGTTGATTTTGCTCATGTTGATCTTATCCTTTTCCCAACCCTAGTCAATATCTTCATTTTCTTTTTTCTCTCCTTTTTACTTTGCAATAAAACAAAAATTGCCAAAAATTAAGAATAATAGTTACCAAAAAAATCTGGATTGAATTTCGTGATGTGTTTTTAAAGCAAAGAATTTTTTAACAGTAAAGAATTTTTTCATTAGTATTTTAAGTTGTTCATTTCTAATCTTAACACTCTTACAGATGTGCATGATGAATTGCTACTGAATGCATGCTATCCCACAGATTTGAAACATATGACCAGGCTTAGCATCTTATTTGCAATGGAGTAGCACAGCCCCTAGAGGAAACTTGACAAAATATAGAATGTGCTCTGCTTACTAGTAAGTGCTATCTCACCCTTTAACAAGATCATTTACAGAAATAAGAATAATGAATAGTTTTGGCATGGCTAAATTGTGAATTCACAACAAACCTGACTTTGTTCTTAATTCTAAGGTGGACATCCAAATCTACCCTTCACAATTCAAAACCATTCCATCTTGACTTTACTTGTAAGATTTTGTTTGTTCGTTTGTTCGTATTTCTTTTTCCCCCACTTGAACTGTTCTGATTCCATATTTTTTCAATTAGAATTGATTAATTCTGGGACCTGATTTCTTCTGTTGTCCCAAAATATTGATTCTAGTTTAATATTTTCTCTTCAAAGAAAGTTCTTGTAAAAGCAATTGTTCTAATCAGTGCTTCTCAAAGTATGGTACCAATCAAGTAGGATTTTCATGTAAGGTCCATACACTTTATTTATTTATTTGTTTATTTATTTATTATTTACTTATTTATTATTTTTGGTCAAATTTCATAGAAAATTTTGAAGTACACAAAAGTTTGAGAATCATGGCCTTAAACCGAAGAAATAAAAAGCATCAGTTTAAAAGTACGAAGAAAATAAATTTAGACAAGTTGCAGAGTGCTATCTTGAAAAACATACCATGATGTTGTTCAAGTACTACACACAGAACTAAGGTTTGACAGCAATCAGGTTATCATTAAAGTATTTACATGTTCATTATAAAAATTTTGCACTCATTACCTAATTACTATATAAGTTTTATACCTTAAATGCCCATACTACATCTCAACTGTTATTAATGTCAAAGCTCAAATGTATTACACCAAATATTCATACTGCGCAATAGTGAAGGACATGGATTTTACACCAACCCTGAATGCAAGTACTGCCTTTATCAATTTCAGGCTTTTTAAAGATATGTCATGCTCTCTCATTTCCTAACAGATCTCTTTTTCCCATTCCCTATGTTTTCTCCTCCTCTTATGGTATGTGCACCTCCGCTGCAAGTTGATTCTATGACTAATCACCTGAATTATAGCCTTAAATTGTTCTTCAGTTTTTCTACTTCTCTGGCCTTAAGTGAAAGTAGGCTTTTCTCAAAGGAAAAACATTTCTCCTACGGTCAAGGTCAATCTTCATCCTGACATGGCCCAAATTCCCGGCAAAAGGAATGACCTGCTCCACTATTTCACTTCAGTCAGTTTTTATTCTGGACATTTGGAGGATTTTATCACTATCACTTCTCTTCCTCAGAGATTATGGCATATTGACTTTACTGGTTGGAGTGTGGGGCCTTGCTGTCACTAATAAGGCATAGAGCAAAAAACAAGTATTTTTTAATGAAATACTATGAAGCCAGATATTTGTTCGTATAAAATTCTTTTGATCAGAGGGGTATATAAATGTATGTACGGGAATTTAATCTCTTACTATTGTCTCTTTCCTTTTATGCCTAGACAAATGAAAGTCATGTCATGGACTTCATGTATTGGAGGATACCATATATCTCAAGCATGTAATCTTTAGTATATAATAGAAATTTATTTATAAATGAATCAAGTCCTTTTTGCCCAATTCCAGGACTCAAGGGTGGTATTGCACAATTCACTTGTTTTAGTAACGAAAATCTTTAAAGTATTTATGTTTTCTTTAAAGTATTTATGTTTTCAAGAAACAGGCATTTGGGTTATGCCAGTGCTTTTCTTATTGGGAGTAGGCATTGATTTGAAATAAGAGAGAACATGAGCGGCAAAGTGCTTATGGAGGGGAAAATAAATTAATTTGTCAGTATATTTCTTAGTGTAGCATAAAGGTCAAAATATTATGATATTAAAAAACATTACTTTTAACTTTATCAGGGCATTCATTCTCTTGTTTTTTATTAATTTTTTATTTTTTCAATACACTAATATATTTCCCAGGGTAGGTCATAAATCAGCACAATTTTTGTTGCAATTATAAGACTGAGTATATTATGGAATAACTTATATTGCCCTATATATTCATATGTTAAGGTCCCAAAGTAAATACATGAAACATGGCACTGATTTACACTAGCAACTTCATGAGAACTTAAATATGAGATTAAAATATTATTGCTTCTGCAAGTAAAAGTAAAATTTAATACAATATGAGAGCAAAGAAAATAATTCATTAAGATTTTATTTTGATTTAAAATTTTAGTATAATTCACAATATGTATTTTATTTAATTTTAACAGACAAATTTAAATTTTGAGACTATAACTTTTGCAAACATGAAAATATTATGTTACATGTACATTAACGTATGTTTATTGAGGCAATACTCAAATCTCAGAGATTTTAATATAATTATAATACTTTAACCTTTCAGATTATCACTTTAAATAAGTGGCTAATTACATGAAAATATTGATCATAACATCAATAGTCAACTTTTTAGGAAATAATTATATTCATTTATAAATTATAATGTTCATTTATTTCCTACACAAACATTCCCAACCTATAAGCTAAAACACAAACATGGGCAATAACAAATTCAGCTGTCTTTGGCATTTTGCTTACTTTCATATAAAAATCATAAATTTCCACTTAAAAAATATACTGCAAGTATATTTTTAAGGCATGTATTTAATTTAGCCTTTATCTTGATTATTATTTAGTTTATGGATTCATACTATATAATGCACATGTGTACTTTTGCCCTAGACCATGTACACACGTTAGGGGTGGGCTTATTCTTCCCACAAAGCATGTCCAAGTGGAAATACCAAATAGGAGTGAAGTTTTCTTCAATCTTATTTGTACCATATTGTGCACGTGTGTGCGTACTTATGATCTGACAGAGATTCCAGTGATAAGAATGAAAGATGCTAAATGAATATCCTTAGTAGAAAAACAAGTACTATAAAAACCCATTTTTGAAATCACATTGATATGTCAAACAATTCAATGAATTGTGAATATGATTCTAGAATTAATATTACATTGATTTCCCTTCATCGTTAGAACTGTCATATTGTAAGATATAACTTAGAGTTTTCTGGAAGTCAAGAGAAAAGTTATAATGGTAAGGTAATTTGATCACAAGGGAAAAGAGACTATTTTAGTAATAAAATGTTAATAGTCTGTGAAGCTAGGTTACCTTATTTTCTCCAAAACTCAACATTTTTTAACCTAAAATAGAATGCACCTAGGTATCATTTTCAGAAGTTTTAATGCATTTGGACAATAAAAAATGTAGTAGATTTTGAATATAATTTATTTATCAGGACAGACAGAATATTTCATGCTACTCAGACATGACAATATTTACCCAAAAACAAAAAAGTAAATGCTTAATAATCCTTCATTCTCTCTGCCAAAGGAGTCATAACTGCTTCCACTGAGGGTGAAATGTTATAACCAATGTTTCCTGACATTTGCCTCAGACTATGCCAGTCTCTCCAAGAACCTTTCTAAATCTGTCTCTCATTTCTCAATTGAACACCTGGGAGATTTTTTTATATGTATGAAGCACATCATGCTAACATTTGTTACAGAACAGTTCAGTAGCTCATGAAAATTAAAATGCAAAGGTTAATATTCAGTGTGA
Source organism: Sciurus carolinensis (assembly GCF_902686445.1). Taxonomy (NCBI): domain Eukaryota; kingdom Metazoa; phylum Chordata; class Mammalia; order Rodentia; family Sciuridae; genus Sciurus; species Sciurus carolinensis. The sequence goes on along the minus strand of NC_062218.1, from coordinate 90,051,783 downwards.
GTTTGAGCCATTTTGAAAATCACAGATCAGTCCTATTCTGTTAGCCCTATTCTAAAAGTTCAAGTTCTAGCTGCTTACTGACCATCTAATCAGAAATAATACTTAGAACTCTTTCCCAAATAAATAGTAGGAAATGCTTCTCCATCAAATAATTCTTACATGGATATGAGTGCACATGTAATATGGCAATGATATGACCCATGAATGCAGGGTCTGAAGCCATCTGATTCATATTTGAAAACCAAGAATTAAATGACACAAGAAGGAATTCTAGTGCATTTTAAAAAATGTATTTTCCTGTGTTAAATACACTTTAGAAAAAGATTTACTCTCATAGTAATTCAAGTTTCATTTTCTCATTGTTATCCATCTTTTGGGAAGTCTCTTACAGGTAGAGAACTTTGGAAAGTATTTATGGAGGGTTTCCTAAGGCAGAAGCAATGCTCCAATTTAATCAATACTACTTTTCCAATTGTCCCCCGTAAACTGAAAATATGCTACTATGTAACTGCACCAGTTGCAGTTATTATTATTTCGAGGGATGTATTTAGTAATGGATAAAAATCATTGTCATCATCTCTGATTTCTCTGCTCACAGCACAATAGAAGAAATGTAAGAAATGGCTCTATTTATAATTTCTTAATTCAATTATTTGGTACCATTGTCTTTTTTAAAACTCACATTATCAAGTAAAGTCTATTTTGATGGCAATTTTGGGGAGAAATATTTATTCTGAGGAAACACTCCAGACTGAAAATTTAATTGTTAGTGTGGGTGTGTGTGAGTAGAAGAAATTGATTACATTTCATGAACACTAAATTTTATTTTTTCTGGTACCATAAAAATATCTAATGACTCTTTTATTTTAAAATAGTAATAAAGTTATGTTTTACAAGATACCCCAGTACCTTCAGTTCTAAGCAGTATAGATTGTTTAATTTTTTTAACCCATATATTTCATCTAAGAAATTTTCTTTTCATTGTTGGATATTTTATTGCTACCTTCAGTTTCATCATTATACCCAACAAATTTGATTGGCTTAATTAAAAAAGGGAAATATTATAGGATAATAAACTTAAACGTTAATTGTATCATAAAAATTTACATGATTAAAATGATCCCAGTAAAGGTAAAGGATAATAGAAGAGAACAGAGAGTAAAAAATATGCTTATTCTCCACCATCTGTTAGAAAATGTTGTCAAAACGATTCAATTGCTATATCATCTGCTTTGTAAAGCCAGAGTGTGAAAACTATTCATTTATTCCTTCATTAAATAGATATTTAAGGAGCATTCAATATTTCCATGGCAGTCTCTTAAGGATTAGGATTACACAAAGCCCTTCTTTTCATGAAGCGTAGAGCCTCCTGAGAACAATATTTAAACCATGCTAATTTATGCTTCAAACAAACTCAAGATGGAGAAAATACAGTGTAAAATGAGTGTATTTAACATAAAACCTGGAATTGGATAGGAAAGATGTTCTTGAAGACATCTGAGCCCATTTAAACAGAATTGTTATAGCAATGGACAGAAGTATGTGTTAAAGTCTATCAATGGGAAGGCACGAGTCATTCAGGTAAGGAAAAGTGGCCACAGAAATCAGATGTCTGTGAGATAGAGAGAAGGCAATGAACACCATGGTAAAATGAAAAGTGACATTGCACACAGAGTCAAGAGGACCATACCAAAGGGTTTTATATAAGATTATTAGGTTGCTATCAATAGAAATAAATGACCAGTTTGTTACAAGGTCAGATTTATACAATTTAAAGCTTCATGCTAAGGAACAGTTTTGGTTCCACATGTAAGAACCCTTCAAGTCAATACTACAGCCTCATGACAAGTAAAAGGCCAAAAAGATTAAAAAGATTAAAAATCAACTCTTCTGGGTTTTATAAGAGAAGTAAAGACAAAAGGCAAAATGTTGTCCTCAGGATTGAAGAAATGCAAGAGTACAGGCTTACTAGGACAGGAACATAAGCACAGAAGGAAGAACTTGGGTAGGAAAATGTGAACTGTGTTGGATGAATTGCTGAAGGAACATTGTGGAGAAGTGTGAGGATTCAAAATTAAAGGGAAACATCCATACAGGCTGTGTCTGTTTTTGTAGATTTTACTTCTGGAAGTTCTATGGTTCTCATAGTACAGTTTGGAGAAAAGAATCGTTTTGAAATCTTTCAGAGCTGTGTTCTTAACTGTTCTACTCTCAAGAGAAACTATTTAAGCAGGGCCTAATTTGCTAGGGTGTTACCAGAACCTAACTGACCTAGATGAAGGGAGATACCCAAATCTAGCTCACTCTGTAAGAGAAATAGAAACTCTAACCAGGCTAGCTACATAGCACCACTTAGAAAGGAAGAAAAACCTGGGAAACATTTGGAATTTCACCATCAAATGCCATAAGCTTTGTAGAAGACTGATACCAAATCATAATACTACACTGTTTTATAGCCTGTGAAAGTATTCTGCAAAAGTGAAGGAGAAATTAAGACTTTCTCAAACAAGACCTGAAGGAATTTGTAGACCTACATTGAAAAAAATGTATGAAGTTCTTTACAGAGGATCATAACATAAGTCAAATATTCATATTTACACAAAGAAAGGAAGAGCATTGAAGAAAGAATAAGCAAAGATAAAAAAATTTCTTTAAAAATCTTTAATTTTCTTGTTTTAATGTAATATTTTAATTGACCTAAATAGTTTATTTTAAACAACAATAACAAAGTATTTGATTTTATATACTCTCAAGGATATATCATATATTTGCATATATAAGTGAAATTAATGAGAATAATTCTAAAAGAGATGGAAAGAAGTAATTAGGATTATTTTGTTACTGTAAGATACTCACCCATAAAATGGTACAGTGTCATTTGATATTAGGCTTGTATTAATTATAAATGGATATTACAAACTCAAGAGTAAAAATTAAAGCAAGCAACATGAAATTGACATGATAAATACAAAGGTTCCAACAATATGCAATGGAGAAAAGATAGCCTCTTCAACAAATGGTGCTGGGAAAACTGGAAAACTATATGCAATAGAATGAAACTAAACCCCTATCTCTCACCCTACACAAAACTCAACTCAAAATGGATCAAGGACCTCGGAATCAGACCAGAGACCCTGCATCTTATAGAAGAAAAAGTAGGTCCAAATCTTCAACTTGTTGGCTCAGGATCAGATTTCCTTAACAGGACTCCCATAGCACAAGAAATAAAAGCAAGAATAAACAACTGGGATAGATTCAAACTAAAAAGCTTTCTCTCAGCAAAGGAAACTATCAGCAATGTGAAGAGAGAGCCTACAGAGTGGGAGAATATCTTTGCCAACCATACCTCAGATAGAGCGCTAATTTCCAGAATCTATAAAGAACTCAAAAAACTCTACACGAAGAATGCAAATAATCCAATCAACAAATGGGCTAAGGAAATGAACAGACACTTCACAGAAGAAGATGTACAAGTAATCACCAGATATATGAAAAAATGTTCAACATCCCTAGTAATAAGGGAAATGCAAATCAAAACTACCCTAAGATTTCATCTCACCCCAATTAGAATGGCGATTATCAAGAATACAAGCAACAATAGGTGTTGGCGAGGATGTGGTGAAAAAGGAACACTCATACATTGCTGGTGGGGTTGCAAATTAGTGCAACCACTCTGGAAAGCAGTGTGGAGATTCCTCAGAAAGCTTGGAATGGAAATACCATTTGACCCAGCTATCCCACTCCTTGGCCTATACCCAAAGGACTTAAAATCAGCATACTACAGAGATACAGCCACATCAATGTTCATTGCTGCTCAATTCACCATAGCCAGATTGTCGAACCAACCTAGATGCCCTTCAGTTGATGAATGGATAAAGAAACTGTGGCATATTTATACAATGGAATATTACTCCGCAATGAAGAATGATAAAATTATGGCATTTGTAGGCAAATGGTCGAAATTGGAGAATATCATGCTAAGTGAGATAAGCCAATCTCAAAAAACTAAAGGACAAATGATCTCGCTGATAAGCGGATGAGGACATATAATGGGGGGTGGGACGGGCTAGCATTAGGTTTAGGGTTAGGTTTAGAGTTAGGCTAAGGAGAGCAGTAAGAATGAAGGAAAGAAGGACTGTGTAGAGGGAAAAGAGGGGTGGGAGGGGTGGGAGGGGTGGGGGGGAGGGGAAAAAATATAATAAACATCATTACCCTATGTAAACGTAAAAAAAAATAAATAAATTAAAAAAAAAAAAAAAAAAAAAAAAGAAGCAAAAATGGACTATGGAATATTAAATGTTCAGTTAAAATAAAAAAGGCAGAAAAAGTGTAACACGAAAATAGGAATAAATATTAAGTGCTATAAACAAAAACATTTAAAATGTGGTATTAATCCATTTTCAAAATGCATTCTAAGTGCAACCATTAAGAGAGATTTTATGAATGGATCATTACATGTGCATTCTCTATAAGAAACCAGCTCTAATTTTAAGTGTGCTTATAACTAAAAGTAAGTGAATGTAGAAAAATATGCCACACTAACATTAATCAAATGAGGGAAGAAATACCAATAATGATTTCAGACAGAGCAATTCTCTAAGCAATAATGATTTGCAGACATTGTATAATATATTGTATAATAATGAAAGACATTGTATAATGTTAAAGCGGTCAGATCTTGAGGAAATTGTAACAGTTCTTAAATGTATGTGCCTAACAATAGCATGTCAAAGTACATAAGATAAAAATTGATAGAACTACAAAATGTACATGACTCCACAGTTGTATTTGAAGATGTCAACCTTCCTCTGCCAGAAATAGATCCAGCAGCAAGGATTAAACTGAATTTCAGAATGACCCAACTAGACATAATTCCAAAAATAGACTATTTTATCAAATAACAAAAGTACACAATTTTCTCAAGTTCTCATGAAACATTATCCAGATATTCTATAAACTAAGCCCAAAACACACCATAATAAAATTTAAAAATAGAAATTATACAATGATTACCATAGAAATTTACATCAAAACATATCTATAAAATTCCTAAACACATGAATGTTAAACAGCACATTTCTTTTTCCTCTTATTCTTTTTAGGTATACATAACAGTAGAGTGTATTTTGACATATTATACATGCATGGAATAGAACTTATTCTAATTAGGATCTTTTTCTTGTGGTTATACATGATGTGGAGAGTCAATGGTCATGTATTTATATATGAACATAGGAAAGTTATGTCTGATTCATCATGTCTTTCCTATTTCCACCCACTCCCTTTTCTTCATTCCCTTTTGTCTAATCCAATGAACTTCTATTCCTCCTTCTCACCCCTTATTGTGTGTTAGTATCCACATATCAGAGAGAACACTCAGCCTTTGTTTTTTTGGAATTGTCTTATTTCACTTAGCATGATAGTCTCCAGATCCCTTCATTTACAGCAAATGCCATAATTTCATTCTTCTTTATGGCTGAGTAATATTCCACTGTGTATATTACCACATTTTCTTTATCCATATATTTGTTGAAGGGGACTTCTGTTGGTTCCATAGCTTAGCTATTATAAATTGAGCTGTATGAATATTGATGTAGCTGTATCACTGTAGTATACTGATTGTAAGTCTTTTGAGTATAAACCAAGGAGTGGGATAACTGGTTCAAAGGTGGTCCCATTCCAAGTTTTCTGAGGAATATCTATACTGCTTGCTTTCTAGACCAACAATGTATGAGTGAACCTTTTCCCCCACATCCTTGCCAACATTTACTCTTACTTGTATTCTTGATAATTGTCATTCTAACTAGAGTGAGATGGAATCTCAGGGTAGTTTTGATTTGCATTTTTCTAACTGCTAGATTTGTCAAACAATTTTTTTCATATATTTGTTGGCTACTCATATTTCTTATTCTGTGAAATGCCTGTTCAGTTCCTTTGTCCATCTATTGATTGAGTTATTTTTTTTCTTTTTTGTGTTAATAAATAGACACTTCTAAATAACAGATGAGAGAAGCAATCTCAAAGGAAACTTAAAAATATTTTTAATTAAATAAAACAGACCAATTCTCTACCAAAACTTATACAACACAAATAGACATGTTAACACATAACGTGTCTATATCTAGTTAAGAACTTGAACCAGTTATGAATGATCTCAAAAACAGAAAGCACCAAACACAAACGGGTTCACTGGTGAATTTTACTAAATATTTAAGGAGGGAAACAAACTCTCTATAATCTCTTTTGGAATATAGAAGGATAGAGAATACTTTTTAACTCATTTTGTGAGACCAAAACCAGCAAATAATTCACAAAAAAAGAAAATTCCACCCTAATATCTATCATGAGCGTAGATGCAACAGAAAAATAATACATTAGCAAATAAAATTCAACAACACATAAAGAAAATTATTATCCCTGACCAAATTATAATAATTCCATGTATCCAAGACTAATTCAACATTTAAAATTAATTAATTCAATTTATCCCAGGACAGACTAAAGTGAAAAATTATGATTACATAAATAAATGCAAAAATACTTGAAAAACTCCAATACCAATTTGTAAGGAATAATTCTCAACCACAAATAGCAGGGAATTTCTTCAGCTCGACCAAGCAATACCAAACAAACAAAGAATAAAATTAGCTTACTTAATTGTGACAAATTAGAAGCTCTCCTTATTGTATCATTTGCAAAGCAAGTATCATCCTCTCATCATTCATTTTCTTCATTATACTGGAGATCCTGGCTACTACAGTAAGAGAAGAAAAGTAAATAAAAGGAACACAGATTGATAAGGAAGAACTAAAATTCCCTTTATTTACAGATGATGTGATCATCTATAAAAAAAAAAGAATGGAGAATAAATAAAATGACTTTTGGGACTAATATGAAATTAGAGTAAAGTTTTAGGATACAGGTTAACATACAAAACTCAAACACTTTCTTATATACCAGAAATAAATAAGTAGAATTTAAAGTGAAAAACATTGTTGTTTATATTACCACTCCAAAACTGCCAAAACTGAGATACTTAGGTATCAGCCTGACAATATATACACAAAGTCTAAATGAGAAACAACTATAAAATTCAAATAAATGAAATAAAGAGCCGAATTCCTGGAAGGATTTTTCCATCTTTATGGGTGGGGAGACAATATTTTTAAAAGAGAAGAACAAAGTTGGAAAAATTACACTATACAATTTCAAGATTTATTATAAATCTACAATGATCAAGAGTGTGGTATTGATGAAAAAATAGAGGCATAGGTCAATGGAACTGAATAGAGATCCCAGAAATACATTGTTAGTGATCTCTGATAAAGTGGAAAAGAGTAAAATGAAACAAAGCAAATCTTTTCAATAAATGGTGCTGGAATAATTGGGCATGCACATACCAAAAAAAAAAAAAGGAATCTAGCCAGAGACTTTAAAAATTTCATAAAATTAGTTAAAAATAGATCATAGACTTAAGTATAAAACACAAACTATAAAACTCTTTGACAATACTAAGAAAAAAATCTAGACGACTCTGGTTGTGGTAATAAATTTGTAGATACAACACCAAAGACAAGATGAATGAAATAACTGCCATGCTGGACTTCATTAAAACTGAAAGTTTCTGCTCTGTGAAAGACAATGCCAAAAGAATGAGAATGCATGATAGAGACTGGTGAAAATTTTTACAAAAGACACATTCCACTAAGTATGAATATTCAGAATTCACAAAGAATGAGCACAGCTTAACAATCAGAAAACAATCCAATTTAAATATAGACCAAAGTAAGAGAGAAGTAAAACTACCCCTATTTGCAAATGAAATTGTTTATATATTTAAAAAACATACAATAAAAATAGAACTAATAAACAAATTAAGTAAAATTGCAGGATACAAAACTAGCATATAAAAATTGTCACATTCTTATACATCAATAACAAATTTGTTGTGAAAGAAAGTAATTGAGTGATACAATTTATGATTGCTGCAAGGAGAATAAAATAAGATATTGAGGAATAAAATTAATTGGGAATTGAAGTTCTCTACAATAAAAATTATAGAACATGGGTGAAAGGAATTGAAGAAGACACAAAGAATGGAAAGACACCTAATGTTCATGGAGTGAAAGAATTAATATTGCTAAAACGTCCATATTACGCAAAGAATTATACAGATTCAGTTTAATACTCAAGAAATTATCAATGACAGTCTTCACACTATAAGGAAACAATCTTAAAATTCTTTTGGAAGCACAAAAGATCCTGAAACGATAACACAAACCCAAAGAAAAGCAACAAATCTGCAAGAACTAAAACTACTGACATCAAATATGTTACAAACCTATTGTAGTTAAAACAGCATGATACTGACATAAAATGGTAACACATAGACTTATAGAACAGAAAAATGAGTCCAAAAATCAATCCAGGCATTTGCAACGCATGATTTTCAGCAAAGGTGTCAAGAACATGTTTTAGAGACAGTCTCTACAGTAAATGATGCTGAGAAAATAGTTTATCTGTATGTGAAAGATGAAGCAAATCCCCCCACAATTCAACTTCAAATGGCTCAAACACCTGAATATAAAATGTAGAACTACGAAATTATCATTAAAAAAACAGCAGAACACCTATAGACATAGGGGTAGGCAAAAACGTTTTGCTTAAGGCTCCAAAATCACAGCAACAAAAGTGAAAATAGACAGAATTATACCAAATCAAGAAGCTTCTAAGCAGCAACAGCAATAATAACTCAGTGAAGAGACAACCTCAGAATGGAAGAAAATATTTTGGGCTATTTATCTGATAAAGAATTTACATACAGTTTGTTTTTTTTTCAGTATCTCTAACTCTTTATTGAAATGATCTCTTGCTTCCCGTATTTGCTCTTTTAACTGTTGATTGGTGCGATCATTTAATGCCTGCATTTGCTCTTTCATCTCCTCCTTCAATGCCTGCATTTGCTCTTTCATCTCCTCATTAGCTTCCCTAATCGTTTTAATTACGTACATTCTGAACTCCCTTTCTGACATTTCTTCTGCTGTGCTGTTATTGGGTTTTATTGATGTAGTATCTAGGTTTGTTTGGGACATTTTCTTCCCTTGTTTTCTCATATTGGTCAGTTGTCAGTGAGACCCTGAGATATTGCAGTTTTCCGCTATTGGCTTATAGTGTCCCAGTAGATTTCCAGTGTATCACCTCCCAGCCTTCAGTAGCCTGATGTCTTGGAGGAATCTGATAAAGCAGCGAATCCGAAGAAAACTGCCCCTAGCCCCCTACTGGTTCCACGATTTGGAACTGGCTCTGTGCTGAAATGCTCTCACTGTGGGCCTGCACCGTGCAGCTGGCTGTGTGGGAGGAGCTCACTGCCGGAGTGTGGAAGGCTACCTTGGGAAGACTCTAGCTGCCCTGCCCGGCTCCAATAAGCCACCTCTATCTGGGCCTGCCCCCCGGGCCGAGCTTTACCCAGTGGGCAGACTCACCCGTGGCTCTATTTCAGTCCGAGTCTCTCAATGCCTCCCCTTCTTAACTCCTGGGTTCTGGAGCGACAGGGGGTGCAGTCTCCCTCTAGGCCGCCATCTTGGATCGCCCCGAGAAGAGAGCCTGCAGCCGGAGTGGGCAGAGCCGCCTGAAGAGGTGTCTGGCTGCCCTGCCCTGATCACATAATATATATAAGAAAATTTTAAAAACTTGGCAGTAAAACACAAAATAATCTAATAAATTGACCAAATGACCTGAATAGACATTTCTAAAAGATGTACATGTGGCCAACACATATATCAGAAATGTTCAATGCCATTTATCATCCTGGAAATGTAAATCAAAATCACAAGGAGATATTACTTCACTCCAGTAAGAATGGCTATTATCAAAAATCAATAACACATACTGGTGAGGATGCAAAGGAAGGTAACACTAAAGATGGAATGTAAAATAGCATAGTACAGCCACTGTAGGAAAAAATATGGAGGTTCCTAAAAACATTCTTAAACACCCAAGTGATTCAGCTATCCCACTGCTGGGTGTGTATCCAAAGAAAATGAGATCATTGTATCAAGAAGATACCTATCCCTGTATTCCCATGTTTATTGCAGCACTATTTAGAATAACCAGGAAACAAAACCAACCAGGGTGTCAAACAATGAATGAATTAATAAAGAAAATGTGGTAATATATACAAAATAGAATATGATACACCTTTTAAAAGAATGAAATTCTTTCACTGGTAACAATGATGGAACTGAAGAGTATCATGTGAATTAAAATGACCAAAAAGAAATATTCTCTCTCATTTATTAAAACTAAAGATGTTGTTTACATTGAAAAGAGAACAGTAGTGACTAGTGGCTAGAAAGTTTTAGGGAAGGAGAAGAGGAAATAAGGGATACAAAAATATAGTTAGGAGGAATTAGTTCTAGTGTTCTGTAGCTCAGTTGGTTAATTATAGTCTATAAAATCTTATTAGGTATTTCAAAATAACTAGAAAAGTACAAAACTATAATACACAGAAATGATCAATATTTGAGGAGATGAAAATGCTACTCACTCTGATTATATTTTTATACATTGTATACATGAAACTACTTAGTGTACTGTACCCATAAATATGTATAAACATGTTTCTATTAAATATTAAAAGATTTTATAAAAGATCCAAAAACCTGAATGACACCTCACCAGAGAAGATACGCAGATTTGGAAATAAGCATATGAAAATGTATTCCACATCATATCTTAGGAAGAAAATACCAATTAAAACAACAATAATAAACCACTATATACTTCTAGGAATGGTCCAAATTCAGAACCCTGATAACACAAAATCTGGGCAAGAATATGGAGCATCAGGAATTCTCATTTATACTAGTGGGAATGCAAAATTGTACAGTTACTTTGGGAGATAATTTACAAAATTAAACATATTCTTCCCATATGATCAAGCAATGACACTCCTTGGTATTTATCCAAGGGAGTTAAAACTTATGTGCACACAAAAACTTGCACATGGATGTTTATAGCAGTTATATTCATGGTTGTCAAAACTTGGAAGTAGACACAATTTGCTTCAATATATGAATGGATAAATAAATTGTAGAACATTCAGTCAATAGTATATTATTCTATATTTTAAAAAGTGAGCTACTAACCCATGAAAAGACATGGGGTATTTTAAGAGCATATTTATGAAGTAAGAGGATCTGAAAGGAATAAATAACATATGATTCCAACTCTATGACATTCTGGGAAAGGCAAAGCTATGGAGACGATAAAAATATCATTGTCTGAGAGTGATTATGGATGGAAGAAAAGAATGGATGGAACATGAGGATATCTAAAGAAGCGCAAATATTTTGTATAGTATGATAATGAACACATACCAGTATACATTTGCATAAAACCATAACATGTAAAACACCCATCTTCCTATGAAAGAGGGTCAATATGTATTATGAACTTTGGGTCATTATGATATGTTACTGTAAGTTCATTCATTGCAAAAATGTCCCACTCTGTTGGGAAATGTTGACAACGGGAGATTCAAGACAGGTGAGGTGAGAGAGAGTGTACAGGAATTATCTTTACCTACCTCTAAAATTTAATGTGAATCTCAAACTACTCTAAAAAAATAAAGATGTTGAAAAATTAAACAACCCCTTGCTTCTGGAGGTTTCTTGTTTGTGGAGACACATGTATGGAGACCGGTTATCATGCTATTACTGCATAGTCTAGGAGGAGAACATGTGAGTTTGGAGAAGAGAACACAATTGTATACAGAATTTGTGAGATTAAATGCATCTTAAAAAAAGTAAAAATTGAGGGCTGGGGGTGTAGCTGAGCGGAAGAATGCTTGCCTAGCATGTGTGAGGTGCTGCATTGGAACCCCAGCACTGCAAAAACAAAACAGCACACACAGACACACATACACATGCATTTGCACACACACACATGAATTAAATGTGTGGCTGAGAAAAGATAAAAGTGTCAAGAATATCTTTCAGGTTGCTGTCTTGAGTAACAGCATCACTGAGTCACTGCTTCAGTGACATGAATTTCAGCGAGATGAATGCTGGATTCTTTGCCTTTTTCCTAAAAGTTGCATTTTTTTATTCCTGGGTCAGGATTTGATCCTGAGTCCCTTTCCCTTCTCTTCCCTGCTTGTCTTTTCCGTCATTTTCTTTTCACTTCTCTGTCTTATCTTCTCATATCTTTCTCCTAGTTCCTATTTTTTTTTTTTGTCATGACTACTAATATCCTCTATTTCTTTTTCTCCCTTTCTCTATATCTCATTACATAAAAGTTCTTGTCAAATATTACCTTATCAAATTTGGGTTCTCTGGATGTTATGCCAGATATTTACTAAGGATCAACACTTGTGAATAATAGGGGACCAACCAGAACTGGGCAGAAGTACAAGAGCAGCTGTAGTGCAGATGAACAAAACCTCTGACAGCCTCACAACACTGGAGAGGGGAGTGCCACAAGGTCTCACAGAGGGTTAGCATTTGTATCTCCACTGCAGGTGGTTATTGGACATCTGCTGCTCTGGAAATGTATGCTTTGGAAGAAAGAGATTTTTAAGCAGAGACCAGGGCTTGCAGGGAGTTGCCGCTGGGAGCTGTCTGCTAAAGCACTGCCAGCAACTGGATCAACAAATCTTCCCATGAAGGAGAGTCAGGCAGTATCTGCCTGTGTTCAGGGCATAGGGCATTCTAAAAATGACTCAGCGGTATCCTCAGACATGGCGGCTCCCGAGGCTTCCAAACATGCTATTCTGCATCTCTGTGTTGATGTTTCATACATCTTAACCTTGTTACGTTACCCTTCCTCCAAAGGGCACTTAATATTCTTGCAAATTTTGAAATATTACCAGAGTTCAAGCCAAATTCATGGAATAATTTGCAATTTGTCCCTTTCTTGGACTAGCCAAAATCAAATCATCACTTCATATCAGTTCTACCTCCAAAATACACACCACCATCCACATTCACAGTAACCATTGTTGAAATTCACCATCGTTGTCCTTCCCTGGTCTACTGCAGTCATCTGCCAATCTGTCCTGGAGAATTAATTGCATACCTAGAGCATCTACTCCACACTACAGACAGAATCATCCTCCAGTGTAAGGAGTACTGATCTCTGCACACTACATCTTAGACTCCTGCATGGCTTCCCACAATTATTTTTTCCATTTTCAAAGTCTTTATTGGTATATAATTTTTATATAATTGAATGATATTAAATATTTTCAGAGTTGTAAAAACATAAACACAATTGTTTTTCACAGTATTATCATCTCAAACACACACACACACACACACACACACACATACACACAAGCACAAAACTACTCTGCCTTTAGCCACTGCTCTTCAACACCTTTTTGTCCCTAACTCCAGCTCACTGCTCTTAAGATGATATTGTCACTCATTATAATGAGGATAACAAGGTCTAACATGACCTGGTTCCTGCTTATCTTTGAGAAGCCATCTTATACTGTCTTCTATATACTTTGTTCATTTTTCTTTAACTAAAATGCCAAACTCATACTTCCCCCTAGGGATTTGCTTTTAATGGTCCTTGTGTATAGAATTCTCTTTCCTTGTTTCTCTACATTTATCATTCACATTTAATTGCTATTGCATCCACTTTAAAGATGTTTTAACATTGCCATATTATCACATCATGCTGTTCATTTCCTTCATTGCATGATCTGAATTTATTTTGTTTGATTTTTCCTCATTACTCCCATCTCCTGTCCCTTGTTCTCAATTTCTAAATTTTTAAAAATTTTCTTTTTTTCCTCTGCTGTTGGGAATTGACCCTCAGTGATGTTACTCTACTAAGCTACATTCCCTGTCCTTTTTATTTTTAGTAGTTTTTTTTATTTTTTTATTTTTTAATTTTGTGACAGAGTCTTAACTAAATTGCCAGAGTCCTCACTAAATTGCTGAGGCTGACCTGAAACTTGCAATCCTTTTGCCTTTACCTCCTGAGTTGCTAGGATTATAGGCATGTGCTACAATGCTGGTTTGACAGTAATATATTATAAAGGAAGTACTTTTTAAATTATGACATCATTAGTAGCTAAAATAAAGTTAGTATATGATAGAGCATATTCAAAGTGTATTTTCACCTCCATGAAAAATTGACCAAAGTCATATTTCCTGGAATTGAAAAGATTAAGGAAGAATAGTTTTACGAAGGAGAATATTGAATTTTGTTTTAGATAAAAGTTAGAATTCTTTAAGATTATCAAGTAGAAATGTCTAGGGTACAGTTGAATGTGTATGTATGCACCTCATAATAAAGATGTGGACTGAAAATATCAAAACATAATTGACCACTAGGACTGTTTTATCAAGTCAGTAGGTTTAACTTAACTTAATAAGATGATGTTGAAAAATTATAAACACAACAAATATATTGAAATCAAAATAAAACCAAAGGTGGAAAATAAATTTCAGTGTGGTTAGTTTTAAAATATATTGTGTTCTTTTGCTCTACATTTTATTAAAAGAAACTGATACATGAGAGATGAAGTAATTGGACAGAAATATAATTGGACTGATGGATATTATCAATGATCCTAATGTCTAAAAGGAGTATTGATCCCTCTATAATCTCATCTAAATGAATGTGTTCTATTCCCTGTATTCTCTTCTTTCCCTTAGTTCAGGCAAGAACTTACTGTTTGCCAACTTTTTTGGTTTGGATAGTGTTTCCCTTCAAATTCCTATCTTGATGTCCTAAAATTTAGTACCAAAGAAAAATTTCCTCAATTGGAAATAGAATCATGGCAGATCATTATTATAATAACATGAGCTCGTTAGGATGTAGTGTGTCTGACTCTTATATGCCACATATCTAAATTAAAAGAAGGAATCTGAACTTGGAAGAATGCACAAAAGAAAAATGCTATGTGTTAACACAAAATGAGATTGAGAGATTCATTTCCAAGCTAAGAAGCACCACAGATAGAAAGGAGGTACAACCCTCAGGAAGAATGAATTGCACCAACACTTTAATCTCAGAACTTTACCCTCTAGAACTATGAAACATATTTTTTATTATTAAGCAACCAAGTATGAAGTACTTTGTTACAGCAGCAGTAGTCAACTAGTGCATCAATCTATTAATTGCTCTTTTTCCTTCTTCAGACTTTCTTCTCTTTAGAACAGTCACTAGAATAATTATTTCAACAAGAATAATTTTGATAATTATTCTAACATGATAATTATTCCAATTATTCATACCTCTTTCCTACTTAAGATACTTAATGGCCTTCTATTGCCTAAAGGATAAAATGTAAATTCAAGATCTGTCATAATTTAGGTTTTCTTTTTTCTTTCCAACTTACATACCATTTCTCAAATATATGAGATTGATTCAGTGACTATGACACCATCTTAGATCTACATACACATAAGAGTTCTCTTTTTCTCTGAAGACAATGCTGTCCTTTTCTTTACATATCAGAAGTACTTCTGTGTCTTTGGGAAGTTTTAACTCCTGAATTATATTTGTTGAGAACTTTGCAATCAGAAGATTTAAGCAATCCATTCTTTAAGCTTCTATTGCATCATGCAAATGATTCCATTAAGAATAAAATTCAACCCTGAAAATTTTTGAATATGTATGTGTATTCATCAGACAGATTTAAGAAGCAAAGGACCATGTCCATCTTCCTTTTAGTTCAATAATATAACTCGCTTAGCAAAGATCTGATTCCTCTACCTCATTTTAAATAAAAAAATCAAAGTATATTTTCATAGGAGCATCAGCGATTCCTGCAGTGTGTTGAGGTAAATCAATTCTACTACCTTACTGTTTGCTATTCAGGAAAGATTTTTTTGTCACTGGCAGTATAAAATAACAAAACTCACACCACTACTGTGTAAAATACCAATAATAGATGAACAGAGGATTTATTAAACTGAGTTTTATATCTTAATGGTGCTGAACCTGAATTCAAAGTTCCCTTTTTCAAGAGTTTAAAACCTAATTTTTAAATTTACAATATTTATTTTAAATGTGTGTAAGCATCATCTGACTCATGCCTGTACAGTCTTTTTTGGCAACTGATTTTATTTTTAAATGTACTCAAACTAGTATTTTTAGAGAGATTACAATGTGCTAAGCAGGGAATGAACTTTATTCATATGAGAATGAGCCACACTCATAGACCCTGTGTTGCTGAGATTCTGATGGGTAAGATAGCAGCAGTTTAAGAAATCACACACATACTTGTAAAAATAGAGTGATCATAAATGATATGATAGGGAAACCAAGAATGCCTTTTGAGAAATAAATACGAGCACCTGACATACTGAATAATTTGAACATATTTTTTCTGAAGTCTGAAGAATGAATAAGGGTAAATTAGCAATGAATGAGGAGAGGACAGTTTCAACAAAAGGACTAGTTAATAAAACTGCACATGCACAAGGAGTGACTATCACAGGGGCTTGTGGGAATTATGGCAAGTGATTGCAAACAAAAGCACAGCCTTGATATGAGTCTCCTATTGGTCTTCAGGATTACAGATGTTATACAGAAAGCAAAGTGAAACTATTAAAATATTTTAAATTGGAGAGTGATGTGTTGACATTGTTTTCTTTTAATAAAAGTCTTATGACTACACAATAGAGAGGCAAATACAAAAGTAAACATGGAAAGAAATGGTAGGAAGCCACAAAAGTAAACCAGATACAAGACAGAGGTAACTGAGTAGGGGAAGATGAGGGCAAATACAGAGTAGATACATTTGAGTAGGTAAATGTGAAAGGAATTAGTGTTAAACTGTACAGGGAGTGGGTGTGGAAGAAGTGTTAAAGGAACACTCTTATTTCCAAATTTGTTCAGCTGATATTCCATTTTATTTTCGGTAGTATGTCATACAAGAGTATGAAGCTGGAAGATGTATCTTAATTAAAAAGAATAGTAATTAGGATACAAAGACATTAATAAGATATGGGTTGGAATAAATATTAAAACTAGAGTTGAGAATAGGAAGAAAAGAACACCCAGCTTTGAAATATAAGTTAAATATCACCTAGAGGAGAAAGTGAAAAGTGACCAGTATATAGAGATGGTTACAATATCACAAAAAGAAAAGAAGTTGAGGATTTCAGTAAGGACATGTGGTAAACAGTGTTAACTGGAGTGGAGAGGTCAAGTGGAACCAGTTTGAAATGTCTATTGGAACTTGAGACCTTGGAGAAAGTCATTGCTATGGAGTGACGAAGTTGAAAGCCAGCCTCCTACGGATTCAAGAGAATTGTAGCTCTCTGAATTCCTTCAAAATGGAAAATGAAATTATTAATCTATCCAAAGAATCATTATTTTCTGTTTGCTGCTTGATTGAAATTACCCTCCAAGTAAAAATTTGCCCTTAACCTACACACTATCAAATATTCATCAGTATCTTGTAACTTCACAAAAAGTAAGACTATCTTGAACAAACATTTGCTCCTTTGATTTAAATGAAAGAATAACCTACATATGTTAAATTTCCTTGTCAAAATAATTTAATTCCAATAATGCATAATTTTCAGTGCTGACTTATTTGTTAAAGTCACATTTTTCCTGTATTTGTTTGTTTTCCTTTCAGCAAAAATTTTATGCACATGTGGGATATATTATTTGCACATTAAATATGGTTAAAATTATGCCAGAACAACACTTGGAAAATAAAACTTATAAAATTTAAGTTGGATAGTGAAATTTATTCAGATTTTAACATTTAACTGACTAAGCAGTCTGTATGATTTCTTTTTTCAAAAGGAATCACATAATCTGAGATCTATATAGATTACATATCTTATTGAAAAATATTATCTACAAATGGCTACTACAGTATTATGAAACTGAATTTTTACCCCCAATGAATTCACATTTTTATTTTAAATATATTTATAAAATTACAAAAGTGTACATATATTTAAATTTTATTTTCTGTTCATAATTCACTCTCTAAAGACACATTTATTCTATTTTTGTATAATCTCCTCTTACAAATTTGAAGTTCATCATTGAAGGATTATTTTGTTGTCAGAGAATGAAAAGAAATGCACAACCATACACATTAAGGTAAGCTTCCTACTCTATTTGGAAAAAAAAAATTGGAAAACAATCTTTTCTGCCATTGTATATAGGAAAATACATTTTAATTATTTATAAAATTACAAAATAAATTATAATTCTTAAAATTGACAGTCTAAGAAAAAAGTTTTTAAAATGTACTATTTTTTTAATCAATTTATGTTTATATTTGGGATATATTTTTCAGGATTCAATTTATGTCCAGTATGTATCATAAACAAGAATATGCTAAAGGACTCAGAAGTAGGTCAGGAGTAAAAATGAAATAAAGTTTGCAAACTAAAAAGTAAAAAATATCTTGAAAATTTTAAGTGGCTAGTCAAAATGAAATTTACTCCTCATAGAAATATAATAAATAATGCAAATTTTATTATTACACTAGTTCAGAATAGTTCAGAATCCTTTGATGGACAATTTGCACAACAGAATATTAAAAAATTCTAGCATTATTGAGCATAAATCTGTAGCAGTATCAACAACAGTGGCAGTACAGACAACAGCTCATAAGTGAATGAAACTTGAAATTAGACATTTTAAAAATTCTTTGACATCCTAAAAATCCACATGATATTACTAACAATGAGATGTGAAGATAAATGCTAAATGAAAATGGTTGGTGTACAATAACAGGGAAAAGACTAAATAAACTTCTTTCTCTGTATATAGAGAATAAGATGAAATTTTTGTCATGTCAAGAAGGAATCAAAACTGAAAAATATTATGGAAGTTTGTTTTAAAAGTCTGTGAGGAACACAGTCAAAATATTATGCTATCTTTGAATTATGTGAATTGTCATATTTCTCAGCTTTTAAAATTATACATTTAACACATCCTTTATTTAACATTTGTAAATTTATAATGTCGTATTTAAAATGGACTTGAAATTGTATGTGCCTCAGAATCCATGAGAGCTGGTTTTTCTCATTTCAGATGTGTTCTCTGTGTTCTGGTGCCTCTGTTTGCTGGAGCACAGGAGGGGTCCCTGATTTCCCCGGCCACTCCTTTGCTTAACCACTGATCATGGGGTACAAGTGGGTCTTGTTCTGCCATTACTCACATTGCCCCATCTGTCTCAACTATACAAACTTTTCAGAATCTGATGAAGAATTGTCCTCCCACTGAGAACCCTAAACCATCTAAAAGAGAAGATGAAATATATATACAAATTTTACATTACAGTTGTATAATGAGGAAGCAAAACCATATGGAAACAGTATGACCAAGTGATTTGAAAAAGTGTTGAATTAAAATTCTACAAATGACAACTTAAGAAATATGTTAAACACTAAATTAGATTAAAATAGAGGGAAAAGTAGGTAAATAGAACCGAGATTTGAAAAAAAAAAAGAATTCTAACAAAGGTAAAACCTGTAAGAAAGGTAAACACAACACAAAACAAAACTTCCAGACGTATAAGACAGCATGATGAGGTCAAACATAAGTAAAAAATGACCACTAGAAGTGCAAGGATAGCAAGGAACTTGTAATAAGTCAATGGCAAAAAAACATTTTGAAATTAGTGATTATGTTAGTATTTCCAGTAAAGTTTCATCTCAAGTACCATCATAACAATTAATGTAAATTTACACTTAAAAGAAATCTGTAAATACTGTATAATACCAATGATGACAAGAAACAGTTCTTAAAAGCAACACAGCAAAGAGGCAGATTAACTACTTAAAACTTAGAATGGCACTAGACATCAGTAGGGCAACAATGTGTTCAATAGACAATATAATTATATTTTCAAAATGACTAGAAAAGCACCTGGCTAGGTTGTCAACTATATCCTCCTGAAGTATCACTCTAAAATAGATGTTAAATAATTATTCTCTGAGAAGACTGAAAAAAATTACTATTCATATTCATGTTAGGAGAACACCTACAGGATATATTTAAAAATATAAAAGAAAATATGCATGAAAATGTCATAGTGAAGAAAAAAATGGGTTATCTCTAGGTAAATTCAAATAAACAATGAATACAAATAATATTGATTATGAGAAATGGGGAAGCATACTACTTGAAGTTAATGTAAACAGCAGATATAAATTGTATAAAAGATAGGTGGGAGAAGATCTGACTTAAAGTATCCTCAGTGGCTTGGTTAATCAACTACTGATCATTTTTATAGCTTTTTAAGTCAAGCACACAGGTTGTAAATTTGAATATAACAACTAAAATAAATCAGAGGCTAGAAAAAATAATAAATAAAATGTTAGGAATACTATGACAAGAGATTAAAAGCACAAAGAAAATATTATATATCCACATATTTATGTATGTATGTGACAATCTAAGTATAATAAGTTAAAATGAGACAGTTTGCATCACAGTTTCAACTAACATGACAGTTCAATAAATGTCAGTAACATAAAGAACCTCAAACACAGACCCCAAATGTAGAATTTTAAAAAGAAAAATCTTGCTTTGGATTGTCTGCACTATTCAATCAAATCATGAAGTTGAAAAAAGTATCAATATGATGTTCTATCAACATGACTGAATTGATATCAAGTAGATTAACAGAAGAAAAAGCATGTAAATTTTTGAAAACATCTATACATTTTTAAACAAAGAGTGAAAAACTTTTGCAGAGATGACAGAAAAAAAGAACAGGGATTTAAGCTGTTAGGGGTGATAATACTTGGGAAACTAAAAAATATATGCGGTAAACTAATGAAATCTAAGGCTTCATTTAGGTTTGCTTGTATAAATCCTTTTGAAGTTAGTTCCCAGTCTCCAGGGATAAAAACATTCTTCTCTTTCTTCCATTTTTCCATCCTTCTTCTGTTTCAATTAAAGCCATTCAAAGTTATAAACCCCCTGTCAGTTATTTATTGTCACAGTTACAATTAACATTTAAACATTAATGATACACATACATATATAAGTATTTAGTTCATAAATCTACAGTATTTAGATAAAATACTTTCTCACTGCAAACTTGATGACCTACTTTTAGGTAGGAAGGAGGAGGTCAGAGAACCCTACCTGCATCCACTATTTTTTTTTTTTTTTAATTTGGTACCAGGGATTGAACCCAGGGAAAATTAAACACTGAGCAACATCTCCAACCCTTTTTATTTATTTATTTTTTAAATTTTGAGACAGGGTCTGACTAAATTACCAAGGACCTCACTAAATTGCTGAGGTTGGCTTTGAACTTGCGATTTTCCTGTTTCAGTCTTCCAAACCACTGGAATTACAGGTATGTGTCACTGCTCCCAGCTATTTCTTTAGTGACTTCAGGTCAAAATAATTAATATGACAAAAATGGCATGATTTAAGGAGATATGTTTTAATTCCTTTAGTAGTCAGAACTCACAGAAAAATAAAATAATAAATATAAAATTATGAAGTGCACTTCTAGGTATCAAGTGATAGTATTTACTTATTAATTTTATAGGAGAAGTAACAGACAAAAAGTAGTAGAGAAATTTCAGTATATATAAATTTTTTCCTCTATATCCAGGCCCTCTAAAATGTACCATTGTGTACACCCTGTCTGACTCATTCTGGCTAACAGGAAGATAGTAAGAAGTAAGATAGGCAGAATCACAAAAAAACATTTGATCATCTCTGTTTGTGAGCTCATCTTCTGACATTACCTAGAAAACCTGCATAATACTTAGACATTTAGAGATGCCATCTCCAAAATATCATAGACCAGTCTGGGTATAAAAGAACAGTAGGTGAGTGGCTTGAACAACAGTTCTGCAGTTCCAGTTCTGGAGTCTGGGAAGTCTGAAACCAAGGTGCAATCAGTTCTAGTGCGTGGTGAGGAATCACTCCCTAGTTTGTATATGGCTATCTTTCTTTTTTTCTTTTACCCTTATGACCTAGTTACCCCCTAAATGCCCTATCTTGTAATACCATAACACTAAGGGCTAGCATTTCAGCATATGAATTCTCGGAGGACACAAACCTTCAGTGAGGTACTCACAAGCTAACTCACTTGTCCAGCAAGAAGGTGAGAGACATTAGGTATGTAGACCACAGCTCAGGTCTCCCATGGTCTAGGTTTAGGAGTAGACTATCTAAGATCTGCCAAAAACTATTCAACTTCCAGATATGTGAGCAAGCCCAGGCAGGCACAGCAGAGCCTCTTAGATGACCAAACTGACACACATGCAGGAGAAAGTGTGCCCTGAATCAGCAAAGTCCAGTTGAGGTTATCTGTAGTTAGCTAAAGGCTGTAAGCTCCCGAACTAAATACTTATATACGTATGTGTATCACTGATGTGTAGATGTAAACCAGAATTGTGACAATAAATGATTCACAACACTTAACTTTAAATGACTTTAATTGAAACAGAAGTATGGAAATATTTGCAGAACAGCCCACCGAGGATGCTAGAAAAAGAACAATATAATAAAACCCTAGTAAAGTTATAATAAAATAGGTATAAAAATTAATTAAGTAGAAAATGTATATAGTACAGATAATTATCAAAACAAGACTGATTCCTCATAAAAATTTCTATAGCAGGCAGTCTTTTGCCAATATTATAAAGGGATGAAAATGTGAACACAAATCCATAAAAATATTAATAGGGACATATTAAATAACCATGTTAAATAAACATATTAAATAACCATGAAATCTTTCAAATTTATATGGAAAAGCCTGAACTCTCTTTCCATTTTACATGTAAATTATAAAAAATAAATGAGAGATCAGGAGAAATGCAAATTCCACTTAAAAAAAATAACAAGAAAATTATGCTTTCATCAGAACACTACTATGCAGCAGTTGAATGTGCTTATCACTGCTCAAGAATGGGCAAACCTCAAATGTGCCAGCACTGAACTCAATAAAGAAGTATTGGCAACTTGAGAAAAAAAAGTCTAGAGATATTAGCCTACCACTAGTCAAAATCAAGTATTTCTGAGAAGAGAACAGGGAAAGTCTATAATTAGATAGTTACCAGCATTTCCAAAGTGGAAGTCAAAACTAGACTAAATGTACACATTTGCAACTTCCTTAATAAATATACTGCTGACTTGGGAAAGAAAAAACAGAATTCAAAATATAGAATTGACTCTAATAATGTAGGTCCTAGACTGACATGGTTATTGAGCACTTAAAATATTACTAATATAAACTGATATCTACTGGAAGTATAATACAAACCAGATTCCAAAAACTTAGAATAAAAAAAGATGTTAAATATACTATCAATAATTATATAGTGATCAAATGTTGAAATGATCGGAGACATATTGAGGTAAATAAAATAACACTAAAATTCTTTTCCTCTTTTGATCATATTTTTAATATGGCTATAAGAAAATTTAAAATTAGCATGTGTAGCGTTCATTGTGGCTTAAATGCATTCATTGTGGCTTATATTAAATCATTCAGTGGAGAAAGATATTGTAACATTCAAGCAAATGGAACCATAAACACAAAGATGGATGTATTTTACTAAATTAATAAAATAATACCAACAAAATTGTTTGAAAAGGAGACCAAAGGTGAGTATATATAAATTTACAAATATAAAATGTGCAAGTAATAGATATATATGTATATATGTTTAAAAGCTACTGATTAGAAAAAAATTTGACAAAGCATGTAACTGATAAAGGATTAATATGCAAAATATATGAAAATCCTCAGAATTCAAAGTAAAATAATAAAGAGAAAAGCAAGTAGAACAATGAATAAAGGAAGAACCGAATGGCTAATAAGTATATTAAGTCACTTAACAGTCATTACAGAAATAATTTTTTATCAGATATATTTTGTTATTGAACAGATTTCTAAAGTAAAATACTAAACATATTGCTGTATGTGTGCAGTTTAGCAATCAACAGAGACTTTTTCAGAAAATTTAAAAATACATGTATCAAATCTGAATATAGTTTACAAAATCATAATCAAGAAATTCTGGAAATGATAAATGATCAGTGAAGAAACACAAAAACCACCAGCTCTCATTTTTCTAAGTTTTCTCAAGTTAAAAACTATCGTTTTACTTTGTGTAGGACAACATCAGTGCGAGAATTAGCAATATTCATATATCTAGAGATTTCTAGGCAGATGATATAAACCTAAACAGTACAGTACCCTTCAAATAATTTAAATTCTTTTGAATGTAAAGATTTCACTGGCTATGAAAATATGTTGACATTGAAGAATTGAAGACAGTAGTAACATACAATACAGAAAGGGATTCTACACCGGCAAACTTTGCATTAATTGCAGTTTCAATACTCTCATTTTTATTTTATTTATTTACTTATCTATCTATCTATCTATCTATCTATCTATCTATCTATCTATTTATTTATTTATTATTGTGGGCAGAGTAAAAATTAATGTATACCTAAGAAATTTCCTTTTCATGGGATAAGAGAAAGAAGTAATGCTTGTTACAAAAGGTCTTATGTACATGGATCTGTATAGATGAAGCTATCAAAAACCTTAAGGTAGAACAAAGAAAATAAAACACAAATACATACTGCTATTAACAGATTACTTAAATCACAGGCTAACATATGTCATTAAAGTTCAAATATACCACAGGAGTTCAAAGCAATGATGGGTTTCCTCTAGGTCTGGTTATTAGATTTTTTGTTTTTCATTATTTGCAGTGTACTATTTCTTAGAAATTGTCCATTTATTTTCACAGACCAGACATGCACAAAGATGGGAAACATCTTGTAACCTTAAATCAAACTTAGATTTGCTTATATATTTAGTACAAGGTGTTTCTTAAGTACCAAGTTCCTCACTAAAGAAAAGATGTTCTCTACTAACTTATTAACTTAAGACTTTACCAAACATCTGCACAAATTTCAGTTTTTTTCTCCATTGAAGTATTTCTCTGACTTTAACAAGCATCTTTGTTCTTTGATAGATACTCTTCTTTTCCTATCTCTTGTTCATTTGTGGGTGTGTGTGTGTAAGCTTGCTTATGTTCGCTTAACTATATATCAGTTGTGGAGAGCAGTGACAGAGGATGGGAGAACAGTGACTGAGTTTGGGAGTCTCTGCTGACCTCATGGCTCTGGCATGCCTGATGCCTGGGAATGTCTCTGTTCAAGGGCACAGGATGCTTAGCTGCTATGGCAATGCCCTACATGAGGAGGCTTTGTGCAAGAGTCCTATCAGCTCTGACCCTGACCTCAGGCACAGCTTCTGGGAATAGAAGAATTCTTAGGCTAGATAATCACAGTGTTTCACCATCTCCGCTCCTCATGAGCCTGCCCCCTTTATAATAACTTTAAACAATGAGCGTTCTTGAGAGCTACACAAAGCTCCTAACATTACACTTTGCAACTGTAGATCGCAACTGCAGAAAAGTTACATAGATGTTCTAGTTTCTGTAACATTCCTGAATACAAAGAATAATGCTTCCATAGTCTTTAACCTGATAATGATATATATATATATATATATATATATATATATATATATAAAGATTGCTGGCATAACTCTTTAGATCTACATCTTCATCAGAGAGCAGCACTCCACCTGATCCCAGCTGTTTATCTTCAACGTCTGTGTTTGTGAGTCTTTATTTTTTTAAACCCCCCATAGCCCCTCACCAAAACCCGCAAGTTTGGCCATGCTGGATGCAGCAGTTGGTGGCCCATAAGGGGAAAAGCTTCAAACAGCTCATATGCTGGCCTGAAAACAGTTTCACACTGGTCATATTAAACCTACTTTTAGTCCTTAAAATACTCCAATAATCATAATTTTAAAAGAAAATTTGGTAAATGGACACTGTTACAAGACCTCAAAACAATTAATCAGACTATAAAATTGACGAACACTCTACAGCCCGGACTTCCTTCTCTACAGCTATTCCATTTGATTATCATTTAACAGTTAGAAATTTAAAATATTGTCTTTTCACTATATCTTTACATCCAGCTGATTGTAAGTGCTTTACATTTAATATTCTATCTATTAATTTCAAGAAGCCAACTAAAAGATATTGTTAAAAAGTGTTGCCGTGGGGTATAGCTAATAGCCCTAATTTATGTCAGACTTTTGTAGTTCAAACATTTGCCCCCTTGCATGAGCAATATTCTAATACATATATTATCATCACTGCATAGATGACATTCTTTTAACCCATCCTAATTGAAATATACTCTTACAAATCTGTACTCAATCTATAATTTTCTTGTCAAAATGGGCTTGTGCATAACACCTAAAGAAGTACAAACAACTTCTCCTTTTCAGTATTTAGACAGTTTGATTAAAAGACATACAATTTGGCCACAAAACTTACACATTAAAACCAATTGTAGGGAACATTTCTCAAGTTTATTTGACAGCAGTCGTTGACACCATGGTTTAAATAAACCTAACAGTCTGGACGGAGAAATTGAGGAAATGGTAAAGACTCACCATGGATTGTAGGCCTTTGCATTTACTGAAACTGAGCTACAAACTGAGGGAAAGACTCACACAACAGGCATCACAGCAAGCTGTGATGTGAGTTCAAAGTGCTGCCTTGGCTTACGCTGTGTGCTGGAGCCTACCCCTCCCACAGTCCTTTGTCTCAGACTTTTTACCAGACAGAAGCACTGAGGGATACTTGGTTTGTGTACATTAGTACAATGATGTATAGCTTACCTGTAGGTCGGTTCTGTTATGTTTTAACAAGCATCTTAACCTGATTGGATAATGTGCCTATATATATCTTGTACAATCATAAGTAAAATTAGATCTGTGCCTTCCGAACCTGGTCTCTGATGTCTGTGTTTATTGGGAGACATCGCTGTCTTCATCCTCAGTGGGACCTCCATCCGAGATAACTACAACTGATGTCTTATGTACACTCAATGATTTTCAAAAGTTAATAAAAAATATCAATTGGTTAGGCCTAACTTAAAATTATCTACTACAGATTTAAGTCCCTTGTTTGATACATTATGTGAAGATCCCTCTCTGTCTTCTCCTTTACAACTCACTAGAAAAACTAGATTACCTTAAATAAAAGTTTAAACTACTATTAAAACTACACAACTTACTAAAATTAATTTTCAAAAGCCTATACATATTTTAATATTAATTACTTCTTATACTCCTACAGAAACTATCTGATGGTCTTAAAAGTTATTAAATGACTCCCTCTTACTCTCTCTCCTCCAAAATCTTTAACCCCATTTCATTATCTTGTTACTTAACTTATTATTAACAGCAAAAATAAAGTTCTACTGTTAATGGAAGTTAAACCTTCTCTTATTATAGTACCCTTTTCAGTTCAACAATAATGTTGACTTTAACAATCTTCACATATTTGACAAATGGCTTTTGCTAATTTTTCTGGCCAAGTAAATAATCATTACCTCATAATAGACTTACTCAGTTTACTACAATAACTTCTTTTATTTTACCAAAAATTGTACACACTCAGCCTGTACCTGAGACAGGTATAGTATTTACTGATGACTCCAATTCAGATAAGGCTGGCTACCATAACCTTATTCATAGTAAGGTAGTACAAACCTCTTACAAATCTACCCAAAAAGCTAAACTTCAAGCTCTCATCTGTACTTAACTCTGCTTTACTGACAAACCAGTTAATATTTATAGTGATAATACTTATAAAGTGGGAGTTACCATACCTATTAAAATACCACTATTGGACCTACTCATTCAAAAAAATCATTTTACTTATTTCTAACCCTATAGAAGACAATTCAAATATATCAATACCCTTACTTTATTGGACATATTAAAACTCACTCCAAACTTCCAGGTCCTTTGATAACAAAAAGTACTAAAGCTGATCATCTTGTTGCAGCCTGTCAACAATTAACTCCTTATAACTGTGCTTGAGTTTCTCATACTTTACATCATCAAAATACTTTAAATTTACACAAAAAATTATTTTCTTACCTCTTGTTCATTTGTGGGGGTGTGTTTGTGTGTGTGTGTGTGTGTGTGTGTGTGCTTGCTTATGTATGTTTGATTATATATCAGTTACATTAGACAGTAAAGATACTATTTTAGGGACAAGGCAATAAAAGAGTCAAATATTCACTGGCAAAAATTATAATTATTAGTACATATTAATTATACAAAATAATAAACTTTTGTGAGACATTTTCATAATGTATATCATATACTTTGATCATACCTCCAATACCCTCTCTTACCCCTTCCTCCCCCTCCTGGTTCCCTTCCTCTTCCCTAGTCTACTCTAACTTTTATATTGCTCCTTCCCCAGATTTCACATATGAGAGAAAACATGAAACACTTTTCTTCATGTGCATCACTTCTTTCACTTAGCATGATGTCCTCTAGTTCTATCCATTTTGTATCAAATGACAGGACTTCATTTTTCTTTATTCTTGAATAATACTCCATCTTCTCTTTATTCATTCATCTGTTGATGGGAACCTTAGCTGGAGTGAATAGTGCTACAAATAATATGAGGTTGAAGGTATCCCTTTTAAATGCTAACTTCCTTTCCTTTGAATATATAAGCAACAATGGGATGTTTGTATCATATGGTAGTTCTATTTTTAGTTTTTTGAGGAATCTTCATTTGTTTTCCATAGCAGTTGTACTAATTTAAATTCCCATAAACAGTGTATGAGATTTTCTTTCTCCTCCATTTTCCAGCATTTATTTTTATTTATCATTAATTATTTATTTAATTTTGATAATGGCAATTCTGATAAGGGTGAAATAGTATCTCATTGTAGTTTTGATTTGTCTTTATTTGATGGCTGATGACATTGAGCATTTTTTCAGATATTTCTCAGCCATTTGAATTTCTTCTTTTGAGAAGTATCTATACAGATCATTTGCCCATTTTCAAGATTTTTTGTTTGTTAAGTTTTTTGAGTTCTTTATGTGCTCTGGATGTTAATCCTGTCAGATAAGTAGCTGGGAAAGATTTTGCTCACATTTCATAGGTTGTCTCTTCACTCTATTGATTATTTCCTTTGTTATGCAGAAGTTTTTTAATTTAATGCAATCAAATCCTGTGTTTTTTGAGTCCTAATGAGGAAATAATTGCCTTTGCCAATATCTTGAAGTGGTTCCCCCATGTTTTCCTCTAGTAATTTCACAGTTTCAGGCCTTACATTAAGGTCTTTGATTCATTTTGAAACTCTTTTGATCCATAAGATACTCTTTTACTGGGAAATAGATATAACTATTTATGAAAATGATGTTTTCACAGATTGATGCCTTGAAGAAAACATAAGTTAATGTGATAGAGAACTACCAAATAGAGGTAGGCTGCACTTTTGTTAGAATAATGAGAAAGTAGGTTTCTTTTAGGAGCTGAAATTTTAACTTAAAAATAAATGAAGAGAAATATCTAGCTCTGCAGTACTCTGGGGAAAGAGTATTTCAGGTAGAGTGATATTTACATGCAATGATAATAAGCAAGCAAAGTGATTATTAAGATACTCAAGAAAATTTAGCTGAAATATAGAACACCAGAAAAAAATAGGCAGGTAAAATCAGAGATTTGGATTTATTATACATCATAGAAGGAAACTGAGAAACAAATGAAAGATCTAATGAAGAAGATCGATTTAAAGTTAAAGATGTTATTCTTGTTGCTCTTTGCTCACTTGAGTTAGGGCAAAGACTAATCAGGAATCTAAAATCATAGTCCTAATTTGACATAATATTGGTTTGGGTCAGAGTTAGTAGTGAGTTGGTGGGTTCAGAATATTTGTTGACACAATACTAACAATAGACATGTGGATGAAATATATATAAGAAATGACAGGAGAAGAAAAGTCAAGAACAGAATTTTTTTAGCAGTAACATTATTGTAAAGAATACTGTAGTAGAAACAGATTAATTTTAATGTGGGTGTGTGTGCATGTTTGTGACTGAGCATGTCTACTTATTTGTGCAAATAAGTAATCCTCCTTTGCTATCTATTCAATAATCATTGATGAAAGAAGTTATTATGGGTTGGATGTAAGGTGTCCCCCAAAAAGTCACATGTGAGACAATGCAGGAAGGTTCAGAGCAGAAGTGATTGGATTAGGCCATTCATTAGAAATGATTGGGTATAGGCCAAGGAGTGGGATAGCTGAGTCAAATGGTGGTTCCATTCCAAGATTTCTGAGGAATCTCCACACTGATTTCCAGAGTGGCTGCCCTAATTTGCAACCCCACCAGCAATGTATGAGTGTACCTTTTTTCCCCACGTCCTCGCCAACTCCTCTTGTTGCTTGTATTCTTGGTAATCACCTTTCTAACTGGGGTGAGATGGATGGATTATAAAAGTCTTAATCAGTGAATTGGTATCTGATTGGATTAATTGAAGTGGTAGGGTGTGGCTGGAGGAGATTGGAATTGGAGTGGGCTTTGGGGTATATATTTTGCATCTGGAGCATGGAGTCTCTCTCTCTCTCTCTCTCTCTCTCTGCTTCTTGATGATGTGAGCTGTTTCCCTCTGCCACATTCTTCCACCTTGGTGTTCACCTGGAACCCTGAGGAATGGAGCTGGCCTATGGACTAGGACCTCTGAAACTGTGAGCCCTCAAATAAACCTTTCCTCTTCTATAATTGTGCCGGTTGGATCATTGAGTCACAGCAGTGAAAAGCTGACTAAAACATAAATCAAAGGAGTCAAATGCATAGAAAGATATCCCATTTTTATTAATTGTAATTTCAAATTATATTACAATGACAAAATAATCAAAATTATGATACTATCATAAAAAACAGACACATAAGAACAATGGGACAGTATAGAGTGCACAGAAACAAACCCAAGCATGCCCAGTCCACCAGTTTTGTACAAATATTCCAAGAAAGCACAGTAGGGAAAATAATGTCTTCCTGGTAAGTAGTGTTTGGAAAATTAAAAATGCACATACAAGACAGTGAGACTGGATCCTTACAACATGTACAAAAGCTATCTCAGAATAAATAGTTAAAAAATAAAACAGTCATAAAAATAGGAAGAAATCTCCCTGATATTTTTCTTGGCGATAGTTTTTTGGATATGCCATTGAAAGCTTGAACTACATCAAGCTTAATAGTGTGTGCACAGCAAAGGAAACAATTAGCAAAATAAAAAGCCAACCTTTGGTTTAGGAGAAAATATTTGTGAGACATAGATCTGATAAAGGGTCAATTTCCAAGACATATAAGCAATTCACACAACTCAACAACAAGTACACTAATGACTGATTAAAAAAAGGAAAATTACCAAATTAACATTTTTATAAGGAAGATGTAGAGACGGCCAACATGTATCTACTTTATCATCACTAATCATCAGGGAAAGCAAATTAAAACCACAGTGAGATATTATTTCACACTTGCATAATGGCTTCACTCAAAAGCACAAGAAGTAAGAGTTGTTGGAGAGGTTGTGGGAAAGTGGAACCCTTGCATACTGTTGGTGGGAATGCAATCATTGAGTAGAGTAGTACTTGTGAGGATGTATGGCACTTCCTTAAAAAAATTAAAAACAGAACTAATATCAGCAACTTCTCTTCTGCATATATATTTAAAGGAAATGAAATAATAGTCATGTATATTCCCATGTTCATTTCAGCATTATTCACAATAGCCATGACATAGAACAACCTAAGTATCTATTGGCAGATGAATGGATAAACACTAGGGAGATTATGTTACATACCAAGGACTATTTAAGTCATAAAAGAAGAGATTCTGCCATACTGTGGCAACAAACATGAGTCTAGGAAACTTTTATATTAAGTAAAATATGGTGATACAGAAATTTAAATATCTCCACAATGTTACTTATATGTGAAATCTGAAAATGTCAACCTCATAGAAAGAGAGGAGAATGATGGCTTACAGGGGAGATTTGATGAAAGGGTAAAAACTTTTAGTTTTATGATAGACAAGTTCTGAGCATTAATATATAACATAGGTGTTGATGGGAGTGTCAGTTGATTTTGATAATCATTGCAAAATGTGTGTATGTCAAATCACCACATAGTACACCATTAATATATGCAGCCTTCGTCAGTTAAATAATTAAATATCGTAAATTCAAAAGTATAAAAACAACCTAAGTGCTCAACAACAAGTGAAAAAAGAAACAGGTATCTGAGTGTGTGTGTGTGTGTACATACACATGTATATGTATATATAAATATGTGCATGTATATGTATACAATGGAATATAACCTAGTTTTTAAAAAGGAAATCCTCCCTTTTGTGAACAGTAGAGAAGGGTGAAGGATTATGCTATGAAATTAGCTAGTAACAAAGAGAAAAATATTTTATGGACTCAATTATAAGTGGAATTTAAAAAAAGAGGAAAATACATTTTACAACTGTTTTACCTGGGATAGAAGTGGGGTGGAGAGAATGAGAAAAAGCAAATCAAAAAGCACACCCTTTCTGTTGTACACAATCATAGGTATAGAGATACATTGACTAATGAAGAATACAGTTAATGTTATTGTATTATATACTGGAAATTCACTAAGGGAGAAGATTTTAGGTGTTCTTTCCCCACACAACAACAAAAACCCATAACTTGATGACTGGAGATATGGTTTGGTGGTAGAGTGCTTGCCTAGCATGCATGAGGCCGTTGGTTGGATCCCTAGCAGCACAAAACACAAACAAAAAAATTGTAATTTTCATGCAATGATGGGTATATTAATTGCTTGACTGTTGTAATCAGTTCACCGTGTATATGTACATCAAAGCATCATGTTG
This sequence comes from Sciurus carolinensis, assembly GCF_902686445.1. Classification (NCBI taxonomy): domain Eukaryota; kingdom Metazoa; phylum Chordata; class Mammalia; order Rodentia; family Sciuridae; genus Sciurus; species Sciurus carolinensis. The sequence continues at coordinate 90,019,022 of NC_062218.1, read as the reverse complement.
TACACGAGTATATATATATATATATATATATATATATACAATAAAAAGAAAATGTCAATTAATATGTATGATAAATGTCTTTAAATTATATTGCTAGAAAAAAATCTCTCCATGAGATCCTATTTGCTTTAGTAGTCACTGATTTCATGAGGACACACAATTTTTCTTTTAACCTGGCTACCTGGAAATGGAAAGAGAAATTTTGTGCTCTGTTGCATAAATATTTCATGTCAGGTATGCAGCACATTCCTGCCATTCTTCTTCATAATTAGTTGGACAATCTTTATATTTTAATTTTCCTGCTTTATATGTGTTTTAAGATTACCTTACATCAAACTAGTTTAGGAACTGGTATCTCCATAAATCATAAAAGAATAAATGAGTGGGTGAATCAATTAACAATTGATTCAAACAAAGTCCATCATCAAATTTGGATAATCAGCATGCAAAATGCACTAATTAAGAACCCTAATAGTATCATGCACTTTATGAAATTAAAAATGGGTCAAGTCTGAAGTGTGAATCGTAAATTCTTTACTTTCTCTTTCCTCAAGAATTAACATTTTCATAATTGAACATATTTTTCTTACTGAATTGACAAAATATGTTGGCAAAATGCAGAAAGTCACAGTTTGCCCCAGAGCCATCACATTTAATGTAAACAAAGGGACAACAGATTTTCTTAATTAATATACAGACCAAGAAAAGTCTTGTACACATGATTTAAGAAGTGACTCTTGAGAATGTAAATTTACATATTCCTGTTCAAAGAATGAGTTAGTAGAGAAAAAATGAAAACATTTTGTTTTAGCCCTAAAAGAGATGTATAAAACTTATTATACTCCAGTATGCTTCCAGGGAAGCTTATAATTCTGGTTGTTAAGTGCATTGCAAACACTGAACTCACTTGTTCACTGTCTGTTCTGAAATTATAGCACAGTCTCATGCCCAGTTCAGGAAAAAAATAGATTTCTTCTGGCTCATCTCATTTGTTCCTCTGCAGCATAACAGTACTCTGCAGCCAGATTGCTTAACACAATCCATTTCTCCTCTGCACACTATTTGAGTTCTCTTGGACAAGCTGATGGCCTTCTGAAGTTTCATTTCTCATCTGTAATCAAGACATGATAGAATACTTTTCTCATCGTAACTAAAAATAGTTAGTGCTAAATTAAAATTAGCACTAGCACAATACTATTTTTCTCCTTCTGGGCCCCAAAATAGGAATGCTCACAGGAAAAGCAAATGATGGTAATTAATTTAAAGTGATTTTAGTAATTTATTTGCAGGGATTGCCTCCAGCCAAGCAAATAGCAAAGAACACTTGACTCATACAATCAAGTGAGAAATTGAAGAATGTTTAGGGACTATCGAGCATGTGCCATACAGAGGAATAAATGAGCAGAAGTTGTATCTTCTTTATTTAGCCTTGCATTAGAGAAATAAAGTAGATATCAAATATTTGCATGAGCAATGAGACTAAGATGAAGAATGTTAGGAGATGCATACCAATTACCAAAAATTTGATAAAATACAATAGCTGTTGTACCAAAAGGATAAATATAAATGAACAAAATGAAGAGAGATTAAATGAGAGTCCAAAACAGGAGTAAGACAAAAGATGATATACAAATTACCAAAAGCATATAGTCATCAGAATGTGTATGAGACTCACCATGAGATATCAACTCAGACTAGTGATGATAACTACTATCAAAACAAAACAAACAAAACAAAAATCACAAAATAACAAGTGCTGGCAAGGATGTGAGAAAAAGTGAGATCTTTTGTGCTATGGGACTGTAAAATAGTCCAAATTCTATGAAAAACAGTATGGAAACTCCTTAATAATTTTCAAACAGAATTACCATATGATCCAGTAATCTCATTCTGGATGTACATCCAAAAGAATAGAAAGCAGAGGCTTGAGGAGGTCTCTTCCTATTCATACAATATTCACAACAGGTGGAAGTAACCCAAATGTCCATCAATAAATGGATAGGTGCTGATTGTGGTGGTGCATGCCTGTAATTCCAAGCAGCTCGGGAGGGAGGATCACAAGTTCAAAGCCAGCCTCAGCAAAAGCAATGTGATAAACAACTCAGTGAGACCCTGTCTCTAAATAAAAGACAAAATAGGGCTGGGGGACTCAGTGGTTGAGTGCCCCTGAATTCAATCAAGTATTATTCAACCTTAAAAAGGGAGAAAATCCTATCATATGATACAACATAGATGAACTTTAAAGATATTATGCTATATGAAATAAGCCTGTCACAAAAAGATAATAAGATTTTATTCCATTTATATAAAATATCTCAAATAGTCCAATTCATAGAAAGGGAAACTAGAATGGTGATTATCAAGGAATGTAGACAAAGGAGACAGGGGAATTGTTTACTGGGAATAGAGTTTCCTATTTGCAACACGTAAAGTTTCTTGAGATGTGTTTTCCAACAAGGTGAACATACTTCATACTACTAAAAGTTACACTGAAAATGGTTAAAATTATAAATTCTATGTTGTGTGTGTTTTTACAATAATGATAGTGGGAACAAGATTATTATAATGAGTCTATAGAGGTAAGATGAACTTGCCCTACCCCAAATCTATTCAGATACTAAGACTAATATCACCATACATGCACTAGGGGGCATGAAGAGGTTTACTACTAACATAATAATGAAGCTTTTTGCAAAGAGCAGAAATAGCAGGTCCATGAATGGCATGGAAGACAAATGAGGATTCACTTGGTGTATTATGGTGGCTATGAGGTGGAGCCTCAGAGGTCAAGACTTCTGATTGTGGGCTGGTGCTTCTGAGGCTGCTGTGATTTGTTCCTTCTGGCAGTACTAAAGAAAAGAACAACTAAACTTTCTATGGGTTGGGTGTTCAGAAAGGGAAGGAAGAATGGTGGTGCTCATAAATCATCAACACATGATTGTTATAGAGTGTCACAATTCATAATGCTTGACGGAAGACTAAAATATGCTATACTTCATTTAATTCAATTTGTGCATAAGTAAGTCATCATAGTTCTATATGATACCTATAGCCTTGAGTCATTAAGTGAGGTGAAATTCTGTTAACTGCCTCATTCATGAGTTCATCATTTTAGGTTCTGTATTCCAGCTTGTATCATGGTTTTATAGATACGAAGAAGCAAATGTGACTTTAACTTATACTAGTGTTTCTGTGAGACATTCTTTGGGCACAAACTTGAATAAGAAAGTATTGTTGCTGCTATTAGATAGATTGAATAAGCAGATCATTGATAATAGCCCAAGAGTTGGCAAAAATGTGTACATAGGAAGCTAATTGTTGGTCAGGGCATCCAGAGCTGAAATAAATGCTGATGCTCTGGATTCATCCTGGATCAGGTACATCCTAGTTAAGGCCCCAAAAGTGGCAGGCCCTTGACTGCACCCAGGAGATTCCATCAGATGTAATTGTAATGCAGTTTGTAGAATATATGAATTCTATTTGCTGTTCACTCTATAGCCAAAGGGACCAAGGAAGGGCTGACCTTGTCATCCAATACTACAGCATCTGTCAAGATACAAAAAACTAGAGAGGATATTTGTTTGAGTTTACTTTGTGCCACTATCACATAATATTTGTGATTGTATAATTTATAAAAATATTAATTTTCTAATAGTCCTGGAGCCTGGTAAGTAAAACCAAGGCACTGACACATGAAATGGGCCTCCTTGCTACTTTCAGAAAGAAGAACAAGAGAGAGAGGAATTCTGTCCTCACATGGTAGAAGGGGAAAAAATATGCTTAGTCCTGTAAACAATTTTTATAGTAACATTAATCCTTAACTGCTTCCCAAAAGCTCTACTCTTGCATTGGGGATTGTACTGTCAACACATGAATTTGGGGGGATATTCATAGGACCGCCTCTTCCTATAGGCAGGATATGTCAGAAGGCCCAGGTTTGACTTTAGTTGTAGCAAGGTAACATACTAAGCCTACAGGACACTGCTTCTATGACCCATAGTGATAGATGAAGCTTGATGGGAGCTAGATGAAGAAAGAGGGTCATGGGCTCAGGACACATGAGAGACTGTTTCCAGAACAGTCCAATAGTAACCAGAAGTTTCCCCTCTAAGAATAAACGAATGAGGCTAAGAAAAACAATTTTTTAATACTGGAAGTTGCTAGGCTATTCATGGTCATTGGCATGACCCACAGACTGCAAAATACATACAAGTCTGTTCCTAAAGCAGGTATAGTGAGAGAGACTTTAGGACATGCTAATGGGAGTCCCATTATGTTGCAATTTGGAGAAATTCTAGACACCTTTTTCTGAGGGTTGGGGGTTTCATTTCAAGTAGGTCAATAACTTTCAGGTTACAACATAAATAGGCTTAAGTTAAAATTTATAATTAAGAAATATTTTGCCTCCAGAATCCCAAAAGGCACAAAAGGTGTTTTAATTTTGTGCATGATGTTTGCTGATGGTTTCAGGGATGGGACATACCTTTATTTACCAAATGATATTCAGAAATTTAACAGAGGCAGCTGGTTTTTTACTATGTGGGGGCAAAGTTCCATTGATTTTCTGTGAGCTCCTTTGTGAATGTTATATTCTGAATGAGTGCATCAATGTTCTCAGATGAGATGGACTTAGTGTGATTTCACACCTGTGCTTTTTGAGAAATATTGTGAAGTCTGTTCCCAAATAAGTGACTGAGTAAGGGTATCCCTGCAAAGAGGAAGGCAAATTTCAGCTAAAAGACTCTTCAGTCACCCAATAGAACATATTGACCACATCTATGACTACAATATATTTACCTGTTGCTGATTGGAAGGTATCAGTAATTTCAATAATATTGGGAATAGAGTCATAATGGGTGGGTCCAATGGATTAATATTTTGGTAATTCACCAAGAGACACACTTTATTTTTGCAGTGTAGGAACAGGTCAGTTAAATGTAGTAAAAGTGAGGATAATCACACCCCTAAATTGGTCCATATGATGAGTTCCTTCTTTGGTGCCCTGCTTATTATCTATTGTGCTCTATGAACTATTAAATCTGGGTAAAAGACCCATTGTTATCATTTTTTAGCTAATTTTAGGTCCTATATGTCTTAGTCAATTTTCATTTATCATTCAATAGACAATATTTTACAGTACCTGGGTACTTGGCTAATATGAATTTGGAGCAGGTGACCTTTTATTAGCTTTGTAAAGCATACTTATTTATCCTCTCTTTTATATGCAGTAGACCCCTAAAATTGTAGAGGAAATCTTATTTAAATTTAGTAGAATCCATGGATTAAATTGTGATTTGAACCTCAATAGTGTTAAGACCATGAAGAGTTACTTATCGGTACATTTAGAGAGATATTGAAGTTAATTAAAAAAAACTTTGTTGTACAATAAAACATGAATATTATACTGTAGAAGTTCTGGTTAAAGGCAGATGGCAAAGGGTAGAAGAACTATGAGTAATTTTTAAAAGTGGATAAAATCTGTGGTGTTTCTCACAGACTTTTTGGAACCTAAAGAAAGGAATGATATAGGAAGTTCCCTAAGGGAAAGGTGATTTCTGAAATGTAGTTGGCTTATTTTGCTTAAAAGAAACTTGAGCACAGGGAAAAAAATCTAAATAAGTAGATATTCAGAGTGGAAGAAAAGATAGAATAATTAAATAATTTCTAAGAAAATACATAGGCAATAAGAGTACTGTAGTGGATATATAGTCTGGTAGCATAGTTTCAAAGGCAGAACACTGACTTGTCCCAAACCATCACACTTTGAGTATGGTTGAAATAAAGCTAAATATAGCTACATAGAGCACACAGATATTACCTATAATGACATTATAAGGTATTCTTTAATTTGGCTGGAATCGGCCTATACTTATCATCGTAATCATAATTAATTAGTGTTAATTCAGTCTGGCATAACTAGTTTAGTGAATATATACTTACCTTTATTATTTTTTCTGAATTTAGTTTTCTGGCCTTTCAAAGTTAATCAAGTAGATTCATCTTTGGACATTTTGCCCTCAGGGTCAGGATATCCATTCATTTCTCTATTTACCCACCTCTGTGTGTGTGTGTTTATATATTTGAACCTTATGAGATCTGTACATTAAAAGCCCATTTAATATTGAAAAACAAACTTTTGTTGTAATGGCACAAAAGTTCATCACTGTCCTCTAATCATTTTATTTTAAATTATTTTAATCAATTTTGCATTTCAAATTGGATCAACTCTATTGCAGTTTTCATTTCTTTCTCTTGAAACCAGTAGGATAAAGCATTCTCCCCATGTTGATTATACGTAAGCATTTCTTCACGCAGAGAACTTTAACTTTGGTAATGGTTATTTTACAGATTTTAGTCTTAAATTGAGTTTGAACAACATCTCAACTTTGCTGTAGAAATGGCCTGGATGTGTTTCCCATAACCCTGAGGAGTTGGTGCTTTTTCCTACGGTGTTCCCAGAGCAGCAGGCATCTTTGTCAGCCACAGAAAATTTATTTTATGGTGTCCTAGCAAGTCATTGCTTTTGGGAGAATGGCTTTAGTATGCCACATAGGAACTACTATTCCTCAGTAGAAGGAAACACCCCAGTGGGCCAGCATATTGCACAACATATCTTTCTTTCCCCTGAGTCCACTAAAGAATGGGAAAAGAGTGCCTTGCTGAGATACACAACCAAGAGTAACTAGGTAAGAGGGGTTTCTCAGAGTCCAGCATTAGTCAGCTCTTATGTTGAAGTGGAGACATGCTATTCAATCTGAGACGCACAGATATAGCATGTGTCCCAGGGTCACTTTAATAAAGATCTCTGTAGCATACTCTTCTTTCCAAATAACGATTATAATTCTGATTTAGGTTGGGATGCATCTATTACACAGATATGGAAGTACTTAACAAATAGAAGAAAAAACAGCAAGATCGAAGTGCAACCATGCCAGCAGGCAGAGATGTTAGTCAGCCAATAGCAGAGTCAAAAAGTCTAAGCAAGAGAAAAAGGCCCCCAGTGGTGGTGGACATTGCCCAAACACCTTTGCACTTTTCCAACAGTGTGTCACCTTCCAGAGGCAGAATGGAACTTCACAGCCAAAATTTTGTTCAGATGCCAAGATTAATATATAACACATATAACACAAGGCTATGGAAATGTTTATTATTCACACAATGAGGTTTTATAGGGACCGCAGTTTCGAATCCCCAGCATGTCCAAAAATGTATGCGACAACAGGAAAAGAGTCTGGCTTGGAGTTTTATGGTGGTTGGGTGGAGGAGCAGAGGTTAAAATTCCCATACACAAGTTGACTGATGCTTGTGTTGGTTTGAACTTCCCATTTCTTCTAAAGAGGACCACAGGAGCTTTCTTATCTACTTACAAAGACATGGGCAGAGGGGACCAAAAAGTGGTAAAGTTTGAAAACCGTCAACCACTGAACATTAAAGATGGTGTAAGGTCATTAAGTAGAAACAAAGGTCCTGAGGACAGTGAGAATGGACTATTTTGAAGGAATGAAGGTCTGACTGAGTAGCAGAAATAAAGTTGGAAATCAAAGGGAAGCATATGGTAAAATAGACTATTTTATGCCTCTCTTTGTAGATCCAGAACATCTGTTCTTCAGTATGAAAACAGCATGCAGAAACCTGTATCTAAGTGACAAGAAGATACATTGACTACTATTAGGATTTATTGCATAATGACTTCATGAAAAAAGGTTATCTACTCCACAGACTCTCCATGGACAAAAAGAAGAAGAAATAATATTATTCATCTCTAATTCTATAATTTATAGATATTTTATTAATCCAAATTTAATTTATTTTTAATTGGTTATACACTTTCTATATAGTTTCCATTTTAGCAACGCATATCAACAGATATATTTTCTTATAACATACAATTCTGAAATTTTTGCTGCAAGTTAAACAGTATTTTATGTCATTTGAAAGACTTGCTTTGTAATGTCAACTGGTACTTGGCTACAAGACTTTTAAGAAGCCATCCAAAATGAATCCAGCAAAGTTTCAGGTTGTAAAATCAACACCAGTAAATCAAACGTGCTCCTATACGTCAGTGACGAATCTATTGAAAGAGAAATTAAGGAAACTATCCCCTTCACAATAACCTAAAAGAAAAAAAGCAACTTGGGAATCAATCTAACAAAAGTGGTAAAACACCTCTACAGCAAAAACTACAGCACATTAAAGAAAGAAATTGAAGAAGACCTTAGAAGATGGAAAGACCTTCCACGCTCTTGGATAAGCAGAATTAATATTGTCAAAATGGCCATACTACCAAAAGCATTATACATATTTAATGCAATTCTAATTAAAATCCCTATGAAATTCTTCATAGAACTAGAAAAAGCAATCATGAAATTCATTTGGAAAAATAAAAAACCCAGAATAGCCAAAGCAATCCTTACCAATAAAAGCAGGAGGAATCACATTACTAGACCTCAAACTATACTACAGAGCTATGTAAAAACAGTATGGTACTGGCACCAGAACAGACGTGTAGACCAATGGTACAGAATAGAAGACACAGAGAGAAACCCACACAAATACAGTTACCTCATACTAGACAAAGATGCCAAAAATGTTCACTGGAGAAAAGATAGCCTATTCAACAAATGTTGCTGGGGAAAGTGGAAAGCCACATGTAACAAAATGAAATTAAACCTCTACCTCTCACCCTGCATGAAACTCAACTCAAAGTGAATCAAAAACTTAGGCACTAGACCAAAGACCCTGCACCTACACCTAATAGAAGAAAAGGTAGGCCCAGATTTTCACCATGTCAACTTTGGATCAGACTTCCTTAACAAGACTCCCAAAGCACAAGAAGTAAAATGAAGAATCAATAATTGGAATGGATTCAAACTAAAAAGCTTCTTCTCAGCAAAGGAAACGATCAATAACATGAAGAGAGAGACTACAGATTGGGAGAAAATCTTTACCACATGTACCTCAGATGGAGCATTAATCTCCAGGATATGTAAAGAATTCAAAAAATTAATACCAAAAAACCAAAACCCAATCAGTAAATGGGCTAAGGAACTGAACAGACACTTCACAGGAGAAGAAATACAATGGATCAACAAATAAAAGAAAAAATGTTCAACATCTTTAGCAATTAGAGAAATGCAAATTGAAACTACTCTAAGATTTCATCTCACACCAGTCAGATTGGCAATCATCAATAATACAGGCAACAATAAATGTTGGCGAGGATGTGGGGAAAAAGGAACATTCATACATTGCTTATGGGAATTCAAACTGGTGCAACCATTATGGAAAGAGGTGTGGAGATTCCTTAGAAAGCTTGGGATGGAACTACCATTTGTCCCAGCTATCCCACCTCTCAGTTTATACCCAAAGGACTTAAAATCAGCATATTGCAGTGATATAGCCATATCAATGTTTATAGCAGCTCAATTCACAATAACTGAACTATGGAACCAATGCAGGTGCCCTTCAACAGATGAATGGGTAAAAAAAATGTGAGATATATATATACTAATATATTTGATGGAATATTACTCAGCCTTAAAGAAGAATGAAATTATGGCATTTGCCAATAAATGAATGGAGCTGAAGAGTATCAAGCTAAGCAAAATAAGCCAATCCCCCAAATCCAAAAGTCAAATGTTTTCTCTAATATGTGGATGCTAATTCACAATTGGAGGGGGGGCATGCTAGAGAAGAATAGAGTTGCTTTAGATTACCTAGAGGTGACTGAGAGAGGGGAGAGGGTATAGGATAGGGTGGATAGTAGAATGAATCAGACATTATTACCCTGTGTACATGTAAAACTATATGACCAGGGGGATTCTACATCCTGTAGAATCAGAAGAATGAGAAATTATACTCCACTATATATGATGTATCAAAGTATATTCCACTGTCATGTATAACTAATTTAAAAAAAAAAAAATTTAGAAAAAGAAAGAGTCCATCCACATTCATTATCACATTTAACTTTCAAAATACTCTTGTGATGACAAAAATAAATGATTAATATACAAGTATATCACATATGTATACATACATGTATTTGCTATTTATGTTTCAATTCATGTACAAATTCAAAACGTTGTATTTTACTCAAAGTTAGGCAATCAGTAATAAAATCTGTCTCTAGTGATCCAACTCTTACTTATGAACCATTTTAATTAAAAAATTATAAATTCAATCAGTAGTATGGCATAGCAGAGTCAAGAAAACAGAATATATATTAGTTATTTTAACAGAGATAACTTAAAGCAAGTATTTGGTTACATAAGTATTAAAGAATTGTAGCTGGTATATAGATAACATCAAACCTATAGCAGGAAGTAGTTTCTGTCTGTGGAGGATAAAAGGCAATTTAGCAACCTGAAGGAGGGTCCTGTGTAGCTTGTGCAGACCCCTGAGGAGGAGCTTAGACCCAGTTGCTTCTGGATCCTTCCAGGGGTTGGGTTGAGGCTATTTTGGAAGTGCAGAAAATAATATTGGCAACTAGAATCAACTGCTTCTGTAGGAACTGAGAAAAGCCCTGTGTCTGCCTGCAAAATCTTGATTTCCTTAAAGTGCTCCTATTGGCTGAAGCTAATAGCAGCCACCAATCAAGGGGAAAATGTAATTTTCATGGTCTCAGTTCCAAAATCGTAAGAGTTTGGACAGGTGCGTTTGGAATTGAAAGACTCTATCATACTTACACAATGTGGGCATATTAATATCCACTCAGTGGATGCATAATGTGAATGAACTTGAAACATAAACGACATGCTTAGAGAATAGTAGCTGTTTTACATTCAAGTACATGTGTAGAGTAGATGTATATGAGCACTTCCCCCTCTTTCCCCTTTAGTATTAATATTTATTAAACCACACTGTTGGTGTTCTTAATGCAAGAATTAACAAACTCAACACACTACAGGTAATTTCTGAAACTTCCTTTAAGACACCTCTTATTTGGTAATAGTATTAACATTGATTAGTTTGACATGCATATATTGAGTATCTATAATTTTCCAAATGATATAGGTGGCTAAAATAAAGCATTTAGATAGTTCCAACAGACTAGATTGTGGAAAGGCCCATTCACCCAATATATAATAACTATAACATTCAAAAATATTCTAAAATCAGGCTAGATTTTATTATCAAATTTTGGACAAGTATGAATCTATTTTAACAAACTAAAAATCTGAACTAATCACCTTCCTTTCTCCATGTGTTTGCTTCTGCTGGTCCTGATTTTCCAGGAGCATGTCTTGGCTATATTCTTACTTGGATCACCTGGACTTTCATAGCCAGCATGGTTCCAAAGTACAAGGGCCAACCAACCAGGTTGCCTCATGCACAGAACTTTTTCAGACAGCTACAGACTTCCAGACAGTGATATCTGTTTCTGCTGGCTTATGCAAGTGAAGAGACCATGCTTCTTGTATGGCCTCAAAACTAGAAAGGTCTATGTATGAATTATACAGATAACTATGAATTAAAATATAACTGCTCAATTCTAAACATGATGTAGTTCCACATCCTCCTTACTTATTGCTTTAACAACTGTAGCTTCAAGGTAAAAGTGTGCAATGTTAATTTGCAGTCACAGCACGTCTATATGGTGGTATGAACTGTCTCTAGAAAAAATATGGGTGCACCGTTTCATCCTTCATGAAGTATTTAATTGACTGTCTCCCAATGGAAACAGGAGAATCTAGACTGGTACTCCCACATGTGCCTCCTTTTCAATAACTTTACATTCCAGCATGGATTCTGATAGATGTTAATCCAGGCAAATGTGTTCTGATAGAGATATTTCTGTCCTTTTACAACTAAATAGAGTGACAACAGGTAAGGATAAAATCAATGTGAATTTTCAGTAAATTGGGTTCCTATGAAAACAAAAATTTGAGTGCTTCAGATATAAAAAGGAAAAAAAAATTCTAATAGAAGTAAATTCAGTCTCTTATGACCTGTTTTTCAGTCTGTCTTTGCTTTGTCTGACTATTTTGTGGCAACTTAAATAGTAAAGGACAAGCATTCAACTGATAATAAGAAAATTTTATGTATCTATAAAATATTGACATATATATATAAATACACATATATATCTTCATAACCTGCTGTTTGCTTCTGTTTTTACCATTTACTTCTCTTTCTTCCTATCCTAATATTTGTAAGTGCAATGGATTTGTTTCTAGAGATAGTACACAGGTATCAACGACTGATTTGGTTCTTCACTCCTTTGCAGATTCAAATTATTTGAAGTGATGTATAATAAGCACAGCAATCAGGACTAATTGTACATAATCTTCATTTCGAATTAAATAGAGAAACTTTTAAAGACTTTCTCTTCCACAGAAATAATTTTGAAAATGGCAGCTTGATCCCTAGAGTCTATAACAATACCTTATTTAACCCACAACATCCTGAGTCAGAGAGGAATCATACTGGAAAACAAGCCTGAAAGCTAGGTTTCCTGGGAGAGCTCATTCAGAGTTCAACCTGTGGGCATGATAATATCCCATACCCAGTGAGGGGGTGACTGGGTAAATCAACTCTTTGACTTTAGACGACGTATAAAATAGGTGAATGACATTATGTACACGACAGTGTGAATGTGAGAGCTAAATGGGACCCTGTGTAAGTTAACCTTAAGTTTGCCATTCAATGACAGTAAGCAGAGTTTGCCCTTTTCTCATGGGCTGGTAAATTAAAGACCAAATTCACGCAGAGGCTTCCATCAGTTCTGAGCCAGTGTGAATAGAGGTCTTGATGTGACAACAAAATGTGACTGAAGACACGGGATTTGGGACTTCATGGGAAAAAAAAGGCAAGAGCTTTGGACCTGGAGCCAGGAAAATTATACCTAAGTTCTAATACATAAATAGTTATCTGAGCATTTATGTATTAGAACTTAGGTATGCCTGTAGTTCTAGCATGCCTATAGTCCTAATAACTTGAGAGGCAGAGGCAGGAGGATTACAGGTTTGAGATCAGCCTAGGCAATTCAGTGAGACCTTATCAGCATAGGGACATCCTATATCTAAATAGATGCATAGAAAGATAGATAGATATGATGTAATGGGAATGTAGTTCAGTGGTAAAGTGCCCCTGGGTTCAAGTTTCAAAATATAATAATAACAATAATAATAATAACTCCAACAACAATGATAATTTAATTCAATTACTTCATATTAAAACAGATAAAATGATACCAAGTTGATGGTAGATATAATGTTCAAATTATGTGGAATTATGATGTAGTTCAGTCTCAGTCGTAGATACAATATTCCATCATTTTTGTTATTGCTACACATAATAATCAATATTTTTTTTAACCAAAATTCTTTTATTTTCCTTATAGAAGCTCTGGAAACAAATTAATTTTCTTCTTAATTGAGGCATGAGTCTCAGATTATTTATCCACATTTTAGTTTCTAAAGAAAACAATCTATCCCATGATTCTTTCTTCAGACTTCTGTTTTCTTCTCCTCTCTCCTACCTCCCTTATATCTTTCCTTCCTTCCTTCCTTCCATCTCTTTGTGTGTCTTTGTCTTTCTTCCTTTTTTTGGTTTTCTTTTCTTTCTGTTTTTCTTAGGTTTTATCCATTATTTACTACTGAAAATAATAAGGCTACAGCTACAATGTGGATGAAAGTTATATATATATATATGTATATGTATAGCCACAAATACATACATATATATATATATGTAAATTTACAGGTAAACCAAGATGGTATATTTTACTTAGATCATATAAAGTTTCATTTTTTATAGATAACAACTTATTTTCAGAGAAGAAAGAACAGATGGAAGATTCATTCACATTCATAAAAGAGGTTCTAGGACTTTTTATAACAAGACGGATTACAGCAATCATGGTACTTAAATAAAAGTGACTTTTTCAGGTAAGTGAGGACTAGTAGCTTGGAAGTGGGATGCTGTTGAGGAAGCCACCTGATGTGACTGAGAGTAAAGGGTCAAGGTGTGGGTCTAGGTACAGAAGTACTCTAGATCATTCTTTTATTTATTTATTCATTTTTATGCCCTGATATTCCAGCAGTTGAAAAGTTTTCAGTATAAATGCTCTTCTTACAATTTTATTATGTTTGTCTGTAATTGACTGATAATTAGAATCTTAGAATTCAAGTTAGGAGAAAAACACTTAGGTCAACAAATGCTGTTATTTCTATGAGATGCTTGGGAACCTCTTGCCTAGAGATTCTGATCCAATGCCTGGTGTGTGCCCAGCAATTTATACTCTCAAGAAATGTCTTGGAGATTCTATTGCTGTAGTGATTACAAAAATATTATGAGGAGCTTTGAAGTCTACACATTTGAGACTCAGTGTAGTATACAAACGAATTGCAAGATTCAGTAAACAGAAAGGAAACTAAAAGAGGTTACTACTAGACTTGGGTTGAGAATCTAGATCTTCTTTCATACCAGAGCTTTTTTTTTTCTCTCAATTCAAGGTCTGACTCATGACACAATAGCATGTCTTTTTTTTGGTGTGGGGGGGTGTTGGGGATTGATCTCAGGGGCACTCAACCGCTGAGCACATCCCCAACCCCCCCCCCTTTTTTCTTTTGAGACAGGGTCTCACTGGGTTGCTTAGTGCCTCACTGTTGCTGAGGCTGCCTTTGAACTCACAATCCTCCTGTTTTAGCCTCCAGAGCCACTAGGATTAAAGGCATGTGTCACCATGCCCAGACAAACATCTTTTTTTCCAATTGGTATTCACCAGTCTCCGCCTCATAAAAACAATGCATATCAAATTAGGAATTGTTTTTACTTTATATACTGATGAAAAGTAGGACAAGCTGACTAAACCCTTTTAACAAATTTTCATTTGTGAGGTGAGCTCAGATTTAAAACCAGAACTTGACAAGTTTACAAGGAGTGGCTATGAATTGTAAGAAGTTACTGAGTGACACTGCAGGCTTGGTTTCTTTCTTTCTTTCTTTCCTCCCTTCCTCCCTACCTTTCCTCCTTTCTACCTTCCTTCCTTCCTTGTGCAGCAGAGCAAACAGTTAGTAGAAAGACAAGTTGATTCACACATAGAAATCTACTTTACCACTTTAATTTAGTACCTTACATTCTCTTTGCCCTTGAATTTTAACTTCTATTCTTTTATTAGAAATGATTAATAGTCATATAAACTTAAATGAAATCTATAGATAAATGGAAGGTAATTACAAATACATAGCATTTTATATTCTTTTTTGAATTGTGAACTATTATGAAAGGAATGTCAAATCCTTTCAATTCACCCTTATCCTAGTTCATGTTCCTTTCCAGTCATCATTAGTCAACAAATTAATTTTAAAAATTAAAAAAGATAAATTCTAATAATAAAATAAGGAACAGATACAGAAAATTTACAAGAGAAAAACACAGTTGCAAAATGAATAATTCTGTATTCAGTATTATATGTATTCAAAAATAAACAAATAAATATTTTTTACCTTACATACTTCCCCTTTTGTAATAATCAATGATAATTCCAGAATTGTCATTGGAATGTAGTTAAGAAAAACCTCAGGCAATATTGTGGAGAATAGAAAATTTGTAAGAAGTCCTAAAATGTCAAATGTCTATAAAATGATAATTCTACTTTAGAATTTATTCTAAGAAAATAATTCAAAAAAATCAAAGATATAATCTTTTATTAATTTGTTCATCAGCAAATACTGAGCATCTGCTATGTCACACAATTTACTATCACTGACCATGTGTTTGAGCACAATCAAGCACAGTTCATGCTTTCAGGGCCAAATAAAATTCAATGAGATGATGAGCTTAAAGAATAAGATGCTATATGATGCTTCACTTGTTTTCAGAATTACTTCTTCTGAGAATTTAACATTTAAGTTAGTATTTAAAAAACAAGACTATAAAGTGGATTCTGTGCTATAAACTGGAGATTACTCTGACTTATTTGAGGCAGGTAAGAGAAATAAATGAGCTCATATGATATATACATAGCACATAGGAATCCTTGATGCATACAGTGGGTTAGATTTGATATGTTAGACAGCTTTTCATCTTTGTGACAAAATACCTGACAAGGACAACTTAGAGGAGGAGAAGTTTATTTCAAGTTCACAGTTTCAAAGGTCTCAGTCTGTGGACTGCTGACTCATTGCAGAGGTGAGGCAAAACATCATGGCAGAAGGACCCAGAAAAGGAAAACTGTTCATCTCCTGATGGCCCAAAGTAGAGAGAGGGAAGGAGGAGGCAGGGGCATAAGGGCATATACCCAGTGACTCATCTCCTTTAGGCACAACCTGCCTGCCTATACCATCTAGTATAGTGTCCTTTCATATTGTCAATCCACTAAATGGATTAGTTCATGAATTAGGTGATAGATCTCATAATCTAATCATTCACATCTGAACATTCCTGCATTTACATTGGAGTTTTAGAGGACACATAATATCTATGGCATAACATCTAAGAAAGGAGAGGGAGGGATTCTTCATTACTCTGAGGCTAGCTGAAATGACTAAGAAGAAAGTCCTGGCAATCAGAGAACTAAAAGAACAAAGGTTGAGGGGATGGTTTTGACACATTGTGTGATAACTCATGTGTGAGATTCAACTTTGTACTTGCTGTGAATGAGTTGCTTCTGAGACTTATAAGAGATTGTGTTTTTAGGTCACTTGAGTCTTCAGCACTCAAGGTCAGAGGAGCTATTCTGAAGATATAATTATGTTTCCTGTGTATTTAATAAGTATCAGAGTCATGAATATAATGGGAGTTTTCTTGAAATTATAGACAGTGAAGGACAAGCGAAAGGGAGGAAACCTAAGATCTCAAGTTCTTGGAGGACTCCAACATGAACAGCAGGGCATAGTTTCACAGCAGAAACTTACAAACTATCCCATGGTTTAAAAGAAAAGCAGAAAAATCCCACTGAATGAGAAAATACAGGTCAAGGAAAGAATGCCAAAGAGCACTACATAATCAATGTTAGCACTTGCGTCAAAGCAAGTCACGTTAGTTAAAATAGTTTATATTAACAGGGTATCTGCATAATATACATTAAATTGAGAATATTTTATAGAGGAAGAAAGTTAAAAACTACCTAAATATTAAACCAATTAGAAATTTACTATGAAATAAACTTTGTTAAAATTATCTAGATTATTTATTCATCTTCAGAATGCAATTGTCCACTTTTTTTTCTTTTTTACCTCATGGTAAGCAAAATGTTTTGCATGTAATGTATGTTCAGTACCAACCGATTAAACAAACAGATTATTTAAAGTAAATTTCCCAATACATAAAGAGCATTCAAGAAACATTGATCTACTGAAACCATTTCTTCTTTCTCTATAAATAAGTCATTTTTACCTTCAAAACCCTCATCTTGTGAAATCTTGTGAAAGATCCAGTCTTAGTTTTCACCTATGCTCTTTTGCTAACCAAGTTGCTGCTAGTATAGAGACACACATCTGGTCATTGGAAGTCCTTGTTATCTAAATGCCAGCTGTGGTCTGGGCTGAAATTCTTTCCAGGCTGTTATTCTATCTCAGTAGGACTCTGAAAATCGTGGACTATAGGACTAAATTTTAAAGGCTGACTCCCTGGTACATGTAGCAACCTCACCTCCAGAGAATCTTTTTTTATTTTTTTTCAGTTGTAGATGGACACAATACATCTATCTATCTATCTATCTATCTATCTATCTATTTAATGTGGTGTTGAAGATCAAACCCATTGCCTCACACATGCTAGAAAGAGCTCTACTACTGAGTTACAACCACAGCCCCTCCAGAGAATATCCTGACTTCATGAAGGTATATTGCCAGAAAACTGTCCAGGTCACATTGGCATATATTTACTTAGCTTTTATTTTCCATTTTCAGACATGTTTAGTAAATGTGGCACCCTTTATTCTTCATCCTCATTCCATTCCTCCTAATGGCTTTAAACAGGTAAATAAAAACCCTTCAGTAAAACTTTCCTGAAACTTGAACATGCTACCTCTTGGAAATGGAAAAATTTCAAATGGCAAGAACACTACTATCTCAAATATTTTCTGATTATACATATATCAAAGCTGTTAAAAAGTCAGAGGACTCGAGCTGTAGCTCAGAGGTAGAGTATCTGCTTAGGATGTGCAGGGTTCCAGGTTCAATTCTCAGCAACACACACATAGACCCATAAAAGCTAGGATGATATTAGAGACAGAAACTGACACATAGTCTCTCTGTGTATTGGGATACTGTGAGGGTTTTCAAAATTTATTTGGCTTTGCTTGACTCATTTTCTTTTTCAAAGAAATTCAATGCTTTTTCATAAAATATACTATTTAGTCAATTAAACACAATAAAATAAAAAGGGAAAAAAATCCTGTAACTTTACTATTCTGGAAACATAAGCTGTCTTCCTCTTAAACTTAGAGTGATTCCTAGAGTTAAAAAATGGCATAATCTGATAACAATCCCAGCTTATGAGTAGCATATGACATAGATATGAGAAACCGAGGACCTGGCTGGTTCTTAAAACCATGCACTGCTGCCTTGGCTATCATTGATAGGTGTTGCTAATTTTTTTTCTTGTTTTTTGTTTTTTTCTCTTTCCTTCTTTTTTTTTTTTTTTTTTTTTTTTTGTGGTGCTGGGGATTGTACCCTGGGCCTTGTGCTTGCCAGGCAAGCACTCTACCAAATGAGCTACATCCCCAGCCCTTGCTCTGTTAATTTTATGCTCTACTTTTGAGTATTTTTCTTTCCTAAATCATCATATTATATATGTTACATACAGAATATTTTTCCTTCAAGGAAAAACCATCCTTTCCATTTATGTAGTTTTTGGATATATTATGATAAGGTCTCCAGTTACAGTTGGAGAACAAGGTCTAATAAATCACAGAATTGGGGAATTTTGCATGAGAAAAATTATATTCCATGCATTTGCCATTTCTAAAATGTATCACTCATTCATAAAAACATTTGGGTAATAAAAAGAACTTGATATTCCTGTTGAGTATATTATTGAATTGACTGAGCTTTAGAAATTTTTGGCTTCATTCAGATAGGGATACTGCCCATGTCACCTCATTTCCTAATATCTTCTTCATTTCCTTTTACTCTCTCAGCTGTTTAAGACTGGGAATGAGAATTTCGTTTGCTTCTTTTCGCCTCCGTTAATAATTTGCTGTGACCGATTCCCTCTCTGTAATGCTGGCAGGCATGTTCCAGTGACAGAGCATTCCCCGCTTATTGCTGTTGACCCTGCTCTGCTGGACTCAGGGCTACACACCAAAGGAGCATATTATGATCTTTGCCATAGAGAAAGTCAAAGTGAAGCATGAAATGATAGCTACCTACTGTTATTCTGGTTTGATTCCAAGAATTATACATAACCCTTTTTCTTATCTTCACTTTGTATAAAATTCCTCTTGCTCCTGAGGCCAATAGGTCAATAAGATAGAAGTGAAAGGAGAACCTGCAAATACTCAAGGCAAGGACTCTGTTAAAAAAACAAAATCTTCCCATAATATGCATACATTTAAGAGATATATCACTCTTTGCTTTGTGCCTTTTGGGAATTTGGTTCAAGAAACCAGTTTTCAGATTATACCCAAAACTTCAGCTTAAGGATTTGGGGCAGCAGCTACTGGCCACAGAAACAGAAAAGAGAAGCTAGAACTAGAAAATACAGTATTTCACTGAGGTTGAGCAAAAGAGCTGAGATTTCCATCAACAATAAACATTTTTCTGTACCAAGCACCCAGATCAAGAAAATGGGTGTTGTATCTCACAAACCACCACCAGTATCCCTTCTGGTAGCTGTAGTTTGACAAAGATAACTGCTGTCCTGACTTGCAGTTTGACGCACTCTGTACTTTATACAAATAGGATAACATAGAATACACTATCTTACCACTGTTTTCTTACATTTGAAGTATATTTTTTGTGAGTCAACACATTTATGTTTACTGTTTTTAGATCATTCATTTTTAAATTCATTTTTATTTGTTCATTATAGATATACACAATATTGGAGTTCATCTTAGCATAATTATAAAATCTTGAAATATAATTTGCTCCAATTCAATCCCTACTACTTCCTCTTTTCCTTTTTTCCTCCCGCCCCCTGTTTCCTTTCTTTTACATAGATGAGTCAGTTTTATGCTGTACTTTGTTTATGAAAAGATGTTCAGACTCACTGAAAACTGAGAATTGCAAATTAAACTAATTGAGATATAATTTTTCTCTATCTGGCAAAATTAGAAAGGTTAATAATATAGTCTGTTGGTGAGGTCCCTTTATGAAAGGAACTCTGGAAAGAGCTAACACAATTACAGAGACATTTACCTATCACATCTAGGATTTTATCTTGCTGGTATACCTACAACAATATAAGAAAATAAAAAAGAAAATAATATGTAATTGAATGTAGCATTATTTATAACTGAAGAATATTGAAAATAGTTAAAGTGCTCATATACAGAATATGTGAATAAATGATAGCACAAATTCACAATGGAGAGTTAAAATAGCTGTCCAAAGAAATAATAAAAAGTTCTATGAACAGACTTGAAGTGATTTTTAAAATATTTTTAAGTAAAAATCAAAGTATAAAGCACTATCTATATTATTTAGTGTCCTACTTAGGATCAGTTCATGATTAATCAATTAACCAAAAAGCAAATAAATTAACAAAAGCAAACAGGGAAAACAATAAAGCTTTCCTTCTAGTCAATGACCAAGTAGTAAATACAGAACAGAAGTGAAACAAATAGACGAAAATTTAAGTCAAGAGTTACCGATATAGTCTCAAATTTTCTCAAAAATTTTAATTGTAAACAGAAAAGCAGTAAATGTACAGTTTAGATA
This sequence comes from Sciurus carolinensis, assembly GCF_902686445.1. Taxonomy (NCBI): domain Eukaryota; kingdom Metazoa; phylum Chordata; class Mammalia; order Rodentia; family Sciuridae; genus Sciurus; species Sciurus carolinensis. Next base: position 89,998,188 of record NC_062218.1, on the reverse strand, counting down.
TTTTGAAGAAAACCACCCTACATACAGTGTCTGTGTTCATATTTACCAATAACAGGAAAAATTGTTTCATATCCAACCTTACATTTTGAGAGGATCACAGCACTTCAGGATCTCAATCTCATGGTATCCCAGCCTAAACCACAAAGCCTCATCGTGATAAAAAAATAAAAAATAGTGGAGCCCAAATTGACAGATATTTTGCACCATAATTATAATTAATAAATTGATGAAATTTAAATTATGGCTGCCAGTTAGAGCATAGGTATTGTATCAATTTAATTATCTGACCTTTATAATGATACTGCAGTTATGTAAGACAACATCCTTGGACCATAGAAAATTTAAACTGAGGTTACTGTCCAACAATTATGGAAAAATAATTATATGTTAAATATATAGAATATAAATTATAAAATATCAATATAAATACCAAATTTCTATATATGCACATCTATCTTTACAAACTTACAAGTGTTTGTAATTGAGGGTATCTGCATGGCAAGTGGCATAGAGGATTTTTTGTATATTTTTGCGACTTATTTATGAGTTTGAAATCATGTCAGTAATAAAAAATGAAAAAAAATTTGAAGGTCAGGCACACACTTAAAAAATGTGTCAACAGATCAGGTGCCACTCCTTAATGGAGAAGAGAATTAGAGAAAACCTAGGAAAGTAGTAAAAAGAATTCAAGGTTCAGTTGCTGGGACAATCAGCTCATTTTGCCAGGTTGTTCTTACGTCTACACTATTTTAAATCATACACATATATATCAAAAGTGAACTCCCCTGCTTTAAAGTAGTGACCAGGAATTGGACAAAAAAAATCATATCTTTCTGAAAATGTTAGTGCATTTGACAGTTAATCTTTTTCTCTCAGCTTGCTTAGTGACTGGAAAATAGTTTATTTAATCTGGGAAATCTTGAATATTCCTATTTTCAATTAAACATTTCCCTTTAGTAAAATTGTCATGGTGACCTGTATATAGTTTTTAGTGTCTGTTACATAATAATGCTTGATTTTCACAGTATTTTAAAATACACATAGAAATCCCTTCAACATATTTACATAATTAGTTTTAATTCAAGTTTGATATAACATACATGCTTAATTATTTAAAATACCAACAAGATTTAGTTAACAAATATGTTAATTGTGTTACTTTAGAAATTTGGTTCAATTCAATTTTCTTAGAAATTATGCAAGAGGGGATTATAGTCAAACTAATAGTTGCACATAAGTTTTCTGAAATATCTATTTTTATTCCAGTATTTCATTGTTAGCATTTAGAATTTGTGTACTTTGTATAAAATATCTGTGTATTTTGCAAAGTTTAAAAATGTCATTTGATATTATCTTCTGCTTATTTCTTTCTAGTGGAAAAAATACAAGCTGACCTTTAAATTAAAAAACAAAGTTAAAGCAAACAGTGTTCATGTTTTTGATTTGACAGGCCTCAAAGACAAGTTAAATTCCCTGCTAACAGAGAGAGGGAAAAACAAACTAAGGTATTGTATAATTATAGCCTTTCTGAGGAAAATGTTGTCTCTCTGAAAGTCAGCCTACACAACAAACAAAGCTTCTACTTCAATATTCATAACTACTAGTTCTTAAATCTGTGAATCCATGTTGACAATGAATGATAAAAATCACAAATTCCTAATGAAAAAACAAAAACAAAACAAAAAACACAACAAAACAAAACAGAAAACCCTGATATGGGAACTACAAAAAAAAAAAAAACAAACTTAGGGGGGAATAAAAAAAAAGAACTTTGTGGACTGGAAATTTCAGGCTGAAAAGGAATAGTTTATGTATATATGTATAGAAACATAATTTGCCATGGGCTCAAGGTAAGGTTGCTGTAGAATGTGAACTGGGTAAAGCATCTGTGTTTAAAAACTGCTTACTAAGGAACTGCAATCTGCCAAACTAATCCAAAAACATCTTATCTAAGACAAATTTTTGAATATTATGTCAGTGTCTGAGTAATAAATTGTGTGATATTTACAGAAGAGACAAGAGTTAAATAATACAACAACTAAATTCAAAGCTAAAAATGACAGGAAGAAAAGCAGCTTTTAGAGGTAACTGATTATTGCACTTCATTCTCTTAGATTCTCATAGAAACTGAATTGATTTGAGATACATTTTAAAAATAATTTTTGACTGAGATAAAAACCTGTTAATCTACAATACATTAATTTCTGCAAGACTTTCTTTGACTTGAGGGTACTTTATTCAGTTTATAGGAGACCTATCAACAGGTAACCCAACTCTCTTCTTCTGTATGATCAAAATGATAATGCAATTTTCTGCCATGTTTAAGGATTTAAATATCGCCAGACATGGTGGTACATGCCTGTATTCCCAGCAGCTCCAGAGGCTGAGGCAGGAGGATGGAGAGTTCAAGGTCAGTCTCAGCAACAAGAGAGGCACTAAGCAACTTAGTGAGACTCTGTCTCTAAATAAAATACAAAATAGGACTGGGGATGTGACTCAGTGGCAGAGTACCCCTGACTTCAATTCCCTAATACCCTCTCTGTCCAAAAAACTTAAATGTCATAATTTCACTATATTGATTAACCTTGCATTCATTGTTTTATATTTTCATGCCTATTTTCAGATTATTTTGTCTTCCTTTATCTTAACTAAGATAAAGGACATAAAGATCACTGAAAAGATAAAGAACTTTTTTGTAAAATATATGTGTGAAATTTATGTGCCAAAACTGCATATATTTTGTTTGGTTTTATATTTGCATTAAGTAAATACTATATTTACGTATCCTTCTACAAAATGTTCCTTCTATATTTTAAAATCATGTTTTAATGTTTTAGAATATGAATAGAAAATATTTTTTGAAATTGATGGATACTTAAGAATTTTACAATTTAAAGTAAAAAAGAAAAATGATTGAGTCTAGAAAGTTAATAACAATGTTTAAAGTAATTTTAATGAATAAACACAAGTGCTTTATGAATCATTGTTTTAAAAACTAGGCACTTGGAGTGCCTAAGTGAAACATGGTTTCCTTCCATTCCTGTGGAGAGCAGATAAAAACAGAAGAAAATCAGACTCTCCTGCAGCAAGGACGAAGGTAACTCCAGCCATGCCAAATCAGTTAAAGCAAACTTTATATTGGTCTTTGTTCACAAATGTCATGTCCACTGCATTTTGCCTTTGGTTTCCTTTCATTTGAAACCATAAGAAACCTGAAACTCAGAATAAAATCTCTACCCTTTGCTCAGCTCTGTGGTTTTGGAAACTTCTCTAGGGTTTAGTTCATTTCTTCCTTCTTACCAACTGGCATTAGTGTTAGACACTGATCCCAAATCAAACCACAAAAATTGGTTTCAAAACAGTCTTGGCTAGGAAGAGAGAGCAAAAAGTTACGTTTATAGGTTCACTGAATGGTTCAGGGTTTTGGAAACTATTCACATTATACTTGGCCCTTTTAAACTCTATTTTCAACCCAAAACTAATGAATCCCTCAGGATTTAAGATTTCAGTTTTAGGACAGAAGCTTGGAACTTACTACAGAAAATTTCTTGCATAGATACTCAAGGAAAGTTGCATGAATTTGAATTATATGAAAGATCAATTTAAAATTCCTCTAAGCGTACATCAGAGACTTGCTAAAAAAAAAGCTTGTAACTTAAAAACTAATCTCATTATGGATTCAGAATGATGAAATATCACTGACCCATTCACTAGATTATCCAAACCATGATAGGTTGAGTGCAATACTGTAGGTATTTTAAATATTAAATTTTAAATATTAAATTTGAGAAAAGTGAAATCCACTTAATGTTTTTGAACTAGTTATTCCAAACTTGTAAGTACATTATAAAAAAGATTATTATTGACTTTTCATTGAAGAATAGGAATGGAAACTACAATTATGTTGGGGGTAATTGGATATGGACCTGAAAAATGTAGACAAAAGCAAGTTGTGGTCATCATTTTTACTTTGAAAAAAATGAACCAATTTTTTTCCCCACAATTTCTGACTTAAGGAATAATGGCCATCTGCTGTTTTCATAACTGAACTACACTAGTAGCTTATCATTCAAACCTATAGGCTTTATTTTGTTTAAAAGCAACAACAAAACCAATATGTGTCATATGTGCACACACACATGCACATGCTTGTGCACAATTTTTTTTTTTTTTTGCTTAATGAAAGAGGGACTTCAATTATTTTCACTAAACAAGAAATCTAAAGTTTAATAAAATTAATGTGTTGATTTGTGAAGGTAAGTTACCAAAGATGAAGGCTCCTTCTTATTTCATATTTCTTCTCTTTTACTGTATGAATTTTACCTCCTGCCATTGTAACTTTTTCTGGGAAATAATGGATGAGTGTCAGGAGAAAAAACCAGCATACTTCTGTTTTCTAACCCTTTTGTATTGTGGTATAAGACCACACAAATGAGGTCTATTCGCTTAACAATTTTTAAAGGTAAAATACAATATCAATAGCTATGTCTCTGTCCCTTTAAATGAGATTCTTTGATTCCCAAGTCTTCAATATCCACTATTTCACTTTGGCAGACTGCATCACTTCTCAACTTCCCATAGGATGAGAGCCCCTGATGACAAAATATGAATAATTTAACACAACATTGCCATAAAATGATTAGGGATGTTTTAGTATAGAAGAACAAGGGAATGGGATTTATACAATGAAACAATAAGAAGCACTTTCTATTGATCACAGTTAGTTAAAAAATAGCAATACTTTCCTTATTTTTATATATCTAAGAATTTTGATGTATATAAAGATAACTAGAGCTTTCTAGAGATGAAGAAAGATTAGTCTTAAGATTGCAGAAAAAAATTGCATGATAGAATAAAGAATGATGAATTAAAATCTAAAAATTATAATGGAATTTTAAGATGAAAATGAAAAACCTATAGGTAACCAGAGAAACACGGTAAAGAAACCACAGGATGTGTACAAATGAACAATAATTATATTGACATCAATCTTCCTCTTTGCAATGTCAAAGTCGAGATGAATGAAAACTATTTGTACTCAGAGAAAACGTGTCAACATTGAATTCTATCATTCATTTAGTAAAGGTAAAATAAAGACATCTTTAAGACAAAGACATTTTTCAAATTATCTACTGTGGGGACACTCAATATCCATTTTATGAAGACAACTAGTCAAGCAAAGCATGATTCTTTCATTTCCCTTTAAATTATATACATGACTCTCAACTTTGTCAGCATATTATAATCACCTGAATTTCATTTCCTATTCTCACTGACATAGATAAAATCAGAATCCTAGAGTTGTGATCTAGTTGTTAGTATATTTTAATATATTTGAAATAATAGCAATTTGAAATCAAGTCAACAATGATTATAGTAAATAGTTTGGAATCTTTTTATTTGTTCTTTTTAGTTATACATGATGGTAGAATATATGTTGACATATCAAACATACATGGAATATAACAATAGTTTGGCATCTTAAATTTCCACTGAAGACTGTTTTGTTCTGGGTACTAGTTTCTTCATTTGTTTGTTTTCTGAATTAGCTTAATTAAAAAAAAATAAAAAAGAACTTCAATAGAAGTGGCTGGAGATGAAGATCTCTTTCCTTCTGTATGCGAGACAAAAAGAAAAATGCCTAAAATACTGGGAGCAAGTACACCAGTAGAGTATCATGATCATAAATAAATAAAATGCAAGTTTTTGATAAAATAAGTGAACTAAGTGAAGGGGGGAAAAATGCATTATTTTAAAATTTTGTACAATAATATTATAGGTAGCAGTTTACCCTGTTTGATTTAGGTCTTGCAGTTTTAATTTCTACCTGTAAATATACACACTGTTGTATTTCCAAGTCAGAGAACCCTTAGAACATACATACACACTGATGCAGACAGAGATATGTTACATTTCTAAAACAAACAAAAGAATTTGAACTTAGAAGGACAGAGTGATATGAAGTAATTTAAATGTTTTAAAGATTAATTTTGGCAGCAGAATATAAGTATTGATTAATTTTAGAACTCCCATGCTGTGGGTATTCATGTTATAAACATATGAACATAGCTGATCTTAAAAATAAAAAGAATTGATTATATAGGGGAGAGATAATAATGCCATGGTTGACACACAAAAAGGCAACCCATGACAAGAAAATAAAGTAGAAGCAAAACCTATAGAGAGTAATAGTAGTACATATTTATCAGAAATAATTGTGTAAACTTCATGATTATTTCAAAAAATACTCAAAATAAGTAAATTTTTAAAAGTATTGCAGTATGAAATTTACAATCATGATCAAAACACAATTCCAAAGAAACATTGAAATTATAGAGATGGGAAAAATGTCAAGTTAAAAAATTATACATACAACATATTAATGTCAAATACTGTTTTTCCCGAGGGCTATTTATGGGCATGGAAAGAACTGCTCTCCTCCATTTTTATTTTCCTGTAGCACTCTAGAAAAAAATAAAAAATGATCACACAGTATTTGTAAAAATATTAACACATTATAAATAAGACAAAAGCTTCTTCCAAAGGATTTTCAAAAGTCTAAACATATTACAAGTAAATGAAGATATTGCTAAGCAAAGCATTGCATGAGGAGTTGGATTCCTTCTTATGATTTATAATAAAATATGAGATAGAAGTTGAAAAAGGAATTGTTAGGCAAAGAGGAACCAGATCTTGACTACTTAGAAAATTCTGGGCCTATCTATATTGCAAAAAAAAAAAAAAAAAAAAAAAAAAAAATGAGAAAGCATATTCTAAAGAGAGCAGCAGGAGTGTGGTTGGATTATCTCTCAATGAAAACACTGTGAAATTATATAGCAGAAACATTGCCGGTTTGAGCTGAAGGGTGTGGTGTCTGGGTGAAATGAAGAAAAACGTCCTTGGATTTATTACATTTGGATAATGGCACTTTTTGGCTACTATGATGTACTTTTCTTCAAGATAAAGGAAAATAGACCCCAAAAATGATTTGGAGATCATCAGGACTCCTATGGTTGGAGTATCTGTGTTCTCCCAAAATTTACAGTTTGAAATCCCAAAGATAATATAGTATCCAAAGCTTGGGTTTTTGGAAGGTGATTAAGTCATGAGGACCCACCCTTATTAAAGAGATCTCAGAGAGCTAGCTAGCTTCCTCCAACATTTGAGGTCACTGAAAGAAGACAGAAAATGAGTTTTCACTAACAACTGGATAACCAGTCTCTGCAACTGTGAGTAATCAAGTCCTGGTATCTATCAGATCCCTAGCTTATGGTAATTTCTTGTGGCAGTTCAGGTGAACTAAGACATCATTGTCTCTCTTTAAAAATGTTTCAGGCCTCCACCCTAAGTCTTGGGGGAGTGACTGCCAGAGCCATAGGGACAAGGTCCACACTCCAGCAAACCACCAAATGGGTAAGACTACTGATCCAGGAGTTCAAATGACAGATCATCATACCAAAGAGGATTACTTTTGAGCTTTAAAACATGATGCTACTCACATTACTAGGTATAGGAAGAGGTATCTCTTCTCTGCATGCAAGCACTGATGAAAAGACCCAGAATGAAGGTAAAGGCAAGTCAGGAAGAAAGTCTTTACCAGAAACTGGTTAGCCAGTAACTTGATCTTAAACTTTACGGCGAATGCATACCTGTAAAAAACAGTCAAAAGCGTAGTATTTGAGGACCTGACTCATAATATTTTTAAAGTTGTCTGGTCCACAGCCTATTTGTGATAGGGCAGAGGGAAATTTTGCCAAGAAACCAAGCAAAAACAAAAACAAAAGCTACCTCCAAATGTTATGTAAGACAGGAGGTTTAATGAAAAATGCTAACAGGGAAGATCCAGTGGCAATGAATTGGACATGTACAAAGTCTGGTGGTGACAGGCTGAATAAGCATGCCTTCATTTCATATGGTGTTTTGCTAAAAAGTTCCTCCATGTCCCTCTGTGCTTTGTCCATGGATGGATGAATGGACAAGCACTTCATTCTTCATGATGCTCTTATGGGCACCAGTTATTCAGTAAGAGGTGTTTGTTAGACCACAGAAGAAGTAACTTCAGCAGTTTGCTTCATTCTTTGTATGACCAGCATCCAAGGAGTAGCTGTCCTGGTGTGCATGCTAGAGAGCAGTTGCTACAAACACTAGTCTGCCCTATGTGCTATATACATGAGAAAGACAGTCAGTGTCCTTCATAATGGTATTTACCTGTCAGGGGCGGGCTCTGAGGGTCCCAGAGCTGCACCGTGGCCTGATCTCTAAGATGAAGTCTGGCAGCTTGCCAAACATAGCTGCACTCATATACAAGTTTTAGGAAGTAACTCTGGTTGACTGTTGTACATGAGGCAATCCTGGTATCTGCCTGGAGACTGTTCCTTGATAGGCTGACTTTCCTGGTAGTCTACTCTCTGATAGGCTGATGTTCTCAATATAAGTCTGAGACTTGCGGAATAAAGCCCCTTTTGGTTCCTGTGATCAAGAAGAGCATACGCGTTGTGATTGTCCCTGCAGGCGGTGGGCGATCATAAGTGGTGCGGAAACCCGGAAACTCGAGTTACAAAGAAGGAACTTATCAGGTAAATACAGGGAAAGTAAAGTACAGTCTGGCCAGGTTAAAGTTCACGGGATAAGCGACGAGTTAAAGTTCGCGGGTTAAGCGATGGAGATTGAGTGTTTGTAAGTGCTTTCGCTTTTGTTTTGCTAGTTAAAGTGCTTTGCATTCTGTTAGTTTAATAGAGAAATATGGGCACTGAAATGTCACGAATGTGCACGGAAGGTCCCTTAAAGGATTTGCTCTGGGCCAATGGAATTCCTCTTGAAACTAAAACAGTCCGAAACTTTTTACGCACAGTGGAAGATATTGCGCCATGGTTCTTGGACGAGGGATTACTGAATATCCCTCAATGGGAGCTTCTATGGGAGGATTTGAGAGCAACAGAGAGAGTAAAACGATTACCCCTGGGAACCGTGGCCATATGGATGTTAGTTAGAGGGTGTTTAGATACTCCTACTACCAAATGCAGAGAGGCCATAAAACAAGGGGAAGAGGTTTTGGAGGAAATAAAAGAGAAAAGGTCTAAAGCATCAGAAAGGGCATCAATAAGATCAGAGACAGACAAGGAAAATGAAACTGGGTGTGAGGATAGTTCAGATGAAGAGGAGGATTTACTATGTAGAACTCATGCTGAAGAGTAGCGACCTTGAGTGGTCTGATACACAGGCAGAAAAAGCCTGGGACACCTTTACTTGGGTGGCTCCTTGGCTTCCTGCCGCTAATCTTTTTGACTGGTCCACATGGGATCATGTAGAACAACTTGTTAGGAAGAAGGAAATCGGTTTAGGGGAGGGTCCCCATTGGGAGTCTACCCTACATTATCCGCCCTTAAGGCCTGCTTCTCTCCAGGACCTCCCAAAGCGGGCTCCCAGCCAGCTCCTCCTGTTGCATCTCCTTCCAGAAACTTGCCACATAGTAAACAACATTGGGAGACCTTTAATGAGGAGCCCAATCCATCTCCATCCGCTCCTCCCAAGGTTGAGGAACCACTAGGGCAGCCAGCCTCTACACATAGGGAAGCCCCACTACCGCCCCAGGGAGGCTTATTGCTGCCATCTTGTATTCTGGGGCCACATCAGACTCCAATGAAAGCCCTCGCCCTCCTCCTTCCAGATGGCAGGAAATCTTCCCGGTGGCCATTTTGTGATACTGGGCAAGAACTCACAGACTCTAACCTCCCCCCTCCCTGTATGGCCTTCCCGGTAAATGTTAAAATGTTAGTTTGGGAAGGAATGACTACCGATCACAAATTGGCCTGTGCAGGGATGAAAGATTGCTCCATAGGAAGGTGGATTGTGGTTACCAAAGATATTGGCACACAGCTTCCGCAAACGAGCAGGCAGATGGAAAGGGATTCCTTATCTTCAAGTCTCTTCTTTCTTGTGCTTCTCTGCTCTTCCTACAAACTCGAACGCCTCCTTCTTCTCCCCCTCTCAATCCCTCCTCCTCCTCCAACTTTGACTCAACTGTTTCTACTTCCATTCCCCGGCCCAGCCCACCTAGTCCTCCTGCCACGATGCTGGCGTGGAGGGAGTAACCAACCCAACCATCGGTGGCATGTCCTAGTAAGGAGTATGATATAGTAGCTCCAGTCCCCACAAGTATTGGGAGATAATTGTTTCATAACTTTCTGCATCCAAACCTGAATTCATTACTAACCAGGAACAAGGATTAAAATGCCCTAGGCATCAAGTTTCCGCTAGAACATTTTAGCCCCTTTCAGATCCAAATCTCAGTCAAGGTTTACATTGAAATGTAAATAGAGAAAGCCTGAAGGCTCAGTAGGAGATCTGTCTCAAATCCAAGGAAAAAAAAAGAGCAAAAAGTCTTACCTGAACTCCAGCAAAAGTAAATTTTATGGTGCTTTACTAAAGTAATTAACAGCCGTATCATTTTTCCGGGTCTCTGGTTTTTTTTGAATTCTACATTTTTTTGAGCTTATGACTTTTTTGATCGGTTCTATTTTTTTTATTCAACTAGAGTTTTTGAACATTTGTTACATTGCAATGGAGATTCATCTATAAAGTTTCAAGGCCTTTGATTTTGTGTTATGTGTATGTCGTGCTGTCCGATGTCATGCTTTGTCTGTATCAAAACTGAGCGCTCCTAAAATTAAAATTTAAAAATGGATCCAAATACTTTTAATTCACATGATTTAAATTGGGTAAACTAATAGAAGTAAAATGTCTTGAAAATAACTTGCAAGTCTCTAGGTGGTCAAACTAATAAAATGTTGATGTTTATAAAATGTCTAACATCAATTTTTCTAGGACTTTCCTCCAACAAGAAAAAGCTGGCAAATACTTTTCAGGACACTTGTCTGATATTTTGGTTTTTACAAAATAAGTGAATTAGAGTTGATATGCATGGGATTACTCAAATGTGTTTGTACAGAAAATTGTTTTGTGTCATCACTAAACTAAAAACAAGGTTACTAAGAGTTATGTCCTAACAGGTATAATTCTATATACAAAGGGTTCTAAAAGTTTCAACTGTGTTTCAATTAGAGTACTATAAACAACAAAATATTTAATCTTATTTAAATAGAGTAATTTTTTTAAATTCAGAAATTTCATAAGAGTTGTTTCAGAATGTGAACAAAAAGGAGTCAACAGGAAAGAGAAAATAAAGGTTCTGGGTATGGAAATATATTTAGTAAAAGGGAAAAGGAAATGTTTCTGGGTAAGAAAGTGCTTGTGTGATGAAATACATGAGGGTCTAAGTAAGTGCTAAGAAAGTCTATGTAAGTAAAGGGCAAGTTTCAACAAGTTTGCATGTAACTAATTTGGTTGTATGTATGTGAAACATTTAAAGCTATTTAAGGTTTTTCCTAAGGTGAAATACTAATGTTCTAATATACACCAAAGTTTAATCTATATGGTAAAATGACATGGTAAAATAACAAGGATTTCTTAGAAACACTAATTTACTCTTAACTTTGTGTCTATTAAGTTTTATTCTTTAGAACAATTAGTCTTAAAAATAGGGGTTTATACAATTATGGTTAAGCAACTGTTAGAGTATTGTACTACGTTATAGAGTCTAAATTTTTCTTTAAAAACTAAATTTGGTAAGATAAGTGTCAAGGTAATTGTGAAATGGTCACTCTTTGTATATTAAATGTGTTCATATTTTCCAGGTATACAAGTTTTAAAATCATCTATCACAGTGTTTGGAATTCATCCAGCTACTATCATTATTCCCTATGATAAGCATCAATTTTCTTGGTTATGTAATTTCATGGATTCTTGGACTGTTGTTAGATGCTCCACTCAAGCTAACTTTGATATTCACTATCCTAAACATCCTTATATACAATTTTGTAGTAATAATTCTGTAATATTCCCAAGAGTTACCAGACAACAACCTATTCCTAAGGCTCCTGTGATTTTCACTGATGGATCCAAAACAGGGACTGGAGCTATTTGTTATCAAGATAAAGTACAAACATTCCTTTTCCCTAACTCTTCTGCTCAACAAACAGAACTCTTAACAGTTCTTGAAGTTTTTAAAATGTTCCCTAATATTCCATTCAATGTTTACTCAGATAGTTTATATGTAGTTCAAGCTCTCAGTAACTTAGAATGTGCAGGGCTTATTGCTTGAAACTCTACTATTTTTCATCCTTTACGGACTTTACAACAAATGATTTGGGATCATTATAATCCTTTCTTTATTGAACATATCAGAGCTCATACCAATTTACCTGGACCTTTAGCTCTAGGGAATAATGTAGCAGACATAGCAACTAAGGATCCCCACATTTTTTCTGCGTTTGAGGCAGCAAAAAATTATCATCAACAATTCCATGTTAATTCTACAACATTAAAACTGAAGTTTCCCATTACTAAAGAAACTGCACGTGCTATTGTTAAATCTTGTGGCCAGTGTACAGTCCTCCATCATCCACCTTCTACTTCAACCTCTTTTAACCAATTTCTCACTAAATTTGAAATAACTCTAACCACAGGTATACCTTATTACCCACAAGGACAAGGTATTGTTGAACATGCACATCTCACCCTCAAAAATACTCTTTATAAACAAAAAGGAGGAATAGGGGAGACCTTCGGGTTCCCTATAGATAAACTTTCTCTTTGCCTCTTTATTTTAAATTTTTTAACTCTGGATAATGAGGGTCGCTCTGCCACTGAGCTACCAACAAGTAACTCAGACCAACAAAATGAAGATGCTGAACATACTCCTGATGACCATGATGCTCGTAGCCTTTCCCCCCTTGAACTAACTTACAACCTCTTTTTAGTCTCTTAGGAGGAACAGTTCAATTATGTACCTTTACACCTACCCCAGTTTGTGTGTTTCCCCCTTTTGATGTTTCTGCTAACTAACGAAACAATTGTACTTCTCTCAATTGTACTTCAGATTTATGCTATCTCTCTCAATGTTGGAATGCTTCTAGGTTCCCGCTGGCAGTCTTAATGTGTGTTTCTACCTTCCTACCAGTCCCAATCTCTGTTACAGATGCAGAATTTCCAGTGTTACTATCAAGAAACAGGAGAGATTTTGGCATCACAGCGGCCGTGGTTGCCACGGTAGCAGTCTCTGCAGCGGCAGCCGCAACCGCAGCAGCAGCATTGACACAACCATACAGACAGCAACAACAATCACTTGGCCGAAAATACAGCTGCAGCCTTACAGACTAAAGAGACCCTAAACCAACATCTAACAGCAGGCATACTCCTTGTAAATCAAAGAGTGGACTTACTACAAGAATAAGCGGATATCTTGCAAGAACTTTTGGGACTGGGATGTGTTTATCCTTTAAGAGCAGTGTGTGTCACCCCTATTGCTTATAATAACCTTAGCTCTGTGGCTATGTTATCTAAAAATCTCTCTGTCTACCTTACTGGCAATTGGTCATCTACGTTTGATAATTTAACCAGTCAGCTACGAGCTGAAATACTCAGAGTCAATGCCACCAGGGTTCAAGGTGCATCGGTATCCGAGATGTTCTCTTTGTTATTTAAAGCCCTGGGATTGACAAAACAGGGGGCTGGAACAGTAGCTGTTCTGATTATTATCTGCTTAGGGATAGCCTATGTTATACTCAGCCAAATCAGAGCTCGCCAAGATGCCCGATGTCATCAACGGGCTATAGTACAGGCTTTGACAGCCATTGAGACAAGCACATCCCCCCAAGTATGGCTAAGCATGCTGTACCAGTAGTCAAAGATGGGTAAGATCCGTGGAAATGCATACCAACCTAAGACAGGGTTCTGACACCTGGAGGTCAGAATTCCAATGATGGGTAAGGATGTAATTTGCCATGGACAACCTAAGACAGGCATGGTCCCAAGTCATCTTTTCTTTATTTAAAGAATAAGGGGGAGATGTCAGGGGTGGGCTCTGAGGGCCCCAGAGCTGCACCGTGGCCTGATCTCTAAGATGGCACCTGGCAGCTTGCCAAACATAGCTGCACTCATATACAAGTTTTAGGAAGTAACTCTGGTTGGCTGTTGTACATGAGGCAATCCTGGTTTCTGCCTGGAGACTGTTCCTTGATAGGCTGACTTTCCTGGTAGTCTACTCTCTGATAGGCTGATGTTCTCAATATAAGTCTGAGACTTGTGGAATAAAACCCCTTTTGGTTCCTGTGATCAAGAAGAGCGTAGGCGTTGTGATTGTCCCCACAGACAGTGGGCGATCATATTTACCTGCACATGCTGGTCTGGGTCAGCTCCTATTGTTCCCCTAACTTGGCCAAGCTCCTGGAAGCACAAAGGGGCATTGTAGTGACATGTTAGTCTGTTCTCCTTTTTATAAAGATGACACAAAACTACCTAGCAAAAACAAACATATGGTGTAACTATGAATAAAATTATAAAATTTATTTTAAAATGAATATTAATATTAACAGAAATAGAGGTATATTTACACTCACATATGGGAAGACTGTATGTATTAGTGGTGTCACTCCTTTCTCAAATTAATGTATAAATTCTTTGCAATTTAAATCAAATTCCCAGTTAAGATTACTTCTAGAATTAGACAATCTGATCCAGTGATTCATACGGATGAATAAAATGCCAAATTTGGGCCAAAAGTTTTGAAGAAGAAACTATTCAAAGAGAAAAGGGTTCACTTGGCATGGCAGATACTGAGATGTAGTATAAAGATTTAGTAGCTGCAATCAAATGATGTTTGCAGAGGTATTCAAAAACTGAATGTAATTGAGAGCTCAGAAGGACACCCAAATCACATAGCAACTTGATACATGACAGAAGAAGCCCTGCATTTGTGAGGAATGGATAGTTTAGGCAATAAATATTATAGGTATCTTTGACTACATCTATGAATAAATGATTCATGTTCTACACAATATTCCATAACAAAGTCCAGGTGAATTAAAGATGTAAATGTGAAAAGTAAAGGTTCAAAAGTTAGAACATGATGATGTAACCAAACAACTATTAGTGTGTAAAATCTAAAAGAACCTCCCTATATTATATGAAAACAGGAACACTTGGATGAAAAGTTGGAAATGAATATGAGCAAGTAGGAAAGCTGAATGATTAATAAATATATGAAAGCATAGCCCTTGGGATAGGAAAATGATTCATTCCTGTTTAGGTTTCCCAGATTATGCACTTGCTGCTACACTAAAGGAAACATTTTTTACTAACAAGAAATAAAGAATCTCAACATGTACGAAAAGATCACTGAAGTTTTTTTCTAGTCTCATAAATTGACAATTTCATAATAAGGAGATTAATGAATTAAGGTCTCCTATAGTCACATATTACAATAACATTTAGATATTGAAATGAATAATGAAAATTAATATATCAACATGAATACATTTGGAAAAATTAATTTTAATTTCAAACTATTGCAAGAAAATTCATATATTTATGATAACATGTTAAATTAAAACACAGCCTACCTTCTATAGGTAGAGCTATGTATATGTGATTACATGTACAATATGCATGATATTATATTATGCAAATGATATGCCAGTCTAATATTACAGCTTCACAGGGTAAATTTTATCTATAATACTTCATGTATTTAACAATGAAGATTCAAAATCAATTGTAACAAAATGTTGACATTAAAAATTCTAGATTGTAAATAAACAGGTATCTAGCATATTATCTGTTTTTATAAAATGTTTTCTAATTAAAATAACTTTAAATTATATCCATTTCTCACCATATTTCTCAACAGAACTTAGTCATATTTTAGTCAGAATGGTTTTACAAATATAATGGAAGTTCTTTATCTATTACCTAATTTTTCTGTTATCAATTAAAAAGCAAAATACCACCATTCTTTAAATGTATCTGTGATGGTTAGTTTTATGTATCAAAGTCTAGGTATTGCTATGGAGGCGTTTTGGTGTTATTAACATCTGCAGTCACTGAATGTTAACTAAAACTTATTCTGGATAACATGGGTGGGGCCTCAACCAATGAGTTGACAGACTTTAAGAACAAAAAAATGAAATTTCCTCAGGGAGAAGAAATTTTGCCCTAAGACTGTAGAATCAGTTCTGACTTGAGATTCTCTAACCTGTTGGACTACCCAGCTGACTTACATCAACCATGTAAGTTGGTTCTTTGACATAAATCTCTTTAAGCCTGTGTATGTACATGTACATGTGAGTGTGTTTTGTTTGTGTGTGTGTGTGTGTGTGTGTGTGTGTGTGTGTGTGCATATGTTGTTTGTTGTTTTCCTGGAGAACCCTGACAGATACAGTTGTAAACCATGAATTATTATCAGACAGTTCCTACACAGATTCATAATATTGTATTACTTTATGTTAGTTCAGTTTAATTTAAAGCAGTTTTGTGTTAATGTGTATGTATTTATATGTACATGTATATGTACATGTATACATTTTTATGTGTGTTGGGGCCTATTATTCCTGGCTTTGGGGTTTGTATAATTCTACATGTGTGTTTATATAGAAATACATAGGTTACTGACCCAATGTTGATCCACCAATTCCCTCTGTTGCAAACAGAACCACAATTTGTATAGGTAAACATCCCTCAGGGATAGTACCCCTAGTCTAGATGAAAATTTATAAATCTGAGAGAATAGAGGTAATTTTGCTTCTCTTCCAGTGATCTATTGAGAATTTAACATTGATATATGGGGAAAGGACTACTGGACAGTACACAGAAAAATGCCACTTCTCTTCTGAGAAATTCTGGAAGAGTTGATCCCTTTTTACTCTCTGAATGTTACAATATGTAGCTAAAACTACTGCAAACATTCTTCATTCAGGAACTAGACTGAATTAAACTTGAATTTTGGGATAATTTACATGTTCATATTTTTAAATTAATCTAAGCTAGATTTTTGTTATTTCTGGCCAATGTTGCCTTGACTTTAATATATACATCTACCTATTTATTTGGAATTTAACAAAATAGAAAATTTGCCAGCTACCAAAACTCTACATTTCAAATGACCAGATAATTTTAAAACTTGAACATTAAAATCAGAATATTATTGTATATTCAGTGAACTCTAATATCTTGATAGACACTCATAAATCCAGTTTTGGCGAACTCAACTAATGGCTGGTTTCAGTCGATTGAAGGCATTATTAATGTGGAGTGCAAATGGATATGGATTCAAAAAGCATTCATTTCAATGATACTCTCATAATATAATATAGACCAACCTTTTTAACTACTGAAAATATTTCTCATCTATGTCTGGTTAATCATGTAGGCTAATAGAAATATCTATTTCTAGAATAGAACATTGTTTTATCTCATTGCTTATCTTCAACTC
The DNA here is from genome assembly GCF_902686445.1 of Sciurus carolinensis. NCBI lineage: Eukaryota > Metazoa > Chordata > Mammalia > Rodentia > Sciuridae > Sciurus > Sciurus carolinensis. The sequence continues at coordinate 89,980,862 of NC_062218.1, read as the reverse complement.
TTTTCCAAATTAGGAGACTTTAAGGAGACTTACATGAGAGGCTATGCCACAAATAACCATTCATTTTGTTTTATATACTGCCTAATATAGGATGTCAATTGGTCTGGGTTTTTTTGAGGGGGGATGTAGGATATAATGCAGAGTCTATGTCCCTTGCTATGGTTATCAGCTAAATATTAAAATGACAGAAAGAGCAGCAATAATAATTACCAAGACAACTTTTAATCTCATTTTTAAAGGACTGACATCCAATACATGGCTCTGTAAATTGTACCTGCTTTAATTCACCTAATTTATCTATCTTTTTACATAATTGTATTGTTCAATAGTTAATGTGAAATGACTAGTTCATTCTGAGTTGGGAAGACAGAGTGTATTTCAACTCTGAGGTTTGCTTTTACTTTTTTAATGTGTCACATGGGCAATATAAAAGTTAACGTAATTCAATATTCTAATTGTTTGACAAAAATTTAATTACTTTCACAAAAGCAGATTGAAAAAGGTATTTTCTTAATTGTCATTTATTACATACAATTCCAGTAAATTATTGTTGATAAAATATATTTAAAAATATTCTGATATGTGGGGCTTCATGGGCTTCTCTTTTTTTGTTTTGTTTTGAGAACTGTTTTCTTACAGAATAATTTAAACACATAGGAATATAGAGCATAACATAATAAAAATGTTCAGATAAATATTGTATGGTTTTGCAAAATATTAACAATGTGTAATATTTGCTTACAGTTTTGTTCAAATTATTAAAATAGGACAGATGAGGCAAAAGCACCCTGTAAACTTTCCTGTCATTTCACCTATAATGAGGTTAGCATTATTTTGAAATTGCTTTTCGTCATTCTCATGAATCATATCAGTCAGCTTAGACTAAGTTATGCAGTGATAACAAATGGGAAATGGAAGTGTGTTGTAACTCAGAAGTTTATTTGTCACATTGCAAATTAATCATAGGTGAGCCCCAGCACTACTCTGTTGTATTCTGAGTCTCTGGGCAGATAGAGCAGTTTCTGTGTGAGACATAACCTGTCCTATGACAGAAGAAGAAAAGAGATGCAGAAAAAGAAACTAGCTTTTAAATATTTCAGTTTGAAAGAATCATTATATATTTATTAGTATTTCATTGACCAAAACAAGTCACCTGATTTTCCTAATACAAACTGGGAAGGGATAGATTCTCTTCTTATACAGTGGCATCTAGGACCAAACTTGATTCAATGAAGCAAGCACAGCACAGGGGATGAATTTAAAATAATATAATATATAAAATACAAATTATCTGAAATTACCAAACCTGAACTCATAAACAGGAAAATATTGTTGTACATTTTAAAAATGTATTGTGTACATATAATTTCATTGCTTGTACTTTTTGTTCAATGTTTCTGAAATATATACATTTTAATTGAGATATAATAATTTAGTATATTGACATTAATATTTTGATTTTGAGATTTCAAAATAACTAAATTTATTACTTTGGTATTTAGTGACAGAATTTTAACTCTTTTCCTTTTACAGACAATTTTGAAATGAAATTTTCCACTTGTTTTCCTGAGCTTTGGTATAAGAAATGCTCTGGGTGAAATAAGTAGAAGTTAAATTGCTACATGAAATTTTATATGTTTGGTACTGCAATATTATTCTTTAGCGATAACAAAATAATTTCTGTCTTGTATTTGTAATATGTTAATATGATAACTTCTTCAAAATTTATCAGATTTATTATTCATGATAGTCTTTTTTTGATGGATTCTTATTATAATTTGATTTTTCCCTTGAGAGAATGAATATTTTTCTTAGGTGTATGAAACATAAAAAGATCAAACAGATTACCTTCTCAGGAGTTTTCTTTCATAACAACATTGTGTTCATCTTCATATTTTTGATTCATAAAATAATGATTAATTATGTACATTAATCTAATGTACAATCTAGCTTATCTTTAGTCTTATTTGAAGTGGTGTTATGCAAAACTATTTCATTGAATTAAATTACTACTGTAACAAAAATCTAAAACATGGGGAATTAGCTTGAGCCTGGGCAAATTATATGCTACTAAAATGGCTAGAAAATGACAATATATGTCATGTACAGATGAAATATTGATAAAAATGTTGCCTCAATAACATAAAAAATTACAAATGCAACAAATAAACTTTTGAAGTATTTTATTTTAATTTTTGTTCTTGGATGTTGAGCCCAGGGGTGTTTTACCATTTAGTTACATCACTTTTCCTGTTTTTTTTTCTTTTGTTTTAAATTTTTTAAAATTTATTTATTTTGATTCATTGTACACAAAGGGGGTACAACTGCTGTTTCTCTGGTTGTACACAAAGTAGAGTTGCACGATTTGTGTAATCATACATGTACATAGGGTAATGATGTTTGTCTCATTCTGTTGTTTTTCCTTCCCCTCCTCCCACCCCTCTTTTTCCTCTATACAATCCATCATTCCTCCATTATTGCCCTCCCCCAATCCCCATTATGTATCATCATTTGCTTATTAGAGAGATCATTTGAACTTTGGTTTTTTGGGTTTGGCTTCTCTCACTTAGCATGATATTCTCCAACTGCATCCATTTACCACAAATGCCATAATTTTATTCTTCTTTATGACTGAGTAACATTCCATTGTGTATATATACCACATTTCTTTATTTATCCATCAATTGAAGGGCATCTAGGTTGGTTCCACACTCTAGCTATTGTGCATTGAGCAGCTATGAACACTGATGTGGCTGCATCACTGGAGTATGCTGATTTTAAGTCATTTGGGTATAGACCAAGGAATGAGATAGCTGGGTCAAATGGTGGTTCCATTCCAAGTTTTCTAAGGAATCTCCACACTGCTTTCCAGAGTGGCTGCACTAATTTGCAGCCCCACAAGCAATGTATGCATGTATCTTTTCCCCCACATCCTCACCAACACCTCTTGTTGCTTGTATTCTTGATAATTGCCATACTAATTGGGGTGATATAGAATCTTAGGGTAGTTTGATTTGCATTTCTCTTATTACTAGAGATGTTGAACATTTCTCATTTATCTGTTGATTGCTTGTAGATTCTCTTATGTGAAGTTTTCCTAATTTCTCTTTCAGAGGATTCATCACTTATGAATAAAAATGCATTAGATTTATGAGCACTCATTTTATACCCTGCTACTTTACTGAATTCACTTATGAGTTCTAGATGTTTTCTGTGGAATTTTTCAGGCTCCTCTAAATATAGAATCATGTCATCAGCAATTAGGGATAGTTTGAGTTCTTTTCCTATTCATACCTTTTAATTTCTTTGGTCTGTCTAATTGCCCTGGCTAGAGTTTCAAGAACGAAATTGAATAGAATTGGTGAAAGAGGTCATCCCTGCCTTGTTCCCATTTTTAGGGTGAATACTTTCAGTTTTTCTCCATTTAAAATGATTTTGGCTGTGAGCTTAGCATAAATAACTCTACAATGTTGAGGAATGTTCCTACTATCCCTATTTTTTCTAGTGTTTTGAGCATGAAGGGATGCTGTATTTTATCAAATGTTTTTTCTGCATCTATTGAAACAATCATGTGATTCCTAACTTTAAGTCTGCTGATGTGGCCAATTACATTTACTGATTTCTGGATGTTTAACCAACCTTGCATCCCTGGGATGAAACCCACTTCATGGTGCACTATCTTTTAAATGTGTTTTTGTATGTGATTTGCTAAAATTTTGTTAAATTTTGCATCTATGTTCATTAAGGATATTGGTCTGAAATTTTCTTTCCTCAATGTGTCTTTGTCTGGTTTTGGTATCAGGGTGATATTAGCTTCATAGAATGAGTTTTGAAGGGTCCCCTCCTCTTCTATCACACGGAATACTTTGAGGAGTGTTAGAATGAGCTCTTCTTTGAAAGTCTTGTAGAACTCAACTGAGAATCCACCTGGTCCCAGACTTTTCCTTATTGGTAGGCTTTTGATGACTTCTTCTATCTCAGTGTTTGAAATTGTTCTATTTAAATTGTTTATGTCCTCCTGATTCAGTTTGGGTGGATCATATGTCTCTAGAAACCTGTTGATGTCTTTGAGATTTTCCATTTTGTTGGAGTATAGATTTTCACAATAGCATCTAATTATGTTTTGTTTTTCAATAGTATCAGTCATGATATTTCATTTTTAATCATGAATTTTAGTGATTTGAGTTTTCTATCTCATTCTCTTTTTAGTACAGTTAAGGGTTTATCAATTTTGTTTATATTTTCAAAGAACCAACTTTTTATTTTGTCAATTTTTTCAATTGTTTCTCTAGTTTCAATTTCATTGATTTCAGCTCTGATTTTAACTATTTCCTGCCTTCTACTACTTTTGGTGTTGATCTGTTCTTTTTCTAGGACTTTGAGCTGTAATATTAGGTAATTTATTTGTTAGCCTTTTCTTCTTTTATTGAATGCGCTGCTTGCAATGAATTTTCCTCTTAGTACTGCTTTTACAGTGTCCCAGAGATTTTGATATGTTTTATGATTTTTCTTCTTTATCTCTAAGAAATTTTTTATTTCCCCCCTGTTGTCTTCTGTTATCCATGCATCATTCAATAGCATATTATTGAATCTCCAAGTGTTGGAGTAGTTTCTGTTTTTATTTTATAATTTATTTCTTATTTCATTCCATTATGATCTGATAGAATATAAGGTAGTATCTCTATCTTTTTGTGTTTGCTAAGAGTAGCTTTGTGACATAACATATGGCCTATTTTAGAGAAGGATCCATGTGCTGCTGAGAAGAAAGTACATTCACTCATTGATGGATGGAATATTCTATATATGACTTTTAAGTCTAAGTTATTGATTATGTTATTGAGTTCTATGATTTCTTTGTTCCAATTTGTTTGAAAGATCTGTCCAGTGTGAGAGAGGTGTGTTAAAGTAACCTAGTATTATTGAGTTGTGGTCTATTTGGTTCCTGGAAATGAAAAGGATTTGTTTATCATACTTGGATGCCATTGTTTGGGGCATAGATATTTATGATTCTTATGTCTTGCTGATTTATACTTCCCTTAAACAGTATGAAATGTCCTTCTTTATCCCTTCTGACTTACTTTGTTTTGAAATCCACTTTATCTGATATTAGAAAGGAAACCCCCACTTTTTTACTTAGTCCATGTGCGTTGTATGTTTTTTCCCATTCTTTCCCCTTTAGACTGTGGATATCCTTTTCTATGAGATGTGTCTCTTGCAGGCAGCATATTGTTGGGTCTTTCTTTTTAATCCAATCTCCCAGCCTATGACTTTTGATTGATGGGTTCAGGCCATTAACATTCAGTGTTTATTATTGAGATATGATTTGACTTCCCTGCCATTTTGGCTTATTTTTGGTTTTTAACTTGACTTATTTTCTCCTTTATTTGGTGATTTCTTTAGGGTAGTTCCTCCCTTTGCTGACTTACATCGTTGTTTTTCATTTCTTCCTCATGGAAAATTATGCTGAGAATGTTCTGTAGTGCCAGTTTTCTATTTGTAAATTGTTTTGACTTTTGTTTATCATGCAAGGATTTTATTTTGTTGTCAAATCTGAAGGTAAATTTTGCTGGTTGTAATATTCTTGGTTAGCATCCATTTTCTTTCAGAGCTTGAAAAATGCTATTCCAGGCCCTTCTAGTTTTTAGGGTCTGGGCTGATATCTGTTTTGGTTTCCCCCGAATGTAATTTTATTTTTTTCTCTCGCAGACTTTAAAATTTGGTCTTTATTTTGTATGTTAGGTATTTTCAATATAATGTGTCTTAATGTAGGTCTGTTGTAATTTTGTACCTTTGGTGTTCTGTAAGCCTCTTGTATTTGATTTTTCCATTTCATTCTTCAGGTCTGGGAAATTTTCTGATATTATTTCATTTAATATATTGTTCATTCCTTTGATTTGTTTCTCTGTGCCTTCTTCAATCCCAATAATTCTTAAATTTGCTCTTTTCATGATATCCCATAATTCTTGGAGATTCTGTTCATGATTTCTCACTATCTTTTCTGTTTGGTCAACTTTGTTTTCAAGATTAAATATTTTGTCTTCAATGTCTGAGGTTCTATCTTCCAGGTGTTCTAGCCTATTGGTTATGCTTTCTATAGAGTTTTTAATTTGGTTTATTGTTTCCTTCTTTCATGAATTTCTGTTTTTTTTTCAGAATCTCTATCTCTTTATTGAAATGATCTTTAGTTTCCTGCATTTGCTCTTTTAACTGTTGATTGGTGCGATCATTCAATGACAGCATTTGCCCTCTTATCTCATCATTTTTTTCTCTGATCATTTTAATTATATACATTCTGAAATCCCTTTCTGACATTTCTTCTGCCATGCTGTCTTTGGATTTTATTGTTGTAGCATCTAGGTTTGTTTGGGACACTTTCTTCCCTTGTTTTCTCATATCCTTCATGTATCTCCCCTCTAGGAGTGCAAATCTGAGGTATTGCCATTTCCCCCTATGGACTTATAGTGTCCCTGTAGGTTTCCAATACCTCACCTTGAAACGAGAGATCAATATAGCAGTACACCATACAAACAATATGCATCCTTATCTCAAATAGCCCCTTTTTAAGATATTAACTATATTGTCTTAATAAAGAGAGATTATGAGTTTGATTATTACCTACAGCTTAGTCAGTAGGTTTGGAATAAGGACCATAATTTCTAAAGGTAGACAAAGAGGATGGGGAGTGGTGTAGGATACAACATTAAAGAGATAAGGAGTGTGTCTATAGAGGTACTATGTAGGAATAATGAAAGAAAAATTAAAAGAAATTGGTTATTAGCATGTGAAAAGGGAGAAAGAGTCTCCAAGGAGACAGAAAGATAAGAAGAAAATAGAGAGGGTGAGAAAAATATTAATAAAAGAAAGAAAATTAGGAATAATAGTAGGTATAGTAGGAATAATTATAATATTACTATTACTAAAAATAATCTCCAATAAAACCATACAGTACTGTTCAACCATGTTAGTTTTCAGTAGTTTGATGTCTTGGAGGAACTTGATAATGCAGTGATCCAAAAAGGATGCTGCCCATCTAAGGATGGTAGTCTCCAGATGGGGTATAATCCCTGCTAGTGGGCAAAGGTTTCTCCATGTGTTGACAGATGGTCAACCGCACATAGGTGCTAGACTGTGGGCTGGGGGTGGGCTGGTCTGTGCCTGGATCTCTATGCCTGCCTCCAGGGAGTGGAAGTCTCCTTTTTTCTTTTAATTTTGAGACAGGCTCTCCCTAGGTTCCTGAGACTGGCCTTGAAGTTGTGATCCTCCTGTTTCAGCCTCCTCAGTCACACATATTAGAAGTTTGCACCATCGCATTTTCCCTAATAAAGTTCGGATTTTTTTTTTAATTGTAAACAAATGTGGTACAACTTGTTTCTCTGGTTGTACATGAAGTAGAGACATACCACTTGTGTAATCATACATTTACATAGGTTAATGGTGTTTGATTCATTCTGTTATTTTTTCTCTCCCCCACTCCTCCCACCCCTCTTTTCCCTCTATACAGTACCTCCTTCCTCCATCTTTGGCTCCCTCTGACCCCCCCATTTTGTATCACCATTCACTTATCAGCGAGATCATTCGTCCTTTGGTTTTTCGAGATTGGCTTATCTCACTTAGCATGATATTCTCCAATTTCATTCATTTGCCTGCAAATGCCATAGTTTTATTATTCTTTATGGCTGAGTAATATTCCATGGTATATATATACCACAGTTTTGTTATCCATTCGTCAATTGAAGGATATCTAGGTTGGTTCCACAATCTGTGTATTGTGAACTGAGCAGCTATGAACATTGATGTGGCTGCATCACTGGAGTATGCTGATTTTAAGTCCTTTGGGTATAGGCCAAGGAGTGGGATAGTTGGGTCAAATGGTGGTTCCATTCCAAGTTTTCTAAGGAATCTCCACACTGCTTTCCAGAGTGGCTGTACTAATTTGCAACCCCACCAGTAATGTATGCATGTACCTTTTTCCCCACATCCTCTCCAACACCTATTGTTGCTTGTATTCTTGATAATTGCCATTCTAATTGGGGTGAGATGGAATCTTAGTGTAGTTTTGGTTTGCATTTCTCTTATTACTAGAGATGCTGAACATTTTTTCATATATCTGTTGATTGCTTGTACATCTTCTTCTGTGAAGTGTCTGTTCATTTCCTTAGCCCATTTGTTGATTGGATTATTTGTATTCTTGGTTTAAAGTTTTTTGAGTTCTTTATATATTCTGGATATTAGTGCTCTATCTGAAGTATGAGTGACAAAGATTTTCTCCCATCTGTAGGAATTTTGAGTTAACAGACTTCCATATATAATGACAAAGAGTAAGGTGCTCTTGGTAATTGGAAATAATTTAATGCAAGAAGAGTATAAACTCAGAAAAGAAAAATGAATGAAGCAAGCAGATGTTGGAGGGAATGTAAAAGAGTTAGAGTTTTTTAGTTTGGAAAATAAAACAATTTTTCATGTCCAGTCTCTCAAATTACATAGAGAGAAAGTGTATGAAAGTTTTGTCCTTGAGAATAAAAATAAAGTATATCAAAACAAAATTTATCTAAGTAAAGCCAATGTATGTTACATAGTCAAATTCAGAGCAAAGCAAAGGGAACAGAAAATATCCTTACACCCTTTTAGTGAAAGCATCTGCTAAATCATATGTCGAGAGTGTATATAAAGCTGAATTAGAGAAAATTGCATTCCATGATTTCATCATTATGTTAAAATGAATTCCAGTGCTATAGATAACTAAAGAACCAATAAAAAGGGGAAAAAGAATGTGCATATAGAGGGCAGTATAGAATCAAATCATTAATTCAATGTATCTACCAGAGCCCCTCCCTCCTTCTTTCCCAGCACAATTATCTGTAACTCTCTCACACTCAAAGTATTCTCACTCTTCATCAAGGCATCCATAAAATATTATCTGATACCATTAAGTATCAGGGTTGAAATCTAGGATCTCAATGTACATCCCATCTGAATATGTCTCCTCTATCTTGACACCTAAACCAAAGAGACAATATGTCAAACACACACACACACACACACACACGTGAATATACATAGCAAATTGGATAATTGTAATATGCACTGAAACACTGCTATTGAGAAAGGGATGAACAAAAGGAACATACAATGAGATGTTCACTTGCATTGCTACATTGTTGCTACACAAATGTCAAATCGCCCTACAGTGGGTATGTGTTATGTTATTTTGAGGTCTTCTATATTTTCTGAGAGTGGTTTTCCCAGTTCATTGTTCTCTTCAGAGATTTGCTATATTTACAAAGTCTGACAGAAGTGTTTGGAAAATAATCTCTGAGAAATTTTCATAGTTTGCTTGCTTCTATAAAATGTTGGGGTGAAAATTCATCCTACTGTCATGTATATCTAAAAATAACAAATAACAAGTAGTTGGGGTGAAATATTACTTTTAAATTTGAATTGTTTAAGTTTGTGTTCATCCAGGAAGGCAGTGCTTTTAATAGCCCCTACTATCACCTCACTATTAGGCATGTAGTGTTCCATCCCATTGATCTTTCTGGAGGCTGTTTGACACAAATAAGAAGATGTGTTAGGCAAAACCTTAGTGAAGTTAGAGATCTTAATGAAGGATTCCTTGGCGTATTATCATCTTTCCCAATGATTTTTTTTATTAGGAGAAACTGTGAGGAACTATTAATTTTACTAATATGTATTTTTTTTTACTATGATCATCTATTCTTGCTCAATTTTGCTGATTCAAACACTATTTTAAAGTTTTTCCCTGGATTTTCAATTTGTTTTAGTTATGAGGATGCTTATGATATTTTCATGTGATACTTGAAGTACTTCTGCCTATTTTATTTTTGTAACTAAAAGTTGATTTATGTATTTTTAATTTTTACTTAGAATATATCATTATTGCATTATCCTTTTCCATATTTCCATTCTTCTTGAATTATTATTTGACATGAATTCCAAACACTTCTGGATACCTAAATGCTATATTTTTGTGTTTTCTAGTGTCATTAAAAAGTATTTTTTGTTTTCTCAATTCTCTTCTTAAAGTTTTCACTACTATTTTCCAGAGCTTTTACTCATTGTTTACTTATTTTTCAGTTTTAATGTATTTTTCACAGTTTTCATGAATTTACAGATATTTCTACAAGTTCATATACAAATATTTTTATACATTATAATAATGAATTGCATTATTATCATCTGTGGTTTCACTTTCCCTGATTTCAGTTACCTAACGTCATCTCAATCCAAAGGTTTTAATGTTTGTCTTGGCTTTTAAAGCAAGAGAAACCATATTCATGTAACTTTTATTAAAGTATATTATTATATCTCTCCTATTTTATTACTAGTTATTGTTAACGTGTTGCTGTGTCTAATTTATAAAAATTTAATTTTATCTTAGGCATATGTTTTTGTCATCATTTTATTACTGTGATCAAAAGAGGAGACAGACAAAATTATCCTATGTACAATGTATGATTACATGAATGTTATGAATCTACATTGTGCATAACCATAGAAACCAAAAGTTGTACTCCATTTGTGTACAATGAATCAAAATACAGTCTGTAAAAATAAAAAATAAATAAATAAATTTTTAAAAAGACCAGACAGGAACGATTTGGAAGAGGAAAAGTTTATTTTGACTCACAGTTTCAGAGGTTTAGTCCATGGTGCTAACTCTGTAACTTTGGATCCAAGATGAAACAGAACATAGCAGTAAGTTGTGACAGTGGAAAACCGGGATATAATAATCAGAAAGCAGAGCAAGCTCCACTCATCAGGGACAAAATGTAAATTGCAAATTAACATCCCCAGTAACATACTTCCTCCCCCTACAACCTACCTGCCTACAGTTACTACTCAGTTAATACATATCAGTGGATTAATCCACTAATTAGGTAATAACTTGCATAATCTAATCAGTTCACTACTGAACATTATGTCACACATGAACTTTGGGGGGACACCTCATATCTAAATCAAAACAGTATATAATGGAATAATAATAGTACAATTAAGGTTTAATACTGCCTTTGGTTTCAAACATCCTCTGTGTGTCTTGGAAAAAAGAGACTACTATATAGAGCAAATATTAATGGTACCTACTAATGGATTATTCTATGATTACTTAATCATTGTTTCATTTTTGCCTATGAATGTTTTATTTTTCTTATCATTGTGTTATAAATAGAAGCAGTTCATTTATTATTTTCTCCATCCTTAATGTGCTTTTAAGTATATCATAAAAGAATTTCCATATAATTAATTTTCTCAAGTTAATTTTGGGGTATGCTTCTTAGTGTTGGACTGAATTATGTTGACTTTTCAGGCTATACCCCTCTTTAATCAGATTTGTGCTCTTGTCTACTGATGGACCAATGGGCTTATTTTTCCTCAAATTGACACCTGACTCTTAGATTATCACTGATTGCTTTATAGACCTGCTTAATTGTTGTCTGTATCTGTAACTTAAACCTAACTGAGTTTGGTCTATTGAAATATTCTCTTCTTTTTCCTTATGATTCTACCTGTGTCTTTTATTTTTAACAATTTATCTCTCTGTTCCATGAGTTGGAACACAGAAAATACTCCAGAGATAAAAATCATGACACCATTTTGTCCAGCTCCTCTGTGTCTATTCTTCTGGATCTGATGTGACATACATGCCATCATAAAAGTAAAACTTCACCCCACCTCTCAATGTATTGTTATTAATATTTAATATTTTTTATTTAAATACCCAGATGATCTTCTTTTGGCTAAGAAATAAAGCTGCTTTTGTAAGATAAAAGAAAACTCTAGAAAAATCTATTCAGGAATAAAATTGGTGTGTAAATTTTAATCAATCACTGTCCTCTTGTCTTTCAGTTCAAAAAGGACTATCTGTACCATAATTTTCAAATTACATTCATTTCTTCAACTACATGTCTGTATGTTAAGAGTAGGTCAATAATACTGCTACTCATAATCAGAATCAGAAATTTCCTGTTGGTTATCCACTGTAGGAAGGAGGGATTTTATTCTTCTGTGTCACTCACTATTTCCCAACCTCCTCCTTCCCTCACCCCCTAAGACACTCTTTGTCTTCCCACAGCATTCCTTTTACTTTGTCACATTTTTCTAGATATATTAATAATTTTTTCACATTATAGTATTTATGCAATCATTTCCACAGTTGATTCTTCCACATATCCATTCCAACACCTCCACCCTAAAGTAATTGCCTTTATTATGATACGTGCCTGTCATTTGTGACCGAATTCAGCCCCAAAATCTCCATCCAAACTACAAAATTCCTCCTGAAATTTAAAAGACTGACTTTCCCTCCAATGCTTGAAGACACCTCTCTTTCATTTTTCTGTTTCTGTATATTCTTTAAGAGTTTGCTTGACTTAAAATGTGTTTATATTTCTCATAAAGAAAACCTTGTTTGGGCACACAGGTGCAAATTGGAAATAACATTCCCAGTTATTTTTTAACTTTTGCTTTACTGTGTTCTGGCTTCTAGAATTGCTTGTGAAAATACTGATGGGTTCTGGTTCTTTCATAAAGAGTATCTCACCACCTAACACATTCTGCTTTTCTTTATTTTTTGGATTTGGTTACCCATAATTTCTGTCTTCACATTCATATTTTTAGTTCTGGAATAACTTATTTTCTTCTTTCTTCTACTTTGCTTTTTGCTGAAATAAATATTGGATATATTTTCTGTTATTTCATATTCATAGTCTATGCTTTCTTTTCTGTTTTAGGAGAGAAATCTCCAACTGTATACTATAATCTGTCATAGTATTGATTAAACATTTTATTTCCTTCATAGTATTTCTAATTTCCAGGAGTGTACTCTCATTCTCTGATATTTTTTTAAAATAGTGTCTAGTTCTTATAACAAGAAAAAACTTCTTCATTTTTGAAATCACATGCTATATAGAATGTATACATATTTGTTCCTTGATATTTGTCAAGAATTTTTGCAGGACACCCTATAGTTATTAAAATTCACAGATACTCAAATGGGTTAGAGTTTGCATATAACTTACGGATATCCTCCTGTGCACTTTGAACACTCTCCAGTTACTTATAATATATAATACAATATAAAATAGTATCTAAAATGATGATTGTATGGTTTATGGATAGTGATGAAAAGAAGTCTGCATATGATCAGTACAGGCATGATGTTTTTTTCAAATATTTTTGATCCATTGTTGATTGAATTATGGATGCAGAATCAATGGATGTGGAGAGTGACTATATTACAAAAACGTACATATGAGTCATATGAGTGTTTTTCTTTTCCTTTAAAATCATTTGAGGCTTTGATGAATCTGGTTTTGCCTTCCCTCTGCATTTGTTTTTTCCTTTTTTTTTTTTTTTTTTAACCTTTGAGACTTTGTTCAACTGCATAGACTACTTGCTGCGAGTTCACATTCAAATTTGAAGCCCTAGAAACCACCACCTCACTTGAAAATCACTGGAAGCTTTGATTCATGATCAGTGCATCCCATTGGTGGTACTGTGTCATAGAACTTCAAGCTCTTTCAATGGGGAGCCACAAAATATCATTAGTTTCTCATATTGCTACTTAGGCAGTTTATGCAGAGAAGTCCTGTGATATTCTGCTTGTGTGAGAGATGGTATGAGGATGGGGCATTTTTAGCTAGGCTCTCAGGGATTGTGGGAGTTGAATGAATGAGGAAGATTGCCAGGGATTCTCACCCCTCAGTCTGTTTTCACCAGATGTTTTTTAAATGTTTCTTGTCCATACGTCAGTCCTGCCTCTTCTCTGTGGCAGAACAAGGAAGGCCAGTATCCTGCTGCATAGTCCAGGAGAAGGGATCAAACTTGCCTTCTATTTTCTACATAATAATCCTGTTTACCAATCCCTATACCATGGCCTTCACCAATACCAAGGACCTCTAATGCCTGAGGATTTTTGAGGTTTAGTGACATTAATTGGTTGGTTTGTTATTAGAATTTCTTGGCCTTTACTGTGCAACTACCACTTAGACTTCAGCGTCCGTCAGTCTAAAATTAGGTTACCATGTGTCCTTCATTTCTTCAACTTGGATCAAGAGTTGTCAAATATACTGTTCTCATTCACGAATTTTTAATTGTTTCATTGAGATTTCATAAATATAATGCCATGTGTCAATGATCTGTATTTTATATACAGATTCTCTATCATGTGGCCTTATTAAATTTGCCAAGCACTATCACATTTACCCTATGTTCATTTATTCTGTGCTGTAGAATGATTTTTGAGATGAGAGATAAGTAAACTAGACATGTTTAAAATCCATAGAATGTAGTATTTTATAAGATTGATGTTAACTATTAATATTTTTATTAATTTTTATGCTAGCACATTTACTCCTTTGTGAAATATACTTCTTAAAATTTTTAAAATGGAGGATATATACTCACATTAAAATAAATTAATATAATTGCTAACAGTACTGAATAAACAGAAGCACAAAAAGTGCATATGCCACTAATACATCAAAGTTTAACAGCTTTCTTTTACCATATGTAGGCAATATATTTTTATACCAAGCCTTTTTTTGAAAATTGATAAACTACAGCTGTAAAATTTACAATCCTATCTTCACTGATTTACTGAATCTTGTGCTATTAGGAGACATCATAAATGTCTGAAAACTGAAATATTTTGAAGTTTATAAATATTCATAGATTTTAATAATACAATAAACATATATTTGGTCAGTAGACAAAAAACAATTTTACCTAAAGTGTCCAAAGACTGAGACTTTCTTATATTTTTTATTCTACTCATTTAGAACCAAAGAAACCTGTTAGAAGAATTAATAACAATGCTTCTTTATTTCAAAATCCAAATTCTGAATAATCTTTTATTTATATTGTATTAATCTTCATTGCCTTTGCATATCATAATATGCTTCATAGCCTAAGTATGTCATAATAATTGCTGAATTTTCTTCAGAACCTGTTATTATGAACAGTATTATTCTATGCAGCATGGTGGACTCAAGTAATGGAAGACTGTGATTCAGAACTGCATAGGTTTTTCATGGCACATGTAGTTGGGAATAATTTTTCAGCTGTTATCATTCCATGATGATTAAGATTAATTATGGTATTAAATATGTTTCTTGGATAGTTTCTATTTTGATTTTCAACTAAGAGTTTCATATTTACCCAGATATTCTGAGTTAGACCTTGTAAATAGTGACCCTAACACTCTTTACAGTGTTTAAATAGTAAGTATATTAACTGTACTGAGCTCTATCTGGGTGTTGTGATTTTTTTTTGTTTTGTTTTGTTCCTAAGCCAATCAGATGGCTAGGTTTTTAAAGGGACTGTGTTTTATTAATTTTTATGCAGACTGCACTATAAATCATATATGTTTGCTAAATTGACAAGAGAGATAGAGAAGAGTGATCTGAAATTTTTATTTTCTTTTAAATCATTTATGCCCTTAAACCTATAGCAGAAGCATGGAGAAGTTAGCAGGTCATTTATGTCAAAACAGTAATTACTTGGATAGAAATAGCTCCATGGACTTGTGTCAGAGAAAGTATGGTAAGCTTATATGTGAAGGATGCCTTGAGAACTCCAGATTATTTCTTTCTCTTCCCTTTCAGAGTGCCAGTTTTCTTGCCCTTCGCAAAGTGATCAGTGGTTCCGTATTTACTGACTTTTGCCTTAGGTTGACTATCAAATGTAGGTTCAGAAGTATTGAGGAAAAATTTCCCATAAATTCTGCCACAATTTTGAATGTCTTGGCAGTAGAGGCAATGTTTCTTCTGAAATATCTGTTTGAGAAAGTGTATATAATGAATAGCTTTGGAATACAGAGCAATTATCACCTTTCAGAACAAGGGACAGGTTTGCATATAGCTTTGAAAGATAGGCATAATTTTTTTCTCTCAAGATAGTTCTGATGTTCTCCAGTGAGAAGACAAATATGCTTACTATCATAGCAACCCCCACTGCCTATATGGATAACATCTGGTCTTCCTTTACTGTCCTAAAAATTAGGGATTTGGAAAATCAGGACAGGAAATTCTAAAACTCTGATTACGGCCATTACTATGATTAATAAATCATCCTATGTCTCTGATCCAGGAGTCTCATGTCTTCTGCCAAAGTTCATCAAACGCTCATAGATTAAATTGTTAGCTTGCCAAGTCAGGTAAAATCTCAGGCCCTGAACATTTTTGACAGAAGGAACATTCATTTACTTCAAATTTCATTTCCAAATTACCTCCCTCAAAGTAATACATCTGTGTTCTCTTTTGTCTGCATTCATCTTTCCCAATTACTTGCAAGACTTGGCTATGTATCTTGCCTTGACTTGATACTTCAAACTTTTGGAAATATTGAAAATTTTCTTGTTTAATTTATTCTAAAAGAATTTATATCTACAGAAATAATTTTTTATAATTCCAACTTTAGGAATTAGGGTTTTAATTAATGTAGTAAAACATTACATTCATAAAGCTGTGCTCCACAAGAAGTTTAATCATATTTTGACTCTTCAAGTGTGAAAGCTTGGAATTCATTTTGCATATATTTTTCTTTTACCTTAAAACTTCTGGTGTCAAAAATGCATTGACACCCAATGTTAGAATTCACAATTTCTAGGAGGAGCATTTGAATACGAGGAGCTATGGGTTAATGCCATTTCTAAATGGTTTGTGTGAGTGCTGTAGATGGAGACAATTCAGGGTCTGCCTCATCATAGGAATTCCATTTCAACTTTACATCCTAAAGGGATATTCATGCCAGTGTTAAACTATTCTTCTCTATGTCTAATAGAATTCAAGGCATTTAAAAATTTGCTATGAATGCAAGTGGCACTAATTTGATTGCTAATTCTGAAATGTGCTTTGGTGCATATTCATGTTTATTACTTGCATTTAATGACTGCAGATGGGTACAAAAGTCATACAAGTCAGTGCCTCCCTCTCCTGGGAGCTAGTAAATGTAACTGATATCTATCCTTGGATATTAATATCTGGAAAATAACTTTGACTTGCATTCTAGTTTGAATTAATTATTTTTGTTATGAAGTGTGATTTGTTTTCTTGATATTATAATAAAGTTTGAAGTCAGTACATCATATCAAATTAATCTGTATCATAGAGGCTAACACTTCTCTTTCAAAATATTAGAAACAGTTGGATAACAGGAGCTAAAATATAATTACGTAGCAGGAATGAATTCTAAAGTATCACAACTCAGTAGGGTGACTACAGGTCACAGAAATTTACTATATATTTTGTAGAAGTAAAAGAAAGCAGTCTGAAGTTTCCCAGTACAAAGAAAAGCTAAATGTTTAAGGAGATGAAAAATGCCAGTAACTGATTTGATCAAGACACATTGTATACAAATATATATACTACAACCAGACTGTTCATTGCATAGTCAAAGCAAGCATATATCTGTATAGTATATGTCTGCATTTGTATGGGGTAATATACATTATGGTATCATAAATATTGCCATATATGCTAGTCAAAGTAATAAAAATAATCCAAATTACACTTTGAGCAAATGCCAAACTACATTTAAAAAAAAAACACCTTTAAACCATTTAATTTGTCAAGTTTTAGAAATATAAATTTTTGTAGTATAAGAGTGAAAGCTATATAATTTCTACATTTTAGAAATACTAAAATTGGAGTGTAGAAAAAGAGAGTTTTCTAGTTCATAAGGACAGTTAACAGGAAACTGAATGTAGTTCTGGTTCACCTGTGTCAGATTTTTTTTTTTTTTAATTTTAGCAGCAAGTGATCAAGTGATAAGACCTAGGCCCTCACACTTGCTAGACAGATCCTCTGTCATTGAATGATTGGAAAGTGAATGTTTAACTGCTTAGGGGACTTTGACTCATAAATATATTTGGAAAACTCTACTTTATGAAACAACCTCGTGTAAGAAAGAAACATGATCCCCACCTAGGTCACAAGAAAATAAAAAGCGCTTCCAAAGAAAGTAGATGCATCAAACAAGCAATGTCATGGAAAGTTTTTGAATAAGAGGTATACTTTGTTGACATTTTCTTTGTTAACAATGCAAAGACACATTGGAAAGTTGCCTAAAATTGAACCATTCTTGTGCCAGGCTTATATTGATCTGTTTCACTCATGTATTATCTGAAGAATATATTGACTGAGAGATGGAGATATGATGATGAGAAAAATTACTTAGTGGGGCGGAGGAATGTTTAAAAATAATTGTGTCAGCCTTTGGGCAAGGCTGGGCACGGTCTCTCCACCATAGTGGAAGAAAAGCCTGGGTAGGGAGCAGTGATCTCAGCTCTGGCTGTTACTTTGGGAAGGTAAAAGTGGCACCAGAAAATGAATGTTTTAAGTGTGCCTTTTCAAATCTCATCCACTGCTTCCTCCCTGCCAAACTACCTTAACATAATAAAGATAAAAATAACATCCATAATTATCTAATTAAATGATATTCTAATGAATAAGTGAATGCATAAAACAAAAAATTTATCTAGAGTGCATTAGCTTGGCAACACTTTTTGAGTCTGCATTGACCATCACTCCAGAGGGTGATTGAGAGTGAACCATATGAAAGTAAAGCAGAGAAAATAGCATTCAAGCTTTCCTATTAGAGAACTATTCTTAGAATGCTCAAAGAACAAGAGTAAGTGAAGATGGAAAACGCATGAACATCTTGTGGATAAAAATGTGAGTGTTAATTAGAGAAATACGTATAGAAAAGGCATAGAGAGGAGTAACACACAAAATAAAACAAATGCTACTTATAGGTGTGCACTCATTACACTTATCGTATACTGTGTCCTTTCCTCACTACTCTGAAATATGATGTCATACAGTGAAAATAGTTCACTATTTCACAAGAAAAATATGGACGAGATAAATTTGTGAGACGTGAACATAAGAGGCAATAAATGCTTTTTTGGATTTGATAATTTAATAAAATATCAAGTGACTTTGAAAGAAAAGTAATCCATAGTAAGCATATAAAAGATATGAGAAGTTTGTTGTTTTGCTGGTTTGCTAGAGAATAGCCTTCTGTCCTCAGTGTTCAGCATCTTGTGAATCGGTTTATATGTACCAGAGAGATTCAAGTACTGATTAAGTAAAATGAAGAGCTTCTTGAAAGCAGGATGCAAAAACAGCTTCTACTCAACTTAATTTTCTGTACTTTCATGTTAATAACAATAAAGCTAAAGTTTTACTGGGTTAAATTTTCATTGTGAATTGGTAAATGGCATGTGTCAGTCCCTCTAATCATTCAATATATTCTTTAGTGTTCAAGCCCAGAGGAGTCTTTAGTTGGATAATTATGTGCAAAGAATTAGTCAGTTGTCTCCAGCCATTCAAATAAGCTAGATGAAAAGCAGGAAAAAATGTGTTTTGCACTACTGACTTTATTGATTTTTCAAATAATTAAAATGAGTGCTAATTTTCCTAGGTTGCTGGCTGAAATTTTGAAAATGTAAATGTAAATCGAATATTCTGATTGGGCTTGTGTCTTTTAAGCACTCGAATATGTAGGTTACCATGAGATTTTTGTATATTGCTCAAATTTGTAAGACATATTCCCTGGACAGTTTATCAAAGGTCAAGATTATACTTTTGCCAATAAAAACTATGAAATTACATTTCATGCACTGTGGACTCCAACTTCATAGTTTATTGATGGGATCTGAATAATTTTCTCTGTAGAAACAGCTTGCAACTTTTATCCTTTACTCTTTATTAATTTTTTTCATAAAACTTTTTAACAGATGAGATTAATATTGTTTGATAATTCACTGTATTTTATTTTCTACCAGAATATAATTGAAACTCTTTCTTCTTAACATTGTAGATTATAGGAATTTCATGCCAGAAGAGAAGCATGTTATGTTAATGGATCAGGTATATAAGAAAAAGTATGATAGAAAACCTAGAAGCTCTAAAACAATGGTCCTGGAGGAAAATAATGTGACCTCTTATGTCTCTTATGTCGAAGGCAGCTTTCTTATATCCCTTTTCACTAAACAGAATTTGTAGTTTCTTTTGTCCTGGAAGAAATGTAGGGAAGGTGATCCAGTGAGGGTTTATAATTTGTCTCTTCCAACTTGGGAAAGTGTTTTCTAGTATTTTTCTTGCATACATTTTTATTAAAGAATCATTGATTTATTCACCAAATTTATTGAATTCCATTTATTTCATTTTTTTAAAATTTTTTTCTTTTTTGTGATGCTTGGGTTGAACCCAGGGCCTCCTACATGCCAGTCAAGTGCTCTACCATTGAGCCACATCCCCAGTCCCTCTTATATATTTTTTAAGCTGAGCACTGGATGTCTTGTGAGACTGGATTTCTTTTTTATGCCACCTTAAAATTCAGTTTCAGTCAATAACATGATGTTTTAGTTATGTTTTGTATAAGACATTAAAATTTTGCCAAACATGAATATTATGTAAATAACCTTATCTAAAACATGAAGCCATTAGTCACTGATTTTTTTTCTGTCATTTACCACTTTTGTGCTTTGTTTGAGTGAATATGTGCTGCCTAATTAATTAAATACCTTTTTTATGCTGATACATGTTCTGGGGTTAAATGTGCATGCTCAATGATTTCCATAATAGTTTATATAAAGACTGACCTAATTGAATGCAGAGATCCCTCTATATCATTAAATGACCATAGATTTATCACTCCTGCAGTGGTTTGGCTCCTGGCATCTGATTAAAAGGCATAGACTGATGTCTGCTTTTGTCGACTTATTTTGATTTCCTCTTTAGATCTCTTCACTGGCACTATACTCAGACTCCCTGCTGTTTATAAGCATTCCAGCATTTATTGTCTTAGTTTTCCTCTCAGTGTGGCACCGCAGTCCAAATGCATGATAAACTTACCCATACGTTGATAATACACGTGTTCATCATCACTCAACCATCCTGAACATGGTTTTCATAATGTTGTGGTATAATAGGGAGGAAAGCAATCACCAACAACCCTAGGAATTTTCAGGTTGGTGTGGAATGCTAATAAAATGCAGTATATGCTTCTGAGTCATACCTTCTTCCTTGAGTCTAGGCAATATACTAAAGTTTTGGTTCAAAGATTATATCTTCTTGCAGGACATTCTTCTCAAAAAAAATTAATGGAACAGAGTCCTCCTTGAGTTGTTAAAAACCACATGGCATTCCTCTTTTGGGAGCATTTATTAAAAAAATTTTAAAAATTTTTTCTAGTTGTACATGAACAAAATACCATTATTTTATTTATTTATTTTTATGTGGTACTTAGATTCAAATCTGGTGTCTCACACACTCAAGGCAAGCACTGTACCACTGGGCTACAACCCTGGGCCCCAAACAAATGATTTTTGCTTCTTAAAGGATCAGAATAAATTTACCTTACTTAAATAAAGAAAATTAGTTTCCCATGCTAAAAAGGCAGGAATTTTGGATGCAAATGGTAACATTATGCTAATTTGCTAACATTATAAATTTATTGAAAAGAGAAAGGCAATAGTTCAGTTATTACTAAATAATGGGTAGATGAATTGTTTCCTTCTACATTCACCAAAAACATTCATTAAATATACTTTGTATATGTAGCTCTCTGTCATTAATGTAGTTACTCCATTTCTGTGATTTCTGATTTATAATCACTATTTTTATGATTAGTATTCATATTCCCATTTCAGAAGACTCAACAATTAAAAGAAAATTGGATACTGTCAAAATTATTACTTAATACTAAATTAATTTAAAAACATTACAAGAAAATGTATTATGCACCCATAATATGAGGAGAATGGGTAAATTACATTTGATCTCTCTTCAAATGTAGCAACACTGGGATCTTTTAATGTTTTAAAATACTTATTCATGTTCCTTTCAGTGAAAATTCAAATTTGTACTTGCTAGGTGAAAAAGTAGTGTTAAAATTCATTAGTAAAAGCACAGTAAATTCAGAAATATATGAAATTATCTGATGTAGTTTATGGTTACATAATCATAGATAATTTTGTTATTTTACATAAATGAGTTAATGTACTGAATGCTAACATAATATATAATTAATAATAAATTCTATAACAAAGTCTGAAAAATTACACCTTTTTCTTTGGTTATACTTAGGTTTCCCTAGTCTTTTCAAGGTATCTAGGGCCTAAACAGAAGCAATATACTTATTTCAAGGTTATAAAATAAAATAGACAGTTTTTGTGGAGTCATTTTGAGGTATTTTCATTTTATCGAAGACAGAAATGAACTGAGAACTTACTGTACCTATTTTCATAGTGTAAGGAAGATAAAATTTTCAAATAATATAACATATTGAGAACACATAGAATTTGATCTTTCCGATTTTATAGATGTATATATGTATATATATTCAATTTAAAGTTTCATTGCCTATGGGTCTCATAACACTCATGTCACTATCAAAAAATAAGACAATTTTCTTTTGGAAATTATTTTAGAATTCGTCCCATGAGCCTTCCACATTACATATCCTTATATGTTAATAATTTATAATTAACTACTAAGAAGGAAAGTTTAGTGAGACTCTGAAAAACACTAGAGGCATATGATATGCACATAAAAACAGAAGTATAATTTTATGAGTTGTCATAAGACAGGCTTCTATTCTAATTGAAGAATTTCTTGTTTAAAGCAAATGTTGAGATGCTTAAGGTAAATTTATAAGGTCAAAAACAGGCCTATATTTCCTTCATTTTGAGTGTGTAACTTAATATTTTAAAGTGGCATTTCAGTTACTAAGATTTGCCAAGTCACATTTTAATAATCTCTGTTCTTCAAGTTATATCCACTTATATTGCATACTAATTTTACACTTGGGTCCATTGTAATGTCAGCTACAAATGTGACTTATGTCTCAGAGTTCCTAGAATAAAAGAAGGTCATCTTTTATTTTTATCACAGCATAAATTTTGATAATAACTTAAATCCTGAATTCCACCCTCTTTGTATTATAATGTTTGGATTTGTTAATGTATAATTTGCTTATCATATATTTTAACTATAAGAGAATTCTAGGGCTAACTCCTATAAGATTACATAACCCGAATAAGATAATGTAAGATTATAAATAAAATAGGTAGGGAGATAGATAAACAGAAAAGAAAGGTAGAGAAGGCAGATGGAAATAGAAATGATCATTGTTTCCCTGTCTTTGGGAAAATCAGATGCTGGTACACTGTATTTTCACAAATGAAAATAAATGCTTAAGCACTTGTCACAGGCGAAAATTCTAACAACAACAACAACAAAACTATTAAAATGTGTTGCCAGGCACAGTTCTGCATGTATCGTGTCTGTAATGCAGTACTCAGGAGACTGAGGCAGGAAGATCACAAGTTGAAGGCAAGCCTCAGTATTTTAGGAAGGGAGACCCTGGCTCAAAATATAGTAATAGTTGGGACAGGAGTGTAGTTGTAAAATGCTCCGAGTTCAATCCCCAGTTAAATAATTGCATCAGAGATGAAACTCTGAAAATGTTCCTTTCTGAGTGTTTAGTTTGAGTTTTCATTGGTGTTTGGAATCTGTAAATTCTCATTTTTGTTGTGGAGGTGTTTTCTATGTTTTGATAAGTCAGTGACAAGGCAGGCATAAATTTCATCTAATTTCAGAATAACAATTATAAAAATCATTGAACAGGTGTGTGAAACTGAATAATCCTTACACTGGGAAATGTACTGATGTTGGATTGCTCTTGCCTTAACTGTGGTTCAATGAGATGCCAGGGCAAGGCCACACTTCTGTTCGTAGGAGGTAAGTTTCCAAATATAAATTATAGACATTTGCATTCAGTCTAAGATATAGCATACTTTCCACTATTTTGAGAGCAGTTATAGTTAGAAAATAAAAATTTCACATCTAGTACCATCAATAAAATACTGTTCGAAATGCTAGTTGTTAATATTTTCATCTTTAACAATAAAATGTACCAATTTAGAAGCAATATTGTCATCACCATCAACATCATTTTTTTCTGTTGGGGCTAGTCATTGGTCAAGAAATCTCTAGAGTGGGGTTGGAAACTACATTTTTAATCATTATGTGATGATAATTATTTTCCTTCAAGTGGTTTAACCAATTCTTCAATTAATGCCTATTATGGTTTTGATTTTTTTTCTCCAGTGTTTCAGGTGTTGGAAGGTTATTCTTCAGTATGGAGATATCAAGATGGTGGAATCTTTAAGAAGTGAGGCCTAATGGGAGGTAATTAGGCCACTGGGGGCACTGACTTTGGCAGGAAAAAATGCTAGTCTCTTAGAGAGGGTGAGTTTTGCTGATGGTAGTTGTTATAGAAGAGCAAGACAGACTCCTTAGGACTCCCTGGCTTCCTACCTCATCATTTGATTCCTCTTCTGAGTGCTCCTGCCATTGTGATGCCATTTGCAATGATACCTTCACCAGAGAATTAACAAATAAGTCACTTGATCTTGGACTTTCAACCTCCAAAACTGTGAGCTAAATATACCTCTTTGAATTATGAAGTACTCAGGTTTTGTTTTATCAACAGATAATGGAACAAGACAATACCCAGTTTCTTATTAGAAAATATACTAATATGGCACTCAAGTGTCTATTTTTGTTATTTCTTTTTAAAATTTTTTTTAATTTTTGCATACTGCATTTTGATTCTTTGTACACAAATGGGATACAGCTTTTCATTTCTATGGTTGTGCATGATGTAGATTCATACCATTCATGTAATCATACATGTACCACCATTTTCATACTCCCCCACCCTCTCATTTCCCTCTACATAATCTATTTCTGTTATTTCTGTTGCTACCAATATGTACTGGGAAGTCAAGTGTTGGGATGAGTCTAATATAGGTGGCAAGTGACCACCTTTAAGAAATATTGTAATAATTTCTCCAACTTAAGTAGTATTTTCTCCCTGATGTTATTGAAATGTAAGAAATAAATGTGTGAATTGATTCTGTGGAATACTGGGGATAACTGGCTAGGAACCAAACAAGAGATGCTTTGGGCAGAGGTGTGTGCCCATGGCATCTTATAGTAGTAGGTACATCTGGTTGCATTTCATGTTACTGAGTCTACTGTACCCTCTTTATGTGATCATTTTGGAAAACATTGGGGAAGGAATAGGCTGATATTAACTAATATTTGGAAAACTTATTTTGTGATTGGACAGAGGAATAAATGGAAAATCAAATATCCTTCCTTGAAGTCCATGCCTCTGCCACCAAAGTCTACAACTGCAAAAGGGATTAATGAGAGTTTGAGAGGTACTTGAAGAATGGGATACATGTGTTATTTCTTTGGATCTTTACTTAGTTCAGGGAGAAGGTAAGAAAAAAAAATCACAATAAAAAAGGGAAGGTTAGAGGAAAGCAAAAAAGATGACCTCACTTTAGGCCTATTATACCAAATGATCAATAGCAATTCTGAACAATTATAAAGTTTAATATGCCTGCTAACATTGGGGTATGTGTGTAGACACATATTTATGTACATACAGGTATACAAACACACACACACACGGATGCAGATTGTACTTTTTCACATACATCATCTCATTTTATCTTTATAGAACCTTTATAAAGTAGGGTTGGTAGGAGTTATCTAATATCTTTTATTCATAAATAAATAGAAACTTAAATTATTATCCCTATTATTATCCCTGCATTTTCTTTACAGTCATGAAACATCTCACTATCCCTTCCTAGCTAGAAACTAGTAATGACGTACCAGAAACTATGCCCCTATATTAAGGATAACATATGTAAAGCATTGGGAAGTTTCTGTTTTCATCTTTGTTTGTTGAAAGCCTGGGTTAGAGCATCTCAAAAGTAAATATTGCAGGAGGAATGGTTATTTCATTTAGCATGACCAGCTAAAATTTTCATCTTTAAATTTCTGAACATTTGCAATACCTATCTTGACAAAGAAAATGATGATAAGAATATTAAATGTTGACTAGAGTAATACTAAATAGGATATAGGTTGCAGCATCAGAGTATCTGTATCCACGTTTAATAATAAACTTTGTGTAGCCTAAAAAATGTTCTTTTACTTGCTTGTTACATCCATTCTTTTTAATTTAGCCTTCTTATTATTGGTTAATAAATGATATAACTGTGAACATTAAATTGTCTTAGGCTGTAAAGTTGCAGCAGATATTATGTGAACCTACATGAAGCTTCATAGACTACTAAGAGGATGCCATCTCTTTTCTTTCTGTAATGCCACAAATGATTTCGATGAAGATGAGTCATAGTACCCAAGAAGAACTAGATATTGAACTTTGTAAAAGTACAAGCACAGACCTCACTGACAGGCAGTTCATCATGCTTCTACATTAAGGTATTAATTTCAATTTCAATCATCCTGTAAAACAAAAAGGAAGAATTTTTGATTATGAAGTAATAGCTTCACTGAAGTGACATAAATTATAGTTGAAGACATTAAAGTTACACACTAGAGGCTACTTCCCGCTCTTTTATAGAGTACATTTCTTTCTGTGGAGTCTGGATCTCTTCTAAAAAGAACCTAGATTTTTATCAAACCAGGTGTTTTACTTTCCATATAGAACTGCTGCAACATATCTTAATCAAAGATTGTCACAATAATTTATTACTCATGATTAAGAATATTCCCAAGTACTTGTCATGTTTCTTGCTCACTGTATGGCACATTTCTTAGGGTGTATTGTTGAAAATGATTTCACACTGCTATTGATAATGATGTTTCTGAGAGTGAGAAAATTCTACATTGCAATTAAGAGTAAAATCAAGTTCGGGCCAAAATTATGAATTTGACCATTTAACTTTTTGGATTCTTCCGATCTTTATCACTTTCCTCATTCTATTTCTCAGATCTCATCTATGTTTTGTTCATAATTTTCTTAACACCACTACATGTTTCATTGGATATAAGTGATGTTCTAAAATTTATTTTAAATGCTAGAATTTCCAAATATGGCAATACAGTTTTCTTCAACAAGATTTTGTTTAGGAAAAAAACATAAAGTCAACAATTATACAATGCTTTCATATAGTATGCATGTAAACAAGAAGTAGAGGGTTATGGAAGCAATAGGTAGGGGTGATAGAAGCCTTCCTACGGTAAGTAACATGGAACTTGGGGCTTGAAAGATGAATTAAAGAATAGGAACTACAAGAAGTAACAACGAGAATTGAAGAATGTAGCATCTGCAAAGGATGGAACTTAAAGATAACACAGATATTCTAGGCATAGCAAATGATTCAATTTTATAAGCAAACACCTTTAAAATTTTAGATTTAAAATATGAAAATTATATATGAACATTAAAATAGATTGTACCAAATGACTTGAACTGAAACATTTGATTCCCTTGGAATACAATCCATCAGTCCTTGGCTTCAGATACAAAAATTTTCACCTGCTTATCTTACATCTTTTCAATTTCAAAGATTCTCCAGGCAAATAAATGTATAGGATGCCAATATTTGTCACATTATTTTATATCTGCATCATGTTTTGTAAATTTTGTATTTCTCTCATACAGGAATAAATATCTATCCAACTATCTATAGCTTTACCTCATTATTAAAAAAATAATATCTCTATTAGAAACATGTATTAAGTTATTCCAAAATTGATTTTTATTTTGTTGTGAAGAAAGACACAATAATTTTTTTTTTCTTGTTGAATGTCATTGTAAATATGGGGAGTTTTGACAATATTGGGTCTTCCAATTCATGAATATGCTTATTCTTTCTATTTATTTAGATCTTTAATGTTTTAAAGCAATAATTTATAATTTTAATTTCAAATATTGAACATACTTTGTTCAATTTATTCCTAATCATTTCACATCCTTGAGTGCCATTAAAAATGGTATTTGAATTTCAATTTATATTTGATGTGAGCACATAGAAATAGAAAGATTTTAATATTGAGATTTGCCCATCCACCTTTTAAAATCATTTATTCATCCTACCAGCTTATTTTTTTAGGAATTATTACAGAGATGTACATGTTATATGAAGGTGAAAATTTGTACTTTTTCCTGGACAATCTCTATGCCATTTATTTATTTTTCTCAATTTTTTTTTTATTTTGCCTTATTACACTGCCTAGATCCTCCAGTATCCTTATTTTTTTTTCTTTTTTCTTTTTAATTGTATACAAATGGGATACATGTTGTTTCTCTATTTGTACATAGAGTCAAGGCATACCATTTGTGTAATCATACGTTTACATAGGGCAATGATGTTTATTTTTTCCCTTCCCCCCACCCCTCCCACCCCTCTTTTCCCTCTATACAGTCCTTCTTTCCTTCATTCTTACCGCTCTCCTTATCCCTAACCCTAAACCTAACCCTAAACCTAATGATAACCCCTCTCAACCCCCATTATATGTCCTCATCCGCTTATCAGCGAGATCATTCGTCCTTTAGTTTTTTGAGATTGGCTTATCTCACTTAGCATGATATTCTCCAATTTCGTCCATTTGCCTACAAATGCCATAATTTTATCATTCTTCATTGCGGAGTAATATTCCATTGTATAAATATGCCACAGTTTCCTTATCCATTCATCAACTGAAGGGCATCTAGGTTGGTTCCACAATCTGGCTATGGTGAATTGAGCAGCAATGAACATTGATGTGGCTGTATCTCTGTAGTATGCTGATTTTAAGTCCTTTGGGTATAGGCCAAGGAGTGGGATAGCTTGGTCAAATGGTGTTTCCATTCCAAGCTTTCTGAGGAATCTCCACACTGCTTTCCAGAGTGGCTGCACTAATTTGCAACCCCACCAGCAATGTATGAGTGTTCCTTTTTCACCACATCCTCGCCAACACCTATTGTTGCTTGTATTCTTGATAATCGCCATTCTAATTGGGGTGAGATGGAATCATACGGTAGTTTTGATTTGCATTTACCTTATTACTAGGGATGTTGAACATTTTTTCATATATCTGTTGATTACTTGTACATCTTCTTCTGTGAAGTGTCTGTTCATTTCCTTAGCCCATTTGTTGATTGGATTATTTGTATTCTTCATGTAGAGTTTTTTGAGTTCTTTATAGATTCTGGAAATTAGCGCTCTATCTGAGGTTTGGTTGGCAAAGATATTCTCCCACTCTGTAGGCTCTCTCTTCACAATTCTGAGAGAAAGCTTTTTAATTTGAATCTATCCCAGTTGTTGATTCTTGCTTTTATTTCTTGTGCTATGGGAGTCCTGTTAAGGAAGTCTGATCCTAAGCCAACAAGTTGAAGATTTGGACCTACTTTTTCTTCTCTAAGATGCAGGGTCTCTGGTCTGATTCCGAGGTCCTTGATCCATTTTGAGTTGAGTTTTGTGTAGGGTGAGAGATAGGGGTTTAATTTCATTCAATTGCATATGGTTTTCCAGTTTTCCCAGCACCATTTGTTGAAGAGGCTATCTTTCCTCCATTGCATATTTTTGGAACCTTTGTCTAGTATGAGAAAATTGTATTTATTTGGGTTTGTGTCCATGTCCTCTATTCTGTACCATTGATCTACCTGTCTATTTTGGTACCAATACCATGCCGTTTTTGTTACTATTGCTTTGTAGTAGAGTTGAAGATCTGGTATTGCAATGCCCCCTGCTTCGCTCTTGCTACTGAGGATTGCTTTAGCTATTCTAGGTTTTTTATTCTTCCAGATGAATTTCATAATTGCTTGCTCTATTTCTGCAAGGTACATCATTGGGATTTTAATTGGAATTGCATTGAATCTGTATAGCACTTTAGGTAGTATAGCCATTTTGACAATATTAATTCTGCCTATCCAGGAACATGGGAGATCTTTCCATCTTCTAAGGTTTTCTTGAATTTCTTTCTTTAGTGTTCTGTAGTTCTCATTGTAGAGGTCTTTCACCTCTTTTGTGAGATTGATTCCCAAGTATTTTATTTTTTTCGATGCTATTGTGAATGGGGTAGTTTTCCTAATTTCTCTTTCTGAAGATTCATCACTTATGTATAAAAATGCATTGGATTTATGGGCATTGATCTTGTAACCTGCTACTTTACTGAATTCTCTTATGAGTTCTAAAAGTTTTCTGGTGGAATTTCCAGGTTCCTCTAAATATATAATCATGTCATCAGCGAACAGGGATGATTTGAGTTCTTCTTTTCCTATTCGTATCCCTTTAATTTCTTTGGTTTGTCTGATTGCTCTGGCTAGAGTCTCAAGGACGATGTTGAATAGAAGTGGTGAAAGAGGGCATCCCTGCCTTGTTCCAGTTTTTAGGGGAAACGCTTTCAGTTTTTCACCATTTAGAATGATATTAGCCATGGGCTTAGCATAGACTGCCTTTATAATGTTAAGGAATGTTCCCACTACCCCAATTTTTTCTAGTGTTTTGAGCATGAAGGGATGCTGTATTTTATCGAATGCTTTTTCTGCATCTATTGAAATAATCATGTGATTCTTAACTTTAAGTCTGTTGATATGGTGAATGACATTTATTGATTTCCGAATGTTGAACCAACCTTGCATCCCTGGGATAAAACCCACTTGATCGTGCTGCACTATCTTTTTAATATATATTTGTATGCGATTTGCTAAAATTTTGTTGAGAATTTTTGCGTCGATGTTCATTAAGGATATTGGTCTGAAATTTTCTTTCCTCGATGTGTCTCTGTCTGGTTTAGGTATCAGGGTGATATTGGCTTCATAGAACGAGTTTGGGAGGGATCCCTCCTCTTCTATTTCATGGAATAGTTTGAGGAGTATTGGAATGAGCTCTTCTTTAAAGGTTTTGTAGAACTCGGCTGAGAACCCATCTGGTCCTGGACTTTTCTTTGTTGGTAGGCTTTTGATGACTTCTTCTATTTCATTGCTTGAAATTGGTTTATTTAAGTTGTGTATGTCCTCCTCGTTCAGTTTAGGTAATTCATATGTCTCTAGAAATTTGTTGATGTCTTAGAGGTTTTCTGTTTTGTTGGAGTATAGATTTTCAAAATAGCTTCTAATTATGTTTTGTATTTCACTCGTGTCTGTTGTGATGTTTCCTTATTCTTTCCGAATTTTAGTAATTTGAGTTTTCTCCCTCTTTCTCTTTGTTAGTGTGGCTAAATGTTTATCAATTTTATTTATTTTTTCAAAGAACTAACTATTTATTTTGTTAATTTTTCCAATTGTTTCTTTTGTTTCAATTTCGTTGATTTCGGCTCTGATTTTAACTATTTCCTGTCTTCTACTACTTTTGGTATTGGTCTGCTCTTCTTTTTCTAGCGCTTTGAGCTGTAGTGTTAAGTCGTTTATTTGTTGATTTCTACTTCTTTTTTTGAATGCACCCCATGAAATAAATCTTCCTCTAAGTACTGCTTTCATAGTGTCCCAGAGATTTTGATATGATGAGTCTTTGTTCTCGTTTACTTCTAAGAATTTTTTTATTTCCCTCCTGATGTCTTCTGTTATCCATTCATCATATAATAGTGTATTATTTAATCTCCAGGTATTGGAGAAGTTTCTGTTTTTTATTCTGTCATTTATTTCTAATTTCAATCCATTATGATCTGATAGAGTACAAGGTAGTATCTCTATCTTCTTGTATTTGCTAACAGTAGCTTTGTGGCATAAAATATGGTCTATTTTAGAGAAGGATCCATGTGCTGCTGAGAAGAAAGTGTATTTGTTCTTTGTTGAATGGTATATTCTATATATGTCTGTTAAGTCTAAATTGTTGATTGTGTTGTTGAGATCTATAGTTTCTTTATTCAATTTTTGTTTGGAAGATCTATCCAGTGGGGAGAGAGGTGTCTTAAAGTCGCCTAGTATTATTGTGTTTTGGTCTATTTGATTTCTGGAATTGAGGAGGATTTGTTTGACGAACGTGGATGAGCCAATGTTCGGGGCATAGATATTTATGATTGTTATGTCTTGCTGATTTATGCTTCCCTTAAGCAGCATGTAATGTCCTTCTTTATCCCTTCTGACTAGTTTTGGTTTGAAGTCCACATTATCTGAGATGAGAATGGATACTCCAGCTTTTTTGCTGTGTCCGTGTGCATGGTATGTTTTTCCCCATCCTTTCACCTTTAGTCTATGGGTGTCTCTTTCTATGAGATGAGTCTCTTGCAGGCAGCATATTGTTGGATTTTTCTTTTTAATCCAATCTGCCAGTCTGTGTCTTTTGATTGATGAATTCATGCCATTAACATTCAGGGTTATTATTTTGATATGATTTGTATTCCCAGTCAATTGACTCATATTTGTTTTTGACATGATTTGGTTTCTCCTTTATTTGGCTATTCCTTTAGGCTAGTGCCTCCTGTTGCTGATTTGCATCGTTGTTTTTCATCTCTTCCTCATGGAATATTTTGCTGAGAATGTTCTGTAATGCTGGCTTTCTTTTTGTAAATTCCTTTAGCTTTTGTTTATCATGGAAGGATCTTATTTCATCGTCAAATTTGAAGGTAAGTTTTGCTGGGTATAAGATTCTTGGTTGGCATCTGTTTTCTTTTAGGGCTTGGTATATGTTGTTCCAGGCCCTTCTAGCTTTTAGGGTCTGGATTGAAAAATCTGCTGATATTCTTATTGGTTTCCCTCTGAATGTAATTTGATTCTTTTCTCTCGTGGCCTTTAAAATTCTGTCTTTATTTTGTATGTCAGGTATTTTCATAATAATGTGCCTTGGTGTGGGTCTGTTGCAATTTTGTATGTTTGGAGTTCTATAAGCCTCTTGTACTTGGTTTTCCATTTCATTCTTCAGATTTGGGAAATTTTCTGTTATTATTTCATTGAATAGATTGTTCATTCCTTTGATTTGTTTCTCTAAGCCTTCCTCAATCCCAATAATTCTTAAATTTGTCCTTTTCATGATATCCCACAATTCTTGTAGATTCTGTTCATGATTTCTTACCATCTTTTCTGTTGGGCCACCTTTGCTTTCAAGATTAAATAATTTGTCTTCAATGTCTGAGGTTCTGTCTTCCAGGTGTTCTATCCTATTGGTTATGCTTTCTATGGAGTTTTTAACTTGGTTTATTGTTTCCTTCATTTCAAGTATTTCAGTTTTTTTTTTTTTTCAGTATCTCTAACTCTTTATTGAAATGATCTCTTGCTTCCCGTATTTGCTCTTTAACTGTTGATTGGTGCGATCATTTAATGCCTGCATTTGCTCTTTCATCTCCTCCTTCAATGCCTGCATTTGCTCTTTCATCTCCTCATTAGCTTCCCTGATCGTTTTAATTACGTACATTCTGAACTCCCTTTCTGACATTTCTTCTGCTGTGCTGTCATTGAGTTTTATTGATGTAGTATCTAGGTTTGTTTGGGACATTTTCTTCCCTTGTTTTCTCACATTGGTCAGCTGTCAGTGGGACCCTGAGATATTGCAGTTTTCCGCCATTGGCTTATAGTGTCCCGGTAGATTTCCAGTGTATCACCTCCCAGCCTTCAGTAGCCTGATGTCTTGGAGGAATCTGATAAAGCAGCGCATCCGAAGAAAACTGCCCCTAGCCCCCTACTGGTTCCACGGTTTGGAGCTGGTTCTGTGCTGAAATGCTCTCACTGTGGGCCTGCACCGTGCAGCTGGCCGTGTGGGAGGAGCTCACTGCCGGAGTGTGGAAGGCTACCTTGGGAAGACTCTAGCTGCCCTGCCCTGCTCCGATAAGCCACCTCTATCTGGGCCTGCCACCCGGGCTGAGCTTTACCCAGTGGGCAGACTCACCTGTGGCTCTATTTCAGTCCGAGTCTCTCAATGCCTCCCCTTCTTAACTCCTGGGTTCTGGAGCGACTGGGGGTGCAGTCTCCCTCTAGGCCGCCATCTTGGATCGCCCCGTGAAGAGAGCCTGCTGCCGGAGTGGGCAGAGCCGCCTGAAGAGGTCTCTGGCTGCCCTGCCCTGATCCCAGAGGCTGCTTGCAGATCGAAGCTCTCCGTTGGTTCGGGGACTTGTGGCTGGTTCTATGTAGAAAACCTCTCACTGGGCGGTCTGGTCTGAGAAGCTAGCCTTGGAAGGCACCTCCCACCGCAGGGGTCCAGGCTACTTGGGGAGGTCTCTGGCTGCCCTATCCTGGTCCCGGAAGCTGCTTGTGTGCCGGAGTACATTGCGCTGCACTGGCTCTAGGACTCGGAGCTTGTTCTGGTCAGAAAGGCTCTCACTAGCGGGCCAGTTCTGTTCTGAGAAACTGGAGAAGCTGGCTGTGTGGGCGGGGCCCACCGCCGGAGTGCGCAGGGCTGCCTGTGGATGACTCTAGCTGCCCTGCCCAGCTCCGATAAGCCACCTCTATCTGGGCCTGCCACCCGGGCCGAGCTTTACCCAGTGGGCAGACTCACCTGTGGCTCTATTTCAGTCTGAGTCTCTCA
The DNA here is from genome assembly GCF_902686445.1 of Sciurus carolinensis. Lineage (NCBI taxonomy): Eukaryota > Metazoa > Chordata > Mammalia > Rodentia > Sciuridae > Sciurus > Sciurus carolinensis. The sequence continues at coordinate 89,946,562 of NC_062218.1, read as the reverse complement.
ATGCCTCCCCTTCTTAACTCCTGGGTTCTGGAGCGACTGGGGGTGCAGTCTCCCTCTAGGCTGCCATCTTGAATCGCCCACAATAATTTTTTAAATAAGCACATAAGTAGTAGATCTATACAAAAACCTTTCTTTTCTAGATGGTGGATACCATAAATTTTAAGTGTGATAGATATTGCCAAAGGTTTTTTGCAAACTGTTTATTACAACTTAGTTTTTCTGTTTCCACTGTCCCCCCAAAACTAATGATATTTAGGTTTAATCCTATAAAATGCAAATCTATAGATTAAAAGTGTTTGAATATCAGCTATTTTATAAAGTTCAATTTAATATCATGACATTTTATCTTTCCTAAAGTTCAAAGTAAATTACTTTTGGGATTTGTATAGTAAATAAAATCAATTTACTTTGAAGGTATTTTTATGTCTTTCATGCACTTCAAATAGTTTTCTAAGTCTTGTTTTTCCTTCATTATTATTTTCCTCATTTTTATTACAGATAGATGATTTCCACAAATAATTTCTGTCATAAATGTTATAAACTTTTCCTGGAATTTTTTGTTTTGGTTTTATTCTCCATTTTTTTGTTTGTTTGTTTGTTTTGTATTTTACTTTGTCCATAGTAAATTTTTAATTTTAAAGGCCAATGACTTTATACATTTGCTGGTAAATGAATGGATCTAGATTCTATTATGCTAAGTGAAATAAGCCTATTTGAAAAACCAAAATTTGCATATTTTCTGATATGTGGGTGTAACCCACAATAAAGGGCTGGTGGGGAGAAGAAGATTAAAGCTGTTTAACACTTTTTAAACAAGAATGAGTATCTTGAGTTTTATTTCAGATTTTTAAAATCCATTCTACTCTGTGTGCAAAAGAATTGATTGTATTCCTGTAGTGCTTTCATATTTTCTTTCCTTTAAGTATAGAATATTGAACTCTTTAAACCTCTTTATCATAATAGTTAAGAGAATAATTGATTCTCATTATTTAATAAGGGCTAGGAACTTATCACAGTGCTATTTAGAAAATAACATTTTTTTCTGCAATGATTTTGAAATGCAAGTTGAACATACACATATTACTAGGTATTTTCTTACTCTCTAGTTTTTCTTTATTAAGATCTGCTCTTTTTTTCCTATCTTTGTGACTACAGTAAATGATGTTAATTAGTATGAACTTAATATTGATTTTGGAAACCATTCTTCAACTTTTTAATGTTTTTTTCCTAGCAATACCTACACATGTATTTTTAATTAACAGAGCTTATTAATTTATAAACTATACAAATATATTTACAAAAAGTTCAGCGGATGATGACACATAATGGGGGGTGGGAGGGGTTAGGGTTAGGGTTAGGGTTAGGGAGGGGAGGCAAGAATGAAGGAAGGAAGGACTGTATAGAGGGAAAAGAGGGGTGGGGGGTGGAGGGAAAGGGAAAAAATAACAGAATGAATCAAACAACATTACCCTATGTAAATTTATGATTACACAAATGGTATGCCTTTATTCTATGTACAAACAGAGAAACAACATGTATCACATTTGTTTACAATAAAAAAAAGTTCATTATTTTTCAGGGAACTCTAGGACTATCTGCTTACATAAATATATAAAGTATTGACATCTTTCAGTATTGATATTTTAAATCTAATAATCTTGTTTTCCAATTTATGCAAATCACCATTTAAATCATTCAGTAAAATGTTAAATCTAATTCTTTTACATTATTTTGTCAAAATTATTATGAGTCTACATTATTGAATTAGACAATAGAAAACATCTATCCCAACAAACTCTTAACTTCAGAAAGGTAGAAGTCTCCTGCCATACACACTCACCAATAGTTTCAAGTTCCAAAGGCAAAAACAAGTTTCTATAAGCATTTCAGTGTTAATGTTCTGGTTGAAATGTCCAAATATGTATTTTTCCATTAATAAGTTATAAATTTAATATTTCTTTTTCCAGATATGAAAGTTGGTGGATTCCACCAAGTAAAATATATTCTTTAATTCTTCTTTTCCCATGTGTATTTTCTTCATATAAATTCTTATTTACTCTGTAAATTTTGGTAATAGAACTAAACTTTTATTTCTTGTGTCCCTTACTGAAGAAATTAATGCATTTTTGATTACTTCATCTGTTGCTTCTCTATTTCTATTAAATCTTCACAGTAACATAGTTTATTGTTAGATTTATAATCTGATCATTCTCTTTTGCAAACATTCTAATTGTGGTACTTTATTTGATATTATCTTTCTAAAAATGGTTATGATTCTAAAAACTAAAAAAAAACTTCTACTAGTCATTATTTTTAGTAGTATGAATTGAAAGAACCAAAATTCCCTAGAATTGAATGGAAGAAAATAAGCTCAAACTCAAAAAAGTGAAAGCAATCCTTCCCTTAAAACAGATTGGGAGACAGACAGAGGTAAAGTCAGCTGTAAAGCTGAGGATGACTTAGCTACCCTTCCTTGAGGGACTACTTCTTCCTAACCAAACAAGGCCCAGACTCCCTTTGCTATTTCCACTTATTCCCGGGAATATCCAATTTTTAAACTTCTCTTAACTCATATCAGCACCCAATTCCTACTCTCCATTTCTTCTAATATCATTTTGAGAGAATTAATTCATAATTGACTCTTTTTTCAAACTTTTCTTATATCCTTCAGTGGAAATTTAGTTTTTGAAAAAATAATTTCTTTCCTCTCACTAGCTGAGTAACATTCTACGGTTTCCTCATCTGTTCCTTCTTCCAACTGAATAAATCCAATACTGTGTGAGTACTGGCTGGTTCCAGGTAATCTTTGGGTGATTAGGTTTTAATATTTTGGAAACCCCACAAAGATTTATCTGAGGCTCTTACTGCTGTGGACCAGGACCGTGAACTAGGCTGTGTGTGTGTGTGTGTGTGTGTGTGTGTGTGTGTGTGTGTCTGAGGTTCTTTGTGTCTCTGCTGATTGAAATATCCTGGGTCTCTGATATGATTAATTATCATGCTGCACCGGGGCTCTGAAGATTTCACTGAGCCTTTTCATGTCGTATTTACTATTTGTTTTTTTCAAAGGATATGGTGTTTTGATCATATTTTGATGTCCTCTTGTGAATTTTAGCTTCTAATGTTCTGATTGTGCACATTTGTCTTACACAGTGTCTATTAGAAGGAATATACATAAGGTTCTGAGAAGCCACCATTTATCAGGCTCTAGAAGCTGAGCAGATCACAAATTCTCTTAAGACAGCAATCTTACGTAGAAACTTGCTTTGGGTTACTTTTTCAAAACTGTATAAAACCTCTCTTTTTTTGGAAAACTGTTTGGTTCAGTGTTCTGTCATAAACTCTCTAGGGATGAGTATTTAAAAAAATCAAAAAACTACATTCTGTAGATGTTAAATATTAAGAATCCCATTGTCATTATGTATTTCTTATGAGGCTGTGTCACACCCTGCCCTGTCCATCACTGGGTGGGAAAATCACCTTTGTCAGTATTCATGCATCTATGCTGATTTATTTGCCCACCTTTCTAAATGGCATGATACAATCAAGAACAACTGGAATTACTGTGGCCTCTTGGGAAATTTTTGGTATAGAAAAAGAATTTCCAGAATCTCTTAAAAGAGAAAGAAAGTGAAATTAAATTAAAATGTTGTCTGCTTTCCTTAATGGTATGGTAAAACTTCTGAAACAACTCAAATTTTAACACTGGTTTCCTAAAAGACTCCCAGCCAAGGTTTGGCAGGTTGAAATGAGTCCTCCCAAAGGACGTTTTTACGTCTTAACCCTTGATATCCATCAATGTGACCTTTGGAAATAAGGTCTTTGCAGATGCAGTCAAGTGCAGTGAGATCATACTGTGCTTTAAATCCAATAGTTAGTATGTTCATTAGGGATGAAGAACTATAACTGGATTTAAAGACACAGAGAAGACACACAGAGGGAAGACAAGTCTGTGAAGATGAAAACAAAGTTTGAAAGTATGAAACCAGGAGTGGGGGTGCTAAGGTTTGTGGGTAACTGCTAGAAGTAGGAAGGGGCAGAAAAGGAACTTCCCAGCAGCACCCCCTCCAAGGAATTATGGCTGTGCAGACACCTTGGTTTTGGATTTCAAGCCTTCAGCACTTTGAAAAGTTTCCATTATTTTAAGCCACATAGTTCGAAGCAATCTGTTACAGATGCCCAAGGAAACAAAGAAGGTAAGTGGAAAATATGAAAAACTTGAGACAGCTTCTCTTAGGGATCATTCTAAATTCTTCTACTCCCCCCTTTCCTTTATCCAACTTATCCTTGACTGACTTTTCAGCTCCTCCTTAATGCTTCTCCTCAATCCCAGGGTCTCTACAGAACTTTTGCCTCTTTCTTTTTCAATTATTCCTAAAAATCCATGCAAATTCCGTTTATTTTGTTTTTGTCTAAAACCAAAAGATCTTTGTCATTATATGAACACCCTAAGCATATATAGTTCAAACAGTTTTAAATGTCTAAAAAATGAAGAAAAATATTAATTAATTGTAATGTCTTCCCTTTAAAAATGTGAACAGGTAAATTTTAATAATAGCTTTTGTTACTTTAGTTACAAGATAAGAAAAAAAAACCTTCATTCAAGGTAAAAGTGGTACTTTCCAAAATGATTTAAAGAGCAACAGATTTGTAAATGTTATTTTTAAGTTTACGTAATATAGCTAATAAATGTGGACATCACACTAATTGAAATGAGTTTGTAATCTTTTTGATATCATACCTCTCCTCTATGCTTTTAATATATATATATATTAATTTTCTTGTTTAAGACTAAATTTAAATTTCTCATGATTTAAAGTTTTTTTGTTTTTGTTTTTGTTTTTGTTTTTGTTTTTGTTTTGGTGCTGGGGATCGAACCCAGGACCTTGTGCTTACGAGGCAAGCACTCTACTGATTTAAAGTTTTAAACAAGTTTTTTAAAAAAAATTTGTAATTACAAGATAGATAAGTATATTTAACTAAATTAGAATAATGAATGTCTTTTTAATATTTTGATTAAAATTGATGACATTATAAGTAAGGCACAATAAATTGTACATATTTGAAACATGCCTTTTGACAAATTTGCTCTTAGGTATATTCCTATGAAATGATCCACAAACAAAATAGAGAATGGTTTTATCACCTAGAACTATTTTCTTATTCCTGATAGTAAACTTTCCATTTTTCCTTTTCATATTTCAGTCTTGACTTCAGGAAATCATTAGTCTTTTATCATTACATCTGAAATTTCTAGAATTTTTTAGATTGCACAGTATGTCCCATGTTTTGTCTGGATTTTATTACTCAGTGTAATTATATTGATTCATATATTAAAGTGCATGTCTGTGTTTTATTCCTTCTAATTGTCCAATAGTTTATCATTTATACTTTATGCACTGACTTTAATGGCAATGAGGTTAATTCCCTCTGATATCCTTAGTAACTTTTCCCATAAATTGATAACCAAATGTCCCATGTGCTTAGTAATATCTCCCGTAATCCAAGATTCTATCTTATTACTAGCTAATATTATTAAATACAGCAAAAGACTTAACACAAAACAGTTTCATCATCTATAGATAGGAAAAATATTTTCTCAACATCCTCTTAAATAATCTTTGTAAGACCTAAAACTTGGAGACTTAATGTTCTGGATATACCACACAAAGTCTTCTTTTGATCCCTGGTGGGAAGAATCTTAGGTAATGTTAACAAGCAGAATATCAGTGAAACCCAAAAGTTTTATACTAGAAATTTGTGTCTCCCTATTAAACAACATAAAATATATTTAAATTGCTGTCCCTCAAAATTGTGTATATCTGAGATCATAAACTGAGGGTTATTAAGATCCCTACACACACACACACACACACACACACACACACACACACTCCCTTGAGCAGTCTTTGGAAAAAACAAACTTAACTATATCCAAGAACACTGGGTCAAGTAAATGACTGGATGAGAGGATACTGTGGGCTTCTGCCAGGGATCAATGAAACAAGATCACAGACTGTCATGCTTTAATCTACATTTTTCTGTTCAATAGTTTCCTATTTTTCTTTTATTTCTGGTTTGTGATTGATTTTACCCATGTTACATAGAAGATTTCAATTCATAATGCCTATGTTTCTTTTTTAAAAATATTTTTTAGTTGTAATGGACACAATACCTTTATTTTATTTATTTTTATGTGGTGCTAAGGATTGAACCAAGAGCCTCACATGTGCTAGGCAAGTGCTGTACCACTGAACTACAATCCCAGCCCCTATATTGCTTTCTATATCATTAGACACTTCATGGAATGACTCAAATATTTACCTACAATTTGCTCATGATGACATTAAAACTTATAGTCACTGACTATTGGATTTCCTTTAGATGCCACACATTGTCATTTGACACCAGACCCTTAGGATAAATCAACTGACTTCCAAAGATGGTGTGCCCAATCACTAAGGTTTAGGTATCAAACATCACAATAGAACAGACAACTGAAAATTTAAACACCCTGTTTGTCATAATGTACCTTCACTGAAAAGTGAAGAAAAAGGACCTGTTGTGCCATTTCATTTTTATTACTGGACTTCCATAGACACAGAATTTGGGGAAATCCTGGGGAACAGATGGCTTGTGTTCAAAGGCTGTCTTAGTGCTATAGAAGTTATAATAGGTGGGTGTTACTTAGAGTCAAACCTGGGATTATTTGCAGGAATTTACCTTTTGGTCTCTGAGGAAAAACATAGTTACCTGATGCCAAATAACACTTGATCATAGGCAGCGAAGCATTTGTAATTCAGACTAGGAAGCCCACCGTTGTATTTCAGCCAAGTACAGGTCACTGAATGGCCTCTAGTAATTCTCTAGTGATTGGTACTGAATTTCCAGCACAATAAGACTATTGATGTTATTAACATATTGGGAAAATTCTATAATCTTGGTAAACTCATGCAAGCCTTCAGGAGAGTTCATAACATCATGCACAGTTTACTTGTGGCCTTTTATATTCATGCCATCCTTCCACTCTCAGCCTGTGGTAACCACTGATGTCTTTCCATATATTTACTTTTCCCAAAATGACAAAGAAATGGAATGATACAGTACATTATTTTCTTTTACCTCACATAATGCTTTTCAGATTGATCTATGTCACTGTCCGCATTGGTAATCTGGCCATTGCTGTTGCTGAATATTCCGTTTTAGGCACGCAGCTATATGAATTCTTCAGATTTAAACTAAAGTCTTTCTTTAGCCCTGGAATCTGTAATTTTACTATCATTTTCACTTCTTTCTTATAATTTTCTATTTATAATATTCTACTTTGACATTAGACATCCTATTTTATGCTTTCTGAAAAATGTATTTTCAATTCATGTTACCTTTTAGTCCATTTGATCCACAGTGTATTCATTGTACATTATATTTGTATAAAATATTTACATACAATATAACTGATCATACTACACATAATTATAGTCACATACAATTTGTGCAATAGTGCTATTAATTTTTATGAACTTGTTTTTTGATTTTTGTGCAATGTTTTTAATTTGTCTTTTTAAAGTATTACTTAGAAGAATTTTAGGTTCTCTTATCCTGTAAAGAGGGTTTTTCCAACATCAATTGCTTTCCTCATACTGAGCATTTTATTTCTGTTTGATTTTCCAGAAGTTTTGGAAAATCTTTGGTTTTCAGCCATATTTAAGAATAAAAGCCAAATTTTATCCTTATGAATTGCTGATGGGAGTTTGTGTCATTCTACTATCTATATGGAAACAGAATTTTCTCTATAGATGTTACCTCAAGATGGGTATTTCTTGAGGTGCAAGAATACAAAAGAGGATGAAATATGGGATGTCTGTTCCAATTAGACCCCCAGATGTTCATGAAAGATTTCTTAATTTCTTTAAAGTAAAGTTGTTGGTATTGTACCAGGATACAGAAGCTGGAATCCACCGTGCTCTTCATGGATTTAAGGACAGAAAAGGTAATAGCTTGGGTGCCTTTCTTCTTGTTTCATTTTAGCTGCTACTACTCTTTACATATGTGCCTGATGATTTCTCTTAAGGTTGTCATTGGAAGTTCCTGTTCTATCTCCTCTCCAATGTTTTCCTCTTTTTCTTCCACAACCACTAAGAATTTTGAATTCATCCATGTAGTGGCATGTATCAGTATTCTCTTTATTTTTCCTGCAAGTTCTTTGGTAAGAATTTAGAAACTGTTTTCCACACATTGCTCACAAACACCTAACCTTTAAATTTTCACATTCACCCCTGAATCCTTAAAGCACAGCTGTATCTCTCACAATGCCACAGCATAACTGGCACTTATATAAGTGTCTGCAAGAGGCAGCAGGGTTACATTCTTCTCCATTGGGACAGGAAGGTATTCAATGGTAGAAAAGATATATGAATTGTCATATTTCTTCCTTCAGATCCCACTGCTTGCAAAAATGAGAATTCTGTTCACTGTACATATGCTGTACATATTTCTGGAGTATATTAGAGTAAATATTAGAAATACAAGATAAAGTCTTCTATGTATATTCCATCGTATGTTAATGTTATTATTAATCAAACTTTTCTTATTTTAAAAAAATCTGGATATTGTGTAGAGAGGCATAAAGGGAGACTAACCTAGAAACCAACAAGTATGATAACTCCACCAAGTATGACAGCCCAGTGTACTATCTTAAAATAAATGTTGATTCCTGCACTTGCTTTTTTAGGTTTATCATAAACATCATTGCTACTATTGCATTTTTATGTATTTTCTTATTTTAAATAGCTTATATATTAAAAGCTATTGCTTTTCATGATAATGTTACTATAAGCATTGATATTATATACTCTCATTTTATCTGATTAGATTTTTGTAATCTCTTTTGGGTTTTCCATGTAAACAATCACAGATGCAAATAATGAGCAATTCATTAATTCAGAGGAGGAAACAAGAAGTATGTTGGGGCCACATAAGTCTACATTGTTTTACCTGAGAATAATGGTTCAGTAAGAGAAAAGGGGGTCATTCGAGTGATCTTGTAAAAACATCTTATGATTATGAGCAGTAGCCTGGTAAAAGCTTCTGCTTTGTGTCTTCATTTAGAGATAATAACATCCTCATATGTGAAAACAGCTCAAGTTGGTTTCTGAAAAATGTATTTCAATCTAAAAAAATGTCATCAAGTACTAGGTAAACCAATCAAATAACTATATCTTATTTCTAACTAATTTTCTAGCAAGAAGAAAGAGAAGAAAAAGAGAAGGAAATGGGCATCTCTTTTGCTCCTTGCTTGTCAATCAAAGAAATGTAAATGAGTTTATCATGATTAGAAAACTATCACTGGACAAGGCAGCTTTGGGTTAGCATTAAACTTGGGACTGCAAATTATTTCTTAGAAGTCACAAAGGGATGCTAATGAGTATCCTGGTGAGAAAACTGTATTGCTCATCATGCAGCTTCAAAGCTAACATTAATCCAGAGACTGTGAATGCTGCTCACTAAACACAAAAGACTTTCTTTTCTTAATTTTTGTTATTTGGTATTTTGTATTTGGGGCACAGAAACACAGTATGAAGCCCTGCAACTATTCCGTCAGGCAGAGGCAACAAGAGCAATATGCTGGACAAAGAGACAAGGAGAATTAAATAACTAAGAGTTCAAATATCTACTGAACCAATACAGATATAGCAACAATTAGGGTGGAAGAAAATACATTGTGTAACTTTGGATATAATGATAAAAATGAAATGAATAAAATGCAAATTAGGGATTCTAAGATAATAGTCTGCTACATAAAAAAAGTAGTTTTCTCATTCTCACTTCTTTAAACTGTTGGACTACAATTAACTGACTACCCAAGGCATAATTTCATCTCCTTTTGTATGTTAAAATAAAAAGAAAACTAACAGAGGGATAGTTTTCATTTACGAGTGCCACTTGTTGGATTCCTTGGTTCAAAAGCCACCACCTTCTTTTCACACTCTCAGAATATTTTACTGGAGTCTCATTTAGAAAACTCTGGATGCAAGAAACAGTTTAGCTTAAGGGGATGGGATGGGTGGGAGACAAGACTGTGGATCACAGAGAATAAAAAGAAATTTGAAAGGGGATAAAAAACTCTTGTGATATATGCCAGTTTCAGGTATATTGGCAGGAGAATTTGATGGACATTTTTGCTAATACCCTTATTCATATGATTTAAACATGACCTCAAGTTTTCTCACTAGAGAACCTGATTGGCATGGCTCAGTCTATGGATTTATTCATCTCTGCCCAGAACTTCACCTTCTTCTAAGCACTAGTGGGTATATGGGTATAGACACACACACACACACACACACACACACACACACACACTCACAAACACATACATATAAAAGGGAAGAGATGGAGAGACTGAAGAAATATTCATTTACAGATTCTTCTCTAATTTTTTCAGAAAACATACTACAAAATCCCAGCAACTGGATACAGAAATGCTATTTCTACTTCTAACTTACATAACTGTTCTTTTTGTCAGAAATATCATGTGCCTTCCAATCAGAGTTCACTGAGCCCTGAACCAACAGTGACCAATTCCCAGCCAGTGAGTAATGCCGCTACTAACAAGGGTAAGGGTTTGATGAATGGCAGAAATTGTTGCTGTGTCAATATAAAAATCTTATCTCATTTCATTTTTTTCAGATAGTTTTATACCTTCTAGTTATAAAGGTATGCTTTTTCTGACTATTCGATGGAAGGAGTTTTCTGATTAAAAGTGATAAATGTCAGAGACTGATAAGTTTTCAAATTTGTCTACTATTTCTCAGGAATTGTGCATAGCAGTGCATAAATTCTCAGTAATGCTGAAATTTTACAAAGACAGGAATTCATTGAATTGAATAAAAAATACTTATTATATATCTTCTTTTAGTTTTATCATTTGCATTGACAAAATTATATACTACAGATTAACATTTAAGATGGGGAATACAAAACCTCTTCGAAATTGACTAATGAAATAGAAAGGGGGCTTAATAGCTTGGAAAGATAAGAAAATATATTAATCTTTTATTTTCTGAAATCACAATTTTCTGAGGTTAGATAATAAGTGTAGTGTTATTTCATATTTTTAACTCACAGTCTGATAACCTCCTGGTTAACTTTTTTGAGTCTAACAAAAGCTGACTCTTCCATTTCACATTGGGATCACTAAATTATGATGGCTTCTCTGGAATAGTAATTTCTATATGAATAGAGACTGAAATATTCAATGATAAGAGGAAAATCAGTTTTGGTGTGATTTATGCCTTCTTTAGGATAAGGTTTAACATAAAAATTTCAGAGGATTCCTCTTAGATATATAGAAAGAAATATAGCTGAACTTCAAGGTGGTATAATCTGTATCTGATGACCACTTCTTACACACCATGTGATCTTGGATAATTTATTCACTCTCTTTGTGCTTCCATTTTCACCTCTGTAAACAGGGAATGATAGTACTATTATTTGAAGTAGAAAAAAATATAAGCTACCTCACTGACCAAATTGTAGACTATTTCATCTTTGTAACATATTTAGAATTACATAAAAAGTTCAATTTTATCTAAAATAACTAAAATTTATTAACCAATTATTAGCTTTTTCAAAATTTAAATGTTTATTGTGAACCAACATTAACTTTTCTTGTACGTTCATATTTAGTATACTCATGGCTAACCTACAGAAAACACCAATCCCACCATAGAACATAAGCAGGAATAGGTACATAATAATGAATGGAGAAAAGCTTGTGTGGTAATCACTGCTCTTCTTGGATTCTTTTAGTACTACTTATCAGATCACAGTGTGTCAAACATTGGAAAACATTTAAGTAAACAGCACATATAGGTATTTTTGTAAATTTTTTAAAAATCTATATAAGGGAATGTCTCAGTTCTTGTCCTCAGTATCAGTTAAGGCACAATTACAGAAGTAAAAAACACACAAATTTCTTCCATGGCCTGAAAAAAAATGTGATTTTTATGGACTTCTCATTTTTTTCCTAGTGAAAGGGAAGAAAAAAGCCTAGTACTCCTAATTTAGCTTTCTATCTTTTCTTAAATATATATTTTAAAATATTCTTTTAGAAATGTGGATATATGTATACATTGATAAACACAAAATTCCATGATGTTCCAACTATATGGAATGTTGATAATTGTATAATGATGTTTTTGCTGTAGAAACTCACATAGAATGTTGTCTCTGAAATACATGTGTTTGTGTGCATGTGTGTATGTGCAATTTAAATGATTTGAGGTAATAGTGTAAATGATTTGAGATTGTTACTCTTCTATCAGCACATGCTGTGTTTAGTCTCAAATGAGCTGACTTTGATTGCTGAGTCATATGCATAATATGAATCAATCTGTTTTGCAGTCATTCACAGGTGGAAATGGCATTCTCTTGCCTTGCTTAACTGTTCTTTGTGGTTACACAAGACAAATTATAAAATCAGAATTTTCTGTCTGATGACAAATATTTTCAGAAATTCTGATCTACTATTTCATCCAGGTTTGATATGAACATTCATAGGAATTTGTCAATTTTTAAATTATATTCTTGCACCAATTCTTTATCTTAACTTTAGCCTAATTCCTCTTCTGAGAATAAATTATCACTTCTAGAATGATGTTATATTTATTTTTACACTGATGGTATCTTGAAGATTATTTTCAATCACTAAAATTCTTTTTGATTGTTATCCAAATATGCAGTGTTTGTGACTTTACTTAGTCTGCATAATATTCAATGTACATGTCAGTATTGCACATTTTATTATTTTTTAATGATATGTCAGAGGTTAATCAACATGCCTGGAGTCATAACCAAACAGATGTGAATACTGGTATCTAATGTACACTGGGTATATAGATGAGCCTTGTGAGAGCCATAATTGCAATATGTTGTTAATATAATGTCAACGTTACTTATTCTAGGCCTGTAGTAGACCTAAGCGAATTATGTATTATTATATTATTTTCTTAAGTTATTTTATTCTCATTTTTAGCTGAGCTCATAATGTATTAGAGACTTCCAATACCTTGTCCAAAGTCACTTTTTAAAATTTGCCCATATGAAAAAATTCTATATTTTTCTTTTTAATGTCCTTTAAGTTTAGAATCATTAGAAAGTATGTTTTTAGAAAAAAGATTTGTTTGTAATTCTTGTACTATTACAGAGATAGTTGGGCAAGTAGGAACTATGTAATTTATACTGACTATACTACTTAAAACTGTGATAAAACATACTTATTCTTTCCACTCATATTTTCCTTATCTGTAAAATGTAGAGGTTATATTAGATGACATCTAAGTTCTTAATTAACTCCAAAATTCTAATTCACTGCAACATCCTATAATATGTTCTCTTCCCTCATTGCCAAATTCAAACCCAGCTTCACTCTTCATAGGAGCCAGACTGTAGAATGTAATTTCCATCTATCATTCTGGTAGTTTTTGTAAGTCTAAAGAAGTCTGATAAATTACAGAGCATTTAACTAACTGCACTTGTCTATAAATCAATTTAGCAAGAGTTTCTGGGTCCCTGGCCCTAATAATTGACAATTTCGGTTGGATAATTGTTATGGGGTACTGTACTCTTCATTTAGTGTGTTTAGCACAACCACTGGTGTCACACTAGATGCTAGTAGCATCCCTATTTCCTGTTGATAGCAAAACTTTTTTCCAGGTACTCCCAAATATCCCTCAGGTGAAAGTCTATTGCTTCAGATATACTCAACAATGTGCATAAAATATTGCATACTAGTGTCTTCTTTCTGATTATGTGTTTTAACAAAAACAGAAAGAATTTCCTTTTTTATTGGCAAAGTTAACACTTAGTTCCAGAACACATTTTATTTGTCATAATTGATAGCACCTGTAGGGAGCAATTCTGCAGTCATCAACTCATTAGCTGCCAAACTTGACTCCATGACACCTGGAAATTATATATTTAAACTCTGAGAATTTTTTTCTGGATCCTTCCTAGTTTGGGGTATATCAATTTTTCATTCCCACTTACACACTTCTGCTCATTTCTTCAAAAAAGGGGACAAAAAGAAAAAAGAAACTGCTGATATGTAAAGTTTTGTACTATTAAAGTTGGAAAATCAAAGTAAATGTAATAATTAAGGGTGTTTTTCTGGATAAACTTTTTCCCTACCTCTCTTTCCTCTCTTCATGGGTACAATGCAATACACACAATCAACCAAATATTGCATGTTCCCAAGATCATGTGGCTTTACATTAAATACTTAACATTATGTAAGAAAGACATTTATAGCTTATTATAGAAACCCACTGCCTTATGGTATAATTGGGGCTCCCAGGGAGAACAGTTTTTTGCTGTTGTTTCCATTATACAGCATCTTTTCTGTGAAATTCAAAGAACTTTGCTATCTTTAAATAAGCAAGTTTGTGACTTGGGGTTGGGGAGGGAGAGGAGAAGGCAAGAGAGAGAAACACTTACTCATGCAGAGATGGAGATGAAAGAAAACAAAAGTTTAGAGAAAAAATAATTATTTAAAATGAAGGCAGACACAGAAAGAGGTCATTTGTTGAACTTTATACTTTGGAAAAACAAGCTAACAAGGAAAATTTTCCTACAATTATTTTACTTGGCTCTCTGAGAAGCATGCAACCAAGGAACAATTGGTGCTTTCCAGATGCCATAAAGTATAGCATCTAAGGTTAAATTTGCCTTTTTTTTTTTTTTTTTTCTTAAGCAAGGCTAATGCAATCCTTTCCTTCCCTTTGCCTTCTTTCCCCTGTTGAGTTCTTGTGAGTAAGTTTCTTCCTGTAGATTTTGAATCTGGCTCCCTAGAGATCAGTCAGATGATGTGGAGAGCCTAATCGTCCACTGGTTTAAGACATCACGGACTGGGATAGGAGACCATGGATATTTCAGAACCGTCCTTCACATTCCATCATGTACCCTGCTGAAGATCAGAAAGAATGACCTCTTAAGATCAGGTGAGAAGTCCGTGTTCCACTTTCCTGGGAGCCCCAACCGAATATTGCTGAGGTAACCAGAGGTAGTACAGTGGTTGCCACTGATTAGAAGTGTTTTGAGTCTTCGATATCATCAATGAGTGAATAAATTCATCATACTCCTCACAATCAAAGCAGTAATATCTCTGAGAAGTAATTCCAAGGAAATATCAGATTTTATCTTTAAAATTTTAAAAGATATAGTAAGCCCGAACTATCTCACATTTTATTCTGACCATGAAGAGTTGATTAAAGCAAGACTGCTCTGTGTTTTTTTTTTTTTTTGTTTCCATTTATATGACATATCTTTTCTGTGTAAAGAATATGGGAATGAAAAATTGACAATTTAAGATTACTCCAACATTTGTGTGTACCGTATTTAAAACATTTTTTGTTTTTGTTTTTGTTTTTTTTTTACAGACAAGTAAACCGAGGCTCCCTTCATATATCACTTTATTAGAGTGTGGCAGAGGCAAAGTAGAGAAGCCAGATCTGTCTTCTACGACAATATACCATCATAGCATGGTAAGCTAGCAAACTACATTTGAAGGAAAAAATAAACAAAACACACAAAAAAACCAAAATGTTATCACGTAATTTTTCAAGAAAAAAGTCTGGGAAAGACATGTTCAGGTATAGAAAGCCTTACCACAATATTGCGTCCTTTGTATCTGAATAAATGTAACCAGGTCATATGGAGGTGAAGTTTGAATTTCCCCATTGAAAAATGATAATTCAATTTTTATAACCCTCCAGAAATTTCATGTGGTCCAATGAGATTAGACATTTATAATAATATAAAATCTAAATATAGTAGTAATGAGGATAAACATTATATGTTTAAAATACATGTAGTTTTTGGGAACACTTTCAAAATGTTTCATACCTTTAGTTACAAATTTTTATTCAAGAAGTATTTTTAATAAATCCAGCATTCTGAATGGTCTCTTTGCTAACTTAACAGTTTGGAATTATTATAGTTGTTTGATCTAATCCCAGGTTACAGCTCTAAGTGATTTGAGATTTAAAGACAGTTATTCTAAAATATTCTTGTTATTGGATATCATTGAGATTGGTTGAGGTCAAGCCAAGAAAAGGTATATTTGTCAATACTGAAGTAAAAGTAAGATACTGTTTTACTTTTATTTTATTACCTGTGTTCCTGTATTTCTAGTATTTGTATCATAAACCTTTTAAAGTATCTTATTAAATGATTCATCTGATGCATATTTTGGAAAGAGAGCCTTACTGGTAAAGTCCCCTGTGTTTCCTTCTCTGAATTTTTTTTTTTTTTTTTCGTATTGTTCTATATGATCCTGGGAATGACTTCAACCTTTTATATTATTTTTCTTTTTGGGGGATTGAATTCGGGGACATCAACCACTGAGCCACATCCCCAGTCCTATTTTGTATTTTAAATAGAGGTCTCACTGAGTTCCTTAGTGATTCGCCATTGTGTAGGCTGGCTTTGAACTCAGGATCCTCCTGCCTCAGCCTCCCACCTTTATAGGCATACCCGCCTTTTTGTGATTTTTTTAAAAGTATTTATTCAATTTTACTTTGTATATGTTATCTATGAACTTTGAAGATAAAATGTTTGATTTTTCAATTTAGAACATTTTATATTCTATTATTTCCTAAATTATATAAATTATAAATTAAGAAATTAAGAAGAATCATACCTATTGAAAACTCTTTGAGAAAATCAAAACATGAATGATTTTCTTCTTTTTTGTTAAAATAATTTGACATTTCTGTTTTTGTCTAGTACTTTTAATAAAATTTTCTTATTCTGTGAAAAAAATGCCATGGCTACAAATTTATTATACTTATTTACTTATTCCTTGAAAACAACTATTATTCTCTTTATATGAATGTGAAATCTCAGATTCAAAGAGAAGTTGAATATCTTCCCAAATTCCCACAGCTAGTAAGGAGCAGAGCCATGATTTGTGTGAAGGCTATCTGACTTCCCAGCCCATTAGGTTTCCATTTATAAGAGAAGAGTAGCCATTCTACTTTCAGTATTTTTTCTCTACTTTCTTATGAAAACACCTTTTTACAAGATTCATTTATTTCTACTTGCTGTTTTTACATGAGACAAAACACTGTATAATGGGAAAACATCTGAATAATTAGTCAGAATAGTAATTGGTAATATTAACTGTCATTATTTCTGAAATTGATTTGTTTTGTTCTACTGGGAAAAAAGCACTTAGTCTGACCCTGTATCTGTAAAATAAAAGTGAATCTTACCTGCTCAATTTTGTATAGGTTTATAGGGAAGAAGAAATTCCATCTATGAAAAGCCCATGGTAAATTCTTTCTTAATATGATTTATTATTATTATTATCATAATTATTTTAAGGCCCTTCCTTCCTCACCTCCTCTCAATCTGTTCTCCTCAGAACCCTCAGTCCTTTCTTATATAACCTTATGCAACTCTATGAATCCAGGACAGTGGTGTTGTGTGTATGTGTCTCTTTGTGTACATACCAAGTGTTCCTGGAAGTTGCTGCATCTGATTCTTCACCTCGTCCTCATTCTTCAGTCTTCTTCAACCTACCTCCTGCCCCATAAATTCACCCAAAGTAACTTTGCCTAAAATCACAAGGGAATTTCAAACTTTAAACTTGAAAGAAATTTTCGTTCTTCAACTTACATGATTTCTTTACTAGATTTCTGCTGGTTGAGTATTTCTCTTTTAGAAACACTCCAATGTTCTCCTGTATCGGGAGGTTTCTCAGACACAAAGATGCCTGGATTTTCCCCTTCTTTCTGTCCGCTTTTTGATATTTGTAGTAAGATTCACTTACTTAGTTATCATTATATTTCCTCAAGATGGAAATCTATGCAGCCTGGTTTCTTCAATGATTTTATCAATTTAGATAATGCCACACATATACAAAGATTCAATTGCACCCTATCTGCTGATGAATTACAAAATTTTTATTAAAAATCTGACCTTTTAAGATCAGTTTCAGATCCACATTTAATGAACACGAGTCTATTTAATATGTCAATTTTGAAATCGCAAAGCCAACTCATTTCAACATGTATCTATAATCACAAACATGGTTTCAATATTTTTCCATTTCATTGAGTGAAATCATGTGTTCAGCTTTGCAAAATATAAATGTGTTTCTTTTCTCCTTCAGGGAACCTTCACTCTCACTCCCTACATCCAATTTATTATCAAATTCTGTCTACTTTTCCTCCTAAATATCTGTCCAGTTTAGGAGGAAAACCAGGAAGTATTATACAAAACAGGTCATTTTATTGAACTTTTGGTATTACCTCATTACCCATATCCACTACATCCTAATATCACAGATTAGTAACATAGTCACAGAAAATTTTCTTATTTGCACCCTTTGTCATATAAGTTTCTGTGGTCACTTATTCTCATCTTGAGTTTCTGGTGTGTGATTTTATTTGGTTACCGGGCTGTTATCTAATGTCACAAGAAGAGGACTGAAAAATACTGGTAAGGTAAGGTTTATCTTTATGTTCTGGAGCTCCCTAATGTAATATGATATAAAGTTGCTCCCCTGCCCTTTACGCTGTAGTCATTTCCCCGCCTCCCAACTTCTTGTCAGTATGTGAACATCCTAGCTAGTTATTGGTTCATCAGTCAGCTTGCAAGTATCCTTCTCCATTATTGGTCCCGTTAACCCGCGGAATTTGACTGCTTAAGGATAGCTCCCCGCCATTTTCTCTCTCTTCCTCTTCTCCTCACATTCATGCTTTCTCTCTCCTGCTCACTTTCTTTCTCTCTCCTCCTCGCTTTTCACACTCTCTCTTGTGTGTGCTCTCTCTCTTTTCCTCTCATTTTCTCTCTTACCCTGCAGGGAGACACTCTGTTTGCTTAATAAACCCTCTTATGTGAGTTCCCATGTCTGGAGTGGTTTCTGGGTTCTTACACCTGCCACTAACTTCATGTAAAGTACCACTTAACTTATTCAATGATGAATGATATATAACCCAGACACCCCCGTGCAATGGCCAGCAGACAACTAACTCACATGTAGATTCCTGGAGCTGACTCAAATCTAATGGCACATACATGCAACTAAATCTAGTGTATATTATTGATGCATAAAATAGCAAAATCAATGATGGTTGTTCCAAGCCATTTAGGGAGAGCATTTAGGGTGATCAACAAAAGTTTACTTTTGTGAAATTGATTCTGTATCATGAGAATACACAGGTTGCCTTTTAAACTCCATCCTTCACATAAAGTCAATTTTTGGACAGTAATTTAGCCATGTCATGTCATCTGGACTTAATCCGCTAATAGTCACCAATCACATTTAGAATAACATCTCCTTTCAAAGACATAGAACAAAAAGGCCAGCATATTTTGTCATCTAATAATGTCTCTAATTTCTTATTAGGCTCTGCCTTATCCCTAAAGAAATTAGGTCAAACTCTTCCTTGCAAGTTACCCATTCCAAGGCTTACACATGACTTTTGCACAATTCAATTATTCTTTCACTAAAAAATTGTCTTTTCATGTACTTTTTGTCTAGTCATTATTTATCCTTCACATTTCAGTAAAATCATCATTTCCACAGGAAGGATTCTAATGACCTCACCAATAAAATTCAAACACATTATTTGTCACACATCCTAATGCAATGTACCCATCTTTACAGAAACTATTCAAATTCTGATATTACATATATTTAATTAACAACTCTGCTTCTTAAAAAGAAGGCAAATTTCTGGAAGATTGTCACTATCTTTCTCACTTTCTTTTTTTTAATTCCAGTAACTAATACAGTGTTAGGAACATGATAGAGAATAAATGAATTGAGTTAGTTGAAACATGTTTGGAATATAATTATAAAATTTATTAACTGTTAGACTAACAATGGCACAGTCTAGTTGTGAAATTGATTCTGTATCATGAGAATACACAGGTTGCCAACGTGTAGCATGTTTCAGAATTGGTTGAGTATTAAGTTAAAAGAAAATTTTGATCCTCATCCCAGAGAATGCAGTAAGAAAATTCAGGGATATTACCCAAGAGTTTGCATTTTTAGTAAGAACTCAAGGTAATTTGAATATACAAGTTTCATATAATTTACTTCAAGAAATATTTACTATTGAATTTTGCCTACTCACTTTAAATAAAAGTCTTTTATCTATTTCACTTAGAGAATTTCCAGTTACCTATTGAAATGTGCTCAGGAAATGTAAATTGATTTTAATATTGGTCTAAGGAAAACATAAATGGGAAAATAAATATGTGCTGAAAACTAATAACAGAAACAAAAATATATATTACTCTTCATTAACAAATACTTTTGATTATTTTCCATATTTATTTATTTTTCTGATGCTTCCCTCATCCATTGTCACTGGAAATTGACAGCTAATTGCATAAAAAGGATAGAAATGTATTGTCCCATGTCACAGGAAATCTGCTCTTTCTTAAAGAATAGACAAAAATTAATTTAATCTTAGGATTTAGAAGGCCTTTAACTCTTTTGGGTTCAATTGACAAATTATGACTCAGTGTCCTGATGAAATTAATTCTGATTAAGATAAGCATCTCAGCTTGGAATTATTTAGTCCCCAGCAACCCAAGTTGCAATTTGCTCACTCAAAATAAAAATTCTTAATATTTCATTGATATTGAATATGAAAGGCTTGGGCACTTTCACTAAACTAGAGGTATCTAGCATTTCTTAGGGGATGGTCATGAGTGTCACCTCTGGGTAGTAAAGTGGGTCTCTGAAGGGAACCACCCAAACATCTTCATGGTAAAAATTACTTGGTCATTTCTCACATTTGCTCATTTGACCCTTTTGTGTCTTTTCGTTTGCATTGATTTTATGTGGCATAGCCAAGGGTAAAAGATTAAGAATGAAATGACCAGGATACAGAGAATAAATTGGAGACCAGATGTTTATTACTTACATATGCTTTTGAGGAGATAAATAGGCATAGAAGTCAAGGGAAGCCAAACATGCTATTTTCATTATTATGGGGTTTAAAAAAATAGTCCTCAGTGTGATCACTTACAAAGATCAGCTTCATTTACATGGACAATCTCTTTTGTCATAGAATAGTTGCCTTATTCAATCTATTTTCTAATTAAATAGACATGAATCATGTTTCACCGACTCCCTTCCCTCCAGTCAGTGTGACTCCCTTTTCTCTTAAGGTTTCGCAAAATGCAAACAACTGCAACTTAAAAAGAGGAGTATTAAGTACTTTTAATGAAGAATACTTTTCAAACAAGAAGATGACACTTGTTATGAAAAATGGGAGTTAGCATATGGTGAAACTAGTAGATATTTTGTGTATTGCTTTCCAGTGAATCTTTCTCACAATAAGCTCATATTTGGTGAGTTGGCATATTTAGCCTAAATGAAGCCAAGAAATGGACTGATTGGCTGGGGCTTCTCTGGTTAAATGACAAGCCATCCTATTTAGAGCTCCAAGCCTAAGATAAATCTCTATGATGTCATGATAATTTCTGTACCACTAGACAGTTTCCATGATAAATAGGTCCAAATACCTGTTAATTGAAAGATAAAATAACATTGTTACCACAGAAGACAATAAGAAGGGATTAGTTGATATTATCAGTTGTTACATGCATGTTGGGGTGTAGAATAATATTGGCTTAGCTGAGTACTATTTATCATCACAAATGGGAGTGGGGTGTAGCAGGATGGGACTAAAAAATTTAAAAAGGCTTTATGTTTGTAGGAAAGCTATGTTTACTCACTGCCATCTTCTTTATGATAGGATGACAAATATGGTGCCTAGAAGTTTGTAATGAATAATTTCACTACTCTGTATTTATTTTCATGTGTGGGTAAATTTTGTGTGTGTGTATATTTTCATCTCTGTGTGCATTATATGTATTGAGCTTTTGGCACAGGCCATGAGGAATTTTACAAGTAAAAAGTTTTTCTATTTTCCTCTCCTTTCTCTTAAGTATATAACAGTATATTATAATAATGAACTATCAGAGCTTGCTTTGATCATGTGAAAGATATTCATAGTAGGAGGGAAATAGTTATTTTTCTCATCAAAACTCTTCAATAAATCAACGCAGGCTCTGCAGTAGCAGCTGTTAAATTTTTTATTTTTAAAATCATTTGCCCTCTGAGTTGGCTTAGCAAATGTCATGAGGTAGTGGCTATGTTGTGAAAATTCCTACTCTTCAAAAAAGATGATTTCTGACCCTAAGCATCTCATTATACTCCTATTCAAGATTATCTTCAAATTTTTACATTCAGGGGCACTAATGTTCTATAAGGCGTAACTTGTCCAGTTTATGTATACTCATCCACTATCCTCTTGTTCAAAATTTGGTTTTGACTTCTTGACAAAATATATCAATAAGGTAGCCTGTTACAGTTTAATGGATGATGGTGGAGGATAGGACAATTCTTAAGAGCTCTGATTCCTACAGGGTCATTTGAACTGGGCAAGATAACTCCTTTGTATACAGTGGATTGTGTTAGAGAAGAGAAATCCTGCCCCTACGGAAGCTGAATGTATTATAATTGAAAGTAAATACCATGGTCTTTGCTTTGGACGAAGACACTCTCTTACCTTCCAAAGCTATCGGCTGCGCAAAGACCTTGAAAACAATAGTCAGGAACAAAAATGCAATTGATACTTCACTAACCTACATACAAGAAATATAGAAGATTCATAGAATAATTTCCCAACATTTACTTTCTTTATTTATCCTCTCAGAAAAATTGTGTCAGTGAGATTGTTAATTAGAAACTCTTAAATAGAACCTAAGACAGAAATTCCTGAATCTGAGTGCTGAACATGTCTTGTATTAATACCATTTTCATGTGCTTGTTAAAAAAACAAATAATCATATTGGATCAATATTCAGGTTGTTAATACATAGAAGATGTAAGAATGTAAATGTGTCAGAATAAGACATTTTTAAAAGATTATAAGTTGTTTGAGGTAAAAACTATTTACAAAATTAATTACATGATGCCTTAAAAAAAAAAAAAAAAGAAAATCACCTTCTTGCAATTCTTGAGTACTCTTATGGGAAGGAGGAACACATTTTTCAGTGTTAATAATTAGCAAACATCCTAAAATTATTTTCTTAGGTATTGACTTGCAAGCTTCCAGTTTTACTTAACAAATGATTTTATTCATTGCCATTAAAGCTAATATATCCATATGCATATGTTACTTATGCATAGTAAACTTAAACTCAGGCTTTGTCATTAGTTTCAATGGATTTCATCAATGTTTTATTCAGTAAGACCTTGAGGTGAAAATAGATTTGGGGCTTAGAAATAAATACCTGTTTATGAGTCTAGTTCCAGCTTTTAAAGGGATAGGTATCCTTTAAATGAGTCATTTGGGATTCAGAATTGATGGCTTAGGGAAAGGATTTGGGTCCTTTGTGCTCTAGAGACCAGCACAATCAAAGTTCTTAAAAGGTAAATCTATAGCACCATGCTTTAGGTTGTACATATATATATTTTTTCTGTTTATGTTATTGATGATTTAGAATTATAAAATACATAATTGGAGTGCAAAATAATACTCAAATGTTTTACTTTACTTTATAATTTGTATTCTTTTAAAAACTCTTGTATAAAGTAGTGATTTAAGAACTGCAAACTATTTTCAACCTGTCTATGTTTGCATGAGTCATTAAACCACAAAACTGCCTATCAGGAAAAGCAAATCCCCCACAACATAGCCGTAAAATAGCAATTGTTCTGATTTCAACTTTAGTGTTTAACCACTATGGGTTTTATATAACAGGTGCACTAAGAGAATGGGGTAAGAAGATATTACTATCATTTGATTTTATTTACCATACACTTACCATGGCATAGCCAGTAAGATGAAGGTGATGAGAGGGAGATTTACTAGGAAAATAAACACCCTTCAGGTTCTGGGCCTCCACCTGCGAAGGCCCTTCAGTTGTCCGAGATACCAACTAAAGTCCTGAAAGCAGACCAGTCATGGGTTTTCCTGGGCATTTCGTTTTGGTAAAATTGGCAGAGATAAAACTGGTATGTCTTTCCATTCTAATATCCACTCAGTAAAGAATGCTGTCTTATAGTCCACTCTCATTTCCCATCTGTCATGCCTTTGTAGTAGCCATGAATATTTTGGGATCCACCTAAAGAACAAAATTAAAATATTTTGTTGTCACTTCTACCCAGAGCAAAATTATTGCTGTCTCTCCCCAGGTAGCTGTTTGAAAAACTTTTCTCAATCTGTATCAGCTACTCAAAATTCACAAAAGAAAATATAATGTTATGAGGACTGGGCATGTAACTCAGTGGCCGAGTGTATGCATGACCAGCATATGTGAAACCCTGGGTTCAATCCTCAGCAACTAAAATATGTCAAAACAAACAAAAAATATTCTATGGAATTCTGGACAGTGACAAAGATGTTTTTAAATACATGGTATCAGACATACATTTGCCTGTAATCTCATTGACTCAGGAGGCTGAGGCAGGAGGATCTAAAGCTCCAGGTCAGCCTGGGAGATCCTAGCAACTTAGCAAGAACCTGTCTCGAAATTTAAAAAAGAAAAAGGACCGGGAATGTAGCTCAGTATTAAAGCACCTGTGGTTTAATTCCCGTACTAAAAATTAAGTGTAAAAAAATAAATGGCCAACAAGTGCATGGAAAAACAGTCAACATCATTAGCAATTAGGGAAATACAAATCAATATATTCTGAGATTTCATCTCACACCAATCGGACTAGCAGTTATCAAGAATACAAAAAATAGGGGCTGGAATTCCAGCTCAGTGTTAGACTGTGTGCCTGGCATATGTGAGGTACTGGGTTCCATTCCCAGCATCACATTTAAATAAATAACAAAAATAAAGTTTCGGTGCCGAGGAGTCCAAGCCACCAGACCCCCCCGCAATGCTGCCCGCCATCTCCTACACTGAGGAGCCCTTGTCCCAGCCCACATTCTAGTTCCCAGGCTGCGATTGACCATCTATCAACATGTGGGGGCGCCTTGCCTCCTAACATGATTATTCTTCACCTGGAAGCCACCATCCTTAGTGGGGCAACACCCTTTTTGGGACACCACATTATCAAGTTCCTCCCAGGTATCAGGCTATTGAAGACTAGGAGGTTTGAACAGTACAGTATAGTTCTATTCTAGATTTTTTCTTGTTAGTAGTACTATAATATTTTTTCTTATTATACCTACTATTACTCCTACTTTTCTTTTCTTTTATTAATATTTTTCTCACCCTCTCTATTTTCCTCTTATCTATCTGTCTCCTTAGAGACTCTCTCTTTTCACATGCTAACAACCAATTTCTTATAATTCCACTTTCATTACTCCTACGACATAGTAGCTTTATAGACACACTCCTTATCTCATTAACATTATATCCTACACCCCTCCCCATCCTCTTTTTCTAGCATTAGAAATCGTGGACCTTATTGCAAACCTATTGGTTAAGCTGTAGATAATAATTGAAATCATAATCTCTGCCTATTAAAACAATATGGTTTATATCTTAATAGAGACTATTTGAGTTAAGGATGCATAGTGTTTGTATGGTATCTGCTACTATTGATCTCTCACTTCAAGGTGAGGTATTGGAAACCTGCAGGAACACTATAAGTCTATAGGGGGGAAATTGCAGTACCTTGGATTCACACTGCTAGAGGAGAAGATACATGAAAAACATGAGAAAAAAAGTGAAGAAAGTGTCCCAAACAAACTTAGATACTATGTCAGTAGAATTCAGTGACAGCATGGCAGAAGAAATATCAGAAAGAGAGTTCAGAATGTACATAATTAAAATGATTTAAGAAGCAAACAATAAGATAAGAGAGCAAAAACAGGCAATGAATGATCACACCAATCAACGGTTAAAAAAGCAAATGCAAGAAGCAGAAGGTTATTTCAACAAAGATAGAGATTCTAAAAAGAAAAACAAAAACAAACAGAATCCTTGAAATGAAGGAAACATTGAATCAAATTAAAAACTCAATAGAATACATAACCAACAGGCTAGATCACTTGGAAGACAGAACCTCAGACCATGAAGACAAAATATTTAATCTAGAAAACAAAATTGACCAAACAGAGAAGATGGAAAGAAATCATGAACAGAATCTACAAGAATATGGGATATCATGAAAAGACCAAATTCAAGAATTATTGGGATTGAAGAAGGCAGAGAGATGCAAACCAAAAGAATGCATAATCTATTCAATGAAATAATATCAGAAAAT
Organism: Sciurus carolinensis; assembly: GCF_902686445.1. Classification (NCBI taxonomy): domain Eukaryota; kingdom Metazoa; phylum Chordata; class Mammalia; order Rodentia; family Sciuridae; genus Sciurus; species Sciurus carolinensis. The sequence goes on along the minus strand of NC_062218.1, from coordinate 89,920,308 downwards.
GTCCCAAATCTGAAGAATGAAATGGAAAAATCAAATACAAGAGGCTTACAGGAGACCAAGTATACAAAATTACAAGAGATCCACACCTAGGAACATTACAATGAAAATACCTAACATACAAATAGAGAATTTTAAAGGCTGAGAGAGAAAAGCATCAGATTATATTCAGGGGGAACCAATATGAATATCAGCAGATTTCTCAGCCCAGACCCTAAAAGCTAGAAGGGCCTGGAAAGCATTTTTCAAGCTCTGAAAGAAAATGGATACTAACCAAGAATATTACAACCAGCAAAACTTACCTTCAGATTTGACAACAAAATAAAATCCTTGCATGATAAACAAAAGCAAAAACAATTTACAAATAGAAAATTGGCACTACAGATCATTCTCAGCAAAATATTCCATGAGGAAGAAATGAAAATCAACACTGTAGGTCAGCAAAGGGAGGAACTACCGTAAAGGAATAGCCAAATAAAGGAGAAAATAAGTCAAGTTAAAAACCAAAAATAAGCTAAAATGACCAGGAATACAAGTCATATCTCAATAATAACCCTGAATATTAATGACCTAAATGCATCAATCAAAAGATATAGACTGGGAGATTGAATTAAAAAGAAAGATCGTACAATATGCTGCCTTCAAGAGACTCATCTCATAGAAAAAGATACCCACAAACTAAAAGTGAAAGGGTGGGAACAAACATACAATGCATATGGACTCAGTAAAAAAGCGGGGGTTTCCATTCTAATATCATATAAAGTGGATTTCAAGACAAAGTAAGTCAGAAGGGATAAAGAAGGACATTTCATACTGTTTAAGGGAAGTATAAATCAGCAAGACATAACAATCATAAATATCTGTGCCCCAAACAATGGCATCCAAGTATGACAAACAAATCCTTCTCATTTTCAGGAACCAAATAGACCACAACACACAAATACTAGGTGACTTTAACACACCTTTCTCAACATTGGATAGACCTTCCAAACAAAAATTGAACAAAGAAACCAAATAACTCAATAACATAATAAATAATTTAGATTTAACAGACATATATAGAATATTCCATCCTTCAATGAGTGAATACACTTTCTTCTCAGCAGCACATGGATCATTCTCTAAAATAGACCATATGTTATGCCACAAAGCTATTCTTAGCAAATACAAAAAAATAGTGATACTACCTTGTATTCTATTATATCATAATGCAATAGAATTAGAAATCAATGATAAAATAAAAAAAACAGAAACTACCCTAAAACCTGGAGCCTAAATAATACACTACTGAATGATGTATGGATAATAGAATACATCAGGGGAAGATTAAAAATAAATTCTTAGAGGGAAACTAGAATGATGCAACATATCAAAATCTCTGGGACACTATGAAAGCAATACTTAGAGAAAAATTCATTACATGGAGCATATTCAATAAAAGAAAGAAAAGTCAACAAATAAATGACCTAACATTACAGCTCAAAGTCCTAGAACAAGAAAAACAGATCAACACAAAGTAGCAGAAGACAGGAAATAATTGAAATCACTGCTGAAATCAATGAAAATGAAACAAAAGAAACAAGTCAAAAAATTGATGGAAAAATAGTTGGTTGTTTGAAAAAATAAACAAAATTGATAAACCCTTAGCCACACTAACAAAGAGAAGGAGAGAGAAGACTCAAATTACTAAAATTTGGGTTGAAAAAAGAAATATAACAGATACTATTGAAATACAAAAGATAATTAGAAGCTATTTTGAAAATCTATACTGCAAAAAATAGAAAATCTTGAAGACATCCACAGGTTTCTTGAGGCATATAATCCACCCAAACTAAATCTGGAGGACATACACAATTTAAACAGATCAATTTCAAGCAATGAAATACAAGAACTCATCAAAAGTCTGCCAACCAAGAAAAGTCCAGGACAGATTGATTCTCAGCCTAGTTCTAAAAGACCTTCAAAGGAGAACTCATTCCAATACTCCTCAAAGTATTCCAGGAATTAGAAGAGGAGGGAACCCTTTCAAACTCATTTTATGAAGTTAATAGCACCCTGATTTAAAAACCAGACAAAGACACTTTGAGGAAAGAAAATTTTAGACCAATATTCTTAATGAACATAGATACAAAAATTTTTAATAAGATTTTAGCCAATCATATACAAAAAACATATTAAAAAGATAGATACCATGATGAAGTGGGTTTCACCCCAGGAATGCAAGGTTGGTTCAAAATCCAGAAATCAATAAATGTAATTCACCATATCAATAGACTTAAAGTTAAGAATCACATGATTATTTCAATCAATGCAAAAAAAAAAGCATTTGATAAAATAAAGCACCCCTTCATTCTAAAAACACTAGAAAAAATAGGGATACTAGGAACATTCCTCAACATTCAAAAGGCTTTCTATGCTAAGCCCATGACAACATCATTCTAAATGGAGTAAAACTGAAAGCATTTCCCCTAAAAACTGGAACAAGACAGTGAGATCCTCCTTCACCACTTCTATTCAACATTGTCCTTGAAACTCTAGCCAAAACAATTGGACAGACCAAAGAAATTAAAGGGATACAAATAGGAAAGAAGAACACGAACTATCCCTTTTTGCTGATGACAGGATTCTATATTCAAAGGAGCCAAAAATTTCCACCAGAAAACCTCTAGAACTCATAAATGAGTTCAGCAAAGTAGCAGGATATAAAATCAGTGCTCATAAATCTAATGCATTTTTATTCATAAGTCATGAATCCTCTGAAAGAGAATTTAGGAAAACTACCCCATTCACAATAGCCTCCAAAAAAAAAAAAAAAAAAAAAAAAAAAAACCTTGGGAATCAATCTAACAAAAGAGGTGAAAGACCTCTGCAATGAGATCTACAGAACACTAAAGAAAGAAATTAGAGAAAATCTTACAAGAAAAAAATGTAGGTCCAAATCTTCATCATGTTGGCTTAGGATAATACTTCCTTAATATGATTTCCAAAACAGAAGAAATAAAAGCAGGAATCAATAATTGGGAGAGATTAATCTAAAAAGTTTTTTCTCAGCAGAGAAAACTATCAGCAATGTGAAGAGAGAGCCTACAGAGTGGGAGAAAATCTTTGCTACTCATATTTCAAATAGAGCACTAATTTTCAGAATCTATAAAGAACTCAAAAAACTCTACACCAAGAATACAAATAACCCAATCAACAAATGGGCTAAGGAAATGAGCAGACACTTCACAGAAGAAGATCTAAAAGCAATCAACAGATACTTGAAAAAATGTTGAACATCTCTAGTAATAAGACAAATGCACATCAATACTACCCTACAAGCAACAATAGGTGTTGGAGAGGATGTGAGGAAAAAGATACACTCATACATTGCTTGTGGGGCTGCAAATTAGTGAAATCGCTCTGGAAAGCAATGTGGAGATTCCTTAGAAAACGTGAAATGGAACCACCATTTGACCCAGCTATCCCACTCCTTGGCCTATACCCAAAGGACTTAAAATCAGCATTCTACAGTAATGCAGCCACATCAATATTCATAGCTGCTCAATTCACAATAGCTAGATTGTGGAACCAACCTAGATGCCCTTTAATTGATGAATGGATAAAAAAAATCTGGTATATATACACAATGGAATATTACTCAGCCATAAAGTATGATAAAATTATGGCATTTGTAGGTAAATGGATGCAGTTGGAGAATATCATGCTAAGTGAGATAAGCCATTCCCAAAAAAACAAAGGCAGAATGATCTCTCTCATAAGTGAATGATGATACATAACGGGGGTTGGGAGTGAGGGAAGAATGGAGGAAGGATGGATTACACAGAGAAAAATGAGGGGTAGGGAGAGGGTGGGGGAAAGGAAAAATAGTAGAAGTGATCTGACTTGGATTTCCATCTGAATCAGATGGCAGTGGTTTGAAAGAAAGAATAATTGCAGAGACCAGGGTTGTGGCTCATTGGTAGAGTGCTTGCCTAACATTGTGAGGCACTGGGTTTGATCCTCAGCACCAAATAAAAATAAATAAATAAAATAAAGGCAATGTGTCCATATACAACTAAAAAATATTTGAAAAAAGAAAGGGTAATTGTATGAGACAAGAGTAGAAAATTACATAGATCCTTTGAAAGAGAAAATATACTTTTCTTGATGTAGCTTAGATGTTCCAGTAGAACATTCGATTTTAAAATTCTTCTGTCCATTAATTTTATAATAGCAGTCAAGAAAACTATCCAGGTTGTGAGGACCATCCTCTGTGAGAAAATTTTTCCTCCCTCCCTCCCTTTCTTCCTTTTTTTCCCTTTATCAAATGTGAAAAAAAATGTTTATATTAGTTTCAAGGAAAATATTAGTCTAACAGTTACTTTCTTCAAGGGGGTTATATAAAATCATAATTTGCATGGAAATTTTCCATGTCTATGCATGTATGTATTTATAGAGGTTAATTCTGGCTGGAGATTATCTTTCAGTTGATCTTCACCTATCTCTAATATTGATTTTTAATTATAGTTCCCTTTTTGTTTTCAAAATGTTTGACCCAGTCATAGATGTGTTGTTTCTTCCAGTGAAGGCTAAACAGCTAAAAGTGCTATATGATCTTACTCATATGTGGAGTCTAAAAATGTTGATCTCAAACCCAGTGCAGGGGCACTTGCCTATAATTCCAGCAAATCAGGAGACTGAGTCAATAGGATTCCAAGTTTGAGGCCAGCTTCAGCAACTTAGCAAGATCCTGTTTCAAAATAAAAAATAAAAAAAATGACTAAGAATATTGTCCAGTGGTAAAGCACCTTAGTTTTAATATCCAGTACCAAAAATAAATGAATAAATAAATAAAAAGAAAGTAAGGAAAATTTAACCCCATAGGAGTTGAGAATAGGAAGGTGGTTACCAGAGGATTATGGATAACAATAATTTACTGTACATCCCAAAAAGTTAAAAGAAAGGATTTTGAGTTTTTCTAAAGAAATGATAAATGTGTAAGAGATAGATGTATTTAACCTGGATTAAGCTTTATACAATACACACATGTATCAAAGCATTACATGATATACCATGGATATGTAGTTTTTATGTTTTATGTATCAGTTAAAATAAATTTAAATAAAAATATCAGATTCCATTTTGCACCTAAAAACATAGGTGACACTATAAACAAAGTTCATGGATGTTTTAGTGCCCCCTTAGGTCAGGAGATCATTAAGTTCATGTCATAGCAGTTGCTTTAAGTTTAGATGCTATTGCAAAGTTTTTTCTTTTTTTTATTGTAAACAAATAGGATACATGTTTCTCTGTTTGTACATAGAGTAAAGGCATACCATTTGTGTAATCATAAATTTACATAGGGTAATGTTGGTTGATTCATTCTGTTATTTTTCCCTTCCCCCACCCCTCCCATCCCTCTTTTCCCTCTATACAGTCCTTCCTTCCCCCATTCTTGCCCCACTCCCTAACCCTCACTCTAACCCTAAAACTAACCCCTCCCACGCCCCAGTATCATCATCCACTTATCAGTGAGATCATTCTTCCTTTGGTTTTTTGAGATTGGCTTATGTCACTTAGCATGATATTCTCCAATTTCATCCATTTGCCTGCAAATGCCATAATTTTATCATACTTTATGGCTGAGTAATATTCCATTGTATATATATGCCACAGTTTCTTTATCCATTCATCAACTGAAGGGCATCTAGGTTGGTTCCACAATCTGGCTATGGTGAATTGAGCAGCAATGAACATTGATGTGGCTGTATCTCTGTAGTATGCAGATTTTAAGTCCTTTGGGTATAGGCCAAGGAGTGGGATAGCTGGGTCAAATGGTAGTTCTATTCCAAGTTTTCTAAGGAATCTCCATTCTGCTTTCCAGAGTGGCTGCACTAATTTGCAACCCCACCAGCAATGTATGAGTGTACCTTTTTCCCCACATCCTTGCCAACACCTGTTGTTGCTTGTATTCTTGATAATCGCCATTCTGATTGGGGTGAGATGGAATCTTAGGGTGGTTTTGATTTGCATTTCTCTTATTACTAGAGATGTTGAACATTTTTCCATATGTCTGTTGATTGTTTGTAGGTCTTCTTCTGTGAAGTGTCTGTTCATTTCCTTAGACCATTTGTCAATTGGGTTATTTGTAGTCTTGGTGTTGAGTTTTTTGAGTTCTTTATACATTCTGGGGATTAGTGCTCTATCTGAAGTATGATTGGCAAAGATTTTCTCCCACTCTGTAGGCTCTTTCTTCGCATTGCTGATAGTTTCCTTTGCTGAGAGAAAGCTTTTTAGTTTGAATCTATCCCAGTTGTTGATTCTTGCTTTTATTTCTTGTGCTATGGGAGTCCTGTTGAGGAAGTCTGATCCTAAGCCGACATGTTGAAGATCTGGACCTAATTTTTCTTCTATAAGATGCAGGGTCTCTGGTCTGATTCCGAGGTCCTTAATCCATTTTGAGTTTAGTTTCATGCATGGTGAGAGATATGGGTTTAGTTTCATTCTGTTGCATATGGATTTCCAATTTTCCCAGCACCATTTGTTGAAGAGGCTATCTTTTCTCCATTGCATATTTTTGGCCCCTTTGTCTAGTATGAGAAAATTATATTTATTTGGGTTTGTGTCCATGTCCTCTATTCTGTACCATTGATTTACCTGTCTATTTTGGTACCAATACCATGCCGTTTTTGTTACTATTGCTTTGTAGTATGGTTGAAGATCTGGTATTGCAATACCCCCTGCTTCATTTTTCCTGTGAAGGATTGCTTTAGCAACTCTGGGTTTCTTATTCTTCCAGATGAATTTCATGATTGCTTGTTCTATTTCTGTAAGGTACGTCGTCGGGATTTTAAATGGAATTGCATTGAATCTGTATAGCACTTTTGGTAGTATGGCCATTTTGACAATATTAATTCTGCCAATCCAGGAACATAGGAGATCTTTCCATCCTCTAAGGTGTTCTTTAATTTCTTTCTTTAGTGTTCTGTAGTTCTCATTGTAGAGGTCTTTCACCTCTTTTGTGAGATTGATTCCCAAGTATTTTATTTTTTTCGATGCTATTGTGAATGGGGTAGTTTTCCTAACTTCTCTTTCTGAGGATTCATCACTTATGTATAAAAATGCATTAGATTTATGAGCATTGATCTTATATCCTGCTACTTTACTAAATTCACTTATGAGTTCTAAGAGTTTTCTGGTGGAATTTCCTGGTTCCTCTAAGTATATAATCATATCATCAGCAAATAGGGATAGCTTGAGTTCTTTTCCTATTCGTATCCCTTTAATTTCTTTGGTCTGTCTAATTGCTGTGGTTAGAGTTTCAAGGACGATATTGAATAGGAGTGATGAGAGAAGGCATCCCTGCCTTGTTCCAGATTTTAGGGGGAATGCTTCCAGTTTTTCACCATTTAGAATGATATTAGCCATGGGCTTAGCGTAGATGGCCTTTGCAATGTTAAGGAACGTTCCCACTATCCCTATTTTTTCTAGTGTTTTGAGCATGAAGGGGTGCTGTATTTTATCAAATGTTTTTTCTGCATCTATTGAAATAATTATGTGATTCTTGACTTTAAGTCTTTTGATATGGTTAATTACATTTATTGATTTCCTGATGTTGAATCAACCTTGCATCCCTGGGATGAAACCCACTTGATCATGGTGCACTATCTTTTTAATATGTTTTTGTATGCAATTTGGTAAAATTTTGTTGAGAATTTTTGCGTCGATGTTCCTAAAGGATATTGGTCTAAAATTTTCTTTCCTCGATGTGTCTCTGTCTAGTTTAGGTATCAGGGTGATATTGGCTTCGTAGAATGAGTTTGGGAGAGTTCCCTCCTCTTCTATTTCATGGAATACTTTGAAAAGTATTGGAATGAGCTCTTCTTTAAAGGTTTTGTAGAACTCAGCTGAGAAACCATCAGGTCCTAGACTTTTCTTTGTTGGTAGGCTTTTGATGACTTCTTCTATTTCATTACTTGAAATTGGTCTATTTAAATTGTGTATGTCCTCCTCGTTTAGTTTAGGCAATTCATACGTCTGTAGAAACTTCTTGATATCTTCGAAATTTTCTATTTTGTTGGAGTATAGATTTTCAAAATAGCTTCTAATTATGTTTTATATTTCAATCGTGTCTGTTGTGATATTTCCTTGTTCATTCAGAATTTTGGTGATTTGGGTTTTCTCTCGTCTTCTCTTTGTTAGTGTGGCTAAAGGTTTATCAATTTTGTTTATTTTTTTGAAGAATCAACTATTTACTTTGTCAATTTTTTGTATTGTTTCTTTTGTTTCAATTTCATTCATTTCAGCTCTGAGTTTAACTATTTCCTGTCTTCTACTACTTTTGGTGTTGCTCTGTTCTTCTTTTTCTAGGGCTTTGAGCTGTAGTGTTAGGTCGTTTATTCGTTGAGTTTTACTTCTTTTATTGAATGCGTTCCATGTAATAAAATTTCCTCTAAGAACTGCTTTCATAGTGTCCCAGAGATTTTGATATGATGTTTCTTTGTTCTCATTTACCTCTATGAATTTTTTAATTTCCTTCCTAATATCTTCTGTTATCCATTCATCATATAATAGCATATTGTTTAATCTCCAGGTGTTGGAGTAATTTCTGTTTTTTACTCTTTCATTTATTTCTAACTTCAATCCATTATGATCTGATAGAATACAAGGTAGTGTCTCTAACTTCTTGTTTTTGCTGACATTAGCTTTGTGGCATAATATATGGTCTATTTTAGAGAAGGATCCATGTGCTGCTGAGAAGAAAGTGTATTCGCTCTTGGTTGGATGGTATATTCTATAAATGTCTGTTAAGTCTAAATTATTGATTGTGTTATTGAGATCTATGGTTTCTTTGTTCAATTTTTGTTTGAAAGATCTGTCCAGTGGTGAGAGAGGCATGTTAAAATCATCTAGTATTATTGTATTATGGTCTATTTGGTTTCTGAGATTGAGAAAGATTTGTTTGACATACATGGGTGAGCCACTGTTTGGGGCATAGATATTTATGATTGTTATGTCTTGCTGATTTATGCTTCCCTTAAGCAGTATGAAATGTTCTTCTTTATCCCTTCTGACTAACTTTGTCTTGAAGTCCACATTATCTGAAATGAAGATGGATACCGCAGCTTTTTTGCTGGGTCCATGTGCATGGTATGTTTTTTCCCATGCTTTCACCTTTAGTCTAGGGGTATCTCTTTCTATGAGATGAGTCTCTTGCAGGCAACGTATTGTTGGAACTTCTTTTTAATCCAAACTGCCAGTCTATGTCTTTTGATTGATGAATTGAGGCCATTAATATTCAGGGTTATTATTGAGATATGATTTGTATCCTGGTCATTTGACTCATTTTATTCATTTATTTGTTTATTTTTGACACGACTTGGTTCCGCTTTATTTGAGAGTTCCTTTAGGATAGCTCCTCCCTTTGCTGATTTGCTTCTTTGTTTTTCATCTCTTCTTCATGGAATACTTTGCTGAGAATGTTCTGTAATGCTGGCTTTCTTTTTGTATATTCTTTTAGCTTTTGTTTATCATGGAAGGATTTTATTTCATCGTCAAATCTGAAGGTAAGTTTTGCTGGGTATAATATTCTTGGTTGGCATCTATTTTCTTTCAGGGCTTGAAAAATGTTATTCCAGGCCCTTCTAGCTTTTAGGGTCTGGATTGAAAAATCTGCTGATATTCGTATTGGTTTCCCCCTGAATGTAATTTGGTTCTTTTCTCTCACAGGCTTCAAGATTCTGTCTTTATTTTGTATGTTAGATATTTTCATTTTCATTATAATGTGCTTTGGTGTGGGTCTGTTGTAATTTTGTGTATTTGGAGTCCTATAAGCCTCTTGAACTTGATTTTCCATTTCATTCTTCAGATTTGGGAAATTTTCTGAAATTATCTCATTGAATAGATTGTTCATTCCTTTGGTTTGTTTCTCTAAGCCTTCCTCAATCCCAATAATTCTCAAATTTGGCCTTTTCATGATGTCCCATAGTTCTTGGAGATTCTGTTCATGATTTCTTACCATCTTCTCTGTTTGTTCGACTTTGTTTTCAAGGTTAAATATTTTGTCTTCAATATCTGAGGTTCTGTCTTCCAGGTGTTCTATCCTATGGTTGTGCTTTCTATGGAGTTCTTAATTTGGTTTATTGTTTCCTTCATTTCAAGGATTTCTGTTTGGTTTTTTTTCAATATCTCTAACTCTTTATTGAAATGGTCTTTTGCTTCCTGTATTTGCTCTTTTAACTGTCTATTGGTGCGTTCATTCAATGCCTGCATTTGCTCTTTCATTTCATCGTTTGCTTCCCTTATCATGTTAACTATGTACATTCTGATCTCCCTTTCTGACATTTCTTCTGCTATGCTGTCATTGGATTTTATTGATGTAACATCCAGATTTGTTTGAGGCATTTTATTCCCTTGTTTTCGCATGTCGTTCAGGTATCAGTGGACTGCTGAGATGTTGCAGATTTCCTCTATTTACTTATAATGTCCCTGAAGATTGCTAGTGTATCCCCTCTTATCCTTCAGTAGCCTGAAGTCTTCCCCAAGGAAGCTGCCTCTCTAGGGGTGGTGGTCTTCAGGTGGGGTATATTCCCTGCTAGTGGGCAGAGGTGCCTCCACTTGTTGACCAATGGTCATCCAAAGGGGAACTAGACTGTGGGCTGAGGCAAGACCTGTTTGGGCCTGTGTCTCTGGTTTTACCATCCTTGTGGGAAAACCTCACCCAGCGGGGAAGACTCTCCCAATGGGGAGGTCTCGCTGGTCAGTTCCCCTCCTAGAGGTTCCCCTCAGTCCACAACTACCACCTGGGCAGGGCTAGCTCCAGGCAACGTTCCCAGGGGCCCGGACCTACCTCCTGGGCCTGGGAGCCCTGCCCTTCACAGACGAGTCTCCTTAGGTAGCCCCTCCTCAGAGAAGCTGCCTGCAGTCCTGGAACCTTCCCTCAGCCCCTCAGCTTGTCTCTGTGTAGCTCTTTCAACAAAAGGCGCCTAGGTCCCCAGACCGGACCATGCTTTGCACCTAATTGCCTGGCTATGCGACCCCTCCTCTGAGCAGCCACTTGGAGCCTCGTACATATGCTCCAACCCAGTGACCCGCCACTTGCCTCTTCCTCCAGGTAGCCACCCGGTGTTCTGTGTGGGCACTTGGAGATCAAGCAACTCACTGCGCACCTCCACCTCCTCAGGACAGCCCCCACCCCTGTTTTTCAGGAGGTTGCTGAGTCCAAATAGCTCGCCGCCCAGCTCTTCCTCTGGCAGCCACAGGAGCCCCGGAAGGTTGCTCCGAAACCAAGGGTTGTGCTGTGCGGCCTCCTCTGCAAAGTTCCCCGTTGTCCGTGTTTACCGCTCCTGCGGGGGGAGGGGTTTCTCACCGGGCAACTCTACTTCACAAAGTTCCCTGCAATCCAGGGCTACCGCCCCATCCGGGACACCTCCCCAACGGGAGATACTCACCCGGCGGCTTTGAGTTGGTCCCAAGTCACTCACTATCTCCTCTTTTGAATCCTGAGTCCTGGAGCAACATGAAATGCAGCTGCCCTCTAGTTCGCCATCTTGAAAAAAACCCCAAAGTTTTTTCTTCTATGCAAAATTGCATCGGAATTTTCTGGAAGGAATGTGAAGATAGAGACCCCCCAGAGCCTATCTTATACCTAGAGAGGAGCATGAATTTATACATTTTTAACAAGTTCCCGTGTGACTCGATAGTGTTGATCAGGTGAAATATCTTCAAAGTGAGCTCCCTTACCTGCAGGTTTATGCCTTTCTACAAGAGAATGGCTTTGGGGGTTAAAAAAAAAAAAATCTTAAATTCTTAGCTCAAAGTTTTCTTCCGGTTGGGGATATAGCTCATCTGGTAGAGTGCTTGCCTCATATGCCCAAGATCCTGAGTTCAATCCCTAGCACCACAAAGAAAAAAAAAAAGTTTTCTCACTCTTTAGATTCTTTAGATCCCACTCCTAATAGACTTTCTCTAAATTTACGTTTTTGTTTGCTTGTTTGTTTGTTTTTGTCTTTTTGGTACCCCAGATTGAAACTCAGGGACACTTAACCACTGAACCAGATCCCCAGCGCTTTTTATAGAGATAGGGTGTTGCTGAGTTGCTTAGGGTCTCATTTAGTTGCTGAATAAGTTGACTTTGAGCTTATTTGAGATCCTCTTGTCTCAGCATCCTGAGCTGCTGTGACCACAAGTGTATGCCACCATGCGAAAGAATTGATTTCACATTCTGTTCAACTAGAATCCCTGTCCAAAGCCCTCCTAGTACAAAATGAACATTAACCAAGGAGAATCATTTTTCTTCAAGTAATTAAGCAATGTTTATATTCATTGTGTCAATGCCATGCTAATATTACCGATTTTAGATTTTAGATTTTATTACCTCCCTATAATTCCATGGTTGTGTCCGTCTAGGATTGAACAGAAAGAGAAGTTCCATTGACTGATTTTGAAGGTAACACAAGCTAAAGCTGCTAATTACTTTTAAAGTTAATCATCTTGTCTTAATGGAGAGATGACCGGAAGAATGTACCTATATATACTTTGTCTAGCATATGCTTCTTAGTAAATATCTTTGGAATATAAATTTGTAGAGTAATAAAAAAGGAAAATGAGTCTAAATTCAATTGGGCTCTAGGATTGCAGTTGCTACTAAAAAGATGTACTTTTGGCAAATTCTTGTATTTTCCTTTTTTATGCTCAAATATTTACATATTTTCCTCAATTTGTTTTATTTTCTTAATATTTTTGGCAGATGTAAAGTCACCACTATTCATTTAACAGATAAGAATTTATGCTTAATTTAAAGAAATTAGCAGGGACTAGCTCCTCTGGATCTTGTGTTTTCAGACAGCTACTTAAAAAAAGTGAAGGAATGTTTTTGAGACATCAATGAGAGGCTTTAATTAAATAAATTTAATTAGCATAAGGCTCAGTGCATTATAGGTGAGAAGGAAGCACTTGTGATGCAATTAAGTGCATATACTCTTGGTTTTCACTTCTCTAGAGGTACAGGAAATGCACACACATTGCCTGCACACACACAAATGCACAACCATGTTTTATATGGTTATGTGGCCATATAAGTTATGGGTTAAGAAATAAATGTTGTAAAATAAAATATTTTATGATTACATAAAGAGTAAATTATGTTGTTAAACTCAATTCCACAGCCTCATATCAGGGAAAGTGTTCAGAAGAAATAGGCATTTGAATATATTATTCCCATAAAACTGCCTTATTATTTAGACGTAGCAAAAACTGTGTTACACACCAATGATTTGTTAATGATATGTATCGATCTATTGTTTATTCATTAGGAAACATTTTAATTTAACTGTTTTATTCAAATAAGTTTCTCAGTGCATCAGTGAAAAAGACCCATTGCAAAGGCTTATAGAAGAAAAGCTACATGTTAACTAAGATGCTGGAGTTTTAAGTTCTGCTTTTCAAAATGAATCTAAGGTTTGGTTATTCATTAATTGCAAACATTACTTCATGCATTTTGGATAAAAGTGATAACAGATTTTAGAATGTAAGAACCTAGGAGTTATTTTTATTTGTTTCTTAATTTGAAGGCATTACTCTTAAAAGGAAATGAGAGATACTCCTGTTTTTCTTTTGCACACAACCAGCTTTTCACCCTCTGAGGCTAGCCTGTGTAGTTTGTTCTGACCCTGACTGCTTCTTTAAATATCAGTATGTTACTCAACTTTGCATGTCCCAGTTTTTCAGAACTATAAAATAGGAAACAAAATGCTGACCTCATGAGCTATTGTGATAATTAGCTGAATTAATGTCAGTAAAGAGCATCAAAAGATGAATGCCTACCATAATGCCCACCACATGTATTTGTATTTGTTACTATTGTCCCTAATTACCAGTGTCCCAGGTGGTATTTTTGTTGTTGCTATTGTTTTGAGTGTAATCATTACACTTACTTCAAATTTAAATATACTTGCATTTTGAGTGATAAAATTTCTAGCTCTCACAATTGTCAAAACAACAACAACAACAACAAAAGCTGAATTTCCTTTTTGCAACATAGAACACATTTGAAAAAAACAGTGAAATACAAAAATGCATTAAAGAATTAAAATTGTTACACTATTGTTTTAATATAATTTATCCAAGGGAATAAATGAGATCATGAGCATTTCCTTAAGACAAAAAGTCCTATATAAATTTAAGATGACGTAATTACCTACGCTCCTAATTTCCATCTTAACAATAATTTTCATTGAGGAGATTTTCAAATAAGTATATATGAAACCTTTCATACTTATATCAACTAATACACTAATTAGCAGCAGCATGGTTTTCCATCAAATATGAACACATTTTTTGCATGTGCCTACTCTGTAGAGAGAAGAGACAAAGCCCTAATTTGTAGAATTTACGTCCTGGTGGGGTGGTAATATAAGCAATAACATATTAAGAGAGAAAGCTTTAGTATTACTATCTGCTCTATAATAATAGTATTGTACAATGTTATAAGGAATAACAGAGGAAAAGGATGGAAGCATGGTTTTAGCTAGTGTGTTCAGAGAAAGCCTCTTTGGAGACCTGAAAGATAAATTAGTTTTATGAAGACCTAGTAGGAGAACCATTCAAGATACAGCCATAACAGGGTTAAATACCAGGGAATGTTTAAGGAGTAGAATAAAGACCAATGGGAGGGAAGCCTCATGACTGACTGAGAGAGAGGTGGAAAAGGGATCAGAGAGGTAGGCATCAGTGAGAGCAAGGAGGACCTTCTGAAACCTTAATAAGTAGATACACTGAGTTCGATTTGTGGTGGGAAGCCACTGGAGAGTTCTAAGAAGTGGAGTTTGTTCTGTGATTCTTGTTCTCCATAGTTAGAAACAGAAGAATACCAGGAATCCTATGAGAGCCCACCTTATTAAAATCCCATCTGTCAAATTCTAATATATTTATAATTTTAATGGGCACTAATCATATTTTCAAGGCATTATACATTCAGTAGTTATCTTGTAAATCATTGGGTTTTTATGCCACTGTCAACATTTAGACTCAGAGGTACAGGTGTGGGAATAAAAGTTTAGTAGAAGAATCGTCCTGCACATCTCTAATCAGCCACTGTTCATAATTAGCTAAGCAACTATTCACACAGGTACCTTCATGCTGCTTTTCTCTCTAGGCCTGCAAACCCCAGTGGAAGCTTGTTGCATTTATTGAGTAGTAAATTAACAACACAGTGCTTCAAGCAACAACATATATTAGAATTCTGTTACAATTTCAGACCTTCTGCCTTCCCTGCTGCAATTCGCTGGCAATGGAGCAAATTTACAAACTGTATGCTGAGATAGTTTTGTCAGCCTGGCAAATCATGTTAGTTTTTCCCATTTTGGGTAGAAATGATGAGTCTTTTTAAATACAAATCTTTAAAAAGTGAACAGTACAAATTGTACAAAAACTAATCCTATAATACTTTATGTAGGCAATACTTGATCATTTCCTTTTATAACAAAAGTCATTCCTACTTCAAATGTTCTAATTCCCTTAAAGTTCCATTCAATATACTTTCTGAGAAACATCAATTGTGGCAGAAAGCAGTCTTTCAAAGGGACCTATTTGATGAGGCTTAAATGGATAACAACACTCACATACTTCCACTAATACTATACAGGGGAAGAAATTCACATTGTAAAAGACAGGACTGTGCTTAATCCAAGTAACATCCAGTGAGTCATTTACAGAATAAGAACAACTGGGGATATGACAACTCTAAGCTAATTGAACATAGGAAAAAAATTGGCCACAGGCAACCTCCTGATAGGGCATTAAAACATATCAAAGGAAATAATAAAAATTAAATCAAGAATAAAGACTCATTTTAAATTTGAAAGCAAATGATGAGACTTATAATTTAAAAACTGATATCTGCTAATATTAATTCATCCTAGAGAGACTCTGACTAAACTAGAGCAATAAAAAAATTGTTCTGTTTCTTTTATATTGGGGTGGGGGCTGCCTAAAGACATTGTCCTTTTAATAATTGTGTTTTTGATTTTGTTGTGCTGTGAATTCACCTTGTAATGAAGGAAAGGACCCAATTGTTACATGTGGTTCAAGATCCTCAATCACACACAGAGGTAAAAAGGTCTTTCTTGATATTTTTGCTCAAATGTTGCAACAATTATGTCATAAGTATGATTAGGTACTATTTATTTCCTGACATTTAATTGTGCCACTCTAACAGGATACAAACCAACAAACCATACTTTTTCTGACATTCAGAATAAAGAAAAATTGTTTTTTTCTGTAAACACTGTTAAACATACAAACCCTAAAGTAGATTATTAATTCAAAATAATTATAGCTGACCAAATACAACTAGACCTCAGTTTACATCTGCACATGACTACATATTTTAGAAATCAATAAGATTTGAAGTTTCTTTTGTGTCTGTAGGGTTATATTTATTTTACTAACTGAACAAAAATATTGCATCTTTTGTAAGTTTTGAAAATATTTTAGCCAAATGCAATGGCACTTGTCTGTAATCCCAGTGGCTTTGGAGACTGAGGCATGAAGTGCCTAAATTCAGTCAGCCTCAGCAACTTAGTGAGGCCCCAAGATATTTAACAAGACCCTGTCTCTAAATAAAAAAATAAAAAGAACTGGCAATGTTGCTCTATGGTAAAATACCTCTGGATTCAATCCCTAATCCCTAGTACAGGAAAAAAAAAAAAAAAAGGAAGTTCATTTACAAGCCATGGAAATTGGATAAACTTTGCTTTACTTTTCTGAGGTCCAATTCCTGTATGAAAGGCAAACTAAGTCTACTTTATTAAGTAGCTTTCCTTGGAAAGGCATCATTATGAACTGGTTCTCTATTTGTTTCCATCTAAGACACCATGGAAACTAGTTTACTATAAATGCCATGAGAACAGGGAATTCCTGCTGCATTCTCAGTACAATTTACTCAACTAAAATTGAGAATACTAAAATTTTATGCTTGAGAAGTTTCCTGCTTACTGCTTATCATTACATCTGTATATTTGTCCACAGTTTTACACTAGAGAGTAATATTTTTAAAAATTAAATTTTGTGCAAAGAGATCTTCTATTAAAGGTATTATTTTGGGGAAAAATTAAATGTAAGATTATGCTGAAACTATTCTTTGAATGAATTATTTTGGATAATGAAAGTAGGCATATACCTATAACCAGTACTGTTTAATTAAGAGATTATCCCAAGTTTGTAATTGTTGTTCATGCATATTTTGTCATTTATATACTACATAATGACACAGAAGACTTGATATTTAATGTTTGCTCTATTTATGTATAACAAAATTTGATATTAAAAAAACTAGAAAGAGAACAATGTTAATTGTGTAGCCTGCGCATTGGCCATTTTTGCCTGTAGAAAAATTAACAGGCTAAAATGATGGTTTCATATTTATGAACATTTAGTAACTGGATGTCCATTTTCATGTTTAAATGTTACAAATTCTTAAGAAGAAAAAATATAGTGTCCACTTTTTGGTATGCTTATATTTTACAAAATTGAAACTTCAGCAGTATTACCACAGACATATGACTTTGGAAATATCTCTAGGACTTTCCGTTGCTTACCACATTTATGTGTTTTAGATTTTAGGTATGCTTTTCCAGTCTCTCAATGATGTTCCACATTATAAACAATTTTATAAGATAAACATGGCATAAAATCTCCAAAACAATTGGGAAAACATTACCAATTTCTAAAAAATGATATAAAATTCAAAATAAATTGCAATGAAAAAGTTGGTAGGTTTAATCTAGGTTAAAGAGAACTCAGAGACTTCAAGAGAGTATGAAATATGTAATTCACAATTATTTAATTTTAAAATAACAATAATGTTATTTCACTTGTGGACCTTTGACTTAATTTACCTCAATCAGAAAAATAATTACTTTTTTTATGTACCAGAAATTGAACTCATGGGTGCTCAACACTGAGCCACATTCCCAGCCCTTTTTCATATTTTATTTAGAGACAGGGTCTCATTGAGTTGCTTAGGGTCTTGCTAAATTGCGGAGCCTGGCTTTGAACTCAGTGTCCCCTCCCTCAGCCTCCTGAGCCCTTGGGATTACAGGCTAACACCACAGCACCTGATGAAAACAATTACTTTTGTTCACATTTGTTACACAACTTAAAAAGTAATATACTATTCGTTTTTAAAGAAATTCCACTTTGTGTTTAGTTATTAGTTTTGGAAATGTTTTAGAACTATATATTTAAATAGTGGTCATTTTGTCCTAGGTCACTTTCAATTAAAAAACTATTCCATTTGCTATTCTTCATACTTCTCATATTTGTGGGTTTTTTAAAATATTATATTTCCTATCCACCAAATGAACATTTTACTTTAACACTGTTCATTAAAGTATAAAATATGATAAAACAATTTTGTCAAATAATCATATTTATGAAAAAATATATGGAGAAGAGTTTAAATGTATATAGTTCACTGACCCCAGAAAACACAGAAAGTAAATCTGTATTTGCTAGGATGAGAAAAAGTGTAAAGCAAATATTTTGTAAAAGCAACCATAAAATTTAAAAGACAAAGATATTCTTAAAAATTGTATGCACTAGACAAGCCATCCAATTTATTTTCTAATTATCTGTTGTTTAGACAATGCTGATAGTTACTAAAATGTTGCACATTCTTTAAAAAACACAGGACACATGGTCAAAATTATTGTTTTAGGTGTGCTTTATAAAACAATCATAAAGTATTTTTTTAGTGTAGAGTTGGTAAGTTTATGCTGCTTTAGGCAGGCAAATCACCCAAATTTAAGAATGATTCCAAAGTTATATCATGACATAGTTTTCCAGAGAAAAAATGACTTATTGGAAATATTTATTCATTTAATAATAAAGTCAAGATACCCTAACTGCCAAGGTAAAAGTGCTTATATTACATTTCGTATTAGTGGATGATGTAAAAAGTTGACATTATTCATGGCATTGATAATTCTAAATAAAAAAGTAAACAGAAAAACTCAATTGAAGATATTTTATGTGTCCTGTTACATCATG
The DNA here is from genome assembly GCF_902686445.1 of Sciurus carolinensis. Lineage (NCBI taxonomy): Eukaryota > Metazoa > Chordata > Mammalia > Rodentia > Sciuridae > Sciurus > Sciurus carolinensis. The sequence continues at coordinate 89,901,279 of NC_062218.1, read as the reverse complement.
TGGTTGGGGATACATTTATTATCATATATGGTTTGGACATATACTTTACCAGATAAAAGCCATTATTTTAAGTATTGCAAAAAAACGCTCAAAAATTTTAAAGCTCAATAATTTGTTATGAATATTTGAAAATTAAAAGCTTAACTCATTCCTCCATTAAAAAATAGACAGTAGTGATGGTTTATAGGATATGTTAAAAAACAAAAGATCTAAATATATCATGGAATTATGGAGCCTTTCCCAATATTTAACTATAAATATTGGTTAAAGTCATTAATCTCTGACTAGAAATTTTGGATATATACATCATGTTAGCATATCATACACTTGTTAACAGTTTTCAGGGATAAAAATATCCTTATTTTGTGATCCAAGCCAAATATGCAGACTCATATGACAAAGCCAACAAGTATTTGCAGCTACACCTTAACCTGTAGTTGGAAGTTAGCAGAGTTAAATAATTATAGAGTGAGAATAGATGCTAACTGGATATAGAATCAGAAACTAAAATTTAACCCATCAAAATTGAAGCTTAATTCAGCAATCACCAACTGCAAAGTGATCATTTAGCATTCATTGGATAGACCACAAAATCCTTATAGAAAGTACAAAATCACTGAGCGTCCCAACTGCTTCCCCTCTCCATTTATCCAGGGCAAATATGCTCCAAGACTCTCCATGGAAGCATGCGACCATACTTTTACAGAACTCAGGAATACCATGTTCCTCTCATACACACATTGCTATGATAAAATCTGTGTCATAAATTAGATTGAGACTAAAAATAATGGCTACTACTAAAACAAACAATTATAACTGTATAACATAATGGAAGTTATCTAAATGTAAACTCTCTCATCTCAAAATATCTTGTATTTTCATGTTTTCATTTAAGGAAGAACTTTACAGCTTCTCTCTTGTGTATCAGAATTTCCAGCATTACTTCTTGGGCTTTGTTGACATTTTAAGCTACTTAAGCACAATGTAGAACTGTGATACCACTACAGTTGATCTGATAACTGAGATGAGTTCTAAGTGACTAACTGGTGGGTAGTGTATAGCATGAATCCACTAGACAAAGTGAGGATTTACATACAGGGAAGGAAGGCGTAGGACAGAAGGAGATTTCATCATGCTATTCAGAAGGGTGTGCAAATTCAAATTTATGAATTTTTGGAAGGTTCATTTTAATATTTTCAGACAATAATTGACTACAGGTAACTAAAATTGTGAAAAATGAAACTTTAAATAATGATAGACTACTATATTATTATCATAATATTAACACAAATGATTTTATGCATGCATAAAAACTAGTTTTTAGTAATAAAATTTACCTAGAGTGGTATTGAACTCCACTTCTGTGTTGAAGAACATTGTATTGATCTCAGTTACAGAATTTTGGGAAAAAATTTATCTAAATGTGCTAGTGGAAAAAAAAAAGATTTTAAAAAATTGGTCTGTAATATTGTACATTATTAATAATGCAGTAGTTATAATTAATATTTCCCACCTATACCCATTTAATTGGACTCTATCATTATAGTTGTATTTTGCCTTAAATCCAACTGTTACTTTGTACATAGTATGCCTGCACACATATAGAGAACATGTAGAAGGCAATTGATTTTCCTAAATAGAAGACTAACTCACAGAATGACTACAATAACTTCCCAGAAATTACATTGTAGACCTGTATTTTTTAAAAATCATATTTTTGTTTAAGATAGAAAGGGATTTTAGCTTTACTATAATAGAGTATTACTCAGCCTTAAAGAAGAATGACTTTATGACATTTGCTGGCAAATGGATGGATCTGGAGACCATCATGCTAAGTGAAATAAGCCAGTCCCCAAAAGTCAAAGGTTGAATGTTTTCTCTGATATGTGGAAGTGGGTGGGGTGAGGAGAAGACTAGAAGTTCAATAGATTAGACAATGGGAGATGGAAGGAAAGGAGGACGGATAGGTAAAGGAAAGACAGTGGAATGAATCTGACATAATTTTTTCATGCACAGGTAAGAAAACATCACAGTGAATATCATCATCATGTACATTCATAAAAATGGAATGCTAACTAGAATAATAAATTCCATACTTGAATAATTATATCAAAATGAATTCTGCTGTCATGTATAACTAAAAAGAACCAATAAATAAAAAAAAGTTATTTTGTAAACTTGGACACAATACCATCATTGAACACACAAAAAATGCCCACGCACAGTGGTATATTATCTGCATTTATTATCATATTTAGCAAAATTATATGACATATATAATTGTTATTTTAATTTTCTAGCTGAAAAAACTGAGGAAATTGAAAGTAAGATTTAAACATAACTGATTTTACTACTGAGTTGTCTTAGATAAAATGCAATATTGTATACAATACCATCTTGGCACTCACAGCATTATGATTTTAATTACATATAGACCAATATTTTAATAGATATAATGATGAAGATTCCTAAAAGAGGATAATTAGAATAAATGTCAAAGTTAAAGTTCTCTCATTCATCACCTTACCATTCTTTCTACATAATAACTCTTTGTGTATGTATCCACCTAAATACAGAGTGACATATAATTTCTGTGCATAGTTTTGTCTTCTATTAGCTTTGTTAATGGTGCTATGTTGTAATAAGATATAACATATCATTTTTTCACCCAGTAAGCTTTGAGAATCATGAGGATCTTACATGAGATGATCACTCCCATACTAAGAACAAAATATCCTTTATAAGATGTAAAATCACTATTTTGAAAAATTCAGTGTATATTCCATGCTATATACATACACACAGACTATATTCCATACTTCATCAGACCCTACACATGAGAGAACAAACTCAGGATGGTTTTTGTCCTTGTCAGAACTGCACAGGATGACGAACCTACCAGGGAGTGGATGAAGAGACATGAGTCAGATTGTATCCAACAATACATGGATTGTCATGAAAGAGCAAAGTCAGGGTCATCCTAAGAAGGCACTGCACCTATCATTATGGATTATTCTTTATTGTGTGTGGTGGTGATGAGGCTGGAGTGCTGAAAAAATCCAATTAGACCCCAGCTCTAAAATGGTTCTAGTCAATATTTAAAGAACAAGAAGGAAAGCTGTGTAACTGTAGACTTCTATGCATAAAATACTGTAGAATGACAAGAGCACTAAGACACGCTTCTAAAGAACTACAAGTCTCTACGCAGCACAGGGTTCTAGTCCTACAGCAGCTAGGAAAGGGGCAATAGACCTGAAGATACACCAGGCATAGATTAAGCAGAAGACAGAACTGTAGAACAGATCTCCCACAGAAAACCCAAAACACCTAGCAATAAAGCTGTGGGAAAATATGAGATGTGATATTTTATTTGTTAAAATATTTTTTTAAAGTATAAAACACCTTACTTGTATCAAGCTGGTTAAAACTGCAAAGTATGTATAGACAACACTGAATGTTGGTATAAATGTGAAGCAACTGGAACTCCTACACAATTCTGTTCAGCTTGTAAGTTACTATACCTTCTTTGGATTGTGTTTGGCAGTTTCCAATTGAGCTAAACATATGTTTAACATATGATTAGGAAATTATAACACTAGATATTTATCATCAGCAAGAACCAAAATGTTTGTCCACAAAATTATTTACACGTGAATCTTAATGGCAGCATAATTCATAGTAACTAATATTGGAAACAACTCACATATCAAAAAGAATAAATTAAAATAGTGTGTTGGACTGGGGCAATAGCTCAGTGGTAGAGCACTTGTCTAGCATGTGTGAGGGACTGGGTTTGATCCTCAGCACCACACACACACAAAAATAAAGGTATTGTGTTCACCTACAACTAAAAATTATTTTAAAGATAAATAAAATACTGTGTTGTATTTATGCAATGGAGTATTTTCAGCACTAAAATAATAAAAATAAATCACTGATACACACAATAGCAACATTATTGAAACTCAAAAACATTATTTTGAGTAAAGTTAGTCAGACACAGAAAAGTACATATTATATAATTCTACTTATATCAAACCTAAGAACAGGCAAAACTCATGTGTAACATTAGAAATATAAAATAATTAATTTAGGGAAAAAAGAGAGAACTGATTAGAAAAGTGCCTGATTGCAATTTGGGGGATGATGGAAATTTCTGTCTCTTGATTTGAGTGGTGGTTATAGGTGAATATTTAATTGATAAATATTCTTGAATGAACATCTTTTTTGGATTATTTTATGTTAATGTGACAATAGTAAAAAAAAGAATTACAAATTCCACTTGGAAATGTGATATTTTGCAAAATCATATAATGTTTAAGATGTAATTCTTACAGTGTTGTCAATTTGTGATATTTTCTGATATAAAAATTTAATCTTGCCAAAAGGGAGCTGTTTTCCCTCTAAGACTCATGAATATACTAATATTTAAAACTAAGCTATTTTTTTCCTACCCTCAATTATTTCAAGAAACAGGAGAGCTCAGATGAATTCTTATCACCATTAAGTAAACAGAGAATAATCTAGGGTAAAATGCTAAAATATTGTCTTTTTTATTAAGGAATATTTGTTCTTATTTAATTGAATTTGTTATGTATTTAATAGGATAGTTGCCCATATTTTATGTAAACTCTTTTCTTAGGAAAGATGTTGCATTTGTAGAATGTCATGGGTTCCCATTCAGCTATATAGGGTTTAACTTATTCTAGTTCCTCATACTGAAAATGATTACAATAAACAGATTACCTTAAGGGAAAAAACTTAATCGTTCGTAAAACACACATCTATTGATCGTCTTACTAAGATTTGGGAAACATAAGTTTCATTCCAAGGATGAAAGAAATAAAATAAAGATATGAAGGGATAAAGCATTTTGATATTTTTCTCATTTCATTTTGCTTTTTCCCTGCATGTGATTTTAATTATGTGGATTAAGCTGAGGACAAAGAAGGATTAAATTCTAAGAGCAAAATGAGGAAATGGAATCTAAAGGACACAGAAAGCAGAGTTTGGAAAAGCAAATCAGAAACCAAAGGTTAAGAATACAAGCATTCCTGTATTAGTAATATGAGATCTCTCTAAGTTTAAGTTTCCACCTAAACTGTTCCCTCTGGAAATAGGAAGTAGTCACCAGTACAGGTGAGGCTCTTGAAGAGAGCACCTCTCATATACAGATATTTCCCATATGGACAGTTGATTTGCAAATCAAAACTTTCTAAGTAAGACATTGGTAGGACACTTTTTCTCCTCAGTAATCTGTCCAATGAATATGAAGATTTTTCCTGTGTTTATTTGGCATACAATATCAGTTTATTAAAATTCTTAAATAATGTTAAACTGATAACTACCAAGTCATCTTTAAGATTTGTGGATTCTAAAGTATTTTCCTAAAAGTCATCCTAATTTTAAGTTAAAAGTCAATGTGATTGTTAACTTTGACAAGTTCATCTTACTTAGGATAAATTGATTTTTCTTTATGAAAATAATTTTGAATATAGTTCTACTTGATTCAAGAGCCATTATAACCAGGAAATTTGATCAAAACATTGTCGTTGACATGTCTCATCTTATGAAATTGTTTTCAAATCTGCCAATTATTTGAATGAATAATGATTGACCTAGGAAATTGTAATTGGAAAGAGCTATAACTTTATGAATGAAAAGATACACACATGCATATTATGAATACTGAGGCTTTTGAATGTTATCAGTCAGGTAGATTTAAAGAAATATGTGTTTTTAATTTTACTAAACCTAATTTTAACATAGACTCAAAACCTCAACATTAAATTAGAATAAGACAAGAACACTTCTATAAATGGAATCTAAGTTTCCTATTCCACTATTGGAAAATATCAAAAGTACTCAATATGAAGCTGTAGAATTAGAAATAAAAAAATAGATAGTTATAAAGTTATAAAGAATTAGAGAATATCCCCCAAAATTACAAGTACTCATTATTTTCAGAATCCTATTTTCAAAAAGACAGACAGGAAGAATTTGTAAGCTCAATTCGCATTGTAAAAAACAAAAAATTCAGGTTGGATGATTAAGCGTATGATTTCAGAAAATCAACAAACATTACGATCACTCCAAATCGGTATTAAAAATTAAGATCTATACAGTAAGTAATAAACATTTTCTAAAGTTAGAATCTCTTTCATCCCTATTTATTCATGGTCATTATATTTCTAGCATAATTTCCAATTAAGTGAAGATAAAATCTAATTTGTTTCTATGGATTTTACATGCATTATCAGGAGTAAGATTTTTAGTTTGAGGAAGGGCTTTTAAAAGCCTAGGGAGGTCCTATAGAACAATTTTCCATGCTAAGCCATGAAATTCTACATTCTTGAGGTTTTTTTCATGCAATGTCCTTGGGCATTTTCAGCCAGGATTTTCAACAAATGGAGTGTCCCAACATGTGCTATGAATACAAGAGTAGGTTTACAGGATGATTTTAAGCAAAACATAAAACAGGTTAATGTAAATTTTATTGTACAATTAGTATATTGGATATGGTTTCAAGTATATTATTTTCTAGGTCTAAGCCAAAACAGGTAATGATAAAAAGCATCACTAGCATTACATGGAAATATTACTTGAACAATGATAAAATTCCTAGGTGATCTGGAAAAATAAATAAGGAAGTGACAGTAAAAGAACTAGATTCGGTATTTTGCTAAATTCTGAGATTTCCTGATGCTTCTAACTTTTCTACAGTTTGTCTTGGTTTTTAGTCTACACTTTGTCTTGGTTTTTACGTGAAGGTGTTCTATTTTATTCTCCTCGTACTTGGCCGAAGCAATGTTCTCTCCCATTCCCAGAGTAGATATTCAGTAAATAGCAGTTTATTTCAGTTAATTATGTGTATTCAAAAAGTTAAAAACACTTCTCCAGATGTATCCTTGATTTGAAAAATATCTAATTTTATTGGTTTTACAAAGGGGCAATTTTACATAATTGATGGCCTGAATGGAATGTTACATTTCAAAAGTTCTCATATCAATGAACTAAATGAAAATGTGTCCTCACAGCAATCAATTAAATGTTCAGTCACAAAGCAGAAACAATACTGTTCCATTTAAAACCCCATTGGTAAATTCTGACAGGGTTTTCATGGTTTGGAATAACTAAATCATCTTGGAAAGTCTTCATGAATTCATATCTGTATGAGGCAAACAAAAAGGGTGGCAAAATATTTTAAATTTTACATTGTTTTAGAAATTACTAATTACATGGGTAATGATATTTGTTGACTTCAAACAAACTTACATTATATTCTTAGAGTTCTATTTTAAGTTGTTTATTTATAACTCAGGACATATACTTCAGTGGAAATAATATTTGTTCAATTCTCTGCTTAGCTTTTAAATGCTGATGAGCTGCAATGTAGTGAAAACAGAACGGTAATACTGATGGCCTGAATTCTGAATCCTAGGATAAAAGGACAATGAAAAGCCAAAAAAGAAGCAGATGAGAAGGAAATGAGAGGGAGGAGGGTATGAAAAATGGTGGAATGGGACAGACATCATTACCCTATGTACATATACGAATGGTATGAATCTACATTATGTACAACCATAGAAACGAAATGATGTACCTTATTTGTGTTCAATGAATAAAAATGCAGTCTGTAAAAAAAATTAAAAGCTAAATAAAGAAGAACAATTTAAAAAAAAGAAAAAGAAGCAGAGATTCCTTATTTTTCTGAGGACAGGTTGAATATTAAGTAAAGTTGTGGAATCATTTCTATTGTTCTTATTGCTGATCAGATCTGTTCTTCTCCCTCTCAGTATCTTCTTAATCAGTTTTCTTCCTTTGAGATTTTGCATCTTGTTCTTTCCTAAGGCACCCATCATGTGCTCTAGTCAACCACTCTGCCCAACTTCCCAACCTGTTTCATAGTCTAAATCATTGCATTCTACATGGTTACAGCTCCTGTCAATTAAAAATGCCTTTTTAGCTATAATTTTGGAAAATATAATTTATTTCACACTAATAAAAATAAAGTGAGATTGCTTTGATATTTTAAGACATTTTTTAGAAAGATAAATTTTTAAAATTTATAGTGATTGTATTTGTAGGCAGTTCTCCCTTGAAATTGACTCTTGAATTTTCCTACACTAAGGCTAATGATCCTACGGGTTAGTTTTGTTTTATTTGCATTCCAGTTCCTTTGGCCTTTCCTTTTCCTCCCACAAAGAGCTTTGTTGGCCAAAGCTTCATGAACTTTTGTGGCTTGGGAAGGATCAGAGGAATAGTGGGCTAAGAAGAGGCAACAGAAGAAATGGTATGAGCCAGTGAGTCAAAGACATTTAGAGAGCTAGCCTGTGCACACACACAAATGCAAAAATACAGACACACATTTTTAAGGAACTGTCTTTTGCAATTATGGGGATTGTTAACTCTGAAATCTGCCACTGGTGAAGCAGGAAGGCTAGGAATCCGAGTGACGTGTCATCAGGATTCTGAAGGCAGTCTGGAGGCAGCATTCTTCTCCTCAAAGGACCTCAGTCTTATTCTGGTAAGGCCTTCATCCAGTTGGATAAGACCCATACACATTATGGAAGGAAGTTAATCTGCTCTACTCAGAATATACCACTTAAACATTAATTTCATCTAAAAATACTTTCCCATTAATATCTAGGTTGATTTTGACCAAATATCTGGGTCCTGTGGCCTAGCCATGTTGACACACAAAATTAACCATCACATTCTAGACTAATAGGATTATAAAAATGATGTTTTCGGTTTAAGTATATTTAAATGTAAACATAATTGCTCCTATTTTAAAGTAAAAAATAGTACCATTACATGGAATAATTTATATAGTTAGATGTTATAAAGTTAAAAATATAAGAGAGAAAATTACATCTTTTAAACATAGGACTAGTTTCTTTTAATAGCAAATGATAAGTATTGTTTATATTTTAATGACTTTTATTTAAAAATTACCAACTCACCTGTGAATTTGATAGAATTCTGTACATCATTCACTCTGTATATAATATATATTGAGTAGAAATTCACATAATAATTAGTAAGAGGTTAAAAATAATTTTTTTTTGTACTTGGAATTAAACCCAGGGACACCTAACCACTGAGTCACATCCCCAATCTTTTTATTTTTATTTTGAGACAGGGTCTCACTGTGTTGTTTAGGACCTCAATAAGAGGCTGAGGCTGGTATTGAACTTGTGATTCTCCTGCCTCAGCCTCCCAAGTCGCTGGGATTGCAAGTGTGCACCACTGCACCTGACTTAAAAGAAAACCCTTGAAGCGATCCTTGCAGTTACTTTTTATCTGAAGGGATGAGTACATGAGAAGAGCGTATTTAGATTTTGCAACTGGGAAAAATTCAAGGCATTTATGCAAATTTTCCTCTGAAGATAATGAAAAAAAAATTTCCTCATGTGGGATCTGAATTCCTGCTTTTAGTAATTTGACAGCATAGTTGATTTACATAGTACATAAACTTTTTACCTACTATATGCATATACTACCGTCACCATCATGTCATTTCTCCATCAACAATAAATGGCAATTGTGAGGTGTAAAAGACACATGGATTTTTTTAAAAATCTAAACCACAAAGCAAACGAAAATGCTGAAAACTATTGTTGACTGGTACTGTAATATGCACTCATACTATACTAAAATATGTAGTCACATTTCAAGTTTAATGAAGTTTCTTTCTTTAACAGATTATAATAACAAAAGATGCTGGTTTTTAAATGAAATATTCTTATCTCTCTATCTATGGCTGTACGAACCACTCCTTTATGGTTATTATAATGCTGAGCAATGATAAAGTCACATATATACATAATGAATACAAATGAAAGGTAATAGTTAGCTAAATATTATGTGCCACATAGTTGTATGAAGCACTAATTTAGAAATTTCTAGCAACCAAAGGGAATATCAATGAGGAATAACCTAGAGCAAGAAAGAATCAGTTTGATGAATTGGGCTATATTAAAGAAGTTCCAAGACTTTTTCTTTTTTCAACTCTTGCAATAAAATAGACAAAACTTTCATGTGAGAAAGTAATATTTTACTCTTGGAAAAATGAAAACTTCGAACCTTTTCCTTAAGGGAAGAACTTTGCATTTAAACCATTGGCTCTTTAGAGACGTTTTCAGGATGAAAAAAATCAAAAGATTCATTTTACTTGGAGCATTAAAAAAGATGAAACACATGGGGCTCCTGGTATTTCTCTCATTTAAGTTTAGTGTCATGATGGTTTGATAGGGCTTGAACATTCATTTAAAAAGATATGCCAAGTAATTAAAAATATTGCAGGTAAGTTGAACATTTGACCTATTTGCTTATTTTAAGCTCTGCCTCGGGATCACTCCTATTCCACATTGTGGGCTATTCTACAGAAGTTATAGGCCATGCATATATTTTAGCATGATGAATGTTGGTATTAAAAGGCTACAGTGTGTCCCATCTGAGGCAGCATTTTATATCCACGTGGAAACTCAGTGTGAGATTGAGGTTTACGGCAGCACGCTAAGGAATCAAGAAAAGTCATACTCTAAAGTATGAATATTCAGAAGGAACAGCATATAAATGTACCACGTTTTCAACAACATTGCTAAAACAGGATTATAATATATATTGCAAAATTGTAGATTTTCATTTAGATAGCAATGTTTGCTCAACTTTAGGCTATAACTCACTCATTTATTTATATATTCATCTATTCATTTATTCCACATGTATTTATTGAGCATCACTTATGTTTCCAAGATCTCCTCAAGTCCTGGGATACAGTGGTGAACTAAACAACAATTTCCAATTGTTGTTTTAGTAATGAGAGACAAAATTAGCTAAATACATACAATATATGGTGCCTCTGTGTTAGCTTTCTGTCACTGAAGTGAAGAACTTGAAATGATTAACTTGTAAGGAGAAAAGGCTTGTTTGGCTCATTATCTTGGTGGTTTCTGACTATGACTGATTGCACCTTTTGGCTTTGGGCCTCTGGCAATGCAGCACGGAGCAAAATTCCTTCACGAAGAACCAGGGAGTGAAAGAGAGAGAGGAAAGGGACCATGATATCACAATTACCTACTAACTAGTGACCTCCCACAACCCCACCTGTTAAAGGTTCTGTCACTCCCAGAAATGCCTCCTGGTGATAAAGTTTCTGACAAATGGGTCTCTGGGGACATTTAGGATCTAAATTGTAGCAGTTTGGGGTGTTCAACAATAAAGTGTGCTGGAAGTAGAGTGTGATGAATGGGAAGGGTGAGAGGTAATTTTAGCAATCCCTGTTATCAAAAGTCTCAGTTAACTGGTGCTATTTAAGAAAAGGCCAAAGGATGAGAAGAGAGAGCTTGTTAAGAGAAGAAAATTTGGGGTAAAGAGATAAACAAGTACAAAGAACCTGGATTTGGATGTAATTTATAAATTTGACAAACAGCAAAGAGGGTTTGTTGCTAGAGTGGAAATGGATTTAGAGAAGGGCCTAGACCTTTCAGGCCTTGAGGGCTACAAGAGCTTTGACTTTTCCTCTGAGTGATATTGGAAGGCACTGTAGGACTTGATTGAAGATGATATGACTGAGGTTTTAGAAGAAGCATCTGGGCTTTTGTGCTAAGAACCCTTTGTACATGGGCAAGGAAAGCAGATAGACTGCATGAAGGACTTTCCCAATAATCCGGATAAGAAATGATAGTGACAGATTAGTAGTCAACATCAGGTCAATGTTAAATATATTTTGATTGTAGAGCAAATCCACACAAGAAGATCACCTGCCCCTCCCAGATGGACAGAGGTCTTGGCTTCTACCTAGGGTTATCAAAAAAAAAAAAAAAAAAAAAAAAAAGAAAGAATACAGATAACCAATTAAATATAATTTTATAACAGTGTTGAATAACTTTTACTATAAGGATATTCCATAGAATTTAATGCCCATGCCAATGGGTCATGTGATAAACTCTCAACTTTTACTAAAAAACTGTTTTTATTCAAATTTCAAATTGAATTTGCCATTCTATAACTTCAGATGCTTAATCTGAAGACCCTGCTTCTGTTCTTTAGCCAGCTACATTTTTTTTTTACTTGCATCCTTTTGTTCAGAGTGTTCCTATCTTTCCCCAGACGCAAATGAGTTCCCTCTATTGACTTCTACTCACTAGTAGCAATGGAGTTTTGACTGGACCCTGGGAGCTGCGGAGTTTGCTATCCCTGCCAGTAGACTAGGGTTTTTGTTACAATGAGGTACTGTTCTGAGGGAGTGGGTTTGGCTTTCAATCATTCTTGTCCAAGTAGCCAAGCACTTTCTGCATTCCTGTATCATATAGAAAGTCTCTCATTCTCTGCCCTGCCTCCAGTCCTTGTGAACATCTTTTGGAGCACAGTAAATTTGCCTTGAATTTGGAGTTTTAGACTATTAACTTCCCAACTTGTCTTTGAAATTAGTTAATGCTTTTGGCTAATTTTTTCATACCTTTTGTATGGACCAACACTTTTTTCCATTATCTTTCATAGCTAACAAACTTCCTGTGTGTCATCTCTTCTAGTAGTGATGTCACCTTTTCAAGTCCAGATTATGTGGTTATTTTATGACATCATATCTCTAATGGGTTCAAATAAAGTTATGATTTTGCCGATTATTTGGCCTTTTTTTCATTATTAAAATGGAAGCAATGCTTTTTTGCAATTCTTCCATAGTAAGTGAAATAAGACCATAAAAACCTTCAAAATTTAGGCCTATAATCTTACTCCTATTTTTATCTTTTCTTAGACTTCCAAGAAGTCTAGAGAAATGGGAAAGTTTATTTTATAGTTACCAATGAAAATACATAGAGTGATGTGCCATTAAAAAGAGCACACATCTAGAGAATTAAAATTTAGGCAAGTAGAAAAATAAAAAAAACACAAGCTTCATAAACCTTACTCTGCCTTGGCTTTGCCTTGTGTTTTTGCTCCCATTCAGCCTATTGTATTGCTGGAAACATTCAAGAAAGCAGGTGACAGGTATCTAGTATAGTATTAATCTTTTCAGGCTCTTAACTTCTATCCAGCAGTGCTTTTCTTTATCACTTATTGATTCTCTCCTTGTAGAAGTATTTTAAACTCGTTTATGCCTACTTCTCAAACTCCTATTACAATGTCATTTTCAATACCATTCTTTTCTTAGAGAGAGGTGTCTCACCTAATTTATTGAGGAGGGAGGTCATTTGGCATAAACTTCCTCAGTTTCTCTAGTCTTCAAATATAATTCACCTTTGTATTCACTGACTGTTGTTTCCTGTTCTGACTTGGTTTATTTAGGTAACTCCTTAGTCTATATTTGCATCCTCAAGCATTCTGCCAAGTGTTTGTTCTGCATTTTGAAATCTTTACCGAATATCACCACCTAAATATTTTCAAATACCACTGATATAAAAACTGAGTCAATTTTTTCCCTAATAGAATTTATTCTTTGATCCTTGTGAGTTTAATGGGGTATTTTATGTTTTCTGTGTTCTAGATTTGCAGATTAGTTTTGATTCTTTTCTCTTTCTCTCTCATTCTGCACATGGTTTTTAAATATACAAATATTTATCTGACAGTGTATGCTTGGCAAAATGATAGGAGTTCAGTCAATGACATAAATCTCTACTCATGAAATATGGTCTAGGAGACAAATATATTAAACTCATTGATCTCAAATAATATTATACCTATTAGGTCCTTTCTAACTGAACTGAGATGAAATCTCAGTGTAGTTTTATTTTGTATCTCCCTAATTTCTAAGGATGTTGAATTTTTTTTTTTCAAATATTTATTGGATCTTTATATTTATCCTTTTGAAAAATGTTTGTTTAGATAATTTCTCCACTGGTATGTGTGTGTGTGTGTGTGTGTGTGTTTTAATTCTCTGTTTTAAACTTTAATTTCATTTATTTGTTTTTGTGTAGTGCTGGGGATTGAACCCAGTGCCTCACACGGGCTAGGCAAGTGCTCTACCACTGAGCTACAACCCCAGCCCTTGAGTTCTTTATATAGTATGGATATTAATTCCCCTTCAGAGGTGTAGCTGGCAAAGATTTACTCCCTTCTATAGTATCTCTCTTCATGCTTTTAGTTATTTCCTTTTCTGAGTAGAAGTTTTTAAATTTGATACTGTCCTACTCATTGATTCTTTTTTATTTCTTGAGCTTTAGGAGTCTGATTAAGGAAGTCAGTGACTGCAACATTTTGGAAGTGTTGACCCTCTTATCTTTTGGCAGTTGCCGTGTTTCTGCTCCAATTTCTAGGTCTTTGATCTACTTAGAGTTGATTTTTGTGCAGTTTGAGAAATAGGGATCTAGTTTTATTTTTTAGTATTCTAAGAACCAGTTATTTAAAAAGACAATTTTTCCCCCAATGTGTTTTTGGCATCTTTGTCAAGGATCAGACACTGTATTTTTGTGGATTGGATGTCTTTTATTCCATTCATCTTCAGTACAAATAACAGTAATTCCTGGTGAAGTTGTGGGGCAAAAGTACACTCATGCATTGTTGGTAGAAATATAAATTTGTACGACCATTTTGAAAAGCAATGTAGAGATTCTTCAAAAGAACAAGACCCAACTATATCACCCCTTGTTATTTAGCCAAAAGAACTAAAATCAGCATACTATAGTGATACATGAATGCCAATGTTTATTGTAGCACAATCTACAATAGTTAAATTATGGAACCAGCCCAGATACCTGACAACAAACCAATGGATGAAGAAAATGTGGTATTTATACACAATGGAGTTTTACTCAGTGTCACAAAAGAATGAAATCTTGTCATTTGATGATAAATGGATAGAATTGGAGAAACTCATGCTAACTGAAATAAGTCAGACTCATAAAGACAAAGGTCAAATATTTTTTTCTTATAGACATAACCTGGATAGAAATAAGTAATAGAAAAGTTTCAGGGGGGATCTCATGAAAATATAAGGGAGAAAGAGTGTAACAGAGGAAGCAGAGGGAGGAGGGGTGGAAAAAGGGAATAACTGAAGAATGAAATTGAACAAAATATACTATTTGCATGCATTGATATATCACAGTGAATTCCATTTTTATGTATAAACATAAAGTGTCAATTAAAAAAATAAATAAATACAAGGATATCCGGTAAAGTACAGGAACTAAATCAGCAGAAAGGAGGAGGGGAGGGAAACCAAGAGTGTACTGGGGATTGAAATGGACCAAATTATGTTCATTTATGAATATGTTAAAAGGAATCTCACTATTATATATAAAATACATGTAATACATTTTATATATAAAATAGCACTTTCTTAGTTAGAAACAAAAAAAAAATCAGAAAATGCAAAGCCTCTTCTAGTTCACACAGTTACAATTTGAATGTATGCCTGAATACATCTTTCTTTTATCTAAATGATTAGTTTTTCCCCACAAAGCCTATTACGATATAGTAGGAATATTGCATTAAATTTCAAATTAGAACTCTAAACTTCCCAGTAAACAGAAACAGAATTATAGAATTAAAACCTATTCTGTTTTCTTACTGGACTTTGATTATTTTTCTTGGAATATCTTGAACTGAGCCTATTGAAATATTTGATCATGGCATTTCTTTCACCTGAAATGCCTTCTCTCACTCTTTTTAGTTATTGAAATTTTGAATCTTTCAAGGATCATATTTTGAGGTCTTTCATTTATGAACCTCTTTACCTCCTATGATACATTTATTATTTTAGTTTTGAATTTGTAAAAATTTTCCAGTTTAGTTTTTAAATTATTACACATAAAATTCACTTTTTAGTGTACAATCCTATGAATTTTAACATTACCATTTAGACTATAAAAAGTAACTTTCTTGTATATTTGTGATTGATCTTTGTCCTTATAACCATATTCTCAGTTCTGTCTTCCATTCCTTATATCATTGCTGTTATTATTTTTCCTATCTAATCACCAAATGTACTGTTATTATTTTAAACAAATAGTTTTGTGAAATCAATTAAGAATTTTAGAAAATGAAATATTTTGTTTTATTTTTTTCATCTCTCTCAAGGCACTTCTTTTTTTTTTTAATTCAAGTTAATTCTAACAACAAAAATATTGCTCAGCATTTTCCTGAAAAAGAACTATTTTTTTCTTCCTTCGCTTTATGAAGATAATCTCACTAGATACAGAATTTTAGGTCATTTTTATCTCATGATTTGTCATGAAATAATAATATTTTAAATAATATTTTAAATCTTTCATTCCACTTTTTTCTTGCCAGTGTGGTTCTTGAAGAAAAATCTGATATAATTCTTAATTTTTTCCCCAAACTTGCTTCATTGAAGATTTTCTTTTGTCTTTGATTGTTGCAGTTTGTTGCCTAATTATTTATTTATTTATTTATTTATTTTGCATTTACCCTGCTTCATGTTTTCTGAACTTCCTGGATCTGTGGTATGTTGTTTACCATTAATTTTTTATTGGTCAGCTGTTATTGGTTCAATCTGTTTCTCTTTTCTCTTTGTCTTTGTCTTTTTCTCTGGTATTCTCAGTATATGGATGTTAGACCTCTGAAATAATCCAACCATTCTTGAATATTCCATTATGTGTTTTGGAG
Organism: Sciurus carolinensis; assembly: GCF_902686445.1. NCBI lineage: Eukaryota > Metazoa > Chordata > Mammalia > Rodentia > Sciuridae > Sciurus > Sciurus carolinensis. The sequence goes on along the minus strand of NC_062218.1, from coordinate 89,884,707 downwards.
AATTTTCCATTTGCTTTCTCTGTGTGAGAAATTTCTTTTCATATTTCTTTAGTCACTCTGATTTTTGCTGTGCTCTGTCTGGTCTCATTGTGAACCTATCAAAGGTAGTATTTAATTTTTTTATTTTTTTTTAGTTTCTTGCATTTTCAGGGTTCCAACTATCTTTTCATATTATTTTCTGTCCTTGAATGTTATTTTTAGATCCAGTAGCATATTAATCATAGTCATTTTAGATTTCTTGCTTCTAAATCCCAAGTCTCTACCGTGTCTGATTCTAGATGTTTGCTGTGTTTTATCAAATTTTGCTTCTCTTGCCTTTTTAGCATGACTCGTAATCTTTATTCCAAAGGGAATGTAATTCATCACGTGATGCTATTGTTTGAATATGATTTGCTTTCTAAAAACTCATGTTGAAATTTTGCTCTCAATGTAATGGTTGCTGTTGAGGGTTGGAAGAACCTAGAGGAGGGGTTTGCATAATGCGGGCTCCTCCCTCAAAATGACAAAGGAGTAATGTCACTCTCATGGTACTGGATTAATTCTCCCAGGACTAACCCTCATTGTAATGAGTTCTTGTTTTTATGGGAGTGGATTAGTACCTGGGAAAGCATGTTTTTATAATGGCATGCTGCCTGTCGCTTGTGTTTTATACTCCACATTCACTGGCTTGTCCTTCCATTTTTCCACCATGTTATATGCAACCTGATCTTCACCAGAAGACATGCAGATGTCAACTGTATTCTTGGACTTCCAGCTGCTAGAAGCAGAAGGCAAAATACATTTCTGTCTTTTATGAATTATCCAGTATGTGGTATTTTATAATAGCAACAGAAAGCAGACTAAGACAATAAGAACTGGATTAAATTGACTCTTTATTAGGTTTTCTATGTATCTGTCTAGGCTTTTAAATATTCCATGTAATACTTACTGTAGCAGAGGGTCAGAAGCTTAGATTTCCTCTAATGATCTCAATTCTATGTCTTGCATTTTCTTTACAATTTTTTAGAAACTTTTTCGTAAATACTTTACAACTCGCAGTTCTCTCTGTTATAATCCACTGCTACTATACTAGAGCCATGTCAATATGTTTGCAAAATATTGAGGAGGAAAAGCAACTATAATTGTATGAATGCTATTTTTTGTGTGTGTGTCAGGTTGGACTGTGAGCATTAGATGCCTTTCTTAGTATTGTCATTGCTGTTTCCCCCCCCCCTCCTCCTCCTCCATCTTTCCCATGCAATATGTGAAAGCTACAAGGTACTGGCGTTGTCTAATTGCTCTTTCCTTACATCAGAGAAGTTCTCATAAAATATTTTTCCTTGTCCTCTATATTTGTTATGGAGAATTTAATACTCTGTGCTTGTTTGAAAGTTAGTATGCACCCCAACACACCCTCCCCTGGTGGATATTTTCCGATCTTTGCCGTGAGAATTTGGTAGACTTCTAGAGGGAAGACTTAGGAAAGTGTGGGGCCTTTGCTAAGACAGGGCCCCAGAAGTGTTAACTTTCAAAGCAGTCACATCAGTGTTCAGTAATTTGTCAATTGCTGTTCAAGAGTTCCTACTTGTTACTGGATACAGTGACTCCTGACCTTCCTAAGTTATGAATTTTCAGTGTTTGCCTGTGTCTCCAGTTTTTGGTGTGGTGATTTCCCATGTGACTTTGATTATATAATGAATCTGCCAAGATTTTCTCATTACCAATTTGTTCAAGTTCATTACTACTGTGAATATGGAAGTGAGGCATCCAAGTCCTTTGCATATTGGAAAAGAAGCTGGAAGTGTCTCCTAGAGATTTGAATGCCTAATTTTGTATTTGTCTTGAAAAGTTTGGTATGTTATGTGGCATAGAAAACAATATATGTTTTTTCTATATCACACCTCGTGCCACTTGCGGCACACCTCAGTGTGTTGAAATGTGCAGTCAGGGCATTGTCTTCGTTTCTCTACTTCTTAGTGAAGTCCCAAAGCTGACATGATGTCTTGCTCATAGAAGCACATCAATTTATACAGCTTTCACAACAAATATTTATAGGAGACAAGCTCCCATCACACATAAATATAAATGTTTAAATAAGCACCATTTTTTCAATTTTGAACATTTTGTCTGTTCAAAAGTAGTTTCAGATATTTAGTTTGAGATATATTCTTAAGTTTAAAATGATTCAGACTCTGAGTACTAAGCAGAACTCTTATTGACATACAATGTGTATTATATAAGATTCGTCTTTAGTTCCCTAGTTTAATATAAGGTCAGCAGTGTTTTAGAACTATGCTGTTTTTCTTTACTTGATCTTTGCCTTTTCTTGAACCAAATCTACCTTAACAGATAGGATTTTAGAAGATTTCCCCAAGAGAGTTACTTTAAGCTATTTAAGCTGCCATCAGCTCCTGATTTAGCATTTTTAATAAACTTCCTAGGGCAAAGGATTAATTTCCCTGGACCCTCTTTATCCTTGATGTAGAAGTATAATGTTCAATCGAGGATGGATCATTGTTCGCCTGCTGTCTTCCCTGCATGTTTATGAATTAGTAGATACAAGTTCAGGGAAGGAAAGAAAGCCAGGACAAAAATGAAAGTATTCCCAATCCTTAAACTTTGTTGCTAAATAAAAACAGAAACTAATACATATGAATACAAATACAATTACTTTGCCACATTAAAGTAAGCACATTAAAGAAACATATGTCTACTGAGGCTGTTTATAGCCAAATAATTTGCGTTAAATTGCCAGCATGTTTATTGATCCTTATCTAAAACTCATCTAAAAACAGAAGTTCTACGGTCTTAGCAAAACAGTGATTCACACAATGACCTGGAATTTGGGGAATATTGCATTATCAGAGTCACTTGGATTAGTAAATCAGTTTTCAATGGTTCCTTAACACTGTAGGTGTAAGACCAAGAAAACACATATTGTTTCCACTTCAGGTATGTATACATTAATATTCAAAATTCAATTATTTCAAAGCATCTCTCTTATTTTATGAGATTCCTTAAACTCAGTTTTAGGCCCATATAAAATCTTCTCAAGTGAAGTAGTAACTATGTGGAGAATCATGTAAAAACCAGATAGAGAAGTAAGAAATGTTAGCAAAGGACATACCAGTTAAGGGTACTGTTTGTTAAAATTAAACTACTTTGGTGGTTGCTCATAATATCTGATGTAACTTGTTTATGACAAAAACAGGATATATTCTATTTTCTTGCACAGAATATCCTGCCACAGTATCATGAACAAAACACAAACCAGATGCATTTGCAAGTCTCTTCTTAAGGCTAATTAATGGTGATTCTGATCACACATGTGTCACTTTGCCATCCCTTCTTATTAAGGGGACCATAAAATTTATTATCCTAATGAAAGACATTTGAGTATAAAAGATGGTATTTACTAGATATGAAACTGAAACAACAGGCTTAATTTGACACTATTCCAGGAAATCAAGACATATTTTATAAAATAATAATGAATTTCAGATTTATAGTTAAATGATTTGTTTCAACTCTTCCAAAATTATCAGCATTTACTACGCTAAATTCATGTGTTCATGAAATAATAGTATGAGTCATCTTAAAATGGAGGTAAGCTTTAAAAATAATACAAAAGTCATCTTTTTGAAAACAAATTGGTGCTAAAGCCTAAGCATTTAAACGCAAATTTAAAATATTCAATTAAGGTTTTTCTGTTGCTGCTGCTGTTGCTGAAAACAATGTAATTTGCACTTTAAAACTCCCTTATCCAAAGATTTTCAAAACTTAAAAACTTATATCTTGACTGGCTAGTAGCTTGCCAAAGGAACAATTTTAGTAGGTTGTGAAAATATATTATTATATATTTTTCTTTTAATTTTTTAATTAATAACTGCTATGGTCTTACCATAAGTGTCCTATCAAAATTTGTATTTAAAAATTCTAACTCCCAAGGGGGAATATAATTTTAATAATTAAATGGAATTAATAATGATTAATAGTTATAATCATAATAATGCTTATAATCAGTTAATAATGTTAGTAATTAGTATTAATACTACTGACAGTCCCTGACTTAGGAAATTCAATTTATGATTTTTCAACTTGACAATGGTATAGAAGTGATATGCATTCAGCAGATATCATACTTCAAATATTTCATTTTGATCTTTTTCCAGGCTAGGATGTACAGTATGATTCTTTCCCCGTGATGCTCAGTGGAAACAGCTATCTGTAGTCCCCTGTCAGCCATGTATTCACAAATGTGGGCAATTTACACTGTATGGTATCCCATGTTGCTGAGCTATGATGTAAGACAGAGCATTAAGTACATAGCCAACTTATGATACTTTTAGTTTACTGTGGGTTTATTGGCAGGTAATCCCATTGTAAGTTGAGAAGCAGCTGTATTTTTGCATAGAATTGAATAGTTATTTTTTTCTACCATTTAAAATTGCCTTTTATTTCATGTTTAAAAAAATTCTTTGGCATGTTTATTGTGTTTTGTTTTATAATATGTTTGAGAAGGATATATTAAAATTCAATGTTTTTTTCCCTCATGAAGTAAAGTTTCAAGGATAGTAACAATTTTTAAAAACTCATATGAAAACTCTCAGTTTTATTCTATGATGCAAGATTTGTTGAGTCCTTCATAACTGAAAAATGTGACAGATTTTGAAGGAGGTGCATATAAAAATAACATTGCATATAATTGAAGGATGATCATTAGGTCCTATTAGGGAAGAATAATGACATGGAAAGGAGAGAAGGATGAGTGGACAGTGGTCTCCATACTTGGTGTAATCATGTGTCAACATCACTACTGTTGGCATGTATTACGAGGCCACTATCTCTAAAGATATTACAAAATTTACCCTACATAACCCGAAAGACAATTCTGAATGAAAACAGAAAACTAAATAAAGATGGTCTTGATTTTTCTAGAACTGATTTTCCAAAGTGAACTGCCTCCTTTCCCCCTGATTATTTCCTCAATCACCACCACTGGGTCTACAATCATTACAGTGAGAGTTTCCTCCAAAAAGCCCATCTTCACTGGTAGGTCGTAGACTAGATATGAATGTACTTTCCCCAGCAGAAGACAGTCTTCCTAATCTTATAGAATTTATACTGATGTAATCCATGACTATTACTTATGTATTGTGGTTTTTTCCCAAAACACTAGGATTTCAACAAAAAATTGTATTTCTTTCAAACACATTCCCTAAAAATAGGAATGAAGTTTTTTTAAAAATAGTACAGCTGAGAGTAAGGAAACAGTTATATTCCTGCTAATCTAAAGCATATTCTTACACCTGAAAAGACATTTTAAAAAATTAAAGTCAACTTTTGTGCTACTTTGTTAAAATTGCCCTCACAATGGGATACCAACTTCCTGCAGTAAAAATTTTAAAGTGTTTTGTGCTGTGAAGAATATTTAATTATGTGATTATCTTTCATGATGTGTGTAGTTAATTGTCTTTACGTCAAATGTAAATGATTTTGAACAATAAAAGTGAATGAGTAATGTTCTGGCTGTGAGCAACAGATGTCATGTGGATTTTGATTTCTTAGTCATTTATAAATATTTCCTTTCAAGTCTAGAAAAGCAATTAGTTAAGATTATAGACTAATAGTCATTCAATCTAGTTTAAGAAAAAAAAGCAATATGAATCAAGGAATTGCAGAACATTACCTAGGAAACAAATATTTCACGTAATTTGTGTTCCTTAAAAATATCAAAATATAATTTGTAGGAAAAAGTACATAACCTAGTTGTCATTCTCTGAATTGAAGTTCATAATGCAAATCTCTTAAAGTTTTATCCCACTGTCATATACAAGCCACTGTCTTTCTCTGCTTCTGATCAGTGTCTCCTAGGGTCTTTTGCACATAATGGAAAATGTCTGTGAGAATCAGCAAAATATGGTGAGTTTTTTAATTTCTTCACAATTTTTGTTGCCTGGGAGACATCCATTCCCTTTCCTTTTAACATCAGAATAATTTTCTTAGTAGTACTTATTCACCACCTTCCAGTCCACATAATTTTGACTGCAAATTTGGATCCAGGGATATCCACATAAATGAAGATCCTGATATTAAGAATGTCACATTTGTCTCTCACAGTAGAATTTGCACAGGGATGATTAAATTTCTTGACAGAGTTGATAAATGCAACTTCTTGAAAGTTTACTTGAGTAATAAAAAGTTAAGAACACCCCAAAATAAGATACTCCGGCATATTAACTATTTTGATTAAAGCCACTTGAAAAACAGTAAAACTTCTTTCAGTTTCTTAAATGTTGGAGATGAAATTCCCACATGAAAGAAACCTTCCCTATACCAGAAGGAAAGCACTGCTCCTGCCTGAAGGACAGGTGCTTGAACCCAACACACCTACAAACAAACCTTTTAAAACTAACCCTTGTCTCCTGACTCATCTCACTACTTAATTAGCCACTCTAGACCAAGCCCTTTTATTTTGTTCTATTTTTACAGTTTGCTGCTTGTTGTCCAATTCAGAGTAAATATTCAACTTCTTTGAGTCTTAATTTTTTTTTTATGAAAGATCCTAGGTCATGTAAAAGTGGCATTAAATAAATTTGTATACTTTTATTGTGGGGATCTCTCTTCTATCAATGTAATTCTCAGGTCCAGGATTAGAACATGAGAGGCTAGAGGGAAAGTTTGCCTGGAAGGACAATGACAATGACTAGAGGGAGGCAGATCCTCTTTTGCACCGGAGTTGCTAAAGTGATGGGCAAAGATAGGTGCTCAGGGAGTCAGCAAGAGGAGTCACTTAGAAGAAAAGACAAAACAAAAGAAAACATTGCTGTGCAGTAAAAAAAATAAAATAAAATAAAGATGAATATTGATGAATATTTGCAGTGCTGGAGCCAGTCCTTGGTGACAAAGAGTGCCTCTTTGACCAAATGCTTGCCATGCTCCTCTGAGCCCTTTACAAGTGGACCTCCACCTCGGTCTATAAAATCTTTAACAAAACCTTAACAGAGTTTGTAGCAGCAGAAAGTTTTATCCCTGGAATGACTCTAGCTCCTTTGAAGTGCCCACCTGAGAAAACCTCAAGGCTACCAAAATATTCACTCTCTGTTCCAGTCAACACCAGAAGATAGGGTTCCTATCTCCCAGCCTGTCTGAGGGAACAGGCTGGAACTTCTGTGTATACCAATTAGTGAAACCAGAGGAGTTTCCCATGGATTGATCCTGCTTTCCTACTTTTTGTTATTTCCACTGTCTTTGCTCTACACAGTCACTGTTCACCCAACTCTCTATTCTCTCATTCTCCCTTTAAGATCTTCAGTTAGCACTGTAAAAATTGAAGTTGGGTTCAGTTCAAATTGGACTGTTTTCCTTATTGCAAAATCACTGTACTGATTCAAATCTGTCCTTATTTTCTGTAAATAGTGTCCAGGTGGGCTTATTGTTCAGTCTTATTGTTTGTGGTAGCCAATAACCTGATACATACACTGACTTCAAATTTCTCTTCCAAGGGGACCAGGTAGATTGAGATACTTTAAATTGTGGAGGTTGACAGAGAAAATACAATATTTTCCAGGATTTTAAAAAATTATTTATCTTTATTATTTATTTATTTGTGGTACTGGGAATGGTAAGGCCCAGGGGTGCCCAGAGTGCTTTATCATTAAGCTCCATCACCTGCCTTTTTTAAAAAAAAAAAATTATTTGTTCTATTTGTTGTACATGAGAGTAGAATGCATTTACACATTTTGATAGGTCATACATAAATGGAATGTGACTCTCATTTTTCTGATTGTACATATTGTGAGATCGCATTGGTCATTTCCAAGATGTTTAAGAACAATTGAAAGCTATGACTTGTCTTTTCAAAATCGCAACTGTTTTAAGTGAGATTTTCCTCCTTCTATGAAATGTTTCTCATTCAGTGGGGACCTCAAGATTCTGACCTCCTTTGCTTTATTTCTCCTTCTCTCTCCCCTTTTTTTCTATTCTTTTCCCTCTCCCTCTTTTCCTCCCTCCCTCTCTGCCTTCCACCTACCCATCACTCTCTCTCCTTCTTTCCTCCCTTCTATCAGCCTCTCTCTCTTTCTTTTCCTTCTTTCCTCCCCACTGGCTTGATTTGTTTCTTTTACACAGAAAACAAATATCTGTCTATGCATTTATACAAAGAAAAATGTCTCTTTTTGGATGATACCAGGTGCAATAAAATGAAGAAATTTTTAGTAATAAATTTATACCCACAGTTATATTTGGAGAAAGCCAAAAAGGACTAGTTGAATCTAATCTTTATAAAGATTGAATCTAATCTTTTTAAAAATAGTATGTTCCGTGTAGGTTTAACTGTAGAGAAAAGAGAAGGATCAGAGGTTGAGAAGAGGAACAAGTAGAGAAATAAACATAGGTTATAAAATACAAAATTAAAATCTTTAATGGTGTCAACAGAAGTTGGAAAGGCAAAATGATAAGGAAGACAGCAAGGAAAATCATTTGCTATGGGGGCATTTTGCATCCCAGTAGACAAACAATTGTTTATAATTGTTTTTAAATTGAAGCCGAAGTGAGAAAATGCTGAGTGCAGAAGAGGGAGGACGTGGGGTGATTTGGCCAAGGCAACTCCTGTTCTGCTTCTCTGGGCACACTGTTTTTGTTTTATCCTCTTTGGAGAGTAAACCCCAACCTTCTGCTCAAATTAAATTTCTATCTCATGGAGAGAAATAGAACTGTGGGGTTTGAGAGCGTCACAAAATTACTCTCAACTAATTCTCTGTCTCACTTGGTGCTTTGACGTCAGCCACACCTGTTGTTTTCATGGTCTGCTTTTGTTGGATTAAGCAACTTATTTATTGCTGTCCTTCTCCTTCAGATATTTATGTTGTAGGTATTATTTTTATGCCTTTGGTAGTCACTATCACATTAAAAGGGATCCATGAAAGAGGGTTCTGTTAAAGTAGTGAGGTAGAACTACTACAAAACTAGAAATATGTGTGAAAAAGATTATGTATTATATATTACTAATAAATAAGAGAATTTCAAAAGTTTTCATTTTTAGTTTGCTTTGATTGGTTTCTTTTACTTCTTCAATGGTTTTTCATTTTTCTGGTCTCCATGTAAACGTCACATTTAAGTTGAAGTTTTCCTTGATCACACCACTAAATCCATCTCTTGCAATCATACTGTATCATCACTTGCTAACAAACAACATTTTTACACTAATTTCCTAGAACTTATCTGAAATAATTCATTATATTTTCATATTCAATTTCTCCTACATATCTTGTTTAACACTGTATATCAAGCAAGTTGAAATATGCATAGTGGAAAGCACAAAGTAAGAACTTCATAGATATTTGATGGATGAAAGAATAAATGAATGAATGTAATGTCTTCCATCTTGAGGGTTTTGGTCTCCGGAAGTATGTAACCAAAACATAGTTAATTGCCATTGTTCACATTCCATGTGTGTATCTTGGCATAGACAAGGCATTTAAAATATGTTATTAATTTAATATCTGTGGAAAATAGTTCTATTGTCACTGTGGATGAAAATTAGGTATTAGACACCCATTTTTCTACTAAGGAAAACCTGTATGCACCAGAGATTTTGTGCTTAGAGCATTTTCTATGTGATCCTAATTCTGTAAATTATTTTTTTAAATACTGTGACTGACACATTAAGGAAAGAAAAGCACAGGCCAATATCCTGGACAAACATAGATACAAAAATTCTCAGTAAAATACTGGTAAATCACATACAAAATCACATTAAAAAGATAGTCCACCATGATCATGTGAGTTTCATCCCAGGATGCAAGGAAATCGAAAAATGTAATTCACCACATGTATAGATTTAAAGAAAAGAATTCACATGATTATTACAATAGATACAGAAAAAGTATTTGACAAAATACAGTAACCATTTATGATTAAAACACTAGGAAAAATAGGGATAGAAGGAACATACCTCAACAAAGTAAAAGCAATATATATTAAGCCCAAGGCCAACATCATTCTAAATGGAGAAAAACTGAAAGCATTCTCTCTAAAAACAGGAACAAGATGGGGATGCCCACTTTCACCACTTCTATTCGGCTTAGTACTTGAATCTCTAGCCAGAGCAATAGACCAAAGTTGGAAATTAAAGGAATACAAATAGGAAAAGAAGAGCTCAAAAAATCTGTTTACCAACAATGTGATCCTATATTTAGAAGACCCAGAAAATGTCTAGAACTCATAAATGAATTCAGAGAATAGCACAATACAAAATTAACATCCATAAATCAATTTCATTCCAATAATTCAATAATGAATCAGCTGAAAGAGAAGTTAGGAAAACCATAACATTCACGATAGCCTCAAAAATAAAATAAAATACTTTGGGAATCAATCTGAAAAAGAGAGGTGAAAGACTTCTAAAATGAAAATTATAGAACACTAACAAAAGAAGTTGAGGAAGACCTTAGAAGATTGAAATACCTCCCATGTTCTTAAATAGGCAGAATTAATATTGTCAAAATGACCATACTACCAAAAGCACTCTACAGATTCAGTGCAATTCCCATCAAAATTCCAAGGATGCTCTTCATAGAAATAGAAAAAGCAGTCACAACACTCATTGGAAAAAATAAGAAACCAAGAAGAGCCAAGTAGGGAAAAAAAGTGAAGTGGGAGACATCACAATAGCACATCTTAAATTATACTGCAGAGCAATAGTAACAAAAAAAGCATGATATTGGTACCAATATTGGCAAGACCGATGGGACAGAACAGAAGATAGAGACAAAACCACAAAAATACAGTTACCTCATACTAGACAAAGTTGCCAAAAATATACATTGAAGAAAAGAGAGCCTCTTCAACACATGGTGCTGGGAAAACTAGAAATCCATATGTAGCAAAACGAAATTAAACCCCTGTCTCTAACCCCGCATGAAACTCAAGTCAAAGCTGATTAAGGACCTAAGAATTAGACCAGAAAACGTACACCTACTAGAAGAAAATGTCAGCCCAATACTCCAATGTATCAGCTTGGGAACCAATTTCCGTAACAAGACTCCTAAAGTACAAGAAATAAAATCAAAATCAATAAGTGGGATAATATCAAACTAAAAATCTTCACAGCAAAGTAAACAATCAAGACTATGAAGAGAGAGTCTATAGAATGAGAGAAAATCTTTATCACCTGAGCCACAGATAGAGCATTAATCTTCAGGATATGTAAAAAAACTAAAAAATTTAATGCCAATGAAACAAACAACCCAGTCAATAAATGGGCAAAGGAACTGAACAGATACTTCACAGAAAAAGAAATATGAATGGTCAACAAATATATAAAAAAATTAAAGATCGCTTTAATTAGAGAAATGCAAATTAAAATTACACTGAGATTTCATCTCATACCAGGAAAAATGGCAAACATCAAGCATGGTGGTGCACTCCTGTAACCCCAGCAGCTCTGGAGGCTGAGGCAGGAAGACTGCAGGTTCAAAGCCAGACATAGCAACTTAGCAAGGTTGTAAGCCACCTAGTGAGTCCCTCTAACAAAATAAAAAATAGAAAAGACTGGAGATAAGTATGCCTCAGTGATAAAACACCTGAGTTCAATACCTGATACCAAAGAAATAAATAAATAATACAAGTAACATTGGCAAGGAGGTGGGGAAAAATGTACCATCATAAATTGTTGATGGGACTGCAAATTGGTGCAACCACTTTGGAAAACAGTATTGAGATTCCTCAAAAAAACTGGGAATAGAACCACCATTTGACCATCTCTCCCACTCCTTAATATATATTCAAAGCAGTTAACATCAGTATCCTACAGTGACACACCTTTATCAATGTTTATAGCAGCTTAGTTCACAGTAGCTAAGCTACAGAACCAACCTAGATGAATCGACAGATGAATGGATAAAGAAAATGTGGTATATATACACAATGGAGTATTTACTCAGCCGTAAAGAAGGATGACTTTATGACATTTGCCAGGACATGAATGGATCCTGAGAATATCATGCTAAGTGAAATAAGCCAGTCCCAAAGAGTCAAAGGTCAAATGTTTTCTCTGATATGTGGAAGCTAACCCACAATAAGGTTGGGAGGAGGAGTGGGGAGAATAGAAGTTTAGTAGATTAGACAATGGGGAATTGAGGGAAAGGAAAAAGGATAGATAAAGGAAAGACAGTGGAAAGAATCTGACATATTTTCCTATGTACTTATGTGAAAACAACACAGTAATCCCACCATCATGTATATCCACAAGAATATGGTCTTAGCTAGAAGAAGCTATAGTCTATGCTTGTGTAATTATATGAAAATGGATTCTATGATCATGTATAATTAAAAAGAACCAATAAATGAATGAAAAACAACACTGTCTCTGAGTTTCAATTAGAAAATATGTTTGGTCTTTGATAGATGATCTTGTCACTCTAATTTACATTGTTTTACGAGTTTTCTTTTCTTTCTTTCTTTTTTTGCTTTCAAGTATTCCAGAGCAATATGAGTTCTCTACTACATGAATGCAGAAGCACAATTATTCTTAGATGACCTTTATCTTCTCTTTAAAAGAATCAATGTTCTTCTATTTTAGTATTTGTGAATTGTTTTATATTATTGTATATTAATTATAAAAAAAAAGGTACCAAAAGAAATGTCCCTCAAAGGGTGAGAAAAGAAAAATTGAGAGCTTTAAAACATCAGAGCAAAATGCATATTTCATGTCATAGTGGTAAGTGCTGCATTATATTAGCAATTTAGCTATAGGATCAGTGACTTTTTTGTCCTTTATTGAATTTCCAATATCATAAGAAAGTTACTAATGTGATAAAAGTCTTAAAGTATTACTGACTTTCTATCATATTCTTGAACTGAATTTTTATAGTATTAGCAAAAACAGAGTTTCAGAATACCATATAAACTGACCAAAATGATAATAAAAAAAAACTTGAAAAATCAATAATACAGTTTATTCAGCTGATATATTTGAAGCTTCTCATATTTCATTTTCAGATCTTTCTCTTTTAGTGTCTTTTGCTCATTGATAAGAGTTGCAAAATCTCCACTTCCTTTGAAACATCTAGTCTTTAATAGATCATTTTGTTAAGAACAGAATATAAAAATTGGTGGTATTATTACCTATTAAAAAGAACATTAACAAGGTACCCATGACAAAATATTTTGCTTCTTATAAAGTAACTACTTTGGTTTATTTACTGATAAGTGCTCTTTATCTAAATATTTTTCTTGTGAATTGTGTGGGCCATTAAATGCTGAAAATGTGATTTGGAAAATAAGATAAAAAAGAGTTAAGCATTAAAAATTTTGATTTTAAGAAATTAAAAATAATCACTAAAGTTGTTTATACTCCAATAATTTATTTACTTCAAAATATAAATTGATTGAGTTAAAAACTAAAATGACTATTTTTCTTTAATCCCTTGGTTATTTCATGTTTCTTCCTTACTAAGTATAAATTATCATATTGATTGGTAATTGTCTCTGGATCCACCTCTTAATTATATTTATTTTCACTTTCTCTATACTCACACTATGTGTTTTAATTTTAAGACTGCATTAGAGCCTTATAATTCCCCATAGTTTTAAGTGTTGCATGGTGTATATTGAAAAAATGAGGACAGTGAGAATAGCCAAAATTTATATTATAGGAAACCTTAAATTAAGAACAGTCATTCCACACTTTTTTCCTTTTAACTTCATATAGTGACCACGCTGGACCTATAATTATAGTGTTATGTAGATTTATTTTTTCTTACTCGAGTAGAAGCTACATGTGAGAAAACTCTCTTAGAACCATGACTCTTACCATAACCCAACATGGCACTGGAAATACAGAATCCATTTAAATCACAACTCAAAAAGCAGTTAGAGTAAATCCAATCACTTATAGATGAAGATCACTGTTTTTCTCAGAAAACTGAATTTAATCTTTCTTAATTTTTTCTTAGATTTTTTTTTATTGGAAAAGCTGAAAGTTGTAATGTCAAATAAGTATCCTGGTAGAAATGTAAAATTCCATCATCATATCAATGATTTCCAGTCAAAAAGACCAGCTAGAAGACACCCAGAATCTAATCTGACTTGTTATTCATTGTGACCAGGAAGAGCACACACTATGGTGAATCACGAAGAGTGTCAGTACAGGGATGGTGGATGATCTGAAGGAGATTTAAAGGAAGTAAGCGTGCTCCTGTTAGAGTTAGGGTAATCTATGATTGGGTATTCTTTAAATCTTGCCTGTTAGGGTGAAAGACTAGACTGTGTAAAGATGGACTTTATTTAAAAGCAGTAATCACTTATACTAGGCACAGAGGGAGATATTTGTTAATTTCTGGGTTTGGTAAAGTTCATTTTTTGTCTGTTCATATGTGATTACATGACAGTCTTGTTAATGCTTTGATCCATCATAGGCAGAGTGATTTTGTCTGATGTTGATGTTCTTTGAAATTGTTTATGTTCCAGATAGGAACATTAAGATCTAGGTGTGAATGGTAATAATAACACTAAAGCCTAGCTGATATTACCAACAGAGTTTCTGATGGTCAGAGATCACTTTTCTTCTTCTCAATTATTAACATATTACTTAAATATATTTGCTAGCAATCAAAATGTTCATTAAATACATTTTTGTCCTTGTATCATAAAGAATGTGTAGAAAAGATTGCCCCATGTAGTTCTCTGGAATATTTTTTTTCTCTTTGATATGATACATACCATTGTATTTTTTTTTCAAAGTAACATATAACATACTTGATACTGACCTAATGAACCATTAGAAACAGAATGCAATTCAAATACCTATTTTTTATGGGAGTTTAGTCACTATATTCATAAATCTATTTAATTTTGCTCTCCATTTCACTAATATTTTGTCAGTGTTTCTCACAAAAATGCTAAAATACTTGAACACTGCTCTCCTAGTTCTAGAATGAGCTTATTTTCAAGTTCCACTACTATTCTAAGTTGATCTACAGAATTAGGAAACTGGAGGTTTATTTTTTATGTTCTAATCAAATCTTCCTGAAGAGAACCAGCTTTGAACTTTGTCAATGTGGGGATCACCTGTGGCCCCTCTCAGTTGAAGTACATTGCAGATGGAGGAAATTCATAATTATCTTGTAATTGTCAATTGTTAATTGTGAGTGAGTGTTTGACAAACCAAGTTCTGCAACAGGGAATCCTACGTGGGACATCACAGGCACTACATGAGTATTCCATCATTGCAGTCCTGCTTTGGAAAAATAGATTAAAGTTTCATGAATGTGAAATGTAAAACCATATTCCTAGAGCTCTCAGTGAAGAACCTTTTAACTAATTTAATAAAAATGCTCCTTTTTATGTTGCCTGAGGAATAAAGTCTCAGAAATTGATGAGACTCTGCCTAAAGGCAGAAGAATAGGCTGAGCCTTAGTGAGATTATCATTTCCACAAGTTTAGCCTCACAACCGCATTGGGGTGCCAATAGTAATTTTATTTGCTTTGTAAATCTAGAAAGAAACCTGAGCATTGTGCAGGTTGGAAGGCAGATATTGCCATGCAGTCTGGGCGCCTTAAAGTGCCTAACTTAATTCAGCAGGAATGGATGCTTTTCTCCCTTTTCTTTTCTTCTTCTTTTTTTCCTTCTTCCCACACCAACTTCCTTCCCACAATATTGCCAAGCCAGAGTAAAACAAAACTGTTCAGACAGAAGAGAGAATTTACAACTGATATTGAATAAAAAAAAAAAGTTAATTGGATATTTTCTATGTAAGGGCATTGCTGCAGTTGCTAGCTGTATTCTGGTCACAGAAGAAGCCATGTGTCTTTGAACATGATGATGTAGCCCCTATTACTGGTCAATTAAGAGATAACAACAGTGTGGCAGTAATTTGCCTTTCCATCTGCAGCAATCTGTCACTAACTCTAAAAGCCACTTATCCTGGGAAGACAACCCTAAAATAACCTAAAGAAATACGAATAAAATGCAACCAGCAAAGGAAGATTGGCAATAGTTGCCCGGCAACAATATCAAATTGACATTATTATGTTTTATTTTGAATGTTCTAAGAATTCTTTCTATTTTACATACAGGTTGAAGATCATTCTTTCCTCAAACTTACGGAGAATAATGAGAAAATGATCTTTTCACAAGTCTAGAATATTGGCAATCATTTGTATTTTATTATTCCTAAGAAAAATTTCAGATTGGAAGATAAAATAAATTCATAATTTCCCCAACTTATTTTATATTAAAACATAAAAACATGGGAAAAAACAGAGAAATATATTTTCAATAATATTTTGGCATACTTCTTTATTAGATCACCCCAGATATTTTCTAAGGAAATGAGTAGGTGTCATTTTTCTTACTAATCAATTGATGATGTGAATGACAAATGAACTAATTAATCAACATATATTGTTTTTCATAAAAGCCACATGGAATAGTACCATGACTATTTCCTTTTTATAGGTGAAGAAACTTTTAATAGGAGTGGTTTAATCTCTAAAGATCATACAACTAATACTTTAACACGATCTGTGCAATCTGTAAACTATTGTATAAACCAATAAGAATATTATCAATGCAGTCACCCACTTAACACAGGATAATTATATAGCTAATAATTCTACCAAATTTACACATAAATCATAAATTCCCAGTTGTCCCTGGATAATTATGGAGTTAATCTTCCTAACAAATATTTATGTGAATCGTAAATAAAGAAAAGTATTCAATCTCAGTGAATCATCAAGCCATACAATTTGTATCGTGGCACGCTTTCATTTATTTGCTTGAGAGTTTAAGTAGCAGTGTTAGTAAGTAAGAGGTCAACAATGAGGAAAAAGTAAAATAGTAGTGCTATTCTTAACAGTATGGTGAAAGTAGTTTCCTATTGCCATAGACTTTGATACATGTCGAGTCAAAGAATGACATTGCAGACTTATATGGCATTAATGTAATTGTTTTACTTGATGCAAAAAAAAATTGAAAACCATGTAACTCTCCTTATAATGACCTCAGAAACCAAAAACTCAAAAGAAAGAAAGAAAAAAGAAAGAAAGAAAGAAAGAAAGAAAAGAAAAGAAAGAAAGGAGGAGGCAGGGAGACAAATGGCTTTATTACTAGAACTTAAACTGTATTTTATAAGACATGCTGGGTAATTTTGTCTTCTTGATCCTCTCAGCATAAATATACAAGTATATGCAAACCACTTTCAGAAGAGAAGTAATTTACTATGTCTTCAATCTTTAAAATGTCTTTTGGATTGTAATAAAGAAGACTTTTCCTCTTAGGGTTTAGTATAATTTCCATATTCATTTTCAATAAGAAAAATGCCACTGAATTTTGAAAACAAACATCTATTCACTAATAAATTTGCTTGGAAATCTGACAGCTATAAAAGATAGAAGAAAGAGAACATTTAATAACAAGATTATATAATTCAAATTCTTCAACAATATTTCATACATTTCTTTTTACTATCAGCTTTACACACTTCATATTGCTTCAATGGTTGACAAATTCTCAGTATATTTTGCTGTAAGAAATTTGTTTTCAGTAATTTACAATTGACATTTAAAAACTATCATAGTGCTAGTCATTGATGCATATCAGAAGTTCTTTGTTTTATTTGCTGTAGATTCATGCATATGAGAACAGACTGTTAAATTTAAAATATCAAGTTTATAATTTTCCATCTCATCAAGTGACCTATCTTGAAGCAAAATTCCTTGTCAATGATATTTGATACATAAATTGATGAGAACATTTGTCAATTACTTTACTATGGGAATCAGGTTTCAATTTAACATTTAAAATATTTGTAATCTTTTCTAAAGTTCCAGTTTCATTTGAGAGATGGTTTTGGTTTTTATTTGAGAAGGAAAACTGAGTAATTATTTTAGAATTTTGAGTTTTTTTTAAATGCAATAATGGATCTGCAAATGCTGAAAATTACCTCCGAAAATGGACCCATATAAAGTACATTTTGCATAATAACAGAGAAAATAGGATTTGTTATTATTGGCTGGTGACAGTCATTCCTAAGGGATCTTCTTACATATGGGAAAGAAAGAATAATAGCTATATAATAAATTCTCTTTCACATTTTGGTAATGTCTTTTTGACCAGTTGATAGTAATTCATACATGGTAAATATTCTATTAAAATTTACAAATTTGAATTTACATTATTTTCTGAGAAGCTTCCTTTACCCAACAAATGGTATAATTAAAGTTTTCAAGGCACATAACAAATTTTTTCCCTTATATCAGACATGTTCAAATTTTTGAGATATACTTACCTGTGAAGATACTTTGCTGGTTAGTCAGACTATTGTCTACTTCCTGGGTGATTTTGTTCTGTACTAAGGATCACTTTTTGGTTGATTGGAGAGCAACCTAGCAGATCACCTATATGAAGACATAACTAATCTTAACCAAAAGAATGAGAGCTTTGATAAAAATTCTAACAATATTATTATTATACAATATTAACAAAGTAATATGTTCAAAGCAATACATTTCTATCCCAACAAATACTTGGTTTCAATACATTTGTGTATATTAAGGCAAAACAAAAAGGCACAATAATGTGTGTGTAACTTTTGTGTCACTTCTGTTAGCAATTCACATCCCCAAACCAATTCTGAAAAACATTTCTAAAGTTCATAAAATGTATAATAAAATAAAACTTAGAAATATCCTACACAGAGAAATACCCCACATAATTAAATTTATGTTCTCATTTGAAGTGTATGTTGATTTGACCTACTTAGAATTGAAGCTTAGGCTTGACACATTTTATCAAATTATTATATCAAATTATTTGCATTCGTAAATTTAGATTTACTACCTTTTCATGTGTGTGATTCTGGGGATCAAATTGTCACCTTATATATTAGGAAATACACATTCTACCACTGAGTTACACCCCAAATCCTTGATTACTTTATAAATGTCATTATAGATAAATAGAAATGATATATTCCTTTAAAAGTGATTTGTGAAATAACTTGGAATATTCATTACAGAAAAAAATTATAATGGTGCTCACATAAGGACAAACACACACTAACTTCAATTTCATTGGAAAGTCAAGAATCACAACTAAGGAATTAATGTGCTACCATAAAGTATCCATCAAGGTGCCTACAAAGACTATTAATACCAAATATGTTTGAATGAATATAGATGAACAGACTTTGTCAGAATGCACTAATAATTTTTTTACCTAACAGATAGAACTGATGGAGATGCCAGGAGGATCTTTTGAAATTCAAGACTGAAGGAAGGGTTTAATATTTTGTTTTTAAATGGGACTTTGAATATGGGCAATAATTGAATTTACTTACTGAATCAGTTGAACTTATACTCTGTTATATATATAATATATATGAAAACCACATATAATCAAGGATGTACAATTGCACAATACTTCTATATTGAAAAATAAATACTGTGTGTATCTTACAATGTACATAGTTGTAGAGTGTGCAGGTGTGTGTATGAGTGCATATATAACAATTCATTTGTAATACTCAAGGTAAGAAATAGATTTCTTTTTTTAAAACTTATTTTATTGTATTCATTCATTTATTATTATTTTTTAATGTGGTGTTGAGGATCTAACCCAGTGCCTCACAAGTGCTAAGCAAGTATTCTACCACTGAGCCACAACCCCAGCTCCACTTTTTTTTCTAGATAGTGATAGACTTGTTGCTAGTGGATAGTAGTTTATAAATGTACTAAGTTTTCTTTTGTCCTTGAATACCTGAATGTGTACACACAGGAATACTGAATGTTAGTATTTTATTCAGTTTTTCAATTTCTGTAAAGGTCCTCAGTGGGATTAATAAAACTTTACTTACCATTTGAGCTTCTCATTAGTAAGGATTTTTTTTTTTTGCCTTTTACATTAATAACTATCTATTATTTAGCTAATTACACTTTCATTAATTGCCCTAATGCATTTTTGTAGTCTCATATAAGGGATATATTGTATGAGTCTACAATATTATTTGTTAATGAAAATAAGATTAATAAAAATCATTTAAAGAAAATGAGAATTAGTTTCTGACAGATTATTATTAAGTGATGAGGGTATTTCACAATTATTTTTGAAATAGAATAAATGAAGAAATATAAATTTTGAAATAATAAAAAACAATACTTTAGAAATAAATTTTGTTATTTTTACTTTGACAGCATCACACTTAACAAGGGTCACGCATATTAGCAAAAAACTGACGAAAACCTTTAAAACAAATAAGGCGAATATCTCAGGAGTAAGATGAGTTTTCTATTAAGTTGTGTATAATTATTCTGCTTGAGTAATACTTTCTTATTTAAACTTTAAACAATGTTTATTAACTCCCCATAGAAAGTTTCTGGACTTAAAAATATCTTGAAACTGAAGTTTGCATGCAAATGTGTATGCACAAGTGCACATTTTCACTATCGCATATTCTTTGACTTTTTGAACATTTTTATGTGTTTAATAAGTGCCTTCTGCTAATACCCCAAATATTTACCTTTCATAAACTCCTGTTTCCCTTTGTCATGGTTTCACTGGAATCCTTGGTTACAGAATATTTAGTGTAATTACACTTAAATTGTGCTGTTGAGGTTTTGATGATTTTGCAAATAAAAAATTCAATAACAGAAGTTAATGTTTTTTTTTGGAAATTAGATGAATGAACTATAACTTGATATTCAATTATTTAAAGCAAATCAATAACTAAGGTCTAACTAATAAATAACTAATTTATTTACTTTTATTTGTTTTTATACTAGGTCTTGCTGTGTTGCCTAGGCCAGTCTCAAACCTCTGAACTCAAGAGATCCTCCTTCCTCAGCCTCTCATGTGCTGGGATTACACATAGTACCAAAGCTGTAAGCTTGTTTATCATGTTTTGGTGAATCACAATGTTTCTCTTTTTGGGAGACTGGCTAAATTTTCCTTGTAAAATGTGCTTAGAAAGCATATTTAAAATGCATTATGAGATCTAAAATTTGCATTTCTTTGTGTTATAAAAGTTTCTTAAAATGAAACAAATAACACTCATGTACTAAAATTTGGAATGGGAAAATAACTTAAGACATATTATCATAATTAAATTTACAAAATACATTTCACATGCTTTCTTTGTCATTGAACTTTTATGTCATTGTTTTAAAAACAAATTTTACATAGACGAGCAAGATGCTTTTAGAATATTTGTGTTGAAATTCAATTTTAACCACAAAGTAATATTTTCTCTTTCATAGGTATCCACATACTTTGAAGTATTTCTGTTTATGGTCTTTGAAGTCTAAACTGATCACAGCTCTATTATCCTTAACATAGACTAAATTGATGAAACTTTCCATAAGTTATTTGTACTATCAACATGGCTGATCCTCCAATGTAACACTGGAAAGACAAAGGAACATAATTTAAAAGCCATATTTTCCCAATATCTTGCTGAAGATTTCATTATAATTCAGTACCCTAATATCAAGGCAAAACAAATAGCTACAAATCATTCAAGGAATAAAATCCTTATATAGGAGGAAGTAAAAGCTTTTAATTATTTTTTTTAATTCCATTAAAATCATGGTTAAAAAAGTGGTTGAGTTTTAAGCTTTAATATGTGTTCATAATGGCATTCATTAACTATAGGACTATGGAAAATTTTTTGTTTCTATCTGAATATGTACAACATTCAAGTATGGTTTTCTAATAAGAAATTGTGGAAAAGACCTCACAGTGAATGTGCATTTTAATAGACATTACATATACTTAAATCATCATATGTCCAAATAAATAACTATTTATTTCTAAAGTTATAGCTATAAAAGTCAGTCAAATTTCACGGGTAATAGATTACATATTGAACAAACTATTAACAACTTTATAAATGCATTATGCTAGTATATTACTCAGCCTACTTTATCAAAAGATGAAGTGAACTGAGAAAATGTTCATGTTTGATCTAAAAACTTGTACTTAGCTCAGTTATTAAAATGTTGTCATGAAACTATTTGTCACTTTACAGGGCTTTGAAAGACAAAAATGCAAATTAAAGGTAAGTTATCTTTGTATTGTTAGAACTAAAAAAATAGAACTTGAATGTTTCCAAAGAAAGGAAAAAGAAAACCTAGGGATATGCAAACACACTACTACCTTTCTTCTAACACAAAAAGAGAAAGAGGAAAGAAATAGTGAGGTCCTATATCTTTTGCCTACATTTCTCATTCATATCCTATTCATCTGCTAGAAAGTATTTTGTTTCCCAATGGACTTATCCATGTTCATTTTCTCCCTGAATATTTTAAAACCCTATAAGCTTTTCATGCAAGTTTATGAAACTAAGGGTGAAGAAAATAAATTGTGTAATGGTTTTAGAACAATAATAAATCCTAATTTAAAGGCTAAATTATAGATTAGAGAATGTTTTAATCTGGTTTGCATTTCTATGATAAATTAATATTATTTTTATTTTAAGGTTTTAGATCTTCTTTTGCCTGGTGTGATGGTGCATGCCTGTAATTTCAGCTAATCAGGAGGCTGAGGCAGGAGGATCACAAGTTCAAAGTCAACCTCAGCAACTTAGTGTGGCCCTAGCTAACAGAGATACCGTGTCTCAAAATTTTTAAAAAAGTTTTTTTTTTTTTTTTTTTTAAAAAGGCTGGGGATATGGTTCAATGGTTAAATGTCCCTGGGTTGATCTAATATGACTGGTAAAATGTTCAAATATGCTTCTTTACTGTATTCTGTCATGTTTTATCTTTTTTCTTGTTTATTTGTTTTTGTTTTGTGTTTTACATTCTCTATCAAACATAGTTACTCTAACTGGGTTTTAATCTCAGAAAATATGCTAAAGAAGGACAGGAATGAGAGAAAACCACAGAAAGAAGTTGAAGAAATAATGGTCAAAAACTCCTCAAATTTTATGAAAGCCTAACTCAACAAGTTGAAGAACTCAAAAAAACTCAAATAGTATAGATTCAAGGAAATACATACCAGGACATAATTTTGAAGCAGCTGTAGGAAGATACAAATAGAATATTTATAGCAACAAGTAAGAAGCAATTCTTTACAAACAAGAGATCATCAATAGGAGTATCATCTAATTTCTCATAAAGTACGGTGAGTATCAGAAGATTGTGGAATGACATGGTCACAGTGTTGATAGAACTGTTGATTGACAACTACAAATCTGGCAAAAATATCCCTGAATTAAATAAGAAATTGATGCTGTCCAATTTTTTTTTTAAAGTTTGTTATTCGTACTCCTGTGCAAAAAACCTTGGCAGCTGAAATAAAATGGCTATAGAGAGTAATTAAATTCTTCATGAACAATAAGAATACTAATTACCCTGTTACCAGAAGACAAAGACACATCAAGGACAGAAAACTTCGGGCCAACATGTCTGATAAACATACATGAAAAATTCTTAATAAAATATATTTAATGCACATACAATAAGCAAATTAAAAGGAGGGCACCATGATCAAATGTTTTCAATTCCAGAAATACAAGGTTGGTTCAACATACAGAAATCAATACATGTAATTCGAAACATAAATAGACTTAAGGACAAGATTCTAATGATTACCTCAAAAGATGCAGAAAAAACACTTGACAAATTGTAGTATTCATTCATGTTCAAAACAGTAGAAAAACTTGGGTTAGAAGGAACTTACCTCAACATTGTAAAGAATATATAATATAACAAGCCCAAAGCCAACATCATACTGAATGGACAAAAACTGAAAGCATTTTCTGTAAAAACAGGAACAAGATAAGGAATGTTGACTTTCACCACTCTTATTGAATATAGAGCAATCAGGGAAGAGAAGGACATTAAAGGAGTACAAATAGAAAAAGAAAAGGTAAAATTATTTTTATCTGCTGATGTCATGATATCATATGTAAAAGATGGACTCCCCCAAAAAATCCCCCAGACAAGTTCTAGAGCTGATAAGCAAATTTACTACAGTAGCAGGATATAGGATCAACATATACAAATCAATTGCTTTCCTATACACCAATAATAAATCTGCTGAAAAAGAAATTAGGAAAAGTATACCATACACAACAACCTCAAAAAAATTTGGAAATTAACTAAGAAGGTGAAGGACTGCTACAATGTAAACTATTGAGCACTGAAGAAAGAAATGAAGATCTTAAAAGACGGAAATATCTCTCAAATTCTTGAATAGGCAGAATTAATATTGTCAAATGGTCATATTACAAAAAGCGTTACACAGACTCAATGCAATCTCCATAAATTATCAATGACATTCTTCAAAGAACTAGAAAAAATAGTCACAAAATTGTTTTAAAAAAACAAGGAAGTATAGAATATCAAAAGCAATACTGAAGAAGAGCAATGCTGGAGGTATCATAATACAGAACCTCATATTATTTTACAGAGCTAAAGTAACAAAAACAACATGGTATTGGTATCAAAAGAGACATGAAGATCAATGGTATAGAATAGAAGACACAGAAACAAATCCATATAAATTCAGTTATCTGATACTGGACAAAGATACTAAAATCATATTGGAGAAAAGATAGTGTTTTAAACAAATGGTCTTGGGGAAACTGGATATTCATATGTAGAAAAATGGAAATTTACCCCTATGTCACTCCTGCAGAAAAGCCAATGCAAAGTGGATCACAGACTTAGGAATTAGAAAAGAAAATTTGCAATTACTGGAAGATAATGTAGGCCTAAAACTTATCCCAACATGTTGGCACAGACTTCAAATTCCTTAACAAGACTCCTAAAATACAAGAAACAAAACCCAAAATCAATAAGTGGATGTCATCAACTTAGAAAGTTTTTGAACAGCAAAGGAAACAAGAACATGAGGAGGAATCTAAAGGAATGGAAGAAGATTTGTACCACCCTCTCCTAAGATAAAAATTAATAACCAGAATATATAAAAAATTCAAAAAACTACCACCAAAATAAACAAACAATGCAATAAGTAAATGGGCAAAAGAACTAAACAGACATTTCTTAAAAGAAGAAATCTGAAAGACCCACAAAGATATAAAAAAAGTTATTAAACATCTTTAGCAATTAGGGAAATGGAAATCAAAACCACATTGTGATTTCATCTCACTGGAGTCAGAACAGCATTTATCAAGAATATAAATAATAAATGTTGGAAGAGGTATGGGGAAAAAGGTACACTTGTATATTGTTGGTGGGACTACACATTAATGCAACCACTCTGGAAAGCAGTGTAGAAATTCCTCCAAAAATTAGGATTGGAGCCAGTCACAGTGGTGCACACCTGTAATTACAGTGTCATGGGAGGCTGAGGCAGGAGGATCACGAGTTCAAAGTCAGTCTCAGCAAAAGTGAGGTGGTAAGCAACTCAGCAAGACCCTGTCTCTAAATAAAATACAAAATGGGCTGGGGATGTGACTCAGTGGTCGAGTGCCTCTGAGTTCAATTCCAGTATCCCCATGAAAAAATAGGAATGGAACCACCATATGACCCAGATAACCCACTCCTTGCTATGTATATGAAAGAGTTAAAATCAGTCCACTACAGTAACACAGTCACATCCATATTTATAGCAGTTTGATTCACAATAGCCAAGCTTTGGAACCAATCTCATGCCCTTTGACAGATGAATGGATAAAGCAAATTGGCATATATATATATATACCTATATATATATATATATATATGTATATATATATATATATATATATATATATACATACATACATACAGTGGAGTATTACTCAGGCATAAAGAATAAAAAAATAATGGCATTTGCCAGTGAATGTATGAAACTAGAGACAGGCATGCAAAATAAAATAAGCCATACCACAAAAGTTAAAGGGGAAATGTTTTAGCTGATATGTTGAAACTTGTCCAAAATAAGGGAGGGAAAGAAAAGAATAGGAAGGAAAAGGAAAGAAACGGTGAGTGGAATTTCAGAAAAAAAAAAAAAAAAAGATCAGTAGAGTAGTGGAAAGGGTTTGAGGGAGAGGGAGGTGGGATGGGATAAGGGAAGAACAGTGGAATGAATCTTACCTAACTTTCCGATGTGCATGTATGATTATACCATAATGAATCTCTCACCATTATGTGTATCCACAATATGCTAATTTTTAAAAACAATCTACAAAAATTGTTTTTAAAATTTTAAAACTTTCAATATTATTTTATAATCATAATATTATAAAATTAAATATTACATTTCAATATTATTTTATGTAATATTATTAGCATGGGTTTTATGTTAAAATGGTTGCATCATGTTGAATTAATAGACAAATGAATACTTTTTAAAAAGTAATAAGTAAGTAAATAAAAAGGTAACTTTAAAAATAAAGATTACTGTATTTTTGGTTTTTAACTCCTCTTGCTTCCTATATAATTTTAAAGATAATTCCTTGAAAAATTATAAAGTTGTATTTATAAGCACACCACTTTAAAATATGCAATTTGTGAGAATAACAAATTAATGGAGGATCATAGCTAATAGGATTAAGGTTTTATATATTATTGAAAGTAAATTAGCTGTAATTTAAAATATATTTTTATAAACTAAGATAACACTTGTAGTTTCTGGGAAAACTACTAAAATGTAACTGAATATATGTATAGAAAAAAATGATAAGGAAATGCTGTACATAGAATATACCCATACCCATTTAATGCAAAAAAAGAAAACCCTATAATTGAAGTATCACAGAACAAAAAAAAAGTAAAGAGAAGACATTGAAAATGAGTAGTAAGATGGCAGAAGTCATTCCTTCTTTATAAGTAATTATGTTAATTAATTATAAGTATATTGAGCTCTTCAATTAAAAAACAAGGATGTGCTGTTTACAAAAGAATCATTTTGATCCAAAGAAAGAAATAGTTGTAAATTACAAAATAGGAAAGAAAATAATCCATGGAAACATTTATCAAAGGATAATTGTAGAGCCTATAGTAATATCACACCAAATCGACCCTCAGATGGAAATTATTACAGGACATCAAGAAAGGTATTATGGGATTATAGAAAGGGTCTGTTGGTTAAGAAAATATACCAATTATAAACACGCGTGCACATAATGGAAAAGCACCAAAATATATAAAGTACAATAGGACAAAAATGAAAAAAGAAATAGTTGGACAAAAATATTTGGAGGATTTACACCCACTTTTAGCAATGGAGAGGACAATATTACAAATAAGGAAACAGAATACTTACACAATGATACAAAATATCTATCCATAGACCTAACACACATATAGAACACTCCACCTGGTAACTGTATAATACACATTCTGATCAAACTCACATAGAACATTATCCATGGTAGATCACATGAGGCCAGGAAAGAGTTGTAAAATACTGTTTTAAAATGTTGAAATCAGGCGATCCAAGATGGCAGACTAGGGGGTGACTGCATCTCCAGTCACTCCAGAACACAGGATTCAAGAAGGGGAGGCATTGAGAGACACGGACTAAAATAGAGCCATGGGGTGAGCCTCCCCCACTGGGTGAATCTAGGCCTGGGTGGCAGGCACGGATAGGGGTGGCTTATAAGAGCAGGGCAGGGCAGCTAGAGTCTTCCCCAGGTAGCCCTGCATACTCCGGCATTGGGCTCCTCCTACACGGCCAGCTTCTGGGAGCAGGCCCCCCAGTGAGAGCCTTTCCACACAGAGCCAGCTCCAAGCACTGGAACCAGTAGCGGTCTAGGGGCAGCGTTCTTCGGAAGCACTGCATTATCAAGTTCCTCCAAGACTTAAGGCTACTGAAGGCTGGGAGGTGATACATTGGAAATCTACAGGGACACTGTAAGCCAATAGAGGAACATCTGACCAATATGTGAAAACAAGGGAAGAAAATGTCCAAAACAAACCTAGATACTATATCAATAAAACCCAATGACAGCACAGCAGAAGAAATGTCAGAAAGGGAGTTCAGAATGTACATAATTAAAACAATCAGGGAAGCAAATGAGGAGATGAAAGAGCAAATGCAGGCATTTAATAATCACACCAATCAACAGTTAAAAGACCAATACGGGAAGCAAGAGATCATTTCAATAAAGAGTTAGAGATACTGAAAAAAAAAAAAAAAAAAAACAGAAATCCTTGAAATGAAGGAAACAATAAACCAAGTTAAAAACTCCATAGAAAGCATAGCCAATAGGATAGAACACCTGGAAGAAAGAATCTCAGATACTGAAGACAAAATATTTAATCTTGAAAACAAAGTTGGCCAAACAGAGAAGATGGTAAGAAATCATGAACAGAATCTACAAGAATTATGGGATATCATGAAAAGGCCAAATTTAAGAATTATTGGGATTGAGGAAGGCTTAGAGAAACAAACCAAAGGAATGAACAATCTATTCAATGAGATAATTTCAGAAAATTTCCCATATCTGAAGAATGAAATGGAAAACAAGGTACAAGAGGCTTATAGGACTCCAAATATACAAAATTACAACAGACCCACACCAAGGCACATTATTATGAAAATACCTAACATACAAAATAAAGACAGAATTTTAAAGGCCACGAGAGAAAACAATCAAATTACATTCAGGGGGAAACCAATAAGAATATCAGCAGACTTTTCAATCCAGACCCTAAAAGCTAGAAGGGCCTGGAACAACATATACCAAGCCTTGAAATAAAATGGATGCCAACCAAGAATCTTATACCCAGGAAAACTTACTTTCAGATTTGACGATGAAATAAGATCCTTCCATGATAAACAAAAGCTAAAGGAATTTACAAAAAGAAAGCCAGCATTACAGAACATTTTCAGCAAAATATTCCATGAGGAAGAGATGAAAAACAATGATTCAAATCAGCAACAGGAGGCGCTAGCCTAAAGGAATAGCCAAATAAAGGAGAAACCAAATTCTGTCAAAAACAAATATGAGTCAAATGACTGGGAATACAAATCGTATCACAATAATAACCCTGAATGTCAATGGCCTGAACTCATCAATCAAAAGACATAGACTGGCAGATTGGATTAAAAAGAAAAATCCAACAATATGCTGCCTGCAAGAGACTCATCTCATAGAAAGAGATACCCATAGACTGAAGGTGAAAGGATGGGAAAAAATACACCACGCACACGGACATAGCAAAAAAGCTGGAGTATCCAGCCTCATTTCAGATAATGTGGACTTCAAGACAAAACTAGTCAGAAGGGATAAAGAAGGACATTACATGCTGCTTAAGGGAAGCATAAATCATCAAGACATAACAATCATAAATATCTGTGCCCCGAACATTGGTTCATCCATGTACGTCAAACAAATCCTTCTCAATTCCAGAAATCAAATAGACCACAACACAATAATACTAGGCAATTTTAACACACCTCTCTCACCACTGGACAGATCTTCCAAACAAAAATTGAATAAAGAAACCATAGATCTCAATAACACAATCAACAATTTAGACTTAACCAGCATATATAGAATATACCATCCAACAAAGAACGAACACACTTTCTTCTCAGCAGCACATGGATCCTTCTCTAAAATAGACCATATTTTATGCCACAAAGCTACTGTTAGCAAATACAAGAAGATAGAGATACTACCTTGTACTCTATCAGATCATAATGGATTGAAATTAGAAATAAATGACAGAATAAAAAACAAAAACTTCCCCAATACCTGGAGATTAAATAATACACTATTATATGATGAATGGATAACAGAAGACATCAGGAGGGAAATAAGAAAATTCTTAGAAGTAAACGAGAACAAAGACACATCATATCAAAATCTCTGGGACACTATGAAAGCAGGACTTAGAGGAAGATTTATTTCATGGGGCGCATTCAACAAAAGAAGTAGATATCAACAAATAAACGACTTAAACACTACAGCTCAAAGCGCTAGAAAAAGAAGAGCACACCAACACCAAAAGTAGTAGAAGACAGGAAATAGTTAAAATCAGAGCTGAAATCAACAAAATTGAAATAAAATTAACAATCAGAAAAATTAACAAAATAGTTGGTTCGTTGAAAAAATAAACAAAATTGATAAACCCTTAACCACATTAACAAAGAGAAAGATGGAGAAAACTCAAATTACTAAAATTCGGAATGAACAAGGAAATATCACAACAGACACAAGTGAAATACAAAACAGAATTAGAAGCTATTTTGAAAATCTATACTCCAACAAAACAGAAAACCTCGAAGACATCAACAAGTTTCTAGAGACATATGAATTACCTAAACTGAACGAGGAGGACATACACAACTTAAATAAATCAATTTCAAACAATGAAATAGAAGAAGTCATCAAAAGCCTACCAAGAAAGAAAAGTCCGGGACCAGACAGGTTCTCAGCCGAGTTCTACAAAACCTTTAAAGAAGAGCTCATTCCAATACTCCTCAAACTATTCCATGAAATAGAAGAGGAGGGAACCCTCCCAAACACATTCTATGAAGCCAATATCACCCTGATAACTAAACCAGACAGAACACATTGAGGAAAGAAAATTTCAGACCAATATCCTTAATGAACATCGACGCAAAAATTTTCAACAAAATTTTACCAAATCGCATACAAAAGCATATTAAAAAGATAGTGCAGCACGATCAAGTGGGTTTCATCATAGGGATGCAAGGTTGGTTCAACATCCGGAAACCAATAAATGTCATTCACCATATCAACAGACTTAAAGTTAAGAATCACATGATTATTTCAATAGATGCAGAAAAAGCATTCGATAAAATGCAGCATCCCTTCATGCTCAAAACACTAGAAAAAATTGGGGTAGTGGGAACATTCCTTAACATTACAAAGGCCATCTACGCTAAGCTCATGGCCAATATCATTCTAAATGGGGAAAACTAAAAGCATTGTCCCTAAAAACTGGAACAAGGCAGGGATGCCCTCTTTCACCACTTCTATTCAACATCATCCTTGAGACTCTAGCCAGAGCAATTAGACAAACCAAAGAAATTAAAGGGATACGAATTGGAAAAGAAGAACTCAAACTATCCCTGTTCGCTGATGACATGATTATATATTTAGAGGAACCTGGATATTCCACCAGAAAACTTTTAGAACTCATAAGTGAATTCAGTAAAGTAGCAGGTTGCAAGATCAATGCTCATAAATCCAATGCATTTTTATACATAAGTGATGAATCCTCAGAAAGAGAAATTAGGAAAACTAACCCTTTCACAATAGCATCAAAAAAAATAAAATACTTGGGAATCAATCTCACAAAAGAGGTGAAAAACCTCTACAATGAGAATTACAGAACACTAAAGAAAGAAATTAAAGAAAACCGTAGAAGATGGACCGATCTCCCATATTCTTAGATAGGCAGAATTAATATTGTCAAAATGGCCATACTACCTAAAGTGCTATACAGATTCAATGCAATTCCAATTAAAATCCCAATGATGTACCTTACAGAAATAGAGCAAGCAATTATGAAATTCATCTGGAAGAATAAAAAACCTAGAATAGCTAAAGCAATCCTCAGTAGAAAGAGCAAAGCAGGGGGTATCGCAATACCAGATCTTCAACTGTACTACAAAGCAATAGTAACAAAATGACATGGTATTAGAACCAAAAGAGACAGGTAGATCAATGGTACAGAATAGAGGACACGGACACAAACCCAAATAAATAAAATTTTCTCATACTATACAAAGGGGCCAAAAATATGCAATGGAGAAAAGATAGCCTCTTCAACAAATGGTGCTGGGAAAACTGGAAAACCATATGCAATAGAATGAAATTAAACCCCTATCTCTCACCCTACACAAAACTCAACTCAAAATGGATCAAGGAACTCGGAATCAGACCAGAGACCCTGCATCTTATAGAAGAAAAAGTAGGTCCAAATCTTCAACTTGTTGGCTTAGGATCAGACTTCCTTAAGAGGAGTCCCGGAGCACAAGAAATAAAAGCAAGAATCAACAACTGGGATAGATTCAAACTAAAAAGCTTTCTCTCAGCAAAGGAAACTATCAGTAATGTGAAGAGAAAGCCTACAGAGTGGGAGAAAATCTTTGCCACTCATACTTCAGATAGAGCGCTAATCTCCAGAATCTATAAAGAACTCAAAAAACTCTCCACCAAGAATACAAACAATCCAATCAACAAATGGGCTAAGGAAATGAACAGACAATTCACAGAAGAAGATATACAAGCAATCAACAGATATATGAAAAAATGTTCAACATCTCTAGTAATAAGAGAAATGCAAATCAAAACTACCCTAAGATTTCATCTCACTCCAATTAGAATGGTGATTATCAAGAACACAAGCAACAATAGGTGTTGGTGAGGATGTAGGGGAAAAGGTACACTCATACATTGCTGGTGGGGTTGCAAATTAGTGCAGCCACTCTGGAAAGCAGTATGGAGATTCCTCAGAAAGCTTGGAATGGAACCATCATTTGACCCAGCTATCCCACTCCTTCGCCTATACCCAAAGGACTTAAAATCAGCATATTACAGAGATACAGCCACATCAATGTTCATAGCTGCTCAGTTCACAATAGCCAGATTGTGGAACCAACCTAGATGTCCTTCAATTGTTGAATGGATAAAGAAACTGTGGCATATATATACAATGGAATATTACTCTGCCACGAAGAATGATAAATTATGGCATTTTCAGGCAAATGGATGTAATTGGAGAATATCATGCTAAGTAAGATAAGCCAATCTCAAAAAACTAAAGGAGGAATGATCTCGCTGATAAATGGATGAGGACATATAATGGGGTGTGGTAGGGGTTAGCGTTAGGGTTAGGGTTATGTTTAGGGTTACGGTTAAGGAGGGTGGTAAGAATGCAAGAAGTAAGGACTGTATAGAGGGAAAAGAGGGGTGGGAGAGGTAGGAGGGGTTGGG
This sequence comes from Sciurus carolinensis, assembly GCF_902686445.1. Taxonomy (NCBI): domain Eukaryota; kingdom Metazoa; phylum Chordata; class Mammalia; order Rodentia; family Sciuridae; genus Sciurus; species Sciurus carolinensis. The sequence continues at coordinate 89,851,858 of NC_062218.1, read as the reverse complement.
GGAAGGGAAAAAAATTACAGAATGAATCAAACAACATTGCCCTATGTAAATTTATGATTACACAATTGGTATGCCTTGACTCCATGTACAAATAAAGAAACAACATGTATCCCATTTGTTTACAATAATAATAAAAAAAAATTGAAATCATACAAAGTATCTTTTAGTACCACAATGCAATGATGACCCAAATAAAAAATAAAAGAAAGTATCAGAAACCCACAAGTATGTAGAAATTAACATTCTTAAATAAATAATGGGCCAAAGAAGTCATCAGAATGGAAATGAGAAAGTATTTTCAAATGAATACAAAAGGAATACACAACATAACAAACTTACAAGATGCTCCAAGTTTGACCAGTCCAACTCATAGCTGCAAATACCTTCATTGAATATGAAGTAATATCTCAAAATAATTAGCCTGGTTTTCCACTTGAAGGAATTAGAAAAAGAAAGGTAATGGAACTCAAAGCTAGCAGAAGGAAATGTGTATTTAAAAGAATGAAAGCATAAATAAATGGACTATGGAACAGAAAAGCAAACCAAAGTTTAATTTAAAAAAAAAGATGTTTTTACATGACTGACCAAAGCAAAAGGGGTGATAGATGTTTCAAATTGTTAGTATTAGGAAAGCAAATTGAAACATTGTAACTGTAGAAAAATAAAAAAGAATTATTGGGAAATACTAGAAATAATCTAATGTCAATAAATAGTGTAACTTAGATAAAATGCACAAATTCTTAGAAATACACAAACTACAAAACTGACTCAAGAAAAATTTGAAAATTAGTTATATAGCATGTAATGAGAGTGAATCAGTAATGAAAAATTTCCAACAGGACAATCTCAGAATCAGATGATGGCAGATGATATAGTCTATCAAACATCTAATTAATGATTATTTCCAATTTTTTCAAATCCTTTCAAAAATATACAAGAGAAAGGACCCTACTAAATCACTACATGAGGTCGGTATTATCACAATATCAAGAAATACAAGATATTGCAAGAAAATAAATCTAAAAACCAAAATATCCACGAACACAAATGCAAAAGCTTTTAACAAATAGGAACAAAAACGAGTAAAAAGGAATTATCCATCATAATAAAGGGGGGATTTTTTCCAAGGAATGCAATATTTGCATAATATCCAAAACCAAATCAATATAACATACCATATTAAAATAATAAAGAGAAAATCACCACAATCGAACAAAAGATATTTGGAAAATTTAATATCCTTTCATGACAAAAACAATAAACAAAATCAAAATACAAAGAAATTTTATGAACCTGATAAAGAATCATGTAAAGGTGCCCTACAGAAAACAAAATACTTAGTGGTAAAATAGTGAATGTTTTCCCTGTAAGATCAGGAACAAACAAAAATGTTACTCTGGCTTCTTCTATGTCATATTGACCTAGAAGTTTAAACATGAATGTTTAAGCAAGGAAAAGAAATGGAAGGTACACAAATTGAGAAGAAAGAATAAACTTCTTTTATTCATAGGTGACATGATTTCTCATCTGTTCCTACATACCCATATAAAAACAAACATAGGGAAAAAAGACTGAGACAGAAAATGAGTGAATTCAATGATGTTGCAGGATACAGAATCAAAATAGGAAAATCAGTTTCATTTCTATGTAATATCAATGAACAAGTAGAAAATGAAATTAATAAAACATTCCTGTTGAAAACAGTATACAAATAGCACACTATTTAGAAGTAAATTTAACAAAGGATACTCAAATCTTGTACCTTGACAATGACAAAACATTTAAAGCAATGATGACTTCAATAAATATAAATATCATCATTGTTCAGGAATTTGAACACTTACTATTATTAAGGTGATGTTCCCCAAGCTGATCAACAGTTTAATGCAATTCCTATTAAAATTACAACTGCTATATTTTTCAAAAATAGGCAAATTTATTTTAAAATTTATATAGCATTGTAAGAGACAACCAATGGCTACAAGAAATCTTAAAAAACAGAAGAAAAGTTGGGGGATTCATCCTTCCAAATTTCCAGTTGCTACGGATCTATTGCATCCAAAATAATGTGATTCTGACAAAAGGACACATACTTAAAGCAAAGGAAGAACGTCCATAAATGAACCCATACATCTTTGATGAATTGATTTTAGACAAAGGTGCCAAAACTGCTCAAAGAATTTGAAGACAACTGCAAAATAACTACCTATTCAAAAGGTACAGATATAGTACATAGGAGAAAATCTTGAAGACCTTTGATTTTATAGTGGGATTCAGATATGATACCAAAAGTTCAAGCCAAAAAAGAGAAAAAAAATGATAAATTTGACTTTATCGAGCTAAAAAAAATTATACATCAATGAACAATGTAATAAAAGTCAAAATCTGCCTACAGAATATGATAAAATATTTGCATATCATATGTAGAAAGGGGTAACATCCTGATTACATACAGAATACTTTTCACTGAATAAGAAAAAGAAAATAACAGTCCCCTTTAAAACAGACAAAAGTCATTAATAGGCATTTCTGAAAAGAAGTTTTAAAAATAAGCTCAAGAAGAGATGATCAATATCATGCATTATTAGGAAAGTGAAAGTCCAAACTGCATGAAATACTAATTCACACTAATTAGATAGCCACAAAAAAATTTTAAAAAAGGAAAAACACAAAAAAGCAGAAAATAACAAGTGCTGGCAAGGATGTGGAGAAATTCAAATCTGTATACATTTGTGATAAGAGTAAAAGACAGTTGTCACTGAGAAAAAAAGTTCGCCTCTTCTTTAAAATATTAACTGTACAATTTTCATGTGATTCCACAATTCTATTATAGGTTTAAAACTAAATGAATTGACAAATTAGTGTAAAAACAAAATTTGTACATGTATATTCGTATCAAAATTATTCACAATAGCCAAAAGATAAATAAAAAACAAACATTTACTAATGATGGGTAAGCATGATGGGAAATAGTCCTAAAATGGAATATTATCCAACCTTGAAGAAAAATGAAGTACTGACACCTGTGCATGCACAGGAAGAACATACAACTTCAAGCTTAGTAATAGGATATTGACCATATATGATTTAATTTATATAAAATGTCCAAATAGGCAAATGTATAGAGACAGAATTCAGATTAATGTCGACATCACGTGCTACAAGGAAAATGAAGTAAAGAGCAGTAGAGTCTTAAAGGTATAGAGTCTATTTTTAGGATAATAAAAATGTACTAAAATTAGTGTTGGTGATTACACACCATTGTGAATGCAGGAAAAGACTGAATTGTACACTTACAATGGTAAATTTGTAAATGCTATATCAAATAAAATGTACATCAATGAAGCAATAAGTATATGTTTTAGGGTATAAGAAAATAAACTATTGATTTAAAAATGATTAATATTCAATTTGTGACCATGTGATCTGGAGATGAACTAGATTTTAAGATTTAAATTTAATAGAAAAAGTAAGTGTAGAATTAAATACGGTGTCAAAAACAAATGTAGGGGTGCTGGGGCTGTAGCACAGAGGTGGAGCACTTGCTTAGCATGTGTGAGGCACTGGGTTCGATCCTTAGCACCACATAAAAATGGAACAAAATAAAGACATGCTGTCCATCTAAAACTACAAAAATAATTTAAAAATACAAGGAAGAAGAGTGCTTCGAAGACTATTGAAATAGAATACTCTGAAGAGACTTTGGGACCTCTTAAAATCTCTCAATGACGAAAAAAAAAATTCAAAAGGCATTCCTTTAATGAGTAGTCATAGATAAGGCTAACAAGAAGTTATTTTAGGGTCCAGCTAGGTAAGCATGTGAGTTACTTAGTTTATTGACTGTGCTATCATTTGCATGAAAGTAAACATGGTTCAAAATTCAAGTCATTAGGGAGAACAAAAATCTGATTGAAGTTTGGGTAAGTCAAGCTTGTGGATATTTTGTCCCAAATAGTTGAAGTTAATTACTGATATGAAGTATTGCAGGGAAAATGACTAATCAACATAAAAGCATGATCTGTTATTTCATCTCCTTAGAGGTACCTAATGCTTAAACAGAACAAGAATAGGCTCCTTTTAAATATTTTCCACCTCTCTGGTAAAACATGTCCCAGTAGGAGCTCTGTGTAATAGTACTTTGTTCTGCTGTTTTCTGAAACTACAGGTACTTAAAACTGTAAATTTTATGTTTCCTAAGGAAAACTGTATAGCTCATATAACTCACTAATTCAAGGAGACCTTTATTTCCAGTTATTTAGAATTAATGATGCTAACTAAAAGCATTTGGAAAGGATCATAAATAAGTAAGAAGTATGCAGAAGCTGATATTAGTGGAGCTCATACATGTGCTAATGATGTACAAGAATGCAGATGTTCACAGAATTAGGTGGGAAATGATGAGGGCAACAAAAATTAAAAATGTTTACAGGTGTACTTTTTAGGTACTCAAGTTGAATTTTATTATCAACTGATTTGTTAGTAGTATATAAAAATAAGTTCCTATTAGGTAAGGAAGGTCGAATTCCTATAAAGTCAAGCAGTTTGAGTTTTAGAGTTTCTCATTTCATGGCCCCTTCCAAGGTCCTGAGGGGAGCTCTGGCAATAGGTTCACATGGTCATATGTTTTTATATATTTCATTAAATTTAGATATTTTAACCATAATCACTTAAAACCACTGTTTCTTTCCACACAGTCTCCCCTCATTCTCACTTTCCCTTGTGTCATGGTGGTGATGATGGCGCCATGAAAGTTTCTTGGATTAAGCTAAGGGAAAGTTGAGTGGAGGATATATTTAGTTTCAGTATCAAAGGATATAATTATGTGGTTCACATTTATTTTATATATGGCTAAGTTATTGTTAGCTGCCCAATGTAGGGAAGAGGTCTAGAAATATTTCTGCTCAGAACATCGACTGCATAGCATTGAACCATGTCTCAAAGGGCTAGGTGGTAATGTGGTATGAACATGTCCTGTGGTGCCTGGCATGAAAATATTGGAGCAGGAAAGAAGAAACAAGTGGAGCCAGAAACCGGTCTCTGTAAAATTCTTCCCAACATCAAATGTGTAAAAATTTGGTTCTTATCAACACCCAGTCAAAACAGAAGTTTCTTCCTGCAGAGGATATAATTATAATTGCTCCATATGATTTTTGATGGAAATTGTTCATAGTATAATCTACTGGAAATACTGTGTTCATAAGACTCAACCTGAGTCTGTACTAAAAATAGTGCATATTTCTGCATGTGATTTTAACATCTTTCAGGCATTCCAACTATTGATAATAATAATAATAAATGTTCTGACTAACTGTGCTAGAGGAAAGATTTAGTCATCTGTCTAGTCTCCAAATAGGCAAAAAATATTATAAAATTTCTGTCATATGAAGAATCAATTAAATAGCAAGGAATATATAGTGGGGTGAAAGGGAGTTCATGCAAATATTATGTTTTTATTATTATTTTCCTTTTGTACTGAGGATAGAACTCAGGGGTTCTCAGTCACTGAGCAACATCACCAGCCCTAATTTGTATTTTATTTAGAGACAGGGTCTCACTGAGTGCTTAGCACCTCGCTTTTGCTGAGACTTGCTTTGAACTCGAGATCCTCCTGCCTCAGCCTCCCAAGCTGCTAGAATTACAGGTGTGTGCCACAATGTTGTTCTTTTCTCCCAAGACCTTTGTGATGATTTTAATTTGTCTTTTTGTGATAGGCAGATTAATGTTTCCCAAACATATCTGGGTTTAAATGTTACTTTATATGGTAAAAGAGACATTGTTGATGTGATGAAGTTTAAGATTTTTGGATGGGTGGGGAGAACATCTTAGAATCCAGGTGAGCCCTAAATGACAATTGTTCTTTTTCCTCTAAGAAATAGGCAAAATGAAATATGAAATAGAAATAGAAGACAATGTGATTTGTAAAACAAATGACTGTGCTGCTAGATTAGAAAATGAAAGAAGGAGTCATAAACCAAAGCATTCAGATAATGCAGTTCTAGAACCTTAGAAAAGTAAAGAAACTGATTTTCCCCCAGATCTTCCAGAAGGATCATGGCCCTGATAAACCATGATTTTTGTGTGCAACTAATTTTGAACTTCTGGACTGTACTGTTTAAAGATTTGAGTGATTGGTAATTTGTTATGGGAGTGATAAAAACAAATATATCCCTTTAAAATGTTTACAAGTTTTCTCAACTTTCTTTTTCCAAATAAACACTTACATCTGTATCATGTTTATATTACTAATTTCGTACACATTTTTAAATGAATTTAGTATACATTTAATTTTCTGAGAAAGCTGCCTTTATTTCTGGATAGAATTGCACAGTTACTTTGAGAGCATCCACCTACATTCATCAACATTGTTAATAAAGTCACTGATATAAATACATGCTAAGTGCCTTTTCAGTGCCAGGCACTGAGCTAGTCATGATTGGGACAAATACAGTCATGATCATGATTGAATGCCTAGTGAGTGTCTATTGTGTTAGGTCCTGCAGAAAAAAAATAGAGCCAGATATTGATGTGATAAGTGATCATGGCATTTGGTGACCTCAACTACCTTGGACAAGCTACTTATTACTTCAAGATTGATTTTTTTATCATTAAAATAAAGAAATTGGATTAAAAAGAATTTATATTCTATCTTCTGTCATGTTGCTATTTAATTTAATCAGTATTTTTAAACTCCCAAATACATAGGTACGTATTAATATTAAATAATACTAAGAATTAAGAGAAAGTTTTCTAAAATAAGCATAAAATACCATTTGATTCCTTATAGTCTATCAGGAAAATTAAATTAAAGGACAATTTATTAAAAAGTTGAATTCCTAAGAATGGAGAATTCAAAATTAATAAGATATTTTATAGATGGAAGAAGAAAATGCATTTATTTATTTTTATTTAAATTAAATTCATAATTGATATATAAAAACACAAATATTGCTTTTATTAATAATGTATCCTGTGATGTTTCAATATACCTATACACTATGAAATGTTTAAATAAGGTTATAACTATCTCCTCAAACATTTATCATTTCTATGTGATGAAAATATTCAAAATCCTTTTCTCTATCTTTTTGAGATAAACAGAACATAATTGTTCTGAATTTTGGTTTTTTAAATTTTTATTAATACATTATAATTATGCTTAATACTGGGGTTCATTTTTACATAATTATACAAGCATGGAATATAATTTGCTCTCATTTAGTCCTGAGTACTTCCCCTTTTCCTCACCTCCCCATACCCACTCTATCCTTTCTTCTACTTTATTGGTCTTCCATCTATTTATAATTTCTAGGTTTGTTTATTTAATTACTGCTTTAGAGCTAAATAAAGAGGTGAAATTCACTGTGATATATTCATATGTATATATACCAAAATTTGGTCAATTTCATTCTGCCTTTACTCCATTTTCCCATCCCTCCTCCATCCCCCTCAATCCCTACCTCTACTCGTGATCTCTTTTGAATTTTCATGGAATTTCCTACCTCTTTTCCCCACTCTCCTTACTTTGGTCTAGTTTCTACACAAGAGAGAAACCATTCAACTATTCAACCCATGGCTTTCTGAGCCTGGTTTATTTCACTAAGCATCATGTTATTCAATTTCCAAACTTAAACAGACCAAAATCAAACAATGATATTGAAGCAGCAATTAAAACATTTCAGCAAAGAAAAGTCCAGGACCAGGTCAATTGTGAGTGGAATTCTACCAGACCCTTAAAGGACACAAGTCTTTCCCCAAAATTTCCATGAAATAGAAAATCAGGAAGCATTGCCAAATTTATTCTATGAAGCCAGTATTACCCTGATACCAAAACCAGACAAAGATAACAAAGAAAAAAACTTCAGACCAACAATGCTGATGAACATAGATGCAAAAATCCTTAATAAATTATTGGCAAGCCACATTCAAAAACACATTAAGAAGATAATACATCATGATCAAGTGGGTTTCAGCCCAGGGATGAAAGTTTGGTTCAACAAATCAATAAATGCAATTCATCCCATACCTAGAGTTAAGGACAAATTCACATGATTATCTTAATAAATGAAGGAAAAGCTGCTGGCACAGTTGAGCCCTCATTCATGTTTAAAGCGCTAGAGAAATTAGAAACAGAAGGAACTTGTCCCTATTTGGCAAAGGCTATATTTGACAAACCCAAGAAGGACATCCTACTGAATGCAGAAAAACTAAAAGTACTTCTTCTAAAATTAGGAATAAGACAAAGGTGTTCATTCTCATCACTCCTATTAAATATAGCTTTGGAAACACTAGCCAGTGCAATCAGGTAAGAGAAGGAAATTAAAGGCATACAAATAGGAATGTTTGTTGATGATAATATCTTTATAATAAGCCCCCCCCCAAAAAAAAAACACCAAAACTCTACCAGATGATTTTTAGAGTCGATAAACAAAATTAATAAAGTATGAAAATGAAAAATCAACATACATACACCAGTCACTTTCCTGTGTTCCAGTGATGAATATACTGAGAAAGAACCCAGGAAAGCTATTTAATTCACAATAACTTCAAATAAATGAAATAAAAAATACTTGATAAATCTAACTATGGAGGTGAAAAATGATGAGCACTAGAGAACACTAAAGAAAGAAATTAAAGAAGACCTTAGAAGATGGAAAATTCTCCCATGTTCTTGGATAGGCAGAATTAATATTATCGAAATAGCCATACTACCAAAAATGTTAACAGATTCAATGCAATTTCCATCAAAATACCAGTGATGTTCTTCACAAAAGTAGAAACCACAGTTTTAAAATTCATTTGGAAGTTTGAATAGCCAAAGCAATCCTTAGCAAGAAAAGTGATGCTGGAGGCATCACAATATCAGACTTCAATTTACACAACAGAGCTATAGTAACAAAAACAGCATAATATTGGCACCAAAACATACACAAAGATCAATGGAATAGAACATAAGACAAAAACAAATCCACACGAATATAGTTGACAAAGCTGCCAAAAATATATGTTGGAGAAAAGTATCCTTTTTTAACAAACGGTGATGGGGAAAACTGTATATCCATGTGCAGAAGAATGAAACTAGATCCCTCTCTCTCACCCTGCATCAAAGCCAACTTCAAGTGAACCAAAGACATAGGAATTAGACCAAAAATTCTGCAACTGCTAGAAGAAAATGTAGGCTCTCCACTCTGACATATTGGCACAGGCATCTACTTACTCAACAAGAATTCTGAAGTATGAGAAATAAAACCAAGAATCAATAAATGGGACAACATAAAATTCAAAAGCTTCTGCACAACAGATGAAACAATTAAGAACACAAAGAGCCTACAGAATGGGAGTAGATGTTGGCCACCTGCTCCTCAGGAAGAGGATTAATATCTAGAATATATAAAGAACTCCAAGAAGTTAACACCAGAAATAGAAGGAGGAGGAGGAGGAGGAGGAGAAGGAGGAGGAGAAAGAGGAGGGGAAAGAAAAAAGAAGGAAAGGAGGAAGAAGAAATGGGCAAAGTAATACATACACACTTCTTAAGAAATACAAATGATCAAGAAACGTAGAAAGAATGTTCATTGTCTCTAGCATTCAGGCAAATGCAAATCAAAACTACTTTAAGATTTCATCCCACTAAGTCAGAATGACAATTATAAAAAATACAAATAATAAAAAATGCTAGTGAGGATGTGGTGGAAAATGTGTACTCATACATTATTGGTGAAGTGTAAATTAGAACAACCTCTCTGGAAAGCTGTATAGAGATTTCTTAAATAACTAGTAATGAAATCTACATCTGAACAAGTTATTCCATTCCTTGGTATTTAACTACAAAATACTAAAATCTGCATAGTATAGTGATACACACACATCAATGTTTATAGTGGTGCAACTCACAAGAATCAAGTTATGGTACCAGCCTAGATGGCAATTAACAAATGAATGGATAAAGAAAATGTATTCATTTTTTAAAAAAAGAGTAATACCTAAATTTTTTCTATCCCTATTGTGTATTTAATTCTTCATCAAAATAAAGACAGTTCATTTTTAAAAAGATGGTTTTGATGATCATCTTTGTAGTAAAATACCTCAGTAAAACCCCTTATAAGAGTTGTATACACCACTATGGTTTCTTGTGGTCACTATTACAATTCCTATTTTATCATGTAATAAGGACCACTTGACATTTGCTTGACATAAAAAAACAAAAGGAAATAAATTAAAGCTAATGATGCTAAAGGAGATTGTTTCCGAAATTAATTCTTAATTTCTCTTTTATCGGAAGTGCCCTAACAAGCAAACTTGACTGCGTTCCAATATGATTGCTTTTCCTGATGTTTCTCTTCCCTGCAGTAGTAATAGTGAAAATGTGATTTAACCATTTTTGAAATTTTATTGAAAAAGCTTATTGTTATACACACACATATGCACATATCTATATGTATCTTATGTATGTTCAGTTAATTTATCCCTTCATATTGCTAACTTTAAGCTAAAATTCATCTTTTTTCCTTATTTTCAATCCATATGAATATTCTAATGTGGGAATTAATATGAAATGTTTCATTATTTTAAAAAATTTACAGTTTTTCTTAAGATATCAAGGATAGGTCAATATACTCCTGTTTTTGTTAAACATTTTATGGGCATTTCAACATTTCACAATTGCTTAAACTAGGCATGATGGTATGAACCTATAGGCCCGGTTTCTTGGGAGGCTAAGGCAGGAAGGTCACTTGAGCCTATGATTGAGAAGAACAACCTGGGCAATATGGTAAGATCCCATTTCAAAAAATAATACACACACACACACACACACACACACACACACAGAGACAGAGAGACAGAGAGCAGACATTAGCTTATTTTGAAAAAGTAGCCTTAACTAATCTTAAAAACAAATTAGATGGATAAATACAAGGGATAATGGCACTGGTGGTATTTTTAGATTAGGTAATATATAATAATAATATTGAATATTTAATAATTTAATTCTTCATGAACTGTATGTTTATGGTTATTAAAATAGACCTGAGGTGAGGTATTCTTATTTTCCTTTTCTGGGGGGTACTGAGGATTTAACCAAGGAGTGCTTAACCTCTGAGCTACATCCCCCCATCTTTTTTATTTTTTATTTGGGGCAGGGCCTCATTAAGTTGCTTATAGCCTCACTAAATTGCTGAGGTTGGCCTTGAACTTGTAATCCTCTTGTCTCAGCCTCTCAAGTCACTGGAATTAAAGGCATGTGCCAATAAATCCAGTCTTATTTTTCCTTTCTAAACTGGACTCCTGAATATTACACAATTAGTTAAAACACACATAAGCCAAAGAAAAATGTGCACATCATAAATGAACAAATTATAGAGCTGCTGCAAAAGTTTTTGTTAAGAGAATCGATTCATGTGTGTGTGTGTGTGTGTGTGTGGTGTGGATGTGTATATAAATTTGAGGTACTAACTAATGAAAAGGAAATTTTCCTTTTTTAAAAACATCTCTTCTTTAAAATGTAATATTTCAGTGGAATTTCATATTTAAATATGAAAATTAAAGTTAAAAGTAATTTAGAGAAAAACAACATCATGACCTTACAGCAAGCAGATGTCTTAAAAAGTCAGAAAGCTCTAGCCATGGAAGAAAAAATACACAAGTTGAACTATATTAAACATAAGGGCTTCTGTTGTTCAAAATACTCCATCATGGGAAGGAAATGGCAACTCAGGAGTGAAAGCATAAAATACATAGAATTGACAAAGGATGTAAATCCAGATTACTTAAAGACAATATGCATATTAAAAAGAAAAAGATAATTGGATGGAAATTTGCAAAAATCTTGACTAGACACCTCATGAAAGAAAAATTAAAATGATTAATAAGCTTAGGTAAAGGTACTCAATTTCATTATCTATTAGGAATTGCAAATTAAAAATGCAACTTAGTACCAGTGCACACTCACTGAAAAAGCTAAAATTAAAAATGTGGTATGTATTAAGCATTTAGTAGGGATGTGAAATGAGTTGCACCTTAAGGAAATACTCAGGAAAATGCTTTGAACATATACCTACCATACAATTCAACTTCTAAGTATATTCCTAACTGAATTGTCCTGTAATACTTACCAAAAGTCATTTATCAAAGTCTTCACAGAAGTATTAATTACAACAGCAAGAATCTTGACACCACTAAAATACCTTATATAAAGTTGAATGGAAGACTAAGTGGCAATGTGAATAGGTGATCTAAAGAAACTAGTAAGAATAATTTTCCCTAATGTAACTTTTCATAAGAGGTCAAACACTAGTGAATATTATTCCACTGAAACAAAATAGAAAACCAAGTAAAAACAACTTATGCTATTAGAAGTCACACTAGAGGTAGAGGAGAGATGGGGGTAAAGATTTTCTAAGGTCTAAACCTATGTAATAGTTACACCTGGTAAATGTGATTTGAGAAAATCATTAGAGTTTATTAATATATGCACTTTATTTCACATATGTTTTGCTTCAGTAAAATGTTTTAAGTGTATATATATAAGTGTGTATGTATGTGCATATGTGTATATGTGTTTGTGTGTATGTGTATGTGTATCCCCAAGTCAATTCCTATTTCAAATAAAAGGTGAGACAATAAAAGCCTATTAGGTATAAGAACTCATATTTTTTACTGTTTCTTCCTGTTTTTTTTAATGTGTTCCACATATTTAACTCTATTTCTATGAATTCATGTCCACCAACATCATAACGATAGAGTGTATAACCCTAGATCCAGACATGGAATTTCAAAGTGAACAACCAAAACTTTTAAACAGATGACTCTTCCTGCAAGATCCTGTCCTGTATTGAATTTAACAGTTGACTTTTTACTCAGATTCAATAAATGTGAAAGATTCCTACATGTGAAGTAAATTGAAAATTGACAATTGAGAATGTCAGATTTAAAATTACTTAACAGCATTTTCAAGATTAGGTGAGCATTTTAAGTATGACTTCTATTTTGTTGTTTGTTTGTTTTGTTTTTGTTTTCTTTACACTAGGAATTGGGTATTGCGAAACAAATGCTGAGCTCAGGAGATTCCTTCAAGAGTATTCCTAACATTTTGAAAATGATTTTTTGACATTGTTTTCTGGTCTAGTTATTTTGAAAATGTCTAACTATGTTTTAAATTGCTTATTATTTAAGTTTTCAAAAAAGAGTGTAATTATGCAGGTAGGACATCCAAAAGGTCATAAGCACCCTATTACATTTCCATTTATTATTCTTTATGTTCCACAAAATTCTAATTTTTACATGGGATAAAATATTCACCTTTATTAATACATAATAAAAAACCATGTGCTTACCTGAGAAAAACAGGGTGCAACCCTTCCCAATAACTCAGAGTGGGAAATTTCTTTATTATTTTATTTTATTGTATTATTTTTACATACTGCATTTTGATTCATTGTACACAAATGCAGTATATCTTTTCGTTTCTATGGTTGTACATGCCATGCTCATCTTCCCAGTGAGATCAATATAATGCTGTCTTTATCCTCCCAGTTTGGTCCAGCTGGATTTTAGGGAATTGCTCTTTTACCAAAGGTAACAGTAGCAACATGGTTTCTCTTTGGATTGAAATACTTGGAGTACTCTTTGTTTTTAATTAATTCTTGATGATGGCTAGGAGGCCTGAGAGCTTAATGTACTTACACAAATGTCTCAATGACACAGAATGCTGGATTGGTAACATTCATAGCACTTTATTATCACCATCCCCACCCTTAACCGAGTGTTGACATTTCCCACTGGAGATACTAGCTCAGTATCACAAATTACATGACAGAAGTCTTTCTACTAGTGAATTAGACTCTGTCTTAAAAGTATTTGGACATTGTGGATATTTAGCTACATGTTATTGTTTTAATAGTTTGCAGAATATCACTGGAATGTGCACATCATTTCCCTTCCTATTATTTTTTGTTTTATTCTGCTTTAAGATTTCACCCTTTTCTAAGTCAGCAGAAAGAAGTTAACACTTACTGGCCTCTGTGCTAGATGTGATTTGCCCTCTTGCCCTGACTCCTCAAAGCTCCTGTGACAGTTTGGCCTGAGTCCACAATGGACTTAAACCAAGGGATGCTAATTTGATTTTCATTTCTTCCCTCCATCTGGGCAGTTCTCACCATCTAGACATGAAAAATAGGTGTGATAATGGAGCCTGGCACATCCATCCTAGCACTACCTAAGGAAATAGAAAAGCTAGTCCTCCCTAAGGCAAGCAGAAGAAGGGACCTTTTTTCGAATTTATGTTAGGAGACTCAGATCTAGAAAAAAAGAACTCTTCAGGAAAGGAGTAGATCAAAGGCATCAACCAGTAAGTGGCAGAAGTATTAGGTCATCCAGTCTGAAGTTCTGGACTCTTCACTGATGTTTGTTGCCTAAGGTTAATGTATGTCTTACCTTCAAAACATTGCTCTCTTGATGTGGTATATGTATATATATACATATATATATATATTTTTTTTTTCTCACATTTCCCTTTCTTTGCTTGTTAATGTCAGATTTTTGGTCAGATGTATTGAAACTTGTTATGTCGAACTTCCTTCCATTTAATTTTTTATGACATAAAAACATAAGCAAAGATACATGCCAGCTGAACCAAATTCATTCTTATATCTTAAAAGAAAATATACCTTATTCTACAATAGCTACTAATAAATCCTAATAATAAACTGTGCTTTATATTCAGCAATGGAAATTTACATACAATCTCATTTTCATTTTTATTCCCATCATACTTAAAGGATTCTTCTCCAAGGTGGCTATGATTATTTATATTTTCAATGCAAAAACTGAGTATAACATAAGTGAAGTTCTGCCTGATCTACCTTTGAATCTAACTGAACACCTTTGAATATAAATAAAAGGTGTCATTATTTATACAGTGTTTTTATAAAATAGTTTATACAACAAACTGTCTCCAGTTATGAATTCCTTATGGGCTTGGGCCAGATACGTAGGCTCATCCTAGAATGTAGTGCATAATCTATGGTTTCAAATGAGCCCTGAATTTAATGGAAAGAATAGGTCAAAGGCACCAACTAGTAAGTGACAGAGTATTAGGTCATCCAGTCCCAAGTTCTGGACTCTTCACTGATGTTCGTTGCGTAAGGCTCTCTGTTAGTTTAGGCCTCTACATTAAATTCAAATGCATGTACAGCCCAGACAGCAAGATAATGGCAGTGAAATGAAAACCAGCAGTTTCTTTGTAAAGGTTCATGGACTTTTTCTTAGTGTCCACTTCCCAACTGAGCAGGCCACCCACCCACTTCACATTATCATTTCTCTCAATGGAAAACACTCTGAACTCTTCCAGCTGTGATTGCATTTTTACCTTTAAGACACACCAAATTTTAAATTTTCATGAAATGTATCTAGACAATGTGTTTATTTTATGTTCACAAATGAAAGATGTGTACTAGTCAAATTATAGGAATTTGGGGGTAAAAAGTGAATAAATTGAAGAAGAGGCCCAACACAAATTCAGAAATAATTGCCTTAATAATGACTATTTGTGAAGATAATTCAGTGGGTAAACTAATTTTCTTTCCAAATAAAATAGAAGAGAGAAAATGAAGTAAAACATTTGTTGACCAAGTTGAAGTTATGAATAAAGTGTTGGTTGAATGAACTTTGAGATTAATGCTGAATTCTTAACAATTACATCTTTTTTCTTCATTTAAAAAATGGTATTTAAAAGACAAAATTTTACTCCAAAATTCTTTAACATTTGAAACACTGTGTTATAAAACAACATGTAGTTCAAATACTATTATAGTGGCATGTATATGCATTTTATTCAGAAAATCTAATAATTTTTAAAATTAAGACCTCCAATTCCTTAAGCTTTAAATACTGAAATCCACAAGTTTTATCAGAGGAAGTTCAAATGAGTGGAGTCAGGCAGGTTGCATTAATGTCAAAAAGGAATCTAGTATATTTTACTAGAGAAAAAGAAAGAGAAAGGGATAGGTGGTAGAAGAGAGAAAGAACTCCATCTTTGCTCTTTTCTGTATTTTTACAACCACAGGGACTGAGGCAAACTTGGAAAGTTGTCTGGTCCAGCTCTCTGCCCTGAAACAGAAGTACATCACTGAAACAGATGAGAACCAGTAATGTTTGCTGAGTCCTTCAGAGAATACTACCCCTAGACTCCTTTGTAACCTTTGAATTATTTTTCTGTGGCTATTTAAAATGGTGGAAATCTATATGGTTTTTTGAAGTCTTGAGGTTTCTTAGGAGAACTGAACAAAAAGCTTCTGAAACAAATCATCACCCTTTAAAGAGATCTTTGATCTTAAGTCTGGAGATTATTTTACAGTATTCAATTAGAAGGGGTGGGGGAAGTCAAACACGAAATCATTAGCATACTTGAAACTGCTCAAATAATGTTACTACCAAAATAGTTTTTTGAGTGTGTAGTAAGAGAGACCCATTACTTAATGCTTGTTAGAAAAAGAAAATGTAATGACTATAATTGTGATGATATTTAGATTGGGAGGTCTTTAAAAGAAAGTAAAACTACTTATTCTTTAATAAGGCTCTTTCCATGCAAAGCAGGTTTTAGAAAGCTGTTTAACCAAATGAGGTAAAATGTTTAAAAAATCACAAATAATTTATAATTGCTATTTGTGAAACCTTAAGACTGACAGCATATTTAAGGAGCTCATATTTATAATGGGTTTTAGTTAATAATAAATTATGCTGAGACTTTGAGCTAAGATTATCTTCACATCCAATATATGACACATATTTCCTAAATTCTGCATTGGTAAACTGTGACTTTTTCACTCTACTTTCCTCAATTGTGCCACCATAATTCTTATTTTAATTCTGTTCCTACCCCTCCATAGTCTACATACCTTTCCTACAACAAGTAAAAATGTAGAAACTTACAGTATTTTATGATATACTTATTTACCAAATGAATGATGTAATATGATTTGTGTAATTGAAATGTGTTAAACTTTCCAGCATTTTTTGTCATAATAGTTTCTATATTTTCACCATCTGTGACAGGCTTATATCAGATACAGCATCTTGCAAGATTTAGTCTGCAGGATTCTGTAATGCAGTCTATGTATACAAATAACTGAATTTCCCTTGGCATTTTTATGTTCATTTTCTTTAGTTTCTTTAGGTTATTGTGAATATTTTCTTACAAACCCATTTTAGCTGTATTTTTGCATATATTTATTTTTTATGATCTTATTTTTGTCAGGTTTTTTATTGCTGTGACCTATATACCTGACAGGAACAATTTTAGAGGAGGAGTTGTACTTGGGCTCAGAGTGTAAAAGGTCTAAGTTCATATATGGCAAACTCCATAGCTTTGGGCTGGAGGGGAGGCAGAACATCATGGCAGAAGGAGTTGGAAAAAGAAAGCAGCTCGGGACATGGAGATCATGAAGTAAAGAGAGAGCTCTACACACCAGGGGCAAAATATAAACCCCAAAGACACTCCCCCAGTGACCTATCTCCTCCAGTCACAACATTCCTGCCTGGAGTTAACACCCAGTCAATCCACACCAGTGGATGAACCTAATCATTCCACTTCATTATCTAATCATTGCACCTCTAAAAATTCTTGCATTGGTTCACACATGATCTTTTCCAGGACATCTCATATATAAATCATAACATGATCAAAGTGCTCAAATATACATAAAATTAGAAAAAAGGAGATACTGAAATTCACCACACATATTATTCATCATTAACTTCAATAAATGTCAGAAAATATTGTACTGCCTTTAATTGCTTCCCTTATGCCATGTTATATTAAGTTTATGAGGTAATACATAATCTCCTCTGTAATACTCAGAATTTCTAAAATTAAAATAAGGTTAATCACTCAAATTTCAAAATGATCTTCCCATGAAAATTGATAGTATACTAAATAACTTATTTAGGAATTGAATACATGATCATAAGTAAGAAATATAACACCTGAACAATTCCTGAGAAATAGTTGTGTGGTGATCATGCACTGTGCAATAAGATTAAAATGTAAATTGAGGGATTGGGGTTGTTACTCAGTGGTAGAGTGATTACCTAGCATGTGTGAGGTACTGGGTTTGATTCTCAATCCCACACATAAAAAAATAAAGGTTCACTGATGATTAAAAATACATTTAAAAGAAAGTTTAAATTGAAGTTGTGGACCATATATATTTACTAAACAAATAGTAAATAACTTATATTTCATTGGCAGATTTATTGTGTCCATGCCATGCAATTTTCTTCAATATAAAACTTAAAGAGAAATTGGTATATGATCAAACCATAATATTCACCTTCACGAATTTGGGGAAATCCCTAGCAACCCATCAACAAGGAATATAGGGAAAACAAAGTTTTTTGGTCATAGAGAAACTAAAGAAAAACAGCTTTCAAAAACTATCGTAGGGTGCTGACGATATAGCCCATCTTGTAGAGTGCTTGCCTAGAATGCGCAAGAACCACAGTTCGAATCCCCAGCACCTGGGGTGGGGGGCGGCGGGGGTCAAAAAAGGAAAAGACCGCTCGGTTGATGCCAGCCTTTAAAAAAAAAAAAAAAAAAAAAAAAAAAAAAAAAAAAAAACTATCCTAGTATCAAATCACATAATAGTAAAGTAGAGAGATGTAGTTGTTCATATAATTAACTTAGAAAAATAAATTCATTCAGATAGTGAAAAGCAAACCTAAAAAATAGAGTTTGAATGTTAGAACATACAAAAGAAAAAAAAAAAAAAAAACAACAACTTTAAAAGTTGGTTTTGGAAAATCTCTAGGAAAGGATTGAAACTTAATCATTAACAATCCCCTCTTGGACATTCTGTTTCTGCTTTGACACAACCTCAACCTGGGCAGTTATAGCATATTACATCCTATTGATGATCAAATAGGATGAGGATTTGAGTTTATAAATCCTGGATTCACTGTGTTGGAATCTCCTCCAGAGGATATGTACACTTCAATGTTCAAATCTTAGTAGTATCACATCAAAAAGTTGATGTTATAATACAGACTTAGATGAAAGTAAAAACAATTCCTACTTGAGAAATATCTAAATATGTAGGGATATAGTAAAAATAAATTTAAGAATTATAATAAAATATTGCATACACATATTAGCAAATTCTAGAGATGTGGATTTTTCATTGTAATGATTCTTTGATTACTTAATGCATGTTTCAACTGATGATAAATGTCAAATGGTTATTCTGGAGTCTAGTGCTTAACATGACTAAAAGATACTCTTACTAAAGGAAACCATGAATAGATACTGGTTTTTAGAAAATTGAATCTTACCAGGTCAAGACTTTTTTCCAAGGAAAATACAAAATCCTCTGGCATTTTGAAAGAATCAGTATTCCAAAGGTCAATAATTTCAGGAAAGTGTTTGATAGGTTCACACCCAAATAAGAACTATTCAGAGAAGTTACATGCTCTCAATGAAGTTGTATTTTGAGGAATGGAAGGGAAATCCAAGGAGGAAATTAAATGGTAAACTTCTTCCGATATAGTTACATTTTTGTTTCATATGTATTATTTCACTTCAGGCCTTGACAAAATACCTTCAGCGAAATTAAAATGCTCCTGAGTACAATAATAAAATCACTATAGAAAGTGTGATACTGTCTTCTTCATGTCATCTTTTGGGACATACCTAAACCCTAATTCTAAAGGGAAGTTTGAGGTTACAATAAAAATAGTACTAATTACCATTTATTTAGTGTTAGTTCTAATCTATGTGTAATATAGGGAGTAAATACAATGTGATATAATATATAGAATTGCATATATATGTGTGTGTATTTATTACATAAAGAATTGTATGTTATACACAAACACAATGCATATACATTATCTATACTGTGGGTGGAAGAGATTAGCAATGACACTGAACAAATAATGTCAGACAGTGTATAAATATACATACATCCATTAATGATGCTTCAGAACTATTGATATTCTTATTTTCCAGATGCAAAAAAATATTTATAGCTTTGGAAATTAAATCATTTTCTCCAATTCCATGTAACATTCAAGTATAAATTCAGTTTAATAAAATCTGCTTTGTTTGACTCATAGCCCATATCATTCTTCTTCGAAAGTATAGTCAATTTTGGGCTAAACCTTAGGACAAAGAAAACTTACAGGTTGCAATTATTTATTGTTATATTATTTTGAACTTCTCAAAATGAATGAAAGTAATACTAGAAAGTCTGCAACTCTAGGAATTTTAGTCTATGGTCTTATTTTAACAGTAAATTTTTGATGATCTTCCTATCCAAAAAAAAAAAAAAAAATATATATATATATATATATATACATATATATTTATACACATAACCAACATGCCTGAGCACAGGAAAAACAGAACAAAACAAAAAAAGAAAGAAAACTCATACATGCAAAACCAAATCAAGTATGTGTATGTATATATATATATATATACACACACATATATATATATATATATATATATATATATATATATATATATGGAAGTCGTCATAGAATGAACTGAGTTTATCTTTCACTAATTACAAATCAAGGGAGCCAGGCCCAGTGGCACACATCTGTAATTCCAGCAGCTCAGGAGGCTGAGGATGGAAGATCACAAGTTCAAAGCCAGCCTTAGCAACATAATGAGGCTCTAAGCCACTCAGAAAGACCCTGTCTCTAAATAAAATATAAAAAGGGCTAGGTGAATGTTTTCTCTGATACACAGATGCTAATTCACAATAAGGGGGGAGGAGAATAGAGGTATTTTGGACTAGACAGAGGGAAGTGAAGGGATGGGAGAGAGCAAGGAGGTTGGAATGATAGTAGAATGAATCAAACATTAATACCCTATGTGCATATATTACACAGCCTCTGTAATTCTACATCATGTACAATCAGACAAAATGAGAGGTTATATTCCATTTATGTATGATGTGTCAAAGTGCATTCTACTGTCATGTATAACTACTTAGAACAAGTTAAAAAATAAAAATTAAATTAACAAAGGGCTAGGGGTGTGACTCCATGATTAATCACCCTTGGGTTCAATCCCCAGTACTAAAAATAAATAAATAAATAAAATGATTAATTAAATCAGTGGGAAATATAACTTTTCATTTATAATGTAAGAAACATTTACCACAAAGAAAGCAGAAATCAGGTTAGAACCTCCATTCTCAGCCCAAACTAACATAGTCTCACAGCCAAAATGTATAAATACCTTCTTACAAGTTATTACATAGACTCTGCCCTAGGCCCCTGAGGCAGGATTCTGCCCCAATTAGTTCTGCCATCCCTTTGCCAGACTATTTTCTTTCTTTGATTCTAATTTTGTCTCTAAGTTATGTAATACCAATCTTACTAGGCCTGTATTTTCTATTGTCTGACATTTCTTTTGGAAAGAAGTGTGATAAACATTTAGACATATACACCATATTAGCATAGAATTTGAAATATTACACCCTTGTTTTTATTTTTTCAAAATAATTAGGTGGTCAAAACCATTTTTGTTGCCAAACTAGCAAATAACATATGAATGACACAGGGTAGTATCTTGGTTCTAAGGATGCTTTCCAACCTCTGGCTTTGTGTATTCTGGTTGATCCATGTTTGGGAACAGTGGTGGTGGGTATGATTTGAAAGTCCTCAATGTTATCAGTATGAATAGAATTATTTCAGATGAAATGAGTAGTTAAATAAAAATAAATATTTAACTGGATAAAATGAGACTGGCTGAGCAAGAAAAAAGCAATGGAAGTAATCTCAAAGAGAAAAAGTCATAACTTTTACATTTCAAACAAAGTTTACATATGAAAACAAATATACTGGGAAACATACAAATATATAAAATTCACATGTTGATACAAAATAATTGAACACCATAGTAGGCAAGCAAAATTGGAAATTAGATGTATAGCTTACTAAAACTCTATATCAACAAGAAATAAAATTTTTAAAATACACATTTGCAATTTGTCTAGAAAATAAGTTACTATGACAGTATATCATTTTTCAACAAAGCACAAGTTTTACTTAAAAAGTGGAATACTCCAATTTGAAATGACTCAACTATTTCCCTTACAAATAGTCATAGATACTCAATCTAAGATACATAATTCTTTTGTCAGTGACACTACAAGACATTTATAGATTTTAAAGAGGTTTATATTTTTCTACTTGTACCAGAGTAGCTCTTATGCCAGTTAATGCTAAAACCACATAAATCATCATTTAAAAGTTGGACATAATGTGCAAGTTAACTAATTGAAAGATATCTGTTAGTGAACAAGACCTGGTTCTTAATATCCTTTTCAATATCAAGGTGCACTTTCTAGCCAAATGTGATGTTAATTACAATAATCATATTAAGTATAGCTAGACTATTTTCTTTCCTTGTTTCTAATTTTCTAAGTTATGTAAAACCAAACTTATCTCTGTGTGTTCTTATTTATTATCTTACATCTTTTTTGGAAAGAAGTATGATGGACATTCACACATACATTCTATGTTAGGGTAAAGTTTGAAATATTTCATTTTAATTTTTTAGAATAATTAAGTAGTCCAAACAGTTTTCCTCTTTTAGGTTATCCTCAAGAAGTTTTTACTGAAGTATTTTCAAGAGAATAGTCTTCCATAACTGCTTCGGTTTCCTGATGAATCGATACTGTACAAATATACTGGTTTGGCATTCAGTTGCATTTCACTTAGCAAATAGAGGAGTGAATAGAAGTAAAAAAAAATGTTCCTATTGGAACCACAATACACACACTTCTTAAAAGCCTGTTTTAAAAATTATGCTTCTAAAAAGGTTGTTAATGGAAATATGCATCACTTTATAATTAACCAAACCTACAACAAATTAAAGTGCTGATTGTGAAGGCAAAATAACACTAATCTATAATTATAATCAAGAATAGCAGCAACTGAAAACCATAGCCAACTCAATACAAAAATTTTAAGGAATGAAAGCCACAAAGATTTCTTACTTGAATCCAAAGTAAATCATACCAATGTATTTATATTGTATGCTTTCTAAATTTTGATAGGTCTTGATCTTTTATTTAATAATTTCCCAGTTGTTTATACATAAAACCAAATTATACAAGGTTTTCTATCATATTTCCCACAAAAAAATGAAAAAAAAAATTTGAATGTTAAAATAGGTAATCCCTAATGGTAGAGCATTTATTCTTTGCTAAAGATCATACCATAAAAATCACCTCCAAAGAACAAAACAAACTAACAAACACGTACAAAAACAAAACAATATTCTTTAAAACCTGTGATGTTTGTATATACTGGCACTTTCAATTCGATCTTGATACATTGATTATTGATAGAGCATTTCTCTTCCTACTGAGAAATATATGATTACATAGATACTTGTGTTTATAGTGTTTATAAAAAGGCACTGACTTGTAATTTTCATTGGTAAAGCATAGACAGAAGATTTCAGATGATCATATGCAGAGAATGTGCATTTGTATAGGTAGAATTAATTAACATAAATGATCTGGATTGTTCATGTTCGAATGACGTCTCAGTTTTCAGACTGAAACCTCATTTGAGACTCAATTTTCTCATCTTGTGGGTTTAATAATCATATTCATCCACTAAAATTGCAATGAGAATGAAATGAGATATGTATATATCCTATTTTACAGGGCATATGTCATGTAGTAAGGACTCAAGCAATTTTTGCTGTAATTATTGAATATGGTACTGTTATTATTTTCCACTATTACATGGAAAAAAATCATAGAAAACTGTCTATATAGTTTCCACATTAAAATATTGAATATATCTTCCTGCTCACTGCAAAAATATTTTTGTTTATACATCATGCCATTAGAGAATTGACATATTTTATCAATTAATTTGATTCAGCCCTCATTTAGACTTAGAGCTCATAAAAAGATGTTATCATATTTTTTAGTGGGAAAGAGGTTCTAATCATTCATAGAATTGCTGATTTCCCCAAAAGCATTTCTAGTGCTTTTAGAGGAAGTATGTGCAAGGTGTGCAGCACATATATACCACTCTGACATAAATTCACAATACCACTTTTCTTCATTTGCTCTCACATGTCCTTAAATATTTTAACAAAATATTTAAACATTTGGCACATCAACCCTAAGAGTTGTTAAGTACATCCAACCCTATGATAACAATTATTCTCAAGTGAGATAATTTCTCATAGAATAAATGAATCAATGCTTCAAATGCAGATAAAATACTTAGAATTTGTGCCCTATCTAGGCAATATATTCACCACACCTAGTTCCTTGTGGGTCCTTAAATAGCAACTTTTCAAATTCATATTGGCATTTAGTTCAGGAAAAACTTTGTATTTACAGTTTCTTTTCCTAAGATAGGAACAGTCATTTATGATTAAAGTGTAAGTCCAATGTTTTGTTAAAGTAAGTTTTGAACAAATAAAGGAAAGATCAAATGATTGGTTGGGTAGAAGAGTAGTTATAAAAACATATAAAGAGGGTCTGGGGTTGTGGCTCAGTGGTAGAGCATTTGCCTCACATGTTTGATCCTCAGCACACATAAAAAATGAATAAATAAAATAAAGGTATTGTGTCCATTTACAACTACAAACACATTTTTAAAAAAGCTTATAAAGATATCCAAAAGAAAAGAACAACTTCCCTTGGAAAAAGAACAGTTTTTGACAGAGACAACACATTATTACAGTTTGTAATTAAAGGTTATTTGTTCATTAATTAAAATGGAGAGTAATTTTATTTTTTATATTTTGTTTACATTAAATTTTATTCACCATTTGGATCATTAACTATAAATAAATTTGCCAAGAAAAATCACATGATATTTGAAAACACTACATAAAATTAAAAATGAAACCTCAAAGCATAGGATGGATTTTGTATAATTATATACTACCTTTCACAGCCCATGGGGTTGCAGTTGTTCCTTGTCTTGTGGATAAAGGAAATGACCACTAAATGAACTTGATGTTAGGTGTTACTTATTCCAGATATTCCCAGAGGATGAGCCAATGGATTGCTACAAAATTGGTTCCATAGGTATTTAATGTGTCCAACCTAAGGAATGAGATTAAGGTAGAAATATGTGTATCTCCTCTTACCAAGTCCTTCTTCAAAAACTATCAGTTGTCCAGAAACTCTTTTTAATATGTGAGAAATCTGGAATTCCCTAGATATTAAGAGTTATTTAAGGCTACAAAAATGCATAGGGGCAGAGTCTCACACACACACACAATAATTCTCATTTTTACCACCCCAATAGCAACATAAAACCATTATATTTATCTCAATGTTAAAAAATTTATATTATGTCACAATGCATGTATGTTCTTTCTATTAATAAAACACTACAAAGAAAAAGAGAGGAGAAGACAAGGAGTGCTTTTTTAAATTCTTCTTCATATTCCTAGTTCTGAGAACAAAGGGTGTTGAATAAATCAATAAATAGATTTTTTCACATTGAATCAAATTGCTATTCAGAGCTACAACTACAGAGATAAAATGAGTCCAAGACTACTACAACATGCACGTAGACTTAGCATGTCAGAATCTTAATGGTTTGAGTGTTTGTGAGGGGAGTATGGAATTAGTCACAGTAGGTAGTTATGTGCGAACATCCCCAAGTAATTTTGAGTAATCTCTACTGAACTAAGTTTCTCTTCTCTACTTGAACATTGTGGATTTAAAACCAGATGTTTTATTTTGGCATTATATCTAAAGAGGCAATAGCAGTACAACTTTCTAAATTCCTTTCCTTAATTTAAACAGGAATAAATATATTTTGATTCTGATTATTATTCCACAAATCAGTGCATCTCCAGTGTGTGAATTTCACTCCAAGATACTCAAATGCTGCATTTTTAATGAAGTGCTTAAGTGTATCTTCTCTGTATACTGAAATCTTGTGTCTAGTTACTGACTCTGTTCTTTTCATATTACATTTACTAATATTTTCAATGGTCTTTTTTCAACTCTTTGTAGAGTTTTTTCTTTTTTCATTACATATACTCTTCCTTAGTAATCTCTTTTACTTCCTTAATTGATAAAACTTATGCTTGTAACTTTATTTCAAATACCTCCTAATCTTTAGACATACTTCCTAAACTTACTTTTTATAGCTCTACTTGGATATTCCAAAAGTGGTCAAGGTACTATCATATCACCAGAATCCATCATGCAATTTTACTCACAGTGTTTACAATGTTTACTCATTCATGAAATCAGTGCAAATCAACAGATCTGTATATTACATGCCTCAAAAAGGTAGATAATCAATGCTTAGATGAAGCAGATATTATAATAAATCTGGAAGAGCAAGAAGTATAAAAATTAATACTTTTGAGAAAGCACTCTCTATTTTTGGGAATAGTTGCTTACATTACTTTAAATATTTAAGTTGAGCAAAATTAGACTTTGAAATAATTTTGGTCTCTGAAAAGCATTATTTGCAATATCTTTGATTCATCAATCTTATGTTAGAAATTATTTCAATTCATAGAAATGTTAAACACTTTGGCTGACAAAAATATCTACTCTGCCTTCTGGATGGATAAATGATGAGTAAAGAATTTTACAAATTCTTTCTCGTCCAAAATCTGTTTCTCCTTGAAATTTTTTCCACCCTCCACTTTTGTCTATGTGAGTCTGAACCAGAATTTTAGGAACAAATTTTTGAGCAACCTTCACAAAACATTAGTGTGCCAGTGTAGATGGGCAGTTTACAACTCAAATTTTGGAGTTAATATCTGTAGTGAAGTATGTAGTTTTCCTTTCATACTATACCTTTAAGAGCAATGCATTCAGTTTTAGCAATTGCCAGGGATTTTAGCTGTAGAATTCATAGTTAATTCCCTTTGCCAATGGTGGTTGCCTTTCTGAAGGTACACGCTTTCCCCATGGGTGTTGTAATGATTAGTGATGTGGGGTACAAATGATCATTTCCAGTTCTTCCATTTGGAAAACTATGCCAGTCCCTTCCAGTTCCTTTGCACATCATGTAATGGGTTGATGATGTCTTTCTTGTCATGTTATTGCATTTAAACATCCCCTGTATCCAATCTTGTTATCTCCTACACATACAGTTGTAGTTTTTATGAATACTTCCTCATAAACCACCAAAATGCAGCCTCGATTCCATTTTCTGGGGAAAACATACTACTTGAGAGCCTGAATAAAACATGCTGCATAGGGATCATTCATGTCTTATACAGGAAATCAAAAAGCATATAAACTGAAATAAGTTAAAATAAGGTGGAAGTAACAAAAAAGTAACATATAAACCAGTTGTTCAAATCTATATGGAGTACTCACAAAATAGTAAAATGAAAACAGGATCTCTATAGACAAAAACCAATAGTGACCAACTGGTAAGTTTGTTCTTTGACTTATAATAATAATTAAAAAAATAAAAAAACACCTTATTGAGAACTTGTAATAGAGTACTTTGTTTTGAGGCAATAGTGAGAGAGCTATGTTTATGCAAAGAACTCAAAAGATTCTGAGCAGAGATTAACAGACTTGTAGGAAAAACTGCTCATATCAACTGGAGACAAAAGCTATTCATCCTTAGTGTTGAAGCACAAGAGAAAACAAGTTTAAGACAGAAAGAAATAAAATTAAATGAGGAAAACATATTTTGGAACCCTCTTTTAAACAAAACTCCTTTTGCTTTTTTTTTTTTTTTCTGCCCCCCTCCCTAAACCCAACTCCAACCCTAACACTAACCCCTCCCACCCCCCATTATGTGTCATCATCCACTTATTAGCGATATCATTCTTCCTTTGGTTTTTTGAGATTGGCTTATCTCACTTAGCATGATATTCTCCAGTTTCATCCATTTACCTGCAAATGCCATAATTTTAATTTTATCATTCTTTATGGCTGAGTAATATTCCATTGTATATATATACCACAGTTTCTTTATCCATTCATCAATTGAAGGACATCTAGATTGGTTCCACAATCTGGCCATTGTGAACTGAGCAGCTATGAACATTGATGTGGCTGTATCTCTGTAGTATGCAGATTTTAAGTCCTTTGGGTATAGGCCAAGGAGTGGGATAGCTGGGTCAAATGGTGGTTCCATTCCAAGTTTTCTAAGGAGTCTCCATACTGCTTTCCAGAGTGGCTGCACTAATTTGCAGCCCCACCAGCAATGTATGAGTGTACCTTTCTCCCCACATCCTCGCCAACACCTGTTGTTGCTCGTATTCTTGATAATCGCCATTCTAATTGGGGTGAGATGGAATCTTAAACTAAACCCATATCTCTCACCATGCAGGAAACTAAACTCAAAATGGATTAAGGATCTCAGAATCAGACCAGAGACCTTGCATCTTATAGAAGAAAAAGTAGGTCCAGAGCTTCAACATGTCGACTTAGGACCAGACTTCCTCAACAGGACTCCCATAGCACAAGAAATAAAAGCAAGAATTAATAACTGGGAGATTCAAACTAAAAAGTTTTCTCTCAGCAAAGGAAACTATCAGCAATGCGAAGAAAGAGCCTACAGAGTGGGAGAAAATCTTTGCCAATCATACTTCAGATAGAGCACTAATCTCCAGAATCTATAAAGAACTCAAAAAACTCTACACCAAGAATGCAAATAATCCAATCAACAAATGGGCTAAGGAAATGAATAGACACTTCACAGAAGAAGATCTACAAGCAATCAACAAACATATGGAAAAATGTTCAACATCTCTAGTAATAAGAGAAATGCAAATCAAAACCATCCTTTTGCTTTTTTTGAACTAAATCAGATTTACTTGTAAAAATTTGTCACATCTTGAAAAACATGCTATCTGGACTATATGAACATCACTTCAGGCATTTCAGAGAGATAATAATTATTATTTTTATTTGTAAAGAGTAGTATATATGTTGATAAAGTGTGTATGTGTATAGCGTTGACCACTGGGCTTTTCTTTTCTTTCCTTTTTTTTTTGTAATAATAGAGATTAAACCAAGAAGCATATAACCACTGAGTCACATCACCAGGCCTTTTGATTTTTTTTCTTTTTTTTTGAGAGAGGGTCTCCCCAAATTGCTTAGAGTGTAAGTTGCTGAAACTGACCTTGAACTTTCAATCCTCCTCCTGCAGCCTCCCAAGCTGCGGGAATTACAGGCATGTGATACCCTGTCTGGTAGGGCTTTTCTTAATCTATATGTTTGCTATTGGTAATCTTAGCCACTTCCAAGGTTGTAACTGCCATGTTAGACTAATGTCTTAGGCTTTCAATCCAAATCTCTCTTTGGAATACCAGATATAGTACATATTTTGCTCTACTATTCTGAATGTCTCATGGTAATCTTCAAAAGCTGTCTCAGTTACTCAAACATGACATTGTCTTCTGTTTATTTGGTATTTCATGTGTTATCTCCATTGCCAATCTTTTCACTAATATTCCTTCTTCCCAATCAACTCTATGAAATTTGGTTTTATATTGTTCCTGATGCCTTCTGGAAATATTTTGCCAAATACCTGATTCAGAAAATATTAGTTTTTCCATATGATATTCTTTCAAGTAAAAATGGTATTCCATAAGAAGAGTGGCTAGTTGAGCCTACAATTTAATTCTACAAGTTTCTGATCTTCTTATACACAAGTCGCATACTTTGCTTTACACATACTATCCACTCATTTTATCATACAGAATATTAAAAATGTTTTCAAGTTTTAATCTACCTCCTTAAAGATATTCATTTTAAATAAACTTTGCTTTAGTTTTTTCCATAGGTACCCAGTGGTGAAGAATACAATTACTACCAACACAATTTTGTGCATTGTCTTTATTTAAGTTAAGGTATCCAGTAGTAATTGACTTGATAACTTGAGAAGCCTTTATAGGGCCTGAAGCAAAAAGACAAATGCATGTGTGTGAATGTATTTTATAAATATAATATAACCATATGTATATATAGGTGTGTTTTACATGAGTTTTAATGGTTAATGTTTTTCCAGAACATTATCTTGGTTCAAAAATAATAAGATGTGGAGGTTTCAAGATGGCAGACTAGAGGGTGGCTGCATTTCAGGTTGCTCCAGGACTCAGGATTCAAGAAGAGGTGATATTGAGAGACTTGGGACCAACTCAAAGCCTCCGGGTGAGTCTCCCGTTGGGGAGGCGTCCCGGATGGGGCGGTAGTCCCGGAACACAGGGAACTTTGTGAAGTAGAGTTGCTCGGCGAGACGCCCCTCCCCCCACGGAGCAGTAAACATGGACAACTGGGAGGAGGCCACTCAGCACGACGCTGGGACTCGGAGCAACCCACTGGGGCTTCAGGCAGTTGCCCAGAGGAGGAGTTGTGCGGGGAGCTGTTTGGACTCAGAGCATCTGCTCCTGAACACCGAGGAGCTGCCCGGAGGAGGAGGAGGAGGAGCGTGGCTTGTCGCATGGACTCGGAGCAGCCGCATCAGGGCTACGGGCGGCTGCCCAGGGGAGGAGCTGTGCGGCGAGCTGTTTGGACTGAGAGTGACCACTCTGAACACCGGGGAACTGCCCAGATGAGGAGGAGGAGCACGGTGGGTCGCTTGGACTCGGAGTGACCACATCAGGGCTACGGGCGGCTGCCCAGAGGAGGAGCTGCTTGGTGAGTTGTTTGGACTCAGAGCATCTGCTTCTGAACACCGGGGGGCTGCCCAGAGGAGTCGGACAACTGTGGCGGGTCGCTTGGTCTCCGAGCAGCCACACCAGAGCTCCAGGCAGCTGCCCAGAGGAGGAGGTGTGCGGCGGGTCGCTTGGACTTGGAGTGGCTGCACCAGGGCTACGAGCGGTTGTCGGGAGGAGGAGGTGCACAGTGAGTTGCTTGGACTCCTAGCGACCAACTGCAATACTGGGTGGCTGGAGGAGGAAGAGGAGTGCAGCAGGTCGCTGGGACTCGGAGTGACGGTACAGGGCTCCAGGTGGCTGCTCAGAGGTGGGGCCACATAGCCAGGCAATTAGGTGAAGAGCAGGGCTCCAGGACCTAGGTGGCTTCTTGGTGGAAGAGCCGCACAAAGACAAGCTGAGGGGTGGAGCGAAGTTTCCAGAACTGTGGGCAGATTATCTGAGGAGAGGCAGCCTAAGGAGACTCCTCTGTGAAGGGTGAGGCTTCCAGACCCAAGAGGTAGGTCCAGGTCCCTGGGAACGTTGTAGAGGAAGGAAGCCCAGCCCAGGCGGTAGTTGTGGATTGAGGGGAACCTCTAGGATGGAAACTGACCAGTGAGACCTCCCCACCGGGTGAGTCTTCCCTGCTGGGTGAGGTTCTCCCACAAGGATGGTAAAACCAGAGACACAGGCCCAAACAGGCCTTGCCTCAGCCCGCAGCCTAGTTCCTCTTTGGATGACCATTGGTCAACAAGTGGAGGCACCTCTGCCCATTAGCAGGGAATATACCCCACCTGAGGTTCACCAACCCTAGAGAGGCAGCTTCCTTATGGAGCACCGCATTACCAACTTCCTCCAAGACTTCAGGCAACTGAAGGCTAAGAGGGGATATACTAGAAATCTTCAGGGAAATTGTTAGTCAATAGAGGAAATCTGCAATATCTCAGCGGTCCACTGATACCAGAACAATATGAGAAAACAAGGGAAGAAAATGTCCCAAACAAACCTAGATACTATATCAATAAAATCCAATGACAGCATGGCAGAAGAAATTACAGAAAGGGAGTTCAGAATGTACATAATTAAAATGATCAGGGAAGCAAACGATGAGATGAAAGAGCAAATGCAGGCATTGAATGATGAGATGAAAGAGCAAATGCAGGCATTAAATGATCGCACCAATGGACAGTTAAAAGAGCAAATACAGGAAGCAAAAGATCATTTCAATAAAGAGTTAGAAATATTGAAAAAAAACAAACAAATCCTTGAAATGAAGGAAACAATAAACCAAATTAAGAACTCCATAGAAAGCACAACCAATAGGATAGAACACCTGGACGACAGAACCTCAGATATTGAAGAAAAAATATTTAACCTAGAAAACAAAGTTGACCAAATAGAGAAGATGGTAAGAAATCATGAACAGAATCTCCAAGAATTATGGGATATCATTAAAGGCCAAATTTAAGAATTATTGGGATTGAGGAAGTCTTAGAGAAACAAACCAAAGGAATGAACAATCTATTCAATGAAAAAATATCATAAAATTTCCTAAATCTGAAGAATGAAATGGAAAATCAAGTTCAAGAGGCTTACAGGACTCCAAATACACAAAGTTACAACAGACCCACACTAAGGCACATTATAATGAAAATACCTAACATACAAAATAAAGACAGAATTTTAAAGGCTATGAGAGAAAAGAACCAAATTACATTCAGGGGGAAACCAATACAGATATCAGCAGATTTTTCAATCCAGACTCTAAAAGCTAGAAGGGCCTGGAACAACATTTTTCAAGCCCTGAAAGAAAATGGATGCCAACCAAGAATCTTATACCCAGCAAAACTTACCTTCAAATTTGATGATGAAATAAAATCCTTCCATGATAAACAAAAGCTAAAAGAATTTACAAAAAGAAAGCCAGCATTACAGAACATTCTCAGCAAAATATTCCATGAGGAAAAGATGAAAAACAAAGAAGCAAATCAGCAAAGCAAGGAATTATCCTAAAGGAATTGCCAAGTAAAGGAGGAACCAAGTCATGTCAAAAATAAATAAATAAATAAATAAATAATATTTAAAAAAAATGAACCAAATGACCAGGAATACAAATCATATTTCAATAATAACCCTGAATGTTAATGGCCTGAACTCACCAATCAAAAGACATAGAATGGCAGAATGGATTAAAAAGAAAGATCCAACAATATGTTGCCTGCAAGAGACTCACCTCACAGAAAGAGATACCCATAGACTAAAGGTGAAAGGATGGGGAAAAACATACCATGCACATGGACTCAACAAAAAACATGGGATATCCATCCTCATTTCAGATAATGTGGACTTCAAGCCAAAGTTAGTCAGAAGGGATAAAGAAGGACATTTCATACTGCTTAAGGGAAGTATAAATCAGCAAGACATAACAATCATAAACTTCTATACCCCAAACAGTGTCTCGTCCATGTATGTCAAACAAATCCTTCTCAATTTCAGAAATCAAATAGACCACAAAACAATAGTACTAGGTGATTTTAACACACCTCTCTCACCACTGGACAGATCTTCCAAACAAAAACTGAACAAAGAAACCATAGATCTCAATAACACAATCAATAATTTAGACTTAACAGACATTTATAGAATATACCATCCAACCAAGAGCGAATACACTTTCTTCTCAGCAGCACATGGATCCTTCTCTAAAATAGACCATAATATTATGCCACAAAGCTAATGTTAGCAAATACAAGTAGACAGAGACACTACCTTGTATTCTATCAGATCATAATGGATTGAAATTAGAAATAAATGAAAGAGTAAAAAATAGAAACTACTCCAACACCTGGAGATTAAACAATATGCTATTATATGATGAATGGATAACAGAAGATATTAGGAGGAAATTAAAAGATACTTAGAGGTAAATGAGAACAAAGAAACATCATATCAAAATCTCTGGGACACTATTAAAGCAGTATTTAGAGGAAAATTTATTTCATGGAGCACATTCAATAAAAGAAGTAAAACTCAACAAATAAATGACCTAACAAAATGGCTCAAAGCCCTAGAAAAAGAAGAACAGAGCAAAACCAAAAGTAGTAGAAGACAGGAAATAGTTAAACTCAGAGCTGAAATCAATGAAATTGAAACAAAAGAAACAATACAAAAAATTGACAAAATAAATAGTTGGTTCTTCGAAAAAATAAACAAAATTGATAAACCTTTAGCTACACTAACAAAGAGAAGACGAGAGAAAACCCAAATCACTAAAATTCGGAATGAACAAGGAAATATCACAACAGACACAATTGAAATACAAAACATAAATAGAAGCTATTTTGAAAATCTATACTCCAACAAAATAGAAAATTTCAAAGACATCAACAAGTTTCTAGAGACATATGAATTGCCTAAACTGAACGAGGAGGACATGCACAATTTAAATAGACCAATTTCAAGTAATGAAATAGAAGAAGTCATCAAAAGTCTACCAACAAAGAAAAGTCCAGGACCAGATGGGTTCTCAGCCAAGTTCTACAAACCTTTAAAGAACAGCTCATTCCAATACTTCTCAAAGTATTCCATTAAATAGAAGAGAAGGGAACCCTCCCAAACTCATTCTATGAAGCCAATATCACCCTGATACCTAAACCAGACAGAGACACATTGAGGAAAGAAAATTTCAGACCAATATCCTTAATGAACATCGACGCAAAAATTCTCAACAAAATTTTACCAAATCGCATACAAAAACATATTAAAAAGATAGTGCACCATGATCAAGTGGGTTTCATCCCAGGGATGCAAGGTTGGTTCAACAACAGGAAATCAATAAATGTCATTCACCATATCAATAGACTTAAAGTCAAGAATCACATGATTATTTCAATAGATGCAGAAAAAGCATTTGATAAAATACAGCATCCCTTCATGCTCAAAACACTAGAAAAAATAGGGATAGTGGGAACATTCCTTTACATTGTAAAGGCCATCTATGCTAAGCTCATGGCCAATATCATGCTAAATGGTGAAAAACTGAAAGCGTTCTCCCTAAAAACTGGAACAAGGCAGGGATGCCCTCTTTCACCACTTCTATTCAATATCGTCCTTGAAACTCTAGCCAGAGCAATTAGACAAACCAAAGAAATTAAAGGAATACGAATAGGAAAAGAAGAACTCAAACTATCCCTATTTGTTGATGATATGATTATATACTTAGAGAAACCAGGAAATTCCACCAGAAAACTTTTAGAACTCATAAGTGAATTCAGTAAAGTAGCAGGTTACAAGATCAATGCTCATAAATCCAATGCATTTTTATACATAAGTGATGAATCTTCAGAAAGAGATGTTAGGAAAACTACCCCATTACAATAGCATTGAAAAAAATAAAATATTGGGAATCAATCTCACAAAAGAGGTGAAAGACCTCTACAATGAGAATTACAGAACACTAAAGAAAGAAATTAAACAAAACCTTAGAACATGGTAAGATCTCCCATGTTCTTGGATAGGAAGAATTAATATTGTCAAAATGGCTATACTACCAAAAATGCTATACAGATTCAATGCAATTCCAATTAAAATCCCAATGACGTACCTTACAGAAATAGAGCAAGCAATTATGAAATTCATCTGGAAGAATAAAAAACCCAGAATAAGTAAAGCAATCCTTAGCAGAAAGAGCGAAGCAGGGGGTATCGCAATACCAGATCTTCAACTGTACTACAAAGCAATAGTAACAAAAATGGCATGGTATTGGTACCAAAATAGAAAGGTAGATCAATGGTACAGAATAGAGGCCATGGACACAAACCCAAATAAATACAGTTTTCTCATACTAGACAAAGGGACCAAAAATATGCAATGGAGAAAAGATAGCCTCTTCAGCAGATGGTGCTGGGAGAATTGGTAATCCATATGCAACAGAATGAAACTAAACCCATATCTCTCACCGTGCAGGAAACTAAACTCAAAATGGATTAATGACCTTGGAATCAGACCAAAGACCCTGCACCTTATAGAAGAAAAAGTAGGTCCAGAGCTTCAACATGTCAGCTTAGGACCAAACTTCCTCAACAGGACTCCCATATCACATGAAATAAAAGCAAGAATCAATAACTGGGATAGATTCAAACTAAAAAGCTTTCTCTCAGCAAAGGAAACTATCAGCAATGTGAAGAAAGAGCCTACAGAGTGGGAGACAATCTTTGCCAATCATACTTCAGATAGAGCACTAATCTCCAGAATCTATAAAGAACTCAAAAAAACTCTACACCAAGAATGCAAATAACTCAATCAACAAATGGGCTAAGGAAATGAACAGACACTTCATTGAAGAGGATCTACAAACAATCAACAAACATATGGAAAAATGTTCAACATCTCTAGTAATAAGAGAAATGCAAATCAAAACCACCCTAAGATTCCATCTCACCCCAATTAGAATGATGATTATCAAGAATACAAGTAACGACAGGTGTTGGTGAGGATGTGGGGAGAAAGGTACACTCATACATTGCTGGTGGGGCTGCAAATTAGTGCAGCCACTCTGGAAAGCAGTGTGGAGATTCCTTAGAAAGCTTGGAATGGAACCACCATTTGACCCAGCTATCCCACTCCTTGGCCTATACCCAAAGGTCTTAAAATCAGCATACTACAGAGATATAGCCACATCAATGTTCATAGCTGCTCAATTCACAATGGCCAGATTGTGGAACCAACCTAGATGTCCTTCAGTTGATGAATGGATAAAGAAACTGTGGTATATATATACAATGGAATATTACTCAGCCATAAAGAATGATAAAATTATGGAATTTGTAGGCAAATAAATGAAATTGGAGAATATCATGCTAAGTGAGATAAGCCAATCTCAAGAAACCAAAGGAAGAATGATCTCGCTGATAAGTGGATGATGACACCTAATGGGGAGTGGGAGGGGTTGGTGTTAGGGTTAGAGTTAGGGTTAGGGAGGGTGGCAAGAATGGAGGAAGGACTGTATAGAGGGAAAAGAGGGGTGGGAAGGTTGGGGGGAAGGAAAAAATAATAGAATGAATCAAAGAACATTACCCTATGTAAATTTATGATTACACAAATGGTATGCCTTTACTCCATGTACAAACAGAGAAACAACATGTATCCCATTTGTTTACAATAAAAAAAAATAATAATGAGATGTTGAAATGTATTTTCTCAGGTCCCAGTGCAGTTCAACAAGGCATTAGTCTTTATGTGCATTTTTTTTTTCTTGCTGTTTGGTCATTTTTTAGTTAATTTTGATTTTTAATATATTTCACCAAAATATTATTTGTCTTAATAACAATTATTTTTTGTGACCCCTTAAATTTTGCACTTGTCATGTACCTCACTCCCCATAATCATTACCCTGTTAATCAGCCTTCGATTTTTGTGACTTCACTGAAAATGTTAAAATAGTGAAAAAGGCAAATATCATATTAGTAATATTTTATGAACAAAATTTTGACCTAACAGACATTTGGAAAGGGTCTAAGGCACATATTGAAACCACCATTTCAAACCAAAATAGTCTACAAGTTATGTTAAAAGAACTTTAATAATAATAATCCTTCCCCTTTGACTTACCCCTTCAAGAAGGAGGTAAGACATATTGACTTTCAAAAATGTCTGTTTTCAGTATATCCATTCTTCAAAAGATTTGCATGTTTAAAAATTGTTATCAAGCATGTTAAATGGCAATATATAAGAAGATAGGTGGAAACCTCCTCAACATAGGGGAAAACTGTTTTCTTGTGTTCATGTGATTATAAAGAAATGCAATTTGCAAGCCTATAGTATTCACATGTTTTAGGGTGAAATCCCTTCTCAGAACAATTTCTGAATATTGGCTATAATTTTATTTTTATCACCTGATTTTGTATCAGGTGATCGTAAAGTTGTACAAAGAACAGTTTCTAACTGTACCTCATCCTCATTATCACTATCATTATAATGAAACATTTCTAATTATTTCCAAGATCATAAACTCCTTGGAATTAGGTATCATAGTTTTCAAACCTTGAGATTTCCTACATCATTAAATATCATGATCTAAACATAAATGTTTATTAAGTTGAAATGAGTACATAAACTGAATGTCTATAAGTACGAATAATATTTTATTCTCAATTCCCAGGAAAATCATACTTAACTGAAAGCAAACTTACTCATGTTATAATGTATACTCTAGAAGCTTTCAAAATTATTTTCAAAAACATATCCTGTATAAGAAAAAAAGTGAACTTTCAGATCTAACAAATTTATGTAGACACTCAACAATCATACTTTCACTTTTACATGAGTAAACTTTGTATGTGAATAAACACTGTCACATTTTAAAATTATTTCATTCAAATTAAATTTTGCAGCACAGTAATTAGTTCCTAGGCCTTATATGTCTGAATTTTATTCATTACAGATACTAAGTTCATTACAGACGCTTTATTCCTATTGATAGAGGAGAGGATTAATATTTTATAATTGTCTTACTATGTACTATATTTATTTCTTCATATCAGACTAAGAAATTGAATAGACCAAATGGCCAAAGTAGTTAGAAAGACAATTTTGCCTAATTAATGTTAAAATTCAAGATGCTCTAAAAGTGACTTTTAGACTTTGGTTAAATAAAAAAATATCAGTTAGAAGTAATGTCAGGGCAAGAGGCTAGAAATCATGACTTACACATACAATATAAACAAGAATATAGTTTTATTAAGTCTCATAGGTGTTCAATATTGAGTAAACACATGATATTATTTCAAAAACACAATAATAGGAATGAACACCTTTAATCATCTAGTGATTAATAGCAATGACAACATCATAGTTTTAGTCTAAGAATTTTTTTAGTAATTTATTCCATTGAACCCACTTCAGAATGTAAAAATCTTGCTATATAGTAACAGAAAGACTAAGAGATTCACATAAACTAGAAAGCCAGAGGATTTATAAACTGACATTTTATTCCATGGAGGTTTTTATATAGACTCACTGCACTGCTTAGTAAGGAAATTTATTTTTTAGCTCACAAAAGGATTTAGACTAAAAAGTTCAAAAACTGAGCATGTTTTAAGTGTGTCTACTGTCTTAAGTGCTAAACTTTATGAAATTAAATCAGGGTTAGGATGGAAGCAAAGCTCCTTTTCAGCAAGATAAATGCAATCAGTTTAATGAACTCTTCCAGGAGACAAGGAAGAGATGGAAGAAATTATTTGTTCATTATGCTAATTAAAAAGGGGATCTAAAGCCTATGAAAACAAAACTGATTAAAGCATATCATTTGTCAGAATTATGAAGCACAAAATTCTCACAGAGTGTGCAAGTCATGGATATTGATTGGAAACTGCGCATGATTATTATTATTTTGCATGTGGCAAATATGTTTTTATTTTTACCTTTAACTCTCTGCCATATTAAATGCATATGGGAAATAGAAATTCAAGAAGAGGTAGATTACTGAGTAAGCCAGAAGGAACCTCTTAATTTTCCATTGCAATTAAACAGTGCATGTACTAAGACATATAAAAAGTTCCTAATGGATTTCTCTCATGAAACTGCTAAAAAGTCCAGTTGAAACAGTGTTCACAATATACAATGCTGGCTTGACAACAAAGAAAATGTTTTTCATCAGCTTTTTTCCATTAGTCAGGAGAGGGGATATAAGAGTTTAATCATCATTTAACAGCTTTCTGATCTACCCCATATTCTTGGTGAGAGCCACAGTGTATTTCACTTGCCCTCAGAATTTCAGTTGTTACCAAAGATTCTAATGTACCAGTGAATATGCATGAAGTTGAACTCTGAGCAGCTGAAAAGAACATAGAAAGTTTATTTCTGAGTAAGACTTAATGGAGATCGACTTCTTTCTTAGAGCTGAGAGATCAAGTGGAGTAGAATTTAAAATTAACCCTGTCTGAAATGTAATATGCCATAATAGAATAAAATGTTTATGTTTTCCAAATATACTTCTATACTGAAATAATAATCAAATTATAAATGTAGAACTGATGAAAACTCTGGAAATTTTGAAAGCTGTTTCATTTTGCAGTTTGATGGAAAGGATAAGGATTTATCAAGTAAATTCAGTGCTCCTCACTGGCATTTTACCAGATTAACTTCACAAAAGAAAAAAAAATGTCTAAGCAGAGAAGTTATAAACTAGTTTCCATTTAATGTAATTCTGGTAGGTTCTTCCTTTATTTTTAATACCTCATTTTACTGTGTCTTTCCCCAGGAGGAAGGTATGGAGGGATTCATATGTAGAGACAAAATTAGTCATATTCTATGAAATTAAAATGCTCTTTTCTATTTCCCAGATTTTTTTTGAAGACCATTGGTGACTCAGATTCAAAAATAATAAATGATATTAACAAAAGTGCCAACAAGTGAATAACATCAAATGTCTATTGGTTGGATTCATCTAAATCCTTGAATATGATGAATGCTTATTTCACTAATATTTTGAAGATAGTGTGACGTAGCAAGTGGAAATACTGAACTCAAAGACCAAAAACTTCAGTTTGAGTTCTAAAACTAACACCTACTAGTGTTAGAACATAGACAAAGCATAGGCTATCTGGACATAATTTTGTATTGGTAAAATGGAAGACTACTCTGATTCTCTCAACTCATTCTGTTATTAGGGGACAATATATCCCAATATGGACTTCCAGCTCCCCACGAAACAGTCAACATGGCTGCAGGTTAATCAAGCAGGCCCAGAGGCAATCCCTTTAATTAACATTGGGGAGTGTGTATCAAGAATCTGATTGTTAATAACCTTCTTAGGCAAAGTTTGAAGTGCGATTTTATGTATAATTTTGTAAGGAGTAATATTTCATTCATGTTCATAGTTCCATATACCTTTTTATTTTTCTTAATAATACAGATCTCACATAATATTTCATGCAAGTTAGTAGTTTTGCATACATTTTGTACATTTGTATTAATACAGATCTTATATCTGTGCTTTTATTATTTTCTTTGAAGAAGTTGTACCTACTAAAATAATAGGGCCATAGCACTCTTAGTGCAAAAGTAACATATTTCAATCATGATTTCTAGCCTTAAATAATACTTTATTCCATGTTCTTATTATTGCTGTTCTTATAGCTTTCATTTTGGTTTTAACCTCATGAGCAAAGTAGCATACACAGTGAGTCTTGAAAATTAAATATATTAAGATTTGAACTCAATAGCTTCTTGGCTTTAGGATAGCTTTTCTTCGAGTGCGGACTGAGAACCAGGAGCTTCTACATCACTTGGGAACTTGTTAGAATAAGAAGATCCGGGGTGCCTTACAGCAAGCTGTTTTGTAAGCCCTCAAGGTAACCAGGATGCATGCAAATGTATGGCAGCCCTGGCTTTCTGATAATTGGACTAAGAACCACTAGGGTAGAATAATTCAACTAATACCTTAGGACATTTTCCACATTCAGCCTATCAGATTTACAGTGTAAAAATGAAGTATATACTGTTTAATATGGGTTCACACATCATATTAATCTTTTCTTAATTCAGGATAATTGTAGTAAGACCAGTATTGTTTTTCACACTTATCCTGTTTTCAGGCTATAACATGTATGCTTCCTCAATGGTAACCTAGGGATTCCTCTAATTCTTATATTTTGGATAGGCTTTTAGACATCTGATAATCCTCAAAGACATATTTTCTGGTGAGAGGTATGTGACATTATTAGCGAAAGGCTTAATCTCTTCTATATACCTAATTGTACAGAAAGATTAGTTATCTTTCTATTGGAAACAGATAAAGGAACTGACTAGAGTTTACTTTCAACTGGAATCCCACAAGGGGAATGAAAGTTATGCTAATGGCATTGTGAAAATTCTATCCTGACACTGCTTGAGATCCGCATCTAAAATATATAAAACAAACTTTATGTGGCCAATTTCACACAGTCTCTTTTATTCATAAATTGAAAGAAGTAATACATGAAAAATTAATTTTCTTCATTTATTTTTTTATCATACGATGGGAAAACACATTCTATGTTATTATAAAAATTTTTTTAATCTACTTGTTTTATGAGGATGACATATTGTAGGCCAGTGTTTACTGAAGTGTGGTACAGTAACACCAGTTTTATTTAGTATACTGAAAACACTTTGGGTGAAATATACAAGCAGGAGGCTGCCATTTTTTATTTCTTCTTTCTTTGCTTTTTCTTTTTCAGATTCATTTTTTCCCCATCTGTCACTGCGTTTGTTGTCCAAGTCTCCTATTCTTGACTGGACAACTGCTGCAAAATAGTTGGCTATTTTTTTCATCACTGCTGCCCACTCATGTTCTTTCTGGTTTACTTGATTAGATATTCAGGTATACCTCCCAATTTTGGGGTGGGGGTGCTGGGTATTGAACCCAGAGGTGCTTAACTACTGAGTCACATCTCCAGCCCTTTTTTAAATTTTTTTTTTATTTTGAAACAGGGTCTGGTCAAGTTGCTCAGGGCTTTGCTAAGTTGCTGAGGCTGGCTTTCAACTTCTGGTCCTCCTGTCTCCGTCTCCTGAGCTGCTGGAATTACAGGCATGTGCCACTTTGCCCAGCTACACCTCCCAATTCTAACCCCTTCCACAGCACGGTGGGCAACTCTGGAATTTCCAAGTACATGGCTAATGAAAGAGAATCCAGGTCCAGAAGAAAGGACTCAGCACTAATAGATTTTGATTATTTCAAAATAGACCCATTATCCGTAGTCAACCCAATTTCCTGCCCTTGGAATTAGAAGAACAAAGAAGAAGTGAGGAGATGGAAACTTGGAGGTTGGAATCAGTCATATCTTTCTGCATCAAATGGAAACAATAAAACTTTGTTCTGTGACAGAAGAGGATAAGAAATGCCCAGATGGTTGCAGAAGACAGAGAAGGTCATAGAGGATCCCGATGGCCTTTGAGTAGTGGTTCTAATTCATTCCTGATGTTAGGCTTTAGTCCTGTGCTAGGATATGAGAAGTAACACTTAAATGGATTCTTCTTCCTTAAAAAACTAATTCAGCGGGATTCTGTACCTTTACACAAAAATATCTGAGTGAATATAATAGTACCTTGTAGTTTCTTATTGTAAATTGTCAGATATATAGATTTTTATGAACTAGGGTGAGAAACTTTCTAAAGCACATGTTACACTTCTGTAGCTAAGTGTGTTCTGAGCTTAAAACACACACATACACACACACAAAAAAGTTTTGGAGCCATAGTCATGCTTTGTGAATGACTATTTTTGTGTTATTGACATTTTAAGTATTTTCATGGTGCTAGCAACACTTATTTTGATTATAGCAATGCTTTTTAAAAGTGGTTTAAATATTTTATGAATTATAAATTTAGGCACTTGTCATATTTAAAAGTAAATATATAAGAAATGCATTATATAATATATGGCTTTCATATTAATATACATCGTTAGATGCTTTTATTTATTCTGATTCAAAATAATACAAGAACCATTTTATATGCAATATGAGAACATCATTTTCTATATGATGTTAGCTAACATCTTCATATCTTAACATATTTTAGATGTTCAAAATCATTTGATGAACAACGCTATAGACAGTCAGAGATAAAAGAACATATTTTACTTATTATAATCTGAATGACTCATATATTTCACATTTAAATTGAAAAATTATAATATGAATAAATAAAAATCAGA
Source organism: Sciurus carolinensis (assembly GCF_902686445.1). Taxonomy (NCBI): domain Eukaryota; kingdom Metazoa; phylum Chordata; class Mammalia; order Rodentia; family Sciuridae; genus Sciurus; species Sciurus carolinensis. Next base: position 89,808,539 of record NC_062218.1, on the reverse strand, counting down.
CAAAATAACATTTTGAATTTTGCTATGAATCCAGAAAAAAATAAAACTGGCCATGAATCCTATATTGTCATAGATATGTGAATGACATGTTGAGGAAATTCAATTTTCTTCTTAAGGTAGTTATGGATTTGAAATTTAAAGTATGAATTTATAATCAAAATAAATTATAATAAAAATTCGTGTTTTGTTAAGTGCTGATTCTAAAACACTGTCCTGATTTCACACTTTCTTTCTAAAAAAGTAGTTTTTTACAAGCATTCTTCCTCCAAATTATAATCACTTGGTTTATTAAACCAGGCATACAAATAGTGATATTTATCTTCATTTCATTTCCTTAATTCTTTTACCATCAAAGTCATTCCTGGATTTGTAGTCTTTCTATTTTTCTGGACAATGATGTTGTTTTAGATATATTTCTTATAATATCTGCCTAAGAGAGAAGGAAAGGGACTGACATCTATTGATTACTGATATAGTGACAGTCAACTTGTTTGGGTTATTCAATTATGCCAGCCACACAACACATACTCATAAATTTACATCTTGAAATTGAGATTTTCCCTTAAGTAACTGAGGCTCAGAGCAATTGAAAAACTTGCTGAAGATCTCTGAGCTTTGAGAATTGAATCCAGGATTTCAATCACAAGCCTGTGCTTTTTCTAATACATCTGTCACCTGCTTCAAGTAAACACTAATGTGCTGAATACGTGAAACTGAATTTCACATCACGGAACGAATGAATGGCTGGCTGCAAGTGTTTGCTTGACAACATAAGACTAAATTTTATCATCTGAAACCCTTGTATTTTGGCCAAGCCAAAGTTGGAGCATTTGTTGAAGTCAAATACAGATGTGTGAAGGAAGAGCTGACACTGACATTAATTCCATGGAAATAAGTTATAGAACTTCATTCTGTGGTCAATTGTTTTGGTGGACTTTTTGAGATATCTAAGGATATACATTACTCTTATCTTACAAAGCTCAGGCACAGGTCTAAAGAATAAATTGAGCACCTTAAATAATCACATTTACGTTTTAACAGATATTATACTCTCCTATCTGAGAATTACAGCGTTCAATATATGTAACCATTACCTAGAAAAGATAAACTTTGGTTTTAATGTACTTTGCACTCTTTGCTTTTAATTCAATTATTTGATATAAAGTAATCTGAATTATTTCAAAGTGAACACTAAAAATAGTTTAAATGTGCAATTATAAGATGTGAAGTACAAAAATTGATATGAGGTATATGTGTACATACTATTTTGTTTATTAACAAAAAAGTAATGAATTCTACATACTCTATTAAATAAATGTAACTTTACCCAAAACAGTTTAATAGTTTTACCTTATACAATAGTTTCAGTATAACGACATATAATTTCTCAACAAAGTCATAACAAATAAGAGGCAAAAGAGACTATATTAAGTTGAGAATTTCCTAAGATATAATAAAAGCTCTCTTCTAAATTCAGTGTGGGAACCCACAGAAAATCTGATTTCTTGTGTTGGGGTTTTTGGCCCCCTTGTTCTTCTCGACCAGCGACAAGGGGTGGGAGCACTCCCCAACAAAGCCAGACCAGGAAAGGTAGGGCCGACTAATCCCCCACACCCTGCCCTGCTGGCGGAGGACAATCAGACTGTCAGGGAGAACAGTCACAGCAGGAACTCCTTTATTGAGGAAGTCACACAACTTTTATGTAGGATGGAGGCTAAGCGGGAACCAATCAGCTTAAAGGTCAGCAAAGGGGGGGGTCACGCAGGTGAGAGTCCCATAGGACTATATGGCAAGCAGGAGCTGATCGCATTGGTTAACCAATCCCTGACGGTGGTCTGATTTATCATCTTTAACTTTTGAAACAGCCTTTGAGGCCTTGATCTTGCTCACCCGCCAGGAAGTAAGGAGCCAGCCTGAGTTAGTTAACGTGTCATTAGTCTCAACATTTTTGTGTCTTCGTGTGTATATGTGTGTGTGTGATCTTGTGTGTTGGACTCTTGTCAGATGTATGTGCAACTTCTTCCTGTATGCATAATGATTATAAGGGTATTATTCCATGAATTAACTATGCAGAGAAATCACTGTAGCCCCTGGAGGCTAAAAGTTTTATTAGAGATGATAAATCTTGATACAAATATTGATATAAATGTTTTGAGAGATTTTTGAGTTTTTTAAAAATTTTGTGTGTGTATGTTTTTGTGTGTGTGTGTGGTGTACTGGGGATTGAACCCAAGAGTGTCCTACCACTCAGCTATATCCCCAGATCTTATTGTGTTTTTTATTTTGTGATAGGATCTTGCTAAACTGTGGAGGCTGGCCTCAAACTTTTTCTGACTCAGTCTACTTCGTCATTTAGAATACTGTTGTGTGCCACTTCAAACTGCAGTTTTGACCTTACTGATCTAAACAACATTTGGGGAACCAAGCTTCATGATAAGGATAAAATTAGTTCCTTCCTAGATAAGCAGTGGTAACAGGCACATGACTCATCTTACCAATATAATTTATTTTTTTAAAAAAGGAAGAAATGCAGGAAGGGAGGAGCAAGTAATCAAGTATCACATGGGATATTTAATCAGTCAAGAAAATAAACAATTGCATGCCTTGATATTTATTGCGAACCTTGGTTGTTAGCAAAGATCCAATAAATCTTTTTATACATTAACTTTTAATTAATTTTCATTGATTAGGATACCTTTGGTTTCCCCCCAGTTCATTCTCAATCCTTGCTGACATGTTACCTTGTGGGCACATATGATTCTGATAAAACTTTGTCCAGGATTCTTACTATATCTGAGAGCAAGTATATGAGAATTTTGCCCCAAACAGCTATAAATTTGGAGCTATAAAAATGCCAACATTTCTTTTCCACTCTGCAGGCAATTCAATTCACACCCTTGGACAATGGCTCTTTTTTTATTAGGTATTAGTGAGTTTTAGAAAAAGCTACACAACGCATTGAATATATTCTGTAGAAAGTAGAGAAATTCACATGCATTTTCTGTTTATAGTGTCTAATTATTTGGTATACTCAACCCCTGTAATCTCAGATATTTCTTCTTGCTTCAAGACGAATGATAATGATGTATCTGTGCAGAATAGAAAGTATTATCATTAATAATTGGTTTGGGCTATCTAGAAAACAGAAGTAATACCTTTTGGTATATTTGTTCTGTGTTTATTTCATCTCTGATGGGATACAGACTTTTTTCCCCTCATTTAAGCTAACTTTAAATGGCATTTTTCTTTCATATATAATATAAGCCTTTTGCTTTAGTTAGATTATTTTTGTTTGTTTCTGTGAGCAAAAGACCTGATAAGAATAATTTTAGAAGAGGAAAAGTTTATGTGGGGCTTATGGTTTCAGAATTCTCACTCCATAGATGGTCAACTCCATTGTAGCACAAGGTGGGGCAGAATATCATGACACAGGAAAGCCACTCAGGACATGACAGTCAGGAAGCAAGAGAGAGCTCTGCTCATCAGGGACCAAATATATAATCCCAAATTGTGTCCCCTGTGACCTCTTTCCTCCAACCACACCCTACCTGCCTACAGTTATAATCCTATTAACCCATTCAAGAGGATTAATGTACTGATTTGCTTAAGGCTTTCATAACCCAATTATTTCACAGCTAAACATTCTTGCATTGTCTTACACGTGAGTTCTCCTGGAATACCTAATATCTAAACTACAGTATTCTGTCCCTGGTCCCTAAAAGCCCATCTCCATTTCACAATGAAAAATACATTTATTCAATTTTCAAGGGTTCCTATAGTCTTAAAAGACCCAGTATTACCCAAAAGTCCAAATCCAAAGTCTCCTGTGAGACTCAAGAAAAACTCTCAGCATGAGTTCCCATAAAATTCCAAAAGCAAGTTACATATATCCAGTATATAATGGCACAGAATAAACATTTTCATTTCAAAATGGAGAAATAGGGACATAGAATGAAGTGATAGGACCACAACAAGACCAAAATCCAGCTGGGCAAACAAGTCCTGTACCTCTGCATTCAGCATTTGGGACACATGGCATTGTGATATTCTCTCCAAAGGTTTATGTCATTGTATAACACTGGTCCTCTGTATGCTTTGAATATATAGCCCCTGCTGCTCTGCCACTGCAATTTATGTTTAAAATGGACATGTTTCTTCCTCTCTCCCAGTCCCTCCCTAATCTCTCTCCCTCCCTAATCTCAGGGAGACAGGATTACCTTTCTCCCCCATTTTAGGCCTAGTTATCTGTCCTTGAGTACACACCCACCATAGGAACAAAGTAATTCAGACATTGGGGATGGTACCAGAAGAGCTCAGAAATGACTGTCTCCCAAAATAACAAGTGAATTACTACTCCAACAAAGCACATGTGGAAGGTAGCCTTCGAAGCACCTCTTTCAAGGCCCCCAGTTCCTGTTGTTGGACAGAACCACAGCTTCCTTTGCTAGCAAAGCAATAAAATTTCTTTTTCCGTTTTCTCAAAATCATGTCCTCATTATTGGATTGGCACCGGGGACAAGGACTGAACTTTCATTAATAGCTCCACCCCTATGGCTGAGAAGGAAGAAGAATCATTTGATCTAGGCTGATAGAGTATGTAAATGGTGCTGCTAAGGTTGGAACCTCGATATATTCAAGTGCAAAACTTGCACCATAAAAAACTATACTCTGCTGCCTCATAGCCCTTCTCATAGTGGTACACGTAAGCATTAAGAGCCTTCCCTCTGAACTTTGGATTCTACATGGTTAGTCTTTGTACATTGTTTTTCTGTGGTTTTTGAAAAGTGATCCTAACTCAAGGAGTGATATGCCATTTACTCGGGAAAGGAAATAATGTTGTAGGAATTGTTGGGTCCGTGGGGCCCAGCCTGGCCCTCTCCCTGGGGTGGACAGCAGCCAGGCCTCCTAAAAGGAGCACAGACACTGCTCTGAGTTCCTAACCACCCGGAACCCAGGCGGGTTTCCTTCCACACTGTCCTGGGACGAGGGCCACAGAGGCCATGCGTCCCTGGGATGTCCCCAGGGCTGAATATATTGCTTAACAAAACCACATCAAAATTCAGTGACTTAACAATAAGCATTTATTACTGCAGACAAGCTCACCAGCTAGTTGAACATGGTTCTCACCATGCATCTGCAAGTTAGCTATGGCTTCGTGATCTCTGCTAGACTCTTTCTTACCTGCTTTTAGAAGACAACACTATCTATTTGGATCTGCTCCACATGTTTTCTTCAGCAGTGTAGTTTCTTCCAGAAGTGCAAAAGAAACAAGAGAAACATGAAAGCTGTAGACCCAGATTTGATATTATAACATCATTACTTTTACCATGCTCTATTAGTCAAAGCCTATCAATAGTCCTTCTCAAATTCATTGCTTAGAGATTCCTCTTGCAGGGAGGAGCTACAGAATCCAAAAGGCAGTTGTGGATACAGAGAGACTACCCACATGGAAAATTAGGACTATCTTTGCCATAAATCTCCCACAAAGTACGCCACATATACTTATAAAGACATAAATGTATTCTATAAATATTCAGTCTTCAATTTCCATTATAATTTTGTATCTAATTGTTGGTAGACTAGAAATTTACTTGAAATTTATTCTAGCTGTCAGTGAAAATTTTCAACTAATGTCTTCCATTACCATTCTTAAAATTAGAATGTTGTGTTCAACATTAAAGTTATATCTTTGTGTTCAAATCTATCACGGAACTGTATACCTGCCAACCTCCTAAAACACTGAACTCAGCAACTTGATATTATGTTCTAGGAATCCCTCTTTGAAACACACATCAATGTAGAAAAACATTGTTTTTAATTAACAAAATGCCAGGCCCATATGTTGCCCAGGTCCTCACTGGAATGCCTGTTGACATCAACAAGAATATCTCATGCAGCATATGGTCTTAATAGGTAATGACTTTAATTTTGAGTAATTATTTTATTTCAACTCCTGAGAAGTAGAAAGCCCTTTTAATTTAGTTTTGCCATTTTCCTGCAGTTGTCACTCTGTTAAGAGGTCTGAAAGTTATTACCAAAAACATTGTAAGAAATTTTAAAAGCCCATTGATTTAACAGAAGGCAGTTTTTTAATGCTGATACATATTTTGAAAAAAAAGTTGTGCAAAAAGAAAATTTGGCAAAATATTTCTATGAACTAGAGTAGTAAAAATATTTTTCTATAATTTACATTGCTCACTTTTTCTCTGATTTTATTTTTAAACATCATTGGTAATTGAGGAAAAAACCTAGTTCAGTTCGTTCATGCTCTCTAGTTGTTTTGGAAGATGAGTGAGCAAAAACTTACAACATAAACAATTTAGACATATTTTACTAAAGTAGATTGTAATGAACTGGCATGAGCCAAGAATGTAGAAAAAATATAGTTCAAAACAGAAATTTTAGAGTCTTACAGAGTTAGATTTTAATTTCTACCACAAAATGAAATGAATGACTAAATTTTCTCACCAAAGTTGTAATTTTATTTCATGTATCACAGATAACGGCTGCATGTGTAAGTGACATGAGCATAAAATGACTTCAAACACAAAAATACTTTGCATACTACATAAACAATCACCCAAGCATAACAAAAGAATGTACAGGGATGCACATCTATACATATACATATACGTGTATGTTCACACACATACACACACACACACACACTCACACATTAAATATACCAACAGTGTGTATTTGTAAGCATGTGTGTGTGTGTGTGTGTGTTGAGTAAATTAAAATTTTGTGTCTTCTATTTGTTTTTCTCTTTGGGGGAAGAGCTTCTTTTTCACTTTCACATTCTCCTTCATCTTTTCCTTCTTCTATCTTGTTCTTCCTACTAAAAAAATCAAACTTAGTATTAGAAAAATGTGACTAGTACACATGAAATAGGACAAAGTCTATTCACTGCTCATTCAAAACCTTTTCCCTTAAAGTTGATAAGCATTATAGTAAATTCTTAAAGCACAGATGTAATTAGCTCTTCTTTTGGTAACTTGTGTTTTTCCTTGTCCTTCTTCATATTGGTTGTTGAGCCTGCACATAAGGCTTTTCATAAACTGTAAGAATCAACTGACTCCAGAGAATTACATTAATGACCTGGCAAGAAATTCACTATCGAGTTTCCAAATTACAAGAATCCTTTTGTGAAGTGGGAAATTAAGATGACATTGAAGGTTTTCTTAGGTTTGTTTCAGTAAAATATTGGATTGCTGATATCTAAGTAATATGTGGTCCATGATAATAGGGAAGTCGGTTAATTATATGTGTAGATTAACTTCTTTTTTTCAAAAAAGAAATTTACATAAAAACATGGAAATAGTTCTAAATATATGTTTACATAGGTATTAGAAAAATAACTTGTTTAAAAAGTATTTTTAGAAATCTCAAGATTGATTAGAAAAATCTCAGATTTGTTTAGGAAAATAAGGACTTTCATTATCAATGATTGCCAATTTTCGTTCTTACTATATGTAATGAAAAACATGCAAAGATAAAAAATGCATCATATGTTTTGCACAAAAAGATGTTTATAAATAGTAAAATATCTTTATATCATGAATTAGAAGAGTATATAAATACTATTCATCAATGGCAGAGGGAAATTTGACTCAACACTAAATGTCTAATTCTATTATAGTTACTAGAGTATTTAGAGTGAGACTGAAATTCAAATTTAATTAATTAGCCTTTTAAGTCTATTATGGAAAGGGATTAATAGTGATTCATCACTTTTGTTTTATACAATTTAAAAAGTTTGAACTTTACACTGTTTGTAAGCAGTCAAGTGGTGTTATGTGTTTATGGGCATTTATAGAAGAGGGTGGAGACCAAGGGAGGGGAAAGGCATGTGGTGAATGTCCCAGCCATGTATGTAGATAAATGTATATGAACCACACAGGTTCAAAAGTCAGACATATCAACAGTGTTCTCTCTGCATTCCTAATGAAGTGGGATATTCAGTGATCCTAGCACAAAAATACCTGGGAACCAAATGTTCTGTCTACCTTTCCAAAAATCACCAATAATTTTTATAGGGAATACTAATTTTATATTATAATGGCAATTTACCCTCTGAAAGATAGTGATCAAGATCTTTTGTGGTTCATTTAGACATACTATTGTTTTCCTCTTTTGTAGTTATGAAGGGAAGAGTTTAAAAGTCAAGACTTTTGTTGTATTTATTGTGAAGGTTTAAAGTGTATAGATGTATATTTATACACCACATAATTACAGATCCCCTCCTACAGCTAATCATGCATACATATCCATTACACCCAAAGCTTCCATTCCTTAATCAAGCATTCTGTGATTATGCAAATTTGAGAGATAATAAGGTACACCCTATAAGAGATATCAAATCAGCCTTGTTAAATAAGTTCTGAAAAATCATAAAATTGACTCTTTTGAGTCTGAAAATCTTAGCTTTCATTATCAGTGATTTAGTCACATAGAGGAAAGTGGCACATTTTAATATACTGTACTGGTATTTTACTTGCATTTATTTGGTTGCTTTCTTTTTTTTTTATTATCTGGGACTAATTATTCCCTAATTTTTTAAATCACATCCAGCAATCAAAAAAATTATGAAACAGTTAAAGGTATTTATCACATGTGTTTGCTATGTGTATTGCCTACTGCTAGTACAGAATTCATTTTAAGGAGTTACTTTCTATGTATCATTTATTTCATGAAGGTCTTAACACTCTAGAGTCAATAGCAGAATTTTAGATTTTGGAATTTTCTCAGTAAGGATATGTTTGGTACTAGAACATTATGTGGACATCAAGTAACTAAATCCATTTTTCATAATTTGTTATTATTTATACTGTTATGTAGCCCAGGCAGAGAAAACTTCCTTTAATCACTGAAGTGTGTATCATTGTTTGGTCATTTGCAAGTTGAAATGTGTTTTTGTTTACAAAATATTTCTGTTGATAGGTCTTTGTTAAGAATAGCTTAGTAAATGTTTCATTTTCAAAAATGAAGAACACATGATAATACAAATATTACTTTCTGTAAGAAATAAGAAAATTGGTTACAAATCATTTCAGGGAACCTGGTAGGTATTGAAACTGGTATGATTTCAAACTAGAAAGGATCCTCCCCACCCAAGGATATTTTCTCTGGCTGAAAGTGATTAAATACAAATGTTACTCACTTTTTAAATTAAATATATAAATAAATAGGTAAACCAAATGAACAAGTCATACAGTTTGATCTTAATAGTTATGAATAAATGGACATTTTATTTTATTTCACAGGTATGCATGATACTAATATGTGAAAGAAAAAATATTTAAATGCATATATATTAAAAACTATTAAACACTATTAACTCTCTCATTCTTCATAAATATAACTTTAAATAAAATAGTGTACCTGCTCATTCCACTCATAAAAGGGGGTAAGTCAAAAAATTTTTAAATTCCTATGTAATGAATTGAAACCTAATTTAGTATGTAAACAAACACTATGCAATGAAACTGAAACTTAAGCTAGAATTATTTAGTTTTGTAAAAGATAGCCAGATCTTAGCCAATCATAGGCAGCCAATAAATCTGACCATGTCCATATAAGGGAAATGCATAGCTGTACTCAGTGAAGTTACTGGTATATACGTCAGTATATGACCCCTACATACTAACTGCCTTTTGGCAGAGTAGGTCTCTCTGAATCTCTTCTGGCTTTGAATGCTAATTTATCTACCCAAATTAGTCTCTAAAATACATTTTTTTTCTGACATTAGACTGATTGCTTGGAGACCTTGTTCTAAGAATTTTCTATGAAGTAAATCTTCATTTGTAAGGGTATCTCTTTCTCTGTACCAGGCAGAGAAAGGTGGGTAAAAATCAGGAGAAACTATTATAATGGAAAGGTACTGGATTACATATTTAACAAACCTTATCTTTATTTAAGGCAATTTCTCTGCACAAGTTGTCTTAACTAGGCCTCAACCTGTGAATTTTAACATCTATTTCAGAAAAGTATGGTATTTAAGACAAGTCTAAGTTCTTTGCCTGTGAGATGTAAACTTTCTGTGTTATCTACCTAAGGGACATCTTTTTAGATATTTAAATATAGGAAAAATGACTCTAAAGGATGGCTAGGGAAGGGGGAGAGAAAGTGGACTATTTGCAACTGGCAGATGAAGTCTTAAGGCTTTTCCACAACTATTAGTATATAGATAGTTTAGGATGTCTATGCAGACAAACTTAAGTTGGTCCATCTGTTGGAAAAATAATTTGCATCCAGTTCTTCTTTCATAAGTAAGGCTTGCAATATAGTACTGCAGGTAGCAGAAATTTCAGAATGAAGGCTACGAAATCTGCTTTTGTCCTTGTGTTTATTTATGTACATTTTTTCAGTATATGGCACATTTTTCTGCCTACAGATGGTTTTGTCAGAATTAATTTACAAAACCTCTATTTAATTGGCTTAAAGAAAAAAGCACTTCTGTAAATTAAGTATTCCTTAAACTCATGAAAATTAAGAAACTTATGCAAATTATTTTTCTAAGTGTTTTAAGATTATAGAATTATGAGTTCAACGTAAGAACAAATGTGCAATGGGAAGTGTATATATAGTGCATGTATATCAAGCATAGGAGTGAAGCTAAAACCCATGTTTTTACCTTTTTAAGACTTGTACTTTCAAAACTACTTCCTAACATTAACATACTGTAAAAATGGCTAAACAGAAAACACCCAGATCCCCCATGATACTGGTCTTGGAAATCAGGATCGGGTGCCTTCTCCTTAAAGATTAAACACGGAGGCAAGTGTAGAAAGCAAATTTTATTTAAGAAAGAGACAGAACAGAGATAGCAGACTTCTCAGGAAAGAAGTGGGGACCCAGAGCCCTAGGCCTGCAAGCATATTTCTTGCTTTTTTGTAGACTCCCCACAATCTCTTTCTTTCCTGCATATGTTCCCAAAGGCAGGAAGAAGCTGTACCAGAGGGTAATTGTTTGTCTTGGAAATTGCAGGGTCTCTGGAGGTGTTGGCAGCCAGTTGAGTGAGAGAAGTTCCATGTTGAGGTGTTAGTAACCAATTTCCTTTTCTTACATAATCAGCTACCTGTCCTTTGCCCCTGTCTCACCGGTAATGGTCTTTTGTTATTAGTTTCTCAGATTGCTTTGGCAATTTACACTCTTGGAGTTTTTCTAAATTAAATTAAATGATGTTGAGTGTCCATGTCATTTTCAAGTAAGACATTTTTTAAATAAACATTAGCTTATTAATGAGTTTTTGTCAGTTTTGACTTCTTATTACAGATAAACAAAAGATATTTGGTTCATTTAGAAAATATGTTGTATGCCACCTTGAAAAATTGTAATATGAGAAAATATAGGCTTCCAGAAATGATGATTCATGTATTTGCCAGTCTTCAGGAAGCTTATGTCACAGACAGTTTAAACTAGAAATAATAAGGAAAGCAATTCTGTATCCAAGCAAACTAGGACATGTTTTTGGCAAGTGAAGCTATAAAGTATGAAGTATGTGTTTTTGTTATGAGAAAAAGAGAGTAATAATTTTTCCTACAGTATGACATAATAAAAAAGAACATAGGACAAAACTTGAATCACTATAAGAAAGTTGTAGAAATTTTGTACAAGAGAAATTTTGGAAAAGGAATTTTATGTGTGGTCAAGTTGGCTACTTTCTGAATATATTTATTTATAATTTATTGCTCTAATTTAAATACTTGTTCCCTTAGAACTAAAGTTGAAATGTAGGAGTATTAAAAGGTGGGAACTTTGAGAGGGGATTAGACCATGAAGGCTGTGTGCACATAGGTGGATCTAATGCCATCATAAGAGTTACTTGTGCTTTCTTTTCATGATTTGCCTTTCCATCTTCTGCCATGTGAAAATGAATTCTTCCTTCCCTCTAGAGGATGTGGCATTCAAGGTTCCATACTAAAATCAGAATCTATAAACCTGTCCACATCTTGATCTTCCCAGACACGAGAACGGTAAGTCAACAAGTTTCTGGTTTTTTTTTTTTTGTTTTTTTTTTTTTTGGCTAATTTTCCAGTGTCAAGTATTATGCTGTAGCAGCACAAAACATATAAAGAAATTTAATTTAAAATGATAAGACAATAACAAAAGTACATTGGTACAAAGTGTTCTTGAACTGTTGGTTTGCATTTGGTTTATTATATAAACTTGTTATGTTATTTCAAACATATTATAATCCTTACTGACTCTTTGCATCAGATACTTACATTTAAAAGTCACCATACTTAATTTTTTCTAAAGTTTTCTTTATTTTTTTTCTGTTTTCAGAAGTCTCTATCTCCTTATTATCATAAAGATTAACATGAGTTATAGTCTTTCTAATTGCTATTATATTTTTCCATTAAAATTTGACATAGAGTAGCATTTAGAGACATTTTAATCAAGATTTTTATTTATATAAATGTTTCTTAACATTCAGTAAAAGTTATCTACTTCTATCCTTTAGAGAGGGAATGAATAGAACCTGAAGTAAAAGATAAAAAATTCAAGTGATAAAGAGTTGTTTTAGCTCACACTTTGATTTAAAAATCAAATGATTTTACTTTAAAGAGCTGAATATTTTATATAGACCCAGATATGTTGAATTTATAATAACTTAATTTGAAATACTTATCTGGGCTTTGTATTATTATTGTCAAAATTATTGGGGGTTGATTTAATAAGAATAAATCATGGATTAAGGAATGATACAGGATCAGCCTGGGCAGAAAGTCATGGAATATATATATTTTTTTCTTTTTGCTACTTTGGATTGAACTTCAAGCTCTATAATGAAGCCAGTGCTATTTTTTTTATTTTTTATTTTTTTGTATTTTTATACGGGGTCTCACTAAGTTGCCCAGGAAGGCCTGGAATTTGCAATCCTCCCAAGTGACTGAGATCACAGATATGCACCACCACACCTGACACCATGGAAATCTTAATGCTAGATATGTGGAAGAGAAATCTAACAATGTAGAACTTATCCTTTTCTTCCTCTTTGGAAGCCCGGGAAAATAACATCTTAGATCAAAATGGCAAAGCCACACTGTAGATCTTGCATTTGAATGAACATATATTCAAAAGGATCTAAATAAAAAAAAACACAAGTTCATAAATAACTGGTGAAGATTATTACAAGTGGTAAAATTTAATACTTCATTACATAGATATTTATGAGTGCTTCCTACAGTATTTGGAAATAAAACACTATTCTTGCTACATGAAACTTACTTCCAGAGACAGTGAGGGGACAGTATTATGTGTTTTGAATAACAGCAATATTAGATGTTTCTTGGCAAAGTGGAATTATTTTATTGTTATATAAAGTTACATTTCTGTATATTTCTGAGTACTTAAGGCATATTTAGAATATAAATTTAAAACTTGCCATATTATCTTACAATTCTTACACACAGCTCAGCTATAGTAACTTTTCAGAAAATTTTTAAATTTTAAAGAATGAAATAAAGGCTTAAAAAGAAAAAAATCAATTACGTTGTAAGAGTAATGAATGCTGGGTTAATTTTTTGAAATCAGCAGTTTTAATTGACAGCTGTGTTTTCACATGAGTCGTGGTGTGCCAGTATTTCTTGTCCAGAGTCATGAAGAGAAATCATTCAGTTAAAACTTCACAAAACATTTCAAGTGTTTTTGATAAAGAAAGGGAACACTATTGAATAAATGCATAGATGGATAGACATAATTTTATTATCTTTCTAGCACTTTCTCAAGAATAGATGTAACATTTATATTTCATTGGGAACAACTACTAAAGTTCCCAGTACATAGTAGATGCTCATTATATGTTTTAAACGTATTGACAAGCTACCCAACAGGAGTTTGACATCTGTGTTCTGGTTTATAATGTTTAGCTTTTTAATGGTTATTGTATTTGTGTGCACTTTTGTGATTCATTTAGCTCCAATGCTTCCTGAAAAAAATATAAAAATAGGAAAATTACCATTGTTCTACAGAACAGAAGGAACTTGTTGATAAGTAGCTCTGTAATTATGGGGTCCTAGAATTGGATCCCTTCACCTATTAACTAAGAATCATGAGATGTTACTTTTCACAGAAACCCAGAAATAGAAGACACCACAGCACCAGCCTGTACACTTCTCACCTTCTCTGTGGTAGAAAGGGTAGGGACTGCTGCTATAGTTTGGATATAATGTGGTCTCCAAAATTTCTATGTTAATTCATGAATGTTTGAAAAAAAATGATTAGATTAAAAGTGCATTAACCTAATCTGTCCATCCTAGTTTGAATAGACTGACCAGGTGGTCACTCTAGGCAGGTGGGGTGTAGCTAGAGGAGGTGGTTTACTAAGGGCATGCCCTGTAAGAGTACATCTTCCCTGTGGCTTCTTCCTTCCTCTTTCTGCTTTCTGGCTACCACGAGGACAGCTGCTTTCCTCTGCCCTGCTCTTCAACCATGATGTCTTATATCATCTTGGGTCCAAAGGCAATGGACCTGGCCATCTGTGGACTGAGACTTCTGAAACTGTGATCCCCAAATAAACTTTCCCCACTCTAAATTGTTCTTGTCAGGTTTTTTGTTCACAACAATAATGTTCTATAGAATAGAAGAAGGGCCATCATGGTCAATAGCACTGTACTTATGGGGTCCTATAGTGGGTCCCTTCACTCATTAAAATAAACGATGAGATTGTTTGACTTTACAGAGAAACTCAGAAAAAGAAGAGGAACACACTGAGAAGGAGAGGGACTAGCAAAGTCATGCTTCCCTTTATTTTGTAATTTCACCCAGGACTTGCCTTATTTTTCAGTTATGATTTATAACTATGGGAGATCCCTTAGCACTTACACAATTTCACATTATCATCTTTTGCTCTCTGGAAAGATTTAAGTACATCTGAACAGCTGACATTGACACAAAGTTTTGTTTAATATGGAAGTGCTCCAAGAATTTCAGTTCATACTTGGGAGACTACTTGTCACCTAGTGGTATTATACATGACACCTCTGTGAAGAAATTTACAATATTTATCCATCTGCAAATGTGTATGAAACATTAAGGGTGGGGGCTGAAGACACATAGCAGTGCTTTAGTTGCCCTTTTCCTTTTGAGAATCAGTGGGAGAATTTTACCTTCCCTCTCTCTAGCAAATAAGGACCACGGCTGTTCAGTGCCAACACTGATGTCTACATGGTGTTCATCAAAGATCCAGCCCAGGCATAATGGAGCAAAGACAGGAATGCTTGTTTCAACTGGGAGTAATTTCTCCCCTGGCTACTTGAATAAGTTTAGCTGACTTTTTATAAAAAAAGAAAACAAATTTTAAAGACTCAACATGAAATAAAGAATGCCTTGAGCAAATAAGACCTAATGGGAAAAGGGATTGGAAAGAGGCTGTCAAGGGAAGTTCATTCTATGCTCATTAAGAAATGACTGCATGTGAAAAGAAAAAAGAACTGCTAACTGTTGAGTAGGCTTTTTAAGTCCTTACTCAACTTCAAGATGGTGTAATATATACAAATATTAAAACAAAGCAATTCTAAAGTTTAAAATATCACAAAAAAGGGAGTTGTGAAAAGTCGTCAGCTTTACTTACAAATCTGTGAATAGCTTTGGATGACTCATTTTTATATTTGGTAAAATATAAAATCACCATCATTTAAAAACATAAATATATTATGTGACTGTAGGGTTAAGGGTTAAGATGTGGTTTACTCCAAGGGTTCATGTGTTGGAAACTTGGTCCCCAGGGTGGTGATGTGAGAAGTGGTATAATTTTTGATAGATGGAGTCTACCTGAAGGAATCAGGCAACTGAGAGTGTAACCCTCAAAGGGAATTGTGTTTTTTGCCTTGGATGCCACCAAGGTAGCATCATTAAAGAACCTCTTTTCACTGTAATCATGTGTAAGTCAGAGTCTCCTAAGAACTCAAACATCTGTGGAGGGTTGAGATTTGAAACTACTGATGTATATCTGAGAAGCCATTAGAGCGAAGAGGAACACACATACATGGACCTGTGCTGATGAAAGATCCAAATATGCTGTTCCATATATGGGATATGACTTTGTTACTTACGCCACTGTGGAGGAGAGGGATGCAGCCACAAATGCAAAGTCATAAAACATGGATGAAAGAGTTGTGGAACCGAAGACAGCTGTCTCAAAAGAAGATTCACAAAGACCAGGGTACACTTAAGTGTGAAAATGATCTTCATGGGTGGCATAGAAGAACACACTGAAGAGCAGGACTTACAATATTATTTTGAACAGTATGGGAAAATTGAAGTGACTGAAATTGGGACTGACTGAGGCAGTGGAAAGTAGAAGGGATTTGCTTATATAAAACTTTGATCACCAAGATATCATGGATAAGACTGTCATTCAGAAATACCATACCATGAATGTCCACATCTTTAAAGTAAGAAAAGCTCTGTCAAAACAAGAGATGTCAAAACAAAGGAGGTAGAGGTAATATTTAAAACTTTGGTGGTGTTCATCAAGGTGGTTTTGTTGGTAACCATGGTAGTGGTTGATTATGGCAATGGATCTGGTTAGAGTGAATTTTGTTATGATGGATGCAGTTTTGAATGTGGTGGAAACTACAATAACATTGGCAATTACTACAATCAGTCTTCAAATTTGGACCCAAAAAGGAAAGCAATTTTGAAGACAGAAACTCTAGTTCTGATGGAGTTGGTGGTCAAATTTTAACAAACAACAAATCCTGCATGACTATGACATTTCTAGCATCAGAAGTGGCAATGACAGTGACAGAAGATTTTAATTACTTCAGGAAACAAAGCTGAGCAGGAGGGGAGAACCAAACAAGTAACAGGGAAGCTGCAGGTTATAACAGATTTGTCATCTTAGCTTGGCACAGTGGCAGAAGGGCTTAGATGCTACGAGAAAGAAATATTCTAGATAACACTCATGTATGGACAAAAAAAAAAAAAAAAACCTTGAAGATTATATGTGTGACTACTCACATAATAATTTATTTTCCTATCTGTTCTGTGGAAAGTATTAAGCATTCCAACAAAGGAGTTTAATATAGACAGTTTTTTGCACCCATCCTAAATGAAATAATCTAATCATGACACTAGATACACATATCCTTTTTGAAAAGGAATCATTGTAATTCTTGTCAGACTCTTATTAGTTCTCACAAATTGATTGTCATAGTGGAGCAAGACTGGCCCCTCCCAATTTCTCTCTCTGACTTCCTTCTCACCATGTGATATTATGTCATGACTGGACATATTCATGCCATGATGCCATCCACCATGATGTGACACAGCCAGGTGGGCAATAGCAAAAACCAAGCCAATGCTAGTGCCATATTCTTGAATCTCCATATTCCTAAGCTAAATAAGTTTGTTTTAATTTACCCAGTGTGTTAGTCAACTTTTCACCATTGTGATAAAATACATGGCAAGAACAACGTGAGGGAGGAAAGATTTATTTTGTCTTATGGTTTTAAGAGGTTTTAGTCCATGGCCAGCTGAATTCAATGTTCTGGACCTGAAGTGAGGCAGAATATCAAAACAGAATACTGTGTCAGTTTACCTCATGGCAGCTGGGAGTTAGAGACAGAGAAGAGAAGGGACCAGGGAAAGGTAGAGTCCCCAATGCAATGCCTCCAATGACCTATTTCCTCCAGTCAAACCACACCTACCTACAGTTGCCACTCAGTAGTCCATTCAAATTATTAATTTGCTAATGGTTTAACCCACTGATGAGAGTTCTCATAACACAATCTTTTCACCTCTAAACATTGCTTCCTTGCCTAACACATGAACTTTTAGCAAGACATTTCTAAGCAAAACTGTAACACCTAGGAAGGAGTATTTTGTTATAATTATGAAAAGTTCATTAACACAAAATGTCTTTGACTGTACTTGTTTGAAATGAAATCATTCAGATACTATCTTGTTCAATATAGCAGATTATACTGTTTTAGAGGGATATTGAAGACACAAGTAGTATGATTTCATAATTATACCTAAGTAAGAGCAAAAATATTATTAGATACAAACAATATCATACAAAGCAATAGTAGTACTAATACTAATAAAAATAGTTTTGTCAGTGAGTTGCAGTAAGAAAAAGCTATTTTGACAATAGTTTTCTGGGAAGCAAATTTTTTTAAAAGAATAGTGTATTTTTAAAGAATATTTTTAGTTGTAGATGGACACAATACATTTATTTATTTATTTATTTATTTATTTATTTATTTATTTATTTATTATGTGGTGCTAAGGATTGAACCCAGTGCCTCACACATCCTAGGTAAGTACTCTACCACTGAGCTACAATCCTAGTGCAACAAATTTTTTAAATAAGTTGAAATTTTAAATATTTGATTTTTGATGTGTAAAAAGTATTTACTATTGCCAAGTAAAGCTGAAAAATCATATGATAACCATTAATTGACACAAAAACATTAGACAGAATATATACTCTTCCTCCCTTAAAATCTTTAGCTAGCATGATATTTAATGATTAAAAAGTGCATGGTTTTATTCACTTATGATATAAGTGAAATATATTACATTGAAGTCTGATTCCATATAGTTCTATAAGTTCTTTTATTGCAATAAGCAAGCAAAAAATAATAATAAAAGCATATAAAATGGGAAGAAAAAAACTGTCTTTCCTTGATGACGATAATTGTATGTATATATATAAATCCCAAGGAGCAGAGAACCACTTACAAACCTAATAAGTGAGCATAGCAAGTTTGCATGAAACAAGACCTTAGTGAGGTGTTTGACTCCATATTTTAATGTTTGAAACGGCTTTCAAACCTCACTCCTCCTTCTGTTTCTTATGACTGCCTTTTGGGAAAGCTAATGAGAAAACTTAATTTTCCCTTCATTGGTAGCTATATTGAATTCAACCCATGCAAATCCTTCTAGTATGCAGGATCACTTAACGCAGACCTTCCACCTATGCACAAGAAATTCAAGGCCAATTATTATTTTTCCTAGTTCTCTCAAGCCACTTTGGAAATACTTGAATGACATGCCATGATTCTTGAGATACTTCATTTATATAAGGAAATGCACTCTGTGTGGCATCTTTGGTCTTACCTAACAAACATCACAATGTGACAAAGTAACAATACAATATGCAGTAGAGTGTCATTTGATACTCTCATGATTGCATGGCTAACTGGGAGCTTGGCTCATTGCTGTTGTCCAGAATCACAAGAGAGAATATTGTGCCGCGTATTACTTGAATAGGAAAAAAGACCAACATTTAAAATGAGAAGTGAGAAAGCAGAGTTTCTACTAAATACACACATAAAGTTGAAAAATCTTCAAGCTGTCTTAAGTCAGATACTGTCTGCATATGCAAATGAGAAAATCACTTGCAAAAAATGGAAAAATCAAGGTAGTTTTTGACTATTATATCAATACAAAGATTTTGGGTTTTGACACTATACTAGAGATTTTCAAATTTGTGGAAACACAAGGAAAAACTGAGTAAGGTGTACACAGGATTTATTTTTCTCCTTATAACTGCATGTGAATCTAAAATTATGACAATACAAATTTCAATCCAATATAAAAGATGAGGGGCTAGGAGATAGCTCAGTGGAAGAGCATTTGCCTAGTATGCTTGAGGCCCTGGGTTCAATCGCCATCACCACATAAAAAATAAATAAATGAAAATAATGAAGAGACTTACTGAGCGAGCAAGTGAGAGAGAGAGAGAGAGAGAGAGAGAGAGAGAGAGAGAGAGAGAGAAAGGAGTTGTATATGGTGATGTGACTTGTAGTACCAGTTACTCAGAAGTTGGAGGCAGGAGGATCTCTTGAGCAAGGGGTTTGAGGCCAGCCTGAGCAATACATGAAGATCCTTCCTCTATAATTATCATTAAAAAAAAATATCTGAAATCCGAAAAATTAAAATGAATTTAGTTGTATTAAAAACATTAATTGATTCACTGTCTATAACAACTGTCCTCCAATGTTCCTTAAAATCTCAAAATGTCATTTGCTAAAACATATGTTCTTCCGTGATAAATCAGTCAATTCCAAAATGAATCTGAATCATAATGTATCTAGTAAATGTACTGCTTTTTTCTGCACTTGCGATTGCACATATTGGATTTTATAAGTATATATGTAATTTAATGTCTATGAAATTTGGAGTGTAAAAATTAACTTACGTTGTATAAGGAGAAATTATGAAATGACTAGGTTTAGTCAGTTTTCTTAATTTGGGGGAATTATTTTTTCCCTAATCATTTAAATTGTCAGCTTTTCCTTATTATGACCAAAATACCTAACATAAACAACTTGGAGGAGGAAATGTTTATTTTGGTTCATGGTTTCAGAGCTTTCAGTCAATGATTGGTCGACCCCAAGGCAGAAACATCACGGCAGAAAAGAGCTGCTCAGCTCATGGCAGACTGAGATAGTTTATTCAAACTCCACAATATAATTATTTGATAGTAACATAAGCATGCTAAGCAGGGAGATAGAGTAAGGATGGGGCCAGGGACAAGATAATATTCCCCAAGGTCATATGATTAGTGACTTTCTTCCTTCAACCACAGCCCCACCTGCCCAGAGTGTCTATCTCCTTTCAATTGTCCATTCCAATGATTGCTTCATCAAGTGGAGTAATTCAATGTAAGGGTTACAGTTAGCATGATCCAATCACTTCTCAAAGGTATTACCCTTGCACTTTGCTGCACTGGGGACCGAATCTTCTGTACTTGAGCCTTCGGAGGACATTCAATATCCAAATTATAGCAACTTATGTTACTATCAAAAAATTAAATGTGGAGTTTGAATAAAGTATCTCAGGTTTGTCTTTTATACCTGACTAGGATGCAGATACATGAAGTAAATCCTGTTTCTCAAACTTGCCATAATTATATTAAGCCTTTACTATTAACATTATAACACAGATTATTGGACTTAGTGTGTTCACTTCCTATTTCTTTCTAATAATTCACACTATAAAAGGAAATAATAGAAGAAAAGCATGAAAAACAAGTTTTCTTAGGAGAAAATTTTAAATGCTAACAATGAATGAAATACTAATATTAGAAGACTAAGTTGTAAATTATATAAATGAATCTTATTTTACAAATTTTCCCTTGTTAATTCAAAAATTATTATTGTCAATCTTTAATTCTCCTGCAAAATAGTATATATTTGTGCAATTCTTTCTAGTCTTGATTTTATGAAATTAGTGATTTATAGTTGAAAGTTGGAAACATTTAGTATCTTTCATGAGACAATTAAAAGACAAATAATACTTATTGTTTGTAAGTTTTATTTTAATACTTTAAACTTCATTGTTTTAAAAAAATTAAATCATTAGTATGAATTTCTGCATAATAAATATAAATACACACTGTTTAAAATTTAATCTATAGAGAAAGACATTGAAAATAAGGATAGAATGAAAATATTTGTCTATGGACTTTTCCTCAAATACCATGGTTAAAAAAAAAAGGAAGAAAGAAAAGGAAAGGAAAATTTTATGGTAGGAATCAAAGTACCATAGAAATGACCTCTGGTTCCGGAACAGATAATTTTCAAAAAATGTATTTATTTTCCATATGAGCATATATACATGCCAATATAATTGAATAACTGTTCTACAAACACGCATGTGAGCACATATGATTTTTAGGTTTTCCATGGTTGACATACCACCAGTTGAAAAATTTTAAAATCTCATATATCAGTCCAATAGAAATTTCAAAAAATGTTAGCCAGATAATGCTGAAGAAGATTTAGTAACTATCTAACAGATAAATGATTCATTCCATTATTATATCTTCAAAAACTGAAATAACAAATATTTACTAAAAAGAACATTGAGATTCACTTATTACAAAATATTTTAAACTACTATGGTATTTTTTCCAAATGCTATTCAGAGGTATAAAAATACTTCAGTAAATAAAATCTTTCCCCCCCAATATTTAGCAAATATTTTTAATGTTAAATAATAATGGAAAGTATTCTAAAACTCACATTAGAAGAAAGAATTATCTGTGAATAAAAATTATCTGTGAATAAACAAATCAATCCCTAACAAAAGAATAACTGCCAATTGTGCATACCTATAATTCTAGTGACTCAGGAGACTGAGACAGGAAGATGACAAGTTGGAGGCCAGCCTCAGCAATTCAGTGAGCCTCAGCAACTTAGTGAGAACCTGTTACACCAAAATTAATAAATTAATTAAATAAAATAAAAATAAAGGGTTTGGTTGCTGTTCATTGGTAAAGTGCTCCAGGTTTAATCCACAGAAAAAGAAAGAAAGAAAGAAAGAAAGAAAGAAAGAAAGAAAGAAAGAACTGATTTACACTGTAAATATTTTTATAACATATATTAAGTGCTTTATTTTATAGCCCTACCTATTACATAGTTTTCTGGGAATTTAAAAACTTTTAAATGTAAAATAAAGCAAAAGTTTAAAATCTTGTTTTTTACCAAGAAATATGGAATTTTTAAGTATTGTACTTTACTTATAATTAGTATCTCTCTAAAAATATAACATTTCAAGTTGCAAAGTTTTGAGCTTAATAAAAATAGATACATACATATTTTCTTTTTTTGAAATTTATTTTTATTGTAAACAAATGGATACATGTTGTTTCTCTGGTTGTACATGAAGTAAAGGATACCATTTGTGTAATTATACGTTTACTTAGGGTAATGGTGTTTGATTCATTCTGTTATTTTTTCCTTCCCCCCACTTCTCCCACCCCTCTTTTTTCTCTATACAGTCCCTACATATTTTCTTCATATTGCTCTTCTTTTTCCCTTCTCCTTTCAAACTAAATGGACTCCATCCTTCCTTTTTGTCCCCATCTTCCTACTGTCAAAATTGTATAACTCACCTATATCTTGAAATTAACAATTTTGGAGTTGCATTAATAAATTTGCTTCCTGGCTTGTCACATGCTAAAGTTACCTTCTGCAACCTGCCTTTATCTCCTAAAATTTATAAACTATTGCCAGATGAAATTTTTGTTTCAAAAGCATATTTTTAAAGCACGGATCTCTTTTGTCTAGAGATTGCATTTTTTAAATATTTCTCTGTTGTCCTCTATTTTAGCAACCATTTTGTTCCTATTACTTTTGACTGCTTAATTTTGAGATAATATTGAACATTCAGTATGAATAAGATCATGAGGGAGTAATATGAATAGATGTAAACCAAAGAAATATATAACCTAGATTACACAAATGGATACATTTTTAGAAACCTACAATCTATGAAGACTGAATTGAGAATAGGAAGACCAAATACAATAATAACAAATACAAACACTGATGTAATAATCAAAAACCTCTCCTCTCTTAGACCAGTGTGGTGGTGCATGCCTGTAATCCCAGAGACTTGGAGGATGAGGCAGGAAGAGTTCAAAGCCAGTCTCAGCAAGAGTGAGGTGCTAAGCAACTCAGTGAGACCCTGTCTCTAAATAAAATACAAAATAGGGCTGGGGAATGTGGCTTAGAGATTGAGTACCCTGGTAATCACACCCCACCCCAACCAAAAAAACAAAAAAACAAAAACAAAAACAAAAAACCTCTCCTGGAATACAAAACCAGAACCAGATGACTTCATTAATGAATTCTACTTACATTCAAATAATAAATTGAAAACCATATTAAACTCTTAGGAAAAGTAGAAGTGGAAAATATATTCCAAAATCATTTTATGAGGCCAACATTACTGAGACCAAAGCCAGAAAAACCACAAGAAAACAACACTACAGGCCAGTATCTATAAGGAATGTAGATGGGGAAATTCTAAATAAAGACTAGCACACCAAATTCAGGTGCATGTCAGAAATATTATGCACCATAGTAAAATGGGATTTATTCCTTTAACCTAAATTTGCTTTAAAATATCCAAATCAACAGGATTCAGCACATTAGGAGAATGAAGGATAAAAATCACATGATGGTCTCTGTAGATGAAGCAAAATCATGGGACAAAGTCCAACATCTTTTTGTTATGAAAAACATGTCAACACAATAAGTATGAAAGAAAATCTCTTCAATAGAATCAGGGCTATTTAGGAATGCCACAAATGACATATAATTTTAATGGGGGGAAGGGAATGGGAACTTTTCCTTTAAGATCTGGTAGAAGGCAAGGATGACCACTCTAGCCACTTCTATTCAACATAGTAAATGGAGTACTCATAAAAAATGAATGCATCCCACTTGAAAAGGAAGACACAAAATTATCACTGTTTGCATATGAAATGATCCTGTATTCTAGAAACCCTAAGTATTCCACAAAAACTGTTAGAACTAATAATCGAATTCAGTATAATAGTAGGATACAAAGTTAATATACAAAAATCAGTTGCATTTCTTTATGCCAACAATCATCTATTGAAAAGAGAAGTGCAGAAAATGATCTCATTTAAAATAATGTGAAAAAGAATAAAATAGGAATAAATTTAGCCAAAGAAATAAAAAGTTTTACTCTGAACACTACAAACATTGACCAAAGAAATTGAATATGCCACAAATGGAAAGACAGTCATATTCGGAAGAATCAGTTGTGAATGTTTGATGTGCGTTTGAAAGAGACTTGCTTTTGTATTTGTAGGATGAGAAGTTAAATATCCCTACATGCTGTTGCTATATTTTTTTTACATTGATTAGGTCTCTCATATGGTTTCTTAATACTTATCCTTTTGTAGTAAGAGTTGTGTTTTTGATTTCTTCTGAGTGTGTTGCGAACCTATCCATGCCTCCTTGTGTCTTTAGTTATTACTTCATGAAGGTGGCAGTTATGCTATTTGGTGCATAGAAAAATAATAAATGTTTATTATAAATCAGTGCTTTTAGTATTAATATGTACCCTTATTTCCACCTTTAATTTTTTTACTTTAGTTTTACTTTCTCTTTCATTATTTCCTAGTATATCTACTCATTTTTCTATAGTTGGCATTTTTCCACTCAATTTGTTTTAGGTGTTTTTGTTGCATGCAACAATATATCCATGCTTATAAGGATGCAAAATTAAAAGATTTTGTTGTATGTAGGTGAGAAAAGTCCATTTAGATATTTTGTATACTGTTCCATTTGGTCTCAACACTCTAGTAAAATTTTTTAATTATCATGCATATTTATTTGTTATTTTATGTGATATTCATTTGTACTCTTTCAGTTGTTATATTTTTGTTAAACATAAAAGTTTTTTTAAGACCTCAGAGTTTTCTGTTTTAATCTTAACTGTGTTGTCTGTCTGTTTTTAATGGAATCTTTCAATTAAGCCTACTGACTGTGTTCTCACTGATGAGTGTATGGGAGTATACTCTGATTTTTCCCAGATCCTCCCACTCTTAATTATGTTATTTCCACTTGATCATAAAATGAAAATTTTGCTTAGTTTTCTTACCCCCTTGTGATGATCTTTGCTATAATTTAGATCTTAAATTATGCATTCTCATCCATTCATCTATCTCATCATCATCCATGGATTATCTATATTTATATAGC
Organism: Sciurus carolinensis; assembly: GCF_902686445.1. Taxonomy (NCBI): domain Eukaryota; kingdom Metazoa; phylum Chordata; class Mammalia; order Rodentia; family Sciuridae; genus Sciurus; species Sciurus carolinensis. Next base: position 89,783,052 of record NC_062218.1, on the reverse strand, counting down.
TTACTGGGAAGTACTTTGGTGACATTTTATCAGTTACATTATGGTTTGATCAATTTGCCTGGGAGTGAATTTCTAAAGAAGGGTGTGTATATTTAATATGCCCTGAATCTTTGAATGGTCAAAACCATTTTCCATAGGTTTGATACCAGAAGGACTATTTAGCTTTAGGTAATAACCCTGATAGTATTTTCATTAATATTGAAATTGCCACTCCATTTTTACATTATTTTGTATATTGTTTTCTTGTGAAGTCCTTCAAATTCTATTTACTATTTCATCTTTTTTCATGTTTATTTTTGAAGATTAATAGTTTTAATTAGCTATGTCTTGGAATTTATGGTTTAAAATTAATTTTCCCAGGTACTTCATGGTCCCCTTCTGCATTTAGACTCAAGAATTTATTTTTAATTTGTGGAAAATTTGCCTAGAAAATAATTTTAAATATCACATCTTAAACTGATTCTTTGCCAGTGATTCTGATGATATAATTATTACATTTTTCTTGACCATTTTTATTTTATTCATTTTCTCTAATATTTTGTACATCTTTCATTATCTCATTTTTTTCTTAGAAATTTCTCTGTATTTCTTAAACTCAAATTTTCTTAGACACAGTGGCACATGCCTGTGATTGCAGCTGCTTAGGAGGCTGAGGCAGGAAGATCACAATTTCAAGCCCAGTCTCAGCAATTGACTAAGTGTCTAAGCAATTTAGAGAAACCCTGCCTTAAAATAAAAAATAAAAAGGGTTGGGGATGTGGAGTGGTAAAGTGTCTCTGGATTCAATCCTCAGTATCCCGTCAAACTTTCTTGTGGGAAAAAAATGAACTTACATATCCAAAATGTTTAGCAATTTCAACTGAAATAAATAGACAAAGTTACACTTATGCATTTCATAAAGTACCAAAACAAAAGATAACGAGAAAAAACACTAAAAAGTCATATTAAAATATGTACTTAACACAGAGGGGGGCAAAGAAATCAAATGGATGACTGATTTGACATATAAAGAAAAATAGGAGATTGACATAGTCTATCTAGGACAATGGTTAATTAGCCTAGGACAATCAATTCTTCCTTCCTTTCTTTTTCTTACCTAGATGCTATGGCTTTTTAGGTTTACTTTCTCATGTCTTGTGTAAATCTTTGTCTTCCTTGTAGTCAGTGTTATGACATACCAGGACACTTCTCAATAGTTTTATACACTGAGTATAAATTTTCTCATTCAAGGGGTAGTCACAGAGCAATTTAGGTCTATTATTACTTCCTTTCTTTGTTGCTGACATTTTTTCTAGGGTTTCTTTTGCTACAAGTTTTAAAACTGGAAAATGAGAGACTGCCTGTTGAGATATGGTCTCTCTTAATCACAGGCAATTTGAAGTTGACACTGTCTTCCCCCATTTTTATTGAGTTTGGGGGCTTGGAACAGTTTTACTTGTTGTTCTGTACTGTATTTCCAAGACAGATGAGGTTCTGTGGAATGGGTCATGATTAGGCAATTATCATTGTCCTAGGCTAACTAGAGTCTATCTCCTGTTTTTCTTATGTAAAGATAGTTATCACTTTAAATTCTTTGTCCTTCTCTGTGCAAAGTACATATTTTAATTTGACTTTTTACTATTTTCTCTTCATCATTTGTTTTTGTACTGTGACTATGATCTTCCCAAGTGTAGTTTTATCTATTTATTTTACTTGAAATTGCTAAACATTTTGGATATGTCAGTTCATGCTTTTCCCACAGAATTTTGGAAATTTTTGTTGTTTTCATTCTGTTGCCTTTCATAAAAATAGATGCAACAACATAAATAGAATTAAATATTTTCTGCATCCTTTACTATTCTATATATAAAACCAATTATAGACAGGTTATATGACAATAATTCCTCAGATCATTTTTCTTTTCAATCTGTTTTTATTATTCTCTACTTTTTAATTTCTATTTGTCTGTCTTTAAGCTCACTGCCTCTTCCTGTTGCTTACCCCAATTTGTTTTAATGTTTGTCAGGCAATTTTAAAATTTCAACTATTATTGCTTTTATAAGCTTGTATTTTCCTTTTTATATTTTTAAGCTGAAATTATGCATCTGTTTATTCATTATAAACCTACTTATACTTATAAACATTTTTGGAACAGTTATTTTAAAGTACATGCCAACTAATTACAGCACCTGCTCATCCTGATGCTGCTTAATAATGTCTGATCTCCTCACCAGTTATGGGAAATTTACCTATTTTGAAGACCAGTAGTTTTTACTGTAATGCTGACAATTGTGAGTGGTATAGTCTTAAGGGATATGTATTGCTTGGAATTCATTGTATTTTTTAAGAGTGTATTCAGTTTTCTGACAGCAGACAAAGATTTTATCAATCAGCATAACTTCCTGAAGCCTGAGATTATGGTTGCATTAGGTAGATCCTATAGAAGTCCTTACTCTGGGACTTACTCTGGACCTTTCTAAGGTATACCTATCTGTGGTAACCAAGGAACACTCAGTTATTCATTCTGATTTCTCACTTCTGGTTCATCCAAATTCCCATGTCTCACAGAAACCCCCATTTACATAGCTGCTCTCTAGAATTCTCCCAATCACAGGGGTAGGAGCTGCAGGAACCATTGGAGTCTCCCTTCGCCTGACACCAATTGAAATCCACAGAACTCACCCTAGACTTAGTCTCAGAGAGCAAGGGTCCTGACCTCCTGGTTATTCACTGTTGTGCCCTCTAGTCCACTCCGTGTTAAAATATCTATCCCCTACCTCTAGTCCCCTCCTTGTTACAATATCTGTCCCTTACAGAGTAGGGCACTCAGTTTCAGTCACTATGCTGGGTTAAGAAGGGTTCATGAGACAGCCACTCCTCAAGCCAGTGCAATATCTGTGACACCCCAATGATGAGAATATGCAAGGGTTTCAGACACTCAAAGGAGAATGAAATCAGATAATAGTTTAATTCTCAAGATGGTTCATGTCTTGAGCATCCTGGGTACTCACTGGATGATGATGTGAGATTCTTTTCAAAGCAAGGTAACTTGCAGATTTCTGTTACCTAGCTAAGCTGACTGCAAATCTGTGAGGACTGGGAAAGCTTGCAGTAGCTAGGATACCAAACTGAGTCAATAGAGTTTTCTGGCACTCTCTTTTTCACCTTTTCTCTGCAAAAGGAAATCTCCCCCTCCCCAACCTGTGAAGCCAGACTGTCAGGTTTCAGGGTGTTTCTTTTCTCTTTCTATGCTGTCATCCCAGATCTCTGTATTTTCCAAGGTTATAATCTCTCTCTTCTGATTTCCAAGGCTCTCCCATTGTCACTCACCCCAAAATGCATGTGTACACCTGCTGTATTTTTTCACTTTTGTGGAGAAGGAAATGAGTGCTTTACACCTCTCTTCAGTCATCTTGTATTTCCCTCTCTCCCCCACTTTTTTTTAAACTTAAAAAAAGGACAAAGAGTTTTCTAAGGAAGTTATTGGTGTGGGCCTTGACAATAATTTTTCACTATGAATGTACACGCTTGATGCCTATTGCACAAATAAGAAAAATGTGACTTAATTAGTCTTTCAGTAAAACGCCTAGAAATATATCATAGGAAAGTAGTATGGTTAAAATAATCGGACGTTAATGAAATATTCATCAATCCTTTTTAGGGGCGCTAGGGCATAAGGTAGTATGGTAATTTTTAAGGAGATAAAAAATGTCTGATGTTACTTCAAGGTATACAGTTTATTGGGAAAGATTAGAAAAAAATTCACTATGCTTTAGTGGTTCCACTAAAAGGAGGGCATTGCTCAAGCTGTGATCTTAACTAATAAATGAAGTGAAAAAGAAATCCTCTGAAAATTAAAAGAGAGAACATGGGAATGAAAATCATATCATTGAGTGATTTTCAAAAATAGCAAAGGAGGTCATTGAGTACCTTTAGGAAGAAAATTTGCAGAGACTTTTGAGAAAAAAAGAAATATTAGGGTAGATGGAAAACAGTGAAATCAGAGAGAGGAAGAAATAAATTATTTGTTGAAATTCAATAATTATGATGGAAAACCTTGAAATGGTATATGAATTGAAATGAAAATGGTAGAGAAAAGTGAGCATTTCTTAAAAATTGAATATGTGGCCTGTAAAATTGCCAAAAAGATTGTAGAGTGGAATCAAGAGCAAAGGAAGAATACCTGTTTTTCAGGGCATTAGAAACAACAGTAAAAATACATGTAGTTAAATTTCAGGGACTCAAGTTAAATATAATTATATTCTGGTATTCTTAATTTGGGGGCCTATGAGTCACAAATATACAAATATCCTAATGTCGCGCAAATGTTTATAATGCAGAATTAGGTAAGTCAAACTATAGAAGAGATTGTAAAAGACAGGATTTGTAGTTTGGGGGTGATATGATAATGTGAAAATTAGAAGAAATTTCAGTGCTTTACCCAATATTTGCTGTATGGAAGAGGCAGATAAGAATAGGGTATTAAAAAAAAACAAGAAGTCAGGAACTTAAGATATTGAAGAAATGCAGAAGAGAGATAGAATGAGGGAGCATGTGAGGAGATTAAACAGCGGTGCTCAGAGATTTAGAGGTAGAACTGAATCAGGGGTGCAAGACCATGACTGAGGTAGACTGGAGATGGGCTGTGAGATCAAGTTTTCACATGGATGTAGGCATCATCTGAAGTAGTGCCAAAAGTTGGATCCAGAAAGAAAATTATCTCAGGTGATAATGTCCTCAATAAATAGGGAGTGTATTATTACTTAAGAATTGTAATCACAGTCATGCATTGGGGTTTGGGATGGTGCCTGCCACTTATGTGAGAGGTAGTAGATAGTTTTTTGTCTTTTTGATTGTTCATCCATTAGGAGGGACTGAACATGAGTAAGAATACAGACTGGAATCCTGGAGATATTGAGACTGCATGAGAGAAGAGACTTTTTTAGAGGACTCTAAGATAAACTGAGGTTTTGAGAGATGGGTCAGAGCAGGGCAGCTTCTGACAGTGAAAGAAGGCATGAGAAACAGTATACCCTCAAAGTTCTCAATCTTATTCTCTAAAAAAACATGCTGTCAAAACTGATAGAGGTTATCAGAGTCTGGTCAAGCTTATTTTTCACTTCTAAATCAGTTGGAACACAGTGAAATCTAAAAAAGAAATTAAAAACATTTGAAAAATTCAGTATGTACAATCTATGGGAGAAAGCGGTGTTTTTGTTTTGTTTTTTTAATTTTTACTGTTTCTCATTTTCCTTTTCTAGCATTCAATGACAGAGAACAGTTTTCTTTATCATTATGCAGTTATAGTCTATAAACTGTTATTGGATTTGAACTCAAATCTAGTCTCTGGTACTTTTCTGGACAACTTGTGCTACAGAAACTTAACAAAATGCAGGGTAGTAATAAAAAGTTTTAAATAGGAACTGCTGAAGAAGCAAAGAGAGCCTGAATTATCAAGTCCCTGCCTTCCTTTATATCTGTCTCTTCCCATAGGCCTAATTCAGAGCCAGTTACCGTCACTGGAGACAATTAGACTCCTTTCCATGCCCACTCAAATACTTGTTTTAACATATGGCAATTTAGATGCAGTTGCTTGTCTCCTTAAATGTCTCCTTAAGACCATTTACTGTTTTTATGGCCAATTTTAATGTGCTGCCATGTTTTCAGTACTTGGCTGCCAAACACTATTTTAATACTGGCCTATCTCTTGCAAGGAAGCAACCTGATTCATTATTATTAAGTTATCTTTTTTGGCAGTGAGTTCTGCCTGGCTCAAAGATTATGTAGAAGAAGAAGAATGTCCTTTCACAATCATAGTTGCCTCCTTGACGTTTCTCTGATAAACTTGTTTTGTATTATCTCCTGTTTTCTTTGTAGAGTTTTTCTTCCAAGATTTCATTACAGCCAGGGTGACAAGGATTTTGTTGTTGTTGTTTAGGTAACTTGGCATGTGCTAAATTGACTCTGATAGAAGAAGAACTCAATCAGAACTGACATTGTCTGTCTAGTGTTTCACTGAAAGTCCACTAGGTTGTGATATGTTTTAATGTTTAGACTTCAGTTCTGCAATGGACATTAAATCAACAACTCCAGCTTGCATACCAATTCACAGAATTAGCACAGAGCTTGGAAATAAGGTATGACCCTGCTGAAGATAATTCTGGCTTCCAGGCTTTCATGGAGGATATATTAATTCATTAAATTATTGAAGCATGCTGCATACAAATGCTGATAGGGATTCAAAGGTTTGTTGTCTCCTATTAATCACTTTATTATTCATATCACTCTTTCACTGGAGGCATTAAAATATATTTGATTAATATCTTATTTCTATTGTTCTTGTGAGCAATGTTCATTGTTTCTGCTCTACAGCACTTTATTTCCTTTCAAAGAAAATGTGAACGGAACAACAGATAATTATTAAATCTTGATGCTATTGGAGGTAATTGCACAGTGTCTCCTAATGATCGTGACCATTACACCTAGTTGGATCTGTAGCTAGGATGGATGGCAGTGATCTCTACTTGTCATGAGATGAAGTCTCAGGAAAGAACCTGGCTTAAGGCAAATTTTGGCAACCTCTGTGTTCTCTAGCCACTTCACTGTTCTCCAGTTTCATGGTTTTTATATTCTGATCCTGTTGATTTTTCTGAATATCTGATCAAATCAGAAACAATTCCTTTCATCTGTTCTGCTAAACATAAAGAGAAAATTTTCAAAGACTTTGCATTAAATATTGACCTTAATTGGGTATATATTCCTACCACCAATCTTGAAGGCAAAGGTCCTAAACAAATCTTAATGGTCTACCTGCCAGGCAATTTGCTTTGCTTCTCAAACCATAATTTGTTCTTGAGCATGTTTTCAATTGATTCAGAAAAGGCACAGATTTGTGTTTATTTTGTGTACAAATGTCCTAAAACCAGGTATTTGAACATTGCTATAAGTTAATGTTTTAAAAGTAAAAATTGTTTGCTGTAAGACAGGGCAAGTAAACTAAATCTGAAGAAAAATTGAAACAGTACACTCAGATGTTTGTTTTGTTGTGCAGAAACATCTACTCTTCATTCTGATTTTTTTGTGTCATCTCTAGAAACTGCAAATAAACATCCATTTTTTTATATGTATATCCAGGCTGTTGTCCCTCTCACACCCCACTTGGCCTTGCCTGTATGACTCAACCTAGATCCTCTACCAGCTTGGTTGTATGCACGTTGTATCTATTGACCCTGCAGAGCTCTTTCTGTTCACATGTTTGCCATTTTATGTTTGCTTTTACCTGATGAAGCCCTCTCAGAGTTAATAAGCAATCAACCAATGCAGCAGATGATAGCCCCACAGAAGTCAACACCATTTTTCTAATCTGATTAAGTTATCTACCTTCATTCAATAAAATTTAGCTTTGAAAAATCTCAGATATGCTGAAAGTTATTAAATGAATGTCTAGGTATTTAAGTGACAGAAAGGTAAAACAGCAGTAGAAGAGAAATAAGTTCAGATAGGCTCCCACAAGAGTTGCAGTTTTGTGCAAAGTACCTCATCTTTTTTGGTACCACTTTTTACACTTCTTTGTGTGCATTATAAGGGAAGCGGGAACAAACAGGAAGGGAAATGGGGCATGGAAAGAGAATGTGGTATAATGGAAAATTTATAGCTCTTAAATACAAAGAAACAAAGTTCAAATGATAGCTTTGCCACATATGGCACTGGACAAGTTAAGTAGACTTGAGATTTGGACTGGGGTTGTGGCTCAGTGGTAGAACACTTGCTTAGCTCGTGTGAGATACTGGGTTCAATTCTCAGCACCGCATACAAATAACTGAATGAAATAAAGATACAACAAAAAACAAAAAAAAAAAATTTAAAAAGACTTGAGTTCTATTTCCTGCATTATTAAATGAGAAAAAAATATTACATACTTTCTATTTCTTTAAAGGTTTTTGTGATTTGATCTGAGGTTCATAAACCACAACAAAAGTTCAATAATTGAAATGTCATGATTCTTTTCCTTTAATTTAATTAATCTTCCTTTCTTTTTCTTATGGACATCTAATTCTTTGTATTTTTTTTTACATTTGAAAATGGTAAAAAAATGTAACAAACATGTGTGAATGCATGAATGAATATGTAATCTGTGGTACTCCTACAGACAAATTTAGACTTTATTAAGATATCTTTTAACTCTTGCTTAATATTTTCTAAGTCTGGTTATCTACTTTCTCAGGATTCAGCAAAAATGGGAAAAGCAAATTAGAATAGGGCTTGAAGATCACTGGTTAGACACATACAAAATAGTAAAAATTACAACTGCCTGGTTGAAAAATACAGAAGAGCTGAAAACTATCAGAGTGTGGCCCTTTCTATAGCTCTCCAGGCCACAGATTCCATCTGGTACCATCATTTTACAGAACAGATTGTCATTCAAATAGATAGATACTTTGAGCTCTGATGGAAAGGTAAAATTATATTAAACTCATTCTGCTTTAGAATGCATAGATGTGTGTAATATGTTTTAGAAATATTTCTATGAAAATGGTTAGTTTTAGTGCCTGGAAGTTAAGCTTCAGTTATCCATAAAATTAGCATATGTGTACAGATCATTCCCCATCGATGTCAGATTAATAGAGTGTTCTGCCTGTTGTCATTACCAATCATTCTGCTACCCTTTGGCATTTTTCTCCTACCAAAATATGCCACAGTGATGAATAGATATTTTATAGAAGGTTCCTTTTAGAAAAGTTGATAGTAAGGAGATCTATTTTTGAATTAGCAGAAGCCATCCTAGACCTGTTTCAGTTGATCACTCAAACTTTTGTACTTCACTGTGATGTCAATGAAATCCCCAGGCTGAGGCTGGCATCAGCGCTGTTGTATATGTTTGCAATCTGAGCCAGACATCTGTGAGTGCACTAAACAAGCCCCAGGGCAGGAAGGCTGGCATGTTTCCACCTGAATGACTGTTTAAGTAAAAGCAGCATAGGGGAGAAAGACAGGGTAGTCTGTTTTCCCTGTAATTGGTGTTGGCTTGAGTGTATGCAATTCATAAACTAGCTCAAAGGCTGTTCATTTTCAAGAAGACAATGCTTTCACATAATGCAGCAATCAGCAAAGAGCTGGGAGATACAGTAAAGTTTTAACAACATGAATAGTTCAAACTTTTCCTTACAGCTTTTTATATACCAGATCTCCCTTCCCAGATAAACCACTGTATCACATGATTTTCCAAAACCACTCTTTCTCTATCTCTCTCTCTGTATCTCTCTCTCTCTCTCTCTCTCTCTCTCTCTCTCTCTCTCTCTCTCAAGCATGTGGTAATTTTCTTACTTTCTTGGCTTTTTTGATAAGTGATTTCAAGTATATGCCCATGAGAGTAAGTTCCAAGTTTCCTTTGGAGGATCACTGAGTGAAGAAATTTATGAGTGGGCCAGTGAATATTGAATATAAAATAAAAACTAGTTATAAAGAAAGAGATTATAAATACATTTCATAATTCTTATGTAAATTAGAATTTTAAAATTTCTAAGAAAGTAAAAGGAGATTAATATAACCTAAATGTAGAAAGTAAATGGAAAGCTGCCTCACTGAACATTTCAGATAGCAAATTAAATATATGACTGTAAACATGGATTCAGATTATTTGTCATAAACTAGAATTATCAGGCAGAAGACTCAGCTGGTGGCAAATTGTAGAGGGACAATCATAGTCTGTGACAGGGAGAGACATACTAAATGGGACTTATTATGGGACTGCACTCTTAACAATGAGACAGTCCCTCTGCACTATGTCCCTTTGTTGAGACATGAGTGAATATAGCCTTATCCACAGAGAATAAATAAATTTGTGCTCAAGTATGAATCAGTTGGACCTAGTTGTCAGTATTTGGTACACTGCAAGGAAAAGCCATCTGCCTGGTACTTGCAGCCATTGTCAACCTTAGGGGTCTTCAGCTCCTGTGGTCAAGATGAGTACAGGCAAATCCCTCCCAGAGCAAAGAGTAAGTTCCTGGTCTTAATTGGGTCATTGAGAGATTGTAATGAATCTCTGAACTTCCTCATCTGATTTCCTTAACTTCTTCTCTCCACATGGGTTATAAAATTATTGAATATCAAGTTTAAATTTGAGATTTTATTATTATTATTTAAAAGAAATGTGAATTTGATAGAATTAATTTAGAAAGCAAACAATTAGGAGATTACTATAATTTTCATGGAACCCTTCTGTTTGGATGTGTGAGAAAAGGAGATTTAAGAGATTAGTGACTCAATAGAATTTCTAACCTTTCTTGGATTAGTGATTTTACTTCTAAGCAATTAATTCAATGTCTAACCCATTCTCCCAGAGTGAAATTTATTATCCACATTCTAGTATTTGCCAAACATAGATCATCTTTCTCTTCTAACTGGTTACACATCTTTTTTTATACTGATTCTACAGTGAACCAAGCCTCAACTTGCTTCACTGCCACAAGTTAGCTTTTGTTAAATGTCCTCTGAAGGATATGGACAATAGGCCCCAGAGAACTTCTCGTATCTGCAACCTTGCCCTACTTGCTCTCCTGCCCCGCCCTAAATGAGCCCACCATTAAAATTCCCATAACCTGGCACTACCAAACCCTGTAACACTCAGAACCTTGTTGGAACCCATCACCATTTTCTGTCTCAAAAATGCGCCCCTGCCTTGCTTAATAAAGCATTCATTGTTCTGTTGAGTTCTGGCTCCATTTCTTTTTTTTTTTTTGGAGGTGGTTGGGGGTATCAGGGATTGAACTCAGGGGCACTCAACCACTGAGCCACATCACCAGCTCCTTTTTGCATTTTATTTAGAGACAGGGTCTCACTGAGTTGCTTAGCGCATTGCTTTTGCTGAAGCTGACTTTGAATTCATAATCTCCTGCCTCAGCCTCCCGAAACGTTAGGATTACAGGCGTGAATCATAGCACCAACTCCTTTTGTTTTCTTTTTGTATTCTCTTTCATGTGCTTTCATCCTCCACTGCCAGTTTCAGAAATGGTCCCTAACTCATGTTCACAGAACAATGTGCCAGCTCAAGTCAGCATATGGCATGTGCCACTTTTTTCTCCACTACATTGACATCTTCCTGCTGATACCTGATTTTATAAATACTGACCACTGACTTTGCTTAAGATTTAATTCATATATCTCTAGAACAGCAGTCTTTAGTTAGTCCAAATATTCCAGTGGTTCAGGTGTGAAATATTTATAATACTTTATGAAAATACAATGAATTTTAACATGTTCCAAGAGCCCTAAATCTTATTGTGTATTTCAGCTCTGAAATTCACACATAAAAATCAAACCAACTGAGAAAACCATGAAAGTAGACAACTAAATACGCCATGGTAGTATATGCCTACAGTAAGACACAGCTACCTAAATAAGGAAGTGAATCTATGGAAAAATCCCCAATATATTACATTACATAACTAGATTGGCACAGAATTAAACTTCTACACTAAAAAATAGTAACTATCCCTCTTTAAAATACAATATTTATGGTTTGGTCATTTAGTCAACAAAGTTCATATGTAACAAGAAAAGCAAGAAAAAAACACAAAATAGGTCAGAAAAGCATTTTCTACAGAGAAATAAGGAAACAAAATGGACCTGCTGATTGTGATGACTTTTATCTAATAACTTTTTTGCAAGAACTTATTCATATGTGTTGGGGGCTATGCCATACGGACTACGCCAAGATGGCGCCTTGTAGTCAGCCAGAAGTTGTTTTGATCACATTGGTGGTGAGGAGGTTGGTTAACATAAGCACACCCAGGTGATTTATCATTGGTCGTATTCAATTAAGTACACGCACACAACGCATGCACAGGTGTTCCCGAGTGCTCCTGATTGTGTCTGCTTGTTTTGACCTTTACCATGATTGGACAGCTAGCTCCTTGCCTAATCTTCTCGTAATTGGTGTCAGCCCTACCCTTCACCTCCTGGAGGGGATATAAGCTGGCTCTCCTTGAGCGCCGGTGTTCCCAGGTTTCCTGAATCAGCAATAAACCGTTCCAAATTCAAGAGCCTCGCTACTCGTTTGTCTCCCGCGCCAAATTGACTCCACTGGACAGTGTCAAATGGTGGTCCGTACGGGGAACTCTGCATACGGGGAACTCTGCATAAGGGAATTCTGCGTATGAAACCTCTGCATTCATCTCCCCTCCCGAGAACTCAAACAATAAGTAGCGAGGTAAGCTGCAGCCCCTGTCTCTAAGGCAGTTAGATGCTCAAGATAGCTGACCAGGTAGTGAAGTGCAAAAGTGGGTGTATTTTGTGTTGCTTGTGTGTTTGTCAAATTCAAGAGTCTTGCTACCCGTTTGTCTACCCAAACAGTAAGTAGCAAGGTAAGCTGAGGCCCTGCCTCTCTCTGAGGCAGTTAGGTGCTCCGGATAGCTGGCCAGGTGAAGCTGAGCCCCTGTCTCTAGGGCAGTTAGGTGCTCAGGTAAGCTGAGGCCCTGTCTCTCTCTAAGGCAGTTAGGCACTCAGGATAGCTGGTCAGGTGATGAAATACAAAGAGGATGATAAAGGAGCTCCAGAGTGCATGTATTTTGTGTTGTTTGTGTGTTTGTACTACTGTTAGTGTGGTCTTTGTTTGTCCTGTATCAAATTTATTTAGTAGTAAAAGATAGGTTCAGAAATATCACAAAATCAGTCTGAAAGGATGATTCAAAAAGGAGGCATAAAAAATATATTACAAGAAGGAGGTTCTGAGGAGGAGGGAGATACTGGGGAGGAGCTAGAAAATAGGTGAGTTAACATTGAAAAATTGCTAAAAGGCAGGAAAGACCATGAGATAATTACCCCCTCAGCTCCTCCTTATGATAAAAGGTGGGAAGACCCGACATTTTGTGGGCACTCTTGTTGGCCATGTTGTGGTGGAGTCCCAAGTGATATCGGGGATCGCTGGAACCCTGTGGAAGGCCCATTAAGACTGTCCTGCCCAGTCTTGGCGGACAATCAGGGGCAGCAATTTCATCAGGCCCTAGAATTTAAAACAGTAAAAACTCTTAAAGAGGCAGTTGCTACTTATGGGCCCCAAGCTCCGTTTACCGTGAGTATGGTGAAATCCATCGCAACACTTAATCTGACTCCTAGTGATTGGGCGAGTATGTGTCGAGTAGTTTTGCATGGTGGACAATATTTAATGTGGAAAGTAACCAATCAAGAGCTCTGTGCACAGACGGCTCGTAGAAACGCAGCCGCAGGTTTCCATCAACGAAACCTAGATATGTTACTGGGACAAGAACTATACGCTGAACAACAGCAACAAATTACATATGATCCAGCGGTCTATCTTCAGATAGCTACTGCCGCTGTTAGAGCTTAGAAAACGTTACAAGGTTATGGGGACTTGCAAGGCCAATTATCCAAAGTTATACAGGGCTCAAATGAACCATATGCAGAGTTTGTAGACCGTCTGTTACAAACAGCAGGCAGAGTGTTTGGGGATTCAGAACAAGCAATGCCTTTAATAAAACAGTTAGCATATGAACAAGCTAATAAATGGTGCAGGGAAGCAATTAGGCCATGGAAAAATAAGTATCTCAATACCTATTTAAAAATATGCAGAGATATTAATGAGTCAGCTATACAGGGTCAAGTACTAGCAGCTGCTGTCACTCAAGGAGTAGCTCAAGCTATGAGGACCAAACCCAAAAGCTGTTTTTCATGTGAACAGCCAGGACATTTTAAAAGGGACTGTCCAAACCCAAATCATAGTACATACAAAAAAATGCCCAGAATATGTCCAAAATGTAAAAAAGGAAAACATTGGGCAAGTGAATGTAAATCTGTAATTGACATTGAAGGAAAACCACTCCCAAAAAACAAGATGAGGGACCCTCGGGCTCAGGCCCCACAGATATTCGGAGCCCTGAAGGAAGGACAGCCAGTGGCGGATCCCATCAGAGTGATTCCTCGAACCCATTATCCATTAATTCCCTCATCAGACATACAACAGGAAGCGCAGACTGGACCTCTGTGCTGTCACCACAGTAGTACTAACTCCAGAGTTGGGGGTTCAATTAACACCTACAGGTATCTATGGACCTCTTAAATCAGGGACAGTAGGTTTACTATTAGGGCGCAGTTCTGCTGCCCTAAGAGGACTCCATATATCACCAGGAGTGATTGATCCAGATTATGAGGGAGAGAAAAAAATAATGGTCAGTTCCCCAAAAGGTATTTCTGTTATAAATCAGGGTGATAAAATAGCACAAATACTGGTGATACCCAGTGAACATGATAAATATTTAGCAAAAAAGAATAAAAGAAAGAAATTGGGGTTTGGATCCACAGGGGAACCTATGACCGTGTTTGCCTTAGATCTAAACACTCATCCCATGTATACTATAAGAATAAATGACAAGGAATTTAATGGATTATTAGACACTGGAGCTGACCAGACCTTACAAGGTTTGGGGGTTGCCTCAAACCCACCCCAGAGTGCACAGTTATTGAAATGGACAGATATAGAAGGAAATTACGGTACTTTCCAACCCTATGTCTTAAGAGATTCACCCATTAATTTATCGGGGAGAGACATATTAAGACAATTACAGATCAAGTTGACTAATGAACATATACATATTAACCCGATAGCTTGTAATATCATGGTGAACCAGGGATCTATACCTGGAAAAGGACTGGGAGCACATTCACAGGGAATAACTGAACCCATCCAAGCTATGAGGGGAAGTAATAAAGAGGGACTGGGTTTTCAGAGGGGGCCACTGAGCCAATAAAAATTGCATGGAAATCACAAAAGGCTGTTTGGATACCTCAGTGGCCCCTCAATACTCAAAAGTTACAAGCAGTCAGAGAGTTAGTAAGACAACAACTGGTCTTAGGCCATCTACAACCTTCTATGTCTCCTTTCAATACACCTATCTTTATAATTAAAAAGAAATCAGGAAAGTGGAGACTCCTCCAAGATCTTAGAGCAATTAATAATCAAATGGTAATAATGGGAGCAGCTCAATCCAGACTCCCTCAATTGTCTGCTATTCCGAAGGATTGGAGAATTATAGTTTTAGACATAAAAGATTGCTTCTTTTCTATACCACTTCATAAGGAAGATACCTGTAGATTTGCTTTTACTGTACCAGCTACTAACCACGAAGGACCTGATCAAAGATATGAATGGACAGTATTGCCGCAAGGCATGGCCAACAGCCTCCCTATGTGTCAGGTCTGTATAGACAAAGCTTTACAGCCTATTAGAAAATCTGATAAAGACTGAAAGATCTATTGTTATATGGATGATGTCTTATTAGCTCATCCTGATCAAGACAAACTTTTCAGAGTATATGATGGGCTGGTCAAAAATCTTCTTCTATTTGGATTAGAAATAGCATAGGATAAATTACAGAGTTCTTGCCCCATTATCTACCTTGGTGCCATTATTGACAAAACCTTAATATGACCCCCAAAGGTTACCTTTAGGATGGATAGATTAAAACCATTAAACGATTTCCAGAAACTTTTGGGAGATGTAAACTGGATAAGGCCATATTTAAAATTAACAACTGAAGACCTTGGACCATTATTTGATATTCTTAAGGGAAGTGGTGATCCTGCCTCGCCCCGGGAAATTACCACAGAAGTTAGAAAAGCATTGTGTAAGGTAGAAGATGCCATTACTAAGGCACATTTAGATCGGGTAGATATAACTAAGCCTATATTACTGATAATCATAGCCACCATAGGAAGTCATACAGGAGTGTTCTAGCAACAAGGACCTATTTACTGGGTCCATCTTCACTATAGCCAAAAGATAACTCTAGCGAGTTATCCAGAATTAGTGGGAAAGTTAATAGAAAAGGCAGTAACTAATGCTATAGGAATTTTTGGCATTATTCCAAAAAAAATTATCACTCCTTATAAACCAGAAACTGTAATTGAACTCGCACAAGAATCAGAAGTATGGGCTACCATTATATGTAATTATAATCCAAATTTTAATAACCACTATCCCGGTGACCTGATGATCCAAATGTTCATCAGACACCCATTCACATTTCCTAAAGTCACCAGAAAAGATCCCATACCAAATGTTATAATTTGCTTTTCTGATGGGTCCAGTGGTGGAACAGCTGCTATAGTCACGCCAACACAGACATTTACTTTTCTTTATCCTCCACAGTCTGCGCAGAAGATAGAGCTTCTGGCCATTTGTCAGGTTTTCCAAGTGTTCCCAGGTCAGCCATTTGGTCTGTTCTCTGACAGCAAATATATAGTCAATGCTCTAAATATCATAGAAATTGTACCAAAAATATCCTCAGCATCTACCATTTATTCCTCATTATCTACAATTCAAAAGTTAATTTGGGACCGTAAGGAACAATTTTTTGTTGGACATATTAGGGCTCATACCAGGTTGCCAGGACCTCTCACTATGGGTAACGCTTTGGCAGACTTGGCTACTGGAGATGTACGTATTTTCTCCACATTCTTAGAAGCAGAAAATTTTCATAAAAACTTCCATGTTAACACTAACACTCTTCAAAAACGTTTGAAATTGACTAAAGAACAAACTAGAACCATTGTCAAAAATTGTCAACATTGTGTCACTTATCTCCCAGTACCTCAAAATGGTGTTAACCCTAGAGGATTACAAGCCAACCATATATGGCAAATGGATGTTACTCATATCCCAGAATTTGGAAAGATTAGATACATGCATGTGTCCATAGATACTTATTTAGGATTTATTATGGCCTCCTTACAGTCAGGTGAAAAACAAAAAATATTATAAATCACTGCCTATATACCTTTTCTATTCTGGGCGTTCCAAAAACAATAAAAACAGACAATGGTCCAGGCTATACATCCTTAACCTTTAAACAATTTTGTTCTACATTTAGTATATATCATGACATAAGTATTCCTTATAACCCCCAGGGACAAAGAATTATAGAAAGAGCTCATCTAATCATTAAGACCTTATTAATAAAACTAAAAGGGGGAATAGGGGAGTCATATCCACCTAAGAACAGATTATCCATAGCCCTTTTTACCTTAAATTTTTTGAATTTGGATAAATCAGGAAAATCAGCGGTGGATCGACATGCTGCAGTTGACACTGACATAAAGTCACAAGCTTTATGGAAAGATGTTGTAACAGGAGAATGGAAAGGACCTTCCCCGGTCTTGATTTGGAGAAGAGGGCATGTGTGTGTATTTCCACAAGAAGAAAAAAACGCCAATTTGGATTCCAGAAAGGCTAGTCGGAGCAGTTAAGACCGGTTCGTCAAGATGCAGCCGAGCCCTCTGGGTATCCTGCCACTACTGAGATGGTGGTGAGTTTCGTCCAGGTGAACAGTTCTGGACAATAGTCAGGGTATTGTCTTGACTGGTTCAAGTCTCTCAAGGTGGTGCAGTCTTTCCTCAGTTCTTTTCCACTAATGAATCTACTGGGCAAGCTACCCTTAGGTGCGCACCACCATTGGACTCCGAGTTTGCCCTGAATTTATCACTAGAGAATGCATTATGTCTTGCCTTTGGCAGTGGCACACCTTGTGTGCAGTTGATCGATCGTACTTTGGCAGATATTACCTTAAATAAAGAAAACAACTCCAATACAAATGTCACCGGTTACATGCCCAAAGCTATTAGTAATAAGACTGATTTTCATATTCATTAGTATGGTCATTGCCAGTCCTTCAAAAAGCCTATTACTTGACCTCCCTTAGGAAGCTTGTCAGCACCTAGGACCTGATAAAAAGGTCTCCAGTAATCTGACTTTTGGACCTTGGTATTTACCTAATCAGATATATATCACATCTCAAAGTACAAAAGATTTTATAAAAAATTTGGAATATAAAGGCAATTTCAACCCCTTATCCATCTGGTCCTTATGTGGACCTAAGGCATGTACAGATATAAGCCCCCTGGCTTTTGTAAAAGGAGGGTCTATAAGTAAAGGAAAGTGCACTGATCAAAAAGGTTAATGGAGTTAATACTGAAATATGTAGAGAGAGTGAAATGATTGTTTTTTCATGTACTCCTGTGTACCTAGCTCTCCCTTTCCTTTTTGTGACTTTTAATGAGAACTTCTCTAGACAGTTATTTTCACAGATCGCACAACAATGGACGGATGGATTCAGGGAGCTGGTAACAAGGTTTCAATGGCAGATCCTCGCCATGAACGCCACTAAGGTGGAAGTCAAACCAGGAAGGCTTATCACAGGAGTATTAGATAAACTAACACAATTTGGCACCAAATTTGGGGGACTCTTAAGTCCCACACTAATAAGCTTGGGTATACTTGTGTTAATTCTATTCTACATTTACAAATACCTCAAAGCCAATCAACAGGCTCATAATGTGATGATAAAACAGGCCATGGCCACACTTGAAGCGGAACAATCTCCCAACATATGGCTTAGTATGCTGGGTCGGTAGTCAAAGACGGGTAACCGTGGGAAAACACTGTACCAACATAAGACAGAAGGGCCAACTCCACTTTGGTATCCTTTGATGACGGGTAAGGACAGGATGTTGATTCCTGGGACCTAAGACAGACACAATCCCTGCCAGCTTCATTTTTATTACATATAAGGAAGGGGGAGATGTTGGGGGCTATGCCATGCGGACTACACCAAGATGGCACCTGGCAGCCAGCCAGAGGTTGTTTTGATCACATCGGTGATGAGGAGGTTGATTAACATAAGCACACCCAGGTGATTTATCATTGGCCATATTCAATTAAGTCCATGCACACAACGCATGCACAGGTGTTCCCAAGTGCTCCTGCTGGTTTTGACCTTTTTAGCTGTGATTGGACAGCTAGCTCTTCACATAATTGGTGTCAGCTCTACCCTTCACCTCCTGGAGGGGTTATAAGCTGGCTCTCCTCGAGTGCCGGTGTTCCCGGGTTTCCTGAATCAGCAATAAACCGTTCCGAATTCAAGAGCCTCACTACTCGTTTGTCTCCCATGCCAAACTGACTCCACTGGACGACGTCACATATGTGTCTTGTGCAAATCAACTTTGCTATCCATTTATCTAACGCAACCAATAACAATAACAGAGGATTATGGTTGTCACACAAAGGAGTCAACACTACTGAGAAGATTAATTTAAAGATCATTTTCTACTTCATAAAAACTTAATAATTTGTGTTTGCTCTTTTATTTGTTTTATTTTGCTCTTCTGTTGGTCCCAAGTGAAAGTTTCACACTATATGAAAAAAAGTACCTGACATCAAAACCTTGAACAAATAATCCAAATAAATATTCTAAATTTTTGTTAAAAAATGTCAAACCTGCTTCTCCTCCAGTAAAAGGTAAAAACCTTTATTCAGCCAGGAATGGTGGCACACTCTTATAATCCCAGAAGCTTGGGAGGTTGAGGCAGGAGGATCACAAGTTCAAAGCCAGTCTCAGCAATTTAGCAAGGCCCTAAGCAACTTCCACTTAGTAAGACCCTATTTAAAAAAGTTAAAAAAAATTGTGATTAAACCTCTTCAATCTTCTTAGGAATCTTTATTTGTATCTATGTATTTCTATCCACTCTACAAAAGATCCTGTTCTTCAATTTGTTTTGTTTGTTTGAAAATGTTCTTCTTTAAAAAGTTGAATCTCTTTTTTTTAATACATAATAATGATATATATTTTGGGATGTAATTCAAAGTTTCAATGCATGCATACATTGTTTAATGATCAAATCACCTCATTAATACAGGAATATAGGGGCTAGGGAGATAGCTCAGTCGGTAGAGTGCTTACCTTGCAAGCACAAGGCCCTGGGTTTGATACCCAGCACCGCAAAAATAAATAAATAAAATAAAGGAATATAGGAGACACCTTAAATACGTATCATTTCATTATGTTAAGAATGCTTAACATCAACAATTTTTGCTATTTTGATATATATGCTGCATTATTAACTATCTTCAAATTGCAACTGCAATGAGACATCACTTCACACCATATACATGTATTAAACATGTGACAGATAACAAGTGTTGACAATGTGGAGAAAAGGGAATTCTTGTACTTAGTGATGGTATTGTAAATTAGTATAGCCATTTTTGAAAACAGTATGAAGCCTCCTCAATAAGAACTAAAAGGAAAATTACCCAAATATAACTTGGCAATCCTACTTCTGGGTGGTATTCAAAGATTTAAAATCAATATGCCAAAGAGATGCCTAAACACCCTTGTTCATTATAGCACTATTTGCAATAATCAGAATGTGTCAATGACAAGTGCACATCAGTGATTGATCAGTATAGGCTGAATGCAAACACACATGAACACTATGCAGCCTGCTCTTGGATTGCACACACATGTAGTCTCCTCCCACATGAAGGAAAGGGCCCAACTCCCAAGCAAAACTGACCTCATTTATTTATCCGTAGCACCTCTTTCTCCTCTGCTTTTTGGGATTCTCATTTCCTTTCTTCTCATTCATTTCACTCCTCAACTGTAACCTGTTTCTAACTGCAATTGTTCCTCTGAAACTTTCTCATTATGGAACAGAGATATAAGTTTCAAAACTTTTGGATACAACTTCAGGAAATAGGCACATGAAATATACTGACGAACAAAACTTGTGATTGTCCTGAGAGTAATTACTCTTAAATTAAGTATACTAATCACCCCTGAATTAAATACATTCACACGTTACCCCTGAAATTATACTTCACAAATTCAGGATCCTCAAGTGTCTTTTTCTCTATCATATCCTTAGCAACAGTATCCAGAAGCTAGTAGGAATTTAATAAATAATTGTCAGATGAATAAATCGACATCCTAGTTGACATGGAATCCAATGACTATTTCAATGTTCCATTAATAACCAATATTTTTTGAACTCTTACTATGGACCAGATAGTATACTAGGCTATTTCTTTTGTATGTGAAGTTTCCATGAACTTCAATATCTGTCAAGTGACTATCTGTCAATTATTACACTGGGCAATAAGTGGTTAATTCAAATAGCTACCCAGAAAAAGGCAGTCACTCCAATCTTCACTCTCTGTTCCTCCAGACACAGGGAAAAGAATGTGATTCATAACACCCAGCAACAATTCTGAGTACCTTAATTTTCACAGTCTAAGCTTCCCTGAAACTTTTATTCACCAATTCACATCCTACTTTCTATCTCCTAAAACTGCCCTTCACCTACTTTCTCTTTCTTTACAACATTTTTCTCCCTTAGAACTTAATAATTTAGATTGGCTTAGTCTCTTTATGTGGGTAATTTTCTTTCTCCTAAGCCCCAATGACCCTGCCTTTTTGTGCCTGTTGTATTACAGTGTCCAAAAGTCAGGATGTGTCTGAGAAAAGATAGCTAAGTAGAAAAGGATAGTATTCTGTTTCTGAATCTCAAATAACAGAAGGATTTCTTATTATTCTTCTGTAAATTACCAAGAACAAAATCTCAGACACAAAACAGTTTCCTGCTCACTGCAGGGCTGAATTGGGACTTGTTCAGATCCATCTCATCCCCCAAAGTGTGTTTTTAGCACAGTATTTCACTTTCTTCTGTATAATGCATTCACTCATCCATTCATCAATTATTAGATTTATTTAATAAGTGTCAAGGAGCATGGTAATTGATATAAAGAAATTAATAAAACAGCATATAAAATTTTGTAGTTGTGGGTCCAATTTTTAAGTGGAAGCACATGGTAGAAGAGTAAAAATAACAAATAATTAAAAGTTACAGAATGGGTTGCCCAGCACATGTGGGACCCTAGGTTCAATCCTCAGCATCACAGAAAAAGATAAACAAATTAATAAGGCAAAGGTATTGTGTTCATCTACATTTTTTTAAAAAGTTATAGAACTTACAGGATGTTATAAATATAGAACAAAATAATAGGGGATTGAGAAAGAGTGAGGTGATGAAGAGGTTGAAGTTTTAAATAGTTTGTTTGTGGTCATTCTTACAAGAAGGTGACATTTGAGAAGTGACTCGGAGGAAATAATGGAGTGATCCAGACAGATTACTCCGAAGGATCACTTCAGGTATATGGGACAGCAGTGCAAAGGCACTAAGTGGCTCCAGCAATTAAAGAGACAGCAAATAAACTACTATGCCTATAGCAGAGTAAACCAAGAGAGGGGGCAGTGCAAGAGGTGTGTGGAATATTTTACATGAATATGTTTTTGTCATGGTTAATGTCACATGATTTTATAAAGTTCTCCAAATAGTATGTGAATTCATAAGGTTAGATTTTACTGTCTTGAGGAAAAGAATATTGATAGATGTTTGGGGAAGTAGTTAGGATTTACAGAAAAAAGAACCGATGAGAAGTACATCCCCTATTCCCCAAGCACACACATATATAAAAGGGAAAAGGAGAGAGAGACACACACACATTTATTGTGAAGAACTTGTTCACGTGATTAAGAAGTGAGACCTCCTGTGAGCTGTAGACCCAGGAAAGTTTGCTGTTATTTATTCTGAGTTGGAAGACCTGAGAAACAGGGAAATAAAGGGTCTAAATTCCAGTCTGAAGGTAGGAGAAGATCTGGTTAGATGTCTAAGCTCATAGAGTAAGGCAGAAAAAAAAGGGATGGAGTCTTCCCTCCTCATTCTTTTGCTGTATTCAGGTGTTCAAAGGATTGGGGGGGTGGTAATCTGCTTTACCTAGTCTACAGATTCAAATGCTAATCTGACGCAGAAACACTCTCACCAAAGCATCCAGAAATAATGTTTAATCTGCACACCCTATAACCCAGTCAAGTTTACACAGAGAATAGTCATCCTTGGTGTTTGTCATATGCACATAGGCTGTTACATTGACTGTGTATTATTCATTCCTTATTGCCCATAAAAGTGCATGCTTGGGCTGGGAATATAGCTCAGTTGGTAGAGTGCTTGCCTTGCAAGCACAGGCCCTGGGATCAATTCCCAGTACTGCAAAAAAAAAAAAAAAAAAGCATACTTTAGAGTGCTTCACATCTTTTGGAATTTGCAATTTATTTTCATTATGAGGTCACATCTTTCATCCTCTGTGTTTGGCAAATGCCCATGAAAAGAATAGATTCATAGACAAAATGAATAAATCAAATATCTAGAACTTGTGTACTTAGAAACAAAAAAGGACTTCATGTTATGCAAACACATCAGTGAATTGAACCATGCAATGACTTTGAGCACATCAGATT
Organism: Sciurus carolinensis; assembly: GCF_902686445.1. Lineage (NCBI taxonomy): Eukaryota > Metazoa > Chordata > Mammalia > Rodentia > Sciuridae > Sciurus > Sciurus carolinensis. The sequence continues at coordinate 89,759,929 of NC_062218.1, read as the reverse complement.
TCTTGTTACTAACATTTAAGAAAGGCAGGTTTTCCCATTTTTTTTTAAAAAGTTCTATCCCTGTCAAGAATTAATTTTTTAAAATAACATTTCTGAGTTGTTTCAAGGTTTGCCCTTGACTTTTATAATAAGACATTTTAAGACATATCTACTGGAACACCTTGGAAAATTATAGTCAAGTATGTTATTCATTAAGTTACCCGCTTACATGAGAACCTATTTGACTTATTTCATTCAGAACTCCGGGCAAAAAATCTTCTATTTTACAAATTAATGTTCATGTTTTCTTGTTGTTTTGTTAATGTGAATGACCCAAGCCTTCCTTTTTTCTTCACTTTTTATCTTCTACAGAGCTCAAAATTCCATTGAAAAATCTGTGATCTAGAAGATACTATGAAGGATACGAAGATTAATTAAAATCTGGTTCTATTTTCACAAAGTTTGCAGGGGAGCACCTTAAGTTATGTGGAAACAACAGTGGCACAAGAGGTAAAAAATCCAATGACTTCAGCGAGGTTCAGGAGAGATTAATCAGTGGAGAATTACAGCAATTAACTCTTAAAAGCACGAATCTATCATCTTTTAAAAATTTCTGAAGTCTTTCAGAAGGATGAATTTATCATCTTTAAAAATCTTTTTTCTTTCAATAATTGTATTCTGCATGTCAAAGCTAAGCCATTTCCTTTCCAGAAGTAGACAAGGAATGGATTAGTGCTTATAACAATCACATTGAACATTATCTAACCTATTACAGTGAACATTATCTAACCTGATGACCACCTATGTAATGTTAAGATTTGCTCTAGATTGGATACAAATAAGGGACATTTTTGTTATTTAAGATAAATGATTTTCTTTTAAAAATCAAAGGAGGCTGTGACTTTTTCCCAGAAAGGATAAAAGTTGATTTTGGAGTATTTAATTGTCCACCTTTCTGAAGTTAAGAAAACGGACTAGGTAAAGTTTGGGTCAAATATTTTCATATGTTTCTTTTTCAAGCTGTTTATTTTCCATGTTAGAGGAAGGGCAGCTCTGCACACACTGAGTAGGTGTTCTCAAGGTTGGCTTGTGGTGTGTGCCCTTGTGAGGCATCCGGGTTTCTGTGAGTCTAATGTCCCTGTCTGTGTAGAAGTCATATTTATCTTGACTGAAATCTGAAACTTTATCCACAATTTAATGACATTTACTATAAATGAGATTTGAATTATCAGTGTGAAATAAAAAAAGATGAAATATTAGCATGCTTATTAAAATGAGATTAGGGTACAATCAAATATTTTATAAGAGATAGAAATAATTATATGACTTCTCATATAGCAATTTTCTTCAGATTCTGTATGTATAAGATGGAGTTTTGGTGATTTTTACATCTAAAATTCAACTTTTTAAAAATATATATATTCATAGGGAGCATGTATTTCTCACAAGAATATCATTAGTTCAATATCTCATTTTTTTTCAATCTACTTGTTCAAAACATAGCTTTTGGAGCAGCATATTAGTTACATGAAACCCTCTCTTTTTGTATCACAGTTAATAGTGAAGTGTTGATGGAATCATAATTCTTAGACAAAGCCTGACTTATTTGACCTTCAGCATTATGGCATCCTATTTCAGGATACATTAATCCAAACCACATGGAACAAACTATTTTTATAGTAATATTTAATAAGGAAAAAAAAAAAAGAATTGCTACCTATTTCTAAGTCGACTGGTGTAGCTAGAAGCTTTTCTTGGCCCAAATTTTCCATTTGCCAATACTGGAATGAAGGCTTTGCTTCCCTCTGTATGATATAGAAATCCTGTTCCATAAATGTGATAATCACTGTTAAGAGAATGTTAGCAAGCTAATTCATCCCCTTTCACAGTTAGGGATGGGGCAGGTGGCTATGTTTAGAAGTGCTTTAAAGTAATGGTTCCACAGAGTCCTTTGTCCACACAATAATTCTCCATGATGAAAAAGGATCTTACATGAAATACATTTATGATCTAAAGAGAACATCTTCATTACATTTTTAGATCTTCATTTCAAAGACATCACCCTACTTTCCTCTCACGAAGTAAAACCTCTCCAAAGTGCTTCACAAATGGGCTGTCATGCGCCAGGTCACAAACTGCATATTGGTTGATTAGAACAAAAAAAAAGGCAATATTGGGATTCAGCTCCCCTGGAAGTTGGCATTCTCATCACCAGATTCACCCTTATCTGTCTGTGGCACTTCTCTCAGCGCCCCACGTCATTTCCTTTAGATCAGTCTGGTACAGAAGATCCCTGTAGGTCGCTTTATTCACATGGTAAAACTTGTGAATTTGTGTCCTTTGTTTCCTAAGTCTGACAAATTCTACTTTCACTTAGTCTCTGAACACAGTGTTCACCAGCTAAACAAGAATAGTAAAAAGCTGACAGCTGACAGACTTTGCATAGATTTTGTCTACAAGTAGATCATTTTACAGAATTTGAACCTGGCAATTTTGATTAACATTCAATTAGTTTATTTCCTAAAATGTTATCATCGACTGCACTTCAGTACTCAAAGGGTGGGGAGATTATAGACGAGGTCAAATGAGTCTAAACAACATGATTTCTTTATACTCAAAGAAAGTACTATGGAAAATGTAGTACCTCAATCATCTATGGCCTTCGTCTAGAACTCAGGAGCATGACACATCCTTTTACAAACAGCAGTCCCCGACTCAAGAGTCTGACCACTTTGAAAAAAATAAAAAAAGACAGAGGAAAGTAAATGATAAGTTACTGGGCAAAGCCAGGGTATACAAAGGAAAGCATTATGGGTATAATTTTTTAAAAAGAACACAGAGTTATCATATAAACAGAAACAGTATTATTTAAAAGAAATAACCAAAGCTTTAATATGGAAGCATGAAAGTTAAATGTCAATGCACAGCTAAAAAACTGAGCATAATGCTGGGAAGCATTGATAGCATTATCTATGCATAAAAAAGTCATTAATTGTGCAAAATTTGTAGAAGGTGAATTATTCAAAACTAGACACTAGATTAGAAATAAATATTTTACCAACACTCAAAATATAGATAAAAGGAAAACAACAGAAGTTTAAATGTATTGTTCCTGAAATTATATTTTGCACAAATTAGGATAAGATGGAAGTAAGTGTACATGTGTGCATATTTTTCCAGATTACTTACAATCTGTAGGTAGAGGGATGGATTGGAAGCAGGTGGTTGGCAATATTTTGGGAATGAAGTTAATTTTGAAGCAGCTGCTGACAATTTTCCAAAAGTATTATTCATAATTTTTTTAAATTAAAATGATTATAATTACCCTGATAAGTGACATCACATGTGATTGAAAGGAGGAAATGATGGTGGAGATGGAGAAAGTGTCCATGCCTCTAGAGTAGATGCTCCTTGCTCAATGAAGTCCTCAGTGGCAAGCATCCATGGGATGTTGCCCCAACAGATGAAGCTCAGGTGAGTAATAACATAGAGCAGAAGGCCTGCAAGTGCCAGTGGCCACCTAATCAGAGCTCATTTAGTGATTGTCATCACTTTGTAGCAACCATGCAGTTAATACCCAGTGTATTTGACACCTGCTATGTTAAATTAGTACTTGCAGAATTAACACCTGCTGTCAGCCACCCAGCATGAATGCTGCTTTCTTCAGAATAAAGAAGAAATAAATTATTTCCCTAGAAATTTGTGTAAATTATTTTTGTGGATGAAGAATTACTTGGAAAGATTTGGGGACTGGCAATCAAGTTTATATTTTTAGTTTTAGCAGTTAGTAACTCAGGGTCTCTATCACTATAGAACTTTCAAAATGGAGCTTAATTTCATTCCTAACATCAAGTAAGACACTGGAGGAATAAGTGTTTTGTAAAGTATGAAAACCTATGCAGGTGTGAAGTGGTATGTTAATTGCCCATTAATAATAATCATAATAAATTTGTCATTATAAATTATCACTGATTTTTAATGAATGAGAAAATATTTATTGTAGTAGCATATTGTATTTTTATTTATCTAGAGTTCTATACTTATTACTATTTATAATCTATTTAATATTACATTGGTATCTTTCTAAACGTATTATAATGATGTTAATCTTAAAAAATTCCTTATTACAATATTCACACATGTGCATATAGTATGAGCAAATCATTTAAGTTATGTAATATTGGCCTCCTTATGTGTAAGACAGTAATAAAAGTATTGCTATCTGCTATCATTTAACCAGAAATGGAAAGTACTTTTGCACAATTTCTAATCTTTTATTGTAACCCTTTTCCTGGCAACATAAAACAAAACAAAAATACAAAATATTATATTGCAAAAGTTTCTACAAACCATGGGAAATAATAAATCTCTAAGACTAGAGATATACTTTGGATTGACTTTTCCTTTCAATTCAGTAAAAATACATTAATATTGTGGAAAATACTACTAAGCATAAATATGGTTTCTGATTTCATGGTATTTAAAATATCATTGGGATAGGGGTTTTACCATTTCCTATAATTCAAAAAAGATTAATAGTCTCATGGAGCTACATAATAAAGGAGTAAAAGTTAGGGAGTTTTAAGAAACAACATAGGATAGGTATTAAGAACTTTGAGTTGAAGCAAGAAAGTCACTATTACAGCAAGTAATTTAACCTTTCTGTACCTGAAGTTCTATATAAAAGGGAGATATGAAAGTATCTATGAAATAGGTTGATATGTGGATTAGTGCATCATAAACATTCTAAATGTGTTCATTATAGAATTGTAAAATGAGGAGCGTAAGAAAGACTTTGTGAATAATTTTAATATGGAAATCATAATTTCATTTCTCAGATTCAATGAGAGGAAAATATTCCATGTGAAGAAAACTATAAAAATAAGTAGACGAGTTGGAAAGTGCAAAATCATCTGTATATTTGTGGTCAATCATAATGGGAGATAAAGCTGGAAAGCCACATTGGGGTTTACTCAGGGAGTCCCTGAAAATTATAGTTATAAGGATAATTTATATTCTATCAGTGATGATAGCCACTGAAGATATCAGAAAAAAATTCCTCTTGCTTTCAGAATTATCAGAAATGAAGGAAAAGTTGGTGTGCAAATTCAGTTTTAAGGAAAGGCTGTTACCATAAAATCTTGGAGAAGCTATTCCAGTGGTGATAACTGATCCTGGCTCTTATCAGGAGTAAGGCATCTTTAGTAACTATCATGGGGACAATTATGTATAAACCATGCCATCCCTAGAACTTCAAATTAAACCACATCTCTTCTTCTCTGGGACTCAGGCCATAGTCATTAACAATGAATGCTTCTTGAGTGTTGGCTGTCTGGAGAATTCTTTGTCAGGAACTTAATGGTATACAATAATGTAGGGATTTAATCTAAAAATTACCATTTTAGGTAACCCCTGATAACATTAATTGGATCTTCAAAACCCCAGTTAAAGACTCTATTTTAAAACTGTCTGTAGCCAGGCATGGTGGTACATGCCTGTAATCCCAAAGACTCCTGAGTCTGAGGCAGGAAGATTGAGGGTCTGAGGCCAGTCAAGTAGTTTAGTAAGGTCCTATGTTACTTAGTGAGACCTCTGTCTCAAAAAAAAAAAAAAAAAAAAAAAGTGTGTGGGAGACCCAGAACAGAGCTTAAAATAAAATAAGATAAGGCAGTCTGCAAAATTGGAGAGAAGCAAGGCAAGCTTTTGTGCATCAGTCTACTTTAATCTTTTCAAGGCCAAGATCAGGGTTTTTGTTTGTTTGTTTGTTTATTTGTTTTTGTTTTTCCATTAGGCATAAGAAATCCAGAATTTGAGACCAGACTGGGCAAGTTTCCTTTGCTAATGCCTGACTGAAAAATATGAAATATGAATAATAATTGAACCAATGCTAATAGAAGTGGTCTTCTCTTGAGGAAATTATAAAAACTCAAGTCCAAGTTTGCTTCAACAGCATTCTTAGAAGGAATATATGGTATGGGGTGAAGATACAGGATTTTGAATACCATACAATTTTGGTAATTCAAATCCATCTCTTCCTCTGCCTCCAACGTGTTAGTTTTGGTCCCATGGAAGGACACATCGTGCACTTTTCTTTTTTTTTTTTTTTTATTGTAAACAAATGGGATACATGTTGTTTCTCTGTTTGTACATGGCGTAAAGGCATACCATTTGTGTAATCATAAATTTACATACAATAATGTTGTTTGATTCATTCTGTTATTTTTTCCCTTCCCTCCCACCCCTCCCACCCCTTTTCCCTCTATACAGTCCTTCCTTCCATCATGCACTTTTAAAAATGGCAAAGTAATTTGATTAAACTCTGAAGCACATTGGTGTATATTATTTAGTACATTATATTGGAACTCTTGGTAGTAAACCCTTGTACAGCTTAAATTTCCTGAGGTGGTATTTAAGAATTGCTGTGCCCAGATAAACTTAGAGTCACCAAAAAGACCTGTGGACCACTACAAATTTATAAGCACAGAATATGAGATGAACATCCTGTAGACACTTAAATAACAGTTATTTTGCAAAAGACCAAAGTGCTAAAACTTTAGCAAATAAAAAGCCCTACTTAGTAAACATGAACATAAAACATCATTATGACCACTCTGTCCACTAAACCATACAGTGCCTTCCAATCTTATTTAGGGTAAATTCAAATTTCTTATAATGGCCTGGAAACCCTTATGCCATCTGAGCCTCTCATTAACTTCCTATTCTTATCACCTCCCACCACTGCACTGGGACAACATCATAAAGATATGACCTGACCTGAACAGCAACCCTTAGTCTGTGTTGGGTGTAGTGATCTGCTATTTTATTAAAATTCTTAATAATTTTATCCTACAACTTGTGATCTGTAAGTGTACTTCATTGGATAAAGGAGTAAGTGATAGACATAGTAACACACTGTTCTGTGGCATCTTGTTCTCATGTGGCATTTACAATGACTTATGAAACATAATCGTAATGGTAGCCTGATGCATGGATTCTCAGCAAGAATCCAAGTGAGAACAAGGTGAGTTCCATCTACAACTGAGTAATTAGCAAGGTGCTGAAAATCCCCAGTAGCTACTCTTCCATTTGAAAAGAAAAATTGCTTTGAAAGAAGAAAAATTGAAATGATATTCTCAGAAACACAAATGATCAAGAAACTCTATGGTATCCTTTCCTTCTCTTATTAATACTCATGTGTATACTCCTTTGTTAACCAACCACTCATGCTGAAAATGATGACAGAAGACATGGAAAGATAGGGAAACCTACAGCTCCTTTTCTTTTTGGGTTCATTAAAAATTTGTAGACTCGGAGAGGTTTGGGAGAATGTGCATATATCAGGAAGCAAAATAAAAGCAGTTGAGTTTGTTTTGTAGTGTTTTCACTAATAATAGCATAATAAGTATGCCATATGAATCACAAAATGCAAACCGTACAATTTCAATGATTCTGCATATGAGTTAAATGCTCTTACGTGGTGAATGTAAGCGTATTTAACTCAAAATTAAGAATACAATTGTCATCATATAAAATAAATAGTAAAATTAATGCAAATAATTTCAGTTTGTTATCTTGTAAGAAAAAAAAAGGAAAGAAAAACACCATGATGAGGCAAAAAAACAAAAAGCTTTTAAAAAAGGAAAAGCCTTTTATAGCAGTTCCTTAATTAGGTTTTTTCCCTCTTTTTTTCAATAAGAGACCCCACATTTTTATTTTTCACCAGGTCTTTCAAATTACGTAGCTAGCCCTATTCTTTTCCAGCTAGCTCATTCTTATCCAGTCACACCTGCTCCCTGCTTTTCCTTGAATGTGCCAAGATACCTCCTGTTTCAAGGTGTTTGTCATTACTCCTGCCTCTCCCTGCTATTCTTCTTCCATGTGTCCATCTGTCCTGCTCTCTCACTTTCCTTGCAATATTTCTCCAACAGCATCTTGCCAAGAAAAATCTCCCTGTCCACTTGGTTAAAGGTGTAATCTCCCTTAGAAAGAGCATTCCCAATTCTTCTCTCAGAATTTTTGTGGTACTGATCACTTTCTGACTTACTATGTATTTTACTTAATTAATTTAATTATAATGTCTTACCATAAATAGTTGAGACACGAATGAATTACTATCCATAAGTAAATGGGTAGGTAAATACAGGATATACTATTTATTACTTTTCCCTACATAAAACATCATTTGAGCCAAATGATGAATTTTAGGTTTTTTTTATCTTTGATTTTCTATCCAAACTGAGGTTGAACTCATTGGTCAAAGGGGACCTTAGCCTTAGCAAAAAATTTTAGGTGTTTAGCAAGAGAATAGATTCATGTGTTACTTGTGTAATAAAATTTAATTAAAACAAATAAATCTGTTTATAATTTAATTTTAAATCTTTAACCACTATAAAGTCTTTGATTTAACTTTTTAGGTTTTACTTGAGATCAGTGAGCAGTAAGCACTCTGAGTGGCAAATGGCAGGTGTTCATTCTAATTTAACAAAGCAGGTGTCAAATATTGTTTACTGGGGCTAACTGCTACTCCTTCTGGAAAGCTCTGTACTTAGGGGTTTCTCCTAATTAAAAATATCTAGCCCATCACCTGTCAACTTTGTCTCCATGGTACAATGAAACCTTCAGGGAACATGACTTGAACAATATTTTCAGATAAAGAAAGAATGTGGGGAAATTGCCATTAATTATTTAGAGATAATTCCTTCTCTACTATCAAAATTATACTTGCATAATATAATTCACTCTTTCTATAAAACTAAATATACAGATTCAGAGATTGGTACAATATGACAAGTAAATTAAAGTACAAAGATGAGACATAAAAGCTTCAAAATGCAATGTTAAGATTATAAATTTCATGCCTTGCATTTTTCTGTCTCCTAAAGAAATACAAATACCTACACACAATTAATTCAGTCTTAAAATGCTCCAAAGACACATATAAAGGTTACATGTGTAATTTAAAAATAATTGTTTGCTTAAGTTATAAAGATTGTGTGTTCAAATAACAAGATAACACCTAATGCAGCACATAGCTTGTACTCACTGAATTATGATTGTGGTATTTTTGAGAATACATACGGTGACTTGTGTTGAAGAATAGACCATGAGATTTCATTTTCATAAAATAAAATTTAGCCAATGGGGCTATTTCATAGAGAATAGGATCATGAAGTTAATGAGGTTTTTGGTTTGTATTCAGTAGCTGAGAAATGTTTTGAAGTTACATTGCATTTATTTCTTAGAAATAAAGAAAAATTTTATTAACATTTATCTAATCAAGTCTTTGAATTCTAACTATACCATGCAATTAAGTTATGATCCCCTTGCTTAACTATATCAACCCCAGTTGTTGCATTCTATCAATGTCAAGAAATTAAGTTGATGTCAGGAATGGTAGCACATGCCTGTAATCCCAACTGCTGGGGAGGCTCAGGAAGGATGTTTGCAAATTCAAGACCAGAAATTAAGGAGAACCTTTCTCAGAAAAAAAAAAAAAATAGTAGTATACCACCTCCACCGTTCCATCCCCCATATCTCAAAACAAACAAATGGGGCTAATTACATCAAAGTGATGAGATGAATGCTTTTTTTTAATACATGTGATAGGATTCACTGAATATTGAGTTTTCAAAACAGTTTTGTTCTTTATTTGTTGTTGGGGGTAGGAATAGGAGCCTATGATAATATTCATAGGTAAAGGAACTAGATAAATGTGTTCCAAAACAGATCAATAGAAATAGTCTTCCATATAAATTGAAATTTATTTAAACAATGGTGATATATTTAACCCTCTTCTTTATTTTTATGGTAATATAAGTTCAATATTCAAGTTTCACATTGTGAGCTATAGTAGTAAAAATTGCTCTCAGTCTCTCAGACACACACTCACACACACACGTGTGTGTGTGTGCATACACAATATCCTCAATAACAACATAGGATTTATATGCACTGGGTCTCTTGAGGTATTTGAATTGACTTCTGCATTTAGAAGAATTGTCTTTTTCAGATCCCACTAACTCCAAAAAAGGAAATTTAAGAATGAAATCAAGTAATTTGGTTTGATAAATATAATTAGAAAATGTGAATTACCGGGCATTTGGTTGTTTAAGCTTGAATTGTCTTTTATCTTGAACTTAAGTTGTTGAGTGGAAACTTGATGTGCTACAAACAATATCATTTTCATGTTACAGGAGTTAGTTTCTGCAATGCACTTTCTGCTCTACTAGCAGCAATGGTCTTCATTTCTGATTGACAGTCAAACTCATCAAACACAATAGGCTTTGTGCAGCTCAACTTTACTTTGGTTTAAGGAAGTGTACAGGTGAGAAAACACCAGAGAGTGTATATTAATAGAATGGAATGCTTGTGACTTCCAGACACAGCTTCTGGTGTCCCTGTCATTCTCAACCTGGGATGACACAAGAAAGTAGGTTGACTGTGCACCAGCTCACATCAGGAATGTCATCTACTTGAGGTTTTTTAAATTTCATCCCTAAATGCTTCCACAGCCTCAGAGGCGGGAGGCACTTGCTCCCATTCTCCCGTGTACCTGCACCTATTTCATACAGATCACTCATTTATGCAATAGGCAGCATCTACAGTGAAGTACGGTGTGTGGTTCTCTAAAAAGCTTTAGTGAAACATTCGATCATCTTCGATCTGGAAAAATCCCAGCTCTTCTGAAAGTTCATGTTATAAGAAGAATCAGCAAGAGGTTACATCCATAGATGTCCCTGAGGCCACACGAAGAACCATGTAATCAAATGCTCACCCTTTCTTTACAGTTATTTTGATTAATAGGACTATAATATCCAGTCAATATGAAAGAATGAAAATAGTCAATATTTCCTTTATGTACCATAATGAATTTTAAAAGATCCCAGTGTTGGAGAAAGTAAAGATTTAATTTATTTTCTCTAAAATTAAAGTGTTAAAATTGAAATACTGAAGAATGTTATTGTTTTTATTAAGAAATTGTTCAAGATGCAGTCTGTAAAAATAAAAAAAAGAAATTGTATAATGTGAAAAATGTATTACTTATCATTCTGAGCCAATGTTTGAAAAAAATGTATGGTTATACAGTGTTAACTTGAATATCATGGGTTTTTGATTAATTTGAATATATGTGTGTTATAAAATTGAAAGATGTACAAATAATATTATACATATATCCTCTTCTCATATATTTTCAGATACCTTGGTCCATTGCATTACATTCAAAGTGTACTTTCATATGAAAGTGGTCATATAAGCAATTTTATCTGACAAGTTTCCATTGGTTCATATTCACTGTTTACTTCAAGATGTCACAGTTGTTGCCTCAGAGAGCAGCCTCAATTTTTTAATGCAAAAGTTTCAACTTTGTGGGTTAGGTCATATTAGATGTGTGAATGTTGATTTGAAAGGAAGGTTCTTGTATTTCTCATTTGAATTAAATTGTCAGCACATTGATTTGCAAAATGAAGTACTGTTCTTTTCAATCATTTTAAGCTTTCTGGATCTATTAAAGACTTTTAGATATAGTTTACTAAACTAAAATAAGAGTTTGGCAATTTTAAAAATCTACTGATGACCAACTTGCAGTCTTGACATTCATTGATCAAAGATTCAGGTACCAGAAATAATCCTGTATTCACATATTCAGGCATGTGCCAAATCAGTGTTCTTTACAGAATGAAGAGTGTGAGGTACTTAACATCCTATTGTCACACATGAAAGTCTCTAGTGCTAACTCTCAAATTACAGCACCGATTGGAAGAGTTTAGTGGCTCTTGAAATGATTAGTCTTATTTACTTGTTGAGTTACTTCCATTCAGGCTGACAAATCAACAATGAGGTTTTACTTAACTGCTCAACAGTGAACCTTTTGCCTACGGAGTATCATATCAAAAGAGAGTCAAACCATAGACATAAAGTTAAGAGGAAAGTAAGAAACTGAGTTTTATCAGATCTACATCTAATTTAGTGAACTATAAAATAAAATAAATTTATGTCTTTGGGTATGAATAAGGAATAACTTGCTCTATGATTACAATCACAGTAAATGTACTATAAACTTAAAAATAATTTCATACAAAGAGCATGAAATTGATCAGAATATGATCTCATACTATCATTAGGTAAATAAAAATTCCAGACTTTTAGATTTGTGAAGCAACAACTAAGCAATCATATGTAATTGGTTCTTGAAAAACAGTAAATTATAAAACTTATAATTTTTAAGACAGTACCAGAGTATCTGAGATTACCATCTTTCAGTAAGTTGTTTGTAACATTACCTAAGTATGAAATTTCTAAACTTTTTATAAATTTGGATGTTTTAAATAAAAAATTAAGTGAATTGCACATCATTCCAAATGCAATTACAACTGCTGATTAAATAGTTCTTAGTTTAAATGACAATCTTAAAAAAGGCATAACAGTAAAAAAAAAAAAACTGCATTTGCTTTTCATGAAGTTATTTAATTTTAATTTTAATAAATTCAGAATGAGTCATAATCACTTTTATACCCAATAATTTGTTAAACACATCAATAAATAATCATATAGTATTCTTTTGAGTATAGTTACAATGTATTTCTACACTGAGAATAGTTCAATAATGAAGTTTATAAAGGTTTATTTTTATCTTCTTACTGCCCACAATAATGGTCAGGTTATCTTAGTCATTATAATATTAGAACTACTCATTTAAATCAGTTGATTACAATAAGACTGAGTGCTTATTGTTTAACATGAAATAGAAATTCATTTTGTTAAAAAGACCTTGCCTTGGGTTACCCTTACAGCTATTGAAATTTAACTTGTGTTATAATTTAGGAAATGAGGGATCTGTTTAATCAGTCGTAATAATTTTGAGTAACTATGTTCGACAAGTGGTCATTTTCTGCTTTCAATTAGTCACTGATATAGACAGCCAGACCTCATAATTCAAAAGTATGTGTGTGTGTGTTTTTCTTTTTTTTTTTTTAAATCTGAATTATCTTCGTTTGGTTTGCTACATTGGCCAAGTTAATTGAAAAGTTGCCAAATATCCAGTTCATGCTGTGCTGTGTGTACAGAGCAATAAGGTGTTTGATATACTGACTGCTTTGATGGATAAACATAATGAAAACAAAGATACATAATTGCCATATTTATCTTTAGCCCTTCAAAGAAAATAGTCTTTAAAAATCTGGTATCTCTTTTTGGATATCATTATGATTATTGCCATTGCCAAAACCAAACTGATGAGTTGATGATTTATAAGAATCGCCCAAATAATTTGCAAGTTTTATGAAAGAATATTATACAGAGATTAACACCTTAGAAATGTGTACCCAGGGCTGGAGGTGAAGCTCAATGGTAAAGTACTTGCCTATACTGCAAAAAGGAAAAAAAAAAAAAATAGGAATGCTTATCTAATCATTTAGAATAACTTATTTGTTTATCTGAATAAAATTACTTCTTAGAAAACTCAAATTTGCATATTAGATAATTCTAATTTGATAATTCTGATTTGGAATGTTTGTTTAGATAGTGTATCAGAACAAAAATTGTTTAAAAATATAGGATCATATTGGTTAAGATAATGATACTTTTGATGATTTTATAGGACTTGTTCTCATTTTTTAAAAGCATGATTATTTGAATTAATTAGCTATGGTTAAAATCTGCCATTTCCTTATTTTTGTAAATGAAATAAAATAAAATTTGAAGTTACTATGAAATAGCTAGAAAATTGCATCTCACAGATGTTGCAGGTGTTCTTTTCTCATTTGATGTGGGAATTCTGGAAGGTATGTAGCCCAGAAAAACACAGGGCAAAATGATTGTCTTGAGCTGTTAGTCCACGATGTCCGCTGTTCAAGTGTTACTTGACCTTGAACTGTGTAATCCAGGTTGATTCCAAGTCAACAACCATTCTATTTTGCTTTGCCATAAGAGTGACCCACTAGCCCATTCTCAGCCCTTAGATTTTCTATCCAGAAGTCAGACTGCTGTCTAATTTTCTAACATTGCAGGGAATACACATCAAGTTCTTAAAATAGTTCTCTTGAAGTCCTTTCCATTAGACTTTAAGTGAGATGTGGGCTTCTCTGGTTGAAATTGTGAAATTAAAAAAAAAAATGAAACTCACAGTTTATCAGAAGCTTTAGCAATAGAATTCTACACATCTTCATTTAGGATTCCAAACAATTAATTACTCAATGTAACTAAATAACTACACATCTTTAAATCTGATTCTTAGTATATTTCTCTTAATGGGAATGAATAACTAGAACATGATCTTATTTTAATTTTCCATAGCATTTATCTTATATAACTCACTTTGTATTTGCTTATTATCTAACCTAAAACTCCTATTTAAATATTATGTGCTTGGTGTTCTTCATTTATAAAGTTGGGGATATATATTTTTAAACATTCCCTATGGAAAACAACTTCTTAGAGTTATTGTGAAAATCCAATGAATTAATATATACTAATACATTTAGTGGCTCATAGTAAAAGTTTATACAAAATTGGATTTTTTATCCTCCAAAGTTATTAAATGAACCTATGATAATACACAAGTGGTGAAGTAGCTTGGAGAGGAGATTAGATGTAGCATGGTTGAACACTGTTACTCTGAATTATAAATATGAAATCCTGTTATTTCTTTTCCACTTTTTCAATTCTCTTTATGACAGATATGCTAATTTGTGAAAATTAGTTTTAAAACATTGATTTTTATGTTTGATTACTTTTAATGTTGCAGAAAAGGGAATCCGACATTTGAACTATTTTATCTAACAAATGTTTAATGAACTAAGAGGCACCTATCTTATTATTTCAGATAAAGATTTTTAGAAGATATGGTAGGCATTCCTAGTTGCCTACATGATGTTTTATAATATTATTCAAAGTGATTATCACTTGTGTTTTGGGTAATTGTAGTTACTTGTAACAGTGTGATTAGGTTAGCTTTAGTCTAAGAAAGGAGAGCAAAAGTTATGTGTCTCACTGAAGTATAATGACATTAGGTTCCCTACTTAAGAATGTGCATTTGAGTAACTACTACACACAGATAAGCACACATATAAAATCATGTGGGTTATATAATGAATTCTGTTTTCTTTAAAAAAAAAAAAGATTATTAATTTCAGGATTCAAATAGAGAAATGAAGTCAGTATATAAAATCTGTCTTTGTACAAAGTCCGAAGAAATTAAAATACAAACATAGAAAATAAAACCTAGATCAAGGAAAATATCAGGAACTCTCAAACTAATAAAAATACTACTAACAGTAAATTTAGACATGTCCTCTATTGAATGAAAGAGATACTGTAAAACTCAACTAACAATTTTTAAAGCAGAACTGGGAATAGAAATAATTGCTTGGAAGAATTCCCCAAAAATCTGATTAATTATTTCCATGTCTTTAAGGATTTAGTAGGAAACTAAGAAGAGGCTCTCTGAAATTCACTGGTTCAAAACAAACCAAAAAACCCATATCCCAAGACTTTTCCCCCAATTTAATGGGAAAATAGAGGAAAAAAATCAGAAAGTAATCATGATTACATTGATCTATTTATTTAAAAAAGAGGGAGGTAGGTGAGTTTTCTACTTCTGACTAGGATATAAAAAGTTATAAGAACCCTTACTATCAACCTTAAACAAAGACCAAAAAACATGGTACAAAAATCACAGCTACTGTGGACCTATTAGAGAGCTGACAATATTTAAAAAATAATAATAAAATTAAATTAAATTAAAAAGTGTTCTAGGTGTCTGGAAAAAGTAGCTTCTCCTTTCAGAATGGATAAAACCCACAACTCTTCAGTCCTATAGGAATGATGAGAGGAAGTGGAACACATATTAGTTGAGCCTATGGAAAATATGACTCTCATTGGATACTCGAGTAGCTTTCATTTAGGGTGTTAAATCAACTATGGGATAACAGTGAATTTTTCAGCAATCACATTTAGTTTTGTTCAGCAAAAATTATAGATATAAGTTCAAGGGCAAAGTAAACTATTACTGGGAAATTAGGATAATAAAAGTACATAAGGGTAAGGAGACATGAACCAAACCATTAATGTTGGGACTACCATGATAAAAAAAAAAAAAAAAAAAAAAAAAAAAAAATCCCAAGCAATCACAGTGACAGATCAGTCCTTAGCTTAATTGCTAGTGTTTCCAAAGGAGTATTCCTCAATAAATGGAGATGGCAGATGGTATGTCAAAATGGAAGCAGAGAAAGTAAGCAGAAAAAAAAAAAAAATCACCTTTGAGGTAAATGAGTTCCTGCCTATGTGCAAAGCAGTGGAACATTGAAGCCTAAGATCAGGTCAGAGAAAGTAAGAAATGTTTTCCACAAACAATTCAGGGTTTTTTTGGGAGTCATGAATCCATGGGTTTCTTCTTTTTTTCACATGTCCTATGATCAGATGCACAAGCAAACGCTTGTTCTACTTTAAATTTTTCTTTTTGAAATTTTGTTTGTAGTTGTCAATGGATCTTTTATTTTATTTATTTATTTATATGAAGTTTTGAGTATCAAACCCAGTGCCTTGCACATGTCAGGCAAGTACTCTACCACTGAACAACAATTCCAGCCCTTGCATTAACTTTTTAAGACCATTTTTTATTGGTGCATCATAGTTTACATAATGACGAGATTTGTTGTTACATATTCGTACGTGCACAAAATATAACAATATAATTTGGTCAGTGTCACTCTCCAGCACTTTCCCACTCCTTCTTGACCATCCACCCTTTGGTCCCTTTCCTCTACTTTGATTTCTTTTTTTCTACTTTGATTACTTTCTTTTTTCCTCTCTAGATTCCACATGTAAGAGAAAACATAACATTTTATCTTCTGAGTTTGATTTATTTCACTTAACATATTGGTCTCTAGTTCCATCCCTTTTCCTGAAAATGACAGTTTTTTTAATGGCTAATAAAACTCCACTGTGTATATATACCATATTTTTCTTTATACATTTATCTGTTGATGGAACCTAGGTTGGTCCCATAGTTTGACAAGTATAAATTGTGCTGCTATAAACATGGATATACATGTATCACTGTAGCATTATGAATTAAATTCTTAAAAGATGGTGGAATGGACTGACATCATTACCCTGTGTACATGTGTGATTGCACAAATGGTGTGACTCTACATCATGTACAACCAGAGAAATGAAAAGTCAACTCCATTTGTGTACAATGAGTCAAACTGCATTCTGCAGTCATGTATAACTAAGTAACTAAGTAGAATGAACAATAAAATAAATAAATCAATAAATTCTTCAGGATAAATACCAAGGAGTGTTATATCTGGGTCACATGGTGTTTCCATTCCTAGTCTTTTGAGGAACTACCATACTAATTTTCAAAATGATTTACTAATTTACAATCCCCCACAATAGTGTAAAATTGTGACCTTTTCTCCATATTCTCTCCAGCATCTATTATTGTTTGTATTTCAGGACTATTTTAAAACAAACAGCATTGGAAAGTAGGGATAGCTGTCTGTAGCTTAACAAGAATGTCAAAGGTCTTTTACAATGTGAAAGAAAGATAAATTATCCCTTGGAGGAAAGTCATATACATTTGGTTAAAACCCACTATAAAGATTTAGGTTTCCTAAACTCAAGGTTCTTTTGTTGTGATGCATAGCTATAGTATATGTACCATCTAGCTGGGTTCCCCGTCTCATTGCCATAAGTCTTGATGGGAAAGGGAATTCAGTGTGAACATGAAGTTATTTCACAACTGTCTTGGAGTAATAAATTCTGTCTCTGATCCAGTAATCTCTCATCTTCTTCCAACATCCAGGTAATTGTGGCAGGCCAATTATTAACTTGCAAACATAAAATTATCATAATCTACACATTCCTAAATAATTTGCATCAAGTGCAATAAATTAGCTATTAGATGGCAATGGCAAAAAAGGCAGAGATGGAGATCTCCCAGTGTTCAGAAAGACCAAGGCAGATCTCTAGAGCAAAGAAAACTTCCCAATACCAACAAAATATGGCAGGTAAATGGAAATCATTGCTCAGATCCCAACCATGACTGAAAGGAAAGTTTGAAACCAACAGTAGTTAACTGCATTAAACTAGAAGTTAAAGTTCAGACACAGTCAAATTAAATAATTAAGTCACCCACACAACCTATTTACTCTCCACAATAAGAAGTATGTTCTTCTATAAATAAATATTAACATAAATCAAATGACTAAGAGAAGAAGTGTTCAATGTAAAGTAGACTTGGAGATGGCCTCAAGTTTGGAATTATTGGAAAAATATTTTAAAATAACAATTGATAAATACATATAGTGCAAAATATTGACAATGTTTGTGAGCCATTAGCAGATACACAAAAGGAGGGGAGTAGAAAATAAGTTCAATGAAAAAGAAAGGAATCTATAATATAAAATTATATTATTTTGCAAACTATAAAATATGAAATGAAAATTATTTTGGTGGACTTAGTAAAGTCAATCTTTAGAGGGAATTATATTCAAATGAACAAATGGTGAATAGAAAATGTAAAAATGAAATATCAAGAAGAACGGAAGAATGCAGAAATATGTATTTGAGATGTTTTGTTAATAACTAGTGATATAACACTTGTACAATTGAATTCCCAAACAGCAGGAGAGAGAGAATGAATAGAAGATATATTTAGAAAGGATGGAAACTCTCCCAAACTGTGGAAACTTCTCCAACAGAATTCAATAAACCTGCCAGGCACAGTGGTGCACGCTGTAATCCCAGCAGCTTGGGAGGCTGAGACTGGAGGACGGAGAGTTCAAAGCTAGCCTCAGCAAGGGCGAGGCGCTGAGCAACTCAGTAAGACCCTGTCTCTAAATAAAATACAAAATAGGGCTGGGGATGTGGCTCAGTGGTTGAGTGCCCCTGAGTTCAATTCCTGTCACCCCTACCCCCCAAAACGAATCCAACCAACCAACCTCAGCTAATACTATAGTACAAATACCATGAAAGCCATAGCAGTCACACCAAAGCACATCACATAAAAACAAAATAAAAGGAAAACAATTAAATACTCTTCAAAGTAAAAGACACACAATATAAAAAGAACAAGAATATAAATGTTAACCACATTACTCATCAGGAAAAAAATGAAGAAAAGAAAACAAAAGAATATTATCTTTAAATTGCAGAAGTATAGAAAAAGAAAACTATTCAGCTGGAATTCTGTATCAACCAATCTCCAAGAAGAAATTTTAAATGAAGATTTTCTCAAAGAGCATTATTGAAAAAATTTCTTTAGCAAACCTTCATTTCAAGGAAATTTAAAAATTTCCTTTAAGCTGAAAAGAAATTATAGTGCATAAGTCTGATTAAACAGTCAATAAAAACTATCAGAAAGTATTATGAGAGCAAATATACATTTTTATTTTTTGAGATTCTTTTAGGCAAAATAAATGAAAGAATATTGTGAGGTTTACAAGATATATGAAATATCACAAATAATAAGAAGGTGTGTTTGGATCTATGCCAATATAAGTGCTCAAGTTATTTAAACAAAGAATTAAAGAAAAATAAATTTAAATATGGCCTATTAAAACAGTTTTATCAATGTTTATATTGGTATATAAAGTAAATAGACATAATATTTCATTTTAAAATGGTGAGTATATGGTCAGATAAAAAATTTGGCATTATTTACCAGGTTAACTGTATTTATATACCTTATTCCAGAAATTTCTTTCTGAGGTGTATACTGAATTTTATGCATATTTACATAAAAAGACATACGCAAGTCTGTATAACAGTTTTATTCAAATGAGTTTGATACTAGAAATAACCTCAAAATTCATTTTCAGCAAAATTGAAAAAATGTTTTATTACAAAAACCACTTTCGGAACCTCAGAATAAAGAACAAAGAGGGTCTAATGCTGAAAATATGGTTTATTTTTATCATGATGAAAAGTGCTTAAAGGATATGATACACAATTTGGTACACGAAGTATATTTTACTTTAATATTTTGTAGAAGAAGGAAGAGATTTCAAACCAAAAGTTATATAATGACAGAAATAAAAGTAGTCCTACAAATGCTATACTAAGTTTGCAATTAAAATCTTTCCTTATAAAAATATAAAGCTTAGTGGCTTCATTGGTGGATTCTACAACTTATTTAATGAAAATATAATTCTAAATGAACAGAAAATTCTTCAGAAATTATAAAAAAGAAAGAATATCCTAAATATTTTATAAGACAAATTGAATCTTAATTTAAAAATCTGCAATTAAAGGGAAAGAAAATTAACTGGGATTGGTGGTGAACACCTATAATCCCAGCTACTTGGGAGGCTGTGGCAGAAGGATCAAAAAGGTCGGCCTCAGCAATTTAGTGAGACTCTCTCACAATGGACATAGAGAAAGGGCAGGGGGTCTGGCTTGGTGGTAAAGCACCACTAAGATTAATATTCAGTAGCCAATAATGATACAATAATAATAAAAAGGAAAGACAAAAGAGAATTAATGAAAACGCAATTACCCTAACAATACATTAGCAAACTTCATCTAAATATTGATATACTTATAAAAGAATGGTTGGGGGGTCAACCTTCAGTCTCAGAACAAGGACCAATGAATGATTAATATTCAAACCTAAGTGACATTCTGAAGAACTTGGGAAGTTTTGCAGCAGTAGTGCACTTGCCTAGCATTTGAAAAGCCTGGTTTGATCCTCAGCACCAAAAAAATGAAACAAAACAAAAATTGAAAATCACAAGCAAACAAAATATCACAGTGAATCTCACAATTATGTATATCCACAAGACTCTAGTTTAAAAAAAAAAACTAAGTAAATAGCAGGAAGATCAATAGAGTAGGGAAAAGGGAACAGGGAGGGAATGGAGGGAAAGGGGAAGTACTGGGTATGTAATTAGAGGAAATTATGTTTCATGCTTCTGTAATTATGTCCAAATGAATCCTAATGTTATGTATAACTAAAAATAATTTAAAAAATGAAAAGTGATTTTCTGAAAAATTATTGAAATTCTGGTGTCAGAAAGGAATGTGTCTAGCATATAAAGCATAAAGTTAGCTCAGCTTATAAGAAGGATACTTATTGGGTTTCTGATTACATATTTCAAAAATATTTAATATCTGATCACCATGATATAGTGTCTAATAATGGCTGGGAAAGAGAAAATATGTATGCATTAAGAATATTAACATCAGACAATTTGTCATTCCAGTATTATATAATAGGAAGTTTTAGACTCAGGAAATACAGAAATCATGAAACTACCTTAAAAATAAACAAAAACCTGGATTAAATTCACTTAACTAAAGTAAGAACAAAAAGAAAATTGGTATAAGAAATATACAATATAGGAAAATGTACTTCAATGCTGAATGCATTTACAGAATTAGAAAGGCTTTGCATTGTATAAATCTTGAAAATGTAAGTAAAGATCTTAACAATAAATACAATTAATGCATTTAGACTAATTCCCAGAATGTCTGGCAAAAATGTTGAGACAGAAAATACAATGGGGTTAAAAAAAATTCATACCTGCATATGTTCTGCAAGTCTCATGTTGGGATATTGATATAAAGATGTCATTGGACTAAAGAATGTCATTTGTTAAGTCACTGTATCAGGGAATTGACATTTAGGAGTAAAATTACAGATTTTTTTGATTTCTAAAGAACTAAAACTTTTAAATTCGCATATATATTGGAAGAAAACTGCATTGTGACATAGTGACACATAGTGTCATAGTGACAGTCTACAATAAAAATATATTGTAACAACTAAATTAAGAAAACACAATTAACTGTAATATTTTCTTCTAAAATCTTCAAATTATTAAGTAAGAGTAGTTACTCAGAAATACCCCAAACCTAAAACTAACAATATATCTTTAAAAAGAGACACATTTAAAATAATGGATTTAAGTATTTTAAAAATGGAGATAAACAGAGGAAACATTCTAAGACAAACATTGGCTTTGGAAAAATGGACTTCAAGACAAAGAAAAGGATACTTTATAACAAATGAGGGTACAGACAAGAGAGGTTATGGATATTATGTAATGTGAAAACAAAACAACTTCAAATTTTGTAAACACAGTGACAGAAATTCATGGAAAAATATACAAATATGTAATATGTCAGAATATGGACCTCTATTAATCTCAAATAGATAAAACAAAATTTATATGAACTGTTTTCAATCCTAAAAATGTATGATCTGAATACTATAATCACATTTGCAATATTCTTAAAACACTATGCACTTAAAATATACTGTTAATAAATCACACATGCAGTATGAGGCAAGTGACAAAATATTATACAAAAATAATACACAATGAATAAATTTTAATAAATTGTAAAGGTACAGAAATAGCTAATACACATCCTCAAACTGTAATGCAAATATCAATATGATACAGAATGAAACTTAAACATTGGAAATTTACCAAAAATTCAGGGGGGGGGCAGTAATATTTCTATTAAACAAATTTTGTGGATAAAATAAAATCAGAACTGTTATAAAATAAGTAAATTTAGACTCCACGGAACTAAATTATGTTATACCTAAAGCAGTTTCCAGAGAAAGAAAATAAAGTGAGTTTCAAAGTAAGGTGTTAGTTAAAAAAAAAATAAAAAATTCCAAATCTTCCTTTATGCTTCCTTTAAGTGACATGCATCAAGACCTGAAATTTTAATTCACCAAAAAGGCTACTGAGATTCTCAAAGACAAATTTTACATGTGTAGGATGTTTATCAGATGACAGGCTGACATCATCAACATGAGGAAAGTGCTCCTTTGAAGAGACTGGCTCTTATGTTTCTACATTACCTTTATATATTACACCAGTGGGTCTCAGTTATTAATCAGGATCCAATATTGTAATTCAGTCTGTGTTTTTGCGGGGGAGGCAGGTACCGGGGATTGAACTCAGGGGCAACTGACCACTGAGCCACATCCTCAGTCCTGTTTTGTATTTTATTTAGAGACAGTCTCATTGAGTTGCTTAGTCCCTCACTTTTTGCTGGCTGGCTTTGAACTCTCAATCCTCCTGCTTCAGTCTCCCAAGTTGCTGGGAATATAGGCACACACCACTGCTGCCTGCTTAGTCTGTTTTAAAAAATACTTCCAGTCACTTTATAAGACTGAAGATATTTAATAATGTTTTTCTCTTTTAGCTAAAATACATTTTGAATGTCTTAAAGCAGGAGATATAATAGAGATATAAAATCAGAAAATTAAACATGAACCCAAGCCTGGCATATATCAAGTGAAATATTTAGATATTTCTTTTTAAGTTCCTTTGAAACTTCTATTATATTTTGATATGAAAATATACACCTGTAATTCTTAAAAGATTTAGTTTTTTGCAATGTTTTTAGTACACTATTAGTATAATGGAATTAAGTTGTTTTAAACATATACTTGTATCTTAATATCATTGTAAGTTTAGTCACAATACAGAAACTAACAGGGTGTCCTTTGAAATGCAAAAAAAAAAAAAGTTTCTATTGAGAAGACCAGTCTTAGTATGAATTAGCTTAATAAGACCAATACTTCATCATTAGTATAGTGAAAACATTTTACTAAATTTTTTGTGTTCAATTTGAAGAAGCAGAATTTATAACTAAATGGATTTTATCACATTTAAAACATTTTCCTTCTTTCCACTTTTTGGCACTTACAAATAAAACTTACTTGATCAATCATATTTGGATATATGCTCTCATTGTCTGGCCAGGCTTGTAAGTGACAGGTCATATGTTAAGTTTGTTAAGTTATATGTTAAGATTATAAGTGTTAGGACATATATTTAATTTTTAAGAAATCATGAACCTGTTTTCCAGAGTGGCCATTTGAATTCTACCAATGTTGAATGAGTGAACCAATTTCTTAATATTCTTGCCAGAATTTGGTTTTGTCATTCTTTTCGATTTTGGTTTTTCTAATGAGCATGCAATGTGGTGATCCTAAATTTCATTTCCCTACTGACTAAGGATGTTGAGAAATTTTAATGTGTTTATTTGACATCTGTATATACTCTTCAATGAAATGCACATTTATATCTTTTGCCAGTATTTTAATGGTTGTTTTGTTTTGTTACTACTGTTTGTAGTGTTTAATTGTCTGGCTATAAGTAATTCATAAGATATATGAATAGTAAATATTTTCTCCCAGGCTGTTGCTTGGTTTTCACACTCTTAATAGGATTTGTTACAAAGCCAAAGTTTTTAAGTCTGGTTAAGTCTAAATTATGTATTTTTCTTTTTATGGATCATGCTTTTGGTTGGTGACATATCTATGAATGCTTTATCAGTCTCAGAGTTCCCAAAATTTTCTCCTCTATTCTTTAAAGTTTTACATCTGTACATTGAAATACATGCTACTTTTGAGTTGATTTTTATATAAGGTGTGAGGCTTAGATCAACGGTTTTTGTTGTTTCTGGAGAGATCAAAGGTGCCTCCTGCATGGACCACCCCCAGGATTTATTGTTTTCCTATAGTTAACTAATTGCTGCAGTACCATTTATTGGAAAGACTTCTTCCTCCATTTATTTACTTTTGTACCACTAGCAAAAATGAGTTAGCCATTCTTGTATGAGTCCACATTTTACTTCTCTGTTCTGTTACATTGTTCTGTGTTGTTATCCTTTTGTGAATAACACACAGTCTTGATTGTTGTAGCTATATTTATTGGATTGTTTTACTGATTTTTATTTAATTCTAGTAGATTTGGAGACTTAATTATAATTATATGTGATAGTCATCTCTTCAAGATATTTATACCTGAAGATGGATACATTAATATCTCTGCACATATATTACATACACTGTATTAGGTAGTAGCAACAGGAAAATGAGAGAGCAACAATTTAATACACATTTGATAAATTCAGTGATACAGATTTTTTAAAGATACAATTAATCACCAAGAAAAGAATTAAATAAATAGAGGTCAGAGAGGAGTTCTGAAAAAGCTTCCACAAGCAAATATGCTTTAGGTGTTATGAAAGATAAGTAAAAATGAAAAAGCAACTAAACTACATTCATATAATTTATTGACAATCTTTAATTAGAAATAAAACCTTTACATATATGTATATAACCTTTATATATATATTTACCAGGAAAAATGTTTACCAAGTCTCCTGCTTAAGTGAAACTCAGTAATGCAAAAGGCATATTCTACTATTAGCTAACAAAAAAAAATCATTCCTTCTAATAGAACCAAAAATTGCTACTTCATAACTTTAATCAATTTCTTCTTATTCTTCCATAAGAAACTGTTTCCCATTAGGTATCCATAGATTTCCATAGATCATTTTTCTACTCATACAATTTAAATGAGTTAAAACTTTCACTGAGCAAATCACAAGTCTATTCTTTTGTATGTGATAGAAAACATAAATGAACCTTGTAAAATGGAACATGAAGTGTTACATCTCAGCCAGCAGAGTCAACAATTTCAGGACCTCATCTCAATTGTTGTGCAACATAAATATTTTTCTACTTTCACATACATATGAAGGGCCATTGTTCTAAACTAAACCTTAATTTTAAAAGATGTGTGATGCTCAGCAACTTTGCAAAGAGGACACAATGGAGAAAGTGTAATTGCTATAATGGTAAGTTTCGAAAATTTTTGAGTGACTCAAATGACAGTGATCTGGTCGCATCTTATCTTACAGCTACATTCATGCCAAATATCAATGTCAAATTTACTCAAGAAATGTTGATTCTACTTCACATTTACAGGTGAGGCAGGTGAGATGGAGGAACCTAAATTCTGAATAAGTTAATTTCCAGGTCATAAAAAATAGAACTCTAGTTTATTCAAATGAATGAGAATTTAGGCTGAAGAGGAAACTTGGATAAAGAGATATGCATTTTCTATAGGAAAAAATCGAGCATTAGAAAAGGTCACTTGAAGCTTATGCCATCATTTTCAGTGGTGTGCTGAAATAGCAAAGATTTGACATTTTGTTTCAATTGTTTCCAGGAAAATTGGAAGAAGTAAGTGATGATTGGGGACACATAGTTTGGCACAGAAAACTCAAATTGAATCTATATGTTTCTTCTTCACTCCTAAGACTAAGAGTACTTTATGTCAAAAAATCTCAAAAGGATATAATACTTGGTTATTTAGTTCTTCATCATCAATACTTTCTAATATATATCAGGAAGAATTTCAGAGATTTACAAGATCCAAAAATCTATACTACGTTCAGTGAGAATCTCTTCACTGAGATGATCTTAACAGTCCTTTACTTTATGTGACATATTTTTGCCTGTACTAAAGAGGGCTCCCAACAGGCTTATTTTATGCATCAGAATTTTCTAATGAGTGACATCCTGATGTAAGAAACACTGTTCTTGAGTATATATTTTCATGTTGATTTATTTATAAATGCACTAATAGTAACAAATTTAATATATAATATCCTCATATTTACTAGCTATCCCAGTAAACATTTGATGTTCTTGTTATAGACAGGGTCACTATTTTCTCATGAGAACATTTTTTTCTCCTGGAAAATACATCAAACATGGTTTGAAATGTGAATGAAATGATGAGGACATTGTAATTAAAATATCCTATCTTGGTAATTATAGAGATTTACTTAGGTATGTGCAAATGCTTCTTAAGATTCTTTGCACATGCTGTGATGTCAGAGACATCAGGAAAAGCTCTATTTTTATGGGACATTAGGAACTGTGTATGAGACCTTGGTACCCATTTTTTTTGCCATGTAATAATGAATATATAAACACTTGGAGCAAAACGTTGCTCTGAGTATTTAATACAAGTCTCTGGTTCCAATTATGTCTAAAGAGATTTCCATCCATAGGCTTTTCAGTTTCTAAAGTCCTTAAATTTCTATTGCTCTTAACCTACTTTGAGCTATATTTCTATCATTTGGAAACAAAGCTACTGACTAATATGAATCCTATTTTATACTTATTTTCTTTAATATTTTAGTAAAAATTTTTTATCTAATCAAGTGAATATTATTATTTTTTCATTTCTAATCTCATGGGCATTAGTGGCATTTGTATTTTTTATCTGCTAATTTATTATTTCCTGGTTTTGCGTTATTATTTGTGGTTCTGTGGATGATCTTTTCCAAGTATTTGTTCACTGATATTTGCTGAAGGAAATTAGTGATTCTGTGACAGATCTGTTTCTCATCTTTGTTCATTAAACATTTCTCCTAATTTTAGTCTTTTTTAATTTTATATTTTAAAAAGATAAGAATCTGATTTTTTTATTTTCTTATTCATGAACTCAGGCTGCCTTGACGGGACCATTTAGAATACAGCCTATCTGACGTGACTCGACCACAATTTTGTCCTCTGGATTATCCATTGCTCTACACTTCAGGTCTCCTTGATGTTGTGGGTGCAGCTGCTGGCTGGCACTGTTTCCACTATTCTTACCTCCTTGCCAGACATTTTCAATATAAATGACCAACAGAGTAGCTCTGATTGGTTCACATTTCATTGTCCAATGCAGAGTGACTCTGGTCTGTTGACACAATGCCCTCATCTCATTATCCTCTCAACTGGTTGGCATGGCTTTGTTTACACTCTTACCCAGGAAAATGGAATGTATGATTCAAAGCATAGTAAATTGTATGAAAGGAACCTTTTTATTTTATTTTTTTTATTTAAACAATAAGAAAATGTATTATCTCACATAACAAATGGTACAAACAGTACATGGGGGATCCCCTAGTGTTCTTTGTAGCAGTCTTGGCCATGTTACCTTCCAAGTGTGAACATCAATTTCTGGGTAAGAGCAAGGTGGCTGCAGCAGTTTCAGTATTTACATTACAGCTTTGGGAAGCTGGGGCAGGAGGGCAATGGAAGATTTTGTCCATTCCTTGAGTCATTTTTAAGAATCAAAGACACTAACTTACATTCCCAGCAAAAAGTGTTCCTTTTTCTCCACGTCCTCTTCAACATTTATTATTGTTAACTATAGGGAGGCATCCAGGGCTTGTATGAGAAACCAGCATAGCTCAAGTCATTAACCGGGAATTTCTGGTCTCAGGAACTCACAGTTTCTAATAACTGTTCCAAAACACCTGAGCCATGTGCTTATCCTGCTTTAGCTCAGTGCTCAAGTTCACATACATGCATTGGATGTGGGAGTGACCCGCAAAGTCAAGTGGCTTGCTTACTTCCATCCCCCATCCTGTTTTTCACCGAAGTAGCTCCTACGGGTCACTATAAATAAAGCAAGCACAGTCTCCTTCCTTTGTTAGAGCCAGATCCCCTGCTCTTAAATTTTATCTTGTCTTTATTTCCAATAAATAAATGTTATAGGTTTTATTTTGCCACCACCCCATCCCTCTGACAGGAACCCTTTCCCTTGCCCATGCAGTACGTGTCAAGAGTTAATATTTTTTTCCTTCGTATTTATTATTTTAAATTTTTTTATTGGTTATAATGGTTATTTATAACATTAGGATTTATTTTGGTAAAAATGCATATTTACCCAGTACTTATCCTTACTATCCCCCATGCTTTCCCCCTGTTTCCTATCCTGTACTATACTGATCTATTTATTTATATTTTAAAAAATTAGTGTCTTGGTCATGTTGTGATTTCATTGCTCATTTTTTGAGGAATTTCCATACTGCCTTTCACAGCAGTTGCACTAATTTGTAGTCCCACCAACAATATATGAGTAAACCTTTCCCCCGACATCCCTATCAACACTTATTATTTGAATTCTTGATTATTACCTTTCTGACAAGAGTGAGATGAAATCTCAATGTGGTTTTGAGTTGCAATCCCTAATTGCTACAGATGTTGAACATTTTTTTCATTTATTTGTTGATCATTTGTATTTCTTCTTTTGGTTAGTGTCTGTTTAGTTCTTTTGCCCATTTATTAATTAGTTTATTTGCTTTTTTGGTGTTAGCTTTTGAAAGCTTCATATATTCTGGATATTAATGCCCTATCTACAGAGCAGGTGGTAAACATCTCCCATCTTGTAAGCTCTCTCTTCATGTTCTCATTTCTTCTGCTGTGTTTGGTTTGATCCCTCTTATTGATTTTTGGTTTTATTTCTTGAGCTTTTGTTATCATGTTAAGGAATTTGGTTCCTGTGCCAATATTATGGAGTGTTGAGCCTACATTTTCTTCTAGCATTTGCAGGGTTTCTGGTCTTTTTCCTAGGTCTTTAATCCACTTCAAGTTGGCTTTTCTCCAGGCTGAGAGATATAGGTCCAGCTTTATTCCTCTACCTATGGATATCCAGTTTTTCCAGCACCATTTGTTAAAAAGACTATATTCACCAATGTTTTTGGCACCTCACCTAGTATAAGATAACTGCACTTACACAAGTTTGTCTCTGTGTCTTCTATTCTATTTCACTCATCTTCATGTCTGTTTTGCTGCCAGTACCATGCTGTTTTTATTACTACATCTCTGTAGATTATTTCAAGTCTGGTATTGTGATGCTTCCAACATTGCTTTTTCTGCTCAGGATTACTTTGGCTATTCTGGGTCTCTTATTTTTCCAAATGAATTTGAGTAATGTTTTTTCTAGTTCTGTGAATGTCATTGATATTTAATGGGGATTGCATTGAGTCTGTATAATGCTTTTGATAGTATAATCATTTTGACCACTGTAGTTCTGCCTGTCCTAGTAGATGGGAAGTCTTTCCATTATCTAAGGCCTTCTATTTCTTTTTTCAGTGTTCTATAGTTTTCATTGTAGAGGTCCTTCACATCCTTTTTGAATTCCCCAATTTTTTTCTGAGGTTATTGTTAAAGACATGGATTTCCTAATTTCTTTTTCAGCATGTTTATTATTGGAGTATAGGAAATTGACTTATGATATTGATCTTGTATCCTTCTACTTTACTAAATTTATCAATTCTAGAAGTCTTCTAGTAGATTTGTTGGGGAGTGGTTTGATGTCATCAGCAAACAGAGATAATTTGATTTCTTTGAAATAAACCTTTTAAGAGGGACTACATGAAGCAGGTAGTCTAAATTTTCCCAGGCAGTCATTTTAATTAGCAGGTGCCTTGTTTGGCTTTTGCAGATGAGTCTCTCTTGATATTGTGTGGAATGAAATTAGTCCATTCAAGTTTCATTAGCAAGATTTCTTGTGATTATAAATTTATCATGCCTTCTGTTTCAATCTGTATCCTCCCAAATAAACTGACCATTTTACACCATCATTAGCAATGTATGTAAAATCTTACCTGCATTGAAATCCTCATCTCTTCCTGAATTTGTCATTCTTAATGCATTAATTTAACAGGTGAAGTAATTACATGGCAAGTACTCATATCTTTATATTTAAGTTTCTGGGTTGGTTATTGGGTCTATTAATTTATTTTTCTATTACTTTCCTCAGTTACTTAATAAAGTGTAGGTAATGTTAATACTTTGACTTCACAATGTACTTGATATTCATGAGAATCTGTTCCTCTGTAGAAGAAATTATTGAACCCACCAATACATGCTTTTTCCTCTTCCCAAGGAAATAATTATTTGTACTAGAAATCATTTGTTTTCATGGATATTTGCATGTATCAGCTTAGCTCTCCAGAACTCTGTTGAATAGTATTAATGATGAACATCTTTCCTTCTTACTGATTTTAGTTTTAACTTCTAAATTTTCAAGATTTAATATGATGATATTTATTCTAAGTTTCTGATAGATATATTTTGCCACATCAAGGAAATTAACTATATTTTCTAGTAATGGATTGCTTGTTTTGTTATTTTGCTAACTTGTTAATTTAACATGTTTGGGTGTTGAATTCAATTAAAATGACCTCTTCTAAATTTTTTAATGGTATCTCAACAAATAAGAGTTTGAATTTCATTGTCAACTTTTAGAATATTGAACAATTTTGAAATATACCCTACTCACTTTTTTGATATATTTTCATATGTATTTATTTTGTTTTTCATGATAATAGTTTGGAGTAATTAGCCCAAATTTTACTTTTGAATACCTCTTTATTTTGGTATTGTAATCAAAGTTTTCTTAATTTGATAAAACAAAGTTCTTAGATTTTCCCCATATAGTTCCTTGTCCAGTTCATATATTATAGAAAGTCTATTCCATCTGTGTCTATAATATTGTACATATAGAACTATGTAAGCATGTATTTTATGGTCAGGATTTTTTTTACTTCTTTTATTTCTTTAATCATTACAGGTTGTTCCATAATTTTGAATATCTATAAATGCATTGCACTATATGTTCTGTATTTTAGTTTCATTTGTTGTTGAAATTATTTTATATACTTTTTGAAATTTGTAATTTATTTTGCTCATAATATTTAGCTAAATGAATAATCTATTCAGGAGTGTTAATTTAGAATACAATCTAGGAATTTAATTGTGGTCCCTACAGAATTTTAAAGTTTTCTTTTCTTTTCTTTTTGAGCACAACTTTTCATTTCTCTGGTTGTACATGATGTAGAGTCACATCATTCATACAATCATACACATACATAAGATAACAATGTCCATCTCATTCCACCATCTTTCTTACTGCCTCCCCTCCCCTATCTCTTCTCTGTCCTATCCAAATTCCTCTATTCTTCCCTTGCGGGCCCCCATTATGAATCAGCATCTAATTATCAGAGAAAATATTTGGTCTTTGTTTTTTTGGAATTGGTTTACTTTGCTCAGCATGATATTCTCCAACTCCATCCATTTAACTGCAAATGACATAATTTCATTATTCTATAACGCTGAGTAACATTCCATTGTGGATATATACCAGTTTTTTTTTTTTTTAATCTATTCATATAGCAAAGGGAATCTAGGTTGGTTCCACAGTCTAGCTATTGTTAGTTGAGCTGCTATAAACACTGATGTGGTTGCATCACTGCATTATGCTGAATTTAAGTCCTTTGGATACAAACCAAGGAGTGGGATAGTTGGGTTAAATGATGGTTCCATTCCAAGGGTTCTAAGGAATCTCCCTACTGCTTTCCAGAGTGATTTCACCAATTCGCAGTCCCACCAGCAATGAATGAGGTTACCTTTTTCCCCACATCCTTGCTAATACTTATTGTTGCTTGTATTCTTGATAATTGCTATTCTGACTGGAGTGAGAAGAAATATTAGTTTTTATTTGCATTTCTCTAATTGCTTAGAGATGTTGAAGATTTTTTCAAATATTTGTTGATCAAATGTGTATCTTCTGTGAAGTGCCTTCTCAGTTCTTTAGACCATTTATTGATTGGGTTGTTTGTTTTGGTATTAAGTTTTTCAAGTTCTTTATATATCCTGGAGATTAGTGCTCTATCTGATGTGCCTGTGGTAAAAATTTTTTCTCATTCTGTAGACTCTTTCTTCACATTATTGATTGTTTCCTTTGCTGAGAAGAAGCTTTTTAGTTTGAAACCATCCCATTTATTGATTCTTGATTTAGCTTCTTGTGCTTTAGGGGTCTTGTTAAGGAAGTCAGATCCTAAGCCCACATGATGAAGATTTGGGCCTACTTTTTCTTCTCGTAGGTGCAGGGTCTCTGTCCTAATTCCTAGATCCTTGACTGATTTTGAGTTGAGCTTTGTGCAGGGTCAGAAATAGGGTTTTAATTTCATTTTGCTCCTTGTGGATTTCCAGTTTTCCCAGGACCATTTGTTGAATAGGCTATCTTTTCTCTCATGTTTGTTTTGTCTAGTATGAGATAACTATAATTATGTGGGTTTTTCTCTGTGTCTTCTATTCTGTACCATTAGTCTACATGTCAATTTTGGTGCCAATACCGTGTCATTTTTGTTATGACAGCTCTGTAGGATAGTGTAAGTTCTGGTATGGTGATGCCTCCTGCTTCACTCTTCTTGCTAAGTATTGCTTTGGCTATTCTGGGTCTTTTATTTTTCCAAATGAATTTACTAGTTGGTTTTCCTATTTCTATGAGGAACAGCACTTAAATTTTAATTTTAATTATATTAAATGTGTGTAATGCTTTTGGTAGTATGACCATTTTGACAATATTAATTCTTCCTCTACAACGACAAGGGAGATTTTTCCAACTTCTAAGGTCTCCTTTAATTTCTTTCTTTAATGTTCTGAAGTTTTAATTGTAGAGTTCTTTCACCCCTTTCGTTAGGTTGCTTCCCAAGTATTTTATTTTTTGAGCCTATTGTGAATGGGGTAGTTTTCCTAATTTCTCTTTGAGTATATTCATCACTCATGTATAGGAATATGTTTGGTTATGGGTATTGATTTTATAACCTACTATTTTGCTGAATTCATTTATTAGGTCTAGAAGTTTTTTGGTGGTAATTTTTCTGT
Organism: Sciurus carolinensis; assembly: GCF_902686445.1. Classification (NCBI taxonomy): domain Eukaryota; kingdom Metazoa; phylum Chordata; class Mammalia; order Rodentia; family Sciuridae; genus Sciurus; species Sciurus carolinensis. The sequence continues at coordinate 89,726,667 of NC_062218.1, read as the reverse complement.
CTTCTAAATATAGAATTATGTCATCAGCAAATAGCGATAGTTTGAGTTCCTCTTTTCCTATTTGTATCCCTTTAACTTATTTCTCTTGTCTCATTGCTCTGGTTAGAGTTTCAAGGATGTGTTGAATAGAAGCAGTGAAAGAGGGCATCCTTGTCTTGTTCTAGTTTTTAGAGGGAATGCTTTCAATTTTTCTCCATTTAGAATGATGTTGGCCCTTGGCTTAGCATAGACAAATTTTACAATGTTGAAGTATGTTCTTCTTGTCCCTAGTTTTTCTAGTGTTTCGAACATGAAAGGGTACTGTATTTTTTCAAATGTTTTTTCTGCCTCTATTTAGATGATCATATGTTTCTTATCTGTAAGTCTATTGATGTGATGAATTACATTTATTGATTTCCATATATTGAACCAATCTGCATCCCTGGGATGAGCCCCACTTGATCATAGTACACTATCTTTTTAATATGTTTTGGTATGTGATTTGCCAAAATTTTATTGAGAATTTTTTCATCTATGTTCATCAGAGATATTGGTCTGATGTTTTCTTTCCTTGATGAGTCTTTGCTTGGTTTTGGTATCAGGATGATATTAGCTTCATAGAATGAGTTTGGGAAGGTTCTTTTCTATTTCATGGAATAATGTGAAGAGTATTGGTGTTTAATTCCTCTTTGAAGGACGTTTTAGAACTTGGTTGAGAATCCATCTCCTGGGCTTTTCTTAATTGGTAGGCTTTTGATGGTGTCTTCTATTTCATTGCTTGAAATTAATCTTTTTAAATTGTGTATTTCTTCCTGATTCAGTGTGGGTAGATCATGTATCTCTAGAGATTTGTTGATGTCTTTGAGATTTTCTATTTTATTGGAACTGTCAAAATAGTTTATAATTATCTTCTGAATTTCAATAGTGTCCATTGTTATATTTTCTTTTTCATCACAAATTTTAGTAATTTGAGTTTTCTCTCACTCTTCATTAGCGAGGCTAAGGGTTTATCAATTTTATTTATTTTTTCAAAGAGCCAATTTTTTGTTTTGTCAATATTTTCAATTGTTTCTTTTATTTCCATTTCATTGATTTCAGTTCTGATTTTAATTATTTCCTGTCTTCTACTATTTTTGCTGTTGATTTGTTACTTTTTCTAGGGCTTTGAGATGTAATGTTAGGTCACTTATTTGTTGACTTTTTATTCTTTTAATGAATGAGCTCAATGCAATGAACTTTCCTCTTAGCACTGACTTGATAGTGTCACAGAGATTTCAATATGTTGTATTGGTGCTCTCATTTACCTCTAAGAATTTTTTTTATATCCTCTGTGATGTCTTCTGTTATCCATTGTTCATTCAGTAGCACATTATTTAGTATCCAGTTGTTGGAGTAATTCTATTTTTATTTTATCATTGATTTCTAATTTCATTCCATTATGATTAAATAGAATTCAGGTTAGTATCTATATGTTTTGAATTTGCTAAGATTTGCTTTATGGCATATCACATTGTCTATTTTAGAGAAGGGTTCGTGTGCTTCTGAGAGAAAAATGTATTCATTCATGGATGATATATTCTATATATGTTCATTAATTCTAATTCATTGATTGTATTGTTGAGTTATGGTTTCTTTGTTTATCTTTTGTTTGGAAGATCTATCCAGTGGTAAGAAAGGTATGTTAATGTCACCCAGTATTATTTTGTTTTGGTCTATTTGATTCTTGAAATTGAGAAGAGTTTGCTTGATGTACATAGATGTTCCATTGTTTGGAGCATATATATTTATGATTGTTATGTCTTGTTGATATATAATTCCCTTAAGCAGTATGAAATATCCTTCTTTGTCCCTTCTGAATAATTTTGGCTTGAAGTCTGCTTTATCTGATATGAGGATGGAAACCCCTTCTTATTTTATGCAGTCCATGTAAGTGGTATGTTTTTCCTCATCCTTTCACCTTCAATCTGTGGATGTCTTTTCCTGTGAGATGAGTCTCTTGATATTGTTGAATCTTTTTCTTAAATTCACTCTGCCAGTATATGTCCTTTGATTGACAAGTTTGGTCATTAAATTCAGGGTTATTATTGAGATATGCTTTGTATTGCCAGGCATTTTGGTTTATTTTTCTTTTTTTACTTGACTTGGTTTCTCCTTTTACTTTTCCTTTAGTGTAGTTCCTCCCTTTGCTGATTTTCATTAATGTTTTTTATTTCCTCCTCCTGGAATATTTGGTTGAGGATGTCCTTTAATGCAAGCTTTCTAATTGCAAATTCTTTTAACTTTTGTTTATCATGGAAGGTTCTTATTTTGTCATTGAATCTGAAGCTTAATTCTGTTGGATATAAAATCTTGGTTGGCACCCATTTTGTTTCAGATCTTGGTATATGTCGTTTTAGAACCTCCTAGCTTTGAGGGTCTGAATTGAAAAATCTGCTGAGATGAATTTGTTTCCGCCATATGTAATCTGACACTTTTATCTTGTGGCCTTTAGAATTCTCTCCTTATTCTGTATGCTAGGTATTTTCAGTATAATGGGACTTGGTGTAGATCTGTTGTAATTTTGAACATTTGGTGGACTTTAAACCTCTTGTATGTGATTTTTCATTTCATTCTTCTGGTTTGGGAACATTTCTGATATTATTTTATAGAATAGATTGTTCAGACCTTTGGTTTGTAACCCTGTGCCTTCCTCTATACCAATAATTCTTAAATTTGGTCTGTTCATGCTATCCCATGATTCTTGGAAGTTCTGTTCATGGTTTCTTACAATCTTCACTGTGTGGTCAACTTTATTTTCAAGTTTATTTAATTTTGACTTCATTGCCTGAGGTTCTGTCTTCCAAGTGATTTAATCTCTTGGTGATGCTTTCTATTGAGTTTTTAATTTGGTTTATTGTTTCATTTCAAGGATTTCTGTTTTTTGGTTTTTTTTTCAGAATCTCTATCTCTGTATTGAAGTAAACTTTTGCTTCCAGTATTTGCTTTCATAGTTCTTTATTGACGTAATCTTTTCTTGTCTGCATTTGCTCTCTTATTTCATTCCTTACTTTGCAGATCATTTTAATTATGTACATTCTGAAATCCTTCTCTGACATTTCTTCTACTGTGTTGGCCATGGATTCTATTGTAGTGTCTTGGTTTGTTTTAGGACTATTTCTTCCCTCGTTTTTTCATGTTGTTCACTTCTCTTCCCCTCTAGTAATGCTGATCTGTGGTATTACAGTTTCCACCCTATAGACTTACAGTATCCCTGCAGGTTTCCAATACCTCTTCTTTAAAGGGGAGATCAGTATTAACAGCACCCAAGGCAAAGAAATTGCATTGCTATGACCAGCTACTGCCTCCAGGCAGGTCCAGTGACCCGAGGAGTAGGCTACCATGTGGAGGGGGCTAAGAGGTGGTTGCCGTGTCCCAAGATAGAAGCCTCTGCGTGAGCCCCACACTGGTGATGGGGAGCTAGGCACATGTTGAATCCTGCTTGGCCCTCTGAGGCAAGTGGGGGTTCTGTCTGGAGTTTTCAATTTAAATTTCCAAATTGTGCTCTGTAGTTTTGGGATTATGTATTAAAAGTGCCCTTTGATTTCCCAATTTCTGAGAAACCATAATGAAAGAAGTGCTAAGTGTTTCCTTTCTGAGAGAATAAATACTGAGAATCTTCAAAGTGTTCAGGAATTTGGAGTGAGCTAACAGTAACAGACTTGACATTAAATAAAGTAATTTAGGATTGTTCAATGGTGAAATTAGCTAATTTAGCTATCAAAAGACAGAAGAATTATTCTACAGAGCCAAAAGCAGTACCTGCCTTCTGTGTCCCCTCCCAGTGTACTGATATTCTACAAAAATCAGAACATGGGACTATTTAAAAAGCATTAAATTATACATTTAAGTATCAATGGAAATTCTGAGAAGTATTTATATAGAACAATTTCTGGGAAGAAATGACTGGCATATTCTTCAGTAGAAAGGAGACTAAGACATTTTTTAGCCCCTGCTATAAAAGTAATCTCTATAACAGTTGTCATAACATGTATATTTAATGTGATTTCAAATTTTATTGTTTTACATATAATAGCTTCTTTTGGTTAACATAAAATATTTAATTAATATTATATATAATCTTATCAAATTATTGGTCAAATAAGTCATTGTTAATTATTTTTTCTAGTCAAATCTTCCCATATCCTGTTTTTGAATAACTGAGAAACTAAGGATAATGTTACATTGTCATAAAGGTGAAAAAAGATCAGAACAAGAATAAATTTTTTGCCATGTAAAATTACATAAAATTCATATTTAATATCTTATAAAGAAAGTTTTGTTGGAACACAGTAGCACTCATTTATTTTACAGATGGATTTTCCATTACTATAAGAACAGAGCTTAACAGTTGGAACAGAGAGCATAGGCCCAGAAAGCTTGAAATTACCATTTAACTCTTTTATAGACATGGTTTACAGACCCTCAACATACAGAGATAACTTAGACTTCTTTTTATAGTTTGCAAATGTTTTAATCTTTTTAACGTCTCTCCTTTATCCCAAATTTGACAAGATCTTCATTAACTTATTTTAATCTTTTTATTTGTTTGCTTATTTATTTATTTTGTTCTGGAGATTGGATCCAAGGATGTTTACCCACTGAGCCACATCCCCAGACTTTGTTATATTTTTATTTTTAGACAACTAAGTTGCTTAGGGCCTTGCTAAGTTGCTGAGACTGGCTTTGAACTCATGATCCCTGCCTCAGCTTCCCTAGCTGCTGGGATTACAGGTGTGTACCATTGAACCTAACTTTTTATTATTTTAAAGTCAATTTGCTCCCTTATTGTATGTTTTCTGATAGTCATCAATTGATCAATTAACATTTTAGATAAATAAGGTGGACCATAAAAAGCAAATTCCCTTTTATGTTTCATTTTTTTCTCATATATTTAATGTACATCTGCAATGGCATTTTGGGTATATTTTTAGTTACATTAAGATGCATAACTTTTATAAGAAATTATACACATTTATATTATAATAGCTCCAAATATTTTAATACATATATTTATATGTATATATTATTTCTGTATTTATTAATTTTATTTATTTTCTGCTTATTTTATTCCAGTCTCTACTATATCTTTCAATGATATCAGCATAAAGCTTGTTTGAGTATTTTTCTTTTTAAAATTTTCTTGTTTAACATTTCATTGCCAGAGTATGATCTTCTGTTATAATTACAAGTTTATCCTAAAACATATTTTTTCACAACATGCTTCATTTTTAAGTATGTGAGCCATTCTGTCTTTGGTTAATATAATTAATAAATCTGATGCAACATAGGTATTTTAAATCAATGAAATTCTTCTTAGAAGTTTGTATGATTCTTTAGTTTTTCTTTATAAACCTGAAAGGAGATACTTTTATAATAGTTTTTCTTTGTTACTTTTGCATGTGGTAAGTGCAAGTTACTATGATATCTCATCATTTTTCTTCAATTTTGATCAAGAATTTTGAAAAGCTAGCCTATATTGACTCTCTTTCTCTTTTGTTGTCTTCTAGTTCCATATTGGAATGACTTGACTTTTGAGCCACTTGATGTTCTCTACCTCTCATGACTGCCATCATTCATCCTCATATGTTTGTTCATCATGTTATTAGTTTTCCTCAAACTCTGCATATTTCCTATTCTTTATGTGCATTTTGTTTTCAGGGTGTGTGTACCATTAAAGTGATTATCTTCATGTTGATTCTACAAACTAGCACTCCCAACATCACTATGTCACTTCAAATCGTACCATGGTAGAATCCATTTCATTCTGGTTTCTTAACTTCTACACACTTTAATCTCCTTGAGAAGAGAAATAGTTATTTTGTATTTCATATTTGCATTTCTTGTGGACTATCTATATTTGAAAGTACTTCAATTAGCACACTACATCAAGGTATTTTATCAATTTCTACAGAGCATTTCAAAGTCTATGTGTATAAAATTTGCTAAACCAATCCTTGCCTACTACACATTATCTTGAGAATCCATGGACTTGTCTTCCATCTCACTACATTTGTTTCATTTGCTTTAGATTTCCACAAATATCCTTCTTAAATGCTTTCTATGTTTTGTGCCACATTTTGCTTTCACGAATGTCTTGAATTTCTACATTTGTTGATAATTTCTCTACAGTTACCTCCATTCTTTGTGGTTATTAATTTTTAATTTTATTTAAGAATATTTTCTTGAGATATTCTGAGAAAAATTAACAAATATATGCATATTTTTACTCCTTAATAATCATCACTGATAATCTTTTTTATTACTCATGATTCAATTTTAGCACCTGCATATATAACTTTCAACATTTTTCTCATTCTAGATTTTCTAGAGACTAGAGATTCTCTCACTGTTTTAGGCTGCTCTTTTGCTGCTGTGACCAAAAGACCTGACAAGAGCAATTTTAGAGGAGGAAAAGTTCATTTTGGGGCTCATGGTTTCAGAGGTCTCAGTTCATAAGTGACCAACTTCATTCTTCAGGGCCTGAGGTAAGGCAGAACCTTATAGTGTTAAGTCTTTAGAAAAGTGTAGAAAAGTGTTTCAAAACAGGGCTACCAAGAAGCAGAGAGAGATCTCAACTCACCTAGAACAAATATACACCCCAAGAGCATGCCCTTCAATGACCTACCTCCTCCAGTTACACACTACCGGCCCACAGTTACTAGCTAGCTAGTCCCTATTAGGGGATTAATGTACTGATTTGGTTAAACCTCTTTTAACTCAATTATCTCACCTCTAAACTTTCTTCCATTGTCCCACACATGAGTCTTCTGGGGGCACCTCATATCTAAACCATGATTGTTACATATAAAATAATTGTTATTTTTTAATAAGTGTATGTGTTTGATGTGTAAATAGATGGTGAGGGAGAAGGCAATGGTTTTTGATACTAAAGTCCCTCCTTGAGCCAGTGAATGTTGGGACAGAACTCTGGTGATTTGGAATGTCTTTTCACTGGATCCCTTCAGCTACATCCCAATTCCTCACTTAACTAGAAGGTCAGTTCTTAGAAGTTGTTCTCAATAGAAACTGGCAGCACTCCTTTGATTTGGAGTTTGTGATGCTTTTAGAAAATCTTTCCTGGGTACCTCATTCTGAATTAATTGCCCATTACCGTGTCGATGTCAGTAGAGTGATACAGAACAACAAATAGTTTTGCTTAGGAAGATCTGTTAAATGATAAACTACTCAGCTAGTGGTTCCATTCCCTGTCTTCATCCTTGTTTCCTTGGAACCAGGAGTGGCTTGCATTTTCATTTCTCCATTGTCCTAGAAGATTTAGTAAAATTATTTAACTTTATTTTCTTATTTCCTTATTTTATAATCACAGTAGACTTTTGCAGGATAGAGAATAGTTTTATGTCGGAAACTATGTTAAGTTCTTTATATATTTTTTTCTCACATAATTCTTATAAACATTAAAGTGCCCATTTTTTCAAAGGGGAAAATGAAGCTCTTAGAAGTTACCTAAGTTAGTAAAGTGATATAACCCATAGATAGCAAAGAATTCAAATCTGATTCCTTCCCGCTAAAAACAGGAAGATACTATGTTATACAGTCTTTCCCTCTGTAAACTGAAGAAGAAAACAGGGACATTGGCTAAATGTTTTCTTTCACTTTTTTCAAGTCTAGTAACTGTTATGAATTACTTAGTGTTCATAGACTGTTTACTTAACATTTTTTTTTATTTTTAAAAGTGAGTTTATTCTGAATTTTTCCATTTTAGTTATGAAAATCAAGTTATTTCTTACCATAGCAACAAATACAGAGTTCGTAAATAACTTATTTTTTTTTAGTATAGAAAAATGGTAAATACATGAATATTTTGCTAAATTTCTCTGTCATCTCAGTGGGTTAGTAGGTTAGTAGGTTTGTATCACAGGGAACAGTATTATGCTAGCATTTCATGATATCTTTGCAAAAATGGGAGTTCTCAAAATGGTTTTCTTCTTATATTTCTATTGAAACCTGACTTGTACACATGAGACTTAAGATTATAGAAGATATTTAAGTGTTATCATCATCATATGATTTAAAAAATCCCTGAATTGAAAGTAATTGTAATAAATATCATCTTATTCACTTTAATAGCTTATCCATAAACTTCCTTCCTAAATTAACATATATTGAGAATAAAAATATCAAAAATATTATTCTGATCAGAGAAAAGTATCAGAATCTAGAGCAAGAGTTGAATAAACATTGGTGATTTATTGATGACCTTTTCAATTATTCATTCTTTTTCCTTTCAATTTCAGAATCATACTGCTCATCATACTTTCTCTTTCACTGTTGCCTCTATATTCAAATACTGAAAAAATAAAGAGAAGAACGTGCATCATGAACAATCAGCTGGAGTAGACATAGAGGGGACCTTAGTGTTATGACTGACAAAGAAACCAGATTGGGGTTACAAAGAGGAAAGAAGACAACTGTATGATAGATTATCTCAGATCGTAGCTATTTTACCAACAGTGAATAACAAAAAATAAACAAGGACATAGAAACAGTTCATCTCAACTTAATTCATTTGTAAAAACAAAATAAATGGTTCTCAGGTACTGGACCATATATGTTCATATCGTCTGTTAAAACAAGCAACCATGGCTTGAACTGATTACCCAACTGTGGGCCAACTAATGAGTTTTTGGATGGCTCAAAATAATGAAAACCAAATTTACTTTAATATTTTAGTAGATAAAGGTGGTGCACCCACATTAAAATTCTGCATTAGGTTTAAAATAAGGGTGTCGTAATATGTGCATCTCCTCCAAGTAAGAGAAAATGCATCATAAGGAAACAGGATCTAACTTGGAAAACAGGAAAGAAAGAACACTTCTTTTAGACATCTTTACATAAGTAGAATTTATTTTTAACAGAAACCTGTATGTTAAGCCTTTCTATTTGAGCTTAACAAATAAGAAAACAACTTTAATGAATTATCTTACTATCCGTTCACAAACCAATCAATAACAACACCTTCCCTCTAGAAATAATTAAAGTTGATCTAATTAGATTGCTTTCACTTACAAACTTGTCATTTAAAAAAAGTTAATTTATTATCCCACCCAGCTCACCTATGGGAATTATTATAGTAAAATAATGTGCTAATTGTTGCAAATCTTAAAACAAATGATCTATATATACTTGCTATTTCTTGAGATTCCTGCTTTGTTGTGAGTTATAAATCATAAATTGAGCTTTCCCTTTCATGCCATGTAATCTTGGAGGAGCACATAGAATTTTGTGTCCTTAGCATATTCAACTTTGAACATTTATCGAGCTGATGTTTTTCATTCAAGAAAGTTGGTGTTTGTATTGTAGTGTGTTGCTTAACATTCCCTGCAATGTTTTATACTTATGTAAAGAAATATCAGTAATTACTACCAATATAAATTTAACCCTGTAGTCAAAAAGAGAGAGTAATGTACTTACAATGGAAATATTTCATATTTGTAATTTGAAATGTTTCCAATCATTTATCAATCACATATTGAGATTTACTGAGATTTTTTTCCTTCATTGCAATATGCTGCTTAATGGTTTATGGTGGTGGACTGTAGTTAGAATGTAACAATATTTAAGATATTTAAATCAGAGTTCAATTGGCATATGGGCAGATGTAACTACCAGAGAAGGGAGAAATTCCTTGGTGTCCTTATGTTAAAACTGCTGCACATTAGTCATTGTCAAGAGTATCATGTGTGTCACACACATAAGTCACCTGATTTATTAACTTGCAATTGATTCTTATATAACACATTTATTTTTTTTTCAATTTAACTATATAGTTACCATTTTCTTTGCTCAATATTTAAGAACTGCCTTCTGGAATAAATTTCTTTCTTGCATAAATGCAGATTTTGAAAGCACTAAAAGGCAACTTTTTTATCTTTTGTTTCATCCTCATTTGAAAATATAGGCAACTATAGTTGATATTTATTCGTACTTGTTCTGATAAAGAGTTTGCCTTATATTCTTGGTTTTAAGAAGTCTTTTGGTTGTTCCCACTTTTCATTCTGTTATAAGAAATCTATCCTTTATTATTTACTGATTTTATAAGGCTTCAATTCTTATTATGACAAAATATACATAACAAATACTATGCCATTTTAAATTTCTACTAGTAGTTTATGAAAGCTCCAATTTCTCCACATCCTTACCAACATTTTAAAAAATTCTGTAGGGTCTGTAGCCCTTCTGGTGAGTTTGGAGTAGTGTATCACTGGTTTTCATCTGCATTTCCCTAATGTGGAGTAACTTTTCATGTGCTTGTTGTAGATCTTCTTTCCAAATCTTATGTTTGAATAATTTTTTCCTAAGTACAATGTATGAGACTTTTAACAAGCTACATGACATCACATATTTCAGTCTGGGAATCTTCATTTTCAAAACAACCTCTGCACCAAATCCTCTTCTAGTTTATTAATGTCTAATCAAGACCACAAGTACCTAAACCTAGTAAGGGCCCCTTTATTTCTCTACCTGCTTTCACTGAATTAAATCTCTATAAAAACTTTTGTCTTAAGAATTCTACAGGGAAAAAATCTAAAATTCACAGGGAATGACAAGATTTTGAATAGCCAAACTATCTTAAAAACAGACAAAGCCTGAGGCACCATGGATCCTAATTTTCTAATATAGTATATTACTGGCGTAAAGACAGAGAGTTCAGAAATAAAAACAAGCATTCGTGAACAACTAATTGTTCACAAGAATGCCAAGCATACTCAATCAAGAAAGGATAATTTCTCTACTAAGGGTGCTGGGAAAATTGGGTAGATATATGCAAAAGAATGAAACTGGATCCTTATCTTACATTGTCCTCAAATGTCAATTTTTTAAAGAAATTAATGACTTAAGTGTGAGACTTGAAATTGAAAAACTGTTAGAAGAAAACAGGAAAATCTTCATGACGTTAATCTTGGCAATGATTTTATGATATGACTTCTGATTATTTTTAGAATCTTTTAATATTTTTGTTTGAGTAGATTACCTTTCATTTACCTACATGGAATGTACTTGTTCTTTGAAGTTTAAGGATATCCATCTTTATTTGTGAGGAACTCTCAACCTTAATTTCATTGATTATTGCCTTCCTTCTTTCTCTTTACCCCTTCTAGAACTAGTTAGCCCTTCTAAAATCAGTCATTCCTTCTCCTTCTTGAAAACTAACATTTCCTGCACAACCTCAAACTTTTTGAGTGACTGAGTTTTTCTGGCTAATTTCTGCAGATCTACCTTATCTTCAACTGTGTGTAATCTATTTTACTTCAACTGAGTCTATAAATAAAATATAGAATTTACTTACTCTATTGCTTGAGATTTTTTAATTGATTATTTCTAGAAGTACTTTGGGTTCCCTTCAGGGATACTTCATCATGTTTTATCATTTCCTATTCCTCAGAAGCATTTATTTAAAATTTATACCTAAAATTATAATATATTCATTTTATAAGTCTAATTTTATAAGTTTTTAATTCTGTTGATCCTCATTAACTTTTTTATATTTCCCTGGATCATGTGTATTTCATGATTATTATTATTGTTGCTGTCAATGCTATTGTTGTTATTTGTGTGTTGAGGATTGAATCCAGGGTCTTTCAAATGTTGAGTGTGTGCTCACCACTGAGCTACATCCCCAGCTATATATTTTTTCATTTGAACTTCCTTTCATGAATTCCTTTCTTCCTCCCTTCCCTTCTTTCTTTTAACTCAGAAATTATCTTCCCTGGGCTTTTATCTCTGAGGAATAATGAAACTACAGATTTTAAATATTCCCCAGTTAAGGCTGTCCTTCCTTCTATCAGGAACTTGGGTATGTTACATACCCAAGATCATTTTAAATGAATATTCAGCTCACGATTTTCATGCCTCACAGGTGGAGTAAATTACTGAAAGAGCTGATTATGGTTGAGAGTTTTCAGAGGATGCTTTTTGACTTCTTTTTCTATAATATAAATTTCCTAAAAGTTTCATCTCCAAAGTAGATTTATTATTACTTCACCACTAACATAGTCAACTTCAGATGATTCTATCTATACTAAGGGATCTTGAAACACCTCTCATTTTGTGAAGCTTCTTGTTTGGACACTTTTTTCAAACCTCAGGTAATTCCAGGTCCTTACTAATACAGATAATTAGATGCCCCCATTGCAATGCCTGTTTGGTATTATTTACCTTTTGCATTTGTTTTTATATCACTTCTGACCTCTAAAGTTTTCCTGTACCCTTTAATTAGTTTATTCAATGTTTTTGGAAGCATATTTTGAGTATCTTATCAAACAACTTTAAATGTGAGAAATGAGAGTTTTTCCCTGGACATCTGCTCACCTCTGAAACAGGTGACTTACATTTACTATTTCAATAAATTAAGCCTTTAACAAGCAATAATATCTGTGAATTCACCACTTAGTTATCATAGTAGGTATATTATTCATAATACACCTTAGAAAAAAATACATCACTTACAAAAGCATGTGCCTGTATTTTCCCTAAAACCTCCCTCTAATCCCTGGGATATTTGTAACATATTTGTGAAAATGTGTGGACATTTATAGAAATATTATAAGCAGTCCAGTCTCAATCTTATTCTCATTTCTAACCCTCAGAAAATTACTAAAAATTTTGCATTCTCATTTTTTCATTAATAAAACTGTGAAAATAATATTATTTTAGTTAGAAGATTCTTGTGAAGATCAAATAGGATTATTTATGTTATACTCTTATCAAACTTTTATGAACATAGCAAGTGATCCATCAATTTTAGCTCAATTATTTATTCAAAACACTTATTTGTTCTACGTGTGTCCAGATATTCTTTTAGGAGGATGAATACAAAAATGCACAGGACACACTTCTAGTCCTCATGATGAGACAGATACTGAAATAATACAAGTAAATATACAATATTTATGAAATATTGGGTCATGCAGAAAAATTTTGAAATGATTCTTAGTAGAGTACAAAAAGTAGTTATGGGATGCCTTTCTAATGGAGTAAAGGAAGTTAGATCATGCAATATTTTAGATGATTTGATGGTGCTTCTATTTATTCTAATTTGCCTTTGGAAAGATATAGGAGAGTACTGAGGTTAAGGGTGACAGAACCCAGTTTTAGTTTAGAAAGGTCAGTCTGGCTGTTCAGGAGAAAATAGAAAATAGCAAAGGAGTTAGTAGGCTGTTTCAGCACTGAAAGTTAGACATGATTTCAGAACTGAAAGTTAGACATGATACTGATTTGAATTTGGAGGAGTTGTGGGGGTGACAAGAAGGGTTTGGATGTGGTTGCTATATACTGATGTTAGAGCTAATAGAATTCTCTGACATGTTGGCTAAAAGATGTAAGAATGCAAGTCAAAAGTCACAGATTTTTAGTATCAGCCACTAAATTACATGACATTCATTGAGAGGGGAGATTTACAAGAGTCACAGGCATGAGGCACGAGTTTGATATATGTCTTATCAGATTGCTCACAAAAGCCTTATATCCCAACCTCTTTACCATTTCTCCTAGATTTTAAGTATTTTGATAAAGTATATTAGCATTTTCATTCAGATGATCTGGGGTGGATCTGGGGTGGATCTTATACTTGCATCATTCCCCAGCATCCTGTTTAATAGTGTTCAAACTAAGTGTACATTTTCCTTGTCATTATTTCAGTTGCTTCACATGGTTTAGAGCTTGATTATTTGCACATACATTCATAAATATATCATTTTGATTTGCTGAGATTTTTCTAATTATGAAATTCTGCTTTTTAGTGCTGGTAATATTCTTTGTTCTGAAGTTAATCTGATATTAACCAGCAATTCTTTCTCTTTGTTTGTGCTTTCGTGGCATATATTTTCTATCATTTCCTTTTACCTTATTTTTACCATTATATATGAGTGGGTTTCCTATAGGCAGCATACAATGGGTGCCATCTTTAGAAAATTCAACCTAACAATCTTTGTCTTTTAACTGGTTTGCATACATCATTTGTATTCAATATAATTATTGATATGGTGGAATGTTTATCTATCATCTTATTTATTTTCTATTTGAACTGTTTTCTGCCTTTGATCCCTATTTACTACATTTTTTGTTTCTTCTATTTTTATCCTTTGATTATTTATATTTTATTGTTCCATTTTAATCTGTTCACTGGATAGTTGGCTAAATTTTAGTAGCATTATATTAGGAAATACAACTAGATACATTTTAATCTAATTGGAATTAATGTAATAAAAATAAAAAGCAAAGCATATAAACCTGACATAGTTACTCGTATAACACTTCATTTTATGATTATTATACATAAATAATCACATACGTTGAAAATAATCAAGATAATTTTATAATATTTTCAACATCTTTCCATATTTAGGAAGTTCAAAAGTCCTTGTATTTTTCCAGATATTTATTATCATAATTACTTTTCTGTTATTTTTCATTTTTAAATTTTCATGTTTCCTTTTGGGACACTTGCTCTCCAACTTAAAAATATTCCATTTACATTCAATTATTTTAGAGCATTGATGTTAGTGATATGTTCCTTCAGTTTTCCTTTTTTCTGTATCCACTTAACTTTATTTCCAAAGGATATTTATGCTAGATATAGAATTCTGGGTTGACATTTCATCCAGTATCCTGGATGTTGTTCCACTGTCTGTGTTATCTTGTTTTATTTGGGCAGGGAAGAAGGGGTAATGGGGATTTAACCCATTGAGTCACATCACCAGTCCTTTTTATTTATTTATTTATTTTCTTTTTGAGACAGGGTCTTGCTAAGTTGCTGAGGCTGACCTTGAACTTGCAATCTTCTTCCCTCAGCCCCCCACGCAACTTGGATTACAGGCATGTACCACTGCGCCCAGTGCTATCTCATTTTCTGATGAAAAATCTGTTGTCATTTGACTCATCATTTATTTATGTTGAGTATTTCCTTTATCTTTCATAGTTTTGAAGACTTTTCTCTATTTTACTTTCTGTAATTTAATTACATAATATCTGAGTGGATTTTTATTTGTTTGGAAGTGTATCACCTTTGGGGGTTGCTAATCTTATTGAATAACTCAATTTATTGTTCATCTAAATTACTAGGTATTCAGATTTATTACTTTAGTTACTCTTGATGTGTGAGTCACTTTTGCTTATAGTGATTATCTGTAATGATAAGAATAGATATCTTGATAATGTTCCCAAATCTCTGAAGATCTATTATTCTTTTTAGTCTTTTATGTCTCATCCATTATTTATGTTAGTTTCCTGGGTTTCTGTCACTAAGTACCACAAATTGGATGACTTAAAATAATAGAAACTTATTCTCTCAGAATGCTAGAGGTGAAAAGCCTGAAATCAGGTTAGCGGCAGGAAGATGCTCCCTCTGATTCGTTTTAGGCTCTTTCCTTGCTTGCCTAGCATCAGATTGTGGACACCAATCCTCGGCAAATTTTGACTTCCTTTGTCCTTGCAGCTTATCTCTTTGTCCTCATGGCATTCCTCTTGTGAGTTTGACTTTCCTTCTCATAAGAACACCAGTCATATTGGATTAAGACTCCACCCTATTCTAGTATTACTCATCTTAAATAACTGCATCAGCAATTACTCTATTTCAAAACAAGGCCCTAGTCTAATGTTTTAGGAAGGCATGAGGTTTTGGGTTTTTTTGGTCTTTTGGTTGTGGAGGCAGATGCTATCAAGCTCAAAATTATATTATACAGTTTCTATTAGTCTACTGACAATTTCAGTGGTTCATTGAATCATTTTATGTCAGACTTTCACTCTGATATAAAGCCTATCCTTATTTATTTATTTATTTTTTAACTTCCAGTGTAAGTAGTTTTGGCTTAAATTTTCAGTTATTTCTTTGTTTTAACTTTGCAATATTTTTACTGGAAATTTCACTATTCATTTATTCTAAAGTGTTTAGCATTATGTTACAGTGGTAGCTGCATTACATATTTTATGATAATTCCAACATTTGGTTCATATTAAATGATTTAACATATTGCTCCAACATAAATGTTAAAAGATCTTCAGATTAAAGACAAACAATATATAGTTTTGGTCTCAGTATCTTTTGAATGACCTTTCTCTTTGGAGAACAAATCTGTTGTTCAGATTTTTCTAATACTTTGTTTGAAACTTTGGATTCTATCCTGGAAATTTTGGGTATTGTTTTTTGATAATCTTAATTTTTTATACTTCTATAGAAAATGATATTTTTCCATTTTGTTTGGTAAATATCATGCTCTGAATTATATCTCACAAAATATATATATTGAAGCCCTAACTTTTAATGCAGACATATTCAGAGTAGGACCTTTCAGGAGGTATTGAAAATTAATGAGGTCCTAATTGCAAAGTACTAATCTGATTGGATTGGTATACATAAGAACATTGGAGGAAGGGTTATCAAAGCTCTTTCTATCTCCACACAGGAACAGAGGAAAGACCACGTGAGGATATATGGAGAAGATTGCTATACACAAATAAGGAAAAGAGGTCTAACCTTGATCATGGACTTTTAGAGTATGAAATTGTGGGAAAAAAAGCAAATTTTGTTGTGTAAATTACCTAGTTTGTGGTAAATTGCTCTGGTAGTCCAAAAGCAATAATACAGTCAGTATTATCAACCAGTTTAGTCAGACTGAAAACCTTATCTTGTTTTCTCTAACTGGTAGTCCCAACACCATTTCATTTCTTAATATTTAGCTATTTTGTATGGATCCTCCAGCCTACACCAGTCAAAAGTTAGTTTGAGAGATTTTCAGTGGTACATAAGGTACTTCACTTCCAAATGGAATTTTAAATGCTTTTAAAGTTTATTGTTGTAGACAATATTGGGGTAAACCTGGAATTTATGTCAATTAATATAAAAAATTAGGGGACAGCTTTCTGTTTGTGTTTTATCACATATTTTCTAGAAGCATTTCTCTAGTCCTTTGTTCAGAAAAATATAATTTTTGATAGAGCTTTATCCTCTTCTACCATGTGCCTCCATGTGTCTATGTTCAGGTTCTAATGATCGCCATGCTCCTTCCTTTCATCCTTTATCTTTGAAGTAAAAGTTGAGTACTTTCAAATTTGTCTACATATTCAATATAATCCCCCTCAAAACATCAAGGATATTTCTCTCAGAACTAGAGAAAATAATCTTCCAATCAATATGGAAGCACAGAAGGACCACAAGAGCTGAAGCCATTCGGAGCAAGAAGAGTAAAACTTGTTGCATCTGAGTAATTATGTTGCAGAGCCATTGTAACAAAACAGAATGGCACTGGCAGAACAATGAGCACACTGAACAACAGGACAGAATAGAGGAAACAGAGGCAAACTCACACAGATACGGTCATCTGTTCCTTGACAAAGGTAGTGAAAACATACATGAGAGCAAAAACAGCTTCTTCAACAAATGTTGATGGAGAAACTAGAAATCCATATGTAAGAGATTGAAATTAGGTCCCTATTTCTTACTGTACACACAAAAAAACCATAAAGTGAATCAGAGACCTAGGAAATAGATAAGAAACTTTACAACCACCACAAGAAAACATAAGGATTATTCTGTAACATAAAAGCATAGATGATTATTTCCTTCATAGGTCTCTTAGAGCTCAGGAAATAATACCAAGAATCAATAAATGCAATGGCACTGAACTCAGAAGATTCTGCACAGCAAAGGAAAGGACAGACATACAGAATGAGAGGAAAACTTTGTCAGCTACTCTTCTGACAGAGGATTAATATCCAGAATATATAAAGAGCTCAAAAACCTGAACACCAAAAAAGATAAGACTTATTTAACAAATGTACAAATGAACTCTGAGACACTGCTCAAAAAAAGTACAAATGACCAGCAATTATATGAAGAGATGTTCAACATCTTTAGCTATCAATGAAATGAAAATCAAAACTACACCAAGATTTCATCTCAACTTCAATTAGAATAGCAATAATGAAGAAAACAGATAACAATAAATGCTGGTGAGGATGAATGAAAAACAAATTGCTATGCACTTGGTGAGAATACCAAGTACTACATTTGGTATGAAAATCAGTATGAAAATTACTCAAAAGATTTATAATGGAACCACAATATGATCCAGCTAAACCACTCTTGCTATTTATCCAAATTACTTAAAGTCAATATACTATAAACACACATGCTTGTGTTTATAGCAAATACAATTCACAATAAACAAGTTATACAACCAGCCTAGATGTTCATCAACAGATAAGGGGGTAAAGAAAATGTGGTATATGTACCAAATAGAATTTTATTCAGCCTTAAATAAGAATGGAATATTAGATCATTTTCAGGGAAAAGGATGGAAATGAACAGAACTATGTTAAGTGAAATAAGTCAGACTAAGAAAGACAAGTGTATGTTTTTTACTCATGTGGAACCTAGATTTGAAAAAAAAAAGGATAAAGGATCCAACAAAATGGAAAGAAAACTATAGGGCAGAGGAGGGGGAAGGATGAAGAGAGGGCAAAGGGAAGTACTGGGGAATGAAACTGATCAAATTATGTTATGCTCATGTACAAACATGCTACACTGAAATTTGTTAATCTGTGCAATTAATAATGTATCAATTAAAACTGCAAGTAGGGTACTGACTCCCTCAATTATCTCTTCTGCCTTTAAAATTCATGTTGTTAAATGGGGTCTTTACTGATAAATTCGGATAATCTTCCTCTTTTAAATTCAACTGATTGGGAACCTTAATGCCAACCACAGGATTCCCTTTTGCCATATCAGTGACCATGATGGCACACTTCCCAAATTAGGACATGGACACATTTGGGAAATTGCAATCTTTGGGGAAATGAAAGATTAGAAAATTCATATTCTGCTACCATAATAACTAGGTTGATGAGAAGGAGGCAAAAGCCAGGTAACTCAGTGACAATTCCACAATTTGATAAGCTTTTGGTATGCCTATATCTTGAGTGGTAAAAGAAACAGAAGTGGGAATAAATGTTAGATTGATAGTTTGTTCAGGGATTCCCAAAAGAAATGTCACCTGAGTTTTGAAGACTGAGTTTTAATAAAGATAAATGCAGAGGGGATGCACTAGAGAGAATTGATGTGAAGTATGACACTAAAATTAAAGTGACTTTCTATGGCTGAAGAGATAAATGCCTGAGAGATGATACTAAGAGTTTGAAGAAGCATGTGTGTCCATAAAAGAAATTTATCATGTTTTTAGAAGACATAGGTAGGTAAAATTTTATATTTTAGGCAAATTAGATTAGATGAATTTTAGTAGATTTTCCAACTTCCAAAATTACTATTATGAGTAGGAGAGTGATAGTTCTAGGAAAAAGCAGGAAAATGAATTCTTTAACTCCATGAAAGAAATGATATACATTAAAGAAAGCAGTGGCAGTGGAGATAGAGAGGAGAAATTCTCTGGGGCACTTATGGTTGAGAGGTGTGCAGGGATGAGAAAGATAATGATAAACTAGAGAATTTTCTAAATTTCTTTCTTTACAAAAATGTATGCATTATGATGAGATTCACTTGTTAGAGAGGTGTAAATGGCAGAAGAATAGCATAAACATAGACTAATTTTGGTTTCAAACATATTGATTCTGACAAGTCATAGAATATTCTAGTAGCTAGTTAAAGCAAACAATTGAGTACAGATAATTTAAGTTCATTAGAGAGGCCAGTAATACATACAAATCCCTACCTGCCATTGTTCACTGATACTTAGAATGTAAGACCTAGGGAAAGGTCTTCCCCAGTTAGGACCTCAATAAATGTTGTGAGTCTTCTTGTGTTGACACCGAGCTAAAGGTGTTAATGAAATCTCTCAACATATTATGTACAATGGGAACAGAAGACAACAAAGCACAGAGCCAAGATGGAAAATGACATTTATGTATGTCAATGCCATTGCATGAAATTGAAATTTGAAAAGGAATAGTCACTGAAATAAATGGAAACCCAAAATTGAAAAGATACAGAGGAAAAGAAGAAAAGGACTTCATAAAGGATGTCAGAGGCCACCAAGAACTCATGTGAGGCTGCAAAGAATAAGCTTCTCCTGGTCTTAGTGTCAACCACAAGACCAAGGTGACCATATTAAAAATATTCAATGGTTAAATAGAAATTAGGTCAATGTTGAGAAGGAAAGGAGAAAGGAGCAAAATAAATAAATAAATAAAAATAAATTCAGGTTACTGGCCATGAAATTAAGGAAAATTATAAGTTAAAGCAAAGATACAAAACTGGCGATTATTCATTAAAATGGAATAAGCCAATAAAATGGAAAATTAGAGGATAGAAGAAAAGTTAAGTATAATGAAGTGTAGATTTTAAATATTTCAGTTCAAATGCTATTTCTACATTGCTATAATATAGCATTTCTGAATGTAAGCACTTTGTTGAGCATGCAGTAATGTATAGAAGGATCGGACATATTTTTAATTAAGGTTTTTGGTCAGTGTCCTACAGTGAATGCTAATGAGCATATTGTGTACATTCAGAATGATTTTCATTTGTGCATCAACCCTGTTAATAATAGTATCTAATTAAGGCATTCATTAAAAGTCTATAATGTTAACTTAATGGAAAAAAATTCAATAGAACTCCATTAGGTTCTCCTTGTTACCTTAAAATTATACAAGTTTAACAAATGCCTTAATTAGTTAGTAAAGAAAAGTAATATCATACAATTTAATTTAAATTATACAATTTAATTTAGGATTACTTAGCATAGGAAATTGCATTTTCTAGTGCTAAATGCATTATTTAGTGATACATAATACAGAGATATGTTTAGATATAATGATTGATTTCTCCATATGTCAGCAAAACAGAATTCTGCAGAGAATGTAGGAAATGTGATGTATAAAATAAAATTTGAGAATTGTTAACTAAGCCTTTCATAGTTTTTGTGTAGGTAGAATTTTCATTATTTTATTCCTGTCAATGTTGGAAGTTCAAATTGATAACAGAAATTTATTCAGCTTTCAGAGGCACTTGGCATCATTTTGTGTTAGAATAAAAACAACAGAGAACAGAGCAAAGATTTCCCTGAGATAAAAGACTTGTTTTTCTTTAGTAGGTATAATCATCATGCTTTCAGTTCCATTTCTAACTGTGGTCACATTTCTTCCCCTTAATTTTAATTCCACATCTTCTGTCTTTTATATGTTTGATTTTCCCTCTTAAGATACTTTTTATTAATAATATATTATCAATAGTAACATTAATGATACTATTAACCTGCAAGTTGTCCATAATAAAAAAAATTAACATAGTCATAAAACTAAAAATCAAATAATTTGGAAAACACAAGTTTCAGGGGAACATGGTTTTTTAATGACTATCAAAGATCATACTTACATTTCTCAGTAAGTTCTGAGTGAGAAAAAAGTAAAACTATGGAATTTATGAATTTGCCTGTTTGCTTTAGAGTCAGATGATATAAAGTCTTAGAAAATATATTTCCTGAAATATTTATTCTTAAATCAAGTAGTTCCTATGCTCTGATGCAATGCTGAATACTAAGGGGCTTTAGGTTGAATCCCAGGGTATCAATCTGGGAAGCTAGGCTGTATTAGTCTATAGTGGCTTGTGCCAGAAATTTACTTCAGGTAAGGTTCCAGAGCCTGACGTGGAAATTCCTGCTCAGGTGATGTACTGCAGAATCATTCCCAGTAGAAAAGAAGTGAGGGAAGGAAGGTAGAGAATGGATATTAAAACAAACAAAAAAAGAAGTAATAATGCCATTTCAGCAGAACAACTTTACTTTGATCAAATAGAGGTGATCTAGAGGTAAAGTTGAAAAACAGAGTTTGAAGTACCTGGGTCAAGGCCTGGCATTAATTAGTCACTGACTCAGGGATGCCCAGAGCAACAGGAACAAGCTAGGAAGTTACAAATAAATAACTCTCATTTGTCAATGAAGTTGACTGGAAAAGCGGGTAACCTTCACTTACTAACATAGAAGATGAGGTGCACATTCACGTGTTCATGACTTTGAATAGTATCTTAGTAAGTTTTCTCTTGCTCTAATATAAAACCACAGATTGGATAATTGGATAATTTATATATATTGGATAATTTCTCACAGTTCCAGAGGCTGCCTAGTTCAATATCAAGATTCTAGCATCTGGTGAGGTCCTTCATGTTGCATCAAACATGGTGAGAGTGTGATAACATGCAGCCTCAGATCTCTTATCTTCTCATAAAAATAATCATCTCATTATGGGGATATTAATCCCATTATAGGACTCCATCTATATGACTGAATCTAACCCTAATTACTTTAATTTTGGTGGGGGCAAATAGTAATTATTCTTTACTTATTCAAATGTTATTTTCTGGGTAAATGTGTATTATTGGGTTGTAACTGTAGGCTGGGGGAGTGCACGGCTGAAGGAAGTTTACTAGGGGCTGCCCTTGGTAACTTTATCTTGTCCCTGGATCCATGTGCTCTTTCTTTGCTTACAGCTGCCATGAACTGAACAACTTTCCTCTGCCATGGCCTTCTGCCATGATGTGTCTGTCTCACCTCAGGTTCAGAGCAATAGAGTCATTCAGCTCTGGACTGAGACCTCTGAAATTGTGAACCAAAGTAAACTTTTCCTCCTCTTAAGTTGTTCTTATCTGATATTTTCTTAAAGGCAAGACAAACTTGACTAACACAAGGCTTAAGGGATTATTTTCCTAGGGAATCATAGATATTTGATAGAGCTCTGAAACATACAATGATATGAACAGAACTTGGCTTATCAAGATAGACATAGCCAAAGTATATTAAATGGTATTTATATTGTGTATTAATCAATTTTGTGCCAATGCAGAAAAACACTAGAATCTGGGTAATTTATAGTGAACTACAATTCATTGTACAGTTTTGTTGCTAGGAAGTTCAAGACTGAGGTCAGGTCTGGCAAGGATTTTATTTTTTGTCATTCTGTGGTGGAAGAGCAAAGAGGAAAGAAAAATAAAGTAGTCTCCTTTTTTTTTTTTTTTTTTTTACTAATATTAAACCATATTTCTGTTTTATTTTGAATTTTTCTATTTTTTAACAGATTATTTGGAATAAATTTGTAGAATATCGGTAAATACATAGCATTTTCTAGATGTGACAGGGTTGTGTGATTAAACATGTTGCCTGAGATTTTTCCATTTACCATTAGAATATAAATATTTCTCAATATCACAAATTCTTTATACATATTGTATACTTTTTAACATGATATTCTTGTACTGAGAATGCTTATAGGCCTGTTTTATGTAGCATAATGTTTAAAATAACATTCTTAGAAAAAATGGACACAAATCTAGATGTAACTTTTTAAGGTATATGAAGGCAAAATATTTACTCTGTTCCTTAATGTCCTCTTGTTTAAACTGGAGCTAATTTTGTGAACGTGACGTACATAAGCGTGTGTCACACTGAGTTCACTGGGAGCACAAGGAGTTTGTGAAGAGCTTCTCCTACCACACGCTGAGCCTCTCCCCTGCCTCCCTGTTGGCTGCTTCCAGAGCTGCTCAGTGCTCAAGACCATCATCCAACCTGGACCCTGAGAAGAACACACAGTCCTCGTCACCATTTGCAAACAAAGCTTCACACATCTGGCCAGTCTTCGGAAGGACCTCGCTAAAAATTCCATCAGCCTCCCAGTTCCAAATCTCAAACCTCTGCATTCACATCTGTCCCCATTCTCAGTACATGCCACAATGCAGGAGCTTCCCAACCCTTCAAGCACCAGTCTTTGTATGAAATCTCTGGAATCCAACTTCATTGTCTTTGTAAGAATGTTCAGCTATTTTTAAACTTTATTTTATTTTGGTAGAATGCATAATATGGAAATCTACCATATTGATTTTTTGAATTGTGCAAACCTGTGCTTGTTAACTATGGGAACCAGGTTGTACAGCATATCTAGAATGTATTCATGCTGCAAAAACTTAAACTTTAAACCTATCGATTAGCAACTCCCCACTTTCCCCTTTCCTAGCTCCCTAGCAATAACCAATGCAACCTTTGATTCTGTTGATTTTACTACTCAGCTACCACTATGTAAGGCTATCCCATAGTGTTTGTCCTTCTGTGACCGGCTTATTTCACTCAGCATAATTTCCTGAAGGTTCATCCATGTTGCCACATATTGTAGAATTCCCTTATTTATTAAGACTGAATCGTACTTCATTATGTGTATATGCCACATTTTCTCCATTCATTCATACACTGATAGACATTTAGGTTATTCCCACATCTTGGCTATTGTGAATAATGCCACAATGAACATGGGATGGCAGATATCTCTTTAGGAACCTAATTTGAACCTTTTTGGATAAATAGCCAGAAATGAAATTGCTGGATCATATGGGGTTGTTCCATTTTCTTTTTCTTTTTTTTTTTTTTTTATGTTGTTTTTTTATTTTTATTTTTTTTTACGGTTTACATAGGGGTACTGATGTTTATTTTATTTTTCCCCTCCCCCCCACCCCTCCCCACCCCTCTTTTCCCTCTACACAGTCTTTCTTTCCTTCATTCTTACCGCTCTCCTTAGCCTAACTCTAAACCTAACCCCTAAACCTAATGCTAGCCCCTCCCACCCCCATATATGTCCTCATCCGCTTATCAGCGAGATCATTCGTCCTTTAGTTTTTTGAGATTGGCTTATCTCACTTAGCCATGATATTCTCCAATTTCGACCATTAGCCTACAAGTGCCATAATTTTATCATTCTTCATTGCGGAGTAATATTCCATTGTATAATATGCCACAGTTTCTTTATCCATTCATCAACTGAAGGGCATCTAGGTTGGTTCCACAATCTGGCTATGGTGAATTGAGCAGCAATGAACATTGATGTGGCTGTATCTCTGTAGTATGCTGATTTAAGTCCTTTGGGTATAGGCCAAGGAGTGGGAATAGGCTGGGTCAAATGGTGTTTCCATTCAAGCTTTTCTGAGGAATCTCCACACTGCTTTCCAGAGTGGCTGCACTAATTTGCAACCCCACCAGCACTGTATGAGTGTTCCTTTTTTCACCACATCCTCGCCAAACACCTATTGTTGACTTTGTATTCTTGATAATCGCCATTCTAATTGGGGTGAGATGAAATCTTAGGGTAGTTTTGATTTGCATTTCCCTCTTACTAGGGATGTTGACATTTTTTCATATATCTGTTGATTACTTGTACCTCTTCTTCTGTGAAGTGTCTGTTCATTTCCTTAGCCATGTTGTTGATTGATTATTTGTATTCTTCGTGTAGGTCTTTGAGTTCTTATAGATTCTGGAAATTAGCGTTCTATCTGAGGTATGGTTGGCAAAGATATCTCCCACCTCTGTAGGCTCTCTCCTTCACATTCTGATAGTTTTCTTTGCTGAGAGAAAGCTTTTAAGTTTGAATCTATCCCAGTGTGATTTTGCTTTATTTCTTGTGCTATGGGAGTCCTGTTAAGGAAGTCTGATCCTAAGCCAACAAGTTGAAGATTTGGACCTACTTTTTCTTCTTGTAAGATGCCAGGGCTCTGGTCTGATTCCGAGGTCCTTGATCCATTTTGGAGTTGAGTTTTGTGTAGGGTGAGAGATCGGGGTTTAATTTCATTCTATTGAATATGGTTTCCAGTTTTCCCAGCACCATTTGTTGAAGAGGCTATCTTTTCTCTCCATTGCATATTTTGGACCTTTGTGTAGTATGAGAAAATTGCATTTATTGGGTTTGTGTCCATGTCCTCTATTCTGTACCATTGATCTACCTGTCTATTTTGGTACCAATACCATGCCGTTTTTGTTACTATTGCTTTGTAGTAGAGTTGACGATCTGGTATTGCCATACCCCTGCTTCGCTCTTTTTACTGAGGACTGCTTTAGCTATTCTAGGCTTTTTATTCTTCAGATGAATTTCATAATTGGCTGACTCTATTTCTGCAAGGTACATCATTGGGATTTTAATTGGATTGCATTGCATCTGTATGGCACTTTAGGTAGTATAGCCATTTGACGATATTAATTCTGCCTATCCAGGAACATGGGAGATCTTTCCATCTTCTAAGGTTTCTTGATTCTTTCTTTAGTGTTCTGTAGGTCTCATTGTAGAGATCTTTCACCTCTTTTGTGAGATTGATTCCCAGTATTTTATTTTTTTCGATGCTATTGTGAATGGGGTAGTTTTCCTAATTTCTCTTTCTGAAGATTCATCACTTATGTATAAAAAAATGCATTGGATTTATGAGCATTGATCTTGTAACCTGCTTACTTTACTGAATTCACTTATGAGTTCTAAAAGTTTTCTTGTGGAATTTCCAGGTTCCTCTAAATATATAATCATGTCATCAGCGAACAGGGATAGTTTGAGTTCTTCTTTTTTTATATTTGTAACCCTTTAATTTTCTTTGGTTGTCTGATTGCTCTGGCTAGAATCTCAAGGACAATGTTGAATAGAAGTGGGGAAAGAGGGCATCCCTGCCTTGTTCCAGTTTTTAGGGGGAACGCTTTCAGTTTTTCACCATTTAGAATGATATTAGCCATGGGCTTAGCGTAGATTGCCTTTATAATGTTGAGGAATGTTCCCACTACCCCAATTTTTTCTAGTGTTTTGAGCATGAAGGGATGCTGTATTTTATCAAATGCTTTTTCTGCATCTATTGAAATAATCATGTGATTTTTAACTTTAAGTCTGTTGATATGGTGAATGACATTTATTGATTTCTGGATTTTGAACCAACCTTGCATCCCTGGGATAAAACCCACTTGATCGTGGTGCACTATCTTTTTAATATATATTTGTATGCGATTTGCTAAAATTTTGTTGAGAATTTTTGCATCGATGTTCATTAAGGATATTGGTCTGAAATTTTCTTTCCTCGATGTGCCTCTGTCTGGTTTAGGTATGAGGGTGATATTGGCTTCATAGAACGAGTTTGGTAGGGTTCCCTCCTCTTCTATTTCATGGAATAGTTTGAGGAGTATTGGAATGAGCTCTTCTTTAAAGGTTTTGTAGAACTTGGCTGAGAACCCATTTGGTCCTGGACTTTTCTTTGTTGGTAGGCTTTTGATGACCTCTTCTATTTCATTGCTTGAAATTGGTTTATTTAAGTTGTGTATGTCCTCCTCGTTCAGTTTAGGTAATTCATATGTCTCTAGAAATTTGTTGATGTCTTCGAGGTTTTCTGTTTTGTTGGAGTATAGATTTTTGAAATAGCTTCTAATTATGTTTTGTATTTCACTCGTGTCTGTTGTGATGTTTCCTTGTTCATTCTGAATTTTAGTAATTTGAGTTTTCTCCCTCTTTCTCTTTGTTAGTGTGGCTAAGGGTTTATCAATTTTATTTATTTTTTCAAAGAACCAACTATTTATTTTGTTAATTTTTCCAATTGTTTCTTTTGTTTCAATTTTGTTGATTTCGGCTCTGATTTTAACTATTTCCTGTCTTCTACTACTTTTGGTATTGGTCTGCTCTTCTTTTTCTAATGCTTTGAGCTGCAGTGTTAAGTCGTTTATTTGTTGATTTCTACTTCTTTTTTTGAATGCACCCCATGAAATAAATCTTCCTCTAAGTACTGCTTTCATAGTGTCCCAGAGATTTTGATATGATGTGTCTTTGTTCTCGTTTACTTCTAAGAATTTTTTTATTTCCCTCCTGATGTCTTCTGTTATCCATTCATCATATAATAGTGTATTATTTAGTCTCCAGGTATTGGAGAAGTTTCTGTTTTTTATTCTGTCATTTATTTCTAATTTCTATCCACTATGATCTGATAGAGTACAAGGTAGTATCTCTATCTTCTTGTATTTGCTAACAGTAGCTTTGTGGCATAAAATATGGTCTATTTTAGAAAGGATCCATGTGCTGCTGAGAAGAAAGTGTATTCGTTCTTTGTTGAATGGTATATTCTATATATGTCCGTTAAGTCTAAATTGTTGATTGTGTTGTTGAGATCTATAGTTTCTTTATTCAATTTTTGTTTGGACGATCTATCCAGTGGTGAGAGAGGTGTGTTAAAATCGCCTAGTATTATTGTGTTGTGGTCTATTTGATTTCTGTAATTGAGAAGGATTTGTTTGACGTACGTTGATGAGCCAATGTTCGGGGCATAGATATTTATGATTGTTATGTCTTGCTGATTTATGCTTCCCTTAAGCAGCATGTAATGTCCTTCTTTATCCCTTCTGACTAGTTTTGGTTTGATGTCCACATTATCTGAGATAAGGATGGATATTCCAGCTTTTTTGCTGTGTCCGTGTGTATGGTATGTTTTTCCCCATCCTTTCACCTTTAGTCTATGGGTGTCTCTTTCTATGAGATGAGTCTCTTGCAGGCAGCATATTGTTGGATTTTTCTTTTTAATCCAATCTGCCAGTGTGTCTTTTGATTGATGAATTCAGGCCATTAACATTCAGGGTTATTATTGTGATATGATTTGTATTCCCAGTCAATTGACTCATATTTGTTTTTGACATGATTTGGTTTCTCCTTTATTTGGCTATTCCTTTAGGCTAGCGCCTCCTGTTGCTGATT
Source organism: Sciurus carolinensis (assembly GCF_902686445.1). Classification (NCBI taxonomy): domain Eukaryota; kingdom Metazoa; phylum Chordata; class Mammalia; order Rodentia; family Sciuridae; genus Sciurus; species Sciurus carolinensis. The sequence goes on along the minus strand of NC_062218.1, from coordinate 89,698,167 downwards.
TGCATCGTTGTTTTTCATCTCTTCCTCATGGAATATTTTGCTGAGAATGTTCTGTAATGCTGGCTTTCTTTTTGTAAATTCCTTTAGCTTTTGTTTATCATGGAAGGATCTTATTTCATCGTCAAATTTGAAGGTAAGTTTTGCTGGGTATAAGATTCTTGGTTGGCATCCGTTTTCTTTCAGGGCTTGGTATATGTTGTTCCAGGCCCTTCTAGCTTTTAGGGTCTGGATTGAAAAATCTGCTGATATTCTTATTGGTTTCCCTCTGAATGTAATTTGATTGTTTTCTCTCGCGGCCTTTAAAATTCTGTCTTTATTTTGTACGTTAGGTATTTTCATAATAATGTGCCTTGGTGTGGGTCTGTTGTAATTTTGTATGTTTGGAGTTCTATAAGCCTCTTGTACTTGGTTTTCCATTTCATTCTTCAGATTTGGGAAATTTTCTGTTATTATTTCATTGAATAGATTGTTCATTCCTTTGGTTTGTTTCTCTAAGCCTTCCTCAATCCCAATAATTCTTAAATTTGGCCTTTTCATAATATACCATAATTCTTGTAGATTCTGTTCATGATTTCTTACCATCTTTTCTGTTTGGCCAACTTTGCTTTCAAGATTAAATAATTTGTCTTCAATGTCTGAGGTTCTGTCTTCCAGGTGTTCTATCCTATTGGTTATGCTTTCTATGGAGTTTTTAACTTGGTTTATTGTTTCCTTCATTTCAAGGATTTCAGGTTGGTTTTTTTTTCAGTATCTCTAACTCTTTATTGAAATGATCTCTTGCTTCCCGTATTTGGTCTTTTAACTGTTGATTGGTGCGATCATTTAATGCCTGCATTTGCTCTTTCATCTCCTCCTTCAATGCCTGCATTTGCTCTTTCATCTCCTCATTAGCTTCCCTGATCGTTTTAATTATGTACATTCTGAACTCCTTTTCTGACATTTCTTCTGCTGTGCTGTCATTGGGTTTTATTGATGTAGTATCTAGGTTTGTTTGGGACATTTTCTTCCCTTGTTTTCTCATATTGGTCAGTTGTCAGTGGGACCCTGAGATATTGCAGTTTTCCGCTATTGGCTTATAGTGTCCCGGTAGATTTCCAGTGTATCACCTCCCAGCCTTCAGTAGCCTGATGTCTTGGAGGAATCTGATAAAGCAGCTCATCCGAAGAAAACTGCCCCTAGCCCCCTACTGGTTCCACGGTTTGGAACTGGCTCTGTGCGGAAATGCTCTCACTGTGGGCCTGCACCGTGCAGCTGGCCGTGTGGGAGGAGCTCACTGCCGGAGTGTGGAAGGCTACCTTGGGAAGACTCTAGCTGCCCTGCCCGGCTCCAATAAGCCACCTCTATCTGGGCCTGCCACCCGGGCCGAGCTTTACCCAGTGGGCAGACTCACCTGTGGCTCTATTTCAGTCCGAGTCTCTCAATGCCTCCCCTTCTTATCTCCTGGGTTCTGGAGCGACTGGGGGTGCAGTCTCCCTCTAGGCCGCCATCTTGGATCGCCCCGTGAAGAGAGCCTGCAGCCGGAGTGGGCAGAGCCGCCTGAAGAGGTCTCTGGCTGCCCTGCCCTGATCCCAGAGGCTGTTTGCGGATCGAGGCTCTCCGCTGGTTCTTTGCCGGAGTTCGCTGCGCTGCAGTGGCTCTGGGACTCGGAGTTTGTTCTGGTCAGAAAGGCTCTCACTAGCGGGCCAGTTCCATTCCGAGAACCTGGAGAAGCTGGCTGTGTGGGCGGGGCCCACCGCCGGAGTGCGCAGGGCTGCCTATGGATGACTCTAGCTGCCCTGCCCGGCTCCGATAAGCCACCTCTATCTGGGCCTGCCACCCGGGCCAAGCTTTACCCAGTGGGCAGACTCACCTGTGGCTCTATTTCAGTCCGAGTCTCTCAATGCCTCCCCTTCTTAACTTCTGGGTTCTGGAGCGACTGGGGGTGCAGTCCCCCTCTAGGCCGCCATCTTGGATTGCCCCGTGAAGAGAGCCTGCAGCCGGAGTGGGCAGAGCCGCCTGAAGAGGTCTCTGGCTGCCCTGCCCTGGTCCCAGAGGCTGCTTGCGGATCGAGGCTCTCTGTTGGTTCGTTGCCGGAGTACGCTGCGCTGCAGTGGCTCTGGGACTCGGAGCCTGTTCTGGTCAGAAAGGCTCTCACTAGCGGGCCAGTTCCGTTCTGAGAACCTGGAGAAGCTGGCTGTGTCAAGTGGTCTCCTTTTATAATATGCATATTCCCATGATGAAGGCATGCCCTCATGGCCTTATCACCTTGCCCTTCTTCTAACACTGTTGCATTGGGGATTACATTTCTAGTACACACTGTTCTAGGGAACACATTCAAACCATAGCACATGGTAAAGAGCAGATTTGTAGAGACCAGTTAAGCAACTATTTTAAGGTGACTCTGAAGTAGAGTGGCAGCTCTGCTTTGTAAAGCAGAAATATATATGAGAAATAAGGAGTAAGTATAGGTGGTACGTGAACAATGCTTCACTGTCAAAATGAAGTAAATCTTCTACATTATCAATGACAAGGTATACATCTGCCAGAGACTGCAGGGGGATGAAGGTCACCAAGTCAAAGAGAAAGAGGTCTAAAGGGAAACAGAAAGAAAGAGATAGAGGTTACTGGAGACTGAGATGGCATGAATCCTGAAGGCATTCGATAGGAAAGGTGAAGTTAGGAGAAGAAATGGTTTGGCAGAGTATCAGCAGTGAGTTTGGATAGCTTGTGGTATATTTTCTGATTTGAAAATTAGATTTTCAGAGATGTGAGGGAGAAGTTAGAAGGGACAGAATTGAACTTGGATTACATAGAAATAGCAGTTATAATAACAAGATTAAATGAAATAGTCAAAGCAGTTTTTATAAGAACAATCTAATACTAAGTCTTAAAAATACTCTTATTTAAGGATGGGAAAATATGGGTTTGTTAGGCATAATAACAATCAGTTGAAGAAGCAAGAGTACAACAATTATAATTTAAACAATATTCTCATAAAATAGCCATATTTTTCTTAAATAGTGAAGGTTTCTAGGTAATTTCCACATGATATGATATAGATTAAATTTAAATAAATTTCATAAACATAGATATCTGAATCAGAGTCCATTATTATATCAGTTATATTATATATGCTTTATGCATCATTAATTGGGACCATCATATACATCATTGGGTCATATAGTTAGTTGTTCCCTAGTGCTAAAAACAATTATTTAACCATTAACTTACTGGGCATCTACTATGTAGTGAAGACTACTAAGATTAATCAAATGGTAATTGTGTTAAAGAGAATTTAGACTATAATAATAAATATCTTATGCAAATCATAAACAAAAAGCAACATTAATATCCAAACAATACAAACATAGTTACTAACACAAAAACTTATGATAAAGAGCATGCAATTAACATATATAAAAATTTTGGAAATTTAAATCAGGCACTGTAAAATATTATGGGTCCATTCTAATTATTCTGTGTCCATACTAACTTCTATTATTCAGCCTACCTTTATGTCTTGTCTCTCATTTAACTCCTCAAAACCATGGGCTGGGAAAATGAAGTAGACAGTGAAGAATTATTAAAATGAAACAGATCTTCTACAGATTCTACGGAATTTCTGTTCTTTTGTTTAAACATGAGTTTAAGATCAAAATGGTTATTGCATGAAACAGGCATTATTATCTCATGTACATATATTACTGCATGATTGATGTGATTCTACCATATGTACAATAAGAAAAATAAGAAATTACACTCCATTTATATATGATTTATCAAAATGTATAAATACATTCTACTGTCATGTACAAATAATCAGAACAAATAAAAAAATTTAAAGAATGTTTATTGCTACAATAACAAAACTGAGTAACCAAAACTAGGATTATTTGTTGTTGTTTATACTGTTTTCATTCTATATTTCATGGAGATCACAGAATTAATCACCACAGACTGGTTCCAGGAATCCAAAAATAAGAACTTCATAGGATATAAAAACACAAAGTATAGCAACTAACTGGGTACATCACAGAGCCCTTTAAAGGGGATGCAATATATGTTAAATTGTTCTAAATCAATGTGTCCATGAATTTATATATCCCAGATTTTGCATGTAAATGAGGCTGTGAACACTAAGGGCAGGATGATTTCTTTGCAACTATGCATTATGCACTATGCATAGGGTTTTCAATTAATGTGTTCTTGTTTGATTTATTACTATTTAATTTAAAAAGCCAAGGATGTGAACAAGAGGGAGCTATTTACAAAGGGTTTGGATCCCTAAAATCTCATGATGAATGACTTACAATGTTAAACACATTTTGCATTAACATAACAAAAACTAGGTTTATTATTCAACAAGTATTTACTGAGCACATACTTAGTTATGTTGTTAAGTTCTGCTAATAAATCATTATAAAGTCACCATCCATGCTCATAAAATTTCCCTTTTGTAGTTTGGTGGAGAAGAAACTGTAATTCAATTGATATAGCCTCTCATACTCATGGTATAAGTCTATGGGTGTGCTTTTTAAATTTTCTTTTTTGTAGATGGATACAATAACTGTTTTATTTATTTGCTTTTATGTGGTGCTGAGGATTGAGCCCAGTGCATCACATATCCTTGGAAAGTGCTCTACCACTGAGCCACAACCCCAGTCCAAAGAGGATGCTTTTATTCTTGAGGCAGAAATTTTTTTGAAAAGTTCATGGTCCTAAGCTGACATTTGAAGATTTGGGTCTACTTTCTCATTTATAGACACAGGGTCTCTGTTCCAGTGCCTACATTTGATCCACTTTGAGTTGAGTGTTGTGCAGGGTGAGGGACAGGTTTAATTTCATTTTGTTACATATGGATTTCAAAGTGCAAGAAGTAAAATCAAGAATCAACAAATGGAATGAATTCAAACTAAAAGCTTCTTAGCAAAAGAAACGATAAATAATGTGAAGAAAGAACCTACAGAATGAGAACAAAATCTTTAGTATTACCTCACATAGAACACTAATCTCCAGGATATATAAAGAACTCAAAAAACTAAACACCAAAAAAAAAAAAAAAAAAACAACAATCAATAAATGGGCTAACAAACTGAATTGACACTTCACAGAAGAAGATATGCAATCAATCAACATATACATTAAAAAATGTTCAACTCTAGCAATTAGAGAAATGCAAATCAAAACTACTCTAAAATTTCATCTCACTCCAGTCAGAATGGCAATTATCAAGAATACAAGCAACATTAAATGTTGGTGAGGATGTGGGGAGAAAAGTACATTCATACCTGCTGGTGGGACTGCAAATTGGTGCAACCACTCTGAAAACAATATGGAGTTTCCCTCAGAAAACTTGGAATAGAGCCATCTTTTGACCCAGCTATACCACACCTATGTTTATACTGAAAGGACTTAAAATCAGCATTCTACAGTGACACAGCCACAACAACGTTTATAACAACTCAATTCGCAAAAGCTAAACTATGGAACCAACCTAGATGCCCTTCAACAGAAAAATGGATAGAGATACTTGTATTTTTAATGTAAATGGTATGTGACAATTATTTTTATTGCATCTTTTCCATTTTATAGTGCCACAGTCAATTAATTTTGAACACAAAATTAGTTCCAGTAGGTTATTTTTATTAGTTAGAAGATAACAGCTTAGCCAATGAAAAAATATATATTGAAAAAATAAATAAAATACCTAATTACACAGTTGTGAGAAGTGGGCCGGTTTAATTGAGAACAATGAAAAATTGTGGAAGAGTAAATTGTGACCACATTTCCTAATGAAGAAGCAAGGAGAAGCAGGGGTTACCAGAATTGAGAGAAAATTGGTGGCTATTAGGAAAAAGTTGTGTACACAGAACTTTAGAGGAATGCAGTCGTTGCCATTCACAACAAGTCACTTGTGGGGGACCCAGGGGAAATTCAACCTGAGCTTTTCTCCTCTGTCCAGTTCTCCTGGTGATGCCACACATTAGTGACACCCAACCAGAAGTGAGAAAGCACGTGTGAGGACCTACTGACACAGACAGAGCACACAGTTCAGCCTCCTGGACCACAGAGTCTGGGGAGAAAGGATGAACAGTGAATGTGGAGGGAAATAAAAGAGTAAGTAGGTTTTGAGGCTCAGCTCAAAGTCTGAGGATAAAAAAATCATCTGATTTTAACTTGGCAGAGTTCCTAGTTTCCAATATCTGTTAGCAGATTATCTCAATTAAAACCCTATCAATGACACCTGTGATTTTTTATTTTCCCAATTCAATATTTGGTCTGTCTTCATACATATGCAGAAAAAAAAGACTATGTCTCTTCTCCCTATATGGCAAAAATATTTTAATTATATAATCTATGTGGGAGAGTATATTTGTATTGAATCAATTTTTAGTATTTTTGACCCTCCACTGATTTATATACATCAATAAAATGATCCAATTATTAAGATAATGAAAATGGATGAAAGCTTAACTGAATTAAAACATGAACTTACGCACTTGATGTTACATGCCACAGTTGCCAAATATGATATAATTTACTAATTGATTATATATTTTATTACTAAACAGTTGAAACAACATTTAAATTTTCATTCACAGTGTTTTATGTATAAGATTAATGTTCTAGCCTATGAAAGTATAACAAGAAAAATAATTATAGGAAAAGACTAGAGCTATGTTGTAATTAATTTCTTTCAGGCTTTTTTCAATTCAATTAATGCTAATGTGTTTTATATTTACATTAAAATCAGCATGTATGAATTAACTATTAATAATTATTATTTAAATCAATTCTATAAAAATATAATTATAACTCCATTATTTTTGTTTATATCATTTGCTCTACAAATACCTACTTAAGATCCAATTTAGCTCACCATGCCAGAAAAACACTATTGTTTTAGTTTTCATTTATAGAACCTAGGCATTTTCCTTCTCATGCTACATTAGGTAGTACACAAAAATCAGCAAATTTGCAGATGGAACATTTCCAACATTTTTCAAAGATGGAAATGAGTGGAAATAAAAATTAATATTTCTCAACAATTATGTTTACTTTTTACTTATTTTTGGTACTGTGGATTGTACCTAGGTCCTTGGCTATGTTAGGCAAGTGCTCTTCTGCTGACTCCCAGCTCATCAAAAGTTTCATTCATATATATATCATATATATTTGCATTTTTTCACTTCTATATATGGGCTTTACATATATATGTGGTTTTTTATATATATTTCATACATATAGGCTTTACATATCTATATATATTTTATATATATATATATTTCATATTTATATGGGTATTGTCCTTAGAAACTATAAAGAAGAATAAAATTATGGCATTTGTAAGTAAATGGATGAAGTTGAAGAATATCATGCTGAGTGAAATAAGTCAATCCCCAAAAATCAAAGGCTGAATGTTTTCACTGATAAGTGGATGATGATACATACAGAGGGAGAGGTAAGAGAAGAATGGAGAAACTGTGTATTGTGTAGAGGGAAATAAAGCAGGGGAGGGGGCAGGGGAATGAAAGATAGTGGAATGAGACAGACATCATTACCCTATGTACATGTATGATTACACAAATGGTATGAATCTACATTGTGAACAACCATAGAAACAAAATGATGTATCCCATTTGCATACAATGAATCAAAATGCAGACTGTAAAAATAAAAATAAAATTAAAAAACTATAAAGATTATACATGATTCAAAAATGATACTGTACCAAAGAAGAATCATCTATTCTACACCTTTTCTTTTGTCTGGTCACTCAGAAATGTTATATTATAGTGATAATTATTGTTACTTATTGCCTCACATTGTTTATTCATCTATTCACCTTTCCACATAAATTTGAGATCCCCCCCTTTCACATACCCATATTCCACATCTCTAAGGCCTGGACAGAACACTGATACTCTGTGCCATATTGTCTTTTGACTGATATCATCCATTTGGTATACTTTGCTGTCTCCTGATTGCCACATCTCATTCCCCTTAAGCCTGTCTCAGAACAGGGTCCTGACCCACTTGTCCAAGTAACTGCGCACAATTCAAAGATCTTTCAAGAACCCAATTGCTGGTTCTTTCAGACTTATATCTTAGAAAGTAATGAAGTACAAGTAACCCAGTTCTTTGAAACATGGCCTCTATTTTCTTTTCTTAAAATCTACACTTTTACCCTTTCCTGACAACTAGTCCAGGCAACATCTCAACAGTTATTTTCAAATGTGTGTTTCACATCATTTTATGGTATAACATAGACGTCTCAAGGGTAAAGTAATGTCTACAATATCTACCAAAATGCAAGCACTTCTACTTGCTGACATGTGTTTTAGGCACTATAGAAAATCCACTAGAGGCAGGTGGCATGTATGGTCAAGAGGGCAAAGTCTAATGAATGGTGCCACAATCTCTGAGTATGAGTTTGAAGAGGACCACAAGGTGATAAACAACAGGAATGGGCTGATCAGAGGAAGAGACAGAGATTCACATCACTGCATTTGTTAAAAGTAAAGGAAATAAATTGACATTGAAGATCATTAAAGTAGTTACTTTTCTGTATTTCCTTTTTTTTATCTGAAATGTTTTATTTTTTGTCCTAACAAAACTTTTATTCTCTCTCTCTCTCTCTCTCTCATGCTCTCTGTATAATTTTTCTCTCTCTGTATATTGAGAAAATACATGTGAGATATATATAGTGAGAGAGAAAAAAATATATACATATATATTTTTTCACACAGTGAAAATCTAGATTAGATTATTTCCCTGGGTTAAAGAATGGTAGTAGTAAATCTCTAGTACTTTGGGATTAAATGGAAATTAAATAGGAGTTGATAGTATAGGCAGTAGGATAGCCATCACTGTTCACTATATTTTTATTCTGAAATGGGATATTATATAAATATTTTATGGATAAATTATAACTATGTTAACAGGAGTAAACAGGATAAAAGACTTGCCAGAAGATAAAGGTGAAAGAAATATGCTGACTGGATTGGAAGAGAAGTGGCCTATGTAGTTGGAAGTAGTCAAAGCACCTGCAATAATTAGGTTTAAAGTGAACAAAGTGCCTTCTACAGGGCTAAAGGAATGAAAGGTAGCAGCAACTTTTCAAAAAATATTTCAAGGAAGCATTAAGAAGACTTGGGATTTAATTAGATAAGAATGGACCTCCACAGAAAGAATTCAATTATAAACTTAACTTTTCTGTTTTAGAATTAAGAAAAGAGTAGATGAATAGGTTTAGAAACAGAATAGAAGTTCTTATGAAACTACATGATTAGTCATGTTTTATATGCTTTTATTTTAAGTTAGCAAGGAGAATTTCTAATCCAATTTAATCTAGAAATTTGGAAATCTAAGCTAGAAAGCTGGAAATATAAGATTTTGATGTTAGAACTAAGAATATAGATGCTATCAATCTACTGGAAATAAAAATTGAACTAAAATTAAAAATAGACTATTTCCATGATAGGAAAAAAATTGAGGAAAACTGAACCGTGTCTTCTCTGTCATAATGCTCATTGCAGTTGAAACCCCCAGACTCTTCAAAGCCCAGATCACACTGAATTTGTTCCTATCATTCTCTAGTTAAATAGACAAATGGATAGATTGATATCATTTTCTCATTTCTGCTCCCATAAATTTTATTTTTCAGTAAGATACTTGTTCAAATTCATATATAGTTTGTTGCATATATGCCTATTTCTTAGAGTAAGCCTCTTAAATAGTAAATCCTTATTACCTTGATTGCAAGTTAACCTTACACAGTCTCTTGATTCTAGAACTTCTCTTATAAATATTCATTTAACCATTCAAGTTCTAACATATTTAATAAGAAAAAATTCTATTATGAATTTGATTAAATTAGGTATATTTACTCATTAATATCAAAATAACAAGATCCCCTCTACCTACACAAGTATATATCAGGTGAGTTTGTCTTTCTGGGAATTACTTTGACTCAAAATGGCTCAATTATTAGATCACTTACTTGTATGTTGATTTCTTATGCTCTTAATTGATAATTTCCTATTCTTTTACCTGTTCCTTTTCTCCTCATGTCAGCTGACTAAATTCTAAAATAGAAATGTCAGACAAGAATTACCTAATCTTTTTTCCAACACATTCACTACTTTGTTACCTTAATTTGTTGCTTTCCTTAATTGACCACAGATGAAATCTCCCTGATCCTACCTGAGTCTGATTAGATCTGCATTTCCTCACCTCAAGTGCTTCCCCTTTGTCTCTATTATCCATTTCTCTTTCTCTACAATATCATTTCCATATGGTATCTTTGGGGGGGGGGGCACTCTCCATTAATTTCACATCCTCCTCCAGCTACCACAACATATCTCTTCTTCAAGTCAAATAATTCCCTGTCTTTGACCACATTGCGTTTCAGTAAACCCATGGCAATTTTGCTGGTAATGTATCAACTGCTGCAGCTCTTACTTAACCTTTCAAGAGCAACTGATGTAACAATCTTCCCTGTACCTATTAAAATTTCTTGGTTTCTCTGACACACATCTGTTAGTTTTTTTGTTTGTTTGTTTTTATTTTTTTCCAAATCATGGGGTTGGAAGGCATGCCAATTTATACACTTTTTGCCTGTTCCCCTCTTGGACTTGACCTCTAAATGTCAGAGTTATCTAGAGTCTTTGCCTCCAGGACCTCTTCTTATTTTTCTCTTTCTATGTGATATCACTTGATTCTAAGATCTTAAAGATCATTTTCTACAACTCCTACATACAAGCCCTAAATTTGCCCATAAACCCCAGTCTGGTATCTCAATCTGTCTGAAAAGACTTGCCCACTAAGACTAGAAAGAGCATCACAAACATAATAAAACCCAGTATTTTTTTACATGTCTATAACCCCTCAGACTCTCTACCTAAACCAATGTAATCAGTGTTTGACTGTTTGTTCAATGTAGCACAGGGAATTCCTTTTTATTTTATTTTTTAAATTTTCCCTAATTACCTACATTTGAATTCAATTCCTCTTGATTACTCTCCCACAACCTGTAATAAATCTGTCCAAACTATATTGCCTTAATTTAACAACTTACATCAACACTTTTCTCTATTCCCCCAATAGATCATATTGGTTTTTAACGACATTTATTTTTGTTGTTCCCTCTATCTGTAAGACACTCCATTAAGGTTCTTTGCTTAGCTGGCCCTTAACTGATACTCAAATCTTACTTGCTTTTGTGCTACTGGGGATTGAACCCAGGACCTCCCACATGGAGGACAAGCATTCTACCACTGAGCTACATCCCTAGCCCCTGATATTTCAATTTTAATGTAAGCTCCACTCTAACTTAAACTCATTTAATTTAATTTAAACGAAGAAGAATTTGACAAAGACTTGATCAAACTTTAGACAGGCTCCCCTCTCTCTCTCTTCCCAACTAAACATTGATCTTGTCCCTTCTTGCTGGGTCTTTCTAGGTCACTTTTACTAAAAATCCTGCTATTTTTAGAGAGAAACTTTCTCCTCTGACACCTGACCAGTCAAGATACATGCTCATATTCATAATACCCAGTTTCAAAATCTGATTGTACTGACCTGTCTTCAGTAAGAATCATGTTAGACTGATATAGCAAGACTGCACTCTCCATTTCTCCTCTTAACAACTATCTATCCCTGACTGCTCTACTCATAGGCTACAATTACCCACCCCCTTGTGTAATATTTAGAGTTAATGTAAGCTCTTTGCCACATTGCAGTCTTGAACATCTTGCTTAACATTTTGATAAATGTCAGATTGATTTTTTCTTTTTGGAGTTTGAACAGCAACATTCAAACTAAAGTAATCATCCATCTACTATCATTCTATTCAGATTCCTTTATGTCACCACACAGAACTTACACTGCCAGGTCATGTTAATATTCATTCACACCTTTTTAATTTTCCATTTTTCCTACCCTTTGTTCTTCCTTTCTCCTTCATTTCTTTTCCTTTTCCATTCTACTTTTTAAATTTTATTTGCCTTTCCTTCCTACTTCGCTTCACCACTTCTTCTTCCCTTACTGCCTCTTTCTTTTTTTCTTTCTTTTGTTCTGTCTCTCTTTTTTCCTTCGTTTTTTCATTGCCTCTTTGATTATAATGTGAACTTCACATACACAGGTATGCTATGTCTCTTCTAAATCATTATATTCCTGTCATAAAGAGTGATAAGTAAAGAGCTTCCAAGCACATGTTAAATCGATCATTGAATCATTATGCATCAAGTGCATAGTCAGAAAAGGACAAAGATGAATGCCAAAATTATAATGAGGATATTTGCTCATAGTAGAAAAATTGTTACAAAGGATATTATAAATGATATAGGTGATAAGGGGGAGGTTATTGACTAAGGGTAGATGTTAAAAGAACAAGAATTAGTAAGACCAGATAAAAAGTAGAAATCACTATTATCAACCTCCAAGTTAATCTAAACCCTCCTAATACTATTTGAATTTATGCTTTATACTTAGTGACAATGGAACTGGAGGACGAAACAGAATTACTCCAGGGATTTTGGAAACATCTTTATAGTTCAGTTAACAACAGTTTCTTTAAATGATTCTGTTTCCTGCAGTCTTGGGTAAGTAGCATAGAGAGAAGGTGACTACTTGATTGACCAGACAACAAGCTCAGCAGTGCCCTGTTCTCATTAGACTCAGCCCAGCTCCATGGTATCTTTTCAGTGTTGCCCGACCGGTGGGTACCACAGCGTATATACCCTGGAGTGCCTGGGCTCTAAGGGACTAACTGCTGCACAGACCTGTCATAATGAATTATTTATTTGAAATGGAAGTTTAGTCACTAAGAGTACAAAAATGTGTTTTCTTTCTCCCTGAGTGAAATCTACTTAGATAATCCAGCACTGGGTACTTTCCTATTAAGTCCAGATTCAGAGTAAATGACAACAGGCTATTATAGTGGCAAGTTGGAAAATTGAAAAAGAAAAACAGGAAAGGAGGAAAGGAGAAAAAGAGGGAGGGAGGGAGGGCACAATCCTGTTTTTCAAATGTAAATTTTAAGTTTTCAAATGTAAAGTTTTATTTCTTTTTAAATGTGATAGGAGGAGAACAAATTATTAAAAGCATAATAATGAATCTACACTGGAAAGTTTAAGTGACTAGAACTTAAAGTGCCATACATTTAGTGAGTTTGGTTTAGTGTACTGACATCCACGTGACTGAATAAGTGATAAAAATGAGATTAACCTTGTAAGGTAAATATGTACTTGAAATGCTCACATGCTTTAATCAGAACTAGGTCAGGTTTTAAATAAGTCTTGTTAGCAATTTGCTTTTCCAAGGCTTAACTGTGCCTTTACAAAAGTAACAAGGAGGTGAAGAGATAAGAGTAGACCTCCCTTATCCTGTGTGTTCTGGAGACAGATTTCTGTGGTGGTGAGAAACTAAACGAAAAACAGATTGGTTCAAAATGTTCCTGTTAATTTGCTAAAATGTAATTGTTTTGCTGTTGTTCTACTGTTTTGTTACACTTTCATTCTGTGAAGCAGTTTCTTTTCTATTTTTAAGACTTTCTGCACTATGTATCTGCTGAGTGGAATCTCAAAGGAAATAATGTTTGTACCTTTTGTTTCTATTGTTTGGGTCAAATACTTTGTAAAAGAAGAAAGTTTTGGTTAAAACATTTTCCCCTCATACTATGGCTAACTTAAAAGGTCTGCGTTTTTACTTCTCTGGTAATGAAACCTAGGCATGATTTCCTGTGTAGCATCAATTCCATTGTGAATCTCTCTATGGTTGCCATGCCGCAGTCACTTAAGCAATGCTGTGAGGGTAAAGTCAGTAGTCCGCCAGGACCACTGTTTAATTTCAGGATGCACAGAAGTCCAAGGCAAGCTTAATGGAGACTCTGATGCAATATTACTCTTGTAGCACGCCGGGCTGAGGCTCCGACCCAGGAAGCAGACTTGGGGTTGAAGGTAAAGGAAGATACCAGACACGATAGGAGATATGCTTTATTCAGTGGTGTCGGCAGCCTCCAGCTTCGGCTTTAGTTCTGTTATGGTTTGGATGTGAGATGTCCCCCAAAATCTCACATGTGAGACAATGCAGGAAGGTTCAGAGAACGATTTGGTGGTCAGAGACTTAATTCAATCAGTGAATTAGTTCCTGATGGGATTAATTGAAGTGGTAGGGTGTGGCTGGATAAGGTGGGAATTGGGGCGTGGCTATGGGGTATAGATTTGTATCTGGAGAGTGGAGTCTCCTGCTTTCTGATAACCATGTGAGCTGCTTTCCCCTGCCACACTCTTCAGCCTTGATGTTCTGCCTCACCTGGAGCCTGGAGAAATGGAGTCAGCTTCTGTGGACTAAGACTTCTAAAACCATGAGCCCTTAAACAAACCTTTTCTCCTCTATAATGTTCTGACTGGGTGCTTTAGTCAGAGTAGCGGAAAAAACTGACTCCCAACCAGTTCCATTTAGTCCTCCTTAATCCTCATTAGCTCATTTCTCTCTCTGAGTCTTTTCCATGGGTCCTTCTTATACGCAGGTCAAATGAAGAAGACACACTGCCAACAGGTTACATAAAGGGGAGTGCATGCTCACAAGTTAACATGTATGACCTTGAGTCTATAAACTGATTCGCAGTGTTCCTGGCCTCCACTAACCATAACATAGCTAGTTCCCAGCCCTGGCTACACTGAAAACATAACATAGCCTGCCAGAAGTCTCCCCAAGAGAGTCTAACCTTCCCCATTTTTGATTCTCCTCAACATATCACTATCTTACTCAAGTGGCAGACTGGTCAGTCTATCTTATAAAATAATTCCACTACAGTGTTATTGAACGTGGTCTAGTGTAAACCAGTCAGTTATGAGAATATTCAATGACCCAAGAGCCTCAACAAAATGTGGCAAAGATTCCCAATAAGTCTTCAATTTATACATAGTTATTCAAATTTTAAAAGTATTTATTGAGCATCTACTGTATTCTAGGTTGTAAATCATAGCAGAGTAAAATTTACATTCTTCTTCCCTTTTCAGTTCTCTCTTAAAATGTGTGACTGTATACAGGTTCATGCACACATGTGTATATGTATATAAAATCAGTCATGCAATGATCTGTGGGCCTGTGAAGTCCGCCATGTTGAGCACTTAGGGACTCATCAACATTTTCTTTTGACTAATGAAGTGATGTATCCCAGATGTTGAATGAACCCGTTCTCAGATGTTGTCCATATTAAGCAATCACAAATCTAATGAATTGTAACTTTGTAAGGTGTGTTTTTAAGATTAGTGAAGTAAATGGAGTGCCAGAGAAATCTAATTAGGAGGTGGGAACATATGTTTACTTTATGGTCACTTTTGAATATGTGTGATGGCAGTAGAACTTTCAATTTTACTCTTTGAATCTGTTTTCACTGGTAAGGTTGTGTAAGCAGCCATGATATTTGATTTTTCATAAATTCTTTACTGAAACACAAACACAGATGATCATGTTACAAATGCAGTCTTTTTTTATTCATAAATATGCTTTAATCTTTAATCAATTCTCAGAAATTTGTTACTTCTACACATACTTTTTTCAAATTCACAAACCTACAAATACAGCAAATATAAGCTTCTACATATGCATACATCTATGTAAACCACAGTGATTTGCTCAAATCAATATAGTAAAATTCATAGTATACCAATTTTGTGCTTCATTAGAAGATCAAATGCCTAAGGATACCTGCTTAGTTTCTAACACAAAGTTACAGTGGCTCCAAACCTCACTCTGAGAGAAGACCCCCAGGGCGATCTGGATCATCACTTACCTACTGAGTTGATCCTCCCGTAGAGAATCAGAGGCTTCCTTTCTCATATCCCCCTCATTTATCACATTTGGAAAAACACTGAAGGCCAAGTGACAAATAGGGATTACTAACACTGCTTAAGCTTTTAGGTCTGCTTCTCTGGGTGTAGACTTTAGATACACATACAAAATACTAAAATAAATCTCGAAATCCTTAGGACCATTCATCTCCATTTTATCCTCCTTTTATTAAAATACTTAACAGATTTCAGTAGATTAAAAAGATAGATACTCATCAGATCACAGGTAAGGTTTGTATCTTGACATCAACAAGGTTTAAGATTATACCAGCTGTCCAATAAAATTAAGTAGTGAAAAGTCAAGTTATGAAATACATTTTCCATTCATTTGATTTTTTTTAGACATTCTAATTTTAGTATCAAAATGTATGACTTGGGCCTTAAATGACTCTAGGATTGTTACTAAAAATATTATTCAATTCAAAGTGAATAATTTGATTTACAACAGGGATTTATCTGGAATGAAAATTCTAATAAATCTTCCATCCCACTGGGTCATTTTGACAAGTGCAATAACAAAAGCTGTGGTTGGCAGTGTCTACAAGTGATATTTTGGCCTGTCACCATCACTCTGGCCATGAGACATGAATTAGCTTCTACAAAACTTCACAAGAAAAAGTGACTGTCTTTGACCTTTGAATAGATACTCATGAGTAGCTTAGCACTTCTGGTTGCCTGACTTATAAATTATTTTTAACTATGTTGTCATTCTAAGCATTCCTAGAAATGCTATTTGAGATATTTCATGAAAGCCTATTGAATAATAAACCACTTAATACATTATTTACTTAAGATAATATTCATAATTTAGAATTGAAAAATATACCACTATTCCTTCTTCATTGTCCTCCTGCATAATCATAAGCCAGGAAGCGTCCTACAACCTATTTCAACAATGGTTCTGAGACTGCAAATTCAGGAAATTTGAATGGTGATTACCATTTGGGACTGGCAGAAATGGAAGCATCTGAAGTTTCTAGTCACTCTGCCCATTACCCTGTACTGAATTCAGCAGTACATCAATCCTCTAGGGATAGTTGTGAAATTCTGGGGGGAAAATTCTGCTTGCCATAATGTTTACACAGTCTGCTAGCATGTAGTGAACACTAGCCAGCGATGCTTGGAAAGAACAGTGATGCCCCATGACATTCAATACATAAAGACTTTTATAATTATAAAATAATAGTATGTGGGTATTAGTGCACAATAAATTTTCCCTACATACAATTAGCATATACATCTTAGAAAAAAAATACTTTGTTTTGTTTGGAATTTTACTAATTTTTTGTCTTGTTTGAATATTTACCAATGGGGAAAATCAGAGTCTGTAGCTTAATAAATTTGCTTCGTTATGCATTTGTAGCAGTCATATTCATGGATATTCTACACATTAGTGCAAACAACCAATTTCCACAGTGTGTGCTCTAGGAGTGTCATGTTCAAGTATTTATATATTAAAATGCACATTAGGCGATCCAAGATGGCAGATTAGAGGGTGACTGCATCTCCAGTAGCTCCAGAACCCAGGATTCAAGAAGGGGAGGTATTGAGAGACTCGAACTAAAGTAGAACCACAGGGTGAGTCTCCCCCACCAGGTGAAGCTCGCCTGGGCAGCAGGCCCGGATAGGGGCGGCTTATCAGAGCAGGGCACGGCAGCTAGAGTCTCCCCCACGTAGCCCTGCTCACTCCGGTGGTGGGCTTCTCTCACACGGCCAGCTTTTCGGAGCAGGCCACCCAGTGAGAGCCTTTCCGCACAGAACCAGCTCCAAGCCCTGGAACCCGTAGCAGACTAGGGGCAGCTTTCTTCGGAACCACTGCATTATCAAGTTCCTCCAAGACTTCAGGCTACTGAAGGCTGGAGGTGATACACTGGAAATGTACAGGGACACTATAAGCCAATAGAGGAAATCTGCACTATCACAGAGTCCCACTGAAATCTGACCAATATGAGAAAACAAGGAAAGAAAATGTCCCAAACAAACCTAGATACTATATCAATAAACCCAATGACAGCACAACAGAAGAAATGTCAGAAAGGGAGTTCAGAATGTACATAATTAAAACAATTAGGGAAGCAAATGAGGAGATGAAAGAGCAAATTCAGGCATTGAAGGAGGAGATGAAAGAGCAAATGCAGGCATTAAATGATCGTACCAATCAACAGTTAAAAGAGCAAATACGGGAAGCAAGAGATCATTTCAATAAAGAGTTAGAGATACTGAAAAAAAAAAAAAAACAGAAATCCTTGAAATGAAGGAAACAATAAACCAAGTTAAAAACTCCATAGAAAGCATAAACAATAGGATAGAACACCTGGAAGACAGAACCTCAGACATTGAAGACAAAATATTTAATCTGAAAACAAAGTTGACCAAATAGAGAAGATGGTAAGAAATCATGAACAGTATCTACAAGAATTATGGGATATCGTGAAAAGGCCAAATTTAAGAATTAATGGGATTAAGGAAGGCTTAGAGAAAAAAAACAAGGAATGAACAATCTATTCAATGAAATAATATCAGAAAACTTTCCAAATCTGAAGAATGAAATGGAAAACCAAGTACAAGAGGCGTATAGGACTCCAAATATACAAAATTACAACAGACCCACACCAAGGCACATTGTTATGAAAATACCTAACGTACAAAATAAAGACAGAATTTTAAAGGCCGCGAGAGAAAACAATCAAATTACATTCAGAGGGAAACCAATAAGAATATCAGCAGATTTTTTAGTTCAGACTCTAAAAGCTAGAAGGGCCTGGAACAACATTTACCAAGCCCTGAAAGAAAACGGATGCCAACCAAGAATCTTATACCCAGCAAAACTTACTTTCACATTTGATGACGAAATAAGATCCTTCCATGATAAACAAAAGCTAAAGGAATTTACAAAAAGAAAGCCAGCATTACAGAACATTCTCAGCAAATATCCATGAGGAAGAGATGAAAAACATGATGCAAATCAGCAACGGGAGGAACTAGCCTGAAGAAATAGTCAAATAAAGAAGAAACCAAATCATGTCAAAAACCAAAAGTGAGTCAAATGACTGGGAATACAAATCATATCACAATAATAACCCTGAATGTTAATGGCCTGAACTCATCAATCAAAAGACATAGACTGGCAGATTGGATTAAAAAGAAAAATCCAACAATATTCTGCCTGCAAGAGATTCATTTCATAGAAACAGATATACATAGACTAAAGGTGAAAGGATGGGGAAAAACATACCATGCACACGGACACAGCAAAAAAGCTGGAGTATCCATCCTCATTTCAGATAATGTGGACTTCAAGCCAAAACTAGTCAGAATGGATAAAAAAGGACATTACATACTGCTTAAGGGAATCATAAATCAGCAAGACATAACAATCATAAATATCTATGCCCCAAACACTGGCTCATCCATGTACGTCAAACAAATCCTTCTCAATTCCAGAAATCAAATAGACCACAACACAATAATACTAGGCGATTTTAACACACCTCTCTCACCACTAGATAGATCTTCCAAACAAAAATTGAATAAAGAAACCATAGATCTCAATAACACAATCAACAATTTAGACTTAACCGACATATATAAATATACCATCCAACAAAGAGCGAATACACTTTCTTCTCAGCAGCACATGGATCCTTCTCTAAAATAGACCATATTTTATGCCACAAAGCAACTGTTACCAAATACAAGAAGATAGAGATACTACCTTGTACTATATCAGATCATAATGGATTGAAATTTGAAATAAATTACAGAATAAAAAACAGAAACTTCTCCAATATGTGGAGATTAAATAATACACTATTATATGATGAATGGATAACAGAAGACATCAGGAGGGAAATAAAAAATTCTTAGAAGTAACGAAAACAAAGACACATCATATCAAAATATCTGGGACAGTATGAAAGCAGGATTAGAGGAAGATTTTTTTCATGGGGCGCATTCAACAAAAGAAGTAAAAATCAACAAATAAACGACTTAACACTACAGCTCAAAGGCCTAGAAAAAGAAGAGCAGACCAACACCAAAAGTAGTAGAAGACAGGAAATAGTTAAACTCAGAGCTGAAATCAACAAAATTGAAAGAAAAGAAACAATCGGAAAAATTAATGAAATAAATAGTTGGTTCTTTGAAAAAATAAACAAAATTGATAAACCATTAGCCACACTAACAAACAGAAAGAGGGAGAAAACTCAAAATACTAAAATTCGGAATGAACAAGGAAATATCACTACAGACACGAGTGAAATACAAAACATAATTAGAAACTATTTGAAAATCTATACTCCAAAAAACAGAAAACCTCGAAGACATCAACAAGTTTCTAGAGACATATGAATTACCTAAACTGAACCAGGAGGACATACACAACTTAAATAAATCAACTTCAAACAAAGAAATAGAAGAGGTCATCAAAAGTCTACCAACAAAGAAAAGTCCAGGACCAGATGGGTTCTCAGCCGAGTTCTACAAAACCTTTAAAGAAGAGCTCATTCCAATACTCTCAAAGTATCCCATGAAATAGAAGAGGAGGGAACCCTCCCAACTCATTCTATGAAGCCAATATACCCTGATACCTAAACCAGACAGAGACACATCGAGGAAAGAAAATTTCAGACCAATATCCTTAATGAACATCGACACAAAAATTCTCAAAATTTTAGCAAATCACATACAAAAATATATTAAAAATTAGTGCACCACGATCAAGTGGGTTTTATCCCAGGGATGCAAGGTTGGTTCAAAATCCAGAAATCAATAAATGTCATTCACCATATCAACAGACTTAAAGTTAAGAATCACATGATTTTTTTGAATGATGCAGAAAAACATTTGATAAAATAGAGCATCCCTTCATGCTCAAAACACTAGAAAAAATAGGGATAGTAGGAACATTCCTTAACATTGTAAAGGCCATCTACGCTAAGCCCATGGCCAATATCATTCTAAATGGTCAAAAAATGAAAGCATTCCCCCTAAAAACTGGAACAGGGCAGGGATACCCTCTTTCCCCACTTCTATTCAACATTGTCCTCAAAACTCTAGCCAGAGCAATTAGACAAACCAAAGAAATTAAAGGGATACGAATTGGAAAATAAGAACTCAAACTATCCCTGTTCGCTGATGACATGATTATATATTTAGAGGAACCTGGAAATTCCACCAGAAAACTTTTAGAACTCATAAGTGAATTCAGTAAAGTAACAGGTTACAAGATCAATGCTCATAAATCCAATACATTTTTATACATAAGTGATGAATCTTCAGAAAGAGAAATTAGGAAAACTACCCCATTCACAATAGCATCGAGAAAAATAAAATACTTGGGAATCAATCTCACAAAAGATTGAGAACTACTACTACAATGAGAACTACAGAACACTAAAGAAAGAAATTAAAGAAAACCTTAGAAGATGGAAAGATCTCCCATGTTCTTGGATAGGCAGAATTAATATTGTCAAAATGGCCATACTACCTAAAGGGCTATACAGATTCAATGCAATTCCAATTAAAATTCCAATGATGTACCTTGCAGAAATAGAGCAAGCAATTATGAAATTCATCTGGAAGAATAAAAAACCCAGAATAGCTAAAGCAATCCTCGGCAGAAAGAGCGAAGCAAGGGGTATTGCAATACCAGATCTTCAACTCTACTACAAAGCAATAGTAACAAAAACGGCATGGTATTGGTACCAAAAGAGACAGGTAGATCAATGGTACAGAATAGAGGACATGGACACAAACACAAATAAATACAATTTTCTCATACTACACAAAGGGTCCAAAAATATGCAATGGAGAAAAGATAGCCTCTTCAACAAATGGTGCTGGGAAAACTGGAAAACCATATGCAACAAAATGAAATTAAACCCCTATCTCTCACCCTGCACAAAAATGAACTCAAAATGGATCAAGGTCATTGGAATCAGACCAGAGACCCTGCATCTTATAGAAGAAAAAGTAGGTCCAAATCTTCAACTTGTTGGTTTAGGATCAGACTTCCTTAACAGGACTCCCAAAGCACAAGAAATAAACGCAAGAATCAACAACTGGGATAGATTCAAACTAAACAGCTTTCTCTCAGCAAAGGAAACTATCAGCAATGTGAAGAGAGAGCCTACAGAGTGGGAGAATATCTTTGCCACTCATACTTCAGATAGAGTGCTAATTTCCAGAATCTATAAAGAACCCAAAAAACTCTACATGAAGAATACAAATAATCCAATCAACAAATGGGCTAAGGAAATGAACAGACACTTCACTGAAGAAGATGTACAAGTAATCAACAGATACATGAAAAAATGTTCAACATCTCTAGTAATAAGAGAAATGCAAATCAAAACTACCCTAAAATTCCATCTCACCCCAATTAGAATGGCAATTATCAAGAACACAAGCAACAATAGGTGTTGGCGAGGATGTGGGGAAAAAGGTACACTCATACATTTCTGGTGGGGCTGCAAATTAGTGCAGCCACTCTGGAAAGCAGTATGGAGATTCCTCAGAAAGCTTGAAATGGAAACACCATTTGACCCAGCTATCCCACTCCTTGGCCTATACCCAAAGGACTTAAAATCAGCATACTACAGAGATACAGCCACATCAATGTTCATTGCTGCTCAATTCACCATAGCCAGATTGTGGAACCAACCTAGATGCCCTTCAGTTGATGAATGGATAAAGAAACTGTGGCATATATATACAATGGAATATTACTCCACCATGAAGAATGATAAAATTATGGCATTTGCTGGCAAATGGATGAAATTGGAGAATATCATGCTAAGTGAGATAAGCCAATCTCAAAAAACTAAAGGACAAATGATCTTTCTGATAAGTGGATGAGGACATATAATGGGGGTGGGAGGGGTTAGCGTTAGGGTTAGGGTTTGGTTTAGGGTTAGGCATAAGGAGGGTGGTAAGAATGGAGGAAGGAAGGACTGTATAGAGGGAAAAGAGGGGTGGGAGGGGTTGGGGGATGAGAAAAAAATAACAGAATGAATCAAACATCATTGCCCTATGTAAATTTATGATTACACAGATGGTATGCCTTGACTCCATGTACAAATAGAGAAGCAACATGTATCCCATTTGTTTACATTAAAAAAAATAAACTTGAATTTGAGGTGGAGCACAACTCATCCCATATTACATGGCAGCATTTAGTAAAATTTAAAAAAATGCACATTATTTGAAAGGTTTTTTTTTAATATATTGAAAAGCATACCATCAATTATTCTGAAGTTAAATAAATTACTTATTCTGTTTATAAATTTCATTTGAGAGTAGTAAAGAGGGATTTTCAAAACATTTCTTTTACAAAAGTGTTATTTTATATGAAAATGTTAAGAATCAATGTTGAGAGTGAAGTAAAAAATAATACTATAAAGAATCATGGAACTTGAATCAGAAGATCTGAGTTACAATCTTGGCTCTCCCTTATGTAAGGTTCTATATCTTAGGGGAAGTTTGCAGTTTTAACATAGGAATATTCATCTGTGAAGTAAGAATAAGTACATGTATTTTACATGTATCTCCTATATTAGAGTTGGATCAGAAATCTATGTGAAAGTTTCTTTGTAAATTTTAAAGGATGATAACAATGAGACAATTTTATTATTTAATAAATACTGCAAGTTTTCATTTCCCTCCATGGGTTTATTTGATTTCAAAGATGATCACAGAAATCTTCTCATGGACATTGCAATTAAGCACAATGCAAATACTAAACATTCTCCTCTTTTCATCAAACAATTCTAATCCCATATTTAACATAAGGAATTTCCCTAAAAGCAGAAAATAAAAAAAAAAAAAATGAGTGTGACAAATGTATTTTGCAATTCAGTTACTTTTAATATCTGTACGTAGTTAAATTTAGTCTCTTGGAGGAAAATTTATACATTGATTCGAATATTCAATGCATTTTTTTAACAGTGAAATTCTTGATCTTGATAGTTCTACACTGATGAATCATTTAAATATATAGGTTTATGTCGTCAGACAGATGCACAATGTAAGTGAGGAGTGATAGTTGCACCACAGTCCTTTACGAGCTGTTGCTACTTACCCTCTTAGCAGAATTGTTACAAACATGTACTGAAAAACATTTTTCTAAAACTATATTGCTTATCAAATATATAGGTAAAGCACTTTTTTAAAAGAAGAAAATATGCTTGTATTGTGTCTTTGTAGCCAGAATATTTGGTTAACTTATATTTTGATTTCAAATAATTAAGATCAAATGACAATGACCAGTGTGAATAACTTGATGTTTTATGTAGTGATCAGGAAAAACAGATTGTAAATCTGTTATTGAGGAGGTGCTAGAAGATTTTGGAACATTTTTACTTAGTACAGAATATATGATAAGTAAATTTCTCATGCATCTTTTAATAATGTTAATATAATTTCATAGAATATCCGAATATATGGTATGCATTAGGAACATTGCTTACAAGGATTTCATCCAAGAGAATAAGAATTGCTTGGTGTTAGATTATTTTCATGTGATTTCTGAAGTATTTTTACTTGTGTTTTATTGTTTTTTTTTTTCTTTTTAGATTTTCAATGCAGACCTATCAGCAGAGGAACAAATTTAAGCCTTAAATTAATCTCAATTTGTCTCCAAAATGAAGCATTATTTTTCTTTTCCATCCTTTTACCTTACCCATTGGTTTCACACCAAAAAGTGCAAACTAAAAGTCTATATATTATTGTCTTCTCCAGTAGAGATTCCAATAGATTTCCATCATAACATTAAGCTTATGAATTTAAGAAAACTTTATGAGGAAGTGCTTTACTCAAGACACTATAAAACACAAGGATATTATTTGAATTTTTCCCAGGCAGAAGATACGTTCAACTTCTTGCCTCCAATCCCTCAAAATGTGACTATATTTGAAATTGGTTTGTTGCAGATGTAAGTTAAACTAATTAGGGGGACCGAATCCAGTTTAACTGGTGTCCTATACTAACAGAAATTTGAACTTAGAGACACAGAGAATTCCACATAAATGTTGCCGCCCGCAGCAACATTCCCATGGGAAGGAATCGGAGGTGGACTCAGAATGAACTACTTCTATTATCTTTCTTTGGGCTGCTTTCTTGCTTGCTTGCTTGTTTGCTAGTTTATAGAGGAAGAGAGGCTTTGCTTAGAGGAAGAGAGACTTGCTTAATTTTAGAGGTGCTATGCTTTCAGAGAAGCTACGCGTTCAGAGGTCTACTGCTTCTTAGAAGTGGGTCGCTTCTTGGAGGTGTGGGGTGCGGCATGCAGCATGCAGCCTGCATCCTGCGTCCTGCAACTTGCGATCTAGAGGTGTGTGCTTAGTCCCACGTTCTGCGAACTCCTCCCAGGTGAAGAGAATGTCTTATATACACTAAGGCAGCCAATCAGCTTAGGATTAAGTAGCACGGTTGGAGCATGCATAACGGTACCAATTAAGAATGAGGAACATCTCTTGACCACTAGCACAGAAGAGACATCAACCAATCAGGCAAAGGTAGATCATGCCATGTTAACACTAATTATGTGCTACCTCTTGGCCCAATGCCAGCCGCCATCTTAGAGCTGCTTGAACATGTCTCTACATGTAAAGTTGGAGGCAGAGACTAGAATTCTACACAGCAAGGAATAATGAGGATTACCAATCAGAAGCTAAGGATGAGACTTAGGGATGGAGTCTCTCTCAGAGTTCTCAGAGAGAACCAACCAGATTGATTAATCAATTTTAGACTTCTATCCTTTAGAAGACTGAGGCAGTAATTTTCTGTTTTATGGCATCAATTTCTAATGCTTTATTAAGATGGTCATAGGAAACTGTTACACATTTTAGTAATAGGAAACAAGATATTGTTGTACCAAATAAATAAAAATTTAGAAGTGACTTTGAGATTATTTGGTAGATGCTAGAAGAGTCTTAAGGTGCATCTTTTTTTAAAAAAAAATGTCTAGAGTGAAAACATTCAGCCTTTGGTTTTTTGGGTTTAGCTTATTTTGCTTAGTGTGACATTCTCCAACTCCATCCATTTACCAGCAAATGCCATAGTTTCATTCTTCTTTAAAACTGAGTAGTATTCCATCGCATATTTATACCACATAGGAAGGATAGTAGAGTGAAACAGACATTATTATCTTATTTACATATATTACTGCATGACCAGTGTGATCTTACAATATGTAAAATCAGAAAAATGAGAAATTACACTCCATTTATATATGCTCTACAAAAATATATAAATGCATTCTACTGTCATGTACAACTAACTAGAACAAACAAAGTCTATAGTGCTCTTAGTAGACAGTTGTTAAATGTATGAATGTTAAAAGTTAATCTGGACTAACTTGTTGTGGGCTATGCCATGCGGACTATGCCAAGATGGCTCCCGGCAGCCAGCCAGAGGTTGTTTTGATCACATCGGTGATGAGGAAGTCAGTTAACATAAACACACCCAGGTGCTTTATCATTGGCCATATTCAAATAAGTCCACGCACACAACACTGTGCACATGAGTTCCTGAGTGCTCCTGCTCGTGCCTGCTCCTTTTGACCTTTACCGTGATTGGACAGCTAGCTCCTCGCCTGATCTTTGCTTAACTAGCGTTGGTCCTACCCTCCGCCTCCTGGAGGGAATATAAGCCAGCTCTCCTCTAGCACCCGGGTTCCCAGGTTCCTGAATCATCAATAAACTCCTTCAAATTCAAGAGTCTTGCTACCCGTTTGTCTCCCGCGCCAAATTGACTCCGCTGGATGGCGTCATTAACTATTACTAGAAATTAAAAAAATAGTTAATCTGGTAGAGGTTCAAAAGGAGGTGAAGAGAACTACAGAGAAAGCTTTTTGTATTTAATATTTTTTTAAATGTAGACACATTGTCTAATCACAGACACTCCCTTTATCAGAATGATGCTGGAAGTATGAATGTGAAAGATGCTTCTCATGGGGTTTCAAGTGGAAAGGAGAAACATGCTATTGGACAAAGAAGGAAAGGTGATACATTTTATAAAGCGACAGAGGCCTGACTGAGTTAGGTTTGCTGTTCCATAGTAGAAAATAGAACTTGTAAGTGATGAACTTGGAAATAAAGATTTCCAAGTGAAATATGAAATATGTAGCCAATTTCTCTTCCTGTTTATAGTACAATTAAGGATGAAAGATAACTTGAAGAAGAACTTCTGAGCTGCAAAAGAAAAAATCACTTGATGATTTGGAATAGTCTGCCTACTTGGATAGCTTGCTATGGAACAGGGCAAGGGTGTGCCTGGACAAGAATTTGCTAAAGAGATAAGATGTACCTCATGGATCTAATCAACTATCTCAGAGAAGTCAGGAATGTTTCCCCTGTACTAATCCTACCTTTGAATTTAGAAAGCAGCTAACATGTCTAGTTCCAAAGATTCACACGTAGTGAGAAATATTTTTCCACAGGATTAACCATATCCCAATTCTCACTCAAAACTGATTAAGATGTTTCAGGCAATGAGTTTTAGGAATTTGAGTCCATGATATTTAGATAAGAGTTTGAATCTAGACCTGATACTGGAATGGATTAAGACTTTTGAAGATACTGGGAAGGTTGAATGTATTGTGAGTTAAGGAAAGTTATGAATTCTGCAGGGATAGAGGTAAGGGTTATTGTGAATTAAAATGTGTCCCTAAAAATACATGCTGAAGTCTAACCCTTAGTACTCCAGAATGTGATCTTACAGAGAAATAGCATCACTGCAACACTTTTCTTTCAGACTTCTAACTTCCAAAACTGTGAGACAACAAGTATCTTTTGCAAGATACCAGTTTGTGGTACTTTGTATAACAAGCACTATGAAGAATAAACCCATGTAAAACGATATATTTAATAACCCTATTAGCTGGCAATTTATGAATAATACAATATATACAAAAGTAACTACAAAGCAATTCACAATTAATAGTTATTGTCTAAAGAGAAATTGACATCTATGCAGCAGTTGGATCACTTACATAAAACTGAAGAAAAATAATAACAGGAAAGTAACCCAGAAAAAATGGTAGAATTCTGCAGAATGTTTTCTTGTTAAAAATCAGTTTTTAAAATAACATGTAAAGTTAGTTATATATTACAAAATCTACTAATTTTAAGGATAGAATCAAATGTTTAGAATGGAATTTTATTGATATAATTATATATTCACCTGTGTTAACAAGAAATAAAGCAGAGATCCCTTGCACATTTTGGCCAATTTTGTTCAATGTTAACATATCACAAAACTGCATTATAATATCACAACCAGATGCTTCACACTGGCAAATGATCTCCTTCACATTTCACCAATTTTAATTGTAGTCATTTGTGTATGTGTGAAGTTCTGTTAAATTGAGCACCTGCATAGTTATGATGATGAGCAGTTCAAACCAGAAAGATATTTTGTGTGTCACTTGAATCACAAGTACATACTTACCAAACACCAAAGCCCATCCTTAATTTATCACTAATTTGACATTCACATCTAAAGGTCAATCATTATTAGATGGAATCTTATTCAGTAACTTTGGGGGTTCTTTTTTATACCCCCCCACTCAATTAATTATAGCATGTCTGCTAATTTATGGGAGGGTGGCTTGGGGGGGCTGGTAGTGGGGATTGGACTTAGGGACACTTGATCTCTGAGCCTCATCCTCAGCCCTATTTTGTATTTTATTTAGAGACAGCGTTTCACTGAGTTACTTAGTACCTCACTCTTGCTGAGACTGGATTTGAACTTGTGATCCTCCTACTTCAGACTATGATCGCCCACCGCCTGTGGGGACAATCACAACGCATACGCTCTTCTTCATCACAGGAACCAAAAGGACTTTATTCCACAAGTCTCAGACTTATATTGAGAACATCAGCCTATCAGAGAGTAGACTACCAGGAAAGTCAGCCTATCAAGGAACAGTCTCCAGGCAGATACCAGGATCGCCTCATGTACAACAGCCAACCAGAGTTACTTCCTAAAACTTGTTTATGAGTGCAGCTATGTCTGGCAAGCTGCCAGGCGCCATCTTAGAGATCAGGCCACGGTGCGGCTCTGGGGCCCTCAGAGTCCGCCCCTGACACAGACTCCTGAGCTGCTGGGATTATAGGTCTACACCACTGTGCCTGGTTTAGTTTTTGTTTTTTGTTTCAAAGAAATATTCCTTAGTACACATATATCATGGGTGTTTACTCACCTGTTGAGACATTTTGGATAATTCTAGTTTGGGGATGTAATAGGTCAAGTTTCTATAAACACTAGTGTTCAGGTTTTGTATGAACATACCTTTTGCTTTTGTTGAGATAAATGCATAAATGTGCAATTCTGTGTCCTCTGGTAATTACCTTTCAAATAATCTAATTAGCAATAATTTGGAGCAATTATTAATGGTGTTTTACTTTTAATTTTGGCTTCCATATATTCTTTATTAATGCATAGAAATACATTGGTTTTATGTGTTGCTAGTGATGGAACCCAATTCCTTACACATTGCTCAGCAAACAACCTACCACTGAGGTATATTCTCAGCCACATATAAAAATATTTTAATACAGATTTATTAAAGTATAATTCACATAAAATTCACAATTCAAAATGCACAATACAGCTGCAGTGGAGTATGCCTGTAATTTCAGCAACTCAGGAGGCTGAGACAGGAGGATCAGGAGTTCAAAGCCAAACTCAGCAACAGTGAGGTGCTAAGCAATTCAGTGAGACCCTGTCTCTGAATAAAATACTAAGTAGGGTTGGGGATATGGCTCAGTGGTTGAGTGTCCTGAGTTAAATACCCTGTATAAAAAAATGTACAATACACAACTATTAGTATATTCACAAATTATGCGAACACTGCCAGTATATATTTTAGAATAGTTTTGTCATCTCGAAAGGAATTCTATACCCATTAAACAGTCACTCCCCATTCCACACCCTTCCACCTCCAAAACCAAAATATGAACAGCACTAAACTAAATCACTTTTTGTCTCTATGGATTTGGTCATCCTGGGAACCTAGAAAATGAAGTCTATATTATGTGGCATTTTGTGTATTTCTTTTCTCACTTGGCACAGTGTTTTCAAGGTTCATCGATCTTGTATCATGTGCTTCATTTTCTTTCATTCTAGATCAGCACTCTGTTTGATATACCACATTTTGTTTACCCATTCATATGCCAATGGGCTAATTTTCCCACTGTTTGATTATTCGGAATAATACAACTAGCAACATCTCTGAACGTGTTTTTATGTTGCCATGATCTCTGTTTTCTTGAAAACATACCTAGATGTGGAATTGTTGAATCATATTCTAACTTCATTTTTAATTTTAGCAATACTGTGATAATGTTTTCCAAGGTGGCTATACCACCATACAATCCCACTAGTAATGTATAAGGGCTCAAATTTCTCTACATCCTTGCCAAAATGTGTCATTGTTTTCTTCAGCAGTCACTCTAATGCAGGTGAAATGGTATCTTATTATGGTTTTCATGGCTAATGAGTCCTTAGTGACTATTGAGATTGAGCACTTTGGGAAGTTCTTTTTGATGATTTGTACATCATTTGTTTGAGAAAGTTTTATTTAATTCTTTAGTTCTTTTAAAAAGTGAATTGGATTTTTAATACTACTGAATGTCATAAGCAGCATATAGTCATTTTGAGTACTTATATCCACTCAGTCTTTGTTCGGTTTTGCATTTAGTATACTCACTTTTAAGGTAATTATTGAAATGTGACTGCAAGTAGGACATTTTTTTATGATTTATTTATTTTGAAGTAGGACATTTCATTGTTGCTTTATTTTTGTGCCTACTGTTTCTCAATTTTCTGGTTCTAATTTCTTGTCTTACTGCAGGTCACTTGAACATTTTATAGGATTCTATCTTGGTAGTTTTAGAGTGTATCTCTTTCCATAGTGATACCCTTTGCTATTGCCAACATCTACTCATATTAACATGTTACCAGCTCAAGGGAATTGTTGAACTTCACTTCTGTATAGGTCTTTTAATTTCCTCAATTTAGAATGTCATTGTTTGATGTCAGACAGCATAATAATTTTTTTCTTAATCCTCAGATATGATTTCTAAAATCATGAAGGAGAATATAAGATGCAATTATAAAGTTATATACCTGTTTTTTCCTTCTTGATGGTCTGATAGCCATTATTATTTCATATTCAAAGTACTAATGTTAGTCTATACTTACCTATAGGTATGCTAGTAAGAAAGATTGTAGATTTTTGGGGGGGAGGGGCTTGACATATTTTTATTTATCTTCTTTTTTTGAAGAGTAGTTTTAAGTTCAGAGCAATCTTGAACAAAAAGAACAGAGATTTTTCCATATAACCCCTGTTCCCATATACACATGGCTGACCTGACTATCAAAATCCCCACCAGAGCAGTTTGTTATGAACAGTGGTTTTACTACATGGACGCATCATTATCATTTAAATTCCATATTTGACATTAGGATTTCATTCTTGGTATTGCATATTCTATGGTTTTCTACGAATGTCTAATGACACCATCGCCTATGATGTTTACTTTTCTATCTCATATTGAGTGGTTAAAATGTTCTCATGTGGCATAGAGCATTTCACCTTGCCTATAGAATTCTACCAACCCAAAACAATGAGATCTCATGTTGTTTCCTAACTTCATCAACAAATGATGGTGTCACCGCTCTGGAATTTGGCCTTTCTCAAAGGTATATAGGTAATGATAAATAAATATCATTATTATTTTAAATTATATATCCCTAATACATGTAGCATAGAGCATTTCATCTTCATTTTGAAGTATAGTTTTTTGGTTAAAAAGTGTACTTTTAACCTTTATTTTCTTTCACTCCTTGAAATTTATACTGCCACTTCCTCTGATCCCCATTTTTCTGAAAGAAATCCACTGTTCTAATTGCTATTTTTGTTCCTTTGGTTGTTTTCAAGATTTTTTTTTTTTTTTTTTGTCACTTGCTTGTCCAATTCATTATGAGTTTTTTTCTTTTTTTTTTTTTAAATCTAACTTGACAAACTTTTTATTAATGGTGAAACTGCGTTCCAGATAAATTAAACAACTTGCTCAAGGTTACTCAGTTAATAATACGGTTAGAGTTTTCTTGACATACATTTCTTTGATTTTATCCTATTCAAAAATTTCTCATGTTCTTTAATCTTTTATAAATTTGTGAATGTTTCAGACATTACTATTATTATTATTATTGTTATTATTATTATATATTCTTTCTTTCATTTCCATTCTCTCCTTTCCTGGAGCTGGATGATCCAAATGTCAAAAATTTTTTTTGTTCTCTCAGTATCTAGCCATTTTTAAAATCCAGTCTATTTCTCTTTGTATTGTTTACATTTGAGGATCCTATTGGTCTAAACTTACATTCACTAATTAATGCCTTTGTGAATTTTGCATTACTGTTCTCTGCAGTAAGTTTTTTATTCTTCTTAAGAATTTTTCAGTTCTTTAATTTCTTTTGTTTCCATTCTTTTATACAAGTTCTGAAATTTTTACCCTGTTGTATTCAGTTTGAGGAAATTCATATTTATTATAAATAAATTTTTGTGATTTCTTTAAATCCATGCCTGGCAATTCCAACATGTATGCGATTCATGTTGGGTCTCCACTGATTATCTTTTTTGTTGAAGTTATAATTTTTTTACTTAGTTTAAAGGTAATTTTAAAAAATTTTATCTTGAGCATTTTGTTTATGATAGGAGATCCTAGGTCTCTGTCCTTTTATTTTACCAGATAAGAACCTTGCTTAGGTTTTGTAGATGGGTCTTGCCTACCTTAAGGGCAGAAGTTCAAAATGTTATTTAGATTTTAGAGTCTTTGCATTGTTTTTTTTTTTTTCCTGCTTCTTTTATCTAGAATCACTGAAAACATTACTTCAGAAAGACCAAAAACTAGAATATTGAGTAATATGAAATGCTCTTCCAAAATAGTAGATGACTCATAATTCCTCTCATTCATCTTAGTGGAAGCCATGTATAGACATGAAGTTTTACAGGGAAGATATATAGAGAAGTTTCTTATCTAAAGGAATTGAATCCAAGTGATGCATATGAGGCCCCACTTTGTTCTTAAGTTAAACACCATACACATGATGAACTTAGATGGAAGATATAGACAAAATTATAAATGGAAACAATCTGTCATATTTCCCAAATTTTACAGGCAGGAAATTAGCAATAAAAGCACTCAACTGCAAACATGTGCTATACTTTACAAAGACGTAAGAAAGACATTAAAGATGATGCACCAAATTCAAAGGGCAGAGTCATGAGCCCAGAGGGCAGATTCCCAAATCAAAAGTATTATTTCTAGTCCTTAAAATTTAGTGGTGTTTCTATGGTTGACTTTTGAAGTGACTTGAAACCAATAACATCTTTCTTTCTCTTGTGTGTTCCTTTTCTGAATGGGATTGTCTACAACTGCCGTTCTATACCTGCATTATAGTTGTAATTTGTTTCTTGTATTTTGCATGTTTATAGAGGTGAAGAAATGTGCCTCAGAATATATCATACTCACTGTCTTACCATAGCTGATTAGATGAAGAGTTGTAACATCTGAACTGAGGAAATTTAGATAAGTTTTTTGGACTTACATTGAGGCTTTTGAAGAATTTTGAATAAAGAGAATACGCATTCATGGAATGGAAATGAATCTTTGGGTCTAAATTACTGATAGTCATAGGCAGAATAGTAAGTTCCCAATGACATTTACATGGTAAACCTCAGAACCTATGAATATTTTATATTCCAAGGGAAAAGGAAATTTCTGGATATGATTTAATTCCTTCATTGTCCAGGGAGCTCCAAAGCAATCACAAAGGTCCATCTAATCTAGTGGACATTAAGGGAGTCCAAGACAGTATGGTGGTTGCAGAGGTTGAAGTCATGTTAAAAATTAAAACAAAAACAAAAACAAAAACTAAAAATCACAGAGTTCTTCTGTCCCCTTGAATTTTGCCTTATAAGATCCATTTTACTTTTTATGACCTCCAAACTGAGATCATCAATTTGTGTTGCCATGAGCCACTGAGTGTATGATATTTTGCTACAACAGAAACAGGAAATTAATATTCAGCTCTACATTTTTGTATATCAGTATATACTTTAGAATAATGTTTTTTAAAATAGTCTGCCAGAACATATATTATGGGGGTTCATTTGATTCTATGTCAATTTAAGGAGAAAAGTTGTTCATGTAACCCTATTATATTCAATTGATATTGTGATTTTAAAATGCTATATTTATTTTTCTGTCATTTTAGTAATTTGTGATTTTTAATGACTTGTCCATTTAATCTAATTTTTCAAGTTTATGGACATACAACTGCTTACTATATTTTCTTTTATCCTTTACATTGACTTTATTGATGGCTGCTTTTTATTCACATTGATGATAATTTGGTGATAATTTGTGGTTTCTCATTATTTTTTTCTGTGGTAGTCTTTTATCAACTTCAAATATATTGAGTATGGCAATCCATGCACATGATGTATCTATATGTATGTGTAGATCATTTACATTTCTCATTAAAATTTTTTTTCAGTTTTCAGTGTAGAGGTTTTGCTTTATTGATAAACAATTCTGTGTAGGTCTCAATTTCTGCATTTCTGAAAGCAGAGAAATTGTCATCCCAGACAACATTTTCAAAAATGTTTGTATAGTGCAAAACTTTGAGAGCTTGGAATAATGTTGTAATCTATAGGCAAATGTGTTTACAATTCAATGTAATAAACTTTTTTTAACATCAGGGCAAAATTCAGGCAGGTTTACCATCTATCATAAAAGTTATAGATTCTTCAAACTTGGGGTTTTCCTCAGGCATACATTATTTAATCCGTTTTACATCATCATTAATATCTGGGCATGGGGAATTAGTTTAAATATGTATACTCTGAGTACTGCTACTGTTGAGTAACAAAGTACCTTGTCTATAACTTAATAGTTTTATACATCTCTTAACTTGTAAATATTGTAAAGTCTTAGACACTCTTTGGTTTTAAAAAATATTAGCATTTTAAGTAAATTTAATTTATTTTTGATGCTATAATAGGTTTACTTTATTTTCCAATGTTTATTTTTAGTATAAAGAAATATAATTTTGCATATTTATTTTGTGTTATACAACCTTCCATAAGTAGACATATTAGTTCTAATAATATGCAGATTCTATTAATGTTATTATAGATTTACTTTTGATTTTAATATACAAAATCATTTTGGTTATAAATAGCAATTGTACTCTTATTTTTCATCTTTCATTTCTTTTTATTTTTTGTCTCATTTGACTGACTAATGAATACAATATAATGCTGAACAAAATTGAAAAGTGTATGCAATCCTTGCCTTGTTCTCAATGTCAGGAGGATGAAATTTAATATTTCATTAGAAATTTATTTTCATAAATCTTTTTAAAAATCAGATTTAGAAAACCTCCTTTGATTCTTTTTACCATTTTATTAAAATTCATTTTTATTGTAAACAAATGGGATACATCTTGTTTCTCTGTTTGTACATGAAGTAGAGGCATACCATTTGTGTAATCATATATTAGGGAAATAGCTTTTGATTCATCCTGTTATTATTTTTTCTCCCCCCCAACCCTCCCACCCCTCTTATCCTTCTACACAGTCCCTCCTTCCTCCATTCTTGCCCCCCTCCTACAACCCATTATGTGTAATCATCCACTTATCAGCGAGATCATTCATCCCTTGGATTTTTGAGATTGGCTTATCTCACTTAGCATGATATTCTCCAATTTCAACCATTTGCCTGCAAATGCCATAATTTTATTATTTTTTAAGGCTGAGTAATATTATATTGTATATATATACCACAGTTTCTTTATCCATTCATCAATTGAAGGGCATCTAAGTTGGTTCCACAATCTAACTATTGTGAATTGAGCTGCTATGAACATTGTTGTGACTGTATCTCTGTAGTATGCTGATTTTAAGTCCTTTGGGTAAAGGCGAAGGAGTGGGATAGCTGGGTCAAATGGTGGTTCCATTCCAAGCTTTCTAAGGAATCTCCACACTGCTTTCCAGAGTGGCTGAACTAATTTGCAGCCCCACCAGGAATGTATGAGTGTATCTTTTTCTACATATCCTCATCAACATTTACTGTTGCTTGTGTTCTTGATAATCGCCATTCTAATTGGGCTGAGATGGAATCTTAGGGTAGTTTCGATTTGCATTTCTCTTATTACTAGAGATGTTGAACATTTTTTCATGTATCTGTTGATTGCTTGTACATCTTCTTCAGTGAAGTGTCTGTTCATTTCCTTAGCCCATTTGTTGATTGGATTATTTGTATTCTTCATGTAGAGTTTTTTGAGTTCTTTATAGATTCTGGAAATTAGTGCTCTATCTGAAGTATGAGTGGCAAAGATTTTCTCCCACTCTGTAGATCCTCTCTTCACATTGCTGATAGTTTCCTTTGCTGAGAGAAAGCTATTTAGTTTGAATCTATCCCAGTTGTTGATTCTTGCTTTTATTTCTTCTGCAATAGGAGTCCTGTTAAGGAAGTCTGATCCTAAGCAAACATATTGAAGATTTGACCTACTTTTTCTTCTAGAAGATGCAGGTTCTCTGGTCTGATTCCAAGGACCTTGATCCATTTTGAGTTGATTTTTGGCAGGGTGAGTGATAGGGGTTTAATTTCATTTTATTGCATATGGTTTTCCAGTTTTCCCAGCACCATTTGTTGAAGAGCCTATCTTTTCTCCATTGCATATTTTTGGACCCTTTGTCTAGTATGAGAAAATTGTATCTATTTGGGTTTCTGTCTGCGTCGTCTATTCTGTACCATTGATCTACCAGTCTATTTTTGTACCAATACCATGCCATTTTTGTTACTATTGCTCTGTAGTATAGTTGAAGATCTGGTATTGCGATACCCCCTCCTTCACTCTTCCTGCTAAGAATTGCTTTAGCTATTCTGGGTTTCTTATTCTTCCAGATGAATTTCATCATTGCTTGCTCTATTTCTGTAAGGTACGTCATTGGGATTTTAATTGGAATTGCATTGAATCTGTATAGCACTTTTGGTAATATGGCCATTTTGACAATATTAGTTCTGCTTATCCAAGAACATGGGAGATCTTTCCATCTCCTAATGTTTTCTTTAATTTCTTTCTTTAGTGTTCTGTGGTTCTTGTTGTAGAGGTCTTTCACTTCTTTTGTTAGATTGATTCCCAAGTATTTTATTTTTTTTCGATGCTATTGTGAATGGGGTAGTTTTCCTAATTTCTCTTTCTGAGGATTCATCGCTTATGTATAAAAATGCATTGGATTTATGAGCATTGATCTTATATCCTGCTACTTTACCAAATTCACTTATGAGGTCTAAAAGTTTCTGGTGGAATTTTCTGGTTACTCTAAAAATATAATCATATCATCAGCAAATAAGAATGGTTTGAGTTCTTCTTTTCCTATTTGTATCCCTTTAATTTCCTTGGTCTGTCTAATTGCTCTGGCTAGAGTTTCGAGGACAATGTTGAATAGAAGTGGTGAAAGAGGGCATCCCTGCCCTGTTCCAGTTTTTAGGGGGAGTGCTTTCAGTTTTTCACCATTTAGAATGATATTAGCCATGGGCTTAGCGTAGATGGCCTTTACAATGTTAAGGAATGTTCCCACTATCCCTATTTTTTTAGTGTTTTGAGCATGAAAGGGTGCTGTATTTTATCAAATGCTTTTTCTGCATCTATCAAAATAATCATGTGATTTTTGACTTTAAGTCTGTTGATATGGTGAATGACATTTATTGATTTCCTGATGTTGAACCAAACTTGCATCCCTGGGATAAAACCCCCTTGATCATGGTGCACTATCTTTTTAATATATTTTTTTATGCGATTTGCTAAGATTTTGTTGAGAATTTTTGCATCGATGTTCATTAAGGATATTGGTCTGAAATTTTCTTTCCTCGATGTGTCTCTGTCTGGTTTAGGTATCAGGGTCATATTGGCTTCATAGAATGAGTTTGGGAGGGTTCCCTCCTCTTCTATTTTATGGAATACTTTGAGAAGTATTGGAATGAGCTCTTCTTTAAAGGTTTTGTAGAACTCGACTGAGAACCCATCTAGTCCAGGACTTTTCTTTTTTGTTAGGCTTTTGATGACTTCTTCTATTTCATTACTTGAAATTGATCTATTTAAATTGTGTATTTCCTCCTGGTTCAGTTTAGGTAATTCATATGTCTCTAGAAACCTGTTGATGTCTTCAAGACTTTCTATTTTGTTGAAGTATAGATTTTCAAAATAGCTTCTAATTATGTTTTGTATTTCAAATGTGTCTGTTGTGGTATTTCCTTCTTCATTCTGAATTTTAGTAATTTGAGTTTTCTCTCTTTTTCTCTTCATTAGTGTGGCTAAGGGTTTATCAATTTTGTTTATTTTTTCAGAGAAACAACTATTTATTTTGTCAATTTTTCTATTGTATCGATTTCATTGATTTCAGCTCTGATTTTAACTATTTCCTGTCTTCTCCTACTTTTGGTGTTGCTCTGTTCTTCTTTTACTTGGACTTTGAGCTGTAGTGTTAGGTCATTAATTTGTTGATTTTTTCTTCTTTTATTGAATGCAGTCCATGAAATAAATTTTCCTCTAAGTACTGCTTTCATAGTGTCCCAGAGATTTTGATATGATGTTTCTTTGTTCTCATTTACCTCTAAGAATTGTTTAATTTACTTCCTGATGTCTTCTGTTATCCATTCATCATACAATAGCATATTATTTAATCTCTAAATGTTGGAGTAGTTTCTGTTTTTTTACCCTGTCATTTATTTCTAATTTCAATCCATTATGATCTGATAGAATACAAGGTGTATCTCTATCTTCTTGTACTTGATAACATTAGATTTGTGGCATAGAATATGGTCTATTTTAGAGAAGGATCCATGTGCTGCTGAAGAGAAAGTGTATTTGCTTTTTGTTGGATGGTATATTCTATAAATGTCCGTTGTCTAAATTATTGATTGTGTTATTGAGAGCTACCCTTTCTTCGTTCATTTTTTGTTTGGAAGATCTCTCCAGTGGTGAGAGAGGTGTGTTAAAATCACCTAGTATTATTGTGTTGTGGTCTATTTGATTTCTGGCATTGAGAAGAATTTGTTTGATATACATGGATGAGCCACTGTTTGGGGCATAGTTATTTATGATTGGTTTATACTTCCCTTAAGTAGTATGAAATGTCCTTCTTTATCCCTTCTGACTATCTTTGGCTTGACGTCCACATTATCGGATATGAGGATGGATACTCCAGCTCTTTTGCTGTATCCATGTACATGGTATGTTTTTTCCCATCCTTTCACCTTTAGTCTGTGGGAATCTCTTTCTATGAGATGAGTCTCTTGCAAGAAGCATATTGTTGGATTTTTATTTTTAATCCAATCTGCCAGTCTATGTCTTTTGATTGATGAGTGCAGGGCATTAACATTCAGGGTTCTTATTGTGATATAATTTGTATTCCCGATCATTGGCTATTTTTGACATGACTTGGTTTCTCCTTTATTTGGCTGTCCCTTTAGGGTAGTTCCTCCCTTTGATGATTTGCATCATTGTTTTTCATCTCTTCCTCATGGAATATTTTGCTGAGAATGTTCTGTAATGCTGGCTTTCTTTTTGTAAATTCTTTTAGCTTTTGTTTATCATGGAATGATTTTATTTCGTCATCAAATCTGAAGGTAAGTTTTGCTGGGTATAAGATTCTTGGTTGGCATCCATTTTCTTTCAGGGCTTGAAAAATGTTGTTCCAGGCCCTTCTAGTTTTTAGGGTCTGGATTGAATAATCTGCTGTTATTCATATTGGTTTCCCCTGAATGTAAGTTTATTCTTTTCTCTCTCAGTCTTTAAAATTCTGTCTTTATTTTGTATGTTAGGTATTTCCATAATAATGTGCCTTGGCGTGGGTCTGTTGTAATTTTGTGTATTTGGGGGGGTCCCATAAGCCTCTTGTACTTGATTTTCCATTTTGTTCTTCAGATTTGGGAAATTTTCTGATATTATTTCTTTGATAGATTGTTCATTCCTTTGGTTTGTTTCTCTAAGCCTTCTTCAATCCCAATAATTCTTAAATTTGGCCTTTTCATGCTATCCCATAATTCTTGTAGAATCTGTTCATCATTTCTTATCATCTTCTCTGTTTGGTCAACTTTGTTTTCAAGACAAATGTTTTTTCTTCAATATCTGAGGTTCTGTCTTCCAGGTGTTCTATCCTATTGGTTATGCTTTCTATGAAGTTTTTAATTTGGTTTATTGTTTCCTTCATTTCAAGGATTTTTGGTTTTTTTTTTTTTTCAATATCTCTCTTTATTGAAATGATCTTTTACTTCCTGTATTTGCTCTTTTTACTGTCGATTGGTGCAATCATTCAATACCTGCATTTGCCCTTTCATCTCATCCTTCAATGCCTGCATTTGCTCTTTCATCTCCTCATTTGCTTCCCTGATTGTTTTAATTATGTACATTCTGAACTCTCTTTCTGACATTTCTTCTGCCATGCTGTCGTTGGATTTTATTGCTATACCATCTAGGTTTGTTTGGGACAGTTTCTTCCCTGTTTTCTCATATTGCTCAGGTATCTACCCCTCTAGTAGTGAAACTCTGGGATATTGCAGATTTCCTCTATTGACTAATATTGTCTCTGTAGATTTCCAATAACTCACCTCTTAGCCTTCAGTAGTCTGAAGTCTTGGAGGAACTTGATAATGCGGTGCTCCACTAGGAAGCTAGCCTTCTTGGGGTGGTGGTCTTCTGTTGGGATATATTTCCTGGTGGCTCTGAGTTGGTTCTGAGTCTCTCAATACCTCCTCTTCTTGACTCCTGGGTCTTGTCAAAGGTCCTCTAGCCTCCTGTAGGTGTCTCAGGAAGGGAGCTGTCTTTCTAATGATGATGGCCATGCCCTCAGGAATAATTCAAAATGCCTGCACCAGCCTATAAAGAAGCCTCTGGCTAGCTGTGAGATGCAGGTGGGCTGGCTGGTCTGCTGGCTCACTCCACAATAGCAATAGACATTGGCGTGGTGGTCAGGCGGAGTTGCTCAGTGGTGACGTCTGTGCTTGACCTTGTGGTTGGGTGGGTTGGCTGCCAGCCGCCTAGCTCCGCAAGGCAGGTGGGTTGGGTGCCCGCCTACTACCTCCGGGGTGCAGGCGACCTGACTCACCCACCAGCTCGCTCTCCTTTGATTCTTAACTTGACAAGAGGATTCAAAAGATTTTAAATATACTCATAGTTTTTTGCTTACTGAGATGATACTATGACTCTCTTTCATTCTTTCAGCATGTCTTTTTTATATTACCAGATTTTCAAATATTATCTTTGCAATCCAGTCTTATGTCCTCCTGGATCATGACATAGAATTAATTTTAAATATTGTTGGATTACTTTACATGATATTAAGTATTTCTGTGTCTGTATGAGTTATATTGATCTATCATTGTCTTTTTCTAAATTTTTTTTCCACATTTTAATTATGACCTAATAAAATTCTTTCCCTTATATTTTTGAAAGAATTTCTACAGGACTAGAGAGATAGCTGGTTGGTAGAGTGCTTGCCTCGCAAGCATAAGGCCCTGGGTTCAATCCCCAGCACAGCAAAGAAAGAATTTCTGTAGTATGAGTATTATTTCTTTATTGTATATTAGAGTGCACTAGTAAAATCATTTAGACTGAGAGGATTCTTGGTGGAAAGGTTTAGTATTATATATTCAATTTCTTTACTTATCGGATTATTTTAATATTCTATGATTTCTTATTTCAGTTTTGCTTTTCAAGTATATAATAGATTTGTCTTTCCTTATTTTGCCATTTATTGAGAAAAATTATTCATAATATCTTTCTTTTTAATATCCATAGAATATATTTTTGTTACCTTTTTCATTTCTGATCCAAGACATCTGTTTTGTCCCTTTTTTCCTTGACCAGTTTTAATATGAGTTATCAATTCTTAGAACTTTTTCAAAGAGTGAATGTTTATTGTTGTTGATTTTTTTCATTAATTGCTTGCTTTTCTTTTTTTGGTGTACTTCAATATATTTATAATTTGCATTTACATATATATTTTGGTTAGCATAACATACTCTTCTTTGAGGTTGTGATTTAAAGAAATGTTGAAACAAGAAATTTTTGCATCTTAGATGTTTGAAATTAAGTTTAAATCTGTCCCCCTAATATTAAGCATTTCAAATCTGTTAGCCCTCAGCTCAGTGAGTCTACTAGAACTGTGGCATGCTACATATCAAGACCAGTAACATAGAAAACAATAGGGACTTTCATTTACCATGAGCGCCAGATTAAGAACAGTTGCTACACAAATATATAGTAAGATAAGATGTGATATGGGTAAATGAACCTGAGTTTAATGCGAGAAATAAATGTCATAATTGAAGCTGTATTCTTTCTAATTAACTTTGAACTTCCTGTTACTATAGTGATAAGAACTGTGTAGGCAACAATGAGGCAGTGAAGGGTTAAATTGCTTTGGCAAAATTTAGTAATTATAGATATTGATTACTTTAAAACATCATTGAGCTGACAGGATAAGAAAAGCCCACTTGTCTCACTGTTTGGTCCTTTTATTTCTCACAAGATGGATGAGTTAATAAACAGGGAGCAAGCACTCCCATAAATTCAGCATCTGTAATATTTGTCACCTTCGGAATTACTTGGATGAGAGGAACATCCTTTATGTGAATTCACAGGAGAGGATTAGCAGACTTTCCTCAGAATCTGTATTCCACACTGTGATTAATGTTATGTTGATGCTTAAAGAGGCAGCATCATTAGAAGGAAATGAGATGAGAACGAACCGTGTTTCCTGTACAATGCATCCTAACATGCTAAGTGTTTTCCTGGGGGTTACTGTTTTGCTCAG
The DNA here is from genome assembly GCF_902686445.1 of Sciurus carolinensis. NCBI lineage: Eukaryota > Metazoa > Chordata > Mammalia > Rodentia > Sciuridae > Sciurus > Sciurus carolinensis. The sequence goes on along the minus strand of NC_062218.1, from coordinate 89,655,435 downwards.
TAGCATGGCTTTCTTATTTCTTGTGTCAAGCAACATAATTTAAAAGAGTAAGAAGTTAAACTGCATATTGCACACATGGGCAAAATTTCTTCAAGTAGGAAGCCTAAATAATTGTCTACAAGTCAGAAAATAGAATTGTGGATATTTTTAATGGTAACAGAAAGGTCACCTGATCAAAACTCCTCACTTAAAAAGGGAGAAACTGAGACTTGGAGGGGAAATATGAGTCCTCCAGGATCAGAGACTTTTCAGTGGCAGAACCTCCTGTTGACTCCATTCAAATCTTACTTAGTAGAACCATAAAGGAAATATCCAGTCATTGGATAACTTATATTTTCTTCTTCATTTCATAAAAAATATTATGATTATAAATTTCTAAACTTTACTTATTCTCTGATGATGTACACTTTTGTTAAGTAAATAAATGCTCATTCTTCACATTTGGAATTGAAAATTGCCACATGTAGATATAGAGAATTCATGAGGGCTTACTTATATAAAACATGAGGTAAATTCATGAAAAATTTGATGGAAAAATTTTTAAAATAATATTCAATTGGCATGAATTTCTTTTTTTAACAATAGAGGAATCAGGATCTCATCCCTATGATTATGCCTATTTAAAGGTGGACTGGTGAAGCAGATAAGCTAAATTTTTTTTCTGTAATATTTGACACATTGTGAAGTTCTTCTTGTTCAACTGATGCATGTCTGGATCCTCCTTTTCTAACCAGATGAGTGTGAAACCAGATTTCTGGCCCCAGTGAATATGTTTTGTTGTCTTGTTTGACTTGTTATTGGCAGAATCCATTCAATAATTAGTAACCATGGTGATAAATGCAAATCATCATTAACAGAATGAAATGTTTAGGATAGTGGATATGTGAAATGGCAGGAATTTAGTACAGTCTGTTTCACTATTTTGTGATCTGAGGTTTCATTATCCTTCTTTAATGAGAGTCCCAGAGGATAAACATGTTTATTTTAGTATCTGTATAGTTGTAATTTGACTAGTCAAAATTTGTTACAAAAACAATCTAATTTCAGTTATTAGAATGTCTCATTCAATATAAGTGAGAATTCAAATTTTTGCTTAAAGATAAATATTTTTCCCATGCCCAGAATTTCTTTCCATTTTATTTGATGCTAGAAATGTGCAGTAGGGAGATGAATGGCATAGTCTACATTTTTTCCCTACATAATATTCCCTATATCCTTTCTTCAACTGGTGCTTCTGATCCTTCCAGAATCCCACAAAGGAGATCTAGAAAGAAGAGGCATCAGGAAAGGACAGGGAACTTCTTTCCTAAGCAACCAAGGAAGTATGGAGTTTGGTGAGTATTTAACTCTAGAATTTCATGTCCTCTGATTACATTTGTTAATAATGAACATGACTAAAGACAAAAAAAAAAACAAACAATTTTAAAAGGTTGAAAAATATCACTGCAGCTTAAACTGAGACAAAATATTTAAAACATCAAATTTATAGAAAGTTTTCATTGTTGATAAGCAGAGAGAAGTATGCCTCTTAGGAATCCTGCTTGGGTGGCTGAGTGGTATGTAGAAGTACAATTTGTGTCTTATATACAAAGAAAATAATCCTAGATAAAAAGCCATTTTCTAAGGAATTTTATTTTTTTGGTAATTCTCAATCCTAGAATAACAACTGTAACATGTGCTTGAAATCTCCCTAGCAACATAAATCTGTGAAAGTATTTGGAGGTTAAAAAAAAGTGTCTCTTTTATTAAATACGGAAGAAAAATCAGTGATTAAATGAAGTAAATGGACTCATGTTAAAGAATAAGAGCTAGAAAGAGCACCTCTATTACTATTGCTGAAGTGAGGAAAGGTCTTCTGTGGGTATATGATCTAGGACTTTTTCTCTGAGGCACATCTGTCCCTGGAACTCCATTTCCTTCCCATTGCCAGAGAGTTGGAGAAGAAGAGATTGAAGGCAGTGGTTGAAAATTACAGACAGGCAGATTTGGGCTTAACATAAAGGAAAACTTACTCACTAGAGAAGATTGAGAAGAGGCACTTAGGGTCGATCCTCAGTGCTACATGAAAATAAATAAATAAAATAAAGGTAGTGTGTCCATCTACAACTGAAAAAAAAATTTTAAAAAAAGCAATGAAAAGAGTAGACTTCAATCAAAACAGCTGCTGTTTAGGACATGTGTTCCTTAGAGAAATGACAAACACACAGGGTATTTTATAAGGAAATGTCTTTAAACACCATATTTGTGTTATATTTGGCACATTAATATTTTATTTCTACTATTGTTAATTTTTTTATAAAAATAACTTGTATCTTATTTTTTTTAAATCTTGATTTCAAACTGTGTTTTATCTATGAACTTTAGGCATTGGTATGTCAGTAATATCTTTCTATTACATATTAAAATAAACTGATAGCTATAAAATTTTAAATATCCATCTGTGTATCTCCTCTCATACACTGACCCTGAGAAACAGTATTCTAGCTTGGAAAACATGACCATTTAGCTTCCTTCCAGTAACAGGATTTCATGGTTTCCTACATTTTGCATTACATATGCATTTTTATTTGTACATTTTATGTATTCATACTTTCATATTTATGAGCATAATTATGTATGGCATATGTGATATTGGTTATTAATTTTTAGGTCTGAACATGGTTGCCACTGTAACAGTACTTGGTAATAAAAATGTATCTATTTCCTCTTATATATGCTGGTATAAAACTGCTTGGCAGCACTTCACTGCTTTATAAATTAAGCCCAATGGGCATTTCTGTTTTAAGCAATGTCTTCATGTAGTAAGATATATTATAGACCAAGTTTGTTAACCTTTAAGAAAATAAATTTGCCTACCAATAGTTGCACACGTTTTCCATGGCTTACTGAGCCTTCAAAGAAAACAGACTGCCTCTCACCTTTTCAACCCCATCAACTCTCTTTCTCACTTCCACAATATGTTACAGATATGCAGGTGTTCTCTGAGTTGTTCTAAACTTCTATATTCTTATCACATGTATTTCCATTTGTTGAGCTACATCTTCCTTCTCCATTTTTTGGTACAATTTCCACTCATTTCGTAGATATTACAGCCAAGAACTTCTCAGGCTATCTTTTCTAAGTCCTCAAGTTAGCATTGGTTTTTGCTATGAAATAGCAAATCTTGCTGTACTTCCCTTTTGGTATAAGTAACTTAAGTACAATTAATTATTTATTCAGTATCTAACCCTGCCCCTGAGTGTTTCATTGACTTTATTCTGGTTTGTGATTTTATGAACTTAAACATATGTATGGATTTGCATACCACCATCATAATTAAGATACTGAAAATAGTTTTAAGTCCAAAGAACCCCTTCCTGTTACTGTTTTTATAATCACATCCCCCAAATCCCTAACTATTAGCACAACTGTTCTCTCATTGCCACTGTAATTCTATTTCAGAATTCTATCTAAATGGAATAATACAGTACATAAACTTTTGAGACTATATTCTTTCACTCAGAATAATGCCTTTCAGATTCATGCATACTCTTGCATACATCAGTTCATTTTTTTTGTTGTTGTTTTTTTGTTTTGTTTTGTTTTTGTACCAGGGATTGAACCCAGAGGTTCTTTCTTAACTACTGATCCATATCCCCAGCTCCTCTTATTTTTTATTTTGAGACAGGGTCTTGCTAAGTTGCTTAAGGGTTCACCAGATTGCTAAGGATAGTTTTGAACTTGTGATCCTCCTTTCTCAGTCTTTCAGGTCACTGGGATTACAGACATGCACCACCTTCCCTGACTAGTTCATTCTGTTTTTAATGGTTCAGTAGTATTGCATAGTATGATAGTGTGTAGAACCACAATTTGCTTATGCATTTGCTTATTGAAGACCCATGTGGTTGGTTGTTTCAAGGTTCTGGTGATTGATTATAAAGTTGCCATAAACATTCATGTGCAGTATTTTTCTTTTTTCTAGTACATATTTCACCAAATACCCAGAAGTGGGATTCTGGGTCATATGTACAATGTGCATTTAACTTTACAAGAAACTGCCAAGTGATTTTCCAGACTGGCTATTCCACATTGCATTCCTACCAGCAAAGTAGGAAAGGTTTTTCCTTTACAACCTCTCAACCTCTTTGTATCATCAGTATTTTTAAATTTTAATCATTCTAATAATATCTTAATGTTGCTTTCTTTGACATTTCCTGCTCTATAATGATGTCAAACATTTTTTCACATGCTTATTTGACAACCATATATCCTATTTAACAAAGTACATGTTAAAGTTTTTCCTTGTTAAATTGGGTTGTTTGTGCTCTTATTGTTGAGTTTTGGGGAATTCTTTAGTAAGTTTGATTAAACATCCTTTGCTAGATGTATGGTTTACAAATATCACTCTATAGATTTATTGCTTTATTTTCTTGTCATATCTCTGATGGAGCAATATTTTGAAATTATTAACAAACTTTTTAGTTTACAATAGTTTTAAATTTATTCAATAAATTGTAAAGAGTATGGAATCTTCAGAAAACCAGCACACTATTTCCCCTGTTGACGTATTTTATTAGAACTTGTCAAAATTAAAGAGCCAATATAGATTTACTAAAAGTTCATTCATTATTCATATTTCGTTGGTTTTTCTGTGATTTTTTTTTTCTTTTCTTTTTTTTTTTTTTTGGTCATCCAGGATTTCACCAAAGATCATCATGTTACACTTAGCCATTATTTCTCTATAGGCTTCACTGGCTGTGACAGTTTCTTAAAGGTTTGCTATTTTTGATGACTTTGGAAGTTTTGAGGAATAGGTATTTGAAAAAATACCCTATTCTGTAGAAATGGTAGAATGGGATGATTGTTTTCTGAGAGGAAGACTACAAAGTGCCATTTTCACCATATTGTAAGGGTACGTATCATCAATGGGAGTGATCACATTAACAATGTGCACATCCATATGAACCATCTGACTGAGGTAGTGTTGGTCTTGTTTATCTCATGTAAAGTGTTTTTTCCTCTTTTCATACTGCGTCTTTTGGAGGAAATATCAACTATATTCAGCCATAATTAAAGAATGAGTAGATTTTTCTTTACTCCATGAGGGCAGAATAACTACATAAATTGTTTGGAGTTTTATTTTATGTTTTAAATTTTTTTGTATTTATAGATGGACAGCAAACTTTTATTTTATTTATTTATTTTTATGTGGTGCTAATGATCGAACTAAGTGCCTTGTAAGTGCCAGGCAAGCGCTCTGTCACTGAGCCACCACCCCACACCCTGGAGTTTTATTTTTATGTGAAGTATTTGTCTATGCTTATTTATGTATTTATTTATGTAATATATATTTATGTCATTGAGAACTCATTGGAATTTATTTTATATCTTGAACTATAGACCAACATTTTTTTAAAAAAAATCAATATATGACTTGAATTGATTGAGTTTTGACCAGTGGAATTTCTTCCAGTTGACTCCTATGTCCTTTGGTCATATCCCTATCACTACTCACTGCTTGATTGCTTTAGCACTTCCTTATTTTGGCACCATGAGATTGTGCATATTCTGTGCCAGTCTGATAATCAAATGTTTCCCTAGAATCTTTTATTCTTTTTGTAGGATAAAGAATTTGAAACTAAGGTCTTTCCTGCTTGTTGTGCTTATTTCTAGTAGAATGCCTTTAAATCTGTGTGTTTCCATTTGACAGAGCAATGAAATGCTATTGTGCGTATATACAAATATTTATAATTCTGATGTGCTACCATCTGCCATTATGAAAAGATAAGTGAATTCATCCTTATGTTTCTGAATCTAATCCATTATCACATTGATCACTCTAATCTCACTTGTTTATCTGCCATACTCCACTAAGGAGAGATCAAGCTCCCACCAATTGCCATATACTTATCCAACAGGTCAATTCCATTATACATGTGTGATGGTTTAAGCATTGTTGAATTATTAAAATGAAACTCCATGGGACACAAATCATCTAATGGTTTGCCTATCTGAGGTTCTTATTGACTACTTTTGCAGAATTTTGTCCCGCCCTCTTCAGTGAAGTTGTCAAATACATTTGTAATTCAATTAGATATTTTTGTCATGTGCTGCATTAGATCCTGACTCCCCTTACAATGAAAATTAATTTTTGTTTTTAATTTGTCCTGCAAAGTTCTATGGTTGTTGACAACTGCAGTGTTAGTATCTTTCATTGTACTGTCATACAAACTACTTTCACTGTTTTAAAACATCCCCCATATTTTACCCCAAGATTCCTGAAAACCACTGAAACCCTTTCCAGTTTTACCTTTTTCATAATATTATATTAATGGTATTGCATAGTATATACCATTTCAGACTGGCCTCTTTTTCTTAGCAATATACATTTCAAATTTATTTATGGCTGTGCTTGGTTTGACAGCTCATTTTACATAGTATTTCATTATATAAATGTTCCATGCTTTCATTGTACATGAGGCTATTGAAGGACATCTTGGTTGCTTTAAGATTTTGGCAATTATGAATACAACATCTATAAACATTTACAAGCTTTTTTTTGTTAATGTAAGATTATTTATCAATCAAGAAAATGCTTATAAGTGCACAATTAATAGAGTATATGTAAGGCTGTGATTAGCCCTGCAAGATAAACTTGCCAATTGTCATTTAAGTGTCTGAAATTTTGCATTTCTACCAAAATGAATGAGAATTCTTACCACTCTACATCTTTATTAGCTTTTGGTTTAAAAAAAAAATCTTGGCAAAAGGAGGTAGCAGTTCTAATTGGTACATATTCATATCTCATTGTCATATGTCTGTAATGATAAATGATAGCCCATACCTTAACATCCTTTTTGTCATATTTATATTCTACTTTAAATTTTTATCATGGTCAATGTACACATTTTTTTTTACTTATAACTCCAGAACATTTTAATTCTAAAGAACCTTAATAAACAAAAACTCCAGTTTCCAAATGTCCATCAAAATGGGAATGAATAATCAGTTCCATTAGTACTCACAAGAAAACTAAAGGAAAAAGGTGAGAGGAGATAAAGTTTGATGACTATTCTTCAAAATGATAAAATACTGTTTTTACAAATAACTCAACATCAATTAATGATATGAATAGACAGAAGGAAAATAACTGTACATATTTGCCTTAAATACAGTATTGGGTAATGCATGCCAGTTGAACTGTTTAGGAATGGCTTGCTAAAATATTAAAAAAACGAAAGACTTCATCCTGTCATAGACTGCCACTTTTGTGGAACATTCAGTGCACATGACTGGGTGATAGATTTCTTCCACTTCTGTCTCTGCCTGCTCTGCAGAATCTTCATGGTTAGACCTCATCTTCTTATAACCCTGCCTTTTCTTCCTGGTCTCTGAGTTTTTGTGTCTTAGAACCTCCTCTTTGTTGACACAACAATTCATGAAAAACATCACTCTATATTGAGTTTTGTAGGATTCATGCCTTTGGCAATCAAGACACAATGTGGTCATGCAAGCAGGGAAATTCAAGACTGCATCACTATTTGGAACAGGATGTTGTTGACATGGCGTCTGTAGTCCAAAACCATGATAACCCCTTCTCTGTGCATCAACCCAGGCCTGGTCTCTGTTATCTTTTTCAGGATCATATAGTAATTCATCATTTGTTGGAATCCATGTCACTTCTTCTTTTTCTTCTTGGTCACATGTGCTGCTTTGTCTTCATCCTCAGAATCTGAATCAAAAAATATATCATCGTAATACTTTGCTGGAGCTATTCAACTTTATCATTTCTTGAAGAAGACCCTGTTCCTAGAGAAGATAATTTGTTCTCCATTTTTTTATGGTAGAATTCAATTCAGCTTCCATTTCTTTTTCAAATTCATCTTCACTAGATGACTCACTTTCTCCACTAAGACATTCTCTGATGAGTTTTCATTTTTGGTCAGGAGTTCCATGTAAAAGTACATCCACTTCATCTTCAGAGTGGCTCAAAGCTGGCTCCTTGTCCCTAGGCTCTTCAACAGCATAGGGGTCCTAGTCATCCTGCAGCCGGTTCATGGCGGCCTAGAGCTGCCTACACCATCCACTGCCTGTTAGCAGTGTCTGTTCACTCCACGGGTCCCTTCCTTAAAGTCTCAATGTACACATTTTTAAGAGTACTTTTGTCATCATTTCTAAGAATTCTTTCTTTAAACCAGGTTATAAAGATTTTCTCTAATGTTTTCTTCTAAATTTTGTGTGGTTGTATGTTTTCAAAATAGATTTGTAAGGCAAGTACCAAAATATTTTCATATAGAGTCTCTGTTGCATATTTTAGTTTTTCTTCTCTTTTTATAAGAACCATTTATCAAAAAGATTGTCCTTTTCCATCAAATTTTCTTGACATTTTATTAAAAATCTAATGGCCATATTTGTGCTTGGGGTCTTTTCTGGAATCCTTATTTCATTCCATCTCTCAATGTGTCTCACCCTTTGCCAATCCCATAGTCTCTTATGATAAATTTAAAATAGGACTCAATATTGAATAGTTATTGAAGCATTCTTAAAACAATATTGAATGATTCCTTAAACATTACTTTTTGTTTCTGAGGTGGTTTGGTTGCTTAAAATTCTTTTATTTTTACTTGTAACTAGTGGAATCAGCTTATCTATGTCTATAAAAGTCCTGAGATATTAGTAGAAATTGTATTAAAGTATAGATTGACATTTAGAGTACTGATATAATTGCTATATAGAATATTTTATGCATACAACAAGATTGCTATATTTAGTCTTTTAAGTCTTGAAGGTAGTGCAACTGGACTTCATCTCCAACTTAACCCAATTGCCCTGAAAGCAGAACCTCAGTCAGGGATTATTTGTCTTTTGGAATATGATTTGGAAATATGATTCCAGGAGAAAAGAACATAAAAATAGGTGGTTAAGTATAGCAATAAACAGAACTGATATAAAAATGTGATTATTGACTTGATTTCCCTCTAGACAATTTACAATCTATCCTTGTAGAGGTTTTCAGGATCTTTATGATACACAGCTTAGGATTGTATGCCCAGGGGTAAGAAGAGAAGCACATATTCAGTATTCTTGCTCTTGTTGGCTGAAGATGAACCTAGGGGCATTAATTTTTCCACACTTCCAGGTTGCATATATATTGTGATGCTACAACTTCAGTCAGATATATCATTCAGGTGTGTCTTGTACCACAGAAGAGGGATCTAGAAATATATATAAGAGTCCCAAGGTGAGATCCTGCACATACAACAGCAATCTGAAGCCCATAAAACCCCGTATGAACTATTTGTTGAGGTAGTGATTGGTGTGAAAAGTGGGGAAGATAGATTTTGACATTATGCATGAGAGGTGTGCTCTTCTTGGTCAACACTATCTTCTCAACTCATAAATCTGTTTAGATTCTCTTATATATTGTTCTTTATTTTTATAGTCACAATTCAATTCCTGTTATTATTTCTTATTTGATTTCTCAACAACCCACACCTATTATATCTACTTTTAGTTTTACCTTTAAGTTCATCTTCCTTAAGAGAAAATTCAAAGACATATTTGATAGTGAGAGAGACACTTAAGCATTATGAAATATGTGACATTGAAAAAAAATTTGACTTGGGTTTCAATTTATTTTCTACTACCTCTGTGCTTTGTGATTTTAAGCAAATTTTGAACTTTGAGCAGCATCTACATTGTGTGGAAATATTTACCAAAACTAAGGTCATTACAAACATTTCATAAAGCAATGAGTATCAATATTATTTTGAGTTCTTACTGTGAAACACACACTAAAATAAGTGTTTGATATGCATATCACAGTTTCCTCATAAGGTAGAGATATTTGGTGAATATGTAAACAGGCATTGAAATTGAGTCATTACTCAAGTTCACACAGTTAACAAGTAAACATGTTAGTAAGTAAAACAGGCATTTTGACTAAGTCCATGCTCTTTAAAATCACAATGGTCAATTTCAAACTGAAAAAGTGGTAAGATCTAGGATTGGAATCCACATTTTTTGATTATGTGATATTCTTTTCTAAAAGACATAAGATGGAGATATCACTAGTGCATTGTCCAAATTATACATGATTAAACATAAGTGGCTGTACTGTTATTTCTGTAGCCATTATTAATTCTGTTTTCTTATTTAATATATTCTTTGGACTCCTATCATAAATCACATTCTTTGGCATGTTAATCAAGAAACTATAATTTGACTTTGGTTTTATATTCAGACTTGCCTCAATGATTGCCTTCCCCCAACCCCGCCCACACGCTGACACACCTGGAGCTAGACCAATAGAGCTATACATCCCTTAACAACAGAAATACCTGAGAATTGCATTTTAGGTCCTTTCATCATTGTATGAGCATCATAGAGTGCACTCACACAAGCTTAGATGATAAAGGCCTGACACGGCCTCTATATGTAATCGAGAAATGCAGTAAAAACAAGATGTAGGAGGCTGCTGCCAGTGTAACATGGCATACTATTTTACAAGAGACTTTTCTAACATAAGTACAAGTGTGTACTCCAATATAAAGAGTATACTATAATAACCACACCAACCATGAACACAGTCATTTATTACCATAAAATATTATGTGCTTTAAATAATTACATTATACTTTTTATATGACAGGGAATCCAGTAAGTTTGTTTGCACCAGCCTCACCACAAACATGTGAATAATGAGTTGAACTATGATGTTATGATGGCTATGATGTCATTGGGTCACAGAGCAATTTCAATGCCTTTATAATTTTAAGGAATCATAGTACTTTAATTAGTCCGTTGTTGACAGAAACATTATTATCTGATCTATGACTATTTTCTTATTTTTGTCCCAGAACATGCCAGGCTCTTTCACTGTTCTTGGCACAAGTGCTATTGTTTTTTGGGGGAGGTCTGGAATTCCTCATGATCCTTTGGAGAATTGAGTAATGCCTAATGTTCATATAATATTCTTGTGAAATGCGGATTCCATCAGGGACTCTTCCTGAACCTTCACTCTCACCTTGTTTCCATATTCCATCCTCATAGTATATATCACACTGTACTACATTTGCTCACAGGGTCAATTACTCTTTCAGGCAATAAGCATTCAAAGGTCAAAAAGCACATTTTCCATGTACATTTTTCTATGGTGAGGACATCATATATGACACATTAAAAAAGCAAAATAAATCATCATGGAATATATGAACCAATAGGGTGATATAATGATGCATAAACTAGACAAAATTTGACTCTTTATTTGAAAAATCTCAAATGGGAAAAAAAAAGCTAAAGAAATCATACCCCATATTCAACTTATTCTCAGTGCTTTTGTTTCTGACAGAGTTTAAATAAATTAGAAATTTTACAAAATTACCGTGATTACTCATTTTATGATAATAAAACAATAACCATACAGGTTTGTCTTAAACTTGAGTACCCAAGGTCTATGAAGGCTTGTGTGAAATCTATTTTTGTCTCAATACACACAAAAAGATATTTTATTGAAATACTGATTTCATGTCTACACTTTAAGTGTTTTGGGGGAAGTACTATATGTACACACATTCACAAATATCCACATTTAATTTCATTATTTCTTCATCCCTTTAACATATCAGTCATAGTCTCATTTGAAATAAATCAGTACTACTATCTACAGAAAAAAGATTACAGAATTCAAAGGGCAAAATTTTGCATAATTACTTAAATTATGAATTGGTCAAAAGTGAAACCAACCTGGGAGATATCTTCAGCTATTTCTTAGAAATGCAAGACATATTAGTATGAAATATCATTAAAGCTAACAGGGACCAATGTTAGTAAATATGCTAATTGTATTTCAATGACTTTAGAAAATAACTACATTTGGCCCTAAAATTCAAAATGAATTAATTTAAAAGACTGCCATCATTAATACAAATATGTAGATCACTATTTCTCTAAACTTTGTGTTAAAATTCTCCATGAAACAGTGGATTAATAATTAAACCTCAATATGTCACCATGGGCATATACTTTCAGTGCTAAATGAGAGCAGGTACATTTCCTCTGGTATGTAGAGTGGTTGCCTATGTGACTGAAACCCTTCTGTAAGAGATCATTGTCAGTCATCACATTTAAGTACATTGTTAAACCTAAAAATGATATTTCCAGCTCTTTTACAGTTCTGATCTCTGAGTGAATTAGTTTGTACTAATCATTAACCCAGTTGCATATGTTTATATTATTTTATTTCCGTAAGAGTTAAGAATATATATGAAAATGCAAAACTGTGTTGCTAAAGAAGAGATAGGGAATTAATTTTATAACTTATAGTAATGAGTTCTGAAAATTAATTTAAATGTGATAAAATAAATTACTTCCAAATGTCTTTAGTAATTGTAGTATCACTAAATCTCTTATACAAGTTATAATAATGACATAACTAATGTATGCAATATTTACATTTTCAGATAAAATTTTATTTTAATTCTTTAACAACTTCTTAGAAAATTTATCACTAACAAAATTGAGTTAACAAATTATTGCAATTTCTTCTGCACTTTCATAGAAAAGAAACCTGGGACAAGTGCTTGGTCTTGTTAAATTCTTACTTTACTGAGTAATTTTTTCCTTTCAAATGTATAATAAGAAATTATATTACAGAAGTGTAATTTTCACATTTAAATCAGTGATTTAATTTTGAATTTTTTTCCTATTTACTATGTAAAATTCATTCCCCATGTAAAGTAATGTATAAAAATATTTTAAATTGTAATCATTATTAATTCAGAATTAAAATATACTTCTAGTATGATATTCAATTCTTATTTATAACAAGCATTTGGTAATGCACAGATTATGATCTATTTAATTATAAATTTGGTTTGTTCCACTCATGGATGTTTGACTTGGCAGAGTGAAGTTGTTTCATGTCAGAACTAATAAAAGGTGATTTGGATGACTTCTGAAACATTTATATATTTGCTTAGACAATTGAAAAATCAAACTACATAATAGATTATGCAAATACAGATTATGCAAATATAATTATATAAAACTATAGATTTTTTTAATTGATTTTCCAAAATATGAATTAAACAAATGAGAATGCATTAGATATGAGGACACATGATTCATGAACATAGTTTTACTAAATAATTGACTCAAAAGTTCAAATTTGTAGATGGAATTGTATAAAAACTTGATATTCAGTAAAACAAATCTTACTAATAATATGGAAGTCCATTTTGGTTGAAAGTGCTTAATTTACTCCTGGAAAAATATTCTACTTGTGATTAAACACACAGACATAGGCACACAAACACACACACACACACACACACACTCCTAATATGTTCCCCTGTATGTGACAGATTACATTTAGAGATTGAAAATAAAGTGACATGTATATTGTTGTAATCATGATGATTCCAGTTTGCCTAAGAATGTCTCTCCTCTATAGAGTTTCACTTTGATTATAAAATAAAGAACTTCAGTTTTGATTACATCTTTGAATATGTCGCAAAATTACTGATTCACTGAGGAGGAATTGAAATATATGGTCAGACTCTCAGTGATACTGCTTCTGCCCTTGCCATTGTCTGTATACCATGGTTCTTAGGATTTGCTTCTTTAAGCAGGTACTGTTAAATGCAGGAAGTCATTCTACATTCGTCTTCTATCCTCATTAGTGAGTTCTTATTCACTAATAGAAACTGTTATCTCTGATTCCTATTCTGGTGATCAGCAACATTTTACATTAGTAAGACCAGAGGAAGACCTTGTCTTTAACACTTTCATTATCAGAGGTGCACCATACTGAAGCCAGCTTACATTCCAACTCTTTTTTCACAGAGCTCATTCAGTTTGCATTCAAAAGTGTACATTATTTTTATTAAAATCATATCATTGGTACTGAATGAGGAGTCCTAAATGCTATTCAGAGACCTCTATAAATGATGAACTCATGCCAAGAACTGCAAGCCCTCTTAATTATTGAAGACTTTCTCTTTGGGGTCTTTTGGTTTCTCTTCCATGAATTATCCTTGCTCAGATTCCAGAAATTCTAAATAATATTATTTCACACTTAAAAGCTTGGAGTCCTAATTATTTTCTTACAAGCGTAATCCTTGGCTAGAGCCATCTTATCTCGCTGTTCAACTAAAATATTCCTGTGGGTATGGGGAAACGGTTTTATCTATCTACTGTCCTTACATAACAATGTCCAGCCCACTTCCTGAACACAGAAGGCTTCCCTCATACCTGCTCTAGAATGGATAGTCAACTACCATGATTCAAACATATGCCTTAGAGGGGAAAAGAAAGTTTTTCCTTACCCATCATGACTGAGGTTCTATAACAAAAGATAAAAGCATGCGCATTTCTGTAATCTAAATTTTATGTGATTTTGAGCACCTTCACCCAGGAAATTAAGCACCAAAGAAACTAGGGCCTCTCTGTATTGTCATGTTTATGGTTGATAAAGAAAGGACAGTTATGGAGAAGTGCAACTGGACAGAGGGAGAGTAATGTAATGGAGTAAACTGAAGAACCATTTCCTCAGGTTCTTCTCTATGTTCCTATGTCTTCAGAGACAAATATGTTCCCGCTCCTTCCCTGTTATTGGGAGAAAACCTCTTGAGTGAGGGTCTTGTGACCTACTTCAGAGAAAGAAAGGAGTAGGGAAAGTGACCTTCCCAGGTTTTCTGACCTGCCTCAGGGGGAAGGGGAAGGGAATGGTGAGAGTGGCTATAGTTTTCTCCTGTTATCTGAAATGTTAAGGTGCAATATGTTGGAGTCATGTCCTGTACCTAATCAGACAAATAAATAAAAAGGGGTATTTTAAATATGTCTACAAGAATTGTACAGAAGTTTGATTTTTCTCTTTCTCTCTGAATGTTCAATAATTTAAATCTATGAAATAAACTGACAACAAAGATTAACAGTAAAATCATGGAAACTTATTATGTTCAGAAACATGGGAATCATACACAAAGTACACGACTTAAAGAAGGGGCCCGTTGGTTGACACTTAAATTCCATTTTTACCTCCAGACAGAAATGGGGGTTTGGTCCTGTGGAGGGGCGGAAGTGACAATGTGAGTAATGCAACATTCCACAAAGAATATAAAAGTGTTCTTATTAGCAAATAAATAATTATAATTTTAAAATTAGCAAAGTTCTGCTTAACTAGAAATCTTTTATTTATTTATCTTTACCTAAATATGAGTGATCACTATGGGTATTTGCATACCTTTGCTTGAAGTTGGTAGCTTTTACTTTGTTTTATAGGTGAGAAATGGCAACACAATAAAACTGGAAAGTACAGCAATATGACCCCAACAATAATGAGTTTCAAAAGTTTCACAGGTACTTGTGCTGGTAGATGGGGAGACAGTATGAGGTAAAAAATATAAATGTTCTTAGAATTTTTTGCTCCTTCCAGGAAACAAATTAAATCAATCAGGAATTTTCCCAATTGATTAAAATTAGGGAATATCTTTACAATTTACCCATGATAAATTCAAGTTTTATTAAGTAAATATAACACCTTACCTTTTCTAAAATATACTGTTAACTACATTGATTACCTATTTGATATACACTATGATCAATTCATAACCAAACTATCTTTTAATATGTAGAGTAGGAAACAAAATAAATATGATCTAACACAATTATACTTGAGATATGTAGAACAGGTTATAGCATGAACTCATTTTGTTAAATAGATAATTTACATTTTGAATCAAAATTATTTCTTTAGTGGTGAGGATGAGGAATGGAACAGGCCAAATTAAATTTTTGAAATAAAGTCAGATTATATTTCACAACATCAGACAAGAAGAGATAGATATGAGAATTTTTTTTTTTTTTTTGCTACTCTGGCATTTAAACCCAGCATTGGCCTTTTAAAATGCTAAAATGCCAGAGTATTATGTTGACTCAGTTGCTTTTCTGGACTCAGTTGCGTAGAGAGGGTGGAAGTCTTAATGGGAACCTACCAAAGTCATAATTCACAACTCGCTTTCTCAGCAGACTGTCAAGGTGGGAAGCATAGACGTGGAAAACAAGTTTGTCCTGTCATCATCAAAAAAGAAAGTTTTAGATGCTGAACCTGAGGCTTTTGCACTCCACACATTACTTCAAGCAGTTCTGGTGACCTTTTGATCTGTCACAACTAATAACAACTTTTCTTGTTAAATGGTTTGGCCTGGAACTTTTGGAAGAAATGATGCACTAGAACCAAAGATAATAGTGTTCATGTTTTCATCTCAACTTCAAGGAGAGATAGGTCGAAAAAAGTAGATATTTGCTACATCAGAAATGAGTAAACTAAAAAAAAAAAAACATTTAATACACTTAAATATTTGACAATGTCAAACAGAAAAAATTATCATCAGTTTCTTAAGAACTCTTAAGTAAAGCAAAGAATACCCCTGTATACTGACCTGTTTTATTTTGATACAGCAACTTTCAACCACCGATCTCTGGAATCTGTGAGATCTTAAAAATCCCTCACTGCTCTAGTGGCTAGTAGTTAAATACTAGGTAAAGTTTATTAACTCCTTCGAAAGAGGATTGGAAACATTTTTAGGGTTGCATTGCTTCTGAAGGAGGCAAGATGGAAAAAGTTTGGAGGAAGGTGGTCTGCCTTCATATACATTTCTTAATACACATTCTATTTCCATTAGAGAGAAATAAAGAGTAGACCATATGAATTCACATGGGATTTTCTGTTACATACAGCAAAGTTTTGGCAGTGTTATTCAATATAGGAAAATGTTACTGTAAGAATGGATTAGAAGGATAATGATTGGAAAACAAAAACACTTAGGATGAACAAAGTGTTCTCACCTACACAACATGTTGCTAAACTAAATCCCCTGAGACTGAAGATTCTCTGAGGTGAACTGGCTTATTGAGTTATTTCAGATGCTGGCCAGAAAAGCCCAGATCCTGGGTCAAGTTGTCAAAAGTATCAGCAACAAAGTTAGATAGCAGTTGGAAATATGTCCACAGGACCAAAAAGTCAAAATCATTTTTCCCAATGAAAATTAGAGGAAGGAAAACAAATTGTTTACATGGCACCTACATTGCCCACAGATAAGAGGAACAGAATAACAGAATGAAGGAAACTTTGGGAAAGAAAATTCATAAGAAAAAATACTTGTTTCTGAATTGGTTAGGGTTAATATTCTAAAATGTTCATTCACATTGTGGCACCTCCATGGCCCCATGATTTGAGGTTTTGAGTCAAGTTGTCCATGTACATTCAGGCATGTGAAGTAACCTTTTATAATTTTACCCAAAGATGTTAGATGAGATTAAATATGTTCTCTCTCTCTTCCTCTCTCTTTCTCTCTCTCTCTCTCTCTCTGTCTCTCTCTGTCTGTCTCTCTGTCTCTCTCTCCCTCCTTGTCTCCTCTTCATTCTCTGATCCTTGTAATTATCTTCAGAACATCTCAGAATTTTTCTATTTTTAGTGTTGTTCTACCATTCTATAATTATCTTTTGTAGAACTAGCACTCAGCATGCAAACACAAAAATATAGGACACATGAAGGTTTCTTTCAGTTCAAATAAGAGTGATCTTCAAGGACTTAGAATAATTTCCTTCTTATTTGGTAACTGTTTACTTTGCAGTTAAATCCTAACTTCAAAAAGTAGAAATAGAAGGAATTTGTGTTGGTAATAAAAACCTTCATGTTAAGGTTATAAATAGTTTATTTTCCTTACCAAATGTGATTATTAATTTTAGTTTTAAACTTACTTATGAAAACATCACAGGTCTTCATGTTGAGTCTATTGAATACTAGAGTTCATCTTATTAGAATACTGGCTAAGACCATTCTTAACATTTTGACCTTATACTTGCTAATGGGATATAAATTCAGTAAATAATGAAGAAGTGTTGCTATTGATTCATACTATTAATTATACATAAAGTTAATGTGCTTATCATGATTTGGTTCAGAAATGTCCAACAAAATCTTGTCTGTTGTCCTTAATACAGTAACGTTCTGAGGTGGGGTTTTGAGAAATAACTTAATCATGAGGGTTTTGATCTCATCAATGGATTAATTCATTGATGGATTCATAATTAAATGGACTCTTGGAAAGTAGTGGAAACTGTAGGAGGTGGAGTCTCTTTGGAAAAAGTAGGTCACTGGGAGCATTTCCTGGAATGATGTATCTTGTCTTTGGCCTCCTCTTCTTGCTCTCTCTACTTCCCAGATACCATGAGGTAAGCAGCTTTGCCCACTCTACTGTGATATTCTGCCTCACTGCAGCCCCAGAATCAATGTAGCCAAGTGCCCATAGGCAGAAACCTCTGAAACTATGAGACAAAGAATCTCTTTCTTCCTTTAAATTGTTTTTCTCAGGTATTTTGTCACAGTGACAGAAAGTTGACTAACAAAATGTTAGTCAACTAACAGAATATGTCTTTGTATACATTATTATTATAAAATATAAAATTTCAGACTAAATTCATCTAAAAAGTGTGATTTCATCAGAATCTGTTCTGAATCTTCTAAAGATTCAAAGGATGGTAAATTCAGCAAATAGGTTGTGGAAAGTTTTGTATTAATATCCAATATGTATTGAAGGTAATCACTAAAGAGTTTGAATTATCCATAAGGCAATAAAAATAGATATAATAGAAATAACTGAAAATTAAAATTGGAATAAAACAAACTGAAAATTAATTCTAAATTAGTGAATTAATAAGGTTTAGTTACTTCGTAAGTTGAATTTTGACTTGAATTTTAACCCTAAAATAGTATAATAAAAATTTTAAATTGGATCTTTAAAATATTTCTTATCTATGTCTTAAAAATTAATTTTTTTTCTGTTGAGTTGAATGATACTGATTACATAGTTGGAAAATTTTACTATAGTGATCTCATTTTGTCCTGATAATTGTAATTTTAACAGTAATGCTTTTCATGATATTTATAATAGAAGTTAACATAATTATGATTTTTTAACTTTCCAAAGTAAAAAGACTGATTTTAAAACAATTTTAAATCACTTAAACTTGTCAGTCTTTGTTGTTATGCACACCTTTATTTGTAATGCAATTTAAAAAAAAATTATTCTCTTCCCTAAAAGCATTTTGTGTGTTTGTCATTGTATACTTTGCCTGTATACTTGATTTTGTGTATAAAACTAGATCTGTCCAAATTAGATCTGGTTTTACTGCTCTTGTGCTTTCATGACGCTTTGGATGTAATTGGGAAAGAACAGGAATGAGAGAGAGAGAGAGGCAGTTTGTGAAAATTGATGCAGATGTCATGTATGCCAGATTTCCAAATGTAGAAAGAAATAAATTGTTGAAAGTTCAGGAAAAAAAAATATGATAGACTAATGCTTGACTATTCATTAGGGAATACAGAATGTCTGATCATTGCAAAAGTCAAATGAATGCCAAACCACCTGATTGTACACTGGAAGTGATCTGGTACCTAAGGGAGAAAGGGAGTCTACATAAATTAGGTTCTGTTTCTCACTGTTCCATAGAAATCACTTGTGGATGTGCAGCAGGACCATTGATCTGAAAGGCTCTGTTGCTTACCTCATTTGGTTTGTTTATTAGAGGTACAGCAAGACTTACTTTCATGGGGAAGCTATGTATGTCCTCCTAGATATTCAGGCCAAACACAACAGTTCTATCAAAGGAAGAAATACAACTTTCCAGTGTCATACTATTTTGAGCCTCAGATAATAATTGAAGCACATTCAACAAAGATATATGAAGAATAACTCAAAACTAATATTTAAAACCTTTAGACTTTGGGCCTCCATACATCAATGAGATGTAAGAGGACTTTAATATTACCTCTTCATGGAATTTCTGCAAAGGGAGATTATTTCCGACTTCACAAGTGTTATTGAAGATAATTCCGTTTCCATTAAGCTCTTTGGGTTTCTGTTTGCCAATTTGTGACACCAATGAAAATTTAATTAAATAATCTTAAATACATGTACTTAAAAGTCAGATGGAGAAATTAAGTTCCAGTTGTTCACTTGAAGCTGCTTAATTTATGCTTCTACTCTTTTTTACTTAATTGAAAGTCAATAACCTAGAAAGAGAAAGCATATTCACTTGAGATTGTATCAGAAACTGTACACGTTGATCAATTGTGTGATTAACTAGTGTGTCTACATACTCTTTCTTAGTCCGAAATATCTTTTTGTCCTCTTCAAATATGTGTATAAAATGTACATGTCACTTTAAAGTTGTAAGGAAGTTCTCAATAATCCTAATTATATTTGAAAAGAAATGTACATTTAAACTAACCAAAACTAATTTTATTAATTTTAACTATATTTCTGCTTTAATTCAGTTGCATTTCACCATCCTATGTATAAAATATTTTTAAATCATATTCATTCTAACATCATATTCAAAGAGATACTTAAAATAATACTTTAGCCATAGTTTACCTACTTAGACCTACATGAATACCTGTTCTGCATCAACCTTTCCTTCAGTAGTGATACTTAATAATTTAGTTGACTTGTTTTCCAGCTCTATCATCCATCATTGTAGTTGTGCTAAATGAAAGGGATAATAAATCACATTTTTATTTATTACAGTTTTCAAAGTCCTTTAACTAGGAAAATTATTAATTTTCATAATGAGGTAATAGAATACTAATTGTCTCATTTAGAATAACCCAAATTTACTGTGTGGTGTTAGAAAAGTCATTTTAATTTACTATGTCTTAGTTTCTTCTACTGGCAAACTGAAATAGCAAATCAAATATATTATTATCTTATTATTTGAGATGATTTTCCAGAGTAATATAGTAGAAATAGCATAAAAAATATCTGAAGGAGTCTTTTCTGTATTTGTGAAGAATAGAGGAATGCAAATTCATGAGGAGCCCACATACCATATTTATCATTTTTGTATGGACATTAAACAGTTTTAACTTCATTTAGACATCAATTTCCCCAATTGCAAATGGGACACGATTATTTTTTCTTGTTTTCCTTTCCTCATAAATTAGGTCTATTGATGAAATAATGCATTTTGGAATCCCTTATAAGTTACAAAGCATGCCATCTACTAATATAGTATTAGTAATAGCAATCACCCAGAGCAGGAAGTCTGACATTTCTTTAATAAGCAATCCTTTACAGATTTTTTAAACTCTGATTTTCTCAAAAGCTAATGTTAAAATAAAAGATAAAGCTTGTATAAGGAAACTTATTTCCTATCTAAAGTTATGAAAGACAAAAATATGAAGAAAGTTCTGTAGAACAATATATTTTAAGATATGTCTCATATTCATAATTCATTAATATTCACATTCATGAATGACTTCCATTGAAGGAAGTCACTGGAGGAGAGACACTACAAAAACATAAAGAAAATCAGGAAAGAAATGACATGAAATAGCAAGGTGCTACAATATTTGTTCAAAATGCACCAATAAAGTTATACAACAACTTCAATCATTTGTAACTAGCATTGGCTCCAATTGGTTAATGTTGCATTCTAACTCTGATGGTTGTAATATCATTTGTTGATTTTTAAATTCTTTGAATCAATAATACAGGAAAACCAAATTGAGAATACAATATATACAGATTATATTATGTTTATAATCTTTTAATGAAAACGTATTTTTAAAAAGTGACTTCACTTTCCGATGTGTTCATTATTTCAGGGAAGGAGTCTAGACAATAAATAATTTGTGATCGAATTAGCAATTATCAGAAAACTAAGCTACAAAGGAACAGGCAAATTACTAATTCTAGAGAAAAGTAAAAAGTTGTAGAGGAACGGAAACTACTCATAAATTACTCATGATCCATGTAAGAAAAACACATAACAATAGTCTAAATAAAGTAATGATACACATTTGTAAAATGATGAGTGAATAGGAAGGCTACTGAAGAACTGTGAGACAAGGAAGAGAAATGAGAACCACACCTTCATTCCCCACAGTTAAACCCACCAGTTCAACTGAAAATGAAATAAAATGAAACAGTAATGTAATCATTTCATTTAGACATACTCAGGTTAAAAAAAGGGAAAGTGGTTACCTCAGCATATAAGAAAATAGTGGAAGAAAGGAGTAGGAATCTGTTATTTTTTCATAAAAAAATAGAAACACTTGAATATTTATAGTATGTGCATGCATAATCTAGCCTAATAGATATTTTTAATTAAAAAAATTAAAAAGATGATTTTTAAATTTAAGAATTCAATTCTATCTCAAAAATTTTACTTGAGCGTATACATCTAAGGTAAAATAAAGTGTTTGTTTAGTCATTCTATTAAAAAGTCTTAGATATGTGTCCTCCTCATTTTAAAATGTTCAGTCTGCTGTCATTATTCTCTACTTTCCTCCATGTACCTTTACTTTACTTTGTGTGAAATTCTTTAGGAGACCATTATACAGTTATTACAGATCAAATGTTTGTGTCCTCCCAAAAATCTTTTGTTGAAAATCTATCACCCCACCCAATCTAATAATATTAGAAGATGGGACTTGTGTAGGGTAACAGGATTAGATGAGATCATGAAGACAGAGCCCACTTGAATAGAAGGAGAGATCCTATAAGAGTCCTAAGAACATTTATGCTGCTGCATCTCTGTAGTATGCTGATTTTAAGTCCTTTGAGAATAGGCCAAGGAGTGGGATAGCTGGGTCAAATGGTGGTTTCATTCCAAGTTTTCTAAGGAATCTCCACACTGCTTTCCAGAGTGACTGCACTAATTTGCAACCCCACCAGAAATATGTGAGTGTACCTTTTCCCCCACATCCTCACCAACACCCTATTGTTGCTTGTATTCTTGATAGCAGCCATTCTAATTGGGGTAAGATGGGATCTTAGGGTAGTTTTGATTTTTATTTCTCTTATTACTAGAGATGTTGAACATTTTTTCATTTATCTGTTGATTGCTTGTAGATCTTCTGTGAAGTGTCTGTTCATTTCCTTAGCCCATTTATTGATTGGATTATTTGTATTCTTGTGTAAATTTTTTTGAGTTCTTTATAGATTGTAGAGATTAGTGCTTGATACATAATGGGGGGTGGGAGGGATGCAAGAATGGAGGAAGGATTAATTCTATAGAGGAAAAAGAGGAGTGGGGAGGTGGTGGGGGAAGGAGAAATAACAGAATGAGACAAACATCATTACCCTATGTAAATGTATGATTACACAAATGGTGGGACTCTACTTCCTGAACAACCAGAGAAAAAACAGTTGTACCCCATTTGTGTACAATGAATCAGAATAAATAAATAAATTAATTAAATAAAAAAATAAAGTATATAACAAAAAAAGAGTCCTAAGATATCTTGCTTCTTTCTACTTTCCTCCATATGAAGGTACACATAAAAGGTGAGTAGCCTACAACTCAGAAGAGGGCCCTCACCAGAACCCAACCATGCTGATGTCCTGCTTTTTAAATCCTAGTCTCCAGAACTGTAAGAAATACACTTCTGTTCCTAATGAAACGCCAGGTCTATTGTGATTTGTTATAGATCTTGAACCAAGTTTATAGTCAGTATATGATACTGAAAAGACTGTGTACAATTATTAAAATTTATAAAATGAATTAATATATTCTATATTTATCTTTGCATATACTGATGCATTTGCAGTGCCTTCTTTTGACAAGTGGCAATGTGAATATATACATAGGTATATTATATATGTTATATATATATATAACATATATATATATATATATATATTATATATATATAGTGACTGAGCTTTGAGAGGAGGTTTTAACATATACCAGACATAGGTTACATACAAAAGTGGATTAGTTATACATACTGGAAAGAAATTTTCATCTTAAACACTAAATCACAAATTTGAGTGTCTAGTTATAAAGGTCTCAATTATAATAATTTTTCAGAGGATGTGTAAAAGTGATTAATATAATGATTAAAGTAGTAAAGCAGATAGTATTTTATTTTATTCAGTGTCATTAAAACTCACTTTAAACAAAGACATCATTTTATCAAATTAAGTTACTTTATTATAGAGTTATTTACAAGACATAGAGGCCAGAAACAGATTTTGTAAAATAGAATGTGGCAAACCAAATATTCTCATATTTTTATGAGAAACTTCCTTTGCTTCAAGAAATGACTTTTCATCAAAACTCTTTTCTTTCAGATACATTTCTTATTTTATACAATTAATTGCTTCTTTTGGCAACATGGAACTCCTAATTGTCCTTGTGATTTTATCACTATATATTTCTTTTAAATTCTTTCCAGTGAAGAATATATACAATGTTAAAATATGTTTTTATTCAATTCTTAAATTCATTTAGAAGAATAAAAACCCCAGAATAGCCAAAGGAACACTAAGCAATAAAAGTGAAGCAAAAGGCATCACAATAACCTGATCTAAAGTTAAGCTACCAAGCTTTAGTAACAAAAACATATGGTATTGGCATCAAGATAAACATGAAAACCAATGGAATAGGAAAAAAGATAGGGAGACAAATCCACATACCTATTAGCCATGATATTTGATGAAGTTGCCAAAAACAGATCTTGGAGAAAAGACATCCTTTATAGCAAATGGTGCTGGGAAAACCGGATAGCTATACGTGGAAAAATGAAACCAGACCCCTATCTTTTACCCTCTACAAAACTCAAATTGAAATGGATCAAAGCCTTTGGAATTAGATCAGAAACTGTACACCTGCTGGAAGAAAACATGATCAGCACTTCATCATAAAGGTGCTGGCACAAACTTCCTTAACAAGACCTCTTAAGTACAAAAATAAAATCAAGAATGACAAATGGGGTGCCATCAAATTAAAAAGCTTCTGCACATCAAAGGAAACAAGAGTGCGAAAAGAGAGCCTACAGAATAGGAGAAAATTTTGGCAAGTTACTCTTCCAATCAGGGATTAATATCCAGAATATACAAAAAAAAACAAACTTAACAAACACCCCACAAATAACCCAATCTATAAATGGGGAAAAGAACTAAGCAGACACGTCACAAAAGAAGGAACATAAATTGCAGATAAATACATGAAAAAATGTTCAATATCTCTAGCAATAATGGAAATATAATTCAAAAGTACACTAATATTTCATCTCAATCAGAATGACAATGTTTAAGAACATAAAGCAATAAATGCTGGCAAGTTTATGGGGAAAATGGTACACTTGTACATTGTTGGTGAAGCTGCAGACTTAGTACAACCACTGTGGAAAGCATATGAAGATTCCTTAAGAAACAAAGAATGGAACAACCATATGACCCAGCTCTCCCATTCCTTGGTATTTTCCTAAAATATCTAAAATTGACATTTCACAGTGATCCAATTGTATCAGTTTATAGCCATGCAACTCACAATAACTACATTATGGAATCAACCCAGATGCCTGTCAATAGATGAGTGGATTAACAAATTGTGATACACACACACACACACACACACACACACACACTCAATAGAATTATACTCAGCCATAAAAAAGGATGAAATTATGGCATTTGCCAGAAAATGGATAGAAATGGAGAATATATCTGTGTGTGTGTGTGTGTGTGTGTGTGTGTGTATATAATAAACTTAGGAAAAAAAATTGTTAACCTAGTTGTTTTTAGCATATGAAGTCTAAGCTATTCTCTATCTTTTATTATAAATTTTAAAAACTTGTTATGAAATGACATAAAATTAAGAACAAGTCCAAAGAAAATATTATTGTTCATATGAAAAAGTAGAGGAAACATTCATTTAAATTCTATTTCTACACTCTGATTGCTATGAGCATTGTTTTCCAATGTTATGCCATATTAGCATGAGGGATCAGCATCAGGTAGCAGAAAGCACAACATTCTATCATTGCTCTGAGGTTACATTAACTATCATACATGTGAACAATCTTAAAAAGCCTGTATAGAAACTTTGACACATCATCTCAAGAATCCTTATTTTCACTTACTACCTTGTTTTCTTTCGACCTAGGAGAGTATAAGAGTAAAACTGCTTTTCGGTTGTGCAATTTCAAGGATCTAGGACCAGGAAGAATATATGTTAAATCTACGGTGCTTCAGATAGTGTGTTAGGCACTCTTCATGGTATGTTGGTGAATCACAAAACATTTGTCCTTAAAGAGTTCATTTGTCATAGAGTGATAAAACCATAATATAGGTAGGAGTATACCATTAACTATGTATATAGTAGCCATAATATTAGTCAAGTTTCTTTAGTTATTATTAATGTCTAGTTTTAAAACATTGTATTCCTGTATATTTTAAGCGAAAAAAAAAAAGTTAAATAAAAATTAAGGATTTTTAGGTACTATAAGAATAGGGGAAACAATTCTTTTGAGGCAGAATATTAAATACTTATAGACATTGGAATTTTGCCAACAATAGGAATTAAACATTTCTTAAGTGTCAGGTGTTGTTTTTAATATTCTAGCTGTGAATAGAATTGCACATTCTATTCATTATGTTTTTTTCTTCCTCTTTCCCATTCAATTCCTTTTTTTTTCTCACTATATGCTGAGTTTTATTATTTTCTTCTCTCATAATCCAGCTCAGGAATTCTCAATTCACCTTACTGTATTGTAAAGCTTCTAATTAGCATTGACTTTCACACTACAGCAACTGTGGTAAAATCTTATTAATTATGCCCAATTGGAAAATAAAAAGGAAATCTGAATTATAGGACATTTAAGAAGTAATGATTTTGAATAAAATCCAAGTTCATGTAATTATCTGCTTATAATTGAGAAATTCAAATCAATTACAAATTTTAAAAGGAAAAAAAAACTTGTTTGAGACTAAAAGTACTTGAAAGTAAATTTATTTTTACGCTTGCATTCAATATTTGTTTAAAATCACTGCTTTAAAGTCTTAAAGTAATTTTCTGGCTTTTACATGAAAGTAGAGGAAATATTACCCTTGTTTACACTCTAAATTTAATTAGAATGAAATTTATTGAGGATGTCAATATCTATTTCAATAATTTGACTGAATTATCATAATTTATAATTAATATTAATGGGCTTATTGTTTTTGGAAGAAGTTTGTTTAATAACTCAAAGACTGAAGTACAAAAATTCTTGCCCAATACAGTAAATAAATTTAATGTTGTAGACTCTGCCCTGATCCTTAATAATATAATTTAGGATTGATTTGTATGATTTTTAAAATTTTCTAAGAAAACACTTAAAATTGCACTAAAATTATAAACTATTTCCATGTATTTTTAAAAAGCAGGAAAGTATATATAAAAATGTGTCTTAGGTTTATTTACCTATTAGTTATCTTTTTTATTTTAAGGACTTGCTTTTCTGGATTTTTCTACTTGTACTCTTTAGTTATAGACAGTAGAATGGACTTTGATACATCATATGTAGAGTAAAATTTCTCATTCTTCGGGTTGTACATGATGTAGAAACCTACTGGTCATATAGTTATGTATGTACATAGGGTAATAATGTCTGAGTCATTCTACTGTCCTTCCTACCCTTATACACCTCCCCTCCCTTCCCTTCCCTCTACCTAATCTAAAGTAACTCTATTCTTCCCTAGCAACCTGTCCCCATTGTGAATTAGCATCCGCATATCAGAGAACACATTCAGTCTTTGGTGTTTTGGGATTGGATTATTTTGCTTTGCGTGACATTCTTCAGTTCCATGCATTTACCAGCAAATGCCATAATTTCATCTTCTTTAAGGGTGAGTAATTTTCCATATATATACACACACACCACATTTTCTTTATTCATTCGTTGAAGGACACCTAGGTTGGTTTCATAGTTTAGCTATTGTGAGTTGAGCTGCTATAAACATTGATGTGGCTGCATCACTGTAGTATGCTGATTTTAAGTCCTTTGGGTATAAACAAAGGAGTGGGATAACTGGGTCAAAGGTGGTTCCATTCTAAGTCTTCTGAGGGAATCTCCATACTGCTTCCCAGAGTGGTTGCACCAATTTGCAGTAATGAGTGTTTCTTTTCCCCCACATCCTCACCAACACTTATTGTTGCTTGTATTCTTGATAATTGCCATTCTGATTGGAGTGAGATAAAATATATTTTTGGAGGGGTTACAAATGAAAAATTTATGAGTAATGTCCACAGTTAAGTTTCTTTAGAACACAGCCACACTTATTTGGTTACTTGTGGTCTTTGGATGGTTTTATGCTAATATGGCAGATTTGGGTGAATTCCACTGAGACCACATATGGTATCTTCATCACTTACATAGTGATGCTCAATATATTGCAAATTACAGTAATGCAGTAGTTACTCAACAGTATTTTACATTGTATATAAACCATTATGTTGTAACACATAGTTTACACCAGTTCATAAAATCATGACATGACAAGAAAACAAGAGAAAAGTGAACTTTGCATGTCTGCTTTTAAGACACAGTGAATCAAGTGAAATGGGAAAAAATTGGGTGTATTATGCAATGATGATATAGTTTCCATTTGTTGGCCCAAACAAGCAATTTACTGATGGTAAATCAGTAAAATTTAATTTTACTAATTAAATTAAATTAATTAAATCCTAATTCAGTATAACTTGAGGTGAAATTTGCTGTGATGTGTTAAAACTGAGGGTACTAAATATATATGTGTAGCAGAAAGTGACTTAGACAAATTGACAAAGCTTGTGACAGTGTAAATATTTTAAGTTTATGTTTACTTGCTGATTTATCCTTTAATACGTACTTTGTGGAAAATATGTAAACTTATAATGTGGTATTAAGTCAGTAGAGACAATGGTAAATTTCATTGACTATTTCCGACTTACCTGTTGTGAGTTTAATGAGTATTTTTCAATTTTTAAAATTTGTTCTAATTAGTTATATATGACACACTTAATGCATTTTGATAAATTATACATAACTGGAGTATTATTTCTCATTTTTCTGATTATACACATTGTAGGATCACATTGGTCATGCAGTCATATATGTACATGAGGTGATAATGTCTGTTTCATTCTACTATCTTTCCCACCCCTTCCCCTCCATTTACTCCCCTCTACCTAATCTAAAATAACTCTTTTCTTCCCAAACACTCCCCCTTGTGAATTAGCATCTGAATATCATAGAAAACATTTGACCTTTGGTATTTTGGGATTGGTTTATTTTGCTTAGCATGATATTCTCCAACTCCATCCATTTTCCAGCAAATACCAGAATTTTATTCTTCTGTAAAGCTAATATTCCATTGAATATATATAACACATTTTCTTTATCCATTCATCTGTCGGAGGACCACCTAGGTTGGTTCCATAGTTCAGCTAATTTGAGTTGAGCTGCTATAAACATTGATGTGGCTGCATCACTGTAGTAGGTTGGTGTAAAGTCTTTTGAGTATAAAATGAAGAGTGGGATAACTGGGTCAAATAGTGGTTCCATTTCAAGTTTTCTGAGGAATCTCCACACTGCTTTCCTTAATGGTTGCACCAATCTGCATTCTTACCAGCAATGTATGAGTGTAACTTTTTCTACATATCCTCATCAACATTTATTGTTGCTTGTATTCTTGATAATTGCCATTTTGATTGCAGTGAGATGAATTCTTAGAGTAGTTTTGATTTGTATTTCTCTAATTGCTGGAGATGTTGAACATTTTTTCATGTTTATGGATCAATTGTATATCTTATGTGAAGTGTCTGTTCAGTTCCTTAGTGCATTTATTGATTGGGTTATTCTTTTTTTTTTTTTTTGGTGTTAAGTTTTTTGAGTTCTTTATATAATCTGGAGATTAATGTTCTATCTGAGGTGCATGTAGTAAAGATTTTCTCTCAATGTGTAGGCTCTCTCTTCACATTATTGATTGCTTCTTTTGCTGAGAAGAAGCTTTTTAGTTTGAATCCATCCCATTTATTGATTCTTGTTTTAACTTCTTGTGCTTCGGGGGTCTTATTAAGGAATTCAGATCCTAGGTCGACATGGTAAAGATTTGGGCCAACTTTTCTTCTATTGGGTGCAGGGTCTCTCTTCTAGTGCCAAAGTCTTTTATCCACTTTGAGTTGAGTTTTGTGCAGGGTGACAGATAAAGGTTTAATTTCAGTTTGTTATATGTGACTTTCCAGTTTTCCCAGAACCATTTGTTGAATAGGTTATCTTCTCCAGTGAATATTTTTGGCACCTTTGTCTAGTATGAGATAACTATTTGTGTGGGTTTGCCTCTGTGTCTTCTATTCTGTACCATTGAGCTACATGTCTGTTTTGGTGCCAATACTATGCTATTTTTATTACTATTACTTTGTAATATAATTTGAGTTCTGGTATTGTGATGCCTCCTGATTCACTCTTCTTGCTAAGGAATGCTTTGGCTCTTCTGGGTCTCTTATTTTTTCCAAATGAATATGATGATTGCTTTTTTGAGTTCTATGAAGTATGTCATTAGGATCTCAATAGGAATTGCATTAAATTCGCATAACGCTTTTGGAAGTATGGCCATTTTGACAATATTAATTCTGCTTATCCAGGAGTATGTGAGGTCTTTCCATCTTCTAAAGTCTTCTTCAATTTCTTTCCTTAATGTTCTGTAGTTTTCATTGTAGAGGTTTTCACTTCTTTTGCTACATTGATTCTCAAGTGTTTTTTTTGTTTTGTTTTTTTTTCCTGGGGCTACTGTGAATGGGGTATTTTCTTAATTTTTATCTTTCAGTGGATTTGTTGCTGATGAATGGGAGCACATTTGATTTATGGGTAATGGCTTTATATCCTGTTACTTTGCTGGATTCATTTATTAGGTCTAGAAGTTTTTTGGTGGAATTTTTTTGATCTTCTATATACAGAATCATGTCATTGGCAAATAGTAATGGTTTGAGTTCTTCTTTTCCCATTCATGTCCCTTTAATTTCTTTCTCCTGTCTGATTGCTCTGGCTAGTTTCAAGGACAATGTTGAACAGAAGTGGTGAAAGAGTGCCTCCTTATCTTGTTCTAGTTTTTAGAGGGAATGCTTTCAATTTTTCTCCATTTAGAATTATATTGGCTTTGGGCTTAGCATAGGTAGCTTTTACAATGTTGAGATATGTTCCTACTATCCCTAGTCTTTCTATTGTTTTGAACATGAACAGTTGCTGTATTTTGTCAAATGCTTTTTCTGCCTCTATTGAGATGATCACATGATTCTTGTTTTTAAGTCTATTGATGTAATGAATTGTGATTATTGATATTTGTACATTGAACCAAGCTTGCATCCTTGGGATGAACCCACTTGGTCATGGTGCAGTATCTTTTTAATGTGTTTTGGTATGTGATTTGCCAGAATTTTATTGAGAATTTTTTCATCTATATTCATCAGGGATATTGGTCTGAAGCTTTTTCCTTGATGTGTCTTTGTTTAGTTTTGGTATCAAGGTGATATTAGCCTCATAGAATGACTTTGGAAGGGTTCCCTCCTTTTCTCTTTCATGGAATACTTTGAGGACTATTGGTGTTAATTCTGATTTGAAGGTCTTGTAGAACGCAACTAAGAATCGGTCTAGTCCTGGACTGTGCTTGATTAGTAGGCTTTTTATGGGGTTTTCTATTTCATTGTCTGTAATTAATATGTTTAAATTGTGTATTTCATCTTGATTCAATTTGGGTAGGTCATACGTTCTAGAAATTCATTGATGTCTTTGAGATTTTCTATATTACTGGAGTATAAAATTTCCAAATAATTTCTAATTATCTTCAGTATTTTGAGTAACATTTTTTGGAATATTTCCTTTTTCATCATGTATTTTAGTAATTTGGGTTTTCTTTCCCTCTTTATTAATGAGGTTAGGGGTTTATCAATTTAACTGAGTTTTTCAAAGTATCAACTTTTCAAAGTATCAACTTTTGTGTCAATTTTTAAATTGTTTCCTTTGATTCAATTTCATTGATTTCAGTTCTGATTTTAATTATTTTCTGTGTTCCACTGCTTTGGGTGTTGATTTGTGCTTCTTTTTCAAGGGCTTTGAGATGTAATATTAGGTAATTTATTTTTTGACATTTTATTCTTTCAAAGAATGAGCTCAGTGCAGTTGAGCTTTCCTCTTAGCACTACCTTCAGCGCGTCCCAGAGATTTTGATAATGTTGTATCACTATTCCCATTTACCCTTATGTACTTTTTATTTCCTTTCTGATTTCTTCTATTATCCATTTGTCATTCAATAGTGTATTATTTAGTCACCAGGTTTTACAGTAGCTTCTATTTTTTATTTTATTGCTGATCTCTAATTTCATTCCATAATGATCTGATAGGATGCAGGCTATTATCTCTATTTTTTTTGTATTTGCTGAAAGTTGCTTTATGGCATAAGATATGATGTATTTTAGAGAAGGATCCATGTGCTGCTGAGAAAATAGTGTATTTGCTCTTTGATGGTAATGTATTCTATATATGTCTGCTAACTCTAAATTATTGATTGTATTATTTAGTTCTATAGTTTCTTTGTCTAGATTTTGTTTGGAAGTGAGAGGGATGTGTTAAAGTCACCCAGTATTTTGTGTTGTGGTCTATTTGATTCTTGAAATTGAGAAGGGTTTATTTGATGTTCCATTGTTTGGGGCATATATTTTTATAATTGTTATTTCTTGCTGATGTATAATCCCTTCAAGCAGTATGAAATGTCCTTCTTTGTCCCTTTCTGACTAACTGTGACTTGAAGTCCATTTTATCTAAGGATGGAAATCCCTGTTTATTTACATAATCCATGTGAGTGATATATTTTTTTCCCATCTTTTCACCTTCAGTCTCTGAATGTCTTTGCCTATGTGGTGAGTCTTTTGGAGACAGCATATTGTTGGGTCTTTTTAAAAAATGTAATCTGCCAGTTTATGTCTTTTGATTGGAGAGTTTAGGCCATTATTGAAGATTATTATTGAAATGTGATTTGTATTTCCTTTCATTTCAGTTTATTTCTGTTTTTTAATCTGAGTTTCTCCTTTGATTGCCTATTCCTTTAGTATTGTTCCTTTTTTTGCTGGTTTTTACTTTTTATTCCCTCACTTCATCCTAATGGAATATTTTGTTGAAAAGTTTCTGTAGTACAGGTTTTCTAGTTGTGCATTCATTTAACTTCTGTTTATCATGGAAGGTTTTCATTCCATCTTCAAATCTGAAGCTTAATTTTGCTGGATATAAAATTCTCAGTTGGCATTCATTTTCAGAGTGTGATATGTTATTCTCAGGCCTCTTGGCATTAAGGGTCTAGGCTGAGATATCAGCTGACATCTGAATTTGTTTCCCCATATATGTAATTTGATTTTTTTCTCTCACAGCCTTTAAAATTCTATCTTTATTCTGTATGTTAGTCATTCTCATTATAATGTGTCTTGGTGCTCTCATTATAATGGGTCTGCTGCAATTTTGTACATTTGATATCCTATAGTCTCTTTTAGTTGATTTTCCATTTTATTCTTTAGTTTTGAATTCTCTGATATTATGTCATTGAAAAGTCTGTGCATTCCTTTGGTTTGTATCTTTGCTCCTTCATCTATCCCAATAACTCTTAAGTTTGGTCTTTTAATGTTATCCCATGTTATCTTGAGTTCTGTTCATGGTTTCTTACCATTTGCTCTGCATGACCAACTTTATTTTCCAGATTATGCATTTTGTCTTCATTACCTGAGATTCTGCCTTTCAAGTGGTCTAGTCTATTGATGATGCTTTCTATTGAATTTATAATTTGGTTTATTGATTCCTTCATTTTTGGGATTTCTGCTTTTATTTTTTTCAGAAACTCTACCTCTTTATTGAAATGATCTTCCACTTCCTGTATTTTCTCTTTGATTTCACTCCTTATACTGTCATTTACTTCACAGATCAGTTTATGTACATTCTAAACTCCTCTGACATTTCTTCTACTGTGTTGTCAGTGGATTCTGTTATTGGAGCATTTTGGTTTATTTGGGGTGCTTTATTCGCCCCCCCCCCCTTTTTTTCATGTTGTTCATGTGTTTTCCCATCTAGCAGTATGGATCTGATGTAGCACAGATTCTACCCTGCAGACTTGGAGTGTCCCTAAAGGTTTTCAGTACCTTACCTTTAAGGGGGAGACCCAAACCCACTAGTTCCTGTTAAGATGTCCACAAGTTTCTCACAATTAACAGAAATGATGAGTTAAATTATTGTCTACAGGTATACAGTAAATTTGCTTAAAAGAGTTTACAATTTCAAATGTTGAATGAAGAGAGAACAGAAGTGGCATAGGGTGCAATGACCATGAGGGAAGAGGAGAGAAACCAGAAATAAAAATCTATAGGAAAAATGGAATAGGAAGTTACAGAGATTGGCTGCCAGTGGGAGAAAAGATAGAGAATCCAGGAAAACAGACAAGTGAGAGGAAAATATATATACATAGAGAAAAAATAAATAAAGAAATAAAAAATACACAAATACACAACAAAATTTCAAAATTTCATTCAAATATCACAGTCCTCAATATATTGATGCCTGAAAAATACCCAGTTTAAACTATGGTAGAGATGCTAAAGAAGGAGAAAAAAAAATCTCACGGGAAAATAGAACAACTGTCTCTGTTAGCCTTCGAAGGTTTCTACTTCTGACTCTGACTTTTCATGGGAATACCCCATGCAGACCCAGTCGCTATCCCATGGATCTGGGTTTCAGATACCCCAAGCTCAGTTGCATTGCAGTCCCAATATCTCAGTGCCATTCCAATTTACAAAAAGACTACCGGAGATGTGTACACTGAGGAGCAACCCTGAGAAGAAACCGAAAGATGGCCATCACCAGCACTCCAAACAGGAAGACTCCTGGTGCAGACAAACCCGCAGACACCCCAACATTGGACCTCCGGGTTCCAGCTGGTGTCCCCAGACAGAGGCAACTGTACCCCAAGATGGCGGTGGCAGCAAACCAGCTGGCTCCCTGGCTCCCCAGGTTCTGGCCGGTGTCAAGATGGAGATGGTCATGTGCACTTTGGTAGTGGACCTCTGTGGCAGGGCAGCAGCAAGAGTAGCGGCTGGTGGGCAGCAACAGCAGAGGCATCCAGAAAACGGGAGAATCAGTCAATCATAGTAGTAGCACTAGCGGCAGCGGTACACAGAGAAAAGACCTCCAGGCAACAGCAGCATCCTTGGCAGGAGCAGACTAGTTTTCTCTGAAATCTGCTGTATTTCACAATTCTGGTGTGCTTGCTCATTGCTGATTTTTTCTAAGTAGGAGCAACAGTAACTGATGGTGAAATAACAGAACCATTGACTTGACAGAGAAGAGCGGTTTTCTTGAGAATATTTCCATCAACTTTTTATTCAAATAGGAATAAGGGAGAAAGGTTGAAGGAAGGGCCCAGTTTTTACCAACAAAACCTTTTTTACATTTGGGGAAAAGGAGGGATCGTAGAAGAATATGGCAGAACTGAGAAAGTGATAGCACTTAAGGAGACAGCTGTTACTGCTGTAGGAGAAAATCCTTCAGAGAGAAATGTTCTTGAATTCATGACATCAAGGGGATTGGAAAAAAGGAGAGTCCTCCTTGATGTACAATGTCTCAGGCACTAAAAACTCAAGATAAAACCTATTTTTTCTAGCCAGAGCAATTGAAAAAGGAATCTCTGTGATCCAAGTTTGAGGGAATCTTTAATTTTTTTTTTCTCTCTGATTTTTGTATAACTTAACATGAAGTGTGGTTATAGAAGAATGGGACTCCATCAAGTAACTGAGGTGACAAGCAAACCAAGGATTTGGTTTAGTAAACTAGCTGAGGAGCCCTTGGATACATAGATTATGGGAGAATTTCCAGTGAAGAGAGGGCTAGAGAAGAGAGCTTCTGCTTCTGTCTATAAATATTAACAAGTTTGGGCTCACACAGTTTAACGGACAACCATGGAAGCACAGCAAAAAGATTTCAAACCTAAGCAGACATTGAAACTCTCACAAATGTTGAACCATAAATTTGATCAACTTGTAATCAGATTGATTTTGAAAAGGAGAAAATGATTATTTCAACACAGGATACTACATGTTCTACATGTGTGAAACATTCTTCAAGTGTATTCAAAATAAAAAAAAAAAAAAAGAAATTCTTAGATAAAGGTAAAACATGAGAAATTATCACCAGTAGTTGGGACCGAAAAGGAAAACAGCAGGAGTAGCAGCAGCAACAACAACAACAACAACAACAAAAGGTAAGAAAGTTTCTCAGGCTAAACAGAGAGAGTGTGAGTCTGTGGGAGTAAGAGTTTATTTCAGGGCTAGATTGGGTGCTGTGTATACCTTACCTTAAGGAGCTAAGTTGTTAATAAAAAGACAGGTATTTATCTAGTTTTCCAAGCAATACTATGATATACTCAATGTTTTAGAAAGATAACATATTTTAATATCCTTGAGTAATTTTAAATAAATTGGAAAGGGGGGGCAAAAGTCATATGGGGTTTTATTTCAAATATGTGTTCAGTCTTAATGATATTCAAGTTAATTCAATTCAATAATCCATTCAAATGGATAAATCATAAAAGCATATTGGAAGTGTTTGCTTCCTCAATTTTATGAGTTAAATGAAGCAAGGTATAAGAAAATGTCTTTCAAAAAAGATTTTCTTAATTTAAGAAACTGAAATTGTAGAAAATGAAATGATAGTCTAATTCATTTATATTTATTATTTTAATTTATTTTATTTATTCATATTTATATTTATGTTCCCATTCATCTTGTCATCTTGTGTTTTTGTTTAAAGTATATGTGTATTAATAACATTTATTAAACCCACACATGATACATTTACCTAATATACTAAACTTAAATATATTTAATATAATCATGTAGAAGTGAATGAATCAATGATCAACCAGTGTTACTTGTCACAAAAAACTAAATGGTCTTATTTATTCAAAGTGTATATTTGTCAGCTAGGATGTATTTCCTAAGCTTACCACACATTTATTGTAGTGCGATTAAAAGGAACAGCTGTTTTTTTAGTGAACATACTTAAGGTGAATTCTATTATGGATCGAAGGTCTACATCCCACTGAGAGGGCAGATGGATAAATACTTAGTTTATGATACCAGAAGGAGATATGCTTCAGAGTTAGAGATTTGAGTTCACCTTATCATCAGCTGGATAAAACTCCATATGCCTCAACATAGTATCTTGATAAACCTCTACTTAACCTTATGTCTTTCTTGCTCATTATTTTAAATTATGCTCACAAGGTAAAGGCAGACTTATAATTTGTTTTAATGCAAAATGTTGAGATTGTGTCCTTTTATAATTACATTGTTGGTTTACTTTTAATTATTCTTGAAATTTATTTTCTCCTTCCATTTCCAAGCCAGTCAAAGCAAGGCAGGAAAAACATGCCTAAGGGGCTTTAAGGAAACACTGGTATTGTGTCAACTTTAGATGCTGAAAGGAATCTTGCTGGGATATTTTTGTCTGAATCCAAACATTTTTTTTTTTTAATTTGTTTGTGCCTACACACCTCATTGCACAAAAAGTGCGCTAATACTATGTGAGATGGTGAGATTCTGGATTGTGTGAGGTTCATATGGTTTACACAGCAGAGGCAGCTGTTGGTGCCAATTATGTAGTAATAAACTTGAACAGCTGCCAAAAAATAAAAACCAAGTTTGACTTGAAAGCAAGTGAGACATGACGCTCTGAAAGCAGTCTCCGAGGACAGTAGATGCCTGTCTATATTCTGTAGATGGTAATTGCAGCCATTAAATCAAACAAAGACAGTCTGTCTTCATATGTGATCATTTTAGCCATAATAAAATAATGGTATTAACTTTCTTTTAAAAACTTCTCTAGGCTTTGCAAATGGCTCACAAATGCATGATTTAAGTGTATAACTTCATTTATTTCAAATCACCATCCTGAATATACACATACAAGAAATAAACTAAACATAGACTTTCTCACTTAAAAAAAAAAAAAGGAAAAAAGAAAAACAACCACCTCTTCAGTGGAATTAAGCAGATGTTTAAAATTTTTCAACAAATTTTAAAATGACTTAAGACAGGAAATGAAGAAAATTATATCCAATTTAAGCTCTAGGAAGTATGTCGACAGGCTATAATTATCTATTATTAAAGGAACTGGTGTAAAGGAGAGAAAACTTGCATGTGGAAGGGAGGTTTCTTTCATTGACTGAAATTTTTGAGTTGTAGTAAAATGATAAATGAGGAATGATTTTATATTCTATATCCATCCATCTCCTTTTGAAGTGTGTACTTTAATTCACTCGTTTGTTTATATAATTTTTTTTTTTAAAAGTGAATTCTGATAACTAGTACCTAGAGTTTTCAGCCTGCTTCTGAGTAGAAGGATAAATGAGAAAGAGAAAGTTAAAAAAAAAAGGATGTATTTATTCAAGGAATTTAGTCTGTATAATACTTTGTATATTAATAAATACTTAATCATTTATGTCATATATTCCTATTTCTGTAAGGTAAAAAGAAATATTAGAAATTGACAATGTTAAACAGTACTTGATGTTGTAAGAAGAAAACAGTTTTATGTTTTTGTATTTGTTATTAAATATCAGTCTCTGTGACTTTCCAATTCTTACTTGGTTGAGAAAAATGACAATTTGATGGCATATACTTGCTGCCATTGAAATTCACTACTTACCTTTCCCAAGCTTAACAGCTTCAAGCACTCAAGGTCTTGACTACTTTAGAATTTTGAAAGTGAAAAATTATACTGCTAGTACTTGTTCACTCCTTTTTGTTCAAACCTTTTCTCAGGGGTCTTTCATCAGATGGAGTTTTGGCAAAAGTAGTCCTCCCTGTCTCTTAAACTGAAAAGCCGCCAGCCATTGTCACTGGGAAGACTCCTGGGAGTGATCTTCCCCATGCTACCGGCACTGGCAATTTATTGGCTAGTAAACACCCAGCAAAAGAGAAATAAATCACTCTTGCCATCTCTTAAAATGTCCTGGCAACCAAAGCAGGGAGAAGGCCAAAAATACAAATAAGCAAATTAATAATAATAGCAAATCCTTGAAGATCCCTTAGCCAAAAGAATACAAGTAAGACACAGGGATCGAGTGACTCCTAATGATACAGAACAGAAGGAAAGAGTGCACTTGAAAAAAAAATACTAAGTGCACTAAAGGAAATTCAAGTGTAGCATATATGGAACTTCTGGAAGTGAAGATACAGCTACAGAAATAGGCAGGCAAGACCTGGATACCAAAGGAAAAAAAAACAAAAAACATACAAACAAACAAACCCAAAACAAAACACAAGCAAACCAACAAAAACTGGAAGAAAAAAAGCAATACTTGAAGGAAAAAGTAATCAATCCCCTTTACTAGTGGCTTGAAATAATTAGTAAGGGATATATCCCAAAAGGGACCAACATATAAAGAAATTAAAATTGAGATGGAAAACTAAGAATTGGGAAAATTTTCGGATATACTTGACTTCCAAAAGGAGAAGAAGAAACAGATGGAGAACAATTAAGTAAATGATAAAATGTGTTTTTCTCATATAATAAAAGTCTCCAGTCTGCAGATTGAAAATGTTCATTAAGTAATAGCAAGGTTCAATAAACCTAGTTAAATTCATGAATGTACAGGCTTTTAGACAGAAAAAACAAGCCATTTATTGTGGTAGTTATTAGAACGGTTTACACATGTCTCAATTCTTTAGGCATGTAGAAGAATTAAACATTTTACCCCATTTGAAGTTAGGGTGGCTATGTAACTTTCCTCTTCCTCCTCCCCGTCCTCCTCCATCTCTCCCTCCCACTCCTCCTCCTTCTCTTTATCCTCCACCTTATCACTGAGCTGTATCCACAGTCCTTATAATTTTTATTTTCAGACAGAGTTTCTCCAAGTTTCCAGTGCTGGCCTTGAACTTCTCATCTTCCTGCCTGGGTCTGAAGCCCTGGGACTACAGCTAAACAGGGTGTCAGGTCTGTGTGGAAGTTTTAAAGACCCATGCATAACTTGCTATACCCTCATCCTTTAGCCTTGGTCATTTGGTACCTTGTGGAGGAATAGAGCTTCTATCTGCCCACTTCCTTATGATAACCAGAGATCCTGCCAGTCAGCATGCTTAGACATGAAGATCCTTGCTGTGAGTTTATAAGCTTGCACTATATTAGTGTATTGATTTGAGGAGTTGTTTGATAATGTAACACAATCCACAGAATTTTGACTTTCAGAGCAATGGAAATTAGGTAATGGTGAAATAACATTTGCAAATTACCAAGAAAATCATCTTGCCTCAGTTGTTAGGGAGTTAAAAGCCAAATATAAGGACCCAACTTTTTGCTAAAATGTATGGATAATGAATTTCTCCATCTAAATATTAGGTTGCATGTGCACAGAATTACTTAAATTCTGTACAAGGCTGAAAAATGTACTATCTTTGTTTCTATCTTGGAATTTGTTATATTAAAGGTATTTTGAGAGATGAAAAGATGTAGTTAAAAGAAAGCAATTATCTTACTTAAATTCAAAATATCAATTATACCAGTTACATTATTAACACATTCTCTAATTTACAAATCTGATTATTGATATCCTCAGGAATAAATATGAAATTTAATACATATGTCTTTATTTTAAATGCATACATTCAAATACTTGTTGATAACATTATTGTCACATATTCTATGTAATTATTTGCTATATAGTCATTATGCATTCCTCATTTTCTAATGACTATTTTAAAAATTTAAGCTGTGAGCAGTTGTGCACACTTGTAACCACAGTGAATCTGGAAGCTAAGGCAGGGGAATCTCAAATTCAAGGCCAACCCCAGTACAGCTTAGCTACATGTTAAGCAACTTAGCAAGACCCTGTCTGAAAATAATAAATAAAAAGGGTTGGAGATGTAGCTCAGAAGTAAAGTGACCCTCGGTTAAATTCCTAGTACCCAAAACAAAACAAACAAACAAAAAAAATGTATTGCCTAAATGCCTCACCAAACAACATAATATTTTTGGAACATTTTATGACAATTAATTTATACAATGTTTAATTGATACAGTTTTTGAAATTGAAGCTGTAGTGAATAATGTTGCTATTTATTCAAATACATAAAGTATCTTAAGGAGAGAATTTTATTGGGACAAAGCTACACAATTTTCAGGTTAGTAAATAATGCCAAATTATTTAAAAATGTCATGCCAATTTTCATTTCTCCAAATACCTGACAAATCTTTTAAGACTCTTACAGATTGACCACCATGATGAATATATACAAATTTCCTTTTGGTTTTAATTTATATCAACCTGATTATTTATGAGCCTGAAAACTTTAATAATTGTATTGATATTTTGTATTTCTGTTTTATGAAGTACCTCTTACAGGTTTTGACTTAGGCTTAGAATTATTTTTTAAATGATTTATGAAACTTTTTGGGTTTCCCTTGATTTGCTTAGATATTACACTATTTCCTTGTAATCATATTCTTCAAGAATGTGACTGAAGTTGTCACTTTACTTATTATTCATTAACATACTTATTCATTTTAATTAATATTATGTATCTTCTGAGTAATTCCATTTTTACTCTATTATCATTAAGCAATTTATTTTTATCTAAATTAGAGTTTTCTTTTTCACATCTTTGACTTTATTTTCCTGAAGTGAGTAGAGCATTGAGGTAAGCAAGGAAAGGCAGAAAGTATTAAATTCCTTACCAAGTTGTCACCAATGTGGAAACTGCATTTTTATCATATGAAGGAACTTCAGAGGCCAGTGAAAGCACATGCTTTACCTCTGCCACCTTAGGATTTAAACAATTAGTATGTGCGCACTCTGTTCTATAGGTCATTGGGAGCATACCTGCTGCAGTGTGTGTGTGTGTGTGTGTGTGTGTGTGTGTGTTTAATTTTATGGCTCACCTGCCAGCATAGTGTGATTTGGAGGAGTGAATCAGACTAAAAGAAATGTAAAAGTTATCATTTTAAAATAGACTCTGTGTGCACGAAATGAAAAGCCCTGCGAGTTATGAGTTGAGCACCAATGGCATCTGCAGCAGCAGGTCGGTGACTTGCTGCCAACCAGGCGACTTGACCTTTATTCATATTTTTGAAATCATTTCATCTTATACAGTACTTCAAACAATTTTGTTTCCTACCCATAGTCTTGCTAACTCCTTTTGTTTGCACCTGGGTTTAACCTTAGTGAGTTTGTTATTTAAAGATGTTATTATTATTATTTTTAGATTTCTTTCTAGTTCTCCTGCAGATGTTATAAAGGAATCTTTATTTCTTTAAACAAAGTAAGCATAATAATATAATCTCAGATAATATATGTAGTTGTTGATGGTTCATTGTCTCTCTTTCTCCAACCCTCTCTCTCATGTACTGTTTTTTTTTGTTTGTTTGTTTGTTTGTTTGTTTTTTGATCTGGTCTCTTCTATTTATTGTTCCTTATTCTAGATTTCTCAGATCTTTTTGTTCTAAATAATTTTTTAAAATATGTGCTGCCTATTTTTGTCAAAAATACATATTTTGATAACTAATGGGGTATATGATGAAGATGTGTTCATTTAGAAAAGATTACTCTTTTCCAACAAACACTTGGAATATTTTTGTTCTGTTGTCATATAAATTGTGAAGTCATGAAAGGAGTCATTCATATGTTTCTTCCACATCTATACAAAATATTCCCTGTGCTTTCTGACTCCCCCAAAATATATTCATATGCTTAATATTATTTCCTACTGTTCTGATAGATACTATACTTCATTGATTGCCATCAACTTGAATTTACCAATAACATTTCCTAAGGTCTCCTCTGTTAATCAACTGATTTGCTGATATGTATCCAGGCAATTGAATATCTTCTGTATCAGTTTGCCAGGACTTCTATAAGAAAATAACCTACACTGAGTGGCTTAAACAATAGATATTTGTTCTTTCCCAGTTCAGAACTTTATTTCTTGCAGTTCTGGAGTCTGATAGTCTTAAATCAGGGTGACACCATGGTTGGGTTCTAGGGAAGACCCTCTGTGCTAGATTGTAGCCTGTAACTTCTCATCATATCTACATATAGTGGAAAGATATCTAGCTAGCTCTCTAACCTGTTCTCACAAGAATTCTAATCCCATTTATAAGAGCTCTACTTTCATGTCCTAATTACCTCTGAAAAACCCATTTTGAAATATCATCACATTGGAATTAGAGCTTAATTTTGGGGGTGTTGGAGGCTGCTAATAAATTGCGGGCTTGTCTGAGTCTTCTCTAAGGGGAGGTGTGACCCTCAGAAAACTCTCGGTGTCACTTCACTGATCTGAGACCACTTCAACATCCTGCTCAAAGAGAATTCTATGATACGCAGAATTTATTGTTTCAGACAGTCCAAGCTTCAAATGCAACTCCCAGGAGGTAGAAGGAGATACCAGTGTAAGGCCCAAATAGCCTTGAGGCACCAACTCCCTGGAGGAGGAAGTGTAAGCACAAAATGACGAATGCAGACTTCGACAAATTCAGAGAATCCATTATTCATGAACTTGGGTACCGTAGTGGCTCATTTTCTGGATATAAAAATGACCATATGTTACAGAGGGGATTTTAGTTTCATAGGAAACGATGAGAGTAATTTAATCATTGGAAACTGTGGATGTGCCATTTGGAAAGTCAGGGGCTAGTTGTGCAGGTTAAAACTTTAACTCAGGAAGGCAGTTGTAAAAAGGTTGAAACTCGTTACCTGGAGAGATAGTTCAGATCCTGAGAAGTAAGTACTCAGATCACACCCATTGATTTTGTTTCTCTGGGATTCATTGTTTCGCAGAGTTTGGATATTTACTGTGCCTCCATTAGGGCTAATTTGCATGAGGGAAGGTCAAAGTTGAGAGCACAGCATTCAGAATCTGGCCCCTTCCTTCAGGGCCCAATGTCTTTGGAAAAGGATTTACTGGGAGATGTTAATGCTTGGCTAATTTCCCATCCTCCTCCTGAGATGCTGCACTGTCTTTCTGTTTTTCTTTGGGGGCTGTCTCGTAGGAATATTTTTTTTCCATAACCCTTCAGGAAAAATTACTGCCCAAGTGATAAGTTTCCAGTCAGGCCAATTTCCCCAGAGCCTCTTGATTCTTGTTTATCTTGAAAAAGTTTTTTCTCACAATAACTCTCCTTTGATGTGTTTCACTGTAAATAAAGCATTCGCAGGTTTTTTCCCTTTGTTAGAATCA
Source organism: Sciurus carolinensis (assembly GCF_902686445.1). NCBI lineage: Eukaryota > Metazoa > Chordata > Mammalia > Rodentia > Sciuridae > Sciurus > Sciurus carolinensis. The sequence goes on along the minus strand of NC_062218.1, from coordinate 89,611,380 downwards.
GACCCATCAGGTCTTTTCCCCCCAAAAGACCCCACTTTAACTATATTTCTTGTGTACTTTCTCTTTATTTCTTAATACTATTTTTTCAGCCTTTTATTTCCAGTCAACCCACACCTCCATACGGTTTACTGATTCCCTCCCCTCCCAGGTTGGATTGGGGGACAAAAACATTCAATCCATTGCAAGAATTTCATTAAATTTCCCATGTGGCATATTACTGTTTGTGTAAATTATCTGAACCTGAAATTTTTCACAATATTGATTTTTGAAGTATTGTGTTTCATTGTGTTGTAAACTGTTACAGATTTGTCTAATGATATCCTCGTTGTGCCATTATATATGTTCTATTCTTAATTCCTCTGTAAACTGAATTTATGCATAGAAGTTTGTTACCTTCCATTAAATGGATAGTACTTTTATTTTCTATTTAATTGTTCTTGGATTTCTTATTTTTTATTTGTTCTAATTAATTATGCATGACAGTAAAATATATTTTGACACATCATACATAAATGGAGTATAATTTCTCATTCTTCTGGTTGTATATGATGTAGAATCACAATGGTTGTGTAGTCATATGTGTACATAGGATAATAATGCCTGATTCATTCTATTATCCTTTTCTCCATTCCCCCTATGCTCCCTTCACTCTCCTCTACCTAAAGTAAAGCAACTTTATTCTTCCCTAGCCACCCCCCTTATTGTGAAATTGTATCTGCATATCAGAGAAAATATTTGGCCTTTGTTTTTGGGGGGTATTGGCTTATTTCACTTAGCATGGTATTCTCCATCTCCATCCATTTACCAGGAAATGCCATCATTTCATTCTTCTTTAAGTCTGAGTAATGATCCATTGTGTATGTATACCACAGTTTCTTTATCTATCATCTGCTGGAGGATACCTACGTTGGCTCCATAGTTTAGCAATTGTGAGTTGAGCTGCTATAAACATTGATGTGACTGTGTCAATGTAGTATGCTGATTTTAAGTCCTTTGGGTATAAACAGAGGAGTGGGATATCTGTGTCAAATAATGGTTCCATTACAAGTTTTGTGATGAATCTCCATACTCAGTCCTGATAGGCAGTATTTGAAAATTGCCTAAAGATCTATCTTAATCCATTTGAGCTGCTGTAGCAAAATATCATAAATTGGATGTCTTATAAGTAACAAAAATTTATTTCTCACAGTTCTGGGGCTGCAAAGTCCAAGATAAGGTTGCCAGCATGATCACTTTCTGGCGAGGTTCCACTTCCTGGTTTGGACACCTTCACACTGTGCCCTCCCATAGTAGAAGGAATGAGTTAGCTCTCTGGAGTCTAATTTACAAAAGCACTAATCACATTAATAAGGCTTTATACACATGACCTGCCTGATGATCTTTCAAAGGGCCTACTTCCCAATACCATCACTTTGACAGTTTTAGAATTTCAAGATAAATTTTGGAGAACACAAACATTCAGACCACAGCCAGATGGTTCTTCTCTTTACCTTAAATATAGGTGGAAACTATGAATATGGTGTGATAGTTGATTTATTTGATTAGGTTAGGTTATATTTCAGATGGTTATGGAATTGTTACTATGATACCTTATATAGGACTGCATCACAGTGACTGTAAGGTGATCTAACATCAAAGACACAAACTTCTATTAGTTGGGGAAAAATAAAACTTATGTGTGGTTTGCCTATTCTGTTTATATATCAAGGACTAAATGTGGGTTCTAGAAGAGGAGAGTGGTACTTGACATCAGTTGTTAAATGGGGATCTCAGTGATAGATCTATAGGGAAAAGGTTCTGCCAAAACCAGTGTGCTTAGAAAAGGTTCCCCAGCTTTTGGTGAGTACTGTAGCCAACAGTGTCAGCCTGTGACATGCTGATCAGAAGATCCTGCTAGCTCAGACCCAGACTCCTGTTCATGTTATAATGTGAGATAGTACCTTGGTACATTTGTGTTGCTACCACAATATATAAGACTGTAATTTATAATGAAAAAAATTTGTGATGCTAGGTGTGGAGACTGGAAAATCTAAGACTGAGGCACTGGCATCGGGTAGAAGGGCTATATCATCACATGGTAGAAGGTGGAAGGGCAAGAGTTAGAGCCCATTTACAACAGCACTGAGCCATTCATGAAGGAAGACACCTCATGACTTAAATCATTCCCTTTTGGCTCAAGTTTATAATACAAATGAAATTCTAGCATGAGTTTTGGATGGAGCAAAAATTCACAAATAGCAGACAATAAATTTGTGTTGGTTTAGCCAATGAGTTTATGATAATATATTCCATAGTTTATCATACCAATACAATCTTTGTTTTCTGACTTGTCTGCTCGAAAATGTCTGGATATGGTTTGAATTTTTCCAATTTGAAGGAGGGTACTACTTGCATCTACTTCCTAGATGCCAGAGATGCTGCTGAGCATCTTCTATTGCACAGCAAAGCTCTTTGGAGCATAGGATTGTCTAGCCTCATAAATAAATATTGTCAAATTTGAAAAATCCTGCACTATACTGTTTTGTGAGAATTATCTCCATTTGGAAGAGAAACTCTAAATCTTAGTTGGAATCTTGAGGCTATAAGCAATGTTCCGAGAGTAAATTAGGAATTTTCATGAACTATATAAGGTTTTCTTGTGACACTAGAATATTATTAAATACTACGTAATTTGTTGCATTATTCTGGATTGACAAACTGCGTCTGTCACTTCCTACATATAAGTTTTATGTTCCTACATATATGTTTTAACATAGTTTTGATACTATATATGAAAATGTATTCAATACCTCTAGTAATTAGAGAAATGCAAATTAAAACAACTCTTAAGATTTCATCTTACTTCAAGAACACAAACAATAATAGATGTTGGTGTGGATGTGGGGAAAAAGGCACACTTTTACATTGCTGGTGGAGTTGCAAATTGGTGCAGCCACTCTGGAAAGCAGTGTGGAGATTCCATAGAAAACTTGGAATGAACCCACCTTTTGACCCAGTTATTCCACTCCTCGGTTCATACCCAAAGAACTTAAAATTAGCATACTACAGTAACTCAGCCATATCAATGTTTATAGCAGCTCAATTCACAATAGCTAGAGTGAGGTAGCTGAGCTTCTTTATACCCAAAGGACTTAAAATCAGCATAATACAGTAACACAGACACATCAATGTTTATAGCAGCTCAATTCACAATAGTTAGATTGTGGAACCAACCTAGATGCCCTTCAACAGATGAATGGATAAAGAAACTGTGGTATATATATACACAATGGAATATTATTCAACCATAAAGAATAATAATATTATGGCATTTGCAGATAAATGAATGGAATTGGAGTATATCATGCTAAGTGAAACAAACGAATCCCAAAAAACCAAAGACCGAATGTTTTCCCTGGTAGGTGGATGGCGATATATAATGGGGGTGGGGGGTTGGGGGGAGAAAGAAGAATGGAGGAATTTCAGATTACGTAGAGGGAAATGAGAGAGATGGGGGTATGAAAAATGTTGAAATTAGACAGACATCATTACCCTTCGTACATGTATGATTTCACAAATGGTATGAATCTACATTGCGCACAACCATAGAAATGAAAAGTTGTACCCCATTTGTGTACAATGAATCAAAATGCAGTCTGTGAAAATAATAATAATAATAATTAAAAAACAAATAAAAAAAGAAGTCCTGCACACATGAAAAACTTTTTAGTTTAGAAATTTTTCTTCAGAATGTGAAAACTATTTGAGCTTTACCTTTGCTTTGTAATTTACTTTCTGGAGGTATTTTGATTAAATGTCTCAAAAGAGAAATTTAATTGGTAGGCAAAATTCAATATTTGGCTTCTTAACTTTCTTTTTTTTTAGATTTTTTTTATTATTATTATTGTATACAAATGGGATACATGTTGTTTCTCTATTTGTACATGGAGTCAAGGCATACCATTTGTGTAATCATAAATTTACATAGGGCAATGATGTTTGACTCATTATTTTTTTCCCTTTCCCCCCACCACTCCCACCTCTCTTTTCCCTCTGTACAGTCCTTATTTCCTTCATTCTTACCACCCTCCTTATCCCTAACCCTAAACCTAACCCTAACCCTAACACTAACCCCTCCCACCCCCCATTATATGTCCTCATCTGCTTATCAGTGAAATCATTCGTCCTTTAGTTTTTTGAGATTGGCTTATCTCACTTAGCATGATATTCTCCAATTTCATCCATTTACCTGCAAATGCCATAATTTTATCATTCTTCATTGTGGAGTATATTCCATTGTATATATATGCCACAGTTTCTTTATCCATTCATCAATTGAAGGACATCTAGGTTGGTTCCACAATCTGGCTATAGTGAATTGAGCTGCAATGAACATCGATGTAGCTGTATCTCTGTAATATGCTGATTTTAAGTCCTTTGGGTATAGACTAAGGAGTGGGATAGCTGGGTCAAATGGTGTTTCCATTCCAAGCTTTCTGAGAAATCTCCACACTGCTTTCCAGAGTGACTGCACTAATTTGCAACCCCACCAGCAATGTATGAGTGTACCTTTTTCCCCATATCCTCACCAACACCTATTGTTGCTTGTGTTCTTGATAATCGCCATTCTAATTGGGGTGAGATGGAATCATACGGTAGTTTTGATTTGCATTTCTCTTATTACTAGAGATGTTGAACATTTTTTCATATATCTGTTGATTGCTTGTACATCTTCTTCTGTGAAGTGTCTGTTCATTTCCTTAGACCATTTGTTGATTGGCTTATTTGTATTCTTGGTGTAGAGTTTTTTGAGTTCTTTATAGATTCTGGAAATTAGCGCTCTATCTGAGGTATGGTTGGCAAAGATATTCTCCCACTCCTTAGGCTCTCTCTTCACATTACTGAGAGTTTCCTTTGCTGAGAGAAAGCTATTTAGTTTGAATCTATCCCAGTTATTGATTCTTGCTTTTATTTCTTGTGCTATGGGAGTCCTGTTAAGGAAGTCTGATCCTAAGCCAACAAGTTGAAGGTTTGGACCTACTTTTTCTTCTAGAAGATGCAGGGTCTCTGGTCTGATTCTGATGTCCTTGATCCATTTTGAGTTGAGTTTTGTGCAGGGTGAGAGATAGGGGTTTAATTTCATTCTGTTGCATATGGTTTTCCAGTTTTCCCAGCACCATTTGTTGAAGAGGCTATCTTTTCTCCATTGCATATTTTTGGTCCCTTTGTCTAGTATGAGAAAATTGTATTTATTTGGGTTTGTGTCCATGTCCTCTATTCTGTACCATTGATCTACCTGTCTATTTTGGTACCAATACCATGCCATTTTTGTTACTATTGCTTTGTAGTAGAGTTGAAGATCTGGTATTGCAATACCCCCTGCTTCGCTCTTTTTACTGAGGATTGCTTTAGCTATTCTGGGTTTTTTATTCTTCCAGATGAATTTCATAATTGCTTGCTCTATTTCTGCAAGGTACATCATTGGGATTTTAATTGGAATTGCATTGAATCTGTATAGCACTTTAGGTAGTATAGCCATTTTGACAATATTAATTCTGCCTATCCAAGAACATGGGAGATCTTTCCATCTCCTAAGGTTTTCTTTAATTTCTTTCTTTAGTGTTCTGTAGTTCTCATTGTAGAGGTCTTTCACCTCTTTTGTGAGATTGATTCCCAAGTATTTTAATTTTTTCGATGCTATTGTGAATGGGGTAGTTTTCCTAATTTCTCTTTCTGAAGATTCATCACTTATGTATAAAAATGCATTAGATTTATGAGCATTGATCTTGTAACCTGCTACTTTACTGAATTCACTTATGAGTTCTAAAAGTTTTCTGGTGGAATTTCCAGGTTCCTCTAAATATATAATCATGTCATCAGCAAACAGAGATAGTTTGAGTAATTCTTTTCCAATTCGTATCCCTTTAATTTCCTTGGTTTGTCTAATTGCTCTGGCTAGAGTCTCAAGGACGATGTTGAATAGAAGTGGTGAAAGAGGGCATCCCTGCCTTGTTCCAGTTTTTAGGGGGAACGCTTTCAGTTTTTCACCATTTAGAATGATATTGGCCATGGGCTTAGCGTTGATGGCCTTTATAATGTTAAGGAATGTTCCCACTATCCCAATTTTTTCTAGTGTTTTGAGCATGAAGGGATAACATTCCATCCCTTTCTTATCCAAAACCTTCTGAGTTTGCTGGAACACCATTCATTTTAAAAATCCCATGTGGGTCACAGAATTATAAAACTTGTGGATGACATGAACACAAAGTGAATATATTATCATATCTTTTATACATCAGAACTAAAAGACTCCTTAGGACCTCAGAGACTTAAGAACTGGGTACGAAATTTTCCAGTAGTAAACATAAATAAATGCTAGTGTTGGAGTCATTCTGAAGCTGTATGTAATTCTTGGACTGATAAATTATTAAATGAATACAAGTTTGTAGTTCATTTTATTCAGTTCCAGGATTTTCACATGCTCTTTGAGGAAAAATTTTACAATGGAAAAATATAGTAAAAACAGGATTTCTGTAAGTTTATACCAGTATTCAGTCAATGAGATTCCACAATGCAGAGTCTCTGCCATTTGCTATGAATTCCAATACTCTTTTTCTGATATTTACCATGAGAACATTTTATAGAGAACAGATAAATGACAATAAAAGAGGCATAGTGACAGACTAAATTTTTTGACTGTCAAGACCTTTTTGTTTAACAGATGAAAACAGTATGGAGAACTTGATCGTTGTTAAAACCTTCTGCTTTGACCGAGCCTTGCTATCAAATTAGTTTTGCAAAATAAGATCTACTCATTTTTCCCATCATAATCTCAAATGTCTTGAGAAGACCAATTTGTTGTGATTTGTGGTTATTCCTTTTTATTTATAATTAGACTTGTCTCCAAGGACATGGACATGCAAATCACAAATAACTAATTAAATGTGAACTTTTATCCATAACTGGTTAAGAAGCTCAACTACCTCAAATTAAAAATAAATAACAAATAAAATATCAAAGATCTAGAAGAATGCCAGATACTAAGTTATACCTGTAACTCCAACTCCAACAAATTGTGAGGTAAGACGGCATGATTCTGATTTGCAAGCCAATTTGGATAATATAGAGAGACTCATCTCAAAAAAAAACAAAACAAACAAAATCTACTAGTCTAACTCACCAAATGTTAATGTTTTCATATTATTAGTAATATCCGCAGGCATGTATAAGGCTTACTGTGAAAAAAAAGATTCAGTTTTGATGACTGTCTTTCAATAGAAATGTATTTATTTATTTATTTATTTGATGTTGGGGATTGAACCCAGGACCTCTGTTATGCTAAGCATACATTCTATCACAAAGCAATACCTTAATTGTCCCTCGATGGTAACTCATTTAATCCCTATAGCAAACTTGTAAAATAAGCACTATATTTATCTAACTTTGGCAAATAGAAGATCTGAGGTAAAGACAATTTAAGTGGCTTTATAAAGAAGTATTGCTAGTAAAGGAGTTAGCAAATATTTGAAGGAGTGGTCTCACTTTTACCACTTTAAGTGGTTAATCTTCTAATTTTTTTTTTTTTTTTTGTTTTTTAGTCATTAGTCAACCCTTCATTTATTTTTACCCTTTGAAGCACCCTGAGCTCGTTGCTGTGATAGAAGTAACTATGAAAGAAATATAAATCAATAAATCACAAACAGGTTTGGTGGCATATGCCTATCGTCCCAGGTGTACCTGTCACCCTTACTTGGGAGACTGAGGCAGAAGAATCACAATTCTGTGGCCAGCTCGGACAAGTTAGCAAGATGCTGTCTGGAAAAAAAATTAAAAAGGATCAGTGATAGAGTACCCGTGAATTCCATTCCCAGTGTTACACACACACACACACACACACACACACACACACACAAAGCATTACATAAGTAACAAAGTGGAAAACCAGAAGGCTGACTGGGTAATAGTAAAGTTCCAAATATTTTAGCTTCTCATCATAGTGTAGCCATCTGAACAGATTGATACTGTCATTCATTCATAATAATGACCTAACTGACAATCCTGTTCAGAAACTTTCAGTTAAGAAAATATAAAAATATAATACAAACTATTATTCTGGATGCTTTAGATGTTTTTAACTAAACACTTAATTTTTAAATCACACTTTGGTGCTTTGTTCTTTTTTTGGGTACTTGAGGACTTAACATTCCCATTTTAAATTAGGATCAACTTCAGATTTACACTAATAATCTCAGTGCAATATAAAAACACTACCCATTTATGATCCTACTTCATCTTTCTCTTTTCTGTCCTATTATTATAATATATTTCATATCTATATATGCTACAAAAGTGACAATGCATTGCTATTAATTTCAAAAATGTTATGTCTATTGGGAGAACTGAGAAAAAATGAGAAAAAGTAAATATTCATAGTTTTTTTATATTTATCTTTAACTTACCTTTTTTGATTATTTTCATTAGTTCTTGGTTCTTGCTCTTACTAACGTCCTTTGTGCTGCATTTTCAAATAATATATTTTATAAGTCATAGGTCTAGCAACTCAACTATATGCAAATTGTTTTACACACTACAATAGCATTGTATAGTATTTTATAACTCTAAAAGTTCTGGTAGTAGTGCTGTTTTTTTTTTTTAGTGTGGATTCAAATTTCATCTAAATTTACTTTCTTTAAACTAAAGAACTTTCTTCAGTATTCTTATAAAACTCATTTTAATTGACAAGAATGGCCTTGTTTTTGTTTATCTAGGAATATCTTTATTTTACATTCATTTTGAAAAATACTTTTGCTAGACATAAGATAGTTGGTTGGCAATTTTTTTCCCCTCAGCTCTTTATGTCATTCTGTTACCATTGGGCCTACATTGTTTCTGATAAGTTCTTAATCTTGTTGGTTTTCCTCACAACTGACAAGCAATTTGATTCTTGTTGCTTTCAAGACTTTGTCATTGACTATCAGCTTTTTTGCTATGATGTGTCTGGGTATGGTTCTTTGTATGAATCCTATTTGGACTTTGCTCAGAATTTTTAATATGTAGGTCAATGTTTATTAACCAATTTAGGAAGTTTTTAATCATTATTTTCTTGAATATTTTCCTGAGCCCCTTTCTCTTTTTTCTTTCTGATACTTGTACTATGCTATGCTAGTGCAATTAAAGTATTTTACATTTCTCTAAGGTTTATCTTTATTCTTTTTGCTCTGTTTTTCATTTTGCATAATACTTACACCTCTATTTTGAATTTGCTAATTCTTTTTTTCATCTTAAATCTATTGTTAATCTCCTCTAGTTATGTTTTAATTTAAATGGTACTTTGAAGTACCAGCATTTCCATTTTATACTGTTTAGAATTTCTGTTTTTTTTAATGATTTTTAAAACAATTTCTATCATTTTATTAATATTTACTATTTAATGAGCAATGGCAAAACTCTCTGTGTCTCTCTGATGTCTGTTTATACATATATTTAATTTGGAATTATATCCATCATGATAAACCCCATAATTGCTGGTTGATTGCTTTCTGTTTTCAGCAATGCCCTGGTATAAAAATTTCTCCCGTGTAGACCAAATGAAATTCAGGTAGAGTTAATTTTTATGGTCAATATTTGAGATTTCTTTTCACCCTAGAAAGACTTATTTGCTGTTACTTTTCTTCATTGTCTTGAGTGAATCAGATTTCCTGCTGTTCTTATTTAAAGGAAGCTATTTGTTCCAGGAATGCCTTTAAGAGTGAACTTCCTCACACTTTCTATCAAAATAAAATAAGTTATCTTTGGAAGAGACTTTGAGCTTCCTATTTTTGTGAATTTCCTCTTTCTCTGGCAACTCTTGTCCACTACTGCATGCAGTGGATATGTCTCTTTCATCCTTCCTCTCCCAACATAGAGCCTCTACCCTGTAAAGAAGCTGGGGAGAGGGCACCAGTATCTTTGACCCTTCATTCCTGGTACAAAATATCCATCTCATATATAGGACTAGCAGCGGAAGGTTGTTTCTAACTTGTTAGATGTACACATGAGGCATTTAGTCTCTTTAATTTAGTCTTAGAGGAGATGAGATAGACTGGTGCTGTGTCCTTCCCCATGAGATGTTCAATGACCTTTGATTGAGAGGTGAGTAGAGAGGGAGGTTTCTTCTTGGTCACTGTTACCCACATGCAGCCTCATCAAGTTGAGCTGAATGGTGGTAGGGTGGGAGAAGATTGTGTCCCAAATGCCACAGACTCTTGCTGTTCTTACAAATTGTAGAAAATTTTCTTGAACAAATGTTTATTCCGTTGATGTATGCCCTAAGGACGATTTCCCCAGATTTTTATGTTACTTTCTATAATCTCACACCAATATACTGTTTTTCTAGGGGAAGTGTCTGCAGGACCACTCATGAGGCCATCCTGGAAGTGGAACTCTAAACACTTAATTTTTAAGGATACTTTCAGTTATCTTAACATTTCATTAATATAATGAACAGTGCCCTTCCTCAGCAATGTGAGATAAATGAGGTATGGCCATAAAAGTTTAGAGTCAATTTAAGAATATACTAATTCCATCACTCTTCATCAAATGATAAAATGAAAGACATTATAGCTATCTAATCTAGTTTGCTATTGTCAGCAACAGGATCACATATTTACAAATCTCATTTATAAGTTCCACAACACATCCTTGAGAATTCATTATTGGGTTTTTATTACAATTTTCACAGTACAGTGACTTTCATTCCCTTTGTTCACTCCCACCCCCCAACCCACAGAGTTAGTTTCTCTCAGAACCCTTGGGACATTTCTTAATCATCACCAATATCATTAAAATAATAACTTCTGTTCTTTTTTCCTCAGAATTTCAAGTAGTTTGAAAAGAACAAGTAGTTTAATTTGACTCCTATCTCAGGTATATGGAAGCAGAGAATAAGACAGTAATTTTAGAAGGTTTATCACAGACCAGACTATGGTGAGCTTTACATAGTACATTATGGTTGCTTTATTCAGCAGGCCTTGGGAAGTATCTGAATAGCTTCTATTTGGGAGATAATGAAGGCTGCATTTTCATGATCTCACTAGTTTTAGCAAGGTTTGTCTGCTACATTTTGGAAAAGGAAGCATGTAGCTATGAGACTGCAATGACAGTCCAGATAAGTAGTGATTCCCTGAGCTAGGACAGCATCAGTAGACATATAACAGACAGGGTAGATAGAAAAGTTAAGAAGCAGTAGGACCAGTCACTAATTTACATGCATATTGGTAGAAAGAAAGATTGAAAGCAAATTCCAGATTTTATGATTGTGCAACTACATTGACCACGGTTTAATTAAAGAAGAAAGAATTTTGAAAGAAAATCAATGTTTTCCATTTGGGACACTGTTGTTTTTATATGCCTATAGGATACCAGTCAGAATCAATAGGATGTTGAACATATAGGTATGAAATGCAGGAACAAAATATGTGCTAGAGATGTATATTTACAAATCAATCACATATATAGGAATTAGTGAAATCAGATGAGTAAAGAAAATCCCAGTTTGAAACTGTGAAATATGAAAGGACAAAACTCTGTGGGAAAACAATATTTAGGGTGCAGGCTAAAGAAAGCTTGTTTAGGAAAAAATATTCTACCTTTTCTATTTAAATAATTTTTGGGGTTATTTCTTCTTTAATTAACTAATTTATTAAATGGTAATTTCAGATCAATAGCTATCTTCTCCAATAATTTGATCTGATGTAAAGAATAATAGTGAAATATGCTCATGCAAGCAAACTTTAAAAAAATACTATATAAAAACTATCCACATTTCATTACAGAGACAAATTATATGACTAGGGATTCTTTGAGAAAGTAGAATAAGTATATGTATATATTATTCTTAGCTGTTCTAAAAGCCTTTCTTAAGTGAATTCACTCATAAATCTACTCTACTTGCTAAGACTCCAAGTGAGAAATGACAAAAGTTAATTCTCCTAGACAAATTGAAGCATATGATGTCCTTTATTTTTGGTTATTTATTGAAATATTGAAGATTTATATTCTGCTTGTGTTTTTAACCAAAGGCTTTATATGTGGATTATCTAATTCAAGAGATAAGTCATTACATGAGTCCATACAATTAGGCAAACTGACCTTTTAAAATCTTTTTTAAATAACCAATTTTAGAAAGTTCTATTTAAAAAAAACATTAATACATTGTGGCTGTGTACTACACCTCTGCAGTATGTTTAGTTCCATGTATGGAATGTAAATTTATTCATGATACCTTATAAATCTGTGAGTTTTTTTTCTTCACTCTTTATGCTTATCTGGACTGTGGAATCCATCGTATGCAAATGTCTTACCTTCATTCATAAAATTAATAAGAAAATAGAGGAGACTTGAAAAAGTTGTGCCTGATTTTGAGCTTCATTAAAAAAAAAAACTATGGTGTTTTATTTCCAGCAAGTCCAGTCCTAGATTAGACTAGCAAGAACAAATGTGCATATAAACACCTCAAAAACTTCCTTAAGTAATCTATATAGTTCATTATACATAGTTTTGTATTGACCACATGATTTCTTAATTCCAAAACAGCCAAATATCTCTTCAGTGAATGAAAATCAGTTGATTAAAATTAGTTTGTGCTTAGAGACTAAGGTATAAAAATATACATAGACATAGACATGTACCTACATACCAATATAAGAATGCCAGTTTGGGGTGTTTGTTTCAGATTTTGTTAAAAACACATGAGTGAATGTACATGAGGTTATTTCAATTGTTCTCTCTGTAGACCATGTATTTCCTTTGAAGAACTAGAGCTTATGTACAAAAATCTATCAGAAATAACCAACACTGTGCAAGAAGACTATTAAAGTATTACTAAGTAAAAAGTGAGTATGAATCAGAAGGGAGAGATAGAAGAGATTTTTTTCTCGTCAGAACCATTCTGAAGTTTCTGCACTGCCTCTCTGTGAAGCCCCTGCTCTACTCCTCTCAATTGACAGAATCTTGAGGCAGTTATTTTAAAACAAATGTCTGAATTAATTTAAAACATTACCCTAAATGTATTCATTTTCATATAAAAGAATTTTGCTTTCCACAGTAAGCTCTGGCAGTGTTGGAAAGTTTAAATTTTACCCCCATGATTTTCTTATATAACTGAACATAATTAAATAGAACTAGGCAAAATTTAAGAAATATAATATATACCTGTGTATGTGTGTTTGTGTGTATGTGTGTGTGTGTGTGTGTGTTAGAGAGAGAAATTCTACAACATATCAAATGATTCTATACATTTTCAGTACCTTGCAGCTGTGCAAATACAGCTATAACTAATTACCATGCAAATATTTTAAATTTTACATGGTGCATGTGGGGTGTGCACCAAAATATTCATTTTTTTTTTTTTTTTTTTAGTAAAAGCAGAGCTCATGACTGAGTAAAGGAAGTGTCATGTTCAGATGAACACTCTGTTTGCATTCAAACACACGATATGCTCCTAGATGGAAATTTGGGAGAGTTGAACTTTTAACCATAAAATAAATATATTTAAGTTACCGAGTCTTTACCTTCTTCCTTTCTGAGTTGGAAGACTTCCACAGCCATGCCTGAATGTGAAGCCCTCACAATTAGGATCAGTTTTCTACAGAGACTTTCATGGAAATTCTACACAGAAGAAAAACACTGCATGTTATATATGAGGCTGCAGCCTGCTTCTTATGCTTGAACCAGATGGACTAAACATAAAATGATGAAATATAAGTTCCTCCATAGGCCACTTAGCAATATATCAAATAAAACTATTAATATATATTCATCCAATTATCTTCCATGTTTGGAAATTATTCTTGCTGAGGGAAAGGAGTTTAAAAGATAAGGATATATCTGTGGAGGTTTTTAAATGGGAACATTTTTATGACCACTGTCATATCACTCATCTCACCTGTATGAAATGATGAGACTAGGGACTAAAGACTGACAAAATTTTCATAAGCAAAATCAAAATGAAGACAGTGCAAATGGTAGTTGTACTCTAAAGTCAGATGCATTATTTTCCTTTTCCCAGACAATGAAGTTTTTCTTTTTTTGAAAGCATGGCAGCTCTTCCTAACTATGCATGTCATATTTTGTTAAAAAAAATTAGCAAATGAATTAGAAGCATTTAAATATATATATACTTATATAAGCATTTAAATATAATATACACATATATATATATATGTATATATAATTTGGGGGGGTGCTGGGGATTGAATTGAACATATAGGACATTCTAATTTCATTTTTTAAATATTGGGATTAATGTCTAATATATTCTTAATAAAACAGGCTTTGGAAATTATAATAAATATGTACTGTCATTTCAATATAGTGTTGATTTTTGTTGTTATCTGCTTCTTTGTAGAGGGGCTATTTAACCAAATAAGTTACTTATTAGATATTGTAATAGCCAATTAAGTGATTTACTAGTCTTACATTCAAATAAGATAAAGCATAATGAAATAGTCATATATGGGTAAGAAGAAAATAGTATATTATTTATCATGAAATGACCTCCTCGCATGGACAAAGTCGTGACAAGGGCCATGTTAGACAGACTTCCTGTTCTCCTTCAGGGGTGCTTAGCCACTGAGCTACATCCCCAGTCCTTTTTTATATTTTATTTAGAGACAGGGCCTTGCTTAGGGCCTCACTAAGTTACAGAGGCTGGCTTTGAACTCATGATCCTCCTGCCTAAGCCTCCTGAGCTGCTGGGATTACAGGAGTGTGCCATCATGCCCAGCTTCAAATTTTTTATTGGTATTATATTTAAGAGTTTGAGAAAAACCTTCCTTTTGTAAGTGATACAAGTTTATAGCTAAATATTTAATTTCAAGCAATCTGATTACATTTCTTTGTACCTGACATCTCACCTATTTTATTTCCGACTCTTTTTTTTCTCACCTTCAGTTATTAAATATCTGCTCTAATGCCTTTAATTCCATCCTTAGAGTTTAATGATTATCACATTCATACCAAATAATTTGTGATTCCAGCATTAATACTTGTTAACTTGTCCTGCTTGTCCACAGTTTTCTGCCTTTGCACAAGTTATTTTTACTTGAAGTTCTCTTGCTTTACCTGTCAAGGGCTTCATCAAAAGTCACTCCCTGCATGAAAACTCACTACCTCCTGCCGTGTAGTTCTGCACCCATTCCACTGGCTGCAGTTCATCATGTTGTGCTATATTGTCATTACATGTCCAAGCATGCCTAGAAGAGCAGTGTCCACAACACCAAGAATACACACTCTACTCCAATCACAAAGTGTAATTCTGGGTGCACAATTCGGCACAGAAAATGCTCAAGAGGGGGGAAAGTGAACAATGTGTGTACTATTAGTTTGGAGAGTTACAGGGACTAGTATGAGCCCTGGAGTACTAAGCAGAAAGAAAGGAGAACAGGAAGTCTGTCTCACATGGCCCTTGTCACGACTTTGTCCATGGGGGGAGGTCATTTTATGATAAATAATATACTATTTTCTTCTTACCCATATATGACTATTTTGTTGTTTTATCTTATTTGAATGTAAGACTAGTAAATCACTTAATTGGCTATTACAATATCTAATAAGTAACTTATTTGGTTAAATAGCCCTTCTACAAAGAAGCAGATAACAACAAAAATCAACACCAGATTGAAATGACAGTACATATTTATTACAATTTCCAAAGCCTGTTTTATTAAGAATATATTAGAAATTAGTCCCAATATTTAAAAAGTAAAATTAGAATGTCCTATATGTTTTAATGACTAAATAAATTGTGCCAAATACATTGTCAGTCTAACAAAATATACCTAAATGTTAATTTAAATAAAAACAAATAAGATTTGAAAAAAATTCAATGACCACCCAAAGACAGACTATATGTTCTTACCATTTGGTTATCAAAGTAGGTCTCATAAATTCTAAATTCTCTTTCTTTGAGTACAATTTTACTGATGCTTATAATGCATATAAACAACTTAATATAATTTGGTAGTTTTGATGCATAAAATGTAGAAAAAAATATGTACTATGTATACATATATATCTAGTTTCTATGGTGACCTGGTGGCTTGGAATGTAGCTTTGCATGAACAATACTATGTAGTCATCACTGAATTTCCTGACCTATCTTTTCTGTTTAAATGCTGCATTAGCAGATTTTAGTAGCTAATGTTCAGTATACCTTATAAATTGTGTTAATGTTGTCTGTTTGGAATGTATAGTTACTTCAGGGAAATTAAGTTTAAGTTTTCTGAGAAAACTTTTATTTTGGCTCTAAATAAAAATGCAAATTACAACAAAGCATAATAAACATGATTTGTACTGTAAGTTACACAACTTACTTATAGCTATTAAACTAGAAATAAAGAGAAATATGAACTTTCAATATTTATAAAGTTATGTATTAATAGGTATTTGAGACATCCTTTAAATTTGACATGGCATCTCTCTCTAAATAGCTTTAATTTCTTATGTTTATAATGTTAGTATAAAGTTTATTATATCAGAGAAAAAAATACTAGGCCAAGTACATGGAGTCCTAATCTCTACTTTGTTGGTGACAAATTTGTATTTTGTGAGGTTTGGGGGTGTGTTATAGTTCAGTGATAGGGCATTTGCTTAGCATGCTCAAGGCCCTGGATTTTTTCCAGCACCACAAAAATACATAAATAAATAAAAGGCCAGAAAGTTCTCAGATTTTTCATTTTATATTTATAAAATGAGAAGTTATAAAAGTATAACATTTTATGTTTTCTCTAATCTTAAAGGTCTAAAGGTCTATATAAATTTCTAATGAAAACAATAGCCATGTATATATTTGTTTAAATCTTGGATACTGCGTGGTCTATAATGGAAAAAAAACTAGATTAGAAATAAACGTGGATAGTATTTCATAAATATTTGTGTGATCTATGATTCATAATCTAATAAAATTTTGTTATTAAGTGATAAACATATGTGCTGTATATATAAAAAGTATAAAGAACAGCATGTAAAAATGTTACAAAGTTTGATAACACTGAAGAAATTTGTGTAAAAAATAAGAGCTAATACATAAAGAATCAAAGATGTCCCAATAAATTAAAAATGGCATGTTAAAAGTGGCATTCAATTTTGTTGTTATCTATTTTAGTTGGTTGATATACAAAACTTTTATAGGAAAATACTATGTGCAATATTAGCAAAAATAGAGAAAAAAGGAACTTAACCTCAGTTTTTAATTTTAAATAAAAAGAGTAAGTTAAGTTTCACACAAGTTGCTTCTCTTCAATGAAGGTTGGCTAGCTACCTCATTATGGAATTAGGACAAGTACCATAAAATGCCCCATAAAGTCAACTTGAATGTCAAAAGTAAACATTAATAAAATTTATACCACGATGTTTAATTTGAAAACACTTGATATTCAATACTATCACACTAAACTTATTATATAAATTATTGAGGATATTTGTTCTTGCTTCTAGAGATATAGAAACCCAATAGTTTTAATATCATCACCCACCATTATGAAAAATGTCATGTTTCATACTGTTTGGCAGTATTACCATGTGACGTTGTAGAAAAGTAGACAGAAATAAATGGAACATATCATGATAAATGGAGTATAACATGATAGGGTCTTTTGGGCTTGGTCTCCAAACAGTCCCAAGATGCATGATTAAACAGTAAGAAAGGGAGGCATGTAGGTCAGTGGTAAATTACTTATCTAGCATGTAGGAGACCCTGTATTCTATTCCTAGCTTTATCCTCTTCCAAAAACAAACAAATAAACAAACAAAAACCCCAAACCCAAACCACTACACAAAATAGTGAAAAAGAAAGTGCAAAAAATAATGTGAACTTAGAGTCTGCAGTAGTTAGTCATCAAGGAAGATGCCAATAACACTTAACAACATGAATGATTGCTATAGGAATACAGGATGAAGTGAAACGATTATAATTTACAAAAAAGAGGACTTAGTAACAAGAATTACTTGATGCTAGAACTGCATAAAACCAAAAATGTAGCGGAAAGTGAGATCAGTGGAGTAGAGGAAGGGAATTAAGGGTAAAGGAAGAGGATTTGGAAAAGGAATGAATCTGACTAAATTCATGTACATATATGAATATACCACAGTAAATCTAAGTTTCATGTATATCCACAAAGCACTAATTTACAAAATGTAAGTTTAAAAAAATCAATAAACAACAGAGATAAGAAAACAGGGGGAGGGGTGAGGAGAGGGAAAGGGAAAGTACTAGGGACTGACTTAGAGCAAATTTTATTCCATCCTTATATAATTATGTCAAAATGAATCCTAATATATATATATATATATATATAACTAAAATGAACAAATGAAAACTCTTTTTGAAACCTGAAAAAAAAGTCATGAAGTTATTTAATCCTAAATGTTATTTAAGTAAATGAGGATGTGGTTATAAGATCAGGAAGAATGATTTAAATTTTTATTGCATTCATCATCATAGGATAAAATGTTTATGAGTACATTGGCATGGATAGTCATGGGGACAAAATGACCTCAACTATGAATATCCACCTATGCTGGACTTTCCACATAGCAACTGTTGACTTCATATTTTTATTGTTTAAATCTTGGAATAAAGAGGTGTCTGTGAGAAAAAATGTTAAAACAATTATGAAAAAGGATACCTTTATATAATGACATTCATTTTTAAATAAATTATATGTGTTTTTTTTTTTTTTCCTCCAAAGAGTAGGGGAATTCAACACCTAATTGCTAGGATTCAAGTAAGAAAGAAGTTGGTACAGAGGTATTCCAGGTTGTGGCTAGTGATGCTAGAATTTTCTGTGGCGCCTGTAGGTGTGTATGAATTCTTAACTTTTAAAAATGTCCTCCTTCCAATGAAGACAGGCAAAGGGAATAGTTCACAGAGCTCAATTGCTGTTGCTAACACTGTGAGAGTGAAGTGACATTTTAGGTAATTGAAAGTCAAAGAAAGGTATTATTATTTTTCTGGTCTTTAGACAGTGGAGCTTGAAGTTTCAGATTAGAATTATGTGTCTACATTCGAAGTTTAGAGTTCTAGACAAACATACTGATGTCTACTTTGAAGCATTCCTTTGTTAAACAAGAGAAGAACAGAATCTCATTAATTTCTTACTGTACTAGAGGTCTGTTCATTAAATATTCCCTTATAACAACATAAACTATAAGTAGAGAATATGAAAATCCAATTTATCAAGAGATATCTTAGTGATATTATTAACATTTGGTTTAATATTAAGAAAATGAAAGGTTAAGAATTCATTAGACATAAAATACTGAGTAGGAGGCACTACTATCAATATTGAGAAGCAGGAGGAACCATGTGAAATTTCTTTCTTGAAGTGTTCATAGCCCAAGTGAGAAACAGCAGTATAAATGTGATATATTAATAGTCAAGTGCAAGTCTCAAGTCTTTCTTACATGCCCATTCAACTCAAAGATGTCAAATCACCCAAAGTGTTCACTACTGTATACAGTTTGGCAAGATCCCTGGATTAAAAACAGAAAAAAAAAGTTAAATAAAACCTATGCTGAAAAAATTGAAGTATAGTGGGTTTTTCTTTTACATTTCATGCCATAGGTAAGTTTAAATTTATAGACAGTTTTTTGAACATCTTGATTTTATAGTATCCCATTTGTTCACTAATAATATTTTCTGATGTAAAATAAAAAATGTAGACTATTTCAGTTGCTTTGAAATTCCATGACTTAAACTCATGTACTAAGAAAATTAAGAATTTAAAGAATTCTGTACTATTTTAAAATATTTGCAGTAAAAATTAATTTTTTATATTTTTGTGGCATTTCAAAGTAGAAAAATGCTAATTTAATGGACTTTCCTGTTTAAAGAGTTTTCTGATTTTTTTTTTTTTTTTCAATTCTGGGGATTAAATCAAAGGCCTAGTACAAGCAAGGCAAGCTCTCTACCACCAGTTATAACCCAATACTTGTACCTGAACATTTTATACATTCCATGGTCAACCAAGAATGTGCTTTTCTCCCCAACTCAGAACTCTTAAGGTAGAAAACAATTTTTCTTTGAAAGTACAGAATCATATAAGAAAACATTTCATTGTATTTATTTTTTGGAACTGAATGTAAAAGTGGAGGAAAATGAATGAAACTCTGTGGAGTTACAGGGGATTTTGCTTTGTCATATACATATGAAAGACCTCACAGATATAACTAAAAAGATTGCTTTTTAATATTTCGTTTTTGCAACAGGTGAAAATTGCTACCATAAGAAATAAGAATGTGAGTGAAGGAAGGCGAGAAGAAGGCTCTTTCATAAAGCTTTTTGCCAGGGTTTTTAGGTTTTCCAGATCTCCTAAACTCCTCTTTACCACACTCTAAAGAGGATTATATTTTTCTATTGTTTATTTGTTTGACTTCTTTTTATAACTGCTCACCAGAGGAAAAAATTGTGACAAAATTAATTTCTTCATTATTCGTATCTTATTTGAATATAAAATTATGAGTCAACCTTTGTTTCTCAAAGGCAGTGAGCATTTTTTTGTTTGTTTGTTTTTAATCAGTATGCCCTTCTGTCAATATCACACTAATTATTTCTATCTGTAATCTTGAAAAATATTACAATTAAGATATCAACATTTTCTTTTTATATGATTAAAGTTCATTTTAAAGTTTAAAAAATCTTAAATTTTATATCCTTTGACCTATATATTAATAATCAAGTTATGCTATACTTGGATGATCCTAAAGTCTTGAGATTTTAATTACCCCAATGATATTCAGCTGATAAAATTTTCTGTTATATCAGTTATTCAATTTAATTAATAACATCTCCCCAAATTATATTTTAAATAGCATCTTTAAGTAACTGAATATAGACTTGCTATGACTATCAAAGAATGAACTTAATTAAAGCAATATCTCACAGTTATAATGTAAGTGGGTAGAAACAGAAATTAATGCTTTTTACCACATTTAAAAAATATTATTATAAAAGACCTATCCCTTTAAGTCAAACCAAATAGTTCTCAGCATGAGGGATTTTTAAAAAAATCAAGTCAATGACTAGTAGACACTGAATAACAGGAAACAAGTCCAGCTTAGCTATATTAGTACTAATTTAACAACTAAAAGTCAAATTTTGTGACAACTATAAGGATGAAAAAACATGAGCAAGTGCTAAAATGCTTGTCTCATGAAATGTTAATCAATCCACCCTTTGGGAATGGCTGCACTGTTCCTGGGCATTTAGCTCTTCTGAAAGGTATGTCACATCTTAATGCTGGTCAAATGGCTGAGATTAATGAAAACACATAGATGAAAATGAAAAATTCATTGGTAACAGGAACACTATATTGACTTAACAGTGCGTGGACTAAATTTCTGCTTTCTGTAAGAATGCAGAAAGACATTGGAGGAAGAAGTATTGTTTGAAAAAAGTTAGATGACTACAAATTCTTAGCCCTTCTTAATTCTATGACTTTGGGCAACTGACTTCTCCTCTGTTATGTTCATCCTTCTTTCCCTTCTCTGTAATATGAGGAAATTAAAAATATCTTTTAGGTGAGCAAAAAGATGGAAGTTAGAAATGCGAAGTATGGTGTCTGGGAGCGTTCCTAGTTTGTAAAGATTTTGGTACCTGCTTTTGCAGCTGCTGTTACTCCCTCTGTTCTGCTACACAGTTGTTACTGCTGCTGTTGTTCTAACTGCCACTTTTTGCACTAGAGAACGAATTCTTTGTAATCTGACAAAATGGCTAATTACTTACAAGTTAAAACAGCCTAACATAGTTGTAGGTCTAGCCTTCAGCTCCTCCTTTGAAATGCCTTCTAAAACAGTGACATAAAGTTAGCAGGATGATTTTTATGGTCTCGTAATGATCTCTGAGCACTGAAATAAAAAAGTCAGGCAAAGATCTGCTGTGTTAAGATAAATTTTATTCACAGAATCAATGTAGCTTAAAGTTACATTTCAAATGATGGCTGTGAGATGCACTGAATAAGGACTGTGAAAGGAAATTCGTGATTTCATAAGTAAAGGAGCAGATTGGGTGACCTGAACAAAGTTTCCACTATTCTAAACCAGTTAAAATTAGAACCACTTCCAAAACAAGTTACTGTTTTCAAATAACCCAGAGACTACCTGATAATATTTTATTTCCATTCACTTTTCTTCATAATTATGCATTGGTTCAGGCTGTTCTGCATCATGTTTACCAAATCAAAGAATGAGGAAACCATAATTACTGCACTGAAAGAGAGAAATCTATCAAGTTTAATGGGAGAATGTTCAGAGAACCCAATGACCCACCCATCCCTGAGATATATTACCCATACACTAACTATAAATGGAAAATCTCCCTCCAAGTCATTGAAACTTTCAATTCTTTCATCCCTTACAAATTTTAAGACTTCTGGTTTTCATATTGTCCAAATTCTCAGTTCAACTTCAACTGAAATTATCATCTGTCCTATTCTACCTATTGAAAAATAGAGTTTGATTTTTGTTTTTATATATTACTCTGTTTTCCTGCTCTTTTTGAGGGGGAGAGAATGCTGTTGGAGGGGAGTTTCAAAGGCTTATCAGTTTTAGATCTAAATTATTACAGCACATATTGCATATTAATCATAAATAATAAGATCTACTATTTTATAATACTTATGAGTTATACATTTGTGCTGAGCATGGTGGCACATGCCTGTAATCCCAGAGGGTTTGGGAGGCTGACATAGGAAGATTGTGAGTTCAAAACTAGTCTCAGCAACTTATTAAGGCCCTAAGCAATTTAGTGATATCCTGTCTCTAAATAAAATAAAGAAAAGGGCCAGGGATGTGGCTCAATGGTTAAGCACCCCTGGGTTCAATCCTCAGTGCAAAAGAATGTGGTACGTATAGAAAATGTATGAAACATGCTTTATCTGAAATTTGGAACCAAGAACAAAAAACATGATTATTTTGTGGTATATCCATTTCTCTCACTCTTGATAATCATAATACAGACTTTCATGGTTCTTGAGGTATTATAAACAGCACACAATTTTCCAGAAACAATATATCTCAAATAATACTGATATTTTATTGTATCCCCATGCCTCTGTTATTACTTAATACCCTCCTTTGTTTGTTTTAACTTTTGGCAAAAGTTCGTAAATAGATACATATCTAGATTATTAATAGATGATTAATATATAGATAGATAGATATATTTCCAAAGGTCTCTTGCCTTTGGGCTTATAGAATTTTATAGTTCAATTATACTTAGACCAGATTCTTCTACATCAAATCTCTTGAACCAAAAATATAAAATTTCCTAAATTTTAAAATACAGGTATGAATATACATCTTTCCTATCACTGTCACAAAGGACTATAAACAAAAGTTTCCACTGACATCAACAGAGGTATTTTAAATCTACAAGCCAGGAATAAAAACTATAATCAAGTATAACAATGGTGGCAAGTTAAAATAATTCACCATAATCTAGTTGATGAATCAAAATTTTGAAAATTTTCAAGTCCTTTCAAATTTATTTCTAGTTTTATAATATTGTAAAAAGCCTTTATAATTAATACTTATTTCAGAAATTTATTTAATTCCTGTATGACATTGACCTTGACAAATATCAGGATTGACAAAGTTATATTGTGGTAAGAGCTACAACTTTTCAGTTCCTTGGGAGGTCAAATGGTAATTTTTTGCTTATGCTATGTGTGCACCGCCAAAAATAAGGTGACTGTTCACATACTTATCTTCATTCTGGGATCCAAGCAGACAACCACTATTATTTCCGGGGCAGAAGATAACAGTGTGTGTGTATGTGTGTGTGTGTGTGTGTGTGTATAAAATCATGTTAATGTATGAACAGTTGAACATATCAGATCATGTAATCTGATTTCCAGTGGGTAAGAAAGAAGAATTCTATTATGTTCCTGAGAAGAGAAAACCAGGACATTTGTAAATAGCCATACATATAGGGAGTATGAGGGTACTGAATCTGTTTCTCTCTAAATTTTATTTAAATATTTCTACCTCAATGCAACCATTCGTTACTATTTTAACCACTCAATAGTATTTGTTTTTATGATGATATACTGAAATTTAACAGATTTTATTATTATTATTTTTTTACCTAGAGCCTTATTTTCATTTTTCAAAGTTGTGAAATATGCTGCAACATATTTTCTTTTATATGCAACTATGCAAAATTATTTCCTTGGGCTAAACAGTTGTGGGAAAATAACTGATTCTAAAAGTACTGCCTTAATTACCCTTCACAGCGCACCGATTCATAGTCCTACTTCAAGCAATGTCAGTTTCTTCACAATTTCCCCAAAATGAAGCATAGCAGAATTCGTGTATTATTATTATCACTCCAATTTGTAAGAAATATATTTGATTTTTAAGTAGGTATTTTGTTGCTTACTTGTAAGAATTTATGTAATTAACTATACTTTTATCTGAATTTGCTCTATTGTGAATCCCTTCAAGTTTAAAAACTAATTTAAACTATGAATTATAATAAATTATAAATTCTTGACTTAGTATAGGTATATAACTGAAAATATTATGATATTAATCATACTACATTTAGATTTTAATTTAAATACAATTAAATTTGTTTAGGAAGTAATTTTAACTTGAAATCTATGCAAGTTACCATTTTATCATTCCCTTTAAGTCCAAGCTTATTGACATAACATTAATTATAGCCTTCTTATCTAGACAACATTACCTGAGAATGTGATAGCACAGGGGATAATAATGCTGAGAAAACTGTTTTGTTTGTTTAAGTGATTACTTTTGTTTATAATTCACTTATAAAACATTGTTCTTTCAGATTTTAATGTCTTTGAATTTTTAAAGTGAATCTCTTTAAATTAATAGATGAATCAATTCTGCCTTTTATCCCTTCTATAGAGGCCTTCTGATATTTTTAAGTTTAATCTATGTATACAGGGTGGGTTACTTTTGTGCATTCTACTGTACTATTTTTCTTTTCTTTTTTTTTTTTTTTTAGCTTTCTTTTAGTGGTTTTCCGAGTAATTATAAGAAATTTGTGTACTATTTTTATTTATTTTTATTTTTAAATTTCTTTTATTTAGACCAGGATCCTACTAAGTTGCTTAGGGCCTTGTTAACTTGCTGGCTTTGAATTCATGATCCTCCTGCCTCAGTCTCCAAAGCCACTGGGATAACAGGCATGTGCAACTACACCTGACCTTTTATTTAGTTTTGTTTTGTTTTTTAATGGGCAATGTCGAAGAAGGAATTTCTTGATCATTATTGTCTGAGGGTAGAGAGTATATCAATGATTATTTTAAACTTTAATATAAAACATCTTAGAATTCTTATCCTTGGAGAAGGAAAGAGAATAAAAACAAAAATTATTAAAGATCTTATGAATCCTACATTTAAGACAGGAGGATCTCAAGATCAAAGTCAGCCTCAGCAACAGAGGCACTAAGCAAATCAGTGAGACTCTCTAAATGAAACACACAAAAGGGCTGGGGATGTGACTGAGAGGTTAAGTGCCCCTGAGTTCAATCCTCAGTACCAAAAAAAAACAACAACAACAAAAAAATCCTACATTTATTCTAAAGGAACATACTTTAATGAGTATTGTCCAAATTATATTTCATTGTATTTATAATTTTGAACTGAAAATGTGTTTTCTGACTGACTCCCACCTTATATTCTTGATTCACTTTAGTTTTTTATTAAAAAGGCAGCTTTTAGTATATTGTTTGCTCAGATAGTGTGGTAGATAAAAAAGACATGAAATTGTGATAATGTTATAGAATGACATTTTATCTTTTGAGTTGCTTGAAAGCAAATAATTTCACCATGAAAATTTCATGACTTTACATTTTGTAAAATTGTTTTTAAAAATTGTGTATTTTCTGAGCTGCGCTGAAGCTTAGTGCTATGACTTTGTCTCCCCCAAATTCATTTATTGTAGTCTTATTCTCAATGTGACATTGTTGGGAGGTAGGACCTAGAAAGAGGTATTTATACTGGGAGGTGGGGCTCTTAAATGGATCAATACCTTTCTGCCATGAGTTCTTGCTCTCATGAGTCTGTGCCCCCTCTCCTTTGTACTCTCTGCCATTGAGTTGTGGCAGCAAGAAGCTGATAACAGATGTGACCCCCGATTTTGGACTTATCAGCCTTTAAAATCATGAGCCAAAATAAATCACTTTTCTTTATAAATTATGTAGCTTAAAATATTCTGTTATTAGCTCACGGGCAATGAACTAAGACACAGATAATTTGCAGTTGTCCTAAATTTTATAGAACAGACAACATTTACTGAGTCATTTTCATACGCATGGTGAACATACTAACAAATGTTAATTGCTCAATAACATGCCTGCCCATAAATTCTCACTCCTCCATCAACATTCTCTAGAGCTAAATTCACTTATCTCACTTTGGAAAATGTGTATGCTTTCATGTTTTTAGGTGCATGTTTAGAAGTATCCAGAACTGAAATTTTAACAACTATCTTCTCAAGAAGTACACATATGCTGAAGATGTCACATATGCTGTAGATGGTCACATACATGACCATAAAAATGTCTGTACAAAGAGATTTTAAACCACAGCCATGATGTAAAGCATCTTCAAAAAAAAACCCATGCAGTCACAAAGCATGTTAAAGAAGAAATATCTATATAATTTTATTTTTTTTAATTTTAGAGAAAATTTATATTTAGAAAAATTATATTTAATTTATTTAATTAAAATTTATATTTAGAGAAAATTAATATTCTCACAATGTACATTTTAGGCCTCATTGATAACAAACTTCTTATTCATAAATTTGGATGAAGTGTGTTTAGATTATTAAACATAAGAAAGTATGTGCCATATTTATAAAAACACTTTTAATAGACCATATGTGTAGATTCGTTTTGAAATATGTGAGCTAAACATGTGCAAATTAGTGACTTACTTGTTTTTTATGATCACTATTTCAAGCACTGCCAAGTGATCATGTGTCAGAGCCAGTTGCTGGGTAGACTTAGTCACTTGTGTGGTAGAAATTTGTAATTGCTTTTTTTTTCTTCCTGTCTCTCCATGTCTAGAAATATTATCCATGAGAAACATGAGAAGTTTCTTAAGTTTTACCCAGATGTTCATACAAATTAATGATATAAATGAGGATGTAGGCAATGAATAAGGTTAGCTGATGTTATTAAGCAGTTTCTACTAGTTAAAAACTACTTATTTATGAGTTTTAAAAAGCTTAGATAAAGCCAATACCTTGGGGAAACACTATAAAATAAAAATTCTAATTAACTATAGATGCATTGGTAAAAATAATTTAGTGATTTTTTTCCACAGTTGAATTTAAAGAGCTATTAAAATAAAAGATGCACAAATGGCTTTATGTAGTGTGTCATGGAAGTTACAGACACTCCGCAGTATATAGAAAAGAAAAATTGAACGTACAGCAAAAACAAACAAAATCAGTTCATTCCTTTTAATTTGGTAATTTCAATGAAGACATATTTCATCAGGGTAAAAGTAACCTGAAAAGATCAGTACTTATGAGAAAGAATGTATAGAAATACATGAGTGTTTTCTCTCCTGAAGTAAGAAATTAAATGGAAATTGAATGAATAGAGAGTTTTAAAACATGCAGCAAAAATAGATGTGTATTGTTTCTTTACGATTCTTACAAAGTATTTTGAAAGCCTTGGAAGAAATTAATATCAAATACATTTAAGCAAATAGGAGGAAATACTTCACACAGCATTGTGGAAATATACTGCCTTCAGAAGGTCACAGAGTCAAAAACTGTAACTGATTAATAGAACCCATAATAATATTTGTATTGGCCAACACAAGGAAGTTGGGGCCAGCTCCATGCTAGCTTCAGGGACTTTTCTCTGAACTTCATCCAAAAGCACTTTCTAGCTTGGGGGCCCAGAGTGTGCTTAATTAACTCCGTCTGACCCAGTCATACAGAGAAAAGGCATCAATCTACCCTACTTGACTCTCTTTCTTCCAAGGAGTTGCAGGTGAAGGTATTCCATCTATTTTTGTTCAAACAAAAGTAAATTGCCATTTCCTTCAACACACACACACACACACACACACACACACACACGTAGAATAAAATATGGTGTGGTGAACTCAGCACTTTGACTTACACTAATGAATCCATACTATTTCCTGCCCTCACTCTGTGGATATAAGTATAAAAGACAAAATAGAGAATGAAGAGTAAGGATATTTGAACCAGAATACAGTATCTTCCTTTATTGATTATGTGATATCAAGTAAACCAGTGAACAACTCCATGTTTTAGTTTTCTGTATTTAGAAAAAAAAAATGAAAATGATCATAATAAATCCCTGGGGGTATAAATACTGGGTCATTAATAAAATATTCCATAATTATTTTATGATGAGAAATCTATGCATAAGTAGGGATTTCTTTACATTTGAATATTTAAAGAGCTTATTTTGGACCTTCCTATCCTTTTTTTCATTTCCATAAGTTTTCTTTTTTTTTTTTCTAAAATGAAATTGCCAAAATCTGTAACACTCCCTGACTCACCATTACAAGATCACATTTATTCCAAATTATTTGCCCTCATAGAAGAAAAGTGCTGTCTTAATTAATAAAATGAAGGCAAGTAAATGAAGGTTAGTAATAGGAAAAGGTTTACAAATGATGTTTGACTTGATCTTTTCATATTTCCCTTTCCCATGACTTGCTTTCATTATGTGGACTTCTTTACACCAAGATGCTTCAGGAGTGCTTGTCCCAACTGTCAGTTATAAGTGACTAAATTTTAGGTTCAGCATCTCAATTTTTGTGATAGAAACAATAAATTGGCAACAACAAAAAAGAAAAGAAAGAAAAAGAAACAGAAAATAAAAAAGATTAAAAAATTAAACACTCTTCCATATTATTGGTGAAGTAGCTGTCCAGGGAAATATATATTTCAACCCTTCTCTCTTATCCTGTGTTCTTGCAGGATCCAAGTAAGGTCATGTGATTGAAAATCTATGAAATGGAAAAGGTCTGGTCTCTGAATTACCATACAAAAATACCCTGCTTGCCAAATATAACTGTAACGCTGAACTGCTTTAAGAATTAGAAATGTATTAACTTCTTTAAGAGTTAGAAAACGTTATAATTTAATTAATCCAAAGTTCCCTTATGTGGGAAGTTCCCAAAATTTAAAAGTTAGTCCTCTCCACTTTCAAATTCTGATTCATTTTATTTTACCAAGCCATTGAAATTGTGGTGATTATTGTTAAACCAATAAACATTACTCTAGAAAACACTCAAATATACATATTAGATGAATGGAACCCATGCAAATAAGACATTCATAAGTGTTACTGAATAATAGAAAAAAATAAAGTGTAAGACTGGTCTTGGTACTTTTGAGAAAAATAATAAAGTGCTATATGTTATGAATTTACTTGCATTTTGTTGAAAGATGATATTTACTATGGAAAATACTAGGTTCTATTTACCATATATTATGGACCTATGTATTTCATCAAAAGATTTGAAAACTTTAATGTTGATACATGTCACAAAGCAAAGAATCAGAGTTAACATTCTTTTATAAAATAAACATTAGGATAGTATTATAGATTTTATGTTTCAAAATATTGAAGTGATAATTAGATATATGAAAAAAATCTATAGAAATGTATTTATTAAATAATGCTGGAAAGGACTTTAATAAGCTGAACAATTAATTTTTTAAATAATAAAATTCACTCTTGAAAATGTAGTCATTTAGGAATTTAAATCTTTCATCTTTTGTTATGTGTATATATATACATATATATTTATGAATATTTATAGTTATTAATATATATATATTTTTTTCTGTTACCAGAGATTGAACCCAGAGGCATTCACCCACTGAACCACATCCCCAGTTCTTTTTATGTTTGGAGACAGGATCTCTCTAATTTGCTTAGAGTCTTGCTAAGTGACTGAGGCTGGCTTTGTGAACTTGTGATCCTCTTGTCAGTCTCCCAAGCAGCAGAGATTACAGGTGTGTACCACCATGTCTAGTTGTTATGAATAAATATATATTTTGTTTTTTACAGACTGCATTTTGATTCATTGTACACAAATGTGGTACATCATTTCGTTTCTATGATTGTACACAATGTAGATTCATACAATTCATGTAATCCTACATGTACATAGGGTAATGATGTCTGTCTCAGTCCATCATTTTTCATACCCCCCTCACTTCCCTCTTTGTAATCTAAGAATATATTTTTAAGAATGTTTTGGATCATTTACAAAATTTAAATAGAATCATCAATTTTAAATAAATGTCAGCTTTATTTGAATTTCAAATCAGAAACTTTTACCTGAGAAGAAATCCTGGGAAATTTTTGAGCAGTTTTACATATGACAGATAAACCAAAAGTTTAGATAGTGTTATTGGATTATGTTTCATAGTTTTCCTTACTTTCATTGCTGCCACATAAATATGCTTCTCTCTGATTGGATACTTGCAATTTTTTAACTTATTTTTTAAAATGTCACCATGATCTGGAGTGACCCTCTTTTTTTGGGTGTGGGGTACCAGGGATTGAAATCAGGGGCATTCAACTACTGAGCCACATCCCCAGCCCTATGTTGCATTTTATTTAGAGACAGGGTCTCAATGAATTGTTTAGCATCTTGCCATTGCTGAAGCTGGCTTTGAACTCCTGATCCTCCTGTCTCAGTCTCCCAGGCTGCTGAGATTACAGGTATATGCCACCTCACCTGGATGGAGTGAACTTCTTTAAAAAGAAGAAGAAAAAATTACTGCTTCTTGAAATAAAATTTAGTCTACTACAATTTATTCTCAACTTGATATCTAAATATCAAGAAATATTATCTGGAAAAGTGACTAAGAGTATGTAATCAATATAAAAAGTCTATCTGAAGTATTTCCCATTTATATTTTAGTATGTGCAACTATTAAAGCAGATTTTCAGTTGTCTTTTTCCCCAAAAGAAGAAATGGTATCTTTCCCTCATCAAATATTATTAATTTATTTATTCATAAGTTTTATTTGATTCATTTTAATAAATATGAAGTATACTGATTTAAAAAAAGTATAAAACATCACAGTTCTCAGTATGTCTAACATTATATATAACATGTATATGTGTGTGTGTGCTCAGAGAGAAAAAAATGGTAACTATAATGTGTATATCATGGCAACAGCTTGAAAGAAAGAAATTAGGTACAGAGAAGTTTGGTAGGTTGCTAGAGACAGTGTACAATAAGCAGATCTGAAAGGTCATTGGGGGTTATGGAAGCCATGGCAGGATTTTCTAAAGGTTTGTCTTGACTAGTTATGACTTATATAAGAAATTAGTACAGTATTTCCTCTGGCATGAGGAAATGTACCTAACTTAAAGGGACAGAAATCATGTTCTGTTCCTCTTTCTTTGAATATGTTTTTTATATGTTACCACCCTCAGAACATATTTTAAAACTTCATATTTTGTTATACCTTTAGTGATTAGAACTTGTTTATATTCCCTAATGTGTTCTGCCAGTCTAATCTACTAATGCTAGACCTTTTGTACACCTGTGATTCTTGGATGGTTCTTCACACCATAGAACTGCTTTGACTAATGTGGGGATTTTCAAGTGCAGGTTGATAATTACCTAGCATGAGTTATCATACCCTTCAATGAAATTCCTGCACATAAGTACTTCAGCAGGAACAACTGCCTGTTTCTGGTTTATGAACAGAGCTGTAAATGCAGGGTCAACTTGGATTTCTGCTGATAATAGCTGTAGATTAAGGAGGAATAAATTTGAGAAGCCTCTGAAGTACTGGTGATGTAGACATTATGTAACCTAAATAAGGTTTTTTCTGCATTAACTGCTAAAATTGGACTGATATGCAACATTGTCTGCATGAAGGTGTCAGCAGACATTAGGAAATCAACAAGTTTTAATGCATCTTTGGTTACCTTAAATTACCCTAGGACTTCAAAGAAGTTGCAACTAAGAAAGGTGATATGAGAGAGAATTACAATGAATACTCCCAGCTTCAAATCCCACAGGTAGAGTCACTATAGATAATTACTCTTTTTTGTGAAAAATGTATAATATTGTTTGAGGGTCTACAAAAATATCAAATTATGATTTTAAATAGGTAGTTTGGATATATATATATATATCTATTTCTATTTTTTTTTTTTTTGGTGGCAATGTGCTTTATTTTTTTTTTATTATTTATTTTTTTACGTTTACATAGGGTAATGATGTTTCTTTTTTTTTCCCCTTCCCCCCAACCCCTCCCACCCTTTTCCCTTTATACAGTCCTTCTTTCCTTCATTCTTACCGCTCTCCTTAGCCTAACTCTAAACCTAACCCTAAACCTAATGCTAACCCCTCCCACCCCCATTATATGTCCTCATCCGCTTATCAGCGAGATCATTCGTCCTTTAGTTTTTTGAGATTGGCTTATCTCACTTAGCATGATATTCTCCAATTTCGACCATTTGCCTACAAATGCCATAATTTTATCATTCTTCATTGCGGAGTAATATTCCATTGTATAAATATGCCACAGTTTCTTTATCCATTCATCAACTGAAGGGCATCTAGGTTGGTTCCACAATCTGGCTATGGTGAATTGAGCAGCAATGAACATTGATGTGGCTGTATCTCTGTAGTATGCTGATTTTAAGTCCTTTGGGTATAGACCAAGGAGTGGGATAGCTGGGTCAAATGGTGTTTCCATTCCAAGCTTTCTGAGGAATCTCCACACTGCTTTCCAGAGTGGCTGCACTAATTTGCAACCCCACCAGCAATGTATGAGTGTTCCTTTTTCACCACATCCTCGCCAACACCTATTGTTGCTTGTGTTCTTGATAATCGCCATTCTAATTGGGGTGAGATGAAATCTTAGGGTAGTTTTGATTTGCATTTCCCTTATTACTAGGGATGTTGAACATTTTTTCATATATCTGTTGATTACTTGTACATCTTCTTCTGTGAAGTGTCTGTTCATTTCCTTAGCCCATTTGTTGATTGGATTATTTGTATTCTTGGTGTAGAGTTTTTTGAGTTCTTTATAGATTCTGGAAATTAGCGCTCTATCTGAGGTATGGTTGGCAAAAATATTCTCCCACTCTGTAGGCTCTCTCTTCACATTTCTGATAGTTTCCTTTGCTGAGAGAAAGCTTTTTAGTTTGAATCTATCCCAGTTGTTGATTCTTGCTTTTATTTCTTGTGCTATGGGAGTCCTGTTAAGGAAGTCTGATCCTAAGCCAACAAGTTGAAGATTTGGACCTACTTTTTCTTCTATAAGATGCAGGGTCTCTGGTCTGATTCCGAGGTCCTTGATCCATTTTGAGTTGAGTTTTGTGGAGGGTGAGAGATAGGGGTTTAATTTCATTCTATTGCATATGGTTTTCCAGTTTTCCCAGCACCATTTGTTGAAGAGGCTATCTTTTCTCCATTGCATATTGTTGGAACCTTTGTCTAGTATGAGAAAATTGTATTTATTTGGGTTTGTGACTATGTCCTCTATTCTGTACCATTGATCTACCTGTCTATTTTGGTACCAATACCATGCTGTTTTTGTTACTATTGCTTTGTAGTAGACTTGAAGATCTGGTATTGCAATACCCCCTGCTTCGCTCTTGCTACTGAGGATTGCTTTAGCTATTCTAGGTTTTTTATTCTTCCAGATGAATTTCATAATTGCTTGCTCTATTTCTGCAAGGTACATCGTTGGGATTTTAATTGGAATTGCATTGAATCTGTATAGCACTTTAGGTAGTATAGCCATTTTGATGATATTAATTCTGCCTATCCAGGAACATGGGAGATCTTTCCATCTTCTAAGGTTTTCTTGAATTTCTTTCTTTAGTGTTCTGTAGTTCTCATTGTAGAGGTCTTTCACCTCTTTTGTGAGATTGATTCCCAAGTATTTTAATTTTTTCGATGCTATTGTGAATGGGGTAGTTTTCCTAATTTCTCTTTCTGAAGATTCATCACTTATGTATAAAACTGCATTGGATTTATGAGCATTGATCTTGTAACCTGCTACTTTACTGAATTCACTTATGAGTTCTAAAAGTTTTCTGGTGGAATTTCCAGGTTCCTCTAAATATATAATCATGTCATCAGCGAACAGGGATAGTTTGAGTTCTTCTTTTCCTATTCGTATCCCTTTAATTTCTTTGGTTTGTCTGATTGCTCTGGCTAGAGTCTCAAGGACGATGTTGAATAGAAGCGGTGAAAGAGGGCATCCCTGCCTTGTTCCAGTTTTCAGGGGGAACGCTTTCAGTTTTTCACCATTTAGAATGATATTAGCCATGGGCTTAGCGTAGATTGCCTTTATAATGTTTAGGAATGTTCCCACTACCCCAATTTTTTCTAGTGTTTTGAGCATGAAGGGATGCTGTATTTTATCGAATGCTTTTTCTGCATCTATTGAAATAATCATGTGATTCTTAACTTTAAGTCTGTTGATATGGTGAATGACATTTATTGATTTCCGAATGTTGAACCAACCTTGCATCCCTGGGATAAAACCCACTTGATCGTGGTGCACTATCTTTTTAATATATATTTGTATGCGATTTGCTAAAATTTTGTTGAGAATTTTTGCATCGATGTTCATTAAGGATATTGGTCTGAAATTTTCCTTCCTCGATGTGTCTCTGTCTGGTTTAGGTATCAGGGTGATATTGGCTTCATAGAACGAGTTTGGGAGGGTTCCCTCCTCTTCTATTTCATGGAATAGTTTGAGGAGTATTGGAATGAACTCTTCTTTAAAGGTTTTGTAGAACCATGCTGAGAACCCATCTGGTCCTGGACTTTTCTTTGTTGGTAGACTTTTGATGACCTCTTCTATTTCATTGCTTGAAATTGGTTTATTTAGGTTGTGTATGTCCTCCTGGTTCAGTTTAGGTAATTCATATGTCTCTAGAAATTTGTTGATGTCTTCGAGGTTTTCTGTTTTGTTGGAGTATAGATTTTCGAAATAGTTTCTAATTATGTTTTGTATTTCACTCGTGTCTGTTGTGATGTTTCCTTGTTCATTCCGAATTTTAGTAATTTGAGTTTTCTCCCTCTTTCTCTTTATTAGTGTGGCTAAGGGTTTATCAATTTTATTTATTTTTTCAAAGAACCAACTATTTATTTCGTTAATTTTTCCAATTGTTTCTTTTGTTTTGATTTCGTTGATTTCGGCTCTGATTTTAACTATTTCCTGTCTTCTACTACTTTTGGTATTGGTCTGCTCTTCTTTTTCTAGCGCTTTGAGCTGTAGTGTTAACTCGTTTATTTGTTGATTTCTACTTCTTTTTTTGAATGCACCCCATGAAATAAATCTTCCTCTAAGTACTGCTTTCATAGTGTCCCAGAGATTTTGATATGATGTGTCTTTGTTCTCGTTTACTTCTAAGAATTTTTTTATTTCCCTCCTGATGTCTTCTGTTATCCATTCATCATATAATAGTGTATTATTTAGTCTCCAGGTATTGGAGAAGTTTCTGTTTTTTATTCTGTCATTTATTCCTAATTTCAATCCATTATGATCTGATAGAGTACAAGGTAGTATCTCTATCTTCTTGTATTTGCTAACAGTAGCTTTGTGGCATAAAATATGGTCTATTTTAGAGAAGGATCCATGTGCTGTTGAGAAGAAAGTGTATTCGTTCTTTGTTGGATGGTATATTCTATATATGTCTGTTAAGTCTAAATTGCTGATGGTGTTGTTGAGATCTATAGTTTCTTTATTCAATTTTTGTTTGGACGATCTATCCAGTGGTGAGAGAGGTGTGTTAAAATCGCCTAGTATGATTGTGTTGTGGTCTATTTGATATCTGGAATTGAGAAGGATTTGTTTGACGTACGTGGATGAGCCAATGTTCGGGGCATAGATATTTATGATTGTTATGTCTTGCTGATTTATGCTTCCCTTAAGCAGCATGTAATGTCCTTCTTTATCCCTTCTGACTAGTTTTGGTTTGAAGTCCACATTACCTGAGATGAGGATGGATACTCCAGCTTTTTTGCTGTGTCCGTGTGCATGGTATGTTTTTCCCCATCCTTTCACCTTTAGTCTATGGGTGTCTCTTTCTATGAGATGAGTCTCTTGCAGGCAGCATATTGTTGGATTTTTTTTTTTTTAATCCAATCTGCCAGTCTGTGTCTTTTGATTGATGAATTCAGGCCATTAACATTCAGGGTTATTATTGTGATATGATTTGTATTCCCAGTCAATTGACTCATATTTGTTTTTGACATGATTTGCTTTCTCCTTTATTTGGCTATTCCTTTAGGCTAGCGCCTCCTGTTGCTGATTTGCATCGTTGTTTTTCATCTCTTCCTCATGGAATATTTTGCTGAGAATATTCTGTAATGCTGGCTTTCTTTTTGTAAATTCCTTTAGCTTTTGTTTATCATGGAAGGATCTTATTTCATCTTCAAATTTGAAGGTAAGTTTTGCTGGGTATAAGATTCTTGGTTGGCATCTGTTTTCTTTCAGGGCTTGGTAAATGTTGTTCCAGGCCCTTCTGGCTTTTAGGGTCTGGATTGAAAAATCTGCTGATATTCTTATTGGTTTCCCTCTGAATGTAATTTGATTGTTTTCTCTCACGGCCTTTAAAATTCTGTCTTTATTTTGTATGTTAGGTATTTTCATAATAATGTGCCTTGGTGTGGGTCTGTTGTAATTTTGTATGTTTGGAGTTCTATAAGCCTCTTGTATTTGGTTTTCCATTTCATTCTTCAGATTTGGGAAATTTTCTGATATTATTTCATTGAATAGATTGTTCATTCCTTTGGTTTGTTTCTCTAAGCCTTCCTCAATCCCAATAATTCTTAAATTTGGCCTTTTCATGATATCCCATAATTCTTGTAGATTCTGTTCATGATTTCTTACCATCTTTTCTGTTTGGCCAACTTTGCTTTCAAGATTAAATAATTTTTCTTCAATGTCTGAGGTTCTGTCTTCCAGGTGTTCTATCCTATTGGTTATGCTTTCTATGGAGTTTTTAACTTGGTTTATTGTTTCCTTCATTTCAAGGATTTCAGTTTGGTTTTTTTTTCAGTATCTCTAACTCTTTATTGAAATGATCTCTTGCTTCCCGTATTTGGTCTTTTAACTGTTGGTTGGTGCTATCATTTAATGCCTGCATTTGCTCTTTCATCTCCTCCTTCAATGCCTGCATTTGCTCTTTCATCTCCTCATTAGGTTCTCTGATCGTTTTAATTACGTATATTCTGAACTCCCTTTCTCACATTTCTTCTGCTGTGCTGTCATTGGGTTTTATTGATGTAGTATCTAGGTTTGTTTGGGACATTTTCTTCCCTTGTTTTCTCATATTGTTCAGTTGTCAGTGGGACCCTGAGATATTGCAGTTTTCCGCTATTGGCTTATAGTGTCCCGGTAGGTTTCCAGTGTATCACCTCCCAGCCTTCAGTAGCCTGATGTCTTGGAGGAATCTGATAAAGCAGTGTATCTGAAGAAAACTGCCCCTAGCCCCCTACTGGTTCCACGATTTGGAACTGGCTCTGTGCTGAAATGCTCTCACTGTGGGCCTGCACCGTGCAGCTAGCCGTGTGGGAGGAGCTCACTGCCGGAGTGTGGAAGGCTACCTTGGGAAGACTCTAGCTGCCCTGCCCGGCTCCCATAAGCCACCTCTGTCTGGGCCTGCCACCCGGGCCGAGCTTTACCCAGTGGGCAGACTCACCTGTGGCTCTATTTCAGTCCGAGTCTCTCAATGCCTCCCCTTCTTAACTCCTGGGTTCTGGAGCGACAGGGGGTGCAGTCTCCCTCTAGGCCGCCATCTTGGATCGCCCCGAGAAGAGAGCCTGCAGCCGGAGTGGGCAGAGCCACCTGAAGAGGTGTCTGGCTGCCCTGCCCTGATCCCAGAGGCTGTTTGCGGATCGAGGCTCTCCGTTGGTTCGGGGGCTTGTGGCTGGTTCTATGTAGAAAGTCTCTCACTGGGCGGTCAGCTCCGAGAGGCTAGCCTTGAACGGCACCTCCCACCGCAGGGGTCCAGACTACTTGGGGAAGTCTCTGGCTGCCCTGTCTGGACCCTGAATCTGCTTGCGTGCCAGAGTACGCTGAGCTGCACTGGCTCCGGGACTCGGAGCTTGTTCTGGTCAGAAAGGCTCTCACTAGCGGGCCAGTCCCGTTCCGAGAACCTGGAGAAGCTCTATATCTATTTCTAATTGCTTAATATCAATATCTTAGAACATTAGTGTGATAGCAAATACATAAAACGTATTTTCTGGAACAATGATGAGTGGATAAAATAATAAACTTTCAAATTATACATTTATGTTTTAGTAAAGTAGTTCTTTTGAATATTCTGTTCTACAATAGAAAATCTTCCCATTTTATAATGTCAATCACTGTATGAATAAATAAGTGCTAAAAATAATTCTATATAAACTTTTATTTGCAGTCATCTTTAGGTTTTGACCGTGGCACATGAAAAGTATGAATGTCCATAAACAGAGGGGCGGTTGTGACTCAGTCATAGAGTGCTCACCTGTTATGTGTGAAGCACTGGATTTCATTCTCATCACCACATATAAATAAAATCACATAAAAAGGTGTCGTGTCCACCTACAACTAAAAAAATCGTATATAAAAAATGTACATAAATAATGATGCCTATCATCAATGAATCTTTGGCTAGAGACCTCAACATGGAATTAGCCAGTGTACAGCCTTTAAAATATGATCTTCATCTGACTCTTTACTGGCCTTGATGAAAGATGACCACTTCATTCTAAAAAAAGTCACTGGGTCAGAGGTAGGTACCTAATTCAGAAAGAGCTAATCAGTACACCTGGTGCCCCTGTTAGATCCAGTCAGACAAAACAGGTTAAGCCCGTCATACAGTCTTTCCCAGAAATATAAATTAAGGACATAGTGAAGCAGTTTGGAATAGGAACTCAGCTGAAAGATGTTATATGTAGTCATAGAAACCCAAAGTTTTAAAGGAACATGAGTTATAAGTTTCAAGAGACAAAACTCTCAGTGAGCTGAAGCTATCAATTAAGCTCATGTCCTCATAGAGGGATCTGTAGCACAAGAAACACCAGTCAAGGCCAGGGTCATGGCTGTATAGTGGTGGTAGAAATTAGCAGTAAAGTCTAAAGCTCTGGTTTACTATGTGTCTACCCTTCTTGTAGCCAAGTAGTTTGGCTTATCTTCAAAATACCTCTGAATTTCTGTTCTGATTATAAGCATTTAATTAGGTACTTGAAATGTCAATATGTAGATTTGATTGAGAAGGAAAAACAAGATAAAGTAAAACAAATGAACAACAAAAATCTTTAGCTGTCCTTTGAAAAATGAAGTGGAATGGAGAAATCCTCTTTCATGTTACCTAGAAAAAAATTATGTAATGACTACAAGTTTTGATGCCAACTGCATATCTTCCACTTAATAGCTGTAGGATTTGGCAAACTACTTAACTTCTCCTGCCACATATAATAAGATGGGGGGTAGTGTTTATAGACTATCCAGACAATGATATTATCAGCTATAAATATTATTATATCTGAAGTATTTGGAGGTATAACCTGAAACATAGAAAGTCTCTTGCAAGTTTTATTAAGAATTATTTTTATGTTATGATCACATAATTTAAAATAATTGTTAGCTACACATTTGACCACAAACATTGTTCTAATATCTTTGTGTCAGAAAATGATGCTTCTTAGAATAGTAAAATAGACAATAATCGAGTATGTTTAATGCTTTAAGAGTTTGTTAACTTAAAATTAGTTTATATGACTTATTTGAATGCAAACAGAGCTAGGATAATTATTTTTATAGTGGAGTTGACTATGGGAATGATACTTTAAATCTCTTTTGGATAGGAGGTAACTATTAGCTATCATTCAAGTTTGAAACAGGAACACTGAGTAAAGGAACTATAGAGGATTAAATATTAGCCGTTTTACTCTGTGGTAGTCACAAAGTCAAAAAAAAGAAAAATACTTCCACTAACTGTGAGGTTTTGAACTACTCTGCATTACTTCCTTCTAGGGAAACAGAACTGAAAGGTAAAAGTTCACAATTTACTGTTGAATGTACAGTTGCCATATAGTCCATAATTTAGTTGGAAAGGCTGAGAAAAATTTATGACCATCAGAATTAGTGAATTGGAGAGACGGTTGGGATGAGAAAGGACAGTATATCTGATTGGATTGCCACTGGAAGGAAAGTACATTCTTTATGAATGACTTACTATTGATAAATACCCTTTACACTTGTAGTGAAATCAGGAAGGAGGCATCCCTAATTATCTGGTGTTTCATCAATTTTGGGAAATATAAAGAAATAAATTGCTTGGACCAATATAAATAATCTTAGGCTAAGATTCTGGAAAATAAATTTATCAAAAGTTTAGTGGATAAGTCATAGCATATCCAATCATGGATATATTTTTAAAAGGCTATAACAATGAGTGTGTTTTAGGAAAGATTGCTGCTTGGTTTTGTGTTCCTATTGGATAAATTTATCTTCAGATTATTGATTACCAAGTAATACTGTGAATTGGTCTTCTATAGCATGAATCTAACTAGCATGTTTGTTTTATCATTAATCTTGTTGGTCATTATATCATTTACTGTTCATTATAGTAAGAGATAAATTGCACAAATGCTTAATATTGTTAGTTCAGCTTGGCTGCCTTCCTTAGTGACACTAATTCTACGGAGCAGTTGGGCAAAATCAATGTCTTATGCACCATTTATATTAAATTATGCTTGTTATGTGATTGAATCAACACTACATAGAGTTTTCTCAAGTTAATTGATCAACTCCTACAAACAAATTAATATTATACATCAAACTTATGGAGTTGTTGTCCAGAATGAACATAATAAACATCAGTGCTGAAGGAAAACCAGTATTCCTCCCGGAATACTGAAATTCTCAACCTGAATCAGTTGGCTAGCTAAAAATAACAGCAGATGGATTGCAAATGTAAATTTAAAAGGAGGCTTTCCTACTTTTCCAGAAAGATTTAAGGTATTTTTGTGAAGTGATATAATTCCAATTGCTCAAGCATTTGTAGTGTGCTTTGATTTCCTTTAAGTCTCCTCCCTTATCAGTTGAGAAAAAAATGAAATCTGAAAATTTGTGCACTGATTTTTTAAATTACATGTTTAAATGAGTATGGGTTAGTCTTTTCCTTAAAGTTATATCTTAGTAAAATTCTGTGAACCATTTTCTATGGTTTAGCAAATCAACTTAATTTTCCTATTGTTAGAATACATTTATTTTATGAGAAAAGGATGCCAAATTTACTTAAGTGTGTTGAATATTACTATGTTTTATAATCACTACTAAAATTCATAAAGGTTCCAAAGTGTATTAAAAATTAACTTAAGAAAATAAAATACTATAAATTAATATATTTGTTTTATGAAATAATTTATACATACATATTTTTTCAATAATCTGATATTTTGAAAATTTGAAACTTAGTTTAAAAATGAAACTACATATAAACTAAACTGTTATTGTTCATACTTTATGCAGTCAAGAATTACATAAGTAAATTTAAATAATAACACTTTAAAAACAATGTTTATATTATAGAGGTGTTAAAGAAAACATTTAATCCTACTTAAAAGATTATATTTTGTTTAAGTATACTGTTAATTTAAACCTTGAGGATGTAAAAGTAGCAGTATAAGAGAAGATATGTAGTATTTAAAATAAATAATCGAGCAATCCAAGATGGCGGCCTAGAGGGAGACTGCACCCCCAGTCGCTCCAGAACCCAGGAGTTAAGAAGGGGAGGCATTGAGAGACTTGGACTGAAATAGAGCCAGAGGTGAGTCTGCCCACTGGGTAAAGCTCGGCCCAGGTGACAGGCCCAGATAGAGGTGGCTTATCGGAGCCGGGCAGGGCAGCTGGAGTCATCCACAGGCAGCCCTGCGCACTCCGGCGGTGGGCCCCGCCCACACAGCCAGCGTCTCCAGGTTCTCGGAACGGAACTGGCCCGCTAGTGAGAGCTTTTCTGACCAGAACAAGCTCCGAGTCCCGGAGCCACTGCAGCGTAGCGTACTCCGGCAACGAACCAGCGGAGAGCCTAGATCCGCAAGCAGCCTCTGGGATCAGGGCAGGGCAGCCAGAGACCTCTTCAGGCGGCTCTGCCCACTCCGGCTGCAGGCTCTCTTGACGGGGCGATCCAAGATGGCGGCCTAGAGGGAGACTGCACCCCCTGTCACTCCAGAACCCAGGAGTTAAGAAGGGGAGGCATTGAGAGACTCGGACTGAAATAGAGCCACGGGTGAGTCTGCCCACTGGGTAAAGCTCAGCCCGGGTGGCAGGCCCAGACAGAGGTGGCTTATGGGAGCTGGGCAGGGCAGCTAGAGTCTTCCCAAAGTAGCCTTCCACACTCCGGCAGTGGGCTCCTCCCACACGGCCAGCTGCACGGTGCAGGCCCACAGTGAGAGCATTTCCGCACAGAGCCAGTTCCAAACTGTGGAACCAGTGGGGGCTAGGGGCAGTTTTCTTCGGATGAGCTGCTTTATCAGATTCCTCCAAGACATCAGGCTACTGAAGGCTGGGAGGTGATACACTGGAAACCTACCGGGACACTATAAGCCAATAGCGGAAAACTGCAATATCTCAGGGTCCCACTGACAACTGAACAATATGAGAAAACAAGGGAAGAAAATGTCCCAAACAAACCTAGATACTACATCAATAAAACCCAATGACAGCACAGCAGAAGAAATGTCAGAAAGGGAGTTCAGAATATACGTAATTAAAACGATCAGAGAACCTAATGAGGAGATGAAAGAGCAAATGCAGGCATTGAAGGAGGAGATGAAAGAGCAAATGCAGGCATTAAATGATAGCACCAACCAACAGT
Source organism: Sciurus carolinensis (assembly GCF_902686445.1). NCBI lineage: Eukaryota > Metazoa > Chordata > Mammalia > Rodentia > Sciuridae > Sciurus > Sciurus carolinensis. The sequence continues at coordinate 89,568,523 of NC_062218.1, read as the reverse complement.
TAAAAGACCAAATACGGGAAGCAAGAGATCATTTCAATAAAGAGTTAGAGATACTGAAAAAAAAACCAAACTGAAATCCTTGAAATGAAGGAAACAATAAACCAAGTTAAAAACTCCATAGAAAGCATAACCAATAGGATAGAACACCTGGAAGACAGAACCTCAGACATTGAAGAAAAATTATTTAATCTTGAAAGCAAAGTTGGCCAAACAGAAAAGATGGTAAGAAATCATGAACAGAATCTACAAGAATTATGGGATATCATGAAAAGGCCAAATTTAAGAATTATTGGGATTGAGGAAGGCTTAGAGAAACAAACCAAAGGAATGAACAATCTATTCAATGAAATAATAACAGAAAATTTCCCAAATCTGAAGAATGAAATGGAAAACCAAATACAAGAGGCTTATAGAACTCCAAACATACAAAATTACAACAGACCCACACCAAGGCACATTATTATGAAAATACCTAACATACAAAATAAAGACAGAATTTTAAAGGCCGCGAGAGAAAACAATCAAATTACATTCAGAGGGAAACCAATAAGAATATCAGCAGATTTTTCAATCCAGACCCTAAAAGCCAGAAGGGCCTGGAACAACATTTACCAAGCCCTGAAAGAAAACGGATGCCAACCAAGAATCTTATACCCAGCAAAACTTACCTTCAAATTTGAAGATGAAATAAGATCCTTCCATGATAAACAAAAGCTAAAGGAATTTACAAAAAGAAAGCCAGCATTATAGAACATTCTCAGCAAAATATTCCATGAGGAAGAGATGAAAAACAATGATGCAAATCAGCAACGGGAGGCGCTAGCCTAAAGGAATAGCCAAATAAAGGAGAAACCAAATCATGTCAAAAACAAATATGAGTCAATTGACTGGGAATACAAATCATATCACAATAATAACCCTGAATGTTAATGGCCTGAATTCATCAATCAAAAGACACAGACTGGCAGATTGGATTAAAAAAAAAAATCCAACAATATGCTGCCTGCAAGAGACTCATCTCATAGAAAGAGACACCCATAGACTAAAGGTGAAAGGATGGGGAAAAACATATCATGCACACGGACACAGCAAAAAAGCTGGAGTACCCATCCTCATCTCAGATAATGTGGACTTCAACCAAAACTAGTCAGAAGGGATAAAGAAGGACCTTACATGCTGCTTAAGGGAAGCATAAATCAGCAAGACATAATAATCATAAATATCTATGCCCCGAACATTGGCTCATCCACGTACATCAAACAAATCCTTCTCAATTCCAGATATCAAATAGACCACAACACAATAATACTAGGTGATTTTAACACACCTCTCTCACCACTGGATAGATCGTCCAAACAAAAATTGAATAAAGAAACTATAGATCTCAACAACACAATCAGCAATTTAGACTTAACGGACATATATAGAATATACCATCCAACAAAGAACGAATACACTTTCTTCTCAGCAGCACATGGATCCTTCTCTAAAATAGACCATATTTTATGCCACAAAGCTACTGTTAGCAAATACAAGAAGATAGAGATACTACCTTGTACTCTATCAGATCATAATGGATTGAAATTAGGAATAAATGACAGAATAAAAAACAGAAACTTCTCCAATACCTGGAGACTAAATAATACACTATTATATGATGAATGGATAACAGAAGACATCAGGAGGGAAATAAAAAAATTCTTAGAAGTAAACGAGAACAAAGACACATCATATCAAAATCTCTGGGACACTATGAAAGCAGTACTTAGAGGAAGATTTATTTCATGGGGTGCATTCAAAAGAAGTAGTAGAAATCAACAAATAAATCACTTAACACTACAGCTCAAAGCACTAGAAAAAGAAGAGCAGACCAATACCAAAAGTAGTAGAAGACAGGAAATAGTTAAAATCAGAGTCGAAATCAACGAAATTGAAACAAAGGAACAATCAAAAAAATTAACAAAATAAAGAGTTTGTTCTTTGAAAAAATAAATAAAATTGATAAACCCTTAGCCACACTAACAAAGAGAAAGAGGGAGAAAACTCAAATTACTAAAATTCGGAATGAACAAGGAAACATCACAACAGACACGAGTGAAATACAAAACATAATTAGAAACTATTTCGAAAATCTATACTCCAACAAAACAGAAAACCTCGAAGACATCAACAAATTTCTAGAGACATATGAATTACCTAAACTGAACCAGGAGGACATACACAACTTAAATAAACCAATTTCAAGCAATGAAATAGAAGAGGTCATCAAAAGCCTTCCAACAAAGAAAAGTCCAGGACCAGATGGGTTCTCAGCCGAGTTCTACAAAACCTTTAAAGAAGAGCTCATTCCAATACTCCTCAAACTATTCCATGAAATAGAAGAGGAGGGAACCCTCCCAAACTCGTTCTATGAAGCCAATATCACCCTGATACCTAAATCAGACACAGACACATCGAGGAAAGAAAATTTCAGACCAATATCCTTAATGAACATCGACGCAAAAATTCTCAACAAAATTTTAGCAAATCGCATACAAATATATATTAAAAAGATAGTGCACCACGATCAAGTGGGTTTTATCCCAGGGATGCAAGGTTGGTTCAACATTCGGAAATCAATAAATGTCATTCACCATATCAACAGACTTAAAGTTAAGAATCACATGATTATTTCAATAGATGCAGAAAAAGCATTCGATAAAATACAGCATCCCTTCATGCTCAAAACACTAGAAAAAATTGGGGTAGTGGGAACATTCCTAAACATTATAAAGGCAATCTACGCTAAGCCCATGGCTAATATCATTCTAAATGGTGAAAAACTGAAAGCGTTCCCCCTAAAAACTGGAACAAGGCAGGGGTGCCCTCTTTCACCGCTTCTATTCAACATCATCCTTGAGACTCTAGCCAGAGCAATCAGACAAACCAAAGAAATTAAAGGGATACAAATTGGAAAAGAAGAACTCAAACTATCCCTGTTCGCTGATGACATGATTATATATTTAGAGGAACCTGGAAATTCCACCAGAAAACTTTTAGAACTCATAAGTGAATTCAGTAAAGTAGCAGGTTACAAGATCAATGCTCATAAATCCAATGCATTTTTATACATAAGTGATGAATCTTCAGAAAGAGAAATTAGGAAAACTACCCCATTCACAATAGCATCGAAAAAAATAAAATACTTGGGAATCAATCTCACAAAAGAGGTGAAAGACCTCTACAATGAGAACTACAGAACACTAAAGAAAGAAATTCAAGAAAACCTTAGAAGATGGAAAGATCTCCCATGTTCCTGGATAGGCAGAATTAATATCATCAAAATGGCTATACTACCTAAAGTGCTATACAGATTCAATGCAATTCCAATTAAAATCCCAATGATGTACCTTGCAGAAATAGAGCAAGCAATTATGAAATTCATCTGGAAGAATAAAAAACCTAGAATAGCTAAAGCAATCCTCAGTAGCAAGAGCGAAGCAGGGGGTATTGCAATACCAGATCTTCAACTCTACTACAAAGCAATAGTAACAAAAACGGCATGGTATTGGTACCAAAATAGACAGGTAGATCAATGGTACAGAATAGAGGACATGGTCACAAACCCAAATAAATACAATTTTCTCGTACTAGACAAAGGTTCCAACAATATGCAATGGAGAAAAGATAGCCTCTTCAACAAATGGTGCTGGGAAAACTGGAAAACCATATGCAATAGAATGAAATTAAACCCCTATCTCTCACCCTCCACAAAACTCAACTCAAAATGGATCAAGGACCTCGGAATCAGACCAGAGACCCTGCATCTTATAGAAGAAAAAGTAGGTCCAAATCTTCAACTTGTTGGCTTAGGATCAGACTTCCTTAACAGGACTCCCATAGCACAAGAAATAAAAGCAAGAATCAACAACTGGGATAGATTCAAACTAAAAAGCTTTCTCTCAGCAAAGGAAACTATCAGAAATGTGAAGAGAGAGCCTACAGAGTGGGAGAATATTTTTGCCAACCATACCTCAGATAGAGCGCTAATTTTCAGAATCTATAAAGAACTCAAAAAACTCTACACCAAGAATACAAATAATCCAATCAACAAATGGGCTAAGGAAATGAACAGACACTTCACAGAAGAAGATGTACAAGTAATCAACAGATATATGAAAAAATGTTCAACATCCCTAGTAATAAGGGAAATGCAAATCAAAACTACCCTAAGATTTCATCTCACCCCAATTAGAATGGCGATTATCAAGAACACAAGCAACAATAGGTGTTGGCGAGGATGTGGTGAAAAAGGAACACTCATACATTGCTGGTGGGGTTGCAAATTAGTGCAGCCACTCTGGAAAGCAGTGTGGAGATTCCTCAGAAAGCTTGGAATGGAAACACCATTTGACCCAGCTATCCCACTCCTTGGTCTATACCCAAAGGACTTAAAATCAGCATACTACAGAGATACAGCCACATCAATGTTCATTGCTGCTCAATTCACCATAGCCAGATTGTGGAACCAACCTAGATGCCCTTCAGTTGATGAATGGATAAAGAAACTGTGGCATATTTATACAATGGAATATTACTCCGCAATGAAGAATGATAAAATTATGGCATTTGTAGGCAAATGGTCGAAATTGGAGAATATCATGCTAAGTGAGATAAGCCAGTCTCAAAAAACTAAAGGACGAATGATCTCGCTGATAAGCGGATGAGGACATATAATGGGGGGCGGGAGGGGCTAGCATTAGTTTTAGGGTTAGGTTTAGAGTTAGGCTAAGGAGAGTGGTAAGAATGGAGGAAAGAAGGACTGTGTAGAGGGAAAAGAGGGGTGGGAGGGGTGGGGGGAGGGGAAAAATAAAATAAACATCATTACCCTATGTAAACGTAAAAAAAATAAATAAAAAAAATAATAAAAAAATAAAATAAAATAAATAATCAGTGACTCCCAGCTTAGTAGATGGTACCTGAATAGTAAATGAGCCTACAACTTGGAGAAAAACATGTTCGGCCATTTCAGTAATGTTGTCTATGGATGCTGACAAGAGGTATAACTGAACAACTCTCTATTTACCTATATTTAGACAAAGATGAATACAAAGACCTGTTGGTAAATATTAATTTAAGAAAATTAGAGGTTGATTCTTTATTTCATCAGTGGCATGCCATTTCCTTTCTTTTCCAATGTGTTCCTCAAGATATAACCCTTAGGAAAGAATCATAGATTGGTTTTGATATTGAAAGGGTTTGTTCAATCTGCTCTTATTTTCAAGTGTGTTGAATATTATTATATTTTATAATCCCTAATATAATTCATTAAGGCTCCAGAATGGATTAAAAGTTAATTTAAGAAAATAAAAGTTATAAAGTAATATGTTGAATTTTGTCAAATAATTTATCCATTTCAAAATCTGATACTTTAAAAATTTGAGACCTAGTTAAATTTTAAAAAGTACATATAAACTAAACTGTTACTGTCATACTTTATGCAGTCAAGAATTATATAGGTAAGCTTAATTATATAAATAATTTACAGTTTTTTAACTTAAAAATTGTAATCAACTTTTTTAAACAAAGACAAAACTTTACATATCTGATAACTTCTTTGTAAGGTGAGTGACAGATAATAAATACTTTACCATCTCTTGAGCAGAAATAAATTCCAAAATATACTCTTTCCTGAGTAATTTTTTGCAAATTCTATGTGACTATATTCCCCCAGAAAGCTAATTCAGGTTATTTTAAGTGAAAATACTATGTGAAAAATTGAAATTTTACTTTTAAAAAATAAAAACATTGATAATGAAATATTGAAATCAGAACCATGAAAATGTCCTACCCTACAATGTTGTTACGTTTCAGTTAAAATTGAAAGGAAATGATCATTGTAATATTAGTTCTCATTTTCAAATTTTAAGTAATTGTGTTTGAGTTTAATAATTATAATCACTTAAAATATATCACATGCATACTCATATGAGTAGTATACAACAATAGCTACTTCAAAATTATAGGAATATAGAAAATACATTTATAAGAAGAATTGATAAAAAATACCTCTGTATCTGCAAAATTAGTAATTGAAAATTGAAGATATAAGAAATCCTGTCAGCACTATAAAAACATTAAGCTAAATTAATGGTATTTGTATGTTTTAGTATCAACATTGACATTTTCATTTATATAGAACACATTGGCAGGAAATTTTATCAAATGTTTCCTTCTAATCCCCATAAAAAATTCATTGCAAAAGGTTGAGCTACCATGACATTTTATTTTCACAGTTCCTGTGATCAATTGTGTCTGACTCATAGGATTTTAGAATCATAGAGGAAATTATACCACTCAGGCCCCAAGTATCATTTCTTATCTTGTAAAATTCTAACCATTAGAACTAATATAAGAAAAATATCTAGAAAAGATTATTTTTTTTTCCATGAGCATGGTTATTTTAAATTTGAAGCAAGAATTAATTGCTGTATGAAGAACCTATATTGCATGTTTCTTTATGACACTAAAATTCTAGTTATTGAGGAAAACAATATTGGGTGTTTTTCTTTTTTTACATTTGTCTAGATATTTCACACCACATAGATGCAATGCTATGATTGAAAACTTTTTATGAAAGCTGAAACATAATTTGGAATTTTTATTTATGTCATAAATTGTAAAATTTGAAAATTCTTGTTTGAACAATGAATGTGTTTTTGTGTTCTTTTCTCCTTGGAATGAAAAATTTGGAGGAAACAGAAGGCATTCTGGTAATTGTGAAATAACTCTACAGTGTTATAAGGGCTCTAGCTCCCTTTGACATTTTTCTATACCACAGGGCCATAGTAACAAAAATTGCATGTATTGGCACCAAAACAGACCAATGTTACAGAATAGAAGACACAGAGAGAAGCTCACATTAACACAGTTATCTCATCCTTGACAAAGTTGCAAAAAACATACTTTAGAGAAAAGGTAGTTTCTTTAACAAATGATGCTGGGTAAACTGGAAATCTATAAGTAGCAAAATGAAATTAAACTGCTGTCTCTCACCCTGCACAAAACTCAACTCAAAGTGGGTCAAGAATGGCTATTATCAAGAATACATGCAATAATAAGTGTTGGCATGGATCTGGGGGAAAAGGCACACTCATACATTGCTGGTGGGGTTACAAATTGGTACAGCCACTAGGGAAAGCACTTTGGAGATTTCTCAGAAAACTTGGAATGGACCCACCATTTGACCCAGCTATCCCACTCCTTCGCCTTTACCCAAAGGACTTAAAATCAGCATACTACTACAGTGACACAGCCACATAAATGTTTATAGCAGCTCAATTCACAAGAGCTAAACTATGGAACCAACCTAGATGCCTTTCAATAGATGAATGGATAAAGAAACTGTGGTATATATACACAATGGAATATTATTCAGCCTTAAAGAAGAATAAAATTATGGCCTTTACAGGTAAATGGATGGAGTTGGAGAATATCATGTTAAGTGAAATAAGCCAATCCCCCAAAACCAAAGACCAAATGTTTTCTCTAGAAAGCGGGTGATGATCCATAACAGGGGAGGGGTAAGAGAAGAATGGAGGAACTTTGGATTGTGTAGAGCAAAATGAGGGGAGGGGACAAGGCAGGGGTAAGAAAAGATGGTGGAATGAGACAAATATTGTTAACCTATGTACATGTTTGATTACAGGAATGGTGTGAATCTACATCATGTACAACCATAGAAATGAAAAGTTGCGCCCCATTTTTTCAATGAATCGAAATGCAGTCTATAAAAATAAAATAAAAAAAAAGGTGAATCAAGAACTCAGTCATTAGACCAGATACCCTGCTCCTACTAGAAAAAAAGTGGACCCAAATCTTCATCATGTTGACTTAGTATGGGACTTCCTTAACAAGACTTGTAAAGTGCAAGCAGTAAAATTAAGTCAACAAATGGGATGGAATCAAACCAAAAAGTTTCTTCACAGCAAAGGAAACAATCAAGAATGTAAGGGAGAGCCTTCAGAATGGGAGAGAATCTTTGCCACCTGCTTTTCAGATAGAGCATTAATCTCTGGGATTTACAAAGAACTCAAAAAACTTGTTCCTAAATTATGAAAGTTGATTCATAGTTCTGAGATGGCTTTCCCACTTCAGGTTATTGTATCAGCTTTCCTTACAGCAATAAAGACAAGGCCAAAATATCACATCCCATGGATTCACTGCCCTCTATGCACTAAATACTTTAAGTAACTTGCATCAAAGACATACTCAACAATGCTCATTTACACTCCACTGGCTGGAAATATTTTACATGAGCATTACACTCTGCAAGGAAAACTGAAAATGCAGACTCCCACCCACCTCTGCCATAAAATTAGTGTTATTTTTGTGAGAAGGAAAACATAGATATTATTATGGAAGTGTAACCTTTGCCTTGATCTGTGCAATGTCATCACATAATAATAGTATCATCAATAATACTGTATTTATCATCAATATTGCTGTTTTATTGTACCAGCTTTACTGTATTAAAATCATTCTAGGGGCATGCTGTATCCAGAAGTTGGAATCACATCTGACTGAGTGGTGGTTGCTTCCTCATGGCAATGTCAAAGACTGCCTATGCATATTAATGTCAGGCAGCTGAGTTTATTTCCTTACTTTGTCTCTTACCCAAATATGTGACCTTTGGCTAAAAACTTCACCTGAAGTTTCAGTGTCCCTATGCTATTGTTAAGTCATTTAAAAATTTAATAAATACATTGATCATAGTGCATACTCGGTATCCAATAATTACTATTCCTTTCCTCCCACCTATGTATCTAATCTCTTTCCTTCCAAGTCTAGATTAGAGCTTTAAAATCTATTTTTACACAAATCAGTAAGATAAAGTTTCCAAAAGTTACATGAGAAAGAGAAATGCTTCTTGTTGAAAAATTCTCACTATCCCAAACATTATTATCATTATTACAAGAATTTTCATCGTTACTTAATTAAATTTGAATACCGAACCTAGAGCTATCAGTATTTTGGTTTGTCTATTCAGTAAGACCAAATAACTGACAGGCTCATTTAAATTCACAATTAATTTAGAATTTCTTTTTAGATTTTTTTTCTTCAAACTTTTTAGTCTTCTTAGCTTCAAATTTTCTTGTACCTACTCATTATCAATTATTGTTCTGTTCTCTTTTTGAATTATTGTTCTTTTTATTTATATACATATTTGTGTGTGTGTGTATATGTATATATATTTTTTTTCTCGTGCAGGGGGTACAGGAGATTGAACCCAGGATTGTTTAACCACTAAGTCACATTCCCAGTCACTTTTTTAATATTTCATTTAGAGACAGTATCTTGCTAAATTCCTGAGGATGGCTTCAAACTCATGATCTTCCTGCCTTAACTGCCCAAGAAGCTAGGATTATAAGTGAGTGTCACTACGCCTGACAATATTTTTAATGTGTGTGTATTAGGAAAAATTTCTTAATAAGAATATTATTTTAAAGAAAATATGTATTATGATTGGATGTATTTACATGATGCCTATTAATTTTAAGTCTGATATATTTTTAATTTCTAATTATATTGTGTGTATTTTCAAACATTTAACAACGAAGTATTTTCTTGTTCATAATGTTATGGGCCTGGCTATATGCGTAATGACAAAACAGACTACATTTTACCCTAAGACTCCATGTCATGTAGGAAATGTTTCTCCCATGAGAAAACTCCTCCTCTGTACCCATCAACAGTTGCCTAGCATAGCATGTTTGGCAACACAAAATGGCAATTCTTACACAATGTAATGTTGTTCTCACTCTGGGTTCCATTTTTATTGGCTAGTGTACCCTAACTTTTGTTTAAATGTTAGTAACTATTCTCTGATTGTCATAGCAACAGTCATTTATGATTTTATTGTTCCTACTCATTATCAATTCTTGCTCTGGCATGCTTTATTTATGGTATAAAAGGTGTCCTCTAACACTTGGAGGGGGTTGAAGGGTGTAGACTTGCAGACTACCCCTCCGTTCTGCCAACTGATGAATAAAGATAGTTCCTTCTCCTGCCTGAAGATTGACTCCGTGATTTATTGTGATCTTATCATAACAATAATCAGAATTAAACAATACTCAATTCTGCTCACTTTTACAAAATGAAATCAAAGTATATAAGTATTTTCTGTATTAAACATAAAACTGAAACAAAGCAAAGTAATTGTTTTGAACTCAGATCCAATGAGAAAGTCACTTAATCAGGCTTATATTTTATGTTTTTAATTTTTTTTAATGAACAACAGACATTATTTCTCACAGTTCTGGAGGCTATGTCCAAGATCAAGGTGTTGGCAGATTCAGTGTCTAGTGTGGGCCTGTTTCCTGGCTCATAGATGGTCTCTTTTGCTCTATGATAAATGGTGGAAGGGATGGAGCTCTCTTGAGACTACTTGATCAGACAAATAATCCCATTAGTGAGGGCCCAGCCCTGTGACCTGGTCATCTCCTGAAGACCCAACCTCTTACTATCATCACCTTGGGTTTTAGGATTTCAATATATGAATGGGATGGGGCCAAACGTCCTTCAGTCAGGTTTATAATGAAATGACAAAATGGATATTTCCACTAAAATAATATTTTATTAAAAACATATTGTAAATATTATCAAATTACCACTCACATTTTATCATTATTAACACTGAAATTCTTCAATCAGCACAACATATAGCATCTAAGACAAATACTGTTCTATTTTTTGAATGAAATATTTCATTTGACACTTATTCAAGCAGGGCAAAGGAAGTATTCTGAAATACTTATGTTAGTATGTTTGCATTTCTTAACATTTTTACCCAGAGTCTTCCTAGACTCTCTTGAAGTTAGACTCATTGAACACTCAGTTCTCTCTTTTGTCCTGCAGAGACCCCTATTTTCAGTAGTCTGCTCACTTTCATCAACACATCTTGCAGATCTTCAGTTTAAACAATTTTTCTTGAGCCATTGTTACTATTCTGGTCCAATTTCAAGGACTAGTTTAAACACTTCCTTTAGAGGAAGCCTTCTGAATGCCCCAGGCCTTGGGGAAATTTTTCTCAGACTTCATAGAGCATTTTCTGCCCTAACCATTTGTTTTCCTCATAGATGTTTCTACCTTATGGTGCTTTTCATTGCTATGTCTGTCTTTTGTCTCCAACTAAATCCTAAACATTTTACAAACAGATATGATTTCTTTTCTCAAAGAATGGCCCATGGTTTACTCATGTTTATTATTCCAGATGATATAAAAAGCAATTTCAGCAAAAACCAAAACTATGTTTATTTATGTATTGTGCAGGGCTATTGATGGAACCCAGGGCCTCACACATGCTAGGCAAGCTCTCTACCGCTGAGCTAGGCTCCCGGTCCTGAAAGTTGAAAAATATGAACTAAGAGATAGCAAAACTACACAAGATGGATAATATTTAAGTGATTGATGAGAAAAAACAAACACACAAACAAAAAAACAGAACAATCTGATGTTTAAGTCAATATTGCTTCAAAGGTAGTTCGTATAAAAAAGAACAGAAGATAAATACAGGATCTCTAGCCATTCATGAAAATAAGGGCTTCCTCAGATTCCCTGAACTCAAAACAAATGAAGTGAGACTTGAAATCCAAAAGAAATACCAGACTTCATATCTGCTTAGTTTGGTTTACTTCAAAGATGCCTTGTCAGATTATATTTGCTGTGGGGAAGATAAGATGATTCCTCTTCACATGGAAGGCCAGAATGATGAACTTTGCTTTGGCATAACATATAAAACAGGAAACTCATTGGCTGTGTAAATTCACATTGATATAATTTTACCCCATATGTACTGAATTATCTAAGAGTAGTACACAGTGCTGTTACGCCTCTGGAAATTTTCAGATCTTGTCTCTTTATCTGGTCACACAGATGTCCAAAGTTGGGTAAGTGTAGTTGTTGCCACAGAGAAAATAACATAAAAACAAATAAACAAGAAAAATTCTAAAAGTTCCCACCCACACTGAAACAAAGAAAGTTATTTGTAGAATACCAGTGTCAGACATTTATTTCTCACTCCACCCTTTAGAGCTAGGAAATTCAGGAAGGAAATAAATGACAAAGGCAAGAGTGGATTTTGTTTACTAATTGATAATAATTTTGTTCAAAAAATTGTTCCTTTGTGTTATTTACAGAAGTAAAGGGAAGCAATCTTAGAGTAATGCATGCATGTTAAATGTTACTTTGAGAACCCATAAATTGTTCTCTGCTGATGTGACCATTATGACACTAATTTGGTCAACAAAGGAGAAATTACAGGATTTTTCCTTCTGTATTTTGCTCCTTCAGTTTTGATTTGGAGCAATAGATTTAGACAGTGCTGAGCAACATGTAAGGTAAGATGTTTTCTCTTATATTCTTTTGTGATATTCAGAGTTTTGCTCAAATTATCATAAACAGAGATGATCTTCTTTTCATTGCTTTAAGATTTTCTTTCTAACATCACATTTTATTATTTAAATACCCTTTTTCTTATGGTGAAACCATATCTGTGATGCTTTTCATGAAACCTTCTTATGCTTCTGTAAAAGATATTTAAACAAATCTGAGTATGCATAATACATCTGCTGAAGGAATCTTAGATTTTGTTCTACTCTTCATCTTGAAACAGAATGTTATTAAAGGAAAGAACAGTGGGGCAGGTAAAAACTGTTATGTGTTCTTTAAAAATGGCTCTTTTTCAGTAGTTTTTTTCTAGAATACATACGGGTCCAAAAGTTGAAAATGTTTTTATCCTATTGATAGTTATTATTCATTATAGACAGCACTTGGCAAGTATCGATTATATGCCAAATACATCTCATTTTATTTCTTATTTATTCTTTATATAAAAAAGTTGTTTTTTCAAAAATTACATAGTGTGTTAATTGCCTGCAGAATAATATTCCACATACTATTCAATTTAATATGACTACTGATAGTCTTTAAATGTACTGGGTATTAAAGATGTGAGGTTTTGTACCCACACTTTCTTACTGTCTTATCACATTCATTAGGACATAAGACAAGCTTCTTCCACTTTTCTTGCTTTATAAATACAGTGGTAAAAAAAAGTGAAGCCAAACAAACAATATGTTTCAAAACTCAACACTTTGTTTAAAAGTCCTTCAATCTTTCATGAGAAGTGGTATAACTTCCAAACTTGTCAACTAATGTAGTTTCTAGAAACTTCACTTTCCCTTTAAATACCTGGGAAATATTCTCCAGTTTACCGTTTTAAACTTTTTGAAGTTTGGCATAAGAAAAGAACATGAGACATCGGGTACATGAAAAGACATCTGAATTCTGTGAAAATAAAGCCTCATATGCCTGAAATCTGCTGCTGACTGTGTATTTATATATGGTAGAAGCTTCTCAGCTTCACAGTCTTCCTCCTAGTCCATGATATGACTGTGGTTTTAAAAACCTTCAGACCTACGGGTTAGCCTTCTTCCCAACTATCTTCTTCCTTCCACCTTATCTCCTTCTTTATTTTTCTTTTTTTTTTTTTTTTACTTTCAGGAACTCGTTTTTTTTTTTTATTGTAAACAAATGGGATACATGTCGTTTCTGTATTTGCACATGGAATAAAGGTATACCATTTGTGTAATCATAAATTTACATAGGGTAATGTTGTTTGATTCATTCTGTTATTTTTCCCCTCCCCTCACCCATCCAACCCCTCTTTTCCCTCTATACAGTCCTTCCTTCCTCTATTATTGCCCCCTTCCCTAACCCTAACCCTAACCCCAACCCTAACACTAACCCCTCCGACACCCCATTATGTGTCATCATCTGCTTATCAGCGAGATCATTCTTCCTTTGGATTTTTGAGATTGGCTTATCTCACTTAGCATGATATTCTCCAATTTCATCCATTTACCTGCAAATGCCATAATTTTATCATTCTTTATGGCTGAGTAATATTCCATTGTGTATATATACCACAGTTTCTTTAACCATTCATCAATTGAAGGACATCTAGATTGGTTCCACAATATGGCTGTTGTGAATTAAGCAGCTATAAACTTTGATGTGGCTGTATCTCTGTAGTATGCTGATTTTAAGTCCTTTGGGTATAGGCCAAGGAGTGGGATAGCTGGGTCAAATGGTGGTTCCATTCCAAGCTTTCTGAGGAATCTCCATACTGCTTTCCAGAGTGGCTGCACTAATTCCCAGCCCCACCAGCAATGTATGAGTGTACCTTTTTCCCCACATCCTCTCCAACACCTATTGTTGCTTGTGTTCTTGATAATTGCCATTCTAATTGGGGTGAAATGGAATCTTAGGGTAGTTTTGATTTGCATTTCTCTTATTACTAGAGATGTTGAACATTTTTTCATATATCTGTTGATTGCTTGTACATCTTCTTCTGTGAAGTGTTTGTTCATATCCTTAGCCCATTTGTTGATTGGATTATTTGTTTTCTTCGTGTAGAGTTTTTTGAGTTCTTTATATATTCTGGAAATTAGTGCTTTATCTGAAGTATGAGTGATAAAGATTTTATCCAACTCTGTAGGCTCTCTCTTCACATTACTGAGAGTTTCCTTTGCTGAGAAAAAGCTTTTAAGTTTGAATCTATCCCAGTTGTTGATTCTTGCTTTTATTTCTTGTGTTATGGGAGTCCTGTTAAGGAAGTCTGATCCTAAACCAACAAGTTGAAGATTTGGACCTACTTTTTCTTCTAGGAGATGCAGGGTCTCTGGTCTGATTCCAAGGTCCTTGATCCATTTTGAGTTGAGTTTTGTGCAGGGTGAGAGATAGGGGTTTAGTTTCATTCTGCTGCATATGGATTTTCAGTTTTCCCAGTACAATTTGTTGAAGAGGCTATCTTTTCTCCATTGCATATTTTTGGCCCCTTTGTCTAGTATGAGAAAATTGTATTTATTTGGGTTTGTGACCATGTCCTCTATTCTGTACCATTGATCTACCAGTCTATTTTGGTACCAATACCATGCCGTTTTTGCTACTATTGGTTTGTAGTAGAGTTGAAGATCTGGTATTGCAATACCCCCTCCTTTGTTCTTTCTGCTAAGGATTGCTTTAGCTATTCTGGGTTTCTAATTCTTCCAGATGAATTTCATAATTGCTTGCTCTATTTCTGTAAGGTATGTCATTGGGATTTTAATTGGAATTGCATTGAATCTGTATAGCACTTTTGGTAGTATGGTCATTTTGACAATATTAATTCTGCCTATCCAAGAACATGGGAGATCTTTCCATCTTCTAAGGTTTTCTTTAATTTCTTTCTTTAGTGTTCTCTAGTTCTCATTGTAGAGGTCTTTTACCTCTTTTGTGAAATTGATTTCCAAGTATTTTATTTTTTTCGATGCTATTGTGAATGTGGTAGTTTTCCTAACTTCACTTTCTGAAGATTCATCACTTATGTATAAAAATGCATTGGATTAATGAGCATTGATCTTGTAACCTGCTACTTTAATGAATTCACTTATGAGTTTTAAATGTTTTCTGGTGGAATTTCCTGGTTCCTCTAAGTATATAATCATGTCATCAGCGAATAGGGATAGTTTGAGTTCTTCTTTTCCAATTTGTATTCCTTTAATTTCTTTGGTTTGTCTAATTGCTCTGGCTAGAGTTTCAAGGACGATATTGAATAGAAGTGGTGAAAGAGGGCATACCTGCCTTGTTCCAGTTTATAGGGGGAGTGCTTTCAGTTTTTCTCCATTTAGAATGATATTGGCCATGGGGTTAGCATAGATGGCCTTTACAATGTTAAGGAATGTTCCCACTATCCCTATTTTTTCTAGTGTTTCGAGCATGAAGGGATACTGTATTATATTGAATGCTTTTTCTGCATCTTTCGAAATAATCATGTGATTCTTAACTTTAAGTCTGTTGATATGGTGAATGACATTTATTGATTTCTGGATGTTGAACCAACCTTGCATCCCTGGGATAAAATCCACTTGATCGTGGTGCACTATCTTTTTAATATATTTTTGTATGGGATTTGCTAATATTTTGTTGAGAATTTTTGTGTTGATATTCATTAAGGATATTGGTCTGAAATTTTCTTTCTTTGATGTGTCTCTGTCTGGTTTAGGTATCAGGGTGATATTGGCTTCATAGAATGAGTTTGGGAGGGTTCCCTCCTCTTGTATTTCATGGAATCCTTTGAGGAATATTGGAATGAGCTCTTCTTTACAGGTTTTATAGAACTCGGCTGAGAACCCATCTGGTCCCGTACTTTTCTTTGTTGGTAGACTTTTGATGATCTCTTCTATTTCATTGCTTGAAATTGGTTTATTTAAGTTGTGTATGTCCTCCTGGTTCAGTTTAGGTAATTCATATGTCTCTAGAAATTTGTTGATGTCTTTGATGTTTTCTGTTTTGTTGGAGTATAGATTTTCAAAATAGCTTATAATTATGTTTTGTATTTCACTTGTGTCTGTAGTGATATTTCCTTGTTCATTCCGAATTTTAGTACTTTGAGTTTTCTATTTCTCTTTGTTAGTGTGGCTAAGGGTTTATCAATTTTATTTATTTTTTCAAAGAACAAACTCTTTATTTTGTTAATTTTTTTGATTGTTCCTTTGTTTCAATTTCGTTGATTTCGACTCTGTTTTTAACTATTTCCTGTCTTCTACTACTTTTGGTATTGGTCTGTTCTTCTTTTTCTAGGGCTTTGAGCTGTAGTGTTAAGTCATTTATTTGTTGATTTCTACTTCTTTTTTTGAATGCACCCGATAAAATAAATCTTCCTCTAAGTACTGCTTTCATAGTGTCCCAGAGATTTTGATATGATGTGTCTTTGTTCTTGTTTACTTCTAAGAATTTTTTAATTTTCCTCCTGATATCTTCTGTTATCCATTCATCATATAATTGTGTATTATTATATTTCCAGGTATTGGAGAAGTTTCTGTTTTTTATTCTGTCATTTATTTCTAATTTCAATCCATTATGATCTGATATAGTACAAGGTAGTATCTCTATCTTCTTGTATTTGCTAACAGTAGCTTTGTGGCATAAAATATGGTCTATTTTAGAGAAGGATCCATGTGCTGCTGAGAAGAAAGTGTATTCATTCTTTGTTGAATGGTATATTCTATATATGTTGGTTAAGCCTAAATTGTTGATTGTGTTATTGAGATCTATGGTTTCTTTATTCAATTTTTGTTTGGAAGGTCTATCCAGTGTTGAGAGAGGTGTGTTAAAATCGCCTAGTATTATTGTGTTGTGGTCTATTTGATTTCTGGAATTGAGAAGGATTTGTTTGACATACATGTATGAGCCAATATTCAAGGCATAGATATTTATGATTGTTATGTCTTGCTGATTTATGCTTCCCTTAAGCAGTATGTAATGTCCTTCTTTATCCCTTCTGACTAGTTTTGGCTTAAAGTCCACATTATCCGAAATGAGGATGGATACTCCAGCTTTTTGTTGTGTCCGTGTGCATGGTATGTTTTTCCCCATCCTTTCACCTTTAGTCTATGGGTATCTCTTTCTATGAGATGAGTCTCTTGCAGGCAGCATATTGTTGGATTTTTCTTTTTAATCCAATCTGCCAGTCTATGTCTTTTGATTGATGAGTTCAGGCCATTAACATTCAGGGTTATTATTGTGATATGATTTGTATTCCCAGTCATTTGACTCATATTTGTTTTTTGACATGATTTGGTTTCTCCTTTATTTGGCTATTCCTTTAGGCTAGTTCCTCCTGTTGCTGATTTGCATCGTTGTTTTTCATCTCTTCCTCATGGAATATTTTGCTGAGAATGTTCTGTAATGCCAGCTTTCTTTTTGTAAATTCTTTTAGTTTTTGTTTATCATGGAAGGATTTTATTTTGTTGTCAAATCTGAAAGTAAGTTTTGCTGGGTATAAGATTTTTGGTTGGCATCCATTTTCTTTCAGGGCTTGGTAAATGTTGTTCCATGCCCTTCTAGCTTTTAGTGTCTGGATTGAAAAATCTGCTGACATTCTTATTGGCTTCCCCCTGAATGTAATTTGATTCTTTACTCTCTCAGCCTTTAAAATTCTGTCTTTGTTTTGTATGTTAGGAATTTTCATAATAATTTGCCTTGGTGTGAGTTTGTTGTTTTTTTGTATATTTGGAGTCCTGTAAGCCTCTTGTACCTGGTTTTCCATTTCATTCTTCCGATCTGGGAAATTTTCTGATATTATTTCATTGAATAGGTTGTTCATTTCTTTGGTATTTTTCTCTAAGCTTTCCTCAATTCCAATAATTCTTAAATTTGGCCTTTTCATGATATCCCATAATTCTTGTAGAATCTGTTCATCATATCTTACCATCTTCTCTGTTTTGTCAATTTTGTTTTCAACATTAAATATTTTGTCTTCAATGTCTGAGGTTTTGTCTTCCAGGTGTTCTACCCTATTGGTTATGCTTTCTATGGTGTTTTCAACTTGGTTTATTGTTTCCTTCATTTCAAGGATTTGTTTGTTTGTTTGTTTGTTTGTTTTCAGTATCTCTAACTCTTTATTGAAATAATCTTTTGCTTCCTGTATTTGCTCTTTTAACTGTTGGTTTATGCGATCATTTAATGCCTGCATTTGCTCTTTCATCTGTTCCTTCAATGCCTGCATTTGTTCTTTCATCTCCTCATTTGCTTCCCTGATTTTTTAATTATGTACATCTGAACTCACTTCCTGACAATTCTTCTCTGTCATCATTGGGTTTTATTGATATTGTATCTAGGTTTTTTTTTGGGACATTTTCTTCCCTTGTTTTCTCATATTTGTCAGATATCAGTGGGTCTCTGAGATAATGCAGATTTCCTCTATTGGCTTATAGTGTCCCTGTCGATTTCCAGTGTATCACCTCCCAGCCCTCAGTAGCCTGAAATCTTGGAGGAACTTGATAATGCAGTGCTTCCAAAGAAAGCTGTCCCTAGCCCACTACCGGGTCCAGGGCTGGGAGCTGGTTCTGTGTGGAAATCCTCTCACTAGGTGGGCCTGCTCCTAGAAGCTGGCTATAGATAGGGCCTGCCCCCGCCAGAGGGAGCCAGGCTGCCTGGGAAAGCCTCTCACTGCCCTGCCCTGGTCCTAGAAGCCACCTGTGGGCCAGGGCCGCCACTGGATCCGGGGCTTGGGGTTGGCTCTGTGCAGAATAGCTCTCACTGGGCAGGCCTGCTCCGAGAAGCTGGCTATGGATCACGACAGGAGATGCAGTCACCCTCTAGTCGCCATCTTGGATCTCCTCCTTCCTTATTTTTCCTGTTTCATTTTTTTCTTTTGTTTCTTTCCTTCCCTGATTTTTTCCCTCCCCTATCTTGTTGCTGAACCAAATTTATTTATTTATTATCTTGGTTTTTTATTAAATTCCAAATATGCACCACTCCTCAACTGTTACAGTGTCTATGAAAGATACAGGCAATTCAAACATTTTCAAGCAAATCAGACTGAAGTGTTCCCATGGTAAAGGTGATATTCTGCATGATCTTTTTACCAGATCTTCTTCTTGCCATAGAATGGTTATAATGTCTTGGCTCTGCATAGCTATATTTGGAATTTTTCAACATCATATTCCTATGCTTGTCATTCCTTTTTCTTTCCTATGTATTCAAGTGAATTCCAGATGTAATTTATTGGAAGTAAAATAAAAGTATTTGCAATTCTGAAAAATGCATTCATATTGTAGAGTATTTGAATTAATCAAAGGCAATTCATCTTTTTCCTTTTATGATTCCAGTCACTGGAAAGTTTTTATGTCTTCACTTTGAGTATTTAAAGTGATAAATCAGAAATGCAGGGATGTGATTATTTTCTTATTCCTCTGTATCTTATAGATATTTCAATCTAAAATGTATATATTTTATCCATTCTAACATATCTTCTATTTATTGCAAAATGTATTCCCTTCCATTATTCTACTTTTATGTTCCTAATAATTGAAAATCAAAACAACCAATATATGCATCTCTCTTTTCCTGCTTCATATGCATCTATCATCTATATTTTTACATTTTTTTCTTTATTCATTTGATCTGCATTCTTGAGTATTCCTTTAAATTTCTATCATAGATTTTTATATAATTTATTTCAACAATAATTCTTCTAATATATAAGGTCTGTTTTGTATTCATTGGAATATTCAAGTATCTTTATCATCTCAAAGTTATACCAAGGTCATGAATAATAATGAATATTTTAAACTTTTTAAATTTCTTTCTTCTTCAAGTGCAAAAGGGTTCTATTCTTTTTGTATAATCTTTCTTCTTCAAAATACATGTCTTCTTCCTTAGTGTTCAGAATTTCCTGGTGGACCATTAAGAATATGAGATCCTTCCAGAGTAGTTAAGAGTGAAGAATTATGTTGATTTTCTAGGTTCCATTGTGGATTTCCTCAACCATTTCTCAAATATATAGGTTTGACTCCTGACAGAAAACCCTAGGAAGGTGACATCAAACTGGTTGCTTTTGTGAGGAAAGGAATGGAATGTGGAAGGGCTGACTGTGTAGAACAAAATGGTGGAAGGGTATAGTGGAAGAAAGCTACTCAACTCATCCAACCATGAAGGAAAGGGCAGGGGGCAGGGAGCCAAGGTGGGAGAGAGAGAGAGAGAGAGAGAGAGAGAGAGAGAGAGAGAAAGAAAGAGAGAGGAGAGATGAGTCAGGAAGAGGGACAAGATACAGTCTCAAAGTTCACACTCCTAGTGACCTACTTTCTCCAGCTACCTGTCAGCAGTAACCAACCAGTAATCCATTCAAATGATTAGACCATCAAGTGGATTGATAGTGTTAATCCACCAATGAAATTGCACCTCTCATAATCTAATCATTTCACCTCTGAACATCCCTGCTTTGCCACATAAGCTTTTCAAAAATTTCTCATATCCAAACCATAACATGTACCAAATGACTATCAAGACAAACTCTTGAGATAGATCATAAACAGATTGTTCTGAATAAAACAAAACACAGAAAATAAATGTAAAACAAATTCATTTTTATACATACAATATGTATACTCCTAAAAATCTATTACATAATTTTAAAGACACAGATTCATGTACATCTCGGAGGGGAGGGAGAGAAATGAGAATTGGAAACTCAGCTAAAAGAAAATAAAATACTTAATGAACAAAGAAATAAATAGATGAGTGGTAATAAGAGCAAGACTGTGCAAAGGGAGGTACACAGAGGACATGGAATTGACAGTATATTTAATTTCGCATCACTAGATTTCACTTAGTGAAATGGGGATGTGTCTTATGCTGCCCAAATACCAGAATAAGAACCATTTTATTCTACTTGATAAGTACCAAACTGGATACTTCCTCAGGCAAATACTGCAGACAGGACTCCCAGTTTATCTTGAGAGGCACTGTACAGTATAATTTGTTTTTGTACTGGCTTGTTTATTTTAATATTTATGTTTAAATGTTGGCTGATTTTTACTCTAGCCAGGAGCACAGAGTAGAGGCATCTGTCACAGCTGTTTGGTGGACAGTTAGTTGGTTTCCCCATTTTCCTCCCTGTTCACCCTTCTCTTTCCTTTGGATCTGCTGAATTCTATACTAGAATGTTCCATAGAAACTCTTTTAAAGTAGCTTCATTTTCTCCAATAGTATACTCAAATTTACTTTTTATCTTATAGGAATTTGTTAAAAACTTTTGCCCTCTGATGATGAACATTGTCTCCCGTCTCAAATGTAATGCCATTTTCTTCTACACTATAACCTCATTTAAGTGTATTTATTTATTTATTTTTATTATAAACAAATGGGATACATGCTGTTTCTCTGTTTGTACATGGAGTAAAGGCATACCGTTTGTGTAATCATAAATTTACATAGGGTAATGTTGGTTGATTCATTCTATTATTTTTCCCTTCCCCCCACCCCTCCCAGTCCTCTTTTCCCTCTATACAGTCCTTCCTTCCTCCATTCTTGTTCCCCTCCCTAACCCTAACTCTAACCCTAAAACTAACCCCTCCCACGCCCCATTATGTGTCATCATCCACTTACCAGCGAGATCATTCTTCCTTTGGTTTTTTGAGATTGGCTTTTCTCACTTAGCATGATATTCTCCAATTTCATCCATTTGCCTGCAAATGCCATAATTTTTTTTAATTTTTATTTTTACAGACTGTATTTTGATTCATTGCACACAAATTGGGTACAACTTTTCACTTCTATGGTTGTACACAATGTTGATTCATACCATTCAACTAATCATACAATTATATAGGGTAATAATGCCTGTCTCAGTCTACTATCTTTCCTTCCCCCACCCTTCCCACCCATTTTCCTCCACACCATCCAAAGTTCCTCCATTCTTCTCTTGCCCCCTTCTCCACCCTCCCATCATGTATCATCATCCACTTATCAGAGAAAGCATTTGGCCTTTGTTTTTTTAGGCTTGGCTTATTTTACTTAGCATGATATTATCCAACTCCATCCATTTATCAACAAATGCCATAATTTTATTCTTCTTTATGGCTGAGAAATATTCCATTGTGTATATATACCACAATTTCTAGTAATTAGAGAAATGCAAATTAAAACCACACTAAAATTTTATCTAACTCCAATTAGAATGACTAGAATCAAGAACACAAGTAATAAGTGTTGGCATGAATGTGGGGGAAAAGGCATACTCACACATTGTTGATGGAGTTGCAAATTGGTGCAACCACTCTGGAAAGCAGTATGGAGAATCCTCAGAAAACTTGGAATGAACCCACCATTCGACCCAGCTATCCCACTCCTTGGCCTATACACAAAGTACTTAAAATCAACATACTACAGTGATGCAGCCACATCAATATTTATAGCTGCTCCGTTCACAATAGCTAGTTTGTGGAACCAGCCTAGATGCCCTTCAGTTGATGAATGGGTTGTGTATTTTAATTTCAGTAGCTTCAAAGAGACATAGTAAATTAATATAGTCCCCATATCCTTTTGAATCATGTCAAACTTTTATTCTTTCTGGTTTTGTTGTACTTGCTGAAATGTTCTTATTAGATAGAATTAGAAATAATATAATCACAAAACCCCACATATCATGTTTCATTTTCCTGATTTCCTCCCACCCCCCACCTCCAATAGAACTGTCCAAGTATTGCTTTTTTGTGCTCCTTTGTAATCCTTTGAATAAGCTCTTCTGAACCCCAGGACTAAACCTCCCACTCTCCCCATGCTGGAGACTGAACCAGAGGCCTTGCACATACCAAGTAAGCACTCTACCACTGAGCTACATCTCCAGCCTTGTGTTTCCTCTTGATTATATGTATTGCTTGTTAGGAGTAAGTTGTGTTCTTTGAAATACCTCATAGACTTCTCATAGAGAAGTCCCATATTTTAGGCAAGGAAGAATTCTTCTCCCCGTCCTGGCACCTCAAATCAAATCAGCTTTCTAATGTATTTTCTTGGACACTTAGATTATTTGCTCCCCATCTTTGTGCATGCAGTAGCGCTTTTTATATGACAAAGCATTTAGCTAATGACTACACACTGCTTATATCCACCAAGCCTCTTCCTTAGAAAACAATAGCTTACCAATTTCAAACACATTTCACTAGTGTCCCTTTAAGATACTTCTGACATTTCTGGAAAACAGGAATTTATTATTGAGTATTATTGAGTATCTTAAATGGCTTGGGTAAGAGGACCAGTGACATTAGAAACATAAATTACCACTGCTTTTTTCCCCCTGTTGTCAACTTTAAAATTAATGTAAAATTAGATTTTTGTTAGGTAATTTGTTATTGTTCCTTGATCAGTGGCAAGTTACCAAGGGGAGAACGAACTTATTTTCTTAGATTTCCCTTAAATGGTGTTCTCTTTCTTACTGTTTTCTTTTTTATGTGTTTTGTTCTACCAGATTGAAAGAAACTATATCTCACTAAGAAAAATGTGCTGCTACATGTTTTCTTATGCATCAAGTATTTTAGAATTGGCGAAGGCTGCTGGGGGCCCCTGGTTCATTCATATTTGTGTTCTACATATTTGTGAAAAGAGAAACCTACTATAAAGTAAAATAAACCTCATCTTCAGCTTTTATGGGTTTTTCCCTCCTTTGATTATCCGAGGCAACTTTTATTAATAAAATCATCAAAGAAAAGATTCTGATTATGGAATTGGTATTACTTCCCCAATATTCTCCTGTTTATTATTTTCTTAAAGAAATACTACCTCATAGTAAAGTCTATACTAATGCATGTCACTGGTTATCCCTGGCATTAGGACTTAACACTTGCTTTCCCTTTTCTTAATTTAGGAAGCAAAAGACCTCATCAAAGTTTGCCCAGGGTTAAGATTCAGTAATTTAACTCTGAATGATGACTTTTGTTCGGGCAGCTGAGCTCCATTTACTCCTGCCCTGCCAAAGACAGCATTTTTTGTACCCCATTCATGTCATACTTTCTCCTTTCTTCTTCACTTACCTTTCTTTTTTTTTTATATTGACTAAATTGGCTCCACATTGTAGGTTTAATGAGTATGTACAGATTGGCAGGCATGAAAGAGTCATTTATCTCAAGGGCTGAGCCAGCTGCAAGGTACAGAGTTTTCATTTCATCTTGAAGAAATAAAACAAAAAATATCAATATTATACTAATCTTTACATTCTTATAGGAAACATGTCAGGAATCTTGGGAAATATGGAATGGATTAGGGACATCTTTAAGAATACTGCAATGGTAACAATTATTAGCATATAGTATTCTCAAGAAGTGATGTCACGGTAGCTTGTCAGAATCAGTATCAAATAGAATGCAATAAAGAAACTGGCCATTGTAGACAGATTCAGTTTTCATTCTGTTCTTTGTCAATAACTATACTTGTATATTATTAGCTTGAAAAGACATTTAACTACATAATGGTTAGAAGTAAGTCCTGGGGTTCAAGAGAGCTTATTCAAACAATCTGCTTTAGATACTAAAGTGATAAGTGAAATAAAATCTTTCTTTCCTTTAAAATTATGTTTTATGATGAGTTTTCATTACTGTAATTTAAGAGGAAATATTTCCATTTTAGATATACAAGGAAGACAAATCAAGAAAGATACAAGCTAAAGGGAATTATAGTAATTAATGTGACTAATTTAGGACAAATACATTTTTAGAGAACATCTAGCACAAGTTGTAGTTGAACCTACCTTTTTTTTCAACTTTACATATAAATGATGTAGATTTATCACTTATGCTTAGGATACAGTTGGCAAGATACACATTTTAAATCTCTACAAACTGAGCATGCCAATAGCCACTCATGAACAGTTTTACCCAACACCTCCCTTGTTACCATGAAATTTACAATATCCTGGATGACCACCCAATCAGCAAAAGGTGAAAAAAATTGATGTCTGTCTTCCAAGACTTATGAGATCCTGAAAAAAAAATATGCCTGTGCTGACCTTCCTATTCTTTATTTTCGTGAATTGAATATAAATAAGTTAAGGTGAATATATAGAAAAATCTTAAAGATGTGTTAGGTCTTTAAAAGTGAACCAAATGGCAAAGGCCGGGAGTGGTCTTATGCAACTCTTATGAAAGTCACATGGGAGACTGGCAGGAGTAGCTCAAGTTGGACAGAAACACCAACTGGCAAATCATGATATCTATAACCATCACCAGTATCTGTGCTTCTTTCTTAGGTCTATAGCATCTATACTCAGCCTTCAGCTCATTTTGTTCTCAGAGTGCTTTACTATTGAAAAATTGGTTAAATTAATTCATCATACTTGTGCCTCTGAACATTTAATACCAAGACTTTTTTTTTTTTTCTAATGTTCTCATGAAGTACATTGAAGAGCTAGCTGATTCATTATAATTCCCAGAAACATTAGCCCGGGCATTAAGTTGTGGTTCAGAAGGTATATACTGTGACCCAAATAACTACAATAGGACACTTTCCTTGATGACTAGGACATAAGTCATCAGAATATTATTCCATGGATTTATTATATGTGCTCATATTAAAGATCATTAATTTGATTCTATTAAAATACCACTTAGGTTGGATGGAGAAAATGTTTGTATTACCCTTTCCTCTGCTCAAATCAAATTTAGATTTGCATTCAAGGCACTCTTTCAGAACTGTCTTTGACATGATGTTCTGAGCAGCCAATACTAAATGTCAATACTTGTGATGAAATAAAAAATATTTGACATCCCTGTTACAAAAATAGAGATTTCTGGGTTTAAGGATGGGGTAAGGAATGATTTTTGTTTGATATAAGATTACTCGAGTATGAACTACTGTGCATAAATGATTCCCAGCTTCCTCTGCTTTGGCGCTCTACTTTAGTAAACAACGGCTTCCACGTGATGTATTTGAGACTGTGCTGCTCTTATCCAGAAAGCAAACACCTTGTTGAATGGAGATGACAGCAACCAGCATTGCACAAATTTTATTCTACTATCCAGATTCCTTATCTATGAAAATGGAAAATCTATATTTAATATTAATGATCAGTGAGTTCCCATTTATGCCTATGCAACCACAACTTAATGCCAAGAAAATGGCTTCTGGGATGTGTTATAAACTGGCTTTGAGTTTCTTATTTTTGGGATTTCAACATTCTGCTTGGCTTTTTATGTGCTGTAGTGTACAGCTTTCAAAAAACAATCGTGCAGCTTTTAAAATGTGCCATAATTATCAAGACGATGCCTCTGCTAATGTAACAATTTGTTTATGGTGAAACAGTTGCTCTTACTCCTACACTACTCTCTTGAAGGAAAACTGCTTATGGATGAAATTGCACTTTTCTGTATAAAGTATAATAATTCTTTGAAATACATATTCATGTCAAAATAGTTCCATCCACATGCAGTCAAAATATAACTGTACATTATTAAAACCACAAAACTGATAAATTCAAGTCCCAAAGATTTCTGTTGCCATACCTCTATTTTTCTTTTAATCCACAAAAAAATAAGCTTTTGTTCTTGAATTCCAAAGGTAAAAAAGAAACTAAAAAGACAGTCATTTTCACTTTGACCAAATATTCCCCACTATTTGGAGTTCTTCATGGGAAAATATATTTGATATGCTATCAAAGAAAGAGTCAAGCATAAAAACTACACCTGTATAAACAAATGCATAGAAAAGTGTCATAAAGAAATACATTGAATGTAACAGTAGCTGTCAGTGGAATTAATACGGGGGTTTTCATTTTTTTCTTTATCCTTTTTTATGAATTTCAGATTTGCCTCGACTAATATTTATAATATTTTTCTAATTACTACAAACAACTAAAATGGACTATAGATGGTATAATAATGAATACTTGAATCTTAAGAAACTGAAAGGGCAAAACTGCAGCCAGAGTTCTTGTTCCTTTGTACACATACACCCTGGAGCAGTGAGGATTCCATGTGTGTTCTGTTTTGCCCCATGTGAATGGCACATTCTTTAAGGCCATTTTCAAATGGATTGCATCTGTCATGCTTTGTTTAATTCTTTGTGCCCGTTCCTTCTCTAATCCTTATTCAGAAGTATTATCCTCTTCCTGTGTTCCTCTGGCACTCTGTTTTCTCTTATGTTTCTTGGCACATTCTGATATTTTGTGGCCTGGTTTTTCTTGTCTCTTTTTTTCACATTAAAACATTGAAAACTTTTTCTAGTTACTGACCACATTTTATTCACTTTTTTCTACCTCCAGTTTGTTTGATATTAACTGAATTCTCACCAAAGTTTTGAGAATTTATATGGGGTTCACATTTTTTTTTCCTTTTTATATTGGAGAGAAAATTTCAAAAACCAGCAATAGTGAAAATTTACAGTTTTTAACCAAACCCTATTCTTCATGAGTAATGGGATTGCACCTTGAAATTCTAGCCACACCCCCACTATTTTACTGTACACTTTTTTATTTTCTTGAATGGCATATATGTTATCCACCCTGCATGTCTTGCTTAGTTCCCTTACTAAAAGGTGTAGTCATTTTAAATGTTGATAAAAATCATAGCAATATAAATGCTAATGAGGTCTTTCCTCAGAAAGTAGCCCAATAAATATTAGGAGTGAATGAAAAAGTTGAATACAAGAGGGACTTTCCTGGTTAGTAACTTTAGGTTTATTCAAGCTATGAAAATAAGGAGACCTTATTACCATGTTCTAAGATTTTGCTTAGATCAATGACGGAAACATCTATCACAGGCAACATTAAGATTCTCATGACAGCACTGCCCAACATGTTTAATCTTAGGAAAGGCAGTTTTTTCAAAAATGCTTACAACTTCCTTGGAAACTGTAGTGTTGGAATCAAATGACACTTAGCCAAATGTATCCGAGATATTCAAGTATGTAATACAGTATTTTACAACTAATGATATACAGCACTGAGCACTGTGGAAACTGCAGAAGGTCATAAGAAAGTCACTATTTCTTGATCTTGGATCAGATTTTCTTAATAACAAAATTGGAATACTTTAGAACATTAAATAGTGCTTAAATGCAGCCTTTAATTCTGGTTATTTCTACTTAGAATAACACAGGCAGTATTTCTTAAATTTATTGGCTCCATTAGTTTACTATTTGTTTCCAAATAAAATTTCCAAAAACATTTTTAAATGTTTTGTTTGATTTTTTTCTTTTATTTTAAACAGTCAAAATCAATTCTCCAAAATATATTGCCTCTTCATGGATTTTTTTTGCTGACTTTTTTCTCAATCTTTAATTTCATTAGTTTTTTTTCCAAATTTTTACTCCATAACGTTTTAATGACATCAATAAATTTTATGTGCATCATTTTAAGTATTAAAATATTGTAGCTATTTGAACTGTGTTAATATATTACATTAATATGTTATATTATTAATATGTTACACAATGTAATATGTTAATATCATATATTGCATATAATACTTGTAATATATTAACAAGTCTATGACTCAAAACAATGTCATATAAAAGAATCCCAGACCAACTTGTTATCTGTTTAGTTCATACTGTGATTATCCAGACATATTTTCAAAAATTCTCCTTTTATGGACATTTATATTGTATTTCTATTTTCTATGTGTTTCTTCCAGGGATTTCATTAACAAAGTTGCTATGAATATCTGAATACAAGATGTTTTCATTTACATATATTTTCATTTCTCTTGGATAAAGACAACAATTTGAGATTTCTGGGTTGAGGGAAGATTTATATTTATACTTACATGAAAGTACCAAAGCATTTTTCAGAGAAGAAATCATTTTGTATTCCTTAATAAAAAAATGACTGGTTACTCTAAAATCTTATTAAAATCACTTAGTATTCTCAATTGTTTTACTTTTTCTTTTAATATGCAGTAATATCTTATTGTGTTTTTAAATGATATGCCCCTAATAACTAATGATGTTGAAAATCAGCTTGTTTCTCATGTGTAAATCTTTTTTCAAAAATTATCTACTCAATCATTTTGCCTAAGTTTTGAATCAGGTTGATCATCATCTTATTATTGAGTCACAGAAACTCGTGTTTTCTACAAATATGTTTAGTTGTATTTTTTCAACTTCATCTTCTACAAATATTTTCTCCTACATACTGTCTTAAATTTTAATTTTTAAGTTTCCTACAAAGTGTAAAAACAAGTTTGAAAATCTAATTTTTTATTAATATTTTTGTTATACCTCACATTTCTTTTTTTAATCTAAGAAATTTATTGCACCAAGATGTATAAAATTCCTTCTTTGTGTTCTTATAGAAGATTTTAAGTTTTAAAGGTAACAATTGTATCTATAATATTTTATTTGAATTTATTTTATATATAATGTTTAGTATAATCAGCTTTTTGTTTCAGGCATAGAATATATATAGACATGCATATATACATATATATGTATATATGTACATATACGCATATATATGTACATATATTGCATTTGCATCTTCTCTTGTTCCACTATTATCCTTTCCCCATGTGAATAATTACATTGATATGTTTTTCAGAAACCAATTGACTATACATAGACAAACACACACACACAAATATTTATTAATTCTTTTTGGTAAAACATTTGAAATCTTTTTTTCTAGCTTTATGAAATATATAGTGCATAATTATCTGTAGTCACTCTACTGTGCAAGATCATCTCTCCCAACTCCCAAAGTCATGGTCATTCTACTCTCAACATCTCTGAGTTCAACTTTTTATTTAAAATTCCACATATGTGTGTGATCATTCTGTCTGTGGCTGGCTTATTTTGATAAAATAATGACCTCCAGATCCATCTGTGTTGTGTCCAAAGAAAGGATTTCATTATTTTTTATGGATGAATGGTCTTCCATTGTTTATATTTACTGCATTCTCTTTATCCATTTATCAGTTGCTTGTTTCCATTTTTTGTGTATCGTTAATTGGCCATAAACATGGGAGTGAAGGTGTTACTTCAAAACACTGATTTTTTTCCCTTTGGATAAAGTTCCTTTGGATAAATACCAAGTAGTGGGAATGCTGAATCATATGATACTTACATTTTTCTTTTTTTGAAAAACTTCCATGCTGTTTTCCACAATAGCTATATTTGCATACATTCCCACCAATAATTTCTCTGCATTCCAAACAAGAGGTTTTATTTTGTGTTCTTCTGTTTTATCTTGCTTTGTTTTCATAGTAGTCACCTGATTAGTGTGAGAAGGTATCTTCCTGTGGTTTTGATTTGCATTTCTTGAGCGTCTTTTCATGACCTGATTGACCATTTGTAAATCTTCTTTGGAGAAATGTACATTCAAATCACTTGTACATTTTTAATGGAGCACTTTAGACTACAGGTGTTCTTTATATGTTCACTATGTAACTTCTTATCAAGTTAAAGATTTGCAAGCATTTCCCCCCACCGCCTTTTCTTTTCTTCATTTTCTTTTTTTCTTTTTTTTTTAATTTCACTTCTGGGGACTAAACTCAGGTGTGAGTTTACTACTGAGTTTTATACTCAGTCAGTTACCTTGTTCTTTTTTGTTTCCTTTTTTTTTTTTTGACAGAGACTCACTAACTTGCTGAGGCTTGCTGGGATCACAGATCTTGGTCACCATATCCAGTGTGTTTTTAGATCATTTCCAGCAACGTTTTGTAATTTTAATTGCGAAAATATGGCGCCTCATTGACTAAATTTATTCTTCATTGTTTCATTCTTTTTGATGCTATTCTAAATGGAATTTCTTTACTAATTTTCTCTTCAGGTTATTCAATATTAGAATACAGTAGTGCAACTGATCTTTGTATGTTGATATTGTATCCTGAAACTTTGCTAAGTTTGCTTACTCTAACAGTTTGTGTGAGGCAATGTTTCTACAAATCAGATTATGTTGTTTGTGAACAGATATGATTACTTTCTGCTTTTCAATTTGGATACCTTTTATTTCTTGATCTTTTTAATGTCCCCAACTCTTTAGGAGTAATAGAGATAATGAAAGTGGAATCATCGTTTTGTTTCTATTCGTAGAGTAAAAAATTTCATTTGTTCACTTTAGAGCATGATGTTATTTATAGGAATATTGAGTTTTAATATAAAAATAATTTACCATCTCACGTTTTTTAAATGATGTGACAGATCTTTATTGGACTTGAATGCGTCTTTGAAATTATTTTTTCATAGTGTTTAATTCCTACCTTTTTCAGAATATAGAGGTAATTTTGAAGTATACAGCAATGTGCTTTAATTAGGAACTAAGATTTTAAAGTTTTAATAAAGAACAAATATCATGTCCTGATTTGTGAGGGGCAATATTATACATATTGATATTTTTTCTTGTGGTAGTGGGGATTGAACCTAAAGTCTGACACATGTTAGGCAAGTACTCTACCACTGAGATACATCCTCATCCTATAAGGGACATGCTTATTCAATGAAACCTGGTAAATACCTAAAACCCAATTGTATACAGTACATGGATTTGCCCTGTAAGGAAATATTTTGAAAACAACATCATAGTCTTAAGTACTTACAGATATTTTACCAGTTTATAATGTTCAGTTTAGTTTTTGTTTCTGCATTGTTTGTTATGCATATTGATAAGTATTAAAAATCACATTTATATCAGTGAACCAGTGAATAAATAAAACAATGTCATTTACATTATAGTAATTATTTCAAAGAACAAAATACCAGCCAACATCTGTCCAAACTCTACATGTCTACTGAGTTAGTTTTTCGTCGTTGTGACCAAAATATCTGACAAGAACAAATTAAGGGAAAGGTTTATTTGGGCTCATGGTTTTGTTCATACTTGACCAACTCCATTGCAGAAATATCATGACAGAAGGTCATGGTGGAAGAAAGCTTCTCAAATCATGGCAACTGGGAAGCAGAGAGAGTAAGGAACCAGTTATAAGATATAATCCCAAAGGACATTCCCCAAATGACCTAATACTCCTGTATTGCCTATAGCTACCACCCCAGTAGTCTATTGGTGGGATTAACCCACCAATTAGGCTGCAGCTATCATAATTCAGTCATTTTCTAAAATCCCCACCCTCTGAACCTTGTTACATTGGGGACCATGTTTTCAGTGCAAGTTATTGGGGAACATTCCAGATTCAAGAAAAAAATGTCCACCTACATTTCATTCTTTTTCTTTCTTTGTGTAAATGGGCATCTAGGTTCTTTCTGTTTTTCTAACTAGGTGCATTAAGTTAATACATTCTCCATTAATGTAAGTATTAAAATGTATCATGTTCTAAAATTTGAAGTGAGGCATTTTTAAATAAAATACACTTTGTGAGAATTCAGTTCTTGGATATTTGAACTAAACCTAGCTGGGTTTGAAAGCTTTAAACTCAATGCTATTTTAATTTGGCTCAGGAAAAAAAAAAGCCTGTATGCTGCCAAGATTTACATATTTAATTCCATTGCCTTATATTACAGTGATAAAATCGGCTTGAGAAGGCAGGAGGAAGAGGCCCAAGGAAAACATTAAAATTCAAAAGAAAATTAAACCATGTATTTTGTAGCCACAATTGATTATAAACTCCAGAGAACTGAAATCATATGTTTGGGACTCTCAAGACAGAAAAAAAAAAAAAAAAAAAAAAAAAGCCAGGAAGCAGTTTTGGAGCTTAATCATGGTGGTTTTCTAATCATTAAAGGCAAGTAATGGCAAAATCTTTTGTTTGTTCATTTATCCTGACTTAGACAATAAATTTATGGTTATATTCAAAAGTATTGATTGTAAAGTAATATCCAGACGTACTCAGGGACTGTGATGTTACACCATCTGATTGTCCTTATTCTCTCCACTGAAAAATAATCATACAATCTGTTTTTACCATCTTATACGTTCTAAATCAACAGATAAAAAATAAATAAAACTGGGTCCTTGTCGCAGAAAGACATTTGGACAAATAGAGGTAGTCTAGTGTAAAGGTTATCCAGTATTACAGTGGGCCATTTTCCCTACAATAGTGCATATTTAATTATAGTGAAAGCTTAGGGAAATGACTTACATACTCACTTTTCATTCCTAAGAGCAGTATTTTACTTTTCACTTTTTCCCCTTAAACAATGAGTTATACTTTATGTATTAACACTTCAGAAACCAATATAAAATTGCATATTTATTATATAGCATATATTAGATTTTCTTAAGTGGTTTTAATTAAGTTCTCTATATTTGGAGGACTTGGTAAAAACAATAAAAATATTAGGGTTAAGAAAGAGTGTCAGAGACCATGTATGAGGTAAATTCTTCTAATCAAAATACCTGTATCTAGGGGTTAGAGTTGTGGTTCAGTGGTACAGTGCTTGCCTGGTATGTGTGAGGCTCTGGGTTCAATACTCAGTACCACATATAAATAAATAAAATAAAAGATTTGTTGAGAATTAAAAAAATATTTTTTTGGGGGATACGTGTATTTAACAGAAAACAGACTTTAAGTACCAAATAATGTTTTTGCTTGAGTATTCATTTTTTATACCAAAGTGAATGGTCTAACTTGTGAAGTTAAAATTGAGGTTAACAGAGAGACAATGAATTTTTCTTCAATTCAATTGATGCCAATGACTAAAACAAATCACTTGATGGTCCTTTAAAACTTTATGTTCATTTAGCCAAGAACCTAACTTTTTTTCTTGGATTCTTATAGATAAAGCAGTATTTTCTGGTACTTCCATTCTGTACCTAATTTACTACTTTTCTATATCATTTTTCCATCCGTTCTCCATTTTTCCCTCCCTCCATTTTTTTCTTATTTTTATTGAAATACATATTAAATTGAAATAAGGCCAACTATGTTCTCACATGATGTATAAGCAGACTTTTTATAATTCTGTATTCAAGCTTCAAAATATAAGATAAAATAGTTATACATAGCAATATGCTAACATACAAAGAATATACATAATTTGGTACAGAGAAGTCTTTAAATTTATGAAACTTTAGACTGAATTTGCTTTGTAATGCTGACTTTCTATTTAACTTTGTTGAAATATTTTAAAACGTATTATCAACAACTCTATGATGTAGGTAAATCAACTGATGGTGTTGTCACTAACGGAGGCTAAAGACAAGACTTACTGCAGTACCTTGGCAAACAAAAACAATAAAACTTCAACCCAGGATTTTGTTTTGTTTTGTTATGTTTTGTTTTTTGCTGTAACAGAGATGGAACCCAGGGATGCTTAACCACTGAACAACATAACCACGTTTCCAGCCCTTTTTTTGTATGTTTATTTTGAGACAGGGTCTTCCTATATTGTTTAGCGCCTTGCTAAGTTGCTGAGACTGGCTTTGACCTTGAGGTCCTCCTGCACCAGTCTCCAGAGTCTCTGAGATTACAGGCTTGCACCATGGAGCAGGGTGAACCCACATTTTTTTTATTAGCCTTCTAAACACAAAACGATTTATTGTAGTATTTTTCAAAATGCAGCTTGATTGTCACCCTTCTCTGGAAATGAGTTATTATCTTACTTTGCTTTCACCATTAGTCTCTAGCTACTTCTTCCCTCTTTGTCCTTAGTTCTATTTTCCTCCACTTTTGCACCTGGAAACCTCAGCATCTACTTCCCGTTCTTCAGTTCCTCCTAGTTTCCTTCAGTCCTTGTATTCCCCTAAGATGCAGTCTGCCTCTCCATTCAGGTTTTTACCTCCTCCTGGCCTACGTCTGTTCTTAGCTGATGGTCCCCTCTACAACTCCATACCCACCTCTCTCAGGGCATCTAGTCCTCTCTACTAGGCCCACATTGTTCTTTCATTGCTGCTGGCTTTTAATTCTTCCTGCCACACTTGCTGTGTGCCCTAAAACATGTGCCTGAATCTATAGCTCTGCCCCCTCCACTAGTTCTTTTTGTCTTCATTTTTAAAAATTTCTAATCGTAGCTTATTATCTGAACTCTTCATCTAAAACCAAACAAAAACAAAAACGACACAATATTCCACTTCCAATGTGGTATCAGACACATCTCTCTCTGAAAAGCAAACAATAGAGATATCTAGAGAAGCAAAGGTTTGACTTTATTCTCATCTTTGTGAATGTGTTTTCTTTGAGAGTGGTTTAAGATCCCTTAAGCTGCAGAGGAGTTCTGGAGCCCAGGAGTCAAATGGGAGGTTTTCCTACTGAATTGGTTGACTGGAAGTTAGGAGTAGAACTTCTGTTCATGGACTGTGAATGCCTTCCAGCTGATGCCATTGTGACCTATGTCTAGCAGTTTTTAGACAAAGTTATGGCAAAATATTAGTAACACTACATACAAATGATTACATTTGAGGAACACTGGAAGACAGGTATGTTCATTTGAACATGAGGAGTGCCCCCAGAAATTTTATGTTAATGTAGGAATATTGAGGTGAAATGATTTGATTATGAACTCTTACCTAATCAGTCCATCCTAATTTGAAAGGACAGACTGGATGCTAACTGTGGCAAGGGAGACATGACTGGAGGAAGTGGTCCCTGGGGAGTTCCCTGGAAGAGTTCATCTGCTCTCTGGCCTCTTGCCCTGGCTCTCTCTGCTTCTTGGTTGCCCTAAATGAGCAGCACTCCTCCACAACCTTTCACCTTAATCCAGAGCAATGAAATTGGCTCACCATGAACTGAACCTCTGAAACCATGCTTTTCCTCGTCTAAGTAGTAAGTCATTCTAGTCAGGTATTTTTGTCACAGCCACAAAGACCTGACCAAAAAAAGGAGAAATGTGGAGTTTTGAATGGGACAAATCAAAATGCTGATGCAAGCTGTGTCACTAGCCATGATTTGGTTATTTTTTTTCACTGAATTCTAGCCTATTGATGATTTTGTATCATTCTAAGGCTAGAGTGTCAGAAGAGACAACAGTGTAAGTAAGCACTTGTAACAAGTAGGCATTCAATAAATATCAGCTCCCTTCTCCCCAGTCTTCTTTATATCTTACCAAGCACCTTAATATTATGCATATCTTATGTGCAGTACATAGCTATCATGTACTTAGTGTGAGAATATTTATTGGAATATTTAAGTTACCTCTGGTGAGGTTCATGTGGAAAATCATAACAATAATCCTCTTTTTAGCTTCTTTTTTATTTAAACAAATTCAAGTGTAAGAATACATTAATGGGGAGACACTTTACAGTAGGTTCTGGAAGAATAGAAAGTGTGGTTCCATAAAACAGGGATGGAAACAAACATCTGTAGGCCCTTCAGGGAGAAGAATCCTATAGAATGAACCGTCATGACTCTGTGTAGAGGTGGGTCTTCAAGAGAATGGTCTGTGAGGTGCAATAATGTAGGCTATCCCAAGGCTGGTCACACCTACAACACGTTTGCTTGCATTAGGAAAAGTTACCTTTTACCCCAGGATGCAGAAAAACAAACTGATGTTCTGGTGAATGGGAGCATTCCTCTGTTCTTGGAATCAAAAGACTCTTACCAACTGGAGCTTTACCCAGGCACTCAGGGAGCACACCTACACACAGGCACACAAAAACAAAAGTGTGGACTTTGACCACAATTTTATCAGCATGACCATTCTGGAGACTTGAAGCATTTAAAAAAATTTTTGATAATCGTATAATCTCCCTTTTCCTCCAGATCCTTGAATGACTTCCTAGATGATTATAATGCAGAGTTGTGCCAACTCACTAGAATGGTCCTTTGGAATGAGATTTAATTTCATTTAAAGAAAATAACTTACTACACTTTTCTAGCACAGCTGATGTTCTGTGGTTTTATTTGTCAACTTTAAAGATAGGCTTAACTTTTAAATAATTAAAATATGTTCTTCTTGTGGTATTCTTGCACACTGGTACTTACTAGACTTTAAGCCAAGAATCACATGGTTATTTCAATAGATGCAGAAAAGGCATTTGACAAAATGCAACATCCATTCATGTTTAAAGCACTAGAAAAAATAGGGATCAAAGGAATATACCTCAATATTGTAAAAGCTATACACTACAAACTCAAGGCTACCATTGTTTTAAAAAGAGAAAATCTGATAGAATTTCCTCTAAAAATAGGAACAAGACAGGGATGCCCCCTTTCACCACTTCTATTTAACATAGTTTTTGAAACTCTAGCCAGAACAATGAGGAAAAAGAAATAAATTAAAGGGATACAAATAGGAAAAGAAGAGCTCAAACTATTTCTGTTTGCCATGACATGATCGTATATTTAGAAGACTCAATAAACTTCACTGGAAGAATTCTTAAATGAATTCAGTAAAGTAATAGGATCCAAAATGAATATCCATAAATCCACTGAATCTATGCTTCAGTGATGTATCAGTTGAAAGAGAAATTAGGAAAATCCATTCCCAATAACCTCACTAAATAAATAAATAGATAGATAGATAAAATACTTGGGAATCAATCTAACAAAAGACCTTCCATGTTCTTGATTTTTTTTTTTTTTTTTTTTTTGTGCTGGTGATTGAACCTAGGGGTAATTAACCACTGAACCATATGCCCAGTCTTTTTTATTTTTTATTTTGATACAGGGTATCCCTGAGTCACTAAGGGCCTCACTAAATTGCTGAGGCTGCCTCAAACCTAACTACTAACCATGTTATTGGAAAGGCAGAATTAATATTGTTAAAATGGTCATACTTCCAAGAGTGCTCTTCAGATTCAATGTAATACCCATCAAAATTCCAATAACATTCTTCACAGAAATAGAAAAATTAATCATGAAATTCATTTGAAAAAATGTTTGTCAGTAAATATCACCTGTGCTATAAAGAGTCATATATTATTTTCTTTAAACAAAATTAAATCTCAAAATAGCCAAAATAATCTTTAGTGAGAAAAGCAAAACAGGAGGCCTTACAATACCAGACCTTAAATTATACTACAGAGCTATGGTAACAAAAAACAACATGGAATTGACACCAAAACAGACATGAAGACCAATGAAACTGAATTAACCAGAGACAAGACCACATAAATACAGAAATCTCATACAGGAAAAAGGAATCAAAAACATACATGGAAACAAAGATAGCCTCTTCAGCAAATGCTGGGCAAACTGGAAATCCATATGTAGTAGAATGAAATTTAACCCCTACCTCTCACCCTGCATAAAACCCAACTCAAAAGGGATCAAAGACCTAGATATTAATCCAGAAACTCTGCACCTAGTAGAAGAAAATGTAGGCCCAACACTCCAACGTGAGTGCTTAGGGATCAAATTTTTCAACAGGACTCCTGAAGCACAAGAAGTAAAATAAAAAAAAAAAAAAATCAATAAACTGCTGGTAGCAAACTAAATAACCTTCTTCTGAGCAAAGGAAACAATCTACAAGATGAAGAGAGAGCATACGGAATGGGAGAAAATCTTTGCAACCCACACCTTTGGTTTATTGGGATAGGTTTATTTCCAAGGATATACAAAGAACTCAAAAAAAACAAACAAAACAAAACAAAACAAAAAACACCAAATAACCCTGTCAATAAATGGGCAACAGAACTGATCAGACACTTCTCAAAAGAAGAAATATGAGTGGTCAACAATATATGAAAAAATGTTCAACACATCTAGCAATTAGAGAAATGCAAATCAAAACTACACTGAGATTTTTATCTCACTCTAGTCAGAATGACAGTTATCATGAGGACAAGTGACAATGAATGCTAGCAAGAATGTGAGGGAAAAGATACACTCATACATTATTGGTGGGACTACAAATTGGTGCAACCTCTCTGAAAAACAATATGGGGATTCCTTAAAAAACTAGAAAAGGTACCAAAAATAGTTCCAGTTATCCCATTCCTTGGTATATATCCAAAGGATTTAAAATCAGCATACCGCAGAGACACAGTCACATCAATGTTTACAGCAGATCTATTCTCAATAGCTAAGCTATGAAGCCAACATAGGTGCCCTTCAACAGGTGAATGATAAAGAAAATTTGATATATATATACACAATGGAATAATACTGAACCTCTAAGAAGAATGACTTTATGACATTTGCCAGAAAATGATGGATCTGGAGACTACCATACTACGTAAAATAAACTATCCCAATAAACCAAAGTTAGAATA
The DNA here is from genome assembly GCF_902686445.1 of Sciurus carolinensis. Classification (NCBI taxonomy): domain Eukaryota; kingdom Metazoa; phylum Chordata; class Mammalia; order Rodentia; family Sciuridae; genus Sciurus; species Sciurus carolinensis. The sequence goes on along the minus strand of NC_062218.1, from coordinate 89,529,129 downwards.
TTTCTTCTGATATGTGGAAGCTAACACACAATAATGGGAAGGGGAGTGGATAGAAATTCAGTAGATTAGACAAAGGGGAATGAAGGGAAGAGGAGGCATAGGAAAGGGAAAGACAGTGAAGTGAGACTCACATAATTTTCATATGTACATATACAAATACACCACAGTGAATCTCCCCATTCTGTACATCCTGAAGATGGGGTCCTAATTAGAATAAGTTATAGTTCATGCTGGTATAATTATATCAAAATAGATTCTATTTTCATGTATTACTAAAAAGAGTCTATTAAAAGTATTACTTCAAGGAAATTACTGTTTTATTTAGTAAATACAAAATTTCTAAGATTTCTTAAAATGAATATGAAATCCAGAACCTTAGAATAATGATTCTGGGAACTGATTCATTATCTAGGTACTAGAAAAATTTTTGGAAAAATTAATTTATCATATTTTAATGAGGGCTAAGTTTTTACATTTTTTCTGAATGGATTGGATTAGATTTAAATTGTAAACTATCAGGATATCCTCAAAACAAATCTACTCTTTACATTTTTCTGTTGCAAACTTTATTCCTCTCCCTACAAGTTTCTAGTCGGAACCTTATGTCCTACCATGACCATTTTAGCCACAGTACTTCTGTTGGGCTATGTTAACAACCTGTTAAGATGCTGCCAACAGATTTCTGTTGCTAATCTCAGCTCCTGCCAATATGTTCTGTGTGTGACTTTTCTTAAGCACAAACACGATCATGTGTTAATCCCCTTCATAAACTTCTTTAATGGTGTCTCATTTCCCACAGGATAAAGCCCTCTATATGTCATTCAAGGTCCTACATGGTCTGTACTTTGCCTTGCATGCCAAACTCATCTCTTGCCATGGATTCTATGCTTCACACAGGCTAAAGTTGTCTACTTACAAACCCATTTACACTTTGGCCTTTGCTGTCATGGCTCCCAATTCTTGGAATGTCTTCTATATCTAATGAATACCAATATTCCAGTCATTGTTTAATATCATTTCTCTAAGATGCCTTTCCTGATCTTTCTTCATTACTAGATTGGTGATTTCAAACATTTCTGTACATTAAACTAACCTGGAAATTCTGAAGCTCAGTGGTTGATATCCAGGTGTCAATATTTTGTGAAGATCCACTGCTAATAATATTGTGAATTGAAATATGACTGGTTTTGAAGACAACATAAAAAAATACAAATTAGCTCATTAATAACTTTATATTGCTTGTATATTGAAATAACAATTTTATATATTTGATTAACTTTTCAAATTATTGACAAAATAAAAAGTTCTGAGTTAATAAAAGTTTGTATTAATTATTTTTTGAGATTGTTGACTCTGAACTCCATGAATTCTTAAATATACAAGGAAAAAAAGACTATTTGATGAAGAAAAACATCCCACAGAGAAATGAATTCATAGAATGAGTACATGGAGTTTATAGCGTAAAATTTCAACACATATGAGTTAAAAATTATCCTCGGTTTCAAAGTCCAACTGAGAAATTAAAATTCCATGATTCTTCAACCAAAATTAAAATATATAATTTAGGTTATCTGAGAGACAAACAAGGCTATAAAGAGCAATCTTTAAAAAATACTTTATCTTTTAAAAATACTATTATCACCCTCTGAATTGTTGACTAAAGCATCTTTTAGTACTTGGTCTTTTCTTTATATGCCCCCAGATTTTTCCCATGCAGTCTCCAAAACGTAAATGGACTTTTGAAATACAAGACAGAAAGATATAAAATTGTTGATATTAGTATGTAATTTCTATTAAACACTCATCTTTCTTAACAAAATCATATATTAATTCTTCTTAAATATAGATTACTCAATAGGAAAATTGGGAAGAATATATGATGAAATAAACTTGAAATAAGGTAAATTGGGCTTGATTTCAGGGTTAGTTGCTTGCCAACTGTTTGAGGACGATTTATTAAAATGCCTAATTATCTGCTCTCTTCAGTTCAGAAGATATTATCTACATAAACATTTAACTGTAAGGAATAATCGTAATATTGGATATTCTACCCTTAAATTTGTAAGCAAAAATTGTTATATTGCATTACTTTATTGATATTATGCCTCCAAATTTCCTTTTAATTACAACTGGTTGATAAATTTGTCAAGATTATGCTTATCTATTTATAAAATTATATAACAAACACAATATCTAAGTCTATTCCAAGTTGCTCTTGTCTTTGAAAATAGCAGTTTTTATTCAGCCTTACTCCAACGCTCACTGAACACGCACAACTGGAAATCTCCGAGATCAAGGGCATTGCATGGGCTGTGTTCATTGTTGTAACCACATGGACACACATTGGGTGAGACCATAGCCAACTCAAAGGTAAGCAGTGAAACAAAACAGAGTAACAAATAATCATGACTTAAATTACCACCTCAAATCAGTGATATATTAAAGCAAAAGCAAAACTAATGTATATGAAGTCAATAGAGTAGTATGAGCTAATTTTCCCTGGCTTCAAAAATTTTATATTTTGATATAACAATTAATCTAAAATTGTGTTACTAAGTAAAGAAAGACTTTTGCTTTCTTGCATAATTGTTTTCTTTAAGCACTTTCAGTTTTATCAATTGATTTCAATTGTTTCACATATATTTATAAAAGAGATGCCAGGCATAATGGTGCATGCCTGCAATTCCAGCTACTCGGGAGGGCCAGCCTCAGCAATTTAGTGAGAACTTGTCTCAAAATAAAAAAAAATAAGGGCTTTGGATGTAGTTCAGTGGTAAATTATCTGTGGGTTAAACTCATGGTAGTACAAAAAATTGAAAAATCAGTGAATGAATGAATGAATAAAATTAAAAAGAGGATAAAATTATAAAAGTATGGCAATTTATAGAAGAGGGACATTTTATATGATATCAGCTATGGAGGGACAAGATATTTGAAATTACTTTTAGAAAGTACATGGGTCTAAGAAGAGATATTAAAGAGGAATACTTAAAAGATTTTTGAATATTTTTGATAATTTTCTTTCAAAATCCAATTTTAGCTGCCATTTTTAACTACATATAATAAATAGAATTCATGCATTTCTGTGTGTTTAGTTTTATCTTTTCAAAGAAGTTTGACACAAATTTGTCTTTACCTTGGCAAGTGTTTATCTTAAATCAATGCATTCCTGAAAGGATAAGTAATTGAAGAGGTTTCCAATAATATGGAGCCTTTTGTCACTGCCCTAAAATATTTATCTGAATAAATAACAATGAAAAAAAATAGGCATATATATATTGCAAATTCATCACTTGGCTACAAAAGGCAAAATGAGTATTTCTCTGTTTAGGCTATTCTTGAATATACAGCAGACTGAATATTTTTTGGAGATGTTTTTCACTAAGCCCATCTACATAGGCAAATCAGACTTAATTAGTATATTTTAGTCATAAGTTATTCTTAATAACCTGGGGACTATTGCGTTAGTTTTATAATTTATAGGTTTATAAGAAAAGCAAATTTGTGAAGGAACAATCCCCTAATTTGCATGTGCTAATTAGAAAGATATGACTTCCAATTTTAAAATCGGTAATTTAATATTTTTGGTAAATTAGGACAAGATAATATTTCTAATTAGTTATACCAAATTGTTACTAAGTGGAACAGATTTAATAGTCCCTTTGAACCTGTTAAGAAAAGTTGGTTGTAATGAATATCTTTTTGTATTGTTTTGACCTCTGCTTCAACTACATAATCCCAATTTGTTTTAAATGTTTTCCCAGGTATAGGACTCTATGATTAATATTTCTTGCTGTGTTATCTCTGCTGATAATGAAAAACATTGGGTGTTCTTTCACTTCACAGAATGCAAACACAGATGAAAAAATTTCACAGGTGAACTCCTTATGAACACTTCTAATTGCTTAGGAACAGTGTTTGAAAATCTCAAGTAATTTGCCATTATTATAATGAATAGCATAAACTGTAATTTTTCATAGTAATTAACTTGTGTCAGCACCATTATTTTTCATTAATTATAAATGAGAAAGAATGAAAGAACACCCACAGGAACAGATGTGCAAAATTGTCTTTTAGGTTCTGTTTTTGGTTTTTTTTTTTTTTTTTTCTCCTTTTTTTTCTACCCAGTGTACTATTTTCTTCATATTACCAAGCATGGAGAAAATGCAAATGGTAATGCCTGTATGGCACAGAAAGTGAGAAAGGTTTTTTAATGAGGTTGTTGTCCGAACAGTCCATGCTTTAAGAAAAAAAGGAAGTTTTTAGTGGCATACGAGATAAAACTACTGTCAGGCGGTGGGTCACTTAACTTACTGACTGCAACTGAAATAATTTCAGGGACTATCACAGTCTTTTGTTAGAAAAACATAAAGTTGCTGTCTAGTTTTACCATATTTTAAGTCTATATTAAAATTTCATTAAAAGAAAAAGAAAAAAAGAAAGGAGGAAGTGAGAATACACCATATACTATTTGGGTGGTTGGATATCTTTTTGTGTGAGTCTACATACAAGCATTATACTTTTTCCAGAGGTTAAAATATAAGTACAACTTGAGAGTTTTCATATTAAATTAAATAATTAACTATGTTATCATACCCAGTTTTGGGAACTTAGGCTGGTTATAACCATGAGAAATCTCAAAACCACTTTATGGTGAATTTTCTCTGACTTAACATTTCTTTAAGGAGGTAAACTAATTGGCAGAAATCTAAGGATATCATTCATAAACTAGGCACTTTATAAATTTTGACTTCAACTGTCATCAGAATCATTTTTTTTTTCTGTCTTAAAAAGGCTGACCTGTCAGTTTTGTCCAATATGAGTTCCTAAAGAAAACAGATATTAGGTAGTTAAAGAAGGCCGCCATCAAATGCATTGGGAGAACTTGGCAACATTTTTTTTTTGTTGTTTTTAAATTCAGGATTTTTCAAAGTTTTTAAATTAGTGATGTTGTTCACTGTGACTCTCCAGGGGAGAAGTAGAATACTCAATGTTTCACAAAAGTTTTTTATCCTATAACCCCCCCCTTGTTTTTTTTTTTTTTCATCCTTCATTCCTTGTACCATATTAGAAAATGTGTGGTATTTATCCTTTAGGTATTACCTAAAGGTAGTATGTGTTATTTCTTTTCTGCTGTCAGAGGCTACTTATCCCAAAAGAATCAGAGGTGATGTGTGCAAAAGTTTGAATTAGGGAAAGTTGGCCTTTCATTTTACCACAATTAACCTCAAGTGCTGTCCACTGATTTTTCCCTAGGTTAATGAATCCCTCTGCCTTTATGTTTTGTGTCAGATACTTTTCTATCTGCTAAGTCTATTTAAAGTTTTCCTGCCTTATATGATAGTTTGGAAAAACTTTAAAGGTAGAAGTTCAAATGTGGTGATAAACTGTTCAACAAAAAACTTCTTACTACAAATAAGATTGGTCCTGATAATGGATAAATATACTTAATTTTTAAGTTTGTGCCAGCAATTGCTTACATTTAGGATTATCATGAGAAGTGAATGAAATTATACATAATTTATGAGTGAGTGCAGGAGAGTGCCTAGGATTCAATAACTATTTACCAGAACTTAATTTCAATCCACTTTCCTTTGTGTTATGGGGAATAATAATTATTCTCCAATTGTTTTAACTCATAAAATCTTGTTAAATATTTATAAGCAACTGGAATATTTTCCTTATTTATTTTTATCTTATATCTTTAATCATCTAATACAGTGCCTCTCAAATGTTTCTATCAAAGCATCCCTAATATCAGTAGAGAGGAGAAATACCCACAGGTATATTTGGGCACTTGCAATAAGTATCAACTTGTCAAATTTCTTTTCATTTATTCTCAAATTCTGAAAGCAAAAATTAAATTATCAATACCTTTTTGTTTTATTATTTTCCCCCAATTTTCCATACATGTGACAATCCAAAAACTATACAGTATCCTATGTACTGTATATTAGTTTCCTTGAGCTGCTATAACAAATTACTAAAAACTTAATGGTTAAAATTACAGAAATTTATTCACTCAGCATCTGGAAGTCAGAAGTCTTGTTATTAAGGTATTAGCAGAACCTTATCCACTTTGGAGTCTGTAGAGCTAATTCGGTTTTTGGTTCTTCCATCTTCTGGTGGTCTCAGGAATTTCTTTGTTGAAGATACACCATTCCAGCCTCTCTTCTTTGGTCACGTTGCTACCTCCTCTCCTTTGATTTTTCCTGCTCTCTTGGTCATAAATATTCCCTGTTGTTCTCTTATTGGGCCACTTATCACTGAATCTAGCACTTACTTGGGTATGGAGTATTCTCTCTTCTGAAGATCATTGACTAAATCACATCTGCACATAGTCCCTTTCCAAGTAAGAAGGAAGTCACAGGTTCCAGGAACTTGACCTGGATTCTTTTGGAAGTCACCTCTGAGCCTACCACCACCTCCCATAGATATGGACTCTCAGCTAACTAAGTATTCTGGAGAGAGGGCCTTTTCCTTACCTTGATACAATTTTCAAGAAGGATATAATGGACCAATAACATGAAGTTAAACTAGTATAGTTTTTTTCTCAAGATTTGATTCCTTGTGGATAAATCTTTACTGCTTCTCTTTCATGCACAGAATAGATGAGAAATAGGAAAGCATTTCTCTTCTGACAATGTTTACTATGGTTGACGTGGGAATCTTTGTCATATCACATTACTTGCTTAAAATCCATGTCACTTTACCACAAGGAATACATTAATATCTAGAGATGTCAACTGTGTCTCCTTCAAGACACCTTGATTCTCCACACAATGATTTTCTCACCAGCATACTATAAGCTTTTTATAGGAAACAGAGTCTGGTACTTTTCCACAAATATATCATTGTTTGTTATACAACATGCCCGCTTGAGGTGAGGAAAAAATGCTACATTTTAGACAAACACAGTTAAAGTATATATTTTTTTCTGACATAGGCTAGTAGTTAGAGGTATCTTTATATATAGTCTTATTTAGCTATGGATTCTATAGTCACATGAATAGTTAAATAAAATTAAATATTCATAAGGTCATGAAATAAACCTGGTATGAAGTTTATTTTGCAACTAAGAGCTTTTTTACTTCTATTTGAGTATATCCTTCTGTTGCCTTTTCTCTTCTCATTCTCATTAATCTTCCCCTGGTTTCCACTGACTTCCTTTCTGTTTTACACGCTAAGACATTTGCTCTTGTTTCCTTCACTTGGAAATTCTTTTCTCAAATATTTGAGAAGCTGAGTAATTTATATTGTTTAACTCTTTGCCCAAATTACACATCTTTAGAACTAACACTTAAAATTGATAATCTTCAACACTGAAAATGCTTCTCCTCTTTTAGGAAGTATATATATATTAAGCAAGGGGCTCTTTTGTTGTTTATTTTGTTCCCTGAAATATTTTAGGTATGTAGAACATACATAGAACACAGTAGTTCCTTAATAAATATTTTTGAATTAATTTAATCAGATGTATCTTCTTACACCAGTAGCATTTCTGAATGCTAGAGATGAAACATTTGCCTTTGACCTGACCATAGTTTTCAGTGTTACCAGAAGAAATATAGATACACCTAATTTGTAACTTTTTCTTCATATAATTTGTATCTTGAATGGCTTAAATGAAATGACATAACTGAAAAGTTTATTTCATAAACATCTTTAGGCATGTTTTAAATTAACTTGCATATAAGTATGCTAGTATCATTTTGAAACACATGTCAAGTTGATAGTAAGATTAAGTTCAATTCAATTTTCAAGTTACAAAGTCAATATCAATATCTTTCTTCATAGGAAATGATATGTAGCCTCTGCAGCTCTTGAAGAGTCTGAGGTAGCTCAGAGCAAATGTGCAATGATCCCATGAAGTCTCAAATGTTTACTGCTCTTGGTTTAGAGTTACTTGGTAAGTCATCACAGTGATGGAATAAAGACAAAGTTTTACAGACTATTTTTGGTATTGTTATAGGTTCATTCCCTTCAAAGTATTTTATAATACTATTTTTAATAAACAAATGAAAATAGTTTGGTTTATGAAGAGTAATGTGATGTTTGGGTATATGTACACAAAGTACAATGAGGAAAATAAACTAATTAATATTTCCATCATGTTTTTTACCTGTCATTTTATGTAATATTTGAAATTTATTCTCATAGACACAATACAGGATTATTGACTATAGTCACCTTGCTGGGCAGTAGATCTCCAAACTCATTCCTTTTTTCTATCTGATATTTTATTGGATAAACATAATAAGTTGAAAACATTGAAAGATGAAAAAACATTTAGTACCTCTAAGCTACTGAATGTCATTAGCTTAGAAAACAGCATGTTGCAGAGTGTCAATTGCTTACCCTAGTGATCCTGAGACTGGAAGCTGTGGCTCCCTGATGCCGCCCATCATCATAAGAGAATATCATATAGCCTATCACTAGCACAGGAAAATTCAAACTTCAATATTTGAAGTATTGTTTCTATGATACTGAGTATCACTTTCCCACCATCATACAATTGAAAAATCTTAAGTTTAACCACCACTAAATCAGGGACTTTCTCTCATATATCCAAGTCAAGTAATAAGACCCTATAACTGGAAATCAAAGAAAATTATATGGAGTAAGAAAGATCAGTTTTACAAAGTAATTATAAACAGACTAGAATAAAAGATTTTTATTTCTTAAATGGAATTATCTTTTAAGGAGAAGACAAATTCCCAGATTTACTTCTGGGTTTCTAATTGAGTTTTTGCCATAGTATATATTCTTCTCTATTAGATTTGTTTTTTTTAGTTTGGTGACCATAACAGTGTTGAAAATCAGGTCCTTTTGGAAAGAGAAATCTTTAGTATTATGCTACAAGTAAAATCATTTAACAAATTTCACTGGTGGCATGAATAAAGTCATTTTCAAAATTATTTTGCCTTTATGCTAGAAACTGTTTCACTGTGGTTATCAGTCTCTGAATCAGATTGAGTCCACAATTCAGTCTTTTATGTCTGCTATATGTGGTGCATTTTTTTCTTTTTTCTGTAAGCTCTTTAAGTGTAGTTATTGTGGAATTTGTCAGGAATTGTGTATTTTTGTTTCAAATTCAAATTATAAATGATAATTACGGATTTACTGTCAATTATGTTGGTAGTGATTAACCAAGTAGTCACATGAACCAATTATATGTTAAGCGTTTGACACACTTTAGGTCATTTAATATTAAAATAATCTTACAAGGTAAATACCATTACTATTCTCATATAACAGAAGAAGAAATTGGAGCTCAGAGAGTTAGGTTTATTTGATCTAATCACATGGCTTAGAAGTGGTGAACCAAAGACTCATATAAAATTATTTCAATCTGTTCTGGGTTCAGTCAGAATTCTAAATTTCAAATTCATACACTAATATTTAGAATGCTTTTATTTTTTGGAGTAATAAATTATTTTTCACACTATATTAGATGAGATCTTTTGCAAAATTACAAAAGTCTTATTTAAAGCAGTAAGTTAAATAAGTAACAGAACATTTCAAATTTGATGATAAATAAAGCTATATACCCAAAATTATAGAAATCCACTTAAAGCAAATTCACTGAAATAATTTGTGTACATACTAAATTCAAAGTTAGTGGCTATTTTTGTAGATCCCTTCATTATGCATTTCTAGTTTTCACATTATTTTCTAAGAAGATGAATTAAATTCATCAATTTATAAGCTTTTTTGTAGACTAAATTTAATAAAATAAAAACTCAAAATATTCAAATAAAATTTCTCACATTGCAGAATAGTATTTAATATAGATCTGCTGAGATGATCTTACACTAATCAAATCATGTGAATTAATTTAAAACTTTTTTTTCTCTAAAAGGAATTACAAATTCTCCAAGCTAATTGTCATTGAGTGCTTCCAAAGTTCTATTGTTTTTGTCTTGTAAAATTGAATCCTCTTATTTTTACTTTTTTGTCATTCTTTTCATTCTTCAATGTCTCATATTCCATTAAAATGATCCTCTTTAATCACTCACAATAATTTTTCCAGTAATATTATATTTGACCAGATGAATATTAATGCCAAATCTGTGTTATTACTGACAGATTTTCTTGTTAGGACTTCCTGTAATGGACTATAGTTTTTATATTATACAGCATATACACACATATTTTCCCTTTTCAAATATTTCAATCTGAAAACATTGAAATGGAGTGTGAAATTTTAAATAATTTGCACATTTCAGAGATGAATATATCATTGCTTTTTTGTTGTTTTGTTTCTAAGCTTTTATTCTTGGGGATTTTACTTTAATTTAATTTATATTGAAGGCTCCAATTACTTTTATTGATTTGTTTTTGCAGCAGTTTGGAAGGTGTTATGTACATTCTTCAAAAATATTTACTCTTAAAAATATATTTAATTATAAAAGCCAATAATAATAAAATAATATTTTGTCACATGATGTCCCTTTAAACTATGAAAATGAGTCATTTATATTCTCCAGTTCTTCTATGTTGTGCAAAAGTATGTAATTTTACAACTCTATGTAATCTAATATCACTGAAAGATATAAACACTTTTAATAAAGAAGTAAACACAATTTTACTTCTTTTTGATTTTTGCAGACTAAAATAGTAGTAATAATGTAAACTTTAGAGTAGTACTAAACAAGAAGTATTATAAATGAGAGTTATGGCCTAGATAAAAAAATTAACAAACTACTATGTTTTTATATATATAGACTATGAGCTTAGAATCATTTTATATTTTTAAAGGTTAGCAACAACAACAATAAAAGAATGTGAGATAGACACTGTATGCCGCTTGAGCATCTAAACACTTGCTACCTGACCCTGTACAGAAAAGATTTGCCGAACCTTGAATCTCATTTAAAAATAATGTTTAAGTGAACTTTTCATATGTACACAGACAAGATTCAGAGAAAATGCTTAGCATTGTAGTTTTACACCAGAAGACCTTTACACTTTAAGTAAAAGGAGATAAAATATCATCAGTGAATAAATGAAATATTTTAAGGAAAGTTTTTGACATATAGAACTTATTTGCAGATAAAGATCTTACATGGTAAGGGTTTGTTCAGTAGTAGGAGTATATGGGTACTTAATTAAAACTATCTAAGAAATAATAACAATAATAACTGTATCTAAGAAATAATAACAGGTCCCTGCTTTCTTATTATTAAATGTTTAGAAACATTTTATGAATATCATTTTGAGTACTTATGAGGATTTCACTTATGTGACATAGGTCTAGAAGATTTATGGAAAAGACTAATTTTTTTATTATTATGCTAAAAGAGTAAGTATTATTTCAACCATTTTTTCCAAGATTTGTATGAAAATGTGTTGAGGCTTAGGAATAATTAATTTTTCCCCAGCAGTCTTGCCATATTGCATGGTAGGTCCTTTTTCTACTGATGGTACAGTAAACACAGTTTATACTACTCAGTGAAATTACATCGCAGACCACAGTTAACATTGTTAATGACAGCAAATTTAATATAATGTTCAGAAAAAGTATCTTGCATAAGTATATTCACCTTTTATCTGAATTTTTTTTGCAAATATTAAGTATATGGGCAAGTCATGAAATTATCAAAATTATTAATATTTTCTCCTTAATAAATTATAATAATATTCATATTATATTAATTAATCTCTCATTTAAAAATGATAATAGAAACTGTTTTATTTTTCATGGAATCAACTAACATGTAATTTTAGCATCATTTAGAAGAAGATGATTTGAGGAAATTTTAACTGATAATATTATGTTTAAGAAAAGAGAGCCATAGATGGTATTTGACATTTCTTTACATTTTTCCTCTTCCCCATTTCTGACTTAATACAATTATTTACCTGACTGACATAACTTAATTGGCAAGTCTAACATCTTTTGCAGACATGGGGACAATATCCTAATGGAGTTCATTATCCAAACAGGGGATATATCTGAAAATTAATACAAATACAAAGATGCTTGTGATATCCTAAAGGAGATATATTAGATGTATACTAATTGAACCCAGGTGGCAAGCCAAACTAACTTCTTCTAGGATTGGGAGAAATTTCCATTGACAAAATAGTTGGAAGAGGTTTTAAAGGATAGGTAGATGTTTTCTAAGAGTACAAAGATGAGGAAATTCATTTTAAGAACAAAAGAAAAGTTTGGACTCTGGAGAAGGGCAAGAATTACTATGAAACTGATAATAGAGTCTGAGAGGAAAGTAGTATAAAAAATGCAGAACCTGCCATGTTTTTATATTTTTTATATTTTTTATTGTTTGTTATATTTGGTCATACATGACAGCAGAATGCGTTTTGATTCATTGTACACAAATGGCGTACAAATTTTCATTTCTCTGGTTGTACACTATGTAGCGTCACACCATTTGTGTAATCATACATGTACATAGGGTAATGACATTTATCTCATTTCACCATCTTTCCTCCCCCATTCTCTTCTCTTCCCTCATTTCCTTCTACACAATCCAATATTCCTTCATACTTCCCTTACTCCCTCCCTCCTCATTATGTATCAGCAGCATCTACTTATCAGAGAAAATATTTGGGCTTTGGTTTTTTGGGATTTACTTATTTCACTTAGCATGATATTTTCCAGCTCCACCCATTTACCTACAAATGCCATAATTTTATTCTTCTTTATGGCTGAGTAATATTCCATTGTGTATGTGTATCACAGTTTCTTTATCTATTCATCTATTGAAGGGCGTCTAAGTTGGTGCCACAATCTAACTATTGTGAATTGAGTTGGTATAAACATTGATGTTGCTGTGTTACTGTAATATGCTGATCTTAAGTCCTTTGCATATAAACCAAGGAGTGGGATAGCTGGGTCAAATGGTGAGTCCACTCCAAGTTTTATGAGGAGTCTCCATAATGTTTTCCAGAGTGACTGCACCTATTTGGAATCCCACCAGCAATGCATGAGTGTACCTTTTCCCCCATATCCTCCTCAACACCTATTGTTGCTTGTATTCTTGACAATAGTCATTCTAATTGCAGTGAGATGAAATCTTAGGGACATTTTGATTTGCATTTCTCTAATTACTAAAGATGTTGAACATTTCTTCATATATTTATTGATGAATTGTATATCTCTGTGAAGTGTCTGCTCAGATATTTAGCCCAATAATTGATTGGGTTCTTTGTGTCTTTGTAGTTAAGTTTTTTGAGTTCTTTATATATTGTGGAGATTAGTGTTCTATTTGAAATGTGTGTGGTAAAGATTTTCTTCCACTCTCTAGGCGCTTTCTTCACATTATAGATTGTTTCCTTTGCTGAGAAAAAGCTTTTTAGTTTGAATCCATCCCACTAATCCATCAACACTAATCTAATGAATTTCTATTCATAAGTGATGAATCCTCTGGAAGAGAAATTAGGAAAACCACTCCACTCACAATAGCCTCAGAAAACATAAAATACTTGGGAATCACACTAACGAAAGAGGTGAAAGGACCTCTACAATAAAAACTATAGAACACTAAAGAAAAAATTAAAGAAAACTTTAGAAGATGGAAAGATCTCCCATGTTCTTAGATAGGCAGAATTAGTATTGTCAAAATGGTCATATTACCAAAAGCACTATACAAATTCAGTGCAATTCCAATTCAAATCTAAATGTCATACCTGATACAAATAGAGAAAGCAATCATGAAATTTATTTGAAAAAATAAGAGACCCAGAATAGCCGAAGCAATCCTTAGCAGGAAGAGTGAAGCAGGACATATCTTAATACCAGATCTTAAACTATACTACAGAGCAATAGTACAAAAACAGCATGGCATTGGCACCAAAATAGACAGGTAGATCAATGGTACAGTATAGAGGACACAGAGCCATGTGTTTTTCATGGATGACAAGTTGCCAGCAGTGGCTTTTGCTTTGTATATTTTTAAGAATTGAAGTAGCATAATCAACAGGCAGTACAGACAACAAATCTGTACTGATTAAAGAATATATTATTTCACTAGCTTTCAAGTCGATTGATGGACTTATAAGAGACTTTAGAAAGATAGTATATTTGGGAATGGATAGACGTAGCATTCAAAATCAATGTTAATGATATCAGAAAATGAGGGAAGAGAAATCTATGTTAACATTAAAATTACAGTTTCAGAATGCAGTAGAAAATAATTCAATTGACAGATCTAAAGAATTAGAAAGCAGGGAATATATTTTAAAAGATAAGTAGTAAATCCAGTGTTGGATTTTCTAGGAGTGACATTTTGCAGTGGTTACACAGGTGGAAGTGCTAAAATGTAAGAATGATGAGTAGGAATTCTGAAGACAAGAGTAATACTGAAATATTCTAAATTTCATAGACCTCAGAGAAAAATCTATATGGACCCTTACATCAGCAAGAGTTCACAAACACTCCAGAGATAGTCAGTTATGTTTGAAATCATGAACATGCATGAAATTAGCCAAGGATATATATTTGAACTAGAATTATATGTAACCTAAAATGGAATGCAAAATAAATAAAAATAATATGGACCTCATAAATTGGAAAGGGAACAAAGAAGATAGGTTAGAGAAACAAATTTATTAATAGTGGTCCTGAAGAAAACACCAAATAAATTTCTGAAAATCAGTGAGAAATTCATCATTGCCAAATGCTACTGTGGAAAAAGGGTAAGAATCGATCCCTTGCTGTTTACCCCATTTGTCTACTGTGATCACCTGCAGTCTGCCAGCATATCGACTACTTTTTGAGTGCAGATTGCTCACTGTCAGGTGCCTATCATCCACCATTTGCCTGCCTCTTGCCTGTCCATCGCCTGCCTTTCATCTATCCGTCATCTACCACCCGAGGTTCACCACCCAATCATCCGACAGCAGTCAGCAAACTGACCACAGACAGCCAGTGGAGTGCCAGTTGCCTACTGTTGCCTGGAAGTTCATTGTCACAGAAACTGCAAGTTTGGTTACACATGGCTGCTGCGATTTTGAGACAACAGTCAAGCCCCATAGGACCCCTGGCCAGACTGATTGAGCCCTGTCTCCAGGATCCCTCAGTCCAACTGATCACTCCCTGGATCTGGGACCCTCACATTGACTGCCACCAGAACCCCCAGACCGACTGTGCCCTATCACCAGGACCCCCACACCAACTGATTGCACCCCACCTCCAGGATCCTGCAAACAGACCAACCACACCCAACCTCCAGAACCCCTGCATGACCAAATGCACCCTGCCTCCAGGACCTCCAGCAGACCATGCCCACACCCCAACCTGCAGCTCCCCATTTGCCAGCACATTTGGAAACCAGAGCAGCCATTTTGGGTAATCCTGGAAGCTGTAGCTCTGATCTTTAGGTGGGGCAAATTCCATCCTGAGACTCCTGCTGGAGACTTGAAGCTCATTGTCAGGTACCTCTCATGCATCAGGCTACTGAAGACGGGGAGGTTTGAATACTATATGACTGTTATAGTGTAGATTTTCTTTTTTCTCCTTATTGAAAAATTTTAAGATTTTATTTCTTTAGTTTTCCTCCTCTCTTTTCCTTTTGTTTACCTGCTCCCTCAGAGTCTCTTTCTTTTCACAAGCTAACAATCAACTTCTTTTGATTACACTCTCACTCTTTCTATTATCTAGAACTTCTATATATTATTTTCTTATCCCATTAACAGCTACATTCTACACACCTCCACATCCTCTTTGTCCTCCATTAGAAACTGCAGACCTTATTGCAAATCTGTTTGTTATACCAAAGATAATAATTCAACTCATTCTGTTTATTATGACAATATTTTTAATGTCTTCATAGGGGCTATTTGGTCTAGGATTGCATACTCTCTGAACTGGGAACTGCTAATACTGATCTCCCCATTAAAAAAAAGGTTCTGGAAACTTGTAGGGTCACTATAAGCCTATAGAGGGGAAACTTCTAGATTCTTTATTAATAGAATCCAGTGACAGTATGGTAGAAGAAATGTCAGAAAAGGACTTCAGATTATACATGATTAAGATGATTCGTGAAGCAAAGGATGAGATAAGAGCAAATGCAGGCAATGAATGATAATACCAATAAGCAGTTGAAATAGCAAGTGCAGGAAGCAAAAGATCATTTCAACAAAGAGATAGAGATCCTCAAAAAAAAAAAAAAACAAAAAAAAACCAAAAAAAAACCCCAAAAAACGGAAATCCTTGAAATGAAGGAAACAATAAACCAAATAAAAAACTCAATAGAAAACATCACCAACAGATTAGATCCCTTGGGAGACAGAACCTCAGACAATGAGGACAAAATATTTAATCTTGAAAATAAAGTTGCTGAAACAGAGAAGGTGGTAAGAAATCATGAACAGAATCTCCAAGATCTATGGGACATCATGAAAGACCAAATTTAAGAATTATCGGGATTGAGGAAGGCACAGAGATACAAATCAAAGAAATGAACAACCTATTCAATGAAATAATACCAGAAAATTTCCCAAGCCTGAAGAATGAAATGGAAAATCAAATACAAGAGGCTTACAGAACACCGAATGCACAAAATCACAAGAGATCCACAACAAGTCACATTACAATGAAAATGCCTAACATTCAAAATAAAGATAGGATTTTGAAGTCTGTGAGAGAAAAGCATCAGATTACATATAGGAGGAAACCAATATGGATAGCAGCATATTTCTCAGCCCAGACTCTAAAAGCTTGAAGGGCCTGGAACAACCTATTTCAAGCTCTGAAAGAACATTGTTGCCAACGAAGAATCCTATACCCAGCAAAACTAAACTTCAGATTTGAAGATGAAATAAAATTCTTCCATGATGAATAAAAGTTAAAAGAATTTACAAATAGAAAGCCTGCACTACAGAATATTCTCAACAAAATATTCCAGGAGAAGGAAATGCAAAACAACAATGTAGGTCAGCAAAGGGGAGAAACTACCTTAGAGAAAACCCACTCAAAGGAGAAACCAAGCCAACTTAAAAACCAAAAATAAGCCAAATGACTAGGAATACAAATCATATCTCAATAATAACCCTGAATGTTAATGGCCTAAACTCATCCATCAAAAGACATAGACTTGCAGAATGGATTAAAAATAAAGACCCAACAATATCTGCCTTCAAGAGACTAATCTCATAGAAAAAGACATCCACAGACTAAAGGTGAAAGGATGGGGAAAAACCTACCTGCACACGAACTCAGTAAAAAAGCAGAGTTTCCATCCTTGTTTCAGATAAAGTGGACTTCAAACCAAAGTTAGTCAGAAGAGATAAATAAGAACATTTCATACTGCTTAAAGGAACCATAAATCAGGAAGACATAACAATTGTAAATATGTATGCCCCAAACCACAGTGCATCCATGTATGTCAAACAAATCCTTCTCAATTCCAGGAATCAAATACACCATAACACAATAATTCTGGATGACTTTAATACACCACTGTCACCACTGGTTAGATCTTCCAAGCAAAAACTAAACAAAGAAACTATAGAACTCAATAACACAATCAATAACCTAGACTTCACAGATATATACAAAATATTCCACCCATCAACAAGCGAATTCACTTTCTTCTCAGCAGCACATGGAACCTTCTCGAAAACAGACCATATGTTATGCCACAAAGCAGCCCTTAGTAAATGCAAAAAAACAGAAATACTGCCTTATGTTCTATCAGATCATAATGGAATGAAATTAGAAATCAATAGCAAAATAAAAAACAGAAATTACTCCAACACCTGGAGACTAAATAATATGCTATTGAATGAAACATGGATAACAGAAAACATCAGGGAGGAGATAAAAAAAAAAATTCTTAGAGGTCAATGAGAATGACAATAAAACATATCAAAGTCTCTGGGACACTATGAAACCAGTACTAAGAGGAAAATTCATTGCATGTAGTGCATTCAAGAAAAAACTAAAAAGTCAACAACTAAATAACCTAACATCACAGCTCAAAGCAGTAGAAAAAGAAGAACAGAAAAACAACAAAAGTAGTACAAGACAGGAAATAATTAAAATCAGAGCTGAAATTAGTGAAATTGAAATGAAAGAAACAATTCAAAAAATTGACAAAACAAAAAGTTGGTTCATTGAAAAAGTAAACAAAATAGACAAACCCTTAGCCACACTAACAAAGAGAAGGAGAAAGAAAACTCAAATTACTAAAATTCATGATGAAAAAGGAAATATCACAACAGACACCACTGAGATACATAACACAATGAGAAGTTACTTTGAAAATCTATATTCCAACAAAATAGAAAATACTGAAGGCATCAACAAATTTCTAGAGACATATGCTCCTCCCAAACTGAACCAGGAGGACATACACAATTTAAACAGATCAATATCAAGCAATGACATAGAAGAAGTCATCAAAAGTCTACCATCTAAGAAAAGCCCAGGACCAGATGGATGTTCAGCAGAGTTCTACAAGCCCTTCAAAGAAGAGCTCATTCCAATACTTCTCAAAGTATTCCAGGAAATAGAAAAAGAGGGAACCCTACCAAACTCATTCTATGAAGCTAATATCACCTTCATACCCAAAACAGGCAGATACATCAAGGAAAGAAAATTTTAGACCAATATCCTTGATGAACATAGATGCACAGATCCTTAACAAAATAACTAGCAAACCATATCCAAAAACATTAAGAAAATTTTACACCACGATCAAGTGGGGTTCCTCCAGGAATGCAAGGATGGTTTAACATTTGTAAATCAATAAACATAATCCATCATGTCAAGGATAAGAATCATATGGTTATTTCAAGTGACACACAAAAAGCGATCTACAAAATACAACACCCCTTCATGCTCAAAACACTAGAAAAAATAGGGATAGTAGGAACATACCTGAACATTGTAAAGGCTATTTATGCTAAGCCCGCAGCCAACATCATTCTTAATGGCGAAAAACTGAAAGCATTCCCTTTAAAAATGGGAACAAGACAGGGATGCCCTCTTTCACCACTCTATTTAACATTTTCCTTGAAATACTAGCCAGAGCAATTAGATAGACTAAAGAAATTAAAGGATACAAATAGGAAAAGAGGAACTTAAGCTGCCACTATTTGCTTATGACATGATTCTCTATTTAGAGGATCCAAAAAACTCCTCCAGATAACTTCTAGACCTCATAAATGAATTCAGCAAAATAGGTTCCAAAATCAACACATATAAATCTAAAGCATTTTTATACATAAGCGATGAAAGATCTGAAAGAGAAATGAGGAAAACAACTCCATTTGCAACAGCCTCAAAAAAAGAAAAAAATAAAATACTTGGGAATCAATTCAACCAAAGAGGTAAAAAATCTCTAAAATGAAAACTACAAAACATTGAAGAAAGAAATTGAGGAAGACCTTAGAAGATGGAAAGATCTCCCATGTTCTTGGATAGGCAGAATTAATATTATCAAAATTACCCTACTTCCTAAGGCGCTATACAGATTTAACACAATTCCAAATAAAATCCCTGTGACATTTCTCATAGAAACAGAAAAAGCAATCATGAAATTTATTCGGAAGAACAAAAGATCCAGAATAGCTAGGAAGAGTGGGCAGGAAGAGTGTTGCAGGAGGTATCACTATACCAGACCTTAAACTTTACTATAAGGCAATAGTAACAAAAACAGCATGGTACTGGCACCAAAATAGGTAGATCAATGGTACAGGATAGAAGACATGGAGACATACCCACATAAATACTGTAATCTCATACTAGACAAGGGTGCCAAAAACTTATAATGGGAAAACTGGAAATCCACATGCAGTAAAATGAAACTAAACCCCTATCTCTCACCCTGTACAAAATTCAACTCAAAAATGGATCAAGGATCTGGGAATTAGACCTGAGACCCTTCACCAAATAGAAGACAAAGTAGGCCCGAATCTCCATCATGTTGGCTTAGGACCAGACTTCCTTAACAAGACACCCATAGTGCAAGAAATAAAAGCAAGAATCAATAAATGGGGTTAGATTCAAACTGAAAAGTTTTTCTCAGCACAGGAAACAAACAATAATGTGAAAAGAGAGCCTACAGAGTGGGAGAAAATCTTTTCCACACACATTTCAGACAGAGCACTCATCTCCAAAGTTTATAAAAACTTAAAAAAATTTACACCCAAAATACAAAGAACCCAATCAATAAATGGGCTAAGGAAATGGGCAGACATTTCACAGAAGAAGATATACAGGAGATCAACAAAATATATAAAATAGTGCTCATCATCCCTAGTAATTAGAGAAATGCAAATTAAAACCACCCTAAGATTTCATCTAACTCCAATTAGAATGGCTGTTATCACGAACACAAGCAATAATAAGTGTTGGCATGGATGTGGGGAAAAAGGCACACTCATACATTGCTGGTGGAGTTGTAAATCGATACAGCCACTCTGAAAAGCAGTATGGAGATTCCTCAGAAAGCTTGGAATGGACCCACCATTTGACCCAGCTATCCCACTCCTTGGTTTATACCCAAAGGACTTAAACTCAGCATACTACAGAGATACAGCCACATCAATGTTCAAAGCAGCTCAATTCACAATAGCTAGATGCCCTTCAATTGACGAATGGATAGAGAAACTATGGTATATATACACAATGGAATATTACTCATCCATAAAGAAGAATACAATTATGGCATTTGCTGGTAAATGGATGAAGTTGGAAAATATCATGATAAGTGAAATAGGCCAAGCCCAAAAAACCAAAGGCCAAATGTTTTCTCTGATAAGTGCATGACAATATATAACAATGGGAGGTAGTGGGGGGAAGAGAAGAATGAAGAAACTTTGGATGGTGTAGAGGAAAAAGGGTGGGAGGGGGTGGGGTTGGAAAAACAGAATGAAATAGACAGTATTACTCTCTATATATGTATGATTACATGAATGGCATGAATATACATTGTGTACAGTCATAGAAATGAAAAGTTGTACTCAATTTGTGTACAATGAATCAAAATGTGTCTGTAAAAATAAAAAAAGAAAAAAAAAGAAAAATGCTTCAATGAGGTAAGAGGAGAGGATAGTGTAATGGACTTGAGGATAATGTCCCATTTACAAGTGTTACATGTAATAATTAAGTCTTTTTCTCTTTATGTGAACCTACTATATGATACTTTGAATTTTATAATTAGTATTGAATAAAATTAATCAATATTAATATAAATATTGATTAAATTCACACAAATCTTTCTTTCGTGAAACTGTTCCATTCATAGTTTTCATAAAAGTAAATGATATACCAGGTGACCTCACCTTAACTACAAACTCGAGTTTGACCAGAGTCTGAAGCCCAAATTGCTTCCTGCTGGTAAATTTCTTGAGTTTTCTCTGCATTTTTTTAAATAAATGATTTTATTAACTAAATTATTTCTTGTGGCTTTCTATACTTTGCAACTGAAGGAAAAAATAATACATCAAAGTGATTTGATCTTAAGCTATCTGCATTCTGATATTTATTGCAGCTTTATTCACAATTGTCAAGAAAGGTAACAATTTAGTGACCACTGCTAAGTGAATGGAGAAAATGTGGTATGTATATGTATAATGGAATGTTTTTCGGCCACAGAAGAAAAAAAAAAAGAAGGAACGCCTCCTAATTCCTACAACATGGATGATCCTGAAGGATCTTATGCTAAATGAAATAAATCAGACACACATAGGTAAGTACTCTATGATTCCATTTATAGGAGGGATCTTAAATAAAATCCAATTCATAGAAGTGGGAGTATAATCATGGTTTCCAGGGGCCACAGTGGAGAGTGTACAAGGCTTTTAGTTATGCAAAAGGAGTAAGTCCCAGAGACGTACTGCCTGATGACTAAGGTTAAGATAACTGTATGGTGCACTTTAAAATTTCTAGGAACTTGCTAAGAGGGTAGATCTTATGTCACGTGTTCTTATCATGGACACAGAATAGCAACAATAACAAATAAGGAAGGCAAGAGAAATGTTTTAGAGGTAATGGCTTTAACTGCAGTGATGCGTCTGCTGGTGGCATCCTTATCTCCAGACTCACCAATTTGAATATGTTAAATATGTGCAAATTTTCATGTATCAATTCTATATCAAAAATCATTTTTAAACTGATACTTGTTTCAGTTATGGGAAGATTGTAACATTTGTACAACTTGGCTGTCAACCTTTTCTTACAATAATAAGGTTGTCAAGTCCAGATATAGATCTGGTATATCAGATCACATTATATTTTTAATTGAATATGCTGTAACACTGAAGTACACACATACCTAATATGAAGAAAATAACATCTTTTTTTTTTATCCTTCTAATCTGGATTAGGTTTAAGACATAATATTTTAAAATTAAAAAAAAATTTTGGATGTATTTTAAAATGAAAAACAAATGCTTTGTTTTAAAGACCCAAACACACTTCCATAAACATTCCAGTGAAATATTAGGTAAATATAAGAAAGTAGTAATAACTTTCTTATTCTGTATACTTGATGTTGAATGGACCCCTGTCTTGATTACTCTCCGTTCTTATTGACAGATGATCCCACACTGGTTTGAGCTATGCTTGGCTCTTCCTCATCCCGGTTTTCAATAGAGAGAAGTTTAGTAGTTCAAGTGAGTATATGATTTGTCTACTAGTCAATACATTTGTCAGTCTTCACTAACCTGTTTAACCACTTCCTTCTTTTCTCTTGAAAGAAAATGTGTAATTATCATTTTCTCCATTTCCTTTTTTTGTTCACTTAGAGTTTAGTATATTTTATTGAAGGTAATTGAAAATATTTGCATACATATGCATTTTGACCACTTTTTTTCCCTTCTCTTTCAACTCTTAGTTATTCCAAGAAGATCTTTGTGAACCTACGCCCTCTTTTCATTCTTTATCTATTTTCCATTTATCAGTCAATTAACAATCTGACCTAAACCATTTTCTCTCATCATTCCAAATGTGGAATATCTAAAAAACTTAAATATAACATATAATATATAATATAATTATATAACCTACAATATGATAGTAATGTAAAGACTTGAACAAAATAATATTGATTAGTACTATTATAATAATATATAAGCTCTAGATTATGATTTCCACCTATTTTAATGCACCTATGTCAATTTCATAAAAAGTATTCACAAAATCGAAAACTTGGAACATAGTGGGTTAGAGGCAATAAATGTAATGAAAAGCTAAGGTAAACACACCTGAAGCAAAATGAAAGTATTTATTTATTTTTTTCCTTAAAGAAAACATATTACATTGAATTTTGTAGACCCTAAAATTGCTTAAAATTTTCATTTTGAATCTCCACAAACTTCTACCTAACTTTTCTATTCTCCTTTAATAAAAACTCTGTATTCTTAAAAACCAGAATTCATAGTAATTTTAAAATTTCCCTTCAAATTTTCTTATTTCTTATATCATTATACTGCTTTCCACTGAATTACAATGAAAACAAATCAGTTTTATATGCAACTTAGGATAAAAGTAGGTATGTCAGTAGTACATTCTGCATCCTGCTCATGATAGTCATCTAGGGGTGCCCATTTTAGTTTTAAAAAATATCCTTTTCTAAGTTGGAAACTTCTATATTATGGAACACTAAACTAACAAAAACTTCAAAGAGTTTAAAAATAATATTCAAATAGGTCAATGAAGAAAAGATACCTGAAATTATGTAAATCACCATTTCCACTAGTAGATCTTCTCTTGAATATAATCACTAGTTTGTTCATCAAAGTTAACATTTTACCAGCAGTGAGCAAGTTTCCCCCATGATTAGGGCATCAAAATCTGAACAACAGTCTTTGGCATAACTCTAAATTTTATTCCATTTATTTATCTGTTACTGTGTAATTAGTGTGTCCTAATTTGAACATTAAAAAAATGTATTGAGAGCTACATGCAGCATTTATAATTACAAGATCAACTTGTGGTTACCCTAATTCACTGCTAAGATTTGTGTATCTGGAATACTTACATACACTTCCAAAAGTACCACAGCAGAGAATGTAGGGTTGAACATTATTTCAAAATAAATAAAGCATTTGTATTTGACAGTGGATTGATATTGAAACATGCAAAATACAAAATCCTTGAAAGGAACAGTAAGGTGCTAAAATGAAACGATTACATTGGCAATCCTTCTTACACACACACACGCACATATATATATATATGTATATATATACATATATATACAGTAATCACACACACACACACACACACACACACACACACAAACACAGAATCACAACAGATTCAAACATCCTATTTAGGAAAAATAATTCCTTTGTTAAATTTTGATTTGTATTCTTCCAAGAAAAGGCATTTTAATTTTAACCAAGTGTAACATTTTAAAATCTTATTCCTGTGTTTGCAAAAGCATTTAAACTCATGCTCTATGTAAATTTGTAGGCTGCTTAAATATTAAAATGACACAAACTTCACTTTCTCCCATGATCAGGCATAAACATGATTGATTTAGTAGACTGTGTCATGATATCAACATATTTATTCTTTGACTAAACTTGAAAAAACTAATTTTCCAATGGAGAAAAAAATGAAAGCTTCAGAATACCATTACTTGGAGTTGCAGAACATTAAAGAGCTATTTAAGTACATACATCTGGAGTGCAGCACAATCTGCTTTAGGAAAGCATAATTAGATACTTAGTTTGGTGTGCAAAATTTTGCATGAATGACCCTGTTAATTTTTCCCCCTTAAATCAAAACAAAAAATACACCAAAGACTCATCTTCAAAATGCAGTTTCAGCAAAGTTGGTGTGGAGTGTTTGGGATTTTAAATTTATCATAGGCTAATGTTTGAGGAGCAAAGAAGTAGTCAGGAACAAGACTAAAAAAAGATTGGGAAAGAAAAGGATGCAATATCTAAGGAGCCTGAAAATAAGTCAAAACAATAAAAATCATTGAAATGACTAAATAGTTAATAATTAGTACCAGAACATATTTTATGGAAATTAATGTAACTTAGAAAACAATTGGGGAATATAACAAAAGTATTTTATCATATCTTGTGTTTTAAAATTGATTTCTTTTATTCCCTCATCTGATACTTTTAGAAAATAAAAATATGGGTCTGCTGAGGTGGTTCCCACCTGTAATTCCAGTAATTCAGGAGGTTAAAGGAGTAGGATGGAAAGTTTGAGGCCAGTCTCAGCAATTCAGGGAGGATTTAAGGAACTAAGTAAGACCCTGTCTCAAAATAAAAATATAAAAAAAAAGGGCTAGGGATGTAGCTCAGTGGCAGAGCACCCCTGGGTTCGATAACCAGTACACACACACACGCACACACACACACACACAAACACACATACATATGAAAATGGATTTTTTCTCACCCCATTTTTCTCCTTTTAAAATTAAAAAATATAAAAATATTGATACATTTATACATAATAGTGGAATTCATTATGCCATATTAACAAATTCATAACATAATTTGTATAGTATCAAAAAAAGGTAAACCTAACATGGTGTTAATGGCATATACTTAAGTCTTGGACTAGTTGTTTTGTTTGTAGAGTAATCCGTCACTGAATCTTACTCATCTTTTCTGAGAAATACTATTCATTTACATACTTCTCCAAGAATCGGCTGTTTAAAATGAATTGATATTTTCTCTCTAGAAGTGATGTAGGGTGGGAAATTGTCACAATCTGGGTCATTCTTGTTTCTTTCCCTCAAGTTTCGGGAATATTAAGAAAATATGAGAGACTCAGGAAGAAGGAAGAGATAGAGGGAAAGAGGGACAGATGGTGAGAGAAAGAGAGAGAGATACATAATATAATGAAGATGGTTCTAGAGGGTGGAGTTGTCTCTAGTGCCTACAGTAAAGCATAAACCACTTCAGTGGTTGTTCTACCAGCCTCACTTTCTTTTTCTCAACAAGACTAAAGAAGGAAGCTGAAATGCATAGATTTAAAAACTGAAAGAAAATTTGTCTTTGTGGCATTTGAATTCTTGTTTCCTATTGGAGTCTAATAGGAGTTATTTTCCCTGTGTAGGTTCTTTGAGACAGAAAAAAGAAAAAAATATATATATAATTGAAGCTAGTTGAATTAGTCTTGTTACTTGCAACCCTCAAATTCTTGTATTATGAAATAAAAGTAAATGATAAAGACTAACAGTGGAATAAATAGTTTAAAAAGTAATTTATGTTTAGACAACATCATGAATAAACAACAAATATAAAAACACAAATTAGTTATGGTTTAGATATTGCTATGGTTTGACTGTCTCCCCAGATTTTATGTGCTGGGAACTTTATACTGAAATTAATATGTTAATAACATTTGGAGGTGGTTTATTTGGGAGATGATTGAATTGTGAGGGCATAGCCCACTCTTGGATTATTGGGTTATTGAGATAGTGAATTTTTAGAAAGCCAACTCTGAATTGACCTGAGATGCCCTCCTCTTTGCTATAATGAAGCAGGAAAGTCATTATCAGATGTTAGCCAGGCACCAATGACATATTATTGGACTTCCTAGTCTCCAGAACTAATAACCAAATAATCTTCTACTTTTTATAAATTAGCTGTTTTTGAGCATTTGTTGTAGGAAGAATAAACTAAGAAAAACTTATGCAAATATATATGTATTAGAAAACCCAAGATAGTTCTTTACTAAGGCAGTAAGCTAGTGCAGACAATTAGAAATTATAACTCAAAAAAATGTTTAGAATGAAAGGCTTTTCATCCAACAATAATTTACTGCAGATCACTCTTATAAGTAGAGTCACTGTAAATTATAGTCGGTGAAGAATTGGATTATTGAGATTCAGCATTTTTCAATCCATTTTCTCATAATGACATCCATCCACTTTCAATTTCAATCTGTAAGTGCTATATGTATTTGTTTTATATTAATGGCCTGGCACAATTTCATTTTGCAATAAAATTCTTTATTGATAACTTCTCCCAAAGAGCTTTTGGGCTAAGAATGCTATTTTGATTAATAAGAGCTCTGTTAAATGTTCCTATTAATAATCTGCTGAGGTTCACTAAAGATGAATGTCAGTGACCCTTTGGTTAACACTTCATTGGACAAATATCCCTTGCCTCAACACACACAGAGATACACCAACATAAGGTCAGCATATCAGCTCAGCACCAAGATAGGAGTTAAATACCAGTCCATAGAGATGAGGAAACTGTAAAAGGACACATATGCAATTAAAAAAAAAAAAATGGACCTTTGTTGTATAGTGAAGGAAACTGTCTGACAATGATTAGAATTTATCAGAGAACTATTGAAATAGCTCTTCTTACTATATTTTTAAGTTGGTTGAATAGATAAGAAGTGGTACACCTAATTTTATATTTGTGCATGCTATAAGCCCTGAGGAGGAAAAGTGGTCTAAATGTAAAATATTATTACTTCTATTACTTCTATAATTTAGAAGAAAAGAGAAGCAATCTACTCCCACATACCTCAGTTATTCCTCTTAACATTTATTTCTCATTCAGTGTACATTTATAAAATGTAGCAAAGAATTAAATGATTACTAAATGCATCTAAGAAATATTGTGGAACTTTCACTGTAACTTTAAACAACATTGGTAGATTATCTATATTCCCTGGATTTCTGTTCATTTTCATTTTTGATGAAAAAGTGTTTAAAGTGAACTTTGTTTTCCACCAACATCACTAACATTGACTCAAATCAAATGTATAAATGTGTTTCTCTCCTTTAATAGATCTCCATACCTCATTTTTTTCCTCTTCCATTAGTGTGAACATTTCTGAGTGCTAGGTTCGCCTTCACCATTTTTTTTTTAAACACAAAGAATTTATGAAATACTGGACTGAGGCGTTAGCTCAGTGGCGGAACACTTGCCTAGCATGTGTGAGTTACTGGGTTCAAACCTCAGCACTACATAAAAATAAACAAATAAAATAAAGGCATTCTGTCCATCTACAACTACAAAACAGTTTAAAAAAGGAATTTACGAACTACTAAGCCTTCAACTATCCCATCATTACAGATGATACACACTTATGTTCTGAACATGCTGCTTTTATTTTCATCATGGAATTAGTGACACATGATTGAGAATTGCAGATCTAAAAAATATCTTAGAGACCATATTTTATGAGGATAAACTATGATAAAGTAACTTATATAATGTGACAAAAGAGAAGCAGAATCAAGAAGAAATATATGGTTCTGTTATGTGACATTATAAATTTTGACTTGAAGTCAGACTGAATCCTTAAACAAGGCTTTATTCTGTTGAGAATATAAAAGCTGAAACAATGAGATGACTTTTTCAATAAAATGTCATTTTTAATTCACTATAAGCATTCTAAGATTTATTTTTACTTGTTTGGAAATTAATTTTCAATACAGTAAGAAATCTCTAGTCAATATGACTGGAACCAGTTGGAAATTAACCTAGTTTGAGAATAAGTAACATAAGAAGATCACTTCAATAATTATGGTACTATATGTTAAAACCTGAATAAAAGAAATATTTTTAGAAAATTAGGATTTGAGTGTCCCTGGGAAAGTAAAATATTTAGCAGATATAATGGAAAAGATAAAAATTTAAGGAATAGTCAACATAACACTTTTCATTAAATTCCAGACCCAGAAAATGTCAGTTTGAAGTCAATCTAAACTTCTTTCAAGTTATAAATTATTTGTATGGAGCCATCATCATTAGCATTGAAATCTGACTAAAATAAATATTAAATAGAAAGATAAATCTAACTCATGGAGGATAATCTTTATAAAATATTGCCAAATATAGTTCAGCAATGCACCATGGACAAGACAGTTTATTCTAATACAGCAAGAATAGATTACTTTTAAACAAATTTATTGATGCAATTCACTGTATTAATATCAAAAGGGGAAAATTCTGTACAAAGGCAATTCACAGAAGAAAAAAAAATATTTTGGGAAAAGAGGCATCAAGAGAAAAGCAGGGCTGGGGAGATAGCTCAGTTGGTAGAGCACTTGCCTTGCAAGCACAAGGCCCTGGGTTCGATCCCCAGCACCGCAAAAATAAAAAAAAAAAAAATTAAAAAAAAGAGAAAAGCAGATTTTCTAGAAATAATATGAATATATATCATATATTTGAAAGTGATATTTTGTCTTCAAACTTCGATGGATGAAAAACAATTGTTAACTAGTGACAAAGAAGGCTCAGGTAAATAAGTACTTCATTATAATATCTTGAAGGGCAATTTAATAATATGTAATTTTTCAAAATGAATAGATTTTGATTTAGGAATTCTAATGATAGATATTTATCTTCTAGAAATAATTATTGATATATGCAAAGATTAAAATGATATTGAATAATCTTAAATAACAATAGAAAATGGGTGAAATCAATAAAATGCATCACATACTTTACATAATTTAGTGAATAAAAGAAAAATGGACTAGTAATCCTAATCTACTCAATGAAAAGTAAAAACAATCATGCACTCATATTTCTAAGGCAACAGAGATACTTTGAGAAACAAATGTAAAATTACATGTGTATGCATTATTTTAGGAGGATGGTTTATAAATTTCATAGATTTTCAAAGGCCTTATAATCACCTAAAATTCAAATTACAAAAAGTAATAGGAAGATCTTGCAAATTAGAGAAAATAGGATATTTAAATTTTTTCTCATTGGATGTTAAATTGTTTTCATAATCTTCATATCTTGTTCAGAATATATCAAAATAATTTTAAAAAGGGGTACATCAACCATTCATATGTCTTTGCATCAAATAGTCAAGATAATCCTTAGACGAGTGCTGGAGTTTTCTTGAAAAGTTCCTTCAGCACATAATCTTGTATGTACTCACTAGCAACTGTTTTGAAGTACATGAAAACTTTTAAAAATATTTTAATTGATTCTTATATACAGTTCCTTGGAAGAACGATTGATTTTGCATTGATAGTATTTCATAAATTCGGTGATACTAGAGAGACTACACTGAAATTTAGCTCAATTCCCCTGAGAAGCCAAAACCAAGACATAATTTATATGTATTTATTATGTAGGTATACATATAATTACATAATTATATAGATATATGTACAATATAGGCATATATATGTATATTATTTGTATTATATATGATATATAATATATACACATGCATTACTTGTATATGTATATGCATATTTTATTTGAGCAAACATTTGTAAGAGAAAATAAGGGCCTGGACAGTCAGGTAAATCAATGCAAGCCTGACCTTGAATCAAAGAAGGGAAGAGAAATCGGATGGAAATACTTTATACTGCTGTGTGGTATAAGGAAATTTTGCAAAGCCATTTTATGTCTGTGTATGCCAATAGCTGCTTTAGAATCCTTACTGCATTCATATTTTGACTGAGTGCTGTCCATAAGAGATATGGGTTTGTAAACATGTGGTCATAGATTTCAAAATGTAGCAGCTGGCAAAGTGCAGTGCACACCTATACTCCTGGTAACTATTGAGGCTGAAGTAGGGGTATTACAAGTTCAAGGCCTACTTTAGACAATTAGTGAGACCTTTACTCAAAAAAAAAAGCAAAAAAGTAAAAATTGAATTTAGCTCAGCGGTAGAGTGCTCCTGGGTTCAATCCCCAGTACAAAAAAAAAAAAAAAAAAAAGCAGCACCTGGGCTACGATTAATATAACTGAATTACTTTGAAGTTATTCACATCATTTATTTTATTAATAAACTATTTCATTAATTTTTCTATAGATTTTATGTGATCTTATATATAGTTTATATCACATACATTTGCACATATATATATTTATATAAATTTTTATCTGATATATTAAGTGCTCTGCATGATATCTTGAAAGAGAAATGTATCTTTATGTAGGACTAGTTACAGGTTTCAGAGTATAAAAGCATATTTAATATACTATCAATGTTCAAAATAGATACAATAGTTATAATATCATACACTTTAGAAATTCAAAGCTTGAATTGTGAACATATTGATCATAAAGATAGACTAAATATGAAAAGAGAAAAATATGTTCATATTAGAGTTTAGTGACTTATAATTCATACAAGTCTCTATTCTATCCCCAATTTTGGAATTAAAAAATTTTTTTAAAAAATTTGTTCTAATCTGTTGTACATAATAGTAGAATGCATTTATACATTTTGATAGATCAAACAGAAATGAAATATAATCTCATTTTTCTGATTATACATATTGTAGGTTCACACTGGTCATGCAGTCATATATGTACATGAAGTAATAATGTCTGTTTCACTCTGCTGTCATCCTACCCCCATACTCCTTCCCCTCCCTTCAGTCCCCTCTACCTAATATAAAGTAAATCTATTCTTCTCTATCCCACCCCCCTTATTGTTAATAAGCATCCACATATCAGAAAAAACATTCTGCCTTTGGTTTTTCAGATTTGGCTTATTTTGCTTAGCGTGATATTCTCTAACTCCATCCATTTACTGGAAAGTGCCATAATTTCATTCTTCTTAAAGCTGAGTAATATTCCATCATACAGAGCGCACATTTTCTTTATCCATTCTTCTGTTGAAGGAATCTAAGTTAGTTCCATATTTTAGGTATAGTGAATTGAGCTGCTATAAACATTGATGTGGGTACATCACTGTAGTGTGTTGATTTTAAGTCCTTTGGGTATAATAACCAATGAGTTAATGTCAACAACTCAAATGTAAAACATAAATTTTATAATACTATGTTTTTATAGCTCCATTATTTTAGAACTTTGATCTTTTTTGGTTGTATATATTTTTTCCTTAATTAGTCTTGTCAAAACAACCCAAAAAACTTAATCTTGTTTTCAACTGGATTTTCTTATTTTAAACTTTATTCCTTTTTTGTTTTTCATGTGTCGATTTCCTCAACTTTCTTTTTTAGTTTTTCTTTTGTTTTGTAATGCTACTTTCAAACTATGAGGTATTTTCATTCTTTCCTGTTTACTGATACATTAAGTTAAATTTCTAAATATGAATTAATATTTGCAACTTTCATGTGAACATTGCCTGATTCTGTTTTTGGTAAGGGGAGTCATTACAGGAAAATCTTTCTTTTTTATTATTGGGGAATGTGGTTCACTCTTTTAAATAGATATAAAGTGCCATCTGGTCCATAGCTATCTCTTTCTGACCCCTCTGAACTTGTAGCCAGCAAATCAGAAAAGTTACATTTACTTGAGAATAAAAAGTTAAGAGTTTTGAAATGAAGTGACCCACAGTAAGATCTTAGGATACACAAAATGTTCAGAGGTGAAACAGATCATGAGAGTTGTAACCTAGTCAGTGAATTATTCCTTTTGATCATTGATAATTTGAAAGAATTATTGTACTGGGTCATAACTACAGGCCAGTGGGATGTAACTGGAGGAAATGAATCACAGGTGGCATGCCCTTGGATTCTCTCCTGTCCCCGAGCTGTTCCTTCTCTCTCTTTGCTTCCTGGCTATAATGAGCTCAAAAGCATTCCTCTGCGGTAACTTTCTGCCATGCTGTTCTGCTTAACCTTGAGTCTAGAACAATGGAGTTGACTGATCATGAACAGAACTTCTGAAATTATTAGCCAAAATAAATTTTTCCTCCTCGAATTTGTTATGGTCTGTTTTTTCGGTCATGGAGATGGAAAGCTGACAAAAAGTTTCATCTTTATTTATACAAGTATGAGGTCAATCTGTCTGGAGTAGAACACCTGGTATAATTATGTATGCATAATTATTGACATCACAATTAATGTACAAGTATCATAAGAACATTATGTGCAATATTTCTAGAATATTTAGTATATACAAACCAACTAATGTGTTCAGGCTTTTCCATATTTTCATAGTGTTCAGACATGTTTTGGCATAGGAAATATGAAAGTGGAAATGCTTTCCAAGCTGAAATAAAAGCAATAGTCAGTTAATGAATATAAAGTGTTCATATCTAGAGTCTGGATCTATATTATATTGTCAAAGAACCAAAAACCATTTATTTTGGTAACCTGACCTTATTTGGGTAGTAAAGAAAAATGTCTTTAAAATTAAGAGCTTATTGATTCGGCTGGTAGAAATGCAACTTGCTCAAAAACAACTTGGAAATATTTTATTATTTATGGCAATCTTTTTTTTTTTTCTTAAAACTTGCTTCTTGGCCTTAGCAATTCCACTCTCATCCTGTGCTTCACTTCAAGAAGTCAAAGCAACTGCTGCATGTGGTTGCCAGGATACACATGCAGAAACTGCCTGATGAAAGTACAAGGTAACAGCTTGATTTGTCATCAAAATGGAAAAATCTTGAGGGAAAAGTGATTTGGTGAGTGGCAACTAGAGTTTACAAATGCTGATTTTCCTGTGAGTTAACAAAAAATAATGGTAGCATGTCTATGTCTGATTTTATATCCGTATATGATATTGTATAGATATATATCCATATTCCTAATGTGAAAGTTACATGAGAAAAAAATGGCAATTTATATTTGATATGTTTGAATTTGGATGTCCTATGTAGAATCAGCAAATGGCTCTGTGTCAGCATTTCTGGTATTATTTTGTCATACTTAGTGGTCACATCTTAGTGTATTTACTGTTTGAATTATTTTAATAGTTAACAAACATATCCTAACAGAATATCCAGAAAAATTTTATATCACACATGATCACCAAATTTACCATTTTCTTTTTCCATGCCATCACCAAAGCTGATATTATTTTTATACTATGTACTAGAGGTAAAGTTTCCAGTTACTATATGAATCCCACCATTGTGACTCTGTGATAATGCTGTATAAAACGTCCAATAGTCAGAGTTGTCTGGTTATAGAGTTTTCTGCAGTTCTAGAGAGTATTAATACATATAAATATCAGTTTTCTATAGCAGCAAGCTACTTTTAGAATTTTAAAATTATTTTTATAGCATTGATACTCTATAGAAAATGCATATGTAATAAATTCAAATACTGGAATAGTATTTTCTAATCATAATCTGATGATTTTTGTTGCATAGAGTCCTTAGTTTTATTTTCACATATAGTATTTTTCTATTAAATGCAATAGAATGGAAGTGGTCAAGTATGATTAATAAAGGGGGCTAAAAATGGGAAGGAGTAGGTAGGGATTTTTTTTGGCATACTAGGAAATTGAAATCATAAAGGAAATGTAGAATGACTTGTGAGTCATTTACTGTTTAAAACTTGCAGATATTCTGTAAATTAAATCCTTTTTTATCCTTTGCTCTTATCATATATTTAAAAAAGGGAAATGAAGTGATATTATCTTTCCTAACACAGAACAACTTTAGAGGAATTTTGAGTTATAAGGAATTTCTGTATCAAAGTCTTACATAACATATAGACATTTAATTGAGGGTATTAATTTCTGTGCTCTAGATGCTGACACGTAACCATTTAGCATTGATGCCACTGACGGATATTTATTTCACCACCTAAAGCTATAACATATAAAAATTTAATTATGGATATTCATTTCCTTCTTTTAGACCTGAAGTATACCCATTTAACTATCACATCATATATACATATATTTTCACAAATGCAAGCTGTGAAATGTTAAAATTAAACTGCAAATCTCTATTGCTTTGCTCTAGGTCCATGCACATAAAAATTAGCCACCAAAGTGTAGAAATGTAGATATTTTACTGTCAAAATACTTGTAACAAAACTATGCCTTTAAATCATAAGTAAATATTTAATCACTCAAAGAATAATGTTGACTATAAATTTAAATATGACCAATTATCTGACAAGACAATATAAAACTGAACTCATTTAATAGAAGATTAAAAATAAAATGTAAGGTAATAAATTGTTATTTTTATAACAATGAAGCATTTGTGTTTTAAAATGTTAAATGATAGAGAATAAAGTTTAAAATTTATAGAAAATTTAACACTTGAAGGTATTATTTGTCAAAATTAATTTACATAATAGATAGTATCTCCCAAAGCACACAAGCAGATATAAAAATATGGTCAAGTAGGTAGGGAGAGAGAGAGAGAGGATACTGCTTTAAAAAAATGTTTTCTAGGAAAGATTATAATGTCATTACATTTAAATGACAAAAATGTAGATAAAGAAAAAATAGATAAATTAATGATTTTCAGATAAATCTTTATTTTTTCACTACAAGAAATATAATTGCTATAAAATCCACCTAAGAAAACATACCCAAGCTGTGTGGTCACATATGAATCACCACAAAAAGTATTAGGTTATTGATGCCCCAGTCCCATCCTCCTCCTTGGATTCTGACTTAATTGGTGAGGGAGGGTGTGGATGGAATATGAAGAGATTTCAAGGTGATTCTAATGTTGATTCAGAATGGAGAATCATCTCACTAATGAAAGAGCATTATAGAGAAAGCCTAAAATTATGGGAAATTATAAAACACTGAAATGCTTAAGATCTTATACATCTTTAGTACTGATATAAAAGAGAGGAATTTAACAAATTTATACTCCTACTATTATTACTCCAACACATCCTTAAAAAATTTACTGTGAAATAAATATATATTGTTCACTCAAAACTTTCTCACGGTACAAAAATGGTATGCCTTTACTTCATGTACAGAGAAACAACATCTATCCCACTTGTTTACAATAAAAATAAATTTTAAAAAATCTCACAGTGATTTAATCTCACTATTTGAATTGGTTCAATAATCAAAAATATTCTTTTAGTGTCATTTCTTCTTTTCCTTTTGCTTTTAGTCATTACTTGAATGGTTGAATTTAATTAATTTTCTCCCCATCTATCCATGCCTTCATTCAACCATTCATTATTTATCTTATATATTTATGCTATAGCTTTTCAGTTGGAGTTCTGGGAAATACAATTCTTGGATCACAATTTTTTTGTGAAAACATAGATTGTTTTTCTTCACAGTGTAAGTAATAATCTTTTAATATTTCTGAAGAAAAATATGAAGTAAACCATAACTTTCCTCTTTTGGGTCACTTTTTTAATGTCCATATGCTCATGGATCTTCTTAGCCTTTTAAGTCCTATAACTTTAACTTCATTTTATTTATCATCATGCTTTGTGTTTGTGTTTTTTCTGAAAAAGAATATTTTATTAAGACATAGTATAAATTTAATTTCAACTAGTAGTTCTTTGTTTAACTGTTTATATGTGTATGTGTGTTCTGTCTTGTTTTTCAGGGTGAGCAAATGTATACATGATGGAATTGAATTAATTTTGATATATCTCATTAAAAAAACAAAAAAACTAAAACTAAAACCTTTGTTTCCTTGTGAAACATAGGATATACCAAAAAAAGTTTATTTGGAAAAGAATATGGATAGCATGAATGATAAGTCTTTAAATTTGTGTACCTTCTA
Source organism: Sciurus carolinensis (assembly GCF_902686445.1). NCBI lineage: Eukaryota > Metazoa > Chordata > Mammalia > Rodentia > Sciuridae > Sciurus > Sciurus carolinensis. The sequence goes on along the minus strand of NC_062218.1, from coordinate 89,492,816 downwards.
TCCAGGTCAATGAATGGAATACTTTAGGATTAAATAAACAAAAACAAAAAGCATCTGAGAGCTTCTTTCTTCCCCATACAACTGCAAAATAAACATTTTTTGAAATATCATGTTCAATTCATTTAGTTTATCTGTACAATTGATACATGTATTTACATCCCTAAGCAATATATAAAAATATTAATGTATAATTAAATTCATTCTATATATATTTTTGGCACAAATCCTTTTTTCAACACTTATCTTTTTGAGAAGAGGATATGCTGATAATTGTACCTATAGCTCATTCAGTTTTACAGCTATATAATACTCTACAATACATGTATATACATATATATAAATATATATATATATATATTTTTTTTTTTTTGGTACTTGAGATTTAACAGAGGGGTACTTTACCACTAAGCTACATCCCCAGCCCTTTTTGTTTTTGTTTTATGTATGCTATTTTATTTATTTATTTATTTACTTAATTGTTTATTTTTTTTCTTGAGATGGAGTTTCACTAAGTTGCTTAGGGCCTCACTAAGTTGCCAAGACTGGCTTTGAACTTAGAATCCTTCTGTCTCAGTCTTCTAAACTACAGGGATTATGGGCATGCGCCGCAGGCCTGCAACACATATTTTTAAAGTCTGTTTAATTCTTGATGGACTTTCTCACTTTTTTGAAATAATTTTTTGTTTCTTAATGCTATTGTAAACAATGTTACATATACTTTTTGATTCATGTGTAGGAAAATAATCTAACGATATAGTTTTGGGGACCTGGGATCTGATCACCTTACTAAGAAAACTTGTTTTTTAAAGGGCTTATTAAAATTTTCACCACTCCTTCATCAGGAAATGGAAATTATATAAATCTCAGGTATCTTTATGTATTAAATAACCTATATATCCTCACTTATGCCTTGCTTTGTCCAACATTATCTTTTTTACAATCTAGCTAACGTACCAAAATTTGTCAATAATTTACATTATTTTTCTACTGAATATTTGAAATATTGTTTCTTTGTGTTTGGGGCATTTTTGCTATTTATTCTTGAAAGTACTATTAATTTATTCAAATACTTTCACTGGATTGATTATTCCTTATTTTTGGTTTATAAGACATTCTTTATTCTGCATATAAATTCTTAGTTATAGGTTTAGTATTTATCTTTACTAAATGTGCTAGACTTTTATACTGGTGACCCTCCTGGAACCACACCTTTGTCTACCATCACACATTATTTCAGGGTTTGGTCATGTATTTCTTCAGTAAAGTGGTTATTAAAAAGGATGATGTAAACATATTTTTAAGCATTCTAAGATCCTTAATCTCTTGGAAATTTCAATATTAATGTCAGCCATATGCCATAGAGACAATTGAGCTAGACTGTTATTGAAAGATCATGTGGAGAAGAATCTGAGGAATCAGAGATCCTCATACTATTCCAACTCCAGGCTGAGCTCCAAGATGAATATAGCTGAATGTCTGACCTCAGTTGCATCATGTGGCATGAAAGCACTTTTCAATTTAGCACAGAATGCTGAGAATTATGAAAAATAATAAATTCTTGTTTTAGACCACTATGTTTTAGTATGGTTTGTAATGAACCATTAAATAACTGAAACAGAAATTGTTAACTGCAATAACACTAAAGCACGTTTCATTTGTTTATGACCACGTGCTAGAGAGAGGCTTAAAGAGTGGTGAGCAGCATGTTATTGGACGCTGAAAAGACAGTGAGGAAATTGCTCTAGGAGGTCAGAGAAAAAGGAACTCAGGTAGATATTGGTAAAACAATTACAAAGCTTCTACCAGTGAAAATTTGAGATAGAATGTGTACCTAATAAACCTGTAGGAGGACTAAGGAGATTTCCAGGGAGAATGTTTAAAATGCCAAGTAACTAGTTTAGCCACCTATGATAAGGTGTCACAACAGAAAAATGCACTAATTATAAGTACTTTAATTTTCTATCTGGACTATAGGATCTATGCCTAATCTTGGTCTTGCTGGGTTGGAAAAAAAAAATTCTCATGTTTTAATCAGAAAAATGTTCTTAAAAGTAAATCAACAACAAAAATTAATAATCTAAATGCCAATATCAAATCTAATGTGCTGCCACTAAAACATGGCCACAGAGACAAAGTCAAAGTAATGGTGTAACTTAGTAGACATTTTGTTACAAATTCTCTGAGAAAAAGTATTTCAAAATCCTTAATGGTAATGCATGAAAAGCAACCTAGCCCTCAACCCAAAGTAGACCAAATTTCAAATTATTTGCAGTGTGATTATTTTTCAAATGTAGTGAATAATCATTTAATAAAGTTAAAAGGTAAACTTAGGCCAAAAAAAAAAAGATTTTAGAGTTTGAATAAATAACAAGGGTCTGACAATGAAATATTGGAACAGATGGGAAGGCTTTTATATCATGAATGCAAAAATAAAGGAAAAAAAAAAAAAGACCAGTTGTATGATCAGTTATAGTTACCCAGTTGTCATATTTGGTCTACTCTGCTGGAAAGTACCTGGTTATATAATTGTAAGTTGATTGGCAGCTTCTGATTGATTAGACTTCCAATTTTCTTTTTTTTCTTTAACATAGACATTTTGAATAAACTAAAGTTACATGTTATGTATGTTTGCAAACCAAGCAGGGTTAAGGTCATTTATGGTGTAACTGGCTTTGCCTTTCAGAGATTCTTCAGGCCTAGTGTCCATTTTAATTTATTTTAACAATACAGAAGTTTATGGGAGTTAAAACAACTTGGACTAAAATGGAAAGTTCAAAATGCAAACAAATGTGTAGGTGCTCAACTTTCTACACAGAGGAAACAGAATGAAAAAGGTGCAAAGATGAGAAATTTCCCATGGAAAATGATGATATGAGACCAAAACCAATAACTTAGAGAACAAAGCCCAGATAGATTTTGGAATTGCTATGAAAAAGTGTCCCCCTTGCAAAAGTAGTGTCACAGGTGATTATCTTGCTTTGGTCTCATCATTTTATGTTGTCTGGGATGAGGCCAGATAATCTTTCTTTCATTTTTCTGAATAAAGACATCTGTGCCTTCACAACACTAACAAGAAAACTGCATTTAAGAATTCCACGCCCAAAACTCATCCCCACCTGAAGCTGACTTAGATGATAAGATTCTAGATTTTAAGTCTCCAGCTGATGCTACAATGGCATGGGACATTGGGGAATGAAGGGTAGGAGTGTATACAGTTTACATGTGTGAGACAAGTGAAATATCAAAAATCAGAGAGCATATTTCAATGGACTACTGCCTCATGGTCTGCAATTAATTATGGCTCCCATATTTGTCTCCTTTTATAATCACCTTCCCCTATTGTCATTTGGCTTAGCCCATGGGATATCATCACACAGACATTTAACAGACACTTGCATGTTGGAGCTTAGCTCTTATCCTCTCTTGGATGCCAGCTGCCATGCTATAAAGAAGCTGGACCTAGAATGAGGACAATGATAACAGGCCACATGGGGAGAGAGTCTGTGGGATGATCAAGCCATTTATGATGTTCCAATCCATTTCAGGCTCCCAGCTAAATCACCTGCATGAATGACCTTAGGTATACTATGTACAGGAAAGAATTTTTCAGTTGAATCTAATCAATTTATAGATTATGAAAAGAATATGAATATTCTAATCTGAATAAGATATGGACAAAAATATGAATATTCTTGATTCTAAATGACTTTGTTTATAAATAAGATTTGTATGTATCAGTAGATAATTATATTTTCAAATCTGTCCAAAACATTCTTTTTACAATGGTTGATTAACAAGTGATCTTAATTTTAATTCTGCTAAACATATGAAATTTTTCCTCCATGGTTTATATTTGGGAGATGTTTCATGGGTTAATGAAAATTGTTATAGTATATTAAACTGTTTATTCTCTTTCACATTTAAAGCACCATTTGTATTCATGTTCATTTGTTTATAGAAAAAGGGGAGCGGAAGTTCAATTTTATGATTTCCTTGTGGGTTAATTTTTTAGTAAATTTTTTTTTATATAAAAGAAGAGAAAGAGACAGAGAGAGAGAGAGAAAGATTATGGTAATGTGACATAATGCATAAAGCACTAAACCACTGACAGGGCATCTTTTCAAAAGTGATCTCCTCAGACCCTGGATTCCCCTGCCCAGTCTACCCAGTCCCAGGACCTGTCTTTTTCAAGGTCTATCCATACAGTGACACCTCACCAGTGCTCACTCTGCAGGTGGTGAAGGTAACACAGGCTCAGGGAAGCAAAAGAAGAAATCTCAGAACAAGAGTAAACCCCGTAAATGTCCAGACCCAGGTAGAGCAGCTAGTCTGGTGTGTGAAGCAGCAGAAGCTGAGTGTCAGGTTTCAGAGAACCACCCAAAGCAGAAAAACCAAATTAATGGGGCAATCCAAACAGTGCAGTGAAAGTGCTTATGACCCAGAAAGAGAGAGCTCCTGCATTCCTGGTTTGGGAACTATGGAGCTCAGATCCAGGGTTAGAGGCCAGAGGCATTAGGCGGGAGGTCCTGTGGGGCTCTCAGGGATGCTGCCTATTTAGCCCAGATGCAGTGTGTAGGTGAAGCCACCAGAAAGAAAAACTGACTTCCTTCAGAAGAGCAAGGCCAGGCTGGGCACTCCTAATGAAGAGTTTAGGTTCATGTTCTTTCAGCCTCTCCCCTATCATGAGGTAGTGTTGGGTTTGTCCTGAGTGCAGAAACTTTCTAGGAATTACTTGTCAGCAGATGAGCTTTATCTATCCCTAGTTGGTCCAAGAATCTTGGGGCTGTTGGACTGGTATGAGATTGTTAGATAAGCACAAGTCTTCATTTGTAGATATTTTGATTAAATAACCCTCTCATTAGAAGAGAGAGATGCATTTAAAGAGTTTTCTACAATAAGCTGAAATGGGCATTCAATGTGTTACAGAAAGAATATCTTACTCAGTTTTGCATCTTTAAAAGTTATCTAATATTCTATTTGAAGATTGTACCATAATGAATTTAAAGAGCCATACTTTGCATATGGTAGTTGTTATTTATAGGTTGATTATATTGAAAAAATCATATCAATTTACATTATAATACATCTACCTAGTTCAGTATATTGCTAGGATAACTGACATGTCTATATTCAAATGAGTTTCCAAATGTTCTCCCAGTTGATGCGCACCAAAAGAGAATACAGGGTTACATCTTCTCATATCCTAGCCAATAATTTACGTTATCAGATACATGCCAATTTAATTTAATTTTGGGAAGTAAAAATAGTAGTTTATAATTCTATTTCAAATCTTCATGAAGACTTTATTATTGTCATGTGTAATTTTTAATTTTTTCTATGTATATTCTTCTATATATATTTTTTTTTCCTTTCAAGTTTTTTTCTAATGGTTTTCACATTTAAAAATTAGGGTTAGTCTTTTGACTCTAACAAGTATTTCAGTTTTCCTCCAAATTGTTATTTAAATATTGAATTAATTTATATTTCCTTTCATATTTGAAATTTGTTTTGTTTTAAAATATTTTGTCTAGTTGTTACTATTATAGATTCTATTACCAATTATAGAATGAATGACCTTTGTCATTATGTGCCCAGACTTTAAAATGAAAAATTATTATATTTTCCTATTACTTTTCTGACTTTGTTAATATTTTTCCCCTCTGCTTCTCATTCATACAATTTTTTAAGACACTTTCATATTTATTTTGGTAATTCTCTTCTTTTTATAAAACTTGTCCTTTTCATGAATTATATTGTCAAATGTGTTATATAGATTTCTGTATTCTCCATGTTGTTCTATTAGACTTCATGTCTACTCTGTGCAAATACCTGTTTTTATTACTAGTGACTATAGTTTGGGTCTGAGGTGTCCCTGAGAGGCCCATGGGTTAAAGACTTGCTCTCCATACCATGGTGCTATTGGGAAGTGGTGGAATCTGAGGTAGGGCCTATTTAGACAAAGTTATGTCATTGGTTGTCTGCCCTTGAAGAGGATTCTTCAAAGTTCTTTACTCTCTCTTGACCTCCTGTCCTGCCCTGATTTGAGCAGTTTACTTTTTCATTTGTTCCTGCTGTGATGTACTACCTTGCCACAGAATCAAAAGCAAGAGTTATCCAACTGCGGAATGAAACCTCTGAAATTATGAAGAAAAATAAACATTTCTCCTTAGAAGTTGTTTATCATATTTTTTTTTCTCAGTGATATGTGGGGGTCTGCCACGTCCTACGTGGAGAAGAAAATGGTTAACTGTCAGAGGAGGATGTTGGTGGTTTTTCTATTACCCAAAAAATTTATCTACTTGATAAACACACAAGAGCCAATACTCTTTTTAAATGAGAGGGGCCATGATGGGTCTGGTCATACCAGCTCTGGTCTCTGACAACAACTCACCCAACTCTCTTCTATTTATAACATACAGGTAAAGGGGGCCAGGACCAGGAGGAGCTTCTTCTGTGAGGGACAGGATAGGGTAGAGTTAGGGAGGTCATTCTCTTAGGGAGAAAATTCCAGAAGGAGACAGGGAAACACTCCCATGCAGCACCACATCCTAGAAGCCAAGCCTTTGCTACCCATGGTTCAACCTAGTCTGATTCTGTTAAATAAGGATAGCTTCCCACATCTTCCCCTTTTTAATATTCTTAAAATGCAAATGATGGACAGTTATGTTGAGGCACTGGATCTTGGTTCTGAGAGCTGCTCCTCTGAGGTCACAGCTCTTGGTTCTGAGGGTATGGTAACCTATTATCACAATACAAAAATAATTAGTAGCAAACATATTATTCCAATGCCATTTAATTTAGAAACTATCTGATCAACCAGAAATGTAGAGTTCATAAAATCAATTCTATCTTTTGAATATCGTGGATGTGGTGATATAATTTTACAAAATCCAGGCTATTTTTACTGCTGTGTCAAATGTCCATTAGATGATGCTTAATTATCTCTTAGTCCCCTTGGGAAGTATGATATTTAATTGTAAAAACATACATGCTTACAGTCATTATGGCCTTTAAGCCTTTGTTTAAATTTGAGAGCAAAAGGCTCATCACTGATATTTGAAATAGTGGCTGTAAAAGCTTTTAATTTGATCTCAATCATTCTATTAATACTTAACTTTCAGGGACCATAGCATCTTAACAGAAAGAATTATGCCCCTAGAGATAATGAATGTGGGAACAGATAGAAACCTAGAAGAATACATTAAAATATATATGAGCCAAATTATCATCAAAGAAATAACTATTAGAATATAAATGTAAATTATTCATTTTTCTAGTGTAATATCAATCAGTTTGTTAAATTCTAATTTGGTCTTTACTACATGAATAGTAGTAGTGCAAAGTAATATCCAAATAACAGAGAATAGTCCAAATTACATGGAGTTTCAAAAATCAGAATGATTGTATATTTAATCTTATTTTTATATACTGAAAATAGTTTTAAACAACTCAATTATTCGCCTAGTTCCTCAGATCTTTCATAGCAGTAAAGATTTAGGTTTAATCATGGTTGCTTGTAAATTCTTTTCAAGAAGAATTAAAAATGAAACATATTTAGTGGCAATGTTGCCACCTTAGGCCTTTCTGATTTCAAATCTTCTAGAGGAAAAACATTGTGATAAAACTGTCTTTCATCAATTGTTGAAGGTCAATCCTAAAACATATCCATCACCTTTAGAGACAATATGTAGTATTGGTAAGGCATTAGCATATTTTATCCGTTTGGGAAAAGCATCAGATTCTATTGCAGAACTATTAAGGCAGTAAGATATTGGTGATATTTCACAGAAATGACTGGCTTTAGATGAGAAAGTCCCATTCTAATAACTGTTTGAACATACAAGCCTAAGTTCCAAGGGACTGTATAATTGACTGACCTAAGTGTTCCTTAAGCTATCTTTTTCTCACAGGTTACATCTAGACAGCAAGAGAGCCTATCAGGGGAACAGCATATAGATAAGTTTCCATTGCAGTCAGTATAGTCAAATCTAGTCACATGGATGGGTATAATGTGAGTGTCTGTAAAACTTCCCATCATAAGAATATCATCAGTAAATACTGGGATTGATTCTCTAGTCCACATCCTTGGATGTATTAAAGGTGAATCTGGGAAATGGGTCCAACAGATTTCCCATTTATTTCACTTACCTGACAGTTCAATAGAGCTAGCATATAAATATTGTGGTTAGAAATTTAAGATCTTTTTTTGTAAAATCTGGTGCATTCTAAGCTCCATGTGTCACTCAGCAGTGGTGAAACTCCTCATATAATAATTTTTAGACAATACTTTTTGAAATTAAGTAGGTTTACATAGGGGTATCTTCCCCCATTTTATTTTTATGGTAGAGAAAATTGCTATAAACTGGAGCATTATTAACCTTAAATTGTAAATGGTCAAGCATTGTACAAATATTTAAACCAAAAGAAGTGACTTAATGAATATTTCTATTTGACCAGGAAGATTAACAAAAGTTACATATCATTAGAGTCAATGTTGAGTTGAAAAGGGCATTATAGTAAAGGAAAAAAAGTCCAGTTTCTACCAAATATAGGATTTGATTTTTTCTCTGGTATTGGACTGAGTTATAAAGCTATAAAATACAGTCAGTGCAGCCATTGAAAATTAGTCTGATGACCTGTTTTATAGGAAATGGCCTTATTATTCTAAATTAACTTATGCTATTATATTAGAATTGGTAGTATTTGTCAGGATAGTGATTCAACAAATTATTTTAAAATCTTAACATTTATGTCATTGATCTAGGAATTATATTTAAAGGAATCTATGTAAAGATAATCTTTATATATAAAGATATAGTTGTAAGAGTATCTTTAATAACCTTGTTTTTAATGTAGGAAAACTAATCCAAATTTCAAACATAGGGTTTTGGATAAATGAACTACATGACAAAAATCTGACATTAAAAGTAATCTTGTAAAAGAATACTAATTATGTGCAACCTAAAACAATGTTATAAGCTATAAAATGGACAATATAATTCTGTATGTATAAAATATGTATATCTCTGAGCTTATGTATGGAAAGCAGTTTGGAACATTTAGTAAATGTTAATAATAGTTGTCAGAACCTCAAAAAATTTTTTATGTATACTTATTTTTTTCTAAGTAGTTCTCTTGACAAAATCTAGGGAAGAACTTTAATCTTAAAACCATCTTTAGCCTCTTTATCTGCACATTATTTTATAAAACTTCCATATATAATTCATTGGAATAATATAGATGAAGTAGCATAATCTAATAATATCACATCTAAAACATAAAAAAGACAAGCCAAGAGCTTCCATCCCCTCTTGGGGAAAGGTGTCAAAATACTTCTATCTTCCATATTGTAAGACTTTAAATAAGCCGTTATCTCCTGAATGTCCTCTAAAAATATAGTTAAGTTCATGTCTTAGTGTAGCGAATAACGTAAAAGTGTGTAACATATATTTATTTAATTTTAAAATATTAAATACTATAATGAATTTTCAAATTTATTTGTTATTATTATGTAAGTTTGTAAGAGACCATCATTGAAAAAGATTTAGCATGGGGAACATCAGCTTAATAAAATGTTTCTGTAAACCCAATATTTTAAAGATTTCTTTATTTGGAAAACAAGGATATAATTAACATATAAGTACTAGTTACCATGGTTAATTAAAATATAGTTACTGATGTTTTTATAATAACCAAATTTGGCTTTTAAAGAGAAATTCACTACTTAGTTCATACCCAAAGGACTTGAAATTAGCATACTACAGTAATGCAGCCACATCAATGTTTCTAGCAACTCAATTCACAATAGGTAGTGTGTGGAACCAACCTAGATGTCCTTCAACAGATGAATGGATAAAAAAACTGTGGTATATATACACAATGGAATATTAATCAGTCATAAAGAAAAATATTATGGCATTTGCAGAGAAATGGGTGGAGTTGGAGAATATCATGCTACGTGAAATAAGCCAATCCCCAAAAAACAAAAGCTGAATGTTTTCCCTAATAAGCAGATGATGATATATACGTGTGGGGGTGGGGAGTAAGAGAAGAATGGAGGGAAATGAGGGGGGGAGGGGGATATGAAAAATGGTGGAATGAGACAGACATCATTACCCTATGTATGTGTATGATTACACGAATGGTATGAATATACCTCATACCATTCACATGCACAATCTACCTCATGCACAACCGTAGAAATGAAAAGACATACCCCATTTTTGTACAATGAATCAAAATACAGTCTGTAAAAATTAAAAAAAACTTTTAACCTAAAAAAAAAAAAATCTGGAATGCAAGGTGGTATTGTGAAATAGTAGCTATTGTTTAACCAAATTGTTAAATCAATGTCTTTGGAATTGTTAACCATAATGTCTTTGGAATTAGCGTTTTTTTAGCAATAGAAATTCGACAGGCATAAGAAATTATTTTATTAGAATGAGAAATTAATGTTTTAAGTATTTTTTTCTATTTTTTTATTTAGAAGGTTCAATTAATAGGGGTTTGTGAAAAGATCTTATCTATATTTGTAACTACCCTTTATGATAAAAATTTAGTAGAATTTAAAGAATAAAAAATTTTTAGAAACTTTAGCTGATTGTGTTAATTATATGTAACCAATTTAATCATATATATAGTCAATTATATATAACCAATTTAATTACATGTGAAGCTTTTGAAAATTATTTTGTACTAATTTTGTTTTAATTTATTCAGCATGTTATAGCATTCAATTTTGTCAGATGAAAAAACAATTTTTTAGACACTTACAAATCACACTTGATAGTTTAAGTGCTAATATCTTGATTCTCACTGAGAACATAGATAATAAAGGAATTTTAGACCTTCTTTATATTAATCAAATTAGAAATATGTCTAATGATTAAATATACTTTAGTTAAAAGTATCTGGTGTTTTCATATTTAGTAGACCTTGTTCCAGTTGATGATCTTTTAGCATCCCACCCTTCTAAACCAATTATCTCCTGTAATATTGAAGCCAGAATTGGGGACAGGTAGTTAGTGTAGAAATAGGAAATCGGGTCAGATCAAGAAAATCAGGCCATAAAGTCATCTGCCCCTGGAAGAATGGAATGTCAAGGATCTCCGGAGCCCATTGATTACCAAATTTACCTGCCCTTGTCAGAGACAACAGGCAGGAAGATGCTAATTAATGCCCCCTGGGCCCTTGCCCATCTGGGTCACCTTGACCCTCCCTCTGCCCCATCCGCTTTTCGCTTTTTACATTTCAAAACCAGGCCTAATCCGGTAGGCAGGAAGGGAGGAGACAAGGGGGAAAGAATGGGAGAATGAAACCCATAAAAAGAACGAGATTTGCTCATCCCACGGATTCCGCCTTTGGGTCCCCTTCTTCCACCCGGGAGAAGTCTGCTTTTCCTTTTCTTTAATAAAGCTGCATTTTCCACTCTACATTTGCCTCGGCGTGCTTCTCCGGCGTTATACTTCAACACCTGAGGAAGCAGGACTCGTCACCGGGTAAAAAGCGGTATCAATATTTACCTCAAATTAAATTTATTTATTCTTAATTGCAAAAGTCAAGATATCAAACAAATGTAAATAATACTATTAAAATTTTTTTCCTTTTTAAAATAAATTAGAAACAAGGGATATAGATCTTAAATATTATAGAATTTAGCAATTTCACCACCTGGGAATATTTGACCACCTGGAAAAATTTGAATCAATTCAGAAACCTTTTTACCTGAAAAAAATGTGAGTTAAAAGTATAAACAAGACTTTTTTATTTTTAGTTGTTTACCCAATATGCATTAAATCTCATTAATTCACATGAATTGAAATTATATGGACCCATTTTTATTTTAATTTTAAAATGCAAGCATGCTCATTGAAATCATGTAAATATAGTCATTGTGTGCACAAATTTATAGATCAAACAAAAGGAAATTTTTATAATTCATTGTAAGTGAAGCTATATAGCAATGAACAAACATGCATTAAAGATTGATTTCATTTGTCCAAGAATTTAAGATATAAAAAGAAAAACTTTAAAATATTTCAAGTTACCAGCTTTTGTCCTGACAATTATTATTCACCTTTCAAAATCATCCCTAAAAAGCAAAAGATTAATCCAGCAAAAGGCACAATTAGAACATCTTTTATTAACTTCAGAAAAAAAACTTTTCCCCCTCCTTTTTTTTTTTTTTTTTTTTTTTTTTCTCGTTAGGTCAGAGTTTTCTCCTAGTGAGCCCATTTATTTCTGTATTTACATTTCAATGTAAGCCTTCAATGTAAGCCTTCACTGAGACAGGTAAGGAACTAAAAGAAAGATTAGTGGTTCCAACAAAAACTTGATGCTGAGGGCATTTTAACCATCTCTTATTTTTAGGACAGGTTTGGATGTCAAAGAAACTATGTGACCTTATTTTCCATTACTTTTGAGAATGAAGCTACTATGCTAAGCTCCTTAATGAGATGTGCCATAGGCTATAGATCTGATTTGTCCATGACTTTCTATCCAGCAGTTTTGAGTGAATATTTTTAGGGTTATTTTTCTCTTAGTGACAAACAGGTTAAATCTTGTTCCTTAGGTAAGCAGAGAACAGAGGTTTGAAGAAAGGCCCCTTTTAGATATCCTAAAAACCTTTAGTATGTTTTGGTTCTCACATCAGGGCAGTTGTTCCTTGGTGTAGTTTTTTTAAGGAGGCTTTAAGAGCTTAGCTAATTCTCAATACCAGGAATCCAAGGCCTGCAGTCTCCAGTTATCCCTAGGAAGACTCTGTAATGGCCTTAATATTCCTCCATTGTGGTAGCACATGAAGGATGTCATCTACATATTGGAGAACGATTACAAATGTTTTATCTCTGAATTTTGTTAAGTCCTTAGCTACGATTTGTCTGAAGAGGTGAGGGTTATCTCCAAATCCTTGAGGCAACAATGTCTAGGTAAGTTGTTACAAAGTCTGAAAATATTTCCTCTGGCCCCTGCTGAATTTGGTTGGGGTTTGGAGTTTTTTCTCTCTGGGCAGGTCATTTTCTCCATGCTCTTTGTGCATATGCACTTATTTGATCATAAGTTTGCAAGTTATAAGTCAATTGTCCCAAATCAACAAATTTTCCTGAGCCGGTAAGCATATCCAAGGTAATCTGTAGTCCATTCAATTAATTAATTTCTCTCTGATCTGAACAATGCTCTATCCAGTCAGATTTCCATGTTAAATACTTGCTTTCAGAAAGGCAGGAGCTAGCTAGTAGGAGTGGTAGGGCCTCATTACATATTAATTGTAAGAGGCTTAATATGAATGGTGTGTTTGTCCCATACATAGAGCATTCAGATTTTAACTCCCTTAATGTTGTAAAAGGTATAGACACATGAGTTCTTTTTGGTCCCTCAGAACTTTGAGAATTATTTTGCTCAAAAATAGGATATAACACGAATTTCGCTAATTCCTTCTCTGCTGTATTAACAGCAGTTGAATCCTTGGTCTCATGAATTCTCCAGGGGCAAGGTGAGGCACTAGAGTAGGAACTTTCAAATGTAAATTAGGGAAGTTCCATATTAACTCATCTTCCTCTACATCTGAATGCCTTCCAGTCCTCTGAATAGAAACTTTGTGCACACTCTCAGGTGTCCCTCTGTCCACAGAAACATGCTTGGGGCTATTTTCTGAATCCTTTCCTTTTTTATCAACAAACAATTCCCCAGAAGTTAAAGAGATCCTGGAGGATGAGCATTTCTGACTCTTAGATCTAAAGCTCTTAACAGCATTTCTAAGACTCATGCTCAAATCTTCCCAAAACCACAAATCAACCTCTTGATCCAAATAAAACCAAGTTTCTATTACAGTCCAAACTAAATTCCCACAGCCTGCCATTAGGCTTCCAACCCCTGTGCTATCTCTCCTCTCATCAAGAGGCTTGGCCCTGAGGAGCACTGCCTGAGCTGGGAGCAGGCAGTAGGCTTCCATCCTTCCCCCCAGGGAGCAGAAAGGAGAGCTGGAAGCAGTGGTGGGAACACACATATTTAAACTAGGAAACACGCGGATTAATTTCCCTTCTTAAATTACAGATTTTCACTGAATTCCTGATTAGGTGTTTTCTTCTTAGGATTCTAAACTTTTGCACCTACGTAAGCCAAGTTAGTTCTCAGTCTCATACAGAGAGATGCAGACAGACCTGCCTGACTACTCTGCAGTATTCAAAGCCACCAGGTCTCCATTTATATTTCAAGAACTGTAGGAGTTGCATTCTTTCCATGAATTTTCACTCAGGCTAAGTATTGAATACAGCTGAATAGATCTATTTTTATTTCTCTCTCTGTAGAGAGTGAATTCCCCAGGCTTAACGTCATGCAATTAAATTCCTTTTCATTTCTTACTACTAAACTTATTCATATGCGCGCTTTCCACCAAACTTACCTTTATTCTTTCTTCTAAAATCCTCTCGTAGTCTGGGCGCCAAATGTGGGGTTATTCTCTGCCATGTCCCGCATGGAGGAGAAAAGGGTTAACAGTCGAAGGAGGATGTTGGCAGTTTTTCTATTACCCAAAAAACTTAGCTACTCAATGAACACACAAGAGCCAATACACTTTTTAAATGAGACGGGCATGATAGATCTGTTCATACCAGCTCTGGCCTCTGACAATAACAACTCACCCAACTCTCTTTTTTTATAACATACAGGTAAAGGGGGCCAGGACAGGGAGGAGTTTCTTCTGTGATGGACAGAATAGGGTGGAGTTAGGGGAGTCATTCTCATAGGGGGAAAATTCCAGAAAGAGATAGGGAACCACTTCTACACAGTGCCATATGCTTCCCAGCAGTTCCTAGAAGCCAGGCCTCTGCAACCCATGGCTCGACTTAGTCTGATTCTGCTAAATAAGGATGACTTCCCTGTAATGTATAAAGCTGCTCCCCCGCCCTTTCTGATGCAGCCATTTTCCCCACCTCCCAACCACTTGTCAATCTGTGAACATCCTAGCTAGCTATTGGTTTATCATTCAGCTTACAAGTATCCTTCTCCAATATTGGTCCCCTGTTAGCCCGGCAGAATTCAACCGCCATCTTTCCTCTTCTTGCTTCTCTGTCCTACACACTTGCCTTTCCTCCTCCTCGCTTTCCACTCTCTCTAGCACAAGCCCTTTCTCTTTCCTTTCTCTTTTCCTCTCATTTTCTCTCTTACCCTGCAGGGAGACACTGTATTCGCTTAATAAACTCCCTTATGTGATTTCCCGTGTCAGTCGTGGATTTCTGGGAGCTATTGTTGAGCCGCAACTGATACCGGGCATAGGGAGCACCAGTTCTGTTGGAGGTGTTGGAGCTACTGTGGGTCCCGAGCTGAGCTGCATTTTTCCTTACATTCCCATAGTGATAAAAAGCTGACAAACACAGTAGTAATTTGGAATTGATCGAAATATCTGCAAATGCTGGTGTAGTTCTCATGAGCTTTCCCTTACATAATTTACTTGGCACTTCTGGTGTGTTTTTATTTCCAAGTAAACTAAACCCGGGTTTGGCAAACTTGAGAACAATTTGGAATAAGTTCTGTCAAGGCAGTCAGAAATTTAGGGGTAAAAATTGCACAGAGAACAAAGCACTCTGGTGATTCTTATATACTTTATTACTTATAATGAAGTATTTTTTGAGTTATTTGATTAATATAATAATTTTGTATAGTTTTGGAGTACAATGTGGTATGTCATGTATACACTGGTTTTTAAATGGCCTGGGTCAAAGCCTTATCAACTGAGGAGGAAGCAGAAATAACTAAGAGGTAAATCAAGCAGAAACATTTGGGAGCCTAATGGACCAGAGAAAGATAAATATTTAAGTAGGAAATTGTATTAGCCAGCTTTCCATATAACAGAATACTGAGATAATCAAGTTTAAATGTAGACGTGTTAATTTTAGATAATAGTTTTGGAGGTTCAAGTACCTGGTTGACTGTCCTTGTTGCTGTTGGGCCTGTGGAGAGGCAGCACTCATATGGGAGCATGTGGAGGAGCAAACTGCTTACTGCATAGCTGTTCACAAAGAAAGAAGAAGAGGAGGAGTCAAGGTCCCAACATCCCCTTCAAGGACATGCTCTCTATTACATGAAGACCTCCTACCAGCTAGACCTCGGAGGTTTAAACCACTTGTCAATAGAATAGAGCAATGCTGGGGGACTCTGCTCTTCACATTCAGGACCCAAATTGTAGCAAAAGTCATTTCAGGAAAGAAACCTCCTATACATTTTCCATTTGGCTGCTACTGATTGTCAGGAACAAAATAGCCACAAGTGACCCAAGTTATTCTCTTTCTAACCTGTCTTTTCAAAGTATCTGTATGTGAGATATTCTTTCAAGATGTACGTGATCCTTTTCAGTATATTGTACTACTTAGTAATAAAATAAAATTTTAGGCATCAGCATTGAGTTTCTCCAAACTGACACCATTAACCCTGTATTTAACCTGATATTTTTTGTTGTCTTGGCATGAACTTTGAACATTTTGTGAATTTCACACTGATATTTTTCTTCATCTTCATTTATCTTTTGTCAAATCACTGAGGTTGGAATGAATTTGGAATAACAACTACCTTTTTACTCTATATTTTCTAAAAACTTGTTTCAGAATATTTTGTGAAATATTTCCTGACACATATAAAACACTTCTTAAATTTGAGTATTATATTTTATTTTACTAAAAAAAAAAAAAAAAGAAACCTTTGTTATAATTTAGATATGGGATGTGTCCAAAAACTCCTGTGTTCATGCAGGACTATTCATGAAGTAATTGATTAGACTGTGAGAGCTGTAATCTAATAGTTCCATCCTAGTTTGAATGACTGTGTGATAACTGTAGGCAGATAAACCATGATTGGAGGAGTTGGGTCACTGGGGCTATACCCAGAAGGGTTTCCCTGTAAAACCTGCACCACCTCTGACTGATTCCTGGATGCCATGAGATGAGCAGCTTTCCCACAACATGCCCTTCTACCATGGTGTTCTGCTGGGCCTCAAGCCCAGAAAAATGGAGTCGACCAACCATGACTAAATCCCTGATGCAGTGAACTCAAAATGAATTTTTTTCCCTTTCAATTGTTCTTCTCAGGTATTTTTATCACAGTAAAGAACAGTTATATATATTACACAACATGTACATATTAAGACAACTAAGAAAGTGGAGATTTCTCTTTCTGATAATTTCAGAGCTCCTAGTTGTAGATAAATTCTATTATGTGTTATGAACTGTGATGTTTTATGTACAAAGTAACAGGTCATCCTTCCACACTTTTACAGCTCTGACAAAATACACAAGACTCCTGAATCAGTGACAAAAGAATTTATTACTTATGATACAAAAAGGTACATGAGTATTTCTTTTACATAGGTTTCCTTTGCACACTATGACCTTTGCAGTGATGTGGTGAAATGCAGATAGATGCTATACATATAGTGAGTTTATGCCATAGCTGATAAATTTCAATCCTAGGAAATTTTAATCTTTCATAATGGGTCAGAAGCAAAACTACTTTTAGCCTTGGATGAGTTTATCTCCAGCTTCCTAGGCTATTCATTATGTAAACATCCTTGTAAATATAATTCAGACCAAAAGGGAAATTGATATGAAATTCACAAGATATGCATAAGTATGAGGGAACCAGGAAGAATTTTCTCCCAGTACCAAAAAAAAAAAAAAAAAAAAGGAAAGCGAACACACATGGACAAACACACACACAATTATTAGTATTGAATAGTAGTCAAATCTTAAATAACAATTTCCTCTATTTTGGATCTGAGATTTAAAGGGAGGCAGAGAAAAAGCCTGGCCATACCATTTCTTTTTTCTTAGATATAACAGAATAACAGAATGATGAGAGTTAAAAACATCTTCACTAGATAGAAAACACTAAGTAATACACAAAAATATACATAAAAGAACTTTTCTATCAACTTAATTTTCACTACTATTATTAATTCACTTTGAACAAGAAACATTTCCCATAATCATAAATTATTCCTCTAACCACCTTTTCATTTCATGCATTACTTTCCTACCTGGAAAGTAGTAATCAACCAATCTAACAAACATGCACCTGCACCAGGAGGGTGATTATACTCAGTAATACAAGGGGATAAGAGCAGAAAAAAATAATAATATCTATGAGATAGGACTTCAAAAGAAAACAAATTCAAGCACACTACCAATCTTAGACTGTTCATGGCCCTAATAATTATATGATTTTTCTTGTGGACATTGATGAATACAATAAATCTATTTTTTAGCTTTTGTAGTACAAGACGCCCTTTAACAATGCTCAGGTCAACCCTGAAGGAAAATCTAAAGAATTAATCTCTCCTCATTATTCTATAGCTAATTAAGAAACTGGAAATTTCATGCATAGAATGATATCTTTTATAGCTTTCTGTAACAAAAAAGCAGATGAGGGGCTGGGTCTGCAGCTCAGTGGCAGAGTGCTTTCCTCGCACATGTGAGGCACTGAGTTTGATCCTCCACACTACATAAAAATAAACAAATAAAATAAGGAAAATAAGGACATGCCATTCATCTTCAACTACAATTTTTTTTAAATAAAAAAAGCAGTGAACACTACATTCAAGAAAAATGAAAATTTATTTTAGAAAGAAACTACTTCCTCTTTGTACTAAAGTTTCTGTTGTATCTCCTTTTCAGTATCAAGGAAAGTAAGAAAGAACAAGTACTCTATGGAACTATGTATAAAGGACTATGTGTTTATAGAAACAAGAAATAATAATGGCATTATTGCCTTATGTTACAGTTTAATGATGACATTATGTATTATAACAAAGTGTTAATCAGTTTTCGGTTATGATACCCAAAATAATCACCTTATAAGAAGACAAGATTGTTATTTACTTTGGTTCACAGTTTTAGAGATTTCAGTACATGATTAATTGGTTCCCTTGCTTTGACATTCAAGAGTAGGAGTGAGTAGTGGAGACAAAACACTTATCTCAGGACCAAGAAATAAAAGAGATAAATTCAGAAATAGACAGTCTGGAAAGCCAAAGTTCCTTTTCAGGGCTTGTCCAAAGTGACCTGAAGGTCTCCCAGTGGGTTTCACCTTTTGAAGTTTCTGCCACTTCCTAATAATTAGGAACAAATCTGGGGTTCATCTTTAGGCACATCTACTTATTAGGTAGAACATTGATCCAAATGACTTGAGGTCTTTGTTTTCACCTAAACATGAGAATAATATTATCTACCTTCCATATTTGTTATGAGAATTAAATGATTTAATAGAAGAGAGTCCTTAATGCTTCATACACAAAAGAAAACTCATTAAGTAAGCTGCTCTTATTACCAGTGAAAATAAAGAAATGTGAGCACTATTTACAAAGACCTAGTAAATTAATTTAATAAAGTCTATTAAAAAGCAAAGGTAGTTAATTCTTTTGAAGCTATAGTTATGTAAAAGCTTTATTACAACCGGTGTGTAAGAATTCAATACAAATATATACTGAAATAACTTATTGGCCATGTGGCTTGTGACCAGCCTTCAAATCATAACAAGTTCTCATGACATGATCAAACACCAAAGAATAACAATTTAAAAAAAAATCACATTAGTTTTTCTTTGAAAGTTTCCAAATATAATGAATTATACAATAAATAAAAACTTCTCCAAACTTGTAAGAATTAGAAAAAGAACTATTTGTAGCAAAAGTAAGAAAACAAATAAGAAAAGAAACAAATAAGTCAATTTACAGAAATAATAATTAGTCCTTATATAATGAAGTGAAAAGTCACAGGATATTTAAGAATGAAAATCCTACCCAAACACTCTCATATGCTATTTATCAAGAATATGTCTCTCTATATAGATAAAGGCAAACTGGGAAAAATAAGCATAAATAAGGAGAGATTTTAATATCAGTATAGAACATACAAAAGAAGACAAAAACATCAATTAAACAGATGTCTCAAATTATGATTTGAGATGAAATGATGAAATGGACAGAGTAGAATATATAGTTGGAATTCGTTAAGTGTCTTTCTCATTATGGACATATCAAATTCAAGAACAAATAAAAATTAAATATTGTGGGCTAGTTAAATCTAGGTAGCAAATATATTAACTGTCACATTTATTTTTGAGGTATAAACATTTAACATCTATTCCCTTTGCAACTTTCAAGATTAAAACTTTAATAATGTTGAATCTGTAATATTCCCCAAAGGACCAATGCTTTGGCCCCAGCTAGTGATTCTATTGGGAGGCATTGGAAACTTTTTGAAGTTGGGGTCTAGCTGGAGGAAGTAGGTCATTGGGGGAGTATACCTTTAAAGGGTATATCTTTACCACTGCCCTTCTCCCCCTTCTCTCTCTTTCATGGTCTCCATGAAGTGAGCAGCTTTGATCTGCCACACCCTTCCACCACAGTGTTCTGCTTCACCACAAACCTGCAATGATAGGTCCAAACAACTATGGGCAGAAAGTTCTAAAATTGTGAACCAAAATAAATCATTCCTTCTTGTAGTTGCTTTTCTGGGGTATATTATCACAGAAAGGGAAAGTTAACTAACTGGTAACCACTAGTCTATTCTCTATTTTATGTACAATGAAGCTTCACCTAAATGATTTATACCAAAATTTATGCTGTAGAGTTGATGATGTGACTCAGTGATAGAGCACTTGCTTAGCATGTGTATGTCCTGACTTGAGTCCTCTGCACCACACACACACACACACACACACACACACACACATACACATGTATGCTGTATAAATATTAAAATACTTTATAAAAATCACAACTATATTTTATATCATATATTAGAAAAATTTAAACAGTGGTTATTTTTAGGATGAGGAATGTTTAATGAGCATATGAATAAAAATGCAAGCATATTCTACTGAAGTGTACATGTGTGTGTTTGTGTGTGAATTCAAAGACCAAAAGCAGTTCCTTAGCAGTCAATACATATACATGGATATGTGTGACTATGCATGAATATGCATATAAAATTGAGTATGTATATGCATGTGTGTATGCATATGTGTGTATGTCTAAGTACATAAATATATTTATGATAGAGATATTTAAAAAGCACCTATTATTTGACTAGCAATGTTATCTTTAAAATTTTATCCTATGGAAAAGCAAAAAATTATAGGAAACCTTAAGCACAATGGTAATTAACTATATAAAAGTATAATAATAGCAAATAAGAAGCAATCAATGTTTACTTATATGGTATTTAATAACTCTCATTCAGTCTTATAATGCAACCATGAATGGCTAGCAAATATATTTTTTTAATTTAAAAAAATGAAAGGCTTATCATTATTTTCTTTATTTTGGCTTTTTACAACCAGCACTAAAATTAATATCCACTTTTTCTTTTCCACTTATTTATATTACATTGTTGTTATTTAGAGATAGGGTTTTGCTGGGGTGTTGCCCAGGTTTCTGGGCTCAAGTGTTCCTTCTGCTTCAGTCTCTTGAGTAGCTAGGATTAAAGGTGCATGCCACCATGCCCTGTTTAAATAACTTCTAACAGAGAAAAATGAATTAATATCATCAGTGATTTCATGGCTATAGATTTAGGGGATATTTTAACTTTCCATTTAAATGGGGAAAATAATGATATTTATAAATATTATCTTAGAGAAATATTCAGGATGGTCATATTTTCTAAATACAGAAAAAGAAGCAGAACAATGCTTTTGTGCATATCTGCATACATATGTGGTGATATGTGTATGCATGCATGAATGTATGTGTACTTATTCTATCTACATGGTCAATCCATAATGTGCAGAAGATTCTATCTTAAATGTTGGAAGTCATTAATATTGAAAGATTAACTTTAGTCTTTTGATTTTGTTTTTCCATGATTTATTGCTTATTCATTGCTAATTTTTATTTGTATGCAAAAGATGATGTTTAAATCAAATAATTTTAAAGGAACTATTAAAAACATCTTGTGGTAACTTCAAAGCACATTGTTTTTTAAAATTATTTTCTAACCATTAGAAGTTCAAAAATAAATAACTTTGCCATAAAATCAGTCAATGTGAACTGTTTTAGGAAAATTTTTTGGGAGAACTTCATGCCAATTAATTTAATAATCTGAAAGAAATGAAGACACTTCTAGGATCTTACAGATGAAATATAATGAGAGAGAAAGAAAGAAAGGTGTCCACAATGGAAAAGAAGAAGTCAAATTTGTCACTATTTGCAGATGACATGCAAACTCCAAAAACTCCACCAAAAAACTTTTAAAACTCATTAAAAAATTCAGCATAGTTATAGGTCAAAAAATCAACCTACAAAAGTCAAGTGTGTTGATATAGGCCAAAAGATAATTATCTGAAATAGAAATCAATAGTCTTTTTTCTAACAGCAACAAAAAATAAAATAACTAGTAATTAATTTATTAGAGAGCCAAAAAAATCTCTATAATGAAAAATAAAAAGCATTAATAAAATAAATTTAAAGGGACACAAAAATGTTAAAAGACATTCTGTGTTAATAGATCGTGAAGTCAATATTGTTAAAATGCTCACACTACCGAAAGTATTCTACAGATTCAATGCTATCCTTACCAAAATAACAAAGGCTGTCTTTCCAGAAATACAAAGAACAACTCAAACATTTTTATGGTACCATGCAAAAATCCTGCTGAATATCAATACACATTTTAAACAAGAAAAAAGAAGAAGAAGAAGAAGAAGAAGAAGAAGAAGAAGAAGAAGAAGAAAAGAAAATGGAGGAAGAGGCATTACACTACATCACTACATGACTTAACAATGTACTGCAAAGTTGTAGTGCTCAATACAGCATGGTACTGACATAAAAGCAGAATCCATAGACCAATGGAATGGACGAGGAAATTAGAAGTAAACCCATGCATCTACAACCCACTCATTTATGACAAAGGAGTAAGAACACACATTGGAGAAAAGACACTCTTTTCAATAAATGGTGTTGGTAAAATTAGATATCTACGTCCAGAAGAATGAAACTAGACCCTATCTCTCACCAGTTATAAAAACCAACTCAAAATAAATTAAAGGCTCACTTTAAGACCTGAGACTATGAAACTACTAGAAAAAAATTCATAGGAGAAATTTTTCAGTGCATTTGAATGGGCAAGAATTTTTTGGACAAGATCTTAAGATTACAGAAAACAAAAACAAAAGTACACAAATGGTATTACATCAAACTAAAGTTTCTACACAGCAATGGAAATAATCAACAGAGTATAGATACAACAAGAAATTATGAGGAAATATTGCAATGTATAATTCTAACAAGGTATTGATATACAGAATACATAAGAAATCCAAAAACTCAATAGCAAAATAGCAAAAACAAACAACTCAATTTAAAAATGGAGGACAATTAGATATTTCTCAAAAGAAGACATTAAAATGGACAAAGGTTCATGAAAAATTGTTCAATACCACTAATCCTCAAGAAAATGTAAAACTAAAACGTGATATGATCTCATCTCAGTAAGATGGGCCATACCCAAAAGACTGAAAAAAACAAGTGCTGGTGAGGATATGGAGAAAAGGAAACCCTTTTATATGGTGGTTGGAAATGTAAACTGAAACAGTCATTATGGAGAACTTTGTGGAGGTTTTCCAAAAAAATTAAAAACAACACTACACTATTATCCAGCAATATTACTACTGGCTGTATATCCACAAGAAATGAAATCAGCATGTCAAAGAGACACTGAAGTGCTATCCACAGTGGTCAAAAAATGAACACAACCTGACTGTCCACCAACAAATAAATAAATATAATTTGGTGCATATGCACAATGAAAGGATATTCCACCATAAAAAGAATGAATTCCTGTCATTTGCAGCAATAGGGATGAAACTGGAGGATATCCTGGCAAGTGAAATAAGTCAGACACAGAAAATCAAGTACCACTTGATCTCACTTATGTGTGAAATCTAAGAAAGTTGATATTATAGGAGTTGGGAGTATAAATTTGGTTACCAATGATCTGGAACAGAAGTGAGTTAGGTATGAAGAAGTGTTGATAAAAGGTTAGATGGAAGCAATCAACAGACTCTGTGGTACTACTGCACAATATGGAGAATATAAATAGAATTAATATACTGTATAGCAAATGTCTGAAGAAATAAATACACTTAAACTGATTTATATATTGCATGATCTATATATTTATCAAACATTACCTGTTACTCCATTAATATGTATTTTTATGTTTTCATATATCAGTATAAACTTTTAAATTATTAAAATAAATGGAAACCTACAATTTAATTTACCTATAAATCACCAACGAGGGAAAAATTTGTATTAAACTTCTACCTAAATCTCTTTTCAGAATAGTTTGAAAATTCTAAGGGATTATATTAGCAGGAATAAAGATATTACACATGCAATTTAATGAGCTGAAGTGAAAACATTACAAACCAAAATAATATTACAGATATGACGTATAAGAACAACATTAAAAGTAGGGAAAAGAAAGAATAAGATGAGAATGATAACTAAAAACAAAAAAAGTTATTATTATTTAATATATGAGTAAACTAGAGACATTCCCAATGCTCAGACTAGTGCTTTTAGACATGTTGCCATAAATGGTATGTACTAGCTCTTGTTCCCTAAATAAGTCTATAATTCAAATAATATGTAGTTCCTGTATTTAAACGACAACAGGTGGGGCATGACTAATTCCAAAAAAAAAAAAAAAAGAGAGAGAGATAAAGTGAGCTCCATAGTCTCCTCAGTTGGTCTAAGATAGCTTCTTGAACGTTGGATTGGGAAAGACAAAAAAAATAATGAAAAACAAAGAATGTAATCAGTAAAGAAAAGAAAAGAAAAAAATATATATATTTATTAACCAATAGAAAAATTGCATTAAATCTAAATGGAATAAACTCTCCAATAAAACACAGACTGTTGCAAAATACACAAATCAAGATTCAATATCTGTTTCTTAAAATAGGCAAATGTAGAATATGAATACAAAGCTATGCTAAAAACTAAGAGAGACTGGGCATGATGATGCATGCCTGTAATCCCAGTGGCTCAGGAGGTTGAGGCAGAAGGATTACAAATTCAAACCTGCCCCAACAACTTATTGAGGCCTTAAGCAACTCAGAGATTCCAAAATAAAAAATAAATAAAAGGACTGGGGATGAATCTCTGTGGTAAACTGCTATTGAATTCAATCTACAGTATTTCCTCCAAATTAAAAAGAATGCTAAGCATTAGAAATGACAATACTTATCATAAGAAACCTAGAAGAGCTATGTAAATTTATTCAATGAGACCTTCAGAAGATTAAGCATTCCCAGGCATAGAAATATTTTAAAAGGACGAAAATATCAATTCATCAATAATATGAAATTATAAATGCATATATACTTAAGACAGCTTTTGAATACATTAAACCAAAGCCTTGGGAATACATTTAGCAAAACAAATGGAACTGAAGAGCACTACTGACAAAGTCAGAATTATAGTTTAAGATTTCAGTAGGATTTAGGCATTGACTACAGAAGTAGAGCAAACATCAATAAGCATATAAAAGCTTTGAATGACCTTATTAGCCAATAAAAAATAATTTCTAAATATTTGAACAGACATTTTAAAATTGTAGATATATATTTTTTAAATGTATATAGAAAATGTGGAATATATACACAATAGAATATACTCAGCCTTAAAGAAGAATGAAATTATGGCATTTGTCATTAAATGAATAGAGCTGGAGACTATCATGCTGAATGAAATAAGCTAATCCAAAAGGAATAAAGTCCAAATGTTTTCTCTGATTTGCAGATGCTAATTCCCAATAAGTGGCCAGGTGGGGTTAGTGAAAAATAGAGGTACTTTGGATTAGACAGAGGGGAGTGAAGGGAAGGGAGGGGCATGAGGGTGGAAAGGAAATTATTACCCTATGTGCATGTATGATTACACAACCAGTGTAAATCTACATTATGTACAACCAGAAGAAAGAGAAGTTGTACTCCATTTGTGTATGATGTGTCAAAATATATTCTACTATTATGTATAACTAATTAGAATAAATAAAAAAGAAAAATAATATAGAGTCCCACCCCCCCACCGCAAATGGATGCTGGACACCACAACCACCCACCCACCCGATCCCCGTTCCCCCTGAGCTGACTTGGTCTGCCCTTGCTGGGGCTCCCCAGCTCCTTTGAAGACTGGTGCAAGCATTTTGAATTATTCCTGAGGGCGTGGCCACCATTATTGGAAGGGCAGCTCCCTTCCTGAGACACCTACAGGAGACTGGAGACCTTTGTCAGGTAACCTCTATTTACTCACTTACATCCTACACCCTTCCCCATTCTCTTCGTTCACCCTAGAAATATTGTAAATAATAATTGGACTCACCCTGTTTATTACAATAATGTTAAAGTCTTTATAGGAGCTATCTTGTTCAGGGCTGCATTTTCTCTGTATTGCGTGCTGCTAATATTGATATTCCCCCTCAAAGGAGAGGTACTGGAAAACTTCAGGTCACAATAAGGCTGCAGGGGGGAAACTTCAAACTCAGATCTTCACTGCTATAGGGGAATATACATAAACAATATGAAAATAAACAGGGGAAGAAAGTGTCTTTAACAAACCAAGATGCTATTTTGATAGAATTCAATGACAGCATGGCAGTAGAAATGCCAGGAAAAGAATTTAGAATCTGCATAATTAAAATGATCCATGAAGCAAAAGATAAGATAAGAGAGCAAAGGCAGGCAATGCATGATCACTCCAATAAACAGTTAAAAGAGCAAATGCAGGAAGCAAAAGAACACTTCAATAAAGATACAGAGATTCTGAAAAAAAAAAAAAGTCAAACGGAAATGCTTGAAATGAAAGAAACAATAAACCAAATTAAAAACCCAATAGAAAGCATTGCCAACAGAATAGATCTCGTGGAAGACAGATTCTCAGACAATGAAGCAATGAAAACAAAATATTTAATCTTGAAAATAAATTTGAACAAACTGAGAAGATGTTAAGAAATCATGAAAGAAACCTCCAAGAATTCTGGGATATCATGAAAAAACCATATTTAAGAATTATTGGGGATGAGGAAGGCACAGAGATACAAATCAAAGGAATGAGCAACCTGTTCAATGAAATAATATCAGAAAATTCCCCAAACCTGAAAAATGAAATGGAAAATCAAATACAAGAGGCTTACAGAACACCAGGTGCACAACATTACAACAGATACACACCAAGTCACATTATAATGAAAATACCTCACATATAAGATAAAGATAGGATTTTAAAGGCTGTGAGAGAAAAGCATCAGATTACTTATAAGGGAAAACCAATATAGATATCAGCAGAATTCTCAACCCAGATCCTAAAAGCAAAAGGGTCTAGAACAATAAGAACATGGATGCCAACCAAGATTCCTATACCCAGGAAAACTAACCTTCAGATTTGATTATGAAATAAAATATTTTCACAATAAACAAAAGTTAAAAGAAATTACAAATAGAAAGCCTGCACTACAGAACATTCTCAGCAAAATATTTCATAAGGAGGAAGTAAAAAACAACAATATAAGTCCGCAAATGGAGGAACTACCCTAAAGGAAAAATCAATCAAAGGAGAAACCAAGTCAAATTAAAAATCAAAAATAAGTCAAAATGACCAGGATTACAAATCATATCACAATAATAACCCTGAATGTTAATGGCCTAAACTCAACAATCAAAAGACATAGACTGGAAGATTGAATTAAAAAGAAAGACCCAAAAATATGCTGCCTCAAGAGAGGCATATATGCCTTATAGAAAAAGACATCCACAGACTAAAGGTGAAAGGATGGGGAAAAACATACCATGCACACGAACTCAGTAAAAAAGCAGGGGTTTCCATCCTCATTTCAGATAAAGTGGACTTCAAACCTAAGTTAGAAGGGATAAGAAGGACATATCTTACTACTTAAGGGAAGCATAAATCAGCAAGACATAACAATTTTAAATGATTATGCCCCAAACAATGGAGCATCTATGTACATCAAACAACCCATTCTCAATTTTATGAAAAAATTGACCAAAACACAATAATAGTGGAGGACTTTAACACACTGCTCTCACCACTGGATTTATCCTCCAAACAAAAACTGAACAAAGAAACTAGAACTGAATAATATAATCAATGATATAGGCTTAATGGACATTTACAGAGCATTTCATCCATCATTGAGTATATATACTTTCTTCTCAGCAGTTCATGGATCCTTCTCCAAAATAGACCATATGATATACCACAAAGAAACCATTAGTAAATACAAAAAAAATAGAGATACTATCATATCATAATGGGATGCAATTAGAAATCAATGATAAATAACAAAAACTACTCATACACTTGGAGACTAAATAATATGTTATTGAATTATGCAGTGATAACAGAAGACATCAGGGAAGAAATAAAAAAAAATTCTTAGAGGTAAATGAGAACAACAACACAAAATATCAAAATTTCTGGGAAGCTCTGAAAGCAGTACTAAGAGGAAACTTCATTGCATTGACCTCAT
Organism: Sciurus carolinensis; assembly: GCF_902686445.1. Taxonomy (NCBI): domain Eukaryota; kingdom Metazoa; phylum Chordata; class Mammalia; order Rodentia; family Sciuridae; genus Sciurus; species Sciurus carolinensis. The sequence continues at coordinate 89,464,281 of NC_062218.1, read as the reverse complement.
ACATTAAAAAAAAAAAAAAAGTCAACAACTAAATGACCTAACATTACATCTCAAAGCCCTAGAAAAAGAAGAACAGATCAATACCAAAAATAGTAGAAGAAAAGAAATAATTAAAATCAGAGTTGAAATCAATGAAATTAAAACAAGAGAAAAAAATCAAAAAATTGACAAAACAAAAAGTTGGCTCTTTGAAAAAGTAAACAAAATTGATAAACCCATAACCATACTAACAAAGAGAAGGAGAGAGAAAATTCAATAAGTAGAATTTGTAATGAAAATGAAAAGAGCATGAGAGACACCATTGAAATACATACCATAATGAAAAGTTACTTTGAAAATCTATACTCCAATAAAACAAAAAATATTGACAACAATGACAAATTTTTAGAGACATATGATCCTCCCAACTGAATCAGGAAGATGTACACAATTTAAACAGATCAATTTCAAGCACCAACATAGAAGAAGCCATCAAAAGCCTACCAACCAAGAAAAGTCCAGGACCAGATGGATTCTCAGCCAAGTTCTACAAGACCTTTAAAGAAGAACTAATACCAATACTTCTCAATATTCCAGGAAATAAAAAAAGGAGTGAACCCTTCTAAACTCATTCTATGAGGCTAGTATCACTCTGATACCAAAACCAGACAAAGACTCATCAAAGAAAGAAAAATTTAGACCAATATCCCTGATGAACATAGATGCAAAAATCCTTAACAAAATATTGGCAAATTGCATACAAAAATATGTTAAAAAGATAGTGCACCATGATCAAGTGGGGTTTATCCCAGGGATGCAAGGTTGGTTCAACATCTGGAAATCAATAAATATAATTCATCACATCAATAGACTTAAAGTTAAGAATCACATAATTATTTCAATATATGCTGAGAAAGTGTTTGATAAAATACAGCACCCCTTCATGCTTAAAACACTCCTCTTTCACCGCTTCTATTCAACATCATCCTTGAAACACTAGCCAGAGCAATTAGACAGACCAATGAAATTAAAGGGATACAAATAGGAAAAGAAGAACTCAACCTGTCACTATTTCCTGATGACATGAATCTATATTTAGAAGATCCAAAAACTCCACTAGAAAACTTCTAGAACTAGGGCTGGGGAGATAGCTCAGTCAGTAGAATGCTTGCCTTGCAAGCACAAAGCCTGGGTTCGATCCCCAGCACCACAAAAAAAAAAAAAAAAGAAAAGAAAACTTCTAGAACTAATAAATGAATTCTGCAAAGTAGCAGGATATAAAATCAATACTCATAAACCTAATGCATTTCTATTCATAAGTGATGAATCCCCTCTGAATGAGAAATTAGGAAAACCACTCCATTCACAATAACCTCAAGAAGAAAAAAAAAAAAAACTGGGGAATCAATCTATCAAAAAAGGTGAAAGACCTCTACAATGAAAACTACAGAACACTTAATTGAAGAAAACTTTAGAAAATGGAAATATTTCCCATGTTCTTGGATAGGCAGAATTAATATTGTCAAAATGATCATTCCACCGAAGGTGCTATACAGATTCAATGCCATTCCAATTAAAATACCAATGATGTACCTCATAGAAATAGAGAAAGCAATCATGAAGAATCTGGAAGAATAAAAGACCTTGAATAGCCAAAACAATCCTGAGCAGGAGAAATGAAGTAGGAGGTATCACAATAACAGAACTTAAACTGTACTACAGAGGAGTAGTAACAAAAATGGCATGGTATTGACATCAAAATAGGCAGACCAATGGTACAGAATAGAAGAGACAGAGAGGAACCCACGTAAATACAGTAACCTCATACTAGACAAAAGGAGCCAAAAACATACAATGGAGAAAGGATTGTCTGTCCAACAAATGGTTTTGGCAAAATTGGAAATTCACATGCAGTAAAGTGAAATTAAACCTCTATCTCTCACCCTGCACAAAACTCAACTCAAAATGGATCAAGGACTTAGGAATTAGATCAGAGACTCTGCACCAAATAGAAGACAAAGAAGGCCCAAATCTTCTTCATGTTGGCTTAGGATCAGACTTCCTTAATAAGATTCCCAAAGCACAAGACATCAAAGCAAGAATCAATAAATGGGATGAACTCAAACTAAAATCTTTTTCTCAACAAAGGATACAATCAATAATGTGAAAAGAGAGCCTATAGAGTGGGAGAAATCTATTCCACATGCACTTCAGATAGAGCACTTATCTCCAAAATTTATAAAGAACTTACAAAACTTTACACTAAAAATAGAAAGAACCCAATCAATAAATGGGTCAAGGAACTGGACAGACACTTTACAGAAGAAGACATACAGGTAAGTGATTAATAAATATATGAAAAAGTATTCAACATCTTTATTAATAAGAGAAATGAAAATTAAAGCAACTCTAAGATTTCATCTTACTCTAATTAGAATGGCTATTATCAAGAACACAAATAATAAATATTGGTATGGATGTGGGGGGAAAAGGCATACTTTTACATTGCTGGTGAAGTTGCATATTGGTGCAACCACTCTGGAAAGTAGTGTGGAGAATCCTCAGAAAACTTGGAATGGACCCACCTTTTGACCCAGTTATCCCATTCCTCAGTTTATACTCAAAGGACTTAAAATTAGCATACTACAGTAACACAGACACATCAATGTTTATAGCAGCTTAATTCACAATAGTTAGATTGTGGAACCAACTTAGATGCCCTTTGACAGATGAATGGATAAAGAACTGTGGAATATATACACAATGGAATATTATTATATAATATAATATAATATATTATTATAATATTATTATATAATATAATATTATTATATAATATAATATATTATTATATAATATAATATAATATATTATTATAATATTATTATAAAGAAGAATAATATTATGGCCTTTGCAAATAAATGGATGGAATTGCAGAATATCATGCTAAGTGAAATAAGCCAATCCCAAAAAACCAAAGGTCAAATGTTTTTCCTGCTAAGTGGATGATGACATATAATGGGGGTATGAGGTTGGGAAGTGAGAGAAGAATGGAGAAAGTTTAGATTATGTAAAAGGAAATGAGGGGGGGTATAAAAAATGTTGGCATTAGACATCATTACCCTATGTACATCTATGATTACACAAATGGTATGAATCTACATTGTGTACAACCATAGAAACGAAATGATGTACCCCATTTATGTACAATCAATCAAAATGTAGTCTGTAAAAACCAAAAATACTAATGTTAAAAAAAATCCAATCCTCATCCCCCCAAAAAAAGAAAGAAAAATAATGTAGATATGTAATAGCCAGTAAGCAAGTGAAAAACATTTTTTCACTAATTAGGGAAAATTAAAACTAAAATCATAATGAGATTCTGTTACATCTCTGATGCTAGAATATAGATAACAAAAATTAGATGGAGAAGAATGTGAAATAACTGGCTCATATTTCACCAGTGGGCCTGGAAAACTTGTTTATACTTGTGTATTTTACTATATGTTAATTATACATCACCAATGAAAGGGATAAAATTGAAAAAAAAAGCTGAAGTGAGAGTTGTATAATTCTATGATATTAAATAATAAAATCTAGATATTAGATTTCTTATCTAATTATTGTTAAGGCAATAGCAATTTCAAAGCCTCCAGAAAAAATTTAAGTCCATTACAAATGCTTTATAATATTAAGTAACATGATTTCTTAAAAATGCAATATCTAGGTGATTTTACATACACATGACCAACATATTGTTGTCTTTCCTCTCAGTTTAATATTTTGTTTATAACCTAATATTAAAACTAGGCATACAAACCATATAATAAATTTCAATCTATAGAATAATTTTGTGTGTCTATACAGAAGCAACCATGTTTCATTTTTGGAAGACTAACATTTTATTTTGCTTTCATATACATACATATATATGTATGTATGTGATATATATATGTGTATATACACATGTGTGTTGTGCGTATGTAGTAAAATAAAAATGTGTTACCAGAAAACTTCTTAAACATTTAACAGTGGAGTGAGATTTGTGTATGAGAATACTAAAATTATAAAATAAACATTAATTTGTAACGAAACGAAGATTCATTTCATATGGAACAAATATTCGTGGGTTGTACTTTTAAGTAAATGATACAAAATCTTTCCTCCACACATGTATATTAGGACAAGGGCCATCATTTTTTCATGGCCACATCACTTCTGCTTGCTTCAGAAGTTTTACATTGTTTTATTATTTCAGAAAGTATAAAACATTTTGTATTTCCTCTTCTCGTAATCTTGTTGTTTACCATACTTTTAAGATATCATTTACAATAAAAATAAATTTTAAAAAAGATATCTTGAATATAGTATCGCGTTCCCTCTGCCTGCAGAGAGAGACACGACAAACGTCTGAAGCTTTGGAAGTTTATTGTGCACAGTCTTCCTTTCTTTCCCTCTTTTCTATCCCTTTCTCTCTTTTCTTTCTCTTGCTCTCTTTCCCTCTGCTTAACTCTCGCCTGCTCCGGTCGCTCCGCTTCTCCCGCTCGGCTCACACCTGCTTCGGCCGCTCCACTTCTCCCGCTCGGCTCACGCCTACTTCGCTCGCACTCTTCTTCCTCGCTTCTACTCCTACTCTCAGCTTCAGCTTCTCTACTCCCCCACCCATCAAGCTTATATACACTTCAACCAATCAGGGGAGAGCACACGAGGTAAACGCGCGGACAGCTGCAGGCATAGAATAGGTACACGAGGGGGGCATGCTCTAATCACATCGTTAACTAGCCAATCATTGGAATTCGCTGGTTGTTTACTGTATAGCTGGCCGCTTTTGGCTCAGCGCCAGGCGCCATCTTGACCGTGCCCAAGGCTGGGGGTCCCGGAAACCCCGACATATCCCCCTTCTTTATTATTAAACTAAGGCTGGGGACCGTGTCTGTCTTAGGCTGAGTGGTCAGCATATGTCCTTACCCGTCATCAGAGCCTGCAGAGCATGCTGCAGCTCCTGTCTTAGGTTGGTACACAGCCACCTCCTTCATTACCCGTCTTTGACTACCGGTCCAGCATCAAGAGCCATACTAATGGGGGGCTGTCGGCCTTTAGGGCGGACATGGCCTGATGAAAGATAATCTGATCTCTCTATTGGCTAGCTTGTAGATGCATGCCAAAACGAATGAAGAGAAGGAGGCCAAGGCAGAGGAGTACCACCATAGCTCCTAAGCCTGCCCACTGTTTGATAAATCTATAAACAGAAGAAAAACCATATAGCCATATTAAATACAGAAACAATATACATCCCAGTAGAGTTACAATACGGGCAACACAAACAGCTCTCAGGGAATAAACACATCCCAGTCCCAAAAGTTCTTGCAAGGTATCCACTTGTTCTTGTAGTAAGTCCACTCTCTGATAGAGTCTCTATGGTCTGTAAGGCTGCAGCTGTATTTTCGGCCAAATGATCGTTGTTATGGTTGTGTCAATGCTGCTACTGCAAGGACAGTGATGACAATGATCACGGCTGTTGCAATGTCAAAGCCTCTTCTGTTTCTTGATAATAGCACTGGCAATTCTATATCTGCAACAGAAACTAGGACTGGTAGGAAGATAGGAATGTGCATCAAAATTGCACGGGTGGCAAAAGAACCATTCCAGCATTGTGAGAGATAGCACACGGTTAGTGAACAGTTAAGAGGTGTTATTAGAAATGTTAGTTGGTAGAAACATAAAAGGGAGGAAATACACAAGCTGACGTGGGAGGAAAAGCAATATTACAGCTAGGGTCAGCAGAACGAGTTGCTCTACTCTGGGTCTGATTTGTAGTATGATTCCAACGGCAAAGTGCAAAAATTCCTCCTGTTAAAGCAAAGAAAGACTAGAGATATCCTTGTCACCAAAAACAGCACGACCTGAAAAATCATCAGTAGAATCGACAGGCTTGTAGAGGAATTGGTGAAAAACAAGAAAAGGAAGGATAAAAAATGTGTTAGTTAGAAGTAAAAAATATGGCCAGGCTAACAATGGCCCATAGGTTCCGGGTTTGCCTTTCTGTCTGAGTTTTTGTTATTGGAGGAAGGCTTAGGCTCGCCATTGCGAGGAGGAGCAGCATCACTTGCATGCTGTAAAACTCTGATTAGCCTTTCTGGAATCCAGACTGGAGTCTGTTGATCCTGTGGGAAAATACAAACAGACCCTCGGACCCAACGAAGGACTGGATCCGGTATTTCTTCCAAAACCTGTCTTCCCTCAGCTAAAGGCTCGGTGAGTGAAGGTTTTTTGTTTTTATTTCGCAGACAGGATTTAATAAGAGACCAAATAGCCATAGTGCCTACTGGCAAAGGGTTTTGCCTATCCGCTATACGAAGGTCCTCCCCCAGCTGTTCCCACTGTAGGGTATTCAAAAGGCCTCATCCAAAAACCAAGGGGAAACCCTTTCCACAGTATCGAGAAATACTTTAGCTGTTTTTTCCTTTAATGGCGTCCCATGGTTTTTTAATAGCTCCCTGAGGGGTTGCTGCATTCTGAATTTAGACGTTTCAGACCCCATTGTTACTAATTTGAATAGCTTCAGTTATGGCAGTTACAATAACAAACAGTGGCCTAGCTGCCAGGAGCAACGAGATTACTGAAAGGAAAACTATCTATCAAGTGTGCATTAAAATTTTTATAGCGGCTTTTCACGTGCTACCTATACCCTAATTGGACCGCTTCAAGCGTGTTTCTACTTTCACTTTTAATTGGACCGCGTTCCACGGGTCAGGACCGCTGCTGGCGTATCCCGATACCGGACCACCTTCGGTGTGTCCTTATTTTTATTTTAATCGGACCGCATCCCGCGTGTCCCCAGGACCGCTGATGGCGTATCCTGATACCCTTTAACTGGACCGCATTCCGCGTATCCCCAGGACCGCTGATGGTGTATCCTGATACCCTTTAACTGGACCGCATTCCGCGTATCCCCAGGACCGCTGATGGCGTATCCTGATACCCTTTAACTTTTTTATAACCGGTTTAACTTATTGAAAATTTTTAAAGATATCTTACCTTGTCTTCTTTATAAAATTTTCATCTTCCCGGGTTTCGGCACCAGTTATCGCGTTCCCTCTGCCCGCAGAGAGAGGCACGACAAACGTCTGAAGCTTTGGAAGTTTATTGTGCACAGTCTTCCTTTCTTTCCCTCTTTTCTTTCTCTTTCTCTCTTTTCTTTCTCTCGCTCTCTTTCCCTCTGCTTAACTCTCGCCTGCTCTGGTCGCTCCGCTTCTCCCGCTCGGCTCACACCTGCTTCGGCCGCTCCGCTTCTCCCACTCGGCTCTTGCCCTCGCTTGCACTCTTCTTCCTCGCTTCTACTCCTACTCTCAGCTTCTTCTACTACTCTCAGCTTCTTCTTACTCTCAGCTTCTTTTTACTCTCAGCTTCTTTTTACTCTCAGCTTCTTTTTACTCTCAGCTTCAGCTTACTCTCAGCTTCAGCTTACTCTCAGCTTCTTCTTACTCTCAGCTTCAGCCTACTCTCAGCTTCTTCTTACTCTCAGCTTCAGCTTCCTTACTCCCCCACCCACCAAGCTTATATACACTTCAACCAATCAGGGGAGAGCACACGAGGTAAACGCGCGGACAGCTGCAGGCATAGAATAGGTACACGAGGGGGGCATGCTCTAATCACATCGTTAACTAGCCAATCATTGGAATTCGCTGGTTGTTTACTGTATAGCTGGCCGCTTTTGGCTCAGCGCCAGGCGCCATCTTGACCGTGCCCAAGGCTGGGGGTCCCGGAAACCCCGACAATATAGCACTTTTTATTTATTGCATTGCTGCAAAGCATCACCCAACATATGCTTATATGGTCAGTTGAAAATATAGGTTTTCTGATAAAATTGGTCCAATTTTCCTCAAGAGCTGAAAAAGTAAGGGAAAATAACAAAACTAGGAGTTTTTGGTAAGATAATTTCTGGCAAATTCTTCATCCCAAAAGCTTAATGATGTTTTGATTAAGTGTTCAGTTTTTGAGATATTTTCTACTAACTCTTTTTGATTCAAAAGACCTATCTTGATTGAGGCTAAGATAGTTATCAGTGTTCATAAAGGGGTTTAACTGCCCTTCTCTTCTAAGCCCCTGTACAATGGCACAGAGATAAAATGATCTACAGAACAAAAAGACTCTCATGTGACCCAAATTTCTACATATAGAGTTGAGACATTCCCACCACAGCTGATTTCAAAGTATTCACCTGACCTCCTGTGAACAGAGAGTTAGAAAGAGGTGTGTGCTATCAGCTCCAATCCAGTGGGACACAGATGCTGGAGAATAGACTCAGTCCAGAAACAGAAGTGAGCAATCGATTAAAATAATTTATTCCTCTTTTCAAAATATTCCCAGACTTTCAGACCTCATCCACATTCTCTGATTTTCCCATAGTTGATCTGCACACAGAAAAATACCTAGCCTATTTCTCTTCTCGGTAGTTTTTAATGGTGTGAAAAGTTTGGTCAACCATTACCACTATCTGATTTCAGAAGATTTTTATCCTCTTCACCTCATGAAATAAGAAGCATACACCACCCTTTAGCAGTTACTTCAAATTCCAGTGCCTGGAAACCACTAAACTTCTATAATTCTGTATCTTGTCTCTAGAATTATCAATTCTTCATGTCTCTTCCTTCCTTGCCTCCTTCCTTCCTTCTTGACTGCCTGCCTGCCTTTCAAGTGTAGCATAATTAGACATATAAATTATGATATAAGAATTGTGTGAACAACAAAATAAAGAAATTGTGTGAAGAACAGTATTTGGAACATGGGAAAGGATATAATAGGAAAACATAGTCTAGTTGGGAGGCCGTTTATATGTTATGTTAGAGTGCGTGATGTATCCAAAGAGCATGAAATACTAAATTTCAGAAAAAAAAAAAAAGATCTGGACTCCTTATACAGATTTAGAGACCTGCATGTTTTATTACATGTAACAGTAACAGTAGTTACTGAGTACAGTTGTGTTATTTTAGCTTATATTCTGATGCATTTACCTACCTGCACACCATGTTTGGGATTTATAGATAGTCAGCTTAAACATTTAAAATTTCAGTATTTAAAGTAGAAAATAAAGTGAACACATCCAATGAATGCTTACAAACTCAAAGGGAATCTTCCCACTGGAATATTTTAAACCAAAGATTTAATATTGTTGAAATAAAATCACATAATAAGTAAGATTATGGGTATTTTATGTTATTACAAATATAAAATGTTTATGAGAGTTTTACATCATCTCTAGGCTTTTATTAATTTCTTGATAGTAGCATTAGAAAGTAAAAATATTATTTGTGTAGGATCATGCCATAAGAGTTATGATTCTCCTGATAATTTGAGTTAGCATCATCCTATTTAGATATATATCTTTGTTACCCTTGGGCCTAGAATTTAAATCTATTGAATTCTAGTTATTCCCTTTCATTGGGATGCTTAATCTTTGCGGCCAGCATTTATACACATTTAATGCCTGTACTACAGTTAATTTGCAAGTCCATTTAATATTCAATGTTAACTTTTTTGGATGTGTCGGATTTTCCAGAAAGAATTTGATGTATAATTAATTAGCATTCACTTGGAAGCTACTGCCTTTAACAGATTCTAAGGAAGATAATTACTAGAATTGAAAGATTGCTTTTGGTATATTTTCTATATTAAGAAACATGCTTTACAGTAAAATCTCATCAAATATGCCTGGTACCTTATTAAGGTCATTATTATTATTTACAAAACAAATAAATGGAGTTGACTCCCTTTGAGATGTTCAGTATATACATATTAAAGGTAAAATACTTAAGTCCATTGATAAAACATTGATGGTAACTTTTTCACTTTATAAACTAGTTTTGTGAAAGATTTTGCTGATTAGGGTTTTAAAGAATATAGAAGGGAATTAGTGGAATAATATAAGAAAAAGACTAATGGGCTCATTAAAAACTGTTTTACAGAAGCTGCATGCACTAAAATGCACACAGTAGCAACGATTAGTTGAGCAAATGGCCGATGCACCCTGGTTCTCTTACCTTACCAGTAAATTCTGTCAGTACATAATTTGTAAGGCATTGCATTACCTGCTAATGACTCTATGATATAGTTCAGATAGATTTCTACAAGAGGAATCAATAACTTCAGAAAGCATTTAGAATGTTTTACTTAGATGGCTAATATGATTAAGTAAGGGGAAAAGATATCTATAATTTCTCAAACCCTCATCTTACTGGAATAATGATTTTTCCATTAAAGAAATCCGTATAGATTTCTATCCTAAAGAATAGGTGAACATTTTTTTCCAATGATTGTATTGTGTTGGTTGCACAGTTTTACTTACTTGTAATGATAACAATTGTATTTCTCCCCCACTCTGTCTCTCATGCATACACGCACACACACACACCATATGTGCATGAGGAACAGAGAGGAAATAACATGTATAGTGAGCAATTCATGCCAAAAATATCTTCCACTTTGAGTAACTATATTATAGTTGTATAGCACATTTGAATTTTTTTCCTGCTGAATACACAGAAATGCACATTGTTGCTGGGAAGAATTATTCCACACTTCTATGGTTTTGTGGAATCTCCGTTGCCTAAGTGGTGACAGAGGATGTTAGGTTTCTTCATGATTACTTTTTCCAGATACTGCTTTGACTTAAGATTCTTGGAGGAATTTCAAATGGGAGCCAGGGAAGGGAAGTGAAACTCAATGGTGTAAATTATGGTTTATCTTTGCATTTAAATTTTCTGGCTTTGGCTGAATTATAACCTTACTACCAGTCGCGTGCATATTTGGAGAACGTGTGATGAATACATACACAAGTCTTCAAGTACTTTTAACTGGTACTGATCCAACTCAAAATTTATTGTTGTTTTTTATTTGAAAACATCTGTATTTGGGCCTACACAACCAACAGAAAAATTCGTTTTTATAGACTAGCCATTTTATTTTTATTTAAGACTTTTTATAGACTTAATCAGAACTCAAAGACACCAATATAAAATATTATCTTAACCATAAATTTTACAAATTCTTTTCATAGCTTTGCTTTTCTAAGTTCTACCCTGAGGTTTCTCTTGTAATAATTGGTGCTTCCTTCTCTCAGTTCCCTAGAAATAATTTAGTAAAGCAGATTTTCGACTTCACAATATATCACTGGAATGCTTTTTAGACATGTAAACGAAAGTGAAACAATTCCTTATTTTTTTAAAAAAATAGTTTGCATGATTCATTCACTTATATATTTTTTTTAAATTTTACAATGTTTACTTGACTCAATCTATAGCCACAGATGGACTTGATAATATGGAAACTTCAGAAGGAACCTGACATAATTCCCATTACCCTGTCCCTTTAGCAACAGAGCAGTTTTTTCTACTCAAAAAGAAAATAAATGAACTTAATCTTCTTTAACATGGGTTGAATAATTCTTTTTTCTTAGAAAGTAAATTACCTTATGCTGCTTTTCTACAATTTTTAAATTTTTAGCAAATATTAGTATTTTTCAATGACCCATTCTGCAAATACTTATTAACATATTTTAGCATTTTCTAAAACAATGATGAATATGGAAAGTTTCATGCCCTATAGATGTTTTCATAAGATCTAGCAGGAGAAAAAAGTGTAATGATGCAGGTAAAATTTAGTGTGAAGGTACAAAATGATATGAACAGTATTAGGGGATTCTTTAATTTAGACTTATGTTGGTTGAAACTACACCAATATTTGGGAAAACAAATTAATTTTATAAAAACAATGGTACCTAAGTGGAGACCCATTTCACAAGCAGTATATGAATGAATGCATAGAAAAGGGATTCTAATTCTATGCAGAGAAAAAATAGAATGTACCCTAAATCAGGGTGGGATTAAATAAATGACAATGTTAAAAATGCAAGATGGTATAACAGTGAGGGATGAAAATGAAAAGGTTGAATGGCAAGTTGGGCCATATTTTGATATTACCAGCTGTGATGGAGTCAGTGAATGACTAATTTAAAGAGAGAGCTATTCAATCAAAAGTACGCTTTGGGAGGTGTCATTTTTTATATAGTATGAAAATTGAACTGTTAGGAGAAAGATTGCATTGAAAGCAGATTGTTTTAGTGATTCATGTGAGGAATGAGTTTTCAGAACTATTATAGTTGTTGCAAACTGGAGATCTACTTAAAGAAGTTATAGAAAATAGCTGGAAGAGAGAGATAGAGAGATGTAGTTCATCTATAGCTGCCAGAGAAAAAGAGAGATATAGTTCATCTATAGCTGCCAGTACTTTGAGTTCATGTGGATGAAACGCATATTTAACATCAGTCTGCTAAGGAAGCACAGCAGGCAGAAAGGATTTGTCAGTGAAAATACTGAGTTTTCTTTTAGACAGATTTAGTTTCAGGTATCCATGGGGCATCCATGTGAAGATAAACATCTTTTAATGGTGAGATGCTCTTGAGAATTCAGGGAAAGTAAAAATTAAAAGATGTCACAAATGATATGAATATACATCATGCACAACCATAGAAATGAAAAGTTGTACCCCATTTGTGTACAATGAATCAAAATGCAGTCTGTAGAAATAAATAAATAAATAAATAAACCCTAAAAAAATGTCCATCACACTTGGTAATAACAAAAAAATAAGCCACATCACAATAATATATTTGGATTTAGTGTAACTCTAGAAGCCAAGTTCTGAAGGGTTATTCAGTGAAGGAGAGGGAAGTTGGTAGAAAAACACATTTAAATTAGTCTATACTACCTATCGTTTGTATGTTAACAGATAGAGCAAGGGAAAGTAGGTGTAAATAGAATCACTAGATGTGTAATGAGCCTATTCTAGTCAATTATTTTTCCTCCTACCTATTTTGTTGTTGGTGGTGGGGAAAGTCCAAGAACTTCCACATCCTCCACAAACTGTTTTACATTACAAACTACATTATTAGTAGTACAAATGCTTTTCTTCCAAATAGTCTGAAATACAGATACAGTCATCTGCCTGTTAAATTAGAAGCAAATAGGGTCAACCCCATTAATGTTTTGTATACTAACTCAACCACTTTTTCTGAATTAGAATGGCAAAGGAACCAGATAAAGTTTAAATACTACTTTATTTTAAAATTTGTGCTGCCTTTGTGCTCTAGAGATTTGTTCTACAATACAGAGACATTTTCTTAATACCTTAGGTCTTTAAAGGACACTTTAATACTTAATATGGTGGAAGATGACCCATGAACATCACTGTATCCACAAGTGTCCCTTCTTCATCATTTTAGGGACCTCAACTTTAAGCAATCCTTTTCTTCTCATTTCTGATGGTCTCAGCATCTCATTTCTAGAGATGCCACATTTTTTGTACAGAATAACAAAGTGCCTTTCTATAAGTTCTCTCTTCCATTTTACAAATACCCTACTTAGTCTTAGGTATCTTCTCATTCCAACCAGTTTTATTTTCCTTCCTATTAAAAGGAAGAGAAAATGTGCTTACCTACCATGAAAATATTAAGTTCTACCTATTTGCATGATAGAAAGAAAATGCTTAGGGATTTCTATGTCTTGGAGATGTTATAATTATCCATTAAGATATGAACTCAAGCATAGTTTCTGACATAACTCTTTTTTTTTTTTTTTTTTTTTTTTTTGTGGTGCTGGGGATCGAACCCAGGGCCTTGTGCTTGCAAGGCAAGCGCTCTACCAACTGAGCTATCTCCCCAGCCCTCAAGCATAGTTTCATCACTAGGAAACATGGCTTATATTTTACAAGAGATATATGGAATTTTTTTATATCACAATGGAAAAAGAGCATAGAGTCCAGGACGTCTGTAGGCTCGGTAATCTAAAATTGCCTGAAATATCTGAAAAATCATCTACTTAAGCGTAAAGTACAAATAATAATAATTTAGAATTATGGTGAATATGAAAAATAATTAATATTAAAAGAACCCTCCTGGTATATGAGCTCCAGAAATGCTATCAATTAATGATGATTTTAACTCTTAAAGTCATAATCTTGCTTTTTAATCTTAAAAGGCTAACAGAATCTAAATTAGTCTTTCAAACTTCTTTAGGTTAAAAAAAATTAACAATTTCACATTATTTAACTTAATATTAACTAAAAATGATTGATAGGTAGTGCTTAAATGCAAGGTAAAGGTTGCGAGTATTTTGAAGTGTTTTCCATTTTTCCCCAAACTCAGAAGATGATTTTCTTTTGTAAAAGAGAAGACAGGAGGAAAAGATATATTTTAGTGTGATGAGTGTCCTACCAATATCTAAAAGATTGTTCAGTGACTATTTAGTTTAAAATATTGATTTTACATTTGAAAAATTACGTTTATGGTTTTATTTAGGATTCAGTTGTTACATGATATAAAGCATTAATAAAATTCTTATTTTATAATAAACTTTACTTCTTGTGTATATCCCTCATAATTTAAATATTATTAGTTAATATTAAAATTTTTCCCAAATATTAATGTAACATTTCTTGAACCTCAATTAATCATGTCAAATTAATTATGACAATGGGCATCTCCAGACACAAATTTCTAATTATTTGTACTGGATTTAGAATAAGCACTTAACAGGGCATACATCTTTTTTGTATGATTTAATGAAAAATGTAATTTTCAATACATATCTTTCTGCGGTTTCAAGGAAGTAAAAGATTGGAGTTTAATGCTCTCCAGTGAATAATTGACTTTTTATTGTGACTACTGATAATTAATTTGAAGTCCCTAGCTCATCAATGGCAACAGCAAAGTATACTTTTGAAACTTTATGTCTCATAGTGCATAACTTTCAGTTTAAAAAATAAAACATTTTATAAAATGTAAAGAAAAATTTCAGCCTAAATTTTTATTCATTCAGTCAAAGAACACAGAAGTAAAATTTATAGATAAACTCAAACTCCAGGAGAAAACTCTTTAGGCATATTTAGCACTGTGCAGAACATTCTCCTATCATCCATTAAGCATAAGACCGGCTGGGCGCAGTGGCACATGTCTGTAATCCCAGTGCCTTGGGAGGCTGAGACAGGAGGAATGCAAGCTCAAAACCAGCCTCAGTACTTGCTAAGGTGCTAAACAACTCAGTGAGACCCTGTCTATAAATAAGATACAAAATAGGACTGGGGATGTGACTCAGTAATTGAGTGTTCCTGAGATTGATCCCGGGAACCGCCCCCCCACCATAAAAAAGAGAGATTTTAGATAAAAAAAAAATTTACCTATTGTTTCTGCTCCTCTTTTGACCTTCAACAACTTACTTTATCTCTTAAAGTTCTCATTTTTTCAGAAGATTTTTATATGAAAGAATTTCATTGAATTTATGTTTCTGTAATCTAGGAATCCTTACCATGAAGTTTTATTCTTCTAAGAAATGTCTAAATATGCACTTATGGGGTGTCAGGTTAAAAAGTAAATGTAATAAATGTAGGGAAGAGTATTTTGGAAAAGAAGCAGTGAAAAAATGAATGTAAATGTCTTCTCAAACTACAGTTCTAAGGTTTGAATGCTTAATGAAAGTGTAGAACAGCAGATTTTACAAGAAATTTGATATGTTACTTTAAAGAAAAAATACACCTGGCTTTTATTTGGAAACCTGTTCAAGGAAAAATCAATCAATCAATCAATCTATGAAAGTGTTTCACAATAGTGACTTACTAAATAAAAATATAGACTAAATGCTCAATGGAATGAAGAACTAGGAGAACCTTCACTCTTGCCTGCTGCCTGCAAGGACAGAAAGGTCTCAGTTGTCTCTCCACTCAGTGGATAAATCAACCCCAATTTGAAGAAGGATTTTTTTTTAACCTTAAAAGGTCTATTTCTATGCCACAATAAATGGTTTGGGGATTATCTAACACTTTGGATTATCTGCACCATTAGTGAGGATAATAAAGAGCTGACTGCATTTTGCATTGAAATAGCACGGTCTATTACGCTCATGAATAGTCTGAGAATGAAGCATTGGAGAGAGTCTTTCTTACTGCATTTATGTACAACAGTTTAATTGACTGCAGCCTGGCTGATGGGGCTTTTAGATTGTTTACAATTGGTAGTACATCCATCACTTTTTCAATTATTAGTTTGAAAATTATTAAAGTTGAATAATTATGTAGCCGTGGCTCAAGAAGTATGGGATTTCAAGCCTTAAAATAATTAAGGCTTATTTTACTAAGTCTTGTGTTTCTATTTCAGTTTTCTTGATTAGTACTAGTTGTAATATTTTCCCTGATCCCTTTTTCAATGGCATTAAAAAGAATTATCAAATTACTAATAATTTTCAGGAAATGTATTTCAAGTAATGCTAAGGAAACGAATTTCAGTTACCAGAGTTTAAAAATCTGATAGACAGAAAGAAATTCATTTTCTCTAAAAATATTTCAAGCATTTCTATTTATGGAAATCATAAAATCCTAAATGAGTTTCTCCCCCTAAATGTTACCACATGGCTGAAACTTCATTATCCCTATCAAACTTATGATAAAGATATTAAAGATAAAATTCCTTTGTGTTCCTCTCCAAAGCTGTTTTGGTTATTTTTCCATGATCCAAGAGTCATAGTGATGCTGGAAAAACCGGCATTCTTCATTCACTAAATCAGCCATGAATTTGTAATGATATTTCATGCAGTATATCTGGCATAGATTACTTTGGTCTTACTAATTTTGGAGTTTTGAAACTTACTGTACCATTTCTGTTTTTTCCTTAAAGAAAATAACCCAAAAACTGGATAATCTTGACTGACAGTATTAACTATATTTTTTATCATGCAATAATAGTGATTAGCTGGAAGTTGGCTTTGATGCTTTCTCTGTGTATATTAATTAAAATAAAAATAATAGAAAAAGATACTGTGGTCACTAGGGAGATTAAGAAAGATAAATGGCAACTATATAAAATTTTCCCACATAACACCATTCACTCATTCATTCTGGTGTTTGACTTTTTTTTTTTTAAAGTCCATTATGTGACTGTTATAACTGTTAAGGAAGAATTTTTGGAAAAATTGAAAGATTTTTCTCTCCTCATATAATTTACATTCTAATGGAGGAGAAAACAATAAAAAAGAAAATTTTTTTTTTTTTTTTTTTTTTTTTTTTTTTTTTTGGGTGCTGGGGATCGAACCCAGGGCCTTGTGCTTGCAAGGCAAGCACTCTACCGACTGAGCTATCTCCCCAGCCCAAAAAGAAAATTTTAAGGCAAAAAAAAAAAAAAAAAACCCTAAAACTTTAGAAAGATAAATGTTATGAAGAAAAAGACTCTGGGGTAATAGTGACATACCAAGCTGGGCAGGGGAAATAAAACAGGTACCGTGATCTCTCTGAAGGGTGAACTCTCTGAAGAACTGGCATTTGAAATGAAACCACCCATGACTAGAAGAACCAGCTAAATAAAAGTAAGGTGTAGTGTCCTCAGGTACATATGAGGCTGATTTCTAAAAAGATATAGATACTTGGGTGGGAAGAGCTGCATATAGTGTTAAAGACTTCTTCATAGAGACAGGCTGGGCCCAAACCACAGCAAAGTCATGAAGTTTAGATTTCCTTCTAAAGAGCAAATCTGCTAAGTGGCTCATTTTGTTGTTGTAAATGCATATAGAATTTATCAGTACCTGGAATGGACACAAAAAGAGCAGTTAAAAAGGTATAGTATTAATTCACATGAAAAGTAATGATGTGCACTACGACGATGACAGTAAAAACAGAAGTGATTAGATTTGAGATAAATTTTGGGAGTTGATACACTGTGTGCTGGAGGAGGAAAAATGACCTCTATCCTCCCTTAATAATTTAGAATAATATAGCACCTCAGATTTTATAGCTAGATACAGATATATATTATCTCTATATATCATATACATATAAACATGTGAATTTATACATATGTTATATACACACAGATTCAGATCACTTTATTTTTAGCCTAGGGTTCTTAAAAGACATCTTCATATGATTTGTTACTCTTCCTTTATCCTGTTGAGCACAAGGAAGACATATAAGTGTATGAGAGAGAGAGAGAGTGAAAGAGAGAGAGAGAGAGAGGTATCTGGATAGATATAGATAGATAGATGATAGATAGATAGATAGACCAACCAATATATATGTCTATATGTACACTGGTACAGAGAATTGAATCAATTACCAATAAAGATGGTGAGCTTTTTTAAAATTGTTTTAATTTGTTGTACATGACAGCAGAATGCATTTATACATGTTGATAGATCATACATAAATGGAACACAATCTCTCATTTTTCTGATTCAACTCACTAAGTTGTTTGGTGTCTTGCTACGTTGCCCAGGCTGGCCTTGAACTTAAACCTAATATCCTGCTTCAGCCTTCTGAGACTCTAAGTTACAGGCATGTTCCATCACACCCAGCATGTTCTATATTTTTTGAAGTCCTTAACTTTATTTTTAAACACTTTTATTGTTTTAAAAAATGACAATCCTTCCCTCACACACACAAATAGCCACACAAACAGCTTTAATGGGTTCTGTTTTTTCTCTTCTATGTTAAGTTAAATTCAATTATAAATATACTACTTTACAATTTCTGTCCACTTCACCATCTCTACTTTTTCTTTCTGTGGGTGAATAACCCATCCAAGGCAAAACTTCTCTGCTTCTTACTAAACCAAACTATAGTAGCCTGGGTGGGGGGATATTGTTTCCTGTGTGGCTGCCAGATGATATGACACAAATAAGTTGGGGGAGTTAACCTCTGAGGAATGAATTTTTTTTTTCAGTGGATATTAGATGGTAAGTATATTTAAAACAGTTGAATCTGGGGGAATTTATTACCATTATTAAACCTTCACTAAAGAAATTTCCAATTGTGATCAAATGGGAAAAAATGTAAGAAGATTAATTTGAATATTTAAAAAAAGATTTGTGTTATGGACAACATTATACATATTATATATAGAAAATTTGAAACCAATTCTTATGCATCTTTCAGTTTCAATAGGTGTCTAATCTTCTTTGATATTTTACCGTGCCTAATATGTAACTCCTATTTTGAAATTAGAAATGAATCCCAGCATTCATATCACTGAATTCATAAATATTAAAGAAATGATAATTCTTTGAAAATAAGCCACCACTATAATATCTTAAAATTGCACAATATTGTCAGTAAATAGCAGTAAATGTCCTTGTTTCTTTAATTAATTCATAATTTTAATAGTGTAGTTGCTTCAAAAAGGTTCAAGGAAGGTTCATTCACTTTTTGTTCAAATATCTACACTTTTTTAAAATTATGAGTTTTAAATTACACTTTCTCCCACCCCACATTACTGTCTTTCTTTGTGTATAAATTCACTTATTGAATCAGTGCTGTGTGTATCTCACATAATCCCCTAGCTGGATTTCGTTAATTGAAGCTCCTGCCACATTTAACATATTTAACAGGTATCTCTGTCTTCTGTAATTTTTATATGTTGTATCAAACCTTTGATAATTTGACAAGTTTATCTTAAAGTGCTGTTGTGATTTCATTTGGTTATCTCATTTTTATGATTTTAGCAAATGCTGAAAATATTTTTGATCCATTATTTAACTAGGGTTGTAGAATTATGATATTCTAATTCTGATTCCTGTTTCTTATGTAAAATTTTACTTTCATTAAGAAAACAAATTACTTTTACTATTTGATTATCCTAAGGAGCTCTTTTATTATAGGAAAGGCAGAAAAAATAAAAACATCAAATTACCATCCTACTTAGGTGACTCATTTTTTTGGTGTCATTATAAATTCATGTATTAAAACACAGTTGATGTTTTCAAATTAATTGCAATTGCTATTCTTACTGATGATCAAATTCTCTGAAATTTACTCAAAATTTTTGTTCCTCTCTTTTGTTCTTTTCTGCTATAAAGTAGTACTCTTTTAAAAATTTTCTTATATTCTAGAAGGATAAGAGATTCCAGAAATCTTGTATCTTTACCAAACTAGAATCAGTCATTTTTTCAAGAATCTCTGATTCAAAGTAAGTATGTTTAGTAATTTTTGATTGATCAGATGTAGGAATTTTAACTATTTTTAATTTAGTATAAGAAAAGAAGTAGAATATATGACTAGCAAACTGATAGAAAACTATGAAATGAGAAAAACTGCTTTGGTAGCTCAAGCTATGGTAGGGATAAAAAATACATGAAATAGAAACATAAAGTGAATAACAAGACAAAACAAATATATGACTAATGACAGTTATCTTAAATAAAACAAATTACCTCCTTAAACAGACAAGAATTATCATATAAGCATTATAAAATATAATTATTTTCCATATTCTAGAAACACACCTCAATACATAGAACCTGAAATATTAAAGAAATAGACAAAAAGTGGTGATATGGCATATGAGTAAAGTGAAAGCTGGTTTGAATAAAATACTACTTTTGAACAAATAGATATAAAGCACAAATACTTTCCTAGAGGCAAAAATCATTATAACCTAAATGGTTAAACACAGGAGGAATGTGGAAATTTATTTAATTTTTATATACCTAATGGTGTAGCCTCAGAAAGCATAAAACAAATTATAGATATTTAAAATGAGATAAATTATAATCAAATTTCAAAAAATTGAAAATACTGCTTACATGCTAGAAATATTGATCAAGAAGAAAATAAAAAACAAATAAAATTAGTTTGTAGAAAAATAGTCATACTTTCATGTATAATTATGAGGAAGATGGGAGTAAGGTAAACATTTTTATGCCAAAAAATTCAAACTTGAAAATGTATCCAAATAGAAAAACCAACAAAAATATTTTCACATAACTTGATTCAATGAAAATTTTAAAATTTGAAAAATCCTATAACACTTTTTAAAACTGAGTTTTCAATTTAAACATTTTGTAACATACATACACTTGTACAAATCTAAGAAATTATTAGTTTCAAATAATTTTACAATGTCAACCAAATATTCAAGAGGGAAATAATTTGATTCTTTCAAAAATATATCAGAAAACATAAAAAGAGGCTTAACTTTTTATTTTTACCAGAATAGTTAAAACTAAATAGAATTGAGGAGTTTAAAGTCCCAAACATCTGAAGTGACATTTGAATTTTTTTTATTTTTTAATTTGTTCTAATTAGTTACACATGATAGTGCATTCTGACACATTGTACACAAAGGGAATAACTTCTCATTCTTTTGGCTATACATGGTGCTGAGTCAAACCAGTAGTCTAAACATACATGTATATAGGGTATGTCCTTCCCATCCCCACTGTCCCACCCCTCTCATCACTCCCTTCTGCACAATGCAATGTTCCTTCATTCTTCCCTATCACCTTCCCCCCACTATGGATCAGCATCTTTTTATCAGAGGAAACATTCCACCTTTAGTTTTTTGGGATTGGCTTATTTTACTTAGTATAATATTCTACAGTTCCATACATTTACCTGCAAATGCCATAATTTCATTCTTCTTTAAGACTGAGTAATATTCCATTGTGTATACATATCACATTTTCTTTATCCTTTCATCTAACTTAGCTCCATAATTTAGCTATTGTGAATTAAACTGCTATAAACATTGATGTGGCTGTGTCTGTAGTATGCTGATTTTAAGTCCTTTGGGTTTAAACTGAGGAATCAGATAGCTGGTCAAATGGTGGTTCCCTTCCAAATTTTCTGAGGAATCTAGGTACTGATTTCCAGAGTGGTTGCCCAATTTGCAGTCCCACCAGCAATGTATGAGTGTACCTTTCCCTCCACATCTTTGCCAACACTTACTATTGCTTGTATTGTTGATAACTGCCATTCTGACTGGAGTCAGATGAAATCTTAGAGTAGTTTTGATTTATATTTCTCTAATCACTAGAGATGATGAACATTTTTTCATATTTGTTGATTGATTGTATTTCTTTTTCTGTGAAGTGTATGTTTGGGTCCTTATCCCATTTATTGATTGGATTATTTGTTTTTTACGGTTGAGTTTTTTTTAGTTTTTCATATATCCTGGAGATTAGTGCTTTATCTGAGGTGCTTGGTATAGATTTTCACCCATCTGTAATCTCTCTCTCCATAATATTGTCTCCTTTGATGAGAAGCAGCTTTTTAGTTTTGAACCCATCTCATTTACTCTTCCTTAATTTTACTTCTTGTACTTTAGGAGTCTTGTTAAGGAAGTCAGGTACTAAGTCAACATGATGAAGATTTGTCCTACTTTTTCTTCTATTGGAGCAGGATCTCTGTTCTAGTGCCTAAGTCTTCGATTCATTTTGAATTGAATTTTGTGCAGGGTGAAAGATAGAGGTTTAATTTCATTTTCTTACATATGGATTTCCAGTTTTCCTAGCACCATTTATTGAATTGGCTATCTTTTTTCCCATGTATGCTTATGGTGCCTATGTCTACTATGAGATAACCATATTTATGTGGGTTTGTCTCTGTGTCTTCTATTTTTACCATTGGTCTACATGTCTATTTTGGTGCCAATACCATGCTATGTTTGTTACTAATGCTCTGTAGTATAGTTGAAGGTCTGGTAAGCTGATGCCTCCTGCTTCACTCTCCTTGCTAAGGAATGCTTTGGCTATTCTGGGTCTTTTGTTTTCCATATTAATTTCACAATTACTTTTTCTAGTTTTATGAAGTATATAATTGGAATTTTAATAGGAATTGCATGGAACCTGTATAGTACTTTTGGTTGTATGGCCGTTTTGACAATATTAATTTTGCCTAACCAAGAGCATGGGAGGTCTTTCAATCTTTGAAGGTCTTCTTGAATTTCTTTAGTGTTCTATAGTTTTCATTGCAGAGGTCTTTCACCTCTTTTGTCAGATTGATTCCCAAGTATGTTATTTTAATTTTTTTGAGGGTAATAGGAAAAGGTAGTTTTCCTAATTTATCTTGCAGTGAATTTATCACATATGTATAGAAATGCATTTGATTTATAGGTAGTGATTTTATATCCTGATACCTTGCTGAATTCACTTATTAATTCTAGAAGTTTTCTGGTGGAATTATTTGGATCTTCTAAACATAGAATCATGTCATCCGCAAATAGCGATAATTTAAGTTTTTCCTTTCCTATTCATATCCCTTTAATTTCTTTCATCTGTCTGATTGCTCTGGCTAGTTTCAAGGAGTATGTTGAATAGAAGTAGTGAAAGAGGGCATCTCTGTTTTATACCAGTTTTTAGAGGAAATGCTTTCAATTACTCTCCATTTAGAATGATGTTGGGCTTTGCCTTAGCACATACAGCTTTTACAATGTTGAGGTATGTTTCTACTACTCCTAATTTTTCTAGTGTTTTGAACATGAAGAGATACTGTATTTTGTCACATGCTTTTTCTGCATATTTCAGGATAATCATATGATTCGTATCTTTCACTCTATTGATGTTATGTATTATGTTTATTGATTTCCAGATGCTGAACCAATCTTGCATCCCTGAGAAGAACCCAAACTGATTGTATACACTCTCTTTTTTATATGTTTTGTATGCTATTTGCCAGAATTTTATTGAGAATTTTTGCATCTATGCTCATCAGGAATGTTGGTCTGAAGTTTTCTTTCCTTGATGTGACTTTGTCTGCTTTTGGTGTCAGGGTGATACTAGCCTCGCAGAATAAATATGGAAGAGTTCCCTCCTTTTCTATTTCATGGAATACTTTCAGGAGTATTTGTGTTAATTTTTCTTTGAAGGTCTTGTAGAACTCTGCTAAGAATCCACCTGGTCCTGGGCTTTTCTTGGTTGGTAGGCTTTTAATGACTTCTTCTGTTTCATTGCTGAAATTGATCTGTTTTAATTGTTTTTATCCTCCTGATTCAGTTTGAGTAGATCATATGTCTTTCAAAATTTGTCTATAATTTTGAGATTTTCTATTTTATTGAAGTTTAAACTTTCAAAGTAATTTCACATTATCTTCTGTATTTCAGCAGTGTCTGTCTTGATATTTCCTTTTTCATCACAAATATTAGTAATTTTGGTTTTCTCTTTTTCTTCATTAGTGCAGGTAAGGGTTTATCACTTTTATCTATTTTTTTCAAAGAACCATTTATTTGTTGACTTTTTGTTATTTTAATGAATGAACTCAATACAATGAACTTTCCTCTTAGTACTACCTTCATAGTTTTCAGGAATTTTGATGTGTTGTATTGGTCTTCTAATTAATTTAAGTATTTTTTAATTTCCTCCTTAATTTCTTCTGCTATCCATTCATCATTTAATAGGATGCTATTTAGTCTCCATGTGTTGGAGTAGCTTCTATTTTTTTCTTTGATCATTGATTTCTAGTTTCTTTCACTTATAATCTGATAAATGCAGGGTAGTGGTTCTACTCTTTTTGTATTTGTTAAGAATTGCTTTTTGGCATGACATATGGTCTATTTTAGATAAGGATCCTTGTGCTGCTGAGAAGAATGTGTATTCAATGGATGATGGATGAAATAATATGTCCATTAAGTCTAAAATATTAATTGTATTATTTTGTTATATAGTTTCTTTGTTTAATTTTTGTTTGGCAGATCTATCCAGTAGTGAGAGACTTGTGTTAAAGTCAGGCATTATTATTGTCTTGTGGTCTGTTTGATTCTTGAAATTGAGAAGAGTTTGTTTGATGTATGTAGATGCTCCATTGTTTGGGGCATATATATTTATGATTGTTATGTCTTGTTGATGTATGATTCCCTTAAGCAGTATGAAATGTTCTTCTTTATCCCTTCTGACTAATTTTGGTTTGAAGTCCACTTTGTCTGATATGAGGACCAAAACCCCTGCTTGTTTATGCAGTCCATGTGAGTGATGTGTTTTTTTTTCCCATCTTTTCACCTTCAGTCTGTGAATGTCTTTGCCTATGAGGTGATTTTCTTGAAGACAGCATATTGTTGTGTCTTTTTAAAAATCCCATCCGCCAGTCTGTGTCTTTTGATTAATGAGTTTAGGCCATTAACATTCAGGGTTATTATTGAGATATGATTTGTATTCCCAGTCATTTTTATTCAATTTTGGTTTTTAATTTGACTTACTTTATCCTTTGATTGATTTTTTTTTAGTATAGTTTTTCCCTTTGCTGGTTTTCATTTTTTTTTTTATTTCCTCATTGTGAAATATTTTGTGGAGAATGTTCTGTAGTGCGGACTTTCTAGTTGTGAATTCTTTTAACTTTGGTTTATCATGGAAAGTTTTTATATCATCTGAAGCTTAATTTTGCTGGATATATAATTCTTGGTTGGTGTTCTTTTTCTTTCCAAGCTTGATATGTTATTCCAGAACCTTCTGGCATTGAGGGTCTGGGTTGAGAAATCAGCTGAAATCTGAATTGGTTTCCCCTATATGTAATTTGGTATTTTTCTCTAGCAGCCTTTCAAATTCTATTCTTTTTCTGTATGTTAGTCATTCTCATTATAATGTGCCTTGTTGTGGGTTACTGTTATTTTGTACATTTGGGGGCCTGTAAGACCCTTGTAGTTGATTTTCCATTTCATTCTTTAGATTTGGTAGACTTTCTGACTATATAATTGAAAAGATTGTGCATTTCTTTGATTTGTATCTCTATGCCTTCATTTATTTCAATCTCAAATTTGGTCTTTTCATGTTTTTCCACAATTCTTGGAAGTTCTGTTCATGGTTTTTTACCATCTTTTCTTTGCCATCAACTTTATTTTCAAGATTATATATTTTGTCTTCATTGCCTAAGCTTTTGTCATTCAAATGGTCTACTCTGTTGGTGATACTTTCCACTGAATTTTTAATTTGGTTTAATGTTTTCTTCATTTTGAGAATTTCTGCTTGATTCCTTTTCATGATTTCTGCCTCTTCATTCAAGTGATCTTTCACTTCCTATATTTTCTCTCCTATACCATATTTTATTTTGAAGATTAACCTAACTTTGTACCTTCTAAACTCCTTCCCTGAATTTTTTTCTACTGTGTTTTCTATGGATTCTATTGTTGGAACATCTTGGTTTGTAAGGCATTTTTTCCTTTTTTTTTCATGTTGTTTGTGTGTCTTCCCATCTAGCAGTATGAATCTGAGGCAGTATGGTTTCTACCCTGTAGACTTATAGTGTTGCTGAAGGCTTCTAATATCTCATCTTAAAGGGGAAGCCAATATTAACAGCGCCCAATGCAAACAATATACAATCTTAAACCAAATAGGTCCTACTGTGTCTACAGTTTTGTAGCAAAAACCATAAATTATGTGTTCAATCATTATCTACAATATAAACATTCAGGTTTCTAAAAGATTTTACCAAATGAAATGATGGATAATGAGGGAACAGGAGTAGTAGTATAAGATGTTATGTTTATGAGATAGAAGGAGAAAAGATAGAGGTAAAAATTCATAGTAAGAATGAGGGAAAAATTAATAGAGGTTGGTTGTTTGTAGGACAGAAACGAGAAAGAGAATTCAGGGAGACATACAGGTGAGAGAAAAATATATATACTGTTTGTTTATTTTTTTAAAGTAAAATATAAGATTACACAACAAAAAACAAAAGTGTAATATACTACTCAGACATCCCATTATTCAATCAATGCATGAAAAATATTTGTATTAAAAGATGGTAGAAGTGTGAGAGAGATGGGGGGAGAAAAAAGAAAGTCTGGATGGAAAATTGAATTATTTCTTCTGTTGGCTTTCAAATTTTTTCTCATCTTCCCTTCTCTGCCAGTTGTTGGGTTTGTTTGAAGTTTGATGTTAGCTCCAGTCCAGTGGGTTCCAGACTTTTTGTGGGGGCAAGCAGATAGCAAGATGCCCTCACACCTTCTTCAGTCTTCCCACCAGATGCAGCTGTCCCTTTCTGTCCCTGCACACTTTAGGAATCACTGATCTGGAGAGAGCATGTTTATTTTTCTAGTTTATCCAACCTGTGCCCCTGCTCTGAGGGAGCTGCCCCTAGTCTCTGGCTTTCCACAGTCTTGCCAGGCCCACACTGGCCCATGCAAACCCAGCTACAATATAATGGACCTGGTCTTCAGCTTCCCCAGGCTCTGCCTTGCTGCAGTTCCAAGATCTCAATGCCATTTCAACTTGCAAAGAGACTACCAGGGATGCACTCACACAAAGGAGCAACACTGCAAAGAGGCAGCCTGATGGCCGCCATTAACACACACAGTAGAAAGACCTCAAGTGTGACCAGACGTACAAGTCTGACAATATATCTCCAGGTCCTGGCCAGTGTCCCAGATTGAGGCAACTGTATTCCATGATGACAGCAGTGGCAGCAGCAAATCTGCAGGCCCCAGCCAGTGTCCTAAGACAACAGTGGCCATGTGTTACCAAACCTGTTGGTACTGTGACAATGGACTTCCAGGCAGCAATGGGCAGTGGGCAATTCACTGGCAGTCTACTAGTGGTCTGCAAATTAACAGCAGGCAATTGGCAGGTTGTACTCAGTGGCAGGTGTTGAGTGAAAGGCAGGTGTTGGGTGAAAGGCAGGTGATGGGTAGGCAAGAAGTGGACAAACGGGCAAATGGTGGATGGTAGGTGACAGTCAGAGAACGATTTGTGCTCAAAAGACAGGTGGTATGCTGGCAGACAATGGGCAATCACAGGTAGCCAAGGAACGGGGGTAGACAGCAGGGGATCTGTGACCAGTGATGGCTGCCTTGCAGATAAACAATATTTTGTCTGCTTGAATCCCGAGTCATGGAGTGACAAGGAATGCAGCCACCCTCTATTTTGCCATCCTGGATTCCTCCTGAAGTGTCGTATTTAATTGCTAGGTTTGGAAAGGAGATGGAGCATATATTAAGGCAACTTTTGTCCATTTCCTTTGCCCTTCTCATATGCCAGACTTTTGGTAATATGCTTTCTGTTCCTTCTTGTACAAATTTGTACAAGGAGCCTCTATTCCTGAAGTTTTGGGAACAAATAAAAATCAGGCAGTGATACAAAAGATATCTATTTGTTTGTGCAAATTATATGGACTTCTTTGGTGTGAAAATTACACAGTATTAGTCTTTAAAAACTGTATACTTTGGAAGGTATTTTGTAGTCATGTGTTGCCTTGTATTTTTATATGGTTTTGATATTCCTGTTAGAATCCATGCATGTGGCTTTAGCCATTAAATGCCAGTTAAGCAGTATTTTCAAATTGGCAAGTTAGGGCATACTAGGCACATTTGGTTATAAGGTAGTAGGTGTTTTAGAGAGTTGTAGGCATGGGTGTTAAGTGTTGCATGTTTTAAAAGGAGCTAGATATCTTATTTGCATTCTGCATAATCTAACCTCTCAGAAAAGATAAAAAAAGTATTAAACGCAGACAATTTATAGGACTATGATCTTCAGTGTCTAGTTTGGGACACTAAGGACTCAAAAGATGCATGTTGCTCATAGAAGAATGATCATGTATATGCCAGCCACTCTTTCCTCGAAAAGCATGTTTTCTGGGAACGTTGGCTTAGTCAAATGGAGGAGATTTTCCTGTATCAGTGATGTGGAACCACAGGTGTAGCTACATCCAGAATCACAAACACAGTCCAGATGGTAACATCTTTTTAGACTTTTTGAATGGAATAATATTCAAGACTCTGAAACTGAAGGTAAGTGGATTTTGCCTGTGCTAATTACACAAGTGCAGAATTGGCTTTATGTTTTCAGTGATCATGCTAGGCAGAGTTTTATTTTATATTTTATTTATTCAGATGGACAAGAAAACAAAGGCACTTCATATAAGACATGGTGAACCAGGACCACCATTATACCATCATCAAACACTCAACAATTTCCTGGAACACTTTTTCCTGAGAGTGACACAGGTTTTCATTAAATGATAAACATGGGACCAATAATCTGATTTCTGATGATATATTCCTTATTATTTTTTTTGAATTCTATGAAAAAGCAAGATACAGAAATATCAAGGTTTATATAAAACAGATCAGATTTGGAAATAGAACTATAAAATTCAAATGTGTATGTGTATGCATTTATGTGACATCTATCTCACCAGGCAAGATCCCCAGGAATTAGAATATGGTACAATACCTATGGGGAAATGAAAAAATCATAACTAAGCACAGAAAAGGTGGACTGTTAGGAAGTCAAAACAAATGCTTCAGCCCAAATAGGGATCTCTGGAGTTAAGAATGCTGAAAAAGGGAAAAAGTGTGTGTGAGAGAGAGAAAGGTGGGGTGGAGAGAGAGAGAGAGAATGTGTGTGTGTGTGTATGCACACAGAAATACACATATCCTGGGGCATTAGCTCTGTGGTAGAGCACTTGCCTAGTGTGCAAAGACCCTTGGTTGAATTCTCCAGCACTACAAAACAATAAATGAAGCAGGTAGTACTCCTGAAAATAGCAAGAATAAGAAAGCAATAATTCAAGGATTCCAGAAAAGGAAAGAATTGAAGAGAGAGTGGTAAATTCTGTTTTCACTGAAAAATTTGCCAATTCTGGTTTTAGATAACTGACAGAGACATACAGAACATCAGAATAGACTCACAACATGTGTGGACCTTCAGGGCAAAGGTATCACTGCAACGCATGATTCACACCCTAATCATCTCCTAGTTGTCTACGATACTCCACTAGGTTTCTTGTTCTTAACCCAAATTCATTTAAATGATATTAAAATGAAAAAGAATCCTAAAATTTAGCAATGGTCTTAGGGGACAATTCATTGAAAAATGTGAGAAAATATTAAAAATACATATCACTGAACTAGAACAACCATGCAGATATGAGCTATCATTTTCAGGCATGATCATTTAAAGAATACCTATCTGTTAAGTCAGTGGCTACCCAGGCCCATTTTACTGCCTTTGATTCATTTAGGTAGTTCTCCTAGTTAGTTTACCTACATCTGGAAGATAAACCGTATTTTATTTCAAAATGTTTAGTCAGCTTTTTTGCTGCTGTGACTAAAGGACCTACCAGAACATCTGTAGAGGAGAAAAGGTTTGTTTAGAGGCTCATGGTTTCAGAGTTTCAATCCATGGACATCAGGCTCTATTCCTAGGGCCTGAAGGTGAGGCAGGACATCATGGCAGAAATGCAGCAGAGGGAACCAGCACACATAAAGATCAGGAAACAGAGAAAGAAGTCTTCATTTGCCAGATACAAATATATACCTCAAAACCACACCCCCTGTTACCATCTCCTCCAGCTACACCCTACCTCTTCAGTTACCACTTAGTTAATCCCTATCAGGGGATTAATTCACTGATTGGTTCAAGACTTTCACAACCCAATCATTTCATCTCTGAATCTTCTTGCATTGTCTTAACATGAGCTTTTGGGGGACACCTCATATCCAAACCATAACACAAAATTAAGACAAATTTAATTTTGATCACATCACTCACTCCAATTAAAAGTAGCTATATTCTCTTTTGGCACACCCATGTCAACCCAATGTTATCTTGTGCTTTGATTGACATTTGATTATGTACAGAACAAGTCATGTTTCTTGTATTATATACAATACTGTCTAGCTTACCACTACAAAATATTGTATTTCTCATTCATTTTTCTCCATAAGACAACACGTTCCTTCATTTGTGATACATTTTGATTGGAAATGATGACCTGTAATTTTTAAGTTACATTTACCAAAATCAATCAAGAACGTGTACATAAGAATTGAAATTAGCAACTGCCAATGCCCAATGATATTTGTGTTTCTACAAAAATTCTGAAAAGAAAATTATTATATTCTGCATAATGTTGAAGAGTTTCAGTGAAATTATCTCAATAATAATGCAACCAACCACTCCAATCAAGACTTTGGATTAATTGTCTTATTTGAAATCTAAACATGAGCTTGACATCCTCTCGTTTTGTTGAAAGAATATAATGTAAAAGTTTGTGTATCAAGTTATGACTGTGAAAGGAATGCATTTGGTCTGTCTTATTACTGTCACAGCTGCAATGCTGAGAGCAGTCAGCATCTGCTTTTTGGTAATCACATCAGTTCTTTCTTTCTTATGATACAGGTTCAAATGGCAATCACTTTGAAATTCTGGAATCAAACGCTGATAGATAGAGGGCCTTGCCATCACCCTGGAAAATCACCGGCCTCTTCGAATCTGCCACTTAATTAAAACCGAAATAATGGAAGGAGTGTGCTGAACACACTGTAGGAAACAAATGCTGCAGAGAAACCTCAGTGCATGCAGTTAGACAAGCATTATTATTTATTAATTTATGAATCACAGTGCCCATGTATCAGAGTACTTTATGACAACAGAATCAACAATATATCCTCAAGGACAATAAAAATCCAAGAAGGCATGCACTCTTCAAACAAAGAATAGCAGTAATACCCTTTTGATTTGATAGAGAGAAAACTCCAGAAGCTCTAAGCTTCTTGACAAATACCACATTCAGAATTTTAAATTTCCAGGAAAATTAAATTGCCTTAGATGACCTTCAATCAATTTTAAAAGTGGGGTATTCTAATGCTTTAAGGTATAGTTTTTTGGATTAGTAGTTTATTTTAAACCTATTTTACCTTCCTCACTTTTATAAATATACCTGATATTTCTACCAGTTTTTGTAAATGTTCGTGTCATTTATGACCTCTTTAAATGAACAAGATACATTTTTAAACTCAGAGTAAATTTTATTATCTTTAAACATAAGGTAAATATTATATTTTAGATTATCCTTTAAAACATTCTGGATGTATTTAAAGCTCCAGAAAAAGTAATAGTGGAAAGAAAACTATTCAGTTTAAAAAATAATAACTAAATCAATGAAAAATAAATACACACAATGTGAAGATTGTTTTATTCTGTACAGTAGCTATAGGGAATACAGTCTGTTCTTTTTATGATATATTTGGAGATGTAATGACTGTTATCTCCCCAAAGGCTATTCATGGAGTTATGAAATATCTTCACTCATGTGGCCTCTAAAAGTGCAACCCAGAGAGTAAAACTATTTAGTAAAGTAAAAGAAAAAGAAAAACAACATCTATGTTGACTGTTCAGGGAAGTAAAATTGCTACTTATCAGGATAGAATAAAATGAAATGCCTATTCAAATTCTGTTTTAGTGTTCCCTTCAGCAAAATTATTGAGATTGGCATTAAAACAGTTCCCACAAATCAGAAGTTAGAGGAGAGTTAATGGCAAGAGAAAAACAGGAATGTTGAACAAACAAAAACTAAAGACTATAGAATTGGGTATACTGACATATCAATATCTGAAAACATTGAAGTTAATTAGTTTTTAGAAAGTTGTTTAAATAAATTCTTTGGAACTTTTAATGGAGAATCATACATAAATAAAATATGCCATCTTCATAAGAATGATAGATAAATTTGGTCTTCAAATGGGTAAAGAGTATACATCAGCAAGTTAAAAAGGATTCCTGCACATTACAAAATTTTATGAATGAATTGGGGATAAAAATTTAAAGTATTCCCTAACAATGCAATATAAATTGCTTTTCTAAAAGAATTTTATGGTTTTGGGATTTTAAATTTAATCTTAATTTTAAACTGATTTTAAAAATGTTTAAATTTAGTAGTCAAACAAATTCCTTCTTATAAAATAAATTCAATATTTTTAACAAATATTTATTGTTTTTCCAATGCTGAAGGCACACTGGGAACTGAAAGAAAGAGAGAAAGAAGGACACAAAAAGTCAGTGAGACAGAATGGAGTAAGGCAGGGAAGGAATTCACCCATTCTCTTGTAGTCATTGCTCATAAACTCATTAGAAAACCTAAACATATATAAAAATGTTGAAATGAATAAAACTTAAGAATCTGTCTGCTTTTTGGCATAATCCATGGTGATGATTGCTCCAGTTGGATCTGGATAATGACTTGTCTCAATAGAAGCAAATATCATTAGAGAAAAATTAAAAAAAATTACCTGGAACCTTGTCCTTTGAGGAAAATGGAAAGCAGTTCTCTAAGGCATTCTCGTTTGAAATATAAAATATCAATTTGGGACTGAAGAAGTACCAAAGTAAATCTATCTAAAAGAGAAGTTAAAAAAAAGAAGACAATTTCATCTAAGTGACCTTAGATTTTCATAAAAATGAAAGATGATATGGATTTTTTCAAAATAGCATCAGAATGCCTGGAGAAAGCTCTGCAGGGGAAGTTCAGGGAAAGCCCAGTAATTCAGCAGACTAGATTTCTATCTGAATCATTTAATTGCTATCAGCATAACCCTGATAAGACTCTTAGGTATCCGATGATCAAATTACCTTAATAATAAAATCATAGTTTTACAATAAGTTACTTCTCATCGTCCAAATATATTCTGCAAATATATATAATTATAATCTACATATCACTCCCTCCTCCAGAAAAATAAAATTTAAACTATTTTAGTATCCATACACACTCAGGAACATAAAAATAATTTCTTTGGTGAGTCACATATTTCAAGTAATTCCAATGCAAAATTATTAATAACAGATAAAGAATGTGAATAAAATATATGGTAGTAAAAGGTAATTGAATTAATAAATTCTGATACTTCCACTTCATGAGGCTTATCTGCTGTCTTTTAAATTATAGTTTTCAATAATATTTGGGAGCAAGGAATATGTTCACATTATAACATTTAATCAAATATATATAATTTATAACTCAGTACTAGGTATTCTTAATTGTATAACTATAGCATCTATATACAGTTATTCCTATGTACCCATGGGTTCTCCATATGCTGATTCAATCAGTAGCTGACAGAAAATATTTGCAAATAAATAGTAGCGTCTATATTTAACAAGTGGAGAATTCTCTTCTTGTTACTAAACCTTAAACAGTATAATATAACAACTATTTACATAGTATTTGCATTTTATTAACAAAAGTAATTCAGAGATAATTTAAAGTATATGAGAGGATGTATATAGGTCATACACAAAAACTATGCTGTTTTAGAAGAGAGGTTAATATCCAGAGATCTTGGCGTCTGTGGAGGTACTAGAACCAACCCCATTGATATCAGAGAAAGACTATACATAAATAGTTATAACTTTAGGTATACGAACACATGCATATGGTTCTGTGTTTATAAATGGACATGTCAAAACACAACACATCTTCCTAAAAATAAATATAATTGGAAATATAAAATATTAATTTTGCTTATCTCTTGATGCAGATATCTCAGGCATACATTCTTCATTGCAGTTTCTGTAGTTATTCATATTTCCATAAGTGTATGCCAGTGTAATTTATATGTAGAAAATTATTATTGTTACCTTTTTAGTCAATATTTAATGTTATGAATATTTGCTTTATGCAAATATTATGTTGGGGATTTTATATGCACTTTTCAACAACTAGCTGTGATACATACTTTTTTTTATCACATTAAATAGTAGAGGAAAGTGAGACTTAAGAACTTTCTCATTCACATAGAATAATGTCTGTCCTTTTGGAAAGTTGGGTGAAGTTCCAGTGCAAACTATTTTGTTTATAATAAAATATCTTCTTATAAAATGCAGTAAATAATAAGTAAAATATTAAGACATTGAGTTATCACATTTTTGTTGCAGTCATTTCTTTTTAAAAATTCAATTATATTGTAAAAAGAATGAAGCTCTTCATGAGCCAACTACGGGATGTTCTAAAAAAATCAATGCTTTATAAACATAGGATAAGTAATATTAGTGGGGAAATAATCATATGGAGAACAAAGAATGGCAGTTGAGATTCAGTTTGTTGTGTTACTTTGTGTGATGGATGAGTAAATTCCTTTGACTAATGAACCAAGTCTTTCCCTTGACCAGAACTAATGAACTAGGTTTTTTTTTTTGGATTTTATATTGTAAGGCAACCACTTCTTTGAAACAGACATGTGTCCTGATGACAGCAATCAGATATTTAAAAAATGATCATGGTGAGTCCTTAACTGAAGTCATTCATTTGCTTTTTCCTTAAAGATATTAGGAAGATTATGGAGGAATTGCTTAGTTCGGGGAACCTATAGGATTTTTTATCATTATGGAGGATCAGAATTAAAACCAGAAGAGCACTTTGATGATGTTTACATAATTTGAATATACACTTACTGACTTTATTTTATTTTTTTTCAGTTTTCACTTTCATCAGCTCAGGTACATGCAGTAATTCAATGAGGGCAGTATCATGGGGTACTTTGCCCATCAAGGAAATGTAAATCAAACCTAACTAGAGTGAGATTCCATTTCACTCTAGTTAGAATAACAGTCATCAAGAATACAAACAATAAACTCTGGTGAGCACACAGAGAAAAAGGAATCTTCTTACTCTATTGGCAGGAATATGAATTAATAAGCCACTATGGGAATCAGAACAGAAGTTACTCAAATACTTATCAGAAGAATTAAATTCAGCATAATTTACAGATTCATACACAATCACATTTACCACAGACTACTTCTCAATAGTCAAGTTATGGAATCTGACTGGATGCCTATCAAAACATGTATGGATAAAGAAAATGTCACAAATATACACAAAGGAGTTTTATACAGTCATAAAGAATAGTTATGTCATTTTCAGTAAAGTGGATGGAACTGGACAGCATTCTTTTAAGAGAGATAAGCCAGACATGGAAAGACAAGTATAAGATTTTTGTTTCATATGTGGAAACCAGAGGGGAATAAATGGATGTCATGGAAATGGAATGGAAATCACTAAGGTAAAGGAGGTGGAGCAGGGCAAGCAGGGAAGGAACAGTAAGGGAAGACATTGATGACAGTACTGAGAAAACTATGTCATATGAGTGCATGAATATGCCAAAATGAAACTCACTGTTCTATATAATCAATATTTACAAATAAATAGTTTTTAAAAGAAGAAGAAGAAAGTAAAGTAATTGAACAATTCTGAATGATAAAGAATCTTTGAGAAATATCAAACAGGAATGGACACCAGGACATGTGATGAACGAGACACTATCTGTGTTTTAAGATGATTTAAACATTTTTCTCAACATTCTCAGGAGGTTATTTTAACTTCAAAGACACCTGTAGGATGAATATTCCCTTTATTATTATTGCATTCAATTGTCCATGCATGATTTGCCAACTACAAAAGTGAGAGAAATGGGAAGAGGCAAAAGAGGTTGAGGAGTGCTGTCATGCTATAAAATATTTTTGATATCTATTGCTTATATGTAATTGTTCAAATTTCCAGGAAAAAAAATGGTGCTCTATTTCAGTTGTGCCTTAAACTCCCTACATCAGAATCACAAAGTCTTCCTGTGTTTGTGCATTTGGAACTATATGGCAACTAATTGAAAAAAAAAAAAAAGGAAATTTAGTAGAGGCAGTATAACCCAATAAGTACATAAATAGGTTTTTCAGTATCTTTTAGCACTAAAAGATATCCTTCCTATAGCTGGAGTGATGAAAGTTGTTTAACAAAGAGATTTTTCTATATGTAAGATATTCTCCATTATTATAAACAAAAATCCATGTGAAACCTTATAAACTTCCCAAAATAGTACAATTATTATGCACACTGTGAAGAATAGGAATATAAGACAAATACAGAGATTTAGAAACTTGCATAGTTATCCAGATAAAAGAGGCAAATCATATAATCTGACTTTCGAGTAACTGCTTTTACCCATTAATCTTTTCTTTGTCTCTATGAGTTTGATATCATCTTTGTCCTACTCAAGCATAGGCAATAGCACCTGGGTTTCAACCCCAGTCAGTTCCATCATTTATTAGCAAGTACTGGTCAAATTACTTTAGCTACTCTGTGTGTATAAAAATGGAGATCACAACACTGATCTAATTGAACCATTTTAAAAACAAATGTTGTAACATCATAGGGACTTTTTATTTCTTTCTTTTGTCTCTGGGTTTGGAAGTACTGGAAGAAAGAAAATTTGTACTATGTCTCCTGGAAAAACACATCTTCTTTCCGTCATGATCCTTCCCAATACTGTCTAGGTCATTGATTGCTGATTTCAAGTAAGCTTATCATATATTTTCCTTAATAGGTGGCTCTCAGTAGGATGGGTTTGTGAAATCCTCAGACTGAACAAAGGAGCATCATCATCCTTAATATGACATGGAGTCACAATAATAAATAAAAATGGTGAAGAAAACCGAGTTTAGAATGACAAAGACATAAGAGGTATGTGCTTGATGTGAATTGGGATAACTTTACAGACAGAAATGATCGTATCCTAGTGGTAGCTGAAGCTTCAGTACATTTGGATGTCATCCTTGAAAAGCTGAGGTGTGTCCACACTTTTTTCTAGGGATAATCTTCTCTTCTTAAATATATAGAAGGGAATTTCTAAGTTGGTCAAATCACTAATTTCCCAATACCATCCCTCCTGAATGTGTCAAAGGGACTTCAGTTGAGCCATTCCTGAACAAAAAAGAGAGGGAATCTTTGACTTTTTACATCCTCATGAATTGTATTTCAGTTGCAGTCTTATCTCAATACTTTCCAGTTTTCTTTCTAATTGATGAATAACTTTTATTACTGAGAAAATTTAGAGATTCATAGTTTCATCTTTTATCTATCTTATATTGGCTTTCTGAACCAATTCTGGCTTAATTGATTAGCATTCTTTACTGCTGATTTAGCATTGTGGCTCTTCTCTTAATAAACCAGTTTCTTCGAAATGCTTCTTTATAAAAATATGTTGCACTAACTTATCTCAATTGTAACCTGGAATTTTAATAATTTATTTCATACTTACATGAAAGATAGTCTTCTTTATGTGTTCTCCCTCCAACTTATTATGCTTTCTATCACAATTCATCTATTTTATTGATGCATTTTCTTCATTATTTCTTAAAGGGAATGAATACATAGTCTCAAACTGATGACATATTTAGGAAATTTATGCTGTTGTTTGCTTTATTGACTTGTGTATTTCTTCTTTCTTGCTCAATTGGGTAGTTTTATAAAATTATATTCTTGCATTCTCCAATTCTATAGTGTAATATCCTGTTTCAAGGAACACTAATGGAGCTGATATATGTATTTCATAAACCCTATCCTTTTCCTGATATTCTATACTCTTCAGATAAACTGTAGCAGTATACATATTGTCTGAAATATTTGTATACTTGCATTCCTGTTATTTGTCAATGCTACATATTTATCATTTGTCTGTCAGTGTATAGGCATATGAAATTTCACCTTTATGCATATTCATAATGCCTCATTTAAAAGAAAACTATAAATAAATAGAAGAAAAATCAGTACAATACAGGAAAGGGAACAGTGTGTATGGGGGAAGTACTGGAAACTGAATTAGAGCAAATTATATCCCATGCTTTATTATTATGTCAGAATGAATACTAATATTGTATATAACTGAAATGAACTAGTAAAAATAAATTAATTGATTTAAAAAGTCTGTCAATTTTCTTTTAGTTCAGAATTTACTTATGGTTGACATAATAATTCTTAAAATTAAGAAGCTTAAAGTGGGGTTATCTCCCCTCAGTTTTAGATATGCTTAACTTGCATTTATTTCGTACAATGAAGTATCTGGCCTCTTTTAAAATTCCTCTAAGTAAATATCCACACAAAAAATTCCATAAAGTAAAAAGCAAAATCCTCAAATGATATAAAATCAAATGTAATGCATCTAAAAACTCACATATAACACCTGAATCTCTAATTGGCAATATGTGCAGGCTCATCCTGGTTTTTCACTAAACATGAATCATGTGTTTCCAAAGTTCTGTTCATTAGAAGAATTATTGATTAAAATTGGGCAGAGCTGATTCAAATATCAGAGTTACTTGGAAATCTTTTTTTACTCTTCAATCATTTACCTGCATATGTGTGGTCTTCTACTCAAGGATAAAGACAAGACCTTTAATTCCAATTATCAGAGAACATTTTATTCATTACACACCTACTTGATATACATCTAATAAATTATTTCCCTGGAGAAGTTTAGATACATGTGGTTTGCCCTATTAGTGATTTGACCACAATGGTATTATTAATTATATCTTTACATTTGAAGTTTAGAAGCAAACTCCTTATCTTTTAAAAAGATATAGTATTGGCAACAATAATAGTTTACAATTTGAATATTTTGTTTGACCATTATATGACTTCCTTTGGAGACTTCATAATTTATTCATTAAAGGAGGTAGCAAAGCTGTAAGACTATTCCCTCTGGGGTACTGTGAAGTTCCAGTTGAAATGGAAGAAATAAATGTGTTCAATTGATCAATAAATTTATGACCATGCATTTTCTGTAAAGAATGATGTCTCCTAGGAAGGATAAAAGCAAATGACAATCACCATAAGAACATTTTGTAAAGTTTTGTTACTTATTACTTTTCTGATATGTAGATACGCCTTTTTGTGATACTAATATTGTATTAATTCTTGTGTTCTTAGACATTTTGTTTCCCCAAAGAATAGTTGTTTTGTGAAAATCCTTATATTACTCCAGAATGGCAAAACCTATGTTAGACAAACCCAGTCATGACTTGATTATCCAAAGTTCATACTTTCCTTTTCACGGACTCAAGTTCTTCGACCCGAGTCTCAAGAGACAACCACACGCCCCTCACATACTTCTTCCTTTCCCACCTTTAATATAATCAACAGCGTCTTCATTAGAAGTCTACAGCAATTTTTACCCTTATTAATGTGGCTCTTCTCACCAATTGTAGATTTGGGAGATGCAATTGCTAAAATTCACTTTGAGTTCATCATGGCAGCCAACATTTAGCTCATATACTGTGTCAAAATCTCCATAGGATCCATATTCCTTCCAGTAAAGTAATATCTACTCTAGATGATTCTGCATGGGGATTTTTATTTTAGTTTAGTTAAATAGTCTTTATTTCCTCTGATCTACAGTGATTAGAATAAGTTGTTACACATTTTTAGATGAAAAGGATAATCCAAATTAATTACTTCTATTTAATTAGTGTTCCTAAAGTGCTTTAACAAATGATACAGGAAATTCTGGAGTAAGAAATTCCATGAAGAAAATAAGTTAAACAGACTGAAAAATTATAGTACATAGGATTATAGCTTAAACTAGTGAGAGAAAGGAGATGTAAAACATCAAAATGATAGTCAAAATGCAGAAAAATAAAATACTGCAGGATTAATAAGTAATATATTGAAAGAGTGTTTTTTCTAGATATAGTTTTCCAACAGAACTTGGATAAATCACATAGTGAAATGCAGAAAAAGCACCTAAATGTGTTTTTATTTTATTTTATTAAATTAAGAAGGAAGGAAATTTGGAAGAAAAAGATGATTTTTTTAGGTTGGCTCACAATAGTCCACTATGTATTTTTTTATAACCTGGGAGGTCAGAATTGTATTGCATTTTAAAATAGTTTTAACAAGGATAATATTTTGTCACTTGTGATAATTATATGATATTTAAATCAATTGTCTGTATTTGGCCTGTTTGTTTTATTTATGGACACTCAATTTTTTCCAATGGCTTATATGTGTACAATTATACCAGCACCACATTACTTTATGGTTGCTTATATGGTTTGAAATAGAAAAATGCAAGTCCTTCAACTTTATTTTCCTTTTCTGACATTGTTCTATCTGTCTGAATTTCCTTTCAGTTCTATGTGAATATAATGATCACCTTTCCATTTCTGCTAAAGTGGGCTAATACCAGAGTGGAAAAAAGGTTTTTGTTCTCTAAAGCTTGTGATCATGTATTTTTATTTGAGTGTTTTTTTATCATCTCTTCCATGTGTTTCATCAACCATATGTAAAT
The DNA here is from genome assembly GCF_902686445.1 of Sciurus carolinensis. Lineage (NCBI taxonomy): Eukaryota > Metazoa > Chordata > Mammalia > Rodentia > Sciuridae > Sciurus > Sciurus carolinensis. The sequence continues at coordinate 89,423,666 of NC_062218.1, read as the reverse complement.
TTGTGCAGTCCTAAATTCTTTCTCCTAAATATAGGCTTGTATATCCAATTGTAAAATATGAAATATTGGTCCAAATATTTAGCTTGAGAATCTAATGGAATTGTTTTTTCCTGAGCAACATTGCATTGGAAGATTTCAGTATAAAAAAAACTGCAGAATATCTCCTCTTGTTGTAATGCAAGGTGCTAAGTATCAACATCTCTGAATGGTTGGTATGACAAGAACAAAGTTAACAGAATGGGATACAAATAAAATTTCTCACTTAATCATTCCTATAGTTGAGAGATAGCATTTAAAAACTTTATATCTTGGGGTTAAATATTGATAATGGATATGAAATAAAATGCTCCTTCCTTTGGGATAGATTATTCAAGTTTTTGCCAAAGGGAAAAGAATGCGATAATCTGTTTAAGAATTAAATTCTGATTTGATGATACAATTAGTGAACAATCTTCACAAATGGGCTGTTGCAATAATTTTTCTTTGTAATATAGATAATAATATTTTCTTTTTATTGCAAATATTTTGTTCCTATTCAGGGGAAAGTTTGTAAAGGCATAACTTCATGGTTAGAATCCTGAAAATGTTTAATCAGAAGTGTACACATATTTTCTTAGAATAGAAATCAATATATTAAACATAAATACACCCATTTAAATAGTTATTAGATAAAATAAGAACATTTAAATGGTTGTATAATACATGAATAGCTAATTTAATCTTTACTTGATATGTAATGAATTTACCAAATACCATTATTTTGTAGAAAAGGTATTTCATTAATGATATTCTTGTGTTAAGTTATAACATCACAGTTAGTTGAAAATTGAACTTACAAAGCATTTTTAAAAATGCACATCAATGGGCTTTAGAAATTTCTTTATCCTGAAGAATCTATTAAAGAAAAAAAAAGATTATTTCTTTTATTTTATTCCAGGTAATTAGCAGTTTAAGAGACTGAAGTCAAAGTAGGTAAAAAGAAGATGGAAGTTGGCTTACATATTACAGAGAAAAATATACAATTTGAGAGTATATGATGGAGAAATCACAAAATGATGACTTAAAAGATTATGTTTTTGTTTTTTTACTGACACAGATAAGATATAATTAAAAATAGTCTTATATCCAGAAACTGGGATAAGATTATTCTATTATTCAAATACTATTATCTATAGCTGATATTATAAGTAATTTTCTTCCAAAGTTTTATTGCAAAAATTATTATTTCACAATTTACTAATTTATTATATTACATTGTAGTTTAAACATTACAATTCATTTTCTGTAGGTATTGTTTATAATTGAAATGTCTAGTGCTAGTTTTTGGTCTGAAAATGATGTTAAGCATGACCTGATCCTTTTTCTTGAGAAAACAAGGGAGAATGGAATAAACCTATTCATGAAATATATATGCCCAATAATTTATGTTTTCTCTCAAATGTTTAAATAAAAAATTTTATTATATTTAATAATAAAGGAAAAGTTGCAAAGTGAATAATTATAAAAGACAAAAATTCAATTTGACCCATCTTTTTTTATTAAAACACAAATTTTCTGTAGGATTTATAAAATTTTTACCCACAGGGAATGGAAAAGTTGAGAAACACTTGAAATAGAGGTGTCTATTCAATCATCAGAGCATACTGTTTCTTAGCTATACTAGGTGAATGCCAAGATGGATAATTGGTATTGTCTGCAACTAATAGCCTATATCCACTGAAAATTTCCTGTACACAACAATATAAATCTATTTCTGTATTCAGAGACTCTTAGTTAATTTTGATTGTATACATAATTGTTACTCCAGCTGTAGCTACAGATAAGATCAAACCAGGAAAGAAATGGAGTATCACTGAATATTTGCAATCTTAACAGAAGCCTTCCTTGTCAAAAAGTTTGATAGAAAAATTTTAGGAAAAGACGGCACAATACGAAAAAAGCATACATGCGTCAGTCAACAAACAGCAGAATTAACCCCTATCCGAGATTTGCCTTTTTCACTTGATCCACTGTTTGACTACAGTATTTTAAAGCTGAAATAGGACATTAAAGAAATCTGGTTTTATAATAATCCAGGAATCTAAAATGTAGTTTGCGAAGCACTTAAGAATTAGTCTGGAAGAATCCACTTAAACTTTGGGAGCGTGAGGAATTTACAGAATGTCTTTAGAATAATTGAACAACCATTTCATGGGTCAGTCTTTTGACTATCCTCAGACCCAGTCACACAATTCCTATCTCTTGCTTTAAGGCATTAATATTTGCATTACAAATGTATTATTTAAAATGTATTTTGTAAATATTTTCTCAGCTAGAAAAAATATATATATCAGTGAAATTTGGGCTGTTTTAGAGAATTATGTTTTAGCATGTCTTACTGCCCAAAGGAAGTCTTCCTCTGTGGGTTTTAAATGGATTCTGTCTCATTCCCCCAAATTTGTGCTTTCTCTGAGATTCTAGACAAGTATGTTCCCTGATGACATTTTATGATCTACTAATTCTATGAATTTCAGGTAGCAGTGCTAAATTAAGTTCTTAAAAACTATAAGGATTGATAAATTTATGTATAATTCCCAGACTAATTTAGAAATAATGTATATCCCTTTATTATATGAACTTGTCCACTTATGAGTAGAGTGCATATTTCCAATCATGAGTGTCTCCTTTTTTTGTCTTTAACTGAAGTTTTATGATACTGTAAATAATATCATGTGCATATATATCCTTGGCAATTAGTAATTTACATTGATATTTGAAATGGAATTTTAACTATTCCTTTTACTACTTTGTTTCTAATGTAGATGTTTCTATTTAATTATTTATATGAATCACATTGTTTATAGTTTGAAATTTTCTTGGATTTTGGTTTATTTAGTGGTAGCTTGGTCAGTGAATAATGAAAATTTGATTTCCTTTTATTTCAATCCATAAATAGCTCCTTTGTTTATCCTTTTTCATTTACTAATGATGATTCTTGGTTAAATATTGAATAGATATATCAGCAAATAAAATTTTCCTTTTAATTTATTTAATGAAACTCAGTCTGTTTCACCATTAAGTATGATACTTATATATATTTTTGAAAATAGTTGTTACCTGTTTAAGAAGTTCCTTTTGTTTTAGTGTTTAGACATATTTTTTCAAAATAAAGCATTTAAGAGTTTTTGACATATTTTGTGGGTTTTATATAATTTGCTCCCATATTAACTCACAAATTCAGATTTTCCACTTTATTTATGCAATTATGAAATCAGTTCCAGTTGGTCATGATAATTTTCCTTTTCAACAATGGTGACAGCATGACCAGGTAAGATGACTTTATACCCTTGAACCTGAAATGATTTTTCATGCAGATGAAATAGGAAAAAAAAAATTGGAAACAAAGAAATAACCAAAGCTGAATCAAAAGAAGTGGGAAAATCTGAACAGGCCTATACTAATTAAAGGAACTAAATAAAGAATTCTCAATAGATTCTCCTTACAAAGAAAGTCCCATGACCTGATAACTTCGCCAATTGGTGCATTATATCAAACCATAAAGGAGAATTATCATCAGCTATACTCAAATTCTTCCAAAACATAAAATAGGAGGGGAGATTTCAGTACACTTTCAGTAAGGCAGTATTACCTTGATTCCAATGATTCTACAAAAAAGATAATTGAGCTCAATATCTCTTACAGAGGCAAGAGTCTTCAATGCAATTATAGCAAACAAAATTCAATAACACATCACTCTGGAAAGCAGTGTGGAAAATCCTCAGAAAACTTGGAATGGATCCACCTTTTGACCCAATTATCCCACTCCTCTGTTTATACCCAAAGAACTTAAAATTAGCATACTACAGTAGTCACATCAGTGTTTATAGTGGCTCAATTCACAATTCCTAGATTGTAGAATCAACCTAGATGCCCTTCAATAGATGAATGGATAAAGAAACTGTGGTACATATACACAATTGAATATTATTCAACCATAAAGAAGAATAATATTATGGCATTTGCAAACAAATGGATGGAATTGGAGAATATCATGCTAAGTGAAATAAGCCAATCCCAAAAAACCAAAGACTGAATGTTTACCATGATAAGTGGATGATGATATATAATGGGGGTGGGGGGGTGGGGGGGTGAGAGAAGAATGGAGGAACTTTAGATTATGTAGAGGGAAATGAGAGGCGGGGTATGAAAAATGGTGGAATGAGACAGACATCATTACCCTATGTACATGTATGATTGCACCAATGGTATGAATCCACATTGTGTACAACCATAGAAACGAAATGATGTACCCCATTTGTGTACAAGGAATCAAAATACAGTCTGTAAAAAAACTTTTTAAAAAATCTATTAAAAAAGAAAGTAAAAAAAAAAAATCTATACAGCAAAATCTAATGATGAGGGACCATATGTTATTGAATGCCATTTTTTCCTCTTTGTACTAATGGAAATTCCCACATTGAACATGAAACTCTATCACAATAATGATTATTTACAAAAGAATAAAATTGATGAATATCTCATTTACTAATCCACATGGCATCAAATACTTTGCACTGGGTTACCTTCTTTTCCTAAACTGTCAATCTTATTCAAGGCAATTTAGTTCTACTTAGTTTCAACTTTGCTTAATAGTGAATTTTAACTCTCAAAAAAAAAAAAAAGAATTACACATCTTGAACAAGTGTGATTTATATCATGAATGCAAAGGTGATTCAAAGTAAGAAAGTTAACCAAAGTGATAATAATACGAAATCATATATCTCAATAAACGCAGAAAAACAATTTGACAAAATTTGACATCACTTTATGATGACAGCACTTAATAAACCAGGAAAAGAATGTACCTTCCTCAACATGAGAGAGGATCTTTATTAAAAAACCCCAACTAACTTCATACTCAGTGAAAGTTTAAGAGCATCCCCTTAAGACCGGGGGGCGGGGGTGGGGGGAGACAATGAGACAATGACTATGTTCACCTGCTATTACACTTTGGACTAGAATTGAAGTGATTTTAGTGATTTTGTTTTCCCTAATTAGTAGTTTTTTTTTCTTTCCCCATGATGGATCAGGGAACCAGGATCCCTCCACTTTGTGCTCACGCCTTCCACTGAGCTCTCCTCTTAATTAAAAGCATGACTTAGATATGCATGTAACTTTCACTCACAACCTTCCTGAGAACTAGCTACAGGGCCCTACCTACCTTCCAGGGGGTTGGGAATAGATGTGGGTTTGAAAAATATAAGTCCTTGAATGGACAGTAACTTCTCAGCAGCCACTCTATAAAGAAACTGGAGAATAGAGACTATCAGTTATCTCTACTAAATGACTTTCTGTAATTGCTGAGGCTACTTAGTTTAGCATCACATTCATTCCTACCTTAATCCCTCTTTCAAACAGAACATAACATAATTTCAATGTCACTCCCAGACACTATTTATAACCACAATTTGCTTTGGTACTGTATTGATAGCACTTTGTGAGGTTTTCAATGCCAGAGCTAGGGCAAAATCATTAAAAACATAATAAATAGCTTTAGCTAATATTATATGCAGTTGATCTTGATAAAAACAACATATTTGGTTATTGAGTGACATAATCCACTTATATGTCACTCATTTTATACAAATTGCTAGGTTATCCTCAGTGTTTATAAGTCTTCATTAGCCTCAAATTCAAAAACTGTTAAGATTTTTTATACAAAAAAAATCAATGTCTATTTCTTATAAACTGAAGTTCTGAATGAGTAGAATCATTTTGTATCATTTCAATTGCTTTCCTTGTCATAACAGACCAGGAAGATGGACTATGTATATTTGCATATAGATGAACTAAATAATTTCAGACATCTTTATGATTCTATTGTGAAGACAGGTGAAAGTAAAGCAGTTATATTCTGACAAATTTGTCTTTGAGGATTTGAGACAAACTGTTATAATATTTTTTAAATAGTGTTTTTCAAGCCTTCAACACAATTGCCTGACCACAGGCCTATCAACAACAAGTGAACTGGAAAACACAGATTTTGAGGAAATTTATAAGGATGAATTTTGCTCTTTTTACTTTCCTGGGAAAAAATTTTGGTTGAGTAATATACAACAGAAATTGTGATCTATTTAAGATTTTAGTCTTGAATTACTAGTTTTATCTAATTATAAGAGCAAATCACTTTCATAAAATGGAACATGAAGAATTAAAAAAAAAGTTATCTTAATAATTATAACCCTAAGTCCTCCTATGTTTAATTATTTAATATGTTTTATAAAATGAGGAACTAGATGATTCACTTCTCAAGAAAGAAGATGGTAAATAGGATAGGAAGAAAATCAATGAGATACTTAAATAACCACTTTATATTTAAACAGTCACTAACGACAAAGTGAAATGGAAATTCCCTAGTCACTTTTATAAACTGAAGTTATTGAAAATGTTTTGGAGGTAAATAAATTTATGATATCTGTTATGGTTTGGATGTGAGGCATCATTCAAAAGCTCATGTGTAACACAATGCAAGAAGGTTTAGAGGAGAAATGATTGAGTTATCAGAATTAATCTCCTAATTGGATTAAGTAAATGGTAACTGGAGGCAGGTGGGGTATAACTGGAGGAGGTGGGCATTGGGGGCATGACTTTGAGATAAATATTTTATATTTGGCAAGTGCAGTCTCTCTCTCTCATTCTCCTCCTGATCATCATGTGAGCTGCTTCCCTCTGTCATGCTCTTCTGCCATGTTGTTCTGTCTCACCTTGAGTCCTGAGGAATAATGCCAGCTGTCCATGGACTGAGGCCTCTGAAACTGTGAGCTCCCAAATAAACTTTTCCTCCTCTATAATTGTTCTTGTCAGGTCTTTTGATCACAGCAGCAAAAACAACTGACTAAAATAATATTGCAAATAATGTCACTTGATTCTGTTTTGCTTCTCTAAACTTCCTCTACATAATTATATCAATAGTTCATATAGAAGAGGGGAGATATTGATGAAAGCCTATAGTTGTCAATGAAGTTATCATAAAGAAGGTAAAAAAATACACAGGTTCAATTTGCAGTGAAAATGGAAATTCTGTAGATTTCACTTTTTCAAAAATATAGATGGAGGATTACTAAGCATGTATTGAAATATTATTTTCAGTTGGAATTGTATTATTGAGAATGGGGTAGAGCTCTGGAAAGGCTGGAAGGTAGTTTGAGATCTGCAGGATTGTATCTGGTACTAAATTTTTTTTTTGCATTTTAATTTTTACTGGACACTAATATATACATTAATTGCATAAAGACTTGAAGTACAGGTATTTTATGGTCACATAAGAAATAGGCAATATTTACATTAATATGTATGGCTTCCTAATAGTCTTTTATTTTTTTCCATTTACAAAATTGAAATCAAGCATAGACATGCATGTGTATCTGTGTGTGTGTAAATAACTGTGGAAATTTTCACATATATCCAAATCTGAAATCACCAACTTTCTTTTAAAGTCAATTACCTGATAGCATCATATATTACTGATCAATTTTCTCAGAGTTGGGAACAATACATAGCTTTGTTTCCCTTTCTATTTATCTGTTCCTGGCCTCCATTCCTTTCCCTCTGCCTCCCTTCCTCCCTTCTTGTCTTTCTCCTAACCTCTCTTCTTTCCTTTGCTATATCTTTCCTTTCCCTTCCTCTCCCTTTCATTATTTCTTTTTTCCATCCTTCTTTTCTTCCTGCCATTCTACAAATGTTGAAGGATAATATATACATACATAGACAAATAGAGATGTCTGTGTATGTGTGTGTAGGGGTGTGTGTGTGTGTGTGTGTATAAACTTGGATATTCTTTGGATAATAATTGCTAGTAAAACACCCTACACTAGGGAAGAACTAAAGAAACAGCAGAAGGACAGTGGCACATATGAATTGGAGGGACCAGCTCCACAGTTAGGGACAAAAGTCTAGATAAGCCACAGCAAGGGCCAAATTTTATTTTGGTTCTCCTTTCTCATTCCCCTCCCTGAATCTCTTGTATATTTTCCCTCCTTGTTCAATTAGTTTACCTGTTGAATAGTGATTTCTGTAGGGTCATTTTACTAAGACTTATAATAATTTTCATATGTAAATAAATTTCTCTTTCATGGTCTCCCTTTGTTTAATTTCTCCTACATATTAAGTTAGTTACAAGTCTCTGATCGCAAAAGACACACTTTCTTCTTGGATCCTCCCCTTCCATTACTCCAGTGTTTGTTATACAATTTGCATTTATTTGAAAATAAATTGCTTATGTAGTTTTGCTAACTTATGGCAAGTCATCATCATAAGTGCAGACTTATGCTTTGTTCATTTATTTATTCAGTATGGAGGTATCAGAACACAGGGCAAATGCATTTGAAATTTCTAAGTAAAATGCATGTATTTTTCAGGTAGAAAGCTGCTGTTTTCTTTCCATTTTTATTATACCTGTTTTATGTCAAAGGTAAATCTTCAAGGATGTGACATTCTTTTAGATGATTCTTCCTTACAGTCTAATTTGCTTCACTAAATGGTAAAAACCTTGATTCAGATATTTAGAGTGACAAAGTAGAGTATACATTTCTTGTTCCCACTTCTACATGTGTGTGTTGAGAAGAAAAAACGTCTCTCAATTTACTTTGGGTTGTATCAAAATCTCCTTTCATATGCTTGGAAGAATAAACATTTTTTACAAGTATATCATAATAATCATTACACATTTTCAGACTGTTAGAAAAATACCAGCTATGAATAATCTGATAGTTGTTAACAGAAATGAGGCTTTAAAGAGTGGACATTCTGTTTTACTTTCTAACACATAATGCCACTTTATTTCCTAAATTCACACTACTATTTACTAAACCAGATTTGCTAACATTTATTTTCTCAGTACTACCTCTTTTGCATAGTTCCCACCTTTGCTTCTTTATTAAATAAAAAGTGTTAGGACCCTACTGCATGAAGTGCACTTTTGGGTGTTTAGAATACAAAAAGAAATAAAAAGATGAATAAGAGTAAGAATAAAAATTCAGCTATAAACTATACTATTTCTTAAGTTTCTTTTTCCCATCTATTCTTGATTTTTTTGACTAACTTCTACTTAAAAAAAAAAAATCCACGTTGCATCTGGAATTTTTGTCAAATCCTTGACAGGTAAAGGTTATTTGCAGAATAAATTTCAAGTTTCTTTTTCTTCCTTTTTTTTTTTTTTTTTTTTTTCATTGCCGAGTATCAAATCCAGGACTTCATACATACTGCACAAGTACTCTTCAACTGACATACCCCAATCCTAAATTTCACCTTTCTAGGCATGCTTATAACAGGCCTGGAGGGCAGAGACCTTCCTTCTGTCTTCATTTTTTCCCTACTTTTTACACTTTAGAATTTCCATGCTAGAATAAAAGAATACTTGTATTTTCCCAATTGATTTTATTTTGTTCCCTGTCTCCCAGACACTCACTCTTTGTGTGTATATACACCATCAAATATTATTCAACCATAAAAATAATGAAATCCTCTCATTTGCGAGAATATGGGTAGGACTGGAGGATATTACATTCAATGAAATAAGGCACATGAGTAGAGAAATACCCCATGTTCTCACTCTTGCATAAACTATAAAAGTTGATATCGTGGAATAGTAGAATAATTATTACTAATAGATATGAAAGAAAGGTAGGGGAAGAATGCAAGGAGCTTGTATAAAGCATACCAAAATCCAATTAGATGAGAGGAATTAATTTTCTATAGCACAGTAGGGTAACTATAGTTTGTAAGAACTTGTTATATATATTTTTGAGAAAAGAGTTGTTTGACATTTCCCAACACAAAGAAATGGTAGGTGTTAGGGGAGAGAAAAAGTTAATTACTTTGGTTTGATCATCATGCATGTAGTGAATTTTCACACAGTAGCCTATAAATATGTATTATTCTTAGGTATCAATTATTTTTTTCCAAATACAACTAGGCTGAACAAAAAATATTGATATTATTCTCCCATGAGTTCAGAATATTTCTCCAGACGTTTGTTTTCCTGTATTCTCATAGCACTTCATGCCTGCCTCATTGGTGTTTCTGCCTCCCTCTCCATACTGAAGCTCCTTGAGAACTGGACCATTATTTCCTTATGTTTCACCCCAGTCCTCCAGCTTGGATGCTCCATGTTTGAAATGGGGCAGATATTACATGCCTGATGTTCTGTATCAAAACTACTCAGTTTTGCTATAGTGGTGTCTGAGTAGCCATACACATTGAGTAAATAAATGACCATCTTTCTACACCAATGAAGATTTCTTTACTGCACCAGGCACCAGGCATTTGAAAAGGGAACTGACACTGCCTCTAATGTATTGTTAATAATATAATGTCAAGTAAATGTGTGTGGAATGAGTAAATGAGTGAATAAACCTATGAATTTTTTTTTGTGCTTTGATTCTAAATGGGTAAAATATCTAGCAATCCATTCCCACTGGAAAGAGTCTTGTACTATGACACTATACTCCACTACATGCTGGTCTCTTGTCCTGGGATCCAAAGACATATTTGGAGCGCTTTCACTTGTTAATTAGTTTCTTAGTATATACTTCCTGTATGACAGTGTTCTCCTCCATATACCCTGTTTATCTGTAGATCATCCACTCATTTGCTATAATGTCTCATTATTCCCAACATTCTGCATTGATAATAATTAGTAATAATGACTACATTTTTTTCTGTTCCAAGATTGATAAAGCAAAGATAAAACAAACATGGTCCCTCCCCAACCCCAAGAATTAACATTAGGCACAAAGAATGGAAACACATATCCCCATTGGCTTAAACAATCAAGGAGTTTGTTTTTCTCAGATATTAATAACAGGCTAGGGCTTCCTGCAGTTCAATGATGCATTGGAAACTCAAATTCTTCATATATTCTGTTTCACTATCCATAGTCCTTATGTCACAAGATAGCTATTGACAATTTATGCATCATATCCACATCCCAGACGAGACAAGAATGAAGACAAAAGATTAAAATATTTGTTCATTTCCACTCCACTCACGTTTCAGGTGTGAAACTGCACAACAAGACCATTTCTAACTAAAAGGCAGATTCAAATACAACAGTAGCACTGTCCCAACTTCTGAGACAGAAGACAACAAGAATACTAAGTGTAAGTACCTATAGTATATGCCCACTCATACTACCTCTGTATAATGCTGTGCAAGGCTGAATGCTTTTAATTTTATAATCCCCAACTTCAACCAATTGTCAGCATTTTCTTAAATGTCATGAAATTTAATGTAAATTAGGACTAATTTGTGTGTAAATTATCATTGCGTTTATCTAGTTCTTCCTCTGTTTATCATCTTCACTAAAAATCTCTTACTGTTGAAACAATTTTCTGGTATTGTATCTAAATATTAGTACATTTTTGTCATAGAATTCCTCATGGAAATAGTATATTATATATAATGCTTGATACTGAAGAACAATTTATATTTGTTCTTCAGTTCTGAAGAAAATTTATATTTTCAAAGTATTTTTAAATTACACATCTATTAATCTTATTTGAATATTATATTGAAGCACATTCCTTTCATTATGGATAAAAAGCTTTTACTAGAGAACTACAGTAATTGAATATTATAGTTAAGATGATGAAATATTTTACATTCACTTTTTCCATAATAAAATCTCTATGCACTTATATCTAAAAATTCAAACCTGAAGAAAATAACTAGGTTGTAATTCCACATTTCTTTAATATATTGTATTAGAACTGTCACTAATGAATTGGGTACTTTGGGATAATAATCATTGCTAATTGTTCATATTTCAAAATAATGGAGAAACAGTGATGAAATACAATCATCACACAAGTTTCTATTAAAAAATAATATGACTGGGATGAAGAAGATAAAGGTCAAAGTAAAATTCTGTTCTCCTTTAGTACTAGGACACCATCTTAGGTAGTCTCTGCAGAGATATTTTAAGATTTCTGCCAAAGCTTTTAGTTTTATTCTGTAGAGATGCAAGAATAATTTAAAATTTAGAAAGGACTTCTAAGAGAAAGAATGATATATAAATGTAAAGTACTATTTTACTTTTAAGAAAGTCATCAAGAATATGTGAGATTTGTATTAAAAATCTCATTCACAATTTATGTTAAATTCATTTAACTAGTAAAAAAGGTGTTTTCAAATTGTTTCTTGTAACAAAAGATAATATTATTTATTGTTTGATCTGTTTAAACCTGTAATTCTGAGAATAACAAATGTTGATATATAATACATTGAGTTCACCCACTTTCAGTGATAAGATTAAATTTTTAAAAATCCATCCCTTTGAAAATCTCCCCTGTATTGTTCTATTCAGTTTAACTTTTATTGTAAGGTTACTCAAGACTTTCCAAAATCCAAGCTTTTGTCTGAATGGAAAAAAATAATTTCTCCAAATAAGTTCTCAGATTATTTCTTTAGTTGTACTCAACTTTGACGTTAATAAGATAATAAAAATTGAGTAAGACTTACTGAACTTCAAATAAACTTCTACCTCTTTTAAATCTCTTCTTTTTTTGGTGTATACTAATTATACAAATAGTGAGTTCATTGTGGCATATTCATACATGCATATAACATATTTTGATACATTTTAAATCCAAGGACACTTACAGAAAATTTCTACCAATAGACTTCCCATATTCATTCCACCAGGTTCCCCTTATGTCAGCATGTTTCAAAACCATTGCATGATTATAGAAACTGAGAAAACACATAAAAAGTTATATAATTCTATTATCTAAAGACATGGGGTTTCTCCAGTATAATATTAAAGCGTTTTTATATTCAGGATCAATTTCCTAAATTCACAAAAGGTATAATTTTTGTCCTCTCGCTGTCAGTCTGTGACAGTTGCTGTCTTTCTCTTTAATAACCTTTACACTTCTGATGAGAACAATTGGTTCTTTGAAGAATATACCTTAATTTGGTCTTGTGAGATGGTTTCTCATGATTACATTAATGGTATGCATTCTTTGGTCACAACACATAAGTGAGGTGCCTTTCTCATTGCCTCATATCAGCAGGTACATGATATAAATATATCATATTTCTGACAGTGTTAACCTTGATCAACTGCTTAAGGTAGTATCTGACAGATATTACAGTATGAAATTATGATTTTGACCTTTATTCTTAAAAATGGCTTGGGAAATATATTTTAAGACAGTACTAGTATCCCTTTTTATTCTTACCCATTAGATTTAACATCCTTCAATGAATCTTGGCTGAATTAATTATGATTATTATTTTCTAATGATTACTTTTTATTTCCTTCATATAATTCTTTGGAAGGAAAAGCCATTTTTTTGCATCTATTTATACATATGGGAGGTTATATTTTATCAGTATGGATTCATGGATTTATATTTTCTTCTTCAGTATATATTCCATTATTACTGAGTTTCTTGGTAACATCTTACCTGATTTGGCATTTTGAAACTCATTCATGTTGGTTTCTGTGTCCTTTTCATATGCTCTTCTCCAGATCTGAGTATGGTTCTTGTTTTCTAGTATCACAAAGTACTCTGGGAATGAGATTGATCATATTACATTACGTACATGTGTGAATATGTCATAATGAATCACACTATTATGTATAATTATAATTCACCAATAAAAATCATTTAAAAAGACTATTGGGAAAAATAGATTCTCCAGAATCTCTTATGTTTCTTTTTTTGAGCACAGTAACCAATTACTTCTCCAAGTTTCTTTTTTTAATTCATGAATAGTATTGATTAACCAACATCTAGGTCCTTGGTTTGACCATTGTTATTTGGGAATCTGTTTTTAAGTCCTTTCAGTGAAATGAACTTGAAAATTATAAGTATATATAGCAATACATGTATTCACAATTATCTGCATTTATTTCTTATTCTGTCTACTTATACATTTATTTTAAAACCACAAACACATATGGTATTTTCATTGAATTCAATATAATAAGATTAACCATGGTCTTTCTTCTTCCCTTATTTTTTCACTGTTTCTCTAACAATTCATACCTCAATGTCATCATCTAAGATGTATTCACTTATTTATTCAAAACTTGTATGTACTTTAGAGTTTCAGAATTATAATCTTAACCCCAGTGAGCTATGAATTTGTAAATTCTTCAACCACTTTTAATAGCAGGTTTTTTCAGGTTAATAGAGTTTGATTTTGGTATAATACTTCAGAATAATTTCAAATCACTCAGTGCATAGGGAAATAAAATATTTATATTGTTGTTTCTTTGTTTTTGCTGTTTTAAAATAATTTATTTTAAGGGATATAGTTTAATGTAAAGTTAATTGTAGTCTTATGCATTACATATTTTGATATAAGTGTAATCTCTTCCTGTAGATTTTCCAGTAGAGAGAGAAAAAGAACCTTAGGTATATCATCATATGATTATTCTGCACATTCCAATTTAACTACTAAGCTGGAGTAGAAATGCCCTTGAATTTCAGTAAACTGTCATACTCACGACATGGAAAAGATTGGACAAATGAATGCATCTTTAGACACTTGAGCATAATGGAATATAAATATATAAATCATTGCCATTATTATAATTGTGCTACTACACCATGTTGAGTAACTTTAGTGAATTAGCATTACATTTGAAGTGCTACTATAGAAATTGTGGGAGTAATCTATTACATTTTTATATAACAAAAAAATGGAAGGAATGAGCAACATTAAATTAAAAATGCAGTGAATGTGTACATCTAAGTAATATAGAGTAATAGTCAGATAGATGCTGACATTTATTGATTATCTTTTTGCTCATTTTGCTCCTGAAAGGTCAATATTACATTGGCTTCTAAAAAAGAAGAGTTGTTGGTACTATTCTAGGCAAGATAAAGATAAGTGAAAATTCTCATTCTGATGTTGTCTGTAAAAACATGCTAATCTTATCCTCTTATAATACAGTGGCATGAAAATCTAGTTTCCAGTCATGTTTGTATTTAGTGGAAATTGAGGTTCCCTTATAGGCAAGAGTGTGTGACAAAATAAGATTGAAATGGGAGAAAAGTACTGCTTCTCAAATATAAGCAAACTGAGAAGGCAGAAATTTAGGGACCAAATGTACAGTAAAACACAATCATTTTTTCTACTAATCTTTTGCTCTAATGTTATCATAATCCACTTTTTTTCACAATTGCCAATCCTACCCTTAACAGTGATTAAAAACTATAAAAGACAAAGTAAGAGTTGCATATCATCCAACTGTGAGACAAAAAAAATCCTCCAAAATCTCAAATACTGAGGGAAATACGTTAAAAATTTCAATCAATCAACTAAATTTTAGTTCCAATCAATCAAGTGGAGAGATATAGAAATAATTTCTTCTCTGAACCAAAATATCACATGAGGTATAATATTAGCCCTAAAAAATTTAATTAATGTCCTTAAGGAAATTACTATTCAGAAATGAAAACCTTCCCAAATAATTAAAAATACACATTTTGTTACTTAATTTTATTAATGTTTATAATTTCAAATTGTAAATCATTCTAAAAAAATGCTTATTTAAATATATTTCTAATTCCCCAAAGTAGAATATAAAATACAATCTCGACATTATCATTCCTTATTTATTTTAAAATGTTTATTAAATGTATAACTTGTGGCAGCAATTTTCTGAATGGGAGATGGTTGCCGGGACATTTTTCCACCTCTGAAGAGGAGTTCACACCACCCCTTCCAGGGGTTACAGGGAAGCCACAGTCTGTGGAGGAGCTTGCTCAGTAGAGGAAAGACCTTTGCCTCCTGCCTTAGTCTGGCAGTAGGGTGACTTTAGCACAGACTGTGTCATGAGAGTTGGTCAGTTTTAGCAGACAATTCCAGAGGGTTTGGGAGGCTACAACCAGAGAGACATCACCCACCCAAAAGTGCAATGTGACTTTGTGAAGATAAAAGATTTGTGACTTACAGAGGGTGTGCAGAAATGACCAAAGCCAAGAGGATCACAGGTAAGTTAAGAGGGCTGGAGAAGGGCAAGCAGGGCATATGGAGGTAAAAACAAACGGGATGATAATGAAGTAGGTTTACCTGGGATCAGAAAAAGGAAAAAAAAAAATATTTAGGCAAGCCCTATATCACTGATCTACAACCCCAGCAAGATTAACTGACCCTCTCTTAAAGGAAGGCTGAAAGATGCACAAGAGGATTGAGTAATTTGCAAATGTCATGTGAGTAGGAAGTGGTTAAAATAGAATTCAAACTCAGGTAGTCTGCCTCTAATCTTTTGTCGTTTCAATTATGACAAAGTAACTCAAATATTTAATCGGATATTACTCTTTTCTTTCTTTAAAAAGAAATGGCTTTAACTTAGTGTCGTTTCCACTATCAGAACAGTTAAAATGTTCAGTTGTATTGTTCTGGACATTGTATAGGATTGTTTAATAACTATAAACACTGTTAGGTTAAGATTCCCCCTCCAAAATAATTTTGATGAGATAAATGTAGATATGTATTAATGATAATATATTTCATTTCCCCTACGTTCCTCTTCCTTCTTTCCTCTTTCCCTCCTACTTCTTTCCCTCTCTCCTGGTCCCTTTCCTCCCTCCTCCATTTCATTTTTCTTTGTTTCAGTTTTTGTTTCTGTTTTTTTAGATAAGCTTCATTTTTGCATTTAACTCTCTTTGGGATATTATGCAAAACATATTGGTATGGAAAAAACATCAGTGATATATTTATTAATTCAACTTATTAAATCAGATACCTCCACGAAAGTGTTACTCTGTGTGTGTGTGTGTGTGTGTGTGTGTGTGTGTAGGAAAAAGAGAGAGAGAGAGAGATTTAAGATTCCTAATGGTTTGTCAATAAACTCTCAAAGGCAAAAACTAGAACTGAAAACTGCTTCAGTTTGAAAAATGAAATTTGAAGTGTTTTTTAAGTTCTACATTGAATTCACAATGATAATTCTTTCTGTAACATTGACCATAATTCTCACGTATTTTTTTTATTTATCTAAAAATCAACTTAAATTAGTTTCTCTTTTGATTTTTTTGCATCTTCCATTTGTGTGTGTGTGTGTGTGTGTGTGTGTGTGTGTGATGGCACTTAAAATGGATGGATTAAATCTCTTCGAAGGATTAATATACACAACGTGACTATCCAAATGCCAAGTCAGTTTGCAGTTTATGATGTTTGAATTACTGAATTCCTAATTTTTAATTAAGAGGCCAAGCATCTATTCTCTGCTTAGTTCATTCATTTGTATTTGCAGCCAAGCTCATACCAAAGTCTTTGTCAATATTTTTTTTTTTTACTAATGATCCAGGAAACTCTATAAAATGAACTGTAATACAATTTTACATAAAAATTCACACTTAAAATACAATTTCTTCATCTCTTCTTGTTGTAGACTAAATATTACCTAAATATTTCCTACCTGATTGATTCTTCCCTACTTAGGTGCAAACAAGGACATGGGGAAAAAAGACCTTCTAACAGAGCTGAGACGTTTGATCCACTTCAAGCTATGTCCTGCCTCGCCTCATGCTGTAGAAAATCAATGGCACATCAGCTTAGTAGTCACTGATCCATGAGGTAATTGCACCTTCTAATATCTTCAACATAAAGCTTCTGAAATGGGCAAAGCCAATGACCACAGGGTATAAAGGTAAAAAGCATTTTTTTTTTCAATTCTGTGACTAAATTGAGAAATAATCCTGTTTTATTTCTGAAAAATAATATTTGCCTTGTAAAGCTACTGTTAAGCACGTTTTTGTCATTTTAAGATTATTATTCTTTTAAGCAACTGGCTTTGCCATGCTACAGATTATAGTTACTGAAAAACTTGCATGTAGGTTTCTAACCTAATTAATTTAAAAAGCACTCTAGATTACAGTTTGGAGAACGGGAACTTCATTTTGTTATTAAATATGGTGGGAAATTATCCCACTGCTTTTGTTATGCTGCTTAGAGACATCTTAACTAACTAGATAAGAATTCTTCTTTAGGAAAGATACGTGGCTTAAGTAAATACTAAACAAATTGAGTATTAACACACAGGGAGAAAGTAAGATTGATGATCTGACAAAACATTAATTAAAAGAAGGAACATTGCCAAGATTTTCTTGTATAACTCAATTTCACATAATTCAAAGGCAAAATTAATTTACTGTTTCTTATTTGACAATAAAGAAAAGGCTTTGTATTGATTTTTTTTTAAGTGTGTGCACATATGACATGGTAAAGCGCTATAATCGGAAACACAGTTGTTTAACCTCTGAGGTTTGCATTTAAATTCCATAACTCCACAGAGACAGGAGAACATTTCTTTGAAATGAAATGAGTTTGCACTTATTTCTGAAGGTTTCTAGGCATCCACAAACATCAAATACCCATTTTGGTATTAATTAAAGGAAATAACCCTAAAACATTTGGCAATTTTTACTTTGAGCAGTTGCCAGTTTGCACAGTCCCAACATATGCTGAATATTTTATATACAAGTGATTTATTACAAACTTTACCAATGATGGCTGACACTGTTTCTTTAGTTTACATGCCCAAGTATCAGCAATTTTAAAAATTAAATATTATTAAGTATTATAACATGGAGTATACTTACCAATTTAATCCTGAAATGCTTCTTGAACATTGTTTCATATCATGGTCCTTTAAATGCCACTATTTACAAGTAATGATATTGTCTGTTCAAGCAATAGTGCTTTAGAAATACTTAATTATTTTGTCATGGCAGAGAAATATGAATTTTTGCTCCAAATACATAATTATATATATATAATCTTAAAATGATGGCAAAAATGAATAATCCTTAGACTTACAAATATCCATAACCAGAGACCTGTTTAGAACTGATGGCTGATTTTTCAAAAATAACAAATTCTGAGATAGTGGTTATACAGTAATCATGTTTCTTAGAAGATGTAACATCATGGTAAACTTTTGAACTTTAAATGTCCTACCCTGGGTATATTGTCCCTAGCAAGATAATATTTGAATGGAAATGAACTTAGAAAACTTAGTTAATTTGGGTCCACCAGAAATCGGAGTTGAGGCATAAATTTAGATACAATTGCTTTAATAGGAAATGCACTCCCAGGAAAGCAGAAGTAAAAAAGGAGCAAAGCAAGGAAGAAGGTGGTTAATAAATGAATAGTGTGCTGAGTAGCCACCACCACATAGAACCAAATGCAAATAGTTGTTAGCTCTTGGGAAACTGTTTTCTGAAAATGAAGTCCAAGATGAAGCAGGGGAGGAAGGAAGAGAAAGAATGGTCAACCAACTTTCCAGGTCCAAACAGATATACTTGCTCCTTCAGCATGTTAACTCCATAAGCACTTGTTTTTATTATTATTATTGTTATTGTTATTTCTATAGGATGACTTCCAACCAGGTTCTGAGAAGTCTCAAGCCTCTGCAGTCAAAATAAAGTCTGGAAACATAGCTCCATAAAGGGGTGCACGCTGGCACCTATGAGGGTTGCCCTTGTGTTGTGCCCAAGTGAAATTAGAAGAGCTGTGCAGAATTGGTCAGTAGAGCAGTTATTTACAGGTGGAGTTAAGAGACACTGAAGTATCATATTATAGGTATTTGAACCAAAACCAGATTTATTTATTACATTTAGAATTAAATTTACAAGTTAGAGTTGATTCTTTAACCTGCATGTCTATTCAAAAGTGTAGCACTAGCTATATATGACCTATAATCTGTGAACACCTTAAAGTCAAATATGCACTTCATACTTTATGTTTGGAGCTAATATTCTTTTTTACACAATAAAGGTAATTATTTGCCTTGCAGGATGGTTGCATACTGACTAACAAGATATTTCTGAAGTTATTTGAATTTTAACATTGAAATAATATTAGCTTTCCTAATAACACTATGGAACATTTAAAAATACTTTAAAAGCATATTGTTTTTCTTTTAATAAGTTTTCTTTATTTTTAGGAAAATCATAGTTTCTAAATCAAAATTGTGCTAATACATTTATTGTGTTTAGACATAATACTTACATAAATGATAAATAGTTATATTTAAAACCAAAAATAAAACTTAATTTTGAAGATAATTGTCATTTTTTGACAAAAAAAATGGGAGTAAGGAAAGGGATTAAGTAAATGAAGAACATAAATTTATTTCTTAATTTCCACATTGTTTGTCAACTAATGATATAAACTTCAGAAATGGCATCACTTAAATTAAGATTCTCGTCAAATTTCTCAATAGTGGTTCGTATATATATAGTTTATATCTTTATATATTTATATGAAGTTTATATTTTCGTTATATATATATTTGTGAAAAAAATATATATATATTCAAAAAGAACATAATTAGGGATCTTAACTGGACTTTCTTTCCCTTTATCACAAAACCTAGAAATAAAAATACATAGGCTTAATTTTCTTACTTACATTTGACTTGCCCTCTACCTATTTTCAGTTCTAGTTTTTGTGATAAAGAAATTCCAACTACAAAATGGAAGGCTGTATTCTTCATAGAATTAAAAATTTCAGATTAGGCTTATCAAAGATAGCAATGATTAAGGACTGGAGATATGTCTTGGTTGGTAGAGTGCTTGCCTTGCAAGCATCAGGGCCCTGGGTTCAATCCCCAATATTGCAAAAAAAAGATAGCAATGATTAAAATAAATTACATTATTTATTTTACTTTTCAACCTGGTAAAGTTTAATTTTTATACTGAAGATTTTAAAATGCATCTGCTTAAAAAATAATACAAAAAAAAATAAACAAACAGATTCACGATCCTGTGTTAGGAAGTTGCCAACTGCTTAGTTTACAACACGCTAAAATAATACACAGGAATCATTGATAGAGTCCAAATGAATTACCCTATTGGTTTAATCTAGGAACATAGCTAATTCAAACAAGAGTGAAGGGGATATTTTAGTTTGGGTATTATCTGACAATTAAGAAAACCATATTTTTTTAACCTCAGCCCTATTGTACTGACAGTAATAATACAAGTTCTGATGACAAATTGTCTAAATCTAAGATTGTTATTTAAAATCCACAGGCTTATTTGTTTTCATAAACTGAGTGTAAATAAATGAAATGTATTTCTGGTTCTGCTGAAAGTCTGAAATTGTAAGCATTCAAAATACGTTAAGCAGCATGAATTATAACTCATTTTATAAAGCTTATAGTGCTTAAGGGGGAAAAATGTACCTGGATTCACAGCTAACTCAAGATTTGCAATACAAAATAAGTTAACAAGGAAAACAGTGACATGAGCCCTAGGGTAATGCTACTTGCTGGAACAAAAGAATATCACATAATAATTCCAGAGAGGGACTCTGAATCTAAAAGAAAATATTTTTAAAAGAAAATAAATTACAGTAATGCTGACACCATGAAAAATTTTTCATCAGATTTGGCATATTTCATGTAACATAACAACAAATGGAAAGCAAAGATGTTCACCATTTAAATGACTTAACTGCTCTTCAATTTAAATAAAAAGAGTTTAAATATACTTGAGCATTTTCTACTAGCTCTGATTTCTTGCGATTAAAATACAACCATTGGGCATTTGTTCTTAATTACCAGCTCTACCACAGTCACATTTCTCATTAGTTGGGAAATGAATCCTATCAAACCAGTATTAGAGTCAATGATATTTAGTCCTTTGCTAGAAATGTGACTTTTTGAATTTGCCTTCAAAATATGATACCCTTGTTGAATATGTGCTTAAATTTATATTCAAGTTAATGTTATGATAAACTATTTTGCACTTCATATAGTACCAAGGACTATATTGGGTTAGTTAAAGATTTTATTTGAGTACAAAATGATGGAGTATTAGACTAGTAAATGATGCATAAAAATAAAAAAAAAAATACTACACAAGTACCCTATATAATATCTCTGCAATTTCCTCAATGACAGATTTTTCAACTATTCCATCAGCTGTAGCCAGAGATTGCTCAATGGTCTTGTTTAGAAGTTTCAATATATTATGAACTTTAAGAATAAATTATGAGTTTTAATAATTGATATTTATAACTTAGAACATATTTTATTTAGAAATACTTGTGATAATCAAATTCATTATTTTAGAAACATTCATCAGGGTGATAATGGTAGAATATAATATATTTAATTTATCATTCAGTATTTCACTTAAATAAAACACTTATTAATGTTTTGTACAGCCTTTATTCTGGTGAAGAATTTGTATTAAAGTACTGATGATTACATGTAAATTATGCATTATTAAATTATGATATGATTAAAATATATCTTGAAAATAGTGAAAGTATTTGTAAGTAAAATATTCAAATTACCTTTTGTATAGTTGTTCAATTAAATAATAATACTTTTAGACTTTCCTTACCTTTCTTTTTTCTTTTTTCTTTTCTTTCTTTTTTTTTTTTTTTCTTTTTTGGTACTAGGAATTGAACTCAGAGATACTTAACCACTGAGCCACATCCTTGACCTTTTTCATTTTTTTATTTTTTTAAATTTTTTTATTTAGAGACAGGGTCTTGCTGGATTACTTAGAACTTTCCTAAGTTGCTGAGGCTGGCTTTGAACTTGTGATCCTCCTGTCTCAGCCTCCCGAGCTGCTGGAATTACAGGTGTGTGCCACTGCATCTGGGGACTTTCCTTATTTTTAATGACCTTGACTTTGATGAGTACTGGTCAGGTTGTACGTAGTATTTCTGTGTGGGTCTTTCTGATTTTTTCCTCATGGTTAGACAGGTGGATTTCTATCTGAGGCATATGAGGAGGGCAGATGTCAGGGACTATGCAGGGTATTAAATTCAAGGAACAATACTTGCAGAAAACTGAGTCTTGAAAGCCATACACACTCAAAGTAAGAGTAAAATTCAACCAAATCATGAATCGCAGTGAGAAACCAAAAGAAACTATTTTCTTGACATCAGGACTGAGGGGAAAAAAAAAAAAAAAAAACTCCCTTGAAGAAACATTACAAGTTGTTCTCAGGTAGGTTTTTAGCTCACATTACAATTTTTTTTTTTTTCCTACAATGTTTGTGAAACCAAATCTGTATTAAAATTTTTCCGGTGTGTTAGTTTTTCAATTACCGAGTACAGGCAATCTATAGAAACCTTCCACACCATCTTTAAACAAGGCCAACAGAAAACGGTTCTAAGAGGCTGAATTTGCATGATAAAAACAAAATAAAATTCTAAAATACACAAGGATAACAGCACCATGAGCGAGTCAGCAGAATGAAAGACTGGCTGAATCAAATGTGTAAAGAGATCTCATGTCTAAATTAAAAAGCACAAAGCCCAAAATAAGTTTGTTGAATATGGCTAAAATAGAAAGGGGAAAAGAACAAGGAACAATTCAAGTTACAAAGGAATGAAGAGAAAAGTTTGTGGCAGATCAATATTCCTGCTAAGAACAGTCAGAAAAGCTAAGTAAAATCCAAAACGTGTCTGTTTAATGGAAATAGAAAGCTATAGAAAAATATGGAACTAGAGAATTAATATTGTAGGAGAGAGGAAAACAGCAGAGACAATCAAATGGTCTCTAGGTTTTTGTTCCTGGGGTCATTTGCCAGTTTTCATCCAAGAAAATCAATACCTAAGTAGAATGGATTATGAATCCAAAAAGAAAACCCATTTTCATATGAAAATTCACTGCTATATATATATATATATGCAAAAAAAGGATTATTTTAGAAAATTAGCTGTCTATATGTTGAAGCACTATGAGAGTACTTTCTCACAAAATATATAGAAGTTAAACCAAAGTACAGGAAATAATAAAGGTAAAGCAATGATAGGAAAAGTTAAGGATAGGAAAATTTAGTAGAGGAAAATATCTTTATGGCCACTTTTAAGTGCTAGCTGCTTTAAAGTTTCACTCCCCTTCTGACCCCTACACCTCAATTTTGGACGAGTTGGTAATAAAGCCTGGTGCTGTCCTCTCTGATTATAGATGAAGGGTGAAAACATTCACACTTCTACTCACCATGTCTCCAATCCTGCCTGCGCAATATCCTACTTTCCCTGTGGTCCCAAGTCCTTCTTGAAATAGCTTGGGAAGCCTCTCATCCCCTCCCCAGAAACCCTCATTATGTAGATAATGAAGTCTTTTAATCCCCCAGGGTTTGTGTTTGGTACCAGCAGTCTAAGAATCTGAGCCGAAATTTGGGTCAGGTTAATTCTGTTTCTGCTGTACTGTCACAACAATTGTTTTTAAAGCACAGACAACAAAGGAAAATAAATGCAGTGAAATCAGAATTTCTTCTAATTAAAAGACATCATAAAGAATGGAAAAGACTAGTTACATCCTAGGAAACATTTTTGCAATTTTGAGATACCTGATAAAGAAAAACTATAAATATAAATATCTTCAAAGTCTAAACTTTAAAATGTCCACACCTTTCAACTGATAAATAAGCAAAAGATTTATCTAGATATTTCATGGAAGAGAAATAATGTAAGGCCATGAAAAATGGAAAAAGAAGCCCAATTTCACCCATGATGTTGGAAATGCTAACTACAGTGACAATATGATATATATTCATACAACATTTTATATAGACAAAAATTTGACAATTACAATTGCTGTTGTGGGAATACAGTTTCCAGACCTACCTGTGGAAGTATAAACTGACAAAACATTTTGAAAATTGTATGCACATCTTATGGTCCAGATTCCCCATATGATGGACTGGTGTTTCTCATTTCTGAGGTTGTTAGTTTAATAATAACCCATGGTAAGTTATGTCCCAGTTATTCTCCGTCTTTTCACCTGTTTTTCCATGTAAAATAACTATGTTATAATTATATATTTACTTTCTTTCCTTTTTATTAAACATTTATTCCACTGGTTATAAACTTAGAAAATGGTTCAATATCACATATCCCTAGCTATAAAGTATCTTGTACAAAATATTTAAGCAATAAAAATCTGTGTTAAAGTTACCTAATGAATGAATAAATTAGCCACTTTCTTTTGTCTGAGTCTTGCTTCTTCTCTCTTACAAAGTTTACATTAATTTGTTGAAAGGATGTGAGATCTTATTGAGATAATATATGCAAAACAATACAGTGACAAAAACACTATAACATCTTTTTCTCATTAAATAGACACTAATCCTGAATGGAAACTGACAATTGGCTTGTGTTTCATTTCATGAGGATGAGTAGCGGGTTAATTTATGTAGTTCTCTTTTTATTCTGTCTCCTTGGTCAACGTTCAAAACCAGGATTACCTGTATTGCATATAATATATTAGGATCATATTTATAAATTATTTTTGTTAAAGAGAATTAGAGGAAACTATTTTAAGTAAGAATCTTTAATAAATAATATTTGAATTTGAATTACATTTATGTGATGTGCATTTTGCAATTGTGGACTGCAAAATAATAGGTAGTATGTAAAAAGGAATATCATGACACGTAATGAATGAAATTGGTATCTTTGCAATATGCAGTGTGAAAAACACACATTTTTTTCTTTTTGCCTACTACATTTACATTAGAATATAAGTTACAAAGTAACTATTCTTTCCCAAGTGTGCAGATTCTTGTAGAGCAGATCAAACAATAGATACTTATTTGGAATTCATACAAATCATGAGCCCACACTGATGACTTTTCAAAAAATGTTTTACATTTACCCATAGACCTGACTTCATAATTTGTTTTTAAAAAACATTTTATGTCCATTTTCCTTCTTTTCTAACATTCCAAGTGTTTTAGTCAGCTTTTTTGTTGTGGTGACTAAAGGACCTGACCAGAACAACTGTAGAGTCAAAGAAGTTTATTGGAGGGCTCATGGTTTCAGATTTCTTACTCCATAGATCAAGCTCCATTTCTCAGGGCCGAGGTGAGGCAGGAGAGTGTGGCAGAGGGAAGCAGCTCACATTATGATCAGGAAGCATAGACAGACTCTACTCTCCTGATACAAATTTATACAAATTTATACCTAAAGCCACACCCCAGTTCCCACCTCCTCCAGCCACACACTACCAATTCAATTGCCACTCAGTTAATGCATATCAGGATTAAATCTCTGATTGGGTTATGACTGTTAAAACCCAATCATTTCTCCTTGAATCTTCATGCATTGACTCACACATGAGATTTTGGGAGACAGCTCATATCCAAACCATAGCAATAGGGATAAAATTGTCATGTTTCTTTAATAGATTATTTTTTCAGCATTGAATGTTGCACACTTCTCAACTACTTACCTACTGCAATCGATCAAATGCAATGTGCTCCACAAAACCTACAAAGGTGTAGGTAAGACAATGTAAAATAATCCTAAAGAAGAGATCTGGAAAAGGACTTTGTTTGCTTCAAACATGTTATGACACGATTTCCTTTTTATCAATTTTTTATTATAATTTTCTTAGACAAGTTATAGTATTGGTTTATATAGTGTAGAGAACATTTTTTTCTTTTTATAGTAGTCCAGTATCCATTAGTTCTTTTTTCTGATATTAACACCTAAAATCTTATTTGGGAAATTTCCCCTCTGCTAACTCTTGGATCAAGTTCAATGAATTCGAACTTTTAACCAATTCCAGCTTGTAAGTTAGTGATTTAGAGGTAAGATTACATATTTAGCAAATAAGACACAGAAAAACATTTCCTGGGCACCAGTTAAAATTAGTTTTGACTAATTTTCCCTGTTCTTGGTAGTCTTATCCTGCAGCAGAAAAGAAGTTAAAGTATCTTGCTAAAACAGCCAATATATGAAGCTAATTAAAACCAGAAAATTGAATATATTTTCTTATACATGGAAACTAGAGAGGGAAAAAAAATCAGAGTATCTCACAGTAATAGAAGGAAGAACAGTAAAGTAGACAGATGGAATCAAGAGGAAGGGATGAGGGGAACAGAGAAATACTGGAGAATTACACTGTGTCTATGTATGAATACACCATGATGAATGGTATTATAGATGTAATTAAATTTCACTAATTAATATAATAATAACAATGGAAGGGAGATCAGTAGAGTAGAGCAAGCTGATCAAATGGAGGGTGAAAGAGAGGAAAGGCGAGGTACTGGGGAATGGAATTGATCACACTGCATTTTGTGCATGTGAGAAAAGAATAATGAACTTCACAATTAGGTATAATCATCATGTACCAATAAAAGAAAATCATAGTAACACAACCCAGAAATACTTCTGGTGGTACCATTTGAACTCTAATAAAACCATGTTCAGGGCAAATCATACTTGTGCATTTTACAGTTCCATAATTTAATAAGTTTATGTGTTTTGTTTTCACTTTTGTTTTAATCTTTTTTCATGTATCTGAATAAAGTTTTCAGTCATCTGTTCTGAAAATATTTATAATTTATGGAATTTGTACTTCCAAACCAAAATCACTAAAATAAGTAGACTGAAAATTTTATTAATAAGGGGAAATTACTGCTAAGCACAGCATTTTATGCAATTTTATAGTCATGACATT
The DNA here is from genome assembly GCF_902686445.1 of Sciurus carolinensis. NCBI lineage: Eukaryota > Metazoa > Chordata > Mammalia > Rodentia > Sciuridae > Sciurus > Sciurus carolinensis. The sequence goes on along the minus strand of NC_062218.1, from coordinate 89,396,227 downwards.
CACAATTAGTAGATAGCTGTACTTTTTTTTATAGGAATGATTTTCTGATAACCATACATATTTGAATCTTGAGCAAATATAGCAAGTTTTATCCAACTAAGTATTGAGAGGAAAGAGCTTTTGCAGAGATATGTATCTTCATTGACTCATCTCTATATCATTATCTTTCTATGTCAACATTTTAAAATTATTTTCAATTTGCACACTGTTTTTCAGGAAATAAATTGACAGCTTTCTAAGTATATTCTGTTTACAATATAGTTCTAAGAAGGAGCATTGGATGACCTTATTCTTACTGTTCCAGTAATTTGATATAACAAAGTGTAGAGGTGCAACATTTGTATTTGTTTCTTCTATCTTAATTTAACCATTCTAATATGAACTGAATAAGCCTTGAGGTTTGGGAAATATATCATTTAAATCCTCTACAAGCAGCATAATTCACTGATGGCCCAGTTCCTGTCTTTCTGAATCAACCAACATATTTATCGAGAGGTCACACTTCTCAACCAATTACAGGTTTCAGTTTATGAACTAATGAAGTCCAATTATGGGGACAAGGGACCTCTTAGCTTAGCAACTTTGGTTCAAATATTCTCCAGTTGTCTTGCCAAAGTTAGAACTGCTGTTTGTAAATGGAGTTACCTTTCCTAGCTTAAACCTTTTGTATGCACACTTGTTCCTAGTTTTAAAATTGATCTTCCCAGAATGTTTCTATTAAGTTAATTCAGCAGTATTACATTCCTGTACAGCAAACCCAATTACCTACTTGAATTAAATTTTGAGTAGTATATCTGAATTCCTGGAAAATTATGGAAATTTTATGCCAAATTTAAGAATACCTAAGTCCTCAGCATAGTAAATCTTCTGTACTCCCCTTCCATGCCTGCCTGCAATGCTTTTCCCTCACTCTCTCTTGTTTCTTTCTAAACCCACAGGCATGAGTGTTTTAATACCTGCAATTGACTAGATTTATTATTTATCTTACATGGTACTTTGCTTAATTCTAGGATTAGAAAGACTAACAATGTGTGGCGATACCAATTGACTAGTGAAGTGGAAAGTTATTTGAAATATTTGCTTATAAAAATCCAAATACTATTGTAGAGGTCTGTACACATTAATAGTCTGGGAATATAGAGGTGGTAGTACACACTTATCTTGGAGTTTAATAAATAACATTAACCAAGAAGAAAAAAAGAGTTGCTTGTTGTCTTGAAGTGATATTATATTTAGTCATAAAATAGCTTTTGTTTTAAAAAAAAGTTATCCTAATAATAATTTTAAAGTTATATTTCTTTTTGATTGAAGTAGTATTAATTTTTTCCACATATCTCAAACTATTTTCATAAGCATTTAAATATCTCTATATATTTAATGTTTTGTAGTCATTAGAATAAAAATATTCTATAATGTCTATTTTGATACCTTCTGTGACCCACAGATTATTACAAAAATTTAATGAAATTCTATATAATAGTATTTTTCTAGTTATCTTTTGTTGCTGGTTTCTTGGTTAATTGCTTTATTGTAAGAGGTTATGCTCTGAGATATTGCTAGTTTAAGGCTTTTTAAAAAATTATTTTATGATCAGTTTTGTTAAGTGATTCATGTGCAGTTGAAAATAATGTAAATTTTGTCACTGTTATGAAGAGCTATTCAATATTTGCAAATTAGAATGATATTTATTCAACTATTCAACATTATTATAATGTTAACATGTACTTATTCTATTAGCTGTTGAAGGTATATACTAAACACTTTAATAGGATTTAGATGTCTAGATTTCTTATTTCAAAATCGTTTTAGCATACATGAAGACTACATATTTTTAGGATTGTTTACTCTAGATTTGCCCTTGTATCATCATCAAATATCCCTCACTCTAATAATGCTTCTTGTTTTAAATTCTACTTTGTCTGATATCCGTATAATTACGCTGGCTTTTGTTTTCTTATTGTTTGCATGATAGGCAATATTATTTAAAATTATATTGACAAACATCAAATATACATTTTCCTTGGAACTTTTGGGGGATATCTCACATCCAAACCATAACACATAGCAACAAAAGTAGTATTTCTGAAGCTCAAAAGTGTACTACTCAGAAACCTGGACTTATCAAGGGTACATGGAATGAATTGTACCTAATCTGTCATTGGGAGTGTAACTTATGTTTTTCTCTTTGGAAGGAGAGTGTATTACATGCTAACCTAGAAGAATTAATAAGAGTTACACAACTGACCCTGTTGTACTATCAACATTGTCTTTATTAGCACTCAACTACCGTGTTCACTTTTTCATTTTTTTATACTATTTCAGTGACTACATATTGAGAATCTACTCTTTGCAATATGTTGCATTAAGTATGGTTACAGAGAAAAGACAAATCAGAAAAGAACTTGTTTTCAAATAGCTTTTAAGTGTTTAATCTATATGTTTATATGTCAGGAGAACATACTTTTTAATCTACATTATCTGCATCCACATGTAGTTGTATAAGGTGAATTGCCTCTGGTCATTTTGATGTGTGTTTTTCTGTGTGTGTGTGTCTGTGTCTGTGTGTTCCCTTGCATGTTCTTATATGAACAGGGAAAAGACAAGGGGAATGATTTAATTGAATTGACAGTGATGATTCCAAAATCAAGATGAGTCATCTGAAACCATAAATGCAAGTGTTTATCTTAAAATGGAATTTATTGAATAAATAATATCATACCTTTATAGCTAATAAAATGCATTAATATATATGAAAACATGTTGCAAAATATAATAAGTGTGTAAAGTTTACTGTGGAAATAAATTATATTTAAAACAGATAGCTTCTGTGGTTAAATAAAATAATTTAATATTTTCTCATTATTTCAATTAAGATAATATGTGTGTTAAATTTAATGGCACTTCCAGAATGCACAAAGTACAAAATTTCTTTGGATTATATGCTTATAATTATTACTTTATCAATCTGTCCCTTTGGGTGAATATTTTAACTTAATTTTGACCAAATTAAATGTCAGAAATAATATATTATATTTCATATGCTACTACCTACTAAAATCATAATGCTGATTTATTGCTGTGATCTCCTATTTAAAGTATGAACAAGAACTATTAAACTCTCATTCCAGAAGGGAAATTTTTATTATTAACAGATGGAGTCTAACTGGGGAGTCTCACGCTGCCATGAAATATGAGTCTTACTTCAAGATGCATTTATTCATTATGTGTGTATAGGGACCAAGAGGTGGGTCAGCTCTGGGCTCAGACAGTATCTTTGGCTCCTGTTGTCATCAGCTGCCTCAGTGATTCTGCTGCCCTTGTCCCTAGTGGCCACTTATGTGTTGTTACCTTTCTTCCTCTGTGAACATTTCTACCAGAGTAGACGAGCACTCTCTCCTCCTCCCTACTTTGCTCTAATAAAATCACCATTTTTCACAAACAGAAGGACATTCATTTTTCCCGCCTCATTTTTCAACTACCAAATCATGGCATTTCAAATTTTAAGTAAACAAAAAGTTCAATTTTTCATAGTGACAGCGACTGCATTGATGTATGAACCTGAAGCACTAAATGACTTGTTCCTGATGATATCTGAAGAAGCCCCTTATATTTTTAAAACATGTCACAATGATTTGTTATGGCATTGCATTATGGCCCCTGTTTATTTAAGTTCTTAATAGGCTATGTTTCATTATCCAGGGTGTAGGTCCTTCTTATAAATTAGATCCCATCTGCTAAAATCTAGTCATTCGAAGCTCAAAGGACATGTAATGATGTATACTTCTTACTCATATAAATCTCGTAAGCTTGCAGGCAGTCTTGGAAGCAGTGAAAATAATGACAAACACGAAATTTTCTATTTTTTTAAAAAATTTTTACAGTAAAGTGCTGTACAAGGGTGTCTAAACAATCTCCAGGAAGGGCATACTCTGTTTTCTTGTCGGAATGTCTTGAGAGAGAAAAATAAGTGTCATAGCAATTGTGTTTTTATTGTTGTTCCAGTCACAGCACCATAGGCATGTGTTTGGAGAAGAAAGGACTTTTAGCCATCAACATAATGCTGTACCTAGGCCCCACACTGCCCGTGTGAGTGGACAGAGATAAATGGAAAGGACTGTGAGAGGCAAGAGCTCACTTAGACCTCAGGTTTCCACCTTTCAAGAGTGATTTGCTAGGAACTCATGGCTTAAAGAGTGCCAACAAGTACTGATTATTTTTTATCTCATGACTGTGGTATTGTGATTCAGTAGAGTTTAGGGGTTAAGAGATTAAGATACAGAGTTAGAATCCAAGACTGTGAAATACTTCATCACTCTTCTTTACTCACAAGGGGTGGGAGCAGAAGGCACTTGAGCCTTAATTACATTTTCGTATTAATGTGTAATTGGAATTAAATAACTGGATATATTTAAAGTGTACAATCTGTCATGCTTTGATATATTTAGATGACTGTGAATCCTCACCATACCCATGATGTTCAACATCAACACCCCTAAAAACTTGTTAATGCTGCTTTGCAATTCTTCCTTCCTGTCCCTCTGTGTCTCTCCTGCCTTTTCTTAAGCACCCACTGATCTGATTCTGTTACTAATTTGGATTTTCTGAAATATAAGTGAAGTTATACAAAAAATACAGAATATGTATGGAAGATACACATGTGTGTGTGTGTGTGTGTGTGTGAGTGTGTGTGTTTGCACTCATATTTAAACAGAAAAGGAAACCTGTCTTCTTCCACTTGCCATAATTACTTGAAGAATTATTCATGCTATTGTATATATTGTTTGTCCTATTTTATTGCTAAATAGGACTCCATTGTGTGACCATGCTACAATTTATTTATCCATTCTCCGGTTGATAAACATTTAGGTTATTTCAAATTTTTAGCCACTTTAGAGAAGTTAATATAACATTCCTGAACAAATCTTTCCAAAAACATATGCTTTTTTTGGTATTATTGATTAAAAATATTCAGGATTAAAATAGCTAGATTATATGCTAGGTGTATGCTTAACTTGTTAAGAAATCACCAGACTGTTTTATTGTAACATCTTATGTCTCCACCAAAAGAGTCTGAGTGTGGTATTTGAAGTAGTTTCTCCACATCCTCATCGACACTTTTATTATCAACTACTTAACTGAGTCATTTTAAGTAATGTTTGTACATTAAAAATGTGCCATTTTTTCCCCTAATTATTATAAGCTGACAAATTGTAATGTGCATTTCCTTAGGGTCTATGAAATTGAAACTTATTTCAGGTGTTTAGATTTCATCTACTCATTAGGTGGACATTTCTAATCTTTTGCTCATTTTAATTCTGTTGTTATTGTTATTATGAATTTTTAACATTACTTTATGTATTCTAGATCCATGGTCAGATATGCTCAGAAAGTATTTTTTTCCCACTTTATTCCTTGAAATTTTTCATTAATTTGACAGGTCTTGCAAAGAGTTCTTACTTTTGATAAAATACACTTCATTTTTATATTTTTTAAAATGGTTCATGTTTTAAAACCATAGGTAAGAAAGTTTCCTCTTCATCTAGAATTTATAGACTTAGGTTTACAATTGGGCATGATTCATACTGAGAAATGTTTGCATATGATGTCATAATGAAGCTCCTTATCTGTATATGGGTATCAAGTTTCCACCACAGATTATGGAAAAGATTATCAATTCTTCACTAAATTCAATTTGCACCTTCATTGAAAAGCACATATATCCATATATTTCTGAACTCTCCACTTGGATGCAATGATACAATTTGACGATTTTTGTAACAATGTGATAGTTTATGATAAATGTTATAATGAATGAAGCCTTATAATGTGGCTTTAAAATAAATATTGAAATCAGATGCTCTTCATTCTCTCATTTTATTCTTTTTATAAGTTTGTTTAGGTGATTTTTCTAGGTCTCTAGTATTTCAATATGAATTTTTACTTATTAAAAACATGTTGAGATACTGATTGAAATTATATAAAATTTATAAGCCAATATGAAGAGAACTGATGTCTGTGTTAGTTAGCTATTTGTTGCTGTGACTAAAATAGATAAGAACAATGATTTAGAGAATGAAAAGCTTATTATGGCTCATGGATTCAGAGGTCAATCCATGGTTGGCTGAGTCCATTATTCTGGATCTGAGGAGAGGCAGAACATCATCACAGAAAGGCATGGTAGAGGAAAACTCCTTAGTTCAAGGAAGTTAGGAAGCAGAAACAGAGGGAGGGATAAGAGAGAGAGAGAGAGAGAGAGAGAGAGAGAGAGAGAGAGAGAGAGAGAGAGAGAGAGAGAGAAAGTCCAGGACAAAATATAATCATCAGTGGCATACACCAGTAACCTATGAACTTCAGTCATGCCCCACCTTCCTACAGTTAACACCCAGTAATCTGAATTATTAAGCCATAAATGTTTTAATTCCCTGAAGAGTTCACAGCTTTTGATCTAATCATTTTACTTCTGAACATCCCAGCATTAATGAACACATTTTCAGGAGATACCTTATATTCAAATCATAACATTCTGCCCCCAGCCTCCAATATCTTTTACCCATCTCACAATGAAAGATTCACACAGTCCATTTCCAACAGTTCCCACAGTCAAGAGTTTCAACATTGCCCCAAAGCCAAATCTAAAGTCTCATCTGAGACTCAAGGCAAACTCTTAGCTATGAACCCCTGTAAAGATCAAAATCAAGTTACATGCATCCAATATTCCATAGAACAGAATGAGTGGTTTCATTCCAAAATAGAGGAATAAGGACATAGAGAGAAAGGATGGAACCGAAGCAAGAACAAAACCCAGCTGAGCAAATAAGTCCTGTCATCTGGGACACAAGGCACTGAGAAATGATCTCCCAAGAGGTTGAGCAGTTTCACCATTTTGGTGTTGTTGTCTTTAGTCCAAGTGGTCTCTTTCTTGATCTAACTTTGCTTCATTCCTTCAGTGTTCAACAGTGGATCCATGTTACTGGCATCTCTTAATCCTTGTGATCTCCATTCCAGCTTCAGCTTCATTCTCACAACTTCACTGATTGCCTTCTCAGAGGTTGCTCGGGGATTCCAACCCTGCTATACTTAACCTGTCTTTCTGGGCTTCATTTGATATCTTGGTGGAAGGTTTTTCTATGACTCATTAACTCCAGCATCATGTTTTCCTGCAGAAAAAACACGAAATGAACAATGCCAAGGTCCGTTACCACCTTGAGCAATAATCAAGCTCCCTTGGACCATAGTGAAGTAGCCTCTGAAGGTTTGTGCAGCTGAGCATGGTGAAACAAATCCTGGGAAAATAATTTCCTAATCACCCCCGTGCACACAGAGTATTCCTATGGTCTCTTAAATGAGTTTTCAGTTTTATACCCTTAAACCTGCCATGGATGTGGTCTTGCTGATTTCTTAGATGCCCTCAAGTCATCTTTCCTATTGTCTCTGTACAAAGTATGTAGTTTCTCTTTAGGGGCTATAATCTTTTCAATAATTACATCTTCCCTGGTTCTAATTTTATATACAACTGTCTGGCAAAACTGTAAACTTTTAAGATCCTTCTGCTCTCTGCTTTCTGCTCCTGATTATCTGAGTGACTTTGGCTAAAATCGACCAGGAAAACCTATGCCATCTCTAGAATATCATGCTGCTTTAGAATTTTCTCTAATAGATTAATTAGTCCATCACTTTTAAATTCAGTTTCACACAAAATCTTGAGGCATGGACAAAATGGAGACAAATTCTTCAACAAATAAACTTGTTTGAAAAAAAGTACCTAGAAAGTTGTTTTTCCAGGATTAATTTTACCTGGATTAGTTGCCCAAATATTCAGAGGCTGCTGCAGCCATAAACCAAAAGAGTTTGGCTATTGCTTAAGCTGGTAATCATTGACATCATTTATGTGGTGCAGGTTCTATAGGAATACAGAATGCTGGAGTTAATGATTCATGGAACTGTGCACCAAGAATTAAAATAGTCCAGGCTAAGTATAACAGGGCCTCTAGTTCAATTCTCAACACAGTCTATATTTTCATCTGAAACCCCGTGAACAATGTCTTTACTATTCACTTTCTTACTGGCATTCTGGTCTTCTGAACTCCCTTGAAAATCATGTACTAAGCTCTGCTTACAACATTTTAAGGTTTCTTCAGCTCTGCATTTCAAATAATTTGTCAATATCCTCCTGCCAATAAGTTCAAAACCTTCTGAAACACTTGATCAGGTATAGCAAAACAACAACCCCACTCTTGGTACCACTATCTGCTTGTCAGCTTTTTGTTGATTTAACTCAATACCTGAAAAGAACAACTTATAACAAGGAAGTTTATTTTGTCTCATGATACCAGAAATTCAATTCATGTTGACTAACTCCATCGCTTTGGGAGTGACATGAGGCAGAACATCAAGGCAGAAGGGCATGAAAGAGTAAAGCTGTTTAACTTACAGCAGCTTTGAAGCAAAGAGAGAAAGAGTGGGGGCAGTACACAAAAGTTCTGAGGACAAAATACAATCCCCAAGAACATGAACCAAGTGTTCTACCTCATCCAGCCATGCCCATCTACCTATAGTTACCAACCAACTAGCCATTCCCATGCATGTTCCCCAGACCTAGGTCTGTATGAATTAGAATACTCAACAAGATCCTTTGAGATATAGTGCATATTCTTGTGGTAACACTGTGTATCTCAACACTAGAAACTGCTTAGATTTGCATCTTGTTAAAAGTATACAGGCCTTTTTTAGTTTCAGAGATAATTTTTTATTTCTTTTTAAAAAATTATATATATATACATACATATATACATTTATGTATATATATATACATATATATACATTTATGTATATATATGTATATATATATATGTTGTTGGTGGACCTTTATTTTATTTTTTTAATACACTTTTATTGTAAACAAATGGGATACATCTTGTTTCTCTGTACATGAAGTAGAGGCATACCATTTGTGTAATCATACATTTACCTAGGGTAATAGTTTTTAGTTCATTCTGTTATATTCCCCCCCACCCTTCCCCCTACTTATCCCTCTATAGAGTCCCTCCTTCCTCCATTTTTGCCCCCTTCCCACTCCTATATGTGTTTTCATCTGCTTATCAGAGAGATCATTTGTCCTTTCATTTTTTGAGGTTGGCTTATCTCACTTAGCATGATATTCTCCAACTGCATCCATTTGCCTGGCTATTGTAAATTGATCAGCTATGAACATTGTTCTGGCTATATCTCTGTAGTATGCTGATTTTAAGTCCTTTGGGTATAGGCCGAGGAGGGGGATAGCTGGGTCAAATGGTGGTTCCATTCCAAGTTTTCTGAGGAATCTCCATACTGCTTTCCAGAGTGGCTGCACTAATTTGCAACCCCACCAGCAATGTATGAGTGTACCTTTTTCCCCACATCCTCGCCAACACCCTATTGTTGCTTGTTTCTTGATAATCACCATTCTAATTGGGGTGAGATGGAATCTTAGGGTAGTTTTGATTTGCATTTCTCTTATTACTAAAGATGGTGAACATTTTTTCATATGTTTGTTGATTGCTTGTAGATCTTCTTCTGTGAAGTGTCTGTTCATATCCTTAGCCCATTTGTTGATTGGTTTATTTGTATTCTAGGTGTAGAGCTTTTTGAGTTCTTTATATATTCTGGAAATTAGTACTCTATCTTAAGTATGAGTGGCAAAGATATTCTCCCACTCTGTAGGCTCTCTCTTCACATTGCTGATAGTTTCCTTTGCTGAGAGAAAGCTATTTAGTTTGAATCTGTTCCAGTTATTGATTCTTGCTTTTATATCTTGTGCTATGGGAGTCCTGCTAAGGAAGTATGATCCTAAGTCAAGGAGTTGAAGATTTGGATCTACTTTTTCTTCTACAAGATGCAGGATCTTTGGTCTGATTTCAAGGCTCTTGATCCATTGTAAGTTGACTTTTGTGCAGGGTGAGAGATAGGGGTTTGGTTTCATTCTGTTGCATATGAATTTCCAGTTTTCCCAGCACCATTTGTTGAAGAGGCTATCTTTTCTCCATTGCATATTTTTGGCACCTTTGTCTAGTATGAGAAAATTGGGTTTATTTGGGTTTGTGTCCATGTTCTCTATTCTGTACCATTTATCAACCTATCTATTTTGGGGCCAATACCATGCCGTTTCTGTTACTATTGCTTTGTAGTATTGTTGAAGGTCTGGTATTGGGATACCCCCTGGTTCACTCTTCCTGCTAAGGATTGCATTAGCTATTCTGGGTTTCTTATTCTTCCAGATGAATTTCATGATTACTTGCTCTATTTCTGTGAGGTACATCATTGGGATTTTAATTGGAATTGCATTGAATCTGTATAGCACTTTTAGTAGTATGGCCATTTTGACAATATTAGTTCTGCCTATCCAAGAACATGGAGATCTTTCCATCTTCTAAGGTTTTCTTTAATTTCTTTCTTTAGTGTTCTGTAGTTTTCATTGTAGAGGTCTTTCACCTCTTTTGTTAGATTGATTCCCAAGTATTTTATTTTTTTCAAGGCTAATGTGAATGGGGTAGTTTTCCTACCTTCTCTTTCTGAAGATTCATCACTTATGTATAAAAATGCATTGGATTTATGAGCATTAATCTTATATCCTGCTATTTTACTGAATTCACTTATGAGTTCTAAAAATTTTCTGGTGGAATTTTCTGGTTCCTCAAAATATATAATCATGTCATCAGCAAATAGAGATAATTTGAGTTCTTCTTTTCCTATTCATATCCCTTTAATTTCTTGGTCTGTCTAATTACTCTGGCTAGAGTTTCAAGGACAGTGTTGAATAGAAGTGTTGAAAGTGGGCATCCCTGCCTTGTTCCAGTTTTTAGGGGGAATGCTTTCAGTTTTTCACCATTTAGAATGATATTGGCCATGGGCTTATCATATATGGCCTTTACAATGTTAAGGAATGTTCCCACTATCCCTATTTTTTCCAGTGTTTTGATCATGAAGGATGCTGTATTTTATCAAATGCTTTTTCCGGATCTATCAAAATAATCATGTGATTCTTGACTTTAAGTCTATTGATATGGTGAATGACATTTATTGATTTCCGAATGTTGAACCAACCTTGCATCCCTGGGATAAAACTCACTTGATTGTGGTGCACTATCTTTTTAATATATTTTTGTATGCAATTTGCTAAGATTTTGTTGAGAATTTTTGCATCAATGTTCATTAAGGATATTGGTCTGAAATTTTCTTTCCTCAATGTGTTTCTGTCTGGTTTAGGTATCAGGGTGATATTGACTTCATAGAATAAGTTTGGGAGGGTTCCCTCCTCTTCTATTTCATGAAATACTTTGAGAAATATTGGAATGAGCTGTTCTTTAAAGGTTTTGTAGTACTCGGCTGAGAACCCATCTGGTCCTGGACTTTTCTTTGTTGGTAGGCTTTTGATGACTTCTTCTATTTCATTACTTGAAATCAATCTATTTAAATTGTGTATGTCCTCTTTGTTCAGTTTAGGTAATTCATATGACTCTAGAAACCTATTGATGTCAAAATAGCTTCTAATTATGTTTTGTATTTCAATCGTGTCTGTTGTGATATTTCCTTGTTCATTTCGAATTTTAAAGTAATTTGGGTTTCTCTCTTCTCCTCTTTGTAGTGTGGCTAAGGGTTTATCAATTTTGTTTATTTTTTCAAAGAACCAACTATTTATTTTGTCAATTTTTTTGATTGTTTCTTTTGTTTCAATTTCATTGATTTCAGCTGTGATTTTAAATATTTCCTGTCTTCTACTACTTTTGGTGTTGCTCTGTTCTTCTTTTTCTAGGGCTTTGAGCCGTAGTGTTAGCTCATTTATTTGTTGATTTTTTTTCTTCTTTTATTGAATGCGCTCCATGAAATAAATTTTCATCTAAGAACTGCTTTCATAGTGTCCCAGAGATTTTGATATGTTGTTTCTTTGTTCTCATTTACCTCTAAGAATTTTTTTAGTTCCTTCCTCATATCTTCTGTTATCTATTCATCATAAAATAGCATATTATTTAATCTCCAGGTGTTGGAGTAGTTTCTGTTTTTTATTCTGTCATTTATTTCTAATTTCAATCCATAATGATCTGATAGATTACAAGGTATTATCTCTATCTTCTTGTATTTGCTAACAGTAGCTTTGTGGCATCAAATATGGTCTATTTTAGAGAAGGATCCATGTGCAGCTGAGAAGAAAGTGTATTCGCTCTTTGTTGGATGGTATATTCTATAAATGTCTGTTAAGTCTAAATTATTGATTGTGTTTTTGAGATCTATGTTTTCTTTGTTCAATTTTCGTTTGGAGGATCTGTCCAGTGGTGAGAGAGGTGTGTTAAAACCACCTAGTATTATTGTGTTATGGTCTATTTATTTTCTGGAATTGAGAAAGATTTGTTTGACAAACAGGGATGAACCACTGTTTGGGGCATAGATTTTTATGATTGCTATGTCTTGCTGATTTATGCTTCCCTTAAGCAGTTTGAAATGTCCTTCTTTATCCCTTCTGACTAACTTTGACTTGAAGTCCACATTATCTGATATGAGAATGGATACTCCAGCAGTTTTGCTGCGTTCAGGTGCATGGTATATTTTCCCCATCCTTTCACCTTTGGTCTGTGGGAATCTCTTTCTATGAGATGAGTCTATTGCAGGCAGCAAATTATTGAATCTTTCTTTTTAATCCAATCTGCCAGTCTATGTCTTTTGATTGAGGAGTTCAGGCCATTAACATTCAGGGTTATTATTCAGATATGATTTGTATTCCTGGTCATTTGGCTCATTTTTTTTTTTTTTGACATAGCTTAATTTCTCCTTTTTGGTTATTCCTTTAGGGTAGTTCCTCCCTTTGCTGATTTACATGATTGTTTTTCATCTCTTCCTCATGGAATGTTTTGCTGAGAATGTTCTGTAATGCCAGCTTTCATTTTGTAAATTCTTTTAGCTTTTGTTTATCATGGAAGGTTTATATTTCGTCGTCAAATCTGAAGGTAAGTTTTGCTGGGTATAAGATTCTTGGTTGGCATCCATTTTCTTTCAGAGCTTGAAAAATGTTGTTACAGGCCCTTCTATCTTTTAGGGTCTGGATTGAAAAATCTGCTGATATTCTTATTGATTTCCTCCTGAATGTAATTTGAATCTTTTCTCTCTCAGCCTTTAAAATTCCGTCTTTATTTTGTATGTTAGTTATTTTCATTATAATGTGCTTTGGTGTGGGTCTTTTGAAATTTTGTGTATTTGGAGCCCTATAAGCCTCTTGTACTTGATTTTCCATTTCATTCTTCAGATTTGGAAAATTTTCTGATATTATTTCATTGAATAGATTGTTCATTCCTTTGGGTTTTTTCCTCTAAGCCTTCCTCAATCCCAATAATTCTTAAATTTGGCCTTTTCATGATATCCCATAGTTCTTGGAGATTCTGTTCATGATTTCTTACTGTCTTCTCTGTTTGGTCAACTTTGTTTTCAAAATTAAATATTTTCTCTTTGATATCTGAGGTTCTGCCTTCCAGGTGTCTATTCTATTGGTTATGCTTTTTATGGAGTTTTTAATTTGGTTTATTGTTTCCTTCATTTCAAGGATTTCTGTTTGTTTTTTTTTTTTTCAATATCTCTAACTCTTTATTGAAATGATCTTTTGCTTCTTGTATTTGCTCTTTTAACTGTTGATTGGTGCGATCATTTGATGCTTGCATTTGTCCCTTCGTCTCATCCTTCAATGCCTGCATTTGCTCTTTCATCTCTTCATTTGCTTCTCTGATCATTTTGATTATGTACATTCTGAACTCCCTTTCTGACCTTTCTTCTGCCATACTGTCATTGGATTTTATTGCTATACCGTCTAGGTTTGTTTGGGATATTTTCTTCCCTTGTTTTCTCATATCGTTCAGGTATCTACCCCTCTAATAGTGAAACTCTGGGCTATTGCAGATTTCCTCTATTGACTAATATTGTCTCTGTAGATTTCCAAAAACTCACCTCTTCTCCTTCAGTAGCCTGAAGTCTTGGAGGAACTTGATAATGCAGTGCTCCACTAGGAAGCTGGCCTTCTTGGGGTGGTGGCCTTCAGGTGGGGTATATTCCCAGGTGGCTCTGAGTTGGTCCTGAGTCTCTCCATACCTCCTTTTTTTGGCTCCTGGGTTTTGTCAAAGGTCCTCTAGCCTCCTGTAAGTGTCTCAGGAAGGGAGTTGCCCTTCCAATGATGATGGCCATGCCCTCAGGAGTAATTCAAAATGCCTGCACCAGCCTATAAAGAAGTCTCTGGCTAACCCTGTGATGGCGACAAACCTCGGAGTGGTGGTCTGGCACGGTTGTTTAGTGATGGCGTCTGTCTTTGGCCTGGTGGTTGGGCAGGTTGGCTACGTGCCACCCAGCTCACTCCGTGACTGCGACCAACCAGCGATGGCACCAACCTAGGTGCAGGGGTCAGGCGGGGTCACTCAGTTATGACATCTGTCCTTGGCCTGCTGGCTGGGTGGGATAACTGCCCGCCACCTACTTCCATGATGTAGGAGGCCTGGCTAGCCCACCACTCGCTCCACAACTGGACCTTAATTTTTATTCATTCATTTATTTATGTACTGTGCTGAGAATCAAACCCAGTGACTCACACATGCTAGGCAAGCACTCCACCCCTCAACCAAGTCCAATAATTTTTATTCCTAACACAGTAGCACAGTATTCCTTAAAAAAATTGCTAAGGTATATATATATATATAGTGTGTGTGTGTGTGTGTGTGTGTCTATATATATATATATATATATATATATATATATACTCACAAAGGTAGGTGGTGATGGTGGGTCCTGTGGAATATCAACATTGTCTTGTTCTGCAAGTGCATAATGGAGGGTCATTACTTTTTCCCATAGAAAATGCAGAATTAGTTCCATCAAGAAGAGGTGGAGCAGCCAATACCACAGAGGGTGTGTTTGGAGATGTCTCTGAAAATGCCACTAAGGGTGAGGAAGCCACCTCCATTGGTAAAATAAGCTTTCAGAATGTAGGAGTTCAATGTACCCAGTCTCTTCAGGGTCTTTCCATATATCCAATTGCAAGTTATAAGATTCCATTCTTTTCCAATGGATGCTCTCATTTTAACTGCATACTTCCTTCAAGGCTCAAAGTTAAACTTGTGTAGCAGTTCAGCCAATTGCAGGATGAGGGTTTGTGTTTGGTTTTCAACAACCTTAGTCCTATGACTACAAGTTAGAAGATTCTACTAACTTGTTATGATTTTTCACCCATGTGTTATTGCTAACATTTGTTTGTTAGGATATTTTCCTCATCAGTAGGGATATTGGTTTATAGTTTTTTTAGTTATTTTATCCATAATGTCTGTGTGATTATTATGTTATGATTATGGCTACATAAAATTCTTCAACTTCTGGAAGGAGTTTGGATAGGATAGGTGGTTTATATATATGTATATATAAGTTAGACTTCCATCATGAATCCATTTCAATCTGTAGTTGTATTTGTGGGATGGTTTTCAACTACAAGTTCAATTTATGTATTTCAGGTTATCTTTGTCTATGAGCTTTGATAGTTTAAGAAAATTTCTCATTTCATCTAAATTATTGAAGTTATTAATATGAAGCTGTTCATAAAAATTCCCTTATTAAAATTTTAATATTTGTGTTCCTATAATGATGCAAACACTTCCATTCTTTATTTTGTTAATATTTTTCTCTCCTTTATTTTTTGATGAATCTGACTAGAACAAGAGTTGGCAAAAATTTGGGGGGGCAAAATATTAGTGAAAGTTTTGATTGTGTCTAAATGAACACATTCTTAGCACACAGCATACAAAACTGGCTGAGGACCAAATTTTCTCCACAGCGATAATTTGCCCAAGTCCTTGGCCATCTTTTATTTATTTAATCATCATTTCTTATTTCTAGTATATTTATATTGATTTTGATCTTTATTATTTTTCTTTAATTACTTCCTATTTAATTTTCTCTTGTAAACATATAAGACAACTTCATTTCCAGTAATGGTATTTATTAATATAGCATTCCCCCTAAGTATTGTTTTTAAGAGCATCTTAAAATCTTGATATACTGTGCTTTTATTTTCATTACATTAAAAATGTATTCTAACATCTTTTAATTTCTTCTTTGACTCATGGATTTTTAAATGTATGTTTTCTAGGTTTAAAATATTACAAAATTTTTCTAGGGATCTGTTATTGATTTCTAAGTTAAGGTCACTTTTTCAGAAAACACAGTTTTGTAGCATTTCAATCCTTTCAAGTTTCATGAGACCAGTTTTATGGGCATGGTTTTGGTTTATATTTTAAAAGTTCCAATGACAAGAGAAATGGTTTTCTGCTGTGGCTGTGGGAAGTATTTTGTCAGTGTCAATCAGGTCCTCTTAGTTGATAATGTTGCTCAAATCTTCTATATAATTATTGACTTTTGTCTATTTGCTTTATCCATTAGTGAAAAAAGTATTTTGAATTATCCAGATAAAGTCACAAAATTTTCTACTACTTTTTGCAGTTCTATCAATTTTCATTTCATATATTTTGAAACCCTGTTATTATATGAATACATGTTTTGGATTTTCTGTGTTGTTGATAAGTTTGTTCTTTTATGATGAAGATAGGACATTCATTATCCATAGTGATGTTCTTTATATGAAATCTACTTTGCATAATATTAATATATTCTTTCTTGCTTTCTTTTGGTTAGTCATGCATCTTCCATTCTTTTCACTTATTTACTTATCTTTCTTAAGGTTATAATGTATCTGTGGTTAGCAGCATATACTTTTTTCATTTTTAGTACTGCAAATTGAATCCAGGGCCTTATGTATGCTAGATAAGAATTCTACCACTGAGCTATATCCCAAGTACTCTTCATTCTATTTTGAGAGAGGGTCTTATTTAGCTCCCTAAGTTGGCTTTGGACTTGAAATCCTTTTGCCTCACCTTCCCTAATAGCTGAAATTACGTGCATTTGCCACCATGCCTGATACAAGGGTGTACTTTTAATTCTTGCTTTTTAAATCTAATCTTAAACACTCTTTTTTATTGTTTTGATATCTTTCTTTCAAGTGATTACCAATATGTGCAGCTATAAAGCTGCCATTTTGGTATTTGTTTTGTATTTGCCCATTTATATTATGTTTCATTTTTCCCACCTGCTTCTTATTGAATATTTTCCATAAGACTCTTTCTTTATTATGAATTATTAACCAAAGATATTTGTTTTGTTATTGTAGTTTGTTGCTTACATCTTTAACATCACTTTCTACCTCCATGTGATATTATCCTGCTTCATGTACATAAAACAAATTATTATAATTCAATTTTTCACTTTCTTTCAAGTATTGCTTTTATATGTTGTACTAATGTTTGTTTTGAACACTCATCATTAAGATTGCTTTTTATTAAGCATGCAATTTCTTTTAAAAGTACAAGTACTATTTTTTTAAATCATAGGTTTACCAATGTGGTTTCCATTTTGGTATTCTTCATGGCTTGGTGTTTACCCACATTATCATCTGGTATTATTTTTCTTCTACCTGAGGTGACTTCCCTTACATTTGCCTATGGTGCAGGTCTGCTTGTGAATAATACTTTCAGGCAACTCTTCAACTAGTCTGAGGCATGCAAAACATTCAAGGTTTGATATTCAGGCAACATTCCATCTTTGGAACCTGCGAGCTCATGACCAGCATCAGATAGTGGATGCTCCTTAGATTTTGTGTTGCGTGTGCCTTGCTTGCTTTATCCTAGACCCAATGTTGTTTTCAGGCTTTACAATCCTAAAACTTACTTATTTTTGCCTTCTTCATTAAAAAAATTAAATGCTTGTAAATTCACATGCATCATTAGAAATAACACTGATGAATTCAGCATATCCTTACCATGAATCATGGTTCCTCTAATAGTAACATTTTTCACAGTATGATATCAAATCCAGGGAATTAATATCAACCAAAGAATTTATTCAAATATCTCTAGTTTACCATACATTTGCTGTGTGTAGGCATAACTGTACACTTCCGGATCACCACTAGTCAAAATACGCAATAGTTCCTTTCCAAGTATCTCTCATGTTGCCCTTCCATTTACTACCACCCAGGAACATGTGACAATAATTCATCATTTTAAAATTGTGATAAAAGTAGAATCATACAATACAAATCTTTTCAGAGTGGATGTTTTCACTTTGGATAATCCTCTTGAGGTTCCTTCAAATTGTTGTTATCTATCAATTATTTGTTCCAGTCATTGTGCTTCCTCACCAGAACTTGGTGTTCTTATTGCTATTTATTTTAGGCACACTGTTATGTAATGATAACTAAATTTTTTTCTAATATGCATTTCCCTCATAGCTGTTGATATTGTTTCATGTGCTTGTAGTGAAAAGTGTATTCATATCATTGCCCATTTTCTAACTACGATGTTTTGGTTTTAGTTATTGGCTATTTTTCTTTTTGGTCCTGCTGTTTGTTATGATTATTTATTTAATCAGTATATGAGCCTTTCACTAGATATCTAATTTGAAAATATTTCCTCCCAGGTTTCAGCTTTTGATTACCTCCCTTTCATGGGGCCTCTCATAATGCAATTTAAAAAATATGATGTGGAAATATGATGTGGTCCAAGTAACTAATATTTCCTTATGTTAACATAAATTGTGATGTCAAAGATGAAAAATATTTACCTAGACATAAGTCCCAAATATTCCTCATTTTTCTCAACATTTTTTGGCTTTATATTTTAAGTTCATAATAATATATTATATTTTTAAATTTATTTTAGTGCCTTTTAAATTTGTTCTTCTTAGATATACATGACTGTAGAGTGTATGTTGATCCATTATACTTATATGGAGTATATCTTACTCTAATTAGGATTCCGTTCTTGTGGTTGTACATGATGTGGGATTTCACTAGTTGTGTATTCATATATGAACATAGGAAGATTATGTCTGATTCATTCTACTGTCCTTCCTATTCCCATCCCTACTCCCTTCCCTTCATTCTCCTTTGTCTAATTCAATGAACTTCTACCCCTGCCCCCATCGTGTGTTAGCATCCACATATCAGAGAGAACATTTGGCCTTTGGTTTTATGGGACTGGATTATTTCATTTAGCATAGCTGTGACTAAGAGATCTAACCAGAACAATTTTAGGGGAGAAAAAGTTTGAGGGCTCATGGCTTTGAGTTTATTTTGGAGTTTGAGTTTCATTTGAAGTTTATTTCTTGTCGGGGTCTTAAGCCCCCTTGCTCTTCTTGACCAGAGACAAGGGAAGGGGACACTCTCCAACAAGGTCAGACCAGGATAGGTAGGGCCGACTGACTGCCCGCTCCCAGTCCGAGCGGAGGATAATCAGATGCGTCAGGGAGACCAGTCACAGCAGGAACTTGTTTATTGAGGAAATCACACAGCTTTTATGTAGGGTGGGGGCTAGGTGGGAACCAATCAGCTTAAAAGTGAGCAAGGCATGGGAGGTTCACGCAGGTGAGAGTCCCATAGGACTATATGGCAAGCAGGAGCTGATCACGTTCACGGAACTGTTGTTAACCAATCCCTGACGGTGGTCCAATTCATAATCACCAACCCTTGAAACTGCCTTTGAGGCCCTGATCCTGCTCACCCACCAGGAAGTAAGGAGTCAGCCTGAGTTAGTTAACATGTCATTAGTCCCAACAATTTCTTCAAATATTTTTCTTTGTCATCTTTCTTCCCTGCCCCCCTCCCATCCTCTTCTTTGGAGACTTGATTGTACATATATTCCATTACTCACTGACTTGCTATTCATTTGAAAAATATTTTCCCCTGCATTTTATAATAATTTACCTGCTGTATGTTCAAATTCTCCTGACATATCAAATCTGCCATTGAGTACATTCAGGGTATTTTTCAACTCAGATATTATACCTTTACTTGTAAAAGTTCAGTTTGAATTTTTTATATCTTCCTTATCCATACATAAATGTTTAAATATATGTGATGTAGTTATAATAACTGTTTTTATATTCTTGTTTTCCTTTTCTATTGTCTGAGCTAAATATGGATTCATTAAAATGAATCAATCTTTTTCCTCATAATGGGTCATAATTGCCTTCTTCATAGGCTTGGTAATACTTTATTAACTGTGAGACACTCTTAAATTTTATTTTACTGGGCCCTGGATATCTTTGTATCTCTACGAAAATTCTTGATCCTTCTTCAGAGAAACGCTTGTTGATTGGGAACAGTTTGATACTCTCTAGTCTTGCTTTTAAAGTCTATGTAATGGAATCAGAGCATCATTTACTCTCCCCTCTGATGCAAGATGCTTCTTACTAAACCACTTTGAATTTTGAGCATTCCTCTCTGGCTGGAAAACTGTGTTAGCTTTTGTTCCCTTGCAGATATCTAGCACTTCTTTCCCTACCCTGAGGTAGTTTCTTCATACACATGCAATGATCAGAACTCTACTGCATGCTCAGGGCAACTCTGACAGTTCTGGTTATTTCCATATGCAGCTCTCATCTCTCCAATCTCTGTCCTTCAAATACTGTTTCCTTGGTCTCCATAGGCCCTATGATTTGTCACCTTCTTCCGGGATCCCTGCCATACTCTTCGTTGACTCTCCATCTGATATCACTGTTTGAAGACCCTCTAAAAAAGGTAAAATAGATCAATTTCAAGGATTGTATCTTCTGTTTTCCATTTCCAGGATTCATTGTTATTGTTTGATATCCTGTCTTCTGAAGTACTTTCAAATATTTTTCTGCATTTTTATTTCTTTCTGAAGGCTGAGTACTTCAGACTATATTTTATTTATGAAAGCAGAAGTACTTCTTACACAGTACATACAAAACCTATGTGACCTTCTGTGAGATAGATTCCCACTTGCTGCATGATAGTAGTTTTTATTTCATAGTTATTATGAAGCAATACAAAAAAGAATATTATTTATCAAATCTATATTTCATGGAGAATGAAACAACAATTAGGATTATTGATTATTTATCTCATTATCTAAAATTTCTAGAAAATATATTTCCCTCTACACAATATTAACAAAAATCAGAATTGAATGTTCTTGAGCAGAATTACAGTAATTAAAATATCTAAATTAATGATCTCAAAAAGTTGGTGAGGATTTAAAAACTCTCAATGCTAGAGGGAGAGTAAATTTAATAAAATTATTCTGAAGGTTAATAAATATTATATCAGCTTAAAATGTTCAAAATTGTTGAGTTAGAAATTTTGATTTCAGAATATTATCCTAAAGAAACAGTCAGAAATCATCAGGAAGACATATGGATCAAGATATTGGATGTTGCTGTATAGAAGGTTTCTACTCTTTATCAATCATCTAAAGTCTACATAAATAAATGAAAATTCATTAAATGGATGAGTTGCTCTACAGTCATTCAAAATCATATTTAACAATATGAAATTAATTTTGTGCTAAGGGAAAGCTAGGTTGTAAAATTCAAATATGGCAAAATTTGTAGTTGTTGCCTTGAATTTTTCTTGAATTCACACACTAAAATAGTAAATAAGATTATCTCTCTTTATGTCCTAAGAATGGTGGTTTGCTTTTACTTCATTAAGTTGCATATTTTCCATATTTCACCAATTCACTTATACCATTCCTGTAATATTATTTTTAACTATAGATATAAACTAAAATTAGTGTTTGCAATGAAAATATTGAGATTATATTTTACTTGATGATAAATATTCACTCAGCTATATCTCATTAAGATGTTGTTACTCTGACAAAAGTGTGTTTTAAAGACACAATAGATAATTGCCTTGAAAGGGAAGCAAAACTTAAAGTATCTAGGACAAATAGTAAGTAGTTTTCAATGCATCATTTGAAATCATATCAAAATTGGTTACTAAAAATTGAGTAAATTTTCTAGATATGGTGCAAGTAATTTACTGATGTTTCAAGAGAAATAGGAAGACTAGTTGTCACATGATTGACAGCAGTAAGCCCTGGACTAGATTGGAGAGACCTAATACCAATCACAACCCTCATTCTTGATTTCCTGTTAGTTACTCTACTCAATCTCCATTTCATCATTAGGTATATTAGGTACAAAAGGTATATTTTACTGATGGTGTGGATTTTACTTATAAAACAAACATTCAACCTAGAGAAATTCCCCAAACCTAGTAGATAATCTTATGAAAGGGTAAAAACTGTCTCCATTATTTGGTTTGAGTTACTATTTTTCAGACCATATATATCATAATTTTCAGAATAAAGAAAAATCAATGATATATATGTGTATGTATCTTTATACATAAATACATATGTATATATATAAATATGTGGGTTTTTGGGGGAGGTACCAGGGATTGAACTCAGGGTTACTTGACCACAGAGTCACACCCTCAGCCCTATTTTGTATTTTACTTAGAGACAGGGTCTCACTGAGTTCCTTAGTGCCTTGCTTTTGCTGAGGCTGACTTTGAACTTGCAATCCTCCTGCTTCAGCCTCCCAAGCTGCTGGGGTTACAGGTGTCCACCACTGAACCTGACAATGTGCTTATATATGTATATGCACACATAAAAAATATATATATAAATATCTATGTGTGTTTGTGTCTATGTCTTTATGGAGGGGGGAGAGAGAGAGAGAGAGAGAGAGAGAGAGAGAGAGAGAGAGAGAGAGAGAGAGAGAGAAACAAGATTTATTATGAAGAATTGGTTGATGTGATTGTGAAACCTGGCAAGTCTGAAATCAGTATGGTAAATTCTCAAACTGATAATTCAGGTACAATTTTATGCTGTAGTCTTAAGTAAAATTTTCTTATTTTTTAGAAGAACATATTATTTGCTCTTAAGACCAATTGGTTGGATTCAAGTGATTAACTGAGTCCCATTCACATTATCATTATCTCCCTTACTTAAAGTGCACTGATCATAGTTGTTAACATCTATGAAAATAAATTCACAGCAACACCTAGATGGGCATTTGATTAAATAAATGGGTACTGAAGGACAGTCAATTGACCCATAAGAATGATCATTCTACTATTTTTATATACTTCTCAAGAGAGGGAAAATCTAGAAGGACATTATCATTTAAAATTATAAGTCCTTACTAGAAGGCATTTTTTGGTTCTTGTTCAAACTTACCATTCAAGTTTTTTTTCTTTAAGATAAGTCTAATATTCAAAAAATGTAGAAAAATTAAGCTGTATTTTTTTTTCTAAAATATCTTGGTTAAATCTGATAACAATAATATTGTTAGAAAGCAATCTTTCCTAAACATATGAAATAAAATTAAACTTAATATTAGCTGACTTGTAAATCTTATAATTTTATGGACAGGTTATAATTCTTATGAAAGTAAAACTTAAAAGACTTTATATAATTTCTGCAAAAAAAAATGTGGCTTCTATATGTAATACATCCAGGTTCTACCAATTCTTATCCTATTATTGTGACAGATTGTATTTTACAAAGATGTTCATTTAGTCTTTTTGTAAATGTTGCCATCCCCCTATAAAGAAGCAAATTTTTTTCTATTTTCCTTACACCCATGTAAATTTGTGATTTGCCTGTCACTAATGGAACTTGACCAAGACACTAGGCAAATACAAAAGGACAAATAAAAGCAATGGAACTTCTACTTGCTCCCTGGACTCTTCATTCTTCCACATTCAGCTGTCCTACAAGAAGTTTGACTGCTGATGCTCCTATGCTGTGAAGAAGCCCCAAACTAGCCCTTATTGAGATTTGTTTGAAGCAACTGCAAGATCACATAAAGATAGATATCTCCAGCCAAACTCCAGTGGTTTCAGTCTTCCCCAATATTTGAATTTGTTTTACTATAAATATCTGATACTTTGAGACTGATTCCCCCCAATTATTTAATTAGGGGATTCTATAGTAAGTTTCTGTTTCTGATGTGTGTAGGCATGATCAATCCATTAAGAACTTGGATAGAACAAAGGGAAAAAAAAGAATTTTGTCCTTTTTCAGTCTGCCTGTCTATTTGAACTGGGACATCAATCTTGTTCTGCCCTTGAACTAGGATTTACACCATTAAATCCTCTGAGTATCAGACATAAGCCTCAAGAGTAGACTTATACCACTGGAGGTTCTGGGGTCTTCAGATTGTGCCAATTCCTTATAATAAATCTACATTCTCTGTGTGTGTTATTCATTGTGTTTAACTGGACAATCCTGAGTAATATAGAGATTAAGAACTTTCTCATGATGGCACAGTAGATAGAAAGAGCCTGATTTTCCTCTCCTCCTCTTCCTGAAACAGATTAGTGCAATTCGGAGTGGTTCAGGTGGATGTTGCACACACTGTGGTTTTTAGCCACAGGTGAGTTACCCAAATTTAGGAATTCCTGCCTCCCCAATCTTATAAGGGAATTGCTAACAAATAGGCCAGATCTGGTAAGAGGAAAACATTTTTATACTATTCTCATTGGGAAACAAATCTTCTGAAGCATAAGGAAATACTATGCACCTTCCAAGACCTAATTAATTTTACAGTTTTTTGAACATTCTGAATCAAAGCTATCAAGGTCTTTTGCTCAAAATATGGGCAGAAATGCAAGAGACCCAGAGAGATTTATCTCCCAAAGAATCCTTCCAGATTTCTGTTCTGCACACAGTGTGAGAAATAATACAAGGAAATAAAGTGCTGGTTAAAACATTAAGTGATAGAGTGGCTTTTAGGTTACAATAATAAAGGAAGTTCTACATTTAAATTCAGAGATCTTACTTAATGTAAGTAATGAGAATACTTTCAATGTAATTCTAACTGCAAATCACACCAAGGACCTGAAGGAGTATATAAAAAGGAGTTAATTTTTGAAAAGATAGAATCAAACATTTTAAAATTTATTCAGAACATAGGGCATTACCAACATAGATGTTGCAAGCCTTTAGCAAGTACAAAGGTAATGGGAAGAAAGGAAAGTTTCAAGTCAAACATGATGAAGGAAACAATGTAATTTAATTTAAATATAGCACCTGTAACAAAGGTTTAAAAAGTAGAAATTTATTTTTGGTATAGTTTTACGTCAAAATCAACATTGCTGGGTTGGTGTTGACTGGTCTGGTTTCACTCCAGAAATTTTAAAATAGAATCCATTTCTTCTCTTCCCTTCCTCTGGTGATTGCTAGCATTCCCTGGCTTGTGGCCATGTCGTTCCAGTCTTTGCCACCATGTTAAATAACCTCCTTTTTTTGTTTGTTTGTTTATTGTATTTGTTCTTCTGCTCCTTCCATAATGAAGATACTTGTAAATTGCATCTGAGATCCACCTGAATATTCCAGGATAGGTTTCCTATCTCAAGATCCTCCTTGTAATCACAAAGCCCTTTTCCATGCAGGTGACATTTGCAGTTTCTTGAATTAGGACCTGATGTTTTGGAAAGCCCACATTCTACCTTCAGCATTACAGTTATTTTCGTCAATGAAAAATCTGGTAAATAAACAAAACCAAAATCTCAGCTACTGTGTTCCCACTAATCCTTGATGGGATACCTTAGACAAGGTCAACCCTGAACTTCACTGTTTTCAGGTCTATTCCATATTTTTACCTTACAAATGGCAAGAATTCCCAGGCTGCTTTTTCAGTTCAATTGCACAATATCTGCTTGTGCTTGAATTTACCTAGGATATTTTTGGGGAAAAATTGAACAACCCTACAGAAAAAGACATATATAAATAACATTTTTTATTCACCCAGTGAAAAACACAGCAGCTGTTAACAATTTTTTTTTTTTTTTTTTTTTTTTTTTTTTAAGTATTGGGGATTGAAATCTGGAGCATTTTGTCTCTGAGCTACATCCCCGGACTTTCTAAATTTTATTTTGAGACAGGATCCTGCTAAGTTGCCAAAGCTAGATTCAAACTTATAATCCTCCTGCCTCAACCTTTATAAGCATGTGCCATCAGGCCCAATTGGTTAACCAATTATTATGCACCAATTTCACCCGTTATAATACAGTCCCCACACTGGGTTTTTAATTGATATTTTAGAGTTTTACTCTTAGAAAAGAAATAGACACTTTAATGTATATTTGTAATGCACTAATTAAAAAACAAATACTTTCCTCTGTAAAGGAGAGGAAAAGGGAGAAAAGTGGAGAAGAAAAAGGAATGCAATGGGGACTCAATCAGAAGAAATTATATTCCATGCTTACATAATTATGTCAAAACAAACCCCATATTATGTATACAATTAACTAATAAAAAATGCTGTATAAAAAAAGTGAAAAGGCACATCAAATATAACATACATACTACCTTGGGTCAGGATGTTAACAATAGAGGAAGCTGGGATGGGGATTATTTGGAAACTCTGCTTTCTGTTCCCTTTTGTTGTGAACCTAAAACTGACTTAATAAATAGAATATAGATTAGTAATTAACAAACAAGTTGGAATATAAGAATTTCTAGTCATTTGAATAGGTTGGAAGATGAAACATTCAGAAAGAAGAGCAGATGAAATGGACAACTTAAATTTATAATTAATATCCTCAGTTTTTTTAATTTGTTTTTTTTTTCCCAATAGATGCAACAGTAGAGTGTGACATATTAAACATACATGGAGTATAATTTATTTTAATTAGGATCCCACTCTTGTGGTTGTGCATGATGTGGAGTTTCACTGGTGTATAAAAGGGGAATGAAGACAAGGGAGAGGAATATGAATAGGAAAGACAGTATAATGAATCTGACATAACTTTCCTCATAGAGATTTTTCAGACAAGATCGACAAAAAATAAATCTTAGTTAAAAAACAAGAAATACTAGAAAGCAATTAAGAAGCTCATGAATATTAAAATTAATATAATTAGATTTGATAAACTATCAGATTTTAGAAGATAAAGTGAGACAAAATTTTCAAAAAGTAGAAAAAATAAAGATGGGATTAATTTCCATATTTCAGTATTCTCTAGAGTATTCTAGGATGAGAGACTAGAAACCAAATATATCAAAAGAAATTAATGCAGAGCAAATGTCTTGTGTTCGTCAGCTTTTCGTGTCAGTGACCAGTATACTTGATAAAAACAACTATCAGGAGGAAAAATTTATTTGGGGCTCACGGTTTCAGAGGTCTCACTCAGTCCTGGGTCAGCCAACTCCATTTTCCTGGGCTTGAGGTGAACAGAACACCATGGTGGGGGAACCAGGTAGAGAAGGTTGCTTAGCTCACCTTAGCCAGGAATTACAGAGTGTGAGAGAGTGACAAGGAAAAAGATAAACTTTCAAGGTACACCCACAGTGACCAACTTTCTCCAAGAAGGTCCTACCTTCCAGTAGTCCATTCAGTTATCAGTGGTTAATCTACTTATGGATTAATTCCCTGTTGAGATCAGAGCCCTTATGATCCAATTATTGCCTAAAAGCCCACTCTGAAACTTGCTGCGTTGGAGACTATGCTTTCAACACATTAGTTTTGGGTGGGATGTAAACCAGGGATTGAGGTTTTAGAAAGGAATATGTCTTGAACATCACTGAAGAAGATGGAGGTAAAAATGCCTCAGATAGCATATCTGAATTTTTCTGAAGGGCTAGATATTTTCTTCTGTGAAGAATGAGTTGTTCTCTGAATGTGGGTTAGACTATATTTTTAGAAAAAAACTTTTTCTAACATCCAGACTTTAAATAACAATGCAGCAACCAGACCTAGTCCAATAAGTAGAAAGTATTCTCTGAGGTATAGAACCCTTTAACCCTTGTGTAAAATGATTGAAGAATAAATCTTACTGAGACGCTGTGAGGCAGGGGAAATTTCCTCTAAGACAGGACGTCCTTTGTTATTCAAACCAGTGGATAGAGATAGGGAGAAAAATCACTAACGGTGATGTCATTGATGCTAAAAAATTGAACTCTTTCTTGAGTGAAGTGTGTCTGTATCTTAGGCAAGTAAGTGCTTTTGCAAAGTATCTTTAAAAATCTCCTTTTGCACTGAATTAATACTTTTAAATAAGGAAGAGTAAATGTTATGCTTGCCACAAAATATAATATAATATAATGATATTATATAATATAATGATAAAAGTCATATACAAACTGTAATGATTGAGTGATGGCCAGAGAGCCCTTCTCTAGATTCTTGCCTCAGTATCATCAGAATAGACATACTTTTTACAGATAGAATACTAATCAGCTTTCCTTTCCGTTTCCTTTCCTTTCCTGTTGCAGTCTGCATGACTATTTTTTGAAAAATTAGACTCTAGGTAATGGCACATTACAAACAAATAATGCTGTCATTAGAATTCCAAGTTTAGAGTGCGTTATCTTGAAAGAAAATGTATAAGAAACAATAGTTCAAATTATATTGAAAAGAATATTTTTAAAAGCATCAATTCTTTGAACATTACATAATGTTCTAGCAAGTCATTACAATTAGAAACAACACTGATGTGGAAGTATAGTGGAATATTTACTTACTTGTTGATTCATAAACGCTTATTAACTTTCTTTGAATCACTGCACCATAGATTTTGTGCTTTGTGACACTTTCTAAAAACCTAACACTGAAACATCTAAAAATACAGCCATTTGAGAAAATGAAAGTCAAACAGTGTTTCAGAAATCCTGTAATATCCACCAAAAGAATTCACAATATCATATTTAAATAAGGCTTCACATCATTAATGTTGCATTTTTAGTTTGGTTTTGAAAATGTGATACTGTTTATAAACTTTTTTTTTTTTAATTCATGGGAAGGGAATTTATAGAACAGAACAATAGACTGAGACTGAAGTTAAAGTTGGATGTTATAGTAACATTAAGTTTAGTAGTTTACTTTCATGGAATGAGTGGTTGAAAAAGAAAATAATGTGTTAAAGGCTAGTTTAGTTTTTAACAGGCAAATGCATGACCAGATATTTTTTTTTTTTCCCCCTCAGAAACCTGGCAGAAATTCTTTTGAAGTCATCATTAAAGTAAATGGATGAAACACATTTAGAATTTAAGATTAGAGTTTTATTTCAAAAGAAACAATAAGCAGAGCTGAGAAATTGGAGAGTAAATTTACTTAACAAGCAAAAAAAACCTTAACATTATTATTATAGAAATATTTTTTCTAAATATTAAATAGGTGCTTTTCTTTGCCAGCTAGAATCTAGATATTTATTTTTTAACAGTATTTCATATTTTGTAGACATTTTAAAAGCTAAAATCAACATAAATCCCTTATTTTGTAAATAAGAAAAAGTGGCTCTAAAACTATGAGTGATTTTTCTCAGTCCTTAAGTGAGTTCATAAGTCAGAAGTCAAGCCTCTTTATAGAGGAGGCCTTAGAAAATAAGGAATCAAGTGGAGACAACAAGTCTAGAACAGACCATCAGAAGTAGTAAATTCTGCTAAACATTTTTTAAATATCCAGTTATTTGTTTAGGAATATGGTGATACATTCAAAAATTTAGATATTGAAATAGGCGATAGCCCATTCAAATCATGTGGAATCATGAAAGCAAAACATAGGATCAGGAAAAAAAAAAAAAAAAAAAAAAAAAAAAAAAAATATATATATATATATATATGCATAGTAAAGTTTTACTGTGACCTAATTTGGTGTTTTTCTACACTTAAAAATATGGTGAATGGTCAGGACAGGAGTGGAAGAGATATGAAAATATAAGCTAGTGTGGCTCACTAAAGATGTGGCAGAGGCTTCCTCCCCTTGCTGTCACGCAGACCCAAAGGCAGGCTATGTCTCTTCACAGTTGCTAACACAGCATTTAGCAGTATATTGTGTAGGGGAGTAGGAATGACTTTTTCTTCTCAGCTACTAAATTCTTTGTCACTGAGACTGACAAAAGACCCAGTAACAAGAGAGAAACAGTTTATGGACACATGTAGCTCAATATAGGTGGGAGAAATTCGGTGATGAGTCACTGAAAACGGTGGTTAGAATTTGGGTTGATATAGTGCATTATGAAAAATTGATTAGTAGAGACGAGCCAAGGCAACTAGTTTTAGACTTCCAAGGATGGGTGAAAAACTGGGTAAGTAAAGAGATGGGGAAACTAACCGACTATGATTTGTTTGTGCAGGTGAATCTCACAGGCTCATTTTCATCTTCTTTATGGTCACAAAAGTTCCCTAAGAGGGGATTTACGGCAGTTCCCATTTTTCAGAAGTTTCTACTCCTAGTCCAATAAAGGAATCTCCAGAAAGGCTTTTTTCTTCATGTTTTGAATCTCAAATGCCTTTGGCTCAAAATAATTCTTATGCCAAAGTGGCAGAGTTGGGGAGAGCATATTCTCATATCACTAATTAAAAATAACGTATATGACGTGACATCTCAAATAGCTCTGGTGGAACCTGAAGCAGCACACAGGCAGGATTTCCACAGATGAGCATCCCATAACAGTTTGGTTAATATGACCTTAACCAAGACAGTAACTTTTTTGTTTAGCTACAACTGGTGTTAGCAATTAGAGCTTTAGTTTTGCAGGTGACCAAGATGGCACATATTTAAAATTGCAATCAATTCATTCCTTCTTTTAAATATTGTAATCAATTCATTCCTTCTTTAAAAAATTGGTCTTCTGTCTCGTTTGATTATATATATATATATATATATATATATATATATTCAGTTATCTAAGTATATGGTTTATATATATTTTTCTCTACTTTTTAAAACAAAATTCTGATGACTTCTGTCAAAATGGAGACAGAGAAGTACGTACTTTGTTATTTCTTTTCTTTCAACTTTACAGATTTGTCTTTATACACAAGAATGAATCCAAGTATGTGGGCCTGAAATTCACATAAAATAAAATTTACTTTATGAGAAAGAGAGTTGAAAGAAACCAGGTGAAATACAGATCACCTACCTGGAAGTATAAAGAAAAAAAATTACACTCAAAATAAAAATAGGTAAATGCTTTTAGTGCATATTGTATTGTGTGTATGTGTGTATAGGTGCTTTTCTTTTTTTGTTTTTCTTCTTCCTTTTGACGGGAAAGCCTCCACAATACTCATTTCTCTAAAAGGAGAGTTTAAAGAAAAAACATTAATTTGGAGTTTTAATTTTTAAGTTGTTTAAAACACGAAGTTGATCAAGTTCAAAAACAATATTCTTCAAAACCCATATTTATAATACATTAGATTCTTGAAAATAAAGTGCTTGGTGGCACAAACTGAAATCTACTTTGTTATTTGTTTTCTTTCAACCATAAAGACTCATCTTTATATAAAAGTGTAGATCTAAGTTTGTGAGTCTGAAATTTATATAATTTGGCGAGACTTTTTGAGGAAAGGAGGCAAAATTAAGATTGTGGAATTGCATACAAAACTGAATATTTATTTAGCATGAGAAAACAGAAGGAATCATGAGAGGAAGAGGCATCAAACTTTGCTTGGCATGATCTTCACAGTAAATATACCTCTGTTTGGCTGATTACTTTGTCCTTTGG
Organism: Sciurus carolinensis; assembly: GCF_902686445.1. Taxonomy (NCBI): domain Eukaryota; kingdom Metazoa; phylum Chordata; class Mammalia; order Rodentia; family Sciuridae; genus Sciurus; species Sciurus carolinensis. The sequence goes on along the minus strand of NC_062218.1, from coordinate 89,364,855 downwards.
CAAAAAGTATGAATATTGAGCATATTTCATATTTTACATAGTTCTGAACCCTTTATTTAACTGAAGTACCCTTCTTTAAATCTTGAAAGGTATTAGCATCCTCACATTTATTTCTATTATAATACCTTCAGGGTTACCAAGCAATTTAAATAGCTTTATTAGTTTATATGTGTTTTCCACTGTTGAAAACACTTAAAGTAGTAATTAATTTAAACAAAATGAAGGGGTGCTAAAGAACTAGTTTTGTTAGATTTTCCTAACTGCACACAATAGAACTGGTAATTTTCCAACACGTATACTTACTTTTAACTTTAACAATAAATAGAAATTTACAAATTATTTTGTCATTAGATATGTAAACTCCTTTCACAGTTGGTAGATAAGCAAAAATAAAAGATGTTGTTTATCTTTAAAATAAAATCTGGAACACTTGACACTTCCATTCTACTTTAATTTGAAAGTATGATCATAAATTTCCCTCCAATTGCTGAACATGTATAGCAGCTGTGGATCAAAATTATTGATTACTTTGAGATTTTGATTGTAATGAAATGAATCATGCAATCCAGTCTCTATATAAACACTGCCAATACTATTACAACCCAAAGTTTTCCAACTAAAATGGCAAAGATATTAACCATTGCTGAAAAAAAAAAATAAAACCTGTGTTTTAAAGGTAGAGAGACTTTCTAAAGCTATACCTTCTTAGGTAACTGCTCTTGCTTCCTCAAAAGCAAATGATAAAATGTTTTTATTGATAATACTAAAACATTATCATAACACACATATTTTAGGACTAAAAATTACTTCTCAGTATTTAATGGTTTTTTTATGGCAGTTTTTTTTTTTTTTTTAAATCTAATGTACTAAAATAATCACTAGATAGCTGCTTACTATGTTGATGTCAGAGTTGGCTTCCACCTAATGACTAGACTCTTGCAGGGTGTTGCCAGAAATTGCTTTAAACAATATGTTGAGGAGATTTTCATGCACATTGCAATTTATCACTGACTGAAAATATAATAATCTTATTGCATTTCATTAGTAAATAATCAAAAGTAATTATTTGACCATTTCTTACATTGGGCTAGAGATACTAACAAGTGAAAGCAATTTTAGTTTTAAAATCAACTTGCCAAAGTGCTCAAGGTATTTGCCATGCCCCATTTTATATTGTCACATACTCCTTAGATAATTGTAAGATTATTATCACTTGCAGATATAGAATCCAACAATCATATTAAGCTTTATTTTTCTCAGGCAATATGACAGATATTTATTTACTAATAATGACTCAAAATTATCATGAAGATCCCATTATCCCTACCATGAAAAATGTGATTAAATTAATAATGGTGCTGTAGGCAAGTCAGTGTAATGATTTCTAGACAAAGCACAGGTGGAAATGATGTTTGATGAAATCCACCATGTTTTGATGATTTATATGTAGTTACTTAATTTAGAGAAAGGATGACGTTTTGAATTAGTTTATGTAAACCATTAGTTTACTTATCCAATGATTAACCAGAAACATAGGTATTTGGATTTTATTTCAAAACTCTCTAGTCATGTTCAAAACTACCTGAAAATAATTTGTGATTCACAGAATTCAGGCAGAAGTGTATTTCCTTTCCCATGCCCATAATATTTATCTGACTGTCTTTTCTGTTTTCCATTTCTCCCTGGGCATTATTAGAGTAAATGTAGATCAAAGATAAAAGTTACCTACAGGTTATTCAATCACAAATATACACGGAACTAAAACACAGAGAGATCAGTGACCTCCCGGCTGGTCTGGGTTGGAGTCTCAGGATCGAGGAGCAGTGCTGAATGCTTTTTGACAGTTTTAGCCCTCTGTGCTCTGTCCTATCCCGGACCCTGGACACCCTTCCTTGGCCAGAATGACTGCTTCTAGAAAGTAATTTTGGATTGAATTAGAGCTTTCTGAGAGAGACAAAACATACTTTACAGTAGGCAAATTGAATTTCTCTGGTTCAGTGACTTGCTGCGCCACGGCGCCTCTCAAGGAGACTTTCACATTATTGAGAGCTGGTAGATTTCCTTGTAAAATAGCCACAGGCGGCACGCAGGCACTACGCAGCCGATTCTTTGTCTGCCATTTCTCACAGAAATATTTCTATCTGTCTTTCACACACATACAAAACTATTTAAATGAAGCATACAAAGAGACGACATAAATTATTGTCTCTTTCTTTGAAAAGAATCTGTTTCATGTGGTTACTAATTCATGGAGAGGTCTCGATGGAAAGGCTTACTTTTAGCACCTGGTATTGTGGAAACTCAGGGTATTTCTAATGGAGTGAAATGGAAAGAATATTTACTTATCTCCCATAGCACTACAAATGGAGAAGTGGAAATATTTACATCAACATTAGGGGTACTGTGTGACACCAGCTGCCGTAAATACCTTTTTATCTAAAGAGTTTGCAAGGAAATGGGCCTCTTCTCTTTTTCTTTTTGCAACGTTCCTAAAGATTGCAGACTGTTTAGATACATAAAAATATGTCACTTCTAAATATTTTTATTCAACTAGCCTGGACATTTCTACTGGGTGTTCATCAAATACACATATTATAGGTACTTTGGCAGGGGTCAGTTTCAGAAGAACTGGAGAGCACTCATAAGAAATAATATTACACATTCCAAGTCTCATAGATTACCCAGTAGTATTTTTATGAATAAAAAAACATTAAATAAAAGCACAAAAATTTATTTGTTTTCACATGGAGAGCAAACATTTTCATTCATTCTCTCTTTCTCTCTTTTTTATTTTATTTTACTTTTTTGTATTTCTTGGTTGTAGATGGACACAATGACTTTATTTTATTTATTTATTTTTTGTGATGCTGAGAATCAAACCCAGTGCCTCACATGTGCCAGGCAAGCACTCTACCACTAAGCTGTAACCCCTAGCCCCTCACCCTTTGTATTTATTTTTTAAATTTTTTATTTGTTCTAATTAGTTGTACATGACAGTAGAATGCATTTGTACATTTTGATAGACAATACATAAATGGAGTGTAATTTCTCATTTTTCTGATTGTACATATTGTAGGATCACCTCATTCTTAAGACTTTTTTTTTGTCTATATTGTGTTTTATTTGTTGAACACCTCACCTAGCTGGTGATTTTATAGTCAGGTTTTCCAGGGTGAAGTGCCACAGTCAAATTATACCATTTTCTTCTACAACTGTGTCACTTTATATTGTACATCTAGGTAAAATTTCATCCTAGAAAAGAAATTGTCAGGGTCATTAGGTAATAAGGAGCATTCATTGTAACATAGGGCAGAGGATGGCATTTAACCAGAAAATATGGAGTGCTCTGTGGTGATTCTTTGCTGGAGAGGGCCCTCAGCCTTGGAGCCCCAGGAACAGATGTGATCTCAGGCCTGTTTTAAAGAGAACAGAGCCGTGGGCGGAAGCACCTCCCTCCATCAGTGAGGAAGCTTCTGCCAGAAGGAACGTTCTCACCAGGAAAACCCCAGAAACATTGCCAAATTTGAATCTGCCTGGTGAGAAGTCAGTGGGCATAAATCCCTAGTGATTTGGTGCTTGTTCACTGAGCAGACCAGAAAGCATATGTGAAGAATTCACGAAAGGGCTTGTGTGCATGTGCCACAGTCAGTGGGGGAAATCTTGTTGGCTTCCCTCCTGAAAGCATTTTCTCAGGCTCTGCTATATTATTTCAAAATCTTTGGCAAAACTAGGGTACGTGAAGTGCATGAGTTGAAAAGGCTGATATTTTGTCCTTTTTTCTTTAATTCTGTTTGTCTCTATAGTTTTGTTTGATTATGTTTTGCAAAGCGGGACACTAACAAAACCATCTGGCTTGTATTTTTCTATTATTTTACTTAAGTTTAAACAGGGCCTTAAGAGGAAATTTAAAAACAGACTATAGTTACTTCTTAAAATGCCTAGCAAGATAAAAAATCATTCTATAAATAAAACATTTAGATAAAATAAGATTATTATAGAAATGTTTTAATCCTCACTTCAAAGAAGTAACAAACCATTCATGTGTTTGCCTCAAATTCTAAAGCAGATTATTGTACCACACGCAAAACAAGCACAGTCACATACACACATATTCACATACATATGAGTGGCATGAGGTTTTAAAGTTGATAAACATATTAATAGATCTTACCACACAATATTATGAACATGTTAGCACTTGGAATACTTTTGTCAGAAAGAAATATTGAACATTTTTTTTTGTTTTGTTTTGTTTCAGTAGTCTGATGGTAGCATTGGCCAATTTAGCAGCAAAAGTTACATTTTTACTGCTTTGCATATTAATCAGTTATTTAGAACACTCCTGCTGAGAAATATCATCATAACAACAACACCACTTTAATGGGGCAGTGCAAAGATACTCTGGAGAATCAATTACAGGGAAGGCCTATGAAAAGATGTTTTGCTTTTCATTATTTTATGAGGTTAGGAGGATGGCTGATGAGATAATGAGACCTGAAGCATTTCTAATACTTTTAAGGAAAAATAGAATAAAATTCAGTTGGACCAGAAGAATCACAAGAGTTACAAAGGTGCAAGCTTTGCTCTCTGTGACTGTGAAAACCTGTAAGTGACTTTGTGTTCTGCCATGTTATGCCTGTGAAACACCTTTAAGAACAGAAATCCTGCATTGGTATTCTGTTTAAAAGTCTGTTTTCAGAAAAGGAATTTGTAAGTAAAATAGTGGGTATGTCAAGTTCTGAAATGCATGCAAAGAAAATTTTTATTGAGGCCAGTCTGAGGAAAGAGGCAAATAGTAACATCTGCAAGTGCTAGGTCTAGCTAATCTAACCAGAGATCATCAGTATGTAGAAGAGAATCATGTTTTAACATTCTTTGGTTAGGATGTGCAACTTAATAGATAATTAAAACATTGAAACCCTAAAGATATCAAACTTATTCCTGAAACTTATTCCTGAAAATTTCTCCAAAATGCAGCTTACTATAAGTAATTTAAAAAGAATGGGATACCAAGTGTTTTCTGAAAAAAAAAAAAAATATGAGTCTAAATGCAAGTGCTGCCTTTCATCCTGTCTCTTTCATTTTCAACCCTGACAAAAATCTTTCTACCCCCTACTCTTTCATCACTCATAATTTCTGCTCCTGAGTCATGCTTTCAACTTTCTTGACTTGGTTGCTTTCAGTTGCTCACGAATAAATTAACTTCCCTGTATTTTCACTTGATCAAAGCATGCTAAGCTTTTATATTTCAATACTCCTTTTTCCTTAAAGTATTTTCTAATCCTCTCTACTAGAATTTATTGGCAAAGGGCATGGGTATACTTTAATAGCAATTTGCAAAATCTCAAGATACTTAGCACAATCTGCTTAATATGGTTGTGCCTCTCCTCAATTCTGCTAGACTATAAACTCCCCGAGGATAAAAATTACACTATATTGTTCATAGTATGAAACAAGTATTTTAAAATTAGTAGGTCTTTAGGGGTTGGGTTGTGGTTCAGTGGTAGAGTGCTTGCCTAGCATGTGTAAAGCACTGGGTTTTATCCTCAGCACCACATAAAAATAAATAAATAAAATAAAGGTACTGTGTCCAACTACAACTAAAAAAATTTTAAAAATGAGATAAAATTAGTAGGTAGTTAATGTAATTCTGCATTAACTAGGTTAATAATGTATTGAAAACCGTATCAAAATATACTCACTTTACATATTTAAATTTTTATATACTTAAGTTTTATATTCAAAAACCTCACAAAATTTAGAAAAGTATTCACTTGTGACTAAAGTAAATGTAAAGTATGATTAAAATTGCAAAATCATTTTCTCAAAACTCTGGTCATCAGAATAAAAGTATGGACTTATGAAGCATGAAGTATAAAATAGTGAAAATTCCTTCTGCAAAATTGTACACTTCATTGACACAAGAAAATATTATTGTGTAAATTAAATCACAGAGGTTAATATTTATTCTTCATTGTGCATTCTGGAAATAAAGTGAAAGTAATATGGTTAAAAATAATCACAAATGCAGAATCTGACAAGATAACAAAATCTGGAACTCAATAAATTCTCAAAGTAACTGAGTGTCACTCTTTGTAAGGTGGCTGGCGTCAGAGCTGATAAGCTGCTTCTTTAGACTTAGAAGAGGTGACCTGTTGCCCTTTGATTTCCAAAAATTGTTATAACTGCAATTACATCTCCTGGTAACTTGCTTGCTTTGTAGAATATTCAATATAAAACTTAAACCTAAAAAGTATTCCATTGTATAAATTATTCATAATTTATTTTAAATCCCTAGACCTGGACATTTAGTATGTTCATGAATATACTTTGGGTTGGCACAAATGCCAGGATTCCTAAGAGCTAGAACACCAGGGAAAGTTACCCTGAAAGATAGATCTTCACTTTCCACTCTGTGATCCTTCAGAAACATGTTGATTTTGTTACCAAAACTTCAGGCAATGAATGTGGGAGACTTACCAAGAGACTCCAGAATATTTGGAGAATATGAAACCACTCCCCACCAGACCCCATCCTATGTTTCTTGAAAGAATCTGAAGAAGGTGTCAGCTGCAATAGGATGTCTTTGTGGCAGCTTGAAGAACAAGAAGAGTTTCTTCCCTCCATGTAAGACAATGCTTTGTCCTTATTTGTATGCAACATGCATATTTGCGTGTTCCTATTATGATATATGACACTGTGACTCTTTTGACTGACTTTTTGGGTATTATTATAAATATTTTATTGGAATACATTTGGAGAAGGTATATGGATAAGGGTGAGTGAAAGGCATATGTGTTTTGGTTTTGCTTCTATATATCTTTGTCTTATTTGAAGTTATGATTTCAACAAAATATACCTTCCACAGTATTTTTTAAAACACAGTTTGAACAAAAAACATTTCTCAGTGCTTTTGGAGTTATTTTTTTCTAATTTCCTACTGTCATGGATTTGTATCTCCTTTCTCTTCTTACTTGTGTATACCACAAAATTCAAAATACATTTTTCAATACATAAGCTATGAATTTTGTGGGATAAACTATAGTTCACTGGTAGGGCTTGCTGTCATTCTCTTGGTGATATGTCAGAAGTAATTATTGTTCTGTTTTCACAGAGGTGACCTCAGGAATGTTCTTGGATCAGGCTGCTTAACCCCAGAATATGAAGCTGATTATCAGAACAGCATTCACTCATGAATGAGCCATTCTTTAAAGTCTTATTTTGTGATGTCTACTCTGTGGTTGATAAAGTGTACTTATCTCAAGTTGTCCTTGCCCACATTTCCACATTATGTTAAGTTCAGGATTTCTCCAACTTATTTTTAAGGTGGGGCCTTAAGAAAGAATTCTGTATCCCAGAAGTTAGTAAATAAGGCCAGGTCCATAAGTATTTGTTGAATTATTCTGTAAATTCATTGACTATCATCATTTGTAATTCCTCTCTCTCATAGTTTTCTGCTGTAGAAATTATCAAATCTATCTTTTTTTTCATTTTAAATGTATTTTAATTCTTTTTTAGCTTTTTGTCTAATGGATTACATTATCTTTTTGACTTGGCTTGATCACAAATGTACCTTATTTACAAATTACCTACAACAAATTTATAAATTTCTCCCATTTTAGTTTTTGTTTAATATTCTTATTTTCATCATTGTGTAAATGATTTTTTATTAAGGTTTGATTTATCTCTTAACTCAGTCAATTAAATGAAATATTTTCAAAGATTTCCCTTGGTTTGTGTATGAATCCATGTTTTACCATAACAAAATGCCTGAGTCTAGGTGCTTTATAAAGAAAGGAGGTTTGTATAGTTCTGGAAGCTCCAGAGCATGGTACTGACATTAGCTTGGCTCTGGAGAGAATTTCATGGCAGATGACATTAAAATGGTGGTAGTGTATGTAACTGGATCAATCACATCACCAGACAGAACGTCAAAGTCAAGTGAGAGGACAGTTATGCTCCTTACATAATAAATCCTCTCTTGGAAACTGACTCAAGGTCCCATAAGAACTACCTTAATTTCTTCTGAAGTCACACCCCCTATGATATAGAAACCTCCCACTATATGTCATATCTCAGCGTTGCCATACTGGGATCAATGATGAACCTCTGAGGAACAAAACATACAATCAATAACACATATTAATATCTAACCTCATTTCATAATGTTCCAATAATGTCTGTGCATGGTATTCCTTTTAGTATATTGAAGTATCATTGAACTTAATTCACACTCAATTTTTGTATATTCTACATGCATTTTAAAATAATGCATATTCTCTTTCTCTGTATGGACAAGACCATATGTAATTTTTTCACAAATTGTATTATTAACTCTGGTCTATCGATGGTAACTGAGAGTCACATAGTTTAAAACTTTCTAAAATTATCACTGCTCATAATTGGGGGTAAATATTCTAGGTGACTCCAAGAAAAAGAAGAGCAGCGCAGTGCAAATCACTGGCACTATATTCACATATGTCTCCAAAGAAAAAGAAATGAGCTCTTGGAAGTGCACATTTTTTTAAGAAAGGCAAGACAGGTAATTGCCTAGCTTTTCATGTTTATCTTACCTATCTCTCTGTTTAAGAAAATGGTGACAAATTTTTAAAAAAGCAGTTGGTAAAAATCTAAAATATAATGACATTGATTATTGAGAAAAAGTGTTATCCATATTGTCATCTATTAATATTTAAATATGTTCACATTACAAATACAAATGGGCATTAGAGTTAATTAGGAGGAAATAACAAAAATGCATAAAATTATTCAAAACAATTATAAATGTTTTATTCTAATGACATATTTTGATAAGGAATTTAACTTTATATTTTCTTGTGGTATTCTCCTCTTATGGCTTTAAACAAAAAAAAGACAACTGAGTTTCTCTACCCCAGGAAGTTTTACATTATATGGATTCATGGTATTTGGAAGAAATTTTGAATTCTCAAATATTAGCTCAAAATTATTTTAATAGTGAGCACATGGGCATGATACAATAAAGCAAATGGAGTGACATACAGTGAACAATAATAGGACACTTCGTTATACCCCCACAGCAAACACTGCATTGTAGACAAGTTTGTATTTATATAATTTCATCTTTAAGTATCCACAAACTACTCTTGCCATTATAACAGATTATTTTTTCTTCTGCTTGAGGGAGGTGGACAAAATGGCCAACAAAACAAAACAACACAAGCACTAAATGTCAGCGAGAAACGTGGGTGAATGTCGGGATGTGTAACAGTTGAAAAGAGAATAAAGAGTCATAAAAGCCTTTCTCCACTGAGCTAGCAATTTCCACATAGTTCTGGTTGTTAATTTCCTGGCCACTGCCCAATTTTGTTGATTTCACATCACAGGGAACTTTGAAGTCCAGAAGCACCTACATTAGCAGGACACTTTCCTTTCAGGTGAGTATTGTTCTGTGTATCTATTGTTAGCAACTTCAACAGGGCTTTGTGTATCCATTGCTAGTAAATTGTACCATGATTGCTTTTTTTTTTTTTTTAAATGGGAAAACTTGTGCAACAGAATTTGACTAGTTAGAGTATGCAGTGTGCAGGACAACATGAATCTTTGTACTTATCAGACTATTTATTTAGCAATCACTTAACATAGTGCTTGCCATTCAGTTGCAGTTGAACAACTTTCTAGGGATAACTATTACAAATGAAATCTGGAGTCTTTCTGATCCCTTTAATTCTCTGACTTTAGAACAAGACTTCATTAATAGTAACCAGCTGTAATGATAAATTTTTGAGTTGACATCAATATGTATAGAGTTGCTATTCTGAATACATAACTGAAGTTCATTCTGCCTCCCTGCATTTTGGGATGCCTGAATCAAGGAAGAGATACTTTGTGGCTTAGAAATGAAATTATGGCAGAGCTTTGTTTGAATTCTACAGTAATGGGGTATTAGCTCCTAGATTGCTGCTTTCCTGATGTTACAGGAGCTGAGGCTATAGATGTATATATTGAAGAAATCCCTAGAGCCATATGTATTCTTCTGTTATGATAATGTTACCATTAGTTTTGATTGCTTTTGACTATAGTTTCTGGTTACAGAATTGCCCAAAGCAAGGAGTTAAGTTTTGTTCACATTTTTCCTCTTAATTTGAAAGAGTGTTTTTATTTCACTTTTATTTGAAATGAGTTCCTGTGCTGTTATTATGGCATTTTATGTGGCTTGTCATTGTAGTAATCAATTTTATATTTTCTTCACACCAGTTCAACATTCTGCTCTTGACGAGCACTTTGTCATATTTACTAGGGTTCTTGTCATACATAGGAAAACGCTTCCTCTATTTGTCTCCTAAATTTTCTTTTTCCCTTGTTAGTAATTTTGCTATCTCTATATCAATGTTCTGGCTGGTTGCAATTACAAGTTTTCCCAGCTGGGAGCTTGTAGCATTTTCTCAGTCTCTGCAACACACTGATCTATTCTGATATGAGTTCCAATTGTTTCAACTCCGTGTTCTGCATTTTTACCATGCTTTGTTGAAAAACAACTGTTGAAATTTGAGAGGTAGAAATTTCTTTCTTGTGTATTCTACCTTAGACAAACTTTATATTTTTCCGACATCTTTCCAGTTAGACTGAGGCTACTTTAAGGCTATACCCTTGGAATTGCTGCCGAGGGATTCTGATTCAAATTTAATCTATAAAAATGTCAAGAGCAAAAAACTATTAAGTGTCACTCCAGTATGAGGAGCTAATTGGCCCTGTCTATGGCAACTAACATCAAAAAGATCCTTACTCTCCACTTAGTATTTGTGAAGATCTGTGGGGTGTGTGAACATATACATATGGTCTATGTTCCCCACCAGGACCAAAGTCTTTATTGACACAAAGTGGCATGATTTTCTTATTTTTTTCAAAAGTATTCTGTGGTCAGCAAAGGTGTTGTGTGATTTCAAACTTTATAAAGCAGAATCACTCAGGTGGATGGTTAAAACACAGCAATTTTTTCTGGGGTGAGGCCTCAGAAATTGCAATTTTTATGTTTCCATGGAATGATGAAGTTGCTGGCTAAGGGACCTTACTGCTCTGAGCAGTGAGGCATTTTAAATTAATGCGACCTAAGATTTAGAATCAATCCATATCATAGTTTTTAGAAGATATTATTTGACTGTTCTTTTAGGCATGATGGCAAAAATGAAAGGACATCAGTCATCATTATTCATAAGTACAAAATTCAAGCATCTAAAATTTTAAATCACATACACTTTTTCTGTGAAAATTTATGTTTTGTTGAGTTGCTTATTAGATGTAAAAATTCTAATTTTCATACACTGAGATGAAAGATTTACCTTTGATATTCTAAAACATGATTTCAAAAAACACTCGAGAGAGCAAATGAAAATCAATAGAAGGTAACTTGAAACCAGTAACCTAATTTGAAATGTCCTGAGGCAAGTTTGATTTTCTACTCAGTCATTTTATTTTTCAGGTTACCAAAAATTGACTGATAATTTAGTTATTTGTAAAATTATTTTTCATATTTAATTAGTAAAAATCAGACAAAACAGACTTTGATTTAAAAGGGTAAAAATAACTTTTATAAGCATGAATTTTGAGAAGTAAAGGCAAATTTTTAGATTAATAAGAAATCCACAACTATTTATTATATCTAAGAAACTCAACCTGATTAAAAGTAGTCATTAAAATGATCAGGTGAAATACAAAACTTTTTTAAAAAACATGATTATAACCACTATGTTCATAATGCTATTTTAAATATTATTGTGGTCTTAAATAACCTGATTCTGATGACAATATGAGAAGCAAAATCTTGGAGGTACTGAGAAAATGACCTAAAATGTTTGGAAAAAATGTCTGAATAATAGAAAAGAACATCTTTTCTTTTTGTGGTTTAGGTTGTTTTATACATATGAAAAATCAGGAACTCACATTTATTAGTTACCATCTTAGTTTCTTTCACCCTTTTATTATCTAATAACTATTATTTTTAATAACAGCTGAGATTAAAAAACTATTCATGTAAATATTTAAATTGTGTAAACTGATAATGTGTCCATATAGATATATACCTTTTAAATTGGCAAGAAAATCAATAAGAACACACTAATTTTCCCCCAATTTTATTCTGCCATGTTGTAACCATCCCAATTTATCTTACCTAATGTTTGTCCCTGTCTCCAGAAAACCACAGATTGTGTTCTTACATTACACATTAAATGTATTTTCCTGAATGTTATATAAGTTGAATAAAATAGTATGTGCACTTTTTGTCTGATTTGTTTTTACCAACTATTTGTAATTTCATCCACATAATAGATTTATTCAGAAGCTTTGTCAATGTACCTTCCTATTATTACATCCTCCCCTTTACAAAAGAGCACAGTGTAACAAAGAAAATAGTGCTTTGGCTTTCTTACTACATTCTGCATGGCATTAAGTCCAGTGTGTATGCAAGAGTGAGAAATCACATGATGAGAAAGGAAAAAAAAAAAGAAAAGATTTTGGGTCTCAGTTTATTATTTTTACGACAACCTGTATTTGTGGGAAGTAACCAGGATTCTGTGAGAATGACTTTAATGTCTTCCAAGACTGTTATCCCCAGTGATCTTATTGCTTATCAGTGGGGCCAAACAAAAAGGTTCTGCCACTGTGCAACATCAACACGCCAGGAACCAAATTCCCAGCATAGGAACACTTGGGGAACAGACTACATCCAAAACTTAGCAAGGAGTACCTTCAAATGTTATGTAATAGGAATTGAATTTTTATGGTTTAGATATGGGGAGCAAAGCTCATGTGTTAGACAATGCAAGAAATTTTAGAAGTTAAATGATCAGGTTATGAAAACCTTAAACTAATCAGTGAATTAATTAACTTGAATCAATTAACTGGTGATTACTGTAATCCAGTAGGGTATGACTTTAGGAGGTAGGTCACCGAAGGCATGCATTTGTGGTATGTACTTTGTCCTGGGTGAGCAGAGTTCTCTCTGCTTCCTGATTGCCATGCCCTGAGCTGTTTTCCTCCGTCATAGCCTTCCACCATGATGTGCTGCCTCACTTTGGGCCCAGAGCAATGGAATTAGTCATCTATGAACTGAGATCTTTGAGACTATAAGCTCCAAATAAACTTTTCCTCCTCTACGTTGTTCTTGTCAGGTCTTTTGATCACAGTGGTGAAGACATTGACTAAAACATGAATTTTAAGATCTAATTTTTTGTGACCTTACACCCTTTCTGGAAAATAAATCCCTGTTTCCACTTCCCTGTTCCCTAATGGGACTCAGACAAGAAAGTATACAAAACATTTTTCCTAAAACAAGTTCTGCATGAAAGGAAAGCATTCTGAGGAATCTTTCAATAAACAAGATAAAATGTACAATATACAACTCTATATAAACTATTCAAAACATGTTGATCTCTTGTTCATCTAGGCCTTCCCTGTTTCTGTTTCTTTTCCCATTCTTGTCCTTTAGTACTCTGTCTAGATTTTTCCCCCTAGACTTCAGAGATCTTAACTCCCCTGGGTTTCTTTATATTTTTACTAATGGAAACTTGGATAAGAAATATTAAAAATGTGGCAGTGTTAAAATGAGAATACCAGAAGATATCTAGAAGTGTTCCATAGTTGGAGTATAAACCTATGAGATGACTCTGCACATTACAAAAATCAAGATTTTGTTTAGTGGTCCAAATTATTTTAAGTAGATTAAAATAAGTTAGTTTAATATTCAGATCAATATGTGTTGTGTTGAAGATGAATGCCTAATATCCCTATTTTTTAAATTAAAGAAATTTTTATTTTTCAAATAGATTAAAAATATATGTAGAAAAGAAATTAATTTAAAAATAAATAAAAATAACTATAGGTAAATTGCAGAAAGATCAATAGAGGGCAGGGAACAGGGTGGGGGAAAGAAGGGGGAAGGAGAGGTACTGGGGTCCTAATTAGAATAATATATATTCCATACTTGTATCATTATATCAAAATGAATTCAATTGTCATGTGTAACTAAAAATAACCAATAATTTTTTTTAAATTACATGGAATTTTGTCATGTAAAATTGCAAACATATACAAGTAGCATATATGTTCAAATACTTGCTTAAAATATTTCATGGATATAACTATTTTTGGAAAAATATTTCATATGTATTCTAGTGAGATAAGGACCAAATTTGCTTGTGAAGTGACTGGTGGTCAATCACAAAGCAAATCTAGAAAGGATACAGAATTATAATTCTGGAATTTTATGTTTAGCTTATTGAGATTCATGTACTTCAGTCCTATTCCATATCTAGTGAGCATTGGTGGTAGGCACTGAGAACTACCATCCTTTGTTCTTGGAACACCAATCTATAATAGTATTTAACTATATACCTATCTATCATCTCTGTCATTTTTAAAAATGTTAGGTTATCTACTCATTCTGTTTGTGTTTTAGTAGTTTTTAAAATTTTGGTATCAACTGCTCTTTTATTTCCAGTCATAGGACTTTATTTCTGAAAGGCCATAGAAAAATATTAAATCAAACAGTATAAAAGGACACTTTTTTCTGGTTTTCCATTGAAACACTTTATTAAACCCTGGATAGAAGGCCACAGAATTATACAATTCTAAAAATACTTTCATATAATAATATATGTGACAATGACCCCAAGAATTGAGCAATGCAGAATGTAGGTCTGTGTAATAGTTTGGTCCTGAATTCTGTGTCTCCATTTGTACCACAAATTCAGTTTTCCTTCTGTACCTTTATCAGCAGTCATAACATACTATGACCTGTTTAATCTAAGACTCACTATTTCTCACAACCAAAAAATAACAGAACAATATAAAACATCATAAAATATAACATCATCTCTTCCTATTTCATTATTTATTCTCCTTTAACAGGTTGGCCAAAACATCCTTCAATATGATTAGGTAAGTGAAGAAATTACATTAGATTCAGTTCCCTGAAAGACCATTTACAGTAAATACAGCTGTGGATTTCAATTTAAATTAAAATTGATTGCATGCTTATTGGTTCTTCTAAGTTTGGTACTGGAAAATTAAAAATTCACATGTAGCAATTCTGATTTGCTTCAGAGAGAAGGTTCTTGATTTAGATACCCAGCAGGCCACCAACAGGTAAACATAATAGTGGGGAAAGTATAAATGTACTCTATTTGGGAGTTTATCATAACTCTGGATAAAACCGAAAACAGAAGAAGCCACTAGGCTTCTTAAATATTTCTGTCATAAAACACTAGTTGTTGTTAGTGTTTAATATACAGTAGTAGGATTAACACATTTCCTAGTTTTACTGATATGGCCCCAGATCTGCTGTCCCAGTGCAATTTTCTCAGTCTCCCAATCACCCAGGTTGGATGATAACTTACATTGTCATCTTTCACATTTGAAACTGTTCTTAGCTGCTGCCCACTAACATCCTAACTTGAGACTGGGATATTGCCCCTTTATTCGAAGGTTAGTTTTTCTAGCAGTGTACAAAAGTGAAATAGCATCAAATTTAAGTTGTATAAAATTATATTTAGATTTTAAAAATGCAGTTTATTGAATATTTAGGATCCTGAAGTTCTGTGATTCTCACTAATAATTAAATTGTTGGTTTAATCTTAAATGTAAGTGGAAATTGAAATAAAAGACATAAAATTTGTTTTTAACAATGAAACTATCCAGACACACCACCTTCCCATTGATCTTTAAAACTAGATTTTGGAACATCTGTCTACTAGAAATAAAATATACAAAGATGAAAAGGAAAACAAGAGGTCTACCTCAGAGTATTGTGCTATTAATTAGCTGGAAAAGATTAAAATAAAAAATATTACAATATAGCATGTGCATGGCCTTGTGTTCAACCCTCATAAAATAGTACCACAGCTCAATTAACTGACAGACTAAAGGAACTTTATCAAACTATTTTATAATTATCCTGAACATACTAATAGAAGACAATATTTATTGAGTACTCATGTATCAAGCAATATTATCAATCTCACCCTAAAATGTAGTAGGTAACTATATTTTCACTTTATAAATGATGAAATTTATAAATGATGAAATTTAGGTACTAAAAGTTTTATTGGTTACCAAAGATGATATTTTTAGAAAATAGTGGAGCAAGGAGTAAAATTGAATCTGATTTCCAAAAGTACACACAGATAATTATTCTGTATTCAAAAGAAAAAAAAAAGTTGGTGATAATGTCTATAGATTGGTGGACAACTACATACTTAAAAATTGAAATTTACACATTTTCAAAAATATCAGTTGTATAATGTTCATAAACCATTATTTATCTAAACATTCCATAATTTGGACTTGCTATATATCAGTATCAGATATATTGGTATAGATTTACAATTTTACCTTTTTTACTTAAAAAACAATGTTAGTCAACATTCTGAAATAAAATAGCTCATCTTTTTAAAAGAATTTAAGCTTTATTTTATCTATTTATATATATTATTTATTTATTTATTTGTTTATGTAGTGTTGTATATTGAACCCAGGGCCTCATGTGTGCTAGGCAAGTGCTCTAACACTGAGTCACAACCCCAGCCCAAAATACCTAAGCTATTCATTGTGATTTCTCAGAAATTATAGATAAAAGTTCATGAAGTATGATAATGAATATCAGTAAGTAACACTGATTGAGTTCTTACTGGTTTAGTGTATCTTACACACTTGGCACATATTCTATCATTCATTTTCACTAAAATTTCATAAAGACGGTCAGTGTTGTAATTTCTGAAGATACATCACTTGTGATTTCCGCAACTCATGGAGCATTTCTAGAGTCTTTTATTGAAATTCACATGCATATTAAACTTTATAAAACATTTTATTTATTCATTTAAATAGCAGAAGAAACAGATGAATTGGGCAATACTGTTATGTTGTTTTATAGCTGATTATTTGTGATTTCTTAAAGCAATGCATCATATATCAAATATGATCATACAGAAGCACATCTCTTAAAATACCAATTATCTTGAATGTCAATTCTCTTTTAAAATTTCTTTCTATAATTAAAATGTAATTATTATCATTCCATCTTTTTTTTCTTTTTTGCCATACTACAAACTTCACCCAGGTGTGTTTTACCATTGGGTTAAATCTCTAGTTTTTTGTTTGTTTTATTTTGAGGCAGGGTCTTAAAAGTTGCCTGGGCTGGCCTTGAACTTGAGATCCTCCTGCTTCAGCCTTTTGATAGTTATTAGCATTCTAAAAACATTTCCAACACATGATATAAATGAATTACCTCACTGTAAATTATATAATTTAATATTTTATAACAGTATTAAGCACAAGGTCAATATACACATTCTCCTTTTTTGATTTGTATTTACTTGTGATACAAATTCAATAGCCCCTTATTTGTTTTCCTTTGAACATTTAATTACCCCACACAACTAATTGTACTCGAGGCTTTATTTTTATGGTCAAATTCATTAATTTGTATAATTCTTACACTTCATTGTTACTGAAAATGACAATAAAAGCAATGTTTCTTTCAATACTCTAAACCTGTTGCTGGCAAGAGATGAGGTGAGAGAGTGAAATTATTGGGACTGACAGTACTAAACAAGTCAAAATCCATAATTTTTGCTTCCATAGGGACCAAGTGTGCTTCCTTCAACTGTTCGTTTTATATTTCACTTAATCTTCAGAGTAGTCTTATATCACATCAATTAGACTCCCAATTGATGGAACAAGAAAATGAGCACTTTGAGAATGAGGTATTTGCACAAGACTGCAATTACCAGAAATTGATTCTAGGACCCTACTTCACAGACATCATGTTGCCTCATCTGCTCTGCTGGTTTTCCCTTTCCCTCTGCCTTTCTTCCTCAAGACCTCATATTTTGGCCAATTTTTTTTCCCTCTCAGATTCTAGACAAAAAAGGAACTGAATAAGTCTACTAGGGAACTGAGAGTTGTGACCCTAGGCCCCATATCCATGCTTCTTTTTCCCAAATGTCTCTAAATTTCTTCCCAAGGGATTTCTTAGAACGGATAATTTCTAACAGATGTACATGACTTAAATTTAACTTTAGCAATTTCTGTTTGCAGAGTCTTGAGTACCTTTCAATGTTGATTTTCTATATGGAAATAATGTAATATACAGCAAAGAAGGGGTTTTCCTCAAAATCATACATGTAGTAAATGGCAGAATCGAGCAGGGGACCTGGGTCTTTGAGTCTTGTATCCACAGTTATGCTTCCAAAATTATGGAATGTTGCATGGTTTACAGTTCTGAAGGTGATTTTTTATCTATCACATATAAACGACATTAGATAGCAATAAATTACATTCCAAAAATGTTATTTCCATTTCAATTTCTTAAAAGCCTTCATTGAGAAACTCTCAGTTTAATGCTAGTAAATCTTTTAACCTTCTTAAAGATTCCTTCTATCCTTACAATTCAGTGTTGAAAAAAATAATGAATGGCATAACACCTGGATCTTTCCATCACCTGTGTGAAGCAAAATATTACTAGAGTCGAAGAATGTAGGACCCCTTTCTTGATTTTATCCCTCCATTTCTATTGACACTTGCCAAATATAATTTTTATATTTCTATTGAAATGCATTTGTTTAGTTTTAAAAATACAAACACATATATGCACACATACACAAAGATAACTTTAATATATTTAATTTAGATATAGGTATATATCTTTAAAACTCTGAGGAAATGTAACACTAGATTAATAGCTATTCTTACCATGAATAGATCTATTGTTAAATAAGGTACAACACTGCATTTAAAATATATTTAAATGATGTCACACTTTGTATAGTTCAACGAAACTTGATTTTTATGTAAATTTTTAGTTTTCTGAGAGTCATCCACATTGAAGCCAGTGGATTCCAGTGATTCATATTTATGAAAATTTTGTCCATTTTCTGTTGTTGATCTGAATTTCATTATCTCTCACATAATTTTTCATAGCTACTTTTTATATTCATATCAATGTTGGATCCTTTACAGGTAATCAAGTGATGGTTGTGAAAATATAAAATTACCAATAAAGTCTCATTTCTATATTTACTAGATTGTGCTATTTGTTTTTCTCCAAAGTGACAGTCCTAGTTTCATACTCCAAGAGCAATAGATGAGTATTGCTAATCTCGATATGATCATCTTTAAAAGTTTTCGTCAGAAGTAGTAATTGTGTTTTTAATCTGCATTTTCCTAAATATTTGTGAATTGAAGTATCATTAATGAGTTTATTGTCTATTTGTATTTTTTCTTGGTAAATTGCATATTCATGTTTGCCTGCATTTCACCACTTTTTACATTATGTATTTATGTATTTCTAGCTTTTTAATATTTTTATATTCTAGATGATAATTTTTATTGGTTTTAAGAATTTAGCTATGTTCTCCTAGTATAGTTTTCCCGAATGATAGTGTTTTAGCTAGACAAATCTGTTCATTTTAGCATAGCCTATACTGTATAATTTTGGAAAATTTAAAGGTTTTATATCTTAGTTAAGTAATCCTTCCCCTTTAAAGAATTAAAATATATTCTGCTGAATTTTATTCTCAAATGAACATGATCACTTATTACACATATGGAGTTGTATAGATAATCATATTTAAAATGATGATTTTTATTAAAAAACAATTTATGTATGTCTTTATTCATCCCTTGAATCATTTATTAATTTATTCTTCACTTTTCTTACTGGATATTTCATGTTTATCATTACAACTTTGATTTCAAATTTTTCCTAATTGAATGAATAAAACACACTTTGCTATTATTTCAGATGAATACTATTACCAATAAAAGATCTCTTTTACTTTTTGAGTCTTGGCTTTATATTTATTTTGAATTATAATAATGAATGTAGTCACAGGATTGTTGATATAATCAAAGCTCTTTTATTTTAATCTATTAGTGTGTGATATGTTGACAGAATTTATAATGTATGTTAAACCTTATTTCTTTGGAAAAACAAATTTAGACAATTAAAATTATACTTTAATTGGTAAATAAAATAAAAATTTTATACATACAATTACATACATATATGTGAAGAGTTGTGACAAATCTGTGATTTTAGTATACTTGTGAGTCAACAAGTTTCATAGATACTAACAGAAGAACTGGAACTCTTCATCAATGATAAAGGATTTTAATACAGTAATAGCTACAGTCAGAGAATTACTATTGAGACTTATCACCCAATAGTCTCCATCACTTTTTTATACACTGATTTGCTTTCTGGAAAACTCTCACATGAATATACATTAAGTTTGATTAATCTGACTGACAAAGGCAAGAACCAAATTCATTAAATTTGGTCATTCAGCATTTAATTAAGACTGCTACATATGAGACTCCAAGGAGCTTTTGAGTCTAATCTTAAGTATTGGACTTAATCATGCCCACTAGAGATCTAGATACAACTAGGTAGACAATTCCACAAAATTTTAGGGTTTATTTTAAAAATTCAGATGACTTTGTTCTTATGTTTCTGTAAAGATATTTCTACTTGGGATAAGGATTAAATAAAGGAAAGCAAGAGTACATTAGTGATTTTTCAGATTATGTCTTAGCTTGCACAAAGGAAATCTAGGGCAGATCTATCACTTATAACCATTCTTTAAGGAGTTCAAGCTCATCTAAAAGCATTCCATGGATTAAGTGGTATCACTGATCACTTTATCTGAATTCTGAAAAAAAATTAAATTGAAATACTTTAATTATAGAAATAACTTCCCACTGGTAACTTACGAATAATGAGCCAGATATCTTCATGGGAAGTTCCTCCAGGGAACCAAAAGTAAGTTCATTTTGTAAGGATTTCCCAGTGTTCAGGGGATACATAAATTCCTAGGGGAACTCTCTTAAACTTATATATTATGGTCCCCTTTGATACACAATAGTTAATTTGGTTGAAAAAATATAGGGAGGATTCCCTCAAAGTCTCTTTTGGGTAAAGTTGAGATGTTACAAGAACCAAGACTTTTTGAATATACCATGTACTTTTGACAAGCAATGGTCATTAGGTCTTTTCCATCTCATTATTTATTCTATCTAAACTGCTTCACATCACAATGGCAAACACTGACTGGAAAGTCAGGGGCTTCCATGATATGTATATATGGTTTGATAAGGATCCAACAGCAACTATAACAGTTTTTCAAAATGGATATATTATATTACAAGGAGATGATGAATTTAAAACATTAGGGTTTCCAAACTTTAACAAGATACTCTCATGAATAAAATCATGTCAGTGATATGTATTGCTCAAAGGGTCATTA
Source organism: Sciurus carolinensis (assembly GCF_902686445.1). Taxonomy (NCBI): domain Eukaryota; kingdom Metazoa; phylum Chordata; class Mammalia; order Rodentia; family Sciuridae; genus Sciurus; species Sciurus carolinensis. The sequence goes on along the minus strand of NC_062218.1, from coordinate 89,343,571 downwards.
GATTATTTTCAATGACCAAGTAAGGCTCATTCCATCTCTTATACCTAAAGACATAAGAAGCGAAAGTAAAGATTGAATAGTTGAAAGTCAAGGTGTTTTTTTTTCTTTCATTTTGACAATTAAAGAAATAGAGCACTATGAATCTCCTCACATAAATATGATTATTATTGTTATTATTTATCTTTTTTTTTGGTGAGCAAGTCCGTTGATAATGTTTTAGCCATTGTCACAGACATGACAACACTGCTCTCAGACCCATTGAATCTAAGACTTCTGACCTGCAGCCAGCAGGACATCATATATACAATGAAAGTTTTTTTTCTTTTTTTAATTTATTTTTATTGTAAACAAATGGGATACATGTTGTTTCTGTTTGTACATGGAGTAATAGCATACCATTTGCGTAATCATACATTTACATAGGGTAATGATGTTTGGTTCATTCTGTTATTGTTTCCTTCCCGCCCGCCCACCCCTCCCACCCCTCTTTTCCCTCTATACAGTCCCTCCTTCCTCCATTCTTGCCCCCCCTCCCACGCCCCATTCTGTGTCATCATCCGCTTATTACTGAGATCATTCGTCCTTTGGTTCTTTTTTTTTTTTTTTGCGGTACTGGGGATCGAACTCAGGGCCTGGTGCTTGCGAGGCAAGCACTCTACCAGCTGAGCTATCTCCCGAGCCCCGTCCTTTGGTTTTTTGATATTGGCTTATCTTACTTAGCATGATATTCTCCAATTTCATCCATTTGCCTGAAAATGCCATAATTTTATTATTCTTTATAGCTGAGTAATATTCCATTGTGTGTGTGTGTGTGTGTGTGTGTGTGTGTGTATATATATATATATACATATATATATATATATATATATATATATATATCACAGATTTTTTTATCCATTCATCAATTGAAGGACATCTAGGTTGGTTCCACTCTGACTATGGTGAATTGAGCAGCTATGAACATTGATGTGGCTGTATGTCTGTAGTATGCTGATTTTAAGTCCTTTGGGTATAGGTCGAGGAGTGGGATAGCTGGGACAAATGGTGGGTCCATTCCCAGATTTCTAACGAATCTCCACACTGCTTTCCAGAGTGGCTGAACTAATTTGCAGCCCCACCAGCAATGTATGAGTGTACCTTTTCCCCACATAATCTCCAACACCTATTGTTGCTTGTATTCTTGATAATCGCCATTCTAATTGGGGTGAGATGGAATCTTAGGGTAGTTTTGATTTGAATTTCTCTTATTACTAAAGATGGTGAACATTTTTTCATATGTTTGTTGATTGCTTGTAGATCTTCTTCTGTGAGGTCTGTTCATATCCTTAGCCCATTTATTGATTGGGTTATTTGTATTCTTGGTGTAGAGTTTTTTGAGTTCTTTATATATTCTGGAAATTAGTGCTCTATCTGAAATATGATTGACAAAGATATTCTCCCACTCTCTAGGCTCTCTCTTCACATTGCTGATAGTTTTCTTTGCTGAGAGAAAGCTATTTAGTTTGAATCTATCCCAGTTATTGATTCTTGCTTTTGTTTCTTGTGCTATGGGAGTCCTGTTAAGGAAGTCTGATCCTAAGTCAACAAGTTGAAGATTTGGACTTACTTTTTCTTCTATAAGATGCAAGGTATCTGGTCTGATCTCAAGGTCCTTGATCCATTGTGAGTTGATTTTTGTGCAGGGTGAGAGATAGGGGTTTAGTTTCATTCTGTTGCATATGGATTTCCAGTTTTCCCAGCACCATTTGTTGAAGAGGCTATCTTTTCTCCATTGCATATTTTTGGCCCCTTTGTCTAGTATGAGAAAATTGTATTTATTTGGGTTTGTATCCATATCCTCTATTCTGTACCATTGATCTACCTGTCTATATTTGTGCCAATACCACGCTGTTTTTGTTACTATTGCTTTGTAGTAGTGTTGAAGTTCTGGTATTGAGATACCCCCTGTTTCATTTTTCCTGCTAAGAATTGCATTAGCTATTCTGGGTTTCTTATTCTTCCAGATGAATTTCAGGATGCTTGCTCTATTTCTGTAAGGTACATCATTGGGATTTTAATTGGAATTGCATTGAATCTGTACAGCACTTTTGGTAATATGGCCATTTTGACAATATTAATTCTGCCTATGCAAGAACATGGGAGATCTTTCCATCTTCTAAGGTCTACCTCAATTTCTTTCTTCAATGTTTTGTAGTTTTCATTGTAGAAATCTTTACCTCTTTGGTTAGATTGATTCCCAAGTATTTTTTTTTTTTTGAGGCTATTGCAAATGGAGTTGTTTTTCTCATTTCCCTTTCAGTTGTTTCATCACTTGCGTATAAAAATTTTTTAGATTTTTGTGTGTTGATTTTATAGCCTGCTATTTTGCTGAATTCATTGATGAGGTACAGAAGTTTTCTGGAGGAGGTATTTGGATCCTCTAAATATAGAATCGTGTCATCAGCAAATAGTGACAGCTTAAGTTCCTCTTTTCCTATTGTATCCCTTTAATGTCTTTAGTCTACCTAATTGCTCTGGCTAGAGTTTCGAGGACAATGTTGAATAGAAGTGGTGAAAGAGGACATCTCTGTCTTGTTCCGTTTTTAAAGGGAATGGTTTCAGTTTTTCTCCATTAAGAATGATGTTGAAATCAACAAATAAACGACTTAACACTACAGCTCAAAGCGCTAGAAAAAGAAGAGCAGACCAATACCAAAAGTAGTAGAAGACAGGAAATAGTTAAAATCAGAGCCGAAATCAACGAAATCGAAACAAAAGAAACAATTGGAAAAATTAACAAAATAAATAGTTGGTTCTTTGAAAAAATAAATAAAATTGATAAACCCTTAGCCACACTAACAAAGAGAAAGAGGGAGAAAACTCAAATTACTAAAATTCGGAACGAACAAGGAAACATCACAACAGACACGAGTGAAATACAAAACATAATTAGAAGCTATTTCGAAAATCTATACTCCAACAAAACAGAAAACCTCGAAGACATCAACAAATTTCTAGAGACATATGAATTACCTAAACTGAACGAGGAGGACATACACAACCTAAATAAACCAATTTCAAGCAATGAAATAGAAGAGGTCATCAAAAGCCTACCAACAAAGAAAAGTCCAGGACCAGATGGGTTCTCAGCCGAGTTCTACAAAACCTTTAAAGAAGAGCTCATTCCAATACTCCTCAAACTATTCCATGAAATAGAAGAGGAGGGAACCCTCCCAAACTCGTTCTATGAAGCCAATATCACCCTGATACCTAAACCAGACAGAGACACATCGAGGAAAGAAAATTTCAGACCAATATCCTTAATGAACATCGATGCAAAAATTCTTAACAAAATTTTAGCAAATCGCATACAAATATATATTAAAAAGATAGTGCACCATGATCAAGTGGGTTTTATCCCAGGGATGCAAGGTTGGTTCAACATTCGGAAATCAATAAATGTCATTCACCATATCAACAGACTTAAAGTTAAGAATCACATGATTATTTCAATAGATGCAGAAAAAGCATTCGATAAAATACAGCATCCCTTCATGCTCAAAACACTAGAAAAAATTGGGGTAGTGGGAACATTCCTAAACATTATAAAGGCAATCTACGCTAAGCCCATGGCTAATATCATTCTAAATGGTGAAAAACTGAAAGCGTTCCCCCTAAAAACTGGAACAAGGCAGGGGTGCCCTCTTTCACCGCTTCTATTCAACATCATCCTTGAGACTCTAGCCAGAGCAATCAGACAAACCAAAGAAATTAAAGGAATACAAATTGGAAAAGAAGAACTCAAACTATCCCTGTTCGCTGATGACATGATTATATATTTAGAGGAACCTGGAAATTCCACCAGAAAACTTTTAGAACTCATAAGTGAATTCAGTAAAGTAGCAGGTTACAAGATCAATGCTCATAAATCCAATGCAGTTTTATACATAAGTGATGAATCTTCAGAAAGAGAAATTAGGAAAACTACCCCATTCACAATAGCATCGAAAAAAATAAAATACTTGGGAATCAATCTCACAAAAGAGGTGAAAGACCTCTACAATGAGAACTACAGAACACTAAAGAAAGAAATTCAAGAAAACCTTAGAAGATGGAAAGATCTCCCATGTTCCTGGATAGGCAGAATTAATATCGTCAAAATGGCTATACTACCTAAAGTGCTATACAGATTCAATGCAATTCCAATTAAAATCCCAATGATGTACCTTGCAGAAATAGAGCAAGCAATTATGAAATTCATCTGGAAGAATAAAAAACCTAGAATAGCTAAAGCAATCCTCAGTAGCAAGAGCGAAGCAGGGGGTATCGCAATACCAGATCTTCAACTCTACTACAAAGCAATAGTAACAAAAACGGCATGGTATTGGTACCAAAATAGACAGGTAGATCAATGGTACAGAATAGAGGACATGGACACCAACCCAAATAAATACAATTTTCTCATACTAGACAAAGGTTCCAACAATATGCAATGGAGAAAAGATAGCCTCTTCAACAAATGGTGCTGGGAAAACTGGAAAACCATATGCAATAGAATGAAATTAAACCCCTATCTCTCACCCTACACAAAACTCAACTCAAAATGGATCAAGGACCTTGGAATCAGACCAGAGACCCTGCATCTTATAGAAGAAAAAGTAGGTCCAAATCTTCACCTTGTTGACTTAGGATCAGACTTCCTTAACAGGACTCCCATAGCACAAGAAATAAAAGCAAGAATCAACAACTGGGATAGATTCAAACTTAAAAGCTTTCTCTCAGCAAAGGAAACTATCAGAAATGTGAAGAGAGAGCCTACAGAGTGGGAGAATATTTTTGCCAACCATACCTCAGATAGAGCGCTAATTTCCAGAATCTATAAAGAACTCAAAAAACTCTACACGAAGAATACAAATAATCCAATCAACAAATGGGCTAAGGAAATGAACAGACACTTCACAGAAGAAGATGTACAAGTAATCAACAGATATATGAAAAAATGTTCAACATCCCTAGTAATAAGAGAAATGCAAATCAAAACTACCCTAAGATTTCATCTCACCCCAATTAGAATGGCGATTATCAAGAACACAAGCAACAATAGGTGTTGGCGAGGATGTGGTGAAAAAGGAACACTCATACATTGCTGGTGGGGTTGCAAATTAGTGCAGCCACTCTGGAAAGCAGTGTGGAGATTCCTCAGAAAGCTTGGAATGGAAACACCATTTGACCCAGCTATCCCACTCCTTGGTCTATACCCAAAGGACTTAAAATCAGCATACTACAGAGATACAGCCACATCAATGTTCATTGCTGCTCAATTCACCATAGCCTGATTGTGGAACCAAACTAGATGCCCTTCAGTTGATGAATGGATAAAGAAACTGTGGCATATTTATACAATGGAATATTACTCCGCAATGAAGAATGATAAAATTATGGCATTTGTAGGCAAATGGTCGAAATTGGAGAATATCATGCTAAGTGAGATAAGCCAATCTCAAAAAACTAAAGGACGAATGATCTCGCTGATAAGCGGATGAGGACATATAATGGGGGTGGGAGGGGTTAGCATTAGGTTTAGGGTTAGATTTAGAGTTAGGCTAAGGAGAGCGGTAAGAATGAAGGAAAGAAGGACTGTATAAAGGGAAAAGGGTGGGAGGGGTGGGGGGGAAGGGAAAAAAAGAAACATCAATACCCTATGTAAACGTAAAAAAATAAATAAAAATAATAAAAAAAAAAAAAGAATTAAAGTCAACACAAAAAAAAAAAAAAAAAAAGAATGATGTTGGCCATGGGCTTAGCATAAATAGCCTTTACAATGTTCAGGTATGTTCCTACTATCCCTATTTTTTCCAGTGTTTTGAGCATGAAGGCGTATTGTATTTTGTCGGACGCTTTTTCTGCATCAATTGAAATAACCATATGATTCTTATCCTTAAGTCTATTGACATGATGGTTTACATTTATTGATTTACAGATGTTAAATCATCCTTGCATTCCAGGGATGAACCCCACTTGATTGTGGTTCATGATTTTCTTAATATGTTTTTAGATACGGTTTGCCAATATTTTGTTAAGGATCTTTGCATCTATATTCATCAAAGATATTGGTCTAAAATTTTCTTTCCTTGATGTGTCTTTGCCTGGTTTGGATATGAGGATGATATTAGCTTCATAGAATGAGATCAGTAGGGGACCCTCCTTTTCTATGTCCTGAAATACTTTGAGAAGTATTGGAATGAGTTCTTCTTTGAAGGTCTTGTAGAACTCGGCTGAGAATCCATCTGGTCCTGGACTTTTCTTGGATGATAGATTTTTAATGGCTTCTTATATTTCATTGCTTGATATTGATCTGTTTAAATTGTGTATGTCCTCCTGGTTCAGTTTGGGAGGAGCATGTCTCTAGAAATTTGTCAATGTCTTTGGTAGTTTCTATTTTGTTGGGATACAGATTTTCAAAGTAGCTTCTCATTATGTTCTGTATCTCAGTGGTGTCTGTCATGATATTTCCTTTTTCATCACGAATTTTAGTATTTTGAGTTTTCTCTCTCCTTCTCTTTGTTAGTGTGGCTAAGGGTTTGTCTATTTTGCTTACTTTCTCAAAGAACCAACTTTTTGTTTTGTCAATTTTTTGAATTATTTCTTTTGTTTCAATTTCATTGATTTCAGCTCTGATTTTAATTATTTCCTGTCTTCTACTACTTTTGCTGTTATTCTGTTCTTCTTTTTCTAGGGCTTTGAGCTGTAATATTAGGTCATTTAGTTCTTGACATTTCATTGTTTTCTAGAATGCACTCCATGCAATGAATTTTCCTCTTAGTACAGCTTTCATAGTGTCCCAGAGATTTTGATATGTTGTACTGTCCTTCTCTTTGACCTCTAAGAATTTTTTTTTTTATCTCCTCCCTGATGTTTTTTGTTATCCATGTTTCATTCAATAGCATATTATTTAGTCTCCAGGTGTTGGAGTAATTTCTGTGTTTTTATTTTGTCATTGATTTCTATTCTCAGTCCATTATGATCTGATAGAACACAAGGCAGTATCTCTATTTTTTTGCATTTCCTAAGGGCTGCTTTGTGGCATAACATATGGTCTGTTTTCGAGAAGGTTCCATGTACTGCTGAGAAGAAAGTGAATCCACTCGTTGATGGATGGAATATTCTATATATGTCTATTAAGTCTAGGTTTTTGATTGTGTTATTGAGTTCTATGTTTTCTTTGATTGGTTTTTGCTTGGAAGATCTATCTAGTGGTGACAGCAGTGTGTTAAAGTCACCCAGAATTATTGTGTTGTTGTGTATGTGATTCCTGAAATTGAGAAGGATTTGTTTGATGTACAGGGATGCACCATTGTTTGGGGCATACATATTTACAATCGTTATGTCTTCCTGATTTATGGTTCCCTTAAGAATATGAAATGTCCTTCTTTATCCCTTCTGACTAACTTTGGCTGGAAGTCCACTTTATCTGATATAAGGATGGAAACCCCTGCTCTTTTACTGAGTCCATGTGCGTGGTAGGTTTTTTCCCATCCTTTCACCTTTAGTCTGTGAATGTCTTTTTCTATGAGATGAGTCTCTTGCAGGCAGCATATTGTTGGGTCTTTCTTTTTAATCCATTCTGCCAGTCTATGCCTTTTGATTGATGAGTTTAGACCATTAATGTTCAGGGTTATTATTGAGAAATGATTTGTATTCCCAATCATTTGGCTTATTTTTGGTTTTTAAGTTGACTTGGTTTTTCCTTTGAGTGGTTTTTCTCTAAGGTAGTTCCTCCCTTTGCTGGCCTCCATTGTTGGTTTTCATTTCCTCCTCATGGAATATTTTGTTGAGAACATTCTGTAGCACAGGCTTTCTATTTGTAAATTCTTTTAACTTGTTTATCATGGAAGGATTTTATTTTGTCTTCAAATCTGAAGGTTAGTTTTGCTGGGTATAGGATTCTTGGTCAGCAACCATGTTCTTTCAGAGCTTGAAATAGGTTGTTCCAGGCCCTTCTAGCTTTTAGAGTCTGGGTTGAGAAGTCGACTGCTATCCATATTGGTCTCCCTCTATATGTAATCTGATGCTTTTCTCTTGCGGCCTTCAAAATTCGATCTTTATTTTGAATGTTAGGCATTTTCATTATAATGTGCCTTGGTGTAGACCTGTTGTGATTTTGTGCATCTGGTGTTCTGTAAGCCTGTTGTATTTGATTTTCCATTTCATTCTTCAGGTTTGGGAAATTTTCTGATATTATTTCATTGAATAGGTTGTTCATTCCTTTGGTTTGTATCTCTTTTTGCCTTCCTCAATCCCAATAATTCTTAAATTTTGTCTTTTCATGATGTCCCATAGTTCTTGGAGATTCTGTTCATGATTTCTTACCATCTTCTCTGTTTGGTCAACTTTATTTTTAAGATAAATATTTTGTCTTCATTGTCTGAGGTTTTGTCTTCCAAGTGGTCTAGTCTTTTGGTCATGCTTTCCATTGAGTTTTTTATTTGGTTTTTTGTTTCCTTCATTTCAAGGATTTCCGTTTTTTTTTTTTTTGAGAATCTCTATCTCTTTGTTGAAATGATCTTTTGCTTCCTGCTGGTGTTCCTTCAGCTTATTGGTATTATCATTCATTGCCTGCATTTGCTCTCTTATCTCATCCTTTGCTTCACGAATCACCTTAATCATGTATAATCTGAAGTCCTTTTCTTACATTTCTTCTAACATACTGTCATTGGATTCTATTAATATAGCATCTAGATTTGTTCGGATCATTTTCTTCCCTTGTTTTTTCATGTTGTTCACATATCTTCCCCTCTTGCAGTGCAGATCTGGGATATTGCAGATTTCCCCCATAGGCTTATAGTGACCCTATAGGTTCCCAAAACCCTTTCTTTAAGGGGAGATCAATATTAGCAGTGCCCAATTCAGACACTATGCAATCCTAGACCAAATAGCCCTTATGAGGGCAATAACAAAATTGTCATAATAAACAGAATGAGTACAAATATTATCTTCAGTAAAACAAACAGATTTGCAATAAGCTCATCCATTTCAAATGGAGGACAAAGAGTATGCAGAGGGATGTAGAACGTGGATGTTAATGGGATAAGAAAAGAATATACAGAAGTTCTAGATAATAGAAAGTGTGAGAGTGTAATCAAAAGAAATTGGATGTTAGCATGCAAAAAAGGGAGAAAGACTGAGGGAACAGCTAAACAAAAGAAAAAGAGAACAAGAAAAGTAAAGACATAAAAACAAATTTTTTCAATAAGGAGAAAAAAGAAAATCTACAGTATAATAGTCATATAGTAATGAAACCTCCCAGAGTTCAGTAGCCTGATGCATGAGAGGTACCTGACAATGAGCTTCAAGCCTCCAGCAGGCGTCTCAGGATGGGTTTTGCCCCACCTAGAGATCATTGCAATGGCTTCCAGGATTATCCAAGATGGCTTCTCTGGCTTTGAAATATGTTGACAAATGGGGAGCTGCAGCTCAGGGTGTGACCGTGGTCAACAGGAGGTCCTGGAGGCAGGATGCGTTTGGTCAGGTAAGGGTCCTGGAGGTCAGGTGTGTTTGGTGTTGTTGTGGGATCCTGGAGGCCGGTTGCAATCAGTTGGTCTGGGGTCCCGGTGATAGGGTGCAGTCAGAGGGTCTGGGCATCCTGGCGGCAGGGTGCAGTCAGTCGATGTGAGGGCCCCAGAGGCAGGGAGTGATGGGTCGGGTTGAGGCATCCTGGAGGTGGGGCTAAGTCAGTCCGGCCAGGTGTCCTACAGGGCCTGGCTGTTGTCTCAAAATGGGGGCAGTCACGTGTAATCAAACCTGCAGTTACTGTAACAGTGAACTTCCAGGCAACAGCAGGCAGCTGGTGCTCCACTGGCGGTCAGCGTTCAGTTTGCTGACTGTTGTCCAACGATCAGGAGGTGAACCTCATGTGTTCGGTGATGGATAGGTGTAAGACAGGCAATGGACAGGTGAGAGGCAGGCAAATGGCAGATGATAGGCGCCAAGAAACCACAATGAAAGTTTTGAACCTCAGAGTGTACACACATTAAATCCTGATCTGACTGCTGATGGCCAAAAGCTGTTTATGTATCCCTCAAAATTCCTGACACCATATATTGAAGGACTTGCTGTATGAATGTAAATTAATTCAGATTCTTAGATGCCAGAAATCATAGCAATATCTAACAACAATCTGGTGCTATTTGTATGGTTGATGAATTGAGATTTAGGCACAATATCTGGAAAGATCAAGCCTCCAGGAACACCTATGCACTGTTGTCAACTACCCACTGTGAGTCTCAAGATTGTGTGACCCTGTTATCCTGACATACGTGGTTGTTGTATTGAGAGATTTTTTATCTCGTTAATCCTGCTGCCTTAAGTCAAAAGCTCATTTCTCCTTTCATCCTCTGGGATTCTATATAACATGTGTCAGACCATCAGAAAGGGACAGGGAGATGGTTTGGGAGTGATGTACTTGTCATTCCCGCACTTCTCCACGTGGAACTCTTCCTAGTCAGGAGGATCTCCTCAGAGGTTTATGAGCTCTCATAAAATAAGCATGTAAAACATCAGTCACAATTAAAATGCAGAACTCACAAAAAGAGTATATTTAATAATTCCAAATTGCATCACACAGGTAACTTGTATTTCTCATACACCGTTGCAAATCTTATTTCAAATCCATCAGTTGAATCTGAAGTCTCTTTGCACAAAAAGAGCAGGTAGAATGGAAAATTGAATGCCTTTATCTACCAGCATCATGACAGCTGTGATCCTCCCCAGCGCAAAGTTCCTAAAGTTCCTTGATAAATAGGGCTTTGGGATTTCCTTTGGAGATAAAGAGATATCAAAATACCTCGAGTCATTATTTTGCTTGAAAAAGGAAAATCCAGGATAGGCAGGGAGAAGAAAGCAAGAGGCATGAACAGAGTGGTTCAGCAATAATAAGCATGACTTCTATTTACTTTTGATTTCAAAAAACATGACTTGGGCTCCATCACATAACTTTTTGATGTTCTCAGCTCATAACTCACCTAGTGCTATATGGAGAGGTGAGATCCTTATGGCTAAACACTCCATACCCCACATGAGCACCCACTGATATGAATTCCTTTCTAAATGGAGTCACTGGGTTTGCTCTTTGACTGACTTGAGCTTGATTGGCTTTTGTTTGTCTGTGTTTTTTTAAGCATTCACATCAATACAGACCACTTTGTATTCCACTGCAGTAATATTACTTCTTAAGTGTCCACCTTGTTTTATCATAAGGAGTATAGACATTTTTAAGGGTGATGAGGATAGCCGCAAAACTTTATGTGCATTTCTTTGGGACAGTTTTACATTCTTCTGGAAATCACCCTCATTATATCATAATCCCAGTCTGGTGTAGTAAATCTTGTTATGTGTGGACATATATACACACATAAATACAATACATATAAACATACACACACATAGATCTAAGCCATACTCTGATGGGCTTACCAGATGGGTTGACTGCTCTAGTTCTTGGAATGGCTAAGAGATGCTGATCAGTTAAAACAGAGAGATATGCCCAGATAACTTTCATGACTTCACCTCTCTAAGACATAAGACATAGTGATTTCCCAGAAACTCTCACTGGATCTTTCTTTTTCCCCTCCTACACGAAGTCTGGAGTAATCTTTCTTGCCCTTTTACATACACAGAGAATCTCATACTGACCTCTGAGAATCAAAACCAACCACTTTACCACTGAAGTGACACATGCCTGTAATCCCACCAACTCAGAAGGCTGAGGAAAGGGGATTGCAAGTTCAAAGCCAGCAGCAGCAATTTATCAAGGTCTTAAGCAACTTAGTGAGACCCTGTCTGTAAATAAAATATAAAAAACGTTGGGGATGTTGCTCAGTGGTTAAACACCCCTCTGTACAATCTCTAGTACTTAAAAAAAATAACAAATAAACAAATAAAAACCCACAAAAAAAACAACCACTACAATCACTTTATCCCCTCAGCACTGAAGTTTTCTTATACTGTGTGTTCTAATGACTCCCATGGCAGGAAAAAGGGTAAATGAAGCCAGATTCAGTGCTCAAAGACACCACCTCCTCTCTACATGTGTCAGATAGAAATGCATTTCTCAACATTTCACTTAGAAAATTGTTCATTTGCCCTGATAGCCAGGGAGCAAAATTGCTTGAAAAATTGTGAAAATTAATTTATAAATACTGATACTGGCATATGTATGATGATTATAGCTGTATGAGAAATATGTTTCTGACAATTCATACATTTTTTTTAAATATTAGAATTTCCAGAAAATATAACCTCCAACACCTGCTACCTCTTTTCCATTAATGATGCTCACAAATATTTTTATACCTCTTTATCATTTGTTAGTGCATTATAGTTATGTATAAAAGTTGGGTCATATTGACAAAATCATACATGTATGGAATTTGATTTACTCAATTTTAATTGCCAGTGCTCCACTTCCTTACTGTCATTCCTCTCCCTATTCCCTTTCCTTTACCCTGCTGGTCTTTCACTCATTAATTTATTTATTTCTGATTGGTGATTTAACAGATAAACAAAAGTGTAATTCACATGTGCATAACATGATTTTATTAAATTAATTCCACATTTTTTAGCCTTCTGCCTTCCCTTTCTCATCCTTCTCAGTCTCCTTCTAATCCACAGGTCTTTCCTCTCTTTATGATATCTGATATCACCATTCATTTTTCCCTCAGTTTGCTCTCCAGCTTCCACTTGAGAGAAAATATTTGACCCTTGATTTTCTGAGTCTGACTTATTTCACATAGATTGATGTTCTCACATTCTATCCATTTACCAGCAAATGCCATTATTTCATTCTTCTTTATGACTGAGTAAAACTCTATTGATTCAGGAGTATTTTTAAGATTTGCCCCTTGAAAATGAGAAACTTTTGGGGAAATCTTAAGTTATTCCCAAGTGCAAGTTATGAAAATCTGAAATTGTTTAGATAAAAATTTGAACTTTATTATTATATCCATGAAAAAAAATGGCAAATAAATTATGCTACTGCTTAGGTTTTAAGACATTATTATATTGTTGTTGGCATAATATTCCTAAATATAAAAGAAAAAAAATGAAAAATATAACATGAAAAGAAAATATAACAGAAAAGGAAATTCATATAGAAGTTAAGGCACTGTACCTGAAAAATAAAGAGATAAACTTTTTTACCCATTAAATTCTTATAAATGTAAAAAAAAAAAAGTTAAGGTTGTAAAAATCTAAAAAAATACTTGAAATGGGAGTTTAAATTTTCAAAATTCTCCAAAGAATACTTTTGATATTTTATATATTTTAGAATAAAAATAGTCATGCATTTTGCCTAAGGAGTCATTTTGAAAAGAAATATTTATATTCATGACATTACTATCAGGTAGCACAATATACTAAAGAACCAGTTTAGTTATTTGGCATATTAATAAATACTAAAGGAGAACCCGGCAAAACCAATATACAAAAAGAACTTGAATTCTTAATTTTAGTAAAAAATATTAAGCTTTCACAGTGTGATTGCTTTCATAAGGGATGGACAATTATAGGTAGAATTTGAAAGAAGTTAATGTATATGCTTTTTATGTACATACCTTGATAAAAGTAAATATATAGGTTGAGCAAATTAACACCTTGACACATATCTAAACATAATGTAATACAAATTTACCACCACAGTGTTTTAAAAAATGACACCAAAGCCTGGTAATGAGATAAACATTAGACAATTATTCATGTGTAGCTTCATGTTTCTGTGTTAATAATATATTACTGTGCTATATACTGCCTCACTGGAATAAAAGTCAACAGGTTAAATTTAGAGCTCTTTTTGAATGTGTGGCATCTATTCTATTTTTGCTTTCCATAGTATCAGAACTTCACTATTAGATTGTCAGCCTCCCACATTGCATGCTTTTTCACAATCATGGGTGACTCAAGTGTGCCTTTGACATGCTGTAGTCTTGGTCGGCACCTTAGGTGGCCAGAGGAGTGGTTGGTTCTATTTAATCTATCAGGAAAAATGCCAAAAATTTTAGATAACTGCACAAACTGCCCAACAGAAATTAGAAATCTAATGTGAGCATATATATGTACACATATATATGCATATATATATAATTGCAAGTTTTCTAATAGCCACAATGAAAAAAATTAAGACCATAAAATTATTTTTAATAATGTTTTATTTATGCAATTTCAATATGTAAGCAGTATAAAATATTGAGATAATTTACTTTCTTTTAATTTTCACTAGGTCTTTTAAACCTCATATGTTCTACATATGCAGTGCATCTCAGGACCAGCAACATTACAAGGGTTCAACCAGATAGTTGTGGCTAGTGGTTACTCTATGGAAAGAACAGTCCCCAAATTTTTCTCTGTCTACTTTTAGGCAGTTAAGAACCTACTACTTAGGACTTTGTATGTTGAGTGCAAAACAGAGAAAGTAAGTATGTGAGTTGTATTAAAGTAAAAGCCATGGTTGTTTATTGTGCTTGCTTTCTGACTGAATTGTTTCAAACAAAAGATGATTTTGTGACTTTCAACTTCTTTCTTTTCTCTAGTTGCCTAATTTAATTAAAACCTGTTTTCTAAATCTAACTTTTCCCTTCTCTTTGTTTCTCTAAGCCTGAAATCTTTCAAACAATATTATAATTGTTAGTCTTGTTTATTTTATTTTTTTTGGGAAAATAAAAACAGTGAAATACTTTTTCTTGAACCTGAAGTATTGCTAACTGATATATAAAAAAATGATTATAAAATTGAAAAAAACATAACCATGGCCAAGACTTAACTTTATTTCCTTAAATATTATATATATATATAGAGAGAGAGAGAGGAATTGGATATGGAAATTTGTTCCTTAGTAACAACACTGAAAACAAAATACTATGAAGTATAGTTTGTGGTCTGGTCTAGTACTCAGGCAATAAATTGCAACTCTGGAATCACGTTTACTCACTTATTCACTGTATTTTTTCCTATTTATTCATTCTTTCAGTGAATATTTATGGATGAATTTTGAGGCACACTGAGATAAAGAGATGAATGACACAGAGAATCTAATTCAAGAATTTATTTTCCTAGTAAACTTGTGCCACATATACACATATAACATGTAAATCTATGTTATATCAATGCTATAAAAACATTTTTGCAATTGGGGAAAAGTAGGCAGTGATAGTTTGGAGAAAAAAGTGGTAAATGTTCTAGGATGTAAGGGATAAGAAGAATTATTACAGAAGAAGAATGACAGAGAAGACTAAAGAAAATTTTGCACAAAGGTTGGAAATCACAGAGCATGATTTTGGAAAAAAGAGTGACCAATTTAGCTATAATAGATTTTTAATGGGACAGTGGTATTGCTGAGTATTATCCAACACAGATTATCTGGCTTTCACGGATTCATCAAGATTTATCATCTGGTTACTTTCCCTAAGTAAGTGGGGTACTTCATAATATAAATAGTGTGAGATCTGGAAACACAACAGTACTAATTGTTGCACATGGGGATTGAACTCTTGGCTTTGACCTCATTAGCACCAGACTCTAAGCAGATTAGGTACCTAGTTGATACTATCTCCCAGTGAAGACCTTTCTTGTTACCTTTGTATCCTTTTATTTAAAATATAAAAAATACAAAGAAACAGTCTAATCATAATACTCTGTATGAAAAATTGCATGGAACAGTTATTTTATATGCACTTTATAAAATTGATGCCTAAAGAAGAAGAAGATTATATACATATGTGCACATTAGATTTATGAGATGATTAATATATCTTATATTCAAAATTTTAAAGATTTATTTTTCAGGAAATTGGGATATAAATGTTTATGTCTTTGAGAGTCTAGGAATGTGCTTAAGTACTATAATTCTCCTTGTCTAGTTAAACCAGTGGTGTTGGGGACAATTCATGTTAAATAACTTGAGATTTTTAAGAATAAAAACACTTCAATAATTATTAAAAAATTAGGAGATTTTGGGCAATGTATGAAACTTCACAGTTATAGGTCATCATTTATCCATCATTGTAGTCTGTTTGTCCAGAAAAATAGTAAATGTAACCAAATTTTTACAGTGCATATTAACTTTTCCAAATTAAAACAGTATCCATAGAAAAACTGGATGAAACATATTTTTTAAAGTGGTGCTTTTTGTTTTTTACTAAATGAAGCAATTATAGTTCGTTAAGCAAATTAAAACTGTTTACATAGTTCATATTATAAAAACCTTAAAATATCATCTAATTCATGAACATTTCACATATGGTGAATTTAATGGAAAACAAGAGGAAAACAGTAGCACCAATAAGTAGCACGTGTGAACACTGAGCCCAGTGGAGGTGAACAAGTTGAATTTCTTAACCTTCAAGAGAAAGTTTCCTGAGCAGATTTGAGGTTAAGATAGAACAAAGGTGCATTTATTTTACTTTTCAAAGATCATACGATGGATATTGCAGAATCTGGATAGTATTAATAAATGAGCATGAGTGTGTATTAATTGAACCATCTATATACTCTTAAAAAAATTTGTCACAGCACATAATATTTATTAATAAAACAAAACTTGCTTCCTGCAACTTTGGTAAATTGCTTATAGGTTAATATGGAATTTTTAGGTTCTTTAAGACTTTCCACATAGATGATCATGTGATTAGAAAATAAAGTCAATTTTTAATTATTCTTTTTTAAAATTTTTAATTATTCTTTACATTCCATATTATTTTATTCCTTGCCTGTTATGCTATTATCTAAAGTTATTTTAAATTGTTATAACCTTCAGATTTCAACTTAAAAGTGTGTGACAAAATATAGCATTTCACGCTTTTTTAGGGGGCAGATGGTTATATCTAAGCAAATTGTTGGCATCTGTACTAAGAAATTTACTGTTTCAAGTCCTTTCCTTGGATGCATGGCATTGTAACTGAGTGAATGGAATTCTGTAAGCCATAAAGAGCCATTATCAGAGACTGTAAGAAAATGATCTGAGCAGGACACGTTGTCTCGGCTTATTTGTTCTCTTGCATATCAATTTCCCAGTAATGAATTGATCATAAGACTATCTGACATTACTTAAATTTCTTTAGGATTATCTAAACTACTATCCTGAAAATTGAGGTTGGTATTATATTTTACTGCCATTAAATTGTTGGGGATTTGTCAACTATTATCAAGAACAGTTTTTCAAAACTGCAGTGGCTTTTGACAGGTGTCATTTTTCCAACAGTGATTTAGTTCCTTTGCTAGTAGAGAAACTATGGATAAATGTTAATAAAAATATTTTTATATCATTAAGTTTAATTTAGATATTTTCTATCAGAAAAATATGAAACAATCTAAAGTGCTGAGTGTGCTTATCCTGAAACTGATCTCTTTATATTCCACCCATGGCAGTTTGTATTTTTTATTTGCTACATAGTTACCTATTATAAATATTTTATTGGTTGTGTGGTAAAAGCTCAACAGAAAATCTTATTTAAAATAACATAAGTTATTTTAAATATATATATGTATATATCAGAGACAAATTTGATATTATTACTTTGCAATATAACACAATGTTTACATCTTAATTAAAAACTACTTTTAGGAAAATTATGTCAACAGATAAATGTCATACACTGTTATATTTCAAAGATATTTGATAAACAAACTATTTTAGGCTTACTAGAATTTTTCCCTTACTAATTCTTCACATCAAAGAACAATAGCTGCAAGAAAATAATTGAAAACACTTAAACATAACAGTAGTTATAAAAAGAAGTATAAAGACTTTCTGTTTTTACAATTTTACCATTTGTTAAAATTTCCCCATGAAAGACATTATTTTGTAAATCCTAAAATAGAAAAAAATTATCTTAAAAATTTTAGTTAGGATTATTTTACATATGATATGTCTTTTTTATTTGCATTTTGTCATATTAACTTGATGAACCATAATAAAAATTATGATATGCAATAATATATTATTTAACTGCCATTAAGCATTACTAAAATATAAGTATAATATTGGTGGTTAAAATATGAATTTCTCACATTATTACTTATCCAATTAGCCTTAGTATACTCTGAGAAATTTTTTCTCTCAGTTATTAAGAGTTGAACCCAAACATTCTTTACCACTGAGTTGTCCTCCAGTACTTAATTTATTTGTTTTTTAAAACAAGGTCTCCCCACATGCCAGGGAAGCAAGACCCAGAGACCTAGGCCCAGACCAGCCTGGCCCCAGCCTGTGGTCTAGCGCTGGTGTTGCAGTTGACCATCTGTCAACATGTGGACTTGCCTCTGCCCACTAGCAGGGATTATACCCCACTTGGAGGACAACATACCTAGAGGGGTACCACCCTTCTTGGATCACTGCATTATCAAGTTCCTCCAAGACATCAGGCTACTGAAAACTAGGAGGTTTGAACAATACTGTATTGTTGTATTGTAGGGTTTTTTTTAGTAGTAGTAATATGATTATTTCTATTATACCTACTATTATTCCTACTTTTCTTTTCTTTTATTAATATTTTTCTCATCCTATCTATTTTCCTCTTCTCTATCTGTCTCCCTGGATACTCTTTCTCCCTTTTCACATGCTAACAATCAATTTCTTTTAATTCTGGTTTCACTACTCCTATGACATAGTACCTCTATAGACACACTTCTTATCTCATTAACGTTATATCCTACACCCCTCCCCATCCTCTTTGTCCATCATTAGAAATCATGGTCTGCGTTACAAATCTTTGGCTAAGCTGCAGATAATAATTGAACTCATAATCTCAGATTATTAAGATAATATGGTTAACATCTTAAAAGGGAGTATTTGAGTTAAGGAAGCATATTGTTTATATGGTGTGATGCCAATATTGATCTCTAACTTCATGGTGAGGTATTGGAAACCTGCAGGAACACTATAAGTCTATAGGGGGGAAAGCTGCAATACCTCAGATTTGCACTCCGAGGGGAAGATGCATGAACAATATGAGAAAACAGGGAAGACAGTGTCCCAAACAAACCTAGATGCTACATCAATAAAATCCAATGATGGTAAGGCAGAAGAAATATCAGAAAGGGATTTCAGAATGTACATAAAATGATCAGAGAAGCAAACAATGAGATAAGAGAGCAAATGCAGGCATTGAATGATCATACCAATCAACAGTTAAAAGAGCAAATGCAGGAAGCATTTCAATAAAGAGATAAAGATCCTGAAAAAAGGCAAACAAATGGAAATCCTTGAAATGAAGGAAACAATAAACCAAATTAAAAATTCCATAGAAAGCATAACCAATAGGCTAGAACACCTGGGAGACAGAAACTCAGACACTGAAGATAAAATATTTAATCTTGAAAACAAAGTTGAACAAACAGAAGATGGTAAGAAATCATGAATGGAACCTCCAAGAATTATGGGATATCATGAAAAGATCAAATTGAGTTACTGGGATTGAGGAAGGCACAGAGATACAAACCAAAGGAATGAACAATCTAGCCAATGAAATAATTACAAAAAATTTCCTAAATCTAAATAACGAAATGGAAAATCAAATGCAAGAGACTTACAGGACACCAAATGTACAAAATTACAACAGATCCACACCAAGGCAAATAATAATAATAAAAAATACCTAACATAGAAAATAAAGATAGAATTTTAAAGGCTGCAAGAGAAAAAAATGAAATTGTATCCAGGGGGAAACCAAAAAGGATATTGTCAGATTTCTCAGCCCAGACCCTAAAAGCAAGAAGGGCCTGGAACAAAATTTTTCAAGCCCTGAAAGAAAATGGATGCCAATCAAGAATCTTATACCCAGCAAAACTTACCTTCAGATTTGAAGACAAAATAAAATCCTTCCCTGATAAACAAAAGCTAAAAAAATTTACAAATAGAAAACTGCCCCTACAGAACATTCTCAGCAAAATATTCCATGAGGAAAAAATGAAAAAAGTGATGTAAGTCAGCATAGGGATGAATTACCCTAAAGGAATAGCCAAATAAAGGGGAAACCAAGTCAAGTTAAAACCAAAAATAAGCTAAAATGGGAATTCAAATCATATTTCAATAATAACCCTGAATGTTAATGGCCTGAACTCATCAATCAAAAGACAGACTGGCAGATTAGATTAAAAAGAAAGATGAACAATATGCTGCATTCAAGAGACTCATTTCATAGAAAAATATACCCACAGACTAAAGGTGAAAGGATAGGAAAAAACATAACACGCACATGGGCTCAGTAAAAAAACAGGGGTATCCATCCTCATATCAGATAAAGCAGACTTCAAGCCGAAATTAGTCAGAAGGAATAAAGAAGGACATTTCATACTGCTTAAGGGAAGCATAAATTAGCAAGACATAACAATCATAAATATTTATGCCCCAAATAATGGCTCAACCATGTATGTCAAACGAATCCTTCTATTTGGTTCCAGGAGCCAAATAGACAACAATACAATAATACTAGGTGATTTTAACACACCTCTCTCACCACTGGACAGATCTTCCAAACAAAAATTGAACAAAGAAACCATAGATCTTAATAACACAATTGATAATTTAGACTTAAAGACATATGGAATATTCCACCAATCAATGAGAGAATGCACTTTGTTCTCATCAGCACACGGATCCTTTTCTAAAATAGACCATCTGTTGTGCCACAAAACTACTCTTAGTCAGTACAAAAATATAGAGATATTAATCTTGTATTCTATCAGATCATAATGGAATGAAACTAGAAACCAATGACAAAATAAAAAACAGAAACTACTCCAATACCTGAAGATTAAATAATACACTATTGAATGAAGCATGAATAACAGAAGACATCAGGGGGGAAATAAAAAAAAAAAATCTTAGTGGTAAGTGAGAACAAAGATAAAACATAATAAAATCTGTGAAACACCATGAAAGCAGTACTAAGAGGAAAATTAATTGCATGGAGCACATTCAATAAAAGAAGAAAAAAATGAACAAATAAATGACGTAACATTACAGCTCAAAGCCCTAGAAAAAGAACAGATCAACACTAAAAGTAGGTGAAGAGAGAAAATTTTTAAAATCAGAGCTGAAATCAATGAAATTGAAACAAAAGAAACAATCAAAAAAATTGGCAAAATAAAAAGTTGGTTCTTTGAAAAAAATTAAATTGATAAACCCTTAGCCACACTAACAAAGAGGAGAGAGAAAACTCAAATTACTAAAATTTGGGATGAAAAAGGAAATATCACAACAGACATTATTGAAATACAAAACATAATTAGAAGTTATTTTGAAAATCTATACTCCAACAAAATAGAAAACCTTGAAGACATCAACAGGTTTCTAGAGACATATGATTTACCCAAACTGAATTTATCCATAAAATGGATACACATTTTAAAGAGATCAATTTCAAGCAATGAAACAGAAGTCATCAAAAGCCTACCAACAAAGAAAAGTCTGTGACCAGATGGATTCTCAGCCAAGTTCTACAAGACCTTCAAAGAAGAGTTCATTCCAATACTCCTCAAAGTATTTCATGAAATAGAACAGTAGGGGACCCTTCTAAACTCACTCTATGAAGCTAATATCACCCTGATACCAAAACCAGACAAAGAAACATTAAGGAAAGAAAATTTCAGACCAATATCCCTAATCAACATAGAGGCAAAAATTCTTAACAAAATTTTAGCAACTCACATACAAAAACGTATTAAAAAGATAGTGCAACACAATCAAGAGGGTTTCATCTCAGGGATGCAAGGTAGGTTCAACATCCAGAAATCAATAAATATAATTCACCACATCAAAAAACTTAAAGTTAAGAATTACATGATTAATTCAATAGATGCAGAAAAAGTGTTTTATAAAATATAGCACTGCTTCATGCTCAAATACTAGAAAAATTAGGGATAGTAGGATCATTCCTAAATGTTGTAAAGGCTATCTAGGCTAAACCCAAGACCAACATCATTCTAAATGGAGAAAAACTGAAAGTATTCCCTCTAAAAATTGGAACAAGGCAGGGATGCCCACTTTCACCACTTCTATTCAACATCATCCTTGAAACTCTATTCAGAGCAATTAGACAGACCAAATAAATTAAAGGTATATGAATAGGAAAAGAAGAATTCAAATTATCCCTATCTGCCCATGGCATGATTCTATATTTAGAGGAGCCAAAAAATTCCACAGAAAACTTCTAGAACTCATAAATGAATTCAGTAAAGTAGCAGGGTTTAAAATCATTGCTCATAAATTTAATGCATTTTTATTCATAAGTGATGAATCCTCAGAAAGAGAATTTAGGAAAACCACCCTGTTCACAATAGCTTCTAAAAAAAATAAAATACTTGGGAATCAATCTAAAAAAAAGCGGTGAGATATCTCTACAATGAGAACTACAGAACCCTAAAGAAAGAAATTAAAGAAAACTTTTGAAGATGGAAAGATCTCCCATGTTCTTGGATACATAGAATTAATATTGTCAAAATGGCCATATCACCAAATGTGCTATACAAATTCAAAGCAATTCCAATTAAAATCCTGATGAAGTACCTCACAGAAATAGAGAAGGCAATCATGATATTTATTTGGAAGAAAAAGAGACTCAGAATAACTAAAGCAATCCTTAGCAGGAAGAATGAAGCAGGGGGTATCACAATACCAGAACTTGAACTATACTACAGAGCAATAGTGACAAAAACTGCATGGTATTGGCATCAAAATAGACAGGTTGATCAATGGTACAGAATAGAGGACACGGACACAAACCCAAATAAATATAGTTTTCTCATACTAGACAAAGGTGCCAAAAACATAAAATGGAAAAAAGATAACCTCTTCAACAAATGATGCTGGGAAAACTGGAAATCCATATGCAGCAGAATGAAACTAAACCCCTATCTCTCACCTAGCAAAAACTCAATAAAAATGGATCAAGCACCTTGGAATCACACCAGAGACCCTCCCCTTGAAGAGGAAAAAGTAGTTCAAATCTTCATCATGTTGGCTGAGAATCAGACTTCCTTAACATGACTCCCACAGCACAAGAAATAAAAGCAGGGATCAATAACTGGGATAGATTCAAACTATCAGCAAAGGAAACTATCAACAATGTGAAGAGAGAGCCTACAGAGTGGAGAAAATCTGCCACATATACTTCAGATAGAGCACTAATCTCCAGAATCTATAAAGAACTCAAAAAACTTTACACAAAGAATACAAATAACCCAATCAATAAATGGGCTAAGGAAATGTGCAGACACTTTACAGAAGAAGATCTACAAGTAATCAACAGATATATGAAAAAAATATGTCCAACATCTCTAGTAATAAGAGAAATGCAAACCAAAACTACCCTAAGATTCAATCTCACCCCAATTAGAATGGTGATTATCAAGAATACAAGCAACAATAGGTGTTGGTGAGGATGTGGAGAAAAAGGTACATTCATACATTGCTGGTGGGTTGCAAAATAGTGCAGCCACTCTGTAAAGCAGTGTGGAGATTCCTTAGAAAACTTGGTATGGAACCACCATTTAAGCCAGCTATCCCACTCTTTGACCTACACCCAAAGGACTTGAAATCAGCATACTACAGTGATGCAGCCACATCAATGTTCATAGCTGCTCAATTCACAGTAGCTAGATTGTGAAACCAATGTAGATGCACTTCAATTGATGAATGGATAAAGAAATTGTGGTATATATACAAAATAGAATATTTCTGAGCCATAAAGAAGAAAAAAATTAAGGCATTTGCAGGTAAATGGATGCAGTTGGAGAATATCATGGTAAATGAGATAAGCCAATTCCAAAAAACCAAAGGTCAAATTATCTTTCTGATAAGTGGATGATGATTCATAATGGGTGTGTGGGAGGGAGGCAAAAATGGAGTAAGATGGCTTGTACATAGGAAAAAGAGGTGTGGGGAGGGGATGGGGGAAGGAAAAATACCCAAATGAGACAAACATCATTACCCTAAGTACATGTATGATTACACAAATGGTGCGACTCTACTTCGTGTCCAACAAGAGTAACCACTGTTGTGTACCCCATTGTTTACAATGAATCAAAAAAAAAAAAAAAAAAGGACAGGGTCTCCCTAAGTTGCTGAGGATCTTGCATAATTGCTGAGGTTGAACTCAATCTTGCAATTTTCCTGCCTCAAGCTCCTGAGTAGCTACGATCATAGGCATGCATCCCAGTATCCTGCACTCTGTCAGAAATTACTAGGAGTTGAGGATGTATACACTAAGTTCTTTAAAAAATTTATGATACTCAATGGAAACTAAATTTTCCTATCTTCTAATTATTCCCTTTTTTTTTTTTTTTTTTTTTGGTACCACAGATTGAACCCAGAATCACTTAACTACCCAGCTACATCTCCAGCTCTTTTTGATATTTTTATTTAGATACTAATTCTTGCTAAGTTGCTTATGGTCTTGTTAAGTTGCTGAAGTTAGCTTTGAACTCTCAATCCTCCTGCCTCAGCTTCCCAAGTCACTACAAGTAATCAACAATGCACCACGGTGCACCACCATGTCCAGCTAATTTTTCTTTGTTTTTTATTTGTTTGTTTGCATTCTTTGTGCTCTGCTGCTTCTCAAATAAGATATTACATAATTTAATTGACAAGTTTCCAACTAGTGTTAGGTGATACTTTCGAAAAATGATGCAAAAAGGAAGGAACTAGTGTTCCTTAAAGGTTAAAAAATGTAATATTAAAATAAGAAGTATGGGGCAGGTTTTCTTTCTCATTATAGTTTGGATGAGAGTTTTCATATGTGTTATCAAAAATGATAGTATTAACTACAATGAACATGGGAGAAGAAAGATGATTTTTTAGACCATCTGTACCTATCCAACAGCTATTAGCCTGTCTAGGCCCATCTTAAATTTTATTTTTATCAAAATTTACTCAATTAATATTAGTGATTGCTCTTAGTTCCTTTAACTTATACAGACTTTTCCATTTTGTATTTAAAAGTACATTGTTTGAACTTCTGATAGCTTTTGAAGTGAAAATGAGAATTATCCAGAATCAAAGAAATTTGGAATACTACATAGTAGATAATCATGAAATATCACAATGCACATTAGCATAGTTCATATTCTGAATTGGTAAATTCAGACTTTTTTTTCCTTTTTAGATGGGATCTTGCTATGATCCTTCTCTAAAATATACCATATCTTATACCATAAAGCAACTCTTAGCTAATACAAAAAGTAGAGATAATACCCTGCATTCTATCATAACATAATGAAATGAAATTAGAAGTCAATGATAAAACGAAAAATAGTAGTTAATCTAAAACCTGGAGACTAAATAATACACTATTGAATGATGAATGGCTAGTAGAAGAAATAAGGAATGAAGTTAAAAAAAATACCTAGAGATAAATGAGAACACCAATAAGTGTTGTGGAGGATGTAGGGAAAAAGCTACACTCATGCATTGCAGGTGGGACTGAAAATTGGTGCAACCACTATGGAAAGCAGTATGGAGATTCCTCAGAAAACTTGGAATGAGAACACCATTTGACCAGTTATCCCACTCCTTGGTTTATAGCCAAATGATTTTAAATCAGCATACTGCAGTGATGCAGCCACATCAATGTTTACAACAACTCAACTCACAATAGCTGAACTATGGTCCAATCAAAGTGACATTCAATGGATGAATGAATAAAGAAAATGTGGTACATATACACAATGAAATTTTACTCAGCTTTAAAGAATGAAAATATGTTATTTGCCGGTAAATGGATGGAGCTGGAGAATATCATGCTTAACAAAAAGTCAATTCTAAAAAACCAAAGGCTGAAGGTTTTCTTTCATGTGCAGATGCTAATTCACAATAGAGGAGGAGGTTGGAAAAAATAGAGGTACTTTGGATTAGGCAGAGGGGAATAAATGAAGGGGAGGGGCTATTGGAGTAGGAAGGATAATAGAATGAATCAGATATTATTTGCCTACCTGCATATATGACTGTATGTCTGGTGTGATTCTACATCAAGTACAATCAGAAGAATGAGAAAGGTATACTACATTTATGCATGATGTGTCAAAATGCATTCTACTGTCATGTATAACTAATCAGAATATGTAAAAATAAAAAATAAAAAGGATACGTTGAAGTCCTAAACCCTGGTACAACAAATGTGATTTTGTTTGGAAATAGTCTTTCAGGTATAATCAAGCTAAAGTGAGATGATTTTTTTTTTGGACCTGAGTCCTATCGAATTACTGAATCCTTATAAAAAGTGGGAAATGGGGCTTTCTCACTTTTTATAAGTGGGAAAGGCACCTTGGTTGGACCCATAGTCCAGCTATTTTGAGTTGAGAAACACATACAGGAAAAAACACAACCTGAGAATGAAGGCAAAAATTGGGGCAACATATCTACAAGCAAAGGTTGGCAGCAAACTGCAAGAAGGTAGAAGGAAGGTTCTCCCTCACAATTCCAGGAAGGGAATAACTCTACCATCAACTTCATGTTGAATGTCTATACTCCAGAAGCGTAAGACAAACCATTTCTAATCTTTTAACCTGAGTTGCAATACTTTTCTATGGCCTTCATAGCAAATCAATACACCAACTAGTGAAATTGTAAATATTCATGTATGTTTGTACATGATCAACCATATATGTCTAAAGCAATTCCAGATTTTTGCCCAAATAGTAAAATAATTAAGTGTACTAATTCATAATTGTAGTTAAAATGTTTATTATTCAAATAAAATTATTTGAATATTTTCATACCTTAGTGCACAAAGTACTGAAAGTAGTATAAAATACTGTCCTATTTAAAACTAGTTGCTGACAGTCACCATTGTCATGAATCATCAGTTCAGAGCACCTTCATATATTTTATAATAATTAGTTGCACACTAAGATGAAAAAGTCACTAAAAAATTAGAGATCAAATTTTGAATTAATATATTTAATAATATGAATGAGGATATTCCAGAATTTTAGATGTAGAAATATGGATACAGTTCTGGTGCATGCCAAAGGATATAGTTTAGGATAAGTGAGAAAATAATACTTATGGAGACTTTGGAAACTGTAACTACTTAAAAACAGAGATTAAAAAGTAATTAGGGAAGGTCAGAGTGTATTTAAAATTCTTACAATATAAAAATCTTCTTACTTTCCAGTTAATATGGCATATTTTTCATCATGCCAAAACACTGATGAGGTGAAAAAATGAAATCAATGTATGTTTTCATGAATTAGTATTATACTCACTGAATATGAAAGACTGCCATTTTTAAATGTGAGTATCAAGACATGATAGCTTAAATTGAAAAAAATAAATAGAAGATAGCTACTTCATCATTTATACGATGAAGAAGTTTTGGAATACAAAGGTATGTTAAAGGTAAGGAATAAGGAAAACAGGTGGTAATGTATCTATAAAAATTAGATCATTTATTTTAACTGTAAAAGGAAAAAAAAATTAATGGAAAGGGAAACTCCTTAGGTGTAATGATAAACCATAGGATACAAGATAACTTTTGAAACCCTATAAATATTGATTTGTATACCAAAATTATGTTCACATTTGAAACTAAAGGAAATCTAAATATCAATCATATGGCAATAATTTGGTTTTATTATGTTCCTAACCCAAACCACAAAGATTCACTTGACTCTGACGCCTTACCACAAAACAGTGTTGAAAAATTTCCAGGTTTTTATACAAAGTGAAATTTATTCAAAAGTGGGTGGACTTTAACACAAATTATCCTAATCTGAGAATGAATTTTATACTATACTATGCATATCCAGCAAAAATCTCTTGCCCCAAACTCTCCATTATGTGTTCTTTACATGAAAGTCTACAATAGGCTTAAAAATTGGAATAAAGGCACAAATGTAACAGACATGAGTTGTCATCTATATCAGTGATGCAAATGTTTCTTAGGTCATAGTTCAGCGGTCACCACTCATTATGTACTTGTAGAGGCTATGCTTTAAAAGATGCAGAAAATGATGACTCATTAGACTTCTACTTCCATGAGTATAAAAATTAAGGTAAAGTCTGAAGTGGTAAAACAGCTGAATTTTCAGTTCTCACTGCCAATTTTAAAGAGAAATACTTTAAAAATGAATGCAAGAATTCATGTGACTTTAAAAAATATAATCATTGACATTTTAGTGTTCGTTATTTGCAGCAAAAATAAGAAGCTAAAATTATTGTTCTTTAAGACATCCAACATCTTATAGCAAATGACAATTGTCTATGTAAAATAAACCTTTGCTCTTTTAATATAAACATGTCTCACTTATTTTATTAAAAGTGTGGTCTCCTAAACACTCCCACACAAAAAGCATTCACCTGCTAAAAAATTGTTTATCACTTCTGACTCAAATCTTCAGTATCATTATAAAAGCTGTGCTGATGATTAAGATTTCAAGAAAAAATAGGAGTTAGTGAAGGCAACAAGTTAAAAAGGACCCATCCTCTGTGATGACTCAACTCAGAGGACAGTAAATTCACCCTTTTCTGTCCATTTAAATTGTTACTCTGAATTTTATTAAATTATTTTTTGATTACAAGTCAATTTTTTTCTTTTTAGTTTTCAGAGACAATAACACACCTCTTCTATTTGATAAAAAATACAATTTTACAGACTATTTGATAAGATATTAATTTAAATTTTAAATGTATTCCTTGAAATTTAAAATACAAAATCTTATTTTTATTATATTCAATGACATTTAGAATTTTCTTTGGGGATTATATAGTATGAAAACCAATTTATTGTAAAATCTTGCATTTATGCAAGTACACATATTCAATACTCTGGCTAGAATTAGCATATAATAATTATGTCATGTCTTATGATTCTTAGTTCTTCTGTGGTTAATGATGAAAGCAAAAGAAGAAAAAATCGTGGGGAAATCTTCTCTACTTTAACATGTTTTCTTTTTTTTTAACTTCTAACTTGTATCCTAATGTATCTATAAAAAGCATCTTACTAGTCCACTCCAACTATTGTAATAAATATAATACCAACCCATGTAAGTGTGGATCATTACATAGCAGATTATTACTCATATATAATTAATTAATACAATTTTTATCACAAATACCTGTTGGGTTACTGTTTTGTATCTAGGAGAACTGATGCACATAATACTGAAATACTTATCTGTACTATCTACTCTTTTTATTTCACTCTTTCATTTGTTCAGTAATTTATTTATCAAAAAACTATTTGGTTTGTATTATGGTGTGCATATAAGATTGAATCACGAGGGTATTTTTTCTGAGGTGAAAAGAAGATAAGTGTATTTGGTAAAGTAAAAGAAAATTCTTGGTATTATTGTGCATTAAGTAATCTTCAAAGATTTTCTTTTTGTCCTATTGTCATTTTTCCTGATTACTTATGCACAAGATTAGAATGCATTTTGATACACCATACATTAATGATTTTATGTGTTTATCATACATAAGTGCATCTATGTTCATCAGTGATATTGGTCTGAAGTTTTCTTTCCTTGTGTCTTTGTCAGGTTTTGGTATCAGGGTGATCGTAGCCTCATAGAATGAGTTTGAAATGATTCCCTCTTTTTTGATTTCATGGTATAATTTGAAGAGTATTGGTGTTAGTTCTTTTTTGATGGTCTTGTGGAACTTGACTGAGCATTTGTCTCATCCTAGGTTTTTCTTTATTGGTAGGCTTTTGATGTCATCTTCTATTCCATTGCTTGAAATTGATTTGTTTAAATTGTATATGTTCCCCTGATTCTGTTTGGGTAGATCATATGGCTCCAGAAATTTCTTGATGTCTTTAAGATTTTCAATTTTATTGGAGTATAGATTTTCAAAATAGCTTCTGATTATCTTCTGCATTTCAGTAAGTGCCCCTCACAATATTTCCTTTTTCATCATGAATTGCAGTAATTCGATTTTTCCCTCTGTTTCTCTACATTAGCATGGCTAAGGGTTTGTCAATTTTTTCAAAGAACAAACTTTTATATTTTTTCAAAGAACAAACTTTTTGTTTTGTCAATTTTTAAATTATTTTTTTGTTTCAATTTCATTGATTTCAGCTATGATTTCAATTATTTCCTGTCTTTTACTAATTTCAGTGTTGATTTGTTCTTCATTTTTAGGGTCTGGAGATATAATGTTAGGTTATTTATTTGCTGACTTTCTATTATTTTAATGAATGAGCTCAATGCAATGGACTTTACTCTTACCATTGCCTTTATAGTGTCCCAGAGATTTTGATATGTTGTATTGGTGTTCTCATTTACCTCTAAGTATTTTTTTTCATCCCTGATTTCTTCTGCTATCCATTCATCATTCAATTACATATTATTCAGTCTCTAGGTGTTTCAGTAGCTTCTATTTTTTATTTTATTGTTGATTTCTAATTTCATTCCATTATGATCTGATGGAATGCAGGGTATTATCTCTATTTTTTGTATTGGCTTGTTGGGGTCCTTTCTGCCATGTCCAGTGTAGACGAAGAAAGGATTGACTGCCGGAGGAGGATGTTGGTGGTTTTTCTGTCTGTTACCTAAAAAACTTATCTACTCAATAAGCACACGAGAGCCAATACTCTTTTTCTAAGAGAGGGGGTGTGAAGGTCCAGCCATACCAGCTCTGGCCTCTTTACAACCACGAGTCTCTCAACTCTCCTTTATTTATAGACAGACAGGTTAAAAAGGGCAAGGACTGAGGGAGCTTCCTCTTTGATGGACAGAATAGGTTGGAGTTAGGGAGCCATCCTTTAGGGAGAAAATTCCA
Organism: Sciurus carolinensis; assembly: GCF_902686445.1. Lineage (NCBI taxonomy): Eukaryota > Metazoa > Chordata > Mammalia > Rodentia > Sciuridae > Sciurus > Sciurus carolinensis. Next base: position 89,312,826 of record NC_062218.1, on the reverse strand, counting down.
GAAGGAGACAGGGAACCACTCCCATGCAGCACCACATACTTCCCAGCAGTTCCTAGAAGCCAGGCCTCTGTGTCACATGGCTCATCCTAGTATGATTCTGCTAAATAAGGACGGCTTTCCACATTAACTAAGAGTCGCTTTGTGGCATAAGATATGGTCTATTTTAGAAAAGGATCTGTGTGCTACTGAGAAGAAAGTGTATTTGCACATTGTGGATGAAATATTCTATATGTGTCTGTTAGGTCTAAATTATTGATTGATATTATTTAGTTCTATAGTTTCATTGTTTAGTTTTTATCTAGAATATCTATCCAGTAGTGAGAGAGGTGTGTTAAAGTCACTCAGTATTATTGTGTTGTAGACTATTTGATTCTTGAAATTGAGAAGGGTTTGTTTGATGTGCATAGATGCTCCATTGTTTGGGGCATAAATATTTACTATTGTTATGTCTTGCTGATATATAATTCCCTTAATCAGTTTTAAATGTCTTTCTTTGTCCCTTATGGTTAACTTTGACTTGAAGTCCATGTTATTTGATATGAGGATGAAAATCTCTAGTTGTTTACACAATCCAAGTGAGTGATATTTTTTATCTCATCGTTTCACCTCAGTCTGTGGCTGTCTTTGCCTATGAGGTGAGTCTCTTGGAGATACATATTGTTGGATCTTGCTTTTAATTTCGATCTTCCAGCCTATGTCTTTTGATTTATGAGTTTAGGTCATTAACATTCAAGGTTATTATTGAGATATGATTTGTATTCCTGGTCATTTTATTTTATTTCTGGTTTTTAATTTGACATAAGTTCTCCCTTGATTGACTATTTCTTTAGTGTAGCTCCTCCCTTTGCTAGTTTTCACTTTTTTGTTTGTTTGTTTGTTTCATCCTCATGGAATATTTTGTTGAGAATGTTCTGTAGTGCAGGCTTTCTAGTTTTGGATTCTTTAAACTTTTATTTATCATGGAACATTTTTATTTCATTTTCAAATCTGAAGCTTAATTTTGTGTGATACAGAATTCTTGGTTGGCATCCATTTTATTTTAGAGCTTGGTATATATTATTTCAGGACCTCCTAGCTTTCATGATCTGAGTTAAGAAATCAGTTGAGATCCAAATTGGTTTACCTTATACATAATCTGATGTTTTTCCCTTGCAACCTTAAAATTATATCCTTACTCTCTATGTTAGTCATTCTCAGTATAAGGTGACTTGGTATGGGCCTGTTGTAATTTTGTACATTTGGCATCCTGTCATCCTCTTGTATTTGATTATCCATTTTATTCTTCAGGTTTGTGAAATTTTCTGATATTATTTCATTGAAAGAATTGTACATTCCTTTGGTTTATGTCTCTGTGCCTTCATCTATCCTGATAAATCTTAAATTTGGTCTTTTCATGTTATCCCATATTTCTTAGAAGTTATGTTCATTGTTCCTTACCCTCATCTCCGTGTGGTCAACTTTATTTCCAAGATTATATATTTTGTCTTCATTGCCTGAGGTTCTGTCTTCCAAGTGGTCATCTGTTGGTGATACTTTCCATTGAATATTTGTGTTTATTGATTCCTTCATTTTGAGGATTTCTGCTTGATTTCTTTTTAGAATCTCCATCTTTTATTTGTTTTGGTACCAGGGATTGAACTTAGGGATACTTGGCCACTGTGTCACATGCCCAACACTATTTTGTCTCTTATTTAGAGACAAGATCTCACTGAATTGCTTAGCACCTTGATTTTGCTGAGTCTGGCTATGAACTCCTGATTCTCCTGCCTCAGCCTCCTGAGTCCCTGGGATTACAGGCCTGTGCCACTGTGCCCAGCCATCTCTTTATTGAAGTGATCTCTCACCTCCTGCAATTTATCTCTGATTTTACTCCTTACATTGTCCTTTATGTCACAAATCAGTTTCGCTATGTACATTCTAGACTCCTTTCCTGGCATTTCTTCTACTGTGTTGTCAATGGGTTTTATTATTGGAGCATCTTGGTTTGTTTGGGGAGCTTTGTTCCCTTGTTTTGTCATGTTGTTTGTGTGTCTTCCCTTCTAGCAGTGTGAATCTGAGGCAGTAGAATTTCTACCATGTAGACTTACAGTGTCCTTGAAGGTTTCCAGTACCTTGCCTTTAAGGGGGAGACCAATATTAACAGCATCCTATGCAAACAATATATAGCCTTAAACCAAATAGCTCCTATTAAGACATCCACAGTTTTGTCACAATAACCAGAAACAATGTGTTCAATTATTTCTACAATATAAACAGTAAGTTTGCAAAAATGCTTTACAATTTCAAATGGGTAGGCAAAGAGAGAACAGAAGTGTCGTAGGATGTAATGCTTATGAGGAAGGAAGTGAGAAGATAGAAGTAAAAAATTATAGGAAGAATGAAACAGGAATTGATAGGGGTTAGCTATTATCAGGAGAAAGAGAGAAAGAGAATCCAGGGAAACAGATAAGTGAGAAGAAAAACATATTTTAAGTAAATTAAAAAATAAAAGAGTACACAACTATTCAGACATCCCAGTCCTCAATGAACTAATGCATAAAAAATACTTAGATAGAGATGTGAGAGAGAGAAAAAAAGGGGGTGGTTCTCTATGGACAATTGAAGGATCATTTCTTTTGGAGTTCAAGAGTTTCTCAGCTTCCTTTCTCATCCAATAGGCAAGATTGTCTGGAGTCTGATGGTAGCTCCATCCTCAGGATGGGGATGATTGCTCAGGTGGAAGAGTTCGTTTTGAAGGTTGAACTCATGGAGATGGAGTGTAGACTAAGTGTGCTTCAGTCTCTTAGCTGTGTGACAATTTGGATATTTTTACATCAGCACACCTCCAGGACTCAGTAATTGCTGTTCCATGTTGGAAGACTGCCCCTCAGGAATCTTATTTAGGTTCCACTCTTGTGGTATTGGAGTCTGTTCTTAGCCCCTTAATTTGTCTGAGGATCCCACAATCCCTGGTCTCTGATTTAGTTTCCAAACTCAATGTCTCCTCTACCTGCCCTTTTGAATTCTTGTTCAGGCACTTCTCTCCTAGATGTCTCTGTTGGTATGCTGCCTGGACATGTGCAGGAGGAGGGGAACTCTTCTGTATGGGACAGATCAATATAAGGCACTAAGACTTGTGGCCAGCCATTTAGCTATGATTTCTTGGGAAGACAGAAGGTAGAGAGGGGGTCAGGTGGTTGGAGATTGGGAAGTTTGTGTGCCCTCTTCATTGCTGGACTGTCCTGAATATGCAGAACCAGGGAATTGTTTGACTCCAGACTGGAGTGGGAACAGGGGACCACACTGGTGACAGGATTCTTGAGTGCTTGCCTGAGTGTGCCCTGGGAACCCAGCAGGTGTTGAATTGTCTGTCTGAACTAGCTGATAGCAAGATATCCTGACACCCTCTTCCAAGCTTCTGACCTGCAATAGTCTGCTCCTTCCTTCCCCATGTACTTTTGGACTTAGGAAACTGGGTGAATCCAGCTCTTTCCATCCTCTCTAACCTGGTTCCTCCCAGGCAAAATTCTCCTAGTATCTGAATATTCACCAGATTGCTAGGCTCAGACCAACTAAAGAAGATCTAGCTGCAAACTCAAGGATATAGGTTTCAGTTTCCATAGGCTATGACACTCTTTGATTCCAATACATGAATGTTATTTTACTTTGCAATTAAAGACTACCAGAAATGGGCTCACATGAAGAATTGACAATGTGAAGAAGCAGTGAGATGGTGGCTATTAGCACACCTAGTAGGAAGACCTCAGGTGTAAGCAAACCTCCAGGCATTGATAATGAACTTCCAGGTCCTGGCTAGTGTCCCAAGGTGGAGGTGACTGAGTCCCAAGATGATGGCAGCAGCCACCATGGCATCAGAGGTGGCCAATCTTCTAAGATTTTCTAAGTAGGTTTCTATATTTTCAGATATTCACAAACATTTTCAAGATTAGTGAATAGAAAATTCATTAATGTGTGGATCAGATAATGTAACAATTTATACTTGTTTTAATTTGTATTTTATGCATAACACAACTGAAGGTAAAAGAAGGAGTGGTTCTACCATCATAATATCTAGGTTTGAATTCAGTCCCTTTTTTAAATGATATTGAATCTTGAGTCTCACTTTGTCGTGCTTCAGAATGAATAATGATATTAGTTTTCTTATGAGTTTGTAAGTTGCTTGACAATGCCTGACTTTTAACATGTACTGAGAAAACATGTACTTCTTCCCCAAATAAGCCATTTTTTACTATTTCCTATCTTTGTTAAATATAGCACTCTTTAAACATTTATTCAAGCTTAAAACATTGACTCAATTATCTTATATATGTTAATCCTCTATTAGATAGTCAGTCATAGTCTGACACTTCTACTTTCTACATTTCTCTTAAAGAAAACCTCTATTTTCACATCAACTCTGATTTAGTATAAAAACTTTCCACTTTTACTTGGACAATTTATTCAAACCCACTGATTTATTTAATATGAATTTTAAAAAAAAATGTAATTTACAGGGTTTTGTGAATAGAAAGAAATTCAAACCATCATTCTTCCTTGCTTGGGGCTTAAGACAAATTTTGGTAAATCTAATATAAATGTTTAAAATTATATTTTGCAATTAAACTTCAATCTATTACTGTAATAGATTCTATAAGACATATGACTCATTGACAAAAAACCTACACAATAATTCCAGGTGAGCCTTGAAAATCTAATTGTAGGAAACCATCCTTATTTATCAGAATTAGACAATGTTGAGTCATATGATGCAGAGGCCTGGCTTCTAGGAACTTCTGGGAGGCAAGTGGCCCCTGTGTGGGAGTGGTTCCCTGTCTCCTTCTGGAATTATCCCTTAAGAGAATGGCTCCCCTAACTCTGCCCTATCCTGTCCATCACAGAAAAAATCTCCTCCTGGTCCTTGCCCCCTTTACCTGTGTGTCTATAAATAAAAGAGAGTTGGGCTACTCCAGGTCCAATGTTGTAAAGGGGCCAGAGCTGGTAGGGCCAGACCTATCACATCCCTGCTCTCATAAAAAGAGCATTGGCTCTCGTGTTTATTGAGTACGTAAGTTTTTTAAGTAATAGATAGAAAAACCGTCAACATCCTCCTCTGGCCATCAACCCTTTTCTCCTCCACCTGGGACTTGGCAGAGAGAACCCTGACATGTAATCACTGATTAAAAAAAACTTTAGGATGGTTTCCAAACTGGTGGGAATTTGACTTTGTTAGTGTTTGTTCGGCTATGAAAATTTTACTATAACTAATTATATAAGCAAATAAAGAAACACTGTTGGTATATCTAAAATTTAGATCAAGTTAGTGTTCCACACACCTAGTCAGTAAGAGATTCAGCCCTTGATCCTTTCTATTCCTTATTCCCTGTTACTCATTCTCTGAGAGATACCCATAGCCTTTGCAGCTACCATGATGAGCTAGCTGCCTTGGAAAACTAGCTCAAGATGTTGGAGAACAGAGAACTAGACTAAAACTGTGATGAAATGAAATCTGAACACCAGTTCGAAAGCATCTTCTCATTGGTGATATTCCTATTACTTCCTAGGGATTACTGGTCATCCCTTCTTAAGTGCTACCACTAAACTTTAATATATTCATAGTTTTATACCTTCAACTTATATAGTAAATGTTTGTCAATTTATTATTGGTTTTAATTCAGCACCAGGTAATATGCATTAATAAACATTTTGTAAGAGAGTTCTGACTGCTTAACTTGACATTCTTCATTCTTCAATTTGTTGTTTTGTCTAGATGACATATAGCAAGAACTTGTCTTTTAAAAAAAAAAACTTAAAAAATGAATTGAATAGATGCATTGGTGTTTGCTAGATATAGCTCTATTTTGAAAAATAGCTATACTAAGCTGGCTTCAACTGATAACTGTTTTCCATGTCCTATAGGCATTTTGATTGATTTTTACAATTCATGGATTCTTTAAACTTGCCTGAACACAATTCTTTCTCTACACACATCAAAGAACACACACTGTATTTCATTATCTCAATTGATCGTTCTAACTTCTAATCTTCATGGAAGGGTTCTAGTAACTTTCCTGAGTCTTTAAGTCTTTTACTTTTGCTAGTTCAAACCTCTTGCCATTTTACTTTCCAAACTAAAATGCTTCAGATACTATATTTAAAGACGGAAGAAATATATCTATGTATCTATATATATCTATATATATGTGTGTGTGTGTGTAAACACACATAAACACACACATACACACACACATACATATATATGTGTGTATACACATATATATTTTTTCCTCTTTCTATTCTTTCTGTCTTGCGTCTAGGCTTTTCTGGTGTTTATGCCTGAAAGAGGTCTTTGGCTCTCCAGAAACTGAATGCTCCTAATTCCCGAGGGCACTGTCTGATAAACATATCAAACATGTAATGTCCATAATAGTTTTAAAAATATTTGCTGATTTAAGTGCCCATTTTTGGAAGCTGGTTTCAAACCTCACCACATTGCCTATGCTTTAGTAGGTATAGAAAAAGTAAAAATAATTCTGTTATCTCAAAATGAGAAAATATGGCACTGTGTGATAAAGATTATTTATACATTTGGAATAATTTCAGACTTACAAAAAGTATTGAAATTGCAAAAAACAATAAAAATAATTCCTATAAAACTCTCATCCAGATTAAACAAATATAAACATTTTACTAAGTTGTATTTGCTATATCATTGCCCTGCTTCACGAACCATTTAAAAGTAAATTGTTTCAATTATACCATTTACCTTTAACATGTTATTAAGGATGAATATATTTTATTAATAAAATTAGCAAACTAATCAGAATCAAAATGTTAGCATTCATAGAATCCTACAACTATTTAATTGCTAGTGGTTTGCTCTCAGTTGCACATACACACACAGTTATGTACATGTACACACACACACACACAAACATATATACATATACATATGCACACATGCATATACATATGTAGCCTTAATATTTCTTTATCTTTGAATTATAAAGGAACCTTCTAGCTTAGGGATGTAGCTCTGTGGTATAGCACTTGCCCAGAATGAGTGAAATCGTGGGTTCAATCCTCATTATTCCATCACCACCAAAAAAAAAAATCAGAACAGTACCTACATTTCATTTCCAATATGGAAATTATAGTTTATAATACATATATTTCTAAATATTATTATAATAGCATTCTGTTTTCAACCTACTTAATGTTAATAAAGATCTTTTTATGCAGTTTCTAATATGATTCCATGGTTTTAAAAATTTCCTCATTTGTACATTGGACATCATAAGGCAGGAGGCGGTTTAGACTCCAGATTCATCCATTTAAGGATTCTAACACATAACAAGAGTGGGAGGGAGAGAAGAATAGAAGTTCAGTGGATTAGACAAAGGGGGATGAGAGGTGGAATGGGAATAGGAAAGACATAGAATGATTTAGACAAAATTTTCCTATGTTCATATGTGAACACACCCTCAGTAAAACTCCACATCATGTACAATCACATAAGGGGATCCTAATTAGAATAAGTTATACTCCACGTATGTATAATATGTCAATTTACGCTCATGTATATGTGAAAAGAAGAAGAAAAGAATAAAAGAGAAGAAGAAAAAAAAAGGTGATTTAGTAAGTTATTCTATGTCATATAGTCTATAAGTATTAGAAACAAGGATGTATACTCTTGGAGTCAGATTATAGAACTCATATCATTTATATGACATCCCTATTTTCTCAGCTTCCTATATACTTGTTCAATTAAATTCAGTGATTTTAATGAAAATTTTACCTGAAATTTGTTTTCTTTCTCTAAAAGTATATTTCTTAAAGTACCTAAATTTAAACTGGTGCTACGAAGTGAAGATATCATTGCCAAATCATTTTATTTGCTATTTGTTCTAACTTGCATATAATCAAACAATTGTCTTTTCTCTCTTCTTAAAATAATACCCATACTTATTTTCTCCTTCCTTGGACAGTCTTGACCTCCATTTGTCATATCAGCAAGACTTTTCTGCAACTTTTGAGATTTCATAAAATGTCTGAAATGAGAGAAAAACCTGTGCTTAGAAATTTCTCATATAGTTTCATCTTATTTTCAGAAATCACATACTACTCACTTTTTAAAAATAAATTCAAATAATATATTGAGTTCTTTACAGACTTATACATCCCTGAGTTGATAATAATGACTTTATCAATAGGTAGATTTAACTAAAACTTTTCAGAATATACCCCCAAAGGAAAGAAAGAATTAAAAAGAAAGCAATGAATTTAAAAAAAAAAACATTTAAAAAGATAATAAATCAATTATTTTTCATCTATTCATTCAGTCTATTTATTTGTTAGTTTAGTTAATAAATTTATATATTGACTTACTTACTATAAGCCAGGAAATATTTCATGCACCTGAAATACAATAGTCATCAGAACCAGAAAAACTGTGTTCTCATCTTAAAAAAAACTTTTAGGGAGAAAAAGGTAATAAAACAATAAATGAACCATCTATTTTTATACTGTCATTGTTCACAGAAAATTCCTCATGGATTCTGGAGAATTTCTGAATAATTTGGATTATTTGAGGAAAATATACATTTGAATATTAAACAGCCTTAGGAGCCAGTGAGAGTGTTTCCCTGTGGACAGATTTGGAGATCTACTTCCTTGGATGATAAGGAGAAAGCCTTCCTTGTTTTTCCCCAGAAACAACTGCTTATATTACAGGATACTAAATCTAGAGAGCTTTCTCTTTCCCACCAGAAAGACATAGTCTATTTAAAAAAAAAAAAAAAAAAGGCTATTGCTATTTTTCTCAGGGAAGAAGACGAGTAGATTTGCTATTGTCCCCATAAATTGTAGTCTCCTAATTTCAATCTTCTTTTGTGGTGCAACCCATATCACATACAAGTAAATAAATGGTCCTCATCATGTTGTTCTCTGGAAAAGAAGATAAGGAGAATTTACATAAGGAGTTGCTTAGGGCATCATTTTTAATTTTTTACTGTAGTCTGGTTTGATGCTACAATCTTTGTCTTTTTGTGTTATATATTTATTTTACATATACAAACAAAAATGTTATATATGTGATATATCTGTAAAAGTCTGAACACTAATTGGTAAATTGAAAATAAAGGAAAAATCTCAGATACTTCCGTTTCCATTTTAATGATTACATGCATGAGATAAAAATAAATAAGATGAAGGACATAATACCATAATTGAGATATACATGAGATAAAATTATAAAGTAATATAAAGGATGTATATTGCTAAATATTGAGGAAAGACTTGTCTAAGCAAAACAATGTCATTGAAATTGAGAGCTGACGATAAGAAGCCATCACTAATGCAAAGATTTTTCTTAAGTAAATGTACAAGAATATGAAGAATTCAAGAAACAGAAAATAGAAAGCATGGAGGAAACTTAGAATCAAAGAGTGCTGGAAATGTAATGATAAGCAGGAACTAGGTTGTGCAGGTGTGGTAGGTATTAGGTTGTCTTGACAAAATTAGTGATGGTTTGAATTAAGACTTGAAATAATAACATGTCTTTATTTATAGTAATTTTAATATTCTGTGTAGACCTTGAAATGGAAATACTGAGTAGACATTTCAATATTTAGGTCTGTGGCTAAAAGGGTAAACCTGGATTGAAAGAAAACTGATGTATGTTACTGAGCAAAGATCTGTATCTATTCATCTAGAAGAAAGAATGGACAGAGAAGTGAACTCAAAAGAAAAGTAATGACTGCAGGGAAACAGTTTAGTCAATGAATTAAGATAAAAAAAGAAAAAAATGAGCTATGCAATTTAATGGATGGTGTCTGTTCATATGCTGTTGTGTCACTGAGTGCTAGGACAAACAGTTTTCCACAGTATTTGGCAATGTGAAACCATGGGAGAAATTTATAAGATCCACTTACTTTTCTCTGAAAAGGTACAATGAAAACAAGAAATAAATGTGTTCAAATGAATTTCTCCTTCAAGTTAGGTTTAGTATGGAGGACAAAGGAATATTATCGGCTATTAGTCTTTGAATGTCAGAGAATTTATTGGCTCTTAAGAGAGATGTAGTTATGTACAGTGAAAGACATGGCCAGGGTATTTAACTATTGTCTTCTCCTTATTAGGGGTATTACTTGGGACAAATGATAATATCTCTAATCTGCATTTTCTTTATTTGGGAAATCAGAAAATATTTGGTGCCTCCGTGAAGACATTTAAAATTAGAGCATATTTAATTATGAGAATAAACTTTCAAAACCTTTAGAAGACAAAAAATATAAGAATTTACTTTACCAGTTTGTTAAAATTTAAAAATAAAACTTGATATAATAATGCATCGAAGAAAATTTAATATGTAGTATAACGTGCTGACTTTAGATTTTTAAAAGAATTCATTATTTCATTTTAATATAGAAAATGGAAATTTTCTACAAGTCTAAGGGGCAATTCTATTAGTTTGTGACACACTACTTATTGTATGCCCATGTTGGGAGATATCATACAGTTAGTCAAGATGCTGACTTGGCTGCTCCAATGTGCTCTACATTCAAAATGTCAGAGAGTCCCAGTATTAAAATAGCTAGGAAAGTGTAATGGGTAGTGTTATTCTGCCTTTACACTAAAATATATAACATTCAAACTGTATTGATATTCAAATTAACAATTTTCTAGGCCAAAATTATATTTTTTGAATAAATAATAGTATATCATTGCCTAAGTTTTAAAGTGTTCTAACATCTCTTTAGGGTGACTGGGGACTCTGTCAACACTCTTTCCAGCTGCTCAATGAATACAAAAAAGGGACATCAAAAGAAACTTCTTTGAAAACACACATTAGAAGTTTAATTTAAGTCATGAAATACTATATTTAATAAAAACACTAAATCACAGATTGGATTTTTACATTTCTAATTGTGCATATGATAGAATCTATTTTATTATTTTAAACACAAATTTTATAGCTCAAGTGAAGTATCAGATTTTATAGTCATAATTTTTAGAACCTATTATATCTATATTCACTGGTTTAAAGATAACACCTTGATCTCTGTGGCCTGCTAGTAATCAAATTATTCTTCATTTATTTCTGTCTCACACCTTTTGAAATACATATTAGATGTCATATATTTGATTAAACACAATTTCAGAGAAATGGAAGATATACTTGATGAAACTAAGATACTGCTGTTAAATGGTTTCTTCTTTTTTAAAAATATTTTTAGTTGTAGATAGACACAATACCTTTATTTTATCTATTCATTTTTATATGGTGCTGAGGATCAAACCCAGTGCCTCAAGTCCTTTATCATTGAGCTACAACCCCATCCCCAGTTCTTCTTAAATAGCAAGTCTAAATTTTGGCCCACAGTAGTCACAGTAGTCAAGATTTTAAGTATGAAGCAGATCAGAAATTTTATTAAAGGTAAAACTTGTGATAATAAAAAATATTATCCCAAATCTAAAGATATTAAGATTAACATAAATATAGGAAATTATCATTTTTATCAGCCTTTGATTTTTTTTTCCTGCTCTAAATGAATGTATGATTTATGTTCCCTACTAAAGGTATAAATGTAGTTAGTAAGGAAGGAGTTAAAATATCTAATCTGTGATCCATCTGTTACTTTAGAATTTTGGTAAGGAGTGTATTAAATCTAAAGAACATTAATGATAATACAGACATTTTAGCAATATTAATTATTACAATTCTTGAACATATGATAGTTTTCTTAAAATAAATTTCCATTGTCTTCAATTTTTTTCATCAGTATTTTATAGTTTTCAGTGTATATATATCTTTCATGTTCTTGGGTAAATTTAATTTCAAGTATTTATTTCTTTTAATTAATTTCTTTGTGATTTTCTTATAAATGTGATTGTTTTCTTTAGTTCTTTTTCTGATTATTATTTGTGAGCATATAGAAATATAACTAATATTTATTTTTATATTGATTTTGTGTCTTGTAACTTTTTTGTTTTATAAGTTCTAACAGTTTTTGATAAAATCTTCAGGGTTATATATACATATTTATATATATATAAAACCCTTATATACATTTACACATATATTAAACCATTAGTAATATATAATGTATAATATGATATATGGTATGTATTTATATTATATAGTATATATTCATATTTATATATTTGTATATTAATTTCTATATAATGCTTATATATTTATATTAATACTTACAAATATATAATATATGTTGTATATAATACACATAATATATACTTATATAATATATATTATATACTTATTAATATATTTATATAATATATATTATATATTTATATATAACTAATATATATATATACTAGGTTATCATCATGTAGAGATAAATTTATTTCTTCCTTTCCAATTAAATGACTAATTTTTTTCTTTCCTACTTATTCTGGCTAGCTATTTCAGTAGTATGTTACATAAAAGTGGTAAGAGCAAACAAATTTTACTTGTTCCTGATCTTAGAAAAAAATTTTTCAGCTTTTAGTCATTGATTATTATGCAAGTTGCAGGTTTGTCATACATCATTTTTATTATGTGGATGTGCATTCTTTCTATACCTAATTGGTTGAGGGTTATTGTCATAGAACAATGTTGGATTTGTCTTTTTTTCCCTTAATTTATCAAGATGATGATATGGTTTTAATCTTTCATTTTGTAAATGTTTTATATTATATTCATTAATTTATGCATAAATTACAAATCATGGGTAAATCCTATTTGATCCTTTGAATGTGTTGAGGAACTAAGTTTGTTAGTATTTTGGTGAAGAGTTTTGAATCTGTGTTCAGAAATGATAATGGTCTGTAAATCTCTTTTCTTGGAGTGCCCTTGCTTGATTTTGTTAAATTAATTCAAAAGTTGTCTCTTCTCTTCAATTTTTTGAAAATGTTTTGGAAGGAATGTTATTAATTACTCTCTAAGTGATTATTAGAGTTCAACAATAAAGCCACCTGACCCAGAACTTTTATTTGCTGGATGATTTTTTAATTATAGATTCAATTTCCTTATTCGTTATTGTTCTCATTAGATTTTCTTTTTGTGACTGCTTAGGCTGAAGGATGTTTCTAGGAATTTATTAATTTCTCCTAGGTTATTCAATTTGTATATAATTAAATATAGTGTTCTCTCATGATCTTGAGTCTCCTTCTGAGGTTAAGATATCTATATTGTGTATTTTATTTCTCTTGATGTTTTTTCATAAATCACTTAATCTTTCTCTAGTCTTTTTCATTCTTTTTTTTCCTCTCACTGAATAAATTCAATGACCTGTCTTTGAATTCACAGGTTCTTTTTCTCGATCAAGTCTGTGTTTGAAGCTTTCTATTGCACTTAAAAAAAATTATATTCTTTAGCTTCAAGTGTTCTACTTAGTTATATATACTATGAATTCTAGCACTTTCTGTTCATTAATTATTTTCCTAACTTTATTGAGTTGTTTTCTCATTTTACTTGATGAGCTTCATTAAGATAATTGTTTTAAATTCTTTATCAAAATGCCTCTTTCTTTGGCATAGCTTACTAAGAAAAAGATTTTGTTTCTTCACTGGTGCCATATTTTTGTTGCTGTTTTGATTTATTTTTTTGTGCTCCTTGAGGTCCTGATTCTCTGTGTTTGCATATAAAAGCAGTCATCTCTTCTATTCTTTACCAACTTTGGGAGAAAATTATGTTCATCCATTAGTCTGGCTAAGAATTTTGAGGATTTCTCAAAATTTTCTATGGATATGTCCATATTACACTCTCATTTTATCTTAGGGTGACAATCTCAATATGTAGCCCTTTTCTTGATTTCAGAAATCGAGGCCAAGTTTTGAGAGATTCTCATTTTTATGCCCTGGAAATGCTAGTTATTTGCCTCTTAATCCCATGGAATCCAACTATCTGATTATATGTGCTCATGAGCTCTCTGTGAAGACTTGAATTTTCTATCCTGGGGATTAGCATGGCTTCCAGATCAAAGTGGTAAGAAGGTAAGATTCACAAATAATTGGGGGGACCTGTGGGTTAATCATAGATGTCCAAAGGTAAAACTTCTCAGCCAGTTAGTCGTGCTAATTCCATATATATATTCTAGGTCATGCAGAAAGAGGTGAGCTTCTTGCATAGCATCTTACATGCTAGAAAGGCCAAACATTCATTCACTACATTGACACTTTCCCTCACAGAAGGATAACACACTGAGGGTATCTATTTTAACACTGAGCAATGTGACCTTGGAGGAGAGGTGACAATAATGTTAAATTGTTCTGACATTTTACAATTTGTCTATTATTGGATTTTGTTTTTGTTCCAATATCATGCTGGAAATACTCTTCTTCACTCATAGACACTCATAAAATGCCAATCACTGGGTGATTGGCAAAACCAGTCATCTTTAGGAAGATAACTCTCAAATCTATTATTTTTCCATTGTGCTCCATACTGGAACATTATTTAATAAACATGCCTAAAGGTTATGTAATTCCCACAGGAAAGTACTTTGTTTGACATACTATTTACACTTCAGTTGAACCCAAATTCTATGCAGTTGTATGTTAGACATTTTCTTATAGAAATTATTTCTGTCTTATGGAAAATATTCCTATGCTTATTATTGTCTCAAAGGACAGCAACCATTTTTATATCTGATCTAGACATCTTATAATAGCATCCTTTCCTTCAGAGTTCATATACACTAACGGTCTCAAATGGACCAACACTGTTGTTCTTATTCATGCAGCAGATAAAACTTTGACACATTTATTCTGTATTTTAGTGAAAATAAGTTTTAATTTTATTTGAAAACAAAAGTTTGACATACCTCACACTAAAAAGTTTATAATCCATTGGATAAACTGACAACTGAATACATGTCTTATAATGTTACATTCTTTTAACATTTTCAGTTTATATACTTTTTATATTAGGCAAGATGTTTGAGAATACTGATTACATTCAATTATGTTTGAATTTGGAAAATGACTGAACTGTATATATCAAGTCAAACTTATCATTCAATATGTAACAAATAGTTAATGAATTATCTATTGAAATATTTGTTGATTAAATGACATATTCCTCAATATACTGTACATAGACAAATTATGATTGTAAATAATATGAATACCTTGTGGTAGTATCTCCAAGAGATCCTGTGGTGTGATCGATCACAGATGTTAAATAAGTTTGTTTCATAAGGAAAAATGAATAATGACTTGTCTCTTAAACTATTTATTTTCTAGATTTCTTCCCTTTGGGCTTCCAGATTACTTCCCATTCTTCTCTTTGCTCCTTGTCCCCTCCATCTGAAGTCATATGAAATTCTTCAGCAAGGTTCTTTGCATTATGGATTGCTTGCTCTTAATGCATATTGTTAACTACATGGAGAAAAACCCTTTCATTCTGTCAGAGGCAATAGGCTTTATTCCTTATTCTTAGAGTTATTGTAGCATAATACCATTATGGAATTTTGATCATAAATTTATTCATAAATTTACCACCTACATTTTTTGACCAGAAAAATTATTGTTATTCACTTCAGAAACATAAAAATGATAAAAAGACATATTACAAGTTATATTTTCAGAAAGAAAAATAAAAACTTGAGTGGAGGATGAGTGATGTGAGCTGAGGTTTAAAGTGCATACCATGATCCTTTTCACATACACAATTTTCATAAGTCAGGCATTTGTCTAAAGAGAGCATAAAGGAGATTATTTCACTTCTGACAATTCATTTCATCTTAAAAAGAAAGAATATTCCTTGAGGAAAATCAACTGATCATAGAATAGAAATTAATATAATTTTTTTCTCTAAGATATTCATTAAAATTTTGCAATGCTATATAACACATTCAGTAAGTGATTTAAAATATATATGAACTAGAGCTGGAGATCAGTGATAGCAAATGTTCTTAACTTCTGCTAGGTGGGCCATGGATTTGATACTCTGCACCAGAATTGATAAATAAATTTGCTAAATTAAATAAATACAAGATTGATTATATTTACTTTTGCTAGCATTTTGTCTTGTTTAATGAACAGTCTGAATAGTTTGTTTCTTTGTTTTGTGTGTCTATAATGATAGCATAAATATAAGATGGATCATTTGTGCATGTGCTATTTATATACAAGTACAAGTGGTTTTTTTTTTTTTTTTTGGAAGCTCCAACACAGGACTTCCTCCAGGTTGGGTAAGAACTCTGCTACTGAGCTATAAACTATAAACTCAGTTTCTAAGTATGAAAATGTTAGGAGGAAGGTTGAGGTTAAGGAGGGAAGTGTGATAAAACACTGTGTCTTCATCCAGGGGAATGTTTTAGAATAAGTACAATGCATTCAATGGGATGTTATTTAACTCTTGAACTGTACTAAGCATGAGATTTTACTGTCATTTCTTCATTTGCCAGTGCTACACATTGCTAGTTGAGAAGAGACTCACAGATAAAACCATACTACAATCTCAGTGGGAGAAGAGTGAAGATCTTTTTGAAAAGGTTCAGAGGCTAATGATGACTTGTATCTGAAAAGAACTCCTTCTCAGTCTGCTCTGAACCAAGGTGATCGCCAGATCCAGTTTCTTCTTAGGAACCTATTTTAAACAGCTCTACCATACTGTTGTCTGGGTGAGAGAGCAGGAAAGCTTGACCTGCAGCACTAATCAGTAATAACTTTCTAATTTCAATCTGACTCTATCGATCACCTATGTCTAGAGTTTTTCCAATGTATTATTAATAACATTATTGGCTATCAATATACATAATACCATCTGCATTATTATCACAATGCTATATTTGTAAATACAGATGTTTCAAATAATGATGTAGCAACCTTAATCAATAAATATTGCCACTTCTCAATGAATTTCTCCAGAATGAAGTGGCTCTTCCAAAGAAGTTGTTTTGGCATTCTCTGCTAAGTGTCCAACTGCTCATTAAGA
The DNA here is from genome assembly GCF_902686445.1 of Sciurus carolinensis. Classification (NCBI taxonomy): domain Eukaryota; kingdom Metazoa; phylum Chordata; class Mammalia; order Rodentia; family Sciuridae; genus Sciurus; species Sciurus carolinensis. Next base: position 89,295,905 of record NC_062218.1, on the reverse strand, counting down.
ATGAAAATGTGTTTCACATATGCTGGTCTTCGACCTTTCTATTTGCAGAGCATTTTACACTTATGGTTTCATTACTGCCTCTAAATCTCTGACAATATTTGGCAAGTTTTAAAAATAATAACTTGATCAACTTGCCTTATGACCACCCAGCAAGTCAAGAGAAGCCAAATAAGAGCAAGATCTCGGTCATTTCAGCCCTCTTTTTTCTTCTGTTATAGAATAGTATAATTAATTAAAAACTGTACTTTTTCCTTGGGAATATACTTGATACATTATTATAAGAAATTATATAAAGAAAACTCATAAAAATAAAATGAATTTATAATTGCACATTCTATTCCCAAATTTTTTTAGTTATAAGAACCAGTAATAGGTATGTTTCCTGAGTCAAGAATTATATATGGTTGAAACAATTGATAAGCAGTTGTCAGAAACACTAAGTCGTACATTAGTTTTTGTGAAAAGTAATATTTGGTACATTTCTTAAATGAATATTCACTATTTCAGAAAACTACCCTCCCAAACTAAGAGGCTTATTAAATTAACACCATAATTCTTATGAGATTATTTGCATAACTGTTATATGAAGCTTTCCTCCCTCATGCTAAATTCATCTGAAAATAATTATAGAATAAAATAATAGAACTTTTCGAGCAAATAATCCATAAGGATAATTACTGTCCTTACTATGTGTGTAATGAGGTAATGAGGTTGAGGTCAAAAAGATTAAGTGACTTGTTCAAGGTCATACAACTCACTAGTGAGTAGAGCTTACAGATTCTGACACTCTCTTCATAAAGTTGTGTTTATGATCTGTTTAATAGCTTTCTGTGCAGGAGCAGTAAATGGCTTAATCATTCGATCACCAGGGAACATTGATTCAACAAGTCAAATATGACATAGCTTAAAAGGTCCATGTTATGAAAAATGTTTGCCTTATCCTTGTTTACACAGAAAAGAACACTGAAGAATTAATTTCAAAACTGTAAGCTGCATGAATCAAATTTGATGAAAAACAAATACAGAAAATCAAAACAACCTCTAAATATTCTAAGTAGATAAACTTAATAACTATCTTAGAAGCTGCCATATTGTGTTTGCAGCTCCATGAAAAGGAAGTTAATTCAAATTTCTTAATATCTAGTCAACTTTTATGAAGATCAAGAAAGTAGAAAATAAATCCACATAATGAAAAAAAACACTGTGACCATTATAAATAAAATCAAACTTTCCTTTTGTCAACTTTTTAAAGGGAAAATGGACAGGGAATAAAATAGAAGATATTTAATCTAGAACATTATTGTGTTATACAAATAATAATGTCAAAAGGACAACAAATTCAGAAACTAAACTTTGATATGTGTATAATTTTTAAATGAACATAATAAAAGGTTTTCAGTAACCCAGATTCAAATGTAAGGATTATAAAGATGAAAAATTAATCATTGTTACATTTTTGACTGTGCTATGATAAAAGAATTTTGAGTCATAAAATATGAACAACAAAGTTATTCATTTTTTCACACTGGGATTTAATTCACCTATGTTACTTGGTACATCAATATCTTAAGTTGTAATATCAATAGAAATTTACTTTTGTGTATTTAAGTTCACATATTAAGTTGCTGTACATTAAATTAAGAAGCAGAATGAGGAAAATCTTAAGGGAACAGAAGAGGCGCACATGTTCTCATTTTATAGAGATTGGTAACAAATAGTGCTCATAGAAAAGGAAATAAACTTGAAATCATCATTCCAAGTTAGAAACTTTATCTTTAAACTAAACAGAATGACATATATAAGATAGTGCAAGTATATAATTAAGACAAATTCTCTTTCATCACAATGTAAAGACAACAGGTGAGGGTTTATCTTTATAAACCAAAAACAAAAACCATAGTATATTACTTATAGATCAAAATAGCCCATAAAATAACTCTACTTTAAAATATATTTTAGTTAGAGTATGTTAGTTCTAAGAAATGGGTACAAAACTGACCTTTTAGTGTTCTTTTACTTTGTAGACCATGTGTCTATATAAATCATGATTTCAGATTTTTCAGTTTTCTATTAAGTGAATAATTATATAATCTCCAGCTTTGACTTAATTTTGTCACTAATAAATGCCTTTTTACCAAATCTCCCTAAAATTGATTTAAAGCATACAATATATGACCACATCAAATTATATTTAGCTAATATGTTGTTGCAAAAATAGCCTGAGCTTTGGTATCAACTTAATTGTAGAATCATAGTCTTAAGTAATGCTTTAAATTAAGTCTACATAGTCATTAGTCTATTGGGATTATTAGGAACAAACCAACATAATGCAAACTTAATACACTATAAAATCAAGTCATACTCTGAATTCTGTTAGAGGTCTTTCAAAATCGAAAGATAATTTAAAATAGCACATTTTGAAACTAGTTGAAGAATATAACCTATATCTGAAGTTGACTAAAAATACTGGCATTTTGAGAAAATAGTTATATTTATTCTAAATTTATTATTTTATAAATTTTTATCATTCCTTCATTGGGAATATTTAGTAACAGGAGTAATGTTTTTCAAATTAGTAAGAACAAATGAGAACCACACATCTAAGCACTTAGAATTAACCACATATTGTATTAGTATTATTAATAATCTAATAATATCAGTATGTAATAGTGAGCATTTTTATTCAACATATTTCAATATATATTTGATAGGTAAGTATATTTTAGTTTTGATTAGTAATTTTAATAATAATATGAAACTATGGATTGCATTTTAAGCAAAATTTTAATTTTTTAAAAAAATTTTTAGATGTTTTATTCATTTATTTATATGTAATGCAAACCCAGTGCCTCATATTTGCTAGGCAAGTACTCTACCACTGAGTCACAACTCCAGTCCCAAAATTTTAAAATTTGAAATGGTATTGTATTATAAAAATGTCTCATAATTGAAGAATTTAAACAATACATATGGATAATTTTGTTCTCTAAGGCATACATTGTTCATACAAATAATTACATGCATTGTACAAGTTACTGCTTATGCATCTGATAACAATGTCTATTAAGCTGGATCAGAAGTCCAGGAATATTTATTCCTGTCTCAGTTATGCCAGTTAAGTAGCTAAGTGAATGAGTTAAGGCTCAGTACATGAGTAAGTACCCTGTGGGACCTAGAGAGTCACACCAAATTAAAATTCTGAAATTCTAAACAATTAGTCTTTTTTAAAGTTTTAAATTTTTAATTATTAATTAAATTCTTAAGTTATCATTCAAGTTAAAAGAGTATTCTAAAATTACCCTCCAGGGAAAATCTGCCAACATAAGTAACTTAATTAAAAGGTAAACACATGATTGTCCCATATTATGATATTCGTTTAATATTCACAGTAGAATACAGGAGCCTCTAGCAAATTATAAATGCTATGGTGATCAGGAACATAAAGTAAATGAGTTTGAGAGAAGAAGGGTGAAACAGTAGGAGTGGAGGGGGCAATGTTGAGCTACAGGGAGCATATTTCAAAAAAAATGACCCGATACACAGTTTCAATTACTTTACCATGTGACAAAGTGGGCCTTGATTTGTACATCTGCAATCTCTCTAAGGAATTCATAGTCTAAATTCTTAAACTGAATATCTAATTTTTTAATGTTACATAATTTAAATTATATGATTCAAAGAACACATCTTCTGGCCACATCTGCCTCAGAGAGAATAATCTCTGCCTGTGCTATTCACTTGTTTATAGTTAACTACAAATAAAATTTAAATTCAATATTACAGAACAGTGTACTGCTTGGAAATATTTCAGCACATTAATATTGGTGTTTAAGTTGATTTCTTAGAGTATGTCATCTTAATATTAATAAAATGAAGACATTTTCTAAAATCATTATAAAGTTTGCTTATTCATCAAAGCAGTACCTGGTTGAGCCATTTCCAGGCACCTCCATTTACAAATATCTTCCCACTCAACAGCCTCTAGAAAGATCAGACATCATATCTTTGAATCCTAAGGGAACAGAAAATTAATTACAAAGTTGTTAAATAGTATATTTTTAAAATAATTTTATGGTGGCATAATTAATGTGGTAATAGATTATAATAAAATAAGAAATTTCTCCTACAACTAAATTTAAATATCATTTGAAGTAGAGAAATAATATAAATTTTGATTTAATTTATTACAAATTTTAAAATGGAATTTTTATAATGTTATTCAACTTTCCAAAAACTAAGTAAACACACACACACACACACATACTGTCAACATTAGAGGCCCAAAGCATGATTTCAACAAAATTTATCACCAACTGCATTTAATATCTGGATTTTATGTGTATGTGTGTGTATGTGTTTGCATGCACAGTGGTAATGAAATGCATATTTAAGAACGATCTTGTTATCTCTTTTATAAGCATAAATATAGAATAAAATTATTTAAAAAGTTGTTGGACATTGTAGTAAAATAACCTCTCAAACTATAAGCATCATGATAGGGCAAAAACGGAAAAGGCAAACTATAGACTTTCGGCACAGAAGGATCTAAAGGTGAAAGGAGTATGCTATTTATAAAAAAAGAGAGAGGTGAACCAAACAGGTCATGTGAATTATCTACACCAGAGAAATAAAACAGTTTTTCTATCAGTGAGCTTACTGTGTCTTCTGTTTGTTTTGAACTAAAAGATTGAAAGAGTGCTGTGTTATTCAGGTTCAAACCCTTCACTGACCTCTCAACTTTTACAAGATGCCTTAACAACTTTAGACTTTTTAGTTATTGGTTCAAAGATAAAATTTTATGGGTGTGCACAGGGTTTGTCCCCTCAGTTGCAAATAGATTGAAGCAAAACTAAACTCAATTTAATTTTCCTCTGGCACAGTGGGTGATCATCAAGACTGGTCATTTGCAGTTCAAAGAAACTGAACTATGTGGTACTTTTGGATAAACCTCCAGTCATATGTATCCCACATGATATCACATACCATGTTTAAATAATATTGATTCTTATTCCCATTAGAATAAAGATTATAACAATAACAAGATCTTCATATTTATGAATGAAAATACTTATTTTCAGTGCAATTTTTGAATAAGATTATAGCATGTTAACTCCTACAAAACTGATGGTATCCACATTTATATAACCTAAGACCTGCTGGAGAGAGAATGCAGCTTAGGTGCTTTGTTAAAAATAAAGGGGTATAAAATTTGAGATTACACCAATCCTGAGTCCCAAATGAAAAGTCTATAACACATTCAGAAGAAATTATATATTTCACAATAGTATAAAATATTTCAATCTGTTGAAGATGTAAGTTGCAAACCCTAGGGCAAGCAGTAAACTATTTGTAAAAGAATTATGATTAACTAACCCAGAGAAGAATAAAAAGTAGAAACAAAACTTCATTAAAAGTAAATGAGTTGAAAGCATGCATGAAAATTCAGAAATTGTCATTCTGGATAAGAATCAGCACCATACTATCTAAATTTCCTGTTTAAATATATAATTAAGCATAAAGTTAACAAATGGCTATCTCCCTACGTATACATTACACAAATTAAAGTACAAAGTGCAAAAAAAAAAAATAAAGTACAAAGTGCAAATATTCCTTGACTTATTAAAAAGTCAGATAAACCTATCATAATTTGAGAATATCATTAAATCAAAAGTCATTTAAGGAGCTGGGGATATAGCTTAGTTGGTAGAGTGCTTGCCTCACATGCAAAAGGCCATGGGTTCAATCCCCTGCACCACACACAAAAAAAGGCATTTAATAAACCTAACTTACTGAATACAATCATCTAGTCTACCTTAAATGTAAGTAAACTCATCTAAAACAAATTCTATCTTATAAAAAGCTGTTAAACATCTTATGTGATTTGTTAATTAAATGATTATATCTTGAAAAGCACTGGCGACATGTACACTATTGATATTGGTGGTTTGCTTTCTTGATGGCATATCTGACAGGGAGCTATTGCTTCTGTCACTGTCCATCTTCAGAAGAGTGTATCAAAATGCATGTCTCTAGCACAAGGAAAGATCCAAATTCAATAATCAAGTTATGATTTCTGCTGAATATGCATCACTTTCATGCTGTCATTGGGGGAACATCTGTACTTAAGAAATACTACAAGTGATGAAGAGGGGTAATTCATAATAAGAAATTAAAGCTGGGTATGCTGATGAGCACCTGTAGTCCCAAATACTTGGGAGACTGAAGTCAAAGGATTACTTGATACAGAGGTCAAGACCAGCTGTAGCAAAGAAGCTAGGCCTTATCTCAGAAACAATCAAAGTAAAAGAAGCTCAAATATCAGAAAATATAATGAATCTAAATAATTACTCAAATAACAACATAGAATAAGTTTTATGAAAAAATACTGATGAAAATACAAGGAAAAATAGTTCAAGATTTCAATCTCCTCTTTCAGTAACTAATAAAACTATCACACACAATTGTTAAGGCTATGTAATACTTATTTGAAAATTTAAATACAAATTTAAATTTGAAACAATGTGAATCACTTTATCAAGAGTTCAGAAAATAAATGATTATTTCAACAGATAGAGAAATTGTTTGACAAAATTTAACATATACATGTTATAATAGTCATCAGCTAGCTAGTAAAGAAATTTTTGGACCTCATAAAGACAATCTATGAGAAATATATTTAAAATGTATACTTCATACTGAAAGACTGAATTGTTTTATGTTAAAATCTTAAAAAAGAAAAGTAATGAGGTTCTCCTTCACAATTTCTATTCAATATTCTACTGAAAGTCTCAGTGAAATAATGTGGGGAAAACAAATATAAAGCAGGAAATAACACTGTGATTGTGTATGTATGAGAGAGATAATATGAAAAAACATATGGAAAATCCTAAATATTTGGAAAAATGAAAAATAATAAGGTGATTCAGATTTCAGTATAAAAGGTCAATAAGAAGTCAAATGTATATCTAGATATTACCAGTGACAATTCAAAGTGATAGAAAAAAATATAAAATTAATAATAGCACTGATAAAACATGTTAGCTATAACTTTAAAGAAAAAATTCAATGTAACATATAAAATATTGTGAAGTTAAATAACATAAATAAATAAAGGAATATATTTTGAGTTTATGGACAGGAAAACTTATTGCTAAGGTAACAATTTTTCTAGTTAACATGTAGATTCAATATAATCACAATCAAAATATCATTGTGGTCTTTGAAGGTATTAATAAGCTGATTTGAAATTTCATATGGAGATATGGAGGACCTAATTTAACCAAACAACTATAAAATAAAATTAGAAACTTACAATTACCAAGTTAGTACAGAACTATTATAAAGACAGACATGCGGATCAATGCATCATGAGCAAGAGTTCAGAAATAGATGAACACATATATATTCAATTGATTTTTACAAAGCTAAAGGTGCTAAGATCAATTAAATGTTAGTACAGAAAATGAACCTCAATCCAGACCTTGCACAATATATAAAATCTATTTTAAGTGGGAAACATAAGTGTAAAACCCGTAACTATGTAAAATTTCTTGAAGAAACCATAGGAAAAAAAACACAGGAAACTGACATAGGAAAAAATAGGTTTACAATATTAGATTAGAAAATGATTTGTTTAATAATAGACAAAAAGCATAAAAATAAAAAAAACTAATAAGTTGGACTGTGTAAAAGTTGAATGCTTCTGTGATTTTATAAGAACATAAAATGGCAAGTCACAGATTAGAAGAAAATAATTTCCAAACTAATTTTTTAAAAATATTTTTAATTGTAGATGGACATAACATCTTTATTTATTTATTTATTTTTCGTGTGGTGCCTCACACATGCTAGGCAAATGCCCTACTACTGAGCCACAACCCCAGCTCCCAAGCATACTTTCTTCCAAAATATACAAAAATCTTTATAATTTAAAGAATATGTATTTAAAAATTAGGTAACAGATTTGAATAGATATTTTATCATTGAAAAGATGATTAACCAGTAACTTAAATACCTGTTCAATCATTAATTATTTAAGATATAGAAATTAAAAACAATGAGATATGGCATATCTATTTAAAGTTAAAATTAAAATATTTCATAGGCATGTAAAATGTAAATATTGAAAATGTAAAAAAAAAAGAAATAGAATGATTAAAGTGCTGACAAGGATTCAGACCAGCTAAAAATATCCTACATTACTAGTGGAAATGTGTAGTGGAGCAACTCTATCAGTGTCTTATCTACTTATACTTAGGACCCTGAACTAATATAGCTAGTTACTTATCCAAGGAAAAGGAAAACATATATTCATATCAAAACTATTGTGTGAATGTTTACATCAGCTTCATTCATAGTAATTCTAAAATATGCCTTAAAATTCATCAACTTGGTACTGTATTAAAAATATGTGGTTAATGCTTAAATATTAAAACTCAAATGCAACATCAAATCAGTGAGATATGCAAAAAATAGAGCTAAATCTCAACAGTGTTTTGCTAAATGAAATAAAGCAGATACAGGGATCTATGCACTGTATTATAACCTGACTTTCTGGAAAAGGCAAAATGTAGGGACAGGAATCTGGACAGTTATTGTCTTAATTAAATTTAATGTGGTAGGTATATTCTATGAGGTTAACTATGTTAAATTTGATATGTTCAAATGTATTGAGTAAACTTGCTAAAACACACACACCTGATAAGCCTAAAAGAATAAGAATGACTCTGCCAAATTGGATATTCATCACTCCGATCACTCAGAATTTATGTGAATATTCAGGCCCTCTAGGGACTACTCCTCTGTGTCTACCATTTTGAAACGGAATAGACCATTTTCCATCTGGGAAGCAGGCTTATTGTGCACTGGGTACCAATTTCTCTGAGTCTGGTGAGACAGAACACACATACACACAACTTACACCAAGCAGTTTTATTATTTACAGATTGGCAGCAAGAGATAATAGAAGCCTAGGATTCAGTACAAGTCAGTTCTCCATGGAGTAGAAAGCTGCCCAGGGATCATGAAGTCTCTGTTATAGGCACCCCACCCGAAGGACCCAAAATGCAGCCCACAGTGGGTTCCATGAGTCTTAAAAAGCACTGGGTTAACTTGTTGGAGTCATCTTGTTTCTAGGTTAGAACTGGTAAAAAGCCCAGTCTGTCCCAACTAGCTCCCCTTTATTTCAAGATGCTAACTTTCCCAGCAATTCTGCAGTTATTCTTGAGAACTTACAAGTCAGAAAGAGGAAAGAACAGGTTTGATCCAAGGCTACCTGGAACACTGTCTGGCAACCTGCATATTTGAGCTGAATTTATTTTGTAAAATCTCTGAAACCGATATTAATTGTGCATTAAAATTATAGCCCTCAGAGTTCACCACCATCAAGATTTAGAATTCAAGATTTCTTGAGAAAAAAACAGCTCAGAAATATGAAATATTTGAACAAGTACAGCAAAAGGCAAATTTTAATCTGCTTTATTTAGGAAGAAATAATCAATTATATGCACATGAAATGCTGATAGAAAATATTTTAGGTCTTTTAAGATTAAAAAGTGATTGTTTTCTTTTGTATATAGATATTATCCATGTATTATAATAATTGTAAATAATCAAACTTTAACATAAGCAGATTGAAATGGAAATTTAAACAATATTTTTCCAAAGCAATTTCTAGCTAAAGAAATGAAGTAATGGACATTTGATTCTAAAATACTGACTAATTGCAATGATGATTTTATGCATTACATATGGGGAAAATTTTTAGATATTTAGCATACTCATAAATTATAAATTTTAAAGACCATTATGAATTTAATGAGTAATTCATTGTTTGTAAAGCATTGATATATTTGTTTTAATTTAGATTGAATTTTCACTGTACTCTGAATAACATTTCAGCAACATTATAGTAATATTTTATCTGATGTCAAAGAAGTTAACACATTCACTTCCACATAAAAATCTACAGAAATGCCCTAATTTTTGCTCAACCTTGTGAAACCAAGGCCTCCAGTCTTTCATTGTACAAGCCAAAGTCCTCCAGGCATAGGAGAGTCCTGCAGTCATACCTGCATCATAACCTTCTTAAGTGCTAGAAAGGTCCAGATGCTGCCTTTTCTTTCCGGGGACTATCATTAAACCCAATCTGTTTGTAACACCCTCCACAACCATTTCTGGTATCTGTTTCCAACTGATTTATAGAGAGGATTATTATTATTATTTATCTATTTTTGGTACTAGAGAATGAATCAAGGGTACTTAAACATTGAGTCCAGTCCCCAGCCCTTTCTAATATCATTATTATTATCATTATTATTATCATTTTAATTTTGACACAGAGCCTAGCTAAATTGCTTAGGGCCACACTAAAGTCAGCTGAGGCTGACTTTGAATTTATGATCCTCCTGCTTCAGCTGAGATTACAGGTGTATGTCACCATGCCCAGTGAGAGGATTATTATAAAAGTGCCAATGCCTCAAATATCACTCCAGGTGAAATACATATAATTTTTGCTAGTCTTTAACTTATCTGGGGATCTAATAGTCCCAACTTTAGATTTCAGTAAACAAAGAAGGACATAGGTTCATGATATTAACATCAAACACTTGTTGCGTTCCTTTCTAATTTTTCTTTACAGAAAACTGGTAGTGGTGGTGGGAAGGGGGAGTTGATGGGCACCTATTCTGCCCGATTTTGTCTGCATATTTGATTTTTTTTCTCTTTTGCACGGTGAATTTGTTTTGAAACATAAAGTCATGAGTATGGCATTTTGGTCCAATAGTTATTCTGTGACTTCCTCCCTGCTTTAGACAGTGCCAGACTCTTATCTCATGTGCCAAAATAAGGAAATAACAGAGCTATAATAAGGAAATTGGGAATTAATATAACAGAATTGACATCTGTCTGAGTCTACTTTCTATTGCTAATAACATAATACCACAGACTGGGCAAATAATAAAGAAATGAGGTTTATTTTGGCTTATAGTTCTGGTGTCTGGCTGAGGGACTCTGTCTGGTGATGGTTTTCTTTCTGGTAGAGCCCTAAGACAAACAATGAGCCTCTCAGTGGAAGAAAGAGAAAGCCTGCTAAACATGGCCACATTAGCTTTTACAGGAATCCTATTTATAAAATAAACTATTAACCATCAATCAATTAGTTGCATAAGAGTGTTAACTCATTAATGAAAAAAAACCCTAATCTTTTCTTAAAGTCTGACTTGGTCCTACCTTTTAATATTTCATAAGATGGATTAAATTTCAAAATGAGTTTCAGTGGGATGAACCATATTCACACCATAGCAGCATCTGTAAATGCTTCAAATATCTTACTATGTATTTGTCTTTCCATATAAATTTTTGTGGAATTCATTATTTAGACTGTTTTTACAAGCTTTCCATTTCATGTTTTAGATAAAACATGCTTTCTAGCTTATCTTTAATCACTACACATAATACTTTTATTAAACCATGAAGCTAAAATTATAACATGTCATGTATATTAGAGTGGTTCTTAAAAATATAATGAGACTATAAATATATCTGAAAATAACATTTTCATTATGTGTTAGAAGAGCCTTCATCTAGCATTCGACAGTATGAAGTATTTAAGTCAGATATATAAAAGAAGTGGTAAAATGGAACTGAACACTATCTACATGTTCTATAAATTATTTTCTCATGTTTTTAAAAATTATTCCAATGTGCAAAAGTGCCCCATGCTGTTTTTGAGTTGACTCTATGGAAGATTTTATACATCCCAGTAGGTTCAAAGAAAGAATTGGCACTGAGAATTTGGGAAAAAGGAGAAACAGGAAAATCTTACAAAAAATAATGCTTTTTTGTTAAACAATAATTAAATCACTAGGGATGAGATTAACTAACAGCATGAAAACTTCCCAGAAGGAGCTTGCCTAAAATGGATTTGGAAACATTCAAGGTGCCACCCTGGATGCTATTATAAAGTACTCAAATTAAAGTCAACTGGTATTAAAAAAACAATTAGTTTGTAAGATATGTGATTAAGTAATATTTAACTCATGCAGAATGATTTTGTGATGACAAATTCAATGATCTCTAAGCTATTGAAGCGGCAGGGAGAGCTAATGATTTTTAGGCTAAGATTTCTTAGATAAATGAAACTGAATCACCACTTACTGTCCCAAAACTTTGTAAAAGGAAACCGAGGGGATCTCAGAATCCTACAATACGTGATATACAACAATAAGTTAATAAAAACATCACCTTCTTTCTCTAATAATTGGATCAAATGCTAGTAAAATAACGTTAGATTGGTTTGTTTTCTCAGAAATTTCTACTTACATCATTTGTTTAATGTGTCATTTTGTTTTTCACATTGGACCGTGGTTGAAAAGTAATGAGCCAGCAACGGGGGTAAAGGAACAAATAAAAATTAATAATCTGGGTGACATCTTTTTCCAACACTCCAGAGCTTTGTTGATGTAAAACAATTTAGTCATGTTTGTTTTTTATTTAGATTTTTTTCCTGCATATGACAGACCTAATAAAATTTTTGGATATACCAAATTACTGTTCCAGAGAAACCAATCTGTGACGTTAGAGCTCATCAACCTTAAAAAGAATTGCAAAGTATTACTGTGATATGTTCATAGTATATTTTGGACTCTCATTACTTTCAGATATATGAGCTATTATAGAATCCTTCAATTACCTACACAAAAATGTGTGCATTTATTATTTTGGTCAGTATTGTTGCTGCTCTAGAGAGGCTTCCTTCATAAAAATATCTACACATATAAGGCTGTCTGCAAGGAAGTATATACACTGATATATAAATATGTCTGTATACATAACATGGAACAAAATCGACCCAAATAGATAAATGATTGAAAAGATAAGAATTTCTATAACTTTTCCCAGTGTTTATTTAAAATTTACTTTGTAGTCAAGGCACATAGAAGATTTGATTTGAAGAGGTTTCCTTTTAAAGGTGACAAGCTAGCTTTCACTAACACATTAATCCTCTGGCTATTTATCAGAGACTAGAGACTGTAAGGACACTGGAAACTACAAATATTATACTCAGAGAATAAAGAAAAAAACATAGTACTTGTTGAACATTACACAAAATAATTGAAAAGTATGTGATTAGAGTGTAAATTAAAGTTCACTTTCATTTACAATAAATAAGTTACAGAATATTAGTGGATTTCTCTTAAATAGTTAGTTCACAAATCATATGTGCACAAAAATTTAAGTGCAAAGAATACTGTTGATAGCTAGAGCAAAAGGAAAGATGATTTAAAAGATTTTAGTGATACTATTTTTTTACATTGTTAAGAAAAAAATATGATAAGAAGGAGAGTATATAGGAGAGGTGCTCTCCTGGAAAGGCAGTTCAGGGGACATTGAGCACAGATAGATCAATGAGTAAAAGTAGTGGATGGATATCACAAATTCCTTCCCAACTTTTTATGTGCCCAGAACTACAGATTTCAGGAATCTGTATTTTAAGACAAAACATAATACCAAGAACCTGATATATTTCTGAGGAAGTTTTATAAAAATGCCCTGATGGTAGGTAATTGAATGTGGCTTTTAGAATTTGGAAAGTAAAGATCATCTAATTCAGCTGTATCACCTTCCAGATCCACTAAAAACTCTGCTCGATCTAGACTTATGAATTACAGAGATCACACAGGATCTAACTGGAAGTGGCTGCTATGGTATAGAAGATGCATTGGCCTTTTGGCCTTACTATAAGGGAAACTAAATGTTAATTCATTAAATTTATTTAATAGATCAAAATAATTTATTTCATTTTTCATATCTGTAATTAGAAAATTAAAATGATAGGAGGAAAATATAACAATTTAAAAAATAAAACATTTATCAACATATCTAAATCTTGAGAAAATATATTTTCATAACTGAATAAACATTTATATACATTTAAAACATGACACATATTATTTGTAGATAGACATATGAATGCAAAAAATGTTTATAACTAATATAGGTGAAAATATATATTCTAAAAATCCCTGCTTTAATTATTGCAACTATTTCAATTTTTGCCCTATCAGTAAATATATGGAAATTATTTGCATTTACTAGTTATAATTTAGACATGTATATAATCAAATAGAGAAATTTTAGGCTAATTTTTTATGATTAAATTTAAATCTAATCAAGCGATCATTTCTAAATTTCTCAACCAATGATATTATGGACTTCAGAGCAATTATTTCACTGTGGCACACAAATTAGCAGTAGTTTAAATAATATATGCACCAATTCACGTAGTGAAAAAGCAATAATTTTATTTTATAGCTTCAAGGGTTTGAATTTTAATGATCACTAAACTTTCAAGGAACTCTTAAACTTCACCATAAAATATTAAGTATTTTTCTGTTACTAATATTGAACAATGGTATAGACATTTCAATTTGAATTGAACTTTTTCTTCTAGTATACATTTCAGAGTATTTTGGAAATATAAATTATTTTTTAAAATAAAAGTTCTCTATCATTTACATGATCATGGCTCATCAAATTAAGATAGCATTGTGGTCTCCGGGGAAACAAACAGTTCATTATTCATATATTCTTGATACTTATTATTTGTCTTAGTGCATTGAATCCCTAAACAAAGCCAATTGGAATTAATGTGAAACAAATTAATTGCTTCATATATGTATAAATATGATCTATATCTGAATTGTCCTTGCTTTCAAGAGAAGAATTTCCACAGACAAAAGGAAAAATTCTTCCATAAATTGAAAGACAAAGGGAGACAAATAGTAACTTTGACAATCAAACCTGTCACTGACCTAACTACATTAAACTATTTCCCAAGTTAGGTTTGAACTTTTCTTCATACCTGTCAAAATATGAGATTTCAGGGTTAATAAGAAAGAAGGGGAAGATAATTTTCTGTTTCATAAACTTGATATTTTCTAAATAAATAATAATTTTTTAAACTAAAGATGTCTTTTTATCTATCTATAGCTATAATTATTTGCTTTTACTAAAATTTTATCAAAATGTGTTATGTCTTCATTTTTAAAATGTGTATATGAGTTTCGATAATTGCAGATATTCATATTTCCCACAAGTGCTAAAAGAAGTGCTAATCTATTGAAATTATAACAAAATTTATAATAATTAAGATCATGAACTCCATATCCATTAAATAAGAAAATCATATAGAGTTTAGCTCACATAGGACTCATTTTATTAAAACAACAAATATTTTTATATATTTTATAATTATGTTACATCAACAAAGAAACAATTTTCTGCACAGTCCTATATCCATGCTCTATCACAAAAAGAAAATTCCAAATTTATGAGAAAACAAAGTTCACTGGGTATTTAGAAAAATAATTCTATGTCAATTGCATGAACTGAAATCTTTCCTTTTAATTCTTAGATAAATTTTAAAAATCTCGCAGACTCCTTCTCAGAACTGCAAAAATTATGAAAATGTGCAGAAACTACATACATTTCTCATCTCTTTAACTATACCACAAATAACAGATGTATGTCTAGAGGAAAAACCTAAATACATTTGCATATCTGTATTTAATGCCATGTTTCTCATAGATTTAAGTTTAGTGTGGTTAGTGTTTCCCTGAAAAGAATGAAAAGTATATCATTTCCCTAAATAGAAACATGCCAATGTGGTTGTGTTATTGGATTAATTTAGGGAAAATCAGAAATCATAGCTGACCAAATATATAGCTGCCTCACCTGGGTCATATAACCTGAAATCCCTACTATTGGCCTATCCCTTTGAGTTGGAATAGTGCAAAGCAGAATTACTGCTTTTAGAAGGTCCTTAATAAATCTATTATATGTTGTTGTCTGGACACAGGACTGTAACGTTCAATTTTCCTCCAATTAAAGTAAAATAGAAATGACTAATTTAAAAAAAATTAGTTCTAAAAAATAAATTCTAACTTATTTATTTATTCAACAACATTACTTTCAGATATCTGTATGTCAACATACTAAAATCAGTTTGTGTGTATGTGTGTGTTTTGTTTGTTTTGCGTTACCGGGGCTCAAACCCAGGCTGTACGTATTCTCGGCAAGTGTTCTAATACAGTGCTACATCCCAGGCTTCAACTGTGTTTTTATATATAACCAAAAAACAATTAAAATGAAATTAAAGTAACATTTGCAAATTTATACAAATTTAGAAATAAATTTATTGAAAATTTTAGCATCTTTCAATATGACTGGGAAGTACTGCTTGGAGAAATGAAAAAGATCTAAATAAAGAGGTACATTATGTTTATAGATTGGAACAAATAAAAGGAATAAACAAACTATAAATAGCAATCTGTAATTTTGACTCAGTTTTGGTAGTATTCTCTTTCATGTAGTTCATTCATTTCACTTATGTTTTTATTTTTGCCATACAAATTTTCTTATTATTCCTTTATAATTAACTAATCTTTTGTAAGGCCTATGGCAATATGGCAATATTATCTCTCCCATTCCTAATTTTAATACCTTGAATCTTGTGTTGTTCTTCAGTTAAGCCAATAATTAAACACTTTGAGTATGTCATCTCACTGATTTCTTTCTGCTTCCAAAATTATTATTCTTTTTTATCTTGGGTTTCAATGGTTTGAATACAATGTGCATCACTGTGACTCTCTTTGAGTTTATCTTATTTGAAGTTTGTTGAGATTTTTGGATACATACAGATCCATGCCTTTTATCAACTATGGGAAATTTGTAGCTATTGTTTTTTCAAAGTTTCTCTTTTCCCGCTGTGTGTTAATTCTATCTGTCTGATACTCTACTGTGGATGGGTTGGTGTGATTTATGGTGTTCTCACAAATCTCTGAGTCTCTAATTTTTTTTTTTTATCCATCTTTTCTTTCTGTTCCTCAGATTTGATAGGTGAAATTACCCTATTCTCAGGTTCTCTGGTTCTCTACTCTGCTTACTCTAATCTGCTTTTGTGCCTTTCTAGTGAATTCTTCATTGTCATTATTATACTTTTCATCCAGACTTCCTACTATATCCTTTCCTTTGGAATTTTTATCTCTTTATTCATATTCTCTCTTTGATGAGAAATTATTCTTGTATCATCCCTTCGTTATTTTAGTTTCTTTAGTTATTTGAAGTTATTTAAAGTAACTTTTTACTATTGCTTTATAGGCAAAGCGCATACCTGTACTTCCTTGGGAACTGTTCCTGAGGATTTTTTTTTTTTTTTTTTTGCCCCAAGTTTTACGTATATTTTCTCGATTCCTTCCATGGTTTATTTATTTAATTTTGTTGCTGTTAGTGGTGGAAACTAAACATTCTAAATCGTATCATGTAGCACCTGGACATCAGATTCTCCTAACTCCCTGCAGCTTACATTAATGGGGTTTTTGTGGCAGTTGCTATTTATTTATTTAATAGTTATTTGAACTAATTCTCTAACTTTTGCCTTCTTTGTCATTTGTCTTTGATTTTGGAAGGGACTTAGCTTAGCGCTCAGCTAACGATTGATTGGACAAAGGCATCAGAATTATCAGAAATTTAAAACTCGATATTCTTGCTGATAAACTGTGTTCCTATAGGGCCACAGCTTCACTCTTGATTAGTCTGATAATATCTGTGACTATTCTTTATTTCCTCCTTATGAAAGCCTAGCGATCAGCCAAAAGTCAGAGCACAGAGCCTTACTCAGGTCTTTCTTCAGCATGCATGCAGGCCTGGCAGGACACTACCCTGACCCAGGAATATATCAGAGGTTTTTAAAGCCCCTAGGGACAACATATTCTTCAGGTTTTGATATTAAAAGTTTTAAGTCAGTCTGCTGAAAAATTAATTGCCTCTATGTTTTTAGCAACACTGAAAGGGAAAATGCTATTTCTCTTTCACTTTTAGTTTGAGAACTCCTTTCTTATGAAAATTTCCTTTCACTTATTCAATCGTTCCTCTTCACAATTTTAAAAACTGTCCAAGAAAGTTCAATTGGAGAGAAATCCTCTTCTGATCTGATCTCTCTTCCATGAAACACCAGACTTATACCTGTGTCTTGAAAACTCCATTGTTCTCCATATCCTGAACACAGTAAGGTTAGTACTAGAAATAACTATGTAGTAAGAAATCCTTGGTTGTTTACAGTAATTTCTTTGTATTTCTTATATCCCAGTCAAGGCTTTTACATTGTTTCATTTTTCAGGAGAAAATTAAAATTTTCAAAAATCAGTAACTTGTCCATTCTCAGGGTTACTTATCCCTGTATGATTTAGTGTAGAAGGAGATAAAACATAGCTCCAAATAAATTAAATGGAATGTTTTCGTTCATTATTGCCAAAATTTATATTTTCTTTCCCTGACTGGAAAATGTTCTCTGACATATCTATTTGAAGCCAGTTTTACTATAAGTATACTCACATCAGCTGGAAGTCTGTTTTCTGTCACCATACAGCCATTCCAAGAGTAACACCACTTCTTTCTCTTATTTCTGAAAGAAAAAAATGGACTTGGTTTTATTGTATCTTCAACTTTCAAATCATCTTTGGAAATAAATGAGACTCATTAAATATTATACACACACACAAAAAAAAAAAAACAGCGTTGAATATTTCTTTCTAGGTCGAATATGTCTGAGGTACCAGCTACTTTTTAAACACCAGAAAACTAAAAGAGATATAGAAACAAACATCACAGATTTTTGAGAAAGAAATTGTATTATTTGAATTTTAAAATATGCATTGATATTTCAGAACTGAGGAAACCAAAAAGAGCTAGAGTAATCTGGGAATAGCACGTAAGTAAAGGAGTGTAGGAAATGAACTGAGTCTCAAAGAAGGAGTAGGATTTAAGGAAGAGGAGTTTAGAATCACAGTCATGCTCCAGTCTGATCATGAAGTCAGTCAAATAAATCCCAGATCATCAAATTAGAGAGACCCACTGTTTCTTTCTAAAGTAAGTATTGAAAATGTGGAACTGCAACTTCAGGTTTTCTATAAGACTTTGTGGACTGGTATTCTATCATCTTTCTGAGAAGGTGCCCGCAGAGAAGTGTCTTTTCTTGATCAAACCATAAAAATAAATCCTTCTTCTTCCTCCTATTATAGTCTTCTTTTCACATCTTGCTGCCTGAGCTGTTCTATTTAAAAAAAATATGATCCCAAACATTGCGGCTCCGCTGGGCATTATGTTCTCCGGGTAGCCTCCCAGGCGTCCTCCGGGCCTGCCACCACCCCACCGGGACTCCCGGGCCAGGCTTCTCTTCTCCTGGCAGTGCCTGGCGCACCAAGAACTTCTATCAGCACCTTGGTGGACGAGTTGGAGTCGTCATTCAAGGCTTACTTTGCTTCTTTCATGAGTCAGGATTTTGTCAATGGTGTTGATCAGTGTATCCAGAAGTTTCTAGATATTGCAAGACAGACAGAATGCTTCTTTCTACAGAAAAGACTGCAGTTATCTGTCCAGAAACTGGAGCAAGTTATCAAAGAGGACATCTCAGGACTAAGGAATGAATTGCAGTGGAAAGATGCGCTGGTAGAGAAGCATTTGACAAAGCTTATGTGTTGGCAGCAGGTGCACAATGTGTAGCACAAAAACCAGCCGAGGTCCCTCAGGACTCCTTGGCCTACTGGGAGCAGGCTTCTGCCAATATCCCTGCGCATCTGAGGCAGAACTGAGAGGGGTCTGGCCTACAAGGTAGCCTCTTGAAGACAGTTTCACCAAACCTTTCTCTATGTGGATGTGGCATTTCAGAAGAATTATTTGCCAGGAAATGAGTTGGTGTTAATTTTGTTTCCACCTAAAAATTTGCACAATCTTTATGAACTGTTAATCACTTGATTAGTTTATAAAATGCCTTTGGCTTGGTGAACCAAGTAGGTTTGGCTTTGTTTGTAGCAAAGTTCAGACAGTGTGTTGACACAGATTCTTTCTTGTTTTTTTACTTATTTTTAAAATTTTTATATGACTTTTATATAGTTTTTTGCCAGTTGTTAATTTGTTATTATCTGAGGGGGAAAATTATAATACTTCAGAATCAGGGGAGAAGGAGTTTGGATTTAGGCCTTTTACAATTATTTCCCATTCATGATAGTAGAGAAAAATATGTAAATTTGCCGTCTCAAGACTTTGAACTACCTCAAGAAGAGGAATCTAATACAATATTTGTAATGCTTCCATGGTAGATCAGATATTTTGTAAATGGGTCAGAAAAAAAGGGTTAAAAATATGCTGTTAGTGTAGTAATATCACAGTAGATCCTTAAGTTGATGCTACCTTTTGTTTAGGTGAGTTTATGTGTTGTGTGGTATTGACTGGAGGGTAGCTGTATTAGGAGCATGACATGCTAGAAGCCTTGCAGTAATGAACAAGTGTGAGTAACAAAGCAGACCCAGTTTCTAGCATGACAGCTGGGACACACAGGTAAAGTACAAGGGATCAAAGCTTGGTCTAATTCTTTTTCTTTTGAATTTTGTTTTGTTTGCTTGTGTTTTTGTCTTACTTTTTGGAGAAAAGGCAGTTTACATGAAGGAAGATTCTTGTTCATGAATTTGATTCCCAGGGACTAGGGCATTGGGGTGGAGAGTGACCTACAGAGTGATCCTTGGCCACTTCACCTCTATAAAGAGCATTTGGATCCTCTGGGGAAAGTATTTTGTCCTCTTGTTGGAGGAGGTTTTCTGTTCTCTGTTGTGTGCTTCTCTTAGATTACATTCCTTCAACCAGTACAGGCACTTCACTGTCTTCTGACTAATCAGTAGGCCTGAGGCTGTTTTGTCCTCTCCAACAAAGAAGATCCTTCCCCACATACTTTTCATGTTCCTGTTCTGGCCTGGATGCCACCTGGTCGAGAAGCCTCCACTCCATTCCAAGGCACACGACTTTTATTTCTTCCACTGTCTTGTGGATTAGTGTATGATATTTGTTTCTGTGCCTCTTGTTGCATTATATGGTCATAGGAAATAGGCAATACTCCCCTTGAATATACACAACATGTATTGTACATGATACTTTGTACTCACCTTGTATATGTATGTGTATATATATATATATACACACACATACATATATATACACACATGTATACTTGAGTATATGTATACATGAGTAATATATATATTACTCATTTTGTTTGTGTGCTATGAGGATGATATTTATCTTGTGGACCTATGACCTGTGATGATCAGCCTGAGGTCAGCATATTCCCTTGGTTGGAATGTATAGGTCAAAACTTAAAAGTTTCTTTTTACTCATAAATGTTTAACATGGTCATCTTATGCTAATTAGAAGCTTTGATTGGCAGCTTTAGGTTTTTTGATTTAAAAACCTAAATAAATTAAGCTTGAAGCAGTCTTTCAATGATAAAGTTGTTTTTGGTGAAAAGATAGGAAGCTGTTCTACTTGGTGCTTAGTGAAAATGTTTTGAATTAGTGTATATACAAGTTATTGTCATTTCTTCATATTAATTCAGAAGTTATCTGTCAAATAAATAACAATTTTTCAGTAAAAAATACATATTACAATCCCTCTCTCCACTTACCTAATGCAGAAAATATTCCATTAATAGGAGTGCTTGATGAAAACTGCTGCCATGTCAAAAGTTTTCTTAAAAAAGAAAACTCAGTGCCCTTAAGCCAACAAAAACCTGTTTGTTTTGAAGAAATTTGTGTCTTTCATTTATACTTGGTGGCGGTGTGGGAATGGGGAAACAGAAGTATAACCTTATAATATTTTTTTGGTCTTTCCTTTCCATACCGTGTTTCCCCTAAAATTATTTATTCCAGGCTGAGTAAATTGTGTAACATCATGAGCCCAGTGAGTTTTATAGAACCAACTGATTATTGAAAAGGTCTATGATTGGACACTGTTCATTTCCATTTTAGAATGCCATGATAAGAAAATAATCCTAGAAAACTGAGTAAATATGGAACTAAATACTGTTACTACTAAACCTTTACATGACAGAAGAGGGAGAGACATCATGCAATTGTTTTATCTTTTATTATCATGATATATTTAGAATTTTATATCAAATGGGGATTTGCTCTTTTCTAAATCACTTATAAGTAGCAATAATTACAAATTATATATAAGTATAGGGTATATACTTATATTAACAAATCGTTTTTAACAAAAAAAATTATTGGATAAAAATACCTATGCAATCTATTTCTTATGGTTATTGACTTTCATAGTATTCTAATTTGTGTAAGAACTTCTTGTTTTTGGATGATTGGTATATTTAAAATTATGTAATGTACTCACTACTGGTTGTCAACAAGAAGAATATATGGATTTGTGAAATTTTGATTAATGAGAAAGAAAACTAATAGTTGAGTTTTTAGTAAATATATTACTAGATAGTTTATGCTTGTTTGATCTTTTTGCAGTTGATATTATTACAATAAAATTTTAGAGGAATTTTTGTGCATTTTAGCATATTTCATAATGACAATAAATTTGCAAATGATACAAATTGCATTATTCTTTAGGTTAAATCTCATAAAAAATTCAAATATTCAATTGTCACTAGCTATCAATATAACTTTGGTTTATGTAAAAAGTTGCTTTATTTCTATAAAAAGCCAATAATTTCTCCTTCTTTCTCCTCCATATCAACTCTCATTTGCTTAATTTTTCTTTTTTTTTCTCTTCTGTGCAATTGTATCTCTTTTCTTTTTATCCTATCTCCCTTAATTTCCCCAATCCAATTTAATTTTTAGAAATTTAAACTATATTCAAATTGATTTTTAGAGCATATTTCAAATTATCCCCTGAAATATAGCCAAATGTTGAAATAAAATTATTTCCAATTTTTGTTGTTAAAGTAGTCTAAAAGGTCTTTCTTCTATCAGAATTTGTTAAGCCTGCTGCCTGTTTACATAAATAGAGTTTTATTGGAACACAGTCATAACTCTTTGTTGATTTATTATGTATGGCTGTTTCTGAGCTACAATGGCAGAGTTGAGTACTTACAACAGTGACCATATGGCTTACAAAGCCAAAAATATTTACCATCTGGTTCATTACAGAAATCTTTTGCCAAGTTTTGCTCTATAGTCCTAAGATTTTAAGGCGTAGAACTGTCACCCAGATTCCCTTTATCATATGTTTTCAGTGTGTTCTAAATTTTTGTTATTTTAAAGTTACTAGCATTTTTCTACATTCCTCATTCACTTCAGGTTCCATTTTGTGGGAAATACTAACGAGGCCATCTTGAACCTTCTCCCTAATGTCTACCTTCCACCATGCCCACAGCACAACTTAGGCCTATACCTTATCACCACTACCTCCCTTCCTCTAGTCTTCTGTGTTTCCTGTTGATGAGGGAGAGCACATTTTTGTCTTCAGTCACTAATGCTCTCCCCTCTCTCTTCTAACAGGTAGGGACAGGAGCTATGCTTTCATTTACCTGCATTTTCAATTTTCTCATCCCATTTCCATCTTTCTTTTAAGTAAGAAATAAATTCAAGTTCAAAAAACTTCAAAAATCTTTTAATCAAGTTAAAAATTACCCCAATTCTCAAGATAAAGCTTAAAAATCACGAAAATCCCTTTCTTAGCATTAGCTGCTTCTTTATTTATTTTTCCTACCTTTCACAACAAAAGAAAGAATCGGTTTCCAAAGAAAATAACCAAGTCTATTTCTCCTTCCTACTTTCACATTTATTCCTGAATCTTCAGTGTCTAAGTCTTTTACTGGATTTTATTAGGTTGTCAGTAAATGCCTGATGAAAGAACAAATTAATTAACAATTCAGTGTACTAATTCTGCAAGTTAACAATTCTCTTCTTACAAATCTGTTATGAAAATAAAAGGTTATTGTTTTATGGTACTCTCCTCCAGCCTCTTTATACCTTTTTCAATGGAAAAACAAATACTAAAAATAAAATCTAATGAAAGATAAAAGCCCAAACAATAAATTATAAAAACTAATGGTCTCTTAAGAAATTGCTTTGTCAATTCATGAAAAAACTATTTAGTTTTTAAGTTTTTTCTCTTTGTCCCTCTGCCTCTACCCAGGTGGTATCCACAAAGAAAAAAAATGGTGTGATACTTGAGACCTCACTGAATAAAAACTTGGGGTATTTCTGAATCTCTCTCTCTCTCTCTCTCTCTACTCTCTCTCTCTCTCTCTCTCTCTCTCTCTCTCTCTTTTTAATAATATACATTTCCATTCTGCTGTGTTCCTATGTAATCTGCTGAATATAAGGCTTAAAACTTCAAAACTCCAGTTGGTCAGATGTCACATCTTGCTTTCTTGCTCTCCGGTCTATCTCTTTCTTCTTCCTCTTTCTCTCCCCTACCAGCCCTCTATGAAATTGTAGACCTGTAAAAGGAGAAGATTCTATACCACTGCTCTTACTTTCTGCATTTCCTATTTACTGTTAATTACTTCGTCCTCCATATCCTAGGTCCCTTTCAGTATCTTTGCTAAAAATATCAGTATGAGACAGTATCTCTAGAAAAAGCCTTTATGTATTAGGGACATAGAAGAAAGAAAGAAAAACATGGGGAAAAACCTTCTTTTGAGATATAATTATCCACGAGTCTGCTATTTTTCTGTGTGCTTTAAAGTGGTATTGACTTTCTTTTGCCCAAATTATGTTATCATAGTACCTTTTATATCAGATTTGGTGGTCAGAGATATCATCTACCTCTAGATTAACAGACTGGCATGCCTACTATTTAATCTCAACATTTCCAGGACATTAAACTCAAGATTCCTCTACAGAAATGTGATCCACTCCAGGTGCAGGTGTCACCTGGCCATTTATAACTCTTTATGGAAATTAGGGTTTGGAGAACTTATATAAGAAAATGCAAACAGTCTGGCTACTGCTAAAGTTGTATGAGTCCTGTACCCCTAATAAGTGAATCTTGAACTTCTGCCAGCACTATAAAATCATGTCTGAGTAACTGCTTACTTTGAATGGAGGGAAAAATCTCAAACCCATCACGATTCTTGATAGACACTTGCAAACTGTTTTCTTACTTCTACAACGTAGGTTTTTTTCCATCTGAAGCAGAATATTATTTATTTTATTCTCTTTGCATTTCTTTTATAACACATTTTAAAACTCTCCTTGGTGGAAACACCCTAGAAAGAGGGATATCATAAATACACTCAAAAATTTAAGTATAGTACAGTATTAATAAATGTCACAACACACTTTTAATATAATACTACTTATGAGGCCAGCATTGTTGTATATTTACCATTATCAAATCGTGTCTACAGATTTAGTCATTTTCAATATTTGATAATAATCAATGAAATTAATCTCATTAACAGTATAAAGAAGAAAATCACTTGATTATCTGTTACTGTTGAAAATTTATTTCACTAAATACAATATTTATTCCTCATTTAAAAAGTTAGGCAAATACAAATAAAAAGAAAATGCCTGAATTTGAAAAAAGACTTCTAATACAAACCCAAAGCTAATATAATGCTTAATGGGAAAAGTCAATACTTTCTTCTCAAAATTGGAAAGAAGAGAAGTGTGTTCACTCTTGGTCACTCTTCGATAACATTGCACTATAACAGTTGGTGCAATAAAAAAATAAAAAGGAATGAAATTATACAGACTGGAAATAAAGCAATGAAACTGTTCTGATGTATGACATTCTTGACCACATAGAAAACTTCAAATTGCATACAAAAGGCTCCTTGACTCATACAATAAGTTTGGTAAGATCATAGACTATAAAATCAACTCTAAAAATTCTATTTTTAAATAGGTATCAATGTGTGAAAGTAAAAAAATAATAATAGATACATTTATAATTACTTTGAATATAAATTATTTGGGTATGATTATAAGACATGAATGCGTCATATATACTGGATCCTTTATTAAACAATATTTTTAAAATACATAAATAATTGGAGGGGCAAACTCTGTTCATGAATTCAATGTTTAGGATAGTGAAGCTTTTAATTCTTTCCAAATTGATCTATAGATTCAATCCTAGCTTATCCCATCTACCCCTCTTGCTAAACATAAACTGACTATCTAGGATGCAAGTTTGCTATTACTTTTCCTCAATGCAATTCTCTGTGAGAACCTGCTTAGCACCTTCTCTCAAATGAGACTCTAATTAGAAAAGTATTATGCCTTTCATCCATCCCAGGGTCATTGTGTCATGTTCTGCCAACAAAAGGCTTTTTAAATATTGTGAAACATATGTCCATTGTCATCTAAGTCTTTGATATCTTCCTGATCTGTGTTCAGACATGTGACTTGCTTTAACTCATGGGTTGTGAATAATTGTGCCACAAGAAGAAACAAGAAAAGCACTTGCAGAAGGAGACTAGTTCTTACTCTTTTGCTTATCTTTTTACCAGGAGAATCTGCTTTATAGCTATTAAAAGATAAAAGTTGAGAGGAAGGAATGACTTTCTCCAATCAACCCAATTGAGATCATCTAAAATGAGTGAAAATTCTCCAAATCCCATATACATTGAGTGAGCCCTGTCAATCTTCAGGCACTTTGAAGAACAGACTACCACAGAGGAATGAGAAATAACCAAACTAGTTTAACAAAACTCAATGAACATTGCAGAAGTGTTCATTGTTGTAGTCTCTGAGTTGTGGGTGGTATGTCAGATAATGCTACTATGGTAATAGATAACTGATACACAGTTTGTGGCCCACAAAAGATAATACCATTTAGTCACTTTCTTGGAGGTAGATTACATTAGCAAAAACTTAATATCTCTGCCACTGAAATTTTCTCCCTTTTTATGGCTCACTAACAGGAGGGTTTCTCATACATGACCACAGAAAAAAATCCATTGTCTTCAGGAGGAAGCAGGCAGCCAAGAAATGGATATTACAAATTCCCTTGCTTATGAACAGTTTACTACTGGACTGCTGGAGTTTTGTTTTCTTTTGTTATTGTGTTTCTTTTCTTCTTTTTAAATGGCAATGAATGGAGAAAATACAATTGTAGTCATATTCCTATCAAATTTGAGGAAATGATAGGGGGAAATAGCTCACATTTAAAAATGTATGTTTTCTTAAACCCAGTGTAATTCATTCATTTATGTTATTTACCTAGATCTTAGAAGCATCTGGACTTTTTTTCTTTTTTCATTTTTTATTGTGTTTGTTGGAACTCTATCTACCCACCATTTACAGTCATATATCACTTACATTTGCAAGATAGGTGAAGTGGTAGGATAATTATCTAGATCTTCCCCTTCGTACTCTTGGATACAGATGGTAATATATGTGTATAAGTAAGAACTATGCTTCATTATACAAATTACTATAAACTAAGCCTCTACCAAGACAAGGGACAGATTTTCTATCATTTAGTACAAGTATTCTAACTAGCCTGTTTGTCTTGAAAAACCTCTTCTGAATTCTTTTCTGTTACTTTTTTACTCTTAGAAATCCACTCTTCTCCCTTTTCCATTTCTCCCACTGACCAACTGTCATCTTACTTGGAACACATAAATTTATCCAGTGCCTTCAGATGTTCAGTCAAGAGGACAGTCTCATAGGAGATCATGAATAGGATGGATAAGGCAGGTGCTTAGCCCCCAAAACCTCCCCACAAGTTTCCTTGGAAGACACCAGTCTACTTTTCTTACCCAAAGTCTTATTATCAGTCTCTTAGGACATTGGGGTGAAAATCACCTGGTTACTACACCATCACTGGTTGCTCCTTACCTCATAACTTTGCAAATTCTTATAAATAAAGCCTCCTGGAATTATAAATACCTTATATTGTTTGCCATCTGTTTCCTCTGGGGTGACTAACTGGTTCACTGTTTAATCACAGTCCTCAAAATTTGCCATTTTATTAAGCAATTACCTTATTGCAAGATGTGTGAGTGTGAATTTAAGCTCTTGGGCAGAGTAGAACTTAAGAGGAAAATCGAAAAAGATCAACATCACTATTCTGTGACCTTGAGTAGAGAAAAGAATTATATACCTAAATATCAGAGTTGTAGTGGATAAAATGCAAAAATGAACTATATTCTGACTGTATAATATTTTTGGTAACTTGAACCTCAATTTCACTATTTGCAGAATAAGCATTTCTCTACCCATTCTGTCCACCTTTGGCAGAATTCATGAGACAATATGATGGCAAGACATACAGACAAGAATTTTAAAAACTAGTTTAAAAATAGTTTGCAATATCTTATATGATCTTGGTTTAAGCAGTCTAAAATGGAAAATATTTTAAAATTTATATTTGAGTCTCTTATAGCTACATAGGTACTTTTTATATTAAAAACTAGAATGAAGATTCAGGTAGGTGAATGTTCCTCAGTTAGAAGGGAAATCTAATAAACCACAAATTTATCTAAAACTAATTTCAATAACACATCTGATTTCTTCAGTGAAGCATTCTGGACAATCCAGGTAATTCCTATGAATAGATATATTTAGGACAGCTCACAGAATGGTTTATTGTGTTTAACATCTAGAAGGCAGTTTCATTGTCTCTCTGTCCAGGTTATTCAAGTACATGGAGCCCATGTCATGGAGCATCATGTGTGGTCTCTTTGTCCTTATCCTCTGCCAGTGAAACTTAATAAGCAAGGTTTCCTCTGCTGCTCTTGCTTGAAGTAGTGGCTGAGTCAGTGATTCTTATCATGTCTGAGGAAACACCACCCATCAGGGGTCACATTTACATGCTCTATTGAAAAAGAACTTCAGCTGAATGCATTCTAATAGTTCAGATCCTGCTGTGAAACATATGTGGAGAGATATTAACCACCTACATGTGTTAGGAATGTAAGAAACATGGAAAAACTGAGCAGTTTTACAAACTGGCAAAATAATTGAAACTTAATGAGGGGGTTCTCTGGGCCGAAGATGACCTCTTGTTGTGGTGTCACTGCGTTCCCACTTTCTATCAGGTAGCTGAAAAAAAAAAATGAATGTACCAGAGCATAAAGAGCAGCCTAAACCCCACTGAGCTCATTTTTTGCTCAGCATTGATTACCTTCTAGGTGTTCTTGTGCCACTTAGGCATTTAAAACAGTTTTTTTGCTTGGCTGATTTGGATGCTTTAAGTTTATAAAAAGCCAAAGAGTAAAACTTTCTTCTCGTGTTTCCAGTTGGTGTTATGAGTATAGAATTAGGGAACTTCCAACTAATTCTCACTCAGTATTAGAGACACTAATGCAAAGTGAATGTTCATTAAAAAAAAAAATAGGGATTAATTAAAGAGGAGATTTTATTTGAGAATAAAGTCTAGGCTAACTAGCTGAGATACTCAGACCCACAGACCAGGTGGGTCTCAGGTACTCTCTTGGGAAAAAAAAGTGCAGATTGGGAGTTTGAGGAGTTTTCTTAGAGACATCTATGCAAATTGCTGTTCAAGAAACTTTATTGGCACTTTGCTTACTAGAAGGAGCTTGCAAGCTCTAACTGGTAAGCAGTGGCATTGCCATGCAAAGCTAGTTTTAAGGTCATAGTTAGCATTAATTGTTAAGTAAAAATAATGCTGAATTTATGGCAGGTTGTTTTGTGAGACTGATTCTGTGAGACAGTTCTTGGAACAGATATCCAAGGCCTATTTCCCTTTTCCTTCATGGGCCCTTGATTCCATGGTAGTGGGATGTGACAGTAATGACTCAATTTGGTAGAGTGGATTTTTACAAAAATGTCTTTGCAGATGACATTTTTCTTCTACTAAAAAAACCAAAGGATTTCACTTCCTTATTTTTTTAGGAAAATTCTGTTTCTGGCACTTTGTACTCAGGTTGCCCAGTTGCCGTAGGTCAGTAGGATGTCTGGTAGCTGGCCAGACCTCTCCAATACTCACATTTGCACCCCAGGCCTGAATCTTCTCATCCCCACTTTGCTTTGCCTTTTCCAAAACAGTTTTTGTAGAAGACAGTTTTTGTAAAATCTATGTAATGAATAATCTTTTTGCATTTCTTATTTGGATGAAATTTCTCATTCTAACAAATCTCATCATTAACCACAATAATATAAATAATCTCAAGTCTATGTCCATCCCACTAGTGGTCTTTGTTTTTGGTACATTTTCCACTTTTTATTCTCTAATTTTTCAGTTATCTTAAATGTTTTTGGATTTTGAAATTTGTGAAGTTAGGTAGTTTATTTGTGTCTTCCATGGGCTGACATTCTGCCCCTAGCTCCAATTTTCCAGAATTGGTAAATTATAGCTGTTAGAGAAAGCGGTCAAAGTCATGCAAAATTTTAAATTAACTAAAGTGTTATTATGAACGTGGAGTGGGGCGAT
The DNA here is from genome assembly GCF_902686445.1 of Sciurus carolinensis. Classification (NCBI taxonomy): domain Eukaryota; kingdom Metazoa; phylum Chordata; class Mammalia; order Rodentia; family Sciuridae; genus Sciurus; species Sciurus carolinensis. The sequence goes on along the minus strand of NC_062218.1, from coordinate 89,265,692 downwards.
CCAAGATGGCGGCCTAGAGGGAGACTGCACCCCCAGTCGCTCCAGAACCCAGGAGTTAAGAAGGGGAGGCATTGAGAGACTCGGACTGAAGTGGAGCCACGGGTGAGTCTGCCCACTGGGTAAAGCTCGGCCCGGGTGGCAGGCCCAGATAGAGGTGGCTTATCGGAGCCGGGCAGGGCAGCTAGAGTCATCCACAGGCAGCCCTGTGCACTCCAGCGGTGGGCCCCGCCCACACAGCCAGCTTCTCCAGGTTCTCGGAACGGAACTGGCCCGCTAGTGAGAGCCTTTCTGATCAGAGCAGGCTCCGAGTCCCGGAGCCGCTGCAGTGCAGTGTACTCCTGCAAAGAACCAGCGGAGAGCCTCGATCTGCAATCAGCCTCAGGGATAAGGGCAGGGCAGCCGGAGACCTCTTCAGGCGGCTCTGCCCACTCCGGCTGCGGGTTCTCTTCACGGGGAGATCCAAGATGGCGGCCTAGAGGGAGACTGCACCCCCGGTCACTCCAGAACCCAGGAGCTAAGAGGGGGAGGCATAGAGAGACTCGGACTGAAATAGAGCCACGGGTGAGTCTGCCCACTGGGTAAAGCTCAGCCCGGGTGGCAGGCCCAGATAGAGGTGGCTTATCGGAGCCGGGCAGGGCAGCTTGAGTCTTCCCAAGGTAGTCCTCCACACTCCGGCAGTGGGCTCTTCCCACACGGCCAGCTGCACGGTGCAGGCCCACAGTGAGAGCATTTCCGCACAGAGCCAGTTCCAAAACGTGGAACCAGTAGGGGGCTAGGGGCAGTATTCTTCGAATGAGCTGCTTTATCAGATTCCTCCAAGACATCAGGCTACTGAAGGCTGGGAGGTGATACACTGGAAATCTACTGGGACACTATAAGCCAATAGTGGAAAACTGCAATATCTCAGGGTCCCACTGACAACTGACCATTATGAGAAAACAAGGGAAGAAAATGTCCCAAACAAACCTAGATACTACATCAATAAAACCCAATGACAGCACAGCAGAAGAAATGTCAGAAAGGGAGTTCAGAATGTACGTAATTAAAACGATCAGGGAAGCTAATGAGGAGGTGAAAGAGCAAATGCAGGCATTGAAGGAGGAGATGAAAGAGCAAATGCAGGCATTAAATGATCGCACCAATCAACAGTTAAAAGACCAAATACGGGACTCAAGAGATCACTTCAATAAAGAGTTAGAGATACTGAAAAAAAACCAAACTGAAATCCTTGAAATGAAGGAAACAATAAACCAAGTTAAAAACTCCATAGAAAGCATGACCAATAGGATAGAACACCTGGAAGACAGAACCTCAGACATTGAAGACAAAATATTTAACCTTGAAAACAAAGTTGAACAAACAGAGAAGATGGTAAGAAATCATGAACAGAATCTCCAAGAACTATGGGATATCATGAAAAGGCCAAATTTGAGAATTATTGGGATTGAGGAAGGCTTAGAGAAACAAACCAAAGGAATGAACAATCTATTCAATGAAATAATATCAGAAAATTTCCCAAATCTGAAGAATGAAATGGAAAACCAAGTACAAGAGGCTTATAGAACTCCAAACATACAAAATTACAACAGACCCACACCAAGGCACATTATTATGAAAATACCTAACATACAATATAAAGACAGAATTTTAAAGGCCGCGAGAGAAAAGAATCAAATTACATTCAGAGGGAAACCAATAAGAATATCAGCAGATTTTTCAATCCAGACCCTAAAAGCTAGAAGGGCCTGGAACAAAATATACCAAGCCCTGAAAGAAAATGGATGCCAACCAAGAATCTTATACCCAGCAAAACTTACCTTCAAATTTGACGATGAAATAAGATCCTTCCATGATAAACAAAAGCTAAAGGAATTTACAAAAAGAAAGCCAGCATTACAGAACATTCTCAGCAAAATATTCCATGAGGAAGAGATGAAAAACAACGATGCAAATCAGCAACAGGAGGCGCTAGCCTAAAGGAATAGCCAAATAAAGGAGAAACCAAATCATGTCAAAAACAAATATGAGTCAATTGACTGGGAATACAAATCATATCACAATAATAACCCTGAATGTTAATGGCCTGAATTCATCAATCAAAAGACACAGACTGGCAGATTGGATTAAAAAGAAAAATCCAACAATATGCTGCCTGCAAGAGACTCATCTCATAGAAAGAGACACCCGTAGACTAAAGGTGAAAGGATGGGGAAAAACATACCATGCACACGGACACAGCAAAAAAGCTGGAGTATCCATCCTCATCTCAGATAATGTGGACTTCAAACCAAAACTAGTCAGAAGGGATAAAGAAGGACATTACATGCTGCTTAAGGGAAGCATAAATCAGCAAGACATAACAATCATAAATATCTATGCCCCGAACATTGGCTCATCCACGTACGTCAAACAAATCCTTCTCAATTCCAGAAATCAAATAGACCACAACACAATAATACTAGGCGATTTTAACACACCTCTCTCACCACTGGATAGATCGTCCAAACAAAAATTGAATAAAGAAACTATAGATCTCATCAACACAATCAGCAATTTAGACTTAACGGACATATATAGAATATACCATCCAACAAAGAATGAATACACTTTCTTCTCAGCAGCACATGGATCCTTCTCTAAAATAGACCATATTTTATGCCACAAAGCTACTGTTAGTAAATACAAGAAGATAGAGATACTACCTTGTACTCTATCAGATCATAATGGATTGAAATTAGAAATAAATGACAGAATAAAAAACAGAAACTTCTCCAATACCTGGAGACTAAATAATACACTATTATATGATGAATGGATAACAGAAGACATCAGGAGGGAAATAAAAAAATTCTTAGAAGTAAACGAGAACAAAGACACATCATATCAAAATCTCTGGGACACTATGAAAGCAGTACTTAGAGGAAGATTTATTTCATGGGGTGCATTCAAAAAAAGAAGTAGAAATCAACAAATAAATGAGTTAACACTACAGCTCAAAGCACTAGAAAAAGAAGAGCAGACCAATACCAAAAGTAGTAGAAGACAGGAAATAGTTAAAATCAGAGCCGAAATCAACGAAATCGAAACAAAAGAAACAATCGGAAAAATTAATAAAATAAATAGTTGGTTCTTTGAAAAAATAAATAAAATTGATAAACCCTTAGCCACACTAACAAAGAGAAAGAGGGAGAAAACTCAAATTACTAAAATTCGGAATGAACAAGGAAACATCACAACAGACACGAGTGAAATACAAAACATAATTAGAAGCTATTTCGAAAATCTATACTCCAACAAAACAGAAAACCTTGAAGACATCAACAAATTTCTAGAGACATATGAACTACCTAAACTGAACGAGGAGGACATACACAACTTAAATAAACCAATTTCAAGCAATGAAATAGAAGAGGTCATCAAAAGCCTACCAACAAAGAAAAGTCCAGGACCAGATGGGTTCTCAGCCGAGTTCTACAAAACCTTTAAAGAAGAGCTCATTCCAATACTCCTCAAACTATTCCATGAAATAGAAGAGGAGGGAACCCTCCCAAACTCGTTCTATGAAGCCAATATCACCCTGATACCTAAACCAGACAGAGACACATCAAGGAAAGAAAATTTCAGACCAATATCCTTAATGAACATAGATGCAAAAATTCTCAACAAAATTTTAGCAAATCGCATACAAATATATATTAAAAAGATAGTGCACCACGATCAAGTGGGTTTTATCCCAGGGATGCAAGGTTGGTTCAACATTCGGAAATCAATAAATGTCATTCACCATATCAACAGACTTAAAGTTAAGAATCACATGATTATTTCAATAGATGCAGAAAAAGCATTTGATAAAATACAGCATCCCTTCATGCTCAAAACACTAGAAAAAATTGGGGTAATGGGAACATTCCTAAACATTATAAAGGCCATCTACGCTAAGCCCATGGCTAATATCATTCTAAATGGTGAAAAACTGAAAGCGTTCCCCCTAAAAACTGGAACAAGGCAGGGATGCCCTCTTTCACCGCTTCTATTCAACATCGTCCTTGAGACTCTAGCCAGAGCAATCAGACAAACCAAAGAAATTAAAGGGATACGAATAGGAAAAGAAGAACTCAAACTATCCCTGTTCGCTGATGACATGATTATATATTTACAGGAACCTGGAAATTCCACCAGAAAACTTTTAGAACTCATAAGTGAATTCAGTAAAGTAGCAGGTTACAAGATCAATGCTCATAAATCCAATGCAGTTTTATACATAAGTGATGAATCTTCAGAAAGAGAAATTAGGAAAACTACCCCATTCACAATAGCATCGAAAAAAATAAAATACTTGGGAATCAATCTCACAAAAGAGGTGAAAGACCTCTACAATGAGAACTACAGAACACTAAAGAAAGAAATTCAAGAAAACCTTAGAAGATGGAAAGATCTCCCATGTTCCTGGATAGGCAGAATTAATATCGTCAAAATGGCTATACTACCTAAAGTGCTATACAGATTCAATGCAATTCCAATTAAAATCCCAATGATGTACCTCGCAGAAATAGAGCAAGCAATTATGAAATTCATCTGGAAGAATAAAAAACCTAGAATAGCTAAAGCAATCCTCAGTAGCAAGAGCGAAGCAGGGGGTATCGCAATACCAGATCTTCAACTCTACTACAAAGCAATAGTAACAAAAACGGCATGGTATTGGTACTAAAATAGACAGGTAGATCAATGGTACAGAATAGAGGACATGGACACAAACCCAAATAAATACAATTTTCTCATACTAGACAAAGGTTCCAACAATATGCAATGGAGAAAAGATAGCCTCTTCAACAAATGGTGCTGGGAAAACTGGAAAACTATATGCAATAGAATGAAACTAAACCCCTATCTCTCACCCTACACAAAACTCAACTCAAAATGGATCAAGGACCTCGGAATCAGACCAGAGACCCTGCATCTTATAGAAGAAAAAGTAGGTCCAAATCTTCAACTTGTTGGCTCAGGATCAGACTTCCTTAACAGGACTCCCATAGCACAAGAAATAAAAGCAAGAATCAACAACTGGGATAGATTCAAACTAAAAAGCTTTCTCTCAGCAAAGGAAACTATCAGAAATGTGAAGAGAGAGCCTACAGAGTGGGAGAATATTTTTGCCAACCATACCTCAGATAGAGCGCTAATTTCTCAGAATCTATAAAGAACTCAAAAAACTCTACACGAAGAATACAAATAATCCAATCAACAAATGGGCTAAGGAAATGAACAGACACTTCACAGAAGAAGATGTACAAGTAATCACCAGATATATGAAAAAATGTTCAACATCCCTAGTAATAAGGGAAATGCAAATCAAAACTACCCTAAGATTTCATCTCACCCCAATTAGAATGGCGATTATCAAGAATACAAGCAACAATAGGTGTTGGCGAGGATGTGGTGAAAAAGGAACACTCATACATTGCTGGTGGGGTTGCAAATTAGTGCAACCACTCTGGAAAGCAGTGTGGAGATTCCTCAGAAAGCTTGGAATGGAAACACCATTTGACCCAGCTATCCCACTCCTTGGCCTAAAGGACTTAAAATCAGCATACTACAGAGATACAGCCACATCAATGTTCATTGCTGCTCAATTCACCATAGCCAGATTGTGGAACCAACCTAGATGCCCTTCAGTTGATGAATGGATAAAGAAACTGTGGCATATTTATACAATGGAATATTACTCCGCAATGAAGAATGATAAAATTATGGCATTTGTAGGCAAATGGTCGAAATTGGAGAATATCATGCTAAGTGAGATAAGCCAATCTCAAAAAACTAAAGGACGAATGATCTCGCTGATAAGCGGATGAGGACATATAATGGGGGGTGGGAGGGGCTAGCATTAGGTTTAGGGTTAGGTTTAGAATTAGGCTAAGGAGAGCAGTAAGAATGAAGGAAAGAAGGACTGTGTAGAGGGAAAAGAGGGGTGGGAGGGGTGGGGGGGAGGGGAAAAATATAATAAACATCATTACCCTATGTAAACGTAAAAAAAAATAAAAAATAAAAAAAAATAAAAAAAAAATATGAACGTGGAGTGAAAGAAACACTCAGACACTGTGAATAAGAATAAAAACTTGTACCGACATTTTGAAAAACTTTTTGACCAAGCTTTTATGAGGATCAGTACACACATCATAGGGGATGGAGGGGAATGGAGGGAAGGGAGAGGGATAGGAAAAGGAAATACAGTGGAATGAATCTGACCTTTCTTATGTACATATATAAATATATCACAGTAAATCTCACCGTTATGTAATTCCACAAGACTGGGATCCCCATTAGAATAAGATCTATTCCATGCTTATATAATTATATCAAAATGAATTCTACTGTCATTATAACTAAAAAGAACCAATAAGGAAAAAAACACCATTGTTGAGAGATGAATGGGTACATTGACTGTGGTATAACCATATAATAGACTATAACTCAGCAACAAAAAGAACACATATTCAATAAACAAACAACATGAATATTGATGCTGAGTAAAAGCAATCAGTAAATATAGAAATGTATTATAATGCTATATTTTATATTTCTTTATTTTAAATTTTATTATTGTTTTTTAATTTGTTCTATTTAATTATACATGACAGCAGAATGCATTTCAATTCATTACACACAATTGGAGTACAACTTTTCATTTCCCTGTTTATACAGGATGTAGAGTCACATCATTCATGCAATCATACATGTATATAGGATAATGATGTCTGTCTCATTTCACCATATTTCCCATTCCCCCTATCCCTCCACTCCCCTCATTCCCCTCTGCCCAATTCAAAGTTCCTTCAATCTTCCCTTACCCCCACTCCCCATTATGAGTTAGCATTCAGTTACCAGAGAAAACATTTGGCCTTTGGTTTTTTGGGATTGGCTTATCTTACTTAGCATGATATTCTCCAACTCCATTCATTTACATGCAGATGCCATAATTTTACTCTTCCTAAGGACTGTATATTGTGTATATATACCACAGTTTATCCATTCATCTATTGAAGGACATCTAGTTTGGTTCCACAATTTAGCTATTGTGAATTGAGCTGCTATAAATATTGATGTGATTGCATCATTGTTTTATGATGATTTTAAGTCCTTTGGGTATAGGTTGAGGAGTGGAATAGCTGGATCAAATGGTGGTTTCACTCCAAGTTTTCTAAGGAATCTCCATATTGCCTTCCAGAGTGGTTTCAACAATTTTGCATTCCCACCAGCAATGTATGAGTGTACCTTTTCCCCCACATCCATGCCAACACATATTTCTTGTATTCTTCATAAATGCCATTCTGACTAGAGTGAGATGAAATCTTAGAGTAGTTTTGATTTCCATTTCTTTAATTACTAGCAATATTGAACACTTTTATATTTTATATTTCTAAAAAGTAAAAATGAATATATCGTGAATGTTTAAGTGAGGGTGGGTCTGGGTGTGGATGATTTTAAGGAAGTGACTACAAAGGAGTCCAAAAATTTGGGGTGATAAAGTTTATGGTCATTATCTTAGTTGTAGTCATGATTTCAACATTGCATCTATAGTCAAAATAAAATATTTTATGCTTGATACTTAGGCAGTTAATTAAACATTCATTACATTTCAGTAATTTTGTATAAGGAAAATTATAGGACATGGCCTTTATACTTAAAACTCCTAAGAAGGTATAAGGTTTTAATGAGTGTGATGGATCTTTACATAGGGACATTCTGAAAATCAGAGAAAAGGGGAGGAACAAATTGGTCTGTTTAGAACATCACAAATCTATAGTTATAAAACATTCATATTCCAGATATATTTTTGTTTATTCCAATTTTATTATTATATAAATCCCAATGTGAAAATGATAGGCAAATGATACTTAAGAAAACCAATCACAGAATACTTTTTCATAAAACCAATCATAGAATCCTTTTAAGAAAACCGTGGGAGCCAGGTGTGCTGGTTCACACTTGTTGTTCTAGCTACTCCAGACGTTAAGGCAGGAGAATTTCTTGAACCCAGGAATCTAGATCATCCTGGGCAATATAGTGAGATTCTATCTCTAAATCAATCATGCAATCAACCAATCAATCAATAAGTATACTCTGGTCATGACTAAATTGCTATATTGAATTGAGTAAAATAATTTTGTTTTTTGATTCAGAATTTATGAGGATACATTGAAAGATTCATCACACACTGCCAAGCATAATTTTGAATTTCACATAAAGAAGAAACATAATTTATAAATTATGAAGCACATAATTTATAAATTATGTCAGCATTACAATGTATATATAATTATACATAATACAATTTATTTCTAGTTAGGATCACATAAATTTAGAAATCATGCCAGTGGTAAAAACTCTTTCTCTCACTCTTTTTGTTTGTTTTCTTTCTTTCTTTCTTTCTTTTTTTTTTTTTTTTTTTTTAATTTTTCCACTGAGAGTTGAACCCAGGGTTGAACTCAGGACCTTGCACATGATTGGATAGCTCTTTACCACTGAGCCACATCCCCAGCCTTTCTTACAATATCTATATAATTTTCTTCATTTATCTTTGGTAAAACAACAATTTTCAAAATAATTTCTAAGTGGGATTGATGCCAGAACATGCAGAAATCTATACACTTTGCCAAAGTGTGGAATCTTCAGAAAGTATTACAAAGTGAGATTTTCAGAAACTGTACTCAGATCAGAATTTATTTTTATTTCTGAAAGTATATATATGCTAAGTATTTAGAAATTTTATACAGTTCACAAGAAACCAGTGTTCTTATTTCAACTGTATAATAATGGCATACCATATCAATAATTATTTGATCTAAAAATATATTAAAACTAGTAATAATGAAAATATATTAAAAAATCTCATTTTCAGGAACTGGGGTTGTATCTCAGTGGTAGAATGCTTGTCTAGCACATATGAGGCATTGGTTTGATTCTCAGCACCACATAAAAATAAATAAATAAAATAAAGGTGTCCATGTACAATTAAAAAGAATTTTTTTTTAATTCACATTTTCAAAGTTGAAAATTTGAAGTTGGTCTCACAAGACAAGTCATTTGTGATCTCTTTTCCTCTTTCTCGTCCACACATACCTTAGAATTAACAGCTTCTAGAATTATAGATAAACATGAATTTTGCAATATTATTATACAAAATAAGAATTAAATTATTACTTTATGAGAAATACTTATTTTCATGAGTGTATTATTCACCATAAATACTTTATTTATATCTTGTTAACTGAAATCATTCATCATTTTTTTCTCCTCCTCCTTCTTGTTGCAGTACTGATGAATGAATTCAGTTCCCCGTGCTTGCTAAATAAGTACTATGTCACTAGCAATATCTCCAATTCTTTTTATTTTATTTTGAGATAGGGTCAGGCTAAGTCTCTTAGGCTAACCTCAAACTTGTAATCTTTTTGATTCCATCTCTGTAGTAGCTAAGGTTACAGGAACGCACTATACCCAACTTCTTCATACTTTTTTCCCACGTTAGTGAAACCTACCCAGCTTCCACTAGAACCAACTCATCTGTTTGATGATGGACTTTTTAATAATTATATATAATAGAAAAATAATATATGTATAAGTGTATATAACACAATAAACATGTATAATATATAATAACATAAAAATTATATATATATATACATATCCAAATATGTGTGTGTGTGCGTGTGTGTGTACATATATATATAAAATTCTAGGACTGCCATAACAAAATACCACAGACTTAGTGACTTGACAACAGAAATTTATTTTCTCATAGTTCTGGAAGGCAGAAATCAAAGTACAAGTTGTTACCACCTCTCTTGTTGACTTATAGTTGACACCTTGCTTTTTCTGTTTATATACTTTTCTGATTTGTCTCTCTCTCAGAAGGAAAACACTTGTATTGAACCAGGGTCCCACCCCAGTACCTCGATTAATCTTAATTATCTTCCTAAAGGTTCTATCTCCAAAAACAGTTACATTGGGGATTAACCTTCAATTTATTAATTTGTGGAAGACACTTTTTGAACTGTAAAAATTGCTGAAAGTCAGAATACAAGTACTACCTGAGATATTTAGGATCATTTATCTGTGGCCACTGACTCTAACCCCTGCCATGGTAAGATTTTTATTCCTTTTAGGTAGCTGTTAATATTAGAGATATTTCATTGGAGACATTTTAATAAATAAAATACAACTGAGGACATATTAACCCTTCATTTTTACTCTGTCTTTATTTATACTTGAGGGAAAGTGAATCCTATGCCCACACTAATTCTGCTACTTCACACAGCAAATGACTACCAGCTTAATCTCCTTAGGGCAAGACTATCCCTGTCTGAGAAATGAAAAGGCTGCCTTATTTGGGGCTTGGCTCTAGAAAATTAGTGAGACTGAAGGTGGGTGGGAGGGGTAACTATGATTAAAGTTCCTTCTCATTTGACAAACCTGATCTCTCAGATCTCAGAAATACTACTCATCAGAATAAGGAAATCTACTCTACTGAACTCGATGGATAGTTGCCTGAAAATCACAGACACTCATATTTTCATAAACCACCTACACAAATGAGCAATGCCAGCTGGTGTTCCAAACCCATTGGATATTTGATATTTTTAACTTTTAGGCAGATACTATCTAAGCATATTGAGAATACTTATTTTAATAAGATTTAAAGTGAATATGAAACCTATAATAGACATCCTTTCTTGGTGTCTTGAAATTTCCTTTTAATTATAATTAAAATCATGCCTTAAACCCAAGTAAAAGAATATCCCTATTACAGGGCTACTGTGGAAATAACCAGATAATGGTATATTTTCCTATACATATTCCTCAGAGGAAATTATGGACAAACTGGATTTTACTCAGTCCATTCTTGAGTAGTAGATTAAAGAAGGGTTGTTTACTCTTTTGAAAAAAGATATCAACAAGGTATGAGATGTTCTTGAACTCACAAATTAGTTATCAGCAAACCCATAGCTGTAACATTGCTCACTCTGTGTTCAATCAGGAATGTTTATAGTGGTCTCTTATATTATTGGCTTTAAGTGTGGATTGAAAGATCAGTCAAAACTTCTGACAAGTAATTGACTGAAATTTAAAATAGTTGCCATACCACAACTTAATAACACTATAACATTTATTTAGAAAATCCAGAGCACCAAACTGATCATCTGTGAATCACTGTGATTAGAGAAATAAGAAAATGCCCAGGAACAAAAAAAAGTAGATAATAAAAGTGATCATTATATTCCTACAATCTTTTTTTAATATATATAATTTTAGTTGTCAGGACATTTATTTTATGTTTATTTATATGTGGTGCTAAGAATGGAACCCAATACCTCACACATGCCAGGCAGGCTCTTTACCACTGAGCCACAAACCCAGCCCCTAATACAATCTTCAGAGCAGTAAAATACATATAAATGGCATTTACCTAAAAAAGTTCCATTGCTCCTAAGTTTTGAAAGTTATTAATGGGAACACTTGTATAGACATTTAGTATCATTAATTTCTAGGAGTTTTGTCTCTAGAAAATATTTGAAAATACTAGTTAAAACCTCTGATTTTAAAGATTAAGATATTAAGGTCTGAGGATTGGATATGGCCAATATCACGGATCTATCAATTGGTTAGACAGATTTTGACTATCGGTTCTCTGGGTCCTAATCATAAACGTTTACAACTACATGCTAAGTGTTTTCTCTTAGCTTTTAGCATATGTGATCAATTGGTAGCTGTGCTCCTGTCAAAAATCAATTTTGAAGCACATTTTATATTTTTAAAGTGTTCTTTATCAATACCTTGTCCTCTTAATCACTAGTGTCAAAAATGACAACAAAAAAGGTTTCAGTGTTAGTTTAATACCAAAATTATGATATCTTTATTATTTTAGGTGACTCTTTTATGTATTTTCCTACCTTCTCATTGTCCAATCTAATTCTATTCTAATTCTAAACTGATGCACTTGATTTTCCCTTTACTGAGAAAATGACACCAGTAGAGGAGAACTTCTGGGGTTCCAGCAGTACATCTACCAACTCTAAGCATCTGCAGGCACATGCTCTTTTGCACATTCATGACCAGACAGTATTTTCAATGCACTTGGTCCTCACCACCTTTGGCAACTCAAAGTCATCACTGTACAGTTCTCTCTCCTTCGAGTAGAAGCCTTCCTTTTCTATGAAATTGTTTTCTCCAGTGCATCATGCCTCTTTTCCTATCTAAAAGCAAGACCTGGTTTTGGTACTGATTTCCCTCTCAGGTACAGGACCATTTCTTAGATGCCCACTGCAGCAAATTTTTAGAAAATGTGTTCAATTTCTCTTCTTCTATTCCCTCTTGGCAACACATATATTTCTGTTTTAAAGAATCTTTTATTCCGAGTACTCCACTCTTGTCATTATTACCAAAAAACTAAGCATTTCTAAATCCATTGTAGATTTATAGTTTAAGACTTTCTGAAATCATCAGTCAACTTTATATAATCATTCATTTCTCTGTAATATAAAGTCTGGCCTCTTAATCTAAAAGGCCCACATTAGCAGATTTAACCAACTACAAATGTATCATATTTGGAAAGAAAAAAGAAAAAGAAAACCTTCATCTATCCTGAGCATGTATGTTGCCGCCCGCAGCAACAATCCCATGGTAATTCATCAGAGGTGGACTGGAAATGAACTACTTCTATTATCTTTATCTGGGCTACTTCCTTGCTTGTTTGCTTGTTTGCTAGTTTATAGAGGAAGAGAGGCTTTGCTTACTTTTAGTTTTAGAGGAAGAGAGGCTTTGAGAGGAAGAAAGACTTTGCTTAGAGGAAGAGAGACTTTGCTTAATTTTAGAGGTGCTACTCTTTCAGAGGTCTACACTTATCAAAGGTCTACTGCTTCTTAAAGGTGGGTCGCTTCTTGGAGGTGTGGCGTGCAGTGTGCAGTGTGCGGCATGTTGCCTGGGTCCTACAACCTGCAACCCCCACCAAGGGGAAGAGAATGTCCTATATACCTAAGGCAGCCAATCATCTTAGGATCAGCACAATTGAAGCAGGCCCCACGGTACCAATCAAGAAAGAATGAGGAATATCTGTTGACCACTAGCACAAAGGAGACATCAACTAATCAGGCAGAAGTAAATCATGCCGTGTTAAAACTAATTATGCGCCACCTCTTGGCTCAAAGCCAGCCGCCATCCTAGGGCTCTCTGCACATGTACAGACCATTTCTCTGATTATTACATCCTAAATAATATAGCACATCAACTACACACATAGTATTTATATCGCATTATGTTACGTGTAATCTATAGAGATGATTGATGATTCTAAAGGTTATATGTAAATTTTACACTATTTTATGAGGAACTTGAACATTCATAAATTTTGATACACCTGTGAGGAGTCCTAAAACAAACATCCTGTGGATGCCAAAGTATGGGCCAAGTTATTGGATGACCTCAGTGGAGTCAGTTGACTATTATATGTATTTTACACAATAAAATTTATGAAAAAGGTTAAGTGACAGCATGTCATTCCTCTGAAAACCTTGCTGAAGGTACAGTTTTTACCTGTTCATGCCCAATAACTGTGGTTTTCTTACCTACTATTCCTTTCATCTCTCACTTTGTCCCAGCTATACCAACCTCTTTGTGACACTATCACCATATACTTTCAACTCTGGACCTAGCTGGTCCACCTTTAATCTACACCTAAGTCTCGTGTTCTCAACAAGTTACTTTGCTCACACTATTTCAAGTGCAAGACAACATTCATATTTCTACAATTAAACTACTACACATTTTCTGTAGTACCTAATGCCTTCTAAAATATTATATAATTTGCTGAGTTATTATTTTGTTTCATCATTTATTATTCCCTGACTGCTTCCTCTCATTAGAATACAATTTCCCACATGGTAGAATGCATTGCTGTTTAGATAGCTGATGTATTGAAAGTGTCAAGGACAGTGTGTGAGGCTTCTAGAAGGTAATTAATGAATATTTGTGGAAAGTTTAATAAATAAATACCATCCTACTACCCCTAACCTGTGCTTATTTAATATTTAATCATGTTTTCCAGTCATTTAAACTCTAGAAACATATTTGTTCTCATTTTCTGGGAAAAATTCAGAGATTCCAGTTATTTTTATTTTATTTTGGGTTCCATATCCTTATCATGTAGTTAATAGCAAACTTTGTTTTTGCAGTATGTATTAGTCAGCAATTGCTGTGTAATTGATTGATCTTGTCCACTTCTGTGCTTCCTATGCATCAGTAAGAAAGAGAACAATTAATTAAAAGCAATAAATTTTATAAAAGTTTTTATTCTTATTTTTTAGTTCTTATGTGACAGTTATTAATTGTTTTTATAGAAAATAATTATTTATTTGTGGGGGAATTTATCATTACTAGTAGAAATGGTTATTTCCAAAACTTTTAATGTTTAATTTATTCCAAAAGATTTTTGACGAGAGCTCCAGGTCAAATTTTTATTGTGTGTCTGAATTTGAATGCAAATAGGAGGGAAAGTCAAATTTAAAACAAAAAGAAAATAATTTTAAATAATAACAATAATTTTTCTAGTAAGAATCTGTGATTGTTTCACAAATATATACTTTTTCAAGATTCAAAAATAGTATCAAAATTATTCTATATTATTTAATATTTAAGACAGTACATAAGACAACTTATTCTCTCCCTAGTTAAGATAAATGACAATTATATATCCACTTGGATTTTGATGCCAATTTAAGATTGCTGTCAGAAACCAAGAAAAATATTTCTTGAATGTAGGTAATATGCCATCTCTTCATTCAAAACTATCTATAAAGTACTAAGTTCACTCTATTCTGTTATATATTTTTAATTATTTACAAATCCACTTGATTATTTCTGAAATTTTATATAGCAACACTTTTACATTATAAACCCAGAATTAATGTTGAAGTTTTTCAATTATATTGCATTTTGCAAAAATGAGCTTTCAAGCAGTATTTACTCATTTTACTTCCTACTCTCAGTCCCACAGCTGTGGGAGAGTTGCCACCCCAGCTCGTTGTTTGAATCATTACCTTTAAGTAACTCAAGTTATTTACTTGCTATTTGCAATCTGTTTCTACCATAAAGCAATTCAGATTCCACAGAATGACTGAATTATACTATTTTATAACATTTTTTAGATTAAAAATAATGAAGCCAGTTATATTTGAAAACCATTTTTTTGAAAATGTGGAAATGTATATATTGCCCAATTCTGTAAATTCCTTATTTCTAACCTCCCATTGCAAAACAGGGCCTACTATTTGAATGGAGAGCTGGTGCTAGTAGTGATTTTTTCTAATAATCTAAAGATTTCAGGGCACGGTCTTATACTGTTGGGTATCAAACCTAAGATTTATGTATTTTGTTTGTTTTATCATTTGCTCTGTGTTATTTTGGCAAATATTTAATGATGAGGTATTAAACTGATTATATAAATGTATTTTAAGGTTATTAGGATGTTTACTTATATAAAAATACATAGTACACAATGAATTAATAATAAAATACATGCTGTTTAAATGCACAATGTGGTTTGAATGAACACATATATATTATGAAGTGATTACAGCAATCATGCCAATTGATGTATTCATTACCTCAATTTTTACCTTTTTAAATGGCATGAGTACATCACTAAGATGTACTCTATTAGAAAATTTTCAGTACATAATACAACATTAGTAACTGTAGCCACCTTTCTGTTATCCAGAACTTATTCATCTTATAACTACAAAATTTTACCCCTTCACCCAAATTTCCTCATTTACTGTAACCCCTAATCCCAGAGGAAAATATCTGCAACCCATACATCTGATACTGCATATTTGACTGATATCCAAAATATGTAAGGAACTCCTATAACTCTACAGAAAAAAATAGAAAACGGGAAAAGGTCTTGAATAAGCATTAATTCAACAAAGATGCAAACAGTCAGTCAGTATATGGAGGTTTTCTAAAAAAAACTAAAAATAGAACTAACATATGATCCAACAATTCCTCCTCAATTCCACAGAAATTGAAATCAACATGTCAAAATAATGTCTTCAATCTCATGTTTATTGCATTTTCATAATAACCAAAATATAGAAAAATGATATCAATATTATAAATAATGTTACCAATGGATTCTCACAGAATGCTTTCACTAATTTTTTGCCAAACTTTGAAGACATAGGCAAAATTTAATTGTAATTGAGAAATGGATATACTTTTGACATGAATAATGGTTGATATTTTCTTCACATTGATAGGCAAGAGGAAAATAAAGCAATTACAATGTATGCTGGAATTTTACTTTCACTTTAAAAATGACTAGATTTTGCTGAATCAGAGAATAATTTTTGAATACTGAAAGAATATCTTCTCTATTTACTGTGGCATTCTCAATGCAATGGCCATATACATGACAAATTTTACATTTAATTGATATTAACGGTTTCTTCATCACTTTCTTAAGCCTGGGTATTCAAAAATTAGTAAGTTCTAACTTGTAGTATTTGTTTATCCCTTTGTATAATTTAAGCAACATGGCCAGTTTTAAAATATCAATATGATGTAAATGAACAAATATTTCAACCTTACGGATAGAATAGATGTATTGGAACATCTACTGAACCATCAATCAAAAAATTCTTCTATGAAAATCCTCTTAATTATTTCAGAGACTTCTTTCATACACTCAGGAACATTTAAACTGTTGCCTAAGTTCACTAATAAAATTTCTAATTAGCTTGTTCCCCTTACATTTTTCAATCTTTAGCATTCCACTTACTGTGTTTTGCCAAAGGTGGTAATCCTACCCAGCTGGTCTCAAAGGTTTTCCTCCAATGACATAAAAACCATGCTTTCCTATTCAGGGTGTGTAGGTTGTTTAGGCCTATAATTGTTTTTAATGGGTTGCTCTCTTCAAAAACACAGTTGGTTACTAAACACAGCAAACCAGAGTTAGAGTAATAAAAATTAGTGGATTTATAGATTTACAATAAATGAAACTTTGTTAAATATAGTCACTTGCATTTCTTTTTAATTCTGCATTATACTAAGTCACATTTACTATCCTGCATTTCATCATTCAGTAATGATTTGGAACACTTTCTAACAATAGTAAGCTGCTGGAATAATGCAACAATAAAATGCCCTTTGGTTTAATGATTTCATTTTGGCAAGGGTTTGTTTGCATTTAAAGTGACTTCTGTTTAAAGAAGTCAATAGAGAAAGCATTTCTATTTATGATAGAAATGATATAGCTTGTTCCAGGCTGATCTTTGCCTTGTTTTACATGCACTTTGATAATCATCACCTTCACAGTAAATCCAATTCTGGCTGGGCATATGCAGGCAAAATAAAGTGAATGTTGATGCAATTTTCTGGGAATTTTCTAAACAATTAACTGATACAATGAAAAACCAATCATTTTGGAGCTGAATTATGAAGACAGTTTCTTTCATTTGATATGTACTCTTTTACTGTTTTAATGTGCTTATATCCCTTGAAGGATATCAAAGGTCATCTTTTATTTATTTGGGTTTTGGAGTTCATGCTACAAAGCACTTTGTCTCTGAGCTACACAACCAGCTTTATGATATGACATGCATATATGTATTCTTTTTTTTCTTTTTTTTTTCCCCTGGGAATTGGACTCGGGCACTCAATAATTGAGTCACATCCCCATCTCTATTTTGTACTTTTATTTAGAGACAGAGTCTCACTGAGTTGCTTAGTGCCTCACTTTTGCTGAGGTTGACTTCGTACTCTGGATCCTCCTGCCTCAGCCTCCCGAGCCACTGGGATTACAAGCTTGTGCCACTGTGCCTGACTGATATGCATTCTTAACACTGGGTATATTCATTTACTTATATAAACTTAAAATGTAAACTTAGAACTTTTAGCGTGAGATGGGATGAGGAAGAAAGTAAAAAGTTTGAATATTAGAGACTAGGTACCAATATTTTAAAAATCGCAGGGTGGCATTTCTTTTAATTAACTTATTCTTCTTTTCTCTCCTTCACAAATCATTTCGTATAAAAGAGGAAATTTTGCCAAGTTTTGAGGAGGTTCAATGATCATCTATAGCTAGGCTTATTGTGTTTAAATTCATCTTAAATAAATCTATTTTTCCAAGGATGTTTTCTCTAAAATATAAGCCCAGATGTATTTTAAGGGAAAATTCTTGCATGTGTTTCTAATTCTTCTATAAACATGCCATTAAAGTATACCATTGCAAAGCCAGTAGATAGCCAAAAAAGCATACAAACTCTTTCTCCATAGAAACAAAAAGGTTTTCAGGGCCAAGTGTAAATAAATATGATTCCAAAACATTTTTGATAGTTGTAAAAAAGAAAAAAAAAAGACTTCATTCAATCGTTCATACTTTTTACTATACAATTTACTTTGTTCTTACCAGCAATTTTTCACAGTCTCTCTTTTTATTCTTGTAGCACTCTTTTTCAAACCTCTTCTTAAAAAATGCAACCACCTCATTTCAATCTTTTCTAAAGTAATCTACTACATAACTAACCTGATTAGGAGAAGCAGGAAGTTATAGGGGGAAAAAAACTATAATCACATGGTCCACAGAACTTGCTGAGTATTTAGGTTGTAATTTTAGAAAGGAAATAAACTGAACTGAAGTTATAAAATGTGGGCATTTATCAAATATTTGAAGTTTAAGTTCTCAATAAATATTTTTATAAGTTTATGTTATTCCTCAAAGTTTACTTCAATGATTCAGAGGAAGTGTTTTCTGAAAAAGGATATTATCCTTAATGAAATGGTACTATTTCTTTAGCAACCTGATGACATTACATAAGCCTGACTTTTACTTTAGTTGTCGTGCTACAAACACTCCCCTTTTGAGATCTAAAATGTTTCTCTTGGCTACTAATACAATCTGAATTCCAAATTAATCAGTTAATTTCCATATATTTATTTTGATGTATGTTGTTCAAATACCAGCTATGGGAAAAATGGTAGATGTGAAACTATTCAGAAACCTAGAAGTCAGGACCATATCTCTATGTCTTACAGACTTCAGTTTGAAGAGACAGAACTAATCAATAGAATTTTCCAAGGCCAGTCAGCCTGATTTACCCAGAAGCACTACAGATGAATGAACTAGAGGGTGATCTGTCTGTGAACTGAACTGACCATTCTGTTTCTCCACAGTCTGTTAGACTAGTTACAGACCTGTGTCTGTGATGCAAAATAAAATGGACATTTGAGGCAATTATCTGAACAATTCTGGTGAAAAAAAACTTGTTATAAGGAAAAAGTGAGTTGGGGGTACCTTAATTATCCATATTGAATTTCTATATTGATCACATACACAAGACAATTGCTTGACTCACCACTTCATTTTGCTTGGGTAGACACAGACTAAGATAATTGAAAGCAATTAAACAACAGTGTCTGGGGAAACATAAGTGACAACTTAGGTCAGTTACTGGGGGGTGGGGCAGCTTCATCAGCTACTATTTATCAAGTCCCTACTCTGCTAAACACTAGAAATATTCCCAATTAAACCAAGGAGAGAATGAGTATCCCCAAACTAGTGGAAGCCAGGTATGCATCAAAAAGTCAGGCATCAATGGACAATAATTCAACAACGGGTTTCAGAAAAAGATGTATTTTAAGAAATATGTTGTTCTTGTTCCAAAGCATAGTGGAACTCAGAAACCTTACAGTTAGATATTGGATTGGTTTTATAAAAAGCCTTGACATTATTTGAGGAATCGTGGGAACATTTCTATCTCAACACATTCCCAAAGTGATGCCTGAACATCCACCATCTTTGACTGCAACAATAGCACCCTGCCTATCTTTCTTTAAAAAGGCAAATCTATCTGGGAAGAGTTGGACACTTTGTGCACTAATTCCTTATGGCCTTTCTTTAAAGAAAGAGATGTCACTTTCCTCTTGAGTGACAGGTTAGAGCAACAGCAGCAGCTTAAGACAACTGGGTGCCTGAGGGAGATAACTGAAGAGTGAAGAAAGAATAAGAAAGGACTGGAAATAAATTCTGTACTCACATGTCAATTTTGCCTTGAGCCAGCCAGGTAGAATAGTAGGCCCTGTTGGACCAAATGATCATTGAGGTGAAAATGACAATCTCTACTTAGAAGACTGAGGTGACTACATATTTATCTGGACATTTTCTTTTTAAAAGGAAACAATATCATTGGAAGATTTATAGTAATTTTACTTATCCAGAACTCTACATTTTCATTTTTTGGAAATATACATCCTGAGTCATATAATATCACAGAACAAGATGTAATACTTGAAGGTTAAATGCATCATGAAGTTATAAAGACAGTTTTTGCATTTCTAAATTATAAACACATTCAGGATTTACACCTATTCTTTTTTAAAATGTGACTATTTTAATTCTTTAAAATCCTAAATATCTTCCTTTTTATAATTTGAATATATCTATTATAAGCATATGTTAGCTTTCTGTTGCTGTAACAAATATCTGAGTTAATCAACTTTTCAACAGAGGAGGTTTATTTTTTGCTCATAATCTTATGTTTCAACCTATGATTGGTTGACCCTATTGCTTTGGGCCTGTGACAGGAGCATGTAGCAGACAAAGAGTGCTTACCTCATTAGCTGAAAGTGAAATAAAAATGAGGAGGGTACTGGAATCCCACAGTGCTCTTTAGTCACATACTTCCAAAGACCTAAAGACCCCACTTCCCCCAAAAGCTCTACCACCTTCCATATACCCACTCTGGGCACCAACCATTTATTACATAAATCTTTTGGAAGACATTTAAGATCCAAATTATAATAAGGCACACATAAGCAAATGTGAAAGGGAAAACTATTAAATATGCCATACTACTTTGTTGTTAATATAGTATTAAAATAAATAATCCCTGCATCAAGTTTAACTTGCTATCATATAAAAACTGTGATTTTATTTATGCATCAAGACTAATTATATTTGCATGGTGAATTAATATTAACTCATTAATATATAGAAATAAACAAGAATATTTACTGGTAATAAACAGTTTAAGTGCTATACGCAATACCACAAATTGAATAACTTAAAACATATTTTTTCCTTATATTTCTGAGAAGTCTAAGATAAAGTCACCAATAGATTCAGTGTCTGGTGATGGTCTACTTCCTGACTCATGCATAATATTTTCTATCCCTATCCTCACATGGCAGAAAGTCAAAGCAAGCTCTCACAGGACTCGTTTAAGGATGCTAATCCCACTCAGGAGGGTTTCATCTCATGACCTCATCTTATACAAATTATTTCTACAAGACCCCACCTTTTAATAGCATCACAGTAGAAGATAGGGTTTGGTCCCACTAAAAGCATTCAGTCTAATTTTAATTACTTAAGAAATCAGTATTTGACTACAATCAGATGCTGAATTTATATGTTTTTCTTCATGTTCATCACATTAATAAAGTTTAGGAAAAGTGGAAATGACAGAAATATGATCTATCTTTCATTGAAGTTGACTGGACCATTTTTCCTCACCTACCCTGAAATACACATACAGATATTTTGAAAGTTACATACAATTTCTAACAACCACAGACTCTACTGTTTAGAGCAAATCTCAAAAATACTAGGGCTCATAAGCTACTTATTATAAACTAATTACCAGCTTCAGATATACCTCAGTAAAAATTTGATCAATTTCATTTTTCTTATTTCATCTACTATATTCATCAGGTGAAAGATTGGTACAAATATGCATTTAAGCTACAGTGATTCTACAGTGTAATGATGAAGCAATTGTATCTTTGATCATAATTATATCTCATATGGGGTCAACCTGAATATAACTGAGAAACTAGGAAAGTTACGATTGACTTTACTTGCTCATTCACCTGTTACTCCTCTAAAAGATCTGAATCTTCCCACAAATCCTCAGAGGCAATACAGTTCTCTCTTTTAATGAATTCACTTACACCCCACTGAGAATTAATTGCTTTGGAAGCAACCCAATGGTCTGACATGCTGAGAGGCCCACTGGAAGTCACTTAAAAAAAAAAAAAAAAAAAAAGTGCTCTAAGGAATTAACTAACCTCCTGACCAGGTAAAACTCCTACTTCTTTTGTCCCCTTTTACATCTGTGCTTCTATCTCTCTAACTCTACACACACGCACGCACACACGCACACACCCACACACACACACACAAATGGCTGGTGAGGTTTCAGATATTACTGACAAAACTTAAACATTTTCTTGTATCAATAAAATTGAAGAATTTTGAGGTACATAAACTCACAGGCCAACTCTCTGTAGTCTCTTTGTCTTTAAAAGGAAAACTGACAATGAATCATTCTCAGCAAACTTGAAGATAATTTGTCATACTTACACATACTGTGATTCTCATCTGTGTTTATCATCTCTAACTGAGTCAACTTACCATATATTAGTCAAAATTATTCATTACCAAGTAGATATCTATATTCAAACAAGTTAGAAACTGTAATGAGAAGTCTTCTTTAGGAAGGGGAAGTACTCTAGCACAGATCTAAAGCAATTTTCACATAAGGAAGGGGTGTAGAAAGACACAGAGGTAATGAAGATATTGGTGAGATTCTATGCGGATACTACTTTTTAATTGTCTAATTATTTTCTGTATCATTTAAATCCCTTAAATGTCATAATAAAAAGAAGAGATACATAACAGTTATTCAAACAAAGCTAACACATATAAGATACAAACAGCACATAGGAAGAAATCAGAGAAGGTTACAGCTGAAAGGTGCATTTAAGTTAAATTCTTGGTAGTTCTTCATAATATTCACAGCTCTATATTTTGCTACTCAAGCCAGAAAAGAAATAATATACTAAGTTACTTATGAAACTAAAAAATAAAAAATTGTTCATCATAAATAGTGTTTTTGTATTATGGAATTCTAGGAGAAATCTATCACAGGGTCCTTGTAAAGATAATTTAATATTATAAAGGAGGTAATATGTTCCTAATGGCTCTTTCATAAAGTATGAAGAAAGAGTCTTGAGAAACATCCACTTCTAACTAAACTGGAATAATAAGAACCATATTTACTCACATGTGTGAAAAAATAAATTTAATTAAATTAAAAAATCCTAAAAAAAACAACTTTATTGATCTCCAGGCAGGAAGTTATGGTGAACCCTGAAGACTCCCTATAGTGCTGCCTGAAGGATGGCAGATCTTTTATGGAGAGAGTTTCCAGACTGGTGTGGGGAGAGGAACTCAGGCTAAACATGTACACATTGAGGAGGAGATCTGGGAATCTGGGTAGTGCACGGTGGCTAAAGTATTTAGGACCAAATACTGGAGAAGAGAAAGCGAGAGAAACAGAGATAGGTTCAAAGATGTGTATATAGTCTCACTCAAGCTTTCAGATGAATACTAAGTAGGACATACACAAGAGGAAAATATCTGAGACTGAAGTTGGGGGTAGGATATCCAGCAGACAACACTAGAAAGAACAATCCTTAAGTTTCAAACAGGGCAGTGGAGATGTGACTTTGGAAGAGTTTAAGTAAAGAATAGATAAAATTTTACAGATCATTAGGTAGAGGGCTTAGAAAAGTTTTCCTTCAGTCATGGGACAAGTAGAGCCTTAAGCACCATGTTGGCCTTGTCTTAAAAAGACTTGCAACCAAAGCCAAAAAGATCAAAATATATTTACATAACATTACTGTATACCTGAACAAATCTCATGAATATTTATACAAACATAAAAATATCCATCACCCAGCAAGGGAAAATTTTAATGTGTACCATATGATAAACATTACCAAGTGTCCTAAAATTGGTAGTAAATCAGACTTCAGTTGTGAAAAAATAAATGAAAAAGATTCATAGGACTAGAAATAACAATGGCCACATTTCAAGTTTACCACAAGGAAATTATAGAGTATAACAACTTTATAGCAAGAAATGCATTAGAGCTAAAAGATTCCAGCAAGGTTTTGTAGAAGTAGAATCTGGTTGTCTTCCCTCTAAACAGAATGTGCTTTTACTGTCTGTATAAGCCACCACCTGTGTACCAAACACCTCAGATCTAGGAGTCCAAAGTAAAGTCTCAGGCTCTGCTTCCCACACACTGTTGGCCTGCATCTTGCTATGTCACCAGTTTCTACTTTCTGAAGAGTCTGCCAAAACCAGATATAAGCTATCAACCACAATTACCAAAATGTGATGGTGCCAAGCTAGTTACAAAACAGTCAAGCAAAATATATGCCTAAATCTTGAGTCTCACTGACCCACTCTTATAAAACAATACCTTTAATTAATACATTTCAAAATTGCTACAGGAATTATTTTCACATTTGTAAATGTAAATAATTTGGACTATTTCTATATATTCTAGAATATGCTATTATATCTCTCATATAATGAAACAGAACATTATAATTGACAATGAGACGAAAATTAAAACCTTATGAAAAGCCAACATATTATATGAATATATGTATATTCAATAGATATGTAAATTAAAATAATGTTTATGACTATCCTAGTTTTCAGGAAGACAGAAGATTGAGTATGAGAAGTAGTGACATGGAAGATGTGAAAAAAACTCAAATTTCCAGAGATGAAAACTTCGAAGCTTAAATAAAAATATAGTGAATGGATCTAATGATAGAATGAATATTAATAAACTTGGAAACAGCAATGAAAATTTTTAAAACTAATGACACATGTGCCAGGTGTGGTGGCACACGCCTGCAATCCCAGATACTTGGGAGGCTGAGGCAAGATGATTACAAGTTGAGGGAAGCAATTTAGCAAGACCCTCAGCAACTTAGCGCAGTTTCAGAGCCTGAAGACAAGCTTAAAGGAAACGTAAGTTTGAACTCAGACTCTTCTATTTGCCAGTTGTGTGAATTTTGGATATTTACTTTGAGTTTCAATATTGCCATTTCTGAAAAGAAATTAATATGATAGCACAAAATTTTCATTGAGTTCCTAATGAAATTATATAGTGTATGATCTTAGAATCTTGATGTCTTTGCCAAATCTATTTAATTGGACATGTAGCAGTTTTGGCTAAAATTCAATCTTTTTTTTTTCTTTTAGAAATAACAAATCCATAAAATCCCAAGCATTGTAATTAATTGGAATCAATAAAGTGACAAATATTGAATTTTTATCTAATTGAAGATACTCATTTCTTGGATAGAGATAATTATGTCTAGATTTTGCCAGATAATCTTGCATATTAGGAGTACTTTGTATTTGACATGTGCATAGGAACAAATAAAACATTTGTATGACGACTCTGAAGACAGCTGTCTTGAAGTTGTAAATGGTGGAAGAAAGACTCATAATTCAGTGCTTCTAAAACTCATTCTAAGGGAAGCAGTAGATTCCTAGTAAAGTACTTTTATTTTGTAAATTTGATACCAGTTAAGTTGTCTCTGACTAATGACATTTAAAAAAGAAATAAGGACATCATCCAAGCATCCACTTGTATTTTAAAAGAGAAAAAAAAATACTCTATCAATAAGTAGTGCAAAAACATAAAACATTTGCCTTTATATATATTTTCTAGTGTTAATTTAGATTTATGATTTTTGTTTTAATTAATATTATATTGCAGAGTTTCTCAATGAAAGATAAAATGAATGAAAGACTAAACATACATTATTTTTAAAATGTAATCTACTATACAAAAGTACATTAAAAAGATGTGTTTTTAAAATGTTCTTCCTATTGTTATGTGACCTGCTTTTACATGCAAAGTTTTAATGTTTCTATGGAACATTTAAAAGTCTTCAGAATCAAAGAAATTTTAATATTTTTTTCTTTCCTCACTAAATATTTTGTTTTTACAATTTCTTTTAAAATAACACTAACAATAAAAGTTTGATTGCTTTCCTTATTTAATTTCTTAACTTGTTTAAATTGGGAGATCTATACACTTCTGCAGTTGTTCCATTTGCTTAAGGACAACAATACTAAAAAAGAAGCTAAAGTATCAGAAAGATAAAGTTAAATTCTATGCTGAGTTTAAACTAAAAATAATACCAAATGTTTTTAATCTGTAACAGAGACAGTGAATTTTGAAAGGTAAAATTAATACTATTTACAGCATTAGATATTTATCTTTTGCAGCTCAACCTTATTTATAGTTTTGAATATCTTCTGCAGGCCCTTTTAAAGAGTAATTCAACTTAAGTGCATCATTTATGTTATTTCTAAGGAAAAATGATATGACAACATTGAACTAAAGTGCTTGTTTCAATAGTTTTATTGCTGAAATTATCTTTGGAGATCAAGACACTCGAGGGGGCCTTTTATTTTATGACCTTCTGTTTCACCGTGGCTTTATGAATCTGCAACTGCTAGGATGATTTCCCACACATGGGAGGACTCATTACATTTTTTGGTTATACAAGAAACAAAAAGGAGGAGATGCACACATACATGCGCCCAGCACATAAACACACAGTCACAAGAAATGCCTAGTCATGTTCCAGAATGTTAAAAGATCGTAGAGAGCACATGTAGCTGTGTAATCAGTATCAAAAATAGGAATGGAATTGAAAAACTTGCTAAAAATCTATTCTCAGTTCAAAATTCATAGCAGTAACTTTTGGAGGCTAAATATATGATTAGAAAAGGTCAGGACCAAGGAATATCAAAATAATTTTCATTAGGAGAGCAAGGAAATTATCTTCTAGTTGTGAAATATATTTTGCATTAAAATAAACCTCTAAAATTTTCATGAAATATTGATCATAAGCACATTTATTTTCATATCTTGTATTTGTATATTTTATTTAAAAAAATAAAAAGACTCTGAGTATCACTTGTTGCATGGGCATTGAAATTCAAGATCCAATTTCTTCATGTAGATTGGGACTGGGACTGCAGCTTAGTAGCAGAGCATTTGGCTAGCCTGAGTGAGGCACTGGGTTTGATCCTCAGCATAGCATAAATATAAATAAATAAAATAAAGACATGCTGTCCATCCACAACTACAAAAAAATAATAGAAAGCCTACAGGCATGTTTTATAGTTCTCCCTAAACAGATGGGGTTTAATTTCTCAGTATTTCACTGTCTCTGGGCATGTGACTTACATTTACATTATAAGTGCAAGGAGATAGAAAAAAAACTATATGTTATCATAGTAGGACTTAAAATGCCATTACCTTTATGGCTGCTCTCTTGCAACTTACTTATCATTATGAAAATAATGCCTGGGTAGTCAGTCTGCTGGACTCTGGCAGAGAGGGGATGTGGAAAAGAGAGACTTGCAACCAAATAGCTTAAAAATCAAATTCCAATAGGCCTGTTAATATGCAAGAACAAATAGGTGTTTCTGATTTTGGTACTGAGGATTGAACCCAGTGTGCTTTACCACTGAGCTACCTCCTTTATTATTATTATTATTATTATTATTATTATTATCATCATCATCATCATCATGATTATTATTCTTTGAGGCAGGATGTCTTAAATTTCTTAGGATCTCTCTAAAGTGCTGAAGCTGACCTCAAAGTTGTGATCCTTTCACTCAACATTCTGAGATGAAAAACAAATGTTTTAATCACTGGATTCAAAAAGATTCTGTGGCTGTTTTTTAAATGATGCTATCTGGCAAAGGTCCTAGACAAAAGAAGTTAACCCTAAAAGGTGGTTAACTTCTTTCACAGGCTCATGGTGAATGTAGAAGACAAGCCTAGTGAGAGCTAAAGACCAAGTAAAGTGCTCATGTTTTTATGGACATAGGGAATGATATTCTTCTCCTGATATAATGGTACAAAAGGAGGGATTATTCTATAGCCATTAAAGCATTTTAAACAATAGTATTATAAGAAATGGTTAAAGTACTAGGGACTATATTGGCAGATACACATTGCGAAGTTTCTTAAAGGATGAAGTTTGTGAGCTTTTTTCAAATACCAAAGCAGAGGATCCCCTCCCAACTTTGAAATAAATCAGACTCACATATTCTGTTGTAAAACTTTGCTAAATCTTTGGGTTGGAGTGAAGAATTATGAGTTGCTCAGTCAAGAGTTAACTCAAGGACTGTTTTTAGTGCATTATGTCCATTTATTTGTCAAACACATTGGGGTTATACACAAGTGGCCATTTGCTCTATGACACAGAAGAAGACAGTAGTCAATAATTCAATGTCTCTGTTGGGAATCTCTGGATGGTTACTCACACTTAGAAAGGAAGTGATTTGGAAGCAAATCAAGATAAACCTTATAAATAAGGAGGCTTTATTCTGAATTCAATTTAAATTTAATCTTAATTCAATTTAAATTAAAATTAACCAATTCATTCTGTCTGTCAGAATTTAAAGTAACTGTTCTCTGGAGGAAAACTACATTGTACAGAATATTTGTAATTTTTCCAGCAAAATATATGGCACTCAATAACAGCCATATATTCTGGAAAAATAAAGTGATGGATACTCCACTAAAATTAATACAAAATATGGAAAGGAATAATAAAATATGAAATTAAGAACTAAACAGGAGGTTTAGCATTTATGGCTTTTATGATGTTGAGGTATGTTCCTATTGTCCTTAGCTTTTCTAGTGTTTTGAACATGAAGGGGTGCTGTATTTTGTCAAATGCTTATTCTGCATCTATTGAGATGATTGTATGATTCCTGTTAAATCTATTGATACGATAAATTATGTTTATTGATTTCTGCATGTTGAACCAACTCTGCATCTCTGGGATGAGCCCTACTTGATCATGGTGCACTATCTTTTTAATATGTTTTATGTGATTTACCAGATTTTTATTGAATTTTATTCAGAATTTTTGCATCTATGTTCATCAGGGACATTGGTCTAAAGTTTTCTTTCCTTGATGTGTTTTTGTCTATCAGGGTGCTTTTGGCCTCATAAAAATGAGTTTCAAAGGGTTCCCTCCTTTTCTATTTCATGGAATAATTTGAGAAGTATTTGTGTTAATTCTTCTTTGAAGGTCTTGTAGCACTCTGCTGAGAATTTGTCTGGTCCTGGGCTTTTCTTAATTGGTAGGCCTTTGATGGTGTTTTCTATTTTATTACTTAAAATTCTTCTATTTAAATTGTATGGCATCTTAAACTAAAGAAACTATAAAACTAAATGATAACAATCAATAATTTAGACTTAACAGACATATATAGAATATTTCATCCATCAACCTGTGAATATACTTTTTTCTTGGCAGCACATGGATGATTCTACAAAATAGACTGTATCTTTTGGTAATTCTTAGTAAATACAAAAAAATGAAGATAATACCCTGCATTCTATCAGATCATAATGGACAGAAATTAGAAATCAATGATAAAAAAAATTAGAAGCTACTCTAACACATGGAGACTAAATAATACACTATTGAGTGACAAATGAATAGTAGTAGTATGCTGATTTAAAATTTTTTGGATATATACTGAGGAATGGGATAACTAGGTCAAATGGTGGTTCCTTTCCATGTTTGCTGAGGAATTTCCATATCCCACTCTATGGTTTATACCCAAAGAACTTAAAATCAGCATACTACAGTGACACAGCCATATCAATGTTTATAGGAGCTCAACTCACAATAGCTAAACTATAGAACCAATCTAGGTGTCTTTCAACAGATAAATGACTAAGCAAATGTGATATAGATATCACATTTAGGCCCTTGTCCTATTGGTGTACATGATGGTGGGATTCATTGTGGTGTATTAATATATATACATAGGAAAAGTATGTCAGATTAGTCCAAGAGAAAGTAGAATTATACAAGGAAAATAACAATGGAAAAAAATATTTTGTTGTTGTGGTTGTTTGCTTTTGTGGTATTGGGGATTGAACTCAGGGTTTGGAATATAATAGGCAAGAACTCAACCACTGATCTACATTCCCAGCACAGAAAAAATAAATGTTTGAAGATATAATGTTAAATAATTTTCAAAATGTGATAAAAATAATCAACTTTCTTTAAGAAGTACAATTACCTCTAAGTTGGAAAAATAATACAAAAATAAAAAAGAGCTCATTACCAAAAGAAAGAAAGTAAAAAATATCTGCTAACAAATAGAATAGTAAGAGCAGGAAAATGCATTACATTTGAAGGACCAACAATAAGACTTATGGCTAATATCTCAAGTGAACAACGGAAATTAGAAGACAAGGGACCAGCCCCTCCACACTGCTGAAAGCACCTGCTGGGTAGAGACCGTGCTCTCTCGCTAGATGGATTCCCCCTCTGGAATTAGAATTCCTAGTCTTCCTCTGTAACTGGGGTTCTTGTTTCCCCAAGTATGTGGATGGTTCACAACTGGGTATATTGAGGAAATACCTCCAGCTAAGTCAGTCCCTAACCCAAGATTCTAATACCTGCCCAGGAGCAGCCCATATCTAGGAATAGGTTGATGAAAATGAGCAAATCTTCATTTCTCTTGCCTCAAGCAGGGACCACCAGTTGCCTCTCAGCTCTAGATCTGTGGAATTTGCTGTGGCAACATATGAACTTCATTGCAGTTTAGCCTTTTCTTCCTTCCTTTCTTCTGCCATTCTTTGTTGCCTTGCCTCTTCTCAATGCTTCTGTGTGGAACACTTCCTATCAAACTTCTCACCAGAAAAATATTTTCAGGAGGTAATGCAGCTTAAAACAACTGTCAGATGGGAATTCAGAAAAGAAGATAGGTAAAGATATTTACTCACCACCCCCTCAGATTTGTCACTGGCAGTATCCATTACCATATCCAGTCAGGGAACTGAAGAGGCGTTTTGAAAGAAAGAAAAAGAATCCCAAGAACAACACACAAAGCAAATCAAAACAAGAACACTGAAAAGTGTATGTAACATCTAAATGACATTTAAGTTTATATAATAATAAAAATAATGTCTTCTAAGGGTTAGCTTCTATGTATAGTAAAATTACAAACATAAGAAGAAACAGGTAAATGCAGATAATTTTTTCTAGTATCTTAATATGTTAATTGGTAAAAGAACTAATATATATTCAGTTGTAATAATTCAAGTTTGCATTCTAGAGTACATAGGTAGAATATATAAAGGCTATAAAACTAGGTAGTAAAGTGAATTTAACAATGAAAAATAATTTATTATTGCAAAAAATAAAATATAGGAGAAAAGTAATTAAAAGCAGTTGAATCAAAAGGAAACAAATTGTAAGGAGATAAATATAAACTTAAATGTGTCGGCCATTTTAAGTGTAAAGAACTACACATTCCAATTGTAAGGCAAAGATTTTTCATATTGGATTGGACAGACAAGGTTTTCCTTTTTTGTTTTTAATCTGTACTTATTGCTTGCAAAAGAAACATCTAAAATATGAGCCAAGTCCTATTTCAAATAAACTTTTGGGATTAAACACCTTTTTATCACCTTCACTTTTGCATTATGATTCAGCAGTTATACATTATGATTCAGCTTAGAATTCATCTGATGTATGCATTTCCAAACTTCTGATTTTTAAAATTTAAAATTTAATTGATAAATAAAAATATACATTTGTATATTTGTCATGCACTCCATGATATTTTGAAGTCTTTATATATACACTGCTAAATGGCAATTATTTGTATTATCATATGTATTATCTCACATAGTTATATTTTGCAATGAGAAAATCTAAAATTTATATTTAGTGATTTTCAAAATACCATGCATTGCTATTAATTATAGTTACTTTGTTTTATGATAAATCTATTGAAATTATTCCTCTTATATTACTAAGCTATTTTATGGGTTGAACAATATATCTCTAAACTCCAAACCCCAGCCCGTGGTAATCACTATTCTATTAATTTTCTATGAGTTCAACTTTTTAGATTACACACTTGAGTGAAATCAGGCAGTATTGTCTTTCTGTGCCTGCTTTATCTCACTCACTACCTAATATAATGTAAATGCCTTGTTAATAGTCATTGCACTATATATTTTTAGGGAATACGACAAGAAAAAAATCTGTATATGTTCAGTACAGGAACAATTATTTTTTTAAATATTTCTAAAGTGAGGTTGGTTAAATCTGCAATTGTGGAACCCGGTGATCTAGAAGGTTGAGTATGTGCTGCATAATGATAAATGCATGAGCAATTAGAAGTTTTTAACACAGGAATGCATTCAATGACATACTTTCAAAATACATAAAGCTGAAACTGATAAAACTAAAAAAAGTGTATAAATATATAAACACAAATAGAGATATTAGCAGGAATTCTCTCTTGCATTTAGGTGACTTAGTAACAGGGGGCAAGGATAAATAGGGATATTTCAAATTTGACTGGTTATCCTCTATTGTAATACTTCCCATAGAATTATCACCATAGTGAACTCATTGAATTTAAAGAGTATATTCAATATTAAATAACACAGGATTTAAAGATTTT
Organism: Sciurus carolinensis; assembly: GCF_902686445.1. Taxonomy (NCBI): domain Eukaryota; kingdom Metazoa; phylum Chordata; class Mammalia; order Rodentia; family Sciuridae; genus Sciurus; species Sciurus carolinensis. The sequence goes on along the minus strand of NC_062218.1, from coordinate 89,233,291 downwards.
ATTCAATATTAAATCAAAACATGCCTAAAGTCCTTAGCCTCACAGAGAGCAGAAACCACTGATCCTGCTCCTGCAACCTCATGTCCCATTTTTTTCCAGAAATATCTTCTCATAGATAGCAGTTGATCATGGCAATGAAAACAATCAGAGATTAATGACTGATTTCACTGACAACATAGAAAATGAAGTAGGCGAACATAGGAATATAATCTTGCTATTGGTGTTTATTTCCTTTCTGATGATTTGCTGACCCTATTTATCAGATTATTAGACAGTGAATACTTAGGTCTTCCTGTGGAGAAGTCAGAGGATGACATGGAAAGTGTTTACCAACAACATCAGTCCTACAGAGTTGAAACATTTAAAGTTGAGTGTTTAACTGAACCTTTAGTGTTTAGGATTACAGGACTGAAAAGAACCAGAGCAGGGTAGGATATCTTTTGTTTTTAGTCTGATAATGTGTCAGAAATCAACTATTTGGTTTTCCACAATTTCATTATTGTTGGTCATATAATCTTACAGGCAAACGATGTACCTTCATTTATTTGATTATCAAAGTAAGTTTCCAACCAATTTTTGGTCTTCAGTTAGAACATACCATGTATGTATCTCTCTATGTAAACATAAATGGTGACTGTCTCCCCACTCCCCAAACATTGTTTATGTATATTTAAAAGTGGAAACTGACGGGCCAAGATGGCGGACTAGAGGGCGGCTGCATTTCACGCTGCTCCAGGACGCAAGATTCAAAAGAGGAGATAGTGAGAGACTTGGGACCAACTCAAAGCTGCCGGGTGAGTCTCTCCTGTTGGGGAGGCGTCCCGGATGGGGCGGTAGCCCCGGAACGCAGGGAATTTGTGAAGTGGAGTTGCTCGGCGAGACGCCCCTCCCCCCGCTGGAGCGGTAAACACGGACAACTGGGATCATCGTAGAGGAGGCGGCTCAGCATAGCGCTTGGACTCGAGCAGCCGCTGGGGCTCCGGGTGGCTGCCTGGGGAGGAGCTGCGTGGCGAGCTGTTTGGACCCAGAGTGACCGCTTCCGAACACCGGGGGGTTGCCCGGAGGAGGAGGAGAGGCCCGGCGGGTCGCTTGGGTCTAGGAGTGACTGCATCAGAGCCACGGGCGGTTGCCAGAGGAGGAGCTGCGTGGTGAGCTGTTTGAACTCAGAGTGGGCGCTCCTGAGCGCCGGGGGACTGCCCGGAGGAAGAGGAGGAGCGCGGCGGGACTCTTGGTCTGGGAGTGACTGCATCAGAACCACAGGCGGTTGCCAGAAGAGGAGCTGCGTGGTAAACTGTTTGAACCCAGAGCGAGCGCTCCTGAGTGCCGGGAGGTTGCCCGGAGGAGGAGGAGGAGCGCGGCGTGTTGCTTGACCTGGGAGTGACTGCATCAGAGCTGCGGGCGGTTGCCAAAGGAGGAGCTGCCTGACGAGCTGTTTGAACTCGGAGCAGCTGCTCCAGAACACTGGTGGCCTGCCTGGAGGAGGAGAGCGGTGGGAAGCTTAGCCTGGGAGTGACTGCATCAGAACCACAGGCGGTTGCCAGAGGAGGAGGCGAGTGGTGAGCTGATTGGACAAAAAGCAACCGCTCCTGAACACCGGTGGCCTGCCTGGAGGAGGAGCGTGGTGAGTCACCTGGTCTCGGAGCCACCGTTCCTGAACACTTGGGGGGCTACCCCAGGGAGGAGGAGGAGGAACAGGGCGGGTCACTTGGACTTGGAGTGACTGCCTAGGGCTACGGGTGGTTGGCGGGAGGAGGAGACCCGAAGTGAGTTGTTTGGATTCCTAGTGACTGCGTCGGAAACCGGGCGGCTGTCCGGAGGAGGAGGTGTGTGGCGGGTCTCTGTGTCTCGGAGCTATTGTACGGGGCTCCAGGTGGTGGCTCAGGGGAGGGGCTGCATAGCCAGGCGATTGGTGCAGAGCAGGGTCCCAGGAGCTAGGTGGCTTCTTGCTGGAAGAGCCGCACAGAGACACGCGCCTAGGGGCGGAGTGAAGTTTCCAGGGCGGCGGGCAGATTCTCTGGGAGAGGCAGCCTAAGGAGACTCGCCTGCGAAGGCTGAGGCTCCCAGGCCCAGGACGTAGGTCCGGGCCCCTGGGATCATTGCAGAAGAAGACAGCCCAGCCCAGGTGGTAGTTGTAGATTGAGGGGAACCTCTAGGAGGGCAACTGACTAGCGAGACGTCCCCACCGAGTGACTCTTCCCGGCCGGGGGAGGTTTTCCCACAGGGACGGTAAAGCCAGAGACATAGGCACAAACAGGCCTTGCCTCAGCCCACAGTCTACTTCCCCATTGGATGACCATTGGTCAACAAGTGGAGGCACCTCCGCCCACTAGCAGGGAATATACACCACCTGAGGGTTACCACACCTAGAGAGGCAGCTTCTTCGTAGAGCTCTGCATTATCAACCTCCTCCAAGACTTCAGGCTACTGAAGGATAAGAGGGGATATACTAGCAATCTTCAGGGACATTATAAGTTGATAGAGGAAATCTGCAATATCTTAATGACCCACTGATCCCTGAACAATATGAGAAAACAAGGGAAGAAAATGCCCCAAACAAATCTAGATGTTACATCAATAAAATCCAATGACAGCATGGCAGAAGAAATGACAGAAAGGGAGTTCAGAATGTACATAATTAAAATGATTAGGGAAGCAAACGATGAGATGAAAGAGCAAATGCAGGCATTGAACGATCGCACCAATCGACAGTTAACAGAGCAAATTCAGGAAGCAAAAGATCATTTCGATAAAGAGTTAGAGATATTGAAAAAAAACCAAACAGAAATCCTTGAAATGAAGGAAACAATAAACCAAATTAAGAACTCCATAGAAAGCATAACCAATAGGATAGAACAGCTGGAAGACAGAACTTCAGATATTGAAGACAAAATAATTAACCTCGAAAACAAAGTTGAACAAACAGAGAAGATGGTGAGAAATCATGAACAGAATCTCCAAGAACTATGGGATATCATGAAAAGGCCAAATTTGAGAATTATTGGGATTGAGGAAGGCTTAGAGAAACAAACCAAAGGAATGAACAATCTATTTGAAGAAATAATATCAGAAAATTTCCCAAATCTGAAGAATGAAATGGAAAATCAAGTCCAAGAGGCTTATAGGACTCCAAATACACAAAATTACAACAGACCCACACCAAGGCACATTATAATGAAAATACCTAACATACAAAATAAAGACAGAATTTTAAAGGCTGTGAGAGAAAAGAACCAAATTACATTCAGGGGGAAGTCAATACGGATATCAGCAGATTTTTCAATCCAGACCCTAAAAGCTAGAAGGGCCTGGAACAACATTTTTCAAGCTCTGAAAGAAAATGGATGCCAACCAAGAATCTTATACCCAGCAAAACTTACCTTCAAATGTGATGATGAAATAAGATCATTCCACGATAAACAAAAGCTAAAAGAATTTAAAAAAAGAAAGCCAGCATTACAGAATATTCTCAGCAAAATATTTCATGAGGAAGAGATAAAAAACAAAGAAGCAAATCAGCAAAGGGAGGAATTATCCTAAAGGAACTGTCAAATAAAGGAGGAACCAAGATGTGTCAAAAATTTTAAATATGAACCAAATGACTGGGAATACAAATCATATCTCAATAATAACCCTGAATGTTAATGGCCTGAATTCATCAATCAAAAGACATAGACTGGCAGATTGGATTAAAAAGAAAGATCCAACAATATGTTGCCTGCAAGAGACTCACCTCATAGAAAGAGATACCCATAGACTAAAGGTGAAAGGATGGGGAAAAACATACCATGCACATGGGCTCAGCAAAAAAGCTGGAGTATCCATCCTCATTTCAGATAATGTGGACTTCAAGCCAATGTTAGTTAGAAGGGATAAAGAAGGACATTTCATACTGCTTAAGAGAAGCATAAATCAGCAAGATATAACAATCATAAACATCTATGCCCCAAACAGTGGCTCATCCATGTATGTTAAACAAATCCTTCTCAACTTTAGAAACCAAATAGACCATAACACAATAATACTAGGTGATTTTAACACGCCTCTCTCACCACTGGACAGATCTTCCAAACAAAAATTGAACAAAGAAACCATAGATCTCAATAACACAATCAATAATTTAGACTTAACAGACATTTATAGAATATACCATCCAACCAAGAGCGAATACACTTTCTTCTCAGCTGCACATGGATCCTTCTCTAAAATAGACCATATATTATGCCACAAAGCTAATGTCAGCAAATACAAGAAGATAGAGACACTACCTTGTATTCTATCAGATCATAATGGATTGAAGTTACAAATTAATGAAAGAGTAAAAAACAGAAACTACTCCAACACCTGGAGATTAAACAATATGCTACTATATGATGAATGGATAACAGAAGATATTAGGAAGGAAATTAAAAAATTCTTAGAGGTAAACGAGAACAAAGAAACAACATATCAAAATCTCTGGGACACTATGAAAGCGGTACTTAGAGGAAGATTTATTTCATGGAGCGCATTTAATAAAAGAAGTAAAACTCAAAAAATAAATGACCTAACACTACAACTCAAAGCCCTAGAAAAAGAAGAACAGACCAACACCAAAAGTAGTAGAAGACAGGAAATAGTTAAACTGAGAGCTGAAATCAACGAAATTGAAACGAAAGAAACAATACAAAAAATTGACAAAATAAATAGTTGGTTCTTCGAAAAAATAAACAAAATTGATAAACCTTTAGCCACACTAACAAAGAGAAGACGAGAGAAAACCCAAATCACTAAAATTCGGAATGAACAAGGAAATATCACAACAGACACGAACGAAATACAAAACATAATTAGAAGCTATTTTGAAAATCTATACTCCAACAAAATAGAAAATTTCGAAGACATCAACAGGTTTCTAGAGACATATGAATTGCCTAAACTGAACGAGGAGGACATACACAATTTAAATAGACCAATTTCAAGTAATGAAATAGAAGAAGTCATCAAAAGCTTACCAACAAAGAAAAGTCCAGGACCAGATGGGTTCTCAGCCGAGTTCTACAAAACTTTTAAAGAAGAACTCATTCCAATACTTCTCAAAGTATTCCAGAAAATAGAAGAGGAGGGAACTCTCCCAAACTCATTCTATGAAGCCAATATTACCCTGATTCCTAAACCAGACAGAGACACATCGAGGAAAGAAAATTTCAGACCAATATCCTTAATGAACATCGATGCAAAAATTCTCAACAAAATTTTAGCAAATCGCATACAAAAACATATTAAAAAGATAGTGCACCATGATCAAGTGGGTTTCATCCCAGGGATGCAAGGTTGGTTCAACATCAGAAAATCAATAAATGTCATTCACCATATCAATAGACTTAAAGTCAAGAATCACATGATTATTTCGATAGATGCAGAAAAAGCATTTGATAAAATACAGCACCCCTTCATGCTCAAAACACTAGAAAAAATAGGGATAGTGGGAACATTCCTTAACATTGTAAAGGCCATCTATGCTAAACCCATTGCTAATATCATTCTAAATGGTGAAAAACTGAAAGCATTCCCTCTAAAAACTGGAATAAGGCAGGGATGTCCTCTTTCACCACTTCTATTCAATATCGTCCTTGAAACTCTAGCCAGAGCAATTCGACAGACCAAAGAAATTAAAGGGATACGAATAGGAAAAGAAGAACTCAAACTATCCCTATTTGCTGATGATATGATGGTATACTTAGAGGAACCAGGAAATTCCACCAGAAAACTTTTAGATCTCATAAGTGAATTCAGTAAAGTAGCGGGATATAAGATCAATGCACATAAATCGAAGGCATTTTTATATATAAGCGATGAATCTTCAGAAAGAGAAATTAGGAAAACTACCCCATTCACAATAGCTTCGAAAAAAATAAAGTATTTGGGAATCAATCTCACAAAAGAGGTGAAAGACCTCTACAATGAGAACTACAGAACACTAAAGAAAGAAATTCAAGAAAACCTTAGAAGATGGAAAGATCTCCCATGTTCTTGGATAGGAAGAATTAATATTGTCAAAATGGCCATACTACCAAAAGTGCTATACAGATTCAATGCAATTCCAATTAAAATCCCAATGATGTACCTTACAGAAATAGAGCAAGCAATTATGAAATTCATCTGGAAGAATAAAAAACCCAGAATAGCTAAAGCAATCCTTGGCAGAAAGAGTGAAGCAGGGGGTATCGCAATACCAGATCTTCAACTCTACTACAAAGCAATAGTAACAAAAATGGCATGGTATTGGTACCAAAATAGAAAGGTGGATCAATGGTACAGAATAGAGGACATGGACACAAACCCAAATAAATACAATTTTCTCATACTAGACAAAGGTTCCAACAATATGCAATGGAGAAAAGATAGCCTCTTCAACAAATGGTGCTGGGAGAATTGGAAATCCATATGCAACAGAATGAAACTAAACCCATATCTCTCACCATGCACGAAACTAAACTCAAAATGGATTAAGGATCTCGGAATCAGACCAGAGACCTTGCATCTTATAGAAGAAAAAGTAGGTCCAGAGCTTCAACATGTCGGCTTAGGACCAGACTTCCTCAACAGGACTCCCATAGCACAAGAAATAAAAGCAAGAATTAATAACTGGGATAGATTCAAACTAAAAAGCTTTCTCTCAGCAAAGGAAACTATCAGCAATGCAAAGAAAGAGCCTACAGAGTGGGAGAAAATCTTTGCCAATCATACTTCAGATAGAGCGCTAATCTCCAGAATATATAAAGAACTCAAAAAACTCTACACCAAGAATGTAAATAATCCAATCGACAAATGGGCTAAGGAAATGAATAGACACTTCACAGAAGAAGATATACAAGCAATCAACAAACATATGGAAAAATGTTCAACATCTCTAGTAATAAGAGAAATGCAAATCAAAACCACCCTAAGATTCCATCTCACCCCAATCAGAATGGCGATTATCAAGAATACAAGCAACAACAGGTGTTGGCGAGGATGTGGGGAAAAAGGTACACTCTTACATTGCTGGTGGGGCTGCAAATTAGTGCAGCCACTCTGGAAAGCAGTGTGGAGATTCCTTAGAAAACTTGGAATGGAAACACCATTTGACCCAGCTATCCCACTCCTTGGCCTATACCCAAAGGACTTAAAATCAGCATATTACAGAGATACAGCCACATCAATGTTCATAGCTGCTCAGTTCACAATAGCCAGATTGTGGAACCAACCTAGATGTCCTTCAATTGATGAATGGATAAAGAAAATGTGGTATATATATATACAATGGAATATTACTCAGCCATAAAGAACGATAAAATTATGGCATTTGCAGGCAAATGGATGAAACTGGAGAATATCATGCTAAGTGAGATAAGCCAATCTCAAAAAACCAAAGGAAGAATGATATCGCTAATAAGTGGATGATGACACATAATGGGGGGTGGGAAGGGTTAGTGCTGGGGTTGGAGTTGGGTTTAGGGAGGGGGGCAGGAATGGAGGAAGGAAGGACTGTATAGATGGAGGGGAAGGGTTGGAGGGGAGGGGGGGAAGGGAAAAAATGGCAGAATGAATCAAACAACATTACCCTATGTAGATTTATGATTACACAAATGGTATGCCTTGACGCCATGTACAGACAGAGAAACAACATGTATCCCATTTGTTTACAATTTTATAATAATAAAAAAAAAAGTGGAAACTTCTATAAATAATATTTTAAATAACATGCTTGTAGTCAAATTGTCTCATGTTTAAATAAATTAGCTTGCACTAATTATTTTAAATTTACAATCAATTTCAACTCAAAAGAAATGTATAAAAAATGTTAGGTTCCATAATTGTATGATGAAGTTGCATAAGAAAAATATGGCAAAATGGAAGTACAAAGTCTGAGTAAATCTTTTTTCCCAATAAATTATAAAAGCTTGTGATTTATTTTTGCTTCTTTAACTTGCAAATATATAACCATAAAATATTCCATAGGTGATGAATAATTGCCTAATGCAACACGTTCATATCTCTGATAAATTTCTCAGGAACTGAAGGCAAATAGAATTATGTCTATATGGTTTTTCATGGTAATAGGAATGAAATAAATGATACAAAGGTTGTATGGAATTTGACTATAAAAGCGTTCTGAGAATCTTAAATAGGAGGAAGGGAAGAAACTATTATAAATGATTTTATCCTGATGTTTGGAAACACCAATTTTTTGTGGATTCAAAGAATTAACAATAATTTATCTTATAAACTCCTTTACCCATATATTTCCTGCCACAGTTTAGCATCATGGTGTGGGTAAGCATGGACCATGTGGAACAGAGGCAGTATCCAAGTATAACATGCAGCATAATTGTGAATTTAACCTTTCAATCGAATTGCTTTAAGCAGTGTTAAAAGAAAGATATTATTCCCTAACAAAAGAGTAATTTGCATTAGCAATATATTTGGTTTTTGGTGTTTCTCTGATTTTCACAGGTTTATTTCATTTAGTAGAGATTCATGCAATTATGAAAATGTTATTTTTCAAGTACTTATCAGTACCAAACAGTATAGCTAGTTTCAGGCTAGGACAATTATCAGTTAATTTGGCATCTATCTAGTAGATTGGTTCCCAAATCACAAGGCTTTTCAGACTAAATCACATTTATTTTGTGAGTTGTTCGCAAGTGCTCATCTGCATGTATGAAATTTCTCCTCTGATTCTGGTTCTAAATGTCCATGTTAAGCAAAACTGTGGAGCTGAATTTTTTCAATATTTCAGATTCTAACTTACTGTCTTCTGATACCGTTCTTTAAGTTCTTAACTTCTCCAATTAGAACTCAATTATTCTAGTAAGAATTTATGACTTACTACATTGCCCTCAATTGGAAAGTCTTAATCATGAATGGAAATATAGGCAGAATCTACTAGTAATTCTGGTTCATTTGTATGCAAACCTATCAAATTAAAAGTAAACACAACACAACTCTCCATTCAGACAGTTTAGGTGGCATCCTTAATATAACATGCTAAGTCCCATGCAGGGAGTATCTAAAAACAAATATATTGTATATATAGTCATACTTTTATATAATGTATTTCCAAGTTATGAAAGCAGCAACTAAATATCCTTTATGTATATATGTAATACTTGTTACTTTTAATTGTAATGTAGCAATTTCATACATGCATCTGTAGTTTTCAAGACTTAAGGAAAAATAAAACATGGTGTTTTTATTCATGTATTAGTTATTGCTCATTTAATGTTAAGTATGTGTATAAACTGTGATGTTGCTTTCTTTGTATGAATTTTACCCAAAGCAGGTTGTGTTAATCAATCAGCCATTGCCGATGCAAGATGACTGAGAAAAACAACTTAAAAGAAGAAAAAATTATTTTGGATCATGTTTTCAGAGGTTTCAGCACAGGGCTAGCTGTCTCTGTTACTTTGGACCTGACATGTGAAAGAATATCATGGTGGCAGGAGCTTGTGGCAGTAGTGACTGTGCACTTCATGGCAGTCAGGAACTAAAAAGAGCTAGAAGGGAATTAAATATCAGGGTCCTAATTTTCCCTTCATGTGCATAATTCCAGGGACCTGCTTCCTCTAATTAGGCCCATCTTCTAAAGTTATCACCACCTCCCAATTGGGCTGCCAGACAGGGACCAAGCCTTTATTATATTAGCCTTTAGGGGATATTCCAGATCCAAACCATAACACAGGGACATTTTTAAGTCAGCAAAATTCATACCTTCATGTACTGTGCTTCATTCATGGTTATATTTTTTTACTTAATATTTTCTGAAAATTTATAGTGTTATATAATTTCTTTAACCACAATACAATAAAGCAACAAAAATTTCTACTTTGCGAGTAATCACAACACAAATTACTTAAATTCATTCATTTTATTCAGATTGCTAGTAGATTTAAAATGATTCATCCATCTGCTGCAGTTTATTAACAACTGTAGTAAACGTGAGTATTTTTAGAGCATTGAACAAAGGAGTAAATGAAGATTACTATAGAGGAGATAAAGAGAACTAACTTGATTAATTTGGAATATTTGTTTTGACATTATTAGGCAGACTCCAAGTATTCTAAGTCATATAACTAACAGTTATCTGCAAAGTTTGTTTTGACTCTGGCATATAATATGAGTAAAATAATGCTGATAATCTGGTGGCACACATGAGTACTCTGGTCATGCCATCTAATACATTCATTCAGAAGTTTAACAAAAATAACGTATTTCAATTGGCATTTTTTGAGGTTATTATTCTTAGTGTTTGCTATACTTTTACAAATATGATATGACCCATAGAAATTCCCAGTGTTTCATTTATTTATGTGTTCCTTGATTTATCAAACTTTTAAGTCAGTTACACTGAACACTCACATACTAGTGGAAGAGAGAGACATAAGCAAATATATTTAGTGCAAAATATGTGATTGTAAGATATGTATAATTCTCTCTGTATTGTTTTCTTTGCACTAATATAACCACAGATGTTGGGTAAACTATTTAATTTTTTGATTTACAAAACTCCTTTTTAGTTAATGATTCCAATAGCTTAACACCTACTTTTTTAGAATATCTCTCCCTTTTATTAAATTAATCTTTATTTTGAACAAGCTCACAGAGTTTAAGGTTTAATTCATTTGAAAGAGTCAATAATTTTTTCTGTGTTTGATAGTAACTCTAGTTATATTCAATACATTATAATTAATCTCTTATTTTGAGACTGATTTGCTTCATTCCCTAATATTTATGTATTATTAAGATCATTTTTATATTTTATTACTAATCATCTGCTATCTCACTGACCCAAAAGCCTGAGTGAGAATTACTTCAAAATTTTTTTTGTACATCTAATTTTCAGTCTTATGTGTATATAATTGTGTATCCAGATTTGTAAAATTTTTAATATTTTTCAGAAAAATCCATTCATATCTAATGGGAAAATTTTCTTTGTTTCTAATGTGAAAGATCCTGTCATTCTTTTTAAATAATGTCTAAGTTCTTTTCATAAGAATTATTTTTCTACTTTCCCATCTTTCCCAATATCCCGGGTGTCTTAATCTTACTAATATGTTTAACCTTGTTGTAAAAATAAAATAAAAAAAAAAAAGATAAACTTAAAAAAAGGAAAAAAGCCCTTTTTTCCCCATGTATCTAGTCCTCCTGAAACTAATACATTAAACAGTCATTTTTCTTTACAGAAGTTAAATTCCCATTCATAGATATAGATATCATAATATTATTATTAGATGTAAAAAAACTATGTCACTTAATATTTAAATCTATATCACTTAAATGTTTAAATTCAATGAACAGCTAATACTCAAATTCTAATATATGCAAAGAATTGTAGAAACTAGTGCTGTGCCAGAAAAATCAACAGACTGTTATTATATTTTAAGCAGTCAGACACAATAGTTTATTCTTAGTGGGAACAGATAGAGAAAGTTTATAAAAGGTACCATGAACAATGGATTGTAAAGGTTGGCTATTTGACATATACAGATAAAGAAAAATACCAAGAACAAACACACTGAAGCAGACATGCAGAGGAGGATTCTCCATTAGGGAAAATTCATTTTGGCAAGAGTGGAGTGTAAAACCAAAATTTCATTGGAAAAGAGCTGGAAGACTAGAATATTAGATTCAAGTATATTACCTTTATCATAAAGCTGGTAAGATTTTAATTTGTTATTTGCTTATTTGGAAGCCAGTCAAAATTTTGAATCATTAATAAACTACTGTGCCGATATCAATCAAACATCCTTCAACTGAAATTTTTGAGAGAAATTCTCAACTGGGAAGGTCTGTGCAAACATTCCAAAATCTGAAAAATTTAAAAATCTTAAACATTTCTATTTACAGACATTTTAGATAAGGAATACTCAACCATTTCCTTATTTTGTAAGTTTTGAAGTAAAAAAACAAAACAAAAACAAGCAAACCATTTCAAGCGTGGTGCTCTGGTGGATATCAGTTGGCAGACTGAGGCAGGTGGGTCACAAGGTTGAGACCAGCCAGGCAGAGGTAGTGAGGCCCTGTCTCAAAATGAAAATAAAAACTCAGGGATGTTGCTCAGTGGTTGAGTGCTTACCAGCATGAGGTCCTGGGTACAATCCCTATCACTGCCAAAAGAAAAAAAAAATTGTGATTACATAAAATGAGATGAACATTAAGTGATTTTTAAATAGTTAACTATGTGAAATTAATTCTAAATAAATTTGAAGCAATATTCTTAGATGAAGCAACAATCAGAGGTAATAGGTGTATGTTCATTGTGCTTGGCCAAAGGAAAAGTGCATTGTCAGAAAACAGCATCTGTTGGACCATTTCATACAATGTGGTGGAGAACCACAGAGCACAGGTGATTCCACATACATAAGAGATAAGAGATGGGAAAATATATTTCAAGAAAATCAATTTTGAATCAGGTGTGGCAGCCCATGCCTGTAATTCCACCTGCTCAGGAGACTAAGGCAGGAGGATTGCACATTCAAAGTCAACCTCAGTAACTTATCAAGAACCTGTCTCAAAAAATAAAAAGAGTTGGGGATCTGGCTTAGTGGTTAAGTGCCCCTGACGGTGGTGGTGGTGGAGTTTTCGATCCCTGGTACCCCCCACCCGCAAAAAAGATTTTAATGTGTTAAGTGACAGTGAGTCTAGTTAGGGTTCTGAAGGCATAACACACTGAATTTCATTTGATATTTTGACTTTCTCCAATATGTGTGTGAATTCAAATAATTCTGAGAATAAAAACTATAAGTTGAAAATTTTCCAAGCTGTCTGTAGTTTTCTGAATTTACTTAGAAAAAATAATGAGAGCTATTTCATTGTAAGAGAAAATAAAAGAAGTTGGAAAGATGGTACCAAAGTAACAAGAAATGCTTCATTATTCACTGAAGTGTAGAGTAATTATGCAAAAGAGAGATGCTTTTATAGTAGGCTCACCTTTCTTTACATGACCATGTGCTTTTCTTGATCTAAGGTACTTGAGGCTAACAAAGATGAATGTGCTCACATTTGAAAACTTCACTGATGTGCATTGTGGTTAGAAATTTTATAGTCTAACCAATCTCCCTTCTTACAATCTGACTTACTTTGACATATCTCGTTTTATCTCTATTTGATAGAGGACATTAAAAAAAGTTCGTTCTTTAATAGGCATATGGCCCACATAAGTTTTATAAAAAAATAATATTGAAGATCTTCTTAGTTTTTAATTAGGTCAAGTCAATTTTGTCTTCTTCTTAAGCCAAGGGAACCATTATTAGAAAGTGCTTAATGTGATACAGGATTTCAAAAGCAGCACAATCAATGGCTTTACCATTGTCATGAAATAATAGGGTTGAAGCTTAATTACATTTCAAAATGAGCAGCAAAAAAATTTTTGAGGTACAGTAGCCTTTTATCACAGGTTTTCATAGGTCAGAATTTATAAAAGTAGAGATAAAAATCAGTCGATTTCCTCTGAATGCTTAGTGCATATTGTAGACTCACCAGTCCTTTTCTGTAAAGGGCTATAATGTTGTGATAGTTCAGTACTGTGAAGTCATTATGACTTCAGATGGACAGATGCTATTTGATTTTAAATACATTTTTCTGTCTTTTTACACTCACCGAAAACTTAATTCACCTAAAATGTTTCTAATTATAGTGCTTTCAACTTTGCATTTTTTTGCATTTTTATTACAAAAAATTCGAAAAATATACTGTAAAATTTACTAATATGTACATAAGTGAACAAAAATACCATTAAAATTTTTGCAGTGGATTTGCAGTGCTTGGATTTTGCAGTGCTGAAAATTAAATGTTTTCTAAAATATTGTAATTAAAAGTTATAGCAATAAGCTGCTATACTTTAATACTTGTAGTATTATTAATAAAATTCTGTATATAGAAAATCTTAGTGTTTACATGTCCTCTTATCTACAATATACCTCAACTGCTATATATATATATATATCTCAATTGCTATATATATGTATATATATATATTATAGACTTTAGAACTAATACAGTTATTCATAGTGCATAGATAGACATTGAAGCTGTCAGTATCCAATGTCTTGCCCACATGATTCTACAAAGATTATTCAACATGGTTAATATCTCTGTTTCTCCCCTCTATCTCTATGTTAATAGGAGTCTTGAGAAAGAATGAATGTCTTAAAAAACACTGGAGAAAATAGGAATAGAAGAAACTTACCTCAACATTGTAAATAATATATGTGAAGATTGAGGTTGTGGCTCAGTGGTAGAGTACTTGCCTTGCATGTGTGAGGCACTGGGTTTGATTCTCAGCACCACATATAAATAAATAAACAAATTCAGCAAGTAGTAGGACACAAGATCATATATAAATCAATTGTTTTACTATACTCCAACAGTGAATCTGCTCAAAAAAAAAAACATTCCCATTCACCATAACCTCAAAAAACAAAAAACAAAAAACAAAAAACTTTGGAATAAATCTAGCCAAGGAGATGAAAGACCTCTACAATAAAAACTATAAAACACTGAAGAAAAAATTGAAGAAGATCTTAGAAGATGAAAAGACTTCCCATGTTCTTGGATATGAAGAATTAATATAGTCAAAATGGCATACTACCAAATGTATTTTATAGATTCAGTGCAATCTCCATCAAAATACCAATGAAATTCTTAATAGAACTATAAAAAACGTTCTAAAATTCATTTGGAAGAATAAGAGGCTTAGAATATTCAAAGTAATATTGAAAGAAAAGAAAGATGTTGGAGGCATCACAATACTGGACCTCAAATTGTTCTGTTGTTTTTATAGTAACAAAAACAGCATGGTATTGGCATGTAAACAGACACAAAGGTCAATGGAACTGAATAAAGATGTAGAGGCAAACCCACATGGATACAGGCATCTGATATTTGATAATGGTGACAAAAACATATGTTGGAGAAAAGATAACCTTTTTAACAAATGGTGTTAGAGAAACGGGATATTCACATGTACAAGAATGAAACTAGATCCCTTACTCTCACCCTACACAAAAGATAATCAAAGACCTAAGAATTAGACCAGAAACTCTGCACTTCTAGAAGAAAATGTAGGCTCAACACTCCAACTTAATGGCACAGACAATGACTTCTTTTACAAGACTCCCAACATTCAAGTAATAAAACCAAGAATCAAGAAGTGGGTCAGTATCAAATTACAAAGTTTCTGTGCAGCAAAGGAAATAATGAAGAGCAAGTAGAGAATGGAGGAAAATGTTTACCACCTACTCCTCAAACAAGGGATTAATATTCAGAATGCATAAAGAACTCAAAAACAAAACACACACAAAAGAATCAAAAACAAACAAACCAAATAGTTCAATTAATAAATGGGCAAAAGATCTAAGCAGACACTTTGTAAAGAAGTACAAATGACCAACAAATATATATTAAACAATATTCAATATTTCTAGCAATTAAGGAAATGCAAATCAAAACTCATTGAAATTTTATCTTACTCCAGTTAGAATGGCAGTCAACAAGTAATGGAATAATAATCAATGCTGGCAAGGATATGTGGAAAGAGGTACACACATAAAATCTTGGTGGGACTGTATATTAGTATGACCACTCTGGAAAGCTGTTTGCTGATTCCTCAAAAAACAAGGAATGAAACCGTCACATGAACCACTATAGCTATCCCATTCCTTGGTACATTTCCAAAAGGTCTAAAATCAGAATACTATAGTGATAAAGTCACACCATTGTTTATAGCCACACAATTTACAATAGCCAAGTTGTGGTACCAACCCAGACGCTTGTCAACAGAAGAATGTATAAAGAACAAGTGGTGTATATACATAATACAGGTTTACTGAACTGTAAAGAAGATTGAAATTATGGTATTTGTTGGTCAATGAATAGAACTGGAGAACATAATGTTAAGTGAAATAAACCACACTCAGCCAGTCAAGAGTTAAATGTTTTCTCTCACATACAGAAACTAGATGAAAATAATAATAATAATAAAAAAAACAGGTGGAAATTCCTTGAAGAGAGCAGTGGTCTGAGGAAGGGGATTGAGGAGGATGGAGGTGGGACAGTTAAAAGGAGGAACTGTGGAATGAAATACCAAACTCTTCTATGTGCATGTATGGATATACCACAGAGAATTTCATCTTTATATGTATCTATAATGCAATAACTTTTTTTAAAAAAAAGTCTATAAATAAATAGAAAACAGTAGAAGAGAAGAAAGGGAACACAGGGAGTGAGAAGAGGAGGTAAAGAGGAAGTATTGGGACTGAATTGAACCAAATAACATTCCATGTACATGTGATTATGTCAAAATGAACCCCAATTTTAAGTATCACTATAGTGCACTAATTAAAAAAAATAAGCAAACATTGGACTCAGTCCTTGTAGTGTTTGCCTGTGAGTGTTTCCATCTAGATGTCAATCAATGACTCTTTGAGGGGAAATAAGAGAAGAAACAGAGATTCTGTCTCTGATTTGATAGGGAAGGGGAGAAGCCTAGTCAGAACCTTCTGTGTAGAAGAGATAAGCCTCTCCAGGAAGCAACCAAAGTTAATTCTTCCAAAGGCTAATCTTTTTCAGACAACAGAGAGACACAAGGAGTATGTGTTTCTGCTTTACTTTATTGTAAAGGTTTAAATGGTTAAATCCCTCATTATTTTTTTAATTTAATAGGGCAGTTGAGAGAATATCAACTCTCCTGCTACTTCAATCCTCTTCTCCTTCTGCCATTGTTGACATCTCCAGTTCTCTACAGATACAGGCAGCAAGCTGACCCTTCCTTTCCTTCCTAGAATCATAAAATAATGCCTCAAAAGTGGCTAGCAGTTTTCCAAAGGAAAGTTGTTATATTTTCAATAGTTTTAAGATTTTGATAAAATATTCCAAATGTGATTATAAATGTAATAATTTTAAATATTTAAATAGAACTCAACCCCAGAAAAAAATGATAGTTGTACATTTATTTTGAAAGGATTCAAATAAAAGTTAAATATTATAAAATTATATTTATTCTGTAATGTGTTTATTTTAGCATTGCCATATACATAATTTTGCAAATTAAGCTTATAAAATTCAGAAAAGTAACCAAAAATATCTATGTAAAATTGACATAATTGTTATTAAATAAGTATTAATTTTTTTATGATTGTGTAAAAGGCTTCTTGAACAAACAAGGGCCATTACATCAAATAATAAAAGAGTATTTTCTTCATCCTTTACAATACTAAGTATTTTTTTCTGTTTGTTTAAATTATAACAGGCAAACCCTACTTTGTTTGCTCACTATAAATGTAATACAATTGCTGCAGCCACCATAAGAAGCAAAATTATTTCAATGCTGTAGATAAAGTCTAGTTCCATGAAATAATTACAGTTTCAAATAGATGCAACATTAAATAATCTCATCTTCTGTGAATGAGGTGGACTTTTGCTGCAGTTTCCCCTCTTGCAGGAGATTCTTGATCAGAATCAATTCACATTTTAATCATCTCAAGCCAAAAGGTTATATTTTAGCCACAGGTTGCACACATTAGGCACATCATCAGAGACACATGCATTCCCACCTTGTCTACTGTTCTAGCTGCTTTAGCCTGTCTGTCCTCTTTAGTTACTTAGAAGTGAGTCATGACGTACAACATGGTGTCCACTAAACATAGGAACATATATATACGAAGAAGTTCCTGAAGAAACTTCACTCAAATTGACTTGAGGTAAAGGGCAGTTAACTTCATTCCACCCTCCAAAACAATTTTTCAGGACCTCAAAAACTTTTTTCCTCAAACTGCAAAACTCTCAGCCTCTCAAAAAACAGCTCTTAAATTCTATTCAAGCCAGTGAGTCCTTTAACAATATGTGACAATTTGTCATGGAATTTTTCATTGTGGTCTATTTCACCACTCACTTTGGAATGCAGTGGCATTTACTGCCTCCATGACTTGGCCAAAGACAGGTTGAAAGAATTCCATATCAATGTGTTATGTACATATATGCAGATAAAAGAAGAGGATAGGTTATATTAAAATAAAATGTAACATCTCTTGACCTTAAGTAAAACATTTTAAAATATTTTTATTTAAACATTTAAAAAATCATAAAAAGCATCACTTAATTGCTCAGGAAAAGATACAACCTACTCTGTCTACTGATAATGCATATCTCATATGTTCAAGAGTGCTGATATTTCAATTCTTTTTGAGAATTTTCTTCAAATTCCAGTTTGATCCTTTTTTTTTCTCAGAAATCATACTTTAAAAAATTTTTTTTTCATCCTTGATCTATAAGACATTTTAGGAAATCTTTGAGTGTGAGAATATGTGGCATATGTATACATTCTCCTTTAAAATCAACCATTGTTACTATTTGCCCAAATATCAGAACTCTTTGAAAAGTAAGTTGCATGTTCGGATTATATACCACTTTAGAAGTTCTCTCCTTTCTTGGGCCTCTTCTCTTTGTGGAGTTTCTGACCAGAAGACCCTCATCAAAGAATCACTGCCATTTTTAAAGTTGTAAAATTGCAGACATTAATGCTTCCTTACTTCCAACATAGACCTAGGAATCCCAGTACACCAGTATCTGTAAGGAGAGATGCTGTAACCACTTTGTTGAATTGAACTATAAAGACTCTGGCCTCACCATATGCCACCTGGTGGTCAGGTATCTGTACTTGGACCTTTGGCAGAGTTAAGATTCATGGTATTGACAGTGTTGATAAGAAACAGGAAAGGAGAAACAACTGACACATGGATTTTTCTTCTGTCACATACTGTTTGAAGATGCAGTAGATTAGCAGTCTATCTGGAAATGGCCTGTGAAGTCAAACAACCATTTGCAAAACTTTGGCAAGCTCAATAATACAACCTTGCATAATTGCTCTATTTCCTGCCTCACTTGCTCTTTCATCTTATGCCTTTTTCTCTGAATTTGCTTTCTAGGGAATTGGGAATTAGTAGAATTGATACCAGGAAAGTTAGGCACTAGAAAATAGACCCTTGGAGCTGGATTTGGGAGTTGGGTTGTTTCCCCAGTATGAAGGCAATCAAAGTTTACTGTTGTTGAAAAAGGGAAGGTAATCACCCCAACATGCAGTAACATCATTGTGACTTATATATGGAAACTTCGTATCGGGAGATTTGTATGGTTTGAATATCCTCTAAAGTGCATGTGTTGAAAATCTCATCCCTGAGGCAGCAGTTGTGACAGATAGGACCTTTTAGTGGTGATTAGGTCATGAGGGCTTAGTCCTCATGAATACATTAATGTCATTTTCACAGGAGCGAATGTGCTACCACAAGAGTGGTTTTATTATAATAGTGAGTTCTGCCATCTCTCATTTCTTTGCACTTTCTCGTCTTTTCTCCTTCCACTATAGAAAGACTAAGCATGAAGTTCTTTGCCAGATATGGGCCCTTGGATCTTAAACTTCTCAGCCTTCAGAATTATAAGAAATAAATTTCTATTCTTTATAAAGTACCCACTTTAGAGATTCCCTTTAAGTAGGGAGAATGCATTAAGACATATTCATAATATGTTTGGTCTGGTTCTATTAAAATTACACGGATATTAGTATAGCTTGAATATTTGGGTGGCAATGAAAGTCTGCAAGATACAGTGACAAGTGGATGGCAGCTGCTTGTCAACTTCAAGGTGCATGGTGAATGTCTGAGGTCTTCTATAATAACTTTGAAGGACATTTGCTTCCCCCTACTTTTGGTATGCTAATATGCTCTGACAGATTGAGAGTTGAAATCCAGTGGCTATGGTATAAGTAGCCAGTGATGAACTGGTTATTCTTAGGTCAAATGAGTCACATACATTTTAGGAGTAGAGGCAGTAACAATACATTTAAAAATAGGTGATGGGTTTAGTGGTGCATAACTAATCCCAGCAAGTCAGGAGGCTATAGATTGCAAGTTTGCTTAAGGCCAGTCTTGGCAACATAGCAAGACATAGTCTTAAAAAATAAAAAAGGAGGTAGGGATGTAGCTCAGTGGTAGAGTGCCCCTGGATTCAAGATTCAGTACCATAATAAAATATAAATAGAATTTGAGGAATCAGACAATCCCATCCAGATGGCATGGAAAAATTAAAAAGGAATCAATGGCCTGAATTCCCTACCTGTCTACCTACTTGTATTGCTCCCTGAATACACATTGCCCTTCTAAGACATTCTCTATGATCACCTGCACCAAAGGAAAGGGCTTGGGTCTGGATCACAGAGGAAGAGATGTGATAGGTTAACCCCAGCCAGAAATAGACTGTTGCTGGGTCACAGTTCCATTCAAGAATAGTCATGCAGGGCAGTAGGGACAGATAAGTATTCAGGGTACAGAGCTCTGAGAAGAAAACTTGATGTGGTGAAGAGAAGAGGCAGAAATAAGGGCTGACTGCTTGGTTGTGATGACTGAGAAAATTAGTCAATAGACTGAAAAAGACTGGAAAGCTCCCTGTTTCTCTGGAACACATGCATGTATGTGGACTTGAGAATAGGGAATACATATACTGATTTTTGTCTCACTTTAGTGAGTATCAGTGAGAACTTACTCAAGGGGAATATCACAATCTAGTAGATAGGGCCATCTCATGCAAGTCAAATGTCCTCCTTTCTTGGTCATCCATGGAAAATAGTAGAATTAGCCTACCAAGAGAGCCCTTTCATTCCCATGTTTCTACCACTGGACACTGATTTTGTGATCCTGGTGATTTATCAACCATACAAGCTATTCATCTAAGAGCAGGAAATTTTCATTGAATCTCTTCTACTCTTGAGAGGACAAAAATGCAATCTTATTGAGATCAATTATCTACTCCAGTTTTAGGCTTTCTTTAACTTTGAAAAATTGAGCAGTATGAACATTAGAGAGTGTATATAGTGCCAGGCATATCCCTCTTATATTCTACAGAATACTGTCTGAAATCAACTGATGTTTTCATGACAAAGGCAAAATATCAGTTGACCCAGACCATATGATTCACTGATTTTACCATTGGACTCTAAATCCCAGAAAATTTTGGCTTGAAAAAGTTGGTGGAGCAGATATCTTGATCTCGTAGCTTAGGTTTCACTTGAGATAACACTTTTTATATTTTTGGTATAATCTTAATGATTTTGGTATTTGCATTTAATCAATAGCAGAAGTGTGTTGATATGTCCTCAAAAGCTTAAAAACACTAGTGTTGGGACTAATGACACGTCGACTAACTCAGGCTGACTCCTTACTCCCTGGCGAGTGAGCAAAATCAAGGCCTCAAAGGCGATTTCAATAGTTAATGACAATAAATCGGATCACCGTCAGGGATTGGTTAACAACAGTTCTGCGAACGTGATCAGCTCCTGCTTCCCATATAGTC
This sequence comes from Sciurus carolinensis, assembly GCF_902686445.1. Lineage (NCBI taxonomy): Eukaryota > Metazoa > Chordata > Mammalia > Rodentia > Sciuridae > Sciurus > Sciurus carolinensis. The sequence continues at coordinate 89,211,931 of NC_062218.1, read as the reverse complement.
CTATGGGACTCTTGCCTGCGTGAACCACCTGGGCCTTGCTGACCTTTAAGCTGATTGGTTCCTGCCTAGCCTTCCCCTACATAAAAGCTGTGTGATTTCCTCAATAAACGAGATTCCTGCTGTGCCTCGTGTGCTGACAGACCTCCCGGCTCTGGTGTGTTTCCTTTGCCGCTGACATTCATCATCCTGCTCGCCCGTATTCTCCTCAGGTGGGCCCTGTGGAGGTACATAGGACCTTGTTGCCCAACAGGGAGCAACACACTAGTTTTTATATGAAGGCATAGAAGTAGCATTGATCTTTCTTATCATTGCCTCTGTCAATTGGTCATTATTTATGAAAAGTGTGTTCTCCTGAGTTAGATATCCTAGTTCACAAGTAGAGACTGCATTTTGGCCAAGAGATACAGTAAGAATTTAACCAATTGGAAACTTTTCCTACTAACTAATCACTTAAGAATTTTTGATACTGTTGAGTTATCAGATGGTGTCAACAATATTTGTACTGATTAGAGAAATCAACCATGATTTTCATGAAAAACTGGTTGCTATTGAAAAATCATCAGGAAAGAGTGTACATTAAGCCTGATAAGATTTACTTTGAACATGACCAGAGGTAAGTCTAAATGCACAACTATAAAAATTGTGGATACGTAATAGAAGTCAAGGGTTTAAAAAACAGGAAGAAGAAACTCTGAAACACCTCAGCAAGTAAGCAACCTAGGTGTGTAAAGCTGGTCAATGAAGTGAAAATCTAGAATGGAAAAAGAAGATGGGATGAGAAAAATATCAAAATTTTTATAGAAGCAGCTGCAGTACAAAAACAAAACTTTGTTAAAACTTCTCATTCAATCTAATTTTCAGTGATCACAAAGACTCTTCTGCTTAAAAGATATACCTTCTCCTTTCTCAGAGAAGCAAAAGGGAATTGCTCTCATTTGAGATACAGTGGGCAATGTAAACTCCTGTAAGCAACTTTCAGTGGCACAAACTCTGTATCATAACATGCCCAACTTATGAATCATCCCATGTGTGTTTGGTTCCTTCCAATATTTCCTTCCCTTTCCTAACTACTTGCTTTGCTTCCTGACCAGTAACCAGTTCATTACTATTTTAGTGGTATTGATTTCTCAGTTTATGTGCTGGCATTGCTTTCATTACAAACCAAAGACCTCCATGGGTGTTACCTACAGACAGAAAGAACCCCTGACCAGGACTGCCTACACTGGACCCACAGATAATTTTTCTGTTCTAGGAGTTCTATGATTCTCTGGGATGGGGGACAAGAGATACAACCTGGATGGTCAAGAGAGTTAACTTCCCATATGCTGGATTTTGACCAGTACAGGATAACTAAACAGTTACAGATGCCTAGCTTGCCTTCTCACAGCCACAGGGAGTGTTCCAAGAAATACAGTTTTCAATCAGTCTCCTTGGACATTCCTTACAATTTCAATTAACTAGCCATGTGTTTTTGCAAATTTGTATTTCAAATATTTAATGTATTCTTGCAATTTGTATGTTCCCCTTGCCCTGCTTCCACTCTAAGCATGCTTTCTTTCTTGAGATCATTCCACTTAGAAAGCATTAGCTCACCAACTTTTGCCTCAGTCTGGTTTCGAAGAATATAGGCTAAAAGAAGATATCATCATAATTGTTTAGCATGTACCTCAAACAATAAAGACATTTTGTGTATAACCAAAATATCATTTTATATGTAGCATGAAAGAATAATAATTCTGTACTATAATTGCATGCATATTGCAATATATTTTCAATATATTTCTTATCTTCTAGTCACTTTGAATCAGAATACGACAAAAAACTCACACGCTGCTTTTGATTATTCTGGGTATTTATGTTTTGTTTTGTTTCATCTAAAACACCATCCTGTGATTTACTATTGAGTTTTGAAAGTATCCCAGCTAATATATTAGTTTCTTCTTTTTCTTTATCTTTTCTTTTTTTTTTTTTTGGTACAAAGGATTGAACCCAGGGGCACTTTACACATTCCCAGCCCTTTTTAAAATTTTACTTAGAGACAGGGTCTTGCTGATTTGCTTAGGGTCTCCCTAAGTTGCTGAGGCTGGGGTTAAACTCACGATCTTCCTGCCTCAGCATCCTGAGACCCTGGGATTTATAGGTGAGAACCACCAGGCCTGGCTTCATGGATTCTTTAACTTGTTCTTCTGTCCACTTTTGAGAAAGGTGAGCTAAATATGCAAGTGATTTCTACAATATTATATTATACTAGATTATACAGATTTAACTTGAAGAAAACAATTCACACACTATCTTGTGTAATATTCCATAAAATATTCTTTCTCTGTCTCAGAACCCTTCACATTTTGCTTTCTGTTATTAGCTTCAGTTTTAGAGAATTGACAGAAATTTTTTATAAGGTCATTATTGCACTGAAATTCTAGTTTTTGTTCATTGGTTTTGTTGCCAAGTTAACAGTGAGAAAGACAGTAAACTTATCCTCTAATAAACTGGCACACAATCTCTAGGAAATAGATTTTACAATTGTGCTTTACTTATTGTAAATACACTTCTATCTTTCTCTTACATTGCGGGGAGTTTTGAAAACTTCCTTATTGATGGATCAGCATGCATTCTCCATTGCAGGTTAAAACTCTTCAACTAATTTACTACCATATATTGAGCTTTCAAAAGGAAAGTTTAAAATATTGTTGATGAAAAGGTGCTCAAATTTGTGTACAAATTTGTGCTTGAGTTCTTTGGCACCAACTTACTCAGTGGCCACACAGAGCTGCAATGGAGTCAAAGGAGGATTTTCCAGCTATACAACATGATGCTAGTTAAAAAACCCGATTGTTCTACTTCAAGAACAAAGAATGAGGGCTGGGTTGTGGCTCAGTGGGTACAGCACTTGCCTAGGATATGTGATTTGGGTTGGATCCTCAGCATCACATTAAAATAAAATAAAATAAAATAAAATAAAGATATTGTGTGGATCTCTAACTAAAAAAAAAAAAAAAGAAGAAAGAATGAATCATTGAATAACGGGAACTCTCAGTAAAATTTTCATTCCTAATTTCAGAGAACTTTTTTGCTTGTCTAAAAATTCTATGACAGGTTCCATTTGTTACATTTTCTATTATATGTATGCCAATTTTCCTAACCATGGATCATTTTGTTTGTTGTTTCTATTACATTCTTTCTAACTATTTAAATAATATTCCCTAATATTTCCAACTTCACATCAAATATTTCAAACTTTTCTTTAATGTCAGTATCAAGAATTCCAGAAACAGATTTTATGTAATTTGTTTAAACCAATGTATTTGTTAATTGTCTATTATGTTATTAAGAGATTTCATTGTTTGCTTAATTCAAACTCACTTCCACCTGATTCAAGCATTTTATCATCTTACTTTCTAGTTTTATTTAATTCATCTTGTTTTTAAGTGTTGTTAAATATTATACTTGTAGAATTTTTTCCTCTTTATTTGCATATTGTCTTTAAACTTTTAAATTTTTAAGTTTAGTTTTGCTTTTGCATTAATTTAACTAATTTATTTATTTAAATTTTGACCAAAGAGTACAAATTCTCAATTATAAAATGAATAAGTACTGGAGACCTAATGTACACTCTGATTACCAAAGTTAATAATAATGTATTATACACTTGAATTTCTAGAGAGTAGAAACAAAGTGTTATCACACAAATACACCAAGTAGCTACATGAGCTTATGGGTATGTTATCAAGAGTGGTAATTCCACTGTGTACACCTATATCAACACATCACATTTTACTGCCTAAAAAATAAAATTTTTATTTCAAAATCATACTTCAATAGAGCTGGAAAAATTTAGCTCTTATATTTCAATATGCCACACATCATTTTTTTCTTTTTCTCAAAATTAAAATGGATGCTTTGCTCAGATCTTTAAATTGCTCTTACTTAATACAAATGTTCCTTCACTTATAATGGAATTACATCCTAATAAACCTATTGTGAGTAAAAACATTGTGAGTAAAAAAGCGTATTTTATCACCTAATCTGCTGAACATCATAATTTAGCACTGTAGTATCTGTGGAGAACCATTTATTTACCCTCATGATTGCTTGGTTTACTGGGAGCCCAGTATGCTGTCACTGGGAAGGTATCATATTGCATATTGCTAGCAGAGGAAAAGATAAAAAGCTCAAACTTCAAAGTTCAATGCTTATTGAAAGCAAATCAAAACTCCTACCCCCATAGTTGAGTAATCATTAAATTAAAGCCTCTTCAGTTGGGGAAGTCTCTGTATGTATATTCCAACCTATATACTGCGGAATGTCACGAAGGAGAATCCTGTCCTCCTCTCTAGGTCACAGTGCAAGGACTGGGTTTTATGAGTTGCATATTGTGCCCCCGTTAGGTAATAAGGCTAACACTATTGAAAAAGTAAGCAGTTGCTGAAAAGTGCTTTTGTAGATTGAAACACGCCCGTTTCTGGAAATGCTCATGTCCATCTCTTAAACCCTATTATTTAAGAACGTGACTGTATTTGGCATTAGGTCTTTAAAAAAGTAATTAAGTTGAAATTAGGACATCAGGGTGGGCTTTAATCCAATATGAGTAGGGACCTTATAGGAATAGTGGATTAGGACATGGGCGTACATACGAGAAAGACAGTGTGAAGACACAAGGACGAGACGGGCCAAGGAGAAAGACTTCAGAAGAAACTGCTGCCACCTCCATCTTGGATTTCTAATATCCAAAATTGAGAGATATCATTTCTTTTATTGTTAAGCTACCAGTCTGTGGTATTTTATTCTGGCATCCCTAGGAAAGTAATACAAGTGTTTTCTGCCTCTTCTTTTGAGATTGTTGAATATTCTATGCATTGTCAACCCACCCATATTGGTTGCATTATCTTCCCAAGAATGTGTACAGCCTTGTGATTTACAAATTCACCTCAATTCACCAAGGAGAAAGGAAAAAGTGATTTTTCCTGGCTCTGCTAAAATGCTCATATCCTGTCATAGAAACATCTGGTACAAAAGATTTTTTAAATCTTTCTTGCTGCCAACTTTTCCATTTTGTATGCTTATGTTCATTTATTTTCAAAACCATTTGTTTTAATTTTCAGAGATTTGTGATTAAATATTGTTGCCTAATGCAGTTCTTTTCAGAGTGTGAAGCTAGCCAGGAATTTTCTGTATTTATTTTATAATTTTAAATTGAAATGAGTTCATTACTTCTTTGCTACTTTGTAATTTGAGTTATTGTTATATTTTAAGCAATCACATGGATTGGGTAAGACATGAAAGTTTGCATATATATATATATATATATATATATAAAATCAATGCTGCTTAAAGTGTGAACAATTTTTCTCAGGTATTCTAGACTTGCTTTCTTTGTCAAAGTATTTCTTAAAATTCAATTTAATTATTAAAGTTAAAGTTCAATTTAATTATTACATATACATTATTATTCTCACTTTAAATAGTAGAAGCAGGGAATATACAGTAAAATTTAAATAGAAATAAACTGCACATGCCATGCACAGTAAAATTTCACTGTATTATTATCTTTACATAAGATTATTGTTTTTGCTAAAATTATTACCAAATATTGGTAAATCTACACTTTTTTGTAATTTCTTATGTGTAGGATATTTTGGAACATCTACCTTCTTTTTCAAATATCTTCAAAGAGAGTAGGCTCATTTTTTTCCTCTCCAGTAAACAGAGATGTTCAAAATCATTTGTCTGACCTTAGAATTACACTTACTCTAGTGGATTTAATAAATGTTTTTCTGTTGTCAATACTGATGACAAAGTTTCTCCCAGTCAAAATCATTTTTTACAGTAAGGGCTGACCTAAGATCCTTTTCCTTTTGCTCCTTCTACCTTCACAACTTATTCAAAGTTACAGGCATCATTTCTCACTTTCAGATGAGAGCAACTCCATGAGGGAAGAGTATATCCTGTTCAGTTTTTTTTTTTTTTTTTCAGTCATTGGTTCTTCAGGTTTCCTGCTTTCCAAGTGTTTGCAATTTAACCAAAATAACATGCCAATCTGGGTGTGGGATTAGCATGGAATCTTTATAAAAGGATCATCAAATACCCCCACAGGCTCTACTTAACCAATAAAAGGGAAAAATCCTCACTACACATGCAGCTTCAGATGGTGTTCAGATGTTGGAGAAACATTCTTGGAAAGAGAATTCCTGAGTTATATGAAAGGGGTGAGTTGTTTTTTTTTTGCATGAGTAGATGCTTTCTTCTTTATTGTTATTTAGAGACAGAGTATTAAGAAATATTTTGCAAAGAAAGCAAGTCTAGAATACCTGAGAAAAATTGTTCACACTTTTAAGCAGCATTGATTTTATATATATATATATATATATATATATATATATATATGCAAACTTTCATGTCTTACCCTATTCATGTGATTGCTTAAAATATAACAATAACTCAAATTACAAGCAAAAAGATCATTTTGTGGATAACTGAACACTGAAAACTTTTACCTGGAAATATTGAAAGAAACAATGGTCTTGATTCTTTGCAGTAATTCTAACTAAAATAAAATGGACAAATATCTGAACAGCAAAAGACATCTTCATTTTTAAATATGTAATAATTTTTTATAAAATAATTATAGTAATATAGAATAGAAAAATGGAAAAATACATGTTTAAATCTTGTTTATGTGTTTTCATAAATTAGAGAGACTTAATTGGTTTACTTGAGAAAATGTTTTCTAAAGAAACACAAAATTCTCACTAAAATGTTTGTACTATCACTGAATGCAGTGGCACATGCCTGTAACCCCAGAGATAGGGAGGCTGAGGCAGGAGACTCTTAAATTCAAGGCCAGTCTCAGAAACTAAGCAAAACTCTGTCTCAAAATAAAAAATAAAAAGGACTGAGTAAGTAGTTCAGTGGTAAAGAAAATCTGGAATCAATCCCTAGTAGACGGCCTCCACAAAAAATAATCATTAATAGGAAACAAGATGGACTTAGAGTAAAGAGTTCAGCTGAAAACATCAAAATATTCTCCACATAAAAATGCAACATAAACTTATCTTGTACCTAAAGATTTCTAGGTGTATAAAGATTTGTGCTATACCTGAACCAGGATGCAACAAAATTCGTTTTAGTATGATAAGAAAAATAAGATAGGATTTCTGTTTTTTCTCCCTGGTGTTCTTCCAGTGAGTTCTTCAGCTTTGACAAATCACCTTGCTTTATCAGTCACAGATTTTTAAACTTTAAAATGGGATTTTTTTTAACCAAATCTTTCAAAAAGCTTTATTTTAATTATGTAATTATTTTCTTTTGCACTTAAGTTTGGTTTACTTGTAACTTTCTGTAACTGTATCATTCTTGTGTGCAATTAAAGTAACTTCATATAATATGATTTCATGAGGATATATACTGCTCCAGATAACAAAGACAATGGAAGAATTTAAGCTAGAGCAATAGAGGGACAAAAAGTTGAAATAACAGAAAGAAGAAGATTTTATGATTGAAATTCTTTTTACTAGGTATCCTCCCAGTGAAAATTTTCTCTTATTAGAAAAGTAAGCCTTCAAAAATTGCAGTTTTATGTGTCCTTGATTAAAAAATAATGCCTATTTATCATAAATTTTAAGTATGGAAAAACAATATAAAAATACACGACATATTTTTATGTATACTTAAAACAAGGCCAGCTTCCATTTGCTTCGTATTTACCATGTGCAAAGGACATTGAATGTTTTCAAATAAAAATGAAAGGAAAATCTTCTGACTTCTTTGTCAATTTACCATTGCCTATATAGAAAAAACTATTAAATAAGAGTTTTTACTTACTTGTAGTAAAATTAACTTTAACCTTGCCATATTAACTATTTTTAAGTGTGTATTTTGGTAGCATGAAGTCCCTTCACATTGTTCTGCAACTGATCTCAGAACATTTGCAAAACTGAAACTGTATTCATTAAAAAGCAGCAAACTCCCTCTCACCCTTAACCACTATTAACTGCCATTCTTTCTGACTCTGTGGACTTGACTATTCTAAGTATGTCACATAAGTGAAGTCATATAGTATTTGCCTTTATGTGACAGTCCTATTTCACTTAGCATAGTTTCTCACAGTTTCTTCCATTGGATAGCTTGCATCATAATTTTCTTCTTTTTTATGCATTTAATTCATTGCATGCTTACACTACATTCTGTTATTCACCTATTGATGAATACTTGTGTACCTTCCAACTTTTGGCTATTTAAAGTAATACTGCTAGGAATATGGATAAAACCCGGCTATCAATCCCTTGAAGTATCTGCTCAAAAGTGGAATTTTTGGGTAATAGGATCATTCCATTTTAAATCTTTTTTAGGAACTTCCAAATTATTATCCATAGTAGCTATACTATTTCACATTCAAGCCAACAATGAACAGATCGCAATTTTTCTACATCATCACCAACACTTGTAATTTTATTTTTTCCCATTTATAAAAAGTAATAGACACCCTAAAAGGTGTAAAACTGAATCTCATTATATTTTTGATTTTCATTTCCCTTATTATTAGAAATGTTGAACATCTGCTCATGTTCATGTTGGCTGTAGTTATCTTTTAAATGTCTATTTGATTATTTTGTACATTTTTAAGTCAGGATTTTGGTTTTGACTATTATTATTTTATTGAGATGTAGCAGTAATTTATATATTCTGAATATTAACCACTTATTAGATGTAGGATTTTCAAATAGTCATGGACTGCATCATGATATTTCCACCCAATGATGGCAACATATACAATGGTGTTCCCATAAAATTCTAATGGAGCAAAAATTTTCTACTGCTTAATATTTGTATCATACATTTCTACATTTAGAAACACAAATAATTACAATTGTTTTACAAGGGTCTACAGTTTTTGCTATGGCAATGCTGTATGAGTTAGACTGAAAACACTAGGCTGTGCAATATACCCTCGTTGTGTAGTTGGTAAGTACGTTCTACAATGCTCACAACTACAAAGGCATCTAACAACATAGTTCTTGGCACAGACACCCGTCATTAAGTTAAACATAACTGTATTTTCTTACATTCTCTGAGCTGCTTTTTCACTCTATTTTTTTCTTTAATATTTGGGATTTTTAATTTTGATATTGTCTTATTTATTTTCTTTAATACATGAAAATTTTTAACTTTGATATTGTCTTATTTATTTTACGTTTTGTGCTTGTGGTGGCATATTCAAGTTATTATTTCTAACTCTAATGATGATATGAAGATTTTTCACACATCTAAGCCTTAAGACCTAAGCTCTTTTGCTTAGGTATCCCATCCATTTTGAGCTGATTTTGTGTAAGAAGTAATTAAGAGTTCAATTTTGGCAATATCCAGTTTCTGCAAATCATTTATGGAAAGACTGACCAATTTGTCCATTGAATATTTGTTGGCACCCTTGTCAAAAATCATTTGACTGTATATGAGAAGGTTTATTTCTGGGCTTTCTCTGCTCTTTCACTGGTTTCTTTTGTTTGTACAATGATGTTTACATTACTGTACTTTGCAGTAATCTATTTTTTATTTATTTTATTTTTTTAATTTTATTTTTTAAAATTTATTTTTATTGTAAACAAATGGGATACATCTTGTTTGTATGTTTGTGCATGAAGTAGAGGCATATCATTTGTGTAATCTTACATTTACATAGAGTAATGGTGATGATTCATTCTGTTGTTTTTTCCTCCCCCACCCCTCCCACAACTCTATTCCCTCTATACAGTCCTTCCTTCCACCATTTTTTACCCCCTCCCACCCAACATTATGTATCATCATCCACTTATCAGCGAGATCATTCGTCCTTTGTTTTTTTGAGATTGGCTTATCTCACTTAACATATCATACTCCAATTTCATCCACTTGTGTGCAAAAGCCAAAATTTTATTATTTTTTATGGCTGAGTAATATTCCATTGCATACATACACCACAATTTCTTTATCCATTCATCAACTGAGGGGCATCTAGGTTGATTCCACAATCTGGCTATTGTGAATTGAGCAATATGAACATTGATGTGGCTGCATCACTACAGTATGCTGATTTTAAGGCCATTGGGTATAGGCCAAGGAGTGGGATAGCTGGGTCAAATGGTGGTTCCATTCCAAGTTTTCTAAGGAATCTCCACACTGCCTTCCAGAGTGGCTGCACTAATTTGCAGCCCTACCAGCAATGTATGAGTGTAACTTTTTCCCCACATCCTCGCCAACACCTGTTGTTGCTAGTATTCTTGATAATCACCATTCTAATTGGGGTGAGATGGAATCTTAGGGTAGTTTTGATTTGCATTTCTCTTATTACTAGAGATGTTGAACATTTTTTCATATATCTATTAATTGCTTGCAGATCTTCTTCTGTGAAGTGTCTGTTCATTTCTTTAGCCCATTTGATGACTGGATTATTTGTATTCTTGGTGTAGAGTTTTTGGAGTTCTTTATAGATTCTGGAAATTAGTGCTCTATCTGAAGTATGAGTGACAAAGATTTTCTCCCACTCTGTAGGTTCTCTCTTCACATTGCTGATAGTATCCTTTGCTGAGAAAAAGCTTTTTAGTTTGAATCTATCCCAGTTATTGATTCTTGCTTTTATTTCTTGTCCTATGGGAGTCCTGTTAGGGAAGTCTGATCCTAAGGTGACATGTTGAAGATTTGAAACTAACTTTTCTTCTATAAGATGCAGGGTCTCTCGTCAGATTTCAAGGTCCTTGATTCATTTTGAGTTGATTTTTGTGCAGGGTGAGAGATAGGGGTTTAGTTTCATTCTGTTGCTTATGGATTTCCAGTTTTCCCAGCACCATTTGTTGAAGAGGCTATCTTTTTTCCCTTGCATGCTTTTGTCACCTTTTTCTAGTATGAGAAAACTGCATTTATTTCAGTTTGTGTTTGTGTTCTCTATTCTGTACCATTGATCTACCTGTCTATTTTGGAACCAATACCACACCATTTTTGTTACTATTGCTTTGTGGTAGAGTTGAAGTTCTGGTATTGTAATATCCCTGCTTCACTCTTCCTGCTAAGGATTGCTTTAGCTATACAGGGTCTCTTATTCTTCCAGATGAATTTCATGATTGCTTGCTCTATTTCTGTGAGGTACGTCATGGGAATTTTAATTGGAATTGCAATGTATCTGTATAGCACTTTTGGTAGTACGGCCATTTTGACAATATTAATTCTGTCCATCCAAGAACATAGGAGATCTTTTCATCTTCTAAGGTTTTCTATAATTTCTTTCTTTAGTGCTCTGTGGTTCTCACTGTAGAGGTCTTTCACCTGTTTTGTTAGATTGATTCCCAAGTATTTTATTTTTTTCGAGGCTATTGTGAATGGGGTAGTTTTCCTGACTTCTCTTTATGAAGATTCATCACTTACGTATAAAAATGCATTGGATTTATGAGCATTGATCTTGTAACCTGCTACTTTACTGAATTCACTTATGAGTTCTAAAAGTTTTCTGGTGGAATTTCCAGGTTCTTCTAAATATATAATCATGTCATCAGCGAACAGGGATAGTTTGAGTTCTTCTTTTCCTATTCATATCCCTTTAATTTCTTTGGTCTGTCTAATTGCTCTGGTTAGAGTCGCAAGGACAATGTTGAATAGGAGTGGTGAAAGAGGGCATCCCTGCCTTGTTCCAGTTTTTAGGGGGAATGCTTTCAGTTTTTCACCATTTAGAATGATATTGGTCATGGGCTTAGCATAGATTGACTTTAAAATGTTAAGGAATGTTCCCACTATCCCTATTTTTTTTAGTGTTTTGAGCATGAAGGGATACTCTATTTTATCAAATGCTTTTTCTACATCTATCGAAATAATCATGTGATTCTTAACTTTAAGTCTCTTGATATGGTGAATGACATTCATTGATTTCCAGATGTTGATCCAACCTTGCATCCCTGGGATGAAACCCACTTGATCATGGTGCACTATTTTTTTAATATATTTTTGTATGCGATTTGCTAAAATTTTGTTGAGAATTTTTGCATCCAATGTTCATTAAGGATATTGGTCTAAAATTTTCTTTCCTTGATGTGTGTCTGTCTGGTTTAGGTATCAGAGTGATATTGGCTTCATAGAAAGAGTTTGGAAGGGTTCCCTCCTGTTCTATTTCATGGAATACTTTGAGAAGTATTGGAATGAGCTCTTCTTTAAAGGTTTTGTAGAACTCTGCTGAGAACACATCTGGTCTGGAACTTTTCTTTGTTGGTAGGCTTTTGATGACTTCTTCTATTTCATTACTTGAAATTGATCTATTTAAATTGTGTATGTCCTCCTGGTAAAGTTTAGGCAATTCATATGTCTCTAGAAACCTGTTGATGTCTTTGAGATTTTCTATTTTGTTGGAGTATAGATTTTCAAAATAGCTTCTAATTATGATTTGTATTTCAATCGTGTCTGTCATGATATTTCCTTGTTCATTCGAATTTTAGTAATTTGAGTTCTCTCTCTCCTTCTCTTTGTTAGTGTGGCTAAAGCTTTGTCAATTTTGTTTATTTTTTCAAAGAACCTACTATTTATTTTGTCAACTTTTTCTATTGTTTCTTTATTCAATTTCATTGATCTCAACTCTGATTTTAACCATTTCCTGTCTTCTACTACTTTTGGTGTTGTTCTGTTATTTTTCTAGGGCTTTGAGCTATAGTGCTAGGTCATGTATTTGTTGATTTTTTCTTCTTTTATTGAATGCACTCCATGAAATAAATTTTCCTCTAAGAACTGCTTTCATACTGTCCCAGAGATTTTGATATGATATATCTTTGTTCTCATTTACCTCTAAATTTTTTTTAATTTCTCCCCTGATATCTTCTGTTATCCATTCGTCATTTAATAGCATATTATTTAGTCTCCAGTTGTTGGAGTAGTTTCTGTTTTTTACTCTGTCATTTATTTCTAATTTTAATCCATTGTGTGATAGAATACAAGGTAGTATCTCTATCTTCTTATATTTGCTGACATACAATTACATGTATATGTAGGTTTGTGGCATAATATATGGTCTATTTTAGAGAAGGATCCATATGCTACTGAGAAGAAAGTGTATTCGCTCTTTTTTGGATGGTATATTCTATAAATATCTGTTAAGTCTAAATTATTGATTGTGTTTTTGAGATCTATGGTTTCTTTGTTCAATTTTTGCTTGGAATATCTCTCCAGTGGGGAAAGAGGTGTGGTAAAGTCACCTAGTATTATTGTGTTGTGGTCTATTTTATTTCTGGAATTGAGAAGGATTTGTTTGATGTACATGGATGAGCCACTGTTTGGGGCATAGATATTTATGATTGTTATGTCTTGCTGATTTATGCTTCCCTTAAGCAGTATGAAATGTCCTTCTTTATGCCTTCTGACTAACTTTGGCTTGAAGTCCACCTTATCTGCTATGAGAATGGATACTCCTACTTTTTTGCTGTGTCCATGTGCATGGTATGTTTTTTCCCACCCTTTCACCTTTAGTCTGTGGGTATCTCTTTCTATGAGATGAGTCTCTTGCAGGCAGCATATTGTTGGATTTTTCTTTTTAATCCAATCTGCCAGTCTATGTCTTTTGATTGATGAGTTCAGGCCATTAACATTCAGGGTTATTATTGTGATATGATTTGTATTCCCAGTCATTTGACTCATTTTTGTTTTTTGACATGATTTGGTTTCTCCTTTATTTGGCTATTCCTTTAGGCTAGTTCCTCCTGTTGCTGATTTGCATCATTGTTTTTCATCTCTTCCTCATGGAATATTTTGCTGAGAATGTTCTGTAATGCCAGCTTTCTTTTTGTAAATTCTTTTAGCTTTTGTTTATCATGGAAGGGTTTTATTTCATTGTCAAATCTGAAGGTAAGTTTTGCTGGGTATAAGATTCTTGGTTGGCATCCATTTTCTTTCAGGGCTTGAAAAATGTTTCAGGCCCTTCTATCTTTTAGGGTCTGGGTTGAAAAATCTGCTGATATCTATATTGGTTTCCCCCTGAATGTAATTTGATACTTTTCTCTCACAGCCTTTAAAATTCTAACTTTATTTTGTATGTTAGTTATTTTCATTATAATGTGCCTTGGTGTGGGACTGTTGTAATTTTGTTTTTGGAGTTCTATAAGCCTCTTGGACTTGATTTTCCATTTCATTCTTCAGATTTGGGAAATTTTCTGATATTATTTCATTGAATAGATTGTGCATTCCTTTGTTTTTTTTCTCTGTTCCTTCCTCAATCCCAATTATTCTTAAATTTGGCCTTTTCATTATCATTAGATTCTGTTCATTATTTCTAACCATCTTCTCTCTTTGGTCAACTTTTTTTTTTAAGATTAAATATTTTTTCTTCAATGTCAGACGTTCTGTCTTCCAGGTGTTGTATCCTATTGGTTATGCTTTCTATTGAGTTTTTAATTTGGTTTATTGGTTCCTTCATTTCAAGGATTTCTGTTTGTTTGTTTTATTCAGTATCTATAACTCTTTATGAAATGATCTTTTGCTTCCTCTATTTGCTCTTTTAACTGTTGATTGGTGTGATCATTCAAAGCCTGCATTTGCTCTTTCATCTCATCCTTTGCTTCTCTGATCGTTTTAATTATGTACATTCTGAACTCCCTTTCTGACATTTCTTCTGCCATGCTGTCATTGGAATTTATTGATGTAGGTTTGTTTGGGACATTTTCTTCCCATTTTTTCTCATATCGGTCAGGTATCAGTGGAACTCTGAGATATTGCAGATTTCCTCTATTGACTTATAGTGTCCCTGTAGATTTCCAATATATCACCTCAATATCTTCAGTAGCCTGAAGGTTTGGAGGAACTTGATAATGCAGTGCTCTACAAGAAAGTTTCCCTTCAAGGGGTGGTGGGTTCTGGTGGGATATATTCCCTGCTACTGGGCAGAGACGCCTCCACTGGTTGACCAATGGTCAGCCAAAGGGGAACTAGACTGGGCTGGGGCATGGTGGTCTGGGCCTGTGTCTCTGGTTCTACTGCCCTGGTGGGAAATCTTTGCCCAGCATCAAGACTCATCCAGTGGGGAAGTTTCACAGATCAGCTCCCCTCCTAGAAGTTCCCTTCAGTCCAGAACTACCGCCTGGCCTGGTTAGCCCTCCTCTGCAAATATCCAGTGGTCCGGACCTACCTCCTGAACCAGGGAGCCTCGCGCTACACCCAAGCATCTCCCTGGAGGGCCCCTCCTCCAAGAAGCTGCCTGGGGTCATGGAACTGTCCCTCAGTGCTGAAGCATCTTGCTGGGTGACCCTCCTCTACAATGCTCCCGGTTGTCTGACTCTGCTGCTCCAGCAGGAGGGGGTCTCATTGGGTAACTCTACTTCACAAAGTTCCCTGTTTTCTGGGACTACCTCCCTGTCCAGGTCGCCTCCCCAATGGGAGAGACGCATCCGGTGGCCCTGAGTTGGTTCCTAGTCTCTCAATACCTCCTCTTCTTGAATCCTGAGTCCTGGAGTGATATCAAAAGCAGTCACCCACTAGTCTGCCATCTTGAAGCTCCTGATGTAATCTAAATCAACTTTTTTTCTTTCTTATCAAGATTGTTTTAGCTATTTGAAAGTCTCTATGAAATTTCTGTTGAATTTTTCTATTTTGAAAAAAAAAGTCATTGGAGTTCTGTTTAAACTAAATTGAATTAAATCTATACATTGATTAGGGTGGTTTTGACATCTTAACAATATTTAGTATTCCAATCCAGGAAACTGGATTCCCATTACTTTAGGTCCCTCAGAATTTCTTTTGACATTTCTTTTGGTTGTTTTTCCTTTTTTTTTTTTTTTTTTTTTTTTTTTTTGTTGTTGTTTTCATTTTACAGTAAAATGTAAGTTTACTGGAATGTTCTAGTTATAGCTGAAGGCAGAAACATTTACAACATTTAGCTTCTGTCACACTGATAAACATGTGGAAACTGTTTCAAAGCAACTGTAATATGTAAAGAATGATATTCTTGGAAATGTTGATGGAATGGTTGTGCATCTCTTAGCATAATGCTTTGATATTCAGGATTCCTGACCCCTGCCTGACCCCATTCCATGCAATAATGCAAGTCCTTGTGCCACTAAAACAGTAGTATGAAATATTATCATCAGTGTTTTACTACGTACACAAATAACGAACTGGCCAGTATCTAGTTTCAAATTAGACCCTTGGAACATGAAAACATAGAATTATCTTTGCTATGAACATAATTATTCCAAGCACATCTTGTTAAAAGGGAAGAAGTTAATTGGATATTCTCGATGCTCCAATTTGAAGTGACACTTGCCCCTTAACCTCTTGAAAAACAACTTTTGAAAATTATATACATCTATTTCATTTGTTATACTGCAATAATTTTATCATCATTGTTGTTGTTATTACTATTATCCCAGATCTTGTTTAACAAAGTTGTCGATCATCAAACCATGTATTCTATTTCACAACTATAAGAATTTGCATCCACACCACATTTACCTTCAAAATTTTTTGGTTCTCCCCAGTAACAACAACAACAACAACAACAAAAGACAAAAAACAAAAAAAAACACAACTTTCCTGTTCTTCCACTCTTCCCTGAGAGGACATTAAAAAAAAAAAAAAATTTTTTTTTTCTGTTCTATTGCTAAAAGCAATTGCCTTATCTGATAAACTTTCTGATTTGTTCTGTAATTTAGTTTCTTCCACTTTTAACTACCTTTGTTATATTTTTTTCACATGACATCAATAACATTATCCACTTGATTCTGAACATGCTTAATTTTGTCATTTCTAGGTCCAAATCTGGGTCCAGATTGTTACCTTAGAAAAAGTCTTCTTTATCTGAACTATCTTCCAAAAGATTTCTCTTTTCACTTTTCACAGAACCAATGACATCATCATCATTTAGGTGGCTCTTGAACTTGGGAAGCATATTTTACTCACAAGGTACTCATCTATTTCCCAGCAGAAGAGATTATTCACTACTTACAAGCTGCCCAGGAGCTTCTGAGTGCTCCCAGCAGCTTACCAGGAAGACTGGAAGGACCAAGAGGTAGGAGCCAGAAGGGAAGGGGAGAAGGCTATGCCCTGGGGCCTCAACAATATTTTACATGTTTCAGTATATAAGTCTCTTTGCCTCCTTGGTTATATTTAATTTTAAGTATTTCATTTTAATCCTATTTTAAATAGAATTCTTTTTAAAAAATTTTTGGACTATTCATTGTTAGTGTATATAAATGGAATTGATTTTGCTTATTGATATGTATCCTACAGATTGCCAAATTCATTATTAGTTCTAACATTTTTATTTTTATTTTTGTGGAATTTTTAGGTTTTATTTTATTTTATTAACATATAGTGCCATGTTTCCTACAGATACTTTTACTTTTCTTTCTTTACATTTTAGATACAGTTCATCACTTTTTCTTCCCTAATTGCTCCAGTTGGGATGAACAGTACCGTGTTAAATAGAAGTGGCAAAGGTGGGCATTTTTGCCTTCTTGGTGATCTCAGAGGAAAAGCTTTCTGACCTTATATCATTGAGTATGATGTTGACTAGTTCACATATGACTGTTATTATGTTGGGGTAGTTTCCTTCCAATCCTGGTTTATTGAGTGTTATCCTTTCAAATAAAAAGGTATTGAATTTTGTCAATTAATTTTGCTATATCAATTGAAATGGTCATGTGGTATATTGTATTGATTAACCCTATGTGTTAGAATCTTCTGGCTTGCCACTTGTTCATAGTGTGAAGTCCTGTTAACAGGCTGTTGAATTCTGTTTTCTTATATTGCGTTGAGGATCTTTGCACCAATATTCGTCAAGGATGTTGGTGTATAGTTTTCTTTTGGTGTTTTTGTCTGTGATATGAAGGTATTGATGACCTCATGGAATTAGTTTGGAAGTGTTTTCCTCTCTTCAATTTCTTGAAAAAGTTGAAGAAGGGTTGGTAGTTATTTTTTAAATGATTGGTAGAATTCACCAATGAAGTAATCTGGTCCCAGGATGTTTTTGGTTGTGAAGTTTTTGATGAACAATTCATTCTTCTTTCTTGCTAACAGTCTGTTCAGATTTTCAGTTTTTTCATGATTCAATCTTTTTAGGAAGTGTGTTGCAGGACTTTATTTCATCTCATTTGTCCAATTTGTTGGCATAAAATGGTTTGCGGTAGTCTTTTTAATCCCTTTTTGTTTCTGTAAAATCATTTGCAATGTTCTTTCTTTCATTTCTGAGTATAGTTTTTTGAGTCTTAGTTCTTTTTCTAAATCAATATAGTAAAAGTTTTGCCAACTTTACTGATCCTTTGAAGAAGAAACTCTTGATTTCATTAAGTTTTAGTCCCACACGTCATATACACTGGGTCTTGCTCACTCTCAAGTTAAAAACTAAACTAGGAAACACACATACAATTTCATCCTTCCAAGGAACATCCCCTACCTCCTCCAGAACTTGCTTGTTTCTGGTTGTTCTGCAGTGCCTTCAGGGGGCAGGCAGTGTGTCTCTCTTCCTTCCTTCCTTTCTTCCTTCCTTCCTTCCTTCCTTCCTTCCTTTCCCCCTTCCTTCCTTCTTCTTTCCTTCCATCTTCCTTCCTTCCTTCCCTTCTTCCTTCCTTCCTTCCTTCCTTTCTTTCTTTCTTTCTTTCTTTCTTTCTTTCTTTCTTTCTTTCTTTCTTTCTTTCTTTCTCTATCAGTGAAGAGAGAGATCTCTCTAGATACATCTAGATATATATGAATATATATCTAGACTGATAGATTATATAGAGAGATACAGAGATATAAATCTATAAATCTCTATATTCATGTATTTGTCTAGAAATTTTAGATTTTAGTCGTAGATGGGAGAATCGCTTCAATAGAATACATTCAGGCATTATGAGAAGGGGTAATTCATTTTCAATCAGTTTTTTTTTCTGAGTTTTTTTTTCTAATTAGACTTGTTAAAAATAACTTCATTAGGGGAAGAAAATGCTTTGTCTAGATTTCATATATTTCAGGCTTCTAAATTATTGTACTTTGTAATAAAATAATTACTTTTGTAGCTTTTGAATATTTTGAACTAGTGATTAATATCAATAAAGTCATTCAGAATGTGGTCATTTTACAGGCAAAATGACTTTTAAAATTTGATTCTTCAGCTCTAAAATAGCCCAAGAAAATCTCTGGTTAAATTAGTGGCTAATTATCAAATGTAAGTATCTTTTTTCAGGAACTGTTATCAAGAATTAGAGAAGACTACAGAATACAAGAAACCAATGTAATAGGAGCATTAGGCTTAACATGTTATAATTTTTGCAAGCAATTTAGGAGTAAAGACTAATTTCATGAGAGTTTTTGTATTATATGACAGCTGCTTTGAAACATCTGTGACTAGAACATAAGTTAAAAAAAAAAACTGAGACCATTCTTAGGTGGAAATCATGAACTTGTTGAGTAAATTCTGGAACAGTAAAAGGGTTAAACTTTTAATCAGACTAGTTATTTGCTTCTTCCGTACACTTAAATTATTTTTATGGTTTCACTTTGCCTATTTATCTGACTTACACTTATGATATTTACCTAGTGTGTTTTGACTTGTATACTGGAATAGACTTTCCAAGTGGTATACAGAGCAAAGTGATATCAATTCATTCAAATTTTCTTCTTTAGTTCACACTAGATCTATCTTTAGATATTTATCTATGCAATTTAATTATTGAGAAATTTTGCTAAATTTTACTAATAAAGGAGAAAGGTATCTGCTAAAAAGTGTACTGAATGCTAGACAATGTAGTATCTTTTTAAAGAACTTGTTCATTAAATATTTAAATAAATTACAATGCTTAAGAAACACTGGTACCTTGTCTTAGTCATAGTTAATAGTTAACAGAGAGATTCTGGGGTTAAATGAAGACTAATGTTCAAATAAATGAAGTGTAATTGGCAACAATTTTTCATTCCGTGAATTCTTTCCACAGCAATTTCAGATACTGAAATGTGATAATTTGGTCTTACAGTGTTCAAGGTTTTCTTTTAATGCCTGTGAAAATCACTAGTCTGACTTATAATAAAGTCCTACAAACATTTTAGTATGAGCTATATATCACTGCACAAGGCTCGTCTACCTGAATGACCTTCTTTGTATGATACTTTTATTTTGTTCTAAGTATAATAAAAAATTCCATGCTAAACTACTTAAATAAGATTTTATTAGTTCAATGATATTTTAATTTTGTAAATTCACTTAAAAGGCTAAAAATATTTTAGAAGCAAAGCAAAATATCACAAGTACTGTGATTTCTATTAAGAAGGGAGAAATGATTGAAATGAAAATATGATAATTAGTCTGATCTGGCATTTTCTCCCATAGGCTGGTAAGAACACTAAATAAACTTCTGATGAAGTGTTGTTGTTTAGAATATAATTAATAACAAATAATACTGCTATCTATATCAATACATCATGCTAACTGGTAGAGTTTTGGGAAATGGAAAACAAACAATCTCTTAAAAGCAAACATAGTTTTAATGAGACATATTGAATAGGGCATTCAAATCTTTCTATTATATCTAATCCAACTCTACCTGGGTTAAGTGACCTGAGCATAATTGATGAAAACATGTTGTAGTAAATCTTGACATAATTTGGAAAATATTTTGCTGAATTTTTCACTCAAATAGACTTTATGTGTATTAGTAACAATCTAAAAAATAGGTGTTGTTCTGAGCCCTCTGAGAAACAGATTTTGAGGTAAAGATAAATGTGCTATACATTTTGGGGGTAAATGCATATGAAAGAAAGTGATGATGAGGTAGTTGAGGGGAGAGCTGTCAGATAGCCCAGGGTGAAGGAAAGAGAAGGAAGTAAGCAAGATTACGTGGGAGCATCATATGCTTTCATGCAGAACTCAGAAATGTTCTGCTAGATGTTGATCAAATTTATCCATCATAGGATTGTTATGCTTTCCATGAATGGACCTCTCCCAGTATCTCTACACCATTCAGTCCTTGACTGAGAGGAGTTCTGAGGAGAGTGACATTGGGGAAAATATAGCAATGGATTTAAAAGTGCCCCAGCTGAAGAACTCAGTCAATTAACTATTCTCCCTGTAGTAGATCTGAGAAGCAACTCCACAGCAAAAATTTTAAACTATGACTTAAAATCCATACACTGGTCCATTTAGTAGTGAATAAAAATAATGAGGCAAACACACATGTATTGTTAACAAATAAAACATCATCCTTATTAATAAGACATGGGAAAGAATTTAGAATATAGTTTCATTGGTACAAAAGGAACACAACTTCATAATTTTCTATGTATCTGCTTGCATAGACATAAATGGTTTCTGAAAGGACATATATGAGGTAGTCAACACTGGTTATGTCTGTGGAAATGCAATTGTAAGGAATGAGACTTTCAGGGTTTTAAAAATATATTTGTATATCGTTAATTTTTATCATAAATTTGCCGTAATTAAGATGAACACCACAAACAACTTCCCTTCCTGGAAAACCATATGATAGCAGAAACTTCCCTACTTGAAATTTCTAAGAAACAATTTTCTAGTTTTCAGTTTTATTAATGGATAAATGTAATTAAAATGATTATTCTCTGTATCTGTTCCCTCACTCATCAAAGCACAAGCTTCTGCTGTGTGATCACTTAAGTTTAAAAAGGTCAAAGTTTTGAAATTTTTTTGTATTATCTCCTAATGTAGATTCTACACAATTCTAATTATAGAAAAATAATCTGTTTCATTTTATAATTTAAAATTCATCAAAGACTTTCTCTGAAGATGAAACAAAGATCTTTTTTAGCACATAGGTAATGTATGACTAATAAAACTTGCTAAACAAAACAAAACAAAAGTCCACCTCTGAACTTTAGACAGAAAATAAAAAGTCTGAAGGCAGGCCTGCAATTTCCACTGTTCCTAGGAAGACCACCCCACACTCAACCACACATATTCTAATGCTCTGTGTCCAACACTAATGCTCTCCCCCTCACCACAACAAGCTGCCTGGGAAATATGGTCCCAATAGGAAAACCTCAGTTAGAATAAATTATTTTTATTTTTGTAATTAATAATAAGAAACAATTTTGTATAAAGCCATACTAACTATTCTTATTTTCTTATTTAAAACTGTTTTCGTTAGGCAATTTTCAATGTTACATGAAACAAAATCAAAACAAAGCTGTAAAAATATAAATGAATTTAGTTATAGAGCTAATTGACTTTGATTCAGGATTCCGGAATTGAGAAGCCTTCTGTTGTAAAATATAGAATGAGAGATCCTAGTAATAGCAAAACCTGTGTTTTTCAAGGTGAGATCAAAGAAATAGAAGAGTAGAAAAAAAATTGGTGAATATAAATTTAATTCAGGTTGCTTTTCGTAAAAGTTAGAGCATCAGGTCATTCTTTATTAGACTGTCTCAGGTAAATGGGAATCTTTGATTTCACTAAAAACAGATCTATATGCATCCTTAAAGTTGCAGGTGGTTATGCAGCATTCAACATGATTAAATCCATGCTGTCTTGGACTGGTCAGTTATGGCCTAGTGCAGGAGTTCAGTATAAAACATATTTTTTTGTTCAGTAACTCCAAAGACTTACTCAAAATTTCTATGGTGAACTCTTGACTATATATCCAAATGTGATTGTTGATATAAAGTAGCCTCTGCTCCTTTGATATATATAATATATACACACATTCCAAAGAGGGCAGTGTTCCCCTCTAGTTGAACAGTTTTGAGGTGTCATGTCATTATTGCTTCATTATTATTGTCACTCTCAATACCATTGTTATGCTTTGGCCACTACTGGGCTAAGGTCTTGCTGTTGGGAATCCTGAATGACAGTAACCAGAAATAGCAACAATTAATCAGGGGTAGAAACACAGTGTGTCTGCCCTGCAGATCAGAAATGTAACATTAAGTGGCTTGGAGGTTTTCTGTCACCTTAACTGACAATGTTCACAAATCCTCATGCTCAGTTACCCTTTCCCATACATTCTGAACATCTTTGGGCCAAATCCAACTAAATATCTACCTTGTTCTACTTCTTACTATAGAACTGTCTATCATGGAGCCACACCTCTGATCTAACCCAGAAGAGTAATTCTGTAATGCTTTCCTCTTCAGGTCTCCAGCAGAGTTTGTGTTCTCACTTGCTTCTTAAGTCCACATCTGAGTGGTTTAGGAAAGGTAGCTCAGGAGTTGGAAGTAAAAACGAAACAGATTTGTTCACATTTCCAATTTCTTATAATCCTTTGTAATCATATTTATTACTTTATATTTTATACATTATTTATATCTTTTTTACTTTTACTTTTATTTTGTCTTTTTTGGATACTTTGAGTACTTATTCCTTTTATCCCCTTCTCTCTCTCTCTCTCTCTCTCTCTCTCTCTCTCTCTCTCTCTCTATATATATATATATATAGTATAGGGGATTGAACTCAGAGGAACTTTACCATTGAGTTATATCTCCAGCACTTTTTGATTTTAATTATTTTTTATTTTTACAGACTGCATTTTGATTCATTGTACACAAATGGGGTACAATTTTTGTTACTGTGGTTGTACATGATGTAGACTCACACCATTCATGTAATCATACATGTACATAGGGTAATGATGTCTGTCTCATTCCACCATCTTTCATACCCCAGCCCCTCTCTCCTCTCATTTCCCTCTATGTAATCCAAAGTTCCTCCATTCTTCTCTTACTCCCCACCCTCCCACCCCCATTAGGTATCATCATTCACTTATCAGAGAAAATATTCTGCCTTTGGATTTTGGGGATTGGCTTATTTTGAGACAGGGTCTTACTAAGTTACTTAGGGTCTCTCTGAGTGGCTGAGGCTGGCCTCAAACTTGTGATCCTCATGCCTCAGCATCACAATTTGCTGAGATTACAACTATGCACCATGATGCCAGCTCTTGCTTTCTCAAACATTTTGACTGTTTTCGATTCAATTATTTTTTCAAGTTTTATGAGATATTATGGGACATATCCCAGTCCTACTCGTTTATTAAACTTTACTATGTTCCCTGAAAATAGCAAAGATACTCTTGGTGTGTAAAATGCTTCTAGCTGTGGCAAGTCTCCGACAGATTCCATTGAAGGCAGCAAGAAGAACTCTGACCTGAACTCACCCAAAAGTCACCACTTTCTTTATCGCCTTTCTTCTTGCCATGCAGAGTTTAAAATGCTTTAGAATAAATCCATTTTAATAATAATTCATATTTTTATATTTCTCCTACCAATCACAGTAATAAAGCCCAAACTTCTTTCCATTTCTCTCATTCTTTTCCCCAATCAAAAAACTTCAGATCAGTCAACTATGCTTGTGTTGCATAGAGTTGATATCCAGTTTAGAAAAATATTTTCTCCTTTGAAAATAATGAACTTCCTTTCAGCCTATTTGGAAAGGTAATAATTGAGTCGATTTCCTAAAGAATGCCTGTTATACTTTGCAATGAACTTCTCAGTTTCAACTCACAGATATTTCCCATGCAGTGTACATTTTTCCATAGTTTGCTTTCCTCCTTTCAAATTGAATCATTGCTGCTCATATTT
This sequence comes from Sciurus carolinensis, assembly GCF_902686445.1. Classification (NCBI taxonomy): domain Eukaryota; kingdom Metazoa; phylum Chordata; class Mammalia; order Rodentia; family Sciuridae; genus Sciurus; species Sciurus carolinensis. The sequence goes on along the minus strand of NC_062218.1, from coordinate 89,187,424 downwards.
TAGAAAACCAAGGTGACCTAATAGTTTGGATTGTTTGTTTTATTTTGTTTCGTTTTAATTCCTAACCTTAGTTCCAGGAAAATTTTTTCCCTTTAGATTTCCTATTTTCTTCAATTATCAAGATGGCATATTGGTATCATGTAGAGAAATTATAATTTTAGTACCATTTCTTCTGAATTTTAAGCTTTAAGGTTATTGAGATGGTTTTGAAGAAAAATCACCTTTGCTCTTTCATTTACTATGTGCTTATTTATGTCCTCATTTTTGTCCTTTTCCATTATATTATAGTTTAAACAAAACTATAAATAAATTCAATAAAAATTAAATCAGGAATACCTACCAGGTACACATCAAATAAACACTTCAAATAAAAACTTAAGTAAAATATAATTTAAGTTCTTAGGATAAGTTCATCCATAAGGAAGAAAGATGTGAATGTGATAAAACCACACAATAACTGCTATAACTGCTGCATTTGCCACCATCAGAGAGAAGACTGAGAGAGATATCCTGAATCTGTCTTCAGTAGACAGGGAAATCATCATAGAGAATGAATTATTTTGATATATATTTAAGAATGAGTAGCACAGAGCCTGATAAAGATGTAAACTAAAAAAGGAGATATCTGTAAATGTGAAACTGCTTTAGAGTACTGATGACCCCCTACAAACCCTATTATGTAAAAGAAGCAAAAGCAGAAAAAGAAAAAAAAACTGAAAAATTGAGTGTACATTTATGAAATGCTTGTCTTCCTAAGCCTCTGAGGAAGTAAGTTTCAGTTAATGGGTAGGGCATGAATATAAATGTTGAAATCAAGACAGATTGACTGGATCTCTCAGGAATTTGAAAATTTTAATATTTGAAAGTCATATACCTCATATTCTAGCATCTTATTTCATTTTTTGAACTCCTTTGACGATATTACACTTAGTTTAAAGAATTGTTTAAATATACAGAATACTCTTTCCACTAATCTAAGGATAATTAAATTCGAGTAGATAAAATAATATATTTGGATCAGTTTTTAAATTTTATTTGTATGCTCCAGTTTCAATCATAATTATCATTTATATCCTTAAAAAATATCCTTGGTATGTGTTTTAATGTGTAGAATAACATCTCTGAATGCCTAAAATGTGAAGCACCCTTGAAGTAAGTCCATTGCAACTTGTTGATTTTGGTTGCAAATAGACCATCTTACTGGTGGCTTAATAATTGAAGTCCTTCACTGAGATAATAGCCAAGTTCTGAATAGCACTTATGTCAGAACAAAAGTTTCATTAATGAACCAGAAATTCAACTATGCAAATTTAACTTTCTTTGCTGTCCTTATGACATCTATTATGTTTACTGAACACAAGTATCTTCTACATGTGCATCATTACTTGACAAATCAGCATAGATGTTGTGATTGTGTCAGTAATATGAGTAATTTGTCCCCTATCCCTGGTATAACTATCCTCTGGGTATGTGGTGATGGATGGATGTGGCAAAGAAGAGAGGCCCATCTTAAAACTTTGCACTTTGATATCCTGAGAAAGCTGTCTGTCATGCATACTTATGTCTGTTTTTGATCAGAAGGGGCTTTACTTTTCTCTTTTCTGATTTCTGCCTTGACTACCATTTCCTGCACATGAGGCATAGACATGAAAGTCTTAAAAGAAGCTCTTTACCTAAAGTCTTTGATAATTATATCAAGACCAGATGGGAGAAAAACAGTTGAAAGAAAGACATGCAGTCTTACATGTAGATTCACAGTCATGCACCCAAAAGGCATTATTTTTGCTAGTTTAGCAAACCTAGCTCTTTAATGTCTTATGAAAATTTGGAACGTATGGAGAAATTACCAAGATTTCCTATATGTTCTTATATGATGTTGCTTCTCACTTATATCACCTGCTTCTGACATTGAATTGTCTTTATTTTTCTAAAGGCAAATCTAAAGCTTTTTCTATTTTTGAATTATATTTTAAGCTCTTCTTCAATTAATTTGACGCTTAACAATATTATCACTTTAGTATCCTCAATACCCCACAGACAATTGGCAGAATTTGGGACATAAGTAACTGCAAGGTTGTTGCCCTTTTCTGTGTCATACAAGCAGCTGACTTTTACAACATTTATATCCCCTGTACTTTTTAATAGCACAATGCAACAATAATGATCTAAGTCCTTTTGGATCATAGTCTTATTATGGTTTTAGTTTTTTGATTCCTCCACATATTAAAAAATAATATTAGGAACAGCATAAATTTTCTACTGAAACTTTTGTTTTAGCTTTGTTTTTTGTTTGAGAATTAACCCAAATAATGACACTAAAAATAAATGTGTTGCCTGATATTACAGTTCAGTTTTTTATCTGCATTTGATGTGTGATAGCTCTGAGAGCTGCATTCCTTAACATCTAGCATCTATAACTTTGTCTCAATCGTTTTATGAATATTTTTATTTTTAAAATTATTTTCAGTTGTAGATGGACACATTATGTTTATTTTATTTATTTGGGTTTTTTGTTGTTGTTGTTGTTTTTATGTGGTACTGAGGATCAAACCAGTGCCTCACACATGCTAGGCAAGTGCTCTACCACTGAACCACAACCCCAGATTTTACTATTTATTTTTTTTTCTAATTCATTCCAGTTTGTATCTGGAAAGCTCTCTATGGGTCAAGCATATTTTTATACTTTCTATGGCCTCCACATCCCTGCTGTTGGATTTCATTTGCAGCATATCATTCTGGTCTTTTATTTTTTTAAATATGATCCTTTCTTGATTCTGGTAATTTTTACCTTATTGATTACTATTTGGAAAAAAATCTGTAACTTAGATCCACTATATCTCTGTCTCTTCTCTAATAAGGAAGAAAGGATCCATTATTATACAAGTCTTACTCAGTTGAACAAGTGTTATTTTTCATGAGCATTTTTTTCTAGTCATCTTTCAACATGGTTATTAGTATAATAAACACATAATTAAAAAGCTCCATATTCACTTTAAGAATGGATATAGTTTCATTTACCAATATGTATATAATTTATGATGTAAATCTTAAGACATTTCTGAGTACATATTTCCTTCTTAAATTCAATAGAACCATTTATTTCAAATTTAACCCCTATCTCTCAACCTGCACAAAACTCAACTCGAAGTGGATCTAAGACCTAGGCATTAGACCAGAGACCCTGGGCCTACTAGAAGAAAATGGAGAAACAGTTGACCTACTAGAAGATGATGTAGACCCAGCTATTCATCATTTTACCTTAGGAACTTACGTTCTTAACAAGACCTCTAAAGCCCAAGAAGTACAATCAAGAATTGATAATGGGATGATATCAAACTAAATAGTTTCTTCACAGAAACCAAGACTGTGAAGAGAGAGTCTACAGAATGGGAGAAAATCTTTGCAACTTGCACCTCAGATACAGCATTAATCTCCAGGATGTACAAAGAACTCAAAAAACTTAACCAAAAACCCCCCAAATAACCCAATCAATAAATGGGGAAATGAACTGAAAAGGAACTTCACAGAACAAGAAATACAAATGGTCAACAAATATATGAAAAAAAAGTTCCACATCTCTGGCAATTCAAGAAATTCAAATTAAAACTACAGTGAGATTTCCCCTTACTCCAGTCAGAACGGCAATTATCAAGAATGCAAGTAACAATAAATATTGTTGAGGGTGTGGGAACAAAGGGTACACTCATACATTGCAGATGGGGCTACAAATTAGTGGAATCAGTAGTGAAGGCAGTATGGAGATTCCTTAGAAAATGTGGAAAGGAACCACCAATTGAACCAGTTATCTCACTCCTTGGAAGATACCCAGAGGACTTAAAATCAGCCTACTATAGTGACATAGCCACATCAATGTTTATAGCAGCTCAATGCACAATAGCAAAGCTATGAAACCAACCTAGGTGCCCTTCAACAGAAGAATGGATAAAGAAAATATGGTATATATACACAGTGGAATATTACTCAACCATAAAGAAGAATGGAATTATGACACTTACCAGTAAATGGATGAAACTGGAAACTATAAAGCCAAGTGAAATAAGTCAATTCCCAAAACCAAAGGCTGCATGTTCTCTCTGATATGTGGATGCTAAAACATACAGATGGGCAGTGGGGAGAATGGAAGTTCATTGGATTAGACAAGGGGAAATGAAAGGAAGAAAAAGAGGATGGGATTAGGAAAGACAGTAGAATGAATCAGACATAACTTTTCTATCATCATATATGAATACAAAACCAATGAAACTTCACATCATGTACAACCACAAGAATGGGATCATAATTAGAATAAGTTACACTCCATATGTGTATAATATGTCAAAACAGACTCTACTGTCATGCATATCTAAAAAGAAAAAAGAAAAATAGCAAATAAATAATTTAATTTTAAAAATAACCAAATGAACCATGACTTGTTAAAAAAGAGATACACTCAAGAATATTATTTTATTTATTTCTAAGGAGTAATGATTATTAAAGAATATTTTATTTCTAAATTCTTAAAATAATGAATAATTGATTACTTTTATGGTTTTTTTAACAGTAAAATTCTTGTCAAAACTTAAAAGAATTTGGTAATTACTTTTTAGCATTTGGGATACTTATTTTATTGTATACTTTGAAATTTCCATATTTTCAAATATAAAAATAAATTAGCATAAATGTAGTGTTTGAAAATTTTATGTTTTGTTTTTCACATACTCAATTTAGCTCTATCTATACAACATATAAATTTTATCTAATTGATGTACTTATCTGATTAAAATTGATATTAGAGAACTATATTTAAACAAAGGAAAATTGGAGCTTAAATTCATTTAAAATTAAATTTCCTACATACCACTAAAATGAACACTAAGTGCCAATTCATAGATGAAGTTTAAAGATAGAAGCAATACAAATTGAGAGCAATTAGGTTCTATGTTGAATAACACCAGTACGAAGTCAATATAGGCAGGTGAGTAACAGAACTATTGGTAGGAAAATAAAAGAGACCTGTTAAAGGAAGCCATAGGTGCTTAAGGTACATTCTTATGAAACAAATGAATTTAAAAGAAATATTTAAAGTCTGATTAAAAGTCGAGATAATGTACGTGAAGTAAAATCTCGATTTATTTTAATACAAGAGCAACAGGAGGGGGCATGTGTGTTTCTGAACAATGAACTTTAATTAAACTTTCACAAATTATTAATTTCCTTTTTTAAACTGCTATAAAGTATCACTAATTTTTCATTAAAATACTTGAAATTATTAATACCTATTGGTAAATTTTTCTTTGTGGATAATTATGCCTTTGAATCCCTGTTATTTTGGTAGGATTTTGTGCCAATATTTCATTTGTATTTGCAAAAAACTAAACTACTGCAACCATATTTTATCTAAACCCACAAATACATACCTACATTCTCTACAACCAGAGGATAATGATGTCAGGAGAAATCAGGGAAATTATCTTATTTCATAGGTGGAACAACAAAAGTGACTTTTAGCAGTTTGTAATTTGAACTTCATATATTTAATATGCCTGTGTAAAAAAGTCTTTTAAGCCTAAACTAACCTTCTTTCTTTCTTTCTTTCTTTCCTTTTTTTTTTTTTTTTTTTCCTTTGAGTACCAGGGATTGAACTACTTGGGGGCTCTTGGCCACTGAACCATATGCCCAGCCCTATTTTGTATTTTATTTAGAAACATTCTTACTGAGTTGCTTAGCACTTCGCTTTTGCTGAGGCTGACTTTGAACTCGTGATCCTCCTATTTCAGCCTTCCGAGCTGCTGGGATTACAGACATATGCCACAGCTCTCAGCATGAAACTTTAATATTTATTTACAGGGTTGTTATGCAGTCACATTACCTAAGAAGTGAACCATTCAGCTTTTCTATTTCCCCATAAGAATGAGTAATCATATATCCTGGTATATGAGTTCATAATAGGCCTCTAAAAGTCTTGATAGAGATTCATAAGAAATCTTAAGCAATAACTCTGTCTTTCCATAATGAATTTATACCTTGTTTTCAAGTTTAAAAAATTAAAGGAGATCGTTAAACCACAATAGGTAAATTAATATGTGATAAACTGAAAGTATAATATCAAAAAAGGTTGATTATTCAGATGATTCTTACTACCTTAAGTCATATATTATTATAGTGTTACAAATCTTGCCATTTCAAATAGTAAGTATTATATCCTCAGGTGAACCATATAAATGTTTTGAAAATATTATTTCCAAAATTAGCCTTTGTGACTAGTTTTTAATTGTAAAATGCAAACTGTTGGTCATTTTGTGGCAAAACACCAGTTATTAAGACAAAAAATGAAACTGGTAACAGCACAAGCTCTTTAGAGTTTAAATTGGTTTAGTGCTGTTAGTACAAAGCAATAACATGAAACTAAAATAAATAAAGTAATAAGTAAATTATGTTAATGATGGAAATGTCTTCTTAGGAGAACTTGTTTTTAGTTTTTCCATTCTTACTGAGGTAAGATTGACCAAGAAAGATTCTGTATATTTTAAATATATTAATTGTTGCTTTATTATACATAATGACTATGAATGATCCCCACAAACAAGATGATTTACATTTCTGTAACATCATATAGTTATCTTGTGTATGTGGGTGATAAGTACACTTAACATCTACTATCTGAGCCAATTTCAAGCCCCCATTTTATTATTATTAACTATAATAGCTCTTCTGTACACTACATCTCCAGAATCTATTTCTGATAATGCTGAAATTTGCAACTCATGATGAAATTCTACCAATTAAAATGATTTATCAGTCCCTGTCAACCACCATTCTATACTCTAGTTTTTATGAGTTAAACTTTTAAGATATAATATGTAACTAGTATTATGCAGTATTTGTCATTCTGTATCTGGCTTATTTAAATTAGTATGATTTTCTCCAAGTTCATTCATGTAATCACAAATGGCAGCATCTTTCTTTTTAAATGTGAATGTAATTTCATAGTGTATTTATATACCCATTTTCTTTATTTATTCATCAACTGATTAACACTAAGGTTGTTTCCGTTTGCGGTTATTCTGAATAATGTTGCACTGAACATGTTAGTGCAGATATCTCTTCAAGATAATGATTTCAGGACTAGGGGTGCAGGTGTAGCTCAGAGATGGAGTGCTTGCCTTGCATGTGTGACTGTAATAACGAAAAGAAAAGACAGCGATTTCATTTCCTTCACACACCCACACACACACATACACATACACACACACACACACACGCTCTAATGGGAATGTCAGATCATATTGTTGTTCCATTTTTATTTTTCTTGCCAACAATTGTTGCTTCCTGAGTTTTTGATAATACTAGTCATAAAAAAAATAAATATTTCTATTCCATCATCTTGATGACATTATTCTTCAGAATAATATATTTTAAAAGTGTTATATGTTGGTTTTTTTGGTGGTGCTGAAGAAATTCACCAGTAATTCCTCAGTACATTGAATTCAATCATAATTCAAGATATTAAATTTAAATAAAAATGAGAATGGTTCATGGACATGTCATTTTCCTTGAGAATATCTAAAATTCTCCATAGATTTATCTACTCTTTTAACCTATTAATTGTATTTTATTCAGAAAATTTTCTATTGCTTTTAAACTTAGTTCCCAGAATATTTTCTCATCAAAATGGAAGGTATATCCTTTTAGTTATTTTCATAAAAGTTTTATGCTTGGGTTTTGGATATATTTACAAAGAGACATATTCCTGTTGAAAGATTTTTGGAAGGCTAAACTCTTAATTGTTAGATATGCTTATCCCTAGAATTGAAAAATTCTCCCAAAGTCTGACTCCTTATCTTTTTTCAGGTCTGAGTTTCAGTACTACCTTCTTTGTTTATGGATTTTCTTCACTCTATAAATAAACCAGGGTTACCTGTTTTGTCATTCCTTCACTCATATGTATTTTTCCATAGAATTTTTAGCACATATTCTCATTATGTTACATGTCTGCTTTACTACCACTTAATAAATTTCTGTTGTATTATGGACCCAATAATTTGTACAATTCTTATTAAACATTTTTAAATGAAAACTTATGATAAGTGAGCATAAATTCACCCTGACATTTATTGAATTATATAAATTGTGTTTAAAAGGGATTTGTAACAATGATCTATCCAACTATACATATGATAGTTGATTTTGCTATAAAACATCTCTAATAAGTGAGGCCTTGACATCTCTATTTGAGCATCTCCTGTGATTAACCCTGGCTGAAACCCAGTTAATTGTTACAAATCTCATAGCAGCCTTTCCTACTTTTGCCTTACTCTGTCTACATGTGACATCCATGCATTTGCCTTAACTTTAAAGCATTAACTACTGTCCAGGCTACCAGCATGTCAGGAGCTAATTCTTTCTTGGAGGTGTGAACTGGCTGAGAAAATAAAAAGTCTGGAAATAATCAATAAGGAGCAAAAGACAGAACATAGTTTTCAAAGTGGGGGCCTGGTGGGTCTTCCAGCCCTGATAGGAACTGGAACTGAACAAGGAAAAAGGCCCCAAATCTTTATTTAAGGGGAAATACATCAAAAGTTTTCAGTGTGGCAGGCTTCTTGAGAAAAACAGGATAAAGATGTGAAAAATAAGTTGTTTTGGCTAGGAAAGTTATGCCCACCTCTGGGGGCGGCATTTGAACCTAGAGTTGTGAGCTAAGGTAGGGTGTAAGCTTTAATCCAAGCACTAGGAATTCTCCAAAAAGCAACCCTCTTACTTTATGATGGCTCAAACAAACACATAATTCAAACATGACTTCCAAAAAACTAAACTGTAAAATACATTTTATCTTCAGATGAAAACGTTCAAATATTTGAAGACTTCTATCATATTTCCCCTGGGCATGATCATATCTAGGAATAACATTTGCATTTCCTTCAACCATTTCTTTTTAGTTATTCCTAGATAAGATATAGTTCATGGGGAATATGATAGAATTGGGTCCCTGACTTTCCATATCTAGGTCCACTTCTACTGCATGAACTTTAAATTCCTATTAAGACACTGTGTTCTCCTTTAATGATATTTGTGTGTTTGCTGAAGTGTACAGAACAGTGAATAAATAAAGTTGTACTAGATACTTGTGTAGGAGCATTATCCTTTCAATCACTTGATTAGTACATAGATGATGGGAAATTCCTGGTACCCTTATTAGTATTCCACACTAAATAAATGTAGTTGTGCTTACTGTTCTGATATCTCAGAGACTCAAGATCACCCAGCTTCATGCAAGCAAAGCTAGAAATTAGCTGATGGCACATGATAATTGATGCACAAATGCTCCAGCCTGCCGTTTATCTGATGAAAAGAATTCTGAAGGTCTTCTAGTTGTCCATTGTTGAAACAGTTCATATGCATTTTTTTGTTGGTAGTGTAATGGTTAATTTGAATTGTCCACTTGATTGGATTAAGAGATGTCAATGATTAAGAGGCCTCTGGGTGTGACAATAAGGGCGTGTCTAGGTATGATTGGAATGTGGGATAGTGAACTGAAGTGGAGCCCCTCCCTAAGCATGGGCAGCACCACCAAAAAGATGAAATAAAAGTTGGAAGAACAAGGAATCAGATGCAAGCTTGGCTCTTCTTGAACCGGCTCTTCTTGATTGCTGCTTTAATCCTCTGAGGATATCAAACTCTTGCTTCTTTACTCTTTCAAAGAGGACTCTGCCAGTGATTCTCCAGGTAGTTTCCAGAAGCCTTGGTCTCAGACTAAGTTAGCACTATTGAACTTTCTTGTTTGGGGCTTCTACATCTTGTGCAGCTGCTGGTTCTTCCAACTTTCCAGCTGCAGACAACCACTGTGGGAGCTATCCCACTTCAGGTGGTATAAGTCAATCTAATAAATCCGCTCTTTATAATTATACTTCATATTGATTCTTTTCCTCTAGAGAACCCTGACTAATACAATAGGTTTTAACCTAACTGTTCTCATTTTCCCCATTTTCTTACTTTTGATTTCTTAGATAACCTTTCAAAAGAAAAAAATATAGAGAGACATACAAGTCCTTTTCTTATGAATTTCCAGTGAATTTATACTAAGTACTACACAATTTTAAGTAATTATTTTGTGTCATCACCATTTGACACATTCTGATATTTTGGTGAAAACAAAAAATATTAGAATGCCATCGACTTTCTCTATCTTAAGACATTTAAGTTCTTTTCACCTGCAATTTAAGTTGTGATAATTTTTTTAGTTTATATTTCCATCCTCAATGGACTGAATCTTTACATTTATATCTTTTAATAAATCATCTAAGCCTATTCGAATAACATATTAAAAAACTTAATATCCCTCTGCTAGTGAGTGAATTACCTTTCTGCCTTTGTGTATATCTCAGATGATCTAAGTAGTGATATCATGTCTTTTACCAGGTCATTAAAGAAGACATTGAGTAAGTAAAAGACAAAGGACAGAAAAAAAACTATCTCTCAGGTGCTTTTGTTTTAATTCTCTTAATTTCCATTTAATGTTTTCTGTAAAAATAAGGTATCTCATTGATTCCTTATTTCAGTTCTATAATACATATTATCTTTATTTGGAAAAGCAGAATAAATCTTAGATGAAATAAATCTAAGTGTACATCCAGCCCTATATATTAATACATGGTGGAACAGAGGCTTGTTTTCTGATCTGACTTAAAAAAGCAGTGATTTTATAAAATACTTTGTTAGAATAATTAAATGCTGAGAATTATATATGTGACATCAAGTAATTTTTGTTAACATATATTCGATTCTTCACTCTGCTGAATGGAAAATCATTTTTGAATTGTCCTCTAAAACATCTACTCAGGAGAGGAAGATATCATAAGACAGCATCTTTCTACTTGAGCACTGTAGGTTAAAGTTTTTCTTTTTAAAATTACATACATGTCTGGACCCACAACCACAAAAATTAACTTTCAGAAATGAATTTTAAAAGAAATTCTTGTTTAAAAATTCAATCTTTAAACTAGTGGGTTAGCTCTAATTAAAAGGTCACTTATTCTATTTTATGCCAATATTGCTAGTTAAAAGAATGAATGTTAATCTCTTCTCTCAAATTATTCTTATGCCTGGGAATTACTCTGGGGACCCTCTAGTCCTCCAGCCTGGTAGTATTATTTTAATGATATGTCAAACATATAGTATAATTTTACCTTGAAGTGTGGTTAAAATTCTAGGATGGCCATTGGGGATTTATTTAAAAGTAGATTATTAGGAATAGAGTTTCTAAAATATTACAATGTGCTGTGTCTGTGTGTGTGTGTATTTGGTTTTTATTAATGATGTTGTGGTTGTTACTCTTATGACTTCCTGTTTCAATCCAGTTTAAAAAAAGGAAGTATCTCTTCTGAATCTTTATTTTCTTTAGAACGATCCATGAAACCCTTTTGTGAGCTCAATTCCTAACATATTTTTTATATTCCATTCTAAAGATACTTGATCTGTTCTCTAATAGGCAGTTAAAAATTGAGCCTTAATTTGTCACTAAATAAGTCTCTTTCCAGCCCCTTCCCAATGGTCTTGGGTAGCCCAGCCTTTGAAAGTTTCTTCTAGTGCCTTAAACTTTATCTTTCTTTACTGCTTTATTCATTTTCATATCTAAATGGACTTGATTTGGAGTCAAACTCCTTGTATTGTAATTAAGATTTTATATTTTAATAGTAAATTATAATAACATTTACTTCTAATTCTTATTGGAACTATTCATTTTTTGTTTTGTAAAAAATTCTTCTTTCCCTTGAACCATTTTAGCCATAAAATTGCTTATTTATATGGGTCTCCCATCTATGTCAATGATTTACATTTAAGATTTGCCTGAATAAATTACCATATAAAATATTGGTAGACATTTATTCAATACATAATACTGCAGATCTTTTAACATAATATCATTTGTTTTTTGTCTAAATACAAAATAGAACAGGTAACACAAAAATGTTATATTTTTATTCACCTTTTTTGTTATAATTTCATTTTGGGTCTTTTAAGTAAATTAATATGAAAGAATAACCATGTTTTTAAAGATTTTAATGAGTTTCATATCTTACTAATGCATTTTATAAATTATAAGATAATTCATGTCCTTTCCAAAACTTAATGATTTAAATTATTTTTATTTAAGTCTTTACTTGTGGCTACAAAGTAAATACACTTATATACCCACATCATTTCTCTTTTTATATAAATGGTAACATCATTAACACTATTCTAACATTTGCCTTTTTTCACGTAACACTATATCTCCGATATTATTTTATATTAGTACTTAATATTCTTTTTATTTTTAAAATCTACACAGATTTATACAGAACAGCAATATTTGTGTCCCTCCTTTGATGAGCAGTTAGATTATTGGCCAACACTAAGCAATTTAAGCAAGGCTTGATGAATAATCAAGCCCACATGTGAGTATACTCTAGATTAGATTAGCAGGTCAAGAGATCAAAGAACATTCATACATAGATTTATTTTCAGATATTACCAAAGGGACTTCTGTTGAATTTTCCAAATTCAATGTTTTATCATCAAGGCATATAGGTTTAGGGGTTTCTTTATGTTAATTTGTCTATTGCCCTGGGTGGGATTCACATTTTTTGATTTACTATTTTGATTACTAATTTTGATTAACTATGGTACCAATTTACATGTCATATTTCACCACACACAGATGACATTGACACATTTTCCTTTTCATTTAATACTTTTACTTCACACCGATTCACACTTTGATGTTACAGATCATTCTTCCAAGCCCTAGTAGCAATATTCTCTTTTCTGATCACACTTTAATAATCTTAAAACATATAATTCCATTTACATGTTCCTGACACTTTGAAATATTGTTATATTTTATACACCAAGCAAATATTTCATGTTTTCTTCTTGCCTGTGGACTTCTATTTCCATCTAGTATAATTTTACTTCAGCAAAAGGAACTCTTTTGAAATATCTTGTGGAGCTGGTTTGCTTAAGACAAATTCTTGCAGCTTTTCTTTATCTTCAAAGGTCTTCATTCCACCCTTTTTTGTGAAGGAAATTTTCACTGATGGAAAATTGTGGGTTAAAATTCTACTTCAAAGATGCTATTCCATTGTCTTCTATTCGCTATCATTTCTCATGAGAAATAAGTGATAATTCATAATGCTGCTTCTCTCTACATGAAGCACTTTTTTGTCTGATTACATTCACATTTTTCTCATTTTTGGTATTAAATTTTTATGTTTCACTGAAATACCTGTGTGATTATATTACTGATGACTATTATTATTGATTTTTAAAAATTATCATCGATGAAATTTTAAAGTCACACCTGAAAAAACATTTGCATTTTTTTTCTGAATTCTGGTAATGTAATCCTTGGATTGCATCTATCTCTCTTTCTTTCTTTTTTATTTATTCATTTATTTTTTTGGTTGGGGGAGGTACCTGGGATTGAACTCATGGGCGCTTGACCACTGAGCCACTTCCCCTTTGTATTTTATTTAAAGTCAGGGTCTCACTGAGTTGCTTAGTGCCTTGTTTTTCTTAAGGCTGACTTTGAACTTGTGATCTTCCTGTCTCAGCCCCCGGAGTCTCTTGGATTACGAACTTGAGCCACGTCACTTGTCTCATTTTTTTTTTAAATCATTCTTTTTACTTGCCATTCCCAAATGGATAATTTCTTATAGTTTATTGTAAAGATTATTGATTTTTTTTTCTATTTCTAATCAGCATTTTAAGGCCATTGAATTATTAAATTTTCAAATATATCATCTTACTTTTCTATAAATTCCAGCTTATGCTCCTATAGTTTCCATTTCTCTGCAAAAAATTCCTGTCTATTCATTCCTTATAATTACATTACCTTTATATTTTTCAATTCTCCTATAATCTTCATTATATAACATTAATATTTCCATATCTGTTTTTGAATCTACATTTTTCCAAAAGACAAGAAAGCAGATATTTCTGTGACAATTAATTCATGGGTGAAAAAAATACTAAAACTTTCACATGTGCAGGATTAATCACCTTCTGTTTCCATTCCTTCATTTTTCTATGACATTCCATTTTATCATTGCAGTCAATTATGGTCAAATGTTTTCCTTCAGAACATTCCCACCATTTACATGTATTTTTAATAATATATTTAATAATATATTTTGTTTTAACATGTGTGTATTTCAATTGATTCTTGATTTGTGGTATTGTAGATTAAAGTGTCCCAGCATACTTCATATGCCATGTATTCTCATTCCTCTTTCATTGCATTTTCCTTTTTCATTGGTATATATTAATGTTTTAAACAGATTAATCCTTTTAATTATTTTTATTAATTTTTTTTACTATTTTTATTTTTACAGACCAAATTTTGATTCATTGTACACAAATGGGGTACATCATTTCGTTTCTATGGTTGTACATGATGTAGATTCATATCATTCATGTAATCATACATGTACATAGGGTAATGATGTCTGTCTCATTCTAATGCTTTTAATTCTTGAAACATATTTATAATAACTGCTTTCAAATGTTTGGTCTTCTTGAAATAAATTTCAGGTTACCTCAAGTTCACTTCCATTTGAATTCCTTATATTTTTCCAGTGTCAAGATTTACCTATTTTATCTTCAGGTCTCATAGCTACACATTCTGATTAGCACATTGTAAAGGATCTCAGTTTGTTCTATTCCTCTGAAGCTAATTTTTGTCCTGCCAGGTATTACATTTCAATCTAATCACATTTGAACTTTATAGCTTTGGTTTCATGCTTTGCAGAGCACATCTAGTAAGTTCAAGGAGTTCCCTTAAGTGCCTCTAACACGGTGGGACTCCAACTCCAAACTGGTTTGGGGTTGGTGTGGCCTTCCTTGTCTCTCTACCAAAGTGTTAACACAACAATAATGGGAGCCCACACTGACTGAATTTGTTTCCCAGTGTGTCTTTTGCTGCTTGACTTCTAGTTTCCCTATTCGCTTTCACCTATGGAAGATGCTTACTGATAAGCCTCAGGTGGTCATGTCCTAAGAATGTATAGTCTTCCTCTCATCTAGTACTGCTGCTCAGGGTCTCTGCCAGCTGTTGCTGCACACTACACACCCACACCCCACACCCCCCCCCACACACATACACTCACACACACACACACACTCACACACACACACACACTCACACACATGCCCTCTTTCTCTCTCTGTCTCTCTCCTATCCCCTACAGTGGACCACTGTGCTCTAGTGTGACTCCAGCAAGATTCTTCATGTTTGGAAAATTGTCACCTGAAAGAGAAATAGATATTTATGGTTTCCCTTCGTGAATTTCCATCTTTTTTCCTGTAATTAATAATGCATTTTCTGAGGCCTAATTCCTGAATGTGATTACTTAATATATATGCACTGTTCTATTATTTACTGAAGGACAGTAGTTTAAACATTTAGTTAAAAATATAGTGACAACATGTATGCAAAAGTACATACTGAGGAGGCTGCTGGACAGATGTCTGGAGGTCTTTTCCCCAGGTGCCACTGTGTGGGCACCACTGCCATCGCTCAGAGATTTTCTCTTGGGGCACAGCTGCCCCTGACACTGCTGCTGCAGGTGCCCAGATGTCTTTCCTCTGGGTGCTGCTGCTGCTGTTGACACTGTCACAGTTGCCATTGACCAGAGGTCTGCTGCCCTCGATACTACCTTGGACGCTGTGCTGCTGCTGCTACCGCTGACATGCTGCAGCCAAAGCTGCTGCCGCTCCCTGGAGGTCACCTGGAGGTTCCCTCTCTGGGTGCTGCTGCACCCACAGCCACAGCCAATGCTGCTACCACTGCTGCCAAAGTCCCCCCACCTGCTGCCAATGCCACCGACATTAACCCCCTGCCTGCTGCCACCAACTCCTGCTACTACCACGTACACCATTGCCCAGAGGTCCACTGCCAGGGAGACTCCAGGTTTGGTTACACATGACCACATCCATTTTGAGAAGCAGAGTCTGGGGTTTGTTTGGGGTGTCTGTGGGTTTGCTACCACAGTCATTTTGGGGCACAGCTACCACTATCTGAGGACACTGGCCAGGACCTGGAGGTTTGTGTCAGGGTGCCATGGGTTTGACTACAACTGGGGTCTTCCTCTGGGGAGTGCAAGTTGCTGCCATCTAATTACTGTCTCTCAGGATTGCTCATCCCTGGTGGTCTCTCTCCAAATTCCAGGGGCATTGAGATCTTAGGATGGCAATGTGGCCAAACCCAGGACATCTGAGGGCCAGATTGGTAAGATAGTGACTATCTGCCAGGGTCTGACTGGGCCAGGCAGTCTTGCAGGAAGTCAGAGACAGGGCTGAGAAGCTTTTGGATGCTGGCAGAGACAGTTGTTCAATTTTCACCGAGATTTGTTTTATTTTTATTTTTTTCTTCTCTGGCATCTCTCTCCACCATATTTGGAGCAGGGTGTTTTTTATGCACTTGTTGAAGACAATGATATATGCATGGCGTTTTGCAGTTCTGCTGTATATTCTTATATTTTTAATTTTTTTCTTCTCTTTATATGTATTCTTAGTCTCGCTTGTTTGTCTTCCTAGACTCCCTTTTTGCCTTTTCTCCACATAATAGCCAATCTCTGTTGGTTCCTCTCCCACTCTTCCCGTGGAGTTTTGCTTCCGGCTTCTCTCTTTCTCCCTCACAAACACCATACCCTGCATTGTTTCTGTTCTTTCTTTGTCCACTATTTGAGATCGTAAATCCATTTGGCAAATTTTCTGTTTTTATTGTGAAAAAAGATAGAACTTATTATTGCTGTTTATAGCAAGAGAGCAGTAGACGTCTTGCTGGGAGCTAGCAGATTTGAGGCTGTATATTGTTTGTAGTAGGTGCTGGTTTCCCTCTTAAAGGCGGGACACTGGAAATCTTCAGTGACAACATAGGTCTACAGGGTAGAATCTGTACTGCCTTAGATCCATATATCTAGATGGGAAAACACACAAGCAACATGAAAAAAAAAAAAAAAAAAAAGGGAAAATGCCACAAACAAACCAAGATGCTCCATTAAGAGAATCCACTGACCACACAATAGAAGAAATTTCCAAGGAGTATGTAAATAGTTAATCTGATTTATGAAATAAAGGATGGTATAAAGAGTGAAATCAAAGAGACAATACAGGAAGTGAAAGATCACTTCAATAAAGAGTTAGATTGTGAAAAAAAAAAAAGCAGAAATCCTTGAAATGAAATCAATAAATCAAATTATAAATTCAATGAATAGCACCACAAACAGACTAGACCATTTGGAAGACAGAACCTCAGACAATGAAGACAAAATATTTCATAGTGAAAATAAAATTGACCATGCAGAGAAGATGGTAAGAATCCATGAACAGAACTTCAAAGAATTATGGGATAACATGAAAAGACCAAATTTAAGATTTATTGGGATAGAAGGAGCAGAGATACAAAACAAAGGAATGCACAATCTTTTCAATGACATATCAGAAAATTTCCCAAAACCTAAAGAATAAAATGGAAAATCAAATAGAGGAGGCTTACAGGTCCCCAGATGTACAAAGCTAACACAGACCCACACCAAGACACATTATAATAAAAATAACTAAAATAAAGAATAAGGATAAAATCTTAATGGCCATGAGAGAAAAAAAGCAAATTAAGTATAGGAGAAAACCAATTTAGATCTCAGCCCAGTCCCTCAAAGCTAGGAGATCATGGGAAAACATATTTCAAGCTCTGAAAAAAATGGATGCCAACCAAGAATTTTATATCCAGTCAAATTAAGTTTCAGATTTGAAGATGAAATGAAAACCTTCCATGATTAAAAAAAAAAAAAAGTGAAAACCAGCAAAGGAAGGAACTACACTAAAGGAATAGTCAAAAGAGAAAGTAAATCAAATTAAAAGTCAGAAATAAAGCAAAATGACTGGAAATACAAATCATAGCTCAGTGATACTTCTGAATATTAATGAACTAAACTCATCAATCAAAAGATATAGACTTGCAGATTGAATTAAAAAACAAGACCAAACAATATGCTATCTCCAAGAGACTCACCTCATAGGCAAAGACATCCATAGACTGAAGGTGAAAGGATGGGAAAAAATACATCACTCATATGGATTGTGTAAACAAGCAGGGGTTTCCATCCTCATATTAGATAAAGTGGACTTTAAGCCAAAGATAATCAGAAGGGACAAAGAAGGTCATTTAATTCTACTGAAGGGAATTATTCAGCAGCAAGACATAACAATTGTAAATATTTATGCTCCAAACAATGGAGCATCTATGTACAACAAACAAACTCTTCCCAACTTCAAGAATCAAATAGACCACAACACAATAATACTGGGTGACTTTAATACACCTCTCTCACTACTGGAAAGATCCTCTAAACAAAAACTAAATAAAGAAATTATAGAACTAAATAATAACAATCAAAATTTAGATTTAACAGATATATATATATATATATATATATATATATAATATTTCATCCATCAAGGAGCAAATATACTTTTTTTCTTGGTAGCACATGGATCATTCTCTAAAATAGACCATATCTTATAACACAAAGTAACTCTTGGTTAATACAAAACAATGGAGATAATACTCTGCATTCTATCAGATCATAATGGACTAAAATTAGAAATCAAAGATAAAATAAAAAATATAAGCTACTCTAACACACTATTGAATGATGAATGGATAGTAAAGAAATCAAGAATGAAATGAAAAAATACTTAGAGGTAAATGAGAATACCAATAAAACATACCAAAATATTTGAGACACTATGAAGGCAGTACTAAGAGGAAAGTTTATCGCATTGAGCTCATACATTAAATGAATAAAAAGTCAACAAATAAATGACCTACCATTTTATCTCAAAGCACTAGAAAAAGAAGAACAAACCAAGACCAAAAACAGAAGACAGGAAATAATTAAAATCAGAGCTGATATCAATGAAATTGAAACAAAAGAAACAATTGGAAAAATTGACAAAACAAAAAAGTTGGTTCTCTGAAAAAAATCTTTAGTCACACTAAAGAAGAGGAAAAGATTAAAAAAACCAAATTATTAAAATATGTGATGAAAAAGAAAATATCACAATGGACACAACTGAAATACAGAAAATAATTAGGAACTATTATGAAAATGTATACTCCAATAAGATAGAAAATATTGAAGACATTGACAAATTTCTAGAGACATATAACCTACCTAAACTGAAACAGGAGGTCATACACTATTTAAACTGCACAATTTCAAGTAATTAAATAAAAAAATTAAAAAAATACACACTGAACAAAGAAAAACAGTCTTTTCCAATGATAAATGAAGTTAAACACTATATTGACACAAATATAGCATTATTTAATTAATATAATTGAAATGTTATAATAATGGGTAGTGAATTTTAAAACATAGAACAAAGAATTCTTGTTATTTTCACCTACAAATATATCATTCACAAAAATTGAATAAATGCTAACCATAGGCCTTTAGTTAGAACATAAGAATTATATAGAAATTTTCAGATAACACTGACTGATAAGAACATCTTAAATTGAAAAGTTTCTACAACATAGATATTGGTATTTGTATTTAATACCTCATTGAGGTAAAAACCAAATCTAATCATAAATGAAATATGATGTTTTAAAAACTATATATTACCATCAACTTTTTGTAATTACTCAGAGAAGCATGCATAATCCATATGCTTACTAATTGATAATAGTGCTGCTCTCTACAGTGTGCCATGCTTGGAATTCCACCACATTCTGGGTTCCTTTACCATCATTATTTCTGTTAGTAGTTCCTTACTAGCTCTTTTTTTATTACATAGTTTTTAGTTGTAGGGGGACACAATACCTTTATTTTATTATTATTTTTTTAATATAATGCTGAGGATCTAACCCAGGGCTTCAAGTGTGCTAGGTGAGCACTCTACCCCTGAGTCACAACCCCAGCCCCTCCTTACTAGCTTTTGCACTTCATGTCGGTGCTGGCTAAACTGGAGAATGAGTGGTTCTTGAAGCCTGTATTGCCCAAAGCTTTCACATTCTCCCACACTGCTTTCTACAGCTCATCACCCAGTGATATATTCCTAGGTCTCTCACAAAGTGTGGAGAGCACTTAATTTCATTTTGGCCCTCTTGAGATCCTCTCTATTTCATATTTTCACTTAAAATCTTTTTTATGACATTTTTCTCTTTTTATATCCCTAGAATGATTTCCAGGACATAAAGGGGAGTTACAGTTCTAAGTTTTCTTAATGTTTATACAGAAAGTCTCTTCTATCAGCAAAATAATCTTAGGTACAGTTATGTCTTAATCTTTTAATTAGAGCATTCTTGTGTTATCATTAGAACATTGCTTATGTAGACTGATTTACTTTTATTTATCTATGTACTTTGTCAGACTTACTATTTTCCACTAATAAATTAAAATGATTCACTTGTATTTATTTCATGTAATTTATTTTATCTTTTGTGTTCTTTGAGTTTCCATGTTTCTCTCTGTTGTTTCTTTAAATTTTGCTGTCACATGATATACTTGTTTTGTGATTTTCTTAAGGTTTTTGATTACTGTTAGTTCAGTTCATCTCATGTTTTCTCATCATCTCTTTCCTGAGTTGTATCTTTAATGATGTCTCTTATTTTTCTAGGTAGAAATAATCACTTTACTAATAAGTTTTTATTTTTATCAGTGGGAATGATAAGCCCCAGTTTTTATAAATTCTTCAGTAAGAGTTTTCTGGTGAGCCTTTACTTGCCATTTGATTTTTTTTTTTTTTTTTTTTTTTTTTTTTTTTGCTCTGTGACTTTTTATTTCAGTGGCAGACCTGGGTAGTTAAATAACTCAATATCTTTTCTTTCTCTTTACCTAATAAACCAAACCTCAATTTATTACTAGCATTATAACTTAAAAACTACATTTCCCAACCTCCCTTTCAGCTAGAAAGTTGACAATGAGATTAAGTGGTGATCATCCAGTGGTCCTCTGCAGTTCTTTGAAGAGACTGAGCCCACTGGGAAACCCACCCTTTCTATTTATGTTGTGTATTTTACAGTTCTACAGTTTCCATTTGTTTCTTTTTTTTTTTTTTTACATTTTTTTTTTATTGTAAACAAATGGGATACATGTTGTTTCTCTGTTTGTACATAGAGTAAAGGCATACCATTTGTGCAATCATAAATTTACATAGGGTGATGTTGGTTGATTCATTCTGTTATTTTTCCCCTTCCCCCCACCCCTCCCATCCCTCTTTTCCCTCTCTACAGTCCTTCCTTCCCCCATTCTTGCCCCCCTCCCTAACCCTCACTCTAACCCTAAAACTAACCCCTCCCACGCCCCATTATGTATCATCATCCACTTATCAGCGAGATCATTCTTCCTTTGGTTTTTTGAGATTGGCTTATCTCACTTAGCATGATATTCTCCAATTTCGTCCATTTGCCTGCAAATGCTATAATTTTATCATTCTTTATGGCTGAGTAATATTCCATTGTATATATATATACCACAGTTTCTTTATCCATTCATCAAATGAAGGGCATCTAGGTTGGTTCCACAATCTGGCTATGGTGAATTGAGCAGCAATGAACATTGATGTGACTGTATCTCTGTAGTATGCTGATTGTAAGTCCTTTGGGTATAGGCCAAGGAGTGGGATAGCTGGGTCAAATGGTAGTTCCATTCCAAGTTTTCTAAGGAATCTCCATACTGCCTTCCAGAGTGGCTGCACTAATTTGCAACCCCACCAGCAATGTATGAGTGTACCTTTTTCCCCACATCCTCGGCAACACCTGTTGTTGCTTGTATTCTTGATAATCGCCATTCTGATTGGGGTGAGATGGAATCTTAGGGTGGTTTTGATTTGCATTTCTCTTATTACTAGAGATGTTGAACATTTTTCCATATGTTTGTTGATTGTTTGTAGGTCTTCTTCTGTGAAGTGTCTGTTCATTTCCTTAGACCATTTGTCGATTGGGTTATTTGTAGTCTTGGTGTTGAGTTTTTTGAGTTCTTTATAGATTCTGGAGATTAGTGCTCTATCTGAAGTATGATTGGCAAAGATTTTCTCCAACTCTGTAGGCTCTTTCTTCGCATTGCTGATAGTTTCCTTTCCTGAGAGAAAGCTTTTTAGTTTGAATCTATCCCAGTTGTTGATTCTTGCTTTTATTTCTTGTGCTATGGGAGTCCTGTTGAGGAAGTCTGGTCCTAAGCTGACATGTTGAAGCTCTGGACCTACTTTTTCTTCTATAAGATGCAGGATCTCTGGTCTGACTCCAAGGTCCTTAATCCATTTTGAGTTTAGATTTGTGCACGGTGAGAGATATGGGTTTAGTTTCATTGTGTTGCATATGGATTTCCAATTTTCCCAGCACCATTTGTTGAAGAGGCTATCTTTTCTCCATTGCATATTTTTGGCCCCTTTGTCTAGTATGAGAAAATCATATTTATTTGGGTTTGTGTCCGTGTCCTCTATTCTGTACCATTGATCTACCTGTCTATTTTGGTACCAATACCATGCTGTTTTTGTTACTATTGCTTTGTAGTACAGTTGAAGTTCTGGTATTGCAATACCCCCTGCTTCATTTTTCCTGCGAAGGATTGCTTTAGCAATTCTGGGTTTCTTATTCTTCCAGATGAATTTCATGATTGCTTGTTCTACTTCTGTAAGGTACATCATTGGGATTTTAATTGGAATTGCATTGAATCTGTATAGCACTTTTGGTAGTATGGCCATTTTGACAATATTAATTCTGCCTATCCAGGAACATGGGAGATCTTTCCATCTTCTAAGGTTTTCTTGAATTTCTTTCTTTAGTGTTCTGTAGTTCTCATTGTAGAGGTCTTTCACCTCTTTTGTGAGATTGATTCCCAAGTATTTTATTTTTTTCGAGGCTATTGTGAATGGGGTAGTTTTCCTAACTTCTCTTTCTGAAGATTCATCACATATGTATAAAAATGCATTAGATTTATGAGCATTGATCTTATATCCCACTACTTTACTAAATTCACTTATGAGTTCTAAGAGTTTTCTGGTGGAATTTCCTCGTTCGTCTAAGTATATAATCATATCATCAGCAAATAGGGATAGTTTGAGTTCTTCTTTTCCTATTCGTATCCCTTTAATTTCTTTGGTCTGTCTAATTGCTCTGACTAGAGTTTCAAGGATGATATTGAATAGGAGTGGTGAGAGAGGGCATCCCTGCCTTGTTCCAGATTTTAGGGGGAATGCTTTCAGTTTTTCACCATTAAGAATGATATTAGCCATGGGCTTAGCATAGATGGCCTTTACAATGTTAAGGAACGTTCCCACTATCCCTATTTTTTCTAGATTTTTGAGCAAGAAGGGATGCTGTATTTTATCAAATGCTTTTTCTGCATCTATTGAAATAATCATGTGATTCTTGACTTTAAGTCTGTTGATATGGTGAATTACATTTATTGATTTCCTGATGTTGAACCAACCTTGCATCCCTGGGATGAAACCCACTTGATCATGGTGCACTATCTTTTTAATATGGTTTTGTATACGATTTGCTAAAATTTTGTTCAGAATTTTTGCGTCGATGTTCACTAAGGATATTGGTCTGAAATTTTCTTTCCTCGATGTGTCTCTGTCTAATTTAGGTATCAGGTTGATATTGGCTTCGTAGAATGAGTTTGGGAGTGTTCCCTCCTCTTCTATTTCATGGAATACTTTGAAAAGTATTGGAATGAGCTCTTCTTTAAAGGTTTTGTAGAACTCGACTGAGAAACCATCAGGTCCTGGACTTTTTTTTGTTGGTAGGCTTTTGATGACTTCTTCTATTTCATTACTTGAAATTGGTCTATTTAAATTGTGTATGTCCTCCTCGTTTAGTTTAGGCAATTCATACGTCTCTAGAAACTTGTTGATATCTTCGAAATTTCCTATTTTGTTGGAGTATAGATTTTCAAAATAGCTTCTAATTATGTTTTGTATTTCAATCATGTCTGTTGTGATATTTCCTTGTTCATTCCGAATTTTGGTGATTTGGGTTTTCTCTCGTCTTCTCTTTGTTAGTGTAGCTAAAGGTTTATCAATTTTGTTTATTTTTTCGAACAACCAACTATTTATTTTGTCAATTTTTTGTATTGTTTCTTTTGCTTCAGTTTCGTTGATTTCAGCTCTGAGTTTAACTATTTCCTGTCTTCTACTACTTTTGGTGTTGGTCTGTTCTTCTTTTTCTAGGGCTTTGAGCTGTATTGTTAGGTCGTTTATTTGTTGAGTTTTACTTCTTTTTTTGAATGTGCTCCATGAAATAAATTTTCCTCTAAGTACTGCTTTCATAGTGTCCCAGAGATTTTGATATGATGTTTATTTGTTCTCATTTACCTCTAAGAATTTTTTAATTTCCTTCCTAATATCTTCTGTTATCCATTCATCATATAATAGCATATTGTTTAATCTCCAGGTGTTGGAGTAATTTCTGTTTTTTACTCTTTCATTGATTTCTAATTTCAATCCATTATGATCTGATAAAATACAAGGAAGTGTCTCTATCTTCTTGTATTTGCTAACATTAGCTTTGTGGCATAATATATGGTCTATTTTAGAGAAGGATCCATGTGCTGCTGAGAAGAAAGTGTATTTGCTCTTGGTTGGATGGTATATTCTATAAATGTCTGTTAAGTCTAAATTACTGATTGTGTTATTGAGATCTATGGTTTCTTTGTTCAATTTTTGTTTGGAAGATCTGTCCAGTGGTGAGAGAGGCGTGTTAAAATCACCTAGTATTATTGTGTTATGGTCTATTTGGTTTCTAAAATTGACAAGGACTTGTTTGACATACATGGATGAGCCACTGTTTGGGGTATAGATGTTTATGATTGTTATATCTTGCTGATTTATGCTCTCCCTTAAGCAGTATGAAATGTCGTTCTTTATCCCTTCTGACTAACATTGGCTTGAAATCCACTTTATCTGAAATGAGGATGGATACCCCAGCTTTTTTGCTGGGTCCATGTGCATGGTAAGTTTTTTCCCTTCCTTTCACCTTTAGTCTATGGGTATCTCTTTCCAAGAGATGAGTCTCTTGCAGGCAACATATTGTTGGATCTTTCTTTCTTATCCAATCTGCCAGTCTATGTCTTTTGATTGATGATTTCAGGCCATTAATATTCAGGGTTATTATTGAGATATGATTTGTATTCCCAGTCATTTGACTCATTTTATTCATTTATTTGCTTATTTTTGACATGACTTGGTTCCTCTTTGTTTGAGAGTTCCTTTAGAATAGCTCCTCCCTTTGCTGATTTGCTTCTTTGTTTTTCATCTCTTCTTCATGGAATATTTTGCTGAGAATGTTCTGTAATGCTGGCTTTCTTTTTGTAAATTCTTTTAGCTTTTGTTTATCATAGAAGGATTTTATTTCATCGTCAAATCTGAAGGTAAGTTTTGCTGGGTATAAGATTCTTGGTTGGCATCCATTTTCTTTTAGGGCTTGAAAAATGTTATTCCAGGCCCTTCTAGCTTTTAAGGTCTGGATTGAAAAATCTGCTGATATCCATATTGGTTTCCCCCTGAATGTAATTTGGTTCTTTTCTCTCACAGCCTTTAAGATTCTGTCTTTATTTTGTATGTTAGGTATTTTCATTATAATGTGCCTTGGTATGAATCTGTTGTAATTTTGTGTATTTGGAGTCCTGTAAGCCTCTTGAACTTGATTTTCCATTTCATTCTTCAGATTTGGGACATTTTCTGAAATTATCTCATTGAATAGGTTGTTCATTCCTTTGGTTTGTTTCTCTAAGCCTTCCTCAATCCCAATAATTCTCAAATTTGGCCTTTTCATGATATCCCATAGTTCTTGGAGATTCTGTTCATGATTTCTTACCATCTTCTCTGTTTGTTCGACTTTGTTTTCGAGGTTAAATATTTTGTCTTCAATATCTGAGGTTCTGTCTTCCAGGTGTTCTATCCTATTGGTTGTGCTTTCTATGGAGTTCTTAATTTGGTTTATTGTTTCCTTCATTTCAAGGATTTCTGGTTGGTTTTTTTTCAATATCTCTAACTCTTTATTGAAATGACCTTTTGCTTCCTGTATTTGCTCTTTTAACTGTCGATTGGTGCGTTCTTTCAATGCCTGCATTTGCTCTTTCATTTCATCGTTTGCTTCCCTTTTCATGTTAATTATGTACATTCTGAACTCCCTTTCTGACATTTCTTCTGCCATGCGGTCATTGGATTTTATTGATGTAACGTCCAGATTTGTTTGTGGCATTTTCTTCCTTTGTTTTCTCATGTCATTCAGGTGTCAGTGGACTGCTGAGATGTTGCAGATTTTCTGTATTGACTTATAATGTCCCTGAAGATTGCTAGTGTATCCCCTCTTATCCTTCAGTAGCCTGAAGTCTTGGAGGAAGTTGATACTGCGGTGCTCCCCAAGGAAGCTGCCTCTCTAGGGGTGGTGGTCTTCAGGTGGGGTATATTCCCTGCTAGTGGGCAGAAGTGCCTCTACTTGTTGACCAATGGTCATCCAAAGGGGAACTAGGCTGCAGGCTGAGGCAAGTCCTGTTTGGGCCTGTGTCTCTGGTTTTACTATCCTTGTGGGAAAACCTCACCCGGTGGGGAAGTCTCACCTGATGGGGAGGTCTCGCTGGTCAGTTCCCCTCCTAGAGGTTCCCCTCAGTCCACAACTACCGCCTGGGCAGGGCAGCCTTCCCAGGCAACGTTCCCAGGGGCCCAGACCTACCTCCTGGGCCTGGGAGCCCTGCCCTTCACAGACGAGTCTCCTTAGGTAGCCCCTCCTCAGAGAAGCTGCCCACAGTCCTGGAACCTTCGCTCCACCCTCAGCTTGTCTCTGTGTAGCTCTTTCAACAAAAGGCGCCTAGGTCCCCGGACCAGACCGTGCTTTGCACTTAATCGCCTGGCTATGTGACCCAT
This sequence comes from Sciurus carolinensis, assembly GCF_902686445.1. Lineage (NCBI taxonomy): Eukaryota > Metazoa > Chordata > Mammalia > Rodentia > Sciuridae > Sciurus > Sciurus carolinensis. The sequence continues at coordinate 89,160,505 of NC_062218.1, read as the reverse complement.
CCTCTGAGCAGCCACTTGGAGCCTCGTATATATGCTCCAAGCCCCAATGACCCGCCGCTTGCCTCTTCCTCCAGGCAGCCACCCAGTGTTCTGTGTGGGCGCTTGGAGACCAAGCAACTCACTGCGCATCTCCACCTCCTCAGGACAGACCTCCCCACCACCCCCCGGTTTTTCAGGCAGTTGCTGAGTCCAAATAGCTTGCCGCCCAGTTCTTCCTCTGGCAGCCACCGAAGCCCCGGCAGGTTGCTCTGAAACCAAGTGCTGTGCTGCGCAGCCTCCTCTGCAAAGTTCCCCGCTTTCCGTGTTTTCCGCTCCAGTGGGGGGAGGGGCGTCTCGCCGAGCAACTCTACTTCTCAAAGTTCCCTGCGTTCAGGGGCTACCGCCCCATCTGGGACGCCTCCCCAATGGAGAGATTCACCCAGCGGCTTTGAATTGGTCCCAAGTCACTCACTATCTCCTCTTTTGAATCCTGAGTCCTGGAGCAACATGAAATGCAGCCGCCCTCTAGTCCACCATCTTGAAAACCTCGCCATTTGATTTTTATGGTAACTTTTATATACCTTGCAACTTCCTTTGATAATTGACTATTGTTGAAGTGCATTTTCTTGACAACTGTCTGAGCAGATCAGTGGAAAAGAAGAACCAAGACCCTGCCAAAGGCTTCAGTAACCTAGAATTTGGTAAATCTACCTAGTTTATAGACTTTAGTTTCTATCAGTAAATTCACATAGCTAAATGTGGTTAAGTTATTATTCCTTCTTATCTGGGGGAGAGATGTTTTCTGAAAATCCTCAACCAAAGCACTAAGTGACCAAAAATTCCCCAAATAGTAAGAAGTTATTAACATTCACATTGTCATGTTGACTGGATCATTCCTGCATGTTCTCATGCTTGACTGCTGACAGGGTCCACAGTTCACTGATTAAATGGGCAAGATGGAAATTCTAGTTCCCTGCCTAGAATGAGCAGCATTCTTACTCTGGTTTACCGGTTTGTCTTCTCTTGTCTCATTTAAAAATACATTCTTTCCTGCTATACTCCCATTGTTTGTGATGCTGCACCAATTAGTTTAACCTACATATCCCTTGCTCTTTTAAATCTCTTAATATATGTTTTTATGGTTTGTTTTTGCTAATTTCTTCCTCTCTTTCTGAAACTATCATATTATAAAATGATTTATTTTACTTAAGTTTGGTTCATAAAAGAATGATGTATTATATTTTTGCATTTGTAGATGTGAATACACTTTCTGGCATAGGTAGGTGACTCAATAAATTGTTGGTAAATAAATCACGTGATGAAAATTCCATTAATTAGTTGCTGAGATAATGTATAAAACATAGAATTCTCTCAAGATGTTCCTGAAACAATCAAGTTACTATCTTTCAAGATGCATATATGTAGAAACTAAATATATTATGTAAGTCATTCTCATCTCATCATTCCTTGATAATTGCTTAAATTTGAATACAACATATACGCTTTCATCCTAAGTATTTGGCTGAAATGGGTAAACAAAATTTTCCCATGGTGCTTTATATATAGTATTATATTATACAAATGAATCAAAAGTAAATTATTTAAAATGCAATTAATTATTTAAAAAGTGCTCTAGCAACTTTCATGTATTTTCTTTTATTCCATCAGATGTTCATTCTATCTCTGATGGAATGAAAATACTTTCATCATAAAACCAATACAAGATAATTATTGAGAATGTGAGAAGCCTATAAAAAAATGGAAAATTAAAAAATGCAATATATAAATATAATTGTTTTTGAACAACAATTCTTTACATATCGTTAGACTTTCTGCCTGTTTTTCCTTCATGAAAAAAACCCCACTTTATTATTTGCAAAAGTAAAGTAATATAGTATCTAACATACTTTAGTTATTTTCCCAGTAAAATAATTATATTTTATGGCTAGTATGAAACATAGGTTAATTATCTTTATGCTATTTCATCTTTAATAAAATAATTAAATTCTAAATTTTTAATTAAAATGAATTGTATCTATTGGAGTTTAAATAATGTGACTTAGATGAACAAAATTTTAAGACATCCATTATATTTTAAATAATTTTTTATTTGGTATCATATTTGCAGATTATATTTTTTCCTAGCCCTTCCTAAGTTAGATGCCTAAGAGAGTAAATACTTGGTCAAAGAATATAAACATTTTGAGGAATTAGATAAAAATCACATTCAAAATATTTTTCAAGTGTAACAATATTTTACCAGTTGAATATACTACCAAATCACAAACTCTGAACAGTGACATCCTTCATGAATAAAGCATTGGTTGCTGGTGTATTCATTATACAAAATAAACTTTTTTTTTTTTTTTGAGGTGCTGAGTATTGATCACACAGCACCACAGAGCTACATGTTCGGGCCTCCCAAATAGTCTTTTCCACAATAGCATTACCAGAATTTGAGTTGACCCAGGCATATATACTATCACACAGGCTTTTGCACTCAGATTAACAGGTTGAGAACTTCTTTACCATTGTTTTGGCTTTCAGCAATTTATAAATTATCCTGTCTTTATGAAATATCTGCAGTATATAAAATCAAACAAGAGCCAAGAAAATGGGCAAGAAAACAATGTCTCTTCTTTTACTCACCCAAGGAAAACAATTTTATGCACCTTTGTCTTTTTTCCTAGACTACGAATACATTAAAATTAGTTGAGGATGACTGGAAGAGGCTTTTTTTTTTTTTTGTTAAGATTATTTGCTTCTCTTGGAATCAAAACATAGTCATTGCTAAAGTGAGAATGCAAAAGAATAATTATATAATTTGTACACTGTAAGTGGGATTGTAAATTAGTATTGTCACCATCAAAATCAACAATAGATTAAGAAATCAATCACCATATCACCCATATATACCATATATACCATTCTTGGGTATTTTTCCAAAAGAATTAAAGTCAGCATACTGTAACAATTCGTGAATACACGTTACAGCAGTGCAATTGACAATAACCAAGTTATGGAATCAGCCTAGGTGTCCAACAACAGATGAATAAATAAAGAAATTATGTATGTAATGTAGTTCTACTCAGTCATAAAGATGAAGGAAATTATTTTATTGAAGGTAAATAAATGGAACTGGAGAACACCATGAAATAAGTCAGACTCAGTAATACAAGGATTGTATATGTTTCTTGTCACAAGTGGAATCAAGGGAGATAAAAATGAATAAAAAAAGGACATATTAAAAGTAGAAGGAAGACCAGTAGAGGAAAAGGAAAAGAGGAGGGAAGAGGGAAAGGAAAACAGAGGTTTTAAGGAATAAAATTGACCAAATTACATTATGTTCGTGTATGAACCTATCGCAATGAATTCCAGTATTATGTATGATTGCAATGTATCAATACAAAACACACAAACACAGCCAATATGTTTTAAAGAAAAAGAAAAATGAGATTTCACTAAATTCTCATTGTCAAAAGCTTCACTTTTTAAAGGGAGTCTGGATATGGATAAGAAAACATAATAGTTTTAATTGTATTTTTAAATTTGTTTTTTTTTTTTTGGGGGGTGTTGGGGATTAGAACCCAGGCTTTGTGCTTGAAATGTATTTTTTTTAGTCAAGATTTTTTTTTCTAAAATGCATAAAGCATAAAATTTTTTTTGTCATTTCCAGAAGAATATTTACTGCACGAGTTACTTTTAAAAATCTGTTTAAGTTTGAATTGCATGTTTTCAAGACTAAAATTTGTTTTTAAAATAAATATAGGTATGCACAGAAGTTACTAATTGATTTTTGGTGTTTGTTTATTACTCATTTTCTAGATTCACCTGTGCTAAAACAAGATATGTAGGTCAGTAATATTACCATAGTTAAATTTCACCATTCCAAGTAATGTATTCTCTTTGATGAGAATGGCAGACTCACCTAGGTTTTCTTGCTCACACAGAGGGAAGAAATTTATAAATAACTTGCATCACACATACATAAATATTTCTCTTCTTACATTACATTGTTGGATTTGGAAAATCAAGATTCATAATATTTTCTTAAATATTTGAATAAAATTGAACTCAAAAGTACTATATATTTACTAACCTCATCATTTGCCTTTCCTATTATTGGTTCTTATTGAATTAGGAGAGTACCGCTATTGATGAATTCCAGTTTGACAAGCAGGGCTGCACATAATGCTATTTCATAGCCCATATCGAATGAATGCTTCCACTAAGCACCCTCATAAAATTTCCTACTAAAAAGCAATAGTAAGGATATATACTGTTAGCTGGGTCATCTATGTTTATTATATTATTCTGAAGTAAATTTTAATGAAAGTTTTAAGTGTCCATTACAAAATTTTCTGGTAAAAATGAAACTTTTAATGCAGAAATTATTTAAGTTCTGTTTTATTATCCTGTTAAAGAGGAAGTTACTTTTAGAAGACAGATGTGTTTGAATTTGCATTTTGAGAGTTTTGGAGACTTATGTATCTCACACTTTTGAATGCCAGTGCTACAAGCCCATAATACATTTCTAACATATTGAAAGATGAAGGCCTGTGCAGTTTGCTTCCCATCCTCTAGAGCTGAACCCTCACCTGCTTTTCCAACTGAAGCTGTCAGAGTTGCATGTGTACCTTCCAGAGTCATGTAGTCAACTTACTGCTCCCTAACAGTGACTCTACTACAGACACAGGTGTCACCTGCAGAGATGACTCCTGGCTTTTAGGTTACCCATGAGCCTATATTAATAGTGCCTTGTTTCAGCTCTATGTGCCAATTGCTCTTCTACAAGGATTCGTGATTGCCACTGAATCCTTAGCATCCCCAAGAATTGCTCAGACCACAATAACCAAGAAAGTTGGGGGGAGTATGGAGGTGATGTTGGAAGTTCTTGAAACAAAATTTAACCTTTGGAAATCAAAGTCTACAGGTATATGATTATCCCTTCTTGTCTCCCCCATGTTTTTTGTGCCTTCAATAATTGTTTCATACACCTGACCTTAAATGTCAGCCTGCCTTGATTCCTGAGCCAACTGGGTGGTACACTTTCTTGTGCTTGTTCTTCCTCCTTGCCTCTTCACTTTTCTTTTACTATACCTATTTTCTTATGTCTGCACTTGTGAATTTACTCTTATTACATAAACATTTCCTCTGGCTCTCTGAGGAGCACAAATTAAGATAGGGACAAGGGAGATAGATTAAAATCAAATGTAGTTACTCTGTCTTATAAATCATATTAAAGGAGTAGTCATAGACTTTAGCAGCTTTTATGCACTCATAATTATGAGATATTGGTGAGTTTTCAACAGACAAAATAGTTCAGTTAATTTTAATAAAATTCTGCTGAGAATATCTCTCTAATTGATAGATGTTGGAAGTAACTAACTAACTTGATCATCAAAGACTGCCAAATGTGCTGTATCTATAAAATACTACTTAGGTACACATAAATTACATGATGATGTCTCTAAAAATGTTCAGGAGTCAATCCCCAATTATAATTCACTCATTCATTTATCAATATTTAATGAGTACCTACTGTATGCCTACTGTGTTCTATGTGTTCTAGAGACAAATCTGGTTTCTCATGTATCAAACATTCTAAGCAGAGGATAAAGAAATCATGGAATACTGCAGGAGCTGAAGTGGGAAGATGGTGAATAAAGCAAGACAGGTGTGACCAGAGGAAAAGAGGAAAGCAAGTCAAGGCCCAGCTGGTGAAGAAGATGAAGATCTTTCTTTTCTCAGAACTTTTGTAAAGACCGATACAGTTACATACAGTACTGATGTTATTCCTCATTAGCTCAATAAAGACAAAACAAAACTCTTATTGAGTGCTTCTAAAACAAGTCAGGTCCTTGGCTAAGCAATCTGTAGGCATGTGGGATGTTGAGTCTTCACAGGGACCATGGGGAGGTAACATTACCATCATCACTGTGAGTATGAGAAAACTGAAACAACCACCATAGGGAGTCTTGACCATGGTGAGCTGAGACAAGCTCAGAAGTAACAGCTGTCTTACACTGTATAACATTCTTCATATTGAGAAAAACTCAGGTTCAACTCCTGCTTAATTTTGAAGTTTAAAAAAAAAAAAAAGAAACAGGAGTGAAAGAGAAATAAATGTCTAAATTTTATTCTGAGAAATTTTCAAAACATGAGGAAAATAAAATAACTCTATATTATACATTCAATAAAATAAACATTAACTGATCATCTGAATCAAAAACATTGAATTTTAAAATTATTGTCTCCAAATCCTGATCAACTTATATTGTCCATTGTATTTCAGATTCTTGATCTAGCAAAAATTCTGAGGTGAAAGATACTTAGAATTTTTAAAATAGAAAACTCCTTAATCTACTTAATTAAGGGAAAATTTAATTAGGCAAACATCAAAATGTTTGATCTGCATTTCACATATATTTTAATCATAGAATATAAATTTTATGTTTGATAATAAAAATTGACAACAAATTGTTCCAAATGAAAATAAATTATAGTTTTTAAAAAATTGATTTACAGAGCAAAATAAATTAGTATTTCAAAATCTACTATCAGAATACTATGTTAGCTTTAAAAATGTTGAAAGATATAAAGATCAACCCATTTCTTACATTTACATTAAGCTTTGTGCATTGAGAACATTCTTCAACTTTCTGAAAAACATTTCATTTTTGCTTTGTTCCGTCAAGTAATTTAAATAAAAAATTAAATAAACAAAAATTCTACAGGAGTTTATTTATTTTAAAAGTGAAGACTTCAATTATCTAAACTTCAAAATTTAAACGAGCCTAAAAATTATTCCAATTCTAAGAAAAGTAACTTCCTCTTTTTCCGTTATCTGAGGGATAGATTTTTAGAAACTAAAACATTTAAAATATAGTTTTCTTTCTAAAGTATAAATATTCTACTTTATTCTTTTGCATTTTTTTTTTTTTCCTGTACTGGGATGGGAACCCAGCACCTTGCACGTAATAGACAAGTGCTTTACCCCTAAGCTACATATCCAGTTCAGTTTATAATCTAAATTTAGTCAACTGTAGAAATTTAACTTAAATTTAGAGCACAAAATATTAACAAAAGTATGTTTCCAGAAGATCATGTAAAATACACATTGCTATTGTTTGGAAAAATCAGTGTAATTTTCAAATAGTTCCAGATAACTAAAATACCCTCACATATTTGAGGATATATTCTAGATAGGATATTCATTAATATTTGTTAGTTTATAACATTCATATGGAATTTGGCAACATGAATTTGGCTTTTTATTGCCCCATGAAGTGCATGATGAAGAACACTCGTTGCTTTTAATTTATTGTCAACACTTTCTTGAACTTGGTGAAAAAGCATTAATTTTCAGGATTTCCCCTTAGATATTAGAAGTCATATGAAAAACTAGAATTCTCCATCTCAGTTAAATCTGTTAATCCACATAGAATTAGCCAATATATAACATTTTGTTTAATTTTTAAAAATTACTCTAGAATCGCTGTGGCTTAACAGTAAATGAAATCATAAAAATATAGTGAGATGTGAAGTAATTCAATTTAAAATTTATACCTTTGTGATGGAGAGACAAACATGTTGTCAGTAAGTTTCATGTGTATTTCCTTTCCCTAGAATTATGTATGATTTATAATTCATAAAAATTGTTTTAAGGAAGAATAAGAATGCCTATGATATGATCTCCATGTCTCTCTGGGATAGTTATAAGAGCACTATACATTTTATTTACTAGAGTTGTATAGCAAGAGGGTACTTAGAAATCTCATCTCTCCTTGAAGCTGAAGGAATAGTGTATGTACATAAAACAATATTTACTACAGGGCTGGGAGGTATATAAATATTACTGCTAGGATGGCTGATTAGATTGTCTCACTGCACTTTCTGTGACTTTATGTATTTGTGTTTGATGCTATTTTTTGCTTGCTTTATTTTGGCTTTGATTCCACCTACCTCAGAGGCTTTCCATGTCATGATTGCTGAGCATTCAAGGTTACCTTTGTGATATGAAAGAGTTAATGGGATTGTATCTATGTTTAAATTACTTCCAGAAAATAACTCTAGCTTTGGAGAGGATAAATGCAACTGTGTACACTAGAACTGAAGGTATAGGTTAAAGTTTAAACTCTTATAAAGTAATAAGAAATGCAATATGACCTTGAGAAAAATGAACGAAGATTTCCCAGTTCCAAGTTCCTCTTACACTGTCCTATTACTGTAGTTTGAAATTACACTATTATAGAACTCATTCCCCATGAATGAAAGAATTATCCCCTATTAAAATGTAAATGCCCCGGAAAAGACAGAACAAGAATCAATCTATCATTTATACCTTAATGAGAAGAAGTCACTCAAACCCTCCCAACATTATAGCTATTTGAAATTGAACACTGATAGGATGGAGATGAGGCAGAAGTACTTTGGAAAACAGAAGACGTGAGAGAGAAAAAATCAAAAAGAGATTTTGAAAGTTATGAGAAAAAACATCGCACAATTTATAATATTCCGAATAGGTTGAATAAGCAGTGATAAACATTATTGGATGTGTTGACTCTGAGCTAAAAAAAAAAAACAAAAAACTGTTATGACCTTAAAATGACATGCTTGCATTTGAAGAAAATAAACTGATATTATTTTTTATTTTTTCATCTTTCTTGTCAGAGGATTAACATTCATGCTGAAGAGTGCTGATGTCTCTCCATCACAATATGCACAGGGATTTGTTTTATGCAGTGTAGTTATATCTGCTTTGAGAATATTAGCAAATATATTAACACACATATTCTAAATTCATAATAACTGAAGAGAAGATAAATAAAAATAATACTCACTTTTTAAAAGTGTTCTGCTTGTGATCTAGACTGGTTCTCTAGATTATGTCAAATGTCAATGACTTACCAGTTTGACTGAAACAGAACTTTTTAAAAAACTTATTTTACAAGGCAACATAACTTCTAATTCTGCATTCACACTCTATCTTGTGTAAATTGAATAAGATAATATGCTATGGATGGCACTTAGGTATTTCATATATTTATTGTCATCTTCTCATTATCATTATTTTTTGTTTTTGTAACATATTTTTTGTATTTGTCCTGAGTTAATACAATGCAGAGGCAAATGAGCAAACAGATGGTTCTCAGACTTTGAGAGTAATTCTTGCAGGACCTTTTAGATGGGTCCACTCTCCTCAGTCTTCCACGATAATATGCTGTCTTCCCATACAAATTTAAAAGGTAGATCAAATGTTTTGATTTACTAATGTGAATTTTACTTTATGTTCAATAAAAGTTCTATTTATTTTGATTATAATAAATGTACATATAATATTATGTGAAATGTATTATGTTGTATACATTATATACAAATTTATGCAAAATATATTATGCATATACATATATTATTGAATTATCACCACCCATAACAGATCACATATTTATATGAAGCATATCTGAAAATATTTAATGTATTATTAAGAAATCCATCTTGGGTCTGAGGCATTAATAATATGAATTTGATATATGGGCATAATAACATTAATCCAATAATTTAATTTGAAGGAATTTTGTATTTTCCCAAAAAGTACATTTAAAATTTATAGTTATTGTAAATTCTAGGATGGCAATATGTAATATCTGACTTGTACCCTGAATGATCAAGAATAAGATCTTCCTTCTGTCTTCTTGTATCTTATAAAAGACTATTTTTCTATACATTTTCAAAGTAAATATGATCCTTTGTTAACTATATCTACAATACTTTCATACCTCTTTTGTTTTTTACACTATAATCTCCTTATTGGTCATATTTTGAAGTATTAAATATGTTCAGTACTTTTTATATTTTTGTTTTGGTACTTCTTTGTCTTATTTTTATTCATTTTATGTATGATTCATTGCAAAAGTACTAAATAAAGATATGGAGCTTGTGGGATGAATTGACATTTACCTATTGGTGAGAAATTATATTACTCATGTTATTCTTAATCTTTTTCTTTTTCTTATTGGTACTGGTGAGTTAATCCAGGGGCTCTCAACCAGGGAGCCACATCCCCAGCCCTTTTATGTATTTTATTTAGAGACAGGATCTCACTGAGTTACTTAGGGCCTTGCTAAATTGCTGAGACTGGCTTTGAACTCTCAACTCTCCTGCCTCAGCCTCCTAAGTTGATGGGATTACAGATGTGGGCTACCATGCTTGGTTCATGTTATTTTTAATACATATGTAAAATAAAAATATATTGGTTAGGTTTATAATATCAATCCTGATTAAAATTAAAAACACAAAATGGTGACACAGTATAGGTTTATACTCTTCTTTTTCTATTTTGAATTTGTCACCTTTTGGTTTACTCCTTTACTCTGAAATGTAGAAACAATATAATTAATTTATGATTTTATTAAAGTTGATATCTTATTTTTCTGTAATCTGAAGAATTCCACTCTAAAATGTTTTGATTTACTAATGTGAATTTTACTTTATGTTCAACAAAAGTTCTATTTTTATTATTGAAAAGAAGAATAACTAAGAATAAATTGAAAACACAAATTGCAATTGTCCAAATTTTTCTCTTTTCAACACTCAGCATCAAAACTCTGTAGAAAATTGCTTTTGAATACCTCTGTTCCAGATGTCAGCCATCTTGCTTATCACTGAACAAGCCACATTTGAACTGAACAGCTCAGTATCGCATTGAGGGATATGGCTGCTGATTGAACACAGGTGTAATGGTTGATATACTGTCACACAGTCTGACGTTAACCTAAGATCTTTGTTGAAATAGTTATTACTGATGGCATGAAATGTAATTGCTAATTTTCTGCCTGAGTGGTTACATATTTTCTCTAAATCTTAAGAGTTATTCATCCTTTTCCCACTGCCCATTCCTCAGAGTTTAAGGCAGATGTGTCAGTGGTCCATGGACCAGTAATTGAACCTGTCACTTGCAATCTACCAACTTCATTCTTCAGAAATGTGACTACTGCTTTATTCACTCTCCTGCTTATTTTTCTCCAGGTATCAAATGTCTTACTTCAACCTAAGCTAACCAGTATTCATTGTTTACCTTGAAGGGATTCTTTGGTTACAGAGCAAAGGAATTGGGGGGTGGCTCAAATCTATTTTTTTTTTATTTTAGTATTTTTAATGATTGTAGTTTTTCAAATAAATTTATGAGCTTAATCATCATAATCAGTTAATTGTACTGTGAGAATAGAAGGTGTGGGGGTGTAGTGGAGAAAGGAGTGGGAGGTTGGGAAAGATTTGCTCTTCTTATCTGAATGAAACCTTAGAATGTCTTAGCATAACTGAAGCTGACATACCTTTCCAGAATTTCACTGAGTAGCACTGAGAGAGCATTAGTGTTTTATACCCCAGTGCTATAGTTTTGACAGTAAATAAGTTGCAATAAATTCAGTATCAATACATTTTTCTTCCTTATACTTTTATTTCCACTGAAACAATTTAAGCTATACTACACAGAAAAATTAAGAGATAGAAAATATATTCCAAATATAGAGGATTTTTCACATTTACCTATTGGTGAGAAATCTATTATATTCTATTAAAATTCTTTTAATTGTGTTTTTTTTTTCCCAAAACATTTTAAAAGTTAAGTCAGTCTCCAAAGACCACATATTTGTTTTGTCTTATTTTATTAGCAAAAGTTGAGAAAATTCTCCCTGCAACTATGCCTGGTTAGTGGATAGACATAATTGCTACAAAGAATTTCTTGAAACTTAACATAGCAGTGCTCATTTTTCAATTGAAAAAATAAAAAGAGAAAAGAGAAAATAATGTTGATTTAATGAAAAAAACAAAAACACTGGCTTTAAATTCTGCATCTCATCATCCTGAGATGCTCATCAGCATCTCAGTGTCTTAAGTTTAAAATAAATACAAATATCCCTTTTTAGTAGTTGATGTCAGTATAGGAGATACAGAGAAAAATCACCTTGGGTAGCATCTGACATATAATAGAGACTTAATGCATGGTATTTACTAGCAGGAGACCCTTTATGAATCCTGAAATCCACGTGATAATGAGACAATTTACTGTTAGAACAGTAGCTATCAGCATTAGGAACTGGAGGGAGTATTTTCAAAGTTCTATAAAAGAGGAAATGCAAATACCCGAGGTTTAATTGTAATTGAGGAAAGAAAAGTCAGATATGCTTCTTCTGGGGTTGGAGTTGTCTGGAGTTCATAAAAATTGGAGAGAGGTACTGTGCATTTATATCAGAACTGTTCTAAAATACCAAGGCTTTAATTATACAGATTTTACATTATAACCTAGAGTTATTATTTAGTGGTATAACAAAGAGGAAAATATCATATGTCAAGTTATATTCTACTTTTTCTTTTTTAAAGTTTGCAAGGTGAAATTTCTAAGTTTAATATTGTAAACTAATTTCTTTGACTTAAGTTTCCTTTAGGTATCATTTATGAAGCACTTTGATCTGGTTTCCAGACCCAGATTGTAGAAGAGAAAGACATACAATGGATGAGGAAATTTTAAAAATTATTGGCTTTAGGAAATTAAATTTGAGGAATAGAATCTGGTTGAAACTAAAATTAAGATATAGCATGAGCATTTAGGAACGGTAAGTCACAGGACAAACAATAGGACCAAGAATATAAGAAAGATTTTTTGTTTGTTGTTTAGATGCTGGCTTGATCTAGTTTTAAGGTCATTTGTTTTCTCTTGATTTAACCATACATGTGCAAATGTATAAATTATATGTATACTTTTTCAATGTAAACTTAAAAGATCATTCCTTTTTGTTACTTGAAATTAAAATTTTCTCAGTCTATAGTTACTCTGACCAATATTGTCATCTTTCTCCTTGCATTAAGACAAATGCACTAGTCAAATATTGATAAATGCTCAGCTGATTTTCTTGAATGCCATTATATTATTTCTAATTTACATGATAATTTTTGTGTCCAAAAATTATGTAATAAATATGCTATTTCTAAGAATTCCAAACAATGTAGATACATATGAAGAAAAATATTTTATCTTTTCCATTTCCCAACTACAGAAACTAGACAATGTTATAAAAGATATCACTTTTTTATTAATTTTTTCAATGTTTATATATGTGCATGACCACTTAAATTTGTTTCTTTAATTTTTATTTAAAACAATTTTATGATATGTATTATTCTGCTACATTTCTTACACTGTTTCTTCATACATAACTTCTCAAGATTTACATTATTTAAATCTTATTTTTTTTCTATTTTGCATAGTTTAGAAACAATTTAGTAAAAAGTTATTGTATTTAAGAAATTTCCAGCATTAGTATTTTACTTTTACAATTAACATTGTAATAAATTTATTTGAAAAGAAAATGACCTAATTAAAATATTACAATATGTATTGTTTTTCTGAATTACACTTTTGATATTGTCTACAGACAAGTATTAATATTAATATAAAAATTAAAGCAAGTCTAACATTGAATAGATTTTTAAAATAAGTTGAAACTTCATGAAGTATTCATATTATAATTTTTGATTCTCTTTTGCATTGCTCCTAATGAGAACAAATACAAACCAATATAAAAAGTATTTTAAAACAACAGATATTAGAAATATAATAGCACATAAATTACCTGAAAGTTTCTCTGCAGAAATGTATCCTACAGAAAAAGTAAGTTTGCTTTATCCAGTAAACTCTAAATATTGCCAGTAAATGAGTAAATGAGATTAAATTCATGTAGAATATGATTCTAAATTGTTCATCTTATTAGAGGCTGTTTCCTTATTAACAGTCATCTGAACTGATTTAGAATTAGTGTTGGTTTATGACGTTAGTTAATATATAATAATTTTATATAGAAGCAATCCTTACTAAGTAGATCACAGAAGAGATAAATTCTCCTTTTTGCAGATGAGGGAAATTTATGCTCAAGGTGATGAGATAATTGTGTATTTATCAAGATTGTTTAATCACAGAACTCTGACTTCAAACCAAGAATTTGAGGCTCTAGCTCTTCTTTCCATTTGATTATTTTGTTTACTGATATACTTGCCCATACAATAAATGTTTGTTTAATAGTATTTTCTTTCATTTGTGAAATGTATTTGTAGGTCAATAATGTAACAGAGAATTCAATTTTTAATGACTTAAGTGCTAAAACTTCCCAAATGAGACAAGTGAATAAGTCGTGAATCCATTTCTATTGAGAAACATATGCCCAGATTATCTGTTTGATCACAAACAAAACTAACTTCTGACTTCGGAGTCTTCTAATTTTATCCTTTTACTGAATAAGGTAGGCTGTTTAGTAAAATAGATTGTTCATCATGTTCTCCATTAATCCCTCCAAATTTTCAAGACACATTTCTAACAATGCTCTGTGCCCCAAAGGGCTATGGCATCTATCAATTAAGTTCTTTTACTTTTTGCCTTCCAACTAGGTTTTGTAGGAAAAAGGAGACTGGGGAGCACATGTTGCCCAGGTCCTTTTTTATTGTTTAAGTTCTGTCTCTCCTTGCATGCAAATAAGTGCTCCCTTCCTGAACCCCCTAACTTGGGTTGGGTAAAGGCCCACTATAGCTCCTACACTGTTGTCTTCTCTTTACTGCCTACAACTTTTGAATGTAAGATCTATTTTCTCTTAGACCTTGGTTGACATAAGACTTTTTAGTAAGTAGGGATACAATGAATCTTCATTTAAGTTCCAGGTATGTGAAAAGGTAGTTTTAAGATTCTCAATAAACACAAAGAAGGGATTATAAAATAAATGTTAACTATTTCTTCTTTTTTCTTCTTTTTACTCCCCCCAACTCCTGCTTTTACTAGGGATTGAACCCAGGAGTGCTTAACCAGAGGGCCACATCCCCAGACCTTTTTATCTTTTTATTTGTTATTTTCATTTGTTATTTTCAGACAGGCTTTTATTTATTTATTTATTTTTTTGGTGATACTGGGGATTGAACTCATGTCCTTGTGTCTTTGTGCTTGCAAGGTAAGCACTCTACCAACTGAACTATATCCCCAGTCCCAGACAGGTTCTTTATAAGTTGCTTATGGCCTCACTAAGTTATTGAGGCTGGCCTCTAACTTGCCATCCTACTCTCTCAGCCTCTTGGGCCACTGTGATTACAGGCATACACCACTGGGCACGACTCAGATTTCTTTTACTGCTGGAATTTCATTTCATATATTTCCCAAATGAATGACAAAATGTGGGCTACAGGGGAGCAGTGAGATCCAATTCACTAGACACCTATCGTTAAAAGTGGATCTGAATACTCTTTAAGACTGATGTGTCAATGTTTTTTGTTGCTATAATAGTGAGGATGGAAAATGCATAGATAAGTGGGTGTCTGATTTCTTATCTAGAAAATCTTCTCACCTGAAGTCAGAAAAGCTAACATTTGAAGAATACTGATTTAAAAAATGATAGGATCTGTGCTCAATTTTTATAAACTAGTATATTTAAGCTTTCATGTCCATGACTTAATATGTTCATGGAGCATCCATTTCATAATAACTCAGAAAATTAAAGATAACAGATCAGAAATGGAATGATTACTAAATAAAATGATCCAAACAATGCACATGATATTGCCTATCCTTTTCCACACATACATAAAACTGGGAATAAAAAGGGGAGACAGTTGAAGGATATACATCATAGATAACAATTTTACACCCCCACAAACAAATATATTTCAAAATATTTATAAGTTAGCAAATAAATAATACACAATATGGACTCCAGAAGAAAACTATAGCAAAATAAAGTCACAAAATTAAAGAGGTGAACATTTGCAAGTTGAAAGAATTAGGAGGATTTTGAATACTCCAGTAAACTATTTATAGTTAAGCAGTAACTATTAAGAACAATGTAATGTAAAATAGATAATGGCAAAAATGAAATTAGGGACAAGAATATGAGATCAAGGAAAAACATCATGCATCTCAAGAAAAAGGAACAAATATAAAAAGGTAAATATTAAGAACATACCCAAAAACATATGAAAATAATCAGTATTATTTGGGAAGAAAATAAGATATATCAAACAATGAGAAATCATCTAAGATGCAAAAGGAGAGGTTTAAAAAAAAAGATTCAGGGCTGTAGCTGTTGCTCAGTGACTTAGCCCTTGCCTAGCATGTATGAGGCCCTAAGTTCGATCCTTTGCACCACATGAAAATAAACAAATAAAATAAAGGCATTCTGTCCATTTACAACTGCAAAACCATTTTTTAAAAAAGATTTAAAGAAATAATAAATATTCCTTTTTTTGTGTGAAAACCTAAATCTACAGAGCTAAATCTTTTGTGGTATGTAAATATAGAATTGTTCTAGTTCTATTCATACAGAGAAATGAATTTAGGTAGATAGACATAATAAAGTACAGCCAGCAAGAGGGGAAAATGATGCACAATAATCCATCTTAAATATGAAATAAACAATACTAGGCATACACACACACAGACACACACACACACACACACACACACATACACACATATGCTTTCAGATAAAGTTGCATGTATGTGTGTATGTAAGAAAGGACATGTAGGGCATTTTATCTGAAGATCCTATCATTTTTTATCAGTGTTCTTCAGATATTAACTTTTCTGACATCAGGTGAGATGTTCCAGATAAATGTACATATATATGTGTGTTTATAAATAATTTATCTGAAAGAACAAAAATTGTGCTCATTAAAAATTCTTTGCTGAAACAGTCATTGTAAGATTATATGATAGTAATATTGCAGTGAACATAAGAGAAATGAAAACTATGGTCTAAAACAAACCCAATGAAGTTGTTCTTAATGAGTAAGTCTTTGAATACATGATATGACAGTTGTAAAACTCATATGAAAAAAAATATTAGGAACCATTTATACTCAAGTTAGGACTCGTGTAGTATATTTTCTTCAGGAAGCCATCCATGATGAGTTGTATGAGAACTGAGCGTACTTAGAGCCATTAACCAGGAATATCTGACCTCAGGAAATCACAGTTGGATGAACATTCCAGAACATCTGAGTCATGTGGTTATGCTGCATTAGCTCAACACTCAAGTTCAGAAGCGTAGTGACACACTGGAGTTCAATGACTTGCTTACTTCCACCCCCACATCCTGTTTTTCACAGAAGAAGCTCCTACCAGTCCCTTCTGATCTGCACCACTATAAATAAAGCAAGGGAGGGCTCCTTTCTTTGTTAGAACCAGGTCCTTCTGGACTGCTCAATTGGTCATGCCTCTGTTCTTAAGATAATTTTGTCTTTTCTTTTTATTTCTGATAAAGAAATTTCATAGCTTTATTTTGCAGTCAGCCCATCCTTCTAAGAGGAACCTTTTCCCTTGCCCAGCTGTGACATGCAAAAAGAATTATCCATTTGTCTTCCTTGAAAATTTATTTGATGCTGAAATTCAGTTGTGTTTGGATAATAAAGATTCCCAAATATCTGTCCATTTACTAATTTTTGTAGAATATAAACATCATCTTATTTGGAAAAAAAGGTATGAGAAGATGTGAAGGTATCTTGAAAGCAGTTTAGAAGGAAAGAAAGAGATCAGTTCATGGTAGCCAGAAAGAGAGAGAGAGAGAGAAAGTGGGAAGAAGGGGAGGAAGAGAAGAAGGAGGAGAAGGAGGAGGAGGAAACAGACAAAATTGTGTAGGGGCAAAATATGGCACCAAGGCCAAGCCCCCTAAGGATCTACTCCCTCCTACTAGGCCTGACCTCCTGTTTTCACCATTTCCCAAATAACCTATTAAGTTATAAATCCATTCATGGATTAATCTGTTTATGAGGTTAGAGTCCTCATAACTAAATCACCTCTCAAAATCTCCAATGAACACTGTTGCATTGGAGGCCAAGTCTCCAACACATGAGCTTTGGGGAGATACTTAAGATCCAAACCAGAACAACTGTAAATAAGGATGGAAATATGTATTCACAGAAACATCTGGTTCTGTTTCTTTGCAGAACCTAAACACAACCACCAAGTTTGTGATAATTTGTTGCAGCAAAGTCAACTAATAAATCAGCCAATGCAATTATCATCTGAGCATGCTGATTTATCTAAAGATTCACCATATGAGGACTTTTGATAATTGTTAAATCTGTATAAAATTAAGTATAAAATATAACAGTAAATGATGTTATTAATTTGACTTAGTAGAAGAATGAGAAGAACAACTTTTAAAAAGTTTTGTCTTAATAAAATTTTGTCCAATGCCATAAATAAGATAAATGTATTATCAAAGCCTTACAAACCAGACAACTAAAGTATACTGCACCACAGTTTACATATCTAACTATGCATAGAAATAAATTGTAGGAAATAAGTCAATAAACAAATCTATCTTCACATGTACATGCTCAAGAGAATAAAGAAAAAAATACCAGAAAGCACACATTGATGAAAGACACAGTCACATATATATATATATATATACAGATATAAGAAAGAACAGATGAAAGAGAAATGTTAAGGAAAATATTTAGCAATAAAATATCAAAAATTAAGTAAAGGGGCTGGAATTATGACTTAGTAGTAGAGCACTGGTCTTGGTGGGTGTGAGGTGGTGGGTTCAATCCTCAGGACCATATAAAAATAAAAAGTGTCCACCTACAACTTAAAATTTTTTTTTTAAAAAGTAAGTGAAAACAAGTAGTTCCATCTCTGCAATAAATAAATGGATGTTTTTCCTAATATAACCTAATTTGCTAATTATAATTTTTAAGTTTTTTGTGTGCTTTTTTACTTTATTGAATTCTGTAGTTTATTTTATAGTATTTATAGTATATGTAACTTTAATTATGTTAAAAAATTGTTTTTCACTTAGCACCATGAAAGTGAACATGACACTAGATCTATCTCTTGCTGCAATAGCTAAGAAGAGGGACATACTATATGAGGCAGCTCTTGTCTGCCATTTGACAACAGCAACCTACGATGATAGTTGGAGCTAAGGGCAACAAGCAAGAAGCATCTTAATATTATTGAAGCATTAAGCCTCATGGAACACTCAGGAATGTGGTATGAACAAAACAGACCACACTGAGTAAGCTGGTTTCTTTAGCTGATTATATGGATATCAGTATAAGACCACTAAAATAACTGGATAGTGTTGAGGAGAGATACAACTGCTCAAATGGAGAGCTCTGATAACTATGTGAAGACGTCCCAGTTTCCTGGCACAAAGCCAAACAACAGGTGCACGTGAAACTGTCTAAGACTTAGCAGAAAACCACTACTAAGGCTTGAAAATAGGAACTAGAGGTTTGCTGTACTTGAAGATAATGAAATTCCACCAAAAGAAAAATTGAGGGAGACTACTCTGGAGACAATGGGACCACCTAAAAATCATGGTTAACAGCCTCTAGTATAGAAATTTTGTTCTAATATTTATGACAAATTAAACATACACACATGAAAAGTATTAAAAAGAACAAGAAAATTCTCTTCTCTAGTAATTCATACTCAAGCCAGAACATAACTCAATAGCTTCTAAAGAAAAACAACATAATTAAGACTCCTTTAGTGCATCATCTACAATGTCCAGCATTTGATTAAAAGATGAGAGGGACATGATAAGAAGCAGGCAATAGATACATAATCAAGAAAATCAAGTATGACTACAGAATGTGAAAAAAGTCAGTCACAAACAAAGTCTTAAAAAAAGAGAAATGATTGCAAGTATATTCAAAGCTAAAAGAAAAGGAAAAATTGCACATAATGAATAAAGAGATGAGAAATCTCAGCAGTAAAATGAAAATTACTTAAAGAGCACGGATGGTTCATTCCAGAACATAATGTATTGGAAGGGTATCACATGGGTTGTAAAGCATATTGGAGACACCAAAAGAAAAAGTCAGACTACAAAAAGACAGAGGATGAGGAATTTCTGATCTAAAGAATAGCAAGAAAACGGATTGGAAAAAATAAGCCTAGCACTATCAACCTGTGAAAAAATATCAAATGCTATTTTTACACATGCATGTAAAATCACTGTGCAAGAATACATGAAGGCAAAAGGGATAGAAAAACATCTAATGATATAATGCAACATTTACAGAAAAAAATTCAACATTTACAGGAAAACATCAGGTCATGTGTTAGCAAAGATCAAGAATGAGACACACAAATAGAAAATCTATCATAGTTTTCTTTGTAAGGACAAATATAAAGAATAACCAGGGGCTGGGGTTGTAACTCAGTGGTTGAGTAATTGCCTAGCACTTGTGAGTCACTGGCTTTGATCCTCAGCACCACATAAAAAATAAATAAAATAAAGCTATTGTGTCCATCTACAACTTTAAAAATATTTTTAAAAAAGAATAACTAAAATATTTTCATTGCATTTCTGTAAACTGTTTATTTTGGATTAATATGTCTGTCTCCTCAAACATTTACGGTTTCTTCATGGTGATTGTGTGTGGTATCATGTGGTACAGGGAACTGAACTCAGGTGTCAGGGACCAAGAAGTTCTCATTCTGAGAACATTCTGACCTTTACAATAAGCAGCAGCGCCCCTCCCCCCCCCGGCTGATAATTCTGACAGTATGGCGCCTATGGCGCCCACGGCTTCTCTTCCGGGACTACACTTTCCCGCCGGCGCGAACTTCACCTTCCCGCCAGCGCGAATTTGCACCCTATCAGGAACCCAGCAGAAGAATACAACCAACCAGGCTGCACCTCGTCATACCCCTCATTCCCTCAGCATAAATACCCGTGAGAACAATAAAAATTTGCAGCTTGATCAGAATTCCTGTCTTGCTGTCTCTCCCTGCGTCTCTTGTCCCTTCATTCCTTCTCTCTTAGGTTTGCCGTCCGCGTTGATGTCCCGCGGGTCGGGACAGTTGGCGCCCAACGTGGGGCTCCAGCCTTTGTTTGAGAAGCGAACGCTGCCCTCTGGGGAAGACTTGGCCAAGCGGGATTCGGGATCGCCTCGGTAGACGCGACCGGGAGTCAGATCCAGGAGGAGAGTGAGGCCAGCGCAAGGTGAGTGGCGCACCATGGGACAAGCAGTTTCGTCACATGATTTGTTTCTGATGGGTCTCGAGGAGGCCCTCAAGACTCGGGGAGCGTGTGTTAAGAAAAAGGATTTAAGATCATTCTTTTCATACATAGAGGATTTGTGTCCTTGGTTTCCCCTCGAGGGGTCAATTGATGGTAAAAGGTGGCTCAGAGTAGGAGACTGCCTCAAAGATTATTATGAGACTTTTGGTCCTCAAAAGGTGCCTGTCACTGCCTTTTCTTATTGGAATTTAATTAATGAGATTCTTAAAAGCTCACCCTTTGACAGTGGTACTTTAAAACTTGTAAAGATTGGGGAGCAGGCAATGCAATCCACTTCTCGCCCCCCATCGGCATGCCCTTCGGTTAGTATTCATATGCCCCCTACTCAGCCTTCTCAGGACCCTGGGACCCTCCCAGACCCCGGGAACCTCCCAGACCCCACCTTACCAAAAAAGTCCCCTAAAAGTCCCCCTAAGATTTATCCGGTTTTAAATCCCTATGATGACGTGACCCCAGAGGAGGAGGCTACCCTGGAGGGGGCAGCGGCTCAACACCATTCTCCAGACCTGCCACCTCTTAAAAATCCACTTCCCACTTATACACCCCCTGCCTTTCGTGCTCCGGCCCTTCAGGGACCTACTGCCCCCCCAGACATTTTTTCCCCACTTCCTTTGCCTAATCTAACCCCTTTACGCGAGTCTCTCCAACATAGGCGGGAACAAATTCAACTTTTAAAAGAACTAAAAGCCTTTGATGCCGAGCTTCGCTCACTGGCCTTGGGCACGGAGTTAACACAAACTGGCCCAAGACCCCTCAATACTGGTAAGGTGAAGCCACGTGGTCAGCCTGTTCTTGCCTTTCCAGTCACTCGCAGTCAAGCAGATCAGCCCGCACAAACTGAAGCAGAGAATTTAAAAGGAAGTCAGGAAGAGGAATCAGGGGAGGAACAAGAGGTAGAACCAGAGAGGGAACAAGAGGAGGACCAGGAATCAGGGGATGAGGAGGAGCCCACCTCTGGACAGAGTGGAGCCCTTGGTTCTTATAAAAGGCTGAGCCTCCGCTTTCTCGAAAGACTTAAAAAGGCTTGTACACAGTATGGCCCCACTGCACCTTATACACTGGCCTTGCTAGAGAACCATAGTACACAGTGGCTCACCCCTAATGATTGGAAATTTTTGGCCCGAGCCACCCTCAGTGCGGGTGACTTCCTGTTGTGGAACGCAGACTTTAGGGAATACTGTCGGGAAACTGCCCAAAAAAATTCAACCAAGGCTTCCTCTAAATCCTGGACCTATGTTAAACTAGTGGATAATGCGCCATTTGATACTAACCCTAAACAGGCACGCTTTCCTACTGGGCTCCTAGCACAGGTTCAAACTGCTGGTTTGCATGCTTGGAGACGGCTCCCTCAAAAGGGCTCGGCCACCACCTCCCTAGCAAAAATTCGTCAGGGTCCTGACGAGCCTTACAGTGACTTTGTTGCCCGGCTTAATCTAACTGTGGAGCGCTTACTTGGACCAAGTGAAAACGAGAGCTCCTTTGTAAAATATCTTGCCTTTGAAAATGCCAACCCAATATGTCAAGATGTTCTTCGGCCCCACAAAGATAAAGGGGACCTTTCTGACTTCATTAGGCTGTGTGCCGGGGTAGGAACAGCCCATGCCATGGGTCTCGCCATTGGTGCCGCCTTCACCAAGGCCCTTCACCACCCTGGCCCACGTACTTGCTTTACTTGCAAACAACCTGGCCATTTTGCGCGAGACTGCCCAACAGGGAAACTGGGTCAAGGACCCATATCTCCTCAAACAAGGACTAAACCACCTCCGCTCACCCTTTGCCCTAAATGTGGTAAAGGTCGCCACTGGGCCAAGGAGTGTAGATCCAAGACCAATGCCCTTGGACAGCCTATTCCCTCCAACTTCTCGGGAAACTCCTCTCGGGGCCAGCCCCTGGCCCCGACCACCCCCAGAGCAAACCCAGGGGCAATAAGGCTTGTTCCCTCTCAGACTCCCAACCCAATCCAGGCTCCTTGTCCTTCTCCACAATCACCTCCCTCCAACGTGCTACCCCAGGCAGCGCAGGATTGGACCTCTGTGCCTCCACCAATACAATATTAGACTCTATGCAAGGACCTCAAATAATACCCACTGGGGTTGTAGGCCCCCCTCCACCTCATATGTGTGCTCTTATTCTTGGGAGAGCTCCTACCACCTTACAAGGTGTTCAGGTCTTCCCTGGCATCATTGATGATGATTACACTGGAGAAATTAAAATACTGGCCACAGCTGTTAACGGAGTAGCTGCCATCCCTGCAGGAACAAAAATTGCACAATTAATACTCCTTCCCCTCAATTCAGGAAATTCACCAGGAAACACAGCCTTTTTAGGTTCCTCTGAGGTGTATTGGGTCCAACCTATCTCCCACAAAAGACCCACTCTTACCTTATTTATTGAAGGAAAGAAATTCCAAGGGATCCTAGATACTGGTGCGGACGCCACAGTTATTTCTCAAAAATATTGGCCATCAGAATGGCCCCTCACCTCATCACTAACTGACCTTAAAGGAATAGGGCAGTCAAGAAACCCCTTAGTTAGCTCCAGGGTGCTTAATTGGACTGACACAAAAGATAACACAGGGAATAAAGGAACCGTTACCCCCTTCGTTGTTCCTGATCTCCCTGTCAACCTTTGGGGACGAGACATTCTAAGCCAAATGAAAGTTATTCTTGCTAGTCCCGACTCTTTAGTCACTCATCAAATGCTTCGTATGGGCTTTATCCCTGGTACAGGCCTTGGGAGGCTAGGACAAGGACAGGTTGAGCCTGTACAGCCCATACAAAAAACAGACAAATTTGGACTTGGGTATTTGGATTTTTAGTGTCGGTCCCTGACCCTCCTGTACCCCATGCAGACAAAATTATTTGGGAAACTCAAACTCCTGTGTGGGTGGATCAGTGGCCCCTTACCCAAGAAAAATTAGAGGCTGCCTCCATGTTAGTACAGGAACAGTTGACAGCCGGCCATGTGGAACCCTCAACCTCACCCTGGAATACTCCTATTTTTGTTATTAAGAAGAAATCAGGCAAATGGCGCCTTTTACAGGATTTGCGCACTATCAATAAGGTTATGCGCCCGATGGGGGCATTACAGCCAGGCATCCCTACACCGGTAGCTATTCCTAGGGACTATTATAAAATGGTCATCGACTTAAAAGATTGCTTTTTTACTATTCCTTTACATCCTGATGACAGACCCTATTTTGCTTTCAGCCTCCCCCGCATCAATTTTCAGGGCCCTATGCAAAGATTTCAATGGAAGGTCCTTCCCCGGGGTATGGCTAACAGCCCTAGTCTTTGCCAAAAATATATTGCTCAAGCAGTAGACCCTGTGAGAGAGCGGTGGCCACAAGTTTATATATTACATTATATGGATGATTTGTTAATTGCTGCACCTAATACCTATGATCTTAACAATTGTTATTTGGATCTCTATAAAGCCCTTACTGCCTTGGGACTTCAGATAGCCCCTCATAAGGTTCAAACACAGGACCCCTACACCTACTTGGGCCTCAAACTTCAAACTAATCAAATTCAAATCCCTAATATACAATTGCGTGTGGACCATCTCCACACTCTTAACGATTTCCAAAAACTACTAGGGGATATCCAATGGCTAAGACCATATTTAAAACTACCCACCTATGTGCTTTTGCCTCTTAATGATATTTTAAGGGGAGATTCTGACCCTTCTTCTCCTCGAGAGCTTACTCCCGAGGCACGGCAAGCATTAATTCAAGTCACAGAAGCCATCGCTCAACAATTTGTTACACAAATATCTTATAACCTTCCTTTGGTTTTGGTTATATTACACACCCCTCATACACCCACGGGACTATTCTGGCAGCGGGATCCACATTTTAAAAATAAGGGTTGCCCCTTGCTCTGGGTTCATTTGCCCGCCACATCCTCTAAAGTTATTGCTGTCTATCCTGCTCAGGTAGCTTCTATCATTATTAAAGGTCGCTTGCTTTCTTGACAACATTTTGGCAAAGACCCTGATAACATTCTGATTCCATACACTAAGGATCAAACCCAATTTTTGCTACAGACGAGGGATGAATGGGGTATTGCTCTATCAGGCTTTTTGGGAATAATCGATAACCACCTTCCCAATGACCCCCTTTTGCATTTTGCTCAGTTACATCCATTTATTTTTCCTCGGGTTACTCGGAAGGCTCCTATTCCACAAGCCCTTACTGTTTTTACAGATGGCTCCAGCAATGGCTGTGCAGCCTTTGTTGTTGATAATCAGCCTACCACCTTTGACACTGCTTATCCATCAGCACAGCTTGTAGAATTGTTTGCTATAACACAAGTCTTTATGACATTTTTTGATAAACCTATTAATATTTATACAGACAGTGCTTACATTGCCCATTCTGTGCCCCTATTGGAGATTTCACCCGCCATTAAGGCTTCCTCCAACGCAGCCTTTTTGTTTAACCAGCTTCAACAACTAATTCAGGCTAGAAAACATCCATTTTTCTTAGGACACATTAGAGCACATTCTGATCTTCCCGGTCCCCTATCACGGGGTAATGCTCAGGCTGATGCAGCCACTCGGTCCCTTTTCCCAGTTCTTATTGGATCCATCCAAGAGGCCACAGATTTACACAAACTTCACCACTTAAATTCTCAGAGCCTTCGGTTACTCTGTAAAATTACCAGGCAACAAGCAAGGGAAATTGTAAAAGCGTGTCCTGCTTGCGTTGTCTCCCTTCCTATTCAACATCTGGGTGTTAACCCTCGAGGATTACTGCCCAATCAGATTTGGCAGATGGATGTTACTCACTTTCCTGAATTTGGGAAAACAAAGTACATACATGTTTCCATAGATACCTTTAGTGGCTTTATTTTTGCATCACCGCATTGCGGAGAAGCTACCAAGGATGTCATTTCTCATCTTGTCTCAGCCTTTTCCATAATGGGAAAGCCAGCACATATTAAGACAGATAATGGCCCTGCATATACCAGTACCAAGTTCAAACAGTTTTGTGCCACTCTTCAAATCTCTCATACTACTGGAATTCCATATAACCCTCAAGGTCAAGGCATTGTGGAACGTGCACACCTCACCTTAAAAACCTGGCTTACCCGCCTTAAGGCCTCTTCCCTTGCATTTACCACTCCCAGGGATCGCCTTAATCATGCATTATTTGCTCTTAACTTTCTTACCCTAGACAATGAAGGACATTCGACCGCAGACAGACATTGGCATCCCTCTTCTAATTCTGCTCGCCCATCTGTTATGTGGCGCGATCCTTTAACAAATAAATGGAAAGGCCCAGATCCCGTCCTCATTTGGGGACGAGGCTCAGCTTGTATTTTAGATCAAGAACAAGCAGCCCCAAGATGGTTACCAGAACGCCTGGTCAAACAGGTCAATGATTTACCACAACCCAGGGACGGAAACCTTCCCCCTGAGGATGAATCTTCCTCTCTTATAGATGCAGCCGACAATCTATGCGAAAAATCCCCTGAATGACAGACCCTGTGACTGCACACCATTGCTTCTCTGGATAATGGCTGCCTGTTCACTGCTCTCCCACAGCCATGCAGGACTTGAGGACCCTGCTGCGGCTCGTGAGTATTTACTGGAGCTCAGAAACAAACCATGTAAGTGTGAGGGAGGATTTATATTGAGTACTGATGAGGCAAATCACAAGTCATCATACGTTGGTAATCTCCCGAAACAACGCCAGGAGATAGATTGCGGCAGTCACATCGCAGTTTGGGAAACGCATACTCAGTGGTCTTGTATCACAAAACCACAAATTATTCCCCCAGTTAATGGCAAACCTGCACCCTCTTCTTGCACAACCTTTCACACTTCCTTCCATAGTTCTTGTTACTCCTCCGCTCAAACCTGTTCCTCAGGGGGTAAAATCTATTTTACTACCACCTTGTTAAGGTCCCATACAGGATCAACTGGAGGGGATTGGTCTAATACCCCTGGAAAATTAAGTGTTGTATCATGTCCTGCAGACTTAGTAGGGCAAACAGTTTGTTGGTCTACTATAGCCCCCCTACATGTATCTGATGGAGGAGGCCCCCAGGATTCTAATAGAGCCAAACAAGTCTATGAGAAAATTCAACGGATGTACGAGGAACTGCATCCTAGTCTCTTATATCACCCACTAGCATTACCTAAACACAGACCTTCTGAGATAGACCCTGCCACTTACGATATTCTTGAAGCCACTTATGCCTTGCTTAATCGGTCTAATTCTCCCTTGACTGCAGATTGTTGGCTTTGCTTGCAGTTAGGATATCCCGCTCCATTAGCTATTCCAATTGATTATAGAAATGACTCAGCTGCTACCCCTACTAGAAAAATTGCTGGAAATGTAACCTATCCTAATACACCATGGTCCAATTTAACCAGTAAAAATTGTCTACCGACTCCACCATTTTTGGTACAGCCATTCACATTTTCCAATACTACTTGCTTTTTCTCACCTGGCTATAATAATACCTGGGATTTAAATGTACGGATTATGACATTTAGTGATTGCTCTGAGACATTCAAATTTTTACAGCCATTGTGCCCCCCTAATGGCACCGTATTTGTCTGTGGAGGTAATAAGGCTTTCACTCAACTGCCAGCCAACTGGACTGGACTATGTGTCTTAGCTGCCTTGCTCCCAGACGTAGATATTATTCCAGGAGATGAGCCTGTTCCTATACCAACAATTGATCACATTGCAGGACGAGCTAAACGTGCTGTCACCTTTATCCCTTTACTTGCAGGACTTGGAATAACTACAGCAGTGGCCTCAGGTACTGCTGGTTTGGGGGTCTCTCCTACTCAATATACAAAATTATCCAGACAATTGATTTCTGATGTACAGATACTCTCAAGTACCATACAAGATCTTCAAGATCAGGTGGATTCCTTAGCAGAAGTGGTCCTACAAAATAGGAGAGGTTTAGACCTTCTAACTGCCGAACAGGGAGGCATTTGTCTGGCTTTGCAGGAAAAATGCTGTTTCTATGCCAACAAGTCAGGAATTGTTAAGGACAAGATCAAACAGTTGCAGGAAGACTTAGAAAAACGCCGACAAGCACTGGCTGATAATCCACTAAGGACTGGATTCAGTGGACTCCTTCCCTGTCTCCTTCCCTTCCTAGGTCCCCTCCTTTGCTTGCTGCTTATTGTATCTATAGGTCCTTTGATATTCAACAAGATCATGGCTTTTCTTAAAGCTCAAATTGAGGCTATACAGGCGAAACCTATTCAGGTTCATTACCATCGACTGGAGATGATGGATCGCGATGGTGATCTTAATAGACCATCACCCCTGTGAGCTGAACTGGACAGCCAATGACGGGTAAGATTCGTGAGAGCTCATACCAACCTAAGACAGGAAATGAGGGCCAGAGCCTCATTATCCAATGACGGGTAAGGATGTTGCTCTGCCACGGACAACCTAAGACAGGCGCAGTTCCCGAGGGATTGTCACTCCAGCCCTATACCTGTTCAGGCAAGCTGTGCCCCCGTCTCGCCACATAACCTCTATCACCCCCTTAAAATATGGCTATCGAAAAATGGTCAATAATTTTATATAAGAAAGGGGGAAATGTCAGGGACCAAGAAGTTCTCATTCTGAGAACATTCTGACCTTTACAATAAGCAGCAGCACCCCTCCCCCCCCTTCCTGGCTGATAATTCTGACAGTATGGCGCCTATGGCGCCCACGGCTTCTCTTCCGGGACTACACTTTCCCGCCGGCGCGAACAACAGCGCGAATTTGCACCCTATCAGGAACCCAGCAGAAGAATACAACCAACCAGGCTGCACCTCGTCATACCCCTCATTCCCTCAGCATAAATACCCGTGAGAACAATAAAAATTTGCAGCTTGATCAGAATTCCTGTCTTGCTGTCTCTCCCTGCGTCTCTTGTCCCTTCATTCCTTCTCTCTTAGGTTTGCCGTCCGCGTTGATGTCCCGCGGGTCGGGACACTCAGGGTCTTGTGAATGCTTGGCAAATGCTCAATTACAAGACTACAACCTCAGCCCTATTTTCGTTTTGAGTCCAAGTATCCAAAAATACCCCAGGCTGGCCTCCAGATCACTATCCTCCTGCCTCAGCCTCCTGAGTAGCTGGGATTACAATTGTGTACCACCACACCTGATTTATAGTGGAAAAATTTGAAATCCTTTCTTCTAGTTTTTTAAAAGGTATAGTACATTATTGTTATGTGTGGTCACCCCACTGTCATTAGTACGCCAGAATTTCTTGTTTATCCAACTGTAGCATAGTCCCTAGTGATGAAATCTTCCCATCACTCCCTTCATCCTACTCTCTTCAGCCTGTGCTAATCACCATCCTGTGCTCAACTGCTCACTTCTGTGACATTACTAATGAAGGAGCTGAAAAAAGTGATTCATGTGGTTGTCTGCACTTAAAAAGTATAGAGTATATCAAGTAAACCTACTTATACCACAATCAACTATAAGTTAATAATAATGTGCTATCATTATTTGCATGTAAATAGTGACAATTTTATAAAAGTAAGTTTTAAAAATATCATAAACAGTATGTTAAATTTCAATTTCTGTGATTAATGTGCTTAATCTTTAAATAATTATTTTGACAAATTAATTATAAACATCAATATAGCTATCAATTTATAGTTTAGAATCATAGTGTATTTATTTTCTTCTAAAAAGATTTAAAAATTCAGGACTATGATCTTCACCCATTATTTGGTATCATGCAGTTCTCTATGTTTTCCTGGTTTGCTTACATGACTTTTTGTGGGAAATAAAGTTTATTTATAATTAACTAAATATCATCACACAAATGCATATCCTAAGTTAATACTCTCCTTGTAGCTGTTATTTCATTAATAATTTAAAATGTTTTAAAAAATGAAATTCATATTAGAGGTAGGTATGTAGAATTTGTGCACTGACCAAAACAGAATATTTAAACATAGAAATGTAGAGAGACGTACAAATATTCTTTGAATATCGTTTCTTATAAATCTATGATAATTTAAATTCTGCTGTTGCCTCACATCTGTTGAAAACTAAGTTGCCAAATTTAATTTGGGTTTATGCACTTCTAAGGAAGAAATTCTGGAATAATATTATAAGACAATTCTCCCCAATTAGCTGTGCATACATTTAAGCTCAGTCATCTGCAGACTCTGATTTTTCTTTCAAATTAGGAACTATTATGTACACATTATTCCAATCTCTTCAAGTTTTTCTACACAATTCTTATTCATACATTAAATTCCATATGTTGCATTAGCATTTGTTAAGTTTCTGCCATGTGTCACTTGATGGCACCTCATTTAGATCCTTGTAGTATACTTCTTTTATGACAACCATTCCAATATGACAGTTAAGAATACTGACACTCAAAAAGGCAGAGTTAGCTACTTCATCACATGGAGAGTAAATGGGAGATATGGAAATAGAATCCCATCCTGTTTGTCCTAAAATCTTCCACTAAGATTTTTTTGAAGTCTGATATATTTCTACTATTTGGATTTGGCAATCTACTTCAACTTAAATATATGTAATATATATGTATATATATATATATATATATATATATATATATATAAGATATATATTTAAGCATTTTAAATTAATTCAACTGAGAAAAATGGCTTGGGTGTATCTTTAGTTCATTGAAAACCTGTTTTTAATTTTTATGAGCCATTTGTTTAAAACGATTTACATCTGTTTATATGTAGCCAAGGAAGTTCATTTTATAAAACCTTTTGTACTTTATTTTGTTCGATTCTCAACCAAAACTTTGGGACATCAATAAGATATTAGGTTACTCACATGGCATATTTAATTTAAAGTGATATAAAATCTACTAGCGTACAATATCTTTTAAAATATTTTTAAATTAAACTATTTTCATTGCGTTAGACTAAAAACTAAATTACAAAACCATAATTTTCTCATATGAATTTTAAAGTACATTAGGTTAAATTAAATTCATTCCAAGTTTTCAGTGTTGCTTGATGATTGTTAATTTTTTGTGTGGAAACATGAATTTTTTAGTGACATCATTCCTGGGTTGTTTGTCACTATTCTTTTGTGCTCTCTCTCATTTGTGACTATTCTATTTTCGGTTCTTCATAAAATATTTCAGTAAGGTTATTATGACATTTGCATTGTTATTTTTTCTATTAATTATTTGATAAGACAATATTTTAAAACTATATTAAATATCTATTAAAAGACTTACTAGTCTACACTTGCCAAATGATAGACAGAAATTCTGGGGGGAAAGGCAATATGATATTTATATTCCAATACTGAATAACATTCTTAGTTGAATTTCATTCTTATAAATATAAGTCCAGTTTTCATACACACAAGCACAAACACAAGCACAAGCACACACCATGTATGCATGGCTGAGGAGGTGTGCACTCTTTCATACATGTGTTCTTGCATGCATACACAGGTATGCAAAGAGAGTTCATGGGGGAGATTAATATTTGTAATGGGAGGGGCTTAGGATAAGAAATAAATATACTGCTGAGGTGTTATATATAACCAATTTAACGATAAAATGGATATAATCAACATTTTACCACGAGACCAGAGTTCAGAATTCTTTGTTTAAAAGACTTGAATATGAGAAGGGTGGTTCCACTACTAGTCAATTCTCTCTGAGCAAGCCAAGAGATACATCGATTTTATGTTTACGTATCCTAATTTTTAAAATGTGAAAATAAAAGCTGTTATTGATGTGAATATTAAGAACATTACTATGTGTAACAAAGAGGATTTCATTTCATTGGCAAAGTAGAAAAATTCAACAGTACTTTGATTATTCAGTTGTGATTGTTTTTGGAAAAAAGAAAGATAAAACCTAAAAAGATATACTCTTAAAGTTTTTCTACTGGTAGGAATTTGTGAAGAATGGACCTTTACTTCTATCTTTCTTGAACTAAATGAAAGTTCATGTAAAACCCCATTATCTAGTCTCTGCAAAAATGGAAACCAGAAGCTCCAAGGGCCTATCCCTCCAGAAAAACATTGAAAAATAAATCAAATCTAATTTCTACACAACGGTTGAAGGTTTACAGCAAGCAAATTAACACTGTATCAAGAAAAATGCAAGCTAAAACAGCAGACCAAATCTCCAGAGTGTGAACCTGGTTCTGGTTCCAGAGGAAGCCAGGCAGACCTCATTCTTGAAGAATTCTGTTTATTCTATCTGTCTGAAGTTTCCACATAGGAGTGTTTTTTGTTTACCTAACTCAATCAAAAACACAATGGAGGCATAAAAGTGCCAGGCATTCCTAAAAACATTGTAAAGCAAACAAATAAGCTGAGCTGCCTGAATCAAAAAAATTAAGAAGATGCTAAGATTTTTACCACTTGTTTATCTCTAGGCTTAATTAAATCACCAGTAAAAGCTAAGGCAGTTACTTGTAAATGACCTGAGCATTAAGAGGCTGCCCCAACAGAAATTCAATCTGCAGATAAGAGAAAGGAGTTTCTGTTTTTCTTCCTCTCTCTCTCTCTCTGTCTCTCTCTCTCTCTCTCTGTCTCTTTCTCTCCCCCCTAATTCTTCTGTTCATCTTCTCAACCACAGTGTCCATGGAAATAACTGTCTAAATGCAAGCCAAAGGAACACAGGTTCAGAGAACAAACTTGACAAGGACTACAGTATCTACAAAAAATGTTAGGGTAGTTTCTAATTGAACGGTTACAAAAATACAACCAAATCTCATGAGGGAGACAAATATTTTTTCCTCACTTTCTAATATATAATATTCAAAAGTTCCAATATGCAACAAAAATTATTAAACATCTAAAGAAATGGGAAGTTTAACCAACTCACAAAATAGTTAACCAATGTTATCCAAGAAAAAAAAAAAAAAAAACCTTGACATTGATTAATTTTAAATCAACTGTCTTAAATATACTCAAAAAACTGAAGGAAATATGGAGTGATCAATGTACACATGGAAAATCTTCATAATGAGACAGAAATTATTAAAAAACAAACAAATTCAGGAGCTGAAAAATGCAATTAAAATAAAACAATTACTAAGGTGTTTTAATAATAGATTCAGATTAGTAAAAGAAAGAACCAATTAACTTGAATGAATATAGGTCAACTGAAATCATCTAGTCTGAGAGTCAGAAAGTAAAAGAAATGGGAAAATAAATGAATAGACTTCAGAGACTTGTAGAACACCACTAAGCATAGAGATATGACTAATGGGAATTCTAAGAGCAGAAGAGTTAAGGAGGGGAATAGTAAGAATTATGAAAAATTTCTAAATCGTTTACCTAAGGAACTTAATCATCCATGAATTTTCTTGAAACCAGTGTTCCATGGGTACCAAGGTACAACAGAAAGTTGAGAAAGTAAATATAGAAAATGAGAGCTCAGAGGCTAGAATATATAAGTCCATGAATTTAATTCTCAACTTCACAGGAGAAAAATAGAGGAAGAAAAAAAAAAGAAAGAAAGAAAGTTAGAAACAAAGAGTTAGCTCAACTGATTATAAGAAAACAGTAAGCAAAAGAAAGATGGTATAGCTAGACTTTTATTAGAGAAAAAAGAACTTTAAGAGGTATGTCATGTAGACAGAAGTTAACCGAGGACATCATTAGCTAACTACCTAACCCTAACAGACATGTATAGAACATTCCATTGAACATCAGGAGAATACATATTTTTCTCAAATATATGAGGAACTTTCCTCAGGGGAGACCATTTCCTTGGCTTAAAAAGGT
Source organism: Sciurus carolinensis (assembly GCF_902686445.1). Taxonomy (NCBI): domain Eukaryota; kingdom Metazoa; phylum Chordata; class Mammalia; order Rodentia; family Sciuridae; genus Sciurus; species Sciurus carolinensis. The sequence continues at coordinate 89,126,713 of NC_062218.1, read as the reverse complement.
CTCATTGTATTTAAAAAGATGGAAACAATGCAAAATAGCTTCATATCAACAAATATAAATGAAGCTAGAAATCAATAACAAAGGGAAACAAGCATAAAGCATGGAAATTGTACAACACACTCAACAAATTGAGGAGAAATTTCAAGAAAAAATTTTAAATACTTAGAGATTAATGAACATTAAAGAACAACATACAAAAATGTATAGGATGCAGCCAAAGAAGGGCACAAAGGCACATATAAAACTGTAAATGCCTATCTTAGAAAAGAAGAAAGACCCCAATCAATAACTGGACACTGTATTTTCAGGAACTAGAAAAAGAAGTTCAAAGTATATCTAAAGATGGTAGAAGGAAAGAAATAGTGAAGATCATCAAAGAGAGAACAGGAAGACAATAGAATCAACAAAATTAAAAGTTAGTTTTTTGAAAAGATCAAGGAAATAGGCAAACACTTAGCTAAATTGACTAAGACAAAAGAAAAGAAGATGCAATAACTAAAGTCAGAAATGAAACCAAGGACATTACTACCAAACTTACAGAAATAAAAAGCTTTATAAGGATTTTAGAATTTGAAAACAAATTAAATAACCTAAATGAAATTAACAGATCTTTAAAAATGCAAAAGAATTGCCAAAGCCATAACTAAGAAAAAAATTAACCAATATGATGAAAAGACTTGTAAATTCCTGAAGAAATGGAAGAATATGGAAATGAAATGTATTTCTTCAGCATGCACTGAAATAATTCATATTGATAGTGAAAATATCAATGAAAGAAATAGACAAATGTAATGCAATCTTTATAAAATTTCTAATGTCCATTTTTTTAAAGAAATGTAAAAGTTTACTATCAGTTCACATGGTGTTACAAGGACTTCAAATAGCCAAAACAATTTTGTGGGGGAAAAATAAAACAATTTGAATGACTCTTACATCTAGATTTCAAATTTTGCTACAAGAATAATTTCCTTAAAAAATGGGGATTCAGCAGTTGAATGAGCACAGGTACAAGAATTTGCCTTACCATCACTTTAGACCTATGAAAAAGTTAACTCAGAAGGAATCAATTACCTAAAAATAAGAGCTCAAAATATAAAATTCTTAAAAGAAAACAGGAGATATTTTTCATGATCTTGGAATTGGTAATGAATATGTCTCTGATATGACACTAAATGCATAAGTAACCAAAAATAAATAAATAAATAAAATTATCTTCACCCAAGTTAAAGTGATTTTAAAGGACAAAGAACAGTATCAAGATATTGAAAAGAAAACCTACACACTGGGAGAAAATAATTTGCAAATCTCGTATGTGATGAATTAAACCTTTTGCTTGATATGGCAATTATCTGGATTGCCAGATAATCTCCAAATGACCAAATGATTATTCTATGTGTTTTATAGGTCTTCATCAATTTGTCTCTTTCCTCCCAGTTCTCTACAAATAGCAGGACAACTAAATTGTGCCCTCCATACTTTCCTTGGAAATCTCACGTACACATCCAAGTTCATCAATTACTTCTATCTGAAAATAGAAGAATGTAATTCACCCATGTTCTCCAGTATTGGTACTGATTTTCATAAGAAACCTCACTAGAATTACTTTAAAAATTATATTTCTAGCAATATTTTCTTCATTATGTGTGTTGTCAAGAAAATAGGCTTTATCTACAACTTCTTTTTCCTTCCTGAGACTGCACAAATATTAAGTTTTTTGTACCAGGGATGGAACTCAGAGGCACTTGACCACTGAGCAACATCTGCAGCCCTATTTTGTATTTTGTTCAGAGACAGGGTCTCACTGAGTTGCTTAGTGCCTCGCTTTTGCTGAGGCTGACTTTGAACTCAAGATCCTCCTGTCTCAGCCTCCTCAGACTCTGGGATTACAGGCATGTGCCACAGCGCCCGGCTACCAAAATCAAGTTTAACATCCAAATTTCTAAGAATAGTCTTCAGAAAATCTCATCTTTTTCTATTATGGACTTCAAAACTCTTCAAACTTACAACCATTACCAATTCCAAAGTCACTCACATATTTCTAGTTATTCATTAGAGTAACATCTGACTTTCCTTTTCCAAAACCTAGTTACTTTCCTAGGGCTGCCATAACAAAGTATCATAAATTGGGTGGCCAGATACAAGAGCAATTTATTCTCCAAATATTCTAGAAACCACAAGACTGGTATTAAAGTGTCTGTAGAACCATACTTTCTCAAAAGTTTTGGGGAAAATCTGTTCAATCTGTTCTGTGCTTTTCTCTTAGCTGTTATAACTTTTTTTATGGTGCATATTATTTACATAAAATGATGGGCTTCATTGTTGCTTGTTTGTACATGTGTATATCATAATTTGATCAACTTCACTCCCTATAATCTCACCCTACACTCCTTTCTCCTTCCCCTTAATCACTTTTCTCTCTCTAATGTTCTCCCTTCTACTTTCACAAGATATCCCCTCCCCATTTTACCCTCTAGTTGGAAAAAATGAAAGAAAACAAAGCATTTATCTAAATATGATTTAATTTGTTTAACATTATGTAATCCAGTTTCAAGTCCTTACCTCCAAATGACATAATTTGATTCACTTTTTATGGCAGAATAAAAATCTAACATGTATCTATCTATCTATCTATCTATATATCTATCTATCTATTGCTCTCTCTCTATATATTTATCACATTTTCTTTATCCATTCATCTGTTGTCTGAGTCCAGAACTTGTCTATTGTGGACTGTGTTGTGATAAACATGGGAATGCATATATCTTTAAGATATGCTAACTTTAATTATTTTAGGTAAATACCTAGGAGTGATACAGCAAGATCACACAATAGTTCAATTATTAGTGTTTTGAGGACTTCCGTACTGATTTTCATTGAGACTGTACTACTTTACATTTCTACGAACAGAGTATAAGAGGTCTTTTTCTATAATCTCAGTGACTTGGGAGGTTGAGGTAGGAGTAACACAAGTCAAGGCTAATTAGCAACTTAGTCAAACCCTGTCTCAAAATATAAAAAATAAATAAAGAAATAAGGACTGGAATGCAGTTCAGTGGTAAAGTGAAGTGCCCTGGGTTCAATCTCCAGTACCAAGAAAAAAAAAAAAAAAGAATTCAAGAATTTCTGTCCCTTCACTTCCTTTTCAGTATTTATTTTTGTTTTTCCTCTTATCAATTGCCTTTCTGATTGAAGTAAAATAGAATCTCAATGTAATATTGATTTGCATTTAACTGTTGCTTTTGCCATTTTGTAGCTGCATAGCACCAACCTCTGTCTGTTGTCATGTAGCATTTTTTTCCCATGTGTCTTCACACTGTTTTCCTATAAGGACACCATCTGTATTGGGTTAAGTATCTACCCTATCCCAGTATAGCCTTATTTCAGGTTATTATATCTACTAGGACCCTATTTTTTTTTTAAAAGAACACATGTCATATTGGAAGATACAATTTGATCCATAATAATTACTGATATGTACTACAACACAGATGGACTTCAAAAACATGGACATAGTGAGAAAAGCTGGACACAAAATATCACATATAACATATTATAGGAAACATCCAGAATAAGTTAAGTTCAAAGAAAAGAAACCTGTTTGAAAGTTGGCAAGGACTAAGGAGAAGGTGGGAATGGTGAGTAGCTATTTAATAGATTAAGGTGCTTACTGGGAGTGACTCCTTGTGGTGTAATTAAAATATTAGAACTTTTATGATTCTGCTAAAGCTTTCCCAACAAATTGCCTCAAAACGGGGTGCTAAGACAACAGACACAGTTATAGTTTTATCACAGTTATAGAAGCCAAAAGTCAAGGTGAAGTACTAACAGGGCTGATTTCTTCAGTGTTCTTTACTTTACATTTAGATAGCTGCCTTCTAACTATATTTTAATTTTAAAAGTTTGAGTATAACAACAATTCATATATATGCCTTCTATTTCATGAAAATAAATACATTTTTATAATCATGTTACTGGTTTACCTAAATTAATTTTTTTTTCAGTACTGGAAACTGAACCAGAAATGTACTACCACTGAGCTACATCCCAAGCCCTAAGTTGCTAAGACTGGATTAAAACTTGTGATTTTGCTGCTTCCATCCCCTAATCACTGGTGTTATAGGTATGCACCACCACACTCAGCTTGTAAAATGAATTTTAAAATATCACTTGAGACTTCATTTTAGAAACTATGAAGAAAATTTAGCCTTAAATTGAAATACTGATCTATTAATGCTAGATCTCTTCTTTTGATTGGAAAAAACTATATGAAGATAATTATTCAAAAATAAATATATTCTGATTATTCATGTAGAAAACTGCCATCTTTGCCTTTCATTAATTTTACATTTGTTTATATTAGAATAGGGTCAATTATAAAATCTCAAACAATCCAACTTAGTAGCTCTCTCAATATTTGATGAAGTTGAAGGTTAATATTGGAAAATTAGTCCACTTTTAAATAGCAATAATTACACACTCAGTGTTTAATTGTAATTAAGAAGTGGAAAATGTAATTGATATCTTGGTAGGCATATTACCATCTCTGCTATTTAATATTTTCCCTATATCTTCCTATAATCCATATCCTTGTGTCATGTAGAGTTATAGCTGATAACTATCCTGCTATTTTTCAACACTTATCTCCATAACTCAAAGAAAGTTTGTATTCTTTTTGTGTTAAGAACTTTTTTTAATTGACAGTACAAATGTGCTTAAAGTAATAAATGCTTTCCAACAGTGATAATTCAAACTAAGTTGTTGAATTGATCAATAGCCCTTTCTAAATTTACTATTATTCCCTCATTTTTGGGAATATATGAGACAAGCACATTTTCACCTTCTTTCTTTACTTGCAACACTAACTCAAGATTAGGATAATATATATAAATATATATATATATATATTATACATATAAAACAGAGAATATATATATGTTATATATATGTTATATATATAACAGAGAAAAAATTTGTGCAAAATATTAAGTTTTAGGTCATGCATCCACACTAGACATCTCCATACTTTATTGAAATTTTTAAAAATTCTGGTTTATTTGTAATAGACAAGAATAAAATGGAGATATACATTCCCTGAATCCCCCACAGTCTTTTTGTATGTCCTGAATTCCAGGATAGATGTGCAGTAGTTGGCTGACTTGATGGTGGCAATTCAAATCCCTTCTTAGGCCTGTAAGGTGCAATCTTCAATGTCAAATACTAAAATCAGGCTGGCACACAGGAAACATCAGTGTTAACTAGTGTAAGAAAGAATAGACTAAAGAAAAGCGAGAATGAGAGGTAGGGAGAAAGGAAGAAAGAAAGGAAAAAAGAAGGAGAATGGGTAAAAGGAGAAAATAAGGAGTGGTAAAAATAGTAAACTGATTTATTAGACTCATTCAAAGAGCACTTGATAGGTGTTTGATCACCATTTATTTTATCTTCTCTCATTGTTCACCTGCCAAACTATTCAAATTATTTCAATAAATAGGGTCTATCTTTCTACAAAAGTAAAGAAATTAATCTTGCAACATTTATTTTGAAGACAGTTTGAGCATAAAGTGATTAAGAGTGAAAGTAGTTTCATTAATATTACTACATCTTGCTTTAATGAGACATTATTACACAGTTAGCTTCTTTGGATATCTACATTTTTCCCCTGTTCTTTGTGCTCTTAGATCTGATATATCTTTCAGTCAATATCCTCAGAATTGTCAAAGATACATGTCTGGATCATAAGAAAGAATAAAGAACAAGCTCAAGTATCCAACTTTCATGTATTCACAAACACTGGTCTCAGTTGCACAGGCAACTCCAGGTACTTGTGACCATCTACAATTTAAGATTGCCCTCTGAAACCAAGAGCAAATGATCCACTGGGCTTAGTAGCCTCCTTCCCAAAAGACTGAGTAGTGGTCTTGGGCTGCTGCTATGGGATCATCAGTTACTGCAGTGTTTTATCTCAACCTACTATGACATTCTAGTCTCTTTGATTTTACAATAAAAAATGATCTTACTGTATTTAGGAATAGAAGATCAACCTGTCTTTATGATCTAGGCAAAACAAATGCATATCAGACTCAGTATTTCAAAATTTTTAATTTAAGAAAACTCAAACTTTATGAATTTAAAGACCATTAGTACATTTTAAAAAATCAGTGATTATCTTTTGTACGGTTTCAAAATTTGTGTGCTGTGAAAACCTTTATTTCCTGAGATTGTGAAATTACAGTGGTAGTAACTACAGTTGCCACACATGAATGAGTGAGTCTGGACAGTACTATGTAATTAGGAGTTCTGTGAACCTTGTTGGACAACAAAGCTTATTTTCCTAATTCTGTCTCTAAAGGAAATGGCCAAGAGGATTACTGTCATGCTGAATTTGAAACAATATTATACATGAATCATTTTTAAGAGAAAATGAAGATTTCATGTTTACATCAATTCCTCTAATCTTTTAAGTTTATAAAATAGATTGTTGAAAGATAAAATATTGGAGGTAAATCCAAAGAATGGGTTATCAATATATCAACTCAGTTTATTAAGGCTAATACATATTATTCTACAGTTAAAATGCTTTGGAAATTTTGGCATAAATAATTAAAAAATTATTTTTTCTAGGACTTTAGAGTCTACAATTTTTAAATGGAATTAAAATTTCTGAAAGTTAATATGATGTGCAGAACAATTTAGAAAACAAATATATATGAGAGTATTTTAGAACCATCAAGCATAGTCCAACATTTTTTCATTAGCTGCTGAAGTCAAATCATTAATATTTTCCTGTTTTGCAAAGATGGGTTTTAAAAAGTGCCTGGGGAGATTACAGGCAAATTGACAGGACACCTGTTAATGAGAGATTCGTTATAATCTAATGAAGATTTAAAAAGAGTTACATAATCAACTAAAAAAGCAACATATTTCCCTCTAGAGGCCCCATTTCCTTCTTTTGTGTATTAATCCCTAAGTATCATGGCCTATTATTTCAATAACATTTAACTCCTGTTAAATGTTAAATTCATTTAAATTCTCCATATTCATTTTTGTATTCATCACATATTATTCTCATGAAATTTCTTTGTTAGGAGAGACAACTACATTAACCAGTTAAGTTTATTTAGCAGTAATGATTCTCATTGTGAGTTAATAAGTGTAAGTGGTGGTTTGGATGTTAGTCTTCTGTGCCATTAGTAGCATATGTTACCATGCTTAATTCTGACCAAATCTATAGTAATGACAAGATTAAATTTATGGGTCATTGTTGGAAATGAAAATCTAAATTATGATGAATTGACCATGTTAAAATTCTATATTATTGGGAACTATCTGAGTAGTTAGGTAGCCAGAAGTATCCAGGTTTTTGTGTATTCCATGTTTTGACCATCTTTTACGTATACATTAAAGTTCTAGAAAAAAATGAGAGGACATTTAAAATATTCTTAACACCTAATAATTGTTTATTGTAACAACATGCATAATAGTGTGTGAATTCTCAGAAGATTTGTAGTGATTTTTGTAACACAAATGATAAATTTAGAATGATCGTGAAATTTTAAAAAAGTTAAATTTCATTTTATAAAATAATAATCAAGCAATTAATGTTATACCATAGTAAAACATTCTCAATACTAATTTAAAAAGAAAATTATTGTACTGAAAATACTCTGGATATAATCACTACCACATGCACATGCATACACACACACACACACACGCACACAAAAGAACAAAGAAAGAAGAAAAGTAAAGTGTAACTGAATTATAATATTTGGCTGTATTTTATTATATATTCATATATATGAATATATTTAAAAATATAAATATATATCATATATATTTAAAAATATAAATTTTATTAAATGGAAGTTTGTACAAGTCTGTGTAGTTTCAATTAAAATTATTTAAAAATGCACACTTGTGTGTGTATGTGTGTATACTGGGGTTTGAACACAGGGCTTCATGCATGCTAGGCAAGTACTCTATCACTGGGCTACAACATTAGTTCTAAGTTAAAATTATTAAGTGAAACTTAAAATTAAATTTTACCAACTATTTTCTAAAATGTATTTTTTATTAAATATCTTTATTAAAATAAAACTACTCAATATATAATTTCTTGATCCATGCAGCAACAATGTAACAATCAGTATGATGCTTCATATAAATTTTGACTTTACCTGCACATAAGCAAATTTTAGAAAAGTTTTAATTCCTTAATTAATGGTTATGTGCAAGTGTTGCAAACACTGTCCAATCTACAAGCAAACCTGGAATCAGCAAAAGCAGAGAAATTTATATTCAACTCACTAGAAAACAGCATTTTGTTATTCAAGAATCTATCGACTTCAGGCTATCTGAAAAAAGAATTTGACCATGTAATTGATTTATCTTTTATCTCAACTAAGTACTTCTGCTTCACAAATCTTCCTTGCACACTGAAATGTCAACGGTATTCAACACTAGCAACAATGTAACCCACATTTACATACGATCTCCGTTTCCTGTGTGAAGATATAAAAGAGGACTGGAAGAGAAGAGTTTCCCTGTGTCCTGAGGATGACAATGAGGAGAGTGTGATTTGTGTTGCTATGGTCTGCACACTGAAGGTGGCAGATGCAGAGGAACAGGTATGCCCTGTTGTGCAGGGCGGGATGGAGGTGATGGGGGAAGAAAGAAGAGAGTATTTCAAGGCCCCCAGGGTTCATGACTCAAGAAATGATTCATTCTTTCCTGTGACTGAAAACTGTATCCACTGTATGAACACACTTTTTTTTTTTTTTTTTTTTTTTTTTGATGGGGAATAAGGAATTTGATGTTAGGATCCAGACAACATGGGTTTTGTACCAGTTGTTAAAAAAAATCAAGCTGACCGAGACATGGGATCTTGAGCCTAATGAAGAGTTTTCATCAATCTGCTCACAGAAGACAACCAATAATCTGTGAGGAGCTAAATGAGGATTTAGCCCTTCAGGTTGAGAACAGAGGAATCTCTAGCACAAGGCATATATCTGAATGGGCAATAAAATCCGATTTCCACAGTCATGTTCAGATAATCCTGCTCTTCCCTCCACATCCAGGAAAAGAATTTGGACTATAAAAAAAGGAGCAGGGGCGAGAAGGGAAAAGACAACAATAACCAAAAAGGGATATGAATAATGAGTGATTGATGGGTGACCAGATGAGATTGATGGGAAGGGAATGGTAAAGAGAGTAGAGGTAGACATTGGAGGATGTAGATGAACACATTTAGGGTTCCTGTGAAAGAGCTGAAGACATTAATGAATACATGAAGAGATTAGGTTTTATTTAGTATGTCAGAAAAATCAGAGTTTGGAAAGGCTACTTTGGTTCATGGAAATGACTGAATAAAACAGAAGCAGAGAAAAAACAAAACTCACTTGAAATAAAGATTTCTTGATGTCTGAAAGTTGAGATGATAGTTTGCTAAGCTAATCTTTCACAGTTACTGAATCAATCAAGATTAAGGCAACACTTGGAGTGATAGAAAGTATGATGCTAAATAAATGAAGGACAGTTGGTAACTATGAAGAGCAGAGTGTACATAAGGGGTGAAGAATATTGAGAATGTACAACTTCCTTTTAATATGACTGCTTGAGAAATGCCCTTCTCAGGGAAGAGTCATGTAACGATTATTTATTTTCATTGGTCCTGTTAATATCTTTAATTATTTCTTAATTCAAGTTATAGGTAAAGCAGAGACAAATGAAGAAATAAGTCACAAATAAATAAATTGCTGTAAAGAAGAGGGAGGACGTATACAGAGGCTAGGGTGGAAATAGTGTTGTGTGGTTGATATGAGATAGATTTACATGTTGGACAGTGAACAAGGATAGAACAGTCATGAATCATGGTGAGTTTAACAAAAAATTGTTAGTAAAATTTTTCCACCAGTATAACTTGTGTACAAAGTTATTCAGGTATTAGAGGAAGAGTACTCAGGACAAAATATCAATGGGTTCTTGGACAGATTGCATCAGAATTATCATTCTATTTATTAAATATGCAGATTTTTAGGCTAAAATCCCAGATTACTGAAACAGGGTCAATGTTATTGGTGCCAGGAAATGAACCTTTAAAAATAAAATAATGGACCCAGCATGTATATATAAAATAAAAATATATACATTTTATAATATATAAATGGGCCTGATAATGAAGCACCCTTTCTTTCACATATCAGGATTTGCAATGACCCTTTTTTGAAGCTTTATGATTCAGGCAGACACTCTCAAACAAGTCTTAAGACTCCAGGAGTAGAGTACATTACATGGGGAGACTGTCTTTTTCCTTTTGTACAAGACATATGCTTTTTAATTCATAATACTAAAAAATAACTAGGATTTATTTGATCTGAAGTGCTTCTGATGCTTTGAGGAAAAGCAAAGCATTTAAGAAGGGGAGGAGTTAAAACTTTTATTCATTTAATACTTGGTGCTAGCTAATATCAACTAAATCACTCATGATTACTGAAAAATTTTTAACAAGTCTGTTATGGTTGTTCTAGCTAAACTGCTTGGCATGTAGTAGCACTTTTATAGACTTTAGATATATGGAATATTTAAGAAAGTAATATGTCTGTACTATTAATTTCAACCAGATTTGCTTTTGCAAATTATGTTTTTTAATGAAAATGCATGAAGGGGTCAGGATGCATAGAATTAGTTTTAAGTGGTGGTCATAGGGTGTGCAGTTAATTTTGTAATTGATCATCAACAACAAATTCAATATAAAATATACTTAGAACATTGAGATAAAATAGAAGCAGAACAAAAAGCAAAGGAATCATCTATGTAAGTTTAGACTCAAGCCTATACATAGGCTTGACGTGAACTGAGTATCTGTATCCTCCAAGCTCACATTTTGAAATCTGACTCCCAACAGTATGGCATTAGGGTTCGGTATATTTGGGAGATGATAAGATCATGAGACCAGAGCCCTCATGAGTGAGATTATTGTCCTTATAAAAAAGATCTCAAAGATCTCCAGCTCCCTGTCCACCATGTGGTAAAGTAAGAATAACACAGTACAGTTAGGCAAGGTGTCACATGCCTGCAATCCCAGCTACTAGGGAGGTTGAGGCAAGAAGGAAAGTTTGAATTCATACTCAAGAATTTAGCAAGATCCTGTCTCAAAATAAATTTTAAAAGAGATCTGGGGATGAAGCTCAGTGGTAAAGTGCTTTCGGGTTCAGATCCCAGTACCAAAATAATAATAATAATAATAATAATAATAATAATTACTGAAGTCTATGCACCAAAAATATTGGACTCCTCTACAAATCCTTATCTTCTGCTTTTGGTACTAGATTTCCCACCATCCATAACTATGAAAGGAAATATCTGTTGTGTATAATTCACTCAACTTATGATATTTTATTATCACAGCCTAAGTGGTATAGGATGATGATTTTTCCACCTTTTACCTAGGTGAGTTACTGCAAATTTTTATTTAAGATAATTTTAGATAATTTTTTCACAAAATTCTGATATTGCATATATTTTTAAAATTTTTAAATTTTATTTGTTCTAATTAGTCATACATTACAGTAGAATGCATTTATACATTTTGATGACTTGTATAAATAGAGTATAAAATCTCATTTTTCTGATTATACATACTGTAGGATCACATTGGTCATGCAATCATACATGTACATGAGTAAAAATGTCTGTTTAACACTACTATCACTCCTTTCTCAATACCCCTTTTCCTCCCTTCACTCCCCTCTACGTAATATAAAATAACTCTATTCTTCCCTCCCCGCTCCCCCCTTATTGTGAATTAGCTTCCACATATCAGAGAAATTTTTTCAGCCTTTGGCATTTTGGATTTGACTTATTTCACTTAGCATGATATTCTCTAACTCCATCCTTTTACCAATAAAATGCCAGAATTTCATTCTTCTTTAAAGCTGAATAATATTGCAACATGTATGTACATATATATATATATATATATATATATATATGTTCTATATATATATATATAATTTTATTTATCCATTCATCTGTTGAAGGGCACCTAGACTGGTTCCATAGTTTAGCTTTTGTGAATTGAGCTTCTATAAACATTGATGTGGCTGTGTCACTGTAGTATGTTAATTTTATGTGCTTTGGGTATAAACCGAGGAGTGGGATAACTGAGTCAAATGGTGGTTCCATTCCAAGTTTTCTGAGGAATCTCCATACTGCTTTCCTTAATGGTTGTACCAATTTGCAGTGCCACCAGCAAATGTGTAACTTTTTTCCCACATCCTCACCAACATTTATTGTTGCTTGTATTCTTAATAATTGCCATTCTGACTGGAGTGAGATGAAATCTTAGAGTAGTTTTGATTTGCATTTCTCTAATTGCTAGAGATGTTGAACATTTTTTCATATATCATTAGTCAATTGTATATCTTCTGCGAAGTGTCTGTTCAGTTCCTTAGCCCATTTATTGATTGGGTTTTTTTTTTTTTTTTGGTATTAAGTTTTTTGAGTTTTTGTATGTGGGTAATATTAACTCTTGTGTATTTATCACATTGGTCCTGATATTGAGGAAGATGTAAGGCTAAATTGATAGTCCACTATCAATGGAAAAATTGTTAATAACACTCACCTTTCTTGGTCCTATTCCTGGATCATATATCATGACTCCCTCAATGTGGACACTCTCTAGGTAAATAGATACTAGATTAATTTATTTAAAATCACTCCAGTTAAAAGATGATAAAATATCAATAGTTTCATAGTTCTTCAAAGAACATAAATATTGAAGGAATAAGTACATAGCATCTTAAAACATCCTGTTTTTGAAAAATCAGTATTATGATATTAAACAAATTTCAAAGACTAAACATGTTTTATGAAACACATGTTTTATTTAGAAATGTATATGTAATTCAGTGGTAAAACTCAGAAAAAACCATTGGAAATGGAATGTTCATTGAATAAAAACATCTACATGACTTCCAATGTTGTGTAAGACAGAAAACATAAAGGATCCTATAATCACATCAACATGTGCTCTGTATTTAAATTTTTAATGAAAAATTAAGAAGCTAATAATAAATAATTTCTCAATTATGATTTTATTTCATCCTTTGCAAAGCAACTATATAATGAAGTAAGTTAACACTGGGTAGATCCTAATGACCCTGCTACCCAGACTAGTGCCTGCAAAAGGAGCCGCTGGATGAAACCCAGTGGAAAGCCATGATCCCAGTCCATCATATTTCTATCCCTTCCAGCATCATCTGTGGTTTTTTGTATAAATCTGTCACAACTCTCCCACCTAGGAAGACAGTTCCTACCAGTATGGGCTTTTGTCTTGCTCCATGCTGCAATGATCTCAGTGGATTCTGGATTCAGGGGTGAACCAGCATTGTAGTGATAGTGATCATGGGAGGGCCCACTTCATCACAACACAGAGTAATTGACTGCTGTGGTAGAAAGAAAAAAGCAGGCACTTGTCATTTCACAGGAAATTAAGGTCTGGTCCTCTCTGGTCAGATCCAGAGCCATTTTGGAAAACTGTGGTGTCTGAATGCAAATAAATGAGAATGACTGAGGCACCTTAGTATACCCTGGGCACAAGGGGAGGCCTGAAGGGAAATACTAGTCATGATAGCACATTATTCTGCGCAACACACCAGTTGCAGATTTGGGACAAACTTGTGTTATATCACCCTCTGTTGCTGAAACAGTGAAAAGACATTAAAGAGTTCATGAGAAGCCCAGACTTAGGTTATCTATGTAGTGACAGAAGAGTCCAGAAGCTCAGAGAAGTTAAGAAGAGTGCCTCGTATTTCTGATATAGGCATCAACAAAGTCAAATTAAGAAATCTGGAATGAATACCTAATCTTTCAATGAGGTGGTGATGCTATCATCAAGTTTAAGAACACCAGCATCAAACCATCAGGGAATTGCTTGATGATGTCACCAAACAGACAAAATAAGGCACCCAACCTGATCATACATCAGCCAATATTGGCAAGCTCTTACAGAATTCAAAATAGCTGTTTAAAGAAAACTCATCATTTCAAATAAAGCAACAGAAAAATGATTCAATACTCTAACAGAAATTTAACATAAACTAATTTAAAAATCAAATAAAAATACTTGAGCTTAAAATACATTAAGCAAAATTAAAAGCAAGATAGAAATCATTAATAGGAGGAATGACCAAACAGAAGAATTGGTGATGACCTTGAAGACAGGCTATTTAAAATTATATAGTAGGCCAGTGGCACGTGCCTGTTATCCCAATTACTTGGGAGGACTGCAAGTTCTAATGTGGTCTCAGCAATTTAGAGAGAAACTGTTTAACACACATGTACACACACACACACACACACACACACACACACACATTAGGCGGGGAGAAACAAAAACATGAAGAAGAATGAAAATAGTGTATGGAAGTTTGAGATAGCATCAGAAGAGCACATCTTCAATATATTGAGGTTCAAGAGAGACATGGAATTGCCAAGGTGTAGGAAGCACATTGAAAGAGATAATATGAAACCTCAAGTCTAGAGAAGGATGCAAATACCAGCTATAGAAAATTCAAAAGTCACCAATAACTCAACCAAATTTACCCGAAGACATAATGTAATCACAATTTCAAGTGTTTCAGGTACAGAGAGAATAATTCTGAAAGCAGCAAGAGAAAACTAGTAAAAGTGTCCTAATTTACCAGCCAGAAGACTTCTTAGAACAAAACTTACAGGCTAGTAGGGAGTAGCATGATATTTGCATATAATTGAAGGAAAAAAAAAATCTCAAATCAAGAATACTGTACCTAGTAATGAAGGAGAGTTAAGACATTCCCAAACAGCAAAATCTGAGACAGTACATCTGCCTAACAGGTCTGTATTATAAGAAATGGTAAAGAGAGTTTTTCAAACTGAAGAAAATGGTAATGTGGGAAAGAAATAATTGGAAGGTGTAAAACTTATTGTAAAGAGTGATTGTGCAAATTCAGGATGATCTAATGTTACAAATACGGTGCATAGACAATTCAAACCTTTAATATGAGGTTAAAAAGCAAAAACTACTGAAAATAACCCCAACTAAATTAGTATGTTAAGAGATAGGCAATATTTAGAGATGCAAAATAGGACATCAGGTATTCATAATGTGGGATGTAATGAAGTTTAAGCATGGAGTCTTTAGTAGTATTCTTTTTATCTTTTACTGTTTTTCTTGTTTCTTTTTCGATATTTAGGGTCAATGTTAATTTGCTATCATTTTGAAATAGCTTCTTATAAATAAAAAAATATTTTTGTGAGGTTCATTTTAATCACACAGCAAAAAATGTTTAATGGACAAACCAAAAATAATAAGCAAAGGATCAAATCACATTACCAGAGAAAACCACTTAACCACAAAGGACTCTGAGAAAAGGAGAAAAAAAAGAAACTTTAATAAAAATAGAAAACAAATTAAAATATGTCTGTACTAACAGCTTACCTTTCAAAAATTACCTTAAATATGAATAGATTAAATCCTCCAATTAAAAAGCAGAGTGATTGAATGGATGAAAAAAATAAAAACACAAAATGTGTATGAAGCCTACTATATAAAATCACTTCACCTATAAGGAAACACATAGTCCATAAATAAAGTGAAGGAATACAATAGTCCCTGCAAATGTAATCTAAAAGAAAGCAGGAGTAACAACAATTATATCAGATAAAATACATTTTAAATCAAAATCAGTAAAAAGTTACTACAAAAGGAAAGAAGATTGATGTGGCAAAAGGAAATGGCAAATGTACACACATTCAATATTGGAACACCTAATCATATAAAGCAAATGATAATAGACTTTAAAAGTCAGATAGACTCCAATATAATAATAGTTGGGGACTTTAATACTCCACTTTGGGCAATGTATAAGTCATTCAGACAGAAAATCAACAAAGAAATAGCAGAATTAAATTGTACCCTGGACCAAACAGATCTAATAGACATCTGTACAGAATTCTATCCAACAGGCACAAAATTAAAATTCATATTCTTCTCAGCAGCACATGGACATTCCCAGGATAGCTCATATTATAGGCTAAAAAACAAGTCTTAACAATTTTTTTTAAAAAATGAAATTATATCAAGTAACTTTTCCATCCACAATGCAATAAAACTAGAAATTAATAACAAGAAAAACTTTGAAATTCATCTGCTTACTTTCAAATAACCAAAGGGTAGAGGAAGAATCCAAAGAGGAAATTAAAAAATTTCTTAATTCAAGTGAAAATGAAGACACAACCTGTCAAACCTCATTGGATACAGCAAGAGCTGTACTAAGAGGGAAGTTCATAGCAAACAAGACCTACTTCCAAAAAGCAGAAACATCAGAGTAAAACCAAGAAACAGATCATTGCACCTCAAGGAAGAAGAATAAGAACAAACCTTATTCAAAATTCATTTAATGTGAAGAAAGGAAGAACAAAAATAAGAACAGAAATAATGAATTGGAGGCTAAAAGATATATAAAATGTCAGCAAAACCTGATGAACCGTTACCTAGACTAAGTAACCAAAAAGTAGAGAGGATTCAAGTAAATAAAATCAGAGATGATTGAAAAGACATTAATACTGACATCTAAAATAAAAAGATTTTGTACAGATTATTATGAACATCTATTCACCAATACTTTTAACAACCTGGAGAAAATGGACAAATTATTTGACACATATGCCTTATCAAGATTGAATCCTGAAGAAATAGAAAACCTGAACAGGCTAGTAATGAATGACAAAGGAGATTGAATCAGCAATAAAAGTCATTCATCAAAGAAAAGACAAATACATTTGTTTTCAATAACTAGTACCAATATTTCTTAATTTGATCAAAAAAATTGAGAGGAAAATTCTTCCAAACTAATTTTATGACACTTGCCTTACCCTGATACCAAAAGTAAATAAAGACACAATATTAAAAAAAATATAAAAAACCAAACCAAACAAGAACTACATTCCAAAGTCAGGTGCACACCTAAAAATCTAGCTACACAGGAGGCAGGGGCAAGAGGATTGCAAGTTTGAAGCCAACTTCAGAAATTTAGTGAATTTACTCTCAAAATAAAAAATAAAAACAGCTAGAGATGTATCTCAATGTTGGAACACCAGTGAGTTCCATCTCCAGTACTAGAGGGAAAACAAACTAACTAAAGACTAACTAAAGAACAAATTGTAGGTTTTTGTCCTGTAGGACAATATCCTTTATGAACATAGATACAAAAGTTTTTTAAAAAATCCTAGCAAACAGAATCCAATAGCACATTTAAAAAAATTATTAACTATGGTTAAGTGAGATTGATTCTATTGTGAAAAGATGGGTAAAATATGCAAATAAATAAACCTGATACTACACATTACCAGTATAAAATATAAGAATTACAAGATTATATCAAAAATTTAGAAAAGACATTTGAAAATATTGACACCCTTTGTGATAAAAGCACTAAATATGGAACGTTCTTCAACATAATGTCTCAATAAGTCACTTACGTATAATAAACCAATAACTGACATAATTTTGAGTGGGGAACAATGAAAGGCTTTCTGAGATATGGAACAAGACCAGTATGGCCACTTTCACCACTTTTAGAACATGGTATTAGAAGTCCAACTCAGAGGAAGCTGGCAAAAGAAAGAAAGAACATGCAAGTGGAGAGGAGGTAGTCAATTTGTAATTGAAGACTGCATGTTCCTATATATAGAAAAATCTTAGACTCCACAAAAACCTAGTAGAACTAATAAACAAATTCAGCAAGTTTAAGATTCAAAATCAACATAAAATTCAGTTTAATAGATCTTCAAAAAACAGTCCTAAAATTCATGCGGAACCACAAAACCCTCCTGATAGCCAAAACCAACTTGAGCAAAAAGTCAAAGCAGAAACAAAAGAAAAAGAAAAAAAAAAAAGAAGGATTACCAAAAACTTAAAGGCTGCTTTACAGAAAATGCAACAATCAACAGAGTGAAAATATAATATACAAAACAGGGAGAAAATATTTGCAGATTATACATCTGGCAAGGAGTTAGTACTTAGAATACAAAGAAGCTCATCAACTCAATAGTTAATAAATAAATAAATAAATAATCTGATTAAAAATGGGTAGTACACTTAAATAGACATTTGTCAGAAGAAGATATACAAATGACCAACATGTGTATGATAAAATGTTCAACATCACTAATCATTGGGAGACCATAAATCAAAACCACAAGGAGATGTAATCTCATTCCAGTTAGAATGACTATTATTGAAAAGATAAAAGATAATAAATTTGGCAAGGATATAGTGATAAGATAAAATTTGCACAATGTGGGTAGTAATGCAAATTAGTGTTATTATTATATAAAATCATATTCAAATTCGTCAAAAATTGAAATAGAACTACAGTATTATCTATGAATTTAAATGTCACAAAGTATTTCCAACATACTTGCTTTAGTGAAAGTAAATAAAATCAGTTTATTTAAAAGAGACAACTGCACTTCCCTATTTATTACAGTACCAATCCTAATAGACAAAATACAGAATCAAACTAAGTGTGCATCAGCACATGAATAAAGAAAATATGGCTTATTAATACAATGAAATAATACTTTGCCATAAAAAATGATGAAATCCTGTCACTTGTGTCAGCATGGATTGAAATGAATGTCACTATATTAGGTGAAATAAGCCAGACACAGAAAGATAAATGCCACATGACCTTACGCATCTGTGTAATCTAAAAAAAGTCAATACAAAGTCAGACTGTAATGGTGTTACCAGAAAGTGGTTAAAGTGGAGGGGAGGGAAGGATGATGTAGAGCTGATTAACATTATGAAGTTATATTTACATAGAAGAGAGAAGTTTCTGGTGTTGTACTGCACACTTTAGTGACAACAGATAATGATCTTGTCCTGTACATTAAAAAATGAGAAAAAATTTTAATATTTTCACAATAAACAAATGATAAATCCTTGAGGAGACAGGTGCCTTTACTATGATTTGAACATTAAACAATGTAGACATGTATCAAACATCATATGTTACCCCATAAATAATGCTTTCGCATCAGTTAAAATTTAAAAACAAAGAAATTCAATTTTAATGTAGAAGTACTCAGAATGTTTTTATCAAAGACCTTGATATAAATTATAATTTCAATTATAACTATCTGAATGATTAACTGAGCAGTATATATTTAAAAGTTAAGAATAAGATAATGAAAGAAAAATTTAAAAGTAGCATATGCTCATTGCTAAAAATTTGGCAAACAAAAATTAAGAGTAGAACAACAACAATTTTAAACTAGCATATTACTTTATTCCAACTTGAAATGTGTTATCAGAGCCTGATTGTAATTAGAAGTTGTGCCTTTCTAAGACATGATTAGTTATTTCACAAAACATTCCCTACATTTAATTTTTCTTAGACTTAATTTTGATTCTTGATATAATCTTTCACTTTTTTTATCTTTGAAATTTTATTTATTTAGGTAGGAAGAGGAAAAAAATTAATCAGCATTTCAGTATAAGGAATTTTTCAATTTGTATTTATTTTGTTAATATGTTAATGATATTTCTGCCATCTTGTTTTTTGACTTCTGTTTCTTATGCTTCCCTTATTTTCTCTATTTCTCTATTCCTCTCATTTGTTGGATTTCATCCTTTTCAGGTATGTGAAAGTAAAAATTTATTGAATATTTTGCATAAAATAATACCTTAGTATTTTAAAAATATCAATGTTTAGCCTGAAAGTATGCACAAAGTCTGTATAAAAAGGCAGTATCATACCTTTGTTTTCTACAAATGCTGTTTATATTATTATTCATGATAAATACTTTATTCCCATTAAAATTATTTATACATATCTTCTATCAATTATATATATAAAATAACATCTTTGAAATGTAGTATAATTAATTACTTTAATATTTGTGGTCATTTCAATTGTTTATATAAATCATGCTCTATTAATTTTATTTAGTTTTATACCAAGTAATTATTCTACTCAATTTAATAAATGTAAAAAATAAAATTACTCATAAATTAAAATTGCCTTCAGCTCTTTCAGTAGAAAAGCAACATTATTCTTTGCATAAGTATTCATAAAGAAATGTTGGATTTGGGACTGGGGTTGTGGCTCAGTAATAGAGCACTTGCCTAGCACGTATGAGGCACTGGGTTTGATTCCGGCACTGAATATAAATAATAAAATAAAAAACAAAATAAAGGCATTGTGTCCATCCACAACTATAAAAATAAATAAAATAAAATAAAATAAAAACAAATGTTGGATTTTAAGTAATTTAGTATCCAATCTGAAATACTGTTCTCTTTTTCCCTTATTTGCTTTCATTTATTTATATGCTAATGCTAACAAAAATTATTTGAAAATATTGATGTTACTTCAGGCACAATAATTTGACCATTCTTTATTTATTTTAGGTACATTTATGTTTTCCTCAAAGCAATAGGAGAATTCTGACATTTAATTTCCTTTCAGTTTCTGGAAGACTATAGTTTTCAATATTTTAGGATTACATTATCAGCAGGGAAGAGTGTCTGCTTCATCATGCTTTTCTTACAAACAGAATTTTCATAAGAACATGTCTCTAAAATAATTCTATATGTTTTGCTAATTTTGAATTATTCTAATATTAGTTGAATATTTCATGTTGGTTAGCAATTTGTATTTCTGTTCAAATTATTGTCTGACTATGCTCTGCCTGCTTTTATTTTCCATTTTAAGGCTTTTTATTATTTTTTGAGTTTAAAACATTCAAATTAATTATAACCACTTTATTCAGAGAAAATGTGTGATATTTTAAAAACTCTATGTCCTCCCAATTTACAAACTTATAGTTTTCACACTACAATAAATTGAGTTCAAAAGTAAGTATCCATAGTAATGGTTTTTATATCCTTATTTTCAAATCAGGGTGATAACCAGTTATGCCATATTCCTAATCTGCACCTCTCCTGTAATTATTTACGGTTATCTCCAAATCATATTCTCCTTTTTCCCACTAATCCTCATGCATTATAGAATATGCTTTGATTGATGGCACACAGAAGATTCTTCTTGCCCTTTAACTCATTCCCTGGAATTTCTGTTTTTATTTTTATTTCTTTCTTAAGGACGAGTGTACTGCACAATTGGTGTCTTATCAGAAGCATGACTCAGCTGTACCCTTCAACACCAATGATCCAGAAAATAAGAAATTATTTAAGTTGCTATAAAATTTATTTCCTGACTTTTCATTGAATGGTGACATTTTATGAGTTTTAAATCATGTTAGTTTTTCCTTATGGAACTGAACTTCTAGCTAGCTTAACTGAATAACAATTTTGTTTTCATTTTAGATACATCACTGTCTCTCTGAAACTAAACTACGGCCTTATTTGATAATATCCAATATTATTTTCTGGTTGATAGATTTGACATTTTTTTATAATTGAGTTGATTAATTTACTGGTAAAATCATCTTTACTGTGAACTCAAAGTATCCAGTTATGAATTTCAGTCTGGTATAAATTAGGAAAGCTCTATCATGCTTATCATGTACATCATATCAAAGCACTAATTTCCTTATCTAGGAAACCATGATCATAAGGATAACCTCACATTGTGCCATTAAATAAATGAAATAAGGTAATTTTTTAATAGTTTCTGTCAGATAATGCTCACTAAAGATTAACCTCCATATTAATAACAAAGTTTATAAAGATATTTCAATTTTTAATTTATTTCAGTGTTTAATATTACTGTCGAATGTAAGAGAAGTTTTGCTTCTTAAAACATAAGAAAACATGAGAGCAAAATTTTATCCTTTAACTGTATTTATGCTCTTTATAATGATTATTGTTTTGCATATCTTAAACCATTCCTGCATCCCTTGAATAAAACCAGCCTAATCATAATGATCTTCCTAATGTGCCATTGAGTTCAGTTTACAAGTATTTTTCTGCAGAATTTTGCACCTGTGTTCATCAGGGATATGGGTCTATGGATTTTTTTGTCTGTGTGTCCTTGTCAGTTTGGAATAGCCAGGTAATACAATTTCATATCAAGAGTTTGTAATGAAATAAG
This sequence comes from Sciurus carolinensis, assembly GCF_902686445.1. Taxonomy (NCBI): domain Eukaryota; kingdom Metazoa; phylum Chordata; class Mammalia; order Rodentia; family Sciuridae; genus Sciurus; species Sciurus carolinensis. Next base: position 89,104,613 of record NC_062218.1, on the reverse strand, counting down.
CCAATCCCAATAAACCAAAAGTCAAATGATTTCTCTGATAAGTGTTGATCATACATAACAGGGAGCAGGGGAGGAGGTAAGGGAAGAATGGAGGAAGACTGGAATGTATAGAGGGAAACGAGGGGTGGGGAGGGGGCAGGGAGGAAGGAAAGGTAATAGAATGGAACAAAAATTATCCTATGTACATGTATGATTACACAAATGGTGTGACTCTACTTCATGTACATCCACAGAAATGAAAGTTGTACCCCATTTGTGTAAAAGAGTTTGTAATGGTTCCTTGCCTTTCTGTTTAATGGAATAGTTTAGGAAGAATTTATCTTAGCTCTTTTTTAAATGTCTGGTAAAGTTCATCAGTGAATACACAGAAAACTGAGCTTTCCTTTGGAGAGATTTTATTACTTTTTCATTCTCATTACCTGTTACTGACCAATTTAGGATTTTTATATCACTGTGGTTCAACTTTTTTAAAATTTATTTTTATTGTAAACACATGGGGTACATCTTGTTTCTCTGCCGGTACATGAAGTAGAGGCATACCATATGTGTAATCATACACTTACATAGGGTAATGCCTTTTGATTCATTCAGTTATTTTTTCCTTCCCCCCACCCCTCCCACCACTCTTTTCCCTCTATGCAGTCCTTCCTTCCTCCATTCTTGCCTCACTTCTATACCCCATAATGTCTCATCATCCATTTATCAGTGAGATCATTCATCCTTTGGTTTTTTTGAGATTGACTTATCTCACTTAGCATGATATTCTCTAATTTCATCCATTTGACTGCAAATGCCATAATTTTATTATTATTTATGGCTGAGTAATATTCCATTGTGTGTATATATATATATATATATATATATATATATATATATATATATATATATATCACAGTTTCTTTATCCATTCATCAACTGAAGGGCATCTAGGTGGATTCCACAATGTAGTTATTGTGAATTGAGCAGCTATGAACATTGATGTGGCTGCATCACTGTAGTATGCTGATTTTAAAGCCTTTGGGTATAGGCCAAGGAGAGTGGGATAGCTGGGTCAAATGGTGGGTCCATTCCAAGTTTTCTAAGGAATCTCCACACTGTTTTCCAGAGTGGCTGCACTATTTTGCAACCCACCAGCAATGTATGAGTGTACCTTTTTCCACACATCTTCACCAACACCTGTTGTTGCTTGTATTCTTGATAATCACCATTCTAATTGGGGTGAGATGGAATCTTAGGGTGGTTTTGATTTGCATTTCTCTTATTACTAGATATGTTGTACATTTTTTCATATGTCTGTTGATTGCTTGTAGATCTTCTTCTATGAAGTGTCTATTCATTTCCTTAGCCCATTTGTTAATTGGGTTATTTGTATTCTTGGTGTAGAGTTTTTGAGTTCTTTATAGATTCTGAAAATTAGTGCTCTATCTGAAGTATGAGTGGCAAAGATATTCTCCCACTCTGTAGGCTCTCTCTTCACATTGCCGATAGTATCCTTTGCTGAGAGAAATTTTTTTAGTTTGAATCTATCCCAGTTATTGATTCTTGCTTTTATTTCTTGTGCTATGGGAGTCCTGTTAAGGAAGTCTGATCCTAAGCTGACATGTTGAAGATTCGAACCTACTTTTTCTTCTATAAGATACAGGATCTCTGATCTGATTCCAAGGTCCTTGATCCATTTTGAGTTGAGTTTTGTTCAGGGTGAGAGATATGGGTTTAGTTTCATTCCGTTGCATATGGATTTCCAGTTTTCCCAGTACCATTTGTTGAAGAGGCTATCTTTTCTCCATTGCATGCTTTTGGCACCTTTGTCTAGTATGAGAAAACTGTATTTATTTGGGTTTGTGTCCATGTCCTCTATTCTGTACCATTGATCTACCTGTCTATTTTGGTACCAATACCATGCTGTTTTTTTTTACTATTGCTTTGTAATATAGTTGAAGTTCTGGAATTGCAATACCCCTGCTTCAATCTTCCTAAGGACTTCTTTAGCCATTCTGGGTTTCTTATTCTTCCAGATGAATTCACGATTGCTTGCTCTATTTCTGTAAGGTACATCATTGGGATTTTAATTGGAATTGCATTGAATCTGTATAGCATTTTAGGTAGTATGGCCATTTTGACAATATTAATTCTGCCTATCTAAGAACATGGGAGATCTTTCCATCTTCTAAGGTTTTCTTTTATCTCTTTCTTTAGGGTTCTGTAGTTCTCATTGTAGAGGTCTTTCACCTCTTTTGTGAGACTGATTCCCAAGTATTTTATGTTTTTCGAGGCTATTGCGAATGGGGTAGTTTTCCTAACTTCTCTTTCTGAAGATTCATCACTTATGTATAAAAATGCTTTAGATTAATAAGCATTAATAGTATATCCTGCTACTTCACTGAATTCATTTATGAGTTCTAAAAGTTTTCTGGTGGAATTTCCCGGTTCCTCAAAATATATAATCATGTCATCAGCAAATAGGGATAGTTTGAGTTCTTCTTTTCCTATTCGAATCCCTTTAATTTCTTTGGCCTGTCTAATTGCTCTGACTAGAGTTTCAAGGACAATGTTGAATAGAAGTGGTGAAAGAGGGCATCCCTGCCCTGTTCCAGTTTTTAGGGAGAATGCTTTCAGTTTTTCACCATCTAGAATGATATTAGCCATGGCTTAACATAGATGGCCTGTACAATGTTAAGGAATGTTCCCACTATCCCTATTTTTCTAGTGTTTTGAGCATGAAGGGATACCCTATATTATCAAATGCTTTTTCTGCCTCTATTGAAATAATCATGTGATTCTTGACCTCAAATCTGTCGATATGGTGAATTCCATTTATTGATTTCTGAATGTTTTACCAACCTTGCATCCCTGGGATGAAACCCACTTGATCATGGTGCACTATCTTTTCAATATATTTTTGTATGTGATTTGCTAAAATTTTGTTGCAAATTTTTGCATCAATGTTCATTAAGGATATTGGTCTGAAATTTTCTTTCTTTCCTCTGTCTCTATCTGGTTTAGGTATCAGGGTCATGTTCACTTCATAGAATGAGTTTGGGAGGGTTCCCTCTTCTTCTAATTCATGGAATACTTTGAAAAGTATTGGAATGAACTCTTCTTTAAAGGTTTTGTAGAACTCAGCTGAGAACACATCTGGTCCCGGACTTTTCTTGTTGGTAGGCTTTTGATGACTTCTATTTTATTACTTGAAATTGATCTATTTAAATTGTGTACATCCTCCTGGTTCAGTTTAGGTAATTCATATGTCTTTAGAAACCTACTGATGTCTTTGAGATTTTCTATTTTTTGGAGTATAGATTTTCAAAATAGCTTCTAATTATGTTTTGTATTTCACTCATGTCTGTCATGATATTTCCTTGTTTGTTCCGAATTTTAGTAATTTGAGTTCTCTCTCTCCTTCTCTTTGTTAGTGTGGCTAAGGCTTTGTCAATTTTGTTTATTTTTTCAGAGAACCAACTATTTATTTTGTCAATTTTTTTGATTGTTTCTTTTGTTTCAATTTCATTGATTTCAGCTCTGATTTTAACTATTTCCTATCTTCTACTACTTTTGTTGTTGCTCTTTTCTTCTTTTTCTAGGGCTTTGAGCTATAGTGTTAGGTCATTTATTTGTTGATTTTTTCTTCTTTTATTGAATGCCCTCCGTGAAATAAATTTTCCTCTAAGAACTGCTTTCACAGTGTCCCAGAGATTTTGATATGATGTTTCTTTGTTCTTGTTTACCTCTAAGAAATTTTTTAAATTTTCTCCCTGATATCTTCTGTTATCCATTCATCATTGCAATAGCATATTATTTAATCTCCAGGTGTTGGAGTAGTTTCTGTTTTTTATTCTGTCATTTATTTCTAATTTCGATCCGTTATGATCTGATAAAATACAAGGTAGTATCTCTATCTTCTTGTATTTGCTAAGAGTAATTGTGGTATAATATACGGTCTATTTTACAGAAGGATCCATATGCTGCTGAGAAGAAAGTTTATTCGCTGTTTGTTGGATAGTATATTCTATAAATTTCCGTTAAGTTTAAATTATTGATTGTGTTATTAAGATCTATGGTTTCTTTGTTCAGTTTTTGCTTGGACGATATGTACAGTGGGGAGAGAAGTGTGTTAAAGTCACCGAGTATTATTGTGTTGTGGTCTATTTGATTCCTGGAATTGAGAAGGATTTGTTTGACGCACATGGATGAGCCACCTGTTTTATGATTGTTATGTCTTGCTGATTTATGGTTCCCTTAAGCTGTATGAAATGTCCTTCTTTATCCCTTCTGACTAACTTTGGCTTGAAGTCCACATTATCTGTTATGAGGATGTATACTCCGGCTTTTTTTTTGCTGAGTCCATGTGCATGGTATGTTTTTTCCAATCCTTTCACCTTTAGTCTGTGGGTATCTCTTTCTATGAGATGAGTCTCTTGCAAGCAGCATATTGTTGGATCTTTCTTAGTAATCCATTCTGCCAGTCTATGTCTTTTGATTGATGAGTTCAGGCCATTAACATTCAGGGTTATTATTGGGATATGATTTATATCCGCAGTCATTTGGCTTACTTTGTTTTTTGGCACGACTTGGTTTGTCCTTTATTTGACTATTCCTTTAGGGTAGTTCCTACCTTTGCTGATTTACATCATTGTTTTTCATCTCTTCCTCATGGAATATTTTGCTGAAAATGATCTACAGTGCCAGCTTTCTTTTTGTAAATTCTTTTAGCTTTTTTTTTTATCATGGAAGGATTTTATTTCATCATCAAATCTGAAGGTAAGTTTTACTGGGTATAAGAGTCTTGGTTGGCATCTGTTTTATTTCAGGGTTTGAAAAATGTTGTCCCAGGCCCTTCTAGCTTTTAGGGACTGGGTTGAAAAATCTCCTATTATCCATATTGGTCTCCCCCTGAATGTAATTTGATTCTTTTCTCTCACAGCCTTTAAAATTCTTTGTTTTGTATGTTAGGTATTTTCATTTTAATGTGCCTCGGTGTTGGTCTGCTGTAATTTTGTATATTTGGAGTCCTGTAAGCCTCTTTTACTTGATTTTCCATTTCATTCTTCAGATTTGGGAAATTTTCTGATATTATTTCATTGAATAGATTGTTCATTCCTTTGGTTTTTTTTCTCTGTGCCTTCCTCAATCCCAATAATTCTTAAATTTGGCCTTTTCATGATATCCCATAACTCTTTTAGATTCTGTTCATGATTTCTTACCATATTCTCTGTTTGGTCAACTTTGTTTTCAAGGTTAAATATTTTTTCTTCAATATCTGAGGTTTTGTCTTGCAGGTGTTGTATCTATTGGTTATGCTCTCTATGGAGTTTTTAATTTGTATCTATTGGCTATGCTCTCTATGGAGTTTTTAATTTGGTTTATTGTTTCCTTCATTTCAAGGATTTCTGGTTTTTTTTTTTTTTTTTCGGTATCTCTAACTCTTTATTGAAATGATCTTTTGCTTCTCACATTTGCTCTTTTAACTGTTGAGTGGTGTGATCATTCAAAACTTGCATTAGCTCTTTCATCTCATCATTTACTTCTCTGATTATTTTAATTACGTACTTTCTTAACTCACTTTCTGACATTTCTTCTGCCATGCTGTCATTGGATTTTATTGATGTAGCATATAGGTTTGTTTTGTACATTTTCTTCCCTTGTTTTCTCATATTGGTCAGGTATCTACCCCTCCAGTAGTGAAAATCTGAGAATTTGCAGATTTCCTCTATTGACTTATAGTATTCCTGTAGATTTCCAATAACTCACCTCCTAGCCTTCAGTAGCCTGAATTCTTGGAGGAACTTAATAATGCAGTACTCCACAAGGAAGCTTCCCCACTAGGGGTGGCGGCCTTCTGTTGGGGTATATTCCCTGCTAGTGGGAAGAGGTGTCTCCAGTTGTTGACCAATGGTCAGTCAAAAGGGGGACTAGACTGTGGGCTCGGGCCTGACTGGTCTGGGCCTATGTCTCTCCTTCTACTGCCCTGGTGGGAAAACCTCACCCAGAGGGGAAAACTCACCCAGTGGGGAAGTTTCGCTGGGCAGTTCTCCTCCAAGAAGTTTCCTTTGGTCCAGAACTGCCACCTGGGCTAGGCAGCTCTCCTCTGCGATGTTCCCAGGGGTCCAGACCCATCTCCTGGGGCAGGGAGCCTCACCCTGTGAGTGAGTCTTCTGTTGGGCAGTCGTCCTCTGCAACGTTCCCTGGGTTCTGGAATTACCGCCTCAGCCAGGGAGCCTCACTCTGCACCGAAGCCTCTTGCTGGGTGGCCCTCCTCCAAGAAGCTGCCTACGGTCCAGTCCTGCCATCCGGTCCTGGGACTCTTGCTCTGCTCCAAAGCCTCTCGCTGAGTGCGCCTCCTCTACAATGTTCATGGTTGTCCAGGTTCACAGCTCTAGTGCAGAAGTCTTGCTGGGCAACTCTACTCCACAAAGTTCCCTGAGTACTGGGCTACCACCCCGTCCTCATAGTCTCGCCCAGTGGGAGAGACTCACCCGGCAGCTCTGAGCTGGTCCCGAGTCTCTCAGTATCTCCTGTTCTTGAATCCTGAGTCCTGGAGTGACATGAAATACAGTCACACTCTAGTCTGTCATCTTGAAAACCCTCGTAGTTCAATTTTGATAGTTTATATGTGGTGAAAAATTTGTCCATTTTTCTTAAATTTTCCAATAAATTATCATGTAGTTTCTCAAAATATTTTATAATAATCCTGTGAATTTCAGTAATATGTTATTACTGTCTCATTTTTCATCTTGAAAAATATTTATTTAGGTCTTCTCATTTGTTATCAACTTAGGTAGAAGTCTGTTTATATTTTTATCCTTTTAAGCAACCAAATCATAAGTTTCATTGATCCCTTGTACTATTATTTCACTCTGTATTTCATGTATTCCTTCTCTGATCTTTATACTATCTTCCTTTCTACATTTCTTTCTTTCTACTGGTTTGGTTCATTCATGTTTTTCTGACATAGAACTCCATCAAGATTATTGAGAAGTTTGGTTTTTTTTCATGTAAGAATTCATCACTATAAACTTTATAACAGTACTAATTTTGCTGTATCGCACAGATTTTGGAATGTTTTCTTTCCATTTTAGTTTTTTATGGAAATCATTTAAACTTTTCCTCTGATCTTCAAGATCTGGTATTTGTTCAATAGTGATTTGTTCAATCTCCATGTGTTTGTATACTTTTTGTTTCTCTTGTTGTAAGTTTCTGATTTCATTCTATGTTGATTTTGTAAGATATAATAAATTATTCCATTTTTTTTTTTATTTCACTAAGACTTGCTTTGCAGATGAACATATGGTCTCTTGTTTCCATGCACTTATGGAAAGAATGTGTATTCTTTAGTTGGTTGATGGAATAGTCTGTAGGTGTCTGTTAAGTCCTTTTGACATAGAAAAATTTAATTCTAGTATTTCTTTGTTTATATTTTGGTCAGGATGATTTGTTTATTGGTGAGAGTTGGGCATTAATTTTCCCCACTATTATTGCAATGAGTTTTATCTCTCCCTTTATGTCTAATAGCATTTGTATTATAAAATTGGAAACTCCAATGTTTACCTCATATATATTGATAATTATTATAGGTTCTTCATTTATTTTTAATTTAATCAATATATATTGACCTTCTTGGTGTGTTCTAAATGATTTTGTTCAAAGATCTATTTTTTTGAACATAAAAATAGCTAACCCTGCTTGCTTTCAGATTGTATTTGCTTAGAATATCTTTTGCTTCCCTTCACATTATGTGTTGGGAGGTGAGATGAGGTGCTTGAATATAGATTATTGTTGAATCCTGTACTATTCCATTCAGTTAGTCTGTGTCCTTTAGATGAGATTTAAGGTTATTTTTATTCAGATTCCTTATTGAAAGGTATATAATTCTTCCTGTAATTTTGTTGACCTGCTTCTAGTAAGTTTGAATATTCTATGTACATTTCTTCCTCCTTTATTCATCTTAGAGGTTTGATGGTCTACTGTATTAATAATGTTTGATTCTTCCCTATTTCTTCTCATATCTATACTTCTTAGTGGGATTTAATCATGTATCATTATTTTATTTGTTTTTATTCCTCTTCTGGGTATAAGATTCCATTAGGTATCTTCTAAAACACTTGTGTAATGGTAATAAATTCCCTTTATTTGTGCTTATCTTGCAACATCTTTACTTCTCCTTAGATTCTTAAGCATAATCATCTATGGTATAGCAATCTTGGTTAGTAAAAATTTTCATTAAGAACTTGAAACACAATTTACTATATCCTCCTGCCCTCTTGAATTTCTGCACTGAAATTGGATGGTAGTCTCATGGTTTTTCCTTTAATGGTGACATGACAATTTTCTCTTCCATCTTTGAATATTCTTAATTTTTATAGACTTTTGACATTTTAACTACAATATGTCATGTAGAACTACTTTTCTCATGATACCTCCTATACCTAGATGTTCATGTCTTCACCAAGATTATTAAAGTTTTCTCTGTTTTTTTACTGAATATTTTCTCTGTCTTCAAAATTTAGCTCTTCTTCCTCCTGTATACAATCATATGTATACTAAATTTTGAATTTTTCCTGAGATCTCATATGTTACCTTCATTGCTTCCCTCCTCCCTTTATTGCTCTCTGAATGAAATACTACAGGCAACTGTCCTTAAGTTCATGTATGTGGTTTTCTGCTTGATACAGTCTGTTTCTGAGTTTTTTCAGTTGAATTCTTTTCTGTCTTATTGAGCTTTTCATCTCCAATATTTTCATTCAGTTCTTTTTCAAAATCTCTCTTTATTTAATTACTTATTCATATGCTTTGTTATCTTCCTCAGTTCATTTGGCTATTTATTTGTATTATTTTGATATCATTAGTTTTTATTTTAAAAATCATTCTTTGCCCAACATTTTATCCACTTTGCAATCTATGGAATCTGCTGCTATGGAGTTATGAACTCTAGGTGATTTATTACCTTTTTTTTTTGTATTTCTTTGGTTTCTATGTTGAGATTTGCATATGTGTTGGGATGAATTTTTTTTCCATTTTTATGTGTTATCTTCTTAGTATGCAAATTTCTTCTGCCAGTATGACTCAAGGTATTAGTTTGCTGTGTAATGTTGAGTGTATTTCTAGCTGGACTCTGCAGTGTAATCTCCCTCTAGCTTCTTTATTTATGATTCATGGTTTGGACACAAAACATTATCTGAGTTAGAGAGCCTCACTCTCTCTATAAGTCTTACAGGTGTGGTGGCACTCTGGTACTTCAGGCTGGTGTAGTGTATGTAGAGAACATGTGAATGCATCCTCTATGGTCACTCATTCTGTGAAAGGTGTAGCCCCTTTCAGAAACTGAAGATTTCCACACATACTATAATAGTAGTTTTGTTGCTTGAAAGCAATTATTGCGCTGAATGTTACAGTTTTGTCAAAGGGCCAGAAGTTTTTATCCTCTAATTGGATACTTGGGTTGGAAGTAGGTGTTTTACATGGAGGGGTGGTGTCTGGAATCACAACTTTCCCTATATGGAACTCACCTTCAGTCTTAGCAGTCCTATGTGATCAGACCAGGTGCAACAGTATGCAATCAATATTGATGTCCTGCATAAATATGGTAGCAGCAATCATTGTGGGTTTTTCTTCTCTGTAGCCACAGTGAACACATCTCCCCATAAGCTAAATCTCAAGTCTCTCCATGGCTATGCCTGACTGGATACATATTGACAGATGAGAGATAACATCCCCCCATTTCTTTAAGTAGACTTTTTTGCCAGTTTAGAGTTGAAGTTGATCCTAACTTCTTTCAGTTGACCTGGAAGTGCAGAAGAGAGACCAAGTACCTGTCCAATACACACAAGGCCCTAGTCTCATTCCGCAGCACTCAAAGTAGGTAAAAAAACAGGAGATCAGGAAACAAATAACAAAAATGGATGAATAACATAAAAATTAGAATGATAAAGAAAAGTAATAAAAACAGAAATATAAAGGGAAAATGAGAAAGAAAATAAAATTAATAAAAATAAAATTAAGGAAGGAAAATATTTCAAATAGAAAATAGAAAAATAGAATACTGATAAAATTTTAGGGTACATGAAGGAAAAAGATGAGTCAAAAATTTATTATAGCCAAGTTGCTCAGAAAACTAATAAGGGTTGCTGATCATGGACTATGCCTCTTTAATCTCTTCAGGACTGATAAGGTTAGAATCTTCTAGGTATGCAGGACAGTGGATCAGGGTTGAAGTTCATTGAAAATTTTCTCAGCTATGTCAAACTAGTTGCGGGCAGAATGCAGGCTGTGCCAAGCATTTTTTTCACCCAACAGGATAAGATAAAACATTTACTCTCCCAAGGGTGTATTCTCTCCAGCTGTGATCAATCTGTATGCCAGGAAGCATGAACAATTCCTGGTCCTTGTTGCATAACACCTTCTGGCCAATTGAGTTTGGGTGGAATGTAACTTTCCAGTCATATATTCACTCTGGAGGACTTCAGGCTGTGGAGCTAGGTGTATAGCAAATGCAAATACCTCCTAGGGTTGGGGGTCAATTGAATCACCACATTCTGTGCTGGAGGGAGCATTGTAGAATCTGTACAACCTTTTGCCCTTAAATCTGTAGACTTCAGGCTTCTCCCTAACAGATGCAAAATTGTATGAGCCTGATGTCACTCACAGTCACAGAGGTCAAGTTCACTAAAACCACTGATTCCAGAGAGTATTGACATCCACTGTAATCTCCATTGTAGCCAACACTTCTGTGCACAAAACTCTCAGAAGATTTGTGTTAAAAACACTTCCTCAAGCCAAGAGCATCTCATGGTCCAGCTGTCCGTTTGATGAAGTTGGGTGTCCACACAGATTCTGAGATAATCTTATGTATACTTTTCTGATTACCTGAGCATTATACTCTCAAACCTAAGATCCTTCTCAAGATGGCAAGAAAACAAAAATTAATTTAAAAAATTAGGAAAGATATCTGAATATGTATTTCTCCAAAGAAGACAAACAAATGGTCAACAGGTATATGAAAAAAAATATTCAAGATCATAGATCTTTCTGAAAATGGAAATCAAAACTACAATATGATATCTCCTCTCTTCATGTAGAAAGATTATCTTTAAAAAGACAGAAGAGAGGATTTGGATAAAATAAAATCCTTACTCATCGTGCATGGGAATGTAAATTAGTATAGCCATTATGGAATATAAAATGAAATTTCCTTAAAAAATAAAAAAAAATAAGTCCTATATGATACAATACTGGGTATATATCCAAAGGAAATTAAATCACTGCCAAAGAGACATCTGCACAGCAATGTTTAATTCAGCACTATTTAAAAATGCCAATGTTGAATCAATTAAGGGTTCATTAATAAATGAATGAAACAAAAACAAAGGAATGGATAAAGAAAATTATACATATACACTAAAATACTATTTATCTTTGAAAAGGGTAAAACCCTGTGATTTGTGACTGTGTAGATGAACCTGGAGGCCACTATTAAGTGAAATAAACCAGGCAGAGAAAGACAAATACTACATATTCCTACTCATGTGTTGAATTTAAAAAAGTTCATGTCATAGAAGCTGAGAGTATAAGGGTGGTTCCCAGAGACTGAGATTGTTAGAGGGAAAAAGACAAGTGGAGAATTGATCAAAAGATCAACATTATTAGGTAGAAGAACTAATTCAAGAGACCTGTAGTATAGCAAACTGACTACAGTTATCCACAAAATACAGATAATGGAAAGAGGTGGATGCTGTATGTTTTTCCCAAAGGATAGATAGTATGTTAGATAGTACATTTGTTTTTTTTTTTAATCTAGAAAATATTTCACAATATACATACACTTCAAAAAATCACTTTTCATGTGGTAAACACATATATTGGTCACATTGGAATAACTGCTAGAAACCAAAGACAAACGAAAAAAATCTTAATACTATCAGGTATAAAACCTAATTGGAGAAAGTTTAAGTTCATTATTATTTCTGATATTAAGCACTTAACAGTTGTATCATTTACATATATTTTCTCCCATTCTTTAGATTGTTTCTCCACTTTTTTGAATTTCATTTTGCTGTGCACAAACATTTTAGTTTTGCGTGATACCCTTTGTCTAGTTTTTCTTTTTACTGTGCTTTTGTGGTCCGCATTCAAAAAGTCATTGCCCAAACTAATATCTTGGAGTTTTTCTTCTACATTTTCTTCCTTCATTTCATATTTTTGGGTCTTACATTTAAATCTTTAATCCTTCTTTAATATTTCTTGAGATATTAGGGTTTAATTTCATTCATTTGAATATGGATATCCAGTTGCCCCTGCATCATTTATTAAAGAGCTTCTTGTTATTCATATAAGTTCTTGGCATCTTTATTGAAAATCACATGGTGGTAAATGTGTGGATTTAGAAGCGGGTTCTCTATTCTGTGTGTCTGTTTTCATACCAGTAACATGCTGTTTTGTTTATGTGGCTTTGTAGTGTATTTTGACATTAGGAAGTGTGATGCCATCCGCTTTTGTTTTCTTTCTCCCCCACCTCTTCCTCTTCTACATTTTTTCTTGAAAGGAAGAAGTTAAATTATCCCGGTTTAGAGGTAACATGATTTTATTTATAGAATACCATAAATATTAAAAAAACCTAACAAACAAATTCAGAAAAGTTGCAATATACAAAATCAACATGCAAAAATCTGTGGTAAATTTATACATTAATAGTGAACCATATGAAAAATAAATAAAGAAAATAATCACATTTACAGTAGCTATAAAAATGACTCAGAGTAAATGTAACTCAAAACAGGGAAAAAACTAAACCAAAAACTATAAAACACTGAGGATAGAAATTGAAGACACAAATAAAAGGTATGCTCAGGTTCACAGATTGGAGGAATTAATATTGACAAAATTGTTCAAACTATCTCAAAAAAATCTACTGGTTCAATGGAATTTCTGTCAAATACAAATTACATTCTTTATAAAAATGGAAAAAAAATACTATTACATATATGGAACCATGGAAGACCCCAACTTGCCAATAAGCTCTCATTTTAGATAGCATAGTTAATTGAATTTCTTGCAGATTGTAACTGTGACTTGTTATTGAAGTCTGAAGTCATTGAAATATTGAAAAGCAAAGAACACAGTTTTAATGTGCTCGAATTTCAGTTGGTATGGTGGCATGCAAAGTGAGAACTGCTGATTTTTCCATTCCATTAACTATTGACATTTCTCATACTTTATTTTCTTGAGTATATTAATCATATTTACCTAACATTCCTCCTAACTAAAACAGTAATACTTAAAATGCTACCATGTGATGAGCTAATGCCATCTGTGCAGGCTCACATTATTCCCAACAAGAATCATACTGCCATCTTTACCTTAGTTTGATGTACATAATAAATCCTCTGTACATAATAAATCTTTTCCTTTGCTTTAAAGATTTTATGCTTTATTATTGTTTTTTAATAATTTGATAGAAATGTATCATATTCTATTTTTTAGTATTTAACTTGCTGATTGTCATTGAATGCTTGGATCAGGAGGCTTTAGTTATAATCAAATGTATTTTTTTATTAACAAAATTTTGTTAGAGTAGGAGGAGGAAAGGATGGGAAAAGACTGAGCAATGGATATTAAGTGGCAGTTAAGAATAGGAAGTCATAGTGTAATATTGCACAGTATGGTCAGTATATATAGTTATTGTATCTCAAGAAATAACAAGAAAAGATTTTGAATATGTCACCATAAAAAAGTAATAAATGTTTGAGGATATATGTTTAACCTGATTACACAATGCATATTTTTACTGAACATGCATATGGTACCCTTTTATTATATATTAATTATATGTTTTTACATACCAGTTAAAGAGTAAATTTAATTACAAAACAAAATCTTGACAAAGCTAAAAGACTTTCTATGTTTTAAAGTTAAACTTTTGTAACACTCCTGTTTTGTTCCAGGGACTCCAATTACATGTATATTATGCTGATAAAAGTTTTCTCAGAGGTTATTAATTGATGTTCCTATTTTTTAAAATTACTTTTTTTCTTTTGAGTTCCATTTGTATATTTTAACATTTGTATAAATTTCACATAATAATTTTGTGAGCTGCCTTTAATCACTTAAAAAACCTGAGATAGCATTATTTTCTTCTCTGACAGTTTGATATGAATCATGAAATTTGAGGTATCTGGATCCTGTGAATTATGGATTCTTGAACTATTAGTGTTGATTTCCAATATGGTAGTTAGGAGTAAATTCCAATGTGGTAGTTAAGAAGAAAAAATAACCCTCATTCTGTATTAGACTTGTAATTACTGCCTCTAGTTATTTAGGTATTTCTGAATGATATGGCATGGATAATAACAATTTTATCCCTCAGAAATTGAGATGTGTAAGAGGAACATTTGAATGATATCCTTAATAATGAACTCCAAATTAATTACAAAAAAATTTACATTGACTCTTCATGCATCTTTTCATAACATTTTATGAGGAGTAAAGGAAAGCATTTATGTTAACTTCCAGATTTTTAGTCCTTATTCACCCATTGGAATATAAAAACAGTAGGGTTCATAGATTAGCATATATTTTTCATATTTTTGGTTAATAAATTTCTGAAAATCAAGTGACTTTCATCATACACAAGAAATACAGTGAGTAAATATTTTACTTGCATATAAATTGCAAAATTTACATTTTAAACATTATGTAAAATGGAAATGAATCTAAAGTCATTAAAAAGTGTGTTATACATACCAGTTTTTGAAACTTGTGCCTAATTACTCTTCTGGTTTTATACATTTAAAGGAACTCCATTAGCAAGATTATAGCTAGTTAAACACATGGGCTTTGAATATAAACAGTAGTTGTAGCAAGTTTGTAAAAAAGATGTGGATTTCAATAACAGGAAAAATCTAATCTCGAGGATATTCTTTAAGCAATTCACTTTATCATTCATCTTTGTTCATTACAATTCCTTGTGATTACATATTTACATAAAACATAGTCTACTTATGTCTGCCTATGAAAATAACTATAATATATGAAAGAGGTAAAGGACTATAAAGATTATTAGTTCAGGAAAGATAGTCTACCCACATACATTGTTTCTTTGTGTTTTCCATAATGCAGGTGAATAGGCTAATACAAATTACTACAGATCAAGTCCAATATCACGGCCAGGACAGATAAAATGGGCATATGCAGTGATGATGCATGGAATCATCAATTCCATTCCCCTGGCAAAATGTGTTCAAAGAAACTGTAGAACTGATGAAAATGGGCAGGAACACTGTTAGTTTTTACCCCTTTGTCCATCATCAGTCACCTTTTCCAGAAACAATAAACTCTTTTTTTAATTATTATCGTGAGCTGGTGATTGTACCCAGGGATGCTTTACCACTGAATTACATCCTCAGTACTTTTCATTTTTTTGTTTAGAGACAGGGTCTCATTAAGTTGCTTAGGGTCTTGTTAAATTGGTGGGACTGGTCTCAAACTTTGAATCCTCCTGTCTTAGACTTCTGAGTTGCTGGGATTTTAATCAATCTCAACAATAATGTTGAATTACTAAAAGCAATACAGTGTCTCTATTTTAATCCATATTATTACTTGAAGTAATAATATTACTTGAAATCTCATTATTGTCAAGATTGAAAGACTCAAAAGTTGATATAACACATGATAAAACTAATCGGCAGTTGTTATTTTCTACATGAAAAACTGAAATAGTTATTTTCTACAACACTGAATCTTGTTTTTATAATATGAATCTCAAATTTTAAGATGGTATTAGTATTAATCATCTTAGTCCACTTTTATGACTCATCATATCTTAGTTCTCCCTATTACCCAAAATATTCTTTCTGCTCTCCTAAAAAATGAATATGTTGCTGTACTTATTTCCCCTTCTGAAGTATAGCTTATGATGTATCTTTTATTAAAAACCTCCTTTCAACAACTTTTTTTATTTGTTCTTTTTAGTTATACCTGATAGCAGAGTACATTTTTACATATTTATACAAGCATTATGTATATCTTATTCTAATTAAGATTACAGTATTGTGGTTGTACATGATATGGAGATTCATTGTGGTATATTTGTATATGTACACAGAAAGGATAAGTCAGATTGATTCCACTATCTTTCCTGTTCTTGTCCCCTCCTTTCCCTTCATCCCATTTTGTCAAATTCACTGAACTTCTATTCTTTCCCTCCCCACCTCCTTGTTGTGTGTTATCATCCACATATCAGAGATAACATTTGACCTCTGTTCAAGATTGGCTTATTCTGCTAAGCATAATAGTCTTCAGATCTATTCATTTTCCAACAAATGTCAAAAAGTCATTCTATTTTATAGCTGATTAGTATCCATTCATCTATCGAAGAGCACCTGAGGTTGGTTCCATAGTTTAGCTATTGTGAATTGAGCTGCTGTAAACATTGATGTGACTGTGTCACTGTATGATGTTTTTGTATCGTTTAGGTATATACGAGGAGTGAGCTAACTGAGTCAAATGATTTCATTCCAAGTTTTCTAAGGAATATTGCTTTCATAGTGGTCACACCAAGTTGCAGCCCCACCAGCAATGTATGAGTGTACCTTTCCCCTCATATGCTAGACAATATTTATTACTACTTTTATTCTTGATTGTTGCCATTCTGACTGGAGTGAGATGAAATCTCAGTGTAGTATTAATGTGCATTTCTCTAATTGCTAGAGATGTTGAACATGTTTTCTTATATTTGTTGACCATTCTTGTTTATTCTTCAGTGAAGTGTGTGTTCATTTACCCATTTATTGATTAAGTTATTAGTTATTTTGGTGTTAAGTTTTTTTTTTTTTTTTTTTTTTTTTTTTTTTTTTTTTTTTGTGGTGCTGGGGATTGAACCCAGGGCCTTGTGCATGCAAGGCAAGCACTCTACCAACTGAGCTATCTCCCCAGCCCCTGGTGTTAAGTTTTTTGAGTTCTTTTTATATCCTGAGGTTAAAGCTCTATCTGAGGTGCAGGTGGTAAAGATTTCCTCCCATTCTGTAAGCCCTCTCTTCATGCTCTTGATTGTTTGCATTGCTGTGAAGAAGCTTTTAGTTTACTACTATCCCATTTATTGATTTTTGATTTTACCTCTTAGGTTTTATACACCCTGTTGAGGAAGTAGATTCGTAAGCTGGCATGATGAAGTGTTGGGCCTATATTTTCTTCAAGTTGATATAGGGATTCTTATCTAATGCCTAGGTCTTTGATTTCACTTGAAGTTTTGTTTTGTGCAGGGTGAGAGGGATTCAATTGCAGTCTACTACATATGAATTTCTAGTAAAAATTGGTTTGGTTATTCTGGGTCTCTTATTTTTCCAAATGAATTTCATGATTGTTCATGAGGAACATCATTGAAATTTAAAAGAATTGCATTAAATCTGTATAGCGCTTTGGTAGTATGGCCATTTTGACAATATTAATTCTGCCTTTCCTAGAACATGGGAGATGTTTCCATTGTCTAAGGTCTTCTTCAATTTCTCTCTTTAGTGTTCTATAGTTTTCATTGTAGAGGTCTTTCACCTCTTTTGTTAGATTTATTTCCAGTACTATTTTTTTTTTTTTTAAATTTTTGAGGCTATTGTGATTGGAATGATTTTCTTAATTTCTTTTTGGGTTCATTCATCATTGGTGTACAGGAACCCAATTGATTTATGGATGTTAATTTTATATTCTGTTACTTTGCTGAATTTGTTTATGAGTTCTAGAAGTTTTCTGGTGGAGTTTTTATATTTGTTGAATCATGTCTTTCGCAAATAGGGATAGTTTGAGCGCTCCTTTTCCTAGTTGTATACCTATAATTTCTTTCTTTTTCCTAATTGTTGTGGCTAGAGTTTCCAGGACTGTGTTGAGTAGAAGTGGTGAAAGAGGGCATCCCTGTCTTGTTCTAGTTTTTAGAAAAAATGCTTTCTCTTTTTCTCAATTTATAATTATGCTGACCTTGGGTTAACGTATATAGCTTTTACAATGTTGAGGTATGCTGCTAATATTCCTAGATTTTTTAGTGTTATGAAAATGAATGGATGCTACATTTTGGCAAATGTTTTGTCTGCATTTATTGGGAAAATCATTTTGTTCTTGTTTTTAAGACTATTGATGTGTTGAATTACATTTATTGATTACCATATGGTGAACCCACATTGCATTCCCACTTGATCATGGTGCATTCTTTTTAATGATTTTGTATGCATTTTCCAGTATTTTATTAAGAAGTTTTATATCTATATTCATCAAGGATATTGATCTGAAGTTTTCTTTCCTTGATTTGTCTTTTTTTATAGTTTTGGTATCAGGGTGATAGTAGCTTCATGGAATGCGTTTGGAAGTGTTCCTTCTTTTATTTCATGGAACAGTTTGAGGAGGATTGGTATTAGTTCTTCTTTGAGAATTCAACCTGTCCTGGCCTTTTCTTTGTTGGTAGGCTTTTGGAGACATCTTCAATTTCATTGTGTGTAGTTGATCTATTTAAATTTTCTATTTCCTCCCAGTTAAATTTGGTAGATCACATGTCTCTAGAAATTTGTCAATACCTTTAAGATTTTCTGTTTTACTGAAGTATAAAATTTCAAACTAGTTTCTGATAATCCTCTGTATTTCAGTGGTGTCCATGGTGATACTTTCTTTTTCATCAAGAATTTTAGAAATTTGAGTTTTTTCCCTCTTTCTCTTGACTAGCATGGCTAACAGTTTATCAATTTTATTTATTTATTTTCAAAGAACCATGTTTTCATTGAATTTTTTTAATTTCAATTTTATTGATTTGGGCTCTGATTTTAATTATTTCCTGTCTTTTACTGCTTTTAGTATTGATTTGTTTTTAATTTTCTAGGACCTTGAGATGTAATATTTGGTTATTTATTTGGTGACTTTCTGTTATTTTAAAGGACGAGCTCAGAGCTACAAAATTTTCTCTTAGAACCACCTTCATAATATCCCAGATATCTTGATATTTTGTGTCATAACTCTCATTTAACTCTAAGTTGTTTTTATATCATCCTTGATTTCTTCTGGTAGCCATTGATAACTCATTTGCATATTATTTAGTCTCCAGATGTTAGAGTAGCTACTATTTTTTATTATGCCATTAATTTCTAAAATCATTCCATTATGATCTGATAGAATATTTTCTAAGCATTGCTTCATGTCCTAAGATGTGGTCTATTTTAGAAAATGATCCATGTGCTATTTATTAGGAGGTGTATTCAGTGATTATAGGTGAAATATTCTATATGTCTGCTAAATCTAAATTATTAATTGTATTTTTTAGTTCTTTACCTTCATCTTTTAGTTTTTGTTTGGATGATCTATCCAGTTATGAGAGAGGCATGTTAAATTCACCCAGAATTATTGTGTTGTCATCTATTTGATTCTTGAAAATGAGAGGGGTTTATTTGATGTATGTTGATGCTCCATTGTTAGAGGCATAAATATTTATGAACATTTTTTTTTGTTGTTGTATAATTGCCTTAAGTTGTATGAAATAACCTTCTTGGTCCCTTCTGATTAACTTTGGTTCCAAGTCCACTTTATCTGATACAAGGAAAGAAACCACTGCTTATTTTCAAGATTCATGTGAATAATGTGATTTTTTTTTTCTGATCCTTTTACCTTCAGTCTGTGAATGTCTTTGCTTATGAGGTGATTCTCTTGAAGACAGCATATTGTTGGATCTTGGTTTTTAATCCAATTTGCCAGTCTATGTCTTTCAATTGAAGAGTGTATTTCATTAACATTCAATGTTGTTATTGAGAAATAATTTTTATTCCCTGCCATTTTGAATTATTCTGGTTTTTAATTTGAAATAGTTTCTCTATTGATTGTCTATTCTTCTAGAGTAGTTCCTCCCTTTGATGGTTGTCAGTTTTATTTTTTATTTCTTCTCCATGAAATATCTTATTTTTTTTTCATGCAGGTTTTCTAGTTGTGAATTCATTTAACTTTTATCATGGGAGGTTTTTATTTCATCATCAAATCTGAAACTTAATTTTGCCAGGTATAGTATTCTTGGTTGGCATCCATTTTCTTTAAGGGCTTGATATGTATTATTCTAAGACCTCCTAGCTTTTAGGGAGAAATCATCTGAGATCCAGATTGATTTCCTGCTAAATGTGATCTGTCATTTTCTCTAGCAGCCTTTATATTTTATCCTTATTCTGTATGTTAGGGGTTTTCATAATAATATGCCTTGGTATAGGTCTGTTGTAATTTTGTATATTTGAGATCCTGTAAGCCTCCTTTATTTGATTTTCCATTTCATTGTCTAGGTTTGGGAAATTTTCTTATTATTTCATTAAAAGATGGTGAATTTCTTTGATTTGTATTTCCAAGCCCCCATCTATCCCAATAAGTCTTAAATTTGAACTTTTCATGTTATCCAATATTTCTTGGTAGTTCTGTTTGTGTTCTCTTAACATCTTTTCTTCATGGTCAACTTTATTTGCAAGGTAGTGTACTTTGTCTTTATTGCCTGAAACTCTGTCTTCCAAGTTGTCTAGTCTATTGGTGATGCTTCCCATGAGTTTTCAATTTGGTTTATTGATTTCTTTATTTTGAAAGTTTTCATTTGATTCTTCTTCAGGATTTCTATCTCCTTATTAAGTGATCTTTCACTTTTTAGATTTTCTCTCTGATTTCACTGTGCACATTGTCTTTTACCTCACAGATCAGTTTAACTATGAACTTTTTAAATTCCTTCTCTGACATCTCCTCCACTGTAATATTGTATTCTGTTAATGAGTTATTTTGATTTGTTTGACATGATTTGTTCCCTTCCATTTTCATGTCATTTGTATGTGTTCATTTATCTGTAAGAATCTGAGTAAGAATTCAGAACTTTCATGCTATGAATTTAAAATATTCCTGAATGTTTCAAGTACCTCATGGTTTAGGGAGAGATAAATGATAACAAACAATCCAACCAGTACTCAACATTGAATTTAATACTTAGTTCCTGTTTTATCATCTACAATGTTAATTGGAACTAAAAACAGAGATAGTATGATAAGCAATTGTAAAGAGTAGAGATATTATGTTTACAAAAAGCATTTGCTATTTCAAAAAGTAAAAGAGGGAGAATGCAGAGGAGATATAGGATGTGATAATTGAGAGGGAAGATGAGAGAATAGTAGTAAATAGTTAAAGGAAGATTAAAAGAGAGAACAGAATTTGGAAATTAGCTAAAGAGAGGAAGAGAATCCAGGGAAAGAAGAAAAACTACTTAAAACAAACAAAAAATATATATATAAAACAAAACCAAAGTATATTAATCAAAAACCCTTGTCCTCAAAAGACAGAGTCAAGAAAATAACTACCTTCAAGAAATGCTAGAAATGATAAGAGTGAGATAATATTTGTATGTAAATTTAAATTTAAATTTCCATGGACCATTCAGAATACAAAATTTTTTAGAAAAGAAAAAGAGAAAGCTTCTTGATGGAAGATTAAAGAATTGTTTCTGTTGCAATGGTCAAAAAGTTTTCTATGATAATATTGTTGACTGTGAGTGTATGATTGTCTTTATGATATTTTTTAATAAAAAATTTAAAAAAATACATATTGTGGGTATATATTGCCCACAATAGTAGTAGTCAGGAGCTGTCAATTCCTTCTTTTTTTTGTGGAGCTACTCAAGTTGCCTGTTCTGAGCTTTTCTTCTCACAGCATGGGGTAGGGCATGTTGGAAGGTGTCTACTCCAGTCACAGAAAAGGGTCTATAGAGTTCTATGAAAGAGGTTCCAAGAGGCAGAGCTCCTAGAGGCTGGGTTTGGGTCTAGATAGCACACCACTCCTCACACCCACTCCCCCACACTCCCATCTTTGTTGAATGATGTTTGGTCTGAAGCTTTTAAATCAACACACCTCTAGAGCCTGTCTGCTTCTGCTCCTTACCTCTTGAATTTCCTCTGGGTTCTGCTAGAGCAGTTAAGAAGCCAGAGTGTCCCCCTCCCTCAGCTCCCATGTCTCAGTTCCCTGGGCTCAATCCCAAGCACACATACACTCTTCCCCACTCCCATCAAGTTCCTGGTCATCCCCAGGTAGTCATGGTGAGAGGTACTCAGGATCTCTGAGATCTGAAGGTCTGGAATTCCCTTGGGTATAGCACTCTCCACTCCTCACTTTTACCTGGTTTTCTAGTCACACTTTGGGTCACATGATGAAATTCTGTGAGGTCAGGATTTTGGACCCAGCTTGAATTACACAGGTCTGGGTGCCTGGATTTGGACCCACACCTGTCAGCTGCCATAACATAGTATGAAGAAATGGTGGCTGCCTTGGCTCTCTGCAGCCTACAGGGAGTTGTGCTGCATTTTCCTCACACAAAAATAAGGTGTAGCTTACCCACTGGATGAGATTGACAAGGTCCTTGATCACCGATTTCTCTATTTTAAGACATACCATGGTGCCACCTAAAATGCAGGTTTTTTTAGTCCCCCTCTCCAATTTGCCTATGTTGGATCTTCATCCACGACCTCTGGAGCTGGTGGTGGATTTTTCCTTTCTCTTTATGATTTTATCCTATCCAAACTTCTGAGTCCCTTTGTTGTTCTGAGATTCAGTATCAAATCTCAGTAGCATTTCTTTTTTCACTGATCTCCAAGAGTAGCTGTTTGTCCACTTTCCTGGTCTTGCTCCATGGAGCAATTTGGAAAGTAACTTCCTCTGCTCTGCTATCTTGACTACTCTCTAACAACATCTTGAAACTAGTCCATACATTAAAGAATCCCCTTTATTTATCAATTTATAAAATCTCAATAAATTAACAAAATAAAACATTAAAAAGAAAAGGAATGTGAACTGGGTCATGATAATAAAATATAGTGAAAGAAAGATGGTCATATCGCATATTGTTCAAATAGCAGATTGTAAAAATGGTTAAAAACTGATTTTAAGGAGCATGTACTTTCTAACTATAAAGATCGGATCCATGAGCAGGAGTATTTTTTGATATCTATTCAAGAACACAGGAGCTAAGAATATCAAGCAATTTTTCATTCAGAAAAAGAATGTCAATATTCAAACCAGGGAACAAATGACATGATGTGAAAATACATGTATGTTCAGGTAAAACACAAAATATGAAATACAATTAGTTCATCATGGTTGAAGAACAAGGAAAGAATAGTGACAGATGACTATGAGAGGGAAGAGGAGAAAGTTGAGGCATGAGGGAAAACTGGTATGATAAGCACAATACAAATTTCTTATAATATTTGTTAGCAAGAAAACTAGAAACAAATGTATTTTGCTTAGATCAAAGAAAAATATTATTGTTACATCCTAATTTTTTACTTATTTGGAACCACTTTCCAATTATTATATTTTGATTCACAGTATTTTTTTATTATTATTGTATACAAATGGGATACATGTTGTTTCTCTATTTGTACATGGAGTCAAGGCATACCATTTGTGTAATCATACGTTTACATAGGGCAATGATGTTTGATTCATTATTTTTTTCCCTTCCCCCCCACCCCTCCCACCCCTCTTTTCCCTCTATACAGTCCTTCTTTCCTTCATTCTTACCACACTCCTTATCCCTAACCCTAAACCTAACCCTAAACCTAATGATAACCTTTCCCACCCCCCAACATATGTCCTCATCCGCTTATCAGCAAGATCATTCGTCCTTTAGTTTTTGAGATTGGCTTATCTCACTTAGCATGATATTCTCCAATTTCATCCATTTGCCTGCAAATGCCATAATTTTATCATTCTTCATTGCGGTGTAATTTTCCATTATATATATATGCCACAGTTTCTTTATCCATTCATCAACTGATGGGCATCTAGGTTGGTTCCACAATCTGGCTATGGTGAATTGAGCAGCAATGAACATTGATGTGGCTGTATCTCTGTAATATGCTGATTTTAAGTCCTTTGGGTATAGGCCAAGGAGTGGGATACCTGGGTCAAATGGCGTTTCCATTCCAAGCTTTCTGAGGAATCTCCATACTGCTTTCCAGAGTGGCTGCACTAATTTGCAACCCCACCAGCAATGTATGAGTGTTCTTTTTTCACCACATCCTTGCCAACACCTATTGTTGCTTGTGTTCTTGATAATCACCATTCTAATTGGGGCGAGATGAAATCTTAGGGTAGTTTTGATTTGCATTTCCCTTATTACTAGGGATGTTGAACATTTTTTCATATATCTGTTGATTGCTTGTACATCTTCTTCTGTGAAGTGTCTGTTCATTTCCTTAGCCCATTTGTTGACTGGATTATTTGTATTCTTCGTGTAGAATTTTTTGAGTTCTTTATAGATTCTGGAAATTAGCGCTCTATCTGAAGCATGGTTGGCAAAGATATTCTCCCACTCTGTAGGCTCTCTCTTCACATTGCTGATAGTTTCCTTTGCTGAGAGAAAGCTTTTTAGTTTGAATCTATCTCAGTTGTTGATTCTTGCTTTTATTTCTTGTGCTATGGGAGTCCTGTTAAGGAAGTCTGATCCTAAGCCAACAAGTTGAAGATTTGGACCTACTTTTTCTTCTATAAGATGCAGAGTCTCTGGTCTGATTCCAAGGTCCTTGATCCATTTTGAGTTGAGTTTTGTGTAGGTTGAGAGATAGGGGTTTAATTTCATTCTGTTGCATATGGTTTTCCAGTTTTCCCAGCACCATTTGTTGAAGAGCCTATCTTTTCTCCATTGCATATTTTTGGACCCTTTGTCTAGTATGAGAAAATTGTATTTATTTGGGTTTGTGTCCATGTCCTCTATTCTGTACCATTGATCTACCTGTCTATTTCGATAAAATACAGCACCCCTTCATGCTCAAAACACTAGAAAAAATTGGGGTAGTGGGACCATTCCTTAACATTATAAAGGCAATCTACGCTAAGTCCATGGCCAATATCATTTTAAATGGTGAAAAACTGAAAGCGTTCC
Organism: Sciurus carolinensis; assembly: GCF_902686445.1. Classification (NCBI taxonomy): domain Eukaryota; kingdom Metazoa; phylum Chordata; class Mammalia; order Rodentia; family Sciuridae; genus Sciurus; species Sciurus carolinensis. The sequence goes on along the minus strand of NC_062218.1, from coordinate 89,079,712 downwards.
CCCTAAAAACTGGAACAAGGCAGGGATGCCCTCTTTCACCACTTCTATTCAACATCGTCCTTGAGACTCTAGCCAGAGCAATTAGACAAACCAAAGAAATTAAAGGGATACGAATTGGAAAAGAAGAACTCAAACTATCCCTGTTCGCTGACGACATGATTATATATTTAGAGGAACCTGGAAATTCCACCAGAAAACTTTTAGAACTCATAAGTGAATTCAGTAAAGTAGCAGGTTACAAGATCAATGCTCATAAATCCAATGCATTTTTGTACATAAGTGATGAATCCTCAGAAAGAGAAATTAGGAAAATTACCCCATTCACAATAGCATCGAAAAAAATGAAATACTTGGGAATCAATCTCACAAAAGAGGTGAAAGACCTCTACAATGAGAACTACAGAACACTAAAGAAAGAAATTAAAGAAAACCTTAGAAGATGGAAAGATCTCCCATGTTCCTGGATAGGAAGAATTAATATTGTCAAAATGGCCATACTACCTAAAGTGCTATACAGATTCAATGCAATTCCAATTAAAATCTCAATGATGTACCTTGCAGAAATAGAGCAAGCAATTATGAAATTCATCTGGAAGAATAAAAAACCTAGAATAGCTAAAGCAATCCTAAGATTCACAGTATTTTTAATTCAAGTTATTTTACGATTTCATAATTATCAGGAGCAATGAACTACTAGCTTTACTACTTTAGTACAGTAGTACTAAAACTATACTACTTTATTGTACTAAACTGCAAATATGCATCAGTTGTATATACATGATAGTTATGGTTTTATTGAAATTACTGTTAGAACTATTATAAAAGGTTAAGATAATATTTGGTAAAACTAATTTTATCTTAAGCATTGAATATAAATTTTAATGTGAAAATGTGTCTCTTAGGTTCATTACACCCTGACCCTACACATCTGTGATTCTGTAATTATTGTTATTTTCTAGGAAAAGTTCCACTGAATCAAATGTGATAGAATTTTAGCCTAAAAGTCAGGGAAAATGAAAATTAGATTTGAAGAATGGAAGTACAGAAAGTTTATTCTGGCTTCATTATAAATAACAGTTTGCAAACAAGTCTTGAAAATAGTAATTGGTTAGGATTTTGCCACAAAAGATAATAGTGATATTTCAGCTAGTTGATTGCCAGTGGCAAGAAGGTAACTAAATTTTTATGAGACACATTAAATGTTTGTATGTTATAGGTATTCAACTTATGAATAGATTGCAATGGATTGGATATTGCAGGGTGCTGGTATCAAAAGAAATATTGAAACGTGAGAGGAGACTGCTAGTTTTTAGTCATGAGTAGCTCAATGAGGTTTATGAATTACTGGGACGATGTGGAAAGAACATGTGGAACAGTGAAATATGGAAGATCCTTTGGATATTTAAATCGAGAAGCCTGTAAGATATCTAAAGACCAAAAGTCAATAAACAATTAGATACACAAGTTTGTTAGACAATTAACTTGTGATATAAAAATGAAAAAGGATCTTGATAAGTCAAAAGTTATAAAGCAAAATGTAACCATAAATATAGGAACAGAAAGATTTCCATACTTTTATATTTTGTAGTTAAAGCAGATCAAAGAATAATCTTCCAGGATAATCTGCTAACATAAAGTCAGAATTCTTAAAAAAAAAATAAAAACTAAAATACTTACTCCTAAAAAAGAAAAAAATAGAATGCTAAAAATTCTTATTAATGGATAGATGTTTAAAGAAGGAAATACACATCATCAGTCTTCATTTCCTCTGAACTAAAAGCTAAGCAGAACATTCACTTTTAATTCAATACACATTTTTCTTAAAAATAAAAGAATATAATTGTTTCAGCAATGGTAAATTAATTATTGGAAAGGAAACAATGTTAACAATGTTAAAAACATGGTAATGCAAACTTTGAGAAATGCATAAATGTATTACAGTAAATGAGACTATAGAGAAAAATATTTGAAAGATATTTTACAATGTTCATTAACATAAAAGACAAAGCTTTTGAAATTCTTACCATTTTTCTTTCAGTTTTTATCTGCTACTTCCTTCTTTTCCAGCTTTTACTACTTCTTCATTGTGATCCCCCTGCCTCTTCTCTGAATAGAATGGAAAATGAATAGAAATACTCAGAGTCCACCTAGTTGGAAGGATAGATTGAGTCTGAATAGCTAATGTTATTTTCCTCTACATGTACTAATACATTCCATCTACCAAGCAATAGAGTTCACTTATAAATCATATCTACATTTTTTCTTTAAAGTAATGATTTTTTTAATGTTAACTTTTCCAAAATGGGTCTAACTTGGCATTATAATAACCTTAGCAAATCTCCATTCCACAATTGGTTTGTCAATCTGCTTAATTAAGGTGCAACAAGCTAAAAGTCTTTAAATATTGACTGGTCTTCAGATATTTACACTTAATTCTCAATCTATTTTCCTTATAATAGCAACAAAGTAGAGGTAAGTAAATAAAAAAAAAAGAAAAAGAAAAAGTGCACTGATGAACACAAAGAAAGCAAATTTTGTATTACTTTAATTGCTTTTATAATATTTTTGATGTAAGTAAATTATAAGTTTATAAGAAGTTTCTAAGACGTATACCCCAGAACATAAAATCAGTACTTCAAAGACATTCTTTCTTTTGAAAGAATTCCTACCATTAAAAGAGCAATTTCATGTGATTGGTATCAACTTGGTTTTTTCCAAATCTACAAAGCAAATAATGTCAACCTTTCAACACTTTTTAAAATTACCCTTTGTTAGAGCACCTAGAGTCATACCAAATACCATTTCACCATTAAGCTTGAAGACTTGATTCATGTGCCTGTGCACTTCCAAAATTATCTACTATTTCCTACCTTTTTGTGATTTAGAAGAGAGAGAAGAAATCATAGCAGTGACTAAAAAGTCACAATCAAATGAGCACATTTCTTTTTATTTTTAGAAATCACAAGAATTCCACTCTATTAAAACAAAACAAAATGAAAAACCTTCTTTCCTAACTCCATGATGATAACAGAGAACCCATGGAATCTCAGATAGAAGTGTGTTACAGGATCACCTGAAAAAATAAATTGCTGGTATGATTTTTAAATGATCTTAAGAAAATGAAACTGTATAAATTAAGTATGGGCAGATTTGTCTTCATATAGATATGTCTTGAATATTGCTCTTTGGGAAATATAAAAATGTCCTTGTGGCAAGGCTCATTTTTACTTTATGATATATACTTTTCAATTTCCTAACAGAGCTTAAACTCAGGGTTAGAACAATACTTTATTAAAATATGACAAGAGGGCTGCAAACATACTAACCTGTAAAAATTATTTTAAAATTTACACTTAAAAACTGTATTTAGTATAGGAGAGAAAAATATACAGAGTGAACAAGCACTAAAATCCAAACATTTTAATTACACAAGAAAATTAGAGTGTCTCTAAACATAAAAAATGTTTCTAAGTAGGATCTGATCCAAGTCTAACATCATTATTCACTGGAGATTCTTAATAAGTATCTAAATTTGTTTTCTAGAAATGGAAATTAAAATGGCTTATTTGGGGAGGATTATAAATTTACAAATAACTACTTAATGATAAATGCATATGAGGAATCACTGTTACATCTTTGAGTTCAGCAAGTAAAATATCAGTCTTTTTGTTTGTTACAATGTACATTTTTTGATTGTATAGCATTTTCAGGGTACCCTAGTTTTGTTCTGGGCAATAATCACCTCTGAGAGTTTCCTGGGAAACCCATGCTTTGCTTCTGTCTTCCTCTGCTCTCTTCTTTTCTAAACTTCCCACAAACAATTTCATCTTCATGATCTTTTGTGCTTCTTTATAATGTTATATTTCTATTTCACTGATCCACCTTGCCAGCACAAGTACCAAATAGTCACACAAGCTGGGAATTACATTTTTTAGACATTACACATTGAAGATTATAAAAACATTAATAAATTAAAAGAAGATAATATTAGAAGGTAACAGTCCTTTCCTGAAGTCACTCCTGACTCCTTCCCAAGAAGTGAGGCTTCTTTCCCACTTTCTAGTTCTTCTCTCTCTCTCTCCCTCTCACTCTATCATGCAAGCTACATACCTTTATTTTATTATTTCAGAGGAATTTATTCTATTTCCAAGTGAGCACAACAAGAAGTAAACATGGACCACACCAGCATATCTGGGTCTTTCTAGACCTTTCTTTTTTCTCACATGATTATTTAACCTCATGACTCTCCAGACATTTTATCCTGCCTAAATCAACTTTAGTTCCTTTTGCTTAAATATTGTCCGTGAAGTGTAGGAGACTAAGGCTTCTACTCATTTAGTATCTGTCACAATATTTCTTAGTTTCATTAGATATTAGTGTGCATGATAGCCTTGAGTGTATACAGGATAACCCTCTGGTAGGCGAGAATGCAGAAAATGTAACTAGTATTTGGTGTTAGATGTGATATGTGTCATATCCTATTACATTTCAAAAATATAAAGTAGTATAATCTTTTATTTTTTAACATGTATAAATCAGACTCGCACATCCAAAATCAGTTTACAAATGGGTCACTTATGTTATTTTTAATGCTGTACATTTCCCTACTAAAACTGCATCACCATGAATTTAAGACATACACCCAGAGTGTTATATTACTACAAATTTTCACAGGAAAATAGAAACACATGATGCTAATTAAAAATGTAAAGAGGATTTAACAGTGCTAAGAAATAACCTTTGCCTCAATCAGTAGTAAATTTATTTAAAATGTTAAGGAAATGGAAGCAAATGATAAAAATCATTTTTTTCTAAAAGGAGAATTAAGAAACATGTTTGATTCTTTAAATTCTATGCAGACTATGCTTGTTGGTGGTCACTTAATTATTAGAAAGAAAGCTATAAAAGGGCCCCTAGCAAGAGTGAGGATTTATCAATATGCATATAGAATATAAAACTTAGCTTGGGGTTTGACGATATATTTCTGTATGAAGAGAAAAGATGGAATGAAAACTGTGTAAAAAAACTGTATGTCACACTTACATATTATTTCCACAATATGTAGAAATTGCACCATGAAATGAGGTAACTATTAAAATAGCAAATATTATGATGTAACCACGGTCCATCTGGATGTATGATTCAGGGTTAGGTTTCCTCAAGCTTTTATTGGAATTAGGACAACTGTACCAGTCTATTCTGAAGAGCTTGACTGTCTAGTCCCTCAATAATTTTATCACAAAAAAGTGCTGATAATATTCAAAATGACTAAAATGCAATACCTTTCTAGAATACTTGTGAATACCAAAAGTGACAACTTTCCACCATGCCTATGGAGTTAAATTTTATTACCTTCTTCCAATGAAATGCACTCTTTAATATTATATTGCACCTCATTTCAAAACATTTATTTAATTTTTAAATTATTCTTATTGTTCTTAGGATGTGCTACCCATGAAAAAACAAAGAGAAATACCCACGTATTAAACTTTGTATACTCATCCCATAATCCTTAATAATAATTTTGACTATGAATTTTATCAATACAAACATTCTTAGACCTCCTAAAATTTCATAGTCAAGCTCTGTAGAAATGTTTCTATACCTTTAAACTGAAATAGTGACTTTGTTCTAGTGGTAAAGAAATAGTTGAAAACTTAATCTTTAGTGTAGAATCAAGAACAAAATTTAATGTGAATATTTATTTAATATTTATGCTTCAATTTCTTCATATAAAATATTAGAAAATCTGTTGTAGTTAAATGTCCATAACAATTAATAATTTTAGTGTATCTGTCATTGGTGTTCTCTCTTCCCCTTATCATGTTGGCACCAACTATGTACTGATCTTGTTGCTTTCTGTTTGTGTTGTCAAATCTGCCCACTTTCTTTCCTATTACAAATGATAATATGATAATATTGAAGAAGGAATTTTTTTTTTTTTGGTACTGGGAATTTATCCCAAGAGTGCTTTGCCACTGAGTTACATATATCCCTAGTCTTTTTTATTTTTATTTTTTAATTACTTCTCTTTGAATTTTTAATTTTGAAATAAGATTTTTGCTAAGTTGCTGAGGCTCACTTGCCCAGCCTCCTGAGTTGCTGGGATTATGGGTGTGCACCACCATGCCAGGTAGAAAGAAAATATTTTAAATGATCTGTGACTCTCATACTCTTCTCTGCATTTGATGAACATTTTCAAAGTTGTGTGAAACAGTGATGAAGAAACAAAGTAGTAAACTATAAAATATGTAAATAAGAAAGGATAAAATCTGTTTTGGTTATGCTTCTAATGTGATAAATTCCAACTAGTAAGTGAGGTAAGGGCTAGATTGAATAATATCTGGAAACATGTAGAAGTATCAGCTTTACCAATGTACTAGTCTTCGGAAATAAACATACCAGTTTTAGGTACTGGTATATTATGAAACAGTGAAAACACTTCTTTCTTTAGTTTCAGGATAGGGAGGATCATCACACAAAAAGTGTGGAAGAACAGTAAAAGAGAGTTTTGGACTAGTAACACTGTAAATACCCTATTTTCAGAAATAACATTTTCATTATCGTGTTTAGTACAACCTGCATTTTCTGAAGTTTATTTTCCTCGACTTAAAATTTTAATCATGAAAACAACATTGCTACTTTGAGTTTCAACAAGTTTTTAGAATAACATCAAAATTTACTAAGATTTAGACCTTTGGTGTACAAGATGCAAATGCAAAGTTAAAGTATTTAGTTTGAAAACCATGCAGAAGGGGCTGGGTAGCTCAGTGGTAGAGTTCAGTGGCAGAGCACTTGCCTAGCACATGTGAGGCACTGGGTTCCATTTGATTCTCATTAAAAATAAATAAATAAAATAAAGGTATTGTGTTCATCTACAACTAAACATATTTTACAAAGAAGTTTTTTTTTTTTAAAAGAAAACTATACAGAATTATAAGTGATTCATAGAAAGAAAAGAAAGTTCATTTTACTGTGATGAACACAGTTCTGTGATTTGGGGGTAAAACTGGATTCTATTGGATGGGAAACATAATTACATTAGTAGAATTATTTACTGGCAAAACAGTAAAACAGAAGCAAACACTATGATACTACAGCATTCTACATTAGCACTCTATAAAACTTTGGTAATCACTGGTAATATTTTAGTAGACATTCTAATATTCTGCTATCGAATTGCTTTAATAGCATCACAGTCTGTGTCCTATTACTGACTTCCATGAACAGCATGAAACAATTGGGTTTTTGTAATGCAGTTGTAGATCAAAGAGGTTTATCATATAAATGGCTATCCATAGGGGTAGATAACTCTGATGAGATTTACCTCATTTATTTTTAGGAAATAAAAAGTATCACTAGATTTCACAGAGCATAATTAAAATATTAATTGAAAATACTGTGCTGCATGTGGCCTGACTGTCCTCTCACTTTTTCAGAGTTCTGTCAGTATTTTCAATACATCTAGTCAGGACACAATGATAGCAAGACAATACCTTTGTGACCTTCAACCCAATGTTGTTGATCAAATATATGGAAATGTCTCTCCTTATATTATAGAAATAAGTAATGACATGTTAATGTAGATTTTATTCATTGTAAAAATTGATAAAGGCATTAGGAAAAAATTGACAGGCATTAGAATATTAATTAACTTTGTATGAATATGTAAGTACAATTAACTCTATTATTCATTCTGTTATTGTTACAGTACGCACACTGAATTCTCATTCTCTAAATTAAGGTAACTTCACATGAACTAAAGAATAACTTATTGAAATAATTGCAGGTTTGTAATTTTTGGTTTAAACCTTAGTTTTTTTCTCAGAAGAAAAAAATAAATCTAATCTGTGTTTGTATTTAAAGAAATTGAAACTAGTTACAATTGGTAGACTGTTTTAAAGATATAAATTAACTTTTAAGTTAACATGATTTTTCTAGTCCCTTCTATACATTCAGTAATATGATTTTAAATTTCACATATTATAATAAAACAGCACTGTAATTTTGTTTGTGTCATAAATCAAAGGAAAATGTTATGCTTAGAGCTCCAAGAGAATAACACATTTGTTTTGGCAAGTAAAATGATCTCTTGAATTTTCTATCAACTAAATATGTGCTATTTTATTATAAATGTTATCAAATTAAAGGGAGGATAAAGTTACTAATCTAATAAAGATGAATGTACTCGGTACCTGCTTAAAATTTACTACACTATACCATGCATTGCTAAATGTATACTCAATTTTCAGGTGCATGATTATAAGAAGACAAAAACTGCAGAGTGTAAATTATGCAAACAAATAATGGATAAAAATGTGCCCTTACTAGCATTTTCTATATCATATTTTTATTTGTTTTACTTTGTTTCATAGCAGGCAATAAAATTGTCATTATTCTCAAAGTTGATACCAGCTCTTAATCCCCCTTAAAATTTTTCTTAAAGAATATCTTTCATTTAATAGTCTGATTGAGGGTTTGCATTTTCACAATAATTAGATAAATATTACTGTGGATTTCTTTGTCTTTGTAATTTAAAAATGAGCATTTAATATTAATGTATACATATGGTTATAACATATAAAACATATTACATATATCCATATGTTAATGTTTTTATATACAATTGAAATAACAGATACTATAATCACTAAACTGTAATGTTTTCTCTTAGTATATTTTACCCTTATATTTACCCTACCTTGGGGGATATTATTATCAGCCCTTCCTCAGTTCTTTCTCATAGCTCGTTACAAGACAGGATGGGGAAATAAGTTGAATCTGATACACACTAAACTGAATTTTCCTTTACTAAATCTTATGCAGAACAACACCAGAGAACCTTTTCTTCCTTAAACTTAAAGACTTTCCAAAGTCAAAAGAGTAAACAATTACTCATTGGGTTTTACTAAATGAACATGAAAGACAATGAAATAAAATATCTCTTATTCATGGATATTTGAATTAATTAAATATTAAAAACACGTTTTATTAAAATCTTTCATTAAATTTTTTATTTTAAGATACCCAGGGCTTCATGTGTGGTAGAGAAGTATGATACCACTGAGCTATAGTTTGCATCCAAATTAATAAATTCTATTCATCATTAGAGTCTACTAATTTAACTGAAATTTTAATCTTCAGAGTGGTAGAAGATATTTGCAAGACACACAGATAAGATATGATGCTGGTGCCCATAAGGCTTGAAATATTTATAATGCCCTGACTATATACATCGTAGTATTGAAATCCTAATTAATAGTAAAATGAAATAGAGCCTTACATCCATCAAAAAGGTTAAAACTGACCAATCTCAGGATTAGTATAACGATCTAAACTCTTGCTATAGTAGCATTATTCATATTGATCCTAAAATTCGAACAACCCAAAGAGCAAACAATGATATTTTATATGTTTTTATAATAGAATGGTATCAAGAACATTCTAAAATAGAAATGAATTTTCAAAAAATAAATTTTACTGAAGTTGTATAAAAATAATACGTGTTACCATACTACTTATGAAAAACTTATAAAGAGATGAATTTATTCTATAGTACTTATTATATACGTGTGCAGTGGTGTCAAAACAAAAAGGAACATCAAGAAAATCACCACGGAAAGAAGAATAATGATTGCCTTTAAGTGGAGAGTGGTGAAGCCTGGTGTGGTGACTTGTAAGATACTGGTAATATTAATGTCCTACTTTGAGACTTCACAGGCATTTATGTTTTGATAACAAATTGTATATGTAGCATGCATTTGTTACATTAATATTAAAATAATTTGACTTTACTATAGTGGTCTATTTCTTCAGGAAAAGGTACAGGGAACTTTCTCTGGGTCACTTCAAAACATGAGTAATCATATGAACATGCAGATAATACCCAACATGCTAAGACTGCAAAGTCTGCTTTTCAAACTTTCTTCCTTATGAAGCTCTAATGTGTTTAGTGTTTACTACCGTTTATTTCAAAAAACAACCTGAAATGGAAATATCATCTCAAATCAGGAACCATATATGCAGAGGTATACTTTTGTGATCCCTATTCTGTATTTCTATCTCTGTTTCACACTACCTTAATTAACGTAGATATAAGTGTTGTGTGTTTACCAAAAAAAGTCTTTTTTCCTCATCATTTTGGATATCTGGTCTATTATTAGCTCTTCACTATTTGTCTTAAAGACTTGCTAGTTTACATACAGACACATGTATGCATACACCCAAGTCAGGGTTTCAATTATACCATATTGTTATGTAAACTTTTAAATGAATTCTCTTCCCTAAACTCCTATATCCCCTAATCCATAGAAATGTTATACCTATTCATTTAATTATGCCTTCTCTACTTTATCACCACATTTTAGCCACTGTAAAAAGAAGAATTTACATTTTGATATTTTTATACCCCCAAAATTGGCATTTTGTTATTATTGTAAATAGTGGCATTTTAACATCTTAATTTTCTAATCTTTTATTGCTGAAAACAAAAATAAAATTTTAAATACTTTTATTTTTTATTTTTTTTTTATTTTATTTTTTATTGTGAACAAATGGGATACATGTTCTTTCTCTGTTTGTACATAGAGTAAAGGCATACCATTTGTGTAATCATACGTTTACATAGGGTGATGTTGGTTGATTCATTCTGTTATTTTTTCCCCTTCCCCCCACCCCTCCCATCCCTCTTTTCCCTCTATACAGTCCTTCCTTCCCCCATTCTTGCCCCCCTCCCTAACCCTCACTCTAACCCTAAAACTAACCCCTCCCACACCCCATTATGTATCATCATCCACTTATCAGCGAGATCATTCTTCCTTTGGTTTTTTGAGATTGGCTTATCTCACTTAGCATGATATTCTCCAATTTCGTCCATTTGCTTGCAAATGCCATAATTTTATCATTCTTTATGGCTGAGTAATATTCCATTGTATATATATGCCACAGTTTCTTTATCCATTCATCAACTGAAGGGCATCTAGGTTGGTTCCACAATCTGGCTATGGTGAATTGAGCAGCAATGAACATTGATGTGGCTGTATCTCTGTAGTATGCTGATTTTAAGTCCTTTGGGTATAGGCCAAGGAGTGGGATAGCTGGGTCAAATGGTAGTTCCATTCCAAGTTTTTTAAGGAATCTCCATACTGCCTTCCAGAGTGGTTGCACTAATTTGCAGCCCCACCAGCAATGTATGAGTGTACCTTTTTCCCCACATCCTCGCCAACACCTGTTGTTGCTTGTGTTCTTGATAATCGCCATTCTGATTGGGGTGAGATGGAATCTTAGGGTGGTTTTGATTTGCATTTCTTTTATTACTAGAGATGTTGAACATTTTTCCATATGTTTGTTGATTGTTTGTAGGTCTTCTTCTGTGAAGTGTCTGTTCATTTCCTTAGACCATTTGTCGATTGGATTATTTGTAGTCTTGGTGTTGAGTTTTTTGAGTTCTTTATAGATTCTGGAGATTAGTGCTCTATCTGAAGTATGATTGGCAAAGATTTTCTCCCACTCTGTAGGCTCTTTCTTCACATTGCTGATAGTTTCCTTTGCTGAGAGAAAGCTTTTTAGTTTGAATCTATCCCAGTTGTTGATTCTTACTTTTATTTCTTGTGCTATGGGAGTCCTGTTGAGAAAGTCTGGTCCTAAGCCGACATGTTGAAGATCTGGACCTACATTTTCTTCTATAAGATGCAGGGTCTCTGGTCTGATTCCGAGGTCCTTAATCCATTTTGAGTTTAGTTTTGTGCACGGTGAGAGATATGGGTTTATTTTCATTTTGTTGCATATGGATTTCCAATTTTCCCAGCACCATTTATTGAAGAGGCTATCTTTTCTCCATTGCATATTTTTGGCCCCTTTGTCTAGTATGAGGAAATTATATTTGTTTGGGTTTGTGTCCGTGTCCTCTATTCTGTACCATTGATCTACCTGTCTATTTTGGTACCAATACCATGCCGTTTTTGTTACTATTGCTTTGTAGTAAAGTTGAAGTTCAGGTATTGCAATACCCCCTGCTTCATTTTTCCTGTGAAGGATTGCTTTAGCAATTCTGGGTTTCTTATTCTTCCAGATGAATTTCATAATTGCTTGCTCTATTTCTGCAAGGTACGTCATTGGGATTTTAATTGGAATTGCATTGAATCTGTATAGCACTTTTGGTAGTATGGCCATTTTGACAATATTAATTCTGCCTATCCAGGAACATGGGAGATCTTTCCATCTTCTAAGGTGTTCTTTAATTTCTTTCTTTAGTGTTCTGTAGTTCTCATTGTAGAGGTCTTTCACCTCTTTTGTGAGATTGATTCCCAAGTATTTTATTTTTTTTGAGGCTATTGTGAATGGAGTAGTTTTCCTAACTTCTCTTTCTGAAGATTCATCACTATTTATTTTGTCAATTTTTTGTATTGTTTCTTTCGTTTCAATTTCGTTGATTTCAGCTCTGAGTTTAACTATTTCCTGTCTTCTACTACTTCTGGTGTTGGTCTGTTCTTCTTTTTCTAGGACTTTGAGCTGTAGTGTTAGTTCATTTATTTTTTGAGTTTTACTTCTTTTATTAAATGCGCTCCATGAAATAAATCTTCCTCTAAGTACTGCTTTCATAGTGTCCCAGAGATTTTGATACGATGTTTCTTTGTTCTCGTTTACCTCTAAGAATTTTTTAATTTCCTTCCTAATATCTTCTGTTATCCATTCCTCATATAATAGCATATTGTTTAATCTCCAGGTGTTGGAGTAATTTCTGTTTTTTGCTCTTTCATTTATTTCTAGTTTCAATCCATTATGGTCTGATAAAATACAAGGAAGTGTCTCTAACTTCTTGTATTTGCTAACATTAGCTTTGTGGCATAATATATGGTCTATTTTAGAGAAGGATCCATGTGCTGCTGAGAAGAAAATGTATTCACTCTTCGTTGGATGGTATATTCTATAAAGGTCTGTTAAGTCTAAATTATTGATTGTGTTATTGAGATCTAAGTTTTCTTTATTCAATTTTTGTTTGGAAGATCTGTCCAGTGGAGAGAGAGGCGTGTTAAAATCACCTAGTATTATTGTATTGTGGTCTATTTGGTTTCTGAGATTGAGAAGGATTTGTTTGACATACATGGGTGAGCCACTGTTTGGGGCATAGATATTTATGATTGTTATGTCTTGCTGATTTATGGTTCCCTTAAGCATTATGAAATGTCCTTCTTTATCCCTTCTGATTAACTTTGGCTTGAAGTCCACTTTATCTGAAATGAGGATGGATACCCCAGCTTTTTTGCTGGGTCCATGTGCATGGTAAGTTTTTTCCCATCCTTTCACCTTTAGTCTTTGGGTATCTCTTTCTAAGAGATGAGTCTCTTGCAGGCAACATATTGTTGGATCTTTCTTTTTTATCCAATCTGCCAGTCTATGTCTTTTGATTGATGAATTCAGGCCGTTAATATTCAGGGTAATTATTGAGATATGATTTGTATTCCCGGTCGTGTGACTCATTTTATTCATTTATTTGCTTATTTTTGACACGACTCGGTTCCTCTTTATTTGAGAGTTCCTTTAGGATATCTCCTCCCTTTGCTGATTTGCTTCTTTGTTTTTCATATCTTCTTCATGGAATATTTTGCTGAGAATGTTCTGTAATGCTGGCTTTCTTTTTGTATATTCTTTTAGCTTTTGTTTATCATGGAAGGATTTTATTTCGTCGTCAAATCTGAAGGTAAGTTTTGCTGGGTATAAGATTCTTGGTTGGCATCCATTTTCTTTTAGGGCTTGAAAAATGTTATTCCAGGCCCTTCTAGCTTTTAGGGTCTGGATTGAAAAATCTGCTGATATCCGTATTGGCTTCCCCCTGAATGTAATTTGGTTCTTTTCTCTCACAGCCTTTAAGATTCTGTCTTTATTTTGTATGTTAGGTATTTTCATTATAATGTGCCTTGGTGTGGGTCTGTTGTAATTTTGTGTATTTGGAGTCCTGTAAGCCTCTTGAACTTGATTTTCCATTTCGTTCTTCAGATTTGGGAAATTTTCTGAAATTATCTCATTGAATAGGTTGTTCATTCCTTTGGTTTGTTTCTCTAAGCCTTCCTCAATCCCAATAATTCTCAAATTTGGCCTTTTCATGATATCCCATAGTTCTTGGAGATTCTGTTCATGATTTCTTACCATCTTCTCTGTTTGTTCGACTTTGTTTTCGAGGTTAAATATTTTGTCTTCAATATCTGAGGTTCTGTCTTCCAGCTGTTCTATCCTATTGGTTGTGCTTTCTATGGAGTTCTTAATTTGGTTTATTGTTTCCTTCATTTCAAGGATTTCTGTTTGGTTTTTTTTCAATATCTCTAACTCTTTATTGAAATGGTCTTTTGCTTCCTGTATTTGCTCTTTTAACTGTCTATTGGTGCGTTCATTCAATGCCTGCATTTGCTCTTTCATTTCATCGTTTGCTTCCCTTATCATGTTGATTATGTACATTCTGAACTCCCTTTCTGACATTTCTTCTGCCATGCTGTCATTGGATTTTATTGATATAACATCCAGATTTGTTTGAGGCATTTTCTTCCCTTGTTTTCTCATGTTGTTCAGGTATCAGTGGACTGCAGAGATGTTGCAGATTTCCTCTATTGACTTATAATGTCCCTGAAGATTGCTAGTGTATCCCCTCTTATCCTTCAGTAGCCTGAAGTCTTAGAGGAAGTTGATACTTCGGTGTTCCCCTAGGTAGCTGCCTCTCTAGGGGTGGTGGTCTTCAGGTGGGGTATATTCCCTGCTAGAGGGCAGAGGTGCCTCTACTTGTTGACCAATGGTCATCCAAAGGGGAGCTAGACTGCGGGCTAAGGCAATGCCTGTTTGGGCCTGTGTCTCTGGTTTTACTGTCTTTGTGGGAAAACCTCACTCGGCGGGGAAGACCCACCCGGTGGGGAGGTCTCACTAGTCCGTTCCCCTCCTAGAGGTTCCCCTCAGTCCACAACTACCGCCTGTGCAGGGCAGCCTTCCCAAGCAGCGTTTCCAGGGGCCTGGACCTACCTCCTGGGCTTGGGAGCCCTGCCCTTCGCAGACGAGTCTCCTTAGGTGGCCCCTCCTCAGAGAAGCTGCCCACAGTCCTGGAACCTTCGCTCCACCCCTCAGCTGGTCTCTGTGTAGCTCTTTCAAGAAAAGGTGCTTAGATCCCCGGCTCGGACCGTGCTTTGCACCTAATCGGCCTGGCTATGCGACCCCTCCTCTGAAGAGTCACTTGGAGCCTCGTACATATGCTCCAAGCCCCAGTGACCCGTCACTCGTCTCTTCCTCCAGGCAGGTGTTCTGTGTGGGCGCTTGGAGACCAAGCCACTCACTGCGCACCTCCACCTCCTCAGGACAGCCCCCTCCCCGTTGTTCAGGCAGTTGCTGAATCCAAATAGTTCGCCACCCAACTCTTTCTCTGGCAGCCCCCGGAGCCCTGGCAGATTGGTCCAAAAAACCAAAAAACCAAGCGGTGTGCTGCTCGGCCTCCTCTGCAAGGTTCTCCACTTTCCGAGCTCACTGTTCCAATGAGGGTAGATGTGTCTTGCTGCCTGGGCAGGGCAGCCTTCCCAGGGGCCCAGACCTACCTCCTGGGCCTGGGAGCCTCACCCTTCGTAGACGAGTCTCCTTAGGTTGTCCCTTCTCAGAGACGCTGCCTGAAGTCCTGGAACCTTCACTTCGCCCCTCAGCTTGTCTCTGTGTAGTTCATTCAAGAAAAGGTGCCTAGGTCCCTGGACCGGACCTTGCTATGCACCTAATCGCCTGGCTATGCGACCCGCCCTCTGAGCAGTCACTTGGAGCCTCGTACATATGCTCCAAGTCCCAGTGACCCGTCGCTCGTCTCTTCCTCCAGGTGTGGGCGCTTGGAGACCAAGGCACTCACTGTGTACCTCCACCTCCTCTGGGCAGCCCCCTCCCCATTGCTCAGGCGGTTGCTGGATCCAAACAACTCGCCGCCCCACTCTTTCTCTGGCAGCCGCTGGAGCCCTGGCAGATCGCTTCAAAACCAAGCGGTGTGTCGCACAACCTCCTTTGCAAAGTTCCCCGCTTTCCGAGTTCACTGCTCCAGCAGGGGAGGTGTGTCTTGCCGCCGGGGCAGGGCAGCCTTCGCAGGCAACGTTCCCAGGGGCCCGGACCTCCCTCCTGGGCTTGAGAGCCTCACCCTTCGCAGACAAGTCTCCTTAGGTTAGAGAATCTGCCCGCGGTCCTGGAAACTTCAATCCGCCATTTTTCGCTCCGCTTCGCTGTCCGTTTTTACCGCTCCGGCGGGGGAGGGGCGACCCGCCGAGTCACTGTACTTCACAAAGTTCCCTGCGTTCTGGGGCTACTGCCCCATCGGGGACGCCTCCCCTATGGGAGAAACTCCCCCGGCGGCTTTGAGTTGGTCCCAAGTCACTATCTCCTCTTTTGAATCTTGAGTCCTGGAGCAACATGAAATGCAGCCGCCCTCTAGTCCGCCATCTTGAACCTCCGTCTTAAATACTTTTAATAAAATACATTCAAAAAGGAATACACATATAAAGTAAAAAATTTCATAGATTATGGAAAATTTAGCATAAAATTTATGTGGTTATTTAAATTATATAGAATTGTCAAAAATGTAGAAAATAAGAAAAAACCTAAAACATTTGTACCATATTATTTTAAAACAAAAAGCTAAAGTAATAAGCACATTATATTATTCATTAAAATAGTTACAAAGAAATGCAAGTGAACAGAAAGCATATAGATGCATGCATATATGAAGAACTTATTTCTAACCAAGTTATATAGACATTGTCAAGGTGAAAAATAATCTTTTCAAACAATGGTACTGAAATAATTGTTTAGCTATCTTCAAAAAACTAAACTTCATCCATTACTTTATACCTAAACAATACTTAACTTAAAATGGGTAATAGACTTAAGAGCTAAACTTATAAAATGACCAGAAGAAAACATTGAACAGAATTATTGTAATCTCCATTTGGCAGTAATTGCTTAATTAGAGCAACTTCTTGAACTACAATAATGGATAAATTGAATTCATTAAAATTATATACTTTCTTTATCCAAAACAATGTGCAGAAAATGAATACATTTTCTCACATGGCAGGAAATGTTTGCAAATACACATCTTACAAATGTTTTGTGTTCATCATATATGAAGACAATATACAACTTAAACTAATAATTAAAATGATCAAATGAAAATGGGTGATATACTTGTGGAGACACTTCAAAGAAAAAGGTTGTGCATGAAAATTAGTGTAGAGAATGATATTAAACATTTGTAAGTGATAGGGAAATCCAAATTAAATGTGCAATATGATAACAGTACCAACAGTCTAGAATGCCTACAGTTACGTAGATTTCCCTAACAAGGATTGTTGAGGATATGGAGAAATATATTTCTGGTGGGAATAAGTACTTTGGAATATAGGTTGGGATTTTAAAAATAATGACATTAACCCTACCATATACTTCTAAGTACTTACAGGGAAAAAAGTAAAACATATGTTTACATAATAATCTGTATGTGAATGTTCATAGTATTTTTTTAACAGTTAATAACAGAGCAAGACAAAGACGGAAGAACAAGTAAGTGGATAAAAACTGTTATCTATCCAGATAGCAACAGAGACATTTTATACAATTTCCAAGGTCAGTGAATCACAAAATAAGTTTGCTGAATAAAAGACAGTTAGAAAAATGTATATGTACTGTACATATGTAAATTTATCTACAATTCTAAAAAATACACAATACTCTGTATCGACAGCAGATCATTGGTTCCCCGCCCATGGAACTAGAGGAAAGGATATTACATAGTAGGACCTAGAAAACTTTTGGTGTTGCAGACAGGCTAATTATACTGATAGTGATGCCAATTTTATGTATATATTTAATCGCAACAAAAATGTTTGTGTCTAAAACCAACTGTCTTTCTCTTGGTCGTAATATAAAGCAATTTTTGATTTACTATAATATTTAATATTAAATATAGTTTTTTCATAAATGCCTTTTGTCCAATTGAGGAAGTTATCCTTTTTTCTGTTTTGCCTACTGCTTTGTATTATGATTATATGCTGAATTTTGCTAAAAACCATCTCTATGTTTATAGAAATAATCAAATGCAGACTGAGGGTGCTTGCTCAGTGGTAGAGCACTTGTCTACCATGCCCTAGGTTCAACTTCTAGTACCACAAAAGAAAAAAGAAATCAAATGCTTTCTTTAGCTGGCTAATACAGTGAATTAAAATAATTGATATTACAATTGTAAAGCAAGTTTGCGTTTCCAGGTAAAATTCAGTTGGTCTTACATGACTTAAAATTTGACTTACTAAAATTTATTAGGAATTTTGTACATAATATTGGAAGATATTGTATGATCTGCTGGCATAGAAACTTGTGGTGGACCGTTGGGAGGATTGTGGTGGGCCGATGGGACAAGTAAGGAGATAGTTCAGTTCGGTTGGTTAACAGGTGGCAGGCGGATAAGTTATATTTTAAGTTTTGTTTTCTCTGTAAGTGCCCCTCTATGACAGGAAAGTGAAACTTATTTTATAAGATGGCTGTAAGTATTTAAGATGGCTGCACAGATGTTAAGTCTTGAACCTAACAGGTATCACAATATTTCTGACTTCCTAAGAGTATTAGAAGGAATACTTCCCCTCCATTTTCTGAAAGTGTTTTAAACTGGCACTGCTTCTCTTCTCAATTCTTCATAGAATTACCATTCGAAATCATCTGTGCTTGGGCTAGCCTTTGTACAAGTTTTTCACTGTGAATTCAATTTCTGTTGCAGATTCATGACTACTCAAATTATCCCTCTCTCTTTCTGAGCAAACTTTTGCAGATTATGTCCTCAAGTATTTTGTCATTTAAATTTGTCTGTTAGGTAATTCGCACTATATCGGTTGGGGATAGAGTGCTTGCCTAGCAAGCATAAGGCCCTGGACTCGATCCCCAGCACCGCAAAAAAAAAAAAAAAAAAAAAAAAAAAAAAGATTCACACTGTATTAACTATAGTATTCTTTATAGTATTTTTTAAACCATGATTTAATGCTTTTAAAATTCCTAGTAATATTTCCCTCTGTCATTTTGGAATATTTCTGTCATCCTGGAATATATTACCATGTTTGTCTTTATATTTCTTTTTCTTTTCCTGATTTCTTTTTCTGGCAGGAAATTTATATATACATATGTGTATGTGTGTGTGTGTGTGTGTGTGTGTGTGTATGTGTCTTTCTATTTATATATAGATCTATTATCTATCTATCTATATATTTGCTTGTTTTGGAGGGGGGCATACTGAAGATTGAATAATCTAGGTATACTCTTTCTCTAAAATTCATCCCCCATCCTTTATAATTTTGAAACAGGGTCTCTCATTAATTTTCCCTGAATGAACTTGTGATCCTCTTGCTTCAGCCTTCAAATAGCTGGGATTATAGGCATGAGCCCAGTTATACTGATGTTTTCGTGTTTGATTTTACTAATTCTGCTATTAATCTGTTTTATATTTTAGGAGTTCTGCATTTTAAAAATTATTTTCTTTCTCTTGCTTATAGATGAAAGCACCCAGAAACACTCCAGATGCGGAACTCATGCAAAAGATCTTATTAAGCATACAGGCAGAGTGTGTGCCTGTGGGGGGGGGGGGAGGGAGAGGGAGAGAAAGCAAGCAAGCGTGAGGAGGAGAGAGGAAAAAAAGTGAGAGAGTGAGCGAGAGTGAGAGTAAGAGAGAGAGAGAAATGGCAGGGGAGCTATTCTTAAGTAGTGAAATTTCACAGACTAATAACAACAAACCAATGGCTGGCTAGGATGTTCACAGATTGATGATCTGAGTTGTAAAATGGTGCGGGGGGCAGAATACTGGAAATAGCAGATCTGATACCAATATTCCTCCCTTTTTGTTTTTATAGATACTAGGGGTAGGACGATGGTCTTTCTTCTGAGGTTTCTTCCTGTGGGTTAGAGGTGAAGAGTCTCATTCCTGTAGAAAAAGAGGATTAGGGAGGGCTTTAGGTGGGAGCAGAGCTTTTGGAGCCAGAGTTGTCAACAGTGAATTGCAGGTCTCGGCTTTGGGTGCAGGGACTGGTAGTCTTGAAGGACAAACAGTTGATTGACCAATGATTGTTTGATGCACTTGTGTGTGTCTGCCAGTTCCAGAACATGTGTATCTGTTCTTGTAGGAACTTCTGTAGGCAATTTAGCAGGCATATTCCTGTTTAGGAAGATCTGTAGATCTTAAAACTACCAAAAATTTCTGACTTTGGCAGTTTCTCTTGATAGCAGGCACTCCTGCCTAAGAACTCTTCTGTAGCCTCCAGTTTTACTTATTCTTGGGGCTAACATAAGTGTACGTCTTAAGTTATGTTTAGCTATTGTTTCTTCTTTTAAATGCCCAGGAATGGCTATATTTTGGTTTTAACTGCTTTGTTAGGCATTCAAGATCAAGTTGGTCAAACTGACCTTATTCCTATCTGCTGTTAAGGGTCAACTGAGTTCCCACAGGGGTAACTCATGCAGAACTTGAGAGCAGCTCCTTAGCTTCTTTAGTACCATTTGCTAGGTAGGGTCTCCTTGATGAGGTGGCTTCCTTTGGAAGGATCAAGGATGTCTCTCTTTTTCAATGACCCTTCTCTTTGCAGCAGGTGCAATGATTGGCTTTTCATCATCTAGTGGTCTCATTAATCTCCCTGATCAGGAGGTCATGTGGACCAGAGTTGCAAAACTCCTTAGAGAAGCTCTCCCATTGCCTGGCTTCTGACTGACCTAGAGGGCAAGAACCAAATATTGGTTTTCTTGACCCCTGTATTTTAATCTCAATCTGTAAGTTTGATCTTAAACATCCAGCAAGCCTGTCTCATGTCATAAAGTAAGAGTACTGGGCTTTAACTCTAATGTTATGACTTTACAGTTTATTCAATTGGGGTCTATATTATCTTATCTGTCCTATATGTGGTGGTTAATTATCTCAAATTAATTTAGGTTGTTTGTTCTTGAAGCAGTACTTATGCAGAACATTAATCAGGCAACAGGTATAAAGTTTACAAGGAAAATACAAAATGAAATTAACAAGAGTAAAACATTTGGTTTGTGTAATAGCTACCTTGAATTTTGGCTGAACTATAGACACCGTATCCCATTTGAGATCATAGTAAATTTACAACAAAAAATAATCTTTTGAATATAACTTTAAATAAGCTGAAGTCTGGCTTATTTTTGAGCCATTCTGACATGCAGCAGGGTGGGAGGCAAAGCCTAATCTCAGGTAAGGTGGGGCTCTTTACAAATCTAGAATTAGAACACTAATTCTGAAGCTGATCTTTTCTTCTTTCTTAAATGTCATTTTAAGAAGTTTACATATATTGTTTCCTGAGTCTATGTTTATGTTAGTTAACACAATGACATTATATCCAAAACATAAATCAAGGAAAGACTGAGAGAGCTTTTAACTTTCCTTTTGTGTTGTAAAGTGGCAAAATGCTTTCATGTTTTAGGATATTAACCTTTAAACAAATCAGGCTTTAACAGATCCTGTTACAGAACATTAAATGATATAAATAAATCCCCAATTCTATTTTTATTGACACAAAGAGGGACAAGAGCAAAGATAAGGTTTGAACATAGGGAATGTCTACCTGCTTGCTGCTGCAGTGACATAAATTGTATAAGTCCCATTCTCTGACCAAGAGGAGTCATCATCTGTCTTATATTGGGGTCAGACTGTGTTGCAATAGAAAATGAGCCTGCAAGTTTTGAGATCTGGAGTCAAATGAAGAGGTTGAATGTTTTTGAGGAGACAGTCAAGGGGTGGGGGTGGCAGAGAATTTTAGATTGGGCAGAGCCCATGGCTAAGAGTTCTCAGGAGCCTGGAGAAGGGAAATAGGAGGGGAAGGAGCATCCCCACAATCTCTCTGCTTTCCCATGTAGGAGCAGACCATCAATGATGGTCATCACCTCCCTGACAGGTCTGTGGCTGAAGCTGAGGGAGGCCTGACCCAGTGCTGGAGTTTTCAGAGAGAGAGAGAGAGAGAGAGTGAGTTCAGGACCACTGTAGAAGAGCTCTGAGGACCCACCACCAGTAAAGAGAAGGTTGTCGAGTGTTGAATTCTATGGTGGGCAAGGAGGTTGGCTATGGTGGATATTGATCAGGGAGGAGGGGACACAGTCAAGGTGGCTTGGATCCCCATGAGTGGAGAGCCAATAAATCATGACCATGGATCTCATTCTGGTTTTCTTCACAGAAAGTCTATCCTTCCCAGAAACATTTTCTTCTCCCTTCTACTAAATATAATTTTATACCTAGAACCTTTTATTTTTCTTTCCTATATGGTGACCCCTTTTTGTTCACATTCTGAAACAACTCATGAAATTTATGAATTTAGATAAAGTAAGATGAAATATTTTGTTATGCACTGTACTCTAATTGAAACACAGTTGAAATTTTTGGATCCCTTTGTATATAGAATTATACCTATAAGGACTTAAGTCTTAGTAACCTTGATTTTACTGATTACACAAAGCAATTCTGTAAGGAGTTTGTATTTTAACTTTGTAAATTAATCAGATGTCTCTAACAAACACATTTTAGTAATCCTATATGTCAAATCTAATCTATTTATTTTACTGTAAAAACCAAGATATCAGATAAGTGTATTAAACAGTATCTGCTGTCTCTTTCCTGTTGAAGAAAAGTCCTAGAAACAATTAATATTAGACATTTTATAGACATCAACATTTTAATAATTTGATCACCTGGAGACTTGTGAGGTAAATAAATTCAAAGACATTTTACCTTTGTGTGTTTACCCAATTTTAAATTTATCCTTTTTAAATCATGTGAATTAAAGGTATCTGGATCCATTTTTTAAAAATTTTATTTCTATGATTGCTTGTTATTTGTGTCAAATTTGATCATCATGTACATACATAGACAACATAACATTAGAATACACGATATTCACATAACACAAAAGCAAAGTCTTTGTAGCCTTTTATAGGTGACTCTCCATTGCAATGTAACAGACGTTCAAAAATAACTCTAGAGTTCAATAAAAATAGAACTGATTAAAAAAAACATTAATTTAGGTATGTAGGATCCTAGCAGAAAAATGATAATGGCCATTGATTATAGCATGAGAGAGCGAGAAAGAGAAAGGCAGAGAGAGGGAGTGAGAAGAAGAGAGAGCGAGAGAGAGAGAGAGAGAGAGAGAGAGAGAGAGCGAGAGAGAGCAAGAGAACAAAAGTTCGGGTTTGTAGGAAGAGCAAAGAAAGAGAAAACTTGAATATTTTCCCTTCATTTTCGATCACAAGAAAGAGGAAACTTGCATGTAGGGAAATCTCTTTCCATTTCCCTGAGCACTCTCAGAAATTAAAAAGGTCCCTACAAATGTTGGGATCTAAAGTGCCATTTGGTTTGAGGTCCGGGGTGAGGCAGAGTAGCTCTTAAATTAACCAAGAGGCAACCCAGGGGGGTATGGGTGGAGATTGAAAATGAGCTGCTGCCCGTTGCAAGAGAGGAATTGGGGAATGGAGGCAAGGCTTCCCTCGGCCCCCCAGGGAATCACCTGAGTGAAGGACAAGTTATCCAGGGAGTCATCACTACCACTAGATAAATGTGAAGACTAAGCCCATAGGGGCACCTGGATGCCTAGCCCTGGGGATTTTGTAGAGACAAAAATGTCGTAGAGAGAACTCAGGACCAGATTGGGTCTCACAAGAGGCAGTCCTCTTAGGAAAGAATGCCCCATCAGTCTGGAGCTTTCCTGCCTCTCAGGAAAGAGTCCCCTGTCAGCCCCGGGATCTCCCCCAGCAGTCAGCATAGGAATTCAACCATAGTTGCAAGAACCGTGACCGGGGGTTCCCCTGACTGGTGGAGAGCCTTGGAGATGACGGATGCTCAATGGTCACTTCCCAGGTAACCAAAAGCTGAGGGAGAGGCAACTTACCAAATGAGGCCAGTGTCTGGATGTGGAGGAGAGTGTCCAGGTGAATGGAAGGTGAGACCAGCATCTTGGGGTCTGGGGTGATAGACGGGATTCCACTGACCTAAGTGGCAGTAGAAGAGCCCATTCAAGTCACAGCACCAATGAAAGCACCCATAATCCACTCCAGACTTGGGAAATTACACAAGAGATTTTATTAAGCAGACGGGCAGAATGTTTGCCCTCTGGGTGAGTAAGAGAGAGTGAGAGAGAAAGAGAAAAAAATGAGAGAGAAAGAGTGAGAGTGAGAGAGAGAGAGGGGGAAATGGTGGGGGAGTTACTCTTAAGTAGTGGAATTTCACAGACTAATAACCGACCAATGGCTGGTGAGGAGGTTCGCGGGCTACCAATCTGGACCAAATGGCTGCTGAGAATGTTTGCAGGAGGACAAGTGGACAAATGACAGGCTAGGATGTTTGCAAACTAAAGATCTGGGTTGTAAAATGGTGTGTGGGGGGGGACAGCATATCTGATGCCAATAGTAGAGGGTTTAGATACTCTTTTTATTAATTGTGGGAAGTGTGGACTATAAATTTGGCACTATATTTTGCCATGTAAATATTAAAAGTTTTAGGTGTATCACACAACTTTGAACCTATCACATTTTATTTTCATTTTATTCAAAATATAATTTCCCTTGTGATTTCTTCTTTAAGGGTGATTAATATATATGTTGTTTAATTTTCAGATCATTTTATATTTTCTTGATGTCTTTCTCTTAATGCTTCCTGATTCATGTCTGATACCATTGGGTCATTCTTTGTATTATTTTAGTAATTACAAAGTCATTGTGACCTGTTTTATTGGAACAAATGTGGTCCACTTTGGTAAATGTTCTATATGCACTTGAAAAGTTTACCATTATATTTGCTTAGAGTATTCCATAATTATAATTAGTTCATGGAGCTTTTTCTATTTTTACTGATTTATTTTCTATAATTTTCTGCCTTTTTCTATCAACTGTCAAATAATATTGGAATCTTCAACTATTGCTATGAATTTGCCTATTCTTTCAGTTCTATTATTTTAAAACATATTTTTAGATGTTAACAGACCTTTATTTTATTCATTTATTTATGTGAGATGCTGAGAATTGAACCCAGTGCCTCACACATGCTAGGCAAGTGCTCTACCACTAAGCCATAACACCAGCCCAATTCTATTTTTATGTAATAAAAATACATGTTTCATGTCAGGTTCCTATACACACATTTAGTTTTATTATTTTTTCTCAGTGAGGTGACCCTTTAATTATATGAAATGACACTCTTTATTTCTGGCAATATTTTATACACCTATTTTATATTGTTTCACTATAATTATAATACTTCAGATATCTCTTGAACATTGTTAACATGGCATAATTTTTCCATTCTCTTGTATTTATCCTGATATATAATTATGCATATGGATGAATATATATATATATATAAATAAGTCTATTTCTTATGGAATTGGAAACATAGACTCTATTTAGTGAGCTCCTGCTTTGTGTGCTCTAGCCTAGAACTCCCTCTAGATATAAATCTGACTTTATCACAGGGATCTGCTTAATGTTTCCCTTTACTCCTGGATCTGTGCCTTATGCTTCCTGTTGACCAATACTTAAATGCTTAAAAACATTTTTTTTTGAAATTTGAGTTTGGCATTTTGGTTGTTTAGGGTGGAAAGCTAAATTTGTTTTATTTCTGTGGAGTGAGGAAGAATATAATTTATTGCTATAGTTTACGTTTGAGATATCCCAAATATTCAGACAATCCAGACAGACCAGAGATCTTTCCGTGTACCAAGTTTTACTTGCTAATTGTTTCAAGCATGTAAATGATTGTGCACAAGAGAGAAGGTCCAGGATACCAAGATACAAATTTTATTTTGGGCTACAGTTAAGACACATTTTTTTCTCCTGTGATGATTCTATCTAATGTATATACATGTCTAGTTTTCATAGAAGAGTCATTTTGCACAGGACACGTTTTTTGTTATATTGAGGTTTGACAAATCATGACAGATTAGCCAACTCTTTTCTCCATCATGCTATTCTATGTCTCATGAGGTAAGAATGATATTTACATTTTTAAATTATTGTGTGTGTAGGTGTACACATATAAGAGAGACAGGGAGATCCAAGATGACGGACTAGAGGGAGGCTGCGTTCCTTGTCACTCCATAACTCTGGTTTCAAGCAGAGGATATCTGTTTCTTGGTGAGGCAGTTTTTGCTGCTATCAATCCCCTGCTGTTTACCCCATTTGTCTGCTGTGATCACCTGCAGTCTGCCAGCATATTGACGCCTTTTTTGAGTGCAGATTGCTCACTGTCAGGCGCCTATCATCCGCCATTTGCCTACCTCTAGCCTGTCCATCGCCTGCCTTACACCTATCCATCAACCAACACCCGAGGTTCACCTCCTGATCGTCCGAGGACAGTCAGCAAACAGATCGCCGACCGCCAGTGGAGCACCAGCTGCCTGCTGTTGCCTGGAAGTTCACTGTTACAGTACCTGCAGATTTGATTACATGTGGCTGCCCCCATTTTGAGACAACAGCCAGGCCCTATAGGACCCCTGGCTGGACTGACTGAGCCCCATCTCCAGAATCCCTCAGCCTGACCAATCACTCCCTGTATCTGGGGCCCTCACATCAACTGACTGTTCCCTACCACCAGGACCCCCAGACCAACTGACTGCACCCTATCACCGGGACCCCAGACCAACTGATTGCACCTGGCCTCCAGGATCCCGTAAGCACACCAAACACACCCGACCTCCAGGACCCCTGGTGACCAACTGCACCTGCCTCCAGGACCTCCAGGTAACCATGTCCACAACCCAAGCTACAGCTCCCCATTTGCCAACATATTTGGAAGCCAGAGCAGCCATCTTGGATAATCCTGGAAGCCGTAGCTCCGATCTTAAGGTGGGACCAATTCAGTTGGTCTGGGGGGTCCTGGTGGTAGGGAGCAGTCAGTTGATGTGAGGGCCCCAGATGCAGGGAGTGATTGGTCAGGCTGAGGGATTCTGGAGATGGGGCTCAGTCAGTCCAGCCAGGGGTCCTATAGGGCCTGGTTGTTGTCTCAAAATGGGGGCAGCCACATGTAATCAAATCTGCAGGTACTGTAACAGTGAACTTCCAGGCAACAGATGGATCTTAATTCCATCCTGAGATGCCTGCTGGAGACGTGAAGCTCATTGTCAGCTACATTCTACATCCCTCTGCATCCTCTCGTCCTCCGTTAGAAATTGCAGACCTTATTGCAGATCTTTGTTTTACTGAAGATAATATTTGAACTCATTCTGTTTATTATGACAATATCATTATTGTCCTCATAGTGGCTATTTGGTCTAGTATTGCATAGTGTCTGAAATGGGCACTGCTAATATTGATCTCCCCTAAAAGAAAAAGGTTTTGGAAACCTATAGGACCACTATAGGACTATAAGGGGAAATCTGCAAAATCCCAGATCTGCACTGCTAGAGGGGACGATACATGAACAACATGAAAAATCAAGGGAAGAAAATGATCCAAACAAATCTAGATTCTATATTAGTAGAATCCAATGACAATATGGTAGAAGAAATGTCAGAAAAGGACTTCAGATTATAAATGATTAAGATGATTTGCGAAGCAAAGGATGAGATAAGAGAGCGAATGCAGGCAATAAATGATAATACCAATAAGCTGATAGAGCAACTGCAGGATTTAAAAGATCATTTCAACACAGAGATAGAGATTCTCAAAAAAAAAAAAAAAGGAAATCCTTGAAATGAAGGAAACAATAAACCAAATAAAAAACTCAATGGAAAGCATTACCAAAAGACTAGACCACTTGGAAGACAAAACCTCAGACAATGAAGACAAAATATTTAATCTTGAAGATAAAGTTGCCCAAACAGAGAAGATGGTAGGAAATCATGAACAGACTCCCAAGAACTATGGGATATCATGAAAAGACCAAATTTAAGAATTACTGGGATTGAGGAAGGCACAGAAATACAAACCAAAAGAATGAACAACCCATTCAATGAAATAATATCAGAAAATTTCCCAAACCTGAAGAATGAAATGGAAAATCAAATACAAGAGACTTACAGAACACCAAATGCACAAAATCACAACAGGTCTACACCATGGCACATTATAATGAAAATGCCTAACATTCAAAATAAAGATAAGATTTTGAAGGCTGTGAGAGAAAAGCATCAGATTACATATAGGGGGAGACCAATATGAATAGCAGCCAACTTCTCAACCCAGACTCTAAAAGATGGAAGGGCCTGGAACAATATATTTTAAGCTCTAAAAGAACATGGTTGCCAACCAAGAATCCTATACCCAGCAAAACTAACCTTCAGATTTGAAGATGAAATAAAATCCTTCCATGATAAACAAAAGTTAAAAGAATTTACAAATAGAAAGCCTGCATTACAGAATATTCTCAACAAAATATTCCATGAGGAGGAAATGAAAAACAACAATGTAGGTCAACAAAGGGAGGAACTACCTTAAAGAAAAGTCCACTCAAAGGAGAAATTAAGTCAAGTTAAAAACAAAAAATAAGCCCAAATGACTGGGAATACAAATCATAACTCAATAATAGCGCTGAATGTTAATGATCTAAACTCATCAATCAAAAGACATAGACTGGCAGAATGGATTAAAAAGAAAGACCCAACAATATGCTGGCTGCAAGAAACTCATCTCATAGAAAAAGACATTCACAGACTAAAGGTGAAGGAATGGGAAGAAACCTACCATGCACATGGGCTCAGTAAAAAAGTTGGGGTTTCCATCCTTATATCAGATAAAGTGGACTTCAAGCCAAAGTTAGTCAGAAGGGATAAAGAAGGACATTTCATACTGCTTAAGGGAACCATAAAACAGGAAGACATAACGATAGTAAATACTTATGCTCCAAACAATGGTGCATCCCTGTACATCAAACTATCCTTCTCAATTTCAGGAATCAAATAGACCGCAACACAATAATTCTGGGTGACTTTAACACACCACTGTCACCATTAGATAGATCTTCCAAACAAAAACCAACCAAAAAAACCGTAGAACTCAATAACACAATCAATAACCTGGACTTAATAGACATATATAGAATATTCCATCCATCAACGAGCAGATTCACTTTCTTCTCAGCAGCACATGGAATCTTCTCAAAAATATTCCATATGTTATGCCACAAAGCAGTCCTTAGGAAAAGCAAAAAAATAGAGATACTGCCTTGTGTTCTATCAGATATTAATGGAATGAAAGTAGAAATCAATGACAAAATAAAAAGCAGAAATTACTCCAACACCTGGAGACTAAATACTATGCTATTGAATGAAACATGAATAACAGAAAACATCGGGGAGAAGATAAAAAAATTCTTAGAAGTCAATGAGAATAACGATACAACATATCAAAATCTCTGGGACACTATGAAAGCTGTACTAAGTGGAAAATTCATTGGGTGGAGTGCATTCTAGAAAACAATGAAAAGTCAACAACTAAATGACCTAATATTACAGCTCAAAGCCCTAGAAAAAGAAGAACAGAATAACAGCAAAAGTAGCAGAAGACAGAAAATAATTAAAATCAGAGCTGAAATCAATGAAATTGAAACAAAAGAATTCCAAAAATTGACAAACAAAAAGTTGGTTCTTTGAAAAAGTAAACAAAATAGACAAACCCTTAGTCACACTAACAAAGAGAAGGAGAGAGAAAACTCAAATTACTAAAATTCGTGATGAAAAAGGAAATATGACAGACACCACTGAGATACATAACATAATGAGAAGCTACTTCGAAA
The DNA here is from genome assembly GCF_902686445.1 of Sciurus carolinensis. Taxonomy (NCBI): domain Eukaryota; kingdom Metazoa; phylum Chordata; class Mammalia; order Rodentia; family Sciuridae; genus Sciurus; species Sciurus carolinensis. Next base: position 89,049,957 of record NC_062218.1, on the reverse strand, counting down.
ATCTGTATTCCAAAAAAATAGAAACTACAAAAGACATTGACAAATTTCTAGAGACATATGCTCCTCCCAAATAGAACCAGGATGACATATGCAATTTAAACAGATCAATATCAAGCAATGAAATAGAAGAAGCCATTAAAAACCTACCATCCAAGAAAAGTCCAGGACCAGATGGATTCTCAGCTGAGTTCTACAAGACCTTCAAAGAAGAACTCATTCCAATACTTCTCAAAGTATTCCAGGAAATAGAAAAGAGCGGCACCCTACCAAACTCATTCTGTGAAGCTAATATCACCCTCATAACCAAACCAGGAAAAGAAACATCAAGAAAAAAAAAATTTAGACCAATATCCTTGATGAATATACATGCAAAGATCCTTAACAAAATATTGGCAAACCGTATCCAAAAACATATTAAGAAAATTGTGCACCACGATCAAGTGGGGTTCATCCCTGGAATGCAAGGATGGTTTAACATCCGTAAATCAATAAACATAATCCATCATGTCAATAGACTTAAGGATAAGAATCATATGGTTATTTCAATTGATGCAGAAAAAGTGTTTGACAAAATACAACACCCCTTCATGCTCAAAACACTAGAAAAAATAGGGATAGTAGGAACATATCTGGACATTGTAAAGGCTATTTATGCTAAGCCCATGGCCAACATCATTCTTAATGCAGAAAAACTGAAAGCATTCCCTTTAAAAATGGGAATAAGACAGGGATGTCCTCTTTCACCACTTCTATTCAACATTGTCCTTGAAATACTAGCCAGAGCAATTAGACCAGACTAAAGAAATTAAAGGGATATGAATAGGAAAACAGGAACATAAGCTGTCACTATTTGCTGATGACATGATTCTATATTTAGAGGACCCAAAAAACTCCTCCAGATAACTTCTAGACCTCATCAATGAATTCAGCAAAATAGCAGGCTATAAAATCAACATAAATTTAAACAAGCAATGAAACATCTGAAAGGGAAATGAGGAAAACAGCACTATTTGCAATAGCCTCAAAAAAAAAAAAAAAAACAAAAAAAAACTTGGGAATCAATCTAACCAAAGAGGTAAAAGATCTCTACAATGAAAACTACAAAACACTGAAGAAAGAAATTGAGGAAGACCTTAGAAGATGGAAAGATCTCCCATGTTCTTGGATAGGTAGAATTAATATTGTCAAAATGCCCATACTACCAAAAGTGCTATACAGATTCAATACAATTCCAATTAAAATCCCAATGATGTACCTTACAGAAATAGAGCAAGCAATCATGAAATTCATCTGGAAGAATAAGAAACACAGAATAGCTAAAGCAATCCTTAGCAGGAAGAATGAAACAGGGGATATCGCAATGTCAGAACTTCAACTATACTACAAAGTAATAGTAACAAAAATGTTGTGGTATCGGTACCAAAATAGACAGGTAGATCAATGGTACAAAATAGAGGACATGGACACAAACCCAAATAAATTCCAATTTTCTCATATTAGACAAAGTGGCCAAAATATGCACTGTAGAAAAGATAGCTTCTTCAACAAATGGTGCTGGGAAAACTGGAAATCCATCTGCAGCAGAATGAAACTAAACTCCTGTCTCTTACCCTGCACAAAAATCAACTCACAATGAATCAAGGATCTTGAAATCAGACCAGAGACCCTGCATCTTATAGAAGAAAAAGTAGGTCCAAATATTCACCTTGTTGACTTAGGATCAGACTTCCTTAACAGGACGCCCATAGCACAAGAAATAAAAGCAAGAATCAATAACTGGGATAGATTCAAACTAAAAAGCTTTCTCTCAGCAAAGGAAACTATCAACAATGCGAAGAGAGAGCCTACAGAGTGGGAGAAAATCTTTGCCATTCATACTTCAGATAGAGCACTTATTTCCAGAATATATAAAGAAGTCAAAAAACTCTACACCAATAATACAAATAACCCAATCAACAAATGGGAAAAGGATATGAACATACACTTCACAGAAGAAGATCTATAAGCAATCAACAAACATATGAAAAAATGTTCACCGTCTTTAGTAATAAGAGAAATGCAAATCAAAACTACACTAAGATTCCATCTCACCCCAATTAGAATGGTGATTATCAAGAATACAAGCAACAATAGGTGTTGGAGAGGATGTGGGGAAAAAGGTAAACTCATACCACTCATACATTGCTGGTGGGGCTGCAAATTAGTTCATCCACTCTGGAAAGCAGTGTGGAGATTCCTTAGAGAACTTGGAATGGAACCACCATTTGACCCAGCTATCCCACTCCTCGGCCAATACCCAAAGGACTTAAAATCAGCATACTACAGAGATACAATCACATCAATGTTCATAGCCAGATTGTGGAACCAACCTAGATGTCCTTCAGTTAATGAATGGGTAAAGAAACTGTGATATATATATATATATATATATAAAATGGAATATTACTCAGCTATAAAGAATAATAAAATCATGGCATTTGCAGGCAAATGGATGAAATTGGAGAATATCATGCTAAGTGAGGTAAGGCAATCTCAAAAAACCAAAGGACAAATGATCTAGCTGATATGCAGATGACAGATGACGACACATAATAGGGGGTGGGGGGACAAGAATGGAGGAAGGAGGGACTGTATAGAGGGAAAAGAGGGTTGGGAGAGGTGGGGGGAAGGGAAAAAATAACACAATGTATCAAACATCATTACCCTATGTAAATGTATGATTACGCAAATGGTATGCTGTTACTCCATGTACAAACAGAAACAATATGTATCCCATTTGTTTACAATAAAAATACATTAAAAAATAAAAACAAAAACAAAAACAAATCTCCTTTGGAGTTCAAGGACTGTTGGCCCCAAGGAAAGCCACTGCTGCCAACAGCTCTGATTCTGGGGGGCATCCACTAGCTCTGGGGCTAATAAGTGGCCCCGACTCTGGTCCCATGGCTCACTCCTTTTCTTCAAATGTATGGACTGGAGTTCAGAGCTTGTCTGAGGTTTTCTTGGGAAGATTCACTTTGATGTGGATTCCTTTCATCTTTTTAAATCAATCAAATCCTATCTGCTTTTTACAAAATAGCATTTCTTAGCTATACCCCTGTAATCCCAGTGGCTTGGGAGTCTGAGGCAGGAGGATCATAAGTTCAAGGCCAGCCTTGGCAATTTAGCTAGACCCTCGTCACTGAGTGAGACTCTGTTTCAAATTTTTTAAAAAAGTAAAAATTTAAAAAAAGAGAGACAAAGAGGAATGTAGAAGAAAGATTGTGGCCTGCTAAACCTAAAACGTTTACTATTTGAGTACTTTATAGAAAAAGTCCTGGTTTATGGGATATTCAAGTTTTCCATAAACAACAACAGACAGGCAAGACACATGCTGTCACATGCTCCCCCTAGAAACCACCATATATTTGTGCAGGAGTTTGTCAGAATTTTTACAAGAATATTTGGCTGGATTATGCTTATTTCCTGAGAACAGAATCTCTTACTCATAAGAATAGGCAATGGACAAGTCATAAGCTTCCTGAAGAAGTAGACTTCTCCTGAAAAACCTGACCACACTTCTATACTACTTTGAATAATTAATCTCAGATTCTTTCACATTATTTTACATCTAACAATGAATACTCATGTTTATTTATTTCAAGTCCTTATATTATATTTCAATTTCTCATATTCTTGCCCTGGTTAGTAGAGCACTGACTAAATGTAGTAGAAAACCCAAAAGAGCTTTGGTATCTGATTATTTTTAATTTAACAAACTGACCAGAAGTTAATCAATTTTTTAAAATATTGGAAAAAACAAATTTCTGTTTATTAATAGAAATACAGAAAAATACAATGAAATTTCCTTTTTTCATATATTTGCTTTATTATTTTATATTTAACTTATTGAGAAATAAAAGCAGGACATAATTTTCAGAATTCCTCTTTAATATGCATTAAAGTATACAACTTTCCTTTCAAGCATGACTTCCTCAAGTTTTTATGTGTAATATTATTTATTACTTGTCAATATTTGTATAATTTTCATGTTCTTATACTAGATTCTTAAGTTACATCATTCAATCAGGTTATGAAATATACTTTAAAATCATAAAAAATTAAAATTGAACATAGTAAAAGTAGGGGTTTATCACTTGAGAATGGAACACTGTGTGTAACCCAAAATCTCAGTCAAGATGTAGGCTATTTCTTTTTTCTAATGTGTTCCTCTTTGTCTCTTTGAATTAAAAACCCGTCCCCTAAACCAAGATCATGGCAGTGACTGATCTTTCTGATAATGTCATCTTTCTTTTAAACAAACTTTCATATAAACAAAATCATGCAGTTTGTAATTTTTATCTCTTACAGTGCTCAAGATATTAAATCCAGATTTTGAGGCTTCCAGCCTCCTCTATGGATTTCAGATGATTTAGTCACCACAACTCTGAGCCAATTAAAATCTCCTTATTTGTGTGTATATAAGTGTGTGCATCCCAGTGTATATTTATCCTCGTGTATGTGTATCCCAGTATATTTTCACTCCATTTCTCTGATGCTGCATGTGTGTGTGTGTGTGTGTGTGTGTGTGTGTGTATGTTTACTATTATTATTTTTGCTTCTTTGGAGAACATGTACCAACACAGTAGCATTTTCATTTTGGTTGAAAACCTGTCTAAAATGTTCAAGAGCTCACCTCTATTGCCTCTTACCTTTTATATGCCTGGAAAAAACTTCATTTTGCCAAGCATTCTAGGTTGATAGCTTTTTCTTTATTTAATTAACTTAAAGCAGATTTCATTTGTCTTCCAGACAGGGTGGTTTGTATTACATAGTTTTTGATGAGGAATCTGTTATTATAATCTGTTCTCTGTATACAATATTATTTCTTTGTTTTGTTTTGTTATCATGACTGTTTTCTTCATTAATGTTTCTCCATCATCCATTTATTATGGGACTTAGTAGATTTCCCCTTATCATTATTCAATTTAGGATTTGATTATACTTAGGATTCACTTATTAGAACATATGTTTTTATAATTTCATAAGATCTCCTCCCATGGTTTTTCTCAAGTAATGGTCTTATATGTAATCCCCTTTTGTCTTCTCAGTCTGAGAGACTCTGATCAAATGTACAGTATACTATTTGCTGCTTGACTATTTTTTTTTTATCACGACATTGATGCTCTCCTCATTTATTTTTCAACATTTTCCATAGTCTTCATTTTGAATTCATATTTCTATTATATTCAGTTTCACTGATCAGTTCTTCTTTATAGGTTTATCTGCTCAATATCACCTACATTTCTTTGTTGTTTGCTTTATATCAATATTGTCTTTTTCATTATTAGACTTTTCAGTGTGGGTCTTGTTTTAGTTTTTTACACTTCACCATATTTACATGTATTTTTACATCCTCATACATAAAGAATAAACTTATAATTGCTTTCAGTTTTATACTGATTTCATTGCCATTCTCAATTTTCTGTTTTATTACCTAATGTTCTCTTGCTATTTATTCATTCTTCATACATGTCATTATTATGATTAGATTTTAGGTATTGAGTGTAATAATTTGCTTTATACCTTAATGAATGTTTTATAATCATTTTGATTCTTTTGAGGTTTGCCTCTAAGCTCTTTTTGTGTAGGTCTAGAGTTGCCTTTACTTTAGGGCTAATTGAGTTCTATCACTAAGGTATACCACTTATAGTTTTCTGTTAAATGTGCCCCTTATTTCTTAACATCTCTCTATTCTGGCTGGTGAAAACTGGGACAATTTCCAGCCTCATGTGAGGTCTGGGAATTGTTATCCTTACAGCTCCAAGGTAATTGTTTCCTTTTCTGAACTTTCTCCTTTCTACCTTGGTTGATTTGGTTGATTTCCCCGACACGTGCACACAGATTGATTTTAAGCCAGAGACTTAATAGGACTCCTACACAAATTTCTCGTATTCTTCCTTTGTTTAGCTCTCTCCACTTGGGTATTCTGCCCCACAAATTCTACTGATATTGCACTCCCTGAACTCTATTCTCTGCTTTCTCCTTTTAAGAGAGATTTCTGTATTTTCTTGGGGTTTCCCCTCCATGTGACACTGAGTATCTGTGTGATGTTATAAAACGTCTGAATAACAACAGGCCTCCTAGCATTTGTTTCCCTTTTCTCAGAGATCACAGTTTTTCATTGTCTATTGTCTATGTTGTTTCCTATAATTTGTCTGAAACTTTCATTTCTCAGTGGCTGTAAATCCAATGGGGTATTTAAAATCACATTCTTTATTTTCCAAACCATGTTGGTCTCCTAGGGTCGCCATAAGAAGATACCACAGACTGAGTGACTTAAACCATATAAATTTGTTTTTTCACAGTTTTGGATACTGAAAGTCCAAGTTGGAGATTTTGGCAGGACTGCTGTCTCAAGAAGCTTCTCCTTGACAGGTGATGACTGCCCTCTCACCAGTCTCACATAGCCTTGCATCTGGCTGCACAAGCTCCAGGTGTATCTTCTTCTTTCTGTAAAGACACTAGTCTTTTTGGATTAGAACATTACCCTGAAAAGAAGTAATTTAAAATTCATTACCTCCTGTAAGGTTTATCCCCAAATATATCCGAATTATTTGTTTGTCTTTAATATATAAATTTGGTGAGGGCATACAATTCAGTCTATACCACAAACGTAAGAATGTTATAATTGTTTTTCTATTATACTAAATTCTAACTTAACGCTCATAATCTGTATATAAATTTTGAATGTTTTAGGTATTGACTCATGGCTCAGAACATGATCCTTTTAAATAGATTTCATTTTTCTGCACAAAAATATAGTTTATCTTGTTGATTTTGTGTGTGCTTCTCAGGCTTACCTGATTTTCAAGGAATTGACAATTGAGCCTCCAGGGCTCAAAGGACCACAGAGGTCCCAGAGTTCATTTTTCCTTAGTCTTGTCCTTATGGTTCCTTACTGCATTCTTAGCTTGATGGTTGCTTTAAATGCCAACCCCCAGCTTTTCTAATTGTCTTTAGTGGAAGAATAGGTCTGAGTTACAGGGTCAGCTGTTACAGATGTATTAAAGAAGTATTCAACCAATTCTTTGTTAGTTAGAGATTCTCACAAAAGAAGTTCAAGTGAGGTCAAAGTTCTTTCCCTAGTATCTCCTACAGGAGGGAGAAATACATAATTTTCTCTTAATTTTCCACAAAATATGTGTTTCTAATTACCTGAGTAAATCTACACTGAAGAAAGAGAAAAGCTAAAAATATTCAGACTCTAGTTGTTATGGGAAAACATTCATTTCTAAAGGTGCATAAAACCATTACCATTTTAATCCAGCCACTGGTGAGAAGACATACAAGACAGTCAATTAATTGATTGTTCCATGTTTGCCACTGATGTTTCTAAATGTAACTCTGGCTGCTCTGGATGCCGTGTGCTTTGTATCCCATGCTTGTACTGTTTGTCTTCAACGTACTATCATTAAAATAACAAGTTATGTCAAAACATGGTAATACAAAGTATTTTATTATCCTCAAGGGATTTCAAAGTTAGTAATTTGAATGTATTTCACAAGGAAAACTTTTCTCGGCTCCATCATGTTTGCAGTTTCAACTGTAAATAACCATTGGCCTGCTTACTTTATGCATCTCAATAAGTTGAAGCCCATGGCTTATGAAACCCAGAATGCCAATTTTCCCAGAGGAGGTGGGACAAAGATGTATTGAAGAGTCTTGGTTAGTTCAAATAACCTTAGTAATTAGACAATTATTTTCAGATGGCTAATCCTGTGATTCATTGTGCCAAAGGTTTCCATTAAATGGTACTACAATAATATGTTTTCAGGTTTTGTGCCATGTTTTCATTGTCTCTTTCTTCAAAGAAATTAGACATCTAAGACACTTCTCCTAAAGCTTCTCCCATACGCTCTGTTATACAGCACTGGGAACAAGAGGGTCACCTAAGCACTACTGCTTTTGTCATCTCACTTTTACCAGGAAGACTTTGAGACGACTATTGCAAAAGCAATTTACATATATTCAACATAGTTCTTAAAGACTTCTGTGGTCTGAATGTTTCCCCAAAATTCATTCATTAAAATTTACTTGCCAATGTAAGAGTTGAGGACTTTAGGAGGTGGTCAAGCGATGAGAATGGAAACTTCATGCATCGGACTGGCAAGTCTATCAAATGGCAGGAGAAATGAGCAAAGCACTTTTAGACCTAGTATCTCCTCCATGTAGACACAGTGCACATTCCTCTTTCCCTTCTATCATTTCTACCATGTGGGGACACAGAGTTCAAGGTGCCATCTTTTTTTTTTTTTTTTTAAAGGAGTTATAGATTGAACTCAGGGGCACTTGGCCACTGAGTCACATACCCAGTTCTATTTTGTATTTTTTATTTTGAGACAGGGTCTCCTAGTTGCTTAGTGCCTTGCTTTGGCTAAGGCTGGCTTCGAACTCTTGGTCCTCCTGCCTCAGCCTCCCAAACCACTGGGATTACAGGCATACACCATCATGTCCACCTCAAAGTGCCATCTTAAAACAAAGACTGGGCCCTCATGAGACATTGACTATGCCTTATTCTTAGACTTCCTGTCCTTCAAAGTTGTGAGCAATAAACTTATGCTTTCTGTAAATTTCCAAGTCTGAGATACTTTATTATTGCAGCTGGAACAGACTAAGATGAAGACTGAATACAGAAAGTTTTTTAGCTAAAAAGTCTTAAAATAACTTGATTACTGAGCAGAAAATGATTCCAGAATTACAGAACCTTTGATAATTCATCAAGTACTATATTACTCATGTTATAATTTAAATTATTTTAAGATTTGTTAGTGAGATACTATTTATTTGTGGTGTAAGCATGGATTTAATGTCAATTCAATTTTTTCCAAAAGTATTGTAGCCATACTTGGTGAATGGATATATCTATTTCCTTTATCTACTTTTTTTTTTTTTTTTTGTACCAGGAATAGAACCCAGGGGCACCTAACTACCATGTCACATCCCCAGCTCTTTTTGTATTCTGTTTTGAGATGGAGTTTCACTAAGTTGCTGAGGGCCTCATTAAGTTGTTGAGGCTGTCTTGGAACTTGTGTTCCTCTTGCCTCAGCCTCTCAAGTTGCTGGTACTACAGGTGTGCACCACTATGCCCAGTGCTTTCTCTGCTTTTTGAAAAACAAACACAGAATGATTTTCTGGAAAATATCTTGCTTTTGTTCATGGATACTTCATTGATTCTACACCTTACAAATGCAAGTTTTTACTAGATTCCTAAATCTTCATGGGCAAGTTTCAATCCCCTCTATAGCTCAACTTATTGTTAAAATGTGTATCTACATATTCTATATATGTAGACATTTTCAGAGAACATAACATCAAATTTTCAGTGCAATTCTTCTCAAATTGTAAGATTCTGAGGTTTGTTAATTCTTTCTTAGAATATTGAAGAAATCATCTGATGGTTTAAGATGCAAATACTGAGAAAACTCAGTATTACAACTTATCTATTTTGTCCACACAAAATAAAAAGAAAGTTGTTTTTTATGTGTGTGATCAATTTCTCTTTTTTATTTATTAGTTCTTTTTAGATACATATATAGCAATAGTGTATTTTGATGTATTATACATACATGAAATATAACTTATTGTAATAAGAATCCCAATTTTGTGGTTGTACATGATGTGGAATTTCACTGGTGGAGAAATTTTTAAAGGAAATTGACAGATTTGAAAGTACAGTAATGACACTGTATTTTCTGTCCATAATGACATAATGACATTTCAAAAAAATGACAGTTCAATAGAAGAAACTAAATGTACAAATGAGATCCTGAAAGATTACAATGAAACTTAAAAACTCCTGTCTCCTACTGAGATAGTAACTGTGACTTTCTGAATTACTCACATATTTGTGGCAATGTTGGTGTAAACAAACTTATTGCACTGCCAGTCATGTAAAAATATGGCACATATATTTCTGTATAATACATTATACTTGATAATGAGCTTGTAATTATAATAAATGATGATGTTATTGGTTTATTTGTTTACTGGACTATAGTTTAATCACTGTTTTAGAATAGGTTTCTACTTATAAAAAATGTATTTTTAAAACAGTATGCCATAATATGTCTGTAGCAGCCTCCTTGTCTAATGTTTTCTCTCTTTTGATTGGATCAAGAGGTCACAACAAGCAATTGACCTCTATCATCTATACTTATATAAGTATACTCTGTGTTCACACAATGATGAAAGCACCTAACAACTCATTTTTCAGAACATATGCCTGTCACTAGGTGACACAGAACTGTATTTCAGTTTGCATATTTAAATACTCTGTGGAAGCTTGCTATTGTTCAATATTTCAGTCATTTTTCAATTTCTGACATTATATTCATTTAATAAAGTTCTTTAGTAAACTTCAGTGAATAATATGGCTGACTATAATTTGACATAAACATCAAATTAGAGTAGTTATATACAGAGTTAATTCTTGCAGTTAATTAGTTTAAAGTCAGATTTCAGATTCAATTTAAATGCTTCTGGAAACAATATTTCAAATCTTTGGCTCAAAGTTCCCTAAGCTATAGTAAATAAATAGTATTCATAGTATATGAATACAAATGCCATGAAAACTACAAACTCCATCTCTAGACTGGCCTCCCCTATTAGACAATTCATCTTCTATCTCATAAAAGATATCTTTTGTCCCACTTATTGACTAAAATATTAAATTCCTATTATTAACATGACAAAGAATAAAAATAAACAAAATATATAACACATAGAGCTTCAACAGGTGTTTGAATACAATAACAATTATTGCCGGGCACAGTGGGACATGCCTGTAATCCCAGCGACTCAGGAGGCTGAGGCAGGAGGATTTCGAGTAAAAAGCCAGCTTCACCAAAAGAGAAGAGCTATGCAACTCAGTGAGACTCTGTCTCTAAATAAAATATAAAATAGGACTGGGTATGTGGCTCAGTTGCTGAGTGCCCCTGAGTTCAATCTCTGGTACCCCTCCGAAGAAAAGAAAGAAAGAAAAAAAAAAGAAAATAATAAAAATGATTCTTAATCAAAGCCTGTTCACATGTTCACAAATCTGATTTTCAGATTTCAGTGTAGAATCATAATTTTAAAAGAAGAATTTATAGACAAGAATTCTAATCCATTTTTTATCAGTGGCCAAGCTGTCCAATGCCAATTTCCTCAGCCTGTCACTTCTCCTAGCCCTACTTTCATGTAGCCTGCAAGAAGTCAGATAAAAAATTCAGGTGTAGGAATTAGGTTATGAGGGAGAAAGATGTTAGAACGTCTAGCTATGGAGTTTAGCTTAATTACATTAGGAAAACCAAGGCCTTTAAATATCTACACTTACTCAGTAGAGATTTCAGCTGTCTGCTGTAAGGTCACAACTGAATTACAAAATTTTTTTTTGATTGTATGTGTTATTTTTCCTTGTGAATATTTATATCCCCAAAGAACCTTGAGTTGGAGGGCTGGGGATATAATTAAAGGCGAGACTCGGGTATTTCCAACTCTCTCAACATGTTATTTTTATCTAACCTATCACTTGGGCACATTTCTGTATGTTCTAAATTCTTTTTTTCACTACCTAAGGGGTGAGATGAGAAAACATTGAATAAATTCTCTCAACTTCTAATTTCTTTCACAAGCTGAATGAAACAGAGCTTATATCTAGACTAGTACTCTTAAAAACCCAGAAAGAAAAGGAAAAGGAAAGAAAGGATCAGAAACATACATTTAAAAAGAAAGGTAAAAGTCATGGAATTATACATCCAAAGGGTCAAGTTCTCTCCCTAACAGGTTAAATTGATGAACAGGATGTCAGAAACATCTGAAAATGTTATTGATCATTATCACTTATGTGGATGCAGAAATTAAGGTTGGCAAAATTGTGTTTATGGGTAGCAGATGATTCCGATTTTCGCCTTTTCTCTTTTAATACCTTTACATCAAGAAGGTATTTATGTATCCTTCATGAATTTTAAAAAGCTACATATTAAGTATAAATGTGTAAGAAATAACATCTATTATAATAAAGATAATGATTGAGACATTTTGTATGCTTTAATTTTCACCTCTTTTATGCCATTTAAATTATTTTTACACCTGGAATGTATTCATTCCTGTTTGTATCACTCCATTTTTAATAATTTTCAACTTGACATTAGCCACTCAAGTGTCTTTTTCTTCTTTTCTTCCCCCACTTTTTTCTGATTAAATTTTACAACCCTGTTTTACATGGCTCAGTTTTCCACTGTGGCTAGAACTCTGAGGTGTGGGAGAATATACCTGCTGCATAAAGCTGTAAAAATGTACTGAATACATTGGACCCATGCAAGTCACCCATGTCATTATTTAATAATTTTGCCTTCTGCAAATCACCATGAATGGAGTTTAATTCATTATTTACCCTTATATTTTGATGGGAAAATGTGAATAGGTGTTGCAATACACTTATTGTTACCTTACAATATGTGATACAAAAATTGTTTATAGACATTTTGTAGTCCTCAGATTTCCCATACTTTTTGCTAAGATGAGATGTTTCTAGCAAATATAAACATAGCAAATTAATGTACATTTATTCATTGTGAGATGACAAATCAGCAGAGTGCAACTTCCAGCTTTCTCAAGTACAATTAGGAATTCTCACATCTACAAATGCATCTAATGAAGTAGTACAAAGAAATGAAGAGTTCACCCTTTTAATAATTTCACTTAAATTTAAATAATAATATACCTTGTATTTACCTTTCATATCATATATTTTGGATGCAAGTATATTTACAAATTTCATTTACAACACTTTTCATAGTATCTCCTTAGACACCTTTCTGCTCAGATAAGTACATTGATAGGCCTTTTAAAAACTCAAATCTAAGCTTAATTGTCACTTGTTAAAGATAGTTTTTTTCTCTTAAGAAACAACCTAAACCCTTATTGTCTATGTAGTTTACAATTATTTTCTTCCAGTCTATAGATTGCTTTTCATTTCATTGATCATTTTCTCTTATGTTGAACCCATATATTCAATAAAAATTATGTAGTGGCAAGAAAGCAAATAACATAATTAAAAATAGGTAAATACCTAAACAGACATTTTTCCAAAAAATAAAACGTCAACAGGTGTTTGAAAATATATTTAATATCACACAAATCAAACCATAATGAGACTATCACCTCACATCTGTTAGGATGTTTTTTATAAAACACAAGAAATATCAAGTGGAAGCAAGAGTGCAGAGGAAAGGGAAACTTTGTAAATTATTGATGTGATTATAGAGTGTTAGAGCAAATATGGAAAAAAGTATTATTGGAAACCTCAGAAATTTATAAATAAAACTACAATAAGATTTGGCAATCCTTCTTTGGGCACATGCCCAAAAGAGGTAAAACCTATACTTCCATTTTCATTACACCTTTATTCATAGTATCTAAGATATGGAAACAACCAAAGTATCCATCAATTAGTGAGGGTATAAATAAATTGAGGTATATATTTCTGATGGAATATTATTCACCTTAATAAAGCCGTACAATTTGTGACAGTATGGATAGATCTGGAAGGCATTTATGCTAAGCAAAATATGTCTGATACAGAATGACAGATCCTAAATGAACTCACATTTTCTGTAAAATCTAGAAAATTCAATGCATAGAAGCAAAATATAGAACATTACTTGGCAGGTATACTGGAGTCAGGGAAATAGGTTTTTGTTAAAGGCCACAAACTTGTAGTTATACCATGAGTAATGTCTGGAAAACTAATGTAAAATATGGTGACTATAGTTAATAATAATGTATTTATAGTTAAAATTCATTAAAAGAAAACAGATTTGGAATGGGATGTAGCTCAGTGATAGAGCATGTACCTGCATGCACAAGGTTTGATTTCACACACACACACACACACTCACAAAGAAAAAAGCAAGTTTAAGATCACTATGAAAAAGGTAACAGTGTACAGTGATTCATCTATTAATTAGCATAATTTGATAATCATTTCACCTTAATATATATATATAATTTTAATAATTATACATCAATAATAGTGGAGAAAATAACAATTGAAAACTCTTCTCCCTTTGTCCTCCCTAATACAAGATATTATTTATCCCATTATTGTATTTTAAGTGTTTAAAAATGATATTACTATTTCATTCTTTCCCTGGCATATTTATTTATTGTGTTTCTACCTCTTAAATGAACTCTTGATTTCTGTAATAGTTAAAAAATAAGCCTATCTTGTTCATTTCTGTATACCATTATCTAAACAATGTTCAATATCAGGTAGTAACCTATGAATAATTTTGACTTAACTTATTACAATTTCTGAATAATTGACACAATGTGAGTGGCAAGTCCAAGAACACTGTCTTGGTGTATCTGGCCCTCACCTCCACTACAGCTTATTGATCAGAATTAAAGGGGTGGGCTTTTTCCAGTGCTGCCAATATGATCCATACTGTAACCCTCCCTCACTGAGGGTGTTTGGTATGTGCTGGGCTTCCACAATCTTTCAAGTGCTGCTGCTTTATGCTTTACTGAAAATTTCCTCATCTGAGTCCCTATCTAGTCTGTTACAATCCTTCCTGGATGACATTTCTGCACCCACTTCTCATACAATGATGAAAATAAAAACAATATCTAAGACAATTTTAGAATCTCAGCCACTATTAATTTCAAGCAATGAAATTACAAGTTTTTAAGCTCTAGGTGCAAATCCCATTTTGTGTTCGACACATATTATTTTACATTCCGTGTCAGGCAAAGACGCCGGAACTATGGATTTTATAATTCCTTTATAGTCTTACTCAGGTTCTTCACATCAAGTAAGTAAACACGGTGATGCCTACTCTTCTCTAAATAAATCGAGATATAACACAGATAGGTAGATACACATAAATATACATGTAAATATAGATCTAGGTGCAGATGAATAGGTACTAATTTTTGAAAATTATATAATAAAAGACAAGGTAAAAGTTCAAAAATAAGACTCATCTTCTTGGGTCTAAAATGTCACAAGATTTCAAAACAATAAATACAGAAAAGAACATGGCTTGTTTTAGTCTGGGTGTTGCATAAGGCAATGCAAGTTAAATTACAGAAATACTCCACATCAAAAGGGAGACCAAATCCAGTCTCACTGCTAGAGCCCAGCATTCAATCAGAGTCTAAATCAATGATTGAAAAATAACATCTGATTTTATTTTAATTAAATATTTTAGCATTTTTTAGATAATTGCATATTGACATACACTTCTAAGAAATAATACAGAGAGATCCTCTGTACTTGTCATTAAGTTTTTGATAATACAATACCATAAATAAGATATTGACATTACTATGTCAAAATAAAAACTATTTATATTACCCAAAATTTTCCTCAGGTTTCTCTCTAACAGCCACATAGAAGCAATTGTTACAAAGGGGCCAAAAATATGCAATGGAGAAAAGATAGCCTCTTCAACAAATGGTGCTGGGAAAACTGGAAATCCATATGCAACAGAATGAAATTAAACGCCTATCTCTCACCCTGAAAAAAACTCAACTCAAAATGGATCAAGGGCCTCAGAATCAGACCAGAGATGCTTCATCTTATAGAAGAAAAAGTGGGCCCAAATCTTCAACATGTTGGCTTAGGATCTGACTTCCTCAACAGGACTCTCATAGCACAAGAAATAAAAGCAAGAATCAATAACTGGGATAGATTCAAACTAAAAAGCTTTCTCTCCACAAAGGATAATATCAGGAATGGGAAGAGAGAGCTTACAGAGTGGGAGAAAATCTTGAGACAATTCACAGAAGAAGATCTACAAGCAACCAACAGATATATGAAAAAATGTTCACCATCTCTAGTAATAAGAGAAATGCAAATCAAAACTACCCTAAGATTCCATCTCACCCCGATTAGAATGGCGATTTTCAAGAACACAAGCAACAACAGTTATTGGCAAGCATGTGGGGAAAATGGTACACTCATACATTGCTGGTGGGATTGCAATTTAGTGCAGCCACTCTGGAAAACAGTATGGAGATTCCTTAGAAAGCTTGGAATGGAACCACCATTTGACCCAGCTATTACACTTCTCAGTCTATACCCAAATGACTTAAAATCAGCATACTACAGATATACAGCCACATCCATGTTCATAGCTGCTCAATTCACAATAGCCAGATTGTGGAACCAACCTAGATGCTCTTCAATTAATGAATGTACAAAGAAACTGTGGTATATATGTGTATATATACAATGGAATATTACTCAGCCATAAAGAATAATAAAATTATGGTATTTGCAGGCAAATGGATGAAATTGGAGAATATCATGCTAAGTGAGATAAGTCAATCTCAAAAAACCAAAAGACGAATGATCTCACTGATAAGTGAATGATGACACATAATGGGGGGTGGGAGAGGAGAAAGAATGGAGAAAGGAAGGACTGGATAGAGGGAAAAGGGGTGTGAGAGGTGGGGGGGAAGGGAAAAATAACAGAATGAATCAAACAACATTACCCTATGTAAATTTATGATTACACAAATGGTATGTCTTTATTCCATGTACAAACAGAGAAACAACATGTAACCCATTTGTTTACAATTAAAAAAAAAAGAAGCAATTGTTATTTTGTTCTCCATCTCTGTGAAAATGTGTCACTTCAAGAATTTTATGTATAAGGAGTCATGTAAAGTGGCATTCCATACCCATTAGTTCCTCATCTGCAAATTCAATCAACTGCAGATCCAAGATATTAAGAAAATAAACTGACTTTGCACAGAATTTTTTCTAGTTATTATTCCTTCAATAACACAATATAACAACTATTTACATAGTAATTACATTATATTCTATATTACAAATAATCTAGAGTTGATTTAAAGTATGATGAAGGATATGCATAGGTTAAATGCAAATGCTCTTTCATTTTATATAAGCGACCTGTGCATCCATTGGTTTTAGTATCTGTTGGGTGTTCTGCAGTGAATGCCCTACAAATAGCAAGAGACAATTTTATTCCAGGAAAAATTTTTAATTCAATATAGTGATCTGCATATTCATCCAGATCATTATGTGTCTTAACAGAACATTGCTTTTTGTTACTCAAATATTTCAGGGTACAGATGTGCCAAAGTTTACCCATTTTAGAACATCCATTTTTTTAAATTTATTTTTATTGTACACAAATGGGATACATACTGTTTCTCTATTTGTACATGAAGTAAAGGCATACCATTTGTGTAATCATACTTTTACATAGAATAATAGTGTCTGATTCATTCCATTATTTTTCCTTCCCCCCCAACCCCTTTTTTCCCTATACACAGTTCCTCTTTCCTCCATTCTCATCTCCTTCCCACCCCCCACTGTGTGTCATCATCCACTGATCAGGGAGATCACTCATCCTTTGGATTTTTGAGATTGGCTTATCTCACTTAGCATGATATTCTCCAATTTCATCCATTTGCCTGAAAATGCCATGATTTTATTATTCTTTAGGGCTGAATAATATTCCATTGTATATGTATACTACAGTTTCTTTATCCATTCATCAAATGAAGGGCATCTAGGTTGTTTCCACAATCTAGCTATTGTTAATTGAGTAGCTATGAACATTGATGTGGCTGCATCTCTGTAGTATGCTGATTTTAAGTCCTTTGGGTATAGGCCAAGGAGTGGGATACCTGGGTCAAATGGTGGTTCCGTTCCAAGTTTTCTAAGGAATCTCCATACTGCTTTCCAGAGAGGCTGCACTAATTTATAGAAGAAAAAGTAGATCCAAATCTTCAACACGTTGGCTTAGGATCAGACTTCCTTAACAGGACTCCCATAGCACAAGAAATAAAAGCAAGAATCAATAACTGGGATAGATTCAAACTAAAAAACTTTCTCTCAGCAAAGGAAACTATCAGCAATGCGAAGAAAGAACCTACAGAGTGGGAGAAAATCTTGGACAATCATACTTCAGATAGAGCACTAATCTCCAGAATCTATAAAGAACTCAGAAAACTCTACACCAAGAATACAAATAACCCAATCAACAAATAGGCTAAGGAAATGAACAGACACTTCACAGAAAAATATCTACAAGCAATCAACAGACATATGAAAAAATGTTCAACATCTCTAGTAATAAAAGAAATGCAAATCACAAACTACCCTAAGATTCCATCTCACCCCAATTAGAATGGTGATTATCAAGAATACAAGCAAAAATAGGTGTTGGTGAGGATGTGGGGAAAAAGGTACACTCATACATTTTTTTCTCATTTACATATAATTAATAAGCTTGCTAACATATTTGGGTACAACTTTACCATTCTTGGAAAATTTTTCAATTCATCCATAATTCATTTACATCTCAATTTTGATAACTGTTGATATCATTACAACTGCATCCATAACAAATTTTCTCATCTCTGAACATCATATATCTCTTCATGTATTTATATCTTCAGATTCTTTCACTGGTGGTATTTTTATTTTCTAGCATGCACATCCTAAGTGTTTACATTTAAACCTAACTATTTCATTTCTTGAGCAACTGTAAATGGTATAACATATTTAATTTGTGTATCCATGTAGTTTTTACTAGTGTATAAAAATAATATTTTGTTTATCGTGGGTCTTGTGACCTTATTGAGTTGCCAATTGTGAATGTTTGTGTGTGTGTGTATAAATGAATTATATGAAATTCCTTTAGATTTCCTATATAGACAGTCATGCCAACTACAAATAGAGACAGGTTTATTTCTTCCTTTAAAATGTATGTGCCTTTTTTATTTCCTTTACTTATATTAATGCTCTGGCTAGAATTTTCAGCCTGAGAGTAAATGAAAGTGATACTACTGTTTGTATTTGATCACTTCCCAATATCAGGGGAAAAGCATTCAGTATTTCATGATGAAGTATATAACATTGATTTGTGTGCATGTGTTTACTCTCCTTATCAAGTTGATGTTATTCTCATCTATTTTTGTTTTTTTTTAAAGTATTTATGTTTATGCTTGATGTTGAATTTTGCTGATTGTTTTCTGAATTGATTGATAGATTCATGACTTTTCCTCTTTAACTTGTTATTATGTTGCAAATGACACTGATTTTGCAATGTTGAACCAGTCAAATATTCCCTGTGTAATCCCCATTTGATCACAGTGTGTAATTTTTTATTTACGGTTTATATTGTTTTTAATTGTATAGTAGCTTATGTATATTTTATAGCATTACTGAGGAGTGATCAATATACAAATTTGTCCATAAGTTGTTGTATTTGAAGATAAGTAGACCCTCATGAAAATATTGAACCACCATTATCAGTGCCATAAGCTTATCCAACCCCTCCAAAAGTTTCCTTCCATACCTTTGCATTTTTCTTTGTTTCATTTTATGCTAGGAACATGGAAGGATGAAACATGGCACTTTAAATACATAGCAGATTAACATATGGCTGAAGAAAGCATTGATAATTTTAGGAGATATGTGTTAAAATTGAAATTGAGTCTTATGTTCATACAAATTTTCTCCAGAAAGAAGACCATACACTTTACAAGATTCTCAAAAAAAAAAAAAAGTGTATGAACTCAAAAGATTAAAGACTACATCTCTTGAAAGTATACAGTACAGAAGTAAAAATTTCTTTGTATACAATATGTCTTTTGTGACAGCTTCCAAAGAAGGTAAAATTGAATTATATTATATATAACACTCTGGTTACCTGACTAAATGTTGTGAACTTTCTATTCTAAATATTGAAGTGCTATTAAAACAATATTAAGGTAATTGGCATGCCCAGAACAGTTTTTAATGACAGTTAAAGATCTACTCATTAAATCACTGAAATTGTGTATATTTTAAAGTGAGTTTCTTTTAAAATGCATTGAAATACGTTCTATTTGATTATTCAGACTTCTCTAAATGATGACCAAAACGTTCCATCAAAATTAGATGCAAATGTTTGCCCAGGTGGCACGTTGTCACTTGCTGTTTCTTTCAGAACTTTCAGATATTTTGGTGGGTTCTGTTGGAGGTGGATGTGGGAACAGAAGCCCTAGGGTTATAGTGTAGTCCCAGCAGAAAAGAAACCTTTTCAAATATATTTCCCTTTGAGCTTTAATGACATAGTGACCCTAGGAGCAAGCTCTCCATATCTGATATTTTTCTGCAGTTCAACTTATGCTCTAGGCTCCCCTTGTGATATGTTCAGTTGCTTTCTGATGTGATTTGATATGATGTAGACTATTTAGTCTACTGCTTGAGGAAGAATCCACATGGGGAATAACCCATGCTACCTGGTTGCATTCTGTTTAGTGTGGGAGTAATTGTCTTGAGGTTTCTCATTTGAGCTGGTTTTGAATTGTGTGACCAAAATATTATAGACTTTATATAATATGACCTAGCCTAATTTCCAAACATCACCTCTCCTAATTAGAGAATCTGCAAGGATTATGCTAATATCTTTCTCAATTTATTTTAATACTTTTTTATTCAAATACATAATGGGATTTAGTTTTCTCTGTCATAAGGAAAATGTATCCAATATCTAGTTGATCTAACAGAATATGTTGGAACTTGTGTATATATAATAATCTTCTCTGATTCCCACACGGAAGTACATTTTCTAATACTTTGTATCTTGTTAGTCATCACAAATTGAGAATCTTTTGGTAGGAGAGGGAAGAGAGAATTTATTTAATAAATTGTTTTTAGTTTAGATGGAAGTTACATGAATAAAACAATGACATGTTTTAATTTAATACAGTGTTTTGATGCAATTTAAACCTTTTAATTTAATAGTATTAGTTGCTACTTTTAATAACACACAAATCTATGTTAGAAGTATTATAATAACATTATTATTAGTCACATATTTCATATACTTTTTGGTCAATATGTTAGCCAACAAATCAGGAAATTCAAATACAAGTATAAAGCCTCATTAAAGTTTTAGAGTAAAAAAAATTTTAATTTGAATTTAAGTTTTGCTTCTGTATCCTCAGTATCATAATTTTATATTGTTTCCATTGTCAGAGATATTGACAATAACATATTTTCCCATTTCAATAATTAAAATGTCTTT
This sequence comes from Sciurus carolinensis, assembly GCF_902686445.1. Lineage (NCBI taxonomy): Eukaryota > Metazoa > Chordata > Mammalia > Rodentia > Sciuridae > Sciurus > Sciurus carolinensis. The sequence continues at coordinate 89,028,874 of NC_062218.1, read as the reverse complement.
TGCTTACAATTGAAAAATAGTTAATACTAAAATAATTTGTAGTTTTAATTCAGTTATGTTATGCAGCATTATTTTCTTCATTCCTGAACACTTAATATCCTTTGTCATATGTTGTACAGAGCAATTTGAAGCTACATGGGGTAATTTATAGAAATATGTTAGTTCATAAGTTAGAACTCATGATAAAGGGAATTTTTTTTTTGATCTACTGACTGGCAAGTTACAAAAATGAAATTATTAGGCATGCACATTAGGTAATGGTATTTCTTTGGTACAGGTGTAATATGAAAGAATTTCAAGGGTGTGAACTATTAATAAAGATGGACTGAGCACATTTTTAATTGATTCTTTTTAGTTATACATGACAGTAGAATTAATTTGACATAATTATAAAAGCATAGAATTTTATTAGAGTGATTTCTTACTGTAATTGCAAGATTCACTAAGCATTATTTTTGTAGGTGAAAAATAAATTAAATATTTATAAATTAATGTTTAGAAAAGCGATAAACTAGTGAACAGCCATTAGCAATGGTGGTCATTCTGATCTTGGTTGTGTGACAACTTGCAGTACAACATTTTATACTAAGATAACAAAGTCTCAAAGATAACTTTTTTTTAACTAACCAATCATAATTCCTCTTGTTATGCATCCATTATTCTTTGTTTCAATGATTGTTTTAATTATAAAAAGGAAAATTCATCACATAAATTTTTATATCTAAGTTTGATGGGAAAATGTGTATGTGCATATTTCTCCCTTTAAAGGAAAGGCAGTTTTAAGGTTAGCTACTCTCATGCGTTTTTAGTTTTTTTCTTTATTATGTTCCTTTAGAAGCAGCATCTTGCATTAGGGCTTATGCAGTTAATGATCTCAAAGTTATTTTGAGGAATTTGAAAACACAAAATGAAACCCATTAGAGCTCAGTAGCTGTTCATTTTACATAACAATATAAGTACTGATGTTCCTAGGTCCACAGTTTACTACCTGATACAGAACAATTCATCAAATCACAAGGAACACACACATAATTATGCTACATAATTGTAATTGTTTTCCATTCTTCCTGAAGTTGGAGTTTCTGTAGTGTCTTTCAGTTGCAAAAATGTAACTTATTTTTTAGAAAGAGCAAATAAAATAATAAAATCTTGGTAGGACAATTAAAAAAATGATTAAGTAGACTATTGTTAAAAAAAATCTTTAGGAATAGTGTCTTACATGGAACCATCAGTTGATTTTTATGACAGAGGTTATGAGATAAATAAAAACACTTTCATCTTTCAATAGAGAGCTTACCATGAAGAAATTTTCATGTTGTTCATATTTGATTATCAATGAACTATTAATTGTACCACTTCACCTATCCTCAAATACCTGTTGCCTGCTATACATTAAATTAGTAACTTACTGACATCCACATGTTCTATTTCTTACTTCAAAGTAGACTTTAACAGAATCAATTTTCTTTATCATATTTGTAAATATATACAAGTGACTGAAATATTTTGATTTTCTTATATATTTAGAGTCTGTTTTTAAACTCAAAGTTCTGTGAAATAGATACATCAACTATGGTGAAGTCTCAAAATAACAAAAATCTTCATTCTTTTACTAAATTTAAAGCATTCAACTTAAATTTGGCATTTATTTTAAAATATTTTGGATCTTTGATATTACTCTGCTAAGTTATGTTAAGTGAATTTTATTTAAAAATTTTATTAGAAATGTTAAATTTAATACTTGGAAAATATACTATAAGGAGTTATTTGGATAAACATGAAAACTCTTGTATGTGACCAGTTCTCTATTCTAAATAAAATTAGATGAAGTTGTGTTTCAGATTGTCTAAGGTTTAAACCCTTTTGCAGGGTCACTGAAGAACATTCATTTTCAATTTTTGCAGTACAGTTTTATGATGTATATTCTCAATGAAATTGTAATGAACATTTACATCTAAATTCTATTTAGATTCATCAGAATATATAATTTATTAGACAATCAAACATATCTTGACTAAAGCATAGATTTTTAGTTAATTGATGTTATTAAATATGAAAAGGATTTATCTGACAATGATAGCACCAAATCCTGTTTCTAACAAAAATTTATGATTAAGATTATGAAAGGTAGGGAATAGGAGAGACAATAGAATTGGTCATAACTTTCCTATGCATATGAATATGCCACCAGTGTATCTCCACATCATGTTCAATCACAAAAATGGGAAAAAACTGTAATGGTTGGCACACCATGTATGTATAACATGTCAAATACACCCCACTGTAATGCAATCCAAAAACAACACATAAAAATAAATTAATAAAAAAAATTTATGAGCTATAAACTTATGAAATATAGTACAGAAATTAAATAGCAGAACTACCAGATAACTATGGAGGTCTAACTTATACTAATAAAATGAAGAGCACACCAACCCATATTTTGGGACTTGGGTTGTAGCTCAGTGGTACAGTGCTTGACTAGCTAGCTCCTTGAGTCACCTGGGATCTATCCTCAGCATCACAAAAAAATAAATAAGATATTGTGTCCATCTACAACTAAAAAAAAAAAAAAATTAATAAAGAACCCACATTTTATTTAGAAAAATAGTTTGTTCCTATGCATTTCAGACACATAGAGAATAACTGAGGTATATAATAGGAATTGTATGCATGTGAAAGTTTCATGGGACCTACCATGCTGAATAAATTCATGATTTTGCTATTTCTCTTTATTATTTGATAATATTTGAATCAAATTAAAGCCTTATTTAATTTTCAAGCAAAAACCTATTTTTACAGCAATAATGTTTTTAATATTAGTAAATTCATAAGCAGTTATAGGCTCCATATTAACAATTTCCTAATTTGAATCAAGAGAAATAGAAATATTTCCTCAATCAGGAGCTTGGGATTTAAATCAAAAAGTGTGAACAACATATTTGTACTGTTATTAATGTCAGATATTTGATCTAAAAATAACTGTGAATATTAGTATTCAGTTACTTCTGCTATACTGCATTTCATAAAATCTAGGGTTTTTACCTGTCATCTTATGTAGCCTTTTTTGTATGTTTCCTTTTAAAAAAAAGTATATAACTCTAAATAATAAAGTATGACATTGAGGGCTAGGGTTGTAACTCAGTGGTAGAGTGATCACCTAGCACGTGTGAGGCACTGGGTTTGATCCTCAGCACCACATAAAAATAAATTTAAAAAAATAAAGGTATTGTACCCATCTACTACTTAAAAAAATGAGCTATTTCTTTTTTTAAAAAAGTATAACATTAGCACATCGATGGTATGGTGAAACCACATTTTAGAGAAAAAAATTGAGAAAAATGAACATCTTAGAACCAATTGACTTAAAGTTAACTTACAGCAAGTGAATGAAGGGGATTTTGATTTTTTTTTTTTACAAAGAAAAATACTGGGTCTATTACTTTTATTTGGAAAGAAATACCAGATATTTTCATCATGCCTCTGTCATTAAGGAGGTCACTGAATTTTAATTTTTTTTAACAAAGAAAAATTCGAGGTCTATTACTTTTATTTGGAAAGAAGCAACACTTTTTATTATGCCTCTGACATGTATGGACAAGGAGGTCACTGGAATGCTTAGGAGTACTGTGAATATTTCTTTTTACTCTTTATCTGTGTGTTCAAAGTCATTTTGTTTTCTGGCTCTCTGCTTTCCTCTGCCTGTAAGAGTTTAGCCTACTTTGTTTTCACAGGAAGTCTAAAACACTTCTACAACTCCTTTAAAATATAGAGATGAATGAGACGGACATTGTTCATGTATGAGTACACAAACGGTGTGACTGCATCGTGTACCTCCAGAGAAATGAGAAGTTGTGTTCCATTGGTGCACAATGAGTTGAAATGTATTCTACTGTCATGCAGTACAAATAAAACTTATTAGAACAAATAAAAATTTTAAATTAAAAATATATATAAAGAGAAGCATTGATGCATTTTTTCTTCTTACATCATTCACTTCTTTGTTCCTTTTAATGTCCTTCCCTCCTTTGTATTTTGAGACAGCATGTTACTGGGTCTCTCCTGGATTCTCTGGTTTCCTTTTTTGGTCATTCTCACATCTTATAATATTTACTGTATTCAGTTTTATCCTTTTCTTAATTACTTTATTTCCTCTCACAGTATCAATAAAAATCTAAACTGGACATGCCCAAATCAGCATTTCATTCCCAGATTCACATTTCAAAATGCCCATCCAAATACTCAACAGCACATCCAAAGGAGAAAAAGTACCTATTTACCTCTGTGCAATCTTTCAAGCCAGAAATTTTGGATTGATACTCAACTGCTTATTCTCTGCTACTTCTTAGGTTCAGTTGTCATTGATTCGATTTCATAATTTAAAAAAATACTGTCCTGTCCCTCTAAATCCCTAATGAAACTTAGGAGAGATCAATTGCTGATGTTCATTTATCTGTCCCTATAAAATAACAATAAAAAACATAGTATTTCTTCATAAAAACTTTGTTTGCCTTATGCCATGTTTCAGGTATCATCTGCCTTTTCAGTCTTTATCTCTCTCCATGCAATTTTTTTAATTGGTTCTTTTTACTCATACAATACAGTAGAATTCATTTTGAGGCAATTATACAAGCATGGAATGTATCTTTTGCTAATTCAGACATCTGTACATTCTTAAGAATTTCTTCTGATATCTTTTCACATCACTAATCTTCTGTTCTGAAATTCATTGATTAAGTTGTATTTTAGTGTTTTATATATCCTATTTCTAGAATTGTTTACTGCTTCATTTGTAACTCTGTTCTATCACCTTTTTTTCTTAAAAAAAAATTTTTTTAGCTGTAGCTGGACACAATACTTTATTTCATTTATTTATTTTTATGTGGTGCTGAGGAATGAACCCACTGCTTCACACGTGCTAGGCAAGTACTGTACCACTGAGCTACAAACCCAGCCCACGTTCTATCACTTTTTGTGGTTTTCTTTATTAAAAGAAATCAAATATTTTATTTTTAAAATGCACTTAACTTATCTCAACCTGTGTCTGATAATTATGTCTAAGTTTTCCTTCCATTTATTTCCACTTTGGCTTTTTAACTTGTGCTTACAGAGTCTAGTTCCCTGCAGTGCTTGTTGTCATTGACTGTGTGCTAAATATAATTTCAATAATATATTTATATGGATAATTTAAGGAATACAATATCCTATTTCCATACAAAGAGGTTTTGTATTTGCCTCTGCAAGGCAATCAGTACTTTGACTTATTAAGGTTTATGTTAGCCAAAGTTCAAGACTGGAAGTTTTCTGGTTTGTCTAGGCCATTTGAACCTGGTCATGATTTTGTGTGGGCTCCATTATCCTGCAGTTGTTGCCATTTGATTCTATGTTAGTTGGAAAGTCTCTGTTATATTCCCCCCTTGGATATAACTTGAAATTTGATATTTTTTGTCCTGGAACTCCATCAAAATAAGATTTTAATGTTTGAGTAAGACAAGTATCCTTTGGGCAAGAAGATATACCATCTGCCTTTCTGGATTATTACTTAACTAAACATTATAACTTGACAACTGAAGTTTTCATGACTGAAAAAAAAGACTAAACTATCTTTATCTTTGTAGTATAGTCAACAGGGAGGATAAAGCAACTAATATAACTGATAGAAACAGGAAACAGTGCATAGCATATTGTGTTACAATACTGGTACTCTTTTTAGAATATAATTTAAGGATAAGTTGTTTATCTTTCTCATGCTTGCTTATTAATTTGAATCTGGAATATGCTTGCAATGCAACAAATGCTTGTTAACTATTTATTGAATTCATGTTTTCTTCATGTAGTCACAACCAGTATCCCATGATAACATAGGTCTGCTATAGACAAAGTATCTTTCCAGTAACATTGAAATTAGAATTCAAGTGCAACTTGATCATTGGATTTGCTATATATTATATGCGATTCAAAACTTATTTTAAATATCAGCAGATTTTTCTGTAAAATGTTATAGTAATAGCTACCATGTATGGTTAAATGAGACCCACACATGTCGTCAGTGTAATCAAGACTAAACTTAGGTAACATTCACTAAAGAACTATATTATGTCAGATTATGCTAACTGCTTTACCTGCTTTATTTAATTTATTTTTGGGGGGTATCAGGGATTGAACTCAGGGACATTCAACCACTGAACCGCATCCCCAGTCTTATTTTCTATTTTATTTAGAGACAGGGTCTCACTAAGTTGCTTAGCACCTTGCTTTTGCTGAGGCTAACTTTGAACTTTTGATCCTCCTGCCTCATCCTCCCCAGACTGAGGGGTTACAGGCTTTCACCACTGAGCGTGACCTTTACCTGTATTTTTAAATTTAATTATAAACATTTCTTGGGGGTAGGTATAGTTATCTTACTCATGTAATGCATCAGGCAATGGCTTTTAAATGCTTAATTTACTTGTTTATTTAATTTAGCTGCCGTAGCTATTAAGTGGCAGAATATTGTACAATGACCCTGATATGCCTTATTCCTTGATTAGTAGTTTGTACTAGATTATGTAACAGAAATACACACTACACACACACACACACACACACACACACGCAATTATTATTGGTGGATTATATTTAATTATTTCTGCTTTATTAGTAAACAATAAATTGTGTTCATGGATCAACTATTCTTCCAAAAGTGATTTACAGCATAATTTTACAATTGGGTTACTTAATCCAAAATATTTTTATGTATATATTATTTTAAAAATCAGATCAAAAGGAGCATTCCTAAATTTATTCCACACTACTTTTTCTTGACTTTTATATTTTCCTAACTGTCCTCTGATTCTTAGTAATTAGCAATATTTGACATTTTATCATCTACTCTTGTTACTTTGCTATCATTCCTTTGGTAATCTCATGTACTAACTATGTTCCTCAGCAGTTTTCATATTCCTGAAATTACACAGAAATTACAATCATGTTTTGAATCTATTTGAGTATTAATCATGGCCACTATCAATTTGGTTTGTAAGTTTTTACCCTGAATCAACTCTCTACATTATGACATAATCACCAGACACTGACCATCATTAAAATAAATAGGGATGATTCATCATGTGAATGACCTCTGTGAGAAATTATCTAAAAAAATCACTGTGTCCAGTGTGGGAATGGAAATGACAATCACATTATTTTTAACATCATAAACCATAAGAGGAATTCAGATCTCAATTGCCATATAATGTAAAAAAATTGTGTCTTCAGGGCTATTTAATTAAAACATCATTTCCTAAGTTATCAACATGAGTCAGCAACTGACTTGCAGGTCAAGTTCACACAGTTGATTATTCGGCCTTGGCAAAAATCATTTAAATCACATTAAGTATATATATTTATGTGTAGTAATAAACATATTAAATGTACAGTATAGGAAATAAGCACACATAATTACATAACATATACTATTTTAATATGAATAACCATTATATATTTATAATATTATAATTGGTAAATCTATATTATACATATGTATGCGTGTATATTTCCTTATTTTCTTAATGATGTAATCTAGAATAAATTATTCTCATATCATTTATGCCCTTTTATATTGTTTATACTTTCTCTTACTATATACAATATATGTACTTATATATAAAACTACATATGACATGTATAATGGTAGTATGATATATGTACTATATATGTATTTATGGAAAATGTGCAGCAATGAGGAGAGGCTACAATGATAAAATTATAATCAGGGAAAATTTGTCTAAGGAAAAATTCCCTAGAAAACTATTAAAAAAATTTAATAAAATATCCCAGAATAAACTTAAATAAAAACTAGGAGGGGATGATAAGATTAAGGTCTAGGAAAAAGATGACATATGATAAATATGTTATATGTACTATATCAGTTCACAAAGACAAAAGCATATGATCTATAACAATGCTAAAAAGGAAGAATTATCAGTCAGACAGCCAATTTAAAAAGTGGTATAATATTTCCAGACTATAAAAGTTGAAAAATGATTCCAGTTATACAGTCTGATTGAGGGAGAGATTTCTAGAATGACAGCAGATTAAAAAAAAAAAAAGAAAGAAAGAAAAAGATAAAAGCAAGAATTGGTCTCCCTAGCTAGACAATAATTGCACAGGCAAAATATTCTAATATAATTATTTTGAAACTCGAGTACATAGAACAAACCAAGATAAATCTTAGATATTAATTGCAGCAAATTTTGGTCAATATCAGCTAACATAGTAGCAGCAAGAATTCTCTACCTGTACCCAGAGACAGGCAGCTGGCTAGAGTATCATATACATAGTTTGAGGGAAACCAAGTTGGCAAAATGGACTCCACACTCAAAATGTGTGATTGTGTGATTTGATTTCTACCAGCTACTTCTGATCACAGAGACACAGAGATGGTGATAAAGAGGCAGTGACCATTGTTGTTGCAAGCTTCTCCCTATCAAGGTGAAATGACTTTCAGAGGTTTTAAAGAGTCAGCCCCATTTTTTCACCTTCATTTTTGTTCTTATCTTTTGGGGATCCAAATACTAAAGTTTAAGACATCCAAAACATCAGCACATACAGGAACATTAGAAAGTGAACGTGCATGCCCAAGGAAAAGTATGGGTTCAGAAAGACCAAAGACCTTAAGTTTTATACCTTAAAATTATTATCACATACAAAGCCTAAAATGCTTTTCAGAAACTTGCAAATCTTATTTCTTGAGTTAACATATTTTCATATCCAAATATTCAATTTTAATAAAAAATTGCAAACATACCAAAATAAAAACAGGAAAGAATGACTAAAAGGAACAAATATTAATAGAAACTGTTCCTGAAAAAGACTTGATGGCTAATGTACCAGAAAACAAATGTCAAAATATATTGGAAGAACTAAAGGAAGAAGGGAAAAAGTTAAGAAAAATGGTGTATAAATAAAATAGAGATATCAACAAAGAGATAAAAAACCTAAAATAAAACAGAAACGAAATTCTGGAACTGAGAATTACAACTATGATGGAAACTTACTGAGAACTACTCAAGGGAATGTATGAGTAGGCTAAAGAATGCATCAGCAAATTTGAAGTTAAGACAATGGAAATGTTATGTCTGAGTAACATATATGTATATGTATATATATGTATATATATGAAGTGAGCAAGGCTCATATATGTATATATATGATGTGAGCAAAGCTAAGGAACTTATATACCATCAATCAGACTTACACATTCTTTTTGTGATTCATTGCAAGAAAAAAGAAAAGTGACAAGCAGAATATTTAAGAAATTAGATTAAAAAAATGATGGACATTTGAGGAGCTAAACAAATAGTAAGACAAACTAAGACCCATAATCAAGACACATTTTACAGTAGTCTCACCTTATCTATGATTCCTTTACTGTGGTTCCAATGACCCACGGTTGACTGCACTCAATCATATGAAATAGAAAGTTTCAGAAATAAACATTTTGTAAGTTTTAAATTGTGTGCTGTTCTGAGTAGCTTGATGAATTCTCCCATCACCTCCCTTCATCCTATCCAAAACATTAAACATCACTTTTGCAAGGTACCCATGTTTTATACATTACACCGTTTGCTAACTTAGTACTTGTCTTAGTTACCAGATTTACTGTCATGGTATTACAGTGCTTGTGTCAAGTAACATTTATTTTACTTGAAAATGACTTCAAAGTACAAGTAGTGATGTTAGTAATTTGCCTGTACCAAAGAGAAACTGTAAAGTGATTCCTTTAAGTGACATATGAACGGTCTTGAATTCATTAGAAAAGAAAAAATATATACACTTAGGCTGCTAAGATCTACAGTAAGAACAAGTCATCTGTGAATTTTTAAAGAAGGATATTAAATTTGTTTCAGTTTTGTTATCATACTTCAAATTGGAAATGTATAATCATGGTTCATGATAAACACATAGTTAAGCTATAAAAGGCAGTAAATTTGGGGGTGGAAGGCATGAACAGAAGAATGTGCTATGAATGATAGCAATAGGACCGAAAACATATCAATGACTTGAGTAACAGATCCTCTGAAAAGAATGACAACAGCCATTTTCTTCAAGTATGGAATTGTTTCATAAGTTTATGAAGTAGATTTAGACCAAAAAATACAAAAATTACAAAAGAAGTTCATCTGCTGGTAAAGAAACTGCAGTCACTTTTCTGGCAGAGTTGAAGAAGTCTGTTTAGGAGAAAATATGCCATCCAAATCAAATCTTCAGTTATGAGGAAAGTGAATTTAGTAGAACTCAATAAAGTCTACATTTATAAAGATGCAAAGCAGTCATCACAGCATAAAACATAGAGGACAGATCAATTCTGATACTACATGGCAATACATGTAGGGTATAGTTCACAGAGTAAAGAACTCACACAATCTCAAAAATATAATAAAATATGACCTGCTCATGTTCTGGCAATGTAATCAGACATCATGAGTGATAGCGTCTTACATAAAGAAAAGTTTCATCAATATGTTTAAGAAGTAAAAAGTTAAAATAGAAAATATTTGGCAGGGTAAGGGCTTGGCTGAAGGATATAAAGCCTCATTAAAAATAAGACAATGGCTTTGACAGTCCAGAATGCTTTCCCTTAAATCAAAATGTGAAGTTTTTACTTTTACCACCAATTAGAGTCTCATAGTTTCAGTCCCTTGACTAAGACACTATTCAATACTTCAAGGCCACATACGTCCACCTGGTATTTGATTACATTTAATTAGTGATTTATGCAAAACCTAAAGTTGACATAGTGTGGGGCTGACAATCACTCTTGCTGATGCAATGGCATTTATCAAAGCTCCAGTGAGTGGATTAAAACCAAAAACTTAAAAGCCATCTATTAAGAACTTGTGGAGTAAAAATATGAATGATTTTGAAGACTTTCTTGGATTCAACAAAGAAGTTAGAGAAATAATTCATATAATAATACCATTTTCTGGAGAGGTATTCAACATCATTCATAATGCAAAAAATAGAACATATCGAAGGACATGAAGGAGTGTGAATGAAGAGAAATCATCTACTGAGAAAGAGGAAGATAAGAAAAAAATTAAAGTAGAACCAGCAAAATGAACATTATCAAAACTAGTGAAAATGTTTCAAATTGCACAGATGGTAGAGGACAAAATTATGGAATACGATCCTCAGATGGAACAGGGCATTAAAGTCATTATATGATCACTAATGGATTACCACTTCTGCAGCAATACTTTGATTACTAAAGAAGAAGATACAACAAATTGTTAAAAATGGTCTTACAAAAGATTTTTGTGAAAGGTTTTCAACTGTTAGTATCACCAACCCTTGGCATTGTATGCTCCTGACATTTAACCATTGGTATCTTCCTGATTTCATGGTCCAGGATCACCCAGAGCAAATTATCCTCCTTTTGATGTGGTATCAAAAAGTTATTTGTAGCTTAACAGTACCTTGTGATGCCTATATCATTCATCTCAATTCATCTCATTAAATAGGCACTGTATCATTTCATACCAACACAAGAAAGGTAAGTACCTTACAAACAGAGGGAGAGAAACAGAGAACATATTCATAGGACTTTTATTGTATATTATTGATGTAACTTCTAATTTTATTAGTTACTTTTATTAATCTCTTATCATGCCTAATATATAAATTAAATTTTATCATAGGTAGGCATGTATATGTAGAAAAAACAATGTTTCTAAGGTTCAGTATTACCAGTGGTCTCAAGAATTTACTGGTGTTCTTGGAACATAATAACCCAGAAAATAAAAGAGAACTACTGCCATCAAATTTTCAAAAGAGAAAGAGAATCCTGGAAGGAGCAAGACAGAAGAGATTCATCACGTACAAGGGATTATCATTCAGATAATAAACAGACTTCATCAAAAATTTGCAGTTTAACAGGCAGTATGCCAATATATTCAAACTGCTAAAAGAAAAATGAAACCCCATCAAACAAGAACATTATGTGTGCTAAATTTGTTCTTGAAAAATGAGAGAGAAATTAAAATGATTCCAGATAAACAAAAGTTGAAGGAAATCAACTCCCATATGTATGGTCAGATGACTATGGACAAGGGTACCAAGACAATCTGATGGGGAAAAGACAGTCTCTTTTTAACAGATTGTAGTGGGAAAACAATATCCACATGCAAAATAATGAAATAGCACCCTTATCTAATACTGTATACAAAAATTAATCTAAATTTAGGACCAAAATTCTAAACATAAGACTTACTATAACTCTCAGAAGAAAACGAACAAAATGTCATTCCACATTGAATTTGGCAATGATTTCTTGCCAAATCATAAAATCAAATGTACAGGCAACAAAATGAAAAAGAAATAGATGAACCATACTGCATGAAAATTTGAAGAATGTTCACTGAAAGCATCCACAGAATAAAAAGGCAATCCAAATAATGGGAGAAAATATCTGCAAATAACATATCTGATGAGGCATTATTATGCAGAGTATAAAGAGAAATCCTAAAACTCAACAGCAGCAACAACAAAACCCAACATACTCAAAATGAATAGACATGTCACTAAAAGAGATATATAAATGATCAATAAACACATGAAAATATGTTTAATAACTCCAATTAACAATCTCTAAGGAAATGCAATTGAAATATCAATGAGATATTGCTTTGCATCCTTTAGGATATATAGTCACTATTAGATATATATGTAAATACATATTTATGGAATCAGTGAGGAGGTAATGAAAGAAATTGAAACCCTTGTGTGCAGTTGTTTTGTATGCTTAGTTGGTGGGAATGTAAGGTGGTATAGCTGCTGTGAAAAACAGTATGATAGTTACTAAAACACTTTTTATACTAGAGTTACTGCAGGGTACAGTGGAACATGCCTATAATCCCAGCAACTCAGTAGGCTAAGGTAGGAAGATCACAAGTTCAAGGCCAGCCTCAGGAATTTAAATAAAAAATGAAAGGGACTAAGTATGTGGCTTAGTGGTAAAACATCCCTGGGTTTAATGTCCTGTACCACTTGCATACACATACAAGTAACCCTCTGATCCTGCAATTCTCTTATAGGTATATACCCAAAATAATTAAAAGCAAGATCTCAAAGAGATTTATGCATTCATGTTTATAACTGCATCATTCACAATATCTAAAAGGAGGAAGCCACCTACTGGTCCCCCAATAGATGAATGAATAAACAAATATGGTATATTCACACATGAAATATTTCCTAGTGTTGAAAGGAAATGGACTTGTAAAATGTGTCAATATAGATGAAGACATGCTCTATGAAATAAGGTAGTCATGAAAAAAATACTATATGATTACACTTTGAGACATTTAGACTAGTCAAAATTAGAGACAAAATATAGAATAGGGAGTTATGGGTTCTTATAAATAGTTTACTCTATGTAAATTTCAGTTTTACAAGATCAGAAGTGTATGGAAATGTTTAGTGATGGTTGTATAGCATTGTGAATGCATTTAATGTGAAAAGTCACACACTTCAAATGATTAAGATGGAATTTTTAATGTTATGCTTACTTTCCAAAATAAAAGATGAATGAAAGAAGTACATTTTGAGTACTGGGAAAATTATTATGCATACACACATGATTGATGACATCCAGAAAAATCATTGAAAAGTTCTAATCACAAAAGTTTGATAAAGACTGCTAAAACTTTTCAGGAAGAATAAGTTTTTTAGTAATTAAAAGAAGTAAGAAACTAATACCAGCAATGTCATCAATAAGACTAATACTGGATAACAGTAGAATAGAGGCTTCAATTTTCAAATGCCATTTAAACTAAGAATATGTGACCAGTCAATTATCAAGGAAATATGAGAACTGAAGTTAGACCAAAGATATTTTAAAAACAATAATTCAGATATTCTTCAACAAATAATTTATCAATTGAAATAAACACTTAAGGAATGTGATCTAAGAAAATTGGTAGTAGGGTGAAAATACAATCAACATGATAACTTTATAGAAAACTTAATAGAAGTTATCATGAGTTAGAATATTTAACAGTGATTGAGATAGCCATAAGATCTATACTCTGCTTGTCATCAAGGAAAAGGAAAGGCAGCTTAAAATATATTTTAAAAACAAAGATCTTACAAGAAATATATCACTCAAATTTGAAAACAACAAATTTGGCATAAACGGTCCATGTAGAGAAAAATCAAAAGGGGAAAAGCATTCTCTCAATGATTACTAAAACTATTTATAATACAATTACATGAATTTATGATAATTTAATGTTATAAAGTATCAACTATAAGAGTATGATCTATTATATTAATTAATATCATAATGCCAGGTGATTAATTAAGTAAATATAGAATGTTTCACCCTACATTACAAATTTTGTTCTAGGAACATGAAATTCATTCAATAGTTTTATATTGTTTTTTTAGTTTTACTGAGACAAATTAGGTGAATAAAAAATGTATGTATTTAAGGTATACAACATTATATTTTGATATATGTATGCAACACAGTATATATGTATATAATAATCAAGATAATTAATATATATTACTTCAAACTTACTTTAAAAATTCTATTGTGAAACTACTTAAGATCTATTCTTTTAAAAAATTTCAAGTTGACAATGCAATAACATTAGGTACAGTCACCATTCTGTCTGTTCAGTCTATAGAACTTTTTCATCTCATAACTGAAGTCGTGTATCTCTTGACCAGTATCTCTCCATCTCCCCTCCTGTTGCCCCATATTAAACATCCTTATATTTTCTATGAGTTCAACTTCTAGAAGTTCCACATGTAAATGAGATAATTCAGTATTTGCCTTTCTAAGTCAAGTTTATTTCATTTAGCATAATAACCTAAAGTCTCATCCATGTTGTCACAAATGACAGATTGCCTTCTTTTTAAAGGCTGAATTGTGTGTGTTTGTGTTTGTGTGTGTGCGTGAGTGTCTTCCATTTTGTTTATCTAGTCATCTTAGTCATCTGTAGGTGGACACTGGTCTTTTCCATATCTTAATTATTGTGTCTAAAGCTGCTATGAACATAGGAAAGCAGATGGTTCATTGAAATAGTGATTTATTTTCCTTTAAATACATATCCCAAAGTGGATTTTCTGATCATATGATTGCTTTATTTCTAATTTTATATTGTTTTTCAATGATCTCACCAATTTATATACCACCAATAGTATACAAGTCTTCCTAGTTTACCACAGTATTTTGTATTCCTTCGTAGTATTGTAATGTTTTGGGGGGTTATGTGTATGCTCCTAGACGTTTTCTGTTGCTGTTTTTAAATCTGAAGGAGCCATCTCCACCTTCTCCTTTCTTTACTGACTGGCCTCAGAAATGAAATCCCTTCACCAGTGAGTTCACCTAGTGATTCTGAGACCTCTCTGATATTTTCTCTGGACATGTCTATTTCATGCCTCTTGTTCCCTTTTCTAGGGGAATTCTAAATATTTTATGTCATCTCTTAATCTTAGTTTTAAAACGAGGCTACTGGCCAAAAGTCTCCATTTGTTTTTCCTTGACCAATCTTTAAAATGCTCAGATCTTCTTTTTCTCAATCCCACAGAAATGAATCACCTCTCTGCATGAGGTGCTTACCATACTCTTTGTGTGGGCATGCTGGGAGAGTGGGCTTGGAAGATGCTGGTGAGGCCTGTTACATGTATGTAATGCACACTTGCCAATATGGGTTGGTCTGCACTTGAGACAGCCCAAGTAGCCCATGAGGTGCTTTCCTAATGCACTCTATGGGTAGATAATAAGAGTGCATAGCCCATCCCAGTGTTCACAGCCTCTCCCAACCAGTCAGCTATGCTGGACAGCTACCTTTCTGAGCTTAAGGAGAAAGAAATTGACTTCTTGGGCAATGCCCCACATAGCAGAGGAGTTAAGTGTTCATCCACTAATTTCGCACTTCATTCACTTTGAAAAGTCTTAGATCTACAAAACTTTCTTGCACTGAGCTGTGCTTAAATGTCTCCAACTGACATCTTGACTCCCTCAGAGATAATCTCATATATGGGTAGTTATTAAAGCTGTTTATTCTACAAAGAGGTTAATGGTAGAAAATTTCTAGTTCCCCATTTTGTTTATGCCATACCAACATAGTAATTTAAAAGTTGATTCATAGTACTGTGGGGGGTAGCTCAGTGTTAAACTCTTATCTTCCATGTGTGAGAGGTCTTGGTTTAATCCCCAGGCTGCAAAAAGAAAATCTAAAACCAAAACCTAAAAGTTGACATACATTTAAAATTGAGAGCAAACATTAGAGTAATATATTTGTCCAGCACATCATGGCAGCACAGACATTTTTTTTTTTTTCTGTTTAGAACTGATGATATACAAATTGTTGACTCTTGCCAATATCACTCATGGGTACAAGCATAGTACTTAGAGCTCTGGTGTTAAACACCAGAATGGAAATTTAAAGAAATATCCTAAAATATGTAGGTGAAGAAGGAGACCGGCAGAGAAGACCAAGTCAAGTCAGCAAATCTCCTGGATTACCTAATTATCTTGTGTCTTGCAATGGTATTCATGTGAATTTGGCATTTGTCATTTTGTAACATTATGACCATCCTGATGCAAGAGGAAGGTATCACAATGAACTTGCATGCACAGATTCAGATAGGTTATTTTAAAAAGCTATACTAATCTTTCAGAATCCAAGATCCTTGATGATTTCTGCACATTATTTTTCTTATTTCTAGATTGAATAAGGCCATCTATGCTTATTGATATGTAAAGTACTGTATTTTAGTGAATGTTAACTATTACATTGGTCAAATCCATTGCATTCAATAACCTAAGAGACTTTTGTTTTTATAGAGAACAAGAATAAAATACATAGGATTCTATTAAATCTGCATAACCTAAATTCATGATTCATTATAAATTTTCATCATTAATACAAATAGAAAAGGGCACACATTGTATTTTATTTTGTTAACTACACAACTAACTCTGGGGTGAAAATAAAGTTTTAGTTCCTCATGT
Organism: Sciurus carolinensis; assembly: GCF_902686445.1. Taxonomy (NCBI): domain Eukaryota; kingdom Metazoa; phylum Chordata; class Mammalia; order Rodentia; family Sciuridae; genus Sciurus; species Sciurus carolinensis. Next base: position 89,011,866 of record NC_062218.1, on the reverse strand, counting down.
TATTGCATTCAGTCCATAAATAACTTAATTAGTCTAACTGTCAAAAACAATGTAACAACGAAGTGTACTTCTACGTTAAAAGTGCTTTTTATGAAGTGGCTAGGAAAACAGGCAGATTCTGGATGAGTTATCAGGGGCATACACTAAAATATGCAACACTAACATAATTAACAGTGGATGGGCCCCTAAGTTTGGAATAGGTCAAGTCAGACTTCTTAAAGAAAATTGCATATGAAGGACTTCTGAAGGTAAAGAAATTTCCAATAAATTATTTATGAACTTATCCATCTTGGACTTGATCCATTTGAAAAGAATGAAGGTAAGCAAAAATATAATTTCCATTATTAGATAAATAATGAAACCATAAATTACCTAATGTGAAAAACTATCTGAAATTCAAATAAAAAAATACGAAAAAATACTTCAGTCAGCCAAGTTGAATCTAACATTTTGTAACATATGAATCTGTTTTCCCTAATCATAGAAATAATCATGATTTACAAGCAAGAATTTTTTAAGTGATCTCAAATGTGGTTCATTTGATTCCAAATTGGGTTTTGACACGAGTTTACTAGAACCTTTTACTCACAAGATAGAACATCTGAGAGGGAACATTGAATTTAATAACATCCAGGTTACAAATATCAATCAAAAATTTTTACTGTTATAACCATAAATTTCCAAAATCATTCAGTGAGTAGAGAATCAGTATTTGCAACCATATTATTGTTTTCTTCTCAAGTCTACGGCACAGGTTTCCTAATTATCACTCATCATGAAGAACAAAATAAGAGGAAATATGACTCTCTTCCTCCACCATTAAAGTCTCTCATAAGTTATTTATGATCTTAATACATAATGTCAGTGGGTAAAAATTTCTTTTAGTAATCTTTGATTAACAGCGAATATTGCACATATTTAGGAAGTACTATGTAATGTTTTGATTCATGTATTCTTTGGGTAATGACCAACTCAGGGTAATTATAATACCCTTCACTTACAACTTTTATCATTTTTTTATGAATACATTTTAAATCTTCTTTCAAACTATTTGGAGATATCTAATGTTATTATCAAACATATTAATCCTACCATACAATAAAACTCAAAATATTATTCCTCCTATATAACTGCATTTTATCCATTAACCAAACTCTTCTTCTCTCCCTCCTTCCTTCTCTTCCCACTGTAACCATTACTGTATGCTCTACTTTTATGAAGTCAACTTTTTTAGAGCCCACATATTGTGAGATTTTTTTTTTTTTGCCTGATTTATTTAACTTGAGAAAGTGTCCACAAAGTCCGTCCATGTTGTGATAAATGACAGGATTTCATGTTGTTACCTAAATAGTATTCCATTTTGTGTATAACATACAATGTTCATCCCTCTTCCTGTTGAAAGACATTTAGGTCGATTCTATATTGTGACTATTGTGCATAGTGTTAAAATAAATGTGGGAATGCATATGTCTCTTTGACATGCCAATTTTATCTCCTGTGCTATGTGCTGGGTGCTGTGGTATTTCTAATTTTAGTGAATTGAGGATCTCTGATATTGTCTTTCATAAAGTCTACCCTAAATTATGTATCCACCCAAAGGGGAGTAGTTCCCCTTTCTCCTACTCACCAACGTTTGTTATTTTTGTCATTTTAATAATAGCCTTTCTAACCAGAGCAAAGTGGTTTTGATTTGTATTTCCCTAATGGTTAGTAATGTTGGGTATATTTTCATCTATTGATTATTTGCATGGCTTCTTTTGAGCAATGTCTATTGAAATCTCTAGCCCATTTTAAAAGTACTATTATTTTGTGATTGTTTCAGTTTCTATATTCTTGATATTACCTGCCTGTCATCTTCTTCAATGCTAGAAGTTACACCCTCACTTTATTATTGTTTCCTTTGCTGTGTAAAAACCTTTCAGTTTGATGGAATCTCAATTGTCAATTTTTGCTTTCATTGCCTATGCTTTGGGGGTAATATTCAAAAATTATTTTCTGGGCTGAGGATATAACTCAGTTGGTAGAGTGCTTGCCTTGCAAGCGCAAAGCCTTGGGTTCAATGCCCTGCACCACCAGAAAAAAAAAAAAAAAAAAAGTGTTATTTTCCCAAGACAAAGACCAGACTATTGCCTCTCTTTTCTTCTAGTAATTCCATAGTTTGGGGTCTCAGATTTAGGTCTTTTATCCATTTTGAGTTAATTTTTTTTTTTTTTTCCATCCTGGGGATTGAATCCAGGGCCTTGTGTTTGCCAGGCAAGCACTGTAGCAGCTGAGCTATATCCCCAGCCCCCAATTTTTATAACTTGTGAGAACACCTTCTTTCATTTTGCATGTGGAAGAATCAAGTTCTTCCCAGTTCTTAGTTGGTTTTTCTGCACCGTTGATTGAAGAGAATTTCCTTTGACCATTGTTGTTCCTAGTGTTCTTTGTCAAAACTCATTTAGCTGTAAATGTGTGGCATTGTTTCTGAGCTCTTCATTAAATTCGAATAGACTATGTGTCTGTTTTTATGTCACTACCATTCTATTTTAGCTTCCAGAATTTTGGGTATATTTTGAATTCAGAGGTGTGATGCCTCAAACTATTTTTTTTCTCAAGATTAATTGAACTCTTTGGAATTTGGGGCAATTATATATGAATTTCAGGACTGTTCTTTTAATTTCTGTAAAAAATAACCTTATATTTTATTGGGAATTGCATTGAAGCTGTGGACTGCTTTAAGTTGTATGGATATTTTAATCATATTTCTTTTTCCATTTCATGAATACAGGACATCTTTCCATTTATTTGTATCCATTCAATTTCTTTAGTCTTTTTTTTTTTTTTTTAAATACTGTGAATTGAACCCAGGGATACTTTAGTCCTTTTATTTATTTGTTTGTTTGTTTATTTATTTATTTATTTATTTATTTATTTTTATTTTGAGACAGAGTCCCTCTCAGTTGCCAAGCCTGGCCTTAAACTTGAAATCCTCCTGTCTCCTGAGTCTCTGAAATTATAGGTGGATACCATCATGGCTGGCTTTTATTTAGTCTTTTGATTGTGGAAAACTTTTACCTTCCTGGGTAAATTTATTTCTACTTACTTTTTTGTTGGTATTATAAATTGGATTGTCCTCTTGATTTCATTCTCATGTAGCTATCTATTAGCATATAGAAATGCTACTGTTTTTGTATGTGTATATGTGTGTGTGTGTGTGTATGTGTGTGTTGAATTTTATATTGCAAATTTAATGAATTAATTTATTAGTTCTAGCAGTTTTTCTGGAGTCTTTAGAGTTTTCAATGAACAATTATCATGTAGAATTCAAAGAAGGATAGTTTTCCTTTATGCTTTCCAATTAGTTGTCTAATTTCTATAGCTAAGACTTTCAGTTGGATGTTTAATAAGAATGGCAAAAGTTGCTAGGCATGTTGGCACATGCCTGTAAACCCAGTGGCTTGGGAGGTTGAGGCAGGAGAATCACAAGTTCAAAACCAGCCTCAGAAACTTAGCAATACCCTAAGTAACTTAGCAAGATCCTCTCTCAATATAAAAAGTAAAAAATGGCCTAGGATGTGGCTCAGTGGCGAAGTGACCCTGAGTTCTATTCTCAATACCAAAAACAAACAAATAAATTAATTAATAGCAAAAGTTGGCATCCTTATCTTGTTATGAATCTTAAGAGGAAAATCAATTTTCCCCCTTCTCTATGATTTTAGTTGTGGGTCTATAATTTGTGGTCTTTATTGTGTCAAGGTACATTTCTTTTATATCTTGTTGAGAGTTTCATCATCATGTAAAGTATAATTTTATTGAATACTTTTTCTGTTTCCACTGTAGTGATCATATGGTTTTTGTCCTGCATTTAGTTGATATGTTATATCACATTTATTAACTTACATATTTGGAAATAAGGAACTATTTTTGTAATCCTGGGATGTTTTTCACTGGACCATAATAAATGATTTTGTAATATGGTGTTTAATTTGGTTCGTTACTATTCTGTTGAGAATTTTTGTATCAATGCTCATCTGGCATATCAGTCTATAGTTAGCTTATTTTTGTTGTGTTCTTGGCCGGTTTTTGTATCAGGGTGATGTCAGCATCATAGATGAATGAGGAAGAATTCCCTCCTCTTCATTTTTTTTTTTTTTTTGAGTAGTTGGAGAAGAATAGGTACTAGCTCTTTTTCAGATGTTTGGTGGTATTCATCTGTCAATCCTTTAGACACCATGAGTCTTCTTATTTCCCTGACAGTTACAGAGTAAGGTTTGACATGGAAGCTGGCTGGCTAACAATGGAGAGTAGCACTTGCTACTTCTGGAAATGAGAAGATGGGCTATGCTATTAGCTAGTATTGCTAATCAGTTCATCTACTATAAAATATGCCTTGCTTTGAACTAAAATCTGCATGCTGCTGTCTGTGAGCTTTGCTTCCTCAATTGTTTTTTCTAGACTCTGGCCCCTAATTCTCCACCTAGAGAGGAACAGAGTAGGCTTTTTGGAAACTATCTTAGAATGCTAAGAAATTTGGGAAGCTGAGTGTCTGTTTACCTTGTTCTCTATTCCGTCTAGGGGAACTGCAGGTCCTGGAGATTTCAGTTTGCACTTCGCCAGCTTGAAGGAGGAGGGGTGGTGACTCAGTCCAAGACTGCTTTTCTTACCCTTTCAATGAGATTTTTTTTTTTTTTCAGTCCACTGATAATGCAGAAAACGCAGTCTTTTCACAATATTTCTGGATTTTACCAAAGTGTTATTGTTTGTAGGTGCTTTCTAGTTGGTCTATTTGTGAGGGGAAATGAAGACTAGGATCCTTTTCTTATCCCTAATGACAGCATCATTCATGAATTAAGTATTGAACTCTCATTTTTAGGAATAACACCTTTTATAGTGGATTTTATTCATTGTTTTTCTTTAAATTTCATTATAAGTTCTTGAAACATTTCTTCATGGACATTATGAATTTCTGTTAATTATAGTCTCCTGTAATTTCTAAATACTTTCAGGGTTCAGATTAAAGAAATAAGCAAACAACCATTTTAGAATGTCAGAATATCAGTTTTTTAAAATTTGAGGCATCGATAATTCAATTGCATGTTCACTTGCTGCCATCATCTAAATGAATCAAAATAAGGCATTGATTTGCAGAGGGAAGTGAAGAATAGTATGCGAACAATAATAGATTCAGAAAAATTGGCATTTTTCCCCAGTTCATTCGGTTGTTGTTTGCACTAAGAAGCAAGCAAAAAGATATTTTAAATTTTAGTCCATATTTTAAAGATATGGATAACATTTGTTTTAAATACAGCTTTATTAAAAACCCTTCATGATATTAAAATATTGATATCATTAATGTATTTCATACTCATTTTAAAAGGAATTAAAATCTACTTTGCCTTCTATTTTTTCTCAATCCCTTTATTTAATAATCCACCAAAGACTTTGTTGTATTGTCTGGTCCACCACACTCCTCTGCCCTTTATTTTCCACTCCACTGTCCTCAGGCAGTCTTGCCTGTTCCACTGTGGTGAACATGTCTCCTAGACATTTTCTCTCACAATGCATAATCCAGACTGTGTCATGTCAGGGATGGAAGAATGCTTTAACCACAGTTAACACTTGATTCCCTGCTGACAGTTAATGAAACTTATTTTGATGAATCTGATCCTTGTTTTTTAGATTACTGCTTTGATAGATGCCTTGACAAGTTGCACAATTTTCTAAAATAAAAGTTTCAGATATAAAATGGATGGAAATGAATTTATGTATTTTATATTAGGAATATTATAGATGAACTATGAACTTTTCAAAATTATTTATTTCAGTTAAAGTATTTCTTTTTATAGTGAACACTCTGATTAATGTCACAAGGATTTAGAAGTACTGTAATTTCACTATTGGTGAAATGAAGACACAAAAATATCTTTAAATACCAATTTGTTCACTTACCAAAGAGAAAGCAAAATTATACATATAACACAAGTCCTAAATCCCATCAAATAGCAGCCAGGTCCAGAAAAATGTCTTTCTCTCAATTCCCTTTACTGTCCGCTGCCCTCAACCCCAGCCACCTATCAGGTGAAGGCCTCTGGAATGAAATGTTAAATATGGGTGGCCTCAGTATGAACAAAGATCTCTCACTGAGAAGTACATTTCTGAAAATATTTCAAAGATCTTTCCTCATGAAAGAAAAAAGATTGTTCCATTATATACAGAAGTATGTAGTATATATATATATATATATATATATATATATATATATATACACACACACATATATATGAGATATATATATATATATATATATAGTTGATTTTTTTGTTTTATTTTGTATCTGTCCTAAGATCTTAGAATGCATTAAATTCCTGCTTCAGTAAACTGTATTAAAGTAAGTGTTAAAATTGTTTAAAGTTTGAAAGTTTTTTTATAACAATATGGAAAAATAATTACAGTCTATCACTCACATGCCCATTAATGCATAAAATATTCAGAATGAGAATGTCAGAGAGATTGAAAGAGGGAGGAAAGACCGACAGAACTTAATACTGGTAACAATATATTGATATATCAAAATAGTTTGTTTTCTCTTTTGTTTACTTGCATTATATTGTACCAGTTAAAGTGTCAAATACCTAATCACATAGATTTTTTTGTACAAAAATACATTTGGGCTCAACCTAAATATTTATGGAATGATGACATAAGTTTACCATGTACATATACGAAAGCAATACAGTGAATTCCACCATCATGTACATCCATAAGAATGGGATTCTGTAGAGAATAAGATATGTTCCAGGCTTGTACAATTGTCTCAAAATAGACTCTGCAGTCATGTATAACTAAAAAATAACAATAATTTTTTTGAAAAAGTTAAATGCTTTCTAGACCCAAATTTCAGGCTAGTTTATAGTATGACCAAACAAAAATAACATAGATATATCACCATTTAAAAAATATAAGCTCTAGAGATTTTTCCATAACCTGGTTAGAACTTAGGTTTTATTTTCTTTTCAAATTCACTCAACTTGTACTAGTTATTTTAAATTATAATATAGGTATATATTTTGAGATTGCTTTCAATCTGAAAGTGTCATGATTGATTGATGTTGACTAAATGACTGATAGAATTAGGAAAGATGACATACATATCATGTTTTGAATGATTCTAAATAAATATATACTTTAATCCTATTTGTTTTAAGCATAAAGCACACATTGAAATGCAAAAAATAACAAGATTTAAAATGTATTTTGAAAGTTCATATTTACTAATGAATTTATTCATTTATGTTTCAATTGTTTAGTAAGTATTGTCATATTATTTTCCAAACTCTAGGGTTTGCTACTTTCAATCCTGTGTGTATGTCATTGTTTTCTCAATTTAAAATAGATGATACACTCAAGCATCCCAACCATATTTTAAAATCACCGATCTCTTGACTTCTTCTTCAGATGTGAAACAGAATTTCTTTCTGCCATCCTAATTATCCTGGGTGACAAGAGATGAGAGTTTTAAAGAGAGAAGAATAAGCAATGCAAAAGAAATTCTTACATAGTTTTGTGCCCAAATATTTTAAGTGCAATTAAAAAGAAATTATACTCCTAACAGATGCTTTGTCTTATACTACTGACTTTGAGTTTGATAACATTCCTTTCATTTGTTTGTCTCTTTTCAAGTTTAATATTTCAATTTAAAGTAAAAAAAAATTACCTTGTCTTGAAAATCACTTTGTGTTCTTGAAAGGTTTTGAAAGTCTTTTAGAATTTCTCATTGTTCTTAATTGCTTGAAATGTAAGGAAATGGGTAAAAGAAATCTTTCTAATGTTCCTTTACGATGATTCCCTTTTCATTTAGAGATCTTTGCAGAATTCTTGGTTTTTATTCTGTCTATTTATATGATTGTATTTATTTTCATCTAACACTCAAGGGGCCTCTTAGACAATACTAAACTAAGAAAATACATTCTCAAGATATTTGGATATATATGCATGTACATTTTTTTTCTTATGTACATCAAGTACATAAGTATGTGCATCTTATAAACAAACACATATTGATGATTTTAATTCAGAGTTTTTAGTGTTTTTATATTTTTTATCACAATGCAATGACTTTGCATTACTCTTTCATATAGAATCTCAACCCTAGAGACCTTTGCAAAAATTTCTCTATTACTTTGAAGGAATAGACAGCTATTGGATTAAAATTAAATTTAGGAAGAAATAGAAAGATGATATTTTGGGTTCTCAATATCAGAGTGTAGAGTCTAAATATGATAATCAAACCCTGAATTAGATTTGTGTTAGATTGGAAGATATATTAGAGAGTAGAAAATCAGGTTGGCATTTTATCAGTAGCTGCCCTTCTCATCAGGACTATCTCACTGTACATTGCTCACATTCATCTTGCTATTCTACCAAAGGAGATCATGCTATAAGAAACAACAGTGTATGTTACAATAGGTAGAATTCTTAGGATGAATAAAAGTTCATCCTCAAAATTAGCAAAAGTTTACTAGCAAAAGAATAGTAAGAGTAGTAGCTTCAACTATCAGAGTAACAGCATGTAATCATACATTGTTATTTTCAACACATGGATCTTACATTCTTTAAAAGGATTTCTTATTTAATTGGGAGTTTCAGTATTCTTCCCACTTCTATATATATCTCTTCAGTTTTATTCAATCAGAATAGTTCTAATATTTCTTCTAGTCACCAAAATATCTGTAACAATGTGTGAATTATGAATTCATTTAATATCAAGGTAAAGGAAGTTTACAAAATATGTATTTTGTAAGCAAAACCCACTTAAAATTACTTGCTTCCTATCAGTTTTAATTCGGTCTCTAACATATAACAATAGAGAAATTCACTGCTAATTTTAGATATCTGTTAGATTTTTTTATAGATTATCTGAACTCCTATCTCAACACAGATTTTTCTCTACTTAATTACAAGGTTTTCACCTTAGATGTTAATGGAATAGTCACATATTCAGTCTCTTTTCTAAGAAAAATGTACAAGTCCCGCTGTGTGAAGTTCAGTGAGAAAGATCTTAATGCATATATCCACTTGGAAGGATGCTATCTGCAGATGTCTTAATTCATTCAGACATCTTAAAAGGAGGCAAAAACATCATACTCTTTCATCTAATGTCTTCACCAAGACTGAATTTTAGTTGACACTTGACTCTAGCCTTCTCACTTCATTTTTACAAGTCAATGATATCAAACAACTGCTTTTTTCTATGCTGCATGTTCCTAAATTTGTGAACCCTATGTATTCTCCAGTTTTTCTTTGAGATGGATGTGTCTCTTTCTACTTTTTATAGATGGTACCAAACACAGATTAAAGCAGTTAACTTGATTTATACTAATTGTCTATTTTCTTCCTTTGAACCTACAGTTATTAGGCATATGATCTGTTTTCAAAGTTATCACAGTTAACATTTCAACAAAATGAGTCCTTCTATAATATGTGCCATTTTTAAAGATCCATCATCTGATTCTCTGAGGCTTGTTTATCATCCCATAGCTAATGTCACATTTAAGTTTGGATTATGGAAGCTTCCTCTAATGAGTAACATCATTCAATAAAGACTAGACTATGGGACAGCAATGAAGGACACTAATATCTCAAGGCTATCACCCAACACCATTTTAACTCTCTCATGCTGCCATTATTGTTGCGTTCCCTGCCGGCAGAGAAACACGACACCTGGTTGAAGTTTCAATGCTTTATTGCGCGCTGTCCTTCTGCTTCTATTGTTTCTTTTTCTTATCCTATTTTTCCCCTTCTCAGCAGGGAAGTTACAGACCTTATATAGGTAAAACCACCAATCAAAGGAGAGCACACGAGGGAAAAGCATGGACAGATACAGAGAGCCAAGCAGGGCATACCGAGATCATGCGTTGTGCATGAGACCAGAGAACCAGTCATAAAGACTTCCTTAAAATGATGTCAGATGTTTGTGCAAAAGTTAACTGCTCTGGCTCACTGCCAGGCGCCATCTTAGCCACACCTAGGGCCAGGGGTCCCGGGTACCCCGACAGTTCCCCCTTTTTTATTATAAAATTAAAGCTTGGGACCGTGCCTGTCTTAGGTTGAGTGGTCAGCATATGTCCTTACCCGTCATCAGAGTCTGCAGAGCATGCTGCAGCTCCTGTCTTAGGTTGGTACATAGCCACCTCCTTCATTACCCGTCTTTGACTACCGGTCCAGCATCAAGAGCCACACTTGTGGGGAGCTGCCAGCCTCTAGGGCGGTCATGGCCTGATGAAAGATAATCCGATCCCTGTGTTGGCTGGCTCGTAGATGCACAAACAGACGAGTGAGGAAAAGGATACCAATGAGGAGAAGCAGTCCCAAAGTGCCCAGACCTGCCCACTGTTTTACAAAATTGAAAGCAGAAGAAAACCATTTAGCCATCTCAGATACAGAAGCAATATGTACCCCAGTAGAATTAACTTTGACAATTTCGGCTCTAAGTTGTGAGGTAAGATTATCAAATTGAGATGACCAAGTAGAAGTAAGGTAAAGTGACAAATTACTGGATAACTTAGCTGCAGTGCTGAAATTATCATATACAATAGGGGTAACACAAACAGCTCTTAAAGAGTAAACACATCCCAGTCCCAAAAGTTCTTGTAATATGTCCACTTGTTCTTGTAATAGGTCCACTCTTTGATTCACCAGGAGTGAGCCTGCCCTTAAATGTTGGTTTAAAGTCTCTTGAGTTTGTAAGGCAGTAGCTGTGTTTTCAGCTAAACGGTTGACTGCAGTCGCTGTCTGTATAGTAGTTGTCAATGCAGCAGCTGCAGTTGCGGCGGCCGCCGCCGACACAAAAACGGCTGCAACCACAGCTGCCGCGATGCCAAATTGTCTTTTATTTCTTGATAGTAGCACTGGTAATTCTGCATCTGTAACAGAGACTGGGATAGGTAGGAAGGTAGGGATGCGCATTAAGACTGCGCGGGAGAAATTGGTAGCATTCCAACATTGAGAAAGGTAGCAACTAGATTGAGAGCAATCAAGGGTTGTGTTATTGGAAATATTGGTTAGTAGAAACATAAAAGGAGGCAACACACAGGCTGGAGTGGATGAGAATGTAATGTCTCTAGTACAGTTAGTAGTAGTCTCAGCTCCAGCATTTTTTCCGCTCCACGCCGAAGAGTTCCATTCGCATTGTCTAAAAGATCCTCCTTTAAGAGCAAAAAAAGGTTGTAAGTTAGTATATCCTGAAGTCGAGGTGAATAGCAACCAGCTATCAAAAGGATTAACGCGCTCCATGCCCAAGTTGGCGTCATGATCAGCAAAATTATCAGTGGTACGCTGGGAAGTAAAATTTGGTGTGAAGAAAAATCCATGTTGAACCGGGGTCGCTCGCTTGGCATTTTGACAACCTGTCCAAATGGGAGGTGTGGAAAATTTTGGATTACATGGAGGAAAATTTCTGGGAGTTTTAAATCCATTAATGGGAAGAGGTAATTTGTGAGGTACAAATCCTGTGATCAAGGTAGCTTTCCCTTCCCAGTATGTCCTTGATATGGTTATTAAATTATTATTGGCATACTGAAGACCAAGCATAGCATAACCCTGGAGCGGAGCATAAGGGGATTCCATACTCTTATAAAAGAGACCCTGTACCTGCTTTTGGAGAACAATACATGGGCTAGAGTTATTATTACTAATAGCATTATCCTCAGGTATATCAAAGCATAAGGCTCCAGGGAGGGAGAAAGCGGAAGAATTATATGGTTGAGTCTCTGGATCATAAAGTGTAGTGGGTAATCCTGTAGCCGCATTGGTGGTGAACAACGGAGGGAGTAGAGAGGAAGTATTAGTTAACGGCAAAGGATATGGCCAAGCTTTAACTATTGCCCACAGGTTCCGGGTCTGGCTGTCCGTTTGTGTCTTTGCAGTTATGGGAAGGCTCACTATCGTGAGGAGGAGTAGTATCACTTCCATGTTGTATAGGTCTGGTCAGTCTTTCAGGAACCCAGATCGGAGTTTGTTGATCCTGTGGAAAAATACAAACAGACCCTCGGACCCAACGTAATACTGGATCTGGTCCTTTCCAGCAACCTGTCAATATGTCTTTCCACTTGGCCCATGTTTGAGGGACAGGGGAAGGGTTGCTATGGCGATCAGCCGCAGAGTGTCCATAATTGTCTATAGTCAAAAAATTTAAAATAAAAAGAACCAGATTAATTTTGTCCTTGGGAGATTTAAAGGAGGCTCCTATTCCCCCTTTTTGTTTATTAAGACAATTTTTTAAGGTGAGATGCGTCCTCTTGACTATACCTTGTCCTTGTGGATTATAGGGAATACCAGTAATCAATTGAATATTAAATGTTTGTAGAAATAGCCGGAAGCTTTTGGAGGTATAAGCAGGACCATTATCTGTTTTTATAACTTTAGGTATGCCCCAGCAAGTAAACGCTTGTAGGCAGTGTTGAATGACATCTTTTACTTTTTCTCCAGAGTGAGCAGAAGCCATGATGACCCCTGAAGCAGTGTCTACTGACACATGTACATACTTTACAGTACCGAATTCAGGAATATGAGTTACATCCATTTGCCAAACATGATTAGGTAACAATCCCCTGGGATTGACTCCAAAAGATTGTACTGGGATCAAAGGAGCACAGTGTTGACAATTTTTACTATTTGCCGAGCCACACATTTAGAGATAGGAAATTTTCTACTCAAGGTAGTGGAATTTACATGGAATTTCTCATGAAAGAGTTTTGCTTGTTCCTCTATGGAAAAAACAAAAACGGATTTGGTAGTCATATCCACCAAATCATTTGCTCTAGCCAAAGGTCCCGGTAAATTAGAATGAGCCCTAATATGTCCTATATAGAATGGATGTTTACGCTGCAGAATAAGGTTTTGCAGTGTAGTGAAATAGGAAGCCACGGTGGATAAAGAAGAAATACATGGCACAGTTTCAAGAACACTTAAAGCATTAACAACATATGAACTATCAGATAGGAGATTAAACGGCTGATTATCTGCTACTTTAAAAGCCAACACCACAGCTGCGAGCTCAGTAACTTGTGCCGAGTTGGATTGAACTATTATAGTATGAAGTTGATCATGAACAAGTGCAGCGCCTACTCCATTTTTAGATCCATCAGTAAATATAGTTATACAATTTTTAATAGGTTGGGCACTAGTCACTTTTGGAAAAATTATGGGAGTAACTTTACAAAACTGAATCCAAGGATGTTGGGGATAATGGTTATCAAACTGAGCTGAGGTGGAACAATATAATACTGACCAATCATCATCATTATTGCTTAGCCATTTAATTTGCTGAGTGGAATAAGGGGTTATAATGATAGAAGGATGGATTCCAAAGACAGTAATGCAAGATTTTATTTCCTTAAATATTACTTGAGCAACAGCTTTGGGATATGATTGTAATATTTTAGCTGGTAGGAAGAGGCATTAAGACTGCTCATGAGAACCTAGAAGCATTCCAACATTGAGAGAGAAGTTTGGAGAATAGCAGCTTGATAAATACCCTGCTTTAAAACTTGTATACTTGGAAAATATGAATACATTTAATATACAAGGAGTGACCATTTTACAATTACCTTGACACTTTAAACTTACTAAATTTAGTTTTTAAAGAAAAATTTAGACTCTGTAACATAGTACAATACTCTTAACAGTTGTTTAACCATAATTGTATAAACTCCAATTTTTAAGACTAATTGTTTTAAAGAATAAAACTTAATAGACACAAAGTTAAGAGTAAATTAGTGTTTCTAAGAAATCCTTGTTATTTTACCATGTCATTTTACCATATAGATTAAACTTTGGCTTATATCAGAACATTAGTATTTCACCTTAGGAAAAACCTTAAATAGCTTTAGCTGTTTTACATACATACAACCAACTTAGTTACACACAGACTTGTTGAAACTTGTCCTTTACTTACACACAGACTTTTTTAGCACTTATTTAGACCTTCATGTATTTTATTATATAACACTTTTTTATCCAGAAAGATTTTCTTCTTCACTAAATATAGTTGTATTTTTAGAACCTTTTATTTTTTCTTTTTTATGTGTTGACTCCCTTTTGTTTACATTCTGAAACAACTCATGAAATTTTTGAATTTAGATAAATTACACCATTTTAACAAGATAAAATACTTTGTTGTTTATAGTACTCTAACTGAAACACAGTTGAAACCTTTAGAACCCTTTGTATATAGAATTGTACTTGTTAAGACATAACTCTTAGTAACCTTGTTTTTAGTCAAGATATTAGACAAGTGTCCTGAACAGTATTTGCTGTCTCTTTTCTGTTGAAGAAAGGTCCTAGAAACAATTGATATTAGACATTGTTTAACATCAACATTTCATTAGTTTGACCACCTAGAGACTTGCAAGTTATTTTTAGAGACATTTCACTTTTATTAGTTTACTCAATTTAAATTGAACCTTTTTAAATCACGTGAATAAAAGTATTTGGATCCATTTTTAAATTTTAATTTTAGGAGCGCTCAGTTTTGATACAGACAAAACATGACATTAGACAGCACAACATACACACAACACAAAATCAAAGGCCTTGTAACTTTATAGGTGAATCTCCATTGCAATGTAACAGATGTTCAAAAACTCTAGTTAAATAAAAAATAGAACTGATCAAAAAGAAAAAAAAATCATTAACCTAGGTATGCAGGATCAAAATTATGAGCTCAAAAATCAGCATTAAAGAAAAACAAAACAAAACAAGAATCCTGGAAAATGAGTTAGTTCTGTGTAGCAGCCCAGAAGTTTAAAACAGACACTTTTTTTTTTTTTTTTTTTTTTTTTTTTATCTTCAGGTTACCCCCCTTTCCCGCTGAGACTGCTGCAGTTTACATTCCAATGCAGGCTTCAGCAAGGCCAGGCAGGGGGGAGGGAGGATCACCCAGGACTTTTTAACCCTTTTTCTTCCTGGTTGAGAAATCAGGTTAGGTTTGAATGTAGAAAATCACAAAACATTATTTCTTACTACTTTTGAGGAATGGAGCTGCTGAGATCTCTGCCTAGGGGGATTGGACTCGGGGGAGGACTGCTTCAAGAACACGGGTGTTCCCTCCCTAGGTGGCCATGGAGCTGCGTGGAAGGGATCAGGAGGGGGGTCTTTTTCTGTCTCTTGTGATAGTTTCTCTTGATCCAACAATCCCGCATTTAAAAACCAAGGGGCTTTATCTTCTACAGTTTTTAAAAACTTCCTAGCTGAGGAAACCTTTAAAGGTGCTCCATTAGCCTTTAATAAAGCCTTTAATAGGCCTTCCATGTGAACTCTAAACACCTCAGAACCCATGATTAATTTACTGCAATCACTTTTCGCATACCAGTTTCAGTTCACTGGACCGCCTTCCGCTTGGTCCGGATTGATTGATGGCCGCCTTTCGCGCACCACTTTCACTTTAATATCTCCAATGTGGACCGCCTTTCGCTTAGTCCAGGGTGTAGCCGCCTTTCGCGTGCTACTTTCACTTTAATACCTTTAATGTGGACCACTTTTCGCTTAGTCCAGGGTGTAGCCGCCTTTCGCGTGCTACTTTCACTTTAATACTTTTAATGTGGACAGCTTTTCGCTTAGTCCAGGGTGTAGCCGCCTTTCACGTGCTACTTTCACTTTAATACTTTTAAGGTGGACCGCTTTCCGCTTAGTCCATCTGTTTATTACCTTTTTATCCCTTTTTAAATTATGGACTGCCTTTCGCGTGCCCCTCTGGTTAGTACTTTCTAATATTTATTTCTTTTTCTTTTTGGTGGACCGCCTTTCGCATGTCCCATTAAGTTGCTCAACCGCGAACGTCGAGGCTGCCTCCCTTTGATCCCTTTATATCTTTTTAATTATGATTTACTTACTTATTCCCGGGTTTCGGCACCACTTGTTGCGTTCCCTGCCGGCAGAGAAACATGACACCTGGTTGAAGTTTCAATGCTTTATTGCACGCTGTCCTTCTGCTTCTATTGTTTCTTTTTCTTATCCTATTTTTCCCCTTCTCAGCAGGGAAGTTACAGACCTTATATAGGTAAAACCACCAATCAAAGGAGAGCACACGAGGGAAAAGCGTGGACAGATACAGAGAGCCAAACAGGGCATACCGAGATCATGCGTTGTGCATGAGACCAGAGAACCAGTCATAAAGACTTCCTTAAAATGATGTCAGATGTTTGTGCAAAAGTTAACTGCTCTGGCTCACTGCCAGGCACCATCTTAGCCACACCTAGGGCCAGGGGTCCCGGGTACCCCGACACATTATGGTGGAGCAGGGGAACTTATGCTTGTTGTAGGCACTCAAGAACCAGATGGAAGCTAGTTCTTTCTTGTCATTTGCTTCCACACCACCAGAGCAGAAGAAAGAGACTATGGTAGATTTTAAGACTCACTTGAAAATTTAGACTTAAAAGTGATACCCCTCACTTCTAGGAACATATTATTGACTCAGTGAAGTTTAAAACTAACTGTTAAAATTTTAGGAAAACACAATCCTTTTTTAATAGTTCTAATTATGTTTTTCAATTTCATAATACCAAAAGTTTTCTCACTTACTATATTTTAATGCTAATATACTATTATTCCTAATAGTATATCAGAGTAATTCAAATGCAATCTTTTCATTATTATCACAGTAATCAACTTCTGAAAATTTGTACTTATTTGGTATATATCTAACATCAGTTTACCACAAGTGTGCAAAGTTTACCAATATTTGTTGATTATTTATATAATCAGAGACTGGTACTAGTGCATGAAAAGTTCTTTAATAGAAAATATGTCACATTTAATAAGGAACAAATATTTTTAGCCATCTGTGTTGCTGCCATTAATTAGTAGTCAGTTCCTTGTGAACTTTAGTTTTATTACAAGAGTTAAAAGGAGTAACCTGTTGACTAGATGTTCACCTAAAGTTCATTCTGAAAGATAATTAAATGAGATTAAAATATAAATCTACAAAATATTGTTTGTAGTATAAAATTAGAGCCAGTCCTTAGTATAATTTTCTTTTCCTAAAGTTTAAAATTTTTAGTAGTAACTCTAAATTGAAAGTAACAAAGCTTTTACTGGTAGAAAAATACTTACATCATTATGGAACTTGACTTTATATATTACCTTTAAATGAGAAAACTCCATGTATTAAAATAGCAAGTGCTGAAAAAACATAATGCTGTTTTGTATTTTTTTAACTAAAAAGTAATATTTTAATGTTGTTCAAACTTTACTAAATTCCAGATGTCTGCATGTAATTTTATGCTTCACAAGGCTGGGAAATATATCTTACGATAATGGAATGGTGATTTATGAATATGTTCAAGAGGCATTTATCTATCTATCTATCTATCTATCTATATTGTATATATTGTGTGTGTGTGTATGTGTGTGTGAGAGAGAGAGAGAGAAAGAAAATAGAAATAATGGACCTTAGAATTTCAATGTGACTTAATTATATAGAAAATCTGAGTTAAATTTTATATCTCAATTCAATGAAAACATCAGCTTTTGTAACTTAGTCCATAGTAATGAAAGATTTTTAAAGAACATAATTTTCTGAATTTTGATTCTAAAACATATAAACTATTGATTTCCATAGCTGATAAAAAATATTTCTAAAATCTGTATAAATTAATTTGTGACGTTTCTTTTAAATCTCACAGCATGCAAATGCTCATGAAGAGAAATTAGATTGGGTTCAAATATTATCAAGTCACAATGAAGGAAACTAAAAAGCTGTAGTCAAGGTTTTAATAATCTTGAAGAAAGTCCCACTAAAAATAACCAGACACTGGTTGTGTAATTAAACTGAGAAATCTTACTGAATTAACCTTATTTTTTTCATATAATTCTGAGATACTTCATTTGTTTTGCTATATGTTAGTAGTGTTAACAGCAACAATGAAAAAAATCTTCTTAAGAGTTATTGGTATAATGTCATTGTCATTGACTCTAGCTTTGAAGTCAGTCCAATACCATAAATATATATTGACCATTAAACATATATAATGCATAATATTAATGCTTTCCCATTTAATGATTTTCTAAAACTTATGTTCTATGTTACCCTGAGACCTGTGGCCATAGTGATACAAGAAAATACGTTTAACAAAAGTTGAGTTTCCACTATGAAAATGAATTTCATTGGTAGGAGTAGTACCTACCACTGTATAGTTTACCAGTGTTTCCTCTCTTATATGGAAAATTAGTAACAAATCTACCAAGGCACAGGAAGTAACTGCTAAATTACTATCTGGACTCCACATTAGTGAGTCGAAATGAACTCAAAAAACCATTGACTGGAACTTTTCCTTAAATACTTCTTAAAAATCACAATGTATAATGAAAAATTAACAAAAGAAAACAGTTAATTTAAATTATGTATTGATAACAAACTCTACAGATATTAATTTTTTTTACATTTTAGAATCAATTATAGTCTTCAAAAAACTTTAAAGGGAAATTTACTTTTAAATCCAAAACTCTGATAAGTGAAATTTAATTTGTATTATTTGTAGATATATGTCTTTTTCATTAATTTATATGTAAAAAGGAATGATTTTACTTAGTTTTAGGATAATTATTAACATTCACTCTAGTCTTGAGGAAAATAATTTTTAAAAACAAACCACAAAATTGATTTATGCATATACTCTCTGGAAATTGAAGTCAGAGAAATTAAACAACAAGAGCTATATAATTTTTAATCTTATTTTCTGAGATGATGAGTTCTTTTAAAAGTGGTATCATAAGTAATAGAGAATAAAATAGAAAGTACAATAAAATATTTTATGGTTTCTTGTAGTTTAAGAAAAGACAAATCAGGGTTTCTTGAGTGATAATATTTGAACTTTATTTCCCCTCACTTAACTATGGCGAGAGTGGGCCCACCTTCCATTAGTGAAGGTCATTGAATTTATATAGAAGAGATGAAGCAATGGATAGATTTCAATTAGCTAACAGTGACATTGGCTATGGATGCTTCATAATCATCCTTTAATATTAAGCTGCCATCAGCACTTCAGAAAATATGGACTAGCATTATCAGAATTGGCTTGATGAAGACTACGCTAAAATTAAGCTATAGAGTTAAAATTATATTTAAAAAGTAGAAGTGCTCATAACTAAAAGTGCATGTAGTAAGGAGACAAATATCTATTACTGTAATATGGCATCAGAAAATAAGAATTTTAAATAATAATAATAGTAATAATCTATTGGGGAACTCTCCTAACACTCATAATAATTATTTGGAAAGCTTACAAATTTTTATGTAGGTCAAATTAACAAATAAAAAAACCAAAAAATATTATTACAGCTACAATACTTTTTATTTGTAAATTGAACATGTCATTAGTACAGTATCAAATTCCTCACCAACTTTACTGCCACTTATAGTAGTACAGAGAAGTTTAATCCTGTGAAGGATGGGAGTTTCTAAATCTGTCCATTGGCATGCACTTATTTAACATTAAATCAAGATGTAGGATTATTAGTTGTGAGGAAAAGGAGAACAACCATCATTTCAAATATCTACCAAAGGTCTACACTTAGCTGATTTTGTGATGAAGATATTGAATGACAAGTTGCCCAGTTGCTAAGAGGTTAATTAAATTGAGAAAGTACATCATGGTAAAAGCAGTACAACCCATGACCAAGTTTCACTGAAGTCAAGGAGCTTGGGTTCAAATCTCAGCTCTGTCACTAAGGAACTGCATGGTCTGTTTGTTTAGTTAACCTCTCTAGGCCAGAGTTTCCTGACCCATGAAACAAAAATAATAGCAACACCTATCTCATGAAGTTGTTAGGTGGATTAGTTAATACTTGTGAGACATCTAGTAAATTCATGACACACTTGTCTGAATAACTATGAAATCAAAATAGAAAGAGGTCTATTTCAGACAGGAAGGTGTGGACAGAACAATGTGTAATATGAGGATGAGCAGGAGATGAATAGAGGAAAATCCAAAACCATTTTATCTAACAAAGCATAATGAAGTAGGCTAGAAGCTACAGAGTTCCTAGGTATTGTCCCTTGACCTGACAGTGAGGAGCCAAAGCACTTTTTAATGAGTTGATATGTCTTTATATGATAAGTGAAAATGCTCTCTTGCCTTTCTTTTGCATAAATGTGGTCAAAGGGGGTTTGTGGGTTTTGCTTGCTAATTTGCTTAGGGCACCTTCTTTGGAAAAATAAGAAACCAACTGACATCCATCACCAGAGGGAACTGAGACTTTGAGACCACCTGCTACTTACTTTGACACATCAATGCCAACCTTTTGGAAAGTGTCTAAGCCACAGGGGGTAATGACCAGGTGTGTTGGCATATTTTGCCACTTCATTTCTGTGTTTGATCTGATTAAAGTGCAAGTAGGTTATTTTAGGAATTTTTAGTTTTTGCTAAATGCATTTCTAACATTATGTTTCACTAGTTATTCTTGGAGAAATGTTTTTAAAAATGCTTTCACTGGAGAACAAATTATGAGAAATTCCTTCTTTTGCTTCAACTGTTAAAGTTTTTTGCTTTCAAATAGTAACTTTCATTGTTTCTCTTTGTATTGATCTTTATTATCATATTTATCACATGTTATTCAATTGTTTGTCTCTGTCATTTAAAAACAAAATCCTTAAAGACAAGGGCCCCATTATTCTTTACATTGATTTTAGAATAACCCATACACGTGTCTTGGTTGGGGTTTATATTCCTCACAGAGGAAAAGAAAATTAATGGTTAGATCCACTTATAAAATTCTGTTTATTGAAGACTATTCCTCTGTTAACAGAAGTCTAATTCTATAATGAAATAATAACAATAAGAAGTTCTAATATTCTAATAGAATGTCTTTAACCTGAAAAAATGCTTATAATGCTTCGTTATCTCAAAATTAAAAACAACTATGTATTTAAAAATCAGAAGAACACCATGCTTTAGGAATATGAATCTTAATGGTTCTCTGTGAATTAAGATTAAAATTAAAATTTTTCTTGCTTTTCATGGAAGTTGACTCAATGTACAAATGTAATCAAACAGAACTCTGTCTTCCAAGTAGAACAAAGTTGATCAAGTAGATACTTACCCAATAACAAGGCCCAATATGAATCTCCATTACTCGTATATTATTTCTTAATGTTGAGCCCATTTTATTAAAAATGCAATCATAAAATGTTTGCATACTTCACTATAATTAATATGGACATTTTCATAAAATATCAAAAATAGTAACATTACTAAAATTTTCTTTTTCTAAATCTAATAGGCTGTAAGCAGGAAAACTTGATAAGGAGAAATGGCCTAAATCCATTGTCTGACACTCTTTTCTTATGAATAATTGCTCAGACTTCATTTGAAAGTATAGTTTGGAAATAACAGATCAGAGGAAGGGCAGGTGAGAACAGAACAGATCTCATTCAGTTGGTGTTTCTTTGTTGCAGCAGATATTTAAAGCATATTCTTTCTTTTTCTTGTAGGGCATATTATTCCTGTTGCGCAACAAATAATGCAGACCCTTGGAACCAGTCTAACATGCACAATCTTAATCATATTGTAATCTTCTCTGACATTCATTCCTAAGACAAGGTCATCTTAAGAACTTGATACAGTGAGATAAAAACATAATCACTGTGTTTTGGTAAAATCGGCAACAACTACTCATTTATAAATTATAATTTTTCCTCAATCTAGACTGCTTTTAACACAAACAAGATTTATGTAGATAAACACAGATTTACACTTTCCTATAGCACCCAGTGTAGCATGAATTCCTACTTCCTTAGAAATGATGCAACCAACTCTAAGATTAAGTAGCAAGCTCTTTCTAATACTCTTGCTGAGACAGTTCATGGACTCCATAGTAATTATCTTCACTTTGGTCAGAGTCATACCAACCTGGTCAGCTGCATATATTTATATTGAATGTCTGAAGAATATTGATATTGCTTTCCTAACAGTTCCTCATGATTAGGTATTTCTCATGTATAATAATCTTAACATGCATAGAAGTTTCTTTCTGTCAACTTCTTTTTTGCAATTACCTCCAAACCCAACATACCTGTATTCTTAAAAACTCCATTCCATTTTCCAGTAAGCACTAAACACTTTAAACATAATGTAGAGAACAACCTTCTAATATCTGCACTTAAAAACTTTCTCCTTTCATAATTTTCTCTATTTAAATAAATAGTAACTTCACATTCTGCTGGTGATTCGGGCCAAAACCTAAGGGAAATTCTTGACTCCTCTTTCCTCTCAAAACCACACTCAGTATTTGAGAGCATTAGTTGACATGGTATTACCAAATTGTAAAGAAGTGAACCAAGAGAATGGTAAAGATGAAAAGTAAATAGCCCTAATTAAAGCACTCTACAGAAGAAGCTCACTAAAAGATAACATTATTAGAAAATTTATCCTATTGAAATATATATGTATAAATTAAATTGAGATAAATTTGAATACCAAATTGTAAATGCAAGTAAAGGAAACAGTCACAATGCACAGAGTGTGATGATTGTACCTATAAATGAAGACTGTGGATTGAAGTTTCAAAAAGCAATACAGATCGGAATGAATGAAAATAAAATGATAGTCTAAGTATTTATGACAATAATCACGCAACAGGAATGCAGACATACACAGGATTTCTGCTCAGTGCACTCTGTGTATCTGTCCAGTGATGAGGAATTCCTTCTATGAAAACACATATGCATGTTATATATGACTATATTCCCCAAAATATATTTTTAAGATTTGTAAAAAAAGAACCACTGGCCTGAACTTGCATATGTACATTCTATTAATCTAAGTACTGTTTGAACTTACCTGCAACAAATTGAAAGATCAAATATTTTAGGGGTATTTTATGTATCATTAACAACAAATATGTGATAGAAAACAAAATATTTTGTAATTTCATATATTTTTATCCAGATACAATTGTTTTTGTACTAATTCTGACATACTTCTTGGTTTATTGTTTGATTATAAATATATTGTGATTTTGCAAATTTTATTTTGCTTTAAAACTAAATAGAAAACAATAAATTGACTATACTTGGGGAATTTCAAAGAGAAGGAAACTGGAATAAATTATAATCAAATATCAGAATTGGAAAGAAAAATAGAGTTTATTATCGGCATATATAATTGAGAATAAATTAATTCCTTTTTAATCAGACATTTGCAGACTGATTAATAAATTTGTGTTGTGGAGATGATACTTATTTGATGAAAATTTTAAAATAAGTTAATATTTTCATGAATAAAAACTCTTTAAAGGCATTTTTCTCCTCCTAACTGCTACTACCTCAGCTCACACAAAAACCAAGATCTCATAACTAATTATCACAGATTATGTGTAAAACCTGTTCAAGATGCAGAACAATCTTTATTCAGATAAATTACAATATGGCTCAATGTTAACTTTTATTATTGATCTGTAGCGAATTTTATACTGTTAAGAATGTGTTGTAGCAAATTTTATTTATATCTAGATGAATATTTTCATATTTCTTTGGTTAAATAAATGCAAACAGCTTAACAGTTTTATTGAGATTATTAATCTCATCTACTTGTGTCTTCTTTTTCAAGTAAAACTTTGAGAGAGAAATCTTACTTATCATTCTTAAAATAATGTTAAAATACTGATTCCTATAAATATATTCTGCATAATAAGCAAGAGAATGCACAAATGAGTTCAAATTTTCTCTTGCTAGAAATACAGAGTGGATGGTACAGGTCTTCCTTCTTTAGAATATTTACAGAGAGAACAATTTGAAATCCTATAAAGATGTATATAAGGGATGAGTAAGAAGGGAGTAAAATTTTAATGAACTGGGTAAGAAATGAATTCTGTATTCAGTTCCTTAATTCCACCACAAACATGTGAAGTCAATATTTTGGGGGTGGAGGGGCTACATCATTTTTCCTAGTTGTTCATCATAAGGAATTCAACATGTATCACTGTAACTTTTCAGAGAGGCATTAGGATGCATGTAAGATTTATTTTTCATTCAGTGTCTAGTTTCAAGGCAACCACAACTAAAATATATTTGTTTTTTTCTAGAAACTAATATTTGTAATAACTCTAAGGGAATATTTTGGGAATATTCTGTTTTTACACTTTATATGCTTTTTCAAAAAATGTACAAGTTGTCAAGAAAAATGTCTATACTTCTGAAGGTTGAAACTTTTTAATCAGGAAACATTTTATCCAAAGAGATTGCATGTAAAATACTAGAAAATTATTTTTAGAACTTTCAAAAAGATGTATTTAACAAATACTTTGTGATTAAAATATCCATCAAATAGCTCAATTAAAATAATTAGTTGATTTAATCAATAGATTCACAAACTAAGCAAAGTTCTTAGCAATAGTATCATCCAATGAAATACATTTATTTAAATATTTGATTAGTGTTTAACACAGTTCATTATGTGCTTTAGCAATATTGGAATAATGTGGTTAATAGTCCTAGAAAATAGCCTTGGGACATAGTATACTATATTAAAGTCTCAGTGCTCTTGGAGATAAACTTAGGGTATTGTACTCTAAATTGGAAGCTTAAGGAAAATTAATGAGGGAGTTAGAAATATGAAGAGGAGAATACATAAATAAGAGACTCTGTAAATAAAAAATCATCCCCTGGGTGAGCTCTGGATTAATTTCTGGTCTTTCTGGAACTCACTGTATAATTAAAGTATCTTTGTGTGATGTAGAAATGTGTTGATACACATATTTAATCTATTTCAATGCAGTTTAAAATTAATGAAAAATATTTTTTCTCAATAATTTAGCAATAACAATTTTGTTTTTGTGAAGATGACATCAAGTCATTTGGCTTTTCAATATACCTTGCCTACATTTCACATGTCTCTTTTGGTGATTCAAATGATCCTATTTTAATTTTCATTGGTGAAATATGATTAATTCATTTCTCTTTGTGTTCTTTGTGCCCAGGATAGTTTGTATACGTACACAGGATACCTGTAATTGTATTTTGAGTAAACGTGTATTAAATAAGCAAATTTAAGACTTCTTAGGTCAGGTTGATGTGGTTATCTGAAATAGGTTTCATTATCTTTCAGTAACAAAATATATGAATAGCTTAGTATTATACTAAGAACTTTTTTCATTCCCTATTGCTGCAGACCCCAAGAGACAACCTTGTTCACATCCAATTATAATTATATAACTTGGAAGGGGAGGAAGGTGTACAAACAAAGAAATAAAAAATAAAAAAAAGAGAAAAGAAAAAGAAAACTATAGACCCAAAACACATTGCCTCTCAACCCAGTACTACTGAACATTTTAGTTAATTAAAGCAACTATCATTATTATATTTACTTCTAAGGACAAAATACATGCTAGGAATCCATATTCAAAAACTATGTAGAAAATACAAGCATCTGTGTAATATGTATCATATGGTACAAGGTGAATGCTAATCAGTAAAGTCACCACCTAAAAGTAGTTTCAATTATAAGTTTGTGTAGGCCTCTTGTCTAGATATCTTTCCTTATTTAGTTGCTATACATACTTGTGTTAAGCATGTTTGTACTGTTTTATTTTTCCTTTGAAAAACTTCATATGACAATTTTTAAAAATTAAATAGCACCGAACAATGTAATTTCTAAAGAGATCAGGTGCTCTTAGCTCTACTCTTTCACATTTTCTCTTATACTCATTTTATATGGACCATTGTAAGTACTTTACATCATTTTTAAGGCATTTACACCTCTTCATATTGTTAAATGACTTGCATATTCTACTCTCTTCTGATTCACTAGTTTTATACATTACATATTGACTTCCTATTATGGAATATTAGTACATGAAAATAGTGGGTTATCCAATGTTAAAAGTACATTCCTGCAATTACATTTGAGCAAGTAAAACCACATAAACACATAAACATTATGTTTTATTTTAAATTTTAAAACATTTTATTTTTAAAATAGAGACAAGATGCAAAGATAGTACAGAAAGGTTCCTTGTATACTTCCCTCAGTTTTCCCCAAAGTTCATATCTTATGTGCCCTGTAGTATTAAAACCAGAAAAAAATGACACTGAAAGGATGTATGTATGGTTTTGCATGTCATTTGACCAGAATGCACGGGTTCTGTAATCACCATTATAATTAACATACAGAACTTTTTCATTACCATGGAGAGTTCTCTTAAATGTCACACCAACTCCTTTAGACATTTAACTTCCAGCCACTACTAATTTTTCTTGCATTTCTATGATTATACAGTTTTGAAAATGTTATAAAAATGAAAACATACTATACATGAACTTGGAGATGGACTTTTTTTTTCCCCTTCAGGACTGTTTCAGCTATCATTTCTATCAGTTTATTCCTTTTTTATTGAGTAGCATTCCATGTATTGATGAGCCACTGTTTGTTGAATTATTAATTTATTGAGGGATATTTTGGTTGTTTCAAGATAAGGGTTATTATAAATCATATTTGTATAGGCAATTATGTACTTACTTTTGTGTGGAAATGAGTCCTAAGCTTGATCCAGAAGTGCAATATTAGACATTACTTGTGATTATCCTTTTAGTTTAAGAATCTACCTAATTATTTTTTCAAAATGGGCATACTTTTTTAAATACCACAACATGTGAGATATCCAGTGTTCCCACTCTCTTGGCCACATTTGTTATTGTCACTATTGGTAGATTTTACTTCTTCTATTGGATGTGTTATCCATCATGATTTTAATCTGTATTTCTCGTTATCCTGAACATACTTTTTACGTATTCATTTGCTACCATTAATTCCTCTTCTGTGAACTCTCCATTCTTGTCCTTCCACCATTTTCTAATGTCTTTTTTTCCCCTCTGTTAAGTTTTGAGTGTCATTAGTATAATTTACATATGACTCCTTTGTTGGATTACTAATTTGCAAATATTTTCTCATAGTTTGCAACTTGTCTTTAATCCTCTTAGTGAAATATTTCAAAAGTTTTCATTGTAATGATGACCAATTTATCGATTTGTCTTTACATGGTATCATGACAGAGATTTTTACCTTATTATTTTCTTCTAAAAGTTTTAAACTTTTACATTTAAATATTTTGGTGGGGGAGTAGGTACCAGAGATTGAACTCGGGGGTGCTCAACTACTGAGTCATATCCCCAAACTTATTTTTCATTTCATTTAGAGACAGGGTCTCACCGAGTTGCTTAGGGCCTTTCAGTTGCTGAGACTGGCTTTGAACTCTCAATCCTCCTGTTTCAACCTCCCAAACCACTGGGATTACAGGCATGCACCACCACACCTGGCTACATTTAAATCTTTATTCCATTTGGACTCAATTTGAGGGTAGGAAATTTGTATTGAGGTTTATATTTAGCCTGTAGATATCCAATTGTTCTAGCTCTATGTTTTGAAAATTTTCTCCATTTACACTGCTGTCAAAAAAATAGTTGATCATATTTGTGAGGATCTATTTCTGTGTTTTCTTTAATGTCTATGTTCTATCCCTCCCTCAATGCTACCCAGTACCTTTATCTTGTGTTTGAAGCCAGGTGTAGTGATCTCTCCTACTGTATATATTTTTTTCAGAATTATTTTAGCTATTTTAAGCTTGTATATTTCCATATAAATTTTATAATACTCTTTCTAGGAATAATCATAATTTTTAGTATTAATTGCCTTAAACCTGTAGACTAATTTGGAATGAAATGACACCTTACCTATATTTACATCCCAATAGAAAAATAGTGATGTTTCTTATCAATTTAGTATTTCGATTTCTTTTGTTAGTGTATTTTAGTTTTCAGCATACAAGGGATATGATAGGTTTACACCTAAGAAGTTCATTTTCTATTGACTGGTTTAAACATTATTGTATTTCAAATTTTGGTTTCCTCGTGAATTGTTAGTATTTAGAAAAGCAATCAATTCTTGTATGCTGATTTTGTATCTTGCAACCTTGTTCTGATCTCACGAATTCATTTTGTTGGTGTTTCATTTGTTTGATTTTGTTTGGTTTGCTTGTCAGAATTTTTTTAATACAAAATACCATGTCATCTACAATAAAAAGCAATTTTCAGTTATATCCTTCCAAACTTTGTTATGCCCCATATTTCCATTTCTTTTCTCTCTTATTGTGCTTTGATATTGACCAATCATAGGTTGAAGAAGACTGATGGGGCAGATATCTTTCCTAATCTTACAGATAAATCATTTAATCATTCAGATTTTTACTATTAAGTATGATCAGAGCTGTAAATGTTTTGTAGATTTTTAAGTGAAATTTCTAATGTGTCTATTTCTAATTTTTTGATGATTTTAATCATAAATTCATGTTGAGGTTATTGATATTTTATGTTAATTGATTTTATCATGTGATTTTTATTTTAGAAATAACATTATGAAATACATTACACTAAATTATGAAATGCATTGACTTTAATCTACCTTTCATTCCTTATACTGTATCTAAATGGGATACGTGTGGTTTCTTTACAATGATTTGTTAAGGATGTTTGTATATATTTCATGACAGATGTTAATCTACAGTTTTCCATTTTTTAATTATTTCATAAAATCAGTCAGGAAGTATTTTCTCCTTTGTTTTCTGAAAAAGAGAAAAATAGTATTATTCCTTAAATGTTTAATGGAAGTCTTGAGAGAAACCACTTGAACTTGGAGATTTCTTTTTATTAGTTTTGGAAGTATTTGTGTCATAGTCTTCATTTAAGTATTATATTCCCTAAACATTCTTATCCTTATATCAAATTAATGCTAATAATGAACTACTACCACAATGGAAAAAAATTAAACTTCAGAGGTTGATGAGATAGCTCATAGTGTGTGTGATGATCATCAATCATCAATGTATTTTTCTGACAACATTATTCCAACCTCATCTTCCAGTATAAATATTGTCTTTCATTAGAACATGAAATTAATTTATTTTAAAAAAAACTGTACTTTAAAGCAGTTTTTGGTATACAGGACAGTTAGAAAATAGAAAGAGTCTGTGTGTCTTCTTCCCTACTCCTCACACTCACCTATTACTAACATCTTGCATTAGTGTGTTAAATGTGTTACAACTTATGAGCCACTATGCATATGAGTTAATGTCTCTTATGCTGTAGTCTACATAGATATCACTCATTATGCTATATAGGACTACTGGTTTTGACACTTGCATAATATCATATATTATTGTAGTATCCTATCATACAATCTCACTTTCCATAAGTTTCCCCTTATGTTTTCACCCCATCCTTCTTCTATCTGATTCCCTGGAAACTACTGATCTTACATTATTTCTTTTATTGATTTAATCCTTATAAGAACTGTACAAAATTATTATTGTTCTTATTATTCTGTCCATTATCCCCATGTAGGAGATGAGGAAACTGACTAAAATTTATGCACCTAGTAAGTAGTAAATCCAGGGTTTTAAAAAAGGAAATCTGCATAAACACTAAATTTAATCATGTTATACATATATACCCTATGTATATCTGAAGTGACAAACAAGAAATCGTTCTGAAAAATTTAATAAGATATTTTATTATTTCTTGATTTTAACAATGAAAGTTCAAAAAAATGAAATAATGGAGTATTTATAACATAAACAAAAAATCGACACCTATGTAATTTTAGTATATATATAGGTATATACAGACCAAACTCCTAGACTTAGTGCAAGACTGAGACCTAGTCACAAAAATCACAGAAAGCTTCCCTCCCTCCTATCTACAGCTCATATAAACAGTGGTAGGTGTCAGAGGGTGACTTTTCACATAGTGTCCTTGTTTCTATTATCCCCTGTTGTCTTTTATTTCCTAGAGATTTCTTTTCAGTAGTGATGAGCCCTGCCTTTCTAGCTGTACTCCACTCCAGTTTCTGTTTCACACACCAGTTCCTCAGATGGTGCCACAAGACGTTACCATGGTTTTGGTTCCTTAACGACTCTTTGCTCTAACCTAATAGAATTGTTTGAATTGCTGGTGTCACAAGGGTTAATATTTTGACTGTGGTAAATCATCTGTTGAATGTTACTAAAATAAGCTGTCATTCATTACAGCAGATTTGGATTACATTATTTTTAAAATTAAAATATTTTTCTTCAGCTAGCTCAAATTAATCTTCTCAAGAAAAATTCATGCATATTCTCTGTCATCTCAAATTTAAGAAGATGCCTCTATTCCAGTTACTTTTCTACATGTCTGCCTACCTCCACTCCAGACTGAAATACTTTTTGTAAAACTTTTTATAACCTTTTACCCCATCTTATTTTGGATCGATTGGGAAAAAATTTGGACTATTTGATGTGATTTTCCAATCCTGGTTCCCCATATATCAGTCTCATAACTAACATGATCCATGAAATTTAAATTTCTTCATTTTGTATAATAAATATAGTTTGTCTTTTCTTCATATTCCTCTTACTTAAGATTTTCAACTTGATTCCAGAACAATGTTATAATACAGGAAGCAACAAGCTATTCAAACCCAGTGATGTTTGTATGGGAAGGAAACATGAATTTTGTTAGTAAGAAAATGCCAAAGTATACCTGATTAAAATTCAACAGATTGTCAGTTCTTGACCTGGATTGATTTTAAGATATGATAGAAAGACAAATATAAAAACAGTGCAAACAACACATAAATACGTACATAAACAAAAATTCCAGAAAAATTCAGTCATTTATTTTTTAATTAATTAACAATGAGTAAATGAAATCTATAGTCTTATTGTATAATGTGGTCAATAACATTTTTTACTTGTTTCCACTTAATTTCTGTTGAGTTTATTTTAGACAGACTGGATCCTCTTATTCCATCTTGAACTTTTTTAACTTCATAAGTAAAACCACAGAAATATTTAGCACATATTATATACAATAAATACAACATGCAGTAGTCTCAGCAGCTCAGAATATTAAACAATTTGAATGAAATGACAATATATGTATTACTGACTAAAATTTACCTGCCAAAAAAAAAAAAAGAAAATGACACTTCAAATTTCAAGACCAATTGCTGTTCATAAACCATTTTTGTGAATATTGGAGCTCACTGAAATATAAATATGAAATCGTGATTAAGAATTGAACAGTAATTCACTCTGTAGAAATAAATTAGAGTTCCTACTCTATCACATAAAATGAAAAAAAAATGAGGACTTGAGGAAAATGATGGAGTAAGCAAGGGCCAAATGACATTGGGATATATATATATATTTTCTCTAATTCTACTTCCAGCTTCATGGAGATGATCTGGGGAAAGAAGATTGTGCAATAAAGGAACTCCTTGAATACAAATGGAGTTTGAAATTGAGTGCTTGTCCATTTCTCTATAAATATTCTCTACTGCAGGAAACTAGTTGCCTCAGGCAATGAAAATGAAGACTAAAATGTGGCCCTGGGGAACTGCCTGGAGCTCTCTTCACTCCATAAATGAAGACTTTGCAGAAACAAGGAATTTTCTGCTCCCTAGGACAAACAAGAGGGACCTAAATGGCTTCCTTCTAGCCATATCCAAAACCCTTTATGGTGAATCTAGGAATGTAGGTCCTACTGCTTATCAAGGCTGTTTGTTTGTGAAAGTAAACCTGATTATTTTCAGACAGTTATAGAGGAAATAATATGAATCACATGCAAACTTTCCAATAAATAATAAGTGGGGTAACCATTAAAAATTTGTTTAATGTATTCATTATAACTTCAATAATATAAGGGGGTAAGGATATTGAAAATAAGGAAAATTACAGACACTAATCTCTGACAAAGTAGATTTAAAACTTCTAAAGAAAATATTAACAAATCAGAATTGTCTGTTGATTTTTCGGTCCATCTGCCTAGCTAAGGAAATGTATCTCATTTAGGGGGCTCAGTGATAGGGTCCTCACCTAGCACATATGAGGCACTGGGTTCAACCCTCAGCATGACAAAAAATAAATAAATAAAATAAAGGTATTACATCCATCTACAACTAAAAAAAATAATTTTTAAAAGGACTAGAAAGGACAAAAAATAAATGGTATTCTCTTAAATGTTTTTAAGTAAATGCAGGAATATCATCCAATGTAGCTCAGTTCACATTTTAAAATGTTTACATCACTGGGAAGATGTATTTTAATATCACAGAAAGCATTTGTTTGAAATGCAAAATTAAAAACCAAAAATAATAAGAGCAAATGTATACTCAGTAATAAATGACTGAAGTATTGAAATTATTCCTTCTGAGATATGAACTGGAACAGAGATGCTCCATTAAAAAAAAAGAAGAAATTCATTCATGACTCTCCTAGAGGTATTATCAATGAAATAAAACAAGAAAAAAAAATAACAACTTGCTATTCATTAATGAAAACTATTTGTAAAAACATCTCTGAGGAAATAAGATTTACATTCTTCCTACAATAATTAATTTAGCAAGCAATTTGATCAGAGATTTATGTATACACTAATCTATCTGTATTATTTGGCTAGGTATTTGTCAGGATATGCTTACATTTCCATATATGTATATAACATTTAGGAGTAAACTCAATATTATCCCAATGAGGTTACAAGGAAAATTTCAAAAAAAAAAAAGCTAAAAATATGATTGATGTGCAAAACCTCTAAATAGAAAAAAAACAAAACATCATTATCTCTTATTGAAAGTAGAATTAAATAAATAGAGAGATAGCATGTTAATGGATCAGAAAACTCAACATTATGGAGTATAACTTTCTTTTTTTTTTTGATTTTTTTTATTGTAAACAAATGGGATACGTGTTGTTTCTCTATTTGTACATAGAGTAAAGGCATACCATTTGTGCAATCATAAATTTACATAGGGTAATGTTGGTTGATTCATTCTGTTATTTTTCCCTTCCCCCCACCCCTCCCATCCCTCTTTTCCTTCTATACAGTCCTTCCTTCCCCCATTCTTGCCCCCCTCCCTAACCCTCACTCTAACCCTAAAACTAACCCCTCCCATGCCCCATTATGTACCATCATCCACTTATCAGCGAGATCATTCTTCCTTTGGTTTTTTGAGATTGGCTTATCTCACTTAGCCTGATATTCTCCAATTTCATCCATTTGCCTGCAAATGCCATAATTTTATCATTCTTTATGGCTGAGTAATATTCCATTGTATATATATGCCACAGTTTATCCATTCATCAACTGAAGGGCATCTAGGTTGGTTCCACAATCTGACTATGGTGAATTGAGCAGCAATGAACATTGATGTGGCTGTATCTCTGTAGTATGCTGATTTTAAGTCCTTTGGGTATAGGCCAAGGAGTGGGATAACTGGGTCAAATGGTAGTTCCATTCCAAGTTTTCTAAGGAATCTCCATACTGCTTTCCAGAGTGACTGCACTAATTTGCAACCCCACCAGCAATGTATGAGTGTACCTTTTTCCCCACATCCTCGCCAACACCTGTTGTTGCTTGTATTCTTGATAATCGCCATTCTAATTGGGGTGAGATGGAATCTTAGGGTGGTTTTGATTTGCATTTCTCTTATTACTAGAAATGTTGAACATTTTTCCATATGTTTGTTGATTGCTTGTAGGTCTTCTTCTGTGAAGTGTCTGTTCATTTCCTTACACCATTTGTCGATTGGGTTATTTGTAGTCTTGGTGTTGAGTTTTTTGAGTTCTTTATAGATTCTGGAGAAGAGTGCTCTATCTGAAGTATGATTGGCAAAGATTTTCTCCCACTCTGTAGGCTCTCTCTTCGCACTGTTGATAGTTTCCTTTGCTGAGAGAAAGCTATTTAGTTTGAATCTATCCCAGTTATTGATTCTTGCTTTTATTTCTTGTGCTATGGGAGTCCTGTTAAGGAAGTCTGATCCTACGCCAACAAGTTGAAGATTTGGACCTACTTTTTCTTCTATAAGATGCAGGGTCTCTGGTCTGATTCTGAGGTCCTTAATCCATTTTGAGTTTAGTTTCGTGCACGGTGAGAGATATGGGTTTAGTTTGATTCTGTTGCATATGGATTTCCAATTTTCCCAGCACCATTTGTTGAAGAGGCTATCTTTTCTCCATTACATATTTTTGGCCCCTTTGTCTAGTATGAGAAAATTATATTTATTTGGGTTTGAGTCCGTGTCCTCTATTCTGTACCATTGATCTACCTGTCTATTTTGGTACCAATACCATGCCGTTTTTGTTACTATTGCTTTGTAGTATAGTTGAAGTTCTGGTATTGCAATACCCCCTGCTTCATTTTTCCTGCGAAGGATTGCATTAGCAATTCTGGGTTTCTTATTTTTCCAAATGAATTTCATGATTGCTTGTTCTATTACTGTAAGGTACGTCGTTGGATTTTAATTGGAATTGCATTGAATCTGTATAGCACTTTTGGTAGTATGGCCATTTTGACAATATTAATTCTGCCTATCCAGGAACATGGGAGATCTTTCCATCTTCTAAGGTTTTCTTGAATTTCTTTCTTTAGTGTTCTGTAGTTCTCATTGTAGAGGTCTTTCACCTCTTTTGTGAGATTGATTCCCAAGTATTTTATTTTTTTCGAGGCTATTGTGAATGGGGTAGATTTCCTAACTTCTCTTTCTGAAGATTCATCACTTATGTATAAAAATGCATTAGATTTATGAGCATTGATCTTATATCCTGCTACTTTACTAAATTCACTTATGAGTTCTAAGAGTTTTCTGGTGGAATTTCCTGGTTCCTCTAAGTATATAATCATATCATCAACAAATAGGGATAGTTTGAGTTCTTCTTTTCCAATTCATATCCTTTAATTTCTTTGGTCTGTCTAATTGCTATGGCTAGAGTTTCAAGGATGATATTGAATAGGAGTGGTGAGAGAGGGCATCCCTGCCTTGTTCCAGATTTTAGGGGGAATGCTTTCAGTTTTTCACCATTTAGAATGATATTAGCCATGGGCTTAGCGTAGATGGCCTTTACAATGTTAAGGAACGTTCCCACTATCCCTATTTTTTCTAGTGTTTTGAGCAAGAAGGGATGCTGTATTTTATCAAATGCTTTTTCTGCATCTATTGAAATAATCATGTGATTCTTAACTTTAAGTCTGTTGATATGGTGAATTACATTTATTGATTTCCTGATGTTGAACCAACCTTGCATCCCTGGGATGAAACCCACTTGATCATGGTGCACTATCTTTTTAATACGTTTTTGTATGCGATTTGCTAAAATTTTGTTGAGAATTTTTGCGTCGATGTTTATTAAGGATATTGGTCTAAAGTTTTCTTTCCTCAATGTGTGTCTGTCTAGTTTAGGTATCAGGGTGTTATTGGCTTCAAAGAATGAGTTTGGGAGAGTTCCCTCCTCTTCTATTTCATGGAATACTTTGAAAAGTATTAGAATGAGCTCTTCTTTAAAGGTTTTGTAGAACTCGGCTGAGAAACCATCAGGTCCTGGACTTTTCTTTGTTGGTAGGCTTTTGATGACTTCTTCTATTTCATTACTTGAAATTGGTCTATTTAAATTGTGTATGTCCTCGTCGTTTAGTTTAGGCAATTCTTATATCTCTAGAAACTTGTTGATATCTTCGAAATTTTCTATTTTGTTGGAGTATAGATTTTCAAAAGAGCTTCTAATTATGTTTTGTATTTCAATCGTGTCTGTTCCGATATTTCCTTGTTCATTCCGAATTTTGGTGATTTGGGTTTTCTCTCGTCTTCTCTTTGTTAGTGTGGCTAAAGGTTTATCAATTTTGTTTATTTTTTCAAAGAACCAACTATTTATTTTGTCAATTCTTTGTATTGTTTCTTTTGTTTCAATTTCATCGATTTCAGCTCTGAGTTTAACTACTTCCTGTCTTCTACTACTTTTGGTGTTGGTCTGTTCTTCTTTTTCTAGGGCTTTGAGCTGTATTGTTAGGTCGTTTATTTGTTGAGTTTTACTTCTTTTTGTGAATGCCCTCCATGAAATAAATTTTCCTCTAAGTACTGCTTTCATAGTGTCCCAGAGATTTTGATATGATGTTTCTTTGTTCTCATTTACCTCTAAGAATTTTTTAATTTCCTTCGTAATATCTTCTATTTTCCATTCATCATATAATAGCATATTGTTTAATCTCCAGGTGTTGGAGTAATTTCTGTTTTTTACCCTTTCATTTATTTCTAATTTCAATCCATTATGATCTGATAAAATACAAGGAAGTGTCTCTATCTTCTTGTATTTGCTAACATTAGCTTTGTGGCATAATATATGGTCTATTTTAGAGAAGGATCCATGTGCTGCTGAGAAGAAAGTGTATTCACTCTTCGTTGGATGGTATATTCTATAAAGGTCTGTTAAGTCTAAATTATTGATTGTGTTATTGAGATCTATGGTTTCTTTGTTCAATTTTTGTTTGGAAGATCTGTCCAGTGGTGAGAAAGTCGTGTTAAAATCACCTAGTATTATTGTATTATGGACTATTTGATTTCTGAGATTGAGAAGGATTTGTTTGACATACATGGGTGAGCCACTGTTTGGGGCATAGATATTTATGATTGTTATGTCTTGCTGATTTATGGTTCCCTTATGCAGTATGAAATATCCTTCTTTTTCCCTTCTGACTAACTTTGGCTTGAAGTCTACATTATCTGAAATGAGAATGGATACCCCAACTTTTTTGCTGGGTCCATGTGCATAGTATGTTTTTTCCCATCCTTTCACCTTTAGTCTATGGGTATCTCTTTCTATGAGATGAGTCTCTTGCAGGCAACATATTGTTGGATCTTTTTTTTATCCAATCTGCCAGTCTATGTCTTTTGATTGATGAATTCAGTCCATTAACATTCAGGGTTATTATTGAGATATGATTTGTATTTCCGGTCATTTGACTCATTTTATTCATTTATTTGTTTATTTTTGACACGACTTGGTTCCTCTTTATTTGAGAGTTCCTTTAGGATAGCTCCTCCCTTTGCTGATTTGCTTCTTTGTTTTTCATCTCTTCTTCATGGAATATTTTGCTGAGAATGTTCTGTAATGCTGGCTTTCTTTTTGTATATTCTCTTAGCTTTTGTTTATCATGGAAGGATTTTATTTCATCGTCAAATCTGAAGGTAAGTTTTGCTGGGTATAAGATTCTTGGTTGACATCCATTTTCTTTTAGGGCTTGAAAAATGTTATTCCAGGTCCTTCTGGCTTTTAGGTTCTGGATTGAAAAATTTGCTGATATCCGTATTGGTTTCCCCCTGAATGTAATTTGCTTCTTTCCTCTCACAGCCTGTAAGATTCTGTCTTTATTTTGTATGTTAGGTATTTTCATTATAATGTGCCTTGGTGTGGGTCTGTTGTAATTTTGTGTATTTGGAGTCCTATAAGCCTCTTGAACTTGATTTTCCATTTCGTTCTTCAGATTTGGGAAATTTTCTGAAATTATCTCATTGAATAGGTTGTTCATTCCTTTGGTTTGTTTCTCTAAGCCTTCCTCAATCCCAATAATTCTCAAATTTGGCCTTTTCATGATATCCCATAGTTCTTGGAGATTCTGTTCATGATTTCTTACCATCTTCTCTGTTTGTTCAACTTTGTTTTTGAGGTTAAATATTTTGTCTTCAATATCTGAGGTTCTGTCTTCCAGGTGTTCTATCCTATTGGTTGTGCTTTCTATGGAGTTCTTAATTTGGTTTATTGTTTCCTTCATTTCAAGGATTTCTGTTTGGTTTTTTTCAATATCTCTAACTCTTTATTGAAATGGTCTTTTGCTTCCTGTATTTGCTCTTTTAACTGTTGATTGGGGCGTTCATTCAATGCCTGCATTTGCTCTTTCATTTCATCGTTTGTTTCCCATATTTTGTTAATTATGTACATTCTGAACTCCCTTTCTGACATTTCTTCTGCCATGCTGTCATTGGATTTTATTGATGTAACATCCAGATTTGTTTGAGGCATTTTCTTCCCTTGTTTTCTCATGTTGTTCAGGTATCAGTGGGCTGCTGAGATGTTGCAGATTTCCTCTACTGACTTACAATGTCCCTGAAGATTGCTAGTGTATCCCCTCTTATCCTTCAGTAGCCTGAAGTCTTAGAGGAAGCTGATACTGCGGTGCTCCCCAAGGAAGCTGCCTCTCTAGGGGTGGTGGTCTTCAGGTGGGGTATATTCCCTGCTAGTGAGCAGAGGTGCCTCTACTTGTTGATCAATGGTCATCCAAAGGGGAACTAGGCTGCGGGCTGAGGCAAGGCCTGTTTGGGCCTGTGTCTCTGGTTTTACCGTCCTTGTTGGAAAACCTCACCCGGTGGGGAAGACTCGCCCGATGGAGAGGTCTTGCTGGTCAGTTCCCCTCCTAGAGGTTCCCCTCATTCCACAACTACGACCTGGGCAGGGCAGCCTTCCCAGGCAACGTTCCCAGGAGCCTGGACCTACTTCCTGGGCCTGGGAGCCCTGCCCTTCACGGACGAGTCTCTTTAGGTAGCCCCTCCTCAGAGAAGCTGCCCGCAGTCCTGGAACCTTCACTCCGCCCCTCAGCTTATCTCTGTGTAGCTCTTTCAACAATAGGCGCCTAGGTCCCCGGACCAGACCGTGCTTTGCACCTAATCACCTGGCTATGCGACCCCTCCTCTGAGCAGCCACCTGGAGCCTCGTACATATGTTCCAAGCCCCAGTGACCCGCCGCCCAGCTCTTCCTCTGACAGCCGCTGGAGCCCCGGCAGTTTGCTCCGAAACCAAGCGTTGTGCTGCGCGGCCTCTTCTGCAAAGTTCTCCACTGTCCATGTTTACCGCTCCAGCGGGGGGAGGGGTATCTCTCCGGGCAACTCTACTTCACAAAGTTCCCTGCGTTCCAGGGCTACGGCCCCATCCGGGACACCTCCCCAACGGGAGAGACTCACTCGGCGGCTTTGAGTTGGTCCCAAGTCACTCACTGTCTCCTCTTTTGAATCCTGAGTCCTGGAGCAACATGAAATGCAGTCACCCTCTAATCCGCCATCTTGAAACCCCCCGTATAACTTTCTTAATGTATAGAGTCTAATGATTAAAACCAAATTGATATTTTTTTGAGAAAAAAATTAGCAAGTTAATTCCTAAATTATGTATGGAACTTCGGTAATGTAGGAAATCACTTGATAATCTTGATTTTTACAAAGAACAAAAAAAATGATACACTGCACTATATAGATTTATTAAAAAGTTATAAGAAATTACTTTAATTGAGATATATGTAAAGGAAATTGAACAGGCTCATGGAACACAATAGTGTCCAGAGACAGACTCACAGATATTCCATCACTGAATTTATGAATTGATGGCTTCTGTGCTATGAGTCAATGGACTTTATAATAAAGATTCCAGAGAAAATATTATATCCCTATGGGAAACTTGCCTTTATTTTGTAACATGCAACAATCAATTCCAGATGAAGTGTAGAAACAAATTTCAAATGTAAAATACAATATCTTCTAGATGAAAACATAAAACAGTATCTTCATCTTTGGCCAGCAAAAGATTTTGTTGATAGGTCACAAAAAATATTAACTATAAAAAAGCTGAAAGCTGGTGTTCTAGTAATCTGCTGAAATCAAATATCTCCCCTCAAATATTTTTGGTCTGTAGTCATGGAGTCAAGTCAAGCTGTCTGCCCAGTTTTGCCAGATGAAACAAAGAAACTTGTCCTGGTGTTTACCAAGGGAGTTTTGGACTTGAAGAAGTACATCATCATTTCTACTACCCTTATCTGAGCCAAGCGTTAAACCCATGTATCTTCACATCCCCAAAATAAGACTGAAGCTTTCCAAGTTGAGTTGTAAATTATCTCTATCTTACACAGTTCACCATCTGATACTTGGTTCAGTTCTTTAAATTACAAATTGCTCCCTGTAATTTCTTCTCTTGAATTTTTTGCACCATTTATAGAACATTAAAAAGCAAATGAATGACTGCCAGAATGTTTGTGTCATTACATTTCTTGTTTGCTGTATTTTAAGACACCTTTGCAGTTGACTGAATATTCCAGCACAAACTTTTTCATATTTTTGCACAATATGAGCAATTCTTTTAGTTCCTTTTATCTCTGAAATTTGAACTTTATAAAAGGGATCATTAGATGATATTCCCTTAACTTATGACAGTAACCTGATGGGAGGTTCCCCTTGAGAAGCTGATTGCATAATAAAAAGCTTGCACTTGGTTCATGGATAAATGAACTTGATGTATCAGTGTAAGCTGAAAATGGACAGCTTCTGCATTGCAGTCTCTTCAGGTGTTTCCCCAAAAGATCCTGTGTTAAGGGAAAATTGCCCCAGTTGGCAGACTCAAGTAGTAACCCTGATGATCTCCTTTAGAAGAAGGAGAAGTACTTAAGGATAAAAATACAGTACAATTTTGGGAAGCACCAAATGGCGTGGCCTACCATGGTGAGTTTTAGATAAAAATAGATTTGAAGATTAGTAAAAAAGATGTTCAGGATAAACTCATTAGATTGTTGGCACATAGTAAAGAATGGTATTTTCCTCTTTTTCTCTTTATGGCTAATTCTTGTACTATGGAGAAAAAACTTGTGCTGTTTTAAATCATATAGTTTTTAATGATCTATTGTGACAACCACAGGAAATTAATACACACTCTGTTTTGCGATGAAAGGATAAAATAATACTCTAGACTTCAAATAAATATGAAGAGATGTATTTATAGTATGATTGATCAAACCATTTTTATTTCTAAAGGCATTATTAAAGTTAATATAACCTAGTAAAACTTACTCTTTCCAAAAAATTACTGTAAAAAGGTTGACTTCATCTGATCAGAAATAATAAAATACATGTCAAACACAAGAAAAAGAGAACATCTATTGCAACTTCAGTTGCCAATGAATGTTGTTGAAATATAATTTGTATATATTTTCACCATGAAAATGAGTTTTTATAGAACTTTCTAGAGTATTAAATAAGTCCATGATTCATTTTCTCACAAAGCTATTGTTTATATGCTAAAAAAGATGCAAAGTTGCCCAAACAGATGGGAACTGTAAAGCTCCTATGCGTAGAATAAATTATGTACAAGAAAAAATGCATTTATTGTGTATGCCTGCAATTTGGACCATTAGAATGGGCACATTTGTAAAACATTTTGGGTGAGATCGTTTAATAGAAAATACGTCTTAGAAATCTGAGAACCATATTATGTTTTCTCAGTTACATAATTGCAATCCAAAATTATTGCTTTTTGAATGTGCATTGCAGTGACTGTGAATTGTGAAGAAATAATTATATTTTCCTACATATTTAAACAAAGGAAATTAACAATGACCAAATATCACTGTACATCCAGTACAGCATTGCAATATGCCTTTGAATTTCATATAAATAAATATTGACAAGAGCTTTGTTAAAATTCTATGTAGGCTTTGGTTTCTATCTTTGTCTTTAGTGATAGTGTGTCCTCCATATTTCCCTCAAAATGTTCTTCCACCGTTTTATTTCACACACACACACACACACATACACACACTCAAACACACAAGAAAAACGCTATGGATAGCTTACATTACTTTATGCCATTGGTTCATTTCATCAAGTTTTTTTATGTAATAAAAATATATTAAATGAAAAGAGTAATTAATAAATGTGGAAGGATATTCCAGACGTTTCATGGTCTTCATGAACCATCAGTGTGCTCATCCTGTAGGTATTTGGATAACAGGACATCTCACTTTCCTTATGATTCCAATTTACCATTTAGCTTTGCCATTCCTTCCTTGGCAATCTGCCTATGGATAGTTAATCTGAGTAATCATGTGGATAAGAAGCACTCTTAAGTTAGTATATTTAGTTTCCTCTTAAGGAGTTTTAAAACCACTTTATGATGGTAATAGTGGTAATAATTGCTTCATTCTGGAGCGATTATATTGACTTAGAAATGTTTTATATTTCAGAAGGAAATGCCTATTTCCTAGAGGATAGAGAGGAAGTATGTCATCTTTGGTTTGTTTGCATGCAAAGTTATGAGAGAATGTCAAGATCACTGTCCAAAGTAATTACCATAATTCTGTATTCCTAACAACATTTTATAAAGAAAATGAAATGAGTTTTCTGTGTTTGACACAAATGAACACTTAATGCCAATAGTTTGTGGGAATTTTAAAAAGTGCTTTAGCAAAGCCTAAAGCATCTCTGCTGTTAAAATATATGAATAATAAAGTAAGGCATTTTATAGTTGTGAAATGAAAATAGTCTTTAATCATCTTATCATTTCAGTTATGTTTATGAAACTTAAGGACAAACTACTGTAGATGCTCTTTTGCCAGATATGATTAAGCCATAGAAGATGTAAGCTAGCCACAAGGAATTCATTAACTCCTTCACGAACTCATGTAACCTAGCAGGGTACCAGGTAAAATGATAATATGGGAAAGCATTAAGAACAAAGCAGCTCAGGAGGCTGAGACAGAAAGATCTCGGGTTCAAAGCCAGCCTCAGCAAAAACAAGGCACTAAGCAACTCAGTGAGACCCTATCTCTAAATAAAATACAAAATAGGACTGAGAATATGGTTCATTGGTCAAGTGCTCCTGAGTTCAATCCCCAGTACGCCCCAAAAAGAACAAACTGTCATAAGATGAATCTCATGCTTATTTACAACAAATACACTTTTATGATTAAATTTTTTAACCTTTTAAAATTTTTAAATTTATTTTTATTGGATCATAATAGTCACATATAATTTTAGGATTCATTTTGACAAAATTATAAATGCATGGACTATAACTTGCTCTAATTAAGTCCCCAGTACTTACACTTACTTTCCCTCTTCTTCTTCCCCCGTTCCCTTTCCTCTACACTACTGATCTATTTACATTTTTAAAATTAATGTCTTGTGGATACACATAGTGGGAGATTCACTAAAGTGTATTCAATATATGTATATTAGGATGTTAGATCAGATTCAATTCGCTGATATTCCCATGTGCTGTCCCTCCTCCCTCTCCCTTGATCCCCTTTTTCTACCTCACTGATCTTTCTTCGCCCCCTTCTTACACTCCTCTAATCTAGGACCTCCCCCAGTTCTTTCTCCCTGCTCCCTGCCCCCTATTTTAGACTAGCTTCCACATATCAGAGAAAACATCTGAGCTTTGACTTTCCAAGTCTGTTTTATTTCACTTAGTGTTAATATTAGATTTTTGTTGTACTAATGGTAGATGGTGTTTTAAAAGGCAATGACTTTTAGTAAATTTGTTTTGAAGTGTAGAGTAGAATCTGGTTTCATTACCTCTTGCACATTAGGCAATACATGCTATCTGGGCAAATCAGCTTTTATCTGCCACCTCCCACACCCATTTAGTGTCCTGATGTAGAGCAAATTGAAAATTTAGGTAGTTGGGGAGAACATGATGGGGCCACTGCCACTTATCTAAATAGATTATGATGAGTCATGATTTATAAAGCCATTTTTTTAGGATGATTTATATACGACAGTTTCCAACATTTCTCTTCTTCAGAAAACATTTGATTACTATTATCTTTCCTATTCTTAAGTGAATATTCATGATACTCACATTCTTTCATCAACTTTATGATGTCTGAAACACTCTCAAATGCTAGTTGGAAAGTTACAAAATAATATTTTAAACCAAATTTTCCAAGGAAACAGTAACACCAAAGAATTTTAGATTTTTTTTACATTACCAATTCCAGAGCAATACTTTCAATTATGTCTCTGCATTAAAATTAACTTTAATCTTTACAAACCCTGTTAATTTTTAAAAATGTGTTCACTTTTGAGATTTATCAAAGTGAAATTATACAGCTAACTCTTGTGATACTTCCTCAATCCATTTTTCATTTCTAAATTTCATTCACTATGTTAATTCAATTGTGGTTCTCTTATCTTTATTTATTTATTTATTTATT
This sequence comes from Sciurus carolinensis, assembly GCF_902686445.1. Taxonomy (NCBI): domain Eukaryota; kingdom Metazoa; phylum Chordata; class Mammalia; order Rodentia; family Sciuridae; genus Sciurus; species Sciurus carolinensis. The sequence goes on along the minus strand of NC_062218.1, from coordinate 88,968,065 downwards.
TTATTTTTTACTTTTTTGGTATCAGGGATTGAACCCAGAGGTACTTAACCACAAAGCCACATCCCCAAACTTTTTTTAAATGTATTTTATTTAGAGAAAGGAGCTCACTGAGTTACTTTGGGCCTCACTAAATTGCTGAGGCTGGCTTTGAACTCAAGATACTCCTGCCTCAGCTTCCCAAGCAGCTGGGACTACAGGCATATGCCATTGTGCCCAGTCATCTTTACTCTAAATTATCACTTTTGCATATACATACAGGACTGTACAATTATGTGTTCTCTATTGGATGGATTTTTGGATTTATCTCAGTACCAGTGTTTCATTATTAAAGTGGTGTTTTTATGAATTTTCCTGGATCTATCCTGGATACACACAATCCAGGGGGTGTATTTTTAACATGTTATTGAGCATGTAGGTGCATGGTAACCATAAGACAATGCCAGGTTTTGTTACAGAGATGATATTACAGTATAATTTCCTTCAGCAATTACGCTTGATTCTCCACTTTCAGAATAAAACTTGAAATAATCAGCCTTATATATTACTGTAATTCTATTAGACATAATAGAGTAACTACCTATCATATTATTTTTCATTTTCTGGATGACTCATGAAATTGTACTTCTTCCACTGTTTGTAAGTGTATTTAGTAGTCCTTTATGCTGAATTGAGATTTCAGTGGTGTTTGTTTTGTTATTGTATCTTATTCACATTGTAGTTTCTCCAAACTACTTTTTAATAATTCAGCATTCACATTAAGAATTTTGTATTGTTCTATTTAACTAAATACTCAAGAACACATTATAATATGAAATGCATCCATTATTACTACACATTGATATTTGAATATATGTATAAGTCTGTATAACTGCCAATATGATAAAGATATAAAATACTTTAATATCCCAAAAATATCTCCCTTGTGATCCACCTTGTGGAAAGCTGCTCCTAACAGGGTGGAAGACCATAACAGACCATATAAAGTGCCATAATACATATTCCAAAAGTACAAATTATGTTCTTTAATTTAATACAATGGTATTAAATGATATTTTTAATTTAATACAGTGATATTAGAAATAAGTAACAGAAATTTATCTAAATATTTCACAAATATTTGGTAATTATTCCAAATATCTAAATGTCCTGTGGGGATATAAATAAATATTGTAAAGCAAACAAAAATATGTTGACCCTTAGGCCCTTGCTATAGTTTGAATATTTGCTCTTCTCCAGCATTCATATGGAGACTTCAGCCTCAATGCAACAATATTATGATGTAGAGTCTTTAGGAGATCTTCAGCTCCTGAAGAGTCTTCCCTCATGCATGTATTGGTGCTGTCATAAGATGGCTGAGGGAGTCTGCTAGTCATTTCTTTTGCCCTTCTGCCATAGAAGACACATAGAAGGCATGATCCACGAGGACTGGCATTTGTTAAACTTCAAATATGCAGTCATTTTGATACTCAACTTTCAGTCTCTGAAAATGTGAGATATACATTTCTACTATTTATAAATCACCCAGTCTAAGACATTTTGTTATAGTAGCCCAATTTAAGTGATCAAAACACTTTAAAATGTATCTGTTTCATTTTGTGGGCTATCATTCTACACATGTCAACTAGGTTAAACCGGTTCCTGTTGAAGTCTTGTTTACCCAAAGTAATTTTCTATGTATTATTCAATTATTAACAGAGAAAAATCTATTTATTTTTTCACTTCTGTTAGGTTTCTGACATTTGAATATGAATGCACAAATATATAAAATTTTAGATTTTCTTGATTATTCAAATCCAGTTTGAATAAACTTTTCCCAGAATATTCCTTATTCTAAATATCATTTTCTTGATATTATGATATCTGTTGAAGTTTAATATTTATAGAAAATATGTATTTCTATTTTAAATCAATTTTGAAATTGATTTTTAGGTTTGTTTTTTATTTTGAAAACTGATTTTCTTTTAATGTTGTATCATAATTCCTACATTTAACCTGGAGTGATAATGGTTAATTGGATTATTGAGAATCAATATAATATAGAATTTCATTCACAGGATTTAAACTGTTATATTACTTATGCTTTCAATTTATATCATCTATTATTTTCTTTTTTAATTCTTTAGTTTGAATAAGTGAATAATTTTGTCAACCAATTTATTATTTCATATTTGATTTCTTTTAAAATTTTCTTTAAAATAGCATTATTATATTTCATGTATAATATAAGAAAGTTAACAATAGCATCAGTCTATTTCCCTTTATTTTTAAGATTGCCAATATTTATTTACTTTTATTGATAATACTATACAAACATTAGAACATTCATAATATATCATTAATATTTTTTAAACAACAAATTAAATTTTAAGTATTTTTTAAATTAAATTATTTTGCCATATGAGTATAGATTAGACTATTCTTTATTTTTCATATATCCTAGTATTTTATTTGCAGCCCTTCTAAACTCTGTAGTTTGTAGTTTCACGGTAAACATGGCTGACAGTAATGGGTACAGAGTCAGAGCAACTGGTTACCTAATTCATTTCACTTCTCACAGATATCACAATCCTTTGCTGCTCTCAGGACAAAAAGTGACTATTTCCTCTTCCTCCAGTTTATAGTTGTTTACAGTTTGAGGATTCATTTACTTATTGCCCCACCATTGCCAGTGGTGGAAATATGCGCACATTAACTTTAATTTATAACCTCCCATTGGTCATTGAAGTTCATCTCATTAATATACACAAAAAGATTGGGAGTATTAGTGTAAAAGAGACTCTAATAATGAATCAAAATAGCAGATTTAAGCATGTCAAAAGCATTGCTGCGTAGAACATCTGTTTGTTAGAATAAAGGCTATTAATTTTATTTTTCACTTTTAAATGATTTGTGTTCAAAATACACACTTTTTAAAGGTATATTTACATTTGGAAATGGTTTTAAATGCTTTGTAGTAAAAAAAAATTAACAATTCTGAGTTGTGTTTTGCATCTAGTGCTCTTTTGATCCTATGTTCTTCAATAGAATAAGAAGAACTTTACAACATTCTCAAATTCCCAAGTTTTGTCAGTCATGTTGCTGATATATTGTTCTTTCTGATTTCTATGTGTCTTTCTTGCAGAGTGCATAACTGGTAGATAGATGATCTGTCATTGACTATATAGAGTGCAGATTGCTTTTGTGACTTTCAGGAAATGGCTGGATGTGGGGCAGAATCATATGTTGGAAATATTTGATTGCAAAGAGTTCCTGGTAGCAAGGAAACTACAATTTGCAAACATTTCTGAATGTTGTTTTTTAAAAATATTCTCACGACTGTTCCTTTAACATCTTCACAATAAGCAGGACAATTAATTAATAGATGATAGTGATATAGACACTAATATATCTATTGATCTAGAGTGTTTTATGTGAAAATACTATGTGTTAAAATAAATATGCAATAAAATAGGATAAACATATCCCATTGTTAGAATTCCCAATTTTCTGGAGGAGCATACACTTCTATAGGTTTTGAATCTGTACCAGTTGTTCATAAACATACCTGGAATGAAGTCAACAGAATTTAGGGGGACCAAACAGAATATGATTTGCCTCCTATTTTTTAACATTTGAAGTGTGAATCAAAAGAGAATTTTTAAGACATTCAGTTAATGTCAAGTTTGGTTTTTAAGAGCTTCTAACACATTTTCTCCTACATCATATCGTTTTCATGCTTGTAATTTGGATTTATTACTAAATATATGGATTAGACAGTATGCAAATTTATTTCTGCATGCATGTAACTTCCCTTTTGAAACCAGTGTTAGTTTCCACATCATTTTCCTCAGTTATTATTTTTCTGCAGTGTAAGAGTAACAGAAAGCAGGAGGAAATAACTTAGATTTACATGACATTTTAAAAAGTATGATTTCAATTCTTAATCCTTATCCTTAGTTTGAATATCAAGGACACATGAATTTATTGTGTGGCTCATTGTCATGTAAATATATGATGAGTTCTCAAATTTAAATTTTTTTCAGACAACTATTTGACCTGTTGTGAAAATTTTTTCTCAGGGGAAACTCATATACTTCACACTTCATAGCATGGTACTTTTTGCATATTATGGTAATATTTTAGAAAAGAAAATAGTATATAGTATATTGTTGAGTAATGTATTATTGGAACCAAAGACCAGTAAATCTAGTCAGTGTCTAATTCTAGACCCCAAATTTAGTGGGGTCAAAGATATTATTCCAAAGCTCTACATTCCTAAATGGTGATTTAAGAAAAAAAAAATTGGTGGGTCAGGAGAGGTGTAGCTCAGTGATAGAACCACCTATCTAGCATGACAAAAGGAATGGATTCCATTCATCACTTTAAAAAATAAATAGATAGATAGATAGATAGAAAAATTGATCAAGAATAATAAGCCTGAATACCAAAAACAAAAGACACCAGAAAACATAGTGTTTTGTTTTGCTTTGTTCCAACATATTAAGTCAGATTTTAGAAAATGCATTTAGTATTTGCCTGCTAATTTTATATTATTATTATTGTTATTATTATTATTATTATTTTGGTATCAGATATTGAACCCAGGGGACTTTAACAACTGAGTTACATCCCCAATCCTTTCTTTTTTTTTAATTTTTGAAACAGGCTCTTTCTTAGGTGCTCAGGACCTCACTAAGTTGCTGAGAATAGTCTGGAACTTGGGATCCTCCTGCCTCAACCTTCCGAGTTTCTGAGACTACAGGCGTATGCTACTGTGCACAGATTGTCTATTTTAAACCAATGGAAAAACACTTCATATCAAACAATTCATATCATATCAAATTCTGAAAATATTGTAAATATGCCAAAGGTGTTGACAAGCAGATGGTCATTTTAGATATTTTAATGAATTGTCTGAACTAAGGTTTTTTCCAAGGTTCAGAGAAAAATTTTATTCTAAAGCATCAACATATAAATAACCAAAAGACTGTGATGGACATTTCGGGAAACATAGACACATGGTATCCTAAGTTTTTTTTTTTTTTTTTTTTCAGATCAGATCTCAGTGTAGTTTTAATTCACATTTTTTTTTTTACGTTTACATAGGGTAATGATGTTTATTTTATTTTTCCCCTCCCCCCACCCCTCCCACCCCTCTTTTCCCTCTACACAGACCTTCTTTCCTTCATTCTTACCGCTCTCCTTAGCCTAAATCTAAACCTAACCCTAAACCTAATGCTAGCCCCTCCCACCCCCCATTATATGTCCTCATCTGCTTATCAGCGAGATCATTCGTCCTTTAGTTTTTTGAGATTGGCTTATCTCACTTAGCATGATATTCTCCAATTTCAACCATTTGCCTACAAATGCCATAATTTTATCATTCTTCATTGCGGAGTAATATTCCATTGTATAAATATGCCACAGTTTCTTTATCCATTCATCAACTGAAGGGCATCTAGGTTGGTTCCACAATCTGGCTATGGTGAATTGAGCAGCAATGAACATTGATGTGTCTGTATCTCTGTAGTATGCTGATTTTAAGTCCTTTGGGTATAGGCCAAGGAGTGGGATAGCTGGGTCAAATGGTGTTTCCATTCCAAGTATTCTGAGGAATCTCCACACTGCTTTCCAGAGTGGCTGCAATAATTTGCAACCCCACCAGCAATGTATGAGTGTACCTTTTTCACCACATCCTCGCCAACACCTATTGTTGCTTGTATTCTTGATAATCGCCATTCTAATTGGGGTGAGATGAAATCTTAGGGTAGTTTTGATTTGCATTTCCCTTATTACTAGGGATGTTGAACATTTTTTCATATATCTGTTGATTGCTTGTACATCTTCTTCTGTGAAGTGTCTGTTCATTTCCTTAGCCCACTTTTTGATTGGATTATTTGTATTCTTCGTGTAGAATTTTTTGAATTCTTTATAGATTCTGGAAATTAGTGCTCTATCTGAAGTATGGTTGGCAAAGATATTCTCCCACTCTGTAGGCTCTCTCTTCACATTGCTGATAGTTTCCTTTGCTGAGAGAAAGCTTTTTAGTTTGAATCTATCCCAGTTGTTGATTCTTGCTTTTATTTCTTCTGCTATGGGAGTCCTGTTAAGGAAGTCTGATCCTACGCCAACAAGTTGAAGATTTGGACCTACTTTTTCTTCTATAAGATGCAGGGTCTCTGGTCTGATTCCGAGGTCCTTGATCCATTTTGAGTTGAGTTTTGTGTAGGGTGAGAGATAGGGGTTTAATTTCATTCTATTGCATATGGTTTTCCAGTTTTCCCAGCACCATTTGTTGAAGAGACTATCTTTTCTCCATTGCATATTTTTGGCCCCTTTGTCTAGTATGAGAAAATTGTATTTATTTGGGTTTGTGTCCATGTCCTCTATTCTGTACCATTGATCTACCTGTCCATTTTGGTACCAATACCATGCCGTTTTTGTTACTATTGCTTTGTAGTAGAGTTGAAGATCTGGTATTGCAATACCCCCTGCTTCGCTCTTGCTACTGAGGATTGCTTTAGCTATTCTAGGTTTTTTATTCTTCCAGATGAATTTCATAATTGCTTGCTCTATTTCTGCAAGGTACATCATTGGGATTTTAATTGGAATTGCATTGAATCTGTATAGCACTTTAGGTAGTATAGCCATTTTGACGATATTAATTCTGCCTATCCAGGAACATGGGAGATCTTTCCATCTTCTAAGGTTTTCTTGAATTTCTTTCTTTAGTGTTCTGTAGTTCTCATTGTAGAGGTCTTTCACCTCTTTTGTGAGATTGATTCCCAAGTATTTTATTTTTTTCGATGCTATTGTGAATGGGGTAGTTTTCCTAATTTCTCTTTCTGAAGATTCATCACTTATGTATAAAAATGCATTGGATTTATGAGCATTGATCTTATAACCTGCTACTTTACTGAATTCACTTATGAGTTCTAAAAGTTTTCTGGTGGAATTTCCAGGTTCCTGTAAATATATAATCATGTCATCAGCGAACAGGGATAGTTTGAGTTCTTCTTTTCCTATTCGTATCCCTTTAATTTCTTTGGTTTGTCTGATTGCTCTGGCTAGAGTCTCAAGGACGATGTTGAATAGAAGCGGTGAAAGAGGGCATCCCTGCCTTGTTCCAGTTTTTAGGGGGAACGCTTTCAGTGTTTCACCATTTAGAATGATATTAGCCATGGGCTTAGCGTAGATTGCCTTTATAATGTTTAGGAATGTTCCCACTACCCCAATTTTTTCTAGTGTTTTGAGCATGAAGGGATGCTGTATTTTATCAAATGCTTTTTCTGCATCTATTGAAATAATCATGTGATTCTTAACTTTAAGTCTGTTGATATGGTGAATGACATTTATTGATTTCCGAATGTTGAACCAACCTTGCATCCCTGGGATAAAACCCACTTGATCGTGGTGCACTATCTTTTTAATATATATTTGTATGCGATTTGCTAAAATTTTGTTGAGAATTTTTGCATCAATGTTCATTAAGGATATTGGTCTGAAATTTTCTTTCCTCGATGTGTCTCTGTCTGGTTTAGGTATCAGGGTGATATTGGCTTCATAGAACGAGTTTGGTAGGGTTCCCTCCTCTTCTATTTCATGGAATAGTTTGAGGAGTATTGGAATGAGCTCTTCTTTAAAGGTTTTGTAGAACTCGGCTGAGAACCCATCTGGTCCTGGACTTTTCTTTGTTCTTAGGCTTTTGATGACCTCTTCTATTTCATTGCTTGAAATTGGTTGTATCCTAAGTTTTGTACTCTTAAAAATTCAGATCAATAGTTTAATGAAAATAACTAAATGCATGTGAGAATTTTAAGATTGAAAAATCTGGTTAGAATTGAGATTTTAGTATTTCATTATGCCTTAGAAATGTTTTGAAACATATGTACTAGGTTTTTTAAAAATTGACCTTATAAAAATATATAAAATATATAAATATATAAAAATATAAAAAATATATAAAAATATAAAAATATATAAAAATATAAACTGCATGAGAAAAGATAAACCAAAAGTATACAACTTTGTATTCATAAAATGAATTCACCCAATGGGCACCAGAAAAAACATTACCTGGAAATCTAAAGTCTGTCACTGTCTCCTAGTCCCAATCAGATTTCTAAGAGGACTAACAATCCAAATTATTTTTGACTTTTCATGTATAAGTGGATCAGAGAAAATGAGACCAATAGAGAAGAAGAAGGGGCCAATAAGGGGAAGGGAGAAAGGAAAAGGAGAGGTACTTAAGAAAGAAATTGTCAAAATCATGTTATGTGCATATCCTGATATGTCCCAGTGACCCCACTATTAGGTATAATTATAATGTAAACTCACGCAAAAAAATTAGCTCAATATTCATTGCTTCTATGTAGTCTTCATTTTTATGTCAACCTGACTCTTTTTTTCTATGATTGTGTAGTTACTTACTGTTTGTTTTTCATTATAGATGGAATTAATTTTGAAAAGTGTGTATCAGAAAGCGTGTTTTGTGCACCATGGATATAATATGATCTTAGGCTTAGTTATACTTTTGCATGTACAGTAGCAGATTCATTAGCTTCGGTTTTCTTTTTTTAATAGTCTAAACCAAAAGTTATTAGTCATAAAATTTACTCTGAGAATTGAATCATAATTAAGAATCACATGAAGTGAAGAACATAAAGCAAAAGTGAATAGAAAATATTATTATCATTTAATACATAATGCCTATAGCAGGTAAACCTTTGAAAGTAAATTTTTAAAATTTGAATATATATTATTGTGTATGTTCAGAAAGTTCAGAAATTATTCTCTCAATGTTTTTTTTACAATTTTTATTTGTCCTTTTTAGTTACACATGACAGTAGAATCTCTTTTGACATATTTTTACAAGCATGGAACATATCTTATTCTAACTAGGATTGCAGTCTTGTGGATGTATCTGATGTTGAGATTTACTGTGGTGTAATTGTATATGTACATAGGAAAGTTATGGCAGATTCTTTCTGTTGTCTATTCTATTCCTATGCCTGTCCTTTCACTTCATTCCCCTTTGTCTAATCCAGTGAATTTCTATAAATCCCCCTTGTTTTGTTTTAGTATCCACATATCAGAAAGAACATTCCATTTTTGATTTTGGGGATTGGCGTATTTCACTTAGCATGATAGTCTCCAGATCCATTCACCAGCAAATGTCATAAAAACATTCTTATTATTTTTTGAGGGAGGCATGTACTGGGGATTGAACTCAGGGACACTCAACCACTGAGCCACAACCCCAAGTGTATTTTGTATTTTATTTAGAGACAGGATCTTACTGAGTTGCTTAGTGCCTCACTTTTGCTGAGACTGGCTTTGAACCTGTGATCCTCCTGCCTCAGCCTCACAAGATACTGGGATTACAGGCATGTGCCATGGCTCCTGGCTAAGTCATTCTTCTTTATGACTGAATAATAACCCATTGTGTATATATACCACAATCTTTTAATTCATTCATCTGTGGATGGTAAGTCAAAATTAATGTTTTATTTAAAAATAATTAACTAAAAAGCAGAGTTATTCCAGAAAAACTATGTTGTACTTGAAGTTTGAAATAAATAAAATCAGTTTTTGTTTTATAAATACATCTATATGATTGCCATTAGAATTTAAATAATAGAAAAGTTAATCAACACTGCTGTCAACATCTTTCTGAAAGTATATATTTGTTACAGAAAATAACTAATGAAATTGCTTCCTTATCGTTAATTGGTAATTATGTCCCCATTTTCCTCAAATTACTTGCCCTATATGAATAAAATATCATGAATGATTTGCTTTATTATTGTTGTGACTGCACTCTGTTTTGATTTTCTTCCACTAGTAATAATGAGTCTTCAATAAGTTTAGTATTTCCACCAGAGTCATATAGACAAGATTTCACTGGTTGTATGTATTCCTGCACACACACTCCCTAACTACATATACTTGCAAATCATGGTCTACTATTGATTACATGAAAATGAAATGTATTTGTGACTTTCTACTTTGTATCAACAAAAATATTTTGTATATTCAGAAGAATATTAGATTTCAAGTATCCGATTATCTTATCATTTCATGTGAAACAGTTTGTAAAGTTCCATGCAATGGTTTTGCATTTTAAGTAAAGGTATTCTCCAGCAAAGACAGATGAATTTATAGTTGATATCATGCAAGTTCAGAGTAGATGGTGATTTCCAGATACTGGGAAGATAGTGGGAAAGGAAATATGGGACAAAATTGATCAGTGGGTGCTAAGGCAGAATTAGAGGCAAGAAGTTCTAGTGTACTATTGAACAGAAGGTTGACTGTAGATAACGGTAACGTACTTTACATTTCAAAAAGCTATAAAGGATTTTGAAAGTTTTGTCATAAAGAAATGCTAAATGTTTGAGGAGAGATATTTAGCCCAATTTAAAGAGTACATAATTGTACATGTGTATAAAAACATTACGTTACTCCAGTAATATGCACAGTGTGTTTCTGTTTATCAGTTAAAAATCACTTTAAAATATTTAACATAGGAAAAAAGATGATGTTACCTTTGTTTTTAGTCATAGTCTTGGTTCTTGCTTTGAACATCTTTAGCGGAGGTAAATGCCCTATTACTGTAAAGTTGCAACACATTTTTCTGTACCTTTCATATAATAGATATTTAAAAATACATTTCTACAACTGAGTGTATTTATCATCATTGACAAGCAACATTTTCACTTTGCTGTTAGGATGATTTTAAAACAATTTCAAAATAGATCAGGAAGCACTTTGTTTCCCACCATAAATTTGAACAATAACTTGCTAAGTATTTTAAGCCTTTCTTAAGATCTTTCTAGTTATTTCCACAAGTTAAATTCTGGATATTTTTTAACTTTACAGGTATCTGTCATTTTAAAACTTTAATAAAATTTTGAGCAGAAAATGTATCAATACTATATTCTTTATGATATCAAAATTCACCAATGAGTGAAATAAATGTAATATTTTACCAAGGTTAACTAAAATCGGAAGTCACAATATGAAGATTGTTGAAGGCAACACTTTTTCAAAAATTTGAAATGAAATTTAAAAAGCATTTGAATTGCAGTGTTCACTATGAGTTTGGCCTTCTGCCCACATTATATTTAGGATTGATTTATTGATAAGCCAGCCATCCTCATTGAAAGGCATATTTTAGTTGTGTCTGTTTTTAGGAGCACATTTTTATCAGTTATCTTTAATAAAAATCTTAATAAATGAATAATTCACACCTCTCGTATTTAATAAACATGACCTCTTACTACGGAAAATGAAGTCCTGGGGACAGAGAGCTCCAATGCAGCTGCCTTTCCTGTTGAGTGAGGAAATCTCCTACCAGATCATCCCAGAACCCAGGGCCAATTAGCTTTAAATTAGGCTGGTAGAGATTCTTCTGCCCTATGTTGTTCTTTTTAAGTCATCTTTTAATTGAAATTGTGCCTGCTCTGTTTGTGAAACAAGAATTGCAAGGACCACAATTCCCCCATGGATACAACTTTTCTGAAAAGATGTGTTCCTCAAACACTACCCCCCAAAACAACAATAATCCTTATATCTCCTAAATTCTTGCTTCCCATGATTTCTTATTTCTCTTTTTTCTTCTTTTCTCTAATCAAAATATTCACTTGTTATCTATATATATAGTCATTACTAACTGATTTTTTAAATCAACACAGTTAGTCCAAAGAGCATTGGAGTTAGATCTTTGTAGAGAAGCATGAAGCTATTTCTTTCTGGAGGGCATGAGAAGCAAAAATTAATAAATGTCTATCTGACATTTATTGACCTTAACTGAATTTTACCCCAATAAATTGTGTAGGAAGGAAGGAAGCAACAAATTGTTTATTTTAGTTCACAAACTCAACTATTTTCTGATATAAAGCATGTGACAAAGGAATTGGATTCAGTGTAAGGACATAAGCAATTGGTCTCACCAGGGAAAACTAGAATGTGCATGCTCTACCCCAATGTAGAGAGGGACATACAATTGTAAAAAGTGCACCTAAAATGGATTTGTGAATTGGGCCAGATCTTTGACCTCTGATAGGGTGTTTACAGTGCCAGTTTGGAGTCAGGCAGTCTTCTAGAGTGTCCTGCATTTTAAATTAACCTCCAGAATATCCATTGCTTCTTTTGAGAAAGGGAATAAGTATCTAATTAATATGTATTTTGGACTGAACTGTGCCCTCTACAATTCACACAATGAAGTTCTAAAACTCAATGTGTCTGTGTTTGAAGATTGGCCCTTTAAGAAGAAAACAAAGGTTAAATGAGAGCTTAAGGATGGAGCCCTAATCCAGTAGGACTATTCTTATGAGGAAGACACAACAAGCGTACACATGCACTGAGGAAAGGTTTTGTTAGAACAAAAAACACAGTGTTAAGGAAAATGTCCAAGCCAGGGAGAGGCTTTGCTCAAAAATAAACCCTTTGTGCACATTGATTTTGAATTTACAGCTTCCAAATTTGTGAGAAAATAAATTTATGTTGGTTAAATCAGCTAATATGTGGCATTCTGTTATGGCATCTGTAGCAGATAAACAGAATATACTCTTATTTAAATTACATAAAATAATCTAATAAATCAAGTAAAATAACTATTAAATAATCCATACATATCATTGACAATGAGTGAAATTATTTTAGCTTCATCATAGCCTCACTCCCTCAAACTTTTTCTTTGACTTGGTTATAACACCATCTCGACCTACTTAACTCTATAGAAATTTTTTTTATTTTAAATTTTGTCATATTTTTAAAATACTAATATTTAGAGTTGTTATTTTTACTCGTCTGTTCTGATAAATTTTTTTTAAATTTTACTGTTTTCTCTGAACTATGAAATTATTGTTTGCTATAGTTATGTATTATATCTTTTTAAAAAAATATCCTTAAGAACAGTAGTGATTGCCTCTGATTTTACTCTTGTTTGTTTGATGGGTATTGTTGTGGTTTGCCAAATTTATTAGCTTTTAAGAAGCATTAACTTGCTTCTGTAAGCTATGTTTGATTTTATTTCATTAAACACTGATCTTTTCTTTATACTTTTATTTTAAATTATAGCTCTCTACTTCATTTACATTTGTTTGCTGCTTTTTTCTCATTTTAACATGAATATTTAAATTACTATCAGTCATTCTTTTCTCTAATATGTACATTTAAATTTATTTCCTATAATCAGTTTAACTGTACTCCACATATTTTGATACTTGGAATTGTCATTCAGTTAAAATAATTTTCATAATTTAATTATGATTTAGATTTAAGTCCTTTCATGCATGAAAAAATAATTCAAGATGATGTGATACATCAGCCAAAAGTAAATATAAATATTACCACATAAGGAATAGGTGTTAAATGTAAATATTATGTTATTAAAAATCTCTAGTATCTTTTATTCAAATGAGACATTTAGTGTCTTCATTTGGATTAGCTTAATTTTCTTATTTACATAAATTATAGAAAATCATGTTTTCATTTAAATTGATCTATTATAAAATTTTATTTATAAAAATGACATTATTTTAGTTTTTAAATACTGACAAATTACTACAACTATCATTTAATTAGATAAATTTATCCAAGTGAAAATAGTTAAATAATTCCAGATATTATGTCATTCACTGATTGTGTCCATTTATTTAGTATGAGAATGTGTCAAAATTAAACAGTTAATTTTTTTCCTATGTTTTGTTTTCTACATAATGATTTCGACATAATGATGGGATTTGTTGGTACATATTCATGTATGCACACATTACAATAAAATAATACTATTTTAATGAATGATTTTTCCATATAAATTTATAAACTTTTAAATAGGACCTGAAAACCAATTGCACAAAATAAACTCTACTGTGATAAACTGTAATACTAATGTAATTTTATAACATTTTATCTTTCTTTAGAAATGGTACACATTTCACTGGTATTTCACAATTACTTAATTTAATAGGTCTATAAGTTCAAATTTTTCTGCATTAATCTTTAACTAAAATCTTGATCATAGTTTAAAAAGGAGAATGAGACTTTGTTCTTAGACAATTCTTACCACTATCAACATAATTTTTAGCATTGCACTGAAGATGGTGTCAGATTTGGTACATGTACAAGCAAAAGCACATCAGTTATCTGAATTTAAAAAAAACTATAGAGATAATGAAATTTAACAGAAAATTATTAGAAAACGTGTTTACTTGCATGAATCCAATACCTTAAATATCAGTTATAGTTAATTTGCATGGTAAGCCTAAATATTTAGTTTTAATTCTCAACAGTTTACATCTGTTGACTATAAATTTCTAAATAAGTGTTCCAAAATAGAAAAAACACGTATTTTGTATATTCTTTTTGTGTTTTCAGAATATTATACAAAAAATTCATTATAATCAATTCAACATATTGCATATTACCTTACAATCAATTCATAATTAAAATTCTAATAAATTTTGGAGCTTGAAGGGGAAAATCATATAAAATTGACATGGTAAAAATTATGCTAAACATAATTTTTTATGTTGTCTAATTTTAATCCAAGTATGGGATTTTTTTTTTGTATATTTTCACAAGTATACAAATAAGAATGAGAATGAGAAAAGTAAATTACCCAGGATAAACCAGTAGATTATGGAAACAGATTAGGAAGCAAAAATAGCATTTAAATCAAGGTTTTACAGAATGGAAAGTCCATTATTATTTTTTCTTCCTATATTGCTTCTGGCAATTACAACAAGTTACATTCCCAGTTGTTGCTATGTCAGAATGTGTTCCTCAAAAGTTCATGTGTTGTTAATCCCCAAAGCATATGTTAATCTGGAGATGGAGTTATTGGAATATTATTAAAATTAGGTGAGGACCAACATGATGGCAGTAGTGGCTTTATACCAAGGAGTGTCAGAGCTGGCATGCTTGCTCTATCTCATGATGTCATGTACTCCATTATGTTGTGATGCAGCAGGAAATTCTTCCAAGATACTTGTGTCTTGCTTAGGACTTCCCTGCCTTTAGAATCTGTGCTCAATAAACCTTCCTTACTTACAGTGATGCAGACCAGGAAACTCCACCCACCATAATTGTAACACATAAGTTTCTCCAGGGACCCCCACCCCCAATCATAATTAGGTTTCTTGTCAACAAGATTTTACAAAGAATGTCAACAGGATCTCAAGAAATTCTGCAGAGAGCTCAATATGGTTTGAAACTTCCTTTCTTTTAAATGACAGATTTATAGACAAAAGGACAGATTTATAGACTCTGTCTCAGAAAGCTCATTGTACAAAAGTCACTGTTTCTGTCTTCTGGGTTAAGACCAATGGTACAGAATAGAAGACACAGAAAAAAAAAAAAAAACATAAATACAGTTACCTCAAACTAGACAAAGGAGCCAAAAACATACAATGGAGAAAAGATAGTCTGTTCAACAAATGGTGCTGGGAAAACTGGAAATCCATACGCAGTAAAATGAAATTAAACTTCTATCTCTCACCCTGCACAAAACTCAACTCAAAATGGAGCAAGGACTTAGGACTTAGACCAGATACCCTGTTCCGAATAGAAGACAAGTAGGCCCAAATCTTCATCATGTTGGCTTAGGATCATACTTCCTTAACAAGACTTCCAAAGCACAAAAAATCTAAGCAAGAATCTATAAATGGGATGGACTCAAACTAAAAAGCTTTTTCTTAGCAAAGGATACAATCAATAATGTGAAGAGAGTCTACATAGTGGGAAAAGATCTTTTCCACATGCACTTCAGCTAGAACATTAATCTCCAAAATTTATAAAGAACTTACAAAATTTTACATCAAAAATACAAAGAACCCGATCAATAAATGGGCCAAGGACCTGGACAGACACTTTACAGAAGAAGATATACAAGTGATTAATAAATATATGAGAAAGTGTTCAACATCTCTAGTAATTAGAGAAATAGAAATTTAAACAACTCTAAGATTTCATCTTACTACAATTAGAATGGCTATTTTCAAGAACACAAACAATAATAGATGCTGGCATGGATGTGGGCAAAAAGGCACACTTTTACATTGCTGGTGGAATTGCAAATTGGTGCAGCTGCTCTGGAAAGGAGTGTGGAGAATCCACAGAAAATTTGGAATGGACCCACCTTTTGCCACAGTTATTCCACTCCTCAGTTTATACCCAGCATACTACAGTAACACAGTCACATCAATGTTTACAGCAACTCATTTCACAATAGCTAGATTGTGGAACCAACCTAGATGTCCTTCAACACATGAATGGATAAGGAAACTGTGTTATGTATACACAATGGAATATTATTCAGCCATAAAGAATAATAATATTATGGCATTTGCAGATAAATGGATGGAATTGGATAATATCATGCTAAGTGAAATAAGCCAATCCTCAAAAACCAAAGATCAAGTGCTTTCCCTGATAAGTGTATGATGATATATAATAGGGGTGAGGAGTGGGGGGTGAGAGAAGACTGGAGAAACTTTAGATTACGTAGAGGGAAATGAGAGGGAGGAGAGGGTATGAAAAATGGTGGAATGAGACAGATATCATTACCCTATGTACATGTATGATTACATGACTGGTATGAAACTACATCATGCACAACCACAGAAAAAAAAAGATGTACCCCATTTGTGTACAATGAATCACAATGCAGCCTGTAACAATAAAAATAATAATTAAAAAAAAGAACTTGTGAAACCTCTGTTTAGCCTAAGAATGTGGAACAAAGAGTAACTGGTATGTACCCACCCACTGTCAGGTAACCATTCCACTGACCATACATCTAAAAGAATTTCCAGACAACGTGTCCAGGGATTTTTAGGCATTAACCCCTCAGAACTGCTGCAGCTTAAATAAACTTGCTTTCTGAAAATTCCTCCATTGTCCAGCCTCATCTGTCCTACATCAATAGATCACCCATCTCTGGTATTTAGAGATTCTGCAATTCAGATATAGCAACAGAAAAGGGACCAAGGCAGATACAGACTTGGTGAGTTTGCCTATAGTGTAGCATTTGTCATTTTGCTTTTGCTTTCTAAGGTTGATACCATATCACTCTTATACGTTTTTAGTGTGTATTACACTATTCCTTGTTTTTACTCATCTTAATTTTTTACTTTATATCTCCCCTCAACTTCATTTCCTTCCTTAATTGCCAAACCCTATCAACCAAATTACTAAATTTCAGACTACAAAAACATGGTGAAAAACAGAATGTATCTATAAAATCATTCACCCAATTATTTTAATATCTGAGAATTAAAGTTTGTAGGTTATTTTCTTAATGCAATAACCACTGATTCATTGACCATCTGAAAAACATCATGATTTTTCTAAATAAGTCAAGAATATAATGTATTTTTATCATCATTACTTGTGAAACACCTGTATTAGGAAAAAGCTTTCTCTAAAATTAACAGATCCTTTATAAGGATGTCCCAAATGAATAAGTATATGCTAATATTGCTGTATATCTAAGAACTAGAGATTGTTATCAACTGGTATTGGTGTAATATAATAGTTCATTATATCTGATTCCCTTGACTTTTCAACATGGCTTACTTTTCAAGTGATTATTAAAGACACAAGTATTTTGTTAACATTCAAGAGAAGGAGAAGGAACCAGGGATAGGATCAACTCTGTTAATTATTTTCATGAGATAAAGCAAAATATTCATAAAATCCTTCCAGAAACATCTGCTTATGTTTGCTTTTCTGTGATTAATAGGGGAAATCTGTAAAAGTAAAGCAAAAGCTTGTTGACATGATTGTTGAATGAAGATCTTTGGTTTGGAGAAAAGCATATGTAAAAATGGAGAAGACTGTAATACTCTGTTTATTTGATGGTAAATGTTGATACTGAATAAATAATTGGCTTATGAATGTACCAAGAACTTTTATTTGGTTGATATAATATAACTTCTCAGTCATTAGCAAATTCATCAATTTCTGCAATAAATGATGAGTGTGTATACCTTAGATATTTCTGTGAACATTAAACCAATGAACATCAATACTCCTTGTCTTATGTAAAGCTGCCTAATGTTAGTATTAGAAGTAGGAGTATATTTCCCAGATATTATGAAACTCAACATTTGTCTTTATCTTTTCTAGTTCAACATAGGAGGGCTCCCAAGAAGTCACATGGTGGAGTTGAATCCAATTTGATTTTATAATGTGAACAATAAATCAGGGCATTAAATTTTGTGTCTATAAGCATATCTTGAGAACACTAGTAATTTTTCACATTTCCAAACCAATATTATTTAAATATTTATTAAGTAATAACAGTGTGGTACTTCTGTAGATTACTTTCTTCTTTCAAGTTAGATGTGCTATCATAGGTGGAAGTGAGACCATTTTAGATATTTTTGGGTATATTATGCAAGCACATAGGTCCCTGAGTTTAAATAGGACCATTTGATTGGTTGGTTTATGGTTTTTGGTATCTTTTAAAAGTTGGCATTGGAGGAAATGCTGAGCAAGTTAATCTCTTAGTACTATTCTATCAACAAAGTGATGTGAATAGCAATGGTAGAGAATTCCTATTGCACCACTAATTTCCATAAGCCATCACATAACAATAGACTATTAACTACAAAACAAAGACCAGAATATCTACTTTCTTTGAAAACTGTCCAGTTGTGAACTGCATATGGCTTTGAGGTTCATCACCATAACATTCAAAAGACACCAATTTCTTTTCCCTTTTTCTCTCTCTGGCAGTTGAACCATTGTTTAGCTATGCTTCAGAAATGTCCTTAATAAGCTGCTTCAGGTTTCAACATTAAGAAAAGGAAATCGATTTTTCTCAAGGGGAGGTATAGATATTCAAGTAAGGGGTGTTATATTTTAGCAAAGATTTATACATTTTGTGAATGCTAATTCAAAGGAAAATATATGTGAAATTTATTTGGATGTTAAAATGTGTGAAATGCATTTGCTTATTAATCTTTTCATATAAATCTAAAGCAATTATGTATTATATTTTAACTCACACATAAAATGCAAATTCAGTGAAAAAAGATATTACTGTTTTATTTTCTCAGTCTTCTACCTCCAGCTAATACATTGTCTATCACAAAGAAGGCCCCTTATTTACATTGTAAATAAGTACATAAATAAAGAAATTATTTTAAAAAAATACATTATACCTATCCACATAAGTACACATAAAAATCTAAAAGCACGTTTGACATAACACCATGTATATTATGTATAGACAAATAAGGTTGAGTGCATTCTGATCTTTTTTCAATCATATTCACAGGGATATATAGCACTTAGGGGCATAATTAAACATAATTCATTTGAAAATTGAAATATGGAAAAATAGAATTTCTAAGGTATTATTCAACAATGAGTATACAAAATACATATTTTAAAAGCGAATAACTGGGGACTGGAGATGTAGCTCAGTTGGTGTTGGTAGAGTGTTTGCTTTGCATGCACAAGGCCCTGGGTTCTAATCCCCAGCACTGCAAAAAAAAAAAAAAAAAGTTAATAACTGAAAGAGCAGTTCTCATTTTAGCTGAGAATATGAAGTGCCAAGGAGATGAAGTAACTTACCCAAATTTTTACATCTTATAAAACCTAATTGAAGAATTACTATTAGTATAATTAGAATTATAAGCAGCCAGTATTAGAAGTTAATATAAAACATAGATATGTTTATAAATGTATAAAATAGGATGAAATTATGAAGTACCAAGGTTAAATTAAATTTTTCTCAACCTTTTTTATGTTTGAGGCCAACACTACAAGTGGAGAAGCAGAAGATAATATTGAGATTCTTGGGGAGTAGGTTGTGAGTGTAAGATTGAATTATACACTGTGAGGAAGAAATACCCTTGAAAATAAAAAGGGAAAAAGAAGGATACAGTCAGATGTGAATGGAATCCTTGATGGCAATTAGGACCAATACTGTTAATGTGCAGGTAAGGTGCAAAATTTTCATCTAAGTTATAACTGGTGTGGAAGGAATTACAGGTTCTACAAAAAATGTATGTGAGACAGTTACCAGGAAGACCAAGCCTTAGCATGGAAAACAAACTGTGGATAGAATTCTCAGCAACAGTCAGGGTCACGAAACGTTTTCCTTATATGTTGATTGTCGCAAGTTCATGTGGGAAAAAAATTTTAAAAAAAGAAAAAGAAAAGTTATGGGAGTATGCATGATGATTATAGAGCTGAGAGTGAAGTAGGACTCTGGCTTATAAGTGAGGTAAATTCAAATGAAATGAATAAATAACTAAAGAAATCTCTTAGCACTAATAACTATGTATATTCCAGTGATAAACTTGTTTCCAGGCATTACTTACTTTATGTGCTCAAAGACTTCCTCAGAGATCTGTCACTCAGTGCTCATTCCTCTCCTGTTGACTTCTTTTTAAAGGAGGTTACTTCTGACAGGGAAAGAATGATTTACTTCTACTGCTTTGGCAAACTTATCAGCAAGGGAATGCTTCATTCCTCATAGTTCCAACCCAAATGTCTATATTGAGTTTCTCAGGTTTGGCTAAAATCAAATAATCAACTTCAAATCACTCACTGTGGCCAGAAACAGCCTGGAGTTGTGATCTCTCATTCACAATTATAAAGACTGAGACTGGGCATAATTATTCTCACAAAAAAATGTAAAGAAAATTGATGTTAAACTAACAGACACAAATTAAAATGTGTGCTAGTAAGGAAATTTGTCTGTAAAATTTGAAAATCACTATTGTTTTGGGTCTTTAGAATTGCATATTATTTTGACCAAGTTTGTTTCTGTTGTAGCTGTTAAAATTGATATTTAAGAATATGAATTATTCAGTGAAACTTGTGAAACCAAGATAAGGGAGACTTTACTCGAGATCATTGCAGTATTACAGAAAACCACAATGGAATGTTTACATTCGAGTATGGATAAGCTCAATTCTGAGTACAACATGGACAAGTGGAAGTGTATCAACAAAGGGTAGGGTAGAGGTCAGTGGATGGAAAATTACTAAGAGGAGCATCAGAGGTAAGGGGGATTCTGCTAAAATCAACCTAAATGAACTCTTGATGACAAGGACAGGGTAATCAGAGAACACCTGAAGGAGGGTGGAGGAGGAACCTCATCAGATATTGATGGTGATCATATATCAGGGGTGGGGAATCCTAGAGAGACTGACTTAGAATGGTTCTTACTAAGACTAGATTTTTCAACGTATTACACAGAACATTTCAGAAACCTGGGTAAATTTTGGTTGAGCAGAGAATCTTTGTGTTTGAGGTCCTTAGAAGTACATAAATAAAATATATTTTGGGCACAAGTGTGCTTCAGGGGGAGCTATTCAAGTAAATGTCCAAAATAGAGCAAAGAAATCCAGATGAGAAAACCCAGTGGAATCTACCATGAAAAAACTGGGTAGATTATGGATTATGAAGGTGTAACTTCAAAGGGAGAACAAATTATTTCAAGTGAAAAGAAAATTAAACAAGAAAGACAGAAATCAAGACAGTTTGTTCAGAAGGAGTGAAAATCTTTGAGATGGAATGCCTAGCACAGTACCTAGTATTTGGTAGCAAATAGTAAATGCATATTCATTTGATCTATTTAGATGTGATAGAACATTATTAGAGTTGGGTGTGTTGACAAGCACACACTTTGAAAAGATAATGCAAGATAGTGTATTCAAATAAAAATAGATGATGTTTTCAGAATATTTGACTAATGAGGAATGGAGTTTTACCTCATCATATGGTTTCTACTGGGTTGAATGAAGGAAATATAAAAAAAACAAAGTTTTATTCAGAATGAATCAAAACCAAGGCTATTTTTTGAAAGTGAATTTAATGGATAAGTGGAAATTAGCAATTTTCTTTTGATAATCTCTCTAAAAATATATGCCATTTTATTAGAGTCAAGATAGGTGATAAAACAGGCCTTCCTCCTTTTCCCTTTACTAGTGAATTATAATGCACAAAACCCCAGTGATAATTGACAAAAATTGCTCATAAGTGTCATTAAAAACTTTCTTATTAAGCAGTCATTTTACTTTAATTTAACTAGCATTCCTGTTACAATGGGTATTACATTAAAATGAGTCTTATTTTACTCTTTGGAGAAAAAGTATGATGACAATTTTTAAGAAAACCACATGGGTGGTAGAAAATTCCCTGTAGAATTTGCTTGACCTACACTGCATACAAATTTCATCTTAAAATAAATGTGTAAATGAGATTAACTAAATATTTTCAGTTTGGAAATCTCCTTATAGTTTTCCAAGTTATATATTTTTAATTTTTAAGAATATTTTGTCCTTGAACTTATAAATAACTAGAATCAGTGGAAAAGCAGAGCATGAACCAAAATCTAAAATATAGTGCAAGTTCCAAAATATTAGAGAAAATGTTGAATTTGGCAAATATCCATACTCTCTTCCTGGCAAAAATAATATACAGTTTTATCATCTACTGCTTGATTCTCTAGCTGATAATTAAGCAAGTGCTCCCTCCAAACTGTTTATCCTAAGTACACATAATAATATTACTAATTAACATGTCCTATTAATGTCTTCATTTTATTTCATAGCGCAGTTATTTTTCTAGCCAGGTGAACTAACATATGCCTATTATTAGCTTAAATTTTGAATGCTATCCAATAGTAATTTATAATCATTCTATGCCATTTCCAGCTTTGAAGTAACTCCATATGCTGAAGACTTAAAAATGCTCTCCCACTCTGTTTCTTTTATGTTACAAATTCTGTAATTTTGTCAAATACAGTCTTACATTCTTGTATTTTATCTGAAAGATTTTATTTATGTCTAGTTAAATTAGAAAATACCTTTCATTCCAAGTATCTTTAGTTCAAGGGTATTATGAGACTAAAATAAAGACACGTTATTCAATCATTTGAATTTTATGTAAGTTAGTTTAGTTCACTAATATTTATGATTTTAAAAATATGGCAAGACTTGATGGTACTGAGATCACAGAATCTAATCTTTGAGGCAGGGAATGGAGGGAGGAGATGAGTTCTGATAGGCAATACTGTATTTGGGCTGAACACAGGTCAAAGATAAACTGCATTCAACTTTGCCTTGCCCTTTACATGTACCTCACTGATGGATTTGTCATAAATGCCTATCAGTACATCATAAATTTGATACTTTTACAATAGCTTATTTTAAAATTAAGATTTTTAAGCTTTAATAGGTTCAGAACAATAGTTTTAAGAATACCTTGCCTAGGGCAAGATTTAGGAAATATTGAATCATAACTTATATATGGTGTTTTATTTTGGTGGACTTTAGGAGCACTTAAGGATTCTGAGATGAGTTAGGCATATGATGCTCTTGTGTCAAGGTGTTCTACATGACTTAATTCATTGCAGTTTCATAAAACTCATTGCATGATCTTGTCAAAGCCACTAATTTTCCTAGAGTTTCAGGATGTGTGTATGTGTGTGTGTGTGTGTATGTGTGTGTGTATTTGTGTAATAATAGTGGGTTTGGGAATAGTCAATCTGGCATTTATTATTTCCCACTGCCCCAATACCAATGGTAGTATTCCAGTGATTCTAACTGAAGTTGTCCACCTGGTCCTGTTAATGGTAATTCTGCCTGTCTTGACATTGACTCAGAAAGCAATTAAGCAGTCAGTAGCATGGAACATCTCTTGGACCATGCACCAGTTCAAGAATAGGCAAGGAATAAATTTCTGCTAGTGCTTCTAGAGGAAATAGTTAGTTACTATCTCTGGGAAATAAGATTGTTCTTATATTGTCCCTCTAGACAAATACATTGGTTATAATACACGTTTATTTATCCCCTGACATAGTACATTGTTGTTTATTGGTGAGTAAAAATATTCCAAAATAAAATATAAAAGGAGAATAAAAGTCATCAGCTTCAAGATCAGCTAGTTATATTGCCTCTATGTATTTTAATCTTTTACTTGCTAAATAAAATGTAATCACAAACTGTTCTCGTTGAATGTGTCTTCATATTATTTCTATGAATTAGCCAAATAGTTTCAACTGAAAACAAAATTTAGGACATATTTGAATAGTAAGCAATTAACTTTTGGAACTTTGCTGCATATTTTCAATTATGAAATTGAAATTCATCCCCAGTGTTCTTATTCCTTTTAGCAGAATGAAAGCAAGCCACATGTCCCATTCAAACAAAATTTCCTTTTCCTTTAGAAATTGTCTTCACAATGATATCCAAATAGCAAGAATTATAGCTATATGAAATTTGCTTATGAACACATGGACACAGTTTTTCTATTTGTTTTCTTTTTCTATTTGACAAAAAGCTTTTACATATAAAGGAAACAACAGTTTTATTCTGGGTAGATAATCAACATATTTAAAAATAATTCTAAATCAATATTTGTTTTCTCCAATAAAGAACAGCTCAAGTATATATTTAATTATTACATACATTAAGATAAAAGCTCATAGAAATGATAATTAGAATAGGTTAACAATAGTCTTACCAATGTACCTAAAAATTCTCTTTGCTTTGCTCATTTGACATTTGGTATTGTTAACAGTATAAAATTAATTTCCTCAAACATAAATACATTTTAATTAAAATCATTAGACAACATCAGATAACAAATATATAAATTTTATCTGATGGTGTTTCATAGCATTTCATGAGTTTATAGAGGAAATTACAGACCTATGATAGAAGCATATCAGATATAACAGTCATATATTGGAAATATACACAAAAATAGAAAAGTCACCATTCTCAAACACTTTTAAAATTGACTACTGCTCAATAGGACTGTCTTTTTGAAAATGTACATGTCACCAAGCAGTTAGTGGGCAATGCCATGCTTTTTAATCATTCCTGGAAGTGCTTGAACACTTATGGGAATGATAGTGCTGTGTCATTCCAAATTGATTGAATCTGTGACATGTTCCTGGAAGTCACTTCAGGGTACACTATTATACAAGAGATGAAGGAAAATTACTGCAAGAAAGGAAAAAAAATAAAAACTCACTGTACTGGGTAACAGTGATCATTTCAAATATTATAAAGAATATCACTTATTTCCCTCTCTATGTAACCTCCCTTCTTTGTATCAGTGTTATTTTACCTTATCTGTCTCTGTGAAGAAGTGCCTGGCATCTAAGAAACATGTCTTAGATATATTTCCACAGAAATATGAATTGTTATTCTAAAGTCTTCATGACTAAAGTCCAGGATAAACATTGCCACATCCACAAATCTACACATTCATGCAAACTAGTATAAGTACACGTATACACACCAACTCACAAAAGGAATGGGTATGTTAAAAATTCAACTGCTCTACTATAAGTTCTGATTTGAACAATGACAACTGCCTGAAACTTTTAGTCTTTAACCCACTATCTAATTTTGGTACTTCTAGATACTTTAGATTGGGGCAACATTTTATCAGTTGTCTGTAATTTTTATACCCTTATTTATTTATTCTTATGTGGTACTGAGAATCAAACTCAGTGCCTCACACGTGCTAGGCAAGCTC
This sequence comes from Sciurus carolinensis, assembly GCF_902686445.1. Classification (NCBI taxonomy): domain Eukaryota; kingdom Metazoa; phylum Chordata; class Mammalia; order Rodentia; family Sciuridae; genus Sciurus; species Sciurus carolinensis. The sequence goes on along the minus strand of NC_062218.1, from coordinate 88,942,568 downwards.
TTTACCACTGAGCTACAACTACTGTCCTGTAATTTGTTTTTTAAAAAGGAAAATGTTATAATGAATTTGGAAAAGTCAAGTTTTGTGATGATCTAAAAATATTCACTGTTTCAAATGCTCCATAATAATTTTTCACCTGATACAATAGTGGTACAAGCAAAATCAGTTTAAACAATGTTTGTGTAATACTATGTAGAGAGTATTTGTTTTACTTTTCTTGGCGGGGAGGTAAAGTGTACCAGGGAATTAAATCAGTGACAATTAACCACTGAGCCAAATCCCAGACTTTTTTTATTTGAGACAGGTCTTGCTAAGTTGCTTAGGGCCTTGCTAAGTTGCTGAGGCTGGCTTTGAGCTTGAAATACTCCTGCTTCAGCTCCAGAGTCACTCAGATTACAGGTGTACACAACAGTACCCAGTTTTAATTTTTTATTGCAATATATCTTCTTATACTTTTTACTTTCCAATGTTTGTTTGTAGTCTGTGACTTATTTATTCTAATGGCATATTTCTAAATGGGATGATTTTCTCTGAGTAAACTCCAAACTTCTTGGTTTGAATTAAATACAAAGTTTTCATTATTCTAGTCTTTTCAAATCTCTATTGTTCCAGTAATTTCCTGATGCTCGAGTTTCATAGTGCTTTAGCCTAGTACACCGAATGATTTTTTTTAGCACATGGTAAACTCTTCAAAATGATTTGAGACATGTTTCTCATAAGATCAAACTTTGCACTCCTTTTCTCAGTGTTTTTTACCAAGGCATCCCAAAATTCTGAGGGGACCAGTTCCAAGAAGAGGTTTGAGTGAGAATTGGCCATCTGCTTCCCCAGATGGGTCAACAGGAATTATTCCATTATGGCCGATATTTCTGGCATCAGCAGAAATCTAATCTTGTCCTCCTATTCCCTAGCAACTAGATTCTAATCTTCATTTGATTTTTCACAAATTTCCAAAAGTTGACTCATATCCCATCTCAATCTACAAAGTCTTTCATTTTGTCTCTGGAACTCATGGGCTGTCAACATGGTGTATCATACTTGATCTTTTTTTCTAAACAGTCCCTTCACCTTCTTCCTGTAATTCAATAGTGGCTCTCTTCTGAGGTGTCTCTTTCCTCTTTAGTCCTTGCAGATGACTTCTCCTTCCTGTTTGCAAAAGGAGATTTCTTTTATTCTTAATTGCCAATTTTAGTTTATCATGAATTGACGGCCTCCAAAGCAGCTCCTCACAGCTCATGTTATTAGACTGCACCCTTTTACCACTCTTGGGCAGTCTTTCTAACCAGTCTTGCTTATTCAGGGATGATTATAGCATTACTTTATTGACATTCTAATCCTGCACTGGCCAACATTCCTCAACATCCTATTATTTATTTGAAGGGTTCATCTAGTTTCCTGGACAATTAGTTACCTGTCCTCACTTTCATTGATATTTTCTTCACCTTACATTCATAAAATGATACTCCAAAATTTGTCATGTTTTAACAATTGCAACAGGATCCAAGATGGTGGACTAGAGGGAGACTGCGTTCCTTGTCGCTCTGTAACTCGGGTTTCAAGCAGAGGATAACTGTTTCTTGGTGAGGCAGTTTTTGCTTCTTATCAATCCCCTGCTGTGTACCCCATTTGTCTACTGCGATCACCTGCAGTCAGTCAGCATATGGATGACTTTTTGAGTGCAGTTTGCTCACTGTCAGGAGCCTATCATCCGCCATTTGCCTGCCTCTTGCCTTTCTATTGCCTGCCTTACACCTATCCATCACCTACCACCTGAGGTTCACCCCCTGATCATCTGACAGCAGTCAGCAAACTGATCTCCGACCACCAGTGGAGAGCCAGCTGCCTGCAGTTGCCTGGAAGTTCTCTGCCACAGTACCTGCAGGTTTCGTTACACGTGGTTGCAGCCATTTTGAGACAACAGCCAGACCCCGTAGGACCCCTGGCCGGACTGAGTGAGCCCAGTCTCCAGGATCTCTCTGCCCAACCTATCACTCCCTGCCTCTGGGACCCTCACATCCACTGACTGCTCCCTGCCACCAGGACCCAGCCTCCAGGATCCCCCAACCAGATGGACCATACCCCACCTCCAGGACCCCTGCCTGACCAACCGCACCCCACCTCCAGGACCTCCAACTGACCACACCCACACCCCGAGCTGCAGCTCCCCATTTGCCAACACATTTGTAAGCCACAGCAGCCATCTTGGATAATCCTGGAAGCCATAGCTCTGATCTTTAGGTGGGGAAAATCCCATCCTGAGATGCCTGCTGGAGACTTGAAGCTCATTGTCAGGTACCTCTTATGCATCAGACAACTGAAGACTGGGAGGTTTGAATACTATATGACTGTTATAGTGTAGATTTTCTTTCTTCTTCTTATTGAATAATCTTAAGTTTTTATTTCTTTACTTTTCTTGCACTCTTTTCCTTTTGTTTACCTGTTCCCTCAATCTCTTTCTGCCTTTTTGCATGCTAACATCCAACTTCTTTTGATTACACTCTCACCCTTGCTATTATCTAGAACTTCTGTATTTTCTTTTCTTATCCCATTAACAGCTACATCCTACATCCCTCTGCATCTCTTTGTCCTCCATTAGAAACTGCAGACCTTATTGCAAATCAGTTTTTTATACTGAAGATAATATTTGAACTCATTCTGTTTATTATGACAATATTGTTAATGTCCTCATAGGAGCTATTTCATCTACAATTGCATACTGTCTGAATTGGGCACTGCTAATATTGATCTCCACCTTAAAGAAAAGGTTTAGGAAACCTATAGGGCCACTACAAGTCTATATGGGGGAATATGCAATACTCCAGATGCAATGCTAGAGGGGAAGATACATGAACAACATGAAAAAACAAGGGAAGAAAATGTTCCAAACAAATCTAGATTCTATATTAATAGAATCCAATGACAGTATGGTAGAAGAAATGTCAGAAAAGGACTTCAGATTATACATGATTAAGATGATTCATGAAGCAAAGGATGAGATAAGAGAGCAAATGCAGGCAATGATTGATAATACCAATAGTTGAAATAGCAACTGCAGGAAGCAAAAGATCATTTCAACAAAGAGATACAGATTCTAAAAATAAAAATAAAAAACGGAAATCCTTGAAATGAAGGAAACAATAAATCAAATAAAAAACTCAATGGAAAGCATGACCAAAAGAGTAGATTACTTGGAAGATAGAACCTCAGACAATGAAGACAAAATATTTAATCTTGAAAACAAAGTTGAACAAACAGAGAAGATGGTAAGAAATCATGAACAGACTCTCCAAGAACTATGGGACACCATGAAATGACCAAACTTAAAATTTATTGGGATTGAGGAAGGCACAGAGATACAAACCAAAGGAATGAACAATCTATTCAAAGAAATAATATCAAAAATTTCCCAAATCTGAAGAATGAAATGGAAAATCAATTACAAGAGGCTTAGAGAACACCAAATGCACAAAATCACAACAGGTTCACACCAAGGCACATTATAATGAAAATGCCTAACATTCAAAATAAAGATAAGATTTTGAAGGCTGTGAGAGAAAATCATCAGATTACATATAGTGGGAAACCAATACAGATATCAGCAGACTGCTCAACCCAGACTCTAAAAGCTAGAAGGGCCTGGAATAACATATTTCAAGCTCTGAAAGAACATGGTTGCCAACCAAGAATCCTATACCCAGCAAAACTAAACTTCAGATTTGAAGATAAGATAAAATCTTTCATGATAAACAAAAGTTAAAAGAATTTACAAATAGAAAGCCTGCACTACAGAATATTCTCAACAAACTATTCCATGAGGAGGAAATGAAAAACAATAATGTACATCAGCAAAGGGAGGAACTACCTTAAAGAAAAATCCACTCAAAGGAGAAACCAAGTCAAGTTAAAAGCCAAAAATAAGCCCAAATGACTGCGAATACAAATCATATCTCAATAATAACCCTGAATGTTAATGGCCTAAACTCATCAATCAAAAGACACAGACAGGCAGAATGGATTAAAAAGAAAGACCCAACAATATGCTGCCTGCAAGAAACTCATCTCATAGAAAAAGACATCCACAGACTAAAGGTGAAAGGATGGGAAAAAAACTACCATGCACATGGACTCAGTAAAAGAGCGGGGGTTTCCATATTTATTTCAGATAAAGTGGACTTCAAGTCAAAGTTAGTCAGAAGGGATAAAGAAGGACATTACATACTGCTTAAGGGAACCATAAATCAGGAAGACATAACGATAGTAAATATTTATGCCCCAAACAACAGTGCATCCCTGTACATCAAACAAATCCATCTCAATTTCAGGAATCAAATAGACCACAACACAATAATTCTGGGTGATTTTAACACACCTCTGTTACCACTGGATAGATCTTCCAAACAAAAAACAAACAAACAAGCAAAACCATAGAACTCAATAACACAATTATCTAGACTTAGTAGACGTATATAGAATATTACATCGATCAACCAGAGAAATCACTTTCTTCTCAGCAGCACATGAAACCTTCTCGAAAACAGACCATATGTTATGCCACAAAGCAACCCTTAGGAAATGCAAAAAAATAGAGATACTGCCTTTGTTCTATCAGATCATAATGGAATGAAAGTAGAAATCAATGACAGAATAAAAAGCAGAAATTATTCCAACACCTGGAGACTAAATAATATGCTATTAAATGAAACATGGATAACAGAAAACAGGGAGGAGATAAAAAAATTCTTAGAGGTCAATGAGAACAATGATACAACATATCAAAATCTCTGGGAAACTATGAAAGCAGTACTAAGAGGAAAATTCAATGTATGGAGCACATTCAAGAAAAGAATGAAAATTCAACAACTAAATGACCTAACATTACAGCTCAAAGCCCTAGAAAAAGAAGAACAGAATAAGAGCAAAAGTAGTAGAAGACAGGAAATAATTAAAATCAGAGCTAAAATCAATGAAATTGAAACAAAAGAAACAATTCAAAAAATTGACAAAACAGAAAGTTGGTTCTTTGAAAAGGTAAACAAAATAGACAAACCCTTAGCCACACTAACAAAGAGAAGAAGAGAAAAAACTCAAATTACTAAAATTTGTGATGAAAAAGGAAATATCACAACAGACACCATTGAGATACATAACATATTGAGAAACTACTTTGAAAATCTGTATTCCAACAAAATAGAAACTACCAAAGACATTGACAAATTTCTAGAGACATATGCTCCTCCCAAACAGAACCAGGAGGACATACACAATTTAAACAGATCAATATCAAGCAATGAAATAGAAGCCATTAAAAACCTACCATCCAAGAAAAGCCCAGGACAAGACAGATTCTCAGCCAAGTTCTACAAGACCTTCAAAGAAGAACTAATTCCAATACTTCTCAAAGTGTTCCAGGAAATAGAAAAGGAGGGTACCCTACCAAACTCATTCTATGAAGCTAACATCATCCTCATAACCAAACCAGGCAAAGACACATCAAGGAAAGAAAATTTTAGACCAATATCCTTGATGACTATAGATGCAAAGATCCTTAAAAAAATACTAGCAAACCATATCCAAAAACATATTAAGAAAATTGTGCACCACAATCAAGTGGGTTTTATCCCTGGAATGCAAGGATGCTTTAACATCCATAAATCAATAAACGTAATCCTTCATGTCAATAGACTTAAGGATAAGAATGATATGGTTATTTCAATTGACGCAGAAAAAGCGTTCAACAAAATACAACACCCATTCATGCTCAAAACACTAGAAAAAATAGGAATAGTAGGAACATACCTGAACATTTTAAAGGCTATTTATGCTAAGCCCATGGCCAACGTCATTCTTAATGGAGAAAAACTGAAACCATTCCCTTTAAAAACGGAAACAAGACAGGGATGTCCTCTTTCACCACTTGTATTCAACATTGTCCTTGAAATACTAGCCAGAGCAATTAGATAGACTAAAGAAATTAAAGGAATATGAATAGGAAAAGAGGAACTTAAGCTGTCACTATTTGCTGAGGACATGATTCTATATTTAAGAGGATTCAAAATACTCCTCCAGAAAACTTCTAGACTTCATCAATGAATTCAGCAAAATAGCAGGTTATAAAATCAATACGCATAAATCTAAAGCATTTTTATACACAGGTTATGAAACATCTGAAAGGGAAATGAGGAAAACAACATGATTTGCAATAGCCTCAAAAAAAAAAAAAAAAAATACTTGCGAATCAATCTAACCAAAGAGGTAAAAGATCTCTACAATGAAAACTACAAAACATTGAAGAGATAAATTGAGGAAGACCTTAGAAGATGGAAAGATCTCCCATATTCTTGGATAGACAGAATTAATATTGTCAAAATGGCCATACTTCCAAAGGCGCTATACAGAGTTAATGCAATTCCAATTAAAATCCCTGACATTTCTCATGGAAACAGAAAAAGCAATCATGAAATTCATCTGGAAGAACCAAAGACCCAGAATAGCCAAAGCAATCCTGGGCAGGAAGAGTGATGCAGGGGGTATCACTATACCAGATCTTAAACTCTACCATAGAGCAATAGTAACAAAAACAGCATGGTATTGGCACCAAAATAGACAGGTAGTACAATGGTACAGGATAGAAGACACAGAGACATACCCACATAAGTACAATAACCTCGTACTAGACAAGGGTGCCAAAAACTTACAATGGAGAAAAGATAGCCTCTTCAATAAATGGTGCTGGGAAAACTGGAAATCCACATGCAGTAAAAAGAAACTAAATCCCTATCTCTCACCCTGTACAAAACTCAACTTGAAATAGATCAAGGATCTAGGAATTAGATCCTTCACCAAATAGAAGAAAAAGTAGGCTCGAATCTCCATCATGTTGACTTAGGACCAGACTTCCTTAACAAGACTCCCATAGCGCAAGAAATAAAAGAAAGAATCAATAAATGGGATAGATTCAAACTAAAAAGTTTTATCTCAGCAGAGGAAACAATCAACAATGTGAAGAGAGAGTCTAGAGAGTGGGAGAAAATCTTTTTCACACACTTTAGACAGAGCACTCATCTCCAAAGTTTATAAAGAACTTAAAATCTTTACACCCAAAATACAAAGAACCCAATTAATAAATGGGTTAAGGAAATGGGCAGACACTTCACAGAAGATAAACAGGCGATCAATAAATATATGAAAAAGTGCTCAGTATCCCTGGCAATTAGAGAAATGCAAATTAAAACCACCCTAATATTTCATCTAACTCTAATTAGAATGGCTGTTATCAAGAACGCAAGCAATAATAAGTGTTGGCGTGGAAGTGGGGAAAAGGCACACTCGTACATTGGTGGTGGAGTTGCAAATTGGTACAGCCACTCTGAAAAGCAGTATGGAGATTCTTTAGAAAGCTTGGAATGGAACCACCATTTGACCCAGCTATCCCACTCCTTGGTTTGTACCCAAAGGACTTAAAATTAGCATACTACAGTGATGCAGTCACATCAATGTTCATAGCAGCTCAATTCACAATATCTAGATTGTGGAACCAACCTAGATGCCCTTAAATTGATGAATGTATAAAGAAACTGTGGTATATATACACAATGGAATATTACTCAGCCATAAAGAACAACAAAATTATGACATTTGCTGGTCAATGGATGAAGCTGGAAAATATCACGCTTAGTGAAATAAGCCAAACCCAAAAAACCAAAGGCCGAATGTTTTCTCTGATAAGTGCATGACAATATATAACGATGAGGGGTAGTGGGGGGAAGAGAAAAATGAAGGAACTTTGGAGGGTGTGGAGGAAAAGGGGGTGGGAGCGGGTGGGAACGGAAAAACAGTAGAATGAAACAGTATTACCCTATGTATATGAATGATTACATGAATGGTGTGAATATGCATTGTGTACAACCATAGAAAAGTTGTATCCCATTTGTGTACAATGAATCAAAATGTGTCTTTAAAAATAAAAAATATTTTTAAAATTTTTTTTAAAAAATTGCAACAATCTCAAATCTGAATTTAAATTCCAAACACCCTGCTTTTAGACCATAGTTTGTGGTACTTAAAACATGTTCTCTCTGCAACTGAAGTTAATTAATAATGTCATTCTTCTAGGTGTTTTTTTCCCATGGATAGATTTTTTTTTCCTATAATTTGTCAAAACCCAAAACCTTCCTATGTCAATGTTTTCCAATCAATAATTACTAATGATATTTGACATATTTTAGTTTGCTTGGGATTTAAATTTTGTTTGTGTTTAGACACTAAGGATTAGTGATTAGTCTCCTGGTTTGTAATATCAAGAACTTTTTAAAAATTCTTTCACAATTCTTTTTAACCTAGAACAAAAAAGCAAAATATGAGATAACTTTTACATCCTCCCTTCCCAAATACACCTTTGTAAGACTGACCTACATATACTTTCAGGTAGCTTTGATACATAAACTGTCCCAGTTCCTGTGGTAGGCAGACACTCTTTTCCCTGCATATTGAATTGCAGCCCATATCACTAAATTGAAGACTTACTTCCCACAGTTTTCTTTTCTACTTTCTACATCATCATTTTTTCCTCTATGCTATGTCATTTGCAGCAGAACACAAACATCTGTATTATTTTCCACTTTACAAATAACAATTAAAAAGCAATTTTTCTTTGATCCTTTATCCTTCTCCATCTTCTCTAGAATTCTTTCATTTAAAATAAAATTGCTTTAATACCATATATATCCATAGTCATCATTTCACCACCTCCTATTACTTTTGAATCTCATCCAATTGTCCCCAGAATCCCTTTGAAGCAGCTATTATCAAGGTCACTTAATGACCTCCAATTTTTCCAAGCTATTAGTTCTTAGCCATCATTTCATTTGAGTGATCAGCAGCATTTGACATGATTGCTCTACTTTTGAAACATGGTATTCATTAAATTTTGTAACCTTGTTTTTTTCCTTGGTCCTTCTTAATCTATTTTGATGGATTTTTTCTTTTTTCTGGTGTGCAAATTTTAAGGAGTATCCCAGAATTGTGTCCTCGCACAAATTGTCTTCTGCTTATAGTCATTACCCAGGTGATCATACCCATATTATGTGCCATCACAGGAGAAATAACTGAGATTTCATCACCCCATACCTTTCCCCTGAATATTAGATGTTTATGTAGACAAAATGACTTGTACCTCCAATGTGAAATGCCTTAAGCTCTCTTCTTTCCTGTCCTCATCTGTAGGAATATCTGATGTAATAGCACACTAGCAATCCATTTAAACTAGTGTCCATTTCACCTGGGATGATAAAAAATATATTTTCCTAATCCTTTGGCCAGACTTCCTCTTAACTTCTGCAGTGTGATACATGGGCAGAAGATTGGAAGGTGGGAAGAGTCATAAAATTTTTATGACTTCTAACAGTGTCTCTGGCAATGGCAAAATTGAACTGGGGTAGCAGAAGTAACAGCGAATACAGCATCAGGACTGGGCTAACAGCAGTTATGGAACTGGTATCAGTGGCACAAAGAGTAAGGAGAAATGTACCCTGGATTCTTAGCCAGTTCAAACTCAGTAGCAGAAGGGTCAGCTGGTAAACAATCTTGGGCTTGAACTTATCTCCCCCCACCCATGATGCTCTTGCCCTGCTAAAATAGTGAAGTCCTATAAATACTCAGCATTTGGGACTCACCTATTTCTTTTTGCTCCTACAGTTCTTCAGTTATGCTTTATAAAGACAAATTCCCAAATTTGAATTATCTCAACTCAAATTCCTAGAGTAGTTTCTGTTTGCATGATTGTATACCCATAAAGGACAGAGTCAGAGGACTCTGAGGAAACAGATCTTTTAACGTCAGTTATCTGAAATAATTGAGCTCGAAGGAAGTAATGATATCTTTATCAATGAAAAATAAACTAGAAGAGTGATGGATGTCATCAGAAGGCAGATGGTGGTGACTGATTAGTTTGATCTCCAGTTTTCAAACAAGTAAGCAGACCTTTCTTTGGACAAAAAAAATAGTTGCATCCTTTTGGGAGAAGTATGGTTATTTTCTTTTGTTGATTCAACAAAGTAATGGACAATATCAAATAGTGCCTTTTGTCTCTTGCCTCCACACACATTTCTTTGTCTCCATTTGCTCATTAAGGTAGAATATTTATAAATTACATTTCCAAGTCTCCTTTTCCAGATTGCTTTTTCAATGCATCCTTTCTGTAGAAGAATTGAGCAAAATATATGAATGCAAGAAGAAAAAAGAAAAGAAACCACTTCTTTTTCCAAATTTCTAAACTAACTGATTTTTGAATATTTGTTTCTCATTGATTAGGAAGAGGTACTTGCAACCAAGTAATAACTCCAAAATCTCATGGACTTAAATTATTAAAGATTTCATGTCTGTCAATGGGTTGTAAGGGGGTTCTGTTCCATGTCAACCTAAATCGAAGATGTAGTTTTCCATTATCTGGAGCACTGTTAGCTGTCTGTGTCAGAAGTAAAGACTAAAGGTGGTACGCTGGCTCCTGAAGCATATTTTTATGTCGCCTTGGTTAAAGAAAGTCACTTGGCATAAGCTGTTTCCAAGTCTGTCAGAAAACTGTTTTGTAAACAGCATTAATAAGCACTATAATTACTTGTGCTTTCAACATCTTTGTGATCAATCGCCAGCATTAAAATGCTCTTGTTAAAAACAAACAAACAAACAACAACAACAACAAAAAAAAAACAGAAAAAAGAAACAAACTCTAGAGCATCTTAGTTTTTGTGACCAATCTTTAATGGAAACCCCTCTTAAATCAATTCCTTTCCCAGTCTTCTTCATTTAAATGAATTGGCAATTCATTAACTTTGTTTTTTTTCTTAATTTCTATCCTCTCTGTCTTTTATTGCATATCCCAAACATTAGAAAACAAGGCCACCTGCAACTTCGCAGGACCTCCACAACTACCATATTGATTGAAGCCATCATCACTTCTGATCACAGGTCTCATCAAAATCCCTTACTGATCTCCTCCAACTCTATAACAGTCCTGATAACTCACTTCATATCTCAGGCTCAGACTGTTGTTTCCTTCAGAATGACTTACAGCAGTATTTCACCAACTATAAAGTAGTATTTCAGTGCGTGGCCTGTATGTTCTTCCCAATTTGATCCTTGACCACCTCCATGTCATATTGTCTTCCAACCTTCCCCTTGTCCATTGTTCTCTCTCCATTCATTCCGCAGAAACTTTGCCTTTGTTTTCTCCTCTCTTTCTAATTATTCTTCAACAAATAAGTAAGAACTCACTCACTTTCTCACTTTATTATGCTTTCTGCTCAAATATGAATATTCTTTACTTCTCTGAAATAGAACTCTCATAATATTCTCCTTTTTGTGCCTTAATTTCTTTGAACTCATGGAAATTGTGCACTTAAGAATTATGTTCATTTGTCTACTATCTTCCTCATTAAGAAATACCTTACACAAAGGCAAAAAGAGCCTGAAAATATATAAACAATAAATAATTGAACAAACAAATGAATTGATATATTCTTTAGGCAAATTAAATAATATTTGGTGGTTCTGTTTGTGGTCTGATGTAATTTGTTTACAAAAAATCAGGTTATGAATTCTATGCTTTGTCCTTCCCATGTCTCTGGATGCCAAAAAGCTACACATAAACATTGATGGTTGATCCTTAAACTAATTATAGGTTCAATTTGCAGTAGTGTAGGTAGGAAGGTAGGTAGGAAGGTAGGTAGATTGAGTGATAGATCAAATGAAAATGATCATAACACTAATTGAAATCCTTAGAAATGCAAAAGTATTTGATGTTTGTAAAATGTTTTTATGGTAATTCAGAGAAGAATATATAGCATTTTAAAATTAATTTCCTGGTGCTTTATCATTTGGTATACTGATTCAATTAGTTCTTGAATATTCTAGGGAGTATTAAAAATAAATTATTCCACTTTTATTTTGGTTTGCACTTGTGAGTGATGAAGAAATTAAGTGAGATGTGAAAGAAGCAGAATGAAGATTTTATGCACAGCCTCTTGTGCATAATGGGATGAGCTCTATCTCCATTCTGGTATTCTTAGTAAAGTATAAATATAAAAGTTTACTGTGACTGCTAGATAATAAAATATCTAAGTCTCTCCAAAGAAGAAATTTTAGAATATAAGTTCTGAAAAAAGAAAATCACCACTGAAATATATGAATTTTTTAAGTTTTAATGTTCACTTTATTTATTTGATAAATTTGTGATTAAATAGTAATTAAAATTTGTTAGACTTAAAGTTATTATTTGAAGGTTTTTGTCTGAAATGTTGTTAAAAAAAGTTTTATGTATTATCTACAAATTGCACCTATTTTCATTTTAACTAACAATATTAAATATTACTATTATAGCAACAGGAAATAGAACTATTTATAAAATTTTGTTATTTCAGGAATTGCAAGTAAATAGACAATAATAATAAATAGACTATGAAAACATTATATATATTATATATAAATTTTTAAAAATTTTTATTTGCTCCTTTTAGTATACATGACAGCAAGGTACATTTTGACATATTTATACAAACATCAAGTATATCTTATTCTAATTAGGATCTCAGTCTTGTGGTTGTACAAGATGTGGAGATTCATTGTGGTGTATCCCTATACATACATAGGAAAGTTGTGTCAAATTCGTTCTACTGACTTTCCTATTCCTACTCCCCCCTTGTACATCCCCCATTGTGTGTTGCATCCACTTATCAGAACATTTGACCTTTGATTTTTCAGGATTTGCTTATTTCACTTTAATTGTCTCCAGTTTCATCCACTTACTGGTAAATGTCATAAAGTGATATCGCTAATAAGTGGATGATGACACATAATGGGGGGTGGGAGGGGTTAGTGTTAGGGTTAGAGTTAGAGTTAGGTAGGGGGGCAAGAATGGAGGAAGGGAGGACTGTATAGAGGGAAAAGAGGGGTGGGAGGGGTGGGGGGGAAGGGAAAAAAATAACAGAATGAATCAAACAACATTACCCTATGTAAATTTATGATTACACAAATGGTATGCCTTTACGCCATGAACAGAGAAACAACATGTATCCCATTTGTTTACAATAAAAAAAAAAGTTTGAAGTAAAACCACAAAAAAAAGTCATCCCTTTTTATCGCTGAATAATACTCCATTGTGTATTATATACCCCATTTTTTCTTATTTGTTTATCTTTTGAAAGGTACCTACTTTGGTTCCATAGCATAATATTGTGAGTTGAGCTGCTATAAACATTTATGCAGCAGTGTCACTATAGTATGCTGATTTTAAGTCCTTAGAATATATTCTATGAAGTGGTATAACTGGGTTAAATTTAAACATTACAGCAAAATTAGTTAACCCAAAGGACTATTGAATGTACATAATAATAACAAAATAAAATATGTAATAAGTACTATAATCACACTTCAAATATTTTTAGTAAGATGAATGTAATCTTTTGAAGAATATGAATCCTTTCTTGGCATATTTAAGGTTCATCCACAAAGAAAAGAAACCCAATCAATCACTTTTTGTTGAATTCATTGCCTCAGATGACTTAAAAATAGTTTTTTACTTTATTAATGCTTATTCATGAGTAATTAAGAAACATAAATAGCATGAGAAATTTTGAAAATGAAATAGTTATGCAGCAAAACCAAGTATTTCTATGTAAAATGAACCATAAAAGATTTTCCAGCTAAGGGAAACTTTAACTTTAAAAATATGCTAGCTGGTTTGAGATTTCTAGGTTAAGAAATAGTAAAAGATGTTAAGTATGAACAAATCACTTTATGAAATAAACAATACAACATTACCACAACAACACATACTAGAGAAAAAAAATGCTCAAATTTTTGAAATGAGAAGAGATTCTAAGAAGTAAACAAAGCTTTTAAAAATTTCAAAGGGTTTTTTCAGGTGATACTTATTGTCCTAAATACCTGAACTTATTATCACTGTTGCACAATCTTCACTGTATTTTAATGTCAAGATGGAGTCTCAGCATTTTAAAGACCACACTGTGGAAAAAGACCCATTTGTTCACATTTTACCACACCTATTCCTTCAGTACAGAAAATTACCGATGGTCATATTTTGAAATCCCATTCAAGTACCATGAGGAAGTCCATGGAAAGATCTTCCATTTCTGAATTTGATCATAGACTAGATTGGCCTCCTGTGTATAATTATAATCTCTAATAAAAATATTGATTGGCCTCTCAAGTTGGAACAATTTTCCATGTTTTGAATACAATGTCCTGTCTGTTCTGTGTCTGACGGTATGCCTGTAATAGTTTTTAGTGGGAAATTTGGTCTTCATTTCTGAGTATTCTATGCATATGTACTGAGACACTTGAAATGACTACAAAATACTATAAACTGGTTTTTTTTTTTTTTTTTTTTTTTTTTTTTTTTTTGGTTGAGTAAAAGGAAAAAGAAGGTTTATTGCATTGCTAGCAAAGGAGAAACACAGGACACACATGTCCCAAATGCTGTGATTTTCCCCAGCAGCAGGAACAGGAGGTTTTTAAAAAGGTGAGTCAAAGGCCTCATTCCACGTGTTCTCTGTTGGAGTTGTAATTCACTTGTTAATTTGGGAGACTCATTTCTGCGATGTCTGATACCATCCCCAAAGTCTGGATTACTTTGTTCCTGTGATGGGTGTATACTCAAGGACAGATAACTCTGCCTAAAATAGGAAAGATAGGTAATCCTGTTCCCCCTGAGATTAGAGATGGGAAGAGATTAGGGAGCAGGAGAAAGAAAGAAACATGTCCATTTTAAAAATCAGTTTCAGTGGCAGAGCAGCAAATGCTATATTCAAAGCATAAAGTGAACCACTGTTACATTTCCCCACTGTCAATTTCTACATTCCATTTCTATGGAAAAATGGTGATGATGTCTTCAAGCTGCTTCCTGATGAAAGAAGGCAAAGTTGAGGGAAGTAAACCAAAATCCTTGGTCTGGAGACAGATGGCAGGTGACTGGACAAGGCATCCATAGGGCAGGGATCATGCTAAGACAGCAATAAACAAAACAGCAAAGCATTACTTTTTTGTAAACAATTAGCACAAAAGCAATTAGAATTTCAGCCAGTCTCTGAAAACCATGAAGACAGTAACTCATAATCATATCAGTGAAAAACAGTTTATCAATGTAGGAATTTAGGGAGATTTGTAGGTCCATGAGATCAGACTCAAATTAACTCAAGACAAACTTGTGACTCTAGAGTCCTTTGAGATCATTATTATTAGGTACTCCTACACAAGAACCCTTTCTTTATAGTCTCCAAATTTACTTACTTTTGTTAGGGCTGACACAATATACATCTTAAGTTACATTTTAAAAGACCATTGTTTTTTCCTTTTAAATTTCCAGGGTTAGGGTTAGACTATACTCTCCTACTAGGTGTTTATTACCAAGTTGATCAAAATTGACCTTGTTACTACCTACTCTTAAGAGTCAGCTGAGATTCTTCAAAGACCACTCTTTAAGACATGTGTGAAGGCTTTTATCCCCTTTACCTTTCCTCCACCAGTGATGCCATCTGCCAGGATAGGTCAGGATCTCCCTGACAATATGTGGCTTTTCTTGGAAGCATAATCTTGGTATTATATTGAGTCATAAATATTGACTACAAATAAAAAAGAGCAAACTTACTAACTGACCTCAACATGGACTCTAAGGCAGACTAATCTACATATCACCAAGCTAGATGCCAATAGTGTGGAGCAAAAAGGATTATGGTTCTTCTAAATTTCATTAAAATTATTATATTATCAGTTCAATATTTATATTAGTTTAAAACTGAAACAATTACAAATGGTGGTGTGTTTTCATAAATAAAGAATATTCAATAAAAACCATCCTAAAGATGTTCATGTAACTTTTTTTTACATAGTAAGAAATGGTCTTCTTGTTTATCCCTTCTATTATAACTATAATCAACATAAGTAGTTCTCTTAGAGAGGTAAAGATACACATTTAGATAAACTATCAAAAGTAATTATTTTTAATTTATATAGATCAGGTTTGTTCCTTATTCTTTCATGCCAATGGATTAAAAACCACTCTCATTATCATTTTCCCAAAGTCCCTTAATTTTCTGACTTTGTATTTTAAGTCAATAATTATCAGACATTATAATTTAATTCGTGAATTTTATTTACTACCTTGAACTGCATTTCCATGTAGTTTTTTTCACAAAATTTGTTAAGGCATTTTCCTTACTTTTCAGCACTCATTATTTCAAATGTAGGTTAAATACTAAATAAAATCTCCAAGTATTATTGTGAAGTTTCCCAATTCTCTTTTAACTTCTGTCAGTGTTTATTATACATGATGGGACATGCTGTTATAAGGTGCATAAACACGATCATCACGTCTTCCTGTTTGATTCATTTTTTTACCATTATGAAATATCTTCTTCCCTAGATAGCCTCTCTAAGTGAATTAGAAAAACTCAGGTTCCTGTGAGATTAATAGGGCTATGCCAACTTTTGATCATTAGCATTTGTTAAATTATATAATTCTTCTTTTTATTTAAACTACAATGATTCTTCACCTTTAAAGGTGGTGTCCAGCAAGCACTATATAGTTGTGTTTTGATTCTATCCTTTCTGACAGTCTTTGACTTTCAAATAGTGTTTATTCTGGGTTAATAGTTTATATATTTTTCTCTAAATTTTAATGAAGTAAAGTCTGCCCCTTTCTACTTTTTTATGCTATTCCCACCGTTTGTTCTATTCTTTTTTGTATTGTTCTACTTATGTGTAAATTGTAATTTCAATATTTCATATTTTTGTTTACATAATACTTTACTAGTAATTGAAGAATACATATATTTTTTCCTCTCTCCCTTCAGAAAGGAATAATTCACACTGTAGTAAATAAACATATAATTCTCTCTACTTCACTTTCTGCCTTTGCAATTATTGGGTTATATTTTCATTTTTCAAACTAAAAATAAATGCCCATTGCTTCTTCTTTAAAAAAGCTAAAAGGCTCTTTTTTTTTTTTGACATTGATACTAACCTTTATGATATTTGCCTTTTCTTTTTTGCTCTTTTGTGATTTATGTGGCATCCTTTTTTATTTTTAACTTTGGTTTTTCTATTTTAGGCTTTTCTCATCATTTGATTAGTTCCTCTTTCTAAAAAATATATATTTATCATTTGTTAAGAAACTTAGGTAGGATAAAACTATAGATATATGGTTTTCTTAAGATTTTTAAAAATATTATTCTCTTATTTTCTCTCTTCTGTGTCTGATTTTAAATTCATCTTTATTTGCTTCCTTGTTCCTTCTACATTTGTCTTTCTTCTTCTTTGTGCAGTTTATATTTTGATTCATTACTTTCTTCATCAATTTGGTTATCATATACTTAGAAATGATTTTCTTAAATGATTGTTTGTGCCTATGTTTCAGTGACCTTCTTGAACCTGTGTATGTGTTCTATCATAAAATTTATGAATTTGTGGTCAACAATCTTCAAACATATTTTCTGGTTTATTCTCTCCTGTTCTTCTGAGTCTTAAATTATACATTTTAAAACCATTTACTCTGTTTCCACATTTTTATGCACATTTTGCTTTTGTTCTCTTTTGAAATAATTTTAATTTTAAAAAAATTTCACATAATTTCTTTATCCATGCATTTTCAAATTCACTCAAATGCTTTATTTCACTGTGTTCAATCTACTCTTAAACCCATTAATTGAATCCTTTTCTGATACAATATTTTTTGTGTTTAACATTTTCATTTGGTATTTTCATAGTTCAACTTTTCTGGTGAAATCCTATTTCTTCATTCATTTGATCCATCTGTAGATTTTCTTTATCACAGATATTTTTAAATGCAATCTTAGAGAACATTTGTTCCATATCTGGGCCTAGTTGTATTGACTATTCCATATTATGATGCTGAGACCCATTTTCTTGTTTCTTCATGAGTTTTACATATATATTTTTAAATATTTCATCCAAAATAGTTTGAGACAAAATGGTTAGAGACAAGAGAAATAATATATATCCTTATAAAAGAGTGTAATTTTTTTTCTATTATTATATTGTATCACGGGACTGAATCAATCTGATCTGCAGGTGACCTCACCTGGATGGAAATATTTGGATTTTTTTTTTCCAAGCAGGACTTGACTTCCTTTAACTGTCAAGATTTGAGATTTCTATGTCCTTTGAAGATAGTCAAACAGATTTCTAGATCAGGAGAGATCTCTGCCTACTGTAGATCCTGGTCACCAGTTTTGTGGGTTGTCGGTAAGTTCACTCTGCCTTGTGTTACCTCCATGTCATTCTGTCCCTTACCTCAGTCTTCCTGTCCCCTTCTTAGACTATGATATCTGAAAAACTAATACATCTTCAATAATGTGTCTCAGATATCCTGAATGGATTCCATTCTTCAATTGGTGGAAGTCTGGAGTACTTACATAGGTTTATGTCAGCTCCCCTTCCTGCTCAAGGAGTAGCTGAAAATGATTACAACTGCTAAAACTTAGTTAAATATTAAGATGATTTTGGTTTACTCCATCTGCAGCAGAGTTTTCTTCAACTGGTCCCTCTCCTTTGGATGACAGGAGTTGTGCTTCTATTGTTTTCTATGAAATACTTGCCATTTTCTGGAATTTAGGGTTTTATTTATTTTTCTTTGTACACATAACTTCATGATGAGGAAATAAAATTATAATCATGTGTTCATCCTAACTTGTTTGCTAGAGTGATAATGATAGATTCTTTTTAATTTTTACAAAAATCAATCAGAAATGAAAAATATCTCTGCATTTATAGTGCACCAATATATTTCAGATATTTGTATACATCTTCAGTGAAAATAGCTGATCAGCACTTGTATTTAATTTACATATTAAATTACATATAAAGTTTACAGTTTCTCTGAAAACTGTTTATCATTTCATGCAATTCTCATTTGAACAAACTTATCTATCTTCTATCAGCTATCTACCTACCTATTTGTTCTACCTGTGTGTCTATTTGGAACTTCAACCTTGTAGTTCCAAGCCTGAGTCAAAAATTCTTTGTTAGGTTAACTCTTTTCATAGTATCAATACCCATCCATTTCCTACAATAAAAACCTTGTAGTCATGTACATTCAAAGTTATTACTACTTCAACACATATCTCTTGCATTACTTTGAGGTATAAGGCATTGCATAATAAATTGTTATATACTAATGTGCTTTATAACAATGTTACAATAAAAATGTGCTCAGGACTATAGTCCAGCTTCTTACAAAAATCTTTTAATTGTGATACACAGCATTTTTAAATTTCTGAATAATATTAAAACTTCTCAAACACCAGCAAATTTACCATGAAACCAGTGGAACTGGAGCCCCTTAGCTTCTGGCCCCTGTTCCAAGAACTTGGAAGAGACTCTCCTATCTTTACCTAGTCATGCGTATTTTTGTTAAATTTTTGCTAGTATTCCATGTTTATTGCATAACAGTATTTTCTTTTAGCTAGTATTTTCTATAGAAATATGTGTATGGTCTATGTATTTAATTTTGATATAGATGATTTTAAAAAATGAGAAAATATATAAGAAATCTGTTTGTATAATTGAAGTAAAATTCATAAAGCAACATTTGACAATCACCTACATGAACAGATTCAACATGTACCCTCTTTCTAAGCTTTTTTATCTTTATTTAAATGTCCCAGAAATGTTTACATGATCTAATACTGTTAGTTTTTTTTGTTAGTTTTTAATATATAATTTTTTTCTTTTCTAAGAAAAGTACTTTTTAAAGTTTTTCTTACACAAATATAAGTATGAAGTTTTACCATTCATCAAATTAATTTATTAATTTAATTGGCTAACTGCCTATACATTCCACCTTATTTTCTGTCACAGATCAGGTTTTCACTTCATTTTGAATGGTTTTGCAATGACCATGGACAATTTTTAATGGAATTAAACTATGCTTGATTTAGGAATATCTTTAGGTTCAGTATATTGGGATTGAGTTTAGTTCTAGATAAGGGGTTAGGGATATCTTATAACATTGGAGGAGTATTCTGAAGAAAAATACTATATTTTGATGTGAAATTCTCTGGACCTCTTTCAGAGACTTCTGAACATAAGGAGTCTTGAAAATTTAACCTTCACTGAATTTATAGTAAATCCACTTTGGTTTACAGTTACCTTGCTTTAGTTAAGCATAGTTAAATTAAACTGACAAATTACTCATAGATTTTTTAAAATTTTTTAGCTGTTTCTCTTGATTCCTCCATTAACATTAACTATTAATAATTTTCTAGGCCTCTGATCAACTCTTTCTGGAGCTTTCCATTGCCTGAATTATCTTCACCTTTCCAATGTGTTGATTTGCATTTTTCTGAAGCACATTTTTTTTTGCTTATTTTCTCATTTTGTAAAGTATATAATCTTTAAAAAATTTTTAATCACATTTTGACTCTAAAAGTAATTTTCCTTTTAATAGATGTGTTTAATTCATTAACTTTATGTGCAAGAGTAAGTGCTGGTAATAAAAAGCAGACACTATTTTAAGGGTTTAATCTTCACAAAACACATTTTATCATCACAAAAGCAAATTGAGGTATGTTTTATTATTGCTTTAATTTTATATATTTTATATATGAGGAAATTGAAGCTTGTGGAGAGGAAATAACTATCTAAGACTATACATCTAGGAAGATGTTGGCTCTCTGGTCTTAGAGTCTGTCTTCATCAGTATTCTGTATTGCTTCTCAAAACAAGTGCACACCATTTTAACATACTATTTTATATTCTCATACTTCATTCTTCCTATTTATTTTCCATGTTTATTGCATAACAGTATTTTCTTTTAGCTAGTATTTTCTATAGAAATATGTGTATGGACTATGTATTTAATTTTGATATAGATAATTTTAAAAAATGAGAAAATATATAAGAAATCTGTATAATTGAAGTAAAATTCATAAAGCAACATTTGACAATCACCTGCATGAACAGATTCAACATGTACCCTCTTTCTAAGCTTTTTTATCTTTATTTAAATGTCCCAGAAATGTTTACATGATCTAATACTGTTAGTTTTTTTTTTTTTCTGTTAGTTTTTAATATATAATTTTTTCTTTTCTAAGAAAAGGACTTTTTAAAGTTTTTCTTACACAAATATAAGTATGAAGTTTTACCATTCATCAATTATTATCTTTTCTTAAGATTGACATATTTTTCCTTTAAATAATATACATATGAAGTGCAATATTTTTTCCCCACTTCAATCCTCATTTTAACTCACAATGCACAGTATAAAAGGGGAAAAAGAAACCATCACAGAAACTATTTGCACAAATATCTATTTGGGTAATTATTTATACCATATTTGATTCTCAGCTAGAATTGGAAAGAAAATTTAGAAAATCTCAGCTGTACAGTGAACTCAGTTATATTTTTCAGGGTTTTCTACTACACTGTGGGATGTAAGACTCTAAGACTGTAAGAATTAATGTAGTTCAAAATAAAGGTATGCATTGTCTTAAAATTACCTTCATCATTTTATGAGATTTCATGTGTATCAAATAAGTGAATTTTTAAAAATTCAATAATAGTAATGAGAAAAATAAATTTGTACTTAAATATCAGACTTTCAGTTAAAGATGTATGAAATATTAGGACATTCATCTTTAAAACTCCTAAGCAGTATTTACACAATTTTAGCCAAATAAATTGGAAATAAATTTTCTGCACTTAGCTCCAATGAATCATTGTGTAGATTGTTACTAAGCAAATATATGTGAGAAACTGTACTTCTACAGATTCCTAAGGAACCTGTCTTCTTTTAGTCTCAAATGATTCACATAAACTTGACTATTTAAAAATCAACCCCAGAAAATGTTTTAATATTTCCACTTAAATGAAAAATTATAGATCATATTAACTTAAAAACTATCTTATGTAGGATTGGTAGAGGGTAAAACATGAATGTGAGCAACAAAAATGTTATTAGTTGGAGTCCTGATATACAGTATATAATTATGTGCTGTCCATTTTATTCTTATAACACAAGAAAAACACTGTCAGATGTTTTTAAGACTTACCATTTCACAAATGAAGCAACACTAACACATGGATTTTAAAACTTGACTAAATTCATCTCGTCAGGCAGAAATTCTCTTTTGCTTATAATATACTTGGTCAAGAGAATCAAAAAGTTTTTCACCTATCTAAATATTGTGATATTCTCCTTTTGCCTTATTCAATAATTTTTCTTTTTTGTATCTCACTTTGTCTTCTTTCTTTCTTCACATCCCACTTACCTATATTTAAACAAGTTTATATTGATTTGAAGGTTAAATAAAATTAAGATGTAATGAGATTTAAAATACTCTTGCTTAAGTAAAAATCCCTGTTTATATGTATAATGCATAATGCATAATATGAATAGTGCATTTTGTTATGGTTTAGATATACAGTAAACCCCAAAAACTCGTGTGTTAGAAAGTTTTAGGGGTGAAGTAAGGTTATTAGGTTAAGAGAGACTTAACCTAATCAGTGTATTAATCTGATTGAATGGATTAATGGGGTGGTAACTATAGTTATGTATGCATCTCTTCTCATTTTATTTTTTACCTTCTCTGATAACTTTCTTTTTTCTTGTTCATGAAGATTTGTTTTCTCTGATCACTGGGCATGTAATTATGGTTCTCCTGACTTCCAATATGTTAAGATTGACCAATGAAATCTGCACAAACCCAGTATAAATTTTGTCTCACTTCCAAATTTTTAGATAATTTAATGGCTCCGTTTGACTGAATTTCTTTCCCTTTGTTAATACCATCCTTTATCTGATCACATCTGGACTCAGAAGGAAGAGATAGGTAATAGTTCACTATATGCTTTTTACCTACCTATCAAATTTTTACTTCTTGTTAGAACTGCACTTCTATCGGGCATTGAAAACATAACTAATCATTATCACCTTTGTTGTGGCTGCTTTTCCCTCACTATTCTTACTCTATGTGGTAATTAAGTGAAGTAATACTGTTTTAATAGTAAATGACACATACTGATTCTAAAGCATATATGATTTTAGATGAATGACCAAAGGAACCCTTATTTATCATATATAATGGGCAAGGAGGTGTATTTCCATAGGTGCATCAGGAACTTCTAAGGTGAGAATTGTCCATTGTTTAGTAGCTAAAAGAAAATAATTGACTATTGGTCAAAGTTTTATGTTAGCAATTTGAAAAACTAAATTTCCTCAATGGTTAAAAGTTCATAGAAATTATGACTCATTGGTGGAGGTTGTGGCTCAGTAGCAGAGCACTCACCCAGCATGCAGAAGTCTCCTGGGTTTACTCCCCCATAAAAGAGAGAGAGAGAGAGAGGGAGAGAGAGAAGTGATAACTCAAGGGCCATCCTAACTTTATAATATTTTGGTATCTATCATGAAATTACTACATAAGACAAATACATGGTATTTTTCCAATTTTAGCCAACATTATAATTTTAATTCATTGTAACAATACAATATCAAGGCACTACTATATATGTTTCTGAATACTACATATTATATAAAAATGTTTAAATTGACCATAGAAGGTATTAACATGAAACATTAAATGTCATATATAATCATGATATTAAGTCATTTCCTAACCATTAAAAATGTTTTAGTTAGTTTCTTTTCACTGCTGTGATCAAAATACCTGAAAAGAACAATATTAGGGGAGTAAAAGTATATTTGGTGCTTACAGTTTCAGAGGTCTCAGTCCATTCCGTTCCAACTCCATTGATCTGGGTCTGAGGTGAGGTGGAATACCAAGGTTGAAGGTGTGGCAGACGAAAACAGATCAGGACATAACAACTGGGGAGCAGAGAGACAGCTCTGCTCAGCAGGGACAAAATATAAAACCAATGGCACACTTTCCCAGTGACATACCTTCTCTAACCACACCCAACCTGTCTATAGTTACCACCCCATTAATCCATTGAAACAGATTAATATACTGATTAGGTTAAGTCTCTCTTAACCCAATTGTTTCACCCCTAAACTTTCTAACACATGAACTTTTGGGAGACACCATATATCTAAACTATAACAAAAAATACACTGAAGTTTTTACAGAAAACCAAAATAACAGTGTATATATTCTTGAAAAGAAAGCTATTACCAATTGTTCTATCATTACTAAACCATGTGAAAATATAGTTCCTTTCTTATATCAGGTTGTAGATTACAATATTCATAAATATAATTATTTTTATATATGTGTGTATGTATAATATAAATAATAAATTATATGTATGTTACAATTTACTTTGAAATTTTTTATAGGATTTATATATTAGTATTTGCTATGGTTTGGATGTGGAGGTATCCCCCAATAGCTCACTGTGTGAGACAATGCAAGAAAGTTCAGAGAAGAAATGACTGGGTTACTTACCTTAGCCTTAACCCAATCTATAAATTAATCACCTGCTGGGATTGAGTAGTAACTGAAGGCTGGGATGTGACTGGAGGATTTGGGGCATTGGGGACATGCCCTTGCCATATATATCTGTATCTGGCAAGTGGAGAGCTCCTCTCTCTGCTTCCCTATCATCATGTGAGCTGTTTCCCTCCACTACATTCTTTCACCATGATGTTCAGCTTCAGTTGGAGACCTGAGGAATAAAGCCAGTGGTCTTTAGATGGAGACCTCTGAAAAGGTGAACACTCAAATAAACTTTTCTTTCTCCACAGTTATTCTGGTTGGATCTTTTAGTCACAGCAGCAAAAAAAAACTGACTAAAACAGCACTTCAGCTTGTAAGAAAAATTAACTTAAGATTTAGTATATTTGTTTTATACTCTAGGGACTCACACTACATATTGTTAGAGTATTTCTAGATGTGCTATTAATACTTTGAAAATATGTTATTTCATGTTACCAACCTAAACATGTAACCCATTACTTCATATTTTGTAATTACCCAAAAACTAAGATTACTTAAATATCTGCATATTTTTCTTCGGTCCTGCAATTCCCAATTTTTGACTTTCATGTACAAGTCTAAACTTCAGGACATGATTCAGATGAACATTGACAAAGTATTGAAAAGAAATGGTTTTCTGGGAAAGGTGCTCATATTTTGAAAGAAAACATAAAATGGGGTCTTACTTTTTGATTCTTTGAGAATATCAGATAAAATCCCCAGGCACTTTTCAAAATCAATGAGAGTAACTGCATCATATACGAACCATACGTGTTACTTTTTTCTTATTCTAAAAATTCATAAATTCATTTGTTTATTTAATTTATTTGAGTTGATTAACTATACCATTAGCTGAGTATACTTGTGAACTGAGAAGTATTCAGTCTCATGTTTATGACATGACCTCAATGATCTTATGATATATATTTAGCACTTGAATATTGTCTCATAGTTGAAAATCTTCCCAAAATATACTAGTTTACTTTTCTGCTTTACATGAAATAAAAGAATGAGATATTAAAATAACAATATTTTAGTATTTATATACCTAGAGTATTGAGTGATAACATTACTGTTGCCAGAAACCTTGTAAGGAATCAGTGTAAATGTACATTACAGAAGTTCCATATGTCTAATAAATTTGGCACATGACATTTTGATAGATTTATTGAGGTAAGCAACACAAAATTCATGTTTAAGTCAAAGGGAAAGTATCATAAGTTCTTTTCCAGTTGGGCCAGGAATGATTATTAAGAAAATGACTTATATCCAGGTGTGGTACTCAGGCCTATAATCTCAGCAGTTCAGGAGGATGAGACAGTAGGAACAAAAGTTCAAAGCCAGCCTCAGCAATTTAGTGAGGTTCTAGGCAACTTGGCAAGGCCCTGTCTCTAAATAAAATATAAAAAATGCTGGGGATGTGGCTCAGTGGTTAAGTGCCCCTGGGTTCAATCCCTAGCACCAAAAAAAAAAAAAAAAAAAAAAAAATGACAGTACAGTACAGAGGAGTTGTGTTAAGTCACTGTGAATAAACCTACAACAGGGCCTTTGCTTTTAAGGTGCTACATCCCCTCTGTTCTTGAGCAAATAATACAATAATGAAAATGGAAAGGAGTAGAGATTATTAATTTTACTTTCAAATGAGTTTCACAAGTTCTTCTGCTCTTATTTTCTTTATTAAAATTGATTTTATTGCACACTGAGTTATTGCTATCAAAATTTTTGCTTTTTTAAAACATAACTATTTTGATGAATGAGAAATTGGATGATGAGGGTACATGTAGCATACAAGATTATCTATATCATCTGAAATCCTGTTGATTGAAAATGAAGTGAATTTCTAAGTTTTTAGAAGGAATAGCAATAAAAGAGATTTTAAAATGATTATTTAAAATCTTATTATATAAATTGTGTTTCTTTTGGCATCCTTGCATTAAAATATTAAAAGTAGCATGAACCCATACTTTTGACAACTTAACAAATGGAATTTTGGAGATACTGCAAGTCTTTAAAAGAGACATTATAAGAATTGGAGCCATGGTGTACTCCTGTAATCCCCAAAACTTGGAAGGCTGAGTCAAGAGAATTTCAAGTTTGAGGTCAGACTCAGCAATTTAGCAAGATTCTATCTCAAAAAAAAGAAAAAAGAAAAAAAAGGAAAAATATTATAAGGACAATTATATCTATAATTATATTTGTGATAATTATTTTCAACTTTTGTTATATGTTGACTAAATGGCAGACTATATATTCATTGTATTATAGTTAGATATTACTTATTCTTCAAAATATTTTTATGATATGTATAAATCACTTTATACATAAGATAATCGATTCTCAAAAAGGTTAATTTGTTTGCTCAAAATTGTATATTTAGTTGAATATTTTAATCCATATCTGCTGACATCAAACATGTTTAATCACTACATTCTAATGGTTTCTCCATAATGCTGATTTCCTAAATAAATTCAAGCATACCATTAAAATGCTAATAGTTTCTTTCTTCAGTTGTCTAGGAAATCTATCAG
Organism: Sciurus carolinensis; assembly: GCF_902686445.1. NCBI lineage: Eukaryota > Metazoa > Chordata > Mammalia > Rodentia > Sciuridae > Sciurus > Sciurus carolinensis. The sequence goes on along the minus strand of NC_062218.1, from coordinate 88,915,579 downwards.
TAAATGGACCAATGATTACCTCTCATATGACAATGTTACACTATAAATATAAAATGCCTTGGTGCTTTCTGATTCTAATATCTGATCAATTTTCTTTCTACCCCTGTTTGCAATTTTGCCTTATAGGCAACATTCAGTTAAAGTTTGAATAGTAGGATTAGAAAGGTCCTTCCATGAACATATTATGATAGGTTTGTGTTCATAAGTATGAATCAGTCCACTAGAAAAGTTTCTTCCCAGGTGTGTTGACCCAGGTGAAGGCTTTAGTATCTACTTTGAAGTTATTTATTATATCTTGCATTCTTCATTCTTTGGCATTCATCCACATTTTCTTTGGTTGTCATTTTAAAAATACTTCTTGAAGTGTGGCTCCAGTTAGTAATGATGATTGCAGTTTTTGTATGTCAGGAAATTTTTCATTTTTAGAAGATATCATTGGGCATAAAATTTAAGATTAAATTTCTCAATACTTAAAAATGTCTCACTGTGCTCTTCTTGTTCTCATGACTGTTAAGAAGGGTTCAGTTGATAACCTATCCTTTGGTTTTCTGGACATACTATGTCTTTATTCTCTGAAAGCTTTTATAATACTGTCCTATTTTTGAGTGATCTGTTTATATATACTACACTTTGGTGTAGCTTGCTTTATGTTGCTTATTCTTGGAGATTGCTGAGCTTCCTGGAACATAGGATTTTAATTTTCATCAAAATGGAAACAATATGATCATTTATTTTTCAAATATTTTTTTCATGTCATTCTCCCTCCACTCCATTTTGACCTTCAGTTACTCATGTTAGGTCTCAAGGGCACTTAATGTTTTCCTATATCCATTAATGATTTAAAAACACAAACCTCTTCTTTCTAATAAGAAATTTTCTTTTTTCTCTGACTTCAGTTTTAAAATTTCTAGTATTGTATATTAAGGTTCATAATAATAATTTTTGGTTAGAGTGCTAATCTGTCATAAATATCATTTAGTTTATTTTTCATTGAAGATATTCTAGCTTTAGTCTATAGATATTTAACTTAAATCTTTTTCAAATACTTTTCAAAGCTTCTCTACACATTTTTTGATGTGTGGAATAAACTGTTCATTCCTGTTTTTGTAGTTTTGGGCTGATATTTTTAACATTTGGTTTTGTTCTTTTAAGTTTTACTTTGTGAATTGCACTACTAATTATGGCCATATTTTCCTACTCATTTGCTTGCTTAGCAATCTTTTATTGAATGTCTTGCTTTGTTAAGTTCATTCTTTTTAATTTTTTTAAGCAAATTTTATTTGTTCTAATTAGTTTTTCATAACAGTAGAATGCATTTATACATTTTGACAAATTATACATAAATGGAATATAATTTCTCATTTTTCTGATGGTACATATTGTAGGATCACATCGTTCATGCAGTCATATATGTACATGAGGTAATAATGAAATCTGTTTCTCTTTTCTTTCATTTTTTTTATTCTTACAGGTCTTCCTAGGTTTTATTCTAGGATGCAGTTAAATTTCCTGAAACCAGTGATATTTTTGGCTTGGGCTATTAAGATCCATTGGGAAATATCAAAGCTGTGTTGAATCTAGTGCTAATTGTTCTCTGTCATTGAGACAAACTTTTTTCTACCCCATATAAAGCCCTATGGATTATGAAGTTGCCCCAGGCTTCTAAAGAAAACTGGCCACATCCCAATTCTGTGTAAATGAGCAATGGACATTTTCATTTTTTAATTTTAATTTTGTTTGACTCATTATCACAAATGGGGTACAACTTTTCATTTCTGACATTCAACATCTCTAGTAATAAGAAAGCAATGGACATTTTCACCTCAAACCTTCTCACATGGCAATTTACCTGGCTACGGGTAATTGACTTCACATACCTGCCAGTCAGTCTTCTACCTTGCATGTTTGTCAGGCACTCTCTATCTCTGTGGTTCTTTAATCTTCTTTGCTTTGTTTTTTGGTTTTGTTTAAACATCTACCTACAGATTGGTAAGATAAGTCACTAGTGGATAAATTCCAAGTAAAGTGTGGGCTATTCAGAACACCTTATTGTGAAGCCGTTTGATCTTTCCATGGATACTAACATTTTAAAAAAAGAAACATCAATGTATTAGAAAGAAGGTTTGAGTTTGTATCTAACCTAAAGGTTGAACATGTAATTATACCAATCTAATGCTTTTTCTCATGTTTTCAAAATATACCAACAACAAAAGATGAAAAGTAATTTGGTAGACCCTGATTCTGAGATACTTAATAAATAGCAATGCTGCACCAAAAAAAGAACATGAAATTTGGATATTTTTTTCTCCCGTATACTTAGGGTTTCTGGAAAAAGTTAAGGTCACCATTTAATTGACATCTGAATTTCTTTTTTCTCTCTCATTCTTTATCATATTTTACTCTTTCAATTTAAATCTTTGAGATTCTGTGTCCTTCAAAGACCACCAATACTGGATATTTTAAATGCACGGAAGGAGGATGTTATGTGCAGTATTTATTAGTAAAATAAATAGGTGGTATTTGAAATTCATGTGGGGCCCTGTACTCTGAGGTTTGTTTAATAATTCAAAGTAAACCAGTGATAAAGAGAGCTATGCTCTGGGTGAATTGCTTATTAATTGTGTTAATAGACTTTAATGAAGGGATTTGGTTGTATAATATATAACATGTTTTTTAATGAAAGTGGTTTATCTGAGTAATTAAAGTTTAAGTTATCTATCACAATATGATGGATTATTTATCTTCAGATTGTCTACCAATTTATAAAGCTGTTTCTATGTGTTAAGCAAGTAAATTAGTCATATGGTATGTCTCTAGAGAAATAACAATCAGCAATTGATGCAAATAGATATAATTTGCACATACAGTCCTCAGTGACCCTGATAACTTCATTATCACTATACTAATAAAGATGAGTCAGAAATTTTACTCTACCCACTCTCCATACAGCAGTTTGTTAAGTTGGGTTCATCAGTATTAGACATATTTAGACTTCATAGTAATTTTCTTTAGTTATTTTACATTCTTTGATAATAAAGGGCAATTTATTGAAGTTTTATTAATCTTATATGACCTTTACATAATCAATAGGGATGTAGTCTAAAATAAATATCCAAATCTTTATAGAAGTTTTCTATATTTAGAAGTAGTAGTATTTATTCCAATTAGAATATAATGTCATCAATTTTAATGTCAGTAATCAGTATAGCTGTTTTTCATAATGAACAATGTACTCATATCAATGCTGGATATTTATTCATTAAAAATAATTAATTTTCAAAACGCAAAAATGGTCAACAAGTTTATGAAAAATGCTCAATATTACCAATAATCAAGGAAATGCAGATCAAAACCACACCCTGATATCACCTTACTTCAGTTAGAATGACTTTTATCTGCTGCTGAAGATGTAGAGAAAAGGGAACCCCTGCAGAGTGCTGTTGGGTGTATGGAAGAGATGCATCATTATGAAAGAAAGAGGTTCTTCCAACGATAAAAGGTAGTACTAACATATGATCCAGCAATTCCACTACTGAGTGTTCAGATAAAGGAAAGGAAATCAGTATGCCAAAAAAACATTTGCAGGCTTATGTTTATTGCAACACTATTTACAATTGCTAAGACATGAAATCAATCATCAATCATCAATAGATGAATGGAAAAATAAAATGTGGCACATATGTACACAATGAAATAGTATTCAGTCATAACATAGATTGAACTGAAAGTCATTATGTTAACTAAAATAAATCAGGTACAGAAAAAGAAATACAACATAATCTAACTCATGTCTGAAATCTAAAAAGGTTGATCTCAAAGAAGTTGAGAGTCTAGTTGTAGTTACCAGTAAAGAGGATAGAAGAATGGGAGCTTGGTTAATATGTATTAAGTTATAGTTACACAGCAACAAGAAATTCTGGTGTTCCCTTGCACAGTAGACAACTACAGACAAGAATAATATACTATATTTTAAAATACAAAGAAAGCTAAAAGAAATTATTTCGAATGTTTGTACTAGAAAGAACTATAGGTCAACCTTGATTTGGATATTACCCAATGTTGTACATAGATCAAAGCATCTCGTGGTACCACAATAATCTGTACAAAGCTTATGTTTTTATGTATCAATTAAAATAAATTTAGTTTTTTAAAATTCCAGTGCTTTTCTGTGAAATGTAGTCAATCTGACCACAAGGCACCTTTTGATACCTTGATTCATGTGGTTTCAAACTATGCTATGGAGCACAGATTCTCAATCTGTATTGAATGATCAGTTTATGTTTTATTTTTTCATTCTCCATCCATTAGAAAGTGATTTTTTGTTATATACAATAAAAATTTATTACTATAAAACAGAAATAAAGGCCTAAAATCATTCACAGTGCAATCCTAAATTTTAACTTTAGATTCAAAATAACATTACATTGAAATAATGAAAATCAGAATAAACGTAGTCTAAAAATTCAGTTCTAATAGTTGTACATGCTGTTGATTGTACATGAAAAGTAGTTAATACAAAAAGGAAGGGAATTCCTATTAAATGTTTTTAATGAATACTGCATCCATAAATGCTTCAAATTTTTTACTTCCTTGCTAACTTATTTTATTGAAAAATATGCTACTCTCAGGGGAAATATATTTCCAAGTTGTATCTAGTTTACTGTGGTAACACTTCTAAAAGGGAATCTAGCCTAAAGATGTATGTTGGTGGAAATGAAAAGATTTTTAAAGCAATTTAAAGACATGCAGAACTTTTACTTCAATAATGTTCATTCAAAAAGAATCTAATGGTGTTACATTTTATATATCCTTTTTTGTTCTTTCAACACTCTAATTTTATATCTTTTAACAAAATAAATATTTTTAACAAAATAAATACTTTCAACATATATTTCTACACTTAGCAAAGTAAAAGCCTAACACATTATAGAATAGTCCTAGTACATAGGTTCCACCGCCTGCAACTGTGACAGCACACTAATTGGTTTATACCTTGTTCAATGGGACAAGTCCACTGACCCCAATCTAGGTTTTTGCACCAATGTCTTATTGCAAGAAAAGTTTCTAACTACATTCAATTTCTGCACTTAAGACTTCATGGACCATGAACAAAAAATTCATGGTCACTAGCAACAATCCTCAATTGACACTTTAGAACTGCTCTAGGGAACAATAGTTCTAAATATTTATATATACTTTTGGAAAATCAAAAGTTTTAAAACAGTATTATTTTGTGGTCAATTCAAAAAAATATCATAAGTTATTAAGGCCTCATCAAAATACATTGATATATACCTTGATATTTATAGGTATTTTACTTTTGGTTTGCTAGTTAGGAGAGTTGACGACATTGCACTCTCAAGAGAAGCTACTCTTAAATATGTTCAAATTTATAAACTATTTTTATTGCATTAAAAGCTTAAGACAAAGAATCCCACTGTACCTCATAAAAAAGTCGTGACATTAATTTTATCAACTTTCTTCAGCAAAAAGAGAGGCAAATATAAAGGAAGAATTTCATTAAAATTACTGAGTCTGTGCCAATTTAAAAAAAATAAAAATAATTATTTCTGGCTTACCAAATTCAAATTTCTTTTTCAAATGGTGAAGAATAGTTGAGAGAAAATGGGGACCCATCGTCACTTTTTTTGTTAATGCTGGTTTCAGGCACTTTAGAAGGTTGACAGTCATATAAAGCACACAAAACACCATTTATTATTTAAGATAACCTTGGGACTTTTATATACAATATCCAATGGAAGGTAACAATATTTCTTAATCTCTAATCAAACTCTTACAAATATTCACCTCAATCCCATTTCAAAATGAAGCACTCTTTGACCAATTATGTCCTTGTATAGGTTTATTTGTATTCTAGTATTCCATTAGCAAGAAAAAGAGGTTGGTGACAGTATTAGTGATACTTCAAAAATTTCCATGCCAGACTTGATTTTGAAGTAGAAATTATGTAAAGCATTTAAATATTCTCTTCAATCACTTGTGTCTGAATATACATTATTAAGCAAGGCCTGTCTCTTAAATCTACCTGTTTATTATTTCATTTTTTACTAGTAGAACACATAACATATCGATAATAGAAATGTTTAAGTATAGATATTATATATACATATACTTTTATGTCTATGAAGACTATAGACATAGGCACACTTGTAGACAAATACACATATAAATATATATAGGTGAATATGAATAAATATAAATTTATTCCTTATAAATGTGTCTTCTCTAGAATAATAAGCTGTTGTGTTGCAAACAATGTCATATTGCATATCAAGATCAATTGGGAGGGGCCTGGAGTGTGACTCAGTGGTAAAGCACTTGCCTGGCATGCATGAGACACTGGGTTCAATTCTCAGCACCGTGTATAAATAAATAAGATAAAGGTCCATTGACAACTATAAATATATTTCTTTTAGTAAAAAGATCAATTGGGAAATAACAATATACCTCTTTGGTATAGATATCATGTATGATGAGAGATAAATCATAAAAAAATAATTTTTCAAACCTGAAACAAAAATTCAGTGCTTTTTTCATGTCTCAAGGATACAAGTAATTATAAGGTACTAAGAAGACAGTAAGGATCACCCATACAGCTCTACAGTCCTTTGCTGCATCCAAATGTACTCTAGCCAAGATTTATTTTTTAATCCTCCAACTAATAATATGCATCAGCATTGCTTAAATGGTAAGAGCAAAGTTTGCATTTTGTATACATAAAAGCCTATAAATCTACATATTGCAGGTTACCATAAGCAACTGTAGACTATGTACATCTTAATAATTGTATTTCATGGAAAACTCCTGCTAGCAAATAAGATAGTGTGTGTGAAAGTAGACCTGTCATCCTGTATAGATATGTAAATGTACCATGTTGTCTTTTTTCTGTTCCAAGGAGAAATACCCAGTAATGGAAAAGAATTGTTTGCAATCCTCTTGCTTAAATATTTCTTTCTTATTGAGAAATCAGAAAAGTTTAAACAGAATGTATGACTTTTAGGAGAAATTGGATGTTCAATGAATGTCAATTATCTATTTGAAGGAAATATGCAAACAATGAATAATTAAGTGAAGCTACTTTTTGTTGTTCAATGACTTCATTCACACACACACACACATATACATAGATATACAGAGAAAAGTACATACACACGTGCACCTAACAAACATGCTATTATTATTTTTTTAATAATCTAAGATGAACACATGAAAATCTTATATCATTTACAATCAATCCAGAAAAACAAAACAAAACAAAGTTCCAGGATGCTATGAAGAAATTAAATAGTGACATGAAGAAAAATGAGAATATAATAAATTTGAATATTGAACAGAGAAATTGAAAGTAGTAATGTGTCTCTAAATGATTTTAAAACACAAAAAATAGAACAACAGTCATATTAAATTAAAAAGATACTGCTAAATATCTGTCTTAAAAATTTATGGCAGTTTTGATGAGCAGATTTGTACAGAGAATATTAAGAAGCAATATGCCATAAGATTATTTCATTACACCTATGGTACTTTTATATTCGATTTCATTTCTACATAGAACTGATGAACAAATCTTTCCCCAAATCATTTCATACATAATTGTGTATGATCAAGATCTGATTAGATCATGTATTTCAGAAACACCAGGGGCAAGTAAAAATTACAAACATCTAGTTTTTGGTTACCAAATTAAATATCTTTGTGGGATTTACAAAGTCTGTGTGTCATCAGATCTGAAGTGATTCTTTTCACACTCTAAAATGTGAAATTAAATAAGTTTCAATAACATATGAGAATACTCATTTATTAAGATAATAATATAATATCCAATTCTGAGAATTGAAGAAAATAGTGTATGTAAATGACTTATGCTCTTGGCCATTAGTGGATACACAAAAATATGAACATATATACTTTACCTGAAAGCATTAAATTTGTTCTAACAAAATTTAAAGATAAAATTTATAATCGCTTTTTGAAAATTTGTTATCTTTAATGAAAGATAAACATTATTGAAAATTTATTATCTTTATTGAAAGACAAAACTTCATTATCTTTATTATAAAATTTGTTATTTTCATTGAAACATCAAATAGCAAATTTTGCTTTACATTTCCCTGGTTGCTAAGAACACTGAACATTTTTTCATTTATTTGTTGGTCATTTTTGCTTCTTCTTTTGTGAAATGTCTGTTTGATTATCTTGCTGATTTTTTGACTGAATTATTTATTTTTTGGTGTTAAAATTTTTGAGTTCTTTATACATTCTGGATTTTAACTCCCTGTCATAAGAGCAACTGTCAAATATTTTATCCTATTCTGTAGGTTCTCTCTCCGAGCTCTTGTTTCCTTAGATGGGGAGAATTTTTTTTTTTTTAAATTTGATTCCATCCTACTTAGGGATTCTTGATTTCATTTCTTTAATTTTGGTTTCTGGTTAAGGAAGTGGTAACATGCACCAATAATTTGGACTGCTAATCCTATGCTTTCTTCTAGCAGTTGCAGAGTTTCTGGTCTAATTCCTAGGCCTTCAATCCACTTTGAGTTGACTTTTATGTAGGGTAATAGATAGGAACCTAGTTTTGTTCTACATATGGATGTTCAGTTTTCCCAGCACCATTTGTTAAAAAGGTTATCTTTTCTCCAACATGTATTTGGCACCTTTTTTGACTAGCAAATCAAAACTACATTGAAGTTTCATATTACTCCAGTTAGAATAACAATTATCAAGAATATAAATGGTAATAAATGATAACAAGGATGTGGGGTAAAGAAACACTCATGCATTGTTGGTGGGACTGCAAATTGGCATATCCACTTAGGAAAGCATTATGGAGATTCCCCAAAAGTCTTGGAATGGAACCACCATATACTCAGACATCCCATTCCTTGGATGATCATCCCCAAAACTAAGTGAGTATACTATAATGATTGAGGCACTTCAATGTTTATAGCAATTCACAATATTCAAGTTATGGTACAAGTCCAGATGTCTGTCAATAGATGAGTGGATTAATAAAACGTGGTATATATATATACACAATGAAATTTTTCTCTGCCATAACAAAGGGAATCATGGCATTTGCAGGTAAATGGATGGAAGTAGAGAACACCATGGTAAATTGAAATAAACCAGACTAAGAAAACCTACAGTCTGATGTTTCCTCCCATACGTGGAAACAAGAGCAAATTAAAGGGAAAAAAGGTGGCAGTCGTGGGGGAATCCAATCAAAATAGAAGAGAGATCAGTGTAGTATAGGAAGGGGATTGAAGAGGATGGGGGTAGAAGCAGTAAAAGAGAGAAATGGTGGAACAAACTTGACCAAGTTATGCTATGTACATGAAGATACCACAGTGAATTCCACCTTTATGTAGATCTATAATGAACATATTATAAAAACAATAAATAAATAGAAGAAACAACAGTAGATTAGAGGCAGGTGAATGGGATAGGGTGAAAGAAAGAGGAAGTAGAGTAGACTGAAATAGAGCAATTTATATCCTATGCTTGTATGATTATGTCAAAATGAAACCCACTATTATATATGACTATAATGCAATAATGGAAACTTTAAAAAAGTAAATTTTGCAAGGGTCAAATGGTAGAGTAATCATATAATCCTTTGTTCAATTGTGGAAATTGAAAAGCTTACATTGCAATCCCATTTTTTAAAGGCCTCAAAATATAGAGTTGAAAGCTTGAGTATAACAGAGAATATTAAAAGGAAATTTAATTTTTTGAAGTGGAACTTTATCTCACTTCTAGTTTGTAAATATTTCCTTCTACTCTGTAGATTATTTCTTTACCCAGATGATTACTTTATTTGCTATGCAGAAGTTTTTCACTTTGGTCTATTCCCATCCATCTGTTTTTGCCTTTGTTTCTTGTCATTTTGAGGTCTTGTCAAAAAGATACTTGCTCTTTCTAATGTCCTGTAGCATTTCCCCTGTTTTCTTCTAGTAATTTCATAATTTCGGGTTTTACATTTAAGTCTTCAATGTACTCAGGTTGATTTTTTTTTAAACTGGTGAGAGAGAGGAATCTAGTTTCATTCTTCTTCCTATAGAAATCTAATTTTGCCAGTACCATTTATTGAATAGACTGCCATTTCTCCAATGCAAATTCTTAATAACTTTGTTGAAAATCTGTTCATCTATCTTGATCCAAAAGAATCTATTTTGAAAGCTATTCCTCTAATATCTAGAATAAGAAAAGGATGCCCACTTTTATCACCATTATTCAATGTAGTACTGGAAGTCCTAACCTGAGCACCAGGCAGGAGAAAGAAATAAAGGACAACCAAACTGGAAAGAAAAAGTCAAAATTATCACTGTTTGTAGATGATATGATCTTAAATATAGAAAAACACTAAATATCTTATCAAAAACCTGTTAGAACAAATTAATCAATTCAGCAAAATTGCAGAATACAAAACCAACATACAAAAATACAAACTATTTCCATAAACCAAGAGTGAATTATATTAAATAGAAATCAAGAAAGTAATCCTGGTGCTGGAGGTGTAGCTCCATGGTAGAAAATACGTCTAGCATGTGTGAAACACTGGGATAAATCCATAGTGCAATATGTAAGTAATCAAATTGATTAATCTAGTTAAATGAAAAGTTTTAGAAAGCAATCTCACTTGTAGTAGCTACAAATCAAAAAGAATATAAAAATTAGATGTGCTATTACACTGTAGGTTGAATACTGTATGTCTCAAAAAGCTAAAAGAAAGGATTTTATTTTCAACAAAAATAAGTGAAAGCATTAAACATTGTACAGTGTCAACACAAACTGAAACATCATACACTATTGATATGTACAACTTTATGTAATTTAAATTTATTTAAATTAATTTAATTTAAATGTTAAACAACAAAAATGTTTTCTGATATTTTTTGAAGAGTTTAAATGAACATTTTTTTTTTTTACAAGATTTCTAGGAAGAAAAAAAGAGGTAGAAAAGTTTCACCAAAGGAAGAAGTGATTAAGATACAGTTACAATTTCAAAAATCATAGTGTCAGACAAATAAGACCACACAGCCAGGAAACATGAAAACTAAACAGGCATACCATTCAAGCCCTACATATACGGCAAAGAACCTAATGAAGAATAAACTAGAATACTGGAAAAAGTAGGTATTTGTTAAAACAGAAATAGTAGTTGGAAATAAATGAAATAAGCCTATTAGGGAATAAATAAATAGTATTTTATATTTTCAAATGTCTGATTTAAATTTTACTTGAATGAAAATTTAATCATTAGGGAATTTACATAGGACTTTAATACAAAACAGTATTTAAATGACTTAAAATGACACACTGCACTCTAAGAGGGAAATATCAGTAAACTAGCTATAGTATGAGTTTGAAAAAAATCTGTATTGTCCCTTTTCTTTTAAAAAATTGCATTAAATTCTAAAATTTTATTATTAATAATTTAATAGGTATAACTTTCTAATCATATAAGAATTTTCAGGTCAGTTCTTCGTACACTTACCCATGGTTGGTGATCAACACATTAATATTCCCACTAACTTTGAGTCATATTTCCCCTTGATTATAAATAATAATAAATGATGATTCTACTACTACTGAAATTAGATATTTTTTAAAAACTTTTTACTTTTTGAACTTATATTTGTTATTAAACTTATAATATTTATTATTGATTATTAGATTAAAAGTAATCTAGTTATTGTTATTTAAATATTGTTTACATTTATAAGAGCTTTGTACTAAAACATGCAACTTTTTTGTCTTGGTAAAACATATTGTTGAGCTTATATGTATTTAATATGTCAGTGGGAATAATATAATGTGTTTAGGAATATTATGTCAGTAGGAATAATCAATTTCTATTTACCATATATGATAAAGATATGTAATTTATTTAGTGTAAACAGTACACAGGTTCTCAAAAGTGTTTTATATTATGGCGAAAAGAAAAAAAGCAGTATTTTCAGCGCTGTATCTGATTCCTGCTTTGATAAGACTTCAGGATAGTTTAAAAGCTGTACTGTACTACATGTACTCTGATACCTGGAGCTATTAGATAAAATGATTAATTATCTATCAATCACTCCATGTGGCAGCAATAACAATGCCAGAGGAAAAGAGCATTGTTACAAGATTAGTGCCTCCTGCTTTGAGAGTAAACATCTCATCTATACTTCATTTATTTTTCATAACTTCCCTGTCTTTGACTCAGCATTTAGGAAGCAGTGGGAGACTACTTTCTGATAATGTTCAATGTCATTTAAGTATTATATTTAGAGATCACAAAAGTGCATAATAATTTTGATTCAGTTCTAAGATTCAAAAATACTAAAATATTCAAAGAGCTTAATAAATTAGAAACAGTTTGAGAAATTATGAAACTGACTTTGATTAATCACTGTTATTTATGCATTTGAAGATTACTCTTAAATCCACAGAAATTCCTCTTAATCTTAAAATACATTCAGATTTAGTTTCCTCCCTGGTGTCAGCCCCTAGGGAATATCCAGTGATCTCCTTGTCATCTTATCTATTATAACTCTGAGCAGCACTACAAACAATACACAATGCAGTAAACATAGACACAAAGATTACTGAAGTTTTTCCAAAGGTGAATATGCTGGCAAATGTCAAGGCAACACAGAAAACAAAAACTGCCTAAAGCACTTCCAAAAGAAAATGATTGAACTCAGGGACCTGACTGCTTATTCAATCCTCAGAAGGGATAGTGCAGTGCAAGTTAGACCATTGTCACTAGACATTTGGCTTTTAGGCGTCATTACCACTGTTGCTACGCAAAGGTAAATAAAAATTACTTGTGTCATACAGGCAAAGCTGGTGACTGGGCAGTAGGATGTGCTCACCAGCTGTAGTCAGTACTAACAGCTCCCAGAGCAATTCTATCTTCCAGTATGTTATGGTTTGGATGTGAGGTGTCTCCCAAAATCTCACATCTGAGACAATGCAGGAAGTTTTAGAGGAGAAATGATTGGGTTTTAAGAGTCTTAACCCAATCAGTGAATTAATCCTTGATGGGGTTAGTTGAAGTGGTAGGGTGTGACTGGAGGAGATTGGAATTGGGGCGTGGCTATGGAGTATATATTTTGTAACTGGAGAGGGAGTCTCTTTGCTTCCTGAGGATACAAGCTGCTTCCCTCTTCCACGATCTTCCTCCATGATGTTCTGCCTCACCTCAGCCCAGAGAAATGGAGCCAGGCTTCTATGAACTAAGACCTCTGAAATCGAGAGTCCTCAAATAAACCTTTCCTTCTCTATAATTGTGCTGGTCAGATCATTTAGTCACAGCTGCAAAAAAACTGACTAAAACACTGTACCATTTGAAAGATGCTCTCATCCACTCCATTGTTCAATTTTTAAGCACCTGACTGTGTGACAAATCTTAATTTACATATAATATATGCAATCACAAATTAATCTTTTTTTTAAAATTTATTGTCAAAGAACAGAATGAGAATAAAATGAAGTTGAGAGAAAACAAAGTCTAAGTATTTTGCACAAAGACCTCCTAAAATAAGCAGAAAGCTCTACTGTCTGTAATAATGGGCAGAAGTGGAAAAAAATGATCATTTCACTTCAGGGTCCCTACTCCAATGTGGTTCCCAGGACCTCATCTTCTTGACTGGGACTGTTTTCTCCATTTTCATACCTTCTTTTTCTTTTTCTTTTCCTTTCATTCTTTTTTTTAACTTCAAACACAGGTTTAGCTCAGCAAATCAGGGCAATGATAAAAAAATTAATAACAATGAAATCTTGATTAAAACACAGGATTCAAAATGAGAAGACTATGTTTCATCTTAACTTGTGTTAACTTACTGTTACCTAGGTAGGTAACTTAGTCTCTTCAGGCCTAAGTCGTCTCAGGATTCAACTCAAATTATTCTGATTTAATAGATTCTACTATGAGCTAAAAGAATAGTGGAGAGGTTAAGGGCACAGGGTCTCTTAAGAAATTCCCATCTAGCTGGGTGTGGTGGCACGTGGCTATAATCCCAGTGGCTTAGGAGGCTGAGGCAGGAGGCTGTCGTGTTCAAAGCCAGCCTCAGCAAAAGCAAGGTGCTAAGCCATTCAGAAGGACCCTGTCTGTAAATAAAATACATTATAGGGCTGGGGATGTGGCAGAGTTCTCCTGAGTTCAATCCTCAGTTTCAAAAAAATAAAATAATAAAATAAAATAAAATAAAATAAATTCCCATGTAGAAGACAGCAAAGGGTATGTGATGATTACATTAATAGCAATACAAGTTGTTAAGGATGACAGATTGATTCTGAAACTTTGGGGGAGATTTTAAAGTATAGGTTACAGGTTGAAAATGGTAAAAAAAAAAAAAAAAAAAAAAAATTCTAAGAGAACTAACTACAAAGACAATGACAATTCATTGCCTAGGATGAATGGATGAACGGATAAGGAAAATGTGACGTATATACACAATGGAATTTTATTCAGCTGTAAAGAAAAAATAAATTCATGGCATTGCAGGAAAATGGATGGAACTAGAAACCATCATGTTAAGCAAAATAACACATGATTTTCTCTCCCTTTTAGTTTCCTTAGAGTTCTAAGCAAGTAAGCATGGCCAAATTTTACTCATATTATAAATATCACAAAAATATCTACAGTGATGTTTTTCTTAATATCCAACTTATGTATCCATCTTAATATTTCTTTAAAAATTTCATTTTTCCTGAATATTCAGAAAAAAAAATTTTTATGTGTTTGTACCTGGCTCATTTATGGGACCTTAACCTAACCACCAATGGTATTTGCATTTACTGGATACCCAGCCCCAACATGTAATGCTTCATGCTTTGCAATTCAGAAAAGTTTACTAATGAATTATGCATGCATGAGTATTTATTTGGATGGCAAAGGATGTCATACTACAGAGCAATAGTAATAAAAACTGTATAGTACTAGCATTAAAACAGACACAAAGACCAATAAACCAATGGTTCAGAATAAAGGACACAGAGACAAACCCAGACATCAATAGTTCTTCTGATCCTTGATAAAGGTTCCAAAAACATATATTTGAGAAAAGATAGCCTTTTGAATAGATGGTGCTAGAACAACTGATTATCCATATTTAGAAGAATGAAACTAGACCTTGGTCTCTCACTCTGCCCCCAAATCAACTTAACATGGATCAAAAACCTAGAAAATGAGCAAAAACTATACAACTCCTAGAAGAAAACTTAGGGTCAATACTCTAGTTTTTAAGTACAGGCAATGACTTTCTCAATAGGAGAAACTCAGAAAATAATGATAAGAGTTAATAAATGGGATAGTATCCAATTAAAAACCTTCTACACAAAGAAAGAAACAATCAGAAATGTGAAGAAAGAACCCAAAGAATGGGAGGATATCTTTGCTAGCTACACTTCTGACAGGGGATTAATATCTAGAATTAATATCTAGAATGTATAAAGAGGTCCAAAACTTTACACAAAGAAATTAAATAACCCAATTAATAAATGGGCAAATGAATTAAACATACACTTCTCAAAGATGAAATACAAATGGCCAACAAATAACATGAAAAACCGTTCAATATCATTAGCAATTAGGGAAATGCAAACCAAAACTTCACTGAGATTCCATCTCACACTAGTCAGAATGCCAGTCATTAAGAATACAAATAATAATAAATGCTGGAGAAGATGTAAAGAAGAAGCATACCTTTATACTGTGAGAAAGACTATAATTAGTACAACCACTAGGGAAATCAGAATGGTGGCTCTTCAAGAGACTCTGCGTGAAACCATAATAGGGCCCAGGTTTAGCACTCCTCCATATTTATCCTGAAGACTTAAAGTCATTTTACTACAGTAATACATGCATACCCATATTTATAGCAGCACAATTCACAATAGCCAAACTATGGAACTAGCCTAGGTGTCCATCAATGGATGAATGGATAAGGAAAATGTGGTGTATATACACAATGGAATTTTATTCAGCCATAAAGAAAAAATAAATTCATGGCATTGCAGAAAAATGGATGGAACTAGAGACCATTGTGTTAAGCAAAATAAATCAATCTCAGAAGGTTAAGGGTTATGTGTTTTCTCTCATAAGCAGGAGCTAGAGAGAAAAAAGGGAAACAAAGGTGGACATCCTAAAAATTAAAAGGAAATCAGTAGAGCAAAAAGGACCAAGGGGTAAGAGGTAAGGAGGGAGTGGGGAAATGCTAGGCAGTGATATCAGTCAAATTATATTTTTATATTGTGTGTATGTCTGAATATGTAACAATAAATCCCATTAATATGTACCACTAATATGCGCCAATAAAAATATTGGAGTAGAATACTAAGGTGATATTAAAGGAACAGTGGACAGTTGAAATGTGATAAGGTAACTTGCAAAAGAGTTGCAGGATCAATAGGCAAAGGAGGCCTTCCAGGATTTTAACACAATAAAAAGTGATTCTATATAACTCAGAGGTGAGTGAGAAGTACATTGATTTATTAACTTCCATGTATATTCAAAACTAAAGAAATTGGAATTTGTTAGTCAATGGCAGTTTTAGACCTGGAAGAAGAGATTACTTCAGGAAGAGAATTCCTGAATTTTGAAAGAAATGTCCAATAGGGCTGGTTACAGTGGCTCACGTGCATGCCTGTAAACCCAGCCACTTGGGAGCCTGAGGCAGGATTATGAGTTCAAAGTCAGCCTCAGGGTTGGGGTCTTAAGCCCCCTTGCTCTTCTCAACTAGCGGCAAGGGAAGGGGACACTCCCCAACAAGGTCAGACCAGGATAAGTAGGGCCAACTGACCGCCGCACCCAGCCCTCCGGGTGGAGGACAATCAGACGCGTCAGGGAGACCAGTCACAGCAGGAACTCTTTTATTGAGGAAGTCACACAGCTTTTATGTAGGGTGGAGGCTAGGCAGGAACCAACCAGCTTAAGGTCAGCAAGGCATGGTGGGTTTCACGCAGGTGAGAGTCCCATAGGACTATATGGCAAGCACCAGCTGATCATGTTCGCGGAACTGTTGTTAACCAATCCCTGATGGTAGTCCGATTTACCATCATTAACTATTGAAACCGCCTTTGAGGCCTTGATCTTGCTTACTCGCCAGGGAGTAAGGAGTCAGCCTGAGTTAATTAATGTGTCATTAGTCCCAACACCTCAGTAATTCAGTGAGGCCCTAAGCAACTCAGTGAGAACCTGTCTTTAAATAAAAATTTTAAAAGGGCCGGGGAAGTGGCTCAGTGGTTAAGCACCTGTGGGTTCAATCCCTGATGCCCACACCCTCCCCCCAAAAAAGAAATGACCAATGGGTCTTTTGTTTTAGAAATTTGAAGACAATGTCTGCCCATTCTTAGAAAAAAGTGAGATATCATTATAAGTTTGAATTCACAGGCCGAAGACTGAGAAAGATTAACATACTTTATTCAGAAACATATTTAATTTCCTTCTACCCAGTCTGTGCCTTTGAAGAACTAGGTCTTTAAAGTAACTATGCATTAGGCAGGATAAAATTTAAGATATAATTAATACACATGATGCTATTTATGATGAACATAACCTAGATTTTAGGAAATTCATTATCAATTACTCTTATTTTCTTCTGATATTCAAACTAATCATTTTATGGATGCAGGCCATTTTCTTTGCAATAGGTAGGTTAACTCACTTGCAACCCTTTGTGTAGAATGTGGACACCTTATCTAGAAATTTAGGAAAGAATTCTTCTTTGAGGAAGAGTCTTAAAAAGAAGTTTGGATATTTATTCTGAGAGTGATAAGAAGGTCTCAATTTTTTTGAGCAGACGAGTGAAATGTTATAAATTAAAAGTCTATTTGGGCTTTTATGTAACAAATAAATTAAGCACACACATGGACACTGAGAATCAATTTGGAGACTGGAAGTAAATCAAGTAAAAATTGTTGGCAACTTCTACAGAATGGCAAACTTATGGTGGTAAAGAATCATATACTATATAAATTATCTTTAAGTGAAATTCTCTATTCCTATACATATGTTTTCAGCAGAAGTTTGAATTCATATATTTTAATTCATTAAATTCATGCATACATTATTCTCCTTTTTTAATTATTGTGGTTGGATAGTAATCAATTAACTCATGCATATTTATTAAAATCATATAGTTATTTTAGGAGGTATTCTTCTTAGCTTGTAATACAGTGTTGTGTTTATTATTTCTTTGCAAGTTGTCCCTTATTTATAAATGCTTATGATACCTTTGGATTTGTTTTCAGCCCACATCCTTTTCTAAGTGGAAATTATCTTTTCTAAAGACCTCATAAAGATCAATAAATTAGTCACCCAAGTGCCTATATATTCTAAAACTTATGTACTTTGCTAAGGTGTCTTTCTAAATATACTGTTCTTATTTCTAAATGTCTACTGGTGTTTTGCCTTTTATGGTGGCCACGTCTATTTGCCAGAATTTGACACATTTTGCCCTTCATATTCTGTGACCCTGGAAGCTGAACTTCATGTATTCAATTACTTTGGGGTCCCTTACTCCCTGACTTTCTGATAAATTAGGCCAATTGGAACACAGTTTGAGGAAGACAGGATAGGGATATCAGAATTTTTCTGCAGACATGTCAGGTTATTTATTCTACCACTGTGAAAGAGATTGGAAGTAACTGAGTTCATTTAGTTCACAGGTTCAGTCAGGTAGCCTTACTCTTGGGACTTCAACTGAGTGTCAGTAATGTCTCCTTCTCCTGGCTCTGTGTGTCCAGATGACAGGAATGGCTGCCTTGGCTTCCTGATCCCTGAATGTTTCACCTTTCCTTGTTAGTCATGTGAATCTTTCCCATAACTTTATAATTGCTTAACTAAATATTTTCAATTACTTCTTAGATTAGATTCCAATGAAATTTTTCTACTAAGGGTTCAACAGTAAATATTTTAGCCTTTGTAAGTAATGAGACAAAATTGAGTATATTATAGATATACATCTGTGAAGTGATCATACTTTTGATATCATGAGAGTAAAATAATGAAGTACTTTTGATAATAAATATTTAAAATATATAGTAAAATAAATATATAGTAATGAAAGAATGTGGTTTGAGTGGACAGAAAGAAATATAACCTATAGCTTAATTGAATTCTAAAGTTCATATTTCCTATTATCAAGTAGAATGAAAAAGTTCATCTACAAATTTTTATCTATAAAAATTATGTTTAGCCTATGATCTATAAAAACTGATGACTTGGCCCAATTTGGCCCACAGGCCATAATTTGCAAAGGCTAATTTATCTAAGCAAATTATATAATTAATATAGTAATTATGCTTCATTAATTATGAACTAATTTTGTAATTGATACATAAAATATCTAAACTAATTATGTCATAATTGATATTTACATGCATAATAAATACATTTTAAATTATACAAAATAACTAAATATATAATTGTTAAACTAATACATAACTTTTATCAATTTAAATGCTTTTAAAAATTAATATATAATTAACTGTAAATATAATGAATAAAATATACAATAAAATTACATGTTTTATATATTTAACTAATATGAATTATATTATTATTTTAGTCACATGATTAACTTAGTTACATTAGTTTTTACTATCAACTTACGTATTTGTTGATTACCTGTTATGTGCTAGGTTTTGAGAATATAACACCAAAAATCACACAGTTCCTGTTCTTGAGTTCATCAGTAATTACAGTATGGTGTAAATGGTCTGAAACTAGGATAAATATAAGGGATTGATTGGGGTCATCAAACAGTCTAGCAAAAAGAGACTTTCTGGATGAAATGAATCTTATTTAATGTCTATCAAGTTTACCTTTGCATTGTAATATTTGACTATTTTTTTTTTTTTTTTTTGAGTGCACACAGTTAAACCCAGGGCCAGGTCTTCCACTACTGAGCTGCATCACCTGCCCTGATAATGTTTTAACAAAGTTTTCCTCTCCATATTTTTGTAAATGTATAGCCTTCTCACATATTGTATTATTGCCTGAAATATATCTTTATCCTGTGAACTTATATTTTTCCTTCAAAATTCATTTCAAAATTCTACTGCATTTTCAAATGTTCCTGTTGGGGCCTTCTTCATGTACTTAAAATCTGTCTCCATGATGTGTTCTTATTATATTAATTTAAATTTTTATTTCTAACACACCAATATGAATGATATTACTATATTGACAGAGTTTGATATAGGTCCTCTCATTAAATACAAGTAATACTAATAATTTTTATAACTAAAAATGGTTATATTTTGAGCAAGGGTCATGCCAATTAAAGTGCTAAATATGTTATATTGTTAGGCAAGTTGTAGTTGTTGTTCTTGTTCTTGTTGGAAACCAGTGGTGTTTAATCACTAAGTCACTAAGCCACATCCCCAGATATTTTTATATTTTATTTTGAGACAGGGTCAAATTCTCCATTAATACCCATTTCATAGGTGAAATATCTGAGACAGACAGTCCCAGGGGAAATCTATTGCAGAAGTCCTGGTCTGTACCAATAATCAGCCAGAATAAAGGCGTAGTATATAACTCCATTTTGAAGCAGAATCCAACAGCATTATTACCATGTGTAGGCTAAAATGAAAAGGAAGAATCAATAATTACTTTAATGCAGTAATTAAAAAAAAAAAAGACCGGAAGGGCCTGGGAGACAGTGGTATTGCAGCAAGGTAATGAGTTTTTTTTTGGTGTCTGTCAATCTGAAAATGATCATGGGTAAATGTATGCAGAGTAAGTAATGCAGAGGTGGAAATGTGATCATTTGGATGTCATATGGTTAATAGAATAAATTATATTAGAATTCATTATGTTTCTCTGAAATAAGTATCAATAAGAATTTTAAAAAGAAGTTGGGTGTTCTGAGAATTTTGATATTTTAAGAATGAGTGGTAGGGCAAATGTGGGAGAGCATATTCCAATGATATTGATATAATTAGGCTCCATTATCTAATTTGTCAACATTCTAAATAATATTATAGAGATGATAAAACTGAAATTTAAACAGGTTAAATCTTTATTCAAAAAAATGGTCCATGCCTGAGTCAAAAGGCTCTGACCTGAAAGTGTATTTTTCATTCTGCCATGCGTCCCATGGACTTTTTGAACTGTAAGATGAAGAGTTTGTATCAGATACTCTAAGGACACTTTAAAACATTCTGAAATTTTAGGTAATAAAAACTCTCACTTATATAGTTCTTAGTATGTGTCAGGCAATGTGCTAAAGGATTGTACAATTCTTATTCAATCCTTGCAATACTTCCATAAGGTAACTGGCACTATTGTTTCATTTAAATTTTGTCAAAACTGAGGCACAGATATAAAGGTTAAACCAAGTCCACATAGGAAGAAAGTAGCAGAGAGGGGTCCACGAGAGTCCATGCTCTACAACTGTAAAGTTGTATTTCTCTTAAGTTTGTAAACAAACATTGGCTAATTGTCTTAATTCTTCATTTTGCAAATGCATGAATACTGTAGGGAACACATATTGAAAAAGAACATTATTAGGACCTTGGAAAGTAGAAAGAACACCAGAGTAAGAAAATAAGAAAGGTTGAAGAATGTAAAAGGCAGATATTATCTTGTATAAGTGCATAGGTTGACTAACAATGGAAAGTTGCTTGTCAATACACTTCCCTGCCTTCAGATTATACTTATATTGTCAAATCAAAAATTTATTTTTGGTATATTATTTTCTACATTTATGTTCTTCACTGATATTCTGAAATCCTTTAGTATTTAATGTGTTCTTATACAAAAATTCTGAAACATTTATGTACAGAATGATTAAAGAGTCTCAGACTGTTGTCAATAACATAGATATGCTTGTCAAACTGGAAATGATCTAAATATTTTTCCTTTCTTTATGTGGTAATGAGGATTGAGACATTCTACCACTGAGTTACATTGCCAGCCCTTTTTAATTTTTTTTATTTTTCATAGAATTTTGCTGTAATTTGCCCAGCCTGGTCTTGAACTTGTAATCCCCTTGTCTCTGCCTCTCAAAGTGCTGAGATTAAAGGCATGGGTCAGTCTGTCTGGTTGTATCTGTGTGATTTTACAATTAATGCATTATATCAAGTACATTGTTTAATGAGTAAAAATATTTTAATTTTGAACAATCAGTTTTGCATGAGAATTCACTATAATTATGCAGAGATTCAAAAAGGTGTTTCATTGTCACCATGATCCAGATACATCTTTCTTTGGAAAATATAGTATACACATGTAGTAATATGGTTATCACATTCAATGATTCATCACAGTGAACCATAGTTAGATGACTTTTTATACTTTTCACAATTGGGATATAAAACATAAATAAAGTGAAGTATGGAAAGCAATAGCAGGAAATCATGACTAAAATATCACTCTAGAAAAATCATTCTAGATGTCCTGAGGGTAACAGTGAATCATAAAAAGTAGAGCTAGTGAATTAGCCAATTTGTAAATAACTTTTAGTTATAATTGATAGAAAAGATGCATCTGGGACATGGAATTGCTTTGTCTCTGGGCTTTGTGTATCAGGACTTGCTCGTTAGGCTGGCAGCAAAGGGGCACAGGGGCGCACACAGGGAGAGACAGGAGCAAGTGCTCAAGGATTGACATTTCCATGTGAGCCACTGGTGTGTGCATCTTCTGGCTATACTATAGGAATACTTTAATTCACTGGGAATATGCATTCTTGCTAATACTTTAGTAGAAATCTGGTAATGAAACAAGCTTGGTGTATCCTGTTGCTTTGTCTCATTTTAAATTGAGCATTAAGGGAATGCATTATTTTAGTTGTAACTCTGCCAATATGTCTATCCTAGAGGCCTGTTGCCATTTCTGTCTTCAATGAAATTTTTGTCCCCAAGAAAGGATAACAGATTGAGTTGGTATAGTGTATTCTTGGTTATCAAAAATACTCATGTAGCTTTGGGATTTTGAATTGGTGAGTATTCATGATGTGTGGAAAAGCATGATACACACTACAATCTCAATCACAAATGGGATATTGTGTATGTATATGCACGACCTGGAGGGACACGTCCAACTAAGCTGCTTGTGACTGAATGACTTTGTTCTTTGCTTGTGTTTTTATTTTTCCTGTAATGCACACATTAACATTTAAAAAATAAATGCTATTTTAAAAAAAAAAAAAAAAAAAAAAAAAGAAATGCTTAAAATGTATATAATATTGAAAAGAATCTCTTACATTTTCCTCCCTGAATTATAAATACTAGTTAAGCCTCACTTGTTTACATTTCACGTGACTATTTGTGATTTTGGGGGAGGGAACCCGGAATTCAACTCAGGGAAACTCAACTACAGAGCCACATCCCTGGTCCTATTTTGTATTTTATTTGGAGACAGGGTTTCACTGAGTTGCTTAGCACCTCGCTGTTGCTGAAGCTGGCTTTGCACTTATGATCCTCTTGTCTCAGCCTCTCAAGATACTGGGATTACAAGCGGACACCACCACACCCCACCTATTTGTGAATTTATATAGGGAAAAAATGACCCTGTGTCACTGAAGCCTGATTATGTGTAATATAGTTAGAGTATATATGCTGAGAGTATAAAGTATTGTGCAGTTATATATTGGAAATAAGTGTAATATGATTTTGTTCTCTGTATCCTATAAGATTTGGTTCATTAGGTCGAAGGAGATATTTAGCCATTTGGGTCATTCGAGGCTATAATGGAGGTTTTTGCTTTAACCCATTATGTTCTATCATCCTACACAGAATTCAAATGCTTGGAACTTAATGGGTTAAAGGCAACACTTAATGTGGAAAAAGTTAATAGAGTTATATTCAGTATGTATCAATTTGCTAAAATATCATAGATTAACTACCAATTTTCAAATAATGTCTTGTATGTGGAACATAAGAACAGTGTATACCCTATATTTTAAGATTCTAAGATACCCTATATGCTAAGAAAAGCAGAGATATGAAAGGTAAAAGGACTGATGTATCCAATGAAGCACACTCAACTTCACTGAAAGGAAGATTAGAAATTCACATTTCTTGAGGAGGAAGACATTAGTTTTTACTGTTGTATAACAATGTACAACAAATTTAGCAGCTTACAACAATATCAATTTATTACATCACAGTTCTGTATGCCCAAAATCTCAAGTGATTTTTGCTGATGTCTCTGTTTGTGGTTTACAAAGTATAGGATCAAGATTAAAACTAGATGTGCACTTATTTTCATGCCATTGAGAGATATTCACTTCTAAGATCATTCAAGTTGTGGATAGATTTTTTTTTTCTCATAATGTAGATTTTTTTAAATGTGTTTCTTATATCCTTGCTGGTTGTCAGTAAGGGCCTCCCTCAGCTTCTAACCATTGTTCCCAATATGCATCCACATTCAATTACACATGGTTCCCTCCATCCTTAAACCTAGAAATTGTGGGTAGAGCCTTCTCTTGTGGAATCTAGGAATCTGTTTCTTTTTGTTTTGCAGAATTCTACCAAACAATTGGACTGATGGAAGACTCTTCTAATGATATATTAGTTGACCCAATTTAGGAAGACAGAATTTCAATAGATTAATGTATGGAAAAGCATTTTGGACTGATGAATAACAACATGGTAATGCCTAGATCAGAAAATAGGAAAGGTATGTTTGAAAATAATAAAAATTACCTCTTAAAATGAAATATATGTTTCACGACAAGAAACTGGATTATGAGATGAAATTTAAATAATCACATTTTCAAGTGCTTGTGTCAGTTTCTAAAAATTATTCACTATTTGGTGCAAAAAAAGGTCATTAATTCAGTATTTGTAAATGTTGTTTTTGCCTGGAGTAAACAAGTGAAATAATGCATTTTCTTTAGTTGACTGCATTAATATTTACATTTTTTCCTGAGTTAAACCCTGCCTAAGTTTAGATGTTAGCAAATAAAGGCAAATGCAAGAATATGCCCTTATTTAAAATCTAGAAGGAAAGCAGACTTACACACTTGACGTGTTATATCCAGATTCATAAAACTCAAAATCCTTAATTCACTTAATGTATTTGTATTAAAAAAATTTTTTTTAATTAATGACTCCAAATAATTTCATGAAGCGTGACATCATTTCCTTTATTTTTAAGTTCCTTGATACTTTGTTTAACTTATATCATGGTTGTAGTTGATATAGAACATGAGTGTAAATTTAAGACAAATATTTACAACAGCATTATCAAAAATAGGTCAGCAAAAACCTGCCTTTTTACAGGAAGGAAAAATACCTGCATATGTTAATACCACATGTCTATAGTTCATGACCAAGTTATTTGGTTAGTTGCTACTAAAGAAAGTCATTTCTGGTCAGTGATGTGACATACAGGTTCCTATGTTTTAAGAGTTCTGAGTGAGGTTATGCCCTAAGAGATTGGTTAAAATGCCCAGGTAATAAGAGAAAACATCAAGCCAATTAACACATGTGCAGAGGTAACTCTTCAATTTCATTAATGTCAGTCTAAGCAGCCTTTAACAAATGAGCCAGTAGCTCATAAACTGTCTGTACAAATTAAGAATTACCTCAACACTATTCTTTCACTCACACTTCCAGATATTAAAACCTGCAACCATGAAACCAGTCCATTTGTGTAAACTTAGAAATTAATACATAAAACCTACCTTAATTACTAATATGTATTTCACATGTGTACATTGCTAAAAATATGTGCTAAAACGGAAGTAAAATGGTTGAAAACAATCTGACTGAAAAAGGGGAAAGAAATTAGCCACGAGACAGTGTCATGCAGTTGTTCTACTTTTAACTTGAAAAAATAAATGAAAATTTGCCCCCAATTCCAAAGAAATGACAATAACAAACAGGCAAGGATGTTATAGTATCAGTTAAATGGATCCTTGTTCTGCTTTCCTACCCTGCTACCTCCCTATTCCCAACTGCCTGTCTTGGTCTTCCCCTCTTTATCTTTATATAAACACATACGGACACTCACATTCAGGAGCAGAACTAAATTTACTCATCAAATATAAAGCAATCCAATTTGGTAGATGACCAAATTACTAATTCAAAATTAACTATGAGACCCAGGAAAGTTCCTGTGCTCATGCAGGCCCTTGAAACATAAACTGTACAGCTTCTGGTGATCCCTTACAATGGAGGTCTTGTTTTCCTCTTGCATTTCCTTTGTATGTGTTCCTTCATTTCTTGCTGTAATTGTATTATTCATCTATAATGTCTTCTCTATTCAATGTTAAGGTATCACTTAACTCCTATCATATTTCTGACTCCTGAAAAACTTCTGTTTTAAATGAAAAAATGATAGGAATCATGGTATGATGATATTTAAGCAAAGGAAGATTGCTCATTTTGTTTCCTAAATTATTTTTTTTTGTTTTCATTATTTGAATTATATCTAGTATTTTCTTTTTTTGTTCAATGGCAAACATTCCAATTAGAATAATTCCCTACTAATCCCACTACAGTAGAAGATGAAAACTTGTTTTTAAATATTTCTATATCTGAAAATAAGAGGCAAATGTTCTATCTAATCCTCTCACAACAGGAAATGCACATTGTCCGGTAGAGATAGTCATTGTTTTGGTGGGAAAAAGTCAAACCAGATTCTAAGAAAGGCATTCATTTCTTTCACTTAATATTTTCTTAGACACTCTAGAAAAATACTCAGATTTTCTGCTTTAGTTGTTTGAATCCACTGGCTAATAGTTCAGTTAATTTCTTATTAGTCTTCAGATTTAAAAAATTCTTTAGTAATACAAATCTTTTAAAAATAAGTGACTCTATTGGTAACTAAGCCTTTATACTGAGGAACTTTACTTTGAGATTCAAGCACATGAATTCTGTACTAGGTTTATATTATATTTCAAAACAAGTATCTGGAATCTTTATTTTGACTTGAACATAAGTAAAAGAGGAGGAATTTTCAGACATGATGTGGACATTTGATAAAATATTTTCAGTTGCTATAGTTTCAATTTGTTGTATAATGGTATTTTTCATAATTTTGTCTATTGAACCTGAATACATGAAAGGTTTGTCTTTTCTCAAAGGATACTTTATACTAGATTATTCATTTTTTGGTGAATGGCTTATTGAAAACTAAGCTAAACTATTTCTGTTTGCATTATGTTTCATAATTCAAGCAAATTAATACTGAATAAATGAAAATAACAGCACACTTGCAGTATTTAAATTTAATTTAAAACTTAGTATTTGGCTGAACTTAGCTAAAATTATTTTGAAGTCTATTTTTATTAGTGACTCTATCACACAATCATATACTGAGTTCTGTTATTGTTGAATATGTTTTATTTTCTCCTATAAATGCACTTTTATGTTTCATGTCATCTCTAGTCAACCTCCATTTCAGCTTGTTAATAAATATGTATAATCTATTTTATCACTCCTCAGAAGTGCAAAATCAAAATCACTAAGAACTGTCATGCAGAAACATTTTGTATATTTTGAAATATAAATAGGTAATGGAAAATGCTTGATTTTATTCTAAGAGTAAATGAAGTGCAATTTTATAAAACTAAAGTTGTGAGCCTTTCACATAAAATGAAACATATATAGCATTATAGGTACTTGCACACTGAAAGAGGAAAGTGGAAGATCTCACTTTTTCTTTGGAAATATCAGCAAAAGGTGAATACTAGTGGTAAAAGTGATAGATTTGCCTGGAGCAAGGAAAGAACAATGCATTACCTGTGCAGATCATTCTGTCGGGCTCACCTACTGCCGACTGAATAAAAACTGCTCTTTTGGTTCCTCTCCTTGCCTCGAGATTTCAGCTGATATATTTTATTCTTAAATGAAAAGTGCAGGAGAAAGTTGAGATGTAATCACTTCATTTATACATCTTAATTAGAAATAATTGTTCAGACTCTTACTTTAAATGATACCCCACACTAATCTCTTAGTTTTTCACTCATAATTCCTGAAAGTAACATAGAAAACAAAGATGAGCAACACAAAAGCACTGAAAATAAAGATTGAAGTTACACAAATTTTCCAGAATGTGGGAGAGATTTTGTATAATTCCAAAACCTATGAAGTTTTATTGGGAGTCACAATTTATGCCTAAACATTGTTTTATAAAACTGAAAAACTCTCTGGAAAGAAAATATAATCTAGACTATCAATCACCTTTTCTTCATTCCACTATCTAACTAGTTGTTCTACAAATACACTGCTTCTCAAGACTTCCTGAACATAGTTTTCTTTGCCATTAAAATGAAGACTATTTGATTGTCACTAGAGACTCCAATTTAAAGAATAATAAATTTTAAAAAAATGGTGGTACATGCTGGGTGAAGTGATGCATGCCTGTAATCCCAGCGGCTTGGAGAGGCATTTGTAGTTCATAGCCAGTCTCAGCAAAGGAAAGGTGCTAAGCAACTCAGTGAGACCCTGTTTCTAAATAAAATACAAAATAGGGCTGAGGATGTGACTCCATGGTCGAGTGCCCCTGAGCTCAATCTCAGGTACCCACCCTCCCCCCCAAAAAAATAAAGGAAAAAAACAAACCTGGTGGTTCACTGACATTGGTGGGATACATTTAAGGATATATGTTTTCAATAATTAAAATCTGGCTAAGAGTACAGACAGAAAGTACCTCAGAGATGATCTAGGTGTATCATCTAGGTTAGCTCATAATTAAACCAATCATTGTGTACCTCTACAGGGGCATTAGTGAACATCTAGAAAGAAAATAAAATTTAAAAAAATGTATATTTTAGCAAGGTTTGGTGGTATATACCTGCAATCCCAGCTACTCAAGAGATGGAGGAAGGAGGATCTCAAACTGGAGAACATCCTGGGAAATTTATTTTAGTTTCAAAATAAATTGGGGCAAGTATGGGAGTGAAGACCCAAAACCAATAAACAACACTCTTAAACTGGGTGTGGTTGTATGTGTTTATAATTCCAGTTACTTAGGAGGCTGAGGCAGGAGAATCTTTTCATTCCAAGAGTTCAGTAAAATTTTAGCCTAGGTCACAAGTGAGGCCATGTCTTGAAAAATTAAATGAAGGAAAATAAAAAAGAAAGAAAAACTGTTTACTGATGATAACAACAAAATAATGAGTTAACATTTGTAAAGATGGAGAAAAGTAACTAAACACAAAAACTGATGTTTCCCTGAAACAAATTGACCCAACTTGGGAATATAGGTCTACCTTTTACAGAAAGAATGAATTCTGCTTGAGTTCAAATAATCCTGTATCAGGGTTCCCCTCTGTCTATATCCTAAACCAAATTTTCCAAAATTTCAATAACTTAAAATTGATATTTTCAAAAACTCTGCATAGATGACATGTAAACTTGATGCTTGTCAGCAGTGTCTTGACTGCTATTCTGTACATACAAGTCTGTTAAGCTTATGGTACAAAAAGAGAACAAGACTGCAAGACCCCTTTCCTAGTGTATACCACCTTAATATTTACAGCACTGCCAGGAGACTTTCATTCCCCTCCATAGGTTGAAGACAGAGTGAAGAATCAGCTCCCTCCTTTTGCTGAATTTTGGCATGTTAGTTTCCATGTTAAACTGAACCTCCCACCCATTCTGCATGATATGACATTTTCCATCCCCCCAATTATGCCTTGTATTATTAGATGCTTTGCACACTGTTTAGTACTACATATAAATTATTTCATATCCAATCTTGTGAATAAGATATTCTTATTCTGTTATTTTAAAGAGGACGTAGCAAAGGTCTAACTAATCCAATTTTCCAATTTAGGGCCTGGGATTGTGACTCAGAGGTAGAGCACTTGCCCAGCACATGTGGGGCACTGGGTTCAAACCTCACCACCACATAAAATAAATGAATAAAACAAAGGCATTGTGTTCATCTATAACTAAAAATATTTTTCAATTTTTTTTCAATTTAATATAGTTAACAAATGATTATGCCATAATAGAGTCAATGTATGTTAAATGAAGAAAACCAACATATCAGTCATGAGTTGTGTGAAGGAGATTGTGGTATTTCAGAATTAATAGGGAGAGTGTATGAAAAGGCATTGTTCTAAAGATTGAAAAATACATATCAAACAGTTGATTTTTGTCACCTGAATAAAATCTGAGTGATATTTTCAATCAAAATGACAAGGTAATCATTTCAAAAGAGGAGACTGAGATTGAATCACAATATAATTAAAAATAATGAAGGAAATTGACCCTGTTTGCTTCCATTATTTATGAAGTGAACAAGAGGCAGGAAAAGAAGTGATAAGAATTTTTTTTGGTAAAAGTAACATGTAAAACCTCCTACGACAATATATATGAATAAATTCTGCCAAGATAACATGGGAAATACCAGCACAAACTCTAGCAAGAGCCAAAGAATGCCAGAAGAACAGCTCCAGGAAATTCATGAAGAACTCACACCAAAAAGTGAGTAATAGAAGAGAGGAAACTGTATCCTAAAAGTTTCCCAAGGTTTATCAACATTATTGAAAAGATCAAAGAAACATCTCAAAATGATATTATTACAGGAGTTGTCATTAACCAGAGTGAAAATATAATGATAAAAAAGTCATGTGGAAGTAACAAAAAATTTAAAAATACATCTTATGAAAGCACTGCAATGAACCCACAGTATGGTTTTCAGAAAACCAGACACATAGAATTAAAACATTTAGAGAAAAACAAAGCAAAGCACAATTGTTAAAAAAGAGATTAGATAAAAATATGTCTAACTTGTGGGGGTAGTTTAAAAATAAAAGAAGGAGCATTATAAACTAATATATATAATTCTAGAAAATTTATTTATAGAAAATGGATCTCATCAATCAAATAAAACACAATTCTGGAAATAGGAATGAAATTGATACCTAACCACTACTTTCTGAAATTATCTCATTTTAATGATAAAAAAGTCTTTGTAATTAAGTAAAAAGATGAGATTAAGAACAAAGGAAGAAGGAAACTAGCTTCTCAGTGATATAACCTAATAAAAAATTTGGTGAATTTTCAACGAAGTAACTAGGAAAAGAAAAAAATCTGTGTGCATTGGTTAATTAATCAATTAACTAATTAATTATTTCAATCAGCACTGAAATCCTGAAATAAAAATCAAAGACAAAGAATTTTATACACACATATATGCACACACACACATACACACACCCACACACACACAAATGTGTGTATGAAAAAAAGAGCAAAATGCACTCTGAAGTCAGTACAAATTGCCTGTGTCTTGGGTGTTTAAGTCTTAAGCAATTTTTTAGTGTGTGTATGTGTATGTCTGTGCAAACACTTGTGTGTTACATCATTTAATCTTTACAAAATTCTGAGGATGTATATATTAGCACCTTCTGAGTATGATGAGACTGAAGCATATATAATTGGGCAACTTACTAATACTCCATAACCTGTAAATCATGACTCTAAGAATCAGTTTCTATGTAACCTAGCTTCAAGAACCAGTGGTCTTACCCAGCACAAACTGCTGTTAATAATGGGCACAAACTCGTTTTGAGAGAGTTAAAATGGCTGTTATTTTAAGATCTGCTTAATGGCATGGGTCCCTCAAATGCAATAGCTTTAAATGAATTCTATACATAGCAGCACCTTAATATGTGTTTATCCAATAATTACCAAGCCATGAATGAATGACTGATTCATTGATTCTTCAACTTATCCTCCCCACCAAACCCACAACTCAAATATCAAAAACTTATATATTATATTATAATAATTTACAAATACTTAATTACTCTCTTGAACAGTAAGAGCTTTCAAAGTATTCAAATTGAAAGGAAAAAATTAAGGAAATTAATGAAAGAAAAACTTCAAAAATTAAAACCTTTTGTTAAATGCCATACATAAAAAGATAGAGTTGTTATTTTTAAATAAAATTCCAAGTCAAATATTGAGTATCCATATCCACAAAGAGTTTTGATAAATTAAAACAGCGTTGCTGAGAATTCTAATTCTCTGATTTATCTTGAGGAATAATCAGAATGTAAAGCCATTTATATGCACAACACAAACACACATACACACAGTTATCTATATCTGCATCTATATCTAAATGTATGGGGCAAGGGGTGTTGGAAAGAATAGAGTAGATTAGATAGAGGTGAGTGAAGGGAGGGTAGGGGAAATGAGGATGGGAAGGACAGTAGAATGCATCAGATATTATTACCCAATGTACATATATAACTTTACTACCAGTGGGATTCTATATCATGTATAGCCAGAAAAATGAGAAATTATACTCCATTATATATAGTGTATCAAAGTGCATTCTACTGTCATGTATAACTAATTAATATTAATCTAAAATTTTTCATAAAAAATTACTGGCAGTCTTTGCAGTGGATAATTCTGTGTGGTACAATTTCTTGTGGCAGATATTCTTCTATACACACATGCATACATAACACTGTAACTATGGAAGCTTTAAATGAGATGATACAAACTTTTAGCATAGTGTTTTATTATATGCTCAATACATGTGAATTTCCTCTCTTGAACTTTATCTTTTTTCTTACCAATATTTTCAAGTCAAAAACATTGACATAGGGAAGGCAGGTAAGGCAACATTCACATTCTTATGATAGTATTTGACTATTTACTAGTTGTCTTGAATGTCTGAATACTTGTTGTTAATTTAGTGGTTTGATCATTCATAATACATAATGTTGTTAAAGTATCATAAGATCTTCAGAATTAAGCTACTATTAAGAAAAATGTTCATTTATTCAGATTTTTTTCAATCTAAAGATTGAATGTTATTTGAACTTACATCTTAATGAAGGATATCTTTATAATTGGAATAATTAGATACCCCTCAACAATTTTGAGTGTTTTCAGTGCTCTATGTATTGACTCTTTCATGAATATCTATTGACTGAAACTCTATCTTAAGCTCCATAGCTGTGCAGAGTAAATGATGTTTGGATGCTTGCCTCCTACATCTTTCTGCATCAGGTAGAGATGCCTGTGCGGGCATGCATTTGACATTAAAGAAGAAGCTAATGCACCTTTATTTCAAATTTGGTTACGAATATTTTTCTTTCAAAATATTGTAAAATATAATTTTATACTATTTTTATGATTATAATGTCTGAAGCATTAAAATTCATATACTAGTTACTAGACTGAGAAATATTTATAACATCTATATCACTTTAAAATAAATAAAGACAATGCAAAAATGTCATCTCTGTCTGAGGAGAAATGTCAGCTTCTTAATATGACCCACAATTTTGCCATGTTAACAAAATAAAGAATCTGAAGTCCTGTGGCCCACATATTTCACAAGCATCATTTCATCTTATGCATGACTGGGTTTCTTTGCCCTAATTCTGAAAAATTGTCTTGAAGAATTTTCCTTTCATAAACTACTTGTTCTGGCTCTTTTAGATGTCTTGGTGTACAAACAGTGAAAGGTAACACTAAGTTATTTTCCTCTTTGAAGGTGTTATGGATGACCACAAATAACTATATAATATGTTGACCCTGGTAAAAATAAAAATGCAAGTCTCACTGTTTAAAAACACACACACATACACACACATAAAGGGTTGCCACTAAATGAACTAATGTAAAATGTGTTTTTCCTTTCTCTGTAGTCTTGTTTGAGATCATAAAGCAATATAATATTTTTCTAAGTAAATAAAAATTAAAATTCAGATTATTTTCATGAATTTTACTATTCATCATCACATTTTGCAGTGACAGATTTGAATGCAAATAAAAGCACTAATGGATATGTGGAATCAACAGAATTATTCAATTTGTATTTTGTAGGTCATACATGGATATATATG
The DNA here is from genome assembly GCF_902686445.1 of Sciurus carolinensis. Taxonomy (NCBI): domain Eukaryota; kingdom Metazoa; phylum Chordata; class Mammalia; order Rodentia; family Sciuridae; genus Sciurus; species Sciurus carolinensis. The sequence continues at coordinate 88,881,785 of NC_062218.1, read as the reverse complement.
CTGCTTTTAAGTAAAATAGAAATATTTGGGGAAAATCCACTATTTTTACTTCATTTCTTGGTGTGCACACATCCCACCAATGTTATTACTGTTGCTTACTGATGAGTAAGGAAAAATTGAAAAGAAAACACATGACAGAGAGCTCTACCTTCATTTTTCCAGTCTATGGAAATTAAACTACTTTCAGTGTAAGTGACTGGTTGAACGGGAGAGTTACTCTAGTAAGAAAGGACATAATGCTGTTCCTCCTTTGTTTTTCTTAATCACCATTGACCTTCTGCTGTGTTCAGATCAGGTGCCATTTGAATGACAAACAGCCCCCCAGGGATGTCATCACTTGCACTTACCTAGTTGTGGATGTGACACGTTCACCATGCACTCACTATGAGTCTATGGAACTTCTGCACATTGTGGGTTCACTGGAATTTCATGCTTGATCACTGAGAATGTGATCTTCGAGTATGGCAAAGATCGAAGACACACATTATACATTGTTTTCCTGCTCACACGCATGCTTTGTTGTTTCATTGATCTTTACCAACAAAATGGATGTTTAAAGATAGAGTGATGAAGAATGTCTCTATGGCAAGAGCAGAAGATTAAACATGCAGGACTTTTCTGAGGTCAGGGTCCTTCTGAAACACAGAGCCTTATGACTACACAGTTGCCATCTAAGGACTACATAAGGAATGTGACTTTGAATCCCAAACCTCAAGTAAGGACAGATCTCTGTATAGCGTTTCTGGGGGGTTAATTTTGCTTCATTTCCCCTATCCAAAGGTTGGAGTGAGAGCTTCAAATGTATTATGTCTTTTTTTTTTTTTCAAACTTGCCCAATTTTACTACCATGCTTTCAACAACCTTTGAGGGTCCTTTTCTACTTAGGGAATCTCAGATACATCTTCTCACCTTATGTGGGCCCACAAGTTTTCTTCTGCTTCTCTGCAGTCATTAAACCCAAAGCTCAATTCATGGGCCCCCATTGAGTGACATCCGTATCACACACTTTCTTATTCAAATCAGAAACTTACTTTAAATACAGAAAGAAATCTGACAGTATAAGAAAGACAGAAAGTCTAGAAACTCTCTCATGACTTTTTGTACTAGAATAACTGCCCTGTTATTAGGTAATACAAAGATCTAATGTTCTGATTTTAATAACTGTAGTGACAATACTGTACTTTGATTTTTGTTTTCTCTTTGTGAATTACCATATGGATTTTCACATATATCAGCATATATCAGTTTATTTATTTAATTTTCAAATCCGTTGTGGGTGTGTGTGTGTGTGTGTGTGGGTGTGGGTGTGTGTGAATTCAACAATGAAAGTTAAATGATATTTTGTACATTTTACCTATAATTTTTAGGTATTAGGTAGCAGGATATTTTCTCACAGGATACATGTTCTTCTATATTTAATTTATTTATTTGTAAATTCATTCATTCCTTATTTGAGATGATATCTCAACATATTACCAAGACTGGCCTTGAACTCCTAGGCTCAAAAGATTCAACCTCTTGCCTAGTGGAATCTATAGGTACATATCTGTATGGGTGGCTAATATATTTTAAATAATTTATTTTGGTTTTATTGAGTCTTTCTTATGCTTACTATAGGATGATTTATTTATGACAAAGTTTCTTTTTTTTCAATTATTTTTTTAACTGGGGCATTATACATAATCATGGGATTTATTGTCACATATTTGTACATGTACATGGCATAATTTGGTGTTTTTCATGTCCCAGGCCTTACTCTTCTTCCACCTTGTTCTTTTACTTTACTGATTTCGTTTTTATTTTCATGAGATTTTCCCCTACTTTTTAAAAAATCTTTTTTCTCTCCAGCAAATGACATAATTTTGTTCTTTATGGCTGAATAAAACTCCATTGTGTTATTTTCATGTAAATCCATAAAATAAAATACTACCTAGAATAAGATATATTCTATATATACACACATATATAATTATATAAAAATAGATGCTGTTATCTTGTATAACTAAAAAGAAACATTAAAAATGTTTCCATTGTGTATATATATTTTTTCTTTATCCATTCATCTGTTGATGGACACCTTAAGCTGGTTCCATAATTTGGCTACTGTGACTTGCACTTCTATAAACAAGGGTGTTCATGTATTTCTATAATATGCTGATTTAATTATTTTGAATAAATGCCGGGGAGTTGTATAGCTGGGTCATTTAGTGATTCTAGTCCTAGTGTTTTGAGTAACTTCCTTATTGATTTCCATAGTGGTTGTACTAATTTACAATCCCACCAACTGTGCAGAGTGTTCCTTTTTTCATCACATCCTCTCAGCATTTATTGTTATTTGTATTCTTAATGACTTATGACATAGTTTCTTTTGTGGAATACATATTTAGTCTATTAAATAAATATTTATTTATTTAAGTATTTAAGTTAGTCAGTGTATTAATTAAATTCTTGTAATTTGTGGAGATAAGCTTTGGGGTTCTATGGAACATATTACCTCCTTTTCATGCACTCGTCCCATAGCAATGTGTTATCTCTGCAAGTTGAGCTGTTCAATAGGAAGCACCAGCTATCTGATATTCAGCAGAAATAGTATTATGGCATATTTTCCATTTATGGACTTTTAATTCCCTGGTGATCTTCTTTTCATGACAGTAAACTCCCTTTATCTCAACGCAACCTGACCTCTGATCCTGTAATTATATGTTCTCATTGTTGCATGATCAGTTAGGCCCAGCTGCCCACCTCCTAACTTCACTGTATCATGTGAAATGGTACCTGAGTAGAGCCCCTATCCTGGAGCACTGTAGGCCAGTACTGAGCGCTCACTCTGCCACAATAGAGTAAAAATTTTCCTACAGTTATCACTTTATTTGTATTCTACGTATATTTACATGTTGTATTTTCATTGCTCTGTGATCCTATACATTTTATAAATTGTTTTATAACTTGCTCATTACCTCATGATTTACTTATTTATATTTTTCACTTATAAATGTATGAAATATTTCCTTTTATGTTTAATTTTTCACATGTTAATTTAATTGTATTTTTTTTAATCCATGGACATTGATTCTATTATTATGCTTTAAGTTATTTCTTAAATTTTTTGTGTGTTCTGTATCTTATTTCTGTCCCTATTTCTCCTACTATCTGCTTTCTTGATTGTTTGATTCATTTGAATTTAATTTTTCTTTTGCAAATTGTTATTTGATAGTGACTGAAATTGACAATATGCATATGACAAAAGGGGAGAATACTCATGATTACTTGATCATAATCATTTAAAGAATGAGAAATAAGTCTATGATGAATTTTCAATAAAAGATCATAAAATATAAATACATTTAGGAGAAACATTTTGTAATTTCTGAAAACAAAAATTAGCCAATGTAAAATTAACTAATATGAAAAATGTGGATGAAATGTCCTTGGAGTTAGATTCCACAGTGCTTTCTGGTTTTTTCTATTTTACCCGTGTGGTTGTCTAAGTGTAACCTTTTCCCTAAAAAATTTTCATCGTTATTATTTTTAATAAGATCTATTCAAATAATAACCAAGTGTGTGTTGACCAAGTCAAGGATAATAAATGGAAAACCTCAGAGCATAGCATATTGAGGGAAGAAAATAACAGAATCATAATTGAGCCTGACTGAGAGTGTTTTATTTTGATTTTTAAATTAATTATGATAATTTAAAAATTAAAAATTTGACTAAAGTTATTTTAATTATTTATAAAAATAATTTCATTTCAGATAACTTTAAATATTTACCCTGTTTGACTACTCAGGAATTATCAAGGATGCATTCATTTATTTACTTCTTGTACAAAGATTGCATTATTTGATGGACAGCGTAATTCTTAAAATGAAATGTGAAAATTTAAATTTTTTGAATTTGTACTTGTAATACTAAAAGTACAAAGAGGCTAAAATTTAATAAATAGAGAGCAAACTATCAGTACACTTACATTGACAAGCAATTAAATGATAATTGAAGTAATTCTGTTAATTTTTATAGTAGGCCAAGAATAAAATACTTCTTTATAATTTAGAGTTGATTAACATCAATCTATTCACAAATCATGTAGCATTGCTATATGAATTGTATAGTATATTTAAAGTGTAATATATAAGTAATATATGCAAATTATATATTTTTATTTAAAACAAATGCATGTTTGATATTACATGCCATTTATGTTTTATAATATATAGACTATGTTTTATAGCATTTATGTTACATAGCACATATAACTTGGATGTGTTTTTTTTATTATATATGTAATGATATTACATGTAATTTTAAATTTTTTTTAACAATTCTATAATTGTTTGGTTTTACCAGAATTTAATTATGGGTGGAGAGCAATCATTTATATACATTGTTCTATTTCTCACAGACAAAGTATGGGGTTTTTTTTAGAGAATAAATGTATTATGGTTTGGATAGGAAATGTCCCCAGAAGACTCATGTGTTGAAAGAATGATCCCAAATGCTGAAGTTTCAAGTGTGATTTTTTTTAGGAAATGAATGGGTCATAAGGACACTGATCTCATCACTGCATTAATCATGATTAACGAGAACTGGATGGACTGTAGGAGGTGAGACTGTTGAAGAATATGTCACTGGAGGTGTGCTCTGCAAGAGTTTGTCTTCTCTCCAGTTCCTTTCCTCCACCCTATTTCTCTCTGCTCCCAGCAGACTTGAGATGAGCAGCTTTGCTCTGTAATGCTCTTTTGTATGACATTTTTGCCTTGGAACCAGTTAACCATTGACGGAACCTCTGAAACCTTGTTCCAAAACAAATTTTCCTCCTCTAGATTATTCTTGTTAGGTAGTTTTGTCACTGCTATGAAAAACTGATTAACACAAGACAAAATATCCACTGTTTTCACTTACTTAAATATTTACACATGTGGATATTTGTGTGTATATATATGAACATAAACCCCCATATACTTATATAAGCTTTGTATATTTTAAAAGGGTCCAATCATCTTTTTCTCTTTCATATGACCTCTAGATAACTTTTAACAATGTTTCTTATTCCCACTTGGATATAAGCTACTTAATGTAATATCTTATGTGGTGTAGATATAGTTGTACTTCTGTGACCTGTATGACCATAAATTCAGGTTCCCGGAGAGGGTGGAGAGGGGTTGGAGAAAAGAAAAACTGACACACAAATAGAGAAAAAGTTGGGTCTTAGTGGTCGAGTCCTCCTTGATAGGGAGGTCGTGACACAGAACAAGCTCAGCACATTTATTATATAGGTATAAAGATCAAAAGGATTGATTGTGAGAAAGTTTCTTTAAAGTAAGCACCACCAAGGTCATGAGTATGAACAGTCTGATTGTGATTATCAACTTGGGTCCATAATTTTCCACCCCTCAACAGCTGGCATCTGAACCTCAAGGTCAAGAACTCAATTGCTCCATGACTGGGCACACAAACTCCTATTGAACAGGGCATCACCATAGCAACTGAGCATTCTCAAATTGACCCCTTCACATGGAGAGGTTCCAAGAGAGGGATCACCTCTGTCACAGGACAGTTCAAGGCCCATAATTCAGTCTCTGCTCTTGACATGTATGTTTCATGAAAGATAATAGAAATGCTTACAACTCAGAGAACGAATTCTAGATAAAAATCTAAGAGACTGAGTATACTTGAAGTATATTCTGTTCCATAGGTAACAGAACAGGCTAATAGAATATTGTCTAATAGAAATAAAAATTGATACCTCCTTAACTTTAAATTTTCTAGAATCTGCATTAACAACAAAAGTTTTAATTAATTTTGCAAAGCATTTCATTTAATTTTATTTTATCAAAATCATGTTTTCATCTTATAAGCAATATGAACTTATCAGTATATTTCTTATGTATAACTACATCTTGGATCTTAAGTATATCCCAAAGTTCATGTGGCAAAGTCTTAGTGGAGGTAGTATTAGAAGGTGAAGGAGCCTTAAGGGAATGGGTTTTAGTGGGAGGTCTTTAGGTTGTTGTTAGTGTGCACCCGAAAGAACTCATTTCATTGCTTCTTTCTTTTTTACTTTAAAAAAATTTTTTTTAGATGTAGATGAACACAATACATTTGTTTTTTTATTTATTTGTTTAATGTGGTACTGAGGATTGAACACAGTGCCTCACACATGCTAGGCAAGTGCTCTACCACTGAACCACAACCCCAGCCCTCATTGTTTCTTTCTCTTTTGTTTCCTGAACATGATGTGAAGAATTTTGCTCTGCTTTGCATTTTGTACAATTATCATCTAGCAAATCCATCAAAGACAAAAAAAAAAAAAAAAAAAAAAAGCCAACAAATTGTAGACTGGAGTGTCTTAAACTGAAATAAACCTTTTCTCTTACTACATTGTAAGATATTTTTAAAAGTGATGAAATTAACACACATACATATACATTGCTTACTAATAGATGAGTGAAAGCCTAATTTTATTTCACCTTTTATAAAATAGTACAAAATATATTTTATAATATGTATATGCATTAGTACCATTAAAACCTAATATGTATTTATTTACTTGATTATTGTTTACAATCCTTTCATGTGGTCTTAAGGTATGTTGTATTTTTAGCAGATTTTTGCATATATGTTCATCAAGAATATTGGCTTGTAATTTTTTTTTTTTTTACTTTGCTTCTGTTTATTTTCTTTTTCTTTTTTCTTCTTTTCTTTCTGTATCTAACTTTGCTGACTGGGTAATGCTAGTTTTGTAAAGTGAGTTTGGAAGTGTTCCTTCCTTTTCAAATTTTGGAAGAGTTTGGGACAGATTGCTGTTAATTCTTCTTTAAATATTTAGTAGATTTCTCTAGCAATTTTATCTAGTTCTGGACTTGTTTTTGCAAGGAGATTTTTTGTTTCTGATTCAATTTTATTATTTGTGTTTGATTTGTTGAGATTTTATATTTCTTACTTATGTAATCTTGGTAAGGTACATGTTTCTAGGAATTTATTCATTTCTTCTAAGTTATTCTATTTTTTTGCTTATTAAAATGGAGAAAAATAGTTTTGCCTCTCTCATCTCATAGTTGGTATAAAATACTTCTTTGTGGAAGATGTTCCCCACACACCAAGTAACTCCTCAGTGGACTCAACTGAATAATCAATGATTCTATTCAACTCTATATATCTGAAGATAGTACCACTTTCCCCAATTCTGATGCCAGTTACAAATATAGGTCACTCATACTTCTGACTAACTGGCTACACCTGGGGTCAATTACACCCTCCTTGTTTACCAATAATTTTCAAGGAGAGTTCATAGAACTCAAGGAAGCACTTAGGTTTACAGGCTTATAACAAAGGATATTATACAAAATACAGGTGAACACCAAATGAAGAGAAGAGCAGAGTTAGATTTGGAGAATGGTTGTGGGTCTTCCAAGCCCTCTAGGCACATGACCTTCTGAGTACCTCCACGTGTGTAATAATCTAAAACCTTATCAAATTCTATTGTTCAGTTTTCTATGAAGGGTTATTTCTAGCCCTCTTCTTTCCAGTCATCAGTGGGTAAGGCTTACAGCTTCAAGTCACTTATTTGGTAATCGCTTGGTCTTTGAGGTGGGAGGATCCCCCCCAGAGCTACCTAGGTACCCCAGGCAAATGAATTTCATAACTATAAATTAAGGATTTATCTAAGTTGCTTATTATAAATAATAAAAGATAATTTTATCAGGAAATTGTGGAGATTTTTAGAAATTCCATAATAGGAAATGGGGATAAAGACAAAATATATTAGATATTGTATATTTCTTATTGGTATATAGTTATTCATAGTACTGTCTTATGATGCTTTGCATTTTGGGGTACAATTACAATCAGTCCTCTTTCATTTCTGATACTATTTACTTGAGACATTTCTATTTATTCCTTATTCTGTCTAAGGTTTTGTCAATCATGCTTATCTCTCAAAAATTAAACTTTAATTTTGTGGATTTTTTATCCTCTAATTTTTTTGCTCTTTATTATTTCTTTTTGTCATCTAATGTTGAGTTCAGTTTCTTCTTCATCATTTTTTTCTTCTTCTATTTCTTTGAAGTACAGTGTAAAATAAGGTTATTTATTGACTTTTTTTTCTTAAAGTAGATATCTATCACTATAAGCTTCCCTGTTAGAATTTTTTTTCTACATCCCATGAGTTTGGGTGTTTTATTCCCATTTCCTTTTGTTTAGATGTAATGTGTTCCCAAAAATTTCATGTATGAGACAATGCAAGAATTTTAAGAGGTGAAATGATTGGATTATTAGCTGCAGCCCAATCAGTGAACTCAACAACTGATGGACTGACTGAATGGTGAATGTAGGGTGGTGGGCTGTAGTTAGATGAAGTAGTCATTGAACACATGACTTCAGGATGTGTATTTTGTCCTTGGTGAGCAGACCTCTCTCTTTCTCTCTCTCTTTGCTTTCTGGTTATCAGGTTCTGAGTTGCTTTCCTCTGCCACACACTTCTGCAAGGATTTTCTGCCTTATGTTGGACCCATAGATATGGAATCTGCAGATCATGGATTGAATCTCTGAAACCATGAGCAAAAATAAACTTCTCTTCTTCTACATTGTTCTTGTTGGGTCTTTTGGTCACATCGTTATAAAGCTGACTAAAGCATCACTTTCACTTGTTTCAAGATATATTTTTAATTACTCCTTTGATTTCTTCTTTTGTGGCAACAAATTATGGTAGCCATTCCAGAAAACAGCAGGGAGGTTTTTCAAAAAATTAAAAACATAGAACTACTACATGATCTAGATTATATAGGTTAGGTTATATATTCAAAGAAAATGAAATAGGTATATATCTATTTCATAATATATGTGTGTATATATATGTGTGTGTGTACATGTAAATGATATAAGTAAGTTTTTTCATTATATATGTGCATATATATATATATATATACACACACACTCATACATATATAATGAATTTATTTGGCATTATAAAAAATAAATCCTATAATTTATGAAAATAAGAATCAATCTGGATGATATTATGCCAAGTAAAATAAGCCAGGTACCAAGATACTATGATGCATGACCTCTTGCATGGGGAATCTCAACATAGTTGAACTCATAGTAAAAGAAAGGAGAATGGTTATTGCCAAGGTTGGGTTGTGAAGGAAAGGGAGTTGGTTCGAGGGTACATGCTCTCAGTTATATGATGCAATGTGTAGCATGGTGACTGTAGTCAAACCAATGATACTTTTCTTCATTCTAGTAAATTCTCATTTTTCTGTGTTTATTCTGAATTCCATTATCAATTCCAATTTCTCTTTCATTATATCAAAATTAATAATCAGTTTCATTCCAGGTCATGTACTTAACTTCAACAATTCTTTCCACTAACAGGACATCTATTCCATTAGTCCAGTACTATCCCCCTCACTTTTGCCCTGTCCTTTATAACTATCCTGTCATTTATTTCCCTATCAAAAAATTATTAGGTTCATGCAGAATAGAAGCAAGTGGAGATTAATTAAAATAAAATTGAGATAAACCACAAGTAAAAACAAAATTATAGTCATTAGCTATAGACTTGAAAAGTACAATGTAGAAATGTGTTTCAAAAAATTAGTCAACTAAATTAAAATTTTCAGCACTTTACTTACGCCTAGAAAAACAGGAAAGAAAAATAAGTCAAATTGAAAGTCTGAAATACAATGCATGAAATTAAGCCTTCAGTGGGTGGGTTTTCAGTATATTGAATGTAGTGAAAGTATATGTACCAAACTAGAAATTAGAATTTAAAAATCCAGCAGAACAAGATAATAATACAGTTTATAAAACACATATGAAACATCACGGAGTCACATGGAGTGGTAACAGTAGAAACAGATCTAGTAATGACTCAAAACAAAATAAAACTCTGGTTTATAGAATTTACCTGGACAGTATTAACTTAATATTTCAATCACTCATTATCATTATAAAATATTTAACAATCATTTTCACAAATATGTATATACCAGCTCCAGTACACTACTGGAAACAAGATTTAACATAACCATAGCTGAAAATTCACTGAAGTATTAACTATTCTGAAGTCATAGACTCTAGTAAATTAAAGAATCACAGTAGTGTATGAGTGTATGAAGAACAAAAGCACAAAGTGATTCTTTTCTAATATTGCACAGTAAAAAGTAAAAGATGCTAAGGAAATTTCAAAAAATTTTAAACTAAAGTATCAAAAATATAATATATGAAAACATGGACTACAATACAACTATATATGTGATTGAAGCAACACATAAAATCTTTTTTTTTTTGGGGGGGGGGAGGTACTGGGGATTGAACCCAGGGCCTTGTGCTTTCGAGGCAAGCACTCCACCAACTGAGCTATATCCCCAGCCCCTAAAATCTTTTATGAACAAACAAAAGGTAGAAAAATCAAGTCTCTTCATCATTATACATATTTAGAAATTAAAAAATAATAGCAGATTAAATCTTAAAATGTTAGAAATGTAAAGAGCAGAAATAAATGATATATAAAACATATATGATAGAAGACATTCAAAAACAAAATACTTATTCTCATAAAAATTGATAAAATTTTAGAATGAAAACAAGAAGGTAACTTGACAACTTTAGAGAAGGAAGAAAAAATATTAAAATTTGATATTCTCGAGGTAGTAAATATTTTAAAAAGCAAAATGAAATGAATCAACAAATTTTAAAAAATTTAAAATCTGAGGGTAGTGGTACCCACCTATAATCTTAGCTATTTAGGAGGCTGAGGAAGGAACACAAGGCCAAGGTCAGCATATGCAATTTAGGCCACACTCTAAAAGTAAAAAGGGCCAAAGGACTGGAAATGTACTAAATAGTAGTGCACTTGCCTAGTATGTGCAAGGTCCTGGGTTCAATTCCTAGTACCAAAACTAAAAAAGGTTAAATAGTGTGAAAGATAAATAACTATTGAAAAACTACTACTACTTATAATAGTGTAACTATTGAAAAATATTAATAAAAACTGAAAACAGAACAAATAGAGAAATAAATGCAAAACATAAATAAGAGATATTGTTTTCTCCTCTATGTTTCATCTATAAACAAAATTTTCCAAGAGAAATCAAAAAGTTCAAAGGCTTAACTTGCAAATTTTTTAAAAAATATACAAGGAGGAAATTACATGATTTTTGCACAAAGTATTCCAGATAACAGAAATAGATTGTCATTTAATATGCCTAGAAAAATTCAATATGCCTAGAAAAATCCTAATATCAAGGAAGATTTAAGGCCAATCTATCTTAATAAAATATATTAGTTAATATATTAGTTAGGCACAGTGCTGCATGTCTGTAGTTTTAGTACCTCCATAGGCTGAGGCAGGAGAATCACAAGATTAAAGCCAGTCTGAGCAAATTAGTGAGACTAATAAAAGGACTCAAAATAAAAGGACTGAGGATTTGGTTCAGTGGTAAAGTGCCCTTGGGTTAAATTTCCAGCATCAAAAACAACAACAACAAAACAAAACAAAACAAAACAAAAAACCCTAAAAACAAACAAACAAACAAAAAACATGGAATAAAAAGAAGGAAATATATCAAATACAACATTAGATCTTTAAACCACAAGTATATTAAATGATGATGCATTGTGACCTAATCAAATTCAGTTCATTCACAAATACAATCTGTGTCATGGGGTAATTCAGGGATAGAGGACATGCCTAGTATGTGTGGGGTCCTGAGTTCAATTTCCAAGACCGAAAAAAAAAAAGAGCAATGTTTATTTAACACTTGAAAATCAACAAGAAATAATTAACTAACAGTACAAAGTAAAAGGGAAAATAAAGTCCATACATTAATAATGTCATTATATATATAAATATCTCATGAAAATTCAATACTACTGAGCATATTTAAAATGAAATGGAATTACTCTGATTTGGTAAACAGTAATCACAACTTTATAGCAAAATTACACACATTATAAAATACTGGAAACTTCCAAGATGGGGTCAGAAATTACACAATATTTCTCAAGTAAATATCTATATATTTAAAATTACAACAAAGGCCCTAGCTATTTCAATAATGTAAGAAAAGAAATACAGTTATTTAATATATCATTGTTTTTAAATGATACTGAGAAAAATCCAAAAAGTAGCTACAAAAACAAAGTTTGATAATTTTACAAAGTTACATAATATAAGGCAATGTGATCATTTTTACATATTGAGAGCCTAGATAGAAAGCATAGGAATAAGGCAGTTAAAAATGAAATTGTGAAAATTACCATCTACAAATGAATGAAGTATAAAATATGGGGCAAAATCCATAGTTGAAAAATTAAAACTTTGGAAAAGTTAAAGAGAGACTAAATTAGTAGAAAACTATGCTATGTTTTTAAATGGAATACTCAGTATTATTGAGATATCAATTTTTATACATAATTGATATATGTACTTAATGCACTTATAATCAAGAATAATAATGCAATATTAAGAAAATAAGCCTACATGATACATGGATACCAAGTTTTATTGCAAAGCACATATTAACTAAATCATTAGTTTATAACATAAAAGTAGATAGATAAAGTATATTGAAATAGCAAGCCCTGAAACTAACCTAATTTACCAACAATTATGATATAAAGTATATTACAACATGACAAGTGAATTTTCAATAAATCAAGTATCAATTTGAAAATATGTAAGAGAAATCATGTTTAGCCTTTATTTTAAACATACACAGGTACCTTTTGCACACAACCAAAACAAAATTAATTCTATGGTGGCTGAATATTTCAGTGTCAAAATAAAAATTAAAGGACATAAAAAATTGTTAACTTGAGATAGACAAAAATAATTAACATACAAAAAAGCAAACACAAATAAAAACATGGATAAGCTAAATTAATTATATTAATGATGCCATTAATAGAATCTTAAAAGATACAAGAAATACATACATATAAACACACACATAAAATCTGCACATATATGCATATATGTATATGTATATGTTCAGGGACACTTATTTGTATACACATATAAGCATATACCCATATGTCTGTCAAAGTACAGAATCTTAGAATTTTCCAAATTGATTATAAAGGTGGCTAATGGGCTATTTCATTTGTCAAACTTTAAAGTCAGTACACTTAAAGAGGCACATTTTATTACATGTACATTGGGTGTCAACATAGTGTAGTTAGTTTACAAGCATAATGAACACATGGAATGCCAATCACATAAACACCCCTGAAAATCTAAAAATAGGAATACTGGAAATACCAAGAGGTGGCAAGAATATGAAACTTTTTTTTTCTCATAAAATACTGGATGACTGGAAAATTGGTATTGCTCCTTTAGAAAACTAGCAAAACTGAAACCAAGTATAACCTATGCCCCAGAAACTCCACTACTACTTGTAACAAAATATAAATTTATAAATATGTGCAACAACAGAAATGAATAATACTGTTAATAGCAATATTATTGTGCTATCAAAATTTATAAGCACCTGTATCTGTATATAAATTAGCAATAGGATGGCAAAGACATTGTGGCATATTCTTAAGAAAGAATAAAATAAAACTGAAAGTTAATCAAATATAGATGCATACCAAAACATAGAAGAAACTAACATGATAATGAGTAAAGTAAGTTAACTACTAAAGAGTGCATAGTATATCTTCCTGCATATAGGATAGATACAAGCAAAACCAGTCTCTCTTGGTAGAAATTAGAATAGTGATGGTCTCTGGTGGTTAATAACTGGAAGGGAGTATGTGGACAGCTTCAGAAATGGTGTCAGTATTCAATTTGTTCAACCTCTTGAATTGCTTACTGGGTAGATGGATGTATTCATGAAGTTATTCATTCACAATTTGCATGCTTTTGTGTACATATATTTTATTTAAAAATAATTTACTTAAAATAACATACTTGTTTATATTATCAAAAGAGATTCAAAAGTGAAAAAACTCAGATAAAACTTATTCTGAACAGTATAAAAACTGGCTGAACATGACAGAGAAATAAACTGAATTATGTGAAGGTGTGGTCTGATGTAGTACTTTGTGATATTTGTGGTCAAAGATTAGGAAAGAATCATGTATATTGTAATCTAAATAAAGGAAGAAATTTATTTCATTTCACCTTGAAGCTAGAACTTATAATGGAACTCCAGATTCCTAAACTTTTGGGTGGATAAGTTTCTTAAATAGGTCTACTTTTATTTCATGGCTCAGGGTTTGTGTGCTCTCTAATTGTGTCATCATTATGTTCCTAATTTTACCTTCTCAATATTTTGTCATGGATCATCCAGAAATAAAATTCAGATAAAAGGTAAACATACACATTATCCTCATTAAGTGAAGTGATCTTTGCTAGTATAAATTTACATGGGAAAAGTTTGGTGCAGGTCTGTATAACACAAAATTTTAGTGCAAATTTTTCATTATCCATTTCCAGATCCACTTCTTATCTATCCTTTGAGATTAGGCCAAGGTCTCTTCTGCCCTATTCATGTTTTCCTCCAAGGTCTTTAAGTTGTGCAATATTCCCTTGACATATGTTAATCAGCAATCATCAAATACATTAAATGGAAAATAAGTCATCGAGCAATTCAAATAAGTGGTATTTCAGGATAGCTGTTCTGGAGATGGAATTCGCCTATTAGGATGGTGCATGAATCCATTTGCCATTACTATAATGAACTACCTGAAGCAGGTTACTTTTGAAGAAAAGAGGTTTATTTACCTCACCATTCTGGAAATTCAAGGACATAGTGCTGGAATCAGCTCAGTCCTTCATGAATGATCACAATGACAGGGGTGCATGTGAAAGGATGAATCACATCTTGTCAACTGGAAAATGAAATGGCCTGAGATCCCGCATATTCCTCCCAAGGAGGCACAACCATAGCAATCTAAGGACCTCACATTTGTTTTCACTTGTGAAAGTCCATCAAATCCCACCTCTGTACTCAGCACAATGCCTCCAACCCATGAATCTCTGGGGGGACAAAGAATATCTAAACCAAAGCAAATGGTTAGAAGTTTGGTAGGCAGATGTGAATTAAAAGATACTGATGCCATTTTTCAGTGTGTAATAAAATTGTGACGATATATAGATTAGAAGCTTTACATTTAACACCAATAATGAATTTGTTGCTTCAGCATTTCTAAAACAAGGAATTTTATGAAGGGGGTTTTAATTATTCCAAAATGTACATATAAGTAAAATCTCAAGACTTCTTCCATTAGTTTGTTTGAAGAGCTAATCTGCTTCAAGAAGCAGCAATTAAAAAGCTTTCATTTTAAGTGTATATTAAATAAATCAAATATGATGATGTTGTAAACATTCATTATAGATTTATTTTGATATTTGTTCTGCATAAATTACAGATATATGCATTTTCTCATCTTTAAAGATCTAATAGCATTTGATAATCAGAGCACATAACCATGTACTACTAACATGATGTTCAGATGATAAAATGACTGTTTCATTGCTTGATTTATAAACAAAAGGAACCCATTAACAAAGCCATTCTTTAAAAGGAACATCTTTTGCCCATGAACATCTTATCTTTTCTAGTTTCATTGTATATAACATTTACATTATTAACTTTTAGACATTTCTATAAGTATCACAGTTTTTTATCAGGAAGAATATATTTAAAATATTTTCATATGTATGAAAGACTAATTTTATTTTCTTTTTATTAATTATGACCATCTTTCTTCAAATTGACACACATGTATTTTTTAAGTGTTACAATTCAAAACAAGGAGTTATTTGGGCACTCAAACTTACTATGTGATCTAATTTTAAAATAATATATGCCTATATTTTATTGGTATCTTTCTGATAAATAAGAGAGACAGAAAAGTCTACTGAGGTTTTGCAGTAAGAAGATAATACCTCAAAACAAGTTATACTTTATAATTTCCCTCCTTTTGTTGCTTTATGTGCCTGAATAAGGGTTTGGTTTTTAGATCTAAAGTGGCTATATTATAACCATCAAGGAGAAAAATCTGATTAAAAATATCCCATAGATATAGTTACAGTGAGATTATATTATGAGGTTATGGGAATGATGGTATAACTGCTTATCTCTGGGTTTTTTAAATAAAAATAATCCTTTAATTGCTTGAGCCAGTACTAATGAGAAGATTCTATATGCAGTTGGATACATGTTAATTGAAGTACACTTATTAGCAATCTCTACATAGTTAACTACTGCAGTTTTATTTTTTCCCTCATAATTGTTTTAAGATTTTTATAAGATTAAATAGATTTGAATTTATCGTTGGACATGGAAGCAATTGCACCAATATCCCTGCATATAATGAATACTGTGATACTTCTCTGACCTCAATATATAATAGAAATCCTATGCTCCTCATGATGGACAAGGTCAATAACACTTAAAACCACAGTAGTAATTCCTTTCCTCAACCCATGTTCTGCTGGTTTGAGTAACACACAGTGACTGGGATATAGCTTTCGTCTAAGTTTAGTGGAGTCTTTATCCTTCTGATAAAAGCATTATCTGTCCTTGGTATTCAATAGCTCTAGTTCATAAGAGCCAAAAACTGAGAGGGAGGGAAGCTTACATTTCTCCAGTGAAAGGATCATAAGGTCTCTTCTCATTCTTCCCTTGGGTTGAAGAAACAGACATTACCTTGATTAGGAATATACAGCCATATAATCAATTCAAAGAATATACAACATCTAGAAGGATGAGCCCTCCAATTCTATAGAGAATCTAGTGAAGTCAATAGATTGAGTATCCTCCTCAAAGGAAAGAAAAAAATTACTAAACTTTCCAATTCCTGCCACCAAGAAACACATGACTTATACACCTGCATGAATTTGTAAAATGATGCATAGCACAAAATGAAATTTTACCTCAATTTATTTATTGAGTAATTTGGAAGGCTGTGGCCCATGAGTGACAGACATTTACATAAAAATACAGTGCTACAATAAATTCAAGCTCTAATACAAGTAACGTATAACTTAGACCAAATCATTCAAACAATGCCATTAGAGAGGTTTAATTGCAGAAAAGATACTTTGCAAAGTTGCTGCCAAGATCTTTGTACCATCTAATTTCTACCATGTTACTGATGGTTAAATGTAGCCAGCAGTTCTCTGCAATTCCAGTATCCTATCTTTATCACTGGCATTGTCCAGTCAAATTCTCTTAAATCAGAATATTAGCAGCTATGGCCCACAGGAAAAAGTCACTACTGAGTGTCTTTGAGATGCAATTGCTCCCCTTACTAGTACATTCTTTATTACCTTAGTGAAATGAGTATATTCAGGGCCTCCTAAAATCATTGTTGGTTTTCTAGTCTTCAATAATAAATATGTTCCCATATACTTGGGAATCTATTTCTCAATCCATAGTCAAAATGGTGACAGAATCTTTAATTTCTGTATAATAGCCTATCCCTGTAGCATATCTCCCAGCCAGAATGTTAAATACTGGGAAAGGGAAAGATTTCCACTGTCTCTAAACTACTGCTTATTGAAGTCTATGTTCTATCCTTGCAATCTACCACATTAAAATCTTTTTCCATGCATTTTATCCTAGCGTCTTCCGGTCCATATTAGCAAATTATTGTGGTAATTTGTCTCCTGGGTTGAAGAAAATATTTCTCCAATTAATCTATACTGAAATTTGTTCTTGCTATTTACCTGGGAGCAATGAAAGGCAATAGTTTCTGATTCTGAACAGGGTAATAATCTATAAACAATTCAATAAAAATTCATGTGAAGTCTTTGCAAGGTCTCATTCAAGGAGGGGATATTATCATGTACAAGAATAAGCAACCATTGTTTCAAGTTCAGAATTCTAGAGAAATCTGATGCTTCAAAGTTCTCAAGCACATATATTTATCCTCATCCCAGAACTTAGGGTTCTACTCCATCCATGTCATTGTCCTGATTTTATCATAAAAGATCTGATAGGTCTCTTCATTCAGTCTTATTTGTAGAATTCCTACATTTACACTAAGGGCCTGAGCATGAATTTCAGCACAGCCTTGCCTCTGAATGAGGAAATCAGTCTTCTTACAAAGTGATGAGACCCTTTGATTTCACATTGTTTAAGAGCTGACTGTCCTGAGCTTGCCATTTTCCTTTACCAGTGCTTCCATGGTACTTAATAACAAGTAATAAACTTTGCAGTCTATAAAGCCACCATTATCCCCATATATCTCAATAACTAGAGATATTACATAATCCATGACCTTGGTCCCACTTGTGTTATATCTCAATTCATTACACATGAGAGTTGAATTAATTATGAGCCTATAACTCAGAAGGTTTATCAATAGCCTCCCAATTACCACAGGCAGTGTAGCTGCTGTCACTCCTCGAATAGTGAATGATTCATTTCCAAATTCTAAATTGATAAAACTCACTAACATCTGTTCTAGTTTGAGTTTTGCTAGAAGCCAACCCTTAGAAAATTATGTAATTCAAGTATATTTAAAAGGAGACCTACTAAAAAATCAAAAGATTGCAGAAAAGGATAAGGAACATATTAAAAATGAGAGTAATAAAGGATGTGTTAGCCAATTTTCATCATGGGTAACATTAACCTCATCCTCTGAAGAACTCAGAGAGAGCGAAGAACATGAGCTTCAGAATGACGTCAATACAGGGCAAAGGGAGCTAGGATAAAG
This sequence comes from Sciurus carolinensis, assembly GCF_902686445.1. Lineage (NCBI taxonomy): Eukaryota > Metazoa > Chordata > Mammalia > Rodentia > Sciuridae > Sciurus > Sciurus carolinensis. The sequence continues at coordinate 88,863,107 of NC_062218.1, read as the reverse complement.
GATAAAAAATACAACCCTAGTATACGTGAAATTATTTAAATATGAGCACAAAATACAAGTAAAAATTATATCAGATATGCCTCAAAGAAATGATCCATAAAATATATAATGTGTAATACACATAAATTGGTTTATTGCAATACTTTTTTGTCAATTTTTCTTATGTTCCTTCTAATTTCAACTCCTCATACTTCATCTATTTTTAGAGTTATGAAAAAAAAATTAAGTGATAATTGTTTTATTGACTATTTTGAACTTCAAGTACATAAAATCATCTGTTAGGATAATAATAGTGCTCTTATAGTCTTTCTTTTAAAAGTTAAACTATATTTCCTTTCACTTATACAAATGTTATAGATTGATAAGAAGATATTTTCTCTTTTCATCTGAAATTCTCAACAATCATTTCTGAAAACAACCATATAATGGAATGGTTACTAACTTGAATGACTTTAGGGATAATTTTTGTTTCAATAATAATAAAAGATAAGCTATCAGTGTATTCACACATATGTAAAAACTCTTGTAAGATTTTGTGAAAATGATCAAAGAGACAAGGAGAAATTCTCTAGCAAAGCATCTGTACAGGAATTTTTTAAAATTTGACTGAATTAAGAAAATCAATTACTAAATAGTAAAATACAAATTACTTGTGCATTATACTTTAAGTCTAAATCAACAAATTTATATTTTAATTGGAAAAAATTCATAATAGTGTGTGTTAACCTAGTCAGAATACATCCCCAGTTTCTCAGGACTACAATATATCCTAATTTCTGTTTTTCTTTCCATTTCATGCAAAATTCATGTTACCTTTTTTGGTCAGGACTTATTAAGATAAAAAGTAGAAAATTTTTTAAATTTCACATCTCTATCAACTCTTTTGCTTAATATTGCATTTGATTATATCTATTTTGGGAACATGTCAATTATAATAAGAAGAGGAATTTGGGTTATCCGAGCAAGTGACACCAATAAAATACAGTAATTTTTCTTAAGATTCTGTGTTAACACAGTTTTCTATATTTCAGTATTTTTCTAATTTGTTAAAAAGTGTATTAACCAACCATTTATTCTATTATGTGAATTTTTCTTCAAGGATTGAAATATACCTGCTACCAGTAAAAATTTTTGGAGGAAAGATTAATTTGATACCCACATTTCCAAAAATGTTCCCAGTAGAAAAGTAGATGAATAAACATTTCATTGTTCCTGGTATGCATGAGAGAAAAGAGATTCTGAATAAAAATATGATGAGATTTCTGGAAAAAAAATCTGAATTTGAGGACAGCAGTATTCTTTTCTGACAATTTCTTTCTACTTATAAATGAATAATATATTGTATAAATTTGTTAGGTGCTTCAACTACATCAAATGTGATATGTTTATGAGAAAGTAGTGTAAAAGTGACCAGAGTAGAAGTCTGAAAACAAAATGAATACATGGAAAACTGCATATCATGAACAATGTTGCAAAGCAGATTAGAAAATTCAATAAAGGCAGTATAGTCTAAGGGCAAAAGAATAGAATATAAAGATTAGAGCACATTATCAATGAAAGGAGATTATATGGAAAGAATTCTTGGGCCTAGTTAAGAAAGATATACTGGTACACATCATTTGGGGAGGATATTGGGTAATATTAAATAGTAACACCTACAGTCCATTCTGGTTATGTACTTCCACACCTGAACATTGTAGGAATATGTCCTTGAAGGGAGACAGTAAAAAATGGGAACATAAGTAATTTAGGTGAAAAATATGCTTTAATATATTTTCTTTCTGTTTGAACCACTCTGTCCGAGGCCTGGCATAAAATACTGCTATAGGAGGAAAAGTTTATTTTGGGGCCCACACTTTCAGAGATCCTCGGCCATAGACACTCAATTCCATTCTCCAGGGCTCAAGGTGAGGCAGAACATCATGGCACAAGGATGCTTTGGAGGAAAACAAGTCTGGATATGGCCACCAAGAAGGAGAGTGAGAGAGAGAGAGAGAGAGAAAGGAAGAGAGAGAGAGAGAGAGAGTTATGCCCAACAAGGACAAAATATAAACGCAAAGACATGCTCCCAGGGACCCACCTCCTCCAGCAACAACTGACCTGCCTAAAGTCACCATCCAGTTAATCCCTATCAGTGGATTAACACACTGCTTGGGCTAAGCTCTCCTAACCCAATCTTTTCACCTCTAACTTTCTTGCATTGTTTTACAGGTGAGCTTTTGGAGGACACCAAATAGTTAAACCATAAGGTATGCACACTTATTCATCATGTGCCAAATCAAAAAATGAGCATCTCAGAACTAAACTGAGATTCCACATGAATGCTATATTTTTATTACATTAAGACACAGTTGAATCAAGTAAGTTTACATTTTTGTCAGTCTGCGGTCTGGTTTGTTGCTATAACATTGCTCATTGGGGTCATTTTCCTGATGATTACTGCAGTTCAAGCTCTGTAATACCCTTGGCAATCCCTGCTAAAAGAATTATATTTCCTGTGATATTTGTCAGTTATTGACTTCTTATCTGTAATTTTCCTCGTATTCATTTGGTCTATCATTTTATACATATAATTTAGATATATTACAATTTTAATTAGATATTTGATATTTTGATAGTAATTTATATTAAATAACTGCTAAAAATAGCAAGGGATTTGGTTAATTTTTCAGATAAACATTTCATCAACTTATACTTTTCTTTAAAGAAATTGATTAATCCCAGTAACATGTGAGGAAAATTTTTCTACTCAATTTAGTGCTTTAATACACAGTAATATAATTTATTTCTCAAGATTATTCAAGTTCAAATCTATATAATGCATGTGTATATGTTTTATTTCATTTATTAAATTCAATGCTAAAGAATACTCATTTTTGTACCAAATACTTTTTTTTACATTATTAGTGTTATACTTTCAAAATAGTACAATTTATGAGTATGTGTTTATATGTGCTTGCATATGTGTGTGTGTGTGTGTGTGTATACCTATATATGCATATGTAGTGCAGATTATCTAATGCATTTATGAGGTTTTGTGGCAGGTGAATAATTACTTGTATAAATTGACCTTAGTGCCTACCGTAAAACAGTCTAATTATGGCATTCTTAAAGTGATCGTAATTAATGTAATCTCCAAAGCCATAAGATATTAATATTTCAGGTTGCAGATTGTAACATTTGTTGCACAAGATGGTAGTTTAATGTGCAGTCTGTGCTATAATTCACTGTTAATCTTTCAATACTGAACCTTTAAAGTGCCAGTTCTTAATATATTGCTGCTGTAGTATCATAGGTTTGAACTCAACTCCATATGAAAATGAGCAATTAAATATTCAGCCAAACTGAAACATTGAAAAAAAAATACTACCGTTGAAAATGAATGTTAGTGTCTACTACATTTCATAAGCATGACATTCAAGAACTGGAAAAGTATTGTAAGAATTTGATAGCTTGACTTTTCATTTCAAAATCTTATTCGTTCTATTAAATTAGCAAAAAAGCTGATGTGATTTAGACAAAATTGTTCAGAGAAACATGATGTGTAAAAAGTATGTTAGAAATGTATTTATTCTTTAAATATTCTTATTCAGCAGGTGAAGAAATTGTCATTTTCAATTGCTATATATATTGAATAACTTGGTCCTTTAACCTTGTGGCAACAAAAAAATGTGCAGGTGTAGTATGGGTCAATAGTGAAATAAAAAGATCTATAGACTGTTATTTTTATATCAAAAGTTATCTTAGCCACCAGTGCACCTTGTTCTTGAGTCACTGCTAAGCATGCTTAAAGGATTTGAAACTCCAAAAACTTTTATTAAACTGTAGACTACAGTAAATATGTTATTAAAAAGTAAAGAACAGACTTCTTTCAATAAAACTGCCCTTGGAATTGAAGATTTTTAAGAAACAAACTACAGCTGATCCTTCAACTATTTTTTTATTACTTACTCCTTGTTTTGGCTTTGATTCTTACACATTTTTAAATAGTATGTTCTCAAGAGACTAATGATCACACCAAAACTTTATTTTCTCTCAAATTTAGACTCTCTTCAACCAAATAGGAACAACGATCATTTTGCTATTACTAAATACTATTAAAATTTGAAACAATGTGAATATTTATCAATAAAATACATATATATATATACACATATATATTCACTGAAATACTTAAATAAAAACAGTGCTTGTAAAGGAAAAGGAACTAATGAAAAGGAGTGGTAATGTGTATTTCTCCTTAACTACTCCCTTCCCCCAAATTCTTGGACACTAGCTCTATTTATAAATCAATTTATTAAGACTGAACCAAAGAAATGGGAATGAACTCACATTATATTCAGAGGACGTACTGTGGACAATAGTGTAGTAAGATCTACATTGAAAATAGAAATATTATTCACATTCACAGAAAATCTCATTTCTTCAAATGACCAATTTGGTAGTTTGTTTTAAATGGGTGAGAAACAGTAAGAGTTAAATACTTTGGAGAGTGGTATGTATGATTATGCTTTTGAAGAAAGAGAAGTTATAATAAAGATATTTTCTTGGCATAGATTTGCTATGGATATACTTTTCTTGCACCAAAGTGTATTTCAACTCATTATAGTGACAAAGCTTGAAACTTTACTAATACAATGCATATTTTCCCCTGGTATCATAAGCTATGCAATAAGTCAAGCACTGTAAATCATTCCCGGGCAATAATTTGTTGCACATTATATTTCTAAGGATTGTATGTAATTGATACAAATCCTGAGTTTTATACTTTCACAAACCTAACACACACACACACACACACACACACACACACACTTCCTTTACATTCCTCCTCCTGTTTTACATACAGTGTATAGAAATGTTGATAATTAATTGTACTATAGATTTAAGTACCAGTATGTCTTATATTTAAGGGGATGAATAAGATTATTTGTTATTTCAATTTAAATATTCTCCTTTCAGAGTTATTTGCTTTTTAAGGCTAATTTATTAAAAAAACTGTGTATCTTAAATTTCCCTTATATACAATTTTTTTACTATTAGATAAAATGTTACTTATTTGATAATCACAAATAATAAAACTGATATACAATGAGCTATGGTTATAAACCCATGAATATAAAAATGCATATAATATCAAATTTTAGAAGGAATTTTCTTATAAATTTTCCATAAACTCATATAGGATTAAATGGAATATTTAAATTCCTCAGGGGGCTGGGGAGAATGCTCAGTCAGGAGAGTGCTTGCCTTGTAAACACAAGGCCCTGGGTTCAATCCCCAGCACCAAAAAAAAAAAAAAAAAATTCCTCAGAATGTGATAACTTGTGCTCTTCATAATCACATGACATCTTTTTTAAGACTTCGTTCTTCTAAACTCAAGCACCGTAATTTGTCATAATTTTTTATCTCTGAAAGATCATAAAACACTCTAGAAATGAAAGTTCACTGGATTAGACAAGGAGGGATGAAGGGAAGGGAAAGAGATGGGATAGGAAAAATTGTAGAATGAACTGGACATAACTTTCCTGTATTCCTATATGAATACATGACCAGTGAAACTCCATATTATGTACAACCAAAAGAATGGGATCCTAATTTGAATAATTTATACTCCATGTGTGTATAATATGTCAAAATACATTCTACTGTCATGTAAATCTCAAAAGAAAAAATTAAAAAAAAATATATATATATATATTTAAAAAAATCTAGAGAATTTTACTTGATCTCCAGGTATACATTACTCAGTTTAAAAAGTATATTTAATACTTAAAGCTTTATCACTTCATTAAAAATGAAATTCATATGTAATTCCAGGGTACTATCAAAGGTATTACTCAGCAATCCTAAAGAGGTATTGGGGTAGAAAAATTAAAACGTTCATGTCCTTTTAAGTCAATGTTAGTTTGTTTGACATCCCACTAGTCAGAAAAATGTTACTTTAGTTCTTTCTATGGTAAGCAGATTAAGAAACATTATGAACTAAAATAAAGAATATTAAAGTGATCTTAAATCCTCTTTAATTTCTGCCTTTAATTTCTGTTAGCTGTAAGGATTTACATGTCAAATAAGCTATCTCGTGTGCAGTTTTTTCATCTTTAAATAAAAGTGTTGGACCACTTGAGTACCACATTAATCTACATAAATAAAACTGCAGAGATAAATAAAACTTGAAGATTTGGAAGACTCAGGATGTTTCTCCAAATTAAGGTCTTTCACATTTTTTAGTTCTAAATTAATATTCTATTTCTTAGGATAAAAGCAGTGTTCAACCAAATTTTAATTTTCAATATTATACATTATTTTATATATATTTTCCATATATTATGTTTATGCATTAGACTTTATATCATATAGGCGTATCAACATAATATAATATAATACAATGCTATTACATAATTGGATGTAATTTTCTATATGTAAATGGCATTTTATTTGCTTGCAAATTAATTTTTTAATACTTTATATAATTGAATAAAAATTGGAAAGTAATAAGGTTAGATTTGTTATCACTTACAAATGAACATTTATGCTAAAACATGTACTTTTAGAAAATAAAAATTAGGCAATTGCCATAAATGCAAAGATTGCAATTTCACTACATTATTAAAAACATTTGTATGAAATATGTTTAGGATATATTTTCATCCCAAATTCTAAAAACAAATAAAAATTCAGTAAAATATTTTAAGTGGACATAAACAATACTTATTACATATATAGATATCACTGAAGGAACCAAAACAAAAACATTGGAGTCTCTGATGCACACAGTAGCAAATAAACTCTTGTTCATAAGACTGTAACATGTAAACACTTAGCAGATAATTATGTAAGTAACCATATACACTCCACATTCAGTATCAAAAATATAGAGTTCTTATATGAAAGGTACTATGTCCCTGTGACGGTTCACTTTAAATTGTCCAGAGATGCATTTTTTTCTCTCAGACTTTCTGAAAAAGTATGAGGCATACATCTTTAGTGTCCAACTTTTTGGATTTTCAGATTAAACAAACTCAAAGTACTAAAGCAAAGATCAAGAAATAGAATGGCACCACTCTATTAGGGTTTTCCAGATAAACAGAATCAATAGAGGTGAGTACATTTATGTGTGTTTGGGACTTCGGGGGCTAGGATAGAGGGGGAAGCTACCTGTGAGGAGAGAGAGAAGCAGAAGGAGAAAGGAAGTATAAGGAATTGGCTAGTGCAGTTATAGAGGCTGGCAGAACCCAAGATCTGCAGAATGATTTGGCAAGCTAGGGACGCAAGAGAGTTGATGGTTTAATTTAGTCTAAAGGTTGGCAGGCTCAAGATCCAGGAAGGGCAAATGTTTCAGTTCAGGTCCAAATTCAGGAAAAAAGCTGATGTCCCAGTCTGAAGGACATCAGGCAGGAAAAATAAATCTCTCTTTATAATGTTCAACCAAATATCTGTACACCCTTCAAGTTGACATACAACACTAACCATCACAACCAGCAATCCAGAAGGCTCATTGTGCTTAACCAGTCACACTTCCTCACAAAGTTGGGTGCTGCCATCTTGATTTTTGACATTTAGATTATTGTAGGAAAAGGAAATTTATGCAAATGGAATCATAATGTATGCAGTTGGTATGCTTTTAAAAAATATTTAGAAGATTCATACAGTTTGCTAGCAGTATTTTTAGTTTTTTTCTTAAAGATTTATTATGATCGTTATAAAATGTTTATTTGTTATACTCAGTATCCATTTAGATGGTCTCCAAGTATGAGCTATTATGATTAATGTTCCTATAAATGTTCTGGAGGTAATCTTTGGAAAAATCTGTATGAACATTCCTTTTCAATATTTATTTAGGAGGGAAATTTCCAGGTTAAAGTATCAGTGTTCTTTATCTTTAGTAAGTAGAAGTCAAGGAACAGTTTTCCAAAGTGGTTATAGGAATTTCCATTCTCATCAACATTGCATTATTGAGCAAATTGTTCCTTACCCTTGACAAAACCTGTATCTTTTTAATTTTAGCTGTTCTGAGATGTCTGTACAGACATCATTTGTATCTTATATTTTAATTTTATTTTTCTTTTTACTAGTGATTAATAAAATTTAGTATTTACTTCTGTTTACAGGACATTTGGATATCTTCTTTGTAAATGCCTATTCAACACTCAGAAACATTTTAGGTTTTGCTGTATTTCTATTTATTACTGATTTATAGGGATATTTTACACATTTTCTCTGGAAATGATTTTTTAGTTAGTATATTGGGACTATTTTTTTTAGTCATTTCATCAAAGGAAAAATAAAATGAATTGCAAAAAGCAAATGGTGGAAATATGAAACAAATAGTGGGAATGTAAAACTACTCAGGAAAGATAGTTGGCAGTTATATTGAAATTTAAATATAAATATATTTTATGATCCCATGATGCCTCATCTCTCACTGAAGCTGTAGATTTATAATTAACTGTCACTATCTTAAAAAGCATTTTGATGAGTAAAAGGAAATAGATGCAAAATCCTATGTACTGTATCATTCAACATATATTATATCTATATACATTCAATTTATATCTTTTAATAGGCAAAATTAATCTATAGATAATTATACCTAGAGCATTAGCTATTTGGAAGATGATGAATAAAGAAGAACGAAGAACTTTTGAAATGTTCTGTAATAACAAAGTGTCAGTGTCTTGATGGTAAGAAGAGTTAAATAAGTGTATTTATCAAATGGATCAAGCTGTACACTTAAGAATCACTTGTTTTCTGTATGAAAATTTATCTTTATTTTAAAAAATAACAACTAAATAAGGGCAAATTTAGAAGTTTTCAGGAATGCCAGACCTGAGGGAATTTGTCATCATTAATCATGAGAAGAAACACTAAAAATGATTTTTTGCACTGAACAAAAGCAATCCCACATGGTGGTATGGAAAAAAGGAAAGGAATAGAGCATAATGGAAAGGGCAAGTACTGCATTAATAAATTAGAAATGAATAATGACTATTTACAGACATACCAATTTTTCCTGGGATTTCATATATATTCAAGTAAAATTTATTGCAGCAATAATGTAAAAGCCAAGAGAGCTACATGTAATTAAACTGTTAAAAATATTCTATCATTCCGGTGATGTGATAAAAGAAATAAAGTAGACCATAATAAATAAATTATGCCTGTATAAGCCAGAATAACTTATAATTTTTAGAGATGTTTATAAATACCCTGTTCTTTTGTAAAAAACAGGATAAAAAGAAAAATACTATAGAATAACAACCAATACTTGATAAATCCAAAACAAACATAAACAAATTAGAAATGAATCAAGTAGAAAATATCAAGATGGTAAAGCAAAAGCATCAGTAATTACATTTAATATAAATAGTTCTCATAATAAAGTAAAACAAGAATTCACAAAAGTTAAAAGCTGTCAGAAGTGATGGTGCATACCTGTCATCCCAGCTACTTAGGATGCTGAGGCAGTCTTAGGATGCCTAAGACCAGTCTGGGTGACCTGCAAGATTCTGTCTCCAAATAAAAATTAAAAAGGACAGGGTGAGGTGGCATAATACTTTGTGGCATGTGAAACAATGGTACAGTGAAGTCATGAGTATGCTCTATCTAGAACATTGTGACCAAAATTTACCAATATAATATTAAACAAAAGAAAACTGGCCAAGAAAAATACATATTATATAAATATATTTATATAAAGTACCAAACTGGTAACATTGGTGTGTTGAATGGCAAGTCAGGAATGTGATTACCCTTGACAGAGAAGAAATAGAACATTGCACAAAGGGAACACAAAGGACTAGCATCACAACACCTTTTTGCAGATTGGGACTTCTTTAAACTATTTATTTAGCTTTTAGCATTCTTCTGCATTTTTGTTATACAGTCAATTTTTCTTTCTTTTTTTTTTAGAAAATGAAGCCAGCTTTAAAATTTCCCTGTTGCATTCAAAACTTAATCACATAGAGATTTTAAGTGATCTGCTTGATATTAAAATGCACACAAGCAATCAACAGATATATGAAGAAATGTTCAACATCTCTAGTAATAAGAGAAATGCAAATCAAAATTACCCTAAGATTTCATCTCATCCCAATTAGAATGGCGATTATCAAGAACACAAGCAACAATAGGCGTTGGCAAGGATGTGGGGAAAAAGGTACACTCATACATTGCTGGTGGGGTTGCAAATTAGTGCAGCCACTCTGGAAAGCAGTATGGAGATTCCTCAGAAAGCTTGGAATGGAACCACCATTTAACCCAGCTATCCTATACCCAAAGTACTTAAAATCAGCATACTACAGAGATACAGCCACATCAATGTTCATTGCTGCTTAATTCACCATAGCCAGATTGTGGAACCAACCTAGATGCCCTTCAGTTGATGAATGGATAAAGAAACTGTGGCATATATATACAATGGAATATTACTCCGCAATGAAGAATGATAAAATTATGGCATTTGCAGGCAAATGAATGAAATTGGAGAATATCATGCTAAGTGGGATAAGCCAATCTCAAAAAACTAAAGGACGAATGATCTTGCTGATAAGCTGATGAGGACATATAATGGGGAGTGGAAGGGGTTAGCGTTAGTGTTAGGGATAAGGAGGGTGGTAAGAATGGAGGAAGGAAGGACTGTATAGAGGGAAAAGAGGGGTAGGAGGGGTGGGGGGAAGGGAAAAATAAATAACAGAATGAATCAAACAACATTACCCTATGTAAATTTATGATTACACAAATGGTATGCCTTGACTCCATATACAAATAGAGAAACAACATGTATCCCATTTGTTTACAATAATAAAAGAAAAGAAAAGAAAAGAAAAGAAAGGGCTCAGAGAAAGTGAAAGGAGTGGAGAAGTGGCTGCAAAGAAGGGAAAGGATCCTTTTCTTTCTGTTGGGAAGCACAGGAGCTCCTTTGACACTCATCCTCTGTCCCCAGCTAGTGGAGGAGGGTGTGTGCTGGCAGTTTGAGTCACCCCCATTGACAGCTCTGGTGGTCCCACTGGCTGTTGAAGGGGGAGTGAGGGAGGTAGTGTGGGCTGCAGGAGTGGGAGTTGGGGGAACTGGGAGAGCCATGAGAAGGAGAGGCAGGGCTGCGTAGGGAGGAGAAAGTGGTTGGCAATGCGGCAGAGCTAGGAGCCTTCTTGCTGACTAACTTACACTCTGATGCCCCACTGATGTTGATGCCCTTGGAAGGAGTAGGCACACACACACACAAAAAAAATGCACACAATCACATTTTTATTTTGGAATAATGTTAGAGTTAGAACATTTCCTAAGATAGTCCAGAGATAACTGATTATCCTTCACTTGATTTCCCCAAATGTTAATAACTTAAAAAGCTATGCTAAATATTTCAAAACTAAGAAATCATATTGCCACAATGTACTAAGTAAGCTAAACATACTTTGTTCATCAGTTGTAACTTGCATTCTTTTTCTCTTCAAGGAACCAAACAGGGCACTGTGGAATATGACATTTTCAGATTGCCTTAATCTTCTTAGAGGTGGAATATTGTCTCATTTTTTCCTTATTTTTCTTTTTTTATCTTTTGGTTTTTTTAATTATTATTTGTTCTCATTAGCTGCACATGCCAGTGGAATGCATTTCAACACATATGAAGCACAACTTTTCATTTCTCTGGTTGTACACATGCAGAGTCACACCATTCATGCAATCATACAAGTATGAAGGGTATTAATGTCCATCTCAATTGACCATCTTTCCCAACCTATACACACTCCTCCTTCCCTCCCTCTCCTCTACCTCCCATTGTTCCCTTGTCCCCCACCTCCTGTGGATCAGCATTCCCTTATCAGACAAAACATTTGGCCTTTGGTTTCTTGGGGTTGGCTTATTTCACTTAGCATGGTATTCTCCAACTCCATCCATTTACCAGCATATGCCATAATTTCATTCTTCTTTAAGGCCAGATAATATTCTACTGTGTATATATACCACAGTTTCTTTATTCATTCATCTATTGAAGGGAATCTAGGTTGGTTCCACACTTTAGCTGTTGTAAATTGAGCTGCTATAAATATTGATGTGGCTGTGTCATTGTGGTATGCTGATTTTACATCCTTTGGGTATAAACCAAGAAGTGGATAGCTGTGTTAAATGGTTGTTCCATTCCAAGTTTTCTAAGGAATCTTCATTTTGCTTTCCAGATTGGTTGCACCAATTTGCAATCCCTCCAGCAATATATGAGTGTACCTTTTCCCCCACATCCTCACCAACACCAATTGTTGCTTATATTCTTGATAATTGCTATTCTGACTAGAGTAAGATGAAAATTGACAGTAGTTTTGATTTACCTTCTCTAATTGCTAGAGATGTTGAACATTTTTTCATCTAGTTTTTGACCGAATGTACATTGTCTGTGAAGTGTCTGCTCAGTTCCTTAGTCCATTTATTGATTGGGTTATTTGTGTTTTTGTTGCTTTTGTATTTTTTGAGTTCTGTATAAATTCTGGAGATTAGTGCTCTATCTGATGTGCATGTGGTAAAGATTTTCTCCCATTCTGCAGACTCCCTCTTCAGGTTATTGATTGTTTCCTTTGCTGTTAAGTTTTTAGTTTGAATTCAGCCCATTTTTTGATTCTAGATTTTATGTCTTGCACTTTAGGAATTTTGTTAAGGAAGTCACATTGTAAGCCAATATGATGAGGATTTGGGCCTACTTTTTCTTCTATTAGGCACAGGGTCTCTGGTCTACTTCCTACATTCTTGATCTACTTTTGCATGAGTTTTGTATTGGATGAGAGATAGGGATTTAATTTCACTTTTCTGCATATGGATTTCCAGTTTTCTTTGCCTCATTTGTTGAAAAGGCTATCTTTTCTCCAATGTATGTTTTTGGTACCTTTCTTTAGTATAAGATAACTATATTTATGTGGATTTATCTCTGTGTCTTCAACTCTGTACCATTGGTCCACATGTCTATTTTGGTGCCAATACCATGCACTTCATTACCATAGCACTGTAGTATAATTTAAGGTCTGGTATTTTAATATCTCCTGCTTTACTTTTCTTGCTAAGAATTGCTTTGGCTATTTTGTGTGTCTTATATTTCCAAAAGAATTTTATGATTGCTTTCTCTGTTTCTCTGAAGAATGTCATTGAGATTTTAATTTAAATTGCATTAAATCTGTATAAAACTTTTGTTAGTATGGCCATTTTTACAATATTAATTCTCCCTATATAAGAACAAGGGAGATCTTTCTGTCCTCTAAAGTTTTCATTAATTTCTTTCTTTAGTGTTCTGCAGTTTTCATTGTAGAGGTCTTTCACTTCCTATATATTTAGGTTGATTCCCAAGTTTTTTTTTTTGTTGTTGTTGTTTTTGTTTGTTTTGTTTTGTTTGTTTGTTTCCTGATTTCTCTTTCAGAGGATTCATCACTGATATACAGAAATACATTTGATTTTTGGGTATTGATTTTATATCCTACTACTTTGCTGAATTCATTTATTAGTTCTAGAAGTTTTCTGGTGGAATTTTTGAATATTCCAAACAGAATCATGTCATGCAAATAGTGATAGTTTACGTTCTTTTCCTATTCATATCCCTTTGATTTGTCTGTCTAATTGCTCTGGTTAGAATTTCAAGGGCGATGTTGAATAGAAGTGGCAAAAGAGAGCATCCCTGTCTTGTTCCAGGTTTTAGAGAAGGATTCATGTGCTGCTGAGAAGAAAGTGTATTAGCTTGTTGATGAACGAAATATTCTATATATGTCTGTTAATTCTAAATTATTGTTTGTGTTATTGAGTTCTATAGTTTCTTTCTTTAGCTATTGTTTGGAAGGTCTATGCAATGGTGAGAGAGGTGTGTTAAAGTCCCCCAGTGTATTACTCAGAGTGCTCTAGGGAAACAGAATCAACAGTAAGTATGATTATAAAAAGGTGATTTATTAGATTGACTTACACAACCAGAAGCTGGATAGTCCACAATGGCCCTGTGCAGGCTAGAGAGCTGGAAGAACCAATAGCTGTGCAGTCCAAGAGGTGGAAGCCTCAGAATAAGAAGGATCAACAGTGCTATCCTAGTCCAAGACCAACGCTTCTAGAAACTATCTGGAGTATTACTGGTAGAGTTCACTTTGTAAGAGTGAAGAAGCAAGAGTTTGATATCCTCAGATGATTGAAGCAGCTATCATGAATCCATTCAAGAAGAGTCAAAGTTGCATCTGTATCTGCTTCCTTGTTCTTCCAACTTTTATTGCATCCAAGCCACCATCCTACTGGGCAGTGCTGCCCATGCTTAGGGAGGGGCTCCAGTTCCTATCCCACATTCCAATCATTCCTAGACACGCCCTTAATGACACACCCAGAAGTTAATTGTTGGCATCTCTTAATCCAATCAGGTTGACGATTCAAATTAACCATTACAACCTGTATTATTGTGTTGAGGTTTATTTGATTCTTGAAATTGAGAAGAGTCTGTTTGATGTATGTAGATGCTTCATTGTTTGGGGAATAGATATTTATGATTGTTGTATCTTGTAGATGCATGATTCCCTTAAGCAGTATGAAATGTCCCTCTTTATCCCTCTGACTAACTTGGGCTTGCAGTCCACTTTATCTGATTTGAGAATAGAAACCCCTGCTGTTTTATGCAGTCCATGTGAGTGGTATGCTTTTTCCTAACCTTTCACCTTCAGTCTGTGGTGAGTCTCTTGAAGGCAGCATATTTTTGAGTCTTTTTTTTTTTTTTTTAAATAGTCTGCTAGCCTGTGCCTCTTGATTGATGAGATTAGGCCATTAACATTCTGGGTTATTACTGAGAAATTATTTGTATTCCTGGTCATTTTGGTTTAGTTTTGGTTTTTAACATGACTCTATTTCTCATTTGATTTCCTTTTCTGTTAGTGTAGTTCCTCCCTTTCCTGATTTTCGTTGTTGTTTTTCACTTCTTTCTCATAGACTATTTCACTGATGCTATTCTAGAGTGCAGGCTTTCTAGTTATAAATTCTTTTAACTTTTGTTTGTCATGGAAGGTTTTTATTTTGTCATCAGATCTAAAGCTTAATTTTGCTGGATATAAAATTCTTGATCGACCTCCATTTTCTTTCAGAGCTTGTACATGTTGTTCCAGGACCTCTTAGCTTTGAGGGTATGGGTTGAGAAGTCTGCTGAGATCCGAATTGGTTTCCCCCTATATGTAATCTGATACTGTTCTCTTGAAGTCTTTAAAATTCTATCCACATTCTGTAAACTAGGCATTTTCATTATAATGTGTCTTGGTGTAGATCTGTTTTAATTTTGTACATTTGGTGTTCTGTAAGATTCTTGATTTCCCATTTCATTCTTCTGGTTTGGGAAATTTTCTGATATTATTTTATTAATAGAGTCTTCATTCCTTTGGTTTGTAACTCTGTGACTTCCTCAATCTCAATAATTCTTAAATTTGATCTTTTCAGGGTATCCCGTAATTCTTGAAAGTTTTATTCATGGTTTCTTACCATCTTCATGGTGTGGTCAACTTTATTTTTAATATTATATATTTTGTCTTCATTTCCTGAGGTTCTCTCTTCTTAGTGATCTAATCTGTTGGTGATGCTTTCTATTGAGTTTTTAATTAGGTTTATTGTTTTCTCCATTTCGTGGATTCCTGGTTTTTTTGTTTTGTTTTGTTTGTTTGTTTGTTTGTTTTCAGAATCTCTGTCCCTGTATTGAAGTAAATTTTTGCTTCCTGCATTTTCCATCATGGTTCTTTATTGAAGTGCTCTTTAGTTGCCTGCATGTGCTCTCTTATATCATCCTATAGTTCACATATCATTTTAATTATGTACATTCTGAACTCCTGCTCTGACATTTCTTCTACTGTGCTAGCAATGAATTCTACTGTTGTAGTTTTTATTATTTTGGGGGGGCATTTCCTTCCCTAGTTTTTTCATGTTGTTCATGTGTCTTTCCCTCTAACAATGTGAATCTGAGGTATTACAGTTTGTACCCTATAGACTTCTAGTGTTCCTGCAGGTCTCTAATATCTCACATTTGAGGGGGAGATTAACAGCACCCAGTGCAAACAATACACAGTCTTAAACCAAATAACTTCTATTGAGATGTTTACAGATTTGTTGCAAAAAACAGAAATGGTGGGTTCGATTATTATTAACAATATAAACAGTAGGTTTGTGAACAGGTCTACAATTTCTAATGGTGGACAAGGAGAGAATGGGGTGGGGGTGTAGGATGAGATGTTAATGAGGTAGTTGGTGCAAATATAGAGGTATTATATCATAGGAAGAGTGAAAGAGGAATCAATGGAAGTTGGCTGTAAGCAGAAGAAAATAAAGAGACATTGGGGAAACAGATAATTGAGGGGAAACTATAGAAGTCCAGTCTTATCCCCTTATATCACCTATGGCCCCCACACTCTCTGGTCTCTATTCTTTAAACTGTATCTTTCCTGACCCCAGCCTTTCGAGTTCCCAATCAGGATGCACTCTTTCTAGTGGTCCTGAGAGTTGAGCACCAGGACCTGTGTGCCTGTCTTGGAGAGATGTTCTGTATAGGACAGATAAGGACCAGGCACTGTGAGCTGTGAGCCAGCATAGCTGCAAGTGTGGGGCTGGGTTGGTAGCTGTTGGGGGGGATTGAAAGACTATAGGTACCTGAATAATTGGCTTACAGGCCTTGACCTGTGTCCCAAGATGGTAGTTGTCCCAACTAAAGATGGCAATGGCAGGAGCAGAAGTAACCCAAGATGGCGACAAAAGTGTCCCAAGATGGAGGCAACTGCTTTCAGAGATGGGGAAGCAAAGGCAGACTGCGTGGTGGTGTTAGGTAGCCTATTTGGAGGTACAGCACTGTGACCAGTGGTGCTGTGGTGGGAGGCTGCCTCCAGGTCCTGTCTGGTGACCCCAGGTGGATGCTACCATGTGGAGGGAGCTGAGGGGCAGTTGCAGTGTCCCAAGATGGAGGCCACCAGGGGAGGGTGGAAGTCCATCCCTTGATTATTTTTCTTAACTTTAATTTTGAAGAACACTACTAGTCAGAAATTTGCTGAATGTCCTTCAATCAAGTTAGGTTTTTTTTTTTTTTTTTTTTCCTTTTTTTTTTTAATGTACTAGACAGATGCTGTTTTTACTGTAGTACATATCTGGTTTCTGTACAATAATATCACATCTATATTTTTTCCCTGTGCAATCTTTATATTTTGGAATTGAATCACAGAATCCTGCCCTCTTTCAAATGTGGTGAGGACAGAAATTGCAGCTCTTAAGGAAGAGTTTCTACATTTACAGATCCTTCTGATAAAGATTTTCAATTTCTCTCCCATTTATTTCTTTACATTTGCTTATATCAGTATAGATCAATGGGTATTTTATTTAATATTGGGTTATAATGCAATATTTTGTTGTAATCCAAAAAAAAAATTAGAAGTGTTTTAGAGTTACAGAAAAATTGAAAGATAATATACAGAGTTTCCATATGTCATATAATAGGTTTTCTTTATTATTATCCTATATTTGCTTATGTATTTGTTTTGATTATTTAATATTAATTTACATCAATTGATATTGACACATAATTATTAACTAAAGTCCATAATTTATTCAGAACTTTCTACTTTTTACATGGTGTAAAACTGTATTTTTCTATTCTAGCCCCCCATTCAGGATACCACCTTACCTTTTGCATTGTGTTTTTTCAGCTTAAGTAATAATCATCTCCCAGTCTTCCTTGTTTTCAATGACATTGACAAGTTTTTACAGTACTAGTGAGATATTTGGTAGACTACCCTTCAGTTCTGATTAACTTGATGTTTACCTTACAATTGGAATGAAACACTTTCTATTCATTCTCTTTTCTAAAGGAAGATCACAGAAATAAAGTGCTATTGTCATTACATGTTAAGTGTATATTCTACCAACATTGCTTTTCAATGTTGATATTGCTGTTGTTAACCTGGCTAACGTCAAGTTTATCTACTGTTAAGTTACTCCTTTTCCTCCATTTTATGTTATACATTTGGGATGCAACTACATTCAAAGATTGTGAACTTAGGCTCCACCCACCTGAAAGAAGGATATCTGCATAAACTCTTTGCAACTTTTCCTTACAGAACATTTGAACATTCATATCTTTTCTCCCTAGTACAAAAAAGTGGGAGGTACATATACATAACTTCATGCATTGCTTACCAACAATGATATGTTCTGAGAAATGCATCTTTGGGAGTATTTGTAGATTTGCAAACATCATAGAATGTGATTAAACAAAGATGGCTAAGACATCACTAGGTAATAAAATTTTATGGGGGCCACTGTCATATATGTGGTCCTTTCCATATTGGTCTACACTTAACCAAAATGTCATCATGTAAAATATGTGACATTGTAAGTATGTATGCATGCATATCTATGCCATTAAAACTTTATTTTCTGATATTCTACAGATAAAAATCCTTGAAAAAATCTGTTTCTACGACTGAGGACAAAATATTCAAACCAAACCTGTATTATCTTGTGGGTCACAAAATAAGAAAGTAAACACACACACACACACACACACACACACATTCACACAGAGTGATAAGAATATGCCAAAGTGACAGAAGTCAACTGAAAGCACTCCCAAGGACCTAATTAAGCATTTGCACCAAAAGAAAGTTGTGTCTAAGATTATATTTGTGTGTATATTTACACTGTAATCATTGGTAACTATATTAAGCATTTTTTCTCATTGATCTATAACTGTAATTTATTACCACATGAGTTAATTCAGCCTCCTTTCCCTCACTCAACTGTAACCCCCTATTCCTGCAGTCAGAAACCTGGCTCCTGCCATCCACCATAGCACTATTGAACTATAGAACTCCAGTGCACATACCCAGCATGACCAGAATATTACCCCTCTGGAAAAGGATGTTTTAACTAAAGTGCAGTTGCTGTAAACCAACAACCTTCAGTCTTACAAACTGTTCATTTCTAGTTTCTTGGATTCACTTCATTTTCACACCCATTTCAATGAGGTTCTTTCATGTGTTTTTTTGTTGTTGTTGTTGTTATTGTTTTTGGAACATGCTTCATTTCATGATATATCTATTTTCCAGTTTTTACTTTCTCTTTAATTCTTCTCTTCTGAATTTATTTTCTTCCACTTCTTCTAAGTATATTTTGCTCTACCTTCTTTATTTCTTAAAGTAAAATTTTAAGTTTTCAATATTAGACTTTATTATTTTCAAATATATAAAATTAACATTATAAATTTCCCTCCAGAAGATGGAAAGATATCCCATGCTCTTGGATAGGCAGAACTAACATTGTTAAAATGGCTATTATATCAAAAACACTATGCAGATTAAATTAAATTCCTATTAAAATTGAGATGACATTTCTCATAAAAATAGAAAAAAAATTATGAAATTCATTTGGAACAATAAGAGATCCAGAATAGCCAAAGCAATACTTAACAAGAAAAGCAAAGCAGGAGACCACACAATATCAGACCTTAAATTTTAGTACAGAGCTATAGAAACAAAAACAACATGATATTGTATCCAAACAGACATGAAGATCAATGGTATAAAATAAAAGACACAGAGACAAACCCACATAAATACAGTTATCTCACACTAGACAAAGGCATCAAAAACATTTATTGGAAAAAGGTAACCTCTTCAACAAATGGTTCTGGGAAAACTGGAAATCCATATGTAGCAAAATTAAATTAAACTCCTATCTCTCATCCTGCACAAAACTCAACTCAAAGCAGATCAAGGACCTAGGAATTAGACCAGAGACCCTGTGCCTAATAGAACAAAGAGTAGGCCCAAACCTTCACCATGTTCATGGGCTTAGGAACTCAATACCCTTGAAGTGCCAGCTACCCAGAGCCTTGAGAAGATATTGCACAAGTAGGTAAGCTCGTATTAGTCTGTTCCTGCTCCACTTTGCTTTTTGTTTATCTCAAAGAACTTTTTCTCACATCTTTAATCCCTTTGATGAGTTTCCCTATAAAATAAAAGGAGGCAGACTTTTTACCTTTGTTAGGGATCAGACCCATCAGATCTGATCCACCCACCAAGAACCAACTGCTAAACTATTTTTGTGTCTTTTGTCTTCATTTCTCGATATTTCCTTAGACTATTCTTTTCTCAGTTGGCTCACAATCTGAAGAAGATGGACTGCTCATTCACTGTGCAGGTTACAAAGGGAGGCTAAGGAACTACATAGACAATTCACAAGAAGAAATACTAATGGTCAACAAATATGTGAAAAAATGTTCAACATCTCTAGCAATTAGAGAAATGCAAATTAAAATTACACTGAGATCATCTCACTCAAGTCAAAATGGGAATTATCAAGAATACAAGTAACAATAAATTTGGTGAGGATATGGGAAAAAAGATTTGTTCATACATTGCTGGTGGGACTGCAAATTGGTGCCACCATTTGAAAAGCAGTGTGGAGATTCCTCAATAAACTCAGAATAGGACCACCATTTGACTCAGTTATTCCACTCCTCAGTTTATACCCAAAGGACTTAAAATCAGCATTCTACAGAGATGCAGCCATATCAATGTTTATAGCAGCTCAATTCACAATAGCTGAACTATGGTACCAATCTACCAATCCAGGTGTCCTTCAACAGATGAATGTATAAATAAATTGTAGTGTACATACACAATGGAATACTACTCAGCCATTAAAAAGGATGAAATTATGGCATTTGCTGGTAAATTAATGGAACTGAAGAATATCATGCTAAGTAAAATAAGCCAATTCCAAAAACCAAAGGTCAAATATATTCTCTGATATGTGGGTGCTAATTTCATAACAAGGGAGAGGAGTTAGGGAAGAACAAAAGAACTTTTGATTAGAAAAAGAGGAATTAAGGGAAGGGAAGGGAATGGGAATAGGAAAGATAGAATGAATCAAACATTACTATCCTGTGTGTACATATGATTATACAACCAATGTAATTCTACATCATGTACAACCAGAAGAATGAGAGCATACACTCTATATAATTGTAATATGTCAAAATACATTCTACTCTCAAGTATAACTAATTAGACAAATAAAAAGAATTAAAGAAACAAAAGAGAGTATGAGGAGGAGAAAAATAGAAGTTCATTGGATGAGACAAAGAAGAAAGAAGAGAAGAGAAGGGGAGGGGAATAAAAACAAAATTTCTTCTAGACACTTGCTGCATCTCACAGATTTTGAAGCATTATATTTTAATGTTTATTTAAAGTACTTTTGTTTTTTTAATTTGCTTTTTAAAAATATGTGCTAATTTTATATGTTTTGTTTAATACAAAATATTTGAAGATTTTCCACTTATTGTATTATTAATGTATAGTCTGATTATCATGTGTAAGAACATATTTTATAATTTATATTTCTCATGTTTCTGAAAAGATGTTTTATGATCCAGCATTTGGTTTATATTAGTGAATATTCCATCTGAGCTTGAAAGGGATATGTATTTAGATGCTGTTGGATGAAGTATTACATGAATAACATTTACATTAATTTGATTGATTATGTTATTAAGTGTCCTTTCAGATTTTATGCCCTCTTGATCTATCACAAAGAGTAATACTTAATTCTTTAGTAATAATGTTTTCTACTTCTTTTTCTTAGTTTTATCAGTTTTTGTCTTGCACTATATGATGCTCCTCTTTCTTTCTGATAATATTCCTTGCTCTGATATCTAAAATTCATAATGCTATTCTAGCTTGCCTTTGATTATCATCGACATGATACAAATGCCTGCACTTCTCCATTTTTAACTTATCTGCATCTCTATATTTAAACTCTATCTGTTTCCAGTAGCATAGGTTTAAAGTCTTCTTTGTAGCACTTCATCGAAGACCTAAACAAAGAAAAGTATCAAGAATAAATAGGGATGTTACTTGATAAGGTTAAAAACTGATTAAGCAGAAATAAGAAAATCTACCATTATTATGGGATGTTTCTATATTGCCCTTTCAGGCTTCCTTGTTTATGTTTCTGTTTTGACTTTATTCCAAAAGTACACCTCCACAAAGAGAGTATCTCAATGATTGTTAAGCCATAGTCCACTGCTATTATCCTGGAGGCCTATGATTTCACTTTGAGTTAAAGGATGAGGTATTCCATAATACTACATGTAATTCTCAAATGTTTAGTGTCCTGTGCTTGGGCTGCATTGATCATTGATCACAAGTGCTATTCCAGAGGTAGAGCTTCACTCCTCCTGCAAGGTGAGATGGAATTCTAGGGAATGGTAATGTGGGAGGAATCCCCTTCTCCAAGTGAAGAAGGTGCAGTTGTCTTTCTTCCTGGAGGGTAATACATTCACAAAGAAATGTCTAGTCATATTTCGTAATGATTCCTCATTGACAAGGAAATAATAGGAATTGCTACAGTTGTGTGTTTTGTAGCTGTTTTTGGTATTTGCCTGGACTTGTAAAACTAAAATCATAAAAGGCGCCTGACGACAAACTCGCCGTGTGGCAGGAAGACACTGCTGAACAATGCCGATGTGAACTTTATCTATGATTTGAGTGGTGGCTCCTAGTATAGTCGTACTCTGGTCTTTATCAATGAAGACCAGAGCATGACTGGGCTGAAAATCACTACTTACACCCCTGGACTTTTGGAGCAAACTGTCAGTAGCACCGTGACCAGAGGATGCCATGTCGCTCTGTCTCTTGACTGCCCCGGCTGCTGTCCACTCCATCACTGATCGCTGATCAACCATTGTCACGTCGCGACACTCTCCTCCAGAGTCCTCAGAGGATCTTCTTGTAAGTTCACCATAAGAACCCGGAAACGATCCTAGAGTTGAAGCCATAGAAAATGTATGTTTATACAACATGCTTGGCTCACACTGAAGACTATCCCCCGGAAGTTTCTCACTCCTGCTAAGCACATTCAGTCTTTTTACATTTTTTATAAGAAGCAATTTTCTTTATTTCACTGTAATGAATTTATTATTAGTCTGCTGTTGATTATGATAAGTCAGGATGCATTTCAAAAATTTTTTTGATTTTTTTTATTATTGTAAACAAATGGGATACATGTTGTTTCTCTGTACATGGAGTCAAGGCATACCATTTGTGTAATCTAAATTTACATACGGTAATGTTGTTTGATTCATTC
This sequence comes from Sciurus carolinensis, assembly GCF_902686445.1. NCBI lineage: Eukaryota > Metazoa > Chordata > Mammalia > Rodentia > Sciuridae > Sciurus > Sciurus carolinensis. The sequence continues at coordinate 88,839,998 of NC_062218.1, read as the reverse complement.
TGCCATTTTTTCCCTTCCCCCCCACCCCTCCCACCCCTCCCCTCCCTCTATACAGTCCTTCCTTCCTCCATTCCTGCCCCCCTCCCTAAACCCAACTCCAACCCCAACACTAACCCCTCCATTGTATATATATACCACAGTTTCTTTATCCATTCATCAATTGAAGGACATCTAGGTTGGTTCCACAATCTGGCTATTGTGAATTGAGCAGCTATGAACATTGATGTGGCTGTATCTCTGTAATATGCTGATTTTAAGTCCTTTGGGTATAGACCAAGGAGTGGGATAGCTGGGTCAAATGGTGTTTCCATTCCAAGCTTTCTGAGGAATCTCCACACTGCTTTCCAGAGTGGCTGCACTAATTTGCAACCCCACCAGCAATGTATGAGTGTTCCTTTTTCACCACATCCTCGCCAACACCTATTGTTGCTTGTGTTCTTGATAATCGCCATTCTAATTGGGGTGAGATGAAATCTTAGGGTAGTTTTGATTTGCATTTCTCTTATTACTAGGGATGTTGAACATTTTGTCATATATCTGTTGATTACTTGTACATCTTCTTCTGTGAATTGTCTGTTAATTTCCTTAGCCCATTTGTTGATTGGATTATTTGTATTCTTCGTGTAGAGTTTTTTGAGTTCTTTATAGATTCTGGAAATTAGCGCTCTATCTGAGGTATGGTTGGCAAAAATATTCTCCCACTCTGTAGGCTCTCTCTTCACATTTCTGATAGTTTCCTTTGCTGAGAGAAAGCTTTTTAGTTTGAATCTATCCCAGTTGTTGATTCTTGCTTTTATTTCTTGTGCTATGGGAGTCCTATTAAGGAAGTCTGATCCTAAGCCAACAAGTTGAAGATTTGTACCTACTTTTTCTTCTATAAGATGCAGGGTCTCTGGTCTGATTCCAAGGTCCTTGATCCATTTTGAGTTGAGTTTTGTGTAGGGTGAGAGATAGGGTTTAATTTCATTCTATTGCATATGGTTTTCCAGTTTTCCCAGCACCATTTGTTGAAGAGGCTATCTTTTCTCCATTGCATATTTTTGGAACCTTTGTCTAGTATGAGAAAATTGTATTTATTTGGGTTTGTGTCCATGTCCTCTATTCTGTACCATTGATCTACCTGTCTATTTTGGTACCAATACCATGCCGTTTTTGTTACTATTGCTTTGTAGTAGAGTTGAAGATCTGGTATTGCAATACCCCCTGCTTCGCTCTTGCTACTGAGGATTGCTTTAGCTATTCTAGGTTTTTTATTCTTCCAGATGAATTTCATAATTGCTTGCTCTATTTCTGCAAGGTACGTCATTGGGATTTTAATTGGAATTGCATTGAATCTGTATAGCACTTTAGGTAGTATAGCCATTTTGACGATATTAATTCTGCCTATCCAGGAACATGGGAGATCTTTCCATCTTCTAAGGTTTTCTTGAATTTCTTTCTTTAGTGTTCTGTAGTTCTCATTGTAGAGGTCTTTCACCTCTTTTGTGAGATTGATTCCCAAGTATTTTATTTTTTTCGATGCTATTGTGAATGGGGTAGTTTTCCTAATTTCTCTTTCTGAAGATTCATCACTTATGTATAAAAATGCATTGGATTTATGAGCATTGATCTTGTAACCTGCTACTTTACTGAATTCACTTATGAGTTCTAAAAGTTTTCTGGTGGAATTTCCAGGTTCCTCTAAATATATAATCATGTCATCAGCGAACAGGGATAGTTTCAGTTCTTCTTTTCCTATTCGTATCCCTTTAATTTCTTTGGTTTGTCTGATTGCTCTGGCTAGAGTCTCAAGGACGATGTTGAATAGAAGTGGTGAAAGAGGGCATCCCTGCCTTGTTCCAGTTTTTAGGGGGAACGCTTTTAGTTTTTCACCATTTAGAATGATATTAGCCATGGGCTTAGCGTAGATTGCCTTTATAATGTTTAGGAATGTTCCCACTACCCCAATTTTTTCTAGTGTTTTGAGCATGAAGGGATGCTGTATTTTATCGAATGCTTTTTCTGCATCTATTGAAATAATCATGTGATTCTTAACTTTAAGTCTGTCGATATGGTGAATGACATTTATTGATTTCCGAATGTTGAACCAACCTTGCATCCCTGGGATAAAACCCACTTGATCGTGGTGCACTATCTTTTTAATATATATTTGTATGCGATTTGCTAAAATTTTGTTGAGAATTTTTGCATCGATGTTCATTAAGGATATTGGTCTGAAATTTTCCTTCCTCGATGTGTCTCTGTCTGGTTTAGGTATCAGGGTGATATTGGCTTCATAGAACGAGTTTGGGAGGGTTCCCTCCTCTTCTATTTCATGGAATAGTTTGAGGAGTATTGGAATGAGCTCTTCTTTAAAGGTTTTGTAGAACTCGACTGAGAACCCATCTGGTCCTGGACTTTTCTTTGTTGGTAGGCTTTTGATGACCTCTTCTATTTCATTGCTTGAAATTGGTTTATTTAGGTTGTGTATGTCCTCCTCGTTCAGTTTAGGTAATTCATATGTCTCTAGAAATTTGTTGATGTCTTCGAGGTTTTCTGTTTTGTTGGAGTATAGATTTTCGAAATAGCTTCTAATTATGTTTTGTATTTCACTCGTGTCTGTTGTGATGTTTCCTTGTTCATTCTGAATTTTAGTAATTTGAGTTTTCCTCCCTCTTTCTCTTTGTTAGTGTGGCTAAGGGTTTATCAATTTTATTTATTTTTTCAAAGAACCAACTATTTATTTTGTTAATTTTTCCAATTGTTTCTTTTGTTTCGATTTCGTTGATTTCGGCTCTGATTTTAACTATTTCCTGTCTTCTACTACTTTTGGTATTGGTCTGCTCTTCTTTTTCTAGGGCTTTGAGCTGTAGTGTTAAGTCGTTTATTTGTTGATTTCTACTTCTTTTTTTGAATGCACACCATGAAATAAGTCTTCCTCTAAGTACTGCTTTCATAGTGTCCCAGAGATTTTGATATGATGTGTCTTTGTTCTCGTTTACTTCTAAGAATTTTTTTATTTCTGCCTGATGTCTTCTGTTATCCATTCATCGTATAATAGTGTATTATTTAGTCTCCAAGTATTGGAGAAGTTTCTGTTTTTTATTCTGTCATTTATTTTTAATTTCAATCCATTATGATCTGATAGAGTACAAGGTAGTATCTCTATCTTCTTGTATTTGCTAACAGTAGCTTTGTGGCATAAAATATGGTCTATTTTAGAGAAGGATCCATGTGCTGTTGAGAAGAAAGTGTATTTGTTCTTTGTTGGATGGTATATTCTATATATGTCTGTTAAGTCTAAATTGCTGATTGTGTTGTTGAGATCTATAGTTTCTTTATTCAATTTTTGTTTGGACGATCTATCCAGTGGTGAGAGAGGTGTGTTAAAATCGCCTAGTATGATTGTGTTGTGGTCTATTTGAATTCTGTAATTGAGAAGGATTTGTTTGACGTACGTGGATGAGCCAATGTTCGGGGCATAGATATTTATGATTGTTATGTCTTGCTGATTTATGCTTCCCTTAAGCAGCATGTAATGTCCTTCTTTATCCCTTCTGACTAGTTTTGGTTTGAAGTCCACATTATCTGAGATGAGGATGGATACTCCAGCTTTTTTGCTGTGTCCGTGTGCATGGTATGTTTTTCCCCATCCTTTCACCTTTAGTCTATGGGTGTCTCTTTCTATGAGGTGAGTCTCTTGCAGGCAGCATATTGTTGGATTTTTCTTTTTAATCCAATCTGCCAGTCTGTGTCTTTTGATTGATGAATTCAGGCCATTAACATTCAGGGTTATTATTGTGATATGATTTGTATTCCCAGTCAATTGACTCATATTTGTTTTTGACATGATTTGGTTTCTCCTTCATTTGGCTATTCCTTTAGGCTAGCGCCTCCTGTTGCTGATTTGCATCGTTGTTTTTCATCTCTTCCTCATGGAATATTTTGCTGAGAATGTTCTGTAATGCTGGCTTTCTTTTTGTAAATTCCTTTAGCTTTTGTTTATCATGGAAGGATCTTATTTCATCGTCAAATTTGAAGGTAAGTTTTGCTGGGTATAAGATTCTTGGTTGGCATCCGTTTTCTTTCAGGGCTTGGTAAATGTTGTTCCAGGCCCTTCTGGCTTTTAGGGTCTGGATTGAAAAATCTGCTGATATTCTTATTGGTTTCCCTCTGAATGTAATTTGATTCTTTTATCTTGCGGCCTTTAAAATTCTGTCTTTATTTTGTATGTTAGGTATTTTCATAATAATGTGCCTTGGTGTGGGTCTGTTCTAATTTTGTATATTTGGAGTCCTATAAGCCTCTTGTCCCTGGTTTTCCATTTCATTCTTCAGATTTGGGAAATTTTCTGATATTATTTCATTGAATAGATTATTTATTCCTTTGGTTTATTTCTCTAAACCTTCCTCAAACCCAATAATTCTTAAATTTGTTGGCCTTTTCATGATATCCCATAATTCTTGCAGATTCTGTTCATCATTTCTTACCATCTTCTCTGTTTGGTCAACTTTGTTTCAAGATTAAATATTTTGTCTTCAGTATTTAAGGTTTTGTCTTCCAGGTGTTCTATCCTATTGGTTATGCTTTCTATGGAGCTTTAACTTGGTTTATTGTTTCCTTCATTTCAAGGATTTCTGTTTTTTTTTTTTTTCAGTATCTCTAACTGTTTATTGAAATCATCTCTTGCTTCCCGTATTTGCTCTTTTAACTGTTTGTTGGTGCGATCATTTAATGCCTGCATTTGCTCTTCATCTCCTCCTTCAATGCCTGCATTTGCTCTTTCATATCCTCATTTGCTTCCCTGATTGTTTAATTATGTACATTCTGAACTCTCTTTCTGACATTTCTTCTGCTGTGCTGTCATTGGCTTTTATTGATATAGTATCTAGGTTTGTTTGGGACATTTTCTTCCCTTGTTTTCTCATATTGGTCAGATGTCAATGGGACTCTGAGATATTACAGATTTCCTCTATTGGCTTATAGTGTCCCTATAGATTTCCAGTGTATCACCTCCCAGTCTTCAGTAGCCTGAAGTCTTGGAGGAACTTGATAATGCATTGCTTCCGAAGAAATCTGCCCCTAGCCCGCTACTGGTTCCAGGGATTGGAGCTGGCTCTGTGCAGAAAGGCTCTCATTGGGGGGCCTGTGGGAGGAGCCCACCTCCGGAGTGAGCAGGGCTACCTGGGGAAGACTCTATCTGCCTTGCCCTGCTCTGATAAGCCACCCCTATCTGTGCCTGCCGCCCTGGCCGAGCTTCACCCAGTGGGGGAGACTCACCCCGTGGCTCTATTTTAGTCCGAGTCTCTCAATGCCTCCCCTTCTTGAATCGTGGGTTCTGGAGCAACTGGAGATGCAGTCACCCTCTAGGCCGCCATCTTGGATCCCACATTCAGTCTTTGTCAGTTCATAAATTTGATCATTTATGTGTTATGACTAATTGATGGCTTCACCATCTTCTGTTTGTATAAATGGATCGGCTATGCAGTGTGTCTTGAATAGGAATGAATGTTTGTCCTGCAACCTCTGTTCTCCAATGATTTCAAGAAAAATTTACTTTCAGCTTGTTCAGCAGTTCCTCCTTGTAATGAGAATAGTGATTTCTAAGGTCTTTAATTTTCTGGGCACAAACCAGAAATCAACATTCTTAATTTCGTTCCTTAAATTGATCCATTTATGGACATTGTGAGAATTTTCGACTGAGTCTGACATTCTTGGGACATGTTCTGCTTATTTTATAAAAATATTCTCATTTTCTGTCAATACCAGATTCTACAGTCTCATACTTCTTTGCCCCTAACTAGAGTCAGTCATTTCTCTAAAGAAGCCTTGTGGCCTTTTTTGAAATATATTTAGAAAAGAGAGTGGAATTCTTGGATATGCTCATTGTAGTGCTTGAACTTTTCAAATATAATTCCAAGCAATTTCCATTCGGCATATTTAGTTTTCCTCCAAACATAATCTATAATTTTATTCATATAAGAAAATTACCAAAACCAAGAAAAATGCTATTTAAAATTTAATATTATCTATCTAAGAAAAAAACCTAAATTATAATATATAGAAATCTGCCTTTCAAATATGATATAAGTTATATTTACATACTGAAAAGATAAAAAAATCTACTACACTGATGTATTGGAAGATTCCCACTCCAATAGAGGGGGAAAGAATTGTATACATGTTTATTTCTTTCTTTTCATTTCAACAGTGATTTATATAATAGGACTATAACCTGAAGAAATATAAGAAAACTTTCAGTGTTTTTAACATAGCAAAGTGGTGCTAATAATGTTAGCAAGCTTGAATATATATACATATAGACAGATAGATAGATTCAATATCTATTTTTTGATCTTGAAAAATAATATATATATATATATATATATATATATATATATATGTATACACACACTCACACACACATGTATACATGTGTATGTATATCTCAATCTTTGGTAACTTCTCTGGCCAACAAGCCTTCCTGTGTCAATGCATACCCTTCATTTTCGGGAGTAGCACACAAGCACACATCCAATGATTGTTCTTCATAGAGTATGCAGACCCATTCCTTTCCTTCAGTTGGGGACAACTCTAGGATCCCTGCGAACTCAGAGTCATCTTTGAAGTGACTCTGCTGCTGTTGGCCTCATTCCGTATGTCAGTCTTCTTCTGCCAAGTCCTGCTTTCCTCACATTGCATTGGGTATTTCTAGGAGCATCTCTTATTCTAGATAATAAATCTCAGCTCCTCTGAGTCCATGGAAACCAAGTTATGACAATGTTATGTCCTTATAACATTTTATATGATAAAACATGAAATGATAATAAAATAAATGGTTTGAATGTGCATTTGGGGTTTGACTGGCATATATACTCACTATTTCCATTTATTATTCCCAATTACATCTTGAGGTTAGCTTAAGGAAAAGAATGTTACCCTAACAATGCCATCATTCAAACTGAATCTATTTTGAACTTTTATTCAGGTTCCTGTCAGGCTGTTGATTGAAGTACTTCTCAATAAATAAAAATACTCTAAAATTAATTTTTCTGACTTAAAAAATAACAATCTCAAATATCTCCATATTGTATTGCCTCAAAAATATTCACTAAGCCTTTAATATATGCCATAAAATGGAGATAAAAATAGTGAACAAAATGGAAAGAATTTCTCCTGTCATCAAGTTTAAATTTTAGGAGGGAAGTGAAAGGTTCTTACAATGTCAGAGGAGCTATAGAAAATACTAAATGAATCACATTCAGGTGTAATGTGAGTAAGTCTGCAAATGGAGGTACATGTTGTAAGACCTGGGCTGATTTATTTTTCTAAGACATAAAGAAACTGAGGGCATAAGTACATGATCACCTGGGCAAAGACTATTCTAGCTGAGTAGCAGACAGTGCAGGCTATCTGAGGTGACATCATGGTTGAGTGACCCAGGACAGCCAGGTCAGTGTGGTGACATGGAGATTTGGGTGGTGGAGAGCAGTAGTAGGTTAGATCACAGGGTGAGTGAGGCAAGGACATGAAGTGCCTGACACTATTTTTAGGACTGTTTTGTTTATTTTTAATTGGATTTTGTTTTGCTTTATTTCCTCAGAGTGAGTTGGAAATCATTGGAAAATTGAGTATGTGATCTAACTAATTTATATTGCAAACTTGCAACTTAAAATATGAATTTAGGAGGCTTACAAAAATTCCCTAAAAATATAGACCTGGAGATTGCCAGTGCTGCTTTAAATTTATTTGCCATAGGGTAGAGAAAAAAGAGAAACAATACTGCCTTTTAAAATGTTTTTTTTTTCCTTCTGTACATTCTCATAATGGCATGCACAGATAATAAGGAAACAGAGTAAGAAAATTAAAATAATCGAATCACTGAAACATTACCATATCTTTGTGTTCATTTTAATTGAGTTATTACGATATTTCTGATAAATTCGACCATTTAAACCTGTAGATCCATTGTTTTTACATATTATTAACCTACCACCAACATTGACTATATTAGTAAACGTTATTCTAAAATATCTGAATGAATGTAAAATATTCTTTTGAGTGGCTATTTCACAATTAACTGTTTTCCCAGTGTTATCATTATGTATAAATGTGAATATATTCTGAAATGAAATTAAAAGTCAAATGACATATTTGCTCTTTTTCATTTTGAAATACATTCAAAAATTACCAAATATATTTTGAATCATTTAAATTGCTACTTCAAATAGATAATGCTTTTTTTTATGTTCTTTCCAGCCTAATACTCTTTAAGGACATTCTTTTAATAAAATCCAAAGTTAAGAGATAGTCACTAAATTCATTTATGTATATGTTGTTTCAGTTGAATTTTTTTTTGTAATGGTTGCACTGTTTATCCATAATAGATTACAGAGAAAAAAATAGGTAACAGGAAATAATGTTAGGAGCTAAGTGAACAATAATGGTCTGTTTAACTGCAGGGTCAAAAAAATAGAAATAAACAGGCAGATTCTGCGTGCAAATTTTTTTTTTTTTTGGGTGCTGGGGTTCGAACCCAGGGCCTTGTGCTTGCAAGGCAAGCACTCTACCAACTGAGCTATCTCCCAGCCTTGGGTGTAATTTTGAGAAAATTGAAAGTATAAGTGTTCAATTAAAATGGAAGGGCAAGAAAATTTTAGACTGAAAACTTACTCTCAGAGTTCTGGTTTCATTTTCTGGATAAGTTGTGATAGGCCCTGGAAAAGAAGTGTGAGTAAAGTGTGTGTGCTTGACTGTAATGAGTGCTTGTGTATGGGATGTACAACTATGTGAGTGTTTGTGAGATGTGTTCAAATGTGTGTATATGAAGAACTGGCAATACTCAGATTTGTGAACTATCTTGGAAATAGATCCTAAGCTTCAGGTTTGTATATTGGATGACTGCAAGCCTGGAAAATATTTTTAGCATAACCTGGAACATAAGTTGATCTTGAATTTGCAGAAATTGTGAGAAAATAAGTGTTTGCTGTTTTGAAGTCACAAAATTTGAGTTAATTTTTCACACAAAAATAAATAATATTTCTCAATACTTTAAACTGCATTTTCTTTAAAAAATACAATCTCCTATACAACCCAACATACAACCACTAAAGGAAAACATTAATATAAATGTATTAATATCTAATTCATCATTTTAGTTTAACAACAAATGTCTCTGAAGTTATAATTATAATAAAAGGTAGAGGACAGAAAAGGCATGATGGCACATGCATGTACTCCCAGCTACTGGGGAAACAGAGGCCAAAGCATAACAATAACAAAGGTGATAATAAAAGTAATAATAATAACTGCAATGTTTTAGTTTTGTATATTCTGGATCTATTCCTTTCTACATTCAGTCTACATTCTGCATTCTCAGAATGTACAAAGCAATTCATTTCTACACTCTAAAGCAATTCCTCTTGCTTTAAAAAATATATACACATATATATATACATATATATATTCATATATATATGAATAGAGAGATCTATATCTGAAAGGCACTTGTGTCCAGAATATTTAAGTAACTTTTAAAACTCAATAGTATGAAAAAATTTCTCAACTTGGTAATGCTAAGTAAAAAGACACACAAATTTCCAATAAAGACATAAAATAATGCCTGGAGTTTTCATTTATCCCAGGAATGCAATTAAAATCACACTGAAATATCATTACAAACTAGAATTCTAAAATTAAATAAACACTAATACCATGGGTTAATGAGGATAAATAGTAACACTATCTTGTACCTTGCAGAATAAAATGTAAAATGATAGACTACTTTAAAAAATAATTGAAAATTTCTTATACATTAGTCATTTGCTTATCATATTACCTAACCATTCAATTCCTAGGTATTCAGGAAAAATAAAAACATGAACTTTCATAGCACATTTATTTATAACATACAGAACCTGCAGTAACCAAATGACCGTTAAGATGTGAACAGAGAGGGGTGACATGTTTTAAGTACACATATATGTACTGTGTAAAATTACAACTGAGAACTATGAAGCAAGGTATACTTATGGAATCTCTTGAAAAACAACTTTGCACTAGCTAAAATAGAATTAGACACAATACATCTGTAGTGTATAGATCTGTTTACATGAAACTCTCTAAAAGACAAAACTAATCTGTCTTGACAGAATTTAAAAAACTCAGCAGTTGCTACGGTTTGTAGTTGTGAATTTAACTGGGAAGAGGCAAAGGGAAATTTTGGGAGGGATGGAAATGATCTATGCTGATTGTGGTGGTGATTACACTAAACTTGTCATGACCCATCAAGCCTGAAACTTTTAAAGAATTCATTTTATCAGGGGTAAATTGCACTTAAATAAAGTTTATTCAGCATCACATCAGTTGGGAGAAGACATTTGTTAAAAAGTTAGCGAAAACAGTCCAGTGGTGATACACTCCTGTAATCCCAGTAGCTTGTTGGTAGCTGAGGCAGGAGAACTGCGAGTTCAAAGCCAGCTTCAGCAAAAACAAAGAGCTAAGCAACTCACTGAGACCCTGGCTCTAAATAAAATACAAAATATGACTGGGGATGTGGCTCGGTGCTGGGTGCCTCTGAGTTAAACCAGGTAACCGCCCCCCACCAAAAAAAAAAAAGTTAACACAAACAAAGGTTAATCAATTAACTGAAGTAAAGAATATTGGTAACAAGACTATTTGCCAATGAAGCACCTTGAAATATTTGGCACACCAATATATTTAATTATCTAATAACATGGATCTATTTGATTGAAAATCTTGCTATTACAATATAGGGTGGGGGACACAGATCAAGTGGTAGAGTGAATGCTTGGCATGTTTTGCATTTGTTAGACCCTGGGCCTGAACAGCACTGCAGAACAGAAAAGAAAGCTTGTCCTTACAAAATTAAGTAAGAAGCTAGGGGAAAAATGCAGAAGCATCAAATATTAGAGGGGCACAGTGAAGGTTCCTTGTACACTGAGAGTCTCCTGGAATGTTCAAAGCAATGTTCTGAAGGCAGAGACCACCATTCAACATCTGAGAGTTGAAATTGCTTATATTCTTCACTTAAATAAAGAGCCATAACTGAGAGACACGCTTTTACTATGCAGACATATTTTCTGACATAAGTTTTTAGGAGTCTTTGAGTTTAGCAAATAGCAGACTTTTAAACTGAGGGGTGTATCTGAAAGTGATTCCTTGAACCTTAGAAGGAAGTGCTTTACTGTTGTAAAGTGGATATTAGGCATTTTCTTGGGAAAGTGAGTACTTACTTTTAATTCTCACTGATGATTTTTAAGTATAACATCAGTTAAGTGATGCTAGCTTAAGTCTTATGATAATTATTGTAGATGTAATAACAATATAAGGAATTTGGAGGATTAATTATATACTATCCTTTCAAATTAATGATAAGAAAAATTGAAAACTTGAACCAAGTATGAAAGGGGAGTTAATATGAAACAATTAATTCCTTTTAGAGATGGAACAGTATGGGTTGAAGACTATTCATAAACACGGGACTACCAAACTGGGGAATAATACATACCTTTCCTTGAGGAAAAAAAAATGAGGACACATGAAATAAGTAATTGTTGAGGGGGAAGGAATATAGAGCATTACACATTTCTCAAGAAGGTAAATTTCATGGTACTGCTCTATTGCTTAAATTTCTGTAAAAATAGATCATTTTTATTGCTTATGTAGTTTAATATACTGAACAGATAACACAATTTGTTACAGAAGCGCATAATGAACATTTAAGGGCATTGAGAGGCCCAAGGGACATGGAAAGAATGGATAGTGACCAGAGTGTTCATGATCACTGTCATCAAACACAGAAGGATAAAGGTCCACTTTTACTTTGCACACCTTCAGAAAGCAGAAGAATGGCAGAAGTAAAAATAACCATACATTCATCTCATGGAACTACTTCCCATGGTTCTCTGCAAAGGTTCATATTTGTTTTTTATCAGTGGGTGTATATTCTTTCAGATCCCACTCCATTTACATTTTACATTTGTGTATTCTAACAAGCAGTGTTGAGATTTGTTCTTGTGTTCACACAAATGGAATTACATTATAGTGTTTGCATGTATTTCTGTATTTCCATTGAATATTAGTTTTAGAGTTGTTGCTATAATAGAACATTCCCAGATACCTCACTTTGTTTAAAAGTTGCAAAGGATTCCATTGTACAAGTGCATCACAAATTAACACCTCCCCCCCAATGGGTAGCCTATTAGGTGATTTCCATTTTTTCACTCTTGTAAACAAGGCTAAAATAAACATTTTTGTACATATATATATATATATATATATATATATATATATAAGGCAGATTTCTAAAACTGAAGATCGTTGGGAGTCATGTTGGGTTGTACTAGGTGGGAAATTATAGATGATAAGTCTGATTTATTGCTATGATATGAGGTAACCCTAGAAGACTTATATTAATTAATCATGGACTATTCAGAGGCAAAATACTTAGACTCTGAGAATTGCAATGTAATCAGTGGGTTAATTTCCTTGATAGATAATAATTTCAATGCAGAACTGGAGGGTAACTGTAGGCAGGTTGGGCACGGCTGGAGCAAGTGGGTAGGTCACTGGATTTATGCATTTGAGGCTAATTATTGTTCCTGGTTCTTCTTTCTTTTTCTTCTTCCTGACTGCCATGAGCTGAACAACTTGCCTCTAGAACAACCTCTGCCATTAAGTTCTGTCTCATCTCAGACCAGAGCAATGGACTCAGCTGACCATGGACTGACCTCTGAAACTGAGACAAATAAACTTTTCCTCTTTGAAATTGTTCTTGTCAAATATTTTGGTCACAGTGAGTAAAAGCTGACTAACACATTTATCAACTTTTGGATTTGAAGAGTATACATTTGCAGGTCAGCCAAACTTCTGTTATATAATATTCTTTCTAGATATAATGTATTATCCTTTCATTCAAATATTATTTCATGAACTTCCAAGTTTAACTTTAGAAATCTCATTTATTACAAAAGTGCCAAAATATGCCATTGACCTACTTCTACTAACAGCTCTACTTTAATGTATTTATGAACATATTTATATTTTATATGTTGCTAATTACTCCTGTAGTACCTTAAGTGGGAACCTCATTTATCTTTCTTCTACAATTGTGATACAATTTTAGAGTATGTAAAGACTGTGAAGACATGTTAGAAAAAATGTTTTTATCATTGGAAGCAACATATTAAAATTCATTTGGTTAACAACAACAACAAACAAGCAAAATCCAAATAAAAGTTAGAAACCATAGATGAGTGTCACAGTACTTCCATTCCTAAGTATGAGTTGCTACAATTATTTTGATTTGTTTTGAATATGAAAGTGCTTATTGATTTAAAAAAAAAAAACCTAGTGACTCAACATCATATGAGATTTTAAAGTTTTTTTTTTTTAAGAAAATAAAATATTTACTAAATAAATATTTGGTCACTCATTATTTACTGATGGAAAAAAAGAAATTGTTTGCTTGATTTTCCTACTAACTTTACCTTGGTATGGTATTCTGGAAGGTAAGCTATCAAAGGGAGGGAAAGACATCAAAGAGTGAGGAAAAAGTAGTAAATGTGTGTTCCCGAATGCTGGCATTTATTTTTAAAAGATTTGTGCAAGAATCCTAAGTAACCATTACATAGTATCCATATTTCATGTTATTATAAAAAAATTCCAACAAGCTCTAGAATCATGCAGTCATTTTTCTATAGATACTAATTTTTACTTTGTTTCTTTACTGAAATATAGACATCCTAATTTTAGATTCCTAAATATCTATAATAAATCATTTTGAAGAAAAAGTCTAAATATAATCAAACGCATTGCTTTCTCTAACTCAAAGTTTGAATAAATTACTGGAAGCAATGGGGAATTAAACAAGTTGAGAGTGGACTCTTCTGAAATATGCAATTTCATGAGCATGTTTCAATTTGAATCTCTGTAGATCCAGGACACCTGGTCACCAGCATAGTGAGAAGACAAAAGTCTGGCTTAATCTGTGCTTTGTCAGGCACTAAAATGCTCTAGATTCAAACAAATAAACAAAGCAAAACAAAAACAAGCATAACAGCCGTGTCATTATGAGTCTCCTTTCCTTTAGTTGATATCTTTTGGAAAGTTATCTGTATGTCAGGTGGTGGGCTACATGCAGACTTTCTATGATATGATATTGTAGTATTTTTCAGTGAGAGTATCTTTTGAGCAATGTTTAATTAACATGTCATTTACTCTGTGTTAAAATTCACAAGTTAATATAGAATTTAAATACCAAAAATTGTAAAATGTTATTATATTTTAAAATCTTTTCCAAAGCTTTATTTGAGAATCCCTTTAAAAAGGAGAAAGAAAGAATAGCTGACAAAGATTTTCATCCATTCTGTAGATTTTCTTTTCACATTATTAATTGTTTCTTTTGCAGTGCAAAAGCATTTTAATTTAGCCCATTCCACTTACTGATTCTTGGTTTTCTTTCTTGAGTTTTAGGAGTTAATTAAGGATGTCAGTGCCTGCATCAGTATGTTGGACTGTTGACTCCAGAAATTTCAGTGTTTTCTCTTCTTATTCCTAGTCTTTGATCTACTCTGGGTTGATTTTTGTGCACAGTGAGAGATAGGTACCTAGCTTAATTTTTCTACACATGGATATTCATTTTTCCCCCCAGCAACATTTGATAAAATGGCTATCTTTTTTTCCAATGTATGTTTTTGGCAACTTGGTCAAAGACCACATGATGTGGATTTATCTCTGTACCTTCTGTTCTATTCACCATGTTTGCTTTGGTGCCAATACCATGCTGTTTTATTTACTATGGCTCTGTAGTATAATTTGAGATCAGGTATTGAGTTGCCTCCAACATTGTTCTTCTTGCTCAAGATTACTTTGACTCTTCTGGTCTTCTATTGTTCCATATGAATTTTAGGACTTTGTTCTAGAACTGTAAAAAATTTCTTTCATATTTTGATGTGGACTGCACTAAGTTGGTATAACATTTTTGATACTATGGCCATTTTGACAATATTAATTTCGCCTATCCAAAAACATGGAAGTTCTCCCCATCTTCTAAGTTCTCCAATTTCTTTCTTCACTGTTATGTAGTTTTAATTGTGGATATATTTCACTTCATCCATTGGTTAAGTTTATTCCCATTTTATTTTATTTTGTAAAAGATAGTTTTCCAGATTTCATTCTCAGCAGACTTAGTATTGGCGTATAGGAAAGTGATTGTTGGATGTTCATTGTTCTTGTTTCCTGATATACTGGATATCCCTATGTAGAAAAAGGAACGGTACTGGTTTTCTCAAAGGTCTTTTCTACTTCTATTGAGATGATTATGTGATTTTTGTCCTTAATTGTAGTTATGTGGTGAATTACACTTATTGATTTACATATGTTGAATCAAGCTTGCATTCCTAGGATGAAACATGTTTGATCATGGTGTACAATCTTCTTAATGTGTTTTGGAATGAAGATTGCTAATATTTTATTGAGGAATTTTACACCTTTTTAAATCAGAGATATTGATATGAAGTTTTCTTTCCTTGATGTGTCTTGGTATAGTTTTGGTATTAGTGTATTACTGGCTCCATAGAATGAATTTGAGAGTATTCCCTCCTTTCTATTTCATGGAAAAATTTGAGAACAAATGGAAATAGTTATTTAAAATTCTGGTAGAACTTGGCAGAGAATCCATTTGGTCCTGGACTTTTTGTTTTTGGAAGACTTTAAATAACTACATCAATTTCATTGCTTAAAATTGGTATGTTTAGTTTTCTCATAACCTAGTGGTTAAATTCGTATAAGTCATATGTGTCTAGAAACTTATCAATATTGTCTAATTTTGCAGTTTATTGGAGTTTACATTTTCAAAAGAGTTCCTGATGATTTCTTCTTGATTTCAGAAATGTTTGTGGCAATATCTTCTTTTTCATCTCTATGTTTATTGACATGGACCATCTCTCTTTCTTTTGGTTAACTAGGCTATTGGTTTGTCAGTATTGTTTATCTTTTCAAAAAAAACCCACAATTCTTTTGTTACATTTTTATTTTCAATTACATTTATTTTATCATTGATCTTAATTATTTCCTATAGTCTATGAACTTTAGAATTAGATTTTTCTTGTTTTTCTAGGGTCCTGAGGTGTAATGTTAGACTATTTATAACAAATACTGTTTCGACATGGAACTAATATCCACAATATGTGAATAAGTCAAAAACCAAACATCAAAAACACAAATAATCCAAACAATAAATGGGTAAATGAACTAAACAGGCATTTCTCAAAGGAAGATATGTGAATGTCAACAGATACATTAAAAAATGCTTAAAATTCTTAGAATTCAGGGAATTGCAAATTAAAACTACAGTAAAATTTTACAATAAGTCCTCACTCCAGTTAGAATAGCAATCATGAAGAATACAAATAACAAGAAATGTTGGTGAGGACATGGGGGAAAATTTACACTCATGCATTGCTAGTGATACAGCAAATTAGCAAAACCACTTTGGAAGGTAGTATGAAGATTTCTCAAAAGAATAGGAATGGATCCACCATTTGACCCTGCTTTCTACTTCACTGGTATTTGTCCAAGAAAACTGAGATCAGCCTAATATTGTGATACATGCATACAAATATTTATAGTAGCACAATTCACAATAGTCAAGTTATGGAACCAGTCTAGGTATCCTTCAAAATATGAATGGATAAAGAAAATATGGTATATATACACAATAGAGTTTTACTTAGCCATAAAAAATGAAATTATGTCATTTAGTAGTCAAATGTATGGAACTATAGACAATCATACTAAGTGAAATAAGATGAGCTCATAAAGTCAATAGTTGAATGTTGTCTTTCATATGCAGAAGCTAGAGAGATGTGAGAATTTTTTTTAAAGAATCTCCTGATAATGAAAAGAAAAACAGTGTAGTAGAGAAAGGGAATCAAGGGGGAAGGAGGAGGAATGGGAAAAGGGAGGACTTCTAGAATGAAATTTCCCAATTACGCTATGTGCACATTTGAATATAGCTCAATGAATTTCACTTTTATGTGCAACTATAGTGCACCAATTAAAAAATAAATAAATAAGAGAAAGACCAATGGAGGTAAGGGATCAGGTGGAGGGAGTAGGACAAGGTAAAGGTTTACTGCGGTTTCAAATGGAGCATATTGTTATAAGCATTCATGAATAAGTCAAAAACAACCTCACAATTATGTGAAACTGTAGTGCACCAATAAAATGTAACAAAAATGGAAAGAGGAGTGGATCCAGATGTAAAAGAGAGCGCTGAAAGAGGACCCTAGAGAAAAATGATAGGCTGATGACTAGTTTTCACACTGTTTACACCATTGACATTATCTTTCCTTCATAAGTATCCCTCTTTCCCATATAGTAATAATGGGTTATGAGTTTAAAAAAAAAACACTTCAACTTGCCTTTTTTCTGCCATATAGGTTTTTCAAACATGACTCTTACAAGAGAATAGTGGGATGGCAAGATAAGGAAAGAACTTAATTTTTGTTTCTCCATATAATTGTAAGTAGTTCAAGCTTTTACATCATGAATATATAAATTTTCTAAAAAGTAGTTTATTTTAAAACCTATAGATTATATTTAAGATTTGTATATGGATACTCAATGATAAATCATGGGATAATGTTATGAAATTATTTCTTTGTTGAAACCAATTTAAGGTATAAAAGAAAGAAGCAGTACATAAAATGACCCTTTCAGGTCATGTAAAATTCAAAGCTCAAATAAGATTTTATTACATTGAAATTAACATTCTAAGTTTTAGAAAACCTAAACTGTGTAAAGCACTAAGACACATTCAGTGCTTGATTTTACTCTTCTGTAAGAAAATTCACAAAATTCACAAGTTTGTTACTGTGTTTTGTTTTGGTAGATTTTTCCAGCATTCAAATTTCAGTGCTTGAAACTTGTTTGTATAAACATGTCACTATTTTCTATGAGCATTAATCTCAAGAAATACTAATGGTATATAAAATATTTGCCCAACTTCCTTTATTATGCAAATTTTATTATAAAAAAAATAATTGGAGCCACTTGTGTGTGCCTATAATTCCAGTGTCTCAGGAGGGTGAAGCAGGAGGATGGCAAGTTCAAAGTCAGCCTCAGCAACTTAGTTAGGCCCTAAGCAATTTAGTGAGACCTTGCCTGGGAATATGTCTCAGTAATTACGTGCCCTGGGTTCAATCCCCAGTACCCAAATAAAAAGCATTTTCCCAGAACTACAGGATGAACTACAAGGAACCTAATCCCCAGAGCAAAGGTGACTTTCTCATTTTTATGCTATTCTTGTAAGATTTGAAAAAAAGTGCTTGAGTTGCATAGGAGAAAAAGAGATAGTTAATGGAGTGGGGTAGAAGGCTCAGTCTGTGAAATAAATAATTTTGGGTACTTTTGCTTCTTATTTCAGTTTTTACAAAAGCCAATAAAGTGTCTTATCTTTTATTCCTTAGTGGGGAATTTCCACTATCCACAATTTGAAAAATCCTTTGTTTAAAAAAATATCTTTTTATCTTATTCATTTAATGTATACTTATTTGTTACTTGTTATCAGTTATCATGAAAAAATGCCCATGAGTTTTTTTCAAATTGAATTATGTTCCTCTATAAATTCATTTATTAAAGACCTAACCACCAATATTTCAGAATGTGATGGTATCTGGAAATGAGATATACAGATAGATGGATAGCTAGCTAGCTAGATAGATAGACATGTCAAAAACTATCAAACTAATATGTCAGAAATGAATGATAAGCATACTCAGTGAAATGAGTTTTTTTTTTTTTAAAGTGCTTATTAAATAGAAACAAGAATGTTCACAAATTTGTTCTTGTTAAATATTTAACCCACTAGCATTTCTGGCAAAATTATATAAATCAATTCATTTCATGTTTAGGGTTCATTCTAACTTTACTTAAGATCATCTCATATTGAGAGAAAAAAATGAAGCCAATAATACAAATATTTTCTTGAACTAAAAGAATAACAAATAAAATAAAGGTATTACTCATTTCCAAAATTTAGAGATTTAATACTTTTCAGTTTTGGATGACTAGTCAACTTTATGAAATGTCATTCATTTCTTTCATGCTTTTTGATCATGAACTTAAGTATTTTTTACATTCTGTCATGATATCTTCTTAATACATGGGGGATATTGTAGGAGAATAATTGAAGACAACATATTTTATTCTGTGTATGTAGGAAGAGCAAACACTTTAGTATGTGGAAAGGCACTTAATACTTGCAAATTATTATTTATTATTTAAATACTAAATAGTTACATTCCAAGTATGTTCCTACTTCTGAAGATGCACATTAATTGCAACTTATTAAATCTTATCACACAAAAATTATTAAAGTGTATACACATATCTGTACACTAAAAATATGAGGTTATCCTAAATTATGTTCTTAATGAATGAAATTGGATTCATTATGAGTTTTATTATTTTGTAGACCTGAATTCAAATAAAATCACCTAGTACAAAATGATTTTGTCTGTAGATTGGTTGTACCAACACACTTGTAGCTAAGTGACTATGAATCAGGATTCTCCAAAGACTAAGAATCCTATAGATGTTCATGCACAAACACACACAAATAGTTATATGCTATGGAACAATAACAGAGCATTTATATGAAGGTGGCCCCAAAGATTATATTGCTTAGTGATGTCATTGTCATCTTACTTTGTCTACATATACTCTGTGATGTTCCCATAATGAAGGAATTGTGCAATGACACTTTTCTCAAAACATAATCTCAATGTTAAGTGACTTGAGACCCAAGAAAAATGGAAGGATTTAATTTTCTTTGTAATTATCTAAATTGCACAAATTTATGGGTTATGTTGTGGTGATTTGATCAATTCTAGGTAGTTAACATTTCTATCTCCTTAATATTAACATTTCTAGTTTTTTATTTACATATAATAATTGTACACATTCATGGGGTATTGTGCAATATTTCAATGCATGTGTACAATATGAGTTGATCCATACAGATGTTTCCATAAGACATTTATTTTAAGGAATTGTAATTGTTCAGGTGTTAACTCCAAATTTTGTAGAACAAGCCAGCAGGTTGGAAATGAAGGGAAAAGTTGATATTGCAGCTCAATTCTAAAGGCAGAAATTCAAAGGAGTCCTATTCAACCATAAAAAAGAATTAAATTATGGCATTTTCTGGTAAATGGATGGAAATGTAGAATATCATGCTAAGTGAAATAAGTTCAACTCAGAAATTCAAAGATCAAATGTTTTCTCTAATATGTGGAAGCTATAGTAAAATAAGGAAGGGTAAGGGAAGAATAGGATAATATAAAGAACCAAACAAATATAAATTATAAATGGGTGAAAGGAAATTGAGTAGAGGAAGAGAGGAGGGAGAAAGGGAAGATGGCAGAGGACAAAAGAATGGGGATCTGAACTGAAATTGATATCTATGCATCTGTAAGTTTGCTGGGAAGAAACCAAGTGCTGTGTATAACTGTAAAGCTCTAAAAAAAAAATCCCCCCCCCCAAAAAAAAAAAAACAGAATTCAGAATTCCCTTCTTCTCAGGGAGGTCACTCTTTGCTCTTTTAAGTGATTGAATGAGGCACATCCACAGTATGGAGGCTATTTTTGTCTCAAAGTGTACTGATTTAAAAGTTAATCTTATCTAACAATATATCTTTACAGTGACATTTGACCAAAAACCTATGTATCATGTCATAGCCAAGCTGAGATATAAAATTAACCATTATATTGACTGATTAATATCCAAACTTGTTTTCAAATGCAAAGTGAAAATACAAGCACCTTCATTTAGTAAGGTTTCTTTTGAAACACACATTTGAATCACAGTTCTCACAAGTAGAATATTGTTTTTGAAGAAATATTTGCAATAATAAAGGAAGCAAGCATGGCCATGTAAAATTTTTTTGTGATGGATTTATTTATAACCATTCATCACTTATGCATCATCCGGAAAGATTTTAATCAAATTTTGCATTTATACACTACATTTCTCTGGCAAGACTGGAAGGTATCATACAAGATCTTAACTTATATTGTCTTGCTTCTCTTGTAACACTAGAATATTCATTGGACCTGTAGTATGACACACAGTAAACAACTTTAGTTTAAGAATGAAGGTAGGAATTAATCAAAGTATAGGCAATGAATGTCACTGTTCAAGCCTGCATTCTTGCTGTGAAGCATGTACCGACGCAATGCCATCATGCAAAGCAGGGTTCTGCTGACATCACTTTCTCTTGTATTTTCAAGTATTATGTTCATTGCTGTGACAATTTTCAAAAATAATAGTATATCCCATTTGATTAATTTACTGCAAATGCTTGTTCCATCTTTCACATTATTCTTAAATAAAAAGTAAACCTTTCTGATGCTTTTAAAGAAAAACCTACTACCTCAATTGATTTTGAAATGCACTTTATACAAATGGAAACAAATGGAGTAGTTAAGCAAAAACATAGGACCCTTCTTTAAGTATGTGGTAGATATTTTAAGAGCTTTCAAATACTCAATTACTGCGTTGTTAACTGTGAATTGTGGCTAGAGAAAAAAAGAAATGCGAACAAACATCTCCTGGGATGAAAGCTATTTCTATTCATTAAGAAATCCTCTGAAATGTTTTTCCCCAAGACCAGTGTACTCCTGACAGAACGGCTAACAAATTTTATATTCCCCACCATTTATTTTCATGAACTTAATTGACCATTTTAGGAAAGAAATGGCCCTTTATGATAACAACAAGATAAAAGCTGGTAATTGACTGAAATGCTTGAGTACAGCTAGCTAAAACCACTTTCCACTAATGGAGACTCGAATGAAAGGCATCAAAGTTTCAGCCAATTGTAGAGAAGGTCACGGGATTTTTTTACCTTCTTTTTTTGAAACTCATAAGGAAACAAAATGTTTTGATGATGCATCAACTTTGAAAAGGTATGAAAGAAAAGAGAAAAAATTACATCAAAAATTGTTTTGTAGAGCACCTGATTATCATGCACTATGCATGGTGTATTATGGAAAATTGATATTATTTTAAAAGCTTTCCTTCAGTATTATTATGCTGTCAGCACAAGGTTATTTCATGTGCATAAGACCAAGCACATTCATTAATGTCTTCAAAAGTTCACAACAAAAATATTCTAAAAAATAAGGATTTGATAATCTAAATAAAATGACTATGGAAAGTTTTTAAACAAATGATCTTATAAGTTATTGAAAATTTTATCTTTAGTAGCTGAAAGTTAATACACATAAAATTATTTAGTTTATAATTAATTGTATAAATTAATTTAATAATGCCAAAATTTCCATGCATGTCATTACTTTTCATTATTTAATTTATTTATATCCATATATTCTATAAATAAACATATAGCTAGTAGTGTTTACAGCAGATATATTCTTAAATCCAGATGATTCGTTCTTGTTTTTAATTGGAGATCTCATCAATTTTGTGCCTTTATTCCCGTAAAGTGAATGATTTTCACTTCACATGAGACTTCATTAGTTACATTGCAATTTTTTACTGAGGCAAACCACAAATGTGCATATTTTTTCACAGTCTTCAAAAATGATCTCATTTTTTTCTCTCCCAAAGCAAGACAGTGATTCCCCAACAAATCCATGAAAACTGATGTCTTAATTTTTGAACCCCAATATATTTTAGTCACTGAAATTGCATCAGTAAGATCTTTCAAGTATTAGTCTCATATGAAAAATATTCAGTCCATCCTATACCTTCTACTGCCACTTCCATGTTATAGCTAGTGAGTAACCTGAGATAAAGATTACATTCATGTTGAATTATTACACACTATTATAAATTATTGGAAATAAATGTGACTTTTGATATTTAAGATCTTAATCCTTACTTTAAATAAATATGTAACTGAAAATATTACAGAATTTATGACTGTGGAACTAACATTATGAAGTAATAGGAAGTTGAGCTATTCCAATGACATCAAAAGGAAGAACAAATGAACTTAAAGAACATTAAGACTGAAGTAAAACAATTTTTTTTTCTTGAGACAGGGTCTCACTATGTTGCTCTTCTATGTTCAAATTTGTGATCCTCATTCCTCCTTCTCCCAAGGAGTAACATTACAGGTGAACAACAGCACAATCAGCCAGTAGAATTATTTAACTAATTGGTCATAGTACTTCAAAGAAAGTAGCAATTTTCTGCTTTTGGTTTTACCATAGTGCATTAATCTTTTCTGAAGTTGTCAGCTTTGTATCATATCTCATTTGTAATATTCTTCTCATCAGCTGCCAAAATAATTTAAAGTTTTATATTACTATGTAAAATTCTTGTGGCAAATTCCACAAGAATATAATTCTTACTGAGTATTCACAACAAGAATTATGTATTCAGCTTGGCCATTTGTCTGATTTATAGGCTGAAGGAAGATGATACATTTTCTTCTAAAGAAAAACTTATCCTGAGGAATCTCAGGAATCCTCTTCTGTGCAATCTAATGGTTAGTGAAGTACTCCTTAGCTTCTTTGTAAACTATCAAGTGATGTTTAATTGAAGAGAATCATTTCAAAGTTTAAGAAGATGCTATAAATGTACTACCCCTTCTATTATAATCTTCAATAATGAATGTACTACTCAAGTTTATAACTTTATTTACTTTTTCAGTCAACAACATAAATTAATATTTCTTTACATTACCTCTAATTCTTAGTATTTAAGAGCTATCTAATTGAGGTATATATATATGTATATATATATATACTCATGTTCATAACTTTGACTGGAAGAAATTTAATATAATTAAATCTATGTTGAAGTTAAAATCTCTTTTTCTCATTGACCATTTCCAACAAATGAATCCTGAAATTTAAAAAATATATATACTGGAGTTTTGAAAGTTCATTCTGACCAGTCAAATAAGATTATGTTTATTGTATTTGTTTGCTGTGATTGACACAATAAAATACCACTAATTGGACAGCCTAAATAACAGAAATTAATTTGCTCACAGTTCTGTAGACTAGTAATTCAAAATCCAGGTGTAGGAAGATTTAGTTTCTTCTTCTGAAATCTCTTTCGTTGGCTTGCATATGGCTCCTTGCTCACTGAGTGCTCTCATGAATTTTCCTCTGTGGGAACACACCCCTAGTCACTCTTTATGTGTTCACATTTCCTTTTGTTATAAGGACACCACTCACTTTTGAATGGACTAGGACCCATTCTAAAAGTTTCATATTAATGTAATCACTTATTTAAAAACCTATTTCCAATGCAGTTACATATTGGGAGTTATGATTTTCATGTATGAATTGGGAGGACACAATTTATCTCACAAAGTTTCGCTCTCTGAATTTCCAGAATTCATGTCCTTCTCAAATGCAAAATACTTTCATTTGCATCTCAACAACATAAAGTCTTAATCAAATCTGGCATCAGCTCTATCCCAGATCTCATCTAAATATCATCAAAATAAAATATAGATGAGATTTGAGATATGATTCATCATTATGCTAAATTAATCTCTAACTGTGAATCTTTGAAACCAGATCAATTTTCTATTTCAAAAATGAAATGGTAGAACAAGTATGGGTTCGATATTCCCATTTCAAATCAGGAGAAATAGAGAAGAGGTCATGGGTCTCAAGAAAGTGCAAAATTTAGCAGGGAAAATTCCAGTATACTCTAAGTCTCAGGAATATTTGTATTTGCCTCTGTGCTTCTACATTCTATCTGTGGGTCCACCAGGATGACAACAGTGTCACTCCTTTGATCTTGGTCTACAACCCGGGTCAATGAAAAGGACGTAGTGGTCCTGAACTCTAAAGCCAAAGAGACAGCCTTGTCTCTGCTTCTCTGCCTCTGGACCAGGGGTGATAAGACTGGCAGCTTCTGCTGATCTCTCAGTCTCCTTCCCAGTTAGTCTTACATTTTCTGGAAGAATAACCCAACTTTACATCTTGATAGCTTTATTGTATCATCTGATAGAATCTCAGAAATTGAACAACTTTCCTCTTATTTATCTACTTTGGTCCAAACTGGCAGTGCTTCTACTTGTATAACCCATGCCTGTTTCTGGGTTCTGCTCAGATGGTTAATTGTGCTGGGATTCATACCTGTAATTTCTTCATCAAATTAACAGATTTGGTTTATCTTCTAAATACCTTTAAAATTATTATTGTTTTTTTTATTATTATTATTTTTGCGACTATGGATAGGCTGAGAATTTTCCCTATCTTTAAGTTCTAGCTCCTTTTTGTTTGTCAATTCTTCTTAAAAATTATTCTATTCTGTTTTCACACTTTACTATGAACAGTAAGGTGAAATAAGGCCATACCTTCAACCCTTTGCTTAGAAATGTCCTTAACTAAACAACCAAGTTATTCCCTTAAAAATATTATTTTCCATCAACCTTAGAATGCAGCTTAGTCTCCTCAAGGCAGTCTAGGTTTTTTTACAACACTTCAGTAGCATTCCATCCTATACCCATTATCCAATGCCAAATCCACTACCAGATATTTAATCATTTGTTACAGCAGAGTCCTTTACCAATGTCTGTATTTGAAACAAGAGAGCCTCCTATTACAGAAATCTTATTAGGATTCTCCAGAGAATCCTATATACATTATAATTATATATATATATATATATATATATATATATATATATATATATATAATTTTTATATATACGGAGAGAGAGAAAGAGAAACAGAGACAGAGAGAGATGTGTGTAAATGGCTAGATAGAAATAAATACAGATAAAAATATAGATATAGACAAAGACAGTAAGATGGTGGAGGATTTGATTTTGAGAAATTGGTTCATAGACTTATGGAAGCTTGACAACTCCAAAATCAGTAAGGGAGGCTAGCTGGTTGGAGGCACAGGGAAGAGCTGGAGTTTGAGTCCATGTACAGTCTCCCGGAAGAATTCCTTCTTTCTCAGGGAAGGTAGCCTTTGGCTAATTAAGGCCTGCAACTGATTAGATGAGATGCACCTATATTTCAGAGGATAATTGGCTTTAGTCAAAATCCACTGATTCAAATGTTAATATTTTCCAGAAAATACCTTCACAGAAACATCCCAAATGATGTTTGATCATGTATCTGCTTACCAGTTTTAATGCTTATCTAGTTTGTAATATCCTATTTGATGATATGTAAAATTTACTTGATATTTAATGTCAAGCATGTATTAAATTTATATCTTCAAATATCCTCAGTTATTACAATCTTATGAATAAACATATTCCCATAAGGCGCAGAGCCATAGTCAAAATCTATACTTTGTGAAATGATACTGAACTTGTGCCAACTTGAGTACCTAATAGTTTCTACTTCCATCTCATTTTATTATAGCCTCTATCAAAGTACCAATGGAGACATCATTAAATGTTTTCTGTCACTTGCTACTTTTATGACTAAGCAGGATCTTTATTTGGCCAACTTGACTGTATTCTACCTAGATAATAAGATAAACTAGACACAACAGTTCTGACAAATTCTTTATTTTCTTTAAATATAGAAATTTATTAATATCTCCAGATGGATTATTCATGTGTTAGTTTAGTTACTTTTCATGTTAAATATTAGGCACAATTATATAGTAAATTTAAATATTTAAAGTATCTAACAGTGCACACAAATGATGAAAGGGGTTCTCATTTGTATGTACATTATAATATGCAATGCTTATTACTAACTACAGAAACAAATAACTGTGTTATTTAATTTTAAAGACACTAACTAAATAAAGATTCAAAGGGAATAGGCTTACTAGCAGTTATGAAACTGTGTATAGACTATATAGGTTATAATATTTCACATAACTTTCATTAATGTATAATTCTTTTTTATAAGGAAATAAGAAAACAGAATACTATCCTGATGATTTCAGGTTCCTAAAGTACACAGGAGCACAATCTGCATATGTGTGTTCTGCATATAGATATCATGCCTGCACTTTGTATTGTTTTAAAATTTTATACTGTCAAAAGATATTGATGTACTTCTAAATAAAATCTGTCAGAATCTACAAGCATATGTAATCAAATCATTCCAGGCAAAGTGATGCCAATCTCATCTAAACCTTATCTGTCCTCTTGTTTTCCCCCCAAAGGACCTCAATTTCTCTTGACTGAGAAAATCATACATAAATGGAGGACTATTTCAGGATTTCAAGTTTAATGTTTGCAAATAGATAGTGATGTCTGACAGGTACAGAATGTCTTCATGATGTACCTGCTCCTATGTAAAGTTCAACTAATCTGTTGAATTATCTTAGGAACATATTATCTTCTGTAGCTTCAGATATTTCATGAGCAGACACTAACAAAAGAAGCCAGCTAAAGGCTTGAGAAATTATATTTGACATTTTTTTTGGATTCTGTGTATTGATAATGACTCTATATTAAATACAATCAAGCATTAAAACATGCTATAGATACATATAAGTTTCAATGGAAACTTCATTGACTTTTCTAGTAACAAAAATTAAATATTCTCATGCAGTATTCAGAAAACATGTCCTTGGAGGAGATTGGAAATAAAATTCTGTGCTCATTGAAACAGCCAGATGTTTCAGTGATTGTATCTAATTTTCATGGCAAAATTGTGGGGGAAGTGCTGATATGAAGCAGATTTGATGAGTTTAAAAGGAAAAGAAAATATTGATGGATTTAGAGATCAAAGGTCCAAAGACAGGCATTGTTTCTGTGTGTTATTTTTGCTTAGCAAAATGATACAGAAATTGTGTGGCCCTATCTATGCTTTGCTATTATACTCTCTAGAAACAGAACTATGCTTAGCCTTATTTTATTGATCTTATAACCATAGTAGACATTTTGAAAGAGGGAAATCTGGGCTTATTGATACAAATAAAAGTAGTGCACAATTGATGATCTTCCTGATTTGCCTATTATGTACTCATCAGAAAGTTTACTTTTTTTTAAGAAAAATTGTTCAAAAGTTTAATGAGGACAGGGATTTGTGTGTGCGTATATGTGTGTGTGCATGCATGTGTGTGTGTGTGTGTGTGTGTGTGTGTTTGCTTTTTTAAAATCACAACATTAAGTACACTGCTGGTCATGTAAAAAATAACATACATCTGCTTATATATTAACATTTGAATAGATAATTCTCAATCAAGAGTTTCTGTTTTAAAGAAAAATACACAAAGTTAAATCATAAATAATATAAAAGAAATCCAAAGGATGGTATTTAACATTTGAAAGGATTCCATTAAATAGTACATTCAATAGTATGTTACTAGAGGGAATTACTTAGCATATTTATTTAGGTACAGTTTTATATCCAATTCACAATGATTATATAATCATTTCCAATGAGATGATGATTTTGGATTTTTTCCCCAAAACTAAAAGTCTATGTTTTGTTCCTGATTAAGGAAGTAAAACAAATCTTTAATAAAATAGCACTGCTAGCACTGATTATAAATTCTGCTGCCATTCCAAAAACATAGATAAAATACATAAGAAGTACATTTTATAATAATTAAAAAGGCATACCCACATGAAAAGCAAAATAAAAATATCATAAGCACAAACATAGAGAATTAATTTGGAACTGAAACAAAGGACCTGTTGGGTTCCAAAATAGTAAGAATTCATAGGCCTCAGGGTGTTGACTTCTGCAGGGTAATGAAGTCTAAGCTGACACAGTGGATGGATGACCACAGCATATGACAATCAATGAAAGTAGGTGCTAGAGAAGATCTAGAAAAAAACACAATCGAAGAATAGAAAAATGTGAACCCATGTACAAAGTTGCATACTTAACGTACTAGAAATCAAAAAGCCTAGAATATGATGAATGACTGTCTAAGTTACCAACAGGTCTGTGACAGTGTTTCCAATATACTCAAAATCATCTTAGACTAAAACCTATTTTTAGCATCAACAACAAGAGCAAAATGAAAGGAAAGATGGAAGACAGGAAAGAAGGAAGTTAGGCAGGCTGGCAAGAAGGTATGTTGGCAAGAAGGAAGGAGAAAATAAAACCAAAAGAACTAATTTTGCACTTGCACTTTGATCCCAGTAGTGTAACCATAGAACTTTAGTGGGAGAGAAAGAAAACAATAGAAATGCAATAACAAAACTTTTCACTACATGTAAGCATGCACTGGCTGTGACTACCCTCTGCTCCAAACGACATTTTGTATGATATGTTTTAATGAATAGTCGTGGGGAACATATATGAAGTATCTTTCTCTGAAACAGAAAGCATTGCCAATTATTAAAGTTCATGGTTCCTGTCTGTAATGCTAACCACCACAAGAGCAGGCAACTATCTAATCCTACTCACATTCATGTTGCCCTTGTGATATTTGAGTTAAAAGAAAACTGAGAAGAGTATGCTGAAGATCATGCAGTTTGCTGTGATAAAAGCAAACAGCTCTTTGTCTTTGGCCTAGGAGTCTCCTGTGTTCTGTCAGCATGCAGGACACTTTGGCAGGCTAATTTGTTATATTGCAAATAAGACCCAAAAAGCAACATGGTGGTGAGTCCCTGGGTTTTAATTTTGACATTTTGGACATTTTTATCCAAGACTGAATGTTGGAGAGGTAGAAAACTGGAAATGTCAGTGGGTACAGACAAAACAGCAACAACAAAATTAAAAACACCTATTCTTTATAGACAAAGACCAAGAGAGGCAGTCTAGCAAAACTTAAATGACCACTCATCTCCAGTCAAAAAAAAAAAAAAATTAGAAAACATTATGACTCTATTCTCACTAATGCCATTGAAATTTAATAGGAAGCCCATAGATTTTCATATACATATAATGAAACACATCAACTTTCTGCCAGTGTTGGTAGAGAAGGCCAGATAGGAAACCAGGACTTCTATCATCACTATAGATTAAGGAGGTTCCCTTTCTTATACTGACAATATAGATCACATCGGTCCATACAACCTGGAAGTAATTATGAATTTGCTTCCTCTTCATTAATAGGAGTGATATCAGAGGGGGTCCAGTAGAAAATAAGAAATTTCCTTACCACCACCCAATGGCAACAAGTTCACACACTACCTCACTGGCCTGCAATAGTGTCAGTGAATGTTCAGTGGTGAGCTGGAAGTCCCAGCCCTTCTCAGGAGTCACAGGAGGCTTTCTCTCATAGATATACATGGAGGGATTTGGAAACCTTCACTTCTACACCTATCTATTAGTGAAAAGACAGAGTGTCATACCTATCTTTTAGAGCAGTATTAGAAATAGAGCTTTAGAGCAATATTAGAAATAGAGCTAAAACAAAAAACCTCAATGAGATAGTTTTATAGTGCAATAACAATATTTCAATTAAAACAAAGGCTCATTGGTTTGAGATGTAGCTCAATGGTAGAGGGCTTGCCTAAAATGGGCAAGGTCCCAGGTTTGATCCTCAGCACTGAAATTTGAACAAAACAAACAAAACGAAAACAAGAATCAGGGAGATCTCAAGTTTAATATAAAAAATGACAATAGGTGCCAACACTAAGATGAGAGGTTATAATTGTAAAATTGTGTTTAAAGTAATGCACAGTAAATCAAAAAATAAAGCAGAGAAACAGAAAACAGAAGAGAAGCAGAAAACTAAAAATGAATTGACAAGCATAAGCCCAAATATATCAGTATTATATTAAATATAAATGTTCTCAATACATTAACTAAAAGATGGACAATGGAGGCATGATTTAAAGGACATGACCCAATTATATACACTTTGTTTAAGAAAACCACATCAAGAATAGTGATTTAAACAGGATAATACGAATGTATCACAAGTATAAATCAGGTGACAATGTTGATATCTTATATCAGGTAAAATGGACTTCAGAATAAAAAACCACAAAGACATTATCTATGGATGAATATGTTTGAAAAATTGATGCTTGCTCTAAACAGTTTCATCTAAGAATTGCAAGAGAAGAAAATGCTAGACAATTTTATTAAGGAAAAGAAAGCAGCCACTGCCATTCAGGTGCTCATCTTTATCATACAGACTTTTGTAAGTTCACTCTCAAAGGCTCCAATTAAAAGAGTTTCAATAGTTCACACTGACCAAAGGACACCATTCCGCCTTGGTAGAGCAGGCAAGGTCTCTCCTAATCTTTATTTCCCTCTCTACATCAAGAATTCTCATCTATTTTCCCAAATTCCTCTTTTCTGCTCCTGTGGTTTCTGAGTGCTTTGCACCAATGCTCCCTTTCAGAGCAATGCTATCAATTGCATGCCTTGCCCATTCTGTTTCCTTGACTACCCTGCTCACTTTTCATGACTTATCCTGAGCATTATTTCCTAAGGGAAGCCTGTCCTGGTACTTTCACCATGCATTAGTTGTCTTTCTTTCACACTCCATTCACATTCTCACTTGCTCATCACAAATATTTTCCCACTTTCTAAAATGTTAACTTCATTGGCTGACACATTGATGAGACATCACGTTCTATGTGTGTGTCAGAGTTGCATTTTATTGGTATTTGTATTTAAAATCCCTTGTAGAGTTCATGCCACAAGTAGAAGTTCAATAACAACTGAATGAATAAATGAATTAATGCACAAATAAAGTTAGGTGTGAAAAGTCCCCAAATTGTCTGCTATTAGCCTTCCTAATATTGAAGGATATTTAAAAAGATACTTTTTCATTCTACTTTCTAAATGAAAGAACACTTCAGATTTTTTCTTAGCAATAGAAGTTTAATTCACAAAGTTTTTATGAGAAATAAGTTTTAAGCTGTATCTCTTTCCAGTACATATGACAGCAAAGTATGTGAAAGACATCACTGATTATTTCTCTCTTCTTAGCCCTCACTGTTAGCCCAAGCCTGCAAAGAAATGAATTTAGAAATTTGTACTTCGTTTCTTAAAAGAAGATTGAACTATTAGAATGATATTTTTTTTTCTCAAGTTGGAGGTTCATACCTTATTTGTCAGACAATATATCAGGTTCTTTCTTCAAGTTTCTTCCAAGTTCAATAAGCTTCCAAGTTCAACACATGGTCCTAGAAATAATGTTCAAAATAAGTAGTTCACTCTGTCTCATTTCCAATCCTCTTTCAAGCATTGGTTTGTTAATTTGGTGTTAGTTTGGTCACTTTGTAATGCAGACATCAAGATGGGATAGGATAGTAAAGAAAGACACATGGAGGTAAAGAATAAAGAGGAGCCAGAGCAGAAGTAGACAAACAGAGACCATGGACTGCACTGCTTGTGAAAGAAGGGGAGAGGGAGATCAACCACACAGGCAGAGTCAGATTGTGCAATTCTAAGAAAATTTCGGCCAGGTTGATGAGGAGTCCTCAAGCCAAAAGTACCTATTAAGGTAGTACTAATATCCCCATCACACTTAGTAATTGGCAGGGATAAATATAGTCTTAGACAAACAGGGTGGTGAACTGTCATAGGTGGCAGCTGGCACTGTCAGTCAACTATGTTCTCTGCAGCAGGGGATCTGAGAAACATTTTCATGGCTGCCACACTTAGTTCTGAGCAGAATGTACAGAATTATGTCTTTCAAGATAATTAATTCTGACAATTCTTGCATTTTATTTTCCAGGAAAATAAAGATCATTCTAATCACTTACAGATTTAAATCATCTTTGGTCATCAAACATAATGCTCTTTGGAGAGCATTATTCTTTAAAAACACAGAAACATCGTTTTCCTCCAACATTCATCACTGTTTTTAAGAAATTCTGATCTACAACCATTTGACTGAAATATCACTGAATACATTTTAAAGGATCAAGAATAATTTGTAATCAAATTGCAAATGTTATTTGCTCTTATCACATATGGATTTAATTCCTTCAAATTAAAAATAACTATAAATGATTCATTTAGCAATCTTTAATTTAATGGTTCTTTTTTTAATGTAATAAACTGTGTCCATATTTTGACATAATTAAATTATCTGAAATACTTCTATAAGTTGCAGTTGCATACACTATTGGGAAGTAGATGTTTTAAAGTCAGTTGGGTAAGATGCCTCATGTTTTTCCTAAGCAATTATATACCTCTGAGACTGTTTCATTAACTGTTAAATAGGAAAAAAAAATACAAACTTTGCAAGATTTTTGAGGGTTAAAGTTAATGAGGACGTTAATACAGTGGTAAGCATATAATAGGTCCTCAAAAAAAGTGTATGCTTCAGAGGGCAAGTAAGCTAACATTTGTACAAGTAATTGTATCTCAAAAAACAAAACTGGTCAACATTTAAACTTAATAAGCATCTCTAATGTATGTTCTTAAATATCAAATCGAAAAAATAGTAGAACATATTTCGCTGATTGCCTTGAGTATTGCATGTAGAAATGAATACAAGACAATTTATGCATACATATGTATATATGAATGTATGCCACCTAAATTTAGAGTATGCAGCAAGCATCCAACATTTAATAGCTATTGCCATCTTTATTGTACTTATCATAATCTTCCTTACCTTCCTCTCCTTTTATAATTATTATCAACATCATCAAGTTTTATGAGTGGTAAATTTGTATCATGTAGAAAATATATACCCAGTAGAAAACATATCTAATATTTGCTGTATGAAGGACACTAAACTTCAGAATAAATGTAACTTTTAGTAGGATTCATAGAGAATGAGTAGAAACCTTTTGAAAGAGAATGTAAGAATGTGAAACAGAATAAAATTCCTTCCTAACTCTTTTTTGTTCTTTTCCCATTTCATTATGCCTAATGAACAATATAAATAAAATCTTGAAAAGGCCATGATTTTATTCTTCTTTAGGACTGAATAATATTCTATAAGGTATATATAACACAGTTTCCTTATCCATTCATCTATTGAAGGGCATCTAGGTTAGTTCCACAATCTAGCTATTATGAATTGAGCTGCTATAAACATTGATGTGACTGTAGTATGCCGATTTTAAGTCCTTTGGGTGTAAACCAAAGAGTGGGATAACTGGATCAAAAGGTGGATCCATTCCAAGCTTTCTGAGGAATCTCCATACTGCTTTCTAGAGTGGCTGCACCAATTTGCTTCAGGAGCAATGTACAAGTGTGCCTTTTTCCCTATTGGAGAATATCATGCTAAGTGAAATAAGTCAATCCCAAAAAACCAAAGGCCAAATGTTTTCTCTGATAAGTGGATAATGATACATAATGGGGATGGGGGATGAAGGGTAAGAGAAGAATGGAGGAACTTTGGATTATGCAGAGGGAAATGAGAGGGAGGGGGGTGGGGATATGAAG
Organism: Sciurus carolinensis; assembly: GCF_902686445.1. Classification (NCBI taxonomy): domain Eukaryota; kingdom Metazoa; phylum Chordata; class Mammalia; order Rodentia; family Sciuridae; genus Sciurus; species Sciurus carolinensis. The sequence goes on along the minus strand of NC_062218.1, from coordinate 88,805,755 downwards.
GATAATGGAATGAGGAAGACATCATTACCCTATGTGCATGTGATTACACAAATGGTGTGAATCTACATCATGTACAACCAAAGAAATGAAAAGTTGTACCCCACTTGTATACAATAAATCAAAATGTAGTCTGTGAAAATAAAAAAAGTTAAAAAAAATTTAAAAATCTTGATACATGTTGAAAATATGAAGGAAGAAATGGAAATTCAAAATGCACCTTCATGAAGTCTTGACATTATACCCATTGCTAGTTGAATGTGTGAACATTTTTCCTTTATTTCAAAATGTATAATAAAGTGAGAGAATATATACTGAATTAAAGCTAAACAGAGAAAACAAAATAGGAATTATCCATCTGGTGATTCTTTAAAGCATTAAAAGTAATGAAATTAAAATGAACAAAACATATAGGTCTCTGATGTGATTTAAAAAGTGTAACCCCATGTATAATTTTGGCACAATTATTGTATATTGTAAAATTATTTATCACTAGTTGTATGGTTCAAAAGTAGAAAATCATGTGACTAAAAATTTTCCCTTTCTTGCTGTTTTAATCTCCACTTTGTGATAGGATGAAGAGGGAGAGCAAAATGTTAGTATCTTGAAATGTCCTGAGAAGATATACTTCTGTGCATAGCAAAAAATTATAAAATTTGCTTTTCTCATCTTTTTCATATTGAAAGTTACTATGTTCTTATTACAGTGAAACAAATGTTATAGAAAAAGATTCTTTAGCATAATGATGCAGATAGTTTTGATGAATTTAACAATGTATTTGCTGTTATAAAATTTCATATGAAACCACTCTTTGAAGACTAAGTATTCTAGCTGAGCATGGTAGTGTGTGTCTGTACTCCTAACTACTCAGGAAGCTGAGGCTGGAGAATTGCCTGAGCCCAGGAGTTCTAGGCCAGCTTGAGCAACTTAGCAAGTCTCTGTATCCCCTAAATAGGTAAAACTAAACTAAAATTAGGTGCCAAATTTCTATAAAATAAAAATAAATTATTATTTTGAAAAAAATTGTATTCAGAATAGAACATATGAGATATGAGATACACCCTCAACTAACTTTTAGTATATTTAGTATACTTATGTAAAACATAATTTTAAGTATATTAAATATTGCTAAATATAAGCATTATGTTGGACCATAGATCTGTAGAAGTAATTCATCCTGCATTAACTGAAACTTTATACCAATTGAACTTGGCAAGGTCATTTATTGTTAACAATGACAGTTATGTTTTATCACTTTTTTTATGTGGAATAAGATGAACTAAATTCCCCAAGGCAAGTTGAAGACTACTTTGACTTAGGAACATACAGTTTTATCTCACTTCATTTTTTTTTATTGTAAACAAATGGGATACATGTTGTTTCTCTGTTTGTACATGGAGTAAAGGCATACCATTTGTGTAATCATAAATTTACATAGGGTAATGTTGTTTGATTCATTCTGTTATTTTTTCCCTTCCCCCCACCCCACCCACCCCTCTTTTCCCTCTATACAGTCCTTCCTCCATTATTGCTCCCTTCCCTAACCCTAACTCTAACCCTAACACTAACCCCTCCCACCCCCCATTATGTGTCATCATCCACTTATCAGCGAGATCATTCAATGGAATATTACTCAGTCATAAAGAATGATAAAATTATGGCATTTGCAGGCAGATGGATGAAATTGGAGAATATCATGCTAAGTGAGATAAGCCAATCTCACTTCATTTTAAAATCTGCATGAAAAGTTCTTTGATTCTATTATCTTGTGTACTATTTAAGGCATTTGTTCCCATGATTAAATAAACTACTGTGTTTCCCTATGTCCAGGAAAGAGAACACAAAGTTTTTGCACATTGTTTATGTATTCTCTTCCAGGTTGTGGATTAAGCCATTGCTGTGCTTTGATAGTCATTGTTCCTACTCAGTGTTCTTTTTAAGCCCAGATTCCACTGCAGTCAAAAGTCTTCCAAATCATTACCTTTGACTTATGTTGAATAAAACTTTCAATCACTCATCACTATGAAGTTTACTGTCAAAATTGTAAAATACTTCATATGAAACATATAGCAAAATATAATTAATTCTAATTCATTGATATGCTAGTTTTTTCATTGTACCTTTACAGTATAGTGATACTGAAAGATTTGTTCAGATAAATATATATGATAAAGAATAATTAGCCCATTTCAAAATTGAACTTTCCTGCTCTCACAAGACTGATGAATTAGTTGGTGGATGTTAGGCACAGTAATGTGTATTTTAACGTACATCAACTATAATTCTGTTTGAGCGCCACAACCATAACTTCTAGCTAATATTATCTAAGGAAAATTAAGTCATTTTACCTGATGGCTTCAGCTATTAATGTTAATGTGTTTTTGAATTAATTTTCATAACAGGTAAAAATTGACAAATTAGTGCTATTTTCCTCCTAAGCATCTCCAAATTTGTATGGTGAGATATTTTGCATATTTAAAAATTTTTTTGAAAATAATTTGGAAAATCTAACGTGATATCCTAACAAATGAAATTATGGATGACCTTCATGTACTATTAATTATGTCTTTCCTGACATTCCTTAGAATATGTTTCTGAACATTTGATGAGTCAGGAGGGATCAAGGAATAGTACTGAATAATCAGATGATGGTCAGTAATTTCAGATAGTCAAAGAGATGACAACTAAACCTATTGTAAGATTGTTGCTGTAGACAAGTACTATGTTGGTTTATATTATTAGATTTTAGTAACTGTGTAGAGTTTGGAAACTTCATCTAAAATTATATATGTAATGGTATAGAAAAAATAATATTGGTCAGGTCTAGTTACACATTGGTGATACTGTCACCAATAAGAAGTGAAATAGTTTATTTATGAGCACATTGCCAATTCTGGGAGGGGAGACCTTCATTGCTGTGCTTGCACACATGTGCCTAACAGCCTGACTCTCTGACTCTGAGGCTCATCATGGCCAGAGGTTTGAAGGCCAAGGTTTCAGAAATCTGATTCTTAGTATTCTAAAGGTAGTAAAAAGAATAATGAGTTTTGACAATCATTTGACTTGGTGGTTTAGAAAGAGAAATATTCAGGGCTGGGGAGATAGCTCAGTTGGTAAAGTGCTTGCCTTGCAAGCACAGGGCCCTGGGTTCAATCCCCAGCACTGCAAAGAAATAAAAGAAAAAGAAAGAGAAATATTCTTTATATTATTCTGAATTGATTACTCATCAGTTTTTTCAGGGGATGACCAAGAAAATCGGTTGTGGGAAATTATCTGACTTTTCTTCTTGCAGCATCCTTTTTCTCTAAGAATGCCAGCATTATCATTCTTTTGTCTGTGTGTCTGAGTTTAATTTTCTTCACTATGAACTTGTGGATTTTTTCATAGGAGTTCCTCAAAATTTTCTGAAGTTACCGTAAATATGCTCGTCTCATTTTACTTTGTTTTGGTAGTTTTCTGTTCTGCACATAGGTTCAGTACATTTCTCACTATGGTCAAGCCTATTTTATAAGAAGTTTTAGCTACTGGGGATAAAACATGTTTTTCTTAATATTTCTATGTGGCAATGTTTTTAGGTTGTAAAAACCAATAAATTTTGTACATTAATTAGAAATTATATTATTGCTTTTTCAGTTAATTACTAATTGTTGGAGAAAATTAGATGATAAACACACCATATAGCTACTAGTTGCTATTCCATTTATCTTTTCCAACATTCTTTATTCTGTTTTCATTGTTATTGCATTGGGTAACAAAGACTTTCTTAAGCCTAACTGTGCATTAAAATCAGTAAGTGGTATCTTTAAAGCTTTTTATATTTAATGTTCACCTATTTACTATATAACTATCGCTTTTTTTTTTTTTTTTCTTTTTGTGGTGCTGGGGATTGAATCCAGGACCTTGTGCATGCAAGGTAGGCACTCTACCAACTGAGCTATATCCCAGCCCATATATAACTAATACTATCAAAACAAATTATAAAAAAAAAAAATCACAAAGTAGCTAAAGGAAGCACACAGGTTGGGCACAACATGACTGACCTTGTTCTTCTGCTCCAGATCTCAAAAGGTCAAAACTGAAGTGCTGACAGATCTTCATTTGTTTTTTTTTTTTTTTACTGGAAAATCTGGGAAACACCAACTTCCAAACCCATTTGGCTTGGCAGAATTTAGTGCCTGCAAATATGGAACTTAAGTTCCTGCTTCCTGATTGACCAGGAGCCAGAGCCCACCTTTGCCCTCTGGAGATCTGCCTCTGGTCTTTGCAGGTGTCTCTCTACATCTCAGCCAGCAACAGTGCATCAAAGCTTCTCCCACTTGAAATTTCTCAGGCTTCACCATCTGCTACATCACTTCTGGCTCCATCTGGAGAGAATTCTCTAAAGGACTTATGATTGATTTGCCAAACTACATAATCCAGGATAATCTCCCCACTTTAAGATCCATAACTTAATTATCCCAGAAATGTTCCTCTTGCCATGTTATTCAACATGTTCACAGGTTCCAGATATTTGGAAGGACATGTCTTTGAGAAAACATTGTTCTGTCTACCACATCCCAGAATCAAAATGATTTAAAATGCTAAGTTCCTAGCATTATTACACACTTGCATTTATTATTAGTGCTATTAAAGAGAGTCCAACTTAGAACAGTTTATTTTGTATTCTAGTTACTTTTTGTTTTATTTTTATTGATTTTGTGTTTGATGACATATATTATGCTATATTTTGATTTTTCTGCCCAGTATTTGAAGTGCAGAGAGTCCTTTTTGGTTTTTCTAATGTAGTCTTTCTCAAATGAACGTATCTTCCTCTCCAAATCAGACTTAGATAACTTAAGTTTCAATTTTGTTGACATTTGCCTAATTTTCCTCCAGTAATAACAACAGTCAGATACAATTCCCTTTTGTTTTTTCTTAAGTGAACAGAAAAAAAGTTTTAGTCTACTTCCCTCCTGCCCCCAGTTTTCTGTAAATAATATTTATTTAGCTCTTAGATTAGCAGACACCATGTTTGGCACTGGAGCAGCATATTTGAAAGAAGCAATCACCATATTTTAGGTGTTTTACCTAAATAAGGGGAATTTAAGGGTCATTTGCTTGTATTACTTTGGGGGATAGAACTACCTGCGCGTAGGTTAGATATGAACATGTAAAAGTCTAATTCCAGTGCCACCCTCTTACACAATTTGCTCAATCCTCTTGGGTTGTTACTTTGCTTTTATCTAAACCTAAACAAATTTTGAGAGGGAAGGAAATGATAAATTCATTAAATGCTTCTAGTGTCCATGGCTGAATTTATCTTTTGCAGATTAAATACAGCATCATAACAGATGAATATTTAATTAGAATAGTTATTTTCAGTTTACTTGTTGAAAAAATTGTGAGTTCACTGAAGTAAGTGGGTTTGATAAATACTAGGATTACTGTTAGTGGAAATTATTACAAAGGACTTTTTATTCAATTCTCCAATTTGAATTAAAAGCACCTTTGGAGACACAGTTAAGGTCCATCCTGGAATTGTAGTCCTCATTTATTCAATACAGTTTGTTTTACATTGGTCTACTCATTTATTCCAGTTGTTGTGCAACTCTAATGTGAGGAAGGATTATTTAGGAATGAGATTAAAATGCAGATTCTGAATCAGTTGGTCTTGGATCAAGATGACTTTTCTGCAGGGCTATCAAGCTCCACAGTGATGCTGATGTTGTTCCTCCAGGGAACACAGTTTGAAAAGCAAAGCCCTAAACACTTCCTTTAAGTAAGGGTCAGAAAATGTAAACTTCAATCCCAGTTATTGTCACTCAACTGATGACATAAAGGTAATCATGTGACCTCTCAGCAGTCTTTTCATTTATATATATTAAAATAACAGTATTGGATTACTATTCTGTGATCCCACATTTATATATACAGATTTTATTAAGAAACTAATGATAATTGAGGTAATGTCAGATATTCTTTTCAAATTCACACAAGTAATGGCAACTCCTATTTTCCCACTCTAGGTTTTCTGATGGTGAGTTTAAATTTTTCTTCATATTACCATGCCAGGAACAGAACCTGAACCCATTTTGACAGAGCATCCGAGCTGAAAATAAGAGAAATCATGCCGAGCCATTTTATATGATACCTGGAGAAATTTTGTAAATTGGACTGCTATTACTTTAACGGATTTTATATTTTTCATACTGTACCAATAGTTTTCACTCTATTTTATTCATTTTTGGTACCTTTTTCCCTCAGCCCTTTTCCAACTTTTAAACAACCCTTGACCAAGTGATAGCAGTCCCTTTAGGCAAAGCGATTCTTCACAGCAGTCTTGTAACGATGCCAGCTGTGATTTCATTTATATTGAATCACTATAATTCCTGAAACAATTTATAAAGTTGTTTTTTACAACCCTGATTTAAACTTATATTTCCATGAAGAAAAAGGTATATGGAGATCACATGCATCTGTAGTTTTCTATTTTTCAATTTTGCAACTCAAGTTGGGCCTGTAGATGTAAACTTATTGGCATGCCTTTGTTGACTAGCAGGGACATCTTTTCTAAAAGCAATGTGAATAAAAAATGTGAATATGCTTGCTTGCAGGTGTAATGCTCATCTCACTGCCTTCCTCGGCCTATGTGACAGTATTTGGGCAGGATAAACAGGTGCACATAGGCATAGGACCAAATCTACTCCAAAACACAAGTGACCAGTGTACTTTTGCAGATTTAGGCCAACTGGTAGCTTTTTATTGACTACAGATGGTTACTGACTACACAATAAAATGCTTCTGGTTGACTGATCACATTCTTAAATAACCCTAAAAGGTTTCCTTTTTCCTGATGGCTGAGAGTGCCAACTTGTACTCACAGGGCAGGGTAAATTTCAGACAAAGTGATAGTCTTATAACCCAGATGTATGTGCCCTTGGAGCCAACAAAAAGCTCAGGCCTCATTTTTGATGTTGAACTGATTTTCATATTTTAAGAAACTAAAGGAATGAGTCAATTTCAATCCCACTCATCTTTACTTCAGGTCTTCCCAAGTTTGTAAGAGTACACTCCTAGAGCCCATTTGAAAGCATTAAAGGTGATCTACAAAGTACATGTGTCAATCATGTCATCTTTGGTGACTTTCTTACAAAAGTCCTGACTGAGAAGGTGAATCACAAAAGATGGTAGATGTGTTCTATGTGTCAGTTAGATCTATATTATTATGCTACTTGAGTGGGGGGATACACAAATGTACACATACACTACACACCCTTTAATATGTAAGGTTTGGTCTTCAGTGTTTTGTCATCTTAATGAGAATTTACATGAATAAACACACAACAGGGAAGAATTGATGGGAACTATAAGAACCATATGAACAAAACTACTAAAAATTCTAAAATTATGTGGGCAACACTCATCATCATATGAGAATGTTGATAAACAGAAACAGAAGTTCTGTCATCTGTCTCAGTCAGGTATAACTCCTGGAAGCAAATCTGGCACATTCTGCAACAAGTTAGTAATGTAACATGCTTACAGCACTTGAGAATATACAATCTGGTTTCCAGGCCATATTGCCAATCTGTGATCTAATGTGAGCTTGGTGGATTCACTGTATGATGAAGAGCTTGGATTCAATGACTTCTAAACTCACTTGCAAATTCTAAAATTCCGTAATAATTTGAAAACATATGAGGAAAATTGGAAGCATTTTTACTAGTCCCTGCTCCCCTTCAAATCTCCACTTTTGATGTCCTTTCTCTTTGTAGCATTTTAGCAATCACTGAGATGTATTTACTGGGTGTTCTTCCAAATCATTAGCATGGAAGCTCCATAAGAACAGACCTTTGTTTAATTCATTGTTGTATATTGAGATATTGTCTGACATGTACATAATAAATATTCAGTTAATGGATGATTGAGTCAGTAAACATGATTCAATGAAATGAATAAAAATATGTATAAGAAAAAACAAAGAGCAATCATTTTGTTTTATCCTGAAACACTTTTGCAAATTTAAAAAATTTGCTCTTTCATCTAGTTAAAAAGAATGACTATGTCAGAGTCAAAGGGTCAAATAAGAGCATCCTGTGTGCATCAGACAGGATTATCTGTCCTATTGAGTGCCAGAATTTCTCTTCCTGATATGCTGCCAAAGAAGTTGATAGGGAGCTAACTGAAAATTCATAACCTAATAAATCCTGCTTTTCAAAATGATACAGTGGGAGGAATAATTTTTCTCAGCTTTTGGGAAGTAGATTGCATGGTTATAGTAATAAATATCTTTTAAATGATAGAATGATAATTTTACAAGATAAAATGTTTAATAGTGGAAAAAATTTAATGAAAAAACTAGAAATACTGTAAGACATCAAACTATCAATTTTTAAAGATGAAAAACAGTCTTATAACCCAACTTTTTTTTACAGAAAAAATTCTACATTAAGGAATAGTGTTTAGAAATAATTAAAGACCTTGAAGTAGAACTAGATATTTATGGAATAAATGTCAAAAAGTGTAAAAATAAGAAGCTGATAGAAAGAGATTAATGTTAAATCATTAAATGTAAAGGAATAAATTTAACATATTGAATTACAAATTGAATATAATGCTGAATGAAGTAGTACATGCCTATAATCTCAGCAGATGGGAGGTTGAGGCAAGAGGGTTGCAAGTTCAAGACCAGTCTGGGCGACTTAGAGAGACCCTATATCAAGATAAAAATTATTAAAAAAAATAATAATAAAAGCTAGGGCTAGGAGGATAACTTAGTGGAAAATAAACCTGAAGTTAAATCCTCAGTACCATACACACATACAAAAAAAAAAAAAACCTTGTAAATATAAAACAAACAAAAATATCTGAAGCAAACTTTTAAAAAATTAGTGTATTTTATATATCTTCTAGAAAGAAAAAATCAAAATAAGAATAAAAAAAACACTGAATATTGTTGAACAATTTTTGCTAGAGCCCTTTCAGTATGTATCATAACATATTTTGGCCAAATATGTAAAGACATTTTAAATTGATATTAATTTGTTATCACACATATTGATATTATGTTAATAAAATTAGCTAGTGAAATTCTCAAATTTTTGCTTAACCAGACAACAATTAAATTCATATGTAAAAACTCCTAACCACAAGCAAGCTCAGAAATATAATGACAGATATTATTGCCTTCAAAGATACAACTTCCTAAAATAAAAATTTGTTTATGTAATATAGTACATAATAATGAGTGAAACTGAGGCAATTAAACATATGGTATGCCTGAGTCAGAGCAGAATTGTGTTAAATATACAGAAGCAGAGGCATAAAACAATATACTTATTTAAAGAAAATCTATATCACAATGATTGTAATATAATGCATAGGCAATTGATTTCCTAGTATTTACTTCTGAGAAATTAAAATATGGAACAAATTATCTACTATATGAAATAGTTTTAACTTAACTTTTATCTACTGTATCAATTATCCTTAAATAGTTTAGTTGCTGCTTTTCTAAATATCATGTATCTAACTGTATTGGTTGCATTTATATTACTGTTGGTGTGGGAAGGAACTTCTCACATGGCCCACAATGCTCAGCACTTAGCAAGCAGGCCCTTGTGGGAATCTGTAGCACATAAATGTGCATGGGAACTGTGACATTCTTGTAACCTATACAACACTACAAAGGAGATTGGATGTTAACACTGTCATTTTTCGGAAGGCAGATGACTATTGTGAGGAGGCCCACATATCAGTGAAATAAAGCTTCAGCCAACAGCAACAGGAACTGAGGCTCTGAATCTAACAACTCTGGGGAAACTGAAACTCACCAGCACCAACACAAACATGGAAGGGGAACCTCCCCCAGTTGGGCTGTCTGTGCTCAGGACTGAAAGTCAGTCACAGAAATTGTGAAAACAGAAATGTATGGTACATTAAACTGATAAATTTGTGATAATTTGTTGTACCACAACATATAAGAAATACACATACAGTATTAATAACACAATTATTTACTTTGAGATTTGAATAATAAACTAATTCATCAAAAGTTAAAAGAAGATAGCATTAAAATGCTAGAATGACACAATTTTTTCTGGTTATTTTCTTTCTTTTTATTGAATTCAAGTTTATTGAAGTATAAATTAAATATAATTAAATTTGCTCTTTTTCCAGTTTACAGATTTGGTGAATTTTGACAAGTGTGTACAGTTGTATGTATACAATGCAATTGAGATATAGAACATTTTCATTGCCTCCAATTTCTCTTGTGTAGTTACTATTTTCTCCCTTACTGAAGTTACTTGTGATACCTGATTTCCTATGGTTTCATTTTATCTTGTTTTAGGATACACTGTACATCAAATCTTACTGGATATGCCCTTTTGTTTCTGACTTGTTTAGATTTTGTAAACGTTTTTTGAGAGTCATTTTTTTTTTTTTTTTTTTTTTTTTTTTTACTTTTAAGTAGTTTATTTTTATTGCTGAGTAATACTGTTCTGTACAAATACCAAAATTTCTTTGTAGACATCTGGGACTTTCTCAGATTTGCTAAGTGACTGAAGTTGCTGTGAACCTTCATGTACACATGTAAATTGTTGACATATATTTTCTTTTATCTTGTGAAAAGACTTAAAGAGGGAGGTTGTTGATTCATATAGTAATGACATGCCTAACTTTATAAGAAATTGTCAGCTGAACCTCCAAGCGAGTGCCTTATGTGAACTAACACTTGGATTTTAGCTTTGCAAAGGACTCAGCTAAGTCACTTCCAGACTCCTGCCCCACAGAAACTGTAAGATAATTATTGTGTCATGTTGTTCTGAGCTGCAACATTTATGGTTGTTGGATGTGCCACATAAAAGTGGAATACAGCAGTCCATAGCTGACTGGTCTTTATTGTTACTGTTGCTATCATTTTCCTCAGTACAGCACAGTCTGCAAATTCTCCCAATGGTGTACTGTTCTTTTCCAGGTATTCTTTTTGTTTCTAATGTACCATAACTTTCACCCAATCTACATATGTGTGCCAATAGGAAGGCCTCTGAGACGCTGGATCTCTAAGTTGTGGTTGTACCAATATTTCTATCCCCACTGTGATAGGTAAAAGCCACCATATGTCTTGCATCTATAGCCAACCGTTGACTGGAAATTCTGTCCATGGTAGGAGACTAGGCTTTTATTCACGAAGACCCTAAGATATATTCCAACCACTTCTACAGACAAGAAGCACTGGATTTGTGCTTCACCAGAAGCAGTGGGTCTGAGAAGGTTCTTAGGATTGAAAGGAAGCTTTCTACTCATCCTGGGGACAGGTGGATTTTGTTTCTACTCACTTCAGCAGATCTGGGTAGGATGAGAAATTTTGCTACCCCTATTGAAGGAGTTCAAGACTTGTGCTTTTAAGAGAGAAAAACTTGGGGCCATGGACAGTATTTTGTACCAGTGCTTTAATAGCTGCTATTAAAGCACTTTTTTGTCAGTTCCTGTCATCAATGGAGGTTCTTTTCAGTTTTTTTTTTAACTGTTCCCTATATTCATTATTATCATTTATCACAGACCTGTGAAGGTGATTTTTTGGGGGGTTACTGAACTCATCTGGTTCTAGATAGAGCCCCTAGTTACTCTACTCTGAGACCTTTATGGATATTCACTCTTTAGGAACTCATTAACATTTTTTCCTGTCCTAACTTCATTCTCTTCAATGGAAATCTTTTTTTCCCCTATACTCCAATAAGGAGGAACAAATGTGAATTCTTTATTGACATCTCATAGAATCTTTATTTCTTAGTTCCATTCTGACCTCTGCTCTAAGACAAGTTAAAGAAAACATTATTTTGAAGAACTTCTGACTATTTAACATAGGACATATTTTATTGTTAACATAGGACTCAGGTTATCTTTCAGCTTTTTACATCCTAGTAAAATAACATCTGCTTTATTTCTAATTCTATATCTGTACACTATAATCACAATAAATAAAGGAACCAAAGAACTAAATAAATAGTGCAATGTAATAAAAACTTAGCTTAACTGGTAATGTAGAATTTTCCTAAACATGATCATTCACTTCTTAATAGTGTTTGTAAATTCTTTTCATAAAATTCCTTTCAAAATGTCAACTTTTACTATTATGAAAATTGTAAATGATGACATTTGGCTTTCTAAAACCATTTATATACAATAGCTCTCCATCTCTCTCTCACTCTCACACATGTGCATGTGCAAAACCATACACATTTCTATAAAATAATGAAGTTCCTTTCATTTGTGGAAACTCCTAGTTCTGTATGAGCCATAAAGATTTTTTACTAAGTAGAGGGACTGTTTTAAGCACACTGAAACAAATATATATGCTATTTATTCATAAAAACAACAAGGCATGTAAAACAGTGTTTGCAATACTATCTGGACTTCTGGAATTTTTTTTTTTCTCTTTTTTTTTCCCCTTCAGGCAGAACTACATGTGTTTTTATGCATGTATGAGTTTTTCTCTTCAAAAATTGGAACATGTTTTTGTTGACTATTTATCTAAGTCAAAATTGTATTTTTGTGTATGCATGTATGAAAGACTGGATGCTCCCAGAGAAAAATTGGGCTCAAAATGATTATTACTAATATCTGTGACCAAATATAATATTATGCCTGATCAATAAACAGAGATTTCCAAATTCACATAATCATTTACCTGTATAGGAAAAACAGTATATCACTTTTTCATAAAATAATTCTGAATGAGAAGAATAAATTTTAAAATGGGTCAAATGTTTGAATAACTGTGAAGAGAATAAATACAGAAACATTTTATAGACACTACCCTCTACAAGTGGAGGGAGACATTTTTTTCCTCAGTTCAGTCAACTGCATAGATCTCAAAGTACAGAAAAATCAAATTCATGCAAAATGCAACTCTGTTTTTTTGCATTGACAAAGTGAGCTTGAATCACCTTTTCTGAGATCACAGTTTGTGGTTTCTGCGGATATAGGTGAAGCCAAACCACTAAAATAGACCTCTGGAACTTTCAAGTTTATCAGAAGGAAGCAGAGTACATTTACAGTAAAATACACAAAAGAGTGAACAGGAAAGTGGTGGTGGTGTAAAATGTGAAGAATTCACAGTCATAGCATTGTTCTGGCTTCCATTAATTCCTTCAGTGTACATATCATCAGCTTTTTCCTCTTGTTCACATTAGGTATAAGAATTTGAAAGACACATGTAAGCATCTGTTCATATGGAAAATATTTTTAAAGCTTATTTAGACATCAGTGGTGCTTGAGCTGTGTCATTGAAAGTGGAAATGTGCTTCTAATATGCTATCTGAGAAATTGTGAATTAAAAACCTGATTATAAACTGAATTTAACTCTTTAAATTAAATAATTTATTTCACTAACATTTCAGTTTCTATATTTTTGTTTTTTGTTTCTTGTTTTTCTTTCTTTCCTTTCAACAAGAGGAATTATGTGACTCAAGAAATGAATTAACAGGACTCATTAAAGTAGGTTTAAAACTGCATAAAAACACATTTTAGAACCAAAAATATTTAGCCAGTTATATTTTTTAAATAAGAAGCAACAATTACGACAGAAGAGCAACAATAATAATAGGTAATATTTACTGTTCAAGGCTTGTGTGAAATAATTTATTTAGTAACTTCGAGATTTGTTTTTATGGATGAGAAATCTAAAGCAAGAGAAGTTACATAAATTTCCAAGGGATCTATGGGTAGTAATCACAGGAATTGAAATCAGTTGAATTTGAGACCAAGCAGTCTTGTCCTAGAGCTAATATCCTTCATCTTTATAAAATTTGTACAAGGATACAATTCATTTCTCCAGTATGACACAAAAGGCCTATTATTTTCCACTAGAAAATAATTTTTAAGTAGAAAAGTATACTGCCTAGCAACTTCTACAACCTATACTTCAAGCTTTACAACAATCAACTGCTTTGAAATGTTGGTGTTATAGTTCTCTACATATCTACATTCACCCAGATTTAACCCCCAACTTAATCAATGTACAGTCTTATTTTCTCAATAAGGGGTATCACTTTGTAATTGTTCTCAATAAGGGAAATTACTTTGAGGATGTAAAATCATTACAGTTTTGTCAATTTTTTTTTTCTTTTTTTTTTTTTTGCGGTGCTGGGGTTCGAACCCAGGGCCTTGTGCTTGCAAGGCAAGCACTCTACTGACTGAGCTATCTCCCCAGCCCCATTACAGTTTTAATAAAACTTATGATTCAGACTGACAGATTATTTTGAAGCATGCCATTTCCTTTAGTAGCAAAACTCACTGAAATTGAAGATGCTGAAGATGAAACTATCAAATATTGACCAGTTCTTTTCTCTAGGGCCCTCATAATGCTCCTGCTATAGTCCAGTGTTGAATAGTCTCATTCTGCTTAGATGATTGAGCGTTAAAATGTTAAACCAGGCTATTGGCAATTTAAAATTATACACAAATTCCCTCTGTGAATATTTACAACTTCAACCTCCACTTTTAATTTACTCTACTGAGCAATTCTCCCATTAAATGTGCAATATTTGCTAGACCACTGTAATAAAAGCTTCAAACATTTTGCCTCCAAATACCATATGTGTTTCAAATAAATTTTGGTATTAATTCGTCACTCATGTGTTATAAAATATTTTAGACAGGTAATTAGAAATTTTAAAATTCCCTGTGAATCTCCAATAATATAAACAAAGTAAAAGTAAGGAGGAAAGACATCTAAGTGATTTTACAGTTGTGGGAAGGTAATGTTATACACACCACTCACATAGGCACACATATGGTAATGCAGTTTGCGTGGACAAAAATGCATATTATTTGATAAATTAATTTAAGAAAATGTAGCATGTGACAAAAAATTACAGACCTATATCATGGTAACAACAATACTGCCATGTCTGATAAAGTTAATTTCCAGATGGAAAATTACAATGTAATTACAAAATTACAACCCAAGTCATGTTCCTTTCTCTCAATTTTAGCCACTGATACATAAGAAGTAATGCTCCTTCTTAAACTTAACTAGTTTTAAGTATTTTATATATTTTATTCTCCTTTCCAGGGATTTTTATTGAATAATATACTAGTGGCAAATTTACAAGAGCTGAGTTACCCACTTACGGAAAATAAACAAAGATACAGGATTGAGATGATGAAAAAAATTAAATGTCATCACTTTCTGGAATTTTGCCACTTCCAAAACTGTATATTCCAACACAGTTTTATTTTTATTATTATATACCATATTTATGAAAATATATTCTCTTTCAAAGGCACTTTTCTTGTATTTATATTAATATATGTATAAAATCCCAACATACCCAGTATTTATTGCCTAAGATAATAAGCTAAAGGAGCTCAAATATTCTTCTAGATAATTCAAGAATACAGGCTTATTGCTTTGAAGTTTCACACGAGTCTGAAAGTATTATATCACACTATAGCCATCATATTTACTATCAGTGGAAAATAGATTTGGGAGTTATTCCCAAGTGTTCTGACCTCCTCAATCAAACATTTATTATATCAATAGTGCAATCACCACCATAGGGTAGGAGTTCAGGACATCAAGTATAAGCTTTATGATATCAATTTTTGCCATTTCCTAGTAATGTTTGCTAAAAGAATCTTTTTTCTGCCCTTTATTGATTTCACTACATCTACTACCACTGAAATCCTGCTAGCAAGGAATACATATAAAAGAAAACTTTAATATATCAATATAGACAAGTTTCTCTTTTCCTGATAAATCAAGTGTGAGGTCTTCAGGTATTTTAAAAAATTAAACATCACTGAATTAAATCAAATAGTTAGGGAAGCAAAGGGACATAGAAAGAAAAGCCCATTATTTAAAAGAAAAAGAAAAGTTATCTATGTCTTAAAAATCAGTGATGCAGTATAATTCTGGGATATGAAGAAAAGTATGTTTCATGCATGTTATACTGTGCCTTATGCATAAAGTATTTAGGATTTATAACATTATTAGGATTTATAACATTCCCCATAATACACTGTATGCCAAAGTTCATATAAAATTTTGAGAAGTCACCAGACTTACATAACAAGTTACATATAACTTCACAGTTTGAAATATATATATATATATATATATATATACACACATATATATGGATAGAAATGTATACTTTTAATTCACTATAATTAGAGAAGTTCTGATGTATACCTATATTTTTATTATTGCCTCTAATAATTGGCTATCAACTTCACTTTCCATTACACACTAGTTGATACTGTAGTGCATCATCAAATAAAAGAAACTGGTTTTGATATTCATATAGGGTGCAGGGTGGTGCTACATTTTTTGGGTAACCCACAAAAACTTTTTTCTTCGTTTTGTTAATCTCAATACTTCATAAATTAACTCACTTTACTTTCTAGGGCGACAGACATTTCCTGAATATTAAAGATATAAAGGAGTTAACAAACCCCTTTATATCTTCACAGTCCTGAATTAGCCACTCTGCATTTGCTCCCAACCAACGTTGCCATAGTCCTTTCAAGACAAAACAACATATATACATACCTCATTATCTCCATAGCTTTCAATTGTGTATAAGATTCATGGAATATATATACTGAGGAGTGGGATAGCTAGATTGTATGGTGGTTCTATTCCTAGATTTTTGAAGAATCTCCACACTGCTTTCCAAAGGGGCTGCACCAATTTACAGTCCCCCAAACAGTGTTGTTTTTAATGACAATCTTCCCTGACACATTTTCAATGTCAGGCATGGCAAAACCAAAGCTAAATTAACCTAACGATACAGAATCTGAACCATGCCAGAGTGTGTTCAGAAAGGTTGGAGGAGATAATGCAATCAATCATGTATTACTAATTTTTGCCTTTGAAATTATACTGCTAGCTTTACCACACAAACGATGTATATGTTCCTATACAACATTTACTTCTATTTTGTTCAGCAACGTTTCAAATTTCTGTACTCTCTTAAGCAATTTCTATTTATACCCTGTTCCTCAAGGCTAGGTATGAGAACAAATAACTTTAAATGAATTAAAATGGTTGTCTCTGGCTTTCTAAAAAAAAAATACTACTGCTGTTAAACTAATAATAGAATTTATAAAATATATATGAGCTAAATATATGAAAGATAAATTAAGTCTTGGGAAAATATAGATACACAGCATTGGGTTTAATAGTCAAAACTTGGCACACAAACTTATTTAGTACAAGGGGAGTATAAAATTATGTATATCAAATGGACAAAAATTTGTAATTGCTTTATTTTGCTGAGTATTCCAATGGAGAGAAAGATTTCACAGTTTATATTACCAGAAGAAAACTGAATGTGGTGATGCACACCTGATATTGAAGCTTTTGGGAAGTATGAGGAAGGAGAGTCGCAAGTTGATTCTAGAGTGGGTAATTTAGTGAGAACTTGTGTCAAAATCAAATAAAAAATCTAGGATATATAGATCAGTGGTAGAGTGTTTGCACCACATGTGTGAGGATAGGGTTCAATAGACAAAGGGGCCAAAAATATGCAATGGAGAAAAGAGAGCCTCTTCAACAAATGGTGCTGGGAAAATTGGAAATCCATATGCAACAGAATGAAACTAAACCCATATCTCTCACCATGCACAAAACTCAACTCAAAATGGATTAAGGACCTCGGAATCAGACCAGAGACCCTGCAGATTATAGAAGAAAAAGTAGGTCCAGATCTTCAACATGTCGGCTTAGGACCAGACTTCCTCAACAGGACTCCCATAGCACAAGAAATAAAAGCAAGAATTAATAACTGGGATAGATTCAAACTAAAAAGCTTTCTCTCAGCAAAGGAAACTATCAGCAATGCAAAGAAAGAGCCTACAGAGTGGGAGAAAATCTTTGCCAATCATACTTCAGATAGAGCGCTAATTTCCAGAATCTATAAAGAACTCAAAAAACTCTACACCAAGAATGCAAATAATCCAATCGACAAATGGGTTAAGGAAATGAATAGACACTTCACAGAAGAAGATCTACAAGCAATCAACAAACATATGGAAAAATGTTCAACATCTCTAGTAATAAGAGAAATGCAAATCAAAACCACCTTAAGATTCCATCTCACCCAAATTAGAATGGTGATTATCAAGAATACAAGCAACAACAGGTGTTGGCGAGGATGTGGGGAGAAAGATACACTCGTACATTGCTGGTGGGGCTGCAAATTAGTGCAGCCACTCTGGAAAGCAGTGTGGAGACTCCTTAGAAAACTTGGAATGGAACCACCATTTAACCCAGCTATCCCACTCCTTGGCCTATACCCAAAGGACTTAAAATCAGCATACTACAGAGATACAGCCACATCAATGTTCATAGCTGCTCAGTTCACAATAGCCAGATTGTGGAACCAACCTAGATGTCCTTCAATTGATGAATGGATAAAGAAAATGTGGTATATATATACAATGGAATATTACTCAGCCATAAAGAATGATAAAATTATGGCATTTGCAGGCAAATGGATGAAACTGGAGAATATCATGCTAAGTGAGATAAGCCAATCTCAAAAAAACCAATGGACAAATGATATCGCTAATAAGTGGATGATGACACATAATGGGGAGTGGAAGGGGTTAGTGTTAGGGTCAGAGTTAGGGTTAGGGAGGGGGGCAAGAATGGAGGAAGGAAGGACTGTATAGAGGGAAAAGAGGGGTGGGAGGGGTGGGGGGAAGGGAAAAAATAACAGCATGAATCAAACAACGTTACCCTATGTAAATTTATGATTACACAAATGGTATGCCTTTACGCCATGTACAAACAGAAAATTAACATGTATCCTATTTGTTTACAATAAAAAAAAAGAAAAAAAAATACCAAATATCTTCTAACCCAGGCAACATTTATATTCTTTTAGATGCCATATGATTACAGTGCAGATCTTATCCCCCAGTTCTGCCAGGACGTGACTCTTGACAGTTAGGAAATGATGAAAAGTCCGAGTCCTGGAGAGCAATAAGCTGAGCCTCACCCTTTTCTTCTGGCATCACCAATTCTTTTCCCATCCACTCTTCTTCTATTCTTGGATTTGGGACAGTATAAAATTTATGTGTTCTAGCTATCTTCAAGTTGCAACGTTTAGTTTGTTACTTTTTTTAAGGTTCATGGTACTTTATTAGGCAACCCTAGCAAACTAATACAGAGAGTAATAATGTCTACATTAAAAGAGTTTTTTGCTTTTTTCAGTTTGTTCTAATTAGTTATACATGACAATAGAATGCATTTTGACATAATACATAAATGGAGTATAACATCTCATTCTTCTGGTTGTACATGATGTAGAGTTACAGTGGTCATGTAATCATATATGCACATAGGGTAATAAGGTCTGATTCATTCTACAATCCTACATACCCTCACACCCCCTTCCCTCCTTTCATCCTCTCTGTCTTATCCAAATACCTCTATTCTTCCTCAGCCCCTTCCCCACTTTCATGAATTAGCATCCATATATCAGAGAAAACATTCCACCTTTGGTTTTTTTTAGGAACTGGCGTATTTCACTTAGCATGATATACTCCAACTCCACCCATTTACTGGCAAATGTCATAACTTTATTCTTCTTTAAGGTTGAGTAATATTCCATTGTGTATGTACACCACAGTTTTTTTTAATCCATTTATCTTGTTGAAGGTCACCTAGGTTGGTTCCATAGTTTAGCTATTGTGAATTGATCTTCTACAAGCATTGATGTGGCTGCATCTCTATAATATGATACTTTCTGTCCTTTGGGTATAAACCTAGGAGTAGGATAACTGGGTCAAACGGTGTTTCTATTCCAAATTTCTGAGGGATTCCATACAGCTTTCCAGAGTGGTTGCACTAGTCTGAAGCCCCACCACATCCTTGCAACATTTATCGTTGCTGGGATTCTTGATGATTGTCATTCTCACTGGAGTGAGATGAAACCTTAGAGTAGTTTTGACTTGCATTTCTCTAATTGATGTTGAACATTTTTTTTATATATTTGTTATCAATTGTATATCTTCTGTTAGGTGTCTCTTCAATTCCATAACCCATTTATTGATTGGATTTTTTTGGTGTTTTTTACGTTTTTTGAGCTCTTTATATATCCTGGAGATTAATGCTCTATCTGAGGTGCATGTGGCAAAGATTTTCTCCTACTCTGTAGACTCTCTTCAAGTTACTATTTCCTTTGTTGTGAGGAAGCTTTTTAGTTTGATTCCATCCCATTTATTTATTCTTGATTTAACTTCTTGTGCTTTGGGAGTCTTGTTAAGGAAGTCAATTCCTGAGCTGACATGGTGAAGGTTTGGGCATACTTTTTCTTCTATTAGGCACAGAGTCTCTATTCTAGTGTCTAAGTCCTTGATTCACATTGAGTTGAGTTTTGTCCATTTTGCTACAAATGGATTTCTAGTATTCCCATCAATATTTGTTTTGGCACCTTTGTTCAGTATGAGATAACCATATTTATGTGGATTTGTCTCTGTCTTCTACTCTGTACCATTGTCTATGTGTCTGTTTTGGTGCCAATACCATGCTGTTTTTGTTACTATGACTCTGTAGTATAATTTAAGGTCTGGTATTGTGATGCCTCCTGCTTTACTTTTCTTGCTAAGGGTTGCTTTAGGTATTCTGTCTCTTATTTTTCCAAATGAATTTCATGATTACTTTTTCTAGTTCTATGAAGAACATCATTGAGATTTTCATAGAAATTGCATTAAATCTGTATAATGCTTTTATAGTGCAGCCATTTTGACAATGTTAATTCTGCCTATCCAAGAGCATAGGAGATCCTTTCCATCTTCTAAAGTTTTCTGTTTCCTTCATTAGTGTTCTGTAGTTTTTATGGTAGAGGCCATTCACCTCTTCTGTTAATTTGATTCTCAAATATATATTTTGAGAATATATATATATATTTGAGAAAAAATATATAATATATATAATATATATATTGATATTTATATATTATATATATATATATATATAATATATATATATATTCTCAAATATATATATATATTTTAAGGCTGTTTTGAATGGGGTATTCTTCCTGGTTTTTCTTTCAGTGGATTCATCACTTATGTATAGGAATACATTTAATTTATAGGTGTTAATTTAGTTTATTACTTTTGAACATTCTTCACTATTGGTTAAGAGAGTGCACTAATTCAAGGCAAAATAATATCTTGGTAAAGTTTTAAATTTTTTTAATTTTTACTTTTCCAGATAAGCATTTATAGAAGTACAAGTGATAATTTGATAATTTCTCAGTATTGTCTTTTAAATTATGTCTCCTCTCATTGGAGAGCTTGAGAAATGAAAAATAAATTAATACTTTATTAGTAAATGGCCCAATGCCTGTAATCAAATGGATATAGTAGAATGGGCATCAAGGGTTCAATGCTTCAAATGTTATAAAAATCCAGTCCTTCCCCATTATATATTATATATAGAATGCAAAACATTATATTTAGAGAAATGTGAAGGAACATCAATATATGGCACAAAGTTCTCATTATCAAGAATACATATATTCTTTGAAGCTTGATATACAGGTAATGTAAGAATTCAGTGCTCCTTATAAACCTGGAAAGCAGTTGATATTATTTGTTGCAACATTGCTTATATTATCTAATTATATCTGGAGTTTCTCTTTATAGAGAGTACTTTTAACATCTTTTTCATATTTTCTACTTTTTAAAATTGTTATACAATGTTATATGAGTTATGGTCTTCAGTCTATAATTCTATGCATTTTAAAATCTATTTTCTGTTAAGATTTAATTATTTTTTTTAGTTTAGAAAGTATATTGGATTATTTTGGAAGATTTCTTTATATTTTCTAATTAATGAATATTGCCTACAGGTATCTATGAAATGATGTATTTTTTCATATTTTTAAATTATTTTTCATGCTTCTTCATCTCCTTTACATTTTCTGATAGACATAGTTTCTGAAAGTGCTAATTCTCCTGTGCATAGAAATTGATTCTCCCTCATAATAGTTTATTTCCTTTTGAGTTGACAGATTTTTTTAACTTTTTTTGTGGGCGGTGTCATTTTTCTTTCCTTCTTCTTTTGATTCCTTTCTTGTAGAAATATTCATATACCTTGGATTTAGAGATATTATTTCAACCAATATGGAGCTCTGGTCTCATGATTCTAAGGTAGTTCTGAGTTTGGACATGTTGTCAGTTATTTTTTTCATTTCTTTGGGAGTGATTACTCCCAAGTGGAAATTCAATCCACCCACCTTTCATATCCAGGAGTTGGTACAGACTAGAATTTTCTACTTCTCATGGTTAACTCTCCCATAGCTTCAAACATGATCTGGTGAGTTCAGGTTTTCATCTCTAAGAAAGACTTTGTTCTGGTTATCTGTTTTTCCTGGGCCTAATACTTTATCTTTTCTTCCAGGTAGCACTTAAAATTCTGATCTTCTAATCATATCATCAGAGCCCATAAGAGGTTCATGTCTACATATAATCTTGATTTTTTTTTTCCTTTATGGTTTCTGTAACTAATGGGCTTCTTTTTTACTTTAAAATGCTATTTTATTTGTTTTCATGCTACACATTGTATCAAATGGAATTTTTTTTTTATTATTCTAAAATTAGCTAGTAGGACTTAACTCTGGGAACAAATCAGCAATAATTATTTTAGATGTTATTCTGAAGCTATTGTGTAGACTGATGTTTCATTCACTGACTAAATATCTGCTAATGCACCACACACAATATCCTTTGGATTATTATTTGAATTTTGGGAAAAGAGCACCATTGAAAAAGGATGGTATAGGTATGGGACTGTCATACAGCAACCAACATTGCACTTCTTTAGAATACTAAGGATGAGGAAATCTCTCCATGGTCAAGTGGACCCTGTAAGAAAACCTACTTTGAAAACTTATGATCTACCACTGAGGAGGCTGGCTGCTGAGCAAAGAAGCTGCGGTATTGACAATAGTGGAACTGAACTGGACAGGCAGGATTATGTTTCACATCAGGAAATGCTGTAAAGTCTGTGCAGGGTCTTTAGCCTGCAGGGCCCCCTGAAGTATTTACACATGACATCCATCTAATAAATAGCTTTCTGTTTCCTGTCTCTCAGAAAGAACAGCCCGTCTTAACCAAAGGAGAAACACTAGCAAACAGGGGTCATCTGCAGTGGATAAGTACATATGTAAAAGCCACTTACCTCTCAAATATATTCCTCCTGCCCACATGAACATGGCACAGTGGAAACAGATAAGAGAAGAGGAAGCATCACAGTCTCTGGAGGAAGCTGTCTCTCCTTAACTCACTCCCACTGAAGCCTGGCCCTCGTGCCCAGGAGGGAGAAAAGCTAATATTAACTGGACAAGGAATATGATTCTAAACTTGACTAGGCCTCTTACATGCTTGAGCATGAACAAAAGAAATAGAAGCTGTCCACAATGTAGTTAAGGGAACAGAGAAGGAGACTCAGTGAAGCATAATAGAAGGCTGTGATGGCAGAAAAAAATTAAAATCAATTCATTTTGATGAATTGTGCAATAAAACAGTTACATATGCTTTTGTGCTGGGAGTGAAGCCTGTCTTTGTCAGCTCAGTCCTCCTTACTGATGACATGTCATTTATTTTACAAATGAAATCATCTTTAGTGTGGTGAGAAAAGCATTTTGCAGAACTTCCTAGTCAAAATGTTGATTTATGTTAAGAAGAATGTTTCTGAAACTCATTGGAAGTTAAAAAAATATTGAATTTTTAAATGTATCATAAAGCATTCATTACTGGGAATATGTGTATGTTCTCAAACTATAGGAGCCACCTACAGAGACACAGAGTCTCCTGCCCATTGGACCAGAAGACCCACATTTTTATATAGAGCTGTTCCTTATCTACCTTCTCTTTTCTTTAGTAGACTGATATTTAACCAATTTGTTACTCCAATTGGGTCATACCAGTATTCTGCTTGGATTATAGTGATAAAGCCCTATTTTATTT
Source organism: Sciurus carolinensis (assembly GCF_902686445.1). NCBI lineage: Eukaryota > Metazoa > Chordata > Mammalia > Rodentia > Sciuridae > Sciurus > Sciurus carolinensis. The sequence continues at coordinate 88,781,782 of NC_062218.1, read as the reverse complement.
CTTTATATTTATAGCATTTTCCTGATGCAGTCTCATGAATCTATTTTATTTGCTTGTTTTTAATGAAGAACGTAACATTAGGGATTTTTAAAGGTGACAATAAATTATGGTAATTGATAAATTGATTGTAAAAGTAGTTTACTAAAATTAAAGTCATATTCTAGGGATTAAAAACATGATTTATATCTTAATTCTCCTATGACCAGCATGTTGTAGAGGAACCTCAGTTCAAATCTTAGTCCCGTATTTACTTGTTTGGTAACTGTAGATAAAAAAAAAAATCATACTATAAAATCATTCCCTGATTTTTTACTGAAGAGGTAAATGTGTATGCGTGTGTGTGCGTATGAGAGAGAGAGAGACAGACAGACAGACAGAGGGAGGGGAGAAGGCAAGAGGTATGAGTGTGTGCATGTGGGGGGGCGTGTGTGTTCATATGCATAAATACATAACTAAACAGTGTTTTCTTTACAATGCAAGACATGTGGTAGTCATACAATAAAGAATAGATTATTTTCTATCAATTCCTATTCTCTTTGCATCAAAAACAAAGAAATCCAAATGAGCAGCATGCAAAATAGGAACACTCTTAGAAAAAAAGTGATCTGTTTTAAAACTACATATCCTCTAATAAACAAAATAAACATACAGCAGCAAAACAACAATCTGAGTTTTCTTGGCATAACTGATAATGAAATCCTCCCCCAACCCTAGTTCATGTAAGAGAAGGTCTAGCCACTGGCACTGACAACCACCAAGGAAAAGATTTAAGGCACATATGAAGATAGGACTTTTCAATATCTTAACCTTGGTGTTTCCATATTGGACCATAAGAGTTCTTCCTTGAATTTTATAGGTCATTATGATATTTCTTAACACACCCAACCAATGTGTATTAATTGCTTACCGAGCAACAGTATTTTAACTTACTGAACTGTCTCAACTATAGATCCTGAACATTCAGTTTACTCTTGCATTTGTTACTTCTCTTCAATAGTTTTTCACCTGAAGTGTATATTTTAAACTGATTCTACAACTATGCCCTAGTAATGTTGCCTTAAACTTCATTATTCTAGATCATGGTGGGACCCTATGGATAGTCACCCTATTAACATGGAATATGAATGTTTTTATTCCAAAAAGATATAAATTCAAATTTCCCTAATTGACTTCACCAGTATTTTCATTTTAATTTTGAAGTTTAATAAATTGTTTGCCCTCACAAAAATCTTTGTCAATTTGAGCAATGTATATACATGTATGTAAATGTTTTTTCTTATTTTAAAAGTAAATTATGATTAATACAACCTACTTCACAGATGAATTAAGCTTTTATAAACCCAAACCAAAAATCCCTACTTTTCCCTCAGACTATTTTTCGTCATCTATTTCTCTCCATGACACAAACACACTCTTCAAAAATCTTTACTTCAGCACTTAAATGGAATGACCATGTTCATAATTTAGCAAGAGGATACTGAAAAGATTTTGCAAATGAAAAAAGTTACTCTCTTGATGCTGAGTCATCAGAAGGCAAAGAGCATCAAGTCTAATTAAGATACTAAGGGAACAGAGATGATTTTAAAGTGATAATATTCCAATAGAGAGAGAAATTATCTATTTGTGATCGAATTTTCCCAAAGGATATCACATTTTGTCAATGTGGATCCCAAGGCTATGAAATTAGGGTATATTCGCTTTTATGAAATTGAGAATTTGGAATGTGTACCCTGGATTCTGTATTCCTGATTGTCAAGTAGGCTTCATGTCCTGATTTATGACTCATCTGATTTGAAAGAACATACACATCCATGCATATCATAAGGTATATGGGGCAGTTTTGTTAGTTTTTTTTATTTATAGATAGGCAGTAAGTGACAAGAGAAGCCTAGCGTTCATTGCACATGAGTTTCCCAAGGCTTAGGAAAGCTGCCTAGAGTGGGTGGGGTTCTGACTGAGAGTGTCTCATCTATACAAGAGCTGAGGGATGCCAAATGGCAGTGCATTCATCAACTTTGTATTACTGTAGCAAAAACCCTAAGTTAATTAACTTTTGAGTAGACAACATTTGTTTTGACTTACAGTTTTAGAGGATCTAGTCCATGAAAGATTGGCCTCATTGCTTTGTGACTATGGTGAGGCAGCATAGTAAGGGGGAAGTGTGTAATGGAACAAAATGCCCACCTGGAAAACAAGAGGAGAAAGGATGGTCAGGGGATCGTAATTCCCTTCAGGTGCACATCCTCAGAGACCGAAGGACCTCCTCTTAAGGCCTCACCTACCACAGGTTCCACTTCCTCCAAACTTTGCTTCCCTGGGGACCAAATGTTTAACTCAGGGTCTTTGTGGGGTACAAATCACAGCACCGGCTTACACATAATCACAGGCTACATACCTCGGATGTTATGTTACTCATAAGGTTACAGCATGGAAAGGCATCCTATTTTCAGAGGAGTAACAAAGGACCTAGGGCTGTTTCAGTGTCCCTGATGGGAGAATGTTGCATTCCAGTACATTCTACAATAACTCTTGATAGCTGAGTTTGTCCAAAGCCACCACTGGATCTGTTCAAGTTCACTCATCCATTTCTAGTTTGATTACAGCATTCTTCCCCTCAATCATTTAATTCACACTCAAAGATGAAATTTCCATAGGACTTCAATTTACGTCTTTAGAAATGTACTATTAAAATATAAACACGACTGGTCAAGTGGAAATTAAATTTATCAACAGTATCTTAATCATGAGCACACTATAAATATAGTTTTCATTATAGGCAAAACTGCAATACTATGTTCTTAAATTTTTGAATAAAGAGTTATGAGATAGTCACATATTGCTAGTATAAAAAACATTGAGCTGAGAAACTAGAAAAATGTTGGGTTTATGGTTACCCAGGTGCAGCAGTCTTGGGTACCAATAAAATTTTCTTGCTTTTGGAGTCTCTCTCATGACATCTCTACTGAATTATCTGATGGCAAGAAGCTTATAGTTATGTTTTCTTATTTCCTCATCTTTCCTTGCCTCTGTGTCTCTGTCTTTCCCTAAATTTTCCTCTGTCTCCTCACAGACATGGATAGACACACAAATACATACACGCACAAACCATAGAGAGACAATGGTATAGATAAATCTCAATGACTAGAACAGTGTTGTAGGGCTATGAAGAATAACAACATTGATATCTCAAACCTGAAGGGAATCAGATTAAGGCAGCGATTATTTGCCCTTAGGATGAAGAAGTCAATTTGGTATGACCTTTTGTAAAAAGCAGAGAGTGTGCAGGATCCCTTTAGTGACTGGAAGAATCACTTTGAACATATTTGTCTATTTCTCATTTCCGGCCATTGGATGTTCTCTGTCTCCAGAAGCCATAGTGCAACAGAACCCAAAGGCATAGGTCATATTGTAAATCTCAAGGTAAAACAATAGGGGAAAATGAATCTATCCAATAAGCACAAAACATTTCACATGAATAAATGAACATTTTTAATAGTTACTTCACAATATTCACACAATTTACTTAACAAATTCTACGTTAAAATCAGAAGAGATGTATCTGGTGCAGTGGCATATGCCTGTAATCCCAGTGACTGGGGAAGCTGAGGCAAGAGAACAATAGCAAGCTCAAGGTCAGCATCAGCAACTTCATGAGGCCATGTCCCAAAGTAAAAAATAAATGAATAAAATGGGCTGGTAACGTAGCTCAGTGGTAGAGCATCCCTGAGTTCAGTCCCCAGTACTGAGAAAAATAAAATAAAACAGGAAGAGGTTTACAGTTTATTTTAGTTATACAAGGTACTTGTTCAATGAACAAATATGCATTACTGGGCAAGAATATACAGAAAGTGTATTCAGTGATGAACTGATAAACTTTACATCTTAAAGGAAAACAATTCCATATAAAACAATAGCCTTGGCTTTACATTTCAAATGAATCAGGTGTTGGAAATGGTAGAGTACCTAAATTTGCTCCTTGATCATTCCACCTGGACTGCTTTAACAGTGTGTTAAATGCAAGTTATTATAGTATTGAAATAAACTTTATTCTTAAACACAAAATAGTCAGTACCCATCAGGTTTTGTCCTCTAAATGAATTAGTCATAAACAAAAGTTTATGAGAAAAACGCAACCAAAAAATTTACTTTAAACTGCATTACTTCTTTTGTGTTATATATAAGCTCCAAGACTGATGATTTATTTCAACTTTAGACTAACTGTATACTTCTCTAGTACCAAGAAAAACAAGTTTCTAGGTTATGATTAGTGTACTATAGCTACATCATTGTGAATATTAAAATCTGAATGAAGTTATACTATATAGATTTTCTGTGCAAATTTTTGCAAACTTCTTTAAATCTAAAATTGTTTAATAAAGGAAACTAAAAAAATTACCAACACTAACTTAATACTGAAATCCCTATGCTATATTTAAGTTAAAAATACTACTTGCAAAAATATAAATCTTCTGATTATAAAACATGTACTTTAAGAATGGGAGGGGTAGATGGGGGATGGTGGAACAAGCTTTTAATCCCAGGGGCTCCAGAGACTGAGGCACTAGGATCACAAGTTCAAAATCATCTTCTGCAGAAACAAGGCATTAAGCAACTCAGTGAGACCCTGTCTCTAAATAAAATACAAAATAATGTTGGGGATGTGGTTCAGTGGTCCAGAACTTCTGAGTTCAATTCCTGATACCCCTGCCCCCCACCAAAAAAAAAGAGTGGGAGGACAGAAAAGGAGCAGTTATGAGTTCATTAATAAAAATACCTTCTTTCAGAGATATATACACTAAAAGTTGTATAAAGACAAGAAAAAATATTGAAGTTATAATTTAAAATTTTCAAAAACATTGCTGCATATTTGGCATGGGGCTTTGGGGTTTGAATTTCTATTCTTTTGAGAAGAGAAATATGTTGTGTCAGATTCTGAGATGGAATTTTTCTTGCATGAAACAAAAACAAGAACTATATTAGACACCCTTATTTTGGGAAACAATTTTAATAATAATGCCCATGAAATATAAGCAAGTTAAAATATCAATTTGGTTCCCAGTAAATTAAAAATCTGCCATCAGAATAATCTTTTTTAATAGCAGATTGAATATGCAAATTATATATTTATACCCACTCTATGTATTTTTTCAGGCAAAGCAATCTTTCAGTTCATGTTTTTGTTTTTAACTCAGGTAAATGAATCACTTAGAGAGCAAAAGTGGAAAAGACATGAAATTCCTCTGTTATTTATCTATTTGTTTAACCTGGAGTATGCAGTTTAGCATTTAAGAGAATCTGTCATTCTTTTAAGATTAAAATGAGTTTAAATTTTATTAGAAAGTTATCAAGGGACTCAGAAAATACATTTGAGTTACTCATAAACTAGAAAGAAAAATATCAGTATTAATTTTGCTACTTAAACTTCTATAATTTATAAAAATAATATTCATAAACTTTACATCAAGTAACATGATGCACAATGGAAAAACAGATGATACATCAGAAACTTCTTGGCAAATCTCTTGTTGATGATAATCTGCTGAAACTCAGGCACCTAGTGACCACTGTCAAAAGTAATTCCTTCTTAGTCTCTCTCCCCCACCAAATCTAATATAAATAACTGTTATTGGTGAAATCTAACATGGTACACTATTGTGAAAAATTCTAGGGAAATCATTCCCTGGGGTCGAGTTGCTACAAAATGAAAAGCACACAGAGGGTTAACAATACCCCACAGTTTCCAGCAGATGATAAGCAAAGTTACGTGAATTTTATGCAATAGGAAAAGTCTAATAGGTCCCTATCAAGCAGGCCATAAATATTGTAGCAAAGCAAATACAGAAGCAATGGAGAACATTCCCATGAACACTGATGAGTCCCAATGGAGCTCTGCAAGGTAGCTGTTGAACAATGTGGCTAAATATGTCTTATTTTTTGTTTTTCTCCAGCAGCAGAGAAACATAAAAATCCATAGAAATATGTCAAAAAGAAACAACAACAACAACAACAAAAGTCAGAAGGGGACTGGATTTAAAATGCAATTGCTTTAAGAAAGGTTATTTGTGTTTTAATGAACATTGGGCTTCTGCATTGTAGAAGATTTCCATAATACTGAAACTGTGTGATGAATATATGATATATAGATAATTATCTTGTAAAGTATATGACAGTTTTTTAAAAAAATAAACTTTCTTAGAGTAATTTTAACCTACTAATCTTTTTAAGGGTACTTAATCCTCTTGCTAAGAATACATTAAAATGTTTATTCTTACATATTGAATATATCTCATTTTATTCCAAAAATTAATTATCAAAAATATGGATAGTGTGCATGGGCCAAACCCTTGTTAAAATTTTAAATACATTCTTACTTAATCCATAATCATCAATGTTCACTTTCCTGATTTATGCATAACAGAAAATATTAATTAAATACCATCTTGTTATACTCTGTTTTATGTGAATACTCTATAGTACTAAGAATGACAGTACTACTAATAATATTTATTGAATATTTATTAAGTCAGGTAATCTGCTTAGTATTTAATATGCATTATTTAACTTAATTTTCACAGCAATGCTATTAAGATAGGCACTATCTTTATCCTCATTTTGCAAATTAAGAAATTTGTGCAGCTAATTCAATTCAGATGGAACTGGGTTTTAAACTAAAGTAGCCTGAAACTCAAACTCACACTTTTAACCACTAATCGTTAATCATGTAAACTGCTACTTCACTGGGCACGGTGGCCCACACCTGTAATCCCAGCTGCTGGAGAGGCTGAGGCAGGAAGATCCCAAGTTCAAATCCAGTCACAGCAACTTAGCAAGACCCTAAGCAATTCAGTGAGACCCTGTCTCAAAATAAAGTACAAAAAGGTTGGGGATGTCTGTCAGTGATTAAGTGCTCCTGGATTCAATACCCAGTACAAAGGAAGGAGGGAAGGGAAGGGAAGGGAAGGGAGGAAGAAAAAAGGAAGGAAGAGAAGGGAAGGGAGAAAAATAAGTTGTTCTCAATTATATCTTAATAGTTTTATAATATGGTATTTTTATAGGATAATATAAGGAGTCTGATTAAATACCAAGCCTTTGAAGAAACATAATTTATTTACATTTCTTCTTCAGGAATTCCAAAGCCATGAAAGAACTGAGTTGCAACTGCTCATAGAAATCATCATGATGAGCTTATCTCCTTCAGCACCCAGGACAGGGGCATATACTGAATTCCTCCAAATGAGAAAATTCCAATTACTTCTCCAGTGGAGAAAATTTCAAGAACGCTGCAGAAGTGCCCTGCTCTCCATGGGATCAAAGAGAAAGAGAAAGGATTCTTGGAATCCCAAATGAGTTATGAGGCATATTCCAACCATTCTGACACAGGATCCTGTGCTTTGATGCCCATCTTTCAAGATATGAATCTATTTCAAATAAATATTCCTCATATTTTGATCCTTAGACGTTATGGAATGAAAGTAAAGAAAACTCAGTATTTGAACTGCCCAATAGATGAGGTAAAACAAAGGCGAAGATGCCGCACATGTATTTCAAGAAGAGAAAAGCATTTGGGAAGCCATCGCCTATTGGCATGAGAGATATTTCAAGAGAAGAGACTGGTTCTGATTCTTAATTGTACATCAAAATTCATTGATTGCTGATTACCATGAAGACCCAAATCATCAAACTCTGGAGAAAAAACTGATGTTATGAAGAGATTCTGTGAGTATAAACTAAATTTTATAGTCATGTTTTCTTTTCCTTGCTTCTATTATATTTTGGTCATGTTGCCAATTAACATAAAAATAAGAAAGAGTTATTTCCTCCTAATTACAAAATAGATGCTTTAGCAGGAACATGCCAAATATATGTTTTAGAATGCTTTTAACAAGTATAAAATAACCATATGATTCTTTATTTTATTGTTTTTCATCTTTTCTTGTTCACACATTTAACAATTTTAAAGAGCTGCCTTTTTATAGTTTCCCTAATCTAAATTTCCACACATTAATGGAAATACTAAAACAAAATATAATGATAAAAATGGTTCTTAAATAATGCCCAAGAGAGCTCCTAAGAACGGCTTTATCTATTCTTCGCAGACACTGCCTTAACATATCATAAGATGTGAACTCTATTTAGCTGACACTTTGGTAGTGTAAGTGTTTTTTACAACTAATCAGCACCTGAATAATCAAAGGTGTGTACCATCAGTCAGCTTTAATGAAGCATTAAAATACTTTAATGGAACTCAGGGTAATTAGAAAGTCTCTTATGCAGTTCATCTACTAACAAGAACATTTTCAGGATTAATAATAATGAAGTAAATTTTCTAACAAAGAATAGACCCTTACTTTACCTCAGCAATCCCATTTGTAAAGCTAGAATTGTTTTATGTGTTTCAAGGAGGTTTGGGGTATAATCAATGATTAAACTGTTTTGAAGCATTAATAGCTCCTTAGTTGAAATTATAAAAGTCTGTAGTTCTTCCTTAGGGATCGGTTATAATTGAGAAAAGAAAAAAAAATAGCTACAATTTTCCAAAGATTCAAAATTATGTTTGAGAGAAGCTGGTGCCTCAGAACAACTCTTTTATCTTAAACATTAGTATTTATCTAATAATGCTTGTAAGGCTACTAGAACATGAAAAGTTACTATATATTAATAGATAGGTTGTATATTATATGTTAATCAAATAATGATGATATGACTGATTCTCATAATCGCTTTCATTACTATTTGAAAATCATACTAAGTAGGAATTTTTAAAATAATCTCAGGAGCTCCAGATTCGTTGGCAGTGTCTCAACAATTAAGACTCTACTGACTATTCTGTCTCTATTCCCCACTTATAGAACCTTTATTGTATTTTGGATGACAATACATTCATTAAAAATTTAAATTTCCAAGCCTGATTTGTGGGTAATGAAAAGACATGAAGTCCTCTGCGAGAACCACACCCTTTTGCCTTCTATCCTTCCTCTTACCTGAGATTTAGAGCCTGTATTCTAGCAGCTAGTTTCCCAATTGAGTCTACCCTGGGAGGAATTTCTTCACCATATGTCTTGATGGGTAGAGAAATCATAGTTTCTTTGTCTCTAAATGATCTGATTTTTTTTTCTTAAGTTCTTCCCATCCTGAATAGTTGACACACTGTTTTTCTAACTATAAAAGTTCCCACTTTTTCAAATTGAAACTGCTTCCTTTCAATTTAAATTTTCTATCAATTCATTTCTCAACTTCCAGTCAGCTTGGTTTAATCTCCTGTGGAGGGCTTAGTATATCAGCTCTTCTGCCCTTCCCATTGTGTTTTTTTTTTCTTTTTTATTCAATAAGGTGGTGCCTGAAGATGGAGAAGAACCATAGGCTTTTTGTGTCTTTAGGAAGAAGTAAAAAAGGAAACCTAACTGCCCCAAACTCCTTTACATTTTAGTTCATCTCTGCTGCTGTGTCCATTCAGGTGTGATTGGTCTCATCACTGGACCCTGTGTTCTGGTCAGTTCATCTGGTCTTGATAACCTGCCTGCAGCATTTCATTTGTTTTTCTGTTAGCATGCAGTTTCATCAGCATGCTCAGTATGTCAATGTTCCTAAACTGGAGCATGTGAGAAATTCACAGTATCCTGAATAAGACCTTGGGAGTCAGGAGTAGGGCCAAAACCTTTCCTTTCTACCTTTTTCCCACCATCAGTGCCAGACTATTACTTCCACATGGAGTCAAACTTCCATTTCAAATTCCCCTAAACTTGTGAGTTTCCCATATTAGATTCAAAGAAGAAAGCCATGAATTAACGTACTCATTTTCTCTACTTCTGATGGTTTTTCAGGAACAGCAGAAACTGAATTAAATTAGTATCTCTTGGATATCATATGTACTACATTTAAAACTCCATGCCTCATGACCTAGATCACAGAAAATTTGCTTTTTCTTTCCACCCAGGAATTAGAAAAGTTCAATATTTGTTTTCTTAGCCATTCTTGCTATTAGGAGCAAACATACAACAAAGCATGGAAGTAGAAATCTGCTTAAACCATTTACTTCTAAAACAGACAAAAGTTATTGGTGTCATCTCTGAATTCCCTCAGCACATTGTCATGATTTTGACATAGAAAAACATAATGACCATCATGAGGAGCAGACAGTAATTCATGGGTATATAAGCTCCACACAACATTTGAATCTGAGTATATAGGAAGAACACATGGCAACCACAAACTGTTTAGTATTTGGGAAAAATGTACTTGTATTTATGCTATTAATTTAGTATTTTAGTGCTTGTACTCAATAGCAATTCTGACACATTTCCCTTTCTATCTTTGTAAAATAATCCTTCCTCATCTCTCCTGTCTTTAAAATAGAGAAGTTTAATTCCTTGGAGAGCAGTTGAAATAAAGTAGGTCCCCAGCTTATATTTATCATAACATATTTATGTTTTGATAAAGTTTATTAAATGTCTTAATGAAAACTGTCATTCACTATAGGGTTTCTCCTAAGCAAGAGGATTACTGTAAATTAACTTCTTATTAATTGAAACTGAAATTTTTTTATATTTAAGAATATAAATTTCTACCATTTTAAGACTTCTTTTCCTAAATAAAATTTTTATTGACATTATTATTATTTATTTTTGTTACAGTTGTGTTTTACCAGGCCTTGGAACTCCAACTGTGGATTGGTGGGCAGTGAACAACTTCACACAGGTACAGACACCAGTGCTAGGATACAGAATGGCTTATAGCCATGCAGCACTTGATCTTATAGATCAAGAATAGCAACCTGATCTCTCAGTAGTATTTTATTAAAGCAAATGCTATGGGTAATAACTCATATATAATGCAAATGATAGATTAATGATATGTCTGCCTTATTTATATTTGAATTATTTTACTTCAAAAAGTATTCTTCATCCAAATAAAGATAACTACCACTGTCAACAACTATATCAAACTTAAGCTATTATTATTATTTGCCTACAACTGATAGCCCTGATTATTTACCTCCCATCTGTTTAACCATAAGCAGCAGTAGGGCAAAAGGACCAAATCTTCATAAGCTAGATGTCTGGAAGGGTGATAAAATGGCATGTGGAAGGGATGAGAAGACAGCAGGTTTGGGAGCATGTTTAATCTTGGGTAATTTCATTTGATCTGTGTATTGCATTACCATGTTCAATGCCAAATTTAATGAATGAATGACTTCATCCCTGGTATACAAACACTGCTTCATGGAATACTGCCAAACTGCCCGGCTACATTAAAATAACTTGGGAGTTTTACTTTAATTAATTAATTTTATATATTTATTTCTTATTCTACTCCCAGACAGTCTGATTAAACAGATCTTCAATGGGATTTTAGAATCAATCTCTCTCTCTCTCTCTCTCTCTCTCTCTCTCTCTCTCTCTCTCTCATGCTACCTTCTCTTTTTCTCTCTGTTCTGCAAGTGGATGTTACATTAATCTGTAGATGTGGTGTACCTGAGTTGCATACCTGAATGCTATTTTAATATAATTTCTAAAATAGGATTTAGTCTCTAAAAACTGACCCATATTGTCCTTGTAAATTGATCTATTGTTGTGTTTAAGCAAATAGATAAACTGGTATGGTATTTGAACAAAATTTAAGTCTGTGTATATATATATATATATATATATATATGTATTATCAACCCATGGAAGGTACAGATGATAAAGAGGAAAATTCTTGCAACATATAGTAACTGTCCTGCAACACTTTAAGAATATAATACATCTTAGGTTAATGATCATTTCTAGTACATCATTAATTTACTAAACAAAAGTTTCTTAAGATTTATTATGGCCAGATCATTGTAAACATTCTGCACATAGACTGTTAGAAATTCCTCCCCTATAAGGATGAGAGTGTGATGCATAGTCCAGCCCTTGTGTTCTTGGGACTCATTATTCAAACAATGTACCTTGGAGATACTCTGAAGTGCAAATCCAGCTCCCAGTTCTATAAGTGTCAGATTTATTTGGCCTTTAAAGACTGTAGCCCAACTGTGACCCTCCACATTACATCAAAACTACTCAGTATGCAAGAAAGGGTTGCTCTCAATGAAGATCACTTTTGAAGTTTTGCAGTAACTAGCACCTTGATACAGATTTGTTCAATGCTTTTGCCTACCTTTTTTTTAGGTATAATGCTCAGTTCTGCAAAGAAAATGAAAGTAAACAGATATATTTTCTAAGTACATCATTTACATTTTTTTAGTGAAGATAGACAAAAATTAAACATATTCATTTATACTTTGAGAGTTAAAATAAATATTATGAAATATTAAAAAAATAACAGAAAGGGTTTAGGCTTTTATTAAATGATGCCTTTTCTAGGGTGATATATAAGCTGGTGTCTGGCATGAAGTCATACGACACTTTGAATAAAGAAGAAATTTTCCCATTACATAGTATCCAAAGATACACATAAAATCTTCTGTCACCGGACACTTTTACTTCATCAGCAATTTCAAGCCATGCTTCCAGTCTGGAGGTCCTTTTGAAGTGTTTAAGGTGTGCTTCTACTCCACAAATACCCAACAATCACAAACCAATGAGCAGAACCTACTATGCTCTTCTCTCTTTATCATATTGGTAATTGCATCTCATGTTAATTGTTTTATACTTCATTTTGTTTATTGTGAAAGTACCCCTTAATATCCTTAATTTTAATAATAAAGGCCTACCTCTCTCCAGAGTCCAGCACAGTCAGAGAGAGAATGTAAAAGGTGGAAGCAGACAGAGGAGTCTTGTGCTTTGAATATAAATAAGGAACCCTATCTAGTGAATGTAGGAGGCTTCCATGAGCTAGAAAAGGCATGGAAGTAGATTCTCCCTTAAAGCCTCTAAAAAGGGAAGCACTATTAGTTTAACTAATCTTGATTTTAGCAAGTGAAATGGTTTTGGACTTCTAACATCCAGAATGGAAAGATGATAAATTTGTGGGTTTTTTGTTTTTTGTTTTTGGCATCCTAATTAATTGCACTTTTATAGCAATAATAGGAAACTACTACAGAAGTTTAACTAGAATGTATTATTTCAGTATAATAGTCTTAATGCATATAACTTTGTCACAAAAATGAAACATGAATATTTTATGCTGTATACAATTTTTGTTTTTATGATCACCATTACATCAAAACAACAGTAGTTGTCAGATTCACTACTAGAAAAAATCCAGTGCCAAATTTTATTTAATAAATTAATGGAAAAGAATATTACTCTATATCATTAACCTTTTAATATATATATGATAACTATTTAATATAATGTTTGATAACTACATCCATGAAAGGGAGTTCCTTTGGAACTTTAGCAATTTTTATTTATTTGGAAATATGAACTTTGGAAAGGTCCACAGGCTTAATCAGACTGCTGAAGATACCTATATTGCATAAAGTTCTCAATCTCCATTAGAAAATTTCTTAAGTTATTATAAAGACTTTGGCTTCTACTCTGAAGGAAGAAAGACCATGAGAGAAGTGTAACATGGTTTCCATAACTAAAAATGATCCTTTTAGCCACCTTGTTGAACAAGTGTATTTAGAGGCCAATAAAAAGACAAAAGAAGATGATATTCACTAATATGGCAATGGTGTGTGTAGTAAGAAATAGTACTATTCTAATGATATTTTGAAGCATGAATCACTAAGATTTCCCAATAAAATGGATGTAGCATTATGACCATAGTACGAATTTATTTAATGGTTCTAAAAAGTGTTTAGTTGATGATATAGATGACATCTTCCTGATGAAGGGCAAATTGTGGAAAGGAATTCTTGAGTACATAAGAAAATGAGATGTAGTGCATAGTTGGAAACTTAGTTTCCACATCAGCACAGATAATTCACTTCTATATCTAGAAATTATGTTGAAATAATTTATTTTGCAGTTCCTCTTCCTCAAAATTTTAACTTCAAGTTTCTAAACTGAATTACTGTATTCCCAAATTGCAAAGTACAAACAAGTATATTCCTCAGTATTAACATGGAAAAAACAAAAGCAAAAGTTTGCAAAGAATGTTATATAACTATAAAGTACTGCATATATTATAGTTTAAAATTCTTTAATTGAAGAAAATTATATAATTTTTGTGCCTTGTTTAAGCAAAATATTGTGCTGTATGCTAGCAGCAAGGGGGCTTAAACATGGGAGATTACAGAAAGGCTGCATTTCCAGTAGTTCCATGGATAGAAATAAAGCATCAAGAGTACTACTTCTCAGCAAGTTGGGTGGAAAAGAGAATTCACTAAAATTCAACATTGAACAGTGTCTTAGAGATCCAGAAATTTGAGGGCATGGAACAAAGAAAGAAAACAATAGAGTCAAGCTGGTTGCCATAGTGGCAGTAGCAGCCAGGAGAGTGCTGGTTCACTACAAAGGAGAGGGCTAATAGAGAGAGAGAATTACAGTGGACATTTTTGGCACAGAAAAACCTGTAGATCAGAAAAACAGCCTGAAATTAGTTAATCTGGAGACTGCTTAATGTTTATTTCTAAGCTGGTTAGGTGGATGCCATCTTGAAGATGTCACATTGCAGTTTGCTGCTGCAGGAACCAGGAAGATCATAGCCAACATTGCCACACTGTCCTTAACATTCCTAACATATGCCTAACATGTGGCCTAGACTACAGTTAGAAGAATTTGAGTGAAATTGTCACAAAGAAGATTGTATTCTGGAACATCTAGTCAGAAATATGAAGGGGATATAACTCACTTTCCCTTTGAGGCTGGAAGTTCACAAGACCAGCTGAAGAGGTTTGGGAATCTGACCAGGCAGTTATGGATACATTCAGTGACTAACTCTGGAGTGTTGTATTAATAGGTGGAAGAATTTGTGAAGAATTGTCTCCCCCATCCCACAAGTAGAATTCTTGGGAAACTCCTGAGATCCAGACTATCAGCAGAGAATAACCTCTGTCTAGTCCTAAGAGTGTGTTGATCTAATTTCTTCAGAGAAGATACCACCCCACAAAGCATCCAAGACCTTATTAGACCTTAGATAGAGCCAACAAAAATGCCCTCATAAAACTCTTCAGCAGCCCCACCCTGGGAGTGCATTGATATGGCCTATGCAATCTGAAAGTAATTCCCACTTCATCCTGCCTTATACTAATGAGAAGGGAAGCTGAGAAATATCTGAAACAGCCTCAGTTCTAGGCCATTCCAGCCGATAGCTTTGTGAGCAACACAAAAGGAGGAAGGGGTTAACATTGCTCTTTCTCTTGCTCTCAGTAAATAGCTCCAGAAGAAATGCAAAGAAGAGTTGGGCATAAGTAGTGACCATACAGTCTATTCTAATGTTTTGACTTTGTCAGGGGAGTTGATGTTTTCATTTTTCATTAAGAATCATCTCTCTGGGACCCAGCCTGGAGCCCACTCCCATGGATCCAGGCTACCACCTGCACTCATAAATACAGTGGGGGTGTACACCCACATGGAAATGCTGTGCCCACCATCCCTGCATGGAAACCTGTGGTTCCACATCTACCAAAGTGTGGCAACCTCCATCTTGAGACACCTCCACCACCATCTTTGATTATCTCTGCTACCACCATCGCCATTTTTACTTGGGGCTTCCATCTTGGGACACTTGCTGGAGACTAGAAATTCAATATTAAGGTACCTACAGGTTAGATGCTGCTGCTGCCATGATTGCTTCCATCCAGGACAACATCCAGGACCTGAAAAAACATCACTAGGCTTGGCTACATCTGAGGTATCCCTGCTAGGTATCACTGCAGCCACTATCTTGCTGTAGAGGAAGGAGAGAGGCTTGCAAGGGGTCAGAAGTTGGGAGAAGGGTGTGAGGGCATTTTGATCACAGCTTGTCCAGGCAACCAGCCCAGCACACACCAGGATCCCAGATACAATTCAGGCAGCACTTGTTGGGACCCAACATCAGCCAGGTCAACAACTCCTGCCCCAATGTGGCACCCACTAATCACCTGGTCCCACCAGTTTGGCTATCAATGGACCCTCTGGCTCCTCAATCCCCAGTTTCCCCAGAGGCACCAACATGGCCCAGTGCTTGCAGTTATGTGACTGTCCTATAGCTCTCAATGCCAGGTCCTAATTTGCCAAATATGGAGTAGTTTTCCATGACAGGCACAGAGGCTCCAGTGCTCAGCCCTTAGGACCTCCAGGTAGAGGGGTTCCTGATTGGGAAGTTGAAAGGGGGAGATAGAAGGGATACAATTTAGATACTAAATTAGAGGCCAATAATTGTGGGGTCCACAAGTGAGGGACGAAGTTAAGTCCAGGCTCCTGTATCACACAAGTGGACCTCAAAGGAGATTCCTGGTGTGCAGTCTTCCAGTGGGACTGGCAATTGCTATAACCTGTCTCCAGGAGTCCTGCCTCCAAGTCTAATTCTCCCACCTTAGTAACTATCATCATACTGAGGGTGAAATTACCAGCAAACTCCAGACAACCCCACCTATCAGAAGAGAAGGGAAGCAGAGGAGAAATTGAACTTCAACAGAAACTATTGTTCAATTTTTCTTCAAGACTCTTTTTTCCCCCTTATTTTTTCAGTTTTTTGTTTTGTTTTGTTTTGTTTTGTTTTGTTTTGTTTCCCACTCTCACATCCCCAACATCTTTGAAATCATGTACTTTTTATGCTAGGCTACTGAGTACTGGGAAGTTTGAATAGTATATTAGTTTTGTTGTAGATTCTCTCATTTTAAAAATTGTTTTTATTTTTTTTTTAGTTGCTCTATTAACCTCTTATTTATGTTTCCTTGGAGATATTTTCTCTCTTTTCTCTTGCTAACAACCAACTTCTTTTGATTCCTCTTTCACTCTTTCTATGATCTAGCACCTCTATATTCTTACCTTTTACCTCATTAACATCACATCCTATGCCCCTCACCTGTTCTTTTTGTCAACGATTAGAAATTGTAGACCTTATTGCAAAACTATTCTTTTAAAAAAAGTTTTAGTAGTAGATGGACACAATATCTTTATTTTATTTATTTTTATGTGATGCTGAAGATTGAATCCAGTACCTCACATATGCTAGTCAAGTGCTCTACCACTGAGCCATAATCACAGACCCTGCAAACCTATTCTTTATGTTGTAGATAATAACCAAATACATCATCTCTGTTTATTGCAACAAAATTGTTAACACATTAATAGGGACTGTTTGGTTTAAGTAAAGCTGTATATTGTTTGCAATAGGTACTGTTAATATTGATCTCCCCTTAAAGGTTTGGTATTGGAAACTTGAAGGAACAGTGTAAATCTATAGTGTGGAAAAAGTAATACCTTGGATTTTGCATTGCTAGCGGGGAAGACACATGAACAACATGAAAATCAACAGAAGAAAGTGCCCCAAACAAATGAAGATACTATATTAATAAAATCCATTGACCACAGAGTAGAAAAAATGTGAGAAAAGAAGTTCAGGTTGTATGTAATTAAAATGATCTGTGATGTAAAGGATGATATAAGAGAGCAAATGCAGGCAACAAAAGATAACTTTAATAAAGAGCTAAAAGAGCAAATGCAGGTAACAAAAGATTACTTCAATAAAGAGATAGAACTTCTGAAAAAACAAATGAACAGAAATCCTTGAAATGAAGGGAACAAAGCAAATTAAAAACTCAATTGAAAGCATCACCAACAGACTAGATTACATAGAAGACAGAACCTCAGACAATGGAGACAAAATATTTAATCTTGAAAATAAAGTTGATTACACAGTGAAGATGGTAAGAAACCATGAAGAGAAAGTTCGAGAATTATGAAATAACATGAAAAGACCAAATTTAAGAATTATTGGGATATAGGAAGACACAGAGATACAAACCAAAGAAATGAACAATCAGAAATAATACCAGAAAATTTCCCATACCTGAAGGATGAAATGGAAAATCAAATACAAGACTTGCAGGATGCCAAATGTACAAAATTACAACAAATCCACACCAAGGCACGTTATAATGAAAATGCCCAGGATACAAAATAAGGATAGAAATTTAAAGGCCACACAGAAAAGTATCCAATTTCATATAGGGGAAAACCAGTACGGATCTCAGCAGATTTCTCAATGCAGACCCTAAAAGCTAGGAGATCCTGGAACAACATAAAACAAGCTCAAAAAGAAAATGGATGACAACCAAGAATCTTATATCCAGCAAAACTGAGCTTCAGATTTGATGATGAAATAAAAAACTTCCATGATAAACAGAAGTTAAAAGAATTTACAAGTAGAAAGCCTCCACTACAAAGCATTCTCAGCAAAATAGTCCATGACAATGAAATGGAAAACAACAATAAAATTCAGCAAAGGGAAGAACTACTCTAAAGGAAAAGCCAATCAAAGGAGGAACCAAGTCAATTTACAAACCAAAATTAAGCCAAAATGGTAAGGAATCAAATAATACCTCAATGATAACCCTGAATGATACTGGTCTAAATCATTAATGAAAGGCATAGACTGGAAAATTGGATTAAAAGTAAAGACCCTACAATGTGCTGCCTTCAAGAGAATCATCTAATAGGAAAAGACATCCACAGACTGAAAATGAAAGGATGGGAAAATAGCATATCCACGCACACTAACTGAGTGAAAAAGCAAGAATTTTCATCCTCCTATCAGATAAAGTGAACTTCAAGTCAAAGTTAGAAGAGACAAAGAAGGACATTTCATATTGCTTAAGGGACTCATACATCAACAATACATAACAAACATAAATATTTATGTCCCAAACAATGAATCATCTATGTACATCAAACAAACCCTTCTCAATTTCAGGAATGAAATAGACTACAATACAATAATATTGGTGACTTTAATGCACCTCTCTCACTGCTGGATAGATCTTCCAAACAAAAATTTTTAAAAAACCTCATAGAACTCAATAATACAATCAATAATTTAGACTTGGCAGACATATATAGAATATTCCATCCATCAATGAGTGAATACACATTTTTCTCAACAGCTCATGTGTCCTTTTTTAAAATAGACCATATGTTCTGCCACAAAGCAACTCTTAGCAAATACAAAAAAATAGAGATGCTACCTTTTCTTCTATCAGACTATAATGGAATTAAATTAAAAATCAATGATTAATGAAAAATATTGAATCCACTCCAACACCTGGAAACTAAATAATACACTATTAAATGATGCATGAATTGCAGAAGACATCAGGGGGGGTGAAAAAAAATATTGTTAGAGGAAAATGAGAACACAAATACAACATATCAAAATCTCTGGGACACTATAAGCAGTAGAAAGGGGAAAGTTCATTTCACTGAGCTTTTTCATTACAAGAATACAGACTCAACAAATAAATAACCTAATATTACATCTTAAAGCCCTAGAAAAAGAACAAATCAACACCAAAAATAGAAGTCAGGAAATAATTAAAATCAGAGCTGAAATTAATGAAATTGAAAAAAAAGAAATAATTGAAAAAATTGACAAATATTGCTTTTTTGAAAAAATAAAGAAAATTGATAAACCCTTAGCTACACTAACAAAGAGAAGGAGAAAGAAACCTCAAATTACTAAAATTTGTGATGAAAAAGGAAATATCATGATGGACACTATTTAAATACAAGATAATTAGAAACTCATTTGAAAACCTATACTCCAACAAAATAGAAAATCTCAATGACAAATTTCTAGAGACATACAGTTCATTCAAACTGAATCAGGAGGACAGACACAATCTAAACAGATCAATTTCAAGCAATGAAATAGAATATGCCATCTAAAGTCTACCAACCAAGAAAAGACCAGGAACAGACAGATTCTCAGTTGACTTCTATAATACCTTCAATGAAGAATGAATACCAATTCTCCTCAAAGTATTCCATGAAATAGAAAAGAAGAGAGCCCTTCCAAACTCATTCTATGAAGCTAGTATCACCCTGATACCAAAACCAGACAAAGACACATCAAGGAAAGAAAACTTCAGATCAATATCCCTCATGAAAATAAATGTGTATATACCACAGTTTCTTTATTCATTCATCTGTTGAAGGGCATCTAGGTTTGTTCCACAATCTAGCTATTGTGAATTGAGCTGCTATAAATATTGATGTGTCTGTGTTACTGTAGTATGCTGTTTTTAAGTCATTTGGGTATAAACCAAGGAATGGGATAACATGTATGATTACATGAATAGTATGAATCTACATCGTTTACAACCATAGAAATGCAATTATGTGCCCCATTTGTGTACAATGAATCAAAATACAGTTTGTAAAAAATAAAAATAAATAAATTAATAATAATAGTAATAAAAAGTAAATAGATGTAAAAATTCTTAACAAAATCCTGGCAAATCACATACAAAAACATATTAAAAAGACAATGCACCATGAGCAAGTGGGGTTCATCCCAGGAATGCAAGGTTGATTCAGCATCCGGAAATCAATCAACATAATTCATCACATCAGTAGACTTAAAGTTAACGATCATATGATCATTTCTGAAGATGCAGAAAAAGCATTTGATAAAATACAGTGCCCCTTCATCTTCAAAACACCAGAAAAAATAGGGATAGTAGGAATATACCTCAACATTATAAAGACAATGTAGGCTAAGACAAAGTCCATCATCATTCTAAATGGAGAAAAATTGAAAGCAGTCCCTCTAAATACTGGAACAAGACAGGGCTGCCCTCTTTCACCACTTCTATTCAACATAGTTTTTGAAACTCTAGTCAGTACAATTAGACAGATGAAAGAAACTAAAGGGATATGAATAGGAAAACAAGAACTCCCACTATCACTATTTGCTTAAAACATGATTTTTTTTTATATAAAGGATCCAAGTATTCCACCAGAAAATATCTAGAACTAATAAATAAATTCATCAAAATAGTAGGATATAAAATCAACACTCATGAATCTAATGCATTTCTCTTCATAAATGATAAATTCTCTGACAGAGAAATTAGGAAAACTATCCCATTCAATATCTTTAAAAATATTTGGGAATCAATATAACAAAAGAGGTGAAAGACCTCTACAATGAAAACAGAACACTAAAGAAAGAAATTAAAGTGAACCCTAAAAGATGGAAATATCTCTCATATTCTTGAATAAGCAGAATTAATATTGTTAAAATGGCCATACTACCAAAAGTGCTATACAGATTCAATGTAATTCCAATTAAACTCCCAATAACATTCCTCAAAGAAATAGAGAATAGAATCATGAAATTCATTTGGAAAAATAAGTGGCCCAGAATAACAAAAGCAATCCTTAGTGGGAAGAGTGAAGCAGGAGGCATCACAATACCAGACCTTAAAGTATACTACTCAGCAATAGTAACAAATATGGCATGGTACTGGTACCAAAACAGACACATAGAACAATGGTACAGAAGTCACGGAGTCATGCCCACAAAAATACAGTTATATCATACTAGACAGCGCTGCCAAAAACATACAATGGAGAAAAGATAGCCTCTTCAACAAATTGTGCTAGGAAAACTGGAAATCCATATGCAACAAAAAAATTAAATGCCTATCTCTCATCCTGCACAAAACTCATCTCAAAATGGATCAAAGACCTAGGAATTAGACCAGAGAGTCTTCCCCCAATAGAAGAAAAAGTAGACTCAAATCATTATCATATCTGTTTAGGGTCATTTTTCCTTAACAAGACTCCCAAAGCACAAAAACATAAGTCCCCTTTATTGAAAGGGGATGGATTCAAACTAAAGAGCTATTCCTTGGTGAAAGAAACAATCAATAATGTGAGGAGAGAGCCTAGAGATTGGGAGAAAATCTTTTCCACACTCACTTCAGATAGAGCACTAACCTCCAGAATTTATAAAGAACTCAAAAATCTTAGCACCAAAAATACAAATAACCCAACCAATAAATGAACTAAAGAACTGAACAGACCCTTCAAAGAAGAAGATATGCAATCAATCAACAATCATATGAAAAACTTTCAACATCTCTAGTAACTAGAGAAATGCAAACCAAAACTGCCCCAATATTTCATCTCACTCCAATTAGAATGGCAATGATCAAGAAAACAAGCAAGAATAAATGTAGCCAAGGATGTGGGGAAAAAGGCACACTCATACATTGCTGGTGGGATTGCAAATTGGTTAACCACTCTAGAAATAGTATGGAGATTCATTAGGACAATTGGAATGGACCCATCATTTGACCCAGCTATCCCACTCCTTGGCCTTACCTAAAGGACTTAAAATCAGCATACTATGTGACACAGCCACATCAATATTTATCCAGTTCAGTTCACAATAACTAAATTGTGGAACCAAACTAGATGCCCTTCAATAGATGAATGAATGAATAGATGTGTTATATACTCCCAATGGAATATTACTCAGCCTAAAAGAAGAATGACATTATTGCATTTGCAGGTAAATGGATAAAATTGGATAATATCATGCTCAGCAAGATAAGCCAAAAAACCAAATGTCAAATATTTTCTCTGATAAATAGATGCTGATAAATAATGGGGGGGGGGATGAAGAATGGAGGAACCTTGGATTGTGTAGAGGGAAATGAGGGGAGGGGAGGTGAGAGGGGGTGTGAAAGATTGTGAAATGAGACAGACATCATTACCATATATACATCTATGATTGCACGAATGATGTGACTCTACATTGTGTACAACTAGAGAAATGAGAAGTTGTACTCCCTTTGTGTACAATGAATCCCAATATGTCTGCTGTCATGTATAACAAAATAGAATAAATAAAAAGATGAAAGAAAATTGGAAAGATGATAGCCAAATAAAAAGAAAAAGAATCATTTTTTTCTTTCTTTTTTTTCCCTTTCATGTTTATGTGTGTCTGATGCACACATGCTCTTGATGTGCTGATGGATTTGTGTATGTATATATATACATATATATATGTATATACATATACATATATATATGTATTTATTTATGTCTCATTTTTTAGAATTCCCTTATAATAATTATTTTTCTTTGTCTTTTGAGGGTTAGGGTTTTGGTTTGTTTATTTTGGTTTGGTTTCATTTTTGCTTGATTCTCTTATGTCTTTTTATATGCTTTCCTCTGCTGCTAACATTTCCTTTCTCCCTTTTTAAAATTTTCTTTGTTTTTCTCCTTTATAACTGTCACTTGATTCATCTCTTCTGTAATTTCTGTTCACATTTTGTATATTCTAAACTCATTTCTACCTTCCTGCCATATTTTTATTATCTTTTAATGAACTTTGTTTTTACCATCTTTTAGAACTGATTTATATAATCCTTGCCCCTGTCATTTATGCTGTTTATATTATTAGTTCTGTGTCGACACCTGCTGTTTATTGTAATGCCAAATGTAGTTCACAGTTATCTGTGGTTGTTTTTTTTGGCAACTTCCGACTTCATCATACCTCTTTTTTGTGGTAATTAGAGTTGTACATTATAATAGGCACTTGGTATTTATTTTAACATTGTGTATTGTTTGCATTAGTTGTTGCTATTACTTGTTAACCCCTTTTCTGGGAGGTCTGGGAATCTACAAGTACAGTAAAATTTGACAGGATAGACACTTTACTCTTGAAATAAACACAGCCAAATACAGTATATTTTAATTCACACACAAATTAATTTTACTCATACTTCATCCATACTTTAGTACAAAGAATACAAGAGGCAAAAACCCTAACTAACAAGTAAAAATGACCCTAAGTAAAAATGACCATGGTTTCCACTCAGACCCTACTCATAGATATTCACTCCTGTAGCAAAAACAGAGAAATTTAACAGAAAGATTGTTGACTTCTACACCCATGAAAGAGTTTTAACATCTCAATCTACATTGCTCTAGGACAGGAGCAGTCCCTTTGGCAAGAGAAGGCCATGAACCAAGGTTCACATATAAAGTGGAATAAAACACTATGTCCACCAAAATGCAGAAAATCTCAAATATTAGTCCAAGAAATATGAAAAAATGAGGTAACATGGAACCTCCTAAATTTGATAATTCACCAGCAACTGACAACAATGATATTGAATCAGATGAAATATCCAGTAAAGAATTCAAAAGAATATGTGTAAGAATTATCAAAAATTCCAAGATAACACAGAAAAACAACTGAATGAATTAAGGAAGTCAGAACAGGATATGAAAGAGAAATTCAGTACGGAGATAGGCATATTGGAAAAGAGCAAAATAGAAATCTTGGAAACGAAAGACACAATAAATCAAATAAAACGCTCCTTTGAAAGTTTCTCTGGATAAAGAGTAGACCACGTTGAAGACATAATCTCACAGCTCAAAGACAAAATGGCCAACCTTGAACATTCTGACAGCATTAAAGAATAGAAAATAAGTACCCATGGTCAGAACATACCAAAATTCTGACATAATGTTAAGAGACTAAACTTAAGAATCATTGCAATTGAAGAGGGTTGTGAGAAGCAGGGTATTGAGTACCCTCTTCTGGGAAAAAATAAAAAAGCTTCACAATTTGAGAATGAGATGGACATTCAGATACAGGATGCATTCAACACCTCAAATACACAACATTCACAAAAGAACCTTTCCACTACACATAATAATTCAAATGTGCAACATTCCAAACAAGGACAGAATTTTAAAAGCTTCAGGAGAAAAATTTCAGATAATGTTTAGAGGCAAGCCCATTAGAATGACTTTCAATTAGCACAAGTTCTAAAAGCCAGGAAGGCATGAAGTGATATATTCCAAGTTCTTAAAGAAAATAAATGTCAAACAAGATTGCTTTATCCAGCAAACTCATCATTTAAATTGAAGAAGAAATGAAACCTTCCATATAAGCAGAAGCTAAAGAATTCATGACTAGTAGGTAGTACTACAGAAAATGCTTTAAGAAATACTTCACTCAGAAGAAATCAAACAAAAACTCCAGAGTTCACAAATGAATGAATCTTATTTAAAATGTAGCTAAACAAATGATAAACAGGAATAATTTAAACATTACTAATAAATCAAAATGGCTAGAATTAATAACATCTCTCTATAAAAAGTGAGGATATATAGTCTCAACTTTCCAACTAAAGATATACTGTGGCAGAGTGGATTAAAAAAACAAGACCCAAGACCCAAGTCTCTGTAATACAAGAGTCTTGGAAGATGGAAGGAGTATCACAAGTTAAA
The DNA here is from genome assembly GCF_902686445.1 of Sciurus carolinensis. Taxonomy (NCBI): domain Eukaryota; kingdom Metazoa; phylum Chordata; class Mammalia; order Rodentia; family Sciuridae; genus Sciurus; species Sciurus carolinensis. The sequence goes on along the minus strand of NC_062218.1, from coordinate 88,756,664 downwards.
AGCCAGCTTCTGATGAAAGTGAAAGGATTGAAATTGATAAGCCATGCAAGTGGCAGCCAAAAGTAAGCAGGAGTAGCTACTCTCATATCTAACAAAGCAGACATGGGCTTCAAAATCCCTTTTCAGAAATAAAATGATAATCTTAGGTCTGGAAATTAGGTATGGATGTAACTTTGGGTAGGCAATAATTCAACACATTATAGGGCTAGCAAAAGAAGGATGTAGAAAAGTAAATATGCCTAGCATTATAAAGTTCATGAAATATAGATAAACTGAGACATAGCATATTCTAAATATTAAAGTTATGTTTATACTGATTCTAAAATTATTTTGATTTTGCAGAAATAATAAGGAATATGAGAGATAGAATTTTTTATATATATGACAATTTTATATTCATTTTATTCCATTTTAATTTAATTTTTAAAGTTCTCAAAAACATTTGAATATATACATTTAATTATTATTTTGCAATAAATGACTAAATGATGTCTCAATAAATGTTTGCCAGTTGTATATTTTCTTTTGAGAAATACTTATTTGTTTTTTTTTTTTTTTGCCCATTCTTAAAAGTAGATTATTTGTTTAATATTGAGTTTGTTTACCTTTTTTATATTCTGGATATTAACTCCTGGTCAGATTGGTAGTTTTTAAATATTTTCTCCCTCCTTTGTAGGTATTCCCTTATGATAAAATCTAATTTAAAAAACTGGATACTGAAAGAATACACCATAACACAATAAAGTTCATATGTGACAATCCCTCAACTACCATTATACTAAATAGGGAGAAGTTGAATTATATTCTTTAAAGATATATAGCAAAATAAGGTTACCCATGCTCAGTCTTCATTTTCAATTTAGTGTTGGATGTTCTAGCCAGAGCAATGAATAAAGGGCATCCTAGTTGGGAAGGAGGGAGCTACATCATGCTTATCTGTGATAAATATTATCTTATATATAGAAAATCTAAAAGATGTCACTGAAACAAGCCCTTGCTTGTTTGATAATGATTTTTCTACAAATTTATCTGGAGAAAAATATCACCAATTTTTGAACTTTACAGAAAATATCTTACCCCCAATTTTTTTTTTTTTTATGTTTTGAATAAAGCAAAAATTTTTCCACAAAACTAGGTCTTGATTTGTTTATGCAAGTGTGTGTGTATGTATCAGAATTAAACCCAGAGATGTTTTACCACTGAGCTAAATCCACAGCCTTCTACTTTTTCTTTTTTTTTTTTTGAGACAGTTTCACAAAATTACTTAGGCCTTGCTAAGTTGGTGAGGTTCTCTTCAAACTTGAGATCCTCCTGCCTCAGCCTCATGATTTACTGGGATTACAGGTGTGTGCCACTATGCCCTGCAGGATATATTATCTTTTTGAAATTTGTTGTAGAAGAAAATCTGAGACTTGCTTATATTTTATAAATTCAGAGATGAAGATTTCATTTTTTTCCTGCTGAGAATATTTTTAGAGATTTTATGCACAAAATCAAAAGAAAAAGAACTTTTAACAAGCTGTAACTAATTAACTAAGGGTTATATTTTATCTATACCCTTCTCTCTCACTCTTCATACATATGCAGAAAATGTTTACTCTTAAAAGCTTGGTATTTCTTTAACTGGGGCAAATTTTCTTCTCTATGAAATGATTGTTCAAGTTTAATCTTATTTATTTGTAATTTCTGTTACTTTACTATTGTTTTATAACATGGGAAGTACACCTGTACCCCTTTGAACATTTCCTGTTCCTAAAATGTATGTAAATAATAATAATCCAGTTTACATCGCTTTTGATAGGCTTTTCTCTGCTGTATTACACAATTTGTTTGTTGTCGATCCTGAACAGCATCTCATAAATTTATTTTACATATGCATGTTTAAACTTAAATATGATACTAGTGTTATGTTAGTGAAGCCATGATTAACACTGTAATATTCCTATAATATTTTTAGAAATATACGTGACAGTTGTTTCTCTGATGTTTTCTCAGTATACATTTTAATGCCATAAACAAGAACTTTATGCTCTAGAAACTATGAATGCATTGTTAGTATTTGGTAATAATTTCCAAAAAGTGAAAATAGCTTAATGAACTGTATTCTTAAAATAACAATTCAGAAGAATATTATATTATCATCTGAGACAGAATTACTCCTTAAAATTCAACTTAGTTCTGAGATTTACTTAATGGGCATTTTTGGGTAACATTTGATAAATTCCATGCATTTTCCTTAGTCCTAGAAATATAGCAGTGAACGGCAGAGATGCACAGCAGAGATCCACTGGTAGTGGAAAAGAGAAAAAGAAAACAGAATAAGACACACACAAAAACCACATGATAAAGAGAAAATATATAACAAAAGAAGAATAGGAAATGTTAAAGTCGATGCACTTTTGAATAGAGCAATCAGAGAGGACATAGTCAAAATTGAGCTTGGAGTGAAAACCCAAAGGAGGTGCTTAGATACGTAAAATAATTAGCATGCTTTTTGAGGCTCCATATTTCATATTAAGTGTATGTTGGCAAAAACGTGGAACATTCCCCAATCATCTTGCTCACCTATAAGGAAGTTTTATAAATATGTCAGTTTCCTACAGTTGGTAAATATAGTTAGATAATATAAATTTCAATGATATCATTTAACAACAGCTATTTATTAACTACTCCGATAATAATCACTTAATAAATGGAACCACTCTTTAGATCATTCAGGCCAATTGTCACGTTAGGCATTTAAGTGCACTTTTGAAAACTTTAAACTATGATTCATTGAATGGTTCTGTTTCTAGGTGAAAAACCACTTTATTTACAGTTATAGACTCTCTTGAACTTTCTTTCCTCAACTATCATTTACAGGAATGGCAAGTTAAAATAAATCAGTGCTGAGTTGAATTTTTTATTTCTTCTCCATTCTTCCCAATATTTTTCAAACACATGGCCACCTCATGCTCAGAATCACAAAGGTAAGGAAATAGGCAAATAATAATTCAAGAGGAAGAAAAATGACTGTTACTATGCTTTAGATGTAAAACAAAAGTTACCCAGCATGTTTATTTTCTGTGAACTATGGTCAGATATCACTGAAATCTATAAACATTCTTATGTGAATCTGTATTGAGAAAATAACACAATTACCTCTAAGGGGAGGAAAAGGAAATTAAAAAGTGAAAGAAGATAGAAAGCCCTCAGTTATAGCGTTCTGCTCCATATAGAGAGCAATGTCTTTAATTACCAATCAGTGTTTTTGAATTAAATCTTATCAAGTGAAACCAAATCTAAACTACATCTCATCGGAAATTAGTACACTCTTAATGAGAAGTGCAATTTAATAATTACAATTTAACCAATCGTGAAACTTAATTGCAAAGAAGCTATCTAATTGAGAGCCCAAGAACTTAAAATAGTGTAGTATAATACTTCAGGTCTTATGTGTCTGATGTTCATGGTTCAATTTTAAATTGATTAGGTCCAATAGTGTGATGAAATATAGTTTGTATAGTCTTATATAATATTTGCATATAACATTTTGCCAATCATAGAAATAACCTTCCTTTATTTTTGTACATTGTTGACTTTGTGCATTTCCATGATTTTCATGAATTTTATTGAGATATCGCTTAAATTCTCAATAACAAAGTAAAGGTTTTTGTTCCTTTTCATGTTAACTTCCAGTAATTTAGTATATGAAGTGTTATTAATATAATTTTTTTCAGTGAGTGTTATAGTTTGGATATGAGATGTCCCCCTATTGGGGGACCTATGTTAGACAATGTGAAAAGATTTAGAGGAGAAATGACTGAATTATGAAAGCCTTAACCCAATCAGTGAAATAATCACCCAATGGGATTAATTGAGTAGTCGTTAAAAATAGGTAGGGTGTGGTTAGAGGATGTAAGACATTAGGGGTGGGCTTGGGGATATATATTTGTATTTGGCAAGTGGATTCTCTCCAAGCCTGATGATCTTGTGAACTGCTTCCCTCTGCCACACTTTTCTGCCTTGATGACCTGCCTCACCTTGAGCCCTGAGAAATGGAACCAGCCTCTTAGAGACTGAAACCTCTGAAAACATGAGCTCTTAAATAAAACTTTCCTCCTCTACTGTTGTTCTGGTTGGTCATTTTAGTCACAGCAGTGGAAAAGCTGCCTAAAACAGTGAGTAATCTTGCTACTCCTCCCTTCAGAAGTGAAAAGAGGTTTTATAGCATCTGGAGGGAAAGAATAAAGAAGTGAAAATATATGTCTTCTAACCTTTGTCTCATTGTGTAGAATCTAGCACAACATCAGCTTAGACTAAATACCCAAAAAATACTTTGTGATAGTGAAGTCTACATGTGTAGGGAGCCTCACAAAACTGGTAAAGAAATTTAAACTACTGTATTTAAAATAATATAAGTTTGTATATAATTATCTGATAATGTTTTCATTGTATCTATTACAGAAGATTTTTGATAGTTATATAATTGTTCTAGATAGATGAAGATAAAAATATAGATATACAATTATACTATATTTCTAAAATGTCAAAATACCTGTTAGCTGTATTTACAAAGTTCAAATAAGTATGAATATAAATATGAAAAGTTGTTCGACTCCTTGAAAATTTCACAGTGAATTTCTCAGAAATTCAAGTACTTTTTGTTTTCCTCTCCTTTGTTTTGTCCAATATGTTCTCAAATTAAACAACTCAATATGGGTGTCATATATGAAAGACACCTTGCAGTATTTGAAGTGCAAGAAAATAGGATAGCTCTCCTTTTTCGATGCTTAGGATCTAGATAAAATATAAAGTACCAACTTGTTTATTTGGCAAATCAGAAAACAATATGCAATACAACAATGGAAACCCAAAAGAAATTGTTATAACCATTGTAAACAGAACTATTTCAATACAAACATTTTAACCATCTTAAAAATACAATGAATATAACTTGATCTTAAAGATTCACTCATGTAAGTCAAGAAGATCTCTGTGAATATGGCTGTGTTGCTGTGTTGGTGATGCTTCTTAAATTCCAAAGATATGTGCTTTTGTTTTGAAACTCATTGTAAAATTGTGCCCAGCAGTCCGAAAATTCTCCAAGAATTCTCCTAATGTTGACCTCAAAGAAAACTTGAAATAAACTGCAACTGTTAATTGTTACTGCAAAATTTGTAAGCCTCTTTTCAGCATGACGATTTCTAATGTTAATGCACATATACATCAACTGAAGGTATTACTAATTAATTCTGATTCTGGGGTTTGAGCTACGAACGGATATTCTGCATTTCAAACAAACTCTCAGATGATGTTTATGTAAGTAGTACAAGGACCACACTTCAGAGAGCAAGATATTACTGGGGCGATGTAAACCAATTACAATAATTCTCACCTGGGATTCATGGAGAATTATGTGTAATATTCATACTAAAATAAAAGTGGGAATCTGAATGTGGATTCTGACTAAAATAAGATAATAAAATTACTATTTTATTGTGCCCCAGATGAAGTAATAGCAACAATAGGTCTTCACACTTTCAAGGTGGCAGTTTTATTTTAGGCAAAATTCTCTGTCCCAAACTATCACCTTTAAAATAGCTGCTCCAAATCTGATCTGGTTTTTGAAAAATATCTCAGCAGGCACTATGTCAGCATGAGTACTGTCTACATGTTGCTAATATGATCAGAGCAAAATTACATGGGGAATACAAAACACTTTGATCCTATTAGCAATATGTAGATAGTACTCACTCTGAGACATGCCAGCTTCCTGCAATGTTATCTACTTCTAATCTGTTGTTTTGTTATTGCTTAAGAAAGCAGATGAACAATCTCATTAGATTCCTGTCTAAAAATGTTTAAAAGACAATAATGAAAGGAAGGACTTTAGAATATTTATGAATAATCGATAGCATATTTTAATTGTTTTCTTTCATACTTTCATTTTAGTTTGTGAAAGATTTTGTTTCTTATCCCCAAGATTTTTGTCCAAATTCTGGATGTGTAATATCCAGAAAGATAAGTCTTGCTAGTTTTAAAGCATTAATAATTAGCAAACCTAGAAAAAAACTTCTAAGTTAATTAAAATATCAGAAATGTGTTTTATTACTCTGCTAAAAGATTGATGGTTCAAAGATGAAGAAATGTGGTTGTTCCTTCTTAACAGAACATTGCAAAACCTTGCAGGTAATGTCATCTTATATTGTTAGAACTTTGAAAAGTTCTAATGTCTTCAGATAAAATGCTGTGTTGGAATTCCAAAGCTCATCTATATTTTAATTTTTGCTCTTAGATCAAATAGCCTTGTACTAAATTATGGTTAGTCTATTCACAGAGATCTATATCTAGAGTCATGTCAATATAAATGAAGCTAAAACATAATGAAAAATAAATTTCCATCAATTTGTTTTATTGATGGGCTAAGATCCAGAAACCCTCTTTCCCTTGTTGTTATAACATTTGTATTCCAAGAAAATTAAATCAACTTCATCTCATGCCCATGTTCACAATTCATCCACAATATATAAATCCAAAGTATAATTTAGTTAAATACAAGAATAATGGTGGATATGTAATGCAAAATAAAATATTCTTGTAGATGGCTGATTTGCTTATGTTTTCCAGCACTATCTAGAATACTCAACCTCTTTTATCACTGATAAAAGAAAACTCCTTGATTTGGCAGACTCAAGGCTTAAGGGAAAGATTTAGAGTCTTGGCAAACTGATGATCAAAGGGCTTAGCTTCCTTATCAGAATCTAGATATGATCATGATTAATTCTTCACTCTAAATGTTCTGACTTTACTTATGCAGTTCATGCCTTTTTAAAAAACTTCCCTTAGCAATTTCTTTTTTAGCTTCTTGATTTGTTCCCTCCTTTTCACCTACTTGCTCATCTATTATGTGTCATACAATATGATAAGCACTAGAAATATAGTGACTCTCATGGTTTTTGCATGACTTTAAAAAATACAGCATCTTAGGACCTGGCACCATGGTGCATGCCTGTAATTGCAGTGGATCTGGAGGTTGAGGCAGGAGGATTGCAAGTTCAAAGACTGTCTCAGCAATTTAGGGAGGGCTTTAGCAAGTTAGTAGGACCCTGTCTCAAAATTTAAAAATAAAATAGAAAGAGTTGGGAATGTGGTTCAGTTGTTAAGTACCCTTGGGTTCAATCCCTGGTTCCAAAAAAAAAAAAAAAAATGTGAAATCTTAATGCCAAGGTCATTTGAGAATACACTCAGAAATGTGTCTACTCTTAATTTCTATTTTTCCCTCTGCAAATTATATTTGTAAAATACTACTCATTTTCTTAATTAAAAAAGAAAATATCTTCCCTCCCTCTGTTCCTCAATGGGATTGCAACTTCAATGTGTCTTCCTTCCCTTGTTTAAATTGTGGATTAAAACAGCACCTATCTCATATTGTAGTCATGACCATTTAACAGGAAAAACATATGAAATGCTTTGATCATTACCTGTCATTAAAGAACTCAATACATTTTAGCTAAATCATTATCAGTGCTAATGTTATAATTAGTACATCCAAAGTGTCTCTGCAATTAAAACTCCTAGTAGCATTGACCATGACAGAGAATAAACCTGAGAAAGTGTTGGGGTAGGTGCCTAATGCCTGCACCTAATAGACACTGCTTTGAATACCTGCCAGAAAGAGGTTATTTTCCTTTCAACTCTATTTTGAGTGTTTGGATTATGTTTAGGAAATAGATGATTTAATTCAAGTCATATTTGGCACTGGTCTAATAGAAGCTAATATCCCTTTTCCCAAAAGAGAGATCAAACAAGAGAATAAGTCTTGCCTGTTCAAGGTTATCTAGCTGTTTTAATTATACTTTTAGGTTGCTTTCTGTTAATAAAAATTAATGCTAGCTTTCCACTTATGATAGGATATTATAGTTTCCATCTTAAACCCATATGTAATGAGTTAATTAAATAAATATTCAGTTAACAAAATAACCAATAATTATGTGTATCTCAACAATTATAATACTAGGACATGAAAAAGTTAAGTTTGGAAAATATAAGTCTAATTCAATACCTTTATTTTACTTAGGAGAAATTTAAGACCTTGAATAAAGTGACCTCTCCAAGATTAGGATACAGGTCCAATTACTTTAAATACAACATCAAACCGGTTTTATTAAAAAGAATAATGTTCCATTGACCTCATTCTCACTGTAATAGAAATTTAGATTTTTATAGATCTAGACCTTCTACCACTATATAGAGCACATAAACCTCATTTCCATGAAAGAGATCAGTAACATATGACCTGTCTAAAACAAGAATAAAGGAAAATTCATAGCAAAAGAAAAATTAGTAAAAGAGATCCATTTAAGAATTTTTAAACTCAGATTTCATTTAACCAAAGATAGGATTCACAAATGCAGTGCTCACACACACACTGAATTATACAACTAATTACCACTCTGAGAGCTGCTGTGTGTGACTTTTCTATGAAGTATAGAAACTGTACTTCAAAAGATTAAAAGAAAGTTGGTTTTAATTCATGGAAATTATTAAGAGAAATAGTGTCTTTTCCAAACTTTGGTAGATAAAATATCATAAAATATCAGTGTAACAGCAACATGAGATTTTTACTCACATTTCTGAAAGTCCAATTCAATATGAAATTGTCTGCTAATTAAAACTTTACCCTAAAACTAAAGGTTGAACTGATAACTGATAGTGGATGGGCAAAATTTCTTTAGAAAGAAAAAACTAAATTTTCTCAGTCCTAGGAATATTGAACACAGATTTTCAACTGTTTAAAATAGAATTGAAGGAAAATGAGAAAGTCTTGGGAAATTAATCTGTGGAATGATGAATAAAAAATTATCCAGTGAATCAACTATATGCTACAGGTCAATTAACTGGCTTTGATATAAGAATTTCCAGATTATTACAACTTTGAAATATTTCCATGTAAAAGAGTGTGTGTGAAGTAATGCCATTTGTTACTGATTGATTACTTGGAAGTCTCCAGGCTTAATACTTTGAAAATATCTCATGTAATCATTAGGCTATCTTATAATACTATGCTAGAGAACACTGAAGTATACGCTAGATAGAAGCTGAGGCAATGTTTGAACCTGGCTTTGACAACAAAGTCGTGATTTTCAAATGCACTCATTTCTTTGCTGATTTACATTTATGTTCAAGTTTTGCATTTTGTCTTTATCCTAAAAATAAATTTTCATAAATCTTTAAGGCCCCTTGAATGTAGTCTTTGATTTTTTTTTTTTTTTTTGGCTTTAACTCAAGACTAAAAACACTTTGTTGTTTTAAAATATTTTATTCTTTGTAATTGGAAAAGGAGCTATAAATGCATTTGTCCTTTTATGATTGATTATCATTCTTTTAATGTTGGTTATTCATACTATGTTCCTTTTTTTCCCTGTCCTTGAATTGTTTTGAGCTTGTATTTAAGTAGTGTTAGGAAGGAGACGTCCTTTCCTGAACATTGTCAGAGGAGAAAGATAAGGATGGTGGGAAGATATTAAAGCTGCTTTTATGCTGAATGGTTAGTGAAAGTGATTTTGTTTGTCTGGAGTGAAATGAAAGTAGATGATTAAAGCAAGGGAACAAGACTCTGTCTTTAAATTAAACTCTGTATTTTATACTACTTTAACACTCACAAATGAACAATTAAATCTCTAAACAACTCCAACATTTATAAAGTGCAGGAATTGTTATCCCAATAACATAATTGAAATAAATAAGGGTCAGAAGATCTCTGATCCTTAGGCAACATCATTAAATTAGCAAATTGCAAATTCTGTGTTTGAAATCACAATTTGTGATTCCCAATGCTGTGTGTGTGTGTGCACATATGTGTGTGTACACAAGTGTATATGTAAAAATAGTATAAGACCTTGAATATGTAAAACCAGGAATAAAATAAAATTCAATGAATAGGAGCTATAAGAAAGAGCTGTGGATAAAATAGAGTTTTTTTTTTAATAATGAGTATTGCCTAAAGATGAAATAACTTACCTAGGAAGATAATTCTTGTAATTTTGTTTGATTATATGTGTGATGACACTTTGAAACCATTATCTTTAAAATAAAGAATAAAAGAATTAATGAATAAAATACTAGGTGACTAGAACACTCTGTTAAATAATGCAATTTAATAAACATGGGATTTCTTCATATTTTTTGATTTGTAATAAAATATTAAAATAAATGCAAAAGTATTGGGAAAGGAGATTGATCAAACTAAATGCATGTACTAATATGTTATAATGAACTGCCTTTCATGCATAAGTACAAAGCATCAATAAAATATAAAAATAGCACCTTTCAACAGTAGTTTAGAGAATATGGTAAAATGATACCTATAATGATAAATAAGTAAATCTAAAAAATGAGCACAAATACAGAAAAAAGCCAAATAACTGTTTGTCCAAAACTAAGATCATAATTTATCATCTTACTCAGTTTATTTTAAGAAATGTAGCATTACAAATACCAGGGAATATTCTCATTTGTAATTTTCCTTGATCTAATTCTCTTCCACCTCTCCTTCCCTCCCTAGAGTATTATCATGATCTATGGAGTCACTTCAAACAAGATATGTACTTATCTGTGTGTGTGTGTGTGTGTGTGTGTGTGTGTGTGTGTGTGTGTTTAAATCTACTGAAGTGGATTATCAAGAACTATGAAGCATCTGAGATAGCCACCTTCTTGTATGCTAACAGTTTAACCAATCATATTACCTGGACGCTGGCAGAATATACATACTGGATCAATGAGACACAGGACTTAATATTCACATTAATAATAGACACACTAATATCATTTTCATGCATGAATTTCTGGAACTTCAGTTCTCACAGGATAATGCAAAGAGTGATAAGTGTCACTTGGTCATCTAGTAGGTAACATTACAGGAGAGAAACCATGAGTTTAAAGAGCCCAAAACTTTTATAATAAACAATAGACATGTTGGCCCTTTACTCCACAGGGAAAGTTTGCCTTTATTTCTGAAGGGTGTTCACTATTAAAAAACAAAACAAAAAAAAAAAAACAAGGATATTCTGGTATAAATTTGGATCATTTATACTATGGAAATTTCTTGCTGTGTTTCATATCATATTGTGTCATAGAAGGAAATATGTTCTGAAATTAGACGTATAGGTAATTTTGACTCAATTTCATACACATACATGAGAAATATATTTTTGTAAAATTCCACAATGTTACCACAAGTGTAATGAATACAGAGTGATTATAGTCCCCCTTATCCACAGTTGTTCTTCCAGTAATTTCCATTAGTACAGTAAATAATTATCTATTAGAAATAAGCTATTCATATGTTTTTAAAAAATGTTCCAGAAATATAAATGTATACATTTTAATATTTTATAATATTGTCTTTCAATAATTTTATATTTGATTATTATATATTGTTCATCTGGTACTGTGCTAATTTATAAATTAAATTTTATCATAGGTATGTTTATATAGGAATAAAATATAGTATATATGGGGTTCAATACTATCTGCATTTTCAGGCATCCATGGGATTTGAACCTATCACCCAGAGATGGGGGCAGTAGCAACTACTGAAGTCCTTTTGATTTATTTTCAAATTTGATAGGAAATGGAAGGGGCTGTCATCTCTAAATGAAAATATTATATGAATTATAATAAATTGAAGATATATTATGTCTTCCTTAATTAGACCTCAACTGTTATTTTGTATACCAAATGTTATGATTATTATAACCCATTTTTCTCTTAAATATTATTGGGCTATAAAATATCAACCTAAAATTTTTTTAAAGAAAACTGAAAAGATAATACAAAACATCATATGTATATTTTCTTCCTTAATGTCTGGGAAGATTTTTCCCCTAAGATATTAATTATTGATTTACAAATGAGAAAATGCAATTATTTGATATGATCAAAACTGGATGAGTATCCCAATACCTTCTGACCTGGAAATACCCAAGATACTGAAATTGGAAATCATGAATATAACCACCTCTGAGAGAAGCTCTATCTGTTCATTTTATCTTATTTAGAAAAGTAAAGAAAAATATTGGTTCCAGAAAAAGAGCATTCAAATGTAACTCAAAACAGCCGAAAGAGAAATGAAAATGTATCTTCACATACATCACCAGATTATCAGAGAATAATCTGAAAGAAATCCATTGTTAGAGATGATCTGCATTCTATACATTAGAAACCATAGTTATTTTATAATTAACTGAAGAAAGACTGGTGTTCTGTAAGATTTTAATACTAACAAGAACAAAACTCACAATTCATGTATATCACAAGGCCTTCCTCCAAATAATTTTAATAAGTACTTTAAATGTTCGATTTTTCTTGATTCTCTTTTACTTCTTAGTAGATGTATGTATGACTATATACAGTCACAATGAATCTCTGAATTTTGATGCCAAGATAAAGAAACCTTAAAAAGTGTGTTAAATTATATTAACTCACAGACCTTGTTCCAGGGAGAACAGGGGTACCCTGGTTTAGGTTACCTCCTTGGGGATATGAGACTCCTGTCACTTGGTGGGAAAAATGAAGTAATCAAGATTGTTTTCACTAACCAGATTGGCATTTAGAATTTAATTAAGAAGCAGTCCAACATAAACTTTTGTAGTGGTAGCATAAAGTTTTGAAGCTTCAATGACGTAGTAAGTCCCCACCATTCTTTCTTTGCTTTGTTTTATTTTGCTTTTTGTACTGTGATATTTTGCCACTGAGCTATACCCCCAGCCCTTTTAGTTTTTTATTTTGAGACAAGGTCTCATTAAGTGGCTTAGGGTCTTGCTAAGTATCTGAAGCTGGTCTAAAATGTGATCTTCCTGCTTCAGCCTCCAGAGTTAGTGGAATTACAGGTATGAGTCGTCCCCACCATTCTTGATTCCCACAATAAACTAATAAGAGTTCTTTCTGTGATTCAATTTTCTATTGATAGAAATTATATCAAGGTAAGAGTTTTGTGCCTCATTTTTGCTTTCCTCATTGACACATTTGAGTAGACTGAGCTACTTATTTATAGACAAGGCCCTACAGGGCCCTATTTCATCCCACTTTTTAGCTTATTAATAATACCTCTTGCATTTGGGTGCCACAAATTCCAAACAATTGTTCTTACCTTTTGCTGTGCTAGGTAATTTGATTAAAGCTTTTTATGCTCTCATAAGAAGAAAAGTATAAATGCATATCATATGTATGCGACATGGTTTGTTATTTTTTACCAGTGGACTGATGACTGATCCTCATAACAAGGATCTTGGGTTAAGAGTTCTAGTTCCCACATAGTAACAGTACAGTCACCCTGTGAGAACCAAATACGTGCCTTTGTATCCAGGAAGATTCACTTTCTTTAACATCGTGAGTCTGAAGTTTTCATTTTAGTTTCTAACAACTCAGAAGATGGATTTTAGCTTTACTTCTAGCAATTTCTATATATTATGAAACCTCTATATACAGATTTTAGACATGGTTTGCCCATTAGTCATTTGTATCTGAGAGTCCAGTGAATACTTGGTGTGCAACATAATATATTGTGGGAAATAATGGCATGAAACAATACTGAAATTAAAAAGGATAGGTAATGCTAAATGCTGGACAGTAATAGAGGTCACAAAATGGGTCACTCTGTGAACCATACCTGAAATAGAATAGGTAAATTAAAAAAAAATCTTGTTGTAGTGTATTTAACACATTTTAAAGGAGAGTATTTATCATACTGGTGAGCGCACATCTTCCTGTTTTCCTGGTAAGCAAATTCCCTTGGATAAAGGTGACTAAGGAAGATACCACACCTTGTTGAAATTCACAGTGGAACACTTAACACTAAGAACAAACAATTGAAAGAAAACAGTTTGATTTTAAAGGAATTACTAAGCAGTTTTCCCACTGGAGATGATAATATGGAAACAACTAACACATGTGTTCTGATATGCTTAGCAATACTATTTTTGTACATGAATTAATCACTCTCCTGTTGTAAACTAAATTTCATGTGAGCTTGAGTTACAAAAGTGAGGTTTTCCAGAATTTCACAAGCTCTGGAAAAGCTGATTTGTGAAAGATGAGGACCTTGCATATGTAGCAAACATACTAACATACAGAAATTGATTAAATTCAATGTGCACAATAGAGTTACTAACTTGCCATAAACATTGAATTTTAAAGAGAATGAATCATCCCCTTAGGGCCTTAGTGAAACAAATTAAATATAATCATATCCTTTTACTGAAAATAATATATAGAACACCACAATGATTAAAATTAATGAGAAAATATTGTGACTTTTCAACAGTAAAGGAAAATAATCAATATCTGTCTACAAATTCACTCTCCATTGATCTGTTTTAAATGACTCTTTTTTTTTTTCAAATACTATAGTTTATGAACCTCCTGTAACAAAAGTGCAAACCTTACATAAACATCCACAGGTTAATTGAACTATTGTAGGAGTTCTTTCAGCTAGTTTGAATTTGAATTTGTCATGTGTGATGTATTATTTTTGCTCACTTTGGGGTAATGGGTACACTTGGAAGTAATCAGAATGACTGATGACTCACACTATGAAGATTTTCCTAACACAGAGAGGTTATACAGAAACAGTACTGAGAGCTAAACAGTTGAGGTGGAAATAAGTAAGCCTTCAGCGAAAATGTGCATTATGCAATAGCAATTCTATGAGCTGACTATAAACAGACACCAATATCAAGTTTCCAGTACTTTCTAGCTTAGGTTCATTTTCTGCCAAGAAATGAAATTCATTCTGAATTGTCCCCAGAAATTAATCTTCTGCTATGTGTTAAATCATATGTATGAACTAGGCACAGGGAACTGATGCAATAGTTTGTACCTTGAAGTAAAAAATATTACCAATGTGCATGCTTTTTATAGTCAGTTTAAGAGAGAGCAGACTTTTGGCTCCACATAAGAAATACATTAAATAGCCTATCCTGAACATTATGCATCCTTTACCTTCCTTTTATTCTCTGTCCACCATCATCATTTTCTTCATCTAACTGTTTCAGTACCCAGTGTCTATGCTACAGGTTGAGTCTCCAGATGAGCCATCTTCGCAATCATTTGTGTGCTGATCTAATCCTCTTGTTTAGAGGGCTCACAAAACTAGATCAATAGTTCATTTCTTTCTGTCATAGGCATACAGTCCTACTGTCACTTTGTTCTATATAGGAGAAATGCTATAAGTTGTTATCATTTTTCCTTTTCAATGTAACAACACCAAGTTTAGTGGAGATTCTTTGTATTTCTCTTTTTATAGATTTAGTTCTATTTATCTTTTGGGGCTCAAGAGTGTTGAGAAAAGCAACACTCAAGGTGTCACTCTAGCTGCTGGTCTTAAGATTTATTTTACTTCAATTTCCACGGCATGCTCTTCTTGTGTTTTGACTCCACATTGTGCACAAATTTTCACTCTGTCAGTGTCTCATCTCTCACTTTTATATTGGATATGTCTGCAACTCTCTCCATATTCCTGTTTATGCCCCTTGTCTCTGCCTAGGTGCAATAGCAAATGTATCCAGTACTTTGTCACCAGAGGAGGGGATTTGGGGTAAGGGATTCTGAGCCAGGAAATCTCCAAGATAGAAATAATTTACTCCTCAAAATTTCTTCCTTCCCATTAGTAATAACAGCTAGATAAATGTCTGATTTCACAAAAGTATATTACCTTTTTTCATCAAATGACTATCAAATGAAAATGATTACAACATTACAAGATGGAAAGACATAGTAGCTTACAGATCATGTCATGTTAACGTTCTTGGATAGTTGTAAATGAATCTATTCATTACTTCTCTGAGCTAAAGAATATAAGATATGTAACATTTTTTTCCTTATCTAGGCTGGGTCACTGTCACATAGACACAGATTACTTAATCTTGGAAGAAAAGGAATATGGTGAAAATAAAACCAGTAATTTTAAATTTTAAAACTATAATTAATAATGTCTATAAGTTTTAAAATAGGAATTATCTGAAAATATCTCACTCCTTTGCAATTAGAAATGACATCATTGAACTCCAAACAAGTTGATTTTAAATACTTCCTATAAATTAATTTATTTAACTTTTTTATAAATATGTACCACATGAATTTATACTTGTTTGCTTTCTTCACATCTCAAGGAAAGATAGCATCAACAAAACTTCTGCCTAACCAATTCCTTTATCTATAAAACATGACTACCAAATAAGGAATGAAAACAACCAAAAAGAAAACCTATAAACAAACTGGTTTTCTTTTTCTTTTTTTAAAAAACTTCCTCATCCATTAAATTATTCCCAACCTAGACTTCCTGCTTTTATAAAGCTTGTGTAGTAAACTCATGCTGTCTTTTAAGCACAGATATTAGCTAGCATAGAATATATGTCTATCTGACTATCTGTGATCTAGGTGTTTATCAGTGGAGAGAAAAATGAGTTATTGCAATACTGCAAAGCAGTTCTACAAAAGAGTAGAGAAAGGGGATTGATGAGAAAGGAGGAGAAAAAGGAAAGGGGAAATATTTGGGAATGAAATTAACTAACTGTGCCTTGTGCATGTAAGAAAGTATAACAACAAACCCCACTTTTATGGATTATTATAAAGCATCAATTAAAAAAAAAAACAAAAAAGGGAGACCAGCTGAATAGAGTAAGTGGATAAAAGAGAGGGAGAAGGGGAAGGAAAGTGGAAAAAATGGGGACTGTAATGGAGCAGTTTATGTTATATGTTCTTTTAAATATGTCATAAAAAAACCTACTCTTATGTGCAATTATAATGTGCTTATAAAAATACTTCTAAAAATTGAAATAATTACTGTTAAAATAATAATCATTAATAATCATATTTTTTGAGAAAAATTTAATAAAGATTTTTCCTTTATGTCTTACACTCTATTAATTCTAATTGTAGTCTGTTACATCTTTTTTCATCTCCACAATAACAAACCCTATAAGGTAGATGGTATTATTCCCATTTTATAAATGAAGAATTTTGGGGTGGGGTTTCAAGATAGCAGAATAGAGAAGGTCTCTTTCCTGGCTGCTCTGTGCTTGAAATCAAGAAATCAGATAGGCAGTTTCTCAGGAAGTGGGGTACAGAAAACATTCAGGGACACTGTAAGTCCACAAAGTAGAAACTCTACTGCCTCAGACCCATACTGTTAGATGGGTAGACACATAAACAACATGAAAAAGTGAGGGAACAAATCTCCCCAAACAAACCAACATACACCAAAACCAAAATCTACCAACATTGCAGTGGAAGAAATGTCAGAGAAGGAATTTAGAATGTACATAGATAAACTGATCTGTGAAGTAAAGGATGATTTAAGAACTAAAATCAGAGAGAAAATACAGTAAGTGAAAGATCACTTCAATACAGAGATTGAGATTTGGAAAAAAAAGGCAGAATTCCTTGAAATGAAGGAATTAGTAAACCAAATTAAAAATGCAATTGAAAACATCACCAGACTAAATTACTTGAATGACAGAGTATCAGGCAATGAAGACAAAATATATAATCTTGAAAATAAAGTTGACCACACAGTGAATATGGTAAGAAATATGGCTCATGAACAGAACTGAAAAGAAATGTACAATTACATGAAAAGACCCAATTTAAGATTGATTGGGATAGATGAAGACTCAGAGATACAAATGAAATGAATGCAAAATCTTTTCAAATAAATAATATCAGAAAATTTCCTAAACTTAAAGAATGAAAGGGAAAATCAAATATAGACACTTACAGGACCCCAAATATACAAAATATGAACAGACCCACACCAAGCCACATTATTATGAAAATGCTTAACATACAGATTAAGGGTAGAATTTTCAAGTCTGCCAGAGAAAAACAACACATAACATTTGGAGGGATACCAATCTGGGTCTTATCTAATCTCTTAACCCAGACTTTCAAAGCTAGGAGGTCCTGAAATAAAATATACTCAGCTCTGAAAATGCATGACAGACAAGAATACTATATCCAGCAAAATTAAGCTTCAAAATTTATGATTAAATGAAAAACCTTCCATTATTAAAAAAAAAGTTAAAAGAATTCACAACTAGAAAGTCTGAATTACAAAACATATTTAATAAAATATTTCATGAAAATGAAATAAAAATAAAAGTGAAAACCAGCAAAGGGAGGAACTATACTAGAAGAACAGTGAATTAGTGGAGAAACTAATTCAAATTAAAAATCAGAAATAAATTAAAGTAACAGGGAATAAAAATCTTATCTCAATAATAACATTGAATGTAAATGGCCTAAATTCATCAATTAAAAGACACAGACTGGCAGATTGGATTAAAAAAATAAGGCACTGTAATATGCTGTCTCCAAGAGACTCACTTCAGAGGAAAAAACATTCTCAGATTGAAGGTAAAATGATGGGAAAAAAATATCATTCACATGGATCTTGTAAAACAAGCAGGGGTTTCTATCCTCATATTAGATAGAGTGGTCTTCGAGCCAGAGTTAATCAGAATAGACAAAGGGTATTTAATACTGCTTAACCACAAAAAAACAAAAACAACAATCATAAACATTTATGCCTCAAACAATGGCAACTCTACATACATCAAACAAACCCTTCTCAATTTCAAAAATCAAATAGATCAAAACACAATAATACTAGGTGACTTTAATATACCTCTCTCACTACTGAATAGATCTTCCAAACAAAAACTAAATAAATAAGCCATAGAACTAATAAATACAATTAATAATTTAGACTTAACAGACATATATAGAATATTTCATCCATCTATGACCTAATACACTTTCTTTTCAGCAGCACGTGGGTCCTTCTCTAAAATAGACCATATCTTAGGCCACAGAGCAACTCTTAGCAAATAAAAATAAATAAATAAAAAGAGAGATAATACCTTGCATCCTTGCATCCTATCAGGTCATAATAGAATGAAATTAGAAATCAGTCATAAAATAGAAAATAGAAGTTACTCTAACACCTAGCGACTAAATAATATGCTTTGGAATGATGAAGGGATAGTAGAAGAAATCAGGGATGAAATTAAAAATTCCTTAGAGGTAAATGAGAATAGCAATACAACGTATCAAAATCTCTGGGACACTATGAAGGCAGTGTTAAAAGAAAAGTTCTTGCATTGAGCTCATTCATTAGAAGAATAGAAGGTCAACAAATAAATAACCTAATATTACAAATCAAAGCCTGGAAAAAGAAGAAGGAATCAACATCAAAAGCTGTAGAAGAAGTAAATAATTAAAATCAGAGCTCTAATCAATGAAATTGAAACAAAAGAAACAATTCAAAAAATCTACAAAACAAAAAGTTACTTCTTCAAAAAATTCAATAAAATTGATTTAATGCTTAGCTAAGATAACAAAGAGAAAGAATGAGAAAAATCAAATTGCTAAAATTCACATTGAGAAAGGAAATATCATAACAGACACTACTGGAATATAGATGATAATCAGAACCCCTTTTGAAAATTTATACACTAATAAAATAGAAAATGTCAGACATTGACAAATTTCTAGAGACATATAACCTATCCAAATTGAATCAGGAGGACATAGAATATTTAAACAGATCAATTTCAAGCCATGAAATTGAACACACCATCAAAAGCCTAACAATCAAAAAAGTCCAGGTCCAGATTCTCAGGTGTTATAAGACTGTCAAACAAGAACTAACACCAATCCTTCTTATATTATTCCGTGAAATATAGAGAACCCTTCCAAACTCATTCTATGAAGCTAATATCATCCTGATACCAAAACCAAACAAAGTCACACCAAGGAAAGAAAATTTCAAACTCTTATTTCTGAAGAAAATAGATGCATAAATTCTTTATAAAATACTGGCAAATCACATACAAAAATATATTAAAATGATAGTGCCCCATGATCAAGCAGGATTAATCTCAGAGATTTGAGGTGAGTTCAACATACAGAAATCAGTAAATGTAATTCATCACATTAATAGACTTAAAGAAAAGAATTACACAATTATCTCAATAGATGAAAAAGCATTTGACAAAACACAGCATCCATATATGTTCAAAACACTAGAAAACTAGGGATAGTAGAAACATATCTCAACACCGTAAAAGTTATATATGCTAAACCCAAGGCCAGTATCAATCTAAATGGAGAAAAAGTGAAAGAATTCCTTCTAAAAATTGGAGGAAGACAGGAATGCCCTCTTTCACCACTTCTATTCAACATAGTCCTGTAAACTTTAGCCAAAACATTTAGACAGAAGAAAGAAATTAAAGGGATATGAATAGGAAAACAACTCAAACTATCCCTATTTGCTGATGATTTGATGCTATATTTGGGAGACCAAAACAAGTCCTCCATCAGAAATCATCTAGGACTCAATGAATTCAGCAAAATAGCAGGATATAAAATTAACACCCATTAATCAATTGCATTCCTACAGATCTGTGATGAATCAACTGAAAGAAAAACCAGGAAAGTTATCTCATTCAAAATAGCCTTAAAAAATAAGATACTTGGGAATCAATTTAACAAAAGAGGTGAAAGTCCTCTACAATGAAAATAAACTGCAAAACACTAAAGAAATAAATTTTAGAAGATCTTAGAAGATGGAAATATCTCCCATGTTCTTGGATAGGCAGAATTAATATTATCAAAGTGGCCATATTATCAAAAACACTATAAAGATTTCATGCAATTCCTATCAAGTTTCCAATGATGTTCTTCATAGAAAGAGAAAAACAGTCATGAAAATCATTTGGAAAAATAAGAGACCCAGAATAGCCAAAGAAATCCTTGGCAAGAAGAATGAACCCAGAGGCATCACAATACCAGAATTTAAACTATACAACAGAGCAATAGTTACAAAAATGGTATGTTATTGGCACCAAAATAGCATGTAGACCAGTGGTGCAGAATAGAAGTAACAGAGACAAGTCCAACAAATACAGTTATCTCATACTAGACAAAGGCACCAAAAACATACATTGGAGAAAAATAGACTCTTCAATAAATAGTCCTGGGAAAACTGGAAATCCATATGCAGCAAAATGAATATAAAGCCCTATCTCTCATACTGCACAAAACTCAACTCAAAATGGATCAAATACCTGGAAATTAGACCAGAGACCCTTCGCCTAATACAAAAAAATTATATGCCTAAATCTTCATCATATCATCTTAGGACCTGAATTCCTTTACAAGATTTCTAAAGTATAAGCAATAAAATCAAGAATCAATAAATGGAATGCATTTAAACTAAAAAGCTTCTCAGCAAATGAAACAATAATGTGAAGAGAGCCTACAGAGTGGGTGAAAATTTTTACCAAATGCATTTCAGATAAAGCACTAAACTCCAGAATGTGTAAAGAAATAAAAAAACTTAATAGCAAAAATAGAGATCAAGAAATGGGCTAAGGAACTGAGCAGACTCTTCACAGAACAAGATATACAATTGATCAAGAACATGAAAAAATGTTCAACATCTCTAGCAATTAAAGAAATGCAAATCAAATACTCTAAGATTTCATCTCACTCCAATGAGAATGGCAATGATCAAGATACAAACAATAATAAATGTTGCCAAGGATGTGGGGGAAAAGGTACACTCATATTGCTGGCAGAACTGCAAATTGGTACAAACACTCTGGAAAGCAGTATGAAGATTCCTCAGAAAACTTGGAATGAAACCACAAGTTCACCTGGTTATTTCACTTCTTGGCATATACCCAAAGGACTTAAAATCAACATATTATAGTGACATAGTCATATCAATGTCCCTAACAACTCAATTCACAATAGCTAAATTGTCAAACCAAATTAGGTGCCCTTTAGTAGATGAATGGATAAAGAAAATGTGTATATATAAAATGGAATATTATGACAATTTGCCATTAAATGGATGAAGCATGAGGCTATCATGCTAAGTGAATAAGTCAATTCCCCAAACCAAAGGTCAAATATTCTTTCTGACATGTGGATGCTGACTCACAATAGGACAGCGGGAGCAAGGAGTGGAGGTTCACCGGATTGGGACAGGAGGGTATGGGGAGAAGGGAGAGTGGATAAGAATGGGAAAGATGGTAGGATGCATCAAACATAACTTTCCTATGTTCATATATGAATACACAATCAGTGAAACTTCACATAGTGCACATCCTCAAGAATGGGAAGTATTCTACTGTCATCTATAATTAAAAAGACAAAAAAAAAAAGAAAAGAAAAGAAAAGAAAGAAATGAAGAGAATGAAGATTAGAGCCTTTTAAAATCCTATCCAAATGCACCCTTTGAATTAGTGTTAGAACAACAAATTTAACCACTCAGTAAAAGTATTTGCTTTCTGTATTATACATCCCTGTCTCACATCCCACTTAAGGAGTTACCTTTCTACAACTAGGTTTAACATTTCTTACTGGTTAACAGGACATATTGAAACATCACCAAAATATGGTCTTGTAAAAGTAATGTTTATATTTTACATTTTTTAATGTAAGACATTACAGTTGTAGATTTTTTTCATTGAGGATTAGTTTATGGGGCATGATGATTGAGAATCAACATGGTAAATTTGTTCAAGCTATTTACTTATTACTTTTCACCCTGATTTTTTCAAATGCCAGGTTTAAGTGAAATTTGTTGAGTAAAGCCCATGTCAAGAAAACATTGGTGGTTTATGTGTTCACTCTCAAACTGAGTCTGAATTATCCTGTTTGTATTACTTGGCACTCTGTGGGCAAAATGATAACATTTTTCCAAACAATAAAATAGTGCCCAATTTATGTTTGTTGGTTTGTTTTGTTTTGTTGCTAGGTATCAAAATCTGCAATTTCTTATTTATCCGGAAATGATTTCTGAGGAATTAGAACTTGTAAGGAACCTTGGTCCTAGGACTCTTTCTACCTTAGCCACTGCCCATAGAAGTTATGATACCCACATCACATCCTTCAGTGTCAATTGTCTGCTATCTCAGGCTTTCTCATGTTACTTAAAGTTAGAATCCTCTGACTGAATGTAGTAAAGGTGCTAAGAATGCAGGTAAAATTAAATAACTTTGGATGCTGAGGTACATGCTTATAATCCCAATGTCTGAGGGGGCTGAGGCAGGAGGATCACTAGTTTGAGGGCAGCTTGGAGAACTTAGTTGGATGCCATTGTCAAAATAAAAATAAACATGAAAAGGGTTGGGGATTTAGGTCAGTGATAGAGCACCCCTAGATTTAATCCCCAGTAGGAAAAAATAAATACATAAAATAATGTTGAGTATTTGAAAAGTTTTTTAACTTTGATGTTTTCATTTGAGTGTGAATGGACATAAGACTGAGAATTTTTTTTTAACCAAGTTTTTAGGGCCTCCTCTGGTATCCTGCTTTAGTACTTCTACCTAAACACATGTTAACTACTCTTACAATGATTCACATGAATGTGCAATGTTTTTTAGAATTTCCATAACTGGAAAAAATTCTTCTCAATAACTGACAAGATATTGATTATTGTTTGTTTTCAGGGCCTTCAAACCCCATATTTACCAAAGGAAAATGTCAAAACCTTAGAAAGTATAGTTAACATCTACCACAATTAGGAGAACTTCCAAGGTAATTTTTAATTATTATGTTCTCTTATCTAATATTCTTTCTTTTTCACCCTAGTAGACAGGATCTTTGTATTAGCTAAATTTAGCTTTATATAAAGCATATTATCTTCTGAGTTTTAAAATATTTAAATAAATGTATTAATTATGTGCTCAAGGGTTTTAGTAAGGCTTATAATTTATAAATGAAATTAATGAAGTTACTAAGACTTTACTGAACTTACAAAATGCACTATTGGGCATTTACTAAATCCATTCAGAGTAGAATCATTAATAATAAAAACTGCTATACTTGTCAAACTAATTGAGAAAATATCTATTTTGAAATAATTGTCTTACTTGCTCACTAATTTTTTGGAGCTACTATTTTCCCATAGATTTCCATCAAGGAAACTGAAAGCACATCTGAAGTAAACATTTATGTTAAGAATTATGCCTATACCACACAGTGAAAGGAGGTCACCACAATTTATACCTCTTCTGCAGTTAACTCAAAAATATTGATCTAATCTATGGTCAATAGGAGTGGGGAGCCAGGGCTATTCAAATTTGATATTATTATAGACAGATTACTTTTTAGAGTCTAAAGCACCATATTTAACTTTTAGAGAAAACTTATTTTATTCTCCTTGAAATGTGTAAGCAAATCATTTCAAAATAAAATAAAATTTATTTTTAATCAATCTTATTCACTTAACAAAACTATTATTGGTTTATAAATGGTTTGTAAAATAACATGTATTATGCTATCACTGTCTTCTTTTAAACTCTCATTCTTCAGGGAAACTTGGTGGTCAAATCCTCTTTTGAAGATTATCTCCAGGGTAAATGTCTTAATTACCTGCACACAGTGAAAATGCTAAGCTACCTTAATGATACTTTCCATTTTCCTATCCCCTGGGTGTGGAAAAGATGCTTTCTCTTTTACTAGAAAAGCAAGACAAGAGTTTATGGTTTGTCCAATAAACTGGACAGCAGGTTGGCCGCCAAGTTTTCAAAGAGATAATTTTCTTTTTGTTTTCAAAGCTTCCTTTTCCAGGCAATCAGGTATTTTGTTTGGTTGACAGTAATTTTTAAAAATCCATATTTTTACAAATCACTAACATGTGAGGATGTGAAAAATTATTGAAAACTGCTTCCAATTTTTAAAAGGTCAAGACTCCTTTATATAGACAAAGGTACACTAGTACACACACACACACTCCCAAACAGGCATACTCTTAACTCTAAACTACATTTCTAATTATCTAAATTACAAAATTGGCCAGAAGAAAACCAAGGGGGGGAAAAAACACTAGAGATAAAAGAAGAAAGGGAAGAGAAGAGAATGTATTCCATATGCTTATAACATCCTTGAATTCATAGAGGAGAATTCATTTAGTACATTCTATAAGTTTATGCCTTACAACAGTGTCTAGGGCACAGTTAAGTGTAGATCCCAGCAGACAAAACCCAGAAGGTGCTAGAGTAGTCTTTTGGACTTATGTCTGAAGCCCTCACTGAATATGAGAAGGCTGTACTTTAAAAATCTCTGCAGTCTTAATAAACTCTCTTCATTTCTGGATCATGTGCAAGTCACAGATCAAAGGCAAATATGACCATGTTAAAATGTAAGTATCAAGGGATATACATATACATCCATTGATAGATTATGTCTCCCCATTCACTGGGCTTCAAAACAAGCAAATTTTAAAAATAACCAAGGAAGAGTTAAAATAATCATTTCAGGTTTAGATACAGCTGCATAGAGACATATGTCTGATTTCTAAACAACTTATTGGTTAAAATCATTTCTTCTGAACTTGAGCCAATCTTATGGTTCTGTGCCTTTAAAAGTGACATCCAAAGATAACTGCATTCTTCTGTTTTCAATAATAATAGGCATCTGGGTATGAAGATAGAAACTATGTGTATGTATTATATATACATATATGTGTGTATATAAATTACTGAAAACAGATGAAGAAAGAAGTGATATTTAATTAAAGAACTATTTCCTCTCAATATTTTATGAACTCTACAAAAATATTCACATACATTTTTCATATAAAAGGATAATTTTAAGAATATACTAAGAATAATATGTGTCAATACCATGCAATTGAAAAATATATGCCAAACACTCAATAAATTAATTATCCACTAAGAAATTATCTTTCTGAACATGTAATAACTTTAAATCATATGTAGGTTATAAAAATAATTTAAAAATTTATATATCGCTTTATATTTAACAGACCAAAATTAAACCCTAAGTGTATTACCTAGTTTAATTTTATAAGATTAATTTGTAAAATATTATTTATATTAATGTATTAACATATTTTTTTCAAATCATTTGTTAAGGGAATGCATTACGAATCTTACTTTTCCCTTTAGTAGATCCCACTACCACCTTTTTGATTTATTTTGCTTTCCAATTCCTTTTAAACTAGTTTTTCTGGGAATTAAACAAAAACATCTGATAGTAGTATCTATCTTTCGATCCTACAGAAAGTTAATGTGTGACATGTACGTGATACAAGATCCAATTGAGTCTGAGTTGGTAGAAATGGTTAATGTATTTTTCCTAGGCAAAACCTTTTCACAAATAAACAACTGAAATTAAATTAGTCACAAAGATTATTTGTTGTATTGGCTAATCACAAACGTGCTGATTAGTACAGCAACATCGGAGTTCTGACATATCCATAAATGAGTCACTTCTATAAGAGAGTTCGATTGATGCATATTAATATCTCTGATATAAATAGAAAATTTTTATAGTGAAAATATTGAGTACATATGCCAAAAATTATGGGGTGTGCTAAAAATAACCCTAATATAAATAACTGAGTAAAGTATCAGAAAAAAAGCAAGGGAAACTATGTTTATTAATATTGACCAATTGCATGTATATTATAAGTACTTCTTCCAGGTGCTTCCTTTTCCTCTGGTGTTATTATGAGGTATATTGAAACATATTCTACTCCATCAACTTAGCCAACTAAGCAAATACAACAATCAGAGACCTAAGTAAGAACTCATGATGGATATATAGGCTGAGTCATTCTAAGTCTGTGAAATTTTGGGCTTAGTTATTTCCAAAGCATAATCTAGCCCATCCTGACTGAAATGCTTCATAAATCATTTTTCAACTATGGATTTTGGCATTATTGATTATGGACACAATGGAAGAAATAGGACAATCAATATTAATGAGGATAAGTTTGGAGTTGAGAAAATGATTGAACATAAAACTAGAACAAAACATCCCACTCTTTTTCTCTTGTATTATTTTCAAAGATCTTCAGGTCAATGTCAAATAAAAATGACATGGAGAAATATCTTTATCTTCTCAATATTTACAGACAAATTACCTTCCTTTTCAATTCAGTAGGATTCTAGTTTTTTTATAGATATCTTTTAAAGGGTAGGAAAATTAGGACACTCAGTTACCTCTTATGGACCTTGTAATCAAAGGAAGGCAGAGAAAAGAGTAGTCCATAAGACTAGATTACCTATGAAGTCATAGCTTTCTTAGTTTATACAAGGACATTCTATGGTATTTGCACAATGAGAAATCACCTCAAAAGACATTTCTTAGAATGTAACCTTATTTTAAATCAAGGAATGACTGTGTGTCTGGTAAGTGCAGAACTTTTATCAAGAAGCAATAATGAATTTTATCACAAAGGTTTTCTGCATCTCATAATATCAATATGGTTATACCTCTTATAGTCTGTTAGGTTGAGCAATATGTATTTAGTTTCCAAATGTTGAAGAAACCTTTAACTCTGGGATGAACCAAACCTGTCATGTTAATAGGGTAATGCATGATGCTTTGAAACACATACAGATTGAATAATGTTTAAGTCAAATTAAACATATAAACATATATGGCTCAGTAGCATGTTAGAATAATATCTCCTACTCTGTTATTTTTGCTCAAGACTGTTTCTATTAAGATTTTTTTTTTTTTGTGGTACAGAAAAGTTTTTAGGATTTTCTAGTATTTTGAAGAATATCATTGGTGTTGTGATAAGAATTGCATTGAGTCATAGATTGCTTTTGTTAATATGGACAGTTTAACAATATTGACTCTTCAAATCCGTAACTACAGGATGCCTTTGATAGTCTATGTTCTCTTCAGCTTCTCTCATCAATTTTTATAGATTTGGCTATAAAGGTATTTCTTCTCTTGGTTTAAATTTATTTCTAAGTGTTCTAATTTTTGTTGCTATTTCAAATGAGATTGTTTTCTTAATTTCTATTTCATATACTTCACAATTGATACATAGTAGCACTGCTGATTCTTGTATGCTGCTTTGTATCCTATAACTTTGTTAAATTTATTTACTAGTTTTTTTTTTTTTATGGAGTCTTTCATGTTTTCTACGTGTAAGATGATGACAATTGCAAACAGTTAAAATTTAACTTCTGATTTCAATGGCCTTTATTTCTTTTCACCAACTCTTGACCCTGGCTACAACTTCTAGTGGTATATTGAATAAAACTGGTGAATGTGGGAGACCTTTTCTTGTTCTAGATCTTGAAGGAAAGCTTTCAGCAGTTCCCCTTCAGGATTATGTTAGCTGCTGGTCTAT
Source organism: Sciurus carolinensis (assembly GCF_902686445.1). Taxonomy (NCBI): domain Eukaryota; kingdom Metazoa; phylum Chordata; class Mammalia; order Rodentia; family Sciuridae; genus Sciurus; species Sciurus carolinensis. Next base: position 88,728,490 of record NC_062218.1, on the reverse strand, counting down.
TACAAATGACCTTCATTATGTTAAGTCACTTTCTTTTTATGCCTAATTTATTCAGTGTTGTTAGTCCAATTTAGGATTTATTAATTTTGTTTATATTTGTGAAGAATCAACTCTTGTTTAATTGGTCTTTTGTATCTTTTTTTTTTTTTTTTAGTCTGTATTACACTTATTTCTGCTCTGATAGTTTTCTTTCTTTCTTTCTTTCTTTCTTTCTTTCTTTCTTTCTTTCTTTCTACTAATTTTTGAGTTTGGTTCATTCTTATTTTTCTAGTTCCTTAAGTTGCAACAAATGGTATGTTTTTGAGATTTTTCTTTTTTTTTTTTTTTTCAGTTTTGATTCTGGGTATTGAACCCAGGGATGCTTTACCACTAAGCTACATTCCCTGTCCTTTTTATCTTGAGGCAGAGTTTCACAGAATTGATGAGGATTCTTATCTTTGTGATACTTCTGTCTCAGCCTCCAGAGTCACTGAAATTACTGGTATGCACCACTTCACATGAAATCTTTCTGCTGTTTTTTATCCCTACAGTACTGTTTTATTATTGGAATGATACAAAATATGATTTCAATTCTTTAACATTTGTTGAATTTTCTTTCATGTTCTACCATATGATTTATCTTGGAGAATCTTCCATGTACTGACAAGAATAATTTTTATTCTGGACTGTTGTATGAAATGTTCCATTGATGTTTGTTAGACCTAGTGTCAAATTAACTCTGCTGTTTCTTTGCTGATTTTGTTTGGATGATCTGTAAGCTTGAGTATCATTGTGAGACTTTTATCTAAAAATTCAATATCTTTAATAAAGAATAATTCAATATATCTAACTTGTCTTGAATAAAGTTTGATAGTTTCTGTCTTTCAATGAATTGATCGATTTCGTATCAATTAATGTATATTTTGCCTAAATTTGCAATAACACCATCTTGTACTGCTTTCAGGTGTGTATGGTCTGTAGTGACATACATTTTAGTTCTTTTGTAAAAGCTTCTTATTTGTTCTTTTTGGTTATACATGACAGAAGAATGTAAAATTTTGACATATTCATACATGGACTATAACTTCCTAATTTTGTGGTTGTACATGGTGTATAGTTACACTGGTGGTATATTCATATATGAACATAGAAATGTTACTGGTGAGTCTGCCGGTTTTATGTCGGCAGAAGAAAAGGAACTTCTATGTCTAAGACAAAGTTCTTCAATACTTATTGTGTGTCAGTAACGTGAGTTTCATGATTTTCTCAGTTTGCTTGATCCCTCAAATCCAATTTGGAAAATGCTGAGTTAACATCATGGCTGTAGAACCCCAGTTCATTAATTCCTTCAGTGATTGACATTATCTTTGTTAATCTTGAACAGCAAATAATTCTGCCTTTGGACTTTTGTTATACAAAGATCCTTTTAAGAGAGTCTAGAATAAAATCCATTTTTTTTTTTTACCTCAAAGGATATGTGTATTAATATAAGAGATACAAATAAAATTATTCACTAAATTATTTCACCTTTTTCCCATGAGTTTTCTGTACAGTTTATTGCTTTTACTATTTTCAAATAATCAGATTCTTGTTTTATTTATTTTCTCTAATTTTCATTGTTATTATCTCTTTCTGCTTGTTTAGAGTTGGATTCTCTCTTTTCCTATTTCCTTTAGGTGGAAATTTGCATCACTAATTGGAAGCCTTTTTTTCTTTCAAGATGTAAGGGTACAATTGCTTCAAGTTTTTGGTAGGTACTGATTCTGTTGAAAAACAACCATGAGTATGCTGTATTCTTAACATCATTCATTTAGAATATTTTTTTAGTTTCATTTGTGCTTTTTAAATTTTTAATTCACCAGGCATATAGAATCATGGTGTTTTCTTTCTTGTTTTGTGTGAATGTATTCAATATATTTTTATAAGACATATTCTTTTGTATAATCAAATATATTGGTATGTTTTATTTTTATACCTTATAATCATATTTTATTCTATATTCTTATCTATATGGAGCATATTTGAAATCGCTGTTTAAATTAATTTTTATATTCTAATTTCTCTTCATTTCTGCATCTTTTTATATAGATTAGTTATTCTCAAAGTTATAGGCTATATGCTCTGTTTTATGAAATGCCTGGACATTTTTTCCCTAAACACAGAGTATTATAAATTTTACATGTGTTAGCTGGATTTTATTGTATTCCTTTGAAAAGTATTTGATTTATTTTGTTATACAATTAAATCACACAGGATCAAATAGATTCTTTTGAGTCCTATTTTTAAACACATTAAACTATAAAGGGATTCTTTAGTCTGAATTTGGCCATTACTCAAGTTGGAATCTTTTTAGGACTCATTCTGCTATTCCATATAATACAAGCCCTTCCCACTCTGGAATAGAAATGGAAAGCCCATGAAATGGAAAGGGCTTGTATTATATGGAATAGCTGAAAGAGTAACTTTCCAGTTATAATTAGTTTTTGGAACTTCTTTGCTCTGCTGTTTTCTACTAGCCCTTTACTAACCTCTTTATTTATTTTTTCCAATTTGTTTCACACAGGTACAGATATATTTTACCCCCAAATTTAGAGAGATACATTTTCAGATTAACAGAGCTTTCTCTGTAAAATTCCTTCCTGTGTTGCACTATGGGTTGCAGATTCTAGATTTCTCAGTCTTTTTGAGTAGCAATATTTCTGTCCTCAATTCAACAGAAGCAGCAGGAAATACAACAAGAAATACATTGTTTTATACATCTCTACACTGCAGACTTGAGATGGTCAGCTGAAGTGATTGTAAAGGTCACACCAATTGGTTCCTTCTCTCAGTTCAGTTCTGAGCTACCTGTTTTCCAATGTATAAAAAATACTTTTTCACATATTCTGTTGATCTGGTTGTTTTATAGGGATGGTAATTATAATCTTTGTTACACCATTATGAAGAAATTCCAAGAGTTGAATTTGAAACTATTAGATGCACATAATTCTCCTGCTATGAGTTGTTAAAAGTTCATGCCACAGAAGCATTATTTGAACTAGATTTATAGGTTCATGTTATAGTTTAGATATGAGGTATCATCCCAAAACTCACATGTGAGTTAATGTAAGAATTTTCAGAGGTGAAATGATTAGATTATGGAAGGTGTGACTTAATCAATGGATTAATCCACTAATATGGATTAACTGGGTAGTAACTATAGGCAGGTAAGTTGTGACTGGAGGAGGTGGGTCATCAGGGGCATGTCTTTGGGTTATATATTTTGTCCCTGGTAGGTGGAGAACTGCTTCCTGTTGCTATGCATGAGCTGCTTTCTTCCACCTTGCCTTTCCACCATGATGTTCTGCCTCAGCTCAGGCCCAAATTTACAGTTAGCTGACTATGGACTAATCCTCTGAAACCAAGTCAAAATAAACTTTTCTTACTGTCTGTTGTTTTTGTCAGGTCTTTTGATCACAGAAATGAAAAAGCTGACTACAAGAGTTCATTAGAGAGAGAGGTGACAGTCAGGAGCTGAGAGACTAATGATAAATGTTTTTTAATGCTATCTGCTCCTTAAAATGTAAACCTGAACATGTCATGCTTCCATCAGTCATTCTTATCACTATGTATGCTGGATAATTGTTTTGAGGTTCCAGGAGGTAGAAAAAAATGGCAGAACTTTTTCACTGTGCTTACTGAAGAGAGTAGACTTTCACAGCACACCACAACAGTCTAAATCGATTTGGTGTAAATTATAAAATATATATATTCCTCTAGCCAGAAATATAATAATAAGAAAAAGGTAGTAGAAATGATTTTTCAGGGTATATTGCTATTTTGGTATTAATTTTTATTAAATGTATTAAGTTACATAGATACATAACCATGAAGATTCTGAAATAAGACATTTTACCAGAAGCCTCCCTGGAACAAAATGAAAAAATCCACATAATTTCTTATAGAAAAAAAATAATGTTTTAAAAAATTGACATTAAATTCAGTGTTAAACTCAACGTCTCTTAGGAAAGACACCATATTCCATAACTGCTATTTTGGTGTCAAGAAGACCTACCAATTCTACGGAGACTTCATTAATAACATCAACAATCACATTATCCATAGGGAAAAACATGATAACTGAGCCTCAGAATTAGGGTTCAAAGGAAGTACCACATTTAAATAAATGTAATCATCAAATACTTATTCTAGTTCTGTGAATTAAACCATTTGCCTTAGAAAAAATAATAAATTCTAATATTCTTGCATCCTCTAATCTTAAAAACTGATTCTGCTTAAAGTGAAACAATGTGTTTTAAAATGTTAGGATGCCTGTGCCTTCAACTCTTGTTACCATTTCAGCTGACAGCAGGCAGTTCTCTGTAGCTATGTCAAGTCACTAATATAATTGATTTCCCCAAGATACATACACATCTGAAAGAAAAATCTGTATCATATTTGCTGTTGTTGTTATTGTTGGTACTTTTGTTATGAAACTTCATGTCATCTAAACCTACCATGTAAAAATCTCATCTCCTTTCAGCTTATTTTCATATCAGGCTCTATCTTTATTCAATTGTTCCTCTATTTCCTCACATATAGTGGCCTTGAAAATGTACCACTTTTGTCACCAGCTTGAGGAACTTAATTGGTCAACTGTCCCAGATGCTTTAATCCAATATATATCATCATGTTTCTGTGAGGCCATCTTTTCAATGAATTCTTGAGAAATGATAAGCACGACCTGAATACATGGCTTATTGTCCGGAGATGTGAATTTTCTGATGACTTTCACTTGACAACAACTCCCCTTAAGCCTTAAAAAAAAAAATCTTAGAAATGAACTGTACTTTAAATATTTCTTTCAGATTTCTTCTGTCCCTCTCACAAAGGCCATGCCTGCATGGTGAAAAACCTGGAATTCTGAGGCATGAAAAGATGACACTTAAATGAACACTTCTGAACACATTGGCTCTGCTATGTTCATTGAAAATTCTGGGCTTGCACAGGTGCCCTGTCATTCACCAGTAAGTGTTAGCATTTTTTTCAGGAGAGAAAGATGCAGACACATTCTTTATACAGGGCCACAGGTGTTCTCCCATTCAAAAACTATTCTTGACTCTTCTTTTTGGATACTCTGGTTAGGTATAATATAATGTAACCTAAATGAAGAAGGTCAAGGCCTAATGAGAGAACAAAGCGATCATACATTGAAAGACTTGCTATGATTAGCTGGCGTTGACTGATAGGAGTCAGAGAAGCACTCTGGGAATGTATTACATAGATTCTTCTTCAGGGAAATTAAATTATAAAGTTACAGAAACAACTTGTTGACTTGGAGGCTTCTTCTTAGGACAAGTAATAAGTTTTCAGTAAATGAAGCAAGATTATTAAAAATGCACAGATGCAAGGAGCACCAGATTTATTAAGGCATGCAATGATGTCTCTCTTCTGCTGACCAGAGTTGATAATAGGAGATGTGGTCATAAAGGTACCTCATCAATACCCACAAGGATGAATTTATTAAAAAGTGGGAAATCTTCATCAGAAGTCAGTAGTCTTCAAGTAACATAATGCCCTGAAAATATGGAGGCTTGGTAATAGAATCTGACTTACAGGGAATCTGAAGATAGTTAGCAAACTATAGTAACTAGTGGCCACCAAAAAGATATATCTATTGACACCAATAACCACAAAAATATAGTATTAAAAAGCAAAACCAGTAGTTTGAAGACAGTTGCTATAATTAAAAAAAAAAAAAAAAAAAAAAAAACACAGTTTCTTTTTCAGTCCCCTGACCAGAAGAGTTGGTCATGTCCCAAAGGGGAAGAACTCTGTAAGAGTTGGCAAGAAACTACCAAAATTAGTTATCCAGTTTCTCTTTAAATGAGCATTTACCCATTTAGCTCAATTAACTACACATTGTCAAAAGAGGGGAGTGGACTCAGACCTTTAAATATCTGAGTGGACATTAACACTAAGAAAAATAAAGCACCACTTTGCATGCTTGTTAGAGTGACTAACAAAGGTTGCATGTCTAGCAAGGCATCACATCCCACCTATATTAAATACACTTAGGGTGTTAAATAATAAACAGCCACAATAACAAATATATACCTTTCAAAAGCTTCCCACAAATGTACAGATCCTTATTTATTCATTAAACATCTTGTTTACTGTCACCACTCTCTGCCAGTCACTCAAACTAGGATCCTGGGTGTCCTTCCTCACTGCTACACTTTGCCTTCCAACCTCAAACATTTGAATCTGTTGATTCTACTGAGTTTATGTGTTATATCTTATCAAACCTGCACCATTTCCTGACTTACGTCTTTCTATTGTCAGATATTTAAAACTATATTCCAAAGATCTAATGTAAAAAAAAAGAAAACTACATGAAATAAATACTTAGACACTTCTCTTCCCTGCCAAAAATATTTCAGCAACTTCAGAAGAATTTAGGAAAAATATCCAAACTGTGTACTATGCATAGGAGGGCATTCATATATCAGCCCCTACCTAACTTTCAAACTTCATCTCTCAGCACCACCTCTACCTGAAAACTCAGGCTCCAGTCTTGTGAAAGTGCTCACAGTTCTTTGCTTTATTCCTGGAAGCTTTTCCATAATCCTGACAGTTAGATTAAATACACTCCTATTTATCCTTATAAAATCCAGGGCTTATCCTATCTCAGCAATCACCATGTTTAAATGTTAGTTTATTTTTCTCTCCCATCAAGATATTTTATTTATCTAGTATCTACTATTTCTCTGGTACACATATGTTAAATATTTAGCAGATAATTTTTAAATGAAAGTAGCATTTCAAAACTCTGTCAAAATGCTAAAAAAGTTATTACCTCATATTACCTCAAATGGAAGATGTATGAAATATAAATAAATCAGTACTTAAATTTAAATTTATTCTAAATGGAATTATGAATTAATAGAAAAAATGATCAAAGTTACACCAATAAGGGATTTTCCTTCTGTCTTTTCTTCAGCTATCAAAATAGATTTTTGAGGTACATAGACTTCTGCATAAAGTCAAGAATGATACATTTCTTGCTAAAAACATTTATATTTGTTTTGGGTCAGGTTGTGAGGCATACACAGTAGTCATATTAAGCACCAGCACTGTATTTTTGTTTCAGTTATTTTTGCCAGCTTATAGACAACCTGTGAATTTTGAGAACTGAGAGGGGAAATTCTAGCCCATAACATGCTCAGTATCTTAATGAACATGAGAGAAGTCATAATAGACTCAGAAATATGAGTCCAATCAATATTCCTGTCTTGAGCATTTAGGAAACTCTTCCCTTAAAACAAGGTCTTTATTCTTCCTCCTGAGACTTCATGGTCCATGGAGAGTTCTTTTTGTTTCTCCTATCTAGAGCATGCCCTCTTCCCCTGAGAGGGCTGAGTTGTCCTTCATGAAACTCCATCCACATTCACAGCCGGGTGAGGCTGCTTGTTCTAGGCAGAGATATTTCAATTCCTGAATATACAGAGGGAAAGAAGAAAGAAACTATAAGTGTATCCAGTTTTTGAATAATAGAAGAATTTAAAATGTGTGTCGTTTGCTATAGTATACCTCTTAGAATATTTAGTATTTTTATCTTCCTTTTCTTCTATCTTCCCTCTTCTTTTCTCTTCTGAATTGTATATTCAGTACTCTACACACTTATTCCTAATTTCCTGCAATATACAAGAAAAAGAAAGATAATAAATGTATTCTGTCCTGGTTTTATATCATAAAAATTCCACAAAATAAACTCTATAAAAAGAAAATTTAAATATTGACATAACAAATGAAAATCAAACACTTTTACATTTATAATTACCTTCTACACCCATTACATGATGAAAATGTATTAATAAAGCTAGATAATTTTAAAATAATTACTATTAGACTATTATATCAAAGAAAACATCTATAAATAAATACATAAACATGTATATGTGTATATATACATATATACAAAAATATGTCTTAGACCAATTTAATTGTTGAATAAATTATTTTCTTTTAGTTTCCTTCCAGTTTTACTTAAAGGAACAGAAATTATGAAGTAGCTAAAAGCTTTCTCTTTTAACTGCACTATAATTCATTGTTTCCTCTAATTATTGATACATCACAGAAATAATGTTGATTTTTTTTTTTTTTTTTTTTTTTTTTTGCCATACTGGGGATTGAACCCAGGGCCTTGTGCTTGACAGGCAAGCACTCTATGAACTGAGCTATATCCCCAGCTCAATGTTGATGATTTTTATGGTTATTTTGATACCTATAAGTTTCCTGGGATATTTAAAGAAGACTAAATAATGAGAAAATTTTGAATTTTACATTTTCAAAAGCATGATTTTTAAATCAATTCTGGGAAATGTGAACATTAAAATTTTATAATATGTGTTGTCTCCAGTCATTAAAATTAAATTATATTTAAGACTCATTTTCTAATTTTTGCCAAAAACTTACCTTGTAAAAATATAATTTAATAATATGCAGTCATAAGAATCTGCATTTGATCATAACTAGTTGGGAAACTAAGTAAGTTCTGTGTGTGACATTTAAAAGATTTGTAGAACTTTGCCACAGGTATTTGATGATGTAGTTTACATTACTGAGTCTAGTAAAGGAACTCCAGTACTTTCAAAGCACTGTTGCAGGAAAATCCTAGCTCTGGATTGAGATAAACATATGCCTTCCCTGAGCCTTGAGCCGAATGGCTGTGATGCCAGAGAGACCCCACTGCCTCACCGTGGTGCCCTGACAGTCATCTCAAATGCACTCAGGAGTGCAGAGCAATCCTGTCACTTATCTCAGCTAAGCTCACCACCCAATATTTGCAGGGATTCTTTCATATTTTTACAACTTTACTCAGTTTCAATCTCTTTCTCTCATGGAAACACTCATTCTCTCAGAAAATGATCTTTCTAGTACAGTTGAGTTGTAGGGAAAATGGAAACTCTTGCTTGGGATACACTACTCTTTCTACAAATAAACTGATTTCTAACCTGAATGTATGTTCATCCTGAAGTTTCTTCTTATAATACTGGATAGACTATTCTTTCTGTCAAGGCCAAAACTCTTCTTTTGTTCTGGTTCTCATCTCTCTCAACTTGCAAAACTTCTGGTCTATATATTTTCTTTTTCCAAGTTTTGTTGTAGGAGATTTCCTCAGAATTTAAATATAGAAGTAATTTAATAAAACGCATTCATCATTCATGTTTCAAACAAACTTCTTGTAAACTTGTTAGAAGAGTTGAAGTTCTATATTCCACTTACAAGACTTCTTACCAGATTTACTTAGCATAGTATCTCTGTCTTCCTCACCTTCCCTCAGCTTTCACATATTTGCTTGGTTTTGTTATAAAGAAATTTGCGTTGGAACGTAGCACAAACATTTGCTGTCTGTTGTCCCTGGCTGCTTTCATATTACAGTGGCCATATTGGTAGTTGCAGTAGAAAATATATGGCACAAAATACTTAAAATATTTGCTATATAGCCCTTTATATAGAAAAGAGATGTTTTTCTGACATTTGCTTTAAGCTTTTTTAGGCAATCAAATCACTTGGGTGACTAAATTTCATTCATATACAAGAATTGTCTCTATCCTTTGATAAAGAATAGCTCATCTCTGGTCCCTCCTTCTTACCAAGTGGCAATTTGACCTTGATACTTGGGCTTCTCATAGGTATTGTATTTTAGAGTGACAAACTTACTCGTATTCGCTACACAAATCTGAATAGATTCTTCTTTTGCAAAACTTAGCCCAATGAACTCAGCTGACTCAACTATTCAAACCAAAGCCTTGATTTTGAAATCTTTCTAAAATGCTTCTTGATTCTTTCCGTCCTCTGTATCTCTATTAACACAAAAGCAAACCTTATCCACTACCATCTTCTATCTAGTGATACTCTAAGTTGACTTTCTGATCCTTGTTGTCACCATGTAATTGATGGATCCAAAATGGTAATCTTTACACAATTCAAACCCAATTTCTCATTAAGAGTTTCAATGAGTTTGCATTACACATTTATGAGAAAGTCCCTAATTTTGGAGTTGAACTTAAGTGCACTAGATGAGCTCTCAATTCCATGCTTCCAGAGCTTCAGTTGTCACACTGCTTTTCCTCTGTAACCACTGGAGCTATATTTTTTTTTAAATGAACTTTCTTACATTATTTATCCTCTCTCCCAGTTGTAGAATATTATTATCATAATTATTTTGACTGGATAACCTCATTGATGATTCAGATTTCAGTTGAAATACTACAGTCTCAAAAAATGTTCTTCTGATGTTCCTGGTTTAACTTGACATTCAGTTATAGCCTCATAATCACCTTTAATTTAACTTTTTCATCATTATGAATATAAATTTATGTTTATTAATATGTGTTTGTTTAAAACAATCTTTTCCCCTACAGTGTAAAATTCATGAGAACAGGAGCCATGTTTTCTTGGTTTATTTTTCTATCTTTAGGGCCTTGTAAGGTTCCTGTATACAATATAGTTAAGTGTTGAATAAGTATTTGATAATAATTATTATTTACTTGGGAAATATTCTGCAAGTATAATTTGTGAACTTTATTGTTCATACCCTTAAGGTAGCAAAGCATATTGTATTGTTCTAAATTTTATTTTCAAATGAAGCTGCAAACATGTCCTCTGAAGGAAAAAGTGTGTTCAAAAATATGCAAATATACAAGGTATAAATAAAACACAAATAAGCAACAGAGCCGCCTTTTGTCCTCTAGAGACCCACAAAAGAACAAAGGATAGCATCTCCAGTTAATGAGTTAAAATTTAGTTTCTCTCTACTCTAGACAGAATTGGTACATGTTTACATGGAGATGGGAGTCTATAGTTGTTATGATATTCAATAAATTACCAAAGAAGCTCCTGTTTCCTTTCCTAGAGGTATTTTGGGGTACCATGCTGTACCTCAAAAGGATAACAATAGTGTCATAAGGCAGGACTTCTGCTGTCTCAGGCACATTCTTGTATTTCAAATGTAGCTTTGTTACTGAGAACTGTTTAATTATTGTCCAATGAATCAGTCTGCTGTATATATAAGGCCCAGAGGTTTTATCCACTTTTCAGGACTCTATGATAATTGACAAAATGTCTTTTACAAATGACACTCACTGAAGATGTCTCAGTCTTGATAAAGTTTATTGCCCCAGGACTCTAACAGAGACATGAATGTGCATATTTCCAGTTAGAAACAAAAACTTTACATGATGTGTCTGTTTCCTGTACCATTTATAATTTTTTAAATACCATTTTTTTACTTTCTACTGAATTATGTTATATACCACAAAACAAAGTTTTGTAAACTCCTTTTTGTCAAATGTTTAATATTTTTAGCTTACTGTATCAATTACTGTGTTGTTATTTTATTGTTGTTGCTGCAGGCCATAGAAAAATTCACTTTAAGTCTCTTTAAAAGTGAAGAACTATATTGATTCCAACAAGCAGCAAATTCAGATCTGAGTGAAGATTCAGGAAAACATTAATACTACAGATCTACTTTTTTCTTTCCAAGCCTCTTCTCTATCTTCCACATTGTTCCCTTCATCATCAGGATGATTGGTTGCCTTCCACCATCAAATCCAAGTTCTTGCTAACATTGGCTATAATTCAGGATGCTCTCTGTGTTATTATATCTTGTAATTGTCATCTGTTTTAATAATTCTGTAATAACAAATGTTCAGTATGTTTTGAGTTCTATTTGCTGCCATCTATTCTAGTCTAGGACATGTTTTTGTAGTTTCTTCTGTTGGTACAATTTCTGCTACTTAAAAGAGAAATTTCAATAGGTGTCCTATTTGATTTCACAGATGGAGATTGATTCTCCTTAAATTTTTACTGTACTGGTGGGAGAAAAGGGAACTAACATTTTTATAGGTGCAAGATACACAATTGTGGAATTAATTGTGATGTTTGTACATGTGCATAATATAATTCAGTCAATTTCCTCTTTAATACCTGCTGTTTCCCTCCTCTCCTCCCTCCACATGATTCCTTCCTCCACTCTATTTTTTCCTCTATTTTCATGAGATCCATCCCCCATTTTTATCTCTCTAGTTTCCACATATGAATCAATACATATGACCCTTGACTTTCCAAGTCTTGTTTCTTTCACTTAACATGATAGTCTCGTGTTCCATCCATTTTTAGAAAATTAATTTGAATATGAATTGGACATAAGAGTAAAGAAAAGTTCCAGAAAAACAAAATAATTGAAAAGCAGGGAAAAGAGACTTAGACTGAATGCCTGAGTCTCTTTATGCTAAAGTATTACAAGCAACAAACAGAATGAATAGACAGTTTTGAAAATGATATAACTCTAAAAGTAATATAAAATCCAGACTTTGCACATAACAGCAAAATGTACTACAAAATACTTAGTGAACTTGATCATTATATACAAACAAAATTAAGTACTGACAAACCAATAATTCTAATTTAGTAGTCTTGAGGTATTTGAGATAGTAATGATAACATTGTCATGATTTTATAGTTTTATTTAAAAAATAGAAAATTATTGCTTTCCTAAATTGCTTGTTCAAATTTAGTTTGTGCCTGTTTTATACAAAAGATACTGCCCTAACCCTACAGAGTTCAAAAAACTAGTGAACCATCTGGACAGATGCCTATCCTTGAAACTAGAAGATATCCAAGATATTACTTGAAGAATGTAAGACAGTCCATTAGGGTTTGCCACTTGGTCACTGACTTCTTTCTTAAGTTGCAGCTGGTGCTGTACTAGTTGGAAAAAAGAAGAGAAGAATACAAAACTCTACATTGTGGTTGCTTTGAAATTCTTCAAAGTTCATAAAATGGCCTTCCAAAGATTGTTGACATTTCCACTTCTCAGTGGTCAACTTGGAGAAAAAGATTTTATCTGGTGTAACATAAAACTTTAAGTATGCCCATCAGATATGAGAAACATTAAGCAAAGAATACCAACGAGTAACGTAATTCCCATTATCTGCTCATATTATTCACAGGATACTCAGAGGCCCATGTGTAAAGCATTTTTCTACTTTTCCCATCAAATCAATATGGAAATTACTTTGGCTATGCACTGATTAATTTTCTTCCCTCTCTAGTTCTTCAGGCTTTTATATTTTCCAGGAAATGCACTTTCTTTTTCTACCCTCTCAGAATGTATAGTGAAGCAGTGAAGGCAGCATCATGTTTTTGTCTCTATGACTTGGCAGATATGACACATGACTTTAGAACATACAGAATAAAACATCCTTCAAGAAATAGTTTTATCTACTAATGTAAATTCTTAGAACATGACTCAATTAGTTTAACAGAATATCTGTCTTTTTACATGTCTTAAGAAAGGCCCTCTTTCCAAGTATAGGAAGTGAACAGAATAAAGAAAAAAGTGGATGACATGGAAAAAATTTTTCTATTACCCACATATATATTCTTTTCCCTTTGTGACCCTCAAAGTTAATTATTTCCCTATAAATGCATTTGCAAAACCAATTTATTTGAGAAACCTTGATAAAAGACCTTACAAATGATATGTTCTGGTGACTGACTCTAAACTTTCTATCTTTTACTTGCAGTATTGACAATTTTGATGGATAAAGATGTGCTAGATAGAGGTCAAATTTAGGTGGCTTCAAACCTATAAAAAGAAGACTAATTTCATTTTTGAGTAGATGGAATGGCCTGAGTGGCCTTAAAAGTCATTGCAGTTTTATGTGAGGCTTGGAAAATTTCCAGTCCTCTGATAGGAACTCATACATAGGCATAAAGAACAAAGGCCCTGGGCAGGTCGAGATGATCTCAGTATTTATGTTTTGGCACCAACAGTCCATGAAAAATAAATGACTTATCTTAGCAAATCCTTCATATTTTTAAGAAGTCATTTCACTTCAGTGTCTTTAGTACACTTAAAATGCTTGCATTTCAGGGATTTTTTACATCATTAATTCATTACCTCTGCCTCTTTTGTTTTAAATTACTGTAGATGTGAGTCTGGATGTTTATTTCATTAGGTAGTTAAAAACAGTTTCCCTAGAAATGAATCTCTGAGCAGGGCTACTCTGTCCTTTTTCGTGATCAGAATTGATTACAACTGGAATCTTTAATGAAGATATTCTTTACTTAATAAGTTAAGTCTTTCAAGAGTCTGGAGATATCAAAACCAATATTTTTGTTACTGTGTTGTATGCTCATTTTGTTTTCATATGACCAACTCAAAATTGTGAATTTTTGCCTCTCCATGTGCACTGTGTATTTAACTTTGTTTTGTTTGGTTTTCTCTTTTCTTACGTAATGGACTTACTTTTTCACCCTAAATTCTCATTCCCTTTTTTTTCCTTACAGACATAAAATGCTACTCTTTCCCCTTCTCAAAGTGTCATACATAACCTACAGATAAGAAATGATTTGTTGCTTATTTTTAGATTCCCCATAAAAACTTATCAATAGATTTGAAAATTTGTAGTTATAAGCAATACATTTTGAAACAATATGCAAATCTATTTTCTATATGATACCCTAATAGATTTACCTCAGACTGAGAATCATGGAAATCATAGACTTTATATTTAGGAAATGGTAATCACTTAGTTCCTTTTCATCTTCCTGTACTAAGATCAAATTGTGCTCTTTCTCGGTGTGATTACATACTTCGAATCTTCATTTTTATCAGAAGTTTTCCTTTTGTCTACTATACCATAAAACAGAGCATTCTGGAATATGAAAATTAAAAAAAAACTTCAGTCAATACAAAGGAAAAAAACATTTTAGCTGCAGAAATTCTATGAACCGAAGAAGGGAGTTATAAAAATATGCTCATATCATGCTAGGAACAGTGGCACACACAATCCCAGTAACTTGGGAGGCTGAAGCAGGAGGTTTGTATGTTCAAGGACAGCCTCAGCAACTTAGCAAGATCTTCAGGAGTTTAGTAAGAACTTGTCTCAAAATAAAAAGTACTAGGGATGTAGCTAAGTGGTAAAGTGCCTTCAGTTTAAATCCCAGTCCCTGTTCTCTATCAAAAAAAAAAAAAAAAAAGAAAGAAAGAAAGGGAAAACAGAATATGTTCATATCATTAAGTTTTCATAAAAAATTGTATTTCTAATAAACTATACTTTTAATATGACTTCCATATACATTTGGCAGAATAATCCTCATATATATATATTCATATTATGTGTGCATATATATAAGTGTGTGTGTTTGTGTATGTACACATATATATCCATATGTATATATGCAGGTGTTTTTTTTTGCAGGATTGAACAGGAGGGAAGCTTTTAAGATAAAACGTTTTTATTTGCAAGGTTGAAAAATACAATTTATATCAAGAAATTGAATATTGGTAACAATGAATTCTGATCTATATCTTGCCTAAGGAAAAGACAGTGTTATTGATAAAGTCACAAAAATCTTTAGCATTTTCTATTGAATCATTAGAAAAACTTAGAGACCTAATAATGAATATGTTACCATACCTAGAAAGATGCACTCTACTAACATTTTTGATATGGATTTTAGTATAATATATAGTCTATAAATAAAGTCAATAATCATATTTCATAGAATCAGAGGCTTTCTAGGAAGGTATACAAAGTGAAGATGCTCCTATAAAATCTTCCATATCATTAACTCAATCCAACTTTAGTACAAAACATATTCAATGTACATGAATGAGCCAGATATTAGCCTAGTAAGTTAAGAAATTTAAATTAATAACACAATGCTCTGTCCTGAACAAACTCATTGTCTATTGAAGAAGTACGAAGGATTTTTTTTGCAAATGAAGCCGCCAAAATTATTTTGAGAAAAGATTATTAATTTTTATAAAGATAAAATAGAAAATTCACCAATAAAGTGATATTTATTGAATATATTTAGGTTTATCGAATATCAATAGTAAAAAAAGGAGGGGAACAGAAATGACTTTTCTATTCTGTCCATGTGAGGACCTACTTTATTGAAAGAAATTCAATAGAAAATAGAGAAGAGAAATTGAAGATAGTGAGCATAAATAAAACTTTCGAAGAGTATTATTGTAAAGTGAAAGAGTGATAGCTAAAGCTAAATAATTTAAAAATAATTTTTATGGTTTGATTATTGTGAAAAAGAAAATGCTATTGATAGGCATGATGCAGTAAACAGGGAAACACTGTTGAGGTATTTGAGTATATGATAAAGAATTAGGAACATACTTAGTAAGTACATCCTCAATAACAGGTCATGTAAGTCGTAGTATTTGGGTCTCACTTGGTATTGCTGAGTACATAATAGTAAGAAGAGGTGGTGGAAGTAAAAATTTTAATATATACAAATTTTCTTTGTGAATAATAAAATAATATCAGCTTATACTAAAAGAAGGAGAGAAGTTTGCAACTTTTATGAAGGAGCAGAACATGTGAAATAGCATTTTATGTCACAAATGTAAATAGACTAAACACCAAAATTATCTTTTGGTGATTAATTGTTAATTTAAAGGTATACTAGTATTTTATATATGCATTATTTTGGGGAAAAGTCAGTCAACTAAAACATTAATGGGATAAGTTCTTAGATTTATGTATGTATGATTGTATGACATAAACAAATAATGTAAAAGATTAGAGAAGCAAGAGTGTGGTGAAAGTTATATGCAGAAGGATACTCACAACGATTGACAATTGAATAAGATTGCCTAAAAAGGGTGTGGAGTTCATTCAGAGATGGATAAAAGGCTTTCATGTCAATGGACACCAGCTTCCACTTGGGTAAATGTTACTGTCAGTGGAGTAAAGGAGAGAGTAATTTGAAAAAGAATTGATATGATAATGGAGTACCACTAGGATGTAGAAGGCAAGATCATTGGATGAAATGGATCATGTAACTGAAAGTTTAAGTTACTGGAAATACAATTTGCACTGATATGAAATCACAACAAATGATAACATGAGTATTATTGGAGAGAAGTGTTATGATTCAGGTAAGTAAAGTTTTCAAGAAAGAAAAAGAATGAGTCACTTATAAATAACTAAAACTCAAAGCAATAGTAGATGGTAGAAAGCTTATGATATGAAAGTCAAGCTAGGGAAACAAATTGAAGGAAATATTCACAAAGAAGTTTATATAGTAAGGAGAATTTTATTATTGATTTTGTCTTTGACATAACAAAATGGAAGTTAAGAAAATGAAGAAGTTACAGAGAGGGATTTATTAAAAAGACTGGGCGTAAGACCATATGTGGTTGACAATGAAACGAAGTAAGACCTCTGGTCTAGGATAGGCTAGCTTCCCATTGTGTGACAAAATACCACAGAAAATTGTCTCAAAGTAGAAAGAATTTATTTTGCCTCATTGTTTTAGGGGCTTCTGTCAATGGTCAGCCAGCTTTATTGCTTTGGGACTCTGGTGAGACAGAACATTGTGCTGAGGAGCACATGGTAGAAAACACCTGCTCACATTATGGTGGCCATAAAGTAAAAGGGAAGGAGCAGGAATAAGACACATTCCTAGTGGCCTACTTTCTCCAAGTATGGCCCACCTCCTAAAGTTTCCATAAAATCCCAATAGCATAACCAAGCTGTAGACCCCCTGTTCAACACCCAAGGCACATAATAGCATGATGTGAACTTCATATAAGTTGGGCATCCCTACCTCTACAACCTTTTTAGCTGAAATTCAAGGCCATTTTCTTGGGTTGATTCTTATCCCTGCCTGTAACTTTCCTTAGCAGGCATTCCATGTTCCTGACATCTCTAACTTCCTAGCCTCTCTAGTACAGTTTCAGTTTCATTTTCATAGCTTCAAAAATCACGATATCGGGTGCTGCTATAGGGACTCTGACACTGCCACACACTGTGTAAAGTCCCATTGAAATTTTAGTGTAAGTCAGTCTCTGTTAACCTGTAACTCTTGCATTTTATATGCCTAAAAACCCAGCACTATATGGAAAATAGGTCTGCCACCAGTGGAAGTAGTAGCCATGGCCTCTTGAGGCATGACTGCAGTGACTGCTGAGTGCCTTCATGGCTGAATATGAGGGGGAAAAAATCACTGGGAGAAAATTTCCTAAGCAGCTTTGTGAGAGCAGAATACTCCAAGACTCTAAAAAAATAGTCTTTGAAATGGGTTTACACTTCTAACATATTTGATCTTAGAATGGGTAGAGATTGACAAATTTCTGAGATACCCTGAAGTCACCTTTTCTTTGGTTCCTGTGCAAAGTACTTGACTTCTTTATAATTTTACTAATCTCTTTAGCAGTAATACTTCCCCTGGGCCTCGACATTAAACGTGTTTCTTTCTGTTTCAAACTTCCTACTTTGCTGTTTGCTCCCAATTCTCACTATAAGTCTAGCCAGAAGCAGCCAGAAATATACATGAAACAGCCTGAAAATTGTACTGCTTGTGATCGTTAAACTCAGCCTCCCATGAACTCAACAGTGAATGAGCAAATTGCAGTGTACAAGTTCTTGGAGAATGTGAGACAAATGGCTTCTAGTCCAATTCCTAATCAACTATTCATCTCTAACAGTGATATTATAAAATATTTACCATTAATGTTCCTATTAGTATTTTGCTATTCTGAGTTCCTACCAAAATCACCCCATTAAGTTTCCCTTGTAACATTCTAAGATTTTTCTAGCCTTCTTCTCTAAACTGTTCCAAATTCTTCCCACAAACCTGTTCCAAATGTTGATTTACCATATGGTCAGGTATAGTCACAGAAATGACCTCACTTCTGGTACTGGTTTTCATCTCTGTGGCAAGTACCTGAAAAAGTCCATTTAAAGGGAGAAAGATTTTGACTCATGGTGTCAGTTCACAATGACTAACTCAATTTCTTTTGATTTCTGTGAAGGTAGAACATCATGACAGGGAGTGTATAGTGGAGCAAAACTGCTCATATCATGGTGACCAGGAAGCAAATGTGGGAAAGGCCCAAGGACAAGATAACCCCTTCAGGGGTAGGACTACAATGACTTACTACCTCCAACTATGCCCCACCTCCTAAACTTTCATAACCTCCCAAAAATACCACCAGCTGGGGACAAAGTCTTCAACACACAAAACTTTAAGTGTTATGCTAGATCCTACTGAGGGAAGGTGGTATCGATGAGATGGGCAATTAATTTTGGGATCCCTACCTAATATCATTAGGTTGAACTTCAGAATCTAATACTAAGATTTTCTGACTTTTGTTTACATATTTGTAGTGCCATGATTGCTCTCAGGGACATTCTACTGCTCATCAAAATCCCCATGCCTTTCTAGTTTTTATTTTGAAATAGGGCCTTGATAATTTACCAAATTGGCTTTGAACTTGAAATCCTCCTGTCTCAGTCTCCCAAGTGCCTGGGATTTTGGATATGTACCACCATGTCCAGTGATATTCTTACTTTTAAAGTTGATTCAAATTGAAACAAAGATCTTATGAAAAATTTTCTCTTTTAAGTTTAGAAAACATATAAAAATCTCTATGATTCCAAATGAACAAAGATAAAATTTAAACATTTGTAAGTCATAAAAAGAAAAACTGGGAGGAAAATACCTATAACACCCTTTAAAAATCAGTATTTTAATAAATAAAAAATGACCACATTGCAAAATATATTGGTAAACTTATGAACAAAAAGACTCATCTGCAGTATAAAAAAACTCCTACAAAACTATAAGAAAATAAATGACCCTATATAAAAATAATAAAGAATACAAGTTATCAATACAAACAAAAAGACATTTGGAATAAAAATTAAAATAATATGCTCAACCCTTTTGGAAAACAAAATTAAAACCACAAGTAATGAAAGATCTGTTATATCTATATTCCCTGAGTAAATATGAAAATCTCATAAAACTAAATGCTGTGAAAATGTGATAGTAGTATAGATCTTGTTATGCTGACAGTAAGATTGTTACAGTTATATTCAAAATATGTCTGTAACTCATGAAAATAAAAGGGAAACAAGCAGGTTGGAGGAAGGGGGAGGGAGAGGTGAGGGAGGGGAAAGGAGAGATGTTGGGGAATGTAGCTGATTAAATTATGCTGTGTGCATACGTGAATATATCACAATATCATTATTACATATAATTATATATATGTACATAATATCTGATAAAATTAATTATCCAGGTTTCCATGACTCTAAAATTCTTTATTATTTTGAGATCTTCTTTGCATACAGAAAGAATGCATATAGTAGTACTATTTAGAAGACAGAGGTTCTTGGAATGTCTTCAAATTGGTTTATCTCCAGGGAGTCCTTGAGTACCAGTGATCCAAATTCCCACTAAACAATAGCTTGTTTATTTTTCCTGGTCTGGGTAAGCTGAAAAATAGCTTTCTCAGTCGTCTTTATCTGAAGCTATTCTCTTTATGAAGGATAACCATCCTCATCTGCTATTCCCTCATCTATTTCAACCCCAAAAGAACCTCCACCTGCCTTCTTTCTCTACTTAATATTCTGCTATTTCAAATATGTTCCTCACTCATAATGTCTTGATCCTCTTGGATTTACACAATCCTCCCTAACCTACCCCAATTTTTCAAAATCTTCTATTTTTTAAAATTGCTCTAAATCTTGCTCTGCCCCCTTAGTATTCAGACCCTGGGGAAGGTAGGGTGAATGACTTCAGTTGCCTTTTCTTTGGTAAGCTATCTTTGGTCAGATCTGACTTGCATTTTATAATAATGAACTACTTTAACCCACAAGAAAGCAGAGGAGATTTTCTATGAAATTAAAATGAGTTTAAGGACTTTTTCTCTAGGCAGCCAAACATGTATCAATTTTTTCAAGTTGTTGTAGGCTTAAAATATACCTGTTACTTGACAACAGTGCCAAAAATATCTGTTAAAGAGAAGACAGTCTTTTTCACAAATGGGAAAACTGGATAGCCAAGTGTATTATATCCTTATCTCTCACCCTGCTCAAAGTCAAATCAAAATGCATCAAAGAACATAAATCCTGTGACTGATAGAAGAAAACATAGGGTCTACACTCTATCATACAAGTTCAGACACTGATTTCCTCAACAAGATCCATAAAGCTCAAGAAATAATACCAAGAATCAATAAATAGTATATAATCAAATTAAAAACCTTTTGCACAACAAAGGAAATGATAAAGTCTGTGAAGAGAGAGCATACAGAATGGGAGAAAATCTTTACCTGTTATTCCTCTGAGAATTAATATACAGGATATATAAAGAACTCAAAAAACTCAATACTCAAAAAGCAAATAGCACAATTAATAAATGGCAAAAGAACTAATCAGACATTTATCAAAAAAAGGAACACAAATGGCTAACAAATACCTGAAAAACATGTTCAACTCTCTAGCTATCACTAAAATGCAAATGAAAACTCCACCAACATTTCACGTCATTCCAGTAGGAATGTCAACTATCAAGAACACAAATAATAAATACCAACAAGGATGTGGGGAAAAATGTACACTGGTTCACTGATACATTATTGGTGGGACTGCAAATTAGTACAACCATTCTGGAAAACAGTATGGAGATTCTTAAAAAAATTATTAATGGAACCACCATAGGACTCAACTATCCCACTCCTTGTTATGTATCTCAAAAAAATAAATCAGCATTGGGTAATGGTACAGCCACATCAACGTTCATAGCAGCACAATTCACAATAGCCAAATTATGAAATCAGTCAGATACCCATCAATAGATGAATGGATCAGGAAAATGTGGTATAAGTACACAATGGAATTTTATTCAACCATAAAGAATGAAATAATAGCATTAGCTAGTAAATGGATATAATGGAGAACATCATACTAAATGAAATAAGCAGACTCAGCAAATCAAGGGTCAAATGTTTTCTCTCATAAGCAGAAGTTAGAGCAGAATAAGGTAAAGAAAGTGGTGGAGTAGAATCAGATATCATAAATATACAGGGAGATCAGTGAAATAAAAGGTGGAGAGAGGCAGAGAGGAAGAATGGGGGAAATATCAAATGAATTTATGAAAATTGTCTTATATGTATACATTAATGTACAAAAGGTAGTTTCACCTTTATATATGTGTAGAAAATACAAATTAAACATTATTATCCAAGTGTGGTGGCACACACCTCTAACTCCAGTGGCTCAGGAGGTTGTGACATGAGGATCACAAATTCAAAGTCATCCTCAGCAACTTAGCAAGGTCCTAAGCAACTTAGTAAGACCCTGTCTCTAAATAAAATATAAAAATGGCTGAAGATGTGACTCAGTGGTTAAGCATCCCTGGCTTCAATCCCTGGTACCAAATAAACAATAAATAAATAAATAAAGGAATGAAAGGTAGATGAGTAGAGCAGAGGAAGAATAGGAGGAGAGAGGAAGAGAGGGAAAGTTGGGGGAATGGAGATTGAAATCAAATTCTTCGCACATATGATTTTGTCAAAGTGAACCCATACTACCATACATAACTATAGTGCTATAATTAAAAATAAATAAATAAAGATACTTCTGTGTAGTTTGAAAATGCCAAATGATTCAGAGTCAATGAAGACATAACTAAATAAAAATATATCTGAGACCCATCATTGACATTGGAGAAAAAGCACTTCAATTATAACTCTGTGGCCTTACTACCAAAAATAAAGTGGTGGGAGATTTAAGAGTGCAGACCACAAAGTGATGAATTATTGTCTCTTTCAAGATTCTTCTTAGAACACATCTAGAAGGATTATTCTGAACCATCCCTAAGTGACAGCAATGTCTCCTTTAGTTCCAGTGTTGTTGGTGAACTTTGTGTAAACCTGAAAGTACTTATGGAAAAGCAATATTAACTGAACAGAATGCCGTTTTCTCTAAACTCATACTTTAGAGCAACGTGCAGTAATAAAGTTAAATCCACACAGCACAAGATGGTGACTTTTTAATTTGAATATAGTATTCCCTTGGTATTCACAAAAGATAGATTCCAACACCTCCAGCAGGTGCCTGAAACCACAGATAATCTTGAATGCTATATATATACATGTTATATTTTCCACATACACATATATTTATGATAAAATTTAATTCATACATTAGGTATAATAGCAGATTATCAATAATATCTATAGTAAGATGAATTATTATAACAATAGAGTATTGTAAAAGTTCTGTGGTTGCAGATACTCTCACAAAATATCCTATTGCCCTATATTCACTATCCTCAGCATGAAAAGATAAGTAATAGATGAAGTGAGGTGAATGATATAGGCATTGATAGCATTAGGGAACAATGTAATGGTTCCTTGTGCACAGTTACTACTATACTGAGGTACACTTATCTGATACCTGAGACAGCTGCTAGGTGACTCATAGGCAGGTAGTACATACATCATGAACAATGGGATTATTTGAATCCCCTATGGTTTGGAGTAAGACAGTGCAAGAGTTTATCATACCACTCAGAGTGTTGCACAATTTAAAATATGATTTGTTTATTTCTGGAATCTGCCATTTAGTATTTTGGGACCATGCTTGACTACAGGTAACTGAAACCAGGGAAAGAAAAACTATAGACAAGGAAGAATTACCGTAACTCCAAGAAAATTATCCCAAGGCCTTGGTGATATTCTGGACTGCATCACCATTTCTAATATTTAATTCTACTTCAAAAAATGGGGTACTGGGGGTAAAGATTACCTAATTTTAAAGACAGAAATGGAACTACAATCACAATGACTCCTCTGTAAGTGATCTGTTTTGGTCTTTCTCAAAATGTTCCCAGGGAGCACCACACCACCTTCCTGGTGCCACAGTGCAGTCACTTACTACACTGCCAGTGCTTCACACACACTCCATCCTACAGAGTGTTCAAACCAAGTCTGTGATAGAGTTAGAGAATTTACACATGGTGTGTTCCTTCATATACACTTTTCTATATTTCTTGGACATTTTGATGCCCAAAATTGTGGGGGGCATCTCTGCCACATCCCACATGGATGAGAAAGGGGTTAACTGCCAGAGGATGATGTTGGCTGTATATCACTCAATTAACCAAAAAACTTATCTACTCAATAAACACACAAGAGCCAATACTCTTTTTAAATGAGAGGGGGCATGTCTGGTCTGGCCATACCAGCTCTAACCTCTTACAACAACAACTCGCCCAACTGTCTTTTATTTATAATACACAGGTAAAGGGGGCAAGACCAGGAGGAGATTTTTCTGTGATGGACAGGATAGGGTAGAGTTAGGGGAGCCATCCTCTTAGGGGGAATATTCCATAGGAGACAGGGAACTACTCCCACGCAGTGCCACTTGCTTCCTGGCACTTCCTAGAAGCCAGGCCTCTGCGTCCCATGGCTCAATCTAGTCTGATTCTGCTAAATAAGGATGCCTTCCCACACAGAATAACTTTTTATTAAGTTCTTAAAACACTGTTAATCACTTAAGCAGAAATTCACTCTTAATTGCAACATTAACGTTTCAAACTTTGTCCAAAACCAAACATTTGAAGAAACAGACATCTTTCCAACTCAGTTTTTCTCTGTGACAGCTGTGATAGATCATCCAGTTTTCTTACTTCCCCCTCAAAACTCCCCCAAACCCTTACATAGTCTCCACCTTTAGAACATGCTGGTTCATGTTCCCAATGTCCACTGGGCTACAGAAATGTCAGATGTCAAGAATAACAGACATGGGGCATATCTGGGATGCAGAGTATTTAAAGGTAGATGTAGACTCCACTATACCTATCCCTAAATTACCCTAGTACCCTTAAAACCTGATGGAATTAAAGGTCTCAGACTTCCTGAAAAAAAGGATCTTTTTTTATTTTAATCCCTTTCAAATACATAAATACTTATTCACATGAACTCATAACCATAGGAAGGTTAGAAACTAGTCTAAGGCTTTGAGTCTAGAATATAATTTGAAAGTTAAGATTTCTTTTGATGCCAAACCCTAATACCATCCTGTTTTCCACATGCTCTCTAGCACTACTCATTTTCCCATTATTGACCTGTTTTGTTTTCATCAACCTATTCCTTCAGTCTTACTTCTAATACCCATTTACCTTTACAAAAGAAAAAAAATGCTTGACACATTATACCCCAGGGACTTATAGAAGACCCTACTTATTTTGCTCAAAACTTAGGGATTAATCTTCCCTTGCAATTCAACTTCTATCTACAATGTAGGTGAAAACTTTCTTTGTTCTAAACTTACTTGCAAGTCTTCCTATATTTATTAAAAGACTTTGGATTCAAAAGTGATAGGCTCAAGAAATATTTCATTTTTGTGACTCAGTCCCTAAGTGCCCTATATAGGCCATGGAATTTTCCTGAGGGAAATACAGCAATTGATATTGAAACTATTTCTAACTAATCTGAATCATGTGATAACTCTAGACTTTCTAAGACTAACTGGCTATTTTAAAATGTGGATTCTTTTCTTGGAATATAGAATGTTCTTTCATTGCTTAACTAAGGGAATTATATCTGAATCTGACCCTCTGTAATGGTACTTCTCTATAATAGCACAAATTCCTATCATCTTTCTTTTAGTTAGGACTCCCTAACTTGATGAAAGAGAAGGACATGCATTACTCCTCTTATCTCAGAAATATAATAGGAATCATAGGCATATACAATGTTCAATTTTACCCTGCATTGTGTAGTTTGCTCTCTTTGTTTACAAGTTATAATCACAAAATAAAAAAGAAAATAGTTTAACCCATAAGCCAATTTTGTGTTAGGTCATACCAAAAACATCTTTTACCTCACACAGTTCAATTCCTTTTTCCGAGATGATTCAAAATTTCTTGACTTCTTGGCTCACCTCTTAGAAAATTCATCTGCTGCCTGCTCACATAGGTATACAACAATGTCAAAATCTTAGTCTTGCTACTCTGCTTTGCCCCCCCTAAGGAGACAATTGCATGATTTTATTATCCTTATTTGTGTTTCAGACCTTCCATGCCCAACTTGTCCAAATTCTCTCTTCCAAGTACAGACCTTACCCTCTTTGTTACTAGTTTTATCTCTACTTAGAAGGAAATTTTCAGACTAGATATGTCATTTCAGTTGTTAAAGCCCGTAGAATGTAAACCTCAACCCTGTGTAAAAATATTTTAAATTACTGATCTTATAGCTCATGAGGACCTGCCTTTGGCTAATGATAAGACTTGAGTTAGCCTTTAAACAGATAGCAGATAATTTGGGGGTTAATAAATGATTTTGGAATGTTATAGAAAACCAGATTTGTGACAATAGCTGGAATACCACCTGGATAGGAAAAGCATCCAACATGTATTCAACAGTTTTCACATGTTCAGTTTCTGTGGATTGGGGGACTTTAAACTCTTCAATTAAAGGATTAGGTGGTAAGCAGAGTAGGTTTAAAATCTTTCCTGATTGGAGTCAAGTAGGCCAGCTTTGGGAGCTGCTGGCTTTGCATATTTTTCAGCCAGTAAATTTTCTTTTGTGTTGGGTTTTTGTTCCTTATCTGAACTTTTATTTAATCCCTAAAATCTTATGATATGAATGTGTTCTTACTGATATAATAATGCAACACTTAATGATAGGGTATAATCTAAGAAATGCATCATTAGGCAGTTTCACTGTTATGCAAACATTATAAAAGTATACTTACACAAACTATAACAGCTATGATATCACTAGGAAAAAAGTCTTACAGTACCACCATCATATATGTGGACTATCATCAATCAATACATCATCATGCAACCTATGCCTGAATATGCATTTTTTTAACCAGTATGTGAAAATTTCCCATATAAAAGAGCCTCTACCACTAATGCTAGTAAACTTTTCAAGCACAAGTATAACCTACATGGAGCATTCCAGTGATTTCTTTAACTAATCTAGGGACACATTTTACTGGTAAACTCATTCAACAAACAAAATTTCCTCCCCTATTCCCAAAATTACATGTTCTTCTCATGCTCATATTTCTGGAATAATAAAACTGCTGGACTATTAAAAGTATAGCTTGATTA
Organism: Sciurus carolinensis; assembly: GCF_902686445.1. Classification (NCBI taxonomy): domain Eukaryota; kingdom Metazoa; phylum Chordata; class Mammalia; order Rodentia; family Sciuridae; genus Sciurus; species Sciurus carolinensis. The sequence goes on along the minus strand of NC_062218.1, from coordinate 88,701,574 downwards.
GTTTACAGAAGGACATCATCTCCCTTGGGCTAAAGTTTTGCGCTTAGCCTGACTGCTCTCCAGTATTATTCTATTGGGTTGCAAAGATTCCATCCACATGAAGTGGTAACTGGACAATTTGTGAGAATTCCCTGTTCTGAATAAACTCTTAAAGGAGTCAAACCTGATTAATTTGGAATTCTAAAATACTGCAAAGTACTGATTTATTATATCTATACTTACCATCAACAGACTGAAGCTGCTTTCTTCTGATCTTTCCACCCAAACCATCCCATTACCTAGACTGCATACTTAGTTTTTTAGAAAATTAGTATTGAACCCCATAGGAAGCGTCTTATAGTATTTCCCTTACCATTGACACTACTGCCAAAATGTAGGTGGCACAACCATGGATTTATAAGTCTAGAATAAAAGTGCACAAAATCTGGTCTGAATAGAAATGGATAAAAGCCCCCACTAGAAATCTGAAACCAAGGATCTCTTTAGAAAATAATATCACAGGTAGACTTGCCAGAGACTTTGGAACAAGAAGATGACATCATGAAGTAGTCCTCCACAATCTTCTGGTATTGGACACAATTTTAGCCTCAGAGGGAACATTTATTCAATGGTCAGAGTGACTGGCTATTTTCTGAAAATTTCCTGATGTCTATACCATCACCAACAATGATGGGCCATGCAAGAAATTTTTTGGATCATTGCTGCATCTCTTATTTTATTATGTAAGAACACTGTGTTAGTCAATATGCTCTGCTATAACAAATTGCCATAGACTGGGTAGTTTATGAAGAAATAATTATCTTTCATAGTCATTAAATCAGGTAAGTCCAGAATTAAGGTGCTGGCATAATTGTTGTTTAGCGAGGGCCTGTTTTCCAAAGAGGAACTTGCTGTGACTTCATATAGTGAAAGTGCCAAGCTTCTATCTGAAGATTGTTTTATAATGCCATTAATTACATTCATGAGGTGAAGCTGTCTTGATGTGCTCACCTGCAAAAGCCCACCACTTAATATCATCACATTAGTTTTAGTTTTCAACATTTGAATTTTGAACACAAATTTTCATAACACAGCAGCAACTTTGGTCCTAAAGTCCTATTACCCACTTGACTAGCTCCTTACATTTTTTTCTTCAAGTCCAACACAGAAGTAACTACACAAAACATGTAGTTACCTTATGTAACTACACTTTCAAATTTCACAATTATTCTTACTCTATCCTGATAATATTTCATGGAGAAAATTCCTATTTTTCACATAACTGAGAATAACCACATACATACAACTGCTTGTTACTTGCTCACTGACTTGGTTTGGCTAAACTTTTTATCAGTTTTCTTTCCTCCCCAAGGCCCTAGGAACTTTAGTTGACGCCCAAGTTTAAGAAAACACATCCTCCTCTTAAAAGCTTTCTAAGGATCAATTGCCCACAGCAATAAGCATTTCCTGCTATACCACCCCATTCCTGTCTGCTCATCTCTATCTGCTGGAGTGATTTCCCCTCAAAGTTTGAGCCAGACCTGTTTACTCCTCATAACATTAAAGTCTTTTTTTCTATTTGATTTGATACTTGCAGATCTGGAAGTTAGAGTGTTCCCACTATTGAAATAATCTATTCAAATAAAGTCTCTCCTTAACTAAGTCCAGATTTGTTTTTTATAACATACTTACAATAGTCTGCAAAATAATATAAAGAATATGTTATATTCATGCTGTTTCATATTCGTTGATTTAAATCGTGTGTGTGTGTGTATAAATTTTTATTTCTTGTAAAATTGTATGGAACTATAACACCCTTAGTAAAATTATTGGCTTCCAAGTGCACAAAGGGGTAACTAGTTAATATATTGTACTCATAGCAACTATGTGGGGAGCCTTAGCAGCTTAATAACATTTCAATTTTTCTGCCAGATTTTGGATTCATAAATGTTTATTTAAAATTATTTATATTCAACTGTATTTATAAAATACTCTATTTTAAAGCTCATATAATAACTAAATGAACACTTCAAACATAAGTATGGTAATAGGAGAAAATTTGAGATTGTCATTTGACTTTAATTTTAGATGCTCATTTTATTAGCAAGGTACAAATGTAAAATGAAAACTAATAGGGTTGTTTTCAAACTATTTTTCAATCAGAAGTGTGGGTAAAATGAGTTAGCTCTTGGCACATTGTTTATAAATACAGGGTATGCTCTCTAACAGTCTGAGGATTGAATTTGGTGTTGACACTTCTATTTTTGTTACCTCAAGAAACATGCACGACCACTTGTATTGATGACCTTTCATCTGGGAGATGTGGCAAAAGTGCTACCTCTGGGCCATTTTGAGGTAAAAATGAGATAAGATTAGTTTCTTAAAATGTTAAAATAGTCTTTAAATAAAAGTGTATGACAAAAAAAATTCATAATAATCTTTTTTCCAAATGATTCCCAAAACCTGACTCAGGGTCACATCTGAGCCTGAAAATGTTTAAGTTAAAAGAGTTGTTTTGAGGTCAGTACACGTACATTATCATTCCAGCCCTCACACTAATATGTTAACTTGACCTCTGTCAAGCATGTTCCTTGAGCATCTGTTAGTAATATGCCACAGTAAAGTGAGGAATGCTAGGGATAAGCTGTTAGATATGATAAATTAATCCTCTTATGAAGCTTACATCTCTTCATCTACAAAATGATTTGTTAAATTAAATGATTTCTTTGTTTTGTTCAATCGCCAGTAATTCCTAAACAACAGGTGGTTTTCCAGAGCTGCCATTGATAGTTTCAGAAATACTGGAAATAAAGTTATCTACATTTACCTAATACATAAGTTTACACTCAGGCCAAAGTCAAGAATGTATGATAATAAACATTGATTATGTAAAAGAGGAGATAAGACAACTAAAGAAAAGGCAGGTTTTGATGTGAGTAGTGTGGAAATACTAAAGAACTTACTATGTGTTAGCATGAAAACAATGTCTTCGGTAGAATGAATCAGACATAACTTTCCTATTTTCATATGTGAATACACAACCAGTGTAACTCCACTTCATATACAACCACAAAAATGGAAAGTTAGACTCTATGTATATATGATATGTCAAAATACATTCTACTGTCATGTATAACTAAAAAGAACAAATAAGTTTTAAAATTTAAAAAAAAAAAAGAAAAGAAAATATTGTACTTGCTACCTTTAAACTATATTTCATTGTTGCTTTTGGGATCTTTCAATCTCTACTTTCTTACCTGCAATACTCTGAAGTCTTACTGCTTTAATTGATTAGTTTCTCAGTCACTATTTTTGCCCCAACAAAAATATAGTACAACATCAACATTAACAGCCAGAATAATCTTAAAAAGAGTTATATCCTGTGACTGCCCACTTAAAATCAGCATGACTTCCTGAACACTTACAATAAAAAACAAACCACCTCCGCGACCTACACAGCCTTGTGTGATGTGGCCTTTGCCTGTGCCTCTTGCTCCCAGTCTGTCCTCTCTGCTCATTTCCCTGACACCATGCCAACAGAACCATGTTTCTGTTTCTGGTTCTTGACCTCACTGATTTCCCTCCTGCCTTTGGGTCCAGGAACTTGCTATTTCCTCTTCTTTATAAGCTCTTCTACCAGAATCTTAGTTAGTTGTCTCCTTTCTTTTCTTAGGTCTCAACTTAAACTTTACTTTCCTTCTGTCCCCAAGTACTGTAGCACTGTGCTTATTAACCTTATTTGGTATTATACATAATATACTTTAAGAGTGATTAAAGTTTTCTTGTTATATTTTATTTATCATGTTCCATCTACTTACATATAATAAATGTAAACTTTATGACAGTAGTTGCTCAGATTTATTTACAACTGAATCCCAGATGTCAGATGCTTAGAAACACCTGTAATAAACAGCAAATACTCAATAAATTTACAGATTTACAGATCAAGTTTAGGGAGTACAAAGGAGGACTATGTATTTACATATCTATACGTCAATATAACTCTCCAAGTTATATTGTTAATTATTAAAGTACATATTATATATTTCATGCTGTTATATGATACATCACATGTATACCATGCATTTATGAAATTATATATTATAAATATTATATATTATGCATTTATGAAATACATCATGTTTGTTTTTATTTGCATTATATAATTTTATTACATATACATATATATAAATTAATAACATATATATAGAGAGAAATTTTTATGCTCTCAGGGAATAGAGAAAAATACACAAACATGCACACGTACATACACATATATGAATTATTTAGTAAAGTGTTGCTGGAATACTATCTATAGTTTAGAACTTGAAATGGGCTAGTTCTTTTGTTTCATTTCCTTTTGTTTTTAGGATGGGGGTCTCACTGTGCTACCCTGTCTGGTCTGGAACTCAAGATCCTCAGTCTTCTGAGTAGCTGGGATTATAGGCTGATATCACTGTACCTGACTTGAAATTGACTTGTTTTAATGTTCATAGTAAATAATGTAAAAAATCCTGTGCCTGAAAGTAAAATGTTTTCCTGAATAATTTTGTAGTATCGCTTGTCCCCCTCACTTTTTCAGATTGTTCTAATGTTAATTTATGAATTTAGGTTCTAGATATCCCTAAAATAATATTTTGTGAAAATAGGAAAAAAAAGATAAAATACTCTATCATCCATTAAACAATTGAAATTTTCCAACATAAGAAATCATGCACATACAAAGTAAATTTGTAGAACTTTATTTTTTTAATTAAATTTATTTTAACTGATACATAAAACATAAAATTACACAATAAATGGGATAAGATGTTTTCATACAGGTGTTCATTGTATAATATTTGAATCAGATTTAACTTCTATCTTCTCATCATTTCTTCATGGTGAAAACTGAAAGTTCTTTGTAACTTTTTGAATGTATAGTGAATTTTTTCTATCTATAGTCATCCTACTGTGAAATAACACCCCTATATAACTGTTACTTAGTACCCATTCAATTGACCTTTTTTATAGTATAGTATAAAATTTAACACATTCCTGTTTATATAAAATTTTAGATTTTTTGAACATTGTTTCTTCTCTCTTCTAATATTAGAAGATAAAATAAATAGAAATAGAAATCATCAGTATGTATGCTTGTGCTAACTCTCTGTTTCTGTGACACAATACCTGATAAAATCAACCTAAAGAAGAAAAGTTTTATTCTGGTCCATGGTTTTAAATGGTTCTGTTCATGCTTGCTTGTCCCCATCACATTGGGTCTCAAGTGAGGCTGAACATCATGACAGGGAGTACGTGGTGGAATAAAGCTGCTTACAGTGCAAGGAAGGGACTGGAGGAAAAATACATTCTTCCAAGTCATGCCCACTGAACTGCTCCCTGCAAGTAGTACCTACCACCTACAGCTTTCACCACCTCCCAATAGTCCATTCTGTTATTAACCTTAAATGCATTGATGAGCTCAGAGCACCTATGTCCAAGTATTTCCCCAAAGTGCCACCTCTGAATATTGCTGCATTGGGTGCAAAAACCTTAAATATATGTGAAACTTTGGGTGACATTCTAGATCTAAATCATAACAATGTGCAGAAGTCTTGATTATAAATAATTTAACTCTACTTCATGAAATCTGTGAAAAGTTATATGCCTAAAAATCAAATTTCAGAATGAACTAAGGAATTGTTTTAAAATAAAGCCATATAGTGATTGAAAAATATTCTTTCACTTTAATCTGAAGCCAGCTAAACTAATCTTAGCAGTGCAATGTGATATAGTTTTAGTTTGTGTTTTGTTGCAAGCATTATCAATAAACCATATGGTATATAATATTTGTTTCTTATTCAGTGCCTATTTGCAAGATTGATTAATACTTTTAATTGAATTTATTCATTTCAATCAAATAATACACCAAATCAATAAAAAAAAGAGCTAAAGCATCACAGGTATATTCAGAAGAATATTGCTAAGGAACAGAAAAACACTGTGTAAATTTTTTATGGTGAGAATATGTTCGATGACCTGTATAAATGTGAATGATAACTGTTTAGTTTAACTGATGAGTTTGGTAAAACTCATTGATATGTGTTCATCTAAGGATAGTATTAAAATTCTCTTTAGAAAGGTCAGAACATAATATTTTAATTGAATTCAGTCAAAGGATATTTATGTAATAAAACAGATTTAATAGGTATATAACATTTGACTTATTTTATTTTTCCTAAAAAGCAATTAAACTTGTGTTTATGATTTAGATTGTAAAATTCTAGAAAACATATATTGCCTAGCTGCTACTATATTTCATTCAGGATAATATGGGTTCAATATCTACTATAATATTATCTGTCTACAATACAAATTCATTCTCTAGTATTCAAAGGATTAATAAATTTAATTTTGCCCCATGCTGAACTTTATGTTTCTAGAAAAAAATCAAATTATTTTCCTTAAAGCTTGTATTTGTCTTTGTTATTGTCCTCATCTCTCTATTTTTCTCTTTTCTTATAACTGGGTACAGCTGAATAAAGACTATAATGTTTTCATTACAATTGATATTAAAATTAAAACTATGATAATCCAAGGATTAATGATGAGCAGGATCATAGGTGTTTGGCACTTTGCCATCCCTCAATTATTCTTTTGACCATACTTCAGTGCCTTAAATAGACATCTTTCAGTGGTCCAAAGTCCCTGCTACTGTGTAATAACACAACACTGAATGAGCATATATTGATGGCCTTACTTGACTTCACAGCTGGAGAGATATAAAAGGAGTCGAGCTGTCACTACATAGTAGGGTTATTGCCTTGCTCAATTGTTTTGCCTCCTAGGAGGCTGCTGTCTTGATGACTGATAATGAGGCAGGTTCTGGTGCATAAAATCCATGTTATCATGCTAACACTTTGATTCTTTGGTAAAGATCAGATAGCAAAAAAAAAAAAAAAAAAAGAATAGACCACAAGCTGGAGAAGTAAGTCAGTGAATAGAATAGACCAGGTATTAGAGGAGTGAATATTATCTCTTGAAGCAATTTACATGGAGTTAATATGCTATTATTTTCATATACTATATTCCATAAGAAGGGACTTATTTTGTCTAAATTCATTATACAACAAATATTTAAATTGGTAGATAGGAAATTGAGACAGATGGCCATTCAATCTGTATGCAAAATGAGAAATTTCAATGTAATAAGATGAAGAGTACCTGCCAATAATTCATATTCTAGCTTTCCTTAAGTTGACTGAATAAAAAGAATAATAAAAATGTTAATTGTGCTATAATTCCAATCACCGTAATTAAAACAAACAGCAATAACAGCAGCAACAAGAACAACAGAACATACCCTAAATATGTTAAGAGGGTTGATAAATGTGATTTAAAATAGGTGGTAAAAGTTGAAGATATTTTGAGAGATGGTGTGTTCAATGAGAGCTTGGGGACCATTCTATTCTTATTCCCTTTTAGAAACCTGAATGATTTCATATCTTCAGGGCTTGACTAACTCCATAATTCAGGCCAAGTGGATTTCACTAATGCCAAGCACTAGACAGTGTTTCCAAGGGCAACACACTACTTTCCCTATCCAAAGGGCATAAAATATGGATTAACCTATGTGCCACCAAATAATATCAGATGGTCCTCCTGAGTGGAATATTGAAAACATTCTCCAAATGTACAAATTACTCTCTTCATGAATTACATTTCCTAAACATTTATATTATTTCTTTATTCCTCCTGAGGTAATACTAACATAAAAGCAGCATTATGCTCCAAAAATAAGAATGCAAAAGGCCAAAAGAATTTTAAAAATACCACTCAGAGTCTTCTTCCAATCATAGATATCAATATAATGAATAGAATTAATTAAAGATAAATACCCAGAATAGAGCTCAAAACATGTTAATGTTTTATAAAGAAATTAGTAGCAAGTATATTCATCTTTTCATCTCATTTTTAACTCTAAGAAAATACTGGGGATGCACGAAATGTAAATAAATAGGAGCACAAGAAAAATTTTACCTGAATATGCTGTAAAATTAACTATAGTTTTACCTTTATGTTTCCAGGAAGAGTTACATATTTGCAAATTGGAGAGCTAGGTAAGTGAACCTCAGGCTATTTAAAGGCCTTTAAAATAAGAACCATAGACACACCCATAACAGTAATTGAATTAATGTAAAAAAATAATTTATTATTCTGACTCAATAAAATAAGGTCTGATGTTTGTAGACAAATTAGAAAGGATTGGATAGGACAGGGAGTACCCACCTTTTAACATATCTGGAGCTAGTTCTGTTCTAGACTTACAGCAATGAAAGACTAAATAATTTCTTGTTTCAGTTAAGTCTGCATCATTCAAAGTTATGTGTGATGTTCATGAAAAGAATTATTTTTATAATTTATATAACTAACAATGAGTGTGCAAGTGTTAAAAGTTAATCACTTGAAGTATGTAAACTAAAATGAGAAAAAAGTTATTAGGATGGAGAAGAGGTAGGCCAGACTACGTATATTTTTTAATGGAAATTCCAATTGTCATTTGACCAACCATTACCAACTTCATGTGTCTATGGGAAGACACTCTAAAGAAATGGCAAGGAGATTAAATCACTCAGAACGATTAAACTTTAACAACAAAATTCCAAAATCTCAGAGACTTCAGCCACAAAGTTGGATGGTTATGACTCTGCTCAAAATCATCTTGTTTTGTAGAACAGACGGACTGAGAAAACTGTCAGGAAAATGGCAGTATTGGAACAAAGTGAAAAAGGATCCGGCAAGCCAAGGATGACTCAAAGATTTTGTTAGGAAGTGGCAGACATCACTTCTGCCACAGTCCTTTTGCCAGAGAAAGTCATATGACTACTCCTGATATAAGCAGGATGAGAATGCCAAATATTCCTTCAAGGAGCATGGTGTTGGGTGGGGGGACCATTAGCAACCTGAAATCAAAAGATCACAAATGCATGAGCCTCCTTGAAGGAGGAAAACTGAGTGAATATGATTAATAAGTCTTCCCCTATCGCATCCCTCTTATTCTGCTTTTTACGCTCTTTAGAGTCATGGCTATCAGCCCAGGGACATTAGAAGTGATTTCCCTTTTCCTGTTATCTCCATTTGAATTACCATATAAGGGCCAGATCTTGCAGATCACCCATCATCTTGTGGTCTCTAACTATTACATGTCTATGAGTTCTGTGAGTTCCCTTTTTTGGGCCCAATTATCACCTTCAAATATCCTTCCTCTGAGCCCTCTAGAAGCCATATTTAACATATTTCCTATATCTTTAACAAGATGTCTGAATATTTTTTCTCTCTTTCTTATTCTAGTTGAACCTGATTCATTTGAGGATATGGCTTCTCCTTCAGTCCTTCTAATTAAGTCAATATTTCCTTTGCCATGTCTGTTTTAGAATATATGTCCTCCTTGTATATTGCATATCCAGACCATCACAAGTCGCTTAGAATACTACTTTTGTAAGTAACTCACAAACTCCAGCCTTGAAGTACACACCATTTACATGTTTTACTACTCCTTTGCATTTGTGTCTTTACCTGACCCCATTCTATTTCACTGACACAATAGAAACAACAAAAAAGAACCCAGCACTAGGACCCACCATCTATCTACCCACCTACCTGTGGCTCCACCTACTCTACCAATACTGTATTTGAACCACCTATTCTCTTGGTAAAAGGTTAGCCTTTCACTTTTCTTTTTGTTTACTATTATGAGCAAATACAGCTCATCGACTCATTTCACTTTCCTGTCTAGCTTCTAACCAATTTTTCTTCACAATGCCAATATTATCTACCAAAATTTTGCATACAGAGTGACATTGTTCTGCAATGATGGACCTCATGATTTGTTCTTATTCCTCATTTTTCATGATACAGTAAGAGCATTAGACAAAGTAGATAACTTTTTTTGTTCTTTCTGTTTGATGTCTGGATACTATATAGGTTATATAGTGCTTTATTTTACCTCTCATTTATTTTTAATTTGTTCTACTAGACTTTTTTTATCTGTCCAAGTTTTCTTATGAAATGTCCCACTTTCATAAGCATAGCCCAATTCTTTTTTTTTCTTTTTTGATGCCAGATATTTAACCCAGGGGCCCTTTACCATAGAGTCATATCCTCAGTCCTTTCTAATTTTATTTCTGAGACAGGATCTCACTAAATTCTTAGAGTCTCCCTAATTTGCTAAGGCTGGTCTCTAAATTGCTATCCTCCTACCTCACATGTCAAGTTTCTGGGATTATAGGTATGTGCCACCATGCCTGGCATAACTAAATTCTCAATTCTCCAGTCTGTAGATCTTGAACTTATCATAATCATAATTGAACTTATAATCTTCACTTCAAATCTACTCCACCCCTCCTTACCCCAACCCCATGTCAGTTAATGAAATTTATCTTCCTCTACTTTCTCAGGTGAAAAATCATAGTGTCATCATTAGCAAATCTCTTCCTCTTATACTACAGGTAAAATCAAATAAACTGTTATATCATTTTTATTTTCTAAAATTTTTTTTATTGTAAACAAATGGGATACATGTTGTTTCTCTGTTTGTACATGGAGTAAAGTCATACCGATTATGTAATCATAAATTTACATAGGGTAATGTTGTTTGATTCATTCTGTTATTTTTTCACTTCTCCCCACCCCTCCCACCCCTCTTTTCCCTATATACAGTCCTTCCTTTCTCCATTCTTGTCCCCCTTCCTAACCCTAAACCTAAATCTAACACTAACCCTAACACTAACCCCTACCACCCCCCATTATGTGTCATCATCTGCCTATCAGCTAGATCATTCGTCCTTTGGTTTTTTGAGATTGGCTTATCTCACTTAGCATGATATTCTCCAATTTCATCCATTTGCCTGCAAATGCCATAATTTTATTATTCTTTATGGCAGTGTAATATTCCATTATATATATATATATATATACATACATATATATATATATATATATATATATGCCACAGTTTCTTTATCCATTCATCAATTGAAGGACATCTAGGTTGGTTCCACAATCTGGCTATGGTGAATTGAGCAGCAATGAACATTGATGTGGCTGTATCTCTGTAGCGTATTGATTTTAAGTCCTTTGGGTATAGGCCAAGAAGTGGGATAGCTGGGTCAAATGGTGGTTCCATTCCAAGCTTTCTGAGGAATCTCCACACTGCTTTCCAGAGTGGCTGCACCAATTTGCAACCCCACCAGCAATCTAAGAGTGTACCTTTTTCCCCACATCCTCGCCAATACCTACTGTTGCTTGTGTTCTTGATAATCGCCATTCTAATTGGGGTAAGATGGAATCTTAGGGTAGTTTTGATTTGCATTTCTCTTATTACTAGAGATGTTGAACATTTTTTTTTTCATATATCTGTTGATTGTGTGTACATCTTCTGTGAAGTGTCTGTTCGTTTCCTTAGCCCATTTGTTGATTGGATTATTTGTATTCTTGGTATGGAGTTTTTTGAGTTCTTTATAGATTCTGGAAATTAGCGCTCTATCTGAAGTATGAGTGGCAAAGATTTTCTCCCACTCTGTAGGCTCTCTCTTCACATTACTGATAGTTTCCTTTGCTGAGAGAAAGCTTTTTAGTTTGAATCTATCCCAGTTGTTGATTCTTGCTTTTATTTCTTGTGCTATGGGAGCCCTGTTAAGGAAGTCTGATCCTAAGTCAACAAGTTGAAGATTTGGACCTACTTTTTCTTCTATAAGATGCAGGGTCTCTGGTCTGATTCCGAGGTCCTTGATCCATTGTGAGTTGAGTTTTGTGTAGGGTGAGAGATAGGAGTTTAATTTCATTCTGTTGCATATGGTTTTCCAGTTTTCACAGCACCATTTGTTGAAGAGGCTATCCTTTCTCCATTGCATATCCTTGGCCCCTTTGTCTCATATGAGAAAATTTTATTTATTTGGGTTTGTGTCCATGTCCTCTATTCCGTACCATTGATCTACCTGTCTATTTTGGTACCAATACCATGCCGTTTTTGTTACTATTGCTGTCGCCACCCGAGGCAACAATCCCACAGATATTTGTTACGGCCTGCAGCAACAATTGCGCCGGTATTTATCGGAGGTGGAATGGAAACTGAGCTACTTCTATTTTCTTTCTCTTTAGTGTGCTGCTTTCTTGCTTGTTCATTAGTTTATAGAGGAAGAGAGGCTTACTTGATTTTAGAGGAAGTTTTAGAAGAAGACAGACTTTGCTTAAAGGAAGAGAGATTTTGCTTACAGGAAAAGAGACTTTGCTTAATTTTAGAGAATGCTACTCTTTCAGAGAGGCTACTATTATCAGAGGAGCTATTTCTTAAAGGTCTGCTTCTTCTTCTTAGAGGTGCGTCCTGCATCCTGGGATCTTCATTCTGTGAGCTGCAACCTGCATTCTGCAATCTATCAGAGGTGCTGCTTATCTGAGGTGCTTCCTATAGGTGTGTGTCTTATATACTTAAGGCAGCCAATCATCTTAGGATTAGCACAATTGAAGCACGCCCCTCAGTACCAATCAAGAAAGAATGAGGAATATCTGTTGACCACTAGCAAAAAGGAGACATTAACTAATCAGGAAAAAGTAGATCATGCCATGTTACCACTAACTATGCGCCACCTCTTGGCTCAACGCCAGCAGCCATCTTAGGGTTACCCAAACATGTCTTCTGCAATTGCTTTGTAATAGAGTTGAAGATCTGGTATTGTGATACTCCCTGCTTCGCTCTTTCTACTGAGGATTGCTTTAGCTATTCTGGGTTTCTTATTCTTCCAGATGAATTTCATAATTGCTTGCTCTATTTCTGTAAGGTACATCATTGGGATTTTAATTGGAATTGCATTGAATCTGTATAGCACTTTAGGTAGTATGGCCATTTTGACAATATTAATTCTGCCTATCCAAGAACATGGGAGATCTTTCCATCTTCTAAGGTTTTCTTTAATTTCTTTCTTTAGTGTTCTGTAGTTCTCATTGTAGAGGTCTTTCACCTGTTTTGTGAGACTGATTCCCAAGTATTTTTTTCTCATTGCTATTGTAAATGGGGTAGTTTTCCTAACTTCTCTTTCTGAAGATTCATCACTTACATATAAAAATGCATTGGATTTATGAGCATTGAACTTGTAACCTGCTACTTTACTAAATTCACTTACGAGTTCTAAAAGTTTTCTGGTGGAATTTCCAGGTTCCTCTAAATATGTAATCATGTCATTGGTGAACAGGAATAGTTTGAGTTCTTCTTTTCCTATTCATATCCCTTTAATTTCTTTGGTCTGTCTAATTGCTCTGGCTAGAGTTTCAAGGACGATGCTGAATAAAAGTGGTGAAAGAGGGCATCCCTGCCTTGTTCCAGTTTTTAGGGGGAATGCTTTCAGTTTTTCACCATTTAGAATGATATTGGCCATGGGCTTAGCATAGATGGCCTTTCCAATGATAAGGAATGTTCCCACTATCCCTATTTTTTCTAGTGTTTTAAGCATGAAGGGATGCTGTATTTTATTAAATGCTTTTTCTGCATCTATTGAAATAATCATGTGATTCTTGAGTTTAAGTCTGTTGATATGGTGAATGACATTTATTGATTTCCGGATGTTGATCCAAACTTTCATCCCTGGGATAAAACCCACTTGATCGTGGTGCACTATCTTTTTAATATATTTTTGTATGTGATTTGCTAAAATTTTGTTGAGAATTTTTGTGTCGATGTTCGTTAAGGATGTTGGTCTAAAATTTTCTTTCCTCAATGTGTCTCTGTCTGGTTTAGGTATCAAGGTGATATTGGCTTCATAGAATGAGTTTGGGAGGGTTCCCTCCTCTTCTATTTCATGGAATAGTTTGAGGAGTATTGGAATGAGCTCTTCTTTAAAGGTTTTGTAGAACTTGGCTGAGAACCCATCTGGTCCTGGACTTTTCTTTGTTGGTAGGCTTTTGATGACCTCTTCTATTTCATTGCTTGAAATTGATTTATTTAAGTTGTGTATGTTCTCCTGGTTTGGTTTAGGTAATTCATATATCTCTAGAAACTTGTTGATGTCTTCAAGGTTTTCTGTTTTGTTGGAGTATAGATTTTCAAAATAGCTTCTAATTATGTTTTGTATTTCACTCATGTCTGTAGTGATATTTCCTTGCTCATTCCGAATTTTAGTAATTTGAGTTTTCTCCCTCTTTCTCTTTGTTAGTGTGGCTAAGAGTTTATCAATTTTGTTTATTTTTTAAAAGAACCAACTCTTTATTTTGTTAATTTTTCCGATTGTTTCTTTTGATTCAATTTCATTGATTTCAGCTCTGATTTTAACTATTTCCTGTCTTCTAGGACTTTTGGTGTTGGTCTGCTCTTCTTTTTCTAGGGCTTTGAGCTGTAGTGTTAAGTTGTTTATTTGTTGATTTTTACTTCTTTTGTTGAATGCACCCCATGAAATAAATCTTCCTCTAAGTACTGCTTTCATAGTGTCTCAGAGATTTTGATATGATGTGTCTTTGTTCTCACTTACTTCTAGGAATTTATTTATTTCCCTCCTGATGTCTTCTGTTACCCATTCATCATATAATAGCTATTATTTAATCTCCAGGTATTGGAGAAGTTTCTGTTTTTTATTCTGTCATTTATTTCTAATTTCAATCCATTATGATCTGATAGAATACAAGGTAGTATCTCTATCTTCTTGTATTTGCTAACAGTAGCTTTGTGGCATAAAATATGGTCTATTTTAGAGAAAGATCCATGTGCTGCTGAGAAGAAAGTGTATTCCTTCTTTGTTGGGTGGTATATTCTATATATGTCCATTAAGTCTAAATTACTGATTATGTTATTGAGATCTATGATTTCTTTATTCAATTTTTGTTTGGAAGATCTATCCAGTGGTGAAAGTGGTGTGTTAAAATCGCCTAGTATTATTGTGTTGTGGTCTATTTGATTTCTGGAATTGAGAAAGATTTGTTTGACGTACATGGATGAGCCTATGTTCGGGGCATAAATATTTATGATTGTTATGTCTTGCTGTTTTTTGCTTCCCTTCTGAATAGTTTTGGCTTGAAGTCCACATTATCTGAAATGAGGATGGATACTCCAGCTTTTTTGCTGTGTACGTGTGCATGGTATGTTTTTTCCATCCTTTCACCTTTAGTCTGTAGGTATCTCTTTCTATGAGATGAGTCTCTTGCAGGCAGCAAATTTTTGGATCTTTCTTTTTAATCCAATCTGCCAGTTTATGTCTTTTGATTGATGAGTTCAGGCCATTAACATTCAGGGTTATTACTGTGATATGATTTGTATTCCCAGTCATTTGACTCATATTTGTTTTTTGACATGATTTGGTTTCTCCTTTATTTGGCTATTCCTTTAGGCTAGTTCCTCCCATTGCTGATTTACATAGTTGTTTTTCATCTCTTCCTCATGGAATATTTTGCTGAGAATGTTCTGTAACATTCTCATTCTGTAATTCCAGCTTTTTTTTGTAAATTCTTTTAGCTTTTTTTTATCATGGAAGGATTTTATTTCGTCCTCAAGTCTGAAAGTAAGTTTTGCTGGCTATAAGATTCTTGGTTGGCATCTGTTTTCTTTCAGGGCTTGGTAAATGTTGTTCCAGGCCCTTCTAACCTTTAGGGTCTGGATTGAAAAATCGGCTGATATTCTTATTGGTTTCCCCACGAATGTAATTTGATTCTTTTCTCTCGCAGCCTTTAAAATTCTGTCTTTATTTTGTATATTAGGTATTTTCATAATAATGTGCTTTGGTGTTGTAATTTTGTGTATTTGGAGTCCTATAAGCCTTTTGTACTTGGTTTTCCATTTCATTCTTCAGATTTGGGAAATTTTCTGATATTATTTCATTGAATAGATTGTTCATTCCTTTGGTTTGTTTCTCTAAGCCTTCCTCAATCCCAATAATTCTTAAATTTGGCCTTTTCATGATATCCCATAATTCTTGTAAATTCTGTTCATGATTTCTTACCATCTTCTCTGTTTGGTCAATTTTGTTTTCAAGATTAAATATTTTGTCTCCAATGTCTGAGGTTCCCTCTTCCAGGTGTTCTATCCTATTGGTTATGCTTTCTATGGAGTTTTTAATTTGGCTTATTATTTCCTTCATTTCAAGGATTTCTGTTTGTTTGTTTTTTTTTCAGTATCTCTAACTCTTTATTGAAATGATCTTTTGCTTCCCATATTTGCTCTTTGAACTGTTGATTCATGCGATCATTTAATGCCTGCATTTGTTCTTTCATCTCTTCCTTCAATGCCTTCCTTTGCTCCTTCATCTCCTTCTTTGCTTCCATGATTGTTTTAATTATGTACATTCTGAACTCCCTTTCTGACATTTCTTCTGCTGTGCTGTCATTGGGTTTTATTGATATAGTATCTAGATTTGTTTGGGACATTTTCTTCCCTTGTTTTCTCATATTGATCAGATGTCAGTGGGACTCTGAGATATTGCAGATTTCCTCTATTGGCTTATAGTGTTCTGTAGATTTCCAGTATATCATCTCCCAGACTTCAGTAGCCTGAAGTCTTGGAGGAACTTGATAATGCAGTGCTTCTGAAGAAAGCTGCCCCTAGCCTGCTTCTTGGTCCAGGACTGGGGGCTGGTTCTGCATTGAAATCCTCTCACTGGGTGGTCCTGCTCGTAGAAGTTGGCTATAGACAGGGCCTGCCCCCACCTGAGGGAGCCAGGCTGCTCTGGAAAGCCTCTCCCTGTCCTGCCTTGGTCCCAGAAGCCACCTACGCACTGCGGCCCGCCACTGGGTCCGGGGCTTGAGGTTGGCTCTGTGTGGAAAAGCTCTCACTGGGCGGGCCTGCTCCGAGGAGCTGGCTGTAGATCGCACCTGCTGCCAGAGGGAGCAGGGCTGCTTGGGGAAGACCCTAGCTGCCCTGCCCTGCTCTGAGAAGCTGCCCCTGTCCAGGTCTGCTGCCTAGTGGGGGAGACTCACCCCGCGGCTCTGTGTTGGTCTGAGTCTCTCAATACCTCCCCTTCTTGAATCCTGAGTTCTGGAGCGATGGGAAATGCAGTCACCATCTTGTCCACCATCTTGGATCTCCAGCTAAAATTTTTTAAGAATATGACATTTGTGACCAAATTTATTGTTTTACCTTGTTCTATTCTGCCATCTAAACAATTCTAACAATTACAATATCTTCCTCTTTCCTGTCTCTGTCTTTATTAGCCCTTTTATTGAGTTGTCTGATTTCAGATGTTAGAGTTAAAACATAAATCAAAATGTTCCATTCTAGCTTTGGTAGACAGAATTTTAAGTTATGATGAAATTCCTAAGTCTTATTGAATACATTGCTTCTTTCAATTACTCAAACACTAATCTATATGAAATTTTGAATGGGTTATTCAGAAATAAAGTCCATAATCAGTTGAAATTAGACATGATTATCATGGGTACCCCTAATTTAATCAGGTAAGGCTTTGAAAGCGCTTTTGCTTCTCCTGGTAGAGATTGTGAAATATGTGAGGGATTTGACATGAAAGAGTCTCCAGTTCTGGCTGGACCACCATGGAGCCCACATGACAAGGAATGCCACCAGACTCTATCATCTAGAGCAAAGTTCATTCAACAGCAACAAGAACATAGGGACCTCAGTCCTATAACCATAGAGAATTAATTTTGTCAATAACCTGAAAAAGCTTATTAGTAAAATTTCCCCTTGAGCCTGACCAACACTTTGATATTCATCCTATGATACCCCAAGCAGAGAGTACAAGCATACCATGCTTGAACTGATTGTAGAGAATTGTGAACTAATAAATAGATGGTTCAAGCCACTAAATATTGGCAATTTGTAATGTAGACCAATAGGACTCTAGGGTGTGGACCATTCTGATTTTCCCATATCATTAGCATCAAACTCTGTCTTCTTTTGTACCTAACAACTTTCATCACAATCTTTCATTGCTAAATCTCTCATCTATAATAACCTCACATTTTCCCCTCTTTTCCAAGGGTTTCCAGCCAAAATTGACCTCTTCACATTACCTGAAGTTCTATGAACAGCCAAGCATGCCCCCCATTCAGACCATTTTGTTGGCCTTTCTCATTTTGGGGATGCTATTCCTGATGTATCTGTGTGAATATCTCATTCACCCACAGCAACTCTTTTCTGATATGTAAAGTCTCATTGAGGATTTCAGTATATTTTTATGTGAAATTACAATTACTTTCCTACTAGCAACACTCCATATTCCCCTTCATTGCTCTACTTTTATTAATTAAGAAAAATACTATCTTGTGATGACAACTCATTTGCCTAGCTCATTGTTTGTCTTTATGTGTTAGAAAATATTTTCCTGCTTCATCAGTGAAGGGAATTTTTACCTATATGAAATGCTTTATTCTGAATTACCAGAACAGTATCTAGTATATAGAAGTCATTCAATGAATATTTATAATATAAAAATTAGCAAAATTTCTTCTATTATTCTTTCAGAAATCTTGATATGTTGAGAGTAGAAGGCTAGAGGAATGGTATGGCAGTAATAGTTTGCGAACCTAACTTTAGAATTTAAGGACAAATTTTGATTCTATTTTATTGTCTGGGTGCAGAGTTTCTAGGAAATCCTTTAAAATGGAGCTTTCAAAACTAGGTATGTAGCTGGGTGGTAGAAATTTTATCTAGCATGCATGAGGCCCTGGGTGCAATACTAAGCACTGTAAAATAAAATAAAACTCACAGGTAAATTTTCAAGTTTATTTTTAATAAACACTGGCATGAATGAATATGTAAATAAATAAGTTTCAGAACTATGCAGATTAAAATATTTTCCATGAATACCACTGTAATGAGTTTTTCTGAATACTTAAAATACTTTAATCAATAAACAACTTAAAGTGAACAATTTCAAAGCACTGTGATTCAAATACAATATGAGACTTGAAAGTCATTAAAACAGAAGTTAATCTATGGCACAAATTATATCACTTCTGAAAGTACTTTATCACTTAGCTACCAAGCTTTATGATAATTTGAAAAGACATTATAAGGAAACTTCATATGCATAGATCAGCTGTTCAATTGTTTCCTATTTTTCAACTTCTTAGAGTTTTACTTATAAAAATTTTATATATGTACATATGTATGTGTTTTTCTTAAAAATAATTAACTTCTTCCTTTTATAAAAATAGCCTTCAGCTAAACATAGTTCCTTCTTACATATAAACTGCCCTCTTCACTATGAGTTATATAATGTTTATATCAGCCTTTCCTTCACATTATCATTTTCATAAATTCTTCAGAAAACTGCAAACTCCTAAAACTAATAATAAAAAATTATATATATACATATATGATTTTATATACATACATGTATATAAAATGTAGATGTATGTATATATGTAAATCATGTGTGTATATATATATATAATTTAGATTTGTTACAATAAAAAGAAATTACTTTGAATAATCAACAAATGTGATTTTATCACTGTGATTATTGAGATAATATTCCCTACTTTTCATAATATCCTTGAAAATGACCTTCTACTAAATTGGTATTTAATAGTTTCTCCCATGTTTGTCTCATATGTTAAACTGACTTAATTGTCACGTATTGTTTTTTCAACTTGTCCTTGAATTTGAAGTTTCTTGGATTTGACAAAACAAAATTAATTTGTATGTGACTGATGCTTTACATATATCTGTAATTTAACTTTTTCTGCTGTTTGAAAAATTTTTTTTTCTATAGCTCTTAATACATGAGAAAATGAAGATAAAGATGCATGTTTTGATGCTTCTGTGTCAATCAACCATGTTTTTGCTAATCTCAATGATGTTTATTTTGAGGGACAATAAATAACCCATGATCTGCTTATCAGGCATAATGAATGACAAAAACCTGTCCTGGTCACTTATAAGATGTTCTGGGCCTCCATTGACTACGTCGTGATGAAGATAAGAAGGAAGATGCTTCTACACATGAAGAATAATGGATTGAAAACCAGGATATCTCTTCTACTTCTGGTTTTTCCACTTTACTCATTTTTGCTATTTGTTTGTCTCTTTCTACATTTATGTTTGCAATATATAGATTAAATTTTTTTCCCTTTCTACATTAAATGTGATTTTATGATAATATACTTTTTATAATCCTACAATGATCTCCTGCTTTAGCAAATTACACATCTGATGTATATGATGGTCCAGGTTGAGAACTTTGTAGTTACTGCGGGAATTTCCTTATACAGAGCTAAATGTGCTCAGAGAATTTGAATATAGGGTATTTTATTGCAGCTAGGTAAGAGGTACTTCAGTTCTAGTAAGGAACAGGAACCGACATAAGGTCTTGGGTTAATAGACACAGCTACTGGTGAGGTCAGAGAAAAAAGGAGATCATCATTACCCACAGCTAACATTCAGCTTAAACAATGTCTCAGTGTAGAAAGCAGGGTAGTGGGGAGCACTTGAACAGGAGGTGGAGACATCCTCTCATGGTGATGCTCCTGCTCCTCAGCTTGTACCTCAAGCCAGTTTGGTATCTGTCAGGAATGTTAATAATAAGTCAGAGGATTAAACTGTTATGAGTTACTTGATGGAAAGTTTAGTGTTCATATTGGCTTTTAATATGTTAATAAAAGCTGAAATTTAGCGTCAGAGACTTGTTCGAAATTATTGGCACTTTATTTTTAGTTTCTGAAGAGCAGAGATTGAGATTATCCAATTCAATATTTGATCTATGTTTAGGGTCATGTTCATGAGGAAAATTCAAAGATGATAAAACTAGGAAAGAAAATCATCATGATTCATAATTTAAAATATTTTTTCTCCCTTTTATTTAGGAAAAAAGTGGTAATCTCATTTTATGGAAAGAAAAAAAGTGTTATTTGGATTAAAAATACAAATGTTTTTCTAACCCCTAAAATAATGCTCCAAATAGTGTTCACCACTTATTTCCCTTATAAATGCCAGGAAATTTTAAACATTTAATTCAGGTTATGTCAATTCCCTGCATGATCTTATTTTCAACATACTTAGATGTATAAATGTCCTTATAATGTATTAAAACTCATTGACATTTTTCAAAAGGATTGGGGTAATGATAGTTCTAAGACTGTTTTGAGTGGAAAATTTCCACATTGTGGGGGACAACAGGATAGTTAGCATTACTAGTCTCAGGGCATTAAATGCTAACAGACTCTTATGGACATACATTGTGATAGCCATACATTTCCAAAAGTTTCCAAAGTAGCATAATACTGTACACCCCTTGTTGTAAATTATGGGAGGGAAGAGGGGTATTGAGAACTTGTCCTGGCCAATCCCTGTGCTTTTGTCCCCTACATTCTCTGCCTTGACTCCTAAGCCCAACTTTTTTCTCCCCTGTTCCTCAAACACTGACATGTCCCATGGGACAAAGGTTTGGCATTTTTTTTTTTTTTTTTGTCACAAAGCAGGCTTATTTTTATACTCCAAGAATAAGATAATATTCCATTTTCTTCACTGTTGTCCCTCAGTTTATCCAACTCATCCTCCTCCTTTTCTGTGACATCAATTCGTTGACTTCTTCCCTTGCTCTTAACAATTGGAAGTGGCATGTTTACTTATTTGTTTACAAGCTTTTCGTCTGTCACTCTGCACTTAGATGAAAGTTGAATGCAAGCACAGATCTTTTTATTTCTGCAATATATATCCTAGAATGCAATAAATTCTCTCCCTCTTTTTCTCTCCTCATCTTCTCTTCCCCGCCCAGTTCATCACTTTGTTATTTACTTACTTAAATCTCTACTTAAAACAAAAGTGTCATGAGTAAAGGAAAATTTCATGAACTCTTTACCTTCATTTTAAAGAAGTAGTATGCTTTACAGTGTATTTTATAAACAGATGCTTAAAATTGGACTTCAGGTGAAATTTATATTATCATAACATGCAAGAATGGTGACATTCGGTATTAGCACTATAGAAATCTGTGCCCCTTTTCTGTAAATAGGGTTCATTCAAGTCTTGTAAGACTCTGAGTACATATTATAATACTTCATTCACACAATACAGTGTTCATGAGAATTTTATGAATAATAATGATTACTAACATAGAGACAGAGTCCATTGCAGTTACTTCAGTGCTACATCTCCATGGGACAAGAATACAAATTAAGCTCTTCCTTACTAGAATGCCCAAATAATCTCAGTGTGGTAACACTCCTTCTCCTGTCATGAGAATTTATGAATTTCAATTTTTAACTTCTCAGTCATGTGACCTTTTTACACAGTAAGAATTAACTATATGTTGATTCTTCATAAGGAAATAACTATAGATAACCATGGGCTAATTCTAAGGATACTTTGAAAATGTAAAAAATAGTTTAACCAATGAATAGTTTTCTTCAGTGCTCGCTATTTATTTCTGTGCTTATTGATATGCTTTGTGGTAGGATAATCCTTAAGATCATCAAGAATTGTGAGACTAAATTCTTTCTGCTATCTAATATGTGGTCTATATGATAAGCAGAGAGTAAACCATTCAAAACCTCATTAGAGCAATCTAATAGAAAAATTCATCTTCCTTAGTAAAGAAGTATGTTCTTAAAAGAGGAATGTTTTTGAATGGTGTTGTCAACCCATGATTTTCTGTTTTACAGCAATTTAATCATGGATAGTATTTTGAAGGTTTAGAGCTGGCAGTTTAACTTAGCTATAGTGTGCTTACTATGTTGAGACCCTAAGTTTAATGCCAGAACTAAAAAACAAAAAGGAAAAAAAGAGAGAAAGAAAGAAGGCAAAAACAAAGAAAAGGAAAAAAAAGATGAAAGATGAGGTTGTGTAGTTTATCAGGCATTTTAAAATATATTATCTCTTTTAATTTTCACAACTCTAAATCCAGCATTATCAAAAGCATTTTCTCCATCTTTCTTATTAGGGAAGGATCAGAATCAGCTCAGAAGCACCTCTTTGACCTCAAGTTTTTCTTACTCCAACCCAGCACCCACCATTATAGTTGATCCTTTAAATATAATCATATCTAAATATCTAAGCCAAGCCTAGTAATACTAAAATGCTTGAACACAAATGGGATACATCATTTTGTTTCTATGGTCGTACACAATGTAAACTCATACCATTCGTGTAATCATACATGTACATAGGATAATGATGTCTCTCTCATTCCACCATTTTTCATACCTTCCCATTTCCCTCTATGTAACCTAAAGTTGAACTTTCTTAATACATGAAATAAAAATTAGCAATAAGTTAGGGTGAGCATCTGTCTCAGTTTGTCTGGGATGTCACAGGCAGTTTATGCCTGTAGTCCTGACTGGTGGCATTTCATGTGGCTCAGTCTCTTTCACTCCCAGTGAAAGTCTGGCTTGGACCATAATTTATATGACAACTAATATTATGCAGTGGAATACCTGTTGAGCAAAATAGAAAAGGGGACTTGAGAAAAGCACATGATAAAAGATGGAGTACAATCCGTGGAGACAATTTACAGATTCTGTCTGAGAAATTGCAAGCTAAAGTATCCTTAGACAGTCTTAGTTTGTGCAACCAGTGTAATTTGGCAGGTAATCATTCGGTGCTGGAGCAGCACTGGAGGTCAATGTTTACTCAAAGCTATATTATTCTCAATCAGCGTATTAGAAATCCTGATCCTTCCAACTCTATCCTCTTATTCCACTCTTTTGTTCAAAACAAACTTGCTTGTCAGAATATTGAAGTCATAGCCATCAGGCTCAGGTGAATGTGATTGCATCACTGCTTGGAACTTCAGTGAAAGTGCCAAAAACTGGGCTGGACTCCAGCAATATGTTGTGGGATGCTCCCAGAATGTGCTGTCAGATCATCTTTGTTCTCTGCTCCTGAAGCAGAACTGATGGCATTGCTTTGCCTTTGTTTTTCAAGGATCAAAAGAAGATATGGGATAGGGAAAGAGGTGAAGACGGTAAGGAGATTCCGTCCCATTGTATAAGGAGCCTAGGGGTGCCCATTCATTTTTTAGAGCATTCACACAAGCCACTGAAAATCAAGTGACAGTTCTCCAACCAAGTGTGTGACCCCTACCTTGGTTCTCTGAAGTGCACCAAAGGAGGCCGATTCCACACTTGCCTGTTGTTCTTTGCCAGAAATGTAAATGAGCAAATGAAAACGGACAACTCTCAATAACTTCAGAAGCTAAGGGAATGATGTAAAGTGGCCCATTGATACTGAAGGATACTGAGGATATCAAGAGCCACATTGTGATGAAAAGAAATGCTCATAAACCAATGTCCCAGCAACTTGAGGCTTTGCATCTTTTATATATTAAGAAAAAAACAATCTGCTTATGCAAGCAAAGCTCAGGATGAGTCCTGGATGGAACATGAAAGCAGTTGAAACTGTTCTTTCCTTTTTACCATATTTTCCTCCCAGAATCTGTCCCATTCCTCTCTTTAATGTACTTCCTACCTTTGTCTGGGATGAGTCTGGAGCCCTTGACTTGTACCTACCACTGTTGACACCATGTCTGGCAGCCATCAGTGTTATTTTTCCAAATGCAGTATACTCTGAATCAGATGAACTCATGAGCAATGAGATGGAATAATACGGAAGATGCACACTAGTTTTAAGTGTACATTCTGTCCCTAGTTGAACATTTTGTATTTTTTGACAGTTATTTTATTTGACCTCAAATCAACCCTGGGTTTAAGGGTCATATCTCTGACTTAAAGATATCCAAATAAAATATTTTACTATAAAGCAATCAACTCTTTCTAAAATAGACATAAATTTTTATTCTGTACAAAACAGTGAACTAGGATATCAGAAGATAATTTTGCTTTGCATTTATTATTTTAAAATGCAAAACTTTGAATAGGCTATACCATGAAATGCTTCATACCTTGTCTCAGTGTCTGAGTTCTGAGGAAAGGCTGCTCCCATTGGAGATGACATTTCTGCAGCACTCTTGCTTTAATGCTGTCACGGATGATCAGAGATAATAAAAAAGTATTTACCACATTATATGCTCTCCATTATGCTAGAACTTTTCTATTTGAAAAGTATTGAGCATCTGTGAATTTAACTGCAGTCCAGAAACTGTACTTTTCAAAACCATCTTTGTTACCTGGTTAGAAAGGGTATATTCCTTGTTGACTGCTTTTTATGTAACACCTGCACACAGTCTTTGAATTTTACTCTGAGAATTGATTTTTTTTATACCAAACCATTTATATCTCTGAGATAACACTGAGACTATACGCACATGTGCACACACACCCACATACACACACACCATTTTTTGTACCAAAGCAAAGCTAATAAATGTGAAATCCTCTCTCCACACTCAAGATATCAAGGTAAGGAGGATACGTTTGAAAAATTGCTCTAATACATCAGAAAATATAAAAATCAATAAGCTATAAAAGCTAAAAAGCTTCTTCAATTTTGTACCCTTATTGCTCAGTGTAGGTGGCCTGGACCCAGAGAACAATCCAAGGTTGCAAAAAAGCCATTACACATCTAGTTGTGTATTGCAGACAATATGTGAAGCTCTGCCAGGAAGGGACAAGTGTGCATCTGCCAAGAATAGGGAGCTCTGAATGGCCTCTAAATTCCTGCTTGTTTGATTGAGAGTTGAAAAGTGTGCTTGAGAAATCAGGCAGTAGAGACTGTGTTTGTCACTTTTGTGTGAAAATAAAACAGGCCCCATAGAACATTTCCTTTTTCTTGCTATTTTTCAGGCATAGAATGTGTAGGGTGCTTTATGTTGTTGTGCATTACTATCAGATTCTGGTAAGGCAATAAAATACAGCACCTTCAGCTAAATAAAACCTATACCTCATACGTTCATACAGGGCAAAAACAATCTTGATTGAAATTTTTTAAATCATACTTTTCCAGAATGTGTCTGACATACAAAGTTTACCAGAATTTTTCAGTGTCAGATATGGCTAAACAAAATTGTTTGGGGTTAGTAGTCCTCGTGTATGTGTGTGTGTGTGTGTATTTATCACATATCACTATGATCACATCTTTTTATTTTGTTTTCCTTTTCCTTTTCTTTCTTTTTGGTTGTTTGTTTTGTTTTGTTGTTGCAGTACTACGGTTCAAACCCAGGGCCCAAAATGCTTTGCAATCGCTCTACCACTGAGCTATACCTCCAGCTTTGCAACAAGTATTTTAACCAGGTATCATCAATAACTATTTTTAAATAAAGTTGTGTAGTGTAGTAATAAATTCTGCGTGCTGTGTGTCACATTTAATCACTGTAAATGTAAAGGATTAGATAAAACACAAATCGCACGGAAGTTGTTGTTCCATCATCATGAATCATCTTGAATACTTCCTGGGATATGAAAAGCACACTTTGGAGGACTTTGTTCATGAATGCTCTGGTTTGCTATGAGGCATCAGTCTTTTTGCAGTACAATAGAAAAGAAAGGAATGTTCCATTTCCCCCTTATCTTATTTTCTTTACATGGGATTTGAGTGGAGTACATAAAGTACAGTAGGAGATTCTTGACATTCAGGAAGAATGATCCCAAGATCTTTACAAAATCATCAATTTCCAAGTATAATTCTAGCACTTTGGTAGAATACGGTCTATTAACACTTTGCACCCATTTTTTTTTCTATTGTGCTTTCATGTACTTCAAAGTTTGAAAATCAAACTCCTGAAGAGTCCCTTACAGTTAGGAGTTCTGAATGAAAATTAGATTTCAACAATTAGATGTATTCTGTAAGAATCACAGCTAATAAGGAGATGCTATCACACTAGTGGTTTTGTCTGTCTTCTCTCAACTGTAGTTTTGGAATTATTAAAATGTTTCTGCAATAAACTTTCCAGCATCCATTCATGAGCCACGTGGATGTAACAGTGACTTGGCACAGAGGGGGAGCAACCTAGATTGCAACAATGACTATGTGACCTTAAACTACATTGTTCCAGTGGTGACTTTTTAGCTACCTTGGTGGGACAGTTCTGAGAATCTCTTCTGGATCCCAAGGAAGCTTGCTTTCCTGTCTTTCTAATGTCTCTATATATTCCTAATTAAATCGATTGACTCACTTCCTCTTAAAATACTGTAGTAATTTCTGTTATCTTAACTCAATCCTAACAAAGGAAGCATAAAATATGCTCGTGAAATATACAAGTGGAAAACAATAAAACATCCTTGAGACACTTTTTCTAGGGAGACGATCAACTTCTCAATCGACTACTTTGTTAACAAAAACCTCAATTCAAGAGTGATTTGAATTATTGAGTAGAATTACTGATTATTATTTGTTGCATGACTTTAAGATTGGTAATAAATATCTGAAATGTCAATGTTAAATGTGTGAATACCAAGAGACTACTGCAAATGTTTCTACTGTACTTCACTTAGCATAATCTCAATAAAAGAAACATAATGTAAACATATAAGCGGTAGGACACACATGCTCAAATAAAATTTTATTTGCTCTCTTACCCCATGAAATTATATGCAAAAACATAATAAAAGCTAATAGAAAAATCACTTGGCCTGAAAATATCTGAATACGGTGGGCTAGGAAATTATGTGGTAAGTTGACCTATCAGCAAGGCAATTGATTTCCACTCATTTTATATTTAAACCAGGCATTCTGATCTTCATTACAAAAAATAATGATGCATACCTTTATAGAAATATCTGCAATTATGGATTTCAGAATTGTATAGATAAATGATGTCTACTTCTAGAATCTTGGATATCTCAAAGTCTTTAAGTATTTAAATTGTTTAAAACACCAATTTTAAAACAAATGGAGAATCTCTTGAATGGAAAAGTTATATAAAATAGTACTGTGTAATTTAGATAATTAAGCAGTCAAATGAATATCTTCCTCTTGTTTAATATGAAAATAAGATCCTTCAATTTTTTAAATTCAAATATAATTAAGTTTATGTTAATATTTTTTAAAATGGTATTTAGATACTTAATAACACTATGAATAAAAGTAGTAAATAATGTTAGAAAAATTCTTTAAAAGTTTAAAAATGTTTTACTATAAGATAATCAAATATTCTTTTTGAAGTTTTTAGGACATCTCTGTTATCTCTAGTCACAAAAAAATATAGGGAAAAATATAAACCTGTGATAGAACAAGAGTTCAACAATCTCTGATGGTACAAAATCTATGGAGATCAATTTAAATTTCCTAATACAACAATCTTACCTTTGTTCAAGAAACCCAAAAGTTTAAAGGAATGATGAGCATAAATTTTCAAATCACTAAAGGGAAGATTAAGAAGTAAGCTCATTTTAGAATCTGATACATTCATAAATAAATTTACAATAACAAGTTAAAAGTACATATAATCTGATAGTTTTTAGGATCCAATAATGTGCTTTTATAGATGTTCACTATCTTTATAACTCAAACATCACGCATTATCTGAGACTTGTCCAGTCATTCTTCTGCACTCTTCTTTAGACACTAATATTAATATGATGTGGGCACACACACACACACACACACACACACACACACACACATACCTTTCCCCGCCCCCTTCCTCTGAGGCGCCGGGGGACTCGAACTGCAGCCCCTGCACATGCTAGGCAAGCGCTCTCCAATTGGAGCTATTTCTTCAGCTCCCAGTCCACATCCTTGAATAGTAAGACCACACTTTTCTAATTATGTCAGGCTAAAAAGTATATCATACTAATCATAATGAGACTTGTCAAATGACCATTTTTTTAATATTTTACTCAGACAAAAAGTTCTACTCTTTTCTGAAGTTTCTCATCTATTTTTCAACAGTCTCTGAAAAAATGTTCAACATCTCTAGTAATTAGAGAAATGCAAATCAAAACTACTCTAAGATTTCATCTCGCTTCAGTCAGAATGGCAATCATCAAGAATACAAGAAACAATAAAAGTTGGCAAGAATGTTGGGGGAAAGGTACACTCCAACATTGCTGGTTGAACTGCAAATTGGTGCAACCATTATGGAAAGTAGTATGGAGATTCCTCAGCAAACTTGAAATGGAACCACCATTTTAGTTAGCTATCCCACTCCTCGGTTTATACCAAAAGGACTTAAAATCAGCATACTACATTGATGCAGCCACATCAATGTTTAGAGCAGCTCAATTCATAATACCTAAACTATGGAACCAACCTAGGCACCCTTCAACAGATGAAAGGATAAAGAAAATGTACATATACACAATGGAATATTACTCAGCTTTACAAATGAAATTATGGCATTTGCTGGCAAATGGATGGAGTTGAAGAATATCATGCTAAGCAAAATAAGTCAATCCCAAAAAACCAAAAGTGGAATGTTTTATCTGATATGTGGATGCTAATTCACAATAGGGGGTGGCACTTGGGAAGAATAGAGTTACTTTAGAGTAGGTATAACTGAGGGGATAAGAGAGGAGGGGATAGGGAGATAGGAAGGAGAGTAGAATAAAACAGATATTATTACCTTATGTACATATATGACTGCATGAACAAAGTGATTCTACATGTACAATCAGAAAAAGGATAAATTATACTTTATCAAAATGTATAAATGTGTTTTACTGCCATATATAATTAATTAAAACAAATTAAAATAAATTTTAAAAAGTCCCTGCCACTCTTGATTTGTTTATCTTTATGCTGACATTATTCAACATTTTTTAAGGGCTTGCTTTGTCCTTTCCTTATCTGTCACAACTTAACCTTAATTTGTCCAGTTCTTCTTTAAACCTATCACTTCACTCAATACAAACTCACAATATCATCTCACCGAGGAGTACGCAAAATAGAAAGGTGATTGGAAATACCAACCAATTACATTTTTTCTGTGCTACACATAGTAGATGTTCCATAATTACATAGAATTAATTCATTTTGTTATAAAGGAAAATTTTCATAGTTTCAATGTTATTTACTTCACTGGAACCATTCAAAATGGGTGGTTGAGATTAGTAGGTACTCTTGACAGACATTTGTAGTTTCATTTTGAAGTGAATAATTTTTCCTGGGAATAAAGCAACGATACGCATTACCATTAAATGCATATATAACAATGTTTCTGATTAGGGAAATCATAAATTATGAAAATTAATCATCAAAGTTTGGATAAGGAGAGAACTAGTTTAAGAACTACATTTTTAAATTCATCAAAGGAAAAAAATAATACAAGAATTGGTGGAAGTATAAGTTAGATATTTTTGAAAAATGATTAGGCCCACGCAGTCAGTAACATAAAGTATAAACTTCATGATAAAATATAACAAAAGACTTAAATACATATCACTTCCTTAAAGAATCCTTTTTGATATTTATTCTTCCGCCTTTCAAGATCATCAATGACAATCCAATTTTATTACACTTCATAAGATGAATAACTGAATGAGAAAAATAATATAATTGTCAGTAAAGTCTGTTGTCAAGTACTGTATTTTCATTATAATATTTTCACATTACAAAATTTTTAACTTAGATTGGGTTATTACATTGCAGCATAAATATTTAAGTAAACATTAATTGCTGTGAAGTTTTCAGAGTTAACTTGAAGTTATTATTTTGACCAGTATTTAAATAAATTCTGATAGGTGGAATCTAAGAAACCTGCACCAACTTGTATGAGACTCTTAAAGCTATAGTCCAGTCGTCTTTACATTCTAGCAATCCCTTTTGTCTTTTATCAGTTGCGAGAAAATGGTACTTAGTGGCTTAGAATTAAACAATGACTAATACCTCCTACACTTTCACACTATGTTTTTTAATCCTGCATTTCACACAGACCTCCAAGGAAATATACTGGCTCCTTTCTTAGTTCATACAGCATAGTGGAAGAAGCCAATGTGGTTTCTGATTAAGTAAATTGTGTTGGGATTCTATTATATTATGTAGTAAATGGCTTTAAGAAAATTACTTCTCTGGGTAAATATTACATCATTCAAAACATAAAGATAATAATGTCTTTCTTAAAGAGATAATTAGGAGGATTCAAAAAGATGTCTGAAAAGTGTCACAGTGATCTAATACAAAATTAGTGAGTCAAATATGACCTTCAATATGAAAAAAATGTAAAAATAATCAGTATGTATAAGTTTTATCCTTGTCAATTAAGAGGAAGTTCTTGCCAATATCAGGGTTTGTATGCACAGTGATTTCAATCTAAAGAGATAATAGTGTCTTCCAACTGTATTATGCTACTACCTTTTACTGAACCCTGATAATCCATCTTTCTCTACAGGATATTCGTTGCATTTCCTCTCACTGTCTTGGTTCCCACATTTCTTTAAGCCCAGAACTTAGGTTAAAGCATTGGCATGCTGTTCCTCCATAAACACAAACTAAAGGCTTGATTACTGAAAGTTCTTGCTCAGATATAATTTTGCGCTAGGCTTCAGAGTTATTTCAAGCATTCAAATGCACTAACAGTGCATCTTTAGATATCTCCCTTGTCCATCTTTAGATATCTCCATTTCCAACTACCAATATCAGTATTAATCTCATTTATATTAAGGGCCTAGTTATTTTCTTCATTTATGCAAAAAATGTTCAATGAGTATATGTAATATTCCAGAAAATGTGTTGCATGCCAATGATATAAAAATGAGTGTGGTTCAGAAATTTCATTAAGAACTACAGAGACTTCTAAAGTTTTAGAAACTTTTAATGGAAAGGGCAGCACAAATGTATTTTAAAACATTTGATTGGTAAGCACTCTAAAGTGTTCAACTAGACCTGAAAACAATGATGCTAAAGTTACAAATAGCTCACATTCCAAAAACTTTTATAGTTTATTCCAAAAGTTTTTATTATTGCAGTATTAAATGGGGTTATGGATTGGATAATGGGTGTAGCAGAAGGAAACAAGGACAGTAAAGTTGAGACCATTAATTTAATAATAGGTCAATTCATCACCATAATGAGTAGGAAATTATAGAGAAATGATATATTTTGATGGATTATTATAAATTAAACAAAAGAATGATATCTACTAATATTTAAGGTTTTGATTGGAAAGCATCATAGCACAGTTTAAAATATTAAAACAAAAATATTCCTCAGTAAAAATAAAGTTCAAGCTGTGACTATGCATTAGAATTGCTGATGTATAGCAGGGATGCCTGATCTCCTCTAAAAATTACATTCCAATTTTACTATTTTTATAGATCTTTGCTTGCATTTTACATGAATATTCCACTCCCTAAATTGTAGCTCTGGCCCATATATGTATGATAAAATTTTACATGATGTTGACTCCTTCTAGGTTAGCACAATTTCCTAAGTCTTCTTCTTCTGTATGCATTTAATCAGTCAACACTAACACCATTGTGATAGTCACCAGCAGAAAAATGATAAATGTATCACGATGCAATGAATTTGAGACCTAGTGTGGAATGAGATTTGTTACTGGTCTCTCAGGGAATCAATTACTTCACTTTTACAATAAATATCATAAAATAATTACAAAGATTAAAAAAGTGGCACATTTGAGAATATAATAATGGTTCAAATTATTATTCCATATTTGAGATGGCACAAGCAGTTGAGTGGATGGTACTCAGGGAAAAGCAAAAAAACCCAAGGGCTACAATTTAAGGCAAATTTATTATTAAACTCATTTTAATACCAGTGCAATAAAATAAACTAGTACAATAAATATGCTCTGATAAACCTTGCTGAGTATTCCAAAACTCACCAAATTTAAGTTTACCCTTTGATTAGTAATGAATCTCTTTCTAGTAAATCAGGTGGTAAATATTAACTGATATGTTTGAGTTTGTGTGTCTGTGAAAGGCAGAAAGAGAATGAGAGAAGGTGAGCAAGGGAATACACGTTAGGAAACAACTGATTTTCAGTAAAGAAAGAAGAGCTACTTGAAGACAATTTCCCTTCCTTTATCGGTATAACTGTATGTTTACTTTGGAAATTCTTTCCAAATGCTGATCTAGAAGACCATTTTCCCAAACAGGGTCCCCCAAGCACCATCCATCACAGTTATCTTTCTTCTCAGAATTAAGAGGAATCTCACACTCAAAAAGTTGCCAGACAGTGGTGCTTTCTTTTTTCTTTATTTTAAACAAGGGATTGAACCTAGAGGTGCTCCATCACCAAGATACATTCCCAGCCCATTTTTATATTTTATCTAGAAAGAGGGTCTTGCTAAGTTGCTGAGGCTGACTTTGAACTTGTAATCCTCCTGCCTCAGCCTCCTAAGTTTCTGGGATTACAGGTGTGAGCCACTGTGACATCAAGAGGCAACTTTTAAAAATGCTTTTCTGACTCTAAATCCGGAAGCTAATCACCTACTACCACTACCCCAAAAGACACTCATTTCCCGGGAGACCTCCATGTTCAAATAAAACCTAATTCCCTGGATAGCTTCTTTTGTGCTGAAATTTCTGGGATGCTTAACACTCTTCTCTTTATTCCATCAATTGTTTTCATTCATCTTTAGAAATTGAATTTAACTCGAAATTTATGCCTAAGTCCTTTCTTGAATCTTAAAGACTACCCTATTTTCGTTTTTAAAACAATTTGAACAATAGGACATTCATTTTTCCAATTATAATACTGCCCACAGCTCTGATCATTTAATACTTTTTGCTCATATTATGTATACCCGCTGTTGAGGTCATAATTTCCTGTAAGTCAGAAACACCATTTTATGCTATTGATACTTCCCAGCACTCTGGTACCTGCTTGATATTGAGTGATTACTTGATAAATTTAAAGGTCATTTTTAGATTAAACAGTTGAGGGCACAGAGTATAATTTTATTGAATCTACAAAGCAAATAATGACTGATAAACACAATTTTTACTCTGTTCTTTCAATGAATCTTCAAACGATTGACAAAGGATGTGGGAATACATCATTACACAATTTTTAAAAACAGATCACAGTTTATACCTATTCCATGCCTCATTCCTGTAATTGGCCTTAGGAGAATATGAACATTGTCAGTAAATGACTAAGAAAACTAGATTAAGCAAGTTATATAATTCAAATGGCTGTACTACATCCTGCAATTATTTTTGAAAGAGCTTTGACTTTATTGAGTATCACCATTAAACTTTGCATTGCTTTTATTTATTTGTGACAGTGAAGTCAGTATAGAAGTGATATTTGTTTTTACTTGATATTTGGTTTTACTCAATAGTCTTTGATATGTGAAATAAATTTTTCATGCAATTCATATTGTTAGTTTACTGCTATGAGAAGCCATATTCTTCCCATTAATGTACATAGCATATAAATTATATCAAGAATGCTCTATTTGTTAGAAAGCCAACACAAATTTCAAACATTCCTATTTGTATTATAATACTACAAGTATAAAATCAGATTTATTTTGTCTTATTTCAGACATTTTATGTCATACATCCAGATATAGTAGTTTCCAAGAAAACTTGAAATTATGTCATTTGTTGTTAGTTTGTACTTCTTTTTGTAAAGGATAATAGCAAATTATATTTCATGCATGTATAATCATGTCAGAATGAACCCCTATATTATGTATAGTCATAATATGCTAATAAAATCATAGAAATAAATAGAAATGATTAAGAATAAAAGGATTTGTTGTTCCTAAAAAATAAAAACAAGTATAGTTTATTTAGAATGAATTTTACACACACACACACACACACACACACTCTCTCTCTCTCTCTCTCTCTCTCTCTCTCTCACACACACACAGAATCAGTTCTGTCTGAATGGAAGGGGGGCATATCTGAATATCTAAAATAATTTGTGTTTGATTTTGAAATATTCTCTAGGGAAAAGTATAAGAATTCATTGTATGTTAGAAGATTTAATTTACTATTTGTGGTATGTTAACAATAATGTTTAAATGAATTTGTATTTCCTAAATACATACATATAGAATTTATTGTATGTCATAATAAATAATTCACATTGTGAAAACAAAAAACTTCAGGTTACTGGAAATACACATTTTTTGTTTTATTTTCACATTTTTATATGCATGTCAATAAAATTAAACTTACGCTCAAAACATTGAACACATGCACAATATTTGATTTCTTCTAATTAAATCACATTTATATTATTAATTTTTCAAGAAGAGACCATACATAAATGACCTAAGCTTATCTATATGGCAATGCTATAAAATAAGTAAGATACCAGTGTAAGTGATATCCAACATTGGGTAAAACATTTTGTTGTATTAACCAGGTGTGGTGGCCTATTCCTGAAATTCCAGTTACTTGCTAGACTGATGAAGTTGGATCATGAGTTTAAGACCAGCCTGGACAATTTAGTGAAACCCTGTTTCAAAAAGAATAAAAAAGAAAGAGAAAAAAGAAAAAACATTGTCATGCTAAGAAAAACAAGAGCACATATTAATTTATGTGCTTTCCTAATTTTTTCAGAGTGACTCAGGTATTTTTCCCTCTTCTTATTCTAAAGGTTTAAAAAGTTTACTTTTTTTCCTCCCAACATTGAAGGCAAAATATTTGTAATGATTTGCTTCAGACAAAGCCAGAAATTCTTCAAGACAGATGTTTCTCTTTAAATATATTTTCCTTTACCAGTATTTGTAGCTTACAACCATAATCTAGTAGTCCCTTGACAAAAGTACCTTGTAAGATTTATAATTATTCAATGAAGTGAGAAAATATTTGAGTTTGTTGTAATAATCTTTGCCCTTCTCAAATTGCTGTTTAAGACAGCAATGATTTTTCTTAGCTAAATGCAACATTAACAGGATTGGCTTTTTTTCAATGAGCAATCTTTTTAAGCAGTTTCCATTTTTACCGATTTTCCAGTATCAATTACAGCAGTCATGTAGTGTATGGTGCATTTCTTTGAGATTATGGAGGAGTTACTACTATCCAAAGTGAACTACTACTATTTAAAGTGAGTACATAGAAAATTCAGATTTAAGCATTAGTTGAGGTTTTGGTTTAAAAGATCATGATGGTCCACAAATTAAATGTATAAATTCAGTCAGTTATTGAATTACCTTTTCTAAAATTATGTTACTAAATTAAAAACATAGCTGAGTTTTTTTACTTCTTAAACAGCTACTTTTATGTCATATATATAAATCCCTGAGTTCTAGCCCAGAATAATGGGCAGTGGGCCAGACAAGAGTTGAATCATTTTGATGTAAATGATGCTCACAGTGACCTGGAGACACAAAGCAGAACCCAGCAGTGCAGTGCCTGTTCACATTCAAACTTTCATATACCTGATTGCAATTTCAGAGTCTCAATAGCATATTGAAAATAGAAATTTAGAAATGAAATGCTTTTGTAAACAAAGAAACCTTGGCATTAGAAACTTTACAATCTTTCCTGTTGGCTTCTCATTTGTATGTAAAAATCTCTTAAGTAAAATAGAGTAAACAATTTATTTCATTTAAGTTTGTCATGAAAAAGAAGCATAATATTTGATGACAAAGCTTGTAGAATTATCTTCAACACCAGAGAAGTTTTATTTGATTAGAAAAGTTAATTATATGCATAAGGAGAGCCGAGATGCTAACAGCTAATTACTCACAAAGGGAAATTAAATCTAATTTTTTAACTAACAGTGCTATCTGGCAATATTTTTATTAAACAAAACAAATTCCAATATAGCATAATGGGAACTCTAAAATTTTAAGGGGTAATCAAATGTATGTAAATTAGGTTAAAAGTCAGTGAGTACCAAAGATAGCAACAGGTCAGCAGTTTTCTTCAATGAATGTTTTCATTTCCGTTTTGTTGTTATTCTTAACTATTAGTAGGTAAACTAATCATAATGATAAATGGCAAAACTCCTGAGGAAATTATTCTTTTTGCTGCTTGCCATTTGTTCACTTGATGATTGTATGGAGCTGAAGTAAGAAACTCACCTAGGAAAGTAAATCCTTAAGCACAAATATGGCTGCTTCACATTAACAATCTTATCTGTCTCTGACCTTCCCTATTGACCCAGACTTCCTCAGTCGTATCATCATGAGGCAAGGCCTTAAAAAATATACTGAAAAATTTTATTCCTAATTAGGTAAAGCTTGTTATTATTCTGGTTGATGGTAGAAAAAAGAATGAAAATAGAAATTTCATATCAGTATGCTAATAGGAAAATAAAAACAAAATGTGAGGAAAAAATATAATTTTAAGGATTACCCAAATGTTTTTGAATACTTGTATATAAAAGTTGGAGCTAAAAGCTCCATTCACAGTAATTGCCTAAGTGAAGTTATGACCCCTAGGCCAGAGACATTAACAGTTAAGATGGCATCAAGATCATATTCAAGTCTGAAAGGACACACTTTGTCATATATGAATACTGGTATATTCAACAATTTATTCTATCATCAAAATATTGGCACTGAACACAGTTTTTGGAAGATGGTTCTCTTTCCTTTTGTTTAGGGTAAGTATGTTTACTGGCAGCCGAACAGTGGCCCAAAGACTGGCCATTGTCTTTGTTGCAATTATCTACTTGCAGGTGGCCTGTTTAAAGAGCCCAATTCATTTTTGGCAGAAGCCAATAAACCACAGGTGGGAATTGCTACCAATAGTGATGCATTTCATAGTGACATTCACACATTTTCATGTGAACAAAAGTTAAACTTTGAATTTAAAATAAGTCCTAAATATTGTCCCAAGCGACTGTAATTTGGTACAAAATTCTAAAAAACACAATATGCCTTTCTCTCATTTTATGCAAGATCTGACAGTTGAATTCACCTGGCATTTAGGACAGTGAAAGTTTTGTTGGGAACAAAACAAATTCAAGTGAAATAAAATTAAGAACTACATTTTTTTCAGATTGTTGAACATGATGGTTTATCAATTGTGAAGCCATTGCCATTCAAAACAATGGCACATGCATTCAGAATGCAGCACTGTCACAGTACTCATGGAAGTCACTGACTTTGCCAAGAGGAAAAACTTAGAAAGTAACCATGAATTGATGCTTAATTACCAAGCAAGTAATACACAGTGTATTAAGCAGTGTGATAGCAATTTATTCGTGGCCATATTTATAAGAAAATGCTATGGAAATGCTTTAAGTGTTGTGCTACTAGGAGGTTTCATTAACTCAATAATATTTTGGCTTTATAATACACAGGAACAGTATCCTTAGTATACTTACAGTTTTCACATCAGTACACTAATAGGAAAATACAATATGACAGTGCATAAAAATTGCTGAAGGAAAACATCATGAAAAGCAGAGACCGAAAAACAACTTAGATAACTTGACAAATTTTCTTCACTCTGTGATTACGATAATATCACAACTTCCTGAGGCAAAGCTTAAGACAGTAATGGAAACTTCCATATTTCCACCATGAATATTGTGCAATGAAGTATTCACTTCAAAGTATGGTTGTGAAGTATCCCATAGGAAATTATCTAGCAGAGAATCTGTCAATAATATTTTCCTTGATAAGTTTAGTTTAATCCTATTGTTATCAGAAATATATGAGTAATCTCTATTATTTTTATTGATAATTTTATGAAGGTCATCTCTTTCACTGTTTAACAAACCTAATTCCCCATAAAGTTTCCCTTTTTCTGGATTCTATTAACCTTATATAAAGTGAATAAAGGGAACAATGTCATTTCCCAAAAGACCAAGTTGCTAGCTCTGTAGAAATCCAAAGGACTCCTATTATTAGACATAAACATGTATGCCTAAAATTCCAACAGGAAAATTTTCAATACAAGTTATTCAATTATAGGCAAATAGAAATGCGTTACAGAATTCCAAATGCTTCATGGCAAGTTCAGGAATTTATTCTTAGATTTAAACCCAACTTTATACAAAAAACAAGTAAAATTTCCAGTAAGTATTCTTCAAAATTGTTGTCATATGTTCAGGAAAGAGTATGGCCTCAATATTACTTATCTTCTGACATCGAATTCCTTCATGTTTCCTCCCAGCCTGCAGTTCTCCAAAAGAATGAAGGTCTTTACTATCAACCAATCTTCCCTTTTTCCAGACACATTTCTGAAAAAGCAAATTTGCGCTTATATTTTCAGCCCATAGTAATTTTACGGTGGAAATTATTTTTCACCCTACAAGACTGAAAGGGCAATACTATTAATAATAGGCAATTCTAACATAGAACTTCTTCTCATGTTCTGGGTACTCTTCTAAGCATGTTACACAAGTTTACTGAATTTAATGCATACAACATCCGTTCTACTATTCTTTCTTACTATTTTTCTTTAGTAGGTGATGTAAAAGCTATAATACACACCATAAATTATTAGAATCTAATTCAGTTATGTTACTTTAATTCAAATAATATATAGAAATTCTATTCCTGTATAGGTCCATTCCCCTCATTTTGGTGCTAGTATTAGCAGCCATATTATATCTACACATTATAAACCAATCAAATTTTACTATAATTATTGACATATATCTTAAGTTTTTTAATGTAACTAAGGAGAAAGAAGAGTACACACTTTTTTTTTAATCTTTCTTAACTTTTTTATTTATCTTTCTTTATGAATTTTATATTCCTGTGTACTACAGTTTTTGAAGTCAATAATTAGGAAAAGAAGCAGTTGAATGAATAAATGTACCTGAGAATTTTCTAGGAATTATAGAGGTGTCAAGTCTAGTATGTAGGATCTAATATTAAATGCTTTACAGAAAAATCAAATCAAATATATGACCAAGTCATGAGCTGAGAAACAGTATCATAGTAAACCAGATGCTAGCAAGCAGGTTCTCTCTTTTAGAATATAGTCTTTCACTGAAGACACTGAGAGTGAATCTTGATTGGATTTTAAAATAATTACTACAATTTCTTTGTGAGAGCCTCTCTCTGTATAACAGAACTGGGAGTGACACACTGACAAATGTTTAGATTGTTCATTAACCGTTTATTAATTCTTTGATGCATGCATACATTGAGTGTCCTGGGTTTGAGTGGCACTCAATGCTACACCAGTTATGCTGGCATGCTCACAGAGTCAGTCACCTCTTTCTAACCTCTGCCTAGTGACATCTTCTCTGAGGATGAGGCAAAGTGTTGACTAAGGCTGTGCCAAAACCATTGCTATTGATCAGTGAATGGGTGCTGTCTCCAACGTATATAATTCTGATACCAGTTATGTGTCTTAATTGTAACCATTTGAAAAGGCACTTGTTTATGGGGGAAATCAAATGTATACAAAGGTTCCATCAATTTATTTCAGTAAATTTCATTAATATCAGGTCTCGTTTAACTTAATAATTAATTAGAAGAATGGCTTTATAAGAAAATTCTCTACTGAAGAAGCAGTGAACTTGGTTTGACTTTTTACAATTCAAGTTTGCAGACATTCTGATGAAAATTCACAGTGTATTTACACCCTTCTACTCTTTAGTTTCTTTACATAGCTAATTATTTAAAAAACAATCATATTTTGAAGACCAAAAGTAATAAAATTGGAAATATTTAGTTAGTTGTTTTGTTTGGGCAATTTTAAAGCTGATATAGATCAAAGTATCTAATTTATTGTGGATATATATAAATATATAAGTTTGGCGTGTGTGTGTGTCAGTCTCACAAGACAAATTATTAGACAAACAATTGTATAAATTCTTTTGAGTTCACTGGATAATCATATACAACAAAATAATACTTTTCTAAACTTCACATCATGTATAAAATTGAACTCAAAAGGCATTGTAATTTCAACCATAAAACATCTGAAAGAAAATATAGGAGAATTCTTGTAATCAAGTATTAGGCATCAGTTTCTAAGATATAATGCCAATAGTACAATCCAAAATCGATGTATTTGTCCTCATCAAATTTAAAATTAAACTCTAAGAACTGGGGCTGTAGTTCAGTGGCAGAGCGCTGGCCTACCATGTGTGAAGCACTGGGTTCAATACTCGACACTGCATAAAAATAAACAAATAAAATAAAAGCATCTTTCTGTCTACAACCACATTTTTTAAAAATTTAAACTCTACACCCTTCAAAACATGAAGGAAAGAAAAAACAACAAAACCTGGGAAAAATATTTGCAAATCGTATATGTAATAAAAAACTTGTATATGTGGTGAATAATATCTAGAGTATTCTAAAACTCTAAAGATTCTACTCAAAACTTAATAATAAGAACAGAAAAATAAAAACAATTAAAACTGGCAAGATATTCCAACAGTTTACCAAAGAAGGTAAATGGATGGGAAATAAGCACATGAAAAGATGTAAAGTATCCTTGGTCATTTGGGAAATAAAAAGTAAAACTACAATGAGACAATAAGAAATACCTATCAGGTTGGATGAAATTTTAACCATACCAAGTATTAAAAGAATTTGAAGAGTCTTTTGTATTTGAGAAGTCTAAGTCATGGTACGATAGATCACTTTGGAAATCTGTCAATTTCTTAAAAAAAAAAAAACTATGTATCTTCCATGAGATCAAGGTACTGTAGTCTGACATATTGGCCTAAGATAAACGAAGAAGGAGGAGGAGGAAGAGGAAGAGGAGGAGGAGGATGGGAAGAGAAGAAATACTCGTATAAATACTTCTACAAAGCAGTTTCTGGGAATTTTTTTAGAACAAAAGTGCTAAATGTCCTTCAGCAGATTGAAGAGACAATCTGTTGCAAATCTGTATA
The DNA here is from genome assembly GCF_902686445.1 of Sciurus carolinensis. Classification (NCBI taxonomy): domain Eukaryota; kingdom Metazoa; phylum Chordata; class Mammalia; order Rodentia; family Sciuridae; genus Sciurus; species Sciurus carolinensis. The sequence goes on along the minus strand of NC_062218.1, from coordinate 88,660,101 downwards.
GTGAGGCACATCAAGAGAAAAAGAAAACAAACTACAAGACTGGGACTCAAATCAGAATAAGATATATTCCACACGTGTATAATTTCTTTTCAAAATGGATTGTACTATAAAGTATAACTAAAAAGAACCAAAAGCAAACAAAAAACTAAAGAATAATTGATTTTTATAATACCATAGAGGAATATCAAAATAATAGCAAGTGAAAAAATTAAAGAGTATATATAATATGCTTCCATTTATATAGGATTCCAAGTTACACAAACTAATGTATGATGACAACTAAATCAGTAATTGCTGAAGAAAAGTTAGTGTGGGAAGGAGAATTATACAGACGCACAAAGAAATTTTTGGGATTATGGATATATTCATTATCATGATAGTATTAAAGGTTTCATGCATATGTACATATCAATCTTGTACAACCATATACTTTAAATAAGTGTGATTTTATGTCAATTATACTCCAGAAAATCTTTTTTAAAAAGTTCTCATTTTCATTTTACTGCATATGGATTTCTAGTTTTGTTCAACAGGCTATCTTTTCTTCATTGTATGTTTTTGGCTCCTTTGTCTAGTATGAGGTGACTGTATTTATGTGATTTTGTCTCTGTGTCTTCTATTCTGTACCATTGGTCTGCATGTCTATTTTAGTGCCAATACCATGATGTTTTTGTTATGATTGCTCTGTAGTATAGTTTAATGTCTGGTATTGTGATACCTCCTGTTTCACTTTTCCTATTCAGGATTGTTTTGGCTATTTAAGGTCTCTTGTTCTTCCAGATGAAGTTCATGATTGCTTTCTCTATTTCTATGAGGAATGTCATTGGGATTTTAATTGGAATTGCATTGAATCTGTATAGTGCCTTTGGTAGAATGGCCATTTTGACAATGTTAATTCTGCCTATCCAAGAACATGGGAGATCTTACCATCTTAGAAGGTTTTCTTCAATTTCTTTCTTTAATGTTCTGTAGTTTTCATTGTAGAGGTCTTTCACCTCTTTTGTTAGATTAATTCCCAAGTTTTTTTTTTTTTTTTTTTTTGAGGCTACTGTGAATGGAGTGGTTTTCCTAATTTCTCTTTCAGAGGATTCATCACTTATGAATAGAAATGCATTAGACTTATGTGTATTGATTTTATATCCTGCTACTTTGCTGAATTCATTTATTAGTTCTAGAAGTTTTCTAATGGAGTTTTTTGGATCTTCTAAATATAGGATCATGTCATCAGCAAATAGTGACGGCTTCAGTTCTTCTTTTCCTATTTGTATCCCTTTAATTTCTTTGGTCTGTCTAACTGCTTTGGCAAGTGTTTCAAGGATGATGTTGAACAGAAATGGTGAAAGAGGGCATCCCTGTCTTGTTCCAGTTTATAGAGGAAATGCTTTTAATTTTTCTCCATTAAGAATGATGTTGGCTGTGACCTCTACCTCTCACTCTGCATAAAACTCAACACAAAATGGATCAAAGACTTAGGAATTAGACCAGAGACCCTGCACCTAATAGAAGACAAAGTAGGCCCAAATCTTCATCATGTTGGCTTAGGATCAGACTTCCTCAATAAGACTCCCAAAGCACAAGAAATCAAAGCAAAAATCAATAAATGGGATGGACTCAAACTAAAAAGCTTTTTCTCAGCAAAGGATACAATCAAGAATTTGAAGAGAGAGCCTACAGAGTGGGAGAAAATCTTTTCCACATGCACTTCAGATAGAGCACTAATCTCCAAAATTTATAAAGAACTTACAAAACTTTACACCAAAAATACAAAGAACTCAATCAATAAATGGGCCAAGGACCTGTACAGACACCTTACAGAAGAAGACACACAGGCAATGAAAAAATATATGAAAAAGTGTTCAACATCTCTAGTAATTAGAGAAATGCAAATTAAAACAACTCTAAGATTTCATCTTTCTCCAATTAGAATAGCTTTTATCAAGAACACAAACAATAACAGATATTGCCATGGATGTGGGAAAAAGGCATACTTTTACATTGCTAGTGGGTTGCAAATTGGTGCAGCCACTCTGGAAAGCAGTATGGAGAATCCTCAGAAAACTTGGAATGGACCCACCTTTTGACCCAGTTATCCCACTCCTCGGTTTATACCCAAAGGACCTAAAATCAGCAAACTACAGTAACACAGTCACATCAATGTTTATAGCAGCTCAGTTCACAATAGCTAGATTGTGGAACCAATGTAGATGTCTTTCAGTAGATGAATGGATAAAGAAACTCTGGTATATATACACAATGGAATACTATTCAGCCATAAAGAAGAATAATGTTATGGCATTTGCAAATAAATGGATGGAATTGGAGAATATCATGCTAAGTGAAATAAGCCAAGCCCAAAAAACCAAAGGTGAATGTTTTCCCTGATAAGTGGAGGATGATATATAATGGGAGTGGGGGTGGGGAATGAGAGAATAATGGGGGAACTTTAGAATATGTAGAAGAAAATGAGAAGGGGGGTATGAAAATGATGGAATGAGACAGACATCATTGCCCTATGTACGTGTATGATTACACAAATGGTTTGAATCTACATGTTTACAACCATAGAAACAAAATTATTGTACACCCCATTTGTGTACAGTGAATCAAAATGCAGTTTGTAAAAAATTAAAAGCTAAATAAAAATAATTTAAAAATTAAAAAAAATAATAATAAAAAAGAAAACAGTTCTCATTTTCAAATTTTAATATCATATATATCTTCTGGTTTATTTACTCCCTATTACAGTTTAATTAAATGTATAATATACAAAATAAAAACTTTGAAAGATGAAAAATCTCATTGTTAGTATTCAAATTTATATATGAATCTCTAAAACATAAGTGAAATAAAACATATGAATAGTAGATATTTAAGAACAAAACCTTAGTATACCCTCCTGAGTGCTCCCTAATCCCTGGATACATAATAATGAAAATATTTCTGTTTAACCAAATACTGTGTCACCTAGAGGGAATTGTCACAAGTACTGAAATTTTTTTAAGCCCTTAAGCCCTTTAAACCCATCTTAACAATTCAAGCTATATGGTTGCATTTGGATGCATTTGGATGGCAGTTCAATGTTTTCAGTATACTGTATTTGGCTATGAAGAGTTCAAATATAGGTTCTAATTAAGTTGATATAAGTTTGTTCCATTTAATTGCTACACTAACAATTTGAGTTCTTAAATTATATGTGTATTTTCAAAGATGACAGAAGTTCGTATTACAATATAATTGCAGATAGCAACTTTTTCTCTTATTGAGGAAGAATACCTAATATAATTTAATATAGTTTACCTTTGGGGTAAATATTACATTTTCATCCCCCAAAGTAAAATAAGTCTTTTATGAATTTCTTGAAATGTCCCCCTTCCTCTGTTATGTATCTTCCGTAAAGAAACACGATGACTTAATTTTGGATTTAAGAGTTATCTCTATAACTCTCTCTCCATGAAAATGCATAAGTGACTGAGTTAAAAACAAGTTACAGGGGTTCTTCACAAGTTATATAATGATCTCTGCATATCCAAGGTCTAGACACCATAGACATGGCTACCTCTATGCTTGAGAAAGTGAGTGAATGCAACCACAACTGACCAGAAGTTGACAAGTGGAAGAGAAGGAGATAGATTCATGAAGCAACACAAACCTGAACCCAAGAAAACACCAGTTATGCTGTCTAACAGTGACCCTGGAGGAAGAAAATCCAATGCACTCTGAAAGGAATTACTTCAGGGAGATCTATTAGATAGTACTCTCCATATACACTATCTTAATAGAACACTTGAGGATTAGCCAGCAAGGTGGATTTTCTGTGCTCCTGTTCTAATCCCCCAGTCAAAGCATGAGGTATTTCATCTGTATTTTTAAGAAGCACTCATCCAATTAATAGAAGGTTGGAAAAGTTTCCTGTACACTATGAAGTCCAGGATGCCCTAGAAACAAATCAGAGAGGGTTAAAAAAATAAATATTGGTACATCATTGGGATTTTAATTGGAATTGCATTGAATCTGTATAGCACTTTAGGTAGTATGGCCATTTTGACAATATTAATTCTGCCTATCCAAGACCATACAGCAAGCAATTATGAAATTCATCTGGAAGAATAAAAAACCCAGAATAGCTAAAGCAAACTTCAGTAGAAAGAGCAAAGCAGGGGGTATTGCAATACCAGACCTTCAACTCTACTACAAAGCAATAGTAACAAAACGGCATGGTATTGGTACCAAAATAGACAGGTAGATCAATGGTACAGAATAGAGGACATGGACACAAACCCAAATAAATACAATTTTCTCATAGTAGACAAAGGGGCCAAAAATATGCAATGGAGAAAAGATAGCCTCTTCAACAAATGGTGCTGTGAAAACTGGAAAACCATATGCAACAGAATGAAATTAAACTCCTATCTCTCACCCTACACAAAACTCAACTCACAATGGATCAAGGACCTCGGAATCAGACCAGAGACCCTGCATCTTACAGAAGAAAAAGTAGGTCCAAACCTTCAACTTGTTGGCTTAGGATCAGACTTCCTTAATAGGACTCCCATAGCACAAGAAATAAAAGCAAGAATCAACAACTGGAATCGATTCAAACTAAAAAGTTTTCTCTCAGCAAAGGAAACTCTCAGTAATGTGAAGAGAGAGCCTACAGAGTGGGAGAATAACTTTGCCACTCATACTTCAGATAGAGCACTAATGTCCAGAATCTATAAAGAACTCAAAAACTCTACACCAAGAATACAAATAATCCAATCAACAAATGGGCTAAGGAAATGAACAGACACTTCACAGAAGATGTACACACAATCAACAGATATATGAAAAAATGTCCAACATCTCTAGTAATAAGAGAAATGCAAATCAAAACTACCCTAAGATTTCATCTCACCCCAATTAGAATGGCGATTACCAAGAACACAAGCAACAATAGGTGTTGGCAAGGATGTGGGGAAAAAAGAACACTCATACATTGCTGGTGGGGTTGCAAATTAGTGCAGTCACTCTGGAAAGCAGTATGGAGATTCCTCAGAGAGCTTGAAATGGAACCACCATTTGACCCAGCTATCCCCCTTCTCGGCCTATACCCAAAGGACTTAAAATCAGCATACTACAGAGATACAGCCACATCAATGTTCATTGCTGCTCAATTCACCATAGCCAGATTGTGGAACCAACCTAGATGCCCTTCAGTTGATAAATGGATAAAGAAACTGTGGCTGTGGCATATATATACAATGGAATATTACTCAGTTGATGAATGGATAAAGAAACTGTGGCATATATATACAGTGGAATATTACTCAGCCATGAAGAATGATAAAATTATGGCATTTGCAGGCAAATGGATGAAATTGGAGAATATCATGCTAAGTGAGATAAGCCAATCTCAAAAAACTAAAGGACGAATGATCTCGCTGATAAGTTGATGAGGACATAAAATGGGGGATGGGAGGGGTTAGCGTTAGGGTTAGGTTTAGGGTTAAGTTTAGGGTTAGGGATAAGGAGGGTGGTAAAAATGGAGGAAGGAAGGACTGTATAGAGGGAAAAGAGGGATGGGTGGGGTCGGGGGGAAGGGAAAACAAATAACAGAATGAATCAAACAACATTACCCTATGTAAATTTATGATTACACAAATGGTATGCCTTGACTCCATGTACAAATAGAGAAACAACATGTATCCCATTTGTTTACAATAAAAAAAGAATAAAAATAAAATAAAATAAAATAAAAAAGAAATATTGGTGACATTACTTTCAACCACAGAAAGAGTTTAGGTACCAATACTACTGGGATGGTCTAGAGAAAACCAATACAGCCTGAGGTCTATAAGAGCAGAGGGAGCATTCTGTTAAACGTAAGTTAAATTCCAAAGATAATTCATTTCAAAATAATTAGAAAGCAATTAAAACATTCTTAAACTAAAAACAACATTGTTTTTTCTTAAATGAGAAAAAAATGTCTCACAGGTTTAGTTTGCTAAGAAATGAAATTATTAAGATTATCATTAATGCAGCAATAGACATTGAAAGAGGCACATAAATGAAACCACTACATTGAATCCAACAAAAAATGTATAACACAAATTTGTGATCATGAACTTATTTCCTCATTTATCAAACATTTTTAACAACTAGCTGTACCAGTCATCATGTAATACTCTGTGAGTTCACAAGTTAATAAAGTTCAGTTATCTCAGGAAACCTATCCTAGGGGTTTATGGTGGTATAAAGAAGAACAGCAGTAAATAAGATAATTAGCAGTAGGTGCAAAAGAGATGTGTGCATAACTGTTTAGCACTTTATTTTTAAGATTATTAACAATTTCCACAAATCTTAGAAATTTCTATACTCTATGATAGATAATAGAAATTTTACAAATTTGAATTATTTTACAACCCACCTTTGTAATTGGCTTTTGACTTCCTGATCATACTAACTATAGTCATCAAAAGCCCCTTTATGAAACATGGAGAACAGTCGTATCTCTAGTTAAAATTAGAGCAATGAATAGTAGGTTGATAACTTCATGACAAACCTTACAATAAAGACTAGTTTATGGAAAATTTTAAAAAATTATTAAGTTCCCAAAAATATTTATTGCTCCTTATGTGTTGAATGACTTTGGAGGCACTCAAGATACACCGAGTGAAATATGAGAGAAATTCTTGTCATAGAAAGCTGACCCTTTAGTGAAGAAGAAACATAATAAACAAATGAGTACATAAGCAAGTGAACATGAACTATTATATGACACAGTCATAGCAACAAATTACGTGAGGCAAAGTTAAGCATCACATATTCAACATTAAGAGGTAAAGTAAGCTAGGTTAGGGCTGGGGATATAGCTCAGTTGGTAGAGTACTTGCCTCGCAAGCACAACGCCCTGGGTTTAAATCCCCCAGCACCACAAAAAAAAAAAAAAAAAGAAAGAAAAGAAAAAAAAAAGCTAGGTTAAGTGACCCACTCCTGTAATTCCAGCAACTCCGGGAGGCCGATGCAGAAAGACTGCAAGTTCAAGGCCAACCTCAGTGACTTAGGGAGGCCCTAAGCAACTTAGTGAGACACTGCCTCAAAATAAATAAATAAATGAATAAGGCTCGATGTTTTTGCTGCATCACTCCTGGGTTAAATTGCCAGTATTAAAAATAAAAAATAAAAAAAATTATGGATACTTCAGATTGGTAGTGAAAGAAAACCATTCTCAAAAGCCATCATTAAAGAAAAGCCAATAGAATTAAAAGAATGAAGGGAATATTGAGTAAAACAATATCAAAGGCAAATAATTGAAAGAGTCCTGGGATTTACACTACAATGAAGACTTTGGATGATCTTTTATAAAGGATGTGACGTTATTACACATATTTATTGTTCTTGTTTTTTTAAACACTCCAGTTCTGGTGTAGAGAAAAATATGTAGAGACAGAAACAAGAACAGAAACAGAAAAGCAGTCAGAAAATATTTGCAGTAGCTTAAGTGCAAGATGATCAAGGAAAAATTTGAGTGGATCAGTGATTAGATTTGAAAATGGAGTCAAATAGGACTAATAAGGTAGATGGGATATGAAGGTGGGAAAGATTCAAAGTTGTCTTCAATATCCTTGTCCAACACAAATAAATAGTGAGAAATTTACTACGATTAGTAAAAGAGGGGTGTGGGATAAGGGATTTGACAATAATGATGGAGGTGGGAGAAAAAAAGCTAAAAGTCTTTTTGGGAACATTTCTGTATACTCCACAGATCTGACATTGGGGACAATTTCTATCTGTCACTATTTTTCAGAGTTTCCCTTAAGTGAGGCTGTAGTGTGGGGAGATTCATCTGTAAACAATGCCAATATATTTTTCCAATCCTTTGTGAACCAAGACTATGTTGCTTTGTCTCTCATGAAGTAGTTGTAAGTAATGCAAACTTTCTCCTGGTTTGTACGAAGACATGAGAGAGAGGCACTGTTGTTCCACAGTTAGCATGAGAACCTAGTACAACTCTTCTTGTAATTTATTTTACCACAATCCAGATCTAAATATATTTCTTTCGTATCACAATTGTGTGAAACTTTACTCACCTTACCTTATGACCAAGTATTATCAATAATGACTAGGCCATTAAAGAAAAATGTTAATCACATAACCATTTAGAGTTTCATAGTCAGGAGAGGACTCAATTCTAAAGTTAGAGTATAAATTGCATGACAGTATATTTCCCTCCTTCCACCCTCCCTCAAATGGAAAATATTGTCCATCTATGAAGATGTTCCTTCTCCATGATTGGAGGAGTTTGTCTGGGATTTGCAGCATCTTTACCTAATAGGTATACTTCCATCGCCACTGCTGTGTTGGGTCCAATGGACCAAGCAGCAGTTCTGCATCATGAATCTGTTTTCAAGGCTTTTCATGTTCTGAAGTATGAGCTATATTCCCAAATCTTGAACATACTACATGTGAAGTCCAGAAAGATGACTAAATAGTGTGTCTCTTGCTTTTTTGGAATAAGATACAAGAAAGGAAACTTGCTACTTACCTGAGAGAAGTTATACTTCTTGAGGTTTATTTTTGGCATATATTCTCTGACAGACATGTAACCTTTAAAATTTTAATCAACACCTAAAGATATTAGATACCCAATGTATAAAATGTGATATTTTAACATTTTTGCATAATGTTTACCAAAAATTAATTACCATATAGTACACCAATCCAACTTCTGGTTTTATATCTAAAGGAAATGAAATTAGTATGAAGAAGAGTGATCTGCAGCTTCATGCCAGCTATAACATTATTCACTGTAGACAGGATACAAAAACACCTAATGTCCAATGGATGACCAAATGGATAAAGAAAGAAAAGAAATGTGGGATATTCTTATGACCCATAAAAACAATAAGAAAATTAGGCATTTGTTCCCACCTGGATGAACCTGCCTTGTGCTGAGTGAAATAAGCCAGAAATGGAAACAGAAACACAAATACTACCGGATGTCATTTATATATGGAATCTGAAATATTAAATTCATAGAAGTTGACAATGGAAATGCAGCTGCCATAGCCTGAGTAATAGAGGGCCATGGGGAGATATTGGTCATAGGACCCTAAACATTAGTTACAAGATGAGTGATTTCTGAGGATCTAACATGGAGGTATGAAGGTGTGGCTCAGTGGTAAAGAACTTGCCTAGCATGTGTGAGAGCTTGGATTTGATCCTCCCAGCACTGCTAAAAAACAAAAAAACTAAAATACAGCATGGTGAACAAAGTTTATACCACTGTATTACTTACTTAAAACATGATAAGAGCAGATTTTATGTCGTCATCAGACATGAGCTATTGTAACTAGAGTAATTGCCATTTGGCCAAATTCACTTAATTCCACTAGTTTAGTAGGAGCATCTTAAATATTCAAATTCATTTCTTTCATTACTATATCATTAAGTGTGAGATTAACTGAAAATTTGTCACTATGGTCTTTAACCAAAAAATAAAATTTTTATTATTTAGTTTTTATCAGAATGCTCTTTGGATTTCAACTAATGCATTTTTGACATCTGTGTATTCTTGCATTTTCTTCTGTTTTCTTTAAGTATGACAAGTATGATCATTATTGAACATCTAATTTTAATCTACTCTTGATTACTAGAAAAAAAACAACAAACTTAACCCTGGTTGATTGTTTTTAAATTATCATCTTCAATTTACTAATTTTATTTTATATATAATTTTTGTCTATGTTTATGAGAAAGATTGACCACAAATTTTAATGAATTTGATTCTGGTTTCATCAAATCAGCAGAAAATTTAAAAAGTATTTTTTCAGTATTGGAAGTAATATTTATTACTCTATTATTTGTTAATGTAGAGAATAGTTCACTAAGCAAGCCATATAAGACAGATTTACTTTTAGAAAGTTTTTTTTTTTCTGATGATATAATTTCTTGATCAAATACATGACTATCCTGACTTCAATTTCTGTAGGTTGTATAGTTAGTTTTGGTGTTTCTTTTTTCTCTTTCATCTCAATTTCCAAATTATATTTGTGAAATTATTCACAAATTTTCTCGTTATTTTCATGAATGATATAGTAGAATATATTATTTACAATTTGTGATGCTGCTGAGTCTAACTAACCTTCTTTTTTAAAATAATCCTGTAATATGATTGTATTCTATTTAATTGTTATCAGTGTTCTAAATTTCATCATTACTTATGCTTTAATTCTTCTCTTTTTTCTTAACAAATTTTCTTTTTGACTTCTTTAGAGTAATACATAAATTGATGATTTAATTTTTTTCTCTTCCAGTAGACACTATACATTTTAATATATCCAACATAACCCACACATTTTGTCTACACACTACTTTGATAAATTTTCATGAGTGTAGATATGTTGCAGAACATTGATATTTTAAACAAACTATTTTCTAATTTTCTTTTACACCATGTTATTTATAAATATGTTATCTAATTTCCATTTGTGAAGATTTTCCAGTTACCATTCTTTATGTCTTTCCCATAAATTTAACTGGTCACATTACAGCTTGAATAATTTAAATATTTTTTAGTTGATTGAGACTTGATTGATTACGTGAATATGTTTATTCATGATAAAAATTTAATGTGTATTTTAACAGAATTTATGTATTATTGTTGGGCATAGTGTGTTATACATGTAAACTGTGTCATATTTGTTAATTATTTTGTTTGATATTTAGCTCAGTTAACCAAAAGTTCAAACTTCAGAAATTGGGCTATCATCATAAAATAGGATTTAATATCATACCACTTAGTAGCAATGTGGCCCTTCGTGATTTTCACAGAGGTAAGCAATCCAACTCCACAATCTCATCTCAAGGTGGGGGGAAAGGTAAAGGTAACAAGAGTGAGAGGAAAAAGGAAATTAAATATGGCAAAAAGAATTTAAAATTATTCATAACTGAGCTAGCCTCAGTTTCTAAATACAATATGGTCATTTAAGAGATAAAGTAGGAATTTGTACAGGTAGATTTGTGAAGTACATCTTGGAGAAAGAGTTCTTTTTTCTGTCTGCTCCATCCCATCTTTTATAGCTCCTTGTACCAATAGCCCTCAACGGAATCATCACACAACATATTTGGGTTGGGATACTGACACTTTCCGACACCATCAGAACATCTTTTCTGGATCTTCATTCCAGGTCTGAGATTCATCAGCATGTCTGATCAGTGAAAGCTTCCACCCTGCCATGACCACAGGCTCCCAAGTAGACACTAAGATGCAATTGCAGCTGTAGTTTCTTTCTTTCTTTCTTTTTTTCCTGTTCTCTCCCTTCCTTACCGTCCTTCCTTTTTTCCTCACTCCCATCCTTCCTTCATCTCTTTCTCTCTTCATTGCTCTTCTTTCCTACCTTAAGAATTTCTTTCTTAATTCTCTTCTTACAATGACTATTCATATCATTCCAATCTGAAAAAATAATCTCCAAGGCCTTTTTGAATGAAAATACCAGCAATTTTACTGAAAATATCTCTACCCCACATTCACAGTTTTCGACACTGTCTGAAAATTATTAAAACAGATGTTTTGAATGTGTAGGGGGAGGGTTGACTTGTACAATGTGAGATGCATGCTGCCAAGAATTTTGTGTATTATTCTCACTGTCCTATTTGCATAACCAAGAACAGAAGCTATGCATACAATGAGGTAAAAAAATGAGACTATGTATAACTGAGATACATAGAACCTAACTGATGTTCATTACAATTGAGCTGTGTACTTTCAACATAAAGAATAAAAAAGTAATTTAGGATCAGTTATTAAATCAATTAATTAAATAAAATACCTGTTTTAGCTATTTGGTGAGGGGGGGAAGGGGTAAGGGTTACAAAAAGAAATGAGATTTGAGAATCAAGTAATGGTTAACTTCAATTATGCATATTGAATGAGAAATATTCATTGCTAAACATATAGCCCCCATCATAGTGACTGTAGAAGTCTCAAATAATCCACACCCAAATTTGCTCTTTCCAGATGTACAACTCAGCCAGGGAAGACTGATTATAACAAAGGTTTCTTAAGGTGTTACTATCAAATTATTTTGATTGTGTAATTTATCTCCTTAGTGATTAAGCATGGCTCATAATTAAATATGGTCATGATATAAGTCAAATACATAAACCCCTGGAATTTATATGTAAAGTTTGCAAACTCATCCTGTATATATATAAAATTTAGACTTATGAGCTTTATAATTCAATGTAGAAAATTGTGATTCCTTTCAGAATATGTAATTGAAAAATGCTTTAATATTTGAGTTTATGTTGTAAGTTTAAGATTATTTTACTCTGCATCTGCAAAACAAAGTTTGCTATATTAAATATTACATTATTAGAATGTATAGAGTGATAGAATTCATTTTGTTAGAAAAGACAATTGCAAATACATTGTTAAAATCACAAATATTGTTAACATATATAAATGTCACACCTTTATAAGATTTCTTGACAATTATAATAAAATTGTGTTAAAATTATTTAAATTAAAAATAAAGATAGTAGGGGCTGGGTTTGTAGCTCAGTGGTAGAGCACTTGCCTAACACACGTGACGCCCTGGGTTCCATCATCAGTCACCACATAAAAAAATAAACATATAAATAAAATAAAGTTATTGTGATCTACAACTAAAAATAAAGAAAAATAATAAAAATATTAGAAGCACTGGCTGAATTTAAATGTTCAATCTGTTTTAATATATTAATTCTACAAATAGAATATCAAGTTTAAAAATTGAGTTTAAAAATTACAAATGAACTTTTCTATTTCCAAAGACCACCATCAACTATACCATGACATATACTTTATATGCACATATTCAATTCCCAAGAACTATTTGTTGAATAAGTCAATGAATAAATGATTAATATTTCAGTATTTTTAGGATGGAGACTTTCACTTGATCAGTCTCTAGAATTGTCAATGATGTTTGTGGTTTGCTTAACAGAACAAATTACTGATTGAGTAGATATAAATGGATCCCAGAAATTTCTGTTTGTCATTAATGTCTCCTTTGATTCTTACAATGAACAAGTTTGTAATGCATTGCCCTCTGGCACAGTTGTGTTCCCAATGTGCTCCCCATCCTATATAGTTTTTTTCACCAAGTCCCAAGTTTTATGCAACCAAATTTCCTAACACAAACTGTTTCCCTGAAAGGACATGCTTACTGAAAGTTCATGATCTGTTTCTGTCTGAAATTTTTTCTTTGCCTGCAGATTAGACCTGCTCTGTTTATCTTTTCCATTGTAAGAATCTTAGAAAATGTGTTCTGATCCATCAGGAGGCATACTCAATTTATAATAATTCTTTTCAATTTATGACAGCTAATTGGTGTCAGAAAAGCATGAAAAAAGAGCAAATTTAGGTAGGAAATCAGGATAGAGTTTGATTCTTTCACATTCCTCTCAGAGAACCTACTAAGTCTGTCTATTTGAATATGTTCAGATTACACTAGGGATCTTAAGTGTATTTTTTTAAAAGTCTTAGAAATGATTAAGTTTTTGCAATTTGTAATATAATCAAATACTTCACTCAATTGAAATTGCTGAAAATAACCATCTTGGTGATCTGTTCCTAGGGTGTATTATTTGAACATTAAAATTCCCTTTTATAATCGGTGGATCTGTATCTCACTATGAAATTATAACCTTTCCTATATGAAATCATAGGTAAACATTCTCATTCAATAACTACCAGCCAAAGGTTTCACTCAGACAATGGAAGATTGGTTCTTAAAGTTAGCAAAATCAATGCCATTTTTTTACTGTCACTTTGTATTCAAAATTTTTCATCTGAATCAGAACTGTGATTATTGAGGACTGCCTCCAATATCCTCTTGTCTGTCAGCAGAATTACTGGGACTGGGTTGAAGTTTTTAAATCTAGTGGCTTTTCCTCTCTCACAAAAAAAAAAAAAAACATAAACCTATCATCTAAGATAAATGGGTCATCTAGTACAGAGAAGATTTTATAAAAAGAAAGTTTTATGAAGTCTTACATCAACTAAAGTGTCAGCATTATATGTTCCAAATCACCCTACATTAAATTCACCTTCATATTTATCCTTAGTTTCACTTTCTTTTTCATAAATTGAAAGCAGTATTCAGTTATTTTGTACTAAAAACAAAAATACATTTTGTTAGCCATGTCATCTCCTAATTAAGGACAGAAAGAACAAGAAAGCAATGTCTCATAGATCACTGTAGCTGCAAATTTGAAGGACAATAATGCTCAGTATGTGCTAACAAACAGTTCAGCTCATCTAGCTAGGCACACTCTGTCAGCAAGTAAGGAAGCAAAGAGGAAGATAATCAATGGTAATCATATCTGTATTTTTTCTGTGCCTTAGGATGTCATTGTTGTCTCAATATGGGAGGAAAAAACAAAAAGTAATTTAGGAAGTTATAAAATAAAAAGGAGAAAAGAGCAATTTAGAAGCAGGAAATATTCATGTTAGTTCAAGGGAAGATTTAATTTCCTCAACATTGAATGAATGTACTTTTGTAACAAGAAAGAATAACAGAATGTTGCTGTAGAGATAATGACTACTGCAATGGAAATGCATAAGTATTGCAAGATGAATTGAATCAGCCTGTGTATGTCACCAGGAGAAAAGTAGACAAACTGGTTTATGATTATAGTGACCCACAGTCTGGTCCACAGTACATTATAGTTTGAACATACCCAAGAAAAACATGAGTATTCCAATATTCTAAATGCATAGTTAACTGCAAGTACTTCCTATGCTAATAAGCCTAGCCTTAATATTCATTGACTAGTATAGTTTTCCAGTACATAGATTTGGAACAGCAATGTTAAATGGAGCTCAAGACCTCTGCTATTCTATAGCATTGCATATTCTTTTTCATATTATATATATATATATATATACATATATATACACTTCAGACTTGAATTCAATTGAATAAAGACATTCAAAGAAGTTTAAAGTAGACATCCTCATTGAAATGACTCAAACATACATTCAAATTACAAAATTCAATTTTGTAATATTATCTAAGTATAATAAGGTGAATTTTTATGGGTGCACTTAATTACTTGAATTTCTTTTCTTATTTCAGGTAAATAGAAATGTCTTATTTAAATATTTTGGAAAGGGTTGATTTTCTTCAGAGTTTGTCTATTTAATTCATGATGAATATAAATGCATGGTATTTACATTTGGGGAGTTATCAAGTTATAGTTAATGAATATTCATATTTACTTTATAACTAACTATTTTAGACTCAGTATTCTTGGTTGTCATATTCCTTGTCCCTAGTTTCTGATTAAATGGAAGTAGGGACAGCAGTGCATCCAGAGAAAATCTGAGTCAACTCTTAAGCATAACCTCAATGCAGATAGATTTCACTTCCCACTCAGGTATTTGGCTTCTCACATAAGCACCCTGCTCAGCTCTGTCACTCTGGATGATGTTCTATATAAAATCTTTCCAGAAACCTTATCACAGTCAACTGAATGCCTGATAATAGTTTCAAAGTCTATCAAAACTATTTAGTGATCACAAATTCAGTATGTTTTCTTACATAATCTAATCCATTATGACCCCCAGCTAAGTATTAGCCAGCCAGACAAGAATCACTTTTGCATTCCTGAAATTATCACATGAAGTCTACTCTTTTTTCTTTTAAGGAAAAATTCTGCAGATTAATATCTACAGTCCTCTTCTTTAAAACTGTGTGAGCACCTGTGTCTCATATTTTCCCTATATTTTTCCAAAACACCCGTAACATTTCTTCATATAGATCCCTCCTATTAAGATGAACAATACAAAATTCCCAGTCCTCTAATTTTCTGTTTCTAGCATCCTGCACTTAGGAGGTCAAAATTCTTTGAAAGTGTGTTTTCTTTTATTTTTAATAAAATTTTTACCATAAAATAGATGTAAATTTATAAAAAAAACTATTAAGATGATAATTAGTCCTTGTATGTTCCATATCCAATTTCTTCCTTGTTCTATTTTACATTAAGATTTTTTGTCATAATTAATGTATAAATATTATGCCCTGCAAGAACTCAAAATTCACTCATATTTCCTTACTATTTTAATCTAATTTTTAACTAATACATAAAAATATAAAGTTATACGTATTTATGGAGTTTCATGTGATGTTTCAATACATGTATGTATCATGTAAAGTTTAAATTAGAGTAAGTATAACTATCTTCTCACTTATCCTTATTTACACTTAAACATTCAACATATTTTCTTCTTGTTTTTTTAAAATATACAGTACATTATTGCTATCTATAGTCACCCTCCTTTCAACAGCAAACCAGATCTTCTTGCTTCTATTTAACTATAACTTACTGTTGATCAGCCTTTCCACTCTTCTGATAACAACCATTCTTTTCTCAACAATCTATGAGAGCAGCATTTTTTAGGTTCCACATATAAGTAGAATCCTTCAGTATTTGTCTTTCTGTGTGTGGTGTATTTATCATTCACATGAAGATATCCAGTTCTATCCATGTTGTCACAAATGATACAATTCAGTCTTTCTATCTTGAATAACATTCCCTTGTGGATATGTACCACATTATCTTCATCAGTTCATCAGTAGATCAGCACCTCAGTTATATCTTTCCTTGGGTATTGTGGATAGTGCTGCTAATTTTCTTACTTTTAACTAATATCTTTTATTTGTTCCAGAATCCAATCAAGATAATATATTACATTTATACTTAAGGCTTCAGTTCTTCTTCTGTAACAATTTGCATACTTCACTTGTTTCCAAAGACCTTTGAAATTTTTAGAGTACTAGCAAAATAATTTGTGGAATGCACCTTGTATTTGCCCTTTCTTTCTTTTCTTTTCTTTTCTTTCTTTCTTTCTTTCTTCTTCTTTCTTTCTTTCTTCTTTCTTTCTTTCTTTCTTTTCTTAACTAGAGCGTAGTTATGGATTTGGGGAGAAAGAAACTAGTGGTAAAGTGAACTTCTCATCACATCATAACCAGGGTATACTATTGGCATGCAAATCACTGCTGGTATTAACCTAACTCAGTGGCTGAGACAGCTGTTGCCAGATTTTCCCACTGTCCAATTATCTTGTTTTGCTTTTTTCTATATTTATTTTTAAGAAATAAGTCATGATGTGAATCTCAAAGTGTGAGATTTAAGCTCCATCTTCTTGGAGGAGAAATAGCTACATAAATTATTTGGTATTTGCATGGGAGAGTTGTGTCTTCTCCACACTTATATATTCATTCAGTCATTTATTTATTTATATCAATATGAACACATAGATATTTATTTTATTTAGGGGTTATAACACTATATTACTTATTTATGGCCAATATTGTTTTAGCATTGATATATGCAAAGATTTTCCATTGAGCTCTGGGTTACACATCCCTGCTGTGACTTGCATGTTTCTTTGAACACTACTGCTTGCTTTCTGACACTGCAAGCTATTCCTGACTCATCACAGTACTATAATTAGCCATTTCATCAGATATACCTGGGTTTCTTTGACTGGGAAATAATATTAAAACAAAAATCTGATGTGCTTATCTATAAAATATGTTATTGATTTCACAGTCTCTCAGATGTGAGAACAAAAAGATATTTGTGGGTATCAAAACCAAGGTAAAGGCCAGGCACAGTGGTGCACATCTGTAATCCCAGTGGCTTGAGAGGCTGAGGCAGGAGGATTGAAAGTGCAAAGTCAACCTGAGAAACAGTAAGGCCCCAATTAACTCAGTAAAACCCTGTCTCTAAATAAAATATTTTTCAAAAGAGCTGGGGATGTGGTTCAGTGGTTAAATGCCTCTGGGTTCAGTTCCTGGTACCAAAACAAACAAACAAACAAACAAATATTATAAATATTTCTGTGTAGTTATCTATATATACATTAAGTTAAACATCAGTAAACATTCTCTGTAACTTTTTCAGTCTGTATGAAGATACAATTTCAATTCATTTACCATATGAATTATATTCCAATTCTAATGAATTTATACATGGATTATTTTAATTCCTCACTACAACTGTGAGGAACTGGACCTCCCAATGTTCCCTGCTCATTTACTTGAATTGATTACTTCCTATATACAAATGTATTTAGAAAATTAGGGTATAGAGAACCTATACCTTATTAAGGAACATTATCAACTATAGTATTCTACTATATAAAATTCCTTTTGCTTTAATTTCAAGGTACAAAGTCATTGTCTTACCTGCGCCTTCTTCTGTGATATTGTTTCATAGATTTGTAATACAGTTAATTTTTTCACAGTTTGCATTATATTTTCACACCTGACCTCCTAAATTGTATCTTATTTGTATATGTTAATTCTTTGAGTTCTATGAGTTTTAACAAGTGCATAATGCCATATATCTGCCATTTATGTGTCACAGAGAATAATTTCACCCCTCTAAAAATTTCTCTGTTCTCTTCCTGTTCAACTATCCTTCCCCTCTATAACCTTGGCATCCATTCTTCTGTTTCACTGTCTCTACAGTTCCACTTGTAATATCTTATAAATGGAATAAGGCACTGCATAGTCTTTTAGACTGTTTTCTTTCACTTATGAAAGATCTACAAGCAATCAACAGATATATGAAAAAATGTTCAACATCTCTAGTAATAAGAAAAATGCAAATCAAAACTACCCTAAGATTCCACCTCACCCCAATTAGAATGGTGATTATCAAGAATACAAGCAACAATAGGTGTTGGCGAGGATTTGGGGGAAAGGTACACTCATATATTGCTGGTAGGATTGCAAATTAGTGCAGCCACTCTGGAAAGCAGTGTGGAGATTCCTTAGAAAACTTGGAATGGAACCACCATTTGACCCAGTTATCCCACTCCTTGGCCTATACCCAAAGAACTTAAAATAAAAATCAACATACTACAGAGATGCAACCACATCAATGTTCATAGCTGCTCAATTCACAATAGCCAGATTGTGAAACAACCTAGATGCCCTTCAATTGATGAATGGCTAAAGAAACTGTGGTATGTATATATACAATGGAATATTACTCAGCCATAAAGAATAATAAATTATGACATTTGCAGGCAAATGGATGAAATTGGAGATAAGCCAATCTCAAAAAACCAAAGGATGAATGATCTTGCTGATAAACAGATGATGATACATAATGGGGAGTGGGAGGGAGGCAAGAATGGAGAAAGAAGGGACTGTTCATAGGGAAAAGAGGGGTGGGAGAGGTGGGGGGAAGGAAAAAATAACAGAATGGATCAAACACCATTACCCTATGTAAATGTATGATTATACAAATGGTATACCTCTATTTCATGTACAAACAGAGAAACAAGATGTATTCCATTTGTTTACAATAAAAATAAAAAAATTTGATGAATAAACAAGCTTTAAAAAAGAAAAAAAGATTCATCTTTGACTTTGTGTGGCTTTATAACTTGTACTTTTCGGTGATAAGTAGTTTTCCATTATAGGGATATATTGCAAATATGTACAGTCACTTGGAGGAAATCTTATTTGCCTTCAGTTTTTTGCAATAACAGAAATGCTATAATATTTCTTCTCCAGGTTTTGTGAGCACTTATGTTTTAAATCATTTGCATGAATACCCTGGGAACCATGATTGTTGGGCCATTTGATGGGACTATATTTAGATTTGTGAGAAACTGTTAAACTATCTTCCAAAGTGTCTGTACAACATTACCTTCACATAAGCAATCAATCAGAATTCCTGTTATTCTACAGCTTGCTAGCTTGAGAGTGTCCGTGTTTTTTTTTTTTTTTTTTGCTTTTTTGTTTGTTCGTTTTTTGTCATTCTATTAAGCATGTAATAATATCTTACCATGTTAATTTTATTTCCCTATGAACATCTTTTCATATGCTTTTTTGTCTATGTGATCTGGTGAGGTATCCATTATCACTTTGCCTCTTTTAAAATTAGGTTGTTTTCCTTTTGTTGGCTCTTCTATGTTCTTTTTAAACCTTGGATACAAGTCCTTTATCCAATATGTGTTTGCAAATTATTTTTCTCAGTTTTTGGCACGTCTTCTGATTCTCTTAATGGTGTCTTTGGCAGAACAGAACTTTTCAATTTTAATGAAATCCAACAAAGTAATAATTTTTCATGGATTATGCTTTTGATGTTGTATTTAAAAGTTTTTACCAAATGCCAGGTCACATAAAATTTCTCCAATTTTTTTCCTATAAGCAAAACAGTTCTGAATTTTATATTTTAGACTTATTTTAAGTTATTTTGTGTGAATATTGAACATATCTGTCTAGTTTATTTTTTTTTGCATATGAAAATTCTGTTGTTCCAACATGGTTTGTTTAAAGACTACCCTTCCCCTAATGAATTATGTTTGTGCCTTTACAAAAATCATTTGGTTATTTTTGTGTGGATCTACATTTGAACTATCTATTCTGTTCTCCATTCTATACTTTACCAGTTCCATACTGTATTGATTAATATACCATATAGACAAAGGTCAGTCTTAGTCCTCCAAATTTCTTCATCTTCTTCAGTGTTGTGTTGACTATTTATTGTTTTTGCCTGTCTATGTAATTTTAGAATATCCTACTCAGTATCTGTAAAATTACTAGCCAATATTTTGACTTGAATTGTATTAATAAAGATGGAATTAAGTCTTCCAATCTATGAGCATGAAATATTTCTCATTTTTTTAGACTTTAAATTCTTGCATGTGTCCTTTTAGTTTCTACCAAAAGATTAATTCATTTTTGTGAAGATTATACCTAAGGATTTCTCTTCTTTAAATGGTTTTATAAACTAGTTTTTTGAATTTTTAATACATTATTCATCAATTGTATATTGGAAAGCAGTGACTATTTTACATTGACCTTATCTCTCACCCTTATTGAATTCAGGAGGTTGTTGTTGTTTGGTTTTCGTTGAATTATTTTTGACACTTTTTACATAAACATGTGTAATCTCTGAATAAACAGAGCTTTATTTCTCTGTTTTAAGAAGCATCAATTTCATTTCCTCTTCTCTTGTATTGTTACCCTCACCAAGACTTCTAGCATGATATGGAATAGGAGTCGTAAGAGAGCATGTCCTTAGTGACATGGCATTCTTAATAATGTGAGTATGATGTCTTCCAAAATAACCATTAATTTGCTAACAAATTCTTTCATATGGAGGAAATTATATCCATATTCAAATTAGTGTCAAATACAAACAGATTTTTAAGACAGATCTTTTCACTGTGCTCAGTGAATTAAATAAAGGCATGTCCTTAAAATTTATTTTTATGTAGTGTACCTGCAAGTATTCATGTAACATTAAGTTTTTTTAATTTACTATGTATAGAATCAGGTCCATTTACTTATTCTAAAGCAGTGATAGATTTCTTTCTTTAAAAAATTATTCTTGCTGGGAGATAGCTCAGCTGGTAGAGTGCTTGCCTCACAAGCACAAGGCCCTGAGTTCGATCCCCAGTACCACACACACAAAAAAAAATTATTCTTTTTTTTTTTTTTTGGAGGTGCTGGGGTTCGAACCCAGTGCCTTGCAAGCACTCTACTGACTGAGCTATATCCCCAGCCCAAAAAGTTATTCTTTTTTATGTACCTTTATTTTATTTATTTGTATGTAGTGCAGAGAACCAAACTCAGTGCCTTACATAAACTAGGCAAGTGCTCTACCACTGAGCTACAAACCCAGCCCCAGAGATAGATTTCTGATAGCTTTAAAACTTAATTTTGTTAGTAATATCCCTTGTGTTAACATTCAATGACATTTGTCCTTATGTGTTTTATTTATGGTGACAAATTGGGCTATATTCTAATGCAGTTTGAAACAATTTTCTGTTCTTAATTTCCTCCTTTTATATAAATTACAACTGAAAAGAATAAATAAAAAGTAGAAAGGTGAGAAATATGATCTAGACTTAATTGTTCTACATGTACAGATATTTTTTAATCCAGTCAATGTTGGTAAAATAACTTTTTAAAATAAACTATAAAAGAAACCAATTCTTATAATTTATAATAAAGATTATTATTATGAATTTAGTAAACCTAATTTAGAAAACCTATTAGTAATTTAGAAAACCTTGTGTCTCACCTGTCTTAGTCTTTCATGGCAAAAACTCAATTTAATTTGTAATCACTCTACTTTTAGAAATCCCTTTCTATTTGTAAGCAACTGCTTTCTGCAATAATAAGACAACTTTCTACTAAATAGAGCATAGATAAAATATTTCTGGAAGGTTTATTCCACACAATTCAAACATCATCAGAATCATTTTTTAAATTATCACAAGTAATCCAACGATTTTGACTGAGCTGATTAAAACAAAACAAAAAAAAACCCTGCAGAGTCCTATTTGTCAGCCTGTGAAGAGTTGATTGCATTTATTTTTGTAATGCTGACAAAAGAAATTTTAAGTTAGGTATTCCTTGTTGAGAATATAAGAGGTGAAAGCGATCATTTTCCCTTCCCCCTTATTTATGGAGCAAGTTACTCATTGAGCAAAAATTACGTACTTGCCACTACGATGTCTTATAGATACAAAAATGAACATGGATGTGCTCCTGACCATCAGGGGTATCATGTCTACAAGAAGAACAAGCAATGGTTGTTCTTACAGGGCAAGGTATATAAAGGCTGTTGGAATTTTCTGAGTATTATCATCCCATCCATGTTGGTTAAGAAATGTTTTATAAAGGCATTGCTTCCCTGTTCTAGGGTACTTTGATTAAGAGCATAAAACAAGTTTGTGTTATTTTCCAGGAAAATAACTTATTTAATAATATGAATAACTAAAAAGAAATATAAATCTAAATTCAGAAATGTGGTTCTTGGCCCTCAATGGTTCATTGTTTTCTGCCACTTGTGTGAGTTTTGTGGGTTCATCTGGTATTAGTGAATTGAGGAGCAGATTTATTCTTTCTCAAATCTGAATACTGATTGATATATTTTCCCTCATAGAGATAATCTGCTTATTTCCTCATACTTAAATAAATGGATATATTTTTGTCTGCCAATTTTGAACAAATTCCTCAACAAATGTGTAATCACAGATAGGAATTTCACATCAATCTTAGCCAATCAGAATGAAGTTATCATTTTATGTTGAAAAATCTCCATATTGATATATTCTCAATACAAAATTGAAATTATTCAATGAAACTTCTGATTGTTAGTCAAGATAACAAAATTAAAAAATAGGAATACAGTTTTCAGGATAGGGTGAAGGTAGAGGGTCTATGAGCATGTGTTTATTGTATGTGGACATAAACCTGAAAACATCAAAAATAGTGATTAGCAAACTAATGCTATAAAGTGACAGCTACTAAATATCTTATGTTTTGTGGCTCATGGCTCTTTGTTATAATTACTCATTCTGCCTTTATAGTTCAAAAGCAGCCATAGATGATAAATAAATAAATAAATTTGATTATGTTTTAATAAATTATAAACTCTAAAATTTGAATTTATTTTT
This sequence comes from Sciurus carolinensis, assembly GCF_902686445.1. NCBI lineage: Eukaryota > Metazoa > Chordata > Mammalia > Rodentia > Sciuridae > Sciurus > Sciurus carolinensis. The sequence continues at coordinate 88,636,637 of NC_062218.1, read as the reverse complement.
ACTGTGTTGAAATATTCTTCTTTTAATATTTTAGTTACTTACAAATGTAGAAGTCATTCTTAACAAACAGGAAAGACAGAAACAGACAATGAAGTGCATTTCAATGGAAACATAATTTGCCTATTTGTGACATAATCCATTAAGTTTGATCATTACTTTACTTTGTAGCTGGTGGGAAATTGTAGAAACAATTTTCTACTTTGAAAGTCTAAACCATTTGCACTTAATGTAATCATTATATGTTATACAGCTTGAATTTGCAGTTAATTTTTTTCTCTCTTTTTTTTTTTTTTTTTTTTTTTGTGTGTGTGTGTGTGTGGTGCTGGGGATTGAACCCACAGCCTTGTGCTTATGATGCAAGCACACTATCAACTTATTTTCTCATTTTGTTTCATTATCTCTAATTTATTTTTCTTGCTTATTTGTGGCTTACACTATCTGTAGTATTTCTGCGTGTCTCTGTAAGTAGCATTTTAAGATATACATTTTGTAATTATATACCTATGTACTTAAGATACATCCTATATTTTATTGTACATGTAATGCATGTAAAGTCATCATCTACTGATGTCACCATTTAGCAGAAACAGGTAGGGCCTTTGGGAGATCATTAATGTTAATAATATCATCCAAGTGAAGGAGCCCCCATAATTTAATCCTGTTGGCTGTATAAGGAGACCAGAGTACATAAACATGTGAGCTCCCTATCTCTCACTATGGGATGATCTGCCCACAAAAAAGCTATCACCAAATACAGTCCATTAGACATGGGCCTCCAGAACCATGATCCAAAATAATCTCTTGTCTTTAAACATCTTCAGTCTGTGGTACTGTTTTATTAGCAGCAGGAAACAGACTAATACATCATACCTTTACCTTTTTCCATCTATAGTACAATTATTTAAATTTTTATTGTACATTCTTTGAGAACTGTATTAGAATGCTGGTTTTGCCTAAATTTTCAAATAAATATAATTATACATAATTGTTTATATTGTTTATTTGTACATATATATTTTCATGAATTTTATGTTTTTTTTCTTTCTTGATGTTCCAGTATTACTTTTGCTATAATTTTGTGTTTAGAGAACTTCCTTTATTATTTTTGTAGAATAAGTTTTCTACTAACAAATCCTTTTATTTTTATTTATCTGAGAATGTTTTGGTTTTGTCATCATTACTAAAGGATATTTTTATTTGGATATAAAATTGGGGATTGACTTTAGTTTTATTTCAGGACTGAAAAAAATGGTGTTCCATCCTTCTTGCCCCTGTTAAGAACATCTCTTTGATACCTCTCATTTCAATGTTGGCCCCTTTAAATGTCTTTTCTCATTTAGGTTTAGTTTTTCCTTTTTGTTTTTGTTCTTGTTGTTCTTGTTTATTGTTTTCTTTCTGCTTCAGGAGAAATGAAGAGCTCAAGTAGTTGCTTCACAGGAATCAGCTTCACCACCTGGTTTCTGTTGACACCTAGTAGGAAGGTTCTCCTGGTTTCTCAGAGTGGGAGTGGAATTTTGGTTACCCATTAAAGCCCCTACTGACTAAGTAGGCAACTTTTATTTGTTTTCTCTGGTGAGTGACTTATTTAGAATTGGGTGGTGGTGAAAGTACAGATTCCCATTAATTCCCATTTGCTATCATCTCAGCACAGAGAGGAAGAGCACCTCATTAGTTCCAAGTGTGGGGATTCAGGCACCCAGGGAGTCAGTGACCTGAAAGGGCAGGTTATGCCTCATTACTGATGAATAATGATGACAATCCAAGCTTCACATGGTGTTACCTTTAGAACCACATCTGCAGATATGCATGGGGCTTCTGGGACTCCTCTGTAAAGTGTGGTGACAGCTAGACAGCTGGCAGAAGTGAAGGTTGGATAGCATTTCTTTCCTGTGTGTTTCCTTGGCATACAGCAATAATTATCAAAAAGATTTTTGTCTGTGCATTGTCCCTTTTCTGTTTTGTTACCATGCAAGAGTAAACCTCCTTGTGGGGACCTTTTTTGTTCGTTTGTTTTTCCCTAAAGCCACTGACATTTCCACCTTGCCAGCTTTTCTAGCATCATATCTATGTGAGGAAAAGAAATAGGAAACACATTTTCGTTAAGTTCTAGGAGCCCAAGTTTCTGTACCCTCTTTTCTTTACCTTTCACATTTTTAAGTTGCTTTTATACATAATGTTCAGGAATTTTACATTATGCTCTGAGGGTAGAATGGGGAGAGGGACAGCCACCCCACCTCTCTAGAGTTCTGGTCCTTTCAAGCACATTAAACATGGGGATGGTATGAATGAACTTCAACTTCACAGAGAGAACGCTTGCATGAGGACAAATTTTTAGCAGACGATTACTAGTCAAAAAATATTGGAGAAAAATAACATTATTTATTCATAACAAATTGGTAGAAAACCTCTTTTAAAAATTTACAATATTCACAATGACCATCGAGCTTATTTCCCCATATATTAAATATTCCGTGGTTCCAAACTTTTGTTCTCATTTACCAGAATCAAATTAATATTTTAATATATAAAATGAGAACCACAAGGTAAACTATAGGAAATCAAAAGGAGAAAATATGTTTTAACCAATGGTAACAAGGTTTCTAGTAGAATTATAATAGTATTTACAGTAGCTACATTGTAAACTATATTCTCTGTGATTTATGAATACTAAAGAGTAAGGTGATACAGTAAGAAGCACTGGTAATTTCCTAGTTCCATGTTTCCACACTAGAATAATATTAGACAAAAAGACAGAGTCTAGTGATAATGATTCTTTATGTGAGTGCTTTAAGTGATAAAACTATTACTTTCCTCTTCCTATTAAAATTAGATTATTTTAGAAAGAAAAATACCTGATAAAGAGGAAAATTTTTGAAATCAAACACTAATTGACATATAAATGTTGATATTAAGTGCTTATACACATATATACATACATTTGTACATATATATACTTTTTATGATATTGAATGAATTGCACCAAATCCAATTCATTGGTGTCTGATAGTGAAAGAGACATACATGCACTAATAGAAGGAACATACAGACACATCTTTCTTATTAATAATACAAACATCCTTTATATTTTCTTTCATCAAATGCATGTCCGGTGTCTATTATGTTCTTCTTAGTTAAAAATAAACTTCTGAGTTCCATAGGAAGAGCATTGCTTTATTTTTTTTTTACATTATTTATCAAGTATCTTGGATTTCAAAATCTCTGATTACTGACTTTATTTTTTAAAAAAAACTTTATTTATAATACTGCTTTTAATAGGAAAAAAGAACACTGTTTTCACCTCTGAAAACAGAGGTGCTTGATTTTTAACAATTCCTCCAGGTCCCAATTGTCATTATAAAATTGTGTATTAGGGTTAGGGTTAGGTTTAGGGTTAGGGTTAAGGAGGGTGGCAAGAATGGACGAAGGAAGGACTGTATAGAGGGAAAAGAGGGGTGGGAGGGATGGGGGGGAAGGAAAAAAATAACAGAATGAATCAAACAACATTACCCTATGTAAATTTATGATTACACAAATGGTATGCCTTTAGTCCACAGAGAAACAACATGTATCCCATTTGTTTACAATAAAAAAATTATTTAATCATAAAATTTTATAAACCCAAGAAATACCTTGTATGTACTTTCTTTTCATCAACATTATTATTTGTTCTAATAATACATGATGATGATATAATATTAGCAACAAATATTCACCAACACTTAGCCCTTAAACAGGTACAGTACTGAATGCTTTAAGTGCACAATCTCAGTGAAAATTTAAAGATTACATTTGGGTAGTTGCTCAAAATTTCACCTATAAGATGTAAAAGCAATATTCAAACACAATACTCTAAAATATGTGCACTTAATTGTCATTACACCATCTTGAATTTGAATTTGGATATGATTAAGTTTTCTTTCAAAACTGTTGTGCTGATGCATAGACTAAAAAATGTTTTCCAAATCACAGAATAATTGTATTAATGGGATGTGTTTGATATTTTGAAAAGGTAAAATTGCTATAACATAAGAAAATTATTAGCCTAATGTTGAAAAAATAATACTTTGGCTAATATTTGGGCAAAATAGAATATGTTTCTCCAGGAATGAGTTAAATATTGTCTTTTAGGTTGAGGAAAATCACAAGTAGTTTTTGAATGACTTATTTACAAAAATTGATTAGGATCTTCATAGATTTTGCTGAACTTATGAAGTATTACATTAAACAACCTCTTGAAGGCCTTTGTGGAAATTCCAATCTAAAAAGATTGAAAGAATATCTAACATAGCACACAATTATCATTTCTAAAATGTGTGGTTGGCACATAGTAGATTACCCATATTAAATTTTACTGTGAATATTGCATCCAGGAAAATATTCAGGATTATCTAAGTGAACCTCCTGTATACAGTGACACCATTAGGCTTGACTTCATCTGTATGACAGAGCAGCAGCGTCATTCAGTTGACTTTCATCTATACATGCATAAGATTTGTTACGAGTAGTGACGTGCATACTCATGTGGAATGAAATTCTGAAAACTTTTCCACAAGTAAAGAAGAAATAAGTTGTATTTTAAAGTACTTCTCATTATAATCTTTAATCTGATTCATTACTTTTCCTGTAGCTGATTTCAAGAAAAATAATGATCATTATGTTATATGACAAAATAGTTTTGCAGGTATAATTAAGGTCTCTAATCACATGTCTGACTGAGATGGGTTGGCTGGACTGAAATAGATTGGCCCTTTAAGAGAAGTATTGGAGTCCTTAGGAGGTTCAGATATGTTCTTCTATCAGTCTCAACTAGGTAAGCCGCTATGTGAAAGTGTCTGTGACAAGAGGACATGAAATGGCAAGGACCTGAGGGGGACCCTCAGAGCTGAGATTGTTCCCTAGGTAAAATTAGCCAGAAAATGGGAACTCTATCATACGGCCATAAGCAACTAAATTCTGCTAACTGCCATTTGAGCTTGAAAAAGACCCTGAGCTCTGGGGTGAAGGTGGGTGAGGAAGGCTGCATGGCAACCAATTTGAATGCATCCTTTTGAGACTTAAATGGAGGACTCAATGAAGCCATGTGCAGACTCCTGATTCACAGAAACTGGAAAATGATACACATGTGGTCTTATTTAGTTTTTTGATAATTTGATATGTACCCATCCATAACTAATATATCTAACTCTGACAGTGATCTCTAAACTCTACGTATAAAATTAACCTTGACTTTTTCTATTATTTTTTTATAGTAATCTTTTCATTACATTTTTTTTCAAATCATGAATACCACTTTTCAAAAAAAAACAAAACTACCTTTTCAAGATTATATTTCATACACAAATGCCCCATCTGTGTATATTCCCATCTGTGGGGAAAAATATTCTTTTCATTTAGACATATGCATAATTTGAATAAATCAATTCCTAGTTTTTAATTTCCATCAAGCTCACTCTACTGATATTTCACTCACCGAGGCATATTTAATTTTGAAAACTTAAAATTTCAACTAGGTTAAAAAAATAAATGTTGTTAATTCATATTTACAAAGCACATTAATGTGGATACCTAAAAAGCTGAAAAATATGCAACCATGCACAATAATAACTGCTTGAGGAAATAATTATAAAGATGAATTTTAATTTGCTATTCTTTGTAAAATAGATACAGTAATTTTTTAACAAAAGCAAATACGTTGTTATCTCTGATATTCATCACATTTGCTTATGAAGGTGATCTGGCCAATATTTCCTGAATGTGCTAAGCAGATAGGTATTGACTCTATTTGCAAAGCATCTGTCAGTGTGCTCCTAGGGATGCCTAGGTTATTACCTGCTCACGGAGATCTTACAATCTTTTAGCTCAACAGGAATTTGTGTTTTCCTTTCTCAGAAATGGTTAAGTCCAGATTCAACACATTTCTTAGTAAGGATAGATAATTCTGAAAATAAATCCATAACATGGGTTTTATCTTTTACTTTTTACTTATTTCATATTGTGGGAAATCATAACACTTCAAATGAAGTAATTATTCTCCTTATGCTTTCACTCTGTTTATTCTGTATCACTAGAAAGGAATGTAATGTCCTACTCTTAACATCTTGCTGACATTTTTAAATTATTCAATTCATACAATGTGCGAGGCCTGTTGCATCCATTTGTCTTGTATTTCTCACAATGACACTAAAAGGTGGGCCGCAATCTCAAATTCAAAACTAAAGTTCAGCCACCTGCCTTGAAGTACTGCCAACAATGGTGGACAGACTAACCATCCTCCAATTCTGAAGCTGTTTTTCTTCCTCAGTTCAAATGCCTCTCTGTCATGTCTATGTCTCTGTTATCAGCAGCAACTAAATAAATCGTTTTCCTCTCCTTGGCTTCCTCAAAGAACCTCCTGCATCTCATTGCCACAACACCCTATTCTGAAGCCACATTTAATAAAGACAGAAAGCACCATGGGAAAAAAAATCACAAGGCTTCATTCTAAAGCTGCTAAAAATATTGAACATGAAGACCAAGCTATGATTTTTATTCTTTCATGGTACTGGGCAATATTTTTATCTGACTCAAGACAGTATTTGAAACTGAAAGTGATTTGAGGGCACTTTATGGTACATAATGCAAAGTGAAATCATGATCCTCTTAGAATTTTCAACTGAGTTAGAGAAGTTTATGCTCAATGAATAACTACTGAGGGGAGAGCAGAATATGATAAGTTGTTCTTTGACTAAACAAAAGTTTCACCATTTTCTTAACCTATGTCTATTTGCTTTTCGTGCTGTTCTATAATCTTGCTTAAATGGATTTAGTCTCTATATTTAACTATTTTGGTGACAGAAAAATCAATGTAAACCGGCTTAAGTAACAAGGGAATTTATTGACTCATGTAAGCACAAACCTAAATGATGGCACTGGCTCCTGGTTTCTTTGCACTTTCTTCAATATGTTGGCTTTACCCTGAAGCTCTGCATGATGGCAAGCAATGTGGATACCTAGATGGTTAAAGTCTAGTGCGATGGAGGTCTTTTCTTTGGTCTGAAAAAGCCTGAAAGTTAATTTGACCAGATTGGCTTACATTATGTGTTTACCCGAAATGAAGCAAATGGCCAGGAAATGTTACCTCGGAATGAATTTATGTCTGGATTACCTGCTGCACACTTGTCCCTGGAAGAAAGCCTTAGTCTCAGGTCATGTTGATGGAGCATAGGGAAGAGATGAACTATCAAGTGAAAAGTAGTTACAGGAAGAAAAAGAAACTGATATCAGTGAAGCAAATCTGTCCCCTAAGAATGATTTTTGTGAAAGTTCTATTTGCCAGGATTTTTTATTTATGAAATTTCCCAGTTATATGATAGAATTAAGGAATCAGATTCGTTTATGTTAAGCCTTGTTGCTGTCTAACCGCAGTCTTTGTTCTTCCTCTCTCTATATTAGCTTCTTACCTCTTTGACTGTTATCCACCATCTGCAGGTGTTTAGCCCCGGGTTATAATAAGCATCCTTCAGAGACCAACCGTGTTCTACAAGCTCAATGACAGTCTTTCTCCCTTGCCCCATTGTCAAAGGTGGATTAAATTTTTGCTCATAAATATTTCATGAACTTAGATATAATGTCTAAATCAGCAAAATGAATAGTTAAATGTGATTTTTTTCAGTCTGTGTAGATTTTACTTGATGTTACATGTCTGAGATTTTTCCCAGAAAGCTTCCAGAACTACAATTTTTCTAGAATTTCTTTGTCAGAGCATTCAGTGGATTTGAAAAGCTGAACTGTAATGATTAAGTCACATAATGACTTCAATTCCATAGCCATTTGCTTCCACTTGTGCATTTAAATTTGCAGCAGAAATCTAAATGTTTAGCTTAATTGCCCTACTATGAAATAGAGAGATTTATGAAAGGATGCTAACAGCCTGTCCCAGTGCCATCATTGAAAAGGCTCACTGGGTATTCAATAATAGGAAGGAAAAAAGGCATAAGTATAAAGAAGCAAAAATTACATTTAAATCAACATGGCAAAAGGTTTCCATGGTACAAAGAAAAATTAAATCAAAACGGTAGGGTTCTTTCAATTCAGGCCTTTAAGAAAATAGGCAAGATGCAGTGTTCTTTATTTGTCAAACAAGTGACACAGTTAATAAGTGCTAATTGCCCAGAATTGGCTTCTCAGTTATGTCAGTTAATTAAAACCCATTTTAATAAATACTGACCAAACCCCCTATGTGGTGGGTAGCAGAAAAATGAAAGGTACATACAGTGGGTCCCTCTCTTACTTGAAAAAAGAAATCAATCCTGATTTAGTTGTAGCAGAATTGAGCCATTTCGTTTGCAGTCTTTTTATCTGCAAGGCCCCCTGGCCATCAGTGTGGGAAAACATTCACGGAACGAATGCATTTAGCAAGAGTAATCATCATCATCGTGAAGTGCTTATCAGAAATGAAGAAAATGCAATTAGGCTAGATTTACAGTTGGACCAATAATTACCACTCAGATGTTTCAGCTGAATGGAAAATACATGATTCCAAACCATGACATTTGTGTTCGATTGCTTTCTCCTCCTTTCTCTTGTGATCTCTAACCCTCCTCCATTTCTTTTCATTTTTTTATCATTTATAAAATATGTCAGTCATGATGTAGCACAGCTGAATAATTGTCATAGAGTCAAATGCTTGCAGATGGTTAATGGAAACAGAAAATTAAATGAACAGCAGTAAAGAAACTCATACAAAATTAAAGAACTCTATTGCAAATTTAAAGGGTCATTGGTTTCATCAAAATCAAATAATATGAATATGTTATCCTCTGCATGAAAGAGACTATGTTAAATTGTTTTGAGAGCTGAAAATGAGCAATCAATGATGTGCTAATGAAATTTGTGAAAAATCATGCACTATTGAAATATACCGTAAATTGTCATTAGTCTCTGCAGAAGCAAGCCTACTTGAGGGATCAGGTTTTGGGTTTTGTTTTCATTTTTTACTTGAGCTTATTGTTTACTTAAGTTATTGATTTGATGATAGAACTTGAAACAAGTTAATACTGTTAGTAAAAATAATAAGAGTAGGATTAAACTAAGCAGACTTCTCTGAGCCACAAAAATAAATAAATAAACTAGTTACCCTTCGAAAGCATCTTGTCTGAAATTTTTTCCTCATATGACAGAAACCTAACAATTCATAACACATTCATATGTCCAAAGAACAGAATCAATGGCCCAAAGACCTGCAAGGAATTAAGATGGTTTAGGACAACTAATCTTTCATCTAACTGGCATTTTGAAATATATAATTGATAAAACTTTTGTGAAAAGCAAAGCTGTCTTTCTGGTGAAGCATTAGAAATGTTGTATGGTGTCATTCAGAAGTAGATTTCAGTTACAGATTCTTTAAAAATAGATCAAGATTACAAGCATTACAATTCTTTATTCAATTCTTTTTATTTTCATTATCCTCGCATTCTCTAGGAAACCCAGAAGTCAATATGAAATGTCTTTTGTCCATCAAAGAAACGATTTCTTCTTTGAGTTGCTCATATCTAATGGGAAGAAAAATAAAGACATATAATTGAGTCTTCATTGAAAGTAATTAGACACTTGTGACATTGCCATGAATTATATTTAATAGCTGAATATTTTAATGACTATCAAAATCTTAGTTAGAGGGTATTTGAAAGTGAGTCAGTTTTTCACTTTGAAAAACAAGGCTGCAAGTAAATATTCCTGAAAGAACAGTTTATAAAAGGTTAGAATAGAACATTTTTGTAAACCCTTAAGATAAATCATAGTCTTTTCAAATGCAAATAAAAACGTATCCAATTCTGCATTAATGAGAAGAAAAATATGATAAGCATACCTTTTTTCTTTTCAATGATTCTGATGATTTAAACCATAAACACATACCTGATATATTCTTGAACTCAAATTCTGAATTGTCAATAGATTAATATAAAACTGATGGAGAGGTAAAAATATTGATTCAATATTCATTTGACAAGTACAAAACTATTATTTAAAATCATATATAAAAAAGTAATGTTTGTTATTTCATGTTATAGTAACATAGGAATAAAATGGCTCAATGATTTTGAATAGTTGCATAAATAATTATATATGCTTAATTTCACTGATTTAAAAAAGTTTTCTGTGTATTTTTCATATGAACTCCAATTTAAGATTTTCTGCAATTATGCCAACTAAAGGTTTTAATATATCCAACTTTATAATAATATAGTTTCCACGTGAATCCAGTCATCTTAATACTAAATATAAACTTTTTCTATATAATACCTAACTAAATATATGCATTTTCTATATAAGGCCCTTTGCCAATTCATCACCAAGAAAACAAGTGTTCATATGTAAGACTTGTAGGAGGGACAACATCACTGATCCTGCTAGATATTATTCTAAGATTTTCAAATAAATTAAAATTACTCTTCTACTGTTAAATAAATTTCAACATATTGTGACAGGAGCAAGCATATTTATTTTGATATATTAAACTTCAATTTCAAAGCTGAAATGGTAGTTCAAGTCTGTAATTCCAGTGACTCGGGAAACTGATGTAGGCGGATTGCAAGTTTGAGTGTAGCCACTGCAACTTAGTGAGTCCTTTCTCAAAACAAAAAATGAAAAGGGCTGAGAAAATAGCTTAGTGGTAGAGCACCCCTGGGTTCAATCCCAGTATTAAATAAATAAATAAGTAAAATAAAAATAATAAATTGCAATGTCTACAAACATCCCAGCCCTACTGAAGGTCTCCTTTTAATAGTTCTATACAGTGTAAAGTACAGTTACCATTCATTCATATAAGCTACACTGCACAGGTGTGCCTCAAACATTGTATATGTTCTATTTTTTTTTATTGTAAACAAATGGGATACCTGTTGTTTCTCTGCTTATACATGGTGTAAAGGCATACCATTTGTGTAATCATAAATTTACATAGGGTAATGTTGTTTGATTCATTCTGTTATTTTTTCACTTCCCCCCACCCCTCCCCTCCTCTTTTCCCTCTATACAGTCCTTCCTTCCTCCATTCTTGCCCCCTTCCTAACCCTAACTCTAACCCTAACACTAACCCCTTACACCCCTATTATGTGTCATCATCCACTTATTAGCGATATCATTTGTCCTTTGGTTTTTTGAGATTGGATTATTTCACTTATGATATTCTCCAATTTCATCCATTGCCTGCAAATGCCATAAATTTATCATTCTTTATGGCTCAGTAATATTCCATTTTATATATACCACAGTTTCTTTATTCATTCATCAATTGAAGGACATCTAGGTTGGTTCCACAATCTGGCTATTGTGAACTGAGCAGCTATGAACATTGATGTGGCTGTATCTCTGTAGTATGCTGATTTTAACACCTTTGGGTATAGGCCAAGGAGTGGGATAGCTGGATCAAATGGTGGTTCCATTCCAAGTTTTCTAAGGAGTCTCCACACTGCTTTGCAGAGTGACTGCACTAATTTGCAGTCCCACCAGCAATGTATGAGTGTACCTTTTTCCACACAGCCTCGCCAACACCTGTTGTTGTATTCTTGATAATCGCCATTCTAAATGGGGTGAGATGGAATCTTAGGGTGGTTTGATTTGCATTTCTCTTATTACTAGAGATGTTGAACATTTTTCCATATGTTTCTTGATTGCTTGTAGATCTTCTTCAGTGAAGTGTCTATACATTTCCTTAGCCCATTTGTCAATTGGACTATTTGCATTCTTGGTGTAGAGTTTTTTGAGTTTTTTATAGATTCTGGAGATTAGCGCTCTATCTGAAGTATGATTGGCAAAGATTTTCTCCCACTCTGTAGGCTCTTTCTTCGCATTGCTGATAGTTTCCTTTGCTGAGAGAAAGCATTTTAGTTTGAATCTATCCCAGTTATTGATTCTTGTTTTTATTTCTTGTGCTATGGGAGTCCTGTTGAGGAAGTCTGGTCCTAAGCCAACATGTTGAAGCTCTGGACCTACTTTTTCTTCTATAAGATGCAAGGTCTCTGGTCTGATTCCGAGGTCCTTAATCCATTTTGAGTTGAGTTTTGTGCGGGGTGAGAGATATAGGTTTAGTTTCATTCTGTTGCATATGGATTTCCAATTCTCCCAGCACCATTTGTTGAAGAGGCTATCTTTTCTCCATTGCATATTTTTGGCCCCTTTGTCTACTATGAGAAAATTGTATTTATTTGGGTTTGTGTCCATGTCCTCTATTCTGTACCATTGATCCACCTTTCTATTTTGGTACCAATACCATGCCGTTTTTGTTACTATTGCTTTGTAGTAGAGTTGAAGATCTGGTATTGCTATACCCCCTGCTTCACTCTTTCTGCCAAGGATTGCTTTAGCTATTCTGGGTTTTTTATTCTTCCAGATGAATTTCATAATTGCTTGCTCTATTTCTGTAAGGTACATCATTGGGATTTTAATTGGAATTGCATTGAATCTGTATAGCACTTTTGGTAGTATGGCCATTTTGACAATATTAATTCTTCCTATCCAAGAACATGGGATATCTTTCCATCTTCTAAGGTTTTCTTTAATTTCTTTCTTTAGTGTTCTGTAGTTCTCATTGTTTTGTGAGATTGAATCCCAAGTATTTTATTTTTTTCGATGCTATTGTGAATGGAGTAGATTTCCTAATTTCTCTATCTGCGGATTCATCACTTATGTATAAAAATGCATTAGATTTATGTACATTGATCTTATATCCCACTACTTTACTGAATTCACTTATGAGTTCTAAAAGTTTTCTGGTGGAATTTCCTAGTTCCTCTAAGTAATAATCATATCATCAGCAATAGGGATAATATGAGTTCTTCTTTTCCTATTCGTATCCCTTTAATTTCTTTGGTCTGTCTAATTGATCTGGTTAGGTTTCAAGGACGATATTGAATAGAAGTGGTGAAAGAGGGCATCCCTGCCTTGCTCCAGTTTTTAGGGGGAATGCTTTCAGTTTTTCACCATTTAGAATGATATTGGCCATGAGCTTAGCATCGATGGCATTTACAATGTTAAGGAATGCTCCCACTATCCCTATTTTTTCTAGTGTTTTGAGCATGAAGGGGTGCTGTATTTTATCAAATGCTTTTTCTGCATCTATTGAAACAATCATGTGATTCTTGACTTTAAGTCTATTGATATGGTGAATTACATTTATTGATTTCCTGATATTGAACCAACCTTGCATCCCTGGGATGAAACCCACTTGATTATGGTGCACTATCTTTTTGTATGCGATTTGCTAAAATTTTGTTGAGAATTTTTGCATCGATGTTCATTAAGGATATTGGTCTGAAATTTTCTTTCCTCGATGTATCTCTGCTGGTTTAGGTATCAGGGTAATATTGGCTTCATAGAATGAGTTTGGGAGGGTTCCCTCCTTCTATTTTATGGAATACTTTGAGAAGTATTGGAATGAGCTCTTCTTTAAAAGTTTTGTAGAACTCAGCTGAGAACCCATCTGGTCCTGGACTTTTCTTTGTTGGTAGGCTTTTGATGACTTCTTCTATTTCATTACTTGAAATTGGTCTATTTAAATTGTATATGTCCTCCTCGTTCAGTTTAGGCAATTCATATGTCTCTAGAAACCTGTTGATGTCTTCGAGGTTTTCTGTTTTGTTGGAGTATAGATTTTCGAAATAGCTTCTAATTATATTTTATATTTCACTCGTGTCTGTTGTGATATTTCCTTGTTCATTCCTAATTTTAGTAATTTGGGTTTTCTCTCGTCTTCTCTTTGTTAGTGTGGCTAAAGGATTATCAATTTTGTTAATTTTTTCGAAGAACCAACTATTTATTTTGTCAATTTTTGTATTGTTTCTTTTGTTTCAATTTTGTTGATTTCAGCTCTGAGTTTAACTATTTCCTGTCTTCTACTACTTTTGGTGTTTGTCTGTTCTTCTTTCTAGGGCTTTGAGCTGTAGTGTTAAGTCGTTTATTTGTTGAGTTTTACTTCTTTTATTAAATGCGCTCCATGAAATAAATTTTCCTTTAAGTACTGCTTTCATAGTGTCCCAGAGATTTTGATATGATGTTTCTTTGTTCTCATTTACCTCTAAGAATTTTTTAATTTCCTTCCTAATATCTTCTGTTATCCATTCAATAATAACATATGTTCAATCTCCAGTGTCAGGGGCAGGCTCTGAGGGCCCCAGAGCCGCACCATGGTCTGATCTCTAAGATGGCGCCTGGCAGCTTGCCAGACATAGCTGCACTCATAAACAAGTTTTAGGAAGTAACTCTGGTTGGCTGTTGTACATGAGGCGATCCTGGTATCTGCCTGGAGACTGTTCCTTGATAGGCTGACTTTCCTGGTAGTCTACTCTTTGATAGGCTGATGTTCTCTATATAAGTCTGAGACTTGTGGAATAAAACTCTTTTGGTTCCTGTGATCAAGAAGAGCGTACGCATTGTGATTGTCCCCGCTGGCGGTGGGCGATCATACTCCAGGTGTTGGAGTAGTTTCTGTTTTTCACTCTTTCATTTATTTCTAACTTCAATCCATTATGATCTGATAGAATACAAGGTAGTGTCTCTATCATCTTGTATTTGCTAACATTAGCTTTGTGGCATAATATATGGTCTATTTTAGAGAAGGATCCATGTGCTGCTGAGAAGAAAGTGTATTCGCTCTTGGTTGGATGGTATATTCTATCAATGTCTGTTAAGTCTAAATTACTGATTGTGTTATTGAGATCTATGGTTTCTTTGTTCAATTTTTGTTTGGAAGATCTGTCCAGTGGTGAGAGAGGCGTGTTAAAATCACCTAGTATTATTGTGTTCCGGTCTATTTGGTTTCTAAAATTGAGAAGGATTTGTCTGAAATACATGGATGAGTCACTGTTTGGGGCATAGATGTTTATGATTGTTATATCTTGCTGATTTATGCTTCCCTTAAGCAATATGAAATGTCCTTCTTTGTCCCTTCTGACTAACTTTGGCTTGAAGTCCACTTTATCTGAAATGAGGATGGATACTCCAGCTTTTTTGCTGAGTCCATGTGCATGGTATGTTTTTCCCATCCTTTCACCTTTAGTCTATGGGTATCTCTTTCTATGAGGTGAGTCTCTTTCAGGCAACATATTGTTGGATCTTTCTTTTTAATCCAATCTGCCAGTCTATGTCTTTTGATTGATGAATTCAGGCCATTAACATTCAGGGTTATTATTTAGATATGATTTGTATTCCCAGTCATTTGGTTCATTTTTTAAATTTTATTTATTTATTTTTATTTTGACACAACTTGGTTCCTTCTTTATTTGACAGTTCCTTTAGGATAATTCCTCCCTTTGCTGATTTGCTTCTTTGATTTTTATCTCTTCCTCATGGAATATTTTGCTGAGAATGTTCTGTAATGCTGGCTTTCTTTTTGTATATTCTTTTAGCTTTTGTTTATCATGGAATGATTTTATTTCATCATCAAATTTGAAGGTAAGTTTTGCTGGGTATAAGATTCTTGGTTGGCATCCATTTTCTTTCAGAGCTTGAAAAATATTGTTCCAGGCCCTTCTAGCTTTTAGGGTCTGGATTGAAAATCTGCTGATATCCGTATTGGCTTCCCCCTGAATGTAATTTGGTTCTTTTCTCTCACAGCCTTTAAAATTCTGTCTTTATTTTGTATGTTAGGTATTTTCATTATAATGTTCCTTGGTGTGGGTCCGTTGTAATTTTGTGTTTTTGGAGTCCTATAAGCCTCTTGAACTTGATTTTCCATTTCATTCTTCAGATTTGGGAAATTTTCTGATATTATTTCATTGAATAGATTGTTCATTCCATTGGTTTTTTTCTCTAAGCCTTCCTCAATCCCAATAATTCTCAAATTGGCCTTTTCATGATATCCCATAATTCTTGGAGATTCTCTTCATGATTTCTTACCATCTTCTCTGTTTGTTCAACTTTGTTTTCGAGGTTAATATTTTGTCTTCAATATCTGAGGTTCTGTCTTCCAGGTGTTCTATCCTATTGGTTATGCTTTCTATGGAGTTCTTAATTTGGTTTTTTTTCCTTCATTTCAAGGATTTCTGTTTGGTTTTTTTTTCAATATCTCTAACTCTTTATTGAAATGATCTTTTGTTTCTGTATTTGTTCTTTTAACTGTCGATTCGTGCTATCATTCAATGCCTGCATTTGCTCTTTCATCTCATCATTCAATGCCTGCATTTGCTCCTTCATCTCAACGCTTGCTTCCCTGATCATTTTAATTATGTACATTCTGAACTCCCTTTCTGTCATTTCTTCTGCCATTCTGTTGTTGGATTTTATTGATGTAACATCTAGATTTGTTTGGGGCATTTTCTTCCCTTGTTTTTTCATATTGTTCAGGAATCAGTGGATCATTAAGATATTGCAGATTTCCTCTATTGACTTATAATGTACCTGAAGATTGCCAGTATATCCCCTCTTAGTCTTCAGTAGACTGAAGTCTTGGAGGAAGTTGATAATGCGGTGCTCCACAAGGAAGCTGCCTCTCTAGTGGTGGTGACCCTCAGGTGGGGTATATTCCCTGATAGTGGGCAGAGGTGCCTCCACTTGTTGACCAGTGGTCAACCAAAGGGGAACTAGGCTGCAGGCTGAGGCAAGGCCTGTTTGGGCCTGTGTCTCTGGTTTTACTGTCCTTGTGGGAAAACCTCACCCGGCAGGGAAGACTCACCCTGTGGGGAGATCTCGCTGGTCAGTTCCCCTCCTAGAGTTTCCCCTCAATGTACAACTACCACTGGGCTGGGCTGCCTTCCTCTGCAATGTTCCCAGGGGCCGGGACCTACCTCCTGGGCTTGGGAGTCTCACCCTTTGCAGACGAGTCTCCTTAGGCTGCCTCTCCTCAGAGAATCTATCCACAGTCCTGGAAACTTCGCTCCACCCTAAGCGTGTCTCTGTGCGACTCTTCCACCAACAAACCGCCTAGGTCCTGGGACCCTGCTCTGCACCTAATCGCCTGGCTATGCGGCCCCTCCTCTGAGCCACCACCTGGAGCTCCGATTCCCAGAGACCCACCACACGCCTCTTCCGGACAGCCGCCCGGTGTTCCAAAGCGGTCACTAGGAGTCCAAGCAACTCACTTTGCATCTTCTCTTCCCGCCAACCACCCTTAGCCTTAGGCAGTCACTCCAAGTCCAAGTGACCCGCCCTGTTCCTCCTCCTCCTCGGGATAGCCCCCGGGTGTTCAGGAGCAGTTACTCTGAGACCAAGCAACCCACTGCTCCTCCTCCAGGCAGGCCACTGGTGTTCAGGAGCGTTCGCTTTGAGTCCAAACAACTCACCACTCGCCTCTTCCTCTGAGCAGCCACCCGGAGCTCTGATGCAGTCACTCCTAGACCAAGCGACCCACTGCACTTCTCCTCTTCCTCCGGGCAACCCCCCAGTGTTCAGAAGCGGTCGCTCTGAGTCCAAACAGCTTGCCACGCAGCTCCTCCTCAGGCAGCTGCCCGGAGCCCCAGTGGTTGCTCCGAGTCCAAGCACTGTGCTGAGCGTCTCTCTACGATGTTCCCAGTTGTCCGTGTTTACTGCTCCAGCAGGGGGAGGGGTGTCTCAGGGCAACTCTACTTCACAAAGTTCTCTGTGTTCCGGGACTACCGCCCCATCTGGGACACTTCCCCAACGGGAAAGACTCACCCAGTGGCTTTGATCCCAAGTCTCTCACTCTCTACTCTTTTGAATCCTGCGTCCTGGAGCAACATGAAATGCATCCACCATCTAGTCCGCCATCTTGAAAACCTCTAGTTGACTCTTTAAATCATTTTCTCTCTCGTGAAGAGGCCTGGGGTCAGGTGGAACTAAGCCCATATTTTTGGAGGCTGTCCTGGAGAAGTCCTGGAGGGTGGCCTCAGTCCAGCCTGCCCGGACCTAGGGTTGGGCAGGGGAGTGCTGAACCAGCCTCAGTCCTGAAGCTGCTGCTAGCGTTGTTTCTCTCAATATGTTCTATTTTTGATAAGTAAATTCCTTAAACAATAATATATCAAAGTTGTATGTATGAGAAATACCTATAATTCATTTGTATGGTGTTTAGAGCGTGCTTAGGGTTCAGAATGGCCCTGGAAGCTAAGAAAAATATTACCTCGGTAGTTTGAAATTGTTACCTCAGTAGTTTCTGATTGTGATTGAGACAAATTTAAGAAACATGAAACAAATGCTAATACATGTTGTATTTTCAAGAGTTGTCAGAGTTTTAGAAAGATGCAAGAAGATTATAGTGGATGGTTGGGTTACCCTTAGGCATACCTGCAAACCAGATCATTCCTTATTCCAGGTGCCAGGAGTAAAGGTCACTGACTGATCACTCCTGAGTGCCTCCTCTCAAATTACCATTGCCTAAGAGAACTGACTGTCTTTGCAAGGAAATATGTTTGCCTTCACCTCAGTCTGAATCCAGTGACTAATGTTGGTACAAAGACCCAACACCATGGCCTAATTCCATAAGCTTCTACAAGACCGTGCTAGTTTCATGGCTTCCCATAGGTTCAGATGAAGCTATTATGATTACTACTATAATTTTCTCAATACCGTTTCCATTATTTTCACAAGGTGGTAACTTCTGAGAGCAAGTTTCAATAAACTTTTTGGTGTATAGATTGCTGTCTCAGAGTATAGTTCCTAATCATCCAAGAGTCTTCATTTGAATTCAAATGACAGGCAGCTTTTGGATGAGTAGAGAGGTGAAAGGAAAGCAATCATAGCCTGCTGTCCTGGATCAACACAAACAAAGGTGAAAAAGTTGAAGTGACTTGTTAGGTTTGTCAGAGGGTAAAGAGACTCTAGTCTGACAATCTGAGGTATTTTTAGAGAATTATCTGAAATGAGAATGGAGAGGATGGGTCACAGTCGAATATGAAAGGCATTAAATGCCATGTGAAGGATTTGAATTTTATTGAGCAGATATTTGTGAGTCATTCTAAGACTTGTATACAAATTCACTGTTTAAGGAAGCTTGATAAGCAAGGATATGCAGTATGGAATACAATCAAGAATGACACCACAAATCCATTTCTTAGAAATAGAGGACTATGGTAATAGAAAGGGTGAAAAAAATCTCTCCCTTATCCCTCTCTTTCTCCCTTTCAAAAAGGAATAAATTTTATATATGCCTTGTAACTAAGCACTTGTGAGGTGTGAATAGGTTTTTTGACCACTCCCTGTTATGAATTGTTTTGTCACAACTGCCATCAAAGAGAGAAATCACTTGTTACATATTACTTCCAATACATATTTCGTGTTTCCACCTTGTGGAAATATTAATAAAAATTAAACATATGAGAAGAAAGCCAAAGGAAGATGAGAAATCAAAGGACCTGGATAGGGCTGGGGATATAGCTCAGTTGGTAGAGTGCTTACCTTGTAAGCATGAGACCTTGGGTTCAATCCCTAGCACCAAAAAAAAAAAAAAGAAAAAGAAAAAAAAAAAAGAAAAAGAAAAAGGACCTGGATAATGATTATGGGACATAAATTGAATAGTCAACTTCTAGTATCACTGAGATTCAATTGTTGGTTGGTTGGCTTTTTTGTTCGTTTATCACAAACTAAAATATTCACAAATCATCTTGCCAGGAAACAAGTTGAAGGAGAAAACACAGAATTGAAATAGTGAATTTCTTTAACTGAATTATTTCTTCTTCATACCTCAATGAGATACTAGGTGTTCCTCACACATCTTGTTCCCCAGGGAACTGTTTCAATATCTCTCTTCCCCACTAGGAGCCGTTTGAGGTTGTCATTTATATAATAGAATTCATTATGCTTTAGGGATTTAGCAAATGTATTAGTAGGTTATAATTAATATCCAAAGAAAAATCCCAGAAACAAATTCCTGGCAATCTCAAAATTACCCTCAAGTACATCACATATTTTTATCATATATTGTAATTCTTCAAAATTAAGATGAATTAATTCCAACTGAATTATCTTACAAGTATTTCTGTAGACATTGATGAGAAAACAGGTAAGAAGGTGAATATGATTTCACACCACAAAATTTGTTCTTCAGAACAAAGCTGAGGCTACACTAAGAATTTAGGTTGTACTTCATATATCTTTCTGACTTCTCCAGATTTGGTCTGCCTAAGAAATAATCAAATTCATGGTTTTAAAGATTTTAGTGTAATAGCACAGAATTGAATGGCTCTTCATCTTGAGTTTATAGTCTTCAATAATCTGATGCAGACCCAACATCTAAATTTTTCCAACTATTGATGAGGAACAAGATGTCAGAAGGGAATACTTTAAACTTCTATCAGAAATCAAAATTTCGCTTTCTTAATTTACTGATTCTAAATGAATACCAAGTTTCCCGTTTTCTAGAAATTCTGCTTTGTATGATTATAAACTCCAGTCCTGACAAAATCTCTTATTTTAAACAATGAGCAATTCTTTTTCCAAAATAATAAGAAGGGTTTATTTCTTTTTCCATAAATCATTAACTCTTAAAATATTATTGAACAGCAAGATGTTTCACCAGGCTTAACATGATTTAGGCATTTAACACTAATAATGTATGTTCCTTTTTTCCCTAATTTTCTTAGTATATTTTGATTAGATTTTGTACAGGGAAGCATAGGGAATTTAATCTAGGTATTGTCACCTTTATCTTTTTTGTGACATTATTGTACAAATTGTTCTGTAAAAAGTGATATTATGACAACTCTTACAATATGAAAGTCATTCAAACAATTTTGATATTGTTTGGGGAAAGGCTAGTATCACTGGTTCACTAACTGCATTGTAGCTACCAAATTACTCTTTGGAGATAAGTTTGATTGTTGGACCTCAAGTAAGGCAATCACTGTATAAAAATCCAAAGAACTGTCCAGATTTCTTTGAACTAGACCCTACCTAAGAGAGAGGATACAGAGGATGGAGGTGACAATGATCCAGGATTAGAGAGCCTTTACCATCACCTGTCACCAAGTTAGGGGAACATGACTGACTAAGCCAAAGGAGGTAAGGTTTATCAGATACCATAGGTGACAGTGATTCTCTTTATCTGGATCATCTTTATTATAGAATGAATGACTCTTTGTCATTACAAAGTTTCTGTTCTGATCAACCCAAAGTTTTCAAGGCAACTAGAATTTAACTGGAAAATCTCAAGGAGGCTCACTTTTGTTTGATGACTTAAAGATAAAATAAGATGAGATACAGTTTTAAATAATGCATGGGGGTTATTGTAGGGTATAGCAATTTAATAACAAGAGTAAATAATAATGGCAATGCAAACGATCATTCACAAAGCATGTTCCTATGTGTAAACACTATGTGAAGTCATGTTTTACCTTACATCAACTCATTCACCTCATTTACTACAATCCCAAATAGCTCTCCATCTTAGAACTCATTTTAACCTTGCCTGAAATTCCTTCCTTTGAATCATTTATTTGAGTTATGAAAACTTAGCTGAAGAAGCATGTTCAAAGACATGTGAGAAATACATGTAATACATGCTAGACATGTGAGAAATACAAAGTTCATTCCAGGCTGGTCCTGATTTGGTTAAGTGGGTGATGGAGTTATGGGAAATTGCAGAACATTTATAGACCTTGAATATGAAACCATGTTACCACTAAGCAGTTTGCAGCTTAAAAGTTTATATGCTTTTTATACATTGGAGAGCATAAGGCATTCAAATCATTAATAATACCTCTAAGAAGATGCAATAGAAAACAGGTGAATTTCCTTGAGCTTTGTGGTTGGGGGTCATAAAATAGCAAAGATAGGGGAAGAGAGTTACCTCTTAATGTCAGAAAATATCTCCTATTAACTTGAGAGACTAAGCAGGGTATAATTATGTGAGAAAGGATGCCAGAGAAAAATATCTGATCATTTCTGCCAACTTCATGGAAGGTCACAATGGTAGGCACCTGATGCCATACATGCCCCGGTCACTCTGTTCCACACTTCTTTCATCTCTCACAAGTCCAGATTCACTCCTCCAACATCTCAGTTCCTGATAAGAGAATGAATGGCTCCCAGATACAAAATGCATTTCTAGGGCAATTGCATTTTAGACCAGCTCCAGAGATCAATGGCCATCAAAATATTACATGATTTGGAATTACACAACTGAAAAACAATGAAAACAGCACAACTATTAAGAGTTTCGGGTATATACTTGCCTGATTTCTTCAGGGAAGACATGTCCATAAATGTATACATTTTGTTTTAGTCAGCTTTCTGTCACTGTAAAAAAATTCTTGAGACAATAAACTAGAAAGAGAAAAGGTTTATTTTGGCTCATGTTTTGGAGATTGCAGTCCATGATCAGTTGACCCATGGATATTAGGCCTTTGGTGAGAGAGTATATTATGACAGAAACAGATGGTAGAGAAAAACCAGTTGCCTAATGGCCAGGAGCAAAAGACAGAGAGGAGGAGACCAGGATCGCATAACCCACTTCCAGAGCATGCCTCCAATGACCTAAAATCCTCCCACTAAACCTACCTCTTAAAATTTCCACCACCTTACAGTTGAACCTTTTGAAGACCATCTTTTAACACATGAATGCTTGGGAACATTTAAGATGGAATCTATAACATATTTGGTATATTTAGTTTGATTTACTCACAAATTCATAGAAATCATTCCTTTATAACTGATACAAACTATTATGAGCCATGACACTCTCTTCACAAAAACATAAAGTATCAGAGGTTAAGTCACTGTGTGGCAATTTCCCTAATTCAAATTTTTGCAATTTTTTAGACAGAAATTGGTTTCTGAAGAGACTGATTAGCACAAAGAAGCCTTCACATCAGTTCTTTTTAGAAGATCTCTTCGACTCACTTGTTTAATCATGCTATTAAACTAAGGTAGCTCTCTTAATCAGTTTTTCAATAACAAGTGTACTGAAACTTTAGATTTAGATTTTTGTTATACACTGATACAGCTGTAGGTTTAAATATGACCCTTGAAAAATTCCTTCAGAATACCTAGATATTGTTTTTTCAGAATATAGTAGATGGTGTAAATAAACTTGCTTACTTCAGCGAAAATCCTAGGGAAACATAATATTCACTCTCTATCCTACTATTCTCAATTGCAGAATAGTAGGATCCTTCATAAAGACTGTATAATGAAGAGCTATAGCAGAAGACATTAAACACAATAGAGAAAAAAATGGACGAAAATGAATTTCTTTAGTTTTGGGCTTTCTTATGGATTTGGAGGCAAGATTTACAAATCTTTTTCAATTAATTTTTTTCATAATTTCTCATGAGTAAGAAACTGAACAGCATTCATTTAAGACAGAGAGAGAAATACATTTGGACCTTGAGTTAACTGCTTCAGAAAGTGAAAATTGATATGGAATATTTGCTACTTAGGCTCAGGGGATGCAGAAATGTTTTGAATTCTTTTATTACAAGACATAATCAAGACTGTTGTCCTATATAGATGAGGAAAATGTTACATGAAAAGATTTATCTTAACGTTTTAAATGAATATCTAACTGCATGAAATTGGTCTTGTGTATGTAACTTCAAGGAATGAAAGGAACTTATTATGAATTATATGAAACTATGAAACAAATTTTAAAAAATTAACCCAGTTTGTCACATTAAACTACATTTATGCAAAATTCTCCACAGTGGTAACTATCCGCAATCCAACATAAATCTAATAATTTATTTCTCTAAGGATGGAAAGCATAGCAACTAGTAAATAGTTTCATAACTAGCTTTTGGGAAATTAAGTAGGTATTTGTTATTTTTACTTCTAAATAATTATTATCTCCTTATACTTCCACCAAGATTCCATGAAGAACTACGCCTTCCTCATGGTTGGTCAAGCTGTTCTCTCCAGGTAAGTTGACTCTGCGTAGTCCCTACGGAAGGCATGAGTTGATATCCATGACTCTTGGTCAGAAAAAATGCAACAGGGATGGTGGGTGACTTAAACTCTCTCCACTAAATACAAGTAGCATTGGCACTGCACACTTCACTATAACTTTTAGAAAGGAAAATCACTTTTTCCCACTGCAATGACCAAGTTGCAGCTTCTGCTAATTATTAATCATCAAATGTGAGAAAAATCAGGGGAAAAAAATCCAGCAAAATACAGAAAAGCAGAACTAGGATCTAAAAATAGATTAATTTGAGAACCAATGTTTAAAGCTGGGTTAATGCTTGATATCTTTTGGTTGAGCTAACATGTACTGAGTTTCTATAATGTGAAATTTATAGAAAAATAGCAACAAAATTATACTGCTAATTAAGAAGATAAAAGAATATAATTTTGAAGTGTGAAGTTAACAGAAAGAGTCAGGGCATTTTTCATATGTGTGTCATTCATGGCTTTGTATTATGTGGACATGATTGACTTAGCCACTCAATCATTTCCAACTCTACATTGAATGAATTACAAAGTCTTTTCTCCAACTAAATATGCTTAATAATCGAATGGAAATCTAGAGATCATAAATCCAAAGAATACATTCCCCAGAATTCTTGGTAACTTGGAGTTGGTTTGAAGTTGAATTTTCACTAAGCAGATATGTATCAAAATATTGGGAAGGAATTCATAGGGTGGAGAGTGTTACTAATCTTCAGATGCTCCTCATGCTGGAAACTCTATGATCACAAGGAACATTCTTTACTAGTGAGGATTGTGACTGAAATAATGTAGTCCTAGATGAGTTTAGAAGGTAGCATTCTAGTCTCCAGAAATAAGGAAAATGTCATTTGCAAGATGGCAGTTGAAGCAGTTCCTAATTCTTCAGATTTCTAATTCTGTTAGTGCAGCTTCATTCAAAAGCAAATTCTGGGGTAGTGTTCTGGGAGTCTTCCCTTTGTTCCCTTATAGCAGAAGCCTGCAATTTCATGTTAAATCTCATTCTAGATAAATTAGCAAAAATGTTGTTTTATGTCAGTTTAACAAGAAAAGTTCATTATCATTGTAAGTTATTAAGAATAAAAGAAATGTATGAAAAAAATGGAAGGAAAATAAAAAAGGAATGTCTGCATCAACAATGGAGTGGCAAGAACTCCTCCTTTACGTTGATTCCTGTACCCTTCCAAACAATATGGTGACACCTTCTCATGTGTGGCAGGGAGCATTATGCAGAACTTATGCAGTATTTAGGAATTACAGATTTCTGTCCTAGTTTAGCAGTTTCAAATGTCACTGAAGGAGAAGAGAAGGAAAGTGGAGATACTGGGGTTTATAAATGACTGAATTATATTGTTAGGTTGTGTGTATTTACAAATATGTAACAACCAATTACACTATTATGTGTAATTCACCAATAAAACTACAATTTAAAATAAAAATTTAAAATAGAGTGTGAGAGCCAAAAAAGTGGTGCAAGTGACAGAAACAGTGAGGAATGATTAAATAATCAGATGCTATGCCACCCTTTGCACAAATGAGGACCCAGTCCTGACATATCTATCAATTTTCAGATTAACATATTTATTCTGAATGTTCATAATTATTGCTTTATGAACTATTTTTTTGTTGGCTAATTAGACTATACACCCTAGAATTCATTGTGATTATTTGAAATTTTATTGCTAGACCTGTAAATTAGTGATCCCGTAACCTGAGCCTCAGCACAGTTCCATATGTATCATGTAAACAAAGTCTAATGTACTCAAATCGATCAAGGACATCTGTTACTATTCTCATTTGTTTTTGTAGTCTGTATGATTATGGAAAACCTTGAAAAATATGAGACACTTATGATTTAGAGTCAGCCAGGTTATATAAATATGAATATGTAGTATAGACATTGTTGTATTTTATGAGCAAAAAAATGTCAAGACACCACCAGCAAGTTATAGAGCTACTCCGACTTTACAGGTCTGAGTTGCCTGTGATTGTAGAGCAAAGATGCAAATCTCTCCTGTGATAAGTAGCAAAGAGTTTCTGTATTTTTTCATTGTTGCTTTTGTATAATTAAGAATAATTCAAGGGCTGAGGGTGTAGCTCATTGGTAGAGCACTTGTGTGAGGTCCTAGATTCAGTCCTCAGGATGATCAAACAGAGAAACAGAGAGATTTATAAGTAGTGTTTTATCCTGTAAACTATGGGTTTATAAACTTAATTTCTCATTTATTTTTGGTACTGGGGGTTGAACCCAGGGCTGCTTTACCACGAGCCATATCTCCAGCCTTTATTTTTATTTTTTATTTGAGGCAAAATCTCACTGCTTTGCCTAAGGCCTTGCTCAGTGGCAGAGGCTGGCCTCAAACTTGCAACCTTCCTGCCTCAACCTCCTAAGTTACTGAGTTTACAGGTGGGCACCATCATTTCTGACTAATTTACGGGTTTTACACTAATTATTGCTGGTGGGAATGCAAATTGGTGCAACCATTACGGAAAGTGGTATGAAGATTCCACCAAAAACTTGGAATGGACCCACCATTTGACCCAGCTATCCCACTTCGGTTTATACCCAAAGGACTTAAAAATCAGCATACTACAGTGATGCAGCCACATCAATGTTTATAACAGCTCAATTCACAGTAGCTAAATTGTGGAACCAACCTAGATGTTCTTCAACAGATGAATGAATAAAAAAGATGTGATAGAATAAGATGTATACTTATGTATCTTATGTATATGATAAGATGTGATATATATGATGGAATATTACTTAGTCTTGAAGAAGAGCAAAATGATAGCATTTGTAGGTAAATGGGTGGAGCTAGAGAATATCATGTAAGCAAAATAAGCCAATCCCAAAAAGCCAAAGGCCAAGTATTTTCTCTGATATTTGGATGCTAATTCACAATGCCCGGGTGAAGTGGCTAGGGAAAAATAAAGTTAGTTTAGATAAGGTACAGATGAGTGAAGGGAGGGGAGTGGGTACAGGGGTAGGAAGGATAGTAGAATGAATCAGACATTATTATCCTCTGTACATATAACCACAGGACCACTGGGATTCTACATCCTGTAAAGCTAGAAATTGAGAAATTATACTCCATTATATATGATGTATCAAAGTACATTCTACTGTCATGTACAACTAATTAGAACAAATTAAAATTTAAAAAAGGTAGATTCTGAAGAGGACAAGCCATGAATGAATTAGAACTCTATCTAAAAGGGTTGAGTTTTCTGAGTTGTTTAGAATACCTGTGAAGCGAGAAAGGAGAGAAAGTGGAGGTACTGGAAGTGAAAATGACCATTATTATTGTTGAAGTAGTGCCAGATGGGAATATGTAACAACACGATTCCCCTAAGAATAATACACCCAATAAAAATACAAATTTAAATAAAATTTTAAAAATTTCTATGAGGGCCGAGAATGGTGATTCAAGTGACAAAGATAGATAAAGAATGATTACATAATCAGATGACATTGCATAGTTAGAGTGCCTTGCCTAGCATGCAGGAGGCTCTTGGTTCAAGCCTCAGCTCTACTAAACAATAAGAGAAAAAACAATCTCTATCCAGAGCTAATCTAAACTAACCTAGTTGATTAATATAAGTTAATTACTAATAGTAATAGGCTCATTCTATGGCATCATTCAGTTGACATTGATAATTCCTCCAAGGAAAAAGACTAATCCAAGACAGAAAAAAAATCATAATTTGTTAATCACTGAGATTAAGAATTCAGTCTTTGAATCAAAATAATACGCACTTTTTCAAAATGAGTTATTTAGGTTTTATTTCAATAACATCAATAAAACAAATGACAACCACTAAAAAAAAGGATAAAAGAAAAAATAAAGGTACTAAACTTTTAATTACCAGAAATGAACTTGATATACATATACAATTTTAATAAAAATTATTTGCATTTCATTAATCTTTTGGCCAAAAGCAGGAATTTCCTATTTTTGTTTAGTTTCATTTCCTTTCTTTCTTCCTGAAAATGATGTGGAATCCAACAAAATAATCTTATTTAATAAATGTTTGTTTCAATTTAATGTCCTTTTCAAAATTTTTCCATAATTTGGCTTTTACTTTTTGAGACTTATTAAACTTAATATTAAAATAATTTATTTTATGACTCATTTAAATGCAGGTTTACTGGATGTACATCTATCTACACATCCTAGAGTCATGGTATCATATATATATAGTCATGCTATATTATATATATTATATATATATATCACATAAATATTTGAGCTATAAAGTTCAGAGTATTAACTATTTAATATAAAGACAATATTCCCAAGAAAATGTGAAATTTGAGTATACATGCTTCTGAGATTTCAATTATAGACACTAAAATGAGTGAGAATCTGAAATTATTTAGGATAGAAACAACCTATGTTGAAGACTTGGAAAACAGTGAACAAAGAAGTTAAATTTGACTTTTGCTTTGAAGAAGTGATTATTAGTCTGCTTCAAACTAGAAAACAAAAACAAAACGAATATACCCATAGAAGAATCCTACAAAATAAACAGGAGCAAAACAAATTAAAAATAAACATTTAATTAATAAATTGCAATAAAATATATCGGTAAAATCTAAAGTACACAGAAGTGTATGGGGATAAGAGAACATGTTGATGGGTAACTTACTGTTCAGTTTGGATTTTAATTAGAAATAGGACCTGCTTTTTGAAAATATGGCACCGACCATTTCCGCCATGCTGCTGACAAGGTCGGAGCATGGGGAAGGGCTTGGCAAGGTCACCTATACCAGAAAATTGCCACTGTCATCTCTCCTAGGAATGGGTGTTTTTCTTGTAATTATCATACTTAAAACTATGCAACTGCAAATCATATTCCCTGGATTGTTGTGATAAGAATTTAGCCTCAATGTGTCTGTGGGACCTTAGGGGAGGATGAGGAATGCTTTAAAAATGTACCAATATCACACATAAGTTTAAAGTACAGAGTTGAGGAGTTCTTCAGAAACTACAGTTACAGGAATTGCTTGCTCCTATGCTGACCACACCTTTCCCAGTTAATGCTTTACCAGTAAATCGCCCTAACAAACATACCAGGAGAGTTACTCCCCCACAGTACTAGGACCGCCCTAGCTTAGCTTACAAGATTGGGGAATATTTATGGTTTTCCACCTAGAGGGAAACAAGCAAATAAGTATAAGGATCCACCTCCCACAGATCCTCCTCTTCCCTATACAGGAGTTGACAATTGAAAATGATGAATAAATAATTAATATTAAGGGTAAATGGACCATATTTGTCCTTCCTTCAAGGTTTGGATGTCAAGGACCACCCTGGAAATGTAGGATTAAAAAACCAAGAAACAGCATACGCAAACAACTAGAAAAATATATCTTAAGATCAAATGCCCTTGTTACATGTTAACTGGTTATGAGTAGTTTATACTGGCTTAGGTTTCACATATATATTACAATAGGTAGAGGATAAATCAATGACAAAAATAATAAGATAAAATTAGGTACTCACACTGATTGTTTGGCAGTAAATAACCTAATTTTAACTGAGCTTGTTTAGGTAATAGAGTAAAACTTTAAGGTTAAATCAATAACAATAATATGAACTAAAAATTAAGTACATGTTTTGCTAGCAGTTAAGTAAATTTAGCTTAAAACAAAGAGTCATTATGCTAACAATAGGTCTGACACCAAAGGTAAACAAAGGCAATAGGATGAAAAGAGAAATATATCTTTCACTGTAATATGCTTATGTGAGTAACCTTTAATTAAATATAGAAATTGACCTTAATGTACCTGCTATGTGTTAGACACCTGCTGGAAAGTGTGGTTAATGACAAATCTTGTGGTAATTTCTCTATAACCTGGATCTATTGCTTAATCCTGCTTACTTAATACTATAAAAGAAGAGCTAAAATAATCTGAGCAACCCTTGCTTCAAGTTGCTCCAGGGTTCGTGTCTTCCTCGGCGCCCACTCCACCCAGCCCTTCAGGGTACCTGTGAGTTGCTGGGAAGCTGGCTCCCAGCAAAACTATAATCTATATAATGATCATATTATATTTTCATAAGATCACTTTGGTGGCAATGCGGGTGATGAATTAGAAGGAGAAAAAAAGAGAATTTATATATTTATTATTATAAATATTTTCCTACTGTTTATATCTTTAACTGTAAAGTGTGAATGCAGGACAGAGACATAAGAACATTATTTTTGATGATCTTTATAAATTGCTTACAATGGCAAATTAAATGTTGAAATGGGAAGAGAAGATAAGGCAAGAATGACTCTTGTTTCTTTGGCTTGTTTTTGTTGTCGTTGTTTTAATGTGAGTTCCCAGACAGTTGAAACATCAGATAAACACAACATTTGCATGATATGGAGCAGGTTTGAAAACTACAAAGGGAGTTAAAAAATCTGGTTTTTGAGGATGGACATGAATATGAGGCAGAGACCCATAAATGGAGTTCAGAGTAGAGTATGATAGTGAAGATGTGGATTTGAGTAATTCCCAAAGCCAGGAAAATTTATAGGATCATCTATGCACTGCAAGTATAGTGAAATGCAAAGGAAAAAAAGAAAAATTCTGATGAATAGATGTATCTTAAGCTAATGCTTAATGAGACCTTATTACTGTCAAGCATGAGCATACAAAATTGCTGAAATCTTCAGGTTCCTACTTTTCATAGTGTTTATTGCAGAACTGGATATTATTAATTTAAATTATCAGACAATCTAATAAAACTGTGACATGATGTGAAGAATAGTTATTATGGTGTTTTAAGGTTTAATTGGAGTATTTGATCTGACTAGGTAGGTTAAATAACTTCAAGAAAATGAACTCCATTTAGTGGGAATTTGGGATATGTAATATGTGACTAGGTAGAAGAGATGATTAAACAGTCAATAATAAAGATGTTATAAACAATGATAATACTTTTAGTTTTATCCCAAAGGAAATGGGAAACTACTGACTTATGTTGAAGGACTTGGGGGTAAGAACAGAGAATAGGCAACAAGATTAAATTAGCCTATTGAAAAATTAATTATGGCTACAGTAGGGGAACTGAATGGGTTAGTATGAACATGAAATTGAAAGGTTGTACAAAAAACAAGGTAAGGGAAACAGGCATGTTTCCACCCATCCTGTTCATCAAAGAGTTGTGATGATGCAGATGAGAGAAGTATATAATTCCAGAAAATTCCAGATAAAATAGAAGTAACTTGAGATTGATGGAACATAAAAACTGAGCTAAAGTCTTACCCCAAGGAGTCTAGTGAAACAATTCAATAATGTAACATGGGAAGAAAAATCTATTTGGGAACTGCTAAGGTTTAGATATTAGGTGTCTTCAAAAAGCTCATGTGTGAGACAATGCAAACAAATTTTACAGGAGAAATGATTGCATTATGAGACTTTTAACACAATCAGGGAATTAATCTCCCAAAGGGATTCACTGAGTAATAACTGAAGGTGAGTAGGATGTGGCCAGAGGAGGTGGGTCACTGGGGGCATGTCTTTGGGTCTGTATGGAGTCTCTCTCTGCTTCCTTATCATCATGTGAGCCTCTTACCTCTGCCACACTCTTCCGCCACAATGTTCTTGCCTCACCTCCAGCCCTGAAGAATAGAGCTTGCTGTCTATGGACTGAGACCTCTGAAACCATGAACCCCTAAATAAACTTTTCCTCCTCTACAATTATGCTGGTCAGGATTTTTAGTCACAGTAGCATAAAATCTGACTAAAACAGGAACACAATCATTTTGTTTTTGAAGTATTGAAGTCATGGCATGACTTAAGAATTTTAAGGGTCTGTGAATCTGTGAATTACATAGAAAGATCCAGAACTCAGTAAGAGGTTTTTAACTAGAGATAAGCAAATAAATAGTATTTACTAAGACCAGAAATCATGGATCTAAGAGTTATGAAGGCAAATAATAAGTTAGGAAAGAATATAAAGTGCCTAATCATAAACACCTTTGTTGATTCCCCGGGAAAAAAAGACATGATTTGGAATATCATGGAAAGAAACAAGTAATGACAGAGTTTAAGAGAGATTTTTCAGATAGAAGTAAAAATGTGGAACAATATTCTCCTGTTTACTGTTGTAAGATAGTTTTTATTCTGAAGGCAGAGGCAAGAGGTTTGCAAGTTCAAAGTCAGGCTCAGGAACTTAGTGAGACACTGTCTCAAAACAAAACAAAAAATGTGTGGGAATATGGTGCAGTGGTTAAGCACCCTGGGTTCAATCCAGGTACAAAACAAAAAAAAGAAAAGAAAAGAAAAAAAGGGTGAAACCTTAGCTATGTGGTCATGAAAGCACTCATTGAAAAAGTTTGTTTGAGTTGGCAGGAGTTAGTAAGTGTTCACAGGACAGAAAGAACATCAGTGTAACTGAAAGTTAGTGAAGGGGACTGATTATAGGAGGACATAAAAATCAGAGGTAGTAGACAGGCAGCAGATCACATAGTGGAACAACTGGAATTCCTAAGATCAGTTTGAGAGATAGAGTGATTCATGGCAGAAGGAAAGTAAACAAAGGAACAACAAAGCAGAGACCAAGTGTGTATACAGTGATTTGAAGTAGATTCAAAGTAGACTGCCACCTACAGTGCTAGTCTCACTTTTAAGCAGGAGTTACCTGCTACATGTAACAAATGGTGAGAGAGGAGAGTTTGGCAACTTGTCAAGGATTTTAAACATCAATGCAAAGGATCAGCATGTATTCTTAAGCACCTGGTCTACATTGTGAAGCATGGACCTGGCAACAACCTGTCTAGCTAAAACACCTCAGTGGCAGGAAATGCCCAGCAAAGTAGATACTTGCATTAACTGGGAAATTAGACTTTTAATGGAAAGTGTACATGGAGTATAAAAAGATCAGAGATAACACAGCTGTTGAAATGTTATTGAGAAACTTCAAGATGGAGAATAGATAAAGCAGGGGGGAAAATGTGAAGACAGGATGTAAATGCTACCACAGTAGAATACCAATGTATTTGGAGGGAGTGCCCTAAGTAAATGTAGCAGAATATATGAAAGGGTAGGCAATTCATATGATACAAAAGTTTTTAATTTTAAGATTTTATAGTGAAAGAAAAATAAATTTCAGACCGTTCCCCACACTGTGAATTGCTGAAGTGGAGTGGAGGGAGTCTCCTGGAGTACAGAACAACCCAGCTGCTTTCAGCTCTGTTCTCTGAGGGACCATCAAAAGGCAAGGAAGTTAAATCTAAATTAGTGACCTGTCCTGGATTGGACCCTGGAATAGAAAGTGTACAACAGCAGGAAAACCAGGAACATCAGAATAATGTCTGTAGTGACGTTATAGTCAGTGAGACTATTAATTTGATGAATTATGGCGAGGTTAAAGAGAACATTGGGAACACTCTGTCCTATTTCAATGGACTACCATTTGAAATCCAAAATTAGCTCAGATTTAAGTTTTAAAACAAGTTGAATGATTCCTTTTTTACTACAGTACAATTTTATAGAGAAGATGAAATGCACTTGGTATCATTTAAAAATATCATATATTTCTGGTGACTTTGAAAGGATAATTTTAATAATAATAATATATTGACATCTTAACATTATAACAATGTTTTAAAAAAAAAAGCTTAACAATTACCAAGCCTACACTTCTTTAAAAGCTGATTACATTCTTAAAGCTACCAGGTTCTTAGTAAAACTCCCTTGTTTTATGGGATAGGAAAATATTATTCATTTTTAAAAAAACATTTCCAATTTACCCAAAGTGTATCATTTAGTTTTATTAGATAATTGTGGAATGTTATAAAGTCTGATCATATTGATCATTCTTAAATCTGAAACTCTGAAATCCTGTTTGAGTAGAAGCCATGAGGTCACAATTAGAGTATTTACATGTGTCCTCTGTGGAAAGGTTTCATCAAAGTACAGGTGGATTAAAAATAAAATTATTATAAAAATGTCCTTCAGTTCATGTGTGTACTAGGTATATATGCAAAATAAATGAATTTCGCATGTAGTCTTGGATCCCATTCCCAATGATCTCATTAAGTATATGCAAATATTAAAAAAAAAACTCTGAAACGGAAACACTTCTGGTCCTAATATTTCAATAACATCTACACAACCACTGCACATGCTATTCATTATACACATAGCATATCTTTTATCCATTTGTGTTCTGCTTATATGTAACTGTAAAAAGGTGAATTATAACATACATATTACATACAATAACCAAGGCATCATTCATAACTTTCCTTTTTAAACTTCCATTCAATTACACATTTATTTTTATATTATTTGTACTGCTCATGCCATTAGAGACATAACGCAAAACACCAAAATAACAAGACAAGACAATGCATCCAAAACATTTAAACATAAGAATTGGATTTCAGATTATAAAATGCTATGTATAGAAGCAAAGTAACAAGTTATTTGAAATATACAATAAATACAATAAAGTATTTAATGAGAATGGTAATTATAAGAGGAACCATTATAAGAGGAACCAACAAGCCTTGTCCCTCTCTAAGACTGAAAATGTCATTGGGCTTATATATGCTTCTGGGAAGTCTTTATTTAACTCAACTTTCCTAGAAACTTGAGAAGTTTAGCCAAAACTAAGAGTGATGTCAACAGATTGCTTACTCTATGTGACGGTATGGACATGAGAGGATACACAGGCCATAGGAAATAAAACCTTCTCTCTCTGGAAAGCCTCATCAGAAAAAGTTGGTGCATTTTTGAAGCATAGAATTTCATGGCTACAATCTGCATATACTATGAAATAAGAGAAATGCCCTTTAAAAGAGTATGACAAATCATCAAGTGTTATTAAAACTAGAAATCACCAACATGCAGTCTGACATTCTGTTAACCCAACACCCAGGCCATTCTCTTTCTCATAACTTTCCTTGGCTATTTTATCTTCAGGGTACATCAAAGACCAATGTGATCCTGTGAGTATCAACATGTGATGAGTATATCCACAAATATTCCATCATCAATTGCAATTTCTCAGAGGATTTTCAAGTTGTTCTTTTCTATTTACTAAAAGAAATTTTGTACTGTTAAAAGTGCATTTAAGTTTAATAAAACAATGACAAATAAATTCCTCAATGAAAGAACATGCCCAAGATGCATTAAAACACATATTTATAAACAATTTTGATAAATACATATTTTGTCATAAAACTATGCCTGTTTAGTTAGGACTATGGATATTCTTCATAAGACAAAAAAATTCTGTACAGTCCCAAACTGTTATTTGATCAGAAAAATTACGGTTTTAGGTTCATGTAATATATAATTTAACGTACAAGGTCTTGCTCTCTCTTTGTCTTCAGAAACTCCATTTGGTTAAAGCCTGGTTCTTTTGCTGTGAACTCCTTGACTCTCCTGTCCATTTCAAATTCATTTTCTCCTGAGTTTCCTCTGCTATCATGGAGAGCTACATTCTGTGCAAATAATTCTTTAAAAATGGGTCAACCACTGCCTATATTCGTTATCACAGGTATGCATGGTGACAGCGGACTTCTCTCATTGTTGCAATCAACACCTTAGATATTTAAAAACTGTGAATGCTACAATGGACTGCGAAGGACTCTTATAAATCTCAGTAGCATACTTGTTTAAGAAGTAAATGCTGAATAAAGATGAATTCCCATTTCTTTCATACTTGAATCATAAAGTCCAAAACAAAACCAAATAAAGACATGTACATGGCTTAGTTGCAACATTTCTGAAAGATGTTTATGTGTATTAGATGACTACAGATTCAATATTGAAAATTGTGTGAATAGCAACCAAGTTATGATTAAGAGTATACAAACAGAGAGAGACCTATATCTATATTTAAATGTATATATACTGACAAATATTTTTTTTTGGAAAAAAAATCCAAGATAAAAATAACACTCTGAGAGAAATATGTCTATAGTTAAACTCTATATTTACAAATATATTTTATATACTTATATGAAATTTACAAAAAAATGAATGATAAAAATAACACTTTGCTTGCAAACAATTTGGATCTATTCCCTTTCGTCCCACAAACCCCTGGTTTAAAAAAAGATACTAGCAAACACAAACTTTGCCTTCTTTAAAACATTCTGGCTAAATCTCATACAAACACATATTAAAAATATAGTGCACCGCAAACAAGTGGGGTTTCATCCCAGGGATACAGGGTTCCTTCAACTTATGGAACTCAATAAACATAATTCATCACATCAATAGATTTAAAAACAAGAATCATGATTACCTCAATAGATGCAGGAAAAGCATTTGACAAGGTACAGCACCCATTCATGTTCAAAACACTAGAAAAATTAGGGATAGTAGGATCATACCTCAACATTGTAAAAGCTATCTATGCCAAACCTAAGGCCAAAAGTTGGAAGCATTGCCTCTAAAACTGGACCAAGACCACTACTCTATTCAATATAGGCCTGAAAACTATAGACAGAACAATTAGATGAAAGAAATAAAAAGGATATGAATATGAAGAGTTCAAACTATCACTATTTGCCAATGACATGCTTCTATATTTAGAAGATCCAAAATGTTTGATACCAAATTAAATGAATTCAGCATAAAAAGAATTCCATGCTGAATTAAATGAATTCAGCAAAGTAGTGGGATATAAAATTAACAATAATTCAAACTCATTCCTCTACATCAGTGATGAATCCACTGAAAGAAATTAGGACAACTACTCCATTCACAATACCCTAAAAAAAAAAAATACTTGGGAATCAAGCTAACAAAAGAGGAGAAATATTTCTACAATGAAAACTGTAGAACACTAACTAAAGAAATTAAAGAAGGACTTAGAAGATGGAAAGATCTTCTAGGCTCTTGGATACGCAGAATTAATATTGTCAAAGTGTGTCAAACTACCAAAGTTTTATACAGATTTAATGCAATTTCTATTAAAATCCCAATGACATTCTTCATAGAAATAGAAAAAGCAATCATGAAATTAATTTGGAAAAATAAGAGACCCAGAATAGCCAAAGCAACCCTTAGCAAGAAAGTAAAGCAGGAGTATCACAATACCAGACCTCAAACTCTACTACAGAGCTATAGTAATAAAAATGGCATGGTATTGGCACCAAAACACACACATAGAACAACAGTACAGAATAGAAGACAGAGACAAACCCACATAAATACAGTTATCTCATACTAGACAAAGGCACCCAAAACGTTCATTGGAGAAAATATAACCTCTACAACAAATCGTGCTGGGAAAACTGGAAATCCATATGCAGGAAAATGAAATTAAACCCCTATTTCTTACCCTGCACTTAATTCAACTCAAAATGAATCAAGGATGTAGGAATTAGACCAGAGACCCTGCACCTAATAAAACAAAAAGTAGGCCCAAATCATCATGTCAGCTTAAGAACTGACTTCCTTAACAAGACTCCTACAGCACAAGACATAAAATCAAGAATCAAAAATTGGGATGGATTCAAACTAAGAAGCTTCTTCTGAGCAAAGGAAACAATAATGTGAAGAGAGAATCTACAGAATGGAGGAAATCTTTGCCACATGCCACCTCAGAGACAGCATTAATCTCCAGGATATATAAAGAACTCATGAAACACAACACCAAAAAACAAATAACCCAATCAATAAATGGGTTAAGGAACTAAACAGACACTTCACAAAATAAAATAAGTGATCAATAAATATATTTAAAAAGTTTACAACTCTAGCAATTTAGAGAAATGCAAACTAAAACTATTCTAAGGGCTGAATGTGGTGGCATACACATGTAATCCCAGTAGCTGGGGAGGTTGAGGCAGAAGGATTGTGGGTTCAAAGCCAGTCTCAGCAACTTAGCAAGACCCTAAGCAACTCATTGAGACCCTGTCTCTAAAAAAAATAAAAATAAAAATAAATTTTTAAAAAATGGCTGGGGATGTGATTCAGTGGTAAAGTGCTTCTGAGTTCAATCCCTAGTACCAAAAAAATGCCTAAGATTCATCTCACTCCTGTCAGAATAGCAATTATGAAGAATACAAGGAACAAAAAATGTTGGTGAGGATATGAGGAAAAAGGTACACTCTACATCACTGGTGGGACTGCAAATTGGTACAATCACTCTGGAAAGCAGTATAGAAATTCCCCAGAACAGTTGGAATGGAACCACCATTTGACCCAGCTATCCCACTCCTTGTCCTATACCCAAAGGACTTAAAATCATCATATTACAGTGACACAGTCACATCATTGTTTATAGCAGCTCAATTCACAATAGCTATATTGTGGAACTAAACTAGATGCCCTTCAATAGATGAATGTATAAATAAACTATGGTATATATACCCAATAGAATATTACTCAGTCTTAAAGAAGAATGACATTATGCAGGTAAATGGATGAAGTTGGAGAATATCATGCTAAGTGAAATAAGCCAATCCCACAACACTAAAGGTCAATTGTTTTCTTCAATATGCAGATGCTAATTCACAATGCAGGGGTGGGGTTAGGGAAAAATAGAGGTACTTTAAATTAAGCAGAGGGGAGTTAAGGAGGGGAGGGGAAATAGAGGTAGGAAAGATGGTAGAATAAATTGGACATTATTACTCTATGTACATATATGATTACATGACCAGTGTGATTCTATATCATGTATAACCAGAAAATGAGAAGTTATACTTCATTTATGTATGATGTGTCAAATGTATTGTACTGTCATATATAACTAATTGGAACAAATAAACTGAATTGTATGGTGTTTCAAAATCATATTTTATGAGCTGTTTCCAAGGCATGGGAAATCCAGCCTACAGAAAAGTAGACCCAAGAAAACAGGGGCCTGACATGGTGGCATACACCTGTAATCTCAGCAGCATGGTAAGCTGAAGATGATCATGAGTTCAAAGCCAGCCTCAGCAACTTAGCGAGGCCCTAAACAACTCAGTGAGACCCTGTCTCTAAATAATATACAAAAGGGCTGAGGATGTGGCTCAGTGGTTAAGCACCCTGAGTTAAATCCCTGGTACCAAAAAAAAAAAAAAAAGGAAGGAAGGAAGAAAAGAAAAGAAACTTGTAAATAATTTTTTATATTGTCAAAACTACTTTGTACATTGTCTAAATCTAGAAATGAAACAGTAGAAGAGTTACAAATATAATTTGAATCTGCATATATTGATATGTTTTCTAACTGTCAAAATTTTACATAGCTATAATTTCATACAATTGATTATATACATTTATAATCTGCCAAACACCAGGCACTATTCCAGATGCTGAAAGTAGTAGTATGCAATGATCACTTCTAAGAAAAAGCAAATATATAAAAAAATGGAATGTCATAACTCCATATAATCTAACAGATAAGGAAGTCCTATCAGTAATATTTTGTATTTGAGTTGATAGTGATTAATGCAGCATTATCACTGCCAACTTTTAAGATTTTTCTTTTTTCATTGCAAAAGTCTTGAGAGCTCTGTTTCTCATAACTTCCTTCCTTTAATGTTGTAAACTAAAATCAGCCAACAAGGAACCACTACTCTCCAGAAGAAGTGGCAGATGGAAGACTAAAGATATTTGCTTCTTCATGCTGAGCATTTATGAATCACCTGTTTGGCTGCTGTAAATAATATTGTTTGTCAAATTTTTGATGACTAGTTAAGATTTTTAGAGATAGTTTCCCTGACCTTCACTCACTCAGCCTTTTAAATGATTGTATAAACATCTCTTCTCCTGTATTAAAATATTTATTATTCCAAGTTAACAGAAAGTCTTTCATTTCCTAAATGAACATTGACTGATATACCTCAAATTACCATAAATGATTTCTGGAAGAAGAAACTCAAAATGAAAATCTGGAATCATCTGTCTGTCTGTCTGTTCTAATTATATGTGAAGTCAGTAATGGCCTCTTTGACATCAGAATGAAAGAGTGATGGATCCTTACTTCAATTCCCAGACTGAGCCAATTCCACATCCTGATCTCCCTGAAAGGGAGGCAAAGACCAGGTAAGCAATGACCTTAAAATATTGCCACAATTACAAAGTATAACATTCCTCTCAGAGTTCCTCAGGGAACCTGAAATCATTTCCCAGAGTAAAATTGCTTTGGAGAAAAGAAAAATCAAAAACTTTTCAGAAACTTTTTAGCACTTCCTCTGAAACCCTGTTCCAAGAGTATTAATAATGAGATGATAAATGGATATTTTGTCCTTATCCATCTGAAAGTGCTCATGATAGATCCCATCACTTATTCTAGGGTTCATCTTTAGTTCTTAGATGCACAACATAAACAGCTAAATTTCACAACTGTCAGAATCCGGACATTAGGTCAAGAAAAATGAAATGAGGACCATGGGGATTAACAGGACCATGTTCAAGTCCCTGGAACTCCCTCTTCCTATTGAAAGTGTAAATCAAAAGCAAAACCACATACTGGAAGATCTGAGATTAGTGTCACATTCACAGACCTAAAGGACACAAGGATAGCAAGCATATTCACATTTCTCAAATTCCAATTTAGCCTGTGTAGAAGCAATGTTGAAAGAAATAAAATATATTTAGAGAAACTTCTTCCAATTACAAATTTTAGTTCAGATATGGTTTCTTCACAGGAACCAATTAATGCTTCTAATGATAGCTGGTAAGTTTTTCCTGATTTTGAAAATGTTTGTTGATTTGTAGAACTATGTCAGATCCTCACTTCTGACAAAATCTATTTCCTAGAAACTTTGATCATCTTTCCCATTACTCAAGGCTTATTCTGATCATTGTTATTGATGAACTATGCTGATTGGAGTTGGTGAGCAAAAACAAAAATATTAAAGCCTTGGTGACAGAAATTGGGCAATATATTTCCCAAAGTTTAAGGATCGGTCACCTTAGTGAAGATTTTATTAAGTAGTCTGG
This sequence comes from Sciurus carolinensis, assembly GCF_902686445.1. Taxonomy (NCBI): domain Eukaryota; kingdom Metazoa; phylum Chordata; class Mammalia; order Rodentia; family Sciuridae; genus Sciurus; species Sciurus carolinensis. Next base: position 88,595,935 of record NC_062218.1, on the reverse strand, counting down.
GTTGTGCTGAGATAAGCATGACAGTGAAACATGATATTTTACAACATGTAACCTTTGACAGCAAAAACGAAGAGTGATTCTTGGTGGGTTTCTAGTTTCTGGAAGCAACATATATAACATATATGAATAAGTTGCTTTAATTAATTTACTTTGTAGTCTGTAAGAAGAAAGCAAATGGATTCATGAAAGTACTCACTGGCATGAAAAGTACTCTATCACTTGGTCATATTATCCTGCAGATCAATGGTGCTTGAAATGTATACAATGAATAAAGATAAACTATAAGATTTCCAGTATTTTTCCATGGGATATTTAATGTGCAACCTCTTAGAGTTTTGGAAAAATATATGGAGTTATCATCACATTAAAGCTTCTAACTAAGGCCAACAAACATAAAGTTATCATGCATCCTGAGATGCTGTTTACATCATTTGACCCATCAAATCATAAATGTACATTCAAAAAATTACATAACTATCACATTAAGGTAATTAAGAGAAGCTTCAGAACAAGTTCAGAAGAGAAATAATTTGTTCCATTGATTAAACAGCTCACTATGGCCATATGGCCAGTTATGTATGCCTAATAGATTTGAAAGTAAATAAATGGAATTGTTTTATGGTGGTTCCACATGGTACTTTGATACCATTTAGGAGGTGATATTTGAAACAGTATATTCTTAGTAGAGGATGGATTTATTATCAGTGAAAGGACTTAAGGAAGTACATATGATTATTAACTTTGTTTGAAAGGAGAAATAATCAGATACATAGGCCTACACTGACTCATGAGCATCTGAAAATGGTTTGGTTTATTGATCAGGGATTTGAAGGACTATAATTTAAATACTGAAAATCTGTGTTAAATATATCTGCATGGCCTCTTGAAAAATGTGGAGTAGAATAGTTTCCATGCTCCATGTGAACATTCACCAGAGAAATCTGCCACAGAAGTTCTACATAATCACACTAAACAAGAGTAACATTTTTTTGAAGCTTAGTCATTCTCTTCCTATATCATTCAGTCTTGAAGAATGAGCTTAAGAATAAGTTCTCATTGTTGAAAGGTATTATACACAATAATACCAATTTTCTCTTATTTTTAACAAGAATTTTCTTTTTTTTAATTGTAGAGTGACACAATATCTTTATTTTATTTATTTATCTTTTTATGTGGTGCTGAGGATTGAACTCAAGGCCTCACACTTGCTAGACAGGTGCTCTACCACTGAGCCACAACCCCAAACCCTCACCAAAGATGTTCTGGTATTAATAATTACTGAGTTAAAAGCAAAAAAAAAAAAAAAAACTGTCAGTATTAGAGATTAATGTTCCAAAACTGTGAAAGGTACAGTAGCTACATGATTCCATAAGAGAATAGAGCCATATAAAAAATTTTCAACTAGTTACAGCATAGCTAAACTCTCAGGTCTATAGTTTTCTGCAAATTTTAATTTGATAAGAAAGAACTAAAAGGCATCCCAAGAATGACCTGCCTGCTTATAGGCAAAACCAATATTTGTGTGGACATTTCAGGACCCAGTTTAGGGTAGGAAATACTGATTCAGGCCCTCCTGGGTTCCCCACTGGAAAAAGAATAACCATAAACACAAAGGTTGAGAATAATAGAATGATGGAATGGGTTACAAAAAAAGGATAATTTAAATACAAACCCAAACACATATCACAACAGCTGGTACTGTGTAACCATGAACATTCTCCTACTTATTTGTCATGAATGCATTTTTAATCAACCAGTTTTTCCTTTCCCCACCTTGGTATCCAATAATAAAGGTAAGTTAATAGTGGCTATACCACAAGTCAGTACATGTTAAAATATGTGTGAGGACTATGATTAAAATAGAAAATAAATGGTTTAGTGCTCAGAGATTGATAAAGATGTTTTGGGGGCAAAACAACTCTCATCATACAAAAATGTATATCATCTTAAGAGTGATGCTTTCTTTTCTAGAAAGATTAAATCTGATTAACTAGAGGTGTGTATGGAGGCCATATCGACAATGGGAGGATTGTACTGGCTTGTGCAGTTTAAGTAAACTCCTACAACAGAAGAGAAGACAGGAGCTCAGAATCTCCTTTTGTTGTGGTTTCCAGTTGAAATTGAAAGGAGAAGGTATTCCCATCAGAACCCATGCTAATGTTTGGTATCTCTATGTACAAGCACCTCAATACCTTATGCATATCATAAAATACATGCTGCCTAGTTTGTCACATTTTAGATTTACATAAAATGTCATTCTAAGTATCTCATGTAGTTATTTATTTTATATCTATGTTTTGATCTATCTTTTTAGGTATATATATATATATATATATATACACACATATATATATATACACACACACACTGTAAATGTACAGTTCTTGTCATTCATTGCTACATAGTTCTCTATAGTATTTATCATATGTTGCTTTCCTTTTCCTCTCTTCATGAGACTTAGATGTGTCCCAACTCACTGCTGTGGCAAACAATTCCATAATAACATCCTCATACATCTGAAATGGAGAAAAATGCAAGAAAATTTCCCAGGAACATTTACAAAAATTAAATGGGACATTTACTGGACTTAAAGCATAGCAAGCACCATTCCACTCTCCTTTTATCATGTTTTCTCCAGTAGAGCTTGGAAGTTGTAGACTATGTTTCCCAGCCCATGAAGTTGCAATTTTAGATGTGTGGTAAGTTTTGTCAGTTACATACAAATAAGCAAGAATTGAAAGGTACAAATAAGTCAGAAGCCAAATTCCTGCATCTTCAGTATATTTATTACTGACACCGTATATAAGATTATTCTTAAGTTTGAACTACTTTATTAGTAAAAGAAAGGAGTAGATGTTCTGTATTATTCTACTGATTCTAAATTTTCCTGTTTATCGTAAATGTTAAGGTGAACATTTTTATGATGTGAAGAGAACTTCTTCACTGAATTCAGAATTCATTCAGGCATTTCTAAGGATCTTTTAGTGTAACATTGCCTTCCCAAGATCAGGGCTTGGACTTTAGATTTTGTATCTAGAAATCTCATTTATCATCATCTGTCTAATGGATTGATAATTTGTGGAACAGTTACATTAAACCAGTCCTCAGGGACTGATATTTTAAATTAGAACATCAGTGCACTAATTTTAAGTAGAATATATAGCACAATATTTGCAATCACAGTAACTTTCTGTAGGCAAAGTCATATATAAATTCAAATTAAAATCAGAATATTGCTTCATATGTAGTAATCATAACAAGGGGTAAGTTGTGTAGTCTTCATGATTAATTCCCTGAAGCCATGGACAATTGGCTGCATCCATCTATTTTATTTTGATAGATTTGCTACATAGCTTAGAGACTTATTTTTATGAGTTTTGTCACTTTTTTCCTTGGAAAGTGATAGACATATGCTGTCAAATTTGGTCTTATTTGATTACTAGCTTTTTATAAATCATGTGCAAATTATGTTCCTTTTATTACACATTCTATCTTCTGACAGAATGAAGAGCTTTCACATACATACCAAGGTGTGAGTTGTTTAGTATAAGTCATGATTCAAATTAAATCCATATGCCTCAAAAACATCTTAAAGATTAAAGTAAGTTTATATCTAATGAATTTTGGTGTTCATTCCTACTATATGCTTGGAAATATATCAAGACAAGTAGGTACTTGAACCATTGTTCAATGGCTGAATTTACTGGTTCCCTTTTTTTGTTGTTATGGTTTTGCTTTTTATTATATATTAACCAGATATCTGACCATATAATTTTATAATTAACATATTTATACACACTAGTTACACTCCTTAAAAGTAGTTTTAATTTCAGAACTTTGTATATTTTCTCCACTTACAATATTAAAATGAGACTTTGCTTTGATAATACAAAAGGCAATAGAATTTTAAAAATGGTATGCAACACTATTAAAAGTAGCATTTATTAGCACTTAATAGTTTTAAGACTATGCATACACAAAATAAATTTAAATTGCTTACATTTACATAGTCAAATTATCCTAGATTATATAAAGTATGTCTATATTAACATTTAGCCATTAATATAGTGATTCCCCTGAAGTTCTAGAATGGTTGCAATATCCACAGTTTTGAATTAAACATAATTGTAAATAATGTTAGAATTTTCAAAGTCCTTAACAACTAAACAGATAAAAAAGTTCCATTTTTTCTTTCCCAATATATTGCAAAATGGAAACCTTAATTTGTATATGTTGAGGCTAAGAACACTTTCTATTATAATTAGAACTTTATGGATAATTTATCAGAGATGAATTTCTCTCAGATTAGAGTGCAGCATTTAACTGATGTGATAAGCATGATGTTAATACCTGTAAGGGGCAAACTAGAAAAGGATATTGTTTTGATTAAGTGATTCTTAATTAAAGAAAGAAATGACTAAATTAAATACTTCCACATTTTCTGACTCTGTGACATATCTCCTATGAAATGCTATCAGGCTCTCCGCTGTGTTCCACACACTTTTGCAGTTCCAGGTTGTATATTTGTATGTGCATGCATGTATTTGCACCTTAGTTTCTTTCACTTTTTTATTAATTTGAATTTTTTTCCTTGTAATCTCATTGTTGAGACCTTTCCATAGCAAAATTCTATCAAGAAATTTTAAATTTTTTTCCTGAGATGAGATGTATGAGGCTTTCTGGAGGCCCCAATTTTAGTACACTTTTTAATAATGTTATTTCACAGCTAATAGATACCATCTACTAGATGTTGCAGACTGAATGATCAATTAAGATAAAAAATAACACACTAAGGCAATTAGGCACAGATTCCTTACTTTAAATTTGCATGCTACTAGTGTCAGGTATGGAGCAACTTTAGATGTATTATCCAACACTGTAAAATTATGTACATTCATATAATTAAGTCAATAGAAACCTTTAAATATTTTGCATAACCTACTTTCAAAAATGTATTTAAGGAAAAAGTAACAATTTCTAGAAAATAGATGGCGAGTCCTATTTGCAGTGAAAATTTACTTGGCAAGAAATAAGATGAAAAATTATCCCAGTGTTATAAATCCACAATAGCAAAATTAACAGGTGTAATGTAAGGTTATTTCTGGCTTCTTTAACTGTCATTCTCCTTCCCTTTAACTATATAAATTAGTCACCTAAGAATGAATTTATTAGCATTAGAAACAATAGTTCTAGCACTTATATTGGATTATAATGAAATTATATGACTTCTTTGAAAATAATGTTTTTAGATATTTCATGATTTGTTATTCAATGTTATTATATAAATGAACATTTTTTTTCAATAAGTAATCATGTTTTAGTTCAATTCCTCACCATGGAAAATATTCTTTTTAATTAATAAACTTTAAAAGTGGTTTTTCAGAGCCTCTTATCTCTCTCACTCGTCTTCCATCTATGCATTTATTGAAAAGAAGTGAGATATGTATAATGCAAATTAATTTCATAGCACATTGGAGCTGTTAAGCCAGATATTCAAATTCTTTTCCAATTCAAAAGCATTCTAAAGCTTAAAGTTATTACTAGTAATGAGTAATTTAATTTTCTTAATTTAATTAAACTATATTTAATTCAGTTACACGAAGACATTCTAGCAGTCTTTGAAAATACATATGATGATAATATCCATGGATTTAAGAAAAATATTGTGTTGCAAATATGCTTCATTATATTGTAGAATCACTGAAGGATAATGGTTCTTGAGTCCTAAATGAAATTCTCTAAAGATGATGATTAAAAACAAATCATACAACAAACAATAAAGAGTAAAATTAACATAAAGTATGATTTTAGATTGAACAAGGAAACCAGGATGACACTTAAAACTCACTACAAAACAATATCAATAGAACACAAGAGAAGCATTTTCCCTCACAGGAATAAATTAAAAGTCAGAATAAATTAAAACAAAAACTTAAGGAAGTCAATGTCTGCCTACTTTCTTCTAATTTCTTCTCTATGAATTATGCATGGTGGCAACAATTCCATGTGAAAGTCTCTATTAGGTTCCACTATGTAGTGTGTGTGTTTTTTAAACACACAGTATTGTCGAAGCTTATCCATATTCATGGAGAAAAAAAAAAATTATAATGGCTTTTTATTCTTAACTAAGGCTTAAACATTGAATTTCTGAGAGGCAGGGAACACTGGGGCCACTTATGAATAGTGCCTGTGTGGTGGCCGCGGGGGCCAAAGCGCAGAGCACAGGCAGCCGCTCTGCAGACATTGAGCTGCCGGTTCCACTCCAGCTACTGAGGGCGTTTCACAACTGAAGGCTTTGGGGACAACTCTGGATGAGCTCACAGAGTGAACAATCAGCCTTCACTCAGAGTTTTAGAAGCAGAGTCTCAGTTCCCAAGCTTTCCCATGTATTTATTCACTTCCTATTCTTGTTGATTTGGGGACATCCCCCACCCCTGGAGTAATTGTGTCTTCCCTGCTTTTTCACTGATTAGCTTTTTCTCTTGTCTGCTGCATTCTAATCCCCTCCTCCCTCCATTCAAGTGTCCTACTCTCATCGAATTTTTCACCTTCTTTTCCGTGTTTTCCTTATCCTATGTCTCCTCATTCCTACTAGTACTTATAATAATGCTCTTAGATTTGAAATGAATTCAGCAAAATATCTCTGTGCTTATTGACTCTTTTCAAAAGACACTGTTCTCTTTCTCATTTGTAAGGTAACAGGAGAGCACTAAGACCCTATAGCATCTGCCATAGAGGAATGAACTTAGAAACATCAGAAAGGGGTAAGTGAAATAGTACAGTGACAAAAAACAAACAAACACAACAACAAACACTGCAAGATGAAAATCAAGACAACTCAGTATTTCAGAGGTAGCAGAGGGTAGATAAAGAAATGTGTATGGGAAGGGCTAATAAGGGTAAGGAAAAAATGTTCAAATTTTCTGGTCACAAGTAATGACTCTGGGAGGGGACTGGCACAAGTAAGAGAAAGATTTGAAAGGAATTAAAAGCAAATTTATTTAGATATTTTTATACAAAATTTAAAAACTAAGACCAAAATCACTAAACAGGAAGGAAATGTCCAAGGAATGGGAAGTGTATAAATCAGAAGAAAAAACTTTATCATCCAGTTTTTTTTTTTTTCCTGGTGATTAAAATTTTGAATGAGGAAAAAATTATTTAAGGAACTATATCTATCTCCAGAGAGCTCACCGTAAGTGATAAATGATTCCACTGTGATGCCTTCTGGTGATCACTCTCTTATCATAAACTGGTTTCACACTGCATAAATCTTTGTAAATTGTAGGCAAAAAGAAAATAGAGGCAGATTATTGTTCAGGCCCCAAGAGGATATTGAGCTTCTCTGGTACTTAGAAAAGACAGGAATGTGGTTGATACCAATATAAATTTAGGTCATTAGCACTTCTATGCAGGAAACACAGAAAGCACTCAAAATTACACTTTATTTATTCTACTAACATCATTTCATTTATTGGAGAAAAACTATAAATATATCAAATCCTATTCATAAGAGCCTGTACTTTGAGGTATATGATAGTCACTACTGAAACCAAAATTTTCATTAAAGATCTATGATATATAATTCTTTTTTCTTGTTAGTTTTCTATTAAGTTAGATTGCAAATGTTTCCTGGGTCTATATCTTTAATTTTTCATTATATAAATTGTGATTGCCTTAATTCAGATGCTTATTTTTATATTTCTTCAACTTTTTGAAATTTCAATAAACATATGTATCATCTTTCTGAAAGTTGACGTGTGTGGAAATTTCATATACACACAGGAAGATCAGATTCAGTATTCTAGAAATATGAGCTCCACATGACTTTATGACTGGCTCACCAAGGCCGCCAGAGCATTTTGGCCCCACAGATAATGTGTCAGAATAGAAATTCATGGAGCAAGGTGCAAGGAAAAACATTCGTTTTCTTGAAATATTTAGGGAGTTAGTGTTTTGTTTTTGTATGTTCCAGGAGAGAGCTTGAAAATAAAGAAAGAACACATAAAAAGTCACAACTTATGAGAATCTGACAGTCTAAAGAAGACAGTTATGTAAATAAACAATTCACATTCTGAGCAAAATTGCTAGAAGAGTAAAATAGACAAAATGAACATATAGCAGAGTGGCCAGCTGATGACCTAAAAACTTTTCACAAGGAAAGCTATGTTCACTATAGTTTCTTATTTAAATTGCTTTATTGATTTATGGTTAACACATCAAAAATGAATACATTGGGGTTGGGGATGTAGCTCACTTGGTAGAGTGTTTGCCTTGTATACACAAGGCCCTGGATTTAGTTCCCAGCACCACAAAAAAAAAAAAAAGAATACATTTAGGATGTATAAAGCAGTAGTGTTTATATATTCATAGATATGTAACTGTCACTAATTTCAGAAAAGTTTCGTCACTCCAGAAAGAAATCACACATGAATTTGGAGTCACATTCCTTCACCCTTAGGAACCAAAACCTGCTTTCTGCCTCTGTAGACTTGCTGTTCAGCCATGTCACATAAGTGAAAAAATAAATAAGTGGGTTTTTTTATGACTTGTGTCTTTCTCTTTTCATAGTATTCTTGAGTCTCATCCATGTTGTACAATTTATTGGTACCTCACTTTTTACAATTAAATAATATTCTATTGTATGCATATGTCATATTTGTTAAATTATTAATCAGTTGATGGAAATTGTGCTGCTTCCACTTATTGAATGTAGTGCTGCTATGAACATTTGTGTACAGACTTCTGTTAAAATACCTGTTTTCAATTCTTTTGGATATATGTCTAGCAACAGAATTACTGGAGGATAAAGTAGTTCTTGGGGAGGCACATTGAGGTTTATTTAGGAAGCAGATATATATTCAAAGGAAATTGAGGTTATCTCAAGTAAGAGATCCTTTGGGATAAGGCAAGGAATTCACTTTCAAGGCGAGGAATGCAGGCTATTTCCAGAGGGAGAAGGAGTCTGGATCATGAAGTTGTTCTATAGGAAAACATCAAAATTGCTTTCCAAAGCAGTTGCAAAAGTTACATTCTCACCTTCAATGTGTGTTTCAATTGCCTTATATTCCTTACTAAAATTTGTTATTGTCAGATTTTAAAATTATTATTCTCATAACCATTCTTAGTAGATATGAACCAGTATATGATGGTTTTGTTTAGCATATACCTAATGGGGTTGACAGTCTTTTCATGTGCTTCTCAGTAATTTGTATATCTACTTTCAATAAATGTCTATTCAAACGTATTGTCTTTTTTATAGCTGAGATATTTATTTTTTTAGTATTGAGTTGTGAGAGTTATTCATATATTCTGGATACAAGTGCCTTATTTGATAAAAGATTTACAAAGGTTTTATCCCATTTTGTAAACTGATTTTTCACTTTCTAGATCTTACAATTAGCATTACAGAAGTTTTTCATTGATGAAATCTAATTGAGTATTTTCTTCTTTTGTCACTTGTACTTTTGGTGTCATATCTAAGAAATTGTTGCCTGGTGCTGGGTTACAAAGTTACTCACATTTCTTTCTAAGAATTTTAAATATTTGCTTTTTCATTAAACCCTGTAATCTATTCTGAGTCATTGTGTTGGGTGTGAGGATGAAGTTCAACTCCATTTATTCCCTCGTGTGGATATTCAATTGTTCAAGCACAATTTGTTGCAAAGATTACTGTGCCCCTATTGAATTTTCTTCAAGTCTTGACGAAATCATTTTACCACAAATGTGAGGACTGATATGTGGACTCTTAATTATATCCAATTGATCTCTATGTCTGTCCTCATACCAATGCCACATAGTCTTTACTACTTTCTCCATGATTATGTTTTGAAATTGGGATGTTTTAGTCTATCAGATGTGTTCTTTTTAGATTGCTTTAACTGTACTGGGACTCTCATTGCATATGAATTTTGGAATCAACTTGTCAATTGCTCCCAGGCAAAAAGCAGCCCATATTTGGATAGAGATTGTATTGAATCTGTGGATGAAATTATTGCCATTTTATCAATACTAAAACTGATCCAGGAATACAGAATATCTGTGTATTTACTTGTATCCTCTTCAATTTCTTTTAACAATGCTATGTTGTTATCAGTGTACAAGTCTTTACACTGATTTTCTTAAATTTCTTCCTAAATACATTATTCTTGTTGCTGCTATTGTAAAAAGGATTGGTTCCTCATTTCATTTTTGAATTTTTCATTGATAGAATGCAGAAATTAAACTAATTTTAAATATCAGTTGCTGTCTTACAATCTTGGTGAACTCATATATAAGGTCAAATAGATTATAGTATATCTCTTAAGAATTCTTATATACATTATCATTTCTTTTACAAATGGTAATAAGTTTATATTTTCTCTATGAGAGATTGATTTTGTATCTTTTTTCTTGATTAAGTACATTGGTTAAAACCTGCAGTACAGTTGAATAAAAGTAGCAAGACAAGTTATCCTTGTCTTAGGGATTTTGAAAAAGGTTTTATATGATTCCCATTAGATGTGATGTTCACCGTAATTTTTCCATAGTTGGTGTCTTTCATTTTTTATATTTCACATATGTTGATTAATTTTGTCACGAATGGATGTTGGTGTTTTCCAAATAATTTTTATGCATATACAGACATTATTATGTGATTTTTATTCTTTACTTTTACTGTGCAGTTCATACTGATTAATTTATAGATGCTAGACCAAGCTTACCTGACTAGGATAAATTCTCCTAGCTTATGGTGTATTTTTGTCTATGTTGCTGGCCTTGATTGGCTACTAATAAATACATCTATATTCCTAAGTTGGTTTATAATTTTCTCATAGTATTTTTATTTATTTTTATTATCACAGTAATAATTGCCTCAAAGAATGCTTAGGAATATTTCCTCATGGTCTAATTTTTGGAAGAGTTGATATTAATTATTCTAAAATATTGAGTATATATGATAGGATACAACAATAAAGTCATTTTAGCTTGGAATATTATTTTTTTATTATTGTGAACAAATGGGATACATGTTGTTTCTCTATTTGTACATGGAGTCAAGACATACCATTTGTGTAATCATAAATTTACATAGGGTAATGTTGTTTGATTCATTCTGCTATTTTTTCCCTTCCCCTCTCCCCTCCCACCCCTCTGTTTCCTCTATACAGTCTTCCCTTCCTCCATTCTTACCACTCTCCTTATCCCTAACCCCAAACCTAACCCTAACCCTAACGCTAACCCCTCCCACCTCCCATTATATGTCCTCATCCCCTTATCTGTGAGATCATTTGTCCTTTAGTTTTTTGAGATTGGCTTATCTCACTTAGCATGATATTCTCCAATTTCATCCATTTGCCTGCAAATGCCATAATTTTATCATTCTTCATGGCTGAGTAATATTCCATTGTATATATATGCCACAGTTTCTTTATCCATTCATCAATTGAAGGACATCTAGGTTGGTTCCACAATCTGGCTATGGTGAATTGAGCAGCAATGAACATTGATGTGACTGTATCTCTGTAGTATGCTGATTTTAAGTTCTTTGGGTATAGGCCAAGGAGTGGGATAGCTGGGTCAAATGGTGGTTCCATTCCAAGCTTCCTGAGGACACTCCATACAGCTTTCCAGAGTGGCTGCACTAATTTGCAACCCCACCAGCAATGTATGAGTGTTCCTTTTTCCCCACATCCTTGCCAACACCTATTGTTGCTTGTGTTCTTGATAATCGCTATTCTAATTGGGGTGAGATGAAATCTTAGGGTAGTTTTGATTTGCATTTCTCTTATTACTAGAGATGGTGAACATTTTTTCATATATCTGTTGATTGCTTGTAGATCTTCTTCTGTGAAGTGTCTGTTCATTTCCTTAGCCCATTTGTTGATTGGATTATTTGTATTCGTGGTGTAGAGTTTTTTGAGTTCTTTATAGATTCTGGAAATTAGTGCTCTATCTGAAGTATGAGTGGCAAAGATGTTCTCACACTTTGTAGGCTCTCTCTTCACATTACAGAGTTTCCTTTGCTTTTTAGTTTGAATCTATCCCAGTTGTTGATTCTCCCTTTTATTTCTTGTGCTATGGGAGTCCTGTTAAGGAAGTCTGATCCTAAGCCAACGAGTTGAAGGTTTGGACCTACTTTTTCTTCTGTAAGATGCAGGGTCTCTGGCCTGATTCCGAGGTCCTTGATCCATTTTGAGTTGAGTTTTGTGCAGGGAGAGAGATAGGGTTTTAATTTCATTCTGTTGCATATGGTTTTCCAGTTTTCCCAGCACCATTTGTTGAAGAGGCTATCTTTTCTCCATTGCATATTTTTGGCCCTTTGTCTAGTATGAGAAATTTATATTTATTTGGGTTTGTGTCCATGTCCTCTATTCTGTACCATTGATCTACCTGTCTATCTTGGTACCAATACCATGCCTTTTTTGTTACTATTGCTCTGTAACAGAGTTGAAGTTCTGGTATTGCGATACTCCCTGCTTCGCTCTTTCTACTGAGGATTGCTTTAGCTATTCTGGGTTTTTTATTCTTCCAGATGAATTTCATAATTGCTTGCTCTATTTCTGCAAGGTACATCATTGGGATTTTAATTGGAATTGCATTGAATCTGTATAGCACTTTTGGTAGTATAACCATTTTGACAATATTAATTCTGTCTATCCAAGAACATGGGAGATCTTTCCATCTTCTAAGGTTTTCTTTAATTTCTTTCTTTAGTGTTCTGTAGTTCTCATTGTAGAGGTCTTTCACCTCTTTTGTGAGATTGAATCCCAAGTATTTTATTTTTTTCGATACTATTGTGAATGGGGTAGTTTTCCTAATTTCTCTTTCTGAAGATTCATCACTTATGTATAAAAATGCATTGGATTTATGAGCATTGATCTTGTAACCTGCTACTTTACTGAATTCACTTATGAGTTCTAAAAGTTTTCTCGTGGAATTTCCAGGTTCCTCTAAATATATAATCATGTCATCAGCGAACAGGGATAGTTTGAGTTCTTCTTCTACAATCCGTATCCCTTTAATTTCTTTGGTTTGTCTAATTGCTCTGGCTAGAGTCTCAAGGACGATGTTGAATAGAAGTGGTGAAAGAGGGTATCCCTGCCTTGTTCCATTTTTTAAGGGGAATGCTTTCAGTTTTTCACCACTTAGAATGATATTGGCCATGGACTTAGCGTAGATGGCCTTTACAATGTTAAGGAATGTTCCCACTACCCCAATTTTGTCTAGTGTTTTGAGCATGAAGGGATGCTCTTTTTTATCGAATGCTTTTTCTGCATCTATTGAAATAATCATGTGATTCTTAAATTTAAGTCTGTTGATATAGTGAATTACATTTATTGATTTCTGGATGTTGAACCAACCTTGTATCCCTGGGATAAAACCCACTTGATCGGGGTGCACTATCTTTTTAGTATATTTTTGGATGCGATTTACTAAAATTTTGTTTAGAATTTTTGTGTCAATATTCATTAAGGATATTGGTCTGAATTTTCTTTCCTCGATGTGTCTCTGTCTGGTTTGGGTATGAGGGTGATATTGGCTTCATAGAATGAGTTTGGGAGGGTTCCCTCCTCTTCTATTTCATGGAATACTTTGAGGAGTATTGGAATGAGCTCTTTAATGGTTTTGTAGAACGTGGCTGAGAACCCATCTGGTCCCGGACTTTTCTTTGTTGGTAGACTTTTGATGATCTCTTCTATTTCATTGCTTGAAATTGATTTATTTAAGTTGTGTATGTCCTCCTCATTCAGTTTAGGTAATTCATAAGTCTCTAGAAACTTGTTGATGTCTTCAAGGTTTTCTGTTTTGTTGGAGTATAGATTTTCCAAATAGCTTCTAATTATGTTTTATATTTCACTCGTGTCTGTTGTGATATTTCCTTGTTCATTCCGAATTTTAGTATTTTGAGTTTTCTCCCTCTTTCTCTTTGTTAGTGTGACTAAGGGCTTATCAATTTTGTTTATTTTTTCGAAGAACCAACTATTTCTTTTGGTAATTTTTCCGATTGTTTCTTTTGTTTCAATTTCGTTGATTTCGACTCTGATTTTAACTACTTCCTGTCTTCTACTACTTTTGGTGTTGGTCTGCTCTTCTTTTTCTAGGGCTTTGAGCTGTAGTGTTAAGTTGTTTATTTGTTGATTTCTACTTCTTTTTTTGAATGCACCCCATGAAATAAATCTTCCTCTAAGTACTGCTTTCATAGTGTCCCAGAGATTTTCATATGATGTGTCTTTGTTCTCGTTTACTTTTAAGAATTTTTTTTTCCCTCCTGATATCTTCTGTTATCCATTCATCATATAATAGTGTATTATTTAATCTCCAGGTATTGGAGAAGTTTCTGTTTCTTATTCTGTTATTTATTTCTAATTTCAATCCATTATGATCTGATAGAATATAAGGTAGTATTTCTATCTTCTTGTATTTGCTAACAGTAGCTTTGTGGCATAAAATATGGTCTATTTTAGAGAAGGATCCATGTGCTGCTGTGAAGAAAGTGTATTCGGTCTTTGTTGGATGGTATATTCTATATATGTCCATTAAGTCTAAATTGTTGATCGTGTTATTGAGATCTATGATTTCTTTATTCAATTTTTGTTTGGAAGATCTATCCAGTGGTGAGAGAGGTGTGTTAAAATCGCCTAGTATTATTGTGTTGTGGTCTATTTGAATTCTGTAATTGAGAAGGATTTGTTTGACGTACATGGATGAGCCAATGTTCGGGACATAGATATTTATGATTGCTATGTCTTGCTGATTTATGCTTCCCTTAAGCAGTATGTAATGTCCTTCTTTATCCCTTCTGACTAGTTTTGGCTTGAAGTCCACATTTTCTGAAATGAGGATGGATACCCAGCTTTTTTGCTGAGTCCATGTGCATGGTACGTTCTTCCCCATCCTTTCACCTTTAGTCTATGGGTATCTCTTTCTATGAGATGAGTCTCTTGCAGGCAGAATATTGTTGAATTTTTCTTTTTAATCCAATCTGCCAGTCTATGTCTTTTGACTGAAGAGTTTAGGCCATTAACATTCAGGGTTATTATTGTGATATGATTTGTATTCCCAGTCATTTGACTCATTTTTTGTTTTTTGACATGATTTGGTTTCGCCTTTATTTGGCTATTCCTTTAGGCTAGCGCCTCCTGTTGCTGATTTGCATCATTGTTTTTCATCTCTTCCTCATGGAATATTTTGCTGAGAATGTTCTGTAATGCCAGCTTTCTTTTTGTAAATTCCTTTAGCTTTTGTTTACCATGGAGGATCTTATTTCGTCGTCAAATCTGAAAGTAAGTTTTGCTGGGTAAAAGATTCTTGAGTGGCATCTGTTTTCTTTAGGGCTTGGTAAATGCTTTCTATGGAGTTTTTAACTTGGTTTATTGTTTCCTTCATTTCAAGGATTTCTGTTTTTTTTTTTTTTCAGTATCTCTAACTCTTTATTGAAATGATCTCTCGCTTCCCATATTTGCTCTTTTAACTGTTGATTGGTGCGATCGTTTAATGCCTGCATTTGCTCTTTCATCTCTTCCTTAAATGCCTGCATTTGCTCTTTCATCTCCTCGTTTGCTTATCTGATTGTTTTAATTATGTACATTCTGAACTCCCTTTCTGACATTTCTTCTGCTGTGCTGTCATTGGGTTTTATTTATATAGTATCTAGGTTTGTTTGGGACATTTTCTTCCCTTGTTTTCTCATATTAGTCAGATGTCAATGGGACTCTGAGATATTGCAGATTTCCTCTATTGGCTTATAGTGTCCCTGTAGATTTCCAGTGTATCACCTCCCAGCCTTCAGTAACCTGAAGTCTTGGAGGAACTTGAAAATGCAGTGCTTCCGAACAAAGCTGCTCCTAGCCCGCTACTGGTTCCAGGGCTTGGACCTGGCTCTGTGTGGAAAGGCTCTCACTGGGGGGCCTACTCCAAGAAGCTGGCCCTGTGGGAGGAGCCCACCACCAGAGTGATCAGGGCTACCTGGGGAAGACTCTAGCTGCCCTGCCCTGCTGTGATAAGCCGACCCTCTCCATGCCTGCTGCCCAGGCCGAGCTTCACCCAGTGAGGGAGTCTCACCCATGGCTCTATTTTAGTCCGAGTCTCTTAATGCCTCCCCTTCCTGAATCCTGGGTTCTGGAGTGACTGGAGATGCAGTCACCCTCTAGTCCGCCATCTTGGATTGCCCCATGGAAAGAGCCTGCGGCCAGAGGTGGGAGGGCCGCCTGGAGAAGTATCTGGCTGCCCTGCCCTGATCCCAGAGACTTCCTGCAGATCAGAGCTCTCTGTTGGCTCGGGGACTTGTGACTGGCTCTGTATAGAAAGGCTTTCACTGTGCAGTCTGCTCCAAGAAGCTAGCCTTGAAAGGCGCCTCCCGCTGGAGGGAGCTGGGCTGCTTGGGGAAGTCCCTGGCTGCCCTGTCCTGGTCCCTGAAGCTGCCTGCAGGTCCGAGCTCGCCTAACTGGCTCCAGGACTTGGAGCTGGTTCTGTGCAGAAAGGCCCTCACTGGGGGACCTGCTCTGAGAAGCTGGAGGAGCTGGCCGTGTGGGAGGAGCCCACCGCCGGAGTGTGCAGGGCTGCCTGGAGAAGATTCTAGCTGCCCAGCTCTACTCTGATAAGCTGCCCCTATCCAGGCCTGCCACCCAGGCCGAGCTTCACCCAGTGGGGGAGACTCACCCCGTGGCTCTATTTTAGTCCGTGTCTCTCAATGCCTCCCCTTCTTGAATCCTGGGTTCTGGAACCAGAGGAGATGCAGTCACCTCTAGTCCGCCATCTTGGACCGTCCCCTGGAATATTTTTTAGAAAGTTTTTATTAGTAATTCAATAATTTTTATGTTGTACATCTATCCAGATTTTCCATTTATTTCTAGATTCAGTTTGTGTAGTTTAATGTTTTTCTTAAAAATATACCCATTTCTCCTGATTAGAATAAGATATATTCAATGGTTGTTAATTATATCAAAATGTATTCTACTGCCATGTACAACTAAAAAGAACCAATAATAAAATGTATCCATTTCATTTATCAAATTTATTGGACATGCTGTTTTTGCATATCATCATTTTTAAAAAGTTAGTTTGCAAGTGGACCAACTTTCAAAATTGCTAATTTTCTTTATAGTTTTGTTATTCTCTATTTTACTGAATTCTGTTATATTCATCATTACTTACTCTGGCTAGCTTTGGTTTAATTTAGTCTGATTTTTCCAGTGCTTTAGGGTGGAGATTATTTTTTAGGTTAATAAACGTCTTTTGTCTTTTTATATATATGAGTTAGCTATAAATCCTTCTTAACAGTGTTTTTTCTGCATCTCATAAGTGTTGGTATCTAGTGTTTTTACTTTTATTTTTCTGAAACAATTTTTTAAATTTCCTTTGTAGGATATCTTTGTTTTCCTTGAGAGTTGTTATTTTTAAAAAAAACTCTGTTAGGAATTATGGCACATAAGAGATTTCAATAATAGTTTGCTGAAGCTAAAAATTAGAATGCATGTGAGGGATCAATGAATGCTAGAGCCGAAAGTGGTCTTCAGCAGGAATGCACAACTCATCCAGCAATTCAGCTTCAGTAAGAGGTGATGTGTTTTAGCCACGATGTGTGAGAGCTTTAGGAGGAATTTGCCGGAAGAGGCTGATGTTATATATCTACTTCTGCTACTCAAGTAAATATTCTTACATGAATGACCGACTTTATAATTTTCAATGCAGTTTGTGTAATCATAAGAATTTCCACCCCAACCACCTCAGTCATTACTTAAATACTTGAGTCACTAGAAGGCAAGGGTCAAATTGCAAGGTTCAAAGATCTGGTGTTTTATTATAATGATTAGGCAGCACAAAAATTTCATCCAACCTAACCTGGACCTACAGCAAATTATCTTTCTAGGGCCAGTTTCAATTATCATCATGAGATAACCTCAGAGAAACCTTTTCTTACCTTTATTTCTAAAATTTCACCCCTATCATTTCTTGCTTCTTTCTCTGCTGTATTTTCTTTTGTAGCACTTATTATTGCTTCATGTTATATTCATTAGTTTGTTGTTTGTATCTTACTCCCAAATTATGACCTCCAGGAGGGCAGTAATTTTGTCTCTTTAATTCATTGGCACTTAGAAATGCGTGCACATTCACACAGTAAGTGCTCATTAATATCTGGTGAATGAAAGAAGCACTTCCTCAGTTAATATTGCCCAGTATTAGAAAATGGAGATATGTAAATATCTTTGCAGTGATGCATTATCTTCCCTTAACTGCTGTGTACTGCAGTTTGTGAATGAATGATTTATAAATACATGTAGTTCTCTTCTTATAACTCTTAAACTATAATAGGATTACATTACTTATTGCAAAAACTTAACTAATAGCATGCCCTTAAATTTTACTGATATTTATGCTAATAATAAAGAATAAGAACTGACTTTTTTAAAGAATATGAACCCATCACTGTTCTCTGAATTTCGTGGCATCCTTACTAAAAAAATTTTTTTAAAAATCATGAGGTAGTATTTTGTTTTTGTTTCTGTTTTGTTTTGTTTGTTTCCAGGTATAAGGCATCACTCAAAAGCCCATGTATGAGACAACATAGGAAAGTTTAGAGGTGAAATGATAGGGTTATGAAAACCTCAACCTAATCAGTATATTAATCCACTTGAATGGATTAACTGGGTGGTAACTATGGGCAGATAGGTTGTGACTGGAAGAGGAGGGAAACTGGAGTGCCTTTGGGTTTTACATTTTTGTACCTAGTGAGTCAGAGATCTCTCTGCTTCCTGGTGTTATGTTCTGAGTTGCTTCCCTCTTTCACCATAATGTTCTGCCTCATCTTTGGTCCAGAGCATTACAGTGGGTTATCTGTGGACTGGGACCTCTGAAACCATGAGCACCAAATAAACTCTTACTCCTCTAAAATTGTTCTTGTCAGGTCTTTTTATCACACTGGCAAAAAAAAAAAAAAAAAAAAAAAAAAAATTGAATAAAAAAGGTAGATTCTAAAAGTGGAACTCAGAGTGTTCAAGTTACACAGTTGACTAGTAGTTAAATCATGATTCAAATCAGAATGATCTTATAGACAAGTCTATGCTTGTATTAGTTTTCTATTGCTTCTTTAACAAATTACTACAAATGCAGTGACTTAACACAAATGTATTTGACTTTTTTTGGGAAGTTAAAAATATCTGAAATGAACTTCATAGGGTTGCAATCAAGAGATTGGTAAGTCTGTCTTCCCTTCTGGAGGCTCAAGTGGAGAATTTGTTCCTGTGACTTTACCAGATTCTAGATAACTCTCACATGTTTAGCCCATGATTTTTTCCTACATCATCAAGTCTAAATATATGAATTCAGTCCTATTAATATTGCATTACTTTCATATTCTCTGCCATTACAACTACCTGAACTCTGTCACTGTTAAGATATTTATGAGGACATTGGACCCACTTGGATGATCCAGAAAAGTTTCCCCATATGAAGAAGCATTTAAAAGTCCCTTCTGCCATATAAAGTAATATATTTATAGGTCCTGGGGTTTAGCAGTGGATATCACTGCAGGACAAGTGCTTTATCTACAACAGTGCTCATATTCACTGTGAAGTGCTGCCTAATAAGATTCTCTCACTTCAAAATACTGTATAATTTGCAAAATACATATCAGAGTATATTTTTCTTCCAATTACTGTTTACACCCTGAATTCATTCACACATTTCCAATAAATCTGAGTGTTCCTGTAATCTCATAATTGTTTCTTGAAGATCCATCAATATTCCAAAAGAACTCATTCAGATGATTTGGGGCAGGTCTGAGAATTCATACTTTTCAAAATTCACCAGGCAATTCCATCACCTTAGTATTGTAACCACGGATATTCAAAAATAAATCCAAATTACTTAGACTTATCTACAAGGTCTTCTTATTTCTCTTTTTCTTTCAGTTTGTAGAGTGGAGATATGTCTAATTCACTCCAATTAAACATATTATCTGCATGCCAAAACATGCCATCATAATATCTCTGTGCTCTTAGTTCAGCAAAATTCCACAGTTACTAAGATTTGACCTAGAAACATCCACATTTCAATTCTCAATTCACTTTCTTTCTCAGTTGTCTTTAAATGCCTTGCTCCATTTCCTCTTCTGTTTCTTCTTACATTACTTTTACTCTTCTTATGTTAGCTTATCACTTGAATTATTCTAATCGAGATCAAATTACTTACTTTTGCATATTTTCTTCACCACATATGAATTCTTTAAGGCCAAAGAACTTGCAACACTTTTTCACATATGTACAGATGAAAAAAATTGAGATATTTATTGATGAGTTTTTCAACAATTAAAATAGTGATTTAATTCTGCAAGTTATATTGTAAATATTATGGAAATTCATAAATGACATATATTCAGATTCATTTTAATGGAAATTTGCATTTTTTAAGAAACAATTTTTAAATTTACTGTTACCTTCTAAGAGCATATTTCTTCAGTGGAATACTTGAAAGTTAATGATAGGTCAAGAGTATTAAACTCACACTAACCACACCACAGGAGTTTTATGAATCACACATACAATTTAATAAAAGTTCTTGAAGTGATACATTTTTTTCCCTTTGAAATCCATGGAAAGAATAAATAAGTAGAAGAGAAAAATATGTATTGGGAAATATCTTTTATCATGGAAATGAAAAGGAAAACTAATTATAAGTTTTGTAATTGATGGTTTAAAATATATTGGAAAAATTAAAAATCCTTTTTCCTATATAAAACCTGTCCCACATTACATTGAAATTTTTCAAATACATAGAATAGATTATCTTATTTTCAGAATTACATTTTTCATTTGCTTTTCAACATTGTAAAATTAATTTCTTTTTTCCTATTTAAAATAAAGTAAATTTGGAGCAAACACTGGATCACATAAAACTCAATGAGTTTGGTATTGTTTCTCTAGTTTTTTTTCATGAGATCCAGAAAAAAATTAAGAAATTCAAATTTGAAATAAATATTAAAATTATGTATCAATTACTATATTCAGCCATGATTATGTCTTTGATTACTTTTCTTGGCATGATTCTCATAATATTTATCACTTTTAAAAGACTTCTTTCATGCCATATGGTTACTATGCATCCTCCCAAAGGAATAGCAGAACATGTTAAGAGTAAAGGCAAGAGTTAGGAATCTGTACACATGGAACAGAATTATGGAAATGCTGAATAAAGGGATAAAAACATAAATAATTGAATTTACTAGAATCCTAGTATTCTGCCAAGGATATGAAATTTAAGATCCTGGCAATAAGTGATTATGAACATGAAGTTAGGATTACATCTGTGGGAATGGAAAATGTGATGGCCAAAACTAATTGTGAAAAATATCAAAATGTCTGTGACAGAATCAAAAGACATTAATATATTATATAACATCAATAATCCTATCAAGTGATTGTGTTATGAAAATGTCTCATAGGATACTTCTTTATAAAAAGTAACTTAAAATGACTTAATGGGAGAAATACTAGAAATACTAAGAATTTTATAATTCTTAGTAATTATAAAATCACCAAATGGTGGTGGTGACTCACCTCAATCAATCAGACTAATGGTAGGACAAGCCATTAAGGAAAAAGGATTAATGGTATCAATGGGTAGAATAGGACCTTGAAAAACTAGAGGACATTTAGTAGGTCTCAACCTTCAAAGCCTAAGCATATGCAATATAATAATCAATGAAAAATAGAATGGCAATTACAGAGTTAAGAAGGTTAAAAAAAAACTCACAGAATACCTAAACATCAGCTAAGGCATTCATCATTCTGTGCAATCAGAAGAACCCAATAATGGATGATCAGTAAACAGAGGACAGTTCCTTCAGTTAAGAGATCACAATCAATGTTTAAATTCTGTAACTGGACGTTTGCATCTAAGAAGATATAATTTTCCCTGTTCCTTACAGTAAGTACATATTATGATGGTGAACATTGTACATAAAAGAAGCACAAGAAGACTCTAAAACTTGAAGTGTAGAAAAAAGACTGGTTAGAGAGTTCTGAATATGAGGCACAGAAAAATGGTAGGATCCTGGCTGCATTTCTTCCATGTAAATCAGGCAAGGGAGGCTGGCAAACTGGAAAGACCAACAGGTGCATATCTGGCACAAAGAAAATAAGTCCAAGAACAGACTGACAGAAACTTGGCATTAGACTAGAGACCCTGCACTTACTAGAAGAAAAAGTATGTTCAAATCTTCATCAAGTTGGCTTAGGAAACTAATTCCTCAATAAAACTCCTAAAGCACAAGAAGTAAAATAAAAAAATCAATAAATGAGGTGGATTCAAACTAAAAAACTTCTTTCTTCACAGCAAAGGAAACAATCAAGAACCTGAAGAGAAGCCAGGGGAGGTGTTGCACGCCTGTAATCCCAGCATCTTGAGAGGATAAGACAGGAGGATCATGAGTTCAAAGTCGACCTCAGCATAAGTGAGGCACTAAGCAACTCAGTGAGACCCTGCTTCTAAATAAAATATAAAAAAGGACTGGGGATGTGGCTCAGTGGTCCCATGTCCCTGAGTTCAATCCTCAGTACTACTCCTTGCAAAAAAAAGAACCTGAAGAGAAAACCTGCAGAATAAAAAATCTTTGCCACCTGCATCTCAGATAGAGCATTAATCTCCAGGATCTATAAAGAACCAAAAAATTTAACACCAATAAATAAATAAGCCAATCAATAAATGGGCTAAAAAACTGAACAGACACTTCACAGAAGAAAAAAATGCAATCTATCAACAAACATATGAAAAAATGTTCAACATCTCTAGCAATTGGAGAAATGCCAATCAAAACTACTCGAAGATTTCATCTCACTTTAGTCAGAATGGCAAAGATCAACAATAGAAGTAGCAATAAATGTTGGCAAGGATGTGTGGAAAAGGTATACTCATACATTGCTGGTGGGAGTGCAAATTGGTGCAACCACCCTAGAAAGCAGTATGGAGATTCCTCGGAAAACTTTGAATGGAAACGCCATTTGACCCAGTTATCCCACTCCCTGGCATATATCCAAAGAACTTAAAATAAGCGTATTAGAGTGATGCAGCCACATCAATGTTTATAGCAGCTCAATTCATAATAGGTAGGTTATGAAACTAACCTTCAAGAGATGAATGAAGAAAATGTAGTACATATACAGAATATGTACTAAGCCATAAAGAAGAATGAAATTATGGCATTTTTCAGCAAAAGGATGGAACTAGACACTATCATGCTAAGAGAAATAAACCAATCCCAAACAAACAAAGGCTGAATATTCTCTCTTATATGCTGATGCTAATTCTCAATAAGCAGAGGTGGGAGAGAAGAATAGAAGTCCACAGGATTGGACAAAGGAGAATGAAGGAAAGGGAAGGGAGATGGGAATAGGAAATACAGTAGAATGAATTGGACATTACTTTCCTATGTTTAAATATAAATACATGACCAGTGTAACTCCACATCATGTACAACCACAAAAATGGAAAATTATACACCATATATGTATGATATGTCAAAATACGTTCTATTGTCATGCATAACTAAAAAGAACAAATAAAACATATTGGAAAAAAAATAAGAAAAGCAAGACACCAAAAAGGTGAAAAATAAAAAGAACAGAGTGAATCTTTTAGTCAAAGGTTCAAGTGAGAAGCATCCTGGCAAGATAGAACACTCTAAGATAATAGCCATTCTCCTCCAGGGAAACACACACACACACACACATACAAACACATCATACACATACACACACACACCAAAAAAAAAAAAAAAAAACACTGGCCTCATACCTATCTCTGGTAAAATGTCTGATCAGAGAACCTAGACATTCACTATTCCAGGTTGTAACAAGACAGAGGACTCCAATATTGAAGTGGTATCAGAAGTGGCTCAGAAGAAAGTCAGAACTTTTATCATGGCTTTATTATAATAAGAACTTCACCACACACATGTAAATGGAGATAGGACACTGCCATACATATCCTCTTTTTCTTGTCCTTCTCTATCCATTGATATCATTAATGATATAAGGTGACACGGTCCCTTCTTCATCCCTAGAGTATTGTCAATGGATATATAATGGGCGAAATTGCTAGTAATGGAAGAAATTCACCAGCACTCAGTGGTAACGAGGTCATCCACCTGGTGCAAGTGAAGGCTAGGTGAGGGAGTAAAAGCAAGGCAACTTCTTCCCTGCCAGTGAAGGGGGTGCCTGTGAAGGCCTCGTGGGGAATTCTGTTTTCCAAATGGCCTGGAAGTAAAAAAGATTCTGAACCTCCTAGGTAAGAGTAGAGCCTAACTGGAGAATCTGAACTTTTATACCCACCTAGCAGTAACAAGGTGACATCTTTTTTTTCCAACTGAAAAAGTGTCAGGGAAAAGCTGATAAAATTCAAGATTTAAGTAGATCTGAACTTTCAACATCATATCAAGAGAAACACCAACTTACACAGTAACTCACACATGAGACTACCGTCACAAGAGCTAGTGAAGCCAATGAGAGAAAACAGTGCCTAGTTTCAGTATAACAATAAGAAAAATTGAAGAAGTCAGTCAGGAAAGGGTTGTCTTTATCACCTATCCTTCAACTGCAGGGAGTGCAGAGCAGCAAAACTCAATAGAAAAATAAATAAATAGGCAAAAATTTAAATGGACATTTTTCATACCAATGTCCAAGGCATATGAAAGATGCTCAGCATCACTAATAATCAGGGAAATACAAATCAAAGCCACAATGGATGTTACTTCCCTCCAATAAGATTGGTTATCATTAAAAAGACTAAAGAGAGAGAGAAAAAAAAAAAAAGACAAAAGAGAACAAGTGCCAATGATGCTATTCCCACTATTGGTGGGAATGTAAATTAGTACAGCCATTATGGAAAACAGTATGAAGTTTTCTAAAACAATGAAAAATAGCACTACCATGTAATCCAGTAATCCCACTACTGGGTGTGTAAAAGGAAATTAAATCAGTATGTTTATATGACCTCTGAACTCCCATGATTATGGCAGCATTATTCACAAAAAAGAGATGGAAAGAACTGAACTGTCCATCAGCAGATTGATGGACAAAGAAAATGTGGTACATTAACGCAAAGAGATAATATTCAGTCATAAACAATAATAAAATCCTGCCATCAGGGAAAACATAAATAGAACTAGAGATGATTATGTTAAGTCAAATAAGCCAGACACAGATAGATCCCATGATCTCACACATGTAGAATCTAAAATTTACCTCATAGAAGTGGAGAATAAAATGATGGCTATCATAGGGTAGGAAAAGAGGGATAGAGAAATGGGGCATGGTTGATCAGTGGATACCAAGTTACAGTTAGGAAAAGAATCTCCATGGTACCATTGTACAATATGGTGAATAGAGGTAATAATAATATACTGTACATTTCAAAAAGAAGAAGAAAGGATTTTGAAAGTTTTCACCATAATAATTTAAGGTGATAAATAAGTTTATTATGATTTAAATATTGTGCAATGTAAACATGTATCGAACTTTACATGGTATCCCTTTAATATGTATAATGTATTCTTTGATGTATTCAAATGTTTTTAAAGAAAGAAAAAGCAATGAATAAAAACAAATATACTAACAGCTGGCAGGGAAACATTAATAAAATTGAGAAAACTCCAGAAGACTAAAGAGAAAAAGAGAAGAACACAAATTACTATTATCAGGCATGCAATAGAGGATATCACTGTTGATACAACATGAAAAGGATAATAAAAGAATATTGTGCAAAGATTTATACAAGTGAATTTGGGGATTTCATTAAATTGGACAATTTTTACAACAGTATAAGTCACTACAGTTTACTGCAATATAGAGAATTTTAATGTTCATATAACAATTAAGAAAAAAACATAATTTAAAAGTCTCCCCAAAATGAAATCTTCATAATATGAAGGTTTTACTAGGGAATATTGTTAAATGTTTAAACTTTGAAGACTTAATGCTAATTAAGCATAATATTCCCAGAAGATTGAAGATGAGGGAATCCTTCCCAATCCTTCTATTGTTATTTTAATTTCATAACTAGAAAAACATTACAATAATTAAAGTAATAAATATAAGAAAAAGAAAACTATATACCAATATCTCTCATAATATAGATGCAAAAATCTTAACAGTATATTAACAAATACGAAAAAGTGATATATAAAAATATTTAAACAACAGAACAAAGTAGCATTTATTTTACAGATGCAGTCTTGTTCAACTTTTGAAAATGAATCAGTGTAATCCATCATATAAACCTACTTAAGAATAAAAATTATTTAATCATATATAATAGCATATAAAATATTCCAGAAACATTTAACATATATTTAGAATAAAAATTCTTAGAAAACTAAAATTAACTTTGGTAAATTTAAAACCAGAGCTAACATTATACTTATTCATGACAAAATGAATTATTTTCCTCTACTTTTGGAAGCCAGGTAAGAATATGCACTTTCATCATTGCTATTAAGTATAAAACTGTAACTTTCATCAAGGGGACATATGCAAGAAAATGAAATAAAACATTTCAATTGGAAAGGCAGGCATTAGAGTTCCTATTTTCAGGTAACAATTTTCCATATAGAAAATCTAAACATACTTTCACATAAATAACGTTCTAGATCTGAAAGTTAGTCAAGAAAAGTTACAAGGTCTAAAAGCAACCTATAAAGTCAACTGCATTTCTCTGTATCGTTAATTAACAAGTTGAAAATTTAAAAATAAAATACCACCTATAACCATACAAAAATAAATAAAACTGTTATGACAACTAGAAAGACACAGGCAAAAAAATGAATTTAACCGTCATTTCATATCCTACGCAAAAAGAAACTAAAGCAGGTTAGTGAAAGACCTCAAGACTCAGTGAAAGAGCTAAAACTATAAAACTCTTGAGAGAAAAAAATAGGGGTAAATATTTTTAACATTGAATTTATAAAGGATTCCCAAATATGACACCAAAACACAAGAGAAAAAAGAGATATGTTGAACAATCCAATTTGAAAAAAAATCAAAGAACACCAAAAATGTGAAAAGATCACCAAAAATGTGAAAAGATGACACACAGAATGAGACAACATGCAAATTGTGTATTTGACAAGGAAATTGCATCTAGAATATGTAATAAACTTTTTTTTTTAGTTATTGATGGGCTTTTGTTTTTGTAATGGTTAATTTGAATTGTCAACTTGATTGGATTAAGAGAAGCCAATGGCTTCTGACTATCTCAGTGAGGGCGTGTCTAGGAATGATTGGAATGTGGGATAGTGAACTGAAGTGGAGACCCTCCCTAAGCCTGGGCAGTACCACCCAACAGGATGATGACTTGCATGGAATAAAAGTTAGAAGAACAAGGAAGCAGATGCAAATGCAAGCTGGGCTCTTCTTGAAGGGGTTTTGTTTGCTGCTTCTATTTTCTGAGGATATATGACTCTGGCTTCTTCACTCTTCCAAAGCAGCAGACTTGGTCAGTGATTCTCCAGGTAGTTTCCAGAAGTCTTGATCTCAGACTAGGGCAGCACTGTTGATCCTTCTTGTTCTGGGGCTTCTGCCTCTTGGACTGTGCAGCTACTGGTTCTTCTATCTTTCTAGCCTACAGATGGTCATTGTGGACTATCCAACTTCTGATCATGTAAGCCACTCTAATAAATTCCCTTTTTACAATCATACTTTCTGTTGATTCTGTTCCTCTAGAGAACCCTGACTAATACAGATTTATTTGTGCTAGAAAAGTACTCTACCACCGAGTTACAACTCCAGCCCCTGTAAGAACTCTTAACAACAAATAATAAGACAATCCATTTTTAAAATGGGCAAGGGTTTTGAATAGATCTGTAAGATAGACATGCAAATGATTAACATAATAAACATATGAAAATATACTCTTTATTATTCATTCAAGGAATGCAAATTAAAAACAAAATAAGATATCACTTCACATGTGCTAAAAGATTAAAATCGAAAAGTTGGTTAATAGTAAGAGTTGATGAGGATATGGACAAATCAAAACAATAACATGTTGCTATTGTAAAATGATGGCAAATGGTGCAGCCACATAGAAATAGGATTTGACATTTTTTCAGTGAATAGACATAAAGTTAACATATGGTTCAGAAATTCCATTTCAAAAGGTATCCTTAAGAGATATAAAAAAGTAGATCCACACAAAAACTCATATAAATATTAGTAACATCAAACAAGGAATGAAACAATCCCATGTCCACAGACTACTAATGCAGAAGTACAATATCCATATTACAGATTATTACTTGGAGATAAGAAGGAATGGAATACTGATACATTACAGTATGAGTACTCCTTAGTAAGGATGTCAATCCTCCCCAAATTGATAAGTGAGTTTAATTTAATTCATATACATTATCTTGCATATAAAGATGAGGTTATTCTAAATGTTGTGATTTAAAAATGGGCTTCTATAGGGCTGGGGTTGTATTTCAGTGGTAGATGCTTGCCTAGCATAGATGATACTCTGTGGTCAATCCCCAGCAAAACAAAAAAGTTGGGGGCTACTATTATCTAGAATAATCCAATGGAGATACAATTATCTTTCAACAAATGGTTTTGCAATGATGGCTGTTTTTAAGGATGAAAAAGGAAGGAAGGAAGGAAGGAAGGAAGGGAGGGAGGGAGGGAGGGAGGGAGGGAGGGAGGGAGGGAGGGAGGGAAGGAGGAAACTTTCACCAAAATTTGAAACCTAAAAATAAATAATAACTTAGGATCATTGACCTAGTGTAAAATATAAACCCATAAGGTTTCTTTTAAAGGGAATATTTTTTGTTTATTCTTTATAGTTATGCATGACAGAATATATTTTTGACATATTATACATACATGGAGTATAACTTCTTATTTTTGTGGTTGTACATGATGTGGACTTATTCTAACCATGTATTCATATTTGGCCACAAAGAAGAAAGAAAGTGTGGCATTTGCTGGTAAACAGATGAAACAGACTATCATGCTAAGTGAAATAAGCCAATACCAAAAACCAAAAACCCATAACATTTTTAAAGTTCAGATTTGAAGCTAGGAAGAGTTCTATGTTATTGGAACCAAATTAAAAACTTTTCCTCTGCAAAATACCTTGTAAAAATGATGAAAAGAAAAATTATAGATTCAAGAAAATTCTTGTAATCCATATTTCTGACAAAACACTTCTGTCTAAACTATCGAAATCAAAATTTTACTGTAAAAAATAGAAAACCTAGAGAACATGCACAGAGCAAACAAGTATATCACACAATCTTTCACTTAGTTATTAGGAAACTATAAATTAAAACCACAATGAGAAGTCAACGTGTGCCCATGGAGCAGCATATGAAAGAAAGAAAGAGGGAGGTAGGAAGGGAGAAAAGAGGGAGCAAGGAAGGAGGAAAAGAAATAAAATATTAAAATACTCAAATCCTGAGGAGGGATGCAGAAGCTAAATCTCTCATTCATCCCTGATGGAACTTTGAAGTGATACCGACCCTCTGAAAAACAGCTTAGAACTTTCATTTGTAAAGAAATCTACATTTGTCATACAATCCAGCAATTTTTCTCTTGGGCATGTACACCAGAGAAGTAAAAATTGTCCAGACATGAACCTGTACACAGAGTTTTGGTCATAAAACCAGAATCATAAAATAACCAAGATGGTCCTCAAGTGATGTTAACATGCTGTGTTACAACCATACAATGGGATATCATAAAATAAGGGAATGATCCACCGATTCACACAGAATTTGTATAGAAATCAATTATGCTGAGTGAGAAGAAATAGCTTAGGAAGTCACATACTATATAATTCCATTTATACAATATTCTTTAAGTGACAAAATTATGGAGACAAAAAGCAGGTTACTGGATTTCAGACATTAGAAATGTTGAGAGAGATGTTGAGAGAGATAGTGTAACTATCTCTCTGAAGGATTATTGTGATCATGGAATATTCTGTATCTTGATTTTGATTATATAAATCTCTCTATATAATGAAATGTCATAGAACTATACAAACACATTGTTCCAACAAAAATTCCACGTTTTGATATTGTACTATACTTTTGTAAACATGCAATCATCAAGAAAATTGAGAGAAATATAAATTGGTCCTCTCTACTTTCACAACTCCCTTGAAATCTACAATTATTTTTTCAAAAATTTAAAACTGACCATAAGCCCTTGCTGAGATTCTGAATGTAGGAAAGTTTTCAAACCTGGAAATCATTAACTGAAGAACTCTAAAACACAATGACAAGTATATACCCTAATGAATCTCCTAGTGTACACCAAAGGCACCTAAAACCATTCAAATAGCATTACCCTTAGGGAAAAGGAACCCACATACTTTCAGGACTGTTTAATATTCATTCCTTGTTGATAGCAATACCTGAATGGTTCCTGTAATACCATGGCACCCCCTACTAAAAAGGAATCTTATGAGGACAAGGTAAATTACATAGACCTGGCTTAGTTCTTATTTATGTTAGATTTGTGTACACAGGTAGTGGAAATTTTCCTAGTTCAGCAATGTTTAATTGGACTGTATATCTGTACATACTTGGTAATAGCTGAAATATTCATTCAAAAGTATGCATGTATGTATGATTCATCATATATATGTATATATATATATTTATACATAGTGGAAGAGTGAAGGACTGGGATTAAAAACTTTCATTAAAGACAAATGCAAATTGGAAGCCTCCGAAAAATCCTGTTGTCCACAGTCACAATAGGAAACAAGAGTCCTTATTGCTTAATTTATCTATTTTTTATTTCAAAATAACTAAACAGATATGGAAAATGGATTATGACAAATTCAACCAATTCATAAGCAAAATTGCAGCTTCTGTGCCCATATGGTATCTTTAATAGAGGAGAATTGACATGGTCTCAGATATTTATTGCATGATCTGGAAAATGCACTGTTTTTTCACCTTTTTAGGGAGAATGATGTAAAATAGTTCATATTTAGTTGGAAAATAATCAACTGTGTATTTACAACCTTGTACTAAACATTCCTATCATTTGTAAATGTTTATTCCTAAGTGTTTGGTCAGTTTGGCATGCTTCATAATATCACACTGAACTAATATTCATGATTATAGAAATTTTACAGAAGGAGCAATATATAACTAGCATTGTTGAATACTTGTTAAAAAAAAATACAAACACTCACACATCCCAGGAAATTAAGTTCAAGATACCTTTTCCATTGGTTGATTGTGTAGGGGTCCAAACGTCTAGAAATGCTTCATAATCCTTTCAAATTAAAGAATATATTTTGCATTTTGACCTGCCCTCCACAAATGATGACATGTAATGCCTGGTAGAACTTTTTGAATTCTGCCTGAAAATCCTGTTCTAACCCATAAAGCCATAGCACAGGAGACTTTCAGTTTTTTAATCTTAGAGATAAATTCACAACACTTCCAAGCTGCAATTAAAAGGGCCATGCTTGGGCAGTATGACCCAGTAAGTCCTATGCTTTCAGAGATTTTAGAATCAGGAAAGTTACTGTAAGAAAACCCACAAAAACCACGCTAGACATGGGAAATCACGTAAGGGAGTTTATTAAGCAAATAGAGTGTCTCCCTGCAGGGTAAGAGAGAAAATGAGAGGAAAAGAGAAAGGGCCCATGCAAGAAGGAGTGTGGAAAGTGAGGAGGAGAAAGAAAGTGAGTCAGAAGGAGAGAAAGCAAGAAAAGATGGCAGGATAGCTACTCTTAAGCAGTTGAATTCCACTGGGCTAATAGGGGACCAATAACGGAGAAGGATACTTGCAAGCTGACTGATGAACCAATAGCTAGCTAGCATGTTCACAGACTGACAAGTGGTTGGGAGGTGGGGAAAATGGCTGCACCAGAAAGGGTGGGGAGAGCAGCTTTCAGACTGACAAGCTAGGTTGTGATGCAAAGGGTGGGGAGAGCAGCTTTGTATTACAGTTACTATTATGATTTGAATAGGAGGAGTCCCCCAGAGCTTCTCTGTTGATGCAGGAATGTTCAGTGGTGAAATAACTAGATTAACCAGTTATTCTAATCAGACCATTCCTAGAATGGACTAAGTGGTAGTTGTGGGCAGGTGGGCATGACTAGAGGAGGTGGGTTAATGGGGTGTGCCCTAGAAGGGTTGTTGTTCCCAGCATTCCCTTTCCCAGCCCTGTCTCACTTTCTGGACTCTACCATGAGCAGAACAACTTTTCTCCACTGGGACCTTGCCCCACGTGTGCTATGCCCCATCTTCGTCCCAGAGCAATGGAATCAGTCATTTATGGACTAAACCACTGAAACTTTGAGCCAAAGTAAATTTCTTTTCACTAAGTTGTTCTTGTGAATATTTTGGTCAAAGAGATATAATAGCTGAGTAAAACAGAAATTGGTGCCAAGAAGTGAGGTCATTGTTGTGTCTAACCCAACCATGTGATTCAGAAGCCTTTGGAAAAGCTTGGAAATGAAGGCTGAAAAAGTCTTAAAATGTCACAAGCAACATTTTTGGCAATTCTGGTAGAAACTCGCAAGACCAGAATGCTAATAGGAATGCAGACTGTGCTCATGAGGTTTCAGAGGTAAATTAAGACTATATTGGAAATTGAACTAGGGGCCACTTATGTTATATAAAGAACTTGTTGTACTTTGCCCATGCCCTGAGTCTTTGTATGAGGTTAACTTTGAAAGTGATGGACTAATTAATCGGGGGGAAGAAATTTCAAGGCAGTAGAGCATTTAGTCAGTGGTATGGATATTTCAGGTAGCATTTAACCAGACTTACTCTGAGAACTGGGAGCAGGAAACAGTTAAAAATTGTTTTAAACTTTCAGTTTGACCAGAAAACCTCATATAAAACTTGGGCCAAGAAAGTTTTGCTTGAATAGATTACAGCTGCTAAAGATATGCTAAGTTCTTTGCTCAGAGACAATAGGGAGGAAGGCTCGAGGGTACCGGGAATTTGCAAGATCATACCCATTGCAGGTTCAAGGATGTAGAAGGGAAAAGTACTGTGAGAAATCATTATTGGGGTGTCCTGCTTGCACAGGAGGACCTAGGAAATTCTTTCACTGTAATCAGTCATCCAAGCACTCAGAGGTCACTGGAGTCATGATCTCAGGAAATTCAGCTACTGCACACCCTGGGAGAAGACCTTGGCATCATTCACATGGTGATGGTTCTTTAGGAATGCAGAACACTCAAGTTAAGGGGTCATGGAGGCTTCCAATGAGATTTCAAAGGAAGGCTTGAGAGACTACATATAGTGTAGCAGGGCTGGAGTCTTTGTAGGCTGATCCTGAGAGAATGATGCATAAAACTGTGGCTATGAAACTGAAACTGATATAGACCCCAGAAATTAAAAGATGCCAGTAACATTGACTATTTGCTGGGAAGAGCTGCTAACTGCAGAGATAACCAGGCTTAAAGATATCCTTTAAGTGCTGTAACTGGCAAGGGAGAAAGGGCAGGACTGTCTCAGACCTTTGGAAAGAACATCTTGCAGTCACGTGTCCTGGATGTTCTACATGGAGTTATGGGTATAGTTAGGGTTCTCTTTGAGTTTCAGTCTGACTTTGGCTTCATACCTTCTTTCTGTGCCCCTATTCCTCCTCTTTGGAATGAGAATGTTTACTCTCTTCCACTGTATATTGGATATGTGTAACTTCCTTTTGATTTCCAAGTATGATTTTTTTTTTATTTAAAGTTAATTTTATTAAAAGTGACAGTAAGATCTGGATAAAATTTTTTTTATTGTATACAAATGGGATACATGTTGTTTCTCTATTTGTACATAGAGTCAAGGCATACCATTTGTGTAATCATACGTTTACATAGGGCAATGATGTTTATTTTTTTTTCCCGACATTCACTTTGATAAGCAGAAAGAAAAGCTATTTTCAATATCATTTAATTAATATAAATTGAAAAGTATATAATATACTTTATAAAATTTTAAATACAAAATATTCAAAAACTGAGTAAATTTCAACTACTTGGTAAATCTACTTTATGAACAATTTTATTCATTAGTAATTCTGTATGACAAATCATAATTCTACCATAAGAACTTTCCCCCTGTACCAGATACTAGAATTTTCTTTCAATTTTCTATCCAAAGATAGGTATTGTATGTCTTTTTTTTTTTTTTTTTTTTTAATTTTGTACCAGGGATTGAACTCAGGGGCATGCATCCACTGAGCCACATTCCCCAGCCCTCGTTTGTATGTTATTTAGAGACAGGGTGTCACTGAGTTGCTTAGCACCTCACTGTTGCGGAAGCTAACTTTGAACTTGCGATCCTCCTGTCTCAGTCTCTTAAGCCGCTGGAATTACAGGGGTGCGCCACAGCACCCAGTTGGTATTGAATATCTTTTAATCAGTATGTAGATATCTGTTGTTATCTCTGTAATCTAACTACATTTGAAAGCTGAGTGGTTAGTTCAAGGTGTTTGATCACCCCTTGATTTTGATACTGTGAGCAAATGATGAATTCAAATGATTTCTTCCAAGGCTGTCTCTGATTTCTGTTTTATAAATAGAAGCGAGCTATTTGGGTATCTAAAAATCAGTTGGTGTTAATCAAATCCTAGTCCTGAGACCCAAATCCATCTACTGATGTTCTTTTATTTTTCAATAATGACAGAGCTTTCGTCAAAACCCATGCAAGATGGTTGTGATTGGAACAAAGGGTGGAGAGCTCTAGTGTCCTGGGCACTTAATAAGTTGTAGATTTGTCCTTTATTTGAGCCTATCATTAGCAAACAAGCCTGAATTTCTTTAAGTTACAACTTTACACTTCATTAGCTGAGTTAAGTGTGTAACAAGTATTTGTTGAATACCTACCATATATTCAGTGCTTGATGACATGCCATAGGATTCAAAAGTATGCTCTAGTTCTTCCATCTTAAAGAAACCTATTAAAGACCCCGTGGGGGTATACAGGGTTAAACACACATCAACAATATTGTGTATTATTAAGCATTTAGACCAGTGGTTTTCAACCTTATTTTTTTTAATTTTTTTTATTTTTTTACATTTACATAGGGTAATGATGTTTATTTTATTTTTCCCCCTCCCCTCATCCCTCCCACCCCTCTTTTCCCTCTACACAGTCCTTCTTTCCTTCATTCTTGCCGCTGTCCTTAGCCTAACTCTAAACCTAACCCTAAACCTAATGCTAGCCCCTACCACCCCCCATTATATGTCCTCATCCGCTTATCAGCGAGATCATTCGACCTTTAGTTTTTTGAGATTGGCTTATCTCACTTAGCATGATATTCTCCAATTTCATCCATTTGCCTACAAATGCCATAATTTTATCATTCTTCATTGCGGAGTAATATTCCATTGTATAAATATGCCACAGTTTCTTTATCCATTCATCAACTGAAGGGCATCTAGGTTGGTTCCACAATCTGGCTATGGTGAATTGAGCAGCAATGAACATTGATGAGGCTGTATCTCTGTAGTATGCTGATTTTAAGTCCTTTGGGTATAGGCCAAGGAGTGGGATAGCTGGGTCAAATGGTGGTTCCATTCCAAGCTTTCTGAGGAATCTCCACACTGCTTTCCAGAGTGGCTGCACTAATTTGCAACCCCACCAGCAATGTATGAGTGTTCCTTTTTCACCACATCCTCGCCAACACCTATTGTTGCTTGTATTCTTGATAATCGCCATTCTAATTGGGGTGAGATGAAATCTTAGGGTAGTTTTGATTTGCATTTCCCTTATTACTAGGGATGTTGAACATTTTTTCATATATCTGTTGATTACTTGTACATCTTCTTCTGTGAAGTGTCTGTTCATTTCCTTAGCCCATTTGTTGATTGGATTATTTGTATTCTTCGTGTAGAGTTTTTTGAGTTCTTTATAGATTCTGGAAATTAGCGCTCTATCTGAAGTATGGTTGGCAAAGATATTCTCCCACTCTGTAGGCTCTCTCTTCACATTTCTGATAGTTTCCTTTGCTGAGAGAAAGCTTTTTAGTTTGAATCTATCCCAGTTGTTGATTCTTGCTTTTATTTCTTGTGCTATGGGTGTCCTGTTAAGGAAATCTGATCCTGAGCCAACAAGTTGAAGATTTGGACCTACTTTTTCTTCTATAAGATGCAGGGTCTCTGGTCTGATTCCGAGGTCCTTGATCCATTTTGAGTTGAGTTTTGTGTAGGGTGAGAGATAGGGGTTTAATTTCATTCTATTGCATATGGTTTTCCAGTTTTCCCAGCACCATTTGTTGAAGAGGCTATCTTTTCTCCATTGCATATTGTTGGAACCTTTGTCTAGTATGAGAAAATTGTATTTATTTGGGTTTGTGTCCATGTCCTCTATTCTGTACCATTGATCTACCTGTCTATTTTGGTATACCATGCCATTTTTGTTACTATTGCTTTGTAGTAGAGTTGAAGATCTGGTATTGCAATACCCCCTGCTTCGCTCTTGCTACTGAGCATTGCTTTAGCTATTCTAGGTTTTTTATTCTTCCAGATGAATTTCATAATTGCTTGCTCTATTTCTGCAAGGTACATCATTGGGATTTTAATTGGAATTGCATTGAATCTGTATAGCACTTTAGGTAGTATAGCCATTTTGATGATATTAATTCTGCCTATCCAGGAACATGGGAGATCTTTCCATCTTCTAAGGTTTTCTTGAATTTCTTTCTTTAGTGTTCTGTAGTTCTCATTGTAGAGGTCTTTCACCTCTTTTGTGAGATTGATTCCCAAGTATTTTATTTTTTTCGATGCTATTGTGAATGGGGTAGTTTTCCTAATTTCTCTTTCTGAAGATTCATCACTTATGTATAAAAGTGCATTGGATTTATGAGCATTGATCTTGTAACCTGCTACTTTACTGAATTCACTTATGAGATCTAAAAGTTTTCTGGTGGAATTTCCAGGTTCCTCTAAATATATAATCATGTCATCAGCGAACAGGGATAGTTTGTGTTCTTCTTTTCCTATTCGTATCCCTTTAATTTCTTTGGTTTGTCTGATTGCTCTGGCTAGAGTTTCAAGGACGATGTTGAATAGAAGCAGTGAAAGAGGGCATCCCTGCCTTGTTCCAGTTTTTAGGGGGAACGCTTTCAGTTTTTCACCATTTAGAATGATATTAGCCATGGGCTTAGCGTAGATTGCCTTTATAATGTTTAGGAATGTTCCCACTACCCCAATTTTTTCTAGTGTTTTGAGCATGAAGGGATGCTGTATTTTATCAAATGCTTTTTCTGCATCTATTGAAATAATCATGTGATTCTTAACTTTAAGTCTGTTGATATGGTGAATGACATTTATTGATTTCCGAATGTTGAACCAACCTTGCATCCCTGGGATAAAACCCACTTGATCGTGGTGCACTATCTTTTTAATATATATTTGTATGCGATTTGCTAAAATTTTGTTGAGAATTTTTGCGTCGATGTTCATTAAGGATATTGGTCTGAAATTTTCTTTCCTCAATGTGTCTCTGTCTGGTTTAGGTATGAGGGTGATATTGGCTTCATAGAACGAGTTTGGTAGGGTTCCCTCCTCTTCTATTTCATGGAATAGTTTGAGAAGTATTGGAATGAGCTCTTCTTTAAAGGTTTTGTAGAACTCGGCTGAGAACCCATCTGGTCCTGGACTTTTCTTTGTTGGTAGGCTTTTGATGACCTCTTCTATTTCATTGCTTGAAATTGGTTTATTTAAGTTGTGTATGTCCTCCTCGTTCAGTTTAGGTAGTTCATATGTCTCTAGAAATTTGTTGATGTCTTCGAGGTTTTCTGTTTTGTTGGAGTATAGATTTTCGAAATAGCTTATTATTTCTAATTTCAATCCATTATGATCTGATAGAGTACAAGGTAGTATCTCTATCTTCTTGTATTTGCTAACAGTAGCTTTGTGGCATAAAATATGGTCTATTTTAGAGAAGGATCCATGTGCTGCTGAGAAGAAAGTGTATTCGTTCTTTGTTGGATGGTATATTCTATATATGTCCGTTAAGTCTAAATTGCTGATTGTGTTGTTGAGATCTATAGTTTCTTTATTCAATTTTTGTTTGGACGATCTATCCAGTGGTGAGAGAGGTGTGTTAAAATCGCCTAGTATTATTGTGTTGTGGTCTATTTGAATTCTGTAATTGAGAAGGATTTGTTTGACGTACATGGATGAGCCAATGTTCGGGGCATAGATATTTATGATTGTTATGTCTTGCTGATTTATGCTTCCCTTAAGCAGCATGTAATGTCCTTCTTTATCCCTTCTGACTAGTTTTGGTTTGAAGTCCACATTATCTGAGATGAGGATGGATACTCCAGCTTTTTTGCTGTGTCCGTGTGCATGGTATGTTTTTCCCCATCCTTTCACCTTTGGTCTATGGGAGTCTCTTTCTATGAGGTGAGTCTCTTGCAGGCAGCATATTGTTGGATTTTTCTTTTTAATCCAATCTGCCAGTCTGTGTCTTTTGATTGATGAATTCAGGCCATTAACATTCAGGGTTATTATTGTGATATGATTTGTATTCCCAGTCAATTGACTCATATTTGTTTTTGACATGATTTGGTTTCTCCTTTATTTGGCTATTCCTTTAGGCTAGCGCCTCCTGTTGCTGATTTGCATCGTTGTTTTTCATCTCTTCCTCATGGAATATTTTGCTGAGAATGTTCTGTAATGCTGGCTTTCTTTTTGTAAATTCCTTTAGCTTTTGTTTATCATGGAAGGATCTTATTTCATCGTCAAATTTGAAGGTAAGTTTTGCTGGGTATAAGATTCTTGGTTGGCATCCATTTTCTTTCAGGGCTTGGTATATGTTGTTCCAGGCCCTTCTAGCTTTTAGGGTCTGGATTGAAAAATCTGCTGATATTCTTATTGGCTTCCCTCTGAATGTAATTCGATTCTTTTCTCTCGCGGCCTTTAAAATTCTGTCTTTATTTTGTATGTTAGGTATTTTCATAATAATGTGCCTTGGTGTGGGTCTGTTGTAATTTTGTATGTTTGGAGTTCTATAGGCCTCTTGTACTTTGTTTTCCATTTCATTCTTCAGATTTGGGAAATTTTCTGTTATTATTTCATTGAATAGATTGTTCATTCCTTTGGTTTGTTTCTCTAAGCCTTCCTCACTCCCAATAATTCTTAAATTTGGCCTTTTCATGATATCCCATAATTCTTGTAGATTCTGTTCATGATTTCTTACCATCTTTTCTGTTTGGCCAACTTTGCTTTCAAGATTAAATAATTTGTCTTCAATGTCTGAGGTTCTGTCTTCCAGGTGTTCTATCCTATTGGTTATGCTTTCTATGGAGTTTTTAACTTGGTTTATTGTTTCCTTCATTTCAAGTATTTCAGTTTGTTTTTTTTTCAGTATCTCTAACTCTTTATTGAAATGATCTCTTGCTTCCCGTATTTGGTCTTTTAACTGTTGATTGGTGCGATCATTTAATGCCTGCATTTGCTCTTTCATCTCCTCCTTCAATGCCTGCATTTGCTCTTTCATCTCCTCATTAGCTTCCCTGATTGTTTTAATTACGTACATTCTGAACTCCCTTTCTGACATTTCTTCTGCTGTGCTGTCATTGGGTTTTATTGATGTAGTATCTAGGTTTGTTTGGGACATTTTCTTCCCTTGTTTTCTCATATTGGTCAGTTGTCAGTGGGACCCTGAGATATTGCAGTTTTCCGCTACTGGCTTATAGTGTTCCGGTAGATTTCCAGTGTGTCACCTCCCAGCCTTCAGTAGCCTGATGTCTTGGAGGAATCTGATAAAGCAGCGAATCCGAAGAAAACTGCCCCTAGCCCCCTACTGGTTCCACGGTTTGGAACTGGCTCTGTGCAGAAATGCTCTCACTGTGGGCCTGCGCTGTGCAGCTGGCCGTGTGGGAGGAGCCCACTGCCGGAGTGTGGAAGGCTACCTTGGGAAGACTCTAGCTGCCCTGCCCGGCTCCAATAAGCCACCTCTATCTGGGCCTGCCACCCGGGCCGAGCTTTACCCAGTGGGCAGACTCACCCGTGGCTCTATTTCAGTCCGAGTCTCTCAATGCCTCCCCTTCTTAACTCCAGGGTTCTGGAGCGACTGGGGGTGCAGTCTCCCTCTAGGCCGCCATCTTGGATCGCCCGTGAAGAGAGCCTGCAGCCGGAGTGTGCAGAGCCGCCTGAAGAGGTCTCTGGCTGCCCTGCCCTAATCCCAGAGGCTGTTTGCGGATCGCGGCTCTCCGCTGGTTCGTTGCCGGAGTACACTGCACTGCAGGGGCTCCGGGACTCGGAGCTTGTTCTGGTCAGAAAGGCTCTCACTAGCGGGCCAGTTCCGTTCCGAGAACCTGGAGAAGCTGGCTGTGTGGGCGGGGCCCACCGCCGGAGTGCGCAGAGCTGCCTGTGGATGACTCTAGCTGCCCTGCCCGGCTCCGATAAGCCACCTCTATCTGGGCCTGCCACCCAGACCGAGCTTTACCCAGTGGCCAGACTCACCCGTGGC
The DNA here is from genome assembly GCF_902686445.1 of Sciurus carolinensis. Lineage (NCBI taxonomy): Eukaryota > Metazoa > Chordata > Mammalia > Rodentia > Sciuridae > Sciurus > Sciurus carolinensis. Next base: position 88,555,503 of record NC_062218.1, on the reverse strand, counting down.
TCTATTTCAGTCCGAGTCTCTCAATGCCTCCCCTTCTTAACTCCAGGGTTCTGGAGCGACTGGGGGTGCAGTCTCCCTCTAGGCCGCCATCTTGGATCGCCCAAGTATGATTTTTATTTTAAAAGATCCTACAGCCCAGAGTTTGCCTTGAGTCTCAGAAGAAACTTTGGATTTGGACTAGGAACAATCCTGGAACTTTTAAGACTGTGAGAGTCTTAGAGATGAACTAAATGCATTTTGCATTCTAAGATGGACATAAGCTTTTGAGGGTGAGGGACAGAATGTTATGGTTTAGATATAAGGTGTTCCCCAAAAGCTACTGTGTTAATGCAGGAATGTTCACAGGTGAAATGATTAGATTGTGAGAGCTGTAACCTAATCTGTCCAATTTAGTTTGAATGTTCTGGTAAGTGCAGGCAGGTAGGGTGTGATGGAGAAAGAGGGGTCATTGGAGATATACCCTGGAAGTGTTGTTCTTCCCCGGGAAGTTCCCCTCCATTCTGTTTCCTGACTCTGCCATGTGATGAACATCTTTTCTCCACCACACACTCCCCCCCATAATGTGCTGCCTCACCTTTGTCCCAGAACAATGTCATTGGTTGTCTATGACTAAGACCTCTGACAACCATGAACCCCAAAGAAACTTTCTCTCTTCTAAGTTGTTCTTGTCAAATATTTTGGTCTTGGTGATACAAAAGCTAACTGAAACAAGCACCAATAAGATTTATAGCAAGTTTCAGTGAGAAAATCATGCTACATATATCCTCAAGTAGTAAAATAAATGCAAGTCATCAATAGCAAATAATTTTATGCATTTGAAAAAAAATCCTCTGGCATGCTACAAAGCTTTGATAATAGTACAATTACTTACCCTAGTAGAAGTGACCCTGTATCCTGAATTGGCCTGTGATAAGATATTTCTGTCAAACTCATGTAGTCATAGTCATAATGTTTTGGGCAGTTTGGTCAGCAATCAATAGAAAATTAGAATAGGATAAAGCATAGGCAGCACCAGAAAGTACAAATTGCATAAGCAGGTAGCCTGGATCCCCATGTCTTCTCCTATTATTGTCCCATTAGCTATCTACTAGCATATATCTATGAATGAAGAAGAAGATAAGTCAAGTAACTTCACAAATCATAAAATGAAAAGATTCTGTAAAACGCAGACGATTCTTGTTTTTTTTGTGTGTGTGTGACATCTGAATTCTAAATCAAGTTCTATTTTCTATGTGCAATGACATAAAAAGTGAACAACATATTTAAGAATTGGCATATTATAGAAAGCAGTACAGCCTTAGGGTCTAGAATAGAGAAGGGTAATATACTATTTATGTCTGTATGTGGAGGAGTATATGTGTTTCCAAAGTAAGGGAATAGGTAGAATTTACTTTCTTATAGCTTGTAATTCTTGTAATTTGCCTTCTGCTTTGTAGACTTAATCATATTATGAATAAGAATACCATATGCTAGTCAAATTAAGTTGTAATACTTTTTAGTAGAGTTAAGTAAAAGTAGTGCTACCAAAATAAGTAACTGAGATGAAGGAAAAATGCTTGAACCTTTGAATGACCAAGAATAGATACATAAAAACCACAAACTTCCTTTTGTTATACATTGACTAGAGTGTGAAATTAAACTTGAAGAAAAACAATGTATTTTTCCTTTTCTGTTAGTTTATTCTATCTGCAGAGACTTCACTTGAATCAGGTGGAGTAAGGGGGAAATATGGCCAGTGTACTTGTGCTTCTCCTGCCTCGTATTTATGGATGTTGTAAAGCACAATTTCATTCTTTCACTGGAGACTGTATCTGTTTTAAGATCCTTTCTCATCAGCATAGGGAAATAAAAGGTATTCAACCACAGTAAGAAATTATATTTGAAAACCTATCTAAATACACCTGCCCCTATTCTGTTTATGCTAGCATCTCATTATTACATTGTGTTTAGGGTTTTGTTGTTGTAGGTTTTTACTTAAAGAGAAGGTAATGTCTCCTCCAGAAATACTGTTATCTTCTTATTATTAAATGGAAAGTTATAAATGTAAACACTCTCTATTCATTTTTCATTCACTTCCTCTCTCTCCATTTTCTTCCTTCTCGGCTAACCTTTAAAAATTATGTATATGAATCATATACCAGCATATTTTCGTAGATCACATATTTTTTTCTCCAATGATTTACTGTATTTCATGTCCCCTATTCTTTTGGATTTTGCCTTTGAAAAATCATAAACACTAAGATCAAAATATGTATCATTATCCAAAACTTCAAATGGCTGCTTTTGTCTAATGAACTTAATTATTTTTTAAAAAAGTGTAAGCAACATAGTTTTCTTTATCATGGCAATTGATTCTGTAGCATTCCTTTAGATTTTAAAATACCCCTGCACTGAATTGTCACCATTAGCTTTCTGACTTACACATTCATGTCATTAGCTTCATGACATCACACTACCTGATGGTTCCTACACTAATATTTCAGTAGAAATTATCACTAATATTATACTTTTTGGATTTTATCATTAATTTCACCATATGCTATTATTTTAGTCAGCTATTTCACTGCTATAACTAAAGGACTCAGCCATCACAACTGCAGGGAAGGAAAGTTTATTTGAGGGCTCACAGTTTCAGTCATAGAAAGTTGGCTCCATTCCTCGGGGCTCAAGGTGAGGAAGGCTATCATGGCAGAAAGTTATGGCAGAGGGAAAGAGCTCACTTGGTGATCCAAAAGCAGAGAAAGAGACTCTATTCTCCAGATACAGGTATCAAACCATTATGTAGATAAGCTCCATACATAACTAGGCAGTTTTATTGTTTCTTTTTTTAAATTGGATAGCATTATGCTTTTTATTCATATTAATATAACATTTTAAAGTTTGCAGTAAAACTAAATTATTTAAATATTTAATTTTTCCCAAAACAAATTAATATACAAATTGTTGGGTGATAATGAGAAAAATAACTAGCACATTTGTATTGTAATCTACTGATTTTATAATCACTCCAGTGTTTATCTTCCTGAAGATATTTCCAAATCCTATCAGAACTTGGCTTTTCCAGGTCTTGGTACAATACCTGCTGTGTGTGTGTGTGTGTGTGTTTAAAACATTTCAGTGAATGAATTGACAAAGGGCGGAGAAAATATCATCACATGCAACCAGAAGATATAAGTATACTTCTTAAAATTAGCTATCTACAGGGTTATGAAAAAATATAACACTACAAAAGTAATTTAAATGAAGATGAAAGATTTTATAAACCAGAAAAAAAGATTTGAAAGACAAAATATATTGAAAATATTTACATTTATGTATTGGGATAATATAAAATATATTGTCACTTATTCACCTAGTCAATAACATTTTAATCATGTATATCCTCAAATGATCTATGACTGATTTTAAGGATAGATATGTATGTAGGTTAAATTTTTTTCTCCTTGTGTACATATATCCAATTGTTCATATATGTATCTAGGTAATATAGGCATCAGTAGTTTTTACACAATTATACAAATGATATTCAACATTTAATATGTAATCAAATGTTCCACAATAGCATTGGGTCCTATGTAAACTGTTCAGGGTAGCTTTTGTTGCTGCTGCTGCTGCTGCTGATGATGATGATGGTGATGATATTCCCTTGTGTTGATTAAAAACAATTCCACTCCTAGTACATTTACCGTACTCATCAAGATACAAAAGCCTCAAAATAACTGCACAGGGTCACGTTGCACACTGTTCATCATGATTAGATCAACTGTGAACTCTGTGCCAGTCTTGGCATTTGAATCTACTTCTACAGTGGTTGCTATGGTAAGTAATTATGAATATTCTTCTTCATATTTAAATGAAAAGGAAGTTAAATAATGTGAAGGAGTACATGAAAATGGTCATAGACATGAAAGCTAACATTAAAGCTCTGGGGCATAAATGATTTGAATAGGCATTGATTCTTCAGGTTATCTTAACCCAAACTCTTTCCTACAGATTAAGAAAAGAATCAGCACATGTTCAGGGCCACTATTTACATAAAATATGGTGACAACAGAAGTGATCAAAGAAATCAGATACATAGCTACTCTTCAGAACCTCATAGAATATATCTCAATAGCAGAATATAGAGATGATAGAATAAAAGTACAGAGGATGAAGTCCCAGGACCACAACATAAGACTATATGATCCTCAAACTTTCTTCAGAAAGCAAGTATCACCTTTAATACTCTTTTCAAGGTGGGTTTGCAACCCTCATTTACCAACCGCTATCAATCCAGGACCATGATGAAGCTTTCAGATTGCCAGTGTTAAAACCTGTCTCAGTTGACTGCATGACACCAATTATTTAGACATGGGGCAAGGCCATCTTCCACAATTGAAATAGTTTTCTATTACTAGGGGCCAATAAAAATAAGTGTAAAGAAATGAATGACAGATCATTTAGCAGACAGTATAGGACATGTGAAAAAGGGATAACTTTTTAAATATGCAGGCTGAAAATGTTCATAATTATTTACTTTTAAATCAGGATTTCCTTAATACCCTCTTTATTATTATTATATTCCATTCAATAACAACAAGTCAAAACTTATGTATTCACATAATAGATATTTGTCTAATGTTTCAAGGTAATGAATTTAGTGCTTTTGGGAACTTGACCTACAATGTAATGGCACTGAAGTGTCAGAAAACAGAGGGTTGTTTGTCCTGTAGGAAACTGGACAGTGTATAGGTAGCCTAAAGTCCTTCAGATTCAACTTATTTTGAATCAATTAATGGGCAAATGAAGTACATTTAGAGTCAAGATTTCAAGCTTCAGTTTTGACAGGTCTGGTAAATCATGTGGCTAAATGTATGCTGGCCCCGTTTTCTGTTCTCTCCTCCCCTTTTGGATGGTTGGGCAATATCTAACCAGTTCTTCCAAAAGATTATAACCTTCTTGTGAAACCTCTCATTCCACATTTTTTTCATCACATCACTTAGCAGATGACATTACAGAACATTTGTGTTTCCTTTGCTTATGTTTAGTCTTTCCCACTAAAACATAAGTTTTGTGAGCATAAGGAATTTGCTTTGTTTCTGTTCTGTCAAAAAAAAAAAAAAATTAAAACAGTGCTTATGTTAGGTACTCACATATTAAATGAATAAATAGATTAACATTTTTTAAACATGCAGGGATATTAGATACATTATTAAAAATGCAAAGTACAAATTAGAGAACACACATGGTTTCAATTTTAAATGGTATTTTATCAAGTTTCTGAACATAACTCATCCTCCAGAGAAAAAATACCTAGAAGACAATGTTTGAAACATATTCCCTAACACTTGTTAAGGGGATGTCCTCACTGTTACCTAAAACTAGTACCTGAAGAATTGGCTAATTTTACTGTTAATGCTATAAGACACAATAGAGAACATTATCTGTGAATATGAAGAATTTATTCACAAGTAAACCTAAAGGACTTATAATCTCAGATGCATGCTATGGAAAGCCACAGGAATGTCCAAAGAGCACAACGTAAGGGAATTTTTTTTTTAGAAAAAAAGAAGAAATCCACATAAGATGCTTGGATATAGAGTTTCCTGCTCTTGGAGACAAGAGGCAGGAATTGACTTTAGATTGTTGGTCAAAGTGCCACTTCTGGGAGAGCACTTTGTCTGAATTGTTCCAGTTTTAAAAGAATGTTAAAGGTAAACTCTGTTATAGTTATGTTTAATGTGCATACGTCCAAAGTGTGGATGCATGGGATGCGTGTAGAATGGGAAGCAAGTTCTGGGAAGTATTGTTTAGAGAGTACTTGAGAGAGAGCTTTCTCAAACAGGCAAGTATGAGTACTTCCCCTTCATAACTCACCACCTCTAATTTTGTTTGGGTCAGAGAAAAAAAACTTTGTTTTTGTAGCAGCAATTTTCACAGCACTAACACAAAATAGAAAGGAAACCGAAGACACAGATCCTTTGGTAAACTACTTCACAACATAAATTGAGATTAATCATAGTGATAAAACAAGTACCTAAGATAATATAAATTTGTTTTTGAACAGAAATGATATTAAGTTATATTGCTTGAATCAGTAGCAATGAAAAGTGTGATCTTTCAAAAAGATGTCAAAGAAGGAATTTGAACAAAATAGATTGAAAGAGATATAAGGTAAATTCCAAATTTACTATGATTCTTAAATGACAAGAGTCACTAATTGCACATCAATTTCTACCTAGGTAGCAGTACCCTTTCCACTCACTAAATTTCATACTGATATTTCTTTGTCTCTTCTTCTGGCTCTTTTTTCTTTTTTTCATCCTTCTCTCTCTCTCCCTCCATCCCTCTCTTCCCCTCCTTTCTTCCTTCTCTCCTTCCTTCCTTCTTCTCTTCTTTCCATCTTTTCTCTCAAACTTCCAATTTCCTGAACACATCCTGCATGCTCTTCTTCTGTTACCCATGAATTCATTTCAGGTAGACATCCTAGTTTAGGGCATGTGCTTGAGTAGCAAGACAGTGAGCAGGTTAGCATGCACATTTAATTTAGGGCGATATATTTAAAAACCAATTGTCACAAAACTAATTTACATTCTTGAGATATTCTAGCTTCATAAGTAAAAAAAATATTGATCTGCTTCCTGGATATACGCATTTTTTTATTATTTTTTAATTTAGCTTTTAATTTTTTACAAACTGCACTTAGATTCATTGTACACAAATGGGGTACATCATTTTGTTTCTATGGTTGTACATGATGTAGATTCATACCATTCATGTAATCATACATATACATAGGATAATGATGTCTGACTCATTCCACCATTTTTCATACTCTACCTCTCATTTCCTTCTGCATAATCCAAATTCCATTCATTCTTCTCTCACCCTTACCCCCCCCAACCCCATTATATATCATCATCCACTTATCAGGGAAAACATTCAACCTTTGGTTTTTTGGGATTGACTTATTTCACTTAGCATGATATTCTCCAATTCCATCTATTTATTTGCAAATGCCATAACATTATTCTTCTTTATGGCTGAATAGTATTCCATTGTGTATATATACCAGAGTTTCTTTATCCATTCATCTGTTGAGGCGTATGTAGGTTGGTTCCACAATCTAGCTACTGTGTACTGAGCTGCTATAAACATTGATGTGGCTGTGTTACTGTAGTTTGCTGATTTTAGGTCCTTTGGGTATAAATCGAGGAGTGGGATAACTGAGTCAAAAGGTGGGTCCATTCCAAGTTTTCTGAGGATTCTCCATACTGCTTTCCAGAGTGGCTACACCAATTTGAAACTCCACCAGCAATGTAAAAGTTTGCCTTTTTCCCACATGCATGCCAACATCTATTATTGTTTGTGTTCTTGATAATAGCCATTCTAATTGGAGTAAGATAAAATCTTAGAGTTGTTTTAATTTGCATTTCTCTAATTACTAGAGATGTTGATCAATTTTTCATATATTTATTAATTGCCTGTGTGTCTTCTGTAAGTATCTGTCCCGTTCCTTGGCCCATTTATTGATTGGGATCCTTGTATTTTGTAAATTTTCATAAGTTCTTTATAAAATTTTGGAGATAAGTGCTCTACCTGAAGTGTGTGTGGAAAAGATTTTCTCCCACTCTGTAGACTCTCTCTTCACATTCTTGATTGTATCTTTTGCTGAGAAAAAGCTTTTTAGTTTGAGTCCATCCCATTTATTGATTTTTGCTTTGATTTCTTGTGCCCTGGGAGTCTTGCTGAGGAAATCTGATCCTAAGCCAACATGATAAAGATTTGGGCCTACTTTGTGTTCTATTAGGTGCAGGGTCTCTGGTCTAATTCCTATGTCTTTGATCCATTTTGAGTTGAGTTTTATGCAGGGCGAGAGATAGAGGTTTAATTTCATTTTACTGCATGTGGATTTCCAGTTTTGCCAGCACCATTTGTTGAACAGGCTATCTTTTCTCCATTTTATGTTTCTAGCTCCTTTGTCTAGTATGAGGTGACTGTATTTATGTGGTTTTGTCTCTGTGTCTTCTATTCCATACCATTGGTCTGCCTGTCTATTTTGATGCCAATACCATGCTGTTTTTGTTACTATTGCTCTGTAGTATAGTTTAATGTCTGGTGTTGTGATACCTCCTGTTTCACTTTTTCTATTCAGGATTGTTTTGGCTATTCAAACTCTCTTGTTCTTCCAGATGAAGTTCATGATTGCTTTCTCTATTTCTATGAGGAATGTCATTGGGATTTTAATTGGAATAGCATTGAATCTGTATAGTGCCTTTGGTAGAATGGCCATTTTGACAATGTTAATTCTGCCTATCCAAGAACATGGGAGATCTTACCATCTTAGAAGGTTTTCTTCAATTTCTTTCTTTAATGTTCTGTAGTTTTCATTATAGAGGTATTTCACCTCTTTTGTTAGATTAATTCCCAAGTATTTCATTTATTTTGTTTTTTTGAGGCTACTGTGAATGGAATGGTTTTCCTAATTTCTCTTTCAGAGGATTGATTACTTATGAATAGAAATGCATTAGATTTATGTGTATTGGTTTTATATCCTGCTACATTGCTGAATTAATTTATTAGTTCTAGAAGTTTTCTAGTGGAGTTTTTTGGATCTTCTAAATATAGGATCATGTCATCAGCAAATAGTGAGAGCTTTAGTTCTTCTTTTCCTATTTATATCCCTTTAATTTCTTTGGTCTGTCTAATTGCTCTGGCAAGTGTTTCAAGGACAATGTTGAATAGAAGTGGTGAAAGAGGACATCCCTGTCTTGTTCCAGTTTTTAGAGGGAATGCTTTCAGTTTTTCTCCATTAAGAATGATGTTGGCTGTGGGCTTAGCATAGATAGCCTTTACAATGTTGAGGTATGTTCTTACTATTCCTATTTTTTCTAGTGTTTTAAGCATGAATTGGTGCTATATTTTATCAAATGCTTTCTCAGTATCTATTGAAATAGTCATGTGATTCTTAACTTTAAGTCTATTGATGTGATGAATTACATTTTTTGATTTCCGGATGTTGAACCAACCTTGCATCCCTGGGATAAACCCCACTTAATCATGGTGCATTATCTTTTTAATATATTTTTGTATGTGATTTGCCAGTATTTTGTTAAGGATTTTTGCATCTATGTTCATCAGGGATATTGGTCTAAAGTTTTCTTTCCTTGATGTGTCTTTGTCTGGTTTTGGTATCAGAGTGTTACTAGCCTCATAGAATGAATTTGGAAGGGTTCCCTCCTTTTCTATTTCCTGGAATACTTTGAGGAGTATTGGGATCAGTTCTTCTTTAAAGGTCTTATAGAATTCGACTGAGAATCCATTTGGTCCTGGGCTTTTCTTGGTTGGTAGACTTTTGATGGCTTCTTCTATTTCAGTGCTTGAAATTCATCGGTTTAGATTGTATACATCTTCCAGATTCAGTTTGGGAGGATCATAAGTCTCTAAAAATTTATCAATGTCTTCAATATTTTCTATTTTGTTGGAGTATAGATTTTCAAAGTAGCTTTTCATTATGTTATATATTTCAATGGTGTCTGCTGTGATCTTTCCTTTTTCATCCCAAATTCTAGTAATTGGAGTTTTCTCTCTCCTTCTCTTCGTTAGTGTGGCTATGAGTTTATCAATTTTGTTTACTTTTTCAAAGAATCAACCTTTTGTTCTGTCATTTTTTTGAATTGTTTCTCTTGTTTCAATTTCATTAATTTCGGCTCTGATTTTAATTATTTCCTGTCTTCTACTATTTTTTGTGTTGATCTGTTCTTCTTTTTCCAGGGCTTTAAGATGTAATGTTAGGTCATCTAGTTGTTGACTTTTTATTTTTTTAATGTATGAGCTCAATACAATGAATTTTCCTTTTAGTACTACTTTCATAGTGTCCCAGAGATTTTGATATGTTGTGTCATTGTTCTCATTTACCTCTAAGAATATTTTTATTTCTTCCCTGATGTCTTCTGTTATCATTGCATCATTCAATAGCATATTATTTAGTCTCCAGATGTAGGAGTAGTTTTTGTTTGTTATTTTATTGTTCATTTCTAATTTCATTCCATTATGGTCTTATAGAATACAGGCTAGGATCTCTAGTTTTTGTATTTACTAATGGCTTTTTTGTGGCATAGCATATGATCTATTTTGGAGAAGGATCCATGAGCTGCTGAGAAGAAAGTATATTTTCTCGATGATGGATGAAATACTCTGTAAATATCCATTAAATCTATATCATTGATTGTATTATTTAGTTCTGTAGTTTCTTTGTTCGGTTTTGGTTTGGAGGATCTATCCAGTGGTGAGAGTAGTGTGTTAAAGTCCCCCACTATTAAAGTGCTTTGGTCTATTTGATTCTTAAAATTGAAAAGGGTTTGTTTGATATACATAGATACTCCATTGTTTGGGGCATAAATATTTAAAATTGTTATTTCTTGCTGTTTTATGCTTCACTTAAGCAGTATGAAATGTCCTTCTTTATCCCTTCTGACTAACTTGGATTTGAAGTCCACTTTACCTGATATGAGGATGAAGACCCCTGCTTTTATACTGGGTCCATGTGCATGGTACATAGTTTGCTAAGAGTTCTGGTCATACACAACATTTTTTCTATACATCCTATGATTTTTAAATAGAACAGGTATTTTGAAATAAACCAAACAAATGCTAATAATATAAAAATGATGGTAAATACCTTCACAAATTTGAAGATTGTATTTCTTCTGAATTGTTACAATTCAGAATTTTAAATGGACAAATACATGTAAATTAAGGTAAATTTTAAGGCAATATTAAAAAGAAGCCAGTGTCATCTAGAACTGCTTAAGAATGGAATGTAAACTCCCCTGCATGGAAAATTTTCTATCAATACAGATAGGGCAAAACAAACTCTTCTACACACTTACCCACAATCCTAAACAAGCCTTACTTAAAATGTGAACTTTCAAATCCTCTAAAGTCTTTTTAATATAAAGTCTTTTTAATATATTTTATTCTGTTTCAAAATGATGGATGAACTTTAAAAAAAAAAAAGGCAAGCAAATATCTACTCTAAAATGTTAAATAACACTGGTTAAAAAAATGCACAAAATTTAACATCTCATTTTTTAAAATCACATAAATGAGGTTTTTGTAGCACTTATTCATATCTAAATATTCTCTAACTGGACAAAATGGAATTCTTTATATAAGTACATGCACAGTAGAAAACACTTCAGACACATGATTTTTGTGCTATCACATTTCTTGAAGTAGCAAAACCGTCTTCTTTACTTTTCAGACAAAAAAATAAAAAATAAAAATGAGATGATGGCCTTAAATGTCATGATTTATAATCAAACCTCACCTTCAAGCCTTAAAACGAAGTGAGCAGAAAGACAAGTATGACGTGATTGCATTCATATGTAGTGTCTAAAAACGTTGAAATAAGAGGTAGAGAGCAAAGTGGCACTTCCCAGGGGCTAGTGTAGTTGGGTCAGGAAAGATGAGAGAGTGGTGGGGAAAAGATACACAATTTCAGGAAGATTAAAGGAACTAGTTTAAAAAATGAATTGTACCAAATAGTGACTATAGTTAATAATATATTAATTATGTCCTTGTAAAATGCTGAGAGTGGATCTAAACTATTTTTACCACAAAAGTAAATCTGTGAGGTAATTCTTATGTTAAGTAGCTAGATTTACTCATTCCACAATGTATAAATATTTCAAAACATCATATTGTGCAATTAAAATATATACAATTCAGTCTGTCAATTTTAAAAAAGAATGTGGGTTTAGCATCCGTGCCAATGAGTAAATCGCCTCCTGCTCTGGACTGTAAACAATTTCAGTGTTTTGATATTAACTTGGCCTCAGTGTAAAATGCAGGACTTGAAATCATCAAAATGCTTAGTTGTTATATAATGCTCTATAAATAGATTCAGTAGAATGTTTACAAAACAAAAGCAAAAAACAATTAAATCTTTATGGATGCACATTAGCAGATGTTATTACTTGCAATAGAATTTTGCTATTCTAACAATGCAGCCATAAATAAATAGGAATTCAAATTGAAAAATGAAGTACTGTATTTTCTTAGACAAACTAGAATATCTTTAGATATGTTATTCCTATCCTCAGGAAAAATTACCAAAGAAATTGATTTAATGTTTCATCTCTGATAGTGATGAATAAATTCCATTAAAAAAATGAAAAACAAGAAAAATGTATAGTTGATATTAGTGATAATTTGAAGGTCATAATAATCTCTGAAGGTCAATTTGTTGAACCACAGTTCAGTGCTTTTGCTGTATGCTGGGATGAACTGGATGTTTTGCTGCAGCCTATTTCAATCAGGAGTTAACTCGTGAATAATCAAGAAATACTTCACAAGTACTTCTAAGTTCCACTTTCCTAATCCAAAGGTGTGATAGGGTGCAGTCAACCATGGTGATTCAACTTGGAGCGGTTATTATCAGATAGAAAACATGATGGTTGGCTGAAAGGTGCTGGAACCTTAAAGGCATCAAATGTTCTACCAAATACAATATGCACTTTTCCATTTATGTGTTTTCTCAGAACGCATAATTTATACTCCATAGTTGAGCCTCTGGTGTCAAAGTCACGTGAATCCACTCAGAAAATAAAAGAGTAAATATTTCCCATATTTTGTATCATTCCTATATAATCACATAATCAGCCATGCATTATATTTTTGGCTTTTTTTCCTACCTTATGGAAACTGTCTACAGACTTTCCTGACAGAATAAAGCTGTATTAAGCTGACTGCCTGGCATTTCCGCCTCAGGGATCCAGGGCCATTTATGAACAATGAAACTAATACAATTTGGCAGAGAAATGGGATCACAAAATTAAAGATTTGTTAAAAAAAAAAAAAAGATTAGGAGTTAACACAATGTTGCTGTTGAGGTCCTGTATTTACATATTAAAGAGGTTCTGTTCTTTTGTCTTTCCTTGGCGACAGTGAGCATTTTATGATCACTTACAGTGTTATAAAAGGACTCAGTGGGCTCAGAGATCCACTCAAGCCTTTCTAGTTTATTCTTGGAGTTCAGATGGCATTTCTGCTATGAAACAGCTACCCTGAATAAACTGGAAGGATATTCTGGGTATTAACATGTAAATGAGAGAATGGAGCATAACTGTCTGATATGGTAATTCTTCCCAGACTACTTTTCTATGCATGCTATCTGTGAGGGACTAAAACATTCACTACTGAGTTTGATTGTCAACAATATGAGATTATAATATTTTACGCTAATGTATAGAACTAAACTTTAAAAGTTTCCAGTTTATTTTTGTCTGTGTTCTGTGGGAGGACTGTTAAAATAGTCTGATGGTCATTGCACATTAAATGATGCAAAGATCAAGATAGGTTATGCCTGAAGCAAGAGGAAAGTAGACCTTTGTTACAAAATGGGCTGCAAATTTCCTTTAAGAGGCTAGTATTGTATATGCAGGGAAAGAGCTGATAGTTGACCATCAACAAAGACTTCCTGATCTCTTGCATTTCAAAACAGAACAAAGCTCACAGGGAGAACTATTCCTTCCATTCATGGTGTAGTCAGCATCTTTCAGAGTGCCTGGGACTTTATTCCTGAAGAATTTTAAAGGTATATTATGATCATTTGAGAAAATGAAAAAAAAAATACATAAAATGTGGTCCACTTATAAAACATTTGTTTTGCCAGATAATTAATTTATGGATTATAAAGGCATTGTTACTGAAAGGTCGGTACTTGTCCTTGATGCTAATCTCATAATGAGGACTTGGTTTTGAGAAAAAGGAAAAAGTTTTATTGCTTTGCTAGCAACAGAGAAACACAAGGGACTCCTGTCCCAGATGCTGTAATTCTGCCCATTAGGGGTAACAGAGGCTTTATAAAGAGGTGATTCTGAGGGTATATTCCAGGTTTTCTGGTGCCATCTCTGAAATCTGAATCACTTTACTTCATTTCTACCGTGGGTGTGTGCTCAAGGATAGATGTCTAGGATAGGGAAGAAAGGTAATCCTGCCCACCCCCCCAAGATTGGTGGGTTGTGGGGGGCGGGATATTAAGGAGGAGAAAGGAGAAAGAAAAACAAATAATCACCTTTAAAAATAAATCCCAGCAGCAGAGCAAAAAGGGGTATCTTCAGAGCATGAAATGAACCACTGTTACATTACGGTCTATATTTTCTCCAATGAAATCAATTCTTTGTCTTTCCAATTATGATTTTTGACAGTGATAATATGTAATCCCCATTTACCCCAACTAATTTGGTTTCCAATTTAAAGCGCACAGAGAAAAATATACATTTTTTTTATTTTGAAATAATGATTCTCATTCATTTCTAAGTTAGGTTTGCCCTGAGGGTTCCAACATCACTAATTTGTCAGAATTACACAAAGCATTAAAAAGGGGGAAAAAATAGGAAAATAATTATAAAGAGGTGAAGGTAAAAGGCGAGAAAAAGAGATAGAATTAGGTTAAAGAAAGAAAATGTTAAACACTGGAAAAAAGTCATCTCTTGTATTAACGAGATAGGAAAGGATAGGCAGTGGACAGTAGGGAAAGGACAGTAAAGATTGACGAGAAGGTAAGCAGGAGAATTACAAAACAGTTCCTGTTTCTCAAAGGACTGAGTTTCCATCTCTGGGAGAGCAACTGCATAATCGTGCCTATGTCCCTGTTTGGAACAATTGAAATATCAAGAACCAATCAGGAGGCGTTTATGGACTTCTCCTTATGTGATTTTAGAAGAAGGAATGCTGGAAGACTTAAATATCACTCTTGCTCCTCCAGTCGCATTGGACCCGGAGTTTTGAATCTTTTATTATTCATTTAAATAAAATCCCTGCATGCTTGCTTACCTCTGCAGCGTTTGTGCTATTCATTCTTGAACTCTGTGAACCAGGAACCCCATCCCAGCTCCTGCTGGTAACATTAATATGTCTATTGTGTTAATTATTCTCAAAGTAACACTTGTGTTGAATTCTTCTGGCCATATCTGAATGCATTCTTTATGGTGATCCTAACCTACACAAATTTCCCTCCCTCAACTCCCTACACCATGTATAAGCAGAAGACAGGTCTCCATCTCCACTGGGTCCCCCTCCACAGGTTTGTCCTGAATAAACCTGTATTACTGTTGAGCTGCCTCTAGTTTCTATTTCCTTCACTCAACTCTTTCCTTACAAGAGAATATTTATAAGATCCTACTTTACTATCAGTAGACCATTTATTTTAATTAGGATGGAAATGCATTCTCACAATTTATTAGACTGTGTTACTGAAAGCTTGGTTCTTGTCCCCAATGCCAATCTAGTAACAAGGACACAGTTTTGAGAAAAAGAAAGAAAAAAATGTATTGCTTTGCTAGCAAAGGAGAAATGGGGGACTCCTGTCCCAGAGGTTGTGATTCTGCCCATCAGTGCAGGAACAGAGGACTTTTAAATAGGGGACTCAAAGGCTACATTCCACATGAGTTGTAATTCACTTGTTAATATGTGAAAGGGTCATTTCTGATATCTTCTGGTACCATCCCCAATGTCTGGATTACTTTGTTCCTAAAATGGGTTTGTATTCAGGGACAAATAGATCTGCCTAAAATGGAAAGAAAGGTAATCCTGTTTCTCCTGAGATTAGGGAGAGGGGGATATTAGGGAGGATTGGGGAGAAAGGAAGAGAAAGAAATGTCCGTTTTTTTTTTTTTTTTAATTATTTTTCATTTTTATAGACTGCATTTTGATTCATTGTACACAAATGAGGTACATCTTTTCATTTTTATGGTGTGCACGATGTAGTTTCATACCATTCATGTAATTATACATGTACACAGGGTAATGATATCTGTCTCATTCCACTGTTATTCATACTCCCACCTCATTTCCCTCTACATAACCTAAAGTTCCTCCATTCTTCTCTCACTCCCCACCCCCCACACCCATTATGTATTATCATTCACTTATCAAGGAAAATATTCAGTCTTTGTTTTTTTGGGATTGACTTATTTCACTTAGCATGATATTCTCCAATTCCATACATTTATCTGCAAATAATAATAGATGTTGGCATGGATGTGGTGAAAAAGGCACACTTTCACATTGCTGGTAGAGCTGCAAATTGGTGCAGCCACTCTGGAAAGCAGTGTAGAGAATCCTGAGAAAAACTTGTAATGGACCCACCCTTTAACCCAGTTATCCCACTCCTCAGTTTATACCCAAAGGACTTAAAATTAGCAAACTATAGTAATGCAGCCACATCAATGTTTATAGAAGCTCAATTCACAATAGATAGATTATGGAACCAACCTAGAAACATGTTCATTTTAAAAATAAGTTGCAGTGGCAGAGCAGTAAGGGTTATATTCAAAGCATAAAGTGGACCACCACAACTTTGTGTTACAACTTTAGATCCAACCAAATAATCAACTATTTTACTAAAATGAAAGTATATAAGAATAAATCTTATTTATTTTATGGCAACACTCAAAGTTCCTGCAGATATACAAACAAATGTTAGAGCATTATACTTAGTAACCTTTGAGTAACTTTTTCTAGAAATACACTATGTGAGCAGTTCAGAAACTTTGCTACACAGAGGAATAAACAGTACTTAGCTCCCACCAGTGATATAGGGTGTGGTATGTGCAGTGGGACTTTTAAAACTACCTATGCAACTTTTAAAATGGTGGAATGAGACAGACATCATTACCCTATGTACATGTATGTTTACATGAATAGTATGAATCTACATTGTGTACAACCATAGAAATGAAATGATGTACCTCATTTGTGTACAATGAATCAAAATGCAGTCTGTAAAAAATTAAAAGCTAAATAAAAATAATAATAATTAAAAAAAACTACTTTTTGCTAACTTTCCTAAGAATCTATTCATTGTACATATATAGTTAATCAAACTAATCAAACTTTCCAATAATCAAGAATCCTTATATTAACACTGATTTTTTTTTTCTTTTGCTTCAGCATTTCTGCTGTTCAATCTTAAACGTTTACATTTGCTTCCAGTGCTTCCCACTACTATGAGGTAAGTAAGCCCCAGGGTGATACAGGAAAATCAGTGGAGATCAGTGTTACAGAAGCAGGTACCGTAGTTGTTTCTTCTCAGGCAGAATTTCTCTTGAGGGAGAAAAGTTGGTCTGCAAGATCAATATAAATGAACAAATGAAACAAACCAATCAAAGTTATCATATCTAATTGCTTTAGAGCTCTTCATCAAAGTCATTGCATTTTACATTAATGCGCACACACACACACACACAAAAACTATTGCTTAGTATATTAGTAAAGTTCTCCCAACCACATAGCTATCTTGAATTAAGTCAGCTTTTGTATAACAAAGGATATGAATCAAATTATTAATGGGATTGTGCAATCACAAAATATCAGGTTATTAGCAAGATTATGGGTTAATTTATTTATATATTTGTTCAAATGTATTATATACATCTATATACACATATATTCATTTCCGAATATAGATATGGAGATGTATTGATCTCCTGGAACCAATGTGGGAAAACAGAAAATAAAGCAAATTTGGCTAGGTATTTGGAAGGAGGAAACTAAAGTCTTAGGTTATCATGTAAATTTAATATTTTGTAATTTATAAAGTTTTATTTTACATTGTATCAGTACTTGAAATGTACCAATTGCCTTAAAACTTTTCCCAATGCTGCTATAAATTCCCTCAAATACATTTCAATTCATCTTCAAAAGGTATTTTATCCTCTAACTTTTAAAAAGAACATGAAATAGATTCTATTCCAGTCTGGCCTTCCTAAGTTTAGCCTTCCTCTTCTATTAAATGATTAAAAATAATTTGAAATAACAAAAAGGCATCAAGTAATTCATCTTTTGAACATGTCAAGTTTCTTTAAAGCTAAATTGCTTTTAGTAATAGTCAGTTTCAATTACAAATTAACTTTGATTTGTTGCTGTTCTTGTCTGTGGCATTTGACTAGAATGCGTAACTGTGGTCTATAAATTCTAGTCTCAAACCTACATCTGGCAATTCATTAGGAATCATCTTTGAAAACCATGAGAAAAAATAAAAAGAAACAAGAGCAATTCTTCCATATAAAGTTCCCTTAATTAGAAAAGCCAAGTTCAAAAACAAATTACCTTTTTCATATTCTAATTTTAACTGAAAAGTGATTAAAATTAAAATGTATTCAAATTTTTGTGCTTTTTGTGGCTAATGTAGGGCTCCTTTAAAAATTGTAAGAAAATTAAAGTTGTTTTCATGACTAACAAGTGTTTAGAAACTTACACTTTAAATCCTTTTGCTATATAAACTCTCTCCATTTGACCTCTTCATGTTCCTATAGAAATAGGATAAATGGAGCTTTGCAACAGTAGTTGGATGCTTGTTGACATCTTAACCTTGCAATGGAAACAACTTTCCTTTCCAAAAGAAAACTTGCTCTGTGGAGCTCACAGTATTTCTATTTCTCCTTACTTGTTATGTCATTATCCTCACAGTTTGCATGCAATTATTTAAGTCTGTAGTAGATCAGGCACTTCTGTATATTGTTGACACAGGAAAACTTAAATCAGGTCACCATCAGTGATTCCTACATGCCCACATCTAATGTTTAACAAAACCACTTTTCTTGTCAGCTGGGCTTCAGAGATTCTTAGGAAATTCAAATTGAACAGTAACATTCACTCTCCTACAGTAAATTGTTCTCACATTTAGTTCTGAGATTTGCCTGTACATGTAAGTACCTTCTTTCTGAAACTTACATTCTAGTGCTTCAATCTCAGATGCCTCTGTAGCATCTTATCTTCACCTTTTCACTGCCCTATTGCAAGTTTTAGGTCATTGGAAATCATTGAATAACTGCTTTCTCCAATCCTCATTTCTATTGTATTATCCTTTTTAGGTATCTTTATATAGGTCTTAAATATCAGATTTTTTTTGCCTAAACAGTGAGAAATATGTATATATCCCTTTAACTACATCAGTTCTATTCTCCTTCAAATTCAGGGTGGTTAAAAACTACCTTCCCAGCTCCTACATTTAGGACACTGAGCTGTGATAAATCATCTAACAGATATACTGTTGCCACTATAGATTTCATGATCTCCAGGTTTACTCAAGTGAGTTTTCTGCACTATGTGTCCATCCTTTGAAGAGTTGTGTCATCTCTCTCATTCTTGAGAAAAGTCATTGGATTAGAGTAACTGAAGAATTACCATACATTCTTTTTTCTGTAATTCCAAGGTATAGACGTGTCTTACCCTAGAATGCATAGATCCACAAGTCTTCCGAAATTAATGTCTCTCATCAAGCCTTCAGCTCCTCTTCAGACACCATCAATGTAAACATATGAAAATGTCACTCCTGACAATATTTGAATATAACTTTTTTCTTGCTGTATCCTAAGTATTTTGATATTATTCAATTTAATTCTCACAGAATTTCTCACAAAATGGGTACTGTTACTAACATTTCACACTTAAAGGCAGATGTCAACTCAACTAAGTAATCATTCCAAGTTCATATGAACAAATCGGGGCATAATAAAATGCATTTAACATCACACATGTGTTTGACAACAGAAGATTTGAATTGTAAGAGTTAAAATTTCTCTACCTCCTAAACTCGCACTTATAAAAGTTTTTTAACTTGAAAACTTCAAGACTGAGATTTATTTATATCCATGATATAGTTGAAATATTACTTTCACATATGGTCTTTACTCAGTATTAATGTATGCATTATGAAGTAGGATTTCCCTCTTTGAAATATTGATAATCAACTGACTCTACCATTTGTTGAGGAGCTCATGATTTCTCACTGACATGCAATACTAAGTCTCATGGTCTTATTAATTAACTCTCATAAAATACATAAATGTGTAGGTTCTCCAGTCTTTCCACCTATTAATTTATATATTCTTAAACTGATAACCTACCATTATAATTATTAGGAATTTATAATATTTATTCAAATGTGAAAGAATACTTTCCTAATATGACCATCCTTCTTCAAAATTTCACAGCAATTACACATTAAAAAGTAATTATTGCATTGAAACTTGTTCAGGTCATGTGGGACATCTTCCAGCACTAGAGATGGGGAAGAATATTATTTTACTCTAAATTTAGAAACTATAAAAATCTCATGGATTTCAAGATTCAAATTAAACTTTAATCATCAAAGATTCAAGTTTAATTTATTCTTATTAAATCACAGAATTTTAGATATGGAAGGACTTTTAAAGATCATCTGGTAGAAGTCATTTCTTTTATCTGAGAAAACTGAAACTCAGAGAGGTAAAGTAATTTGCAGAACACCACGTATTAAGTGGAAGAGCATGTACTAACATTAAATCTATTAAAGAAGTAAAATAGAAAAGATTCTACTTCTAATTCTCATGTTATTGAACCTAGCATTTATTCTTTCTGATTCTAGAATTCATTAACTAAAGGGTTAATGATAATTCAATGTATAATCACAAGACGACATTGGTTAGCTAATGAAAATAATTCAGAGACACAATTAAAATATCTTACTATGCACTTAAGTATTTGTATTTGACTACTTTACTGTGAATTAAATCTGAGAAGGGAAAATAACAATTCTATTTCCAGCAAAGGAAGACAAGCTTTTTCTAGAGCAATATTCTCAATCAACACAAGATTTAAACAGGCAGACACCATACATAAAAATGTGAGACAGCTAAAAAAGAGTGAACTCGTAGATCTCTTGTTTTAGAAAGAAGGAAAGGGGGTCAGGGAGTTGAACCAAAATCTTCAACCATACTTCTCAGCACCTACTGAGTCCAAAGGAGCACTCAGTTGAGAGGCTCAAAAGCAAAGCAGGTGCAGTGGTGCACGCCTATAATCCCAGTGACTCAGAAAGCTGAGGCAGGAGGATCACAGGTTTGAAGCCAGCTTCAGTGAATTAGTGAGACTATAGGTAACCTAATGGATCCTGTCTTAAAATAAAAAGGGCTGGAATGTGGCTCAGTGGTTTAACACCCCTGGGTTCAATCCCAGGTACCAAAAAAAAAAAGCAAAGCAGCAATGGCTGCTCAAAAGCTTCAGTCAAGTGTAGACTTCCTGCTGGCTTCTCAGTGGACTAGAAGACATACTTTTGTATATGTGACTTCATGTAAAAGAGGAACACTGACACTGTTCAGGATTCCACATGTAATCCTGACATGCTTTATTTTATAAGAAAGAATGAAATAAAGTTGTACAACTCTTTTCAAAGACAGCCCAGCTTCAAACCACCTGAGTACCTGATCTTTTTCTATTCTACCTGTCTTTACAGAGCAGATGTAGAGACTTGATGGAGGAAGGTAACACTTATCTAGAGTTTAACATCATCTATTCAGACTTTCATGTAGACTGTTAAAACACAAATATAAAACAAGATTTCAAAAAGAAGAATGACTGATAGTACAGATAATAGAGATAATGAAAACAGACTTACGGAAATTCCAGTGAAGTTAATAGATATGAATATGATTAATGCTTCAAGAAATTAAGGAATAAAATTAAGGAAGAATTTCTGTTAGTATGAGAAAACCATAAAAATTCTAAAAAGAAATAATATTAACTAAAGGTAAGTGATCACTATATCATTTAAAACAGTTAATTCTTAAAATGTGTAGTGTACTGGAAAAATTGAATAAAGTATTCAGAGTGACACATCAAGAGGAAAAAAAAGGAAGAAATAACTCAAAATTACCAATGTTTTAGTCATCCTTTCCACTGCTGTGACTAAATTATCTGACAAGAACAAATGTAAAGAAGAAAAAATTCATTTGGGGGCTCACAGTTTCAGAGGTCTTAGTCCATAGAAAGCTGGCTCCATTCCTCAGGGCTCGAGGTGAGGCAGAACATCATGCGGAAGAGTGTGGCAGAGGGAAGCCCCTCACATGATGATCAGAAAGCAGAGAGAGAGATGTTTCACTCTCTAGATACAAAATATATTCCCCATAGCTATGCCACTGTGCTATGCTCTAGACATTGCCCTCTGGCCTCCAGTTACCATGCAGTTAATCCCATCAGAGATTAATTCACTGATGATTAGGTTAAGGCTATGACCCAGTGATTTCTTCTCCAAACCTTACATTGTCTCACATGTGAGCTTTTGGGGGACACCTCACACCCAAGTCATAACAATCAGGAAGATATAAAAGATTCAATGACAATATAAAACATCTTCAGTATGAGTCCTAGAAACAAAGATGAAGCCAGATTTGCTATTGGAGGACATGGAAGCATATAATTTTCCAAAACTGATAATAAGATTACTAAAAACAACAAATTTAAGAAACATTACAGTTCTAAGCAGGAAGAATTCAAAGGAAACATGTTAACCGTTGATGGTTTTCCTGCCTAAAATTCAAGTTATAGAAAAAATTTAAAAACAAAATAAGTAAAAGGCACATTACTTCAAATATAAAATAATAAGTTGACTATTCAACAAAATTAGTAGAAATCAGAAAACAAATGAAAATTTAAAGGATGAAACAAAGAAATATCTGTAATCAAAAATTATGTAAGCAGTGAGAATTTCCTTGAATAATGAGGACATGAAAAAATTTAAGAAAATCTAGAAAGGATAATACTTGTCAGTAAACCCACATTGGAAAGCAGTATGAAATTCATCAAAAAACTAGGAATGGAATTATGATATGACCCAGCTGTCCCTCACCTTGGTATTTATCCAAAAGATCTAAAATCAGTATACAGCCAAATCCATGTTTCTAGTAGCACATTTCACAATAACCAAGATATGGAACCAGCCCAGATACCCATCAACATACGAATAGATAAAGATGATGTTGTATATATACACAAGGGAGCCTTACTTGGTCATAAAGAAGAATGAAATTATGTCATTTGCTGGTACATGGATGGAACAGAAGAATATCATGCTAAGTGAAATAAGCCAGACTCAGAAAGTCAAGGGTTGAATGTTTTCTCTCATATATAGAAACTCAAACAAAATAAGGGAAAAAAGCAGAGGAGAATGGGAGAGGGAGATCCTAGGAAAATAGAAGAGAGGTCAGTATAGTAGAGGAAGGGTACTGAGGGGTGGAAGGAGGGATGGGAAAAGGGAAGCATGGTGGAATGAATCTGACCTAATTATCCTATGTACATATATGAATATACCACAATAAATTTCAGTTTTATATATATTTATAACGCACTAATTAAAAAATAACTATAAATAAATAGAAGAAAAACTGATAAAGTAGAGGAAAAATGAGAAAGGAGGAGCAGAAGATGAAGATAAGTACTTGGGACTGAATTGGAGCAAATTAAATTTCATGCTTGTAAAATTATGTCAAAATGAACCCTGATATTACATATGACTATAATGCACTAATAAAAAAAAAGACTCACATTTAATGTAGGAGGAAAAGGTCTCAGATGGAAGGATGAAGATATAAGAAGGAAAGAATAGATAGCTGATTACTTCTAAATAAGAGTTGACTATATAAAACAAAAAAAAATCTTGTGGAGTTGATCAAGTCACAACAAAAATAGAACAAAGTACAAAGTGGGGATAAAATAGTATTAATGTATTTTATATTCTATTTGTTTTTATAAGAGGTAAAATCTACCAAGAATATACAAGTCTCAATGTGTTCACATCTAATATCATAATATGAATACCTATAATTTCTAAGTAATATACAAATGAGAAACAGGAAGGAACACTATTATAATGTGAGGTTTTAACATACTTCTTTCAGTAACTTAAATAAAAATCCTTCAAAAAATTAATATTTATTTAACATGATTTTCCATAAAGAAATATTGACTTCTCTCAAATATTAAAAGGAGAGGAATTTTATGTAGAAAATATATGTCTAATATGTTCTATCTCTAGGTAATTTTTGAAAATTAAGTTTGTAGAGATAGAAATTACTCTGGCTATCCAAACAGTATTTAGTAGTGTGAATTCTCTGAGGAACCCCCACACTATGCTTGGCCCTCAAACATAAAGGGCAGCTACAAGAGGTTTTGCCAATTTCTGAGCAGTACCAGCAAGCTCAGCTCCTTGAAAATACACCCTTTCCAAAACTCAGTTGAATCATTTTCTTTACCTGACTTTCAATGATCCCCCACAAGTAGGTGAGAGATTTCTCACAGAACTAACAGTGCTCTGCCAATTATCTTCAAATAAATATTAATTTCTTCTGCAGCATCTAGATTTCTCTTCCCTGAAAGCTGCAGTTAGGTGATAGGCTTAATTTCGCAATTCTGCTTTGATATGTTCCCTTTACAATTCTAGCACTGTTGAATTTAATAATCTGTTTGTAAATTATTGTATTTATACTCCTTAAGTTCTCCTAGGCTTAATAATACCATAAGAAACATTTTATAGAATTAGGAAACGGTTTCACTTATTAACATTTTATCCGCACAACTGCATATATGTAAAGGGGATAAAAATTTGACACTTATGAGCTCATTAACTTTATTCCTGACTTAATTCCAAGTCATTTCAAGATTTTTAGGACAGAAACCATTGTTGCATGACTCAGATCATATTATACTATAAATAATATTGATTAGGATAGTTATTTAATGTGTTCCAAGGTAGACATGAAATACAAGAATTAAAATACCACATTTGTTATACTGAAATATGGTATGTAGGAAAAAAGAATAACCAAAGGAAGATGAATGTTCTGCCTTAAGCATAAGAAAAAAAAAGTGGAAGTACTGTGTGATAGAGATGGTAGAATGAAGTCAAAGCTTGCCCTCCTATAAGTAACAACTGTGAATATTGTACCAACTACTGAGCATGCAAGAAGAAACCTCCCAGACACTCTCCAAGGTCCTAGAATATGAAGGGAAAATGGGTACATTTTGAAGAGTTGAAACTTGAAAGAAGAGAAAAGCGTGGGCTGAGCTTCAGTTGCAACACTGTGCAGGGTGTTTGAAACTTCAGTGGAAGTCAGGTTATATTCACAGACCAAAGGAAAAATACTGAGCAAAATTACACCTGCAGGAAAGTGAAGTGGGCATTATTGAAAAGAGGCAGAGAGAGATAAGAGAAACCTCAAACTCTTTGCATGAATTTTGTTTAAATCTGCTGACCCCTGAATCATATGTGCACACGCAGTATGCTGAAACAGTGACTCAGCAAAAACAAACTCAACTGAGATTTGAGTTGCTTCCAACTATAGATGCTGCAATGATAAGAAAATGACTTTATCCTTTTTTTAAAGTTATAGATGGACACAAGACTATTATATATATATATATTTATGTGGTGCTCAGGACCGTGCCTCACATGTGCTAGGCAAGCACACTACCACTGAGCCAAAACCACAACCTGACTTGATGACTCCAAAGCAGCATTGTACTTACATTGAGAGTGGTGAAGAAAAATATATTCATGAAGGAATGAAAGTAAAAGATCAGTGGGTTATAGGACATATATATCTCCTTTGTATGACAAGACTTAAGAATACACTAAGGCAAGGATTTTCTGGTTGGAATGAGAAATATCTTGTGTTTCTTATAGTTTAGGTCACAAGGGAGACACTTGGCATATCAGGAGGGCAGAAGAGAAGCAGCAGAGCTATGGAATACACACATGTTGTTACTGATCTGTTGATTTACTTCATTACTATGAAGCAGCAGTTAGGTTCCCACAGTCCCCTTGATCATCCTGCTTTTCTGACTCCTGGATCAAACACAGGTTCTTAGCTTTCTCTGTAGTGAAAGGCCCTGGCTTATAGGATACCCTCATAACCAAGGTAAAAGCCACAATAACATACACAGCTTTCATCCTGTGATCAGGGGTCCCTGTTCATGTCTGTAGTTTTTGCTCTCTGACTACTTATTGGCCTGTAGAGACTAAAACCTACATCAAATGAGTACAGCGATTTGGAGATCACTGAAGCAGTTCCCACAAAAATGGAAGCCAGTTGTCAGTAAGAGATATTTTGTTATCCTTATACCCATTTAGTATCTATTTATCTATCATTTATATTCTAATAGATTTCTAAATTTGCTTTTCTGGTTGAATACTGATATATTACTCAACATTAAATAAGAATATAATTAGTTGGAGAATATCAAGCTAAGGGAGATAAGTCAATCCCCCAAAACTAAAGGCCAAAAATTTTCTCTCCTAAGTGGATATTGATACATATTAGGGTTGGGGGATAAGAGAAGAATGGAGGAACTTTGGATTGGGCAGAGGAGAATGAGGGGCAGGGAGAGGAGAAGGAATGGGAAAGATAGTGGAATGAGATAAACATCATTACCCTACATACATGTATGATTGCACCAATGGTGTGACTCTACATTGTGTACAACCAGAGAAATGAAAAGTCACACTCCGTTTGTATACCATGAATTGATACACATTCTGCTGTCATGTAGAATTCAACAGAACAAATTTTTTTTAAATTATAAAATTGGACTAAAATGATCATAGTGGGCTAAATTAGTCCCAACTTGTCCTATAAGATATAATAATTTCAATTATAAATATTGACTAAACATTTATCTATATGTAGTTGTATATTCCTTTATCATAACAGTCATCTGTGACTCTGTACAGTATTAGGTACCATGTCACAGACTATCCTAGAAATTTACAATATTTTTTCTTCCATTCTCTACATTATTGAATTTTTTACACACACACACACACACACACACACAAGCACACACACACACACACACACACACACACACATGCACATGCACAGACATACATACACATTAGTCTTCTCTTATCCAAGAGATTCCAAGACCTCCAGTGGTTAGTATCTAACCCTATATAGAAGGTTGAGCATCTCTGATCCCAAAATTTGAAATCCATATTTCTTTTTGCTAGAATGATGGCACAAGAGAAAAATTCCATGCCTGACCTAAAAGTGTTGCATAAAGTTAAATTTAGAATATGTGCCCAAGATTTATGTGAAACATATATCTATATATAGATATATAGATATCTATATATAGATATATGTGAAACATAGATGAATTTCATGTTTAGACTTGGGACTCATCTTCCATAGTTCATTATGTACATGCAAATACTACAAAATGTAAAAAAAATAAAAAGTTGGCTGCATTTCTGGTTCTAAGTATTTCAGAAATGAATATTCAACCTGTTTATGCTATACTTTCCCCATATATAAATACCTATAGTAAAATGTAATTTATAAATTATGCACTTATGAGATTAACAATAACTAAAATTAAGAAATTATACTAATATATATAATGAAAGTTATGTGACTGATCTCTATGTTTATTTCTGGCATTTGCCATTTAACTGTTTCATACTGCAGTCGACTACAGGAAACTGAAATTGTAGAAAATAAAACTGAGGATAAGAGAGGACTACTATAAACAGGCAGATGTGCTTTCACTTACAGTAAAACTATGTGATAGTAAATACATCATAATTAGCAAATATCATGGTGAAAAAGCGTACAATACACCTAAAGTACAAAGCATTAAAACTTAGTCTTAACTTGCATTACATGAACTCAAAAAACTTAAATGGACCTGCAGTTGGCAAAACCATCTAATGCTGACTATTTTATAATAAAGTACAAAATAACTTATGTAATTTATTGAAAACTCTATTGAAAATGAGAAATAGAAAGGTTATATGAGGATGCGTTCACATTTCATAAAGCATATATACATATGCTTACATATGCTTCATATATATATATATGTACACATATATATCTATACACACATATATCTATGCATATATATACATATATATATATATCTTGTAGACTCGATGCTTCAATAACAGAAATTTACTTTCTCCCAGTCCTGAAGATAGGAAGTCTAAGATGTGACTCTCAACACTGTTAGGTTGTCAGGGCCTTCTTCCTTGCTTGCAGAGAGTCACTTTCTGGTTATCACCTCAAATGGTGGGAGGGGGTGGACATTCAATATCTCTTATAAGGGCATCAGATTCATCATAAGGGACTCCCCTTTATGACCTCATCTAAACATAGTTATGTCCCAAAAGCCCAGACCCCAAATATCATCTCATTGGACATAGAGCTTCAACATAAGAATCTTAGGGTAGCACAACTCAATCCACAGTGCAGAGATAGACAGATACACATATATCTCATATTAAGGAGTTGTTTTCTGTAATGATATAGTGATACCATTAATAACATATTCTATTTAAGAGAAATTTAAAATATAGGGGATTTTAATTGCTTATTTACTGATAATAACTGCAAAGCACATGAAAAAATATATAGTCAAGCAGACTATTAAGCAATGATGAGACAATTCATCTAATATGCCTCTTCCAGGAAGTCTTTAGGGAATGCAGTATTAAAATAAAACCCAAGTAGCAAATTTAAACTGGAAGTAGAAGAAATAACAGAATTTTTTAATATCTGAGTATAAAAATTATAGAATCTGTTGAAAAAGGTAAATGCTTGAAAGCAGCATTACTTCAGTGGAACAAAACAACATATGGATTGGAGATAGTTTTAAGAAGTGAGATTTATGCAAAAAGAGGAAAATGAAGACTCAAATTTCAGGATTAGAAAATCTTGTGTAATAAATAGGAATACAGAAAAACTCTTGAGATGATAAAATGGGAGAAATTTATTATTTCAGTGACAGAGAAGGAAAACAATTCCAATGATATTGATTACATGGAGGATGGGACAAAAGTCAGGACAGCAGTAGTAGTCTATAAAATTAGAGTCAGTATCTGTATTAATACATGATTTAAAGGGATTATGTGCTACAATGTGAGTCTTCAACCTCCTCTAAAGTCTTATGTGTTAAAGGCTTGATTCACAGTGTGGCATGACTGGGAAGTGGTGGAACTAAATGGTAGGGTCTAATAGGAGGTTTTTAGGTCACTGGGGGAATGTCCCTGAAGTGTATTGTCAGACCCACCCCCCACCACCACTACCACCTCCAAAACCATCTGCACTCCTCTTTGCTTCCTGGTGATAGGTGAGCAGTTCTGCTTCACCACACACTCTCGCAATTACGTACTGCCTCACCATCAAACAATGGGGTGAATTGGTCATGATCTGGAACTTCCAAAACTGTGAGCAAAAATAAAGTTTTTCTCTTTATAATTTGATTATCTTAAGTATTTTTAAGAGTGTGGAAAGCTTATACATATAATTAAAAATAATATTTTGTGCTCAGAGACCTGATAGCAGAAGAGTATGTGGCATCCATTTTTTATAATGTATAATAAAACATTGATGGATCAAGATATGTGGGAAAATGCATAGGCTTTGTATCACAGAGACCCATGCCGCATTTTTATCTGAATAAATTACCGTTCATAAGTCTCAATTTCCATACTTACAAAATAGAGGTAATAATAAGGTAGTAGAGTAGTATTGGGGTCAAGCAGATCTCATTTTAAATCCTTAAGTTATTATTAGCCTTTGAAAATATCTTTATCTCTTTCTTTTCTCAACTTAAAAAATGCCATAACACTCAGTCACAAAATTGGTCAGAGAATTTACTGAGTTGGCAAATT
The DNA here is from genome assembly GCF_902686445.1 of Sciurus carolinensis. Taxonomy (NCBI): domain Eukaryota; kingdom Metazoa; phylum Chordata; class Mammalia; order Rodentia; family Sciuridae; genus Sciurus; species Sciurus carolinensis. Next base: position 88,526,024 of record NC_062218.1, on the reverse strand, counting down.
AAAAACAACTAATAAAATATCTGGCACATTGCAAGAACTCAATAAATGTTATTTTCCTCTTCCCTTTCAGTAATATCAAGAGAGCTAAAATAAGATGTGAAACAGTTGGCAAGATATTAGCCTTGGAAAGAGATTTCTCTTGGTGTAGAAGAATTTATTTTCATATTTTCAAAGAATAACATCTAAGGTTTCAATTGTTGCATACTAAATTACTTTCCTAATTTACCTAAAGATTTGAAAGGAGACTTCAAAGGACACACATTCCCTAAGATCAAATATTTAAATAAGGGTTATATGAAATACCAAAACCTTTGAAAATATCTCAGAGGGGAATTCCATTTCCAACAGTGTGAAAGATACCCTGAAGGGACTTCTTACTAGACAACAACTTGATCCTAGATAATTTACAGCAAATATACTTTTAAAGCACTGTTGTAAGCAAAGGAAGTGTCCAAGGACAAATAAAAATAAAAATACAACAGTGAGGTGAAACTGACACTTGGAAACTAGTCATGCAGAAATCAGGTTATTCTCTGGAAAGAAAAAAAAAATACCATGTCAGATTTCAAATGCAAAAACTCTCGACAAGACCTACAGAAGAGCTGATTCTGAAATTACCCCATGAGTCTATAAACATTGAGGAGGGTTAAGGGGAGTTCAGGTTGGTAGCTTCCCTGGGTTCTGGAAGAAACCCCAAATTCTCTGATGAGGAAAATCAACTTAATCTGGTTTCTTAAAGATGCAATAGAGAGTTTCAACAGAGTCAAAAAGTTGGCTCTGCTGACTGATGAAAAAGTGAAAGTTCTTGAAAGACTGATAAAAAGAGGGAGAAAATCCATAAAAATACATAATACTGAAAATTAAAACAAAAATGTGCTAAAGATACAGTATGGATTAAAAGATGAATGAATGTTATGGAAACCTTGATAGCTAAAAGGTTAAAACAGTATAATTAAACGAGCAAATACTTTATTTTTTTTTATGGTTCTGGGGATTGAACTCAGGGGCACTAGACCACTGAACCACATTCCCAGCCCTACTTTTGTATTTCATTTAGAAACAGGGTCTCATTGAACTGCTTAGCACCTCACTTTTACTGAGGCTGGCTTTGAACTCGAATCCTCCTGTCTCAGCCTCCAGAGTCACTGGGATTAGAAGCATGCACCACTGTGCCCAGCTAAATGAGCAAATACTTTGAAAGAGATAATTTAATAAAATTATTAGCAGAATTAAGAGGAAATATAATTTATTCTTTATAAATTGAAACTATGACTAGAGTTTTTTACAAAGAAGTTACCAGGTCCAGATACAGGACAGTTTTAAGATCACGTAATTTATAATTACAGTCTTAAACAAGATCATAAGCAAAATAAATTAAAAACAAAAACAGAACAAATAAATTAATAAGACCTATGTTACCATAATATCAAACCCAATTACTATGAAGTTACGCAAAAATCTAAAACAAAATATTAGCAGCAACATATAATCTTGTCTGATATATTTTAGGAATTCAATGGTGGTTACATATTATGAAAATCCATTATGAATTGATTTCATTATGAATTCATTTATGAATTATTAAAATATAATTCATTCCATCAACAGTTTATACAAGATAAACCCATAATAATATTTTAAGATATGTAGAAAAAGAACATAAAATTTATAATACATTCAAACTGCTAGAAAATCAGTGATATACATTAAAAGTGTTCAGTAAATATAATTTTCTCCAGTAATGAACCAGAAGTATTTCCTTTAAATCATCATCAGGACATAGAAGACTATCATTAACAGGTTCCATTTAAAAACACTGAAGGTGTAAAGACGTACAAAAAAAAAATGGAGCATTTGAAAGAAAATTCACACTCTTGCTATTAATCAATCACATGAATATTTATGTAAAACATTTCAAATATTTCTGTAGATAAATTATAATTATTAATATTATTTAAGAATTTACTGAGGTTGCTGATTTTGGCATGAACAATGAATTACAATCCCACTTGTTAATAAAAATAATTTAAAACATTTCAAAACCAATATTTAATAAGAATAACAAAAGTATAAAACTGATTAAAAGGATATAGTTTTTAAAATCTGTGAGAATTTTAAAGATAAAATATGAAATATTCTGAAAAATATGTGATCAAAACAAATATGGGAAAATGTCTCAAAGATAGGTTTTATTTAATATCATATATAGTATATCATATTTATCAATGTATTAAATTAATACATTTACAGCAAAATCAGTAAGATTTTCAAAGTAAATTTACAATAACAATGCTGAGATAAGTGAATATGCTTGTGGAACAAAGATTTGAAATATAATCTAAATATCAATCATTAAATGAAATTAATTCAATGTAAACTAAATATGTCTATGTGAAAAAATAGACATTTTGAGAAACACGGGAAAATAATTTTTTAATGTTGGGCAAGAAGTCATTTTATTGAACAGAAATAATAAATATGAGCTACAAATACAAATTATTAACTAAATAAAATATTTATGTTCATATCTTGCTATCACAAACAAAGGTAATCAACAAGCTACAATTTGTAGAAGGTGTTTTTCAACTACTGTAGCCAAAAAATTTTCATGCAGAACATACCTGGCATTGTAGCAGAGCAAAGATAACGTTAATGGTATTTGTAATATTTGCTATTATATGTTGGTTTGTAAGTTCACTAGCTTTCATTTCATTGTTAAGCATATGTGCATATTTTACTGTGTGTTCCATGTTTCATATGTTTTGTGTACTAAATATTTCATATTTATTGTTTTAATTTTGCCATTGTAATCCTTTCACATATTATTCTGGAATTAGATGACTTCCCCCAATGCTATGGAATTTACATAAAGCAAGAATAAAAAATTTAAAAAGTGTATAAGTAAGATAATGATTTGAAATTCTAAAATAGTTTAAATTTAAAAAGTTTAAATTTGTGCACGTCATGGATCCTTCTTTTTCACTCTCAACCCTTTTGTTTTTCATACTGATTTTGCATCTTGAGTTAAGTGCTGAGTTTCTCTTTATTTTCCAGTATGTCCTGTTCAGCTGATGTCCAATCCTGCTGATGTCTCTGCGCTAATAGATACAACATTTGGAACGTGGACAACAAAACACAGAAAAAACACTGCCAGCACCAGCAGCTTGCACAATCTGTGCTTGGAAATTTACATTGATCATAATTACTGCTCCACCTGTATTAAATAAAGCTCTTCTATGCTTAAAAGCAAAGCATTTTCCCTAAGTATCAGTGATAGCCAGTGAGTACATGAAATGAATTGCAGAACAATATAATTCATTTTCAATACATAACAATGTAGACACATCATCTTGTTGATATCTTTAAAAATATCAAATAAATATATGTTTATCAGCAAAAATTTCTATGGGTTTTGAAATTTTTAACTCTGTATCTTGAGCCAGTCATTGTGAGGGACATCTCTAATCCCATTGATTCAGGAGGCTGAAGCAGGAAGATCAATAGTTTGAGCTCATCCTCAGCAATTAAGGGAGGACTTAAACAACTTACAGTGAGACTCTGTCTCAAAGAAAAAACAAAAAGAAGGGCTGGGGATGTAGCTCAGGGGTTAAGTGCCCCTGGGTTTAATCCACATTACCAAAAAAAAAAAGAAAAAGAAAAAAGAAAAAAAAAAAAAACAATAAAACTTCTGCATTGTCCTGAGTGAGTCTAGAAGACACTTTAATAAACTCCTAAATTATTTCTAGAATTCATATTTAGTTAAACCAACATTTATTGAATAATTTATTTTATTTCAATATTCAAGGTGCTTTATATATCAGATATGGAATCATGTGCCTTAATCTGAGATAGGAAATATGCACTTTTAATTCAGTTTACTCATTTTGTTCTTCTGAGTAGAGACTCAAAGATAACTTACTAAAACCTGTAAGAACTGCAAATTCACTACTAAATTTTTAAATTCTCTAACTATGTTATTTATGAAAGATTCTAATGTATCAGTATCTCTTAAACAGAACTCAGAGAAAATTCTTTTATAAAAATATGTGTTGATTAAATTATTTTTATCTAAAAATATCATGTGTTTGTGAATTCATAATTACATAATGCCTATCTTTCCTCTATCTTTTCTATATTATCTAGCTTTGAAATAGGGCAGAAAATGGATAAAATGGGGACATAAGAACACAAAATGAAAAAGAAAAAGTGTAATGGAACAATAAAATAATGAAAACTTAATTTTAAAACATGAGAACTGGCCATGTGTGGAAGCACATGACTGTAATCCCAGCAACTTCAGAGGCTGAGACAGGAAGATTGCAAGTTGGAGGCTGGTCTCAGTAATTTAGTGAAACCCTGGCTAAAAATAAAAAATAGTAAAAATAGTAATAATTTTTTTAAAAAAAAAGACAGATCAGAAAATAGTAAAACAGTTGAAAGACTGTGTTTCAATTCACCTGTTCTCTAGACTCTTCAGACCTGAGCATGGTAGCCATTATTTTTGTTCTTTAACCTTCGTTGAGCCCACTTTCCTCCAGTACTATTCTCTGTTCCTCTGGCCTATCTACTATGAACTCATCTTCAAGACAGTGTAAATCTATCTTCCTTCATGATTACCTCACTGACCACTATTCCCTTCAGGGTTTAGGGCCCTGCTTTGGGTAATCATAGTACTATGCACTTACCACAAATTTCACTATCACTACAGTATGAAATTGCATTGCACTTTGTTTATTTGCAACTGTATAGTAAACTTTCTAAAAAGAGTCAACACTTGTTCATTATTTATTCTCTTTGAATTACCTCTGTACCTGATACATAATAGACACTCAATAAACACTATTCGAACATATTTTTTGCAGCTACAAATTCTTCCTATACTAATTGGCATGGGGTTTATTATTAAAAAATAACTAGCAGATTTTGTTGATGGTGTTTTCTTCACAATGCTTTATAATAGGAAGAGACCCTCTGAATATATGAGTGATGATTCAAGATAATCTATAGTATTCAAAGTCAAAAATAGATTAATACCTGAATGCAGTTATGTTATTGGAATCTGTATTCATAACAAGAATCTTATACCCAAACTTTCAAAATGAGCAGATGCTTCCATTATTATCTAATTAGTTTTCACACAAAATTTATCCAGTTTTACCAAGATATACAGGGGGATAATTATCTTTGAAAAAAATAATTTTGTTAGTCATGGTGGTGCACGCACGCCTGTAATTCTTGTGGATCAGGAGGCTGAGGCAGGAGGATTGCAGATTCAAAGCCAGTCTCAGCAACTCAGTGGGGTCATAAGCAACTTAGTGAGATATTTTCTCAAAATAAAAAAGAAAAAAACAGGACTGGGAATGTGGCTAAGTGTTTAAGTACCCTTGGGTTCAATCCCTGGTGCAAAACAAATAAAAGGAAAGGAAAAGAAAAAAGGTAATTTTAAGGATCCATAGGTGCTACTGGGTCAGAAGTAGACAACAAAACATAAATCAAGAAACTAAGTATTGTTAACATTGTCTGTATTTCTACAATATCCATAATGTAGTTCTTGGGTCTAAACAGCTCGCCATGCAGCCCCTCCTCAGGCAGCTGCCCAGAGCCCCAGTGGTTGCTCGAGTCCAAGCGCTGTGCTGAGCCGCCTCCTCTACGATGATCCCAGTTGTCCGTGTTTACCGCTCCAGTGGGGGGAGGGGCATCTCGCCGAGCAACTCCACTTCACAAATTCCCTGCGTTCCGGGGCTACTGCCCCATCCGGGACGCCTCCCCAACAGGGGAGACTCACCCGGCGGCTTTGAGTTGGTCCCAAGTCTCTCACTATCTCCTCTTTTGAATCTTGCATCCTGGAGCAGCGTGAAATGCAGCCGCCCTCTAGTCCGCCATCTTGGCCCGCCCCCCATAATGTAGTTCTTAATCTCTCTTCCTCATAAGAGAGACAACTGTCAACATTCAGATCATATGATACTTAGTATCATACCCACTGTTATGGTTTAGATATTGTGTCCCCCAAAGAAACTCACCTGTGAGACAATGCAAGAAGGTTTGGAGGAGAAATGATTGAGTTATAGCCTTAACCTAATCAGTGGATTGCTTCCTTGTGGAATTAACTGAGTGATAACTGGAGGCAAGTGGGCTGTGGCTAGAGGAAGCGATTCATTGGGGGTGTGACTTTGAGGTATATATTTTGTATCTAGAGAGCGGAGTCTCTCTCTGCTTCCTGATCTTCATATGACCTGCTTCCTTCTGCTACACTCTTACACTATGATGTTCAGCCTCACCTTGAGCCCTAAGGAATGGAAACTGCTTTCTATGGATGGAGACCTCTGATACTGTGAGTCCTCAAATAAACTCTTCCTCCTCTACAATTGTTCTCGTCAGGTCTTTTAGTCACAGCAGTGAAAAAGCTGACTAAAACACCACCTCACCACACTTCATGTTAATGTCATTTTAAAATTATATCTTTATTTACTAGAGCAATCATAAGAAGATAAGATGGTGAGCATTGTCATCAAAGCCATGGAATTCTGAAGCTGTCCTTGGCAAGGTTTCCATAAGCAGTTCTGAGGGGAGTTTTGTGGAGACTTATGGCCACCTGACTTTTTACAATGAAGTAATCAACTGCTCATATATCATTTCTCCATTGCTATTTCCTCAGAATTAGCTGAGTGATATGTTTTAGCTGCCTATAGTGTCATAAGGAATAATATGATTGATGAATTGTGATTGCTGAAGATTGAATTACTAAGTTGAGGTCTTGGGGTGTTTTGATTTCATAGCCAAAAATTCATGGACTTGGGCATTAAAATGTTTTATAGGCAGGTATATCATAAATTTTATACTTGTAAGATACTTTTATATAACCACAATAATAAAAATAAAATATGCCATTGAAATTTAGGTTCTAATATATCATTATTTTTTCTTTTAATGAGGTATGAAGTTTATAATTCCATTTATTGTCTTTCTGTTTCAAATGGTACTGATAAAAACCAGACAGCAAACAAGGCAGAACACCCATATTATGTATATTATTAGCCTTTTCTTGGCAAAGGCATCTGCTTCCAATAAAATAAAATAAAACTAAAGCTACTTTATCTGTCCAAGAACACAAATATTGCATATATGTTACATCTTTTAAAGACTAGGTTTTCCTAAGGTAGTTTTTGTTTATTTGTTCCAATAAAAACACTTCAATATACTTACTAGTAATAATACATTATTAATTTAAATAAAACCAGTCAGACAAAAAGGAAATAAGTTATTTAATATAATGTCTCTTTTAATTCTTATCTTTAGGCTGAACAATATCTTTCAACCTGAAAAATTTCAAAATATGTCATATAATTTTTATGGTTTACAGAACATCATAATAAGACATTATGGAACGGAAAAAAGACATTAACAGTTTATTAAATAGTTCACTCTAATCAGATTCACATGTTTTGAAAAGAGAAAATAATATTTGCCCCCAAGGAATTGTAAAGAATTTACTGAGGAAAATGACAATTAATGATGTGAACTCAAGCCAATACCTTAAGTTACCCAGATGAAAAGTGTTCTCAACTCTCCAATCCGTCCACAGGTATCCTCGCTTTACCTCACTATGTACACCAGGTATGCCCATTCTGAGGCATATTTCCCAGTGTTAAACCTAAATTACACATGTAAACTTTGTAGTTGGCCACGAACTTCTCATTTTGCAGAAACAACTTTGCAGTTATTTGTTACACAAACCTATTGAGAGCATACTAGTCTGTTGGCTTGTGTGAACATTTGCTGAACAGCTGCTCTGGCTTTAAAATTTGGACTTTCCAAGTGGTGTTCAAAATACTAGCAAAAAATATGGAAGGTACAGGAAAAATAATTATGTAAAGATCAGCATTTCTAACTGAAATCTATTTTTTATTATAAATTAAGGGAATGGACATGAGATTCAGGAAACAAAATGAAAGTTATGTGGAGACATTTAGCTTCATAATGTTTTAAACTTCACAAAAGGGTATGTTTGTGTATATAACAGCAAAAAAAATAAGCAAATGGTTATATGGTTAGAATTGTAAACAATGGAATTATAAATTATTAAAATAAAATATAATAATAAAATAGTTCTAAATTAGTTCTGAAGGACACAAGTATAAAAATATTATCTATTCCTAAGGACCATAATTTATTATTTTTTTTAAATCATCAAGAGTTGTATAACCTAAAGTTTCTACAGTTGTTTAAGATTTTTCAGGGACTGAGGTTATGGCTCAGTAGTAGAGTGCTCACCGAATGTGTGAGGTACTGGGTTAGATCCTCAGCACCACATAAAAATAAATAAATAAAACAAAGTTATTGTGTCCATCTATAACTAAAAAAAATTAAAAATATTAAAAAGATTTTGGGGGGACTGGCCATATAGCTCAGCAGTACAGTGTAAGTGTGAAGAACTGGGCTCAATTTCCAGCCCCAAAGACAATAATAAATAAGTAAATATGTTTGAAATACTGAATGTTTAAAGAAAGGAATGTATTATGCATCCTAACAATGAAAAACTATACAGACCTTAAAAGTGATATTGTTGAAGGTTGGTATTGTGACACCTCCTGGTTCACTCTTCCTGATAAGGATTGCTTTGACTATTCTGGGTCTCTTATTCTTCCAAATGAATTTCATGATTGCTCTCTCTATTTCTATGAGGTACGTCATTGGAATTGCATTGCATCTGTATAGCACTTTTGGTGGTATGACCACATTGACAGTATTAATTCTGCCTATCCAAGAACATGGAAGATCTTTCCATCTTTTAAGTTTTTCTTTAATTTCTTTCTTTAGTGTGCTGTAGTTTTCATTGTAGAGGACTTCCTCCTCTTTTGTTACATTGATTCCCAAGTTTTGTTTTGTTTTCTTTTCTATTTTGAGGCTATTGTGAATGGGGGAGTTTTCCTAATTTCTCTCTCAGAGGATTCATCACTTATGAAAAGAAATGCATTAGATTTATGAATGTTGATTTTATATCCTGCTACTTTGTTGAATTCATTTATTAGTTCTAGAAATTTTTTGGTGGAATTTTTGGATCCTCTAAATATACAATCATGTCATCAGCAAATAGTGATAGTTTGAGTTACTCTTTTCCTATTCATATCCCTTTAATTTCTTAGGTCTGTCTAATTGCTCTGGCTAGAGTTTCAAGGATGATGTTGAATACAAGTGGTGAAAGAGAGCATCCCTATACTACAGAGCAATAGTAACAAAAACAGCATGGTATTGGCACCAAAATAGGTAGACCAATGGTACACAATAGAAGACATAGAGACAAACACACATAAGTAAAGTTATCTAATACTAAACAAAGGTGCCAAAAACATACAATGGAGAAAAGATAGTCTCTTCAACAAATGGTGCTGGCAAAACTGGAAATCCATATGCAGCAAAATGAAATTAAACCTCTATCCCTCACCTTGTACAAAACTCAACTCAAAATGGATCAAGGACCTAGGAATTAGAACAGAGACCCTGCACCAAATAGAAGACAAATAGGCCCAAATCCTCATCTTTTCAGCTTAGGACTAGACTTCCTTAATGAGACTCCCAAAGCTCAAGAAATAAAAGCAGGAATCAATATATGGGATAGATTCAAATGAAAAAGCTTTTTTCTCAAAAAAGGAAATAATCAGCAATGTGAAGAAAGAGCCTAGAGAGTGGGAGAAAATCTTTACCATACACACTTCAGATAGAGCACTAATATCCAGAATTTATAAAGAACTCAAAAAACTTTACACCAAGAATACAAATAACCCAATCAATAAATGGGCTAAGGAAATGAGCAGATACTTCATAGAAAATTTACAAGCAATCAATGGATATATGAAAAAATGTTCAACATTTCTAGTAATAAGAGAAAAGAAAATCAAAACTACCCTAAGATTTCATCTTGCCACAATTAGAATGCAACAATGTTGTTAAAAGCAACAATAGGTGTTGATAAGGATGTGGGGAAAAAGGTGCACTCATACATTGCTGGTGGGGTTGCAAATTGGTGCAGTCACTCTGGAAAGCAGTATGGAGATTCCTTAGAAAACTTGGAATGGAACCACCATTTGACCCAGCTATCCCACTCCTTGGCCTATACCCAAAGGACTTAAAATCAGCATACTACCGTGATACAGCCACATCAATGTTCATAGCTGCTCAATTCACAATAGCTAGATTGTGGAAATAACCTAGATGCCCTTCAATAGATGAATGGATAAAGAAACTAGTATATCTATACAGTGGAATGTTATTCAGCCATGAAGAAGAATAAAATTATGGCATTTGCAGGTGAATGGATGGAGCTGGAGAATATCTTGCCAATCCCCAAACCCAAAGACCAAACATTTTCTCTGATAAGTGGATGATGATACATAATGGAAGGGGGCGGATAAAGGAAGAATGGAGGAAGGGTGGATTGTGTAGAGGAAATGGGGGTTGGGAGGGGGCGAGGAGAAGGAAAGATAATGAAATAAGACAAACATCATTACCCTGTGTACATGTATGATTACACAAATGGTGTGACTCTACATTATGTACAACCAGAGAAATGAAAAGTTGTACCCCATATGTGTACAAGGAATCAAAAAATAATAAATAAAAACCATTGATTAATAAAAAGTGATATTGTACGACCATTTTCATTGGCATTGAAGATTTCTACACTAAATTACTGAGTGGGAAGTAAGTTTACCTATAAGTGAAAATGCAAGTATTAAGTAAGTAAAGTACAAAAAGTATTATCAATATTATGACATTTATTTAATGGAAAGAAATCTCTCATGAACACGTGTGTGTGAAGATGCGGTATACTTCCTCGGTCTCTGAAGTTACAAAATAATCCTCACATGTCAGTGGCTGATTTAAATATCCATTTCTTACTTATGTATTGGTGACCGTGAGCTGGTTGTTGTATCTATGTATTACATTTCCCTTACTGCATAACAGATACCACCAATGTATTGGCTTAAATCCACACATATTTACCATTTCGTAGTTCCATAAGTCAGAAGTCCAGGGGGCATAACTGGGTTGTTTGCTTGGGGCTGCATAGACTCAAGTCAAAATTTCTGCCCAGTTTTAGTTTCTATTAGTTAGCTCAGCAAAAGAATCTGCTGTCAAGTTCATTCTGGTTTTTGCTAGAATTTGATTCCTTAGAGGTGCAGTCTGAAGCCTCCTCTGGCTTGCTGGTTGACACCTCATCTCCTAGGTGGTGCTTTTGCCATTCTTTGGCTGTGGCTTCCTCCACTGACGTTGGGGAAAACCTTCCTTTAGTTGCTTCTCTCACTTCTTGAATCACTCACTAACTTCTGCCTGAAAGTAGATTGATTCTGGTTTAGGAAAAAATTTTAAAAATTTTGTGCTGTCAAGGGGCTCACATGGCATAGTTAGGCCCTCTCCATAACCACCCTGACTGAAAGCCAGTTGATTAGGCACCTTCATTAGGTTTTCAAAATCTTCTCCTAATTGTGGCAGTTGGCCCCATGTGGAAAGGCCTTGTTTACATGGCACGGCTTCTGTTCCATTTTATTCTCATCCCAAGACTCTGGGAGCTGGGCTGAAGAGAGTCCCTCTGTGATACATTCTTTTCTAGTTTAATAGGGAAAAGAGGAAGAGAGCAGCAAAAAAAATAGTGTTTTAACAGCTTTTCCTAAGACATAAAGTCCATTCTTGCACCATTGGCCAAAGCAAGGCACATGGGCAAACACAATATTGATGAGACCAGGAAGTGTTCTTTCCCACTGGAGGAGGTACAAGGGACACAGTGAACTGACTTAGACAGGAAGGAAGGGGAGGAACTACCTGGGAAAAATAATTCAATCTACAAGGTACAGAAAGAGATTTAAAAATATGTTTATCAAAATGCATAGCGGTTAGTACTGAATATATATAAAAGTGATTATTTCTTTCTTTATTATTTGTTGTTCCATTACTCATAATTTTTAAAAATTATGTGACTTTTTCTTTTTCATAATTATTTTTAATTTTTTTATAAATTTTGATTCATTATACACAAATGGGGCACAACTAGTGTTTTTCTGGTTGTACACAAGGTAGAGTCATACCATTTGCATAATCATACATGTACATAGGATAATGATGTTTGTCTCCTTCTATTATCTTTCCTTCCCCTCGCCCCCTCCCACCCCTCATTTCCATCTACACAATCCACCCTTCCTCCATTCTTCCCTTACCTCTCCCCACCCATTATGTATCATCATCCACTTATCAGAGAAATCATTCAGCCTTTGGTTTTTTGGGATAGGCTTATTTCACTTAGATTGATATTCTCCAACTCCATCCATTTACCTGCAAATGCCATAATTTTTTCTTCTTTATGGCTGAATAATATTCCATTGTGTATATGTATACCACAGATTCTTTTCCATTCATCTACTGAAGGGCATCTAGGTTGGTTCCACAATCTAGCTATTGTGAATTGAGTTGCTATAAACATTGATGTGGCTGTGTCACTGTAGTATGCTGATTTTAAGTACTTTGTGTATAGGCCAAGGAGTGGGATAGCTGGGTCAAATGGTGATTCCATTCCAAGTTTTCTAAGGAATCTCCATACTGCTTTCCAGAGTGACTGCATCAATTTGCAACCCCACCAGCAATGTATGAGTGTACCTTTTTCCCCACATCCTCACCAACACCTGTTGTTGCTTGTATTCTTGATAATAGACATTCTAATTGGGGTAAGATGAAATCTTAGGGTAGGTTTAATTTGCATTTCTCTTATTACTAGATATGTTGAACATTTTTTATATATCTATTGATTGCTTGTAGATCCTCTTTTGTGAAGTTTCTGCTCATTTCCTTAACCCATTTATTGATTGGGTTATTTGTATTCTTGGTGTAGTGACTTTTTAATACTTGAGAAAAATATAAACATTTTATTTTGTAAGAATGTAAAACACAAGTCATACAATGTGATTAGGAGTTTTTCAAATCTAATTAATATAAAGATGAGTAAAATTGTCAAATAGAAACTGTGCCCTCCTAGATATAAACAAATTTTTATACTGCAACTTATTTCTAAAATATATTAAAATATATTTTTAAATTTCAGCATTGATTAATCATAGGTAAGAATTATTATCTGTATTTTACTTAGAGCAAAAAATGAGACTCAGAGCTATTTTAAAAACTTCTATGGCCAGAGTCAGAAATTAGATTGTTTAACTATAGGTTATGAACCTTTCTGAAATAACATGATGTCCTAATATAAAAATTAAACATTCCACCTAATATTTATGGGCAATTGCTATAATCTAGATACTTCACCCTGAGTAATTCATAGGTCTCAGTGAAAATATTTTTGCTCTCATCATTTTGGATTGCTCTTAAATATACATAATATCCAGCTCATCACAAAGTGACTCAAATGCTCAAATGTAAACAACATTTTTCCTTGTGGTTCAGCTAAAATCTGACTGAAAACTGCAACAGTATCAAAATGCAAGCATTAAAGTGTCACTGAGAAACAGAAAGTGGTTATTCCGGTATTAACAGAGATGCATACATACTGATCATTCATTGTGACATGGTTGCTGTACCCCCTACCTTTGTAACTCTCCTTAATTTATACTGAGCCACCCATCTGACACATTGGCAAGAAATTCAAATTAGGTTATGCTTTGAGGATGCCTTCCCCTCCCTTCTGTTATTCTAAAGATCTATAATTCTTATCTGATTCAAAATATAAGAGATATCTCTGTGGTCTTTTAAATGAGGCAGCCCACTAACCACACCAAATCTTGTATGTAAGTTGCTGTGTTGTTCCTGGTGATGATGATGATGATGGCAATGATTGATTTGGTCTCGAGGCATTGTCCATTTAATTCCCTAATTCATTACACTTCTTAAATCTGTAACTTCTGCCTGAAACTGAACTGTACAGATCTAAAAATGAGAATGGATTAAGTTGAGCAGTTTGACAGAAGTATGTTTGTGTGATAGTGATAGGGGAGACTATTTTAGCAAAAAATCAAAATGTCATGTATTTGGAGACTAGCTGTTGCATAAAATTTTCAGGAAGTAGACTAGTCAGCTGGTCTGTGGCAATAAAATGCCTCTTTTACACAGCACTTATGTTCTGACAGTACTCCCCACCTGGCCCTGATCTCCTCACCCTTAGTTCCACACCCACAGCTAACTTAAACACCCTTATATTGTGAAAATATCAAGGTCCCAGTTGCCATTCTAATGTTCCTCTCAGGACTGGTGATGCAGCTCAGTGGTAGAGTTCTCACCTAGTATGTGCAAGGCCCTGGTTACAATCCTGAGCACAAAAAAAAAAAAAAAAAAAAAAAAAAAAATTAATGAATGAATACAGTCCTAAGGATCCTTTCTATGGTAAAGAACACTGTTCTCCTAATTGTGTTTATTGTGTCTCTTAAGAGTATTCATTTAGAAAATAAATACATGTTGCTATTATCCATGAACTTATGATAACATTTAGCCTCTTTTCAGACACCCTTAGACTCCATCGAGAATGTAGACACAAAGAACAATTGGGGATCTTCATATATTTCCTTTTCCCATTTACTTCTAATGAAATATAAAAATATTTTTTCTAGTATACATAATTTTAATATCAGGAAATATATTGTATTTGGTGTTTACATTTTTCTCAGAATAAAAACAAAAATACTTAAAATACATATCAAAGATAACACTATTCTCATATTTATAGATTTTTGTTCTTTGGAGAGCAATTACTATATGATGGAAAACCACAAGAGCATCTGGCTCCTTGGCAAGTCCCAAATACAACTGGCAACCCAGAATTACTGAACGGCTGTCAGATGGTTCAGATGCTATGGATGCGCTTTCTGTCTCAACTCAAGCATAGTTGCCCCATTCTTTATATTGAACATATTCAAGTTTCCATGCAAAATAAATTCATCAATTACACACACACTTATTTATTCTTTCTAAGAATGCAATGATCATACTTGGAAGTACAGTGTCTTTCTTATCCCAGATTTTCCTAAATACCCATGGCTGTGACACCTCTAGGTGAACTTCTAAGCAAGATTCTATTCTTTATCTATATTCTCTACTATGATTAATGTGTCCCCCACCCCCAAAATAAGTTTGATTAGTTTGGGACAACACCTTCCAAATAATGTTGTGTCCCATATTCCTTTAAGAACCTAGATTTGCTTTTTCTAATACATATCTTAGATCCAAATGCCTGGACCAAGATGATCTTGACCTTCCTGCATGCATGCCATGTGGAAATCACCACAGGAACCCACTGCTGAACCAAAGACAAACAAACAGAGCTGGACTGTTGCCTCCTCATAAATCTGAACTTGCGGTCAGTGGGTAACTGCCAAGTCACAGTGAGCATTCTGATGGCATTCCTGGCAAGCCACAAGATGGGAAGATGGTACACTCTAAATATTATTTAAAGTTTTTATTCATCTGCAACCCTATAGTCAAGGGTAATCCAATGTAAGGCAATTTGTATGAAACTATAATTTTAAAATAATGATGAAAAAACTTTTTAAATCACTATTTCCATTTTGTTTTGCTATAGGGTTTAAAAATTCTGGTTTATAGCTTTTTAAAATTAAATTTTTTTTTACTATTTCTTAATGATTTATTTCAGTAATCATTTTTGTGATATGAGGAAACATTTTTTTCCCTGCTTACTCCATTAGAAAATATGTTACAGTGAGATAATTTTTCTCTGGTTACAACTCTGGTGTTAAAATTTATGCATTAAAGTGAGTCTACTTATATTAAAATCATAGTGTAATTTAATCTTACTTTGTAAAACAAAAATTTATAAAGCTTTTCAGTCTTACTAAATATACCAAACTACCAACTTCCTCTAACTGTTTATATTTGTGGCAGGAAAAGTAGAATTTGTCAATATAATCCAATATTTGAATATTATTATACTGAACTATCAAGATAGATGGTTGAATCTACTTGCCTGAATGGAGACATCAAAAATTAGGTAGTCATCTCATTAGTTAGTTCAGTGATTTTCAATTCTAGTGGAATATCACATGCATGGTAATTGGCTTAACTTTGTAGCATCTCACTCCATCATGGCTATGCAATTCATGAGGTTATGGGTTGATTATTTTTTGTTCACTGTTTTATTGTCAGTGCTTACAAAAGTGTTCAGTAAGCCAAGTCTTCAAAATGAAGAGTTATTAGATAAATACTGGTTGGTAGTTTATTTGTAAATTAAAGAGAATGTAAACAAATACATCAGGCTGAGAAACCACTGTATATCATACTTGAAATTTTAAAATAGAATTAAAGATAGCCTGAGAACCATGTGTAAGCTTAAATTAGAAAATGTAAACAAGAAAAAGGTGTTGACCGTACTCATATCATAGGAAATTAGGGGAATTATATCATTGTATTATTAACAGTTTAGTGTTATCTTTTTTCTTTTTATTGAAATAATCTGATAGGGTATAGACAGTTCTACTGCTTGTACTGTCCTCTTTGTAATACAGAGTTGAACAAAGGGAGGGGTCACATGTGAAATGTGAGATCATATCATGGGTGATAATGAGTGCAGATTCTGTGGCTTATTTAATTTTGTATCTTTTAGTCTATAAGAGAGATGGTCCCTTGTATAACTACTAGGAAATGTAAGCTTCTGGATGGGCTAGGGACCAAGAAATTCTTGTACTTACCTCTACCATTGTCTACTACGGACAGTTAATGGAAAAGGTAACCATCAGTTCTGCTTCTTTAAACCAAGAACAAACATATTCTAAGGTTGCATCAATCAATTCTTCTCAGGAAACTAGAAATCATGCTAGGTATTTACACAGGGAAGTTAATTTAGAGAATTGGTGAAGAGTTGCAAGATGAGAAAAAGCAAACAGAAACATTGATGTGATACCACAATAAAAAATTTTAGAAGCAGACAAAATCTATATGGTTATTATAACAAAGGGAAAATTTAGCATAATCAGATCCTAGGAATATGGAGAAGGACTCCTTTGAAACCACTGAAGAGGTCAGTGATTAGCCACATTTGGGCAACCAAGAAACTAAAAAAAGACCAACAATAAAGTCTGGAGACTTTAGATCTATAAGGAGAGAATGCAGTCAATCTGTCTGTAAGAGCTGAAAAAGGTAATGTTCTCCTTTTGTTAAAAACGCAGTCCTATTACTGAGAGTAATGCCAACTGGAAACAAGGGACCACCAAGAAAGGAATGAGTCTCTTCTTTCCACTCCTAAGAGACAATCTTTACTACCCACTATTAAAGAACTTAATAGGAAGCTGTCTAGACAGAAGAAAATTAGAGCCCAGGAATAACATAGCATCACAAAACAGTGTAGGAGGAACTTAGAGCATAGAGATCATAGTTCAATAACTGGTGCTAAGTTAAAAGCTTACAGTTCACATTTTTTCCTATTAATATAGGGAACAACTATAAAACAGTAAGGAGGGAATATATAGAAACCTAAGTCCTCCGTCAAAGAAATGTTACCAATAACCAAATTGATAGAAAGTTTCCGAGTGATAAAGGTTTCAGAAGAGTAAAAGAAAGTTTGATTTGGTTGCAATTCTCAGAATAAAATCTGAGAAAAAAAAATTTACCACCATAAGGGGCATTCTAAATTCATGTTCATGGCATTGATTAATATCCTGGAACATAAAAATACTGAAATAATAGACATGGAGGAGTTGAATGAGGAAATTCTTCAGACAGATTACATACTCATTAACATTGAGTTATATCTATCGAAGGGGATAATTAAACACTAAAATAAGCATAACCACATACCCTACCTGGAAACAAAGATATAAAATTATCCATACAGATAGGATTCAATGTATAGCCTCCCCCCATAATTCATCTTATCCAGATAATCAAAAAGGAACCAGCACAAGTTGCTAACCAAAAATGGAGGAACATAACCAGAAAAAATATGTAAGTGAAACAAATAAAAATTGTCACATTGGTATGAATGTGAAATAAACTTATGAAGAATATAATTTATAAGGTAATGGCAAAAGAGATACTTATTGATAAATGAGACAGGTATGGTTAACCTGAGGTAACAGATAAAACATTACATGGTACCATTAATATAGAGAACTTTTGTGTTTGGGTATATCAATTAAAATATTTTTAAAATAATTTTTTTAATATAGAAGAAAATATTTGGAATATGTTTCCATTTGACAATATATACACAGACTTCCTACAACTCAGTAATCAGGAGACCAAAAACAACAAAAACTCAGCAAGAATAGTAGTAATTTAAGGTGAGTAGAGGGACCACTGGAAGAGTTGGACATTGGAATAGTCATTAACACATGAATAGGCACTCAGCATGCTTAGTTACAAAGGAAAAACAAATTAAAAACAACACGCAGTTCCATTTTAGGCTCACTGAGATGACAAAAATTAAAAAGACTGAAAAAACAAAAATGTTACAAGATTATAGAGTGATTACATTTTTCATCATTTGCTTGTGAAAATGTGGAATAATATAAATACTTTGTAAATTTGTTTTACTTTCTTATAATTATACACTTACAATATGGCATAGTAATTATATGACTATATTTTTACCTTCTAAAAATGAAAACACATCCACAAAATCATTATACAACACGTTTATGTGTGTATATATAAATAATAGCCACTAATTGGAACCATTCCAACTTTCCATCACAGAGTAATGAAAAAACAAGCTGATATATCCATACACTAAACTGCTACTCAGCAATAGAGAGGAACAAAGTGGTGCAAGCAACATGGGTAGATTGCAGAAACATCATGTTGAATAAAAAAGCCTGTTTCTTAAGAGTGCCGACTGTGCAAATCCATTTACAGGAAGATCAACAACAGGACAAACAAATTTATGGTATTAGAAATCTGAATAGAGATCACCTCAAGATGACTGGGAAAGGATTAAGTTGGTATTACTTACAAGAAACATCTCTTGTGATCGAAGCTGTCTTTCTCTTCATTAGGGCATGAGTTGCACCAGGACATGTATTTGCCAAAACCACTGAATCCTATTGTGAAGATCTATGCAAACTACCATATGGTGCCATCCTGAACTTTGTCTAGTTCAGTGCAACATTTTTAATTACTCTGTGACTTCTTTCAGATACATTTTTTTACAATGAAGCCAGAGTGAGTTCTTTCAACAGATAACCATTATCTCTTAACAACAGGAAGAAATTATTTTTCTGCAATATACTATTTTTAATCCAAATCTTCTAATTAATTTTTTCTCACGACTGCCAATTACTTTACATTCTATCCTTCCCTGGCAGTACATCACACCTTCTGTTTGTGTTTTGTTTTCATTAGAAACCTGTTTGAAGTAACTGCATTCTCTGTGATGATTCTACTTGTGTCTTTGCCCTTATAGTTTTGAGACCTGGAATTCCTTCCTCATCTTAGTACTTTGGTTCACCACCCTGACCCCTGCTCAGGCTTTAGGCTTTAGTTCAGTTGTCAGCTTCTCAATGAATTGTTTTTTCTTCCACCTCTGAATGAATGAGAGTATTGTGTCTACCCTCCTAGGTTTGTCTGCCTTGCACAATACCCTGCAAATTATGGATGGAAAGAATTCAATTCATTTTTAAAATCCCTCCTGCATGTAGTCTTTTGTTGTTGTTGTCAAAAATGATTAAGTCCATTCCCTTCCAAGGTCTACATGTTTCCTGTCCAATACCTTCTTCAAGTCATGCCAAATGAAAATCACTCAACTTCCCATTACCACTCTCATAGCTATGCCATGCACAGTCAGTACTCTTATTTAGATCCCTGACCTAATTCATCCACCTATCAAAACAAAACAACCCCAAAGGTGTGTTACAATATTTTTATGAACTATGAGTATGTAAATTCTAGACTTGAATACAATCTTCTCTCCATGTCAGGATAGTCTCTGGATGAATTCATTCTCTGGCTTTAAATGCCAACCCAAACCCACAGTGGCTACCTACCCCCTGAAAGTTGAATCTCCAGCTCTAACACCTTCCCAAAGCTCCTGACTCTTACTAAACACTTTGACTAAGAAATTTTCTAAAATTTTTGTTAAAAACTCAAACTTATTTGTGCATATTCCAGTAAAACTCACTTTTCATATAAGATTCCACATCTTAATAAAGTGTATCACCATCTATTCAATTGATAACAGGAAGCTATAGAAGTCATGGTTGATCCCCGGCTCAAATGAATTGACTTACATTCAAATTCATTCAGTACCTATAGGCTCAAATTGCAAAATCAGAATCTAATAACTTATTACTAAATATATCACTTTTTCCTTCATTCCAGCTGATGTCTTTTTTAGTAGAGACTGCAAGAGCCTCCAGTCTGGTTCCTGACCTCACACATTCCTAGCACCATCCAAACTCAAATACATTCTATTCAACATACAGCAGGCAGAGTATCCTTTTCAAAAAACAAGCTAAGGGTTGATTTGTCTCTGCTCAAACAGTAAATGGATCAATGAAGTCTTCCATCATTTTCTGCTTACTTCTCTGTGTTCATTTTTCCATCTCCGTGAAGAACTGTTCTCTGTATGTCATATCTGAAATAAGCTACTTTTCAAAATGTAATTTTCTTAGCATTTTTACCAAACATAAAATTGTATTTTTACTATTTGCTTTCCAGTGTATTATACATTCTTCACTTAGATTGTATTCTGAAGGTCAAGACCTTGGCTGTCTGGTCTTCAGTTGGATGTCTGGTGCCAGAGCTGGGCCCAGCATTGGAGATGCTCATCAGTGGAGTGTCACATCCTCTCACCCTACCTTCCGGTAACTTAAATCTCTTATAAATGTATTGTATTAGATTATATTGTATTTCTAATACATCTAGAAAATCACTGTTATAAATAACACCAATTGCTAATGTTAATAGGAAAAATTAAAGATAAATCCCGTAGGAAATTCAATTATTTTAAATTCTTCAACAATATCTTATTTTAAACCATATATTGTATATATTAACTCCATTATAAATAATACACTATCATATACTAGGAAAATTAGAGAAAAACTCATTAGAAAAAAACACTAAGTTGGATCAAAACTGAAGGTTAAATAGGTGTTGAAACAATGATTTGGAAGATACCAGTCCCCCAAAATTACTATTATTCTCAAACTTCTGAGCCTCAGTATCTAGGTTAGTAAAATGGAAGAGATGCCAAAACCCTCAAAAGGATTAAAATTTATAAAGCCCAGATGTAACGTTAATTATAGGATCTCATTAGATTATGATTAGATTGAAAATTGAATAATTTTATACTATTAATGTCAAATTTTATATTCCATTAACATTTCTAAGTAAACTCCTTTGCACACTAAAAAAATATTTTTCAAATAACTGCCTCAGTAAAACATAAAATATTTGTTATCAAGCAACAAACCCCAAAACATAGCCATCGATCTAAACAATGTGAAAAGCTAAAGAAGCCTAAATTTACATGTTTATTCTTTTTGTTACCAGGCATCTTCTTTGAAGATATAATGCAGTGTATCTGCATGAAATACATACATTTTCTAAAATAGTCATCATTTAACAATCTTCAGTAAATTGCAGAGCACACAAAAACAAGTTTATGAAATGATTTGCACTAGAGTTTAAACTGTGGAACCAATTTGAAGTAAGTCATTAGCACATCCTCTATCTAGGAAGCTTTATATGAATATTTTGAAATCTTTGCATTGTAACCAGGTAGGTAGAGTCCTGAATTGGGATTTCTTTGACATTTTAAGGAGATACAAAGGACAAAGTGCAAAAGACAGTATGCATAAAAGATCTAAAGTGAGAGCCTTTACTCCAACTGCATGTGATATATCTCGGAATGTATATGTAAATAAAGAGTGAATCAAGGCTGTTATGCTAAGACTATTGACACCTTATCATGAATTTAATAAAGTAAAAACATAAAGGATGAAATTTGAAGTCACAGAAGAATTCGTTCTGAATCTAGAAGAGGATTATTTCCTTCCCAAAACACTTACATTGTAGCAGAGCTCTTATATTTCTCTGTAAATAAATTGCCATAAAATTTGGCTTGGGCTTATAAATACCAGTAATACAAAAGGTCAAATACTAAAGGCTCAGGCTTTTCTGATTTGATTATTATAGTCTTCCTTTAATCTATAGAACATATAACCTTTTGAAGATGTCTAACAGGATATTTTTAAGCAAAAGAGATTTTGTGTTTCATTTTTAAACCCTTTATTACCTACACTTTAAATCTACAGTTGTGTTTTAAACACAGGAGGCCATAAACACTTTTCTTTAATGAAAAAGAAACACATCAAACAATTCAAAAGACTTTGCAATTAAGAGCTTTTCTCTTTTACTTTGCATCAGTGGTAATAGTTTCCAAAAATAAACTCTGTTAACTCTGTTTCTTTTAAATGTCTTCCAGAAATATTTTTGATATAAGAAAACACTTCATGTGTTTACATTTTTTATACACTGGGGACATGCACTGTAAGTAAAAGATATTTTCTTCCATTATTCCTTTTATGTATGCATATATAGCCAATTATTCATATCATCAATATTGATCCACCTGGTTCTTCAAAAAGAATAAAAACAACTATGAAATATACTATTCACTTTTAAGAGTTTTTATTGCACTACTTAACCTATCAATGGTATCTATCAGAATTTTTTAAAAATTTCCATTTTTTTGCTATTACTGTCAGCAGAACTAGAACTTTGGGATTGCAACTCTAGTGCCTTTAAACTGTGGAGACAATTATCACCATTTTTTGAATAACTGTCTCCCCATGAATTTAGTAATATTTCATATGCTAAACATTTGTTCATTGTCATGATTACTGAGAAGTCTGCCTCGTAGTATTATGTTTTAACTATGTGTGTGTTCAAAGAATCTATGTTTTCAGTCTATATCCTTTTACCTTTCTCTGAACAACATGTTTTTGTGCTTTGTGCTTTGAACTGTTCAGCATTTTATTTACTGATTTCTGAGAAAGTACTTTTGAGAAAGAGATTAAATATTTTTCACAGTAACTTTGAGTCTTTTTTGTGAAAATTTTCAAGCGGGAATTTCCTACTTATTGTATTTTGATTTATTATTTTCTTTTAGACTTTCAAAGTTCAGAAACTGCTTAGAAAGTATTTCCCTATGTCAAGTAAATGTAAAATTAAATTTTCCCATATTTTCCTCTAGCAATTTTATGTGTTCGGTTTTTAACTTTGGAGTTATCATTCATTTGACATTTTAATATTCTGTAAGTATTAGGCATCTATCTATGTTTTGTTTTGAGCCAGAGTTGAATTTTTAATTTTCTTTTTATTTTGGGAGGGGAGGGGAATTGATTTAACCACTTAGTCAAATCCCCAGCCTTTTTTGTATTTTTATTTAGACTCACTCACTGAGTTGCTTAGGGCCTCACTAATTTGCTGAGACTCGCTTTGAACTCACAATCCTCCTACTTCAGCCTCCTGAGCTGCTGGGATTACAGGCATGTGCCACTATGCCCAGCTTGAATTTCAATTATTAAAATAGCACATTACCTCCTTTTTCAAAATTTGAAATTATCTCATATTCACTTTCTAAACCCATACAGAAAGTTTATATTATCATGTGTCTCTCCATTCCATTTCATTGATCTTGATGTAAAGGCATAAAGTGATAAGAAATATTTTTAAAAGACTGCAATTAAAAGTTTTTCTCTTATATTAAACATATATATATACATATATATATATGGCATGAAGAAGTGAAAATCTTTATTAATTATTCTATAAAACTTTTATTTAGATTATTTTATTTGCTTATTTTTCATATATACTTTAAAATATATTTTGTCTAATTAAAATATAAACCAGTTAACATTTTTATTGTGATCATAATGTTGACTTAAATCTATTTGAGAAAATATATCTTCATATAACCATTACTACTGGCAACTTTATTATAATTAACAAAGTTAAATACTGCACTGTAAGTAAACATATAGCATAGAGGTTTGTTGCAACAGGAAGGCCCAGAAATTTAATAAAGTAATAAAATACTTAACCTTATAAATGAAAATCTCAGGTAAATAAATATACATGAACATAGCTAAACATAAACACCCATTGCATGATGCCCAGAGTTTTTTGATACTGTGAGGCACAGCTTCTTAAATTAATTAATGTCAATCATTAGATTTTGAAATATAACATGGTTCAATCAATACCTGACTTAAGATTTATAAATTCCAGCACTAGTGGAGTACTTTTTATAACATTGTTATCTTCAGTTTTATAGGGATTTGCCTTTCATAATGCACTTTCATATTCATTATTGCATTTGATTTGTAAAATATTATATTGGTAGATCAGAAATCATTATTTCCATTCATAGGCAAGATACAAAAGCTCATAGAAATTAAAGATTTTTATTTAGGCAAAATGTTAATAAGTAGCAAAACTATAATATGAATTCCAGTTATTTTGATACATTTTCAATGTAACCATATTTTTTCAATTTAACCAAATTGTTCAATATTTTAGAGTCTAGGCCTCAAGAAAGTTTTCATTACACTCATTACCTGTTGCCATGGTATGTGAGCCTGTATGTGTGACCATGTGCAGTACACAAGTGTGCCTTATATTGGGGAGGATTATTTTGTTTGTGTGAAAGAAGGAAAAAAGTCTACATTAATATGAAAATTTAAGCTTGAGAAAGTAAAAAACAAACAAAATATTTGTTATTTTGTAGGGAATTGTTCCTTAACATTAGCTTCTTCTTCAGGAATTCTGAAGATCTGCTTTTTTCTCTAAGTAGCTAAGTAGCTTCCTTCCAATTAACCTCCAAAGTTCAAAAAAAAACAAAAACAAAAAACTGTAAGCTCAGAATTTCTCCTGATTTCAGAAAAATCAGAATAGGAAATAAATAAGTGGAAAGGTTGAAAAAATTTATTTACCCAAAATAGGAAAAGGTGGACATGGAAGAAAAAATGAGTACAGGCTGTGATGGAAGCCTCTGATTTTCATTGCTATGACCATGTTTTTTGTGATTGTTGTGCGACTTCTCCATCGCTAGAAAATGTTGATTAAATATGTTATCCAAACATAAGAACTTTTATTCATGTCAGGACATAGAATTCTGGGGACTTGATGATTCATTTGCCAAAAAAAAAAAAGGGGGGGTAGATAAAGACAGTAGAGGTAAAGCTTTAGAATTCAGTTTTTTTTAAAAATACTGAAAATTTTCCAGTCTGCTCATAAAATAATGGAATACTCTTTATGGTAGCTCTGGAAAAAGGACAGAAGCAGCAGACTTCTTTCTTCCTCCCCTGAGAATCTGCTCTTGTGTTAACTCCTCAACTTTCTTTATAATTTGAAATATCCTGTTCATATAAATCTTATAGCTCCATACTATGCTAATAACAAGTGGCATTGTGAAGTACTGGCATCTTTCAGTTTATGGCTTCTATGATGAAAAGCAGTATGGAAAAGTGTATGGTTTTGGGGGGTGAGGAGTAAAGGAATATCAAAATAAAAAATCATACAGGATAAATTGTGAAGAGGTAACAAAGACTTTATTCAAGATTATTGCAACAGCAGAAAGAGAATAGAACTAAATCTGAGCTGAACCCCATTGAAAAGAAAGGGCCATAAAATATTTTCATGACTGGTGTGCAGACCCTTAGGCTGTCTGTGTTTGCTAATTGGCCTCACCCAAAAGGGGAAAAAAATCTCTTCTCTTCTGGACAGGACATAGTTTCACAAATTGGAGCAAGACTCCTATTTTTAGGGGCACTATCTTCCTTGATTCTGTTTCAAAGGGATTTCTCTGAGGTCCTTAAAAAAGACATATCAGGAATGGAAACCTGGCAAAAGCTTTCAAAAAGATTTACCTCTCAAAGAGACAAAGACATAATTTATAATCGCAAATTTTCTAAAGTAGACATTTTAAGAAAAGGAACTTTAAAGGCCTAGAGTCAGGAAGAGGTCTATCTGAAGTCCCTCAAGTTGAGGAGAACATTAAGACTATCAAGTTTGGGGGTATAATCTGTCATGTCTATCTACCTGGGTTTGTTTTCATGATCCAATTTTTCTACATTTCTTCAAGGCAAAAAAATATCATTACTCTATCTGGATTCATATGACATATGTTAGACTGAACTCTTCTGTGTCCAGCCTGATAACAACAACCTTGGATCCAAGTAAGGATCTGCCCACAACGCCTGCTGCAGTCTGCACTGCATACTGACTGTGCATGTAAGGACCTACTTTGAAGTGGGTTATGCTTTTGGAAATCTCTGAAAGTATTATTTAATTTTTCTCAAATGCAGTTCTAAAAAGAAGGATCTTCACTATTCATTGGGAAGGAAGAACTTCCTTGAAATAAAGAAGAAACCAAATTCAAGGGGCTGAAAGTAGAAGGCATAAGCCCAAAAACAACTGTAAAATTTCTAAGGGAAAGTAAGGAGAAAAACTTGAGGCTATAAAGGAATTTTGCACTACATATACATATATAAGTATATACACATATATACATATAGAAGTATATACACATATATACATATAGAAGTACCTTCCCAATGAATAGTGAAGATCCTTCTGTTTAGAACTGCATTTGAGAAAAATTAAATAATACTTTCAGAGATTTCCAAAAGCATAACCCACTTCAAAGTAGGTCCTTACATGCACAGTCAGTATGCAGTGCAGACTGCAGCAGGCGTTGTATATACACTACATATGTATATACACTACATATACATATAGAAGTATATACACATATATATACATATACGTACATGCAAGTGTGTATGAAATTACTAAACTTCAAATGTTAACTAATATTCCAAATATTGTCTAAATTTGACGTTTTCTTATTTGATATAAATAAAGCAAAATCCAGCATCACCAAAGAATGTTTAACATTGGTGTTATTAATCTAACTTACAGAGTAACAAGCAGCAGAGAATTAATGTCATATGAATCTGTGCAAATGTGCATTGTAATAGAATAATGCATATCTGTTTCTAGTGCATGCATTTTGTGCCAATACTCTAGTAGTTCTAATGGGGCTGTGCATAGTAACAACCGGAGCAAAATTTCCAGTTATGCATGACTGAGTGCCATTCCTGCCATGAAGTCCAGTATATTTTTGAAAAGCTTCTCAAGCAATTCTAATGCACCCCTGTGGCTAAGAGCTACTGTTTTAAGTTGATACTTTACATAAATACTAAAGTATAAACTTGTCAAACAGGTACTCTTCAGTGATCATTATGACAGGAAACCACATGAAAGTCTTTTCCTCCCTATGAATTTCCTTAATATTCATACATTGTGAATCAAAACAAGATATATTCATCCACAATACCATCAAGTTATTATAAGAACATATCAACACTTAAAACTCTCCTCCACTATAATTTTAAATCATAATCCCATTGAAACTGTCACTTTTAAAGAAAAAAGTTAGAAATTGCTAATCAAAATCTAAATGAATAAGATGATTATAGATCAATCACAGCTTTTCATAAGCATTTTGGAATGCCAATCTGGAATGGATCATCTACAAAACAGATTTGAGAAAAGTTCTATGAAACACATGCACTTATTTTAACAGGGAAGAATTTTAAATTGAAGCGATTTTAAAGGTTCAGAGAGAACTATACGTTCATTTAATTCAAATGCCTATGTTCATTTAAATTAATAGAGGTTATTGTCCTTTGGTTGAAACAAATACAAGGATAAACAAATGATTAGTAAGTAATATAAACAATTCATTTATTCACTTAACACATATTTATTAAGCAACTACCCAAAAAGATAATTTAGCAAATTGTGGCAATCTTAATGCCCATTAAAATATTGTATCATCTCTGACTTTAACAGTTTATATTTTAGCAAAGGAAATGTTCTAGTTACATTTTCAAATTTTAACATCACTACATTTTCTGAGATAGATGATATTAGCAAATACAAAGACAAAAATATTTGTCCTAAGGATATTCTTTGCACACACTTGGTAAAAAAACTAGTAATGAGGGACTCTCCATAGAGAAAGAAGTAAATTTTGCATCTAATATTACACAGGCAGAAAGCAAAAAATTGTAATTCTAAAACCATACAATATATTAGTTTATACTGTTACATTAATTATAATTTATATTTTTATACTTAGGACATTCAGTGTCTTTCATTTCAACCTTCCTGTTTATTTTCCCTGAACTAAATTTGCATAAATAACTCAAAGAACTGTTCATTCAAAACTTATATTTTATGTAAAAGCTTTGATTTTATAATTTTATATTAAAAAGTGAAAAATGTCTACAAAAACTCAACTTTTTTGAAAATAAAGATGATGGATTTTCAGTGTTGCCGCTCAAAGAAAAAAATTGTCCTGTTATATTGATGATACTGTAATTTGACATCTCAAATTACTTACATAAATTTCAATCTAAATAGGCTTATTAGGCCAAAGAACCCTCACAATCAATTATACCATAAGAAGTACCCTTGAAATCTGTAGATAAAGAAGGTACATTTTCTAAAGGGAAAGTTTAGACAAGAAAGATAAAATTCAAAGGACAAAAGAATCAAGAAAGAGGAGAGTTTACCTATCTCATCATTCTTAACTAGGCTACTCTGGAGAAAAGAGTCAATGGTGAGGAAGCTACTGTAGTCAGAAAAATTAACACAGCCAGGAAATTAATATATGTAAATCTCAAGCTTGGCACCCCCTCAATGTTAAGTTTTAGTAGTGAGAATAATAAATATACTCATATGCATGAATGTTAAGTGCTTTTAGCAATCAAAGTTTACTCAAGGTCTTCAAGGTTAGGAATCTTTCATTATCAGTGAAAAGATACCCGAAAGAGATGTCAAGGGCTCCAATCCAACTGAGATAAAAGAGAGAAATTAAACTGCAATAGGGAAATCAGAATTTCAAGAGAAGTGCAGAAAACTTAGCAGATCCTCTTAGTTCAGTAGCATTTATTTAGGCCCTAAAATCAGAGGTCTGGATTCTTTACCCAGTTTTCTAAAATAACTTTAAGACTTCCCTTGACTCTTTTCTGTGACTCCTTTTTTCTGTCTCTAACTTTAATTAAAATTAAAGGATCTCTAGATTAATCTCCTTGAGATCCTTTCATTCTGCTAATGTTCATGAAATGTAAAATAACTTCCACTTAATTTTCTAAGAGATTTAAACTTCTTTATTTTTTTCAGATTCTCTGTAATGTGTTTACTTCTCACTTAGAATATTGTCCATTACTTCCAAATATAGACCTTTCTTTGGAATTGCTTTCATGACTTTGATGCATCCAGTATTTGTCTATCTTCATAATATGGCTCAATTTACATTCTTTCAGAAATCTCTCTCACCTGCTGAAATCCTTCCTATTCATTCTTTGAGCTTTAGTTGAAATCCTGATTTAAACTTTATACCTTTATTATTTACCTTGCCCAACACTGTCTTACAGAGGTATGATTTTTTTGCTGAAGTAATTTAAAATTTAGGTGTCTGATGTTTCTCATGAACTTTGATATGCATTGAGGCTTAGGATATCTATAAGTTATTAAATCACTTGGAAGATGAACCACATCTTAAATTTTTATGCTGTAGGATGGATGGTGAAAGGATAGATGGATGTATTCTTTCTCACTTGGTAAAATAAGCAATTCAAAAATTCGTATTAAAATAGATACTGTACAATGAAGGATTACAAAATTTTTTAAAAAAGGAAGATATTAAGAATACAAACAAGGTATTACTTTGCTATGTGGCCAAACCCAGTTGCTTAAAAACTACAGAAATTTATGTTTAATAGTTCTAAATGCAAAGATGTGAAATCTAGGTGTCAGCAGGCCCTTAGTCCCTTTGAGTAAAATACTTACCTTTCCTTTGCCTGGATTCTGATGGCAGCTGTGAGCCCTTGACATCCCTTCCCTTATATCACTCTAATCACTGTCTCCAAATCTGTGTCCTCAAATTGTATTCCTGTTTTTCTAAGAACCCTACTCCTGTGTTCTCATCTTAACTTAATTGATTTTATTTGCAATACCTTATCTTCCAAATAAGGTTACATTCTAAGGCACCAGGGTTTAAGATTTTAACATTATTTTTTTGATACAATTTGATCAATGATAGGCAATAAAAACAGAAATACAAAATGAATTTTGGGGGGGGGGATCCAGGGAATTGAATCAGGGGCACTTGACCACTGAGCCACATCCCCACCCTATTTTGAATTTTATTTAGAGACAGAATTGCTTATAGTGCCTGAGTGGCTTAATGCCTCTTGATTGCTGAGGCTGACTTTGAACTCCAGATCCTCCGGCCTCACCCTCCCAAGCCACTGAGATTATAGGTATGCACCACTGTGCCCAGCATGAGTCTGAATTTAATGCATGGAATGCATTATTAAAAAAATCTAACCCACTTTTAAGAGATATATATTTTTACCTTTGTATATAATGAGAAATTATGATCAACCATTTATTTAGTTTGGAAAATACAGTAATACAATATTTGTATCATCTTGGGTTTGTCCTACGAGCACATTTTATCTCTTTATTATTGATGATTTGTTCTTGGCTATTCATTTTAGTTGTAATTTGGTATTTTATGTCACATATTGGTGATGACACCTTTTAGAGACATTGGATTATGTTGTTTTCTAATTCTCAGGGGCCTACTACTAACACATAGATCTTTATTTTAGGATCTGGTTCTTCTTTCTGCAGCATGACCTTTCTGGTTTCTCAACCAGAAATCTGCTCTTTACCAAGGTACCTTATCTTAGATTGACCTTGAACTATTACATCTCTACTCAAATCTCAGGTACAGATAGAGTTTTATATACTATCTTGTGACTCCTTCCTTTAGAACTTTCCTTGTTAACTCCTTGTTCCTGAAACCCAAGCCAACATGGCAGCAAAGAAGTATGATTTTGTTTTCTTTCACCCATGACACTTTTACTTTGTGTTTGAGTTCTTTCTCGCTTCCCTGTGATTTTGGTAATACTCTCACAGATAAAGCCAGGGTGCAAACTGATGGCTTACTTTATTTGCTTCCCATCTTACAAGAGCACTCAGCCTGTGTTGTTAATTTCCCAGTGTCTCCTTAAAGTGTTTACATAGAATTTTTTAGTAATTTTTCAGTTGTTACCTGATAGAGTAAGTACAATAGCATTGACTTTATCATGGGGTTTTAGTCAGCTTTTTTGCTGCTGTGATTAACAGGGTCTGACCAGCACAATTATAAAGGAGGAAAAGTATATTCGAGGACTCATGGTTTCAAAGGTCTTAGTCCTTAGAAGGCCAGCTCCATTCCTTGGGGCTCAAGGTGAGGCTGAACATCATGGCAGAGTGTGTGGCAGAGGGAAGCAGTGCACAAGATTTCAGGAAGCAGAGGGAGATAGAGTCTCCACTCTCCAGATACAAAATATATACCTCAAAGCCACGCCCCAATTCCAATCTCCACTGGCCACACACTACCACTTCAGTGATCCCTCAGTTAATCAAGGGATTAAATCACTGATAAAGTTAAGACTCCTACAACCCAATCATTTCTCCTCTGAACCTTCTTGAATTGTCACACAGGAGAGCTTTTGGAGAATACCTCATACCCAAATCATAACACATGGTCAGAGGTAGGGCCTGCTACCTCTGCTATTTGAAGAATTTGAATTCTTCAAATTCAGGGAACAGATGCCTCCCCTCAAAGAGGAGCTGAATATTGTCTAAATGTCATGGAGACAAGTCTGTGGTTGGACCTAAGTGAAGTTTAGTAAATAGAAGGAGAATATAGCATAGGTGCTTATTGCTTATCAAGCATCA
Source organism: Sciurus carolinensis (assembly GCF_902686445.1). Lineage (NCBI taxonomy): Eukaryota > Metazoa > Chordata > Mammalia > Rodentia > Sciuridae > Sciurus > Sciurus carolinensis. The sequence continues at coordinate 88,494,212 of NC_062218.1, read as the reverse complement.
CCATATTTTCAAATCCCTTGTAGGATTTGGGCCAATTCTGGCAAAGGAATATAAGCAGACATAACATGAGAAAAGTCTTTGCAAAAATCTCATAAACATTCTTCCTCTGCTGAGAAGCTCCTGATCTGACAAGATGATTCTTGAGCCACTAGTTACAGTAAACCAACCCACCAACATTGGACCGTAAGTAAGAAAGATTTCTTAATTGTTTATGTCACTGGAATATCAGGATTTATTTTGTAAACATAGTATATATCTAAGTGTACCCTGATTAATGCAGAAACTCTGGAGAAAACCGTGATATATTTGTTTCAATTATTAAGTACATCTTCTTATTAAATTCAGGAATGTTGACTAAAAGAGAAAAGAGTGAAACTTTTCTGTATATAAAGGAAAAGTGACAAAAAGTTACTGTCTAACAAGTCAGCTTTATTCTTAAATCTCCTGCATCTCCCAAGAAAACAAACATAGAAACTAATATGTTAAAGAAACAAATAAGTAAGTAAACAAATAGCTTAAAATACTGAAAGTGTTTTAAACAAAAACAGATGAAGAGGAGCCCTTTGGAATCACAAAATTCCACTGAGCTGTGCCAAACAACCAACAGAAACAACACCTGCGTATAAAATTAACTACGTGAGAGAAAATGGAGAAAAGACAAAATAATTTCTGATAGCTGTCATGCTGATGAACCCAGAAATTGCTAAAAATTATTCATTCAGAAAGCAAGAGAAGACACACTGAAGTAGAATCAGGTGTAACAATCTGAGAAAAATTGCTGAAGAGCAGCAGAGGGGGCTGTGCTGTCTGCTTTTCATGGGTGAGTTCAAGGGGACCGCAGGGATGTTATGCTGAGGCTGTGTGTTTGAAAGGTGAAAGCCCATGCTAAATAGAAACCGAGGACAACAGAATGCAAATTAAACAGCACAAAGATGACAGGGTGGTGAGGAGAGGGACAGACTAAGAGAGAAAATACTAGTAACAACAAAGAAGGAAAACAAAATAGGGTCTCAAATAGTACGCATCTGAACCATTTGGTGCTTTCCCTACAGAACGCTCTGAAGCTACAAAGTTTGAAAACTATCTTTATAAATCCTCATACATAGTGAGGTAATTTTAAATATCTAAGAAATCTCTTTATATATAAATATTTGTGACACAATAGGATATGTTTGAATTCCATACACACTCATTCTAGGTAAAAAGAAAATTATGAACTGCTGGGTATGGTGGCACACACCTGTAATCTCAGCAGCTCTGGAGACCCAGGCAGGAGGATCTTAAGTTCAAGGCTATCTTCAACAACCTGTCTAAAAATAAAAATAAATAAATAAATGGAAAAGAAAAGAAAAAAAGATGGATTGGGGTTGTGGTTTAGTGACTAACTGCTCATGGGTTTAATCCTTACTACCAAAAAAAATTATGAGCAGAATAAACTTCGTGCGGACAGTAGAGATATACCAACATATCATTATCTCCCCACCAAAAATGTAAAACCCTAGTTTAATATTCCAGAATAAACTAACTGAAATTAATGCATTAAACAAAGTACAAATCTGTATTATAAAAAATGAAGAGTCAATAAAAGAGAGTTGGAAATAGAGGTTTCATTTCAGAGGTCAGAAATTATTTAGAAATCTATTTCAAAGAATTTCAGAAATGAAGACAAAAACAAGTAAACAATATAAAAGAATACCAATCATATTTTATAGTGAAAGGAATAGAAAATGAAAAATTTAAATTTAAATCAAGCAAAGATATAGAAAGACATATAATGAGAGACAAAATGATAGAAAAAGAAAATAGTTCCAGTATATTTATTGAAAGATAAAAATGAAAGCAAAAGAAAGGACAAAGAATAAATATCGTCGTATTTTTATAGAACTTTCCCTGAAATAGAGTAAGAATTATAACTTCATATCAGGTGTCTGAGAAAACTTTCACAAGCAGCCCAAATCAAGACATATTATGGCAAAATTATTTGATTTCAGCTCCAAATGCTCTCACAAGCCAATTACCTTAAAGACAACATCAATAAAACTTCAACAATTCTGTGGAATTAAAAAAAAATCTTTACAATTCTATTTATGAGGCAAATAAATATTGATTATAAAAATTGATAAAATTCCACTAAAAAGGAAACTAAATGTCAACCTTGGATACAAATATCAATAAGATTCTTCAATTTGTAAATTATTATAATTGCTATGAAAACACTATCATTGTTTCTTTCCTGGAGCAAAAAAAAAAAAAAAAAAAAAAAAAGCATATTAATGTTTATGTGGAAGGACAAACAAGCAAGAATAAGGAAACAATGAAAATTAAGAAACAGGGCTGGGTTAACTGGGCCAAATAAGAACTGTATTTTCGATATTGCTACATAAGTGAATAGAATAGAAACTCTGGAAGTGGATGTATTTGCAAACAAATCTTCAGTATATTAAAAAGGTAGCTTCAGATACCAGTGAGAAAAAATACACTTTTAATAATAATTGGTACTGGGATAAATGTGTAATTATGAGAAAAAACAAAATCATTTTCATATTGTACACACAAATATTACAAGAAAATATGGGTTATTCATCTAAAATTACAAAAGTAGGGCAAAGAATCTTTCTTTTTTTTTTTTTTTTTCAGTGCTGAGGTTGAACCCAGGGGTGCTTTACCACTGAACTGCATCCCAGCCTCTTTTATTTTTTGTTTTGAGATGGGGTTTTCCTAAGTTGTCCAAGTTGGACTTTAGCACTTCATCCTCAACCTCCTGAGTAGTTGAGATTACAGGCATGCAGAGTCTTAACTGTGACTCAAAGAATAGAAGCAATAAAAGATAGAATTAATGATTTCAATTATGTAATTTGTCAAAACCCCAAAACAAATAAACTTATAGACAAATTGACAAATGGAAAATTAGTATTTTGAAATATTTTTAATAAAATATTAAATGTCATCAGATCTCATTAAATAAGATTATACAATTCAGTAATTTTGCAATATAGACAAGCAAGATAGTTATGTATCTCCTAAGGATAAAGAAAAAGGTAAGGTGTTGCTATGGCAGCACATAACAAAATTTGAAATAAAACAGACATTAGTGTGGCTTCTGCCCAAGGATGACAAGGAAATTTGTGAAGGGTTCCTTATTTTTGTGAACTCTTAAAATAGTAAATTTCCCATGATGTACAGTTTAACAAAATTAAACAAATACATATGATTAATAAAATAATATATAAAGTAAAAAGGAATACAAGGACATCTTAAATTATTTTCTGTGATCATCTTTTTAGTAATAATTATAAAAACAAATATGATTTTCTTTTGATGTAATAAAACATGAAGCATACAACTCCTCCTATTAAGTACACTTACCAAAAAGTAAGACATAACCTTGATCAGTCTTCTACATTTAACTACTTTTTCACAGAAATAAAAGGATCTATATACCACTTTTGGTTACACAAAAGATAAAATGAGAAAATCTTGAATATGCAAAGTTTTATATGATCAATGCCCTGAGTTTCTTTATTAAATAAAGTATAAGGGGAGGAAACAGCATAGTAAGCTTATAAATTGAAAGCAACTAAATCTGTACCAATAAATTCAAAGTATATAATTAGTTTCCTGTTTCAAACAAACTGACTCTAAATAAATTTGATGTGATATTGAAGGGAATTTGAGGAGAGCATACTTTATAACATTACAAAATCATAATTACTTGCAGTGATAAAATAGTGGAATTATGATTTTTAAAAGTATCTTTTTACAAATACATAGTGAGTAATCTATGGATACAATAATGTGATGTCCAGAATTTGGGTGAAAAATTATCTATCATGGGGCATTGGAAAGAATATTGATTTAGGCTTAGAAAAAAAATATATTGATGGTGTTGAAACTGGATTTTAGATTCACAAGTGTTTATTATGATGTTTTATCTTTCTTATGTATTTATACTTTTCCATTATAGTTCTTAGAGAAGTACCAATGTTAATATCACGACTGAATAGTATTGGATAAGAAATGATTGTTTCAAGTTATTTACAAACCTGGGAATAAGAAGAATAATGAGGGCCTGGGGTTGTGGCTCAGTGGTAGAGCACTTGTCTAGCATGTGAGAGGCACTGGGTTTAATTCTCAGCACTACATATAAATAAATAAATAAAATTAAAAGACTATGGACAACTAAAAAAATATTTTTTAAAAAAAGAAGAAACAATGAAAGAGAACCTAATTTTTTTCTCTTTTTTATTGGTGCATTATAGTTTTGTATAATGATGGGATTTATTTTTACATATTTGTACATGTACAAAATAACAATATAATTTGGCCAGTATCACTCCCCAGCACTTTTCTCCTCCCTCCCACCGCCCTCCTCTTGGTACCTTTCCACTACTGATCTCCCTTTGATTTTCATGAGACCCACCCCACCGTCCTTTTCCTTTTTCTTCTCTAGCTTCTACATAGGACCATTGACTTTCTGAGTTTGACTTATTTCACTTAACATGATGGTCTATATTCCATCCATAAAATATACTATATTTTAAATATTTTTCAAACTGAAGAACCTAAGTGTGTGCATGCTTCATTTGTTTTCATTCCAAATCTTGGTGTTTGTTTTTTTTTTTAATTAAAAAAATTTTTTTTTTTTTTTAGGGTTCATGCAATTATTATTATTGTTATTTGTACTGGGATGGATCCCTAGGGTATTTTACCACTGAACTACCTCCACAACCCTTTTTTTTTAAATTTATTTTTATTATAAACAAATGGGTTACATGTTGTTTCTGTTTGTACATGGAGTAACAGCATACCATTTGCGTAATCATACATTTACATAAGGTAATGATGTTTGGTTCATTCTGTTATTTTTTCCTTCCCACCCTCCCCTCCCACCCCTCTTTTCCCTCTATACAGTCCTGCCTTCCTCCATTCTCCTCCATTCTTGCCCCCTCCCACCATCCATTATGTGTCATCATCCACTTATCAGTGAGATCATTCATCTTTTGGATTTCTGAGATTGGCTTATCTCACTTAGCATGATATTCTCCAATTTCATCCATTTGCCTGCAAATGCCATAATTTTATTATTCTTTATAGCTGAGTAATATTCCATTTTATATATATATATATATATATATATATATATATATATATATATACCACTGTTTCTTTATCCATTCATCAATTGAAGGACATTTAGGTTGGTTCCACAATCTGGCTATTGTGAACTGAGCAGCTATGAACATTGATGTGGCTGTATCTCTGTAGTATGCTGATTGTAAGTCCTCTGGGTATAGGCCAAGGAGTGGGATAGCTGGGTCAAATGGTGGTTCCATTCCAAGTTTTCTAAGGAATCTCCACACTGCTTTCCAAAGTGACTGCACTAATTTGCAGCCCCACCAGCAATGTATGAGGGTACCTTTTTCCCCACATCCTCTCCAACACCTATTGTTGCTTGTATTCTTGAAAATCAGCATTCTAATTGGGGTGAGATGGAATCTTAGGGTAGTTTTGATTTGCATTTCTCTTATTACTAAAGATGGTGAACATTTTTTCATATGTTTGTTGATTGCTTATAGATCTTCTTCTGTGAAGTGTCTGTTCATATCCTTAGCCCATTTGCTGATTGTATTATTTATATTCTTAGTGTAGAATTTTTTGAGTTCTTTATATATTCTGGAAATGAGTGCTCTATCTGAAGTATGAGTGGTAAAGATATTCTCCCACTCTGTAGGCTCTCTCTTCACATTGCTGATAGTTTCCTTTGCTGAGAGAAAGCTATTTAGTTTGAATCTATCCCAGTTATTGATTCTTGCTTTTATTTCTTGTGCTATGGGAGCCCTGTTAAGGAAGTCTGATCCTAAGCCAACAAGTTGAAGATTTGGACCTACTTTTTGTTCTATAAGATGAAGGGTCTGTGGTCTGATTTTGAGGTCCTTGATCCATTGTGAGTTGATTTTTGTGCAGGGTGAGAGATAGGGGTTTAGTTTCATTCTGTTGCAATTGGATTTTCAGTTTTCCCAGCACCATTTGTTGAAGAGGCTGTCTTTTCTCCATTGCATATTTTTGGCACCTTTGTCTTGTATGAGAAAATTGTATTTATTTGGGTTTGTGTCCATGTCCTCTATTCTGTACCATTGATCTACCTGTCTATTTTTGTGCCAATACCATACTGTTTTTGTTACTATTGCTTTGTAGTATAGTTGAAGTTCTGGTATTGCAGTACCCCCTATTTCATTCTTCCTGCTAAGGATTGCTTTAGCTATTTTGGGTTTCTTATTCTTCCAGATGAATTTCATGATTGCTTGCTCTATTTCTGTAAGGTACATGATTGGGATTTTAATTGGAATTGCATTGAATCTGTATAGCACTTTTGGTAGTATGGCCATTTTGACAATATTAATTCTGCCTATCCAAGAACATGGGAGATCTTTCCATCTTCTAAGGTCTTCCTCAATTTCTTTCTTCAATGTTTTATAGTTTCATTGTAGAGCTCTTTTACCTCTTTGGTTAGATTGATTCCCAAGTATTTTATTTTTTTTGAGGCAATTGCAAATGGAGTTGTTTTCCTCATTTCCCTTTCAGCTGTTTCGTCACTTGCGTATAAAAATGCTTTAGATTTATGCGTGTTGATTTTATAGCCTGCTATTTTGCTGAATTCATTGATGAGGTCTAGAAGTTTTCTGGAGGAGGTTTTTGGATCCTCTAAATATACAATCATGTCATCAGCAAATAGTGACAGCTTAAGTTCCTCTTTTCCTATTCATATCCCTTTAATTTCTTTCGTCTGCCTAATTGCTCTGGCTAGAGTTTCGAGGACAATGTTGAATAGAAGTGGTGAAAGAGGACATCCCTGTCTTGTTCCCATTTTTAAAGGGAATGGTTTCAGTTTTTCTCCATTAAGAATGATATTGGCCATGGATTTACCATAACTAGCCTTTACAATGTTCAGGTATATTCCTACTATCCCTATTTTTTCTAGTGTTTTGAGCATGAAGGGGTGTTGTATTTTGTCAAACGCTTTTTCTGCGTCAATTGAAATAATCATATGATCCTTATCCTTAAGTCTATTGACAAGATGGATTACGTTTATTGATTTACAGATGTTAAACAATCCTTGCATTCCAGGGATGAACCGCACTTGATCATGGTACACGATTTTCTTAATATGTTTTTGGATATGGTTTGCCAATATTTTGTTAAGGATCTTTGCATCTATATTCATCAAGGATATTGTTCTAAAATTTTCTTTCCTTGATGTGTCTTTGCCTGCTTTGGGTATGAGGGTGATATTAGCTTCATAGAATGAGTTCGGTAGGGTACCCTCCTTTTCTATTTCCTGGAATACTTTAGAAATATTGGAATGAGTTCTTCTTTGAAGGACTTGTAGAACTCGGCTGAGAATCCGTCTGGTCCTGGGCTTTTCTTGGATGGTAGATTTTTAATGGCTTCTTCTATTTCATTGCTTGTTATTGATCTGTTTAAATTGTGTATGTCCTCCTGGTTCAGTTTGGGAGGAGCATATGTGTCTAGAAATTTGTCAATGTCTTCGGTAGTTTCTATTTTGTTGGGATACAGATTTTCAAAGTAGCTTCTCACTATGTTCTGTATCTGAGTGGTGTCTGTCATGATATTTCTTTTTTCATCACAAATTTTAGTAATTTGAGTCTTCTTTCTCCTTCTCTTTGTTAGTGTGGCTAAGGGTTTGTCTATTTTGTTTACTTTCTCAAAAAAACAACTTTTTGTTTTGTCAATTTTTTGAATTGTTTCTTTTGTTTCAATTTCATTGATTTCAGCTCTGATTTTAATTATTTCCTGTCTTCTACTACTTTTGCTGTTATTCTGTTCTTCTTTTTCTAGAGCTTTGAACTGTAATGTTAGGTCATTTAGTTGTTGACTTTTCATTCTTTTCTGTAATGCGCTCCATGCAATGAATTTTCCTCTTAGTACCGCTTTCATAGTGTCCCAGAGATTTTGATATGTTGTATTATCATTCTCATTGACCTCTAAGAATTTTTTTATCTCCTCCCTGATGTTTTTTGTTATCCATTTTTCGTTCAATAGCATATTATTTAGTCTCCAGGTGTTGGAGTAATTTCTGTTTTTTATTTTGTCATTGATTTCTATTCTCAGAACACAAGGCAGTATCTCTAGTTTTTTGCATTTTCCTAAGGGCTGCTTCGTGGCATAATATATGGTCTATTTTCGAGAAGGTTCCATGTGCTGCTGAGAAGAAAGTGAATCCGCTCGTTGATGGATGGAATATTCTATATATGTCTATTAAGTCTAGGTTATTGATTGTGTTATTTAATTCTATGGTTTCTCTGGTTGGTTTTTGTTTGGAAGATCTATCTAGTGATGACAGTGATGCATTAAAGTCAGCCAGAATTATTGTGTTGTGGTCCATGTGATTCCTGAAATGAGAAGGATTTGTTTGATGTACAGTGATGCACCATTGTTTGGGGCATAAATATTTACTATCATTATTTCTTCCTGATTTATGGTTCCCTTAAGCAGTATGAAATGTCCTTCTTTATCCCTTCTGACTAACTTTGACTTAAACTCCACTTTATCTAATGTAAGGATGGAAACCCCCGCTTTTTTACTGAGTACATGTGCGTATTAGGTTTTTTCCCATCCTTTTACCTTTAGTGTGTGGATGTCTTTTTCTATGAGATGAGTCTCTTGCAGGCAGCATATTGTTGGGTCTTTCTTTTTAATCCATTCTGCCAGTCTATGTCTTTTGATTGATGAGTTTAGGGCATTAATGTTCAGGGTTGTTATTGAGATATGATTTGTATTCCCAGTCATTTGGCTTATTTTTGGTTTTTAAGTTGGCTTGGTTTCTCCTTTGAGTGGTTTTTCTCTAAGGTAGTTCCTCCCTTTGCTGACCTCCATTGTTGTTTTTTATTTCCTCCTCATGGAATATTTTGTTGAGAACATTCTGTAGTGCAGGCTTTCTATTTCTAAATTCTTTTAACTTTCGTTTATCATGGAAGGATTTTATTTCATCTTCAAATCTGAAGGTTAGTTTTGCTGGGTTTAGGATTCTTGGTTGGCAACCATGTTCTTTCAGAGCTTAAAATACATTGTTCCAGGTCCTTCTAGCTTTTAGAGTCTGGGTTGAGAAGTCGGCTGCTATCCATAATGGTCTCCCCCTATATATAATCTGATGCTTTTGTCTCGGGGCCTTCAAAATCCTATCTTTATATTGAATGTTAGGCATTTTCATTATAATGTGCCTTGGTGTGGATCTGTTGTGATTTTGTGCATTTGGTGTTCTGTAAGTCTCTTGTATTTGATTTTCCATTTTATTCTTCAGGTTTGGGAAATTTTCTGATATTATTTCATTGAATAGGTTGTTCATTCCTTTGATTTGTATCTCTGTGTCTTCATCAATCCCAATAATTCTTAAATTTGGTCTTTTCATGATGTCCCATAGTTCTTGGAGATTCTGTTCATGATTTCTTACCATCTTCTCTGTTTGGGCAACTTTATTTTCAAGATTAAATATTTTGTCTTCATTGTCTGAGGTTCTGTCTTCCAAGTGGTCTAGTCTTTTGGTGATGCTTTCCATTGAGTTTTTTATTTCCTTCATTTCCAGGAGTTCGGTTTTTTTTTTTTTTTTTTTTTTTTTTTTTTTTGAGAATCTCTATCTCTCTTTGTTGAAATGATCTTTTGCTTCCTGTAGGTGCTCTTTCAGCTTATTGGTATTATCATTCATTGCCTGCATTTGCTCTCTTATCTCATCCTTTGCTTCGGGAATCATCTTAATCATGTATAATCTGAAATCCTTTTCTGACATTTCTTCTAACATACCGTCATTGGATTCTATTAATATAGAATCTAGATTTGTTTGGATCATTTTTTTCCCTTGTTTTTTCATGTTGTTCATGTATCATCCCCTCTAGCAGTGCAGATCTGGGGTATTGCAGATTTCCCCCATAGGTTTATAGTGGCCCTATAGGTTTCCAAAACCCTTTCGTTAAGGGGAGATCAATATTAGCAATGCCCAATTCAGACACTATGCAATCCTAGACCAAATAGCCCCTATGAGGACAATAGCAAAATTGTCATAATAAACAGAATGAGTTCAAATATTATCTTAGGTAAAACAAACAAATTTGCAATAAGGTCCACAGTTTGTAATGGAGGACAAAGAGAATGCAGAGGGATGTAGAATGTAGCTGTTAATGGGATAAGAAAAGAATATACAGAAGTTCTAGATAACAGAAAGGGTGAGAGTGTAATCAAAAGAAATTGGATGTTAGCATGCAAAAAAGGGAGAAAGAGACTTTGAGGGAACAGCTAAGCAAAAGGAAAAGAGCAAGAAAAGTAAAGACATAAAAACTTAAATTTTTTCAATAAGGAGAAAAAAGAAAATCTACAGTGTAACAGTCATATAGTAATGAAACCTCCCAGAGTTCAGTAGCCTGATGCATGAGAGTTACCTGACAATGAGCTTCAAGCCTCCAGCAGGCATCTCAGGATGGGATTTGCTCCACCTAAAGATCGGAGCTGAGGCTTCCAGGATTATCCAAGATGGCCGCTCTGGCTTCCAAATGTGTTGGCAAATGGGGAGCTGCAGCTCAGGGTGTGGCTGTGGTCAGCAGGAGGTCCTGGAGGCGGGATGCGGTTGGTCAGGCAGGGGTCCTGGAGGTCGGGTGTGTTTGGTGTGGGTGTGGGATCCTGAAGGCCGGTTGTAATCAGTTGGTCTGGGGTCCCGGTGATAGGATATAGTCAGTTGATCTGGGGGTCCTGGTGGCAGGGAGCAGTCAGTCGATGTGAGGGTCCCAGAGGCAGGGAGTGATCGTTTGGGCTGAGGGATCCTGGAGACAGGGCTCAGTCAGTCCGGCCAGGGGTCGTACAGGGTCTGGCTGTTGTCTCAAAAATGGCGGCATCCACGTGTAATCAAAACTGCTGGTACTGTAACAGCGAACTTCCAGGCAACAGCAGGCAGCTGGTGCTCCACTGGTGGTCGGCGATCAGTTTGCTGTCCGTTTTCTGATGATCAGGAGGTGAACCTTGTGCATTGGGTGATGGATAGGTGTCAGGCAGGCGATGGACAGGCGAGAGGCAGGCAAATGGCGGATGATAGGTGCCTCACAGTGATCAATCAAGAAACAGATATCCTCTGCTTGAAACCAGAGTTATGGAGTGACAAGGAATGCAGCCTCCCTCTAGTCCGCCATCTTGGATTAGGCAAGAGGGGCGCAGGCTGCAGCCGCCTCGGCTGGGAACCCAGGGCTGTGCATCTCCCAAGGCCACCGGCTCCTCCCAAATCTTGTTTTATGGTGTTTCAACCCATTGTCCAATGGGCTCACAATTTCCTATTTTAAAATGAATATGACTAAACATCGAGACTCATTAACAAACTAAAATGTTTGTGATAAAGTAGGCATTTCTTGTTTTTTGTCTTTGCCTAGTAAACTAATCTAAGGATCAGGCATTAACTGCCAGGGACTTCTTTTAAAAAAATATTTTTAGTTATAAATGGACTCAATATCTTTATTTTATTTGTTTATTTTTATGTGGTGCTGAGGATCGATCCCAGTGCCTCGACACATGCTGGGCAAGCGCTCTACCACTGAGCCACAACTCCAGCCTTGCCAGGAACTTTTTAAGGTACATTTTCCATTTATTTTCCATGAGGGAGAAATGTGACCTCGTTCGATGTTCTAAATAACACAACTGTGCCCTGCTGAGGTGTGCATCAGGTCCAGTGGGGGAAAACATGTGCCTCTGCACTTTCAACAACCTGCTCAAACTGTTTCCAGGAAATCTAAAAGAAAAGCATGAAAATGTTAATTGGTTAAGCACAGTGGGTAAAATATAAAAAGTTAAAAGCATTATATTTATACAAATGATATAGATGTAACAGACTTCTGATATTTATCTGTTAAACTCTATGAGGTATAGCAAACATCCAAAGGTTTTCATTTATTTTGAATGTACAACCCAGTGAGTTGGGGGAAACAGTCATTTAAGTACCACCACAACCAAGGTTCAGAGTAATCCTGTGAGCCTCTTGTGGTTACACCCTCTTGCTATCAGTCCATGGCCACAGCCTTACTACTAGGCAACAAGTGAAATGCCAGCAAATTAACTCTGTTTTGCCTTTTCTAGAATTTTGTATGAATTTCATACAAAACCCTAAGTATGTAGTCTTTTGTGATGGGTTTCTTTTAAGTATCTCGTAACAATGTGTTATTGGAAAACTTTGTGGTGTGATACATGAATGACTCCTTGCAGTAAGGAAGAGAGCGGAAGTCTGGCCTTTTCTCTGCTGGTCCCATATTTGTGAACTAAGCTTCAGTTTTGTCTGACTAGAGTAGGAGGAGAGTGGCACTAGTGTGTCCTCTTCAAGACTGGTGTGTGGATATACTTAGAGAAGGTGCATAAAGTGTTTTCTAAGATGTGATGCATTATATGGGTGGATTTAGAAAAGACTACATGAAAAAGACTGCCAGAAATGACAGCGTTCTAAAGATGTTACTATACGTAAATAAATGCCTACTAAAACATAAAATGTCAACATTCTTACTTTTTCCCTTGGAGAATGAGAGTCATTTGGAGGAAGTCAATGAGTGGACTGTACAAAATTTTTTAAAAATGGGAAAAAGCAGTACTACAATTACAAAAATGAAAAATATGAAACCTATCTAAATAAAGCAAATTGTTGGCTTTAAATATGAACTTTATTCTTTTAATTTTTCATTATCATCAGTACTTACCAATAATTTATTTTACACAGATCTCTGAGACCTGAAATAAGCAATGACTTCTTAATGGAAAAAAAAAAAAAAAAACACAAAAACAAGCAACCCCTTCTGCTCCCTCCTCTCCTGCGCTGGAGATCTAACCACTGGCCTCAAGCAGTCTAGGCAAATGCTCTACCACTGAGCTGTCTCCTACCTGCAACCTTCTGCTCTTTCACCAACAGTGTTAACAAAGAAAAGGCCAACCATAATCTCAAATAAAATATTTGTTGAAAATATTTAATAACCAGGTTATACAAAGAAACCTGAAAAATCACTAATAGGGAAAGAAACAGGATATTAAAATTGATATATAATTATATGAAAAATTAATATATGTGATGGAGTTAAAATAAGCTCCTGTGAAAATGCTTATTATCAGTCATCATTAGAGGCATACAAATTAAAACCACAATGATATGCCACAATATACCTAATCAAATACATATATATTGACAATGGTAAATGCTTACAAATAAGGCAAAACATCTGGTTCTTCAAGACAACTGAGAATATAGTTCTATAAGCCAGGTGTGGTGGAGCACACCTATAATCCCAGTGACTCAGGAGGCTGAGGCAGGAGGATCAAGAGTTCAAAGCCAGTCTCCAGAAGTTAGCCAGGACGTAAGCAACTTAGTGAGAGCCTGTCTCAAAATAAAACATAAACAGGACTGGGAATATGACTCAGAGTTTACATGTCCCTGGGTTCAATTCCTGATACCAAAAAATAAAAATAAAATACAGTTCTGTAGTTTCTAATCAAACTAAGCATATACTAAAATAATTCATGCAAAACCAAAGTTAGACATATGCCTACCCAAAAGCCAGAATACAAATGTTTATAGCAGTTTTATTCAAAATCACCAAAACCTAGAAATAACATATCTATAGAAGTCTTAATGGAAAATAAGTTTTTGTATATCCATCTCAAAAGGATTATCCTAGATGAACTTAGACCCCAAATGCTATATTATGTATGATTCTATTTATTAAACATTTTAGCAGAGTCAAAACTATAGGGGCAGAATTCAGATCAGTAGATGCAAGCAGTGGTAGTGGTGGGTGCTTGATTAAAAATGGACTCAAGAAAACTCTTTGGAGTGATTAAAATACTCTTCATTATCATAATGATGGTGGATATATGATTACATAAATTTTTCAAAGTGCCTAGACCTGCACACCTAAAGGGGATGAATTTTATTCTTTGCATATTATACTTCAATAGGTCTAAAAGTTTATAAAATTGCTTTAAGATCATTAACTATTATTTCTACATATTATGAGAAAGCATTTACATTAAGTAAGAAAAACATCATGAAAAGATTTGCTAGGTGTCATTTGTAAGACCATAGGAATTCTTAACATATGACTTTTTTGTGGTACTGTATATTTAACTCAGGGCTTTGCACACTCTAGGCAAGCAGTCCATGATGGGGCTACAATGCCAGCCAATAATTGTTTTTTATTACCTAACATATATCATAATGCTACCTATAGGCATAAAACTATTCTCAGTAATTTACATATATTACAGATTTTTAAAACTTAAATATTGCTGCTAGCAAACAATAACCCCTCTATTACATATGAGAAAACAAGGGCACAAAAGACTCCAACAACTTTTTAAATTAACTTCTACTATGAGATGGAGCAAAATTTGAACTCAGACAATCCACTTCCAGATTAAAAACCAGTTTTAGTAAAGCCTGAGATGAAGGGTTTTTTCAGAAATATTGTACCATTGGAGCAAAATTACGAAATGACAGTGTGGCTAAGGCACTGAAAAACGGAAAAGAAGAAAAAGGCAATACAACGTATCAGTAGGTTAGCTACATCTGTAGGTGGCTGGAGTTGCTATGACAATACAATCTGCATCCACTGCAGGGACATAGGGAAGGTGACCTAGTCACTGGATCCTGGCCCTCACTAGGTTAAGGGTAGTCCAAAAGGTATTAAAGCCCCTCTAATTGTGGGTGGTTCATGATTCAGTTTCAATATTTTTCTTGAGGAATCACAAATTACAGAGGTCAAGAAATAGTCCCTAGATAAGAAAAGATAAGATTGCATTTAAGTAAAGTGAAATTCTTTGTTCACCTGGCCAACTTTTCCAGATGGTAGGGCTTAGAAATGGGGCATAGGCAAAAAGAAATAAGGTTATCAATTTGGAAAATAAAACAGTATTCTGAAATGATATCTATCTTGTAAATATATTTTCATAAGATTCACTTAAACTAAAAGCCATGTTATAAAAAGTGTTGAATACATAAATCATATTATTAGATGTAAGCTAATATGCATAGTTATTACCTCAAAGTTTTTTCTGAATATATTATTCAATATGTAAATTATTTGAATCTAAAACTAATTGTGATATATATTAACTTTCTTATGAGAACTGTAAATCAAAGAGGGCAAACTCTTCCTTACCAAAAAGTAATGGGAGGGAAATATGTATTACACTTCAGGTTAAGTGGTTCCTTGGACTCCAAGTAATATAGTAGACTATATGTTATGGTCTTCACTTCAAGATAGGAGATATTTTAATACCCAAAGACCTACTGATGTTTATTTTTTAAAATGCAAATTGATAAAAATTATCATTAAATGAAAGAAAATTGACTTCCTCCTCTTCTACATAGGACATATTATAAAGAATGCATACAGATTAATTATATATGCAAGTTAATTCCCCCTCCCAACATACAGACATGCATTTTAATTTGTAGGAATGTACTGTAATAAAGAAAGAAGCCAGGCTTTATGCCCTTCACCTTGCACTAGATGTTTGGAGGAAGAGACATGACCAGACCTTAACCATAGCTAAGGTGTACAACCTTCTTAAATAACTCCAGCTGGTTCCACAATAGGTTAAAAAGTGCCTTCAACCACAGGCAAATAAAAATGTCCCTGGGTGCCACAGCTTGCTTTAAAGAAGGCAGGTTTCTTTTAACTGTGTGTTAACTTATCCTTAAGTTAAGCTAGTGAATCTTGAGAGAATGAGGATAAAATGTCGCGTGTTTTTTCTCCTTCAAAATGCAGCAATAGAAGGACAGTATCTAATGCTTCTAAAATGTTCTCTTTCTGCTTGACTGATTTGCATGGGAAATAATGCTTGAAGAGAGAAAAAAATAAAAAAGATGAACTATTCAGGAAAAACACTTTTGTTTTTAAAAGGACAAAGAACAATACATGAGAATGGCTTTATTAAATATATCAATCAACAAGCTAAAAGCCCCAGCTGTGGACCTGGCACTGCATGCCCAAAGGCACTCCAAAGTATCAAATTACATTGTTTTCAACATTAGTATAATCTGGATTTGGTCCTACCTACATTCATTTGAGAAAGTACTCACATATACCTTTACATACCTTGAAAAGGATCTAGAAAACAGAAAACTTGTAGAAGCTCCTCAACTACAAAAGAGTAGAAGAGATTTACCTCAACTGAGACACAGACTAGGCACAGCTGAAAGTTATCATTCTCCCATCATGCCTGTTGGGGCTGGGCGGGCAGCGGGGGAGTTCTTTAAAACTGTTGTTATAGAAACATGGATTATACATGTGGAAGGTAAATACTGAACCCAGATAAAGAATTTTTAAAAACTTGTCAATGCTTTGTGGTATTGAGGGTTTAACTCAAGGACTCTGTACCACTGAGCTCATTTTTTTTTTCTTTCTTTTTTTTTTTAAGACAGCGTCTTCCTAAGTTGCCATGGTAAGCCTTGAATTTGTGATCTTTCTGATTCAGCCTCCTGAGCTGCAGGAATTACAGGCATGCACCATCATACCTGCCAAAAGGAAAGTATTTGTTAAGGGAAACTGCTTAATCTAGGATAAATGTGTATCTGAGATTTTGATGAATGAATAGCAACTGATTTGACATCCATATGCAAAAGTTTTAAAAACGTGACAATTCACTTATGTGAGACAACACAAACAATACAACAGTTAAAAATTCAAGTGTAAGAAAGGGAATTTTTATTTCAGATAATTTACTGTTTGGATGTGCTAACACTAGTGCTTTTTGCATGTTGATTGTGGCACCATGCTATTTTCTGAATTCATTTGTTGATTCTAATAATTTGGGGGTGGGATTTGCGGGTTTTCTATAAAAGATCATGTCAACATTGGAGAAGGAATAATATTTTAAATAAAAGATACCAGGAATTGGATATTCCTATTAAAAAAATGAAACTAAGGTTTTATCTTTCACCAATTAAAACAAGTCCAATTGAAAATGGATTAAAGACATAAAAGTAGCACTGGGACTATAAAACAATTACAACAAAATAGAGTAAAATTGCTTTGGGAGAAAGATGTAGGCAAGGATGTTTTAGACAAACCCCAAAACTATTGGAAAAAAGAAAAAAGAGACCATGGGATTACACCAAACTAAAATGCTTCTGCATGTCATTAAAACCATCAACAGAGTGCAGAGGCAGCCAGCAGAATGGAAGAAAATATTTCAAACCATGCCTCTGACAAGAATTTATATTCAGAGTACATAACAAACTCCAAATATTCAATAGCAAAATAACCTGATTAATAAATGAGCAATAGATCTAAATAGACATTTCTCAAAAGAAAATATACGAATGTTCAACAGTTATAAAAAAAAAAAAAGCTCAACATCACCAATCATGAAGGAGATGAAAATCAAAACCAGTATTAGATATCTCCTCACCTCAGTGAAAATGACTATTGTCAAAATGACTAGAGCTAAGTGAGGGTGAGAATGTGGAGAAAAAGGAACTCTTGTACACAGTTGGTAGGAATCAAAATTGGTACATCTATTATGGAAAACAATAGGGAGGCTCCTCAAAATAATAAAAATAGAATTGCCATATGAGTCAACGTTTTCACTACTGATTTTACAGCAAAGAATACAAAATCAGTTTGTCAAAGAGAAGTTTGCACTCTCGTGGTTACTGCAGCACTATTCACAATTGCCAAGATATGAAATTAACCTAAGTGTCTATCAACTGATGAATGGATAAATAAAATGTGGTATATATGCACTATGGAATATATAATGCCACAAAAAATGAAATCCTGTCATGTTGGTGACAACATGAATGGACCTGAAATTCACTATATTAAATGAAATAAGACAGGCATAAAAAGTCAAGCACTGCATGTTCTTACTCATGTGAAATTGAAGGATAGGAAAAGTTTAATCAATGTGTATTAAGTTGCAGTTGGAAAGGAAAAAAGTTCTGGTGTGTTATTACACAGGAGTTTGCCTATAGAAAATATAGCCAATTATTTGGCTATAACTCCTTGAATATTATTTTTCCGAATGTGAAGTCCCATTAAATTAAGAGACAGGTTATGAACTCATTCTATCACCTCCAACATACATTGGTGAGACAAACACAGAAAAAACAATATATATTCTTTTGAACACAAAGGAGGAAAGAGGGAAAGACACAGCAAACACTTGTCCATAGCAATTCTGAAATCTAACTGGAAGAATGGTCCAATTCCCATTCTTGGATGTTTCCATGGCTCTTGACTTTATCGGTCATTTGCATTGTTATTTCTCACAAAAAGAATGCATTTATGTATTTTCTCAGTTTGCTTCCCTTTCTGTAAAATTTTGAAGATCCAAAGACTTTTTTTTTTTTCTTCACTTTTTCCTTCTTTGTCTCTGTTCTAGTTAGCTTTTTTGCTGCTGTGACCAAAAGACCTGACAAACAATATTAGAGGAGGAAAAGTTTATTTGGGTTCTCACAGTTTCAGAGGTCTTAGTCCACAGACAGCTTCATTCCTTGGGGCCCGAGATGAGGTAAAACATCACAGTAGAAGAGTGTGATAGAAGAAACCAGCTGAAGACATCCTGCCAGGAAGCAGAGAGAGTTAATCTCAGCTCACAAAATATATAACACGAGAAGGCACACCCCTAACGACCCACCTCCTCCTGTCACACTTTACCTGCTTGCAGTCTCTACTCAGTTAATCCCAGCAGGAGATTAACACACTGATTAGGTTAAGGTTCTCATAACCTGGTCAGATGCTGTGGCACACGCTTATAATTCCAGTGGCTCAGGAGACTGAGACAGGAGGATTGGAAGTACAAAGCCAGCCTCAGCAAAAGCAAAATGCTAAGCAATTCAGTCACACCCTGTCTCTGAATAAAGTACAAAATAAGGCTAAAGATGTGGCTAAGTGTTGGAATGCCCCTGAGTTTAATCCCTGGTACCCCACTAAAAAAGAAAGGTTCTTAGAACATGATCATTTCATCATCTCTAAACCTTCTTGATTTATCTCACACTTGAGCTTTTGGAGGACATTTCACATCTAAAACAATAAGTTACTTTTAGTCTAACCTGATATAATTTTTTTTAAAACTCTTTGAATTTCATATGTGCTGATTTATAATCCACTACATTAGAAAAAGACACATATATAAATATCTCCAGTACACTCTGTATTGGAGAGTCTGGAAATCTTCTTTGGAACAACACATGTTGAATCTTAACATTCCTGTTGCTTAACCTAAAGGTCTATAAGATAGTTCTTAGATCCTTGGAAGGCCTTCTTTTTATTTGAGAAAGTTTGTAAGACACTGCTATAAATATTTGTGAAGAGTAAATAAAGGATCTCATGGGCACCCTGGAATTAGAGATTTTCCCCTAAATCATTTATTAATGTAAGATGTTTGTAATTGTTGTTGTTTACTTGTTCATTTTTCCAGATGCACACATAGGGATGAAGAAATAGTCTTACTTTCAAATGCAAGAAATAATGTCTCCTCTTTTATTTAAAAGTTTATTCTTCATCTTAATCACTTTTTGCCTTTGTTAGATGGAGTGAGAATGAGCTACATGTAATCTTTAATATTGTACCTGAAAATGTCCTTAGCCAAATCATTATTTTATTTCATCTTCTAATTTCTCTTTTTACTGTTGGTGACAAAATGTCAAATTTCCACCTCTATGTATTTCCATGAACTCCAATATTTTCTTTACCTTTCTTTCAGTTACCTTGAGAATCTTTTGAAATCAAACCCCTTAGTTATTTATAAACATCCTCCTTGAAGACTTTTCTTATTTAATTTTGGATCTCCTTAAATTCATTTTGTTTTGCCTGCTTCCTGATCCCAAAACCTCAGCCAAAAAAAAAAAAAAAAAAAAAAAAATTCTAGGGGCTGGGCTTGTAACTCAGTGGTAGATCACTTGCCTAGCATGTATGAGGTACTGGGTTTGATCCTTAGCACCACATAAAAACAAATGAACAAAATAAAGGTATTGTGTCCATCTACAAGTAAAAATATATATATTTTAAAAAATCTAGGTACTTGTTAAGGTAGATTTCCACTCATCAGTTTGCCTTTTTTGTTCCACTTAATTGTAAGGAAGTAAGAAAAAAAAAATCATCTCCAAACTGGGGAACTTAAACAATAATATTTTATCTGTCATAAATTCCCTAAATCAATAATTCAGAAAGGTCTCATCTTGACAGTTCTGTCTCAAGGTCATTTATTTGGTTGCAATATGATGGTGGACCAAATTAGAACAGGGAGAAGAATTTGAATTAGCTGGTGGGGGCAGGGGCAGGGGAGGCATGTAGATAGACATCATTGTTTCTTCCTATAGTCTTAAAGCCTAATTGAGATGCTAGTCAGATTTTCATTGCCATGATCAAAATACCTGATAAGCACAACTTAGGGGAGAAGTTTATTCTGACTCTCACAGTTTCAAAGATCTCAACCCATGGTCAACCAACTGCATGGCTCTCTGCCTGAGGTGAGGCAGAACATGATGGTGGAAGGGCATGGCAGGAGAAGAGTTGCTCAGTTCTTGGCAGCCAGGAAGGAGAGAAAGAGAGAGAAAGCATGCAAGGAACCAGGATAAAATGTAATCCCCCAGGGCATGCCCCCAGTGACCTACTTTCTCCAGTCGTGACCCATCTGCCCACAGTTACCACCTAGAAATCCATTTGAATTCTTAATCCATCATGTGGATCAATTCACTGACTAACACTCATAATGTAATCATCTCACCTCTGAACATTTCTATATTGTCTTACACATTAGCTTTTTGGGGACACCTCATATCCAAACTATAATGTAGGCTTTCATAGTTCCACTCAAAATTGCACTGTATCAAAGAAATAAAAGAAATTTAAGTCTTATGGAAAGCAAATGATAAAATGGTACTTATTTGCAGAATAAATGATCAAATATGGAAAATTCAATGAGTCTAGACAAAAAGACCAGGAATTCAGTTTTTGGAAGTGGTACTATTGAGACATCAATAGCTAATACAATTAATCAAAATTATAGAAGGTACCCATAGAGAGTTACTAACTGAAGCTAAAAATGTATATGGAGAAATCAAAGGATATTTAATAACAAATTTGAAGACGAAAACAAGGTTGGAGGTCTTATATTACCTGAGTTAGAAGACTTAATAGAAAGTTATTAAATCATTACTATGTTGATAGAATGTGGATAAAAACAGTTTGAAAATATGGGGGGAAACCTACACACACTCAACATGATTTTCAACAAAAACAATTCATAGGTAAAATCCAGTTGTTAAAAACAGATGAAGTAAAACTTGATGCCTACACTAAAAAAAGAAAACGAGAAAGATCTATGTACTTATATAAATTTCTACTTTACACAAAAAATGAAACGAATCATGCTCTACTGTAAAACTAAATGTGTATAATTAATTCTAATTGGTATCATGTATAGTATTCAAAATTTACTGTCATATATATCAAAAAAGAACAAATTTAAAAATTAGCTAAATGAATATAGTAAAATATTACATCATGTTGTTTAAATTTATATCAATTCCCTTTAAAGCCTACAAAGCATTTTATAGTATATGTTCATTCATACAGTGAAATGGGAATAAAAGTGAAAAAAATGTAAAATTTCTTGAAGAAAGCATAGAAGAAAATTTCATAATTATGGTAAGATTTCTTACACAGGACACAATGTACACTACTATAATATAAAAATAAAGTAATATTGAACATAATCAAATTTTAATATTAAGAAATTATTTTAAGAAAATGGAAAAGTTAGATACAGCCTTAGAATATAAGGAATAATCTTTCATCTGAAGAAGGACATAAAAAGAACACATGAAGAGTTCTTTTTACTCAAAAATATGTAGTAAAATCATCAATAAGAAAATATAAGAGTCAAACATTTTAAAATTTGAATATGCATCTAAATAGTATGCAGTTTTAAAATTAGCCTGTGAAATAGTACTCAACACTCATTATCAATACACAGAAATTAACCTATAATATGATACCTACACACTCTAGTATTAAACTAAAATGGCTAATGGTACCAGTTGTTAGCAAGTATATGGGGCAACCTCATTCATTGCAGTAGTTTAAAATTATGAAATATATTTAAGAGCTATTTGATAATTTCTTATAAATTTAGAAGTTCAGTAGATCAGAAAAATGGCAATAAAGGGAAGGAAGGTCATAGGAAAAGGAAAGACACTGGAATTAATTTGACATAATTTTCCTATGTGTATGCATGAAGAGACTACCTTGAATCTCACCATATTGTACATCCACAAGAATGGGGTCCTAATTAATATAAGATATATTCCATGCTTATGTAACTATATAAAAATGGATTCTATTGTCATGTATAACTAAAAAGAGCAAATAACAAATTAAAATATATTTTAAAATGTACTTAACATATAACTGAATAACTCCTTCCTTAGTATTCATCTAAGAACATAGAAAACATATGGTCAAAATAAATTTGTAAAAAAAAATTAGGCTTATAAATGGTCAAATCAATTTTAATCATTAAAAATTGGAAATGAACCAAATGTCCATCAAGTGAATTACTATTGTGCTATATCCATATATTAGAATATTATTTAGGAAAAAAAAAAAACAGAATATGACTCAGTCTCAAGAACATTAAAGAACTTCACTCAAAGTGAAAGGAACTAGAATTTAAAGAGTGTCTACAGACTGGGAATTTAACTCAGTGCTAGAACACTTGCCTAGCATGTTTGATCCCCAGAACACACACACACACTAATATATACTACTTATGTTTTGGTTATTGTGGTAATTACAGGGTCATATGCATTTTATATAATGAATTGCACATAGAAAATGGGTGTATTTCACTGTTTTTTTTTAATATACCTGGATAAAATATAGTTAAAATTATTTAGGGAAATTGGAGTAAGAATATCAAAAACAAACCCAGTATCAGGCTTTCAATAAAGCAAGGTGGATACAGGAATAAAGCACATCTGAATAGAGGTGATGAGAATTTTCCAGAGAAGAAGAATCGTCAAATTGAAATAGCAAGCCAAATATAATGTAGTACAAATCAATACACAGCAATATTTTTGTTCCAATATGACTTGCATTTATATATAGCCCATTCTTTTTTGCCATTTGTCTTCAATTTCAATACAGTCAACTCTATTCATGGAATATACATATAAAATTCATTTATAAAATGGTTATTTCTATGACCCTAATAAATATGATTCATTCTGTTTCTTCAGAAGAAGAATACACTAGTTTCAGTCAGTGCCTTATGAGAGCCGTGACTTTGATTCATTAGTTCTACTCTTCTTGCTTCTTAACATAGGATGTGGAACATTATTGAAATTCAATAAATATATTGTTCTGTTCATTGAGTAAGATATATGGTAACTTTATTTAAATAGTACATTCTTCAGGTATTTCTTGGGTAGGCAAAATTAAATCACGTGCATTATTTCCCATTTAGTACACAAGAGGATTAAAATTAATATTGTAATTACATATTTCATTTGCTTAAAGCTGTACATATAAAAGTAATTTATATGATGATGATTAAAATCAATATATCATAATAAACTTTTGACAAGCATTATGCAAATTGTTCTAAAATCAGGTCATTTTTCTAATAGCTAATAATCTATTGAAAAGAACCCTAGCACATTTTTTATCCAGATACCTTTGTTCACTGAGATTAATAATTATAACAAGGCATGCCTGAAATGAAAAAGAAAGTGTATGTTTTCAAAGAAAGCAATTGTTCAGAATTTTGTAGATCTTATATAATGTATTTTCTTTAGAAGGCTCCCTCAGTGGTGGCCAAAGAGTTTGACTGCCCACTGCTCTTTAACTCAGTTGGCCTTGACTTTGGTTCTTGCTGTGCTACTGATACATTTTCCATATTCTACCTCAAATTTGACATTTATTATGATTTTACTCTTCAGATTCTTACTCTCCATTAACCACTCTAATATGAAAAGAACTTCTAACCAGGGAGGAATGGCTGTACTTTTTTTCTGTCCTACATTTTTATCTCTACAGAAATGATGTAAATTTAATTCATTTAAACTGAGAATATTGATTATGAATATGATAAAATGTTAAATGTGTTTTGCATCATTAATGTTGAAATTACACTGTAAGAGCACTCAGAATGTTTTACTGACAGAATAAACAAAAGATGTCAGCCCTTGCTTTAGGAACAAGAGTTTATGATATTCAACATGATCAGGCAAAAAAAAGAGCTACAAAATTTATAATTTCAGAAAGTAAACTGAAGACATAAAAAACCAACAGAGACCTTAAAATATTTAAAATGTTGATACCTACTCTCTGCTGGTGGATATAAAGTCTCTCCATAAATAAAACAAAATTTATGACAACTAACATCACAGAATTTGTGGTTGTCAATGAAATGACTACAATATTAGTACCCAGGCTTCAACAGTGAACTTTTGCCACTTCAAATGCTCATTAAAATGTCAGTGAAATTTGCATTCTAGACATGATGGAATAATTGATACTAGACTCTTTCTGATGCCATAAACATCTATGAAACTAAAAAAAATATGAAACAATGGAATAATAGTCCACAAAAGGAAGTCATAAAAAAGGGAATCACTTCCTGGAGGAATTTGGATGAAATGCACTGAAAGAAGGAAGAGTTCAAACAGAGCAGAGTGGTCTTGTAAAATGAAAATTATGATTGGAGTTTGAGATGATTAATGTGGCTGGAATTGCTGAGCAGAATTCTCACACTCAGTAAAGACGGAACTTATGATATATGCATAGGCATTTTCTTGAATCTTTGACTAAGTGCCTACCTATTGGTGTGCTTGACAAAAGTTTACAATGCTGGGCACAAAATATATTATGGAAAGTATAAGTAATAGATAAATTTAAAAAACTACTAGGAAGTTATAAACAAATCAGTTTTCAGGGTTCAGACAGGACTGGGAGATAAAAAGCTCTGAAAAGTCAGAATAAAGGGAACAGTTTTGTCACCCTTGGTAGAGACATCAAAAGACCACATCATAAAAGTGTGGTTAATAGAAGTAGGAGTAACTCATTTCCTACTCTAAAAATTCATACAACTTTTCTCCAGAATAAAGATTAGCAAGTCAAATGTTGCCTAACAAACAACACAAATAATGGGGAAAGTATTAAGTAAGTATAATATTCACAAAATAAAAAAAAAAATTGAACAAGTAAGAAAAAGAATATTCCTATAAACATGAGTAATAAACATGAAAAGAGAAATCTCAATTAAGGTAAACAAAAATGAGAGAAAATATGGAAATCATAGACATGGAATTTAAAACAGCCATTGAAAACATGTTCATATATTTGAGGGGAATTTTAAACAAACTGACAAAACGTAAGAATTCTAAACAAATATAAAGGATAAAAAGGGAATTCAAGAATTTTAAAAAGTAATGAAAAATCATTAGGTACATTAAAGAGAATAGTCAACATTATAATGTACTCGATGGTAGGACAAAAAAAAACTGAACTGAAGAACAGAGAAAGAAAAAAGTGACTGAAATCATTAATTGAGCCTTATTGATCATTAATGGGACATTATTGAGCAGCTTCTATATATTCAATTGATTCTCAGATTGTAAAGTCAGGAAAGAGCAGAAAATTTAATTGAAGAACTATTGACTAGAAATTTTATGAACTTGATTTAAAAATATTAAGCCTCAGATTTAAGATCATTAGCAAATTTTAAACACAAAAATGGAGAAAAGAAAACTAATAAATAAGAAGAAAAAATCTTAAGTGGGTGGAGAAGGAGACATGTTTCACACAGAAAACAAAACTAAAATGAGTATAAAATCTTCTTTGGAAATAATGCAACCCAGAAAGCAGTGGAACATTAAGTTTAACAATCTTAATTAAAAAATAAAAACTGTAGTCTTCAAAAGTAAAGGCAATACAGTATTATTAGAACAAAACAGAGAAAGCGGAGAGAGTCTATGGTGAGCAGACTTGCATTTCAAGAAATGCCAAACAAAATCAAAACCAAAATCTTTCTCAGGAACAAAAGGAAATTCCAACCAATGGACTTTCTAAACTACATAAAATAATTTTAAAAAGTGTTGTAATTAGTAAATGTATGAATAATTATATATTTCCTCATAATTAATTGAAATGACATAATTATCCTTGAAGAGTTTGCACCCAAAGAAAGAGATCCAACATATGTGACAGAAATGAGGAGTAGAAAAAAATATTAATAATTAAAGATTTCAATGATAGTTGAAAAGATAGGATTTAAATCAAATTATGGAAGACTAGAACAATGCTATCAACCAACTTAATTGACAATTATAAAATAGTACACACAATAACCACTGACACATATTCTTCTAAGTGCATGAAAAATGTACCAAGAGAGTTTACAGATTTGGACACAAAAGTTCTGAATAGATTTACAATGAATAATGCCACACATATAATATTTTGTGCAAATGCAAGCCGGGCATGGTAGCGCATGCCTGTAATCTCAGCAACTTGGGAGGCTGAGGCAGGAGAATGGAGAGTTCAAAGTCAGCCTCAGCAAAAATGAGGTACTAAGCAACTCAATGAGACCTATCTCTAAATAAAATACAAAATAGGGCTAAGGATGTGGCTCAGTGGTTGAGTGCCCTTGGGTTCAATCCCTGATACCAAAAAAAAAAAAAAAAAAAAAAAAAAAAAAAAAATTGCAAAAGGCATGGGAAATAATCCTAATCATAAATGGACATGCACTTTCAGAAATATTCCATGAAATTTTGATCTGAATGAAAATGAAAGTACAAATCCAAACTTTAGAGATGCATCAAAATTAGTTCTTGGATATAAGCTGCAATCTATAAACGTTTGTATTACAACAGAAGAAAGACTAATATTAACATAACCTCTATTCTAAGAGGATAGGTGAAGAGCAATTTAAACACAATGTGAGAAACAGGAATAACATATTAATGTAAGTGTGGAAATAAATGTAATGAAATATAGTTGAAAAATCAGTGAAACCTAATGTGTGTTTTTGAAAAAAAATAGTAAATTTGATAAATGCTTAACCT
Organism: Sciurus carolinensis; assembly: GCF_902686445.1. Lineage (NCBI taxonomy): Eukaryota > Metazoa > Chordata > Mammalia > Rodentia > Sciuridae > Sciurus > Sciurus carolinensis. The sequence goes on along the minus strand of NC_062218.1, from coordinate 88,467,109 downwards.
AAACCAATTAGGGAAAAGAGAAATGTTATGATATAGAGGTGGCATATCAACAAAATACTGTGGTCAGACTGGAAAGACAGGTTTCAGATGCTAAAAGGATAATAAAGATTGACTCAATAAATTTTATAATGGCATTAATAGACAAATTTATTAAAGAACTAAAAATGACACAAGGAGTAATAAAGGTAAAAATATTTATTTATTCACTTATGACTTCTAATCCTTTGAGAAAGATATTATACCAAGAAATAATGGAGAGGGCTGGGGTTGTAATTCAGTGGAAGAGCGCTTGACTAGCATATGTGAGGCATTGGGTTCAATCCTCAGCACCACATATAAATAAATAAAAAATAAAGGTCCATTGACAACTAAAAAATTTAAAAACAAAAAAGAAATAATGGAGAAACTAGTTCCAGCTCTTTTATATACCAGAATAATCCTAAGACCATATCCAAAAGAGACCAATGTTCTTTATCAACATAAAAATTATATTCCTAAACAAAAGACCAAATATAATCCAATACTATATTATAAATACAATAAACTAGGTCCACAGATTGATGATTGATTCTAGGAATTAAAGTTTGGTTTAACAATTAAACTTTACTCATTTAGGTCTCTTTATTAATAGGACAAAACAACAAGCATAATACCTCAAGTGATAAAGAAAATGTAAGAGGACTTACAACATTCAAAACACAGTTATTAAAATCCATCAATAAACTGCAATGGAAAAAACTTTCTCACTGTAACAAAGGAGATATTAGCAAATTTTTTTTTTTTTTTTTTTTTTTTTTTTTAGTGCTAGGGATTGAACCTAGGGCCTTGTGCATGCAAGGTGTGCACTCTACCAACTGAGCTATATCCCCAGCTCCTTAGCATAATTTTTAATGGTGAAATAATGACCACTATATTGTCAAGATTGATTGCTATCAGACTAGAAATGTATAGAAATTCAAAATAGCAGCTTTTTTCAAGGAGAAAATCTATCGTGATTGGAGACAACCTCAAACTCAAACAAAATGCAGCAAAACGTTAGAGCTTTGGAATGACCTGTTGAATGCAGATCTGAAGCACCAAATCATTCATTACTTAGCCATGATTGGGTACCCTCCTCTAAGACAAATGTAAATATTATAGAAATTCTATGCAATTCTGTATTCAATAGGAAGAATACTTGATTCTAGGAACCAAAATGTAGAAGTAGGAATGTTGATTCTTGCTATCATTTCAAGAATCCTTGTCTCTCCTTTCCACAATTGTGGAATCAACAGGGTTAGAAGTCATGTTATTCAAAGGAGACATGTTTTCTCTGGGTAATACATCAAGGGTCATATTGAATCAAAAGAAGCAACTGTCACCTAGATGTTTATTGTCCCTTGTGTCCAGAGACCAGTAGGTATAATCTGTAGTTAAGATCATGGCAGAGTTAATTGACCATGATAACCAGAATGACCATGATAAACCAGGATAAGTAGAGGTACAAATATACAATGAAGGCAAGGAGGAATATGAGTGGAACTCAGTGTTCCATTGGTACACCCTTGCCCAATTTTAAATGGTTATTGAGATGGACACTAATCTAGTCTTAGAAACTCATAGTGTCTAACCAGAATAGATAAAATATTTTTAAACTAAGAATAATAATTACTAATGAAAAAAGAAAAACTGCTAGTTCGAATTTCTATGCATTGCTAGTCTGATAGCAAAGAGGTACAACCACATTTTGGACGTCAGTTTGAAATTTTTGATAACTAGCATGCACCTAGTTTATGTTACAACAATTCCATCTCTAGGAATTTATCCAAGAGAAAATTAAAATATACATATACAAAACTGGAACAAGGACATTCATAACAGCTTTGCTCATAGAGCTAAAAACTGAGAACAGCGCAACTGCTCATCTACACTAAAGTGGGTAAAATGCAAATAATCAAACTCTTTGCAGTGATAAAAAGAATAAACTAGTGACACATCCAACATGAATGAATCCCAAAAACATGACATTAACTGGAAGAAATCAGACATAAAAATATCATTCAGTTTTCATAATGTTTCTAGATGAGCAAAACTATGGGAAGGTAAATAAAACCAGGAGACAGGGAGTATATCTTGACCTAAGGGCTCCTGCAGAGGTTGCTGCTCTGTTTGTATAGAAGCTTAGGTCACATCAGTGTAAATAATTGCGAGCAGCCATGGAATTTGCACTTAACATATCTGCCTTTTGCTCCAGGTAAATGATTCACCTCATTAAAACATATCTTGCCTGGGTGTTACTTGCTGGACTAGATGAGTTCAATTAAAATATAAATTTCTGGTAAATGAGAAGAGTTTGGTACATAATCATAATAATATAGTAATAGTAAGTGGTAATAGTAATAGTAAATTATTCCTCCACCATGAAGCATGGTTGAATACAGACTTTTTAAAAAAATTTATTCTAATTAGTTATATAAGAGAGTGGATGCATTTTGACACATCATATGTAAATGGAGAATGACTTCTCATTCGTCTGGTTGTACATGATGTAGAATCACACCAGTCATGTGATCATATATGTTCTTAGGGTAATAATGTACAATTCATCCTACTATCGTGCCTACTCCCATACCCCCTTCCCTCCTTTCACTCTCCTTGCCTAATCCAAAGTACCTCTATTTTTCCCTACCCCCACCCCCATCTTGAATTAGCATCCAAATATCAGAGAAAACATTCAACATTTGGTTTTTTGGGGGTTGGCTTATTTTGATTAGAGTGATATTTTCCAACTGCATCCATTTACCTGCAAATGCCATAATTTGATTCTTTAAGGCTGAGTAATATTCTATTGTGTATATATACTTCATTTTCTTTATTCATTCATCTGTAGAAAGGCATCTAGGTTGGTTCCATAGTTTGGCTATTATCAATTGAGCTGCTATAAACATTGATGTGGTTGCATCACTGTAGTATGCCGATTTTAAGTCCTTTGGGTATAAACTGAGGAGTGGGATAACTGGGTCAAATGGTGGTTCCATTCCTAGTTTTCTGAGGAATCTCCACACTGCTTTCCTTAATGGTTGCACCAATTTACAGTTCACCAGCAAAGTAGGAGTGTATCTTTTCCCCCACATCCTCATCAACATTTATTGTTGTTTAATTGCCATTTTGACTGGAGTGAGATGAATGAAAGCTTAGAGTAGTTTTAATTTTTTTCTATAATTGCTAGAGATGTTGAACATTTTTTATATATTTGTTGATTGATTCTATTTCTTCTTCTGTGAAGTGATCTGTTCAATTCCTCAGCCCATTTATTGATTGGATTATTTACAGCAAACTAAAACAGTAAGTCTTTCAAAAATAAATACAGTATGGAAACAACAGCAAACCTTCATAAGACTGAAGTGCTTTCATTGTGTAATCAACTTGCCAAAATGCAAACTTTCATATTTATTTCTCATTGTTCCTGGAAGGCTTCCTTCACTTTGATTGTCAAAGTGAGATATTAAGGAAAACAATATTTCAAAATGCAATTTTGTGTTCATTATTTCTTCCTATTAACATTACATTTTTTAGATCCATTCATGTTGTGTCACTAGTTCATTCTTTTTTATTGCTGAGAATAATTCCATTGACTATTTTACTTTTAACCCATTTTAATGCAGTTGAGCATTTATATTGCTTAGTTTTTAGATATATGAATAAAGCTGTTATAATCACTCATTCAAGTTTTATAAATTAGATCTCCAATAAAATCAATAAACACTCTCACAATCAGCAAGCTTAAAGACCGATTCATAATTTCACATTGATAGTTTATTCACAAACAATGTATCTCCCACCCTCATCATTTAAAATAAATTTAAGCTGGCAAAAGTGAGCATAGGAAAACTGTCTGTTTTTAATGAAATATTGTGGAAGTCCAAGAATCTCTTTATTCCTTTAATATGTGCTCATTCTAGTAAAATTTTTCTCATTTGAAATGAAAATTGTTTTCAGTTTTAACAAATTTTTTCTCATTAATTCTGTCTTTAGAACTGTGTCCACATTCTCCTTATTTACATGGTACTTGGGAAAATGAAGAAAATTCTGCATTGCAAAGGAAGGCTGTTTTGAAAATATCCACATTGAGTGGATGCTGTAAGATACGGATGAATCTGACCTATGTTAAAATACAAACAGAAGGAAGACTAGAGGATTTCAAAAGATATTTCTATCATTCTTATTCCTATCATTTAACTTAACTGTCAGTGTTGACTACTAATATGCCTTTTTCTGAATGGCATATGACAGACACTCTAGATACATGGGGAACTAACAACACTTTTATCAAGAATATAGAGCTAAGCCATGATTCTTAGGAAAAAAGACATTATGTAGTCCATATCTGTAATGGTTAATTTGAATTGTCAACTGGATTGGATCAAGAGGTACTAATGATTAAGGGGTTTCTGGGCATGTCAGTGGGGGTGGGTCTAGGAATGAATGGCATGTGGGATAGTGAATTGAAATGGAGACCCTCCCTAAGTGTGGGCAGCACCGTCCAATGTATGGTGACTTGAATGGAATAAAAGTTGGAAGAACAAGGAAGCAGCTGCAGGTGCAAACTCAATTCTTTTTGATTGCTGCTGGAATCACCTGAGGATATCAGACTCTTGCTTCTTCACTTGTTCAAAGCAGTCTCTGCCAGTAGTTCTCTAGGGAATTTCCAGAAGCCTTGGTCTGGGACTAGGATAGCACAATTGATATTTCTTGTTTTGGGACTTCCACGTCTTGGACTGTATGGTTATTGGTTCTTCCAGCTCTCCAGCTGCAGAAGGCCATTGTGGACTACCCAGCTTCTGGTCGCATAAGCCAATCTAAAAATTTCCCTTTTTATAACCATACTTCCTGTTGATTCTGTTTCTCTAGAGAACCCTGACTAATACAATATTAAAGTTACTGGATTTCTATTTAATCTCACACCTAATTGATGAAAAAAATTCCTCTGTACACCAAAAGATGCTAGATCAAAATCTGGACAATTTCTTATAAGAGTAACAGAGAAAACCCCAATTTCATTATTTCAAGCTCAGTAACTTTGTTTTAAATGCAGATGTTACCTCAACTTAGTAATACACACTAAAGTATATAATTTAACAACCAGAAATGATAAAAGTTAACTACAGCATGGTGTATCTTTTGCATGTCCACACAAATTTCTGTGGAGAGTCAACCCTGCACTTCCACGGAATTAAAATCAGATATTCAATTGAGTAATTTAGCTTTTGGACTAATCTTCATATTGAAGAGGAAATTTGAAGTTTTTATGAAATTAGCAAATAATTAAATAGAAAAATCACATGAATATAATTTCTGATGTTAATAGATCATTGGATAGAAAACATAATCTATGGAAAGAGTATATTCTATTTGTATTATGGTTCCATGGTTGAGAGCTTGCTCACTGTGGTGAAATCTTCATGCAGGGAAGTTTATAAACTTATGACTAGCACATCAACTACTCAACATTAATTTGATCAAATGACTGTAATGGAGAACTAAGAGAAAAAATATAGCATTAATAGTAGCTATAAAAGCGACTGGTTTCCAATCTTCTGGAATTTATGAGTATGCTTTCTATATAATGAGAAAGAGAGGGCACGAACCCTGCTAGTATACATAACTAGAATACAGGCATCTGGCCAAGTGTACACAGTCTTCCAGGAAAATGCCATTTGTTTGCCCATTCATGAAGAAATCCTCTCTTGAGCCAACTACAACTTTACGACAATACAAGGCAATGAAGTTGACTAAAAATCATATGGCAAGTTATTTAAATAAATAATTTTAATTCAAGTTAAACATAATCAGGCAACATACTGCAGTAATATAAAAATGGAACAATTAAATGAGACTTAAAAGAATTTAAAAAGCTTCAGAGGGATGTTAGTGATAACTAACTTGCTATATTATTTCTAATCTAGGATACATATATTATATTATCATTTGTTATATTTTTAGATCTTAATTGGTGAATTCCTAAACTGAGTAGCTATGCAAATATATACTTGTCACTCAGGTAAGTGTGCACAGTAACATTATAATATTAACATAGTAATAATCCAAAAGCATAGGAAAATAAACTAAAACAAGTATTTGAAATATATTTTAATAGCAGTATATGGAAAACAAGTTGACGCCTCGTTTCTTTTCTGCTACTAACAATGTGGCAGAACAAAAATGCTGAATGCATTATTTGGAAAGTAAATCAAACTCAGTTTAAGACTTTATATCCATATCCACATAGTGAATCATACGGGTAATAGATTTAGACCTGGAAAGAAACCATGATTCATCAAAGAGAAAAAAAAAAAAAGAAATTGAGAAGTCAATACTGGTTCATAAGTCAAGCAAAACTAGTTTTAACTAAATATTAACAATTTCTAATTTATTGAAATAACCAATACTAAAGATACATGGTTAAGCAAATAACCACTTGGTATAATTTTTGAACAAGTTATATAAATAAGAGAGAAGCCATCTTACTTAGCAATAAAAAAGAGTAATGGAAGGTTATTCATATTATGGGAAAAAAATCCAAATGTGTCAACAGGAATACAACAAGTCAGAAAATGAAAGAAATAAAATGTTTTGTTGCTGAATTGTGGAATGTAAGATGTAGACAAGATGGGACTGGAGGTATAGGCTGATGGTAGAGTTTTTACCTTGTATGCACAAGGACCTGGGTTTGATCCCTAGCATAACACATGCAAAAAGTGATAAAAACATGAGTATTTAGCATTGAAAAGCACAAAAAGAAAAATCTTCATTTAGATCAATTTAACATATCATAAACTTTTATGAAGCCTTTCCCCAAATTTTCATAATCCAACAGTTGGAAAATTATTCATGGTTACAAGAAATCTCAGAATATTTGACTATTTGATAATTAAACAAAATTAGTTGGAAATCAAGCCATTTTAATGTTTTGGTATGTTTAAGTTTTGACCGATCTTTTCTTAATAAGTAGTAAAACGATCACTAGAGAAGAGTGTAGGACTTTTTTAAAGCTTCTTTGCAAAGTTCATGTTATTTTTTAAAAATTTCTTACATCATCACAAACCTACTAGGCACTCAAGTACCTTGCACTGAAGATTTCATTCGTATGTCATAATCTTACAGTATATTGTCTCCTTTCCCTTCCTCCCAATTTCTCAATATTTGTGTCAGCAAAATAATTTCTTTTAATTAAAAATATTCTTCTCTTGGGACAAAAATAATAATTTGGTTATGAAAGGAGACCATTGAGGAAAAACTTGAAAGAACTAAGAATAGACAAATTGTTTTTCATCATCTATGACCAGCAATTTGAAGATAAAATGCAAACTGATGACAGGAAGTTCAGCAATGTGGGATAGACTGGAACCCATGCAGAAAACACCCCAAATTCCCTCATGATCACCTGAGCAAACGATAATCATCAAAAGCATAGCTACACTTTATTTCACATTGTTAGTGCCTTGCTTGCTTTCTTTAGCTTCTCGAATTACTTTAATTCCAACAAAATTGACATAGTTAAGAATTTTTGCATCTATATTCATCAGGGTTATTGGTCTAAAGTTTTCTTGATGCATCTTTGTCTGGTTTTGGTATCAGAGTGATGTGAGCTTCATAGAGTTTGGAAGGGTTCCCTCCTTTTCTATTTCCTGGAATATTTTCAGGAGTATTAGTATTAGTTCTTCTTTAAAGGTCTTGTAGAATTCGACTGAGAATCTATCTGGTCCTGGGTTTTTCTTGGTTGGTAAACTTTTGACGATTTCTTCTATTTTGGTGCTTGAAACTGATCTGTTTAAATTGCGTATGTCTTCCTGATTCGGTTTGGGAGGATCATATGTCTCTAAAAATTTGTCAGTGTCCTCTATATTTTCTGTTTTATTGGAGTATAGATTTTCAAGGTAGTTTCTAATTATGTTATATATTTCAATGGTTTATGTCGTGATCTTTCCTTTTTCATCATGAATTCTAGTAATTTAAGTTTTCTCTCTCCTCTTCGTTAGTGTGGCTAAGGGTTTAGCAATTTTGTGTACTTTTTCAAAGATCCATCTTTTTGGTTTGTCGATTTTTTGAATTGTTTCTTTTGTTTCAATTTCTGAGGAGTCTGAGATGTAAGTGATTAGTAGGACTTCAGTCTCATCTGAGTCCTCAACGCTTACTCCAAGTCATTGGCAGAATTCCTTCCTTGAGGATTTAGTACTGCTGTCAGGTCACTGGCTATTGACTAGATACCAGTTCTCAATCCTGATGTTTGCTCTTGTTGCTTTGAATCTCTGACTTTCTTCCTGTCTGACATCTAGACCCAGATGTAGAAGACTCATGTGATTAAATCAGGTCACACAGATAATATACCTTCCTTAAAGTCACCAAAGTGAAATACCATCACATTCACTGTTCCTTTCCACATGAAAGGATATGGAATTATGCAGGGCATGCATAAAAGAGAAGGGGGATATTGAGGACATCTTCGAACTTCCCTAAGACAGGTGTTCGACTCAAATTTTTTAAAATTCTATATGTCTAGATGACCCCCAGGAAATCCTCTAAGACTTGGGATTATCCAGTGGCTGACAACTTTATTATGTATATGTAAAGAAAGAGATCCAATTATTGTATTATAATATTTCCCTACAGGCATTAAAGTGTTGGCTTATTTTTCTATTTTTAACATATTCATGAATAGTTCAAATTTCAGACATTTTTAAGAAAAGATCAATAAGGATCATGGTTTTACAAGGACATGATTTTGAAAAACAAATTTATCTGTGATTTTTAACATAATTCTAAGTTTCTCTAGATATTACAGGTAGGAAAGAGTAAATGTCCTCAATTTTCTACAAAGTGTGAGAGTGATACATATTTATAATACAGAATTAAAGTTGTGGAAATAACCCAATTCTTAATAAGCTCAGGAATGAGAGTCAAAAAATTCTGTTTTGTAAATGGAAGATAGAAAATATGTTTGAATTGGAGTGCAACGAGGTAAAATCAAAAACAGTGAGACAATTATATAAGAAGAAAGAAGTTTTCACATGATTTTTATTCATGAAATCAAATTTTATGAACACTAAAATCTGAATTTCACATATTTTCATATGCTATTGAACATGTTTTTAAAATTTTTTCTGAATAATTTAAAAATGTAAAGACCATTTGTAGTGCATAAACCAACAACTGACCAAATTTAGCAAGGATCCGTTAATAGCTAAATCATTATACAGTAACTTTTTACTCTCCTAAGGACTCTGACACACTCTGTCCCTTTCTTTCTCTCCTCATATATACACACAAAAAACACATGTATATACACAGTAAGGTCAAATTGTATTTTCTTCTTTATGTTAATTATACTATGTACTCATAAACTCTCTGTATTTCCAGAGTCATGACCACATGGAATTTTATACAAGTCGCCATACATGTACATAAAATATATCCCAATGATTGGAGTGGGGGTTCCCAAGTGAGTTAATTCTATAATTTTTTACAATTAAATTTATTTCCCTCTGTAACCATGATAATATCATCTATAATTTATGACATTTTTAGTTTGTATCTTTTCTGCAATTGACACAAAGATTTTATAATGAGAAAATTTCATTTCTTAACTTATTTTTTGAATATCAGTTCATAGGCATTTAACAGCAGTAGTCTATGGTTTATAGAGGTAGACTTTAGATTGCTGGGATTTAACAAATGGAGTATTTAGAGTTGGTTGGGAGAATAAGTGCTAATAGAGTCCTTCCTAATTCTAGTCCATAACCTTAAATTATTTTATGCTCTTAAATTTTTTCACAAAATGATTTATTCACAAGTTGCTGTCTAGTCTATAGAATGAGTATTTTAAAGTTTAGATTCAATAATGATTTGTACAGATTAAATTTATGGTCTGTTCACCTTGAATCTGTGTGGGTGGTTAAATATCTTTTTTGGAAAGTAAACAGCAATGGTTAATGGAAACTTCTAGCACTAAAACAAGATGAAAACCTGACTTGGATTCTTTACTTTTTTCCAAAGTAGTATTCGTGATTACTTTTTTTGACAAACTAGTACTACACAAATACTTTTAAGTAACATTTTATGTTTGTAGCAAGCTTCTTGAGAAAATGTTTTCACCTTTTGGCTCAGAAAACTATTCAGGCCTAAAAAAAAAAGGTGGTTCTATCCATTTTCACTAGCAAATATGTTGGTGGTTGGCAACATGGATACCAGGGGAATACCAGCTAGAATTAGAATTCCAGCTAAATGAAACAAACAAAGTCCTAGGTGTTAAGAAACTGTAATAAACAAAAATCAGTTGTTATCACCTCAGCCTTGAGGAAGAACTGAAGGACTTGCCACAGTCTCAAGAATGAGATAGTGCATGAGAGTCCTTGAACTTGACAAATCCATGGAAGCTCTTCTCTTAATTGAGGCATTAAGGAGTGAAGGAGAGCAAAGGTAGCAAGTTGATACACAGAAAAGAAAAAAAAAAATAACCAATTCTGACTCTCTGAGAAAACTTCTCTTCTGAGTAGGACAAACTGAATCCCTTTCAATTTAAAAACAAACAGGCCAGGTATGGTGGCACATACCTGTCATCCCAGGCTGAGACAGGAGGACCATAAGTTGAGGCCAGCCTGGACAACTTCATGAGACTCTGTCTCAAAATAAAAAATAAAAGGGGTGGGGATGTGACTCAGTGGTAGAGTCGCCCTGAGTTCAACTCCCATTACCCAAAACCAAAAAAAATACAAAACAAAGAAACAAAACCCACTCTTAGTAAATGTCCTATAAAATAGCTTGTATTTTATGAATCTGAACTTAGAAGTAAAGAATGAAGCAAAGATTGGACTGGAAATCATGGCAACACAGATCCTATATGTATGTATATTTAGAAAAGTAACCCTGAGATAGATGTCTTTGGTGAAGTAATCATTAGTCAACAGGAAGTGTTTTGACCAAATTGACTCTCAAGCTCCTAATTGGCTCCAGGAATGAGAGTAAAATTTTAGGGATAATAGTCTTACTTTCTGTTCAATACCAAGTAATGATACAGTTGCGTAGCAAGGTATAGCTCCCACAAGAAAAGTGTTCCTATGTGTTGGAAATATTTAATAATTTTTAATATTTAATAATTCCATAACCTCCTCGCTGGTGAGTCACCTTAGTCAAAGTGCTGGCAGTGGTGTTTCTTTCCTTCTAATTGAAAAAGTCATGACACTTAAACTGTCAGCTGTAGTGATGACTTTATGACACCTAATAATTTCAATTTTACACAAAACTCTTTAAAGCTTAAGATAATTTATGATTAAAATGCTTTGAAAAAATTTTATGGAAAATTCCTATTTATATTTAAAAGAAATTGATGACACTTCAAAAAATGGTGGGTATTTGTAAAGGATTTTGAGCACATAAACAGTTCACCAATAGATGTCTGCATTTGGTAGATATCCACAATGCAAAAATAAACGTGCAATAGGACTTGTAAGTTTCTAGTAAATGTGTTCACAAGATTTTCTATGTGCGTTGTAGTTATTACAACATGATTTCTTTTCTTTGTATGGCTACAAAATACATTTTGCTATTAACCTAGAGTTTTTTTATTTTAACAAGTATTCCATATTTATAAGAATGGCATACTTGTCCATTCACTCACTTCTAATGGGAGACAAAATTGTATAACTACCATTTTATTTATTTTACTGTAACAAATTACAAAGATATCTTACAAAGATAATTATTCATATTTACATAATTTAGTATTCTGAATAGTATTTTTTTTTCTTTTAGGTTAGTAATACACAAACTACAATGTGAGGGCCAAATTCAGCTGTGCTTTGTTTTTATAAATAAAGTTCATACCCATTCTTTGACCATTGTCTATGGATTCTTTCCTCTTATAACACAGAGAGGAACAGTTATTACAGAGACTTCATGACTCAAGAAGGTCTCAAATGTATACTATCTGGTCACTTACAGAAAAGAATTGCTGACCCTTTACTGTTTCAAATAATGAAAGTTACTTCTAAACATAATGTCTGGGAGTTTATAAGTTGATAATTAGAAAACACAAGGAAAATAAAAGATGTAAATAAAACTTTGTTTTATCATATGGTACTCAAAGATTGCCTAACCAAAGAGAACATTTTGCAGCGCCTTCATAATATTAACAAACTGCTGTCTTAGGTACAATAAGCAGCTGATTTATTGAAAGTGACTTGTGCAGTCAATATCTGAAATGAAACAGCTAGTTTCATCTTGTCCAATTTTTACATTACTCTTCATTTTCCCTGAGAACTACATTGCCGAAACACTTTTAGTAAAGCACTTCCTTGTAAAATGATCAGTTGTATCTGTCACTAGGAAGAAATGCATTTTCCTGCTTTATTACAGCCATCTGCATCTTTCATTTTCTTTTAATTCAGTCACTGGAGCCCTAATGATCGCAGCCATTTCAGGAGATGCCATCAATTACAGCAAGGAGCTCATTCAGAAGTGAAAGATGAGTTCCATTCTCTCTTACTTAGAGGTCAGTGATCATTCCCCAACCTCTTCCCAGTGAACAAATAGTACAGTAACTTTCACAGGCTCCTTTCATTTTTCTCAAGTCTGCTTCTTTACGACTTTTTGTAGACCTTGGTTATAATAACTTCATATGTTCAATGTTGGCAGCCCTAGAACAAGCCTGACCCAAACATTTTCTTTGTGTCCAACATGTTAAATTCAAACATATATAAGTCTGACTTTAATGGGGCATTTTTGAAAATATTATATTGTTAAGACGGTATTGTTAAAAACATGGCCAGTACAATTTATATCCAAATGATTCTAAAGTAGCAAATTACTTTCCCTCAACACATATAATTTTTATAAAAATAATCATTTGAAAGATTCAATATAGATTATACATTAGTGTTAAAAATAGCACAATATTAAAAATACTACATTTGTATGCCTTCTTTAAATCATCTTTAATAATTAGGAATAAAATTCAATTGTCATTATTTCGTTTGGAAGTAGAAGGATTTGTAGAACTAATACATGAACACAAACACCTGCACACAAAATGTATACCAGCTTTAAAAATAATACCAAAATATGAAGCAACCAAGATGTTTTTAAATGGCCAAATGGATAAACTAATACATATATAGGGGAAAATATTATTCAGCAATTTTTAAATAATTAGCTATTCAGTCATTAAAAAGACACAAGGAAATGTTACATGCATGTTATTAAGTAAAAGATTTAAGAAAAATTAAGGACATGGGGAAAAAGTTGGATGGTCACTGAAGGATCAAGGGGAGGGATAGGTAGGTGAAGGAGAAGGGATTTTTAGGGTGGCAAAATTAGTGTGTGTGACACCCTAGTGAATATAGATTATACATTTCAATGAAGACCCAAAGAAGTTTACAGCCCAAATATTCAACCTTAATGCATACAAATTGGGAGAAGAATCATTTAAGAAGTTGAGATAACCCAAGGTGAATGCTGGGTTATCAAAATATACATACATTGTAAATGCACAAAATAACCTTACTGAAGGGAGTGAGCACAAGTGGTATTGACCTACCTAGCTTTGGAAATGAGTAGAGTCTTAAAAAACAAAGTAAGAGAACATAAGCACTACAATCCAGTTGACAAAGTTGTCTCCCTCTAAGGCATATGACAATGATTCCCATATTTGACATATAATGCACATGAAAAATTAAGCAAATGAATGGTGGATAGTGAGACTGCCTTTTGGCTTTTGGAATAGAAATTCACACAAAAACCAGGGGATGTGGCTAGAATGCTCTGTGTATTACTGGGTTAGAAATGGAGACATCATGTGAAATTAAATAGATGGCTTGGTAAAGAAATCATAATAGATTTGAATAAAACATATATGCATTTATATGCACATATATATTTTTTTCTTTCAGCTAAAAAGACCCTGGAACAATGACACCTAGAAAAGTTAAAGTGACTCAAGAGAATGTGGAGCAAGGGGACAAAAATGCAGAGTAAAGTAATTCATCCAACAGGGGAGAACTCTTTAAGCAGGTATTTAGACATGGGATAAATGAAGGGAATATTAATAGAGTCAGCGCCTCAAATATTTTATTCATCTCTGTTCCATTATTTCTGAGGTGAAATTCAAAACAACTTGTCATTAATTCTGTATAGATAAGTTTTTTTCTTTCCTCTGATATCTCATGATTTCCTCTTTATCTTTTATTTTCTATAATATAGTATTTTGTCATTTATTCTACTGAAAGTTATATGAGCTTACTGAATGCATAGTTTGATTCCACTAATTATAAAAAATTCTAAATCATTATTGTCTCAACCATTTCTTTTATTTCTCTCTTCCTTCTCCTGGTAGTCATATATATATATATATATATTTTTTTTTATTTATTTGCACACACATGCATATATATGTGTATATATATCTATATATCTCTATATGTTATACTTGTATATATACAAGTATTGAATATTTTATCCCAGTTTGAAATTTCTTTCTTCTATCTGCATTTTAGTTTTCACACTTTTTATTAAGGTATCTTCAAGCTGATTGATGTTTTCTTGGCCATGACAGTCTATCGATGAGCCCATGAAAGGTATTCTTCATTTCTGTTATAATATTTCTTATTTCTAGCATTTTGTTTTGTTAGGTAGGTTAGTCAGTCATGAGCAGGTGGGTAGGAAAAGAGCCATGAAGGGCAGTTACAATACAGGGAAGACATCAGAAATATGCATTAAGAAAAATTCATCTGTCACAAAACCAAAACCATAGGAAGCCTCATGGACAGGCAAGCATCTGAAAAATGGGAGCCCAAATGCCCAGCCCTCCTCAACCCTTAGAAAACTGTGACCCCTTAAAGGGATTATTACTTGAAATTATGGGGAACCTTGACAAACTTCAGGAAAATAGGGCTGCATGTCAGAACCTTCCCCAACCATAGTTATTTATAATCTCTTAAGAGAACTACTGGTTCCAGACCATGTCTCTGCCTTCACTATGACCCTATCACCAGGATCCTTCCTTATTATGGATATGTGTCACAACCAGCCTTTTGACTAGGTCATCATGACCCTCACATAAGAAATTTCAAAGGCAAGGGATAATTAAGCACTTAAGAGTATATGTGAGAATAGAACAAGGACAAAGAAACTCAAACCTCCTAAAAACCCATTATTCTGAAAAGCCTATAACAATTTTCTTAATTTTAATCCCTTGTACTTCTTCTCTCCCTCCCCCAATCCCCTTCCCCTATTCTATTAATTAATTAATTTTAATTGGTATACTCTAGATATACATAAAATTGGATTGAATTTTAATATATGCATACATACATATAGCATGAAATGGTCAACTTATTTCCCTAGTTCTTCACCTTCTATTTTGTCCTCCCTACCCCTGAATAAAGTTTATTAAATTAAAAATAAGCAAAAGATACTCCAGCTGGATCAGAAGCATGAACATAAACTATTCAGGGAAGAAACAAGGAGATGAGACACAGCTTCGCATCATGGCTATTCTTGAGATAAATTGTGGACCTCAATGATCCTGTTGCTCCTCAACATCTCCTGACTTTGGAGATGTTTGTATTGTGTCCTTACTTTGTGTAGATAGATTTTTCTTGCTTTAAGAAGAATTGATAATTAAATTCTGTTCCAGCCTCAAGGAGAAAAAGAAAAAAAAAAAACAATTCCATAGGATTCATGCTGTTCCCTTCAGAGACAGTACTGGTCATTCAGTGCCTATACCGCATGCTTATCCCTCTTATTCTCACTCTCCCAAATAAATTCCTGCCTACTACTCCATGCAACTAGCCTGGAATCCTTTGGAGACTGAGATCACAAGAACCAGTGGCTTATGGATTCTTGTGGTCAGTCACTTTATCTCTGCAGACCTTTGCCTCTTTTACAGTTTCCACATACTGTTGATTCAATTTGTTCCTTAAATTCATGTATTAGGGACTTAGTTCCTATGTGATAGTGTTGGGAGGTGAGGCCTAAATGAAAGTTGATGGGGTCCTAAAGGTAGAACCCTCATGAATCTATTACCACTGTTTAGTGTCAGTGAGTTAGGTATGGTAAAAGTGGTTTATTATAAATTGAATCTACTCCTCATCCTTTTGCATGTACTTCTTTGTGCTTTCTTTCACTTTCTTCCATAGCATCATGCAGCATAAAGGCTCTCACCATTCATCACAGTTATTCACTTCTACTTTTCAGCTTCCTGAACTGTGTGAATTATATAAAGCTCTTGTTTTTATAAATTACCCAGTGTTTGGCATTCAATTGTAGCAACAGAAAATGGGTTAAGACAGCATCTCTTGCTTATACTTCCTGTCTGTTATTTCACATTGTCCACTTTCTGTACTAGAGCATATAGCAGATTAGTCATAATTGCACTAAATTTTTAGTCTTACATATCTCTGGCATTTTTGAACCCGGTTCTTATGTTCGGTCCTCAAACTATGCTTCCTTTGTGTGTTTCAGAATGTGTGGGAATTTTGTTGTCTGCCATTGTGGAAATATTGTGCCTGGAAAATGGAATTGAGGTAGACTGCCCTTAATGAGGTGCTTTATGATTCTCTGATTAGAAGTTAGTGTGCATTTAGTATTTGCTTCAGGTATAGATGCCAGAGCCTAAGATTTCTAATAGTGTCACTGTTTTTGTCTCTCTTTTTTCTTTGCAATCCCATAGAACCTTCTTATTAAATGACTTCTAAGACTTGCAGTTTTTTCAGTTTTAAACTCTTATTACTATGCAGAAGACATATGGATATGGTTGCAATTTGTGGGTTGAAGGGAATCGTCCTTTAGCTATCATTACTTCAGGATTATTGGATCTGAAAGGCAGAACACTCATACATAATTCTCAGTTGTTAGTATTTTGTATTTTTTTGGTATTTGTAGGTCCCCCTCTCCAAAAAAAATTAAATAAAAAAAATAAAGAAGTAAAAAAACAAAACACAGTTACTTGAAACAAGAAGACGAGAGGTGGATGGAGTTGAGTATACACTTTCCTACATGGATGAGTAGAGTGGGGAAGGGTTAGGTATTTCTCTTCTCAGTCTCTGATAAAATCATTTGCCTTAAGTGCAGGAACTACTAAGGAAAACAAAATTTCTGAGTTCTTCTCAAAATGTCCATTTTCCCCCTTCCCCTACCAGAAACATGGCAAACGTTTTTTATGATCTTTGTTGTAAGAACCTGATAGAGCTCTTGGAGGCAAAATACACAAAAATATGGACCTTTTTAAATATGAGACTTTTTCCTCCTTTTGTATATACTAAGGCTCCAACACTTACTCCCTTTTTCTTACTCTAGTTTTACTCACACTATCTTTTCTGATTCTGATTTTACTCCAACTGTGATTTCTCTTCCTGGACTTCTCTTCTGATAAACTGTGCAATGATCTTTATTTCTGCCTATCTGTGTCTGTGAGCACTGCAGTTTGCTCTGTGAACTAAATTCTTTGATAGTGTAAGTATGCTGATTTTAATTTGTTCTATTTTTTGTTCGTGATAAGTACTTGAGTGATGGCTTTCCAGATCCTTCTATACTGACAATAATCCATTATTACTCAATACATCATGAGGAAGTAGTTGAATAAGTACAGGCAAATATAGGAAAATCTTGTTAACAGTATCAAACTGCTTAAAACATAAAAACGATGAAGACTTTAAGATGATAATGCAGAGCCATATTTATGGAAACAAGAAGAGAGAAGAGATAGGTAGAGTGAGAAATCAAGGTTAGAGCAGTATCCAGTAACATTTTGCTAAATGTCTGAAAAATGCACAGAAATTAATAACAAAATGTTAATATAAATCAACCCAGGACAATAAATACTTTTAAATTCAGTCTTAATTTCTTTATTTCTATAATAAACAGATTGTTTGAATAAAAAAGTATTTAAATTCATTATAATAAAATATTTAGGAAGAAATTTACTTATTTGAATTAATTTACTGAGTGCTTTTACATGTGTGAGAACTTGAGCTATTCAATACTGAAAGGAATCAAAAAATACTGTACGTGTCCTAAAGAACAAAAGGAGCTGTTTATCTTTTGAAAATCAGGGCACACTGAAAATTAATAAAAAGTAAGAGAAGGTAATGCTTCCTCTTTTATGCATATATGAGAGACAACAATTATACACTAAGGCATTTTTATCTGTTTTAGAAATTTAACTCCCAGAAGCAATGGAGTGTACTGATTTTGGTTATTTTTTTCCTTCTAAGTGTTTAAGATGTAGACAAAAAAATGCATACATGCATATCCATGTAGTCATTTAGATTGTTATTTTGCTGTTATTTGTTTACTGTTTTTATTAAACAATGACTAAAAATTAAGGTAAGTTATCTAGTCAATCATAGGATACTGTCTACATACTATTGTGCAATTAAATTACTTGCTGAATAATAAAGACCCTAACATAATTACAAAGGAAAAGAAGCTACAGGCTATTAGAGTTGTATTTTCGTTTTAATCTGGAACACTCTGTAAATGAGAGAAGTATTTTTATGAATGCATTTGTCTAGGTTTTATTTTAACACATATTCTTTCCATTTTTCTGCCCTCACCAGCAGTTTTTAAATTTCACATGGGCCTTAAATATATTACAACCTGTCTCTAAATATAATATATTTTACATAAATTCATCTAAATTCTCAGTGTTAAATCAATTAAATCATTCTGTAAGCATCATGTTCTAACAATAGAATAGTAGATATTTACTTTGATTAAACTTTCCAAAATTATAGAAAGTCTACTTTCTAAAAACAATGAGGACCTCTAATCATACTTTTAATATCATTAAATTGCAAATGTCATTCTTCTTCAGCTTTAGGAACAGCTATTATAAAAATGGTTTAGAAAAGAAAAATACATAAACCCTTTGGTTATATCAACTTGTCCTCCATGAATTTTCCTCCAATACCTAGTGCTGGTTAATTTTTCACACTTTTTTAGATTAATAATTTATTTTGTATTATTTGTTAATAGTTTACAGCAAACTTTTCTTTGTGCTGTAGAAATATATAGAGATGATAATTACTATGAATATAGTGACTGTGTTTTAGGATTGGGTTAAAAAAAAGCAACAAAGTTTATTTTTGGTTCAGACAATGAGTCCCCAGATATTCTGCTACTTCCAGAATGATTACTGGTGAAGAAATAAATTGGGTTAGAACTCCAGCTGACTAAGTACTATATTCAGCATTTCCAGAGTACAGGCAACATCCATAATAAATGACTTTAATTTAAATGTGATTTCTAACAAAAATAATTTTACCATTCTGACCTTATATATAGTAGTTTCTTGGTATAACAATTATTTCTAATAATTTAAAATTTTGAACCTGCTGGCATGAACTCTATTTCTAGCGCACGCAATATGAAATATTTAAATTGGGCAAAGTCAGAGACATAGTCGTGCATGTTGGAAAATCAAGTTAGATATTTTGGGACATAATTTAAATTCTCATTAACTATTTCAAAAATACTGATTGCCAATCAAAAGCTGAGAAATGTAAAGGAACTACGGATGCATCCTGCCATCAGGGAGATTATGGTCTAAAAGGGGTAATGCTGATGCTGATAAATAGGCCTCAAGCACAGTTACTCCTGCTCCCAAAAGAGTATGTATTTTCAAAAGGGGGAATTCAGATGTGCAAAAGTTCATCTAGCTAGTGGGATTAGAGAAAACTATATGGAGCATATGATGCTTAGCTTTTTAAGGCAAGGGTTTATATGAAGAACTGAAGAAAAAATTATTGATAGTGATTTCAGTCTGAGTAAGGTACCATGGCATGGACTTAAGGTCATAGGTAGAAAATAACGAATAATTCAGTTTGACATTTGAATGTATACACAGAATAATGAGTAAATGAAACTAGAAAAGTAGCTCATATTCTTATTTTACTAAACTGTATCACCCTAAGAAAATGAGTTTTAGCAGAGAAATTCAGAGATATTCTTAATACTTGTTGTTGTAGATATTATAGTTTCTTTGCCTTCTTGAATACTCCCATAAGCACTGCTATTCCAATTTCTTGCAAATACAAGATTGAAAAAAGTTTAAATTGTGCTCCGTTTTCTTAATGAGAAGAAAAACATAAAATAATGACAAATAAAGCTTTATAAAATATCCCTTTGTATGTTTCCTGTGTATATATTTCAAAATTAAAAGCTGAAAAGGTTCCCAGTAGATATCTACTTAAGGACAAAGTCCTCAACCTACATATCTAAATAAAAAAATATGGATTCGAATGCCCTATTATCATTGAAAATGACTATAAGCAGCATTATATCACATTTAGACATTAGAAGTCTCTCTGGTTTATTTCCTGGTCATAAAGTTTTCATGTATTGATACTTTTATTCATTTGTTCCTATGTAGGAAGGGTTTACAAGTAACAATCTGGATGGAAAAGTAGGCTATGTAACCTTTTCTAAGGGTGTATATTCAAATTAACATCAAATTTTATGTGCATGCTGTTTATTTTGGGTAGCCTAGGTAACGAATGAACTTCAGTAGGGAATTAAAATCCACTCATGTTACCCTCAGGACCACCATTTTTCATTCATTCAATACATGCAATGAATGCGGTGATTCAGGAACTATGATAGTACACTGAAATAAGATAACAAATATGAAAGATGAGGTCTATGTCTTCAGAGATACATGGAATATTTGAGGGAGAGAGAAAATTCAATAAGCAATTGCACTTTTAAATGAAAGTGATGTGATAAGACCAAAAATACAGTACTGGTATACAGGTGTAGAAATATTTTATGAACTCTAGATCCTAGAGAATTGTATATGACTGCATAACACTATCATTCTCTTTCCAACCACATTGAAATTATGTATCCCTAGAGTTGGAAAGTTACTTGAGGACCAAAAGAATTACTGTTTAGTAGCAAGAGAGAATTTTATATTATCTTAACATTAAATAATAATCTGTGAGCTCTCAGCTGGAAATTACTTAGTGTTCCATAGTACATACTAGTGATTTGCAATCACATCTGGATCCAAGAAAGTAATTCTTTAATATCCCAACTATATAAACAGAATAATTTGTTGAAGTTAGGGTCTACATAAATAATGATAACAAAATATATCAAATGTAAATTAAAACTATCATAAGTGGTAATCAAATCATGTAAGTACATTTGTATGTGAAGTAATGACATTATAGAGCAGGTGTGGTCATGTGCACCTGTAGTTCCAGGTACTCAGGAGGCTGAGAGTGCTGCATCACTTGATTCCAGTGTTGTCCAAAGCCTGGTCCTTGTCCCTGATGCCAATTTATGAGAATTTAATAATGAGGACACAGTTTTGAGAAAAATGGAAAAAGAAAGTTTATTGCTGTGCTAGCAAAGAAGAAGCACAGGGTACTCCTGTCCCAGAGGCTGTGGTTCTGCCCATTAGGGAAAACAGGGCTTTTAAAGAAGCTCTTCAAAGGCTGCATTCCAGGTGTGCCTGCTGGTGTGTTGAAATTTACTTGTTAATTTGGGAGATAATCACATCCTAGATCTTCCTGTGACATCTCCTTCCTGTGGTGGGTGTGTACTCAAGGACAGATAACTCAAGGTAGTCTTGTTTCCTGCCCACAGGTTAGGGAGTGGGAGAACAAGAAGAGGAAAGGAAAAGCAAGTCCCTTTTAAAATGAGCAGCAAGGGCTGTATTCGAAAGGTGAAGAGAACCACATTACACCAGTTGTTTGAGTCCAGCCTGGGTAACATCGCTAGGTCCTGTCTTAAAAAAATACAGAAAAAGAAATGACAATATAGACCTATATTTGTACAGTATAGTAACATGTATGTAGTCTTTTTACATATATTATCACATGGCTAATTTTCACAAAATTTATGACATAAAAGAAAAAAATGAAAATGAAGAATTTATACTTAGATTAAATGGTTTTTGCTAAATAGTTGTTATTTTATTCCCCCCCCCAAAATTTTTTTTTTTTTTTTTTTTTTTGGTTCAAGTTTCTTATAGCTGAATAGCCTTCATATTCTTTGATATCCTGGTCAGCATAGTGTGATCACTGACCTATACTGCTAACATTATTTATTGGCTAAATCAACATGATGAACTTATGGACTTAAAGCTAAGGGTGACATTGAATTAAAAAAAAATAATTGTAGTGAGTAGGTTGCTATTTCACCTCTGGTGTTGTAGCAGGACAATGGATTATGCTGAATATAGATAAAGTGTAATCAGAGCCAGGGAGCAATGGCTCCATTAAGTTCTTGTACTAAAACAAAGGAATACACCTGCTTTCAGATTTGAAGAGGAGAGGAGGGAATCCTCACTGGAAAATGTAGCACCACTTAAAGAGACTGGAGGACCAAGGTTTCTAAGAAGCAGGAGGTGGGTGTTGTAATTCAAATTACATGCTAATTCTCATTGATCAGCCTATTTAAATGGTAATGAGGCATAGATAGTGCTTCTGGCCTGAGTGTCTGAAACTCTGCAGAGGGTGTCTGTCAGCAAGAAAAGATACTGCTGCTTGCTTGAAAAGTTGTAGTTGCTTCTAGGGCATGTGATTGTAAAAGGGAATTAACTCTCAGGCCTCTGACCTGTGGGGAAGGAGATGCTATCAAGAGTTTTTAGAACTACAGGTACTTCTAACTGCTACCATCCTTCCACTGTCACCTTCAGCTTTTCAAACTTGTATTCTCCTGTAAACCAGAAAGAACGGACACAGCTATACCTGCCACTTCTGTAGTGGAGATGAATGACCAACATCGCACATCATCTTTAGCAAACTACGAGGCAGTCTGATGACTTTTCACATTCTGCAAAATCTTAATCTTAACTCATGGATATGAAGTATTGATTCAGTCAACAAAGCAAAATTAAAACACAATTGTTGGGAGAATGAAATGCTGCTGTGTAACAGGAGGCTATGGTCTAATAGAGAAGGAAGATGTGAATACACTTAATAGATGATAGCAAGTGATTCTTGCCTGTAAGAAAAGGTGCCAGGAAACATCAGAGGAGGGAGAAATTGCCTCAGGCTAAAGGGTCAGGGAGCACTTAACAGAGTCTCTACTATGTGAAATAGGTGTTGAAAACTGTACAGAATTTGGGAATTAGAAACAGCAAGCTGGAGAAGGTGTGGGGAGGGCATACAATACCTAACAGGGTAGGAATCAGTTTAGGATAACTTCTTAGAAGATATTGTGGTGAGAAATAAGTGCTGTCTGCTGTCCAGTGTACTCCTGAAATGCATGAAAGAGGAATTAATTGATTTGCTTCCCATCTTAAAGAGGTTCATTTGACTTTATTGTTACTGAGGAAAAGGTTGATTATAAAACAGGTCAAGGGACTGGGTTTGTGGCTCAATGGTGGAGCACTTGACTAGCATGTGTGAGGCACTGGGTTTGATTCTCAGCACCACATATTATTAAGTTAAGTAAAGGTCCATCGACAACTAGAAAAAATATTTTTAAAAACACACATTGTGTTTGTGTGTACCTAAATGTTTATTATGTTGTTTATATTTGAGAATTTTGTTGTTGCTAGTATTCATATATAATATCTTGGGTAAGATTTACATTTGGGACATTTTGTTTGTTTGCTTTTGAAATGTTAATTGTCAGACAGACTATTAATCACTTTGCCTACATTTAACATATATGAAGTACAATAAGTTATCACATGAAAAATGTATTTTTCCAAACCTGTGAAAAAAACATATTATGCTATCACTCATTTAAGAAAAAGTTTGCATGATTTTCTAAAGATAATCAGGGGCCTACTTTATTGTTGGAAGTGATGAAGAAAAACTTCCAGAAGAAAGAGAGGCACTATTATGTTTGTGCCCAGACCAACAACATCAAGCCACATATTTAAAGTGGAGGTAATGGTGGACAGAGAGATGTGAGTGGTGGGAACACTAGTTTAAGGGAATAATTCTATAAAATGGGCCCATTGTGCCAACCCCCACATGCTTTCTTTCCAAGAAGCAATTTACCTGCAGCCCTGCCTGACTTAAATGGACAGACTATGTCACATTCCTTAGCAAACTACCTATTATTGGCAGGAGAAATACGGGCTCAAAATAATGTCAGTAAGAGGAAATTACCCTGAAGGGGGAGACTTTAGTGACACTTTTCACAGACCAGAACCCTAATAATCTTTAGCAAATTCTTTCCTTTTTGTTTCTCTATTAACAATGTAAGTTAGTAACTTTTTCCTTATAAAATGCTCTATCAAATATAAATATTTGAAAATGATTTCTTAGAAGCATAAATTTTTCTATGGTATACTTAAAATAAAATTTTAGATACATGCTTCCAAATATTCTTTCTGAGAATTTTCTTTAATATATTCAAAGAAATCATAGAAAGCCAAAATCTTGCATGTGGTCTGTCTTTGGATAATTTTTCACAAAATTCAATAAACTATATTCTCATTAATTTTTTAACAGTTTCTTGGCTATTAATGTCAATGTTTGTATTTCTGTCTTCTTACTGGTACTTCCAACTCACCTCAACAACTCCTATACAAAAAATGAACCTTCACACTGGAATGCAGCTTATGAGGGTCTCCTCAACTAGCCCATCAGCTCTCTGGCTCAGTTCTTATTAATGTGCATCAATTTAACCCTTCTTGTTTCTACTTGGACCCTTCATAATCCTGGAGAGCTCAGGGGCTGATTAACAAATAAGATACTTTTCTTTTCTTTTTTTTTTCTCTTGTTGAATATTTCTTTGATAGTTTTAGTTTTCTGTAGTTGCCTGGTTAGTTTCTTTGGTAAGTTGCCAAGAGACACATAATTAAAGCTTAATTTTTTAAGAAGGTAATACTCTAGTGCTTAGGCATATAAACCTAACACTGGTTTTACTTAACTCATTAAATAATAAGAGAACCAAAAAGATATTAAATGCACATATGTATACACAAATATTTGAGGAACTTGGTATTTATAGGCAATTTAATAAAGGAATACAAACATAAAATTGTTTAATTAGCTATAAAACTGCTTAATGTCTGCCCTTGAGTTATCTCCTCCATCGAAAGATGTTACTTCCTTCACTTCTGAACAAAAATCTACAAGTTAAACTCTACTGTGAAAATTTGAAATAACCCAGTCAATAGAAACTGCATCAAAGGTTCAATCTCAGAGCCACAATGAAAGAACACTGAATAAAATCTTCTGCCCTTTTCCAAGTTTCAGAGAGTTTTTCTAACTTAAGTTCTTCCCACTGGGACACTTCCTATGTTTTTATCCTTCTACGGGTTTAGATGTTTGTTCTCTTTGCGATATGGTGGTGCTGGCAAGGTTAACTTAGGTATTCCTATCAAAGTTTCTCTCAGAAAACCAGAGTTTTGGAAACTGAAAATTTTCAAGATGACATGTTAGCACTACCTCAATGTCCACCCTTTCCTGGGTCACTGCCCATAGGAAAATGAAAAAATAATAATAATACATTATTACTGTTTTCCACACATTTCAGATCAAATCTTAATATTTGGTTTACATAAACTGAGATTATCATAGGCTCAGTGATTTTGTCCTGTACTATGTATACACAAGTACTGTGTGTCCGATGGATCATAGCAACCACAATGGTAAGAAATTTTACCTTATTAAAAGCATGGTGTGGATGAACTCCATACTCCAACCTGAGAAATTAGTTCTATGAAATTTACTGTACTACGGTAGGAGAAGTAAAGGGCATAGCAAATCTATGACTGAAACCTGCTAACGCTTTTCCTCTAAAACCTTTCTCTTTGGAATCCTACCTATTCAATCTTTATAACTCAAATATGCTTTGGTATCTCTGAGTTCAATTATATGTAGTCATTTCCTAGGAAGAGTGAAGTTTTATCTTCCCCCAGATTCTGATTAAATACAGACAAGAATTAGAATTCAAGGATACTCATGGTACCTGATAGATTATAACAGTGTTGAGTTCTTGCATTAGATTCCTCTGGAGACATAGTCCAGCATTTCTAAGCCTCAAAACTGAGTTATTTTATCTTGTATTAGATAGCTTAATTGCATTGTCCATTAACAATTTTATGCAGTTCCTAAATCCTTAAAACAATCCTTTCATGTGTTTTATATTATTATCCACTTTCAAAAAATGGAAACTGAAGGTCAAAGAAGTTAAATAGATTGTCCAAAATAATTATCTACAGGGGAAGATCAAATTTGGGTGTATCTGTAGAGGATAAATAGAAAAAAGTTTGAATTAATTAATATCACCTTTTCCTTCATCATATAGATTTTACATATTCTAAAATATGACATAAGCTTGATCTTAAGTAAGGTATAATTCTTGCTTAATATAGGTGAGGATTTACAAAATGGATTAACAAAACTATAAATTTCATTTCCTAAACTGCTAAAATGATAATAATATATCATCAATTTTTCAATTTTGAAACTGAAAACAAAATATATATAATGAATGTATAATACTTGAGATGACCAGATTTTAACATTTTATCTGAAAAGAAGCTTTAAATTTTGATTTTTCTTATGTGTTAGTTATTTGGCAATATTTTATCCCAATTTGTATGTCTTTTGTGCTTTAAAAAAATTCACCAAATTATTTATAAGAAAAATAAAATCAGCTTCATAAATCATAATGTCTTCCTATTTTTTTAGAAAGAAATCTTTGAGTATCCATTTAATTTCTTATTAGTTATACATATTGTTATTTTCTTCTTATTGGTTTATTTATTTGGGATTTGTGTACCTTATCCAATTTTTAGAGTCTGTTTTCAAATTTATGATAAATTAACTGTATGGTTTTCATGCAAACATTATATGTTGTACATTCTGGCAAGAATACAAGCTTGTGAGGTACAGGTACTTCATTCACCATTGTGAAAGTTTAAAAGATCACCTTTACTTTGAAGAAATATTAGTGGAGATAGAGGGAGAGAGATGCAGAGAAAGAGAGAGAGAGAGAGAGAGAGAGAGAGCGTCACCTATGGCTTAAGGGGAGTTTGTTTGGAGAAATGTCTTCTGACATAATTTCATCAGTGTGAGCATTATACATTTACACAAACTAAGATGACTTTGACATCACCAAGCATCTGGGTGAGCTTGTGACTGTATCAACCAATTACAATAGAAGTATGTCATGAGCATTCCAAAGTTTTATTTCAAAAAGCCATGCAATTTCTGCCTTGTTTACTGAAATACTACGAGAGTTCTGGGACAATCTCTACACATGTTTTTTGTTATTGAACAATAAGTCATTATGGGCACATAACTGTACACAGTTGGCCCTCCATATCTACAGGTTCTATATCCATATATTTAACATGGCTTGAAAATACATAATGTGAGATCTAACTCAAAACTTTGTTTTACACTGTACACAAAAATCACTATTTTGGGAAACATTAGTGCCATTCACTCTACCTTATAAAATGTATATGATAAAATATATCCAATCCTTTTTTTCTCAGAAAAAACCTTGTCTGAATTTTGTAGCATCTGATTATACATTCTGTGTATTTATTTCTATTCTTCCCCTTTAGATGAACAGTAAGTAAACTTATAATGTTATAGAAATATTGATTTTTGTGTATAATATCAATTTTTAGTCCATGCAATATAAAAATTGTTCTCAACTCAGATGGGAGAGAAACGTTTACAATGATAGAACTATACTATGTATTTTAGTAGTATATTTTGAAAGAAATTAGTAATATAAAATGTCATAAGATGACATGTGAATACATGAAGAAATCTTTCAATTGTATTTTGGAATTACAAATAAAATATTTCAAATGATAAAAAAAAATTACTTTTTATTTTTCACTACAGAAACTATACAGTTTCTGGTTTAATTTTAGCAGTAGGTAGTTTACCAGGTATAGGAATAACCCCCCCGACCCCACAGTACCTAATGATGTGAGTCTTAAGCAGTGGTTATTAATACTTTGATGCTCCTCCCACTCAATACCCACTTCTCTTGCATCTGGGTGAGCTTGTGACTGTTTCAACCAATTACAATAGAAGTATATTATGAGCATTCCAAAGTTTTATTTCAAAAAGCCATGCAATTTCTGCCTTGTTTTCTGGAATATTTACTATGAGAGTTCTGAGCCACAGTTTAAGAAGGTTGACTTTCTTCGGACAGTCATTCTGAAGATGTCTCCTATAGGTCTTCAAGTACACACATCAGCTAAGACCAACCTTCTAACTATTCTGCCAAAGCACCAGATATGTGAGTGAAGCCATCCTGAATCTCACAGAGTAGGCTCTGCCAGCTGACTACCACGAAGTGACTCCACATGGAACCACATGGAATAGAAGACTATATCATCTAACAACTGCCAGAATTCTGTCCCACAAGTAAGTGACCATATTAAGAATATTGTGCTTTTAAGTCATTATCTTTTGTAATAATTTTTATACAGTAAAAAACATAGATACATGTCAAAATGATTTCAGATATTCCTCTTCCGAGAGTCAGATATCCAGAGAAAACAATCTCTATACAAGGGTCACATAAAATTCCCAAACCATTATTAATTATCAATTATTGAAAGCTCAACAATATTTCTTCTTTTTGTTGAATGTTTGGTTTTGCCAAGCATGGGCCTATATATTTTATGAATAACTGATAAGAAACATATTACCTAGATTTTATGCCTTGCATGTGACACTATCAAAAGCTATGTTAAATTATGAAATATGATTATTCTATAGAGAAGCATACTTTCACTGTTATAAGGAGAAATAAAGAGGCATTAAAAATATTCTAATGATCCATAGCACATTTTTTCTAAGAATTATGTAAACAGATTTCTACAAAAGATTTTCTGAGCTCTTTGGAGTTTATATAAGAAAGCTAATATTATTGGGATTAAAACAATATCACTGACTGACTTAAAGTGAAGATAGAGTATTTTGTAACATGTAAATAAAGAAAATTACTTAAACCCTTATCACTTAGAATGCATCTAAGCCCTTTATTTACAGGTGAAATATAATGTTTGTGCCAGTACTGAATACCTTTATTTATTTCAAAAGATCAACTACCATTGTAGACATGAAAAATTTGAAGATTAATTTATGAGACCCTCAAGGACCTCAAAGAGTAGTTAAGAAGGATGAAGGGCACTTTTCTAAAGTTATAAAGTCTAATAAAATAATGAGTGCATGAATGTCACATATCGGTTGTAAAGAGCATCAGAAGATTATTTTTGCTTGGGGTAGGCGAAGAAGATGAGTACGGTAGATCCATATGTTAGTTTTCTATTGCTGCCATACATATACATTATCACAAACTTGGTGTTTTAAAATAATACAAATACATATGGCAGCAATCTGTGGACCTGGCTGGATTCTTTGCTCCTGCTTTAACAAAGCAATGAAAGCAGTGAGTGGTTGGTCTCTTATCAGGAGCCTCTTGCAAGAATTTTCTTCCATATTAATTCAGATTGTTGGCAGACTCCAGTTCTTTGAGTTTATAGGACTGAAGTCCCCATTTCTCCAACAGGCACCCTTCTGGTCCTTCCACAGAACAGTTTCTACTTTAAAAGGTACATGTGGTTAGATTAGACTTACTCACAGAATCCTGAATTCTCTCTGCATTTTAAAGTTCACAGTTTCAATTACATCTACAAAGTTCCTTTGTTATGTAACACAATATATTCACAAGACTCAGAGATTAAAATATGTATTTTTAGGAGAACCATCTGCCTAGCACAGTTCATGAACTTAGCCATCTTTTAGAATAAAAGATCATGGTATATTTAGTATCAGAAAATGAGGATATCTAGTTTGAGAGTGAACTATCTAAACATGTAAAAACCCAAACTACTGTAATATCAGAAACTAATCTGAGGGGAAAAAGGATGCTCTGGCATGTGAAGAAATGTTGTATGCTACATGACATCTTGTGTGAAGAGTTATGACAGCATTCATACACATAGATGCAGTTAGCTTGACCCTAGGCCAGCTTCAACCTTCTTGAGATCCCTCTTAGGTTCTTTTTATAGACTAATAATAAAGAGAAATAAACAACAAAGACAAAAGTATTTCAACAAAAAAGGTTCATTCCTGTTCCCCAATTATTGACAAGAGTTTGCACCATGACAAATATGATACCACATTTGCAATGTTGAAAGTACTGCATTTCCTGGGAGAAAGGATTCTGAAGTCCATCTTTCATAGAGATATGAGATAGCACTGTTAAAATGATTTTATTCATAAAGGTGCATGGAACCTAGGGAACTCTGAAATTATACATATATTCTCCAGTTTTTGTTGTATACACATTCTCTCTTCTCCATTTGGAAATAATGAGGGATATTTAAGCTTATATGAAAAATATGGATGTACATGTTTATTTGTATATGAGGGGGATAAATACACAAGTATAATAATGGTTGAGGGTAGGGGTGTGGGAAAAGACTGATTTGCTATCTGAAAGGAACTGAAATTTTATTTTTTTATTAGTACTAGGGATTTAACTCAGTAGGGCTTTACTACTGAGCCACATCCCCAGTCCTTTTTATTTATTTATCTATCTTGAGACAGGGTCTCACTAAGTTGCTTAGGGCCTTTCTAAGTTCCTGAGGTTGGCTTTGAACTTGCAATTCTCCTGCCTCAACCTCCCGAGATTGCTGGAATTATAGGTTTGTGCCACTACGCCTGGCTAAAACTTGATTTTTTGAAGAATGTACAATCCATGTCCATCAATTTTTGCTTTGTAAATATGTAAAGAATAAATATTATTTGATATAAATTTTAGGTATAATATGTATCAGTCCAGGAAGACTGTGACTACCTGGAGAGTGGATTTTAGAAAAAGCATCACAGTATGTATTTATAGGAATGAACACATAAGAGAAAACATATAATATATAAATAGAAAATATAATATTAAAATTTATACAAAAGCACAGGACACTTCAGATAGCCAAAGCAATGTTGAACAAAAAGACCAATGCTTTCTGCATCACAATTCCTGATTTCAAACTACAGAACCATAGTCATAGTATTTAAAATAGCATGGTACTGACAAAAAAAAAAAAAAAAAAAAAAAAAAAAAAAAACAAGAAATGTAGATCAATGCACCAGAATAAAGATCCCAGAAATAAACACACCCATGTATAGTGAATCGATTCTCAACAAAGGCAACAAAAACACACATGGGAGAAAGGTCAGCCTTTTCATAAAATGGTACTAGAAAAACTGGATATTCATACGCAGAAGACTGAAACTTGGCATCTATTTCTCAACCAGTGTAAAAGTCAACTAAATGTATCAAAGACTTAAATGTATTATCTGAAACTATTAAAACACTAGAATAAAACACTGGGGAATCACTTCAAGTGACTAGAATTAGCAATGATATGATTCCAAAAGCACAACGAAAGCAAAAATAAATAACCGACATTACATTAAACTAAAGAGTATGAGTAGCAAAGGATATAATTAACAAAGTGAAAATATAATATATTGAATGGAAGAAAATAGTTGTCAAATCTTCAACTGATAAAGGATTAATTTTTAGAATACATCAGAAACTCAAAAAATATAACAATAAATAATCCACTTTTAAAATGGGCAAATGAATCTGAACTGATATTTCTCAAAAGAGGAAATGCAAATGGCTAACAAATATATATATATATATATATATTTTAAAATGTTGTATATCATTAGTTATCATGAAAATGCAAACCAAAACCACAATGAAATATCTTCTTGCCCTAGTTAGAATGACTATTATAAAAAATTATGAATAACAAATGCAAGTGAGTTTGTGGAGAAAATGGAAGCCTCATACACTGTTGAAGGTAATAAAAATTAGTATAGTCATTATGAGAACAGTATGGAAGTTTTTCAAAAAACTAAAAATACATCTACTATGTTTCAGCTATCTCATTTCTGAGTAAACATGTAAAGAGAATGAAATCAGCATATCAAGTAGATATCCAAATGCTCAGCTTTATTTTGGCAGTATTCACATTAGCTAAGATAGAGACTCAATTAGGAGTCCATGAATTCATTAATAAAAATAAGAAATGTGGTATGTATATTATTACATATATATTATATGTAATACAATATACATAATATTATCTGGACATGAAGAAGGATAAAACCTTGCTGCTAATCATTTGCAGCAAAATGGATGTAATTAAAAGACACTATGTTAAGCATATAAGCCAGATTTAAAACAAAAAAAAAACAAATAAACATGGTTCCTCTCTCATGTGGAAGTTTAAAATAGTTAACTTGAATGTAGAACGGTGATTATTAATGGTGGGAAGGGTTTGTGGAAGGTTAAAGGGAAGCTAGATTCAATTACTGCAAACACTGTAAGCCTGTCTTGAAATATCACACTGAACCTCGTTAATAGGTATAATTAATACATGCTATTCAAAATAAAATGTAACAAAAATATTAGTCCAGATCCTCTAAGAAACAGATGCCAAAACAGGTATAGAAGTGAGAAAGATTTATTTAAAATTAAAAACATGTTTTTGAGGGAAAAGACATAGGAAGCTGGAGGATTCAGAAGGAACTGTCAGAGCAGGGTCTGACCAGAGAGAAAGGAAAAGCAGGAGGAATCCTAGATCACAGAGGCACAGCTCTAATAAAGTTTTGGCTAGGTCCTAGAGAGTCATTGAGTCAACATCAGCTCTGAAAGGTGTCCTGCACTTTGTAGAAATTGGCTTTCCTTCCTATCAACCTCATGCTCAGTCCCTAGCTTGGTGGGACTATTCGAGAGCATTGTCTCTGCCTGAGTGGGTGCTGGAGTAAGTGCAGTACTCCAGCACTTGCATTCCCCACAGCAGCAGATTGGAGCAGAATATTTTTATGTCGACCTCAGTCTACCCCTTGTGCCAGAAAGACCTACTTCTGAACTCCGCTTTAAGAAACATGTCTCCCTTGGCTCTCATGGGCCTTGTTTATTGAAGGGCAAACCAGATGATAAGTGAATTGAGTTGATGTTAGCTAATGGTGAAAATCATGGCCTGCAACCAACTGCACAGTAGATATGTGTATCTTCTCTGAGCCTCCACAAAGCTGGCTTCTAACTATGTCCTCAAGTATATCATTCCGGGCAGCATCCTGGACATAGAATACGCTGCTTTTGGATCACAGACTTAGGAGGTTCTCTGCTTTCTTATTTTTCAGAGAGGATGCAGGGAAGGTCTGTGGACATCTCGTACCCTAGACCCTGAGAACATCACTGAAGTAGCTTATCACTGCATCTTTGAGAGTTTATTTCCAATGATATGTAAGACATATCTCTGAGGAATATTTTCAGTCCTTATAGTATCCTCATAGTGTCTGATGAGCACAAAATAGTTGATGTGACAGATCTGACAAATATTCTGTGGAACCTCCTGGAAGTTTGTAACAGAGGTTATAACAAAGACATTGACATATCACTGAAGCAAAATTTTATATGAATATTCTTCATCTCATAATATGAATGGGAACTTTTTCCTTATCCTATTTTATTATCTGAATGAAAAAAAACTCATTCTCAGGTCAATTCTATTTACCACTTTCATGAGATCTTGTCAGTTCACTAATGATGCCTCATTTAGGAAGGCAGCCATAACTAGGGTGTCCACTTTATTAAGCCTACAGTAGTTTTAAATTATTTCCCAGTTCTATCTGGGTTTATGTAGGGGCAGACCAGTGAATTAAATGGAGATATGATAAAGACTACTTCCCTTGCAACCTTTAGATCTTCTGTGGTAATAACAGTTTCCAATATCTGGGGATCTGATACTGATTTTGAATCATTATCATAGCTGATGGTAGGAGGGTGTTTTAAGAGATTGCAACTTGGTTTTCTCCACTGTCGTAGCTCTTACTCCACAAACCAAAGACACATTGTTGGCATTATTTCAACTGCCAAGTAAAGTACAATTTTATTTTTGAGGACTAAGGAAATAACTCATGAAGAGAGTACACCATTTGGAATCAGTTCTCCTTTTATTTCCTATCAAGCCTAAACCTCCATTTTCAGAATCAGTGATAGCACTTTGGGTCTTCTGTTATCAATAGCAAGTCATGCTCAGACTTGGTGTCCAATTGACTTCAAAGGTAGGGGTATTCCTCTTTCTCCAGTGTACTGTGGTGAGACTGAGGGAATCATCGTAGCATACAGTGTTCTGCAGTGTTTCATGTGTTTGTTTCTACAGATCTGACTGCCTGTTCCATGAATGGTTTCCAAATCTAAATATTAGTGCAAGGTAGAGAACTTAGCAAATAATCATGGCATTTTATTGACAGTGACCACTCAACACCCTATGTCTTTCTTCTTGGCATTTTGGGGGATTGTGCTTGCCCAGCATCACCCTGTTGTCTACTCATTGACCTTGTCCCTAGGGGCTACATAACTTCCAGGATGAAATTTTTGTCTTTTTATTTGACTTTGACATTGATTTCTGATATTCAAGTACTGACATCTGGCCTCTATTATTTTGGGGCACCAAACTCCCCTGGGTATTATAATTCACAGCTCTGAGACAACCTTTTTCATTGCATCCAAGCATTAACAAAAACAGCCATACTCTGACTTCTTAGTCATTTTGTGCTACTCTCACTGGCACACCCTGATGTCTATGATAAATAGCCTGATCTCTAAGTCTTCCTGTGGAACTTAACCATATAGTAGGTTTTCTAGCCTCACATAATAACTCCATTCCACTTGCCTCAGCCTTGTTATTATTTTCTCTACTTTCTTCCATGACAACTCAGGCATTTTCATTTTGCTTAATATTAACCATCAATTTCTCTGGGTTTCTGAGACCAAGTCTAGCAGAGAGTTTGCTGCATTTCCAAGGGTAGTTGAGATGATATTATATTCCAACTTCAATTACAGACTCCATTTAAATGAATTCTTGCTCTTCTGTCCTTGCATTCCATTCTTTTGATCAATTACTTTCAAAATCCAATCACTGTGGCAATGCCTACTCCTGTTAGTACATGATATGTCATTCTTAAAATTCCTTAAGTGTATGGACTCATTCATCTCTTATCAGGTCCATACTTACTTAGGTTATCAGGTCATATACTTAGGTCATACTTAGGTTATAATAAGATTTAAATCTGATTATCAGCTTTGCAGTCAAGAGAAATGGGAGCAGCAGCATAAGTTAGCGTTTGTTGACTTACAGGGAAGAGGTCTATACAGTGTCTTAGAACAGGATGGAAGAATTAAATCTTACTGAGCGATGGTGGGCCACCTCTTTAATCTGTGTCAATTAAAGACATCTGTAAGAGTCATCAACTACATAAGCATCCTTACAAATATCCACAACTCATGTTTCAGGGCCCCAGGTTTTCCCAACAAGTCTTAATTTTACCACAAAAGATCTGTCTTGAGAAAGACTTCAGTTGTCTCTAGAGTTATGAAACTATTATTATCAAGTCATCAATTTGTTGCTGAGTATTTTCTTCTACTCTAAGACATAAGGATCTCTTTCAAGCTAGCAAGGGGATCCTCTGGTGCTCACATTTAAGTGGTAACTGATTATTTACACCCCTCCCTTTCTCATCCTTCCTCTGAATGCCTCCCTTGTAATGTAGAAGGCCACTGATGATTTTTGTTTTTATGCTGCTCCTTATGGTCCTGTTTTTCAAATAACTGAATCATTATGCTTGAAGAGGCATGTCATTCCACTGGAACATATTTCCAGATTGCAAATGATAAAACTTAATGATTATGTTATAATCTTCTTCCTGAGACTCCACCTCACCTATTACTTATGATGGCATTCTTTCCTCTGAAGGGGGGTAATTGATCCTGTTTTCAGTACTCATCTTGCCACCTCATTTTATGAGCATCTCTCGGTTCCATTTGTGTTATTTCAGATTCTTTGACAAACGGTGATAAGATAGAGCTTATTTGTGTAAGAGAGTTGTTGAGAGTTGTTTTTCCAAATATTTTTGGGATAAGAGGGAGATCCAGAGGAGGCATAATGCAGGACTGACACCTAGGAAGGACAATAAGGAAGGAGTAGTATCAGGTAGGAATAGTTTCAGACTGTAGCACATATCTAAGAAAGATTTGGCCATACCAATGGAAGTCCATGAACCAAAGTCATCTGTCGGAGAACACATATTTTACAGAAAAGAACTTACACTTATCTAAATGCCAGGATCAGTTTGTGAGAAGCATGACTTTGGTGTAAACCTTGTGGTAGATTGTCAGAGAGAAAAGCATATTCACTCATGAATTATTTTTCCTGCCACAGAATATCTCTATGGTATATTTCATTGTCTACTACAGAAAGCCTGAAAATTTGTGCTGCAATTTTAGAAGTCATACCAGGTATAATATGGAATGGAAGTTGTCAAAGCAAAGGACCAATACTTGCAAATGCACTGATGTATCGAGGAAAGTTATGATTTAGTACAGTGAGTACTAGAATGTTACTTGAGTCAGAGGTTTAAGGATACTAAGCTAGAAGCTCAGCTAGAAGCTATATTATCACTGAGAGTAGAAATACAATGTGAAATTAACATGTGAGCACTGCTTATACTCAACAATATGATGGAAATTGATCTTGCTAAGCTCATCAAGATGTATCTTTAATTAAACTAGAAAGGATATTCAGTAGTGAGTTCTCTTATAATTGTTTTAATAGTTTTCACGGCTCAAAGTTGTCTATTTGAGAGGGTGGGTCAAACTGAAATCTGTCCAAGCTATAATCCATGCTGCAGGGTTTTAACTAGTTGGAAGGAGAATACACAAAATTGTTATCCAATTACCATAGTGCTACACTTGCTTAGAGTGTTATTTTGTATGTGTGTCATTTTCTTCTCACTGGAAGCACAATATTAGGCTAGGAATGTATAATTATCATCACTTATTGAGGTTTAGCCCATAGAAAACATTCCAGTTAAGAATTCTTTCTTCTTCATCTTTGTCTTTTTCAGCTTTCAAATATGGTACAAATTTCAATCATTATCACATAACATGTAGATGGTCATACAGCAGAATATTTTACCCAGCTACCCCATGGCCTATACCCAAAGAACTTAAAATCAGCATACTACAGTGGCACAGCTACGGTAATATTTATAGCAGCGCAAGTCACAATAGCTAGATTGTGGAACCATCCTAAATGCGCTTCAATAGAAGAATGGATAAAGAAACTGTGGTATATATACATAATGGAATATTATTCAGCCATAAAGAAGAATGAAATTATGGCGTTTGTAGGTAAATGGATGGAGTTGGAGAATATCATGCTAAGTGAAATCAACCTATCCCAAAAAACCAAAGGCTGAATGATTTCTCTGATAAGTGGATGATGATACATAATGGGTGGGGAGAGGTAAGGGAAGAATGGAGGAAGGGTGGATTGTGTAGATGGAAATGAGGGGTGGGAGTTGACTGGGGAAAGGAAAGATAATAGAAGGAGACAAACATCATTATCCTATGTACATGTATGATTATGCAAATGGTATGACTCTACTTTGTGTACAACCAGAGAAACACTCTTTGTACCCCATTTGTGTACAATGAATAAAAAAAGGGTAAAAAAGAATAACTTCACATAGATATGTATAAAATATATGAGTTTTGGAGTGAAAAAAAATGTGAAAATGTATTATCCAGTGTCACCATTTCAACTATCACATCAGTGTTTCTGAAATTTAATTCACTAGATACAAAGCACATGTTCTATAATTTACTTTTATTAATGAATGAATTATTTTCAGGTCTTACTATTGCTATTACATTAATAGAAAGTATGTTCCCCACCTTTGTAAGTTTGACTACTATTACACTACTTCATGATGCACTGTTTTAACAGTATTCAGCAGGCTTACCAAAATGGTGGATTACACGAACCATAAAATCAAGTTTTTTTCTTTTTCCTGTTTTCCGTAAAAGTATCATAATTTTTTTAAAAACTTCTCTTTCCCCCTGATGATGTTTAACTCAGGACTGGTAAATAAAAGATTGACTATAAAATATCCCATGACGGTATGGTATTTAACTTTCCAGCACTTTACAACTGAATCAGACATAAACTTTATAGATCATATATTCCAATTTCCTTTTTTGTGGCATTCCTCTCTCTGAAAAGATGAACATTCCCATCCTGCAAAGCCAGTTTTGACCATGAAACTTGGTTTGGTGTGTGTCTAATCTAAGCAAAATATGGTTTGGAAAAGTTACATTTTGCTTTGAGGGATCCTTTTCCAGTGATTGAAACTATTGCAGATGGGAATGGTTTCCGTTTTTTTAAAAAAGAAGCTCAGATTAATATGTTATTACAGAGCATCTAAATTAGCATATAACATGTATAAAAATTTGCATATAACATTTAAAAGAATTAAATCATGCTTAAACTCAAATTTTACATTTTAAAATTATTTTCAGCAAGGGTACAATTACCAAACAAAATATCTGAATTTTTCATAAAAATCGACCAAAATTTTTTGGCTAATATTCAATATTGATAGAGTTGCACCAATCCAAATAAATTATATCTTGCTTATAATGGCTTTTCCCTTGAAGTATTGGCATGTGCTTCTTACTCTACCTAATATATCAAACTCTAAACTCACCGTTCTGTGGCAGTTATTTGCAACACATGGGTGGCTAACAATTATTGGTTTTGACAAAGGGTCTACATTTACTCCAGTAGTGTTTAACGAATTTGAGTGCACAAACCTTATCAGACTGTCACAGTTACACCTTATCACCCTTGAGCAAATGCCTGGTCTGAGAGGATTGCACTGACTACTAAGGATTCTCTGAAGGTGATGGTCGAAGAAGACTGCAAACAGGATTTTCAGATTTCTTTTTACTAAACATGTTATTGCATGTTCAAAAACATGAGTGGATTATGCTTACTAACCCATAGGTTAATATCTTTTAAAATACTGGATTATACGTTATCATCCAGATTTAAGGGGGAAAAAAGAATGTCTATATGTTACTTTTTCTGTTTCAACATTGCCAGTTTGTGTCCTATTGGATCTTATAAGAAACCCTAGAAAGAAAGTAAACAGGTTCAGAAACACTAAATTAATAGTCATATTCCAGAGTGTAAATGAGTTGAAGTGGCACTACAAAAGTTCTAACCAAGAAATAGAAATACTCATATCTTTTAAAGATAAATTCCTTAAGTAACACTTTTCCATAGAGAAAGACATTTTCAAAATCATGATGCTTTTCAGAACCTAGAATATTTGTTAGTAAAATAAATGCCTGATCAATTGCTTTAGAATAAAGAAAACTGATTAATACCTGTGAAGGAAGAATATTACATCATGAA
The DNA here is from genome assembly GCF_902686445.1 of Sciurus carolinensis. Lineage (NCBI taxonomy): Eukaryota > Metazoa > Chordata > Mammalia > Rodentia > Sciuridae > Sciurus > Sciurus carolinensis. The sequence continues at coordinate 88,427,835 of NC_062218.1, read as the reverse complement.
GATTGGCTTCACTGAGTGGGCACTAGTAATGAAAAGATCACCACTCTAGCAGGATAGACCTATATAGCCCAGCCTGGTAATCACGGGTGATCAACAGGAAAATAGATGCTCCATATTTTATTTACAAAGGTATTAGTACCATGTAATTTTTCATACAACAAAAGGTCCACTAGCAATTTTCCCTGCAATATCATCTCACTGATTACTCATACTACCTTCTGAATATTTTTTAGTACCATAAATTGAAAAAGCAGTAACATTCCCCAGACCACCATAATTGTGAAAATATAATTACCTTTATTTTCTCACCTATACATTTGAGACAAAGTCATCCAGGTTAATCACTTATTATGCTTCCTGAAAGTGTATTTGTGTCATCCTTCCTGAGGTTATGAGAGGTTAAATATTGGTGACTTGGGACTTTGAGTTTTTTCTTAATTGCATGTGATAGTTCGAGTAAAACAAATAGTTTAGTTTTGAACAAAAAAACCACATTACCTGTCATTACAGACTTGCTTTTTACTTGGCTGTCTTTTTATTTCATTTATAAATTTATTTTTCTGCAACCACTACATAAAACATGGACTGTCCTCACCCCTATTACATGAAAAAGAAATCTTGGAACTAGCGACCTGCAACTGCATTTTAAAATGACCTCTGTCTTTTCTAATAACTGAACTCTCATGTGAGACCTTTCTGTAAATGAATGGCAAGTTAATTTTAAGCAATTTAGTCATAAATTCAGACTTAAAATAATTGTTTCATAAATTTCATTAAACAGTGCTATCAAACCAATAAATACAGTCCATGGAAGATGTTTTAAGTCACTTTCTAAAAACTAGACTTTTCAACTCTGTGGTCTTAAAATTGATAGCTGCAATTCTCCACTTGCCTTGTCACCCTGATGGTGCTGATACAAGCATAATGCTCCTTGAAAGTAGAAGTGCTATGCTTAAATTAAGCTCAGTGATGGTGCAGAACAAGTCATATATTTAGGTGAAACTGTTTCTTGGGTGAATAAGATATCTTGACATGTCAATGGAATATGAAACACAATTTCACAAAAGAGATTTAAGTAGAGCTATCATTTTTAGCCTTAACAGAAAGGATAAGTCTTCCTCTATAGACCTCTATATTCCCGACCTGTAAAATTTAATTTTATCATCCTCATAAAGTATAGCATTCTGTAAGCCTTCATAAAAGCAAAATTACATTTTACCATTGCCTTGTTTTTTGTTTTCACTTTCAGAAACTTCTTAGACTTCCAATTATTCCACTTTTCCTCCTTCCGCCCCATTTAAGATTCTCTATTAACCAGTTTTCACAGAGCTGAATTCATTAAAAAGAAAAATAGGGGCTCACAGCTTTCTTTAACCTATATTATCTTAAGAAGAAAAATAAATATGCTACAATCAGTGAAACACATGTTAGAAGCATATCCAGCTGAGTAAAATTAAGGACACTTTTTCAAAAGGCAGCATCAAAATCCCAAAGGACTTTAAAAGTCAAATTAAACAGTCAAACATCAGCTTTAAAAAGTTCTAAGTAGGTAATTTAAAGGTTATTTAAAAGCAAAAATTTTACAAAGAATTTGATTTTACTGTAATTATTTGGTAAAGTATTGTTTTATTCTGTGATCATTGTTTATTTCCTTAACTACTATGCTTTCATGCAGCAGCAGATGGTACTTCAAACTTTTTAGTGCCTTTTGTTTCCAGTCTTCTATGATAACTCTCACCTGTCTTTAGCTGAGTGGCATTCTTCCACTCACTTCACCCTGACATAGGTGGCCCAAACTAAATCTCAGATGTTCTCAATTTATTATTAATTAGCGCAAGAATCAAACATATTTTCCCCAAAAGTGCTCACTGATGAACTTGCAGGTAATCAGATTAATATGTACACCAACTATTGTTCATTCTCAAATAATAGCAGACCAAGTCATTATCTGAAGTTTTAGGAGTCAAGAGAGCAAAAAGTGCAGATATCACAGCAGAATAGAGTGGAAATAGAACGTTTTTGTTTTCAACAGAAGTACGTTCATGATCAGAAGATACTACACAACCTCACCTTGTTTAAAAACAGTATCATTGTTGGCAATCAGTTCATGAGCCAATTAGCTCAAACATATCACTGAATTTTATTTCTAATTCCTTTGATAACTTAAGCTATGCAAGATGTTTTAGTTATGGATTTGCATGCTGATAATGAGATCCTGGGAAATAATACTAAAGGCTTAAAGGAAAAACTTGATCAAGGTGACCCCAATGGCAGTGTTGGTAAGGATTTCATACTGAAGATGATGTCCTTCCTGCAACGCAGTTAAAGCTTGTTCTCTCATTGTTTTACGTTGCAGCTGTTCCTGTCAGGCTGTGTCTTCATCCAGGAAGCATTTTGAGAAAGAGGAAAACTCCAAATAATATTCCTCTGGAATTCCACGTCTTCTCATTGTTATTTTCATGTTCTTTCACCCAAGACAGTACTACCTCAAGTTCAGCCATTGCCGAGAGGTCCATGAGCAGATGAAATCTCTTTTTCAGTTTCATATTCAAACTTTGCTACTTGTGATAAGTGTTGAAAAAATAAAGGATATAGTTGATAATCAGGATTACTGCATTTTTTGTTTATATGTCAGTCCTGAAAACTTTTTTTTTCACAGCAGATCCTAGGTCTATGTCACATATTTCTGTTTTTTTTTTTAATAAATATTTTTAGTTGTAGATGGACACAATGCCTTTATTTTATTTATTTATTTTTATGTGGTGCTGAGGATCAAACCCAATGCCTCACCCATGCTAGGCGAGCGCTCTACCACTAAGCCACAACCCTAGCCCGATGTCACACCATCTTGATGGAATCCTCAACATGTTCTACTTGGTTGAGTGTCATGGGTAATAGTGTAGGCCGTGGCACTTTGGAAACGTGTAGTAGGTGAACACAATACAATGTGCCTATGTTGTGCAGTGTTTCTGACTGTTAAGTGTTTGGATAGGATAATTTTCTACTTTAATATTTTAAATCCCTCTCACAGCCATATTCCATTCTTGTGGGAAGCTCAGAAAAAAAAGGGAAACATTTTATAATGACAATGAATATTACCTTTATGAAAAGAAATGATATAATCAAATTATTACTATCAATTCACTTCTCATAGGGACTATGAACCATTATGTTGCCTTCCAATTGTCTCTTTCATTTATATGCTTTCCTTCTTATGTTATCCTTCAATAGATTATTATGTCATAAGCCTTACCCACATTTTATGGATTATCTTTATAGCATCTAAAATGCTCAGCTTCAGTAATAATGCCATATATCTCACAATGTATATTTGTGAAGGCACAATGCTAAAGGATATGCTAACATATCAAAAGACTGCATACTCACACAAACTGCTGGGACTAGCTTGTACTTCCCCTGTACCTTCTCCTGTCTCAATTATTTATTGCTAGTTCAACACATCTTTATTTCTACCATCTGCTTCGTATCCCAGTTCAGAACTGAGCTTATTTTAATTAGAGTTGTCATAGGTGATTCACTAGTTGCTCAAACGGTTGAAAGTAATGCCTGTGCTAGACTATAACAGATTCTGCCAACTTTGACCCTCTATGACTGTTTAATTTGTCTCTGCTTTTTAAAAATAGAACATATTCCCTTTTTTAAGATAAATGTGAGCCCAATTCCATTCTTGGCACTATAGTACTCTGTCCTTTGGGCTGGATTACAATCATTATGTTATAAATTGTTCTAAATGAGTAATGCTAAATAGCTATTTCTTGCCAACATTTTAAAGTGGTAGATATTGCTGAATACAAAGTGAAGTATGTAAGCTTTTCCTTAAAGGATGTTCAAATTCAACATTTAGTACATTCAAATGTCCACTACAGGAGAGTTATAATCTTTATATTAAATTTATGTGCACACCTTCTCATTTAAAATAAACTATTTTAGCATGATGGTGCTTAAAAACAAAAGCAGATCTTTATGTTAGATCAATTGCTATGAATTGTTGGTTATTTCTTTATGAAAATTAGGATGAAATGTATATGACATTAAATTAACCCTTTTAAAGCATACAGTTCAGTGATCTTTGATCCTTACTATTGTTCTGTAAGAATTACCTCCATGTACAAATGGGTCTGCATATTCTTTAAACAGGTTATCCCACCACACCCTCGAAATTATTAATCTTCTTTATTTCACTACAAATTTACTTGTTTAGGATATCTCACATATATAGATCATATAATATGTATCCTTTTAAACTGCTTTACATTGCTGTGACAAAAGTACCTGACAAGAACAACTTAGAGGAAGAAAAATTGATTTTGGTTCATAGTTTAAGAGGTTCAGTTCATGGTCAACCAGTTCCACTCATCTGGGCCCAAGATGAGGTAGAATATCATGGCAGAGAAGCACTATGCCTAGCCTATCATGGAAACCAGGAAGTAGAAAAAACACAGGAAAGGGGCCACAGGACAAATGAATTTTCTAGGGCATACCCCATGTGACCTACCTCCTTCAGCCACATCCCATCTGCTACAGTTACCATTTCAGTTAGTCCATTCAAATTAGGATGAACTATTTAGGTTATACGTCTGATAATCTAATTATATAACCTTATAATATTACTGCATTAACACAGGAGCTTTGGGGGAACACCTCATATCCAAACCAAAACACTTTGAGTCTGGATTCTTGGAAAATATTTTTGAAGTTCATCCACAACCACATTGAAACACATTCTACTACTTTATTCTTTTATGGTCGATGAGTTATATTCCATTGTTTGGATATCATGTTCAATTTACCTAGTCATCTATTAATGGATATTTGAATGTGTCTATCTTTTGATGATTGTGTAGACTGTGGCTATTAATGTTTGTATAAAACTATTTATTTAAATTCCTCTTTTCAATCATTTTGCATACCTAACTAATAGAATTAATGAATAATACATTAACTTTATGCTTATTTTTAAGAGAAAGAGAATATTTTAAAAATAATAATTCATATATAAAACATATTGTGATTCAGAAGTTACCTTTAAATGTTTTACCTCATTTGATCATTATAAATATCAAGGAACAAGTATAGTTACTCAGGTTTTATAGGAGTAGAAGCTAAAATATAAATAAATTAAGCAAAATGCTCAGTATTATTTAATAATTTTAATAAAGTTTTCTTTTCTGTACTGGAGATTGAACCCAGGGACAGTCTATCACTGAGGTACATCCCGAGCCATTTCTATTTTTTTTTTTTTTTTAATTTTGAGACACTCCAGATAGGAGTCTGGGCTCAAACTTAGGATTCTCCTGCCTCAGCCTCCCGAGTAGCTTAGATTACAGGCATGTGCCACCATACCTGGATCAATAGGATTATTTGTAATATTGATTCTGAATCTCAAATTCTATTATTCTAAAATTTGAGTAGATCCACAAGATAGATTCTACATATATTCTTTTTTTCAAGGAACTGAGCAGAATCTTCAAGTTGTCCCATTATGGCTCCATTTGCCCATGCCTAGTTGGTGTTTCTGATAATCTGGAAAAGAAAGAAAAGTTCAGTTTCTATCTCAGAACACCAATGATTTTCTCACACCTTTGGAGACATTTCCATTTTGTGAATTCTTGTTCACACTTGCCAGTAACTTAATATAGATCCATGCCTATTTTTCTTTTCTTGGCTTAACTTCAACTCTGTAAATTAGTATAAAATTCTGCTAAACTGATGAGATAAAAGAAGAATTTGGGCTGGGTCAGATTATTAAAATGATAAAAACTGGGTATGGATACATCAATGCAATATTAAAATGTAAAATCCCCTTTCAATGCAAGATTTGTAATCAACTATAGTTAGAGTTGTGGGTATTAAAAACAATGAGAATATAACATATGTGGACATAGAAACATGAATGAATGGAAAAGGCCCAAAGACAGTATTGTTTAAATTCCTTTAGTTGGCATGGTTTCTGTGCTTCTCTGTTTCTATCTCAGGTTATTTTCTGCTCTAACTTAATTTTTGGTCCATCTCCCTGCTACACACTTCCCATTTCAGTTCCCCCCTGAGCCTTTAGAGGAGATTGAAAGCAACAGTTAAAGCTGGTTCTGCTCAATAGTCAAGGCGAATTTTGTTTACAAGATGCTCCCTCTTACAGTGTTTGCATTGTCTAAATAACAGGCAATAAAATCTATCAGCTGGAAACCTCCCCTTGTTGTAAATGAGCAAATGATTTTAATCAGTATCTTCTGCTGAACAGTTTTTCAAGGGCAGTCCAGTTTTAACATTACAAAAGCTATCTAAAACCAATTTGAATGTATTTATTGAATTAATGATCATGTATTCAGAACTCTGCTGGACTCTATAAAAGATACAGAAGTAGTATGAAAAGGCCCAGACTGTGAGAACTTAGCATCAATTTGTGTAACATATTAATCCAATTTTTTAAATGAGGAAATATTTTTTTGGTACTGCATATAAATATGCAATGCAACTTAGAGAAAATAATTAGGCCTAGTATCTTTTGGTACAGCTTCAAGGGAGAGCTAGAATTTGAATTGAGCCTCAAAGAATTTTGAAAATGTGAAATTATAGGGGAGATGAAAGGGAAAATGATAATGACAATTTGGATTATGGAAAAAGAGTTGACTAAATATTCACAGGAGATAGTAGTTTGAAATATAAAAATGGATGGGAATGTAAGAAGCACATTTAAAGGCAGCCTCTCAAGCTTTACAAAGTGGTTTAACTCATTGAAGAAGTCATCGTAGCTTAATGAATTGAGAAATACATGAGATTGATTTTGCATATGCTAGAGATGTATATAGTTACAAAACTGTCTTGAGAGATAGCCAGGAAGCATGGAGATTATAACTTGCCATATTCTAAGAAAGGAGATATGAGAATGTAAATGAGGCAGTTGTCATGGAGTGGAATAGAAAAGAGGAAAATATAGTTGCATTTAATTTTAGTGATAACCATTTTAGCCCTTTTCCATTGTTTTACATTAGCCGCTTTATATAAATATGTATTTTTCAATATAAAATGAGTGAATTGAGAGGTCTATGATTTATACAAGTAGGACACAAAGGTGAAATTTTTATCTAGGTCGATTTTATTCCAAAGCATTTATTTCCTTTGGCTCTTGCTGAATTTTACAGGAGAAGCAAAATATAAAATAAAACTCTCACACTAAGATGATCCCAAAGTTTCTCATTATAAATTGTAGCTTCCTGTCTAACCCAGATGGGAACCATTTTTCATTCATATATCTCACAAATACTGGTAATAATTAAATACTAGAAATTGCATATTAACTTTGAAGTCAGTTACATCATTTAGATAATACTATTCTCCCTCTTAATGTGGTGGAGATCTCCAGTCTCTTCTTCTTGCTTTTTGCTTTTGTGATCTGGAGATAAATACCTCATTTTCTACCAGATGGAATAAATATCAATATCATACTGTCATCAATACTTCTCCCAGCCCTCCCAAATTCCATAGGCTTACATTGATGCCAGCTTTCAAATATTTTAGTGAATATTCAATCTCCAAATATAAGAGGCACAAACCTCCTCTGATTTTTATGAAAGAAGAAATCTTGAATTCTTTGATATCACTATCTTCTCCAATTTATCAAACATTCTGTTTCTGCTTAGAGTATCTCTCCTCCTCTTCATATCTCCCTGGTCTTCTCAGCCAGTCTTCCAAGCATTTTTCCTCCAAGTTACCTTTCTACTGACTCCCTGAGTATATTACTACAAAGGATGAGCATCTCTAATTTGAAAATCCAAAGTTGAAATGCTCCCAAATCCAAAACACTTTTCATGCTGACACATGTTACAAGTGGAAAATTCTCCATTTGGCCTCATAGAATCAGATGTAGTCAAAACACAGGTGAGCTAAAAATATTGTGTAAAATAACTGTCACTCTATGAATATAAGGAGTACATGAACCATAAATAAATTTTAAATTTACACTTGGTTTCCATCTCCAAGATTTTTCATTAAATATATGCAAACAATCAAAAAATTCCAAAATCTAAGACCCTTCTGGTCCCAATCATTTTGGATAAGGAAAAATCAAACTTTACTATAGTTTAAAAGCAGTATCAGTAATTTTTAAAAACGATTTCTGTTCTCAGAGCTCTCATGAATACTTCTTTTCCTCTAACAGCTTAAGACATCTCTTTGAGTGAAGGTGATGTGCAAATGTCAAATGCTTTCTAATGTAGGTATTTGAGATTAAATCAGGAAAAAAAAAAAAAACCTTCTAACTGTATTGAACACCATTTGGAAAAAAACACAATTTACTAGTTTAATCAATTTTAGTTTTCTTCAATTTATTTTTTCTTCTTGAAAGCCTTTCTTCTTGTATTATGCTATTCTGATGGAGTCTGGCAATGAGAAAAAAATAAAAAAGAAAAGCAGAAAAAAGATGTTAAATAGGACCCAATAGAATCTCCCCATTGTTGAAATAGTTTTGCTTGCAAGAATCAATACCAAAAATGTTCTTGTGAGAACCCTGTGTTTTAGCTGTCATGAAAGATGTTTTTTTCTCCATTTTGTATTCTTTTCAGAAATTTTTCAATGCTGTTTTAGTTGAAAGCTCGATAGTCTAATAAAGTTGCTTGTCATATAAAATCTGAGTATACAACTACAGAAAAATTTATTTTATAGAAAAGCATTTTGAAAAGATATACATTATTTAAATGAATACAGGAGCGCTATAAGAAATTATAACTTTTAATTTGATGTTTAAATAATATTTTACATATTTTGATCTTCAGAGTTTAGTATCTCTAAGAATATTAGTACTTCCTTTTAAATTTTAATAAAACTGTTATAAGTTATAGTCGTAGACTCTCAGGATCCAGAAACCCATTAAAATTGAGATATAAAAGAATATTTTGCAAGTAAATTTCAGTGTAATCTTGTGAGGCACTGCTACTCAGAATGATGCCATTTGAGAATCCTCATGTCTTCAATAAAAATTAGCAAAAAAAAAAAAAAAAAGACTCTTTAGTCTTTTAGACTTTGGTTAGGTCTCAATATTACCCTGTTAAATACAAAGACTTGAATGGATCACTAGTGAGGCAGAATAAGAAGGCAGAAAAGTATGATCCTCCAATTATTGTCTCCATAGAGACACACCAAGTTAAAGATACTCATCCATCAAACCATATTCATAGGAGTTAAGGAAACCAGGTGAGGGATTATGGTGCCATTTTTTAGCATAAAAACAGAAAAGATACATTTAAGAAAGTAGGAAGGAAACAGTTCCCATATCACCCCAGCCCAGCATGCAGAAGGAATCCTTCCACTTCAGGGAGGAAGAGGGAATGAAGTTCAGGCCTTAGACTTGACAGCCGGTATCAGGTGTATAGCAGTGAAGCCTGATGAAGGGCAGAGCTCCCCAACTCCTTCTGCCAAGCCCATCTGTGAACTGAACTTGGAATGACAGCTGGGCCGGAAGGAGACCCTCCACCACTGCTATTCAAACCTTTGGTAGCAGATTGTGGAGCAAGACTCCACTTGCTGCAGGAGCAGGGCAAGAAAGCTAGCAGAGGACTTTGTCTTGGAGCTCAGTTACCAAGGCTGGTGCAGTGAGACTCAGCACCCAGTAGAAACTGACATTCCCTTCCTCAGGCAAGAGATCACAGATGGAGGCTCTGACCTGCCCCAGCATCAGGAGACCTGTGACTGATGGAACAAACTCAAGTTTAGGCCTGCATCATTGCCAGCTCTCAAGGCACTCTACCCTACCCCAATACTGTGCATGTCCCTGTGACTGTGAGACATGTGACCCAGTTGAGTGTTAACTTGTTGACCAAAGTACTGTCTTCTCATTCCATTTCCCAAACTCAGTCAGCACAGTTATCACCAGGCCAATGTTTGCAGACAGAACTCTAGATCTGCCCTGTTGCCCATCAGAGACCTCAACTTTCATAGAATGAAACCACGTTTTGGCCTGCTGCAGTATGGGCCTTGTGTTCCTGAGATTATACAGGTCTTTCTAGCCGTGGGATTAAGGTGTAACTGAGCTTAGTAGTGGCCTAGGTTGTCAAGGAATTGCCTTAAGCAACATTACCCAAACCTTGGGTAGCATAACTTGCAGTGAGACCTCGTTTGGTGTAGGTATGATAGGGTAGACAGCACAAGATTGTTACTTGAAACTTAGTGGCCAGTTTGTGAAAGTCTCATCCTGGGAAGTTCCTAACAGCTCTTATTTCCAGGTCTGCCTGAAGACTGAGACTCTAGAACAGCTCTCGCACCAAAAGACACATGGCCTCAGTCTATCACACTTCTTTTGAGGCCAAACCCATATGAAGTTTGATCCATGTATTTACCTAAGCAGTAGGCTGCACAAAGCAGTGTGGGCCTTGGTCCTTTCCAAGACTGTGCTGGTATTGGTAGGTTTTAGACTCAAACTGTTGACACATCTTAGTGGTGTTGATAACCAAGGTGTGGCATAGGGACCTGGAGCTAGATGACCCATAATTGTATCCTGAGCTGGGAAGAATCTTGCAGTTCTTAACCATAAGATGAATATTACCTTGGACAAGGTTTATGGGCCTACCCAGGCCATAGGAAGAGGCTTGTGGGAATGGATTACCCTTTTTAGCACTATTTTATTTCATTCTAAACAATATACAAACTGTGGATTTAGAGAAAATCTGGACTTGAATTACCCTGTAGTACAGAAATAGTGAGTAAAAACTCACCAAAAGGATACCCCTAGTAAATATGGACTTCAGTGTCATTCAGCATTTATGCAGTGGGAGGGTAGATAGGCAAGAGAAAATAGGAAGTAAACTTAGAAATTCTGGTTGAATTAGGAAGACTGGCATAAATAATAGCTGTTCAATACCCAGATGATGTCACATGCCAATGAGCATCAAGAGTTTTCAGGAAACCATGATATCATTCATATGTGGAATATTGAAAAATGGATTTCATAGAAGTTGAAAGTAGAATAGTGATTACAAGAGACCAGGGAGAACATGGGGAGAGCTGTTCAATAGCTACAATTAGTTAGGAGGAAGAGGTTCTGGGATGTTACTGCACAGTAGGGTGACTATAGAAAGCAATCATTTACTGTACATTTCTAAAGGCTTCAAGAAGGGAGTGTGAAAGTTTTCACTATAAAGAAATGATAACTGTTGAAAAATGGATACATGTATGGAAGTATTGCATAGTCCCCCATTGTAATCCATTAGGATGTATAATTTTTATGTTTTCGTATACAGTTAAAAAGCCAATATGGGTGTTTAGTATTGGCATTAAAGTGAGCAGAAGTGAGCAGCAGCAGATGTCTTCATAGGTAACTTTCTCTTGCTATTTCTATAAACAAAATTTTTATAAACACAAAAAAATGCATAATATTTTTAAAGACAGCTCAAGGATATACTACTGAGTATGAATATAATTTAATTAATTTACTTCAACAAATTTGTTCTCTAATCACCTAAGGGATACTCTCTCTAGATTGTCTTATCAATTTAATTTTGTTTATTACATTTTCCCATAGAATAAGCCTGCATTTCATTTCCCAGCACAATTCTTTCTTTCTCATTAGAAAGAGAAATCAGCAAATTATTGAATTCATGCCTGTTTTGTTAACCAGAACTTGCTATGATCCTTGAACAAACTAGAGGCTCAATAATTTTAGAAATGATGAATAGCTTATATTTCACACAAAGCAGAGAGAATAGGTAAAAAGAAGACCTGTTGGGAAAACTCTTTAACCTTACAAAGGAGGCATTTAGATTAGTAACCAGGAAGACATGCTAGTAAAAGAACTGGCATTAGATTATTCTGACACCTGAGCCAAAACTAAGGGTTTCAGCCCTAAGATTTCATGAGTCTCCTTAGTGCAGATTAGTGTAGAACAGATTATTATCCATTATGTCATTCAACAGTCCTCTATTTATGACCTATCATTAGGCAGGTGTGGTTTCAGTATGGTGTTACAACTGATCATCACTGCAGTTACAAATGTAGAGTGACCAAATATTCAACATATAAGTCACTAAATATTACAGATTGAGTAGTGTGAACTCACCTGCCTCCCCCAAATCATACTGTGTCAATTCTGGTCTGGGTTGAATTGATCATTTAGCCTGTCATTGTTCTGTTCTGCCAAGCAGTTATGAGAACTATAACTTGAGGGTCAGAGACTTTCATATTCAGCTATTTTGAGAACCAAGCACACATATTTTTATAAGCAATTAACTTTTCTAGTTCAGTTCAGTAAACCAATTCTCTGCATGAACTGAAAGAAATCACATAACTCTAACCTCAGTTTCTCCATTTAATAGATATACTTTATAGTAAGGGAGATGTTTTGTGCAATAAAAAAACTAAAGTGTTGAAATAGATTAGTGTAATTCTGGGACCAACCATAGGGAACATATAGAAAGTACCAACTATTATTTTATGGAAATTTTATTATTATCTTCATAGTTATTAATAGTTTCAAAATATTTTCTCTATGTGAAAAGGTATTTTGAAGAAAAATTAAATTGAGTGTTTTTTTTTTTTTTTAATTCTCAATAATGACTGATTATTCTGAGACCAGTGACTTATGAATCATCCTAGAAAACCCTTGCTTTGAGACTTGGTTAGAACTCTGAAGGATACCACTCAATTGAATTCTTTCCATGGAATCTAAGGTACTACTGTGTAGTAACCAAAGGAATTGAATGGCCTCATTAATTCTGTCAGATGACTGGGGAACTATGTGGTGCCTGCTACCTATGACTGACACAGCAGCAAATGCAATCTACCAAGATGATGGTGTCAGAGTAGTTTCCCAGTTAGTATATACTGTTTTATTTCAGCTTTCATAGGAGAAAAGAATTAGCCTCACATTTTATCAATACATCTTTACAACTGCAAAGAAACTAAAAAGAATGAACCCTGAAAAGCAGATGGTGCTTTTTATCATTCCATAGGAGAAGGGAAATAATGGAGATGACACATTATTTCTAAGTACTTCTGCTCTGTATGCAACTTTTTGTCAGGATAAAGGCTGATTCAGTTATAAGTTAAAGCCCTATGCAAAAATCAGTAATGATTTTCCTATATACTTAATATGTGTCAGAAACTATAACACTTATTTAACTGTATTATATTATTTAGTCATTCATATAACATTACTTAACCTATTATATTATGTATATTTTACAGATAAGGAGCCAAGAATATATTTAAACACACCGAGATCAAATACTTGGTTTATAAATGGCAAAGTTGGTTTGTGATAGCAAAAATGCAGTGGCAATGATATCCAAATCTCAGATCACAAAGGTGCCTCTGCCCTGGTCAAAAAGAACACTCAAATCTAAATATATGTTATGAAAAGATAGTGCATAAGTAATCATTTAGCTTTTTTTCTTTTTAAGAACCATAGTTCCTAAAAATCTTGAGATATACTAACATGCAAATGTGGATCTATAATCGACATATACTTTCCTCAATTTGTGAATTGGATGATTTGTCAGCTTGATCATTTTTTCAGCACATTTCAATTTTTTTTTGTTAAACTTTCTAACAAGTTCAAATTCATGAAAGCAACACATGAGTTCTGACAGGTATCTGTTTACTTGTTCTGATTCACTGGTCTGAAGAATTCTGGATTTAAGTAGCAAAGGGGTCAGATGTGAACAGCACACTAAACTTCTCACCTTATTAGAACTCATATCACTGTATACTATCAGTGGCATTTTAGGATGTAAGTGATATTATTACAGAATCACTGCCTTTTAAGAATCATTATGGAAGAGAATGAGTATTACTACATGTTGAGTACACCCAAAGGTAGATGAGTACTCACTGAGTTTTTACAGTGCATAGTACCTCATTCATTAAGTCAATGAAGTAGAGTAAAAATAGAAAATAATTGATAGAAAAGAAAGAGTGATGTGGAATATGAAAAACTGTGTATACATAAAAATACTGGCTTCATCAATTTAGCAGCTCTTACAGGAAATTTTCCTCTATCAGTAACTTTTATATTACAAGTAAAATGGTATACTTTGATTAAAAGAATAAAAAGCAAACTGGATATGAGGTACACACCTGTAATCCCAGGGGCATGGAAAGCTGAGACAGGAGAATACAAGTTCAAAGTCAGTCTTAACAACTTGGTGAGGTCTTGAGCAACTTAGTGAGATCCTGTTTTAAAATAAAATATAAAAACAGGCAGGGGATATGGGTTAGTGGTTAAGCACTCCTGGGTTCAATCTTGGGTACCAAAAACAAACAAACAAAAAAAAAATCAAAAAAGAATTCTAATATTAAATGCTTTTAGTTCCATTTTTAAGGTAAAAGTGACATCAATGTAAATTTGTGGCATAGACTTTTGTATAGAGAACCTTGGTAGGATATCTTGAACAGATTAGAGAACATTCTCTAACTCCAACATCTTTTTATATGTAAGTGGTTCCACATGGTGAAGCCTGATGCTTAGAAAAAATACTTAATTATTTAGTACTTAAGGAATTTAAGAGCTCAATAAGATCAGGAAAATGCCCTTTCTATTCCTCTACTTTATATAGGTAAGGAAACTGAAGTCTTAGGAGGTAAAATAACTTATTTAAATTAGTTTAGGCAAAATTTCTTGAGATAAGTCTTCTATCTCCTATGCTAGCATTTTCACTTTCCCAAAGTTTGTCAACAGCAAAGTTGCCATTCCAGTATGTCTAAGGAGAAATAGTTCTAAGGAAATGAAACTATGGGATTTTTAAAAATTCATTGCTCACATATAGAGATATCATTCATTGCAGATATTAATTATAGGTGATTTAAAATAATTTTTTATTTGTTCTAATTAGTTATCCATGACAGCAGAATGCTTTTATACATTTTGATAAGTCATACATAAATGGAGTATAATTTCTCATTTTTCCAATTGTACATATTGTAGGATCACATTGGTCATGCAGTCATGTATGTACATGAGGTAATAACATGTTTCACTCTACTATCCTTCCTACCCCCATACCCTTAATAGGTAAGATGTTTCCATTGTATGAATATCTATTGATATAAATAAAATGCAACAAATTCTAAACTGAGCTGCAATTATTTGATACCTATTTTATTGTCCATGCTCAACCACAGGTGTAATTGCTGTTAGTTTCTTAGATATTCTTCCAGAGTGCCTTTATACAAATATGAAATATGAATAAATGAATATATATTATTTAATCCACCTCTTTTACAGAAATGGTGGCAACAAAAGTTGTGCACTCTTGATTTTTTCACTTAACAATATATCTGTAGATATTTCTATTTCAGTATATGAAGAGCTCCCTCATTCCTTAACAGAGCCATGTTACTTTCTCTAGCATGTTACTAATGACATTCATGTGATTGACAATCTTTTACCAATATATTCAATGGACCATAACAAAACTTTGTATATTTTATCATTTGGTAAATGTGTATGTGCAGAATAATTTCTAGAACTAGAATATCTGAGTTAAAGTTATATGGATTAGTGATTTATCTATCTAGATGTTGTACTTATTTACAAGAGTATCTGTTTCTCTGCAGGTACAAAATTGAAACTTTTGAAGATTTTCCAATGATATTGTTTTAAAAAGATGAAGAACCAATTTCTATGAGCAAATATGAAGGGAAAGTAATTTTCATGGTGTTTAAAGGAACAGCAGCCTTTATGATTTTACTTCACGAATCCTGACTCTTCAATTTTGTGGTTACATGGTCAGACATCTTTCACAATTCTGTCCATTTGTTGGGAGCCAAGTTTTTAAAACTAAAATAAAGGTGAACACATTAATATTTATGCATGTACATTTCACCCCTAAACAACACAGTTTTAAACTGCATGTAATCACTTATGTGCAGATTTTTGGTTTCCTTTTTTTTGTTTTGAAGATCTATGACAATTTGAAAAACTGACAGATGAACTGCATAGACAAGAAATACCAAAACAGTTAAAAAAAACTTAGTTATGTCATGAATACATAGACTACAGATAATAGTCTGTTTTATCATTAATGTAAAATATACAGAAATTTATTGTAAAAAAGTTTATCAAAACTTATTCATGCAAGTACTTAACTGTACATGGCACCAAAATTGAGAGAAATATAAATAAGATTAAAGATGCAGTATTAAGTCATATCTGCATAAAATTAACTCCAGTACATAAGGTACTACTGTAATAATTTCACAACCTCCTCCTATTGCTGTTGTAGTGAACTCAAGCATTGCAAGTATCCACTTATGACAGACATGTGATGCTAATCATCTTTGCATGAATAGTTCATCTCTCTGGTGAATTGAATTACAGATTATATGTAATCTCTCACGGTTTTCACACATTTTTCCCAATATGTAATGCATTTTATATGCAAAATATGTATTAATTGACTCTGTGTTAGCAGTAATGCTTCTGGTTAATGGCAAGTTATTATTAAAATTTGGGGGAGTCGAAAGTTATCTCCTGGATTTTTTACTTTGTTGGGATCAACATTCCTAGTCCTCACATTGTTCAAGGGTCAGCTGTGTATAAAACCAAATTTTATGTTTGCCTTTTGGATTTTCAGATATCTCATCTATGAGCAATTGATTCCCAATATTTCCATAGATAACGATCTCCAAATTACCCAAGTGCTAGAAAATGGTATTTAGCAGTGTGTTCTGACCCTGTTATGATTGATTTCTTGTTCACAGTGTGGAAAATAATGACTACAGTGAGTACAAGAGATCATTTGTACCCTATACACATTCAACTTCTCAGAAGCAAATCTTGATCAAGGAAGAGAAGACAATAACTATATAATTTATTGTATATAGTGCTTATAAATCAGAATATGGTTTTAGTTATTTCTGTATTAAAGCATATTGTTGGTAATGAAGAATCAAAAATTCTGTTCTGTATTATTTTGTGAAGCTATATGTGGTCATGTAAGTATCCTGGCATGAGTAAATACATCATCAATTCACATCACTTGACAAGGAAAGCAGTAACCATTAGAACCTGGAGCAGGTAATTGAATAACAAATCAATTCATTTGTTTTTGGGGGGAGAAACACACCTGCTACGTCCATAATGTCCAAGCACTTAGATTTGAGCAGGGGACTGACAGCAGTGAGAATAATATTATAATGCACAGTAAAACTCTACATCGTAAATATGGGGAAGTGTAATCAACGGATACCAAGTAACAGATAGAAAGAAGAAGCTCCAGCATGTTGTTATACAATATAACGACTACAAATATCAGCAATACACTGTCTTTTTCGCCATAGAGAAGTGAGAGTATTTGTGGAAATGGTTATGTTTTACCTGATTTGAGTATTACACATTGTGTACATATACTGACATAATGCATTAATATGTCTGACATTTATGTTTTATATATGTATTTTATGTTAAATTTAATTTAAAGAAAAATAAATTATTATTAATGGAGACTTAGAGATTTATCCTGACTCATTCTTTTTAAAAAAATATATATTTTTGTTTTGTCAAACAGGATAGAGCAAGGAAGATGGGATTATAGATGGACATTTTGAACATTTCAAAATAGTGAGGCAAACAAAGCTCTTGTACATGCTGGTATCAATGTTACTAGTTCTTATTAGAAAGCACTCTCATGTTGCCTGTCCCTATTTTAATGAACATACTTCTTGATGAATAAAAAGCATGTCTTAGAATATATATTACAGATGGAATCACACATATTCACAAAGAAGTAAGCTTAAGAAGATTCATTACAGAATTTTTACAAAAGAAAAACTAGAAAACCACAAATGTCATGTAGCAAAATGCAAATTGAATACATTGTGATAACTAATGAAAGAGAATGGTACCTTATGCCCACCAGAGAAAGAAAAGGGAAGTCTCACCATGAATTGATATTGGCCAAAACAAGATAGTAGTATCTTAAATGAAAATAAGGAGGGGATCCTCATTTAATATAAAAACATTCATATGAAATCAATAATTTACAATAAATACAAATGTATTCTTATATGGTAGCATAGTATATTCTATCTCTGCAAGGAATCCCAAAGAACTGCTGCTAGTCCTCCAATCACAGGACCTCAGAGACAGGGATACTGGGAAGAGTGGGAGACACAAAGTGAAGACAAACGAACAGAACACATCCTGGGGTGGGGGGAGTATTCTGCATATCAGGCCCTATGAACAGGTGAGAACTGAAATGCCAGTCCTCTGGCTAAACACCTGGAAAAGTGAGTCTTTAGTCAGGCATCTAGTGCTTTCTTAAGAACAGTCTTAAATAAACATATTTTTAGTCTGACTTCCTTCCATTTCAACAGGATTGGAAAGATCTGGAAGTTTAAGTCTTTTCCACTATATTTCTTATTAAGAAAGAAAAGTTGTCAAAACACAGTTTTTCCCCAATAGTGTTCTTTACGTATGTTCACTGCAATCTTGCTGGGTGATCATCTCAATTTGACAGAAAACACTTCTGTGTCTAGTGTGGTGCTTATACACTGACAGAAGGTGAGCAGAGGATAATTGTTTTTACTATTGGTTCAGATATTGGTCCATCATAAGGGTTCAATGTGACTATTATGGTTGATGTTCTCTGAATATATTTTTTATTTCCTCATCTAGGTACCTCAAATAATATATAAAGAAAATTAATTTATTAGAACCTATGTAAATAAATACCAGACTTACAGTGATAAATACAGTTACCCTAATTTATTGAATTTTCCAGGGAAACCACTACTGTTTCCTTTGATATTATTGAGAATTGGAAAACTCTTCTTTCAAAAGCCATTTCCTTTATTTCACAAAACTGATTATATGAGTGCTTCAAGCTTTGAAGTGTTATCTCCTTTGATTTCCAAGTAGAAAGTTTGAATACCTAGCATCTAGCTCATAAGCATTCTTTCATGTCTTCTATAGATAGAAAATGAGGTTGGTTGGTTGGTTTCTTATTGGCTTGTACCGTGCTGATTTTCAACTCGGTTCTTTGATCTACAATATCTACAGGCTTTTCTAACTGAGGAAATGACTAACTGTATGTATGCTGAATTAGATGGTCTGAGTTATCACCAAAACTCATGGTGAGAGTCTTAGGTTTAAACATGCATGCCTTGGCTTATTTTTCTGGGCTGTGTTTTCAATGACAGTTAAATTTTCATCAACCTCACTCTCATTTGGTTCTGTTGGTTTCTGTGCTCCCACCATTTCCTGCTGTGCTACCTATGGAGGCAGAAATGACCTCACCACCTACAGCCCTTGGTGTCTCTTGGTGGAGTGGGGGAGGCTCTGGTCTGTGGGATGAAAATGCTTCCTTGCTGGAAGGTTGCTGTGCCAGGATCATCTGTCCATTGGAGGAGAGTTGTTCCCTGGCTGCTGGGTTTTTTTTTTTTTTTTTTTTTTTCTTTTTTCTTTTTTTTGGTTCATTACAGATATATATAACAGTGGACTGTTATACATACGTATATTATACATACATAGAGTATAACTTATTCTAATTCCCTGACTGCATTTTGTGATGTAATCTTTTTTTTTTTCCTAATTTGACCTTGAAGTTTCTCCCCTGAGTGTCTATCAATTTTAGACCTGCCCTAATGAGGTTTCTGTGGAAGTGACCTTGAATATTTATAGTGTAGCTTTCATAGACTACATCTTTCTTTTATTTTATTTATTTATTTTTATTGTAAACAAATGGGACACATGTTGTTTCTTTGTTTGCACATGGAGTAAAGGCATACCATTTGTGTAATCATAAATTTACATAGGGTAATGTTGTTTGATTCATTCTGTTATATTTTCCCTTCCCCCCAACCCTCCCACCCCTCTTTTCCCTCTATACAGTCCCTCCTTCCGCCATTCTTGCCCCCCTACCACCCCGCATTATGTGTCATCATCCGCTTATCACCAAGATCATTTGTCCTTTGGTTTTTTGAGATTGGCTTATCTCACTTAGCATGATATTCTCCAATTTCATCCATTTGCCTGCAATTGCCATAATTTTATTACTGTTTATGGCTGAGTAATATTCCATTGTATATATATACCACAGATTCTTTATCCATTCATCAATTGAAGGACATCTAGGTTGATTTCACAATCTGGCTATTGTGAATTGAGCAGCTATGAACATTGATGTGGCTGCATCTCTGTAGTATGCTGATTTTAAGTCCTTTGGGTATAGGCCAAGGAGTGGGATAGCTGGGTCAAATGGTGGTTCCATTCCAAGCTTTCTGAGGAATCTCCACACTGCTTTCCAGAGTGGCTGCACTAATTTGCAGCCCCACCAGCAATGTATGAGTGTTCCTTTTTCACCACATCCTCTCCAACATCTATTGTTGCTTGTATTCTTGATAATCGCCATTCTAATTGGGGTGAGATGGAATCTTAGGGTAGTTTTGATTTGCATTTCTCTTCTTACTAGGGATGTTGAACATTTTTTCATATATCTGTTGATTACTTGTACATCTTCTTCTGTGAAGTGTCTGTTCATTTCCTTAGCCCATTTGTTGATTGGATTATTTGTATTCTTGATGTAGAGTTTTTTGAGATCTTTATATATACTGGAAATTAGCTCTCTATCTGAAGTATGAGTGACAAAGACATTCTCCCACTCTGTAGGCTCTCTCTTCACATTGCTGATAGTTTCCTTTGCTGAGAGAAAGCTTTTTAGTTTGAATCTATCCCAGTTGTTGATTCTTGCTTTTATTTCTTGTGCTATGGGAGTCCTGGTATGGAAATCTGATCCTAGGCTGATATGTTGAAGATTTGGACCTACTTTTTCTTCTATAAGATGAAGGATCTCTGATCTGATATCGAGGTCCTTGATCCATTTTGAGTTGATTTTTGTGCAGGATGAGAGATAGGGGTTTAGTTTCATTCTGTTGCATATGGATTTCCAAAGCCAATATCACCCTGATACCTAAACCAGACAGAGACACATTGAGGAAAGAAAATTTCAGACCAATATCCTTAAGGAACATCAATGCAAAAATTCTCAACAAAATTTTAGCAAATCGCAAAAAAAAAAAAAAAAATATATATATTAAGAAGATAGTGCACCACGATCAAGTGGGTTTTATCCCAGGGATGCAAAGTTGGTTCAACATTCAGAAATCAATAAATGTCATTCACCATATCAACAGACTTAAAGTCAAGAATCACATGATTATTTTGATAGATGCAGAAAAAGCATTCGATAAAATATAGCATCCCTTCATGCTCAAAACACTAGAAAAAATAGGGATAGTGGGAACATTCCTTAACATTGTAAAGGTCATCTATGCTAAGCCCATGGCCAATATCATTCTAAATGGTGAAAAACTGAAAGCATTCCCCCTAAAGTCTGGAACAAGTCAGGGATGCCCTCTTTCACCACTTCTATTCAACATTGTCCTTGAAACTCTAGCCAGAGCAATTAGACAGACAAGAGAAATTAAAGGGATATGAATAGGAAAAGAAGAACTCAAACTGTCCCTTTTTGCTGATGACTTGATTATATATTTAGAGGAACCGGGAAATTCCACCAGAAAACTTTTTGAACTCATAAGTGAATTCAGTAAATTAGCAGGATATAACATCAATGCTCATAAATCTAATGCATTTTTATACATAAGTGATGAATCTTAAGAAAGAGAAGTTAGGAAAACTACCCCATTCACAATAGCCTCAAAAAAAATAAAATACTTGGGAATCAATCTAACAAAAGAGATGAAAGACCTCTACAATGAGAACTACAGAACACTAAAGAAAGAAATTAAAGAAAACCTTAGAAGATGGAAAGATCTCCCATGTTCTTGGATAGGCAGAAATAATATTGTCAAAATGGCCATACTACCTAAAGTGCTATACAGATTCAATGCAATTCCAATTAAAATCCCAATGACATACTTTACAGAAATAGAGCAAGCAATCATGAAATTCATCTGGAAGAATAAGAAACCCAGAATAGCTAAAGCAATCCTTAGCAGGAAAAGTGAAGCAGTGGGTATCACAATACCAGATCTTCAACTCTACTACAAAGCAATAGTAACAAAAACAGCATGGTATTGGTACCAAAATAGACAGGTAGATCAATGGTACAAGAATAGAGGACATGGACACAAACCCAAATAAATACAATTTTCTCATACTAGACAGAGGTGCCAAAAAATATGCAATGGAGAAAAGATAGCCTCTTCAACAAATGGTGCTGGGAAAACTGGAAATCCATAGAATACTTCTTTATCCTGGAAGATGGTCTGATATCTCAACCCTTCAACCCTTGACTAGGTGTCCCTCTCACAGAAGACTTATTTACATTGCAGAATTATCTTGTATCTTTGTCTGACTTGTGTCTGGTTTATTTCTACCAAGATGGTCACTCTCTAGAAGAACCCTTGCCTGGATATGGGGTCAGGGGGGCAAGTCAAGCAGGTTGTAGTCAGTTATCTCATGGGGATGGTCACCTTGAGGTGATTGTATAAGGTACATGTATGAATGAACATATTAAGAAACTGGAATGAGACAGAGAACTGGAAACTATATCAAAAGTGACTAAACTCTGCTTCTGGTATGAGAAAGATAAACTTAAGATAAAAACAGATATGGAGAAAACACAAAATTAGAATTAATTACCTTTCCATACAGATGTCTCTCCACCCTATACTCCCTCAACTGACTTCCCCAGTGTTTCCAGGCTGGGTAGGGAAATCTCAGGACCAGTAAGGAAAAGAGTGATTCTGCACCGCTTACTCTTAGTTAAGCTCCAGGGCCATCTCCTTTGCTGGCTGTGCTGGAGCTGAACTGGAGTTTTAGGTGTGATGCCAATCAGTCTCAGAAGAATGGTTTTCTTGCTCTATTTCTGCAAGGTACATCATTGGGATTTTAATTGGAATTGCATTGAATCTGTATAGCACTTTAGGTAGTATAGCCATTTGGACAATATTAATTCTGCCTATCCAGGAACATGGGAGATCTTTCCATCTTCTAAGGTTATGAAATTCATCTGGAAGAATAAAAAACCTAGAATAGCTAAAGCAATCCTCAGTAGCAAGAGCGAAGCAGGGGGTATTGCAATACCAGATCTTCAACTCTACTACAAAGCAATAGTAACAAAAACGGCATGGTATTGATACCAAAATAGACAGGTAGATCAATGGTACAGAATAGAGGACATGGACACAAACCCAAATAAATACAATTTTTTCATACTAGACAAAGGTTCCAAAAATATGCAATGGAGAAAAGATAGCCTCTTCAACAAATGGTGCTGGGAAAACTGGAAAACCATATGCAATAGAATGAAATTAAACCCCTATCTCTCACCCTGCACAAAAATCAACTCAAAATGGATCAAGGACCTCGAAATCAGATCAGAGATCCTTCATCTTATAGAAGAAAAAGTAGGTCCAAATCTTCAACATGTCAGCCTAGGATCAGACTTCCATACCAGGACTCCCATAGCACAAGAAATAAAAGCAAGAATCAACAACTGGGATAGATTCAAACTAAAAAGCTTTCTCTCAGCAAAGGAAACTGTCAGCAATGTGAAGAGAGAGCCTACAGAGTGGGAGAATACTTTTGCCAACCATACTTCAGATAGAGCACTAATTTCCAGAATCTATAAAGAACTCAAAAAACTCTATACCAAGAATACAAATAATCCAATCAACAAATGGGCTAAGGAAATGAACAGACACTTCACAGAAGAAGATGTACAAGTAATCAACAGATATATGAAAAAATGTTCACCATCCCTAGTAATAAGAGAAATGCAAATCAAAACTACCCTAAGATTTCATCTCACCCCAATTAGAATGGCGATTATCAAGAATACAAGCAACAATAGGTGTTGACGAGGATGTGGTGAAAAAGGAACACTCATACATTGCTGGTGGGGTTGCAAATTAGTGCAGCCACTCTGGAAAGCAGTGTGGAGATTCCTCAGAAAGCCTGGAATGGAACCACCATTTGACCCAGCTATCCCACTCCTTGGCCTATACCCAAAGGACTTAAAATCAGCATACTACAGAGATATAGCCACATCAATGTTCATAGCTGCTCAATTCACCATAGCCAGATTGTGGAACCAACCTAGATGCCCTTCAGTTGATGAATGGATAAAGAAACTGTGGCATATATATACAATGGAATATTACTCTGCAATGAAGAATGATAAAATTATGGCATTTACAGGCAAATGGATGAAATTGGAGAATATCATGCTAAGTGAGATAAGCCAATTTCAAAAAACTAAAGGTCGAATGATCTCGCTGATAAGCGGATGAGGACATATAATGGGGGGTGGGAGGGGTTAGCATTAGGTTTAGGGTTAGGTTTAGGGTTAGGGATAAGGAGAGCGGTAAGAATGAAGGAAAGAATTACTGTATAGAGGGAATAGAGGGGTGGGAGGGGTGGGGGGGAAGGAAAAAAATAATCAAACATCATTGCCCTATGTAAACGTATGATTACACAAATGGTATGCCTTGACTGTATGTACAAATAGAGAAACAACATGTATCCCATTTGTATATAATAATAAAAAATAAATAAAAAAAAAAGAGGAACCCAGTTTAGGTGTCAAAAATTTTAGATCCAGGTCCTCTTTTTCTCTGATCCTAGAAACCCAGACCAGTTGTCTTTCTTCCTGCCAACTTTCAGAAATCTTGTGTTGCCTCTTGTGTAATTTCCAGATTTTTAGTTGACCTTAGCAGTGAGAATCTGGGAGAAATAATGTTATACCATCTTATCCTATAACTGATGTCTCAATAAATGTTTAACCATACAGTAAGTTTTATGATTTCCTTTGGTAGGTGCTCCTAAGTTTCCTCTCCTGGAGTGTAATTGTATGGAGTGGTGAAAATAAGCCTCCAGCAATATTAGATACTGCAGTATTATTGATATCCTTTGTCTGTAAAAGACCATATTCTGGGAAAGTCTAGAAAAGTCAAGACTTTAGCCTCATAAGTGGCATAGGGGTAAGTGTGCAGCAGTCTCTTTGATCACCCTCAAGGGAACAACTATTGGATTTCTTTACTAGCATAACTGAAGATATATCTATTTAACCTTAACCTGAGTCAATTTCCTGAGACTAGTATTTGCTCGAATACTTGCATCATTATAGTGAAGATATGAACAGGCTATTTAAATTGTTAATGATACTTAGATGATCTTTTAACTTTTATCTTTTAATTCTTCAGAATCATTTCATATTTAACCCAAGTTCCTAATCCCTTAAGAGAAAGATAGCTTTCATATCTAGGCACGTTTTTCAATCAAGTAGAATAGTCAATGAAGTAGTCAGTCAATTAGCTGCCCAAAGTGTTAATTTAATTGTAAGTCCTGTTCAGAGATTGACATACTCAAAGAAAATTATTCAGCATAAAAATGAAGAAAAGGTATGCTTTGTTTCAAAATTTTTTATCTTTGAGGCAGCTGCAAATGTTTTACTCGTTTGCAAATGAGCCACGGGTGTTCCTCACAGTCAGCTTTTCATTCTGTCATTTTTATCTACATCAAGCAGAAGGTGCTAGCATTGTTTTACATAAAATACTAGAAAGTTTAAGATTAATGTGATAGAGTGATGCAGAAGAAGCTGATATGTTCCAAAAGAAGAAACTATAAAGAGGGTAGCTTCTATGTTCAGTTACCGAAATAAAGATACCATGTGTGATTAAAAAAATAAAATTACAAACATCTCAAGAAAATTTTAGCACACTCCTTTGCATCAGAAACTAGAATATTGTAAAATTGGATTTGGAAATAACATTAAAAAGGAGTAAAAAACATGTCTTTGAAAATGATTTAATTCTATTGTGGCAATATTCTATTCTTTTCATAATTACATAACCCAATGACTACATACGCTCTGTTTTTCTTTTACTTCCCTATTTCGAACAGTTTCAAACCTGCTCTGTTCCATCCCCATTGTCCATTGTGTTCTAGTATTAGATTCATGAGATCTCAGGAAAGGAGTAACAAATTACATTTAATGATCACTTACTATGTACCAGAGACAGCACTTATGTCTTTATTTCTTATTTTTCTTCTTCTTATTATTATTCACTTTTTAAAAATAACAATTATGGGCTGGGGCTGTGGCTTAGTGGCAGAGCACTTAAACAGCAAATGTGAGGCACTGGTTTTGATCCTTAACACCACATAAAAAAAAAAAAAGCAAGTAAAATAAAGTCATGTTGTCCATCTACAACTAAAAAAAATTTTTTTAAATAACAATGAACCTCAGAAAGGTTAAATAATTATTCAGTGACTTCACAACTCAAAGTACAGAATTTTAGATGAAGATCTAGATTTGTCTAGTTCAATACCATTCATTTCTGTTCAACCATGCTGTTTTCCATCATATTTGACCCCAAATCATATCATTAAGTTTTTAGTTCCAAAAATTATTTTCTGCCCCTATGAACAATGTAATAAGCAAGTGCTTATAAAATTTCCCTATATGAAAGTGGTATGTATTAGTTATAGTCTGAAATTAATACACAGTTGTTTTCAGCTTAGCTACTCATTTAATAAATACTCATTAAACTATTTCTAAATCAAAGACATCATGTTCAAAGTGTAATAGGAAATATTTTTTACCTGCATCCCAAAGTATTTCATTATGTAATATCAAGGACACATTTATCAATAAATAGTGATATAGTTTGGATGTGAGGTATCCCCCGCATGTATGAGACAATGCAAGAAGGTTTGGAGGAGAAATGATTGGTTGATAGCTTTAACCTAATCAGTAAAAAATCCCTGATGGGATTCACAGAGTGGTAACTGAGGCAGGTGGGGTGTGGCTGTGGGGTATATAATTTGTATCTGGAGAGCTGAGTCAATCTCTGTGCTTCCCTCCACCACACTCTTCCTCATGATGTTCTACCTCACCTGAAGCCCCAAGGAATGGAGTCAGTTTCTAGGGACTAAGACTTCTGGAAACGTAAGCCTTTCCCCTAAATTTCCCTCCCCTAATATTGCTGTGGTCAGATCTTTCAGTTGCAGCAGAAGAAAAGCTGACTAAAACATGCTATTCAAGGAGAGTGCTAATTGAAAATTGTTATATGAGTACCTAAAAAAGAAAAAAAAATTAATTATTATTTCTGTGAATAGAAATAGCATGGAGGAAGAAATGTTTAAGATTTGAGAGACTACTAGGCATAGAATATGGGGAAAGGATGATCCAATCTGATAGGGAAACGTAAGCAAAGATTCTGGAAATTAAATTACATGATATATTCCAGTTGCAGCAAATAGCTGTTCACTCTTAGAGATGGAGAAGCACAGGAGAAGATGAAAAAGAGACTATAAACAGGTTGTGACCATATTGTAAAAGGCATTGTGTGTCTGATGAAGTATGACAATATTGGAGGGAGTCTAATGCTATATTAGAAGGATTAGAAGGATTTTTGAGTAAGAAAAATATTTTAATCATATGATCATCGCTTACCCTTATATGGAGGGGGTGGGGCTAGTCTCCTGGGCATTGCAAAGATTGTATCATCACATTGCAATGTTTTTATGCTGACAATCAGCAAATGCTTTCTTTTCAAAACAGTGAGACAGTAAACCTGACTCTTGAAGCCTTCTCTCACTCACTCAGGTATGCTTTCTTTTTTTGGTTTTGGTTTTTGTTTTAAAGGTTTGTTTTATTGATCCTTTTATATGATCCCTTTACTACAAAAGGTTTTGATACAGTGGAACAGTCTGCTATAAATCTCATAATAATAATAATATATTAATAAGACCTGGTGTACTCTTTCCATTATCAGTTGCCAACCATTTCACTGGGGCTTTAATTTCTACCTTCCCACTTTCAGATCTTTTCTGTTATTCCAGGAAGTGGGTTCCCAGTGTGCCAGGCTCTCCTCTTGGTGCACTTTCTCAGGAAATAGCAATCATTGCTGTTCTTATTCATGTTTCTTATGTAGAACTAACAGTGTATTTTATCAAATTAACATTTATTAATTGGGGGTCCTAGTGATAGGGTGCAGTCAGTTGGTCTGGGGGTCCTGGTGGCAGGAAGCAGTCAGTCGATGTGAGGGTCCCAGAGACAGGAAGTGATCGGTAATGCTGAGGACAGGGCTCAGTCAGTCCTGCCAGGGGTCCTACTGGGCCTGGCTGTTGTCTCAAAATGGCGGCAGCCACGTGTAACCCAACCTGCAGGTATTGTAACAGTGAACTTCCAGTCAATAGCAGGCAGCTGGCGCTCCACTGGGGATTGGCAATCAGTTTGCTGACTGCTGTCGGACGATGGGGAGGTGAACCTCGGGCAGTGGGTGATGGGTAAGTGTAAGGCAGGCGATGGACAGGCAAGACGCAGGCAAATGGCAGATGATAGGCACTTGACAGTAAACAATTTACACTCAAAAAGGCGTCGATATGCTGGCTGACTGCAGGTGATCACAGTAGACAAATGGGGTAAACAGCAGGGGATCGATAAGCAGCAAAAGCTGCCTCACCAAGAAACAGATATCCTCTGCTTGAAACCCAAGTTACAGAGCTATGAGGAACACAGCTTCCCTCTAGTCCGCCATCTTGGATCCTCTCAACATTTATTAATTGGAATCTCAGACAATGTGTTTCATATGTATGTCATTAAAATGGTACCCTAGGAAGGAGAAAAATATGAAAGCTACTCCAATAGAGTAGTAGGTATGAAATAGTAAATCAGAGGGAAACACTGATTTTTATTAATTAGTATGATTTCTTGTCTTCTAAATTTGTAACCTAATTGTGAGGTCTTTCTCCCCACCCAAGAAAGCAAGAGTGGTGAATTTTGTAGGGCACAAAACAAAGTTGTCATTCCTTGGCTCTGGGTACTTACATAGCAGGTACAATTTGACACCACTGTCACAGAACCACTTGGCAGTCACTCAGGCACACAGACTGCCCAGTCCCTATCTGTATTTTTCTCTTGATTCTTACATAGCCTATGTCCAGATTAGTTACCAAGTTTCCTTCTAGTGGCTTTTGCCTAAGACAATCCTCTTTACTGTCTATAAATAACTATTCTGGAACTGAGACATTGCTTGATTACCCTGCTGCCCATGCTAGGTGAATACTCTGCACCACCTTCTTCCCTATCTCTGATATGGATAAGAATGGGATCTTGGACTCATGTCAATGAACTAATGGTGTGAAAATAGTAACTTGAACCTGTTAGGGTGAGGCTAGACAAGATAAATTCAAAATCTTTTACTGAGCACAGATAAGTTGGAACACTCCTTATAGCATTTTACTAGGGTAAACCAAATTTTTCTCCCACTAGAGGTTTAAGTTTACCTCTGAGATTTCCATTCCACAACATAAACAAAACTGCTAAGTGTGTCCTGGACTGCATCCTTTCTATAGAGAAAGAATGAACCAAATTTTTTGAAGAGAAATTTTCATGTGTTTTTTAATCCATGTTTATTTGATTAGCAGTTTTACAAGTAAATAGCTAATGATTAACAGGTAAACTCTGCAGAGATGCTGCAAGGAACATTGGATACATTACAGAAATCAATTTTTCTGATATAGTAAGTGACTGGCTGGTTATGGCACATTGATCTCTGCAAACTTTCTCAAGAAAAATGTGGAAGTTATTTACATTTGTACTGTTTTAATGATGCTGACTAAATAAAGGCATTCATTTTGGAGAAATGAGGTGGAATAAAGGTTTAAAGGGTAAGCCTATTTTATCTTCATAAATAGGATTAAGTCATGGATGGTTAGAGCTGACAAGGAGCATGGCAATCTGGTCAGGCAGCCTTTCAAACCCTCTGGGTAGACATTGAGGTGGCGACTGGTAAAATAGTTAGGAACATGTACCAGGAAGCACAACGATAAAACAATTTGTTTTTTGATGATTTGGTTTTGTTTCTTTTTTATTGGTGTTTATTAAATAAACATAATGGTGGGTTTCATCGTGATATATTGGTACATGCTTACAACATCAATTTCACTGCTCAATAACTCCTCTTTTCCTCCTTTCCTCCCCACCCTGCCCTCCTTTCTCTATCCTGAATCTCCCTTCAACTTTCATTATGTCACTTTTTTCTTTTTCGAATACCTTCCATATATCTTACTTAACATGATGCTCTCCAGTTTTATCCATTTTCCTGCAAATGACATAATTTTGTTCTTCATTATAGCTGAATAAAACTCCCCTACTGTATATATACCACATTTTCTTCATCCATTCTTCTGTTAATGGCCACCTAAGCTAATTCCATAACTTGACTATTGTGAATTGTGCTGAGATAAAAATGGGCATGCACGTAACCAGATATGATGTGTTTAATTCATTGGGATTAATGCCAAGAAGTGTAGAGCTGGAGTATGTGGTAGTTCAATTTTCATCTTTTTGAAGAACCTCCATACTTATTTCCATGATGGCTTTATTGATTTACATTTTCACCAATGGTATGTAAGAGATTCTTTTCCTCACATTTCCACCAACATTTATTGTTATTTGTACTATTAATGATTGCCATTATAACTGGTATGAAATGGAATCTCTTTGTAGTTTTCATTTGTATTTACCAGATAAACATGTTGAGCTTTTTTTCTTCTTTTTTCATGTAATTGTTGGCCATTTGTACTTCATTTGAGAACTGTCTGTTTAGTTAATTTTCCCATTTATTGATTGGGTTATTTTATTTTGCTGGCGTAGAATATTGAGTTTTTGAAATTATTCATGTGTTCTGGATAATTATTCTCCATTGGAACAATAGGTGGCAAAGATTTTTCTCCTACTCTGTAGGTTTTCTCTTCATTCAGTTAATTATTACCTTTGCTATGCTGATGCTTTTTTATTTTATTTTTTTAGTTGTCAATTGACCTTTATTATTTATTTATTTATATGTTGTGCTGAAAATTGAACCCAGTGTCTCACACATGCTAGGCAAGCGCTCTACCACTGAGCCATGACCCCAGCCCTGCCGTTGCTCTGTACCTCAAATTTTTCCTTAAAATGGGGATCACTGATAACAATATCTAAACTGTGTAGAAGCTTTAGGATAAAGCATATAAAATATCAAATGCCAAGTTACATTGAATTCAAGTTACATTTGAATTTCAGAAAAGTATCAAATAGATTTTTGAGCATGTTTATTTTAAAATGATATGACTAATATGTATAATAAAAATGCCTTATCAGAAATTCAAAAATTTATTTTGGTGGCATCAGACAGACATCATTACCCTATGCACATATATGATTGCACATATGGTGTGAATCTACATCATGCACAACCATAGAAACGAAAATTTGTACCCCATTTGTGTACGATGGATCAAAATGCAGTCTGTAGAAATAAAAAATGATAATAAAAAATATATATAAAAAAGTTAAAGTTAACCATTTTAAAGTGTATAAATTCAGTGGGAATAAGTCCATTCACAATGTCCTGACAAAACCACATCCAACCAGTTCCACAGCATTTCCATCACTCCATAGAAGACAACTTTTCCATTAAGCAATTTCTTCCCATTTCTTTCTCCCTTAATGTCTATAAAAATATCAATCTGTATTTGATCTATGTAGATATATCTGTTCTGAATATTTCATATGCATGGATTTGTATCACATGCCACCTTTTAAGTCTGGCTTCCTTCATTTAGTATAATGCATTGAAGGTTTATCCACATTATAGCATGTATCAGTACTTCATTTCTTTTCATGACTGAGTGATCCCATTACTTTTATATATCACAATTATTTATTTTAATTAGGTAGAAAGACAGTCGAATGCATTTTGAACATCATACATAAATGGAGTATAACTTCTTGTTTTGGTCGTGCCTGGTGTGGAATTAATGGTGTAATCAATATGCACATAGGGTAATGATGTCTGATTCATTCTACTATCCATTCCTCTGTTGATAGCATTTGAACTATTTCAATTTTTTAATTTTAGTTAATATTGCTACTTTGATCATGCCTTCACATGTACTTATTTGAATGCCTTTTTTTAATTATTTGGAGTATATAGCCAGGACTGGAGTCACAGAATCACAGTCATATAATATACTTTGTTTTCCACCCCCCTTATTTGAGGAACTACCAAACTACTTTACACATCAGCTGAATGATTTTGTATTACCATCAGTAATGTACCAGGTCCCAATGTCTCCACTTCCATGCCAATACACGTCATCATTTTCTATGGATAGCCCTCCTAATACATGTAACGTGTTATTCCATTGTCTGTTTTTCCACTTTCCTAATAACTGATGTTGTTAAGCATCTTCTCGTGTGCTTGTTCACCATTTGTATATCTTCTTTGGAGAAATACCTATTGGAGTCCTTTGCTTATGTTTACCCTTTGTCATTGAGTGGGAAAGTTCTTTATATATTCTGAATCCTAGACAAAATATATGATTAAATATATGATTTGTAAACAGTTTTATCCATTCTATAGGTTGTCTTTTTATGGTTTTGATCATCCTTTGATACACAAAAGTTTTGATTTTAATGTAAAAAAATTCAAATGCTATTGGGCATTCACTGTTTTATTTGCTAAATTTGGCATTTCTAAAGGACTAAGGATCAGTTGTAATACATACAAGTTCCTTAAGGAAAAATGCTAAAGATATAGCAATGATGGGTTAAGTTAATACTATTTTTATTTTTTTTTTCCAGTGATCTATCTGCTACTATCAGGAAATGATTATAATCTAGATTCATTACTTCCATAAGACCATGCTGGTATTACTTCTTTTTTAAAGAAACTTGAACTTAGATTACAATATAGGTCAAATTTCTGTATATCCAGTACCTCTTCTTAAGCAGTAACCTATATGAAAC
Organism: Sciurus carolinensis; assembly: GCF_902686445.1. NCBI lineage: Eukaryota > Metazoa > Chordata > Mammalia > Rodentia > Sciuridae > Sciurus > Sciurus carolinensis. The sequence goes on along the minus strand of NC_062218.1, from coordinate 88,395,064 downwards.
CACAAGGAGGAAGAGAAGGAGGAGGAAGAGGAGGAAGAAGAAGGAGGAGGAGGAGGAGATAAAATAAACAGACATATTTTGATGTGAGGCAGATTTGAACAGAATATTAGAAGAATGTGAGCTATACCAATACAATCTCTAAAACCAAGTGTTTTAAATCCTAAGAATGACTGCTGATTTATCTGCTTTTCAGCAGATTACTGCCTGAGATTATTCATTCCATTGTAATTACTTCCTATTTATTTGTGTGGGAAAAGCAAAACTTGATCACACGTAATGGCTCCAAGAAGCAATTATATCCTATTTCCCTCATTTTAGAAGATTATCCTCAATTCTAGGGCTCTAGTCCTTTCAGCATTATTATATCAAGTAGACTATGTAGAACTTGCACTGCCCTGTAATGATACAATATCCATTTTGTCATTAAAAGAGCAATTTAGGAGTCCAATTGAGGTAGGCAAAAAAATATGAATGGAAATTCCATATATCAAAATGCCCAGAACTGGAGATACAGATTAGTGGAAAGAATAATAATTGAGTATAAAAAAATATAGAGGAGGAATGATGATAGATAGAGAAAGAGAAGTGCAACCCTCTACTTTCCCTAACCCACCAATGGCCATTAGAAAAGGACTTAGGCTAGTTATGGGAAAGAAGATTGACATTTGCCCAGGAAAACACTAGTGTATTTAGTTTTATGGTGGCAGAAACTAAAATACTGTGAAATCTTGTGTCTGAGGAACACATGGAATTCCTGGCCTGTGTGTTGATGAGTTGAACTCATTCAATTATGCTATACTTGTTGGGGAGGGGATATAATTGGGACACTGTTGTGTTTTACACAAGTGTCTAAGTTACCTCCAGTGATCTGAGCAAAGTGGATAGGGAGCAAAGTGATGACTTCAGTGGAGTGGCTGAAGTAAATAGTGTCAATATAAGACTATTTATAAATTTTTTCATTACTATAAAATTCTTATAAATCAATATATTTTATAGTATTTCAACATGAGAAAGTGAAGAATTGACTACATAACCAGTCAGGCCAAAATCTGTCAACATGAAACTAGAAAAGCAAGATTTAAACACAGGATTGCACCATTCCACAGTCCATCCCTTTCCTCTCTATCTTATTGTACTATTGTTATTTTGCCACTATGTTCTAAATAAATAACAAATCAATATGTGTCTCAGAGAAAAGAAAGATTTCCATAATCAAGTAAATGTCAAAGCCAATACATTTACACTGATTTTCTTACTCCACAACTTATGGATTTTTGTATTGCCTGTGTGAGACACTTCCCATGATATTGGATGTCTCACCACTTGGATTGGTCTTTCAAAAGACCAATCATATGAACAAACAAGGAGTTTCATGTGGATGACTGAATAAAATTGAATCATTATAGATTACTAAATAAAATTTAGTCAAGTATAGGAAGGAAAAATAATTGAATGTTTTTATTATATAGCCTATTTGAAGAAGTCTTGGAATTTATATGTAAAAGCAAGATAAAATTTTTTTTGATTCAAGAATTATAAAGTAGTATTTTTTAAAATATAAAATATGTGGATGAGTAATAACATCGGTAATGTAAATAAATTAAAATTCATCAACTTAAAATCTAAAATTAATCATAATATCATACAACAAATATATAATTTTGATTATAATTCTACATATTTAAAGAGCTATATTATGATTTAATTTTTTTGTGTTGTTTTTGTTGGATCATCCATGTTAAATGGTTCATGAATCCCTACTCAAGGAAGGCCACAGAACTAGAATTTCTCTCCCAAATGTGGGTCATGAAAACTCTAGTTTTCTGCCTTTTTGTCTTAGAGCTGGCCCTGAAGAAATTCTCTGGCTCACATTTGTTTTGTAGAATGTCATCAGACCCTCCTCATCTAGAGGTCATCCTGTCCCATACCTTAGAGGGAGAAATGTTACATAGGAAGGCAAGAATTGAACACAGAGGACTTTCTGGGTTTCCTCTTTCTATTAGCAATAAATCATATCCTTGTGGTTGAGTCACCTTTCTGCACAGTAGTTCATGCTTCAATCATGTCTATACAATGAAGTCCCAATAAAAACTCAAAAGGACAGAGTTCAGAGAGCTTCTGGAGAACCCAGTGCATGGGTGTTGCACTTGCAGAGGATACAGAAGCTCTCTGCTGCTTCCTATGTGCATTGCCCTGTGTATCTCTTCATCTGTGTTTATAATATCCTTTATAATAAACCAGTACACATTATTGTTTCCTTGAGTTCTTTGAGCAGCTCTAGCATATCAACTGAACCCATGAAGGTGATTACAGGAATTCTGATTTATAGCTTGCCTATCAGAAGCATAATGTGAAATAGCTTGTGACTTGTGATTAGCATTAGACAGTGTGGGAAGTCTTGGGGACTTTGTACTCAACTGGTAGATTCTAACATATCTCCAGGTAGATTGAATGTCAGAACCAAATTGGATTGGAGGACACCTAGCTGGTGGCTCTTTTTTCTTTTTTTTTTTTCCCCTGCCAAGTTGCTTGCTTTATGGTGGAGAAATATGCCCACCCCTTTTGAGGTGATAAAAATCTTCCAAGTGAATCATGGAGGTGGGAGGTCAGAATTTAAAAAAAAAAAAAAAAAAAAAAAAAAAGACATTCTTTTTTTTTTTTTTTCCCCAATAGAACAAAGTCATCAAATAAATTTAAATGTAGCCACAGATATACTTGGTATGACCTCTGGAGAAACAATTGAAATAGTTTTTGTCTGAAATGAAGAATTACGCCTTGTGACCAGTTTTATCGATAATGTCTTTCCTGTGAAATTGACTTATTTTCCTCAATTAACTAAATCTATGGGCCAGTCACAATCCTCTCCCACTCAATTCTCACACTACACAAAACACGAATGAGAGATGATTTGCATTAAACATAAAGAAACTAATGTGATTTGACAATTTGCTTGTACATTTCACATATAAGGGAAAAGGTGCTGATACATTTGTTCTTTTGTGACTAAAGCTTACTTTCAGAAATTTGACATTGTTTCATCAAAGACTGATAAACTTGGTAGTTCTTAAAATGTTTTATTGAGTGAAACTTTCTGCAGATACCACTTGTATGCTTAAGCATTCTGAAAGGGCTTTGCCATTTCCAATTATACTAATAAAAAAAAATGTCATTTACCTCCTATAGCCAATCCTATCATTTCTGCCACAGCTAACTTATTCCCTCAAATCTGAGAGTGTGAAATCAAACAGTCTCTTCATAAGAAAATTGAACTGCAGAAAGACACATTAGTGAAAAAGAAGGCAAGCTAAAAATCTTCCAAAAGAATTGTTTTTATTTCTTTAAAACCAAATGAAGTAAATTTGTGGAAGAAATGCACACGTATAATCCCAGTGACTGAGAAGACTAAGTCAGGAGGAATACAAGTTGAAGGTCAGCCTTAGCAACTTAGAGAGACCCTGTCTCAAAAAAAAAAAAAAAAAAAAAAAAATTCAAAAACGTACTGAAGATTCAATTCAGAGGTTAAGTGCCCCTGGATTCAATCCCCAGTACAAATAATAATGATAATAATAATAATAATAATATATTTATATATGCACAGTTGTTATAGAAATGGACAGAAATTAATAATCTCTCACAATGAAGGAAACTATCACACACACACACACACACACACACACACACACACCAGAATAAAGCACTCTGTCTAAAGATAGACAAATATTATTTTCACAACCTTTCAATCCCATGCACAGAATAGGCTACATAGACTTTTAGGTGACTGCTTGCATCCCATTGAGTTGGTGCATGTGGTAACAGGGTACTTCATTAGGGGTATTCTACCCTATTTAATCCACATCTGCTTCTCCAATTCATCTTTTTCTGTAATGTTAAGTAATTCCAGCTCTAAGGGAAATATAGGAAATGATTCAGGGAATAGCACAGAATGCCTTTGTCCTTCATTTCTTTGTCATTATTATATTTGGCATATGTCAATGAGGAAAAAAGCTAAGAACCTATTTAGCTGTGAATAACTCCACTCTCACTACAGAAGTATTGAAATCATCTAACTCCCTTTATTCTCTTCTCTTTTCATCATCTAAACCTCTGGTATTTGGGGGAAATTTCTCTTCAAGAATAAATTTATCTGAATAAACTAGAAGCAGGGACCAACTTAACCTCCATAACAGTCATTAAGTACTGGAATTCATCTTACTGTTTCTTCCAAGGACTAAACAATATTGAATACTATTCCATCAGTGTAGCAATCTAATGATACAATGAGATACTGTATAAATACGAGGGAGAGCATATTGTTAATATTTTTATTAAATCTTTCTTTTTTTATCTTTTATTCTGCTTAGACTGTCAGGATCTAATAAGATATGCATGTAAAATAACTCATGTGGAGTCTTGGAAATTGGTTTTATGAATTCAATTTAGCCTAATGGTGCCCTCATTTGTGAAGAAAGGGCTGCTGTCCTCTGTGCTCCAGCCCTGACTTAAACATCCTTTCATGACTTTCAGAGATTGCCAGGGGTGAGTGGGCATCACCAGTCTCCGCTCACCACCATCAGCACTTAAGAGGGCTCATCTCTTTTCCTGCTTCCTTTGGAAGGTGCTTCTGTTTCCTGTTGCCATAGAGATGGAAAAGAGGTTGTGTCTTTTCTATAGATGTAGGAAGCTTTGTATAGACTCCCTGGCTTTGTCCTTTGTCACACTGTGAATCCTTTGAGAGTCAAATGGATGTTCCTTCTCCTACGTGATCTTTTACATAGTATTTCATAAAATGTGTTGCCATTTTATCTTTTATTCATTTAATTCTAAGCGTTGCTTTTTTGTGTTCCCTTTTGTTTTTTTTTTAGATATCGCCTGTCACATTCAATGTTCTTCAGTGGACTGCATGTTAACTTTGAAAATGGTTTGTTTTTTTGAAAGTATAAAGAAACTCCACAAGCAAGATGAGCATAATAAAATGTGAAATAATGATAGTAGTTTCCATATCAATAAATCCTTTTATTTGGGTGCCACTTAGTGCTACTTGCTGCCCTGTGACTTGCCCACATAAGCTAATGTCTGGATTTGGTTTTCTAACTTCTGTATTTCAGTAACAAGCAGCACATTTAAGACCTTGAAATGTCTGGGTTTTGTTTTCTAGCAGTTGTGTTTCGGTGGCAAGCAGCACATTTAAGACCCTGGACAGTGTGATCAGGTTTAGAAATCAGGTTGAATGCATGAACTGGTCTACATTTAGAGGCATAACTTCAGGCTACAGATGCATACTTTAATAAGCAGGAAAGAAGAAGATAACCACATAAGGAAAGGGGATGATTATACTCAAGTTTTGTAGTATAATTTTTCTCTTTCTCTCTCTTTATGCACAACACAATGAATTTCAGTAAACATCAGCCTGAATATCTGATAGTGATCCATTAAGATTGTAATAAAGCTGCAAAATTCCTGTCACCTGTAGGTGCTGTCTTGATCAGAATGTCTGCATTACTGTCAACTTGTTACTCGTGTGTTTCTGGTGATGTTGGTATAAACAAATTTAAAACACTGGCAGTTGTATGAAAGTATAGCACCAACAATTACATATAGTGCATAATTTCTGACAAAGATGATGAATATTACAGGTTTGTGTATTTATGTATAATAATTTTATCATTATTCTAGAGTGTGCACATATTAATTACTAATGAGTAAAGTTAACTGTAAAATGTTCCAGACAGGTCCATCAGGAGGAATTCCAGAAAAAGGCATTATTAACACAAGAGAGGGAAGCTCTATGTGTGTTACTGCCCCAAAAACCTTTCAGTGGGACAAGATGAGGAAATGGAAGGCAGTGATATTGATGGACCCAACCCTGAGTAAGCCCAGGCAAATACATGTGTTTGTCTTTCAGATTTTTTTTCTTTTTGCAGATCTAAGGCTTGTTCCCAGTGCTATATGCATGCTAGCTAAGTGCTCTACTACTTGGCCTTGTATTTTAGTTTTTAATAAAAAGGTTTTCTAAGAAAGTTTTAAAATAGAAAAACACATAGAATATGGATAGAAAACAATTTGAGGAACTATACAGTGTTTTATAAATCATTATCCAGAGTTGAAAGTTAAAAAGTAAAATGTTTATAAAGTGAAAATAGACACACAATGTGATGCAATTGCCTGCAGTATTCAGTGTAGTCCACAGGCTACATGGATTTGCAGGCTAGGAGAAATAAGTTATACCATATCTTGTTGTTTTGCAGTTGGTAATTTAAGTTTGGTAAGTGTCAGGTACAGTGTGAACATAATGATAATGTTGCCTAACAATACATCTCTCAGAACATAAACATATTGTTAGTTACCACAAAAATATACATGAGTATGTGTGAGTGTGTGTGTATGAGAACATTAAAATTTCAAGCCAGTTGTGATGGAATACATCTGTAGTCTCATTTGCTTGGGAGACCAAAGCACAAGGATCATTGGAACCTAAAAGTTAGCAAGACTTCCTCCCTGCAAAAAATCAAAATGACCCTATTAGACTGGCATTCTTGATCTGTTTTATAGGTAATTAAGGCATGAAAGGATTGAGGATATATTCAACCAATGCACAGATACTGAGTGATGCTAGAATCTGTTCATTTGTTTATTTACTTCTTAATATCTATTGAACTTTTATTATTTTCCACTCATTACACATTTAAAGTACACCAATAAGTAAATCATAGATCTCTGCCCTCATAGAGCATACAGCCCAGTCTGAGAACATAGAGTAAATAATAAACAAAATAAATAATTTAAAAGTATATTGGAAAGAAGTAAGTACTATAAGAAACAAAAGAAGAATGGAATAAATGGGGCCTGGATTCAAGGAGGTATAAAAGCAGGGAGCAGAAGTAAATAGGTGAAAGTAGAAATCATTGAAAAGTGAAAGTGAGTTCTGAGTCCATGCGAAAGATACCTGACTGGCTTTAGGCACCACGTGCCTTCCTTCAGTAGGGCTTCTCCCTAAGAAACATTGGTTTGTCTCTCATCAAAATATGGTGCTCTGGACCTGAGGTCAAATAGAAAATGATAGGTAACCAAAAATGTTAGACTTGGTGACAGATTGATTGATACTTTTTAAATACAATGCTAAGAAACTTTTAGGAGGTGAAAACATACTTAATACATGCATAGTAGAATGGCCTAATCTTTGTCAAATACCGACATCAAAAATTTAGCACATAATAACAATCCAGAAACACTGTAATTTCTCCTTTGGAAGTTTAGAAATAATCCACTTTTCCTTAACCCTGTAGAACAATGTCTCTATAGACTCACTATTCCTGCTTTTCCATTGAATCCCGGTATTTCATTTTATAGCACAAATAATCTTGAACCTTGATTTCATCTTAGTAACTTGCTCTGTTTTACCCCAAATGTATAGACTAAGCCTTTTCTGTATTTATTTTTCTGGTATTGGAGATTAAACCCCCAAAGCACTTTACTAGAGTTGTATGCCCAAATATTTTTTAAAAAATTTTTTGTTAAATTTTGATACAGGGAATTGCCAAGTTGCAGAGTTGACTCAAACTTACAATCCCCCTGCCTCAGCTTCTCACGTAGCTGGGATTACAAGCACGTGCCACCACACTCCCTGGATTTATTTATTTATTTATTTTGTTCTAATTAGTTGTATATGATGGTAGAATGCATTTATACATTTTGATAAATCATACATAAATGGAGTGTAATTTTCATTTTTCTCATTGTACATCTTGTAGGATCAAATCAGTCATGCAGTCATAGCTTTTGTTTTTAATAGCACTGTATGTGTTTTATTTTTTCTTGATGCTAAATACACTGTGATTGAAAATGTATGTACTTCTCCGTGTGCTTTTCCAGATTACAATCAGTTTAAAATGAGAGCCCACAATTAATTCATTGTGGCATGTTATGTATGTAGACCAGTACTTAGTACATACAGCAAAGTGGTTAGTAACACACATTTATTTTTAAAAATAACAGAGTGACTCTATTCTTCCATAGCCAGTCCCCCCATTGTGAATTAGCATCTGCCTATCAGAGAAAATATTTGACTTTTGTTTTTTCAGAATTGGTTTATTTCATTAAGATTAGGTAGAGGGGAGTGAAAGAAGGCGAGGGGTTATCAGGGTAGGAAGGACAGTAGAATTAATCAGACATTATGACCCATGAACATATGTAACTATATAACCAGTGGCATTCTACATCACGTATGACCAGAAGAATGAGAAATTATACTGCATTATATATGATGTATCAAAGTGCATTCTATTGTCATGTATAACTAATTAAAACAAATATAAAAATTTAAAAAAGAAACTTATCTGTAACACAGGATTCTAAAACTAAATAAAATAAAATAACAGAGTGAATGAGAATTTATCTAGTAGGTATCACTTGACCTTGATTTTGATACTGCTCCCCTAAGTTCCTTTTGTCTGGCACCATAGCCTTATTCAAACATTTTTTCCCCCCGTGTTTGGTCAATCTAAGAATCAAGCTTTCATTATCACTACCTTAGCACTATAACTTTATGACTTGCATGAATGCAATCGCATCAGAACTCAGGAACAATTGACCACTGAACCACATCCCCAGCCCTATTTTGTATTTTATTTAGAGACAGGGTCTCATTGAGTTGCTTAGCACTTCACTTTTACTGAGGCTGGCTTTGAACTCACGATATTGATTAGTTCATATTCACTGAAGGAAATAACATTGAAAAAAGTATCAGGTATAATTGAAATAGCAATAATGATAAAATCACTTCCATATTCTCCTGAATCCATTGTTTATGGAAGATAGGAATTCTGATTTTTTATTCATGCTTTAGAAGTAACAAATGAGAGGCTGAGGTTGTAGCACAGTGGTGGAGCACTTGCTTAGCACGTGTGAGGTAGTGGGTTTGATTCTCAGCACTGCATATAAATATATGAATAAAAAATCAAGATCTTTTGACAATAAAAAATATTAAAAGAGAAATAACAAATGAATTGCTTATAGTTCTGCAACTGTGCAAGTGCTAGTTCTTCTTTAGCTTCTCTACTTTATACAGTACACATTAAGCATTGTTATTGGGAAATAAAATCTTAATTTAAAAAAATTAAGCAAAATACCGTTAAAAAAAACTATACAGTTATCAGAGATGTAAGTTCATTTATCTTTTTAATTTATTTACCATAGAAGAAGTCATCTAATCTGACTGGATTAGATGACTTGTGTAACTGGATAAATTTTTAAAAAATCAGTTAAAACAGATTATTTTAAAAAATGCATTCTATCTATTATATTACATGTATTAAAGTATATTTATTAATTATTTTTCAGTAAGGACAGAAGCATAAATGTTTTCTAGAAAGTATGTATGAGAGGCCTTGCAGAACTGATAACAGTTATTATGTTTTATGATGGAAGAGGGAGGTTTTTTACCATGTCAGCAAAGCAGAAAGCACAGAATTCTGTTACATTAATCATGATGCAACACTTTTAACACTAGGGAATTTTGAATTTGTAACTACATATTTTATGGTATGAAATGTTTGCACATGAAAACCTGTAGGAAAGGAGGCTGTAGTCGAGGAACAAGTTAGTCCAACACACCAAGTAAAAGGACAGATGTGGTTTTTCCCAGTGTTGATGCACTTTTGTCTCTGACTTCTGAAATGTAATTTTCCCACAATTTTCTAGGAGAAAAGAATGAACAGGGGACAAAATAATACCTGTCTAGTGCTAAGAAGCAAAGATAGAAAACTTCTGTAGCACATATTGTTAACTATATTTGAGATGGAGGATATTATGTGCTTTTGGAAACTTAAACATAGAAATAAAAAATATAAATAATATATTTTTATGTGGAGTGTGAAATTTTTGCATGTGTGAAACTAAGCTATTCTCTGCAAAGCAAAAATTCACCTAAAGATAAAACATTAGGCTCAAAACAACACACAATAAAGAAGACTGAAATTATGACATTTTCTGGTAAATGGATGGGACTGGAGAACATCATGCTAAGTGAAATAAACCAAACTCAGAAATTCAAGGGTTAAATGTTTTCTCTCATGTGCAAAAGGAAAACCAAAGTAAGGGGTAAAATGCTGGGGGGAGGGAGATGTCGGTGTAGTAGAGGAAGAAGAGGGAGGAGAGACAGGAAAAGAGAGAAACAGTGGAATGAATCTGACCAAACTTTCCTATGTACATATATGAATATACCACAGTAACTTTCACCTCTATGTATTTGTATAACACATCAATTAAAAAAATACTATAAATAAATATAAGAAAGACTGGGAGAACAGAGGAAAGAGAACAGTGGGAGGGAGGAAGAGAAGGAAAGGGGAAGCATCAGGGAATTCGGTGGAGCAAATTATATTCCATGCTTGTACAATTATGCCAAAATGAACCCCAGTATGATGTATAACTACAATGCACTAATACAAAAATACATGTAACACAGAAAATAAGCTAAACCTAGACCAGGAGAAGAGAAATTTTAACAGAACAAGAACCAGAAGAGTTTACATAAAAGAAACAAGTGGGGCTATGGGTGTAGCATAGTGTAGAGTGCTTGCCTGACATGACCAAGGCCCTGGATTTGACCCCCAGTGCCACTTAAAGGAAAAAGGTTGGGCAACTGGGAATATGGTAGAGCACTTGCTTAGCATGCACAAGGCCCTGAGTTCCATCCCCAGCACTACTAAAAAATAAATAAACACTTTTTAAAAAAGCAGCTGCAATATTCACTATTTCCAGGGAATGGGGCATTTACTGGTGGACCAATGGCAGGTTAACAGTAGAATCTCAGTGCACCATATTTGTAGTATCTAATATACATTTTTATGTGCAAGCTTACTGACTTATAAATTGTGTATAATTCTCATTATTTAAAACATGCTTGGTTGTTTTCAACTAATGAGCTGAAGAAACTTGGGTGACCAGAAATCCCAACATCCAGGTTAGTGTCCAGAGGGACTTAAGGAAAGAGATGAGAGAAACTGGAAAAGAAGCATTTTACAATGTTTCAGAACATAGATGGGAAACATGTTCTTTAATGATTTTTGACTATTTATTTTCCCAATAAATATCTCATGCACAGTCAAGCTTCTCTACTAAATAAACTTCAGTTTTGTCACCTCCAAATAGGGGGAATAATTTAAAAATTAGCAAAAAAAAAAAATACTCCAACGTATAATGGAGGGTCCTGTCTAGTTTAATATGCATTGTGGACAATGTGTCCTTATTCGGATAATAAATTATATGATAACTTCATAATTACGAAAAATAAACTTCCAAATGATCTTAGTTTAGAAATCACTCTTTCCATTGGAGTTAGATGTGTATTGATTAATTTTCTTTTTCTGTGCTGAATAATCTCTGACAAGATACAAACACAAGACACACTCTCTTATTTATGGACTCAGTAAGTATTTAGCTGTTTAATAGGACCTACCTTGTGCACAATGTGAAATGTGGCATCAGCAATCTAGAGAGGCTGACAGCTTAGTAGGTGGTTTGCCTTTAGTCCCTGTCATATGGCAGGCAAAGCTTCAACAATTAAAGAAGCAACACTTCTTATACATCTGGTTGGTTTCATCCAAACTGTGCTATGACACTTTTGACTATACTCAGACTAGCAGTTATAGATGGAGTTAGATAGCACTTGTCTTGGGGATAAATTGTTTCAATTATTTTATTCTGAGAAACAATGAGATTCATTCTGATGATATTAGGCCAGTTACAAAAAACATCATTTTCATTCTTTCAACTTTTTCACTGATCATAGAGGAACTCTCACAGTGCAATTTCACTAATACAGTCCTAAAGACTTAGTGTTTTTCTTGTTTGAGAGTATCTGGTCGTTTTTGTACTTCATTTATGAGATAGATGTCCTATAATGTGAGAGAGCATTTCTCCCAAAAGGAAACTACATGTGTGCTGAGTGTATTTTTTTGTTTAATAATACTTTGATCACGTTGTCATTCTCTCTAACTTGATCAATAACTAAAAATTTTCTATGAAGATTCTTACCTAAAACATTTTCTCCAATGATGCTAAATAACCACAGGATCATAATAAATGTACTTTGGTATTTTTTTTCCATCAAGAAGTGTAAGACTAGGTTTTAAATGTAGAAGATGAATATTACGAACTCTTCAGTGACTTTTGTAGTCCTATTGTAGAGGTGGCCTGCCTGCAGTGGTGAAGTGATGGAGGTGACCAGTTCTTGAGATCCCACAGAAGGATTTCAAAGAGTCATGCATAGTACAGACAGAAATTTATCAGAAAAAGTGGAAGTGTAGGTGACCAGTAGAAGCAGTGAGAAGATCCTCTCTGGAGAGAAGATAGGTCTTATAGAATTTTTTTTTTTTTAACAGATTTGACTTCCTTTGTTCCTGTCCTGTTTCTCATCTCCCCTTAAGTGTTTTAATACCCTTTGTGTAACCCTCAGAAGATTTTCTTTGTGAGGGTTGTGATGACCTGGTCACCAAGGGTGGGTGTGACATGGACTTGAAACATTGGCATACTAGCTCCCAGATCTAGCATCTTCCAGATGCTTGTCTGCTTTGATAAGGTTCCCTGTGAGTTCCAGTCCCGTGACCTATGAACTCTATTTGATGTGCATGTCTGATGTCCTGTAAGCTAGCAAACCCATTCATGAGCCTCCCCCTGTCCACCAGCTCATGACTGCATATCTACCAAACAGCCCCAGTCAGAAAAGGCATACTGAACTCAAGTACTACAATACTCAAAATGAATTTTGTGAAGTCTTCACATTTATAGTGTGATCTATGCAATGTAAATATTTGCTCATTTTGACATCCACTCCTGTGATAGGGAAAACAGCATTTTCAGATCTCCACTGCTGGCGGAGATGAATAGATACTTGAAAGCAAATAAAATGGTTTAACGATACAATCATTCCTTAGTTAATTTCATCTATATAGTTTGCCTTTACCATTTGAATTCAGTATAGAAAGTCCATTTTTATTTTTTCTTCACTGACCAAGATGCCTTAATACTTTAGTCAGCTTGAATAAATTTAAGACAAACTTCTTCCTAACTCTAGGCCCCTGACTTCCTTTTCTAAGAGCATTTATTTTAGAAAACTTGTCATTGTAAATCCTTTCTCTGCTCTTTGAGATGCAAATCTTTAAAAAAGCTTTTTGTCCATTTACTAACCAGGGCTGGTTAGTAAACACAGGTATCTCCTGACAGCCCTCCCACCTCCCCCACCTGAAACTCTTCTCTACTCCAGCACTTAGCTCCCCTTTCCTTTTTTCCCAGTGGAGTTGAGCTCAGACCGTGGTCAAGCCTCTTTCCCCTATTCCAACATTCTTGAAGAAGGTCTTCTTTTTCTCTTTTTCTTTCTTTCTTTTTTAACTTTACCACCCAGATCTAGGTACTTCACATAATACATTAGTACATTAGTATGTAGAAATACATTATTCTTCTTTACCTATGCACCTAGCATTGTACCTAGCCGAAAGCATTCCTTTAGAAATTATTTAAGAGAACAATTAAGTTCCTCTAGTAATAGTCAGTCTTGTTACGTGATGAGCAAGGTGAATCTTGTCAAATGAATTCTGCTGATATGTTCAATTAATAGCATATTTAGGACTTGAATGTAAGAATGTTTAATTAGACAGAAGACTGAATTTTAATACAAATATAATGAATCTAATTCCATCGCCCTAAACCTTTCATACTTTGAGTTAAAAATAAAAAATTACCTCCATTTCTTGCTGTTCTTTTTGTAACTCTCAGTCATTATAATTTTTATGCTTTTTCTGACATACTGTTTGCTTTCATCTGGGAACAGTTATGGAACCCTGTCCTTTTTATAAGAACAGAATTTGAGAAAAAATCTTTAGACTTCTCCATCTCGAGTAGGTTGAAAACAAAGCACTTCTGTGCATGTATTCAATAGTCTTGGAGCTCAGAACAAAAAGGTAGATCTCAGTTGCTGCTTTGTAAAAGCCTCCTATTTCAGTAGTTTCTTTGTGTTCAACTCTGTTACCACAGAATAAATCCACTTAGCATAGTTCACAAAGGATGGAGTCAGGAGAAGGGTTTACCTTAAAAAACCCAAACAAATCATGGAATTGCTTTTATTCCTATGAAACAAAACATTCACAACCCTCTTGAAAACATGTCTTTTGTAAATGTGCCTATTTCCTCCTGGTAGCACTGCTTTCCTGATATATCTGTGGGATTGTAATTTAACTAATAAGTCCGTGACTATTTCTGGCTCTGAAGTGTCCCTGATTGAGCTTGAACAGAGTTTTACCTCATGTTGAGAAATAATTGGCTATAGAAATGAACTTAATGCAAAAAAGAGAAAATGTGTTTTAAGTGAACATATCCATTTGGTAAACATCTTCTTGAGGAGATGAAAAGTCACTGAAATACTTCCCATTACCTTCATTTTAGGGAGACATGCCAGTGAGAACTATGTCATCATTTTTATTTATTTTAATTATGAAGATCTTCTAGCCTTCATTTTTTAATAGTACTGTAATTTAATCTCTTTAAAATTTGAATGACTCTTCAACCATACCAGTGGGGTAGGGACAAAAATTCCATTTCAACAGAGGTAATATTCTTTTGTGAGATTCTATTGTTTGGGGAATATACTTTACTAGACACTGTGGTTACAAAAAAGAACAATCTTCTTTTACTTTCTGAAATATTTAAGTCAAATTAAGGAAATGAATCTGCCTAATATACAAAAGTATTTCAAGCGTCTGGGTCAAGATTATTATAACACCAAATGATTTTTCTTTCTCTGATTAGGTTTTCATGCATGGGGAAGACTTTTATGTATAAGAAACCAGGTAAGGAACTGGGCACGGTGCAGCATACCTGTAATCTCAGCAGCTCAGGAGGCAGAAGGAGGAGGGTTTTATTTATCTATTTATTTTAGTTGTGGATGGACTCAATACCATTATTTTTTTGTTGTCGTTGTTTTTGTTTTTGTTTTAATGTGGTGCTGAGGATCGGACCCAGTGCCTGACATGTGCTAGGCAAGTGCTCTACCACTGAACCACAAGCCCAGCCCAGAAGGGGGATTGTAAATTTGAGGTCAGTTTCTGCAACTTAGTAAGACCCTGAATAACTTAGTGAGATCCTGTGTCAAAACAAACTTGAAAAAGGGTAGGGATGTAGCTCATGGTAGAGTTCCAAAAAAGAAAAAAGAAAACACACACACACACACACACACACAAACACACACACATAATGGGGCTAATTAATAAGGAAACTTCTGTGCAAATTTTGTGCAAAGTTAGCGCTGCTGATTCTTAAGCCATGATACATTATTATTTTTACTTTCTTTATCTTGCTTCCCAGACCATCAGGTAGTTTTCTTCAATATCATTCTTTCTTTGGTATTTTAGGAAATAAACAGTGAACTCTGTTTACATGTGGGTTGAGTCATTTTGGCACAGGGATAGAAAGTTATCTGAGGTAAGTTTGGCACAGACCAAAAGGTGCTAAGCCAGACCAGAATAAATATAAACAGGAAAATATTGCCTGGCTATCTGTGAAACACATGGGAGCCAACTGACCTTCCATGCTCTTGGCAGACAGAGCTCTTGGATGTAATAACAGGCTACCAAGTGGAGTGGCATGCCCGCCTGAGAGCCAGAAAGAGAATCTGAGAATTTGAGAATCACAGAATAGTTGACCCTGTGACACTGTGCGTAAAAATATTAATTGAGTGTGCTTTCATTTTTCCTTTACTTAGATAAGGGAGAAAATCCAAAGGATACTTATGAAGTAGGATCTGCAAGAAGGACAATGAAGGCAGGAATTCCAGAAATAAAGGCATGAAAATTCCGTACCTGAATATAGGAAAAATCCATTGAAAACCTTTACATGTAGACAGTGATGCTCACATAACCTAGTCCCATCTGTAGTTGTTTTCTGTTACATTTCTTCATGTTGATTTAGGTATGTTCACTTTCAACTCGAAGATTTGACTAAGCTTTGTTTTTCAGATTATATCAGCTTGGATCTTATAAAGGCAACTGGAGATGTGGAAGGTTTCTGAAGCTGATGCTACAACCTACTTCTCGAATATGAATTATTTAAACTTGTTCTGAAGTGAAAGTTTTAGGCAAAAAGCAGATATTCACTGGTGCTATAAATATTCTGGTAGTGCAAATAAAGATCTCTAAGCATACTGAGATTCCAACCTAAATCATTTTTTTCTAATCACATAACAGTGAAAGTAGTGAAATGAACTCCAGTGTATTTACATTCTAATTAGCTCTAAGACATTGATTTTCACTAATCTGACATTAATTAGATGATATCAACATAAGGAGTCAACATATTTTAACATCCCTGATTCAGAGTTGCTTTACCAATACTGTTTTCAGCATTAGAACACATGCTTATTTCACTTCACTTTCCAAAATTTGATCTTAGAACAATATGAAGTAGAATTATAATTGCTTTCATGTATGTTGTAACTCAGTTACTTTTCAACTATATAGTTTCAGAAACCTAGAGATTATTCATTATAATATAATTATTTGTAATTGGCATTAATAATTCCCTGAACTTTTATGGAAACATAAGAAGTGCTTTAATTTTTTTAACTCCATTAAAACATATTCCTTTTTATCCTTTCCAGGATAAAAAGCATAGCATTTTTTAACTGTAGGTACCCCATAAAAACACTGCTGAAAGATAAAAGACAAAAAATAAAGGAATAAGATATTCTTAAATTATCAATTTGAACTCAGAACAATCAAGTATCTTCTATGATACTCTAACCTACATTTAAAAGATCATGTGAAGAGTCTATATCTTCAAAGAATACTCCAATCTAGTATTTTCAAGCCATTACGATTACGACACATGTAGAATTACTACAAACATGATTACTCCATGACCAATGAAATATCTTTTTACTTAATTCACTTGACAAATATTTACTGAATTTCTTCTGTACATCCCCTATTATATCCCTAGACTAAGTAAATATTTTAGTGGGACATGTAGTCAAAAAAGAAAGGAAAAAACAAACAAACCAACATCTACATGAGATTAAAATAATGGGGTGGAAATGGGAGGTAGCTGAGGAGTTAAATAAATGTATTTATTTTTCTTCTGTATTATGAATGAATTAGAAAGAATTAGAATTAATATAACTGATGCCCATCTAGATAGCTGGGTAGCTTTTATCTCATCAATTGATACACAATGAACACTGAGTAAATATGATATGATTTTCACTGTTATCATTCCTGAAGGAGAAGTCACGAGGCCCATATTATCTCTGTCCTTCTTCAGGTTATCAAAACACAATTGTAAAGTGATTTAGGGAATCACTATATTTTAGTGCAGTTCATATTATATTATCTTTTAAATGATGACATTTTTAAGTTTAACAAAAGGAAATTAGTATCAGCATACTAGGGAATTCAGATGTTTTGATCAAGTTACAGATGCAGAGTCTGTTGATACTTTCTAACTACACAGATTAGGGCGAGTCACTTTATCCCTTAATATTGCTCCTTAAATTAGTACACATGGCTATTTTAATGACTTCATCCAGTGAAAATACTGTATAAAATGCAAAATAATGGATAGATTTCAATTATGATATTGTCATATCATCAAATTTATGTAACAGGTAAGGCATGAGTACCTTTCCCAACTGAATATGAAAATAAACATTTTGTTACTAGTAAAATTTCATGGAAAAAACTATGGCGATAACTTTTTAAAAAGAGAAAAGTGCTACAGAATGTGATGACTTACACAGTATTCCATGATTCTTTTTGTTTGTTTGTTTTGTTTAGCAATACATTCTGGCATACTTACAAAGAAGAAAGAAAAAGTATTTTTAAATACTTAAGTATATAGATAAAGTTTAAGAGATGCCTTGGAAATAAAATCCTGAATAAAGATTTTAAGATGTGGGGGGGTGGGCTCAGTGATGTCACCTCATACTAGACAAAGGAGCCAAAAACATACAATGGAGGAAAGATAGCCTCTTCAACAAATGGTGCTGGCAAAACTGGAAATCCATTTGTAGTGAAACGAAATTAAACCTCTATCTCTCACCCTGCACAAAATTCAACTCAAAATGGATCAAGGACTTAGGAATTACAGAAACCCTGCACCTAACAGAAGACAAAGTATGTCCGAATATTCATCATGTTGGCTTAGGATCAGACTTCCTCAATAAGACTCCCAAAGCACAAGAAATCAAAGCAAGAATCAATCAATGGGATGGACTCAAACTAAAAAACTTTTTCTCAGCAAAGGATACAATCAAGAATGCGAAGAGAGAGCCTACAGAGTGGGAGAAAATCTTTTCCACACGCACTTCAGATAGAGCACTTATCTCCAAAATTTATAAAGAACTTACAAAACTTTACATCAAAAATACAAAGAACCCAATCAATAAATGGGCCAAGGAACTGGACAGACACTTTTCAGAAGAAGACACACAGGCAATTAATAAATATATGAAAAAGTGTTCAAAATCTCTAGTAATTAGAGAAACACAGATTAAAACAACTCTAAGATTTCATCTTACTCCAATTATAATGGCTTTTATCAAGAACACAAATAATAACAGATGTTGGCATGGATGTGGGGAAAAAGGCACGCTTTTACATTGCTGGTGGAGTTGCAAATTGGTGCAGTCACTCTGGAAAGCAGCATGGAGAATCCTAAGAAAACTTGGAATGGACCCACCTTTTGACCCAGTTATCCCACTCCTTGGTTTATACCCAAAGGACCTAAAATCAGCAAGCCACATCAATGTTTATAGCAGCTCAGTTCACAATAGCTATATTGTGGAACCAACCTAGATGCCCTTCAACAGATGACTGGATAAAGAAACTCTGTTATATATACACAATGGAATTCTATTCAGCCATAAAGAATAATAATATTATGGCATTTGCAAATAAATGGATGGAATTGGAGAATATCATGCTAAGTGAAATAAGCCAAGCCCAAAAAACCAAAGGCCAAATGTTTTTCATGCTAAGTGGAGAATGATTTATAATGGGGGTGGGGGGTGGGCAATGAGAGAATAACGGGGGAACATTAGAATATGTAGAAGGAAATGAGAGGGAGCGGGGTATGAAAAATGGTGGATTGAGACACATCATTACCCTATGTACATGTATGATTACATGAATGGTATGAATCTACATGTGTACAACCATAGAAATGAAATTATGTACCCCATTTGTGTACAATGAATCAAAATGCAGTCTGTAAAATATTAAAAGCTAAATAAAAATAATAGTAATAAAAAAAGATTTTAAGATGAAAATATCTGTATTTTAAGTTGTTAAAAATGCCAGTCCATGTGGACAGAAATAAACTGAATAGATTAGCATGTTAACAGCTTTGTAAAGTATGAAAGAGTGTTTGAAATGTGTCAACTTGTGACACATATTAGAAATTATTATAGGTGTTCAATAGGCTAAAATGTTGATAACACTGCAGTTTAATATAGTTAGCAACTCATAAGACAAGTTGTGTGATACATAGAGAGCAAGAAAAGTCATAAGTGAGATCAAGGTTAATTATGTTTATTCTAATTTAGTGCTTCACACAATGTTTAAGAATAGCAAATTGTTGGAGAGTAAAACCAGGCACTGGACATTTTAATGGACTGCTAAATTGAAAGAAGTTGTTATACTTTTAGAAGTTTTGCTGAAGTTTAAATTGTCTTGAAAGAATCTGGACAACATTTTTTGTGTGTTAGACAAAATTAGGCACTGATCCAGAAAACTAGCTGTTCATAGAGTTTTAGCTTAGTATTTTCATTTCTTGGCCAGCTATTATGGCAGAATAATTTGTAATGAGTCAGTCAGTTTATGATGTGACATTCTGTCTAGAGTTGGGTCATCTTCAGCAACTTAAAATTGTGTTTATGGTTAATTTGGATAGATCCACAGTGCTCAAAGATTGGAACTAAGAAATATAAATTGTTATCTAAGTGGAGATTTGCAAAATTCTAAATGTGGTAGAAAGAGAACTTGGGTTAAAGTAGTGACATATAATATTTTAGATAAAAATTCATGAAACATACAAGAGAGATAAAAACAAGTCTTTTTTTTAGGTCCAGAAAAAAAAAAAAAAAAAAAGAGTTGTTGCTCCAAGTTGTTCTTATCCTGTTTAGGGCCATCCAAATGCCTTTGCTCTGAGTCAGTTTGCCAGAGTAGACATGAACATGAACTTGTACCAGTGTCTCATTGCTGTGCACCAAGAGACCCTGATCTTCCTGGTAACTACTCACTGGAGCAATGCTTCATGTGGATTCTGGAAATCAGCAGCCTTTTCTTAAAATTTAAGATCTATTACTAGTTTATCAAAAATATCAACATGAACTTAAATGTACACTATTCAAAGTTTGGCTTGGGGAGCAGGTGGCCCCATTCAATGAGTTCATTGACTTGACACCCACCAATAATATTAAAAAAAAAAAAAAACATAATAAAATGAAACTACTAAGTAGTAAATCTTCAGCCACCTATGACTGATGAGGCTGTGTGAATTCTATTATAAATGATGACAACTAATGTCTTTGGCCATAAAAGGAATAATAAAAAAACTAAACTTTAATTTTTAACACTAAAGCTTTGTGTAATATCCCACACTATTTCCTTTAATATGATAATATTTCATATTACAGACTCAAACAGAAAATGAGGAGGTTTATAAAAAGAAAGGAATAATAATTTAAGTATAATCGTTCTCTATTTAAAAGAGATTCAAAGAAATCATCTTTAAGTCAACATTTGACTATTTAGCTATTCGGTTCTCAAACCCTTGTTTTGTTTAGAATAAAGCTCACACTTGATAAATCTCTAATTGTTAAATATATTGGGAAAAATGTTTGGGAAAATGTTTCACACTTGGAGTTTTTGTTTTTTACAATTCTGTGCTTTGAACTAAAAAAATTAAAATCATCACATTTATTTGTTAACTATACTGAGACCTACACATCATACCTAATTTATAGTTTAAAAATCAATATATTAAAAAGAAAGACAACTTCATTGTGCCTTAGAATTAGTCAAGTTTCTGAATCTTTCTGGGGAAAAAGAATGAACATATGATCATACCTTAAGATGCGTGTATCAGACAACCCAAATATAGATAGTTTTGATTGTCCCAGTTTTTGAGATTTTGTGTACAGTGTATGTATTAGGGAACACATTTTCCTTTCAAATCTACTAACTAAATATCTACACACAGATATGGTTCCAAAATTCATTGAACACTTTTGTTTAGAAATTTTGTTAGTTTTAAATGTAAGATATCTTACTCAAAACTAATTATTTAAAAACTTACTACATACCCTCAGTAATCTATGTAGATATACATAAAACAGCTAAGAAATAACTAAAAACATCTTAGATTTTGTCACCAAACTTCAGATGTATAAAAAAGATAAATTATTGACAAATTATCTTCACATTATCACACTTAATATACTACAAATCCTTTCTGAAATTATTGGGTGTAGCTAAAGTTGCAAGGTTAGATTCTGGTCTTTTAAGTTTTAAGATATTTTTATTTTTTAATTTTTATTTTGTTCTTTTCAGTTATAAATGACAGTGGAATCTATTTTGACATAATTATACACAAATAGGGAATATATCTTATTCTATTTAGAATCCCAGTCTAGTATATGTACACAGTGTTGAGATTCGATTCTTAGTAGCGGTGTTGTGAAGTTTCTATATGGAGCTCATAATTGTTCATTGTTGCTGTGGGACCTTCAACATCCCTAAACTTCTGAAGTATATAACTGTATTTCCACCATGTTATCAACCTCTGATATAGGGACCTCAAGTTCAGAGACTCCTCCAACAGTAGTACTCATCCTGTATAGTACTGGTGCATTGATACATCTCGAGATCCAATTCCCCTACAATCTTCCCAGTATCTTCAGTTTTTCCACTTAAAGAATGAATACCTTATCCTCTAGGTATTAGGCATCATCTACCACTTCATCCCCTTTCAAGCATGTAGTTCGTGGGTACATGTAGGAAATATGATACTTCAATTACTGACCAGTTAATGTTCACTTAGCTTATTTTATTGGCTCAGTTTCAACGTAGTAAAAGATAGAATTTATCACTTAACATTTAGGAATATGAGCTTTGTAATAAAAAATCTGTATTGGTGATCTGTGACAGCTTATTTCTTGTGTGATATAAGACTTTTTTTTTAAAGTTCTTTTTTTTGTTGTAAATGAACCTTTATTTTTTTATTTATGTATTTATATGTGGTGCTGAGAATTGAACCCTGTGTCTCATGCATGCTAGGCAAGCACTCTATCACTGAGCCACAACCCCAGCTCCAAGACTCTTATTCTCTGTAAGCCTCCATTTCCTCCAACATAAAAATAGAAGTGAAGTGTTACATGTTTTTAAAAGTCATTGTGATGACTAAATAAGTTGATAGATATAAAGAAATTAACATGTAGTGGGACAGGATTAGAATTTCCAAAATTTAAATAGTGCTATATATAATTGTAACACTATGTTCACGGCTATGTTAAAATGTTGCTTTACTTCCATGACCACAAATATAATATTTAATCATTACTTCAGTTAGGTTATTATAAGCTCTGCTGAAATAATATATACATTTCAAAAGCCGAGGGTGTTAAAAACAAATTTAAATTTTTTCACAGGTGCTATACATACATTTCAGGCCTGTTGTAGACATGCTCTTTGTCATCACATTTCTACTGTGTGCCTAATGCTGTCAGAGCATCTACTATCTGTAAAATGCAGATCACCATTGCAAAAGTAAAGAACAGGCTGGGCATAGTGGTGTGCACCCATAATCCCAGAAGCCTGGGAGGCTGAGGCAGGAGGACCACAAGTTCAAAGTCAGCCTCAACAATTTAGCAGGACCCTGTCTCAAAATAAAAACTAAAAGTGCCAGGGAGATCTTTCCATCTTCTAAAGTCTTCTTCAATTTCTTTCTTTAGTGTTCTGTAGTTTTCAGTGTAGAGGTCTTTGATCTCTTTTGTTAGGTTGATTCCCAGGTATTTTATTGAAGATATTGTGAATGGGATAATTTTCCTAATTTCTTTCAGATAAAATATGATGTATAGAAATGCATTTGATTTATGGGTGTTGATGTTATAGCCTGCTACTTTGCTGAATTCATTTATTAGTTCTAGAATTTTTTGGTGGAATTTTTTGGATCTTCTAAACATAGAACCATGTCATCTGCAAATAGTGATGGTTTGAGTTCTTCTTTTCCTATTCATGTCCCTTTAATCTCCTTCATCTGTCTAATTGCTCTGGCTAGAGTTTCAAGGACTATATTGAATACAAGTGGTGAAAGAGGGCATCCTTGTCTTGTTCCAGTTTTTAGAGAGAATGCTTTCAATTTTTCTCTATTTAGAATGATGTTGGCCTTGGAGTTAGCATAGATAGCTTTTACATTGTTGAGGTATGTTCCTAGTATCCCTAGTTTCTCTAGTGTTTTGAACATGAAGGGGTGCTGTATTTTGTCAAATGCTTATTCCGCATCTATTGAGATGATCAAATGATTCTTCTCTTTAAGCCTATTGATGTGATGAAGTATGTTCACTGATTTTGGAATGATGAACCTAGAAGACCTTAGAAGATGGAAAGATGTCCTATGTTCTTGGATAGGCAGAATTAATATTGTCAAAATGGTCATATACTGAAAGCATTATATAGATTTAATACAATTCTTATTAAAATCACAATGAAATTCTTCATAGAAATAGAAAAGGCAATCATGAAATTCATTTGGAAAAATAAGAGACACAGAATAGCCAGAGCAATACTTAGTAGGAAGAATGAAACAGGAGACATCACAATGCCAGACCTTACACTGTACTACAGAGCTATAGTAACAAAAGCAGCATGGTATTTGCACCAAAATAAACATGCAGACCAATGGTACAGAGTAGAAAACAGATACAAACCCACATAAATCCAGTTATCTCATACTAGACAAAGGCACCAAAACCATAATTGGATGGAAGATAACCTCTTCAAATTGTGTTGAGAAAACTGGAAAATGAAATTAAACCCCTATCTCTCACCCTGCACAAAATTCAACTCAAAGTGGATCAAGGTCCTAGGAATTAGACCAGAAACCCTGTGCCTAATAGAAGAAAAAAGTAGGCCCAAATCTTCTTCATGTTGGCTTAGGACCTGACTTCTTTAACATGACCTCTAAAGCACAAGAAATAAAATCAGGACTCAATGAAAGGGATAGATTCAAACTAAAAAGTTTCTTCTCAACAAAGGAAACAATCAGTAATGTGAAGAGAGAGCCTACAGGTGGGAGAAAATCTATACCACAAGCACCTCAGATAAATTGCTAATCTCCAGAATATGTAAAGAACTCAAAAAACTTAATACCAAAAAGCCAAATAACCCAATCAATTAATGGGCCAAGGAACTGAACAAACACCTGTCGGGGTTTCGGCCGGACCCCTGGCCCTAGGTGTGGCAAGGCCAAGATGGCGCCTGGCAGGATGCCAGTGTGGTTGAGTGTAGCTAGCTTGTGCGCAGACAACTGATGTCGCTTGAGGAAGTTTCAGTGATTGGTTGAAGCCCCCTCATGGACACTGTATGTCTGTATATGCTGCCTGTATCTGTCCACGCTCTCCCCTCGTGCTCTGTATGATGATTGGTCGCTTGGGGGCATATATCGAGGTGTAGCTTCCCCCAAAAGAGGAAGAAGAAGTGAGAAACAAACCACGGCAGACGCGCGGAATAAAGAGCTGAAAAGAACCAGGTGTTGTGTCTCTCTGCGGGCAGGGAGCGCGACAGGTGGTGCCGAAACCCCGGGAGCTCAGTAACACGATAGGTAAGTAATCAACAGGTAAAGTATAAAGTTTGAAAGAGGTTGCGAACCTGATCTCTAGACACATAAAACGGCTGTGAGCCTGAGTGTAAAGGAAAAAAGGAAAGAGGCTGCGAGCCTGAGTTAACAGGAAAGAGGCTGCGAGCCTGAGCTAAAACAGAAGTATATGTAGTTCTTTGTCAATGTGTGATAAGCGATTGATGTGTGTTCTTGTCTTTTCTTTTGTTCTCCTTGTTTGGTTTGTGTGTGTAGTCTTCTTAAGTCTTAGTGCTAGTGGATTATTACATCATGGGAACGGAACTATCTAAGACTAGGATGCAACAGCCCCTCCGGGAACTGTTAAAGAGCAACGGCACTCCATTAAAGGCAAAGACAGCACGTACATTCTTAGATACAATAGAAAAGGTATCCCCTTGGTTTCTGGAGGAGGGGTTGTTAAACATACCTCAATGGGAACAGCTAGGAGAAGATCTGCACGTAGCAGACAAACAGGTATCACTCCCTGTGGGGACTCTAGCCATCTGGTCTTTGATTAAATCTTGCTTACAAAGTAAAAAGCCAAGTTCACAAAAATCTTTAGAAGAGGGAAGTCAAGTTTTAGAAGAAATTAAAGAGGAACAGTCATGTACTTCAGGAAGGAGAAGTGAAATAGGAGGGGGAAGTGAAATGGGTTCTGACTCTGAAGGGGAACTCTCAGGAGAGGAACTGGAACAAAGGGTACAAAAATTAAAATTGGGGAAGGAGCGCCCTCTGGTGCCTGTTACACCCTCTGCACCCCCAGTGGATCTACCTCCTGTTACTGGGTCTAGTAGACATACAGGATGGTCTACAGTACAGGAAGATAGCGTTTATCCAGTGTTTGAGGACGCACAGCAACAACGTTATCACCAACCTATAGATTTTAAAATGGTCAAACAGCTAAAGGAAGCTGTCAGTACTTATGGGCCTCAATCTGCCTTTACGGTGTCTCTGGTGGAAACCATGATGTCTCTAAATTTATTACCTCTAGATTGGACTAATTTAGCTAGAGCCACATTGTCAGGAGGGCAGTACCTTATGTGGAAGACGTCTTGGCAGGAACTTTCAACAGATACTGCAAGGCGTAACGCAGCTGCAGGAAATCCACAAGTAGACAGAGATATGTTAAGGGGAACGGGGCCTTATGAAGGGGTACAGGCTCAAGTTAATTATCATCCAGCGGTTTATGCTCAAATAGCAGTAGCCGCAACTAAGGCTTGGAAAACATTACAAGGAACTGGAGACTTACAGGGACAGTTGTCTAAAGTTACTCAAGGAAACAATGAGCCGTATGCAGATTTTGTAGACAGGTTAATACAGACTGCTTCAAGAATTTTTGGGGACGCTGACTCTGCAATGCCTTTGGTAAAACAATTGGCTTATGAACAGGCTAATAAGTGGTGTAAAGAAGCAATTAGACCTTGGAAAAATAAAGATCTTACTACTTATCTGAAAGTATGTAAAGATATTAATGAATCTACAGGAAATAATGCGGCATTTGTTGCTGCTATAGACAGACAGACCCAGACACTTGCTAATATTGTTTCTCAGGGATTTGGAGGGAAATCTAAACCAGAACCAAGGAAATGTTTTAGCTGTGGACAAGCGGGTCATTTAAAAGCAACATGCCCACAAAAACCAGCTTCGCCTCATCAAGCCCCAGGCTTATGTCCTCGGTGCCAAAAAGGTCCACACTGGCTCAGTGAGTGTAAATCCGTTAGAGACAAACAGGGTAATATTCTGCCACCCAATACCAGGATGACAAAAAACGTGATGAGGGGCCCGCCCCGGGGCCCGCCACAAATATACGGGGTAATCCAACAAGTGCCCAGGCAGTGGTACCCCCCGACAGAGAAGGGGACACTGCCCAGGAGCGGAGGGCCACAACAGGAAGCGCAGGATTGGACATCTGTGCCACCTCCAGACTCGTACTAACACCTGATATGGGTGTACAAATGGTGGACACAGACTGGGATGGCA
Source organism: Sciurus carolinensis (assembly GCF_902686445.1). Classification (NCBI taxonomy): domain Eukaryota; kingdom Metazoa; phylum Chordata; class Mammalia; order Rodentia; family Sciuridae; genus Sciurus; species Sciurus carolinensis. The sequence goes on along the minus strand of NC_062218.1, from coordinate 88,368,205 downwards.
ATATTCCTACAGACTCAGTAGGGTTGCTCCTTGGCAGAAGTTCTTCTACTTTAAGAGGTCTTATAGTCCACCCAGGAGTAATTGACCCAGACTTTCAAGGACAAGTTAGGGCTATGATTTCTTCACCCAAAGGGATTACAGTCATTTCTCCAGGAGACAGAATAGCACAAATGTTAATTTTGCCTAGCCAACATTCTTTATGGCCTAGTAGGGAGACAACAAGAGGAGATAAAGGATTCGGGTCTACAGGTGGACCCTGGGCTAATTTTACTATGGACCTCCAAGATAGACCCATTATGCAACTAACAGTAGGGCATAAACCTTTTATAGGATTACTGGACACAGGAGCTGATAAAAGTATAATAAGTGAGGCAGTTTGGCCCAAAGGTTGGCCTGTAGTTACAGCTAATCAAAACCTACAAGGGTTGGGAGTGGCTCAATCGCCTAACCAGAGTGCTGCTTCACTGTCTTGGAGGGATAATGAGGGTCATTCAGGGGTGTTCCAACCATATATTTGTAAAATACCTATTTCTTTATGGGGAAGGGATGTCTTAACTCAGATGAATGCTAAGTTGACAACAAACATTAATTCTAAACCTGCAGCACGTATGATGAGAAAAATGAAGTATACAGAAGGTTTGGGATTAGGGAAGGAACAACAAGGGCCTTCACAACCCATCCCCCTTCCTCCTCCAAAAAACGATTTCGAAGGGCTGGGTTTTATGTAGGGGCCACTGTTATTACACCTATTCCAATAGTTTGGAAGGATGATAAGCCACAATGGATTCCACAGTGGCCCTTAACTATAGAAAAATTACAAGCGGCTCATAAATTAGTACAAGAACAAGTACAGGCAGGACATTTACAACTTTCTACTTCTCCCTGGAATACACCCATCTTTGTCGTTAAAAAAAAAGGGTCTGGAAAATGGAGACTATTACATGATTTAAGGGCTATTAATGCACAGATGTTTCCTATGGGTCCTCTACAACGTGGATTGCCATTAGTCACAGCCTTACCTAAAAATTGGCCCACCATTATTTTAGATTTAAAAGATTGTTTTTTCTCAATTCCATTACATGCCAAGGATTGTTGGCGATTTGCTTTTACTTTACCTTCTCTCAATCATGCACAGCCTGATCAAAGATTTGAATGGACTGTATTGCCTCAAGGCATGGCTAATAGTCCTACGTTATGTCAAATTTATGTAGATAAAGCCTTAAAACCTACTAGGGAGACCTTCCCAGATTTATTGATTTATCATTACATGGATGATATTCTTCTTTGTCATGACAATAAACAGTTACTGGAAAAGGCTTTGCAATTCTTAATATCTACTCTACAGCAATATGGTTTAAACATCTCTCCAGAAAAGTTACAAATGGGAGAAACTCAAGAATATCTGGGCACTAAACTTACGGCTACTATGGTAAAGCCTCTAAAACTAACTATTAGAACTAGTGAACTTAAAACTTTAAATGACTTTCAAAAGCTTCTTGGAGATATAAATTGGATTAGGCCATATTTAAAAATTACCACAGGAGAATTAAAACCTTTATTTGATATACTTAAGGGAGATCCTGATCTTTGTTCCCTGAGGATCCTTACTCCAAAAGGACGAAGAGCTCTTACATTGGTGGAACAAAGATTACAGTCAGATCACACAGAAAGATGTGATCCATTCCAGCCTCTAATGTTAATCATTATTCCAGAACAACATAGTCCATATGGAATTATATGGCAAGGAGGACCTTTACAAAGTATTAATCTCCCAGCATCGCCTACAAAACAATTACAAACATTTCCTAAAGCAATAGCTCAATTAATATATAAAGGATTAGAAGCCTGCGTTACTATATTTGGAAGCCATCCTGAGGTCATTATTATCCCCTATACTAAACTACAAATACAATGGTTGATTCAACATGATGATGATTGGGCTGTTTTGTATTGCTCAACCACAGCAACATTTGATAATCATTATCCTAAACATCCATGGATACAATTCTGTAAAAATACTCCAATTATATTTCCAAAAATTACCAAAACGCAGCCCTTACCTCATTGCCAAACCATATTCACTGATGGATCTAAAAATGGAGTGGGAGCAGTAATAATTGATGATAAAGTAGAAACTGTTATTCTCCCCCCTTCATCTGCCCAAGTAGTAGAACTTGCTGCAGTAGTTTTAGCTTTTAACATTATGATAGAGCAGCCTTTCAATCTATTATCTGACAGTCATTATATAGTACAATCAGTGCCCTGTTTAGAAACTGTTCCTTATATTCCTGATGGATCCGCAGTTGCTCCTTATTTTCGAACTTTGCGTGCATTAATCTTAGACCGCAAGTATCCCTTTTATATAGGACATATTAGAGCTCATTCTAATCTGCCGGGGCCACTCGCCAAAGCAAATGCTAAAGCTGACAAAACTACAAAAACTGTTTTTGCTTTTACAGCATTCAAACAAGCCCAGATGTTTCATTCACAGTTTCATGTCAATTCTACTACCCTTAGAAGAAAATTCAATATTTCTAAAGATGCTGCCAGACAAATTGTTAAAACATGTCAACATTGTGCTCCATTATTACCAGTTCAGTCTACTGGAGTAAATCCCAAGGGACTTTTACCTAATCATATTTGGCAAATGGATGTTACTCATTTTTCAGAGTTTGGAAAACTTAAATATGTTCATGTGTCAGTTGACACTGCCTCAGGAGTGATCATGGCCTCTGCTCACACAGGTAAAAAGGTTAAAGATGTCATACAACATTGTTTACAGGCCTTTGCAGCCTGGGGCATTCCTAAAATCATTAAAACTGACAATGGACCGGCTTACACATCCAAAAGTTTCTTACAATTTACACAAACTTTTAATATACAACTTATCACAGGAATTCCTTATAATCCTCAAGGACAAGACATAGTAGAGCGCACTCATTTAACGTTAAAAAATTGCTTACAAAAACAAAAAGGGGGAATAGGTGCTGACTTTAGAGCACCTAAAGATAAACTAAATTTAGTACTTTTTATTTTAAATTTTTTAAATGTGGATAAGAATGGACATACGGCTGCAGAAAGGCATGCTAATCCCACAAGTACTCAAGTGTGGGTAAAATGGAAAGATATTCTCACAGGAACATGGAAAGGCCCAGATCCAGTTCTTCGGTGGGTCCGAGGGTCTGTTTGTGTTTTCCCGCAGGATCAGCAAACACCGATCTGGATACCTGAAAGGTTGACGAGACTGGTGCATCAAAACAACGATGAAGAACATCGTGCTGATAAACATCCTATTGATGATGACAATGACACCGGTGAAGACTCGAGACCTGTGGGCAATAGTTAAGGCTTGGCCATATCCTTTGCCGCTAACTAACACCTCCTCTACCCTTCCACCTTTGTTTTCTACAGGACCTAGGACTGGATTGCCAACTGTCATCATGGATCCCAAGGAAGAACCTTATAATTTTTCTACCCTTTCTCTGCCAGGTACCCTTTGCTTTGATATCTCTACCAATAACAAATTTGTTAATGACACTTCTCTTAGGCCCTGCATTCAATTACAGCGTGAAGTGCAAGGGTTGTTTTCAAGACAGCCTACCAAGGGGAATGGTTTCCAAGAAAGTATGACTATAACCCAGGGTGAAGTTACAGGGACAAGTAAGATTACTACTTCAGGGCAAGTTGTCTTTCTTAAAGGATTAATTCCAAAGCGACTGAAACTGCCATCCACTGGATTTCATACACCTCGTATTTTCCCTCCTTGTGACCCCAAAGTTTCTAGTCCTCCCATTTGGACAGGTTGTCAACATGCTGAAGGAGCAGCTCCTATTCAACATGGATTTTATTTCACCCCAAACTTTACATACCAGCGATCTGTGAACAATTTTATCCAAAACCTCGTCTACTTTGGCTTTTGTCAAAGTATAAATCCTTTTGATAATTGGTTCCTATTTACCTCCCAAGCAGGATATACTAATCTTCAGCCTTTGTTTGCTCTACAAGGAGGTTCGTTTAAGGCCTGTTATTGGAATCTCACTTCAGATCATACTGGCACGGGCCCTTCCCAGGCCAGTAAGATAGCTTGTAACAATACTATAACATTGTATCCCACTCCTGTGTGTGTCTACCCTCCTTTTATGTTCCTATTGACTAATGTTTCTAATGGCACGACCCTCAGCTGCTCTGGAACTAACTGCTATCTTTCTCAGTGTTGGAACGCAACAAAATATTCCCGAGCTGTCATTATGCGTATCCCTACTTTCTTGCCCATGCCGGTCTCTGTTACAGATGATGAATTGCCAGTATTGCTTTCCAGAAATAAGAGAGATTTTGGAATCACCGCAGCAGTCATCACCGCCGTAGTTGCATCAGCGGCAGCCGCCACTGCCGCAGCTGTAGCCTTAACTACGTCTGTACAATCTGCAGCCACAATCAATAAGGTGGTTCAACAGACTGCTACTGCCTTATCTACTCAACAGACAGTGGATCAACACTTAAAAGCAGGGATTCTTTTAGTAAACCAGCGAGTGGACTTGCTTCAAGAACAAATAGACATTTTACAGGAACTGTTAAACGTGGGATGTATTTATCGTCTGACGGGACTGTGCGTTACACCTGTAGCTTACCATAATTTCAGTTATGCAGCAAACTTGTCTAGAATCTTGTCTGCTCAGCTACAAACAAATTGGTCTTATACATTTGATAATCTTACTGCTATTCTTAGATCTCAAATTGTTAGCCTTAATGCTACTAGAGTTAATGTAGCCCCTATGTCCGAAGTGCTAAGTTGGTTATCCTCCTCTTTCAGCTTTGTAAAACAATGGGCAGGTATGGGAGCCTTTTGTATGTTCATGGTTGTTGCTGTTGTCTTCCTCACACGCTTTATCATGCGCATGCGCCGAGATCAAGCTAGAGATCGTATCATTTTCCATCAGGCCATGGCTGCCCTAGAGGCCGGCAGTTCCCCACAAGTATGGCTCACGATGCTGGATCGCTAGCCAGACGGGTAAGGTAGGAGGTGACCACCGTACCAACCTAAGACAGGAGCTGTAGCATGCTCTGCAGTTATCCGATGACGGGTAAGGACGGTGGTTGACCACTCCGCCTAAGACAGGCACGGTCCCGAGCTTTCCTTTTCTTTTAAAAGAGAAAAGGGGGAACTGTCGGGGTTTCGGCCGGACCCCGGGCCCTAGGTGTGGCAAGGCCAAGATGGCGCCTGGCAGGATGCCAGTGTGGTTGAGTGTAGCTAGCTTGTGCGCAGACAACTGATGTCGCTTGAGGAAGTTTCAGTGATTGGTTGAAGCCCCCTCATGGACACTGCATGCCTGTATATGCTGCCTGTATCTGTCCACGCTCTCCCCTCGTGCTCTGTATGATGATTGGTCGCTTGGGGGCATATATCGAGGTGTAGCTTCCCCCAAAAGAGGAAGAAGAAGTGAGAAACAAACCACGGCAGACGCGCGCAATAAAGAGCTGAAAAGAACCAGGTGTTGTGTCTCTCTGCGGGCAGGGAGCGCGACAAACACTTCACAGAAGAAGAAATACAATTGATCAACAAACATATGAAAAAATATTCAACATCTCTAGCAATTAGAGAAATTCAAATCAAAACTAAGATTTCATCTCACTCTAGTCAGAATGATAGTTATCAAGAATAAAAGCAACAATAACTGTTGACTAGGATGTGGGAGAAAAGGTACACTCAAACATTGCTGATGGGACTATGAATTGGTGCAACTACTCTGAAAAGCAGTATGAAGATTCCTTAGAAAACTTGGAATGAACCACTAGTTGACCCAGCTATCCCACTCCTTGAGGATTAAAATCATCATACTACAGTGATGTGGCCACATCAATGTTTAGAGCAGCTCAATTCACAATAGCTAAAATATGTGACCAACATAGGTACCCTTCAACAGATGAATGGATAAAGAAAATGGGGTTTAAAAACACAATGGAATATTACTCAGCCTTGAAGAAGAATGAAGTGATGGCATTTGCAGGTAAATGGATGGAGAATATTATGCTAAGTGAAATAATCCAGTCCCCCAAAACAAAGGACAAATGTTTTCTCTGATGTGAAGATACTGATCCATAATGGTGGTTGTGGAGCTACAGAAGAATGGAGGAAGTTTGAATTGGGCAGAGGGGAGTGAGGGGAGGGGAACTGGTATGGGAGTGGGAAGGATGGTGGAATGAGGTGGACGTTATTACCATGTGTACATATATGATTGCATGAATGGTGTGCATCATGTACAGTCAGAGAAATGAGAAGTCATGCTCCTTTTGTATACAATGAATTTAGATTCATTCTGGTGTCATGTTTAACTAATTAGAACTAACTAAATAAATAAATAAATAAGTGCCAGGGGTGTGGTTCAGTGCTTGAGCACCCCAGTACAAAATAAATAAATAAATAAAGTTTACTATTCACTTGGTAAAGTGAAATTTGGCACTGAAAACCTCCTGCTTCAAAATGATTCACATCACTTTGCACATTTTGTTAGTATAGCAAGTCACACAATCACATTTAAAGGTGACAGAGATGTTCAATTCTACCGTTCACCTAAGGAGGAGAAAAGAAAAAAATAGAATACATAACACTAATATCTACCATAGTTATGTTTCATTTATTCCATTGCCATGCAAGAAATATATAAGCAATAATAATCTTATTGATTTTATAATAGCATTCTTGTTAGATAAAAAATTTCTCATTTACTTTATTTTGAAACATTCTTGAAACAAAGGCATTCATGTTGTACAGTGAGAGAGATATTTAAATCCTAAAGTCCTACAGAATCAAACTTTTCAGAAGACAGAAAGAAGATTTTGCTATAGTTCACAATTTTGACCAAGGAACTTCTTAGTTGTGGTTAGACATGAGAGTTATTCCTGGAGATTGTTATTTTGTCTTGAACATACAAATAAACAGGCATCACAGCAGGACACATGAAATAATAATATCTAATATAAGTTGTACAATCCAAGGAGTAAGTATACTATCTCATTCAAAGGTAGGAAGGAGTACACTTAATTTGATTTTTAATTTATTTTTATGAGATTCTTAAACTCAAGTTTTGAATGAAAAATAAAGGGAAATATAATTTCTAAAATTAGAAATGCATATTTTACATGTATACGCATGTAGACACCTGCCTATTTATTCTCTCATATGCAAGTTGTATATAGGCACAAAATTAAAATACAATATAAATGTATGTGTATAATTGTCTCTCAGTATCCCTGGGGGATTTGTCCCAAGGTTCCTCAAGTCACTTAAATAAAATGGCATATTGTTTGAGTGTTATCTACATGTATCTCCCTTACTTTATGTGTGTGTGTGTGTGTGTGTGTGTGTGTGTGTATGATATATATATATAATATATATATATATATTATATAGTTCTTTTTTGTTATACATGACAGTAGGATGTATTTTGACATATTATACATATATGGAGGATAACTTATTCTAATTAGGATTCCATTCTTTTGGTTGCACCTGATATGGAGTTTCACTAGTCATGTATTCATACATGAACATAGGAAAGTTATGTATGATTCATTCCACTGTCCTTTCTATTCCCATTCCCCCCTTTCATTGCCTTTTGCCTAATCCAATAAACTTGTATTCTTCCTCCCATTGTGTGTTAACATCCACATATCAGACATTTTCCTCACTTTAAATCATCTCTAAATTACTTATAATACCAAATAAAATGTAAATACTACGTAAATAGTTGTTATACTACATTGCTTAGGAAATAGTGGCAAGAAAATGTCTGTACACATGTTCAGTACAGGCAAGATTTTTTTTCTAATTTTTTGTATCCACAGACACAGAGCATTGATTGTCCGTGTTTCTATATTCATAATGTGCTTTTTCTACAAAAATTTTAAATTTTGGAAAAGAAGATATAGAAATAGGACTACGAAAAGTATTTCTTCATCATATGTATCATAAAAAGCACATTTCTAGAGCAGTATTTTGGAAATGTTTAGCACATGCCAGTTGAGCGTGTTTTCTTAATGAGATTTTCATTGATTTGTCTATTTACATGATTTAAGATGAATTAATCATGCTCTAGAGAGGTCACTCAAACATTTAAGACCTTACTCTATGGTCATATAATATGTATATATTTTCAAATTGTGCTTTTGAGGATTGTTTATTTATTGTCAGTTTAAGGGCACCAGATTATTTATTTCAGGAATAATGAATAAAAATCTTATTGGATTTAGGCAAAGATATATATATATATATATTTTTTTTTTTCCCCTGGAAAATAAAGACCAGGACTAATAACAGGTTGAAAGAAAGTATATATATTTGGTAGTGTCAAAACAGGTAGTAGGCAAAGTAGGGTCTTTTCAAAATAAAAGTTAGATGGAATTTTTTAAGAATGACATGACTACCACATGAGTTTCAGTCAGAAGTCAGTGTTTAAAAACCAGTAAGAGAAATAGTAAAATTTTAATACCACATGTAAAGTCCAAATAGACATATCACAACCAATAAATGTCTGTTCTCATTAGTAAGAATAGCATGATGACACAGGAATACCTAACTTAAAATTGAAGTATAATAATATCACATTACTGTGAACATATAATTTAAAAGTTTTATATATATCATCAAAATTCTTCAAAATGTCCTTATAAAGTATGTTATATAACAAAATAAACCAAATTCAGTCTCAGACAAGTCACCTAACTTCACCAGGTAAAGTCATAAGACCAGGATATTCTAATGCCCAGTATATTCGTCATCAAAGGCAAGCATCATCTTTTACTCTGAAAATTTCCTAGAGACTCTAGCCTCTTTACCTATGCCCAGCTGTTTATCACTTACATGACAACATCATGACCGAGTGACCTGCTTTTATCAAGTTGAATTTCCTGATGCTGTGAAAAAAGACATGATATGTCATTCCTCCCCACTCTCCCATCCCCATTAGATTGTCAACGTCTGTATTGGGCAGAATTAACTTTGTAGTTCAATGATCCATTTCTGATAGAATGCCCCAGACATCTCTTTTTTTGTAGTTCTGATCTTCGAATGCCTACATCTTTAAAAAGGTACTTTGTCAAGGCTACTGACTTGGAGAAAGGAGTAGAGCACATGGAAAGGAAAGTAAGTCCAAGAGTTCCCTGACCCATTTGAGAAGGAATAGTTCTGCTCTTGTCTGTCACATATTGGACTTCTCTGCTAAATACTTCTATATTTATCTATCTATCTAACAGTTTGGTAGAAAAATGAGGGAAAACCTCCCAAATAATGGATTTCATCCTCACATAGTCCAATGGTTACCTTAATGTTACAGATTATGTACTTGAGAGCTACAGAAATTAAATATTTTACAAATAGGAACAACTTTGAGATTCAAAAATCTTTCAGGAAACATATTCCAGAATCTGGGTTCTTAAACAAGGTACACCAGCTCATGAATACTTCATTTTTGTGGTGGATCTTTTTCTGTAGAAACTATTCTTATAAAAAAGTAATTTTTTCTTTTTCTTTTTCTCTTTTTTGCAAAGAGCAACAACAAAATAGAACAAAATTTAATATACTGGTAATATAACAAATAAAACAGGGAAGCATGCCATACCCATAAATTTTCAAAGATCAAATTTGTCCATACTACAATATATAAGTAATAAACTCTTCAATCAATTCAAGTCTCACATCATTAATATAGAAAGCCAGAAAAATCACAAAGGTGATAATGAAAAAAAATAGTACTTTCATTTTCTAATGTCTTAGAATGTCACATCTTTTTTCAGTATATGTTAAAATATGTATTAATGTTTCGTGTTTTATATATTGGATGGATATTACTCCTGTATGACACTAGATATTTTTACAACCTTTTGAAGGACATTTAAGGCAATATATTTTCATTAGTTTTCTTTGAGTTCTTTACATTTTCACAAATACTTCATGTCAGCTACTGAATTTTACCTTAATGTTTGCAAATTTCATTTTATTCTCCCTCTACATTTAGATGAAATTGGTTAAACAATTTCATTTACTTCTGTGATGCATACATGAGATTTCTTATTTTGGAATACATCTGGTCAATTAGCTGCTATATGGATAACTAAGCCATCTTTATTTAATTTTGAATTTCTATGTAGATATATAATTGCTTGTCAGTGCCTTCAATTGACTTTTGAAAACTGTTTTTGAACTTGATATATTCATTTCAAGCCCTTAACTGGCCCTTCATAAGATCTACTATAATTGAAATATTATTGAATTTTATCATAGCATACATTTTTCCTTTTAGTTACATAAGCTAATCCACATGTGGCTATGATTAGTTTGATTTTTTTTTATTACTTACATCTGCTTTATCTCTAAGATTTATCTATTTTATCTCATATAATAACTGAGAAATAAAATGAATCTTTTCCCCACTAACACACATAATAATGTCTTAATTAGGTAAATAAATATTCTGAAACTCTCTAGAAATCTGATCATTTAAAAAGAGTTAAAAATGTAACTATGGTTTTAATATTTTTGAAAATAATGAGATCTTAGTTTAATAGAAATTATAGACTGTAGATAGACATTGGGCAACATTGTTATTTGATATATTTGACATGAAGAAAACATGCACATGTATTTTTTAATCTCCTCATCTGATTCTGAAGTCCTTCTTAGCTTTGAATTTTATTCTCTTCCTACTTTGAGAAATTCCTTAACTTCTAAGCTTGAGAAAGGGTCTCACTTTTATGAAAACAAACAAAACAAAACAAAAAAGCTCTCCAAAGCCTAAACCCTACCATGGCACTTCCCCTGTGTTTTCTATCCCAATTCCTTCTATCATGGGAACTTTATTCATATGTCCTCACTTATTTCTGCACCTCTAACTCTTCTTTTTCTCATATCTCTTGCTTGATTACTAACCTTTAAATATAGCAACAACAAGAGCAAAATAGAGTGAAAATTTCCCTTGAATTTTCATTTTGTTTTCTTTTACCACAAAGCTGAACATCAAGTTGGAACTTAGGGCCTTTATTCACCCAACTTGATTTTCCTCCCAAACTCTAATAACACTCCTTTCTCCCAGGCTGGCAGCTAGGTAGGTCTTAAATCCACCTTGTTATAGGTGCACTTCAAGGAAGGCAGTACTACACGTGTTGAAGACTTCCTGCAAGAAAAATCTCACCTCTGCCTGCTATTTACCTCACTGTCATTGTTTTAAATTACAGATAACATCATACTTGTTTCATAAAATTCTTTTGAAGTTTAAATGGCATTAATACATGAAAAAAAGCCATTCAGAATAGGGCCCATGACCTAACTGTATATGAAATCATTCTCTGCTATCATTGTTCAAAACTTCACATTGGCATTTTCCTCTAATTGAAATAATGTTTCTGGGCTTTTTGCATGTTTGACTTCTCATCTTTGAATTTATTTTATTACCACACACAAAGTTCTCTTCAAATTGCCCAAGTAGAGTATTTTTCTCCTCTACCTCAATTCATTCTCTTTCTAACCCAGTATCCTCTTATGCTATTTTATGCCATTGTTTTCTTTATTGCTTCTTATTTTTATAAATCATTTTCTCTATTTTTTGACTGATGAATGTTAGTCTTCATAGTAATACTCTCAGAGAAATAAGATCCAAGAAAGCATACCTGTCAGGTTAATTACTATATCTACAGCACATAAAGATTTTCTATAAAGATCTATAGAACTAATAAATGTTTGGAATCTCTCTTGTGTGAAATCAGTCCATTCATATTGTTTCCAACTTTCAGAATGCAGTTACTTGTCTATTCTAGACACATATGGACAAAACCTGGATATCCCTCTTCCCTCAGATCCCACTCAATAAATATAGCATCTCATTGGGAAGTAGGGGCTGCATGCATTTCTCATACTGCTCCACAGTTCCAGTTTCTACTTGCAAAGCCTGAAATACTGGCAAGTGTGACTCAAGAACAGAGTTTCATTTCTTCCACACAAAGAGCCTAACCCAGAAGTAAACTGCAGCAAGTACCGGGAAGTGGTTGCTGAGGTCCCAGCTTACTTGTATAGAAGAAGTACCCACACAATCAGAGAAGCTGAGAAGATGAGAAGATACCATCTTCACCCAGCTAATGAGAGCTTAATGCTGTCTTCTCCCATAATTCTGAGCATACATTGGAGAGTCTGATGGTAAGTAACTAAGAGCAGGATAGTAATTCATTCAGAAGTAAATCATGTGCCAGCTCATTTACCAGAGTGTGCAAGGCAAAAACTAAAAATCCATGCCTGGGGCAAAATAAACAACAAAGATTAACCCCCAAAGCCATCCCTGCAAAGGGACCAAAGTTTAATTATATTAGACTGAGATGTAATTTATCTGTCAGATATTTACCAAGAGAAGTAGAGCAAATACTCAGATTAGTAGAAATTGAGTGTGATACCAAACAATAGGGACAGATGAATGGAAAAATCAGGTAAAGGGACAAAGAGAGTCCTGATAAAACCACTCTCATCCCAGAGTGACTCTATGCATACCTTAGGATGAACCTCCTAAGAAAAGATGACAATGGCTTTACACTGTAGGAGATGTAGACAAGGCCAAAATAGTCTAGCCAGGTTACTAAACAATAATTAGACAAACAACAATAAGCAAATCTTGGAGGACATAGCAGTTAATGAGTGTCTAGAGTTACTGTATTACCCAAATAATCCTGTGTTTACAAAAATTTACAACACATGCAAAGAAATAAGAAAGAGCGACTCTTTCAAAGAAAAAAAAATGCTGGCAACAGAAGCTGCCTATGAGAGGTCCTAGATATTGGATTTAATATGAAAATATTTCAAAGAAGACCTTGTAAACATGTTCCAAACAACTAAAGAAAGAATTCATAAAAAGTAAAGAAACTTTGATGACAACATTTCATTGAACAGAGAATATCAATGAAGAAATATAAATTATAAAAATAAACTAAATAGGAACTTGAGAATTGAAACATACAAGAACTGAAATGAAAACAAATTAACACCCTAAGGGATCAATAGAAGATTTATAGAGGCAAAAAATAACGAGTGTTGTCAGCATGGTGGAAACTAGAAATTTCATATGCTATAGATTTAATAAAAATAAAATTGCTGTTGGAAACAGTTTGGCAGTTCTTTCAGATGTTACGTAGAGTTATGGTATGGTTGGGAATTCCCTGAAAGGCATGTTCATTACTATATTCTTATAGAAATGAAAATGTATAAACACAAAAACCTCTACACAGATATTCATAATGGTGCTATTCATACTTACCAAGAAAGAAGAAACAATTCAAATGTGCAACAACCAATGAATAAACATGCAATTTGTTATATATTCATGCTTCTAAATTTTTCAATACACCAGTCAAAATTTAAAACATCCCAAAATTCCTCTATTGCTCCTCAATATTCATTTGTAGTCAGACATATTATTCCTTAAGTACCATTTCTAAAGCATCATATTGAATGGTCTTGCTTCTCTTTTCAACATAACTTCTCTAACTAGGCAGCTTTCTCTCCATTTCATCTTCATTTTCTAACTTTCCTCTTCCTTTACTTCTAGTGTTAACCCAGGTTTGAAATCTCTTCCTCAACCCAGAGTTTCTCCTTCTTGGTGCCTTTATTCAGCTATGTTCAGCTACTTATTCCTTCATTTCCCTCTTCTCCTTGGCCTGTTGCCAGGCCCTTCAGCTAATCTGGCACATACAGAATGAAATGAATAGCAGAAATCTTGTCTTTTATAAAGTATACCATATGCAAATGTATACATTATTTATATTCTATTTCAGTTATGTTTCATTTTCATTTGGTCACTTAATATGCCACCAAAATTTCATTTTTTTTCATATGGCTGTAATTTTCACTAATTGAGCTGCTTGTATAACTAACACAAATGAAAAAATCATATTTGGATTTTAAAAAATTATCTCAAGCTTATTCTCCATTTGAAATTTATAGAATCTAGAATTAATGATAAAAGCATAATTTAAAAATTTAAAACTAACTGTATATGAAGGAAGTTTAATAACCCATATTTTGATGCATTAATTTTTATTTTTCGTAAATGATTACCCCTTCAAAAAATGCTTGATTTTTCAAAACTTTGAAGACTTTTGAGGAAGACTTTTTTAATGTCCTTTTCCTCTTTGAAACAGAAAGTTACCTCTTAAAGAAAATAAATGGGACCATGAAGTATTAAAGATTGTTTTGAGACTTGAAACTCCAGTATGGATTTAATTTCTTCATCTTATGTTATTCTGCAAAAGAAAATCATATTGTAGTATAATTAACATTCATATTTCCAAGTCCCTTTTTGGGAGGAATATCAGACTTATGCTAAGGTTTAGGACATGCCCTAGTACTTCAGCAAATGTTATTTAATCAGCATGGTTATGACTATCATAGCTCAGATTCAGCAAATGGCAAAAGAAGTTGAGTATATGACTCAAAGAATGGCTTTTCCTGATTAAAAATTTATGAACATATATATTCAAAGCAGTTGAAGTAGAAATAAGTTTAGGGAACTGGGTTGAGTTGTGCACATCTGTAAACCAAACTACTTGGGAAGCTAAGACAGGAGGATCTGAAGTTGGAGGTCAGGGTGGGCAATTTAGTGAGACCCTTTCTCAAAATAAAACATAAAAAGAACTGAAGATATAACTCAGTGTTATAGCCCTGCTGGGTTCAATCTTCAGAGAAAGAAAGAAAGGAAAGAAAGAAAGAAAGAAAGAAAGAAAGAAAGAAAGAAAGAAAGAAAGAAAGAAAGAAAGAAAGAAAGAAAGAAAGAAAGAAAGAAAGAAAGAAGGAGAAGGAAGGAAGGAAGGAAGGAAGGAAGGAAGGAAGGAAGGAAGGAAGGAAGGAAGGAAGGAAAGAGAAGAGAAGGAAGGAAAGAGAAGAGAAGGAAGGGAAGGGAATGAGTGAGAGAAGGAAAGAAAGAGAGAAAGGAAGAAAGGAAAGGAAAAGAAGGAAGGAAGGAAAGAAGAATGAAAGGAAGACACTAACTTATGAGAAAACTTATTAACATGTATAAAAATTATGAAAATGAAAAATAATTTGTTTACCATAGAATGATTTAAACAGTAATTTGGATAGATAAACTGTGATGTTGGGCTGGGGTTATAGCTTGCTGGGAGAGTGTTTGGCTAGCACATGTGAGGCACTGAGTTCAATTCTCAGCACCACATGAAAATAAAATAAAATAAAATAAAATAACGATATTGTGTCATCTACAACTAAAATATATTTTAAAAACTGTGAGGTTAAACTGGACTTGTAATAACTTCCTAAATTATTTAATATAAATTATGTAATTTTTAGATTTATTAATATAAATTATATTCAATCCTTTTCTGTATAAAACTTTCTATGGCACACAATGAATAATCAGTGGGTTTCTCAAAACTTTCAAATGTAAATGCTAGAGCTATTCTCTGAACAGTTATGGGTGTTTTTACTATCTTAGCATAAGCATCTTTTTGAAAAATATCAAATACTGGTGAATATAAGACATTAATTACTGTGTTAAACAAGCATACATATGCCTTCCTTAAATGCATTCAGTCACTAACAATTGATATTTATAGGTGCAAAGCAAATACTATAATTTCAGGATGGTATAATGTGGTGCCTAATGAAGAGGGTGTAGCAAACATAAAGGTTGGCAGAGAAATAGCCCAACTCATTTTAAACTAACTCTCTAGGATTGAAAAAGTTACTTCAGGTCTTGCCATCTTTTTATCTATAAAATAAAGTTGGACAACATTATTTCTAAAGTTTTCTTTTAGTTCTTCCATTATAATATCTTGTGTATTATTTGCAATGAATTTTATGAAGTGACTACAAGGTATTATAGTAAGCCAACAGTAAAATACATTATGGCAGGTAATTATATTTATATTCAGAATAGTTAAAATTTGAATATTTGGAATTCATTCTATTGATATAATAAAGCCTAATTCATTTGCTGCTGAAATTCAATAGAAAAGAATGTAAATATATAAGGAATAAGTTAACTAATCACCTGGTGTGACATAATGGATAGACATTGTAAATTCATTATGCTTTCAAAGGCTTCAATTGCCAGTCTCTTAACAAATATAGGAACTATGATAAATCAGCCTAAGGGTAAGCCTTGATCTTGTCTACCATTGCAAATTAGCTTATCAACAACTCACACTAATATAGTAATGTCAGTGAAAAATAAATTGCAGGCTATGCATTAATTTTTGTTAGGAAGCAAAATTAGAAGCTTTTTAATGTTGACATCATGCTTGATTTTTAATGACAGATGAAAAAAACTGAAGAAGTATGTTATGAATGGATGAAAATATGTGATTTATGTGCTCATATTTTGGGACTCATTTAGCTTTATCACCACACATAAATCCACTTTAAACTCACAATTTCAGATTTCAAAATTCACCTTTCTAAAAGTGAGTCAAAATAAAGAATGGTCACTCATAATTAATGATACTCTATTGTATACTTGAAATTTGCTCAGAGAGTAGATTCCATGTATTCTCTTCATATGGAGAAAAAACAGGAAAGAAAAAGAAAACACTAAATTTGTGAGATGATGGATATTTCAATTGATTGTGGTAATCACTTCCTAATGTATATGTATATTTAAGTTGTACCTCTTAAATAAATACACGAAACGTGTCATTTGCACCATTGAAACCATTGAAAGAAAAAGAAGTAGAGATATGAGGGAGAGTAGGAGAACACTGAAAAGAATGAAACAAGAGGGAAAAAGTGGGCAGTGTCAGGAAAATGTGGGAAGTGTGTGCATGTGTGTGTGCTGCATGCATATAAGTACATTTTTAATTTACATATTTAAGCTAAAGTGCAATATCTATAGAGACATTGTTAGGTGATTAAAGTAGTCTCTCTGGGCTGCAAGAAAAATATGCCAGAGCTATAGTCCACAGAGAGGGTGGTTATTTAATGATCACTTCAAGGGAAAGAAACCAAGGAAACTACCTAAGCCATGTGCCATCACTGTGAATCCTAGTGATTCATGGAGAAAAATGGAGTCCTCATCCCATGGACAACTGAAGAAATGGATCAGCATTGTTTAGATTAAAATATGAGCTCGAGAGACCCTGGGGGTACTTGGCATTTATATTTCTGTATAGAGACATTTTGCTTGCATCTTCTTCTAAAAGAAGCAATAACAAGGATAGCAAATACTTTTATTAGACTGCTTACTGTGTTCTGCTATATAACATGCACAATTGCTAACAACTTCATACTAATGTAGTCATTTAATCATAACACCAATAGTGTGAGGTAGGAACTACTATTACTATTATTATTATCATATTGTCAAAGAAACTGAGGCATGAACCAATTAAACAACTTGCCTACAGTCACATAGCGAGAGCCAGAATGTAAACTCAGACATTAGGCTCTGGAGTCTGTCTCCTCAACCCTATGCTATTTTGCTGTGAGAAGATAGTAGCTTCATTTATGCCTTGTCTTTATGCATTGTCTTTTCTTACCCAATGCAGGAAAATGGTTAAGTGGCAAGGTTCTGTACTTGAACTGCCTAGCTTTAAATCCCAGTCCCTCTATTTTTTGTGTACACATAAGCACTGTAAGCTCTCTTATGTGAGTCACTTTTCTAGTATTTAAAATGAAAAAAACATCATACTTTACAAGCTGGAGTGAGGACTGAGTAAGTGTTAGCTAGAGCCTTGGGTACAAAATTGCTCAAAATATATTTTATAGATGAGGTATGGTAACTTTATGAAGAAAGAACTGCTGAAAGCTGCATTTCCTCAGAAATGGAGTGCAGTTATCAGGAAATTATGGCTTCATGGATGCTGTTTTAGTCAGCTTTGCACATGCTGTGACCAAAATTCCTGGCAAGAACAACTTAGAGGACAGAAAGTTTATTTAGGGTTCATAGTTTCAGAGATCTCAGTCCAAAGACAGCCAAGAGACTCTATTGTTCTAGGCTGAGGGGAGACAGTACGCTATGGGGGAAGGGCCCTGCAGAGGAAAGCTGCTCAGCTCATGGTAGCAGGAAAACAAGAAGAGGGAGAGGGAAAGAGATAAAGGTGATCGGGATAGAAATAGAAATAGAGATACAGATAGAGATGTGAGAGAAGGGACTGGGGAGAAGATAAATCTTTAAAGGGTATGCCCCCAGTGACCTACCTACCTCCTTCAGACATGTCCCGCCTGCCTGCAGTACCACCCAGCCAATCCATTTAAACTAGGATGGGCTAATTAGGTTAAAGCTATCATATTATAATCACTTCATCTGAATATTCCTGCATTAATGGAAGCTTCTGGGGGACAGGTCATATCCAAACCCTAGCAAGTACCTTTTCAGGGCAGTACAAATGACCCAATCAAATAGATTAGATGAAAAACCAGAGGATGAGATTTTGAGTGGCTTGTTTAGCTTACAGAGACAGAACAGGGCCAATTCTCATCTTCTGACCCTCTTTCTATTCCCATTGTCTTTCCTGTGTATTCTATTTGTGACAGATGTTCACTGATAATTTTAAAAATTGAGGAGAAAGAAATGAATTAGCATTTGTAGATCTCATTAGGTATTTTGAAAACTGTAGAGAGAATATTACCTCCCTTCAGGAATTGGAAAAAAAAAAAAAAATAGCTGGGCTTGGTGGCACACACCTGTAATTCTAGTAATTCAGGAAGCTGAGACAGGAGGTTTGCAGTTCTAGGCCAGCCTCAGCAATTTAGGGAGGCCCTAAGCAATTTAGTGAGACCCTGTCTCAAAATAAAAAATAAAAAGGCCTGGGAATGTAGGTCAGTGACAAAGTGCCCCTGGGTGCAATCTCAAGTACAAAAATAAGAGGAAAAAAAAAGAGCTTTTTCTCCCAGGCTGAGGGAATATGGATCTTGGGGTGAGAAAGAATCAGTCTCAGCTCTTTCTTTTCAAGCTCCCATAAAGATTGTGAGACTCCAGAGAATAATCAATACCCTGGAGAATGGAGAATGGTTGAGAAGAACACCAAAACAGACAGTCCTGTAGGCATCCTATGAAGGTTTCCAAGTCTCAAATTTATCTAAAAATAAAATGAAGTTTCTAAATCCAAGGGGTTTTAAATCCTAAACAATAGTCTGATTTGGAGAAGGAAGCTGAGCTCTTACTGTGCTCAGACTTCCCCAAACAATCCACACAGATCAAGGGCTGCAAGGACAGCATTATTATGCCATAGGGCATTTATTAAATTTTCAGTCTAAGTAGCTATAAGAATAAATCTAGAGCTTTAGCAATGTGTTCTTTTACCACAATGATGCCTTTATTTGTTTGTCTATTTATTATTTGTTTACTTACATAGAGAAGTTTAGCTATCTAACTCTGGTATGTCTTTGTTATAATGATTTCATTCTTTTAAAATGTCTTTATGGTGTGTGGCAGAGCAGGTTTCCCAAAAATAGCCACAAAAACCTTGCCACTTTCTCTCTGTCCCATAAAGAGCTGGAGATTATTTCTCCAATTCCTTGAGTCTGCTTTGCCCAATACAGAAAGTGATGCTGTGCTAGTTTGTGCTTCCTGCCTCTTGGAAGCCATCTACACTAAATATTATGGCTTCCCTGAGAATACCACATTTTGAAAAACACACAAACCCCAAGGAACAAAATATAATGTGCAGAGAGGAAGAAAGAGAATAAGAAAGAGAATGAAAAAACAATATAACAGAAAGAACCACAGTGTCAGGTATACAAATTGGGAAATAATATTACTTTCACAGTTCAGTTAGGGCTTTCTAAGCAAAGATTGTTTGAGGTGGAGAAAATGGTAAAAAGCGAGCCTAAAGAAAGAGATCTTCAGAGAGAATAAGAGTTTATCTCCCCAGGGTCATTCCTTTGCAATCAATTTAACAGATCTACAGACCTCCTGTTCCCTGAGAGAAGTGTATTTATATTCCAGAGTGAAAAAGAAGCCTCTTCTCTCTTTCTCTCTCTCTCTCTCTCTTTCTCTCTCTCTCTCTCTCTCTCTCTTTCTTCTTCTCTCTCCCTCTCTCAGCAGGAAGAGGGAATTTATTGAGCTCCAGTAATTCATAGTTCTTGGATTCATCTCTGGTTCAAGGTTCATCTGCCCCTCCCCAAGTAGCATGGAGGGGGATTGGGTCTTGGTGAACTGGTGCTAAGACCATTATGTGAATAAATAATTAGTATATTGTCTGCTCTAGAAGCCTCATGTTGCCTATAATGGTCGATCCAAAAACACCAACATAAATATCAGTCATTTTTGAAGTAGATACTTAAGTCCCAGTTGCCCCAACAGATACTGGGTCTTATGGGATTTATGTCTATAAATAGTCCTACTAAGTTATTCCCAAATTCCAGATCCAAAGAAGAAAAAAAAATTGCAAGATGTAATGGTTGTTTTAGATCCCTAAATTTGGGAGAGTGCTGTATCTAAAAATAAATAATTGGGAAGTCATGATTTATTTAAATACTACTTTTCCCCTGTAGTCTTTTTGTCAAAATATTCCCTTTTTACCACTTATTTTAATATTTCACATATTTTTGAATACTAATCCCTAGCCTTCCACATATGAGTAATTTTGCATTGCAATAGATTTCACTTCACCTATTTTGTTTTCTAACTATATTCGAATTTTTATTCCAACAGAAGTTTTTGGATATTTAAGTAAAATGACTCTTCTCCATCTCTCTCTTTATATTCCACATATTTCCCTGTGTAGGTGTAAATGTTCATATGTATGAATGCATGTTTATCTATTCATTTATTCACATATTTATTTATAAGTGTATTTGCTTACTTATTATAGAGTAATACCTATATTTTGCCATTCCCAAGTGAATGTGATACAAAGTGCAAAGGCATTATACACAGTATTTTAACAAATGTTTCTGAATTCAGGGTGTAAACAAGGTCAGCCATTTGTGTAGTGAAACAAGATGCACATTTATTTATATAAAATATGATTGGTTATGTGAATCTACTAATAGAACCCTCCCAAATAATTAGAACCAGTTGCTATTTATTTATTTAGTTCTGTAGTACTGTGAATGGAACCCAGGTACACTCTACAACTAAGTTACATCCCTGTCCCTTAAAAAAAATTATATACATGTACACACACACACACACACACACACACACACACACACATGTGCGTGTATACATTTTGGTATGGGGTATTAAACCCATGGGTGCTCTACCACTGAGTTATAACTCAGTCACCTATTTTTATTTATTTATTTATTTATTTATTTATTATTTTTATTTTTTTAAATTTTTCAGACAGAGTCTCACTAAGTTGTCTAGGCTTGATTAGAACCTGCAATCCTCCTGCCTCAGACTCCCACGTCCTGGGATTACAGGCATGCTCCACCATGCCCATCCCTCAGTTGCCTTCTATACCACACATCTATATTATCCTATTCATTATATCACTATTTTATTATTAGAGAACTATTCCACTAGAGAAATTAATTGCACATGTTAAAAATGAAAAATCGTATCCTTTGTCAACAAGTTCAGCAATGTTTTATTCTTGTTTTGACTCTGCTTGTCTCAGTTTCCTCACCTAAAAACAAGGAGGAGGGTTTCCTCAGGAAAGAGTTTCTATTGTTCATGAATTCCCTTCCTGATAGTGGATTGATAGAAAAACAGAATGGACATGAGCTGTCAGAAGACATGAATTCTTGAGAAAAGTGATAAAGAAGAAATGAGTGGGGAAGGCCAGGAAGGTGAGAGCATAAAAATTATATAGATTTTTAACCACAAATATCAACCCAGAAGAACTTGGGAAAGATTAATTCTAAAAAAAACAAACAAAAATATTTTGACAGGAATACAACAATTTGCCTTAGTGAATAAAAATAATATACATGCCTGATGTTCATCTCTGTTTTTAAGGGATAATTTAAAATAAAGATATGGATTCTACTATCATGCATAACTAAAAAGCTAGAGTAAATTTTTTTTTAAATGATAAATACTTGAAGTAGGGAAGGTAAGAAATTTAAAATGGCAACAATGTTACAGTCTGGGAAAACCCCTTCTAAGATATTCTTAGCCTTAGATTCATTGCCCTATGAGCTTCATAGCTGATGATATACTTGCTGAAATGTGATGCAAATTTTTGTGAGGATGTGTCATTATTTTGGAGAGAGAAACTTACTATATCTTTCATCAGATTCTCAGTAGCCTGACTTGGAAACAGAGACTTTCCACAAAATTCTTCAAAATAACTTAGTAAGCATAAACATGGAAAGCTTGGAAGAAGCTTTATAAAATGACCATAATCTATTTTACCACAATTTCCTAAGGTTAAAGTTCAAAAAATGCAACCCTAAGTCATGAACTTACTTTAAAAGTATCTTTTATATGAATACTTTTTTTTTTTAACTAAATTAATGTAATGGGAACCATTACTAACTCTAATTGAACTTCGTCTCTCCTAGGGAAGTCAGGGGTTTTGATATATTGTCCTTGGCACTGCCATACCAGTTTAAAGAATGAAAGAGAAAAGTTCTATGCAGTGGTTATGGTCCTCCTCAGATAAAAGTGTTGATTTATTATAGAGAGACAGGATCTTGGAAAGAATATATCTCTTTTTCATGAGATAGTGATGAGGTGATTGAATTTTGTTGACAAAATCTACTATTAGTTATTGCTAAAGTAAATAAATAAAAGTGATGCTGGAGATTTTTAAAATAAAAAATTAATTTCAAATTTATTTTTGATAAAATATGAATGCTTACTTCAATAATTGTGTCGTCATGTTTAATACTAGGATGCTTTGAAATAAAGAAATTTTCTCCAGTATAAATTACAGAGTTATTTCTAGCAAGTGATGAATAAATTCAAATTTGAGTTACTGGTCTTAGAATTCTGACTCCCCATTTTCCCCCCAGAGAAATAAATTAGTTTTTCATGTATAATTACAATAATGCTTTTTGCAAAGCATATAGGGGATAAATACATTACGTACTTAGATCAAATAGTTAATACATTTTAGAAAGACACTGATTCTAGTAATAGCCAGGCAACCCAGTATTTAGTATAGAGAATTACTTGTGTATCCTAATAGGCCATGTTATTAGGTTTAACATATCTTAATATATCTTGTCCACCTGGGAACGGAGAATTCTAAGACTTTATTCTTTGATTAGGACAAAATTTCATTGGCCTCATCTATTCTCTCTGTGTGTGTTGGATGTGTGAGAGAGAGAGAATGAGAGAACAAATTTTGCTTGTGGAAATATTACATTTACCTCATTTTCTTTCATAAGTTTAGAATGAAACCAAAGTTGTTTAGCATGTAATGTTTTCTTGTAAAGTAATATTATTACTCTATCAGCACTCAGTGGGCAAACATATTTTTCAACATTCCTCTTTTAATTAACTTGTCTTACAAACAAAGGCTACCAGATGAACACAATTTATCCACAGCATGTATTTTCAGCTAGAAGGCAGATAATTATTGCTCACTGCAGAAATAATGTTCTCTTTCTTGCTCATGTATAACAAACTTCAAATGTCATTTTACAGCGATAAAGATTACATAGCACAGTGCTGTCTTAAGAGAAGACAATTACCCAGAGGAACTTCTCATTAACCTGAAGGTCAGAGGTGAGACATGATCACCAGCTCTGGCTAACACAGACCTAAATTGCCCTACTTTAAATGTAATGTCCTCATAATCACAGAAGTGGGGACAGTATAAAGACTAAACAGTTATTGTGATACATTTCTAAGGGAATTATACATTGTGAAACTGATTTGGTACCTACAACCTTGTCACCTAAGTTTGGGGATTAGAACACATTGTGTGAAACAAAGAGGCCCTAGGAAGGAATTGCCTTCTTTAATAAACTAGTGGCAGCTTGGCAACATTTAAATGTATTGTTTCAATTAATCACAGCAATTGCAAAGTGATTCTTAAACATTAAGAGAAAATTGTGCTTTCAAACAGAATGCCTCAAGTCTGCCAACCACGCTCAGCTGCATGCTGGCATTTCAATGATGTATATGATAGCAGAAAGCACTAGAGAAAAATCATGCTTACTCATTTTTAAGCTGTAAATTAATTTCCTAAGCTGTGAAGCTCTTAAACCTCTTTTGCAAAGCTAGGTCACTGTTTCCTTAAACTAATAATCCAACTTTCCCCTAAAGTATAGAAATTCACTCTTGTTTGTATTTAGTTCTACCCAGATAAGCAATAAAAAAAGAAGAAAAAATGGCTTTTTAAATTCTAATACTCCATACATTTTAAGGCAAACAATAATTTTAGTAAAAATTTCAAATGAGAACATGAAAGGAGAAAGAAAAAAATATATAATAGGATTATATAATTTGATTGGTGTTCTGCTGAAAGTTTGTTGCCAGTTTTTACATTGTAAAAATTTGGGTGAGTCTAGTTGCTATCTAAAAGCAGTTCAGCCAAAGAAGGTTCTAAAAAAGCTACTACAAGTGTTGCCATATTTTCTGTGTAAGTGTTACACATCAATGTAACAAGAAGACAGCTCCTGGGTGGCAGGTCACACCATCTGCTAGCCAGAATAAAGGTCACATAGGAAGATGTGGATTGGTCTATTTAATTTACAATAGAAACAAAGTACCTCTTGACATAACAAATAAAAACACAAAAAGAAAATCACAAAATTGTTTAGCACATCCTGGAAAAGGTTAATCTTCCTAGCTTAAGAAAGGCAGAGGGGGAAAAAAAAAAAGACTCTGGTTACTGTGAAACTAGCAGTTATCTGGGAAAGGAAATTAGAAGAAGCCTGAAAACTGGCTTTGGGTCTGAGATTCTTCTCAATGGCAGTTCGCTTCTCAGGATTGGGTTTTTTTGTTTGTTTGTTTGTTTTCATTCCATTGCATAATATAACTATTAGGAAAAGCATCTAAAAATGAGATTCCAGAGAATATTTATTTGGTTATATTCATATGTGGAGGGGGTTTAGTAGAGGAAGGAACACATTGATTAAATATAAACACTATTAAACCATAAAGAAATTGATAAACAATAGGAATGTAAGAATGGGGAGACTTTATCCTGAAGTGTCCTAAGAGTAAAAAGAATGAGGGCAGGAAGCAGTAATAAACTGAAGCAGCAACCTGGTCAGTTGTTTCTAGTTTCAGAAAATATTCAAGAATCAAAGACACCAATGCTTGTTTTTTCTTTTCTTTACTTTTTTTTTTTTTTTTTAAGCATTGCATACTTTATAATGTAGCAATCATGTCTGCTATTTTCTTTGGCTATGTGAAGGACTTTCATATTCTTTTTGTAAGCTACTAATCTCTGTGCAGAGGTCAGGAGCTCCCACGACATCATGTGGGGCTCTGACCTTCCCAAGGAACAGGAGTGCTTTATAAAGGTACTCTCACCCCTTCTTAATGTTTGGAAGTTATCTAAATTCCACCCTAATTTAGTTGTTATGAATGAAAATATATTTGCCATTTTATACAGAGGTTTAAGATAAAGTTTTATTTTGTTTGGTTTGTACAGGAAACTAGAAGTCCTCTAAGGTTTTACGAAACTTGAAATAAAATGTTCAGTACATTAAATATTTAGTCAAAAGTCCCAAGGTATTATTTTACCTTTTCATTAAGATCATATTGACCTTTATTTATTTATGTATTGCAGCAACCAATAGAAATTATTTAAATGTAACAATAAATAATGAGTTTAAATCTTATGAAAATACCTTATTTAAATTTGAAATACATAACACAACATGATGGAGAAATTATAATAAAAATTATATCTGTCTACATGTCTTCACACATTACACATAAAACACCATTATTGATTTAAAAAATAAGGCATATAATTTGATGTGACACTAGAATGTGTCCTGTGGTGAAGAAAATTAAATGTAATCCAAACACATCTTTGAGCTAGTTTTGCTTAAACCCATCTGTATATATGGAATGCAAAATTTTTTCACTTCCTTTATTTAAACTTTCCACAATATGTTTGTATGTCTCAGTCTTTTAAATATTAAAGAAAAATGCATTGAAGGAATTTACCTTTTAAACACATTCCCCCCCACCCCTTATACCTCGGAAGGACGTGGAGAGGAAAGTAACTAAACAGTGAGCACCGGATATAAAGCATGAAACATGACGGAATAACACCATCCCGTGGTCAGCCCCTGCAGCTCACACTCAGCATTGCTGGGGAAATCATGTGCTTCAGTTGTCTGATGATAAACTGCCCTGTGTTTCCTCATTTAGGTGAGAAAATGATGGAAAGCCAGCAAGGAAGACAAGTTTGTTTGCTTGATTATTCATTTTGATTTTCAGTAGTAACTTTATGTTCAAAGAAACCTCCTTAAACTGAAATAAAATGTTCAGTACATTAAATGTTTAGTAAAAAGTTTCAAGGTGTTATTTTGTTTTAACTTTTCATTAAGATCACATTGACCTTCACTTATTTATAAGCTGGAAAAAAAAATCCAAGACATCAAAACTAGTTTAATTGGATTAATAATCTGGGTAAGTTATCTCCACTGTAAATAAACAATTTTTTAGTTGATTGTGGTAGGAATAAAATTTATTTCTTCTTTTATTCCTCCATTTCTTCCATACACTTTTCTTTCTCCTCCTCCTTCCTTCTGTTTGACTCTCCCCAACTCTGTTTTTTCTTTTCTTTGTCTTCATTTCCCCCCCGAATTATGTCTGTCAGTTTTAAGAGCAATTATTAATCTTTTAGAGTAAATTGAAGTAAGCATTCATCCAAAGGATAGTAGTACCATATTAATTTAGGTTTTAATTAAACAGGAAAGCCAAATAGCTTGCCCATAAGATAAGAGCAGGAAGCAAAGAGAAATTTTTATCCTGGTGATTTAAAAATAATTGTCAAATTTTATAAACATTTGAGAGATTTAAATTAATGGCCCTAATAATTAATAATTTTATTATTGCATTCTCATATACCCATTAAGAATCAATGTTTTAAATATGAATGTGATTTCACTTAGCATTTCATTTTGACACTTGAAATAATAATGATGATGATGACTTATCAATCATGTTGTATTGTGAATATCCTATGTATTAAATTTATGAATTTAAAATTAGAGTAGCAACTATTACCAAAAGTTGAAAAAAATCTGTAATGAACACAAACACACATTAACACACACACACACACACACACACACACACACACACATATACACGTATATACATATTTGTTTTCTATTGCATCTACTTTCCTTTCTTCTAGTTAGTTTTTATGTTTTGTGTCTTTGCATTCTCTTATTCCCCAATGCTATATCATATATTTCACATGAGGCTTTGCCAGCAGGTATAGGAGTAGCCATATGATATGGACTCAGATCAGTCCTATATTCTTGACCACAGTAATAGAATTGCTATTGGGCATATGCCTATTGGGGGATGTGCAATCACATATTCCTGACTTAGACTTGATAAGAGGATCAAAAACTTCATTTTTGCCCTGTGAGACTTAACTGTAGAGCTAGTTCAGAGAAAATAGAAAACAGAGATGGAGTTAGAGAAATGGTACCTGATGGTCTCACTGAGCTCCTATATTCTTATCCAAACCCAGGTAATTACTTATATAAATTATATAATACACGTTATATGTTAAATTGTTATTGTACATAGCATTTATTCAGAAAACTACCTGCCTCCCATGTAATACGACCTAATAAATTATCTTTGTACTAAAGCCATTTTGAATTTTATTTTCAATTACTTCAATACTAACAGAACTCTAATTGATAAATTTGTTTATTTACAAAATCCAGATCATCACTTTCAGATAGACTTATTATATTTCACACCAACCAAGGATTGTGAGTTATTAAAAATAGTGTTTTCAGACCTTTAGTGATGTTTCCTTTGAAGCATGAAAAAATATATATCCTTTTGAGAATGGTTCATTGACAATATTTCGGTACTGTGTTTAGTACTTTGATCTTTAAACCTGGAGTTCAGGGGGTAAATTGTTTTCTAAGTCTTTAAAAAGAAAAGACTTTGAGTGTTTGATATGTTTTAAATGCCCCTTGAAATGTGACTAGCAACTGCCACTGAGCTTTTCTTCCTGTGGCCCCCTGCGAATGGATAGATTTTCAGTGTATACAGTGAACCTGATCAGCTTTCCATAGGCAGGGATGAATCGTATATCATGCAATGTTCTTTTAGACAAGGCCACTACTAGGTCTTTTAAAATGATCAAAATGCTCTTTTTAGTTCAATCTTTCTTATCAAGGTCAATATAGAAATTAAAACAAAGCATTAGTAGTACTATTATTTGCACAAACATAGTAACACATTACTAGACTTGTTTTGTTAATCATACCAATACTTTTTAACATTAAATTTTACTCTATGACCCAATAGTTTTGCAGTCTCCTGACAGAACTGTAAGTTTTCTATTTGATGTTCTTCTTTGATTTTAGGAAATGTTGAACTCAAATCTCTTTAAATTGGAATTCTCTTTTTATTTCTCCTCAAGAAAAAGTGAGAATGAACTCTGTTTTCTCTACCCCTAATAAAAAAAAAAAGCTCAAATCTATAATGACTTGCAAACTAAATGAAGAAAACTATAAATTAAAAAGGAAGTACTCTTTACAATAATATTGTAGTTGGAAATTTCTTCCTCATTTGTTATTTAGTCTATAATCATGTGGATAATAACATAACTAATTATCATTGCATGAGAATTTACAGAAGCATAATGTTGCTTTTGCCTAGGTTTACTTTGCTGGCTAACAGATTCATAAAGGACTTTCCATTTATAATTTATCACTGCCTCTTTAAAATTGATTATTTAATAAGAGCTTTACAACTAATCATTAGTGTTCAAAATTACCTCTTGTTTATACATTTCTCATCAAACAGTATATTTTCAGTAATTTTATTTTCATGTACTTCTGATGCACACTTTTTGTGTTTCTTTCATCCAAAACTGGGTTCATAACAAAGCTACCAGAACCAATTGTTCCAGCTGCATGTCAGAGTTATGAGAGAGTATGCCTCACACAGAGCAAACAAGCTAGGGGGAGAAGGTCTGCCGAGGGCAGAAATAAGTGCAAGCACGGATGGGATGAGAGAATTTAGGGAAAGCAGTCCATGTGGACCTGTGTAAGCCAGGCACTCTAGACATGGTAGTGGTAGCAGGACTCTGTTCCATTTCCAGAATTTTTTTTCTTCATTGATAATAGAAACTACATTTTTTTTAAACTGGGAATTTAAAAAAAAAAAAAAAAAAAAAAAAAAAAAAAAAAAAAAAAAATCTACGTTTCCTATCTGGTCTTTTCTAAGTTCTGGCCACTGACATTGAAGTAGATATGTGTGGGGCTGCCTCTGGGAAGAAGGTATAAAGGTTTCAGATGGGAAGAGCCCTTTTTTATTTCAGCACATTTCCTTTTTATGCTTACCTGGCCTGGATTGCCCATGTCTGGGTCTCTAGATATCAATTATTTAAGAGATAAATAATCCCCTATCTTATTTATGCAGCTAAACTCAAGGCTGACCAATATAATCAAATGTAAAATCTTTTGCAATGTGCTGGCAATGATGACACTAACATCTCCAAACTTCCAGTTAATATATGTAGGGAAAAGAAAATTTATTTTTTTTCAATAATTTCAAGAAATGCAATAACATTTCTTACATTAGGCAGACCTTGCTATATTTCTATCCCTCTTTTAAGGGGTGGGACTATCTTGACTTTTTAGGACAGTGATAGAAATTAAGATATAATTGACATCAGTCCTAGCCAAAAAAATGGGAACTGCTATTTTGGAAATTTCAATTTCTCTAAGAATTTTACAGTCTCATAAAATAAAGGAGAAGGTCTGCAGAATTGCAAGTCCACTACCGTACTTCACTACATTTACTTCAAACAATTTATCACTTATTTTCAAATTTAAAGTTGTTAAACTGAGTTTATGTCCTTTACTACCTTGCTTTAGCCTTTCAGTTCTTTGAAATTTCTTTTTTGACAGATGTCAAGGAACTTTCCTCTTGATTGATTTTCTACATGCTTTATCTCTCATCCATCTAGTCCCCATTTTCGCCTTTCACTCTAACTCCAAAATGTCAAGTTTATTTCCTGAAAGCAAACACATATATTTTTAGGTGCTTAACAATATGACCTTGATTTTGATTGTGCTGTACCTGAAAGTTCAATATAGCATTATGAGTTAATGATCACACTGTGCAACATGTAAATGATCATTTTATTTACATGTTTGTTCTTACTAAGATCCCTAGAGTTATTTTAATCTTCTTAATAGGAATATTTCACAGAAATGGGAAAATACTAAATAATTTCTTCAAACTCACAGAATTGTTTAGTTTATCTTGAAATATGATTTATATGTCTTTCTCTATACACAAATCATTATGAAAATAATGAAAATTAATCAGTGAACCTGGAAAAACATCTGTATTTTTTGAGAAAATCTGAGTCTTAGGTCTCTTGGGTATTCACCTATTATACTACTAAATAGATAGGCAATAGACCCCTTTCATTCTCTTTTTATTTCTTATTCTGTGGCCAAATAGATGTTTTATAAGTCTCTCTCTATACCTGATATTATTAAATGTTTAACTCTGTTGATCATTGTTTGTCTGATGAAATTTCATCTTCCACTGGTGTTTGCAACATGGATTTTCTTGTTCCCTTGGTGCTTTTGGGGGGCCTTTTTCTTATGCAAATACTGTAATTTTATGAAACAGATATGAGGAATCCACAATTAATATAGTATGTATTATTCTACTAAAGCACTTTATCCCTAAATGGGTCAATAACTCTTAACCTCCAAATTGTCTATTAACACTTTCAGTAAATATTTGAGAGGAGCAGGGGACTAGTTTGGATTTCCATTTCTACTAACTTCTGGGAGAGGTATAGTCCATTTAACAAATGATATATTTGTTCATATTCTGTCCTGAACAATAAAATCCTTTGGGGGAATCCAGTTACTTCTAGCAGTAGTGTACCATAGCAATAAAACTCAGAGAAAGTTTCTTCCACATAATGAAGAAAAGCATATCAAACTCTCTTCATATCAAGTACATCATCTCATGTTTATCTTGGGAGAAAATACAGGACACATGTGCAAAAGTATTGAGGAGCTGCAAAAGTGTGTGTTAAAAAGGAAAAATCAACAGAATGCCAGGTGCAGTGGTGCACACGTGGAATCCTACCATTTTGGAAAGCTGAGGCAGGAGAATTGCAAGTTCAGTCTGCACCTTGGCAACTTAGTGAGACATGACTTAAAATATAAAATAAAAAGGGCGAGGAATGTAGCTTAGTGGCAGAGCACTCCTAGGTTCAATTCCCAGTTAACCACCCTTCATCAATATAATTCAAAGAACAGCTGGATCAAATAAATAAAAGTTGAGTATATGAGTATATCAAGAAGGCTTCAAGGAAGCCTGGGATTATGATCAAAATCCTGAGAAATGGAGTAGTGCTTTAAAAAGCAGAACTGTGAAAGAACACAAAAGGGCATATATTATTTTGCGTAATAATAAGAGAATTGATGAGAACACAGAAGAAAAAAATTCAACATCTTTGAATTATTCTCATCTCAGTATAGTGATCAATATTACCAGTTGCATTATTGTTTAAAACATTTGCAATTTCTCCCTGGATGGTGATTATGCTTCCTAATTTTGTGGACCTCACTCATGGACATGTGACTTATGTTACACATGCATACTGTTGACTCAGAATGATAAAACTTGAACACTAATTTGTGTTTGCCATGTTTTTCTTACAGGTTTTTCAAACACTGAAATGAAAACTAGACAAAACTAGTGTCATCTAAGACATAAGCTGTTTTTCGTTCAGATGATATGAAGCAGAGTCATAGCTAATCTATGACTGACATTGAACTTAACAGATAAGACTTTCTGGTTTTAAATTACTATATATGGGGTCTGTACCTTAACCTGAACTGATTGGTAGACATTTATTAAGAAATTTTTAAAGAAAGAAGTGATTAGTGGGTTAGATCTAACATAGGATTTTCACAAATAGTAATGACAACATAAGATAAAGTGGCTAACATGAGAAGATGGCAAAAGTAATGCATGCATTGATATTTTACTGGAGAAGGAATAATAAAATTTTAAAGAAACCAACAATTTTTTTCCTCAAAATCCTTGAATTGTTTTCCTCTGTATACAAAGATTTGAGCTGAATATCTTAGTTAAAAAAAGAATGGTCTGTATTAATCAGATTCATCCTATTCAAAATTTTGATAACCTTAGAACTCAGTTATAAAGAAAAATAACCCTTAATTATCACAATTATTCACAGATTTATCATTCTGAAATTTGAAGAATGTGAAGAAAACCAGTTTGCAAGTGACTTGATAAAGATGAGCCCTACATGGAAATACAGCAAACTTTTCAACCAGATCAATAAAACAGAAGATAATTATTTTGGAATAGTTTTGAATGAAATTAGTTATAGTGTGGATCAATAAAAAGAATTACTCCAAGTATTAAAAGAAAAATTATCCTAAATGCAGTACTGATAAGCTTGTGAACCTCTCCAGAAATACTTATCATTTTCTTTACATTATAAAGTCATTATAGTGCATAATAAAAGTTTAAACAAGAAATATGAAGTAGAATAAAAAGTAAAATTTCACCAAATTGCAGTTCCCTATCATCACCATAAACACAAGCCTTTTCACTGTCTCTTTAATAATATAAATATTGTTGTGTTCTGGCTTGGCCTAAAGTCTGAACCAGACAATCAGAAGAAATCAGCTTTGAATACAAAGCTGACCCTCAGTCTTGGGCAGGGTGAGACTTAATTTAGAAAGTCCCAGAATTATAATTATCTGTGGGCTAAACAATGTTTCTCATAAAGTCCCTCTTAGGACCAGAGCAGAGGGACATTGCTAGGTGGATGCACATGGACATTTTTTTTACATAATTCAAAATGTGAGAGAATTGAAAATTATGTGATTTTTGACAGAATTCAAAATAAAATGCCTTATGTGAATTCTTAGATTATAAGATAATATAACTGAAGCAACTTTTAATTTTAGAGTGACTAAGCATTTACTAAAAGTAGTATGAATACACTATAATGCAGAAAATAATGCATTTTTAAGAATAGAATTATCAAAGATTAAAATCTGCATGGACAAAAACCCAAGGGTATCAGGAAAAGAAATTCAAGAGTTAAGTCAAATATGTTCATAAAATCCTTACTTCTGGAACTCTCCAACTAATTGTAGACTTTACCTTTTGAGTTTTCTGAGTTTCTTCTTATGGTTTTAATGATCTTAATAATGTTTATAAAAAATTCTATATTCTTTTAAAAAGAAAAACTAGATCAGTTGTATGCAAACTACAAGAAGAAGGAAAATATAAAAAGGAGACATTGCAAGTTACACAACAAAAATACAAGTGATCTTTAGAGAAGATTATTAATAACTGTATACTAACAAATTTGGTAATTTGAAGAAATGGAAAGATACATAGAACTGAAACTGAATAAGAGTGAAGTAAAAACTTGAATAGACCAATAACTAGTAATTAGATTGAATCAGTAATAAAAACCCTCTCATCAGTGAAAAATCCATGAGCAGATGGCATTACTGCTTAATTCTACCAAATATTTAGAGCAGAACTAATTCCAATTCTCTTTGTTGTTGAGAGAGAGAGAGAGAGAGAGAGAGAGAGAGAGAGAGAGAGAGAGAAAGAGGGAGAAATTCTTTCAATCGATCCTACAAGGCCAGGAATACCCTGACACCAAATCCAAATAAAACCATAACAAAAAATTATAGACCAATGTCCTCAATTAATAAAGGTGCTAAAATTATCATTAAAATACTGATCAACTGAATCCAATAGCATATTAAAGAGATTAACCATGATTGAGTGGGATTCATTCCAGGAATGCAAGGAAGGTTTAACATAAGCAAACCAACAAATGTGAAACACCAGATGAACGAAATGAAAGAAAAACCATATGATTATCTCAATAAGTTTGTAAAAAGCATTTGATAAAACTCAACATCTCTTCATGATAAAAATGTTGAACAAATTAGATATGAAAGGAATGTATTTCAACATAATCATTTCCACTTATAATAAACCAACTACAAATACTATACTAAATTGGAAAAAATCTAAAAACTTTCTAAGATCTGGAAAAAGACAATGATGCTCACCTCCATCACTTTTATTGAACATAGATAGTACTGAAATCCTAGCCAGAGAAATCTGGCAAAAGAAATAAATAAAGGGGACCAAATATGAAAAGATGAAGACAAATTGTTGTAGTTTGCAGATGACACACTCTTATATGTGGAATACTCTGAAGATCACCAAAAACACTGATAGAACTAATAAATGAATTCAACAAAATTGCAAGGTATATTCAATATACAGAAATTAGTAGCATTGTTACATGTCAACTGTAAGCACTCTGAAATAGAAATCAGGAAAGCAATCCCATTTACAACTACCAAAAAATATCTAGGAATAAGTTTAACCAAAAAAGTAAAAGAGCTCTACAATTAAAATTATAAAATTTTGATGAAAGAAATAGAAGAGGACACCAAAAAAGTAGAAAAAATATCTTGTGTTCATGGATTGGAAAGATTTATTGATATTGTTAAATATCCAAACTACCATTTCAATTCTTATTAAAAT
Source organism: Sciurus carolinensis (assembly GCF_902686445.1). NCBI lineage: Eukaryota > Metazoa > Chordata > Mammalia > Rodentia > Sciuridae > Sciurus > Sciurus carolinensis. The sequence goes on along the minus strand of NC_062218.1, from coordinate 88,333,556 downwards.
ACCACTGACATTTTTCACACAACTTGAAAAATCATCCTGAAATTTATATGGAATCACACACACACACACACACACACACACACACACACGCACACAGACACAAAGAACCCTAAAGAGCCAGTCATCTTTAGCTAAAAAACAAAGCAAGAGTCATTACTGTACCTGATTTCAAAACATGCTACCAAACGGTTGTAATGAAAACAGCATGGTAGTGTCATAAAAACAGACATATAGGCCAATAGAAGAGAATGGAGAACTGAAGTTATCCCATGCTTCTAAAGTGTACTGAGTTTTGACAAAGGTACTAAGAACACAGATTGGAGCAAGGACAGCATTTATGATAAATGGTGCTCATAGTACTGAATTTCCACACGTGGCAGAATAAAACTGGATTCCTATGGGCCACCAATTACAAACAAATCAAATCAAAATGGGTTAAAAATTTAAATGTGAGACAAACTATGAAAATACTAGAAGAAAACATGGGGGAAATAATTACATTAGAATAGGCAAAGAATTTTTGGACATAGGCATATCAAAAAATAGGCAAAACCTACCAACCATAAAAAGAATGCAAACCACAACCAGAATGAGATGTTACCTTACCCCAGTAAGAATGGATATTACGACAAAAAGTAAAAATAACAAGTCAGTGTGACTATGTAGAGAAAAGGGAACCCTTGCCTGGCATTGGTGGGAGTGTGAATTATTGGAACCATTATGGAAAATGTATGGACAGTTTCTGAAAATTTAAAAGTAGAACTACCATATGATCCAGTAGTCCCATTCCTGGTCATATATCTAAAGGAAATGAAATCATTATGTTGGAGGGACATTGATACTTCCATGTTCAATTCAGCACTATTCACAATAGCCAAGAACTGGAAACACATTTAGTGTCTATCAACTAGAGAGTGACTAAAAAATGTGGAACATATACATAATGGAATACTATTCAGCCATACAAAGAATGACATCCTGTCATTTGCAGCAACCTGGAAGAAACTGGAGATCTCGAAGCTAATTGAAACAAGTCAGGTACAGAAGGACAAGTACTAAATGATCTCACTCACTCATAAGTTTAATATAAAATATCTGAACTCATAGAAAGTGAAAGTAGAATGATGGTTCCAGAGACCAGGGAGGAGAATGGGCAAAATTTCAACAATGCATACTGTTATAGTTAGTTAGGAGCTAGATATGCTGGTGTGGTATTACACAGTAGGGTGACACAAGATAGCAATAACGTACCATATGTTTCAAAAAGCTAGAAGGATGGAATTTGGAAGCAGTTAAATGTTAAATGTTGAGAAGAGATGTTTGACCTGATTTAAACACTATACAATGTACACATGCATCATTCCATTGTACTCCATTAATATCTACAATTTTTAGGTTTTTTATTTTTATTTTTAATTGGCTTTTTTCAGTTAGACATGATGGTATAATCCATTTTGAAATTATAAAAATGTATCTTGTTCCCATTCGGTCTCCAGTACCTCCCCTTTTCCTTCCCTCCCCCACCCCTTGCTCCCTTTCCTCTATTCTACAGATCTTTCTGCTATCTACCCATAGTTATTTTTAATTAATTTCTTGTGGATGTATGTATCAGTTAAAAGTAAATTTTTAAAAGGAAGAACACCTTAATTGTAAGTGAAGAAATATTGACAGGCATGGGATGGGATTTGAGTGTATGAGGCAATCAACGAAAACTTTGAATAGAAGATTAATATAATTCTCAGTATTTTAGTAGGATTTATTTTGAAAAGAGAAATACTGCAGAAAGGCTAATACAATAATCTAGACTGGTGACAGTAGCACCAGAAAGAAATGAATACTGATATAAAAATTAAATTAGAAGGCATGATAAGACTATGGAGCCCACAAATTTAGGGAATTGTGTTGTTGCTATCAAGAGGTTAGCACAGAGCTGAGTATGTTATAGTTTATAAATAAATATTCATCAACTTAATGCAAGGATGACATAGTGTGTTTTTATAGAAAAGGTAAATACGAAAATGTAAAAAGTTGATTCTATGTTACCTAGAAAATCTATTTGGTTACATAGAAAGAAAACCCTCCATTAAACAAAACCTGAGAAGTTAGAAAAAGAAGTTTTAATATGAGGATAAAAAAACCCAAGATCACCTGAGATACATCCTTGAAACAATTCAATGGTAATGGTTAGTGGGTGAGTAAAATGCAGTACCAGAGTCAAGGACAGAGCAAATACTGGATTTGTAGGTTTGAGACCTTGCCCTCACCAGCTATTCACATGATGTGGAAAAAAGTCATTCAGCTTATCTGATCCTATTATTTATTTATTTATTTATGTTTGGTATATTAAGTCATATTCCCATCCCTTTTTATATTTTATTTTGAGACAGGATCTTGCTAAATTACTTATGGTCTATCTAAATTGCTGAGGCTGACCTTGAACTTGTGATCCTCCTGCCTGAGCCTCCTGAGCTGCTGGGTTTACAGATGTGCACCATCACGACAAAATCTGACCTTATTATTTTTTTCTCATTAGGTAGAAAGGTTGCGTGAAGAGGATTCAAATATGCTTAGTGCTAACAGGGTGGTATTGAGAAGGGAGGTGTGGAGGTGTGGAGGAGTGGTGATGTTTACCATCAGTGGATGGATAGAAAAGTCACACTTGGATCATGGGTTTTAAAATGTCATCATCTGTTTCCTTTGAAATATTAAGTGCCTAACCCATGTTAACAATTTTCAACAGATCCAACATTTAGACCTTCAGAAAGTTAAGCACAATGAAAGTAAGCAGGACTGCATACAAGAGAAAGTTCTGGTTTTCCAGGTTTCGGTAGAAATTCTAGCTGGTAGTCATTTCATGACTTCCCTGATTTCCTTAAATACCACATTAGAATTAGTCAGCATGAAAGTTCTATTTGAACATGTGTAATACCATGAAACTTGAATAGCAACTAAGTTGACATCATACTTTTGAATAACAGAATTCAAAACTTTTAATAAGGGACTGGGGTCATAGCTCAGTGGTAGAGCAATTGCCTAATGTGTGAGGCACTGGGTTTGATTTCAGCACTGCATATAAATAAAAATAAATATTTTTTTAAAAATAGTTTTTAAAAATTTAATAATTATTGAATTGGATGTTTTCTTAGATAAATAATAAAGATTTTAAAAACTGTGTTAACAGACTCGTGTTTGTGGTGTAGAGAAATATTATCTCTGTAGTGAAGAATGGTGCCTCCTTTTTCCTTTGGGCTGTGAAGACAGAGTTGCAGTTGGAAACCACATTAATCAGCAGATTTCTTAAAATTTCCTTTTCACTTCCTCTCTCTTTTCAGTGTATTTTGAGTAATTCCTAAATTTTCAATGGCAATTATCTTAGTGTTTCAGTTTATAATCTTGATTTACATGAATTACTTCTCAAACTGATTAAAATCTTTTGCTGTAACACAGTTATATTTTGAAGAACCATTTTACTTAGTTTCTCTGCATTTGTATATGTCATTTGAAAAATCTGAGATTACTTTTAAGTAGTCTACCATATACTAATTAAACATTACAATGTAGTAAAAAGTGGAATATTCCACACAGAAAACCTCAAGTCAAAATATTTAAGTGTCCCATATACTTCTAAGGGTTCTTACTAGTTATTCTGATGGGTCATTATCTGTTTGGTAAAACTTCCCAAACAACTCATTAATATTTAAATAGCTATCAGAATTATAAACTTTAAACAGCAGAATCCAAATGTCATTTATGCATAATTCAAAAGAACTTTGTAGAAAACAATCTTTGGATTGCAATTGCTCTCTAATCCACCTCTTGAATTTCTACATGAGAATTCAATGCCAATGCAAGTCAAATCAATTCCTTCATGGTTGATGTTAAAACTTCCTTTGTAAGGATGATATGGGAGAAACAAAACTGAATTTAAAAAAGGGGGCCATTGCTAAGACTGGTTTTCTGTGGAAAAGTTACAAAATTTATATAGTATTTGGTGGTTCCCAGCATTATAGGTGTAGTCAAGTTTTTAGTAGAGTTGTATCTTCAAATCTTTTTGAGTGATTTAAAATAAATTCTCTGATCAGGTTGATGCAGTTCACTATTAAATTTTAATATATTTTTTTATGATTAGAATTTGATTTGACATCTAACCAGTAAATTTCTTGAGCTATCACTGACCCTAAAATACCTGTAAAAAGAAAATTATGATGGATCTGCACTGATACTCTCTACATCTCTCATTAATATTACAAGCATTACTTACTGTTTGAGCTTCAAGGATGTCTATCACAGGATTGCAGTGTAGAGTTTATTCATGTGTAGCCAAAATATTATCATATCAAGCTCAACATAAAAGAAAAGTATATCCTTGTGATATTATCAAAATGACTTTTTCTCTGACAAAGCATAGTTGGTTCTAAAGATGGATTATGAAAACAGACAAGGTATGCAGTTGAATTTTGGAATTATGGACTGTATTCCATATGAATCCTGAATGGAGTCACTATGATTAATGTTACCTCAATGAATACAAAATGAATGAATAATTACTCTCCACATATTAAAGTATTACCTTCAGTAGATAATTCACATGAATTACATTCAATTCACAGTAATGTAAAGAACTTAGTTTAAGCTAACCAAGGAAGGGAAATCAGACTTTAAATTATCTTAGAGTGTTGATCTTTTTGTACATATGGTAAAAACTATCTATAGTATGAATTCACATATGATAGGTCTTTGAGTGAGTTTCATTTCCCCAAGGAATGGGTGGTTTCCTGTGAGATAAAAGGAAGAAGCTCCTATATTATGCTTATTTGAAAAATGACTGTGTGTGAAATTTAAATGCGTAATGTATACCATATACTTATAAAGATTTCTGTTAACCAGTGGCTTGCAAGCATGAACACAAGTTAACAATATTCTCTAACCTCAGCGGTCACTTCTGAAAACTGCCATAAAAAGCAAAAAGTATAATGACTCAGCATTATCTGTCAACATGACTCACAAAGCAAATCAAACAGGAGAGCCTATAGAGAAATCATATACATGCCATTTAACATTCAACATTTAAATGGACTTGGTATATTTCTAGCCTCCAAATTTTATAAGCTTGCAAAGTATGAAGAAAAGCTCAAAATATTGGTACACTTTAGACTTTCCATAAATCAATTAAATATATATAATCAACACTTAATGCATTATTTTGTGTTGCCTTGATATTTGTTAGATTGTTACTTAGATTTTGCGTATGAAAGTTTTGGACGAATGTGTAAAGTTATAATAATAGGGTTGAGCATATTTAAATACAGAGATGTATATTCATAAAAGTACACACAATATTTTAGAGGAAAGTCATTATGTCAGTGGATAATGAGCAAAATAACTTGCAAAAAGGCATTATGCTATCAGAACTTATTGATATCAGTTATAAATATTGAACTAATAGAGTATGAGAAACAAGTAGCTTAAATATCAATGAATAAGTGAACCATAGATAAAAATACTCAAATATATGGAAGCTAATATAATTTTCATGACATAACAGAATCAAACAATGAAAAGGAAAAACTGAATAACTTTTGAAATAAGAAATATCAAGCTGCATAATATACTTTTAGTTTGGTAAATTAACAAAAGCTTCAAGACCCATTACCTGGGAAAAATGGACTAGGTCTAAAAGGAACTGAGCTGTAGGTAATTAATAATGTTAATGACAATAAAACATAAAGCTCAGTACATGGATAATTAATTTGTTGAGTTTATTAATGATATTTCTAATTAGATACAACACAAACAATTGTCAAAAGGGTATATATAAATTAAAGACTAATAAAATGTTGATGAACTTTGTATTCTACATCAGATTTAATAAAATTCAATAATGATAAAGAAACAGGAGTATTTCACTGAATATAATTTGTAGTTCCAAATATATTGTGAAGTTCAAGGATTTAATTTTTTTCTTCATCAGTAAGTTTAATTTGATGGCAGGATGATATACTCAGATGAGACCTACAGAATCACTAATTATTAGATCTGAAAATATCTTTGTTGTCATCTGGCCCCATTTCTTCCATAGGTAGGAGCAGAACATAACTGAGAGTAATTCAGAAATATGTACCACAGCATGACGGATGTGGGTTCAGAGATGTTTTTTACCATACTGAGGGGCAGTTTCCAGTAGACTTTACTTATTTACTCTTATGCTGCTCAGCTTCCCCAATCTTAAGAATCAGGGATAAATGGATCCATCAAATCATTCAACAAGCATTTACTGCTAGCACTAAACTGGGAGCAGGCATACCAGTGGGCAAAAAAGTACAGCAACTATCCACACACATGCTCATTTTAGTGAGTTAGTTCACCCAAAGTGCAGACCAGCTGATACTTAGCAGTGCCTCTGGAATAGAAGGAAGGGGGAGAAGAAGAATCCTTTTACAAGTAGGACTAACTTAGGAATATGGATGAATAAGGAGGAGAGTGTGTGCTGTATATGTGTGAGTGTGTGTATGGGTGTAAAGAGAAGGATGAATAAACACTACTGGAAACCTCCATATTCATCTTGAAAATATTGTATTACCAATGATCACTATAGCAAGGGATCATTGGCAAACATGTATTCAGCCTCTTAAGTTTGGTAACAACTCTGGCTGACAGAGTTCAGGTCTGCTAAATGTAGTACTCGCTGCCCTAGGAACAAAGTTACCCAGGCAAGATTATAACTATTCCTTTGGAACCAGGAAGTCAATGGAGGACCTGACCAATTTCTCTATTTTTCTCATTTCAAACAAAATGAAAGAACAAAAACTTAAAAATAACCTACCTTTTCTTAACACAAAATGCTAAAAGAAGATCTTCAGACATCCATTAGAATAGAATATTTGTTTTAATATCATCTTTATCAAAATTCATGATTATTTGACATAATTAGAACCTCCAAGTTATTTATTTATTTATTTGGTACCAGATTGAGCTCAGGAGCATTCCACCACTAAACCACATCCCCAGTCCTATTTTATATTTTATTTAGAGACAAGGTCTTACTGAGTTGCTTTGTGCCTCACTGTTGTTGAGGTTGGCTTTGAACTTGAGATCTTCCTGTCTCAGGCTCCTGAACCCCTGGGATTATAGGCTGTGCCACCGTGCCCGGTCCTCCAAGTTATTTTTACAGATTGTTTCTCACTCTGTAAATTATTTCAGACAGTAGAGCCCTCTATATGTGAGTATATGTATATGTGTTTGCATTTGTGTATGTTTATGTATGTAGGTATGTGTATGTGATGTCGGGATGATGCAGAATATGTCTTACATCATTATTTTTAGATAACTTTATTTTGATGAAATGAAACAAATGTCTAATCTCTACTTGAATTGGTATGTGTAAATTTTAAGGAGATATTTGTTATATGCTCCTGTGTAACTACCAAAGGTGTCTTTAGTTAGTAATTTGGAGTTCCAAACGACTTTCTTGTGTCTAGAATTAAGGATATTAAACCAGGTAATTGATGATTCTTTCAGAATCAGTATTCTTACACATAGCCAAATTTATTAGAGGATTACTGTTGTTGATTACAATAGTTATAATAACCAAATGAACTAACTTTTCTGTAACTGGTCATTTGATAAGAGTAAGTATGACATAATTAAATAAAAACAAAATTTTGCATGTAATTAATGAAAACAGATTTCATGTGGTCATTAAACAATGAATTTGTCACTTAAATGAAGAAATTATATCTATTCATGCTTTGTAAAAAATGAAGGAAATATTCTTGCTAGTTCACATTTTTACATTGCTATAAATGTGGAAGACATTTATTTGAATGTGCTATCACAGAATGACATAAATCCACTCAGTGCATTTATTTGATTGATTGCACATCACACATTCAAATAAACATGTACGGCATGATCTCTGATTCAGATAAACACACTGAATTTATTTAAATGTCTTCACATTCATATTGGATTGAACATTCAAATGCATTTAAATCAGTCTCAGAAGTGACTCACTGATGCATTGTTAAAAGGTGAACAAGATGTTTGCTAATCCTTGTCTGTTAGAATCTTTTTGCCTGAACATTTACCCAAGACTATTCCAAATGCAAAGGACCCAATCTACACTCAAGGTAAGTTTAGGAAGAAAGTGTCATGAGATATCTCAGTGGGAGTATGTTTGAAATAGGGTGTAATGCAGAGCAATACATCTTTTATTTCCAAAGAAACCAAAATCAATTGTATTAAAATTCCCTCAGAGAGGCAGATTAGGTATTACAATATGAGTCAGGTTTTGTAAAAGCATATGCTTCCTCAAGACATACCTCACAAGCTTAGCTAACAGTACATTGAAATTCTCACCTATAATACTTAATGCATGAGGCTGCTAAGTTAATACCTCTCCCAGAGTTTCCTCCCACAGACGTATAAAAGGATTATGAGTGGATAACAAAAATGTAGACTAAAATAAAAAATGTAATGACAAGCCTGATGTTACTGCCTTAGCTTTTAATAGCTTTGGGAATTTTTAAATAGTTTTCAATAGTTAGATGTTGTTATGGTAGATACTGAGTATATACATAGACTTTCTTTGAAAATGTAAGAATGTTATTTAATATTCTAAAACAGGTTGAGCATCTTTAATCTGGAAATATAAAATGCTCCAAAATCTGAAACATTTTGAGTAGTGACGTGAAGTCACAGAGAAAATGTTACCCCAATGAAACTTTCTTTTTAGTACAGTTATTTATTTTTTTACATAAATTTACCTTTAGGCCATGTTTATAAGGTGCATATGAAACATAAAATTAATTTCTTGTTTGGACTTGGATCCTATAGTGAAGTTACCTTACTATTTGTATGTGTTCAAAATATGAAAAAATTAAAAATCTGAAATACCCGTGGTCCCAAGAATTTCGGATAAGATATATTCAACCTGTATACTCAAAAGAAAAAAAATCTGGGCTACGACTTTTATTTTAAAACAATTTCTATTAAAAGCAAGACTCGAGATTAAATTTTATATAGTATTTAGATTATTTTTCATGGTTCTAATTAATGTACTTTGGATGCACAGTCATTCTCTACAATTTTGTAGACTCAGTAATTTGAAGGAATGGTCAAGTAGCCCTCCATATGTGGTGGCTTTCAGTAGGGAAAGCTCTTCCTTCTTAGGAAGTAGTATCAGATTAGAGTTTGATGAATGCAATTCTCAATGTATGTCCTGTGTCTATCAATTTTCTGTTTCAGTATGAAAATGATATAAAAAAACTTTAAAACAGGAAAAGTTGATTTAAGCTTACAATTCCTAGGGTTGCAGTCTGTGGTCTAGGGGCCCTGTTGCTTTTGGGTCTATGGCGAGAGTCTGTGGAAGAGCAGAGCCAAACACTTCATGATGCTCAGGAAGCAAAAATTGAAAGTGGATGAGACCAGGTTCCCACCAGTTCCTTTGAAGGCACATCCCCAAAGACCTAGGTCCTCCTGTTAAGTATTACCTCCTAAAGTCTCCACTGCCTTCAAATAGAGCAAGGGACTAATTCCAAGCCTTAGACAAGGACCTTCTGGGTACAATTCAGCTTCAAACTGTAACACCTTTATACTCTTCTTCCCCATCCAAAAAGGTAAAATTGTCTTTCTTAGGTGCTAGAGATATCAAGTATCAGCATTTATCTAAACAAAATAAGGAAAATCTTCAAAATTCCACTAGCTAAGTTTGGCAAGAAGCCTTGTTGGGTAATTTTTTCTTTTCATGATATCTCTCCTCTCCAAGGTTTTCAGTGTATTGAGATTTCAAGTATACTTTAGGTAATCCTTCAGTGCTCTTCTTGGCTATTAATCTTCTTGTGCTCTGGAATTTTCTGAAACAGTTTCATGGCCCAATCTCTGTTTGAGCTAGTATGTTTATGATGGTGAGTGAGACTGGAGAAAGCCATAAAGTCTATCCTCTGTTTAAAAGCAGTAGACTTGCCTAGTACCTATTGGTTATTGGGCCTCTTCCTTCCCCTCACCCATTTAGGGAATCTATTCCTAAAATGTTGTTTTGATTTGCACTATTTGTATCACACATAACTAATACCATTACATTTTTTCAAAAGAATGACCTATCTAAGATAATAAACTCTCAAAACAGATGTGAATCAAATTAACTACTACTCCCCAATGTCTTCTTTTTAATTTGGGTCCTGTAAATCTTGGATAGAAAAAATAGGCTATCTCCATTCTAGTGGGTTGCCAGATTTAACAAATGAAAGTACAGAGTGCCTGGTTAAATTTGAATTTCAGATAAGCAAAGATTGATTTTTTTAATCATATGTCACTTAATATTTTTAAAATACACAAAAATTACTTTTTATTCCTCTCATGTTCAAGTTAAATGTATCTGGGTAAACTATATTTTATCTGAAAACTCCACTGTAAGTGAAAAAGAAAAGAATTGCTGTTTTAATCATTTATTTATACTTTTACAGAAAAGAGAGAGAGAGAAAGTGACCTGCAGTTAATTTTTCAACTACTCATCTTTTTATAATTGATGATGAAATGGGCTGTGTGATTTGGCTCATGTTACTCTTCCTTTTCTTCATTTTGGTGGTTGTAAATGGAATTTATACTCAAAGTATCAATGTACATTAAGCAAGTCATGAGCATGGTGAGTATGAAAGACTTATTTTAATTATTCTCACAAAAGTTTTTCCTTAGCCATAATCAAAGTTAGGATTGCACCCCTCTCCACTGGGAACCAAACCCAGGATCTTCAAGGACTCTGCTGTGAGCTACATTTCCAGCTATGATCAAAATAGAAGAGGAGCGGGGTACAGAGGCATACTCCTGTAATCCAAGTGGCTCAGGAGGCTGAGTCAGGAGGATCACGAGTTCAAATCCAGCCTCAGCAACAGAGAAGAGCTAAGCAAATTAGAGATCCTGTCTCTAAATAAAATACAAAATAGGACTGGGGATTTGATTCAGTGGTCAAGTACCCCTGAGTTCAATCCCCAGTAAACTGCCCTCAAAAAATGAAGAGGAACACAGGCAATTATGACATCTGAGGCGAAGACTGTGTCTTGACATCAGTATGTTGGTGATTCTGCTCTACCTTTCACTTGTTTCAGCAATGATAAAGAAGAAAAATTCAGTAATGCTAACTTTCCTGTGAACAAAGTGAAAAACAGAACTAATCTGATGAGGAAAGATCTTTCTTTCTAAACCATCTGATTATAAAATGTAGGTTCTTTTTGAATGATTCCAGAGGAGACTGAAACAGCTCTAGAAGCTATTCTATTTTAAATTCTATTTAAAAAAATAATATCCCAGAAATAAGACCTTTGATTGCAAATTCTATAGTAAACAGGAAGCACATGTTCACCATGGATTGTACCCAGCAGCACTCTACCACTGAGCTATATACATCCCCAGTTCTTTTTATTTTGTGACAGGGTCTCACTGATTTGCCCAGACTGACTTTGAACTTGTTATCCTCCTACCTCAGCCTCCAGGGTAGGTGGAATTAAAGGATGTGCCACTGCACCTGTTAGGAAACATATAGTTTTCATATGATTGATAGAATATATATATATATTAAAGAAGTAGAATCTTCATGCTTATGCTACTGTTGAGTTCATTAAGTTTCCATTACTTAGTCATTATTATGTTTGTGTTTTCACTAGTCAGAACATTTTATAACTTCTAGGTTTCACTAACTTGAACAAACTGCTCACAATAATGGATGACTATTTCAATTCAGGTTTCTACACAACAGTATTTGCCCATCAGATGACAATGACAGACCTTGGAGTATATATTTATCTTTTGTGTAGAAACTGGCATACACATTTATTGTTAAGTTACAATAGTAAATAATTGACATTCATGGCACACATTGCCCTCCTCTCACCCAGTATTTATTCTGCACTCCTTTTTTTCTTGCCAAACAATATGATAGATGGTGTAAAGTTAAAAACTTTAAAACTCTTCTTTTAGCAGGAATATGAATGTCATCATACCTAGAAAAGTAAACATACATATAAACAACAACAACAACAACATGTGTGTGTATTGTGTGTGTATGTGTGTTTGTGTGTAAGTCAGGCATGAGATGCTGTAAAATATGACAAAAAGCTGTGCTATTTTCACCTACCTCCCTTTAACTCAAAGTGAACCCGGTGCCTGTAATTGCCAACAGACACTCACTGGCTGTGTAGAAGTATTGAACCTTTCTAAACAACTGAGTCAAACTTTTGAAACCTAGCATTCCTAGGTGCTACTCATTTAAATTCTTATAAAGCATCTACTCATTTTATTCTTATAAAGCAAGATGATATACAATTTATACTATGTGTTTTATAGTCTTATTGATCTTGTTCTCCTTAGATTCACCACTACTCACATCAAAACTGACATATTCTAAGATATCACACTATAACCTTCTGCTTTGTATCTTAATCCCATCTCATTTGCTCTCCAGTGAACCCTCAGACTGCTCCCCTTCCCCTCACATTATCAGTCACTTAGATCTTATCCAGTTCTCTTTAATTCACCATAATCTCCCAGTCTTAGGTTTGATTATACAATCCACTTTTCTTCATTTACAACAAAAACCATGCAGTTTAGTTCTATATATATTTTTAAAATTCTAACCTCTAAAATTTGATTAATTATTGCTTCTGTAGTGAACATCTCAGAACAGCATCTGGGCTGTAAATTTATAGTTGTACTGATATTCTAACTGCTGAGGATGGGAAGAAGACATTACTTTAGGGACAAAGACTGGATGCTTAAGAACAATGACTGCTCACTTAACTGAGAGTCCCTATCCTAAGGAATCTGTAATTAAACTTTCAGAACACATAAATGAACAGAATAAAACTCATTGTAAGGAACTTGGGAGAGTGTTCTGGAAGGCAAGAAGTAAAGAGATGTTTAAATATAGAAAACTATACATGGTCCATTTTTCATATACTTCTACTGACATTAATGATTTCACCCCATCCTTAGCAGCCTACATCAGATTTCTGGACAGAAGATGTTTTAATCAAATAAATACATCAGATGATTTCATTGCCAGAGAAGCCATAGAAAATCAGAGCATACTTATTTTTTTCCCTTGTGTGATCTGACAGTAGCTATATAAACTGAAATAGATGAGTTTGATGTTCCTATATTATTTCACAACAACTCTTCAAAAAGGATAGATGAGGGTGGGACCTAAAGCTTACTGGCACATGGGAACAGTAAGGATATGGACGAACATGTTGTAGTTTCTGAGGGCCTTGAGCAGCTGTTTAGAGAGCATCCTAGTGGCAGTGCCAAGGACTGCCAGTTTTCAATTACTCTAGAAAAACCTCTGAACAAGAGAAAACATGCTTCAAGATTGGGATTCCAATGACTGGTGCTGGTGGCAGGGCCACAAATATCATTTTGTGATTGTTATTGTGATCAATTTATTCTAGTGTGGTCTGAGAAGGAGAAAGGCTATGTGTTACACTCATTATTATACTTCAACATACAACTATCTGACAACCACCAAAGCTGTTCATCAACATTCTATATATAAATATATATATGTATATATATTTATAGATATGTGTATATATATATATATACATATATATCAGTTTGTACAATCCTTACAACAATCCTGTATATGAGCTAGGCTTAATCTCACTTTCCATTTTAAAACTATGAAAACCAAGCTAAAAACAGCTTTGAAATTCACATAACTCAAGGAAAATAATTCTCTTTCTTACACACACACACACACACACACACACACACACATACCTCTGATATCCCTAAGGTATCTATTAAAATCAGCTTGTGGGAACCTGGATGATATATGCCTTATGACCCAAGCTGTGATTCATCATTTCCATTTTACCCTTTCCAATATATTTCTACATTATCTGCTAAGAAGTAGGCAAACAGTACTATGTTACCTTTTACTTTAATGCCAAAAGAATGTGAATCTATTATAATTATCACATATTTGAGAGGCTGAAGCATCCATTAAAATCTGTCTATTCACACATATTCTTATTTGCTATAAGGACTTGATTGTGGATATAAAAGAATACTCCTATACAATCTAGGTCATTTAGTGAATTACTACTAAGTCTTTAAATGTGTTCAATGTTTCTCTTGTTTTTACTGATATTTTTCTCTAAGATGATTTTTACAATTATTAATACTGCTTATAAACATTTGCTAATCAAACTTTGAATAATTTGTGCATTTTCATGCAGACAGACTGCCAACCAGATCCATTCTAGCATAAAAAAGTGAATGGAAATGGAATGTAAGTACATTTGTATGAGTTACCAGGCAAAGCTGCTTATGCAATGGGATTTCAAAATTGAGAACCAATTGTTCAAAACTCAGTTTCCTTCAAGTATAATGTGTTAAAAACCACGAAGCACTTTGATGTAATAAGCTGATTTTTTTCTGTTTCCAGCATAGGCATAAATAAATACAGAAAAGGATTAATGATATCTCCTTTAGTTATTATCTGTAAAGATTCCAAACTAAGTAGGCACTGAATTTCTGATAAGCACCGAATTACAATAACTCCAGTATTTGTTTTAACAAGGAAGATGTGGAAATAATGGAATAAAAGTTACATGTAATCTAAACATACAAAACTTTTATAACTAAAATAATATTGTTGCTTTTAGATCAGTGTGTTTGATATGAAATGAATAAAATCACATTTGGGTTAATTTGCTACAGTACACACTTCTAACAATTCATCTTATATTCTACCTCCTCATCACCACATCCTATTTTTATTTTATTTTATTTTATTTGTAGTCCTGGGGATTGAACCCAGAGTCTCTCACATGTCAAGCAAACAGTCTATCACTGAGTCCTATCCCCAGCTCATCTCATCCCTATTTCTGCATCAGGATTGACCAAAAAAGACTTCTTGGTGTGAATGAAGCCTAAAACATATCACCACACATTTCTCATGCCAATGGTTATTTCCAGGATGTATGCTTATGTGTGTGTGTGTGTGTGTGTGTGTGTGTGTGCATAAAATCAGCTTGATTTTATTATTTTGATGATCTTGGGGTTTAAAATTGGTTCAATGAAGCTTTGGTGAAAGAGACAATAAATAAATAAAAGGTGAAATTATTTATTTTCAGAACTCCCAAAGTAAAACTTTTTAATAATGAGGATAAGTTTGCTTTTGAAAAGAAAGATGGGCTGGGCACAGTGGCGCACTCCTATAATCCCAGTGACTCAGGGTGTTGAGGCAGGAGGATCATGAGTTCAAAGCCAGCCTAAGCAACTTAGCAAAAAACCCTGTCTCTAAATAAAATATAAAAAGGGGCTGGAGATGTGGCTCAGTGATTAAGCACCCCTGGGTTCAATAATAATCTCCATAATCTCCAGTACTCCCCCCCCCAAAAAAAAAACAAAGAAAGAAAGAAAAGAAAGAAACAAAGCAAGTTGGTGGACCACAACACATAATGCAAATGTAAAAACTATGGAAAGAAACTGAAAAAATTGCCTTTCATTTACTAGAATTTACTAAGGGGCAAAAAGGCTTGGAATTTATTGCAATTTGACACTGTTTCTTTGCTTCCCTATGTTCATATGCTGGGTAACTTTCATTAATTCTGAAGCTAACCAAATAGAGGATGATATTATAAGACCTGCATGTTCTCACCATTGCCTTCATTTGTGCCATAGAAAGATTTCTCTTTCTCACTGCCTAAGACAAAGACCTTTAATAAACTTGTGCGATTGCTGTAAACATATTTCTCAGCAACCTCATTTGTAGCAGTTCAGAAAGTCTAAAAATACTGGAAACATTCCTCCTTATTGAAGAATTAAGCTGCTTGCCTGAAAGACAAATCAGGGGTGGGGATTGGAATACACAATTTGGAATTACCTTGCCTACATAATTCACAAAAGGATCCTTTAATGGTAACTCTTGATGAAAAACTGAATCTTATATTTACCCAGTGTAACTCAGATTCAGAAATTAAGGAGTGGACTGAATTCATAACATTTATGTATATGAGAGTAAGGAGTTCTCTACAATATTGTGACTAAAAATTGTAAAACTGAAGTTATGAACCTTACATTTAGTATTTCGATTAGATCTTATTTAACTTGCCTGTACAATTGTTCAGTTTAGCCTGTTTAAGTAAAAAACCTGTTCTTCAATTTCAAGGAATATGGAATGCACATTCTTTTAATTTCAAGGATGTTTTCAGCATGCTCTATGAAGAGAAGAGGCAATCTTGAGAATATTTTGTACAAATTCAATTCAGAATACAGGTTAGCAATTGTAAAAATACTGCAAATTACTTGATGGCTTAAACTTTGTAATAGCAACTTCCATAGTGCTGCCTTTGCCTTTATTAAGTTGCTTGACTTTAAAAGACTATTCAGATATAGAAGCTATTAAAATTATTTTGAAAATTAAGAAATAGATACTCTGAAAATCTCAGGTTTTTTCAAGTTCATACTACTAGTGATGAGAAGAGTTGGGATTTGAATCTCAGAAGGTTGTTTCATAAACCTGCTAGGGAGGACATGATCACCGAAACTAAGTTATCGTTTACAAGAGGTAACTTCCACCATAGTGTCATTACATTTTGTCAAACCTTGCATCATATGAATAGGAAAAGAAGGAATAGGAATTACTTTTTGTTCTACATAGATATTAGCAAAATAATTTGCTTAGGCTTCTTTCTTTAGATGTGTTTAAATAATTTGTAGAAAGCAACCTTATCAAGGTGGTTGTTTTAGTCAGCTTTTTTGTTGCTGTGACCAAAAGACCTGACAAGAATAATTAGAGGAGGAAAAGTTTACTTGGGGACTTCCAGTTTCAGATGTCTCAGTCCATAGATGGCTAACTCCATTGTTCTATGTGTGAGGTGTGGCAGAATGTCATGGTGGAAGAGTGCGATAGAGAAAAATGGCGCAGGACATGGTCACCAAGAAGGGGAGAGAGAGAGAGAGAGAGAGAGAGAGAGAGAGAGAGAGAGAGAGAGAGAGAGATAAGGGAAGAGAGAGAGAGAGAAAGCAAGAGAGAAAGAATTCCATTCTTCAGGGACAAACTGTCTATCCTAAGGGCAAGCCCCCTAATGACCACCTCTCCCAGTCACAGTTACCACCCACAATTACCCCAGTTAATCCCTATCAGGGGATAAATGCACTATGACATAATTCAATCATTTCACTTCTAAACTTTCTTGCATTGTCTTACACATCTTTTGGGGGATACCTGATATCTAAATCATAATGGGTATCATAACTATAATTGTCATCCTCAAGCAAACTGGAAAATTATGCAGTAAGTATGCCTCAAAGTAGATTCACATAAAATACTGGCCAAGGAGTTTTGCCAGGATTCTCATTCATCTTAAATACTAGGAGTCATTACTGTGACAATCGCTAATGGCTATGTCTCAATATTTGCCCTGGTTGTCTCCACTGAGGCTTTTAAGCATTTTACAGAGCAAAATGAGGAAGCAGAATTTTTAGTGCAAAAGGCGGGAGTATCATTGCCATCTTAATTAGCCTTGTAGTTGTTCCTAGAGTTACATGACAACGGCAGGATTGGTGGAAATGTACTCTGGCACAGGCAGCCCCCTTCTCCTTCTCCCTTTCTCCTCTTCCTCTTCCTCTCTTTTGCCTTTTCTTGCCTTTTCTTACTGTGAACATTATTATAATCATCTCACTTTAATATACCTCCTGTGAATACGAGAATGAATCACAAAAGAAGAATCACAAAGAATCTTTCTGGACCTCTACTTGCTACAGAGGAACCACTTGGTTTCCTTTCCTCATCCTGGGACATTATGCTGCTGAAAGGGTGCACCCTCCACCTCACACACTGTAGCAAATACCAGCCTTCCTAAAGCAGTGACTTTCATAGCATTTAGAAGCCTTTATATCAATTTGACATTTCTGTGACATCCAAGTATAAGTTCACTTTTCTAGTCATTCATTTTAATTTTATTTTACAAAAATATTAGTCCCTGAGGATAGGAATAAAATGAAGTGTTCCTTCAATGCAGATGGTTTGAGAAGCACTGATCTAGAGCCTCAAAGCCAAGTACTGACTTGTAAAGTTCGTCCTTCACAGCTGTTAACTCCAGGACATCCCATGGGAACACAGGGACCCTCAAGAAAAGATTGCTTTTAATATTTTTCAGTTGGCAGGGAAACTCTGAGGTTTAAATGATTTCTGTATCTAGCTAACAGTAGCTTTCTGTGGGGAAGTGTAATGCAGTGCAACATAAACTTAACTTCTGAAAGCAAATTATAAATTCTTAATGATTTATGGTGGAAGAGCATGAAAAGACAGGTTGCAGATAACAGGAGATAGGGAACATTTACATATAAAAATAGAAGTGATGTGTGTTTTAGAGTCAGTTCTTGAAATTTGAAAAGATTTAATCATTTATAAATAGTCTCACTAAAAACACTTCTTGGGTAAGCGTGAACAGAGTAGCAGGAGGATGCTACGTGAGGGGTTCTGATAGAATCTAAACTTCCCTAGGTCAGATTTGTATAGAATTTTGTTTAAAGATTGTTAGATATGCAGAGAAAATTTTGTAATAGGTATGATATAACTACCAATCAACACTAGTGTGAATCTTAGAAAATAAAAATACATATTTTGAAATTTATTTTAGGAATGAAATTTTCAAAGCATTGAACACTTTGTCATGTGGAATTATGATGTATTGCTTTATTGTGGTTTCAACAGAATCCAGGGTAAATTAAAAACCAAAATGGTATCTATATATCTATATTTATGTAAAAATAAATCCAAACACATGTACACCCATGGGAGACACTGTCTGCAACATCTGACATCTGACAGCTGGTTGGAGTATAATACAAAGACTAAATAGTGTACACTCAAAAGACAGCTGCTGTTACATGTTCCCAAAAACTTTATTTCAATGCTTTTTGTTCCTTTTTCCATGTTAGAGATGATAAGTTTTTCTTAGAAATCCTTTTCATAAAGAAAAGAATTAAAATCGATAGGTGTTAATTTCTCACAGGAAATTCTTTTTAAACTACAGGGTCACCTCAGAGGATTAGGTCAACCAAATATAAAAGCATATAAACTCCTGGAATGAAAGTAGAAAAAGCCCTATCAACTAGAACTGTTTGTTAGATTCCCTGAGTCTACCATAGTGATGGAACAGATCCTCAGAACTGAAACTAAGTGTAAATTCTTAAAAGCAAACTCCTGCACTTAACAAAGAACAATTTAAAAAGAACATTCAGTTCTCTAATTCTTGACAAGTGTGATTCATTTTCAGTTGCTTTAGATGGATGTCTTATGGGTTACAAATGATTTTACTCCTGAGAGAATTTTCAAAAAACATGTGGACTCTATTATGCTATGATCCTCCTCATTCCATTAAAATAAAAGAAGAAAATAACAACTAAAACAGGGGTGCAGGAAAAAGAAAGATTAATTCTGAACCATTTTTGTTAAAGATGATCAAAAAGAGCTGGTCAGCTCTCAACGGTAGGAAACTTCTGTTGTTCAGTGTTTTTTCTTGAGCGAGGCATCTTTGCAAGCATAGCATTAATATTCAAGTACAAGCACATTAGTAAGCAATCCCCAGTCTCAACTTGCAAATCTCAGTCTGAGTTAGATTTCCAGAGGACACAGTACAATTTATAAGACCTGTTCAGTGCTGGGTCACTAAATCTTTTAAAACGAATATGGATATATTTATATAAAAAGATCAATTTTCAAAGAAAATTTTAAAATCATGCTATTTGAATATGAGTTTAACTTCAAGCATCATTATGTTATTTAAGAAGCTCAAATTTATTCATATTAATAAGTAAATCTCATGCCAGAAATGGATTTTCTGATCTTGTTTTGAACCTTATTTTTGTTAAGCTTCACACCTTCATAATCCCTTCTTTTCAATTCTACTTGTTTTAACAGGAATTTAGGAGCTTATGACATCAAAACAAATAGCCCACAGACTTGAATAAAACTTGAATAAAAATTGGAGTCTGCTTTAGGGCAGACAATTCCACAACATAGGGAGATGATCCAATAGAATTTTCATAAAGAAGAATAATTTGCCACCAAAATTAGTTTGAGATGCAAAGCCTAACTAAACAAAAATGTTAGCTATTTTTAACAAAAGACTTCGCATCACTCTATACAAGTCCTCATGGTTTCAAGAGCTTCTGAGTCTCTTCCTTTGGTTACACCATTTAAACTTCCTCTTCCCAAACTTCCTGGTACTACTGAGACTCTCTTGGTTTTCCTTTCAGATTAGAAGCAATAGGAAAGGATACTACAGTTAAGGCGAGGACATGGTTGTAAAACAACAGTGCTCTTGGAGATTAAAAGCAGTTTGGCATGGGTTTGATAGGGATGAAGAATAAAATCTTATCTACCTTTAGGAAAGGTTCAGAACAGGGCCCCTGGGATAAACTAGTCACCTTGGAATCCCACCTCATGGTGGGACAGGTATGCTGTCACTGAGTTTGAGAAGGTTCGGAGGGAAAGAGAAGAGAGCAGAACACCTGTGATGGTAAAGGTAGGATTATGTAGGTTTGGACTCACAGCGTAATTCATCCAATTAATGTGATAGAAGTGGTTAAAACAATTCCCTTCTGAATGCCTTGAAGTTTTCTATGAGATTTAAATAGTAGGTCACTCTAGATGGAAAATGTTAAATTTTTTGTCAGACCTGCTGTGATTTCTTTTAGTACATAGACACAGTTGGGTATCTGCAAATTCCTGTTAAAGATCTATCTTGTTTAATATAGAAAGAAATGGACAAAAGAGGGGTTTAAAATACATCAATTTGATCAATGCCGAACAAAAACCATTACAAAAATTCCTATCTGATCAGATTTCTCTACAAAAAGAGTTATTTACATTACCTTTTAAAATAAAAGAGCCATCATAATGCCCAGCCAAATACGTTAGTCTATTTTTTTTTAACCTCTTTTCACTGCTGTTGTCAAAAGTGACTGTAATCTCATGCAGATGAGATATTGATCTGTTGCTGATGTTCACTGAGCAGCCAAAGGGGAATCACATTACCAGCTACAAACTCCATCAATCATAGTCTCCTTAATAACCACACTTAAACGATCTTTCTTGGCATTAACTTATATTGCACTCAGGGCTGGCATCCAGACTTCCAAAGAAAAAAGGTTCATGTTGAAGGGTAGGTTTGAAGCCACAATAGATAATTTAAATAAAAGTTATCAGGCTTTCTCTAGAACAATAGGGTTTATTAAATTAGTTAATTTAATCCAATAAAGTTTTCAGATCTACAGAAATAAAGCCAAAGATGCTTCAGTTTATAACTAAAGAATTATGTCCTTTGTCCTGAACCTAAATACTTACAAGTAAAGCTTAAATATGTGTGTGGGACCGGAGGGCAGATAGGTGGGTTGCAACCTGCTTATTAAATGTGCTTTTGATTTTTGTCTTTGTAGTTGAGAAGTTAGCACAAAGTAAAAACAGGAAAAAGAAGGGAGAAAGAAGGCAGGATGTACTAACACAAGAGTGATAGCTTTAAAAATATTTAAAATTTAAGATTTTTAAGTTATCATTATTACTGCTGGGGAACTATGAACTGTTGCTTCTGTCATGTTATCAGCTCACCTGTTGCTTCACAGTTGACTAACATGACAAAAGAGGAAGTCAAAGGGAAGATGTAGCAAGTCTAAAAAGGCAACTCATTTTGGTTATAATTTTTCCTCTGGCTTTCTTGTATTTTGAGAATACAACCAATTTGGAACTAGGGTCAAGAGATATGACTATTCTTCCTGTCTGGTCTCACCTATACTCTCATCCTAATTACTTGTAGCATTTGTTCTCTCCCAGAATACTCAACTGAGTCCACATCTCCATCCTAAAGCTACTATGCATAAGAAAATTTTTTGCATAGCTCAGCAGGTCTCAGTAGAGATGAGGCCCACTCTAGAATGTTAGAAACTCAAGACTGGGTAGTGGTGATTTATAGAAAACTTTATGAGGAGTTTGGGTCAAGGATATGAATATATTGCATTTTAGATGTGTGATTTGATTTTCATCCAGAGGCTGCTGATTAATTTAGCAACTAAAGGGAAGAAAATGGTCTATTTTTCTCCATGTAAAATCTGGTAAAAATAATTGTAATTCAGTAAAAACTGAAAGAAAAATATGAATATGAGTAAAAAACTGGTTGAATCACTAATTTTATCCACGACTCCACATAACATATGTATATGTGTCGGGGGACAATGGTATATGAATTTAGCCAAGTTCGATGATTAACAATGCAGAATTTTATTTCTCAAACCACTCCCCCTTATAAAATACACATAAATTATATATTTTTAAAGCAAGCATACTAGAATATCAAATATGTTAAAATAGGATGTTCCAAATTGTGCTTCACAGAATATCAATCCATGAAAACATCCAATGATTAAGTTTCTGTGTTCAAATCAATGTAGGGAATGCTACATTCCACATCTGCAAACACATCAGAAACCAAGAAATACTTAATACAGTCTTTATAACATTATTTTTATCTTAAATTCTATATCATAAGAAATAATTTCTCTGGGATAAACACTGACATGTTTTTCTAACTTACTGATGTTTATTCATTGCAAAACTTTGGTTAAAAAAGCTTTATTTATGAAGTGAGGAGGGATGGGAAAGGGGAAAAACAAGGGAATGAAGGAGATCACACTATGCACGTGTGAATATATCCACAATGAATACCATTTTATGTGTAACTCTAATGTACCAATTAAAAATACACTTTAAAAAAAGATTTCCCAAAAGTGTTTATTTAGGAGAAAAAAAAAGAACACATTTTCATGTATGTAACATTAGTATACTGGAAGAACATGTATTGATGAAATTTTATAAGTGATGTATACCAAATATCATTTATATGATAAAACAGCATATTTCTAAGTTATTACTCATTACATTATTAATATATGAATAAAAGACTAATTTTAATTGCTCAAAAATATTTCATAAATTTAATTGTGGAGAGCTCTAAAGACATGTTTGCCTTCTTGGATTTGTTGGGTACATAATTCAATATAGAAATTAAGGAGGAGAAAAATAAGAAAGCATTTGTAAATATGTCCAGGTTTTCTTTCTGCAGCTACTTCATCATTGCTATACAGTGATTGAGCATATATGGCCACACACATTCCTCCATGCAGATGCTAATGTGTAACTTAAGGGTCTTCTCTTCTATTTGACTCGTCTGTCATCACATATAATACGAACACATATGCACATACACATACATGCAGGTGTGACTGTGTGAGTGTGCATGTCTTAGTACATGTTTATTCACCTTCTTTATGTAACATTGCAGGCAAATGCCAGTGCTTTTGTTACTGGATTTCATTTGCTCACATTTTTGCACGTTAAAAGTCCCTCCCACCTTCTCTATTCTGTTTGCATTCCACTGATCCTTCAAAGATTGTATCAATTCCATTCTATTCCATGAAGCTTTCCTCAAGAATTGTAACTTCCAACCGATTTTACTAGTCACAGTAATTTGATTTCCTTTTGAAAGTGTTATTTAGTATTTTTATTAAGACAAAATTAATTTTATTTGCATTTGCTTATGTGCAGATCAGTGTATTATTCAGTTTTCAATGGTGTCAACACAAGATGAAATATTTTTAGATACATAATGAGTAATTTCCTTAATGTACTTAATACTTACTTGTTATATGATATGTATTTGACCTTTTAAGACTTCTAAGTTAGCACTATATGTTTAGTGAATACAAATTAAATTGGGATATACAGAATATAACAAACTTCATGAGTTTATATTTGGTGTAGCCTGGTGCTTAGGAGCATGAATTCCAAAATAAGACTTTTTAATTTATCAAGTATGTCCCTGACTTACAGGCTGCATGATCTTAGGTTAGTTACTTATCATCTCTGCTCTTTAGTTTTCTCATCTAGAAAACCAGATGATAATTGGGTAGAGAAGAATATATGCACTAATATAGGTAAAACACAAAGTAGTTTTCATGGATTAGGTACTGAACAGATGTTAACCCTTGTTATGGCTAGCTTTCCTGTGAGATAGATTCTTCAGAAGTCAGACTGTGAGGCTGTCTCAGCCATGGCCTCAGCTAATTGCACAGGGAATTCTAGGCTAGAATGGCTTTTCAAAATTGTCTTGTCTTGCAACTGGAGGACTGTGCCATTTTACCCTCACACTGATCAGTTATTACATTCAGGCAGCCCTGAGAAGGGAACATGACTTCTCAGTTGGCAACTCTCTTTCACTGAGGACAGAGTGTTGCAGGGTGAAGATTCAGCAAAATTCACAGGAGCTGGGGAAGTAGGCCTGGAGAGGAATCTGGTGGAGCAGGTGGCAGGAAGGGCATTGCAGCATTCACCTCAGCAATTATTATCTTTGCTGCTATCCAAATAAAAATAAATCATGTTGTGATCAGTTTTCTTTTACTAAACCTAAATTCTATAAAAGATTTTGGAGGCAACTGTAAACACAAACAATAAGAAAAAAGAGGAGTTTGAATTCTCCTTGCCTGTTTTCGTACCTCTTCTGCTCAGTAGTGTTTTGCTGTTTTCTCTTTCTGCAAATCTTATGGTACATAACATATCAGATATGTTTTATTCTGGACTATGGTTTTAGTGTATTTACTCAGCAGGGACCAATTGTTTTTAAGTTCCATTTAGAATCACTTTCTTTCCTTTAATCATAAAAAAAAAATTATAGTTTGGGGAGCTATTTCTGAGGAATTCATGATTTTCATATTATTATATGAATTATATTCATATTCATATGAAGAGATGGCCATTATTTATATGAAACCAAAGTCAACATTGTCAATACAAACCAACTGATTTTGGGAGGAGTCCAAACATATTCAGTAAACTTATTAACAATACATTATCAACTCATTTTTAATAATTAGATCATTAAAATGTTCTATTTTAATATAGTATATGATTACAGAATTATCTTTTTAAATTTTGAAAATAAAACATTTTAAGGGGTAAGAAATTAAAAGTTGAATTAGAGTATTTTTGGCTATATTCAAGTTAGTATGGCATAGCTCATAATTCTTAGTATTACAATTGACAACCACTTTTCAAATCAGGAACTGTATTATATGAATAATGTGTCCATGGTATTGAAAAATGTATCTTTTCCTTGTTTCTCAGTTTTAATTTTTTCTGAACCTAGTTTTTCTATATTTTTAATTTTTTAAAATGTTTGGTACCAAGGATTGAACCCAGAGGTGCTTTAATGACTGAGCCACATTCTCAGCCCTATTTTGTATTTTATTTAGAGACAGGGTCTCACTGAGTTGCTTAGTTCCTTGCTTTTGCTGAGGTTGCTTTTGAACTCGCAATCCTCTTGTCTCAGCTCTCAAGCTGCTTGGATTACAGGTGTGCACCACAATGCCTGGATTCCAGTTCTTCTTTAAACAGTATTATTTATATGTGCACAGACATATGTATATGCACACATGCATATAAACATTTGCATACAAAACTAGAACACTCAATATCTCTTCATTTTTACAATTGAGTCAATGAGTAGATTCATTTAATTCTCTTCCTTTTATACATACAGAAACAATTTAATATACATGACAAAGTGAAGACTGAAGCCATTTTATAAATAATTCGGTTCTTTCCTCAAATCACCTCACTCCAAAAAAGTTCACTGAAAAGTTAGGTCTACATAATTAAGATTCCCTCATGGAGAAGATTTTGCTTAAATATATGTAGGAAATGGTTTTTAAAGAAACAAAGCCGTTAGATAAAATCACAACCATCTCTTCCCAGCTTTTAACCTTGAGGCAGTTAATTCTATTTGGCATTTCTTTATTTGTCTGTAAAATAAAAACACTATCCAGCTTACCAATTTCAGAGGGTTAATAAGAGACTTGAATAAAATGATGTCTGTGAGGAACTTGGCTCATTTTTGCTATGGAAATTTCAGAGTAAATTGTAAAGTGGTTTCCATTTTTTTAATGGTGACACTGACACAAATGTGTGTACTTTCTGTTAAAAATGATATTGACACTACTTTGTGTGTGTGCATGTGTGTGTGTGTGTTTAAATATGTTTCATTCTTAGAGACAAAGAGTAAAATTTAAAGGTAACAATGGAAGGAAGGTGGAAGTTTTGTGTGATAAGAATTGAACTTATTTTATATTTATCCTTGTAATTTAAATAAATTAAACAAGGCTGAAATACTGAAGTGTGTGTAGACAAATGAAATCCATTGCATTACAAATGTATATAAATGTCTGATACACAGTCATAGACATTAGCTTTAGATGTATAATTATATAAGTAAATTAGGACATTTATTGTCACATTAAAATAGATAAATGGCATGAAATTGCATTGCTTGAATACAAAAACATTTTGTTGAAGAAGAGCATTCTGTGGAATAATAGACAATTTAATCTAGCTTTCTACCTAGGTGGACCCTGTGTTTTATCGCTCATGAAACTATCAAATCATAAAACCTCTTATTGTATAACTCTAAACCATTTTGAACCCTATAAAATTGAATAACCCACTCTACGTTTTTAAAAAAAATTTTCATACCTATTCAACACTCTCTTTCTTATTTCAGTGTATTGATTTGGCATAATGAAGTTGCCTAGTCATCATTATTTACATTTTATACTTTAAACATCTTCATGTTGTATGACAGAAATAGTCAGGTATTGTTTGAATTCACTTTTCCCCTTTCCTTTGCTGGTGAACATTTTAAATAACATTTTCCACAGTGGTTCTGCAGCAGGAAACTTAATAGAGATGCTGTTTCCATAACAACAAATAGGATTTGAGCAAAAACACAATGCTCAGTGGTTACTGTTCCTCACAGCAGGTAAAAGCAGTTATTCAAAATTACAAGCAGCATGACATTGAAAAAAATAAATTAGAGCAAGGAGTGCTAAGAGTTCTGTTCTATATTTAGTAAATGTTTAACTCATAAATGCTTGAGGGGGCAGCTGAAGGATCCTACTGTATGCAGTATTTCCCTTCAATTGTGACCTAACAGTGAAAATGGGGCTTGGACATTCTATTTTCAGATATTGAGTCTTGTGAGGCAGGGGGGTGCTAATGATGACAAGGTACAATATTCGTTAAATTGGTTTGCTGATTGTATTAGATAATCATGTATGTGTAATTCCTAGTTTCTGAAGATAAAATACCAATTCCAGAATTACTCTTTATTTGCTTTTCTTAGTTTAACTTATTTAAAAATAAACATGTATCTATTAAATTGAAGTATTTCTTGAAGAAGTTTCAGGGTGGTGGAGATTAAGGCAAGAAATTGCATGTGAACTACAAGTCTACAGGGTTTTCTTGGATTGCTTCAGGGAACCTTCTCCTGTTCCTGATGCCATGTCTTGGTTCTTGTGTTTTTTCTTTTTTTGAAATGTGTATCCTTTGAGTATTTGTAGATTAATTTGCCTTGATAGAAAATAATATTTGTTTTAATATAGAAGGAGTATTAGATCTAAATACAGTTATGAAGTTACAGTATATTGAAACTGGAATAGAATAGTCTGCAATATAAAATTCACAGGAAAGATTTCACAGAATGTATAGCAAACCACAGTACCATTTCCCTTAAGAAATCCCTTTGTTTGTGCTTTCTGAGGAGTGGGGATTCAGCCCAGTAAAATTAGTGATACTAATTTCAAGAAATCAGATTCATTGCTCTTCAACATGTGCCTTTCCATTAATGGGAAGCTATAATTGGTAGTTCTTTCTCACTCTACATAAGGTTGCTAATAAAGATATGAAATCTTCCTCCTTATTTTATCTACTCATTAGGAATAGGCAGAGATTTTTAAGTCTGTACTCTATCCCTGTTCTGCTTCATGATGAGAGCTTAACAATTCTAATATGTAATTTACAACATGATCCATGCATTTAATCTGATGTTATCTCACTCTTCACAATTTCCATGATATTTATTTCCATGATAATGGTGCACAGGATTTTGTGAATTTGTTTGTAGTAATAGCTACAATTTCCTGAGCAATTACATATCAGGCACTGTGCAGCATTTTTATGTACATTATGTCACTTGCACTTATTGACCATTCTAATGTTAAACACCACAAGTGGGGCCCAAGTGGTTATGCAATGCATCCAAGGCCACCCAGTTGGGAGTTATCGTGTCTGGAGTTTAATCCACATATGTCTGAGTTACCTTAGTTCTCTTTCCACTCATTGCTGACTGTTCCCTGTTTGTAATGAAGGATAGAATTTGCTCTCTCCCTCTTCTAAACTAAAATAATTTCTCTTGAATAATGGATTAGGAACTTTTCATTATTGTATCCCTGGAACTCCCAGTACACCTTGCTTAAATAAAGTACCCAATGACTGACTAGATTTTTAATACAATGGGTAGAAAATGATAAGCAATGATATCAGAACCCAAGATGAATGGAGGAATGGTTCAGCTGTAATACAACTGTGGTTTGTTGTTTTACTATGGTTTCTATGATTTCTGTCTCCCAGTTTCTGTACCTCTGCACAACCCTTTAACCTTGAATGCAGTAAAACACTTCTAATCAATAGAATATGGCAATGTAAATGAAATTTGCAGATATAATTCAGTTCTCTAATTTGTTGACTTTGAGCTAATAAAAAGAGAATGAGCTAATCCAAAAGATTACCATAGGTCAGTTTAGTTCAAACAGGTGAGTCCTCTAATAGAAGGAAGACCCAGAATTTCTCCAAAGAAAGAAAATCAAAGCAACATTTATACTGTGCCACTAGCCTTGAAGTAAACAGCTATGGCATGCATTCCTAATAGAAACAACCACATGGTAGAATACAGAAGGCAGCCTCTATCTGCAGAGGGTCTCAGTTCTGTACCTATAAGGAACTGAATTTTGCTAAAATTCAGGCAAACTTTGACAATTATTTTATGCACCAGAAAAGAATACACCTCATATAACATTGAGCAAAGGACCCAGATAAGTCAAACCCAGAGCACTGACCCATGGAACTTTTGCTATCATAGGTAGAAGTACATTAACCATCTCATTAAACTCTCATGTATTTTACAGTTGCTCAATGTAAGGTATAAACATAATTAAATTGATTAGTAACTATAAAGCACTTTTACAAAAAAACAAACCATTGTGTAATGTAGGGGGTTGATATCTTAAGATACTATCAAACCCTACTATCATTTATACACAGGACTTACAACAAAAGCAAATATATTTGATCCATCCTCCTGTTTTTCTATTTGCTATTGTGCACTTACCAAAAATATATTCATTAAATAAATGATATATGCTTTTAAAATGTGCTGGGTTTGTAGGCAGTCAAAATGTGTTTTAAAAAGAGCTAACAAGTAACATTTCTATTGCATTAAATTAAATTGAATTGTATAAAATATAGGGGTATAATTATCCAAATAATAGTACCCAGTCTGAAAATTCATTTATAATCAAGGAGATGCAGACTAAGTGAATCATCAGAGTTATCTAAGTATTCATTCTGATCTAGTACACTTTGGGAAAAGTGAGAACTTTATTTTCATATCTCTAATCAGAATACATTTCTTATGAAATATGTAGCTGTATGACTTGGAGAAATCATGTTATCAACAACAATCTTTGATAAACTAGAATTATGTGGCAGTCAGCTTATTGAAATTTAAAAATAAGGTTTAAATAAATTTTAGGTATAAATTAGAGGGAGAAATTCTATCACTACTCTTTTGAATACCTGTGCTAAAATGAGTTTTGTTAAATAATGTACTTGTAGTATCTATTTTTATTCCATTTTAAATGTGGACAAGGTATTCATACTAATTCTTTCATAGATAGATTATTTGAGAAAATTGTGAGAAAGAGAACATTGCCAGAGCGCAAACAGGATCACAGAATTAAAATAAATAGAAATTCTTGAAGTCTAATTATAATAAACTTTTTGATTGATCAATTCTACTATTTTCTCAATGTGGCAAGACATACACTTTTCCCAAAAGCAAAGAACAATGCAGCATCCAGTGGCTATTATCACTGATGCCTTCTCTGTGCCTCGTTTATGAAGCAAACTGCTGTATATTCAAGCAATATAACAGTGTGCAAACCCCTGAAAACAAGCTCAGTATGGAGGTTTCATAATTGCACCAGAGCAGATAATTAGGCAATTAGAGCTATTAAAAGTTGACAAAGCACCAAGCCTGGATGAATTATATTCCTGATTTCTAAAAAGAGAAACAAGGGAAAGTAAGAAGATCTCTAGTCAATCTGTTCCTTAGCCTTCTGAGAAAGAAAGTTGTGCCCAGAGGGCAAAAAGTGGGAGGTATGACTTCTCTACTGCTATCCCCGGGATTCAAGAAGGGATCAGGAGATTTGCTGGAGATTATATTGAACACATTAATAAGGTGAAATTAACTTTGCAAGATATGTAATTGGGTAAAAACATGAGATGAAAATAAAACAATGGAACTAATGATTTAATTTCTGAAAAGCAGCTGATGCCTTGGCATACATCAAACATGCATCTAAAGCAAACTAAGGAGCATAGCAAGGAAAACAGGTTAGTAAGAAGGTTTTGCTTTAAATGTGGGGAAATATAACAGATTGAATTGAATTTTATAAGTCAATAATACAAAAAGAAGAGGGGCAACCTTTGTAGACTCTGGCTCCCTGATCTACATGTTAAATTTATGATGATCATATATGACTTAAAATTATTGCTGTTTCCTGAATTGACAAATGTAATTGCTGAGAGTGATGAAAGAGAACACTGGGCTGCTGCTTTGGACTCAGTTGGAAAGTACTTAGGAGTTAACAGATGGTGCATACATTCCGAGGTGGAGAAGGGTAAGAAGGTAATGAGATTGGGGACCAAAAACAATTACAGTGTCTTAAGCCTCAAATGCAGCATAATTGTGGCTGTAGAGTAGGCAAAACAATTGAGTTTAATATATTCATAATGTTTGTCAGAAATTCAAGAAACAAGTCTGGAGGGGTAGAGGCTGAAAGCGTTAAGTCAAATGGCTGCAGAGCACTATTCTCATTTGGACCCTAGAAAATACAGGTAATAAATATGTATTGATGTAAAATGAATGGAAGAATGCCACTGGAATCTTTGTAGACACAACACCAACAAACATCAGCATGTATTGAACAAAAGGAAGTAGAAATCACCAACTTTTCATTTCTATTTTTACATGGTTACAGAAGATAATAAAATCGACATAACAACAGTAAAGGTTTGGTGATGGGATGAGAAATAAATGTGTCTTAGATCCAGGTATGGGCACTTTTGATGGGCTATGTGAAAGAAGTATTAGTAAGACATATTGATTGATAAGAATTTGATTTGATACTAAAGGACTGTTTAAAGGGTGTAGTAATCTCTAAAACAAAATTTGAGCTAATATTGAGAGTCAGGAAATTGAAAGTAGAGGAAGGTGAAATAATCCAATCTTTACTTATTACATTTCATTTGTTGGTAAGTCATTTATATTAAGAAAATCATTCATTTCTGAGCTCTTCAAGAATGGAACACATCTAACTCCCCTTTACATCACCACAAATGCTTACAAAAGGCCTGATGTATATCAGGCATTCAACACATGTAAAACAAAAATAGTTCACATAGAATAAAACAATTATTACAATTCAATAAATATCATGAATACATATAAGTTATATGCTATGGAAGGAATTAAAAGAAACAAGTGAAAAATCTTTGGTCTGTCTTTGCCAAAGTAAAATCACATCAACAACTTAATATATAGACTTTCTGGTTGTCTTTTCTCTATAGGATCACATGTGCAGTCTTCTTTATGATTGATCTTTTTTAATTGCATTAAGTTACAACATCTTTTCATGCCATCACATAAGAATCATCATCTTAGTTTTATTAACAGATTTGTAATCTCTATTGTTGGATATTTAAGGTTTTAAAATCCAAATTTAGCTATAATAAATAGTAATAAAATGAATATTACATAAAGCCTTATCTGAGATTTATATCTTTTTTTCACTTGTCACATTTAAGAAATTCCTTAAGATAAAATCTTAAAAGTGAGTTTTAATCTGTCATCCTTTTCTGACCTACATTTTTTCTCAACCTACCAGTTGGAGTAATTCTACCGAAAAGGTCAGACCATATCTATCTTTTTCCAAAATTCTCTGTTGCTTCTCAATATCACCCAGAGCAAAGCTAACACACTTACAGTGTCATAGAATGTACAACATAATCTTGGATGAAGTGTATACTCTCTTGAGAGTTGTTACCTGTAACACTTTCCCTGTAATATTTCATTTCCTTCAAAACTTTTCTCAAATGTTACCTCATTTAAGTGGCTTTACTTGACTAACCATGCCTTTCTTACCTTGTTCTATTTATTTTCAGGTGTTAGATCCTAGTACATTGTATATACACATACATACATACACACACACATGTATATACATACACACACATAAACACTTGAGATTTTGACATATGTAATCTGTACATATATGTATATTATATATGTATACCATATATACGTATGTGTATATATATATATATATATATATATATATATATATATATTCCTCCTTCACAAGAGTATAAACTTAGATATGATGTATGTGTGTTTTGTTTTACTGGATATCATGTAAGAAATTTGTACCAAGAGTAAATGCCTAAATTGAAGAGATTTAATTTAAAAAAAAATAGATAATATGGTCATTCATTCATTTAACAAACATTTTTAAAGTGCTTTTCTTGTGCTAAGTTATATGCACCAAGTTTTGTGCTTGGTATGAGATACACCAAAATAAACATGATTGGCATAGTCCTTGCCAGGACTTTCACTTTAACTTTCATGGGTAAGCGTTCAGTTCTGGTTTTAGAAAGATCACTGGTGACAGGAAGATGATGGACTAGATGCAGGGTCACCAGCCCAGAGCCTTTTGTTAATGGAAGTCTGGGTTAGGGTAATAACAAGGATAGAGACAAAAGGATTATCAGAAGGACATTTCTTCTACCTAATACTAGTTTCTAACCAAAGATTCTTATTGTGAGTGAACTAGCTCATTATCTTGAACATTCTGCAAATGAAGGGTAAAGTGAACAAATATTGATTCAGGTCTTTGGCAATTTAATTAAAGGCTAGTTAGTAAAATTGTCAGTAGCTCGAAGATTCCCTAAAATCCTGTTTGTTAGTAGATTAAAGCAACAGACCTGAGCTCTGCTGAATTTCTACATTATTTCCTGTGTGGGTCTTCTCTGGGCTGCTCTGGGCAATGATGGAGATGCTTCTGCTGACAAGACACCATGCTTACAGCCTGCGTTGATTCAAATGTAAAACACACAAGTTTGGTTTATCTATCTCACATCCAGCCTTTCATGCCTGACTGGCTATCCTAAATCTCTCCATCTGCATTTTCCCCTGTTCTAGATGTCACTGTCCTATGAACCTTAAATCAATCACACAACAATTCTCTATATTCCCATTCTTCTGGTTTCAGTAATTAAGTTTCTGGTCTAAATCTGATGCTGTTGTCATGTACTTAGTTCTCCTGATGATGGAGTACATGAATAGGGGTTAAAAGTGCATTTCTGAGTTAGATTTATTTAATCGCTATATAAGATATTCAATGTGAGAAACCCTGTGTCCCGCTTCCCTCTCTTCATACTGGACCACTATGATGCTTGCATCAATGGTGGGTAAGAGGATCTGTGCCAATATTTAAATTAACATTTGGATGAGACATTTTAAGACCAAGACCGGTGAACTAGAAAGATCTGGTTTTACTAGTTGGTTGTCATACAAAACATATTCTTCAATATTAATTGTATCAATAAAGTCAAAGTCAAAATGATTTTGAAAAGTTCTAGCTGCTTAATTCCTGTTTTTACAAATGGCAAAAAAAAAATCATATGACAAAATAACAAACAAAAACAAAAACAAAATTTGAGGCTGATGGCCTCAAACTTGAATACTGCCAAAACAATACACAGAGTTCCCTAGACTTTCTGAATTCAAAATAGAGTCCCGTACTTGTCAGATAACAAAGGCCATCACTCATTTTGCATAAATCCACATCACAGTAATTCACATTCTTTCTATTGTCTTATAGAGGGCTCCCTACCTCTGTTCTTCACAAGGTCATTGTCATTACTCTCCCTGTTTCACTTTTCTGATCCAATCTCCAAACAACACGGAAACAATGTTATGTACCAAGTCCATGCCACTGGAATTTAAATGTCCACAGGGAGGTAGTGGCAGAGCTTGTAAGGAAGGCAACAAGTGAACCCAGGTTTTATAAATGAATCTTTAAGACACATTTATCAAAGTTCCAAAGGCAATTGAAATTCCAATTATACAGAACTTGTATAATTGTATTTGAGTTGATTCAATGAATAAGAAATGGAACTTCCTCAATAGGAAATATAAGGGAAGAAGGGAGGAGAAAATATTAATAGGGTCTTCAACTGTGCAAACCACTATGTGTTCCACTTTGTTTAAGTAATATAAAGTACACTGAATATGCTGTGGGACTTTGGTCTATTAATTTACTTATTTCTTGCCTCTTTCTAAGTGGAATTTTGAAGTGGCTTATATTAATGTATATTGTAAAACTGAAACAAAACTAACATATGAAGAAAAAAGTGAAGATAAAATAAATTTAAATAGAGTAAAAGTAATAGTTTGGGTAAAGCTGTTACTTAATAATGCATAAATGTGTTCAGAGTACTGTTATAGTTGGGCTGAAAATTTGGCTTTGAGCTACTTAGCAGTCAAGTCAAAGGTTGGAACAGGTTCAGTCACACTATGGTTGTTAGTAAAGAAAGAAGGAAGGAAGGAAGATGAAGGTAGGAAAGAAAAAAACAGAAAAGAAACACCACAGCTTTTCCCAGCATTGAAAACAGAAAGTAATATTCTCAAGGATCCTGCTACGATGATAAAGTATTTTATTTTTTAAATTTTTGGTTCACAGTGGAAGAAAGTGAATGTTGTACAGTAATTTGTGAAAGTAACAAGGAATAAAATTAGGTTTTATTGATTTTAAAAATGATGCAAATTCTACTACGCCATTTATTTGCTCAAATTCATTTAACAGGCAGGAAATAAAGTTAATTTTACTATGCTTACATATAAAATGTATTTCAAAACTAAGTTCCACTCTTCAAGCCACTAACTGAACCAACAGCATCAAGTTACTGCAAATTCTTTGCATCTTTATTGAACATGAGTCCATGGAGATGCATATTCTGCTTCAATCTTGGTATAATCATATGATTAAAGGAGTCTGGTGGTAGAAAGGGATTGATAAAGGAATTGGGGAAAACCTGCTGATGAGGAACAGTTCAAAGAATGAAAACATCAAAAACCCAGCAGATTCTAAATGACTTAATGGAAGCAATGAGAAGTTTCCAAAAACAACAGAATTTTTTTTTTTTAAAGAGACGATTTCTTGTATCTGAAGATTGCACATTGGATAAACTTATTGCTTTATTGCTGAATGGCAAAAAAGTACTTTTTTGCTATTTTGTAACTTAGTTTTAAAATGCCCTTTTGAATATATTTTACATAAGGAAAAAGTTTGTTATGATTACTGTGCAGAATGTTAAATATTCACATTGACAGCTACTGATGTCAAACTAAAGAATGTCTTAATGTTTTAATTGGTGCTAGTTTGCTAGTTTTCCAGGAAAATGGAAAAAGTTGTATCTTTTGAAATGAATAATTTATAAACAACTAAATGTAAAAGAATAGTAATACCAATTCATTCACTGTAGTTAGAGTATGGCTAACATGTTCTCTAACATGTTAGCTAATGGATGATTTTCAAACTTCTAAGATTGCTCATGTTCCTTCTCCTAAACTGTGGTGCTCAAATAGCTCACTAGGCAACACAAGGAAGCTAAGAAGAGTGGAGAGTATGACCTGTCAGGAGTTATATCCTACCTTTGCTTCAAGTTTTCTCTCTGACCTTAAACATAACCTCAATACTCTTTTAGTTAAAATTATTATTCCTTTAGGAAGGAATAAAAATTTCAGGAAGGAAAAATAATTTTAGGAAGAAATAATAATTTTTTTTCCAAAGAATAATGAGGTAGAAGATAAATAATGCTCAGGTAAAATGAGGTAATATAAAATAATGCTCTGTGGTCAAAATGAAATGAGCAAAAATGATGAGAGGAAAGTGGGAGATTCCATCTGCTGCAGCCGAAGAAAACACCTGACTTTCAGGAAAGGCAGAGAAGGAAACCCTCAATTAGAAAAAGCCCTCATCTTTACACAAGTGAGAGCTCCATCCTTTCATTAAACAGACATAAGCAACATATTTCACCTGCTTTCCCAGTAATGGTTCTGGCTTCCTGATTTTCAGGACTTTAATTGTCAGGTTGTGGTTTAGTGATACAAAATTACTGTAATTCCACTTTTCATTATTGAACACCATGAGTTATAAAGTTTCTATTAAATAATTATTAACTGAAGCATTTAAAATAGGCAGGCCAGGAATAGGAGAGGAAATATTCATTTTTAAAAATTTCTGATGGTTTATAAAATGGGGTCTAGATGACCTTTATTTCTGGTAATACCAAATATAAATAATTTATATATTATTGACATTTTACAGATTTTGATTTAGCTGTTTTTATTTTCTTGGTATATAAGCATTGCCCCAAAAGACAGTTTACATAACCAACAATTGATGCATAATACAACAGAAGTTTCATGATCTAAGAGTAATTTATGTGTTTATAGTAAAAGTATTAATAATATTAAAATTTTCAATTTTTCTTCAAATATTCGAAATAATTGATGAATAACATATTTAATGTTCTTGTCTGGTCCCCTTGGAAAACAGTTTTTTCACACATTCTATTTCAGTTCCCTCTATTTCTCATTCCTTAAGGATTTGGTTTCAGCTTTTGGCATTGTAAAATAACTACTTTATTTAGTCACACATTCCCTAATCATTAATTAAAAAGTCATTTTTTTCATCAAGCATGTTTATTTATATGTTCCATTATGAATAAATGCTGTCAAGTATTTATAATATGTCATGGACTTCCTCAGTGTACACGCAGGAAGCAGGCCTTAGTATTTCCATTTTGTATTTTCATTAACTGAGACACGAAGAGGCTATGTAGGGAACTCAAAGTTGCATGGCTAGAAACTGGCAGAGTTGGAATTCTGTTCAGGAAGTCTAGTTCAAAGCATTGCGTTTTACCAATGTCATGCAAAATTAATAAAGCATTCAACAATGACAGCCAACATGACACTCCCCCAGGCAATTCACTCCTTTGCATCCTTAAGACTAGGAAATTGAGAGTTAGAACAACATCCACTATGCAGTAAATAAATATTACCCCCCTACTGTTCTCTGGTTTTTAACTTATTTGAATAATTTTAACAATTAACTTTGTCAGATCTCCAAATGTTGCACAATGCCTATTGGTGGCTAACGGCACAAAATCCTATAACTCTTTATAAATTGCACTAATCAAGCAGTTACAAAAAGCCCTAAATAGCCACTGATCCACAGGTACTCTTCTTCTTTTTTACATTTAGATAACAGGTAATTTATTTCAACTTTATGTAGAAGAGTAAAAAGTAGGGCAAAAATATTTGGGACAAAAAATCCATTTTCAGAGAAATATAAGGTATTATTTTCATCAACAATATAAGATAGCCATTTTAAGAATGAACCCGTTTGTGTATGGCTGACCTGTAAGTAAAAACAGATGAAGTAGAGGAAACTAGGAAGTGGAAACCAGAAGATCTATTTTTGACACAGTCTTATCATAAAGAATTTGAGATTGTGCTAGTGAATGTGGCTGTCAGAGCTATAGCTTCTTAGTAAGTAAAATAAAATTCTAGAGGACTTATGAGCACTTTTAAAATCCATATGTCTTTGCTTATCAAACATATGATGAACTTCTTAATATGAAGAATATTGCAGAACATTTGCATCTCCAGTAACCAGAATAATTTTCTTTACACATTAGATACTCAATGTTTATTCTTTCTTTTTGATATTAAACAAGAATAGACTTGGCAAATGGAAAAAATAAAAATAACCAGGCAAACTTTCATCAACTCTTCATTTCCTGATTCTGTAATATGCTACTGAAAATAGGAGTTATGTGATTTGCACATGGAAATAAGACATTCATTTCTCATCCTGGTTTTATCACATACTTGACTTGACCTCAGATAAACTTTCTCTCCACTTTTTAAATGACAGAATTATGAGTTAACACATAAGCCAATATTTATACTACCTAACATCTTGTGAAAGACATTGTTCCAATGGTTTAGAAAACTTTCCTTCATTTTTTTTTTTTTTTTGGTAAGATTCTTTAGTGGCTCTCCATTACCTGAAGGAGAAAAACATCAAGATTTTTTTTTAATGGTGTACTCTGCCTTCATAATCTGGTCCTTAAAATTCTTTCCATTGTCATTTAGCAAAATTTACTTCATTTTCCATTTACACTCTCACAGATTGTACCTTTATATCAGCTGTCAGTTCTGCACAGAAAAGAAGTATACACCATTATCAAATAGGATTTAATCCATATTTGTAAGGCAAGGCTGGATGTCAATCATAAAATGTAATCTGTCATGTTAATAAGATCTGTCATGCTGAGAAGATAAAACCCCCTAAATTTCATATGGTCACATCAATGATTCAGAAATATTTGAAACAAAATCCAACAAACACTTACCCTACAACTGTCATCAAACTGGAGAAAAAACTTCTCCATCTTGATAAATAGCATGTAAAATCTCTCCAGGCAATACTCTTAATTGTAAGGCATTGAACATTCTCTCCTTAATAGTAGAAACATGGTAAGGACATCCTTTTACATCATTATCATCAACTCATGCTAGAAAATTTGACCAGTGAAATAATACAAAAGAAGAAAATAAATTTTACACATTATATACAAATGGGAAAGGAGGGAATAAGCTGTCTTGGTCACAGATGAAATAATTATATATGGAAGAAATCACAAAGATATAAAATGATCTTCCTGAGACTATTAAATAATGGTGAGATTGCAGTATACAAAATCCATATGTAGAAGTCAGTCATTCTCTTATTCTATATTTCAATAATAAACTACTTTAAATTTTAAAATACAAATTATAGTAACACTACAAATGAAATGCTTAGCTATAAATCTAACAAAAGATGCATAAGTATGTAGAAAACGGTAAAAAATGATAAAATGAGTAAAAGATAATAAAAATGAAAAGAAACACATTCTGCAATAATGGACAATGAGAGAGGTTTCAAGATGGCGGACTAGAGGGCGGCTGCATTTCACGTTGCTCCAGGATGCAAGATTCAAAAGAGGAGATAGTGAGAGACTTGGGACCAACTCAAAGCCGCCGGGTGAGTCTCTCCCATTGGGGAGGTGTCCCAGATGGGGTGGTAGCCCCGGAATGCAGGGAACTTTGTGAAGTAGAGTTGCTCGGCGAGACGCCCCTCCCCCCACTGGAGCGGTAAACACGGACAACTGGGATCAACGTAGAGGAGGCGGCTCAGCACAGCGCTTGGACTCGGAGCAACTACTGGGGCTCCGGGTGGCTGCCTGAGGAGGAGCTGCGTGGCAAGCTGTTTAGACACAGAACGACCGCTTCTGAACACCGGGGGGCTGCCCGGAGGAAGAGGAGAAGCGCAGCGGGTCGCTTGGTCTAGGAGTGACTGCATCAGAGCTACAGGCGGTTGGCAGGAGGAGGAGATGCGAAGTGAGTTGCTTGGACTCCTAGTGGCTGCGTCGGAAACCGGG
Organism: Sciurus carolinensis; assembly: GCF_902686445.1. Classification (NCBI taxonomy): domain Eukaryota; kingdom Metazoa; phylum Chordata; class Mammalia; order Rodentia; family Sciuridae; genus Sciurus; species Sciurus carolinensis. The sequence goes on along the minus strand of NC_062218.1, from coordinate 88,293,772 downwards.
TGGCTGTCCGGAGGAGGAGGTGTGTGGCAGGTCTCTGGGTCTCAGAGCTATTGTATGGGGCTCCAGGTGGCAGCTCAGAGGAGGGACCGCATAGCCAGGCGATTAGGTGCAGAGCAGGGTCCCAGGAGCTAGGTGACTTCTTGCTGGAAGAGCCGCACAGAGACACGCCTAGGGGTGGAGTGAAGTTTCCAGGACTGCAGGCAGAGTCTCTGGGAGAGGCAGCCTAAGGAGACTCGCCTGCGAAGGGTGAGGCTCCCAGGCCCAGGAGGTAGGTCCGGGCCCCTGGGAATATTGCAAATGAAGACAGCCCAGCCCAGGTGGTAGTTGTAGATTGAGGGGAACCTCTAGGAGGGGAACTGATCAGCAAGATGTCCCCACCGAGTGAGTCTTCCCTGCCGGGTGAGGTTTTCCCACAGGGACGGTAAAACCAGAGACACAGGCACAAACAGGACTTGCCTCAGACCGCAGCCTAGTTCCCTGTTGGATGACCATTGGTCAACAAGTGGAGGCACCTCTGCCCACTAGCAGGGAATATACGCCACCTGAGGGTCACCACCCCTAGAGAGGCAGCTTCTTTGTGGAGCTCCCCATTATCAACTTCCTCCAAGACTTCAGGCTACTGAAGGATAAGAGGGGATATACTAGCAATCTTCAAGGACATTATAAGTCGATAGAGGAAATCTGTAATATCTTAATGACCCACTGATTCCTGAACAATATGAGAAAACAAGGGAAGAAAATGCCCCAAACAAATCTAGATGTTACATCAATAAAATCCAATGACAGCATGGCAGAAGAAATGACAGAAAGGGAGTTCAGAATGTACATAATTAAAATGATTAGGGAAGCAAACGATGAGATGAAAGAGCAAATGCAGGCATTGAATGATAAGATGAAAGAGCAAATGCAGGCATTGAATGGTGAGATGAAAGAGCAAATGCAGGCATTGAATGATAGCACCAATCGACAGTTAAAAGAGCAAATACAGGAAGCAAAAGATCATTTCAATAAAGAGTTAGATATATTGAAAAAAAACCAAACAGAAATCCTTGAAATGAAGGAAACAATAAACCAAATTAAGAACTCCATAGAAAGCATAACCAATAGGATAGAACACCTGGAAGACAGAACTTCAGACATTGAAGACAAAATATTTAACCTCGAAAGCAAAGTTGAACAAACAGAGAAGATGGTAAGAAATCATGAACAGAATCTGCAAGAACTATGGGATATCATGAAAAGGCCAAATTTGAGAATTATTGGGAGTGAGGAAGGCTTAGAGAAACAAACCAAAGGAATGACTAATCTATTCAATGAAATAATATCAGAAAATTTCCCAAATCTGAAGAATGAAATGGAAAATCAAGTCCAAGAGGCTTATAGGACTCCAAATACACAAAATTACAACAGACCCGCACCAAGGCACATTATAATGAAAATACCTAACATACAAAATAAAGACAGAATTTTAAAGGCTGTGAGAGAAAAGAACCAAATTACATTCAGGGGGAAACCAATACGGATATCAGCAGATTTTTCAATCCAGACACTAAAAGCTAGAAGGGCCTGGAACAACATTTTTCAAGCCCTGAAAGAAAATGGATGCCAACAAAGAATCTTATACCCAGCAAAACTTACCTTCAAATTTGACGATGAAATAAAATCATTCCATGATAAACAAAATCTAAAAGAATTTACAAAAAGAAAGCCAGCATTACAGAGCATTCTCAGCAAAATATTTCATGAGGAAGAGATAAAAAACAAAGAAGCATATCAGCAAAGGGAGGAATTACCCTAAAGATACTGTCAAATAAAGGAGGAACCAAGATGTGTCAAAAAATAAATAAATAAATAAATAAATAAATAAAATTTTAAATATGAACCAAATGACCAGGAATACAAATCATATCTCAATAATAACCCTGAATGTTAGTGGCCTGAATTCATCAATCAAAAGACATAGACTGGCAGATTGGATTAAAAAGAAAGATCCAACAATATGTTGCCTGCAAGAGACTCACCTCATAGAAAGAGATACCCATAGACTAAAGGTGAAAGGATGGGGAAAAACATACCATGCACATGGACTCAGCAAAAAAGCTGCAGTATCCATCCTCATTTCAGATAATGTGGACTTCAAGCCAATGTTAGTCAGAAGGGATAAAGAAGGACATTTCATACTGCTTAAGGGAAGCATAAATCAGCAAGATATGACAATCATAAACATCTATGCCCCAAACAGTGGCTCATCCATGTACATCAAACATATCCTTCAATTCCAGAAATAAAATAGACCACAACACAATAATACTAGGTGACTTTACCACACCTCTTTCCCCACTGGACAGATCTTCCAAACAAAAATTGAACAAAGAAACCGTAGATCTCAATAACACAATCAATAACTTAGACTTAACAGACATTTATAGAATATACCATCCAACCAAGAGCGAATACACTTTCTTCTCAGCAGCACATGGATCCTTCTCTAAAATAGACCATATATTATGCCACAAAGCTAATGTCAGCAAATACAAGAAGATAGAGACACTACATTGTATTCTATCAGATCATAATGGATTGAAGTTAGAAATAAATGAAAGAGTGAAAAACAGAAATTACTCCAACACCTGGAGATTAAACAATATGCTATTATATGATGAATGGATAACAGAAAATATTAGGAAGAAAATTAAAAAATTCTTAGAGGTAAATGAGAACAAAGAAACATCATATCAAAATCTCTGGGACACTATGAAAGCAGTACTTAGAGGAAGATTTATTTCATGGACCGCTTTTAATAAAAGAAGTAAAACTCAAAAAATAAACGACTTAACACTACAGCTCAAAGCCCTAGAAAAAGAAGAACAGACCAACACCAAAAGTAGTAGAAGACAGGAAATAGTCAAACTCAGAGCTGAAATCAACGAAATTGAAACAAAAGAAACAATACAAAAAAATGACAAAATAAATAGTTGTTTCTTCGAAAAAATAAACATGATTGATAAACCTTTAGCCACACTAACAAAGAGAAGACGAGAGAAAACCCAAATCACTAAAATTCGGAATGAACAAGGAAATATCACAACAGACACGACTGGAATACAAAACATAATTAGAAGCTATTTTGAAAATCTATACTCCAACAAAATAGAAAATTGTGAAGACATCAACAGGTTTCTAGAGACATATGAATTGCCTAAACTGAATGAGGAGGACATACACAATTTAAATAGACCAATTTCAAGTAATGAAATAGAAGAAGTCATCAATAGCCTACCAACAAAGAAAAGTCCAGGACCAGATGGGTTCTCAGTCGAGTTCTACAAAACCTTTAAAGAAGAGCTCATTCCAATACTTCTCAAAGTATTCCATAAAATAGAAGAGGAGGGAACCCTCCCAAACTCATTCTATGAAGCCAATATTACCCTGATACCTAAACCAGACAGAGACACATCGAGGAAAGAAAATTTCAGACCAATATCCTTAATGAACATCGACGCAAAAATTCTCAACAAAATTTTAGCGAATCACATACAAAAACATATTAAAAAGATAGTGCACCATGATCAAGTGGGTTTCATCCCAGGGATGCAAGGTTGGTTCAACATCAGGAAATCAATAAATGTCATTCACCATATCAATAGACTTAAAGTCAAGAATCACATGATTATTTCAATAGATGCAGAAAAAGCATTTGATAAAATACAGCACCCCTTCATGCTCAAAACACTAGAAAAAATAGGGATAGTGGGAACATTCCTTAACATTGTAAAGGCCATCTACGCTAAGCCCATGGCTAATATCATTCTAAATGGTGAAAAACTGAAAGCATTCCCTCTAAAAACTGGAACAAGGCAGGGATGCCCTCTTTCACCACTTCTATTCAACATCGTCCTTGAAACTCCAGCGAGAGCAATTAGAGAGACCAAAGAAATTAAAGGGATACGAATAGGAAAAGAAGAACTCAAACTATCCCTATTTGCTGATGATATGATTGTATACTTAGAGGAACCAGGAAATTCCACCAGAAAACTTTTAGATCTCATAAGTGAATTTAGTAAAGTAGTGGGATATAAGATCAATGCACATAAATCTAAGGCATTTTTATACATAAGCGATGAATCTTCAGAAAGAGAAATCAGGAAAACTACCCCATTCACAATAGCTTTGAAAAAAATAAAATACTTGGGAATCAATCTCACAAAAGAGGTGAAAGACCTCTACAATGAGAACTACAGAACACTAAAGAAAGAAATTCAAGAAAACCTTAGAAGATGGAAAGATCTCCCATGTTCTTGGATAGGAAGAATTAATATTGTCAAAATGGCCATACTACCAAAAGTGCTATACAGATTCAATGCAATTCCAATTAAAATCCCAATGACATACCTTACAGAAATAGAGCAATCAATTATGAAATTCATCTGGAAGAATAAAAAACCCAGAATAGCTAAAGCAATCCTTGGCAGAAAGAGTGAAGCAGGGGGTATCGCAATACCAGATCTTCAACTCTATTACAAAGCAATAGTAACAAAAACGGCATGGTATTGGTACCAAAATAGAAAGGTGGAACAATGGTACAGAATAGAGGACACGGACACAAACCCAAATAAATACAATTTTCTCATACTAGACAAAGGGGCCAAAAATATGCAATGGAGAAAAGATAGCCTCTTCAACAAATGGTGCTGGGAGAATTGGAAATCCATATGCAACAGAATGAAACTAAACCCATATGTCTCACCATGCACGAAACTAAACTCAAAATGGATTAAGGATCTCGGAATCAGACCAGAGACCTTGCATCTTATAGAAGAAAAAGTAGGTCCAGAGCTTCAACATGTCAGCCTAGGACCAGACTTCCTCAACAGGACTCCCATAGAACAAGAAATAAAAGCAAGAATTAATAACTGGGATAGATTCAAACTAAAAAGCTTTCTCTCAGCAAAGGAAACTATCAGGAATGGGAAGAAAGAGCCTACAGAGTGGGAGAAAATCTTTGCCAATCATACTTCAGATAGAGCGCTAATCTCCAGAATCTATAAAGAACTCAAAAAACTCTACACCAAGAATGCAAATAATCCAATTGACAATGGGCTAAGGAAATGAATAGACACTTCACAGAAGAAGATCTACACACAATCAACAAACATATGGAAAAATGTTCAACATCTCTAGTAATAAGAGAAATGCAAATCAAAACCACCCTAAGATTCCATCTCATCCCAATTAGAATGGCAATTATCAAGAATACAAGCAACAATAGGTGTTGGCGAGGATGTGGTAAAAAAGGAACACTCATACATTGCTGGTGGGGCTGCAAATTAGTGCAGCCACTGTGGAAAGCAGTGTGGAGACTCCTTAGAAAACTTGGAATGGAACCACCATTTGACCCAGCTATCCCACTTCTTGGCCTACACCCAAAGGACTTAAAATCAGCATATTACAGAGATACAGCCACATCAATGTTCATAGCTGCTCAGTTCACAATAGCCAGATTGTGGAACCAACCTAGATGTCCTTCAATTGATGAATAGATAAAGAAACTGTGGTATATATATACAATGGAATATTACTCAGTCACAAAGAATGATAAAATTATGGCATTTGCAGGCAAATGGATGAAACTGGAGAATATCATGCTAAGTGAGATAAGCCAATCTCAAAAAACAAATGGACGAATGATATCGCTAATAAGTGGATGATGACACATAATGGGGGGTGGGAGGGGTTAGTGTTAGGGTTAGAGTTAGGGTTAGGGAGGGGGCAAGAATGGAGGAAGAAATGACTGTATAGAGGGAAAAGTGAGGTGGGAGGGGTGGGGGGGAAGGGGAAAAAATAACAGAATGAATCAAACAACATTACCCTATGTAAATTTATGATTACACAAATGGTATGACTTTATGCCATGTACAAACAGAGAAACAACATGTATCCCATTTGTTTACAATAATAAAAAAAAAATATGGACAATGAGATTTAATATCTTAATCTTCTATAGATGTAAACCAATGCCAAAATGTCAGGAAGAACGTATGGTAGATATTTACAAATCACATTTTTTGTAGAAAGGCAAAAGACCAAGAATAACTGGTCAATGCAACACTAAATAAATAAAACAATTTTAAAGTGTTGAGTACCTAGTGGGAAAGAATAGAATCTAAAAATAGACACACACAATTATATGACATTCTACAAAAGTCAAAACCATACAGTGATAAACGGACCAGCAGTTTCCAGGAATTCGCAGTAGGGGTTCGTATAGATCAGGTACAGGTTTTCAATTTGGTGAAACCACTCTGTATGGTTATGTAATGTACAATGTATGAATTGTCAAAGCCCATAGAAACTTACAATGCAAAGTATAAATTTTAATATATGGTAACTAAAAATAAATCATCTAGACAATTCAGGTATTCTAGCTTGAAATGCAAAATAGAGCCAAATGACCTAACTTTATTACTAATACAGTATAGAATCCCACTAAAGGGCATTAAAAAAAAAAAAGCATTAGTTTTTGGGATTGGCCATTTCACTTAGCATGATAGTTGCCAGATCCAGTCATTTACCAGCAAAAGTCATAAAATCATTGTTTTTTGTGTATGAGTAATATTCCATTGTGAATATATACCACGTTATCTTTACCCATTCATCTGTTGAAGGGCACTTTGATTGTTTCCACAGATTTGTTATTGTGAGTTGAGCTGCTAAGTGAATAAGCCAGTCCCCAACAAATCAAAGGTCAGTGTTCTCTCTGATACACAGATGCTAACACACAACAAGGTGGGGAGGGGAAGAATAGAATTTCAGTGTATAAGACAAAGGAGAATCAAGGAAAGGGAGAGAGATGGGAATAGGAAAGAAAGTAGAATCAGACATAATTTTCCTATGTTCATATATGAACACACCACCAGTGAATCTCCACATCATGTATACCCACAAGCATGGAATCCTAATTTAAATGTTATACTCCATGTATATATAATATGTCAAAATACATTGTACTATTATCTATATCTAAAAAGAATAAACTAAAAAAAGAAAAAAACATAATAGGATGATTATTCTCAGGGTCTTAATAGAGTTCATGGTCTAAAAAATGGTAAAGTTTTATTAATAATAATGATAAATTAGAAAATAAGGTAGAAAAACATTCCATTTACCAATAGCAATAAATATAACAATATCCAGATGAAATTTTACAAGAAATATGTGCAAATAAACTTATATTCTTGACAATCTGACTGGAGTGAGATGAAATCTTAAGTAGTTTTGATTTGCTTTTCTCCAATTGCTAGAGATGTTGAACATTTTTTCATACATTTATTGATCAATTGTTTATCTTCTGTGAAGTGTCTATTCAGTGTCTATTCAGTTCCTTAGCCAACTTATTAATTGGGTTATTTGTTTCTTTGGTGTTAAGTTTTTTGTGTTCTTTATATATCCTAGAGATTGATACTTTATCTGAGGTACATGTGGTAAAAATTTTCGGTAGGCTCTCTCTGATATACTTATGCTAATAATTCACAATAAGGTGGGGGATCGCAAGGGAAGAATAGAGTTACTTTAGATTAGGTAGAGGGGAGTGAAGGGAGGGGAAGGGGTATAGGGGTAGGAGGAGTAGTAGAGTGAAACAGACATTATTACCTCATGTACATATATGACTACATGACCAATGTGATCCCATACAATCAGAAAAATGAGAAATTATACTCCATTTATGTATGATTTATCAAAATGCATAAATGCATTCTAATGTCATGTATAACTAATTAAAACAAATAAAAATATTAAAAAGTAAAATGAATCAAAAGAAGAAAGTTATAAAACTTTTCATATTAAATAAAGAAATTCAGTCAGCTTGCTTGAAAGGAAAATAAAAAGGGCATTAGCAGTTTGGGAAATTAATGAGAAATTAATGGAGTCTACCAGAGTAAAAGCAAAAGTAACTGCAAATAAATACCAAACACTAGTTGATAAAGTTATTTCTTATGTGCTTAATGTTTAAAAAAATCTAAGGTGCTTTACAGGTATATTAAATGTCAGAATTAAGTAAAAAGATGGAGATGGTGGGAAGCAGGTTTCCTTCTATTAAGGTGATAGCTTGCAGATGAGCAAGTAGAGAAGGCAAGGATAATCTATGTGGCAAGAGCATAGATTTGGAGAAAAAAAGTATTGACTCATTTTATTCATGAACATACATTTATATTCAGATGTAGAAATATTTATAGATGTGTATGTTTGTGATGTATAGCTGTGATACACAGCTTTTCACTGTCATCTGAGAAGACTAAGACGCAGAGGCAAAAACCACAACTTATTGTTCTATCTTGGTTCCTAATATCATTCTCTAATAAAAGAGACCAGATTTCCCTGGATATACGACTGATTCTAAGAATAAAACAAGAAGTATATGAGATGAGTTTGCAGCATCTTGTAGTGTAGAAAATAAGATACTATTTGAAATTCAAACAACACAATATATACATATAATGATGGGGATGTATCAAAGGAACACAGGAGACGTTTTATATTGTTTCCAACAGTTGAAGCTGAAAGAATTTAAGTATTAAAATATACAACATAATATTGGATTATTATAACACAAAGTAAAGAATCAATGTATCCCTGAGTACATACTGGTAAAATGAGTGAATATATTCATAAATAGAAATAAGAGAGGTATCTTTTAAGAGAATAACAAACTATGGAACTGTCCACTCTTCATATATGGACTTTATGAAGTGAACTCCTTCCAAGGAATGAATGATATGGAAAGAGGGGATAGAAAATTTACAATGCAGAACTCTGACAAATAGGCAGTTGACCTTGGCAAACCTCAACAGCAGTGTTATGTTGATAGTATATACCCTTGATTTGATGAGATTGGCACTTTTTTTCTGTGAGCTTTCTTCCAAAATGTATCTCTAATTATGAGAAAAGACATCAGACAAAACCAGAGGAAAAGAGAATTCTATAAAATACCTGATCAGTATTCTGGAAAACTTTCAAGGTCAACAAGAATATGAAAAATCTGAGAAACTGTCACAATGTAGAAAAGCCTCAGGAAATGGTGACTAATTGTGCAAAGTTAGCCTGGCTAAGGCCATGGAACAGAGAAAGAACATTAGGGGAAATTAGGGAATTGTATAAAGCAAGAAATTTAGTTAAACATAATGTATTGATGTTGGTTTAATAATTTTGAAAATTGTAGCATTTAATAAAATATGTTGATAGTATAGAAAGTTGTTGGGGATTGTAGGAAAATTGTCTTTAAATTTAAACTTCATGAACTTTTAGTGCTTCGCAATAATATTGCTAGAACTTGACAAAAATTTTTTTTCTATTGTTTTTTATGTGGTACTGGAATCTAACTCAGGGCCTAATGTCTGCTGGGTTACACCCCAGGTTTGCATGTGAAGGTTTGACTGGACTTTGTGGATACAGCAACTTCTTTCCTCTTTCCTAGTGCCATCATAAACACACATGCACATGTATATTGGCAAATATACACCTCAAAATAAGTGAACTTTAAATAATGTTGGATATGAGAGAGAGGTGTTTTCATGTAAGAATAGGAAACGGAAGAATAAGGGGAAGATGTATGAAATCACTTGATGTTTTCTATGTAAGAGTATGTAACTAAGATGAAATTAAAAAAATGAATCAATAGGTTAGTTGGGTTAAAGGGCCACAGATTCATCTAAGTTGTTAAAGGGGTCTGAGAAATTTGGGGCATTAACAGAACTGCTTTGGAGTTTAAGTGAAAAAATCTTACCCCCTTTCCCACCTCTGCACAGAAGCTAGACCTGCTCTCGAAAATTTAAAAACCATGTAGAAATAGTTGTACTGGGATGTACAATTCCAGAAATTCAGATTCACATATATTTTTTTAAAATTGTTGTTGGTTGGTTGTTTGTTTGGTTGGTTTTTTTCCACTTAGCATCAGACTAGGACTAGTATGAGAAAAGCAATGGAGAGAGGACAGATAACTACTGAAACATCAATTTAGGAATGCTCCAAAATGCTTGGGAGAAAGGAGAAAAACAAAATCCCATTTGGTGAGTAAAAACACTTGTTAAAATATTTTAAAATAATATGATCATATAAGGAAATATGGCTGTTTTATAGGAATAGCCTCATAAGAATTAAGAGGAGACTTAGGAGCTCTAAGAGCATAAAAAAGAGATGTTTGCTTAGAGTTTCTCTTTGACAAGCTCCACATTCCAATGACAAAAATGAAAACAAAAAACAAAAACAAAAAACAAAACTAGTCTGCAGTTCCTTCCTCCTGTGCCTCAGATAAAAGAAAGCATTTTCAGAATGAAATTGTCTGTCATTGCTTTCCATCTGCCCAATAATAATTTGCATTTCATTTTGATTTGTTGTATAATGAACATTCTAACAATTCTTTCTGAGTCTGCTTATCTTGAATTCCTCATTTGTAGTTGTCCTCATCTCTGACAGGACCTAGATCATACTGTATTGTTCACATTACAGGTGCTAATATATTTCCCTTAGCTCTGCTTATTTTATCTGAGTCAATTTGGATTGATTCAATTATAAAATTTAAAAAACTGAGAAATTTCTGTAAGATTTCCCCCAAATTTAAAATCGATCCTTAAAGAAACTGTCACTATTAATGCTAACTAAATATTTACCATTTAAAGAAATTGTCACTATTAATGCTAACACAAATCAGATTGTATTTTCAAAATTTTGCAAACCAAATGAAAATAATAAACTTACTTTCCATATTTCCTCCAGTGAAATTCTAGTCTCTTTTATCTATACATCTTAAAAGCTGTGAACCAACTAGGCCATGAAAATGTTTAGGTAAGATGCAATAGTTATCTGAATTTTCCTTTTCTGAACTATAAAATACATGAAATTATTGAAATGCATGAAAATGTTGAATTCTTAATTATTTTATCCTCTATGCCTCATTCCAAAAACTTTATACAATTAAATGGTATTTCAGCCTTCTTTTGTGTATTTAAATAATTCTTAGTAAAAAGAGTACAAAAAATGGTTATAATGAATTTAAACAGTTTTGTAGATTATTTGTATGCTACTGACTTCAAATTAAATTATTTCTTTTTTGTAAGCACAAGTATTTACTATGAAAATAGAACTTAGTAAATATTCAACCTAGTTAAAAGTAAATTTGGGCTTCTATTTATCCAGTAGGATTATCACAAATTTTAAAATTCTGAGGTATTTTCTCTGAAAAGCAGGTTGTAGTTATATTCCCTTATTGAGTATGTTTCTTATGTAAGTCAAGGTATCTTTGATCATTTTCCTTTAATGTACACTATTGTTCAGGTTAATCTTTGCATGCAAGCATTCATAGTTATTTTATCATTGCTCACTGTGAAACTTTATCAGCATTCTTCACTAATCCAAAGAATTTTCTTCAAAGTACAGTTCTAATCTAAATTCTTACCCTCTTCATGAATCATTGCTCCTTGTCATTCTAGAATTAGCATAGAATTCCAACAGAATTCAGTGATCAAATGGTGCTACTTGTTCGTAATGTGAAATTGATTATTTGTAGTTAATATTAATTGGATTCATTGGTCTCCCTTAAAAATAAATAAATAAAAAAAAAGAAACAGCTTGCAAATCAACACAGAACTGCAGCATAAAGAGCACTACTATTTCTTAATTGGTGAACATTAGTAAAATAATCTGAGAAAATTTTATTAAAGGAGTCCCAGATGTTATCCCTATATACTCCTTTGCTTTTAATAGAATATTAAGATTTCAAAATAAGAAACAAATGAGAATAGGAAATTAAAATTTTTCATTTATGAGATTCCTAAGGCATAATTGAGAGTGATGAGAACCAGGTTTAAAATTTGAAAGAGTGTGCCTGTGAATATATATTTCCAGGATGTATGAATATTTCTGATGCATCTCATGGAGGAGTCAGAGGTCAGAGTGTTGTTGAATAACACCCTGAATGACCAAAGTCTTTAGTAAGAGACACCACCTGGAAGCAATTTCCTACAATTTAACACAGAGGAAAAATATGCTTTCCCCACCCAAGAACTATTATCAATTGACTAACAATTGTCTTACTGGATTGGCTGATGAAAGTAAACTTATTAAATGCTAGGGGAAGATGATAAATAGTCAAGAAGGGTGCCTCAGAAAGTTCCTACAGATTTTTTGTTTGATTTTAAAAGAAATATGCAACTGTGAACTTTGTACATCATAGTGTTTGGCATTATCAACTTCTAAATTTATGTAAAGTATATTCATCAGATAGTACTATTTTTGCAGAGAAAGTTTTTCCATGACAGGATTTGAGACACTTGTATTTACATATTAGTTTGCTGATTTGCTCTAAAAATACTACTGTCTTATATTTGCCAGTTCAGTACTTAGTCTTGAGTATGTAATAGTAAATAAATAAGAAAGAGGGGGAGAGAGAGAGAGAGAGAGAATTTGATTTTCTCATGCTTATAGTTTGAGGTAGAATAAATCTGGGGGAAAGAAAAAAATGGTCAGTTTATAAGAAAAGCCTATTGCATCACAAATTTTGCTCAAATTTATTCATGAAAATAAATTCATGAATAACACCATAGCTAGTCAGAGGTATCTAAGTAAAACTTATGAAAGGAGAAAAGAATGTGCAGGATACTGATAGAGAATTGAGGTAGTGTGTTTGCTCATGATAGCGGACAAAGAACATGATCAAGATGCTGACCTTTAAGGAAAAGAAAGTCCTTAGGTGCAGAGTATAAGGTTGTCAGGGGTAGAAAACTACTGATATAATTCAATTATTCATCATTTTCTTTTTTGCTTAGAGACAAATAGAGTACATAACAAATAGCCTATAGTTAGTTTCTTTCTAAAAAAGACTAAAGAGCTATAAATTGCACATTACTTTCATTTATTCTAATTAGCTAATTTCCTCTTGCCATCTTTTATTAAAAAAAATCACTATTTGAATAATTAATTTAGTGAAGCACGTAATAGTGAGGTCCAAGTTCTTAAAACATTTATCATATAACCTTGATAATTTGATTCACTTGAAGCTAAACATCATTGGATCCTTATGGGAATTTTGATTGAATTTGCTTTAGTCAAGTTTTTTCATCACTATGACCACAACACCTAACAAGAAAAATTTAAAAGAGATAAAGCTTATTTGGGGCTCATTGTTTTAGAGGTGTCAGTTTAGAAATGACTGACTCCATTGCTCTGGGTCCAGATTTAGTCAATGTGTCATGGAGAAAGGGCCTGCACAGTAAAGTTGCTCCCCTAATGGCAGCAAGGATACAGAGAGATGGAATGGGTTGAAAGGAAATGAACCCTCTAGAGGCACAAGCACAGTGACCTACCTCCTCTAGCCACACACCATCTGCCTACAGTTACTACCCAGTCCATTCAATCGAGGATAACTGATTAGTTACAACTTTCAAAATCCAATCACTTTACCTCTGAACATTCCTGCAATAACACAGGACCTTTTGGGGAGACACATCAAATTCTCATAGTGAATATTTAAGCTCATGAATCAAAAAGGGAGCAAGTAGGAAATTAGAAGAAACAAAAATACTCATGTATGGGGTGATCATGTGATTCAGAAGATGCAAGGATTATGGGCAGAAGAAGTCTAGTGGTCCTAAGGAAACTTCTGAATAGTAGAGGAAATGTGGAATGAATAAAGGGAAACAGAAGTACTCTCATGAAATCAAAGTCCTTCTGGAAGGCTAGGATTATGGTGTTTACAATATGGGTTTTGTTAACTATGTACCTGACTGTTAAAGACATGAGATCATGTTTTTGTATTTAAAGGTATGCAACTAAGAGCATGTGAAAGCAAGGTGGGCAGTGTGGGCATTGTAATGCTGAGTTTCCCTGAACTCCAGGAATGGTCCTGGACCTCTGTGTGCTATTCAGGTCTGCCTAATGTAATAAAAAACAATAAAATTAGGGAGTGAAGTGTACAAGATACAGAATATGTATTTATGTCATGGAAGACAAAATAGATGACATTGTGATCTCAGACTTACAAAATAACTGAATTCTCTAATATCATCAATATTCTTGCCACTGATATATAGAAGTTGTGAGTGACTGGAGTTAAATAACTTTATGTACAGAAGAAGGTCACAGGAGGGAATCAGAAGTATAACCTAGGGACCAGTCAAATTTTGGAAACTGGAAGCCTCCATCTCTTTGTGGTATGTTTGTTCTTGATCATTAATGAAGACAGTGACTGGGTATAGGTGTTATGGTTTCCTTGTCTGAGAAATGCAAAGTTTATTGTAACTATAAGGTTATGGGATTTAGAAAGTCAAAACTGATCATTTAATTGTTTGATATCCTTTTCTCTTATTCTGAGTCTTTCTCAGTGTAAAATTTACATAAATAATATATGAAACATTATTTTAAATATTCTGAGGCATTCAAGCAAATTAGCAGTAGCCCACAACAAGGGAACAATATCTGTGTGTACTGAGTGAAAATGAATTAAATTATTGAGTTATACAGTTTCAATATGTATGACAGACTGAGAATCTTTCCATCTTCTCCTGGTCATTGAAGTAGTTGATATTAATTTGGAAGCTAAATGAACTCTGATTTTTGTGTAATATCATTGTAATGTACTCTTGACCTTTAAGTTGTGATGCATCATATATGCAGATAGCAGTGGTTGCATCGAATTAGCTCCTGATTTTATTTTCAGTTTTTCTATAACAATATTCATTTATTTCAGACCAAAATGAAAATCAAACATTTTTAAATAGGAAAATGGCTTTGACTCTCTAGACATTTATGAAATTTTTGCAATGCTTTTAATCTTGCCATTGCATTCAAATAACTTATTCATCATCATTATTATGTTTTATTTTGGATAATCCTGATTCTCAGAGTAAAACTATTCTTTGGGAGATAAATGATTAAATAATTCAATTAACTTAGCTGAATTACTTGAAAAGATGTGCTTTTAAAAATCTTTGTGCCACTTTATTTATTTATTTATTTATTTATTTATTTATTTATTTGGGAACTGATTTAACCTGTGTGTGTGACAAGTGAAATTTTGTTTTCAACTTGACTATAACCAAATTGCACACATCTTCTGAGATTTGTGAATTCAAACAATTTCTCTCTTTAATTAAAATATCGTTTCACTGCTTTATTTTCCCTATTTTTCTCTGAGTATTTGAAACAAGTATAAAATGGTGAATTTCAAAAGAACAGGAACACTTGGCCATATTTCTGGCTGATCAAGAAGCAGAAAATGCAGGAAATCTAATGAGAAAGCTTATTATTATGATTTGCACAGCTCAGCTTTTGCATAATCAAGCATGTCAATGCGTTCACACATTTGTGAATGCCTCTTAGAACCACACATCTGAATCTTTTTAATGTTTCTCCATTACCATTGCTTTTGCTGCCCCACTCAGGAAGCCATCATCCATGACCCCAATTTTCAAAATGGGCCAGCTAAAAACAAAGACTGGATGTGTTTCCTAATCCCATCAAGCCCTACTTTTTTTTTTTTTTTTAAAATAGAGGAGACTGAAAACAGGTGGTGCTCTCAATTTTTATAAAAGAGAAAAATAAAGAATTGTAATCTGAATATGGCTGTGATTATTCAGGTAGAATTTTTCACATAGAATTTTAGAAGCTATGTGATATTGTGGTGACTTCTGTTAGCATCTGTAGTATTTATGGTCCCTTAATATCATTCAATATTTTAGCTAATGTAATAGGAACATATGTTTTTATTTGTCAATATGATAGAGTCATACATATGTATGAAGGAGGGTGTCATGCCAAGCTTACTGCATCTACATCCTCCCCAAAGAAATGATGTGAATAGAAATTACCCCTTATTCCCTTTCTCATCCTTTCCCCATTCTTTATTTAAGACTCAGATTAAAACATGGTAAAATGGAGAGGCATGGTTCAATTTACTTAATCAATAGAGTCCAGCAGTATTTTTAAATTTGGGACCAGTAGATAAAGATAAATTATGTGAGTATTCATTTATGGTGACCTGTTAAGAACACAAAATGATGTCAACAAAAGGAAAAGAGAAGTAATGGTGAGATGGCACTTGAAAGGATTAAATGGAAAGGACTGGCTTTGGTCTGGATTTTTTCCCCTACAAATGTAACAGAGCATTGGTATCTCAGTGAGTTTGGGTTGCTATAGCATACCCATGAGATGGATTCAGTAGGTAACAAACATTCATTTCTCATAGTTTGGAATTAGAAGTTCAAGATCAAAGTTCTTGCTCACACAGTCTCTCCTTAGTGTGATTTTCAGGCTTATAGATGAAGGCCTCTGGCTCTAACTCACATGGTAAAGAGAAAAATCATCTCTCTTGCATCTCTCCTTACAAGGGAACTAATTCCACTTATGAAAACTTTACCCTCCTGATAAAATCACCTCTCAAAGACACCCCCTCCCGACTTCCAAATATCATCACAAAGGCTCTTAGGGCTTCAATAGAAGATTTTGGGGCACATAGTTTCAGTGCATAAAAATGGTGGAGACAGGCATAAAATATCATGTATTAGTAATTTTAATTTGTGGAAAAATTAACATGAGACAATTGCAAGAGAAAAGGTGACTTTGGAATATTTTGAAAGTGTAATTTTTCAGATAGACTGAAAGTTTTTTAAGAGTTCTCTCCATAGTCTAATATTTCTATGCCTAATTTTGATTTCAAATTAAAATATTGGAATTTAGAATCCTTTCAGTATCCTGAAAGAGGGAAGAATCAATGTTTTCAACCATCTGTCACTTAAGATGTGATCCCAAACTGTGACCAATACCTTTGATATTATCGACTCAGAGAAGACAAAGGAAAATTTCTCTATATGTGACACAAACCCAACATATATTTATTTAAAATAAATAATTATGACATTATCATGGGTCAATAAGTGTACATGGAGGACAAATATTAGTCTGTCTCTGAAGGAAATAATCTAAAAATATTATAAGAAATATTTTTATGAATATATTTCTCCCTGCATTATTTATTTTAGGTAAATTAAAAAATAAATTCAGTGGACAGAAATTGAAGAACTGACAGGTAAATAATGTTCTGTTTATGTGACTGGATATTCTCAACAATTAAATAATATTTCTGAGGATTTTAAAATAACATGAATTTATTCTTATCAATATATGTAAAAAATTGGGGTTTATATGAGTACAATTGCATGAAGTGTTTTAAAGAAAAAACCTACTGAAATAAATTGAAGTGTATCTAGTTGAACACCCTTAAAACCGAATTAGAAATTTAAGCATGCCAATGAACATAAGCAATGTATATGAAAGAATAGTGCAGAAATATAGAAAGTTAGCTAGTAAATAAATAAGCAAACATCCTTAACTTATTGCAAAAATTGAGCACACATCATTAAAACCCTAATGCAAGTTTATTTTTGGATAAGTTAAAATAATTGTGTATTTTAATGTTTGATAAGTCAAAATTGCAACAAAAAGTATATGTATTCACATTCTTATAGAATTTTTGTTTATCAAAAGTTATTAATCACATATTTAACCCCTTTTATCCTTCATTTCAATCCTGATTTTAATATGTTTTCTTACACAAAAATAAAAGCAAAATTTAAAAAATCTGTGAAAATCATCCTTGAAATATAATATGAAACTTCAGAAGGCAGAAGTAGTCAATAATAAAGGAATGGTCAAATAGATTAATGATTTAATGGAATATCATGTTTGAATTTATCACATTTTTGAAATAGCAAACAGACATGATATATTATGAAATAAATGTTGATTACTAATTGCTTATTATTATTATGTCTTATTACCTAAAGTCACATAAAATGTATAGAAATATGTAAAAAGATGGAAAGGAACTTTCAAACATTGATAATAATTTTGTTTGAGATATGGGTTGTTTTCCATATTAAATTTCTTAAAACCATATTTTAAAAATGAAAACTGTATGGTGATAGGCAGAGAAAGAAGGAAACAGAATGAGATACATCTTGGAAAATATTGATATTTAAGGAACAGGCAATGGACGAAGTTTTATATTAACTTAAAGAAACAAAAACTCAGGCTGAAAAGTATTGTCAGTTACCACCTCACCAATGAAGTGAGCTCTTAAAAGCTCTTCCTTACAAGAACTGGTGGTGTCCTTGCTAAAGTAGCCTCCTCTCCTCTTAATTACCCTTGAGTTCATGCAAAAAATCTTCACTACCCTGCAGAAAACTATATTTCTCCATTTCCAAGAATCTGTAACAACTGATGTGCTTGTTGCCATACAGCAACAGCAGAACATCAAAGAAGCTGTGTCAGAGAGTACAGCGGAAAAAAATTAATTGGAGATTGATATTGGTAAAGTACATTTTTACTTGGTCACTGATCCTAATATTGTGTTTTGGTAGGATATCTTCTGCAAAATACTTCACCATCCTGACTAAATTACAGGCCAAATATGGAGTCTTGGACATTACTACAAGTAACTACAATGCCAATTCAATTATAAAATGTTTTACTCACTTCCTACCAACTTCACAGAAAATATGAAGAAGCATATAATTTCCGTAAGGTCTTTAACATTTAGAAGATTAAAAAAAAGTTTATGCTAATATTTGCAATGCTCTGGTATAAATTTTAATCACAGTGTGGGTATCCTATCACATCACCAATAAGTTGGAATCCTATCTATGTGTAAGGGGCAGGATAGATCAATGAAGAAAGTAAGGGAGGTATCTTTCATACAGTCTAGGAAAGGTCAAAAAGGCTCCTCAGATATTGTGAGCTCCTTTCAGGCAGAAGGAAAAGCACAGAGAAGGAAGAGACTCCCAAAAGGATTAGTCATCTCTGAGGAAATTCCACCGATTTTGCTGATGCTGTTGCTGCTGTAAAGACAGTGTGATGAAGAGTGCTGGGATGTGAGACCTTTACTAGAGCCGAATGGGAGGCCAACTGGACGGTATTTCTTGAGACTGTGTAAGTAATTTATATGAGAGATGCTGAAATCCTAAAAGAGGAGACATGACAATGAGAGGAAAAAAGAGCACTTGATTTTAAAGGTAATTTACAACTGGAGCTCATAGAACTTTCCCTGATAAGGAGTAGTTCCCCTCATGCATAATCATTTCTTTAACTTACATGGTACAAGAGTGTTTTTATTAGAATATATGCTCCTAGTTATAGCTAACCTTATTTCATGTTGGATTCCTATAAAAGCAGACCCTGAAATAAGAAGAGGGTAAAAGCACTTTACTTGATAGATCTTAGCAAAGAGCACTGGTAACAATACAGATATAAGAAAAAAAGGGAGTCAATGCAGCCTCAAGAGTGAGCAAGTTACCATTGTGAGTTTCTGAGGCTCATTTGCACTGGGACAAGCTTCTAGATGATTCCTTCCTAAGTGTAGTTCCCATTCCTCAATTCCATCCATCAACTGGTTGTATAACACTTGCGGGAGCATTAAATTATTTCCACTTTTGTCCTAACCTTTGCCCACAGACTGCGAATATTTTTATAGCCACAGAGCCACAGGTGCTTGCAGTGAGAAGCTGCTGAATTGAGTGCAGAGGTGGCTGGGTGGGATCACAAAGCATCTGCTACACACATTAAACTGGCATTTCTCAGCTTTGAGTTTATGTAAGATTTTCTACACTAGATTTTAAGGTTTCTTTTTAAAAAATAAAATTTTATCTTTTCAAAGCATAGCTAATGCACGTTCTGGATGTAGATAGTGACTTTTAATTTGTTTGCTAAATGAAGGTTATACAAATTATATGGCGACACAATGGTTTGTAATTGAAAAAGGCAAATGAGGAAATAAAATGATGGTGTATAAGTAAAGGTTGCAGAGGAGTTGAAATAGAGACAAGTAAGGGAGAAGATTCACACAGCTCATCTTAATAGACACATAGTGTTATGAATTGAATTTCATCCTCTTCCCCCATGAATTCATATGCTGAGATCTTAACTTCAAGCGCCTCAGAATGTGATCTTACTTTTAAAGAGTCAGAAAGCATGTTCAATCAAGTTAAAATGAAGTTATTTAGACTAGAGCCTAATTCAATTTAATTGTATACTTAAAAAAGGAGAAATTAAGACAAAGACATATCTGTAAGGAAAACATCATGTGAAAATGAAGACAAAGATCTATAAACCAGGGAACACCAAAGATTGGCAGCAACTACCAGCAGCAAGAGAAAAGACAGAACAGATTCTTCCTTACAGTCCCCAGAAGGAATCAACTCTATGAACACCTTGATTTTAGACTTCTAGCCTCAAGAATTGTGAGATAAAAAACTTCAGTTGCTTAAGTCACTTAATATGTGATGCATTATTATGGCAGCCTGAAAAACAAATACACAAAATAAAACCTGTGTCTTCACTGGTAATATCAAACATCACAGTCATAGATGACTAGAATATCTAATTAATCACTATATCATATTAGGTTAATTTTAATTTTTTCATATTTAGTTTTGTGGTTTTATTTGCATTTAGTTTTGTATATCATGGAGGTGTAATAGCTAAAATCACAATGAACTTATAATTATATAATAATTTATTTTAGTTGACATGGTAAATTGTGATCTTTTGATACATATGTATATTGTTTATTGATCAAATAATGGTATTTCAGATATCCATCACATAAATGAACATTTAAATAAAATAATTTAATAAAAATAATTTAAATCTTTGATGGTTAGTTAATTAGTGAAAATATTGTCCTTTAAATGTGTTTCATTTAAAAGAAAATTTGAAAAATACTGCATTAAACTACTGACAACATTTTCTTAACAGTATAGCTTGGATGATCAGATTCTGAATCCAGGACTTCAGAGAGTTCAAGTGAGTGATGCTATTACAGAAGTTTCATATAGCACATTTCTGTGGGCGAAGGCAGCAGAAATTGATAAATAACAAAAAAGTCATTAATGTTGAAAGAATTTAAAAGAAAAAACCAAGTCCTCAGTGTCATGATTATAGGCTAAATTTCATCATGAATAAAGAGCCAACAATAGTGCAACTCTGGTAGCATTTTCTTACACCCAGTACTTTTAGGAATTAGTTATTAATACTAGATAAATAATGAAGAATTTTAATTTACAAATCTAAAAAACAGAAGTGTGTTTTCTAAGGCAGGGAAGTAGGAAATTGGTAATGTATTGTTGACATAATTTTATACTCATTTTTCCTTATACACATACTCTACTAAAAGGTCTTCAACTTCCCTTTCTCTCAGCCATTTGCATTTACCTCCATTACCCAATCAGTTAGGTATCCAAAACTGAAATAGTTGAAGCAAAAAATGGAAGACTTAGTTGCTCATTTAATAATTGTGGAATATTGAAGTATTTGGATGCCATGAATGATTAGATGTAGGGGAGAGACTCTTACCAGCCTTTCATCTTTATTTGGGAGGGTGCTATTGTGATTATGATTACTATTATTAGTATTATTATTATTTTGTTTCATAATGCCTTATCAATGCAACTAAAAAGTATGGTAGATAGAAACTTCCATACAAACATCTCTCATCTTTGACATCTGAGATGGATCAAGCTATTCCTAGAACTAAGTTTCATGATCAGAGTTTAACCAGTATAGGTTCACAAAGTTATCTGTAATGATTGATTTTATGTGTCAACATGGCTGGGTTGTGGTATTCAGTTATTTAACTAAACACTATTGTTGATGTTTCTGTGGTGATGTTCCTTGATGAGATTAGTATTTAAATCAGAGGATTTGAGAAATAACAGATGTGTATGAATTTCATCTAATCAGATGAAGTACTTAATAGAATAAAGATTAACAAAACTTTAAGAAGAAGAAATTCTGCCAACAAAGAGACTTGAGGCATGAACTCAGTTTAAGACCATTTTCTGTTGTTATACCACAGACTAGGTAATTCATAAATAATAAAGGTTTATTCAAGTCAAGGTTCTGGAGGTGTGAACTTGATGTGCTGCCTCTGTGAACGCCTTCTCACTGGTAGTTCTGAGGTGGTTCAAGGTACCACAGGGAGAGACAAAGATACTTGTCTGCTTTGGTCTCTTTTCTTATAAACCACTAATGAGGGTGGGATCTTCATGATCTCATCTAATTCTAATTGTGTCCCCATGTTCATACATGTCCTATGACATTAATATAAGACTTTGAAGACTGACTTTCCAATAAATGAAACTTGGGGGTTACATTAAACCATAGAAAACTGAATCAGTTCTTTGCTGAGTCTGGCCCCCTGGCCTACCCTTGTAGATTACAGATGTGTGGACCTCTGTGATCAAATTATCAAATTCCTTAAAATAAATATCTATACACACATATCCTATGGATTCTATTTTTCTGCAGGTAACTGACTAATATGGTACCTGTCCTTAAACAAGTCACCTAGACACATGGGGTAGAAATGGTGTCATTGGGCCAATATGTGGTGGTAGAAGAGTGGAATATGTAAAACATAGCAGTCCCCAAATAATCACGTGATCTTACAATTAAAGTAAGAAAAATATTATTTTATGTAAATACAGAATTTGGGGTGCATTTGAAGAATACTTAACTTTTAAATATGTTTGCTGAATCAGATACTAAAATATGAGTACAAAAGATATAAAGCTGATGTTTGGACCTGCCATTTTTTTAATAAAACAGAATAAAAGAGTTTAATTTATTCTATTTTGCAAAAAAGTAACATGTGGTGAAACTTAATTAAAATGGTGATTTTCAAAGCATACCACCAACTGACTTCATACATCTGCTATTTTTCTTAAAATGATATTTACAGAGTATCTTCAAAGTACCTTGGACCTAATTTATTTTAATTATTTAATTTAACCTATATTTTAAATGTTGTATTATAGATTACATGTTATGTGAATTATATGATTCTAATGATTTCCTAATTAGACTGAATTTATCCTAAACAAGAAACATATCGCAGTCTGCTTAAAACCAAATAAATGTTTAAATTTGCTGAAGTCTTTGGTGCCATAACATTGTATGACTGCATAATTAAGATTTGTAATGCAGGAACTGGGGTTGTGGCTCAGTGATAGAGTGCTCGCCTAGCATGCATGAGGCACTGGGTTCAATCTTCAGCACCAGATAAAAATAAATAAATAAAATAAAGGTATTGTGCTCTTTGCAACTAAATTTTTTTTTAAAAATTAAAAAAAGATTTATAAAGCAAAATACATATTTGTAACCCAATACTCAGATTAAAAGAATTTCCATATATGAGACAAAGACTCGAGCACCTTTACCGTGAATCTACTGCAAGTATTTTGACACAGATCTTGTCACAGAGATGTTGTATGGATGTGATCAGTTCTAGACAATAAATAGCTTCTTTGGAAAGGCATAGAACTGTTTTTCCATTTTATGTTCTTTTTATTTGTAGTATTCAATAGGAGAGCAATATTGTTTTTCATTTTATTAAAGTGATGAGAGATTCCCCTTATTTCATTTAGCTCCTGACATAAAGCACTAGCAGTTCCACAGAGATTTACCAATGCAACCATTTATTAGGGATGCAGTAATTGTTCAGTGAGTGAGTTCATATCCTTTGAGAACTGGAAGGGAGCTAACTCTCCTTGCAAGCTCGATTACATACATATTCTGTTGCTAACTCTGCCATCCACTAATTGTCACTGAGAAAATTTGAAATCTCTGGACATCATTTTCCTCAGAAGGATATTGTGGGAAGTGAAAGAAGTTTCTATCCTTCAATGAAATGAAATTTTGATTTTACTACAAATGCTATTTTAAGAAAAATATCAACAATTGGGGGCCAATGTTCCAGTTGTTCACAGAACAACCAGGTCCTCTTTTCCAAGCACATCTAATGTCTCTTTTTATACTGTTAACAAAGCTTACTTGTGAAACTAAAACTGAATTAAAAAAAAAATTAGTTGTAGTTGGACACAATGCCTTCATTTATTTATTTATTCATTTATGTGGTGCTGAGGATCGAACCCAGTGCCTCACATGTGCTAGGCAAGCACTCTACCACTGAGCCACAACCCCATCCCCTAAAACTGTGAATTTTAATATATCTCTTTCACTAATATTCAAACTTTTAAATTTGTAAGCATAATGGGATATTTTTTAGAAAAAAATCCCTTGTTGCTGTGTGTCTAATATCAAACTTGAAGATTAAATATTTTAATATATATTTTTGCTCTGTGGATAAAATTTTTTCTCAAATACCATAAAAGATTCCAGACGCTTGTCTCAAATCTGCACCTCAAGTTTAATTTCCAAAAAGTAAAGTTTCAAAAATAGCAGTGAATACTCTATTCCATAAAATGCAACCCTAAACTTACATTTAGGTTTGCACTTTGTTCTCTCAAGACATTCTACTTTCACATATCATTTTGGCTTCTTTCATCCTTTTTGATTTAGTACCTAGTTTACTCAACCAATTATTATCAGTTCAGCAGCTGAGAACTACAGGATATATTGCCTTAATATTGTTGTTGCACTCCAAATGTTATTCCTAGTGCCCACAACAAATGATCCTTCAAGTACCACAGCAGAACAAGAGTAGTAGGTATAAATGAACTGCTTCCAGGAACATTCAATCTCCATATTGATTGAAACCCCAGGGACATTGTATAATTGTTATGACAACAGAACATGAATGGGTTTATTTATTTGCTGGTTGATTTGTTTTAAATGTATTTATTCATTGGTTCCTTTATTCATTTGTGTTGATGTTACTGACTTTTACTTTTTATGTTGTTTTGTTTCAAAGCAATTGACCTGGAAATGCAGGTTTCATTTTTAGTCAAATGTTAAAAAAAGAAGGCTAATATTGTGTAGGTACTACAACAGAAACTATGATTTTACACTGTTTTGAGTGAGACCAAATATCACTTCATCATTTAAGAGAACATTGCAATGTCGCTACTGCACAATTATATATGCCAATGTTTCCTGTTGCTTTTGATTTTTCTACCATCCTCATTCCCACCACCACGCCTTTTTTGGTCATTTTAAAATCAGCATGCCTACTCTTCGATTTTATTACTTTTGTTGTTTCTTATTTGTTTGACTTACTTTGTCCAGCTACTTAATTAGTTGAGGTTGCTGTGCCAATTAAGACATAATAATGCATATCATGCATGACCTATTAAGTTTTCTTGCCACAGACATTTGGGATAACAAAGAAGACATCCATGAAGCTTAGATTTTTTAAAAAATGGTTTACTTTTGAAGAAAAATAATAATATATGCTCAACTGTGGTGGGTTGGATATTCTGAAAACATTCACTGAAATAGAATTTAGGATATAAGACGTTTATTAGAAGCAACACCTATGGAAAAATGAGAAACAGATTCAAAAGTAAGCAGCATAATTCAGTTATGATACAGGCCCAACCAAACTCACCCAAAACAATAGAGATGGAAGGGAATATTTCCTTGCAGAATATTTTGCACCTGGTTGCAATGTCCAGGTCTTTCCACCCTCGCTCACTCATTAACCAGATTCAGACCTACTCCAAGGAGGGCATGACCTTGGGCAAGGAAACTCTCTGAACAATGAGGTAAGCCCTGATGGAGGTATCCTGGAGACTGTATTCCTACAGATGGCTATAAATTATTAAACAGGGACCTGGGAGGTACTCCTTTGTGTCTACACCAGAGAAGAATTATTTGGGGTATATCACAGGCAAATGTTACCATGATACTATCTGCCTCAGTCCCAGAATATTTTGCAAGTTTCATGATAGAGGAAGCTGTGAAATAGAGTGCAAATTAACTTTGAAGACTTAAATAAATTTTGTTGTCTCTAAGGTCAGAATATCCCAGTACATGCAAATGTTCTTACAAAAGAAACTGAACTTTAGTTTGAGTGGAAATAGACCATTAACACTCATAACCACACTCGTAGAGAAAAATACTATTCATTCAGTAATTTCTGCATGTTTATTACAGTGTTAGAGATGATGCAGGTGATGATGACAGTGATAGAAGTTTAAGTTGTCTCAACCCCAGATGATAATTTTGCTGAATTAACCAGCCTAATATAACTGATTTTACAAATGAAATTTCAAAATTTTCATCTTGAGAGCTCATCTTTAATATCTAGTAAAATAGGGGGAGCATGCCATACTTTGAGTTCATTCAGGGACCTATATTTCTACCACTATATTATTTGAGTTCACCAAAATATTCCAACTGCTAGTCAAAGGGAAAGGATAGAGAATGAAGTCATTCTAAATTCTGAGTTTAGAAAGAGGGCTAATACTTTTCCTCAAATTCCCATGAATATAATTCAATCAAAGATATACTCTGAATTATAAAATGAAGTCTGGCAGGGTCTGAGAAAAAATAGGAGTTAATGGGCACTGGCAAGCATTCATGGCCTCTGAGCAGTTCTGGCGATGAGTCGGAACATCACAGTAAAGGAACAATTTACAGAGGTAGAAATACTGGGAAGGCAATTATATTGACTGAGAGTTAAAGAAAGTAAAAGTGTAATTGTCATTCAGAGCATCTGTGGAAGTTTGTGAAAGGAAGACTACAAAATAAGAATAATGGGTTGCACTTTGGCTCTATTAAGCAATTATCCTAGAAATAATTTGAAAGTTACCTAAGGAAAAATCTCAACAATTCATCACTCAGGTTTTTTTTTTCTTTTGAAGTGCAGAATGTACAAAGAACTATTGTTAAGAAGTTGGAATATTTCTACTTGTTGAATTATAAACTTATTTTACTTAGAGACAATTAGTGTGCATATGATATAATCTTCTATGCAGATTCAACAATTATTGAAGTGTGGGATGATGGATTAAAATCATTATTTTTTTGAAGCACAAATAATTGCTTCCAAACTATTTTAAGTGTCAAGAAAAGTAATAAAATATGTTGATAGATTGTGGTTCAATGGCATTTAAATTTTTATTGGAGTCAAGAGAGTGAAGTAGGAAAGCATCCAAATTATCTACCCAATTTTAGTATGAAACTACTTGAAAAAATATGAACTTAAAAATATACTGAAGGAAGAAAATGGCAGGTTGACAATAATCACTTTTCCCAAATTTTCTAACTAAAAGATATGAGATTACTTCACCACTAAGGAACTTTTGTGAAGAACTATACCATTTGCTTTTCTTGAAGACAAAAAAGGCTAAAATTAAAAAAAAAAAAAATAACTGTGATTAAAACAAGTAAATTCCTAGTCTATGGTTCCACATGCTCGCCTCCAGCTCCCATTCTTGACTCAATTTGGAATAATGGAGAAAAACATCTTTTAAGCTTTGAATGTAGAAGAGAGGTGTTTAAAGTTGTTTAGTGTTGAAAATAACAATATATGCTCAAGTGTGGTAAGTAGGATATTCTGGAAACATTCACTGAAGAGAATTAAGGATATCAGATATATACTAGAATCAAAGCCTAAGGAAAACTAAGGGAGAGGGTTACAGAAGTAAGAGGAATAACCCAGTTATGCTGCAAGTCCAGCAAATCCTCATGCTGTACAACAATTTGTGCAGAGTGTGGTAAACAAAGTCCTAAGAAAAAATACATATGGAAAACACGGTGGGTTTCAGTGAGAGGCAATGGGAGTTAGAAATGCATCAAGAAAGGCTAAGTTCATCATCAGTCTGAAAACACAAAGTTAGTAATCAAAGAGACAAAGCATGGACCACAGAGAAGGAGTTTGGAATGAAGGGTAATATGATGGGCCAAACATGCTATTTAAAGGCACAGATTGGTTTAAATGGATAAGCATGACTTAAATGGACAGAATTCCAAAGACGCAGTTTCTCATTTGCAGAATGGAAAGAAAAAGACAGAAGCACAGTTGGAAAATTTTTGATAAAGGGAAAAAGAAGTGGGGATCTTAGAGTCTTGAAACATAAGAGGACTATAAAGTCACGAGACTAACAACCACTCTACTAGCAGCAACACATAAAAACAAAATAACTTTATTATTCAGACTTTTGTAGGCTAGCAGAAAAGAATCATCTTAAATAAAAATCTAGGACCCTTACATATAAAAGGCAAAGAAAGGTAAACAAAATATGTACTATAAATTACAGCAAACAAAATTTGTATTGTAAATTGAGAAACAAAATTTCCATAGTCAACTGGGGAAAACGTCCTCATGAAAAATAAAGTAGAGGGCTGGGGTTGTGGCTCCGTGGTAGAGCACTTGCTTAGCATGTGTGAGGCACTAGGTTTGATTCTCAGTACCACATATAAATAAATGAATAAAATAAAGGTCTGTCAACATGTAAAACATGAATAAAAAATAAAGCAGAAATAAATGGTGCTTCTGTATTCTACACAATATTAAGTATACTTAAACAACCATTTAAATTATGAATAAAAATTTCAAGAATTACAAACAAATGTATAAGAAAACAAATTAAAAAGTTGATTGAACTCTGAAAAATAATGGAAACACAAGACAAAATTATTTCAGAAATAGTGTAAAATTATAGGTGGTCAAGCTATTCAAACACTGAACTTTAAGCCATAGAATAAAAGAAATACCCAAGTTTGCAAACTGACGTAAATAACAACTAAATGAACAAATCAATAAATAAGGGGAGGGCAAAGAACAGCTCTTCCTTACAGAACAGCCCCAGTAACTAACTGGAGGACCATGAGAAGAAAGGAAAATGGTCATTAGGCAAAACTGTGGTAACAATTATTGCAGACCAGATCTCCTGATGAGTACTCAAGTAGTTGGCAAAATTGAAGAGAAATAACACTATATATCTTCAAAATATTTCCCAAGGACATCATTTAACTACAAAGGGAACAAAAATAATGGGCAGTGCCATAGTAGAAAGATCTAAATGAACACCAACGGTTAGACAGATTGACATCATGTACATCTTGATATGACACACCAAGAATGATGTCATATGGTGTTAAATTTGTAGAATTGTTTCAATCGTGGGGAAACATCAGACAAACCCAAAGTAAAACAAATTCGATCAAATAATAGATAAATGATTTTTGAAAGTCAAAGTCTTTAAAGACAAGGCAAATGCTGAAGAAAAGTTAAAGGTTAACGTAATCTAAGAAAAATTAACCAAGTAAACTGAGGACTTGAACAGGAGTCAAGGACAACAACCACAACAGAAGGATATTACTGAATTTGAATAAGATCTGTGAGTGT
Source organism: Sciurus carolinensis (assembly GCF_902686445.1). Lineage (NCBI taxonomy): Eukaryota > Metazoa > Chordata > Mammalia > Rodentia > Sciuridae > Sciurus > Sciurus carolinensis. The sequence continues at coordinate 88,264,635 of NC_062218.1, read as the reverse complement.
TAAATTAGGGTACATTGTCTGGTTTTAATAATTATATTATGGTTACATAAAAGCTTATATTAGGGAAAGATAGTTGAAGAACACACAGGAATCTGCATACTACTTTTATAATTTTGCTGTAGGTTTAAGGTACTTTATAATCATTACCTAAAAACAAACAAAAAAAGATTGATTGTCTGAGATGTGGAATTTGAATTTCATTTTATTAACAACATAGTTAGAATAAAGCAGTAGTTCTTGAAAAGATTAGAATTTTAAATTTTTATAACAAAATTATTTTATATCATATAAAGGAGAATGATATTAATAGAAGTCTAGGGTTCAGAGTTGATAAATTCCCAGAAATGCAAAGGAAACCTAATCATCATTCATTATTTGTATACCTCTAAATCAAATAAGATAAAGACTTGAATTGAGATTATGATTTGTTGTGAATATTTATTCATCATATATCTTTACATATGACCTGCCAGTGTTAAATTCTTTTCAATAAGTGACATAATATTAGTTAAAAATCAGTGCTATGTTTAAAAAATCAGTGCTAATTCATATAATAGGAATGAATTAATATAATCGGGTAAACGTATTGGAATGGTTATATCATATCTGCAATAAGAAAACATACAGGGACTTTAATTTTTTCCTTATTAAGGTTCAGTTCCAGTGAAAACAAGATAAAATTTATAAGAATAATATGTTATTGAAATCAGTTGCTTAAACACAAAATTATTTAACTATTTTACTTTAAAATGTTAATTTTCCCTTTCTTGTACAAAGATTTCCAGGGAGTGTTTCTGTGTGAATTGAAGATTAATAAAATTATTCAATATTTATTTTATGTAAAGCATCACAGAGCCTCCACACTGAAAAGAATAAAAAAATAAAAGGTACATTCATATGGAGATACAGAAAGAGAAATTCTAATTAGCAGAGAGGCAACACGAATGTCTCAAATCATTTTTCAACTTAATTTTACTGAAATACAACCAAGACAGTAGAAGGAATTTTCAAATATAATTTGCTTTACATAATTAACCTTCCACTAGTTCAATCGACAGCACACAAACTGATTACTAACCAGAACACACAAACTCTGTGTGTGTGTGTGTGTGTGTGTGTGTGTGAGCTGATTTAGACTCACTAAAAAATTGAGTAGAAAGTACAGAAAAGTCCCATATAGTCCCTGCCAGCCCTCAAACAGGCATTCTCTTCCTTTAATATCCCACATAGAATGGCACATTCATTGCCCTTTGTTAACCTTAGTGAAACAACACTGACATATTATTATTCAAATTCTGTAGTTTCATTGAGGTTTACTTTTGGCATTGTGCATTATATGAGCTTGGATAAATGCATACAGCATGATGTATACAACATTAAAATAGAAAAAGGGTGATTTAATCGTCCTACATATCCTTTGTCAGTCCATCCTTCTCTCTAGCACTTGACCATTAATGACCTTCTTAAGGATTCCATGGTGTTTTTTCCCCTCTTTTAAAACATTTCACACAATTAAGATCATACAATATGTAACCTTCTCAGACTGGTGTATTTCATCAAGCATTTAAGTTTCCTTCATTTATTTTCCTGGATTAAAAAATTATTTCATTTTAGTGCTGAATAATATACCATGTCTGGAAGTGCCAGATTCCTTCACCTTTTACATAGTAACAGACATCTTGGTTGCTTCAAAATTTAGCAATGATGTCCAAAGCAACTATAAACATTTTTTTGCGGGTTTTGTGGGAAGTGAGTTTTCAATTCCTTTGAGGAGATACCAAGGAATGTAAATGATGAATTCTGCAAGAGTATGTTTAGTTTTATAAGAAACTGCAAAAAAAAAAAAAAAAATAGGAAAAGAAACAGAAACTGCCAATCATCTTCCAGTTTTCTATGTCATTTTGTATTCTCAGAAGCAGTGAAAGAGTTTTTGTTGCACATCCTCACCAGCATTTCATGTCATGAAAGCTGTGGATTGTGGCCCTTCATTCAATGGGAATATTAATATATACTAGTGGTGTCTAATTGTTTAAATTTTAATTTGGATGGTAATATGATGTGGAACATTTTTTTAAAAAAGCACTTGTAGTCGCAGATGGACACAATACCTTCATTTGGTTTATTTAGTTTTACGTGGTGTTGGAGATGGAACACAGAAACTCACACAAGCCAGGCAAGCGCTTTACCACTGAGCCACAACTCCCGCTTCGATGTAGAACATCTTTCATATGTTTATTTGCCACTTTTATTCTTTTGTGAGATTTTTGTTCAGGTCATTAACTCCATTTTTAATAAGATTGTCTTTTTATGGTTGTATTTTAAGAGTTCTTTGCACACTTTGTACAACAGTCAACCATTAGATACATCTTTTGGAAATATTTTGTTCTAGTCTCTGATTTATCTTTTTTAAAATTAAATTTATTTTTAACTGATATACAAAAACAAAAATAAATGCATATTAATAGGCAATGTACCTTTTTATTCTTTTGACAGTATTTTTCACATTATATATTTCTTCAATTGAATGATGTGCAACATATCAATTTTTTTTTCATGAATTGTACCTTTGGCATTGTATCTAAAAGTCATCACCAAACCCAATATCATCTAGATCTTCTCCTATGTTATCATGTACAATTTTCACCTTTCATTTTACTTTTAGAGATTTTGAGTTAATTTTTGTGAAGGGTGTAAGGTTTTCCTGGTCCAGATTCACTGTCGAGCATGTGGTTGTACAGTTTTTCCAGCAGCATTACTGAAAGGACAATCTTCTCCATTGCATTAATTCTGGTCCTCTGATAAAGATCAGATGGCTATATTTAGGTGACTGTATTGATGGACTCTCTTATTTCAGTGATCTATTTATATTTTTAATACTTCCACATCAAGTGTTTGTAAGAAGAAAAAAAAAATTTGAATTTGAGCTGCTACATTTGAGAGATGAAAGCAAAATGAAAAGGACATATTTTTTTCTTTCATGAATATCTAAAAGATGACTATGAACCCTTTGAGTATATAGAAAGGGAAAATAAAACCACATGTTTTTTAATCCAGAAACATAATCCTTAGAATGACAGGAAAGTTCTATACCCCATGCATACCCATCTTGAAAATGTGTCTAGGGTCAGAATTTTAGAAGACATATACATCTTATTAAAATATTCAAGAATGTGACATGCATCAGCCTTTTAGCATTGATTTTAACTTCATAATTTTTGTTTGTGCCTATGATTTGACAATAGTATCACATCTTGATTTTGGAAGATTCCATATCCTTAAATAATAAAAAAATTCTCTATCAAGTTTTTAATTACTGTAACTAAAATTTTCTTCCAACAGTGCCACTGAGGTGGTACATCACTTAGAGGTACTTTTCCTTGTTCTAAGATAGATCATGTCTCTTCTCCTGCAAGGCAGGCATTTGCTTCTGTTTAACTTCCTTCCTCAAGTATTCTCACTCCTGCCCAAAGGCACCATGGAGTCTGAAACTGCTGTGCAGAATAAAAGGTTTCTTGGTGCTCTCAGAGTACCATTACCATCCCTCCCTCCTTTAGACACTGATTTTATCTTCAGAAAAAACTCCAACACACAAATTTTATAATATTACATGCCCAAAACCTGAATCATAAACAATGCAATCTAGCACAATATACCTAATAAATGTGATTCCCATTAATGTTTGGAAGTCTAAGTTTTATCACTGACACCACTTTTGATATTAAGTACTTTATTTCCTTTTTTTAATCCTCCAAGTAATATCATAAGGAGAATTAGACTGGGTATTGAAATACTAACACACCTATAACTAAGCACATTATGGACTTCTATTACTTTTTATAATGTTGGACAATAATTATCTTGAGGAGTGTGCATCTGAAGAGTAAAATGACAAAAATACGCATATAACATTCCTTTTCTTGATGTAGTAAACCACCTGAAGATTTATAGTAAGTCAGATTTATTCTGATCCCCTAATTAGAATAAGATGTTAAATTTCTAGTAGTTTAAACAGGACACTTGAATGACATTTTTGTTTAAAAAAATGTCAGTGTTGGTTGTAAAGATGACAGTCATTTGTCCTTCGATACAAAATTGAAGGCCAAATATAAGATGGAAAGAATTAAGTAAAACAGACCAAAAGACACATGAACTGAAATACATTTGCATGTACTGAAATACATTTACTGGATTAAATATTGAGCTTCTTTACTTTAGGTAATCTATTTCATATTTGTTAATCCTCCAGCTTAATTCTCAATAAGTAAATTTGTCAGGCAATTATATAAAGTTGGTTTAATTTTCTGCTTACCGAAAGAATTTATCCTTAGATTTAAACTACATTTAAATTTGTAGAACTGATTCTTTTTTTCATTATATTTCTTGATAATATATTAAAATACTTTGTTTGCCATAAATATTTCTAAACATTTATCAAATATAAAAGTATGAATTAGGAAATAAAATGATTTACCAATATTTTTATTTAATTTAGTTTGATAAATTTGAGAAAAATCTATGACTATAATGGCTAATTTACAGTATATTTTATTTTTAAAAAACTGTTCTGGAGTTTAAAACTTAAGGCTTTCATTATTCTAATTTGAAACATTCTTCAAACTCCACCCACTGAACCTACTCTGACCATAAGTCAGGATAATGACTTGCATGTTTTCACATGAAGAACTTGGGAAAAATAAATTAGGGCTATAGAGGTTTCCTAGCTTCTTTCTTCTCTTTCCTTTGTTTCTCATTTTGCTCTTCCTGACATGTCATGATTGATGTGTTTTCTATTCTTGTTTACGAAATGAACTCTTTGCTTGGTTGGACAGGTATTTTTTTCAGGTGATTGAATCGGAATTCATTTTTGATACAATTATTGTCCCTTACCACATAAAAATGTAAGTATTCTGGAGTATAACGTATAAGTTATTAAAGTTGATACATTTTGGATAAAGTAAATCTCAAGCATTCTAAGAACATGAAAAAAGCTTGTCATAAGTTTCCTAAGTCTTCCTTAAGATCAATGTATCAAACTGTATCTATGCTTAGGTTTCTACCACATCTACAGTTCTAGAACTATGCACATGATTAAATAATTATTGAGAGTTATTAGAAGCAAAGACTGAAACCCAGGTTACATCTCTGCTTCCAAAAATATTTAACAAAAAAGAAAACCAGGTTTTTTTGATAAAATACATTAATATCTTACTGGCTTAAAAGCTAAGTGTATAGTTATCAGTTGATTCCTTTTTATGAATAACTGATATTCTATTAACCAGTAGTAAAGATCAAATTTGGGAACTGAGAATAGCAAAAGGGAAAATGTGTTGTAAAGACTAAAAAAAAAAAAAAAAAAAAAAAAATTGTAAACCAGGCTTTGTACAATGATTTCATTGATTTTTAGCCTTAAAATATAGGTAAAATGGAAATGTTTAGTATGAACCTAAAAATGAAACTATAGGGAAAACATTAAACAAAATTTGGTACATGAACATAACGTAATATTGTTCAGATATTAAAGTCATGTTGTAGAAAAGTTACTTATTAACTTAAAAATGTTGATAATATAAAGTAATGTGAAAAAAACTACAAAAGTATTTACAGTACAAACTGATTTTAAAATGAATATGTATATAAAAATGTTAAAACTATACATTATAAATACATTAATATTACTTATCTCAATATTTTGAGGAAATTTTACTTTCTTATTTTAATTTTAATAACATTTAGGATGGTCTACTTTTGGATCAGTGTTGTTTTGGATTTAGGAAAAGAGAAACAATTACAGTTGCTGTTTTAATACTTTTTTTTTCTGTTTTTTGGAAACATTTCTACATACAAGTCACTCAGTGGGCCAGGACTACTAAGGCAAAGACCTCTAAAGTAATTTTTCCCCAAACAAATAGAATTTATTCATTTCAACTACATAGGGAATTTTAGAATAAGACTTCTAGTGTTTCAAACAGCTGCATGACATAACCTGTCTTTGGAGTAGCAAAAAAAAAAAAAAAAAAAACAACCTGAAAGAGAAGTGATCACCTTTTTCTCAGTTCAGCAATGACTCCAATTAGGGGTACTTTTCAAGTTCTCTTGTCTCTGTCACCAAAAGAAAGTTCAGTTTTTTCTGAGTCTTGTTTTTCTCACCTTCCCCACACACCCTCAAGAGTTTTCTCCAAGAATTGTCTTAGTGAAAGACATTTGGATCACTGGTTTTTGTCAGTGTCTATTTGATCTATATGTTTAAAGCATCCAATCCTCATCGTAAAATTAACATTTAACAAATTGAAGGTCTTTTTTGTTACCTCATTGCCACACAAGAAACCATGTCAAGTTCCACACTGAGAAACCCTGGGGTTTGTCCTGGAGTTTGGAACAGTACCTGGAAAATCACTAGTATTCAATAACTATATGTTAAATGAAAGAATTTAAATAGTTTTCCTTGGAAGAATCACTATTTTGTGATGTGGTTTCTTGATTTATAAAGTGAGAAAATCATTATTAAGTATGCTTTCCAGAACTAAAATTTCTGTAATTCTAACAGGAGCCTATATTATATATAGTACCCTGGATGAAATTACTTATTGAACAGTGAGTCAAATTTTTCTGGTGGAGGGGGGAATAAAACACATTCCTCTACATTTTCAAAAGAATTCTTCTAAATTAAGAATGACTTCTTCAGTGTCATTCTTTGGCCCAAAACCAGGGAGATATATTTCCCTAACGTGGGAAACTTCATTTAGAAGATTAAAGTTTTTATGAGATCAATCTTAATTTATTTGTGTTAGATTGATCGTTTTATAAAACAATGCATAGATTGATAGAATGACTGATAACTTTTGCTTTTTTCTTTTTTAGTCAGATTCTCTTGTTGGTTCTCAGACTTTTTGGTCTAAGGATTATTTGAATATCTTTTTTGGTAATTTCATGTTGTATGTTAGAAATATTGTGTATATTTATGGGATTGAAAGTGACAGTATGATTTATGAATGCAATGTGGAACAAACAATTAAGAAACAATTGAACATATCCATTACCTCACATACCTGGTTTTTTGCTTTTTGTGGGGTATTTTTGGTAAGAATATTAGAAATTTGCTCTTTTAGCAATTTTGAAATGTACAATGTTCTATGAATTATATTCATTACAGAAAGTAATAATCTTAAAACAAAAAAACTCCTCTTGTCTGAGACATTTTGTCCTTTGATCATCATTTCTTTAACCACCCAAAGCTCTAACTTCGCCAATCTACTCTTTGCTTCCATGAGTTCAGTTGTTTTATTTCCCATAGATAAGCAATAAATTGTAGTATTTGTTTCTCTGTGCCTGACTTATTTCTCTTAGCATACATTGTCAATTACATCTATATTGTTACCATAAACAGAATTTCCTTATTTTTTAAAGTTAAGTAGTATCCCATATTTGCTTGATCCTTTCATCTGTTGCTGGACACTTAGGTTAATTCCATAAGTTGGCTATTGGGAATAGTCCTGCAGTGAACATGGAAGTGCAAACATCCCTTCACCAAACTTAACTTCAAATCCTTTGAGTAATATCCTGAAGCACAATTGTTGGATCATAGGATGATTCCATTTTTTAGGATTTTGAGGAATATCCATTAAATTTTCCATAATGAATATACTTATTTACATACAAACCCAAACTACACAAAAGGTTTTATTATCTTTGCATTCTTATCAACAGGCTTTCATTTGTCTTTTTGATAATAGTCTTTCTCATAGCTATGAGGTGGCATCTCATTGTGGTGTGCATTTGAATTTCTCTTAAGATTAGTAATGTTGAACATTTTTCTGTATATCTGTTGACCTTTTGTATGTATTCTCCAGAAAAGTATATATCCAAGTCCCTTGCCCATTTTTAATTGGATTCTCTTGTTTTCTCACTACTGACTTCTTTGTGGTACTTTTATTTACTTTAGATATTAGCCCTTGAATGTAAGGCCTAAAAATACTTTCTCCCAACACACATGTTGTATCTGCACATTGTTTTTTCTATTGGTGTGCAGAAACTTTTAAGTTTCAATGAATCCTGATTGTCAGTTTTTGTTTTATTGCCTGCTTTTGAGGTCAAATCCAAAAAATTATTGCCTGGACCAAAGTGATATAGTTTTTCACCTATGTTGCCTTCTAGCAGGTTTACAGTTTCTGGTTTTATGTTAAATCTTTAATATTTTGAGTTGATTTTGGTATCAATTATTTAACAGGTCCACTTTCTTTGATTTACTTATGGATATCCAGTTTTGCCAGCACCATTCTTTGAAGAGACGACCCTTCTGCCATTTTGTATTCATGGCCCATTGTTAAAAATCAACTGGTGAAAAATACCCAAGTTCATTTCTGGGTTCTGTCTTCTATTATATTAGTGGATGTGTCCATTTACTTGCCTTTAGTATGTTGGCTTAATCAATTAACTTAGTGGTATCATCTGGAATCGGTAGCATGTTGCCTCCAGCTTTGCTCACTTTGTTCATGGTTAACTTGACAGTTTGGCATTTTTTTTGTGTGTGTGTATATTTCTGTGTATATATGTGTGTGTTTACATTTGAGTTTCAGGATTACTATTTTATTTTTACAAAAAAATGACTTTGGAATTTTGATAAGTGATTGCATTAAATCTGTAGATCACTTTGGGCAGTGTAGATGTTTTAGCACTATTGATTTTTCCAATCCATGATTACAATATATTTTTTCCATTTAGCTGTATCATATTCAGTTTACCAATCTTTTCAAGTTTTCAGTGTACATATATTTGACCACCTTGGTTAAATTTAGTCACAAGTATTTTATATTTTTGTAGCTATTGTAAATGGGCTTGTTCCTGTTTTCTTTCTCAGGTAGTATGCAGAAATGCTACTGATTTTTGAATGTTGATATTATATTCTGCAAATTTAGTGTATTCCTTTTTTTTGTTGTTAAAGTTTTGTTTGTGTTTGTTATGCAAGCCTGTAGTATTTTTCCAGCAATTATGTTATCACCAAACAATAACAATGGCATTTCTTTCTTATTTCAATGCCTTTTTAAATTAGTCCTATTTAATTGCTCTAATGAGGACTATTTTCCCTTTATTTATTTGTATTTTAGAGCTTCTCAAAATTCTGTGATGGATTCATATTCAAATTGTTTCCACTAATAAGTACTAACACTAAATATTAATAACAAAATACCACTGCCCCATACACAAATAGTCTACAAAAGGACTTTTTGTACTCTGTTGGAGTTAAGTGGCAAGACAATTGTCTTGTTCCAGAACTTAGAGGATTGACTTTCAGTTTTTCACCACTGGGTATGTTGTTAAATGTGGACTTTTTGTACATGGACTTTGTTTTATTGCAGTGCATTCCTCCTCTACTTCATTCGGTGAGAGTTTTTTATAATTAAAGTATGTTAAATTTCGTCCAATTATTTCTTCTGTATCAAATAAAATGATCATTTTTTTTCCTTTATTCTCTTAATGTCATCTATTCCATTTCTTGATTTGTATATGCTGAACCATTTTTGTGTCCCAGGAATAAATATTAGTTTGTTATGGTGGATGACCCTTTCCATATGTTGTAAATTAGGTTTACTGATACCATGTTAACAATTTTTGTGTCTACATTTGTTAAGGATATTGGCCTATAATTTTATTTTTTGTAATGTCCCTGTCTGTCTTTGATATCAGCATAATGCTGTCCTTCTAAAAAGAGCCTGAAAGTATTTCCTTCTCTTCAGTTTTTCTAACAAATTTGAGAAAGCAGAGTATAAACTTTTGTGTACAAATTGGTAAATCACTCTCCTTAGCAATTATCTTTTTTAAAAAATGGCCAGTATCTCATGACTTAATTTTGCTTGTGACAAGGCAAATTGTCACAAGGTTTCTTACATTTCTACATATCACATGCAGAGGTATTGACAGCTTTTGCAGGGATTATTATTTCAAAGATGAGTGTTATAGAGACAAATATGTGAATCCATCCTTTAGGAATCTTGTATCTTTTTTCATGGAGTAGAAAATATACTAGCACCAGTAATCCTGGTTAAATAGAATTACACATTTTTTTTTCTGAAGTAAAGCATTTGAAACAATTGAATTGTCTACCTTTTAGTACAGGTTCCACAGTCTTAGCCCAAAGAATTATTACTTAACATTTTTTTTTTTCTAAGTAAAGCATTTGAAACAATTGAATTGTCTACCTTTTAGTACAGGTTCCACAGTCTTAGCCCAAAGAATTTTTACTTAACTGAAGTACAGATAAATCAGATACAGGGAAAATAAGAAAAAAAATAAATATGGTTTAGTGCCTCATTTAACACAGAATAAATTATACTTAATGTTCTTTTGTCTCATTCATTGACATGTGTTGAAGTTACTCTGCAGGCAGATTAGCCTCTGAGGTTAGATTTCCAGTCATCTTAGTCCCCTGTCTAGAAGAGCAGCAATGACTCCCAAAGGAATATGTGTAGGGTGGTTTAATTTTGGAAGGTAGAAAAGAAGTCTACAGGATATGAACTACGATTTAATAGATTACTGCTTGTCATCATTAAAGATTAAGCATATGAATGTGAAATTTAATTTGGAGGGATTAACTTATTTTTCCTCATATTTCCAGTTTACCCATAACCCTTCTCTGTTTAAACACACATAACTTACAATAGTTTTTTTCTTTTTGTTAGAACTATTATAGAAAAGATGTAAAGTAGTGCATTTTTGGTTTCCACATTTTGAAAATCATGGAGATAAAAGAAGAAAGGTTAAAATATGTAGCTATGATACAGAAGATTCAATTGAAATCCCAGATAGGTTAAGGAATCTAAAGACAAAGAAATACTGAACCTCATTTTCCTTGTAATGCATAGAAAATGAATTCTTCCCCATGGTGTCTTAGTACAATAAAGAAATAGTCTCTGAACTTGAGCTAGCACCTTGGAATTTCTATTTATTCTGTCATGATCTTGAGAGGCAGAATGCCTTTGCTTTTATATAGACTGGCGCAAAAATGGCAAAGAGCATTACAGTCAACTCCATCACATTTTCCATAGCCATTAAGCAGAACAAAAAGGTGCAGAAATAGAAGAGAGAGCCAGACTTCGATCTTTTCCAATATCATAAGGAACAATGTCAAAGTTCCCTGAAAGGACTGGTGCCTGAGAACAAACTAGGATGTGCATCCCTACAAATGCTGTTTTTCATATTGAGACCAATGATGTTCTAGACCTTTTAACTCAAGCAAGCTAAGTTATTCAATCATGCCAATGGATCTTAATAACAACAGCAGGCAAATGAAAATTAGAAGTGAATTATCTGGGATTTAATTGTATCATAGTATAATGGCACCACCACAATGAATATTAAGTCTAGTTGTTGCAAAAGAAAAGAATTATTATGTCTTATACATTACTAATGATAACCTAAATTTTTTCAATATTACCTGCATTATAAAAGTGTTCTTGAATCTATGAAAAGACTAAGGGTAAACATAAAGTCCATTATTTTATGCAATATCCTTAAACACAAAGTAATTTATACTTAACTTCAGTTATATGTCTTTGAAATAAGTTTTCAGATGCAACATTTTTACCTTTTGGTTGCAGGTGCTAGAAAATGAAGACAGATTGGAGCTCTAGAGAATAAACATCCATTAACTTTAGTCTCTTATTATAATGGAAGTGAAATGCTACATATTAAAATTTCTCAGAAAGATTTTCAAACATCATCCACTTTAGATAGTGAATACTAAGTATAGTTTTAAAATGAACTTCACTCATTATTCCAACATATACATCAAATTGGGATCCAGTGGAGCAATGTTACATTCTAAGGTATCTCATATATAAATATATAAATAAAAAATAAGTGTATTTTCAAATATAAATTACTACCAAGAGAGATGGTATCCTTTCTATATAACCTCCCAAGCTTCCTCTGTTGGCCTCTTTCCTTCGAAAGATCAGCCCTTGATGTTCATTTCGACCCAAATTAATTTGCCAAAATATGTCTTTAAAAATAAGTTGAGCATATTAGTGCTTATATTGGTATGTGTGTGTGTGATTCCTGTAAAAGCAAATAAAAAGAAAAAACAAATGAAACAAATTCTGTCTTCAAGCTACACAAGACTTCATTTCATTTGACCTTTAACTTTTCCCATAAGGAAAAAGTCATTCATAAACATGCAGCCCTTTATGTGCAAAGGCTCAGATGCAGGGATATTTGTTCAACTGCAATCTCTGAAATGAAATAACAGGAAGGTGTTCATGCATTCGTTATGTTTTGTATAATTTTGTTGGGTTATTTCCTTAGGACTATGGTAATCATCAATTCTTTAATAAAAAAGTTATGTATTTTTAACTGAGCATGGTGAGGCACATCCCAGCTACTTGGGAGGCTGCAACAACAGGATTGCTTGAAGCCATTTGTTCAAAACCAGCCTAGGAAACATAACATGACTATCTTAAAATATATATATATATTTATATATGGGTGTGTGTGTGTGTGTGTGTGTGTGTGTGCACACGTGTATATATGTAGCTATAGATAGATATTCAAAAAATGTTGGTTTAAAACTATGTTTCTTATACATCTATCAATTATCAATCTATTCTGATATAAGAACATGGTCTCAAACTCATAAGTGAGACATGGCTTTGATTCAAGTCCATGTCTTTGCTGTTTATGTTTTTTCACAATCAGAATAGTGAAAGGACGATTAACATTTTTTCCTGGGAGGAATAATATAAGGCTCATTTACTGGAAATCATCTTGTCTTGAATTATTCTAATACTTCACACCAATGTTAGACTATTTCAGCGATGAAAATCTAACATTTTGATTCAAACTAATCTTCAAAATATTAATTTATAGTCTACATTTCATGGAATGAATTTCAAAAAGAGGAAATTAAAATGCATATATTACTGTGACCCTAGACTGAGTAGATCTCACATAGAAAGGATTGTCTACACAAAATGAAAACATGACCTCCCAACAAAACACACATTTGCACTGACTGATCTGCTAGTTTTAGCAGCTAAGTACAAAGGACAAGCTTTCCAACATATTACATAGCATCACCCCCTAACTTATATAGTCATTCTGTTTTGGATATTTTATAACAATCTCACAATTTCATGGGCAAAACATGGGAATGGTATATTTCCAAAAGTATAAAGCAATGAATTTGGTATTTTGGATCCAAGGCAGGATCCCAAAGATATTTATGGAAAGTATTAGTTATTATATTCAAAAATAATTGGTATATTATGACTAAGAGTAAATTTTATCAAATGTGGGAGTATTTTTAAAGTTTTTTCTGAAATTATTTTAAGTAGTTTGAGTATAAGTTCAGCAAGCCATTGTGGATTCCTTGTTACCCTTGTTACCTTTTTAACCTTGATATTTTATTGGACTTTTCTATTACTTTCAAATTGAGTCTTCTATTATCAGATTATCTATGTATAATCCATTCCAGCATGTTTTTTTTATTTGTTTTTTTTTTTTTTTTTAGTTATACATGATAGTAGAATGTATTTTGACATATCATGCATACATGGTGTATAACTTCCGATTTTTGTGGTAGTACATTAATGGAGTTTCACTGATTGTGTATTCATATATGAACATAGGAAAATTATGTCTTTTCCATTCCCATTTCCCATCCCTTCTCCCCCCTCCCTGTGAACTCCTCCTTGCCTCTGCCTATTGTGAGTCAGTCTCCACATATCAGAACATACATATGGTCTTTGTTTTTTGGGGATTGGCTATTTCACTTAGCATGATAGTCTCCAGTTCTATCCATTTACTGTCAAATGCTCTAATTTCATTCTTCTTTATGGCTGAGTAATATTCCATTGTTTATCACATTTTCTTTATCCATTCATCTGTTGAAGGTCACCTAGGTTGATTCCATAGCTTACCTAATTGAGCTCCAGCATGAATATTCTTAAACATGAGATGGATATTCTTAAATATCCACGAGGCAATGTCCATCTGTTTTTCAAATATCTCAACTGTTTCTCAGGATCCTAAGAAAACTTAAGCTATTTTACTCAGTTTTTCACAATTCAGTCTTATGTTGTTATTTTGTATTTTTTTATGATCTTGTCTCATAAATATTTCAATTATTTCAGATGCTTGCTGTGGATTTTATATCTTGGGCACTCTTTTATGATGATTCCTCAGTTCAGAATGTGTCTTCCTCATCCCTTGATGACCACAGTTCTTTCACATTTTTGTTTGCATGTTATTTCTTTCTTAAGTAATTCTCATGTTTCTGTAATCTTCTGAAGGAAAAAATATGCCTTTTTACTATGAACTCTTATAACAGGTTATGTGGTTCTTTCTAATGTCTAAAATTTTCTAAAATATCCATTGTAATTTTATAGAAAAGAATAACCATTGGAATCATTACACAACTGATAGTTAACAGTTATTGAATAATTGCCTACTATGTGATAGGCTTATTCCTTAGTATATAGCATGTTACTAATCTTCTAAGTTTTCTTATTAAATATATGTACTAGTTTATCTTTACTTCAGATAAGAAAACTAAAAACTGTGAGTTACTAGGCCTCAGCAAAGTCACCTCAATATTAGGTAATGAACATGGTTTCTAAACCTGAGCAAATGACTCCAACACTTATTGTCTTATTAACTAGGCTCAATTTCTTAAAGTGAAGGAGAAATACACTAACTGTAAGGAATTTGAGAGGAGTCTGTCTTTTTGATACAACTCTACCATCACATCAGTAACTAATGACTACAACAAATCAGATATAATAAATATTTTTAAAATAGAAATATATATTAAGGAATAAAAAGTGGTGAAGTTTTTGCAAAATTATAGTAAAATATAGCGAGTTTCCAACTGTTTGTGTAATTATATTCAAAGAGTGCTGATTTGGGGTCTTTTGAAAAGGGAGATTCCAGCACTTTCCTCTAGAATCATTTTCTTAGCTTCATCCTATTCATTTTTTCACTGATGAGTGTATAAAATTTAGAAAATTGTTAACAAATTCTCATATAACAATAGTTGAAAGAATAGTAAAAATGTTAAATGGTATCATCTGAATGTGAAGTCCTAAGAGGATGAGGTAATTTTACATATCTTACAGAATATTTGTAATTTTGTGTTTTTTGTACAGGAGATTGTAAAATTAAATAAGCTTCTGTAAAAACTTGAATCTGCCTTAATACATGACTCTACAATATAGCTTATTCTTGATTTAAAGAGCTCATAAAACAAACACTGGTGGAGAAAAAGTTACTGTCAATTCTTTTTTTTTTTTTTTTTTTGGTGCTGGGGATTTGAACCTAGGGCCTTGTGCTTATGAGGCAAGCACTCTACCAACTGAGCTATATCCCCAGCCCCTACTGTCAATTCTTGTCACAAATTGCTGATATCATGTGACAGTCTTTAAGATGTGTCAATGGACTGGGCTCCAGTCCTCATTTAATTAAAACCTAATCCAGGAAATCTTTGTGTAGATGTTATTAAAGCCTACAATCAGTTAAATTTAGTGAGGGAGATCATTCTAGTTAATTTTGGGGGAGGGGCAGTTAAATCTGGTGAAAAGCATTAAAAGCAGAAATGGCAATACAGTCAGAGAAGAAAAAAATCTCCAGCTGTGGACAACAGCTTCAGTTGTTCTTGGAAGTTCTTGCCTGACCTTCTCAAAGAGCCATTCCCCATAATCATGTAGCCAATTCTATGCAATAAACCTATAAATAACTATATATCCCACTGGGTCTGCTGCTATGTTTGAACCCTGTCTAATAAATAAACATCAGTTAACAATTAGCTCAAGAGCATCGATAATGCAATATGGTTATACCAAAAACAAATTAGGCTTTGGACTACTGATGAATATATGCCAGTAAGAGACCAGTGATTCTCAGAACATACTAGAAGGTAGATTTCTGACCTCTGTAATTTATTTTTCACGATTCTGAGACATAGTCTGAAAATAGAGATATTTAATCTAAAGTATACAATAATAGGCATACTAAGAATGACAGTTATTTTAAAATATTAAAATGGCCATTAAGTGGTAGAGAAATTTGATGGCCTCTCCACAACTGCTCAGATCATCTCAGAGAAACAACCTCCCATTCATTCTACAATTTATCAGAACGAGTTATAGCACCGCTATCCATAGTCTAGCATTTTTATCACAAAACTGTTACAAACTTATATATAAAATAAGTTATGAGTGAACATGAGATAGAAAGATACCATTATATAGAACCAAAACCTTCTAGAATTTGGGAAATTCTACAATTACATTGTACAAATGTTGCCAAATCCATGGTTGGTTATAGGAGAGTACATGGTCAATGGAGAGAAAGTCAAGTATTATTATCAAACTAATACACATGAGGAGTCATTATATTATGTATCTATGAACACGAATCTATGTTTTGTCAGTGATATACTGAAGGGTCACATGGAAAATCCTTGGGAACTAATACAGAAGAAATTACAAAACTTTCTTCTTTTTTAAAGTCTATGTGAATGGTCTGGGGTTTCCACTCTACACCTACAGGAAGTTATTGTGGAAGTAATAGCAGTGCTCCTGCTCCAGTGACAGTATTTTGATGACATAGCAGGCAGCTATCAGTTCCAAGGAAGTTTTGTTTTCAACAGACATTCTTAGAAGAAGCATTGCTGAATCACTATTATAAAAGATGTGGATTCTAAGACTTCAAGGAGTTATCTTAGGTAAAATTTAGTACTGAGTGCCATTTCTAATTCATAGGAGATATTCAATATGTATTTAATTGATAAGTAGAATGGAATGACTGGCAATGCCATGAGAATTGACTCAATGATTCTATTTTACAGATTAGCATAATTTACTTTTAAAAGACTATGTCACATGTTTGAAGTCCCAGACTTATTTGATGAGAAAACTAAATCTAAAATTTGTGGTCTACAGTTTTTCTACCAAATATTATCTGAACACTTTTGACAGGAGTGAAATAGTGCCACAACAGAGTGATTAAAAGATCTGAATTTTCAGCCATACAGTGGATATATGTTTATGTCCTTCTACTCACAAGGTAGGAAATGGGCAAGATTCTTAAAGACTCTGTGTGTTCCTTGATTCTCTATGATAATCACTATGTTCTCCAGTACAGTTTTTAAGGACTGAATGAGTTAATAGATACAAAAAGTCCAAGTCTCTGGTTCACAGAAAAAAAATCAGTAAGTGTTATTATTGTACGTAGTCAAAACAGTGTCTCTCTCAATTCAAATGTTATACATTGTGATTATCAGTAATAAATGTAATGTATATTAGTTAATTACTTGACATTGAGAACTTGCAGATATTATTTAAATTTCACATGTCTATATGGGAGAGCTTTAAGAAGAGGCAATGTTAGGAGAATATTGCAGTGGTAGGGGAGTGGGGGAGCTGAATGTATATTCAGTGGGTGAGAATTTATTTTTCACCAGTAACTAGTTCTATAGTTGATCAATCTTATTTCACTTTTTTTATTTAAAACTCGTTTATAAGTTCTTACTCTGCAGCAGGATATGTTCTAAATACTTTACAACTATTGAGTCATATTTGTGAAAGGGTAGAGATTTTATTACACCCATTTTACAGATGTAGAAACATATTAACAAAAACAGAATAGTGCAGTGAATAAGCATATTGTCTCTTGGGGTGGAGTATAAATCTGTCCACATTAATTTGAAGTGATGTAATAGACAATTCATTTAAGCTAACTTTGCATAAACTTCCTAATGTGTAACATGTGATAATAATTGTACCTGCCTCAAAGAGTTGCTATTATAATTGAATTAGACAACATTTCAAGAAATTAGAACAATGACTGGTACATAGTAAATGTTCAAAATATATTAAATATTAATATTGTCACTATTTTTATTATTGTTAAAATTGTTGTTATTACAAGTGAGTAAACCAAGTCTGCAGAAAGCCTAGGTATTGAAACCAGTAAGTGAGTATGACCTGGCATGCTTCCTCAATTTATTTGACCCTAAATCCTGGGCTTTTCCAATTATGACCCATAACCTTGTGGATTTTAATTCCTTTTCTCCATTTGTGACAGGCTCATAGTCTGATTTCTCTTGTTAAATATAATTAGAAGAATGACTTCATTATGTAATTTTAGAGCAACAAAGTCATGTCACATACGAATTTTCCAACTCTGCCCCAATCTAATGTAAGGTTAGTTACTTTTTTGTATGTATACTTAGTCCACTTTCCATTCTCTGACCAATGCCATAATAAAAATTATAAACACAATGTACTTTGAGTCATGATGTCAGTGAATTTTGGAGACAGAATATAGAACTCCATTGTACATATACACCACAATTTCTATACGACAGGCGTATAGGTTGTTTCTACAACTTAGCTATTGTAAACTGTGCTGCTATAAACACTGAAGTGACTGTAATGCTGTAGTATGCTGATTTTAGATCTTTTGAGAAAATGCCAAGGAGCTCTTTTCAGCCATAAAAAAAAAGAAAAAAGAATATATTATGGCATTTAGTGGTTAAGTGTATGGAAATGGAGAATATCATGCTAAGTGAAATAAGCCAAACTCAGAAATTGAAATCTGTATTTTTTTTTCATGTGCAGAAGCTAGAGTAAAATAAGGGAAAGGAGGAGGAAAGGATAAGATAATATAAAAAATCAATCAAATATAAATTAACAAATGAGCAAAAGAAAGTCTGTAGAGGAAGAAGAATGGGGGAGAAGAGAAAGTTTGAGAGGGAAAAGTGGGGATCATGAACTGAAATCAATTTCCATGCATGTGTGATCTGTTGTTATTAACCCCACTACTATGCAACTATAAAACTCTAATACAAGAAAAAAAAAGAACAAAAGAATTTAGATAACTTTATCCTAAGCCTAGCTGAATTCCTATGTGTCACATAGTTTTATCATATTTCAAAATCTCTTCAAAATGTTCACACAATTTTATGCTGATCATTTCCAGGTTCTGTTTCCTGTTCATTATTCTCCTGCCATTTTTTTTAACAGTACCCTGTGTCTATGTGTTGACAAAAGATGATAGTGTGGTATATTTTTCACTTGCACATAGCTACATCTGTGACTGTTTTAAAAGAAGATTTTTCTGTAAGCATTTTCTGTTCACAGAGAAAATAGTCCTTCTGGGAATGATAAAATAAGAAAATAAATAAGAAATGCACAAAACAGAAACAGAATTAGCCCTAATCAGAGTACTTTGCAAAGTTTCAGCAACTTCTTACTTGACTTCAGAAACTTCCCTCTTGATTTCAAAACAGAGTATTAATTATGTGATGAAGTGACTAAACACTTAGGGTTCCCCTTCAGAGACGCTTCCCAAGGTCATCACTTACCCACCTCAATAAACCTCAAAAGTCATCTTTCAGGGAAACAGTCTCAGAATAAGAAATGTGCCGCTGGGAATCACAGTTACTAAGTCTGCACTTCCTTTGTAGGGCCTACCAACTTCATTGTGTTCTTGATCTCCAGCTGTCATGCAATGTTATTAAACTACAAATACAAATATGAATTATCAAATTACAAATATACACTATCCAGATGCAAATATCTCTTTCCCAGTGTTCAGTTCAGGTTGGCACATTTCCACACATAATGAAAGGGGTATTGGAAGAAGATCAAAAGCTTTTGGCATAAGTCCCAGTGCTAGCAGTTTCTAGTGTTGTGACCTTGGGGAAGTCATTTGACCTCACTACTTTATAGTTTCCATATCTTTAAATGTGGATGATAGTTTCTACTGTGGCTGGTGTGAAGATCAAATGTAATATGCAGATATGAGCACCTTGGAAATGATCATATTCTATAGAAAAGGGAGTCATAATTTCAGTTGCCTCCCTTTCTCCTTCAGTTTCAAACAATGAAAGCAGTTAAACATTAGGGTATGGAACAAATGAACACATGGCTGTGCTTTGTCCCCAGTAAAATTCATTGGTTTGGTCCCCAATGTGTCTGATGATTACATTGAGAAGTGGTAACTTCTAAGAGGGATGGGTGCTTTTCCTTCCCCTCCTGGAAGCAGACTTGCTGCCACGAAAGTGAAATAATACAAGGCGAGTCTGGCACTCTTCCTGATCTCTGCCCACATTACCCTCCCTTTTGCTTCTCTCCCTGATATGATGCAGTCAAGCACCCTTGCCAGGCACTGGTCCCGTCCCATATGAATTTTGTAACACCAAGGTTGCTGATCAAATAAACTAATTTTCTTTATACATTACCCTGCTTTAGTAATTCTAGGGTCATCTAGGGTATATGCAAAGGGTTGATTTGGGAGTGACTTTTCTTGTTGTTGTTAATATTTTTAGTAGTATTATTTTGGCACTTGGGATTGAACCCAAAGGGGCTTTACCACTGAGCCATATTCCCAGCCCTATTTGTTTGTTCATTTATTTATGAGACAGGGTCTCACTAACTGGCTTGAGGCCTCATTAATTTGCTAAGGCTGACCTTGAACTTGTAATCCTCCTATCTCAGCCTCCTGAGTAGCTGGGATTACAGATGTGTACCACTGTGCCTGCCTGTTTTTGTTTTAAAGGTAATTAATTCACCTAAGCAAGAGCTATCAAACACCTACTGTGTTATTGTTATAATAACATTGTCAAATCAGCATACTTACTAGATGCCATGAAAATTGGATGCACAGAATCGTGCAGGATATAACTGAAACATAAGGGCTCTGAGTTAAGGATATGGAGTCAGAAGGGAATGAGTGAGGGATGATGAGATTGGCTAGGATCAACTTACAGAATATCTTATGCCTCTAGCAAAATTTTATGGTTTTTTACAAATGCAAAGATATTTGAGAAATCATTATCTTTTTAATTCTCCAGAGATCATGATGCCTTTCAATGAGTTTACATAGTTCATCTACCAAGATTCAGCAAGCTACTATGGTACAAGTTAGGTGGTTAGATGACATTTTAGTATTTGATGGTCCACGAAACTTGGAATTTTCAGCTTTATATCATCACATATTGATCATCATTTATTGATAGGTATATTATTTTCTAGTTAGTCCAATTAAGATAAATGCTGAACTACTTCTGGGATGATTAAACACAGATCTGTATATCCAACTTCTGGTAGAGCTAGAACTTTGTGTTCACTGTAACTACTTGCTACCACCTGCAGAATATTGGTAAGTCCACATATGTATTTATGATACACAAGAAGTCCCAAATGCTTTGTGTTTGAATCTATAAGCAGAGGAAGCTTATTTTCTTTTTCTTTCAATGTTTAGGATAGTTTACCATTTAACCTCTTGGCACTAATTTTCTATTTAGTTATTCATTATTTTCTATTGTGTTGATATGAATCTTTCAAAAACATGAGATTTTTGAAGTTTTTATCCATGATTTAAGTTTTCATCAGTGACCACCTGACCTTCCAGGTGAGAGTTTCAAGCATTTTTATTATTTGATTCCATTTGAGTTCTAAGTCCAGATGGAAGTTAAAACCCACAATCCAGGCAGAACCAGGAAAGAAACTTCCCCCAGACTCTTGACAACACATCATGGCATCTGAAAATTACAGGTTGGCTAGGAAGGATCCTCCCCACGCCCTCTGGTTCTAGGTAAACAAATTTTTTTTTTTTTTTTTTTTTTTTTTTTTTTTTGGTACTGGGTATTGAACCCAGGGCCCCAGGGCCTTATGCAAGGCAAGCACTCTATCAACTGAGCCACATCCCCAGCATTTTTTTTTTTTAACAAATTTTTAACATTACCTGAAATTTTGCTCTTCAGGGAGACCTGAATATGCCAATTATGGGTATTATGTAGTCTGGGACCCTTTTGTCCACCTTGAGGCTTGAACTAAGTCTGTGAGCAGTTAGCACCTCTGAGTTCAAACAACTCTTCACTGTCCACAGCTACCCTGATGCCACAAGTCTTCAGAAATAGGAACTCTCATTGGTTCCATTTTTCACTTTGCTGTAGAGCAGAGGTGGAAAATCTTTTTTTTTTTTTTTTTTTTTTGGTTACACAGTTTTGTTTCTTGTTTTTTGTTTTTAGTAGAAAAATTTGCTATATAGGAAGAGATAGTAAATATTTTAGATTTTGTAAGGCAGTTCTCTCAGTCATAATTCCTCCCTCTGCTGTTGTGGCACATAATCATTCACAGGTAATAACTAAGTGGGAATTTCATCAACTTGAGCAGGTTTAGAACTGGACAACCAGTACTGAGGAATGGAAGCTCGGCACAGGTATTTTGCTGAGCACATGTACCCAGGGTCTACTTGTGCCAAGAACTGTCAAAACACATATAGAAAACATAAAAATGCCCACCCTTGTTCCCCTTATAATTTAAAAAAAAAAACATCGCCAAGGTGAAATAATACTTAAAAGCTTAAATAAAATCCTTATCATTTAGAGCCCTCATCTAAATCCCCAAGGCAGCCTCTTTTCACTAACTTTATTTAGATCTTCAGTTAAACCACCTCTGTTAACTCTCAATATTTTTTACTGTCTCTGCCATGACTGATCCAATGTAGCAAGTTCCTCTACTTCATTAAAGATGAGGCTATTTTCATTTCTTGTTTTTTCTGCTTTCTCTCATATACTGTTTTTTTGCAATGAACTTTTACTGTAATATTCTTGAAGTTTTCATAATTATAATTTGCTCTTTAATAATTGTTTGAAGTTTTATAATCAGTTTCTGTTCAAAACTAAGGAAACATATCGCTGTAACTTATGTAAATATGGTTTGGTAAACATTCAGAAGCTAGTGTACCACTTATTCTCTCTTTAAGAGTAACAAATGTTCCAGTGGGTTCTCATTTATTAAGCAACTGTTGACAATCTTTATTCCTCCTTTATGGACTGTATCATTATTATGTATTAATCTTCTGAATATTCAATTTGAACTGAATGAACAGTACTAATATTTCAAGATGGAAATATGTAAATATCCTGACAAAAGCAGTAAGCATTTTAGAAAATCTTTGTATATGGCCCTGGGGATTATAAGAGTTAGAAATATAGAAATATTTATGTAGAAATAGAAATATGTAGAACCTATATTTCAAAAACCTTTATTTCAAAATCTCTGCTATTTCTAAACTTTATTCTTCATCATTTGAAAAAAGTCAATATGCTCAATATATTTACTTCGTGTGAATGGATTAGTAATAAAAACATCCAAAAATATAATTCACTTTGTTCATTTAGAAGCAGATTTAATTTTCAAAGCCTAAGAATATAGCATAGTAATTATAACAGGTCTTGATTTAACAACATCTTATTATTTCAACATTTTTTTCAATGAAAATAGATTAAAAATATGAGGTCTGTTTTCTAAATGAAGGCTTATAGAATGACCCTAATTGAAGATGTGTGTTGTCTTATTATATTTGTTTCTGAGATGTCTTCTGTTATTCTGTTATGAGTTTGTCCTTTCATCTTCACATTTCATGAAGAAGGGTCTCTTCAAAGTCAGGATGATTACCTGGTTACATTTTCTATCCTGCCTGGAATAACAAGTAGTCTTCTACTTTATGGTAGAAATGCATAATTGCATTTATGCATTTATACCTGTTTTGCAGAATAATACTTCATGATTTTTAAAATTGTTTTCTGTATGAGAAATTAATGATAAAATTGTCTTTTGCTATATCATTTAGACTCTTTCTACAGTGTATATAGAGATCAAGAACTTTGACCCAAATAAGTATACACGATTATTATTGAGCAATTAAAAATACATAAAATTTTAAAAAGGAAAAATATATAGCTGTTCATATATATACACAGCTTCTCAATAGCTAATAGTTGCCTCATAATGTTTTTCTAGCTTAATTAAGATATATTTTATAAGCATTTATATGCTAATTCACACAAGATAACATTTTAAATATATCAAGTTCCTCATATTTGAAGATAAGTTACTTTTACCTAAATATTATGTTTTGGCTCAATGCCATCTTCAATCACACATTTCACTAAAGATCATAGCCTTATGAATTTATCACATTCAACACTCGTGTATGAAAGTCTGTTGTTTTTCTATCACAAAATTATTATTATTATGGACTCTTTATTTGTTCAAATTAGTTATACATGACAGTAGGATGCATTTTGACACATCATACATAAATGGAGTGTAACTTCTCATTCTTCTGATTGTACTTGATGTAGACTCACATCAGTCATGTAATCAATATGTACACAGGGTAATAATGTCTGATTCATTCTACTATCCCTCCAAATCCCATACCCACTCCCCTTCCTTCACTCCCTTCTGACCTCTATTTTTCCCTAGACCCCCCTCCTTATTGTGGATTATCATCTACATGTCAGAGAAAACATTTGGTCTTTGGTTTTTTGAGTATTATATTCTCTTGAAACAATAGCAAGATGAGCAAAAATTTTTAAAGGAACTGGCTAGAAATATGTGGGCATCAAGAACTTCATTTAAAAATAGCACATTTCAGTGCATTTCTTGACTTTTCACCTGCTAGTACTATTTTCTTAAAGGCACAAGAAGAGGGAGCAGAGAATAGAGAAGCAAAGGGATGGACTCATTGTTGCTTTAGTGTTCTTGTGTAACTAACACCCCTCTCTAAAACAAATCTTAGGTGGGCCTGTTGAACGTTTTGCTAAAAAGTCTAAAGAATCTCCTTAAAATATGCATGGTACTGTAAGATGAAATAACTGTTGACATTTTAGTACATCATGATAAGGTTTAAATAAAAGAGACATGTAGCCAGATGAACTCATTGTAAAGTCTTATAAAAATAATCTAGAGATACTTGCCTTAAAAAGAAAAAACAAAACAAACAAACAAAAAACCTCAAAAGAGACATCTGCAGTACACAAAAGCATCCAACTTTTGATTTATATATTTATATTGAAGATGATGTGAAATTATTTAGCATTTCTTTTTTTTTTAAATTTCTTAATTGTTAGTTACACATGACAATAGAATGTATTTTGACATATACATACATGAAATATAACTCCCCATTCTTGTGGTTGTACATGAACATGGTGTGGAGTTACACTGGTCATGTACTCATCTAAGAACATAGGAAAGTTATGTCTGATTCATTCTACTGTCTTTCCTATTCCCATCCCCCTCCTTTCCCTTCATTCCCCTTTGTCTAATCCAATGAACTTCTATTCTGATGCCCACTTACTGTGAGTTAGCAACTGCATATCAGAGAGAATAGCATTTCTTCTTAATAAAAACTTCCATGCATTTCTTCCCCAAGGGAAGGCATTTAAATTCCAGTACCTTAGTATGCACATATAACCTTATAATAATACTACCCACAAATATTAAGAAAATCAATGAATAAATCAATATTACTCTGGAGTCTGTGAG
The DNA here is from genome assembly GCF_902686445.1 of Sciurus carolinensis. Taxonomy (NCBI): domain Eukaryota; kingdom Metazoa; phylum Chordata; class Mammalia; order Rodentia; family Sciuridae; genus Sciurus; species Sciurus carolinensis. Next base: position 88,239,298 of record NC_062218.1, on the reverse strand, counting down.
AGTTGCAAAATACATTGATGGCTTCCCTTTTATGTGTTGGATAAATGGATTTCAATTGGCTGGTTACTAATTTTTAGACTCATTAGGATTTTCTGTTTTTTTTTTTTTTTCTTAATTTTTTGAGACACCTTAGGGACACAATTAATTAAAACCTAGACTGTGTTTTAGAATTTTAAATATTTAATGCTCCTTTTTAAGAGAATAGGTTATTTTCACTCCTTTTCTGGTCAATTAGACAACTCCCCTGGAAAAAAAAAGAAAGAAAAGAGAGAAAGAAACACCATAGTATTATCATGATAAGAGAAAAATAGTACTTGTGGAATGAAGTAAGCAAATAGAATTTAAATATGCCCTTAGACTTTCGATATTTTTACTAAGAAATAAAAGTATTTCTATTTTTCTTTCTATAACTATTGTTTGACTCATTAACTTTGTTTTTCTTTTTCTTTATAAAATTGATTTTTAATTAACATATAAAAACATGAAATTTTTCAAATAATTGATTTTGTAAGTCAAAAATAAGTTTTCTCTTGACTCCATTTGTACTTGAATTTCTTGCTTCACTTCTTTACTCACCTTTGCCATATAACTTAATAAAAGAATTTTCTATACTGTAATTTCCAGTTTTTCTGCATTATTCTCTCAGAAACTAACTCCTTTCATTCCACAGAAATTCATTTGACTAGATCCCCAGTGACCTCCGGTTTGCTAAAACAGTGCTTAATTTTAATCATTGTTTTAAGGATATCTGGAACAGAATTCTGGAACCCTGAAGCGAATTTTAAATTGGGAAATTTTTTGAAGTTTTTGAGAAACAGAAAGACCAGAGACATTAAGATATGTTTTTTTAAGGAGTAAAAGTAAGAAAGACAGTCACAGAGTTAATGGAGGCAAATCATAAAGGAATTTGTAGACTCTTATAAGGTGTGGAATTTTCTTTTCATGACAGGCATAACTACTGAGAGCAGGGGATTGACATGAACTAACTCATGCTTTGAAAGGACATGTTTCACCGTTGTACTGATAATAAATGTCGGGGGGCTGATGAGGCTGGCAGATCAGACAAATGCACCCTGGGAAGCTAGGAGACATGCTAGAGTGAAATCTGTACAGAGAAGGAAATGAGCAACTCGTCCAAATAATGTGCTGCTCGTTAGTTAAAATGCTCATCACCAGATATTAATGAACTTCTGGTTGCTTAAACAGAAGTTTATTAGTGATAAAAAGGAATAAAATTCTAACACATACTAAAATAGGATTTATTCTTTGAAACATTATATTAAACAAAATTAACCAGCTCAAAAAGATGGCATATTGTGTAATTCCATTTGTTTAACATGTCCAGCATACACAAATCTATAGTCAGAGATCCTGAAAGCAGGACTGAGGAGTGAGTTGGACTACTGCTGCTGTGGGGTTACCTTTGGGATGATAAAAATATTCTAAAGAGATATTGCCAATGATTTGACAACTTTGAGTATATTAAACCCATTAATCTGGTTGATTTTAGAGTGTGTGAACTACTCCTCAATAAACATATTTAAATAAACATAAAGATTATTAATAAATGTAGAAATAATGATTACCCTGCTAATGATCCAAGTTTAAAGTATAGCTGAAATTTGGCGATTTTCTAATAAATTTGAAAAGGGCAGAGTCAATGTGGAGACTAGACCCTGGTTCCTATATTTATATCATTTGAATGTTATCTTTGTTGGTGCATTATAAGTACATGTAATAGTGGGATGCATTTTGCCATGTTTGTACATGCAAATAGTTTGATCAATATCATTCCCTGGTAGCTTCCCTTTCCCTCCCCTCTTCCCTTCTCCTGATAAACATACTCTACCTCACAGACCTCCCTTCTAATACTATTATTATGTTAGATCAACACACACACACACACCCATACACACAAACCCACACATGACTCACTGTGTGTCCATATATGGGCATAGCATTTTTTGGTGGAGTTCATACCCCTTATTTACCCAAGCCTTCCCTGTTTCTCTTCATCTTGTTACCCTTCCTCTATTCTATTGATCTCCCTTATATTTTCATGATAAACTCTTTTGTTCATTTTTATTGCATCATTTTTAATTTAATGGTGTAGTTACTTGTATAGGAGATGTATATAGACCTGAAAAATCTGTGTGAATTTCCACTCTTTTCAGATCATATGATTTTGTTTGGTTAATAATGTTTATGCCACTAATAACAGATTATAGACAATATTATAAAAATATATCCTTGCTTATTCAGCTTGTAATTATCCATGACAAGGAAGGGTAATAATAATAAGGAGAAGCAGAATCATTTGTTTGCATTTAAAATAATACACCTTCTGTTCTAAGAATTTCCAGTATTATGAACAAGCTGTTAGAACTTCCCAAACCTGCCTGTTCAGAATCTCCCGCATGTTTGTTAGTTTGACTCATTTACACCCACCATTTCTCACTCCGGCAGAATTAAGCAGGAGGCTTAACAAATATGAGATTATTTAAAGAAGCTCAATTTATAATCCAGAAACTTTATTTCATTTCATGATTCTTTTATCTAATTAATTTATATTATCATTATCTCTCATTGACCTTGGAAGCATAAAGCAACAGTTGCAGGCCCAATACCTTTGCTTCTCCGGCAAGAAGTTACTCAGAACTACTGTGTAAATTGAACTGTTTTGCTTGCCAAAAGGAAAAATAACTATTTTCAAAATAGAGTCCCTTTCCTTTAGCTTTCAGTTTTAACTCCTAAAAAGAAAGAAAATAGTGATTCTTTAATTAATTGGTTTTAAATTTAAAAAAAATGTTTCTTTCATATCTAGGTAGATGTTCAGATTTTTCAGTCGTGGGCTCTTGGTGGTGCTCCACAGCAGAGTTAGAATCTGTCCTTTCACCCAAGTGCAAAACCCATACTGTTTGTACTCCCACAGCAAATCTCTACTGTTCATAATCCTTTTTTGAACTTGAGGAGAAGGCAAATACCACACCCAGAAGCAAAAGGAGAGGTTCTGAGCAGTCCAGCAGTTTCTATAGACAGGCTGACAATTTCTGTCCCTGATTTGGGTCTCAATAGTTTCATGCTCTTTCATCTGCCTCCTCCAAGCTTAAATCGGATACTGGGTTCTATTGGGTTCTGTCACGCATTCCAGTTCAGATCTCTGTGGTAGCAACATACTTGAAGGGTTTTCTACGACTTTCCTCTTTTCTGATTTATCAATATCATCTCAACTCTTCCGGATCTTTAAGAAATCCACAAAAATAGTCTCTTTGCAACTGCAAATGGCCCTCTTCTTATTCTCCTTCTTCTTTAGCATGAGAGCCTTTTTTTTTTTTTTAAACTGGTAAAAGTGGGCTTCTTTTTTCACACCTTGAAGTAGATTTTGATAATATCCTTTTTATAGATATATGTCTGATTTCATTTACACTTTTTCAAAGTTGATGCACACAACAAAAGAACTGTGAAAGGGAGACTGTGTCACTGATATATGCCTACATTTCCCAATTCTAATGGCTGTATATACTATAACAGTTCCATACTCTTCTCTCATTAAATCTGCGCATTTGATTCCATCCTTAGTTTTATCGTGTGCTGCAATTGGGGAGATTGGTTATCTACATGTGTATTGTTTCTTCAGAAAGATTATGTGACTTAATATGAACATCTTGAAAACAAATTTTCTTTCAGGAATAATAATATAATACATAAATTCTATACAATATATTCCCCATTCCTGGCTAGTGGAAAAAGTGGGGGATTTTAGTCTTTTACCACATAATGTTTTATGTTATCTCAATGAGTAAGACCTTAACTTTATAAGTAGACATTATTCTTGTATAAGCTGTATATTCTGTTTCATTTTTAATTATCAATTTCCATTATTCTTTTTCTCTTAGGTTATTTTTTTTAACAAATGATATAATAAAACATGTTCCTGCATAAATTTCCTCTGAAACTATTACACAGAATTTCAGACCCTAGGGCTAATTGTATGTCCATATGTTCTTAATTAACTCAAAAAGGATATTGGTGTCTCATATTCACATTCTGTATATTTCTTTCCTCTTTTCTGAACCTATATTCTCTGTCCATATACATCCACATAATAAAATAGAAATAAATAAGGCTCTCATTCCTCTCATATTTATGCACAGTATAATGACAGGATTCCTGACCAATGTCCACATGTACACAATTAGAAAAAAGGATAGAGCACGATATTTTTATTATTTCTTTATTCTCTCCCCTGCTTTTTGGTATACTACCTAGGAGATACATCTGTCAGCAAAGAAATGAATGAAATAAAATTATGGAAGATTCATAATTATAACTGGATAGCTTATTCCAGATATGAGACACTGAGGAAATTTATTTCATTTTTTTATTATTGTCTTGCATGTTTTTTGTCTACAATCTATTATCTATACTCACTTCGTGTGAATGTGACCTGGGAGAGGAGATTGACATGGTTAGATTAAAGAAAGATTGACTTTATAAATGTGAACAGGAATGATGAAATGAGCATAATAAAGTTAATGGAGACTAAAAAGTTACCTATATGTTGAATGGGGGAGCAAGGGAAAATCATGCATGCTAATAATTTTTTTTTTTGTCATGACTACAAGAAACTTTGGTAATTTACCAGATTTTTATTTAGCTAGACATTTGTATTATGATAAGACACAGAAGAGTGCACAAACATGATTTTAGTTACACTTCCTCTGAGCACCTAAAAGTGTAAAGATTTTGTGTTACTATCTCATTAAGAAAAGATCTTTCTAGTTGAAGCTAACCAAGGTGTTGTAAAATTGTTAGAAGACATGGGCAATGTGATCTTTTAAAATTGCTAAGCTTGACAGTTTCTTAAGAGTGTTTAATAAAGAAATCATGTTTTTGAAAAAAATACAGTAAAAATGAATTATAGTTTGCATTATATTTTGAAACTTACCAGGTTAGTGTAAGAGATACTGAATACCCTGATTGAACATGAATTTTCCTATATGTCTGTTTATTTTTAATCATAAGTACACTATTTGAACAAAACAAATAATTTTTCTTTTTTACAAACATTTCTGTGGCTCTAGTTAGCACACTACATACAACAGTACATAGTCAGAAAGAGTCAACATGCTGGGCTAGGTGGTGCATACCTATAATCCCAGTGGTTCAGGAGGCTGAGCAGGACGATCTTGAGTTCAAAGCCAGCCTCAGTAAGGATGAAGTGCTAAGCAACTCAGTGAGACCTTGTCTCTAAATAAAATAAAAAATAGGGCTGGGGATGTGGTTCAGTGGCCAAGTGCCCTGAGTTAATTCTTCATACCTCCCAAAAAAGAAAAAAAGAACAAACATTATTAAATATTATCAGCAGAACTTGAAATCTTGCCTTTATTATTTTGACAAGTCATAAATCCCAATTTTTTGGAGTATTAATTTGTATCATTCTTGAAAACATGATTATATTGAGCAATTTATTTTTATTATTACTTTGTATATTTTTATTATAGCACTAATAAAATCTCATTGTCAGTAAAGTAGAAAATTCAGAAAAATATTGATAATAAAAATATTTCCACTCCTTGTCCAAGTATCTACAAATAGCACTTGATGCCCTATTTTGTTAATATCCATTAATATATCATACCTCTTATTTGTTTATTTATGTGAGATTAGCCCTATGATTTACTTTAGCCCACAGTCATCAGCAAAAATAATATAAGATTTCATGAGGATTTCACATTGGTAATTACTGTCTTGAACCATTTCTACCACTATGTGAAAAATATGGATTACTATTCAGAAGAGACTTGTGGAGGAATACTAAGGTGCCCTGAACTGGGCCTAGCTAATCTCCATACCTGTGGCCTTAAACCACTTAGGCCAAAGAATGGCCATTTGCACATGCACAGGTATTCCCAAGAAAATAACCAGCAAATAACTGTCCAAATGAACTCAGTACAGATTATGGAATGGTTAACAAATAAATAAGTGATAGTTGTGGTGATTTTTTTTTTTATTTTGGTACTGGGATAGAATGCAGCTATATATCAAGTTATTTTTATTACTTATTTATTCATTTATTTTTTTGTAGATAGGGTTCTGCTAAGTTGCCAAGACCAGCTTTGAATGTGTCATCCTCCGTTGTAGCCTCCTGAGTTTCTGGGCTTATAGGCTTGCACCACCATTACCGGTTTAATGATTGTTGTTTTAAACATAGGAAACTGAAACAGAAATTGTAACTTAAATCTAGGGTACAACCCTTCAAAAAAATTAAACATGTGGCATTGAATTTGTAATTAGGCATTGAGTAGAGAGTGGAGAAATGGTGACCAAATGGTTAGCAAAAGTGGAAAAGACTGAGGAAATTATAGCTGGAGGCTGGAAAGATGGTAAGTTGTTTTGCAATGGTAAAGTGTCAGTTGGCTTCTTTTAGCTACATTGGAAGGGGTAAATCAACTTAGGAAAAGAGAAGGAGTAATGAGCTATTTAGTTTGCAAGATGAAGATAGAGGATGTAGTAAGTGTTGAATTAAAAGTATTCTTTTCCAAATCCATTCCACCTGAACAAAACTAAAATTTCTCAAAGTAAGGATCATTCAGGGATGTTGCTGCAAGATACATTGCTAAGACTCAAAAATTTAAAGACAATGTCTAGAAGATCCTATTAAAAATAATTTTGAAATATTTTGTGACTAATTTATTTTTCTAAGAAGTCCAAATAAATACAGTTTTTGAAACACAGAGTAAATATGATCAAATTAATAGGAAATTAATAGGAAACTAAAAAGGTGTTAAGATTTGTAACCTCAGACAAAAAGAGTTAAAAGTAAGTCAAAATGAAATATGACTCTGGACCATCAACTTTTTCTTCCTCTCTCTTCTCTGCCCTCCTCTCTCCCTCCCTCCCTCCTTTCCTTCTTTAATCCTTTCATTCCTTCTTTCCCCCATCCTTCCTTCCTTCCTTCCACCAACATCCCTTTCTGGTTTTGAGGTCTTGAAGTCATGAGTAGTTGTAGTTGAGAAATCTCATCTTCATTCATGCTTAATAATGATGAATATATCTTGAAATTCAGGCATGATACTTTTCAGTGGTCATTTAGGAACCACCAGAGCTCACTTTTAAGAAGGAAACCCTAGAGTGAGGCTAAAGCAACAATTAGAAAACAATCAGTGAATTCAGATTTTAGCCTGGAGAGGGGAAATTTATTTATTTTCTATGGATTCATGACAATCTAGTTTTTGCGTATAGACAAAATTATGTATTGGTTTTGCTTTTTGTCTCACTGCATTATGCTTTCAAAGTGTCTTTTTCTTGTGTTGGTACTTTGTAGAATTTTTTTTATTTGGGAAGAATACCACAACCTAGCTAAGGATATCAGGTTGGCTTCTAATAACAGCAGGAACTAGATATGTCAGGTCAGTTCCAATATCAAGGATTGATTTTATTTCTTCTCTGGTCTCTTCTCTTTTACTCTAGATTTTCTTTCTTCTAGATATTATTAATATAGTCAATCTTAAAATAAATATTATTGCTTGACAGAACTAAATTCAGAATAGTGTCATAAGATATCATGAATTTTCCATGAATATAATGAGAGGAGAAATTTGGAGCATCTTGAGAGAGTTTGGGTGTATTTTACATATAGCAATGTCTTTATTTATGGAGTCCAGAGAACAGGTTGTGGTAGATTTTTACAAGAATGGTTCCTACTTAGTCATGTCCCCATGAATCCATACCCTTCCATATTCTATTTATATACTTACTCTGGAGTTTGTCATATGTGTTGTTTTGTCCCCAAAAAGTGAAGTAGTAAAGAACATGCCTCACCAAAACATGCCACACTGACAAACTATTTTAGGTTAAAGCTACTGGAAAAATGATAGGTTCAAGAAAACCACTCTGAATTTTCTTTTATTTTTTAAAAATAGGAGATGAAATTTCTTCATGAAAGGTGTCTTCCTAAGTCCGGAAGGAAAATAGCATTTTTGTCATCAAGGACAGGAAGTTGAGGCCAAAGAATTTCATATAAATATTAGATTAATCCTTATCTTTCTACCCATTTTCTTACCCAGTTTACTACATAGTCCAAACCACTTTGAATTTTATATTTTCACAATTTACTGTTAGTTTAATTTAGGATAGAAATGTCCGACTCTATTTTTGGTCATTTCCTTTTGAAATAGTCCGTGTCATATAAAACTTGTGTTGAATAAATTTCTGTGCTTTTGTTCCATTTATCTATCTTATTTAATTTAATTCTTAGTTCCAGTTTTAAAACCTTAAAAGTATTGAGGCAAAATTTTGCCTCTCCTTTAGACATCAACAAACATAATTCAAGCACAAATTTAATAAATATTTGAGCAATGAGACTTGTCTTCTTGCAATGCTGTCATTGCTCTGAGATACATTCTAGAAAGCCCATGTGGAGATGAAACCAAATGTCCCTGACAAGATCCAGAATGATGATCATGAGATATGTAAGTGAGATCTTCTTGTTTCATCTGGCCCGTCATATTATCAGATAACTACTACCATACCTATGAATATAGGGGAAATCAACAATAGAAAGATATTTGAGCCCAGACCAAATTGCTGAATTGTGAGTAAATTCAAATCCAAAACTAATTTTTATTGGTTACTCAACCATATTATATATAAATATATATACATATTCGTATACATATATGTACACACACACACACACATATATATATGTCCTTTAAACTTTTGGAAGTCTAATTACTATACAAAATATTTTATAAATATATGTTTCTTGTCACTTTTTTTTTTCTCCACAGAGCATGATTAAAACTCCTAAATTTATTTATTTATGAGGAAAACTATGGTTTGGACTCTACTAAGGACCATTTTGCATTTTTTAATGAAATAGTGTGAAATTTTCAAAACAGGTGTTAGTATAATTATCTTTTAAAAAATATTGAACTCTGGAATGGGGGTTTAAAAGTAGTGTATTCAAACATCTTCTATATGATTTGCACAGTGCTTGACTTTGAAAAAAAATAATTTGCCTTCTTAATCAGTAAAGACACCAGATAACATTAGATAAAAGAAAAATTAAAAGAAAAATTTCTATTCACTTGGAAAAACAATAAAATTGAATGCTAACTTCAATTGACAAACCTAAAAATGTGGATGGATTAAAGATTTAAACAACTAAAGCAAATTTTAAAAAATTAGTAAAAACATTGGTTTGATAATTTTTCATACCTTTGGATAGAGAAGAATTTCTTACGTTTGATACAGACTTACTGTGAAATTTATTTATAATTTTGACTACATATACAACTCAAATATGTCTATACATCAAATAACAAATAGATAGTACCAAGGCACAAATACATATTCAATAAATGACTCCAATATTAAAATGGGCAAAAGACTTCAGCGGGTTTTTTAAGGAAGAAAAATCTCATATAGTCCAGGGAATTTGGAAGAAATAACATTATTGAAAAATGCAGAATGTGGATTTAAAAACAATAGGATACTGTCATATACAACTAAATAGAACAAATAAAAAATATTTAAAAAATAAATAGGATAATTGTTGTAATCAGATGAACAAAAACAAGTCTCACAAATATTAGAGACACGGATTATTTGAATTTTATTTTTTGAACAAACTTTACTGAAGCATAATTTCAAACAATTTAACTGAGTTCTTTTAAATGAACCGTTCAATAATTTTTGACAAACAATGATCTGAAAGCATTTAGGTCCTCTACCCTTATATTCCTCTTGACCTTTAAAATTACAAATCCTTTAATCAGTCTTGTTGATTCAGGATAAGTCAGACAGTAGGCTATCTTCCATGAGTCAGAGTGACTAAGACTTTATCAGGATTTCATTAGATTTTTCCGTTTACAACCAATGACTCAATATCACTTTCATGAAACAATGCTGAAAGAATTTGCCCATATAGCCTCAAGGGGGAAGGAGGTTACCTAAGCCATTTACTGACATTGTGGAATCAAAGAAAAACTATTCAAAGATAGGGCGAAGAAGCTGATTTTACATGGGGTAGATAGTGTTTCATTTGCAACACAACATTTGTACAGATTTGTGACTTTATGTTTTTATCTTGTAATACTGACACGACTGACAGCTCAAACTGCTACTCCATTAGAACATCCCATAGGAATTTTGGAATTTATCAGCTGCCCATGTAAAAAGAGATAAAGCTAAGGAAAAAATAAATATTAAAGCTTATTTTTATCACTAGAAAAAGACTGCACATCCAGAATCAAAGCTTTTAAACCTCTATAATAAGCAGTCTGTAAAGAGTAAGTTGAGGGGCAATGGAAAAGAAATTGTATGTGCCTGTGTGTGTGTGTGTGTGTGTGTGTGTGTGTAATAACTCTTAAGTGTCAGAGACATCCTATTCAGCTTAATTTTTTTTTTCAGTTAAAAAACAGCAAAGAATTTTGCTTTGTTCTTTAACCCAAATTCATAACTAAAACAATATTTTTTTCCTAGAGATGATAAAGATATAAGTGGGAGGATACCCAAAATCAACCTTGGAAGAAGAGAACACATTGAAGGTAAAGAAATGCACCTCTAGATGAGATTCATACAGCATGTAGATTTTAGATCGTATATGGTCAATAGCATCTTGGTGAAGAGGCACACTGACATTCTGTAAATAAAGAAGAAAGTTTATCTAAATATCTCAAACCTGAACCATTTAGTCTAGACAAGTCTAGAGCATTGTCTAATAGAAATTTATGAGATGATGGAAATATTCTATATTTAAATTATTCACAAAAGTATCACAAACCATGAGCAGCAATTGATCACTTGATATATGGCCAGTTGGACTAAAGAACTAAATTTAAAATTGCATTTAACTTGAACTTTAAAGTAAATACATATATAAAACTTTAGTTTGTGAAACTGAAGAGGAGAAAATGCTACCAATGCAGGTTTGATGTATGTATTTTCCATTGCATCCCTTTCCAATCAGTTTTACCAAGTGATGTTTTGTACCTTTAAGCATCCCTTGCTTAGGGAATATCTGAAACATTTTGATGATGCAAAGGCTTTTTAAAATTCTATTTAAGCAAAGTCAGATGATATTGAAGAAATTGAACTCTTTCCTAAGATCTCTAAATAAGTATTCCCTCCACCCCAACACCATAGTAGCGGTCCTAGGAAGATTAGTGACTCATAGAACAAACTGCTAAACTGGCAGTGCTTTATGTTGAGCTTTCTATATTGAAAGTGATAATCGAAGCATGAATTTGAAAGAAAAAATGCAAAATGCAAGAAGGGAAAGAAGACTGGAATTTAAGTTCAAACTAGTTGTATGAATTGAAGACATGCAAAAAAGATCACATTTATTCTGTTGTCAATATACTGTGAAATACTGTGAATTCTGTGGAATGACAAAGGGGGTGATAACATTATTGGAAAAATTATCAAATTTTAACAAGATGAAGCATGTTTTTGTTTCTATAGTTCCATTTAGATATCCCAGTCTTCTTTCCCTAGGAATTCCCTAGTAATATGAAAAGTACACATTTGAATAAGATAAATAGGAGGACAAAAAACTTTTTTCTAGGTGAATTGAAAAATTCCTTGAAACACACAACTTAGTACAAATAAATTATGATGGATGAGAAAATTTGAATAGACTGATAACTAATAAGGAGATTGAATCAATAACCAAAGTCTCCCACAATGAAAAGTCTAGAACCAGTATGTTTATTTTTGGTGAATTCTACCAATTGTATAAAGAATTAACACCAATATATCTCAAATTCTTCTAACAAAAATGAAGCCAAATTTATTCTGCTAAAGAAAAACACTACAAGAAAAGAAATTGAAGTATCTCTTATATTTATTAACATGAAAATACTCAATAAAAAGCTAAGAAATCAAATCCAATGGAATACTTAATGGATTACATACCTAGACCAAGTAGAATTATTCCTGGAGTTCAAGGAATATTCAACATACAAAAATCAATCAATAGATGCACTGTTTTGAGGTGATTCCAAGTATTATTTTTTAATGGTCTAAAAGTTATATACATTTAATAGAAATTATAATTCTAATTATGAATTTGTCTCTTAATCTGAGCTAGCAATATGTGGTCAGACATTCTCACAATGCTGGGCTGCAGCAGTGAGTCCCATCTCTGTCAGCCTAGTGATCACAAGGGGAAGTAACTGAAACCCTACAATGTGTTCCTGCACTTCATAGGGTATGTGCATTAAATGCATTTATCAGACTATTTTCAATTTAGGATGAATTTTTTTGAATGTAATCCTATCTTAAATGGAGGAGAATCTGTACACTACAATAATAGAGTGATGGAAAAAAGGATCATTTCAACTGAGACAGAAAACATTTTATAAAACTCAACATACCAATAAGTGGAATGAACTCAAACTAAAAAGCTTTTTCTCAACAAAGGATACAATCAATAATGTGAAAAGGGAGCCTACAGAGTGGGAGAAAATCTTTACCATGTGCACTTCAGATAGAGCGCTTATCTCCAAAATTTATAAAGAACTTACAAAACTTTACACCAAAAATACAAAGAACCCATTCAATAAACGGGCCAAGGAACTGGACAGACACTTTACAGAAGAAGACATACAAGCAATTAATAAATATATGAAAAAGTGTTCAACATCTCTAGTAATTAGAGAAATGCTAATTAAAACAACTCTAAGATTTTTTCTTACTCCAATTAGAATGGCTTTTATCAAGAACACAAACAATAATAGATGTTGGCATGGATGTGGGGAAAAAGGCACACTTTTACACTGCTGGTAGAGTTGCAAATTGGTGTAGCCACTCTGGAAAGCAGTATGGAGAATCCTCAGAAAACTTGGAATGGAACCACCTTTTGACCCAGTTATTCTACTCCTCGGTTTATACCCAAAGGACCTAAAATCAGCAAAGTACAGTAACACAGCCACATCAATGTTTATAGCAGCTCAGTTTACAACAGCTGGATTGTGGAACCAACCTAGATGCCCTTCAACAGATGATCAGATAAAGAAATTGTGGTATACATACACAATGGAATATTATTCAGCCATAAAGAAGAATAATATTATGGCATTTGCAAATAAATGGATGGAATTGGAAAATATCATGCTAAGTGAAGTAAGTCAATCCCAAAAAACCAATGGCTGAATGATTTCCCTGATAAGTGGAAAATGATATATAATTGGGGTGGGGGGGTGGGAAGTGAGAGAAGAATGGAGGAACTTTAGATTATGTAGAAGGAAATGAGAGGGAAGGGTATGAAAATGGTGGAATGAGACAGACATCATTATCCTATGTACATGTATGATTACACAGATGATATGAATCTACATCTTGTATAACCATAGAAATGAAATGATGTACCCCATTTGTGTACAATGAATCAAAATGCAGTCTGTAGAAAATTAAAAGATAAATAAAAAAAGAATTAACTAATTTTAAAAAGCAACATACTTTCATAGTAAAAATACTCAACAAACAAATAATAGAAATATCTCCACATAATACAGCCTATATATAAAAACATTTACAGCTTAACATACTCAAGTGGTGTAAGAATGAAAGTTTTTTCTGGTAAGATGAAGAACAAGACAACTACTCACACTTTCACTACTTTTATTCAACATATTATTGGAAGTTTAGCCAGGGCAATTATGCAAGAAAAGGAAGTAAATGTTTCAAAATTGGGAAGCAACTAGTAAAATTTTTTCAGTTTTTAGATGATATGACCTTATAAGTAGAAAAGTTTCTACATCAAAACAAACATCTGTTAGGATAATGAAACAATTCAGCCAAGTCATACAAAACAAAAATAACAAGTAAAAATCAGTTGCACTTTGGCTGGATATGGTGGTGGTGCCCACCTGTAATCCCAGCAGCTCTGGAGGCTGAGACAGAAAGATTTCGAGTTTAAAGTCAGCCTCAGCAAGAGCGAGGTACTAAGCAACTCAGTTGAGACCCCGTCTGTAAATAAAATACAAAATAAGGCTGGGGATGTATCTCAGTGTTTGGATGCCCCTGAGTTCAATTTCCAATACTCCCCCAAGAAAAATCAGTTGCATTTCCACAAATGAACAATTAGCAATATGAAAAGGAAATTAAGAAAACAATTTCATTAACAATAGTATCAATAAGAAAAACTACTTAGCAATATACTGAACCAAGAGGTGAAAACTTGTATTTTAGAGACTACAAAATACTGCTGAAAGATATTGAAGGCACAGATGCAAAGGCCACCGATGTCCATGATTTAGAATTATTAACCTAATGATACTATCTGAAGTGATTTATAGATTCAAGGCAAACCCTATCAAAGTTCCAATAACTTATTTGGCAGAAGGAATAATCCATCTTAAATTCATATGGAATCTTAATGAACCCTGAATACATTAAAAAAATCTTGAGAAAAATTAGTAATTTTTATTGGGAGAATATGCAGAAGTTGGAACTGTAGTGCATTGTTAGTGGGTGTATAAAAGAGTATGGTTGCTGTATGGCAGTTTCTCCAAAAATTTAAACATGAATTATCATGATCTAGCTATTCTGCTTCTGAGTACACAAAGATTGAAAGCAGTGATTCAAACTCATGATTGTTTTCAAGTGTACACTGTGATATTATTAACAATAACTGAAAGGGGAAACAACCAAAAAATTCAAGGGTAGATAAAATAAACATGTTTTGTACATAAGATAATCTTGGGTCTTAAGAAGGAAGGAAATTATGATGCAACCCATAACCTGATGAATCTGGAAGATATTATGCCATGTGAAAGAAGCCAGACATAAAAGGGAACATATTGTGTAATTATATTTATACAAAGTGCCTGGAATTGTCAATTTCATAGGAACAGGAACTGGAATGATCATTCCAGGGCTTGGGGGTGAAAGGGTGGTAAAGAATGGAGAATTATTGTTTAATGTGTACAGAGTTTCATAATGGGAAAGCAAAATGTTCTGGAGTAGGAAGGTTGTGATGTTTGTACAAAAATGTGAAGGTGTGTAATACCACTGAACTCTATGTACCTGATAAAAATGGTTAAAGTAGCAAATTTTGCGTTAGGTATATTTATCATAGCAAAATATAAATATCAAAAAAGACAATGAGATGTTAAAAATTGGATATAGTCAACTATTCTCTAGAACATAATAAAGACATTAGCAGAAAAATAGGTAAAATTGAAATAGTGTTTGTGGTTTAATATTATTGAACTGATGTTAATTCTTGGCTTTAACAAAAGTGTGATAGTTGGTAAATGGTTATAATTATAATTGGTTAACATTATGGGAAAGATTAATAACAGAAGTTCTCTAATTTTATATTTAGATCTCAATGAATTTAAAATAGTTCTGAATTAAAAACTCATTATTTATTTAGATAAAAGAAAATTTAGAAGAAATTTTTTTAATGTTTGCAATAAATTTAATATGAACCAAGAGTCATATTCAATGGGTCTAATCATTTGAGTCTAAATATTTCTCAACAATTTAAAAATGTTTGAATTCTAATCACTCCTGCTAATGAGAAATAAATATTTTCTAATACTTTTACTCTATATTGATTTTAACAGTGAAATTTTTAAAAAAAGTTTTTCTATATTACTATTTAGGTTTATGTACATTCCAATTATAATAAATTTATTACTTATGAATTATATTTTATCACTAGGATATTTAATTTCTTTCCAAGGTTCATCTTTGGAATTTCCTTCTCTGAGATTCTGTTAATAGTGTTCTCTCTTGCTTTTCTTTTATTCCTTCTCTGTATTTAATATCCTAAATTTATCTCAGCACTTTGGAGGTATTCTTCTGTCTTTATATCTTAATTTTTCATATTAAGAAATCTGTCGCTTTTTATTCCATTTTGGACAGTCTGCCTCCCATCTAAATTGTAATCATTTTTTGAGGAACTGTTTGTGTTTCTCAGCTTCACTGACATACATTTAGATTTTGATTTGTTCATGTGATATGGTATCTACTTTTGTGTTTATTTATCATATTTGTGTTGATAAATTCAGTCGCTCCCTGAACAACAGAATTTCATTATACTCTAAATTAATAAAATATTTATATTTATATTTTAAAATAATAACTATGTCCCTTTCATTTATCCTCAGTGTCCTATTCCTCTTTGAGCAAGTTCCTTTGAAAATATTGCATAATTTTTAATCATATTTTTTCTTTTCTATGTCATTGTGTGTACATCATCATCAGAGGACAAGTAAGTCTTAGACGTGGTTTTATACACATATATTTATATTTTGAAAAAAAAGTCCAAATTATTTTGAATAAAAAATGTCTTCCTACTCATTATTTCAACTAACAACTTAACAGAAAGAGATAATATAGCATACTACAGGAAAAATTGTACGTGTAAGTCCTAACCAGTGAACTACCAGTGAATCTAGCATTTACCTATAAATGCTAAACATTAAAGGGGGGGGACAGATAAATTGAAGTTTTAAGTTAAATATCTAATGGAAATTTCTATTTCTAGCCAACAGTGAGTAAGAGGAATTAGAATTTTCATTTCATGTGAAAAAAAAAAAAAGGGAAAGAATTACTGGAAACTCTATGAATGAAACAATGGTTTTCAAGACACCAGATATTGGGTAAAATGCAGTAGTCCATAAAAGATGAAAAAAGTTGAAATGAGCTTCCTAATTATACAGATTACTATTATAAGAGAATGTCCAGAATGTAATGTAGGGAAAAGGGCATGTGGAACATTAAAGACTAGATTTTGGAGACAGGATGGAAAATCCTGGAAGGAAAAATTTTCATCAGTTCGGAGGACAGAAATTGAAACAAGAAAAAGAGAAAACTCCAGAGATTACTGGGCACCTTTCTAAAGTATTCAGTAGAGTACTAGTCAACACATATGTGTGAACAGGAAACACCTAAGATCTGGAAAAGAACCAACCTAAAGGACTAACGATAACTATCTAGCACTCACATGGGAACAGGAACAATGTCAGTACTCACTCACACCTTAAACTCCATTACAGGACACTCAGTAGTGGGGCAATATTGGACCTAAATATAACTATGGCCCCAGGACCCAGCCAAGACCAAAAAGTACTAAACCATTCTAAATAATAATTTCATCCAAAAATAAAGCACAAGGAAAATTTTTAAGAATCAGAAGTATGCAGTTTGCAATAGTTAAAATGCACAATGTCTGACATTCAATTGAATAACAAGAACGTAAAGAAGAAAGGCACAATTTATAATAAAGAGAAAAGTAACCAACCTAGAACTGACATAGAGCTTTGAAAACGAACATTGTAACTCTCATTATAAATGTATTCTGCAAATTCAAGAAGTAGAGACATAAAAAATATTCCAAAATAAAAATCAAACCTCTAAGAAAAACCTACAAGACCTGAAAATACATTGACAGAGTCAATGTATTGACTTCATGTTACAGAAGAAAGCAAAAAGTGTATTTAAAGATGTAGCAATGAATAATTACCCACATTGAAGTGCAGGGAGAATTTTTTTTTTTTTTGGTATTGGGGATTGAACCCAGTGCTTAACCCCTCAGCCATATCCCCAGTCCTTTTAAAAGTATTTTACTTAGAGACTTAGAGACAGGGTGTCACTGAGTTACTTAAGTGTCTCCCTAAGTTACTGAGACTGACTTGGAACTCGACATCCTCCTGCCTCAGCCTCCAGGATTACAGGCATGAGTCACTGTACCCAGTTTATATTAAAGAATGTTTAAAGAATTTTAAAAAGCATCAGTGAGTAAGAAACAATTTCATGCATCATATAGTGTGCTGTTGAATATCCAGAGAAGGAGGTAAAAAGTGTCAGGAGAAAAAAATTGTGGTGAAAGTACTCAACAAATTTTCAAAATGAATGAAAACTATTAAACCATAGACTCAAGAAGCTCAAAGGTCCCAAGTCAAAAAATGAAAGGAAAATTACACCAACACAAATAATTAGAGAAAGAAGGAAAAAATCTCAAAGCAATTTTAAAAGAAGGGTATTTATGTGGCAAAGTAGTGAAAGAAAGTTTTAAAGTTGAAAATTTTTAATTTAAAATCCTGAAAGAAAATAAATGTTAATATAATATTCTATGCTCAATAAAAACATCTTTGATAAAATGTTCTGGAAAAGTCAAAACTAATACATGCCAAATGTATCAAAGATTGCTTATCCTTTTAAGTGAGGGGATGGGGAAGGTGAACAGGAGGTACCTTCCTTCTCACAGGGTATTTTACTGCAGTGAAAACTATTCTGTGGGATGTTATCATAGCAAATACACGACAAGGAATTTGTCAAAAATATTCTAACTTTAGAGGAAGTAGAAACTTTACTTAAAGACATTAAAAGACAATAATTAAACAATCTCAATTAAAGGAGGTACGAGGGGTGAAGATGTTGAACTAAATAATAGTGGAAATGAAGAGGGTGTGCGAAACAAAAGACCAAACATTCTACTCTAGTAGGTAAAATTTTCCAACAATTCCAATCATGAAATTGCAGTGCATGCACACTGGAATTAGGTAAATGGATGGTAAATGATGACAACTCTACCTGTTTCATAGTTATATTCACAGACATGCAAAAGAAGGCTAAAATTGTCCCTGTGGGAACAGATTAAATTTTGAGACACCAGTGTGAAGTCATGTGCTGTACTCATGCACAGAGATGAATGTATATGTGTGTAAATATTTGTAGCTTTGTATATATACATGAAATATATACAATTATATTCCTTTACAGCTGAGAGGGCCTAGGAGCAGTAACTCCACAGTAGCAATGAGGACATCTAGTGTTTCAATAGCCAAATGTTGGCTACAGTTATTGGAAAGAGATTAATAAAATGGGCAGGCTTTAGAGATAATAGATTAAGAAAAAAATAAAGAATAAACAAATAAATGTAGCCAAGAGCAGCGCACACATCTGTAATCTTAGTAACCGAGGAGACTGCAACAGGAGGATGGCAAGTTCAAGGTCACCCTCAGTAACTTGGGGAGACCCTGTTTCAAAATAAAACATTTAAAAAGCTGGGAATATAACTCAGTCGTAGAGACCCCTCTGTGTGTGTGTGTGTGTGTGTGTGTGTATGTATACACACAAAATACAAAGAACCTTATGCCAATGGTTTCAAAACATTGGAAAAGTGGTAGTCTCCACACAATATAGATTACTTAAGTGAACACAAGGAAAATTGAAAACTATGGAATCAGTGTATTAAATACATTGAATTAATATTTAAAGTCTTTCATTGGATTTTAAATTAGTCAATCACTTTTTAAAAAATTTTTTTAGTTGTAGATGAACCCAATGCCTTTATTTTATTTATTTATTTTTAGGTGGTGCTGAGGATTGAAACCAGTACTTCACACATGCTAGGCAGGCACATTTCCACTGAGCCACAACCTCAGCCCCTAGTTCAACCATGTTATACAATTGTTTGATAGTATGTGTATTCCAGCAATTCATATATCTGTATATATATATAATATATACATATAAAGTTTCTGTTATGTATATATAACAGAAACAAAAGGTTATTTATAGCAGAATAATTAATAATAGTTAGAAAAATGGAACAAACCAAGTGCCCATCTCCAGTAGAATAGTCAATGTTAAGCCAAGTCACATAATGCATTTTTATTGGCCTAAGAAGACTATCGTCAAACGCAACACAGATGAATATTACAAACCTAATGGTGAGTTTTCAATACCAGATAATATATCATTAATTTATATAAAGTTTTCAAAAGGAAAACAGAACAAAATGAAAAATAGCCTTGACAATGTACATTGTTTTAGGTTGAAATAGCAGAGATCCTTCAGGAAGACTGGATAATAGAGGAATGAGGTGTGGAAAATTCTTGATAGAGGTAACGCTCTTGATAGAGGACTGGTGGCGGCCGTTTGGATTTGTTCACTTTGAGAAAATGCAAGCAGCCACACTCATAAATGAACTCATACTCAAGAATGATGTTCCTCTCCTCCAAATGTGAGATTTCTGACTCATTATAAAGAATCTAAACAAAGACATCATGATGAAGGACATTTAAAGGCCAATTCCTTATTGAACATAGATGAAAAAAGCATAAGCAAATATTAGTAAATAAAGCATCAATATTTTTTCTTGTGTTTATATATATACTTGTAAAACTTGTAAAGATGGTGCTTAACTCACCAGGGAATGAGGAGAAAGAACTGCATCTGAAAGTGGGTTAAAAGATTGTTTTGTTTATTAAGATAAATGGTAGCCATGTTAAATAACATCTTAGACAATAATATAGGTAGAGATTGATCACAATGGAGGACTACCTAAAAAATAAGTCAGAATATAGGAGTGTCTAAGAGGTTGAAAATAAAGAACTCAAGAGACATGGAGGATAAAATAAGAAGGTCAAAATTCATCTCTCAAAAGATAATATACAGAGTAAGAGAGATTTTACATGAAGAATATATTATCATACTTTTTTTCTATTTTACAGCAATCTCTTGCAAGATTCTTCACTTCAATACAAAAACTGACTTTGTAGATCTTTACCACATATTGGTGCAATTGCTGGGAGTGAGTGAGTGGTAAGCCATGCTTGCAGGACCTAGAAGCCCAAAGGTGACCCTAATGTCTCCATGAACCTACAAAATAAAGGAATGCTGTCTTTTATTTGTGCATGGGAAGAATATACTGGGAAATCATGCAAACAATTGGCTAAAATGAAGAAAATTAATCCTATATATATTTTTTAGATATCATAGTACTATTTATATTCTTGATTTCATTTCTCCTAACAATTACTTTGTATTTTATGAAGAAAACTTTAGTTTCTCATTCACAGTTTTTTCTACATTGTGTTAGACACGTTTAGAGTGTGAAACAAATAACACCCTGCTTGAAAACAGATTCTTTGATACTTTAACCAGAAAGAGCAAAATAAATTTTGTCACCATTTAAATATAATGATCCTTAAAAAAATGTTATTTTCTTTAGTTTTGTTTTGTATAGCCATTACCAACATTAGGACAGGAAAATCAGTCTAGTGGAATTGCAGAAGGATAAAGAAGATTAATTAAAGGAAATTTAAGAGTCAAACGTTAGAAGTCAAGTTATAGGAGTTGTTTAATGAACTACAACTAAACCAACTGGAAAAAGTGAAGTCACATCATATTCAGAGTAAAATTTGTCCTGCCTGAATATCATCAATGTTTCAATTAGGAATTGAAGCAACAGCATATCCACACAGTTATTCCCAGACATAGGAAAAAAATTCAAGGAAACATTGTCCTCATTTGGTGATTAAAATCCTAGACTAAATACCAGTCATCTGTAATAATATTAAATAAACATTGTCATTCACTGAGGTCAGCAACAACAGTAGTCCAAAACATAATTCATTGTTCTTTGGAGCAAAATCTTTCATAAACTATGCTTTCTATTCATGAAATTTTTGCATAGCACAATTTTGGAAATTTGAAAAACTGTGTTTTGTGTATATATTATTAAATATGCCTGTGTGCATTTATGTGTATATGTATATGTGGAGAGGAAGAAGGAGGGAAGGAAGGGAAGGAAGGGAAGGAGAGGGAGAGAGGGGACACTGTCAATATAAAACACTTAGTGATTTATAGGTAAAAAGCACATTTTAGAGTATATCATGTTGTTAATTTCACATTTTACTTTGTCAACTGCAACTTCCACTAGTAGAAACATGACAAATTGAAAATGAGCATTTTCAATTATTTTCAATCATGTTTTCTCTCAGAATTTAATAAGTTTTTGGGAGCAAACAACCTACACTATCACACGTTTCTTCCCTGTTGAGTTCTCATTTTTGGTTCCCAAAAGGTGAGATAAAAGAAGAATTGCACTTCAGTTGAAAACACAGATATTAAGAAAAAACAAACATTTCCTTCTCAAGAGTCCTTATTGTCTTAGTACTTAATAATTCTTTCATTTTCAAGCCAGACAACATTTGATTTATTAAAAGTAGTGATGATTTCCATTTTAGATGAATAAATTTGAAATTACTAACATATCAAAATTGGCTATCAGGGTAAACACCTTTGGTTACATACACTAAAACTGCTTTTTAATTAAACTAACAGTAATTGTTGTATTTACTAGTTCATGAAATGAAACAACAGAAAACCTATGAGTTTTTCCAATCTAACTAAAAGCATAATAGAAATTTGTTATTAAATACTTTTCACAATGCCGCATTTCAGGTACCTATGTGCACATGCACATGCATTTAATTACACAAGTCAATTATTTCTTCATCAAAAACAATGTACAGGGCTGAGGTTATGGCTCAGTGGTAGAGCACTTGCCTAGCATGTGTGAGGCTCTGGGTTCGATCCTCAGCACCACATAGAAATAAAATAAAGGTATTGTGTCCACCTGCATTTAAAATAAAATATTTTAAAAAATATACACATAAAAAAGGAAAAATCTCAGAGAATAATAAGTGCTATTAAGAAATACAAAGCAGTGTAAAGCAGTGTGAAGTGGGATGAAGATTTGGCAGAAGGAGAAGTACCCTCTGGGGAAGTGACTGTGAGCCAAAATTCTAGGAGTTAGAGTAAATCACAGAGGTAAGCAGCCTTATAGTGGAGGGAATTGTATGTGCAAAGCTCTAAAGCCAGAGACTGACTCTACAGTGTACCAAAGGAAGCCAGGGGGCCTGATGAATACTGAGAAAAAGTGAGGATGATAGATTTGTTTGGAGAGATAGCCAGGGACTAGATATTGTTAGATTGCATGAACATTCATAAAGAATTTAGATCCTATCTTAAGTGTGATGGTACCTGCTGGATGAATCCTAGAGGATGATTGCATACAAGTTTGGAGAACAGCCAAATTCAATTTCTCAGCCCTTACCTAGGGAAAGAGACTAGGATGATAAATAAAAATCTGAAAATGAGAAATTACAATTTGTTCATATCTGAGGATTATACACGATTCCCTAACACACATATTTTTTATCTGTAAGGTTTGAATAATAACTCAGGCAAGGTAAGTAAATAAAAGTGCATACCCTACAAGGTTCAGGATGTACTATGCCAGCATCTTATAGATGCAGGTTCTAAAGGAGACAGACTTCTAGGAGTTTCGATATGACTCTCACTCATTCACTAACATTTCTAATTTTAACTTCAGATTTTATGACCCTAAAGTTACAGTAGGGTCTCTTATAATATGGTTCTGTTCTTTCTACTGTGAATCATGACTCTATCAATTTCTCTGCATATCATTCAAATGAGAAAAACATATTTAACTTGGCTAAATTATCCCTGTGTCTGATCTATACATCAACATGCACTTAGTACTGACATACCAATACAGTCACTCATAATGAAAACTTTGCAAAATTTTGAGCCAGGAAGAAATTTAATCTGAGTCATGTTTTAGAAGAATATGTAAAAAATATAGTGATGAGAGCAAGAATGAAGCATAGAGACAATACAGGCTTAATGTAATAGTAAGCAAGATAATGGAGCCCAGATAAGGCAGTTATAGACAAGCAGGGATGGGAAGGGAGCAGATTCAGGATTGATTTTGTTATTGTTGTTGTTTTAATTGGTTGTTATTCTTGTTTTTGTTTGCATGTTGTTTTTGTGATACTGGGGATTTAACTCAGGGCCACTTTACAAAAGAGGTACACCACCATACCTTTTTAAATTTTATTTTCAGACAGTTTCTCTCTAATTGCTGAGCTGGGCTCAAACCTGTGATCCTCCTGCCTCAGCTTCCTGAGTCAGTGGAATTACAGACTATACCACCACACTGGACTCAGGATTTCATTCTAACATAGCACTAAAATAATTTTTAACAATGAATATAATGCTTATAAAAGAGAAGTAAAGAAAAACACCAAGGACTTTTTTTTTTTTTTTTTTTTTTTTTTGGTGCTGGGAATTGAACCCAGGGCCTTGTACATGCAAGGTAAGCACTCTACCAACTGAGCTATATCCCCAGCCCTAACACCAAGGTTTTTAACTCTAAAAACTGAGTGAATTGTTGTCCTGTTTGCTAAGAAGTTGTATGCTGCAGAAAAAATGAGCTTGGGTAATCAAGTGTTTAGTTCAGGGCATTTTATGGTTGAAGTGCCTAGGAAGACCCAAATGGAAACAACATTAAGCCACAGTTTGGGAGGAAAAATGAATCTGTAATCATAAATTTGTGTAATATATTACATATGGAATCTTATGTCAGGCAATACAATTGTTAACATAGAAAGATAGGAGATTATTCAAATAAAAATCAGATATTTCAGCTTTTAGTCTTGGGTAAAGAAGGATTTTCTAGTAAAAATAAAAACCTTACAAGGAATGTCCAGTGAGGTTAAAATACAAAGATGTCCAAGAAGCTGAGTGAAAAAAGTGTTTTAGGAAAAAGTGATCTATTTTGTCATGTTTCTGAGAGACCAAATATCCAAAGGACAAAACAAATTGAAATTAAGTAAGCAGTGAGAAATGACCATTGAATACCTCAAGTGAAAGGACATTAATGACCCTGACAGGAGTAGCTTCCTTAGAATCAAATTGATTAGAAAGTCAAATGTTCTCTCTGACATGTGGATGCTAATACACTACAAGGGTGGGGAGAGGATTAGACAAAGGGGAATGAAGGGAAGGACAGGAGACAGGAAAGAGAGTGGAATTAATCTGGCATAACTATCCCACATACACATATGAATACACCACAGTGAATCTCAACAATGTGTACATCCATAAGACTGGGATCCTAATTAGAATAAGAAAAACTCCAGGTTTGAATAAATATGCCAAAATAGACTCTACTGTCATTTATAACTAAAAGAACAAATAAAAATGTAAAAAATAAAGAATCAAGTTTGCTGTCTTTCAGAAAGGGAGGGAAGATGTTACTAAAGTCAGTTCATTATATTTAAATTTTATGTAACCTAAAACCAAATGCAATTCTAAGTACCATTGAGACACCACAGTGTATTTGAGTGTAAGAAAGGAAGCCAGAGCACCTAATGAACACTGAGAAAAAGTGGGGATGTTAATAAATATATTTGGAGAGGTAGTTCTATTGTTGGATTATATGTGCGTTAATAAAAACTTTAGAATCATAAATGTGATAGTACCTCCTGGATGATAAATCTTAGAAGATGATTGTGAACAAATTTGAAGAATGACCAAATTCAATTCCTCAGCCCTTAGCTAGGGAAAGACGACTAAGCTCATGATAAAAATTGGTTAGAGGGAGTAGTTAGCAAAAGAGAAAACAAATATACTCTCTAGTGAAATACGATAGAATTGTCTCTGTCCTGAAGACTCTCTTGGAAGTTGTGATCATATTTGAAGTGAGAGCAATGGGATTTTTTAACTTTTCCCTAGCACAGTTCAGCTTTTCTGGTGCAAATTGAGCATAAGAGGATAATAGGATTTAGCCAACATTATGGGTTAGCTAGTCTAGTCAAAAAAGAGCAAGAAAAAAGAAAAGGACATTGAGGATGTGTGCAAAGAAATGGTTTTAAGGACAGCTCAAGAGAATCTAATCTTTGTAAGAAGGGCAGTTAATTATCAATGTAAGGAGATTAACAGTGAATTATTTAGTTAAGTGGATGGAGAACTTTGTAGAATCAAAGAATTTGGGGAATGGGATTCTAGAAGAGTTTATATTTTAACATGAAAAGTATAGATTACACATGGGGTGTTTATAATTAAAAGTTTGAAGTGTTCCAGATATTGGTAATGACAGTATCTGAAGCAAATGGTGAGAGATGAGTGATTAAGGTGAAGTGCAGAATATTACTGGAGGTAAGGAAAGTATGAAACTCAGAATATAATGTATTATACAGGTTGTCTATAGAGATAGTGACTAAGAAAATTATTATACATACATATGGGAGAAAAATTAAAAAGCAAGGTTATAAGGTTGTGAATAGTATTTTTGGAGTGCTTTATAAAAATAAGGAAAATACACATTTCCTGTTAGACTTTAAGTAGACTTTTTTTTTTTTTCTTGTTCTAAGTTGTTCATTTGTTTGATTTGAGGAAGAATGGAAACTGTTCCTAACTCCAGGATCATTGTTTCTTGAAAAGTGCATAAAGACTAAGAGAACTAGGAGGAAAACAATTTATTTAGGCAGAACAGGTGCTCCATGATTCAAAATGGGGCTGTACTGAAGTTTTATCATAAGTCAAATATGTGCTTACTACACCTAACCCACTGAACATTATAGATTAGCAACACAATGCACTGTAAAGTCTCTCTTGTTTATTCTCTAGATGATGTGGGTGACTGGGAGCTGCACCAAAATATAATTGAAAGTGATAAGTTGAACTATATTAAATTGGGGATTTTTGTATATAGATTTCAGAATAAGAAAGGAAAGAAACATTGACATGACACATGGATGATATAGAAGATTTGAAGTTTATTCATGGTTACACACTGGAAGCGCATATTTACATTGTGGAAGAATGAGTCACTTTGGTGGATGTACAGAGCCTGAGTTTTCAAGAACCCAAAAGATTAAGGAAGAAAGGAGGGGTTTAGGTTACTTAAGATGCTGACATAATATGGAAACACTACCAGTGAAAGCCCACGTCGTGTACAACCCTCAAATGGGATCCTAATTAGGATAAGTTATACTCCATGTATGTACAATATGTGAAAATACACTCTACTGTCATGAATATAAAAAAAGAACAAATAAAAAAGATGCTGACATAAACAAGGACACAAAAAATATTTAGACTGATCATCATGGTTTCTTATAAGAATTTGATAACTACTTCTAATTATGGTCTTCTAGAGAATGATCTTTTAGCATTTTTATGGTTCTGGGACAGAGAGGGTTGGAGATTCAGAGTGGTGATTTCACCCTATGAATGGGGAATTTTCATATTTCCACCTTTAATCTTGATGTGAGTAATTATAATCAGGAAAGAGTTGATTTCAAAAGGAACATGAGTTTTCTGTGGAGCTTTTTGAAATTTAAAATTGAACTCCAACTTTCAACAGAGTGCCTCTCTTCAGATTCCTTTCATATTAAGTTAGACATCAAACTTAAATAAAAAGTCCTTTTAAAAGGGATAAAAAAAGAACTTCGTCTCATATTATGAGGTCAAAGAATGGTGAAGGAAGAAGCCATCACGATGAATTTGGTTTTTAGTAGATTGCCTAGAAAATTGTCATATGGTTTTCCTTTGAGAATGGAATATGTCAGATAAGGAACAAAGCACAATGTCCTACCAGCCAACAGTCAAAAATGATTAGCACAGGATGGGGATGAGATCAGTGGTAGAACTCTTGCCTAGCATCTGTGAGTCCCTGGGTTCCATCCCCAGCACCATACACATACAAAATTGTATGCACTAGTAAGAATATAAATAAGATGTGGTTTCAAACTGTTGATTGTACGTAGTGACAACACAAAAGTGTGAATATGTGTGAGTGTGTGTGTGTGTGTGTGTGTGTGTGTGTGCATATTTAGGATTCCGAGGGAATGATCTGCCTGTGTATATTCCATGAAACATGATTTTTCACTGGAACACCTGACCTGTTGTATGAATATCTTGGATTTAGCTAGTTTAACTTACCGTAGTGAGGTCTTTAAAAATTCTCACTATGAAGAGAAGCATTTACTTTTTTAATCATATATGAACACAAAACTATATTTGTGTCTGTGCATGTGTGTGTGTGATGGGAGGAACTTTAATACCTATTAAAATTCTGCAGAAATATTGTCTCTATGACTAAGTTCTGAGAAATACTGATCTGTGATGGTGTTTGATCTCTACTTAAAATCAATTTCAAGTATGTGGTAGGAGATGCACTTTAATTATGCCTACACAGGCATAGTGTCTCTTCATAGACACTTTCAAGCAAAACATATGTGAGCTGATCTAAGGAAAATGAAGCTAAAAATGTGAGTTCAGTAACACATGAATTATCTGTGTAAGAGAATACATCTAATTGACTTCTGACAATTTAAATATATAATTATAGTATGGAATTTATGAATACTCATATGTTAAGAATATATGAACTTTAGACTTTTAAATCAAAGAGCATTAACATCACTTCTGAAGTAAAGATAAATGTATAGTTGTCTTTATAATAGGCAAAGCATCATGTTAGATACTCACTTCCAAGGTTTTGACCTTTGGAATGGAAGCATTGAAATCATCAGCATATATGTTGTTGCCTTATTTATCTTTTGGTCTTGAAGAATAAAGCCACTGGTTTTTGAATAGTCTACTAATCACAACACATATCTATTAACGTAGTTATATATTTTACTTTCGAAAATTGCTTTTCTTTTGAGACAAAAATAAGATCCCAAATACATCAAAAGCAAGACACAATTTTATACATCAGTGATATCTATCACTTGGGAATGGAAGTCCTTTTGCATTTCCTTCAAACAAAAATAATCAAACTTTCCTTTGATCACCCATTGGAAAATCCTCATAATGATATCCTCCATTCAGGAATGGAATGATAGAATAATAGGCACTTATTATAATGGCTTTCAACAAGATAGCATTCACAAAACTTAATGGCTCAAGGAAATGATAAGTGTATAATTATTACAAGCAACTATACGGCATCAGAAGAACACACATATACAAATTACCCAATATTACTGTTGCATTTACAACACAGAAGACAGAGTAAAAATTAGTTCTTGAATAACCCATAAAGCATGAACAATAATATAGTACAGTGAAAAAAAAAAAAAAACGAACAAATGATATACAAAGAGCATTAAAACTTATAAGTCCTAGAATTGTTCAGATATTTCAAGTGGCCAATTATTACATGTATGTATTTTATTACTATATATATAGCCTATGTACAGATATGTGTATGTGAGTTTGTGTGTAGTATATGTCATACTACATATCATATAGTGTATTTATACAAAGAATAGTTATGTAAATTATATATTATGTACATGTTTCACTATTCAATTTTTAACCAGATGACAGAACTTATTATACTATAAAGCCTTTAAATGTGTGTAGTGAATCTCCTATGGTTAGTAGAATTGAATTCAATTAGATGGCCTCTAACCTCAATATATTATGAATTTAATGAACAAATGATCATTTTGTTTTTTTCACTTTTAAAAGGTAATTGATCCCTCAGGCTGTATATTTGATTACTCAGAAGAAATATAGCCTGCATCAAATTTAAGCTAAATGTGAAATTACCAACCAGAGATAAGAATTCAGTAGATTTTGAAGTTTTATAGTCCTTACTAGTTTGTAATGGAATTCAAGTTAAATAAACATGAGGCCTAAACTGTACCACCGTTCCTATGCAGCTATTTAATATGCAATTAAACTATTGCATATTAAACTGTTTTTCACCAAATAGTTTTGGCATCTAGGCACCTATCAATTTGAAATGTTAGACAAAAGAAAATAGAAGTATTCTTTCCTCCAACTTCTATTAAGATTTTTATTTCTTGAGAACATACTCATTGAAGCTAAATTCATATTGCGACTGTCCCTCTCACCCACAAAATACAAAATTTTATAATTAGTCAATATTAAACAAAATACAATAAAAATATTAGTTTGAATTTGTGCTGAGAAATACATATTCTACAAAATGTGTTGTTAAGTTCCTTTTGACAGTTTTCAAATCAGAAAAGATGAAATGTGTATCAAGAAAATCAAAAGGAAAAAAAATTGCTGTTTCTAATCTGACATCAATCAAAACACAAAATTCTCAATCTGATCTGAAGAACTGCAACATAAAACTACAACTGCTTGATAATAATAACACTTTTATTATCATGTAAAATATGTATTTACTGATATATGTAATATTGAGCAATCTTCCCAGATATCAATATCAATACCCATATGTGATATAAAATTTGATAAAATTGATATATATTGTCCTAAATATTCTGGTACTTGAAAATGAAAAGATCTATATTTTTAATAGCATAAATCCTCTTCTAATGTAATAATATCAGTTTTTACTCATATTACAGTTTTTCCCTCTGGTGTTCAAGATCCACAAATCCTATTGTGTTGTCAACACCTGCAGGGAGGAGAGAAGGATGTCTGGACAAAAACTCCATGTAAAAGATTTATATCTGAAAATAGAGACAAACTGATACAAAATACAGAGGTTTGCTGATAAAGCATCTGCTCCCTGCCATCACTCTTTGAAAGTGTAATTGATTTGCAGAACTTGATTATTGCCTCCAGTACTGAGTAAATGATCGAGCATAGCCACTTTAATTTCCATGGCTCACACTTAGAAAAGTAAAAATCGCTCCTCCCAGGACCTTTTACTCTTTCTTACAGAGTGTCTTAGCTGAATTATTTTTAAAATACTTCAAGTGTTTTAAATGTCTCAATTATTTAAGACTTATTAGGGAACATATTTGAGAAAACTAGCCTAGTAATACTTTTATCTTTTAACCATTTCTCAGATATGGCATTTTTTTTTCAAATAAATACAGAATCACAAAACCAGAAATGAAGTTAAGAGGTCGTTGTCTTTATCAGTCTATTCCACATTAGAGCTGTGGCAGACAAGCCACTTACCAATTCTATTTAAAATAAATTCGGTTCACAATCAAAACAAATAATAGAAAAAGAGCAATAAAATAAGTTACACTAGGGAAAGGAGTAAAAAAATGTAATTGCTGAGCATAACAGGGTATTTTCAAAACGGTTCACATTTTATCATAAAAATACAGTGACCATTTTCTGTTTCAGTTTTGAGTGTCACATACAATTTATATTTCCTTCCCAGATATTTAAAGTTAGAGCACTTGGTTCTATCTATAGGGTGTGAAAAGAAATCTGCACATTTACACTCTAATGTTTATGAGTCAATAAAAATGAAAGCGGTTTTCATCAATATTACTTTCACTTTACTTGATTGAATTACTTCAACAGCATCTTACAATTTTACAACATAACAGACTGGGATAAAATATGATGCAATCTGTGGCACAATAATGTCCTTTCATTTTAGGTGTAACTCTGCTTTTGTATGAAATCTTCTTGCTTGCACTGTTTTGGTTTTGCTTCTGCATTACTATAAAAATAAGACAGGCACATATTTCAGTAGGGAGGATGTATCTAATTCGGCAAAGGCTTTCCATCCATATTCAGTTTAGTTGAAATGCATGCTCAATTAGTTTATATGGCCAAACTGAGGATTACATATTCTGATTAAGTTAGTTCTCTATTTTTAAAAGATTGAAATTGAACAGAATGCCTTTTCCTTTGTGTGTCCTGAATTTGTTCCACCTTCCTACAATAGAAGAATCTCATTTTGCCCTTTATTTCAACCTAGAGGGTAGTAAGTCACTCCCTTAGGTATAATAACCAAGGCACTAACTGTGATTCAGTTAGCAAGATGGTGATAATGATAACAATATCTCAGAGTCTTTTTCCCTAGAGACTCTCAAAGACACCACCAGTACTCACTCTCCCACATTATGAGTTTCATGAACTGTACCTGAAGGTTTAAATGTAGCCTTAAGCTGAAAAGTATTTTTTAAAAGTGGCACCTTGTTATTATTATAGCACACATCTGTTCCCTGTGTGCCTTTGGAGTTGTCTCTGCTTATGACAACAACAAGTTTTTACAACTGTCAGCAAGTGCCCGTACAACTGGAAAGGGCAAGTGAGAATGTCTTGTACATGGTGTATCAGCAACATTACTACCCACATTCCTTTGCTGCGGATACTTATGGAGCAAATATATAGCTAATGGAGTCAAATATTGCCAAGAAAAATGATCAGGGTCATGAAAGGGAGAAAGGGATGTTTGCTACCAAGTTGTTTCATTTTATAGGAAAAATCTAGCCTTTCTTTTATGCTCAGAGAAATATGTCCCTTTAGTGTAGAAAAGGTATTTCTGCATTTCTTTTTTTCACTGGATATATTTGTGTCTGCTTACAGTTAATTGTATCTCTTTAATACTTCCTCCCTTGTTCATATACTCCATGGAATATAATATGAAAGTGTGACAAAAATGGAAAGAAGAAAATCTGAGTTTTGAAATAGTGCATCTTTGATCAAAAATTGTTTCTAGAATGATTGAATGAACATGTGATGGAAGTTGAAGAGAAAAGCAGAAGTTAATATGGAAAATTTGAGTTCTGTAAACATTTCTGACCTCAGAGATCTTGGCTGACTATAAGTAATGAACAAGATGTATTTGGGATGATTAAAACTGCAAAGGGGTGGATGTAATATTGAACAGTTTGGGGCATAATTAGGATGTTTTCAATTTTAGTCTATTTTAGTTAACTGTCACTCTAGGTGTTTTTAAAATAAACAGTGAAAACATTTTTCCTTTTAATGATTTTCCTTTAAAGCAGCATTTGAGCTTGATACTTGTATATGCCTGGATCCAAGCAGGCACCTGTGTGCAACATAGATGTTCATACAGTCCTGATTCCATGTATGGAAATGAGGCATGATCTAAAAAGAGTTAAGATAACAAATAATGACAAGTACTGACATCTTATTTTCCCTGAAATAGATACGAATAGTCCATCCTAAATATTTGATTCCTATTAAGCAAGGAGAATAGTGTATGTCCATTTTTGACAAGGTCAGTGCCTTTGTTTTCTATAGTAATAGAACTACAGGTGCAAGACAGGATTCTATATGGCTATCCAGCTCTCCTTCACAGAACGGGGAACACAATAATGGATGCGTCAATGTTTTTATTACTTCAGATCATCTCAGCTATTCATGACCAATTTTCTCCCCCATGAACTTTATCTTCCATCTTCTTTACAAAATGCCTTGTCAAGCTTTTTTCAACAAATTGGCTCTAAAATCATTTCTAGATTTTTAGCACAAATAAAAGATACTATAAATTATATATAGATATATACACACACCCTTTCTTTAAAAATAAAACATGGAGTAGCATGCAAAAATGTTGTATTAAATTATCACAAGGTAAAATTTTCCTTCTCACAGTTCCTTAAATTTATGCTCCAACAATTGTTATTATTATAGAAGATAATATACAGGAAACAGTAATTTTCATAAACTGTTACTCAGAAAGCCCTCTCTGGTATAATTTAGTTACATTCTAAACATGGAAGAAACTTCTACCTGAGAATGTCTGGAAACATGGACCACTTTACACAATCATATCGCAATTTTAAAACTAGTTGATAATAGTGACCAAAGTGCACCTACAGAAATTGCAGTCTTGGTTCAAGAGATAAAACTTATGAAATTGAAGATTTCTGAAAGGTAGGGTGCATTTGTTCCAAGTTATATTTTCATGAATGTAATTCCAAATAAAATAGCATGCCTTACTCTAGCCTATCAAACATGATTGAAGTCTACGGTTTAAGGCTATTAACAATGGCACATCCTTAGGAAGAAATTTGCTTTCCTTTGATTTGTCCAACCATATGTAAGCCTGTCTTTAAGCAGAGATTTTAACCTAACTGTCTGTAACAACTTCAAATGAGTCATTATGAACTAGCATTGAAATCCACCTTAATTCACAGATTACTGACCTGGAGTACATGAAGTAGTTGAAATGTTCACATCTATCCTTCTGTAGTTATTACTCAGGCCATCTTTCTCACATGACTGAAATCCATATGTAATCTTCACTAAGTAGTTAGTGCTTATGCCTTATGCAAAATTCATTTCTAAACCACTTCCCCAGACATTTCTTTAAAGGTTGCTAAATTTATGAAAACCTTCATGCTTTTGTGAAATAGTTTCCTTAGAAATTTTATTCTACAAAGATTAGGTCATAAAACTCCGTCTAGTGATTACATTATTTAGAAAGTCAACACCTCCTTTTTAAATGATGTAGTAAACTGAAGACTGGTTGGTGAAGCTCTGGTGCCTTGAGCAGTCCTTCCAAAGAATGGTCTGCCAATAATTGTGTAAAACACTGAGTGTACATGTAAGGTCTCTCTTAAAAAAACCTAAGCCCCTAAATGTCTTTCTTAAAATCTTGTTCCAAAACATGAATCTGTAATATGCATTCAGTAATTTCTTGAATTGTGAGTATCCTTAGAAAAAAAGGAAGGAATGTTTTACCTTCACAATTTTTACATGGAATTGGCTTTAGTAATCATGTAATTTAATGGATACTATATAAGAATAGGTAATGAGAGCAACAAGAAACTACAATATTTTTCTAAATTTAACCTTATTGTGAAAATGGTTTTATGGCTACTACTTGAGAAGATTATTATCAGACAAGTCTATAAATTTGCCAATAGGCAAATGTTTTCTAAGAAGATATCATGTATAAGATACTCAAAGAAGGAATATAAGTTTCCTAAAATATTTCATGTGTCTTACCTTGAGTGCCCTTACAGTCTCTTGGAAGTCAAACTATATTTATGTAGATACAAATAATAACTAACAATATATTTCACAAGAATCAATTAAGTGCTATACAGACAACATGTTCTATCATAAACCTGTTAAAGATGCAGATATCCGTTCTTACCCTGGATTTACTGACAACAGAGTCATTTCCAGGTCTAGAGAAAAAAAATTGGAAATATTTATTAAAAACTAAAATATAAAGCTTTTCCTGTATCCTGTAACCTTTCTCTTTTATTTTGTCATGACATTTAGTTTTGCTATGTAATGTTCTTCTAAGTAAAGAAAAAGAAAATCTTAAATTGTTGGTGTGAATTTTATGTCTATATGTTGCATAATGCCAATTTAGAATGCAAATATTAAGATTACTTAAGGTATATATGGAATCAATGAACTTACACAATTTTTAATTCATTGTTCATACCTACTTATTTTATTTTGTTCTAGTAAGAACAGAACTATAAAACAACTACAAATGAATAAGCCACTGATAAAACAAACTCTGTTTTTAATTTCACTTATAAGAATAACATCCCAACACCACTTTATACCTTGGACTTACTAATAAGTAAGGGAGGACTTTTGCAGAGTAAATGGTCAGCTAATCCAGGGGAGTGACAAGAATAAGAAAGGATCTAATGGGGTTCCTTAGTTGTTCATGTATTTTAGAATGCTGTTGCCTTCTTTACATTTAAAGCTAATTTCAGTTTGATAAACACTTGGACAAACCCCTCCCAGGAATGTCTGCTCCTCTACTTACTCAGTTGTGGTGCAACATACTTATCTGACTTAATTCCCAAGCAATATGGGTGCACTTGAATTCTGTGATCACTGAGCATGACAAGTGCTATATGTAAATTGGGGTGGTAAGCAATAGTGTACAAATACGTTGTGTAGATCTCCTTGCCTTATAAACATTGTAGATGGTACCATTGGAATTCAATTATGAAACATTAGTTCAAAAATAAGATAAGAATTTCAAGACAAAGTTTGAAAGATACATGGCAAAACCAGAACAATCGAAAAAGCATAAGAGGTCCTGCTTAGCATGGGACCCTTGCTACTGCACATCTTTCACACTTAAGGTATCATCCCTGAACAAGGTCCAGGATTCTGCTTTTTTGCACAAGCACTCCAGAGGATTTAATTTAAACTGAGAAACATATGACTGGTAGAATTCAGAGTTAGGAGAGTTTTCTTCTGCCTGGCCAGGGAAAAGGTCTCATTGATTGGATAGACTTGAATTTGCCTGAGAAAATTATTTCCATTCTTGCCACCATTTTTATGCATCCCTACCCCAAACATCCAGGTGCTAGAATTCAAACATTTAACCTCTAATTTCAAAAAGCACCAGTGATGGAAAGAAAAGCTTGGAGACTTGAACTGAACATTGCTTTTCACAGAAAAACTCCAAATGATCAAAAATTAATAGCATCCATATGATTCATATGACATTTTCTCGCTTCACAGACATCTCAAAGGTTGCACATGACATTCCAAAGAAATACATGTGACCTGGAATAGTCAGTTAACTGTTTTTGCATTGTACTATATTGAATCACTTCTCAAATAAAATTTTCAACATTTAAAGCATCTAATTATTGCATAGGAAGCATATATAAAAACCAAATATGTAAAACTAAATATTTTACAATATAACATGTAAAAAAATTCATTGTATTTCATACTAAACAATTGCTGGTAAGCAATAATTTTATAGTTTTTAAAAGTACAGTACTCCAGGATTTTCACGCAAGCTAAAGACATCAATGAATATGCCCTTTCCACTATGAATATATCAATAAAAAATAAAGATGTAACTCTATTACACATGCATATGCTATTTTAATCTGCTCCTCTTCTAAAAATGTTTTCATAAGTCAGAAAATACGTTTAGAAGTAAACAGAGGAGATAAATTAAAGTGGTAATACAGGTATGTATTTGAAGTAGATATGTGGATAAAGATTTTCACTCAGTCAATGGAAGAAGACATAAAATTCCAGCTAAGAATAGAAAAGATTTCTTCATAAATAAGCAGAATACCTTAATGTAAAGCATTTAAGCCGGGGCTAAAAAAAAATATTCTTTCTAACTTCTTTTTGAGGAAGTTAGGGCTGGATGATCTCTAAGGGTATTCATATAATCTTCAACAAATTTTGGAAAATACTATACTTTCCAGGCTTCCTCTTTGGACCTCTGAATCTCTTTTCTATGTCCAGATAAAAAGACTATGACCCTTTTGCTGTTTTTGTAATGGACACTTTGTGTCATATGACATCATACAAAGTCTATCTCTCAATTCCAGTCTCTCTTCAGTTGAAATGTGCTATTACTGCAATGGGGGAAGAATTTAGTAGGTTAGTTTTACCAAGAGGTTACTTTACCAAGTAATTTACTTTAACTCAGAAATCCTCATTTAAAGTACACATTTAACCAGTATGCATTGCTTACCACTCATGCTGAATCATTTATTTTTCAAGTTAACCTACACCTTAGAAGAATTAGGTAACAGAGCCTTGAAACTTTCATTCTATTGTAGTCCTCATAGTGATTTAAAATCAGTCTCAATGAGTTTGATGAATCCAATTGTGGTAGAAATCTTTGGTGGAGAGTCAACATTCACCCACCATGATCTACCTGAGACCTTTATTTTCACAGAAAATTACTTGTAAAACTTTTGGGTAAAAGCGACTGCCATATTTCTCTAGATATGAAAACTAGATTGGCAATAGGACATATTTAGAAACAGCAAATTACTGTATACTTTGTGGTTAAATACTCTGATCAGTGAGTGCTTATTGGTAAAGCTGTTTCTGCTTAATTCAGCTGTCATATCAGAATATTCCCTGGGATCTGAGCGAGGTTAGAGGAGGGAAGAAATTATGGAAAAAAGGAAAACAGCCCTAATACAAGTGCAGTGTGGCTGTGCTTTGCTGAAAGACTGGAGACAGAAATACCACTTTCTCGTCAATTTCTGAATCTTTGACTGTGACCATAGACAAATAACCTACTCATTTTGGGCCTCAAGTTCCTGACTCTATAAATAAGGGGGTTGGACTATTTGACCTTTAAAGGTGTCCTTTAGTCCTCTAATACCATGGTGCTATAAAGTTCAGAGCTGGACTATACAGAGAGAGGAACACCTTTGGGACAATTCTCACAGCCTATAGGCCAATGATGACACAGATGCTGATGTTTTTAAGGAGGTGATAGAAGATATTTGATCCCATTGGTTTGGAATCCACCAACTGAGATAAAGGAGAAGAGCTGAGAAGCCTTGTAACATTACTCTTCTTTGTCTCTTTGTGGATGACCCTTTCACATTAATATCAACATCAGAAACTGAATTCAAGAAAAGAAAGAGAGAGTCACACATTCTTTCAATAATCCTTTGTCAGTGAACATTTGAGCACCTCAGGAAGCCAAATCAGACATCACTTAAAATAGTTTTTGGGTCAAGATTACAAAAAAAAGG
The DNA here is from genome assembly GCF_902686445.1 of Sciurus carolinensis. Lineage (NCBI taxonomy): Eukaryota > Metazoa > Chordata > Mammalia > Rodentia > Sciuridae > Sciurus > Sciurus carolinensis. The sequence goes on along the minus strand of NC_062218.1, from coordinate 88,201,484 downwards.
AAGACAGGAAAGAACAGTGGAATCAGCAGGAGTGTGTCCCCTAAAGTCCCTTAAACTAAGTTGGAACACAACCTAGAGCAAGTTAGCTAGAGCACTTCTCAGTGGGATTGTACCCACTGAAAGCATTAACCACAAATTGTTCTCAGAAAACATTTCCCTTCGAAACTGAAAATCATTGGGAAAAAAGGAACTTATTTGCTATGGAAACTTTAAATGAAGCATGCATACCAAATCTTCTCTGCTTACAAAATTCATAAACAAATCTCAAAATGAACATATTAAATTTTGTGAGATCAGTTTGAGTGTGATCTTTACACCATAGTCTCATAAAAGGTCATATGTATAATATCTATAAAGCTGCTTTATAACTGTCAACTAGGATTCACAGGTTTTACTAATGTGTGAGGAATAAAAAGGAATACTAGCAAATTGTACTTCTTTGTTCTTAGGAATCAGTATTTTCTAGTTGAACCTAAGAGTTAATTTTTAGAGTCACAAATATGACTGGCTATCAAAAACAAACCATAGAGCTATTTATATGCAGTGTGCATTTGAATTCACAGAATGAAAAGAAAAATGTAACTTAGGCACCACATGAATCTTTGACACATCTTTGGTAGACTGTTCAGTATAATTCACATATGCAATGGACCACGATATTTACTATTTTCCTTCAGAATCTTTCCTGTTCACTAGCCTTCTGTTAATTTTGAATACTCAGGCTGCTTCTTTTCAAAATATATGTCCAAAGTAAGAGCTATATTATGAAAACAAAATAATATGCACTCAATAATTTTTCAGTTAATTCCAATTTTACTTTTTAAAGACTTAATTGTTCCAACAGCTCTATCATGATCTATCTTTTAAAGACTATTAAAATAAATATCAATTGATAAAACCGATATGTTGATAACTCATACAGTTTGATTAGTGCTTATGTAAATTATCTTAGTTCACAGAATTCAGAAAACAAAAGAGAATGTGAAAATTTGGTTCATCTTATTTTATATTTCAATTGTGTTTTTACCTGATTTTCTATTGAATGAAAGTTTAGATTGTAGCACTTTGGATAAGTAATTGGATTAGCTATTATTATTGCTATTTTTTTAGAATTAGCTATTTTTATTCTCAAAATAAGATTTAATATTTTGCACAATTTATAATTTTTTAAAAAGTCTGAAAAAGAAAACTGTAAAACTGTGTACCTAATACAATATGTAAGAGATATGGTTTAATTTCATTGAAGTTTTCTTTCAATGAATATTTCATAAACCTAGAGATTGTTGAATGTTTTGTTTGTGAAAAGTCTTCTTGAGTGCTGGCACAGTGCTACATGCCTATAATCCCAGGAACTCTGGAGACTGAGGAAGGAAGATCATAAGTTAGAGACCAGACTCTGCAATTCAGAAAGACCTTTTCTCAAAAAGATAAATAAAAAATAAAATTAAATTGAAAAAATAGAGGACCGTGTATGTAGTTTAATGGTAGAGCACCCCTGGTTTAATCCCAAGTAATTTTTCCCCTCACAAAAAAAAAAAAAATTCTAGTAAGAGATAGTGTCTAAATTTACTACATCACAAATTAATGCAATTCAAGTGATTGGACAAGAAAGCAGTTTATTTTCAAGTTGACATTTTTATGTGGTTATAATCTATATTCATTTTTTCTTTTTCCACATGCAGAAACATATTTTAGTTTCAGAAGGTGATCTGCCTTATCACCTTCTCAGAATTAAGTTAAATGGAAATCTCTAAGATTCCTTAACTGTTGATTTCTATATTACTTCATATGCAGCCTCCATTTTGTCAAGTGGCATTCCCTTGGTTTGATTAAGTCTGTTTGTCTTCAAAGTAATTTTGCTTTCAAGTGAAATATACACTTATATATGTTCTGGAAATTATATTAGTGAACATTATTGTCTATAAATTATAGTTCCATATCATGAATATTTGTTAAGCAGAGACCTATATATTTCAGCAGTGGAATAAATATGTATTGTTAATACAGTGAATCAATTGCCTAGAGATGAGTTAGTCCACTTGTTTGTGTTAGAGGTAGTTACAGACACTCTTCAAAGAATTCAAGCAAGTTGTTAATATGGACAAGGAAGTGAGAACTGATTTTAAAAATTATCAATGCAAATAAGAAGTCTGAAAAATTCATCTTTTTAAAAAAGAAACTAAACCAGAAAAATTTGAAAACTTATTTATTGGTGTAATTTGGAACCCCTCAATCTGATATATATTATTAAGAGATGGTGAAAAAAATAACAAAACTGTAGTCTGTTCTGCTAATAATTTTCGAATAAATGTTCCAAACCAAAAGAATTGCTAATTATATTTTAACAATAAAATAGGCTTGATATTTTTATCAATAAACTACCTTGATATTAGGTTGGCCCAAATTATCAAATTGTTTAACTCAAATTTGATGATTTGATTCAAACTGTTTTAAAAATAAGAATTTGGCTTCATTAATATGTCCAAAGTATCTCAAACTTAGCAATCAAATCTTCTGAATAATAAAACATAATATATATTCAAAATAGAATGAAAACAGGCAAATTTCTGGAAAGGCACCGTGATGTATTTGCAGGCCTCTCATAAATAGAGAATGTGACTTTTTAAAATCAAATCAATTAAAATCTCTAGAAATTGTCACAGTGCATACAGCAAATGCATAAATATTCATTCAAAATCATCTACTAAATCTCACAATGAACAGCGAAAAGCTCATTTGAGCTAAGATGTGCTTCTTGATCACCTCTCCCATCTCACTGTCATGAAAACTTCACTCAACATCCTTCCCAGACAGTTGTGACCAAGAAGATTGACTTAGCCTTGCCCACAAATCCAATATGAGGTTTATCATTTTGCCCTGATGAGAAGAACATTGGTGCTATTTACCCTACTAATTCCATTCTGCAGAAACTCTATTCCACATGAGAATGGCATAAGAACTCCCTCCTGTCACCCATCCTATATTCATTATGAAAGCTTTATTCCAGGATTGGCAAGATAAGGATTCTGGGATGTGACCACCATTTACCAGTTTGTTTAGAAGGTAGAGAGTTCACGCAGGAAAGCCAAGAAGAGCATGACCCTTACCACATCAGGGCCTGCCCACATATTAGGCATGTCACTGTAGAAAAATAATCACCCTCTTCCCAACCCTATGTCATGGTGCAGAGTTCTTACAGAAAAAGACAGACAACAAGGATAAAGAAATTTTCACTGCAGATAAGAGCAATATTCTATGCATAAAAGTTAAAATCTTCCAAATGAGTTGCAATTTAAAGAAAAAAATGTGTGTGTGTCTCACTGAGCTCCATTGCATATATTTTAGTATGTGATGTTTTCATCATCTTAAAGTATGCACATAAATACAATTGCCCCCAAACATATGAAGTGAATATTAATAGATATATAATTGAAATGGCTAGAGACTTTAAAACCTCATTTTAAATGTTGGAAATGTTGGAAAGAATAAACAAAAAGTCAATGTATAAACAGAAAACTTGGAGAATACTATAAATAAACTAGGAACAAAAGATAGCTATAGACATTTCACCCAATACCAACAGATTATTCTTCTCAAGTGCATATAGAACATGTCAATACAGAGACAATATGTTGGTCATAACATAAGTAAAAAAGGAAAGGTTTAAAATCACAGAATGTATGTTTTCAAATGTAATAAAATTAAGTAATTGATACAGAAGAAAATTAAGAGACTGGGGTTGTGGCTCAGTGGTAGAGGACTTGCCTAGCACTTATCTAACATGTGTGAGGCACTGGGTTTGATCTTCAGCACCACATAACAATAAATAAATAAGATAAAGGTATTGTGTCCATCTACAACTAAAAAAATTTTTTAAAAATCAAAAAAAAAATTTAGGACATATATGAAGAGGTGAAAATTAATCAACACAAACTGGAAAAATAATCAGTGGGTGAAACAACAAATCACATGGGAAATTAGAGAATATGTTTAATGAATGAATGAGAAAACATTTTTAAGATGAATGAAAATATAAACACAACATAGCAAAATGTAACTTCTCTTGTGCCAGGCTAGCACATACGTGGAGTAAGTGGCACAGAGTCAAGACCCAGACTCCAGGTGGAAGCAAGCTTGTGGCGAGCAGCTTGCAAACTCATTTATTGCAGGGGAAGTTATACATTTTATAGGTTTCTTGCCCAATCACAGTGTGTTACAGGGGATCAGAACCAGGTTCCTATATAGGTTCCCTTGGTAACACTGAGTCAATTTGGGACAGTTGTATACTTTCCTAGGTGGCCAGCGTGGAATGCTCCTCCCTGCAGGTTTACACACTTGAGACGTTCACTGCTGCCAGCCAAGAAATAGGATTTCTCCCAACAACAAAATGTGTGTAAAGTTACCTAACAGTGATCAAAAGAATGGGTAGAGCTGAAAACACATCGAAAAGTGAAAATTCTCTAATTGATAATAATAATTTTAAAAAAGCGAAAACTAAACTCAAAGCAAGTTTTGAGACAGTACCAAAGAGCAATAGAGACAAATAAGACTTTAGAAAAGCAATAAAGAAAAGCAACAAAACAAGAAATTGGGGAGTTGAAATTATCAGCAAAATGGCAGTTTCAGATAGATTTACCAAGGGGTTGGGGGGAAGAAGGTTCAAATTATGAAACAACTAGAAGAAAGGGGAATTTTTACATTCAATTTAGAAAAAAAATAAACAAAAAGATGATAAAGAAATACCATGAACTTCTGATACCTAACTAAGTAGGTAAACTAGATTAACAGGACAATTCCCTAGAAAGTCATAACCAAACAAACATGGTTCAAGAGGAAGTACAATATCTGAATGGACCTTTAAGAAGAAAATGTTTGAAGTATTAATAAATAGTTCTTTCCCAGCACCACAAAAATAATTTAAGCCTAGTGGCTTCACTGGTGAATTCTAGTAAATATTTTAAGAGAATTAATTCTGACTCTTAAAAAGATCTTTCAAATAAATCAAAAAGAATCACTTCCCAACTCTTTCCATAAGGCCAAAACTGATACAGAAAGTTAAAATAAGAAAGTACATGTTCAAGGAATAAATCTACAGATAAATATGCCCTGTACTTTTAGATGCAAAAAAATCCTCAACAAAAGCCTAGAAAATTAATTCTAGGAACATGTAAATCATATTATGCAAATAAGGCAAAAGGTGATTTATCCGAGGAATGAAAGACTGGTTCAAAATAAAAAAAAAAACCAGTATAATACAACATATTAATAGAAAGAGGAATTTAAAATCACATGACCATCTTCATATATACAGAAAAAATATTTCACAAAATCCAAAATTTTCATTACAAAAATACTCAACAGACTAGAAGTATAAGGTAACAGCTTCAATAGTATTGTTTATTAATGAAAATTCCATAATTAAAATAATAGTTCATGGTGAAAAACCAAAACATTCCCTCTAAAATCAGAAACAAGGCTGTTCATTCTCATCACTTCTATGCAACATGGTAATGGAGGTATAGCCAGGATAATTTTTCAAGCAAAATAAACAAAAATCATTGAAAGTACAAAATAAAATATAAAATTATCACTATTTGTTGATGAAATAATTTTGCATATAGAAAATCTTATGGAATTAATTTAAAAATATTAGAACTAATAACCACTTTCATAAAAGTTGTAGTATACTGTATCAAAATTTTTAAATCAAGTAAATTTCTATGCATTAGCAATAGAAAACACATAAATGAAGGAATCAATCCTATTTCTAATAGCACCAACAAAAATACAAGAGATTAAATTTACCAAAAGTAATGAAAATTTTGCATGCTAATGACTACCAAGCATTGATGAAAGAGATTAAAAAGATTTAATTAAGTAGAAAGATATGTCTTGTTCATGAATTGGAAAACTAGATATTGTCAAGAAGGCATCATTCACCTACACTTTCCATAGAGTTGACAAAATGTCTATAAATATACCAGTGGCCATTTTGCAGAAAATTTCAAATTGATTTAAAATTCATATGCAAATGCAAGAGATACATAATAGCTAATGCATTCTTGGAAAATAATTAAGTCAGAGGATTTACACTTTACAATATAAAATATATCACAAAGCTACAGTAATTCACATCATGTGCTACTATTGTGAGGATAAGATATGGATCAATGGAATAGAATTGGCAATCTAGAAAAAGGGCCTTACATTTATGATCCATCAATTTTCAACAAGAGTTGTCAAGTAATTCAGTTGAGGACAAATTGTCTTAACAAATTGTGTTGGAATAATTGTGCTGGGTATTTTTTTTTTTAAATAGAACCCTATCTCATATCATACGCTAAAATTTACCCCAAATGTATCATAGACCTAAATGTAAGATTTAAAATTCTAAAATGTTTAAGAAAACATCAAATCTTAATGATATTGCATGCGGCAATATTTTCTTAGTTATGACACCAAAATTACAAGCAACAAAGGAAAAACTTATCAGACTAAATCATTGAGAAAGTGATAGCAAAGAAAAACTACACAATACTTATATGCTAAATCATACACTTGACAGCAACATATCTGCAGATGATCCAAAGAAAATTTACAATTCAATAATAGTAAGTTTACAATTCAATGATAATTGCGGTGGGGTGCAATAGCATGTATCTATAATCCCAGTTATTCAGGAGGCTAAGGCAGGTCCCAGGATCAATTAAACCCAGGAGTTGGAGAACAGTATCCTTGTGTTGATAATAATAATGATAATAATAATTATCATTATTATTATGACAAATAACTAATTGAAAACTGGATAAAAGCTCTGAATATACATGTACCCAAGATATATATATATATATATATATATATATATATATATATATATATAAAGCCAAAGTGTACAAAAAATGCTACTCTCAATCATAAATTATTAAGGAAATGTAAGTCAAAACTCCAATGAAATATTACTTTAAGCTTCCTAGAAGGACTATAAACAAAAACAGGGATAAGAACCAGAGGATGTCAATTAATTAAAATCCTCATTCATTACTGGTAGAATGTAAAATTATGTGGCCATTTTGGAAACATTTTTGGCTCTTCCTGAAAATGTGAAACATAGACTTATCATACCAATTTCTCTCCTAGATATAGGTAGTAGACACTAAATATACATCCATACCTAAACTTGTACATAACCCAATGTTTTCTCTGATATGTGGATGATAATCCACAATAAGCAGGGGTGAGGGGAGGAATAGGGAAGAATAGAGTTACTCTATATTAGGTAAGGGGAGTGAAGGGAGGGGAGAGGGTATGGGGGTAGGAATGAGTGAAACATATTATTACCTCATGTACATATATGACTGCATGACCAATGTGATCTTACAATATGTATAATCAGAAAAATGAGAGATTACATTCCATTTATGTATGATCTATCAAGATGTATAAATGCATTCTACTGTCATGTAAAACAAATTAGAACAGATAAAAAAATTTTTAAATGTCATTACTACATTATTCATAATGATCCAAAATTCGAAATAATCCAAATGTCTGTTAAGTATTAAATGAACACAACAAATGTGCTATATCATCACATGACATTTATATCTAGTAATAAAGACAATTGAAGTACTAATACAGTTTATAACATGGATAACTATTGAAAATATTATACTATGTTAAAAAAATCTACTTAGAAAGACAACATAACAAATTATTCCTTTTTTATTAGCTGTCCACAACAGCTAATAAAAAAAGATTTTATTAGCAAATCTATAGAGGTAGAAAGTAGACTACTGCTTGCCTGGAGGGTAGGTGTGGAATGATAGGTGGCAATGGGTGAAGTGCTAATGGATACCAGATTAACTTTGAGGGTGATGAAAATGTTCTATAATTAAATTGTAGTAATGACTGAATAATTCTAAATGTACTAAAACCACTGAGTTTTATACTTTAGATGGGTGAATTGTTAAATATGCAGTTCTCCCTCTCTCTCTCTCTCTCTCTCTCTCTCTCTCTCTCTCTATATATATATATATATATATATATGCATATATATATATTCATACACACACATACACACTTTTAGCCAACATTTCATTTCATTATTTTTTGTAGATGATTTAATGTAAATTATTCTAGAATAGAATTATGTACTTGTTGACTAAAGATGCTTAAACTGCTATTAAGATGAAAAATGAATATTGCAGAAATAGTATTGGTTTCAGATACCAGACACCATTCCAATCATCTAGTAGAATCTCCTTATTTCAGTTTCTGAAAAAGGTTGTATGTGTGTTTGTGTGTGTGTATGTGTGTGAGCAAGATTGTAACCGATCCCTTGAAGTACAAATTTTATGTTGTATCTTATTCTAATACTCTATGTAAGTCCTTCTCTTTACTTACTGATGCCAACGTCCTCAATCTTCCTACAGAAAATGATAATGTTTCATATTTTAAAGCAAGCTAAAATTTAAGATTGCAAAGACAGTTTATCTCACTTCTACTGTATTTTTAACAATATGAATACCATACTTCTGGGAGCAACAGGGGCTCAAAAAAATCACAATGTAGACCATAAATCTCTAGAACACATCATGTGGCTATTTCTTTTATTAATATCTTTTGGCAGGGAAACTGCCTCTCTTCTCAGTTTAAACTATAGAGCCAGGCACTGTCCTAACTCTTTAAAGATTATCTTTACCTACTTTATTTCCCCCTCAATGTTTTCCTTTTATCATCCTTTTTTACCAAAGTATAAAGTTTTTGCTGACTCTTCTGTTGCTCAGGTAGTGATTATTTTAGGACTTTCACATCTCTCGTTCAATTTAAAAATGTTTCAATCTCTTCTACCTTTACAACAATAATTACAAATCTTAGAGTCAAGCCAGGAAATGCTTATTTTCATTTGAGTTTTTGTTAGTCTTTACTCTTTCTTTCTCTTTTCCTTCTTTCCTTTTTCTTATTAGAGATCAGCAAGCTTTGTCCAGGATGAAATTTTCTGCCTTGCTAGAAAACCAAGACCAGCATGGTAAGGCTAAAGTTCAAATCTCCTGAGAACTCTATTAAAAATTCTCCATAATGGCCACCATCACTTCTTTCTTTTCTGTATACAGATGCTACTCCTCCAATTAAGATTTTGTCTACTTCCTCTCCCAAAATTTTTGGCCAGCCTTGAGATTTTTGTTTTTAGAACAGAATGTAGTGAAATTGACAGTCCATTAATACCATGCTTAATCTTTAGAAAACCTGGAAGTTTTATCCATCAGTCTGTTGAAGGCCCTGGGCAGCATGTAAAAAGTTCTGACTTCTATGCTACAGAAAACAAGCAGAGAAAGAGTTGCTGCCTGGTACAGTGGTGAACACCTGTAATTCCAGCAACTTTGGAGGCTATTTTGCAAGTTCAAAGTCAGCCTCAGCAACTTAGCAAGACACTGCCTCAAAAAAGCAAGAACCAAAACAACACGCACACAAACAAAAACATAGAAAACAAAACAAAACACCCATGCTGCTGGCCTGCCCATAGCAGTTCTAGGCATAGCAGCTTTCATGTGGGCAAAGGCAATTTGGATATTTTAGTTCCTGTCAAGCTCCTTTCCAAATGAACTATGTGAAAGTTCTCACTCAATCACATAGAACAAAAATGGTCCTGCTTCATGGACAAGTAAAAGGTTGATAGTTTTGACATGAAACTTTCAGTTATTTTGTTAAACAGAAGTACATAAAAAAAACAACAAAGGAACAACCCACAAAAGAAGAAAATGTTGAACTCTTTACTATCAGAAACAGCTACTGTATTTAAAATGTAGAAACTTAACAATCTTCATGTTGACCAATCTGTTTAAATAATTTTATACATATAAACAAATATTTTGTAGAAAACCATTAAATGAATGCATAATGCAGACAGAAAGACCATGTTGGTATTTCCCCCTAAAAGTTGAAATCATTACAATAAAGAAAAAAATTAAAGTTAAGAAAACCAGTATAATATATGATAGATCATTATGTATTGCTCACATGTATCACAAGAATCTTTCATTCTGTTTTAGAATATCAATGAGAAATTATAGGTTTTTAATTTGATGATTACAGGGCAAATACAAATAAGAGATGAGACAATTGGGAACCTCTCCTTTTTTATTTTCCTAGAATCATCAACTAGGCATTTTTGTGACTTTTTTATTCATCTTTCTAATTTTCAACAATAAAATTTTCAACTTGGTTGGTATTAATTATGAACTGATGTATAAAAAAATTACTAAATACTTAGTGGCATAAATCAATGGATATTTCTCACTTCATAGTTTCATTGGGTCAGACTTCCAGTATGGCTTAGCTGGGTGCATCTGCTTCCCACATAAGGTTGAAATCAAAGTATGCACAAGAATGATTCCCAAACACAGGTTTGGTGGTGGTAGGGTTCACTTCCAAACTCATCCACGAAGTTTGTAGCAGTGTTCAATCCCTTGTGAGCTGTTGCATTGAAGGCATCAACTTAATTGTTGGTCAGAGATTTTTCTCAGTTTCATATTATCTGTGCCTTTGCAATGCAGTTACCTTTATTCAGAGCTAGTGAATAATAGTGTCGGCAGCATTAAAAAAAAAAAATCAGTCATAGTTCTCTAGTAATATGCTAGAAAGTAGCATGTAGCACTCCATCATTTCTACCATATTCTATTTTTTAGAAGAAATTCAAGAAGTCTAGACCACATTCACAGGAACAAGAACTACAAAAGAGCCTGAGTATCAGTAGGTTAGAATACCTAAGTCTAGTCCAGTGGTTGATCATACAGCCTCAAAATAAGTTATGTCTTCTACTATTCTATCACAAATTGCATGAAATGTTTAATTCGGTTTTGAGAATATATTAAAAACCAATAATTACTTAATATTTACTTTATATTTTAATAATAATAGTTGTTAGACTTTAAGAATGTTAAATTACATTTCTCTCTCTCTCTCTCTTTTCTTTTGGGGGGAGTACTGGAGATTTAATTCAGGAGCAATTTACTATTGAACCACATCCCCAGCCCTTTTAATTTATTTATTTTTAATTTTGAAACAGGGTCTCACTAAGTTGCTTGGGGTCTTGCTAAGTTGCTGAGGACTCAAACTCAGGATCCCTCTTGCCTCAGCCTCCTGAGCTACTAGGATTAAAGGCATGTGCCACCACACATAGCCATTTTTCTCTTTTTAAACTCATCCAAGTAAAGACATCTGTATGTTCCTATATATGAGTACTGTAGTCATATCAAAACAATAAGTATTTCAGAGTATGTCATACATGACTTTTTAAGTATTGAAATCATGACCACAAAACATTCACACAAGCTGAAGGAAATAACCATGTTTTAGGTATGATCCAATCCTTCGTAATTATCACTATTAACTTGGGAAGTGTGGATGGTTAAGTAAAAACAATACCTATGTTGTATTTAGAGAGGTTTAGTTGTAAAGAACAGAAACAGAAACATACTGGAGTTATTTTAAACAATGAGAAATTGAATTTAAAAATGTGCATTGAAAAGTTCATATTGTTAAATTTGACTATTTTTGTTTTTACTTGTTCCTCACTACATGTGAAAGTTTTTATCTACCTAGGAAACACACACATTATTACAAGTATATTCTGGTACCTCATTAGAGTGGAAACTGGAGGAAGTCCTTAGTAAATATTTGAATGGTCTGTCAGGTGATGGAAATGCACCACCTGATTTTTTTTATTGTCTTCCCATAAATATGACTTTGACAAGTGAACTTTCATTACAAACCATTTAATAACCTCAGAACAATCACCTCAGCAATGTAAGCAATGGAATCTTTAAGCAATCAGAGATGACCAGATAACCATTCATGAGTCCTTGCTTAATACTGAGATTTCAAACTTTCAGATATCTATTTTGCTTTTCAGAATCAGGTGCACTGGTTTCCTTGTTAAATCAACCATCTCAGAAAATTTGACTTCTATCACCCCTATGAAGTTCACTCAACTTGTATATCCTCTTGGTCATCATTGTCTTCCTCCTTCTCTCCTTCTCTTCCCCGCTCCTCTTCATATTATGCATGTTCCAAAAACATTCTGCAAATTTGTCATTCATTCACTTCTTTTCCCATCCTAGGAAAACCCATTCAACTTAACACAAAGCCTCTTTCCTTTTCCCTCAACAAAACAAAACAAAACAAAACATATTCATGTTATTAACTGTACTTCATCAAAGGTAAATCTTACTGCCCCCCTCTACTTGTAAGTGGAATTTTTTCTTATTATTTCTAGTAATGTTGGTTACATGTATTAATTAAAATGTTAACCCCTAGTGATCTTAATGTCCAGTGAACTCCAGAAAACAATAATGTTTTCACTATCAAACCATACTGGAAAATCTATGAATCATAATTTCTAGAAGCAAGTGTTTTCTCAAATTAAAATTTTTCAAATAGAGCATGTTTATTAAAGATCTCAAATATTTTTGGTTTCTCTGTAATAAGAAACTGCAGAGGAGACAAACATTTTATTTTTTTAGGTCATGGAATAGATTTTTGCTAGGTCATGGAATTCAATTGTTTGTACAGATTTTCCTCAGTCTCAACTTTTCATTCTCAATAACAAGAATGTTAAACAAAACAAAACAAAACAAAAAAAACCTCTGGTATGGGAAGGACTTCACTTCATGTATGTGAAAACTTTATCTTACTTTCACACACTTAACTCACTTCTTTTTAATAATTATGCCTGGGTTATACATAAAACTGATATGAATAGCTAGCTAACCCCTATCCTAAGGCATTTTTCCCACTAATAAATTTTGTAATTATAAGCTTATTTACCAGTAAGCCTAGATAAGAAAAGTCATGCACCTGCATTAGAAAAAAGTATTTGAAACTGTATAGAAGTATTTATCTTAATCAAATCAACAGTATTCTTATTTACTAAATATTACCCTAGCCATATAAAAATGAAGAGCATTTTGGTCAGGTCTTAATTTGAGAGCACTTAACTTAAATAAGTCATTCAAATGTAGAGCTTTTAATTAAATTTGTCAATGTCATTAAGAGAAGAAAAATTATCACATATGTGTACTATACATATAGACAGTCAATAAAAATAGTTTGACTGAAACACATTGTATGATTTTAATTCTAAAAACTTAGCATGCCAGGTACAGCAATACAGGCTCACTAATTTATTGAAGAATCACTGGATCCACATTGTTTTCTGGTCAGTTGCACAAGGTTTCCTGTCCAGATAACAAAAGCTTTTCATTATAACTGATGGAAAAGACTCACTGCCCCATTTCCAAATGTATCTTTTTTCTTCTTTTCTCTCACAAATTTGCTAAGATTGATTTTTTAAAGAGCAATCAGTCCGAGAGAAGATAAATTAGCTAGACATGATGGCAAATGCCTTTAATCCTAGCTACTTGGGAGGCTGAGGCAGGATTGCAAATTTGAGGACAGCCTGGAATATCTTGTCTCAAAATTAAAAACAACAACAAAAGGGTTGGGGATGTAGCTCAGTGGTAGAGCACCCATGAGTTTAACTTTAGTACACTGCAAAAAGAAGAAGTAGAAGAAGAGAAGGAGGAGGAGGAAAATGACAACATGACAAGATGGAATATTAACACCTCACAGTCACAAATTTGAAACGTTGGGGTCAAATACAATTACTCACATAAAGCAACAAGGGAAGGTAAGTTAAAACCCAATTAAGAAATGAAAGCACTTTAAAGAAAAGCAAGGGATGCTATGAGTTGTATCAGTGTACCTTGGTATATTCTTTGGAGTTTTGGTATAAGACTCATTAACAGGAATTATTAACTTAACTTTATCCAATGGAGTAGCTTTTAAATCAACACAAGTGGCATTAATTTTGATAATACAATAAAATTTTTTGTCTTCACTGCCATTCAGTAGAGGTAGTAGAGTAGCAGAATTAACTAAGTTGCAACATAGATGGAGACTGAAAGAAGACATGAGAAGAATTTCACAAGAAATTCTTATTGAAAAATGCTGAGTTAGACTAAATTCAATAGACTTTCCACAGAATGTGTAATCTGCAAGAAAGGCTCTTTCCCATAAAACTAACTCAGGTTCAGACTTCCATCAATTTGACTTCTGTTGCCACTGCTTTTAAACAATTAAGTTATACTTTAGTGACTGGATCTAATCTCAGGCTGTAAGTTGATACTAGTTCGCTCTCTGTAGGAAATAATCCTTGTTGCATTTTTTCCTCAGAATATTCTACAACAAATATTTGTAAATAAGCTTTACAATCTGAAACTACTTCATTTTTCTTTAATCTACGAGATTGTGTAATGGACTAATTTTCTACTGAAATATAATAGGAATTAGGAAATGAGTTAAGAAGATTTTCAACAATTCTTAGGAGTTGGGGACATAGCAAAGATCATGACACTAAAAGAGAGGAGGCAGCAAGGGTTTGAGAAGAGTTGTCTCAGTAGTCTGAGAAGTTCCCATGGAAGAATCAAGATCAAATTTTAAAAAGAGACAAAAGAAAAGAAAAGAAAAGAAAAGAAACAGAAAGGATTATGAGATTAGTTGTCAATAAAGTGAAGTTTCGTTGGACTTCCTTTCCATAGGGAAACAATTCTGATGTAAAAGTGAACAATTGTTTTGCTAATGGTTTAGTCACTTGCAATAAAGACAGACCTCTTAAGACAGAATCATTGGTTTGAGATCCATTGGTTTAGGTCTAAAATCTGTGCAAGGAATTTCTCTTGAAAATCCTTAAGGAAGTAACTCCTACAGTTGTAGTTGCAAAGATGAGTGCATTTTCTTTTGGTAAGCAAGGAATTTTTTTAACTGTTTAAATTTTTTAATATCTTCTTATGTCAATCAAAAAAAAAATCATCCTGTTGTTCTTATGGGACTTTTGACACTTGTCATTCTAATATCCCCAAATAAATACATTTTTTAAAAATTCCAAATAAGCAATTTTACCCAGATTAAAACTTATTTATTGTAGCAAATAAAACTCTAAATTATTTTTAATAAGGCTTACCCATTTTTTTTCTAGAAAACTGGATTCTGGGTTCATAGTTCTTATAAATGAATTTTGCTGGAGTCCCAGATGAAAAAGTTCTAGACTCCTTAGATGTGGATGAACCTGTCTTACACTGAACCTATCTACCTTATCTATCTACTGAACCAAGTCCAGTTCTGTCTGACTCAGTCATACTTAGGCCTCCTTAACTGAATCCATTCAGTTAATCACTGGAATATAATCTGACCCTTGATTCAGTTCAGTCTTGCCAATGACTCATCAACTACAGGAAAACTCAAGGTCACATGTCCTTCCATATCACAAGACATCAATTTCAAAAGCCAAAAAGGGGGAAATCAAATAAAAATACTTTTCTGAGACCTTAACTGATCCAATGCTGTTAACTGTTGAATATAATTAGACTCTGAACCCATTTCTGTTTCTGTATGGTCCAATCAGACTGAGGCCTCTTAAATAAATTCAACTCAGTGAATAGGAAAAAAAAGAAAAAAAAGAAAGAAAGAAAAAAAGAAAAAGAGAACAGTTGAAATCGTTATTCAGATAAACTCAGAAAGCTCAGACCACAAACTGAGTGAGCATGACATCTAAGACAGAGCTTTTCCTAACTCCCTTCAGTAGTGGCAGACATCACTGGGCTAAAGAATTCCTGAGAGGTATCTCCTGTGTTTTCTCACTGCTTCTGGGGTCCCTGGATGCTCTGTTTCCAATCCTTCCAACTACTCTTAAAGTATTATAAGAAAAACTGAGATCAGTTAAATTTAACAAAGGAAAATATTGTACAATCGAGTAACATTCCAGACTGAAAGTTTCAGAAAGTTTCCCCACTGTCATGTAAGTTATAGGTCATATTTATAGCCAGAGAAAAAGAAGTGACATACTGAAACAACCTGATAGGCTGCAGTTGGAATTTGCCTTATACAGATGTGGTCTGAACTGTCAGTAGTCTGTAGTTAACTCAGGTTCACATGCTTAGTTGTAAGGTTACACTCTTAATAGGTTTCTATATCAAGCTGAAGTATGATTTTGGGTCAAACTTTATCACCAATGTATAGAAATAGATTTATGTCAAACTTGTTTCAGTTTAACAGTATTTTCAATGTATGTGTAAGAACAAGGATAGTAAGAATACAGTTCAGAAGGATGAGAAAAAAACACTAGGTTCCATGAGGAAAAGACTTTCCTTTTGCAACTGGAACGATTCATTATTGTTCCAGAAACTTCAAGAAACTTTCAATCCCTCCCCACTAGTATTCTTCTCTTTAATATTTGACCATGGCTCCCTACTGTTCTCCAGTTCCTTATTTTCATTTCCTCTAATGTATAAATGTTCCTACCATACAATTTTTGCCATTTTTCTCATGGTTTTGGCTTCCTTATAAATTTAACATTTCTTTACAGGTTTAATTATATCAAGGCATCTTTTATTCTCAACTTTCCCTACTTTGATCACCAAGTGAGAAAGATTCTGATTAGTTCTAGCTACCTTTTTAATCTAGCGCAAACTGCAGCCATGGCTTTCCAGAAACTGGGTGAAATGTCCAATGCATATACAAAGAGCTAAGGATGGAAAGTTTGGTGTTATAAAACTTTGGCTTTGATGAAAACTGTTTCCAGTAATGGCCTATAGAAACTTCAGATGATCTAGTTATCAAAATAAGTATAGTCCATTGCTAGTTCTCAGGAACTTTTGCTAATTCATCTTAGGTCCTGAAAATTAAAAGGCAAGAATGGGACCTGAGATGTTTCTTATTTATATAATTCAAGAGGGTCTATCACATTCAATTATATCTTAAAAGAGGCAAAGCTCTTATCAGTGGTGATATTGTATATATTATATATGTATATATATTTTAGTTGTGGATACCTTACCTTTGTTTTATTTATTTTTATGTGGTGCTGAAGATCGAACCCAGTGCCTCACACAAGCACTCTACCATTGAGCAACAACTTCAGCCCATCAGTGGTAATATTAATTATCAAGTACCTTCTAGCAAACATGAGCATTAACAGCACTCAAACTAAGCACTAAAGAGTCCACAAGGAGTTACAAAGGGCATTAGAACAGAGACTCATGAAGTAAATAAATGATGAGCAGACAATTTTGTTGAGCCAAATTACGAGGCAAGAAATACTTGAATTCGAGGTGTACAGAGAAATGTACAGGTAAAACATAGTCAGATTGTTAAAGTACACAAATGTCATAGAGAAGGTGAAAGTGAATATCTATGTTGATACAGTGAATTTCGTGGTATAAAAGGAAGAGATGAGTTTCAACAGCTGAAAATTACACTCTTAGAAGGTAGTAGTTTGAGTTATATGATATGAATCTGCTCACTGGAAGATTAGGATACAAGTCAGCATCTAACAAAGGTTAGGAGTAGCTGTAAGACTGAGCAGATGCTGATGCTATTATTAAACTGATTAGCTGTAACCCAAAGCTCAATTTACTTCTATATACATAAAACTAGGGCTGTCTGGGCTGGAATCAATCCACAACAGTCTTTATACCAACATCAGTTCCAAATCAAAAGGATAGAGAAAAGTTTCTCAGTTCATTCTGGAAATATTTGGTAGGCTCAATCTCTTCCTTCCAGCTCAATTTAGTTCCTGCAATACTATTTTTAGCACTGGGACAGGGGACAGGTTCATATCAGATTTAGACCAATTACTTTGGACATGTGTGGAAAGCACAGGAGACTTTCTGCACTGTGCACATCTGAATTATAGGAAAAGCTGCTTAAAATCACAGCAAATCTATTTGCATATTGTTGTCCAGTTGTCAGATGGTGTCTCAGTTTATAAATGTGAAAATCAGAGTAGCTTAAATTTTTATCAGGAGTTTAGACTTACCCATTGAAATATAGCATATCAACAAGCATCTGAGTTTTCACAATTTTATTTACATGCCAATCACTCAAATATGCATAAAGTAATAGGGGTAACAGTCTTCCTTCCTGAGAAGAGTTGCCAACAAGACATTTTATTAACAAATTATTTTAAGCTGTACCATTCAACAAAACTATTAATTTAAGAGAAGAATTAAAAGCATTTTTAAGAAAGCAGTATTAAGGAACCTTTTATGATTTGAGAATACAATCTATCATTTTTTATGGTACTGGGGATTAGACTCAGGGCATTATGCATGCTAGTCAAGTGCTCTACCACTAAGCTACATCCCCAGGACTCAAAAAATATTTACGAGCTTTTCCTTACTAACTGACTGCCTATTCTCTATTGACTGCCTCCCCCAAACACGCACACACACACCCTATATAAACTCTTGTCCATAATTACTTCCATTGATGTTACAATATGGCATAGACTTTGCTTGACCAACTGCTAAGGTTATAGCCCCAGAACCCACAAAATTTATAGTCTGGTAGGAAATATAAGTAATTGAAAAATATAACCATTTGAGTGTAAAATATCCACATGCTTGATCAGTGACATATGACAGGTATAAATTATTATGTGAACACAAAAAAAGGAGTCATAACTTCTACATAAGAGAACTTTGGAAAATATATTG
Organism: Sciurus carolinensis; assembly: GCF_902686445.1. Lineage (NCBI taxonomy): Eukaryota > Metazoa > Chordata > Mammalia > Rodentia > Sciuridae > Sciurus > Sciurus carolinensis. The sequence goes on along the minus strand of NC_062218.1, from coordinate 88,182,933 downwards.
AGAAGACATCACTTAAGTAGTGTTGGTAAAATGAATAGGATTTTTCCATACAGAATTTTAGGGGTAAAACTCATCAGTGAGAATAAGAAAAGATACAGAGCTAAGAAAGTGCAGGGCCTGGAATGATATAGGGATTGGTTTGACATAACTGGAACAGAAGATGCATGTGTATGTGGGCAAGGATGGAGATATTAGAAGATAAGCCTAGAAAAACTGAGTGGGCAGAGTATAGAGGGCTTTGCTTTGCTACTGGTAAGAAAGATCATGCCAAGGAAGATTTTTCATAAAGAAATTAGCATGTCTGTAATCGTGTTGGAAAAAACACTTCACAGAAACTACAAGGAATGTACTTGTTTGTGGTGGTGATATTAAAGTGGTCTGCAGCAGAACTGTTTTATGAACAATCATAAAGTTATACACCGATATGGCCATAGTTTTAAGAGTTCACGTGCATTTCTTAGAAATATTATATACACATCATATGCATGTATGGAGTTTCTCACACAAAGTGAAAATATTTTACTCAAAATTACTTTTAAAAAATTTATTATAATACAATGTACATTTTATATTTTCTTTCTACTCAAAATAGATAATTTTAATTCTGCTTCATACTTATACATTGGGGAGTTTAAATAGGTCAATACCAACCTGGGCCATATTAGAACTATTGGCTTAGACATGAACATTGACCAGAAGTCATTAGAAATGGATAGCTGTTTAGTGGTGTGTGGGAAATGAGTCGATGGTCACAATCCAGTTCCTACTTAACAGGTGTCTACCTCATAAAAACCACCATCATAATCGGCACTTATTGGCACCCTTATGATCAGCATGAGGAAAGAAGCCAAGATTTAAGATTGCTTTCTCTGTCAGTCAGGACTGTGTGGGGAGCTTCTGCTCAACCTTTTATAATGGCTCCATGTTTGCCTTTTAACAATATTAATTTCTAAAATAAATTTAGTGTCCAAGAACTCCTCTCTTAAGACTATGATAATTTCTTAAACAGACAGTAACTTTATTTTAGAAATAATATTGCTAGAAGAAAAAACTGGCACCATTATAAAAGATTGTTTATAATAAGAACATTTGAAGAGGTGCCATTTCAAATCAGCAGTTTTAAAGACAGACATATGTTCCCACCACAGGGACCTGTCCTACTGTTTGAACACCAGAAGAAAATTCATTACTTAAGATCATTAAAGCATCACACTCAAACCTAATCATGATTTACAGGGTAAAATCCACAGCTTCACTCAGTGTTGCCTGATTGGGGTATTGGATGCAACTCAATTGAAGGAGAGTCTGTTTTTCTGTGCTTGCTAACATGTCATTGTCCTTATTTTATGATTTAACCATGAAATCTAATTACATAGAAATAAGAAAAAGTAAAATCAATTTATTTAAAACAGAATTATAAAAAACTTTCATTTTCTGAATAAATGCAGGTAAAAATTCTTTTTTTGCACAAAACTATAGAAAGAATATTTTATAAACTTTGTACTTTTCTACTGGATTGCTCTTGACATAGAGAAGATATTTACTATAGGGATGATAGAAAACAATTGGCTGCATATAAATGACTTTCTGTGATGTTTCAATGGCAGTTATTTAAAGAATCCTTTGAGGAGTAATGGACAATAATCTTGAATGCATGACAATAACAATTATATTACAATCACATAGGTCTTTCAATTATAAGACAGAAACAGCAAAATTCCTGTTTAATAATAAAAACATTCAAATATATTTTGTATTTGTTACATAGAAAATAAGAATTAAAAAGCTTCACAAACATCTGTATTTACAAGGGATATATCACATAGAAAACCTAAACATGAGGACTTTCAGAATATAACCAAAATTTTAAATCATTCATTTGTATATTGCCTTAAAATTTTGACATTATTTTTGTTCCATTAAAAGAAAATAAACATATTTTGAGATATGAGAAATTTGAAAATACTTCATTGGAAAGTGAGACAATTAACCAATACTTCTTAAAATAAGAGTCAAGATGAGTATTCATATTTAGCATTTCCATTGATTATTGAAAATTATATTATTATATTATGTGCTTATTTGAATATAACCATAGCCAAATTAATAAATTCTTCCTCTTAAATTCAATTGTTCAGTCTGTGATTGTTGAATTTTCTTCCTTTTCCAAAAATCAGTATCTCCTTTACCCAAATTGCAGGCAACTTATCAGGAATCTTGAAAAGATAGATTTGACGATGGGAGTATTGCTTGATATGGGGTATTGCCTAATATCCACAAGGCTTTGAGTTCAATCCCCAGCACTGCAAAATAAGTAGGTAAATAAATAAAAATTGTACTGTTTCAATTTGATTTTGGTGCATGTAAAAAAAAATTTTATTAAAATCTTTCTTAATTGAAGTATAAATTACCTGAGGACCTTAGGACTAGGGCAATGACTTACATAGCTTTGGGAAAACCTTTCACTGAGCATCATTCCTGACTTTAAATAGAAACATGATAAATGTATGTTAATTTTATATTGGTTTGAGACATTTAAAAATAGGATTTTTTTTCAAAGTCACTGGAGCTATTCCACATGGAAGCAAACAGAAACAAATTTCATTTGACTTTAAAATTATTTCTAAGCACAAGGATAGAAGCACATTTATCAATTTCACTCTTAAATAAATTGACAATGTTATTTATAGATGAATTTTATTGTTCTAAAAATTAAAAGCATGAAACTTTCATATAGCCCCTCATTTTGGGATAGGTGCAGATTATGTTTTAAATTCATAAGGCTCCTTTTATTTTTCTGGGGAATTAACTGGAAATATGTGTCTAATTTTTAAGTTCATTTTAGGAATTATGCTCTGACATTTAGTATTCTTATACGTGTAGGAGCTAATACACAAAATACTTCCTAAATGACATTATTCTGATTTTCACAATTCTGTCCACTGCACAGTTTCCTATAACTCTAAAAATGACACTTATCTTATTTTACATACCAAAGAATACAGCATTAAAAAAATTTAATGTGAGTATTGACATTCTTAATACAAAGACAATGTGACACTCTGTAAATTAGTATAAATTACAAATTCAATGCATTAAAAAATTCCACAAAACTGGTAAGGTATTAGAATTTATTTTTAAGTTTTATTTTTATAGCTTTTTTGTTCCAAAATAATGATTTGTAGTTGTGTGTGCAGCACTTTGCCCTGATATGAGTGCTCTACAATAAAAAACAAATCTAATATATTTTGAAAAAAAGAGAATTCCTCTTAAAAAAATCTTCATTCATGCAGAATTTTTATTTCTTTCAAACTCTTTTAATTTTGTACAATTATTGTCCATATTTTCATCTGAATATGATTTTATGCATTGCTGATATCTGAACCTTTCCAAAAGTGGCAAATATTTCAAGGTATTTTAAAGGCAGCTTAGCAGACTGGTGTGTTATGAAACACTTCAATTTAACTTCTTCAAGCTTGTTTCACTCTCTACCCAAGCACACCTCAAATACTGCACCATTCATTGCTATCACTGCGGTATATCCTATGACTCCTCAAACATTATCACCACCTGTCAAACCTGGCATGAAATAGCTTGCAAGGTTTTTATGTTGATTTTAAGGAATTAGAAGCATCAAGCATGTTATTTATTCTGGGTTTATCTACAGTGATGTACACTGTTACCACTAGCACTGGGTTGCATCCTGAATAATCTTTTCAGGATTGGCTGCTGAAGTATTATACTGTTGTCTGGATTAAGGTCATATATACTGCACCAAAATTTACTTTTATTTAAAACAGACTTAAAGTTGATATATACAGTCAATAAGAAATCTTGTTCTTACAATTAAAATTCACAAGGTCACCTCCAAAGTTAATACAGAATATTTAGTATCTTGGTATTTTATAAATTTATTCACAAATTTAGACTCTCATCTCTATTCCTCTTCCAAGAAAAAAAATGTGCTAAAGATTTGCTTTCATTATTGAAAAACAGGGGGCAACTATGCAAGTATATAATGTTATTAGTGTAGAGTTTTACAAAATAACATTTGGCAGTGTAAATTTGACAGATGCAGTTTTAAAATTTTGGATATAAAAAAGTAAAATAAATTTCTGGAATGAGGGATAGAATGATGAATGGGGGGATGAAAGAGACAAAACAGACACCTGGAAAACCAGTGGAAATCTGGGTTCATAGTGCTTTACCTCACAGGCTCAGTCTTTGTCTCTGTTCCCTTCAAGTACAGTACATTTTCTCTAGGGGCACTGACTCCTTCTGCCAGCAGAGGGTGAAGGAGTACCCAAGGTCTGCCATATGTGGGTCATTCACCAATTCACAACATATCTAGGTCTTCTTTTTCTCACAGGTAAATTTAGGTGTTGGGATCAGTTCCTATAGGTTTTTAGACAAATATCTAAATGAGAATTACAAGAAAGTTTTGGAATTTTCTCCACACACAAAGAAGCACACAAATAAAGCATTTGGGGTGAGATTTAAGCCTATGCTTGGCTTGCAATTCAAGAATCCAGAGATTAAGATACTATTAAAATATTATATTTATTTCTGTGGTATGCATGCATACTAAAATTTTGATTAATAATTTCTTTTGGCTTTGCTTTCCTGTAACTGCAAAGCATCTACATTGAACATTGATTTAATAGTACAACCTCAGAAGGTAGACCACCTAATCAGAAATCTTTGTTCAGTCATGAATTGATTTTTGTTCCATTGGGCAAGTTACATTTTCTTTCCTTCTCTTTCCTCATTGGTAACCTGGGGATAATAGCATTTCCATATATTGTCTGTGGTCATTGTGGGTATTAACTCAATGTTGTGTGCCTGTGTGTGTGTGTGTGTGTGTGTATTTGTGTGTGTGTTACCATAACTGGAATTAACATACATCATACTTACAGCAGAGCCCTGCCAATTATTCAATATACATTATATACTGCTTGCATAATTTTAAAATAATTATATAAACATTTAAATATAAAAAAAAATTTATTGTTTAGCTTAGGTGACTTTTTCCCTAGAATTTCAAGATCTTTATTCTTACATATAAAAATTAATCATATTACTTAATTTGCAATGTGAAATTTTGTGCACTAACTGTACTCTTGTATGTTAATGCTTTCTAAATAAATGTAAAAGGAAACAGATTGCTTTTATATCTCCACAGGAAAAGAATCTGTACCTGCTTCCCAATTGAAAAATCACTGAAAGAAGTATAATCGATAATGCTTAATGTCTATGGAGTGGTGTCATTTGCACTTAGCATTTTGCACTGTATAACGTGGCTGGGGATTATGCCTCTCTTCCCCTATTTCTTCTCAATAATATATATTCGACTTCCTTCTTCATGTGATTGGCATAAAATTTCTTGTATGTATATTCATCTTTCAATGTATTTTCTAGAAACTTTTTTTCTGACTGCGTTAATTTGTCCCACCCTTAAAATGAATTTGAAAATGTGTTTTCCTAAACTGAATTTACAAAATTAACATCAATGGACTTCTAATAAATTTCTTTCTCTACCTATACTTTTCACAGCTGAAACTAAGATAATAGGTTGAAAAAAATTTGGTTCAAAATAGTTATGCTAGATGCAATATACTTCTTAACCTTGAGTCCTTAAATATCTCTTTCCTCTTCCTCATTCCTCCATTGGTGAAGTGTGACAGATAAAATGTCATTTCTGTTAAACAAGAGAACATTTATTCTCAATACCACTTTCTACCCTCACTCTTGTATTTGTAATGAAACTAAGTAAAATATAAGCATAGCTGGAAAAAGAAGCCCATGTATTTTCTGCTTAGAAAAACAAAACCCTTTTTTTTTCCCCAGCCATATTTTCATGCTGGTACTGTATTCTCCCTTTCCCTAAACGGCTATTATAGTCACTATTCACGATGTGCTGCACCCCTTTTCTATGGCGAGTCATTTTTCAAGTCCTGTAATTTTGCCTTCGTCTTCTCATTCAAATATGAGACTCTCCTCCCCCAACGTGCACAGGCACACTCTATTTTAGGTGCCATGGCATGTCAATAGCATCAATCACCATCCGCACCATCGATCATGCAGCTACGAAGCAGTTGGATGACATCTGCCATAACACCCTTCTGTGCTAGGATAATGTACTTGAATTTTGATGCAGAAGGATATTGGTTTGCAGACTCATAATCAATCACATTGCCTTTTAAAGAAGGATATCTAGAGGATGTAATGGAAAGCTAATCATGTATTTTGACTGTCTGGTCATGAATATAAGAGTTCCATATTGTACACTAATATAAAATGATTAAAATATAATTTATAATTTTCCTAAGAACTAATATAATTTTAGTGGCTCCAAACAATATGTTGCTTTTTAAACTTTAGTCCTTTTATCCACAAATATCTGTATTTTGCTTTTTCACTGTGAACGACTCCAGTGCTGCTTAGAACATACACCTTTTAAATAGCAGTATATCCATTATGCTACTGGTGGTAGTCTCTGGTATGTAGTGAGAAACTGTAATACACCATAGCAAATGTAAACAAAATATCAGGAAATTTTATAAGTGCAAACAAGTAGGTTAATTAATAGTAAAATATAGTATCTAATAGGATTGTCTAACTTGACCTCATTTAAGAGTAGTTCATTGTATTCTAATACAAATACTTTTATCCTTGCTAACATTTTTCATTTTAAAATTTTTCATCATTCAGTGTTTGAATAAACACTTTAATTTGACATAACACAAAAACTTTAATTTGAATTATGTTTACTGTAAGTCTAGGAGCAAAAAATTATCTGGATTCCTTAACAACAACTACAACAAAAAACCCTAAAAATTCTGAGTAAAGAGGTGCTTTTACTTGGAATTAAGCTATTACTTGCCAATAGCAGAAGATAAAGGAGAAAGTGGAGATAAATTTTGCTCCAAGGGGATGTTTCATTACATTATACTTCTCAGAGGAAAGAGTAGCAGAGTCTTAGGAGAGAAAGAGAGCTAAAAGTTCAGATGCCAGATGCCAGGGTTCTATCAAGCGTTAGTTTCTAGGGTGGAGTGTGGCGTAGAGGTTCAGAGAGTCTTTCTAATAATCTTGATGCCCCGTCATTTGGTGAAGGAAGAGAAAAGGTGACTGCTTCTAAAATTAAAAATAGCTTTTTTTTTTTTTTACATTTGGTAAAGCCTAGTGCTCCCAGATAGTATCATAAATTTAAAGAAAAGGTAGAAATCTAGATTTTTATATTTATATATATATATATTTTATATTAGTGTTTTATATTATATTTATTTTATATTATATTTTAGTTGTAGTTGGACACAAGACCTTTATTTTATTTATGTTTTTATGTGGTGCTGAGGATTGAACCTAGTGCCTCGCACATGCTAGGTGAGCGCTCTACCACTGAGCCACAAACCCAGTACAGAAAGCTGGATTTTTAAGGGGACATTTGATTCTTACACTTGACTATTATTTTAAAGTTCTTGGAAGATATATACTAGTATATTTGGTTTTCAAGGCCACCAACTTGTAATCTTAGTTCCATATGTATATTATTCACTATTTTTGAAATTCCTTTGAATAATTAAAGGAGTATGGATTGTGATAAGTGTATTTTATGCATCCTATTTTTTAATAGCAAGGACAACAGAATTGGTGTAAGCATGTGTATGTTTGTACATACATGTATACATATGCATAGATATTTTTATCTATTGCATGTGTTGCACAAACTTTTGATTAATGAAATAACTTCATTCTCTGATCATATAAGAGTAAATTTGATTGAATTTTATATACATATTAATATGCCACAATGAAACTTATCATTCTGAATAAATAGTATGCACCAATAAGAATGAAGTTGTTTTGGGGGAGTGTGGAGTACCAGGAATTGAACTCAGGGACACTGGATCACTGAACCACATCCCCTGCCCTATTTTGTATTTTATTTAGAGACAGGATCTCTCACTGAGTTTCTTAGTACCTCAATTTTGGTGAGACTGGCTTTGAACTAGTGATCCTCCTGCCTCAACCTCCTGAGTCGCAAGAATGAAGTTTTTCAAAAAGTGAAAAAAAAAATAGTAAGCAGAAAGCATTATATCATATAAAATTAACAAGTACATGTATGAGAAGTATTTTAAGCAAGGCAAATTACCTGTATTAAATCATAATAACCTCACAAACTATAAAACTTCTATTAAGGAAGATTTTAAAATTTCATTCAATTTAAGAATTGTCAAATTTAAGACTTGTTTTACCAAGTGTTTAAGGACAGAATGAAACAAAGGTGTAGGATGCTGTACACTTAGGAAAAATTTCAGAATGAATAATAATCAAGCTTGAAACACAGAAAGGGCAAATAAACAGTAAAAACTTTGTTCTTTTTAGGGGAAATTAGGAAAGGTATTTTTGAGCTGGGAAATGATGAAGTAGCCTTGAAGAAGGAGGATAATTAAAAGTTATTTTAAGTGAACTTTCCTTAGGAGAGATGATTTTGTGAAGGAAGAAAAAGTTTGAGAAGAAGCATTCTGGTAGGCAATCACGGCACATATAAAACTGAAACTAATCATTAAGTTATTCAATAAATGCTTCTCAATTCATGACATTCAACACAAACACCGAAGAAAAAGTTGATGTCATTTGGATGGACATCCAAAATGTCAATCAATAGTGCTGCAATTGAGAACTCTGATTTAGAATAATCATGGAGAATATGACATATTATATTTACATGGTTCTGAAATGGTGCAAGGAGAAAGTTGCCACCTCTACTTTAGGTAGTCTTGGAAAACAGACTGCAGAGAAACACACATATCAGAGACTTCAAGTATGTTTGCCAGGAACATAAGGTGTTGGACCACATAGGCAAGGGTTCAAGTATGCTTGGGACATAAAATAATACTTTGTGGAAGATACTTCATAGTTATACAGGAATCACCTCAAAAGAGAAGAGAAATATTCTTTAAGTATGATATATTCATACATAATCATATAGCATGAAGTCCTTGCATATCACACTCATAAGAATAGATTTTGTTCTAGAGAAAATTGGATAGTCATAGAAAATTTTGGTAAAATAACACAATGGAGATATAGACAAGTTATTTTGCAAAAGAACAAACAGCCAAATAAATAAATAAAAGAATAGTTTGGGAGCATATTGGAATGAAGAAGTACTAGAGGCCAAATGTCAGAAAGCATTTATTTTGCAATTAAAACTAAGATATTTTATTGTCCAAACTAAGGATACAGAAATGAGAAAGGAGCAAAATGATTTAATTCAAGGATAATTAGAATGAGTAGCAAAAGTATTTTGTTAAAATCAACCAGGAGTTTGAAAGTGATCAAAGGACAGAGAATAGCACTTAGTGTTCTGGCTTGCCCTATTAATTAATTGCTCTTCAAAGCATCCTTAGGAATACAGATAAAATAGGTACAGAGAAGTACATGTTGAACTTCTGTTTCCTGATAACTGTCAAGCTGAAGAATCCTAAACATATAGATAGACATTAGAACCACAGGCATAGATACATTTATCTGAGGAAATTTTTGAGAATTAAAGAATAAAAGAACCAAAATGAATTCCAATAAAGTGCTGGGTTCAGCTTCTAAGAACCTAATGTAAGTCTATGGCAGGGTTAACAGGAACAATGATAAATAGATGTAAGGAGGTCATGCTTAAATTTAAGTTATGCTTAAACTCTTTTAATGAGAAGAGCATTAACAGTAAATGATTAAAAATGCAGTTTATGCCTATGCTAGTGATATTGTAGATGTCTAACATGATATGAATAAAAAGAATAAGCTCTACATGTTAAGAATTTAAGACAGGTTTGTCTGGCACATAGTAGGTGCTTAATAAAAACTTCTTAAATTCAAGAGTATTCATAATGTGTATGAAAGGCATAATGATACATAATGAGGGTGGGAGGGAGGCAAGAATGGAGGAAGGATGACTATATAGAGGAAAGGGAGGGGTGGGGGGAAGGAAAAATAATAGAATGAATCAAACATCATTACCCTATGTAAATGTGTGATTACACAAACGATACACCTCTACTTTATGTACAACCAGAGAAACAAGTTGTACCCCATTTGTTTATAATAATAAATAAATAAATAAATAAGAAAGGCATAGCAAATTCATAAAGTTGCTAATAAGATAGAATGTTAATGACAGAGAAGCTAGGCCAGTTGTGACCAGGACTAAAAGTAATCACCCTCCAGGTATCACCCCACCAATCTTTTTATCATTTCATGGAATTTGTAAAAACCAAAATGTGTAAATATTTCAAAACAATATGTTGCACACACTAAATGCATACAATTTTTATTTGACAAAAATGAAGTAAATAAATAGTAAATGCTGATCTTTACTCTTTTTCATCTCTTTTTGTTTCTTTTGCAGGGTAGGAGGGAGGTGGCGATAACAGCTCCCTTTGATTTACTCTCTTTGTTAATAAACAGTACGCTGTTGCAAAGTAAAATACTCTCTTTCGAGTTTTAAGATTTGGCTTCAGATTCCAAGATTAAATGACACAGTGTGTAACTTTCATGTCTTGATATATTTTTTATCATTTACCTTATTGACCTTGATCTTTCCACAAAAAAGTGATGTGCAGTTTGCTTTTGTTGTTGTTTCACATCCTCAAATGTCAGTGCCTTCCTGTAAACTTTGTCATTTTCACTGATTTTTTTCTGAACTATTACAGTCTTTCAGGAACTTAGTTTCTTTATAGTAAGAAATTTATCCTTTATCATTTATTTTCAAAGTCTACTTTTGGGGAAACATATAATAGGAGTTACTTGTAATTACAGAGTGCATCAAAGATACTAAAGTTTTAATTAACCAGCATATTATTATAACTAATATAACTAAAATAACTACCACTGTAGAATAAATGTCTCTATTTTATAGTGTTTAAGACCTAAGGGGAACTGGGATTGTGGTTTGTTTAATGAACTAAGAGGGAAGAAAATGATTTTTGGACACTTAAATCATACTGTGGGATCATTACCAATCTTTTTCTGTTTTTTCTTTGTTTGTTTCTTTGTTTGTTTTACTTTTTGCCCCAAAGAAAAGTACTGAAATAGTACTATTTCTTTAGTTCAGAAAATAACTATTTAATTATAATTCTCCTATAAAAGAGATAGTTCCCCCTGAGTGGATGCATCTTAACAGAAGTCTATTTTTTAAAAATATTTTTATTAGTTGTTTATGAACTTTTAAAATTTATTTGTATGCAGTGCTGAGAATAGAGCCCAGTGCCTCACACATGGTAGGCAAGCGCTATACCTCTGAGCCACAATCCCAACCCCAGAAGCCTTTTTTTAAAATGTGTTAATAGAAATGTATATTTTCTAGAACTTTCCTTGTGGGGTTTGATGTTCCACATGCTTTCATTCAATTACACATGCGCATGCGCACACACACACACACACACACACGCATGCACATGTACACAAGGCAAAAAGAATCTTCTCGGTCTTCTATGGAATTTATCCCTTATCCTCATTCCAAAAAATGTAACCCAGTTTCAAACAATTTTGAGTAGTAGCGTACCATTACTTGGTAAAAATCACATGCTCTTGTGTTGATATTTTCATGTATATTTAGGGAAAACTTACTTTCTTTAATCCATAAATTTCTCCAATTAGTCATTAATAAATTCATCCCATTAACCAACTGAATTCAGTATTATTCTGCTTCTAAATATCTACGACCCTTTAAGAAATGCTTTCTGCATAAGATTTGTTTTATGGTTAAAATGAGCTTCTAATTAGACTTTACCTGACTTGTTCCACCTTTTTGCCACCTACTCAAACTATTTGCCACCTCTTTAAACTATTAGTCCAGTGTTGTCTGATACAGATGATAGACACATCCCACTGCACTGTCCCATATGGTCCCTGCTAGGCACATGTGGCCTTGGGGTAACTGGAATGTGGTTAATGTCACTAAGAAAATACATTTTAATTTAATTTAATTTTCATTCACATCAATTCATATTTAATTAGCCATATTGGCATAATGGCAATATGTTGGGCAGCATAGCTCTAGCTGATTATATGTTCACAAGTGAATGTACAAAATACCCAGAGTAGGTTTTATTATAGCCTTGTGGAATAGATGGTAAATATAGTGTCAGAAAGGAATATAGACATTTCATATCTCTCTCCCCACATACTGTTAAATAATTTATTTAGTGAGCTAAACCTACTTTGAAAATTAATTTATTTAAAATTGATACCTATGTAGGCTTTGAGGTATCATGGTAGGTTCATAAAAATCAGCTGTTTAAGGTCTTGTATTCCCACAGTCTATTCATTATCCACATTATTACATGGGTAGTTGTTTTCGGTCCCTTTGGTCTCAACTGTTTAATTACCCATAATATTCTTAAAATTAATATCCTATATTTTAGTGCATAGCTAGATGTCATGAACAGTACAATAAAACTTTTGCTTTGTCCAATTCTTTAGGTTAAAATCTACTGTTAAGACTACTTAAAAAAAAATCTCCCAAATGATGCTGATTAATGATGTTGCCCAATCTTGTAGGATGATTTCTTCTTTCCTTCCTTTCTTCTTCCCTTCCTCCTCCTTCATTCCCTAAGTTTCTTTCTTGCTGTCTCCTTGAGATTACTAATTCACACAGTGAGCACAGTGATATGTATGTGTTTTAGATTCCTATTGTCATTATGACAAATTACCACACACTTAGAGACTTAAATAATCATATTAATTATCTTTTTGTTAGATTTTAGAAGTTCTAAAGTCAAAGAGCTGGCAGGCTGTGCATTCCCACAGGAGTCTCTAGAGAGAGTCTATTTCCTTGCCTTTTAGATTCTATAGGATACCTGCTTTCTTTGGCTCTTGGCTTCTTCCACAATCAAAATCAGAAGTGTAGCACAATTGAATCAATTTCTTTCTCTCTCTCTCTCTCTCTCTCTCTCTTTCTCTCTCTCTCTTTCCTCTCTCTCTGTTTCTTCCCTCTGTTTTCTGTTATCCTTGTCTCTCACACACATACACACACACACACACACACACACACATATATATATATATATAAAATCTGTGACCAAGACCTTCCAACTTTTCTCTATTATATGACCCTTATGATTGTATTGAGCCACTTGAATAATCTGGGATAATTTTTCTGTCCTGATAACTTAAATGTAATGGCATTAGAAAAGTCACTTTTGCCTCATAGTTAGCATTGTAACAGATTCAAGGGATAAGATCTCGAGTATCCTTGGGTTGCCATTATTTCCTCTGCTACAACCTTCTTTTTATAACTGTTTTAAAGTATAAAACTTATATTTGTATTTTGAAAGAGTTCATTCTATTTGTTACTATATATGCATATATATATACCCATTCACAAATATAATATGCATGATATATGTATACATATATGCATATATGTGTATATGTAGCACTTAAATGATGCAGATTAATATACAAATGAAAAGCCAGATTTTTTAGAATAAATAATTGTGTTTAATAATAAGATAATTGAGTACTTGTGTGTTTCAAACATTTCAAGATTTTATTTAAAACTTGCACTTCAGCTTAGCATGGTAGTGCAGGTCTATAATTCCAGCAGCTCAGGAGGCTGAGGCAAAAGGCTGCAAATTCAAAGCCAGCTTCAGCAATTTAGAGAGGCTCTCAGCTACTTAGTGTGACCTTGTCTCAGAATAAAACTAAAAAAGTCTGGGGACTTGGTTCAGTGGTTAGCACCCCCGGATTCAATACCCTGTACCCAAAACCAAAACAAACAAACAAACAAAAAATTGCACTTCAAAGATTCTTAACCAGTTCATACATTCTCTAATACCACAAATCTACTTTTCATTTGTTAGTTTATGCACCTTCCCAGTTAGGATGTGGGGGAAAATGGTTCACTCATACATTTCTGGTGGGACGGTGGGACTTCAAATTGGTGTAACCACTCTGGAAATTAGTATGGGAATTCCTCAGAAAACTAGGAATGGAACTACCATTTTATCCAGTTATCCCACTCCTGGGTATATGCCCAAAGGACTTAAAGTCAGCATACCGCGGTAACACAGTCACATCAATGTTTATAGAAACTCAATTCATAATAGCTAAGCTATGGAATCAGCCTAGGTGCCCTTTAATAGAAGAATGGATAAAGAAAATCTGATATATATACACAATAAAATATTACTCAGGCATAAAAAAGAATGAATTTTTGATTTTTGCCAGTAAATGGATGAATCTGGAGACTATTATGCTAAATGAAATAAGACAATCCCCACAAAGCACGAAAGCAGAATGCTCTTTCTGATATGTGGATGCTAACACAACAAGGATCTTCATAATTGGGCTGTTCTTATTTCTCAAACTTAACCCAAGAGCTTCCTCACTGTCTCACCACTCAAACATGAATCATTCTTTGGTGCTTTTTCCACAAAACCATTCTTAAGCTGTTTCCATTTGCTGTGCTATCTTAATTATCTCCTCTAACTTCCCTGCATACCTGCATAATCTTGTATACCTCAAGATTCATCTCACAATTATTTTGGAAAGCTTACCCTAATGCATCAAAGCAGCATAAATTGTGGCCAAAGTTCTTTAGTCCCTTCACCTGTGGTAGCATTTTATACTGTTTTCTATAATATGTTATTACCCCATCTCGACTTAATGATGCAACAGACCATATGGAACCTCCAGCACAGAGCTTCAGAGACAGCAGGCCAAATAGGAAATGTTTAGTCAATGAGTGATGGGCAACTGAATGAAATAAGTAGGTTTACACTTTAAAATTCAATGTTTAAAAATAGCTATCATAATTACACTAATAACATACAAATATGTGTGTGTGTTAAACATCGAAACAATATGGAATTACATTGAGGGCAAGGTGACAGGCAATTGGCTTGTCTCCCTACCCAACGGATTTTAACTCTTGCATGTAAGGCTAGGCATCTAAAATTTGAATATATACTTCTATATAATGAAAAATTTCACATAAATATGTACTAGAGGCAAAGAACTTGAGCAAAAATTAATACAAAAATTAATAAAATTCTGCCTAGTAATTTATTCTTCCTAGAAAATTGACAAGAAATTTTCATAAATACATTTTGAGTGGCACATAACATTTTTCACATTCAAAATAATCTAAGGACACATTGCATAATATCCAAGTCAACATAGT
This sequence comes from Sciurus carolinensis, assembly GCF_902686445.1. Classification (NCBI taxonomy): domain Eukaryota; kingdom Metazoa; phylum Chordata; class Mammalia; order Rodentia; family Sciuridae; genus Sciurus; species Sciurus carolinensis. The sequence goes on along the minus strand of NC_062218.1, from coordinate 88,167,749 downwards.
TTATTTATTACTGACTTGTGGTATATCAATGATTAATAGTTACAATTTGCTAAAATTTAATGTAGTGGCTTTTCAATGAGTTTAAAACATAAGATGATGTGTTTGGATTTAAAACATATCTTAAACTACAGTAACTTTGTGATAAAGTTAGCTGAAAGTTGTTTAAAATGTTAAAAAGTATTAACCATATGGAAAAATAGGGAAATTATTATTATTTGTTGGTACTAGATATAGAACCCAGGAGTACTTTACCACTAAAGTACCTTCACAGTCTGTGTGTGTGTGTGTGTGTGTGTGTGTGTGTGTGTGCTGAGGTTATGGCCTTTACTTGCATATGCATAACTCACAAGACTGTATAGTTTAGATGCAAGTGGTCCTTTCAGTATTAATTATAATCTTTCAAACTTTGAAAAATAAATTTTTACATAACATGCCTGATGGTGAAGGTGCCCAAGTAAACAAAAGAAGATGTAGGACGAGAGAGTAGATAGGATGTGCAATTTAACTGTGTGTGCATGCATGTGTGAATGTGTGTGTGTGTGTGTGTGTGTGTGTGTTATGGTTTGGATGTGAGGTATCCCCCAAAAGCTCATGTGTGAGACAATGCAAGAAGGTTCAGAGGAGAAATGATTGGGTTGTAAGAGTCTTAACCCAATCAGTGAATTAATTCCCTGATAGGGATTAACTGGGTGGTAACTGAGGAGGGAGGAGGTGGCTAGAGGAGGTGGGAATTGGGGGCATGGCTTTGTATCTGTCAAGTGGAGACCTCTCTGCTTCCTGATCATCATGTGAGCTGGTTGCCACTGCTACACTCTTCTGCCATAATGTTCTGCCTCACCTTGTGCTGGATGAATGGAGATGGCCCTCTATGGAATAAGACCTCTGAAACCATGAGCCCTCTAATAAACATTTCCTCCCCTACAATTGTTCTGGTTGAGTCCTTTCAGTCACAGCAGTGATAAAAGCTGACTAAAACTCTGTGTGTTTATAAGTTTGTATTGTGCTGAGTATGGAACTCAAGCTTGCAAATCCTCTATACTGACCAACACTCCTAGCCCTTGGGATTCAGCCCTTGGGATTCAATCCCCGAATCCACTATTTTTATGGTTTTCCAAACAAAAATTAAAAAGAAACTGAAAAAAGAGCTGAGAAAAGATATTATATAGCAAGTTTAAAATATCAACGTGAATTAATAATTAAACTGACAAAGACTTCAACATAATAGAATATACCATATAATGTTCCTATGACATTCTGGCAGGTAATAAATGCTTAGTTATCGTTGTTGAATGAATCAATCTCAGCTCTTTTTATTTTTTGAAACAAGACTTTACAAGGTCACCTAGGTTGGCTGTGAACTTGAGATCCTCTTGCTTCTATTTCCTAAATTGCAGGGATTACAGGTGTGCATCAATATATCTGCTGAATTAATGAGCTTTTGTATTCACATATATATTAATGTGTGAAATATTGCATCATAGGAAATTATAGAATTGGGATGATCCTTTATTTGCAATATCTATGTTAAGTGAATTTGGCTTGATCAGTATAGAAAAAATTATTTAAGACAAGTAAAACATCCTAGTATTTATGACCCTAAATATTATATTTGATATATTATACCAATAGTACATCAATCATAAAAGATATATATTTGTTGTTATTCTTCATAATTTAGACAACATTAATAAATTATGCAACTGAGAAGAAATTATTCACCTTGTGCTTGGGTGTGAAAACTAAATCTAACTGACTTTAAACTACATTAGAAAATCTATTGTTTGTTTAGCTTAGAAAAATAATTTCAATGAAAAACAGTTGATTGATACTTGGGAGTTATATCTTTGGTTATGATATTCAATTATATAATTGGCAGTCAGAAAATAAACAAGTGAATGCTAATATGAAAACATTATTTCTTACCTTGTTTAAATATAGAATTTATATTCAGTTGGCAAGAACGTTATTATGCAAAATATCAATAAAATAAGCATATTGGAAACAGTCTGAAAATTCACATTCATATTCAAGATTCTCAGTGTTCTGATTTAGGTAATAATCAACCAGCTGCCTAAGGATTGTATGGAGAAGGGAGGTTAATAGTCACATACCTGCAGATGCATGTGAGATACCTAATTTTAACCTTTGCTGTAACATAATGCATTTGACATTTATAAATATATTTTAAGTATCTTATTCTGTAAAATCAATCTTATTGGTAGTGAATAACCCATTCATTCTCTCTCTCTCTCTCTCTCTCTCTCTCTCTCTCTCTCTCTCTCTCTCTCTCTCTTTCCTGGCAACTCTGGTACCCAGATGCTAAGCACTGGAAGACATTTCTTCCAATAGCAGCATCTGGCGTGCTGGCAGACTCCATAAGCAATTTTGTTTTACGGCTTTAAAGCAGCTTCTGGGTCTATTACATGGTTAATCTGATGGGCTGTCTGGGCTGCCTTGTCCTCCTGGATGCCATATGCCAACAGCTAGAGATGCAGTGAACTGTCTGCCCATTAGGGCTGCTATAAAGAGCACACCTGAAAAACAATCAGCTGCAAAGAGTGTACTCTACTTCTGTTCAGCCATTACAGTACCAGTGATGAGTGACCTAGCTCAAATAGTGTGAAAAACTTGCCAGAAATGTTCAATGCCCTCTGAGCACCAGGGAAGACTAGAAAACTAGAAATAATAAAATATTCAGGAAATCATTGTGTCATTTGATACTGAAACAAACATTTGCTTTTTTTTCCTCCATGTAAGAGTTGGAACAGGAAATGAGAAGTAGAATTGTTAGAGTGAAAGATACAAATTTGATTACTGCTCTTCTGTGGCAAATGGCTTGTGAGAGGTTGAATTCCCTGTTGTTAGGAATTGTGTTTAACTCATTTTTATATTTTCAAAGCCTACCAGAGTATTAGAAAATAGTAGGAATCAAGTAAGTGGTTTTAAATAAATAAGGGCACATAATAAATGCACTGGGGTTGTACAATACATTTTATAATCTTTAATCCCTGAGATTACTGATTCTTCTCCTTGAGGTATTATGGATATTACAACCAATATTACTTCTTCAGACAATATTTTCCTTACTGTCCAGACTAAACTGAATCCCTTGTCAGTATGTCCTGGTATCCCTTCCATTCTTCCACTTATAAGAACGCATTTGACTCTAATAGGCCCTCCCAGACCATCCAGGATAAAGTCTTGTTTTTGTTTGTTTGTTTGTTACCTATTTGTTAGCAACTTACATTGCATCTAAAAACTTAATTTCATTTTTTTCATGTAACAACAAATTCCCAAGTTTTGCAGTTAGGACATGGAATGTGGAAATGAGAAGTCCCATGGATCTCATAGTAATGCTAGGTAAAAACCTACAAGTGTTTTAGTCATGAACCCTCAATTTACATAAAGTAAAATTAAATCTCAAGACTTACATCATGAATTCAAAATTACTTATGAAATGAATTTAGTATTCAGTCTTCAAATAATTAATCTGGTATACTTCATACTATATCATTTTCTCCCAAATCTGGCCAAAATTATGCAGGAGTCCATTTTGTGATGACCTGATAAATATTGTTTCACACACACACAAAAAAAATCATTGTAAAACTAAGTACTATAACAAGTATAAAATGTTATAAAATTAAGATTTATAATTAAAGCCTATAATTTTATTCAAATATAACTCAACCATATAATAACACTGGATTTCTATCTTGTCAAATATTTATTATTCCATAAATTAAATTTGAAATTAATATTTTTGGATTTAATGTCTAGAGCATGTATATAAGTTATTGTTTGTGTATATGTTTCATGAAAGAAAATAAACAAAATTTTTTATTAATTTATTTAGCTGTGCATGTCTTTTTAAAAATTTTTTAAAAATTTATTTCTATTGTAAACAAATGGGATACATGTTGTTTCTCTGTTTGTACATGTAGTAAAGGCATACCGGTTGTGTAATCATACACTTACATAGGGTAATGGTGTTTGATTCATTTTGTTATTTTTTCCCTCCCCCCCCACCCCTACCATCCCTCTTTTTCCTCTATACAGTCCCTCCTTCCTCCATTCTTGCCCCCTCCCACCCCCATTATTTGTCATCATCCGCTAATCAGCAAGATCATTTGTCCTTTGGTTTTTTGAGATTGGCTTATCTCACTTAGCATGATATTCTCCAATTTCATCCATTTGCCTGCAAATGCCATAATTTTATTATTCTTTATGACTAATATTCCATTGTATATATATATATATATATATATATATATATATATATATACCACAGTTTCTTTATCTACTCATCAATTGAAGGGCATCTAGGTTGGTTCCACAATCTGGCTATTGTGAATTGAGCAGCTATGAACATTGATGTGGCTGTATCTCTGTAGTATGCTGATTTTAAGTCCTTTGGGTATAAGCCAAGGAGTGGGATAGCTGGGTTATCCACTAATGGTGGTTCCATTCCAAGCTTTCTGAGGAATCTCCATACTGCTTGCCAGAGTGGCTTCACTACTTTGCAACCCCACCAGCAATGTATGAGTGTACCTTTTTCACACATCCTCGCCAACACCTATTATTGTTTGTATTCTTGATAATGGCCATTCTAATTGGAGTCAGATAGAATCTTAGGGTAGTTTTGATTTTCATTTCTCTTATTACTAGATATATTGAACATTTTTTCACATATCTGTTGATTGCTTGCAGATCTTCTTCTGTGAAGTATCTGTTCATTTCCTTAGTCCATTTGTTGATCAGGTTATTTGTATTCTTGGTGTAGAGTTTTTTGAGTTCTTTATATATTCTGGAAATTAGCACTCTATCTGAAGTATGAGTGGCAAAGATTTTCTCCCACTCTGTAGGCTCTCTCTTCACATTGCTGATAGTTTCCCTTGTTGAAAGAAAGCTTTTTAGTTTGAATCTATCCCAGTTATTGATTCTTGTTTTTATTTCTTGTGCTATGGGAATCCTGTTAAGGAAGTCTGATCCTAGGCCGACTTGTTGAAGACTTGGACGTACATTTTTTCTATAAGATGAAGGGTCTCTGGTCTGATTCCGAGGTCCTTGATCCACTTTGAGTTGAGTTTTGTGTAGGGTGAGAGATAGGGGTTTAGTTTCATTCTGTTGCATATGGATTTCCAGTTTTCCTAGCACCATTTGTTGAAGAGGCTATCTTTTCTCCATTGCATATTTTTTGGCACCTTTGTCTACTATGAGAAAATTGTATTTATTTTTGGGTTTGTGTCCATGTCCTCTATTCTGTACCTTGATCTATCTGTCTATTTTGGTAGCAATACCATACCGTTTTTGTTACTACTGCTTTGTAGTAGAGTTGAAGATCTGGTATTGTGATACCCCCTGCTTCCCTTTTCCTGATAAGGATTGCTTTAGCTATTCTGGGTTTCTTATTCTTCCAGATGAATTTCATGATTGCTTCCTCTATTTCTGTAGGGTATGTCATTGGGATTTTAATTGGAATTGCATTGAATCTGTACAGCACTTTTGGTAGTATGGCCATTTTGACAATATTAGTTCTGCCTATCCAAGAACATGGGAGATCTTTCCATCTTCTAAGGTTTTCTTTAATTTCTTTCTTTAGTGTTCTGTAATTTTCATTGTAGAGGTCTTTCACCTTGTCTGTTAGGTTGATTCCCAAGTATTTTATTTTTTTTTTTTGAGGCTATTGTTAATGGGGTAGTTTTCCTAACTTCTTTCTTAAGATTCATCACTTATGTATAAAAATGCATTAGATTTATGAGCATTGATCTTATATCCTGCGACTTTACTGAATTCACTTATGAGTTGTAAAAATTTTTTGGTGGAATTTCCCGGTTCCTCTAAATATATAATCCTGTCATCAGCAAAAAGGGGCAGTTTGAGTTCTTCTTTTCTTATTTGTACCCCTTAAATTTCTCACGTCTGTCTAATTGCTCTGGCTAGAGTTTCAAGGACAATGTTGAATAGAAGTGGTGAAAGAGGGCATCCCTGTCTTGTTCCATTTTTTAAGGGGAATGCTTAAAATTGATTTATTTAAGTTGTGTCTGTCTTCCTGGTTCAGATTAGGTAATTCATATGTCTCTAGAAAATTGCTGATGTCTTTGAGGTTTTCTGTTTTGTTGGAGTATAGATTTTCAAAATTTCAAAAATTGTTTTGTATTTCACTGGTGTCTGTTGTGATATTTCCTTGTTCATTCCGAATTTTAGTAATTTGAGTTTTCTCTCTCTTTCTCTTTGTTAGTGTGGCTAAGGGCTTATCAATTTTGTTTATTTTTTCAAAGAACCAACTCTTTATTTTGTTAATTTTTTCGATTGTTTCTTTTGTTTCAATTCTGTTGATTTCAGCTCTGATTTTAACTATTTCCTGTCTTCCACTATTTTGGTGCTGGTCTGCTCTTCTTTTTATAGGGCTTTGAGCTGTAGTGTTAAGTCATTTATTTGTTGATTTTTTTCTTCTTTTGTTGAATGTGCTCCATGAAATAAATCTTCCTCTAAGTACTGCTTTCATAGTGTCCCAGAGATTTTGATATGATGTGTCTTTGTTCTCGTTTTATTTCCCTCCCGATGTCTTCTGTTATCCATTCATCATATAATAGTGTATTATTTAATCTCCAGGTGTTGGAGAAGTTTCTGTTTTTTATTCTGTCATTTATTTCTAATTTCAATCCATTATGATCTGATAGAATATAAGGTAGTATCTCTATCCGCTTGTATTTGCTAATAGTAACTTTGTGGTATAAAATAGGAATGCTTTCAGTTTTTTACCATTTAGAATGATATTGGCCATGGGCTTAGCGTAGATGGCCTTTACAATGTTAAGGAATGTTCCCACTATCCCTATTTTTTCTAGTGTTTTGAGCATGAAGGGATGCTGTATTTTATCAAATGCTTTTTCTGCATCTATTGAAATAATCATGTGATTCTTAACTTTAAGTCTGTTGACATGGTGAATTACATTTATTGATTTCCACATGTTGAACAAACCTTGCATCCCTGGGATAAAACCCCCTTGATCCTGTTGCACTATCTTTGTAATATATTTTTGTATGCGATTTGCTAAAATTTTGTTGAGAATTTTTGCATCGATGTTCATTAAGGATATTGGTCTGAAAGTACTTTCCTCAATGTGTCTCTGTCTGGTTTAGGTATCAGGGTGATATTGGCTTCATAGAAAGAGTTTGGGAGGGTTCCCTCCTCTTCTATTTCATGGAATACTTTGAGGAGTATTGGAATGAGCTCTTCTTTAAAGGTTTTGTAGAACTCGGCTGAGAACCCATCTGGTCCCGGACTTTTCTTTGTTGGTAGGCTTTTGATGACTCTTCTATTTCATTACTTAAAATTGATCTATTTAAATTGTGTACATCCTCCTGTTTCAGTTTAGTTAATTTATGTCTTTAGAAACCTGTTGATGTCATCGAGATATTCTGTTTTGTTGGAGTATAGATTTTCAAAATAGCTTCTAATTATGTTTTGTATTTCAATCATGTCTGTAGTGATATTTCCTTATTCATTCTGAATTTTAGTTTTTTGAGTTTTCTCTCTCTTTCTCATTGTTAGTGTGGCTAAAGGCTTATCAATTTTGTTTATTTTTTCAAAGAACCAACTCTTTATTTTGCTAATTTTTTCAATTGTTTCTTTTGTTTCCATTTCATTGATTTCAGCTCTGATTTTAACTATTTCCTGTCTTCTACTACTTTTGATGTTGGTCTGTTCTTTTTCTAGGGCTTTGAGTTGTAGTGTTAAGTCGTTTGTTTGTTGATTTTTTCTTCTTTTGTTGAATGCGCTCCATGAAATAAATCTTCCTCTAAGTACTGCTTTCATAGTGTCCCAGAGATTTTGATATGATGTGTCTTTGTTCTCATTTACCTCTAAGAATTTTATTTCCCTCCTGATGTCTTCTGTTATCCATTCATCATATCATAGTGTATTATTTAATCTCCTAGTGTTGGAGTAGTTTCTGCTTTTTATTCTGTCACTTATTTCTAATTTCAATCCATTATGATCTGATAGAATACAAGGTAGAATCTCTATCTTCTTGTATTTGCTAAAGTAGCTTTATGGCATAAAATATGGTGTATTTTAGAGAAGTATCCATGTGCTGCTGAGAAGAAAGTGTATTCGCTCTTTGTTGGATGGTATATTCTATATATGTCCATTGAGTCTAAATTGTTGATTGTGTTATTGAGATCTATGGTTTCTTTATTCAATTTTTGTTTGGAAGATCTGTCCAGTGGTAAGAGAGGTGTGTTAAAATTTCCTAGTATTATTGTGTTGTGTTCTATTTGATTTCTGGAATTGAGAAGGATTTGTTTGATGTACATAGATGAGCCAATGTTCGGGGCATAGATATTTATGATTGTTATGTCTTGCTGATTTATGCTTCCCTTAAGCAGTATGTAATGTCCTTCTTTATCCCTTCTGACTAGTTTTGGCTTGAATTCCACGTTATCTGAAATGAGGATGAATACTTCAGCTTTTTGGCTGTGTCCATGTGCATGGTATGTTTTTTTCCATCCTATCACCTTTAGTCTGTGGGTATCTCTTTCTATGAGATGAGTCTCTTGCAGGCAACATATTGTTTGGTTGTTCGATCTTTCTTTTTAATCCAATCTGCAGGTCTATGTCTTCTGATTGATGAGTTCAGACCCTTAACATTCAGGGTTATTTTTGAGATATGATTTGTATTTCTGGTCATCTGGCTCATTTTTTTTTTTTTAATGACACGACTTGGTTTCTCCTTTATTTGGCTGTTCCTTTAGGGTAATTCCTCCCTTTGCTGATTAACACATTGTTTTTCATCTCTTCCTCATGGAATATTTTGCTGAGAATTTTCTGTAATGCCGGCTTTCTTTTTGTAAATTGTTTTAGCTTTTGTTTATCATGGAAGGATTTTATTTCATCATCAAATCTGAAGGTAAGTTTTACTGGGTATAAGATTCTTGGTAGGCATCCATTTTCTTTCAGGACTTGATAAATGTTATTTCAGGCCCTTCTAGCTTTTAGGGTCTGGATTGAAAAATCTGCTGATAACCTTATTGGTTTTCCCTGAATGTAATTTGATTCTTTTCTCTCACAGTCTTAAAAATTCTGTCTTTATTTTGTATGTTAGATATTTTCATAATAATGTGCCTTGGTGTGGGTCTGTTGTAATTTTGTGTATTTGGAGTCCTATAAACCTCTTGTACTTGATTTTCCATTTCATTCTTCAGATTTGGGAAATTTTCTGATATTATTTCATTGAAAAGATTGTTCATTCCTTTGGTTTATTTCTCTGTGCCTTCCTCAATCCCAATAATTCTTAAATTTGGCTTTTTCATGATATCCCATAATTCTTTTAGATTCTGTTCATGATTTCTTACCATCTTCTCTGTTTGTTCAATTTTGTTTTCAAGATTAAATATTTTGTCTTCAATGTCTGAGGTTCTGTCTTCCAGGTGTTCTATCCTATTGGTTCTGCTTTCTGTGGAGTTTCAATTTGGTTTTTTGTTTCCTTCATTTCAAGGATTTCTGTTTTTTTTTTTTTTTTCAATATCTCTAACTCTTTATTGAAATGTTCTTTTGCTTCCTGTATTTGTTCTTTTAACTGTTGATTGGTGTGATCATTCAATGCCTGCATTTGCTCTTTCATCTCATCATTGAATACCTGCATTTTCTCTTTCATCTCCTCCTTTGCTTCCCTGATTGTTTTAATTATGTACATCCTGAACTCCCTTTCTGACATTTCTTCTGCCATGCTGTCATTGGGTTTTATTGATATAGCATCTAGGTTTGTTTGGGACATTTTCTTCCTTTGTTTTCTCATATTGGTCAGATATCAGTGGGACTCTGAGATATTGCAGATTTCCTCTATTGGCTTATAGTGTCCCTGTAGATTTCCAGTATATCACCTCCTAGCTTTTAGTAGCCTGAAGTCTTGGAAGAACTCGATAATGCAGTGCTCCCAAAGAAAGCTGTCCCTGGCCTGCCACTGGATCCGGGGGTGGGGACTGACTGTGTGCAGAAAGCTTCTCACTGGGTGGGCCTGCTCTGAGAAGCTACCTGTGAACCAGGCCTGCTGCAGAGGGAACCTGGCTGCTTGGGGAAGCCTCTTGATGCCTGGCCCTGCTCCAAGAAGCTGCCCGCTGTCTGGGCTTGCCGCTTGGGCTGAGCTTTTCCCAGTGGGAGAGACACACCCAGCAGGTCTGAATTGGTCAGAGTCTCTCAGTACCTCCCCTTCCTGAATCCTGAGTTCTGGAGTGACAGGAGATGCAGTCACCCTCTAGTCCACCATCTTGGTCCCCCTGTTCATGTCTTTATAACTTCATTGAATTAGTTGAGAATCAATATATTTTGAGTTCAATTCCCTGAAGGTATTAAGAAAAGTGATTTGGATAAGAAATTCTCATTTTCAGAATAAAGTCACATATGTGCTGAGAAAAATGGTGCATATCAACCATATCTTAGGAACTTTGTCTGGGAATAGCCAGGAGAAAACCTTAAGAAGTTGACAAATTAGTTGTAGGGAAACTTACTGCTCCAGGCTTTGTGCTTTAACCTTGTATAAGGAGAATAATTTTTCCCCTTGACTCCCACCAAGTAAATTTAAGATAAACTGTTTTCATGTCTTTGTAAAAGAAGACCACAAAATAAGACAATAAAAGAATTGTGTTGAGAGCATTGGCTTAGAAAACCAAAAGTTCAACATTAACTAAAAAAATTTACTGTGAAAATATACCTTGAACCCAGTGTTTGTAATATTCTACAACTATTTTCTCGGTAAGTGATGCAAAGTGGTTCGGTGGTTGGTGTGACTAAGTAGTTGTCTAAAAAGTCTTTCCAGAGCATCCTTGTCATTCTGGAATTTCAGATGAACGAGAACTGCTAAAATCATAAGGAAGAAATTCCTTATAAATTTTATGTTCTTTTATTATTTACTTTATTTATTTTGCCATTCAGCAACTAATGTCCTGAAAATTATTAGATTGCCATCCACCATCTCCTAATTCCTAGGGTTCTGCAGCCTGGACACTAGGTAGTCAAATTAATTATGTATTCATTCATTGATAATATTTTCATATTCTTTGGCTCAGGAAAGAGACTGAGTAATATTTCAATACTTTTGTATCAGTAAATATACCTTATACTATAGGAAATAGAAAAACAAATTTGAATAAAGTTGCTTTATCCAATTTCATCCAGGAATTTTCTATTAAATACAATATGTTTTGAGTAAATAATATTGAAAACTGTTAACTACAAACTTCCAATCATACAATAAATATAAAATATAGCAATTAATTTGCTCTTATATAATAATAATAATATATCCTGTTTAGGAGATAAACATTCCTTTGACATTTTTCTGCATCCTCACCCCACTTTTATTGCTGCAATGTTTCTAGATTTTGTTAAAATCACAATTCAATTTTAAATGACTACCAAGGAACTGAAAGTTAAGAAGATGTTTGAATTCCAGTGTTTATCAAAGTTTAGTTTGCTCACAAAGCATCCCTCAACACATAAAACAATTGTATGTTATTCTGCTCGTTTATATTAAAATGTTATTACACTAAAATATATAAGAAAAAAAACCTAGGAAGAGTTCACCTTCATTTGGTTAATAAAATAGCCAATGGCAGCTATTAGGTACTTTGAGAAAGACTTTAAGCAAAGTTGTAGAAATATCCATTTAATTTTTGATTTTTAGTTTTAAAATATGAGAAGACACTTTGAAGCCAGTTTTATGGGAAATTACTAAGATACATAGAAAAAGCATGTCTCTGTGGATCATGGGCAGAGTTCACATTTTGTATTACAACCCTCATGCTGTGCTTTGCCTGTGATTGGTAGCCCAAAGGCATTATTTTTAGTGGAATCATATTGTTTAGAAGTAGTAACTCATGCTGTTCTTCTACAAAGCAATCAGTAACACACCAATCAATTGAACAGGAGAGAAGAAAAAAGGAAAAGTGAATTGAAATGCTATTATTTCTAATATTAAAGACATTAAGAGGAAAGACACTGAAAATAGTCCAAATGGAAATTCTATTTTTTTTTTTTACAAAATATCTTCTGTATGAATATTACTGGCTTTATATTTTTAAGTAAAATACACATTTTCAAAGTATATATTTGGATAGGTTAAACATAAGAAAAAATATGTATAAATGTATATATCTAATTGAAATTGGTTAACATTGATACACTGACTCTGCAAAGGTTGTTTTAAAAACCTTCATACTGGTTCTAACATTTTTAAAAACTTTTCTCAATAATATTAAATGCATGCCTTGTGTTCAAGATTACTTTACACCTATGTCACAAATATAGGAGTTTGATAATTTTATTTAATTACTAGAAACTTCTCAAATAATTTAATATCTTTAATATAAACCTAAGAAACAATGTCAGGTGATTGCTCCTTGATGAAGATGAGCAATATCACATTTCCAGTGATTAAGAATTTGCCTAAAATTAACCAGCCTCTGTGTTATAGGCAATAAGAGTAAAAATCTCTGTACACCTTCTGGGCCTTTGTGGAAATAGAAACATGCATAAATCAAAAGTCAGGACCCTCCCTACGTAGTTGCCTATTAAACCTTGAGTCATGAAAGCAAGACCCTACCTGCTCAGCACTGAGCTACTGAGGCCAACTTAAGGATAAAGCCAAACCTGGGCACTTGAACATACTCCCCTTAAAGGCAGTGGAATGCCAGAAACTAGAGGAGATCACTCTTTCCCTGCAAAGCCCCTTGACTACCTGGGGAATCCCTTAGAATCAACTGAGTAAACTGCTGTGGGTATTGATAAACTGTTTGGATGGCATTGTAGCCCTCATAAGTGATGAATCTGAATGGAATGTTTCTACTTCTCATCCTTTGATTATGATGACCTTGGTAAAGGAAAGGACCCAAAGATCAGCAGAACTGACCAAATTTTGGCAGTAATCTTTACAATGGATTCTATGTACAGTAAATGAGCTTAACTACACAATTCTTTTAAGTTCTTATATCACTGCCTAAGAATTCTTCTCTTGGAATTGAGAACTTTGGAAATCTCTTGTCTCACAGATGCATGCAACACAAATCAAGGTCACACATATATCTACGTGTATCAAGCCCAAACTATAAGGCCTCACAAGGAAAATCCACACGCTTTTTGGAGTTCCAGGCATTACTGATAATTCCACTTCCCCAAATATACAATGCTTGGCTCTTGAAAACGGCATTCAATGAAACTTTCAATTCCCTAGTAGGCCCAAGGTATCTGATTTAATTGAAATGCCTATCTCCTCACCTCAATGAATTTCTATTTAAGTTACAAAGTGACACATGATCCCTAAGCAGGTATTTATCCTACTCCAGGATTTCTTGTCTCTTAAATTAAGTTCCCTTGCCTATCCATACACCTCACACCAACCTTAACAAAATCTTATTTCCCTCTTCTATCATTAAATAAGGATGTGTCTTGCTTCCAATTATAAAAATACTCACTTTCTATTAAGCCCTTTAATAACTTCTTTCATTATAGACTTTTGATCCTGGAACCATATCGTAAAGCCCAGAGGTCAGATAAATGGTATATACTCTCCTAGTACCAGCCAACCATAGACTATCCCATAGACAACCAACCATAGACTGTCCCCTGGGTCAGGTACTTGCTCATTTGATAGACTCACTGAAGACTAAAATATTTTGCCACCTAAGACATTCTTCCTCAGTAGTCTGTGTTTAAAGAATAGATCATTAATCTAGGCTCTTCTGCTCATTCATTCCAGAAAATAAAATTAATGTTCCAGGATCATTCTCCCAGACAGCATGAATTAATAAGAAGGGAGATTACAAAACAAAACAAAAATAAAACGCAACAAATACAAAAATACCCCCAGGTAGAAAATTAACACCACATTTGAAGATAACAATGTGCTCAACATCATATCCCACAATGATGAAACAAGATAACTCATTATTGGTAATTATACTCTGCGGGGAAAAATCAACGTCAAGCAATAAAATCCTTTCAAGTACAGCTGCACATCATTCTATTGACTATTGGTCTTGTTATTTATTTTTGGTCTGGGCACTTTTATTGATATATCCAAAGGCCCAAACCCACCATGTCACTGAGTCTGGTTAATTGAAGCTCTGTGGCTCAAAGATCTCTTAACCTTGTCCATTACCAACTAAATCACAAAGTCATTTGTTAAATTGGGCTCTAATTTGTTAAATTTGAGAGCAAACTTATAGGATAGTGCTGAAGTTCCAACATTACCTTCAGCTATTTTAATTGGCAAACAACCTTATTCTCAACTAACAATTTGCACCCAAATAAGACCATAGATTTAAACTTTATTCTCGGCAGAAGCCATCTCATCATTCATTTGGATAAAATATTTGACTGTTGGTTGGCTTTGCATATGTTTAATTAGGACTTAAATTATTCTAGTCAGGTTATAGTGGTTTTGGTCTGCTAACTGTGGCATCGTAGATGTCAGAATCATCTTAATTTCACAAGTGTCCATTGTAATTATGGAAGGTTAGAAAACACAGTTCACATCAAAGCAAATAGCTATCCACTAGGATAACAATCAAATGGTTTTGCTTGGTCTAGGGACCCACCACTTGGGAGGATATTACTTCAGAGGACATTGTCCCAGCTCAGTACCTCACTATTAAGAAGAACTTTTCCCCATTCATCAAAGCTGACATATCTCAGACACTGAGACATGGATGTCTCCAACAAGGCCCATAGGTTCCCTGTTCTAAAATTTTGAAAATTTGGATGACACATTAAATGATTTTATTCCTTTGATAATAGGGATTATAGTACATCTCATGACTATTTAGCCCTTGATTCTTGCATATTTTTTAGTCTGTGTCAAAATGTTGTGGTTTGGATGTGAAGTGTCCCCCAAGTAAGACAATGAGAGAGGGTTCAGAAGGGAAATGATTGGGTTGTGGAAGCCTTAACTCAATCAGTGAATTAATCACCTGATGGGATTAACTGAGTGGTAACTGAAGGCAGGAGGGGTATGACTGGAGGAGGTAAGGCATTGGGGCAGGGTTTGGGGGTATATATTTATATCTGGCAAGTGGAGTCTCTCTCTGCTTTCTGATCATCATGTGAGCTGCTTCCCTCTGCCACACTCTTCCACCATGATGTTCAGCCTTACCTTGAGCCCCAAGGAATGCAACCCACCTTCTGTGGACTAAGATTTCTGAAACCTGAGCCCTAAATAAACCTTTCCTCCTCTACAGTTGTTCTGGTTGTGTTTTTGTCACAGCAGTGAAAAGCTGAGTAAAACACAAAATGTACATCTCTACACTCTCAGACCTCAACGGAAATCTAATAGAGGTTACTACTATCTGTGCCATTCTAAAACTTAATCAAAAGTATCACTTTCCCCATTAGGTACCTCACTAACCAAATCAAGTCCACTCTTGGTTCCTCGGAAAGAGGACTTCTACTTTCTAGACTCTTCTCTAACGCCATTGTGATCTCCCACATTGCATCTCCATTCAGGACTAACCACTCCTTCCCTGACTAAAAACAACTACTACTATCTTACCTTACTAATTATCACTCCATAGCCTCCAACAACATAACTGCTACAACTACCACCTTGACTTGAGGAATGCACCAAGACACTATTATAAAAACTTAACATACTTTTAACAGACTTCGTAGCGCCACCAGAGACCCCAAAATTCCAGATTTGTTTTAGCTAATGCAATATAATGGTAAATTTCATTATGGACCCAAAATGCTTTTATTTATACAAACTAGGATCTCTTAAATCTAAGCTTTACATTTCATCTGTAAATTCTGCTTAGCACTTTTCCAACCTTTTATACAATGTCTCATTCTGATGTAACTGTTCCTGAAGAGAAACTGATAAATTTCTGACTCCCAAGTGTGTTTGAATTGAATATATCTACAAAATTTATATTGAAACTATTAATGTAGAAGTTTTGCACCATTTATAAATTATGCAAGCAATATCTCTTTCATAGTGTAATAATGATAATCTAGAAATTACACAGAAAACACAGATGATGTATGTAATAAATGCTCTCAGAATATTTCATAATTCATAATTTTTTAAAAGATCATAGTTTGAGAATTTGTGGTGGCTTAACATAGAAATACATTGCCTATATTCCTGAATTATTTGCATGTCAGGGAAGTCAGGTAACTTATCTCAGTCCAAGTGTTCTTATTTATGGGTAATGTCAGAGTCTACCTCAAGGGTTATTAAATGAATAATTTATGTGAAGCATTCAGTGTCATTAATAGCCTATACTATGAACTTAATAAATTATAGTTATTATTAGTAGTAATATTAATACTTTAAATAGTGGTGCATATTAAGGGAGATCAAGGCCAAATATTTTTTACATGTGACTTGAAATAATGTTTGATGGATCTTCATTGATCAAAATGAGTCACTACCTAAGTTTAAACAAAATTTGAACCAGAAGAGGTATGCAAATGATTTCCACTATGTTCTCTAAATCTTGGGGAACTTATAAAACTGCAACAAAGTTGTCTCCTAAAATGCCTGCTGTGTTGTTAAAATAACCCCCAAATATTTCAACCAACAAAACCAGTCTGTCCAGATTTACCCCTTGTTTCCTTGAGAAGTCCTTAGGTTCTATAGTATACACAGCCACTTTATCCAACAGAGTCCATACTTTAAATTTACTTAAGCCTGAAACTAGAATTTTCTTTGCTTAAGGTAGAATTGATTCTTGTATTTTTGAGGCAATTTTACAGTTTTTATACTATTTGAAGGACACATTGCCGTTGGACTTAGCTGAATAATTTTAATTGCCTTTCACATTTTAGCAATTCATTCTATTTTTTAAAATATATTTCTAAGCCACACATGTTTTCTTTATTTTTATATCACTCACACAGGCTGTAATCATTAGGAAATGATTATTTTTGCTATGTATCAAAATCAGACCATCTGAGCAAATGTATTCATAGAAATTGAAGTCCTGTAGTGCTTATTAATATTCCATGAATAAATATATTCATGAGAATATGATTTGAAGACATAGTTTTTCTTTAAAACAGACAAATTGATGTTTTTTCATTTTAGTTTCTATGAAAGAATAATTTTGATATATATTAGGAGAAATGATATATGTAAAATACTAAAATGATATCTAACCAATTATGTGGAATTTTTTCTGTCAAAGCAATAGGTTTTCAAAGTTAATATGTTAAAATATCAAATAAAAGTTAATTCTCATATAAATCTCAGTCATTCAATTTCAACATATTTCTATTGTGATATTAGGAGAATTCTAACAAATGTCTACTTTTCTATCATGTAATTATGATGCAAGTTGGAAGAAAGTACATTGTGCAAATTCTTAAAGTATCTAGGTGAGGAAAATAATATATATTTTCAAGTACAAAATTCAACTAATTCACATATATCACTAAATTGTGCCAATACGAATTTAAATTTAAAATTCAATAACAGAATTAACAATATACTTTATCTTTTTATTTTGTCTTTCATGCAAGTATATGCAAATGTTCTTAATTTTATTAACGATGATCTTAAGTCTGCATGAGTCAAACTATGTTTATATAAATTCCCTTAATGTACTTATTATCTTATTAAATCTGACAATTACAGATTGTACTAAGTGTTTTCCAGAGAAACAGCACATAGAGCCAAGAGCCAAGAGTAGATGAGTGTGTGTGTGTGTGTGTGTGTGTGTGTGCGCATGCCTCTGTATATGTGTCTATCTATATAGATATGTATGCATGTGTGTGTATATATGTAGAGAGATTTTAAAGAATTAGCTATATATATATATATATATACATATATATATACATATATATATATACACACACACACACACACATAAATATATAGAGAGAAAGTGAGAGAGAGAGAGAGAGTGAGAGAGAGAGAGAGAGAGAGAGAGAGAGAGAGAGAGAGAGAGAGATTTTAAGGAATTAGTGCATATAAAGGTTTGCCAGGCCAAAATCTGATGGGAAAGGGCGGTAGGCCAAGGACTCAGAAAATAGTTGTAGTTTGAGTCCAAATCAGTCAGTCAGTCTACTTGCAAACCAGGAAGAGCCATTATTTCAGATAAAATCTTCGATCAAGGAATCATTCACCTATGGACCCCTTAACATGCTGAGGAGATCTATATAGTACCAGTATATATAGGTGTGATGTACTCAAATTTCCTTCTCATTCCTCAACATTATGCCTTCTTGTATCTCAAAAATTCATTTCAGAATTGAATGATTTTTATTGTAATAATAATTCTCTATTCTGCATGAGACCTGAAAATCAGCCCTCATACTTATTTCCACTACATTTTTCTTAGGTGTGCAGAATTTGCTTAACCAACAATTTCCACAGCTGTTCTATTATAAAACTCCCTCAAAATTATAGAAGTTAACTACTATTTGCTCAGGTCATTCTTCTATTATTAGCATTATTATTTTATTTGTTTTTTTTTTAGTTATACTTGACAATAGAATCCATTTTGACTTTATTATTATACAAGCATGGACTATATCTTGTTCTAATTCAGACCCCAGTACCATGCCTTCCCCTTGCTTCTCC
Source organism: Sciurus carolinensis (assembly GCF_902686445.1). Lineage (NCBI taxonomy): Eukaryota > Metazoa > Chordata > Mammalia > Rodentia > Sciuridae > Sciurus > Sciurus carolinensis. The sequence goes on along the minus strand of NC_062218.1, from coordinate 88,149,163 downwards.
CCAACCCCTGCTCCCTTTGTTCTGTTTACCTTTCTATGACACGTTTTATAGGTATCTTTTGGTTTTGGTTTTGTATTTGAAACTAGACTCTAGAGTAATGTACATAAATACTTAAATGTTTACTCTCATTTTTATAAACATATAGTTAATATATATAGTTTATGTCTCCATAAAAGCAGGTCCTTTCAACTAGAACATCAACTCATCTTGGATTTCCAGCCTGTTGCCCCACCCACCCTGAAGTTTGGATTAGCGAGCTGATGTAACATATATTCTTAAATTACATATTCATATATATGTACACATACATATCCTATTGGTCCTTTTTCTCTTGGGAAAAACATACAAGACTTTAGAACTATCAAGGGTTATTACAAACATTATGTATGAATTTTTCTTATCTGCATAATACTTTGAATAATTAAAAATGCACTTATAATGAAATGAGATATTTCTTGTTAGATGCTTATTGTCTGGCTAGTATTTTTCAGAGTATTTCTTCTGAGAGGTTCAAGTGTAGCTATTAAGTTAAAGTCTTAAAATGTTAAATCAAATTGTCTTGAAAAGAGAATCCCTCAGCCATTGACCACATGTCAGTGCTCAATAACAGCATGTGCACAGTTACTATCATGTTCTTGAGTTCAGCATTAGAACATCATCACCACAGAGTTTCAGTGGGTTCCCTGGGAACACTGCAGTACTCTCTGAGTAGTTATATCTCTTCTGTGCTTTCTCGCCCTGGATTCTCTTCTCCACCTAGCAGTCAGAGTGAGTCTTTCAAAATAATACCCAATCACCTTGTTCTTTTAATCAAAATCATTTAATTGCTACTACTTTACCTAGAATAAATACCCAAGTCATTGCATGGCTTACACTGTAGAACACAGACTAGCTTGTAGTTGCCATTCTGGCTTTATCTCCTCTCTCTCTTTCCCTTGCCGTTCAGCTCAAATCTCACCCATCTCCCCCATCTCCCCCTTGCTCTTCACTTCCCAGGATGCTCTGCTCAGAGTCTTCATCATTACTGTTCTCTCTTGCAGTGTCTTTCCCCACGATGACCCCACTGCCAGCATCCTTACTTCTTCAGAGCCTGTGACTATCCCATCTCAAAATAGCTCTCCTGCCATCATTTCCACCTTGAAATCTTGCTTTATTTTACTTCCTAACTTATCACTACCTGACATATTTTGTATTTATTGATTTCTTATCCATATCTCCTTCCTAGAATTAAAACCTGAATACATTTCGCCCATCCACTCATCTGTACCTAATATCTAGCTTTCCCAGTATTCAAAATATATTTGTGGAAAGCTTGAGTGTGTTAATTCATTTAATCCTTTAAACTACTTGGAATTTGCCCAGAGTCACCATTTTAGGAATGAGTTTAACCAAGGATGCTCCATTAGAAAGAAGTGGAGCTCAAAGATGAAGCCATGCAGCCTGGATCCAGACCCAACAATTTTAATCACTACAACACTCAGAAAAAAAATTTTAAAAGTCATAAAATTTCACAACCATCCAAATTTTATTAGAGCATACTAATGTAGTCAGATAAACAGAGATAAAATAGCTTTGTTTCAATTATCTAAGTATAATAGCTAAGTATATGTTCTGTGATACATTTTGCTGAATTAAAATATATTCCAAATTTATTGAAGAACAAGGAGAAATTTCAGGAAACTCTGTTATAACTTAAATAATCTGATAGAAATACAGAAATAATTTTTGAGTAAACTTGTTACAAAGGCTATAGAGAAATATTTTTTATTTAGATTTCTTTCTATTACTAAATCATAAGTAAATTTAGTGTTCAGAATTCTTTACCAGTTCATATTAGGTAAATTGTTTACACTCTATAAACAAGAATCATGAAGTCTAGTAATTATCTTTCCAATTTGGAATAATAAAAATAGAAAACATAAATATTTTATTATTTCCAAAAACATTTTTGTTTCCCTAGGCCTTATAACAATCTCAGATATCAAATTTTGATTCATATATGAAGACATGAATGTTGACAAGAAGTTAAAAAAAATACCTTCTCTGATAAAATATGGTAAAGATGGCATGTACAAACTTGATTATACTCTTCTTCTAATTGAAAAAAAAGTTAAAAGTATGTCAAAATTAAGTGCATTTAAATATCACTAATTACACCCTAGAATATGAAATCATCCCTTATCCAAATTAAAATACTAATAATTCCAAATAATAACATGAAAGATAAACTGCCTTGTATTTATGTAAGTTCTGAATATAGTCAGACCAAGGACCACTCCCCACTTCAGTTGACTGGGAAATATTTAGGGATTTAATGGAAATATTTTTCAAATACCAAATAATTTAAAGACTAACCAAATGGGAAATTTATTTTCTTAGAACAGTTATGAGAAAGACTTAGTATATTGAATATGGTTGGGTTGGTTTGTATAACAATGTGTTTTTATTGTCTGTGACAATAAAATAAGCACTGTTTATCAGCAATCATTTGTAATAAAACCCTTTTATACAATTTTGTCTGCTAGATAGAGACTTTTAATTAAATTTCTTTCTATCAAACTCAATAAATCTTAGTTTTTGAAAATTTGAAATGAAAAAATTAGGGTATAATTAAGAAAACAATAAAACTTTAATACAGTACACATTTTCTTTTTCAGTTTCAAATGACTAAAAACTTCGATTTCATTCTCATTTTGCTTAAGCAAAATGGGAAATTCTTGGCTCATACAAAGTGAAAGAAAAAAGACCTTGTGGTAGATATTCCTTGAGATACAGCTTGATTCAAGATTTAAATGATGCTACCTGAATACACATATACACTTTGCATGTGTTCATCCTTTATTCAAGCCATACTAAATTGTCAAAAATATTATTAATTATTATTAATCTTTATCTTTAAATCTAGTCACTACACATAAATTCTGTGTATTCTATTTTACCTGTAAACACTGGCAACTTTTTATTCATATTTACAAGATGACAAGAGTAATTCTTAAGGCAAGATAATTCTGCAATGAATGTCAGAATAAAATAAATCAGTTTTGCTTAGCAAAGTGGCATAAGCATGTAATTGCATAGACTAGGGAGGCTGAGGCAGAAGAATTGTAAGTTCAAGGCCAGTCTTAGCAACATAGCAAGACCCTAAGCAACCTAGTGAGACCCTATTTCAAAATAAAAAATAAAAGGGCTGGAGTATGGCTCAGTGTTTATGTGCCTCTGGGTTCCATTCCCAGTACCAAAAAAATAGATAATTAGATGTTGGGACTAATGATACGTTAACTAACTCAGGCTGACTCCTTACTCCCTGGTGGGTGAGCAAGATCAAGGCCTCAAAGGCGGTTTTAATATTTAATGACAATAAATTGGATCACCGTCAGGGATTGGTTAACAACAGTTCCCCGAACTTGATCAGCTCATGCTTGCCATGTAGTCCTATGGACTCTCACCTGCGTGAACCCCCGACCCAACACATAAAAGCTGTGTGATTTCCTCAATAAACGAGATTCCTGCTATGCCTCCTGCGCTGACAGACCTCCCGGCTCTGGTGTATTTCCTTTGCCAAGGACACTCATCATCCTGCTCCGCCCGTATTCTCCTCAGGCTGGCCCTGCGGAGGTACATCGGACATTGTTGCCCGACAGGGAGCAACAATTAGATAAATTAAATTTTGTTTCATTAGTCCAAGAAAAATTCTTAATTTCCACCATCCTTAGGAATATGTCTTAATGTATTTGTGATGCTATAACAAAATATCAGAGTCTGGGTAATTTATAAAAAACAGGAATTTATTTTCTCACAGTTCTGATGACTGAGAAGTTCAAGATGAAGATGACAGCAATTGGGGTTTCTTAGAAGGCAGAATGGGGAAAGGGATTAATGCTGTGTTGTTTCATGGTAGAAAAAATATAAGGGAAGGATCCTACTCCCTCAGGCCTTTTCTTAGCCATAATCGTTTCCATGAGGGACTCCACCATCAAGACTTATTTCTTAATTTCTTATTAAGTCCTCTCTCTTAATACTATAACCTTGGCTAGTAAGTTCCAACATACAAATTTTGGATACACATTCAGACCATAGCATAAGGTTTGATTCTTCTGTCCATTCTCAATGAATTTTACTGGCAAAGTAATGAGAGGTTAACTGATGATCACTTGCTATTATTCTACTGAACCTACAATAAAGATATGTCACATCAATAGCTTGGGCAAGAATAGATTGAGGTAGGATCTACAAAAAATGTCAGAAAATATTGCTTTTTCAGAAGCCGAGAGTAACTACCAAGTTTTATGGGTGACATTGTTGACTGCTACTGAGGTTTGTATATGCACCTCCCCACCAGGGCCCACCAAAGCTCCTCTGTTAATGCAGAAATTTTTTGAATTAAAATGACTGAATTGTGATAGCTTTGGCCCAATCAGTCCATCCCAGTTTGAATGGACTGACTGGGTGGTAAAGGTAGGCAAGTGGGGCTTGGCTGGAAGCAGTGGATCACTGGGGACATGCCCTAGAAGAGGAAAAGTGCATTTTCCCTCTGGCTCCTTCCCACCTCTGACCCCTGCTTTCTGGCCCGGTCCTGAACTGAGTAGTTTTCCTCCACTGGACCCTTCCCCCACAATGTGCTGCCTCACCTTGGGCACAGAGCAATGAAGCCAGCAGTCTATGTACTGAGAATTCAGATACTGTGAGACCCAGATAAACTTTGCCTCCTTTAAGTTGTTCTTGATAGGTATTTTGGTCACAGTGATGCAAAAACTTGAAAACGGCTACCTAAAATAGCTACCTGAAAGCCATTCTGAAGATGCGTTGATCAAACATGTTCATCGAAACAGTGAGAAAATGAAGCCAGCACTCTTGATTGTTCTTGGCCCAGTAATAAAGCTCCCCTTAACTTCCCAGCTGCATTGCAGAGTTCCCAGGCAAAACTGCTTCCAACTTCAAGCATAAGTTTGTTTTCACATGTCTTCCTAAAGACTTCCTCCAGTATCATGGAAGCCTGATGCATTCAAGGGCAGGGCAACTCAGAAGTGCAAGAGAATTGAAGCCTCCAGACAATTTTCTAATAGTGAACTACAAAAGTGATAGATAAATACCCCAGTTTCCTGTTCCTTCTTAGAGTAATTGTGAGATGTGTGTCACAATATTTATCAGAAGGTACCCATATAACTCAGAACTAGTGACCCATCCCAGTAATGTATTTGTTAATTAATTAGTGTATCTTTTTTTTAACTTTTATGTCTTCAGTTTTCCCACTAGAATCTATTTCCCATTAAATTCCTTGTACCCAAACACCTTAGGGTCTGTTTTCAGGAGAAACCAAACTAAATGATATTTGAAGAACTTCTTGCCCAATTTCCCTCCTACTAAATTTACTAGTGAGAAAGTCAAGACCTCAGAGAGATAGAAATGACTATACCACAAAATCTTCATCAAAACTAATTTCTTGTTTTCCTTCTCAATGCTACTGTTTCTTTATTCTATATCCCTAAAATATAACAATAGCTCCATAAGTTGTTACTTTTGCTTCAAGGATTTTTCCTCTTCACCTTGTCTCCCCTGCTAATACTAAAGTAATTTTTTAAAATATGAACTGAAATATTCTCTTCTTTTCTCCTAATAGAATTGTTGTGACAATTTAGATGCTGTGCAAAAGAAATGTCTTTAGCAATGTTAGACAACAAATGAACAGTAATGTTAACATGCTAAAATGTTTATATTAATATTATTAATAGTATTTATTATTATTCAAAACACAAATCTTACTTCACATTTCTTTCTGAATATGAAGCATAAGGCCCTCCTAAATCTATTTCTCAACTATGTCTGTGGATCAATTCTTTCTGTCTCATGATTACTTTTCTCTCTTTCTCCATATGGAATCATTTTCACTCCCTGAATCTATGATTTTGTTTTAAGATTTGATGCTTTTGCATAACACTGACCTTTTTATCATCCTTCCTTCATTTTCCAATGGATAAACCTTTTACACACTCATAACACAGCTTAAGTATGGTCTAGTGAAGTCATCCTTGATTTTCTTGAACAAAAATAATCTTTTCTTTCTCTGCCTTCATACAGGATTTTTATTTTAGAAAAAAAAATGAATAGTGCAATGATTGGTTTATATATTGTTTTCTTTAATGGACTTAAACATGGAGAACAGAAACTTTCAATTTTGTTTCAATATCAACCAGCATAAATATTTAGCACCTTAGACTTATGATTACAAGTTCCTACAAACTCAGCTAATATTCCAAAAATCTTTCATTACATCAACAATTCAATTATTAACTCAGGGGTTAGATGAAGAAGAGGAATAGATGTGCATGAGCCAATAAAAACAAATGAATGTAACTATGAACTGAAAAGATAACTATATTAGAAGCTACATCTCTTTTTATACAAAATAGTAATCAATAACACAAGGTCTTTGCAAAATGGACTTTACCTTGTTAGTCAGGTCCAACTCTCACACTAAATTCTTGCCCTTTGCCAAGTTTCTTTACTTAGAGCAAAGCTGGGAACACACACAGAGAAAGTGTGAAGTTCCTCATTTACTGGTGGCTCTGTGTTATCAGGGTTTTAAGGGTGTAGCAGTTAAGTAAAGAATTATGCAAATGGTTTGTGATGGTTAATCTGGATTGTCAATTTGATGGAATGAAGATTCCTAGGAATAGGAGACCTCTAGGTGTGTCCATGAAGGTGTTTCCAGAGATGATTGGTGTGTGGGACAGCAAACTGAAGTGAAAGTCCCACCCTGAACATGGGTACAACAGTCCAATAGGTTGGGGCCAGACAGAATAAATGTGGAAGAAAGAGGAAGTGGAAGGAGATGAAAGCTACATTATTCCTGAGTGGGTGCATTGACTGCAATTTTGATTGCCTGAGGATACCAGAGTCCAGCTCCTTCACTCTTCGAATGTGGACTCTAACCAGAGATTCTCTGGAAGTTTCCAGGTCTTCAGGTTCAGACGGGGCTCATTATTGCTCCTTCTTGTTCCATGGCTCCAGTTTCTTGGACTGTACAGCTATTATTCCCTGTATACAGTCAGCCATTGTGGGAATGTACAGCTTCTGACCATGGAAGCCAATCTAATAAATTTCCTTTTATTTTATATATAGAGAGATCCCTGACTAATACAGGGAGGAAGTAGGAGGATGTAGCTCAGTCACAACTCTGCAACACTGATCCTAATCTTAGTGTGAGCAAGAGAGTGGGAAAGGACTCTCATGTAAAACTACACACACACACAAAAATGTTCACAATTTTTTTTCATTAATTTTCCAAGTAATTCAAATGAAATCAGAGTACCAAAACTTCTTTCCATCCACACCTGTGACCACAAACACCTAGATATCTGAATTGCTTATCTAATAAAAGCATCTGTCTGTTCTTTAAACTGCATAAAGGAAATAAGTACCTGTGCAACTAAACTGAATTAAATTGCATTAAGCTCTTCCAAGGTGGTTACTTTGTTTTTGCAAAGCATTAGTGGCAGCACCCCCTTCCTGGAAATAGATTTAAGTTTCACTGTTCATTTAAACTAAAATAAGCCAACTCAGTAATATACTCTGGCCTCAGTAAAAGCAATCTTGATTAAATATTGAATTTTAAGCTTTTGCTTTAATACTTCCTATTGCAGTAACTTTACATGTTCTGTCCTCTAACTCATTTATAAAACAAGTTACTCTCAAATTTCTAAATACTATTTAATTTTAATCTAAGTTAAAAAAATAATTGAACATGAAAATTTGGAAAGGGCACCAAAGGGGAAAAAACGCTAGCAAGATGCCGTCAAGAAATGTAATCTTCCCCAACCTAGCTATTGTGAACTGAGCTGCTATCAACATTGATGTGGCTGTGTTACTGCAATTTGCTGATTTTAGGTCCTTTGGTTACAAACCAAGGAGTGAGATAACTGGGTCAAAAGGTGGACCCATTCCAAGTTTTCTTAGGAATCTCCACACTGCTTTCCAGAGTGGCTGCACCAATTTGCAACTTCACCAGCAATGTAAAAGTGTGCCTTTTTCCCCACATCTTGCCCTTCAACAGATGAATGGATAAAGAAACTCTGGTATATATACATAATGGAATACTATTAAGCAATAAAGAAGAACAATATTATGGCATTTGGAAATAAATGGATGGAATTGGAGAATATCATGCTAAGTGAAATAAACCAAGTCCACAAAACCAAAGGCCTAATGTTTTCCTTGATAAGTGGAGTATGATATAGAATGGGGGTCGGGGAGTGAGGAATGAGAGAAGAATGGGGGAACTTTAGAATATGTATAAGGAAATGAGAGGGAGGGGCTTATGAAAAGTGGTGGAATGAGACAGACATCATTACCCTATGTACATGTATGATTACATGAATGGTATGAATCTACATCGTGTACAGCCATAGAAATGAAATGATGTACCCCATTTATGTATAATGAATCAAAATGCAGTCTGTAAAAATTAAAAGCTAAATAAAAAAATGTAATCTTTTTTTATTGTAAACAAATGGGATACATGTTGTTTCTGTTTGTACATGGAATAACAGCATATCATTTGCATAATACATACATTTACATAGGGTAATGATGTTTGATTCATTCTGTTATTTTTTCCTTCCCCCCCACTCCTCCCAGCCCTCTTTTCCCTCTATACAGCCCCTCCTTCCTCCATTCTTGCCCCCCTCTCACTCCCCATTATGTGTCATCATCCGCTTATCAGCGAGATCATTCGTCCTTTGGTTTTTTGAGTTTTCCTTATCTCACTTAGCATGATGTTCTCCAATTTCATCCATTTGCCTGCAAATGCCATAATTTTATTATTCTTTATAGCTGACTAATATTCCATTCCATTGTGTATATATACACACAATGGAATATATATATATATATATATATATATATATATATATATATACATATATATCACAGTTTCTTTATCCATTCATCAATTGAAGGGCATCTAGGTTGGTTCCACAGTCTGGCTATTGTGAATTGAGCAGCTATGAACATTGATGTGGCTGTATCTCTGTAGTATGCTGATTTTAAGTCCTTTGGGTATAGGTGGAGGAGTGGAATAGCTGGGTCAAATGGTGGTTCCATTCCAAGTTTTCTAAGGAATCTCCACAATGCTTTCCAGAGTGGCTACACTAATTTTCAGCCCCACCAGCAATGTATGAGTGTACCTTTTCCCCCACATGCTCTCCAACACACTATGTAATTTTAAACACACTACAAAATGTAGTTTACAAAATGTAGTTTACAAAATGTAGTTTACAAAAAGATTGCTAAATATAATTCACCTGCATTCCCATCGTATTATTCTAGAGGGTGAACTTATTTTCTTTCTCTTTCTTCCTTTCTCTCTCTCTGTCTCTCTCTCTCTCTTTCTTCCTTTCTTTCTTCCTGATAGATGACTGAAGCATCATAATATATTAAACCTCACTAATGTCATCTGGCATAACAAAACATTTTTCATGCTTGAAATATAAAGATTGCTCTGATAACCATGAAAACCCATCATAATAATTTAGTTCTTAATTAGTTTTCTGTTGTTGGTCAGTATATTTCCAGTTAGTTTTGCTATTATTAATGATGTTATAGTGTATGTATCTGTTCATTTAGGTTTTGTGGAATAATATTATGTTTTCATTTATTATGCTGAAGTTTAGTAATTAGTACTGTATATTTAATGCTTTAATGTATCTCAAAATAGCAAAAGTTTTTTCCACAGAAAATTTTGTCTTTTTCTATTTGTCTTTGTATTGAAAGAATTTTTATTTTATATAAAATGTTTGTGCAGTTGTGTATATGGAATTTATTTTTTATATTTTGAATATTTCTGATGTGTTTCAAATTAATTTTTTGGACAATTGGAAATATTCAACTCAATTTAGGCATTTTGTAACAATTTTGTTCAGTTTTATGGTAGCTTATTCTGGAATAATATTTATCAGCCTGAATGCCTTTCTTAGCAATTTTTCTTCCTTAGCATAATTTTGAATGCATTTAGTCTGATTTTTAAGTTTAATCTCCATGTCTTTAATAAATAGAACTCTGAGACCAGGGTACTCACTGTTGTCAGTGCTGAGCATCCTCTATGTAATTTGTTTTGTGAATGATATTTTGGGGGGAAGGTGGGAAGGAAAGAATTTGATGTGTCTTGTTTCCCACTAATTCTTTAGAAAACTGTTATTGTTTTCTTTCATTTTTTTGCCCTTCACTGTCACATCTTTAAAGAGTGACATTTCTTTTCCATATGTCCATTCCCCCCAGGAGAAATGCTTTTCTCAAAGGCTGCTCCGTTTTGTCCAACTCACTTTTGAACTTCTTCCGTGACATCCAATCTTGTGGTTAGCATGAGAGCATTTAGAAGCTCTTTCCTGGGAGATTTAACAGCTTTCTCTAACCCTCTCTGCCCTTTGTACTCTTTTACACCATCCTTTAAGCTCCCCCTTCTCCACCACCCACAGGTTTATGACAGCATAGATTACAGAGTTTTTGTTGTTGTTGGTGGTGTTGATATAGTTTGTTTCTCCATTTACAGTATGCAATGTTGATGATAGAATTATATTTACCTTCTACTGATGCTGTTGACTTTGTGCTTATTTGGGGAGATTTGTGGGAAGTTTCAAAATCAGGCTACTGTCATGATAGCCCCAGATCTAACAGTTCTGGTAAGGATTTTGAATCTATGTTTTTGAGAAATATTGCTATGTAATTTTTTCTCTTAGTATCTGAATTGAATTTTGGTATAAGTTTAAGATGATATCCTTCAGTTTTCCAAATGGGCGTATTGTTATTATTAGTTCATCCTTAAATATTTCATAAAATTTAATACTAAACCATCTGGAAATGTAGTCATTCTTTTTAGATATGTATTATAAAATGGTTCCTTTATTAGACAAATGTCTTCAGATTTTCCAGTTTATTCTTGTGCCTATTTTGTTGATTTGAGCCCTTTAGGTTTTGTTCTCTTTCATGTAAATTTTCAAAATAATATTTGAAATGTGTATCTTTTAATAACACTTAGTTGATTCTTTTATGTACTGTCTGACAATTTCTGCTTTTATATGAGCATCTAGTCAGTACATATTTACTATAAAATTGATATGCTTCATGTTAAGCCTCTTGCCTTTCCATTTTCTATTTGTCCTATTTTATAATTAATGTGTTTCTTTTCTTTTTCAATTTTGCATAATAAATCATTTTTATCTTGAATTTTAATCTATTAGATTTATATCTTCACTTCTTTGTGTTACTTTCTAGTTGTTACTCTGGTAATCAAAATGTGCATTATAAAATATATAATAAAAATTGAGCCAGGTGCAGTGGTGCACACCTGTAATACCAGTACCTCGGTAGACTAAGGCAGGAGGATGGAGAGTTCAAAGCCAACCTCAGCAACTTAGTGAAGAGCTAAGCAACTCAGTGAGACCCTGTCTATAAATAAAATACAAAATAGGACTGAGGATGTGGCTCTGTGGTTGTGTACCCCTGTGTTTAACCCCCAAATACCAAAAAAAAAAAAAAAATTGCAACTCTATGTAAAACGTAAGAAACTTTATTTAGTATAATTACATTTACATTCTCATTTGCTTTGTGTTATTATATATTTAATATATTTAACTGTTGTGTCTTTCACAAATACATTTTAAAATATTTTTCTTTTAAAACTTTAGTTATTATTCAAAGAAATTTTAAGTTTGAACATGTCTTTATATGTACCCCCAAGTTTAACAATTCTTATGCTCAGTTTTCCTTACTGCATAGCTAAGTTCATATCTAGCATCCCATCCTTTCTAGTAGATGGAATTTATTTATCATTCATTATAATGGAGAATTGCTGGAAATCTCTGATTATCTGACACTATCTTTATTTCACCCTTATTTTTAATGGATATATTTCACTGAGTATGGATTTCTGGTTTGACAACTTTTTCTCCCAACACTTAAAAGATGTTATTCCATTTCCTACTGGCCTCCTTTAATTTTAAAAGTAAATTGTTTCTCAGATCATAACTTATCTATGTAACACATATCCCATTTTTCTAGTGTTATTTTCCATTTTCACACAATTTCTGCAAAAGTGTGTGTATATATGCTTCCTGTTTAAAATCTAACAAACTTTGCAATCAGTGCAATTACAGATGCAGCATACCATAAATGGTGGGTTTTTCACTGTTTTATTTTTAAATTCAGGTTTCATTTCTTTACTTTTTATCCATTCCATCTATCTGTTTTCTTTTCATGATATTCACTTATATTAAATTAATAAATAGTTACCCAAATGTTCCTCATTTATATATTTCATTAATTTATTTTGCTATTAACTATGTTCAAGTTAACAAGGCATTGTTTCTATCTAAAATTTGTTGGTACGCATATTCACGAATGTTTTTAAACATTTTGATGTTGTACCATTTTACTATAGACTGTCCATTTGTTTCTAATTTGATGTGTCTGTCTCTATGAGGAGATGTCCCATCTGATCATCAGAATGTCTACTTTTCCTTATTTATTGAATGCATTTAAAACAATTGTTTTAAAGTCTTGTCTGTTCCTTCTAACTTCTAGGTAGGAATTGATTTTTACTGATAGATGTTTCCCTTGTCTAAAGGTAACATGTTTCCATTATTCCACATGTCATGTAGATTTTGATTGCATATTTAAGATGGTTAATGAGACATTATAATTTTGATTTCTGTTTTCTTTCTCTGAAAAGTGTTGTCTTTTGTTCTAGTACAAACTAGAACTATAGTATAGTATAGTATACCTGTAGTATTTGAACTACAGGTAGATTTTCTTTATCTTGTTAGGCTTTTTTTTTTTTCAAGGACAAGCTTGATACAGTTTTAGCTTAGTTCTTCAATATGGTCTTTAGAGCATTTTGTTTATTTTTGAGATGTACTCTTACCGAATGTTCCTTTATTCAGACGATCTCTCTGTACTGAGTGGGCTAAAACTTCTACTTTCTCCAACAGCATGTTATCTCAGGAATCTTGATTTAGTTTTTCCCCAGCAGAAGTTACTCTTTTCTCAACCTTGCAGAGTCTCTGAATGAATATCCCAGAAATCAATCAAGAACTCATAGGGAAGCCCTTCACAAATTTCTATCTACTCTGATCCCTTAAGCAACTCTTTTCTCTTCATAATCCTGCTCATGAATTTCAGCTGATTCAGAATCCCCAGAATTCTCTCTGTTAACATAGGAGCAATCATCCTGCTCCGTTATGTTCCCCTTCCCTGTGCCACAGTCAGGAAGGTGTACCAGGGGCAAAGCTGGTGAAACCTTACCTTGCCCTTTATGAAGTTGCAGCCTTATATTACCTTTATCTAATGCCTAGAAGATTGCCATGTATTTTTATCTACTATTGCAGTATTTTAACATTTTTAAGTGTCCATGTCTAGTACCATTTATTCTGTTGTAGACAGAAGCACACACTGTTTTAAATTTTTTTTATAAATTTTCTCTAATTAAATATCTCACCTGTTCCTCACCCTCCCCAAAAAAGAAAAAAAATTCAAAGCTATTAAAACAAGTTTCCTTCCTTAATGTATATGTATTTTTAAGAGTAAAAGTAGAGAGGCTGTTGAATTTGGACTTGTTGCTGTTATACTTAAATATTCTTCAAATTTTTAAAGTTCTTAAAACTGACATTTTTATATATTCCTTTGCTTTATCTATTATACTTTAATTTTTTTTATGCTTATTCAGTACTGAGTAACCTACAAACCACAATAGCTACAAATGTCATCAAAAATGATTATAAGGCTTCAACTGCTGAACTTTTTACTATCGTTTTTCTTACTCTCTTCTAAATATCCAAATAATTAAGTTGTCCTTCAAATTTTGTTTTTCTTGCTAACACTTATTTAAGCTTTCCATTTCTAAGTCTATGAGAAAAACAATAATGAACCACATCATACAAGCAGATATCACTATTTTAACCCCATTCTTACAAAGAAATAACCTAAAAAAAAACACTTGTTAAACAATAACCATGTGAAATCATTAAAGAATATGATTTTTCATGTTTATGTTTGAAACTTAGGACCCTGACTGTACATCTTGCTTATTTTTTTTCTTATTTACCAAGTCATTTTCTGTCCTGTTTTCATAAATTGCCCTTCTTTCATTTTATCTTTCTAGGTCTTAGTAACCTAACATTATAAATGGTTAGAGTTATTTTATTTTTGTTATTTATTAACATAACAGCAACCTCCTTCCGTCAAACCTTTTCCTTCCTTAATATTCGGAGGGACTTAAATTCCATCGCAAAGGAACAACAACAACAAAAATTTGCCCTTGGTAAAAATTACACTCAATATAAGTGGTCTGCAAATTGTATCCCAAAAAACTGTGGGGGGTAATTGCAATTTCCCTACAAGTAAACAAATTCTTCTCTCTCACACTCTAGTTTCCAGGGATTTACTGTCAGTGGGTTTCACAGCATTGAGTTAGAAATACATAATGAAAGGGAGGAAATAAAGAACGATTTACTTATACTGATCAAGAAATAGAACCATATTTTTCTGCACCACTGCTATTTCTCAGCAGGTTACATATGTACAGGCTGATATACATCCCAGATCCCACAGGCGATTGAAACTTAAAGACCTCAGTGTCCTTGGCCTGCTTATGACTTACAAGAGACATAAATATGGTTTGGGGATTAGGGGTAAAGGCACTGCATGTTGCAAATTTTAAATTGTCAATTAAACAGCATCATTGAATATCGAATAGAACTGCCAAGGGCATGTTCCTCTGAAAAAGGATGGATTAACACAGACAGTCCCAATTGACACTTAAGATACATATCTATGATTTAGGACACTGGAGGATCTGTAGCTAAACAATGATATCACATTTAATGTGCTAAAACCAATTTTTGTCTTAGTAAACTGAAAAATTCTCAACTGAGCAAAGAAAAACTCTCAAGAAATACTTAACTTTGTGAAACATTTGTCAGCAGCATTTACTTTAACAGTCCACATGAGTGATGCTAAGCAGATTAAAAAATATAGACCATTGGATATGGTTGTCCTGAATATAAAAACACAATACTAACTGCCATTTCTGCACTTCTGTGGCATTGTTTGGTGAAGATAATTTATTTGCTTTTGTAAAAATGGAGATTAACAAGTATAAAAGTAGAAACTTTTGGAGTGTTTTACGCTTCTACTTATACATATAAATTGTGGTTTCTATAATTGAGATAAAATAAATGCAGAATATATTTAAAAAAACAGAAAATTAAAACCAGGGTTACTTAAGTGAAATGACTGTCTCCTACATCATGCTAACACAATGTTTTCATGCTTCATCTATAAAGGAAACAGCAAGACACTGTAAAACTTAAATGTAGTGACAATTAAAATACAGATTAATTTGTTATCTTCCTCTAAATATTAAAAAAAAATTCTGTTGAATCCTGTTAGGTAATTTCAATCACAAAAACATTTTCAAAGAAAGATTTTAATATCTTGCTATTTTAAAGTCCAAAACAAAACAGTCATTTCATTAATTTCCTTGACATTTCCCTGATGCTTAGTACTATGTATTTACATCATTTCAATTGCATCCTACCTACTCTTATTCCAATCATCTTTGATGTATATATACTGTTATTGGATTAGTCTTCACTCAGAGAATATCTTTTTACATCTGTTTGTATGTGTGTGTGTGTGTGTAGATATGTGTGTTTATGTGTGTGCTACAGATTGAACCCAAGACTTCACACATGCTAAGTAGGCACTGTATTACTCAGTTATACCCATAGTCATCCAGCCAATGCCTCGTCATGTGATTTCATTTGCTTGAAGACCTAGAATAGCCCCTCCTTTACCATAGGATAAAATCTAAAATTTTGTATAAGTGGCCACAAATATTTTTGTGTAATAGATTTTTTTAATACAAAATGGACTATATTAGAGGTGTGTGTGTTCACTTTTATTGCCACAAACAGGTCTCTTCAACCAGGTCACTGGAGATTCTCCCTGTTCTTGGAACATATGAGATTCTTTTCTTTTCTTTCTTTCTTTCTTTTTCTTAATTACATCTAACTCTTTACCTGAAATATTGCCCAACAAGGTATTTTATTTCTACTTGTCCAAATATTTTGTAGTACACAGCAGTTTTAATTTTTTAACTCATGTTTAAAATAATAATGAAAATAAATACAGCTCTAATATAAAGTTGATTACAAAATCATAATGGATTTAAATACTTGAAAATCATAATTTTTATAATATATATGGTATTACCAAATAAAATGTTGTTTAAGGGGCTGAAATTGTGGCCCAGTGGTAGTGTGCTTGCCTGGCATGTCTGAGGGCCTGTGTTCAATTCTCAGCACCATATAGAAATAAAATAAAAGATCCATTGACAGCTAAAGAAAAATATTTTTAAAAATGTCATTTAAGAGGTTAAAGGGTTAACCTCTTAAATATTATTTAATAGGTTATTAAATAACACTTTAACAAAATGTTATTTAAGAGGTTAAGGAGTAGTCATAGCCCTATAAATTCTTAGTGATTTTAAATCTACCTTCACATATTCTAACCATAGAAAAATGGGTTTCTCCTGAATAATTAAATTTTACATCATTCATTTTTCATCTATGAATTAATATTTCTACTTATTTGCCCTCAAAATAATGTTTTCTAAAATATATAGCACATTTTTACATTAAAGTATTTTATTGACAGTTGTATCATAATCCTTCAATATAAAATATGCATATACATGAAAGTTATAAATTTCCTGAGACCAGGAAGAAATTCCATTTGAATATCATTATTTAGCTATTATAATTTTATAACTGGAGAAAAGCAAAACTACATCAGGTATTTAGGAAAAATATCCTAAAAATAAGACTTCTATCTGCTATTCTTAGGTAATAGGGGCCTTAACTATCATTCTTATAAGAAGTAAATAAATGATCACAATTTAAAAAATAACACTGAGTACCAGGTATTGCAGGTCTCTATGACTGAGAAAAGATTTACAAGAGATCAGATAATTTTTTAAATGACAAAAAAATCAGCTGTGCTGGTGACATAGTTCAGTGGTAGAGTGCTTGTGTAGCATGCCTGAAGCCCTGGGTTTAATCCCCAGCAACACCACCACCCTCCACGTGCAAAAAACAAACAAAAAACCCTATATGATGCCACTAGAAATATATTTTAATATAAAAACTGAAAAAGTTAAATTTAAAAATAGAAGAAAAAATTTTGTACACATCCTAATCAGGAAAAATTTGAGATTATCATATTAATATAGAAACAAAGGATAAAGTATATTAACTAGATAGAACTATTAATGGTGAAATACCAACTTATTAAAAATAAGTAAAAATGTTATGTGTGTATATGTTGTATTTCTACAAAATATAAGAAAAATTAGAAAAAACTGAAATTAGTAATTGACAAATCCACAATCATTGTACAATGTAAAACTCCTTATCAGTAGGACAAGTTGACCACTACACAGTAAGCACATAGAATACCTGATCATCACTATCAGCACTTAGCCCTAGGTGAGATGTGTAAAGTATCAGAGACAATATGGAATTTACATTCTATTCAAGAGCATATGAACAAATAAGCAATGTACACTACGCTGTGTCAGAGGACAAAATATTTTAGCTATTTGAAGTAATATACAGCATATTTTCTGAATAAAATGAAAGAAAGTCAAAAACAAGGCAAAAATATATCTGAATATTCATAAGTATTTGGAATTAACCAACATTTTTTCAGAATAATAAATGAATTATCAAATGAAACCTAGAGAATATCAGAAAACATTTTGTACTAAAGGAAAATGAAATTACAAGATATCATGTTTGTGACATAGCTAAAATCAAGTTTAGAGAACAATTTGCAGCTTTATATGTTTGCATTTGAAAAAAGAAAGATCTAAAATCAATGTCCTAAGATTTCATCGTAAGAATATGGAAAAAGATGATCAAAATAAAACAAAACAAAAATACAAGACTAGTAGAAAAAATGAAATAATGAATTGAGAGCATAAATCAATCAAATGGAAAACAGAAAAGCAATGGAAAGAAAATGAAACATAACACTGTTTCTTAATTAAAAGTCACAAAATTTATAACATTTTAGCTAGATTGACAAAAAGCAAAATAAAATGGACAGTATTAAATATTTAAGAGAAACCATATCAAGACTCTTAATATATTACTGTGCAAAATGGCTACATTATGAAAAACTCTGAGGTAGTAAACTTAAGTACTTAGATTAAAAGTGCAATTGTTTTTTCAGAAAGAGAAAGGCATCACAATTGTTCATAATAAATTGAAAAGCTGAACTACCTTCTATATTTTATAAAACTTGAGTCTGCACTTTAGAACATTTTTATAAAGTACACTGAGTCCAGACTAGTCTTTCTGTTGAAGACTATCAAACATGAAAGAAAAAATAATATCAAATCTACATGGAATCTTTCAGAAAATAGAAAAGGAAGCACTTTCCAGGTCACTTCATGAAGCCAGGATTAAATCAATATTTAAACCAAATAGAGACATTTCAAGAAAAAATAGCTATCAGTCAATATGTTTCATAAACATAGCTGAAAATATCTGTAATAAAGTGTTATCATAACTAATCAACAACATATAAAAGGATTATACACCTTGAATAAACCATATGATTATATCAGCAAATGCAGGGAAAACATTTTTACCAAAATGAATGCCCTACCTTGATATATATCAAATTTAGCAAGCTAGCAAGAAAATGATATACAAATCTTATTTACTTATCTGATGTAAATCAGCTTATTAGAATTTAATTTACTATAGCTGAAATTTGCACATTACTTTAAAATTAACCTCTTTGTGAATTTCAAATCGCTTCTCTTGAGCCCAAAATATATTATTTTATTTGTTATAAAATATTAACCATTCATAACCTTGCTTTAAGATAGAGTAAAAATTGTGAATCATTCATGCTTACTTTGCAACACTTTAAGGAAAACAGCAGTGCATATTGCAAACACATAAAATTATGAACATACATTTTTAAAACCAAAAGAAAAATTGCTTTGTATGATATATAAAAAAGGCCAAGATAAAAATATTCTTATTTACTCAGATAGAAAATAATTTTCAGAAATTGAAACAACTTATCAGAATGACTCAAGATCTCTCTCTCTAGTAGGAGCTCAAAATATTTGGGAAATGACTAGTTCCACCACAATGCAACCTCCTTGAAGGCAACAGTTGTGTCCTTTAGCATATGAAACAACTCCTCTCTTTAGCACATGAAACAACATTGTACTGAACTATTCTAAAGTCATAATTAAATCTAAAACCACATAACACTATTACATTGTTCACTTTGTTTTTATTTCAGTTTGAATTAACTTAATTTATTTATTTATTTTTAGTACTCCACATACAAAATCCAGAAACCTTGCTTGTGTGGTCTAGTGTTGAACAGAAGGTGACTTGTGGCTGGTTTATCTTTTACTCTTTGGATTTACTTTGATTTAATAGTTATCTGAGCTTTCAGGATATGTTAAATAGAATGTTACCTTTTAATCCAAGGGGACCCTAAAATCCTAAAGTTTTAGTAAAGTCTTGGAGAAAAGCCACTTTGACATTATCATTATTTCTAAATCATAGAGCAACAATCTAAATGTTTATAAAATTGTACAACAAATGAAATATGACAAAACAAAGGGACCCCAGGGAGTTTGTAGTCAGTAGCTCTGACATTTCCAGTATTAAGCAAAACAAAAGCATGACTTGTCTAGTCTCTTTGATGTTTACCTATGAGATGTAATTAATGTTTTCATTCAAACACTTTTCACATGATTTAGCACAGCCTGATGCATGATTTTAAATCCATCTGTACATGACACAATTATTGTAACCTGATTTACCCAATCCGAGTCACAACATAACTGTGGCAATGCTTACAAAGTATGCCTCCTTGTTTCTAAGACATTAGTTTCTCCATTTCCCCCATTAATAATTTGATTACAAGCAAGAGAGGGAATTTTAGACATGCAGATAATTGAAATTTAGAAAGTGACAGGTGAATAAGTTTACATATAAAAAGCCTGGCATGAATTCTGAGAGAAATGAAGTATCTTGAATAGGTTTTAAAAATAAACCCTACCTTTCATTTCCACATTTTTATTTTTTTCTGGGAGTTGCTTGTGGAATTGAGCTATGCTTTGTGACGTACTATTCTGGCTGGACTAGTCATTGCCTAGGCACCAAAGAGCAGATTCCCCACTGCACCTTCAAACTCTGTGACAAGTAAAAAATCACCCTGTCAGGATTCCACCCTAGCTCACCCAAATTGACAAAAATTTTCTGAATAACACTGTTCCAGGGCTCCTGCATTGACAGGAGGCAGTCAAGCCTGACAGCCCTTTCCCTCTTGTCTGTTATCTTGAAATCAATTGCACAGCCTGATGCACAGAATAATGTCTGTGGACGATTCTGCAGGACTTGGCCCATCTGGTCACTGAGGAAGACAGCATTGCTGACTCCCTATCGATTTGGGAGGAGCATGCTGCTACACAGAGGTGACCTCCATCTCTCCACCTGGCCCTGCTATTGAGGAAATCAGCTTTACGAGTGTGCTCATTCAGAGGTGGAAACAACTTTTGTACCAATGCATATCCATTTTTATTTTTAGTTAAGAGCCCTTGTTCTTTGAGGTTAAATAGTAAGGTGTAAGCAAAACAAAGTATATGGATTCTATATATGAGGAACCCTATATTGTGTAGGTAACTTAGCTAAAGCCTTGCAAATAGCAAATATTTTAATAGAGGAAAAAATGAAGTTAGCTATTTTATGAAATCTCATGTAAGCCACCCTTGAAGAAAATTCTTATATTAGTGACATACAATTTTTATTAGCAAACAGTTACTGCAAAGATTGTTATTTTTCAAGTTCATTCTCTGATAAATGATTGATCTGTACTTAATTTTTTGAAGTTGATTACATAGTCCATCTATTTTACATTTTAAAGAATTGCATCAGTGGTGAATTATATTAAATGGAACTGAATCTATGAAAGTTACAAAGTACTCTTGACTTCTTTATTGGAAAAAAGAAAGATCAAGACACTAAAGCAAGAAGAAGTGAGAAAATGAATAATCAAGAATGTAAGCAAGCAAGAATACAGACAAATATTTTAGTAGAAGTCTTGGATCCTTATTATATTGCTAGTTTTATTTATTCATTATTTAATCAATTCATTCATTTTTCAGGACTTTATTTCTAGAGCAGATTTAGGTTCACAGCAAATTAAGAGGAAAGTACAGAGGTTTCCCATATGCTTACCTTTTCCCCACATGCATTGCCTCCACCATTATCAACATCCACCCTACACACATAATCTCCATGATTATTAACATCCCCCACCAAGTAGTACACACTTTAAAATTGATGAGCCTACACTGACATACAATAATCACCCATCCAAACTCCACAATTTATATTACCATTCATTCTTGATGTCACACAGCGATAGGTTGGGACAAATGTATAATGACATGTACCCACTACTATAGTATCATATGGAGTAATTTCAATGCTGTAGAATTTCCTCTGTGTTCCTTCTATTTAACCCTAACGCTTAGTAATCACTGATCTTTTTTCCTATCTCCCTAACTCTTTCCCTAGAATTTTATATAGTTGGAATTATATAGTATGTAACCATCTCAGCATAACCTCTTTCATTTAGTAATATGCATTTAGGTGTTTCTTTTCAGAACTTGATAGCTCCTTTTTTTAGCATTGAATAAATCCCATTATGTATATGTATATGAATTTATTTATTCATTCACCTAATGAAGGACATCTCGATTGCTACCAAGTTTTTTCAATTGTGGATAAAGCTGCTATAAACTTCCATGTGTCAGTTTTGGTGTGGACCAATGAATACCATTCCTGCATCTTGTGGTATAAGTATGTAGAGTTTTATAAGAAACTGTCAAATTATCTTCCCAAGTGAATTGCCAAGTAAACATGCTATTTTTCATTCAACAAGTAACAAATGAGAATTCCTGTTGTTCCAAATTCCTGCCATTAAAATTCACCTGCACATGCGAAATTTGCTTTTTCTAAAAGATCATTTGAATGATTATTTCTTCCCACTAAGAAATAAAATTGGTAACATTTTGAGTTTATCTTATCACAAATTTTAACTATGAATGTATTTATGGTTATTTTCAAAAGACGTCTGAATTTTTCCAAAAGAATCCTGAAAAACTTGCAATAAATCTCTAAAGCATATTTGGATATTTACAAAAATTCAAATAGCAAATATAGGCAACTCATTAAAAAATAAAATAAAATAAAATTCAGAACACTGATAATTTTTTTTGTAGTTTTTTTTAAAGAAAATTTGCTGAGGTCTACAAAATTTCCTCAAGTTTTCTACTCTGTAAATGTAGCTCTAAACATACAACATTACAAAGCCTGCTCATTGGATCTCCTGTTCAATTTTTGTATTCTTATAGCACATGCAACTTGCTGCCAACAGGGAGAACTTTAAAGGATATAAATGAGATTATGCTCTCTTCTTGCTCAAAATTTTCAGTGCTTCCCTTGTCACTCAGAATGATGGACAAATTTTGTCTCTTTACCACTTCTGCTTGTCTCTCTAACTCTGTCATCTGCAGTCTCCATCCTAGCTCATCCCACCCTAAATGTTTTAGTGTTACTACTCTAGGACTGCACTTCTCACCTAACTGTAAAGTCATGTGTTAAAATTCATTTGGCACCAGGAAAATTCTTAAAAATACTCCATATAATCTCATAGATTGCAAGTCCTATGAGGTCAAGAATTTTTTCCATTCTATTTATTACTCCTTTTATAATGCCTATAGTAGTATATTAGTATAGTAGTAATCATTTGTTGATCTCACTTATGGTTCGTGAGGACAAGGAATAAAAATGACTGTGTTTTGTTTACTACTATACATGCACTACCTTGGGTAGTTCTTAAATATAGAAACCACCTTGTAAATGTTGAATAAATGAACCTAAGAATATTATCAGTATAAGTACAATGGGAAACCAAGGCAGAATTCAGTATTGCCCCAGAAGTTAGAATAATGCTGACATTTTAACTTGGAAAGAAATTATAAAAATATATTAATAAATTTACATAGGTTATAGGATTGTTAGCTGATAAAACTAACATAAGGCATAACATTTAAAATTATTTTATTATAGTCTAAGGACAGGCTCTACTACTTACTATCTATGTGACCTTAGGCACATCAGTGAAGTTAATTCACTGCATCCTCTTCCAAAAGTGATGGTGAGTACTACCTCCTAATAAGGAAGGTGATGCTGGCAAAGCACTTGTTATGCTGGAACATTCTAAGGAGTAAAAAAATCATCAATATGCCATCAACCTAAATGTAATATGATATACTTTTATGTCTGAATGATTGTAGTTGATTCAGTGATTTAGAAGTGTTTTTGAAGCCCTGCTTGCCCCATCTATTTACAGCTATAGAATGTAATATCTTCTTTTAAGTAGAATGGAATACTAAAAGGTGGATCACAGTAAGTAAAAATAGGAATCAAAATGCTTGTTCTACAAAGGAAGATCAAACTGAACTTCTATCTGATATACATGAATTTAAGAATGAATTCCAAGACTAGTCACCTTTAATTAATTGAACCAACTTATAAAGGTTAAGTCTTAAGAAAATGGCCTCCTGTGTGAAACTAATTCACTTCAGGGCCAGACATTAAATGAGTACAACTCTTGGCTATTAGATCAACAAAAAAAGAGAAACAAAAAAGAGAGATTCTGAAAGACATGTACATGGGTTCTGATATTACTAAACATTTTCACAGTATTTGTAATAATATTCTATCCCTTGATTCAAGAGAGTAAATCATATAGAAAAAACCTACTTAAATTGTTTAGTTAATCAGGATTAATTGAGAAAATATAAAATTAGTGTATATCACATAAAATCAAGTAATTTTGATTTTCACATCAGACTGAAGACCAGATGTTTCATATTCAGTGGACCAATGCAAAACACTTCAAAATACTGTACTAAGTAAAAGCCATAAACTGACATTTTAGAAACTGAAAAATAACTAATGTGATTTACTAACCAGAAAAGAAATGACAAAACACTTTTCCTACTAGAGTCCATAATACTTTCAGGTCCTACCATGAGATTTTTAAAAATAATAATCAGCTATTATTTATATTAGTAATTATGTAAGTTCATTGTTTAATCCAATCTCCTCTTCATTCTGGGAACCATTTTATTTATTTATTTTTTAAATATTTTTTTTAGTTGTAAATGGATATTTTATTTTGTTTATTTATATGTGGTGCTGAGTATTGAACCCAGAGCCTCATACATGCCAGGCAAGTGCTCTACCACTGAGCCACAACTCCAGCCCTGGGAATATCTATTTTATGTACTCTAGTTTGGTCTACTGGTCTCAGGTGATTAGTCCAGGAATTGGTGACTGACCCAGGCTGAAATAAAACAAGCACCTTCAGAGAATTTTTGAAATGAAAGTGAGAGGCACATTAAATTGGAAAGTCATAAAACTCATCAATGGTCAATAATAATAAGGGATATGATATGGAAAACTAATGAAGAAAACATAAAGTAGTTGTACATAGAAACAAAGTCATGGAATGGAGAGTCAGGATGGCTTTAGAGTGCCTAAAAGTCAATTGTTGCTGAAGTCCAGTTTCAATTCTGTGCTTAGGTTATATAAACCATCACTTTCATGTTACATTTCCAT
Source organism: Sciurus carolinensis (assembly GCF_902686445.1). Lineage (NCBI taxonomy): Eukaryota > Metazoa > Chordata > Mammalia > Rodentia > Sciuridae > Sciurus > Sciurus carolinensis. The sequence goes on along the minus strand of NC_062218.1, from coordinate 88,124,381 downwards.
TATTATTTAAACTAGTAATAATGTGGCAGGAATTACTAGTTAATCCTCAATGGCTATTCTTCCCTCCTTCCTTTGTAATAGAACAGATATTAATAATTTTTTTTAGGTTTCCTTGAAGCCAGAGGTAGTGATCTGATCAAATATTTACCAATAGACTGTAAGCTGATATAAGACATACAGATTTAGAAAACATGCTTTAAAAAGGTTCCATCACCTTTTCTCCCTGTATGTTACTGAATATAATGTGAACTCCAGTGGGTTTTCAAGCAGTCATCTAGATAGTGAAGGTGAAAGTCAGGTATTGAGTTTATGGTGGAACATGCTACCAGGATCCTGTTTCTCTGATAACTTTAAAGCTACTATTAAAACTCTGGGTTTGTTATGTTTCTGTAAAAGATAAATACATATTTATCTTATCAGACAACTATTATTTTACATTTCCTAATATCATAGGCAATCTTAATCTTACCAATAATAATACGTTGGTTTTCTCTTAATTAAAAAATGGGTTCTGACTAATAGAGCATCATATTCATTTATAATCACAAATTCCACTTCCTCTTGTGCTAGAAATAGATTTGATAAAATGACTAATTTCTTTGCCATCTGTCAGTTAATTTTTGATATTTTCTCAAGATGAAGTTCATTACATCATTACAAATTGACAAGTCCTAAAAATTATAGCTTGTTTCAGCAGTGTTGCATTGTATTCTGTTAACTAGAAACTGAATTTGGGTGCATTGCATGCAGTTATTTCCACTAATGACAGCTAACACCTCCCATATTAAGACTAGGAGACTATGTCCTAAATAGAATGAAAGACAGGCTTTGAAAAAATGTTTCACATTATATACATATTCTTGTTTAAAGAAAAACTTTGCATATTAAATAAAATGATAAATTACAATAAAAAGTGGAGGATGAAGTTACGTTTGTCTAAAGAAAACAAAACGGGAGCAGTACCTTGCTTTTGTTTTACATTTACAGCACTTTTACCTTTTGTGTTTAAGTTACTTAAATAAGCTTTTTTAAAAATAAGAAAACATTTGCTGGAGGCTTATAGATAAAACACCCAGCTCCTAGAAATTTATCATCAGAATGTCATTTTATCTAATTACATGTTGTGTTAGTTGCTGGTTTTAATTCAAAATTGATTTGTCCCATCCTCTGTATGTAATCATATAGTTAGAAGAAACCTGTTAATCTTTTCCCAAGAATGACCAGCCAATTATGACATTTCTGTAAATCAAGAACCCGTTGATAAAAGATCATATTGTTCATCTAAGATGATGCTGAGTGGGAATTTTTGTTTCCTTGGAATTGCTATCAGAGCCTTAAGATAAAAGAATATCAACACCACCAATTATCTGCATTCTAAAGAAAGACACCTATAGCTGGCATCAGATTTTTCTCATTCTGGCCTTATTAAGAGACCAAGGGATTGATCCTATTGCAATCATAATAAGAAACCTAACTTGTTCTACTTACAGCCCTTGACTAAGATATTGAAACAGGATCGGGAGAAAGAGAATAGAAAGAGAAAAGAAAAATTAGAGGAATTATTGTCTGTAGCCTGCTGGTGAGTACAAAATTCTTTGATTGAAACTTAGTTGTTTGGTTTGTGTGTGTGCACAAGTTTTTGTTTTGTTTTCCTAATAGAGAAAGTGGAAATACACTTTCCCTTCTTGGAGGGCAATACAGGAAAATTATTCCTAGAGATTAAACGTTGACTTTATGCTATTTGTTCTGAGTCTAACTGGGGTGGGTATTTGTTGGGAAAGAAACTGAAAAAATTAAAGAGAGAAAGAGGAAAAAGAAAAAAGCCTTAAAGAGAAAAAGAGGAGGAGACAGAAGAGTAAAGCACTTAAACTGATGTATAACAGACTTTGGCATGGAAAGGATGATTGAGTTTTCCATTGGTTAAAAGGTCATTTCAGAAAATTACTATGGTCCATCTTATTGGCATCTCACCTGAAAGGCTGCCTGCATGGATAATGGAATCCAAACAAACTAAAATGAAAAGAAGTATACTTGGTTGAAGAAGAAAATTAATAGTGGTAAATCATTAGAAATCCAGATAACCCAAATCAATGAATGCATATTGAACAGGACAAGGGAGGCACTCCAGAGAACTCACATTTTTACCACCCATGAGAGAGCCAGAGCAGAGGGAGGATGAACAGCATGGGAGTAATTGCAAAAGTGCATTCCCCATCTTCTTTCCAACCTTAATGAAATACTTCTTCTGCTTCTCATGACTTGGGTAAAGCCTCTCATCATTAAATATTGACTAGTCCCTGTAAACAATAGGTTATAGCAGACATGAAACTGAGTACATTTTGATCATGAGCCAATATGATGGAGCATTTGGCCAATATGATGGAGAATTTGGCCTATTTTTTCTTCTAGTATGGATAGGGTCTCTGGTCTAATGCCAATGTTCTTGATTCACTTTGAGTTCAGTTTTGTGCAGGGTGAGATATAGGGGTTCAATTTCAATTTACTATCTGGATTTCCAGTTTTCCCAGCACCATTTGTTGAACAGACTACCTTTTCTCCAATATGTGTTTATGGCACCTTTGAGATACAGTATGAGATAATTGTATTTATGTTGGTAATTCTGTGTCTTCTATTCTGTTCCACTGACCTCAAAAAGATTCCTAAAGCCCAAGAAGTAAAATCAAGGATCAATAAATGGTATGGCATCAAACTAAAAAACTTCTTCACAGCAAAGGAAACAATCAAGAACATGAAGAGAGAGCCTACAGAATGGGAGAAAATCTTTGCCACCTGCACCTCAGACAGAGCATTAATCTCCAGGGTATATAAAGAATTCAAAAAACTTAATGCCAAAATAAATAAATAAATGAATGAATAAATAACCCAATCAATAAATGGGCAAAGGAACTGAAAAGGCACTTCAAAGAAGAAGAAATAAAAATGGACAAAAATATATTTAAAAATGTTCAACATCTCTAGCAATTAGAGAAATGTAAATTCAAACTACACTGAGGGGCTGGGGTTGTGGCTCAGTGGCAGAGCACTTGCCTGGCATGTGTGAGGCACTGGATTCAATTCTCAGCACCCAGAGAATCCAACTAAAAAAAAATATTTTTAAAGGAGCATGTAATACAAAAAAAAATTCACTGAGATTTCATCTTACTCTGATCAGACTGGCAATTATCAAGAATACAAGTAACAATAAATGTTGACAAGGATGTGGAGAAAAAGGTTCACTCATACATTGCTGGTGGGACTGAAAATTGGTGCAACCACTCTGGAAAATAGTATGAAGATTCCTCAGAAAACTTGGAATGGAAACACCATTTGATCCAATTATCCCATCCTCGGTTTATGTCCAAAGCACTTAAAATCAGCATACTGTAATGACAGAGTCACATCAATGTTTACAGTATCTCAATTCACAATAGTCAAGGTATGGAATAAACTTAGGTGCCCTTCAACAGATGAATGGATAAAGAAAATATGGCTTATTTATATAATGGGATATTACTCATCCATAAAGAATGAAATTATAGCATTAGCTGGTAAATGGATGGAACTGAAGAATATTATGCTAAGTGAAATAAGCCAACCCAAAAAACCAAAGACCAAAGGTTCTCTCAGATATGCAGATGCTAACCCACAACAAGGGAGAGTAGGGAAGGGCAGTATAGAAATTCATTGGATTAGACAAAGGGGAATGAAGGGAAGGGAAGGGTGATGAAATAGGAAAGACAGTAGAATGAATTGAATATAGCTTTCCTATGCTCCTATATGAATGTAACTCCACATGATGTTCAACAACAAGAATGGAATCAAAATTGTAATGGGTTTATCCCCATGTATGTATAATATGTTAAAATACTCCCTACTGTCAGGTGTAAGTAAAACAACAAATATATAAATAATTTCTGAGTAGATATCACAGGAAGAAAAGCAACTATCTCTTGGAATTATTCTGTCGATGTCAGAATGCATGTAAGAAGGTTAACTATTCTGGTTGACCTAGCATTAAGGAAGACTCAACTATCATTTGAGAATGTATTTAGCAAGACATGTATGTTTGCCTGCTCTCAGATGTTCCATGCATCTCAATTGAAATGAAAGAAAAGTAAAGAAGCCATCTTGAATATTTCAGTCCCAGTTAATGCAATGAGAAAAGGAATATGGTACCCAGCAAAGTCAATACCAAAGTCCACATACACACCTTGTTTGGGTCACCACAGTACTCTCCAGTCATCTGAACCTGTTTAGTTTCGGTCAGATACCACAGATTAGATTGAAGCTATCTCTGGGTATTCCACTCAAATGATAGTCAAAAGAACTATAAAGCAACATATTTACTGTTTAAGACTCTAAACGAGTTTTTTTTTAAACATTATATAATGGAAATCATTACAAGATATGATAGCATATGAAAGAAAATCAGTGAACAGAATAATTTTGGTAATGTCTGATTATTATGTTCTCTTTAAATCCTCAAAACTAAAAGATTCAAGAAAAATAATATTGAATGATCAATTTTATCATAAATAATGTGCAATACTTCATTGTATATTAGGGAAATGAAATACTACTTAATTGGAAATAGGAATAATATATCAAGAATAGAAATAAAAATGGTCAACATATATATTGAAAAAATATTCAATATCTTTAGCTCTCAGGGGAAAGCAAATCAAAATTATATTGAAATTTCATCTCACTTCAATTAAAATGGAAATAATCAAGAATACAAATAATAATAAATTTTGGTGAGGATGCAGGGGGAAAAGTTCATGCACTGCTAGTAGGATGGTAAATTAGCACAAACAATATGAAATAAACATGGATGTACCTAAAATATTAGAAATTAAACCACCCTATGACCCAGATATAGCACTAGTGGGTATTTTTCCAAAAGAACTAAGGTCAGTATACTATAGTAATACATACAGACCAGTGTTTATAGCAACGCAATTCACAATAGCCAAGTTATGAAAATCAGCTAGGTACCCATTAGCAGATGAATGGTTGCAACAAAATGTGGTAAACAATAAATTTTTATTCAATGATAAAGAAGAATGAAATATCATTTTCAAGAAAATGGTTAGAACTTCAGAACTTTACAAGAAGCAAAATAAACCGAACTCTGAAAGTCAAGACTCAAATGTGTAAGCTACAGAGAAAAAAGGAAAAATGGGAGATCTCATGAAAACAGAAGGGAGACCAGAGAATGTAGAAAGGTAGAGGACTAGGATGGGGGTTGGTGGATACTGGGGAATGAAATTGATTTTTATGTGCACATAGGAATATTATGCAATGTGTAATTATAATGCAGCAATAAAATAGAAAATTAAATATTCAAAATGAAAAATGTCATTAAGATTCTGATAATAGGTACTTAATAATGTATGTCACAACAACAGATGCTAGATATTGAAAATTACCTTGAAGACCATGGTTTGCTTTTTAAATATTATCAAAACTTTGATGGACCTATAATACACCTAAAATATATTGAAGAAATGAAAGAACATAAAACAAAAGTGACTAGTTGTCAATAGATCAGTATTACAATATTACACTGAAGAAGTAGAATATATGAAGTAATTTATTCAGTAATATCAAGCATAGTTTTCTAATATTTATTTTTTAACTTTTTTGGTTCTTTTTAGTTATATGTAACAATAAGATTAATTTGATATAATTATGAAAGCATAGAATTTAATTTTTTCTAATTCAATCTCCATCATTTCCCCTTTCCTTTCTTGACTTTCTCTCCATTCCCTTTCCTCTTCAGATCTTTCTGTTGTATTTAAATTGTACACTTTCTAACAACTACCTTAAAGTATGAAGATTTTCATTCATGTTTTCATAAAGCTTTTTAGGTTGTTTTGTGCCAAAGTACTATGGATATGTATTTGGGGTGGGCTTAGCCCCAGACAACAGTCATGCAGGATGGTTCTTCATTGTAAAGCGTATTAATTGCATAGCAGGCTGTCTTCAACCTTGACTACTCCCAGGTGAGCCCTCTAGTCATTGTGATAATTGATTTAAAAGTGCACAATCCTCAGTGTGTGTTTTGTGATCCAACCTTTAAGTCTGCAATATAGGTGAGAGAATCAACTTTGAGTTTAGTATTTTAAACCATAAACTACTGTAACTGAACAAGGAAAGTGTGTAATCTAAAAATTATCATTAATCAATAAAAAACAGGGATTCCACAAAGCATGATTAATGAAATGATTGGAGCATTTTTTGTTTTGAACTGCTCAAAACTGGTTTTAGTTAGATGAGCTTAATCATTAAAATAATAATTTGATCAGAAATTAGAGAGTGATAGGGTTTGATTCAGTGAACTAATTTAAGTCCTTCATCTTGTCTTAATAGAAACTTTAATATTTTCTTCACATGCAGAAAGAACTACTATACTTACTGATCATGATCGGAGCTATAGGTACTTATATATGCTATCTTGCAAAAACTTCAGAGAACTCCTTTAAAATTTTTAATTATAGTTTGAAAAATTGGGACCCAGAGAGCTCTCAGTAATATGTTCAAGGCTATATGAATAATAAAGGGTTGGATAAGTTTGGAATCCAACTTATTTCCTGTTTGTCTAAAACGTTGATTTCTCTAACGTTCAGTTAAAAATTTTAAACTTATTCTGGTGTCTCAGAGAAATTATCCATATGGTAATAGCTTCAGTCAGCTTTTTTTGTCACTCTGACCAAAAGACATTACAAGAACAACTGTAGAGGAGGACCAAAGTTTATTTGGTACACGTGGTTCCAGAGTTCTCAGTCGATAGATAGTGAACTCCAATTCTTTGAGCTAGAAGTGAGGTAGAACATCATGGTGACGGATTGTGGAAGAGGAAAACAGCTCAGAACATGGTTATCAGGAAACAGTTTAAGCTGTGCTCACCAGGGATAAAACATACATCTCAAAGGCCCACCCTCAGTGACCTATATCAACCAGCCACATCTTACCTGACTTTAGTTACAATCCAGTTAATCCTTATCAGTGGATTAATGCACTGATTGGGTAAATTTATAACCCAATCAACTCACCTCCAAACTTTCTTGCATTGTTTTATACATGAGCTTTTGGGGGCACCTCATATCTAAACCATAGCAATAACTTTTAGTACTATATCTCTACCATGTAATTTATAAAATACTTATTTTAAAATTCCTCTGGAAATTTTTAGTTTGGGGCCAAAGATTAAGTTTACAAAAGTACCAATATTAAACAATATTAAAATGCCTTCTTAAAACATTCTATCACAATAACAATCCATTATATGGAAGTAGATATTAAGGAAAATTATTATTAACCAAAAGGATAGCGTGACCATTTTTTTACAAAAACTATTTTTTGTAGATGTTGGTAGACTTTTATTTTATACATTTATTTATATGTGATGCTGAGAATTGAACCCAGTGCCTCACACATGCTAGGTAAGCACTTTACCACTGAGCCACAACCCCAGATCCATGACCATTTTTTCTTTAAGGTAAAGTGATAATTCGGAGAGTGGAAGTAATTTACCTATGGGTTCTGAAGGACTATGGTTTTACTAGAGAGGAATGGAACAAAGTAAGGCATTAGCAATCTTTTACATGCAAAGAGAATTATATACTTATCCAGTATATATATCTACATATATACTTATATTATTGATATTATTATATAAATGTACACAAACTCATCATGTTAATATTAATATTATATAATATCTATATCTATATATCCTGGAAACTAATGAACTATCTAAGGTATAGATTTGGGCCTACTTTTTTCTTCTATTAGACTCAGGGTCTCTGGTTTAATGCCTAAGTCCTGGGCCCACTTTGATTTTGGTTTTACTGAACAGACACTTCACAGAAGAAGAAATACAATTGGTCAACAAATACATGAAAAAACGTTCAACATCTCTAGCAATTAGAGAAATGTAAATTAAACCTACACTGAAATTTCATCTCACTCCAGTCAGAAAGGCAGTTATCAAGAATGCAAATAACAATAAATGTTGGCAAAGATGCGGATGGAAAGGTACACTCATATATTGCTGATGGGACTGCAAGTTGGTGCAACCACTCTGGAAAGTAGTATGGAGATTCCTCAGAAAGCTTGGAATGGAACCACCATTTGATCCGGTTATCCCACTCCTTGGTTTATACCCAAAGGACTTAAAATCAGCATATGTAACGACAGAGCTATATCAATGTTTATAGCAGCTCAATTCACAATAGCTAAGCTATGAAACCAACCTAGGTACCCCTTAACAGATGAATGGAAAAGAAAATATGGTATATATACACAATGGAATATTATTCAGCCATAAAGAAGGATAAAATTATGGCATTTGCTGGTAAATGGATGGAACTGGAGAATATGCTAAGTGAAATAAGCCAATCCCGAAAAACCAAAGGCTGAAGGTTTTCAACGATATGCATATTCTTAGTCACAATGGGGGGCAGTTAGAGAAGAATAGAAGTACTTTTAATTAGACAAAGGGGAATGAAGGGAAGGGAGAGAGATGGGAATAGGAGAGGAGAATGAATCAGACATTACTATCCTATGTGCATATATAATTACATGACCAATGTAATTCTATATCATGTACAATCAGAAGAATGAGAAGTTATAATCCATATATGTATATATCAAAATACATTCTATTATCATGTATAACTAATTAGAACAAATAAAACAAAATGTCAACAGTTATATAGTGCTTTTAAAAATACTTTTCAAAACAGGCATGGTGACATATGGTTGTAAAAATATGTCTATATTTATAATACATATTAGTGAGAAAATGTGACTGTAGATTTAAAGGGTAAAATGAGATGTGAATTTAACAGTTAGTGTGGTAACAGAGTAATTTCCATTGAGAGAGAGGAATATTTTCCTGAAAAAATCACCAACAATTTTATGTGAAAATCTAAGAGACCTGAATTTGTAGAATTAGACTACACAGAAGACACATATAAAATGTGTGTTTTCTTCTTTTTTCAAATAGTGCAAATGATGTCTCATTAGTATGAATTAAGTATGTACTAAGATAAAAATCTCCTACGCATGAATTAAATAATTTTTAAAATTTGTATTCTTCTGTATGGATTGCAATATTGCTCTATTTTTTCATGATATGTTTTCAATAAGGTTTCAGAGTTTTAAGAACAAAGAGATAGCTGGGTGTGGGTGGCATGGGCCTGTAATCCCAGTGGCTCAGGAGGCTGGTCAGGAGGATCATAAGTTCAAAACTAGCCTCAGTGACTTAGTGAGGCCCTTAAGCAACGTATCAAGACCCTTTCTCAAAATAAAAAGGTGTAAGGATGTGGTTCAGTGGTTAAGCAACCCTGCTTTCATTACCCAGTATTAAAAAAAAAAAAAAAAAAAAAAAGAGGGAGAGAGAGGTAGAGAAAATGAGATTTAATAACTATTACTTTAGAATATTTGAATAATTATTTTAAAGTTAAATATGACACTCCGCGCACAGCTTCATGAAGAGCAAGGTGTCACACAACAATTTTCCCACATAAATGTCTGCTAAGTATGAATTTTACTGGTTAAGTTAAACCCCTTTGTTATTTTTTTCTCAGCCTCACAATTCTATTCTTTTCATTTTGTGTCCCATTTATTGTACTGAAAACCACTTGTCTCCTTTATTCCTTACTTTAGAATTAAGATGTATCTTGAAAGTTAGAAATACTTTCAATTTTAGTTTAATCATCACTACTTTTATATTATTTAAGTCAAAATGCTTCAGAAATAAAATGGTGCTGTCTGACGAACCCTAGGGATTGCCTCTTGATGACTGCTTGGTAACAGAAGACTCCTGTTTGTTAAAATATTAAAATTATTGAAAATATTTAAAAGACAAGAATGACAAAATAAAGTAAAATAGTAAATAGAGAATATTTAAATTCAGCACTTTAAAATATAGACCTTATGAAGAGAATATTATTTACTGGTTCAACAACTGGATAAAACTTAAGAAATAAACGTGTAACAGAGAATTCTTATTGCAAACTAGCTGATTTACATCAATTCACCAATTGAGTATAACTGCATATCACAAAAAATATAAAAACCAAAAGTATTCAAGGCATTAGATATCTAACAGTATAGTTAGGATTATTGGTTCAGGAAGAATGGAAAGATAGTGGTGTCCAGTTAACTGCTTTAAACTTATTGGCTTAGAACAAATACTATTTTATTGTCTCTTAATTATGTGGATCAGAAATTTTAGCACCAAATTTTTTTGTTCCATTGTTTTAGTCAGCTTTTTCACCACTGTGACCAAAAGACCTGACAAGAACAATTTTAGAGGAGGAAAAGTTTATCGGGTGATCATGATTTGGAGGGTCGCAATCCACAAATGGCCAACTCCATTGCTCGGGTCCAAGATGAGGCAGAACATTGTGGCAGAATGGTGGGATGGAAGAAAGTTCAGGACATGGCACCAGGAAGCAGAGTGAGAGCTCCACTCACTGAGAACAAAATATATACCCCAAAGGAATGCCCTCTAATGACCATCTCCTCCAGCCACATCCTACCTACCTATAGTTACCAGCCAGTTAATCCCTATCAGATATTCATGCACTGATTAAATTAAGACTCTTATAAAACTTTCTTGCATTATCTCACACATGAGCTTTTGGGGGACACCTCGTATCTAAACCATAACATCCATGTGGGATGAAATTAATGTGACTGCATGATTAATTTGTTTCTCTTGACTTTGGCAGAGGTCACATGATGATATTTAACTTGTGTTGGCATGGTCTTGAGGATCCAAGAAAATCAACTTCCTTGTCAACAACCCTGGTGGGGAGGTCAGGAGGCTTGGAGCTCTGGAGTGCCTACTATAGCCTTTCTTGCATATTTATCATAGTTACTTAAATTGCCTGTCTGATAATTCCAGTTTCAAGGATATTAGTTTTCCTTTCCAAGTTTTGAAAAACTCTTAAAGAGGCTTTAGGAATTAAGATATAGATACTTTCTTTCTTCCTGTCTTCATTCCCCTTTTATAAGATGTCAGGTGAAGCTCAAAATAATTCACTGTAGGATCACATCAGTCATGCAGTCATATATGTACATGAGGTAATAATGTCTGTTTCACTCTACTATCCTTCCTACCCCCATACCTCTTCCCCTCCCTTCACTTCTCTCTACCTAATACAAAATAACTCTATTCTTCCCTATCCAATGAGAGATTAACTCCATTTATGTATGATCTATCAAAATGTATAAATGCATTTTACTGCCATGTACAGCAAATTAGAACAAATAAAACATTTTAATAATAATCCAGTGTGGCTCTCTTAATCATTCCTTCTTATCTCGTGCTCATACATTTTTTGCATCTCATAATTGTTCCTTTCTAATTTTTAGTCTAGATTTCTGCCAGACTTTTATGACCATTTGTAGACTATTTCATTTAACAATGAATACACTTCAATTTAAAGGTACAATTTCAATTTAGGTAGATGTTGGGTGAGGAACAAGAAAACACAAGGACACTAACTAATAAGAGAAGTGAGTGTAGTAATTTCTAAAATACATGTTTGAAAGGGTAAAGTCCTAGTGTAGTCCTCTCAGCTTATTAACAAGAAAACGAGAGCCTAGAATTAAATAACTAACTGTGTCCAGTATTATATCAGAAATACTCTTTTGTTTTATAATTTAATATCCATTCATTTCCTGTGAATTTGCATCCATCTCAAAAATGTACAATGAATCAAAATGCAGTCTGTAAAAATAAAATAACAATAATAAAAAATAAAAATAAACAAAAAATGTATAGTATAATTTGTTAGTACAAAATACTAGGTTTCCTGCATACACAATAAGAACATACTACCTAAGAGTTTTTAGAGTTCTGCTTGCCAAGTAGTTTGAAAGAATCTGGTATGTTCTTTCATCTGCTTTTATAGTTCTGATTGCTTAAATTTAAAAATAAAATTATTGCCAAATTGGAGAAGCTAGTTTGCAATTATGAAATACATTTGAGGGATATTTGTTTTTAACTTCAATGTATTTTTTTCCTTTGAGGGGAAAAAAAGACTTTAAAAGCATGAATGTGTTAGACATACTGTGTTAACTGAAGTAATGAGATACGTAATATGTTTAATAATAGATAATAACTGATATAGAAACAACTTGCATTTTATTTAAAAATTATAAATGAATATATTATACCAAACTAAAATAAAGTTAAATTAGATTCTGATCATTCCATTTTTCAAGTAAGGCCAAATAAGGACAATTCTATTTTTTCCACATATTTAGGGGGAAAAAAATGTGCACGTGTACTTGAAGCAGGAATATATTTAAATATAATTTTCTTACTTTTTGCTCTGCTCTTCTATCTCGAAAACATCATCCACTTAAGAATTAAAATGCATTCACATGTGTGATTATACATGTGTTCTCTTGTCCATTAGACTGTAACCCACAATGGCAGAATCTCCCTATATACTTTCTCTTATAAATTTGTGCAGAAACTGCAAAAAATAGAATGAAGATAAACACATAAATTTTTCAAATGGCTAAATTTGATGGATGCCTTTTGAGAAAATTACCAAAGCTCTAGAAATTCATTTTTTATGAGGATGGTATCTATTTCTTGTTCATCTTAATTCTATTCCTGAGGCTTAGCACAGTGCCATCAAGAGTACATATAAAGAACTAATTCCTGAGTACATAAACAAGTAAAAACTTTCTTGTCTTTCAAGTCCAACTTAGATAAAAATGAACTAGTCAAGTTATTCACTGAGTATTTCTGCCTTCTATATTAGAAGGTGCTATGAAAATTAGAATATGGGAAAAGTCATGTGTTTCTGTATTTGCTTCTTGTGCTCTTGATGGAAAATTCCAGTTAGTCTCAATTCTGAGGCACAAGTTCACATATTTTCTAAGAAAAGAAGAAAACTGACTCCTAAACGATCTTCTTGTCTTTTATAACTCTAAAACTTCCTAACAGTTAAGTCCAGAAGTTTTTCTGAACTTCGTTCATTCTGACTATATTCTAATCACTGGATTTAAATGTTCTTTATGTAATTAATAATTTTACTTCATAGGGTTTGGATTTAAAAAAGAATCTTTTTACCCTTGATAAAAAAGATTCATGTTTTAAAGAAAAAAACTGAAGTCACATTTAAACAGCTATCACAATTTAGGACTTAGAGGTGCAAGTGCCACATGAAGGGGGAATTTTTAAATTGTGGAAATAATTATGTATCTTTTTCCTTAGGCTTTATGAAAGGATTATAATAAAATGTTTCTCTGTCCTGACCTTTCATTACTAAAATCTGGGTGTATTTCCTCCTTAGTCTCATAGAATGGGACATAAATCACTCTCCCTGGCATTTTGCATGGTCTGCCATGCAGGCAGCCAACTTTTACAGATGTCCTTCCTGGCTTCAAAAAGCTGAAGCCTGCAGGTAGCAGAAAATGCCAGGTTTCTTCTCACGCCTGAGGAGGTTCTGTTTGCTGCAGATGAAACCTGTGTGCTGTGATAGATGCCACTGTGCAGAGTCAGCATGGTGGACAGTTTAACTTCATGACCTTCTGCACGTAGACAGCCTGCCCCGGAAGATTGTCTTTGACACAACCTACAACATGGAATGTCAACACTGGTCTAGCCATTAGGATCTGTATTTGTTTTGCTGTGAAACAACAACTGCTAAGTGTGAAGCTCAGGCACCTCACATTCACTAAGGTTATTTGTTATACTTCATTTTTTTTTTTCATTCATCACATATGCGTGAACACGTCATCTACAAGATGAAGTTTATTGGCTTATGTTTATGCTGTGAAGACTGAGAACCCAGTTTCTGGAATAAGTTTGTGAAAAAAAAAAAAAGTAAGCATTATCATAACATTACCTGTCTTCATAGCCAACGGAATAACTCCTGATTCCATCACGGTGACTCTTACCCAGTTAGAGTAACTCAATCTTATTCTACCCTAGTATCAGCAACTGACATGCAGAAAAACAGGAGAGGAAGCATAATGGTGGTAAGTTGATGGGTAAAAGGTTGTCTCTATAAATAAGACTTTCCCTTCATTGTTTTTGCTTTTGATTATTTTACTCATGCGAAACAAATCTCTCCGTGAAGCACTTCCTTCTCCCTCATTCTTTTATTTCTTTTTGTTGACTTTCTGTTCTTTGAAATGGTTGGAACAAAATTTATTTTGTTCTAAAATCTTAGGAGATGCTATTCGTTTTTAGAAGTACAACATTAAAGGGCTTAAATTATTTAAAAGCCCTAATATCTCTCTTTTATATTGGTAAGATAAAGTATGACTTCACATATGAAACTGTTCTGAAAAGGTGACTTCCTAGTCTAGAAATTCAGGCTGGAACTCCATTTGTATGTATTTTAGAAAAAAATAACCAGAAAGCTGAAACGAAGCCACAAGTGGCATATTCTCTCATTTTACCTTCCTCCTTTCTTGCATTTTAGTTACCACATTTGTAATCATTTTACTGTCATCTGTAAAGCATGCATTGTCTTTATGTCCATGTGAATGAAAGCACCCTACATTGTGCTATAAGACAGGGTAAAAAAATAACTTCTAAGACCCAAATTCAATGTGCCACTGGTTTCTGTAAAGAACATGTTGAAGTAGAGTGAGACTTGATCACTTACTGATTGACTAGGAACACTTTCCCTCCTTTTTTTCACAAAATCATTTAGTTTCCTTGGTGAGACACCTAGTCTTTCCTGCCTTCAAAAACTGAAGAAATTGTAATATCTAACTTCTACGAAGTGGTGAGACTCATTCACGTTTGTGCACCTCATGAGTTTCAACTAAATACAGTTCTCCTGCTTATAATCCTGTATTTTCTCTGGAAAAAATGCACTAATTATATATTACAATGTTTTATCTAATTCTTGTATTTACCTAAGTAGTTGGAATTTTTAGGAGGAACTACAGATACACTGAATCATGAATGATAAATAAGAATCACACGTGGAATTGAAATGAGAAAAAAATAAAACACATAAGCAAAAGTTTTTGAAAAAATAAATCTTTTATTAATTCTATAGTGTCTTAGATTTTAAGATGTTCCACTATTGTATGAACTATTTAGAAAGATTAAGCGAACTACAATTCATATGTCTTATGTCCTTGATTATAAAATATGCTGATTTAAGAACCTAAAAATGAAGCACCTCTTGCTCTTGATGTCATACGGCAATATAGCCCTTTTGGACAAGGACAATGTAGTTAGGTTCAGAGACTAAAAGGATCCCTGGTGTGAGCAAAGATAGGAAGAAGCTCAATCTATGCAGAACTTGGAAGAGTTTTGGATATTACTATCAAGAAAGTACTGAGAATATAAACAGGAATTGATTTTAGATAGAAATAATACACTGTATCTAACTTAACATGAAAGTCAGAAGAAAACATGAATTTCAACAGAGTTATGGTTTTTGGTGGTGAGGGTATGCGTAAGGAAATTCAGGTCTGATAGCTTCTGTTTTCTCAATGAGATCTGATATAATATTGAAAATGATTGAGGGAAATGGAAAAGATTTTAAAGTCCTTGAAGCAGTAACTGGATAAAACCAATTAAGACTGTTTGTTTTGGTACTTAGGTTAATTTGATCTCTTGGGAATTTGTTGCAGCATAGACCTGCATGTACAGTGGGTTCAAAATGCAATGTATCTTGACTGCAAGTGGCCCCAAGCTTTTTTATATCTAAGGATGTAAATATGATGCTATCCATTTTCTTAGGAGGAAGCAGTAAACTAAATTACCATGAAGGCCTTAGAAAGAGTGAAAACAAATTATACTGGTAGCAAAAGATCACCAATTGACACTGGAAATAAAGTGGATTTAAAAAATATAAAAGCAAGAAAGTGGGGAAGAAAGGAAGGAGGGAGGGAAAGAAGGAAGGAAGGAAGGGAGGGAGGGAAGGAGGGAGGAAAGAAGGGAGGGAAGGAGGGAGGAAGGAAAGAAAGGATCACTGTGAAATGAATAGAAGGGATTGGGCTACTCTAGGGAAAGTGGTCAGTGTACCTTCCATTCCTTAGGGAGAGGGTGTCTGTCTCCAGTCAAGCTATGTCAAATTGGACTTTGGAGAGTTGTACATGTAGTTATGTGTTTATGTAAACCAGTTTTTTAGAAAAACAAAATAAGCTATAATTTGTAGTTTTTAATAATATCAATGATACAAATACACTTAAACATGGACAATTTCAGGATACTGATAGTTAATCAACCAAATAAAGAAATTCCAAAAAATTTAAAGAACTTCTCTAGAGCCCAAAAGGACACTACTACACATGTTCACCATATTTTGAGAAAGGAAGAACTGCAGTGGGCAGTGGCTTGTTTAGCACCTGACCATGATCAGGAAACCCTGGAACTTGCTTGAGGTTATCTGGGGAGCCCTGAAGAACACAAAAAAATTGACAGCTTTTCAGGACTGGTGGTAAGAAAGAATAAAACTCTGCTTGCATTTGACTGAGTCCAGCTTATTTGCTAAAGCAGTTACATTCACTTCGTATAGTTAAGTCAAATCTCCTTCAGCAATCAAGTTGCTGGGAAATTTAATCCCTGTTGTCACCTTGTTTTTCCCTTTTTCACATCAGTTGCACCACATAAGAGAAGGTCTGATTTGGGTACTTCAAGATGTACTTGAACAAAAACCAGGAACTGAGTCCATCATGAAAATAATTTGAGTTCTATATTAGAAAAGATTATGTTTTAGAAAGTTGACATACATCTAGGGCAATTACATGAACTTGACATTTTTCCATTGCACCATTACAGCCTACTGACATCACTGAATAAAGTATACAGAAGAAGGTCTTTCTCCTGGCAGTTTGTATGAGTTAGTGTCATAACTTTGCAGTGAGCCCTGCTTAATCCATAGCTCTTTTTGTACATTTTTGCCCTTGGAGATGGCCAAAAGCAATTACAATGAATGAAGAGATTACTCTGGCCACGTTTAATCCTCACTATTTCTCTTGATTTGCCCCCTGTTAACAGAGTTGCCAACTAAGAATGCATTTTTCACTTTCAGAGAAAGAAGAAATTATAAAAGTCATGAAATTTATTTTAAGACAGTACTCTAGAGTTAATGCAAAGAAGATATTAACATCACTGTATCTTAGAAGTCAAATGTCAAGATCTGGGGGCAATTTGGGGTGCTGGGCTGGCTCAAATTAATGCTTATATTGATATAGCCTTATTTATTTAGTGGTTTTCTGCACTCTGTACCACATCTAATTAAACCCAAGTGAACTAGCAAAACTATTGATTAGTTACTCAATGTTGCTGTATCTATAATACATGAAATGAAAAGTGGTTGCTCAACTTCTGTGAATTCTTGCGGGGTGAGTAGCAAAGCAACTTAATCCAATAAGAAAAGAAACATGAAACTGAATAAGAGGACATTAGAGATGTAATTTGTAGAGATGATGTTACAGGTTGTCTCCCACCACACCAAAGTTGGCTTCTCATTCTGCTCTTAGTTTTCCTCAGGAATTCACTTGGCTAAAGTTACATGCTCATCAATTCTCAAGGGGAATCTTAACTGAGAAAAGTATAAAACTATATAGTGCAACAAAAAGCAAAAATGCAAGTAAGGAATCAAAGTACATGTAAGACAGATGATTATAGCTAAAAACAGTTTGGCCAAACCCTGTGATATCTCTGAAAAAAATATTTGTTTTGAGATAATTGATACATAACCCAAAATAAATATGGGTTGACTTGTCAGTTTCAACATGGTTTCACATTTAAAAGAAAATGTAGTGTAGTAACAGCATCTACTAAAACATTAATGCTCCAATTTATATAATTAGTAAAATTCTTAAAGTGTTAAACCTGGTAAAGTTTCTACTTACCCCAACCCCATCTATAACATGTAGTCGCTCCTCTCTAAAGGCACGCCTCTTCTTACAATCATCCCTAGCATGATACATTATTCTTTGGCTCCAAGCTTTCCTCATGATAACCTCATTGACTTCTTTTGGATCTCTTCTAGAATCTCACCATGTGAGAGGCATTTCCTAACACATGCAATTTTCTATTTATTTGTGGCATTTATCACTTCTAACATATTTTTTCATTAATCCTCCTAGAATATAAACTCCTGAAATGTTTGTTGAATGAAGACAGGTTGTCTGCTGCCTGAAATTCTTCATATATTTTTCCTGAAGAATTTCTTTTGTCTTTGTAGTATAAATTTAAACTGCAGAATACACTGTACTAAAAGTATGAAAGAATCTATCTCCCATGAAAAAATGTAATGGAAATTTGAAATTATTGGAGAATATAATATAATACATATTATATAAAAATTGATCTATCTATATATACATACACATACAGTCAGGATGCACATTCCCTCAAAACTCAAGCTCACAATAAAAGAAACAAATTATCAGATCACTAGTAAACTACTTTAAATTATTATGAATGTCATTTACTCATTTCTCCATCTTAATCACTAGAGGATTGTGGAAGACTTTTCCAAATGGTTTATTGAGTCCAAATAGGCTTTTGATGAGGAAAGCCTGGAGAAACTATTCATGTTAAATGTATGATGATTCCCACTCAGCAGTGATTTGTTTTGTTTTAAATGGTCTCAAAATAATGCATCTCCAAATAATCTCTAGCAAAAGGGTCAAGATAATTGTCTACATGTTAATAAATTGATAATATGTTATTTTTCCTCCTCTGAGTTATTTATCTTTCTCATTCCTCTAAGTCTTTGTAATGAGTTATTGGTTAGCCCTCTATGTAGAATCACATTACAAGAATTGTGCCAGGTCTGGTGGTGCACCCCTATAATCCCAGTGACACAGGAGATTGAAGCAGGAGGATTGCAAAAGTTAGCCTCAGCAACTTAGAGAAACTTTTCCAACTTAGAGAGACCCTGTCTTAAAGTAAACAAAAATAAAAAGAGCTGTGGATGTGCCTCAGTGGTTAAGTGCCCTTGGGTTTAATCTCTGGTACCAAGGGGAAAAAAAAAAAAAAAAAAAGCATGGGAGCTGGGTTTTGTGGCTCAGACTCATAATCCCATTGATTCTTGAGGTTGAGGTAGGAGGACCACAAGTTCCAGGCCAGCCTGGGCAATATAGCAAGACCCCATCTCAAAATAAATAGTGGAGATGTAGCTCAGAAGTAAAACACTCTTAGATTCAATTCACAGTAACAAAAACCATACAAAACTAAACAAAACAAAAAGAATGAGATTGAATTTGTCCAATTCATTTCATACAGATTAAAAATTAACTTAAAAATGTGCTTATTTATAAATTGTTTCCATGTTATCCTCACTGATCTTGCCTGTTTCTGTCTAAAATCCACTTGACAATATATAGAAGGGAATACTAAAGAGACATCACAAAATGTAAAAAGTTTAACATTAATTAACAAATATGTATAATATTTTAAAGTAGCAAAACCATAAACAATATAACAATTCATAATTGGCTTGAGAACATAAATAGAGGTCATACAGAACACAGAATTATTCTAAAAAGGATAGTTTAGACTGTCCTCTGTTATTCTGTACTGTATGCAGCAAGGTGAGAGTAATCTATCAAGCATGAATGATGGTGTTTCACTACCTGGATATGTACTTCTCAAAACATACGCTCAAAGAATTTCTCTGTCTTACTGGTAAAATAGGATTTATAAATAATATGCATGCATTGTATTCCATGAATGATGATTATTCAAAGAGGTGATCTATGTTATGTGCAGAAAACAACTTTGTAGTAAATATCTAAGTTATCTATGAACCACAGTTAATGCAGAACAGATCAAGTTCTGAATATTCTGGTAAATGCAATATTCATGAATTGATACACTTAAAATTTTGCTCTGAAAATATAAAGTTATATTTTGAATGTTCCTCAAATGAACACAAACATTTAACAATATCTATTTGTATGTACAAAAATCAGATGTATAGAAAACAAACATGTTTCTCTAAGAGTTGTCCTTGCCTTGGGCTTCTCATCATTGCTGAATTCTTTCCAGTCACACATCCCAGTACTTTGGTTGGACAGACAACACAGGTTGGTAGAAAAAGTGGAGTGGTCATGAAAACAAGGCACTACTGTAGTGCTACCGAAACTCAGGCAGCCATGTGAAGATCAAAGTTCCAGTCTGTTTTACTACATGTTTGATCTTTAAATAGACACATTTAGTTTGTCCTCTAGGGTCTGCAAGATTGAAACTTTTTGATTAAATTGGTGATATTTTGTGCCACTATTTTTTAAACTTAGTTGAGTCTTGGCTGGTTAGTTGCATCTCTGAAAAAGTTGACTCACAACACCAGTTGCTTGTTTTATTTAATGCCTTATGAATATTGAAAGAAAATATCAATCTGGTCTCATATTTCATAACTGGTTTCTTCTTTTGGTTTGCTGTTAAGGTAGATTTTATTTATAATTACTCTAAAGCTTTTATTCTAGTAAACCAAAAATAATTTAACTGATTTCCTTTTTCTTATTAAACATATAATTATATAATGCCTTTTGAAATTTTTATTTGGTGATAAATATATTGTACTGTACTATAGAAAGTACTAATAAATAACAGCACTATTTGCCAATTGTAGGTAGAGGACACTTTTCTTAGGCATTTGAAGATGTAAACACCAAGTTCTTAAATGATTAAGAAAATTTCCAATTAATAAAATACTTTCAGGTTCCAATTTTACAGATAAACAAAAAGGAAAATATTTGTCAGGGTAATTTTCAAAAAGTACTTGAAGGGAAACATTGTTAGCTTCCTTTTCATTGCATCATAAAAATTGTCACAGGATTTTAAGAGCTAAGAATAATTCAACCCATGTTTAAGAAATCTACTGGTCAGAGGTACCTTGAAATCCATCTCTAGCAATCTGTAAAATGTTCTATTGTGTATGTACTCAAGGAAAAGCATTTGCTTTCATCTTATTATCAGAAAATCACAGTGAAGAGATTAAAGTGTGACCATTAAAAAACTACTTCTGCTTTTAGCAGCATACATATAGTAATTCACAAATATACAAAATTTGAGTAAACTGGGAAATTAATCCTCAAAGGAGATAAACACAGAAACCTTTACAAAGTTCCTTGTATCCATCAATAACTTAGTATTCCTATCATGAAGGTAATTGAATCATTCATCTATCATTTAAAACTGAACATTTTGTCATAAAAATATTTACTGTGTATAAATCAGAAACTGATACAAAAAAGAAAGAAACATGTCCTTTAAATTGTATCACCATCCAGAGAGTTATTAATACAGTAGTGTATAGTTTTTTTATAGGTATTGAAATGAGAATAACTTTATTACTATTACAATCAGATAAAAACAACAAATTCAGTTTGTCTTACATACACATATTATATAAAACACATGCAAAGATTATAGGAGGAATATATTTAGAGATGACTAAAAAGACTTATACAAAGGATTTTACAGAGGGACTTAAAAGTAATACCAAGAAAATGTATAGTTTCTTGACCTTCTCTCTCGTTATTTATACATATAATGTTTTCTTTTTTAATGATTATATGTGTTTAACTTGTAATTTTTACATAAAATATGAACATGACTTCATGTTATCAAATATTATTTTACAACATGAATTCATTACATGATTATGTTTACTTTATAAAGCAACATTAATTATTTAAATTTATTTCAATTTTGGAATACAACTTATTGTCTGAAATAAATCCACAGAATATTTTGCAGAAATGATAAAAAGTGAAGCAGTTGCATTTTTATACATACTGTTGTTTTCCAACTTCTTCCTAAACTTATTATTGTTTTTGTTTTAATAAATATTAAGTACACACAATCTTACAAGAACTTGCATTTTAAGTATTTAATCCTCTTTTGAAACTATGGGGTAAAGAGTTTAGAGTAAAAATGTGTAAGTCCTATTAATGGAAAAAATATCATGGTTACTTCAAAATGCAGAGAAAGAAAGGGGAATAAATTCAGACTGTTTTTATTTACTGCATCCATAGGAACTGGATTTGATATCCTCCCTAAAGCATATACAGTTGCTTTGAATACTTTCCCTTGATTATGACCCCATCTGATATCCTGAGAAAGTCAAACCCTTCAATTTAAAGTTATTATGTCTTTCATCCACGAATCTCTAAGTTCAGTGAAAGCACTCCTTTGCCTTTTCCTCATGGGTTCTCTTAATCCTTCTGTGTAAGTTAGGATAAATTTCCACAATTATGACATCATTGATGCCTTCTCCAGTCTTAGATGTCACAGGCTCACGTGGTTGAATTCTTCTAGTTATTCCTACATCATCTAGTTTGGAAGTCCTTTTGGAATTCAGCCACATGAGCAGAATCTGGTTTCCCTTCTCTTTGTCTCTTTCATTCTGCCTACCAGTCTTTTCTGTTTTTCCATCACATTCCTCTCTTGTCTCTATTCTCTGTCATATTTGAGCCACATGAAAATATCTTCTTTACTGTTTATTAAGTTCAAATTTTGTCACACCCACACAACAAAACAGATGTCCACTTATCTTTACTCTTAATTTTCTTCCATTTCCTTTTACTGTAATTTATTTTTTTAAGTTCACACTTCTTTTATGTCTTTTTTATTTCTAATTTTTATTCACAAATTATAGGAGAACTATAGTTTCCTTTTCCTGTGACAATTTATTAACATTATAACCTGTATTGTATTAATATTAAAACATTATAACCTGTTTATAACTATGTCATGTGATATAATGAATGTTTTTACATATCTCATATTTTATTCATGATCTACATTTAGGTAAATTTTATCTTTGTTCTTAATTTTAAACTGCTAGAATTCAGAGACTAAAACTCTCTTACATATCTTATTTAGAAACTTGAGTACAGATAAAAATGTCTAAAAATACACTACAATTTTCATTTTCTAGCAGAACTACTTTATTTTTATATCTATACTGATATAAAAGAACTAATTTCACCATGGTTCTGAATTCTTTAATATAAAGAATTTTCATAGAAAATATTATCTCCTAGGTATGTCAATATCAAAGTGTATTTTATGGTTTTCACAAGGTAGCAATAGAAGGCTTTGAGTTTTTAAAAGCTATCTTTTGAGCACACCTCTTCATTTCTTCCAGGGATCCTGTTTGGCTACTGCTGGGCTGGGATTTGTGTAGGTTAGGTAGCAAGGGAGAGAGACTTCACTGGTTATGTGTAAAGCAAGATTATTACATGTGATCACATGGAAGAAAAGGTCAATTTTCAAGGTTGGGAGGGGAGTCAGTTCCTTCTCCTTCATGCTGCCCCTTGACCTGGGTTATTGGCAATACATCTCACCTAGGTCACTAATTCTGTATTACAGAGATTGTTGTAGGATCAGGAGTGTGAGCTTTAGTGCCAACTGGCCAAACAGATTTACCATCACTTAGTAACTGTGTGGACTTGGCCACATCCCTGAACTTCTCTGTACTTTATTTTCCACTCAGTAGAATTATAATAATAGTACCCTTCTTAACCTTGCTCTGACTTGTATATTATACTCTATTATAGAAAGTACTAATAAATAACAGCACTATTTGCCAATTGTAGGTAGAGGACATTTTTCTTAGGCATTTGAAGATGTAAACACCAAGTTCTTGAATGGAAGTTATTTCTATTCACTTCCTTCCCTTAATTGACTCTTCAGTGATCCTAATGTCCTAATTTTATTTTTCAAGTGCAAAATTGAAACTTTGTCAAAACATTAATATTTATGACAGCTTAATAACCATATTTAACAATATTTTACTAACTGCTCTTCTTGTTCAATTTGGATATGTATGTGCTTCCAAATGTCAGTAGGTGCTATATTGGTTTTCCCCATCTGTCAAATTCTAATTTTACAGTTAATATGGCTGTAAAAGTCAATGTAAATTAAATATTTACCTTTTTTTTCTGTTGTAATAGTACCCAAATATCTATTTGTGATTACCGTCTCTTGATGTGTATCAGAATCAGTTGGGAAGATTGTAAAAATAATTCCCTCCTGGCCAACACCCCAACCAATTAAATTGAATCCTTTAGGAGTAGGGCCTGGAAATTGTGACTTGTTTTTGTCTCCACAGGTAATCTAAATGTGCTGCCAGAGTTGAGAACCACTGATGAAGGGACAGTTGAAAAGACTGCCTCTCCTTCTAAAAAAGAGTCAAAAACTTTCAGCAATTCTTACTTATACAAAAGCTTTGAGTTTATCAAGACAGAGTTTGAGATGCTGAAGACTCATAACAATAGTCTGGGTCATTTGAAAACAAAACAATTCAAAATAAAAAATGGTCGTTTTCCAATAATAAGAATTTTTTAAAAATTTAAAGAATATGGACAATGTTATGTATTTATCATACCCATATTGCAATCAAAGAAGTAACAGTAAAAGAACCTGTCAGTGTAATCCACACACACACACTTTAGAGGAACTCCCAGTTCATTCCTCCTTAGTGTCTTGGACGGCATTTAGAGCAGGATGCAATCAGGTATGTTGCAATTGCATTGTGATTGGTGTATGCCTGGTGTTCTACTGCACGTCATAAATAATGAAAAAAGGACAAACTGACTTTAGAGATAACATAATTACCTACTTTAGGATCAATTACAACAGTAAAGATGTTAAATTTACCTGATGTTTCCATTAATTTGGTACATGGTCCTGAACAACTAAATGCCACTGTACAGAAAGATTCAATTTACCATATGTTGCAATTCTAATGTAATTGCCATTGATCACTAAGTCACATTCTCTTTGTCGGATGATTAACAAGTGAAGTAACACTCTGTTATTATCCAGTCACCACCAGTCATATACAATGCAATGTGAGAGGCAATACTTACATGTTGTTGGATAAAAATATATAAAAAACTATTTGTCAATAGTGACTGAAAAGCACATTTTAAAATTGATTCACTTATCTATTGCTTTTTCTCTTTTTCATCTTTTTCATATTTTTCCTACTTCTATTATCTTGGGGAAAAATAGGATAATATTTCTTTGAATTTTAATAGTACAGTTTAGTACACATTTCAAAGGTAGCAGGCATCTTAGGAAAATAGTTCATGTCACATCAATAACAGAAAAAAACAATTCCAGCTAAAGAATACTTCAGTGCATCAAATGTACACTGATAATATGCAGTTTAGTCAATTTAATGGACTTGAAATATTTGAAATGTACAATTACCTGAAATGTACCATATATTTCTATAAAGTTTTTAGTCTAAGGTCTGTTAGTACATATTACAAAGTTCTAAACTGAAATTCAGAAAGTACTCAGACTATATTTGCCCTTCCACCGAAGACTTTTGCCCAAGTTGCTGTCATCACTATATAGTTAGTTGAGGAAGGCCATCCACCAGCTCTACAGAAGAAGGGGTCATTGGCAGTGGCATATGTAAATGATCAGTCACACTTTTTAAGCAAATTTTCTCTTCAGTTGGGAATTCTGCAGCTCTCTGTTATTATCAGGTGAAGGAGTCCAAAGAGGCCTGAGTAAGGCCAGCTGACTTCATTGAATCACTCTGTGAAGGTAACACCAGCTAGAAAAAAATCCCTGACTTTACCTTTGTTCTGTAGCACTAAAAAAAAAAAAAAAAAAAAAAAGTCAGTTTGGATTTTAAAAAGAAAAGAAGAAATTAGCAGACTTTTTAGGTGGAATTGATCAGGGTGGGAGGACCTTTGCGGGTCACCAAACCCCAAAACCATTCCTGGCTTTAAGATAATAAAACTCGTTAAAGTCAGTTCACCCAAGGATGATTCAATGTCTCCCTTCCTTGGTTAAGTGTGTGTTCTCAGTTTTAATTATAACTTTGTTATTTTCCTTGTCCACACTCCCATAATATTTATTCTGAATTGCTGCACATGTTTATCATTGCCATGAGTCTCCTTAACTCATTCATCTCTCCCTTCATCACTTTTATAACCTATAACTGGACCAACCCAAATTTTAAGTCTATTCCTGCCATTTGGTAAATATGGATATCTCCCAAAATGCCTTTGAATACATTCCAAGAGTGTTAATAAGTTTTATAGGAGCCTGTATCTATATAATTTCCTTATCACCCAGAACAGAAAATTTATTAAATAGAAATTTATTTAAAGCATAAAGAAAGAAGTAGAATCATATGGATTATTAAATATATAAAATATTTTATCAAAGGAAGTATCATATGTTATTATTTTTCTACTCCAGTTTTTACTTACAGTTGTAATTTTTTAATTTAACCATTTATTGCAAAATAACTGAGTAAATATTATACTAACATATGGAAATAACAAATGTTATTTACTTTTCATGAGTTATAAATTTAGGTTATTTATAATTTAGATGTTATAAGTCAAATCTGGATATTTATTAGTTTATTAAACATTATTTGAGACCAATTTAAGATTTTATGTAAGACCACATAATGGTATTTAACTTTAATTTCTAAATAATGTTGAAATACAAATTGTGTTTTTAGCTAAGAGTTATTTAGCTTTCTAAGAATATTCTTTCACTATATATTCCAGAATTTGTTTGATTCTATTTCTTAATTATTTTTTTTATAGACTGCATTTTGATTCATTGTACACAAATGGGATACAATGTTTTCTATGGTTGTGCATGATGTAAGTTCATACCATTCATGTAATCATACATGTACATAGGGTAATGATGCCTGCCTCATTCCACCATATTTAATACTTGTTCAATTCTTTATGTGTGATTTTTTAATAGTTTCTTTGGTTTCACATATAGTGTGTATTATCTCATTTCACAATTCTCTGTGTTCCTATGTACAATTTTTAATCTGTTGCTTCTAATTGCTGAGATTTAGTACACAGATCATGAAGCTGGACACAACTTCATGTAAACATTAATGCATGATCTCATTGAGGTACTTGTAAAGGCTTAAGCTATTATTCATCCTTTCAACTACATATGCAAATATATACATACAAATATAATACAAATATGTTTACAATCTCACAGGAATTTGCATAAATATTATGTACTTTATACATTTCAAAACTTTGAAATTATTGGAAGGATTTGTACCAATAATTTAAATTCACATTCATTACAATGCATTTCTCAGGAATATAAGCAAGTACAAAGAGCTGCCCAGTGATTTCAAGAGAATTTGGTAATGTTTCAATGTTTTGAGTGTATTCTACTTAACAGCTTCTGTTGACTAATCATGGAAATATATGCTTTATGTTACTTTTGAGCAGAAATCCAATTGTATTAGGTCAGCCTAGTTTATGTAAGTATAGAATCTTTGCCTCTTAAGAAATCACATATGAAATTGCATCTTGTTTTAATAAATGACATAAATAAATAAAGCAATTACAGATTAGCTATGCTTTGGAAAATATTCACTTGCAGCCTCAGTTTACAGTAGCAACAACCATCTTCAACCTGTCCAATTAAACTGCTGTGACACACAGTAAGGATTTCAATGAAAGGATAAATTGTATGTCTTAAATAAATGCCAAAAAATGCATCATTCTGTTAAAACACTGGACTTGTTTTCATCAAGACAGAAATGAGAAACATCACCACATTGTCCTTAATTTCTCTGATCACCTAAATGCTTGCATTTAATTTTAACTTTGGACACATCAGATTAATCTAATGCTATCAAATGCTTTGTGTGCCTTTGCTGCCCCCTTAAGACAAGTAAACATAAATAAAAAACTAGTCAGAACCTACAGTTTTCTGAATCAACTTTATGAAAAATGTTTCAGGACTAGGGTTGTGGCTCAGTGGTAGAGCGCTTGCCTAGAAAGTGGTGCACTGAGTTTGATCCTCAGCATCACATAAAAATAATATAAAGGTATTGAGTCCACCTACAACTAAAAAGTATATGCTAAAAAAATTTTTTTTAACTGTTCCTGTATCTCTTACAAATGTGTTCAGACTCAGATACACACATACAGTTCCCCAAATGAGAAATTAATTGATAAAAGATTATTGGACAATTAAATATCAGTGTTTTGCTTGATTCTGCTCCATAGTCAATGAAGATATTAGCTTTCTTTAATTATCTGAGAAAACCATCTTCGTTTTTTTTTTGGTCGTGCTGGGAATTGAACCCAGGGCCTTTTCATGCTAGGTAAGCACTCTACCAACTGAGCTATGTCCCCAGCCCCCATGTTCTTTTTTGAAGGCAACTTGTATACACATATATTTCTACTTTATTATGACAATTTTTCTCTTGTATATTTTTAGAATTTTTCTTGAGACAGATTGCTGACAATGATGGTATTTTTCATTTTTATGTCTTAATTATGAAAATTGAAATAAAATCTTTAGTATAATTTATAAAACTTTACCCAGTTGGGTAAAAATATATGGTTCATAAATGTTTTCACAAGTGTTATTTGAAGAGTGGAAGCATTGTATTTAAGATGATGGTTGAAATAATGCATTGTAAATTGAAAAACAAACCGTTAACTTTATAATTTTTGAAAGGGAACAAGGTATAATATAATACTCCTATTAGGTTGATTCCTAATGCAACAAATGTTAGAAAAAGTCTAAGCACTATCTTTTAAATTAGGTTTTCTCTGTAGAGTGTTTTAAATTTCAGTGAGGACAATATTTTGGTTTTATCTTGAGAAAATCAACATATTTTAATCAATAAACATTGAGCAACACATTGTAGCTGAGATTGAGTTTCTGTAAGGAATCCTTGCATTTATTAGGAAAGTGATCCAATTTTGAAAGAGATCTGTAATTACTAATAAGACATTGAAAATTTCCAAACTCTACAATATAGTATTGTCATTCTAATAAAATCAGAAACCACGTTTGTGTCATTTTCCTTCAGCTTAAAGAATTTAGCCTATTAGTGTTCAAACTGGTAACAGTCATTTATAGTTTGGTTGATGTATACATAGAATAAATATTAATAAATTTGAGAAATATTTATTGGAAATATGTAATACATTATGTTGATGTCTAAATGCAATGTATCATGAACGTATGATTTATTTTTAATATGCATTATTTTTAAAGATCTCAGCCTAAAGGTAATTATAACTACATCTGCTGAAATCCCTTTGTTATTTGCATTGTATTATCTAAATAATTCTCTTATAAGTAAGAAAAAATAAATGGTTCATAACTGTTGCTCAAGTAAAATTGTCTTTAAAATAATTTACTTTACAATTCCAGACTAAAAGTTAGTAAACTGACATAAGAGAGAAAGAGACAGAGTGTGAGAGAAAGACCTGAGGGTGTACACTGAGCAAGGCTAGAGAGAAGTGTGGAGTCCTCACAGTGATGCACATTGACCTGAAAGAAGGTCCTTTCATTATCCGTGGACTTGGCCCTGCAAGGTGCTAGAAGTCTAGGACAAGCCTGAATCATACTGGTGATAGAAGTTGATGGTGGAAATAAAACCTACTTGAATTCTATTTGTCCTTGGTTTTCTGACTTCTAGGTTCAATCCCTGTGGTGAAACCACTATCTCCTTATGCTGTCTTTGCCTCTCTCTTATCACCTGCAGAAGATAAAAACAGCTGTCAGAGTTGGGCATGCCCAATAACCACAGGCAGGCTTTGACTGCAAGCAAAAAGCTGTATCATTTCCCTTTACATCTGCATCAACTACCAGAGCACAATCAGATACATCGGTGAGAAGCCTCAACTCACTATGAATGGATTGACCAGTTCAAGCAGGATGATTCCTGCAGTGCCATGCCAAGATATTCAGGGCTGCCAGTGGGCTTTCCAGTTCATCAGCTAAGCTGACATTCCTCAAAATGATCGGTTAGTTTCTCAATGAATGATTTGCCTTCTGCACACAAAACCTTAATGATTCAACTGTCAAAGCAATGTTTTTCTTGTGAAAAAACATCATATTTTTGAGTCACAATCATTCACGTGGCCATTGTAATATACATGCAAGATTTTTTAAATCTGAGGAACATTTTAATTTTTGTCATTTCCCATTTGAATAATCCTACATGGAAAAAATATACTTTTTTTACTATTATGAAGAAGAAACAAGTCTGAGTGGAATCTGTGTCCGTGCTGATCACTGTATTGATCAAATAAAAAATGTGATGGTGACAAATGGCCCCAAACATTTTAATGGAAGTCAGTAATATATGATTTTTTTTTTTTTTTTTTGTCTTTCATATTATGTAGCCATCATGGGTCAGCTGCCACCATTTTCATTCTGGTACTGTTGTAGATAGGCTCAAATCAATTACAGGGATCTGCCACAGTAGGTCCTTGTGTACCTGCAGGAAAGATTTCAAGCAAATCACACAGAGTAACTGGCGGGAATTTATTAGAGAAAGTAAAAGTAATATAGGTGCACAACAGAGGCACTGAGCCAGCTGTCTCTGGAGAGAAGGGTGTAGCTCTTGCAGAGTCTGGGTTTCTAAGGGATTTGGATTTTCTCTTCTTATTTTCCTATACTCCATTTTGATTTATAAATCGTTTATTAACATTTGTTTGTTATTTTGTACAGCCCTCAGCAATTTTTTTTTTATTGTGTGTGTGTGTGTGTGTGTGTGTGTGTGTGTTTGTATGTGAGGTCATGATGACCTGGTCACAAGAGGTAGCTGTGACATGATTTTGAAACAATAACTAACAATGGGAGAGGCTTGATATACCAGCTCCCATTTTCCTGATGTTTGTCTGCTTTTATAGTTTCCTGTGATTTCCAGTCCTATGTCTTATGGGATCACTTTGATGTATATGTTTGATGATTTCCCTGTAGGTCATCTCCCTTTAATGTCTTTCCCCTACCTACCAGCTGAAGGCTACCTATCTATCTAAGAATACCAAGACCCAAGGAACAATTTTATTCACCTTGTTGTTGAAAAAAATTCTATAGAAGAATCAATGACTGTTAAAGTTCCTGTTCAGAACTGGTAAATACAGTCTTTGTTCAGAGCAAGTCACCTAGACAAAACTGATACCATTAGAGGGTACTAAATATTATATCCACAGGGAGGGGCATCATGATTTCTATGGCTAGGCTTGACATCAAAAAGGGAAAGGAATTTAATGTTTTAACCAATAGAGAAGAAACACTGGACAGGAATAATACAATGTTCCATAATCATGAATGTATGCAGATAATTTAGAAGTAATTTCTAGTTATTTCATGTTGGCTAATTTTCCACATGTGTGGTAGGCTTGGATTTGAAACAAAAGCACCTGGACAATTTTTATCACAATTTTAAGTTTAATCCAGAAATATTTAAAGAGAATAAGCTGAATCTGGATGGTATTTATGTGTCTTGGTGAAAGGAGGTAGAAATTTTCAAAACTCTATTTTGGAAGCCCCACTACTTTAGATATTTGATTTATGCTTAAAACCACTTTATTTATTTATTTTTTTTTTAGTAAAGTCCTTTGGGACTTTCGGACATTTCCTATTAACAAAACAGCTTTCATGTGCTACTATGCTGCTAAAGGGTGAGTTGTACGTCCTATGTTGTCCGCTTGTTAATGGCAGAGACAATGAATGGAAGACTTCAAGGGAAGATATTTCAGAGTTACAGAGATAGCACCACTTCTTCCTAATGCTTTATTTGTGGGAATCATCCTTCCCCTATTAAGGATCAGAACATGTAGGTTTTATTTTATTAATAAAAGTAGCATGTTCTTGCCCAACCTCAGGGGTATAAATTAGCCTCATAAGCACAGGGAGATATACAATTTTAGGCACAGCATTTTGTGAACTAACTGCATTTTTGAAAATATATTTATAGAAGGTAAATGCACCTATATTTTAGCTTTGCAATAAGTATTAGAAAATATGAGATTCTCATAGCATCTTTAATATGTTCTTTCTGTGTATATAAAATAAGGATCGAAAAGGCACAGAATAGTATAATGTAATTGGCCAAAGTCGAAGCAAATTTACATAGAAAAGCCTATATATTTTTTTTTACCATGCATTTTTTCTCCACAAGTACAGGTGAACTCAGATTTTCATCACTTTCAAGCTCAATGTTCCTAGAAAACTGACAATCATTTTTATCAGGGCCAAATATTCTCAAGTGTTACTGCTCAGAGCTCCCCCAGCAAAGGTCTGTTCTACTCTTGATATCTTTCAGGTTTTAATCCTCTTTTGATACAGTAGCTGAACAGAATGGAGCTCATAAAAATGAAGCCCAGGAAGGTCTGTGTATAACTCACACTGAGGAGTATAATTGAGCTTAGCTTTTCACACTGTTCTAATTATATGTATTCAGTGTTCTTGCTGCTTGGAAAACTTGGAACTGTGAATCAAGGCTATTTTGCAGGAAAGATGGATAATTCTCAGATATTCATTCATGGTAAACAATTGTGTATGACTTTGTATTAGGCATTTGGAAGGACAACTATATAATCCTTAAGACGTTTATTTTATATAGATACTTGATACAGATGTACATGGATCAAAATAGGGTTTTAATGACAGAATATGCAAGTTTTATCAAATGCAATTAAAGGCACCAACAATATAATTTTTATCACAACAACCCTCTAAAAAGTTTATCATTTCATATTTATGCTTCTGTTCTTTTGCTCATGTGTGAGCTTATGATCTTATTAAGTATTAACTATTTTACTAAGTATTAAGTATTTAATTGAAAAAGTGTTATAACATGATTAAGTTTCTTACTGAGGACAATATGTTTGCATCATTATTTCTTAACATAAAATTCTAATCATTACTGTCAAGGAAAACAGTATTAAAAAGTTAATTTGGGGGGGAAAACCCATGCCAAACAAATATTGATGAAGTTCTACCCAGAGCTTTTATTTCAATAGTGCAGATCATATTATTCAAAAAAGAAGGTATTTTATGATACCTTTTATGAAAAAGGTATCATACTTTTATGAAAAAAGGTATTTATACTTTTATGAAAAGTCCCAAATTCCTGGGACTTTTTTTTCCACAATTTTTTTTCTATGATACAATTTTCTCTGGAAGAATATCACGTTATCCTATATTTGGCATCCACACAGAGATTGAAGTCTGTGATAACTCCTTTGGCACAAAGGAGTTTGGGGTTCCAATGTTGGGGTTGTTCCAGGAATACTGGGAAGGTCCTTGCTTCAGCCAGGAAAGACTGAATTGGAGATGACATTCTTTTCTATGATAGACAGAATCTATTTCCAACTTTGTCTTCCTAGTCAGCATGCATATTTCTCTAAAAGCAGACTTGGACCTTCAGAAATAGTCTAAAACTGTCTTCATTCTTCAGTGGTTCCAGTATAAACATGATTTGGCAATAATTTCAATGCATAGTAATTTCTACCTTTCTTATACTTCTGCTACATCTACCTTTGGTTTACTCTACTTACCTATTAGGACTTCTAAGTAAACTTGTATTGAAAGTACTTCATCACAATAAAAAAAATCTTAATTCTCTCTGGATTCACAGTCTAATTTGGAATACTAGTTCCATTGCTTATCAACTACATGGTAACAGATAAATGATTGAACTTCTCTAAACCTTAGTTTTCTTGCCTGCATATGTGTATAATGATTCTCAATAAGAAAGAAAAAATAGGCAAACAAAACAGTTCCTTTATAAATCCTGAGTAAAAGAACCCCTTTAAATATAAAGATAAACATTTAACACTTCTTTAGACTAGGATAAAATTAAGATCCATACATAAATTTTACCAAAATCAATGTAATAAAAGATGGTTTCAGTTGCAAATGAAATAAAATTCACACTGAACTGTCTTAAGTCAGAAAAAAAGTAACATTATTTTCCTCACAAAGTACAACTCATGGATAATTCTGCTTTCAGATATGACTTGATTCATCCTGGCGAATGGCACCAATGGTAGAGAAAAGCTATAAAAGAGTCAAGAGGCCTTGTATATGTCCCCAAGAGTGTTTTCTGAGGAATGTCAACTGACTCTTAAGACTAGATAGGAACTAGGGCAGTTTTGACTGTCTACGTCTTAAACACCTGGCAAGGAGAATATAGATTAAGCACCGTCCTACATGGATATTTAACAGGAAAAACAATGTCTTTATTTTTTTAATGTAATTTAAGATGTATATTTGAGTCAGTTCTACCAAAAGTAAGTAAAGCTAGAGGCTATAAAGGAAGGATTCTTGAGTGGGAATGCCTAATAATAATGATCACGAAGAACTCTAAAGTCACAAGTTGGAGCTGAGTTAATTTGAACCTGATCTCATAGACCTACAAATCTTCCTAACCTCCTACATTGATAAACTCAGTCTGTTTTGCACTGATATGATTATGAATTACTGTACTCATGGTTTTCAGAGACTGGCTAAAATACTAAATTGCTTTTGTGCTAATTGTTTACAAAAAAGTAGTGCTTTGTTGTCTTGTGCATTGTTGCCTTCGTGTGATCCCTGCTCTACAAAAGCCTTGTCCAGTCACCTGCCATCTGCCACTGTGGACCTCTGGACTGCACTGATGCTAAATGTCCTTAACTGTCCAGACCTCACCTGATAGAGAATAAGGACTTTGGGTTACTTCCTCCAACTTCACCCTCTTTCAGCAGTAAGCAGCTTGGAGATGTCCTTGCCCATTTTTCCATAGAAATAAAATGTAGAAATTGACAGTTGGGAAATGTAACAGTGGTCTCTTTATACTTAGAATATAGCCCTTGCTGCTCTGCCTCTGCAATTTACTTTTAGAATGAACATGTTTCTTTCTCTTCTTCTCTCTTTGCTCCTCCCTAATCTCTCCCCCTCCTTAATCTCAGGGGAAATAGGATTACCTTTCTTCCCATTTTAGGCAGATTTATTTGTCATTGAGTACATACCCACTGTATAAATGAAGAAATCCAGACTTTGGAGATGGTACCAAATGATCTCAGAAATGACTATCTCCCAAATTAAGAAGTAAATTACAACTCCAACAGAGAACACTTGGAATGTAGCCTTTGAACCACCTCTTGTAAAAGCCACCTGGTCCTGCTGATGGGCAGAATCACAACTTCTAGCACAGAAGTCCCCTGTGTACCTCCTGTACTAGCAAAGTCATAAAATTTCTTTCTCCTTTTTCTCAAAAAAAAAAAAAAGTTTAGCTTGATTCAACTAATTTGGAGGTGTCTTTCAACTCTAGATTATATAATCAGCATTCTGTATTGTGTGGTCTACCAAATCTTATCTCACTTAACCTATCCCTAGTTTCAAGATCTTATGCTTACAACATTAATATAGTAGGAAACTACAATATCTTCTAGAACATAAACCACTCACATCCTAAGAGTCACTTTCTTTATGAACTGAATAAGTTCACATGATGATCAATAAAGGATTATTGATTGCTTTAAGCATAGATCTCAAGGTCATCTCTGGGTTGAGAACTGTACTCAAATGCATAAAGAGAGTGGTTGATAATTTATATCATCTAAAGAGAAGTACACATTCATAAGAAAGGAAAAACAACAGTCCAGTTCAGATCTGCCTCATGTTATATTTGCTTTAAACAATCATTAGTAGTTTAATGGACAGAGCTGGCCAGTATCCTATGGATACTATAGAATCTCTCAACTACTCAATTTCTTTTTTAAAGATATGGTTGATTCAAATATTTCAGTTTGTTTTCAGAATATTTGGTTATTTTTGGCATGATTAGATAATTTTGTAAAACTTTTGCTGTATTCAATATTTTAATTACCTAAAATTTCTAAATTAAATAATAATACAGAATGGTATCTGAAAAAAGAAGCATAGAAGTATGTGATATAAAAGAAATTCTATTTTAGTTTTAAATTTCTATATCAATAAACCTCAAATTAATAATTAACATTAAATTTCTCTCTCAGAGGTATATGTATAATACATTGCTAGAGAGTGACTTTTATATCATGGTATGTAGTGATGTTATG
Organism: Sciurus carolinensis; assembly: GCF_902686445.1. NCBI lineage: Eukaryota > Metazoa > Chordata > Mammalia > Rodentia > Sciuridae > Sciurus > Sciurus carolinensis. The sequence continues at coordinate 88,088,540 of NC_062218.1, read as the reverse complement.
TTTTATTATTTTTAAGTATATATGAAAAAGCAAAATAGAAAAAAAAGTAATTCAGTGCATACTGCATGTATACAATATAAAGTTGGCATAGTGTGTATTAGACTGATGAATACAAGTCATGTAAAAGTTATTAATGTTAACAATTTTGGATAAAAATTTCTAATTTAATTTTTACAAATTATTATTTTTGTAATATATGAATTTTTATAGATATATAGATCTGATTTATATTTAGCATGAATACACTATTTAGTATTCAGGGGATTTTATTTGAATATCCTGTGATGGTGTATAGTAAAATTTTAAACAACTAAAAAATGTGTTTGGTCAGAGATATCCCTACAATAGGGATATAGGAAAATTTAAAACAAATGGCAGAAATAAAGTTCATTCATGACTTCATATAGTCACTCGATAAAGATATATGAGAATTCCTTTAAGACAGACATTGAACATATACAAGTAATTTACTAAGAAAAAATCATGCTTGGAATTGATCTTGAAGGTTATTTTTTACTGCATTGTTAACATCTGCTGAATGTCTGTTATATGCTAAGCCTGATGATAAATTCTGAGACATGGTGGGTAGGGTGGGGTTGTATTGGTATCCCTCTATAATATTTCCAGGAATTGCTTACAAGAAAATATAACATGAGGTAGATCCAAACTGAACAGTGGTTTTGCCTATCTGTTGAATGTGTGCCTTCTCTTTAGAGGGCATCAGTAATTGATCTCTGTCCTTTATGCATTCGAGTATAATTATCATCCCAGAAATGGTTATGAGATGTAGGCTCGAGGAAATAGGTAATCCCTTATTGATAATAATATAAACTCATTTGGTCCATAAGAAAGTGAATCCTAGGACATGAGTGGGTTATATCCTGGAAGATACTGTATTTTTCTACTATATTAATGTTTCCTGACATACATGAGTTATAAAGAATGAATGAGAATTCTCTAGGGTGAGACAAAGAATAAAATGTTCTCAGTACTGGGGACCACATAAAGGGAAAGAGCAAAATGTTAATTCACATATTTAGGCAAATTTCAAATGTTTAACGTAACTGGGTCATGAAGTGGAAGGGAAGTTTTCAGAAGATGGATAAACGAATCTCACATGCACAGACATACAAATCTTCCTGGAAACTAAGAGTTTTGTTCTGAAACCATAGTAAACTGCTGAGATTTTAAAGCTGCATAACATTTGTATATGTAAAACATCATGCCGGCAGCATTCTAGTGGCTGACTTGAAAGTAATTGAGAGGAAGTGGAAGTATGGTTATTCAAAGGAAAGTTATATCAGATATTCAAGTAATGAACAATTAGGATGGGAGTTAAATCAGTAAACGAGGGATGAAAATAAGTTTAAAAAAAAGAAATATTTGTGAGGGAGAGTTGAATTCAAATAGTCAGAAAATAGGAAGAAATTAATGGCTGTTTCTAGTTTTTCAATATGATAGAGATAATCTCTTTCCTTTGTGTGGCAATTAAATAGTAACCAAGGGTCCTACACCTAGACACAAGGTTGGAACTGCATTATTTATAAGACAGAAGAAGGTTTACTAGTGACCAATTAGACTTGAAAGTTTTTTTTGTCTTCTGATGTTAATAGTATTTCATTAAAAGTATTCATGGTATTTATATATATATATATATATTTACTTTTTATGTATAATGATCAAAAGAAAGACTTTAATAAATTAAATTTAACAAATAGTATTAAACAATTTTATGTATTTAATCAAATCTAAGTGACCTTGTTCAAGGTATCTTCCTGTTCATTGATCTATTTAATCTTCAGTGCTTGGCCTTGAAGTTATATTTCAGACGTACTCACTGATACTTTTCTTTTCCTCTGCGGCAATGACAACATTAGAACATGAAAGAAGACATTAGTCAAGAAAGAAGACAGGTAATACTTTAAAGCCAATTTTATTTTCAAGTCTCCATTTGGTAGTCATTCTCCCTGACTGATCCTGAATCACAAGAAAATACCCAGATATGAGAGAGAGCACCTGTGAAAAATCAAACGAGTGTGCAGTTTCTGGTCTGCATCTACACCCAAATAAAGAGACAGGCCTTTGAAAATCTTAGCTAAAGCTAGTCAGAAGTAAGCAGATGGACTTTTTCCAGTACTTCAATATTTTGAGTAGTTTTAGGATCCTAGCAAAATTGAGAGAAAGATACAGAGATTCCCCATATTCCTCCTGTCCCCACACATGCACAGCACTCTTTGTCATCAACATCTCTCACCAGAGTGGTACAATTGACATAGTTGATGAATGTACATTGACAAGTCATAATCACCCAAAGTCCACAGTTTATATTCGACTTCCCTCTTGGTGTTGTATATTTTATGTGTTTGGATAAATGTAAAAGGACATGTAGTTTCACTGCCCTAAAAATCCTCTGCACTCTGCCTATTCACCCCTCCATCCTCTCAACCTCTGGCAACCACAGATTTTTTTTTTTTTTAATTTCTCCATAGTTTTTCCTTTTCCATGATGCAATTTGGTTGGAATCATACAGTATGTAGATTTTTCAGAGTGACTTTTTTTAGCAAGTAATATGGACTTAAGGTTCTTCCATGGCTTTTCATGGCTTGGAAGCCGATTTCCTTTTAGCCCTAAATAATATCCTGTTGTCTGGATGTACCACAGTTTACTTATCCACTCAGTAGTTGAAGGACATCTTAGCTGCTTCCAAGTTCTGACAGTTTTGCCATTTGATTTTATTTGCTGGGAAATAATTGAAATTTTAAGTTGTTTGAAGATACAGGTTCCCTTGAATGATAGTTGGAAAAGAATGTCAATTAAGTAATGTGCAAGAAGACTATCTGGCAAGAAAGCATGAAGTACAAAGTTACCTATTCTTATTATTGCTGCATACTGCATTCTTATGATTAAGCATTATACAGAAATTTATTATTTACTATGTTTATGATTGCTGAATGATGCTTTCTATGAATTGACTGTTGTATGGGTTTCTTATTTCCAAAACAAATACTTGAACTTAAGACCAAGGTGTATTTGCTTAGTTGGTAAGTAACTAGTTCTTCAAGTAAGTAAAATCATGTATGGGATTCAGCATTCTTTACATGTCACTGGGACTGAACACACATCACACTTAACAGGTACTGCAGAATATAGAGTTCCATTCATGTTCCAATGAAGAAAACAACAACAACAAAAAAGAATATATGTTCTGGGTACTCACAGCAATTCCTGGTCATAACAATCCACTTACTTAGAGCTGTTAGAAGAAAGGTAGTTGTAGATACAAAATGATAAAACAAATTTGAGTCAATAATTATTGACAATACTTCTTGTTTATATTGAGAATGCTTATAGCATTCATATTTAACTTGACTAAGAACCATGACAGGTGTGTTTGTACTTGAGGGCTACCAATTTATCAAGCTGAAAAATTCTAGAAGTAGCCCAAAAGATTTATGAATTTGTTAGTTGTTACCTTTGCTCAAAGAAAATATATTGTTCAAAGTATGTTTTTTTTTACTTCAGCAAATTTTTATTTCTTTATGTATTTCTAAAGATACTAAAATTTAAAAAGACTAATAAGAATTTTTTGCATCTTCTACACATGAAAATATACACATCCTTGCACCATGCTTGGAGTGGCAAGTTCAACATGATTACATCAGTATGAGTTCTAGATAATATTAATTTTCAGCTGTGAATAGGGTTGGACTTCCCACAGCTTCACATCCGGAAAATGTTGCCTCTTATCTTTTGTAATTAATCTGCTCCATAAGTAGGTGCTCTCAAAGTTCAAGAAATCATGATGTTTTCTCGAATTATACTACTACTTTGAATAGTCTTAAAAGAGTTTAATATTTTTATGTTTAAGTAAATGAGTAATTAGGTCATAAACTGAGCTACATTTCCAGACAATCTAAATTTGTAATATTTGACATCCAGTAAAAGTTATTTAATTATGGAACATTAAATCAAACTTCATTTGCAGCTTGCCCTATTTTAATGTAATGTAAGAATTATTTATTCATTTATTTATGTTCTTTCTTTGTCTTGATGAAGATTGAACCCAGGAACATGCTAGGGAAGAACTTTATCACTGAGCTATATTCTTAGAACTTACTTATTTATTTGTCTTTAAAAATAGTCTTTCTTCCTCTGGTTCTATTAAAAAGTTTTACTGTTTCAAATTTAATGTCAATCAGACTAATAAACTGATGGTCAGACACTGAAAATATTTTAATGGCAAAATAATAAAGTTCTTTCAATTAAATATATTTGGATTAAATAAGATTATATTTCACACTTTGGACAATCTTACCTTCATAGAATTAGGCTTTCTTAAGAACATGGTCATTTAAAGACAAAATGAAATAGTAAATTACTTCCTCTATACAGACTGCTTAATGATCTGCCTTGTTTAGATCATTTTAGATTACTTATAAAATGTCAGCTTTTCCCTTTCCAACTAGTGGTGTTTCCAGGATTGTAGCTGTCCTGCCTTTTTATACATTTCTGTTCACTCAAGATACAGCTGTGATTAAATAATAGAAAATTCCTACATGATTAAACAATAAAGAAACTTTTCATCCCCAATTTCTTCAAACTGTTTGATACCTTTAAAGTCTTCGACAGGTTTGCCATTTTATGTGTTAAGGCTTACTATTTGTTATTCGCTTCTGAATTGAGGCTAATTGATATTGATCTCTATGTCCTGTAGATTATCATTGTCTAGGGAGGAAGTTATTCTAAGGGTGGTATATTTGGAATAAATAGCATTCTTGGCAGAAAAAAAATCAATATCAAAACCTGAGGATGAAGCTTTACTCTGTCCTGTCATTCTTAAAATGCTCGAAGTGAGGAAAGCATAAGTTGGGTCATTACAGTATAGGAAGCTTTTTGAAAGCTCGGAGTACTTTGGACACGAGACGCAAAGAAAACTAGGGGGAAAATACAATGAAAAAAAGTAGTCATTTCAGCAGGTAAGTACTTGACATGGAAAGGACCTAATCTAAAATATCTCAAGACTGAGTAGATCTTCAAAATCATTTTCAATGAACAAGGTGGCAAAGGGAGCTTACACTTTACGAATATGAATGAGAACTTTGGGCTCTTTCAAAATGTGTTGCGCATCTCCTCCTTTCAAAATGTAGTTCTTTTTTTTTCCTTCTGAAAATGATTCGTTCTAGACTCTAAATGAAAATACTACTTTTTATAGTTCTTTCTTCACACAAAATGATGAAAATATTCAGTCCTGAAAATAAAACCCAGTCCAATGGTAAGTAATAGTATCTATATATATAGATATTTACAAATAAAAGTGTCAGATATGTAATTCTGTTTTATGCTTCTTAATTAAGATGAAAAGTTTTCTCTATGAAAATGTAAATATCATGCCATAATCCACAGTAATTGCTACCAGGATATCATAGATAAACTGTAATTCAGGTAAGTACAGCATTTTGATTTTCAAGAGGTTTTAAAACAATGTGTCCTGTTTTCTCCATGTACATCTTATCCAGAGTGTCCCTGATCACTTGTGAATGACCCCTGTTTTGTGCATTCTGACTCCATCTACTCTTTGTGAGAATCATGATGCACTTGAGAAATTATCCAAGAAATTAACTTTGAGTCATAATATTTAAATTCAGAAGAGATGATGGAGACATCCCCATCACTACCTTTTATAGAGGAATTATTTAGTTCTAGAAGATATTCTGCTGGTAAATAGTGTGTGAATGCCAGAAGATATTTTAATGTTAAAAATTAAAGCATAGGTCTATTATAGAACATTATTACCTTTCTTATCATTATCACCCTAGATTTACAACAGCATAAGAATAAAATATCAAAGTGGTTTTGCTATTTATAGACACACTAAAGAAAACCTAAATATCTAGAGACCTAACATGAGATTTATAACTAAAGTTATACATAAACTAAAAGAGAAAGAGGAAGTCACAGTCAAATAATGAAAATGTCAAGCTTCCTATTATAATGCCAATGAATTTGAGTATACTCTTATTATAAATTTTCTTGAGCTCCACAAATAAATTCAGTATTTTCCCAAATATTTACCTTCATAATAATTTTAATACACTGAATATATTTTTAATTATTTCCAGAATAAGTGAACTTATCCTAAATGTCTTAACTCTAAGTTGATGCCAAGTTTAAAATTAGACATTTTATTTGAGATACTTACAGAATTGCCCACAATTATAAGAAATAATAAAGACCCCAAATACTCTTATCTAAGTTTCAAATAATCATAATATATTGCAAAATTAGTATCTTTTATTTTTGTTAATGTGTAATAATCGTGCATATTAATATGATTCATTATATTCCATACATCCATACAAATCAGAACCTCCCTTTTGCCACCTCTCAACATCATTCCCAAGCTCTAGTAATCACTGTTTTACTTTTAAAGTCAACTTTTTTTTAGTTTATACATGTGAGAGAGAACATGTGCTTCTTGTCTGTTTCTAGTTTACTTCATTTAAGATAATGTCCTCCAGCTACATGTATTTTTCTTCAAACAATAGGATTTCATTTTTCTTTATGGCTCAACAAGACTCCATTGTGTAGACATTTCACATTTTATTTACCCATTCTTCTGCTCATGGGTACCAAGACTAATTCCATATCTTCTCTATTATGAATAGTTCTGCAATAAACATGGACGTGCTGATATCTTTTTAGTTTGCTGATTTCATTTCCTTTGTGTATATAAGCAGAAGTAGGGTCAATGGATCGTATGGTGGATCTGTTTTTAGCTGTATTGAGGAACCTCCATATTGTTTACCATAATGACGTCACACCTATCTATAGTTTCACAGACTGTAAACTACAATATCTTATCACAGTCGGAAGTTATATATTACAGTGAAAATACAAAACAGCACCAAGATTACCAAGATACCTCCTCTTGCCTTTTCTAGTCACACCTACTTTCTTCTCCACAATGGAAACCATCAATCTATTATCCATTTCTTTAAATTTTAAAGTCAATTCTAACAAAAAGTGTGGAGACAGTGTTATATTAAAAAAACTAAACTTTGAAATTAGCAAATAGAGAACCTTACTGTTCTCTCAGCATATAAAATTCGTATTTTCTTAAATGACACTTTTGATTGAAATTTTTATATTATCAATTACTATATAAGGATTAACTGACATCCCTTATCAAATAAGACTCCTTTATTGTTTATTTTTTGATAAAATTTCCAAAAAATATTTAAGGGAAATATTATAAAGTGTAAGATATATAAGTTGAAGTTTAAAAAAGTGGATGTTGTTTTTCATTGATATGTCCTTAGAAAAATATATTATCTGTTTGGTCCTGGTTTTTCTTGTGCAGAAAATTTCAGTAGTTGCACTGATCCTCAGAGTATAATGCATGTTTCTATTTATAGTGAGATGAACTAATTTGTGAAGAAGGTATTTTAATATATTTTGACAAAAGCATATTGCTACTTTTTATTATAAAGCAGCAGAGCCAGAAAGTATAGAATAAATAAATAAATAAATAAATATTAAATGAGGTTGGCATGCTACATATTTGACTCGTACTCACTAGTGACTACCACTGGAATTCAGACATATTTCATGTATCTGGTCATTTACTGAAATAGCCCAACTGTGATTAATTTACCTGTTCAGGACTGGAATCTGCAGAAAGAAATTTCACCTCATAAAAAAGAGGGACCAACTATCTTCATTAAAATGCCATTGCCAAGGTGGCAAATTTCAGTTTAAATGCTACAATGTGTCTCACTCTCACTTGTGTCTTGGCACACCCTGCTCTTTCATCTTCCTTCCCCCACATGTATTAATGTTTGAGTCTAAGAGGAGACAGAGGGCTGTGATCAAAGAAGCTAAAAGTTATTTCACTGAAAATTATGTAAGATAGTCATTTGTTCATTCAAAAATAATACTATTATGTACCAGGCATTTTTCTACATGCTGGGATACAGGAGTAACCAAAGTTCTCTTAAAACTAATGTTCATACAGTAAGAGATGGTGCCTAAGGGGGTAAAAACCCAAAGGAAGGAAAACAAATCTCTCTCTCTCTCTCCCTTTCTTTCTTTCTGTTTCTCTTTCAGTTTTATAGGAAACACAAATTGACTTCAATACTTTGGGAAGACACTACCCAGCATATGTCTATTACTTCCACAGTTGATCGTGGTGCTTTGTTACAAATTACAAGACACCTAGTGAAAACATGAGCCAATGGTTTTTCAGGAGCTCAGAAACAAACTAGTAATAGTCCCTAACAAAACAACTATAAATAGAGGATATGACTAAAATGACTCAGTGCTTCCTGAATGCAGCAGTGCCTGGTAATCGGAGTAGTAACATACTATGGTACCAAAGTAGAATTTTTAAGAAATTGGGTACCATACATTTGGTAATATATTAATATATGCAAGCACTACCTGGAAACACTTTTGAGTAGATTGGTAAACAGTGCTACAGATAACCATAACACATCTCCTGAGTCACCCCTCAGGTTAGCTAAAGATGCCATAAATAAGTCCTGTGGTTCCTGACGCCATAACCTCAGCATCATTCAGATTGTTCTGCCTTTAGGTCTTGAAATATTTAGGAGTCTATTCAGCCATACCTTCCAACTTTTGAAAACGTAGATGCCCTAACACACTCTCCATCCAATAAAGGATGTAAGTTAGTGAATACATGCCCCAGCCTTTCTTCATTCATAGAGACCATTCTGAAGTGCATTCTGTTAACTCCTGAGATTTTTCTCATCATGGTAGTTTTCTAGCTGCACAGAGAGGTAACTGACCAATAATGTGTTCTCTTCTTCATCTATACCGTTTCCCCTATTTCTCCTTATCTTTTCATGTCAACATCCTGAGATCACCTTAAAACAAACGCTCTTTGCTCTGGAGAATCCAAATAAGAGTTAAATTGACTCCTTAAAGATAAAGGTAAAACCAATAAAATACTATTTCCATACGTACATTTTTAATTTGTCAATATGATAGTTTCATATCACAAGGACTTAAAAATCAGATTAGCAATCTAGCCCTTATCTAGTTTGGATGAAGAAAGTAAATATAAATTATGGGTGAATTAGCAATTTCGAAATAAATTTGGTTATTACACATAGCTAATAAAACCATACACACTATTTCTCTGTTCATAGTTACCTAACATGGGCTATTCTCTTGATCATAAAACTGTATTTGGAAGAAATTCAGAAGTGTAAAATATTCCCTAAATTTGAAACTGGTAGTAAATCACCTGAATGCATTTTTCTTTAGTGTAGTCTATGTACTAGAACAATATGGAAATAATGGGCATGATGCCTGTATTTTATAAAGTATAGACACGTTATATATGTGGAAATACCAATAAAATAAACAAATAGTAATATATAATATGAAGGACATAATTATCCTATACACTTGGAAAGTAAATGTCAGCAATAGGAAAGTTCATTTATAAATGTCCAAAGAATTGGTGAAGAAGGAATCATTTATGATGGATTTTGTTGCAAAGGTACTGTAGGCAAGAAGGAGTATAAATAAAAGTGTCAATTTATACTGAATCCTCAGGAAATGATGAAAGCAATCAGATTAACTAGAAAAATATTCTTGCTTGGAAATGATTAGAAAAATAGTTCAGGGTAAGATTGAAAAATCCTTTAAAAATATGGATGTGTTACTTTATTCCAAAAGCAATGCAAAACCATTAAATAGATTTTTATCAGATGGAGTTTTATCCTCAAATTTCATCTTTATATAGGTTTGCCCTAAGGTTAATAGGAAGAATGATTTGTAAAGGAAGGAAGTTTTTAGTTATGGGAATCACAAGAGAATCGATATTAGTAATAGGTAAGAAATAGTGAAATCCTGGCCTGGAATTGAAATTGAAAATAAAAAGTAGTAAATGCTTTCTGAGTGCAGGAGAAGAGATTTATCATGCGGTCCTGACCACCTTGCATATGTACACATGAGTGAGACCTAGGCAAGTTTCACCATAGTCTTATCTGTGTCTTGGATGAATGCCCTGTGGTCCTCCTTGGAACATTTTAGGAGATATGAACAATTAACCTCCTTATCCTGCAGAAGATTTCTATATTATGGAAGGATACCACAAGGATATTCCCCTTCCACTTAATTTCCTTTTTCTGACTCTTCATTCATTGAATAGAGTTGCAAGATATAAAACTCCTTGAATAATATAGAGGTGGCTACTAAAAGGCAAAATGAGCCACACTTCATGCCATTTGTCATTTGATCCCTCCAATTTAGAGTTAACCTGTATTACAAAGAAAGCAAGGATTTGACACTTTGCTGTTCTTGCTGTCTACATCTCTAATTAATACTTCAAATCCACTAAAAACATATGAAGATGAAGCTATTCTCATGTAAGTATGAAGCTAAGAGTTTAAGAGACAGAGAAAGCTTTAATAAAATCCAAGACTAAGGATTGCAAATTGCAAACTTTACAGTTTTTGTTGTTACTTGAGTGTGGTTACAAGAATATGACTCACATCTCCAAGCTTAGAAAAGAGATGTGGACATAATAAAGGGTAAACTATCTATGAGACAGCATGATAAGAAAGAAGAATCAAATTATTACACATTATAAGACCTAGAATGAAAAAAAAAGAGGTAGAATTAATTAAAACTGAGTTGAGAAAATAAACTCAAAGACTAGAAATAAAAAAGAAAAGAAAAAAAGAAAAGAAATAATGAGTTTTGGGAGTGTACAGAATGACTTGGTTATAATTTCATCTCCAATGCAGGATATAGAGCAGATGCTCAATGAATAGTTTAGAAAAGAAAGAATGAATGAATTTTCCACACAGCTGCTACATGGCCCTGCTAAACTGTTAAGTGAGAAACTGCATTTCTTCATGTCAAAACTTCTCATGTCTTTCCATCCTGTGAAGAGTGAAATCCAGTACAAATTCCCAGTTGAGGCTTATATGATACCAAACCATTTGGTCCCAGGTTTCCTCTCTGATCTCATCTGCCAGTCCTTTTCCTACTCACCACTCCATCTGGAATGGGCATATTACAGAGCGGTCATGCTCCTACCTGAAGACTTTAACTTTTACTATTTTTCTTCCTGCAATTTTGTTCTGAAGAGATATCCTGATAGCTGTTTTTTCATATTACCCTAGACTGATCATTTTACAACAGTTTTCCTGATCTATGACAGCATGAAGAAGCTTAAACTTACTGATGGCTGGGTTCTGACACTGGTATGTCTTTCTTCATAGTGATTTTCTTCACTAAATCCACTATGCTTTCTTGTTTATTTGTCATCTCTTGTTAGTAGAATGTAGTCTCCATTATAGCCAACTTTGTCCCACAGATTTTCCATAATGTTGTGAATAATGATTGGACAATGTATGTATTGAATTAATGAATAAAGTGTGCATCTGTGTGATATAGAAAATTAAAATGACCATCATATTAATATGCTGATTTTTTTCTGTGGCACTCAGACCATGATAGACTTCAGTTTATTTACATATAGGACTGCATGGCTGATGCGATAGATGTGATACTTCAATATGTATAATCAGAAAAATGAGAGATTACACTCCATTTATGTATGACCTATCAAAATGTGTAAATGCATTCTACTGTCATGTACAACAAATTAGAACAAATAATTTAAAAAAAACACTGAAAAGTAAATTAATTTTAGAAGTAGGTTGGAATTAGTTTGATGATTTGTCTGCTACTTTAGATGTTTCCTAGAAGGAAGATAATAGCAGAGAAAGAATCAAAGGGTTTCATAAAACAAGTTTCAACAGTGAAAGATTAGCCTGAAAGACTCAACTGCCTCCAAACAGTCAAGTAATTACAGGTTTCTAGAATTTGAATATGCCCTCCAAACCTCTATAGGAAAAATTAAATCTTCATTTATTTAGGAATTTTTGTATTTATGATAATGTTTCTTAAATCCTTGCCAAATCATGGAAGAAAGTTAATTCCACCAGAAAACACAGTGAATATAAAATACAAAAAAAAAAAAAGTCTAGGAGAAAAAAGTATTACCTGTATTGAAGAACAACCAATTCCATGAAAGGAAAAGTCAACAAGAATAACATCTAAGAAACTTAAAATATGTTTAAAATCAGAAAGTAAGCAAACAGGAAGAAATTGAACCTAAAGGAAAATAAATTATTCTATTACACTTGAATTTCAAGCAGTGTAAAATCAATCTTAAAAGATTCCTATGGTCAGACTCAGCAAATGATAGCCAGAATATGAAATTTCAGCTGTTTTATTCTTTCTTTATTTTAAAGACAATCAATATCAAAGTCATATAATAGTTTTGATAATATAATCTATGAAAGAGCCATCTATTAAACCTTTACAACAGTTTCTTGGCAAGTTATAGACCATCTACAAATAGTCTATTACTTCTGAAACAAAACTGAGAAAACAAATATCAGAGGTTTTATGACTCCTATATGAAGTGTATGTACTCAAATTCTTCTTAATCCTTATTTACACTTTTGTCACCATGTTTCCTTCTCACACAAAAATTTTAAAAACTTTCTTTTTTCATTTTTGGTATATGTTTTGTGTTTTTTCAAAGATTCATTCAAAACTCAACAATGAAATAAAGTCATATGTAATATTAATAGCATGAGATTATGTCCTAATATAAATATATTTTATGACAGTTATCTAAAATGATTCCTATAGGGAGAACTGAAATGTATAAAGTTGCTCCCCCGCCTATCAGGTGCAGTCATTTTCCCCGCCTCCCAACCACTTGTCAGTCTGTGAACATCCTAGCTAACTATTGGTTCATCAGTCAGCTTGCAAGTATCCTTCTCCGATATTGGTCCCCTGTTAGCCTGGTGGAATTCAACTGTTTACCATAGCTTCCCCGCCATCTTTTCCCATCCTTCTGTCTGTCCTCCTCACTTTCTCTATCCTCCTGGCTTTCACACTCTCTCTAGCATGCGCCCTTTCTCTTTCCTTTCTCTTTTCCTCTCATTTTCTCTCTTACCCTGCAGGGAGACACTCTGTTTGCTTAATAAACTCCCTTATGTGATTTCCCGTGTCTGTCGTGGGATTTCCTTATAAGAACTGTATTCTAAATTTAGTTTTTCAAGAATTTATAACATTTTTAATAAGGTTTAGTAAAAACTTCTAATGGTATTAGAAAATTTATAGATATTGTATGTTTTTGAGAGCTGGCAAGCATTTGGTAAACAATATTCAGCATTACTATTGTTAACAATTGAAAGTGCATTTACTAAATGAGTAAAGCTGCTTTGTCTTTCTTGGTGGTGATTAAAAATTAGTTGATAATTAAAAACAAATGAGTGTAGTATTTTTTATTTTACTCAACTATGTATTACATGCTAATTATCCTTGACTTCTAAACATGATACTGTGTTCTAGGCTGTTGATACCTTCCCCAAAATGCTTGACATTAGAGGGCTAAAGTGAAAACAAAGAGAAGTCAGCAACAGGATCTTCAGTATGACAATGCAATCCAGTGTGGGAGAGGACTTCCAAGAAAAACTCATTCAATCTTTCAGCAAGGCAAAATCTGAAAGTCAGTTTTTCTCACTTGACAATAGATCAGCATAATCAAAGTAAAGTCCTCTTTGGAGAGCCGTGAACATAATGGAAAAGAAAGTCATATATTTGCCATGCTGTAATAGAATATTTTGTAATAACACTCATTTTGAAGCATTGCCAAGGCATTTGCAAAAGTAATGGAAATGCGGTGTTAGTGTGAATAAAAAAACAATGATTCTCTCTAACAATAAAATGAATGATAGAATTCTTTATTGCTATTGCCAGAAAATTTATACTGACAAGTACACCCATATAATTCATGGGATGACATAGAATATTGTGATGTCTTGTCAAATAAGGGAGCATTTTAATTTAAGATAAATTGCACTTTATGAGCTGGTACAGTCTTCATAGATCATTGATCAAAGTTCTAATCATTAAGATTGATTTTTTAAATGTTAAATGAATTTTCAAATAATGTGGTTCTTTTTAAAAGTTTTCCCTGTAGTCATGTTTTAATGATAATAATCTGGAGAATTAAAAAAAAAATGCTTCACTGAAAAGAGGCTTCTTTGATATCACTATTTTCTTAAGATCTATGACATCTCACCTGAGTGTTGCTTACTTTATGGAAGAAAATAATTTTGACATGCCCCACTTAGCAAGAATTGCACATGAAATTATGGTGTTCATGGAGTTATTTTAATCACTCCTTTCACCTGACTCATATAATGGAGGCTATTAATAGAAATAGATCACTGAATGGTCTCACTTGAATTTCAACCAGTTTGAGTCAGCAGAATGTGGATTAAAATAGCAAAGATAGGTTGAAAAATAACTATTGTCATGTCTTTTTTCTATAAGATCACTGCAAAGAATTCTTCCATGGTAAAGACTATTTTAAAACTAGTTAGAACCAATTTGTAATGTCATTTCAGCTTCAAAGTATTTATTGAATATTAGGCAAGAATAAGAGATAAGAATAAGGTAACAAAAATCAATTGAGAACTGCATTAATATCAACTTAATAAAAGGGAATTCTTAGCAATATTTTACCTGTTCAACTGCAGTTCTTTCCTTGAAAAATTAAAGAAATATTTTTATGTGCCCATTTTGTTGTCAACACTCAATGAGGCAAATTTAAATGCTTTACTATATTGATTTTTTATATTTGATATAAATGATCTTGAAATAAGATTGGGTATTTAAGAGGCATTTATTAGGGAAGTAAAAAAGGTATAATCCAAAATAGAAAGGATATTATTATAATAATAAATACAATGAACAAATCATTACTTAATGTTTACCAAATCCAATCAAAAAGTACTGGTGAAGGTATTTTTATGGATCAAGATATAAACTGGAACATATAGTTAGTATGTATCTAAAATTCAAATAAATCCATCTTTTAATGACCCCCATAAGCATACTTGAAATAATGAGTAGCAGAATACACTACTAACATTTTTATGTTTTTATTAGTTCATTATAGGTATATATAAAATTGGGGTTTATTTTAACATAATCATACATGCATGGAATTTCATTTGCTCCATTTCAGTCCCCAGTCCTTCCTCTCTCCCTCCTTTCCTTCCCCTGTGTTTCACTTACTCTACCAGTCTTCTTTCTATTTATTTACAGTCTTTTGAAATTGGTCTCACATGCACACCCACACACCTCCACACACCCACACAAATGTGATATTTCCTGCAGTGTAGCATAATTTGGTCTATTTCATTTCATAGTTTTTCCTTTTTTTCATCCCTTCTCCCACTCCCTCTATCCCCTTACTCCTTTCATCAGGTCACCTCCGGCTTTTCTAAAATTTTTTTCCTCCTTAATTTGCTCTAGTTTCTGCATATGAGATAAAATGTGTGACCTTTGACTTACTGGGTCTGGCTTATTTCTCTCCAGTTCCCCATACTGCAACTCCATCAATTTTTGAGCCAATGCCATAGTTTCATACTTCTTTAAAACTCAATTGTGTATATACACCATATTTCTATGCCCATTCATCTATTAATGAGCACCTAGATTGGTTCCATAACTTGACTGTTGTGAATTGTTCTGCTATCAGCATTGATGTGCCTGGGTCTACATAGTATATCAATTTTAGTACTTTTGAATAAATATCAGGGAATGGGAGAGCTGGTTCAGATAGTGATTCCATTCTTGGTTTTTGAAGGAATCTCCATACTGCTTCCCAAAGTGATTGTACTATTTTGTAGTCCCCAAAACAATGAATGAGTCTAACTTTTCCCCCATATCCTCACCAGTCTTCATTTTAATTTCTTTTTCTGATGATTAACAGGAAAACTGGAGTGAGAAGCAATCTCAATATAGTTTTGATTTGTTTGGGTTTGCATTTCTATAATTGCTGAAAATGTGTATATGTGTGTATTTATTTGAAGATGTCTACATTTATTATCTACATATATTTGTTAGCCATTTGTATTTGCTATTTTGAGAAATGCCTATTTAGTTATTTTTCCTATTTATTGATTGGGTTATTTGGTTTTGTTTTTGTTCTTTGGTATTAAAATTTTTGAATACTTTGTATATTCTGGATATTAATCTCCTGTCTGAGGAACTAGCAAAGATTTTCTCCCATTCTGTAGGCTCTCACTTCACACTTTTGTTTCCTTTGCTGGTCAAAAGTCTTTTAATTTGATGCTGTCCCACTTATTGATTTTTGTTTATATTTCTTGAGTTTTAGAGGTCTTTTTAAGGAAGTTGGTGCCTGTGTCTATATGTTAAAGTATTGATCCTCTATTTTCTTTTAACAGTTGTAAAGTTTCTGATCTGATTCATAGGTCTATGTTACAGTTTTTGTTGACTTTTGTGTAGGGTGAGATATAGGGAACTAGTTCCATTGTACATAATGATATCCAGATTCTTAGCACCATTTGTTAAAAAGACTATCTTTTCTCCAACATATGCTTTTGGCACCTCTGTTGAGTATCAGATGACTGTAAGTATGTGAATTTTTCTGTGTGTTTTTTATTATATTCCATTGGTATTCATAACATTTTCATGCCAATATCATGCTTTTTTTGTTACTGTAGCTCTGTAGTATAAATTGTATTCGTGGAGATCAGGTATTAAAATGCTTCCAGCATAAATTTTCTTGCTCAAGATAACTTTGGCTATTCTGGGTTTTTTATTCTTCCAAATGAATTTTAGGATGACTCTTTTTCTTTTTTTTAATTGTCATTTTTTTTTGTTTTTAGAAAGGGGATTACATTGAATCTCTGTAATCCTTTTGGTAGTATGGTTATTTTGATAATATTAGTTCTGCCTGTACAAGAACATGGGAGATCTTTCCATCTTATAAATTATTGTTCAGTTTCTTTCGTCAGGGTGCTCTAGTTTTCATTGAGGACATTCATCTCCTTGGTTAGATTTATGCCCAATATTTTTTAATGTTATTGTGAAGGAGATAGCTTTCATGGTTTCTCTTCAGTTTATTAATTATTGCTTATAGGAAAGCCATTGATTTATGTGTGTTGATCTTGTATGTTGCTACTTTGATGAATTTATCAACTCTAGAAGTGGTCTGGAGGAGATTTTTGGATCTTCTAAAAATAGGATATTGTCATTAGCAAGAAATCAGAGGAGAAAATAAAAATATATTAGAAACAAGTAAGAACAGAGATAAAACAAAAAAACATCTCTGGGACAGTTTGAAGAGTAGAAAGTCAGTTCTAAGAGGAACATTTGTAGCATTGACTATTTACATTAAAAATAGAAATATCCCAAATAATTTATCTAATATTACATCTTAAGACCCCAGGAAAGGAAGACAAAGGTAATTCCAAAATACTTAGAAGACAGGAGATAGAGCCAAAATCAATGAAATAAAGAATAACAAAATAATGTAGAGGAGCAATGCAACAGAGTTACTTCTTTAAAAAGATAAACAAGATTTATAGTTAGCCAAACTAACCAAAAGAGAGAGAATGCCCAAATGAACAAAATTAAAGATGAAAAGAATATATCACCACTTCTGAAATCCAGGGAATCACTAGAAACTATTTTGAAAATCTATACTCAATAAACTGGAAAACTCAGAGGAAATTAACAAATTTCTAGACATGTATGAGCTACCCAATGTGTGAACCATAAGAAAATAGAAAACCTAGACCAATATCAAACAATGAGATTGAAGCAACAACTTAAACTCTTCCAAAACAGAAAAGCCCAAAACCAGATGGATTTTCAGCCAAGTTCTATCAGATCTTTAAAGAAGAACTAGTGATAATCCTCAAATTATTTCATGAAATATAAAGGGAGGTCATATTGCCAAATTCATTCCATGAGACCAGTATTACCCTGACAGACGTCAAAGAGAAAGAACATCAGGTCAATAACTCTGATAAACATAGATTCAAAATTTTTAAATAAAATATTGGCAAACCATATTTAGAAACACATTAATAAGTTAATACACCATGATCATGTGGGTTCCATACCAGGGATGCTAGTTTACTTCAACATACACAAATCAATAAATGTAATACTCCATACGTAGATAGATTTAAGGACAAGAATCACATGATTATCTCAATCCAGCCACCATTTATGTTAAAAACACAGTGGAAACTAGGGATAGGAGGAACTTACCTCAACATCGTAAACAATATATATGAAAAATCCAAGACCAACATTATACTGAACGAAGAAAAATGGAAAGCATTTCCTCTAAACACAAAAACAAGACAAGGATATCTATTCTCACATCTCCTATTCAAGTACTCCTTAAATCTCTATTCAAAGCAATGAGGGAAAATAGAAATTTAAAGGTTTACTAATATTTTTATAAAATAATTTTGTAAAATATTAGTAAATATTTTGTTCATCAATAGAAATGATACTATTTATTTATTTAATGATACTGACAGTAACTTTGGGGAATTTAAGGCATCATATTTATGCTAGGCAAATAAATGGGCCAAATGATGTTCATGTCAAAATACATGCACCTGTGAATAGGTTACATGGCAAAGGAAAATTAAGAGTACACACAGAATTATGGTAAGCCAGACAATTGATCTCAAAATAGATATATTGGATTATATATTGGTGCCAATGTAATCTTATTTATTTATTTATATTTATTCTTTTTTGATATATATGATGGCAGAGTATATTTTGACATATTATATATACATGGAGTATAACTTCCCACTCTTGTGGTTGTACATGATGTAATGTTACCCTGGTCACGTATTCATATATGAACACAGGAAATTTATGATTCATTCATTCTACTGTCCTTCTTATTTCCCTTCTCCTCCTTTCCCTTCATTCGCCTTTGTCAAATCCAATGGACATCTATTTATGCCTTCCCCACCCTGCCTTGCCATGGTTTCTCATCTAAATGTCAGAGAGAACATTCGGCCTTTGGTTTTGGGGGACTGGTTTATTTCACTTATCATGATATTCCCAAATTCCATCAATTTACCAGCAAATGCCAAAAGTTCATTCTTCTTTATGACTGGATAATATTTCTTTATGTAAATAATATACATTTTCTTTATCCATTCATCTGTTGAAGAGTACCTAGGTCGATTCCATAGCTTGGCTATTGTGAATTGAGCTACTATAAACATTAATGTGGCTCTGTCATTATAGTATGCTGGTATTAAGTCCTTTGCAAATATACCAAAGAGTGGGATAACTGGGTCAAATGGTGGTTACATTCCAAGTTTTCTGAGGAATCTCTATATTGATTTCCAGAGTGGTTTTACCACTAGCCACATATGAGTGTTCCTTTTTCTCCCACATCCTTGCCAACATTTATTTTTACATGTTGTCTTGAAAATTGTCATTCTCACTGGAGTGAGATAAAAATTTCAGTGTAGTTTTAATTTACATTTCTCAAATTGCTAGGGATATTGAATATTTTTCATATATTTTTGATTAATCATACTTCACCAATGTAATCTTAATGGGGGTCTTTAAAAGTAGAAGCAGCAGGAAAATAAGAGTCACTATTAGAAGAATGTTGATGTAAGGAAGATTCAGCAGGTAATTGCTAACTTTAAGGTTGGAAGTGACCATCAGCCAACGAGTGTGGGGAACTTCTAGAAGATGGAAAAGATAAGGAGATAAATTCTCACCAGCACCTTCCAAAAGAATCATAGTCCTGCTTGATTTTAGACCAGTGAAACCAGTATCCAACTTCTAACTCAGAAGTGTGAGATAAAATATTTATTTTGCTTAGCTTCTTGATTCATGTTTTATCTTTTCTCCCTCTTCGTTTTTAATATCAGTACCTCACAAACATGAAAAATTTTTATCTAGATACATATATCTAAATAGATAGTATATAGGCATAAATGTTTTATCGTGTCTGTGTGTGTGTGTGTTTGTGTGTGTGTTCTTATTTCAAAGGTACATTTGTGCTTCCTTCTTTCTGGTTAGGTGGGTTACAACTGCGTTTTTCTGATAGTAGTCATTCTAGACTAAAAGAGTCATAAAAACAATGTTATTTCAACTATCTTCTATGGTATTCAAATATGCATATATATGTAAATGTGTAGGTGAGGGGAGAGAGAGAGAAAGACAGAGAAAGAGACAGAGAGAGAGAGAATGAGAGGGAGAGTCAGAGATAGAAAGAGAATTTAAATATTCTGCAAGTGCTGAAAATTAAGAAATGAGTTGAATAAAACAAAAATGTTAGCCTCAAAAAGAAAATAAGACAGTAGCTGGGGTTGTGGTTCAGTGGCAGACCACTTGCCTAACACATGCGGGCAGTGGGTTTGATTTTCAGCACCACATACAAATGAATAAATAAAGGTGTATTGCCAACTTAAAAAAAGAGAGAAAGAAAATAGATAAATAAAAAAAATAACAAAATGTGTTACCGATAAAAATCAAAGTAACTACATGTAAGAGTAGCAAGTGGGAAAAGTAGTTTTTTTATGTATGCTGGGCAGCTATTTCACAGAAAATCTGAACTGTTTGGACTGAAGAATACACTGTGCACAATCCAGAGCTAATAATGAAATCTTTCAGAAATGTTTCTTCCTTGTTTCTGAATAAAAATAAATAATATCTAGGTTTCAATTTTTGCTCTGTTAAAATTACTTAGGTGATACTAGGTAATCTCACATCTCTAGAGTCATATTTTGTCATTGAAATGGAGGAGTTTCATTAGATGAGTTCTAAGCTCATTTTCTGTGCAATTTTTCATTATACCTGTGATTCAATTATTTATATAACTTAAAAATAAATTCTCATTTGTTACAAAAAATGGTAGGGGGACAATTGCATGCCCACATACAAAAACTGAATTTATAGATCTTATACCTTTCACTAAAACTTAACTGAAACATTTTTGTAGGTTTTATGTCAAATACAAAATTTTAAACTTCAGGAAAACTGCAGGAGAAAATCTACAAACCTTGAATTTTAGACATAAGTTTTAAACTTACTACCAAAAGCACAATCCAAGATTGAAGAGATTGATTAATTGAAACATTAATTTTATTTATCATTTGCATATCTAGCATTTTTTCATGATCCTATTTTCAATAGGTATAACATAAATAATATTTTGCTTTTGTTCTCCCCTATTGGCATATATTTTCCATATCATTATGTATTCTTTATGAATTTGATGTTATTTTAAAAATGTGTAAATAATTTAATTACTTTAAGTGCAGATGTAGAAAAATATATAGCAATTATTAAGCCAAATTAGGACCAATATCTAATGTGTAAATAAGTAAAACCTGTAATCTTTAAATTGTGGTAATTTTGATATGATTTATATTAGAAATTTATAATATATAATTAGTTCAATAGTAACAACAACAACTCTGTTGTTACCTGTGATATCAAATAATGATAGATTTTTATAAGACTAAAATGACTAAAGACTGTTCCCTTGGGGGAATTGAGATGATGAGAAAATTAACAGATGTAAACATAAAAGTAGTGAGCACTAATGTTTCACTCTATACAGGTATTTTGTTTTTTTTTTTTAACTTTTATTTGTTTATTTTCATTGACTTTTTTTGACAGTGATAAATTTTTTTAAAAAAACTTCTTTTCATACATGTATATAGAGTAATAATGTTTGTCTCACAATCTACCTTCCTTCCCCTTCCTACCCACACCACATCTTCCCTCATTCCCCTCTGTACAATCCAAAGTTCCTTTATTCTTCCCTACCCAACCCCTACTATGGATCGGCATCCACTTATCAGAGAGAACATTTGGCCTTTGGTGTTTTGGGATTGGTTTATTTCACATAGCATGATCTTCTCCAGTTCCATCCATTTATCTGTAAATGCCATAATTGCACTCTTCTTGAAGACTGGGTAATGTCCCATCATGTATATGTACCACAATTTCTTTATCCATTCATCTGTTGAAGGACATCTACATTGGTTCCATAGTTTTGATATTGTGAATTGAGTTGCTGTAAACATTGATGTGGCTACATCTCTGTAGTATGCTGATTTTAAGTCCTTTGGATATAAACAGAGGAGTGGGATAGCTGGATCAAATGGTGGGTCCATTCCTAGTTTTCTGAAGAATCACCATACTGCTTTCCAGAGTGCTTTCACTAATCTGCAGTCCCACCAACAATGTATGAGTGTACCTTTTCACCCACATCCTTGTCAATACTTATTATTGCTTGTATTCTTCATAATTACCATTCTGACTAGAGTGAGATGAAATCTTAGTTTTGATTTGCATTTCTCTAACTGCAAGAGATGATGAAAAATTTTTCATAACAGATTATTTTGTACTGAGAGAAAAAAATGATAAGAATTTAAACATCAGTTGGATTTTAGGAATAATTCCAAATGTGTCCCTCTACCTGGGATTAAGTGGCAGTGTGACATCATTGTGAGGGACACAGGGTGTTCATAATGCTTGGTTTCACATCCCTCATTGCCACTGGTTAACCGGGTGACATTCTTTCTGTCACTTTTTCTTAGATTCCAAATGAGATAAATACAATAGCTTTTTCAAGAAGATGCCTGAACTAAATAAAAGAATGCATGTTGTATAAATAATGAAGAATAATAACTGTAGCCATCCTCATTATAAAATATAGATTACATGTAAGTCTAATATATATAATGGTATTCCCAAATTGCAAGTACCTAAACATGTAATTTAAAATAACTCAAATTTATGAATTTATGATCCTCAAGAAACAAAGAGTAACTTATTTGACACACACATATATATCATTAAAGAGCAAAATACCATAAATTTGATTTAATTCTCAATAAATTAGTCTTGTCCATTTTAATGTAAAACCTATATGTGCTATTGGTAAAAGTCTCTGTGCATAAGTTGGCAGAGAAAATAAAGAAAATATTTCCCAGAATATTGGGTTTTCTAAGTTTGTTTTGTTCATAATTAAAAATGTGTTGATATATAATGTCTAACACAAAAAAATTTCAAGTAATATTTCAAAAATCTAATATATATACATATGTATATATACATTCATCATTAAAAGTATTTCCAGATGGAATATATAATTATATCACTGTGATAATTTTTATATTGACATAAAAAATACACGATGCCCTGTTTCAAAGGAAATTGAAAGCAGTCCATTATTTTCTCTTTCCTTCTTATTCTCACTCAAATTCTCACTCCTGTGCTTACTCTCTTGCCCTTTCAATTAAATAGGCAGGAATAAAATGATTCATGAAAGCAGGTTAAATGGGAAGCACCAATTTTCTCCTACTTAACTTTAATGGCTGATGAACACATAAAATACTATCAATAATGCTAAAAATACATTAGAAATAAATACATTTCTACAGAGAAAAACTAGTTATCTAGGAGCAAGTATGCTCAGAAACATATACAGATGTACCGTTGAAGAATGTAACATTATTTTCCTGATCTCAGTCCGATGTTTCTGTTGTTGAATAATTGAGGAAATTTATCTGAAACCATGCTCCATGCTCTCTCCACTCTCTCAACGTAGAAGGTAAAATTTGTCCTTTGCTTGAATTATTTCAAGAATGTGGCTTGATTTCAATTACTAAATCCATTTAATAATTATTAAAATTTAAATTTTTATGAGTGGATAAGTAAAATATCTCATTAAATAGTAAGATAAAAATTGATATTGGTACATCCTGGATTTATGTGACCACTATGATTACAGCAGAGCAGTCTTACAAAATAAAGTTGTTTTTTAAGAGCACATAGCCCCCAGTCAACAATTTTCTTTGAATTATTTAATTTTATAGCTTTTTTAAAAATGTTTTGCCAGTTAGAAACATGCCAAACATGAGAGACCAAACAACAAACATAGCAGCTTGCTTAAAATGCACTTGCAATTTATATTTTGAATAAAACTAGTTAAATTTACTTAGATGTAGATGTGTTAGAGAAAAATGTAAAAATTTGTCCTGACAAACACCTATTGCCCTAAGGGGGCAGTGTTTATGAATTGGTTTTATGCACCACATGCCATAACATTTTCCAAGTTGGAAATAAAGCCCTAAAAGTAATAGATAACTACAGGTAGAGAGAATAATTGAAGAGGATGGATTCATTATCTTTCAAAATATTGTTAAGGTTATTAATTGTTCAGGAATATTTGACTAGAAAATATTGAAAGGATACAGTATATTTTGAATGAACAGTGTTCTCTTGCATAAAATATGAGATTTACTCCAATAGTTGACAAATACGCCCTTCAGTTTACTAAAATTTCCAAATTAATTCATCTTTTCTTTTTAAAAAAAAGGCAAACAGAGGAAAGAAAATGATGGCATTTTATGACTGGATGCCATTAAATAATTATTGAAAGAAAACTAATAATATCAAGGACTTTGTGTATCATAGTCTTATTTTAGAGACTCCATGTACAGAGTAAAATTTTTAAAAAGTTTTACAAATTTATAGCCATAGGAATTATTCTCAACAGGGAGTGCAGGCATTAAAACGAGTTTTTTTGGTGGCAGAACAGCTTGGTTTAGGTCCTGCTGCAATGGAAATTATCCTGTTGGTTTTTTAAACATAATTACTATTCCCATTTTTCTTTGGAGAGTTAGTCATCTTAGAGATATGATTATTTACTGTAAAATTTAATGTAGAATTAAAAAAAACTGTGTTTAATCATTATCATGACATATTTAAACACAAATTTAGACAAATTAAATTTCCCTCTGCCATTCAAAAGATCTATTATGCTCCTCTTCCCTGTTTCTACTCTCCGTTTTTTGCTTCATGGAGGATCTTGCAAGAAAATTTAAGATTATGAGAGTTTCTATTTCGGAATTTCAGAGCAGTATTTGATAATGTGTATTTGCTGTAAATAATTGATGGGTGTAGGAGATTCTAGATGTGCAAAAAGTAATGCGATATTCCCTATCTTAATCTCCTTAGATTAAGCAGAGGATGATCCAGAGGGCATTTGGCCCCTGGAAACAAAGCATAATAATGCAGATGGAAATTGCTTACTTAGTAGACTCAGAGAGGTCTGTGAAAGTTAATGTCTAATAATCCTAAGAAGTAGCTTATCATTATGACTTTGCTAAAGATGTGGCTAAAGCCTCAGATATTTAGGTTACAAAGAAAAACAGGTAGTGGAAAATAATACTTCTTTTTGCTTGTATTAATGTTACAGTGAAAACTAAATTGGCACCTGTTGTTCTTTTGAGTTTTTATTCTGATGATTGTCAAATCACATTGCTGTAATTGGTGATTTTTAATATGTAGACTTCTATGAGACTCTGCCTTAGTCCTGCAAATAATGAAAGAGGATTAAAGTGGAAAAAAAGAACTTAAACTAGTAAAAACCTACTGCATATCAGGAACTTCACCAACATATTAGAAAGAACTCATTCTAAAACAGGTGCATTGGACTAAAACCTAACTCACATATTCTATACCCTATTATCTCTGTGTGAAATGGGGAAATTTTGAAAAGTATTTCTCTATTTTATATCTGATGGAAATATTTAATAAAAAGTATTTAAAAAGTATAAATCCAAACAATAGGTTACTCAGAATAATAGATGTATTGAGCTTACTAAGATTTGAATTCCTTGATTTTATAAAAAGGGAATCCTAAGTGGCTAAGAGTCAGGTGACATGTTGATGCATATAATTTTATCAGCAGAGAAAAGTACAGAAAATTTTACTCAGAAATGCAACAGAAATTAAATTCTACAGAAAATATGAATATACATAAAGCAGAGATGGAATAATACCATTTTAGATATATTTAATTGCATTTTTTATATTTAATAATGTACTGAAATAGTATACATACAGCATCACTTATTTACCAGTTTTAGAATTTGTGTATTATCTTTAACACTTAAATATAACTTTGTAAAACTAATGGCTTACTTATAAACTGAAAACATTCTCGTACTGATTGACATGCTTTCAAAAAGCAATTTTATTTGAATTGACACTTACTATACAGTTTTGACCTACAGGTCAGATATTAAATAGTGTCATTAAAATATATTTAGCAGGTAACTAAGTTTTTTTCTCCTGATATATAAGACAAATTCAAATATCATTGAAAATGAAAGAGTGCTAGATAAAAATTGGTTTTAATATGTGTCAGAAAAATATTATAAATATTTATTTTAAACCCCTAAAGAAATTCTCTGTCTAAATATGAATGATAACCTGTACCTCAAAATTTAGCTAGAATTATTTTGGAAAATGTTTGGATAGTTAGGATTAGAGAAGTGAATTAAAATGTGTTGATATTATATTCGACCTAGTTTGTATTTGGGTTATTCTGAAGCATAAGGAATACCACAAACACATACATTCTCACAAATTATTACATGAGGAAAATTTGAGGAACCTGGAAACCACCTCAATTTCTTCAAATAATTTAAACATGCAAATTTCTATTATATGTAATCTAGAAAATTCAAGTGAACTCCCCTCTGAAATAACATTTTCGATAAAATGAAGTTTTCTGAGGGTACCAGAAATAATTTGGTGCAGTCTCTGGATAAGCTAAAATGAACCAAGCACCTTGCAAGTTTGCTGAAACTTGCATGGGGAAGCTCCATGAACATTGTGTCTTTTTTTAACAGAACATAAAATCTGATATCCTCATTTGTGTGTCATTTTAATTATAAAAATAATTAGAATTACAATGTTTATATATTTTTTTCACTTTACAAAAAACTACACAGCTCTCTGACTTTGTTTTTCTTTTTCCTTACAGATTGGTTGCGTTATTTTCTCCCTCCTTTGAAAAAGTTCCCAGATCAGTAAAAAGCAATGGACTTTAAAGTAACCCATTGCAATGCTGAAGACAAAGCATCTGTTGGAGTGGTATATATTTGTACAGTCATAACTATGATATTAAACAGACAGCCATGTCTGACCTGCTGTTGATATAACCATAGGCTGGCAACACATTCCTTAAGAGCCTCACAACCTTCCATCATTCAAGATTCGTGGAGGACAGATGTTTTCCATCAAAGTGATAGTATTTTTACACTGCTTTCATTAAACTGTCATTTTTTAAACTGCTTCAATTTCAGACCTCTTTTATCGTTTTGTTAGTTTTAATGTATCTTTCTTTATCCTGGATGACAGGGAGGAGTCCCTGACTTTAATTGTGTGTATACTTGCCAAAGATTGGGCCATACAGTGACTCTCTCTAGAATTGTACCTAACTGTGAAGTGAAAGCAATATTGGAACAAGAAGCAGCTTAAAGATCACTAACTATTCATGGCATGGAGACTAGGAAATATTAGGTATGTATTAAAATGATTTGAAGTGAAACTTTTATGCAATGACTTTGAAAGAATCAATACCTTTGATATATTAGTGCAATTGGAAATATTGTTCATTTAACACAAAATGGATATAAGAAAGAAAGAAAGTGGATGTTTGAAACTAACAACTATCTGGTAAATTCAGAAAACACCTTCAGTGATATTTGACTAAATGATTTTTTTCTATAATTTTCTCTTTAATGAAAAAGTTTAAGGTGTTCAATGTATATTATTTTCATGAAAGATGTCTGTAATCCCAGTGGCTCAGGAGGTTGAGGAACAAGGCTCACAAATTCAAAGTCAGCCTCAGCAACTTAGTGAGGCCCTGAGCAACTTAGCAAGATCCTGTATCCAAATTAAAAAAAAAAAAAAAAAAAAAAAAATGGTGCGGGATATGGCTCAGTGGTTAAGTGTCTCTGGATTTAATTCCTGGTAACAACAACAAGACAAAAAGGGAACAGATAACACATTAAAAATCAGTTAGATATTATCACAATATGAGTAAGCCTTTGAATTGAATTTTATCTTGTAGCTTATGTGTTCATTGTGCTATTCCTTTGTGAAAAGAAACACAATTTTGTGATTTTTGTGTATTTGCTCTTAAAGTATGCATTGAACAAGGAATCAAGACATTATCTCCACAAAAAGATGCATTGTTCTCACTTTTATTAATGCATACCCTATAATATGAATTTTAATTAGTCAACTTCAATAATTCACCAAGCTGGTAAAAGAGTGATAATAGACCATCACAGTCTCAATACAGAGACACCAAGTAGAGATATATTTCATTAATAGAATTAATTTAGAATTATAATTAAATAGATGACTTACTAGCCCACACTATAGTTTATTACCATGGGTTCATTAAAGAAACCTCCAATTATGTCATATATTGCCCAATTTCAAACTTTAAAGTAACCTCTATGTTATAAATTTATTATCCTTGTTTTAATTATGAGTAGGAATCTTTCATACAAAAGAATAAATCTAAAAATATATTTTCACAAAATAATTAATAAAATTGTTCCAAATTTCATACTAGTCTCCTAATTCTTAGTTATTTTTCTGTGTACTCTCTAAACTTAAAATCCTTTTTTCTGTTTGTCTGACTTAAGTAATCAATATGATTTATGTAGTTCCTTCACTTATTAATAAGCATTTATTAATTGTCTTCTATGTGTCAAATCCTATACTAGAGGTGGGACACAAAAGGCATTAAATGATAAAATATATGTCTTCATAGATTTTACTATTTGGAATTCTGCAGAAAATTTGTAAAGATGACTAAGATCCAGCAAATCTTTTGGTCATATATTTAATTTTATTTCCCCTTACATTTACTTTAAATATTTTTGCATTTTTATTCCTATAATGTGATTTTCAATTTTTATGTTTATAGAATTGTCCATAATGTTTATGCCCCAGTAAAGAGTTGTATCTTTTGTGTTATATTCAAATTTATTAAAATTATAGTATATTGGATTTTCATATCACCAAACATTTTATGTCAAATCAAGTTATTTAATATATCAGAGATTTGAAGTATAAGGGTTCTATTGCCTATGTGATATTTGCAAAACATACATTAATTTTATTTGATATTGGTTATTAAGACAAAGGTTATTTTCATCAACCTCTGTGATTTTGATATTTTATATTTGATTCAAATGTAGACAGGTTATTTTTTCAAATAAACCAATATTAAGTATATATCCTACAGTTAAAACCTACTACAATATTCTATTGTTTCCTCTTCAATGTATTAATAGTATTTCTTGGATGTAGAGGTAAATAAAGAACAGAATAAAATAAATAATGAACTATAATGTTATATGCTATATTTAATGACAATAAACATTACAATGAAAAGGATAAGATTGTAGGCCTGTGAAGCTAATGATTGATAATTCTTCATGGTGATAAAATGTTACATATATTTAAATGGTATTTTAATGAGGTTAAATATACCAACTAATGATGAAAATTTTACTTTCTTTAGCTGCTTCTAGGTGAGTAAGTTATCATATTTGAATTTTTAAATGAAAGCCTAGAACTGCAAAGGGATAATGTAGAGAACAATGAGACTAAAATGTCCAACAATTCGCTACTTTATACCTGAGATTTTTTTTTTTTATGTTTTACATTTTTTTGCTTAGGTTTTAAGAACAATTATCTATAGTTTCACTTTTATAACTGTAGTAACTTTAGCTAAGTGGAAGTTTTCATCACTGAGTTCACATTTGGTTCAATGGAAATATAAGAAATGGTTTTTCTTGATAGATAAGAAGTAATATAAATTTATAGACAAAAATTTATTTCCATTGCCACAAAAATACAGAAGTGCTAATATTATTTTATATCTTCCAGTCTATTTCATACTTTGATATTAGGTTGTAAGTTGCATGTAATATATGAAAAGGAATTTTAATTGCATTCTTTCAGCTATAATAGGGTGCAAATTAAATATTAGTTTATTTCCTAAAATGAATGATACAATATTTTACTTAATCTCCTAATACTTCATTCTACATGTTTGGTGTAATGCAGACCTCTGAATTTTGTAGAAGTTTTAAAATAGTCCAAAAGTAGTACATAATTATTCCATTATATGTTATTTTACATAAATGTGTTATTTGGTTCACATTTAGTACTAGTTATATTTAATCATATATGTATATCACTCACATATAAATATATGTTATATCATATGTAAGCAAATTATCAATGTCTAACATCTTCAATTCTCTTGAAAACACTTTATGCGATATAATATAAAAGAAATTAAAATATTTTTTCACTAAAATTTAAAACTTGAAGAAGAAATGTTTTAAGGGAATCACAAATAATTTTATTCAAAAAGAGGAATTTGAAGCATGAGACAAATATACTACATGCACATATATTTATCTTTTCAATACTTCTTAGAATTTGTACCATTTCAAAAGCTTAATTCAGTGAAGTAAGTTCTTGAAAAGTGCTAAAAAATAATGCATGTGAGAAAATATTATCCATTATACACTGCATTATTAAATTTCCTCCTGTCTCTGTCATTCAAAACTAACAGAGGGAGTGTATGTTTCTGATTCCTATCTTCATTCTTAAACAATAAAGGTACATCTTATCTTAAATACAACATATTTAGATGATTTTCACCATCACCTCATCATAGTCTATTTGAAGATTATGCATTTAGAATTAATGAAATAAGAAAAATTTATTTTCTTGGCAATATAAAGTTTAAGCTATGAGCCTTATTTTGATGACAAATGAAAAGAATTGCCTGCATTTAAATGAAACCTTTTAAAACATTTTAAAACCTCTGTTACTAGACTTTCTGCAACCTTCATCCTTTGCATTTTATGGGTGTGTGCAGTGAACACATGGACTGTGTTTCATACTAGATAGTGCCTACATTAACTAGAACATTTTCTTCTATATCAGAAGCTCTTAGTACAGAAAGAAACTCTACAAACTAAAACCAACAGAACACTTTGTTAAATTAAAACCATAGAACAAAGCTTAAAGATTTTTTTTTTATATTTCAAACATAGCTTCATGATATAATGCTCTTAGGTTTAATTTGCACTTGTCAAAAAGATCCTCTTACCAAATACTATACTTAGCTTTATTATTCATTCTATGTTATTCCCTGATAAGTCATCTGAATAAGCTGCTAATAAACTAGATTAAAAAATATATATACACACATATTACATGTACATATAAAAACTATGTGTGTGTACTATATTATGTATATATGTATATGTAAATCCTACAATTCTCAAAAATGTAACAAAATTCTAAATGTATGAATATTAAATTTAAAAATAGATTCCACTCTATTAGCGCTAGCCAAGATATGTATTTGCAAAACTGGGTTGCATTAAGTAAAAAAATATAGATAATAGATTTTGGATGAAGGCAGACATGGACATGATTCCCAGTTCAGATTCTTCCCTAGCTTGACAATCAACAAATTATGTTCTCTCCACCTCAGCTTCTCAACTCTGGAGATGGAAAAATAAAATCTACTTCAATGGTAATGTTTTTTGTGCATCTGGCACATTCTAGAGATTCAATGAATGTTAGAAGACACTCTTTGCTAAAATGAAGATTTGTAATACCTGTGCATGAATTGAGAATACCTTATATTAAAAAATAAGACTTTAGATCTTATTCTACAGTGTATGAGTCTTTGTTTCTATACACTACTATCTACTTGCTCATTAGTTGAACAAACACAGAAAATTAAAAAGGACATTATAACAAATGAAGAATTATTAAATATCAGTATTTTGTAATTTGTTTTCATATTTTATAAATAACATTATTACAACTTTATAAATAGCTATTCTATTACTTAGACTTCTCCCTTCTCGTCTCTAAGACACCTACTGTTATAATTAGGCACTTATCATTAGATATACAGTTTCACACATTCACTACATATATAAGCATAAAATAATTTGTTGTATTAATTTGCCTGTTTTAATCATTTTACACAAATGCTGTCTAATTATCCATATGATGTTCATTTATTTTATTTTTGTACAGCATTTCTGGTTGATGAAGATAGTACCTGCTGAATACTTTTATGTGTCTATCATTGTATTTAATTCTTTATATGTATTAATTTACTGTGCTTTCACAAAAGCCCTCTGAGACAGGCTTTGATTAACTTTATATCTTCATTTATATATTATTATTCTCATAATGTTTTTATTTTACATATGATCAAAAGAGATCACAGAGAAGTACCCCGTCTAGTGCTACACATTTAGGAAGTAGTAGAAAAGATGTGGATACAGAGCTGACACATTAATCACATGACCCTGTGCTCAAATAAAAGAGTAGATCTTATGTCATATAAATTTTCATATAAATGAACAAATTAGTTTTTTTCCAATTTGTTACCCTTGCAAATAATGTTGCGATAAATCTCTGGAAACGTCATCTGAGTTCCATACAAGAAATCCTTCAGGGCAGAGGCTCGGATGTGAGGCTTCGGAGCCTAAGGGTGGATACATTTCTATCCTTCTGAGGTTTGTCTTTGTATAAGCATTTTTACCTCTACTATACTGGGGTTCAATAAGAAAAATGTGTAACTGACAGCATTTCATTTAGTTGAAGACCTCTGTTATGGTTTAGATATGAGGTGACCACTAAAAGCTTATGTGTGAGACAAAGCGTGAAAGTTTATAGGTGAAAAGATCAGATTATGAGAGCCTTTACCTAATCAGTTCATTAAGACACTTGAATGGATTAACTGAGTGCTAACTGTAGACAGGTAAGGTGAGGCTGGAGGAGGTGGGTTGCTGAAGTGTAGTTTGGGTTGTATATTTTTCTCCCTGGTGAGCCCAGTTAGTCTCCCTCTCCTTTCTGATTGTTATGTCCTGAGCTACTTTCCTTTTCTACACCCTTCCACCATAATATTCTGCCTTACCTCAGGCTAGAGCAATGAAGTTTGTCTATTGATTAAGATTTGTGAAACCATAAACCTCACATAAATTTTTCTCCTCTAAAATTGTTCTTATCAGGTCTTTTGGTCACATTGGTGAAAAAGCTGACTAGAATACCTCTGAGCATTACACTCCTCTCTATTCCTGATATATATGGTGTTCTTCACCCACCTCATGTTAATGCATATTCTTAAAACAGGATGAAATCTATGTCTATTTAAGAAAAGACTCAAACTTTCCTAATAATAATTTACTAGATAAAATATAATAATTCCAGTTAAATTTGAATTTCTACTAAACCATGAAAAAGTGTCAGTATATTGCATAGAAATACTGTAGGTAAATTAATTTTTCATCTGAAAATCATATTGAACTCACCATCCTTTATCTTTTTGCTAAATTTGGCACTAAATAAAGGAACCACTCTTTTTTAGTGGTAGGCATGATTGAGGGCATGCCACTTATCCAGTGCCACACAATGGAGTCACATATTACATGAGAGTGTGGTCCCCTCTCTGTCTTTAACAACTTATTATATTTTCACTAAAGTGGACATAGAGAATATATGTATTTTTACCAAACTTTTTCATATGAAAAGTTACCAGAAACTTTTCCTCTTGTATATTGATTGAGTTCCATAATGCCTTCCTTAACTCAGCATATCTTGTCTCATGTTTTATTTCCTTACATAATGACACATTAATAAGCTTCATTTTACATTTTATTCCTGAGGATACAACTAGAAGGATCATTGCCATCTGCCAGACTTCCCTGTTCTCCTTCCGCCAACCCATGCCTGAATCCATTTCCTCTTTTTTCTATACTATCAGAATGCTGCCTGTTAGAATGAAACTGGGTGGTAGAACATAAAAGGTGCTGTCAGTAAACTAAACTGTCATCACATTAAATGGCAAGGAATTTGCAAGTGGGAAAACCTTATATGATCCACCCAACACCTTATTTTATGGTAAAAAAAGGAAGAGGAATTTAATACAAATTGAATCATACTCTCTAAGAAATGAGACTCTTTGAATAAACAGAAACAATGAACAACCAGTGGGTATTAGGTATTGCAGCTGCCAAAGATGAAATTTCTGCTCTAGGGCATATTCATTTCACTAGTTAAGTGCTACTTGAACTAATAGCAATTTCTTAGGTGAAAAGAATTTTGATCTTCTTCTTATTTTTCCATTATGGAGCTTTGGCATTTCATCAATTGGCATATCTTACCACATAGTGCTGAAATGTTTTGAAGGTTTAGCACAAAATATGGAGAGATGCTTTTGTCTATAAAATAAACCATCAGTTCAGATTGGATTGTGTTTTTTTTCTTCAAAAGGAGATTACTTGGCATCAATTGCTTAGTCACAGATACCATTGAAAACCAAAGGATTCTGGAAAAAAATGAAGGACACTGAAGCCCATTGGGAAATAATGAAGTATAAGTGCTACAGAGAGCAGCCAGAAATGGAATAATATTTCTTCTGTGAGGACTTCCATAATAAGAACCCATGAGTGATGGAACTTACTGCGAATGCCAGGAGAATGCAAGATACTACATTTTAAAATATATCATTTCACATATCATATATCCTTCCCTTCCTTTACAGATCATTTAAGATCTAATTTAGATTATTACACTTTCCAGACAACAATAAATATTCATGGAAGGCCAAATATGTTTTAAGTCCTAAGACACAGATATGGAGAAGATAAGGTTTATGGCCTTTTAAAAAAATCTAAATTTGTTGTAAAAACAAATAATAAGAATAATTGCAAAAGAAATAGAGAAACAGGGATAATGTTGATAGGTGGGATCAACAAGGGAAGAGGTGATTACAGGTATGAAGTTAGCTAGGGAATTATTCACACTAGAAGTGGAATCTGTGTGTTTGCAGGGAAGCAGTAGGGTTTTGTCAGTAGGGTTTTGGAGAAACTAAACCTGTTCAACTAAACAGGTCAGCCAAAGCTATGTACTTGTAGCTGAAACTGGAAAAAAGTGCTATGGAAAGATTTTTAATAGCCTTGTGGATCCTAAAGAGTATGAATGTTATGTGAATATAGGGAAAGGAAAGCAAATGATACCACATAAGAAAGGAATGTGACGTGATTCAGTGTGTACTTTCAGTGGCACCTTCAACAATGGGTAAGATAAAAAACACATTGAAGGTAATTATAAGAAAATAATTACAATTGCCCTGATCCCAGAGATGGTGAAAGTTCAAATAATACCTTAGAACAGAGAATGGAAGCAGATTAATTAGGAAGTAGAATGAAGAATTTGGTGATCATATGGTTGAAGAAGGAGATGACAATGGAGCAGGAGACTAAGTTTTTGCTTTTGAGTTACTGACTGTATTGATAGAGGAGGAAGGTTGTGTTAAATTTTGGATCTACAAGTAAATCACATCTGTCTTTGACTCAGCATGTTTACCACAACATTACCATATCCTTTAGAGAAAAATGAAAATGAACTATGATTAAAAAGTCAATTTACTGCATACATAATGTATACTTTTTGTAAGTGTATACAATTTTAGGTTTGAAGTCTAGATAGCCTGAAATTTTTCTCGTAGTTTCAGATCACAATCACCAGGCCCATGTAGCTACTTAACAGTCTGTAGTATACAAACTCAATTCAGTGGGACTTTTAGGCAGCTGAATGGATTCTCACTGAGAATGACTTATTACATTTTATTCATCATTAAAAACAGAAAGTGTTTATAGAATTTCAAGTCAATTTCAATTAACCAATTTTTGAAGAATTAAAACTGTAATTATAAAAAAATTCTAACCTGTTTGAATTCTTATCCATCTAATTATAGTTAGGTGCCTATAATAGCAATTTAGATAATAGTTAAAGTTTATAATATAGAAAAGTGGTTTCACAAAAATAATTATTTAAGATTATTTAATTTAATCTGCCATAAGCATGAAGGTATTCTTGCATTGTATTTTTGGTAGGAAAAACATGAAAAATTAAAAACATTACCATTTCAGAAATGTAACTCAGTTTCATCAAAAGCAGTATTGCCTGTGGTAATTAAGTTAGAAGACAAAATTTTGCGACTACAAGCTATTCAATGAGTCCATAAAGTGTTATAAGACAATTCTGAACACATATTCATTCAATGTCTATGTTCTTTTCTTCTGCAGTGCCTTTCAAAAGGGGAAAATATTTCTTCTCTAAATTACACATATGTAAAAATGGAATGTAAAAGAACTATGAAAAATGTTTCTTAAGACCTATAAATAGAAAGGTCTTAGGAAGGTTAGAAATGGAGTCATAAGAAAACATTTTTTCAGGTAGGGTGGGAAATCAGAGTGACATGGAAATGGAAATGGCACTGAAAAATTGATGTCAAATCTGGTAGGTTTTCATAAAATAAGAATATTAAGGACATTCTAGCAAGAAAATAGAATAAAATAGTAGACCACGAAAAAGGAACAGGAAATGGCTCACATAGATGGCACAGATTTTTATTTAAGGATAACCTGCAAAGATTATCTGTGGTCATATTGCAGAGATTTTAAATTCAGGTAAATGAAATGGTACAGTACAGTTTTTCCCTTATTTTAATTACTTAACTGAGTAAAATATTATTTTCAAACAAAATCTTAAGTGAAACTAAAATAAAGGACTGTATGAAATTATAGAAATCTTTGTTGGAGCAAGATGGAGCAAGGAGAGAGTATGCATCTATTATTATAATAAATGTGATCACATCAAAATAATTTTTTTATAAAAAATTCCCACAGAGTGGAATGTCCAATCAAAATACAAAATAAATAAATAAAATAATTATTGAACTATGATAGACAAAACTACTTTTTAAGCATAGAAACATGAATTTATAAGAGAAAAAAGGAAACTCCCAATAATATAAATGGGTAAAAACACAATGGGAATTTATATACAGCACATATATTCATGAAAAAGTATTCAACACAATTAATGAAATTTAAATTAGAGCCATGTTAGAAGAAAGTTTTCCTTGTTGAATTAACAATTACTAAAAATTCATGAGGCACAGTATTAATAGGAACATGAAGAAGTTGGTACTTTCATAAAAGAGGTGAGAAGGAATAGGTCTTTTTTGCATTTTAAAAAAGCAAGGAGAAATATATACATATATTTCTATTATATACTCTTCTCTAAATATAACTATCTGCTTAGCACATTTTGTACATACATGAAGAGTATGCAAATGAACACATATATACTTGTTCATATATACATTCCTCTCTTTTTAACTTTTTCAACATTTAAAAATATTTTTAAAAAATTTAACTGATACATGCAAACCTAAAAAATATGCATATTAACAGGATACCAGGTCATGTCTCAGTATGTATGTGCTTTATGTAATATTTAGATCAGATTAAACACATATTTATCTCCTCAAATTTTCATCATTTCTTTATGGTAAAAATTTTCAAAATACCTTCTAGCTTTATAAAATGTATAATACATTTGTGTTCACTATAGTCACTCTTCTGTACAATAGCACTACAGAACTTATTTCTGTCTAACTGGAACTTAGTACTCATTAATCGCCCTTTCTCTACCTGCCTATTCCAAGTCTTCTTACCCATTTTCATCTCAACTTCTAGGAAATTGACTCTTCTATATTCCACATATGAAACAGACAGGTCAGTATTTTTCTGTCTGTGCGTGGCTTGTTTAACTTAACAGAATGATTTCCAGTTCAACATGTTGCTTCAAATGAGACAATTTTGTTCTCTTCTGTGACTGAATCCTTTCTTGTTATGTATATGTACCACATCGTTTTTACCAGTTCATCAGCTGATGGACACTTACGTTGCTTTTATTTCCTGGTATTATTAATAGTGCTACATTGAACTTGGGAATCAAGCTGTCTCTTCAGCACACGGGTTGCATCTCGTTTAGGTAAATGCCCAATAGTGCTATTACTGGATCATATAGTAGTTCTTTTTTTATGTACAGCCCTCATACTGTGACTGTACTAATTTACATTCTCACCAACAATGTGTAAATATTCCTTTTTTCCCACATCCTTACTAGCACTTGTTATTTTTACTACATTTGATAATAGCTATTCTAATTGATGTAAATTGATATCTTTTTGGATTGTATTTGCATGTTTTGGACATCAGAGATATGGAGCATTTTTTATATATTAATTGATCATTTGTATTCTTTTTTTTTTTTTTCAAAAAATGTCTGTTTAGAGCTATTACCCATTTTTAAATTGGGTTACTTGATTTTCTTTTCTTTTTTTCTATTGAGTTTGGAGTACCTAAAATATTCTGAATATAAATTCATTTTTCTCTCCTCTTGTTTGTCTCTGCACTCCATTGTTTGCTTTGCTCTGCAAAAACTTTTTAGTTTGATGTAGTCCCACTTTCCATTTATTGTTGCTTCCTTGAGTTTTGACCTAGTAGTTCCTCTTCAAATAATTTATTATAAATACTTATTTATCCCCCTGGGCAAAAAGACTGAGGTCTTTGATTAAACACTGCAGCATGTTTTCAACAGTGAGATCCTGAAAGCAGCATACTTGACCAATTATAAGGTCCTTCTTTGTTTAATTATCTACATCAAAACCATGAAATGCAAGGCTATTCTTAAAAAAACTAAACTCATAATTACTTTTTTTGGAAATTTCTCACTGATAAAGCTAAGTAAAAACCAGAAAATTTGAGCACTGTGCAATGCATTTTTTGTATTTGAATAGTTTTAATTTGATTAATAACAATATGGATTGCACCTGCTGTTTTCACAAATCAGTCATAAGTCCATGTTGATTTTTATCAACTTATACTTTGCTCTTAAGTATAAAGAAACTAACAGTTTCTTTAGTAAATAAAACCAAATAAACCAGTAAGACATGAAGAAAGAATACCTCCATTCTAAATGAAGCAAAGTGCAATTGAAATGCAGATGCACCAAGAGTAAAACCAAAGAAACGTTTCTTTCCCTAGGCCCTGTGTTACCTAGACCAAAATATAAACAGTTACTCTACTAAAAGTTTGTGGGGTAGGAGAGTTGTGGGGAATATCCATCAGTGCAAAGTGATGAACCATCAAAAGCAAGAGCCCCCAAAAGTTTTCTATTTCTTTCTTTTTTCTTCCTTCCTTCCTTTTTCTTTCTTCTCTCTCTCTTCTTCTCTTCCTCCTCTCCTCTTCCTTTTTCTTCTACTTCTTATCTTTTTCTTGATTCCAGTGTTGATTCTAAGAAGTCACTAAGCATGGAGGAGGACCAGAGTCAACAACAAATTGTTCCCATATTGTTGAATAAATGCAGAGATTTTACCATTGGTGTTCCTGGAAAGTAGAACTCAGAATTTGTTTAGTTTTTCCTGCAAATTCAAATAACATGTACTGTTAGGTACATATACTGTTAGGTATACTGTTAGGTACTTCAACTCACCTAGGATGTTTATTAAGAATTCCATGTGTTCCAACAATAATTTTCAATCATGAAGGGTTTGTGAGTAATCCCATACATCAGTGCATCCCTGAATGTGGCTTCAAACTGTTTAATGCTAGAGAGAAGCTATGGTTTTGTTTTTGTTTTGCCTTGCTTTTGCTCCTCTGAGGATTGAACCCAGAGCCTCTGCATGCTAGACAAGTGCTCTACCACTGAGCTACACCCTCAACTCTGGAAAGATGCTATGAAATTTCTTCTCTCACTTTAAAACAATATCAGTTAGAGGAAGGCCAACTCCGATTTCCAGGAAAAACCTTCTTCATCTCTTTATCCCTTGTTTGATTCTGAAGTGGGGGCTCCCAATTACCTGTTTTCTGCTGCTGTAGCTGTCTGGTAAGACAGGGACAAGTAATACAACACTTTTGACTGTGAATCAGAAAACCAATTAAATTCTCCAGATTTGCTTTTTATTTATTTTTCCATCCTGAAGTCTAGGTGGTAAAGTGGGAAGAAACAGCAAGATGTTGAATTCTAAATGTTAGTGTCCTCCTGGTGAAGTGAAGATAAGGATTATCATGCCATGTTGCACTTAACAAAAAAGCAACGTAGGGGCTGGGTTTGTAGCTCAGTAGTAGAGCAATTGCCTTGCCCATGTGAGGCAATGGCAACACATAAAAATAAATAAATAAAATTGTTGTGTCCATCTACAACTAAAAATATTTTAAAAAGCAATGTATATGAAATCACCTTAGAAATATTAATGTATTGATCAATGTAACATATAATTATTTGTTTCCATAATGCACTGAATGAGTACTCTTTAGGTACCTGAACTTTGCTTCACTCCTTACTTTTATAAGTGCTCTGCCCATATCAGGCCATTGCTTTATTTCTCATTGAATATGCATTTTGCCTTCAATATTTTCAACTATCTTCTCTGCAGAAGGTAAAATCTGATTAGAGCAGGTATCTTGGGGAGATTCACAATACTAAGGAGATATTAGAGTGTAGGTAAAAGTCACCTACAGCAACTGGGCTCTATTTACATTTTGTCAATTTGCACTTACAGTTTCTCTACAGTAGGTTTAGTGAGGTTGGCATTGGGCTGCATACCAAATAGAAGCAAATCTGAACACCTAGGTGACTCATACAGAAATTTTCCACTGATGTTCTTATAAACAAAGGAGTAGGAAAATGGAAATGCAGACTTCAAATATTTGAAGAGCTTCAAACTTAAAATATGTCACAGAAGGCAGGAGAATGATTAATAAATGAGAAATAATAGCCCACTGTCTAGGATCAAAGACTATCAGAGGATTGTTCTCACAGAGGAAGATATATGATTTTTATTTTTCCCATTTTGACATTTTTTAAATTGATCAACATTAAAACATTTTAATTTTATTCCAAAAGTGACATCAAGGCAATTGAATTGTTTTTTTTCACCAGTTTAAAAAAATAAAGGTACCCCACCCCCCAAAATATTCAGAGCACCGTGGCAATTTAACAAAATAATTTTCAAATTTAATTCATGTCCTCCTTGTGCTGAAGAGTTCTTATGGAATATTAGCTGAACTAATCCACAAAATAAGATTGCTGATTCAGGGGAATCACTTAAGTTTCCGCAGCTCATTAAAGGGACCATGTTTATTTGAAGACACAAAGTTTGTCTCGTAACATGGTTTTTTTTTCAGTTGTTTTTATTTTGGATCAGACTCATGAGTTTTCTTAGAAAATTTCAAGAAAACGACATATGAATCTGATTAATTTCTGTAAGTCAACCCTCTACCTGTAAACACAAAAAATGCAGGATAAATTAGAGAAAATATAAAATAAAAAGTATGGCAAAAAAGTCTAAGTCCCCAGATGACAAAAATAAGAGAAAATAAAATAGGATTTGCCAGGGGAGATTGATCTTTGGGGCTAGCAAAGTTTTGAAATGGAAACTAGGCTCTAAAGTTAGGGTTAATTCTTATTAGAGAAAAAAATGTTAGGTTTTAAGTCAGCAATTATTGGAAAAATAGGGTCCAGTCTTCTTAGTGCCCTCTGAAATATTTCCATCTTGCATGTGGTGGATAAAAGAGCAATCAATGGAAAAAAATAATTCATACTTGTATTCATTGTGAGTATGGGGCTAATACTTGAATGGAAGAGAAATCACATAACTGAATGCTAAATTCATATTAACCTGCCTGAGTACCATTAACACAGTAAGATAAGTTAGAGAGGTACCAATGAGAATCTACTCCACAGGAATCAGCTTTCCAAGATTTTTTTTTTTTTTTTACTATTTTCTCATCAAGTGTTACATTCTAGAGCCAGGATATGTCTCTGAGATTTCCATTTGTGCTTTATTCACATAAATGGCTCTTCTCTTTTGAAAGAGCTACGAATCTTCTAGAATTCAAAATGAACAATTGGTAAAACTTAATATCCTACCATGGTTGCAAATAAGAGAATCAATTATGAGCAGAATTAAGTACAAAGGAGATAATATTTTTAAAGGACATAAGAAATTTTCATAGAACTGAAGAAAAGGAATATGTTCCTAAGAAGTGAATAAATCTATTAAGTTTTTAAGAAATCAAATATGTAAAAATCCTGCCTGTTGATTTGAACACTTTTCTATATCTCTGTTCATTTTTCTTTTTTGATGTATAGGGTTTTTTTTTTTCTTATATTGATTGATATAATGGAAAACTTATCTAGGGAAGACTTTATAATTGTTTTTATTACTTCTATTTAAAAGATGAAGCACCCGGTGGGGTTGTAACTCAGTGCCTAGCATGTGTGAGGGCCTGGGTTCAATTCTCAGCACCACATTAAAAAAAATAAATAAATAAATAATGGCCACACACACACACACAAAAAAAGTGAAGCTCTGATAAAAAGGGAGGTTCTATTTCAGTATAATCAGAAGAGCACAGCACTTAGAACCAGAATAAGTGACTTTTCATGCAGTACCACCTCAGTTTTTTTAATAGTCATTTTCTTTTTTAGTTCATTCTCATCTTCTGTTTTTTGTGAGTTATACTGTTCATCTGTGTTTATCTAACAATTAATTTAAAATGTATAAAACATCCTAAATGTATAAAGTGCTATCTACAAATAAACCCACCATTATTTCATTCTCAGTCCTGTGGTTGTGGATTAAGTTAAAGATAGAAATAGGGGCTGGGTTATGGCTCAGTGGTAGAGCACCGGCCTAGTGTGTATGAGGCACTGGGTTCAATTCTCAGCACTGTATATAAGTAAGTAAAATAAAGGTTCGTTGACAACTTAAAAAAAATTTTAAAAAAATAAAATAAAGATAGAAATAGATATTACCATCACTCCCATATACCAAAAAATTCTATCTAAAAGATGGGTTAGATAATGTATTATATCTATTAAAACATGAGAAATCAAGTCTCACTAATGACAAGCAACATATGCTTTGCTACAGAACAATTACTAGACTATACAAAGCAGTATTTGTCAAGTGTGTGTTTTGGAACACTTTCATCAGATTTCCATTTTTCTAATACACATTCCTGAGTTCCTTTCTATACTTGTGGTTTGGAATGTCTGAGATCAAAGTTAGGAAAATATGTTTTGAAGAAGCACTTAATATCACTGATATAAACTGATTAAGAACAATTAAATTATGAAAAAATAAAACAATACCACACTGTCCAGAACTAAAAAACCTGGTTTTTTTGTTTTTGTTTTTTGCTGTGTTTCGGATTGAACCCAGGGCCTTGTGCATGCTAAGCAGGCTCTCTTCCACTATTTAAGCTATATTCTCAGCCAATGGCAGACTGATTCTATAATACTTAATAGATATTTAAAGACATACCATATGTAATAAGAGAAAGTAGCTATTTTTTTTTGAATATTCACTTATGAAGTTTTGAACAATATCTATATTATTTTGCTTTGCCTGATCTCTGGAAAGATTATTTTTCCTGATTTGTAGTATCTCTTTTTTAAAAAAAGCAGTATACTCCTAATACTATTCTATTTATAAACTAGTATTAAGGGAATTTATACATGGTAACCAAAATTTAATACTAAGGGTAAAATTTCTCTACTTCAGTATTTTATTGATGTTTACTAAGACTTGTATTATTTCTGTGTGTGGAAAAGATGTTTAAAATAACGTAGATTTTTTTGTAGAAGGACATTGATGACTTGGTTAGTGATACAATTAAGGTATCACAAATACAATATTTCTTTGTAATATTTATGATTAATCTTTGGAATAATACACAGCCTTAGAAGAAGTGTTATTATATTTTATATACTTTCCTTTTAGAAATCAAGTGTAAAACCTTACAAATGTGTGTCAAAAATTTCATGCCTAGAAAAGAAAATAAACTGTATTTTTTAAGTTGTATAATATAATTAGCAATAACTGATTGAGACAGAAGAGAAATACTCTCATGTGTAAAAATCAACAGCTGTAGAGGTGGCCTGCTAATCTAAACATAAGTTTTAAAAAACTGTTCCATGGAGCGCTAGAAATGTTTAATATCTCATACTGGCACATTTTCCATTAAGTGTTTAACGTCCCAAATTCTAATTTTCATTACTTTTATGCTTTTAAAAGATTCTGAAGGTTGTGATTTAAAGCCCATCAGAATCAGATTTTGTACTAAAACCTTTTAAAATTTGGGCAAATATACAACTAATTGTTTTGTTTGAAAACTAAAAGTAACAAAACCACACCATGTCAGACAAACAGGACCTGAATAGTAGGATGCATATATATCAGAAATGGCAAGGATAGTCTGCAATGTTAATTCCTCTGTCTTGGTAGATTAACTGACTAGGTTGAAATTTTGTAAAATACTAGAGCTAAACAGAATATTTACTTTTATCCTATCATTTATTCTAAAATAAACAGTTGATACCTGTACTTCCAGTATGTTTATATCATAATCATGTAAAGTTTAAAAATCAACTTTTAACAACAAATCAGTGAAGCAGATTAGGCTAATAAAGTGCAAAGAGGGGAATCTTGTTGGGTCACTGGAGACTAATTTACATGATTCTGAAGTATTTTGCTCAGAAGAGATCATGCAGTTCCAGAGTTAGTGAAGATTTAGGGGAGAGTTTTATTGCTGAAGAGAGAATTAAAGTTTAAATTCTCGGAACAAAGTTTAACATTTTAAGAAGCAGAAGAGAATTGATTCGATAGTTGTTTAGAAAAGAATAAAGCAGCTGAACAATAGGTATCTTCAAAATATTGACAGGTGCTTCTGCAATTGTGATATGGGTAAAATGTGCTAAGCTAAACATTTCCACATGGATGAGGACAAAAATCTTTCTTAACATTAACCAGCACAACTTTCAATTCTGATTATGATCACTGGGACAAGCTTCTAGATTATTTTCTTGCTGTAAATGAAATCTAATAATAATATTTTAAAAATTATACATAATATACAAAGCAACTCTGCTTAGACATTGGACAATAATCAATTTAAGATCATAATCATTGAGAGAAAGTAAATACAAAAAGTGAGGCAAGGACTCACACAAGGCTTATCTTCAGAAGAATTGTCTAAATCATATTTGGGGGAAGAAAGCCCAGTAAGAGAGAAGAAACCTCAATGGGAGGAAGAGAGAGACTCAAAAATAATATGTTTTAAGCAGGTGGTATTTAAAGGCACAAAGTTCTAGAGAAGAGAAGTTCTCAGAGAAATAGTCCCTGAAATCTGCACATTCCTACCAGAATTCATTTGTATTTACAGGGCTGGAAAATGTGTAAAGACTTCAGAGACAATATAAAAC
Organism: Sciurus carolinensis; assembly: GCF_902686445.1. NCBI lineage: Eukaryota > Metazoa > Chordata > Mammalia > Rodentia > Sciuridae > Sciurus > Sciurus carolinensis. Next base: position 88,043,594 of record NC_062218.1, on the reverse strand, counting down.
TAAGAGATAAGAGTTTGGATTTCAAACGCAGCCAGAATGAAGAGACCATGGTGAACATCATGATCTTTCTGTTCAATCTCCAGAAAGATTATAAATCATGAAAACACACCCAAGGAATAATAGTTTCCATTTAAGGATAAAGGAAAATCTTATATATATATACTTATCCTGACAAATTTTAGATAGTCTTTTTAGTATTAAGTTAATAATCTATGAGGAATTTTAAATCCATAAAACAAGTTATCTAAGTTTTAGAAAAAAAAATCCAAGATCTTATATTATATAGTATACAAAACCAGATAATTTTAAAAAATGACCTACTATTTTAACTCATTAGCAGCAGAACTAGAGCAGATCCAAATGTTTGAATCAGCAAGATTTCCAAATAAATATAGTAGCATGTATTTAAATAGAGTAAAAGATGGGAAAAAAGGATAAAAACAAAGAATTTCAAAATATATATTAATCAATAAAATGAAAATCCAATATGTATTCCATAAAGGCAAAATATGACCAGCTGAAGTCAAGAACTTGATGAATTGATTCAACAGATGACTGGGTCCAACAGAAGTTAAAATTAGTGAAATTAAAAAGAAAAAAATAGAAAATGCCCAAACCAAGCCACTGAAAAACACAATACTAAAATGAGAGAAGATGAACTCAAGAAAGCTCAAAACATTATACATAGGATAGTCAGTAGGATAAAACGACCAATTATTTAAACAAACAAGCCAAAACAGTAAAAATGAAAAATGGCTTTTAAAAAACAAAAAAAACAATAAAAGGCAGAATACAATGAATCAAAGTTTAACAGATTGAAAGATAAAACATGGCAATATTATTCAAAGTCTAAATAAAAAGGTTTGAGAGGTGGAATGTGAGAGAAATGTGAATTTGTCTTCAGAAGTTCTGAATTGCATTAAATACTAAAAGTATTGCTGTCATCTCTGTTAAAATAAAGTCAAATTGAAATGCAAGACAGATCGAGAAATTCCAATAATGATGAATAAACTACTAAATTCAATGAATATTGATAGATTAATAAAACTGAATTATTGTGGAATTTAAAGCTTATAGAAAGCAAGACAGTAGAATAATCAAAATTGGACAGCAAATGGTGTTTATTTACAGCACCATTTAAGGAAGTGTCTAATGTATTATTTTAAAGAAGTTTAATTTTAATCTTTTTTTTTTTTTTTTTTTCTTGGTACTGGGGATTTAACCCAGAGAATTTTCCACTGATCTAATTCCCATGCCTCTTTTTTTCATTTTGATACAGGATCTCACTAAGTTGCTTGATAGTCTAAGTTGCTGAGGTTGGCCTGGAACTTTCAATCCTCCTGCCTCAGCCTCCCAAATCACTAGGATGTGCCACCACGACTGTTTTAAAAGTGCCAAAAGTATATGTTGGAGAATAGATAGCTTTTTTAACAAATGGTGCTTAGAAAACTGGATAGCCAAATGCAGAAAACTGAAGTCTGTCTCTCATCATGCAAAAAAGTTAAATCAAAGTGGATCTAAGACTTAGGAATTAGAGCAGAAACATTGCAAGTACTAGAAGAAGACAACGGGTCAACACTCCTACATATTGGAATAGGCACTAGCTTCCATAACAAGACACCTAAAATTTAAAAAATAAAACCAAGAATCAATAAGTGGTATGGCATTAAATTAAAAAGGTTCTATACAGCAAAGGAAATTATACAGTGTGAAGAGAGAACTTACAGAATGAGAAAGAATCTTTGCCAGCTACTCCTCTGACAGGAGACTAATATCTTGAATATATAAAGAACTGAAAAACTTAACACACACACACACACACACACACACACACACACACACACAACCCCAGCAACAAATGAGCAAAAAAATCTAAACAGACATTTCTCAAAAGGAGAAACATGAATAACCAACAAACACATGAGCAAGTTCAACTTTCTTAGGGATCATGGAAATGTAGATCAAAACTACAATGAAATTTTATCTCACTCTAGTCAGAATGGCAATTATCAAGAAGGCAAATAATATTAAATTCTGATGAGAATATGGGGAAAAGATACACTAATACATTGATGTTGGGACAGCAGATCAATACAACCACTGTGGAATGCAGTATGGAGATTCCTCAAAAAATTAAAAATGGAACCAACATATGACCCAGCTATCCCATTCCTCAGCATTTATCAAAAAGAACTCAGCATATGCACATCAATATTTATAGCAACTCACTATAGCCAAGATATAGAACCAACCCAGGTGCCCATTAATAGATGAATGGATTAAAAAATGTGGCATATATTCACAATGGGGTTTTACTCAGTAATAAAGAAGAATGAAATTATGGCATTTGTCAGTAAATGGATGAAACTGGGGAAAGTCATGCTAAGTGAAATAAACCAGATTCAGGATATCAAGATTCTTTACTCATATGCAGAAGCTAAAGCAAAGTAAAAGGGGGGAGTGTGTGCACAATGATGGAGGGAAGATCAGTGGAATAGAAGAAGGAGATTGAGGGGGTGGGATGAGGGTCAAGAGTGGAGGAAATAAGGAATTAGTTTGACAAAATGATGCTATGTAAATGATGCAAGTAAAAATACACTACAGAGAATTCCACCTTTATGGATACCTATAAAGCTCCAATTAAAAACAAATAAATAAAGGAGTGGAAGACCAGTAGAGTAGAAGAAAGGGAATAATGAGAGAAGGGAAGAGTGGAATAGTGGGACATCAAGGACTAAAGTGCAGTAAATTAAATTCCATGCGTTCATTATTATGTCAAAATAAACCCAACTATTATGTCCAACTATAATTCACTAATAAAAGGAAAGCTACATGATAATAAAATGCTAAATTAATTTGAATTGAATTAAATAAAAATTGACTTAAAAAAGAACAAATTGGCTGGGTACAGTGGCATACACCTGTAATTCCAGCAACTAAGGAAGCTCAGGTAAATGGATCATAAGTTCAAGACCAGTCTCAGAGACCTAATGAGGACTTGTGTCAAATTTAAATAAAAATGGTGTGGATGTAGCTCAATGGGTTCAATGGTAGAGTGCCATCCCCCAAAATAAATAACAATAAAATAAAATAAAAAGAAAGAACAAATTGGACAAACTCAAAATAGTAGCAATATGGCAGAAACCTCAAATTAAAAGTATTAAAAACTACTAATAAAAATTATCATCTTAGATAGAGGTAATAAATAAAAATAAACTATGAACATGCATATATATACACATATATACACACCAGTTTTCATGAGGATACATACCAATTACAAGCAAATATATGGAAAAATAAATACAATGTAATCTTTGTAAAAATGAAAGTACATATTACTTGTACTACTTAATATAAGATAAAATTTCCTTACAACATGAAATTCATGGGAGATAAATACAATATTTTGTACTCACAAACGGTTTAATTCAATGTGACGATAAACAAATCCACATTTGATAGGCCCTGAAAATATATTATTTCAAAATATATAAAGAAAACTTTATAGCACTTAGACTGAGAAAGGAAGAAATGAATGAATTAACAATTGTGCCTGGGATTTAAAAAATTTTTTTTTTCATTTGTTCTCATTAGTTGTACATGACAGTAGAATGCATTTATACATTTTGATAAATCATACATATATGAAGTTTGATTTCTCATTTTTTTGATTGTACGTATTGTAGGATCACATCAGTTATGCAGTCATATATATACATGAGGTAATAATGCCTGTTTCACTCTACTATCCTTCCTGCCCCCATAAAGCTTCCCCTCCCTAATATAAAGTATCTCTATTCTTCCCTAAGGGCCCCACTCTTTTTGTGAATTAGTGTTCAAAATCAGAAAAAACATTCAGCCTTTGGTTTTGGGGGTTTGGCTTATTTTGCTTAGCATGATATTCTCCAACCCCATCCATTTACCAATAAATGCCATAATTTCATTCTTCATTAAAGCTGAGTAATATTCCATTGTGTATATATATACCACATTTTCTTTATCCATTTATCTGTTGAAAGGTACATAGGTTGATTCCATAGTTTAACTATTGTAAGTTGAGCTGCTATAAACAACGATGTGGCTGTGTCACTTCAGTATGCTGATCTTAAGTCCTTTGGGTATAAACCAAGGAGTGGGATAGCTGGGTCAAATGGTGATTCCATTCCAGGTTTTCTGAGGAATCTCTATACTGCTTTCCATAATGGTTGCACCGTTTTGCATTCCCACCAGCAAAGGATGAATGCACCTTTTTCCACACATCTTTGCCAACATTTATTGTTGCTTGTATTCTTGATAATCGCCATTATGATGGGAGTGAGGTGAAATCTTAAGAGTAGTTTTGCTTTGCATTTCTCTAATTGCTAGAGATGTTGACATTTTTTCATATATTTGTTGATCGATTATATTTCTTCTTCTCTGAAGTATCTGTTTAGTTCCTTAGCTCATTTATTGATTGGGTTATTGGATTTTTTGGTGTTAAGTTTTTTGAGTTCTTTATATATCCTAGAGATTAATGCTTTATCTGAGGTGCATTTGGTAAAGATTTTCTCCCAATCTGTAGGATTTCTCTTCACATTATTGATTGTTTCTTTTGCTAAGAAGAAGTTTTTCAGGTTGAATCCATCTCACTTACTGATTCTTGCTTTAACTCCTTGCACTTTAGGAGTCTTGTTAAGGAAGTCAGATCCTAGGCCAACATGGTAAAGATTTGGGCCTACTTTTCCTTTTAGTAGGTGCAGGATCTTTGTTCTAGGGCCTATGTCTTTGATCCACTTTGAGTTGATTTGTAAAAGTCATATGTGCTAAACCCAAGGCTAATATAATTCTAAACAGATGAGAGATAAAGGTTTAATTTTGTTTTGTTACATGTGGTTTTCCATTTTTCCCAGCACCATTTGTTGAATAATTTATCTTTTTTTCCAAAGAATGTTTTGGGTGCCTTTGTCTAGTATGAGATATCTGCATTTATGTGGGTTTTTCTCTGTGTCTTCTAGTCTATAACACTGTTCTATGTGTCTGTTTTGGTGCCAGTACCATGCTGTTTTTATTACTATAGCTGTGTAGTATAGTTTGAGGTCTGGGATTATGATGCCTCTAGCTTCGCTTTTCTTGCTAAGGATTGCTTTGGCTATTCTGGGTCTCTTATTTCTCCAAATGAATTTATAATTGGTTTTTCTATTTCTATGAGGAATGTCATGGGGTTTTAATAGGAATTGCATTTAGTTTGTATAACAGTTTTGGTAGTATGGCCATTTTGACAATATTAATTCTTCCCATCCAGGAGCATGGGAGATCTTTCCATCTTCTAAGGTCTTCTTCAATTTCTTTCTTTAGTGTTCTGTAGTTTTCATTGTAGCAGTCCTTTACCACTTTCGTTAAATTGATTCCTAAGTATTTTTTTTTTTTTGAGGCTACTGTGAATGGGGTAGTTTTCTTTATTTCTCTGTCCATGGATTCATTACTGTTGTAAAGAAATGTGTTTGACTTATGGATATTGATCTTATATCCTACTACATTACTGAATTCATTTATTAGTTTCAGAAGTTTTTGGTGGAGTTTTTTGGATCTTCTAAATACAGAATTATGTCATCAGCAAATAGTGATAGTTCGAGTTCTTCTTTACCTATTCATATACATTTAATTTCTTTATTCTGTCTAATTCCTCTGGTTAGAGTTTCAAGGACAATGTTGAATAAAAGTGGTGAAAGCAAGCATACTTGTCTTGTTAAAGTTTTAGAGGGAATGCTTTCAATTTTTCTCTGTTTAGAATTATATTGGCATTGGGTTTAGCATATAGGGCTTTGACAATGTTGAGATATGTTCCTACTATCCCTAGCTTTTCTAGTGTTTTGATGTTCCTGGGAATTTTAACAAATACATCTCTTAGTAACCAAGAAACAAAACACAGGAAAAGAATCAGAAGGAAGTTTTCAACAATATAATTTGCTAATTTATTATAATGGATGCTAATAGATGATTTTGTCCATATTTTATAGAAAAAAAATGATTTTTAAAGGACTCACAGAGCATTTGTGAAACTAGATCTTAACCTGAGCCATTACCAAACTCTCAATAATTAATAAGAAATTCAAATTAAATTAAATTCCACTAATAAGATGATAGCTATCATATTTCACTGCAGGTTTTTTGGAAATTAAGGAAGTTATTTGTAATTAACAAAAGATAGAAAAAATAAAAAAGAGAGAGAGAGGAAGGAAGGAAGGAAGCCAGGAAGAAGAAAGAGAAAAAAGAAAAATAGGAAAGAGAAAGGAAGTGAAGAAAGAGTAAACAATAGAAATTAAAAATATTTTAAGCCAAGTGACAATAAAATGTAGCATATAAAAACTGTGTAATGTATTTGGAACAATGTTCATATGGAAATATATAGCTGCAAAGACATATATTATAGAAAAAAATTTTATTGTAAAAATATGTTAGCAAATGTATCCAATGACAAATCAAATAGTTCAAATAGTTATCATGTATGGACAATCATTTGATTTAATTCTCCACATTAACAAAACAAAACAAATAGATTTAGAAATGTACTTTGCTCAAATTCAGCATGATTTTATGATTTACAAATACACTCTCACAAAACTAGAAGGAAGGATTTTTAAATGTAACTAGGAGAATCTGCCAAAATTTCTGTATCTAACACCATGTAAAAAGATGTTCAAATGTTGTCTCATTAAGGTAAAAAATTTTATCTACTACTATTAAAATTTTACTAAAATTTAGAGCTATTTAATTAAAGTTTAAAAAAGAAATAGCAATAATTGTAATTGAAAGAAACTAAACTGCCTTTGTTTTAGTTGATGACATAATTTATATACAGAGAATACAATAGCATCTAAATAAGATATAGGTAATAATTAGTAAATTTAGAAAGCTTGCTAAGCATGCCTTTCATGCACCAAAAATATTTTCTTATGTATATATAATATTCTATATGTTTTAACAAAAAACAAAGGAAAGTGAAATGAAAATTCTGTTCATAAGTAAAATGAACACAAATATGGACATTAATACATCTGGAAAGTACATATTAAAAAGTAAACAATACCTCGTAACTAGAAACTACAGACAGTTAACAGAGAAAAATTCAAGACCAAAATCAGTGGACTATTAATCCACTTTAGTTAGTTGAAAACTGGGTATTTTCACAAGTGCATTCTCTCCAAAATAGTATATAGATTTGACAGATCTGACTGTTTAAATTGACAAGGAGTTTATAAGTTCCACATGGAAGTGCAGAGAACTTAGGATAACCCAGGCAATATTGAAAAGGAACATAATGGTAAAGGTCTTTCACTACCAGGGCTCGAGACATTTACAGTAATTTTGACAATGTATATTGACTGAAGGGATCAGAAAATTTCACCAGTGCAGTATATTTCTGATCCAGTGCAAAAACTTCAATGCAATTTTTGTAGAAAAACAGTCATACTAATAAATTCTACAGAAGAAAAATAAACCTTAACTCCTATTTCAGACTATACTACAAAATTAATCAATGGTAGAGTAAAAGATAATTAGTGAAAGCAGAGCAATCAGACTTCTAGAATATACATTGAAAACTTATGATTTATTAAAGGCAAAGGTGTTCCTTTCAGAACTCTAAAACTAATAACTATAAAATAAAAGATTAATCAACATTTCTAAAGGAATTTATTAAACTTAAGTATTTCTGTTAACTAAGAGTGACCAACTGTTCTGAGGATTCCCAGGATGAATATGAATATATATATATTCATCTATACATATGATAGTTTCACCAAAGAGAGTAGGGTGAAAATTATGTTATATGATTTTGAAAGTTAAATCATAGAAAGCTAGATAATAAAAGGTGATTTAGTTTTGCTCTTGGGAACATTAACACTGAAGCCCTGAGTTGTCATTGAAGCAGTCTGACAGATTATAGATAACTTGTGAAAATAGTTTAATAATTATATTTCCTGGGCACAAAGTATTTCAAGTTTATACATTAAACTCATTTGCTTCTTATTCTTTTATTCTATGTCAATGGTGAAGCTGACTCTGAAGTGGACTGGATAGCCATTGAAACTAAAAGAAGAGAGTGAAAATTACTGACTGTAAGGAAAACATTATTAAGTAGAAAAATAATTCCAGTTATTATTTCAAAGATATTTAAAAAGCAAATAATTGAACAAATTTTAATACTGCTTGAACATTTCTTTAATATGCATCTATTATTTAGTTATTAGGATCTATTAATAACTTTTTAAAGAAAATATTTTTATCATAATGTTCAAGGATATTCCACAAGAAAATTCTAAAAGAAAAGAATATATTTGCTGATGAGTCCAGAATCAACTTATATTTTACCAGGGAAAAGAAAAAGGAAAAAACAAGCAGATTTAAAAAAAAAAAAAAATGAGTTTGCGGTTGCACATTTGGTTTTACAGCAGATTCTGAAATAATCTGGAGCTTTGAATAAATGTGATCCTTCTTGATCTTTTTTTTATTTTCCTTAAGTGTGAGCCACCTCAGTCCTACTGAGACCTTGTCCCCCCTAACTTTAGTTTTAGTCTCCATACTTATTTTCTTATCTCTTATACATCATGTGAAATCTCAGAGCTATTAGGAATCAGGATTAGTTTTCAAGACAGTCTGCTTATAAGAAACATCTGTCAGAAGTGACAAGGCACAATTGTTAAAATGGCTGAAATAAAGGCAAATAAATGTCTACATGTAAAGTGGTATTTTTCTGCTTTGTCTAAACAAAGCACTTTCCCTATATATTTGTGCTACTGGACTCAATATGTCACCTATACCTTATTAAAATGAAATATCAGTGTAAGATAGCACATCATGAATGAAATTCTAGGGAAATTACCTACACTACTTAAGACATAGCATAGAACCACTTTAGTATTGCTAAGAAATATACAGCAATCATTTACTGGGTAAACATGCTGCATTGGGTTTTATTTGGAGATGTAAAATTATATTTTCCAATGTGTAATTAGTATATAATAAAGTCTACACACCTCTGTTTGAAAGATCCATAGAACATAGAAGCTAAATATTATTCAGGGAAGGTTGTTGGTAAATAGGAATTAAAAATAAAATGTAAAGGTTAAAACAGGATACACCAAAAGAACTCAGTGGGAATGTTTGCCTCTTTTGTCAAGTAATCCATAATGGTAGTCAAAATGCTGTAGAATATGTAAGATTCAGAAAGTTTTCTGTCCTAAAGTCTAGGTCTTAGCAGATTAGATCCCTGAGAAATTTCATTTTTATACATGAAGACAATTATAGAGGAAGAGAAAATCATATAAAATGAATGCAGTAATAGATGGACAAACTCACCCTTAGTCCCAGACTAGAGAAGAAAGAACATGTATCCCAGGGACCATGGTTTCCATAGTGGAAAGTCAGCACCATTGGTGTAGAAGAACTATCTGTGGAAGGAGAAAGTGGTCCCCTCCATAAATCATGGCAAAAGGAGATAGACCTAACAGGCAGAGCCTTTTTGGAATTGAACAAAGGTCTCTTCTTCTTTGGTGATAAAAAAGAAACAGGAGCAATGTCAAGAGCAAGAGGTCTGTGAGAAATTGCAGGGAAAGTTCATAAGACTATTTATTAAATAATCTATTCATTATTTTGCACCATATTTGTACTCCCAGATTAACTTAGTTTGTAAAGATAAACTTTTATGAAGAAATACACCTATATTCCAAGTCCAATATTTTAGAAAATTTTTTCTCCTATCTGTAAGACCATGAGCAATTTCCCGCCCTTTTTTGTTATGTCCTATAGAGTTGGTGTGAAGGTTGAATAAATACATATAAATTATTTTAAAAGTAAAAATAAAGTAGAAACTCAGTCACTACTAATTATCATCATTATCCCTGTTAATTGATAATAACTTTTAATTTCCAAATGTCTTCCCACTAAAATTACCAATGACATCTAAACATTCAAGTGTGAAAATAAGGATAATGTTAAAAAAAATCTGAAGAAATTGGATTTTTAAATTAACTCATATTATTATGGTCCAAACTAAGGAAACTTCTAGATGTGGAAATGTTGACTTCCTTTATAATCTCCAGCTCCTTTATAAAGCCGGAATATAGTCATGTGAAAATGAAGGAAGAACTACTAACAACTAGAGAATTAGCTGCTAGTTCAGATTAAGTAGAAAATTAAAACTCATTCTATTGGAAAATTAGAACCAGAAGACATAATACCAGTGCCATAATTAAAAAGTCTCAATATACAACCTTATCTCTGATCTGCTAAACTGTCAAATAAGAACAGTTGAATGGGTGACACCTGCCTATATGTGTGAAATTCTAGGCCATTATAGCTTACTAGGGATAAAGTAAAAGCAAGGTAATATTATTTTTTAATCAAAGCCAAGGATTTACCATTTGTGACTGAAATTATTGATTCCTGGAAAAATTCCCTCAATTTTCACTAACAGAATCTTTCTTTTCAGAGAAGTAATCCCATTATGATATCAAGATATCATGTCTTTTTGTCAGTAATGAACTTTGGAATTCAAAGAGTGAGAAATAAATGTGGATGATTTGAATACGCTTCTGCTTACCTCCTCTTCACAAGGGTGGGGTCACACAAGAGATGCAGATTCTTCTAGTGTTAAATATTCCTGTGTGAGCGTGTGCTGTTTGGAATTACCACAATCATTTTACAGCCATGAGGGGGGAAGACTGAGGGAAATGTCAACATGCAGAAGATAACAGACAAGAAAAAAAATTGAAATATTGGGAAATAAGTGCTTATAGCACAATTTTCAAATAATCCTGTGTCTTTCAAAACCAATATTCTAAGAAACCACAGTGACTCTTCCTTCTTAGTATCTGCGACTTTTCTTGCCATTCACACAGCTACCACCCCAGCATTCTCTCTTGTAAGTGAATCTTTTTGATAATCTAATTGTTCTCTTGTTTCTGCCCTAATTTCCTTCAAATTCATTCTCAACTCCATATCCAAAGCAATTGAATTGGTACTTTTCTTAGAATTTCTCATTCCTCAAAACTCCACAGTGCTTCATTCTCTTTTTTCATTTAGAATAAAGGCAAATTTCATGCAATAGTTTTACAGGACCCTACTTGTTCTCCCTAACATATGTTATCTTTCGGATTTTCGCTTCTACTCTTTTCCTTGTTGTTCATTCCCTTTCAATTACACTGACATCCTTTATGATCCTTCAACATCCCAGACATTAATATTCTGTAGGAAAATTCATCCTTTAAAAATAAATAGGAACCTCTTATTTATGTTTACATATAAATAAGTAGTAGTTGCTTTAAAAAGTGCCCCTTCCCCTTGGAAATCCTCATAAGTGAATGTCAAAAGTATAGAGAGAAATATCACCAGAAAACAGGATATTGACACAATTTCAGAATACCCACAGATTTTAAGAGGTAGTTATTGTTAAGGAATAAATTACCTTTAAAATGATGAAATATAAATGTGATAGGGATAATAGTTGAATGTAGCTTTGGAGATCTTTAAAAATGCTAGTTTTTATACTGCTTTTTTTCACCTTTCTCTATTTCTTATATGTGTAATTTAATATGATCATTATCACATCACCCTGTTTTTCAAGCTCAAAATAAAATTCCATTTATGTGAGGGAATTTGTGAGCAATATATATATATATATATATATATAAAGATTTTATAGATGATAAACAGGAAAATAGTTTATTATGCACAAAAATTAATCAAATCCCAACTTATTCTTTAATCCCATTGTTATCCCTGGATTTCCTACTCTCCATCAACCCCTTCCTTGCCTGGTGCCTGACCTTCCCCTCCCTCCAACATTAAGTTCGTCTCCCTTTCTTGTGGCGGGGGAGACCTGGGCCCAGGGTTAGGCCTCATGCATCCAAAGATGGCGACTGGCAGAGAGCCAAAGGGTGCTGAATACGCCTTGAGAAAAACAGGAAGCGTTTACCATTGGCTGTATGATAATTAGTTCAGCCGCCTAGCGCGTGGACAGATATATCTTACATGTATGCTTGAGCTCGTGATGGCTTGACCTTTAACAGGATTGGATGGACATATCTGGTTACAATTGCTTATGCACGAGACTGCTTATATATTGAGGGTGTTATCCGAATTAAAAAAAAGCTGCTTCATGAACTTCTGAAGAGTACGTGTCATTTGTCCCGCTGGTCGTTGGCAAGCGGCACTCTCTCACGTCTCCTTTTCCTCTGCCACTTTTATAACCACTCTTTATCTCAGCATTCATCAGACTTTTGACATGACTGGAAGAATCATAAAACCTTTGCCATGCATTTCACATGAAAGATTTTTTTTTTTGTTTAACAATTGTAAAATAATATAATAAAAACTTCATGTACCAAAAAGGACTTAATTTGTAAATTTTTTCTATGACAGAAATGATTATTATTACTTTCTAATGGCTGGTATTGTTATTTGGTGATATGTTAATAGATTGAGATTAAAAAACTTTGGAGTACCACACCAGTCCAATCTGAATGTACTACCTTGAACACTGGGCACATTTTGGTGATATCATTTATTATACTTGAAATATGAGTAAGCTTTTATCAGAAGCTGGGGAGAATAGGAGCATGGGGAAAGGATGGGGTTAGGTTGATCAATGGGTGCTGAGTTAGATAAGAGCAAGAAGTTCTGGTGTGCTACTGCACAGTAGGGTAACTAAGATAATAATGTCCTGTGTATTTCAAAAAGCTAGAAGTGTTTTGAAAATTTTCCCCATTAAAAAAAAATGCTAAAGATTTGAAGAAATAGATATGTTTAGCCTGATTTAACAATTAAGCAACGCATACAAGTGTAAACATATTCCATGGTATCTCATTAATATGTACAATTTTATGTCTTTATGTGTTAGATAAATAATAAATATCGTGAAATTTTTAAATATTTAAATAGACTACTTCAATGAGAAAAATAGAGTAGACTTTGGAAGCTTGCCCTTTGTGTACTGTTTAGTAAAACTAATTTTTAAAGGAGCATTCACTCATTTATTTCTTCCTGAAAACATGGATTTTCACAAATGGCACATTAAATTGGAACATGCCTATAGCTAAGTATAAAGCTAGGAACAATGGGAAAAGTACAGAGAAGAATCTCCTCTTTCTGGGATCATATCCTGGTGCTTTTGCCCCCTGCACCTTCCTACAATATTCCACCTACCATATGAATCTGTGCTTATGATGTTTGTTCTTTTAAAGCTTTCTATGAACAGCTCTTCCTTTACGTCTTTCATGATAGGACCTTTTACAACCTTTCCAGGAACAGCTAAATAAATGAAAAGTTTTTCATTTCTTCTTTGGTCTGCAAAAATAGCTTTTGTTGATGATGAAAAGTGCAACCTCCCAAATTTCTCATTTTTCCATGAAGCAAAAGGTTTACTTTTTGCTGGTTTTCACAAGTACGATGAATCACTATATTTATCTTCCATCTGGAGGTTGAAAAATGGGTGGCAATTTCGTTCAGGCCTTGCTTGTTTCTCAAAATATGGAGCCAGGGCCATATCCAGATTGGCTTATTTCAGTTAGACTATGATTTTATTTTTATCAGAAATGCACACTTAATTGTACTTACAATTGTATACTTTTCTTGTCAAAAGAAATAGCACAAGATATAGCTAAGCAAATCATTCAAACATAATCTCCAGATTGGAAAAACCTAATAGCTGAAACTAAAAATAAGCCTATTATTTAAACAGGCTAACTATACCTCCAATTTTTTGAAACACTATCTTTTATGTTTAAGACAATCAATGCTCAATAATGCATGTTCAACCAGTGAAATAATTAGATATAACAGCAAAGTTTTCAAATGGATATTCTCTTTGTAAAGTTATTGGGAAAATGTCACAAAATAGGTTTGCATTTCTTGCAATTTCACTGATATACTCACAATTTTCTGAAATACCATTGGAGGTGCACAGTCCTAAAAAGGAAGAAAAAACATATAAATGAAGCTTTTCTTTCTGATGTTATACAAAATAGTGGTGTTTGAAATATTTAATGTTATTGCCCTTCATTATTAGCTCCTGATACATGTATTTAAAATTATGGACTGCAGATAAAGAAATGGAAATTATCACTTTTTTCTAATATGCCCTCTAATGCTGGAAAATGTTTATAATTGTTATAAAGTTTGCATATGTCCATTAATCCATTTATAATGCATGTTTTAATATAAATCCTAAATAAGTATTTGTAAAATAGTCTATGCACAAGTGTACCTTACTATGTAAGAATAATTAACACATAAATTCATTACATTGTTTATACTATAATAATAAGGCAAATAAAAAGCTGTTCATGTTCTGCATGAATATGTTTGTAACCAATACAAATTTTTTCTGACCTTACTTTCCTTTTAGAAATTGAAGATATTTAAAACTAAAACACTGTGGAAGGCAATCACAAACTCAATTTGTTAAGTGACAAAAGTGAAGAAATTATAGTTTAAGTTAACCATAAAAAAGTGTAAACCAAAAGTCAGCAAATTAAACACATGTTTACCAGTGGAAATGAGCCACAATGTGCTAGGCTGTAATGAACACTCAGACTCAAGGCTCGGTTGTGTATACAAAAGTGATTTGTGGTCATATTATTATTATACATTAGGTTAAAATGTTGTTATTCATTTTAAATAAATATTTTAAAATTAAAGTTATTGAATAGCAAATGTGTTATTCATGATTTCAATAACAAATTTCACTTTTCAAACTATCTTTCTTACAAAACAGCTTACCCTGAGGGTCTACTTAAAGACCGAACCTGCATATTTGTTTCAGTTCATCATTTCAGCAAAGGCATCAGGCTCAAATATTTTAAGGCTATTTAAACCAGTCACTGATATTAATATAACATTGCAATGGAATCAGGCATTATAATTTCAGGCTTTGAGGCCTTTGTCTCTCTCTCTCACACACACATACACACTCACACACACATTCACACATGTACACACCCAAATTAATTTTGTATGATTTTCAGTTCTGGTTAGACCCCTTTTCCCAAGGGCTTGTTAATCTTGTATCCCATTCCTACCCTGTTACAATTTAAAGATTGTCACAAGAAGGATAAATTTCATGCCATTTTCTGTTCTCATTACAATCTTCAGATTGTTATGAGAACGGATTAATTTTGCTCAATTTTCTGCCCTCGTTACAGACTGTTATGAGAATGGATTAATTTTATGACATTTTCTTCTTTCATTATAATCTTTGTTATGGGAATGAGAATATGTAATGAGAACGAGAGCATATCAAGCATTAAAAGGTCTGTGAGAGCTCATGACAAAGATTGTAACAAGAAGAGGAAACGGCACCCAATCCATTCTTGTGACAATTTTAAGATTGCCAAGCGAACCCAGAGTGACACTGCATTTATCCACTCTGAAGACAAAGATTGTTGAGAAAATGGGAATGAGAGCAAAATTAATCAGTTCTCCTGACAATCTTGAGATTGTACTTAAGCTTACAGTATTTTTTTTTCTGTGATACAGTACTTTCAGGAAAATATGTGCATTGCAATTAAGTGTTATTTACTGGAAAATGTTATTTCCATATTTTATTTTTATTTTTATTTCTCCTCCCTCTGTTTCATTTTATTATTATATTTGATACACACTATAGTCTATATTTTGTAAGCATTATTATGTTTAAGTGAAGTGGTTATCACCTAAAATGTCCACTAAAACCAAAATAACAGCAAAAAAAAAAAAAAGAAAGAAAAAATCACAACAAAATAAAAGTGAGGTGAGTCTTCGTCACCTTTTCAAATCATTTATTCAAATAAATTGTCTCTTAGAAAGAAAAACAACAACTTTGCTTTTGCAAAATTTATTAGAGTGCTCAAAATAATGACTTCATTATCCTATGCCTACATGTGTATGTTGTTTAATAGTTTCATTTATTAATAAATACTCATTGCTTTTCTAATATGCTTTCCCCAATATTGAAGGAGGTATATTTGCCACTGTATTTGAATAACATCAGTGTTTCCATTTCATAAGGCACAATGCATTACTTTGAATGTACCTTCATTGCTCTTCATTCTATTAGTTAGTTGCCAGTTAAACAGTTATTTCAAGAGTTTGGTTGTTGTCCATGAAGTAGTCTCATTGAAAGTACCTGCCCATTTGAAAAGACTGCAGAACTTTTTAGAGTGTGTATCTGTGTGTTTATCTATTTATATTTAAGCTATCTATAGAGAGAAAGGTATATATCTGTGCTCAGCAATTCCCAGAGGCTCTTGGATCTTCATTGAAACTATGGCAATAACCTCATGAGATGCAAAAATTCGTTACAAGGTGGCTTAATCATTTATTTTCTTTGAACACTCAAAATTATTTTTACTAAGGGATATTCACTTTTGAGAGCAGTCATTAATTTTCCCCATTCTTTTCCCATTACTCCTTAAGACTGCTGTCAGTGTACTCCCTGATTCACCATAAGGTTGAACTGCTGGGTAAATTTTTAGGAATATTCTCAGCAACAATTCTTAAGGAATGTGTGTATGTTGTACCATGGTCTCTAGACTGTATACTGGATGACCCTCTTGAAAACATTATTCAATTTGGCCTAATCAAATACCACAAATGATGACTATAATATTATTAAATGTTTTTAATGACAGTTAAATATGCAAGAATTTTAGAATAGTGACAAAATTCATATGTCACTATTTCTGGACTGCATGTAGGATTTAATATATGGATGTTTGTCTGAACTGTTTTGTTAAACTCAGAGATAAACTTCTCATAACATCCTGAGATTGGGGCTGTGGTTGTAGATCAGTAGTAGAGTGCTTGCCTAGCATGTGTGAAGCACTGTGTTTGAGCTTCAGCACCACATAAAAGTAAATAAATATAAAAAGGTATTGTGTCCGTCTACAACTAAAAAAAAATACTGAGATCATTAACCTAGAGATCATTAAACTATGTCTCTTATTTCAAGCCATCTATTCATTATTATACATGAAAAATATTGCTAGAAACTAATGAATAATGAGTGGTTGAAAAAAATAAATGCTTAGCATTTATCAGAAATTAATATGATGGCCATCACAGTTTTCAAAGAACTTATTCCTATTGTTTTGTTGATTGATTCTCAATTTCCATTTTAGTGCAACATCAAAGATGTCTCCTTTTAAAATTTTTTTGCTAATATACTCAAACGTAAATTAGGAAGCACTGTTGTATATCTTTATTTATTTTTTTGTGGTGCTAGGATTCAAACTCAGGGCTTTATGCATGCCAGGCAAGACACTTTACCTTGAGCCACACCCCCAGCCACAAGATGTCTTCTATCATCAAGTCATCGTCCCAATTCCTTTATTCTGGTTTTATTTCTCATGACAAATTCTTAGTCATTTTATTCTACAGTTAGGATTTCCATTTTTTACAAATTTAATGTCCATTTATTTGTGTATATTTGTAAGGGTAGCATGATCGTAAGCAATATTCTCTAGAATTGACTTTAAATATAGCAATTGCAACTGACTTTAAGAAAGTTTGAGAATTATTTCTAAATGCTCAATATTTTTACAATGGCATTATTGGAGCCAGTTAATGATGGAAATGGTTCATAGTGAAATAGAAACAGAAAAGGTAGAGGAGGAAAAGGAGGAGGAGTAGCAATAATAGTGTATATGCTGTGTGATCAACTCCATTTGCAGATAAATGGATGGAATTGGAAAATACCATGCTAAGTGAAATAATCCAGTCCCAAAAAAACAAAGGCTGAATGTTTTCCCTGATAAATGGATGATGATATATAATGGGTATGGAGTGAGAGAAGAAAGATTTAGATTATGTAGAGGAAAATGAGAGGGAGGAGATGGGGTATGAAAAATGGTGGAAAGAGACAGACATCATTACCCTATGTACATATATGATTACACGAATGGTATGAATCTATATTGTGCACAACCATAGAAATGAAAAGATGTACCTCACTGGTGTACAATGAATCAAAATGCGGTCTGTAAAAATAAAAAATAATTAAAAATAGAAATGAAAAATAAAATGGTTTTTATGTAATAATTTATCCACTATATTTAATTTAGGTTCTTATGAACTAATTTTCTGCTACAAGGATTAAGTATTCAATCAAAAGAAGTCCCAGTGACTCTTGTAAATACATCCATTCTATTGATGTTGGAATGATCTATTTAAAATGTGAAGTTAGACTACATCTTTCTGTTTGTTATTGGATGCCCATTCTGCAGGAAACAAAGTCAGAGTATCTTACCAGGACCCTCAAGGTCCTGCATGAGGGATGGCTCTTGTTTGATTCTCCAGTTCTTATTCGTTGTGCTATGTGTGTCATGCTTTAAGTTAGAGCCTCCACACTTCTTTTTCACCTCTGTGCATTTTCTCCTGCCTATAGGCCCTCTGGCTTGAACGTTCTTCGAAGTCAGATTCCCTGATCCATATCTACTTAACTCTATTACATAACTTGATATCACTTCTGCAAAGAAGAGGTGGTGTTCCAGGAAAACTTAGGCCTTCCTTGATATTGCTACATATCTAGTGAAGTTCTCCATTGCTGCTATGCGTATGTGAATAGAGCAATTTTATTCAGTGTTTTCTTTTTATTGTTTTCTTATCAGCTTTATTAAGATATATTTAAGAAATGCACACTGTGTATATTTTGGTGTACAATATGATGTTTTATATATGTATATATTTTTGGGTGATTATATCAGGTTAATTAACATATCCATCACTTCACACACATTTTTTCTTACAGTAAGAACATTTAAGATCTTCTCACTTAGCAATTTTCAAGCATACAAAACAATTACATATTTAGCTACTGTTTTAGTCAGTTATTTTGCTGCCATGACTAAATAATGTGACCACCACAATTATAGAGGAGGAAAGGTTTATTTGAGGGCTCATAGTTTCAGAGGTCTTAGTTCACAGAAGGCCGACTTCATTCCTCAGGGCTCAAGCTGAGGCAGAACATCATGGCCGAAGAATGTGGCAGAGGGAAGCAGCTCTCATCATGAGAAAGCAGAGAGTGTCTCCACTCTCCGGATACAAAATATATACCCTATTGCCACACCCCAATTCCCATCTCCTCCACTTCAATTAATTCCATTAAGGATTAATTCACTGATTGGGTTAAGACCTTCACAACCCAATCATTTCCCCATGAACCTTCCGGGATTGTCTCATATGTGAGTTTTTGGGGAACACCTCACATCCAAATCAAAAATTACCATGCTAAATAATCTATCTCCAGAATATTCACATTTTAATGATAATTTAAATTCCTTAATGATCACCTCTTCATCTCTCCTTTCCTCCAACTTCTGTCAACCGTCTACTCTCTGCTCTTATAAGCTCATTTTATATTTCACATATAAGTAAAATCTTGTAGCATTTGTCTATGCCCAACTTATTTCACTTAGTATAACATCCTATGGGTTCATTCATGTTGTTACAAATGACAGGATTTCCTTCTTAAGGATGAATATTATTTCTTCCAGTGTGTGTTTACATATATAATGTTTATCCATTCTTTGATCAATAGACACTCAGGTTAATTCCACATCTTGGTTATTGTGCATAGTGCTGCAATGAACATGGAAATACAGGCATTTCAATATACTGTTTCTTTTCCTTTGAACATACACCCAGTTAGTGCAGTTGTTGGCTCATATGGTAATTCTATCTTTAATGTTTTGGATGAAGATGTTGTTTTCCATAATGGCTATGCTAATTATATTCCCACTGACTATGTACCAGGGAGACCTTTTCTCCATATTCCAACCAACATTTGTTATCTTATGTCTATTTGATACCAGTCTTTCTAATAGGTGGGGAGTGACATCGCATTGTAGTTTTAATTTACATTTCCATGATGATTAGTAATGTTGAGCACTTATTCACAAATCTGTTGGCCTTTTGTAAGTCTTCTTTTAAAAAATGTCTGTTAAGTCTGCTTGCCCATTTTTAATCAGATTAATTTTCTGCTTTTGCATTGGGTATCTCATACATACATTATCAAAATGGATAAAATATTAATATAACACCTAAAACTGTAGAAATATTAGAAGGAAACTTAGAGAAAGGAACTTTTTATATTGTGTTGGCATTGTGGCAATGACTCTTTGGATAAAACCTCAAAAGCACACCCAAGGAAAGCAAAATACTTTGATGGAATTGCATTTGACGCAAAAGCTTCTGAAACCAGGTATGCCGGCCCACACCTATAATCCCAGCAGCTCTGGAGGCTGAGGCAAGTTCAAAACCAGTCTTGGCAACTTAGTGAGGCTCTAAACAACTTGGCAAGATGCTGTTTCAAAGTAAAAAATAAAAAGGGCTGGGATGTGACTCAGTGGTTAAGCACCACTGAGTTCAATCCCTTGTACCAAAAAAAAAAAAAAAAAAAAAATTCAAAAGCAAAGCAAACAATGAACAGAACGAAGAGATGACCTAAAGAAGGGTAGAAAATATTGTCAAACCATATCTCTGTAAAGGGATTAATATGCAAATACACAAGGATCTTCAATATCGCTTATGGTGACAAACAAAAAGGATCTTTTAAAAGTTTCAGTTTCCAAAATAATATTCAAATAATATTGAGGTAAGCACAAATTTCAGAATAATTTTGCAGCTGAAATTAAAGAACAATTTTTGTGATCTTTTGATGGAAAACAAGGGAATTTTCAGTAGTTCAGGTCAGGTAACATATATAATTAGTCAGATAATACCTTGGTTCCACAATTAATTTTATGTTCTTATACATTGTATATTTTGCTTTGCTAGTTAAATTTCAATGTACGTTGACCAGTATGTAGAGATTCCTATATTATTGAACAGTTTTATTTGAATAAAAAAGTCATACATTCAATATTATGATTGGATTCATTTAACTTCATGTTCAACTGTGTAGTCATATTGAAGAATGCATTAATGGATAGACAGTTTTGGAGTCATGACACAGAGGAAGCGACTCCAAATTGGCGGCTAGAGAAAGTTTTGCCTGTTAACTCTAAGGCTGTTGATTGTTTAGCAGGAGAAAATATATGTGGGATATGTGGGACAATATCTGATCATCTGACAAAGTTTTTCTGTTTTTTTGTCACACACCCCTGGGTTTTTCATTTTGCCATGCTATGTTTTGTTTTGTGTTCTGTCTTTATACCAATAATATCAGGCTTGGCATTCTCTAAAATCTTGCCAACAAAGAGATGAGAAGTAAGAAATACTTGCAACAGGGTAAAAAAGAAGAAAATTGTGTTCTGGGATTCTTGTTTATCTTGGAGATTACTTATTAATAATGCTAATCTTTGTTTATAAAAATTATTTGACTTAAGTGAGGTGCTTAGAATTTCTTTGGGGTGCTATAACTATGTATGATATTGATAGACACACAAGAAATATTCTAAGAGCAGGAGTACACATTAATGGAAACGACAAGAAGAAGCATCCCAACATGCCCTGGAAAAAAGTTAAAACTTATTCTGTTTTCTCCCCGTCTGATGTCAGATGGAAAATGAATAGGTCTGTTCTGAGGTCAGAATGAGAAGAAAAAGATCAACATGACCTCTGGGAAATAAAGGTTATTTGACATCCTTGGGATTATCTGCTAAAGGCATTGGCCACATATCAGAGTAAAGACTTGACAGGCTGAGGGAGACTTCATCCTGCCCCAAGTTAAATATAAAGCCAGAAGCTTAGCCCACACCTCCCCTCCGTGAGAGCTGTTGCTGAAATCAGTAGCCATGATCGATGATGCATTTTCAAAATCAAAACAAGCATCAGTGTCTCCAATCTAATCACATCTCCTAAAGCTGCTTCCTCCTGTGGGAATTTAATTGCTGTGACATTAGACTCCAGACAACAGACACTTCTCAAGGCTACCCATCAGGGCAGGGACAAAAATCAGTGTGATAGTGTCAAAGCTGTTAGACACAAAACCTGTTAAAGACCCCATGTGTGTAATTTTCCTCCCTCCAATTTCAGCAGTAAAATTTAATGGGTCCTCTATAACAAGTTTAAAAATATCCCAGCATTATACTAACCATGAAAAGGATAAAACTGTTTTTATCTGGTAAAATCTCAGACTTATTTTTTCTGTGCTCTGAAATGCACTCTGACACACACACAAAAAAATACTGTGGCTTTCTTTTGATCTGTTTTTATCATCATTTTTATAGGAAGATGTGGAAGTCACAAGTTTTAACCTGTGTTCAAAGGCTTTTTGAATTTTAATCAAACTTTTCATGATTCAGTATTTCTGGTTACCAATCAAGTTTAACAATAAAAACTTTTTTTTTCCTGGACGAAAATAAATTAAAAAAAAAACTAGGATACTACAGATTTCAGATATAATGCTCATTATACATTTTTAAAACACAAGACCCCTTTATCCCTATTCTGTCAGGCTCTTCTGCAAAGTGAATCACTTCCTTTCTGAATCATTATAAGAGATAGAGGACTTTTGTTACGTCATCTGTGTTCCTTACATTACCTATGTTACAGAGAAAATGAAGAGAAACAGAAAAACTAATGAGAATATAATTAAAAAACAAAGTCAGCTTTGAAAATTTGAAATAGCAAACTGAAAAGTTCTTAGTAAAATATAATGTAGGGGAGTCTCATGAGGTCTAAAATAATTTTATGGGTTCTCAGTGAACTTGAAAGGGTATTTGTTGATATTATATGAAGTACCTTAGTGTGCTTGGATAAACTAGAAATTGGATGTGGTGGTTTTCTTCCTTATTCAGATAGAGGTCAAAATATTTCATTACAAAATATTATGAAAATCAATCACAACTTTTATCCTTCTATAAACTGCCCCTCTTAAATAATATTCATATTCTATGACAGACATATTGTATTTAAATTCTAATAACAGATAATAACGTTCATTTATGGTCAAGAGAACACTATTGTCTTACATTCACATAGTACTATGTGGTTTAAAAGATTTTTCATGTGTCTCATCTTATTTGGTACTTGCCCAAATTTTATAAGGTATTGTAATCTCCGGTTTAGTTATGAAGAAATTAGAGCAATTTCTTCAAAATCCTTTAGCTAATGAAAATCTGGACCTTAAAATCTGCACAATGATTATAAGTCCCGTATTTTTTCCATCACACATGATATTTAATATTTAGGTATTTACTTTGGAGTCTTGGCTGACCTTTATGACTCATTGTTTCCATTATATTGTTATGTAATATACCATCACAATGTTTAAGGACGAAAGCAACTATCACCACTAATTATCCCTGTTCTTTAGTTTCCTGTGGTGTCCTCTGGGGCATTGGAAGGCTGGAATTTCCCAAATGACCTCTTTCACAAGGTTGCCAGTGAAGTTAACTACTGAATAGGAGCAAAACTGAGGCAGTTCACTAGAGCCTGTATCTTTCAGAATGTGGGCCTCCTAATGTGGTTCCTTAGTTTTCCTCACAGCATGATAGCTGAATCTAAGAAGGAGAATTCTAAGCAGGGAAGGCAAATGTTAAGTATCTTACAACCCAGGCTTAGGAGTAACAGAACTTACTTCTGCTGTGTTCCAAGAACAGACAGGGCCATCAACCATCTTTCTCATTGTCTCATAGTGCTTCTCGGATTGAAAACTTTCACTACAAAATAAATAAATAAGTAAATAAAAATTTTAAAACCCCAAACAAATAATCAATAAAAAAGCATTCCTTGGTAAATCAGGAGGGTTGGTCATCCTAAGTAGCCCTAATTTAAGTATGTAGGTTATAGGGATAGATAAGCAGTTTCTTTGTCTAAAGAGAAGAAAAGTCACTTTGCAAAATGGATATTTTATGGTCAAGGAAGCACTATTATCTTACATTCATGTAGTACTATGTAGTTTAAAAGATTTTTCATGTGCCTCATCTTATTTGGTACTTTTCCAAATTTTATAAGGTATTGTAATCTCCGGTTTATTTATGAAGAATGGATACTGATGCTTATGTTTTGAAATACAATCTACCAAAATTTCTGTTTGAGAAAAATTTCATTCTGACTAGTTACATTTAAGTTAGCCATCTTTCAAAGAAGGTAATCAATCTGATTTTTATTCACTCAATTTCTTACTGCTTCATTGTACAAATAAATCTAAAATTAACAATGAGTATATAGAGTTTATTTGCCTTCATACAATCTTTTGATTGTATGAGCCCCCTACGCAAGGTCCAGAAGGAACCATGAATGCTATTGTTGATCGTTAATACTGTTCAGTGACTTTAAGTAGACTTTGTGGATTCTCTATCTAACCTGTATCTTTAATCTTTAGTTTGTCTTTGTGAAAATTGATTGCTTTTTCAATGATCAATGTTAACTTCTAACATGATGCTGCTTTATTTAAAAAATAAACCGACTATTCCAGGAATGAACATGTAGCATAATAAAGAATGTTTTTGCTTAACACTTTCCATTAAAACATTGTTCAATAGAACTTTGTAATTTCCTTTTATTTTAAATTTTAAAAAACAGCTTTTTTTAGAAGGCTACCATACCATGGTTGCAGTTGTTTTTTTCCCCCATTAGTATTTACTTTTGTAACAGTTTGAGGTTCACAGTAAAATTGGGCAAAAAGTACAATTCGGCAATAGGTAACCCAGCCCCTACATATGCCTGCTTCTATCATTATCAACATCCCCCACCAGAGAAGTACATGTTCTGCTCTTACTGAGCCTAATGTTTTCCCACTGTCATTCAGAACCCATAGAGCATGATGATCCATCTTGGTACTAAGCATTCGAAGAATTTGGACAAGTGAATAATGACATGTATCTACCTAATAATGACATGTATCTGCCCTAAAGTCCACTGTGGCTCCATCTCAAGATCCCTCCTTTTCTTCTAACTCCTGAAAAACACTGAACTTTTTACTGTCTCCATAATTTTGACTTTTCTGAAAGTAATATGATTAGGCTCAAAGAGTCCTATGTAGCCTTTTCAGATTAGTTTCATTTACTTAGTGGTAATCATCCTCTAAATTTTGTCTTGATAGGTCAACTTTTTAGTGCCGAAGAATATTGCATTGTCTGAATATACTGTAGTTGACTTGTTCACCTACTAAAGGATATCTTGGTTTCATTCAAGTTGGGCAATTATGAATAAAATTACTATGAACGTTCCAGTCTAGGTTTAATGTAGGTTTAAGTGTGCAACTCATTTTGGAAAATACCAAGTAGTTCAATCTTTAGGTTGAATGGTACAAATATGTTTCATTTTGGAAAGATTTTTTCCAAAGGGATTGTGTAATCTTTTTTTTTAATTTATTTTTATTGTAAACAAATGGGATACATGTTGTTTCTCTGTTTGTACATGGAGTAAAGGCATACCATTTGTGTAATCATACATTTACATAGGGCAATGTTGTTTGATTCATTCTGTTATGAATCAAAGTGATTTTGTAATCTTGAATTCCTATTAGTAATGAATAAAATTCTTGTCACTCCACAGCATCACCAGCATTTGTATTGGGAGTGTTCTGGTTTTGAGCCCTTCTAATACAGATGCAGTGGTATCCCATAGTTGATTTTTTTTTTAATTTGCATTTTCCTGATGAAATGTGATGTGGAACATATGATGTGGAACATCTTTTCAAATGCTTACTTATCCTTCTGGTGAGGTATCTATTAAGTTCTCTGGTTCCTCTTTCAGTCAGGTGGTTTGCTTTCTTAACTTACTGTTGAGTTTTAAGAGTTCTCTATATATTTTGGATGTGTTGTTTTATTAGATAGGTCTTTTGTAAATATTTCTCTCCTAGTATGTGGTTTGTTTTTTTCATTCTCTTGATGGTGTCCTATACAGAATGGAAATCTGTGTGAAAAAATCTATCTCATTCATGCTTTCTTGCATTGATTAAGACTTTGATGTTTTATTTGAAATGTTGTCAGCAAAACCAACATCATGTGGATTTGTTCTGTGGTAGTATTTAAAATATTTCTTTTGTATTTTTAAAATTAAATGTTCAACTGATACTTAGAATCGCACATAATAAAATACTATTTGATGTTTCAATACATGAATTATTGTATAATGTTTAAATCAGTTTAAGCATATTTGTTTCTTCAATCATTTGTAACTTCCTTTTTTTAACTTTCATTAAACAAATTTAGTGAGTGATGTGCATGATCTATTTTTAAATGATTTTTTATTTTTTTTATTTTTTACACTGCATTTGTAACTTCCTTATGGTAAAACCTTTGAAAATACTTTCCTCTGGTTTTGTGCAATGTGTACCATGTTATTCTTATCTAAATTCACCATAGAGTATAATAACACATCAGAACGTCTTACTCCTAGCTGCAACTTTGTACTAACTAATCAATCTTTCTCTAGCTCTCCCTCTTCTCTGCTGTCCCCATCTCAAGGTAACCCTCTTTTCTCAACTTCTGAAATCAACTTTTTCAGATTCTGCATACAAATAAATTATGTAGTACTTGTCTGGGTGTGTCTTCTTAGCTTCACTTAACACAATAATCTCCAGTTCCATCCACATCAGCACAAATGACAGAAATGTGTTCTTTTCTATGGATGAATAGTATTCCAATGTATTTATATAGCTTATTTTTTTTTTTCATCAGTTGATGGACATTTGGGTTGTTTTTATTTGGGGACTATTATAAATAGGGCTGCAGTAAATATGGGGATGCAGATGTCTCTTTGACATAGTGACTTACTTTCTTTTAGATAATTACCCAGTAATAGGATTGTTGTATCATATGATAGTTCTATTTTTAATTTTTTGAGGAAACTCCATACTGTTTTCCATTATTATTTAAAAGTTTAATACTTTTCCATTTTATAATTAGTTGAATGATCAACTTTGAGTTAATTTTTATAAAAGGTATAAGGTATATGCTACATTCAGTGTGTGTGTGTGTGTGAGTAGTTGTTCCAAAACATTGCTTAAAATGATTATCTTTTCTCCAACTTATTTCCTTCATTACTTTGTCAAATATCCATTGCTTATATTTATGGGTGTGTATTTGTGGACTCAATATTCTGTTCCATTGATTTATTCACATCTTCTTTCACCAATATCACAATGTCTTTATTAGGGTAGGTTCATGGTAAGTTTTGAAGTTGGGAAGTGTCAGTCCTCCAACTTTGTTCTTTTCCAATGTTGTACTGGATATTCTGGGTCTTTTACATCTTTATCCTTTTTATTTTCTTTTCTGTGTTACTGTATTGGCTAGGACTTCAAGCACATTATTGAAAGAGGGAATATTCATGTTTTGCTTTTGATCTTAGTGAGAAAATCAAGTTTCTTATCGTTAAGGATGATGATAGTGGTAGGGTTTTTGCAGTATTCTTTTCAAATTGAAAAAAAAGTTCTTCACCATTTCTGGTTTACTGAGAGTTTTTATCTAAGAACTGCTGTTGACTTTCATCACGTTTTTAGGTAATTCCAAGTTGGTTGTGAATCCAAAGAGAATTATATTTGGTAATATTTTGTCCATAAGAAATCTTGATCACTGGTTTTCTGTTCTTATAATAACTTTGTCAGGGAAGGTGAAAGGGGAATTCTGGCCTTGTACAAAGAATTAGGAAGAATTTACTCTACTTCTTTCACCTGAAAAATACTGTGGAAAATTAATATAATTTATCCCCTAAGTGAAAGGTAGAGTACATCAGTGAACCTGTCTGAGTTTGCTTCTTGTACTTTGCAAGGTTTTTCCTTTTCTTCTCTTTTTCCTTACTAAAGACTTATTATTTTATTGGTTTTCAATAACTCATTTTTTAGTTTCTTTGATTCTCTCTATTACTTTTTGGTTTTCAATGTCATTGATCTCTACTCTAATATGTATTATTTATTTTCCCCTTATTATCTGGGTTTAATTCTTCTAGTTTCCTAATTTGGAAACTTAGAATACTGATTTAAATAATTTTTCAATTATCTACTATATACTGTGTATTTCTAAGCACCGCTTTCACAACATCATATAAATTTTGATTACTTCTGTTTTCATTTCTACTTAGTACAAAATGTTTTAAAATTTCTCTTGAGTTTTTTTTTTCCATCACCTCATATGTTATTAGATGTGTGCTGTTTAATCTATAGGTATTTTATATGTATAGATTACATATAGTTCACGTAATCTATACACATTTTCTAACTATGTTGCCATTTTTCTATTTCTAGTTTACTTTCATTGTGGTCTGAGAAAAAATACAGTATGATTTCTGTACTTTTAAATGTTGCCAGGGGAATTTCATAACTCTGAGTGTGATCTATCTTGGTGAATATTTCCTGTGATGATGAGAATAAGTGCATTCTGTAAAGGGTTGATAGATATCAACTACATATAATTGATTAATAATATTGCTGAATTTAGCTATGTCTCAACCTATTTCTTACCTATAGATTCTATCCATTTCTGATAAAAGTGTTACAGTGTCCAACTATAATAGTGAAGGAATTCTTATGATTCCATTGGTTTTCACCTCATGTGTTTTTATTGGTAGGCACATACACAGTACGGATTGTTAGAACTTCTCAGGTAAACAATCCTTTATTATCACAGAGCATTTCTCTTTATTTGTGATGACTTTCCTTGTTCCAGAAACTGCTCTGGACAAAATTATACAAGCTCTTTTCCCCGTTTTCATTAGCGTTATCATGGTGTATCTTTCCCTGTGCATTTCCTTTAATCTATATGAGACATTATATTTAAAGTAGGTTTCTTGTATATAGTAGAGATTTTAGATCCATTCTAAAGATCTCTTTAATTGGTTTACTTATAACATTGACACACAAAGTAATCATTGAAATAGTTGAATTAATATCTACACTTTAGTATTATTTATTTGTTGCCCTTGACTTTTTTTTTACTATTTTTGTCTTACACTCTTTATCTATTTTTGTTTTAATTCAGCATTTCATATTATTCTATTTTATCTCCTTCCATAACCTAGAAGCCATAATCTTAAAAAATTCCATTAGTAATCTTACAACTGTTTGTAATACACTCTTACAATTAAAAAAAGCCCACATTTTGTTAATCCTTCAGCACTTCTCAGACAGTAGGTGTTGCTCATGATAGTAGTAACAATAAAAATAATTCTAATTCCTCCCTATTTTTAATTTTCAAATTAAATTTATATTTAAATGATACTTAAAAATACACATATTAATGGAATACCATGTTTTAATATATCTATAAATTGTGCAAATCATGTTAATCACATCTCCTTTCTCATATGTTTTTCATTTCTTTTTTTAAATTTTTTTTTTAGTTTTAGATGGACACAATACCTTTATTAAAGATATTTATTTTTATGTGTTGCTAAGGATTGAACCCAATGCCTCACACATGCTAGGCAAGTGCTCTACCACTGAGCCACAACCTCAGCCTTACACATTTTTTTAATTTCTTTGTGGTAAAAATATTCAAAAACCATTACTTATATAATTTGTATCATTTAGTTCATTCCTACCTAAGCATACTTGTATGTATATAAGTAAAAAAGATTGAATACATTCTAGTCATTATTATTTTAAATAAACTATTTTTCATTGGATTAATCATAAACATAAAACTTTTAATTTTGCATTCATTCTTTGTTCTTCAGTATTATTCCTCTTTATGTAACTACACATTTTTGACTCTCAAAATACCATCTTTTTTCTTTTTTGGTTTGAGGATACATTTGTTTCCCCTTCACTTTTGAAAGAAAATCCCCTGGAGCACACAATTCTATGTTGATAACTTTTCTTTCAACACTTAATATTTCATTCCATTTTTACCTCCATACTTTAAAAGGAGAATTTGGATGTTTTATAATCTTTCCTCCTCTGCAGGTAAGATGGTCTATTCTTCTTGCTTCTTAGAAAGTTTCACTTTCCATAGCTTGAAATTATGAACCCATATGAAGATCTCTGGCATTTATTCTGCTCATTATTCTCTAAGCTTTCTGGATCTATGGTTTTACATCTGGTATTAATTTGAAAAAATTCTGTGTCATGATTGTCATGATTATTTCAAATACTTCTTATTTTCCTTTCTTTCTTTTATCCTGGTATTCCTTTGTACACATGTTATATCTTATATAGTTGTCTCTCAGTTCTTAGGTATTTTGTCTTGATTTTTCTTAAATTGCCCTTGTACTTACCTCTCAGTTTTAAAGATTACTTCTGCAGATATATCCAACCAATATATTTTTTTTTTCTCAACTGTGTCCAGACTACTAATAAGCTTACCAAAGTCATCCTTCATTATGCTATAGTGGTTTTGGTCTGTAGTTCTCTAGTGTTTTTCTTTTCTGTTTTTTTTTTTTTTTTTTTTCAATAGATATTTTCTTGACCTTCCATCTTCCTCTTTACCTTGCCCAACTTGTGTGTTGTCTACTTCTTGTCTACTTTATCCATTAGAACCCTTACCATATTCATAATTTCAAATTCTCAGTCTAATAATTCCCCCATCCATCATATCAGAGTATGACTTTGATGCTTTTTCTTTCTTTTCTGTTTTTTTTTTTCTTTTTTATTCTTTTTCTTTTTTGTCTTTAAGAATCTCTTAGAACCAGGCACAGAGGCACACACCTGTGATTCCAGCAATTCAGGAGGCTGAGACAGGAGGATTTCAAGTTCAAAGCCAGCCTCAGCAAAAGCAAGATGCTAAGCAACTTAGTGAGACCCTGACTCTAAATAAAATACAAAAATAGGACTTGGGATGTGGCTTAGTGGTCAAGTGTCCCTGGTTTCAATCCCCAGTACCCCCCACCTCAAAAAAAAAAAAAAAAAGAATCTCTTAGAGTACTTTATTTATTATTGGACATGATTGACTGGGTTAAAAAGGATACTAAAAATAGTCCTCTAGTAATTATGGTGATAAAATGTCAGGAGAAGCATATACTTATCTCAGTCTTTTAGTGAGCCTATGTTTCTTGACTGTGGATTTAGCATTTGCTTCTCAGTCCTCCCTTGCTTCAGGTAATATTGTAGTGAGTCAGGCACAGTAACTCAGGAGGCTGAGGCATGAGGATCACAAGGTCGAAGCCATCCTAGGCAATTCAGGGATACCTAGTCTCAGAGTAAAAAAATAAAAAGGACTGGAGATACAGCTCAGTGGTAGAGCATCTGTGGTTTCAATGCCTAGTACCAGAAAAATAATCTAGACAGTGAGAGTAGGACAAACTCAATATTTTGTTTTTCTCAATGTAGAAGGCTGGTGAAAGCTATTCTTGAGTACTTCATTTCCCCTAAGTCCGTTAAGTTCTGTAAAAAAGAGTATTTTGTCATATCTCAAAATAGTTCCCTTTTACCTCCTCCTTTCAGAAGCATAAGAGGAATTTTGTCCAATGTTTACCTAGAAAAGTTTCATGAGGTAACACTCACAAATTATGTAGAGGCCCTCCAGGATAACAATATGTTGACTTTGCCCTCCTAAAGTTTTAATCTCTTAGACTTGTCCACCTTGAGCCTTGAGTAATTCATCAATTATAATTGAGGTCACCCTCCTGGGACTAGTTTCAACAGAAGTTTCTTCTCCAGTAAGTTGAAATTGTCTGTATCTTCAGTCTTTCCAATCTGGAGGCAGCAGTTTATTTTGTGACCTTGTTTCTTTGACAAATCTGAAGTGTTCATGTCTTTTCAGGGTTTTTTTTTTTTTTTTAATAATTTTATTTGTTAGCAGAATGGAGTAGTGAGTGCTTTTCAAATTTTTGGATTTTAAGCCAGGAACTGGAAATACCTGAAATCAGATGCACAATGAAGACATCACCATTCTTTTTTTTTTTTTTTTTATTGTACACAAATGGGATACATGTTGTTTCTGTTTGTACATGGCATAAAGGCATACCATTTGTGTAATCATAAATTTACATAGGGTAATGTTGTTTGATTTATTGTTATTTTTTCCCTTCCCCCCACCCCTCCCACCCCTCTTTTCCCTCTATACAGTCCTTCCTTCCTCCATTCTTGCCCCCCTCCCTAAACCTAACTCTGACCCTAACATTAACCCCTCCCACCCCCCATTATGTGTCATCATCCACTTATTAGCGATATCATTCGTCCATTGGTTTTTTGAGATTGGCTTATCTCACTTAGCATGATATTCTCCAGTTTCATCCATTTGCCTGCAAATGCCATAATTTTATCATTCTTTATGGCTGAGTAATATTCCATTGTATATATATACCACAGTTTCTTTATCCATTCATCAATTGAAGGACATCTAGGTTGGTTCCACCATCTGGCTATTGTGAATTGAGCAGCTATGAACATTGATGTGGCTGTATCTCTGTAATATACTGATTTTAAGTCCTTTGGGTATAGGCCAAGGAGTGGGATAGCTGGGTCAAATGGTGGTTCCATTCCAAGTTTTCTAAGGAGACTCCACACTGCTTTCCAGAGTGGCTGCACTAATTTGCAGCCCCACCAGCAATGTATGAGTGTACCTTTCTCCCCACATCCTCGTCAACACCTGTTGTTGCTTGTGTTCTTGATAATCGCCATTCTAATTGGAGTGAGATGGAATCTTAGGGTGGTTTTGATTGGTTTACTAGAGATGTTGAACATTTTTCCATATGTTTGTTGATTGCTTGTAGATCTTCTTCTGTGAAGTGTCTATTCATTTCCTTAGCCCATTTGTCGATTGGATTATTTGCATTCTTGTGTAGAGTTTTTTGAGTTCTTTATAGATTCTGGAGATTAGTGCTCTATCTGAAGTATGATTGGCAAAGATTTTCTCCCACTCTGTAGGCTCTTTCTTTGCATTGCTGATAGTTTCCTTTGCTGAGAGAAAGCTTTTTAGTTTGAATCTATCCCAGTTATTAATTCTTGCTTTTATTTCTTGTGCTATGGGAGTCCTGTTGAGGAAGTCTGGTCCTAAGCCGACATGTTGAAGCTCTGGACCTACTTTTTCTTCTATAAGATGCAAGGTCTCTGGTCTGATTCCGAGATCCTTAATCCATTTTGAGTTTAGTTTCGTGCATGGTGAGAGATATGGGTTTAGTTTCATTCTGTTGCATATGGATTTCCAATTCTCCCAGTACCATTTGTTGAAGAGGCTATCTTTTCTCCATTGCATATTTTTGGCCCCTTTGTCTAGTATGAGAAAATTGTATTTATTTGGGTTTGTGTCCGTGTCCTTTATTCTGTACCATTGATCCACCTTTCTATTTTGGTACCAATACCATGCCGTTTTTGTTACTATTGCTTTGTAGTAGAGTTGTAGATCTGGTATTGCAATATTCCCTGCTTCACTCTTTCTGCCAAGGATTGCTTTAGCTATTCTGGGTTTCTTATTCTTCCAGATGAATTTCATAATTTCTTGCTCTATTTCTGTAAGGTACATCATTGGGATTTTAATTGGAATTGCGTTGAATGTGTATCGCACTTTTGGTAGTATGGCCATTTTGACAATATTAATTCTGCCTATCCAGGAACATGGGAGATCTTTCCATCTTCTAAGGTTTTCTTTAATTTCTTTCTTTAGTGTTCTGTAGTTCTCATTGTAGAGGTCTTTCACCTCTTTTGTGAGATTGATTCCCAAGTATTTTATTTTTTTCGAAGCTATTGTGAATGGGGTAGTTTTCCTAATTTCTGTTTCTGAAGGTTCATCGCTTATGTATAAAAATGCCTTAGATTTATGTGCATTGATCTTATATCCT
Source organism: Sciurus carolinensis (assembly GCF_902686445.1). NCBI lineage: Eukaryota > Metazoa > Chordata > Mammalia > Rodentia > Sciuridae > Sciurus > Sciurus carolinensis. Next base: position 88,009,973 of record NC_062218.1, on the reverse strand, counting down.
GCTACTTTACTGAATTCACTTATGAGATCTAAAAGTTTTCTGGTGGAATTTCCTGGTTCCTCTAAGTATACCATCATACCATCTGCAAATAGGGATAGTTTGAGTTCTTCTTTTCCTATTCATATCCCTTTAATTTCTTTGGTCTGTCTAATTGCTCTGGCTAGAGTTTCAAGGATGATATTGAATAGAAGTGGTGAAAGAGGGCATCCCTGCCTTGTTCCAGTTTTTAGAGGGAGCGCTTTCAGTTTTTCACCATTTAGAATGATATTAGCCATGGGCTTAGCGTAGATGGCCTTTACAATGTTAAGGAATGTTCCCACTATCCCTATTTTTTCTAGTGTTTTGAGCATGAAGGGGTGCTGTATTGACAAAAAGAAGAAGAAGAAGAAGAAGAAGAAGAAGAAGAAGAAGCAGCAACTAGGTGTGGTGGCGCATGCCAGCAATCACAGAGATTCCAGAGGCGAAAGCAGAAGGATTACAAGTTTGAGGCCAGCCTCAGGAACTTAACAAGATAAGGCCAAAAAATAAAAGATAAAAAGGACTGGGAATGTAGTTCAGTAGTAAAACATCCCTCCAGGTAATCCTCAGCCCTGATTTTTTTTTCAAAGGAGAGAACAGCATACATGTAACTTTACTAAATAATGAATCTGACAGACATCAGAAAAGTGATGAAATAAAATTCCAGCTCTTAAATCTCTACAGAGAAATTAATTTGAAGAAACTTCCATGGACAGTAATAGTGTTTTTTGTAACCTAAGAGTCTAACTGAGTGATACAAACACCTTGGTAGATTAAAAATCTAAGAATAGACACTGAAGAGGGTAAGAAGAGGTTTCACTTAACCAATGTAGCCTCTCCCAAAATGGTATGGCTCAGAGAAACTTTCTTAACTTATGATTTCTCACATGGGAGAAAACTGAACTGAAATAAACACCTGACTTTCCCAGCCTTAAAGGATTCTACCTGAGAGACACACTTTTTGGTACCACTGCACTCAAAACTTGAGGGAATCAGCACAGCAGAATTTCCTGGGGGCAGCGAGGAACCTAGACAACTAGCCTCTGATGCAAATTAGCATGTTTAGAGACCCATCCAGATTATGGTCCAAGAGTCCTATGGACAACCTCACCTACAGACCCACTCATTTGATATGTATCCCTGGAATTCCCCTATGGCTAATGTTGCACACTTCTCTGCAGATTGTGCGCAGTCCTCCACAGATGGAACCTGCAATCCTGTAAAGCACACAGATAAAAGCAGCTGGCAGAACTATGCTGGTTTAGAAGAAGGTGCATAATCTTGAATGCTTTGTGGTACTTTGTGGGGAGTCATCCTTATTCAGCAGAATCAGACTAGGTCGAACCTCATGATACAGTGGTCTGATTTCCTGGAACTGGCAGATAGGGAAGTCTGTCCCAGATTGCAGGGTGAGGGGGGATATGTGGCACTGTGGGAGTGATTCCCTGTCTGCTTCTGCAATAGTCCCCCTAAGAAAATGGCTCCCCTAATTCCGCCCTATCCTGTTCATCACAGAAACTCTTCCCAGTCTTGGCCCCCTTTACTTGTGTGACTATAAAATAAAAGAGAGTTGGGCTGCTCCACATTGTTAGAGGCCAGAGCTGGTATGACCAGACCGGTCAGCCCCCCCCCACCTCATTTTAAAAAGAGTATTGGCTCTTGTGTGTTTATTGATTAGATAAGTTTATGGGTAATTGATCGATTTATAGCCAACATCATCCTCCAGCAGTTAAGCCTTTTCTCATCCACACAGGAAGTGACTGAGAGACCCCCATATGATAGGTGAAACAAACAAGATTCTCAGCAACTAGCCTAGGTACGTAGGATTAAAAGCAGGTACACAGTCTTCAACCTCTCTACTAAGAGGGAACAAGTGGACTGCAACAGATGTATTTATAGAAGACTGAGAAGCATTCAGAACCTCCATCTGGACCAACTGATAAAGGTGTTTCTCTCAGTAAAGACTAGAAGAGATAACTGATTCTTGGAATGCAAAGACAGCAAATCAAAGTTTCAAAGAACATGAAGAAATTAAGAAAGGAAAGTCAGTGAAAAATCATACCACAAAAGAAACAAAATAAAATTTCATTGGCATCAAAGAAATGGAAATCTATAAATTGTCTGAAAATGATGAAAAATAATCATCTTACAGAAGCTGATTCAGGTATTGAAGGACATGGAAAGATAAGAAATCAGGATAACAATATGTGAACAAAATGAGAGGTTTGACCAAGAGATGGAAACTATAAAAAGAATCATAAAGAAATTCCGTAGCTGAATAATTCAATACAGAGCTTTAACAGCAGACTTGATCAAGCAGAATTTAATAAAAGAAACCACAATAAATTCAAATATAATTTATTTAAAATTATTTAGTCAGGGAGAAAAAAAATGAAAGAAGATAGTCTGTGAGACATGAATCATCTTCAAGTGAACCAATATTAGGAAAATTCCAGAGGAACTAGAGGCATAGAAAGAGGTAGGAAGCTTATTTAAAGGTGTAATAAGACAAAAATTTCCAAAATGTAGGAAGAGAAATTAACATCCAGATCCATGAAGACCAAACAACTGTAGTGAAACTGAATATAAACATGACCTTACTAAGACACCATATAATAAAATTATCTAAAGTCAATGACAAAGAGAATTTTGAAAGCAGTAAGAGAAAAGTGATGAGTACCAAAATACAGTTATAGGAGGAATAAATACCAGTGTTCTACTGTCAACTACTTTGTACTTGACTTCAAATCTCAGCAATTTATAATACGTTTTAAAATGAACTACAAGAGTTTGAAGTTTCCCATCACCAAGCAATGATATGTATTTTGGAGATTGAAATTTTCAATCATATCATTCCATGTATGGCATTTTCATACTGTACCTCATAAATATGGATAATTAAGAAATTAATGGTAAACATAAAGGGGAAAATCACGTCTCAGCAGAAACACAGAAAGCCGGGAAAGAATGGGTTAGTAAACTCAAATTGTTCAGAGAAAAAAAATGTAGACCAAGAATATTTTCCCTGGTAAATCTGTACTTCAGAGACATAGAATTGAAGACTTTACATACTCCAAGGGATCCTTCTAAAGCTTACATGGAATAGACTAAAATGAAAGAGGTCAGGACAAACCCTTATATCATACTTTTAGATAAACTCAGTGAAGATTTTCCCAGAAAAACAAAAGCTGAGGAATGACATCATCACTAGACATTCCCTATAAGAAATGCTAAAGAGAATTCTTCAAGTTGAAATGAAAGCGTTCCAATCAGACACATGGAAACACTGCCTAAACTAAGTAGTCCGATTGAGAATACTAAACTAGAATGGTGGCACATGTTTCAGTTTTTGTTGTAATATAAAATCTAAAAGACAAAGGTATTTAAAAATGACAGTTGCAATAATTTGGTAATGAGCAAACAATATACAAAGATGTAAAGTATGGCAATGATAGCAAAGAAAAATACAGAGCATTTATATGTGATCAAAATTATCAGTTTAAAATATAATGTTATGAGATGTTTTATGTAAGCCTCATGGTAACCACAAAGGAAAAACTTAGAGTGGACACATGAAGATAAATGGCAGATTAAAAACATACCACTACAAGTCATCAATTTACAATGAAAGACAGCAAGAGAAGAAAAACAGGAGCAAGGGTAATAAAAAAAAATCGGGAAATTTAAGAGCAGCAATAGTAAGTACTTACTTTCAATAATTACTTTAAATATAAATTGACTGAACTTTTCAATCAGGAAACACAGCATGACTGAATGGATATTTTAAAAACTGGGACCCAACCATAGGTTGCCTACAAGAAACTTGGTTTAGCTTGAAGGAAACATGAAAACACAAGGTAAAAATAAAGTGGTTACATACGTTAATTCATGCAAATGGCAACCAGAAAGGGCAGGGATAACTATGCTCACATTAAATAAAATAAATTCTAAATACAAGCTGTAAAAAGCAACAAAGTTATTATCATATCATAAAAGGGTCAATTCATCAACAGGACAAAGCATTATAAATATGTATGCAACACTGGGAGTAAATATGTAAAACAAATGTTAATAGAACTGAAGGGAGAAATCAATAGCAATACAATAATTGTAAGGGATTTCAGTAATTCACTCTCTACCACAGGTAGGTCTTCAAGATATAAAACCAATAAGGAAACATTGGATTAAAACAACATTATAGACCAAATGCACTGAACGGAACGAACATGTTCTGAACACTTCATTTGACAGTAGAAAAGCACACATTCTTCTCATGTATGCATAGAACATTCTCCAGGTTAGATCATATGTTAGGTCATAATACAAATCTCAATAAATTTAAGAAGAATGAACTGTATATTTTTGGCCATAATCTATGTGAAAATAGAAATCAATAACTGAGAAAGGTTGGAAAATTGTTAAATATATGGACATTAAAAAACACGTTCCTGAACAGCAATTGGGTCAAAGCAAAAATCAAGAAAATTTAGTAATCTTGAGACCAATGAAAATAGAAACACAAGATATCTAAACTTACATAAGGCAACAAAAGAAGTTTTAAGAAGAAATTATATGGTGATAAATGCTTGCATAAAGAAGAAAAAAACATCCTGAAATAAATTATATGACTTTACACTTCAGGGAATTAAAAACAGAAAAAGACACTAGGCACAAGACTGTGGAAAAAAATGAAAGAAAGTCTAGAGCAGAAATAAATGAAATTACACCAGAGTAATAATGGAAAAAAATTAATAAAATGGAATTTTCTGTTTATTTGTTCTTTCAAAAGTTAAACAAAATTGAGAAATCTTAGCTAGACCAGTTAAAAATAAGTATAATTGTGAATTAAAGAGGATAACACAGAAATACAAATCAATGCAATCATATGCCAACAAACTGGATAATCTAGAGGAAATGATAAACTCGTAGAAACACATCTCATAAAGACTGAACCCTAAGAAAGAAAATTTGAGAACAACAATAGTGATTAAGGTGAATGAATGAGTAATCAATAACCTCCCAACAAAGAAAAGGACAAGCCTTCAGTGGTTAAAAAAAAAAAAAAAAAAGTCTACCAGTCATTTATGGATGCTTTATAAACAATTCTTAGAAAAAAAAAAAAAAAAGGAACAGGGACACTTCCAACTCACTTTATAAGTCAGCATTAATCTGGAATGAAAGTCAGACTTGAACACTATAAGAAAAGAAAAATTATACATTAATAACCCTCTTTATCAGAAATGCAAAAATTCTCAACAAAATAATGGTAAGCTGAATTCAACAGTGTAGTAAAAAGGTTACACAACATAACCAAGTAAGATTTAATACTGAAACTCAAAGACTATACAATCAATAAATGTAATATACTACATTAACAAAATGAAAGATAAAACTTATAATTACCTCAACATATGCAGGAAAAATAATTCACAATATTGAACATAAATTAATGATATAAGCTGTTTGTAAATTAGTATAAATTGATGTAACTCAATGTAATAAGAGTTGTAAATGAAAAACCCATGTCTTACATTTTTCTGAACTGATAGGTTGAAAGTTTTTCTCTTAGAATTGGAACAAAATAAGGGTCCCCTCATAACTTCTATTCAACTTAATGTTGGACATCCTAACCCAAGCAAATAAGACAAATAAATAAAACTTATTCCTAACAGAAAAGAAGTAAAATTGTCTGTGTTGTAGAGATGTGATCTTATATATGGGAAACTTGAAACATTTCACCAAAACCTTTAGAACTAATAAATGAATTCAATAAAGTTACAAAATATAAAATCAAATACAAAAGTAAGTTGAGTTTCTATACACTTAACATGAACTAATTCAAAAATTAAGAAAATAATCCACTTTAAAATAGCATTAAAAACATAAAATAAAATCATTGGGAATAATTTTACCCAAGAAAGTAAAAGAATCTATACACTGAAAACTATAAGAAATTAATGAAAGAAATTGAAGAAGACACAAACATTCTCTGTCCATGATAGTAAAAAGTAGCATTATTAAAATGTCCATTCTACTCATTGTGATCTATAATGCAATCTCTATCAAAATTCTGATGCCATTTCTCATAGAAATGGATAGCATAATCTTAACATTTATATGAAACCATATAATCCCTCAAATAACCAAAATAATCTGGAGGAAGAACAAAGCTCAAGGCACTACATTATCTGATGTCAAAATGTATTAAATACATATAATAATGAAAACAGTATGATACTAGCATATAATCAGACACATAGACCAATGGAACATAACAATTGCACCCAGATATAAATGGTCAACTAATCTACAGAAGCACTAATTATAAACAGTGGTGAAAGAACTATCTCTTCAACAGTGATGTTGGAAATACCCACAAGAAAAATAATTTAAATGGATCCATATCTTACACCACAAACGAAAAGATCAACTCCAAATAGATTAAAGAGCTAAGCATAAGTTCTGTAACCATAAAACTTCTAAAAGCAAACAAACTGTCCTAGTCTGTTTGTGTTGCTGCAATGATAAACTGTAGACAGGAATATTTATAAAAAAGAGGAATTTACTTCTCACAGGTCCCTGAAGTTAATAGTACAAGATTAAGGTGCTGTAGGTTTGATGTGTGATAAGGGATAGTCCCCATTTCCAAGAAGGCATCTTCTTGCCATATCCTCTGGAGATGAGGAATGATGTGTCCTCACATGGTGTATGGAATATAAAGGTGAAAAAGGGTGAACTTCCCCATTCAAGTCCTTTTTTAAGGGTTCCTAACCCCATTCGAGAGGGTAGAGTCCTCATAGCCTAAATGCCTCGAAAAGGTTACACTTCTTATTACTGTGCCTTTTATATGAAATTTCAACATAAGTTTTGAGGGAACAAAACAGTGAAACCATAGCAGTGAAAAAATTTCTTGAAAATGATCTGAAAGTAATTTTTAGAATATAACACCAAAAGGTCAGGCAACTAAAAAATAATAAAAATAAAATGTAATAACATAAAAATAAAAAGTTTTAGCACAATAAACAACTAACAAAATGAAAAGGCAATCTATAAAATGAAAAAAAAATTGCAAACCATATATCCAATAAGAGATTATTATACAAAAAATATTTAAGAAGCTCAAGGGTAAAATAACCTAATTCAAAATGGCTAAGGGCCTAAGTAGACATTTCTCAACAGAAGACATAGATAGCCAACAGACACATGAAAAGATGCTCAACACCATTACTCATTGGAGGGATCCAAATACAAATGACAATGAGATATTATCTAACATATACCAGGAGGTTAATCAAAACCTTGCAGACACTGTTGAGTGATGGTGCAAAGTCTGTGTTTAAAGTACTAATTTAACATTTACTCATTCCTATTAAAATAAGCAATGTTCTGATGACCGGCAAAGGTGAATATGCATATGCATAGGTGTGTTTATGTATGTATGTACGTGTGGGTGTTTCAGTAGGTGTACAGACCTTTCAAGTGGAATTAAATAGACTACTTTACTGAGTTTATCTAAAAGTGTGATATAAAGGTCTGTCCTAATATCTTTCTTTTTAGTCTATTCCATGTAAGCTTTGGAAGGATCCCTGGGAGTATTGGAAGTGATCAGAGGAATACTGGAGCACAATAAGTTCAGATTCCCCACCCCACCCCTTACCCCAGGCACTGCCAAGGAACTATTCCTTCATATCCAAGTAGACCATGCATTTGTGCAACCCCTTCCTTCTTTTTTCTTTTAACATATCTCTTTTTTTTTTTTTTTTTTTTGGAATCTACCTTTACACAGTAATTAACCCATGGAATTGATTTCTCATCAAAATAGTAAATTACCTCACTGGCAAAATAGGCATTTGCATTCCTGAACTTTTGCTACTTCTAAAGACAATGAAGTAAATATCTCTACATTCAACAGCCTAAAGCTGTTGAGCATAAGCATTTATCTTGTAATTCCATTCATTTATAAGGAAGATAGAAATCATTTATTTCAGCAAGGAATTTCTCCTGGAGAATAGTGAACAGATACAGATGACAACAGTATCTATTTAAACATTTCCTATACATTTATAAAAAGCTAGATTGGTCAAGAGTTGAAAAATCCACCACTTAATTTTATTTTAGAATAGCTCATTTTAGTTCCCTAACATATCAATCATGCATTAAAAAAAAAAAAAAAACACTGTTGTATCTCAAAATACCTTTGTCAGTTTGACTTTTTGTTGTTGCATATAATATACTAGAATTATTTTGTTGTCTTAATGAAAATAAATCTGTAGTTGATCAAGCCAAGAAAACCCTATAGTGGTTTATTTTCTTCATTTCATTTCATTAATAAAACCAAAAAGGAAAAATTCATAATGATATCTGAAAAATTCATAATGTATATTCAGTAGTATCCAGGAATTTTTATTCACCTTAAGAAACAGTTTCTAATTAAAGCAGTCTTCAATTTTTCTCTATTTGATCTAGGTATAAAATGAGTTCAAGAAGAGATGGTAGACATCTGTCACTTCTCATCTTCTTTAATTTTTGAAAAGTTTTGACAACAAAAGGTGGTGAATCCACTACCCTGTTTTGCTGTTTGAAAGCAACAGATAAATAAGGCAGCAAGTTTTATTTTACCCTAGTTACATAAAAAAATGATAAGTTTCATGCAAGGTATTAGGATAATTCTTTGAGACACTGAAACAGGATGATGCATTTACTCTCAGTTTTTTAAATTAAAAAAAAAAAAAAAAAAAAAAAAAAAAAACTTAAACTACACATGTTCTCTTAATTGACCTGGAGTAATACTTCTTCCTCAGTGTCATTGGACCATAACTCCTAAATGGTACTTTTGACCAAAAAGGACATCTAATTCATTTCTTTTTAATTATTTCCAGCTTCACTTCTATAGCTATTTTCACTCCCATGGTCCCACACTTCAATCACCAGCGAAGGAATAGCACAAACTCCACAGGCTTGTTGAAAGATAAACCCTTAGTAATGACTTCTCATCAAACACAGTCAAATACCTTCCTGGAAAATAGACATTCCCATCCCTAGGTAAATTCTCCCATTAGCCTCTTGGGGATGAATGCTATTTGCTGCAAAACTATACCTCTTCATATCCAGATTTCCATTTGTTAACCAGACACATCAGGCCTCTCGGATAGTTTGGGGCAGCCCCATTTTCCCTCCGCCACCACTGTGTGTTACCTTGGTTCCCTTAGCAGATGGGAGTCCTCTGTGACACTACTGTATTCCACATTTGCCACATGAGATCTATAACTTAATTTATCCTGTCACTAAGGACTTAGGAAGATGGTTACATTTCTCAAAAACCTTTCTAGCCTGAGTTAGCACCCGATCTCAGCTAAAGGAGCTCATCTGCTTCAGCAAAGTAACCCTCACAGTCTTAAAATATCTCTCCCACCAGATCTGACCCTTCCACTCAACGAAGTGTTTTATCTGTTTTAACTTTGATGAGGTAATTATGTGAATCTTTGTTTAAATTATTTCAGTTGGTCCTTTCTCACAAATCCTTAAGAACTTGTTCTTCATCTAATATTCCAGCTTCATCTCTTCATTCTTCACATTGTAATAGCAAACTTCTTTCCTCTACATTCTCTCACTTTCAGTCCTTCATGTTTTCTGTTCTCTCTGTGACCTTGCACCTACCTACTCCAAGTGTGTATGTATGTGTAACTCTTCTATTCATCTATTGTTTATACTTTGTGGTTTTTTGACTATCTACTACATGTCTACATTCTAAATGAACAATCAGCCCTTAAATCATGATGTTCATATGCTTGTGTATTTCAGGTCACAACTTTGAACTCCATATATCCTACAGACTCCACAGTTGACTGTTATTTTGTAGATCTATAACATTGTATGTTTTCCATCAAAACATTCATTATTCTTTTTGTAGCTCCTTGTTTATTGCATGTCTTTCATATAAATTTGAAACCAACTTTATGCAGGTAGGGAAATAAAGTCATTCTCTTTATCACTGCATTCACAACATCTAATACATTCCAGTATGTAATTGGCATTAGGGGATTTATTTTTTCAAATTGAACTGAAAAGATATGTGGATACTGTTGAACAAATTATAACAAAATACATTAACAAGCTATCCACACTTGTCATTGTTAATAGTCCTTGAAAGCACTGAAAATATAGTTACTTAGTTTAAAATGGAAGTAAAAATATAACAAAATATAAAGAAATTTCCTGTATGCTTAATACCATAAACTACAACTTAAAATACAAACTTATTTATTCATTTACTTGTAGACTATAAAATAGTATCTAGGCTTTATAAATAATTATATATTTCATTTGAATATCCTATTAAAATGAGTAGAACACTTAAGCAATGGGAACAATTAAATCAAATTTTGGAATTAAAATTCTATGCAATATTAAATACCTATGTTTTACTAAATGAAATTTCCATTGTGGAAATGGCACTAAAAATAGTCTGTTAGAGAGAAGAAAAGTCAGTGTTATAATCACGCCAAGTGGTTCTCTATATATGTTATCTTTTGTCTTAAGTGGATTTACATTTCCACAGTGTCTGCTGTCTGTGTGTTTGTCTCTAGTTCTGTACAACTATGGGTGTGAAGTATGATACTGTATCTAAAAAATCATAATTTCATCATATCCCTCTCAATAATGTATACCACATATTCTGGAATGATTTAAAAGGACTGCTGATGACTCCTCTCTTAAATCTAGGCAGGAACATCCAACGCTGATGAGACTGTGCTTTTCTAGAACAATTTGTAAAAGTAAAGGAGGAACAGAGTGGGAAGGAAGAAAATAGGAATCCAAGTTTGCACGTAGAGCCTCAAGGTAGGGCACCATTTTTTTTTTTCTGTATAATATGTGTGAATCAATTTAAAACTCAACCAATTTAAAGATTAGTAAGCTAAGTTCAATAAACAGATTTTTTAATGAAGCAAATGATATTTTATTTTTACTCTTAATAAAAGTATTTTTTTCATTCTAGTTAATCCTGTGCTATCAAAGTGAATTGGATATATAATAAAAACATTGGAGTGGCCAGTAACCAAATTGCCAGCAGTGGCAGTGTTATAAGAAATGAATAAGCAGCTATGCCAGTGTAGAGAAGTCGTAAATGTCTGAGGTGAAAATTCCTCATCACCAGCTTACATCATGGGTGGCAGTGGTAGCAGCTCCTACTTAATGACCAAAGAAGGGACAAAAATGGAATAATGCTCCCCATCTCATCTAAGCTAGAGTCGTGGTATGTAGTCACTTCCACTCTCCCTCCACTACCAGCTCACCCACATCAAAGTAGTCAAATACTTCATATCATAGCAACTCAACCCTACAAAGAACACAGACCTTACTTAGTGAACCCATTTTTGCTATCAAATCCATACTAATTAAACAACATTAAAACCATTTTATATAGCATCTCTTTCTATTAGATCTGATTTATTTTTATGTACATAAAGAATTAACTGGATTAAAGGAAAACTGTCATGTAAAATCTCTTATATGTATAATCTTCAATAATATGTGATATAAATCAGATATCAAATATAGTGACTGATTATTCTGAATAAATCATTTAGAGAGACATTACATTTCAATAAAATGATGACCTTATAAATCTTATAAATTTATGAACTTATAAATAAAATTATTTCTCTTAGACTCTTGGATTTAGGAGAGGGAATTCAAAATTAATTTTAAAGTTGTACTGGGTAAGAATGAAAAGTTATCTGCTCAATTTTCCAAAAGTTTCCAGTTTTTTAAATTTGATTTTGAACTTATATCATATCCAATAAGATGCAGAAAAATATTTTCTATACCTCTTTGACATATAGGCAAATAATTATTCACTCATATTTGTATCACTATAAACCAAATTCGATCAACTGGTCCCTTTGGTGATATGATTGGGTGAAAGATTAGATAACTCTAATAGTCAATAACTTCTGAAACAATGTTGTTCAGTTAATAATACCAAAATTTCAGTGACTTTATAAAAGAAAATGGTTATTGCCCTTACTCTTGTCTGCCTGTGTTGCTTAGCTTCAATTCACAGTTTAGGTTCAGGTCTTCTCTGCATGTCTTTCCTCAGAGACAAGTGACCACTTGTCAAAGTAGGTAACAGGAGTGAGCAAAGCCTAAGTTCTTGGGAAAGGAGTAACTGGGTACTGGAAAACTATTTCACAAAGGAATAATATTGAGTAAGAATTGTGCTAAGTAAAACAAGCTAGGCACAGAAAGACGAATATTATATAATCTTTCTTTCACATGGCAACATTGTAACAGAACACATAGAAACAGATAATTGAAAGGAGGTTACCAGAGGTGGAAGTAGGAAGGAACACAGAGTGATGTAATATAAAGTATGCAAAGTTGTGATTATGCAACATGAAATAAATCTAGAGATCTAAAATACGGCTTGAGGTCTACAGAATATATTATATTGTACATTGGATGTTTTATAAGAGAATAAGTTTTAGATGCTCTTACCACACACACATCAAAAGATATCCATGTGAGATGGTGAATATTTGAACTTGCTTCTTTGTAAAAACCATTTAAATATATATACATATATATAATCTCAAAATAAGTTGTACACATTAAATTTATACAAATGAAAAGGTAAGTGCAATAATATCTCAGAAAGAAAAATTATAATCACACTATGAGAATAGGGCTATCTCATAATATTGGACTAGTTTTCTCTGACTTTTAACAGATATCTAGTTAAAACAATAAATTACAGATGAATTTATTCACTCGGTTCATCAGGAATGACAACTACATGTTAGGCAATGTGCTGCTGATATGAGAAAATGGAGAAACATAACCATGGTCTTTATTCTCTTCAAATACTGAAGTAAATAGTCAAATAATCACCTCAATGAACATTCAGTTATACACTCACTTAAGGGCTCTGAAGGGACATTGAAACAATTCTATGAGAATGTATAAGAGATAGCTTGATGCAGAGTGGGGACATTAGGCACAACTTCTCCAAAGAGTGATGCTTCAGGTGAAGAATTATAAGAGTTAAATTGAGGGAAGATTAAATTAAAAGAAAATAATCCTGAGCAATATATACACCAATCTTTTGGTATTCAATGAATTAGTGAAGATTTTATCAGCAGTGTTTTTGATTCTACTTTAAGCCCCTTAAGAAAACCTGGACTCAGGATTACAGGACAGTATAGATATTGTTATAAGCCTAAGTCCCCTCTTTAATGAGCCCTAAGATTCAGACTAAATATTGTAAAGTCGCTAAAAGCAAGATAGCACAGCACCTTTGGTATCAGGAAAACCTGATTTAAATTCTAGCTCTCCCACATACAAGCTTAGACACTGATCAAGTATCTTTAAGCTGTCTTCTTGCCAATTTCACAACTTTTCAGTTGGATTTGTATAGTCTTGCATAGGAATTTGTAAAGTATACAAAATGTAAATATGTAAGGCATTTAACACAGTGCCTGGTATTTGTTGCAAGTTCAATAAAGGTAACTAATATTTTACGAATAATATAATACCAGGTATTTAGTAAGTGCTTCCAAGTATAGAGCTGGTTAATTTTCAAACTTAATTCTGAATACTTTGATTTCTCCAGGGCTCTTCTGGATATTAACGACCCAGAGGCTTCATAAATTTTACTTGACAGAGAAAGGTGTTTCTAGTCTTATACATTCCATAAAATATCTTTGCAGTTTTAGTTTAACTCCAACAGCTTGATGCTGGCGGCTGCAATTGTCAACCTGGCAACTGGAGGCTGTGCCTACAGCCCTGTGGGAGTCTTTGGCTCCCCTGTACTCCACAGTGCTTGCCTAGGCAGGGACATACTGCTGCCAGTGGAAACTGGGCTTTCTGGCATGGCAGATGCTCAACTGCTGCTCCAACAGAGCCCAAGGCTGTGGCTCCCAAAGCCCCATAAATTGGGAGAGTCTTCTGCCAAGAGCCCCAGTGTTACGGCAGTCAGCAATCCTGAACATCCAGGGACTGTAAGGCTGTGTGCTGAAGGCTGGCTGGCAGCCATGTATAAAGGTTTTTAGATCTGATTATTGCATTAGTCCAGGATTAAATATTCACATTGAGAAAACCATTTTATCAGCCATGTTTTCTTTCAAAATATACTTTGTCACATAGGTTTAATGATAGAAATATCTGAAGCCTAAAAATAGGTTTAGTTTTATAAAGAAGAAAAATAACTTTCCCTTCTAAAATTTATCTTTCTTTGAGAAAGAGAACTAAGAATAGAGGGAAATATAATTCCTATCTACAAAAATAGCAGAGAAATACTGACCTGACACATTATCATGGATTGAATCAAAGTTATATGCCAGAAATTTGGCTCCATATTCTTTTTAAAATAGCATTCCTGTCCATTCTTATTGAGTTTGGATTACTCCCAAGAATCTCTTTATGGCTAATTTCACACCTGTGAACTCATGGTGAAGTTAAGTATAAATTCATTGCCTACTGAATGGATAATTTTATTTTACTTTAAAGTTATTGCAATAATTACCAAAATTTCATAAAATTTTGTATTAGTCTAAATCACTTCTTCCATTTTTTTTCCATTGTCAGTTAGAGAATAATTTGATGATATTAAAAATAACCTCTGGTTTCATATATGATAAAGATATGTTAGAAACATACCTGTGAAAAAAAAAACAAAAAATAACCTTTTGAAAACTCTTGAGTTTTAAAATAAAAATATTTTAGGAAGGCACGTTAAAGCCTACTTCCTTATTCTAATTTTCCTTTTCACCTTCTACCTTAACAATCATATTTCATGAAATATTGTTGGTAAAGATTTGCAAAAATTAACTGATTAATTAGATAAGCCTTCATGGAGAAATGAGTATAAAGAAATATATAGTGAATTACATAGAGCAGAGACTTTATGTTTTTCTAGGTCATCTGACTTATGTAGATTTTACAGCTACAGTTTAAATGAGCCTGATTATAACCTATTAGAATACATTAAATTTGGGAAAAGCTAAATTCAATAAATGTTGAAAATCATGCATTCCAGATTATGGAAGTTTAAGTACACAGAGGGGTTAAAAATGTGTTCATATTAGAAATAAACTAGAATTAATATATTACCTCTAATTCATATTTAATATGCTGATATCTTCAAGTAAGGATTATATTCATATGAATTAAAAATTGTACTATAAAAAACAAGTATTTAAGTATTGTGTACTGTGGCACAAAAATTTTTAAATTAAACACACATATCACTATGCATTTGAAATTCAGTGTTACGTTCCATTAGCAATTTCTTCCCTTATAAAAAAATAAGAACAAACGAGTATTACTCAAGATTATACTTATTATTTCCACTACATATCCAATATTATTTTATTTAAGTCTAATACAAGTATCATTTAAGCTGAACTTATTATTATATTAAAAATCCAAATGTAATTACCTACAGGGGTATGTATATAAGATCAATAAATATGGTAGGGACTTGGGAAAGAAAACGTGTATTCATCTAAAGGCATTCAGCTTTTTTTTT
Organism: Sciurus carolinensis; assembly: GCF_902686445.1. Taxonomy (NCBI): domain Eukaryota; kingdom Metazoa; phylum Chordata; class Mammalia; order Rodentia; family Sciuridae; genus Sciurus; species Sciurus carolinensis. The sequence goes on along the minus strand of NC_062218.1, from coordinate 87,994,426 downwards.
CATAACAGAAATTGAACCCAGGGCACTTAACCACTGAGTCACATCTCAGGCCTTTTTCTATTATTATTTAGAGACATGGTCCTGCTTAGTTGCTAGGGCTCACTAAGTTGCTGAGTCTGGTTTTATGTTTTGTTTTGTACTTTTTATTTTTATTTGTTCTTTTTAGATATACATGACAGTAATAGTGTATTTTGACATTATATATATATATATGGAGTATAACTTAGTCTAATTAGGATCCCATTCTTGTGGTTGTATATCATGTGGAATTCACCGGTCATGTATTCATATGTGAACATAGGAAAGTTATGTCCTATTCATTCCACTGTCCTTCCTATTCCCCTCACCACCCTTCCCTTCATTCCCCTTTGTCTAATCCAGTGAACTTCTATTCATCACCTCCTTACCATCCCTTGTAGTGGGTTAGCATCCACATATCAGAGACAATATTTGACCTTTTGTTTTTTGGACTGGCTTATTTCACTTATCATGATATTCTCCAGTTCCATCCATTCACCAGCAAATGCCATAATTTCATTTTCTTTAAGGCTGAGTAATATTCCATTGTGTATATATGCCACATTTTCTTTATCAATTCATCTGTTGAAGGGCACCTGAGTTGGTTCCACAGCTTGGCTATGGTGAATTGAACTCCTGTAAACATTGATGTGGTTGCCTCACTGTAGTTTATTGATTTTAAGTCCTCTGGGTTTAAACTGATGAGTGAGACAACTAGGTCAAATGGTGGTTCCATTCCAAGTTTTCTGAGGAAATTCTATACTGCTTTGCATATTTCTTGCACCAATTTGCAGTCCTACCAGCCATGTATGAGTGTACATTTTCCCCCACATCCTCACCAACACTTATTGTTGCTTGTATTCTTGATAATTGTCATTCTGACTGGAGTGAGATGGAATCTCAGCATAGTTTTAATTTGCTTATCTCTAATTTGCTAGAGATGTTGAACATTTTTTCATATATTTGTTGACTGATCACATTTCTTCTTCTGTGAAGTACCTGTTTCGTTCCTTTGCCCATTTATTGATTGGGTTATTTGTTTTTGTTTGTTTTGTTTTGGTGTTAAGTTTTTTTTGAGTTCTTTATATATCCTGGAAATTAATGCTCTCTCTGGGGTACAGGTGGCTCACTCTTTACATTCTTGATTGTGTCCTTTGCTGTGAAGATGTTTTTTTCATTTTATACAATCTCACTTATTGATTCTTGATTTTACTTCTTGTATTTCAGGGCTCTTATTGAGAACGTTGGCTCCTGAACCAAAATGATGGAGATTTGTCCTATTTTTTCTTGTAGTAGACTCAGGGTCTCTGATCTACTCCTTAGGTCCTGATCTTCTTTGAGTTGAGTTTTGTGCAGGGTGAGATATAAGGGTTCAATTTCATTCTACTACATATGGATTTCCAGTTTTTCCAGCACCATTTGTTAAAGAAGCTATCTTTCTCCAGGGTATGTTTATGGCATCTTTGTCTAGTATGAGAAAACTGTATTTATATGGGTATATTTCTGTCTTCTGTTACATTGGCCTTCATGTCTGTTTTGGTGCCAATCCATGCTGTTTTTGTTACTATAGCTCTGTAGTACAATTTAAGGTCTGGTACTGTGATGCCTCCTGCTTCACTTTTCTCACTAAGGATTGCTTTAGCTAATCTGGGCCTCTTATTTCTCCAAATGAATTTCATGACTGCTTTTTCTATTATTATGAAGAACATCATTGGAATTTTAATAGGAATTGCATTAAATTTGTATAGCACTTTTGGTGGTATGACTGTTTTGACAATATTATTTCTACCTATCCAAGAACATGGGAGATCTTTTTTAAATTTTCTTAGGTTTTCTTCAATTTCTTTCTGGAGTCTTTTGTAGTTTTTACTGTAGAAGTCTTTCACCTCTTTTATTAGATGGATCCCAAAATTTTTGGTTTTTGTTTTATTTTGTTTTGAGGCTCTTGTGAATTGGATAGTTTTCCTGATTTCTCTTTCAGTTGATTTGTCCTTGGTGTATAAGAATGCAATTCATTTATGAGTGTTAATACCCTGCTATTTGCTGAATTTGTTTATGAGTTCTAGAAACTTTCTTGTGGAGTATTTTAGATCTTCTAAAAGCAAAATCATGTCATCTGCAAATAGGGATAGTTTGAGTTCTTTTCCTATTTGTATCACTTCTTTCTTTTGTCTAATTACGCTGGCTAGCGTTTTAAGGACTATGTTGAATAGGAGTGGTGAAATAGGGAATCCCTGTCTTTCTTTAGTTTTTAGAGGGAATGCTTTCAGTTTTTCTCCATTTAGAATGATGCTGGCCTTGGGTTTAGCATATTTAGTTTTTACAATGTTGTTGTATGTTCCTTCTCTCCCTAGTTTTTCTAGTGCTTTGAGCATAAATGGATACTGAATTTTGTCAAATGCTTTTTCTGCATCTATTGAGATAATATTATTCTTGTTTTTAATGATGTGATGAATTACATTTACTGATTTCCATATATTGAACCAAACTTGCATCCCTGAAGTGAACCACACTTGATCAAGGTGCAACATCATTTTAATATTTTTTTTTATGCAATTTGCTGAGGCTGGCTTTGAACTCATGTTCCTTCTGCCTTAGCTTCCTGAGCCACTGGGATTCAGGCATGCACCACCATACCTGGCAATATTCAACTTTTACATATACAGCTATGCACACTGTGGGGATTAATATAAACATACCTTAAGATCTTTACCAGGAGAAAAGATAGAAAACAACTTATTTTGGTATTCAAGGAGTAAATCATTCAGTTATTAAGTTCCTTATTAGGAAAATAAAATACTATCATTCTCAAAACTTAGAAGTAAAACAGAGTAAATGTTTCAATAATTCTACATATTTAAAACAGCTTTTGAGTAATTTCTATCACTGTGTTATGATAGGAAATGCAACAGAAAAGAGAGTTGTGTTCTTACATGCTTAAAGCTGATAGTTGATGGACACAGAATCAGGAGAGTGGGGTACTTTTAAGGATGGAAGTGATTCCAAATGTCCTGCTACATCTGTGACAGCCACTGTTTCACTCTACCTGCAGTTTTCAACTGGGAGGCACTTTGGGAGAAGCGTGGGAACATGTAGGATATTTAGTCATTGTAATGGAATGATGTTCCTGGCACTTAGCTAGTCAGGGATAGGGAAGCCAAATAATATGTGCTGGTTGTATATTTTTGGGAATCTTTCACTCCAAAGTACCAGTGATGCCTCAATTGAGGATCATTGCTTCCAGAACCTGTTATCTCTAACAACAGTGCCTTATCCATGATCTTTATTACCATTACCCCATCCTTGATTACAGTTAACTTATTTACTGTCTCCCCACTCACTTCTCTGCAGTCCTTTACAGCAAAAACCCTTCAAAGAATGTAGTAGTACAGCAAAGTATAAAACAACATGGTATCTAGAGTATTCAACACATGCTAAGTCTTACCTTCCATCTTATCTTGATCCCATTCCAATTAGATATTTTCCCCTGGTGCTCTTTTTAAACTACTCTTTGCAAGATCATTATTTATTGCCAAATCCAGCCATTCCTGGTGCTTTCTTAAATTTTCAGCAGCATTTTTCATGTTCTCCACTCTACTCTTCTTAAAATATGCCTCTTATTTGCCTTTTAGCTCATTAAACTCCCTTTTTCTTCTGTCTCACCAGGCTTTTGAACACTTCTGTTACAGCTTTTATTTTATTTTCTATTTTAAATATTTGGTTCAATTGTTGTCTTTCTTGAAAACATATACCCAGTGTGAACATATTTCACCATCTTCATCGCAAAGTTCTTGGTAAAAGAAACTAGAATAATTACCTAGAATATTCTATTCTTGTTGTCTTATAATTCATTCTAAAATATAATATCTAGGTATTAAATGCATATAATCAAATGAAAATTCTCCAAGGACTTTTCATCACAGCTGGAATAAAACAAAGTATTTACTAGTGCCTTTAAAATCCTGTATACCCTGACTCCTACATGTGCCTGAATTCATCTCCTTCCAATCTCACTTTTGGTTTCTGTCTTTTTATTCTCCTGGCTTCTTGTTGTTCTTTCACATAACATTATTATGCTTATTTGTGGACTTTTTCTTGCTATTGCCTGTCTCTAATTTTCATCTCTCAAATCTCATTTTAAGTATATTCACATACAAACATTCAAATTTCTACTCAGGAATTATCATTAAAATCTATTCTGTCTTACTTAACATATCCCTTGCCTCAAAACTCTCCATGGTTGGGCACAGTGGCCCATGACTATAATCTCAGCAGCTCTGGAGGCTGAGGCAGAATTCAAAGTCAGACTCAGCAAATTAGCAAGGACCTAAGCAACTCAGTGAGACTGGTCTCTAAATAAAATACAAAAAAAAAAAAAAAAAGAATTCTGGGGATGTGGCTCAGTGGTTAAGTGCCCCGGGTTCAATCACTGGTACAAAAGCAAAACAAATACAAAAGCAAGCACACACACACACACACACACAAAAAAAAAAAAAAAAAAAAAAAGCCTCTCTACATAACTCTTTAACAGTCTGCAGCTATTTAATATCATTTGATATTGGAATTATAATAATTATTTAGTCTTTTCATTATTATTTACTTTACCTGTCCCTTATCTTAACCTCCTTTATATTAAAAACCCATAGTATAGTAGCAAGTATTCTATTGTTTTTATCATTAATATATATCCAGAAATAATAACAACACCTGGAATAAATAAGAGCTCTAATGTAACATAATGGATCAGTTTGTAAAATCACTCTCACATAAATAAAAGATTTTAGCCACTATATAGGTCTGCAAGGATAAAAGCTATCAGGAGGCCAGGATCATGGTTACATAGAGTGCTAATACACATCACTGGAAGAGGTTAATTTATTTAAAAAAAAAAAAAGAAGAACTTTATTTTATATATCAATACATGACTCCTCTGGGAAACATACTCAATTACACCATAAAATTTATGTCTTCATTGCTATAATCAATATCTACATAAGGAGATCTCATTAAGAATATTTCATAGACAAAAATCCTTCTTGATGGGAACATTACCTTGAGTTGTCTGCCTTCTTTACTTTCCACAGGAAGGTGTCACAATTATGGGAGACGCTAACACTCTCAGTTACTATAGCTTCCTTTCTCAGAAAACACAACGAGGTTGTACACCATGAGGATTTGCCTGGAGGGAGTTGGTCAGGACAAGTAAATAATTACTAGGTGTTCAAGGGTTTGTACAGCAGGCTTTAAGGAGTTTCATGTTCATCCACTGAAAGATTTGAACAAGCCAATTACTTAATCAGATTAGTAATTTTACGAAGATCATTCTTTGAGTCTTATACTTTGTTTCTCAGTATTCTGTCTCATGCCTCTCTGAAATGTCACCAAGTTCTCTGGAACTTGCTAGGAAAAATTGAGATGCAGGGGAATTCTGGTCTCAGTCTCAATCTCAGAGAAACATACATAGAGTATAATATTTGCTAGAAATTCAGTATAGATAATCTGAAACATTCAAAAAGAACTTTTTTTGTTGTTTGTTTTTTTTTTTTCTTGTATTTCACTTCTCATTGCTAGAAATTTGTTTTATCATGAATGAATATTGAATATAATGACATGGGTTTTCTCTATCTAATAAAAGAGTTGAATGATTTTTTTCACATAATTTCTTAATGCAAATTCACATCTTGATAAGATGTGAATAAAATTTATATTTTAAATGATAAATAATACTGTTTCAGGAATAAATCTCATCGAACTTAATATATTTTTTCCTTTTCCTTTGTTGTTGAATTCAAATGACTATAATTTTCTAAGACTTTTCACATCAATTTCTTGAAAAGGATTGGCCCATAATTTTAGGCCATTATATAATATTTTCAAGGTTTCAATTCAACCTTGACCTTAGGAAATGAACTACAAAATGATTCCTTTTTCTTTTTTTTTCCATTTTTATAATGAAAAAATGGGTTTTTCTAAGATGAACCCACTAAAACTATCAATTGGGCTGAGATTAATATGTTGAGAAAACTGTACTGAAAAAGTATATTATTGAAAGAAAGTTTTTAATTTCACTTCACTAATTGTGATACGTATAATAGGAAAGCACTAGGTCATGCACACTGCAAGGTTATAAACATAAACAAAAAGAAATCACAATGAGAATTTTATAAATGTTTAAATATATAATTCTTATTTATACATATATTCTCACTGTGTTTTCTGCTTTGACTCAGATTGTTTGGAAGTTTAAGGCTTAATATTTAAATATTTCTTGATTTTCTATAGATTTGGATTTTATAGGTGGTGGTGTTCTATTTTCATCACTTTTAATTAAAAGTTTGAGTACCTTCATTGATATGCCTATTTTTAGACATGTGTTGTTTCAGTCCTCTATATCCCTGCTCATATTTTTTATTTACTCATTCTATCACTTTCTAAAGAAGCAATGTAAAATTATCCCTCCATGATACTGAATTTCTTTCTCTTCGTAGTATTTGTTTCATAACACTTACAATTGAATTAATTTTATTTATCTTCTATGAATCACATTTTTAAACCTTTATAAGAACTGTTCATTCTTTTTGTTTTAATGTCTAGTCTGTCTTGTTTTTTATACAATGATATCTATTTTTGTTTGTTTAATATATATAATTTTTTCTTACCAAACATTCTGGATCTCGTAATTAAGTTTATTTTAGTATAAGAATTTTATTTTTTTCTAATTTATTTTTATTGTAAATGAATGGGATACATCTTGTTTCTCTGTTTGTACATGAAGTAGAGGCATACCATTTGTGTAAGCATACATTTACCTAGGGTAATAGCTTTTATTTCATTCTGTTATTTTTTTTCCTTTCCCCCACCCCTCTTTTCCCTCTATATAGTCCCTCCTTCCTCCATTCTTGCCCCCCTACCATCCCCCATTATGTGTCATCGTCCGCTTATCAGTGAGATCATTCGTCCTTTGTTCTTTTAAGATTGGCTTATCTCACTTAGCATGATATTCTCCTACTGCATCCATTTGCCTGCAAATGCCATAATTTTATTCTTTTTATGGCTGAGTAATATTCCATGGTGTATATATATACCAGAGTTTCTTTATCCATTCATCAATTGAGGGGCATCTAGGTTGTTTCCACAATCCGGCTATTGTGAATTGAGCAGCTATGAACATTGATGTGGCTGTATCTCTGTAGCATGCTGATTTTAAGTCCTTTGGGTATACAACAAGGAGTGGGATAACTGGGTCAATGGTGGTTCCATTCCAAGTTTTCTAAGGAATCTCCACACTGCTTTCTAGCACCGCTGCACTAATTTTTGGCCCCACGAGCAATGTATGAGTGTACCTTTTTCTCCATATCCTCGCCAACATCTATTGTTGCTAGTATTCTTGATAATCACCATTCTAATAGGAGTAAGATGGAATCTTAGAATAGTTTTGATTTGCATTTCTTTTATTACTAAAGATGTTGAAAATTTTTTCATATATCTGTTGATTTTTTGTAGATCTTCTTAGTGAAGTGTCTGTTCTTTTTCCTTAGCCCATTTGTTGATTGGGTTATTTGTATTCTTCGTGTAGAGTTTTTTGAGTTTTTTATATATTCTGGAAATTAGTGCTCTATCTGAAGTATGAGTGGCAAAGATTTTCTCCCAGTCTCCCACTCTGTAGGCTCTTTCTTTGCATTGCTGATAGTTTCCTTTGCTGAGAGAAAGCTTTTTAGTTTGAATCTATCCCAGTTATTGATTCTTGCTTTTATTTCTTATGCTATGGGAGTCCTGTTAAGGAAGTCTGATCCTAAGCTGACATGTTGAAGATTTGGACCTACTTTTTCTTCTATAAGATGCAGGGTCTCTGGTGTGATTCCAAGGTCCTTAATCCATTTTCAGTTGAGTTTTGTGCAGGGTGAGAGATAGGGGTTTAGTTTCATTCTGTTGCATATGGATTTCCAGTTTTCCCAGCACCATTTGTTGAAAAGTCTATCTTTTCTCCATTGCATATTTTTGGCACCTTTGTCTAATATGAGAAAATTGTATTTATTTGGGTTTGTGTCCGTGTCCTCTATTCTGTACCATTGATCTACCTGTCTATTTTGGTACCAATACAATGCCATTTTTGTTACTATTGCTTTGTAGTAGAGTTGAAGTTCTGATATTGTGATACCTCCTGCTTCACTCTTCCTGCTAAGGATTGCTTTTGCTATTCTGGGTTATTTATTCTTCCAGATGAATTTCATGATTGCTTGCTCTATTTCTGTAAGGTACGTCCTTGGGATTTTAATTGGAATTGCATTGAATCTGTATAGCACTTTTGGTAGTATGGCCATTTTGACAATATTAATTCTTCCTATCCAAGAACATGGGAGATCTTTCCATCTTCTAAGGTTTTCTTTAATTTCTTTCTTTAGTGTTCTGTAGTTCTCATTGTAGAGGTCTTTCACCTCTTTTGTGAGATTGATTCCCAACTATTTTATTTTTTTCGATGCTATTATGAATGGGGCAGTTTTCCTAACTTCTCTTTCTGAAGATTCATCACTTATGTATAAAAATGCATTGGATTTATGAGCATTGATCTTATATCCTGCTACTTTACTGAATTCACTTATTAGTTCTAAAAGTTTTCTGGTGGAATTTCCCAGTTCCTCTAAATATATAATCATGTCATCAGCAAATAGGGATAGTTAGATTTCTTCTTTTCCTATTCGTATCCCTTTAATTTCCTTGGTCTGTCTAATTGCTCTGGCTAGAGTTTCAAGGACAATGTTGAATAGAGGTGGTGAAATAGGGCATCTCTGCCTTGTTCCAGTTTTTAGGGGAAATTCTTTCAGTTTTTCACCATTTAGAATGATATTGGCCATGGGCTTAGCATAGATGGCCTTTACAATGTTAAGGAATGTTCCCACTATCCTATTTTTCCTAGTGTTTTGAGCGTGAAGGGATGCTGTATTTTATTAAATGTTTTTTCTGCATCTATTGAAATAATCATGTGATTCTTGACTTTAAGTCTGTTATTATGATGAATTACATTTATTGATTTCTAGATTTTGAACCAAACTTGCATCCCTGGGATAAAACCCACTTGATCGTGATGCACTATCTTTTTAATGTATTTTTGTATGCAATTGATAAAATTTTGTTGAGGATTTTTGCATCAATGTTCATTAAGGATATTGCTCTGAAATTTTCTTTCCTGGATGTGTTTCTGTCTGGTTTCAATATCAGGGTGATATTGGCTTCATAGAATGAGTTTGGGAGGGTTCCCTCCTCTTCTATTTCATGGAATACTTTGAGAAGTATTGGAATGAGCTCTTCTTTAAAGATTTTGTAGAATTCAGCTGAGAACCCACCTAGTCCAGGACTTTTCTTTGTTGGTAGGCTTTTGATGACTTCTTCTATTTCATTACTTGAAATCGATCTATTTAAATTGTGTATATCCTCCTGGTTCAGTTTAGGTAATTCATATATCTCTAGAAACCTGTTGATGTCTTTGAGATTTTCTATTTTGTTGGAGTATAGGTTTTCAAAATACCTTCTAACAGTTGGTTCTTTGAAAAAATAAACAAAATTGATAAACCCTTAGCCACACTAACAAAGAGAAGGAGAGAGAAAACTCAAATTACTAAAATTCAGAATGAACAAGGAAATATCACAAAAGACATGAGTGAAATACAAAACATAATTAGAATTGTATTATTTTAGAAGACTAACAGTATTGGTCTTTTTATTGGAATATTTGGTGCATTTATATTTGCTACTGAGTTACTGGTTTTACTTCTATCATTTTGTTATTAGCTTTTTAAAATCCCAGTTGACCTTTAGTTCTGCACTTTCTATTTTAACTTTTTTTGCATTTAAAAAAGTATTTTTTAAATTTTATTCTTCATTAGTTTTTAGTTAAATTTTATTATTCTCTCAGCAGTTCGGAAAGAGATTGCAATTTACATTCTTTGGTTTTTAAATTGTACACAGAATACAACTTTGCATTTCTTTGGTTGTACACAATGTAAATTCACACCATTCATGTAATCATACATGTATATAGGGTAATGATGGTTGTCTCATTCTACCATCTTTCCTTCCTCCTGCCCCCTCCCCTCTCCTCATTTCCCTCTGCATAATCCAAAGTTCCTCCACTCTTCCATTACCCTGGCTCCCCCATTATATATCAGCATCCACTTATCAGAGTGAACATTATTAGGCCTTTGGTTTTTTGGAATTGGCTTATTTCACTTAGCACGATATTCTCCAACTCCATCCATTTTCCAGGAAATGCAGTAATTTCATTCTTCTTTATGGCTGAGGAATATTTCATATACATTTATACCACATTTTCTTTATTCATTCATCTGTTGTGGGGCACCTGGGTTGGTGGCACAACTTGGCTATTGTGAATTGCTCTGCTATAAACATTGATGTGGCTGCCTTACTGTAATATGCTGATTTTAAGTCCTTTGGGTATAGGCCAAGAAGTAGGATAGCTGGATCAATTGGTGGTTCCATTCTAAGTTCTCTGAGGAATCTCCATACTGCTTCCCAGATTTATTGCACCAATATGCAATCCCACCAGTAATGTATGAGTATACCTTTTCCCCACATCTTTGTCAACATTTATTGTTGCTTGTATTCTTGATAATAGTCATTCAAATTGGGGTGAGATGAAATCTTAGGGTAGTTTTGATTTGCATTTTTCTAATTGCTAGAGATGGTAAACATTTTTTTTTATATTTATTGATCAGTAGTATATCTTCTGTGAAGTGTGTGTTCAGTCTCTTAACCCATTTATTGATTGGGTTATTTGTATTTTTGGTGTTAAGTTTTTTGAGTTTTTTATAAATTCTGGAGATTAGTGCTCTATCTGAAGTGCATGTGGAAAAGATTTTCTCCCACTCTGTAGGTTCTCTCTTCACATTATTGATTCTTTCCTTTGCTGAGAAAAAGCTTTTTAGTTTGAACCCATCCCATTTATTGATTCCTTGTTTTCATTTCTTGTGCTCTAGGAGTCTTGTTAAGGAAGTATGACCCTACGCCAACATGATGAAGATTTGGGCCTACTTTTTCTTCTATTTGGTGCAGGGTGTCTGCTCTAATTCCTAGGTCCTTGATCCATTTTGAATTAAATTTTGTGCAAAGTGAGAGATATGTATTTAATTGCTGCATATGGATTTCCAATTTTGCCAGCACCATTTGTTGAAGAGGCTATGTTTTTAGCACTTTTGTCTAGTATGAGATAACTGTATTTATATAGATTTGTCTCTGTCTTCTGTTCTTTTCCATTGGTCTACCTGCCTGTTCTGGTGCCAATACCTTGCCATTTGGGTTACTATTGCTCTATAATATTGTTGAAGTTCCAGTATTGTGAACTTCTTCACTCTTCCTGCTTCACTCTTCCTGCTAAGTATTGCTTTGGCTATTCTGAGTGTCTTATTTTTCCAAATGAATTTCCTGTGATTGCTTTCTCTATTTCTATGAGGTACATCATTGGGATTTTAATTGGAATTGCAATGAATCTGTAGAGCGCTTTTGGTAGTATGGTTATTTTTACAATATTAATTCTGCCTATCTAAGAACATGGTAGATCTTTCCATATTTTAAAGTTTTCTTTAATTTCTTCCTTTAGCGTTCTGTAGTTTTCATTACAGAGGTTTTTCACCTCTTTTGTTAGATTAATTCCCAAATATTTTATTTTTCTTTTTTGAGGCTATTGTGAATGTGGTAATTTTCCTAATTTCTCTGTCAGAGTATTCATCACTTATGAATAAAAATGCATAAGATTTATAAATGTTGATTTTATATCCTGCTACTTTGCTGAATTCTTTTATTAGTTCTAGATATTTTCTGTTGGAATTTTTGGATCCTCAGAATATAGAATCATGTAATCAGCAAATAGGGATAGTTTGAGTTCTTCTTTTTCTATTCATATCCCTTTAATTTCTTTGGTCTGCCTAATTGCTCTGGCTATTGTTTCAAGGACAATGTCGAATAGAAATGGTGATAGAGGGCATCACTGTCTTGATCCAGTTTTTAGAGGGAAATTTTTCAATTTTTCTCCCTTTAGAATGGCATTGATCCTAGGCATAGCAAAGATAGGTTCACAATATTGAGGTGTTTTTACTATCCCTATTTTTTCTAGCGTTTTCGAGAATGAAGGATTGCTGTATTTTATCAAATTATTTTTCTGCATCTATTGAAATGATCATATGATTCTTAATTTTAAGTCTATTGATATGATGAATTTTACATTTATTGATTTCGGGATGTTGAACCAACTCCCTGGGATGAATCCCACTTGATCATGATGCACTATTATTTTAATGTTTTTAAGTATGATTTGCCAGAATTTTGTTAAGAATTTTTGCGTCTATATTCATCAGAGGTATTGGTCTGAAGTTTTATTTCTTTGATGTGTCTTTGTCTGGTTTTGGTTTCGGGGTGAGGAGATACTAGCCTCATAGAATGAGTTTGGAAGGGTTCCCTGCTTTTATATTTCATGGGAAACTTAGGAGTATTAGTATTAGTTCTTATTTGAAGGTCTTGTAGAACTCAGCTAAGAATTCATCTGGTCCCAGTCTTTTCTTGGTTTGTAGGCTTTTGATGGCATCTTCTATTTCATTGCTTCAAATTGATCTGTTTAAATTGTGTATGTACTCCTAATTTGGTTTGAGTGGACCATATGTGTCTAGAAATTTGTCGATGTCTTCAAAATTTCCTATTTTGTTTAAGTATAGATTTTCAAAATACCTTCTAATTATCTTTTGCATTTCAATAGTGTCTCTTGTGGTATTTTTTTTTCACCCCAAATTTTAGTAATTTGAATTTTCTCTCTCCTTTTATTCATTAGTGTGGCTAAGTGCTTATCAATTTTGTTTATTTTTTCAAAGAATCAACTTTTTGTTTTGTCAACTTTTTCAATTGTTTCTTTGGTTTCAATTGCATTAATTTCTGCTGAGATTTTTATTATTTCCTGGCTTCCACTACTTTTTGTGTTTATCTGTTCTTTTTCTAAGGCTTTGAGATGTAATGTTATGTCATTTATTGTTGACTTTTTATTCTTTTATTGAATGAGCTCAATGCAATGAATTTTCCTCTTAGTACTGCTTTCATAGTGTCCCAGAGAATTTGATATGTTGTATCCATGTTCTAGTTTACTTCTAATAATTTTTTATCTCCTCCCTGATGTCTTCTGCTATCCATGTATCATTTAATAGTGCGTTATTTAGTCTCCAGATGTTGGAGTGGTTCCTATTTTTTATTTTATCATTGATTTCTAATTTCATTTCATTATGATCTGATAGAATGCAAGGTAGTATCTCTATGTTTTTATATTTGCTAAGAGTTGCTTTGTGGAATAACATATGGTCTATTTTAGAGAAGGATCTCTGTGCTGCTGAGAAAAAAAAGTGTATTTGCTCATCGATGGATGGAATATTCTATATATGTCTATTGAGTCTAAATTATTGATTGTATTATTGAGTTCTATGGTTTCTTTGTTCAGTTTTTGTTTGAAAGATCTATCCAGTGGTGAGAAAGGTGTGGTAAAGTCACCTAGTATTATTAGGTTGTGATCTATTTGATTTCTGAAATTAGAAAGGGTTTGCTTGATGTACATAGATGCTCCATTGTTTAGGGCATAAATATTTGCAATTGTTAAGTCTTGTTGATTCATGATTACCTTAAGCATTATGAAATGTTTTCCTTATCCCTTCTGACTAACTGTGACTTGAATTCTACTTCATCTAATATGAGGATGGAAACCCCTGCTTCTTTTCTGAGTCCATGTGCATGATATATTTTGTCCCATCTTTTCACCCTCAGTCTGTGGATCCATGCAGGGCCAACTGGTGCTGGAGATCCTACATTCTTAATGTATTAACATCAAGTCTAAATTAGAATTTATGCCATATTTAAGAATGGCAAACAACTTAGAGTGCTATACATCAATTTGCCTTTTTGTAGAAAGCAAATGGACTTGACTACACATATATGTTAAACTTCACAAGACATTATTGTAGAATATTCTGCCAATATTTCTCGGTAGTTAAGTATCTTATTTAACCTTTGCAATGATGATTATCACAGCCTGCATTTTCATTCTTCTTTCTAGGATTGTTTTCCTTCTCCCTGAATTATCCTCTCATATTTCTTTTAGCAATTAGGCGATTGTAACAAGTACTCATCAGTGTTGTTTATCAGAAAATATTTCTCTTTTACCCTGATTTTGAAAGGTTTTGTCACTCAACCCAGAATTCTATGCTAGTGACTATTTCTTTTTACAATTCTGACATATATTGCAAACACTTTCATTTTTACTTCATGGAAAATTTATCTTGTCTAATTGTTCTCTCATATCTTTAATTTTCTATTTACTTTGGCTATTTTATGATTTCCTTTTCACTCTCAGCCTTTTGCTACCTGATTTTGATGTGACTAGTTTTCTTCTCCCTCTAAACTTATCAAGATTTTTATGTTTACTTTTTTCTATGAATTCTATTTTTCTTCTCATCTTTTCTCTACTCTTTTTGCTTTAGTCTTAATAACTTTTACTGACATGTTTCTGTCACTAAACATATTCATCTATTCTTTGTAAAGTCTGTATATTTCTTTCAGTTTAGCTGAATTTCAGGTTTTTTTAAATGTTTCCTTTTCTCATAAAATATCTCATGTTATCATATAAATTTTTAATATATTCTACACACATATTTCCATGTACTGTGTATATCTACATTTCTTTTTTTGGTGGGGTGGGAGTTACTGGGGATTGGGGATTGAATTCAGGGGCATTATCCACTGAGCCACATTCTCAGCCTTATTTTGTATTTTATTTAGAGATAGGGTCTCACTTTGTTGCTTAGCACTTCACTTTTGCTGAGGCTGACTTTCAACTCTTAATCCTCCTTACTCAGCCTCCCAATCCCCTGGGATTACAGGCATATACCACAGTGCCTGACTACATTTCTTATGATGTTATTTCAAATATTTACTTTTCTCTTTTGTTCCAGCCATTTCTTTTGGCCTCCTATCATCCCTGGTTATTTGGTTTGAATGTTAGGCATTGCATATGAACCATTAGAGAGGTTTTTTGCTATATTATCATGTTACAGAAAGGAATTTATTTTATTCTATCAGAATATTTAATGACAGGTTACCCTGATCAGTGTTATCCAGTTTATTAAGTAGTGTTGTTTTACTAACATTTTCAAGCATGCGGGTCATTAACAGGGTCAGTGAAACAGAGAGGTCTGAGATATTAAAGCTGACTTCCCAGAGTCTTATACCTGCATTGGACTTGTGCAATTGTAGAATTTTTTAAAAAGTCAATGTTCTTTACTAGGAATCTTCTCTCAATCCCTTTACCTAGAAAGGACTTTTTGTGAATAACATTTTTTGTCATAGCACAAAGTAATAATTTATAATTTTTTTAATAATTATTTGTCTCTTCTATTTTACTACATGCATCTTTTATGGCATTCAGAACTCATTCCCTCCTTAAAAGAAAATTTTGCATCTTAGAGATTATACTTATTTGTAAAACCCATTTATGAACAGAATATTCAATATAATAGCATTTAGAATATAGATATTAAACTACTGCTCTGTGTGTCAGTACCAAGTAAACCTTTTCCCAGTCTTGGATATTACTATGAGGAGTGAGAAACTGGACAGACATTGGCAGTAAAAATGCTCTTGAAAAGAAATTTCTCTAGTGAGCAGAAGGCCAAGAATATAAAAGAGAGTATTTAAATGTGTGTTGTCTTCACAAAGCTGAAATGTGGGTAGACAGCTTATTGCTGTTTTAATGGCACCTTGCAGAGATGAAATTAACATTTGATTTACATGAGTGTCCTTGGGCAGAGGCAATTGTGACTACTCATATCCACTGATAGGAGTTGAATTCGTTTTAACCTCTCAAAGAAATAATCTAGAAGTCATAATGAAAAACTAAATGCAGATGTCCACTTAATACACAGTGGTACTTCAAGCAGTAAGAAAGAGATTGCAGTGTAATAGTATTTTATACCTATTAAATAGCTGTCCTTTAAGGAGTCAAAGGAATTTACGCTATTTTCAAATGTGATAAACTAGTCACAGAATGTAATGTTATAATTTTGAAGGTAATCTGTGATTTAGGACTCAGAAAACTAGGAAGTTAGAAAAATTCATGGTCACCAACTCATGTCTTTGGGACCTCTGAGGGTCCAAATATGAAATAGCCACTACGACATTTTAAGAAAGGGTTATACTGTGATCACTTGGGAGGTATAAGTCTTGCTTAAAGGCAATAAAATTCATTATTTTGCTGAAAAAAGAAAATATATACAAAGGACACATGACCCCAAGTCTATTTATTTTCAACCTGCAAATGCAATTAGACCTCTTACTCTTTCACACAACTTTTAGATTAGCAGGCAACTTTCCCAATTTGAAGAACAGAACACCAAAAGTAAGAAATATTCTAAAGCATTGGATTTTCTTACTCCAAAACAGTTATAAATGATTTACTGAAATCCTACAGTATGTATAAGAACTATTTTCCAAGTTTTATAAATAGAAACAACCATGCACTCAAATTAAGTGAATTACTGAAAAATCCCAGAATACAGAATAACATAGTTAATGGAGTACCGTGTTCCAATGTGGATTATGTCATTGATAGTTGCAATATTCTCTGACAGAAAGCTTAAGTATCAGAGGTTGAATAGTATCCCTCACAAATTCATATCCACTCAGAACTACAGAATGTGATTTTATTTGGAAATAGGGTCTTCGTGAATATAATCAGTTAAGATAAAGTCACACTGGATTGGGGTTCACCTTAAATTCAAGAACCTGCATTCTTTTAAGAAAGCAATAAATACTCAGAGGCACACATAGACAAAGACCATGGGATGATAGTTGAAAGACTGTAGTGATGTAGCTGTAAGTCAATTAGTATCAAGGATTGCTGGTAACTACCTGAAGCTAGTTGAGGGGTGTGGACCAAATTCTCACTCAAAGCCTTCAGAGCTAACCAAGCTGACACCTTGATTTCAGATCTCTGGACTCCTGAAATATATCAGGAAAATGTTCTGCTATTCTAAATATGAGTTCCATGGTACTTTGTTATGGTAGCCCATGGAAACTAATACAATGAGAAGAAACATTTTTTATTTTACTAGTAGAAATACTGAATATAAATATCATGGCCTTCCTATTACCTAACTTGTGAAACTCAGAAATGTATGCCATAATAAAAGTACAGGGCCAATCCAAAAGTCCCTAATTTATTTTTTGCCATATTAATTGTTTTAGGGACATCCTTACATCAATGACTGAGACATCTTCATTACTTTCAAAGTTGATAATATAAGTACTATTTTAGGGGGAACATTGTTCACTGAAACATTTGCATTTTTAATATCTTAAAACTTTGTAGCCTAAAATTATGGTTTTGCTCTATTACTGTTAAGACAATGACAAGCTGCCAGAAACAAACCTCTGTTATTCTCTACTTTCAAACCTTCAGAAGCTGGGCCAGTAAGAGGATGAAAGTTTTAATGCAAGCAGCAACTAATATAGTGACTCCATCAAGACAAGTGACAGGATGTTTGATTTTTGAAACTCAGATATCCAAGTTCTAGATGAGTTGACATTTTTCCTGTGTGCATTTCACCTGAAAATGTGATTCCTATACATAGAAACTCAAGTGATCCAGAGAAAGATGGCAGGTATAAAAATAAATGTAATGACATTTTCAGTAAAGGAGAAAAGGTAAATAACTAAACACCCATGATAGAGACTGTATGTGGAAATTGAATATAACAAAGAATGTTTGACAGTTGATTTTATTGAAGGGGTCAATTACAAAAGGAAATAGTACTATATGATGTTTGATTATATTAAAACATACAAGTAAACATTATTACTTGTAGCTAGGAGGAAAAAATAGGTCCACTAGATTTTTTTAATCTACAAATGAGTATGCAGTATTACATTTACAAAATGAACCTATGTGAAAAATTCATAGCATACCTGCGCTATGAAATAATGTTCACTGATTTCTTCGTTTTCAATCTAAACACATTTTTAAACAATTGATTTTATTGAAGAGAACTGAATTTGAAAAATGAAACTCACTTCAGGTCAGTAATAAGGAATTTCTATTTTAGAAACAGGTCCTCCAGCTATATGATAAGATTGGATGGATTTAAAATTTCAGGAATTCCTGGATAGTAGACTCAATTTTAAATATACCATTATGCATGAACAAGGTGCTGGGTTCAATCCCCAGTACTGCTCCCTCCCAAAATACATATATATAACATTATAGTTGTTATTATTTTTTCAAATATGGAAAATCTCACTGAGAAACAGATACAAAACAGATACAGTAACATATATTTAATAGTACAAAGATATCCTATGTAATCTACAATCCAAGAACCTTCATTCTTTTAAGAAAGCAATAAATACTCAGAGACACACATAGACAAAGACCATGGGATGATAGTTGAAAAGACTGTAGTGATGTAGTGATGTAGCTGTAAGTCAATTAGTATCAAGGATTGCTGGTAACTACCTGAAGCTAGTTGAGGGGTGTGGACCAAATTCTCACTCAAAGCCTTCAGAACTAACCAGGCTGACACCTTGATTTCAGATCTCTGGATTCCTGAAATGTATCAGAAAAATGTTCTGTTATTCTCAATGTGCGTTTTTTATTTAATGAACTTGTTCCTGACTCAACCATTCTTCCTGGTAGATATTGCCCCTGGCCAAATTATTCCGGCATTCACATGCCTTATAACTCTAAGTCTCCTGAAGAGGACAGGGTCTAAGGAAAATACAAGTGAACAGCTGTTGGAGTGAAGTGTCTTGGGATCTGGTTAATAATAACAACAATAGCAACAGCAACAATAATGACGATACAGGAAGGAGTACATACTGAGGGAAGTGTTCACAAATCTTAAGCCAAGAAGTAAAGACACACTGAGAGACTGGGGTCCCATAATTCCTTTTGAGAGCATGTACTCATTGACCTAGGGACGTCCCACAAAGCCCTACTTCTGAAAATCCACAGGACTTCTCAATACTGTTATGCTAAGGACCAAGCCTTTACTTATAGACCCTCTGGGGACACTCATCTAAACCATAGCAGCTAGATATATAAAAATTTGAGTTGAGTGTCACTGGGTTTTTGAGTTGATTATAGCCTACAATATGGAAATAAACAACTAGAGGTTACTACATAGAGGTCACATTTTCAGCTCATACATAACAGTGTTATGATAAGGCTGCTTAATTTTATTACCAAATTTTATAAAATACATTTATTGAATATGATACATATTATGGACATAATTTAGGAATGTATAGTAATTATTAGCATTTTTTTCAATGAGATTATGATCTACAGTTTAAATTTTACATTGCCTTTATGAAGATTGTTGAATACAACCAGATTGATCTCAAATAACTTCCCAGATATATCATTCTATGCAGTAAGTTAGAGATCAATATTGACAAAGCATTTAGAATTTTATTTTAGCTTCTAGGGAAGTTTTATTTTTAGCTTTAGCTTAACGTTTTCATTTTCTATAAGGCAAAGTTTAGTTATCACATCTTACATCATTACTAGGTGATGCTGAAAATCCACATGTTAGTTTATCTGCTTTAAACCTTGTCCAATAATCCACAAACTGGCTCAGAAATAAATGTCACCTGAATAAACTGTATTCTATGGGTTCATTCACAGTGTCAATTAGATGAAAAAAAATTCAGTTACTTGACTAAGGAAAATATTAAATAAAATAGACAATTAACCATCCTAGCTGATGAGAATATTTCAGGAAAACAAAAGAAGTTCAAAGACTACTTTACATACAAAAAGACAAACGTCAGAAGAAACACCAGTTAACTCTTGCAGACTGAGAAATATGATAAAGCAGGTGAGTGTACATCTTGTTAATAAAATTTCATTTTATTTAATTTCAATCCTATTTTAAATCTGTGATTGCTAACTTTAAAGAAATGTCATTCATTTTTCTCCTTTGTTCATTCAACATCCTGAACAAACTATTATGTCAACTAACTTTTTACTCTAATAGGTGTTAATACAAAGTTTACCTGATTATTGTTGAACCACAGTTTTTTTTTATTTAATTTTTTTAACTATAAGAGAGAATTTGTATACTGTATAATTTTTTAGTTATTTTACAGTCTTCAAATTCTTTAGTCATTTGTAAACAATTTCCATGTTTTTTAATAACATCTAAACATTTTTTTTTAAAAAAACAGTTAACTATTTTATTTGGGCTAATGATATAAAATCCACTTAAATATAGTAATAGCATAGGCGTGGCTCATGCAATCATGTGTATAAAATTACTGCTTCGGGGATCACTTATTTAAAAATCAATCTCTTTGCTTAAGAGGGTTACAGAGTTCAATTCAAAATTTTTATTTTTTAACCAAAGACCAGAGTCCTCATCAAAATAACCTAAATTAAGGCAAAGAAAGAAGACAACAGGAACATGCTTTGTGAAATAAATTGAAATAAATTACTTTTTGAATTTCACTATTTTTAGTGGAGCATCACTGACACATTAAGTTTTAGGAACTATTTTTTTTAATTTATTTTTATTGTAAACAAATGGGATACATGTTGTTTCTGTTTGTACATGGAGTAAAAGCATACCATTTGCATAATCATACATTTACATAGGGTAATGATTAGGAACTATTTCATTCACTTTACCTATGATAGAGCAGCAGGATCCTACTTTGTAGAAGTACTTTCAAAGATACTATTAGACCAAACAAACTGTGGTTCACATACTGAAAATAGAAGATTTTCCTTGTTTTATGTTATATTTTTGAATCATAAAGAAAATTATATAGATATGTAAGCTTCAAAATACAAGTACAGAACAAATTACTTGAGTCCATGAGAGTAATTAATAAGATATAATAATCAAAATAGAATACAGATTTAAAGACTCTACTCTCAAAATGATCAGTTAATTTTAGGCTACAGTTACTTTGTACAATATTTTATACTGTTTGTACAGGAATTATTATTTATAAAATTGTCTAGTTTCTAATGGTCCTAGGTGTCTGTTTTTTGTTGTATGTCTTTTCCCAGTTGACTGTAAATGCAATTGGTAGAGGTAAAGAGACATCACCACCCACACCCGCAAAAATAATGGAAAACTTTTGTTTCCCA
Source organism: Sciurus carolinensis (assembly GCF_902686445.1). NCBI lineage: Eukaryota > Metazoa > Chordata > Mammalia > Rodentia > Sciuridae > Sciurus > Sciurus carolinensis. Next base: position 87,973,218 of record NC_062218.1, on the reverse strand, counting down.
TTTACAATACAAAGGAAGAATGACTTAAACTACTGTCAGTTTCAAACCTCCTTTTTATATGTTCTTAAGCAAAAAACAAATCAATAAATCACAACAAAAATGCCAAAACATAATTTCCCATAAGAATTGGTTCTAATGAAAGACAAAACAGATAATACACACAAACGTAAGTACATACATTACTAATTAAATAAAACTCTACTATATTTACTAACTCAATTCATCCCATAAATATGTGTACCCAGGATCTTTGACTGGTACTGAGTATGTGCAATGTTGAAACACAGACAAAACCTGTCCTGTATAAGCTAATACTCTAACAGAGAAGGCAAACAGTAAATTGGAGACTATTGACATTGTAATAAAGTATATGATAAAATCAGATATTTAATTAATTCCAAGAAACCTTCTAGATTAGTTTTAAATTGCTAAATTTTTACATTTTCAATTTGATTTGAAAATTACTTTTTAAAGGTCAGACATAAAAGCTATGAAATGCTTGTCCATTTTTCTCATTGCATTTTTTTTGAGAATACTTAAAAGTTGTCATTGGAATACACTCAACATTGTTAAGTCCTCTCATGCTCATGCTGCTATAATTGTGATGCATCTGTAGGCCATCTATTTCATCTGTGTAAAGTGGCAAAAATCCTTTTAATAACAACTCAATCCCTTGTCTGAGGATTATAAAGAAAGAGCGGTAGCAACTATACACACAGAAAAATACAAGAATAGCAATGTGTACATCGATTTTATTTGATCTTATCACTGTCATTTTGGATTGTCAGAGATGTGACAACACAATATCAAGAACTTATTGCACATTCTTACTGAGGCAGCGTTGAAGGTTTTTATTATTTGAGTACATGTTAAACAGTTATTGCTAAGCACATATCACACCTTGAATTTTGTTTGTTTTTCTTTCAAAGCTGGGCCAATATGCATTCATAACTTTAAAATAAAGTCCACTTCAATGAAAAATTTCATAACCTGATACCAAAGACTGACTCTGTTTAAAAATGCTGGAGTGTTTACTGACAAACCTTTAATTTATGAATGAATGAATCATGTGACTGTACTGTTTCTGTATGTTAAAAAACTGTAAAAATACACCAATCTTTTGCCTAATATATCAGTGAAACCATCACTTATTTGTACTAGATGCAAAAAAATACATATATCCACTTACCACATATCTATTTTATGAGGAAAGACATATGTTGTTAGTCTTCTGATGTATCCGATGTATCCTATATGTAGTTTAAAATATTTTAGTATCCGAATATTCTACTGACTTTTTTTTTTTTCTTTTTTTTTTTTTGGTACCAGGGATTGCAGTAAGAGTATGTAACCACTGGGCCACATCTCTAGTCCTTTTGGATTTTTTTTTAAGACAGGGTCTTGGCTAAGCTGCCAAGGGCTTCACTGAGTAGCTGAGGCTGACTTTGAACTTGTGATCTTCCTGCCTCAGCTTCCTGAGTTGCTGGGATTACATGATTACCACCATGTCAGGCTCCTATTGACATATTTTCAAAAGCAGGATTTTCATGTTTAGGGTTTGTGGTATTTGATTTATTAGCAGTAATTCCTGGATATTTATTCATGGGCTGTTAAAATGGCAAAATCATATATCTGGATAAATTACAAGTAGATCTGTCAAAGAATTTTGATTGTATAATCAGTTACCTCATCATAGCTAAACAGCTGTTGCCAACATTTTGAAACCTAAAAAATTTAAGATTGTTAACTGTACACTAATCACCAACAGCAAGGAAAGTGCTTCCTTTTTTATGTAAGAGAAGTTATTCAGCTGTCAGACTATTGATAATCTCAAAAAGAGGAAACTGCAAATTTTTTCCATCTTGTGAAAAGGGTAGACCCTTGTGGTAATTGACAATAAAAGCATTAAAGTGATATGCTACAGTAAATACACTTGATGCACAGTTACTGTTCAGTTCCTCCATCAGAAGGAAAGAGCACATTATTTCTAAGTACAGCAGTTACTTGCGGACCTGTTAATAACATAAAAGATAAAGATGAGTTAGAAGAAACAGAAGCTACATCAAATGATTTCACATTCTGGGAAATGAACAGTCCTTACACACTTAAGTAATGTTTGGGGGAACCACAAAGGGAGTCATGATGAATGTACTGAGGAATAGCTCTCAGATCTAAAGACAAAATGCTCTATTAGCAAATCCCCTGTACAGGAAAGATACCACAGATGAATGGGTTCTTCATCACCACTGCACATGCATGTGCTGTCAAACTGCAATGAAAAATATTTGTTCTTCAGGCACATCTCCAATTCGTAACTATTTGATGATATCCACTTTTGATGGAAAGAGGAAATCACATTTATGTAGAATCACCTGATATATTGTATATTCATTCGTCTACACTATTCTTCAACACCGGTGAGACCAAAAAAAAAAAAAAAAAAAGATAGTGTAAAGATCCTGTAAGAAGAAAGCATTAGAATTTCCATTTTTATCTTCAGTCTCTTTCTGTTTATACCTGTATGCATGATTTATGATGTATAAAATAATTAATAATTAATGCATAAAAATTTTTCAAGTCTAATTTACAGAAAGTAGAAATGAATATTGAATTTTAGTATAATATCCATACTAAAAGAGAAGTAATTAAAAGAAAATCAAAATTAAAAGTAAATCAAAAGAAATTAACATCATCTCTTTAGTGCTTTAAAATATAACCATTAGCAAACTGACCAGTGGGAACAAACCAGTAGATTATGTTTTTAATAATGCTTTTAAACAATGTCAGTGCTACAGTGAAGGATGCTATAAGCATGTGACATCTCATCTCTATGTTAAGTGCACATCAAATTTCCTTTGAAGAGTTGAATTTCTAAAAGCAAATGCAAAATTGGTGGGACTATCTTCAAGTTTTCTTGCATTTGCCAGCCTGAAAAGGGGGTGCATGACCAATACTGACCAATTAAATCCCTTTTCTTTCTGAATATAAAATTTGAGCCAAAAGCACAAAGTCTGAAGATGGCTGCAATTCATCCACCCAGATGGTAGGATCCTGAAGAACTTACCCACTAAGTTTTTCATGCAATGAGTTTTCTCTGACTCATATGAAAACATGTTTTATATATATTTGAAAATAAAATTATGTCTATCTGACATAAAATGTGAAGCTAAAAAAATAAATACTAGTGGTAGAGCATTGTGTCTAGTTTGTTTTCCCCCTGCCCACTTTGGGCTCTTTTCTACAATGCAGTCCTCTTAATGTCAATTTTTTTAAAGAATTACTTTTTTAAAAAATTATAGCTTTCTCAGCAGGACTCCCATAGCACAAGAAATAAAAGCAAGAATCAACAACTGGGATAGATTCAAACTTAAAAGCTTTCTCTCAGCAAAGGAAACTATCAGCAATGTGAAGAAAGAGCCTACAGAGTGGGAGAAAATCTTTGCCAATCATACTTCAGATAGAGCACTAATCTCCAGAATCTATAAAGAACTCAAAAAACTCAACACCAAGACTACAAATAACCCAATCGACAAATGGTCTAAGGAAATGAACAGACACTTCACAGAAGAAGATCTACAAACAATCAACAAACATATGGAAAAATGTTCAACATCTCTAGTAATAAAAGAAATGCAAATCAAAACCACCCTAAGATTCCATCTCACCCCAATCAGAATGGCGATTATCAAGAACACAAGCAACAACAGGTGTTGGCGAGGATGTGGGGAAAAAGGTACACTCATACGTTGCTGGTGGGGTTGCAAATTAGTGCAACCACTCTGGAAGGCAGTATGGAGATTCCTTAGAAAACTTGGAATGGAACTACCATTTGACCCAGCTATCCCACTCCTTGGACTATACCCAAAGGACTTAAAATCAGCATACTACAGAGATACAGCCACATCAATGTTCATTGCTGCTCAATTAACCATAGCCAGATTGTGGAACCAACCTAGATACCCTTCAGTTGATGAATGGATAAAGAAACTGTTGCATATATATACAATGGAATATTACTCAGCCATAAAGAATGATAAAATTATGGCATTTGCAAGCAAATGGACGAAATTGGAGAATATCATGCTAAGTGAGATAAGACAATCTCAAAAAACCAAAGGAAGAATGATCTCGCTGATAAGTGGATGATGACACATAATGGGGCGTGGGAGGGGTTAGTTTTAGGGTTAGAGTGAGGGTTAGGGAGGGGGGCAAGAATGGGGGAAGGAAGGACTGTATAGAGGGAAAAGAGGGATGGGAGGGGTGGGGGGAAGGGGAAAAAAATAACAGAATGAATCAACCAACATCACCCTATGTAAACGTATGATTACACAAATGGTATGCCTTTACTCTATGTACAAACAGAGAAAGAACATGTATCCCATTTGTTCACAATAAAAAAAATTATAGCTATCCATATATTAACCTATATCATATTCTTTTGCAACTGAATACAATGATCAAGAAAATAAATATTCAATGGAGATAAGTACGAAGATGTCTCAAATAAGTATATAAGTATTTTTTGTTAATAATAGTGTCACATCATATTATTGTTACTTGCCAGATGCTTTGAGTTTTTCATCTGTATTGATTCATTTGGTCCTCATAAGCCAGTAAATTACCTCTAATAATATCCTCTTTTATACACAATTAAATTGAGAAAACTAATTATGATACTTACAAAGAGGTCACACAGCTAGGAGTATAGGAGAGGAAATACATAAGGGCCATTGTGTATATAGGATCTGTCCTCTTTTGCCCTTACTGCCTCTTAAGGCAGTACTGCTATACACTGTGGGCGGAACTGCAAATTGGTGCAACCACTTTGGGAAGCAGTATGGAGAGTCCTCAAAAGACTAGGAATGGAATCATCATACGTCCCAGCAATTCTGCTCCTGGTATTTATTCAAAAGAAGTAGGCATACCATAGTAGGAAAGTCATATCAATGTTTATAGCAATATAATTCTCAATAGTCAGGTTAAGGAACAAACCCAGGTGGATGTCAATTAATGAATGGATAAAGAAAATGTGGCAAGTATAAATACACAATGGAGTTTTACTCTGCTGAAAAGAAAAAGAATGAAATTCTATAAAGAAGAATGAATTATGTCATTTGCTGGTAAATGGATGGAGCTGGAGAAAATCATGCTAAGTGACATAAGCAGACTCAGAAAGTCAAGGGTCAAATGTTTTTCTTCATATGTGGAAGTTATAGAGAAAAAAGTGAATAAAAAGAGATCTCATGAAAATGGGAGGCATACCAATAGAATACAGGTAGGTGATTGAAGGCAGGGAGGATGGAGAAGGTATAAATAAGTAAACAGAATGAGATCTACCAACTTATGCTATATCCATGTACAAGTATATAACAATAAATCTAATGTTTATATATTATTATAATGTACTAATTAAATAATAAAGATAATAATAAACAAGAGAATAGTAGACTAAAATGAGGGAGTGAGGGGAAAGAGAGGAGAGAGGAGGGTAGGGGAAGAGGATGCACCAGAGAAAGAGATCGATCAAATTATTTTATGTGAATGTATGAATATGTCAAAATGATATAAGTTATGCATACTTATAATGCACCAATAAAAACAAAAACAAAAAAAGAAAGTTAAACTTTATGGATATTATTTATTGTTACAAACAATTCAACTAACTTGGAACTAATTACCTAGTCCTCCTTCCATTGTTTCTTACAAAAATCAAAATAAGATTTACATGTATGCAGTGAAGATTGAACTCAGCAGGCCTGAGTTGTTCAAACTCTGTGCATTCAAAAGAAAGATTTGCCCATGATAATCTTCTGAGCAATTTCTTCTTAACCCTTGAATATCCTAAATGTGATTTGTTTATCTGGGGACTTGGGCATGCCAAGATATTTTATACTAACATTTGATTACTGGTGGGAACCATGGGCCATATATTATCAATTTGCTCTCTAAAGGGAGCTAGAGACTGGGTTTCTAATGAAAACGACATTGGTAGACATCCATGTCTATAGAGCAATGACCCAAATATCTTGACACTAAGGTTCCAAGTTTACAAACTGAGCTTTCCTAGTTGGCAGTACATTGTGCATGTCATCAGACACTGTTAGACCAAAGAAATAAGCCCTGTCCATACGATTTAGAAGGGAAAATAAAACTGGAAACCTTCACTTGTTCTTTCCTGGACCCTTTACTGCATGCCTTTATCTTTGCTGATTTTAGAATGTACCTTTCACTTAAATAAACTTATTTATAAGTTTAACGGCTCTCAGGTGTTCTGACAGTAATTCTAGTAAACCATTGAGGCTTAGGATAGTCTTGGGGACTACTGAACAAAGACATAGTTTTTTTAATTTTAAAAAATAACATTTGAACACAAGGAGAAAAACTAAATTTAGAAAACGCTAATATAAGCTTACTTACAATTGTGGACTTTTATGAATTCTTGAGATGATTAAATTAATTCTATTTTAAGATGAGATTTATGTCTTTTATTGTGACAATTGAAATCACTAAGTCATGTTGTACTTTTGGCTAGAAAACTACAAAATACTAAAAAAATGACAAAAACAAAGATTATCCATAATACAAGTAAGGAGAATCACAGCTTTAACGTCATTTATGTGCTCCTTTCTTCCTCTTGCAACTTCATGCACTTTATTTTAACCTACAAGCTCATTTCCTGCCAGGGATATCGTCTACTCCATCTGGTAATGTCAGTAAGGAAATGACAACATGTGTTAGGACCAGGCTGGTGATGTGTTATAGGGTGGAGAATCCCAGGAACACAAAAAAATCACTCTTCGGTTTTGCTTTTTGCAATAATTTCATCTGGCAAACACACAGATCAGTGTCTGAAGGTTTTTAAATTAAAAAGAAAAAAAAAAGGCCTATTGCAGAAATCAGCCTTCCTCAGTTGTGATCCACCAATACAAAGTTTGGGAGGGGCTGAGCAGAGGAGAGAAAGTCCAGAATAGCTCATCATTTCACAGGGTTTATTGCAATAGGGCGTGAGGAGGAAATTATTGTCACTATGAATGATCGGGTCCTAAAATCACTTCTTCAGCCACAGCCTCTGGCCAGCCTCCCCAGTAGGCTCAGACACCACTCCCTTCTTTAAACACACATGTCCAAACACATTCACATTTGCTTGAGACAGCATTCAGATTTGCCAGAGGCTTCCCAGTCTGATCTGGTTTGATTTTGGTAATTCAAATCAGTATTTTCTAGTATTAAAGTTTCTCTGAGGATGATTGGAAGAAGGACGGTAAAGCACTAAAATTTGTATTAGTTCTCAATATTGTCAAGAATTAAACAAATCCACGCAGTTTTATAGACATGTCATATGTGTTAAGATTTATGAACAGAATTGTGATGATTTATATTTGCTTTTTATATATTTATATTTATATAGGAAACTTTGTGAAATATTATTTTATATAATTTATCAATGACACCATAATAGCATGAATACAATGAACAATCCCTATTTTGAGGCATTTTGTGTTTCCCACATTTTAATAAAAATGAAAGTTATCTAATGGGCCTTCTTCTAAATAAGTATTAGTGCACTACTTAAATATTGCACTTCTAAAATATATAGAGTTGTTTAGAGTTATAATTCAATAAATATGAATATTTTATTTGCTTTTTCATTGAAATACTTACGACATTTTAGTAGCTTAAAAATACTACATTCCTTGTATTGTTTATATTTTATATGAAATGCTTTCAGAATAACATTTTATAAAAGTCTTTTGTGTGCATCTATATAAGTTAATACAAACTAGCTTAAACTTGGCAGATTCCTAGAAGTCAACTAATGTAAAAATGTGTAAAAGAATTTGCTATAACTTCTCAAATTAATTAATAGAAATGATGAATTTCCAATCACCTCAATGAATGTACACTTAAGTACTAAAGGCTAGTTGACATATTTACATATTACATATTTAAGTTAACAACAATATCAACAATTTTAGTATGTACTAGACCCTTGCTCTTTATTGCCCCATTATACTTATTAATCTCCATAAAAATCCCAAGAAGTAGGCACTGTAACATTCCCATTTTAGAGATGACAGAACTGTGGTTTGGAAGATTATTTAACTTGCTCAAGTTTGTATAGATTTACAGTGGAAGAATAAGATATAATGATGAACAGTCAATTCTCAAATTCTTCTGGAGCTCTCTGAACCACTAATAAGCCAATCAGAGTATATTTAACAAGTTACCATACAGTAAAAATTTCAAGTTAGCCTTGATGTTAGAGAAAAAATAAATTCAAATCAAAAGTTATTTTTACAATTCTGTGTGTGCATATACCATAAAAAATTCACAAAATTAATAACAAAAGGAATTACTATTAAAGGATTTTTAAAATATCTTTATAATTGGGTGTATATGTGTGTACATACACTGTATCTTTCTTGAATTCACTAAATTAATAAAAAAGAATTTAATAACTATTTTAAGATTAATAGATGGAATACTACTATAAATAAATGGTTCAATTACAAAATAAATTCAAATGAGTTTATCCTTGGCAATCATTCAATATGAATTTTATGTTTTTCATAATTCATAGTATCATTTGACTTAGGCTAGCAATTTTCACATCTTCCATTTCACTCCTGATGAGACTTGTCATTTTGGTGTTAATATAGTTTTTTTTTATATTTTTTTTTTATCTTTACAGACTATTTTTTGATTCATTGTACACAAATGGAACATAACTTTTCATTTCTATGGTTGTACACGATGTGGATTCACACCATTCATATAATCATACATGTATATAGGGTAATAATATCTGTCTCATTCCACCCTCTTTCATGCCCCTTCCCCCTCCCCCATCTCATTTCCCTTTATGTAATCCAAAATTCCTACATTCTTCTCTTTCACCTCCACCCCCATTATGTATCATCATCCATTTATCACAGAAATCACTCGGCCTTTGGGTTTTTGGGATAGTCTTATTTCACTTAGCATGATATTCTCCAGTTCCATCCATTTACCTGCAAATGCCATAATTTTATTCTTCTTTATGGCTGAATAATATTCCATTGTGTATATATACCACAATTTCTTTATCCATTCATCAATTGAAGGGCATCTAGGTTGGTTCCACAATCTAGCTATTACAAACTGAGCTGCTATAAACACTGATGTGACTGTGTCACTGTAGTATGCTGAATATAAGTCCTTTGGGTATAAACTGAGGAGTGGGATAACTGGGTCAAAAGGTGGTTCCATTCCAAGTTTTCTAAGGAATCTCCATACTGCTTTCCATAGTGGCTGCACTGATTTGCAACCCCACCAGCAATGTACAAGTGTGCCTTTTTCCCCACATCCACTCCAACAACTATTATTGCTTGTGTTCTTGATAATAGTCATTCTAATTGGAGTGAGATGAAATCTTATGGTGGTTTTAATTTGAATTTGTCTAATTACTAGAGATGTTGAACACTTTTTCATATATTCGTTAATTTGTACATCTTCTGCAAAGTGTCTGTCCAGTTCCTTTGCCTATTTATTGATTGGGTTCTTTCTATTTTTTGTGTAAAGTTTTGTAAGTTCTTTATAAATTTTCTATTAGAAATTATTTCTTTCTTGAGATTTACAAGCACTGGCTGAGACAGAAAGCAAATAGACCGCATATTTTGTGCTTCCTTGTGAAGCCTGACTTCTGAGTTCTACCATGATGAAATACATTTGTATGTTATTGCAAGAGCTAATATAAGGAATTGTTTACAGTGGCAAATAGTAATTTTTTTTTGAAATGCCACCTTGTCTTCCTGTTCATTAGAAAGAGGCTGTATTTAATTCATTAGCTTGAAACAATACACTTTGAATCTTTTTTTTTATTGTAAACAAATGGGGTACATCTTGCTTCTCTGTACATGAAGCAAAGGCATACCATTTGTGTAATCATATATTTACATAAAGTAATGGTGTTTGATTCATTCTGTTATTTTTCCTTCCTCCCACCTACTCCCAACCCTCTTTTCCCTCTCTACAGTCCCACCTTCCTCCATTCTTGCCTCCCTCCCACACCCCATTATGTATCATCATCCACTTATCAGAGAGATCATTCAGCCTTTGGTTTTTTGAGATTGACTTATCTCACTTAGCATGATATTCTTCAATTTCATCCATTTGCCTGCAAATGCCATAATTTTATTCTTCCTTATGGCTGAGTAATATTCCATTGTATATATATACCACAGTTTCTCTATCCATTCATCAATTGAAGGGCATCTAGATTGTTTCCACAATCTTGCTCTTTGGAATTGAGCAGCTATGAACATTGATGTGGCTGCATCACTGTAGTTTGCTGATTTTAAGTCCTTTGGGTATAGGCCAACAGTGGGATGGCTGGGTCAAATGGTGGGTCCATTCCAAGTTTTCTAAGGAATCTCCATACTGCTTTCCAGAGTGACTGCACCAATATAGATCTTTTATTCATAATAGATTCCAGAAATTCTTATGCTAATTAATGCTTGTTCAGATTTTGAATTTTCTTGGGAGTCTACCTACAAAATTATAAATATCTCAAGAAAAGAGATTATGATCATTATTTCTTTTATCACAAATGGCCACTAACCATATTGGGTATGTTGTAAGGACCTTGCAATATAACTTACTTGGCAGTTTGAAAATCTTCAACCTTTTTGACTAGTTTGCAAAGTATATATGCAAAGAGTCAATTATGTAAATTTACATTATTCCATTAATTTGAGTAACTTAGGATAACTAAAAAGAAAAATCAAATTTGAAGATATACAATTGTCTTCTAAAATTACCAGAAATATATTTCATTTCTCTGAAATGTGGTCAAAGAATCAGATCTCTTTCTTTTAAATTCCTTTCTAAATAGGAATAAAAACCTTGAAATTATGTTTCACCATAAAATCATGGCATACATTAGTTTACTTATATGAAGGAGTTAAGGACATTTTGTTTAGCTGATAGGGGATTTTCTTAAAATCCCTGAGTTTCTGGTTAATCACCCACTGTTCAACATAAATCACATCCACATGCTACCAAAAAATACAAAGACAAATTCTGCTCCAAGGAGGAAACAGAACAAGAGAAAGAGGAAATACCCATTTTGGAGGACTAAACCACATAATGTTGGCATTTTATGTCACTGGATCATACCAGTGCCTTATTATAACATATCTGGCATTAACATCGCAGGCTGAAGAACAGAGAGTAATAGCAGTAAAGCCATTTGATGCCAGTGTGAGCAATTGAATGGTTTAGGACTTCATTTTGGATGGCTTAAGGTAAAGACATATTCTTTTCCCCACTTTCCCATTTCTTTCAACAGGTTTATTATTTGAAATAGCCACTGAGATTTCAAAGAAGTGCACCAAGAGCGCTAAGCCTGAAGGTGAACCCTAAGAAATAATTTTCTTTAATAGCTAAGATAGATAAATAAAAGAGTTTTATTTATGATGCACAAACAGGAGAGAACACGCCACCTATTTTAGGGACCTGAAAACGTGCCATCACATTTCAAAAAGCTGTCACATAAATACATTTAAGATATATAATTAAATTCTGCCCACAAAATATAAAATGTTTAAATGTGCAAAAATAATTTACTGTCTTAAGTGGACATACTTTCTTTTCTTATGCACTTCAGGTGTTATTTGAAGAGGACTATTCATGCAAGTGATAATCTCAAAAGCTTATCACAAAGTATAGGAGCTAAAAGTATGGTTTCTCTAAAGAAGTAACCATTGAATTCTTCAAGGATCCTTGTACTTTTAAATGATTTACTGCCAGAACTTAGTTTAATTATTATGAAAAATATATTTATATATCATCTTAATGCCTTTAAAAGTTCTATGAAATGGTTTTCATAATTGATATTAAATTTCTTATAAATAAGAATACAATAGTATGAAAATCACAGAAAGAGTCATCAAGTTACATGTTCATAAATAATGGTGTTCCACTTGAAGAATAAGCTTCCCACAGCATTGATTCTATCTCAGCACAAATAACTCATCACAAAATACTACATGCTTGCCAGGCCTGTTTTCATAGCCTTTGGAAACAGAGTGCTTAATAACTAGACTCATTATTGCTAATGGTAAATCAGTGAGATTAAATATTTCTATAAATCATTTCATTAATAAAACACAGAGCCCATTAAGGAACTATTGAACTGTTAAGCTCTAATATTTCAGAATCAGCATTTTATAAACATTTCAATTAGCACAGGTTGATAACACCCATAAAAGGTACAGCACACCACTGTCACAGGTAGGAAAGCATTCTCTGACTGAGTGAATAAAATCAGGAAGAATACAATTTTCTTTAGGATATCATAATGTAAAACAATATTATGTATAAATATAATAGAGATCTTGTACATATAGATCTCCATAAGCACATTCTGTGTCTTGCAGCATTAAAGAGTCATTTGAAGGATGGCATGCTCTGATATTCATTGGCATACTCCATCATTTTACTGTTACCCTTAGATTGATCATGCGGCACTTGAGTGATATTTGAACAAGTGAGGTTAAAAGAGCAAATACTTAAACACAAAAATAACATAATAGCTTATGATAGTCCTCAGTAAGAATGTTCAACACACATAAGAGCCGAAAGGTAAGAGGAGAGAGAATGTGTCTCAAAACTGCTACAGAAGCACGAAATGGAAAAATCACAGACGAAGTAGTGCATGAATGTAGAGACTGTGTGGGGTCTCTTATACATGAAAACTTTACTTTTATTTACCTTTTATATCTTTTTTTAACTGGCATCCAGGCTTATACACAAGCACAAATACAAACACACACTTGTAAATTATCCAAAGCTTTACAATTTAAAGAAAAGGGATAAATAATCAGTTGGTACAGTTAATTTTGCCCTCAAGTCACAATCTTGCTTTGAATGCCTGTAATTTCCCAGGGAGCGCATATTAGCTATGGGACATAGGAAGCCACAGTGTGAAAAAAAAAAACAGCCAATCTCCTCGCAGAGGATGGAAGCAAAAGACAGCCCAGGATTTTGAGAAGCTAAGTAAATATCCAAATTCAAATCCCATGTTTACCATAACATTTTCTGTGTTGGGAGCACAACTCAATGCATCTTGGGTTCATATATCAGAGAGATAAATTCAGGTGACTTATTGCCACACTGGTATTTGTGCTGGCAAGTGGGGATTAGGCTGTTTGAAGCTTTCTCATTAGAATATGGCAGAAGGGGCATGATGCCATATTCCAGTTTAGGAATTCCTAAGACTGGAAGATTTCCCTTAAATGTGTACAGGCCCTGGGCTACTGGGAAAGAAGTCCAATATCATAAGATTAGTGTGTTCTGAGAAGTATAATGCACAGGAAGGACTTTAGAGGGTGATTTATTTGGTGGAAAGGAAAGAAAAAGACCAAAGACCATTGAAGAGCCAGACTTGGATGTAGATTCTCTAATCCCAGACACCCCAGTTGAAGCTACTTCCATTAGAAACTATGTGCCCAGTTGGGTCTTTCCTAAATGTGTGAACTATAAGATCACTAACAAAATTAAATGGTTGTCTTAAGCCATGAGACTTGAGGGTAGTGTGCTACAGTGATAGCCAGAATGATGATAGCATGTGAATCCTCAGCTCAAAAATTTAAACTTATAAAAGAAAACCTGCAAATCAATGTTATTTCTTTTTTCCTCCTGAATGATACATTCTTTTGTTGTTTTTAATAAGAATCATTAACCGTAATAAGACATCACAAATTCACTCAAATAGACTTTCAATAAACGATGTATGCGATATTGACATTTATGCTAGTAAACATTCACTGGGGATGAATTTTACCACCTAGGAACAGAACATTTCATTTATCTACTCAAGTCTTTTAAAATATAACCCTAAAATTATTTTCTCTACCATGGACAATAATATAATTTGCTTCCTCTGTAGCTTATGTGTTCTTAATCTTATACGAGAAATAGCATTTTTAATAGAATGGGATGTTTTTAAAAAAAAAGTGTGTGTATTTCTTTAAGGATTTTGTGGGCATAGATAATACTCTTTGTTTTATTAATTTGGAATATTCATGTTCAATGAAATATTTATTTCAAATGACTATCCGATTTTTTTTTATTGTAAACAAATGGGATATATGTTGTTTCTCTGTACATGGAGTAAAGGCATACCATTTGTGTAATCATAAATTTACATAGGGTAATGTTGTTTGATTCATTCTGCTATTTTTTCCCTCCCCTCCACCCCTCCCACCCCTCCCACCCCTCTTTTCCCTCTGTACAGTCCTTCCTTCCTCCATTCTTGCCCCCCTCCCTAACCCTAACCCTAACACTAACCCCTCCCACTCCCCATTATGTGTCATCATCCGCTTATCAGTGAGATCATTCGTCCTTTGTTTTTTTTGAGATTGGCTTATTTCACTTAGCATGATATTCTCCAATTTCATCCATTTGCCTGCAAATGCCATAATTTTATCATTCTTTATGGCTGAGTAATATTCCATTATATATATATACCACAATTTCTTTATCCATTCATCAATTGAAGGACATCTAGGTTGGTTCCACAATCTGGCTGTTGTGAATTGAGCAGCTATGAACACTGATGTGGCTGTATCTCTGTAGTATGCTGATTTTAAGTCCTTTGGTTATAGGCCAAGGAGTGGGATGGCTGGGTCAAATGGTGATTCCATTTCAAGCTTTCTGAGGAATCACCACACTGCTTTCCAGATTGGCTACACTAATTTGCAACCCCACCAGCAATGTGTGACTGTACCTTTTTCCCCACATCCTCGCCAACACCTATTGTTGCTTGTGTTCTTGATAACCACCATTCTAATCGGAGTGAGAGGGAATCTTAGGGAAGCTTTGATTATTAACCTTCATTTTGCTATCACAATGACTTATTGTACATACACTTTATTGTATAGACAGATCAAAATGTGGGGGAGAAAAAATATAATTATAAAATAGATCAGAATGTTTTTGTGTGTAATGATTTGCCACTTAAAAATACACTAGAAATAAAAATAAGGCTTTTTTAGTAAGTGACTGGGAGAAGATAGAATGTATCAGCAAGGTAAAGGGACACTAATGACATAGTTAAGTAAAATGAAGATGCCAAATGTCCTAAGAGGATAAAATATGTACATTTATTCTTTTTATTTTTCAATCCTGATACCTAAATTAATCTAGCCAATGACCATTTACTGAATTTGCTTAAAATGCAGCATTTTTAATTACTCTTCTTTAGTTTCAAAAATACTAGCCAATGATATCTAAATGCTTTATGCCAAAGTACACAGTTGAAAAATGCCTACATTTTTCTCAATACTTAATAATCTAGATTACTTCATTTAAAACTGAATGTCCTGATCAATATAAAGGTATCATTATTTTAATTATATTTTATTTGATAAGAGATGTTGATTAAGATAAGAGGCACTGGAAAAAACCTTCTAGATTTAAAGATGGATTCCACGGCTTCTTAACTCAGATATTGAAGAAGTAACTCAATTTTTCCGTCTCAGATTCTTCAACTGTAGAATAAATTTAACAGTAATTCTTTAGAGTTATTGTAGAGATTAAACAAGTTAGAAAATTCAAAGCACTTAAATCAGTTCCTAGAAAATGACAATACTTATGTAAATATTAGCTATCATAATTTTCATCATTACTATTATTATTTGCATGTGTAAGTCACAGTCAGGGATACCCTCACCCATCAGTAAAATTGCCACTTGTCTCAGAAGTCTGTGGGAAGAATACTCACAAACTCCCACCCTAATATGCATTCTTGCCTGAAATTTCTTCCATATTAGTAGCAACCAGATTTTGACACTTTATGATATTTCAGAATTTCAGCTATAGTCCCCTGTGGTGAAAGCAAGTACTAAGTATATCCCTTTATTTGAAAAAGAAGGAAGGGAGATGTTAGCTGCAGGAATTGCTAAGAGGTGACCAAACATACTGTGTAGATATCAATAGATACACCCAATGGCTACACAGGGACACCTTGGAAATGTAATGAGTTTCAGAACATTCAAGCAAACTGAGTCCTGAGTAAGGACTTTTCCTTCTTCCTTTTGAGAACTGTAAAAAGGATAAAATGGTTGGGGAAGGAACTTCAGAAGGAGTGAAGTCAAGCACCTAAGAGGGAGAATCTGAGGGAAGGGAACATCCACAGAAAGCACTTCAAATAATCGGGGTCTTTTGATTTAGATATTAGGTATCCCCCAAGAACTCAGCATGAGACAAGACAAGAAAGTATAGAGGTAAAATGATCGGATTATGAAAGCTTTAATCTAATCAGCACATTAGTCCCCTGATAGGGATTAACTGGTTGCTAACTGTAGGCAGAGAGGGTGTTGCTGAAAGAGGTGGTCATTGGGCATGACTTTGAGGCATATATCTTGTCCTTGGTGAGAGGAAAATTCTCTCTGTTCCATGGCACCATGTTTTGAGCTACTTTCTTCTGCCACATCCTTCTGGCATGCTGTGCTTCCTTGCCTCTGGCCAGAGCAATGGAGTTCACCATCTATGGACTGAGACTTCTGAAACTGATAGAGTCAAAGTTTTTGTCTTGTAAAAGTGTTCTTGTCAGGTCTTTGGTCACAACAGCTTAATAGCTGATTGAAACATGGGGTTACTTGCTAGAAAGGGAATCCAGAATTATTTATCTCATTTTATAGTTAGACATTGGTATTTTACCTTCTTTTCTATTTAAATGAGGAGGAATTGAAAAAAATATGCAAAAGAAAGGGCTGGGGTTGTGGCTCAGTGGTAGAGTGCTCACCTAGCATACATGAGGCCCTGGGTTTGATCCTCAGCACGACATAAAAATAAAATAAAGGTATCGTGTTCACCTACAACCTTATATATATATACACATGCACACACACACACACACACACACACACACACATATATATATAATCAAAAAGAAGTGTTTAGACCAAAAGAAGTAACTATGGTAAGGTCGCCTGTTCCGTCTTCTTATGGTTCAGTAAGTATCTGTGATTTACTCTCAGTCAATAGGATACTTCAAAGGATGCCCAAGGCTGGCTTGCCAGGACCTTGCCAAGAGGACTCCTGAGTAGCACTGAAGACCCTAGGCAAGGAGGGTTCTGTATTCCAACAGAACATGCCTGAGGACTTCTAAAGCACTCAAATACGTGGTCCAAAATAGAAGCTACAATTGATGCCAAAAACCCAAGGAATTTCCTTTAGGAAGGTTGTAGCAGCACTAATTAAATAAGAAGTTAATATTTTTTATTTGCTTCCTATCATGTTCAGGCTGTGAAATAGATCATCTAAATTCTATTCATTCATTCACTCATCATTCATAAATTCATTTTAACTGTTAATATTTTTATTTTAACTTACGTGTAATAATTATACATTTATGAGATACGAAATGATGATTCAATACATAGATACATAATGTGATCTTCAAATTCAAGTAAATATATCTCTTAAAACATCTATAATTTCTTTATAGTACAAATTTTGAAAATCCTAACTTCTAGCTTTTTGAATCTACTATTCATTATTATTATTTATCACAACCCTACTGTGTAACAGCACACCAGAATTTATTACCCTGTCTAACTAAAACTTAGTATCCATCAATCAACTTAATCATATCCTTTCCTCCTCCTTACTCTTCCCACCCTCTGGGGTAACTGCCATTCCAACTCTCACCTTCTACGTCCCGACTTTTGTGGGTTCTGTTTTTTGGCTACTATGAATAGTGCATCAGTGAACATAGGAATGCAAATGTCCCTTCAACATACTGATTTCATTTTATTTTCTTTGGAAACATACCCAGGAGTGGGATTGCTAGATCACATGGTAGTTTATTTTCTGTTTTTTGAGGAAGGTCCATAGTGTTTTCAACCATGACTGTATTAATTTAAACTCCCACCAAGAGTGTGCAAGGGTGCCCTTTTCTCCAGATCCTCAACAACCTTTGCTATATTTAGTCTTTTCCATATTGAACATTCTCACTGTGGTGAGGTGGTGTCTCATTGTGCTTTTGATTTACATTTCCCTGAAGATTATCCATGTCGAACATTTTTTATACACCTGTTTACCCTTTGTACATCATCTTTTGAGATATCACTTTAAATTTATTGCCCATTTTTGAAATAGTTTACTTGTTTTCTACTGTTAAGTTTTTGGAGCTCCTAATATATTCTGAATACCAAGCCATCATTAGATGTATAGTTTCCAAATATTTTCTCCCATTCTGTAGGTTGTCTGTTCACACTGTTGATTATTTCCTCTACTTTTCAGAAGTTTGTTAATCTGATGCAATCCCATTTGTCTATTTTTGTTTTAAACTTTTATTTTCATAATTTTACTGTATTCAGCAAGTTTCCAGTATCATAGTATCCTCAGAACAACCTATACAACTGTACCAAATTTTCATCACAAAAATAGTAGTTCTATATTTTTTGATAATAAGTATAAATTAACTTCTCAAATGCATCCCATCAAGTCATGTTCAGCCATTGATATCTACTTGTTTAGTTAGTGGAGTGGGCCATGTGGGACTGACACTTAGGTCAATTTGGTATTCACAAGGACTATGAAATTTTCAAGGGACAAAGAACATTTTCTAAAGCTTGGTAAACCAAGAGGAAAATGAAAGGCAATGATCTATTGAAACATTTAGGTTAAGGAATACTAAATACACACACACATGCACACACACACATGCACAAAGACACATATACACACACATACATGTACATGATTGAACAACAATGATAAAATTTATTTTTTCTTTTAACTTGCTTGATTCTGGGGCTATCCTTCCATGTTCCAATATGTGAGATAACTTATTTTTTTTCAATATCAACTACCCTTCTTCTTGAACTAAGGATGCTAAAAATGATAGTGAAAATTTATAGAGAATTCAAGAAATCATTTATGATGCCACTAGGTCTCTAGTTGGCAGATCCTTATTTAAACAGTTTAAATGAGAAATTAACTGGTTGTTATCTAAGTTCTCTTTGGAATGGTTTATGCTTGAGCAACATAAAAAAGTTTGTAAAAATATTTCTCTATTTTTTACATATACATTTTAAAGGAAAAAATATAAAATAATCCCATAAATTTAGCAATGAGAATTCAAAAGCAAGTTATAAATTAACATTAGAATCATTGTTTTTACTAAAAATTTTCAATCTAGACCCCAAAAAAATCACAAGAAAAAGATGCTTCTCTTTAACCTGCATTTTGTCAAGTTACTTCTGGGAAAAAGCAATAAACTTTTAAAATCCTATAAAATAGAGTAGAAATTCTTAAAAATCAAAAAGTAGAGTGGTGAGCAGTCTTTGAAATTAGGATCTAGGAAAAGTAAAGTGTCAAAACTTATATGAAACCCAGTTGTTGAAATTATAGGAGTGGAACTTGCCAATATGGAGACAAAGAAAAATACTCTGAATTTTAATGTATATATTCATGTGAACAAACAAAAACAAGTATTTTCCAATGACTCTCCTTTCTCATGGGAATTAAGTGAAAGGAAGCTTTGAGCTTCTGGAATCCAAATGACAAATGAAATTGAGAAGATGGCAGTTTCAACTTATAAAATGTGCCATTAAACATTCAGCATGAAGCCATTAAAATGCATGATGTTATTTAAGAGAAAGAGAGTAGTCAACTGCAACTGAGTTCTGCTATCACAGTCCAAACACCAAATCAACTGCCACCTGGCTTCCAGTCCTTTCCAGATCTGAGTAGTTTTTTTGTGACACTGTTTCTGTCCTGTAAATCCAGCACTTCTGCTGACCCCCATTTTCTACCCAGAGGATCACATCCTCATCCTTCTCTTCCAAAGACTTCAATACCCATTAAAATGTTTTCACTGATTCTAATAATACATGTACACTAACACAGAAAACACAAGTGAACAGCTCTATGTGGTTAAATATTCATTCTGAAATGCTCAGGAAATGGGGTACTATGATTGATATTTTGAAAGATTTTGCTAGTGTCCTATGAAAAACAAACCATTATTCTGTTTTGGTTGGACATAACTCTCAGGTTTTCATTTGCTAAACTCATTTGCACTTCCCCAAAACTTGAGTTATGGACAATTATCTCTATTTGTAGATAAAGAAACCAAGACACAGAGAAGTTAGTAACCTATCCAAGTTCAGTAACATAGGGGCAAGAAGTAAAAACAAAGTCAATCTGTTCTTGAGTGGCCTCTTAAACACATGTATTTCACTGCCTCTCAATCTTACTAAATGTCTTTCTCAGGTACTGAATTTGCTTATTTATTGCTGTAGTGAATGGATGAACTGCTTAATTCTATTAAACTACCTTGATAATCAGGTACTATTTGGTACCATTATGCTGATGATGACAATTCTCATTAGATAATTCAATAAATGTGGAAAATGTAAGATTCTGAACACATACTTATTCATGTACGTAATAAACTTCCAGTAATACCACGCAGGATGATAAAAATAAGTAATAATGAAAATGTATGCACTCTTCTTAAAAGGTACTCATTCAGGAAAACACACAAGAATATAGAGCCCAGCAGTACAATATTATGACACAAGTAAGGAAGAAATTACAAACAAAATATTATAAAGAATCAGGAATACAACAACAAAGTAGTTGGGAGCTGGTGAATGAACAGTTCAGAAAAAAAGACACATTTGAACTGACCACAGGATATTAATCATTTTCTTTTCTTATTTATTTTTTAATTATTTGTTTTTTATTTTTACAGACCACATTTTGATTCATTGCACATATTTTGTAAAGGCTAGTGATAGGGTAATTTAAAATGAAATTTTTCATAAATTGATTAATTAACAAGTATCTACATGTTACCTATTGCACAGAAGTCAAAGGAGACCAATATAAAATATAAGGAGCTTTTTGTTCTTAAAATATCTTTGCTGATATGACAAATCTAAATACTGGTTCTAGGAAAAAGAATTGAAAACTAAATGATACTGTAGATGTATGTTTTTATTCATTCTCCTCAAATGTTGAATATAATGAAACAAAAGCATATTAAATAACTACTACAAATGTAGAACATAACTGGTCAATCATAGATAAAGGAAGCATAGGCTCACTCTGCAAGACCTCACAATTTTATCAAGGCAGCAGAAACAGGCACAGCAATCTCAATGAAAATGTGGGATTCCGATAAGTACTTTAACAAAGATTTGGCAATGCATTATGTGAGATTAGGAGAGAAAATAATGAATTCTAAATATGTGGTTAGTTAAGGCAAGATAATTCTAGGGAGGGAGTATAACAAAAGCTAAGATTTATCAAACTTCCATGTTCTACCAACATATTTAATCTTCATAAAAACACTTTGATAAAGTTTCTATTAATTTCTCTACAGAGAAGAGCCATAACACAGAGGTTTTGATAACTTATCTAAAATCCACAGATTATAGGGAACCCAGGAATTCTTGCTACATTGACTTACTGTAAGATAAGTGCGAAACATATTTGGATTCAGCTGGAAGGAAAACGATTGCACTGTATTTGGTAATAATGATCAGCAAAACCAAATACATAAAGATTTACTCCATTGCTATGATATATTAATAAGCAATGAGTATATAAAATAATGTTTGCAAATTTAAGGTACAATAATGTATGCATATATGTAGTTCATGATATTCGTTATGTTGGTAGGAAGAGGGTTGCCAAATAAAATCATTCCACACTGTTAAAGAAAGTATTAGGAAATCCAAGCACAATAAGAAGAAAGAGGTTGATGACTATTTTTATTCTTATGATCCAGAAAGTGAGTTAAGATCTCAGTTAGAATTCAAGAGACTCATTTTCATGTTAATAAAAACCACATGAAAATGAAGCAACTAGTAATTAGAAATAGGGAATGATATTCATTTTGGCTAACTCCATCTGAATGGGAGTTCTTAGGTGGGATTTCTGAGGGATTTAAGTGGAGGAAATCAATGAAATCATGTGGGGAATGATTATATACTGATAAACAAATACTGAACCACTGAGAACATCCTAGGTGATGCAAATATTTTCTGTTTCCTGCAAATATACTTGAAAACAGAGTAATAGAACCAGTGTTTTCATAAACCACTTGGTCTTATCTATTCTGTTAGGCAACATCAATACTTAAAAAGAATCCTGCACCAGGAGGGAATTAAGATTTATAATTATGTTTTCATGACAGAAAGGTCATCAATTTGTTGCCTTTCTTCTTGGCGCAAACTTTGCAACCCTCCAGGAAAACTGTCTCCATCTAAAGGAATTATTATGTGTAAACATGAAGTTAAGACAGCAATGACGACCAAGGAATTGTACATTTCTCACCCCAGTACTTATCCTCTCTTTATTTTTTCCTTTTAATTTTTATTATTAACACTTATTAATTGCTCAGCTTAGTGGTTTTTATTATGACATTTCCATACATGCATATACCGTGCCTTGATCATGGTCAACACTCCTTCCACCGTCTCTCACTACTGTCTCTTCCCTTCTTCTAGTCCACTTCTCCTTCCCTTATAGTCCCTCTTCTACTTCCAGGTCTTCTTTTCTTTATATTAATTTAAGTTAATTTTCCACATATGTGAGGAAACTTGTGATACTTGGATTTCTGTGTCTGGATTATTTTGCTAAACATGATGTCGTCCAGTTCCATTCATTGGCCTGTAAATGATAGGATTTATTTCTCTTCATGTTTGAGTAGTAGTCCATTGTGTATATAAGTCACATTTTCTTTATCAAGTAATCTGTTGAAGGCGTTGATTCCTTACATTGGCTATTGTGAATAGGGCTACAGTAAGTGTGGATATGCAAGTTTCACTTTTGCATGCGGTCTTCATTTCCTTTGAATATACATTAAGGAGTGGCATGCTGGATCATATGTCATTTGTAATTTTAGATTTGGAGAAACCTCCATACTATTTCTCCTAGTGATTCTACTAATATACATTTCCACTGATAGCGTACCAAGGGATTATCTCCATATACTCACCAGCATTTCTTATTTGGGTTTTTTCTTCCTTCCTTCTTTCCTTCCTTCCTTCCTTCCTTCCTTCCTTCCTTCCTTCCTTCCTTCCTTCCTTCCTTTCTTCCTTCCTTCCTTTCTTTGTCTTTCTTTCTTATTTTCCTTCCTTCCTTCCTTCCTCCCTCCCTCCTTTCCTTTTCCTTCCTTCCTTTCTTCCTTCCTTCCTTCCTCCCTCCCTCCCTTCCCTTCCTTCCTTTCTTCCTTCTTTCTTTCTTTCCTTATTTTTCTTCCTTCCTTCCTCCCTCCCTCCCCTCCCTCCTTCCTTCCTTCCTTCTTTCCTTCCTTCCTTCCTTCCTTCCTTCCTTCCTTCCTTCCTTCCTTCCTTCCTTCCTTCCTTTCTTCCTTCCTTCCTTTCTTTGTCTTTCTTTCTTATTTTCCTTCCTTCCTTCCTTCCTCCCTCCCTCCTTTCCTTTTCCTTCCTTCCTTTCTTCCTTCCTTCCTTCCTCCCTCCCTCCCTTCCCTTCCTTCCTTTCTTCCTTCTTTCTTTCTTTCCTTATTTTTCTTCCTTCCTTCCTCCCTCCCTCCCCTCCCTCCTTCCTTCCTTCCTTCCTTTCTTTCTTTCTTTCTTTCTTTCTTTCTTTCTTTCTTTCTTTCTTTCTTTCTTCCTTCCTTCCTTCCTTCCTTCCTTCCTTCCTTCCTTCCTTCCTTCCTTCCTTTTTTCCTCCCTTCCTCCCTCCCTTCCTTCCTTCCTTCTTTCCTTCTTTCCTTCCTTCCTTCTTCCTTCCTTCCTTCCTTCATTCTTTCTTTTTTTCCTTAGTAGTCATTCAGATTGGGGCATTGATGTTTTCTCAGTGGAGTTTTCATTTGCATTTTCTGGACAGCAAAAATGTTGCACACATTTTCATGTATTTATTGGTCTTTTGTATTTCTTTTTTTGAGAATGTCTGTTTAGATCACTTCTTGTTTTTTTAATTTGATTATTTGTTTTTTTGATTTCTAATTTTTCTCCCATTCTGTGTATTCTTTAACTCAGTTGTTTACTTTCTTGTGCAGAAGCTTTTTAACTGGATGTAATTCTATTTGTCAGTTCTTGCTGTTGGTTCCTGAGCTATTGATTTCCACTCAGGAAATCATTGCCTGTGCCAATATTTAAAGTGTTTTCCCCATTTTTTTTATCAAGCAATTTTAAGATTTCAGATCTTTCATTAAAGTTTTAGATCCATTTTGAGTAGATTTTTGTATATAATAATAGAGTCTCCTTTCAGTCTTTTACATATGGATATTCAGTTTTCCTTGTACTGTTGAAGAGCCTGTCTTTTCTCCAGTACATGCTTTTGTCTCCTTTGTCAAAAATCACATGGTTATAAATGTGTAGTTTTATTTCTGGGTCCTCTGCTCTGTTCTACTGCTCTACATGTCTTTATGCCAATGCCATGCTGTTTCTGTTACTATGGTTCTGTAGTTAATTTTGAATTCAGGTATTATGATGCCTTTAGCATTGCTCTTTTTGTTCAGAAATGCTTTGCCTATTCAGTCTTCTGTGCTTCCATATAAATTTTAGGATTTTTTTTTTTCTAGTACTGTGAAGGAAGTCATGATTCTGGGGCTGGGATTGTGACTCAGTGGTAGAGTACTTGCCTGGCATATGTGGGGCACTGGTTTCGATTCTCAGATGAATAAAGGTCTATCAACATCTAAAAAAATGTACATTTAAAAAAAATTTAAAAAATAAAATGATTCTGTAGATTGTTTTCAGTTGCCTGGCCAGTTTGACAAAATTAATTCTTTCAGTACATGAACAAAAAAGATCTTTTCGCCTTCTTGTGTCTTCCTAAATTTTTTTCTTAAGTGTTTTGAAATTTTTATTGTAATGAATTTTCACATCCATTGTTAAGTTTACTCCTTTTTGTGGGAGGAGGAGCAGGGAAAGGCTATTGTGAATGGAATTGCTTTCTTGATTTCTTACACAGAAAGCTCATTATTGTTGTACAGACAAGCTACTAATTTTTTGCTGATTTTCTATCCAGCAACTTTTCTGAATTTGCTTATCAGTTTCAAGAGGCTTTTTGTGGGTTTTCTAGTACAAAATCACATCATCAATTAACATACATAATTTAGCATCTTGTTTTGCCATTTTTGTCTCTTTTATTTCTTTCTCTTGCCAAATGAAAATATACTTTTAACTCAACTCTTACATAAGAATCAGACCAAGCACATTGACATGAACCTGTAGTGCCAGTACTTAGGATACTGAAATGGAGGTACACTTGAGCCCAGGAGT
Organism: Sciurus carolinensis; assembly: GCF_902686445.1. NCBI lineage: Eukaryota > Metazoa > Chordata > Mammalia > Rodentia > Sciuridae > Sciurus > Sciurus carolinensis. The sequence continues at coordinate 87,947,959 of NC_062218.1, read as the reverse complement.
TTGAGACCAGTGGAAGCAACACAGGAAGACACTATCTCAAAAATAAATATATAAATAAATGACTATTTTGAAATGGATTAAAGTTTTGAGCAAAGATCTGAAACAAAAGATGACAAAAGGGGAATAAAAAAAGAAATGTTCCCTTACAGTATTTGAGTAGACATTTATCAAAAGAAGACATACATATGGTCAATAGAAAAAAGATAAAATGTTCAACATCTCTCACATGAAAGAAATGAAAATTAAAATGTTAAGGAGTTATCTAATCAAACCTGGTAAATTTGCTGTAAAAATAAAGATGAAAAGCAACAGATTTTGGTGAAGATGTGATGAAAAGGGAAGTCTTATATACAATTGCTATTGTAAATTCGTACAACTGTTTTGGAAAAGAGGATGGAGGCCCTCAAGGAACTGTAAGCATAATTATAATTTTATTCAGCAATCTCACCTTTGGGTATATATCCAAGGGAATTAGCACCATGTGGTGGAGAGATGCCTGCACTTCTATGTTCACAACAGCCAAGATACAGAAACAACCTAAATGGCAGTCAAAGAATGCATGAATATTAAAAACACATTGGACATAAACATGAAATACAAGTATCCACAACTTTAGGTGATTCTACTTCGCAATGATGTAAAACCAATTCAGTAGAAATTGTACTACAGATTCAAATTTTGACGTTTTCAGGACTAGTAACATGCCAAACAATATCCTTTCTTAATGCTGGGAATTAGTAGTGAACTGCAATCCCCAATCAGTCAAACAACTACAAGGGTAAAAAGCCAATACTCTACAGTGTGCAGAGTTGCTAATCTATAATGTTCAAAATAATATTGTCAATTTACAGTGAGTTCATTAGAATGTAATCCCATCATAAATCAAAAAGCAACTGCATCACTCAGCCTTAAAAAACTAAAATATGAAATTTTGTCATTTGCAACAACATGGGTAATTCTGATGAAAAAAAGTTAAATGAGTTAAGTCAGGTATAGAGAAACAAATACAGTATGATCTCATTTATATCGGTTAGCTAAAGTGTCAAACTCTGAAGTAGAAAACAGTGTTTACCAGAGTCTGGGTGGGGTAGAGTCATGGGTAAAAGGGAAAGTGTGGTCAATAGGTATAAAATTTTAGTTAGATCGTAGTAATATGTTCCAGTGCTTTATCACACAACATAGTGAAATTAGTTAATGATTACAAATTCTATATTTAAAAATGACTAAAAGGATCTTAAATGTCATCCCCCACAAAAAAATGATAAATATTTGAGGTGACAGATATGTTAGTTAATCTAATTTGATAGATTAATATATAGTCATGTTTTGGATCTGTATTATTCCCTTGAAAGGCTCACGTGTTGAAGACGTGTTCCTCCATGCAACAGTATCCAGAGATGAGAATTTGGGGTAGTGACTGGATCATGAGGGCTTTGACTTCATCAATGGATTAATCCACTGACAGATTTATAGTTGAATGGATTATCAGGGGTGGTGAAAACCGTAGCAGGTAGAATATAGTTGGAGGGAGTAGGTTTCTACATTTGTCCCATTATTCTCCAGGACAAATTCCATGCCACTAATGAACTTTAGACAAATCATAATGCTTCTAGAGCTTCAGCATGCTAAAGAATTGCTTATGGATACATTTATCTTAAATATACCTAGTACCTTAACTGTATTCCAAATACCTCCCAAAAAGTTTTGCTTTGGTTTTTCCAACTTGTTGCCTGAAATGCAGTGTGTCCCAAACTAATCTCCCCTGATTCCCTTCCCCATCGTCCCCCTTTCCTTCCCAGTATTGCTGAAGAACACCTCTTTCTTTCCAAACTACAGGCACGTGTTCTATGTTAATTAGTGACAGGGATGCAATCTGAAAAATGTGCCATTAGGTAATTTCATCATTTTGAAAACATCATAGAGTCTACTTACACAACAGATCATGAAGCTAAATCACTCAGTGTCCTTTTGTTGAAATCAAGAGAGGCAATAAGCTGATACATAGAAGAGACTGCTGCTGGCTTAACAGGGACATACTGTTTTACAGTAACATTTTCTTATAAGTAGGAATACATTCTAAAACAATGATTAAAGGTGTGTAGTAAGTACCAAAACAGGTAACAAAATTATTTATCATCGAGCATTATGGGCTCTATCTCATTGTGTGTGCTAAACTTTTATATTACTGGAAACACAATGGATTTGTTTATACTATTATCAGCCAAACAAATGAGTAATGCATTACACCATGAGGTTAGGACAGCTTGAACATCACTTTGTGATAGGGATTCTTCAGCTCCATTGTAATGCTATGGGGCTACCATCATGTAGGCAGTCTGCCATTGACCAAAAGCATCATTACACAATGCATGACTAAAATTAGGTTTAAAACTATAAACAACAACTATAACCAAAGAACCTCGGAATTCATCTAGAATATTCCCCTTTCCTCGAAAACTTCATGTCCAACTTGAACCTTTACTCCACCAACCTCTTTACATTTGACGTCTTTGGACTTCCACTAAAATGTGTTTTTAATTTACAATCTTGATGTGATTTAAGCCATTACTCTAATCCTTTCTGCCTTCTTACTCTACTGTGGACCTATCTTTCTCAGTGTCATCAAAGTGGTCTTTGTAAACTTAAAACATTCTTTTACACCTTATTTGCGTTGGGGCACATTCTATCTCTTCCAATTTTTACATAAAACCTTGTATTTCCTTCCTGGACATGGCTTATCTTTGCCTCCTATGCCTGGCATCATGACTCAAACTTCACTCCACTCATACAGATTATTAATCACTTCCAAACACTGATTTTTCACCATTAATATCATAGGAAACTCCATCCCTTTTTGATCCTCGGTCTAACATATGCAAATACCTATTTTTTTTTATTATTGTAAACAAATGTGATACATGTTGTTTCTCTATTTGTACATGGAGTCAAGGCATACCATTTGTGTAATCATAAATTTACATAGGGCAATGTTGTTTGATTCATTTTGTTATTTTTTCCCTTCCCCCCCACCCCTCCCACCCCTCTTTTCCCTCTATACAGTCCTTCCTTCCTCCATTCTTACCACCCTCCTTATCCCTAACCCTAAACCTAACCCTAACCCTAACACTAACCCCTCCCACTCCCCTTTATATGTCCTATTGAAAGTCAGAGTGTTGTCCTTATCTGTGTATGTTATGTTTTTTGATTTTCCTGGAGGAATCACTTCCTTCCCACTGCCCTCCATCCTCTGAACACCATTTTGTAACAAAAGGTACTGTTAATATTTTATAACCATATGTACTATATTTTCTCCCCTTCTCTAGAATTAAGAAGGAGTTAAATTTGATTTATGTCTACATCGCTAAGACCCAATGTGGCAGGTTCTGAATGAATCTTCATTGAGAGATGAATGTGTACTTGGATGATGGAGAGATGAAAAAGTGTGAGAAGGAAGAAAACACATTCCTAAGAAAAAATATTCTGAGAAGAAAACTTCCATATTTAATAGTTGGTTAGAAAAGAAAAAGGGTGGAAATTAATTAAGAAGCTTTGCAAAAATAAAAGGAGAAAAAGCACATGAGAGTAGTCTATCATAGATAAACGAAGGATGCCTTTTTCAGGGAGAAAATGATCACCAATTTAGATGGTTGCACAGAGGTCAATTAGGTTGACAAAAAAGAGAGCTTTCCAAACCAAATCATTACAAACTAATATAATGAATTAGACAATGTATAATATATTATGAGTCAATGAATATATTAATAAATTACTAAGATAAGATTTTCATAGATATTGACTTATTTTGAGTAATGGAAGATAACAATTCTGAAATGCACATATTTTATAATGCTTAAATATATATTGCCACAAATGCAGAATTTTTTAGGGCATATTATACTAAAATAACTACTTAATATCAACTCTTAAAAAACCTTTCTGGCATTTATAAAAAAAAAATCTGTAATGAGGCTATGCATCTATGGGGACAGGCATATATAGGAAATCTTTGTAATTCTGCTTCATTTTGCAATGAATCTAAATTACTTTTAAAATAATATCTAATATAAAAAATATGTATATTTTACTTATTTATTCTGTTTATCACCTCCCTCATCAAAAGTAAGTTTCTTTCAAGGGTATGGATATTCATCAATTTTATATACTGCTTATCTCCTAGTCTTAAAATACAGCTTTGTAGTAGGCTATAATTCATATATTTTGGGTGAATGAATAAATGTTCTGTATTTTCTTGTTACTGCAGTGTTGTTAGGAATCCTATGTTTCCTAGTGTGAAATTTGCTGTTACGAAGAGATTTAATGGTACAGATGGCTTTGTTGTAGTTGATGTTCACTAGCTTGCCATAATGGACAGGGAATCTCTAAAATCCGATTGTACATACCATGGTTCCCACTGCTTAATGTATGGTAGGCATTTTGTTATTTTGTGGCACAGGTTATCACTGCCACCTGAGAAAATGTGTCCCCTCATAGCTAGGACTCTGAGCCATAATAGTGTAACTTATCCACTCCTGCCTGCTGTCTGAACTACTCAAAACAAGGTAGATAATTCAACAAAAAGAGTACAGTCTAATACATTGAGGAAAGAATTCTACTATGCTAATTCAGGACTTGCTACAAAAAAGAATGCTACAAATTATGTGTCACCATGCTAACATTATGGTTAGTCTAAAAGGCTTCCAGGGCATGGAGATTGACAGCAGAACAAAGGCTGAATGCCAAAGTTGCACCCTTGGTTTATGCAGTTCCAGATATCACCATCCATGAGACAGTCGCAAGTCATGGGGAGATTGGTATGCTGTTGTTGATTTGGTTATCTCATTCTCAATCCTCTTAGGGAATGAATATCAAGACAAATTTGTATTCACAAAGAATGGCCTACAGTCAGTTTTCCCTGTACTTCCACAGGGATACCTCGTTTACTCTTCAATGTGCTAATAGAGTCTGGGGCATGGCCTTCAACCAACCCAAGCTCCCCCCAGACTTTTAGTCATTCATTACTCCATCACCGTTGTATTGCTTGAGGCGATGTACCCCTTCTCAATGGCAACTCCTTGGTTGCTGCTGGGTACTCCTGAGGCTGACCCTCTCACAGCTGGAGCATCACTCTGACACTGTGACCTGAACTCTTCATTCTTACTGGAGTGCTTACATAGCCCATTAATAAACTTAGGGACTCTTCTGTTTTATTGAACTAAATCTAAGAACCTTTATAAAGATCATTTAATATGTTCAAATGTGGTTTACAAATATTTGTGATATTTTGATGCATATATACCTAATCATCTTCCAATCTATTTTTCTGCACTGTCTCTGCATAATCTTTCTTCATTTATTCACCTGTATTTTTAAAATATATTAGCCTCTTCTCCTTACATGTTATACACACTTTTCTGTATTTTGGAGGATCCCTCTAGTATCATAGCACCTTGTGCTATTAATGATTCTACTGATCCCCAATACCATTAAATTAAATATGTGCTCTAGGCAAATCTTGTTTTTATCTAACAGATGTTCTGTAGAGATTAATTTTTGACGAATTCCCAACCCTATACCAAATAAGACTAATATTTTTCAAGTAATATATTTAAATAATTTAATTAGAAACTTTATCAATATAATTCAATGTTTTCCTAAGGAATTTAAAACTAAATTGAGGGAGAAACATTACTCAGAATACTCTAGATAACTAAATATATATATATATATATATATATATATATATATATATATATACACACACACACATATACATATGTATTATATATTATATGATATGTATATATTATGTATTAAATATATATGTTTATATATAACACATATTTTATATATATATAAATTTTTATTTATTCATTTTGAGAACTAAACCAAAATTCTCAGAATGCTACCTATAAAACCCATCTTCTATAATGCTTTAGAGAATAATACATTTTCTTGAAGAGCTAGAGCAGTATTTATTCAGAGATTGTCCCATGTATTCAAATACTCACTATTTAAATCTAATTTTGGTTCAAGTAGTGTATATACATATCTGAGATGTTTTTTGTCTACATTCTGCCCTGGAAAGACTAGGTTTACAATGGTAATAAGACAATCAAGGATTTTTCCCTAGTGTCACTAATTTTAAAATACTTAAACTTTTAAACTTAATAGAATTTAAATACAATAATAAACATAGTTCTTTTCCTATAGCAACTTCAGTCACAAAGACAGAACATCAAAAATCTAATCAAAACAAAAAGTCTTTTCCATCTTTTCCTTTTGTTGTTTTCTCTTGCCCTAGGTAAGAGTCTTCACTATGAAATTCTTTAATTGCTTCAATTTGGCGATTGTGGTCATGCTGAGGTGATGAAGGGATTTCCCGTGCACTGCTCTTGTTTCCGCTTACCTCTGGACTCATACACCATTGTCATTTTGATTACAAAATCACAGAGAATTTATCTCTGCTGGCTCTTAGTTTTCATTTTCCAACCTCTCTCTTTTCCTGACCTATAAACAAATTGAAATTGGAAAAAAAAATAAGATTGGTGGTAAGAAATGGATTGAGAATTGACATAGGGATGGAGAGCAGCATATTTTTATATAATCTTTTGATCTCCATGATGGTGATTTCTCTCTCTCACACACACATACACACATACACACACACACACACACACACACAGAGTCATCCATCACACAGAGTAGCCATGGGTAAACACTGAGCAGTACATCCTTAGATGGATTTCATCATTGAGGAAACATCACAGAATACTCTTCTACAAACCTGAGGGGCGGAGGTCAAGTCACTCAGTGATCCCTGAGACAATCAGAGGCATAATAAACATGATAAGTATGAGGCGGCTGCTGGTACGACAAGGTCTACGATTTTCGAGCTTTTAAGCTTTGTTCTATAAGTAGAAAGAGTACACTGAAAAAAAAATGACAAAAAGTATACTATGGTAAACACAGAAATGAGGAATAAAGTTGTTTATTATCATGGCCAATTATTACGCATCATACGTCATTGTATGTGCTCTGCTTTTGTACAATTGGCAGGGGTAGGTTTGCTGACACCAGCATCACCAAAAACACTTGAGTCCTACCTTGGCTGCGACATCATTATGGCTACAACACCACAGGACAGTGGAAAGTCTTAGCTCCGTTCTAATCTCCTCGGAATACCAGGGCACACGCAGGGCCCTGCTGCCCTTGTCAGCACTGAGCTCACTGCTCTTTTCTATGGAAACATTCAGATGTAAACACCTTTCTATCATAGTTACAAATAAAGGTTTCCTGTAAATTTTATTTCCTATTCAATCTCTAGTACTTCTCTTATAAGCTTTCTAATAACAACAGAATACTGTTTTCCGATACCAGGCTCAATAATTCTGACCTGGAAACTTTGTTCTGTGTACTGAATTAGTATTCCAACTTCCTAAAACATAGTGAAAATAACAGTATGAAGAAAAAACTTTAGTTTGGGTTTTTTTTCTCTGAATAATAAACCCCATTATTGTTTTCTACTACTATACTTTGATTTAAAATGTTTCGGAATTCAAGTTTCATAAAATTCTACTTGCTTACAAATTATTTTGTAAACAAGCTAACAAATCAGTTTGACCTAGAACAATGAAGGGACTTCTTAGACCCCTTGAAGACATGGTGGAACCAGATCCCAGGGCTTGAGAGGGCCACTCATTCATACAAGGATGGATGTTTAGTGTTATCATCCTCAAGTCTGTAAGCATTTTATTGTACTTTAAGGATTTAGTGGGGACTTTCAGTTCTTTCCAGGAGAACTTTACTTGATTATCTAGCTATCTTAGATCTAGTAATCAGTTAATTAGCCGCCAAAATGGTGTAAAGAAATAGAACAAAGAAGGAATTGAGGAGAGACAGAAGAAAGAAAATTAATTTCCATGTGTCCCTATTTTACATCTGGTAATAACTATGAGGCAAGTAACCTTTGTATTTATAGATAAGGAGATTAAAGCTCACAAAATCCCAGAATGGAAGTCTGTTAGCTTATCAAATTTCACATGGCAGGAGACCAGGAACAATCAGATGTCAAACCTGGGCAATTATGAACCAGGACTTCTAGGTAAAACAGAGAACTCTTATGTAGGACACTGCAGTATTTCTATAATAAACTTTAACACCTGCAATCCCTCCATTTGTCCAATAGTATAACCCTCTCACTAACCCTGATTTCTGATTTCTCTTTTCCAGGATATAGCAATGACTAAAACCAAAATGAAATAATGGCATTATAATTCTTGTTCCTAAAATGCATACATCACCATCCCCAACCTGTCATGCCCCTCCTTTCACTTAGAGTCTACCGATTTAAATGGAAAAGGCAAAATCCTCACCTTCAGCTTTTTGAACCATGTGTTAAAGAGTATAGTATCTTTCACAGGATTCATTCTTATCTAAAATTTTGCATTATATTGCTCCCTGAAGTAAACAAGCCTTTTAGCTTCTACGAAAAAGTAAGGTAAAGCATCTTAGGTATTATAAAAGCTGTGACAGTTTTGCTTTTCTTAATTCATTTTGTAAACATTGCTGATTAAATTTTTTTATGGGCATGTGACATTACCTTGACCAACCACACTGTAACAAAGAGAATGAGGGAGTCCTTCAATTAGATTGCCCTTTTGCTTTGTTATGTGGAGAACAAATCTTTCAGCAATAGTTTTTTATTGCAGCAAAATAAAAAAGTCTACTTTGTAAGACTCTGGAGGAAACGGTACAAACTTTCTACTAAACCTAATTGAACTATGCATTAATATGCTACTCACTTTTAAGAAAGGGTTATATATCTCTTTTAATTTGTTTATTTTTCAATTGCATAAATAATGTGGGGAAATTATTTTATAAAAGTCTTTAAAAATTGCATAGTAATTTATTTTAACTTCAAATTTAGCAAATTTTAGGTATAAAACTAAGCCATAGTCATGTTTTAACTCTTATATCCCTATGTATTAGAAGTAAGATATTTTTCCAGTTTTTCTCAATATTTAGAAGTTAGTAGCTCTCTCACAGACAGGCACAATAAAGAAAATAGGAAACAATGCTGAAAAAGTTTATATATTTCCAAACCTTGGTAGAAATATTTATACATTTGAGAAAACATCTCTATCAAACTCACCAAGAGAGACATAAAAACAATTTGACATTGTATTCACAAGGTATCATTTTGTAATGACATTTACTTATGTTTATTATACATAAAATTATGTACATGAAGCTATTAAACATATATGGAATATTTGTGGTTATGAAAGATACATGGGGAATAAAATCAAAGAAAAACATGGAACTATATGGGTATATTTGTAATTTTCCTATAATTAAACACTCAATCATCAATATTATTAATATAATTCTTTGTCAGAATATTAATACTTTCTCCCCTTTATTTTGTTGCATTTGCTGAGCATATTTCTTTCATTCATACATTTTGATATTAGAATTTTAAGTCACTTTTGTTTCTGCTCTTTGTGAATAGCATATAGACTGATGTAATATTTATTTTAAAAAAAATGTTTTCTTGCCAGAGGCAGTGAACACACCTGTAATCTCAGTGACTCTGGAGGCTGAAACAAGAAGATTCCAAATTTGAAGTCAGTCTTGAAAATTTTTGAACACCATGTCTTAATGGTAAAGTCCCCTGAATTCAATCCCCAGTACCATATACATACACACACACACACACACACACACACACACACACACACAAATGGTTTCTTATTTGAAAATCTTACCTCATTGACATGCATAAATGATAGGATTAATTTTGCCATAAATATATTGGTAATTTTTCCAATAAATGTACAGATTTTTGTGTTTTCTGTATCAAGTACATAATGTACATTTGCTTTGCTTTATTAGGAAAGTACTCAATTTGCATTTCATTACAAAAAGATTATGCAAGAGGTTATCTTGTTATTTTTGACTGTAGAATATCTTCACTAAATCTGAAAAAATGATAATATGTACTTTAACATAAGATTAATTTTCTCATGCTCTTTAGGATACATGTTTAGAAATTTCACACTCATTTTCATAATCAAAATAATAATCTCATTTGTTTCTTTTTAAAACACTTTAGATATTTAAATTTCATTTTTAAAAAATTACAGAAAGTCTTGCAGTTATTATGTTTTTCCAGTTCCATTAATTACATTGATAAATATAACTAACCTCTTCCCCCTTTATGAGTGTAGTAGTTTGGTTTTCCAATTGTTGTCCGAGTGTTGCACTGAAATAGTGTTTTTCAGAAAGAATAGATTAGTATTACTGTTCCTATGCACTTGTATATCTGAAAAAATCATCATGTTATTTCTTCATAAAAGGATTAGATGTAAAATTTTTTTGTCACTTTTTTTTCTTAGAAAATTTTAGTTGCTTTTGGGATAATATTTTTTTTTAAAGAGCATAGGCTTATATTTGTATTCATTATTTTACCCTAGGCAGAATACACAAAGGTTTATTTATTTATTTTTAATAAAAGATAATTATTCTAGAAAGTGAATCTCTTTGACCTCTCCTTGTTGTTAGCTTTCTGTCTTTGAAACTCCAAGGACAATAAATTCACATAGCTCCTGTCCATGATGCTAATTTCAATAGTTATTTATCTAATATAACTTTTATTCTGAAAAAAGAAATCCTTGTTTATCTCAGTACCTGGTCATATAAATATGAAGGGGAAATAATTTATTTCTGACTTATCTTAAACAACCTTCTTTTGTCGGAATTTGTGCAAACTGCAGAGTTTTTCTCATTCATAGATCTTGTTGCATCTGCCCCTTCTTGTTCACCTGTACATGAGCCCTATATGATGCTCCAAGACCTTCTCAGTGCCAACCTTGCACAGGCTTCAACTGAAAGTGGTAATGATCCAATCAGTTTTAAAAGGAGTTACTTATAGGATTAGAGCTGGTTTAAATGGATAGGGAAAGTTTTCATTTCAGGGAACAGTTTAACACAGTTTGATTGACCTAATATCTTTCTAATCAGGAAAAAAAAATCAGTATTCTCAGATCTGTGCCATAATGATGAATGAAGAACTCCTCTGGATATGTTCCTTATGATCGTGTTGTTCAACTGCAGAGTTCTTTGTGCATGTTTTCATTGTAGAAATCACCAAATTGTTCCTGGGAGTTACAATGTTACCAGGTATTATTCTTAATTTCCAGGACCACTGGAGTTTGAAAATGTATCTTACATAGTTTCATAAATATTTTATCAGGAATATTGAGAAGTGTAAATTAGGTAACATAGTTAACATCATTTAAAACCACTCTTCATAACATCAAATATTCTGCATTTATTGACTTTGTTCTAGTAAAAATATTTTCACATTGTTTTAAACCATAATACCACCAATTCCTACACTAAGACACCTCCCCATACAACTTAGAAGAACATTGCTTTGCAGTTTCTAATCATTGACTGCCTTTGGTTACAGTAGCTTGGAAAAATGTTGCACTGATGATATTAATGCATTCTCACCCTGATCGATCATATCTAACTTGAAGGGTAATTTTCAAAGTTAATTGCTTAAAGCAAAGTCACCAACTGTTATTGTTTGCATATAATAACTGTTTAGCTAAAGTGAACCTATGATACATTTAATTATATTTCAAGTATTTTAGAAAATATCAGATAAAGTTATCACAAAATATTTCCAGGCATATACATATATTTGCATATATGTTTTAGTACTATCAATTATACATACTATAAAAATGATGCTAAATCTATTCTCTATTTAAAATAATTATTACTACTTAAAACCTCCATAAAATATTAGCTTTATATGTAATGTACAACAACTTCTGGATAACAGTTAGTTCTCAAATAGTGAAAACTGGTGGTAAAAAAGAAAAAAAATCTTTGTGTGGCATATAACCTGACTAAAATAAAAATCAAATTTATATGAAAGTTGCATTTTAAAAGAATACACAGTAATAAAATATGATAAGTACCTTGATGAAGTTATTTATCTTTACAACTTTGATTCTGTGGAATAAAACTATTATTAAATATTACTGTTGGAGTTTTATAAATCATATTTTTTCTAAAACTTTTGGAGTAGAATTTAAATGTTAGAAATATGAAGGAGAGATTAGGAGAAAAAACACAAAAATATGGAAACCAAATTAAATCTACTTAGAAAAATTTTGAAACCTAAGTAATTTGGATCCCAAAAATAATCAGTGGCTCATATCCTGTTCCAAATGAAAAGTCTTCCTTTCAGCCAATGGCTTTGGTAATATTCAATGAGCTCACTGTCAGACCAGTGCTGTATATTTTTACTGCAACTTAAATAGGTTTAGCTTGCAAGCATAGTTTCTGAGAAAACTGTGTGGGGGAAAAATACTTATAAACTACTTCAAAGGACTACAAGTTTTGTTTTATAGCATAATGATAAAATCTGCTTGGGTGAAATCTGCACTGTCCTTTACTAGCTCTGTGACCTTATGAAAATTAACTAAGTTCTCTATGCTTTAGGTTTCTCCTCTGAAAAATAGTGATGTCTTTTAATTGTTGAGATAAATAATTGTTATAATTTATAGTAAGCATTTTGAAAAGTTCCAGCCATAGAGTGAAGAAGACATGTTAGGGTAGATAGGATTATTATTGTGTTTATGACCTTCTGTTTCACTCCATCTACAGTCCACTGGCACACAGAAATGATATCCAACAGGCTTGGAGAAGAAAGATGGGGAGTTTAAACATTTTTGCAAAATTCAAGAAATTTCCTAGTATGGAGAAGTTTAACACCTTTTAGTCATAACCACTAATTTACTCATTTACTATTCATGGTACTTTCAAACTTCTTCAGTGTGTTCCACCCAGGTCACTGCTTCAGAGGGTGCATTGAGAAACCTGTGTAGCATATGCTCCATTCTCATTTACTGTACTTCATTAACATGTGGCAGTTTTCTGGGAGACCATTCCCCACAGATCTCTCACATTTCAGCAAGTCATGTGATAGATTTGTTACCAACATTCTTTTCAATAATGTTTGTTGTGTGAACAACCTTGAAAAATTAATACTCTCTCCCTCTGGAGCAGAGATCAGAATTATTTTCTATCTTGGAAAACAAAAATAATGTTTTCCTCTGGGCCAATGATTTGGTAGATATTCCTATAGTACCCTTGTAAGAGTGGGTGCTTTTTAACTTGAAGTTCCTCAGCAGGAATATAAGTTCCCTGCATGCATAGCATCAGCCTGGGCTCTCTTCATCCATCATCCCGTGGACCCTGAGGGACATGGAAATAATCTGAAGATCATGCTGCCTGATGTGGCAAAAGTAATGAAGCATTTTGTCTAGGCTCAGAGATATATCTTCCACCAGCATCTTCAAACTATGCAGTCTAACTTGCAAGTCTAAAGTGGTGAAATCTTAGACACTCACATTTATTGACACATTGGTATAACCCCATGTGCATAAGGTAAGGTAGGAGGTACTCTTTGGAAAGTAAGTGTGGCACCTGCTTAAGTTTATTCTTTAACACCTTAACTGTAATTGGCTTCATCCATTGTAGTGCCAATTTATTGTACTGACAATTTTTGCACTGCCATCTCTTTATTTTGTTTCTTTCCCACTGGATTATGTTTTTATTACTTTACTACATTTATTAATTTAGTTCTCAGTAATATATTACCCCCAGGTACAAAATATTCATTTTCTGATTAGTACTGTTCATTTGGAAATTATTATTATCATTTTTCACCACCTTTAATGAAATTCTAATATCTTCACCAATTGGATAATAGCATGCTCTATTATAGAAATTAGAGTGAATGATTCCATCTTATGAATTAAATTTACTGCTTCCAACTTCTATATTTGAATCTTAACTCCTTAAATGAAAGGAGTATATGAAAGAGACAACTTATCTGCATGAAAGACATATTTGGATGTTATTTTTACTTTCTTTTTCTCTAAGTTTTAAGCATGATTTTATGATCAGGCCATTTCTAGTCACTATTCCAGTCCTGTATATGTGATAGGTGTGAGTGGGCATGCAACACATTGATATACCAAGTGCATTCCCTTGGTTGAGAGCAGACTTAAGGTAGACTTGCTATGGCACTTGAAAGTCAGGAATGATACCTATACGTAGGTCAGTTGAGCAAATGTGAGTTTAGAAACACTTGTTTAATATATACAAAATAGCTATTACTCCAGTATTGGAAGTGACTGGCAGACAGTATTAAATATTTTCAGAATAGAATCTCAATACATCCCCTTAATATATATCTTTTCACGCCCCTCATGTGACTTTTCATAACCATATGACTTTTTCAAATCCATATTACTTATTCACATCTATATGATGTTTTTAAAAGTTCTTTTAAACTTCCTTTACATTTTATTTTAGTTTCCCCTAGCAGCATGGAAAGAAACTTTAAAAAATTATGATGAACCATATGAATAATCCATTCACAAAGAAAGAAGTTGAAACCTTACTTCATAATGCATATAAAAGTAAGTTATAAATGGATCAAATACTCAAATTTTAAATATTTAAAGCTGTAAAACACTTAGAAGAAAATATAAACAATGACCTGGAATTAACCAATGGTTTTAGATGACACTTACATGAACAATAAGACAAAAATAATAAACATTAAATGCATCAATCTAAAATGCATATGAATAATAAATTTTAAAATTACTACTCAAAATATGAAAACAGAAAGTTTTAAAATATAAAAACATAAATATACAACAGGAATGAGGGTTTAGTATACTATTTGCCTTTCAGCAAATTGTACCATATGCCAAGGAATGTTGATTCCCCAACATACTTTTTTAACCCAAGTTATATGTTAGATGAGTACATTGATTTGAAAGCATTACAGGATTCTGGAAAGAACAACATCCAAAAGATGGATACACCTTCAAACCACTCATACCACTTTTTAGAGCAACTTTCATAGAAGTAATTTCCTTTTTGAATATTTTGTCCTGATTTAATAGTAGTTACCAAAACTCAATTGTGATCAACAATCACACCATGCCAAGTGGGTGTTAAAAATGCCATAACACTCAGTTTTCAGGTGTGATGTATTATTTCAAGTTAATATTTAAAATTTTAATGCTACATACAGTTATTAAGCAAATATGATCTTTAAATGATAAGGCAGAGTGAATTAAATGTAGTGATCTTGTAAATAATAATTAAATTCTTAGTAAAATGTATTTAAAAATAACTATTTAAAAACACTAGGGAAAAACAGAAGTAGCAAAACAAAAATGAGAAGGTAGAAACCTCCTTAACCTCTTTCCAGACAACCAAATTATGCAGGAAAGCAAAAGAATACTACTTCCCACCCACATCCCAGAAAACATCAAGTTAACAGTGAGCAAAGATGTGACAACTGTCTACAACATGCAGAGTTTAAATTTAACCAGTTGCAGGTTAGGGGGGTTGGTCAACATCTCTGGCTTTCCACAGACCAACTCCAGCAAAGTGAAGATCAAGTCTCACAAGCTCACTATGATTGTCACTGCTAGAAGAAAAAAACACATTTCAAAGCAAGATGATAAGATTCATAATCTATGCCATGTATCATGCACAATGTGGAGAATGTGATAGTATATTAATATACATGAGAAAAAATAGAAAATGTGATCTATTGTAAAGATAAAAAGTATTCTAAAGAAACAAACTGGGGTTATAGCTGTGTAGCAAATAGCATGTGCTTATGGTGAGAAAGGCCCTGAGTTCAATCATTAAGACCTAAATAAATATATATAGAGAGAGAGAGAGAAAGAGAGAGAGATTTTTCAAACTCCCATAAAGCTTTGAAACATTAAATGCCCAGTTAATGGAATTAACAGAGGAGCAATTTGAGATAGTTAGAATAGACATGTTTAATGATGTAAAGTGACAGAACAGTGAAATAGATACTACAAAAAAAACAAATAGAAATTTAGACCATAAATACATATAGTATATAGCTGCACAATTCACAATAGTCAAGTTATGTAACAAGCCCATAAGAGAGATACATACATATATATAATACATATATCTGAAATGTAAAAATATACTGATGCATTTTAAAATAGATTAGAGATGGCATAAAAGTAAAGTCAGTCAAATTAAAAACAAACCAATAGAATTAGCCAACCAGAATAAAGAGAACAAAGTTGGAAAAGAATTGAACAGAACCTAGTTAGTCATGATTCAATATTAAATAAAAATTTGTAAAAAGATGGAAAAATATAGTGGGAGAGGAGAGAAAAAACTAATGAAGTATTTGCTCAAATTTTTCAAAATGGGATGAAAATACAAAAATTCCAAGTAAGTTAAGTACAAAAATAACCACACTTAAGTGCTTATAGTTACATTATTGCAAACTAAAGAAAAGAAGATATTTCTGAAAGGACATAGGAAAAAAATGCCATATTACAAGTGCACCATTACACGATGCAGGTAATGGCTGACTTCACATGGAGTAAAAATAGACACCAGAAGACAAAGAATATTGTACTTATAGAAATGAAAGAAAATAAATACAAAAATTATATAAATGCACACTTGAATTCTTTTTTTAAAATTATTTATTTATTTTTAAAAATTTTTACAGACTATTACCAAGAACACAAACAATAATAGATGTTGGCATGGATGTGGGGAAAAGGCACACTTTTACATTGCTGGTGGAGTTGCAAATTGGTGCAGCCATTCTTGAAAGCAGAGTGGAGAATCCTCAGAAAACTTGGAATAGACCCACCTTTTGACCCAGTTATCCCACTCCTTGGTTTATACCCAAAGGACTTAAAATCAGCATACTATAGTAACACAGCCACATCAATGTTTATAGCAACTTAGTTCACAATAGCTAGATTGTGGAACCAACCTAGATGCCCTTCAATACACTTGGATTCTTGATTCAAGAAAATATCATTTCAATAAGAAAGAAAATAAACACATTTTTGATAAAAGCATTCTGAGGTAAATAATAAAGAAATGCTGTGTAGAAAATTCTTAAGACAATTCGTAAATTTCAATAATGATAGAAGAGACACTTTAATCCGTAAGAATGACTGAAAAGTAAAGAAACCCCCAAACCAATAAACAATGTTAAACATAAACATTGCTTCTTCTTTCAGTTTTCCTTATACACTACTGATTGTCTAGAAAAAAATTAAACTATTTAAACTACTTAATTCTTACAAATTGAATTGTATATGGCAATATAAATACAAAATAGAGTACTAGTAGACAGAATTACCTTGTAATACAGGAAGTTTCTTATTTGTCAAGCAGAATTCTACAATTTTAAGTGAATAGTGATGAGCTAATGATAAGTTGTGTAATCCCCATAGCAATATTTTTTTTAATATAAGAAGGATAATTGTCCCTCCTTCCTTCCTTTCTCCCTCCTTTCCTTCCTTCCAGCAGCACATGGATGTTCAATTGTTCCCATGCCATTCCTTGAAAAGTTATCTTCATTGCCACACTATTCTGATGAATGTAGCTTTAGAGTTAGTCTTCAAATATGGTTGTATGAGTTCTCCACCTTTTTTCTTTTTTTAAAAAATAGTGTTGAGTATTCTGATTCCTTTCTACAAAAATTATAAAACCCAGTTGACCCATATATATGCACCAAAGTCCTACTGAGATTTCAGGAAATCTAGATGAATTTGAGGAAAATTCAATTAGTGACTTTGAACTTTCCAATCAATGAATGTAGTTTCTGTACTTTTTCCCTATTTTATTGATGTATTATAATTATGCATAATAGTATGATTTATTGTTATATACATGTGCATGATATAAAAACATAATTTGACCAGTCTTGTTTTCCAGTATTTTTCTGTTTTCTCCCCTATTTCCTTCTCCTGGTTCATTTCCTCTATCATCCCTTCACTTTTCTATTTTTGCACATTTTTATGTATATTTTTTATAAATATTATTGGGGTTCATTTTTACTTAACTATACATGCATGAGATATAATTTGCCCTAATTTAGTCCCCAGTACTACCCCTGTCTCACCTCTTTCCTCCCCAATTCCCTTTCTTCCACTCCACTTATCTTTCTTCTATTTATAGTTTTTTAAAAATATTTTTTCATTGCCAATGGATCTTTTTATTTAATTTATTTATATGCAATGCTGAGGATCAGACCCAAGACCTCACACATGCCAGGCAAGCACTCTCCCACTGAGCCACAACTCCAACCCCTATAATATATATTTTTTAATTAGCACATTGTAGATATACACAAAGGTGAAATTTACTGTGGTATAATCATATATGTACATCAGACAGTTTGATCTGTATCTTTTCACCATGCCACCCTTTTTTTTCCCTCCTTCCTCACCCTCAGTTCCCTTTCTTACTCTCCACTGATTTCTTATTATCATGTGATGACCACTCCCCCTTTTTCCTTATCTTGGTCTAGCATCTGCATATGAGAGAAAACATTCAAACTTTGACTTTCTAGGTGTGGCTTATTTCACTTGACATAAAGTTCTCCAGTTGCATTCATTTATCAGCTAATGCCATAATGTCATCGTTCATTATGACTGAGTAGGGATCCGTGTATGTGTGTGTGTGTGTGTGTGTGTGTGAGTATCACATTTCTTTATTCCTCTGTCTGTTGGTCAGCTCCCGAGTTTTTTCTATAACTTGACTTTTGTGAATTGTGCAACTAAAAACACTGATGTGGCAGTATCCTTATAGTTTGCTGAGTTTAGATCTTTTGATTATATACCAAGGAGTGTGATAGCTTTATCATATGGTGATTCCATTCCTAGTTTCTTGAGGAATCGCCATGCTTTTTTCCAGAATGGTTGTATGAATCTGTAGTTCTATAATTAATACATAAGTGCACTTTTTCCCCCATATCCTCACCAGTATTTATTATTTATATTCTTGATAATTACCATTCTGACTGGAGTAAAATGAAATCTCAATGTAAATTTGATTTGCATTTCTCTGATCACCAGAGATGTTGAACATTATTTTCAATATATTTTTGCATTTCTTATTTTAATAGATGCAAACAAACAAAAACAACATTTGACTAAGTCCAGCACCCATTCATGCTTAAAATACTAGAGAAACTAGGCATAGAGGAAACTTACCTCAACACTATAAAGGACATGTATGAAAAACTCAAGGCCAACATCATACTGAACAGAGAAAAATTATTTTATTTTAAATCAGGAAATACACGGATGAAAACTCTCACCACTTCTATTCAACAGAGTCCTTGAAATTTTAGCCAGTCATCAGGTAAGAGAAGGAAATTAAAGGAACACAAACAGGAAAAAAAGAAGTTAAATTATGTTCACTGATGACACAATCCTATATTTATAAAACCTAAAAAGTTTCACCAGAAGACTTCTAGAGGTGATAAACAAATTTAGCAAAGTAACAGGATACAAGATCAACAAATGTAAAACAATCACTCTTCTGTACTCCAATAATCAAGGAGGTATAAGACCTCTACAATGAAAACTATAGAACACCAAAGAAAGAAATTGAGGAAGACCTTCGAAGATGGAAAAACTTTCCATGTTCTGGGATAGGCAGAATTAATATTGTTAAAATGGCCATACTACCAAAAGTGTTATACATCAGTGCAATCCCCATCAAAATACTAATGGAACTTTCCATGGGACTAAAGAACACAGTTCTAAAATTCATTTGAAAGAATAAGAGACCCAGAATAGACAAAGCAATCCTGAGGAAGAGGAACAATGCTGGAGGCATCACAATACCAGACCTCAAATTAAACTACAGAGCTATAGTAACAAAAACAGCACGGTATTGGCACCCAAAACAGACATGAATATCAATGAAATAGAATAGAAGGTACACAGACAAAAACACAAACATTCAATCATCTGATACTTGACAATTGTGCCATATGTTGGAGAAAAGACCCTTTTTAACAAATGATGCTGGGAAAACTGGATATCTATATCTTATCCTGCACAAAAATCAACCCAAAGTAGATCAAAGACCTCAGAATTAAACCAGAAGTTCTGCAGCTGCTAGAAGAAAATAGAGGCTCAGCACTTCAATATATTGACACAGGCATGGACTTCCTTAACAAGACCTCTAAAGCACAAGAAATAAAAAACAAGAATCTTTAAGTAGGATGGCATCAAGTTAAAAAGCTTTGCACCAAAAAGGAAACAAGAGCATGAAGAGAGAGACTGCAGAATAGGAGAAAATCTTTGCCACGTAGGTGCTCCTTAGACAGGGGATTAATATTCAAAATATATAAATAACTCAAAAACTTAACACCATATAACAATTAACAATGCAATTAATAAGTGGGCAAAAGTTTCTCTTTTTTCAGTGTTTGTTTTATTAACATTCTGTAGTTCTCAACCTATTATATTTATACCTAAGTATTTTATTTTGGGGTACTTTTTGAGTAGCATTATGTTTCAATTTTTTTCTCTATGTACAAGTAAACAACAAAGTTTAATAAATTTGCCTTGAATTCTATAAACTGCCCTAATCAATTATCTAATTCCAGGAGTTCTTCCTCTAATACGATGAGATTCTTTGGAATCTAAGAAAGGCAGTTTTAGTCCTTCCTTTTTTGTCTATTTATTGTTTATGTCTCTTTCCTTATTGCACCAGATAAGTTTCCAACAGGATAGAATTCAAAGAGAAGAAATCTTCGTTTTGTCTGCGATGTCAGTGAGAAGAGTAATATTCAGTTTTTTTAAAATCAATAAATATGATGTTATCTGTGGGTTTGTTGTAGATGCATTTCATCAAGTTCAGAATGTCAATTGTTTTTTGTTTTGAGTTGTTGATATATTTATCACAAAATATTCATTTATGTCAAATGCTCTTTATGCATATATTTAGACAATATTTTTTTCTTCTTGGTGTGTTAATATGGCAAATTTTTTATTGTCAAATATTGAACCAGTCTTGCATTCCTGAGATACTTCATGGTTGGCTACAATGTATTTGGTTTTTCCCAAATTCATGAATGTGATGTGGTAGTATTTCTTTGAATACTTTTGTACACATGATCATGTGAAATATTAGTCATTAGGGTTTATTTTCTTGTAATTTCTTTTTACTTTTTAAGTTTTGGTATAGACTAAGATTGTCTTTAAAAAGTAAAATTTGAAGGATTCTCTCTTCTTATTTTCTGGAAATAATAGAATTTTATTGTTTCTTCATTTACTTTATAGTAGAATAAACCAGTGAAATAAGCTTAGTCTGTATTTTTCTATTTGGGAAAATTTTAAACAATGAATTTCACATATATTATAGACTGGAGTCTATTAACATATCCTTTTTATTGGATGTCTTGTTAACTTTTGTCTTTAAAAGAATTGCTTTTATCTGACTTTTCAAATATATGGACATGGAATTGCTTGTGGCATTGCCTTATTTTTCATGTCTGTGAGATTCAGTAGTGATAACTCCTAATCATTGTGATATTTGTGAATGTGTCATCTTTGTTCCAGGTCGGTATTACCAAGTTTAATTAATTTCTTGATATGTTCAAAGGAGAGATATTCTATGTCATTGATTTTCTTCATACTCTTGTGTTTTTCATTTCATTAATGTTTGCACTTATCATTATTATTTTCTTCTTCCTGTTGACTTCGCTATTCACCTTTTCTTGTTTTGTAGTTTCTTAAGATAGAGGTTTACATTACTACTTGAAACTGTCTTCTTATACAAACATTTGATGTTATAAATTTCACTGTAAGCAGTTTTTCACAAAATTTGAACTAATCTCTTCTCTGTATCCAATTAAAAATATTTCAAAATGTATTTTATTAATTGGATTGTTTCACTTAATGATAGGATATTTATTATTTTAATTTAATTTCCCCAAAACTGAGAATTTTCCAAATATTACTGTTTTTGACTTCTAGTTCAATTATATTATAATTTGTGAATATTCTCTGAATAATTTTAATTTTTAAAATTTATTGAGGTTTAAAATTTATTGAGGTTGTATATGATGTGCTAGACTAATGCCTTATATTTTAAAAAATATGTTTGATTATTATTAATGGCCATTTACATACAAATTGATTTGACCTATTTAGTAACTAATATTGGTTAATTATTCTATAATTTTATTCATTTATTGTCCACTTTATGAGGGAGCAGTATTCAAATCTTCTGCAATCATTTTAGCATCTCTTTTCTTTCAGTTCTATCAGATTTTCCTTTACATATTCTTTTTTTGGGGCGTTCCCCAGGATTGAACTCAGGAACACTTAACCACTGAGCCACATCCCCAACCCTATTTTGTATTTTATTCAGTGACAGGATCTCACTGAGTTGCTTAGTGCCTTGCTTTTGCTGAGGTTGACTTTGAACTTGCAAGCAGTTGGCTTATAGGCATGCACCACTGAACCCAGCTCCTTCACATGTTTTGAAGTTCTGTAGTTCACTATGTTCACCTTCAAATCTGGTATATATTCTTGGTAAACTGACTCCTTTATCTCTACGTAATGGTGCTTTCTATCACTAGTTTTGTTTTGTACTCCGAAGTCCAGCTTCTCTGATATTAATATACACACTCCAGTTATGAAGTTGGCCAGTGATTCAAATTCTCATTGTCATGATGGAGCAACATATTTTTTGTGACTTCCTCCACCTCATGTGAAGTAGAAACTCTGATATTTATTGTTTTCAACAAGTCACAGAACCACAGCCACAGTAGCTGGCATTACATTTTCTGAAAATTCCTCCCAGATTCCAGAAATTGCTTGTTTCACAAGATTGGTTTCTTTTAATGCTGTAAATATTTTTTCCCTAGTCACAGTTCTTTTAGGGAATCATAAGTTATATTTGAAAGCTAATCCACTTTAAACCTGAAACCTAACAATTAAAGTTTAACTTAGCCTGATCTTGATGATGTCTTTATTTTTCGGAGAGTATTGTCATTCAAAATGAAGAATAAATCTGAACCACAAAAACTGAACATAATGGTGCAATCCTCTATGCTCAGTTGCACATGAATATAACCTTTAAAAACAACAGTTGTGAAATGTGTCTGGTTTTAGATCTTCATAGGCCATTTCATTTAAGATTCTAACCAGATCGTAGGATAGTATATGGAAGAGTATACAACTGGAAATAAGAAGACTTAAATTTGAAACCTATTTTTAAAAATTTATTGATAGACATTCAGAGCTAAAAGTCTCCGTTTCTTAGGAATAAGAAATGGAAACAATAATACTTTGGACTTACGTACCAAGAGGCTTATTAAGAGACTCAAATTAGATCTCCAAAGTGGAAGCACTATAGAGTTTTACACAATTTTTTAAATTATTAAGTTGATTTGATTTTAGGTTCCTTAGCAAATGCTAGAGGTGCACTTTGACCAGTTGGGCACTAGAGTTTTGAATTCACCATCACATCGTGAGGTGTGTATTAATATCTAGTCACAATAACAAGAAATAGACAAGGATGTGATAGACATTAAATTTTCCTTATACTAATAGTATCAAAATCAGTTAAGAGGGTTTTTGATTTTTTTTGTCAATATACTCATTTTCGAATTTTATAATCTCCTGTCTCCCATGTGACATTATGACTTATAATTCATCATTAATGAACAGTGCCAGGACCAGAGAATAGTGTGGTTACTTTTTGGCAGCTTCATGCTGTCAGTCCCATCAGTTAGTCTCTTCTCTCATACACCAGCTTAACACTGCACAGTAATTTGAAAGCTCTACAAAAGAGTCTCCCTCCTTCTCTGTAATAAGGAAGTTCCCTGAGTCTCTCTAACATTACACAGTCTTTAATCTCTTTGAAAGTAATATGACCCACTGTATGGTTTCCCTTTTATTAATGCAAATGTTCCTTAAATGTCTAGAATTAAACATTTTCTGTCAATTTCAGGAGATAGAGTTCAGTTCAAGTAATGAGAATGCTACTATGAACCTTGCTTTAATTGCTGTGTTATAATCTCCAGACTTGAAATACCCTAGAGACCCAGATACATAAAATGTCTTTTGACTATGCAGGTGTGGAATTCATTACAAGTGTATTTTAAGTGGGAATATATCTGAAACCCATTGAAAGAATAACATTGTCTTTCAGGTATTTGATGACTTCAGCTACTATTTGAAATGTAATAGTGACACATTAAAAGATAGTAAAAAGAATACATGTAAGTATAATTCTGAGGACTCACATACTCATGCATGTAACTTTAAGGGAAATAAATATTATCAGATCATTTTTGCTAAGAAGAGGGAAAAATAAAATCTCTCTTTATGATAAAAATAACAGCAAAATTACATTGCTCGAACATCGTTGAGTAATGGTAAGTTTAAGATGAAGTGTCTACCCAGGATAACACTAGCAGTCCACTTTATTATACATTTTGGTTTTAAATGAATTCATAAAAATTTAGAATATTAATGTATAATACCATAAGTTTGTAATATAAGTAGTACACATTTATGCATCTAACCTTGGAAATTTTTTCTTCTCAGAATACCCACATGATAAATCCAAACATGTAATTTCTGTTTTGTGATCCTTATGCATTTTACTCATAGCCAAATCAATAGTAAATGCCTATTTTACACCAATCAACAGATTACACTATAAAGTTCGTGTGTTCCAGCAAGGATAATACTATGACATGGAGTGTGGTTTTCTCACGCTATTGAATCGTGCTGAAGATCATTTCTGAGACCAATGCAAGCACTGTCTGAGATTAATTCGTTCTGCACACACTGTCTCTCTCTCTTTTTCCCCCTTAGTCACATAAGAAATACATGTCCTCTAAATTAACTGCATGGGTCAGGATAAAAGAAGGAAGAGGGAGCAGGAGCCATATCAGCGAATGCATTAATTGGCTCTTGTGCATTTTATTTTCTTTGATGACTTAATTTAAAACCATTTTTGCTGAGAAATCTTTTGAAAAAGAACATGTAAGTTTCAAAGAAAAGTTGTGAGACAAGCTGATCAAAGTGCCCATCAGCTAGAATAACATTTAACTGTGGGTGACCTGAAAATCCTCATAATGGAGCTTAATCACATAAACCAGAAAAACAAAGTGAACAGCAAGCATGAACATGGTCAGACAGCCTTCCTTTGCCAGTCAAGCAAGTTGTATCTTACTGCTTCAAAGACAGAAAACCAGCGTGTGGATGGGAAGTCCAGTGTGGTACTTGTGTTGACTTCCTTCTCTCCTGCAGTTTCAAGAATGGGTGAACACTGAAATAAATGACAATAGACAAAACTCCCTTCATGCTTGCATTTATGTTGACATATGGAGACAAAAAAAAAATACTACATTAAGTATAATTTATAGGTAGAGAGTGGTAAAACTTATATCACCATCTGAAATAAAAATGTGAACTAACTACTGATTTACCTTTATATTATTTCTGAGTATTTACATAATCACAGGATTTTATTCTTTTCATGTGTTTATATAAAGTTTCAAAATTAAAGTTATCCTTCATAGAAAGTTCTTATTTTTTCTTCTAAATAATACACTCCAGTGGAAATTCCTGTCAGAATCTTTTTTTTTTTTTAATCTGTCAACCAAAGTCTGTAAACTTAGCAAGAAAAAAGTTTTGCTAACATGTCCCCCTCAGTATGTCTCTATGTACTTGGATGGTGTTAAATAGCTTGTAAGAAAAAATTCTTCTAGTATTTCTAGGTCATTGGTGAAGAACATTGCTGTCAAATATACACAGAAATTATATCTGGCTGAATCCTACTAAATATAATTTATATAGAAATTGCATGGATACTGCCTATATGGACTCATTTAAAATATAAGAAATATTTTTGTAAACTTAATATATTTGTTTATACTGTTTAATGCCTACACATATAATATTAGTTGGTTTCTGCTTAAAAGTTAGATGCTTTGATGACATAAAAATAAAGTTGTAGCCAGGCATGGTGGAACCTGCCTGTAATCCCAGTGACTTGGGAAGCCAAGGCAAGAGGATCTTGAGTTCAAAGCCAGTCTCAGCAAAAGTGAGGTGCTAAGCAACTCAGTGAGACCCTATCTCTAAATAAAATACAAAATTGGACTAGGAATGTGACTCAGTGGTCGAGTGCCCCCGAGTTCAATCCCTGGTATCCAAAAAAATAAAAATAAAGTTGTAACTTTCTTTATACACTTGGATACCTAAGAATAAAGTAACTTGCTCAACCTTTTATGGACAAGTACAGGTTTCCTGCCAGTCTATTGCAATGTCTTTCTTTGAAGGCCATGTTATCACACTGACACATTTGGCAGACTCTAGCAGAGAATACATATCATCGGAACATGGGGATTTGCTGAATAAAAATTCTAATTAAATTTTAAGTCATATAAAATCTGTAACTCAATAAAGTTAGAAAAGAGAACTACTATGATTAGTACTTGCCATGGTGATTGAGAGGTTCTAGATTTAATTAAATTCAGAAGGCTCACTGAGTTTTTTATGTAGGCAAAATAATTCTGTGAGCAATTATTAGTAAATCTTGTTAATTTAAAGAATTATTATAGAATGGGACTTGCTTTAAATGAAGTGTAAGTAATCATTTTGGAACTCCATGTGCTGCAAAATGAATTCAGTTTCTAATATAATCAAAGAAAATCTATTTAATAGGAGTCACTTTTAAATGAAATGTTCATTCACCACAAGGAAAAATACTAATAAAATGAAGAAAATAGTGATTGATTGTTTAAGCCATCCATTAGGGAGAAAATGGCCTTCTTGTATGAAATGGTGGGAAAGGAGAGGTGAAGTTTTCAAGCCACAGTGTCTTTTTATTTTATTTTTTTCTTCAAGCTGGATTTCCTCTTTTGTGAAATGAAATGAATCTGTTTCACATTTTATGCTAACAGACTAGAGAAGGCATGCTTGTGGTAAAGCCAGGCAGTGGGAAGTGGTTTATGTTCTGCACTTACATGGGAATAACAAATCAAAACCAGACATATGTTTGGTTTCAAAAGTAGGCTTTGTTAGAGAAGATTTACTTAATGTTTGAAATATTGAAGTGTTATCAGTCTGGGGTTTGGATAAGAATAGAGAAAAGTTAACAGGTTATATTTTTGCCAAAGTATTGATTTATATTCCACTTTGTGTGTGTGTGTGTGTGTGTGTGTGTGTGTGTGTGTGTATGTATGTGTGTGTGTGTGTGTAATATATACATATATATGGAAACAGAAATCTGTGCTGAGTGTAATATCAAGTTATAGGGAAAATGATGAATATGGGGTATTGAGTGAGAATCTGAATTCCAAGAATATTTGAATTGAATTCAGTTCTAAGACCACAATACTTTCAAAATATGTTACTATAGGCCTTATTAAACATCTAGCTTAAAAGTTCTCCCTTTAGACCCAAATTAAGACAGGTTGATCTCACATAGAGTTACAGAATTTATATTTAAGTTTGAAAAGTAAAACAAAATCCCAAAATAATATTTTTCTTTACAAATTTGAAGTATGGAACAATCTAGACAAATTCTTTCGTTCTTTCTACCTGATGTTAACAATTACATTATAGAGTAAATCAGTAAATTGCCTATCAATTTTGCTAGTTATTTTCTTGTCTGATTTTTATAGCAAATTCCAAAACAAACTAAGAAAAAGCAACATTTTGAAATTGTTCATCAAAATCCAATATGTTGATTTCCTTTTGGTGTAAATCTTGCATCAAATAATCTATTTGTCATGTGAGAGAAGTATAAAGACAATTATACTTCCTATGTGAGTCATTGGTTTCTGGCAAGGTAAAATGAGGTGAATATAATATTTGTGTTATTTTGATTCAATGAGAAATGTCATAATTACATTTTCCCCGTGTGGTCTATTTCCTGATATGGTACCAGTTTGGTCTCATAAGGTTAAGTTGAAAATCTAATTTGGAAAGGGACCTTGTTGATCTTCCATTTGCTGTGCTTTCCTAATCCACTCATCCATCAGTACTGACTCCATGTACATAACTATTTCTCTTTATGTGAGTTTTAATGTAGCAATCAGTAGGCTTGTTCTTTAGATGTTTTCTTCATCTGAAATTTGCACACTGATGTGACTCAAGAAGTCATCTAGGACTAGGGATAGAGCTCAATGATAGAATACTTTCCTAGCACAGTCAAGGTCCTAGGGTCAAACTCCAACACTGAAAAACAACTCATCTAATTTTAATGAATCTTTTAATATTAATAAGTAATACTAATAACCATGACATAAATATCATTGAAACCCATTGAATTTTCATTCACTACATCTTATATCTTTAAACAATTAAATTATCTCAATAATTTAATGGTAATGGATTTAACAATAACAATGTATACATAAAATACAGGAAACTAGAACTGGCAAGAATAATTAAAATATTTGAAAATATAAAGTCCTTCTTTGTATATAAGTGAAGAGTGGTAACAGGCAATGGCAATTCACACAAAAATTATACAAACTGAATTACATCAAAGACAAAAATACCATCAATTTGTCTTACCAAGTTAAATTAACATGCTATTTTGAATGCTTTTAAGAAAAGCATTAATAAGTAAAGGGTTTGATAATTTATTGATTCCAATAAATCTTAACTCAAATATTCTGTCAGAGTAAATACTACTCACTAATAGATTTTTAAGTTACACATAATAAATTTAAATTCTAACAATATCCCAAAATATCTATTATTGTTACATAAACAAATGTTTATAATGTTTTAACATTTCATTCTATTTTCTTCTTTAAAGCAGGATTTGGAGTCTGGGAAAGCTACTGCTGAACTGAAAGCAAAAAGTCAAACTATCTATTGCTGCTATCAAGCTATCTATAGCAAAAGCTTAAAAATGGTGATATAAGGAATAGTTTCCAACATCTTTATAAACATTTTTTTGCATTGTGTCATAGAGCTATTGCTCTTAACTTTCTTTAGAATTCTTATACAACTTTATGTAAAACCTAATTTGTTTGGATAAGTATTATATTTGAACACATAACTGTAATTTGCTAAAAAATTTGCTAAAAAATATATATGATTTTTTAAAATGGAGTATATGTATTTGAAAATTAACAAGTTGATTAAGGCAGAAGGGACAACTCAATTACTCATAAATATGGTTTAACCTCCTGATATATTTGATATAGAACTCAAATTATTTTACCACCTCTCAAATATTTAAGTATTCAGTTTAAAACCTACATATTTATAGAATAAATCTAAACATATTTAAAGATCATCTGTAATATCATGTATTCTATTTCTCTCAGAACATATTATGATTATTCTAGGCAGATTACTGAATATTGATTGAGGAGATGGGCTTCTTAAGTCTTATCACTCTTCCCAAATTAATTATGTGTAATATTTTTTCAGGAAAGATTGAAATATTTTGCAATGAAGTTGAAGTGAAAATTTCCCCAATATTATAAATGTCTGAGTCTTAGAAAAATAAAATAAACAGAACTTCAACTGTAAAAATAAGTTTAAACTATAAGACCACCTACTGAATATTTTAGTTTTCCTGAGATCTAGAGGCTCTCTTACAAAGTTTACGTTGTGACTATCAGATCATCTAGGTTTCTCAGAAGATACAGATTTATAGTATGCTTTTTCAGATTTCACAGAGATTGGTATGTGTGACTACATGGAAAAGTGAAGCTGTTATCCTAAAAATAGTAACCTTGGTTAATTTTCCACAGACATTTTTAGTATCTTGAATATTTAAAAATTCATTTGTATTTGATGTTTCTACATAATTTATATCATTTTATTATATTTTTTAAAAGAGTAAATGGAAGTCTGGGGTTTTGTATATTTTACATGAAGCTAGGGTTGTGGCTCGGTGGTAGAGCGCTTGCCTAGCATGACTGAGGCACTGGGCTCAATTCTCAGCACCACAAATTAATAAATGAATAAAATAAAGGTCTATCAACACCTAAAAGATACCTTAAAATTTTTTAAAAAGAAGCAATATAAAGGTAAATGGAGGAGATTCTCAGTTATGGATACAAAATTACAAAGCAATCTTGTATATAAATGCTCAGGAAATCTTGTGCATTACAGTGATGTATATTGTACCTATAAACAAGGTGACTCTGGCAAGAGGGCAAACATTTAGATTTTAATACTTAGAGCTGTTTATTAGATAATACTAAGCTGTACTAAAAATATAAAATTAAAATGTGATAAGCATTAGTATTTTATTTTATTTTAAATTTTAAAAAAGACAGGGGTTAAAACATTTGAGAACTTATGAGTTCAGAACATTTATTTAGCTATAATTTGAGTTTTAATTAAAGACATGATTGATGACAAATGCCATCTTGCAATGTGACCTCTAGAAGATCTACAGCTGTTGAATCAATAGAAAAGATGATCTCTACTGTTTTCAAAGTGAAGTACAAAGAAGATAAATCATATTACTAGTCATATGACTATTGTATCAATAATTTGGCAAAAAGGAACCCTAAATATTGCAGTAAATACTCAGAAAGGAGCTCTGGGGATGCCTTATTTGGAGAGCCTTAATTTCCAGTTTTGTAAGCTAATTATTTAAAAAGAATTTTTCACTGTATTAATCCCATTTATATTTCAAATGGAAATGGAGTTTTGGGAGCTAATTTGGGCAGAAGTCTCCTAAAAAAGCCAACAAAACTAAGGTTAACCCTATTTAAAGTTCCTTGATCTGAACCCATAAATTAAAAAAAAAAAGGAAAAGAATTCTAATCACAAGAAGAAACCTAAATGACAACTACACTGTAAAAAATATATTTTTTTTAGTTAAAAACATGTGAATTACATGAATTACATAGTTTGAACAAGAAACATTTTTTTGTATCTTTAAGTATAGGTAATTCTGTTATTTAGACATCACTACTTGTTTTCAAGAAGCCCAGCAAAAGGCAACAAGTTTAAATAGCATTGAGTGGGATTTATGCTATAAAAAAAGATGAGATTTCCTGCTTTGGGGGCTGTTAAATCCAGGAATAAGGGACAGACGGAAGCTGTACTTTCCTTTGAAGGGGTAGAGAATTAAGGTAGCTACTCATCTGTCAGGAAAGTTTAAGGCAGGGTGAATGGATTAGGTGACCTTTCAAAATTACTTCCATCCCAGGATTTATGATGTCAATATAAACCAGCAGCCCCAGATGGAAACCTGGGCAAAAAGCACTGCCTCTTTCGCTTTCTTCTGCTCTTCCTTGAACACAGGCAGTGTCAGGTATCTTGTTAGAGGCACTGGTCACCAATATCACAAGCTTTGGAATCAGATAGACTGGGTTCCAAGATTCTTTGAGTTTCAGATTCATCAGTCAAAAGTCATGAGTAACTAGTGTTTGGATCATTGTATTGTTGAGACAATTAAAAAAATGATGTACATAAGATACCCAGTATGAAGTAAATAATTATTCTCACTAAACTCCTTCCTAACATCAACCATTGTGGTATACAGTGATGCTATTCCAATGAATGTCCCACCTTTTATTCCATCTCTATCAACTATTTTAAGGTTATTTTTATGTTCGCAGAATAATTTAGAGGAAAATACAGAGATACCTCACACACAGCCTCTCCTCCTATACCTATCTGATCCTTCCAACTAACATCCCTACTGGTGTTACAACTGTTACAGTTAATGAAACCATACTGATGTCATAACCACCCAAGTTCATAGTGTACATCAGAGTTCACTCTGTGTTGTACACCTATGAATTTGAACCCACTGTTACATGCATCCTCCAGTAAAATATATAGAATATTTTCACTGTACTGAAAATCCTTTGTGCTCATCTATTCCATCTCACTTTGTATTTGCTGGTCCTCCCACTTCTGCCTTCAGTAGAGGCTTTACATGAGTTTTAGTAAGAGAAATATTCAACTTCTAAATTTAATCACTAGATTTAGACAGTACGGGTTTCATTGATTTGTTAGGAAAAGATGAAGTCGTCAACTATACAAATAATTGAAGCACTGGAAAATAAGCCAGATATCAATAAAATACATTTGATTTTGGATGCAATTTTATGTATTTCTTAAAAGGATTTGTGATGATATTTAGGGACACTGAAAATTGTTGCACTGTAAACTGATAAAATTTTTCCAAAAGTGTGCTTATAATAATGGAGAAGCACATAAATCAGAAAAAAAGTAGCTCTTGAAAGATAAAATACTCCAAAACATTTCAGCATGCAGCTCTTTTTATGGCAGTGATTTGAGTTTTCTTTAAAGCTTATTTTTCTTATATTGCAAGTTTGATTATTATAGTAATATTTTATTGTTTTCTTTTTTAAAATGTGATTTTTTAATTTCTACTATTATTTTTAAATGTTCTTCAAACGATATTAGCACTGATGTGGCTATAAATCAAGGAGTGGGATAAATGGGTCAAAAGGTGGGTTCATTCCAAGTTTTCTGAGGATTCTCCACACTGCTTTCCTGAGTGGCTGCACCAATGTGCATCTCCACCAGCAATGGAAAAGTGTGCCTTTTTCTCCACATTCATGCCAACATCTATTATTGTTTGTGTTCTTGATAATAGCCATTCTAATTGGAGTAAGATAAAATCTTAGAGTTGTTTTAATTTGCATTCCTCTAATTACTAGAGATGTTGAACACTTTTTCATATATTTATTAATTGACTGTATATCTTCTTCTGTAAAGTGTCTGTCTAGTTCCTTGGCCCATTTATTGATTGGATTCTTTGTGTTTTTGCTGTAAAGTTTTGTAAGTTCTATAAATTTTGAGATTAGTGCTCTATCTGAACTGCATGTGGAAAAGATTTTCTCCCACTCTGCAAAGTTTAAAGCAGTTTAATTCACAACAGTTAGATTGTGGTACCAATCTAGATGCCCTTCAGCAGATGAATGGATAAAGAAACCATGGTATATATACACAATGGAATATTATTCAGTCATAAAGAAGAATAATATTAAGATATTTTCAGATAAATGGATGGAATTAGAAAATATCATGCTAAGTGAAATAAGCCAATCCCAAAAAACCAAAGGCCAAATGTTTACCCTGATAAGTGGATGATGATATATAATGGGGCAGGGGTTGGGGGTTAGAGAAGAATGGAGGAACTTTAGATTATGTAGAGGGAAATGAGAGGGAGTGGGGTATGAAAAATAGTGGAATGAGACAGACATCATTATCCTATGTACATGTTTGATTACCCAAATGGCGTGAATCTATATTGTGCATAACCATAGAAACAAAAAAATGTATCCCATTTGTGTACAATGAATCAAAATGCAGTATGTGAAAATAAAAAAAATAATGAAAAAGAAAAAAGATATTAGCACTGGGCACAGGGGAACATGCCTGTAATCCCAGCAGCTCAGGAGGCTGAGGGAGGAAGACCTTGAGTTCAAAGCTAGCCTTAGCAACTTAGTGAGACCCTAAGCAACTTAGCAAGACCCTTTCTCTAAAAAAAAAAAAAAAAAAAAAAAAAAAAAAAATTCCATAAATGGGCCAGGGTTGTTGCTCAGTGGTTAAATGCACCTTGGTTCAATTCCCAGTATTTAAAAAAAGCTATTAGTTCTCATTATACTTTGGGAGAAGAACTGAGCCTTGGATTTTATTTTTGTAGTTTTTAAAATAATTTTTTAGATGTTGTTAGACCTTTATTTTACTCATTTATTTATATGTGGTGCTGAGAATCAAACCCATTGCCTCAAATGTGCTAGACAAGTGCTCTACCACTGAGCCACAATCCCAGACCCTCGATATTATTTTTGATGTATCTTTCAGAAATGGTGTGTAAGCACAGAGTTTTATTCATTTAAAAATGTTTGTGGACTGGGGCTGAGGCTCAGTGGCAGAGTGCTTGCCTAGCACATGTGAGGCAATCCTTAGCACCACATAAAATCAGATAAGTAAAATAAGGGCATTCTGTCCATCTACAACTATAAAAATTTTTTTTAAAAATGTTTGGAAGACTATGCAGATATATGCAAGTGTCATCTAAATATGATATGATGTGAACATTAGTATTGAAAGGACCATATGTCTGGTATTTATTCTCTTTTATCAGACTATTATTATAGCTCAGTAAAAAACATTTTTAATTTCTCTTCTTGCTAAAATCTAATGTAAGAATTCATTCAGAATGCTGTAAGTCAGTGATATATCATCAAGTACATTAGTAACTGTATTGACATAAATATAAAATCAAATATGAAAGTTCTACAAATAAAGCTGAACTATTTAAAGGTAGACAGAGATTTCTAGTAGTTATTCTAAACAATCTCATTCATTTCCTGTTTACAGGCAAATTTCTCTCTAGTCATCAGCATTTTTTTAATCTGTATCGTTCAGCTTATAACTTTGTCAAACGTTCTTCTCTTACCCACTGACTATAGCAGAGACACACAAATTACCTTGCCTTTATTTGCCACTAATAACGCCCCATGCCCAGATATTTCAGAAAATAATCATATTGATAAAATAAGTAAGAAAAAATTTTAAAAAGCAGCTTTTAGTTACCAAGGCCTGTTTCCTTCACCTTTAATAGATTTGACTAACATTTATTCACTGCTGCCTCATTCCAGGTGTCATGGTAAAGAAGAAAAACAAGTTACCTGTGTTCCCATGGCACATTGTACTTCTTTTATTATTTTCACACCTGCTTGCATTTCTCCTGAGTACACTGTAAGCCACTGAAGGACAAAAATTTTGTTAATTTTTTGTGTTTGCATTTCTAGTGCCTGAATACCATCAGCTTTTTTGAGTGAAATCAATAAGTGGACATTGAACTAAAGGACTTTGTCTGCTAGAATTACTATTACCAAATAGATATCAAAAGTCTGGAAAAAGGATGCTCATTTTTTATTCACAGTATTATTCACAGTATTATTTCCTTTTAAGCATTGCTATAATTTTGAAAAAATTAGAAACAAAAATGAGAGGAAAGGAGTCACTAATAGTTTAACTTTCACTTATATTAATTGTACCTTTCAATAGAATCGGAAGAATCATCATATTATTTGTCCCCAAAATTCTTTGTACTTTCTGGGTTTCTGTTTAAGTAAATGTCAAACAAATACTGATTAACTGTTTATCCACATCTCTATTGATTTTTAATTTGCAAATATATATGTACTTTATGCCAGACAGACAACTCATCAAGTACTCCTTATGATATTCCTCTATTTGTTATTCCTCAAATAATCATTTCATTTTTGCTGTTTCCACAATGAGACCTAACATAGGGGAGGAAGCCCCATGAATTCAACTAACTGATAATAAAAGAACTGATGAAAAATAAAACAAAATATTCTGTCAGTCACCTCAGAAATGTCACCCCCAGGAAAATAAGACTGAGCATGTAGCATGTACTGCATATATCTGCCTACATCCCTTGGGCTAAAAAAGTCTTATTTATGTCTTTTGCAGCTTTTTTTTACTGATCTTCTCTGGACCTCTTGACTGTCAATATATATATATATTTTTTTTTTTGGGTGGGGGAATCCATATTTTTCCCTTTTCAAGCTGAAAGAAAAATACAAACTTGTTTTTTCCTTCCCTCCAGGATATAAAAGAAGAAAAAGAATAGTTGAAAGCAAAGGCTTTTAAAAAGCATCTGCTATAAAAAGAGAAAGCAGACACATAACAGAGAGAATAAAAATGTTTGCTTATTTTATGAGAAAGTTAATGCCTCAATGTAGATTGCCTTCACCAAGTACTATTATATTTATTATAAAGATGAATTCCCCTCTATCAAAAAGCTAAAGGAAATCCCAACATCTTAATGAAATAGAATGCCCTCCTATATGTTTATAAGCATTTCAAGTTTCAGAAACAGATGATAGCAACTTTGATTGACAACTGCCATGTTTGGCTCAACATTGTCTTTTGTTTGCCCCTGCCATTCCAAACCAGTTAAAGTTCTGGAATTGCCAGCATGACATCATAAACAACTATAAAAGCAGCTCTGTATTGTGCATACACAGATTCTTTTCATATATTCCAATTTACCTTTGGTTCACACACAACAAATATTCTTTTAAAACCTCTGTCCACCCTAGATTAATATAGTGTCTCCCTTTTAATTCTATTTTTATAATGTTTTGACAGATTCTGTATAATCATGAGAATTGATCCAGTGTATTCTGCTGCCTAGAGTTAAACTCGCCAACTTAAAAAAAGGTAATTTCTGATTCCAAAAATCAGAAAGTTAAAAAAATATCTCCAGATAAATACCCATGAATCTGCCATGCAGAATAACAGGCACACCCATGGTTCTATTGTTTGGAACTTCCACGCTCTGCTAACCAACCAGAATTCCCTGTGTTGTGCATTTATATACAATATACTCTGAACACCACTGAATTCAAAATGTGTTTTCCCCGCAACTAGTCTTAAATCTTGTGAAGTTGGAAAGAAGCTCTGTGCTTTAAAACAGAAAGCTTTTTGTGTGCCCTCTTTTTTCTCAATCCATCACATCATGTGAATATTTTCACATTCTTTACAATTACCTAAAATGTACAAGTTAAGCTATTGCATTTTGAGTACATTTCCATCTTATGCATAAGTGTACACTCTGAATCAAATCAAATTACATGGTCTAGATATGAAAAACTGCTGCACCAGGAAAAAATTTTAAGACTTGCTATGATTTTTGAATCCCAGAGTGTACTTGCTAACCAAACTGTAACCAAAGTTACAGTTCAAATTCTCCTAATAGCATATGTGAACAAGAAAAAGTACAAAACCACAGTAGCTTTTCTATTGAATATTCTGGTTTTGATGAATCAAAGACCATCCTAAATTTAATTCTCTCTATCTCCCCAAATATTTGCTTGGAAATTTTAAGAATAAATTCAAAGGACAGAAGAATAATTTATAGCTGAATTGGAACTCAGTACTTATTGAAATTACTGTTAAGGTTTAATGTCCTAACAAGATGAATAGCTTTCACAACAGAAAACAAGCATCTTGGCCAGAAGCATAACAAGCATAAGGAAATTCTTAGGTGCACCCAAAACACAAAGTGCATCTGACTCTGGTAGTTACAATAATAATTCAATTACTGTTCTGAATGTTATCGGTAGAAGGTTATCAAATAACAAGTGCATAGATAATCATATGAGGTACAGGAAAGAGGCATGAGAGCTGTGAGGTGAATATTGTCCTCAGTTTGGAATCGGGATAATACTCATGTTTTCATTTTCTGAAAAGCATATAAGAATTTTTCCAATAAAGTTTCTTCATATAGAAGCTCGTTTACAACAATGACCTAAGTAAATTTTAAAAATAGACAAAGGTGTCTGACATTTCTTAGTCTATTGTAGCTTAAATTTGAATAAGATAGTCATTAAAATAATAATTTGTTTTAAAACTATCATCCAGTACAAAATTATGAAGCCAGACAATAAAGGTGAAAACCATGACATTAGCAGTACAAGTAAGTATGTACAGGAAAATTGATTTCTAGCACAGTTATAATACACATAGTCTGTATTTAGACTACTTATTTGGAAAACTAAATAAGATTAGGAAAAATAATGCTTCCTCTTGCCATCAGTGCTATCATATCTGATTCTCTGAAGTGGCCACTAGTTTACACCTCATTAACTGCTCCACACAGAATCATCAAGGCTGGAGGGCTAATAGATGCTTCTCTCTCTCACAATGCCTATTAAAGCAATTCACACTACTTTAATGTGGTGTAACTTCCAATTAATTTTTTAAGGTCAGCCTGTCACATTGCAATCAACAGTAGTATTGTCAAGCCTTCCAGCTTTTGAATAAACATCTTGAAGATCTATATTCTAAGCCACTCTCAGGCTTGGTAGTGGGCTATAGTCATGGCCTAGTATACACTTCTCTCAGGAAATATATTTATTAATAGTTTATAATAGTAATACATACCTAACTAACATAAACATATGAAATCATAATATATTTCAATCCAATTCCTCCATTTTTGTAGCACAGACGATTTAACAATAATTTAATCATATCGATTTTCTGATGCTTTTTATTTACAAAAGAGCAGAACAAAATTTATTATTGTATTACATGATTTTTCATAGATTGCTTAGTACACTTTAGTAAAAGTGTTTTTCTACACAAGTATGTAATCAGGAGGGAAATAATAAATACCCATTTATATACACATATATATGTTAATTCAAGTTTAAAAACTATCTTGACATCTCTGTAAGTGCAGCATCAAAATAATTTTCTCTAATTTCTTAGAAAATAATGATTAAAGAAATGTTTACAAATTAAGTACAAAGAACATATTACATAAATATATGATATAAAAATCTATGTGACAGAATGTTGTCAAAACATTCTGTAATGATGATTGTAATCACCTATGCAAAAAATAGTATCTCACACCAAAATGTGTAAGTAGCCTCTGAAATGCAAAAAATAATTTTGTGGTGAGAAATAAAGTATCTATATCCCTGCAAAGTATGCCAAAAAAAAAGTCATAGCAATAAAATGTGTCCTCTGCAAAATAACAATACATTTGTAACAAAAATCAAAATGTTACTCTGTGTGTGTGTGTGTGTGTGTGTGTGTGTGTGTGTGTGTACACAGTTGGGACAGAAACTATGATTCACAGCACTGAAATATTTCCTATCTAGTCCTTTAACAACAAAACTTTGCCAAGTTCTCATTCAGAGTAATCAATAAACTAAATTCCTTCTCCTATAGAATAATCTTTTAAAATATTTGAGGGTTGAGGTGGGTTTTCTTTTAAATAAGGAACGTTGATGATATATAGCATACAATGAACTTGAAAGTGGCACACACTATCTCTTTATGTTAGTGGCCTCCCAGAAAATTGTTTCTGATGGTCATTGACTTTAACATGCAATGTCCAAAGTCAAACAGCATGTATAAGCAGATTCAAGCCCCAGAAAGCACCCCTACATTCATCCAACCAAGTACAGACCTCCTGGAGTCCTAGAGGCTGCTAAGCAGTGAGTCCCTAGCCTGAGCTTTGAACCTAGCACAGGTCTATCCCAATTCCCAGCCTCTTCCATCCCCAGAAGGAGTATACCAAATTACTCCTATAGATGTCTACTCACCAAGTATACACCATATTCTCCCATCAAATATTAAGGTTCACTATGTGGGAGTCTTACTTTGAGGGACTCTTACTTAATTTTTTGAGAGATTTAACTATATTATGTTTCAAAATATGTAATTCCAATTGTGCTTATTAAATAATGTCAAAACTAAATTTATCAAAATTGTAAGTGCAAAAAATAAAAGTGGCACATCATAATATTAATAATTCTTTGCTGGCAACATTTGTAAATACTAAGTCTGCATCATTAGGATGTAGACATATAGTGATATAGAGTACCTGAAGCATTTAACAAGCCTTGTGTACTAAAAACTGCTTGTGTAAAATAATAGCATTGTCTACAGGACCTGAGCGAGTAGAAAAGAATGAAGTTTGTTATTATGGAAAATGGAAAAGAAAACATTCCAGATATTTTTACTCAGTGTGGACAAATTGCAAAATATTTATTTCACAAATACAGAATTCGTCAATCTTATAGTCAGTGTAAGAAAATTATTCCAGGTTTAAAGGGATTCTCATCTTTGGTCAAAAATATGTTTTAATTGCAAAATAGTGAGTAAAACATTTTGTATGTTGCAGTTTCTTCAGTATCCGAGAATACAGTGGGTGAAAACAACCAAAAAACTATTTAAATTTGAACACTGAGAATGTTCTGGTTCATAATGAGCATAAGTTTCAGCCAACCCTTAGATCCAGGGGAAAAAATTCAATATTTATAAAAACTCCA
The DNA here is from genome assembly GCF_902686445.1 of Sciurus carolinensis. Classification (NCBI taxonomy): domain Eukaryota; kingdom Metazoa; phylum Chordata; class Mammalia; order Rodentia; family Sciuridae; genus Sciurus; species Sciurus carolinensis. The sequence goes on along the minus strand of NC_062218.1, from coordinate 87,908,211 downwards.
TGGTTTCTCTGAAGAAGAGATATTGCCCGTGAAGCAGAAACCATGACAAATCTCTGAAAGATCAAGAGCAGATAGAATTGGATTTTAGAAGAAAACCTCAGCCCAAACACATGAAATTCTGAAAATTATAGCAAACACTATGAAGGAGGTTCCCCTCTATTCATCCAAGTAGCTAAAAACTGTCTAGTTTAAGATCAATGAACATACGTGTTTATTACATACATGTAAAGAGAAAGATATGTGTATACAATTTACAAAATCATGATTAAACATCTTATATGGTAGTAACAGAGGGAGAGAAAAAAGAAATTGGAAGAAAATGAAATTCTATTTTATGGGGGTAGGTCAAGTGATATTATTTGACAAAAGTTGTTGATAGGAAGATTTAATATTCAATGTGTTTTTATATAATGACAAATTTCTATATCAGCAAAGTTGAAGTAGCTGCCTAATGGTTTGGAATAATCATCCTTTAAAAAAATAGAATATTTTTAGATCACAAATACACCTAAGCGTGTGTGTGTGTGTGTGTGTGTGTGTGTGTGTGTGTGTGGTCATTTTACAAGGGAATAAAGGATTGTGAGGTACATATCCCTGACAATAGGGATGCACACAGTATGCGCAGGACTTAGTACTACTTTGCCCCAACAAGCATTTAACTATGGATAGCAGATGACTGTCAGGTTAATGAGCTGAAAATATTTTTGAAGAGAACACATGAAATTAGGCAGAGGGAAATAATTGGAGAGAATCTTGTTAATTCTATAGGCTTTGGATGGGAAGCTGAAGTGCTTAATCCTAGCAGTAATTAAACATAAAAGAGCAGATTCTTCAGGATGATAAAAGTGCAGATTCTTCAGGTGATAAAAGTACAGTTTCTTGTACCTCAAACTTTTATTATATTAAGGTGATCTAGATTTCCAATGGCCAGTCTCAGCCATTTTCAGAGGAAGATGACATTATTGAGAATCTAAAATTAATTTAAATTTTTAATTAATATTTTCAATACATAATGAAGCAAACCAGGTGACTATAATCATGATAGAAAATAGAACCTTTGACAAAGTTACATGAGTAATTTCATTATGAACTGATAATAAAGATAATAGTCATAGATTTTACAGTAACTACCATGTATCTTGGAGACAGAAAAGATTGCTAAAAGAATTTTATCAGAGAACTGCAAAATAAACAAAAGGAAATTTTTGTTCTGAGAAATACAATGATTTAAATCAAGTATTTATAGAATTGTCTGTAGAATATTAGAGTAGCCAAAAAGATAATTATGACTAAAAGGCATAGGGAAAAATAATATCAAGAATGAAATACATAGAAAATAGGATGGAGAACACTGAAATTAACATAATAGTAACATGATATATGGTGAGAAGTCTTAGAAATGAGTAATCAGCATCAAGGAAAGGAAGAAAAAAAAAAAAAAACCAGAATGAGGCAGAAGCAATGTTCAAAGATAATAGTGGGGTAATTATTAAAATTGAAGAAAGACATCAACTCCAGTCTCTGAAACACTCTAAAACAACTGAAAGAAAACCGTACCATGCACTTCACAGTAAATAATCAAAAACCTAACACATCCTGGGCATTTAAAAAAGGAAACAATAGTTAAAAATGAACTTAAGATATACAGTTGTGTTAGCCCCCTAGGATAAGAAAAGAGAGATTCTTAAGCAAGAATGCCTGAAAACTCTCAAGAGAAACAGCTAACGTCAAGAAATTTTAATCAGTTTAAGGCCTACAGATCTTCCTAACCTCCTACACAGGTAGACTTAATCAATGTTTACTAGTATGATTATTTAACCCTAAGTAACAAAACTAAAGAGATCACTACTAAACACAGAGGTCATACCAATAAAAAGATATTTTACAAAAATAAGATAACATAAGTACATATTATGGGGACATCTGTGACTTTAAAAATTAAACATCACATTTACATTCCTGATAACACCTGGCAATATTAAAGATTTACATTCACAAAAAAAGTCCTTGTCCTCTCTGGCCTTTTTATGGGAACAACTTAGATCTTTCACCTCCTGCTGAGAGATTGACTTCTATCATCTTCATGATATTCACTGACATGTTCCAGATGTTGCAGCATTTATTTTGTATTAATCTCATTTCAGTACCTCGTGTCTTTTAGTTTCTCTCTCTTAGAAGTACCCACCCCCAGATTACTTTACCTGTTCTTCCCCAATCAGGCTTTTACCATGGACCCCTCGACCAACCTGATTTCTAAAACAGAAATTCAAATTGCTTGCCCCACCCCATCTTGCCCCATCTCAACTCAAAGCAGCCAGAGCAGTGGTTGGCCCATTTCCTTACAGCAGTAGGGAGTCCCTACAATTAGAAGGGGAACCAGAATTAAAGACAGGCAATTAGAGTAGACAGGTGATCAGGTCAGATGGAGAAAATGGAGGCTGATTTGATTCAGTAAGTTGGAGATGAACTGCCCCTGGGAGACTTGAAATGTTAATGTCCCCGGAGCCCTTTTATCACCAAGATTTCTTGCCTGTACTGCACCTCTCAAAAAGATGTTAATGAAGCAACTCCTGAGCAGACAGGGGGTTGTTAATTAATGCTCCTTGTGCTGCCACCTGCTTCCTGCCCAGATCACTTCACCTTGGCCCCTCTAAACCACCAGTGTCTCCCCTTTTGGCCACCCCACAGGCATCTCCCAGTCATGTATGCAGGATGGGGGGAAATGGACAAGATAAGGGAGAAGGAGGCAGGAGAACAAAGGAAACATCAGATGTATAAAAGGGACAGGAAGGACTTCCTTATCCCACTGATTCTGCCTTTGGGTTCCCTTCTTCCTCCTGAAAGAAGTCTGTTCTACTATCTATTCTTTAAATAAAACTTCTTATTTTCTACTCTTAACAGAAAAAAAAAGCATAACAAAATATCATAAAAGTAAGCAGGGGGGCGTCATAATAACAGAGCAAGAATAAGACTGAAAGTTGAATTCTCAATAGAAAAAGAAGGAGGAAGGAAAGAAAGAGAGGGAGAGGAGAGGAAAGAGAAGGAGGGGGAAAGAATGCACAGCATAAAGGGAATTGACTGAAGAGAAATAATGGCCAACCAAAATTTTACATCTAATTGCCAACTTACAATTCTATATCTAGGAATAATGTTTTCCAAAAAATGAAGGTTAAAAATATTTTCAAAGAAACAAAAATTGAGAGAATTCTTTATTAATGGACATATACTAGATACATTGGTGAAGACTTCTTTTCCTCAGACAGAAAACAAATGATCTGAGATGGAAAATGTAGACAGGAAATCTAATGAAGATACATATAAAAAGATAACATAAGGATAACTGTAAAGAAATATTGTCTGAAACACAAAAGAATATTGTTCAAGGGGATTGAAGAAGATGAAAAATTATGTGTGACAAATATGTATATGGACATTTGCATAAAGTAACAAAATTATTATTTACATATATAGAGAGAAAAATGTGACACTCACTATATAGTAACACTGAGAAAAGTAATGTGGCCAAAGAAAAAAAAGAGATAAATTGATGAGGAAAACTTGAAGTGAAACTGTGACAATTCTAAGACTAAAAGACCAAAGCACATTAATGCAGCTGTGTTGGAATGTTTTTAGTAATAAATAAACTAACCAGATCAAAAAGGAAAAAGGCACAGCCCTTTCATGTATGCAAGTTACCAAACTTGCCCACATTCTGAAACATAAAGAGTACCTCCCCAAATTCCAGACTTGAATTATACAAAGTGTCACAGAAGAACCACATTATAAATATGGAAAAAAAAAAAAAGATTCCTAGTAAATCATTATATGCTTGGAAATGAAGAAAACCATTATTAAATTCTACATGACTCCAAGAATAAATTCAAATGGAAGAGGAAATATTTAACTTAATAAAATTAATATAACATACAAAAATTCGTGGTACATAGCTAAAGTTTCATTAAAGCAAAATTCAATTATAAGTATTTGTAACTAAGCTAAAATCTTCCAATAAATCATATAATCTTCTATACCAAGGAAATAGGAAAATGGCAACAAAGAGAACTCAGAGATTAGAAGAATGCACATTGTTTTAGTCAACTTTCTCATTGCTCTGACCAAAAGGCCTGAGGAGAACAATTTTAGAGGAGGAAAACATATTTGGCACTGATGGTTTCAGAGAACTCAGTCAACAGATGACTGACTTCATTGCTCTGTGCTGGAGGTGAGGCAGAAGAGGAAGGGGAAGATAGCTTAGGCCATGACAATCAGGAAGAAGAGAGAGCTCTACTCACCAGGGACAAAATATAAAACCCACAGGCACATCCCCAGTGATCTACCTCCTCAAGCTACACACTACCTGCCTACAGATACCACCCAGTTAATCCATACCAGTGGGATTAATCCGCCGATTAGACCCAACACTCAAAATCTAACCATTTCACCTCTGAATGTTCTTGCACTGTCTCACACATGAGCTTTTGGCAGACACCACATATCTAATCATAATACACACATGTGTTAAACACATATTCATACATATGTGCTACATAGAAATATATGAGAGAAAGAGAAGCAAACACTAGTGTATTTTTCTTTCTTTTTTTTTTTTTTTTTTTAATTATCAAAAAGTAATATAGTGCTGGGATTGTAGTTCGGTGGAAGAGCGCTTGTCCAGCATGAGTGAGGCCCTGGGTCCAATCCTTAGCACCACATAAAAGTAAAATGAAGGTATTGAGTCTACCTACAACTAAAACAAATTTTTTTTTTTTTAAACTAATATAAAAGTTGCTTCTGGTTTTTGGGAAGAACAATAAAATTACTGAAACCTTGATGGCTATTGTAAAAAGTAGTAAAACTGATTTCAAGACAAAATGGCTAAAGGAAACATGTCAAAATTTATTGTTATAAAGGAATCTAAGAAGATATCACTAACTGTTTTACTTCAAAGAATTTGAAAGAGGAAAATAAAATTCAAATATTAACAGAAAGTTCAACTTTTAAAATTGACACAAGTGGAATAAAGATTCCAGAAAAATGATTTAAATAATTGGGAGTTTGTTGTTAATATTTTTCCATATAGAAAAATTCAGGCAGATAGCTCCAGTGTATTGTACCTGATATTTGAGGGAAAAAAAATAAGACAAGTCTGCCATAAATTCTTATGAATAAGGGAAGAAATTTGGACATGTTTCAGATTGCTTTATGAAAACATCATAGCCTTAATGACAGAAACTAACATAGACATTATGGATACAGAACTCCCAAAGCAAATACTAGCAAATTCAATAATATTACAGCACATATTACATAATTTTGAAGTTAGAATCCAGAAATTAAAGTTATTCTATTTTATAAACTAAGTATAATTAACAATAAAATTAGATGAAAAGAAGAAAAAATATGATTATATAAATTATTTAAATAAATACTTCCTTAAGATTAATGATACACTAAATTGTGGGACATATTATTTAATCTTAAAGTATGCACACAAAACTCTTTTTTTTTTTTTTTTTTAATTTTTTTATTTATTTTTTTTTACGTTTACATAGGGTAATGATGTTTATTATATTTTTCCCCTCCCCCCCACCCCTCCCACCCCTCCCACCCCTCCCACCCCTCTTTTCCCTCTACACAGTCCTTCTTTCCTTCATTCTTACTGCTCTCCTTAGCCTAACTCTAAACCTAACCCTAAACCTAATGCTAGCCCCTCCCACCCCCCATTATATGTCCTCATCCGCTTATCAGCGAGATCATTCGTCCTTTAGTTTTTTGAGATTGGCTTATCTCACTTAGCATGATATTCTCCAATTTCGACCATTTGCCTACAAATGCCATAATTTTATCATTCTTCATTGCGGAGTAATATTCCATTGTATAAATATGCCACAGTTTCTTTATCCATTCATCAACTGAAGGACATCTAGGTTGGTTCCACAATCTGGCTATGGTGAATTGAGCAGCAATGAACATTGATGTGGCTGTATCTCTGTAGTATGCTGATTTTAAGTCCTTTGGGTATAGGCCAAGGAGTGGGATAGCTGGGTCAAATGGTGTTTCCATTCCAAGCTTTCTGAGGAATCTCCACACTGCTTTCCAGAGTGGTTGCACTAATTTGCAACCCCACCAGCAATGTATGAGTGTTCCTTTTTCACCACATCCTCGCCAACACCTATTGTTGCTTGTATTCTTGATAATCGCCATTCTAATTGGGGTGAGATGAAATCTTAGGGTAGTTTTGATTTGCATTTCCCTTATTACTAGGGATGTTGAACATTTTTTCATATATCTGTTGATTACTTGTACATCTTCTTCTGTGAAGTGTCTGTTCATTTCCTTAGCCCATTTGTTGATTGGATTATTTGTATTCTTCGTGTAGAGTTTTTTGAGTTCTTTATAGATTCTGGAAATTAGCGCTCTATCTGAGGTATGGTTGGCAAAGATATTCTCCCACTCTGTAGGCTCTCTCTTCACATTTCTGATAGTTTCCTTTGCTGAGAGAAAGCTTTTTAGTTTGAATCTATCCCAGTTGTTTATTCTTGCTTTTATTTCTTGTGCTATGGGAGTCCTGTTAAGGAAATCTGATCCTGAGCCAACAAGTTGAAGATTTGGACCTACTTTTTCTTCTATAAGATGCAGGGTCTCTGGTCTGATTCCGAGGTCCTTGATCCATTTTGAGTTGAGTTTTGTGTAGGGTGAGAGATAGGGGTTTAGTTTCATTCTATTGCATATAGTTTTCCAGTTTTCCCAGCACCATTTGTTGAAGAGGCTATCTTTTCTCCATTGCATATTGTTGGAACCTTTGTCTAGTATGAGAAAATTGTATTTATTTGGGTTTGTGTCCATGTCCTCTATTCTGTACCATTGATCTACCTGTCTATTTTGGTACCAATACCATGCCGTTTTTGTTACTATTGCTTTGTAGTAGAGTTGAAGATCTGGTATTGCAATACCCCCCTGCTTCGCTCTTGCTACTGAGGATTGCTTTAGCTATTCTAGGTTTTTTATTCTTCCAGATGAATTTCATAATTGCTTGCTCTATTTCTGCGAGGTACATCATTGGGATTTTAATTGGAATTGCATTGAATCTGTATAGAACTTTAGGTAGTATAGCCATTTTGACGATATTAATTCTGCCTATCCAGGAACATGGGAGATCTTTCCATCTTCTAAGGTTTTCTTGAATTTCTTTCTTTAGTGTTCTGTAGTTCTCATTGTAGAGGTCTTTCACCTCTTTTGTGAGATTGATTCCCAAGTATTTTATTTTTTTCGATGCTATTGTGAATGGAGTAGTTTTCCTAATTTCTCTTTCTGAAGATTCATCACTTATGTATAAAAATGCATTGGATTTATGAGCATTGATCTTGTAACCTGCTACTTTACTGAATTCACTTATGAGTTCTAAAAGTTTTCTGGTGGAATTTCCAGGTTCCTCTAAATATATAATCATGTCATCAGTGAACAGGGATAGTTTGAGTTCTTCTTTTCCTATTCGTATCCCTTTAATTTCTTTGGTTTGTCTGATTGCTCTGGCTAGAGTCTCAAGGACGATGTTGAATAGAAGCGGTGAAAGAGGGCATCCCTGCCTTGTTCCAGTTTTTAGGGGGAACGCTTTCAGTTTTTCACCATTTAGAATGATATTAGCCATGGGCTTAGCGTAGATGGCCTTTATAATGTTTAGGAATGTTCCCATTACCCCAATTTTTTCTAGTGTTTTGAGCATGAAGGGATGCTGTATTTTATCAAATGCTTTTTCTGCATCTATTGAAATAATCATGTGATTCTTAACTTTAAGTCTGTTGATATGGTGAATGACATTTATTGATTTCCGAATGTTGAACCAACCTTGCATCCCTGGGATAAAACCCACTTGATCGTGGTGCACTATCTTTTTAATATATATTTGTATGCGATTTGCTAAAATTTTGTTGAGAATTTTTGCATCGATGTTCATTAAGGATATTGGTCTGAAATTTTCTTTCCTTGATGTGTCTCTGTCTGGTTTAGGTATCAGGGTGATATTGGCTTCATAGAACGAGTTTGGTAGGGTTCCCTCCTCTTCTATTTCATGGAATAATTTGAGGAGTATTGGAATGAGCTCTTCTTTAAAGGTTTTATAGAACTCGGCTGAGAATCCATCTGGTCCTGGACTTTTCTTTGTTGGTAGGCTTTTGATGACCTCTTCTATTTCATTGCTTGAAATTGGTTTATTTAAGTTGTGTATGTCCTCCTCGTTCAGTTTAGGTAGTTCATATGTCTCTAGAAATTTGTTGATGTCTTCAAGGTTTTCTGTTTTGTTGGAGTATAGATTTTCGAAATAGCTTCTAATTATGTTTTGTATTTCACTCGTGTCTGTTGTGATGTTTCCTTGTTCATTCCGAATTTTAGTAATTTGAGTTTTCTCCCTCTTTCTCTTTGTTAGTGTGGCTAAGGGTTTATCAATTTTATTTATTTTTTCAAAGAACCAACTATTTATTTTATTAATTTTTCCGATTGTTTCTTTTGTTTCGATTTCGTTGATTTCGGCTCTGATTTTAACTATTTCCTGTCTTCTACTACTTTTGGTATTGGTCTGCTCTTCTTTTTCTAGTGCTTTGAGCTGTAGTGTTAACTCGTTTATTTGTTGATTTCTACTTTTTTTTTGAATGCACCCCATGAAATAAATCTTCCTCTAAGTACTGCTTTCATAGTGTCCCAGAGATTTTGATATGATGTGTCTTTGTTCTCGTTTACTTCTAAGAATTTTTTTATTTCCCTCCTGATGTCTTCTGTTATCCATTCATCATATAATAGTGTATTATTTAGTCTCCAGGTATTGGAGAAGTTTCTGTTTTTTATTCTGTCATTTATTTCTAATTTCAATCCATTATGATCTGATAGAGTGCAAGGTAGTATCTCTATCTTCTTGTATTTACTAACAGTAGCTTTGTGGCATAAAATATGGTCTATTTTAGAGAAGGATCCATGTGCTGCTGAGAAGAAAGTGTATTCATTCTTTGTTGGATGGTATATTCTATATATGTCCGTTAAGTCTAAATTGCTGATTGTGTTGTTGAGATCTATAGTTTCTTTATTCAATTTTTGTTTGGACGATCTATCCAGTGGTGAGAGAGGTGTGTTAAAATCGCCTAGTATTATTGTGTTGTGGTCTATTTGATTTCTGGAATTGAGAAGGATTTGTTTGACGTACGTGGATGAGCCAATGTTCGGGGCATAGATATTTATGATCGTTATGTCTTGCTGATTTATGCTTCCCTTAAGCAGCATGTAGTGTCCTTCTTTATCCCTTCTGACTAGTTTTGGTTTGAAGTCCACATTATCTGAGATGAGGATGGATACTCCAGCTTTTTTGCTGTGTCCGTGTGCATGGTATGTTTTTCCCCATCCTTTCACCTTTAGTCTATGGGTGTCGCTTTCTATGAGATGTGTCTCTTGCAGGCAGCATATTGTTGGATTTTTCTTTTTAATCCAATCTGCCAGTCTGTGTCTTTTGATTGATGAATTCAGGCCATTAACATTCAGGGTTATTATTGTGATATGATTTGTATTCCCAGTCAATTGACTCATATTTGTTTTTGACATGATTCGGTTTCTCCTTTATTTGGCTATTCCTTTAGGCTAGCGCCTCCTGTTGCTGATTTGCATCGTTGTTTTTCATCTCTTCCTCATGGAATATTTTGCTGAGAATGGTCTGTAATGCTGGCTTTCTTTTTGTAAATTCCTTTAGCTTTTGTTTATCATGGAAGGATCTTATTTCATCGTCAAATTTGAAGGTAAGTTTTGCTGGGTATAAGATTCTTGGTTGGCATCCATTTTCTTTCAGGGCTTGGTATATGTTGTTCCAGGCCCTTCTAGCTTTTAGGGTCTGGATTGAAAAATCTGCTGATATTCTTATTGGTTTCCCTCTGAATGTAATTTGATTCTTTTCTCTCGCGGCCTTTAAAATTCTGTCTTTATTTTATATGTTAGGTATTTTCATAATAATGTGCCTTGGTGTGGGTCTGTTGTAATTTTGTATGTTTGGAGTTCTATAAGCCTCTTGTACTTGGTTTTCCATTTCGTTCTTCAGATTTGGGAAATTTTCTGTTATTATTTCATTGAATAGATTGTTCATTCCTTTGGTTTGTTTCTCTAAGCCTTCCTCAATCCCAATAATTCTCAAATTTGGCCTTTTCATGATATCCCATAGTTCTTGGAGATTCTGTTCATGATTTCTTACCATCTTCTCTGTTTGTTCCACTTTGTTTTCAAGGTTAAATATTTTGTCTTCAATGTCTGAGGTTCTGTCTTCCAGGTGTTCTATCCTATTGGTTATGCTTTCTATGGAGTTTTTAACTTGGTTTATTGTTTCCTTCATTTCAAGGATTTCAGTTTGGTTTTTTTTCAGTATCTCTAACTCTTTATTGAAATGATCTCTTGCTTCCCGTATTTGGTCTTTTAACTGTTGATTGGTGCGATCATTTAATGCCTGCATTTGCTCTTTCATCTCCTCCTTCAATGCCTGCATTTGCTCTTTCATCTCCTCATTAGCTTCCCTGATCATTTTAATTACGTACATTCTGAACTCCCTTTCTGACATTTCTTCTGCTCTGCTGTCATTGGGTTTTATTGATGTAGTATCTAGGTTTGTTTGGGACATTTTCTTCCCTTGTTTTCTCATAATGGTCAGTTGTCAGTGGGACCCTGAGATATTGCAGTTTTCCACTATTGGCTTATAGTGTCCCAGTAGATTTCCAGTGTATCACCTCCTAGCCTTCAGTAGCCTGATGTCTTGGAGGAATCTGATAAAGCAGCTCATTCGAAGAATACTGCCCCTAGCCCCCTACTGGTTCCACATTTTGGAACTGGCTCTGTGCGGAAATGCTCTCACTGTGGGCCTGCACCGTGCAGCTGGCCGTGTGGAAAGAGCCCACTGCCGGAGTGTGGAAGACTACCTTGGGAAGACTCAAGCTGCCCTGCCCGGCTCTGCTAAGCCACCTCTATCTGGGCCTGCCACCCGGGCTGAGCTTTACCCAGTGGGCAGACTCACCCGTGGCTCCACTTCAGTCCGAGTCTCTCAATGCCTCCCCTTCTTAACTCCTGGGTTCTGGAGCGACCGGGGGTGCAGTCTCCCTCTAGGCCGCCATCTTGGATCGCCCCGTGAAGAGAGCCCGCAGCCGGAGTGGGCAGTGCCGCCTGAAGAGGTCTCCTGCTGCCCTGCCCTTATCCCTGAGGCTGACTGCAGATCGAGGCTCTCCGCTGGTTCTTTGCAGGAGTACACTGCACTGCAGGGGCTCCGGGACTCGGAGCGTGCTCTGTTCAGACAGGCTCTCACTAGCGGGCCAGTTCCGTTCCGAGAACCTGGAGAAGCTGGCTGTGTGGGCGGGGCCCACCGCCGGAGTGCGCAGGACTGCCTGTGGATGACTCTAGCTGCCCTGCCCGGCTCCGATAAGCCACCTCTATCTGGGCCTGCCACCCGGGCCGAGCTTTACCCAGTGGGCAGACTCACCCGTGGCTCCACTTCAGTCCGAGTCTCTCAATGCCTCCCCTTCTTAACTCCTGGGTTCTGGAGCGACCGGGGGTGCAGTCTCCCTCTAGGCCGCCATCTTGGATCGCCCCGTGAAGAGAGCCCGCAGCCGGAGTGGGCAGTGCCGCCTGAAGAGGTCTCCTGCTGCCCTGCCCTTATCCCTGAGGCTGACTGCAGATCGAGGCTCTCCGCTGGTTCTTTGCAGGAGTACACTGCACTGCAGGGGCTCCGGGACTCGGAGCGTGCTCTGTTCAGACAGGCTCTCACTAGCGGGCCAGTTCCGTTCCGAGAACCTGGAGAAGCTGGCTGTGTGGGCGGGGCCCACCGCCGGAGTGCGCAGGACTGCCTGTGGATGACTCTAGCTGCCCTGCCCGGCTCCGATAAGCCACCTCTATCTGGGCCTGCCACCCGGGCCGAGCTTTACCCAGTGGGCAGACTCACCCGTGGCTCCACTTCAGTCCGAGTCTCTCAATGCCTCCCCTTCTTAACTCCTGGGTTGTGGAGCGACCGGAGGTGCAGTCTCCCTCTAGGCCGCCATCTTGGATCGCCCCGTGAAGAGAGCCCGCCCCAAAACTCTTAAAACAGGAAACAATATAAATTTTATTGTTGCAGTTTCCCTCAGTCCTAAAGGAAATCCATTGTTATTACCTGTATTCAACACTGAAATAAATGTTCCAATTTATATAATAGTACAATAGTCACACCAATCCTCTACTTTAAAGAGAAGTGTGGGGAAGATAAAATTTAAACTCTTCCTCCTTACAAAATGTCCCAACATTTTTTTTTTTTTATTTCCCACTTAGTTCATTCTGTCCTATGAATCATAGAACACAGGTATGAACTAAATGACTAAATTGTACAAAACTGGTATTCTATATATTTAAGGCAGAAGTTAATTCTTTAATATAGTAGGTGAGTGAGGAATTGGGGTTTGGTTCTCAGGAAACCCTTTTTGAGAAAGGCTAAAACTAAATGACAACTCATGAAAGGTAGTTGCAATGCACACAGATATTCATATCGCTAATATACAATGTCTCAAGCACAAATAAAAGATGATTATATTAATATACAGGGACACAAAAAATTCAGAGATAATGCAGAAAAGAAAAAAGTATAAATTTCCAATATACATGAAACTATTTTAACTCCCACTAACAAGTAATGAAAATTTAAAAATAAGCAACAAGGTGCCATCATTCTTAGTTAACAAATTGTCAGAAGGGAAAAAAGTCAGCAAAGATGCACCCAAACTAACCATCCAGGTACTTTTGGTGGAATGCAAACTAGTAGAGCCATCCCTCAGGATGGGGGGGAACTAGTTTTACAACCTTCTGCAGATACCAAAACCCAAGTACAGGGCTAGGGAGATAGCTTAGTTGGGAGAGTGCTTGCCTCCGGAAGCACAAGGCCCTGGGTTCAATCCCCAACACTGAAAAAAAAAAAAAAAAAAAACCCAAGGACACTCAAGTCCCTGATACAAAATGTTATATGTGCCTATACACACATCCCAGTAAACTTTAAGTCATCTTTAGATTCTTTTTAATAAGTCATGCTATGCTGTGTAGTTATTAAAGTGTTGTTGTTAAAGTGTTGGTTAATAATGACAAGAAAAAAGTCAGTATAGATGTAATTTTGGGGGGAATATTTTTGATTTGCAGTTGGTTAAATCTGGGATGCAGAACCTGCAAATATAAAGACCTGACTTCATTATCTCTCTGGAAGGCAGTCTGACCCAAGTAGATAATTAGATAAGAATGCAAATGTGTAATACAGGAATTTTGATTTCAGACTTCTCTTATATATATAAAAAAACTACAAACTACATGAGTATTCATCACTAGAAACCTGCCTACTAAGTATCCAATAAGGGTGTAGGCCTACATATAAATAAGTGAATTACAAGTAAAGTAAGTATATTTTGGGCAATGTGGTATGGAAATTGTAGGACCAACCAGCTACATCATGATTCTTTTGGGAAAAAAAAAAAAGAATATAAAATTTATTAAGTGTCTTAAATGAGTAAAATGAAATATACTTAATATCCAGAATAAAAATCATGGTAAGTATAGGAAAATATTTTAAACTGCTCCAAACTATAAAATTGGCAAGAAAAAAAAGTAGACATTATGCTGGAAATCAAAAAGGAACAAAAATAAATAAGCAAAACACAAACTGTTATTCTCAAGTGACAAAATTGTGTTTAAAATTCAATAGCATACATATTGCCTATTAAAATTAGTAAGTGAATACATAAAGATTACTGAATACAAAGTCAATGTAAAAAAAGAAACTATTGCAGATGTACCTGCACGTGTACACATATACTTTCACATACACACACATATAGAAAGTTTTATGCATACAAATATATATATGGATCACTTAATTAGGATTCTATTCCCAACAGTTTCTACTCAACGTGAGAATTATTCTAGAAAGAACTTGGTTGCTTAGTTTTGAGGGTTCCTGGGGCCTAGACTTCTTCATTTCATTTAGATATTACTGTGGATACCCTGCATTTTCCTATTTCAAGTGGGCAAAACAATTCCTAGTTTATTACATCATAAATTTTCCCCTACAAAATTTCCTTTCTTTGGGAGTTGTTGAGTCTATCTTACAGCTCATTTATTTCCTGAATATTTTCATGCCATATTGTGGATCCTGCACAAGTGTTGTAGCTGTTGAGTTGTTTGTCTCTTTTTGATCAGTTTTGGGATTCTCAGGTATACTTTGTCAACTGATATTTTTATTTCATAAACACTGTCTGTGGGATTGTGACTTTGCTAGTCTACTTTCTCTCATTGTGTCCATGAAGGATTCAGAAATATTCAAGAAACTTGCCCCTGCATCCTTCTACCCATGATCTCCTGCCAGGGAGGAAAGCATACTTTTAAAATAGATCTGCACCTGGCACAGTGGTGCATGCCTGTAATCCCAGCAGCTCAGGAGGCTGAGGCAAGGAGGATCATGAGTTCAAAGCCAGCCTCAGCAAAAGTGAGGCGCTAAGCAACTCAGTGAGACCCTGTCCCTAAATAAAATACAAAATAGGACTGGGGATGTGACTCAGTGGTTGAGTACCCCTGAATTCAATTCCTGATATCAATAAAATAAAATAAAATTAATTAACTAATTAATTAAAATAGATCTGTTCAGTCCAGTAAAGTGGTCTTTGGTCACATGTGAATATTGAGGCTTAAATTTAAATAAGACAAAATTAAAACACAAATCCTTTCTCATGCTACTCACAATTAAGTGCTGATTGACTACTTGGACCTAGTGATTTTCCATTGAACTTAAGAGGTATGGAGCATTCCCATTATCACAGAAAGTTTTATTGGTTGGAGAAAAGCAGTTGTAAAAGTTTTTCTACACTATTATGATTTTTGCTCTAGATATTTGGTCCATTTTATTTTATTCACTTAAAACCGCTAATAAATTATGTATACTTGACCCTTTGTAAAAAGAGTATAATTCATATTTTCTTCACAGTATGCTTTGAAGTATACTGCTATTATTGTACTGAACAGATAAAGTTACCAGGGATAAGTTCACAAAATTAGTCAGAGATATTGGTTGACCTTGATCTTTGATTGCATATTTAAAATGATATACTCTTCTCATTCTACCCTGCAATTGATAGTACAGTAAACCAAAATTTGATACATTCCAAAATAAAGTCCATTACTTACTATCAATTCAGTTGTTTATAAAACAGTACTCTGCCATGTCCTTTGAACAAAGAACAACTCTGAGAACGTATGCAGTGGCCTTATTCAGAATAAATATTACTTTAACCTCCCTTCTTACACCTATCTGCAAGAGCAGCTTAAAATTTATAACTTAGTTTGCTAATTTAAATTTCTTTATAGCAAGGAGTTCCCCTAGAGTCTGGCAGTCTCAGGTATATGAAAAAAAAATTGGAGTTTAGAAACATGCAAATCTAAGGACTTGATCCTGGATGTTGGCAACCCACTTAAAATGCACCAAGTCCCTAAGGCCATTCTTGAAAGAATTGATGATGCGTTCAAAGTCAGTGTTACCAATTCTGAGGTCACATTTTCATAAGATATTCAATTAAGTATTTCAAGGTGTTCTTTTTAAAGTTTGAGAGTTCTTTTTTAAAATGTTCAAATATTAGAGAAATTTTATCTTCTCCAACTTACAACATTCAAGAAATATAATTTTTGTTAGTTTTATTTTTATATTTGATTATATGAAGGTTGTAAGGTAATTTTCTTTCAGTACTCACCTGGAATATGTATATGCACAGATAGTGTGGTATATTTTATGCATGTATCCATAGTCCTACACTTGGGATGGTTAAAAAACTATAGCATTATAGGCAATGTATGTGCAGCAATGTATTAGAAATAAAGGGTCTCCTGTGGGAATTTAGCAAGATACTTCATTCTAAAACAATTTTTTTTCAAAAATAATCTTCCATATCTATCAGAATATTAATACTTAAGATAAAATCATATTTGACTCATGTCTTCAGAAAAATAAAGGTTAATTGATACATGTTTTTTTTTCTTTCCAAAATATCATAGATGTAAATTTTTAAACCATTTTAAATAGAGCAACACTTTATAGCAAATTGTGGTTTTGAATAGTTTGGGGGCATCATTATAAGGAAGAACACATGTTATAAGAAAAATCTTAAAGCTTTTTTTCCCTCTGAGGTTAGCACAGCATTTTCTAGGTGTCTAGGAATATTAGGGTTATAGAATTAAAAGTACTCCTCTATATCCTTATCAAAACTTACTTGCTAACCTCTGAAACTTAGCAGGGCCTGTAGAACTCTGCAGCTCCCCAAAAGGTAGTTTGTTGTGTAATTTCAATTTTTCATTTTTCCACCCTAACCAAATTGGTATTTATGTACAAGTTCCTTTTCCCCTATAATATATGACTTCTGACTGACAGGAAGTTTATTTGGTATCTGAACTTGAATGGCATTGAATGCTTCAAATACTCTTCTCTCTTGCCAGGTCTCTTCTGGAAGAGGACAAGAATCTATTGATTCTGAGAGGAGTGCTTTCTTTATATGCACATGGCACTTTTTAGTCATTGAAATGCATGACGAATGTTGATGAATAATATTTACAAATACAATCCATGCACTTTTTCATGTATGTGACACTCTGAACCTTTAATATCGCTATGGTTCTTGAACATGTTTATGTACAGATGAGACATAATCAATCCAAGAAAACTGTTTATTTAGCTTCAAATGCAGTCTTGACTGAAACCAGTGAATGCAACATAGTTCATAATAAATCATGAATCTCCATTTGAAGCTCCTACTCATTCTATGGTATTAGACTTTCCTTTTTAATTTTACTTTTTAAAGGAGAGTTGTATATAGGTTTGCAATACAATAAACAGGATGTTTTAAAAAAATACTTCCCTAGAGTGCCGGGAAGTCAGCAAGTAGGAGATTAACATTTAATGTGACTGATTCATATCTACTCACTGTGCTTTGGAGTAACAGTATTGTAAGCTGGGGAATTTTTTTCAGTGTACTTTATTTAGAAATATCTCTGGAGTTTATGACATTTTAGCAAAGAAGTGAAAACAGTAACCTAGTTTAATATGAGATTTTTCTGCCAACTTTATCATTTTTTAGAGTTCATGGTATTGTGAATATTCAGTCTTTTGTATGCACAGTTTACCAGATTTCTTTGAGGATGGAATACTTTTTTTTTTTTTTTCAGGAAGAATCAGTGCAGACTTACTCATATGAACACACTTTGTGAAACAGTGGATTAAGGAATGTTGGCAAAGTGTTTTACACTCATCTTTATTTCTTTATATATCTCATTTTCACATTTTCCACCCTTTCCCTAAACTTCAATAATTTAATTTCTTTATAAAGAAATCATCTCCATGTGTATATGCTTATATTTTAAATCTGTGCCTTGTGAATAACATCCATATTTCTGAATGAATTACTAGAGAACATAGGGTGCGAACACTCCTAAAATGAAAGTAAAGTATATATAAATATTTTTGATTCTTTGAAATTTTTGATTTCAGTTTCTTTCCTTCTTTTATGAAGCTTATACAGGTGAACTAAAAGATTAAGATTTTTGTGTAAGTAATACAGAATTAAGATGTCCTTTCAAATTTGGGAAGGACAGAATCGATATATTTTTTTTTAGTTTGCTACTAATGTGCATTTCCAAAATCTCAAAGGCAGTGAAACTATTTTTGTTATTGTTTATAAAATAGCAGTTATATACTCATGCTTTTAAAAAATATTTTAAAAAGAAAATAAATATCCTCTAATTTATAGTTTTTCAATTTCTATAAAATCTTCATTGTGTTTATCCATCCTGATAAACTTCAGTAATGATTTATCAGATTCTTCATAATGGTAAAGAGCAATGGATAAAGTGCTTTACGTGCATGAGTTCTCACAAAGTTTTCATTTTTCTCCAAATGCAAAATGCCATTTCTGTCCCTGTAAACTACTAGTGTGCCTGTTAATAGATAAGAATTTGAAGGACAGAGAAGAGAGTTCAATTCAGTTTTCAATATAGATGTAGTGTTTCTAATATTGATAATTATCCATTACCTATGACATTTTCTTGGTGGTATGTCTGTTAGAAATAAGGCGAGAAATCAAACAAGTACTCGAAAGTGAGTGGGCAAGGCAAACCTTTACTTCTGGCAGGGCATGATGCAGAACCTGGTTAGCAAGCTGTGCCTGGGAAAGCACTTCCACCTGTTTATATCTCCAGTTGAATGCAGGGTTGCCATTCACTCTGGAAGAGTTTGGGGTTACAGTTTACCCAATTGACTAATTTTAGAATTAGGACAACAATTGGATCCAAGTAAGTCTGAATGCTAGATTTCGAAAAGGAACCACCAGAGTTTCTATTTCTCATATGCCAAAGTAATGATTTTCTTTCTTTTTTATTTTAGTGATTTATAATTAGTTTACATTTACTGAATTTCAGATTCACTTTAGCATATATTAGTGAATAAAGACCGCATAGTCTCTATTATGCTGGATTTTAAATACGGGGAAGATAAAAAATAATTTAACAGAATAAAAATATATGATTAGGAACTGGTATAAATCAACGGAGTAAGTTTTAATGTTGTAATGGAAATGGGGTGAGCATGTGGCCTCTCTGATACTTGAAGCAGTATCAAAAGGTGAGAAATACCAAAAAGTGAAAAAAATGAGAAATTAGATTTGTTATGGTTAAACTTCAGTTATCCATGTCTGTTGTCCATGCGATAATGTGAAGTATGAGGAGGAAGAGGGGGAAGAAGATGAAGAGAAGGGATAAAATAAGAAGCCTTATATTCTATGTTAAGGTAATGCAGTAGAGGCCACTGAAGCATCATATGAAAGCATGATTTTTATGGATTTCATACTAGTAAAAACAGCTTCCTCTACAGCTTCCATAGTGTAAAGGATCTCTCTAAAATAAATTGCAATTTTCCTGAGGGGTAAAAAAAAGTTCTAATGCATGTGCAATGTAGCTTAACATAAAGCACACCATCTGGTGCTTGCTTTTTATTTGGCAATGATCTATAATGACATATTATAACAGATTTTATCTGTTAATTACTAAGTAGCAAAAGTGATTCCACTCTCAAACTCAACAGAGCAAAATAAAACAGTTACAGTAATAGGAAAAGTGTTCCTTAAGAATTGAAAAATTACTGCGGAACTCATGCGTCTGCTCTCTACAATTTTACTATTCCTCACTGGTATACAAATTTATAGCAGAGGTTTAAAATGTTTCTTATTGCTTGCATTTCCATCTTTTAATTTGTAGATCTTTTCATAATAGTAAAGCCCTTACTATGAGTTAAAGATATGCAGTAAAATAATAAAATGTGCATGCAGGAAAAAAACTAAAAGATGTTGTACTTTTATAATTAATGTAAATCTAATTATTAAAAGGGGTCAGTTCTATCCTGAGAACATAGACAAAATTGCGAATATATTTGAATTGTGAATTTTTCTCCTGAGATCTACAAAAATGTGAAGAAATATGAAGAATTAAATTTGAAATGGATAGCATGTGATATAAAGACAGATGTCCCAAATGGTCCGTCCCTTCTTAGGAACCTCTTTAAAGAATTGTTTTCATCAAGAACTTCTGAGTGCCCTGAGGGTTTTTGTTGAGTTTTGGTTTTGTTTTTTCTAAAATCGGATCAGGCAGGTTGGAAATGCATTTGTTCTCATAAAGCAGGGTGACTATAGGAACATGCATGGGAACACAGGTCAACATTTTCACAATTTTAAACGACATCAATGACAGGATGTATACTCTATCTATTAGAAGTTGTCACATGTTCAAGCCGAAGTAATTTTATTGTCTTAAATCTTTAAGTTGAAAGGGTTGAACTAGAAGTCATGAAGTTATATAGACAAATGGAGGGAGTTTTCAAATGTCCTATGTCCAATGAAGTTTAATTGAATACTGGATCTACATTGTACTGCAATAATAGACAATAGAATACAACTAAAAACCATTCTAAATATGCTGGAATTGAAACAGGTAAGCATTTCATTGGACTTTGAATCAAATAAAAATTTGAATAGACCAACAGGCTTTTCTGTTTGTTGTGAAATTGTGTGAATTTAATTTTAGATTATTCTAGCTATAGGCTAGTAAACAGTGCTTTTATTTTCATTTATTTGTATCTCTTTGTCATTTCGTATTTGTTCAATGAACCGCTAATGCTCAGCCTGGTACACAAAATGCCTATAATGAAAACATGGTCTGTTCTCCCCTGGAGCGAGGTGTGGTCACAAAACTATTGGAAAATTAGCAAGCTACCTTAGCAGCAAGTCATTCTTAAGACAAGTCATCCTACGACAGAGAATTCAGAGAACACTGTTAATCATTTTCTTCATTTTGTATTGTGAAATTAGTTGAATAAAATCAAGATGAAGAGGGCGACCAAAACTGATTTGGCAAAGAATATTATCAATATATGAAAAAAAAAATTGTTGAGTTCCCTTAATCCTAAGTGAGAGACATCTATATCTGTAATTGTTATATTGATTCAGTTTCATTTAACAATAAGTGGTCACCAAACATTACAATCACAGAAAAATAGATGCTGTCTGTGGAACAGTCATCTGACAAAACCCTCAATATATATGTTCTTCTTTAAAAAAAAAAATCAATAAATCAATACCACTGCTCTCACCACTGAATGTGACCATAAGAGTAGGTTCTGAAGTGAACGTCACAATAGTAAACTCAAATTGCCAAAACTGCCATGTCCTCCACGTCAACCTGTTAAATTTGGCAGAGCTACTTATTCCACTGTTGACCACTGAAACAGGGGCCAGAGACACGCATTATGTTTTATTAAAATTACTAAATTTGTTATTGATTTTCTATCTTCTTTAAAAAAACAAAAAGAAACAAAGACGAATTCAAAATCTCAAGTATTCTAGTCTTATAATTAGCAGTTCAAATTTCATATAACAATTTCAGTTTTTTGGTTAACTGTGGAGTAATGCATTATGGAGGTTTTAGACTTAATGTCTGAAAATTCTTCAAACTCCTGTAATCCATTTTGTATCCAATTCTTCATTGCAAAATTCTTAAGTCAAACAAGTGTTATCATCTGCTGATCTTTAACAGTGCAATTAATACCAAATAATATTTGCATTGCAGAATGATTTTTCAGTTAAACTTTCATGAAGGGGACTTATTGAACTCTATTTCATATTAAACAGTAAAATCTTATTAGAGGGGACAAAATCTTTTAAATTGAATTATTCTGAATATTGACTTCATTTAAACTTTGTACCTCACAGATGAAAGCACAATTGAACATAAATCTTATTTGAAAGTTATACCATCCAAAGCACAAATATGTAAATGAAATAAGAAATAAATTGATCTGTACATTTTATTACTATTCATTATTATTCAATGATCATTACCAGTTACTCCTAATTCTAGTATTAACAACAGCTTTAAACATCAAAATATTTTTATTATAATATTTTGACCTCATATCAAGAAAATAAACAACAGTGTTAGCAATGTGTTCATCAATAGAAAAAATTTAAAAAATTAAAAATCTGTTCTTTATTAAGTAACTTTAGAAATATTTTTAAGGTTTTTCTAATAAAATATTTTGATATATGAATGCATTAAACATTTTTATTTCTATTTCCTATCTCTTTGATCATCTTTTAAAAAAAAAGGTGTAGTAGAAGTAGTAGTAGGAGTGGTAGTAGTAATAGTCATACCAGGGATTGAACCCAGAGGTGCTTAACCACAGAGCCACATCCCAAGTTTTTTGTTTTTGTTTTTGTTTTTTTGTGGTGCTGGGGATCACCAAGTTTTTTATTTATTTATTCTTTGAGACAGGGCCTTGCTAAGTTGCTTAGGGCCTCGCTAAGTGCCAAGGCTGGCTTTGAACTCACAATACTCCTGCCTCAGCCTCTTGAGTTGCTAGAATTACAGACACGTACCACCATGATTGGCTTTTATCTTTTTTTAAACATTGTTCTTTTTTAGGTCTTTTAAATTGGGAATGTAGTTTATTTATTTTCAATTTTTGTTTTTGTTGAGCAGGTTTTAGTACTTTGAATGTTCTTGTGATCACCGATTTAAATATATTTCACAGATTTCATTATATGGTTTTTTAATCACCATTATTACTTTTATTTATTTAAAAACTACTTCCTGTTTCATAAGAGTTGTTTAGGAACAGGCATTTAATTTCTAGATGCAAATTCCTTTTATTATTTTTATAACATTAAGAATTATCATTTCATTGTGTTTTGATCTGAGAGTGTTGTTTTTAATATTTCTATTCTGTGTTGCTTCACAATATTTTCTTACACCTTACTATATGATTATTTTTATTTATGCCCCATGTTGAAAAAATTTGCATTTTATAAAATTTGAATATGAGATTTTTTGCGTGTGTATGATCTAGTTTATACACTGTTCTGTTTAGGTCTTTTCTTATTTTTTTACGCTTGACCTATTTCATATTGAATATAATATGTTAATGATCTGTTAATGTGTTTATGAATATGTCCTTGCATCTCTTGAAAATTTTGTTTTATAAAAGAAGTTGTAGTATTATTTTGTGCATAAATATTTGTAATTGTAACATCTTCATTGTGACTTGTGACTGAAAAGAAAAAACGTGTCTTTCTTTCTCACATAAAATTCTCTTCACATTCTACTCAATTACATCAGGGTTAATATCTGCCTATAGCTTTCATTTTATCCTTTTTAACTCATTTTTTTAGATTTCTCTCTCTTATTCATCATATAGATGGGTCTTGCTGTGCAAATACATTGAAAATCAACCTTGTTCTTTTTAGAAAGTGAATTAAGCAATTCACCATATTTTTATGATTCACATATTAAAGATCAAAATTATATTTTCTCATATTTACTGTGTGCATGGCATCTTATTTTCTAAGTTTATCCCCTCCACACTTTCTTTAAACTTTCTTTTTTATGTCTTTGGTATTTAGGAAGAATGTCACCTAGAGGTTACCTTTGCATTAATACCCTTTTAATGTCTTTATAATTTTTAAATTTATTTAATATCTATCAGTTTATAGTGCTAATTTTTAATTACCAATTATTACTCAATAATTTTTCTCTAATATTTTTTCTCTCCTTAGTTTTCACTTCCCTTTTTGAAGTGTATTTTTCTCCTTTATCAAACACACACCATATAGCATATAATAAATTATTCTTCCATCTATGTCCTTACTCTACTTTCAGACCTTTTGTTGTTAAATTTCCCCAGTCCTCTCTTAGGTGACTGAACAGCATGTTCTCATATGTTACTTAAGAAATCTTCAAGGCTATAGAAATACCTGATCTCCTGAACATTTAAAATTATAGTTCCATATTTTTGATATTTGAAGGTTATCTCGCCTGGATTTAACACCTGCAGTTTCTATTTTCTTTGAGTCTCTTGAAAATATTTAGCATTTTTATCTTGTGTATTGTTTTTAAAAAGTCTGAGTCTTCTACTTCTTTTTCTTAATATTTGACATGTTTGCCTGGATACTAAGAATGCTGTTATTATTCTTTAAAGTCTAAAAGAAATATTTCTTGGATTGATCTTTGTGGGTAATTTTTTTCTGGTGTGTGGTGATTATGTTCAGTATAGATTCAAGTCGTCATTTCTGAAAAGTATAATTGGATTATATTTATGGATTAATTTTGTTCCATTGTTTTAATTTCTTGTTTAGGAATTTCCCTGAACTTTTACTATTTTTTCTTTGCTTCTATTCAAATAAATTTCTCTGTGAACTATTTATTTCCTTATATCATTTGTTTTTTTATATTTTTATTCTGCTTTTATTTAATGATCCCTATTAAGTTCTTTTTCCTTTTTAAAGAATTTTAATATGTAAAAAAATCTAAAATCAGGGAGAAAAAATGCGAGCTAATATGGCAATAAAATGGACAAATATAAGAATATGTAATTTTCAAAAAATGGCAATCTTTTCAAATGAAAATATCAGTGGTTATGTATTATTGAGGAGATAAGTCCTCTAAAAATTCCTATTTACAACTGTGAGAAAGAACATTAGTTACTAATAGAAGGAAATGTGAGGAATTAAAGGTGTTTTAAGGTGATATTTAAGAATTTAAAATGTTGTGATTAAAGTTTTCTGTAGTTCTCACCCTGTCTTGATTACAAGTTCTCAAAGAAAGTATCTTATGTCTTTAACTCCCCACTATGATGTGTGCATTTTAGATATAACTTTGTATTTTATTTTAATTCCAAATTTTAAAACAGTTGAGAAAACAAGAATAATATATAGATTATCCATATACCCTCTGCTTGGTTCACCAGTTTGTAACAGTTTATCACTTTGACTTAATAAGTTTTTCCTTCCTTCCTTTCCTTTCTTTCCTTCCCTCCCACTATTCCTTCCTCCCTTCCTTTCTACCTTCCTTCCTTCTTCCCCCTTCCTGTCTTTCTGCCTATCCTTCTATCTACATTTATCTTTATGTTTTATATTTTCATTCACCTCTATTTTCCTTTTGTTTCATTGTAATTTCATAATCATTTCTTCTTTGGTTTCATCATTCCTTCAATTTCATTCTTTGGTTCAATCAATTTTGGATTGTCTCTCCCTAGCCTTTAACATTGTGTTTTAGATTTTAAATTTCTAAATTCAAGGTAGTTTTTTCAGATCCTAAAATATTTAGTTTAAGAGATGAAATTCAGTTCATAGTGATGCTTCAATTTCATTCTTTTTTTCTTCTTTGCCATTTTTTGTGTGTGTGATGAGGAGAGAAGGTGGAATTTTTTCCCACTGGTTTGTAAAGCTGTCCATTTTTCATTTTTGGTTTGTCAGTTCTCAGAGAAGAGTGAATATTATTCTGTATTTTTGCAGACAGGACTTACAATCCTTTATGTTTTATAAGAATCCTAGTTCAAAAGTACCCATTTCTATCTGTGTAACACAGTATAGTTCTTTACTAGACTTTTCTTAGAGGTAAGTAGAGAAGTAGGGAGCAAGTTGTGTGCCTTTTGATTATTTTTAAGTTTTCTCTTTTCCTGAAAAATACTGAATTTCCCAACTCGCTCTTTTCTCATGCATCATGCTACTTCCAAAGGAAGTCATTTCCCCTGCTTAACTCTCCCCTGTGCTCCGCCTCCCCTCCCTGACCATCTCCTCAGCCAAATGACCCTTATCTGTCACATCCCTGTCATTACCACATACTTTATGATCTTCCATTTCCTGCTGATTGGGTCTAAGTCTAGACCCTCTGCTAGGGGCCCTCTCCCCTGTTCCAAGGGGATTGTTTGCTGGGGTTGGTGTTCTTCAATACTTTTGCTTGTTTCTTTGTTTGATTTTTTTTTTTTTATGACCCACAGATAATTTGAAATTTGAATATTTCTCCTATTCATTATGACAGGATGGATTTTATGTAATTGCATTTGTCACTTTTATTTATTGTGTTCGAATGAGAAGCTGAATTACTGTATTTAGTCAACTGTTACCTCAGCCACTGAGATTTCTTATCACCACCAGAGACTGTAACTGCTCAAGAAAGCTGGAAAGTTGGATTTAGAAGATCTGAAATGTTGACATAAATTTAATTTCTCTTCTATGTTTCATTCTTTCTCAAATAATAAATTATTTTTAAGCTCAAGCTCTTATATAGTTCAGGTGATGGATTATACTCATATTGAGAGAAAAATAACTAAACTTTGGGTGCCCTATAAGGATTTTCCAGTTCAAAGAATGGAAAGTAAAATAAAATAGAAATACTTTGTTTGGTATTAATATACAGAAATAGTTTTAGGAACGCACACACATACACAGATATGTTAACATAATTTTCTTGTTTACTCTCTTTACAATGAATTGATTTCTCTGAATATTCTTTTCTTAAAATTTTTTTGATTCATTGTACACAAATGGGGTACAACTTTTCATTTCTCTGGTTATACACAAAGTAGAGTCACACTGTGTAATAATACATGTAATCACACATTGAAAGTGAGTATCTTTTGTAATTTATTCCTCAAACCATGTATCAAGATGCTTGATCATTTTAAATAACATATAGTCACAAATCTACAAATAAACTTCCTTTCACAACACGTGAACATTGTTTTGACTTGCTGTATAAGGCAGAGTCTAGACAAGAAACAGATAATGTATTAAAATTGGGTACTTTGAAGAGTTTTCACACACAAAAAAATTATTTTTAGGGTGGAATTAAATAGACCTAAAAAGGACATTGTAGTACTCCACGGGATAATAAGAATAGGAAATCTTACAGCAGCTGGGCAAAAGGGTAGTTGTATCACAAGGATGACCTACAGGAAAAAGAACCTTCCCTGCTCCCAGAATCCTATTGGCTCTCCTAATCAGTCAAGGCAAACCAATAGCAGAAGGGCAAAGCAGCTAATTGATATAGTTCCTACCATCAATGTCCTGAGAGAGACAAATAAAAGAGATTCAGAATATCCACACAACTTTTCTTATCATAATGGGAAAGTTTTAACATCAAACAAAGTAAAAGCTTTAGTCAGAATAAAACTTTGCAATAAAGCAAGCATTATATTTTCCCATGTTGTTTCAATGAATATTGCCATCAGATTTACTTTACATCTTCATTCATCTGTTTTGCACAATCTCTATCCAATATTCCCTTAAATTTATGGCTGAAGACAGTATACTCATTTGCAAGCTAATAGGACTGTGATAGGCAATAGATGGTTAGGAATTGAAAATGAAACTCTGCAACAACAATGATACCAAGACTAGTTCAAAATTTCCCATTTTATTTTAAAGAGACTAACATAAATATATTTTGGTTATTATTTTTTGCTAGTTATTCCAAAACATTGTAAATGAAACTTTATCCACTTTTTAACATATTTTATACTGAAAATGAATATGAGGAAAAGGTATTTTATGGCATATAGTACCTGTATAAATTCTGTATAATCTGCATCATGTTATTTCCAATTATTTAATTTACTCGTCAACAATACTTAAGAAATAGAGAATAGAAAAATTAGAGTAAGACTTAGAAAGCAGATGGTGAAAAATAATTCTTAAATCTAGATTTTGAATGATATATTTTTCTAATGCATTTATCAGTCCTAACAATTAAGGCATCTATTACACCTGCACTCTTTTATGATTATGACCAATTTTTATTTGATTTGTTTTATTTTCATATCTCTGATATTTGCAAACATGAGACTGATTTGGGACAGACAAAGAGGAGCAATTTGTGCTCTCATAAACAATCAGGTTTAATAAGGTGTTGCTTGATATAACAAAAATAACTCACCTAATGCTGATGAATAATGTGTAAACTCAGGAGTTGACAAAAAAAAAAGAAGTGATTATTTCCGTAAAAGTGGTTTATTGAGGATACCTAACAACTGCTCATGGAAAGAAGAAATAACAGACAGGATTCATATAAAAAGAATCTTGTCCTGCCTATAATTTCTGCCTTATTGATAAGACAAAAAACAAACAAACAAACAAAACCCAACCAAATAAACAAACAAGCAAAAAAGCCCCTTCATTACTGTATCTTTGTAGATAATAAAGGCTAGCCAGTAATAATCTAGAGTCGAGCTGCTTCTTTTCTCAGATGTTGC
This sequence comes from Sciurus carolinensis, assembly GCF_902686445.1. NCBI lineage: Eukaryota > Metazoa > Chordata > Mammalia > Rodentia > Sciuridae > Sciurus > Sciurus carolinensis. The sequence continues at coordinate 87,880,586 of NC_062218.1, read as the reverse complement.
ACTACATTATATTCAATCCAACAGAGCTCTCTGTGCCTCTTACATCCCTAAATAAATATTTCATCTGAAAAATAAATGTAAAAGTCATGGATTATAATGAAGGAGCAAAAGTGTAGGCTATTATTTGTTTAGTGAATCCATTTCAACTGCATTGTGTCATGAATAATTGTTACATTACATCAAGCAATTGATAAAAGAATTATCCAAGGATAAAACTCTCAGATGTCACTCCATTTAAGGAGTACTGCAAAATGTAAATATTCAAAGGTTTTTTTTCATAACAGCATCATATATTATTTGTGTGTATATGAGAGAGAGAGAGAGAGAGAGGAGAGAGGGAAGCACACTATTCATAAGGATTTAGGGACACTTGATCTATATTTTGAAGTTTTAAAATGTAAAAAAAGGCAATTTACCTTATTATACATTATAGTTTTTATATCATTTTGACTGTAGAGAGATGCATTTTGACACTAGAAGTTTCCCTAACACTTTTTCTCTAATTTGACTACATAACTAAAACATGTAAAGTTTATTTTTCCACATAAAGGGACATTTTTGAAAATATACATAGAGAGAATCGACCCCACATTTTATTAATATGTGAGGATCTGGTCTAGATGTAGCACACTTGGCTATGGGCCCGTGGTGAGATGGGATAGGCACCTCTACATGCTGAACATCTATGCATTGCTGATTTTCAGATCACTTTAGCATTCAAGGCCTAAAAGGATACAACTTAATTTGACAAAGAAGATCTAACTTTTGCTGGGAGGAAGACTGGTCACCTCATTGAATTTTGGATGAAGCAAAGAGGACAGAAAGGGTAAGTGAGGCTGGAGGTGCCCAGGAGATAACCTAGACTAGTCCTTCCTACCAGTTGACACACATGACTGTTCTTGTCTCACATCAATATTGAAATTTGGAAAAGGGGGAAATTAATCTCATCGATGATAATTTTGGTCTGATTTCTGTTTCTTCTGTAAAGAAAAATTTTCCTCAAAATGTTTGAGCAAAACTTGGAAGTGAAAGGCTGGCATTCACTTCCCATATGCAGGTAGGTGAGTGAGTGCTGTGTGAGGTATAGAGATTTTGTACAGGCCTGGAAACTTGGGCTCTTTGTAAATGGAGAATAAAGGCCAACTATTAGGTGTATGTGAGCAAAGGGATTGAAAACTTGAAGAGATATACAGAGTTCAATTAAAGTTTGCACACATTGTGGAAAGAAAAAATGGGCAAATCCTTCAAGCCAGGTTTGAACCCTTGGACAAGAACTGTAGCCTCTGCCTTCCTTTTTAGACAAATGGGAAGAGACACGGAACCCTCTTTGACACCTCCAGGAGCAGATGTCTAAACTTCCACAAGTGTCCACAAGGTTTGGACCAGGGAATAGTATGAATAAAGAGGAAAGAATAACTTGCTGACTTCTCATTGATAACCAGAACCAAAGAGATCACTAACCTCTTTAAAAAGTCATATTGAGATACTCAGAATATTCAATGTTAGAGAGCTTAATTCAGAGTTTAAAGAATTAATTCTTGGTGAGGGAATCCCACTGGTCCCAGGACATGGCCAGTTCAAGACTTAGGAGTCTTGGCTCTCATGTCTGTGGCAGATTTTTGAATGATTTCTTTGAATGACAAAGGAAACAGTAGCCAAGGTTTTTGGCTTAATAAAAAAGGACTGTAATATCTCTAACTTTATGCATTGTACCCAATTTATAATCCCATGCCTCATGATATGTGAACTTGCTCCTTCAGGTAAATGATCCAGAGGCTATTGAGAGAGTGAAAGAGAGTAACCACAGCTGATAACATGTTATTTTTAATCTAATCTTGAAAATGACATTTCATCACTTCCAACATATAGTTTTTTGGGTTTTTTTTTTTGCTTTTTAAATCAGTAGACCCAGACAAAGGAATTGGGTTAACACAAAGGCATGAAATCCAGGGGGAACAAACTCAAAGACATCTTAGACCTCCACAGTGTCCACAAACAAGATGGTAGAGTAGGTAGCCCTTGTTGCTGCCCGCAGCAACAATCTCACGGTAATTTATCGGAGGTGGACTAGAACTGAACTACTTCTATTATCTTTATCTGGGCTACTTCCTTGCTTGTTTGCTTGTTTGCTAGTTTATAGAGGAAGAAAGGCTTTGCTTACTTTTAGTTTTAGAGGAAGAAAGACTTTGCTTAGAGGAAAAGAGACTTTACTTAGAGGAAAAGAGACTTTGCTTAATTTTACAGAATGCTACTCTTTCAGAGAGGCTACGGTTATCAAAGGTCTACTGCTTCTTAAAGGTGGGTCGCTTCTTGGAGGTGCGGCATGCGGCATGTGACCTCCGTCCTACAACCTGCGACCCCTGCGTTCTGTGATCTATCAGAGGTGCTGCTTATCCGAGGTGCTTCCTATAGGTGCGTGTATTATATACCTAAGGCAATCATCTTAGGATTAAGTAGCACAGTTGGAGCATGTGCCACGGTACCAATTAAGAATGAGGAACATCTGTCAACCACTAGCGAGGAGACATTAACTAATCAGACAAAAGTAGATCATGCCGTGTTAACACTAATTATGCGCCACCTCTTGGCTCAATGCCAGCCGCCATCTTAGGGTTACCCAAACATGTCTCTGCAAGCCCTCATCTCTCTTTCCACTATAGAGACACAATTCAACAATACACAGACCAATTCTTTTTATGAGAAATCTAGGAGTCAGTTAAGGTACTCCCACACCCCAGGAGAGTATGACAGCATAAGCATTAAACCTACTATGAAAATTTGTGGCACCCTCTCACTAGAGAGGCACAGTATCACACAGTGGGAAGAAATTTTGGCTCCCAGTCTCTGGTGATGGAAAGAAATCTGGATCTTACAGCCAGTATTCTGACTCTTTTGTGGAGAGTTGCCTAAGCAAATGGCTTCTCTCTCACCTGTCAGAGTGCTGATGGGACTTTGCATACTGTAAATTGCTGTTCCAGAAGACCCAAGGTACAACAGAAAGAGGATTCACCTCATTGCTACCTGTGGATCTAAACTTCTACCAGGCTCAACAACCTGTACCTCCTGGGAGAAAGAGTGGAGCATGCATCCAACTCCTGACTTTTCAAAAAGCTGCCTAAGGGATGTGGTTCTGTCTCACAGGTTTCAGAGCACAAATTGAATTCACTTAGTCTACTCTATATGCCTGTGACTAATTGAGAACAAAAACATTGCAAAGAATTTCCAGATTCCATAACTTCTAGGCAACAAATTTGTATTCAGTTATACCACCAAGTTCACGGTAATTTTAATGGTAACTTCAGGAAACACTTCCTGAATATAATAGAGATCTGGAAATATACATAAAAATTATCAATTTTTCTACTTAACAAACATTTTTAAATATCCAACATAGACAAAAACTGAGGGACATATTTGAAAATAGCAAAAATGTTAGCTGTTGCTTTAACATAAAAAAATTACATATTCATGCACACACAGGGAAAAAAACATCTAAAAACTTACTTTTCAATTTAATTTTGGAAATATCTAAATTGAATTTTAAAAAGTTCCAAGCTAAGGTGGCTCACAGAGGTGTTTTGTGTTATAAACATTAACTTGGGAATATTTTAGGTATTAAATATAATTAGATTGAGTGTACACTCTCCACTTATTCATAGCTTCCAACACTTCATTTTGTCTTAGACTCTCCTCAATCCAAAATATTATGTCACTGAGTCCTTAAAGATGGTTGAGATAGTAATATATAAAAAGTTTCATTTTCAAAATTAAATTAAAGCATTAGAAATGAAATATGAGCTTGAATGATTAGCATAGCAATCCAAATTCCAAAGTTAAATTCAATTCAAAGCTACTCCTCTCTGAATTCCTGACAGTGAGACATAATAGAAATTTTCAAACACACTCCTGTCAAGCAAATGACAAAGTGCTGAATCAAATATGAGTCTATGGTAACCTTTCTAAATGTTGCATTCACCTGCTTCAACTTTTTGCTGCCAAGTAGATCTAAACTCTTCCCAGGCTATTTACCATTCTTGAAATTATACCTTCTCACCTGTCCTTATCCCAAACTCCAAATAACATGCAATCATAGACTAACAATCTAACAAATGGCTTCTTAAATTTTTTAACCCTGAATCTGTCCAGGTGCTACAGGTGAAGTGAAATCTAAAAAATCCAGTGAATCAATTATTACCAGCATATAGAAAACTCTAGTAATAAAATTCTCATTATTTTGTTGACTTTGCACTGTACATTAATATAAAAATATTTTCGTAAAGAAGTATACACACACTATAAAACTGGGAAAAGAAAATTTATCTTCACCCAAACGTAGAGTAAAAAAGAGAAATTCCAAATGGCCCAAGAAAGCAGCAAACATCAGTCTGGCGGTAGTTTTCTTAGTTTCCTGTAGTGTGTTAGCAAGACATTTATGTGACTAGAATCCAAGGTCTTTTGGAGATTAGTAAGGGTCTACAGGATTTGAATTAAAGGTTTTACATATTCTTGAATAATTTATTGAATATTTAAAGGACAAAAATTTATACACAAAATATAAAAAGTAATTTTAATATTCTAAAGTAATTATGCAATGTTTAGAGGATTTTATGATGCTTAAAAGAGCATTACAATGAATTTGTAGGGAAGAACCCAACTACTATCTATAACCATAAAACTCTAATAAAAAAAATCATTACATATGTGCCAACACTTCTAATTATATTAAATTACAATTGGACCAAAATATACCATTAAAGTACTACATTTTTGACAGTAATGAAAAAATAAACTCAGAAATATATTTGCTTTAGAAACTGAAGGTATAGATTTTGCTTTCCTATTTGAATTGAAACTAGTTTAATATTTGCATTAAAGGAACAAATTATTAAAAAATGGATTATATTTGCAGACATTTGACTCTAATTTATCTAGGAAGGACAAACTACAGCTCTTCTTCTCTGAATTTCTCTACTCTTACTTAGGATTACACCAACTAGAAAACTTTTATCAGATATGGCAAAATTAAATTCAACCTACTTTGTCCTTTAACTACTAAAGATATGTGTTGCTTATCTCAATTGCTTTAAAATTCTTAAGTTGGTTTCCAAAAGCACACTTTATCATTTTAATCTTTAAGACAAAAAGCTGAATACTTTGGAGCACAAACAAGCTGTTTATTGAGCCAAAAACACTTATTAAAAAGCTGATGTTACAGAAGTCACGGCCTGTTCCTACATTTTGAAGTGTTGAATATACATTATATTTTAGCAGTTGAAACATTTTTGGTCTAATTTCTATGTCTTTGATCCACATTGAGTTGACTTTAATGCAGGGAGATATATAGGCATCTAGTTTCATTCTTCTACATATGGATATCCAGTTTCCCAGCACAATTTAAAAAAAAAATTTTTTTTTCCCCAGTGCATGTTTTTGGCACCTTTGTCAAGGAGGATGATTTATGGCTTTGTATCTGCATCTTCTAATCTTTTCCACTAGTCTTCATATCTATTTTTATGCCAATACCATGCTGCTTTTATGACTTTAGTTCAGTAGTATAATTGAGATCAGGTATTGTGATACCTACAAGACTTGTTTTTATTGATCAAAATTGCTTTAGTTATTCTGGCTCTTTTATTCTTCCATGTGAATTTTAGGACTTCTGTTTTCTTTTTAGTTCAATGAAGAATGTTATTAGTATTTTGATGGGGTTCACATTAAATCTGTAGAATTCTATTGGTCACATGGCCATTTTGATCATATTAATTCTGACAATCCAAATAGATGGAACTAGAGAACATTATGCTAAGTAAAATAAGGTAGACTCAGAAATTCAGGGCAAATTTTCATCTGTGAAACAGCTCTCATCTGTGAAAATAAGAAATAAAAAATAAGGAGATCACATGAAAATAGAAGAGAGAATAGAGGATCACAGAGAGCAAAGAAGAGTTGGGAAGGGAAGAAACAGGAGAATGAAATTGACCAAATTATACTAAGAGCGTATATGAATATATCACAATGAATTCCATTTTATGTATAAAGTACCAATTTAAAAAACAATAAGTAGAAAGCAAGTAGAGTAGAGGAAGGTGATAAGGGGACTGAAGAAGGAGAGGGGAAGGGAAAATGTTAGGGGTTGAATGGAGCAAGTTACATTGTATGTATTTATGAATATTTCAAAGTGAACTCCACTAGTATGTATAACGCACAAAGAAAAACATAAAAAACTAAGTTTTCTAAAGAATTCTCAACAAATGATTCAAATCACAATCCCCCCCTCACATTATCCAGCTGAGTGGAGATACAGTAGTAGTTGTTATAATGTCCTAAATCCATGATATAAAGAAATGTAAAAGAATAATATTGCTTAGGTTGGAAGATTCTTCCATCAGGAATGCAACTGGTACCTTGGGTGGGATGATTCTTATTTGTATCTCTTGAACAAGTACTTAGATATTTTGCAAAATAACCTCCCAGTAGCATGAAAGTCATTTTGGTAACCAAAAAAAAAAAAACCCTTTCCATTTATCCAAATGCCCACTGAAAAAAAGTTGGATCTCCCAATTTAAGAAGCACTGTTACTAGGGGCTGAGGATATAGCTCAGTGGTGAAGTACTTGCCTAGCATTTGCAAGACCCTGGGTTCAACCCCCAACACCACATGCACTCAACCCCACACACAGAAACCAACTGCTCCAGTTACTCTATAGTGAATATTGTGTCTGCTACTATATGGCAGAAACTCTTGGTTCTATAAAGGGAAATATCTAAGAATCCACTGAGGTCTTTCAATATTCCCATACATTCATGTAAAGTTATACTGTTTATGGATATCTTACTTAAAAAGCAAAAATACACATAATTAACTTTGAAATATTTCAGTACAGGCAATATGATATTATATATACATTAATGTTTACTTTTAAATTAAATATTACATGTATTCTGTTTCAATAATGAGGGATTCACACAGGAAAAGTTTTCAGTTATCCTTCTTATCAGAAACTCTTTAATTAGCAAAAAGAGCTTCTGTTATCTTTAGCTTGTATCAGTACCAGACCTTAGCTAATTAATAGAGGTGTATAGCAATGGGTGGTCAGTGGCACAAGAAATGGTGGTCAATATAATAGACTGGTGGTAATATTTTAGAGACACTGTCTTCTTTGTAGAAGAGGAATAAACCCTTATAGCAAACTGACTTATGACAATGAGGACATGCCTAATAGAAACACCAGAGAACTTTAAAGAGCAAAGATTTAGCTAGTCCATCACAACTTCCTATCTATGCTATAATGAAAGCTTGCCTCAAATCAAATTCTGCCACAGGTGCAATATTTATTAAACAATAATTCATCAGGAAGCAGGCGCAAACGATTTATATAGACCATTCTGCCTGATACATTATTTTCCAGCTCTATATCCTTTTATGTCCTCTGATCAACTTTTTGTATGAAAGATTCCCTAGAGTCAGATAAGACCACATTCCAAAAGCAAGCTACTATTACTTTTTATAGGAGACATCAGGGAGCCAGAAATCCTCCTAGACAAATGGTGGCACAGGCAGATTTGGAATCATGCTTCAGGTACTAGTCCCACAGGATTATTACAACCTGCTCAGAGGAGATGAAGGAGTATGCAATCCACATATCTTTAATACACCTATGTATCTGTTCTAATTTACTGTGCTAGTTAACAGTCAATGGTCAACATAAGTGCTAATGAGCTATTATTTCCAACTATAAAAATCAATTTTTGACATCCATTTTTCTAATTTAAAACACACAAGATGTTGACAGAGAACACAGAAGCTCTTGAAGTTATCTCTTATGAAACATATTAGTTGATAATTCATGGAATATGAATTAGGACAACAAACTGCATCTAGAGGTGAAATGGAACATAAATAGCATGCACATGATATCACACTTGCTTGGGTTGAATTATTTTCAAGTAAATTTTTGATATCATAGAAGTACTGTAGGGTTAATTCCTATACCAGTCATGGAGCTAGAGGATATAATGGCTCAAGGTGAACTTAACAATGATTTTAGAATATTTTTGTATAACTCAAATGATACTTTCATAGAAATTGTGATTCAATACCTCAAACAACAGAAAGATGAAATTTCAGCAAAGTCATTAAGTAGTTTGTATGAGTTTCGTGCCTACTCCCTAATAAAGATTTATGTGAATGGAAGAATTTTGTCTAGATCTTGATTATGACCCAAAAGTGATATAGGGAAATAATCTGTGCTCATCTACCTATAATCATTGCCACTAACTTTTATCTAACTACAATCCTAGAAGACACACATGACAAATTGATCCGAGTCTGATTACAAGACAATACACAAAATATTCATCATAAAATGACAACATAACTGTGAGGTGGATAAATGAACAATAATCAATATGGTAAAACTTAACAATTTTTAAGAAATCCCAATTAATTGATGTCATGAAAATATTATTTTAGCCACAAGAATTGGATCATAATTAGAACAAGTCATACTCCATATATGTATAATATGTCAAAATACACTCTACTGTCATGTATATCTAAAAAGAACAAATAAAAATAAATAAAATTTTTAAATATTATTTTGGCAATCTTTGTAACCAATTTCCAAACAATCTGGGTGAACTATTTTGGAAGTAAAGTAAAATATAACTTCCTTACTCTTTGCAAAATGTGCAATGATCTACCCTGCCATTGCTTGTCCTTTGGTTGTTTGAAATTTCAAATTATAAAACCTATCATAGACACTGGGATACATAATGTTTTAAAAAAAGTTAACACAAAGCACTGGAAATTTATTTATCCAAGTGAGAGAAAAATTTATTTAAAAGGAGGTAAAAAGTTCCATATCTATAAAAATTTTATATTTTAAGAAAATAGACTAATAAACTGTTTTGTGAAGAAGTGAAGATCTTGAAAGCATGAATAACAAGATATAAGAAACGTAGAGGTAAAGAAGCAAAGAGCAACTAAGAAATGCATTAGAATAACCCCAAACTGATGTTCAACATTCTATTAACTTCAAAAATGATAGTCAACATTCTATTAACTTCTTTGTGCTTTGGTGATATACTCAAAAGCTTTGGCTCCATGAGATTTTTTTTAAAAACCTGGAGTTGTTTACTCATTTTGTGTGTATGCATATGGATAGTTCATAATTTGAAGTGCTAGCACACTTAGGCACATCTGCTGCTTCTACAACTGGAGTCAATTTTTTTAGTCTCTGTTTGTGAAATTTTTATTTGTTACTATAAAATCCAAGTTAACATAAATATTGGTCAATGTAATCACATGTAAGTACAAAATGAGGGAAACTACCAGAAAAAACAATATTTTGAAAATTTTAGGGAATGATGAGCTACTAAAAAATATTTAAGTCACAATATATATGAATTCTATGCTTTATATGAATTCTGAAGTAACCAATCGACTTTATGTCCCAAACTGGTTGTCTTAGAACTTTTATCTTGATATGGAAATTAAAAACAAAACCAATTTCTTGGTTTTTACTCAATGTATTTTTACCCAGAGTAGAGCAACGATCCCAGTCCATGTTGGTGTGCTCTCTCTAGGGTTTTATTTTCCTGTTATTGAGAGTCATCATAGGCACATAGGTCAGTCCTCTCAGAGAAATAAACATATTAAGCAATGGCAATTCTTGATCTATATGAACACTCAAAATTCCTGAAACCAATATCATTAAAATCTAGCCTTCATATATATGTGCTATCATAACAAAATATCTAAGATTAATTTAAAAACAATAGAAATTTAAACCTCACAGCTTGGGAGCCTGAAGAGTGTAAGGGCAAGCCCACAGTTTCCATGTCTGCTTCCAGCATGGTGTCTAGCTGCTGCATCCTCTCCAGGGAACAAGTGCTTGGCCCTCACATGAGGGAAGGGATGGGAAAGGGGTGAACCTTCTCCCTTAAGCCCTCTATGAAGACCATAGTCCCATCTATAAGGAATCTATAGGCCCCATTTGTTAATAATATTAACAAATGACATTTCAACATGAGTATTGACTTTCAGACCATAGCACTTATGGTAAGTACTCAAATCACTCATCACTGTATACATGAAAAGAGTCTAAAATTTCATTTCCAGATTCCGAAATGACTGAGACTTGCATTGCATAAGACATTTGAGGTTTGGGACAAAATTGCCCTCAAAGGCTGTATTTCAGCAGTAACCAATGACTTTCAGATTGCCTCCCGAGGGTCCCACTACCTAGAAAGTTCACTTTGCTAACCCAGATGTGCAAGTCAAGACAGCACCACAAGTATTTTCCCCCCTCACTCCGTCCAGAGCTGCACTCAAGGTTTCTCTAATATAAGGTAAATAGAAATATTTAGAGAATACCTTTTTGAAAATATATCAAATTCTTTAAAATTTTAGGGTTCTCAGACCTTGCTCAGCTCTTTCTTCCATCACAAACTTCCTCTCCATGGAATCTTCAATAAGAATAATATCACCTTTCATCAAATCACCCAAGACAGAAAATTGTTTGTTTTTCAACTCTTATTTTCATCATTCTACATAAAACTGCAATTGTTCAGTAACTTTTGTCTATTCTTCTTTCTAAAAAACATTCCAACTCCTGTTCACTTTAAAGGATAATTGCTGATACGATACACATCATTGAAACATCTTTAATTCATTGTTCTTTCTCTATACCATACCTTGTGGCCACTTATCATACTTTCAAAAATGCTCTCCTATTATGAAATAAGCAATAAGGAATTCCCCCTCTTAAAATTTCCCAGTGAGTTAAAATTATCTAAAGAATTAAGTTCAGATTTCTTAGTTGTTCTTTGTACCTCCTGACTCTGTATGCAAATAACACTCATATACCATATCCAAGCTTAAGAAGTGTTTATTCCACAGATTCTTAACTTTCTTTCACTTTTGAAAATTGTCCTCCACTCTTCTAAGCTCCTTAGAATTTATTTTTTATCATTCTCATCATGCTTTTCACTTATAATCTTGTATTACGACTATTCATGTGTGTATCCCATGTATATAAGTCACAACAGGGAATACATTTAAGAACTGTCTTAATTTTTCTCATATATACGGTAATTTGTCAAATGAATAAATCATTGTTTAGTTCTACATTTACGATGTGAATTAGTAGACTTAGAATCATTGCTCTTGAATAAGTAAGAATATTAGATGTATGTAATAAATAGAAAATTCTAGACTCAAAGACCAACTGCTAGGCCACTGAGACACTTCTGGCAAAAGTTTCTGACCAAATATAAAAAAGCGTGGCATTTGGGGCTGGGGTTATAGCTCCATGATAGAACACTTGCCTAGCACATGCAAAGCACTGGGTTCGATCCCCAGCACCATATAAAATGAAATAAATAAAAGTGTGAACTTTATTTCATCTTCCATATTTTACTGTTTATCTGCATCAAAAGAAATATCTTTATCATAAATTGTCCCATAAAATTAAAGAACTGATACTATGCTTGGAAAGTAGATTGTGGTAAATTACACAGGTTCTGGTTGTCTTTCTAAAATAAGTCAAAATTATGAGAAAAATATCACATTTTCTGATGTTATATATCTTAGCAACCAAATGAAAACTATAGAGAGAAATGATCACACCTTTCTCAAACTGTAGCTCTGTGAAGTGACTCATCTTTTTTTCATTGCACAGCAGGTAAGAAAACTGGAAGACAGGGATGATGACTGCCGTATCATAACCATTAAGAAGAAATAAGGCAAAATTTCATCCAAGGAATGATAACAACAAAAAGGAAATGGATGGGTTTCAAAATGTCCCATACTGATAATCCAAGACACATAGCAATTTTATAGTAGTCTACTCTTGAAATTTCATAGTATAATAAGTAGAAAACCCAAGCAGATGGTCAGTGGATTGGCAAGAAATAAACCTATAAGTTTCATAAGTGATGTTTCTGAGTTTTATACCTTATAAATTCACATCTTTCATGAAGACTTCATTGCATTAAATACTCTTTTGATAATAGTGCAGGCAGCTGGTGCTATCAGACTAGCTATGTTATATATATATATTATATATATTACATTATATACATTACATTACATATTACTATATTATATATATATACATTATATATAGATACATTAAAATGTTATACAAAAGTACACATGCAAATAAAACTGTGCAAGTCCCAAATCAAACGGAATCAAATCTTTGCATGGACATACCTTTTACCACATATGTAATGTGTTACTGATCCAGAGTCAAATTTAGAATTCCCCAATTATCCATTCTTAGTTGTACTACATTATATAGTGGCTCCTATAAAGGTGCATGCCAATTACATATACCCTTTACATTTTTGACATTGTGCTGGAATCAAATAAGAGCAGAAGAAGTATGAAAGGAACAGAGAGATTTCTCTTTCTTCCCCTAATTCCTCCCACAAAAAAACTCAAGGGCATTCCAATCTTCTGGTTTCAAAGCTGATGTCAGTCTTCCATTAAGTGTTATATTAGTGCTGCATCGTTGTCACACAGAATTTCAGGATTTTTCTTCTCCCCTTCACTATGATCCTCACATTACTTCTGCTCCAACTATCACCCCACCGAGAGACATTCTGCTCTTTGAACCATTTCCTCACCTCTCCCACCAATGTGACTGTTTATGTTCTGTTTCCTTACATCAAGTTGGAAATCTTTTGAAGACTTGTTCCTCAAAGCTCTCAGGTCTTACATCCCTGGAAGTTATACTTTTTACAAGGAAAAGAATTTTTTTGTAGATGTGATTAAAGTAAAGATCTTTATTTAGGGAAATTATCCTGGATTTCCTGGGTAGGCCTTAAAGGTATGGCAAATATCCTTATAAGAAGCATAAGGAGTTTCAATAGCACACACACATGTAGACAAAGACAGAAAGGATGCAGCCACAAACAAAGGTGTTCCAACAGCAGCTAGGAGAGGCTTGGAGTGAATTGCTTCCCAGAGCCTTCTGAGAACTCAGCCCTGTGTCAACCTCATTTCAGAATTCTGCCTCCAGAAGTGTGAGAAAATAAGTTTTACACTATCAGCTTGTGATAATTTGTTACAGCAGTCATAGGAAGTCATAGGCAATCACAGCATTGAAAAATATTAAATCCCTGCTAAACACCTAGTGACCAAATGTGGCTTAATATCTTACCCTTGAAAAATTGAAAAAAAAAAAAGTTATCAACATGACAAAGGCTGCCAGGGAAAAAACCTTAACTTAATGGAATAAATGTGTTATTGTTGGGAATTAGACTACATTACTCAACAGTGTGGGTGTACTTGATTGTTTAATTCTGAGTGTTTCATTACAGTATGAAGCAGGTGGGAATCGCTTTAAATTTCTTTATAGAATCAACACTGATAACACTCTTAATCATGTACAGGCTAACGATACATGTCAGAATTATCTCCATCCCTTCAAAGAGTTCACTTTTTACCACTTCTCTGTCTTCCTAAATTCAGAGCAACTAGTAAACTAAATTTAAAAACCACAATTGGAAATAAGATCCCAGAGAGTTTAAGGTACTGGATCACCTCTAGCATCATTTAATATTCACTCTGTAGCTGAATCCAGCAGAGTTGAGGGGGCTTTTTTAAATTAGAAGGGTATTCTATCTTGCAAAATTAAATTAAATTTATTAATGATATCTTGGTGTCATAAGAATTAAGTTTATAAAGTTGAGGGCTGAGGAAGGGAAGTAAAAAGTAAGGAAGTATGCCTCGAGGGTATTTTATCAGAGAGAGAATGTTTTCTTCCAAGAAAGAGCAAGATATTTTCCATGTGAACTTTTTAAAATAATGAAGTTCTCTTTGATGCTATTTTATCCTTATTATTGTTCATTCTCCTAAATAAAATTTCAAGCCTTACTTATCCTTTATGCATAATTTCTTGCACCTTTGTACTATAATCAAATTTTTTCCTATTCAGTCTTTCAATTAAAATAGATCAGAAGTGCAACATTCCTTTTAAATCTGATATTAACAAATTACTAATTTTGCTATGAAAGAAAATTTTGAAATGTTATAAATCATAATTTTGTTAGTTTTTGAACATATATTGTTCACCCAAAAAAGTGAATGTCTGAGGTGATATGCTAAATGCATTGATTTGATCATCACAAAAAGAGTACATATATCAAACATCATGTCAAATCCTATAAATATTATGCATCAATTAAAACATAATGAAACCTTAAAATTAGAATATAGCTAAGTTTGTGACCACAAACACAGAAATCTATGTAAATGACACCCAATTAATACATAAAATATTATCTGCACCTCAGAAGCTCTCTACTGCAGTCCCCTATTTCTTTCTTCTTGGTAAAAGTAATATTCTGGGCTTCTAAAACCACAGAACAGTTTTGCTCATTTCAAATTTTGTATAAATGAAATCTGCACATTTTAAAATCAATGTATTTCATCACATTAGCAATACAGGATAACTGATTTTTAAATGTTAGTTTTGTTTTTATTTTCGTAATGTTGAGGATTGAATACATGATCGGGGCCTCACACATGCTAGGCAAGTGCCCTAACACTGGGCTATATTCCTAGGCCTAAAATGTTATACGTAGCAGTCTTCATTTCTTTCTCAAATGTTTTGTAGATATATTTCTAGAACCATATTGGTCTCATATTTTGTTTCTGTGGATGTTTGCTGGTAGTGTGACCAGGTGATGTTACTTCTCTAGGACTTCCCTCTTCTGTTCCGAGAGGATAAACATTATTCTCACAATTTCTATCACAGTGTGTAGTCAATAAATATTCCTTTTACTATTCTAATATTATTATTAATGTTTTTATTTTCAGGAGCATAAAAATCACTACCTTAATAATAATTTAGATCAACTGACGTAGTTAGCAAATACTTGGTCAATGCATTAGTTATCAACTCAGTGTTTCTTACGAATTATTGTAAGTGATTGTCTTGGTGACTTCTCCAGTAAGAGTTTCTTAAAACAGAAGCAAGTTTATAGTCTTGTTTCTTCAAAAGTTTATTTAAAAAAAAAAAAATCGTACAACCAGGTACTTAAAACCTTTCAGTATCTTTCCATGAATATAAAAGTGGTGCCTATTCTGTCTCTTCTTGTTTCTTCCAACTAGATTGTTTAGAAGCTACATTTTAACTTGGAAACATTTATATGCTTTCCAAAAATGCCCTGCAGTCCCATCAAGACATCACCCCTGAGCTTACCTATATACATTCTAATGGGGTATGAGTGATTTTCAGACCAGACCTTTTCCTGGATGAACATTGAAAAGTTGTCCAGCTGATGCTTTCAGATTCAATATTACCCTCTGATTTACAAAATTTGTTCCCATATCAGCTGTCACCTTTCATATTACCACATTTACCTGATTCCTGGATTATGGCTGTAATATTCTATCTCTTCTTCCAACTTCAAAAGTTACTTTATTCAGAGAATTTTTCACATTGATATCTATTTACACCAATTCTAGATTATGACTCTATATTCTATGGAGCTGATAATATCTCTTTGGTACAGGCAATATTGTAGTTACCTTTCATTCATGGTGTCAAAGTTTTATGCTATCACAAGAAGTATAGCAATTATGTCAATGAGTTAATGTACAGAGTATTTTGGGTTACTTAGCTAATGAATTATGAATCTAAGTCAGAACCAAGTTTGAACTTTTAAAGGTAAGTCTTCTTCCAACTTGAATTTCATTCCTTGACTTCATATTTTCTAAAGTTTATTAGAATTCATGAAATTCTTAAATTCCTTCTGATTTATTCCTACATTTCTCTATCATTTCTCACTGTTTATTTCATTTTTTGTCATTTCTTTTCTAGTTCCTAACTTTTATGAATATTTTCCATTAGAGACACTTCAATTACTAAGTCTTCCAAGGAATGACTATTTTCTCTGAGACATAATTAACAATTAGTAGTTTTCATTGTTCCTTAAGTATATTGTTTAATGATAACTTGTATTAAACTTATCTACATACAATTGTTTTCACCCTAAAACAAATTACACATTTCTCTAGAGAAATATCTTAAATTGGTGCCTCAGTTCAGTAGTTATCATAACCTAGAGCAGATGTTCAATGAGTCAAGTTAACTTGGAGTACCTGAGGTAGCATATGACATACACTGATACTGGAATGAAAGACTTTCAAAGCTGGATTTCTTCCCTAAAGATGCCCTGCCTTCAGAAAACCATTACTAAAATTTTTATATAAGCACAATTTGATTGATTTCAAAAACAATTAGCACAATTAACAAAAATTATGAAATAAATGCCATTCCATAAGATGTACCTTCTAGACCTATTACTTAACATAAATATTATTTTTCCTTCTCCATCTTTCCAGAAAAAAGACAATGAACTCTTAATTATTTGAGAACTGATTTTACAGTTTGTAAATTATCTAGGCCATTGACTTCTCTTCCTGCTTTCTGCCAAATGACTTTCCACATTTCTCCCTTCATTAACACAGTTATATTCAGAGGAATTCAAGCTATTCAATTTTGCTTTTTGCAGTGAAATAAATTGTAGAGGACAAATTCCAATTACTCGTTAAAATAATGTCTACGGATTACCTGGGAATTTTTAGTGTTTCATCTCTGTTATTAATACAGTTAATTGACAGTTGACTCTACAGAATTCTTTATTACACTTCCAGCAGGAATATTGTTCATTTTTATGAGTGACTATTTGCTAGACTAATCAACATGTAAGTGCCAAAATATCTATGAATTATTGCAATGTCCTTAACTAAGCAAAAACTGTAAATGTGAAAGATGTGTCCAACTACAACACCCCCCTCTTCAGTTACAGGCATACCTCATAGTAAAACAAACTTTACTTAAAGTGTCATCTTATTGTGTATGCAAGTTCCTTTAGGAACATGCCATGAGTTATGCTCTGTATGTACCACAGAGTATGAAGCCAACTCTGCAGAGAATGAGAAAATTAATTAGGGACAATGAAAAGGGCTTCTTATGTAAAATTTTAATGTTCAGCCTATACTTTCTATAATACCTAATGTTAGTCCTCAACTCACAAAACAAATGTATGACTTCATTAATCTAAATTATTTAGTTTGATTTTATTAATTTAATATTGATTGTAAAAATGTATTAAAATAAAAATGAATACATAGATAAACTGAAGAATCTGAACTTTAGTGTACATGAGGACAACTTCAAAGAGGTTCTATCAGTAACCCCACTGACAGGTGTGTGATGTAAAAGGAAGAATGGAACAATGGATTTTTAAATTATATCTTAATAAATATCTTTTTATTTAATAAAGATATTTATATCAGACATGGTTAATGATTCCAGTGAAATTCAAGTGTCTAGTCAATATGCAAAAACCATATAAAATGTGCAAAAAATTGAACAATTTTTCAAAATATAAATATATAAAAATTCAAGAAGAAAATCATATCAAAATAAACTAGTCAATATCATTTAAACTAGCTATACAAATTATGGTGTAAATTATATAGGGGAGGGCAAAATAATGATTTAACCAGAAGCAAATTTGGGATAAGATTTAGTATATTCATATGCTGAACTTGAAAGCCTTCATGTTATTATCAGGACTCTTTCCTTTCTCTGGCAGGATTGTCAACAAAGGGGGTCTTCTACCAGAGAGAGGGCATTAGACTCATACTAGTGAACCAGAATACACCATATGTTACCTAACAGAACCTACCAAATGCTTTATCTCAAATTTAAAATGCTCCCATTTATATATATATATCTGTAGATGGCCACAATAACTTTATTGTATTTATTTATTTTTATGTGGTGCTGAGGATTGAACCTAGTGCCTCATATATGCTAGGCAAGTGCTCTACCACTGCGCTATAGCCCCAGCCCAAAATACTCACATTTTTAAATAAAACCTTCTGTTTTGATTTTTAGATATTTAAAAAATCCTGAAATCTTAGTGTTCATCTTTGAACAAATAGGTCCTACCTAGAAATCAAGTAAATATAGTTTCCAAAGACATGAATTCAATCCTGCCTCAAAGAGAACCATGGCCATAAAGAATAGTTTTAAATTACCCTTCAAAAGAAAAAAACTGTTCCTTTCTTGTTCCTTTCCCCTCTCCCTTACCATTTTCCTCCTCTCTCCTCTCTCTCTCTCTCTCTCTCTCCTGGCTTATTCCTTTCCTTTTTCCACCCACATCTCCTCTTGCTTTCCCTCTTTTTTTCATTCCTCCACCTTCCCTCTAAATCCCTTTGTGTCCTGCATGACCCCAATTCTAAAAGTGGATCTCTGTGTTAGAATTTGATGCACATGTTGACTTTGTGATCTATTGTAGATGTATCATACATCTTATCTCTTTCTCTAACTTCTAGAATGCATGAAATGTAAAATTTAAAATTTTTTAGTTTGCTTGTGATCCTTGGTAACTTTTCTCTTAATTGTTGCTTCTATTACAGCCTTTGCCATTTTTACACAAATCTTCACACCTGCATTCTGTTCCACAACTCTTGTATTTCTTTTAATTGTCCCTAATGTAAATTTTGGCACCGGTCACTTTATTCAAAACTTCAAAAATATTTTTATAGAAGTTAATTCTTCCAAAGTTTTTTCCATACATAATAACCCAATTAAAGACAATATACCTAATTTGATTCTAACTGACATGATTTTAGATGTTGCTCACAGGAGGTGAAGTCTTTGGTATGGTTCCAAAGTAAATATGTTAAATCCCTTCTAGAAAATTTACATTCCCCCTGTTTTTACACATTTCAATTTATGTCTTTTAGAATTGCTCTATATATTTTGTTAGGGATGCTAATTGATCTCATCACATTATTTATAGAAAACACCTTTAACCTACAAAGCTCCATTGTAATTGCTTATTAAGATGTTACTTGCATTGTTCAGAGCAACTTAACCACCACAAGCTAAAATATAAATCTAATCTACTTTTCCCCCAGTCTTTTCTTGGACTCACTTAATTCTTAAATCCTACAAGAATATTTAATCTTCCAGGCCAGAGATAACTTCCCATAATATTAACAAGCAGTATCCTTTTTCTGTGGTTGTAATTTTTGGATTGATAGCATTTCTGTCAGTACCATTTAAACATTTTTCGTACTATAATTGATTTTACTGTCAAAATGTTTTCATGGCCATTGACATACATATCTTAGGGTCAAAAGAATGATATACTCTCTCAGAAATCAAAAGGATTTGGCTCTAATCATAAAGGCATTTAGAGGAAAGTTGTCCAATTCATGATGTGATCTTAGGAGTTATTTACCTCTTGGTTTTCTTGCCAATAAAAGTAGGAGAGATGAGGAATAAGGTGACACTCATTAGAAGTAGCAAGAACAGTTAATCCCAAGAATCCATAGGTACAACAAAAAGGTTTGTGCACGGTTCTGTCATATTACAGTTGTGTGCTTCTGGCAAATTCACTTCGGGATCTAAACTCAAGTTTCCTTTAAAAATTGTAATAGGGTCCTATGTCTTTTAAAGAAATATGCTTAATGTTACAAGAATAGCCTTTTCATTTTGGTGAGGACTTTAGGTTGTCACATTCTCTAAAAGTAGATTTTTCTCAGTTCAGTATTGAAATTCCCTAAAATCTGGGTTGGTTAAATGTCAGTTGTTATCTTTTCAGATCAAATGGTCTCTTTTATATTATGTAATACAATTTGATACATCAACTTTTTTAATTTCACAGCTGTTATGAAGTCACTATTAGAAAAAAATACCAAGCCTCCTTTTGTGTGATCTTAAGATCCTCTCTATATACATATTTTTCAGGAGAAAAGATATTTAACTCCTAAACTTTCATAACACACATCAAGTGGAACCTTCGTGTACATACACATAAACTGCTTAAACAACATCACATTGATTAATATTAGCATGCCGAGGTCATTAATATAGATCACAAAAACAAGTCACTCACTTAAAATATTTGGCTCAGAGGGACAGACACAAATTGGTGAAAAGTTCTTTCCTCTCTTTTCTTCTGTATAGGAAATCAGTAGAAGTAATGTTCTTGAAAAATATGTGCCATTAAATTACTTATTTTTTGAAATATGCAATTGTTAATAATGGAACAAGGAAATGACACAGAAGTTTATTAAAGTTCTCCTGTTGGGCACCTTTTGCCTAATCTCTCCCATTTAACACTCACAATAACCCTTTGGGGTAATCTTTGCTATACTCATGTTATCACTGAAATCAGTGAGGCATAAATTAATTACTGGCTGGAGTAAAATGTTAGAAAGTCAATTCTTACCCTTGATCTCATAATTTTTGTAACATAATACATTAGGAATTTATCAGACTGAATTTTATAAATATCAGTACTTAACACTGAAATGTGTAGAGGACACTCATTTTTGTCAAAGATTTTTTACATATCCATAGAAAGTTGTATAACTTTTTAATTTAATATATATTAAATGTATATTTTACAGGTGTTACAGAGTTTTTAATAGGAATATTGTATGTGCACTTAACACATTTACATACTTATGTTATGAGCAATTAAAACATTTTGATCTGGAGAAATATTTTAAATGTATTCAAGACCTAAGTTACTATACTGGTTCTAATCCCTAGGCACTGTAGGGACTGTATTATTTGGCAGCCAACAATTTTCTAATTTAAATGCCTTCTGTTCCCAAAACTCTTTTCTCCAAGTTCTCTGTTTTCTGCTGGATTCTCACTATTCATGGTGATTTTTCCACACTTTGTTTAGACTCTGAGGAATGAAATATCTCCCTTGGCTATTGTTTACTTTCACTAGGAGGTGACATTTTATGGACTACACTCCCCAGGTCATTCAACGTACTTAGATTTACTGGAATAGCAAATGCTAAGCACACACAATGGAATCAACCTGGAATCAATGTACACTCCTGAGTACATTATACTTCTTTAAATCATCTTCTAAAATAATGGGGAAATCAAAAAGACTTACTTATTACTTGATAATTCTTTCAAAAGCAATTATTTCCGTTTAATCGAACAATTTTGAAAACAATTTAAACTTTATGCTTGTTTTGAATTGGAAAATTACTGCTTCTCTTCAATACATCTGGCAGAAATCTCAAGTCTACAACTATATACAACCTTGCTCTAATAAGAATCTCCCACCAAATCTGAATAAGAGATATGTTTTCTAAATGTTGCTGCATTTCGTTGAAATGGATCTCAAAAAAAATGTGAAAGTAGAGTAATTCCTGCTATAAGGAAAGAGACTTATTTTACCAGTCACAATAACACATTGTGTCATTCAACTTTTTGTACCTATAACAAATACCTGAAATAAAAAATTTAAAAAAACTTAGAAGAAGACACATTTATTTTGACTCACAGACTCAGTTTCAGTCTCTCATCATCTGGCACCATTGGTCTTGGCCTGAGCTGAGGCAGAACATCATGGCAGAGCAAGGCTGTTCAGTTTATGACAGCTGAGAAGCAAAAAGAGAGAAAGGGACTAGGGACAAGACACAGTCCCCAAGGGCATGTCCTCAGTGACCTACTTCTTTCAACCATTCTCTGCCTGCATACAATGTCCATCATCTCCCAGTAGTCCATTCAAATTATCAATCTATCCGATGGATTATTCTACTGATGAAGTTAGAGGTCTCACATTCCAATCATTTTCTAAAAACCACAGCTCTAAACATTGCTTTACTGGGGACCAAGATTTCAACGCATAAGCTTTTGGAGGACATTCCAAATCTAAATCAAAAGGCACATATTTACAAATTATTTATAGAACTTTATAGCTTTTTTTATCTTGGATATGAAAGGTTTTTGTGCTTCCTACAATGATGAGGAATAGAACATGGGAAATAGATCTTTCTCATCCATTCTGAAAATGAACTAGTTAGAAATATTGCGCTAGTCAAGAAAATTTGTGCGTTACCAATCCTAAATCATTTCACTTTTTCGAGCGTTATTTTATATCACAAAGAACAGGAATGTGTTTGATATCAAACATCAAACACTAGCTATAAAAACTACATATATATATATATATGTACATATATATATATATATATATATATATGTACATGTATATGTAGGGGAGGGGAGAGGGGCCACTCTTAGGAAGCTGGAATTTAAAATTTCACAGAATTTTTCACTTCAGGTTTCCAGTAAACCATTTATCAGGTATTAGGCAACACAAAATTGTTAAAATCAAGAAGCATCATCAAGGTGATTTGAAGGAAAATGGGATGAAGTTAGTGGTATATTACCTAATGTCTTTCCTGGCTTCCCATCTCTAACACTTTTCTATAGGTCAGGGTAAATCAAGTCATAATTCAGCTAAGAAGAGAGGAGAAACTTATAAAACAGCTGAATTGCTGAGAATACACATGTGCACACACACATACACATACATATACATATATATATATACATATATTTTTTCTAATAACACTTTTTTCATACGGAGAGATGACTATTATGGACTTTTACACTACTATTAATAATGCTGCCTTCTTGTAATAAAAAGGGATAGTGCAAGCTTTTTAGCGAAATGATAGTTGATGAAGCTAAATACTTTGAAATCCCTGCCAAATCTGGCATTGAATTTTGCTTTAACAACCATAGATCAGAGGAGTTGCAAGTTCTCATGTTGCAATTCTTTGCCAACGTCAAAATAGTTCATTATGCAAGCCTGCCAATCTTCCTCAAAGCTCTCTTTTCAGATTAAGGAAAGGACATAGATGATAATCAAGTGTCTTTGATTCAAACAGCATTGCAGCTGACACATAAAAAGATTCAAAGGAAAAATAAACAGTTTTCACAACTTTATAGTCTTAACAGGAAAGACTCATTGCTCAACTGAGCAACATTTCCTCTCCCCTTGACAGCCAGACCATGGAATAGTCACTGATTTTTACATAACCTGTTAAAATACAAGTTCTCTTGTATGTAATAAAAAAATGAATAAGTTTCAGTTTTCTGGTACTAAGTAATAAAGTAAAAGTCAAGTTATCATAGAGTTTCTCAAAAGACATGAAGGGTCATCCAGAGAGGTTACACAGCATAGTGGTAAAAGCTGCGGGATCAGGAGACAGAACTCCTGGATTTAAATCCCAGCTCTACAACCTAACATGAAATTAACCAATGTACTCAGCATCTTTTTGCCTCCATTTTCATCTCTCTGTTATATAATTTGAGAAATTGAAAATTGAATATTTACTGTAGAACTAGAAATATGGCAGAGTAGTGAGCACCAGGATTCTGTCTCCTCAATCACTAAATAATTTCACTGAAAGAATCTATTTTTGGGAATTTGGGAGCCTCTTAGAGCTTTGAAACTTTCAAGAGAAGGTGCAGACTAAACTGCAGTTAATTTTGGTCCATTTGTGTCAGCCCACAGAGAGCTACTCAGTGCCACTCCCAGCCCTGGGGCAGGCAGCTGCACACACATTATCAGAACATCCTGCACAAAGCTTGCAATGTCCAGGGTGGGCAAGAGAGGACCCTATCCTATAAATATCAGGAATTTATGTTCTGACAGATGATTGTTGTATTTAATCGCAGACATGTAGAAAAAGAGAAAGGTAGCCACTGTTGTTGCACTTCCTCCTATTGTCACAGGGAGATTTTTTAAATTGATGACTTTTCTCCTTCATTATTCTCCTTTTTCCCCTTTTGAAATCGAGATAGTAAAGACTAGGACATTCAAAAGTAACTGCGTATAGGGGGAAATTAGAAAGTGATGATGCATGATGAGCCCAGGAAAGATGCAGGCTCAGAAAGACCAAAGGAGACCACAAGTTCACACTTCAGTCTGGCCCTTGGCACAGAGCCTGTCTACAATAATTTTAAAAACTAAAAATAACTAAAAAGCAGCAAATCTAGGGTAAGGAGGTGAACATGATTTCAAATGTTACCATGTGATTGGGTTAAAATATCCCCTTTTCAATAACAATAACAAATCACAAGGAAAATATGGTCTATTCAAAAGAAAAAATCAATCAATCAATAGAAACAGTTCCAGAAAAGAAAACTGATAGTGGATATACTATATAAAGACTTTAAATGATCTTAAAATTGCTCAGAAAACTATAAAATTTGGATAAAGTCAAGAAAAACATGGACTTTTTTCATCAACTTTATTGATATCAAAAAGGAAAGTTAAAATGAAACCAAATTAAAATTTGGGTTTGAAAAATAAAATAACTGAATGGAAAAACTAACCAGAAGGAATGAAAGGCAGATTTGAGTAGAGAAATGAATCTGTGTACTCAAAGATAAGACCATTGAAATTAGTAAGTCTCAGGAACAGAAAAAAATACTGGGAAAAGTGAAGAGAGCCTAAGGGACTTTCAGGGCACCATCTTGCAAACCAATATGTGGCATTTCAGCAAGGAGAAGGCAAAGATGAAGGGTTAGAAAGAATATTTGAAGAAATGGTAGCTGAAAACTTTTCAAATTTTATGAGAGATACAAATATAATTATCCAGGATGCTCACTGAACTCCAAGTAAAATGAACTCGAAGAGATCCACAGTGAGACAAACTCTCAAAATACAAATAAGATCATCTAAAAGGAATCCTCAATAAGTTTGTTAGCAGATTTCTCATTAGACACTTTGAAGACAAAAGAAAGTAAGCCTATATATTCAAAACAAAAAAGGAAAAAAAAAAAAAAAAAAGAATGAAAGAAAACCAACAACCCCAAATCCTACATCTAGCAAAACTATTTCTCCAAGTGAAGTCTAAGAACTTAGGATATTTCCAGATAAATGAATGCCAAGGGAGATTGCTACCACTAGTTCCATCTAACCAGAAATGTTCAGGGGTGTCTTGCAGGGGCAATGAAAAAACAATAGTTACCCAAAGTCATGTCAAAAACCAACGATCTCAATAAAGTGAAATGTATGGCCATCACGAAATTTAGTATCATTGCAACAAAGGTTTGTAACTCTTTTTGTTTTAAAATACTAATGGATTTAAAATAACTACTACTTTGAGGACATGTAATATATAAACATAATTTTATGACATCAACAATTAAAGTGGATAGAGAAAGTGCTATAAAAGAACAAGACTTGTCTGTCTATTTTGGTGCCAATACCATGCTGTTTTTGTTACTATTACTCTGTAATATTGTTTAAGGTCTGGTGTTGTGATATCTCCTGCTTCACTTTTTCTGCTCAAGATTGTTTTGGCCATTCAAGGTCTCTTATTCTTCCAGATGAAGTTCACGATTGCTTTCTCTATTCTATGAGGACTGTCATTGGGATTTCCATTGGAATTGCATTGAATCTGTATGGTGCCTTTGGTAGAATGACCATTTTGACAATATAAATTCTGCCTATCCAAGAACATGGGAAATCTTTCCATCTTCTAAGGTTTTCTTTAATTTCTTTCTTTAGCGTTCTATAGTTTTCATTATAGAGGTCTTCCACCTCTTTTGCTAGATTGATTCCCAAGTATTTTATTTGTTTGTTTTTTTTTTGAGACTATTGTGAATGGAGTGGTTTTCCAAATTTCTTTTTCAGAGGATTCAGCAGTTATGAATAGAAATACATTAGAATTATGTGTATAGATTTTATATTCTGTTACTTCACTGAATTCATTTATTAGTTCTAGAAGTTTTCTAGTGTAGTTTTTTAGATCTTCTAAATATAGAATCATGTCATAGGCAAATAGTGGCAGCTTGAGTCCTTCTTTTCCTATTCATATTCCTTTAATTTCTTTCCTCTGTTTAATTGCTCTGGCTAGTATTTCAAGGACGATGTTGAATAGAAGTGGTAAAAGAGGGCATCCCCGTCTTGTTCCAGTTTTTAGAGGGAATGAGTGGGAGAAAATCTTCTCCACATGCACTTCAGATAGAGCACTAATCTTCAAAATTTATAAAGAACTTAAAAAAAACTTATGCCAAAAATACAAAGAACCAAATCAATAAATGGGCCAAGGAACTGGACAGACACTTTACAGAAGAAGATATACAGGCAATTAATAAATATATGAAAAAGTGTTCAACATCTCTAGTAATTAGAGAAATGCAAATTAAAACAATTCTAAGATTTCATCTTACTCCAATTAGAATGACTATTATCAAGAACACAATAATACATGTTGGCGTGGATGTGAGGAAAAAGACACACTTTTACATTGCTGGTGAAGTTGCAAATTGATGCAGCCACTCTGGTAAGCCGTGTGGTGATTCCTCAGAATACTTGGAATGGACCTGCCTTTTGACCCAGTTATCCCACTCTTTGCTTTGTACCCAAAGGACCTAAAATTTGTGTACTACAGTAACACAGTCACATCAATGTTTATAGCAGCTCAATTCACAGTAGCTAGTTTATGGATCCAACCTGGATACCCTTCAATAGATGAATAGAAAGAGAAACTGTGTTATATATACACAATGGAATATTATTCGGCCATAAAGAAGAATGATATTAGGGCATTGGCAGATGAATTGGATGAGAATATCATACTGAGTGAAATGGGTCAATCCCAAAATACCAAGGATCAAATGTTTTCCCTGATAAGTGGATGATGATATATAATGGGGGTGGGGGAGTGAGTGGGTGAGAGTAGAATGGAGGAATTTTGGATTACATAGAGGGAAATGAGAGGAAGGAAAAGGAGTATGAAAAACTGGTGAATGAGATTGACACCATTACCCTAAATACATGTATGATTACATGAATGATATGAGTTTACATCATGCACAACCATAGAAATGAAAAGATGTACCCTATTTGTGTACAATGAATCAAAATGCAGTCTGTAAAATTAAAAAAATTAAAAAAGAACAAGAATTGTTATATTAAAATTAAGTTGGTATAAATTTAAATTAAAATATTATAAATTTATATTAATAAGTATAATCCCTATTGTAGTCATGAAGTAAATAGCCTTAGAATGCACTCAAAAGGAAATGAATAGAATCTGACAGTCCATTATAAAAACTCGAAATGAGGGACAAAAACTGATAAAGCACATATGAAATAGAGCAAAATAATAGAAATCTTATCAGTAATCACTAATTTTAGACATAGTAAACATTTAATCAAAAAGTTTATAAGAAAAAATATGGAAATCATATATTGATAAAAGATAAACAATTACAAATATTTAAGCACTTAATAACAAAATATATGAAGCAAAAGCTAACAGAAATGAAGGGGGAAATACATCTACAAGAGTGCTTAGAGATTTCTGTATTCTAATCTCAATAGTGAATAGAGCAACCAGGCAGAAGTAAGGAAATAAAGGATCTACACAATAAACCAACTAAATCTTATAGACATATACACCCTATTACTCTATCCAACAACAATGGAATATGCATTTTTCTAAAATGCACATGAGCTATTTTCAATGGTACACAATATGTTAGTCACCAAATTAAGTCTCAATAGATTAAAAAGTAGATACCATACGAAGTATTTTGAGACAGAAAATAGAATGGCAGCTTTCACAGAATGGAGGACAAGAAATGGGGAATTAGAGTTTAAAGAATACAGTTCCCCTTTTACAAAATGAAAAAGATATATAGAGATGGATGGAACTGATAGTTGCATAGCTTTATAAATATATTTTACACCACTATATATTTACAAAATATATAAATATATTTTAAAGCACCATTTATGCTTTAAAATGGTTAAGATGGCCAAATATGGTGGATCAAACATGTAATCCAGTGACTCTGTGTATTAAGATACGATGATAATAAGTTTGAGGATAGCCTTGGCAATGTATTGAGATCCTACCTCAAAATAGTATTTTAAAAAGGAGTTGGAGACATAGGTAAGTGGTACAGCACCCCTGGGTTAAATCTCCAATGCTGAAAAAATAATAAATGAATGAATGAGTGAACAAATGTTAAGATAGTAAATTTTATTTTTATACATATTTTTCTAAACTAAAAACATCAGTACTTGAAATGTGTTAAAACTTCAACAGTTGTTGAGTGTTATTATCTTGACTGAGATATTTCTATAACTGAGGTTCTTAAGGCTGTGAGAGAAGTGGAAATAGAAGGTTGACATTAGGAAGTCAGCCTACTACAGTGCTACTCAAACTGCAGACCAGGACTTGTGCCCATCTGTGATCAGCTTGCTACTCAACCATGGTAAAGCAGGGGCATAAATAGAGACTTAAGGATTTAGAAAACCTTAAAGTAACTTAAAAAGCATATGAGGAACCTAATAATGAAGTAACTTTGCATTCTGTATGCATTTGTCTTTTTAAATTTACTTTTCTATGATAACATTTTCATTGCATTTTATATACTTGAATTGGAAATTTGAAAAAACATACTTTATCACAGTCTATGAAGCATTTGTGTAGTATGTGTCATTAAGCACACTGTTGCAGTGATGGTTCATGACTCACAGGATAAATGCTGGGCCAATACTTATGTTTATACTAATTCAAAATTGGAGCTCTAGCTCAAGCTTCTATAATTTTTATTAACTAAACCTTTTTGTATTTCAAAGTGATGGATAATGTTTTCTGCTTCTGAATTTTTTGAATAATCATCTTCATCTAAAAAAGATAGTATGAACTTCAAAATCATGTTTAATATTTTAAGGTAAAAATTATTAAGAGATATGTTAAGTGATCTAAGGTTTGTCTGCAAACTATTTTGCTTGATGCTGGGGAATGTAAAACAATTTGTATAGAATTCCTGCTTTTAAGTAGTTTATAGTTCCAGTGAGATATGGAGACATTTTTTGAAACTTAATTCTTGCTTCTCATAAAACTAAATGTTACTAACTACTTGATAAGAACAAGATCTGTACAATAAGAAATGACTTACCCAATTGTTCTTAGGAACAGAAGCACCAAATTATAGCAAAGAAAATTGCCATGCAGTCAAGATAGAATCCCTTAGAAAAAGAATAATAATAAGAAGAAGTTGGTTGATTCTTACTCAGCTTCTTGGGGCTGCAAAGTGTGGAAGGGGATGGAGATGTATTTTATATAATTTGTACATTTTCTCTAATGACACTATGCTCTTGTTACATGTCTCAATTGGAAAAATTCTCTCTTTTTAAAATAATTTTAGTTGTAAATGGACACAATACCTTTATTTTATTTATTTATTTTTATGTGGTACTGAGGATCGAACCCAATGCCTCACACATGCTAGGCAAGCCCTCTACCACTGAGCCACAAACCCAGGCCAAAATGATTCTCTCAAATGACCAAATTGACCTTTTTTTCATCCAAACCCTTAGATGAGAGGATGAAGTAAGTTGTAAGTGAAAAAGTATAGCTTAGAGAGATAAAATATAATTCAGGAGCAACAATGTGAAGAGATGAAATATAGGAATAGAAGTTCTTAGGATATAGTCATTACCTTCTTTTCTTTCCTTGTCTCTTGTCCTGTCCTCTTATATATGTATACAGAGAGAGAGAGAGAGAGAGAGAGAGAGAGAGAGAGAGAGAGAGAGAAAGAGGGTGGAGGATGAATTTCACTGTGGAACAAAAAGTTGGACTTCATACACCTCAGCTAACCATATCCTTGCCAAAGAATAATTTTCAACGATCTATTAGTTTGTATGTTATAAAATTACCTTTTTTTTACAACCCATCTGTGCCACAACTCTAATGCATTTTAAAAGCCCATGATTATATTATTATGTAAATATTTGTCTTTCATCACATGAAGTCCTCAACATTAACTAAGGACTTATACTTTATCTAAACATCACTTGAGCAACCTTATTTTTCCTGACCTAATTTAAAACAAGATCCTTATTTACATCAGGAGAGGTAGAACTGTGCTACGAATCTAATGTTATTGATCTAGGTGAAAATTCTACTGTGACTTTCTTTTAATTGTGTGTCAAAATTCAGTTGATTGCAGGAGATATTTATTATCAACTTCCACAAGACCATTTCTGTCAAAATTAGATTCAACCAAATTCAGAAATATTTCCCTATTCAAAAGAAAATAGATCAATAAAATGTAGTGCATATTATTCTGTTTGAGTGGGTGCAAATGTTAAAATTATTTAGACACAAGGTTCACTTTTGAGACAATCATCAGATACCATTATAACACATTTATCAAAAAATGATTCATTTTATTATGTTAATGATAATAACGTATGAACAGTTATCCCTTTATATTGCAACAGACACAATGTGCTGCTGTACTTAGGAATTCTTTGAATCCTTTAAATAATCCTTAAATTTATCCCCAAATTATAATTTAAACCAATTCATTTCATACTTGAGGGAGTTAATACATATTTAGAAAAAGCTATATAAAAAGTATTTCTAATCATTTAAAAATTTTCTAGAAATTCATTAATTATAATAATTAATAATTGATGAAGATTTTTAAAGAGTTATGTTCAGCTTTATATGTTTCCAATGATCTTATAGAGATATAAAACAGGGAAAATCTCTACTGTGGTTTAATTCCTGCAGTATAGATAACTTGAAACTCTAAATACATTTTTTATGGAAGCTCTCTATTGGATGTCTATTACTAGTTTGTTTGTTGTGAAAGATACAAAAGGGGATTCATTATTGCAGGAACAACTGTAGAAACATATGTTCAGCTTGCTGGAGGACACAGTAGCATTATGACACCAAAATGTGTCTATCAGGACAGGTTCAGATTCAATTATTCTGCAAGTTCATTTATTTTTGCCTTAATTTATCATGTGCTTGGTATGATTCAGATACATTCTTTAAACTTCAAGAATATGTTAGAGATGCATTGCTGTTGAGAGTAACCTTTCATGACAATGAAATATCATATATTTTTGCCAATATTTTTATATCATGGAATGTAAGTGCAATTAACATTACATAGTCATCATACTTCAACCGAATGGGCATTATTTGTTTGACTATTAATCACTACATCCTTTTTGTTCCTAAAACACACTGTAGTTGATAATTGAATCAAAATCCTACTGGAAACCAAAGTTAATTTTCATTACCCTTGATTGATTTGAGCATTTTAAGTGAGCAATAGCCCTGTTCTTACTTGATTTTCCTGGATTTTTAATTCCTACTAGGAAGTACTTTTTAGGGTATAACTCTATACTTTTATGAATTCAGATAGCATCAGGAGTATGAAACATAGTATTACTTTAATAATACCATGACAAATACAGGAAAGCAGATTTGCTTAATTGCTCTGGGCCAGTCATACTGGACAATGAACTTGTTCCACTTCCTCATAAAGTGACCCGGGAAGTCACTAGAAAGGGATTAAAAACATCAATAACATGAAATTTAATACTGACAGATAAGCCAAAATCTTGTTGGAACTGAAAATAAATTATAGGGCTGATGAAATTTGATTGAAGGGAAAAAAAGAAAAACTATTCAGACTTAGAGTCCATTAGTCATTGATACACTCAACTTCACCAAACTATAGTATATCATCTAGAAAATACTGTTGTAAGACATGCCTTCTACCCTCATCTGTTTCCAGATTCAAAATACCCAAACAAGTCAAGTGCCATGGTGCACAGCTGTAATCCCAGTGCTTTTGGAGGCTGAGGCAAGAGGATCAGGTGTTCAAAGCCTCAGCAACTTAGCGAGATCATGTCTGTAACTAAAACACCAGAAAGGGCCAGTGATGTGACTCAGTGATTGAGTGCCCGGGGTTCAATACCTGGTTTAAAAAAAAAAAAAAAAACCACAAATAAAAGAAGTGGTCAGCAATTCTTTTGTTGGTAGGTCCTTTATCTATTAGCATAGTAATTTTTATTAATTCTTTTCCCTTCTTGTTTCCTTCTCCAAATCATCTAAGCAGATAAGGTAGGTTAGGTCTATCCACAAAAGATCCCAGAGCAAAATAAAATTGAACATGGGTCCACAACTTCTGAAAATCAAAGCACATTTTGAGTGACATTATAGGATAAGAGGAAGAATTTTTAAATCTCAAATATGAAGGTTAATAACCAACTTTATGTGAGTTTTTTGTATTACTAAAAAGAAAAGTAGTAGTTAGTGTTCTAGGATTGATTTTCCTGTCTCTGAATGAATTTTAGATCAGAGAAGAATGACATCCTTATGTGGGTTAAGAGGGGATGCTCCGCCACTTACACCTTCAGGGTTGGTTTCAAAAGATAAGATGACTCTCCAGAGAAGTTTACCAAATCTGGAATTAAATGGAACTTACCTCATACTACCTATTCAGAGTACTGGAGGCATTGGTACCATGTGCAGGAAAAGTAGAGGAAATGGCTGTATTTGGAGCCAGGAGCAAAGAAAGCTGATGTGAATTCCATGTCCTCTTTCTTGGCTCTGAATCTCAGTGGGACAGCAGCCTTAGGAAAGAGACTGGAAAAACTGACCATTATTTGTGTGTGTGTTGCCTGTGGTTGGCTGAATGGATAAGATGTTCTACAATGTTGATCACAACAGGGAATTAGTCGGTTTGTAGGAAATAGTTTCAACATCGTTCTTGAAACTTGAACCCAAGCAATTGGACAGAAGAGAGAAATTAAAGGGATATGGATAGGAAAAGAAGAACTCAAACTATCTCTATTTGCTAACAACATAATTCTATATTTAGAAGACCAAAAAAAATTCTGCCAGAAAACTTCCAGAGAAAATAAATGAATTCAGCAAAGTGGCAGGATATAAAATAAATCAATTGCATTCCTATATGTCACTGATGAATCCACTGAAAGAGAAATTAGGAAAACTACCCCATTCACAATAGCCCAAAAGAAAATAAAATATTTTGGAATGAGGTGAAAGACCTCTACAATGAAAGCTACAGAATACTAAAGAAAGAAATTGAAGAAGACCTTAGAAGATGGAAAGATCTCCCATGTTCTTTGGTAGGCAGAATATTAGTGTAAAAATGACCATACCACCGAAAATATTATACAGATTTAACACAATTCCTACTAAAATCCTAAAAACATTCTTCATAGAAACAGAAAAGTAATTATGAAATTCATTTGGAAAAATAAGAGACCCAGTATAGCTAAAGCAATCCTTAGCAAGAAAAGTTATGCAGGAAGTATCACAATACCAGAACTTAAACTATACTGCAGAGCTATAGTAACAAAAACAGCAGAGTATTGGCACCAAAATAGACACGTAGACCAATGGTACAGAATAGAAAACACAGAGACAAACCCACATAAATACAATTATCTCATATTAGAGAAAGGCACCAAAAACATTCAGTGGAGAAAAGATAACCTATTCAACAAACAGTGCTGGAAAAATTGGAATCCACATGTAACAAAATGAAATTAAACTTCTATCTCTCACTCTGCACAAAACTCAACTAAAAGTAGATCAAGGAGTTGGAGGCACAATAACAGAACCCTACACCTAACAGAAGAAAAAATAGGTCCAAATCTTCACCATATCATCTTAGAAACTGACTTCCTTAACAAGACTCCTAAAGTGGAAGAGTAAAATCAACAATCAAGAAATTGTATGGAATCAAATTAAAAAGCTTCCTTACAACAAAGGAAACAATCGAAATCATGAAGAGAGAGTCTGCAGAATGGGAGAAACTCTTTACCACCTGCACCTCAGATAGAGACTTAATCTCCAGGATATGTAAAGAGTTCAAAAAATTGAGATTATGTATGGCATTTGCTGGTAAATGGATGGAACTGGAGGTTATCATGCTAAGTGAAATAAGCCAGTCCCTCAAAAACAAAGACCAAATATTCTCTCTGATATGCAGATGCTGACTCACAGTAGGCAGAGGAATTGGGAAGCAGTGGAGGATCACTGGACTGGACAGGGTAGAATGGGAGGAAGAGAGGTGGAATGAGAATGGGAAAGAGAGTAGGAAGAATCAGACATAACTTTCCTTCATTCATTTGTGAATACATGACCAGTGTAATGCTACATCATGTTCATCCAGAAGAAAGAGAAGTTATACTCCATTTATATATGATGTGTCAAAATGCATTTTGTCATGTATAGCTAATTTGAACAAATAAAAAAATGAATAATTGAGTCTTAAAACAGAACTTAAAATTTCCCAGTACTAACTGGTGAAAGATTAAACTGAGAAGACAAGCAGAAATTAAATCTTAGGCTTTCACAAAATCAAATATATAATTATCTATCACATTGGTGACAAGTAGTAATAAAATGGACAAAAATATTGGCTTCTTGTTATTTACACACATGGATTCTCTTTCTTAAGTGTGAGCAGGACCTTTATTTGCATCTAAACATTGACAAAAATGATAAGGTGTTACTACCTTCATTAGGCTATATAAGTTAGTGACTTCTACCACCTTGCCCACTCTGTCTCACTTGCTAGCTTTAATGGAGCAAATGTAATTAATATCTTCCTTGTGTATTATTCTATCTGTGAATTTATTGAGGAAATTTAAAATTTCACATATATATGTGTGTATGTGTGTGTGCCTGTATATGTATGTGTATACATATATGTATATATACATGTATATAATCAATAAATAAAGGTCAAATTGGTCTTTCAGATACAATGCTGATGGTTTCAATTTATTTGTTTTACACACATATCTACAGAGAGAAAGAGGGAAAGAGGGAGAGAAAACAGAGAAAATTAATAATATGTATAAAATAATATAGAAGGAATCAACCCAAACTGTACACAACACATAACTACTAGTCTTTCAAAAGTTCATTATCAAACTTTCATTTCACAATAGATTTTTTTGATAATTTTACACAATTCCTGCCAAGTAGGTGATGAAATCATTTGTTATTAATATAGAATACACATAATTATGTTGTAGTGTAGACAATAATTGATTTTCTTGATTTAACAGGTAACTGATTTTTCAAAACATCACGAAGAAAAAGAAAATCTAAACATGCACAAAATAAGTCTAAAGTCTTCTACTGTGAGACCGTTTGTATGCAACTTTCTCCAAAAAGCACTCTGGTTAACATCCTCCCTTCTGCACACAGGGCAGTCTATTCTTAGGGCTCAAATACTACTTTAGTTTTGATCTTATTTCATAGTTTATCTTACATTTTTCCAGTTTCATATTATTTATGTCTAATGCTTCCTGCCTTTCTGCCAAGATGAAGCATTAAAATGTTTACTAAAACTATTACTAGAGGGTTGGATTCAAACACCAAAGTTATTCTTAGAATAAAAATATATTTAACTAAACTTGAGATCAATGTATATGTATCTACATAGAAAAATACAGATAAGGCTGTTTTTGTTCTTTCTATATTATAATGAAACATTTGTAGACAAAATGTTGAATTGTTTGATACTTTACACAAACTACTTTCTGGCTTCATACTTGAATATTTAATTTAAAAGAATGAAAATAGGCATGTTACTCTTTATCTCTTTATATGTATTCCTGAATAGTTAAGGAATGGTATTATGAATATTACATGATCTCTAGTAAAAAGTTGTGTTGCCTGAGTCCTTTATAGATAGTTTTCAAAAACACATCTAAAGACTTCCTGTAGACGTAGAGATGATTCTAAGTACTGATAGAACAACAAACTAGGATAATGTGAATTTTAATGTGCTAAAATATTCAAGATGTG
Source organism: Sciurus carolinensis (assembly GCF_902686445.1). Taxonomy (NCBI): domain Eukaryota; kingdom Metazoa; phylum Chordata; class Mammalia; order Rodentia; family Sciuridae; genus Sciurus; species Sciurus carolinensis. The sequence continues at coordinate 87,845,087 of NC_062218.1, read as the reverse complement.
AAAATTCACTTATTTCATAAAATTATGATTTGTCTCTCATTTATTAAAAGATAGATTACATATATATATGTGTATATGCATATAGAATATTAGTAAATTCCAAAATTGTAAGAATAAATATTTACTAGAGACTGTTATTTTTTACTACTCTTTGGTCTCTTATTTGCAGATCCATAACATTGTACAAACAACTATATCTTTATCTACATGTACCATGCACATGCATTGTCTTTGATTCTCACTATAACCCTCACAAAGTAGAATCATGAGAACTCCATGTTTGAAAAAAAGTAAAAGGATATATAAACTCTAAACAGTGAGTATTAGGGTTAAGATTTAAACCTGGTCCTATCTAATTCTATAAACTGTGTTCTGTTCCACTACAAAACAAAAAAACTCTTATAAAGTGTTCGTGGACTAACAGAGCATCAGGACCATAACACAAAAGTCCACTCTAAAGAAGTATAACTATTTAATAGAAATATTTGAAAACACTCTATCTTAAAGCCGCCCTAACTGTATATGTTTATCATTTTTTTCCTACATATGGATATATTGGCACTTAGATCAAAATAAATAATGTGACTGTTAAGCTTTATGCAGGTGAGGCTTTGGGATCAAAGATGAATTCCTTATTCTGCTCACAACAATATCGTTGTACAACCTAACATCCCAGGAATGATTCTCCATGCCTAATAGGCCCACAGAGTAATGAAATGAAAGACAGAGGAGAACAAAGCCTATGTGTGTTTCAGGTTCAATATGTAGACCAAGGATGGAGAAATTCAGATTTCCTATGAATATAGGGCAAAGAAACCACTTTCTCTCCTCCCACTGTGGGAGTTTTCTTGGAAATTTAATGAAAGGATTCTTAGTGTGGTAATTCCCTCCAAAAATATCCATGACAGAATCTCTAAAACCTGTGAATGTTAATTCATACAGTTAAAAAAAAGACTTTGCAGATATGCTTAATTTAAGGATTTTCTGATGGGGAAGATCATCAGAGTAGGTCATAAATGTGGGCATGAATGTCCTTATGAAGAGTGAAGTAGCAGATTGACCAAAGAGAAAAGTCATGTAAAGAAACTGAAACGTAGAAAAAAGTTCCAACACCAAAGAATTTGAGGGAACCATGAGCCAAAGGATGCTGCTTTAGAGGGTGAAAAAGACAAGGGATCTCTTTATCCTTTAAAGTCTTCAGAGACAGTGTGTTTCAGATGAAACTTTTCTTTTGTCACAATGAAACAAATTTAGGATTTTTAACCTCCAAATCTATTAAAGAGGAAGTTTATTTTGTAATTTGCAACAAAGCATGGAGGAAAGTCAAACATTCAGGCACATTCAGAGACACAAAGGTTGTAATGAAAGCCAATTCAGAGGAGATTGATGATACAAGCTAAATTGTAGGCTGATTGGTTTTGCAGCTAAGAGGAACCCTCCTGGATCAAAGAAAATATATCAAACAATGATATGGTGAAGAAAATGTAAAGACAATACAAAGAGTGAATGTATTTCAAAATCATGATTCTATGAAGAATTTGTATCCAGAATGTAGAAAAACTCCTAAAATTGAATACATACACTAATTTGCCCAACTAAAATGAACAAAGGAGAGGACTAGACATATTTCTTTAAAAAAAAATGCAAGGTTAATAAGCTCAAGGATAGGGCCTTTCATTGCTAGTCATCAGGGGAATGCAAAAAAAAAAAATCACAGTGAGATACCACTTCAAACCAACCAGGATAACTGAAACCAAAAGATCATAAAAGATCAAGTTCTGGGAAAATGCAGAAAAACTGAACCTTTTTCATACTACTTATGGGAAGGTAAAACGGTACGACTTTGAAAAAAGTCTGACAATTTCTCAAATGATTGAATATAAAGTTACTATTTGACCCAGCAATTCCACTTATAGGCATATAAAAAAAATTAATGTATGTACACTTGGAAACTTACACACAAACATATATTTATAATGGACAAAAGTGATAATACCCTACATATCTATCAACTGATGAATTGATAAACAAGTATGGTAAACCCTTATGATACAATATTATTTGGCCATAAAATGAAGGAAGTACTAATACATTCTTTCTTCAACATGTGTAGACTTTGAAAATATTATGTTAAGTGAAAAATCAGTGACAAGACTTTACATAGTCTATGATTCCATTTATTTAATATATTCACATTAAACAAATCTATAGAAATCAAAGTAGATTAGTGGTTATCTAGGGTTGCAAGAGGGAAGTAGGAAAGTGAGTGACTATTAATTGCTATATGGTTTCTTTTCAAGGTAATCAAAATGTTCTAACTTTGACTATGGTTTGTAGTAGATCATATTTGTAAATATATAAAACAACATCAAGTTGTACACTTTATAATTATTATTTTTAATTTTGGGGGGTACCAAGGGTTAAACCCAGGGGCACTTAACCACTGAGCCACATTCCCAACCCTTTTTATTTATTTATTTTTTTTTTATTTTGAGACAGGGTCTTGCTAAATTCTTAGGGTCTTACTAAATTACTAAGGTCAGATTTGAACTTGCTATCCTGCCTCAGTCTTCCAAGCTACTGGGATTACAAGCATGTACCACTGCACCTGGTGAATTATATACTTTAAATTCATGAACTCAATACTATATGAATTATATATCACTTTTGGATATGAAAATAGTATGTTCTCATAATATATTTAATAATATTCAATAAATTATTTTTGTCTGGGCAAGATAAGAATGAGGGATGAGGAAGACACACAGAGATTTGAGTGTAGTTGAGATTGTTTTATTTCTAATCTTGGTAGTGAGTTTATAAATTTAAAAATATATATGTTTATACTTGACTCCCATGTTTTATATGCATATATATTTTTGAAAATATAATAGAAATAGATAGACTATGTACCAAGTAACTCAATGTTAGTAAGACAAGAAAGAAGAAAAATATATTTACTTTAATTCCATTCTTACCAATATTTCTATCATGGTTTCCTTGTACTGAAAATTACTTCTAATGTGGTATGAGCCTGATTTTGTTTTAAAATTGAACTTAATAATTCACTAATATGAATCTGAAATTGGCTTGTGCAAGCAATGTTTCCTCCAACTCAAAACAAAACCATTATTGATTTTAAATGATGGTTCTTTAAGTAGTACACTTAGCCTATTATAAATAATTTAAATTGAACAAAAATGTTCCTTAGAATGCTTTCCATAATAGTTTATATAAACTTCACAAAATTCTAAATGCAAATGCTTTCTAAAAGCAATTACTTGCCCAGACTTCTTCTACAGAACTATTTGGATTCAAAGAAATGTACAAAATAGGAAGTTAAATCTTCTTAGTCATATTTATTGGCCTGATAAATACAAATATTAATATACAATCTGTTTAATAATAGATTGGATAATATTCTTTCTTTTTGACTTAGGAGAGTGATGAAGTTGGATGGAAAAATTAATAACAGAGGGAACCAAAGCACTAATTTCCCTCAGTGTTAGCCTATCTGCTATTCCATGGCTAAAGATTCACTTTGTAGAATGATGTGAAAGCAAAGACAAAAGTGCATTTGCACATCTCTTTAAGCACCATCAAGAGCACCTTTCAGCAAGTCAAATGTGCCTGTCATCTCTTGGGAACAGAGAATAAGTAGATTTGGGAACTAGTGTCCATGGGTAGTGTAAAGGATCATGGTTCACATTGTCTGAAATTGCTCATGCCCTGGTTCATCCAGCTGGTAATGAAGCGGTCAACATCCCATTTCTGGAGTAGAATAGGCAATTATTCCAGCTTGAAACTCTGCCCTTGCAAATTGAGTATGGCAACAATTCACATTGACTGTCATTATAAAGTCCCTCAAAGCATGGTAGATGTCCACATCAGTTCAGAAGAAAAAGTCAGAAATGCCTGAAAACTTTACCATAACTCCCAGGGGATTTTTCTATGTTAATGACACTGATATTTAAACTGCTTTCTGAAATATCTTTTTCTATGCTTTCATTCTTCATACTCCAAACTGCTCCAAATAAATCTGAAATTCCAGTCACATAGATGTTTCTATACATTCTCATTAGCCACACTCATCTTGCAATACAACTAGAGAAAGAAAATATTTCTTATTGTCCTTCTAGTTACATTTTAATGCTGGGGAGTTTAAAAAAATAATACCAGTACCTTGGTCTCACCCACTCTATATTACCTAAATCAGAATTTCATGGGATGGGACAAATAGATGGTTTTCTTTTCTTTTTTTTTCCTTTTTTTTTTTTAATTAATACCACCGGCGATCCAAGATGGCGGCCTAGAGGGAGACTGCACCCCCAGTCACTCCAGAACCCTGGAGTTAAGAAGGGGAGGCATTGAGAGACTCGGACTGAAATAGAGCCACGGGTGAGTCTGCCCACTGAGTAAAGCTCGGCCTCGGGTGGCAGGCCCAGATAGAGGTGGCTTATCGGAGCCGGGCAGGGCAGCTAGAGTCTTCCACAGGCAGTCCTGCACACTCCGGCGGTGGGCCCCGCCCACACAGCCAGCTTCTCCAGGTTCTTGGAATGGAACTGGCCCGCTAGTGAGAGGCTTTCTGACCAGAACAAGCTACGAGTCCCGGAGCCACTGCAGCGCAGCGTACTCCGGCAACGAACCAGCGGAGAGCCGCGATCTGCAAGCAGCCTCTGGGATTAGGGCAGGGCAGCCAGAGACCTCTTCAGGCGGCTCTGCCCACTCTGGCTGCAGGCTCTCTTCACGGGGTGATCCAAGATGGCGGCCTAGAGGGAGACTGCACCCCCAGTCGCTCCAGAACCCAGGAGTTAAGAAGGGGAGGCATTGAGAGACTCGGACTAAAATAGAGCCACGGGTGAGTCTGCCCACTGGGTAAAGCTCGGCCCGGGTGGCAGGCCCAGATAGAGGTGGCTTATTGGAGCCGGGCAGGGCAGCTAGAGTCTTCCCCAGGTAGCCTTCCACACTCCGGCAGTGAGCTCCTCCCACACGGCCAGCTGCACGGTGCAGGCCCACAGTGAGAGCATTTCCGCACAGAGCCAGTTCCAAACCGTGGAACCAGTAGGGGGCTAGGGGCAGTTTTCTTCGGATGAGCTGCTTTATCAGATTCCTCCAAGACATCAGGCTACTGAAGGCTGGGAGGTGATACACTGGAAATCTACCGGGACACTATAAGCCAACAGTGGAAAACTGCAATATCTCAGGGTCCCACTGACAACTGACCAATATGAGAAAACAAGGGAAGAAAATGTCCCAAACAAACCTAGATACTACATCAATAAAACCCAATGACAGCACAGCAGAAGAAATGTCAGAAAGGGAGTTCAGAATGTACGTAATTAAAACGATCAGGGAAGCTAATGAGGAGATGAAAGGGCAAATGCAGGCATTGAAGGAGGAGATGAAAGAGCAAATGCAGGCATTAAATGATCGCACCAATCAACAGTTAAAAGACCAAATACGGGAAGCAAGAGATCATTTCAATAAAGAGTTAGAGATACTGAAAAAAAAAACAAACTGAAATCCTTGAAATGAAGGAAACAATAAACCAAGTTAAAAACTCCATAGAAAGCATAACCAATAGGATAGAACACCTGGAACACAGAACCTCAGACAAATTATTTAATCTTGAAAGCAAAGTTGGCCAAACAGAAAAGGTGGTAAGAAATCATGAACAGAATCTACAAGAACTATGGGATATCATGAAAAGGCCAAATTTAAGAATTATTGGGATTGAGGAAGGCTTAGAGAAACAAACCAAAGGAATGAACAATCTATTCAATAAAATAATAACAGAAAATTTCCCAAATCTGAAGAATGAAATGGAAAACCAAGTACAAGAGGCTTATAGAACTCCAAACATACAAAATTACAACAGACCCACACCAAGGCACATTATTATGAAAATACCTAACAAACAAAATAAAGACAGAATTTTAAAGGCCGCGAGAGAAAAGAATCAAATTACATTCAGAGGGAAACCAATAAGAATATCAGCAGATTTTTCAATCCAGACCCTAAAAGCTAGAAGGGCCTGGAACAACATATACCAAGCCCTGAAAGAAAACGGATGCCAACCAAGAATCTTATACCCAGCAAAACTTACCTTCAAATTTGACGATGAAATAAGATCCTTCCATGATAAACAAAAGCTAAAGGAATTTACAAAAAGAAAGCCAGCATTACAGAACATTCTCAGCAAAATATTCCATGAGGAAGAGATGAAAAACAACGATGCAAATCAGCAACAGGAGGCGCTAGCCTAAAGGAATAGCCAAATAAAGGAGAAACCAAATCATGTCAAAAACAAATATGAGTCAATTGACTGGGAATACAAATCATATCACAATAATAACCCTGAATGTTAATGGCCTGAATTCATCAATCAAAAGACACAGACTGGCAGATTGGATTAAAAAGAAAAATCCAACAATATGCTGCCTGCAAGAGACTCACCTCATAGAAAGAGACACCCATAGACTAAAGGTGAAAGGATGGGGAAAAACATACCATGCACACGGACACAGCAAAAAAGCTGGGGTATCCATCCTCATCTCAGATAATGTGGACTTCAAACCAAAACTAATCAGAAGGGATAAAGAAGGACATTACATGCTGCTTAAGGGAAGCATAAATCAGCAAGACATAACAATCATAAATATCTATGCCCCGAACATTGGCTCATCCACGTACGTCAAACAAATTCTTCTCAATTCCAGAAATCAAATAGACCACAACACAATAATACTAGGCGATTTTAACACACCTCTCTCACCACTGGATAGATCGTCCAAACAAAAATTGAATAAAGAAACTATAGATCTCAACAACACAATCAGCAATTTAGACTTAACAGACATATATAGAATATACCATCCAACAAAGAACGAATACACTTTCTTCTCAGCAGCACATGGATCCTTCTCTAAAATAGACCATATTTTATGCCACAAAGCTACTGTTAGCAAATACAAGAAGATAGAGATACTACCTTGTACTCTATCAGATCATAATGGATTGAAATTAGAAATAAATGACAGAATAAAAAACAGAAACTTCTCCAATACCTGGAGACTAAATAATACACTATTATATGATGAATGGATAACAGAAGACATCAGGAGGGAAATAAAAAAATTCTTAGAAGTAAACGAGAACAAAGACACATCATATCAAAATCTCTGGGACACTATGAAAGCAGTACTTAGAGGAAGATTTATTTCATGGGGTGCATTCAAAAAAAGAAGTAGAAATCAACAAATAAACGACTTAACACTACAGCTCAAAGCACTAGAGAAAGAAGAGCAGACCAATACCAAAAGTAGTAGAGACAGGAAATAGTTAAAATCAGAGCCAAAATCAACGAAATCGAAACAAAAGAAACAATTGGAAAAATTAACAAAATAAATAGTTGGTTCTTTGAAAAAATAAATAAAATTGATAAACCCTTAGCCACACTAACAAAGAGAAAGAGGGAGAAAACTCAAATTACTAAAATTCGGAATGAACAAGGAAACATCACAACAGACACGAGTGAAATACAAAACATAATTAGAAGCTATTTTGAAAATCTATACTCCAACAAAACAGAAAACCTCGAAGACATCAACAAATTTCTAGAGACATATGAACTACCTAAACTGAACGAGGAGGACATACACAACTAAATAAACCAATTTCAAGCAATGAAATAGAAGAGGTCATCAAAAGCCTACCAACAAAGAAAAGTCCAGGACCAGATGGGTTCTCAGCCGAGTTCTACAAAACCTTTAAAGAAGAGCTCATTCCAATACTCCTCAAACTATTCCATGAAATAGAAGAGGAGGGAACCCTACCAAACTCGTTCTATGAAGCCAATATCACCCTGATACCTAAACCAGACAGAGACACATCGAGGAAAGAAAATTTCAGACCAATATCCTTAATGAATATCGATGCAAAAATTCTCAACAAAATTTTAGCAAATCGCATACAAATATATATTAAAAAGATAGTGCACCACGATCAAGTGGGTTTTATCCCAGGGATGCAAGGTTGGTTCAACATTCGGAAATCAATAAATGTCATTCACCATATCAACAGACTTAAAGTTAAGAATCACATGATTATTTCAATAGATGCAGAAAAAGCATTTGATAAAATACAGCATCCCTTCATGCTCAAAACACTAGAAAAAATTGGGGTAGTGGGAACATTCCTAAACATTATAAAGGCAATCTACGCTAAGCCCATGGCTAATATCATTCTAAATGGTGAAAAACTGAAAGCATTCTCCCTAAAAACTGGAACAAGGCAGGGATGCCCTCTTTCACCACTTCTATTCAACATCGTTCTTGAGACTCTAGCCAGAGCAATCAGACAAACCAAAGAAATTAAAGGGATACGAATAGGAAAAGAAGAACTCAAACTATCCCTGTTCGCTGATGACATGATTATATATTTAGAGGAACCTGGAAATTCCACCAGAAAACTTTTAGAACTCATAAGTGAATTCAGTAAAGTAGCAGGTTACAAGATCAATGCTCATAAATCCAATGCATTTTTATACATAAGTGATGAATCTTCAGAAAGAGAAATTAGGAAAACTACCCCATTCACAATAGCATCGAAAAAAATAAAATACTTGGGAATCAATCTCACAAAAGAGGTGAAAGACCTCTACAATGAGAACTACAGAACACTAAAGAAAGAAATTCAAGAAAACCTTAGAAGATGGAAAGATCTCCCATGTTCCTGGATAGGCAGAATTAATATCGTCAAAATGGCTATACTACCTAAAGTGCTATACAGATTCAATGCAATTCCAATTAAAATCCCAATGATGTACCTTGCAGAAATAGAGCAAGCAATTATGAAATTCATCTGGAAGAATAAAAAACCTAGAATAGCTAAAGCAATCCTCAGTAGCAAGAGCGAAGCAGGGGGTATTGCAATACAAGATCTTCAACTCTACTACAAAGCAATAGTAACAAAAACGGCATGGTATTGGTACCAAAATAGACAGGTAGATCAATGGTACAGAATAGAGGACATGGACACAAACCCAAATAAATACAATTTTCTCATACTAGACAAAGGTTCCAACAATATGCAATGGAGAAAAGATAGCCTCTTCAACAAATGGTGCTGGAAAAACTGGAAAACCATATGCAATAGAATGAAATTAAACCCCTATCTCTCACCCTACACAAAACTCAACTCAAAATGGATCAAGGACCTCGGAATCAGACCAGAGACCCTGCATCTTATAGAAGAAAAAGTACGTCCAAATCTTCAACTTGTTGGCTCAGGATCAGACTTCCTTAACAGGACTCCCATAGCACAAGAAATAAAAGCAAGAATCAACAACTGGGATAGATTCAAACTTAAAAGCTTTCTCTCAGCAAAGGAAACTATCAGAAATGTGAAGAGAGAGCCTACAGAGTGGGAGAATATCTTTGCCAACCATACCTCAGATAGAGCGCTAATTTCCAGAATCTATAAAGAACTCAAAAAACTCTACACGAAGAATACAAATAATCCAATCAACAAATGGGCTAAGGAAATGAACAGACACTTCACAGAAGAAGATGTACAAGTAATCAACAGATATATGAAAAAATGTTCAACATCCCTAGTAATAAGGGAAATGCAAATCAAAACTACTCTAAGATTTCATCTCACCCCAATTAGAATGGTGATTATCAAGAATACAAGCAACAATAGGTGTTGGCGAGGATGTGGTGAAAAAGGAACACTCATACATTGCTGGTGGGGTTGCAAATTAGTGCAGCCACTCTGGAAAGCAGTGTGGAGATTCCTCAGAAAGCTTGGAATGGAAACACCATTTGACCCAGCTATCCCACTCCTTGGCCTATACCCAAAGGACTTAAAATCAGCATACTACAGAGATACAGCCACATCAATGTTCATTGCTGCTCAATTCACCATAGCCAGATTGTGGAACCAACCTAGATGCCCTTCAGTTGATGAATGGATAAAGAAACAGTGGCATATTTATACAATGGAATATTACTCCGCAATGAAGAATGATAAAATTATGGCATTTGTAGGCAAATGGTCGAAATTGGAGAATATCATGCTAAGTGAGATAAGCCAATCTCAAAAAACTAAAGGACGAATGATCTCGCTGATAAGCGGATGAGGACATATAATGGGGGGTGGGAGGGGCTAGCATTAGGTTTAGGGTTAGGTTTAGAGTTAGGCTAAGGAGAGCGGCAAGAATGAAGGAAAGAAGGACTGTGTAGAGGGAAAAGAGGGGTGGGAGGGGTGGGGGGGAGGGGAAAAATAAAATAAACATCATTACCCTATGTAAATGTAAAAAAAAAAAAAAAAGTGAATCTGGGAAAAGATAAAAAAAAAAAAAATAATTAATACCACCACAGATAATTCTAGTGTGCTCAAGATAAGCCCTACTAAAACCTAGTAGTATGCAGACCAATCACCCGGTGAAGCATTTGCATTAAAGCTATGAATCCAGGTGCTTTGTAATGAGGACTAAAAATTAGGATTTCTAAGATGTTTCCAGAAAATGTGGATGTTGCTGACATGTAGACTGCCCAGATTTATATGAGAAGTCCTCTGACTTAATAAAATACTTTCCCAGGGTGCATTGAAACATTCCTATGCTCCCAACACACTCCCCAGGTGAAAAACTATTATCTATTATTAAATAGATCGCATACTAATATTGGAATTTATTAGGTCAGTAAATATGACTAAGAAAATTAGTACGCTTCCTTAATTCCAAGTAGATCTATAGAAGAAGTCCGGGGAAGGAGTTGCTTTTAAAAAAGCATTTGTATCTAGAATTTTCAGGAATTTATATAAACCAGCAGTTTTCAAAGGGTCACATGTCTTTCAACTGTGCAGAAAATACTGATAATCCCACTGAGAAGCTCCCATTGTCCATGTGACTTTGGTCAAACAGCCATTTTTGTCACTGATCATTTCTCAGTTCTCCTTGACTTAATCACACCAATAACCTTCCATTCAACAAGTCCTGAAATGTTTGATTTCTCCCTCTGCAGCAGGTTCATTCAGTTGCCATGTCTTCTTCTTTCAATAAAAGTAGTATCTTCCAGAACCCATGTTCTCTCTTTTATAATATTTAAGACTATCATCACCCCTTGTCTACAATGGTCTATGACATTTGGTTTCAAGAATTTCTATCTAGTTGGGCGCAAAGCTGCACATCTGATATCCCAACAGCTCTAGAAGCTAAGGCAGGAAGATCGCAAGTTCAAAGTCAGCCTCAGTAACTTACTGAGCCTAGGCAACTTAGAAAGACCCTTTTTCTAAGTGAAATAAAAAAAGGGCTGGGATGTGGCTCAGTGGTTAAGTACCACTGGGTTTGTTCCCTGGTACCAAAACAAAAATTTCTAACTCAAATTCTTTGCAAAATTTTTATATACATTTTACCCAAAGTTTCCAAAGTAATTTCTTTAAATCGTTACTCAAAATAGCATCAATCCCCCCACCCCCCCATCCCCATTTAGAAGTAGTGTATCATGCTTTGGTCTATAAACTCTAAGGAAAAGTCTTTGGTATAACATTAATTAATTTCCAAATTCATATCTCTACTTGCAGTTTAGCCTTCATTTTAATTATTCATATAAACCACCTAGGATCTTACTCTTACCTATGTTCTTCATATCTATAACCTGTTCCTCAAACATGAACTATATTTTATGTTTCTATCTTTCTGCTGTTCCTTTAACCAAGTGTATTTAACCACATTTTTCCATCTTGAAAACCCATTAAATCTTAAAAGCAACTTTAAAACTCCTAATACACCAAACTATGATAATCACCTCTTTGGAACCCATATTTTTGCTCTACAGGGTTTACAGAGCAAATTATGTCATAATTATACTTAACATTTGCCTCACCTCCTGCCAAATTTTTCTCCCTCTAGACACTAAGGCAATCTCCCCAAAATCCCAGTCCACAATTGTCAATGAATATTTACTAAATTGAAATGTACAAAATTTTTCTGTTTTAAATAACTAGTATGTGGAGACTGGTTTGAGAAATAATTTCTTCCCATAAGAGACTTACAGAATACAGAGTTTAAATCTGTATAAAAATAACACATATGAAGGAAAAGGTCATTCCCCATTTAATCAATTGTAATTGTACTGGCATGTACTATTTGAGACATAATAGGTTCTTTAAAAAAAAAAAAAAACTCAAAATTCAGAGAGAGATGCTTATATCAGCATAGGTTTTTCAAGAAAAAAAAAACTTAGGATTTTTAAAGTTCATAAAGACAAATAAAGGTATGTTAGATGAGAAACAAAGTGAGCATAAAGACTAAGAGAGAAGAAATGCAAGTAGTAGTTTAGATAGTGAATATATTGGTTGAGGTTAAGCTATCCCATTGTGTGTTAACTGAATGTTTTGAGACTGAGAGTGTATAATAAACATATTCAGAAAATATTCATTATTCTGTTTTGTGTTGTATAAAAAAACAGAAACAATTAAAAATATTTAAAATGTTTTAAGCAGCAGTAAGAACATGATTGGAAACAAATAAATTTTTATTTACCTTAAAAAAATTTGAATTTATTTTTAAGTGGAGTATTATTTTCTTGCTATTTGTAGGATTTCTTGAACAGTTGTTTAGGTTAAGCAATAGAGCAAACTTCTGGTGAAGATAATTGTCAACATACATACGCTTGGAGAAAAGGCACTTCACACCATTATGAAAGAAAAATTTATCATGAAAATCACATTTTATAAAAATTAAAAATTCTGAATTATAATTATAAATTTAGAATTAGTGCATATATTATTTATTTATTTTATTATTTAAAATAATGGGGATTATGTTGTAATGATATATATTATTACCATTTCAGAACAAATATAACATTTGGGTATAGATTTGTCTTAACAGATATAAAAAAAAAAAGTCCAGTTTTATAACTATAAAAACTGGTAAAACTATAATTTCTCAAGAGGTGATTTTCAGTAGTTTAATATTCCACAGTTCTTGTATTTACCTTTATTAATATACCAGAATCTGTAAATGCAGACTTTTTCTGGTATCCAAAATATAAAATATAAAATATTTTGTTTTAAAAATATATGCTGTGCTTTTGGTTCTTTGATTCTTACATTTTTCTCTCTTGTGGCATTTCCCATAATCCAGCTATTTTCAAACATTTTCTTTCAATAATATCCTATTGAGAAGATACCTGAGTCAGATATTGCCAAGTAAAGCTGATAGCAGTTTGAATAGTTTTAAGTTCTCAAGTTTTAGTTATAATTTTTATGCAAATTTATACATATGCCACAAAACATTAATTTTTAATAAAAATACTAAAATTATTCTTTTTAAGGTAAAATATAAAATTCATTAAAATATGCCACACCTAAGCCTGATAAATCCAAACCCATGCCTTTGAAGGCAAAGTTTCTTGATCTAAGCTTGAAAAAAATATTTAAATCCATCATACCTACCTATGTATATGCCTCATTCTTTTATTTTCTAGTAAGCATGTTGAGGGTGTGGCTTAGGGGTAGAGTGCATGCCTGGCCTGTGCAAGTCCCTATGTTTAATTTTCAGTACTGCAAAAATATTTTTTCAATGTTTTATTTGCTTCTGAAAAAGTTTGTAATATTCAATATACTACGTTTAAAAACACATGAAAATACAGAAAATATTTCTGCCTTTGAGTAGTTCGAAATTGAGGACAAGATAAAAGGTGCAACTTCAAATGATAGAAATCAAAGTGCCACCATATATGGTATATTATACAATGAAGAACATGACATTTAAAGATGGGGTATGTCAAAACTTCCTAAAAAGGATAATTAGGAAAACCTAACACATGGGTAGTACTTAGTCAGTCATTAAAAATCTACAATTTATACTAGGGTTATGGTTTTGAGCATTTGACTGGCAAGCATGAGGCTCTAGGTTCAATCCCCATCATTGAAAAAAATCATATAAGTATGATTTGTCATATACACTTTGAAGTATGACAGTCTGGAAAGATGAAAACATTTAAACAAAAGCAGATGATAGAAATGTATAAAGCACTTTTCAGGAATGAAGCAATATATTGGTTTAATTTTCAAAGAATATATAGATACACATATATATATATACGCACACACATATACATATATATATGTAAAATAGATGGAGCTAAAACTGGAAAGATAAGCTAGGATCATATTATGGATGATCATGGATCTTAATACTAATGATCTATTTCTAGATAGTGAGATATTTTGATGTTTCAAAATTGAACTTCAGTAACTTAGTAGATATAATCCATATATTATGCTTTTGTCAACAAAGTATGGCTTAAAAGATTAGTGCCCAAAGAACTGAGAAGAAACATGTTAAACATAATTTCTTCAGTTATCTGTTAAACTATAAAAATAGTTTTATCAAAATTTATTTCTACAATATGCTGAGTAAACCAAAATTTAAAATTAAGAAAGTACAAATAAAAATCAGCATTTCCGCTCTGCCAATAAGCAAATAACTCAAATTAGCCCTGAAGCTGAGAACCACTGGAAAAGATAGATTTTATTAAATATGTTGAACAACTAAGCCAGATAATGAGGAATGATAGAAATTGTTTCTGAGATAAGAACACCCATGTTATGAAATTTATTATAAAATTTTTCACTTCTGAAAAGTATCTGAGGGTTCTTCATTACAGTGGAGATGACTTGGGGATGTTAAATTAAACACAACTTCTAAAAAAATCCTCAATAGATGAGGGAAAAAATGTAGTTTGAGTACCATAGATGAGACCACAGCAAACCTGCCATGATTTGTGCAGGCTTTCATCCTAGGATTTAGGGTAGAGTGGAAGAAGCCCTTGAAAGCACTGTGGCTCAGCTTTCAATCAACTCAATCCAGGTTGCATTAAGTGATCTAGGATATCAGAATGCACTTGGTTTGGGATAAATTTGTAATCCATAGTGGAAGATTATATCATGATCATATCACTCAAATTACTTCCCTAATGCTTCATGCTGTAGGATGTATGCAATTCTTGAATCCATATCTATAATTTGATAAAAAAAAATCAGGCACAGTTGGTAACAAGAGTACATGACTCAAAACCATGAAAAAAAAAAAAAAAACAGAAAAGAAATAACAGAAACAGTACATATTACCTTTAGTTAATGAAGATATTAGGCAAGGATTTTACTATGGCATGTAAAAAAGCTTTAGAAAATAAAACAAAAAAAACTGAAAAATTCAAAAGAGTACTAGAAATCATAGAAATACATAAATACAAATTTAAGAATGAAAAACATTAAAATGAAAATAATTTGATAGAAAGTTTTAGTAGCAAATTAGATTGATCTGAAGACAGATTTGTGATGTGAAAAATAACTGAAAAAATCCAGAATGTAGCACAGAAAGAAAAAGAAAATGAAAAATCCACAATATTACAGACCTATAGAGATAAAATGATAGTGTCAGATGTGCATGTATTTACACCTTTAACTTTTTTATAAAGGTAAAAAGGGACAGAACTAAGCTAAGAGAAAATGATCTTTCCCACCCCTCAAATGACTAAAAGATATTAAGATGCAGATTAAGAAAGCAGTGCAAATCCCAAACCAGAATGGATACTCATAAAATACTGATTTCAGTAAAAATGTTGCAAACTAAAGACTAAGAAAAATCTTAAAGGCAATCAGGTGGTAAAAAGAGAGAGGAGGATATAATGATGAGACTAACGGCTCTAAATAAATAAGATAGAAATCAGTCAATTAAATATCTGCAGTGAGGGAAGAAGAGTTGTGTCAACCTGTATATCTGAATCTCTGAAAACATATTTCAAAAATAAAATTGAATCAGTATCTTGTTCTGAATAGTCACTAAATAAATCACTAAATAAATGAGAACATGACAAAAAGATAATCAGAGAAACTTGAATGCTGGATATTTGACCTTATTAAGAAATTGTGAGTAGTAGAAGACAGGAAATAGTTAAACTGAGAGCTGAAATCAACGAAATTGAAAGAAAGAAACAATACAAAAAATTGACAAAATAAATAGTTGGTTCTTCGAAAAAATAAACAAAATTGATAAACCTTTAGCCACACTAACAAAGAGAAGACGAGAGAAAACCCAAATCACTAAAATTCGGAATGAACAAGGAAATATCACAACAGACACGACCGAAATACAAAACATAATTAGAAGCTATTTTGAAAATCTATACTCCAACAAAATAGAAAATTTCGAAGACATCAACAGGTTTCTAGAGACATATGAATTGCCTAAACTAAACGAGGAGGACATACACAATTTAAATAGACCAATTTCAAGTAATGAAATAGAAGAAGTCATCAAAAGCCTTCCAACAAAGAAAAGTCCAGGACCAGATGGGTACTCAGCCGAGTTCTACAAAACTTTTAAAGAAGAACTCATTCCAATACTTCTCAAAGTATTCCAGAAAATAGAAGAGGAGGGAACTCTCCCAAACTCATACTATGAAGCCAATATTACCCTGATTCCTAAACCAGACAGAGACACATCGAGGAAAGAAAATTTCAGACCAATATCCTTAATGAACATCGACGCAAAAATTCTCAACAAAATTTTAGCAAATCGCATACAAAAACATATTAAAAAGATAGTGCACCATGATCAAGTGGGTTTCATCCCAGGGATGCAAGGTTGGTTCAACATCAGGAAATCAATAAATGTCATTCACCATATCAATAGACTTAAAGTCAAGAATCACATGATTATTTCGATAGATGCAGAAAAAGCATTTGATAAAATACAGCACCCCTTCATGCTCAAAACACTAGAAAAAATAGGGATAGTGGGAACATTCCTTAACATTGTAAAGGCCATCTACGCTAAACCCATGGCTAATATCATTCTAAATGGTGAAAAACTGAAAGCATTCCCTCTAAAAACTGGAACAAGGCAGGGATGCCCTCTTTCACCACTTCTATTCAATATCGTCCTTGAAACTCTAGCCAGAGCAATTAGACAGACCAAAGAAATTAAAGGGATACGAATAGGAAAAGAAGAACTCAAACTATCCCTATTTGCTGATGATATGATGGTATACTTAGAGGAACCAGGAAATTCCACCAGAAAACTTTCAGATCTCATAAGTGAATTCAGTAAAGTAGCGGGATATAAGATCAATGCACATAAATCTAAGGCATTTTTATATATAAGCGATGAATCTTCACAAAGAGAAATTAGGAAAACTACCCCATTCACAATAGCTTCAAAAAAAATAAAGTATTTGGGAATCAATCTCACAAAAGAGGTGAAAGACCTCTACAATGAGAACTACAGAACACTAAAGAAAGAAATTAAAGAAAACCTTAGAAGATGGAAAGATCTCCCATGTTCTTGGATAGGAAGAATTAATATTGTCAAAATGGCCATACTACCAAAAGTGCTATACAGATTCAATGCAATTCCAATTAAAATCCCAATGATGTACCTTACAGAAATAGAGCAAGCAATTATGAAATTCATCTGGAAGAATAAAAAACCCAGAATAGCTAAAGCAATCCTTGGCAGAGAGAGTGAAGCAGGGGGTATCGCAATACCAGATCTTCAACTCTACTACAAAGCAATAGTAACAAAAACGGCATGGTATTGGTACCAAAATAGAAAGGTGGATCAGTGGTACAGAATAGAGGACACGGACACAAACCCAAATAAATACAATTTTCTCATACTAGACAAAGGGGCCAAAAATATGCAATGGAGAAAAGATAGCCTCTTCAACAAATGATGCTGGGAGAATTGGAAATCCATATGCAACAGAATGAAACTAAACCCATATCTCTCACCATGCACGAAACTAAACTCAAAATGGATCAAGGATCTCGGAATCAGACCAGAGACCTTGCATCTTATAGAAGAAAAAGTAGGTCCAGAGCTTCAACATGTCGGCTTAGGACCAGACTTCCTCAACAGGACTCCCATAGCACAAGAAATAAAAGCAAGAATTAATAACTGGGATAGATTCAAACTAAAAAGCTTTCTCTCAGCAAAGGAAACTATCAGCAATGCAAAGAAAGAGCCTACAGAGTGGGAGAAAATCTTTGCCAATCATACTTCAGATAGAGCGCTAATCTCCAGAATCTATAAAGAACTCAAAAAACTCTACACCAAGAATGTAAATAATCCAACTGACAAATGGGCTAAGGAAATGAATAGACACTTCACAGAAGAAGATCTACAAGCAATCAACAAACATATGGAAAAATGTTCAACATCTCTAGTAATAAGAGAAATGCAAATCAAAACCACCCTAAGATTCCATCTCACCCCAATCAGAA
The DNA here is from genome assembly GCF_902686445.1 of Sciurus carolinensis. Classification (NCBI taxonomy): domain Eukaryota; kingdom Metazoa; phylum Chordata; class Mammalia; order Rodentia; family Sciuridae; genus Sciurus; species Sciurus carolinensis. The sequence continues at coordinate 87,826,781 of NC_062218.1, read as the reverse complement.
TGGCAATTATCAAGAATACAACCAACAACAGGTGTTGGCGAGGATGTGGGGAGAAAGGTACACTCTTACATTGCTGGTGGGGCTGCAAATTAGTGCAGCCACTCTGGAAAGCAGTGTGGAGATTCCTTAGAAAACTTGGAATGGAACCACCATTTGACCCAGCTATCCCACTCCTTGGCCTATACCCAAAGGACTTAGCATCAGCATATTACAGAGATACAGCCACATCAATGTTCATAGCTGCTCAGTTCACAATAGCCAGATTGTGGAACCAACCTAGATGTCCTTCAATTGATGAATGGATAAAGAAAATGTGGTATATATATACAATGGAATATTACTCAGCCATAAAGAACGATAAAATTATGGCATTTGCAGGCAAATGGATGAAACTGGAGAATATCATGCTAAGTGAGATAAGCCAATCTCAAAAAACCAAAGGAAGAATGATATCGCTAATAAGTGGATGATGACACATAATGGGGGGTGGGAAGGGTTAGTGTTGGGGTTGGAGTTGGGTTTAGGGAGGGGGGCAGGAATGGAGGAAGGAAGGACTGTATAGATGGAGGGGAAGGGTGGGAGGGGAGGGGGGAAGGGAAAAAATGGCAGAATGAATCAAACAACATTACCCTATGTAAATTTATGATTACACAAATGGTATGCCTTTACGCCATGTACAAACAGAGAAACAACATGTATCCCATTTGTTTACAATAAAAAAAAAAGAAATTGTGAATAATCTTAAATATCAGAAGTATTAGGGTTTTTTTTAAAAATGTTTAAACACACAAAAATACATACTGAATCTCATTGACAACTGTGAAATTGATTTAAAGTAATTCATGAGACAATTGATTAACATAGTTTCTTGGAAATTATTACAAGATGTTTCCTTTTGCAAGTTTCTATTTACCCATTTTCAACAAAAATTATGTACATATCTAACATTTACCAAGAACTATGCCAGCCACTAGAAGTTAAAAATTAAACAAGTTTTTTTATTTCTGAGAAGCGTATTGTATTTGGGAAGCAAGTAAGTAACAAAATTCTATGTTACAACATAGAAAGCATGAAGAAAATTCATTAGTGTATGATCAGCAAATGTTGAAGAAAATATTTTGAAAAATGTATATATACATTCTATACAGTCTTTCCTAAATCAGAAGGGCCAAGAATAGGGCACCTTGACTTCTAAATAAGACCAAAAGCACTTTTACTAAATTTTAAAAGTAAGGTCCACTGGAAAAAAAATAATGTCCCTTAGGACTCTTTCTTAGAGAAACTTTAGATGATAAAATAAATTTAATCAGGAAAGAAATGAAGAAGCTACATCAAAAGGTCTGGCTATGAGTACCAGAGATCTGAAAACAGAAAATATATTTTATGTTAAGAAATTGTAAAAATTAACATTTTTTCAGAATAGTCATAGATTCTGGTGATGTATCAATGCAAATGTGACACAACTGGGAGGTAAAGTTTAGGGGAGGTTAGAGGCAAGGGGTAAATTAGGAAAAACTGAAAATACTGTTAAAAAGTTAATTTTGCTATCTTTTACATAGAATGTTCATAGATTTAAAAAGGGAAATCAAATTTATTTTAGAGCAAACATATAGACTTAAGAGATGAAGCATTCATCCAAAAAAGCTAAAACGAATATGAGGAAAACAGACAATTTACTTTTAAAAAAGAAGGCAACAACAAATTAGAAAATAAAGCAATATTAAATTGAAAAAGGAAAGAATTTTTTTTTTAAATACAAAGTCAGATAATGTGTCACTTAACCTTAAGAAAGAATAGGAGGGAATAAATATGTTTAAAGAAAAAATGAAAAAAATGATACACTGAGGAAAAAGTGAATTATAAGAAAAATTTTATATGAAATATATTCATATTAGGTTCAAAGTATGGAATTATATACATATATACATAAAATGAGAAATTGGACTAAAGAAAGACTTTGTAGCAGGGCGCAGTGGTACGCATCTAATCCCAGCAACTAATGAAGCAGAGGTAGAGGATCAAAAGTTCAAGACCAGCCTGGGCAAATTAGTGAGATCCTGTCTCAAAATAAAAAAATAAAAAGAGCTGACACTAAGATATAAGGTGCCTCTGGATCAATCCCCAGTAACACTACCACAAAAAAAAAAAAAAAAAAAAAGAATTTATAACTAACTAATAACAATAGAAAGTAAAAGGGTAGTAACCTCTGAAAATTTTTATTTGCCCATTCTTATACATAAAAATTCAATTTATTATAGGAATGTATTTCTTTACACAAAGATGTAGGTACATGATCAACATAGGAACCAAAGGAACTTGGTAAATTAAATATATTCATACAATAGAATTCTAGTCAGTGGTTAACTATATGTGTCTGTGTGGACAGAGCTCCAAGTTATGGTATCAAATACAAAATTTCAAATGCAAAAAAGTAATTTTAAAGAAGATATACATTCCCTATAGTATATGTCATAATATACCTACTTTAGTTAGCTCTATACAGCAAAAAAAATAATAATTTTTCACAGTTCTGGAGGTTGAAAGTCTGATATCAAGTTGTCAGTTCCTGGCTAGGCCTCCTCTCTGTCCTTCAGACTGCTGTCTTCTTGCTATGTCCTCACAGCCCAGAGGAGTGAGCAAACTCTCCAGCGTCTCTTCTTCTCAGTCCCTAATTGAATAATGAGGGTTCCACACTCATGGTTACCTCCCCAAAACCTCATCTCCAAACACCCTCACTTTGGGGACCAAAACTTCAACATGTAATTTTGGAAAGCATAAGTCAGATTCTAGCAATACTGTATATGTATATATTTTTACTTTATAGCCCTATAATAAGCTGCATATATAATTATTAACTTGTTAGAAAAAACATTAAATATTGTTTGTAGTTATTGTCACTAAATAGTAGAATGGGATGAAGTATTTAATAAGCATAAAATTTCATTTTTTAAGTCCACTCTATAACATTTTAACTTTTTTTTTTTTTTTTTTTTTTTTTTTTACAATTATCAGGAACAAAAAAAAAGTGCTATGTTCTCTGTTTGCAATATCATTTAGCATAGGGCAACAGAGACTTGGGAAGAAAATTCATTTTGGTCATTTATATCATCTGTACCCAGATAAACAACTTTTAAAAAGAGACAAAATACTGTGAGAGTTTTATAAATTTTTATAAAAATTACACACAACAATATAATTAATAGATATTTTAATGCATTCATTATCGTTAAATCCTGTGCTATATATAAAAAGATAGGCACTTAAGATGTCTTTTCTCAATTTAGAATGTAGAATAATGCTTTAAAAATGACTGTACAAGTTAAATTAAAAATGACTAACCAGTAAGTAAGCACTTTACAATAAATATAATACAATTTAATTTAGTTCTAAACCTCAATACTTCAAATTCTCAAATTTGTGTTCCACCTTCACCCACAAGGTTTGATTTTACTTACTAATTTATTTATTTATTGAATCAAATGTCTAAATTAATTAACATCAAATTATAAAGTAATTTTGCTTCAATAGCACAAAGGAAATTACCCACCATGGCTTCATGTGGACACATTTAAAACAGCAAATATTTCTTAGAGTCTTACACACAAGTGATCCATGATTGTCCTTTGTCATGAAAGTGAAGAATTAATTCAGTAACTCAAAGGTAAAATGTTAATGTTACCAAGTAAATTCTGATACTCCCAAATGCAGGGAGTATCCTGAAACATTTAGAATTAGATCAATTTAACCTAGGTTGATAAGCTTATTTCTCAAAAATGCAAAACATGTTTTTGTATGGAGGTATTTAACCACAAAATAGAATATTGTTGCTAAGTGTTTCTTTACTTTGAGTTTTGTAGGATAGACTAAAATTGGTAGCTTACACCACATATCTAAAAGAGAGACCATAATGAAGTCTGAAACCCAGAATAAAGTAACAAACTACAGTACAATGAGACACATCCTTCATGATGGCCTTCAGTGTTTTACAGTTTTTAGAGCTAATTAGAAGCAGGTTCAAATATACATTTCTTTATCTTAGCCTTAAGAATGAGAAGAGTCAGCTTTTTGAGCTCTAGCCAGATGCTGATTTTATAACCTTAGCTATGTAGGCTAACTGCTAACAGCTCAGGATTGGAGACTTTCAAAGTTATTTTTAGGATAAATCAGTTAATGAGCAAGTACAAATTTAAGCATAAATGAGCAGCAGGGCAGAGGCAGCCAAATGTCAGGGAGAGTCTCAGATGGTAGGACAAATTGTAATTATTCAATCCAGTTATGGACAGTGGTGAATAAAAATGAACCATTGCCAACTGCTATCAAGTCCAAAGGTTTAATTTTTTATGCATAGGAAGAGAAAATGCACAGGAAACATAAGCACACGATGTATGTCAAAGTAGCTTACTCTTGCTGTCTTTCATGCAAAGAAAAATCATCATCTCCTTTTCTTTTGGGAGCTTTCCACATTCTACCCTGTTATCTCTAATACTTCCATTGTAACTCTAATGAATTGTACATCTTTGTTTTGTACCAGCTTATTTGTAATGACAAGGCTTTGTGTACTCCTTCAACATGTTATTAAAGGTTCTGAGAAATCAGCATAGTCATAATTCACTTCCTCTGTTACCATCACACTACCAACCTCCAGGACTCACCTCCACCAAGAATTAATAGTGTCAGGTAAAGACTCAAATAAATCAGTTCATTTCCAATGAGGAAATTACATCAGGTTACCAGTATATAGAGAATGACTAAATCTGGGGACAGAAACAAAAATTTGCCAAAGGTGTGGCATTGTTGAGCTTGAGACTTAATTGCCACTATTGTTTTCAGTGTGGAGCACGATACCAAAGAATAGAGGACCAAGAATCAAATGGCTTAGATGAGGTAATTTCCTCATTTTACAAGTAGGTTTTTTAATAGGAAACATAATATTCACCCCAAACTTCTTTCTAAAATATTTTTGAAAGGTTAAAATCATATTCCTCATAATTATAATAAGAGAGGTGAACTGGTTAGATGGATTTTTGTTTGGTTTTGTTTTGTTGCCAAGTAACCAGTATCACTGTTTCTAACAGCATCCTATATTTGGGGGAAATGAAATCTTTTTTCTCATTCCAGTGGAATGATACTATACAGTACTATACTCTACTACCAAGAAAAGGAAAAAAAAAAAAAAAAGAAACCCTGAAGCCTTCTATCAAAATTGATTATTTTTCTCACTGTTCTCCCTGCTAGATACAGTAAAGGATGAGTAGGTAAGCTTATCCAGTCAACCCCTTTCTCATAATTTAAATCATGACAGGTGTGATAAAGGCAAAAGAAATAATTGGACAATGTAGGTATTATCTAATACTTGGAGCCATTGACGTTTTTAACCTTCCTCTTCCTATCTGTTTCGTGACTACTTCTCTAGTCTTATTTTAATCTACTACTACATGTTCACCCATTAAATCCCCGTTAGTTTAACTCAGCAGAGCCAGTTAGTAGCCTTTGCAACCTGAGCTGCAGTGCTTCCAGGGAACAAGTTAAAGAATTGTTTCATGGTGTTTTCACTCAAAGAAACAGGTAGGGGTTTTGATCCTGGCAGGAAGTGTTTCCTAACTGTTTATGGATTATTGACTGTGTCTGCCAGGAGAGCTGGACCCAAAATGCTTACCAATCCAAAGCTTTCATCAACAAAAGTGTAGTTTATTTTGATGGTAAGGGTTGTCAGGTTGAAGGTGACTATTATGTCAAACAAATACAACTCTTGTCAATGGGATGCAGATTTGTTTGCATTTCACAGCGTCACTTTAAAATTTATCCAGTTGGTCTGTTGGGAGAAAACTGAAGAAGGATCCCTGATTTTCTTCTCACTATTAGATAACGAACAGCCCTAAGTTGCCTAGAGCCATAAAACACAATCATAATTTAGACCTAGAATAATGACTATAATGCAGCAATCAAAACTCTGAATATGATTTATAGTCATATCTTTGCTGTCTCAATCAGGGACCACTTCCAGTAGGCTACCTGTTGCTTGGGAGGTTGGTATCATGTTCTCTTCTCTTCCCAAATCTGAACAACCTTGCTTCTTCCATCCCTAGTGATGTTTTCCACATTAATGCACCTAGTAGGATGGCATTTTTCCATCTCTGTGGGTCTGGGTGAAACTGTGTCAATAGTTCTAACCAATGAGCTATGGCAAGTGGCACTAATTATTCACATGACACAATATTTTTTGAGTAATGCAAAACCGTCCAAACTCTCTCCTTTGGCCACAGTGAACAGCTTTTCCTGACTGGAAATGGGTACTGCATAACAAAAAACAGCTAACACATGCGCATGCACACACACACACACACACACACACACACACCCCTACAAAATATGTAGCACTGGTTTAGGGTTCAGGCTGCAAGCAAGGAAGAAACTGATATAGGACTCTGGAAAAAGACAAGAAAATTAATGATGATTTGAAAGTTGTTTAAATTTTTCAAGTTTTACTTGAAAATGAATTTGTAGCTTGAAAGGAAAATATTGAGGAACAGAACATTATCAGAGTGTGTTGGTTACTGATGACTGAGTTTTGCAAGCTACCCCAAGGAAGATGTTTTTGGGGGAAGTAATTAGCTAGTTTTCTAACAGGAATGACACAAAATCCAGAGAATTTTGGAATTTAGGAATGTCCATGGTTTGAACGATGTAAACTTCTTTTCATCACCAACTGTATTAAACTAAGAAAGTCTTGGAGTTAAAAATATTCATTAGGATTCAATCTTGTAGCAAGGATTAAATCATGAAAATAGCCCCCACATACATTACTAAAACAACAAAATAAATCTAATTAGTTTTAGAGCATAGATTCACCAAACCAATGCTGAATTGCTTTGAATAGGACAGCATGACTCAGGGGCATAATAAAAATATGCAACTTTCTCATAGACATATCAAAAGCTCATATCTGCAATTAATTATGGAGAAAAAAAAGAAGATCTAGAAGAAGCAAGAAACAGAGCAAATGTAATATTTGCATCTAGAAAGGAACTAAAGATGTATTTTGACATGGAGATGAGAGGAATCCAATAGGAATCATTACTAGAAGTTCCCTAAGTCATTTAGCAAATACTACTGCCAAAAGCATGATATGCTTGATTTAAAAGACATTGTGAATGCTCAAGTCTTAAAATGATCTTTAGGTTCTCCATCATACACTGGCAGTAAATATGCTAGAACTCTGCATAACACAAGAATATATACCCAATGACAATTTCAGACAAATTTCATTCTTGTTCAAGGGTGCTGAAAGAGGAACAGAGGGAGGATCCAGTTGCCACAGAAATAACAGGGTTACTTAGGGCATGGCGGGTGAGACAACGGCCTAATTCATTCTTGTCCCCATCGTCAGGATGGGAGCCTTTAAAACATATTTTTCTATTTTCCAAATGGATTGTAAGGAGTAATCTATTATTCTGTACATACTCCACTGTTGTATTTTGTCTGTGTGGGGAGCAGAGAACTTGTCTTTTTGATCACGGGCCTCCAAGTCAAGACTGAACACATCAGGTCTAATGTAGAGACTCCTAGTTGTCACTCAGCCATCCTAGACTTGGATATTTGTGGCACTGTATGTTTCATTCTCCTTCTTTCCTGTATCTTTATGATATCTGATACCCTCCCCATGCACCTTTGTATTAGTCAGAGTTCTCTAGAGGAACAGAATCAACAGGAAGTATGATGATAAAAAGGGGATTTATTAGATTGGATAAAGCAACCCAGAAGCTGGATAGTCCATAATAGTCATCTGCAGGCTAGAGAGTTTTAGGAACCAGTAGCTGCACAGTTCAAGACACTGACACCTCAGAACAAGAGGGATCAAAGATGCTACCCAAATCTGAGGCCCAAGGCTTCTGGAGAATCACTGACAGAGTCTGCTTTGGAAAAGTAAAGGAGCAAAAGTCTGGTATTCTCAGGGGATGGCATCAGAAGTCAAGAACCAGTTCAAGAAGAATCAAGCTTGATTTGCTGCTACTTCCTTGTTCTTCCAACTTTTATTCCATCCAAACCTCCACCCTATTGGATGGTGCTGCCCATGCTTAGGGAAGGTCTCCACTTCAGTTCACTATACTACATACCAGTCATTCCTAGACACACCCTTATAGATACACCCTGCAGTCTCTTAATTCAATCAAGTTGACAATTCAAATGAACCATGACAATCTTATTTTTCTTATTTTGTTTTAGGTTCTACTTAAGAGAAGAAAACATTTGACCCTTGATTTTTTTTAGTCTGACATATTTCATTTACCATGTTTTTCTCTTTCTCTATCCATTTACGATAAATGCCATTATGTCATTCTTCTTCATGGCAGAGTAAAACTCCATTGTGTATATATACCAAATTTTCTTAATCCATTCATCCATTGAAAAGCTTCTGGGTTTATTGCATAATTTGGCTATTGTGAATTGTCTGCTATAAACATTGAAGGGGTTGTATCACTACAGAATCCTGATTTTAGATCTTTTGTACAAATACTTAGGAGTGGGATAGCTGGGTCATATAGTGGTTCCATTCCTAGTTTTTTGAGAGGTCTCCGCAGTTCTTTCCAGAGTAGTTATACTGATTTGCAGTCCTACCAACAATAAGACTGAGCTTTTCCCCACATTCTCACCAGCATGTATTATTTGTGTTCTTGGTAGTAGTTGCCACTCTGACTGGAGTAAGACGAAATCTTTCTGTAGTTTTGATTTGCATTTCCCTATTGTTAGAGTTATTGAACATTTTTTTTCATACATTTCTTAGCCATTTGTGTTTCTCGTTTTGAGATGTTTCTGTTTAGTTTTTGTTTTTTTGTTTTTTTTTTTTTTTTTTGTCCATTTATTGATTGGGCTCTGGTTTTGGGCATTGTGTTTTTGAGTTCCTTATATATTCTGAATATTGACCCGTCATAAGAGTAGCTAGCAAACACTTTCTCCCATTCTGTCGTCTATCTCTTCACTCTTACTAGTTTCCTTTGCTGTGCAGAAGATTTTTAATTTGATGCCATCCCACTTCTTGATTCTTGGTTTTATTTCTTGAGTTTAAGGGTCTTGTTGAGGAAGTTAATCCTGTGCCTATATGATGGAGTGCTGACCTTGTTTTCTTATAGTAGTTGCAAGTTTTATCGTCTAATTTCTAAGTTTTTGATACATTTCAATTTGACCTTTTGTGCAGTGTGAAAGAGATCAAAATTCTTTCTTTTACATATGAATATCCAGTTTTCTCTGCACCACTTATTAGAAAGACTTTTTCTCTCCAACATATTTTTTTATACCTTTGTCAAATATCAGGTGACTATAAAACTTTGGGTTTAACTCTGTGTCTTCTATTCTGCTCCATTGGTCTTCATTTCTATTTTGATGCCAATGCCACACTGTTTTTTGCTACTGTAGCACTGTACTATAATTTAAAATTGGATATTGTGATTCCTCCTGTATCACTTTTCATGTTCAGAATTGCTTTCACTAGTCTGGGCCTCTACTACTTTTCAAAAATTTTGAGACTGTTTTTTCTAGGTGTGTGATAAACTCACCTAATCTGACTGATAACTTTGGTTTCTGAATCCTTGGAATTGAGTCAGAGAAGGAGAAGATAAAAGGATCATGTGAAGTTCTTATCTGACTATTACCATAACAGGATACTTCAGTCTCTGAGCATGACTAGTAGATGAGACTGAATTTTACTTTTGGGAGAATTTTAGTAGATTCTTCAGTAATTTCCATGGTGAACTCTTCTGACTCTAGCACTTTTTCTTTGGTTGGCTGTTTCTGCATCCATAATCAGCTTTAGGTTTTCTATCCATCCACCACACATAGAATTTCCCTTTCAGGAACCCTGCATCCTTTGGCAGAGAGTACTTTAGAGAGGTCCCATTTGATAAATACATTCTAATTGGGTGTTGCACATCTCCCAAGAGTTATTACACTTTTGTCTGCCACTAGCAGATTGGTTGGTCACTCGCTTCCTAATGTATCAGCAACTCTCTCTAAACTGTGGTTTCAGTATGTTCCAACCTGTAGACACCTCGTACATGTAGATGCACCATACAAGCATTCTCTCACAATGTCTGGGACATGCACCAAACATTCAGATTTATCTTCTTGAAGGGAGTGAACACAAGAATTGAAATGAAAAGGGAGCAGTTCAACCTGCCCTTTAAGGAGGAATGAGTGGAAATCAAAACACTTTAGCACTGGATCCAAAGAACTCTCTTCACAGACCTCCCGTTCTTTAGCCACTTTGTTTTTTTCTTGTGGATTTTAGAGCTATCCCAAAGAATATTCTTGTCATCCTTTGAAAATATGCATTTTAATCTGGTATCTCCCTGTAGAAAGGTTGAATCTATTATAATTTGATATCTAAATTGAAATTTCTAATTTTCAATCTCGTGTTGTCATTTTATAATAACTTTATCATTTATTGATCACTTAGACAATAATTGATCAATTGTACCAATCACTTTAAATTTATGTCTGTTATCTCTTTTAAGCCTCAGAGGATTTTTATGAAGTTGGTTTATTTTTCCAAATTTCACTGGTAAACCCTGAGACTTGTATGGGTTTAGTGTTCAATGCTGACTGACTGGTTTTGTTGTTATTGTCATTACTGCTGTTGTTTTAAGCTCTGTGCTTCATTAAAACATCATTAAGTCACATGTATATTAGTGGCTGGAAAGAAATACAGAAAAACAATAAAAACAATTTGTCTCATTCCTATATATTTTGGCACACTTTGGATATGATATAAAAAGAATAAAGATTAAACTTCATTTTAAATTGTCCAAAGTGCTATATTTACCTTTATTTTACAAAATTTTAAACACGGATACTCTAGATGATGATTTATCATCAATAGTCACTTCTTTATATTTTCTCTTCCAGAATAAAAGAAGCAATCCATCTACATCAAGAACACAGTACACATTTCAATAGTAAATGTGTGATTTCACTCATAATTTTCTGGCAACAGAGTTTTTCAAGTGTACAAGCAAATATTCTCTCTGCTTTCTCAATTATGAGAACAACTTGAAAGTTGCACATGTCCAGAGAGATTTTCCCTAGGCTTTCTCTCTGCCACCATCCACCCTTCACCCTCGCCTTTGCTTGTTCTTTTCAAGCTTTTTTTTTTTTTTTTTTTTTTCCCGTGGTGCTGGGGATTGAACCCAGGGCTTGCAAGGCAAGCACTCTACCAACTGAGCTATCTCCCCAGCCCTTCAAGCTTGTTTTGATCATTACCTTATTATAGTTCTTTGCTATTAGTCAAGAAGTTCATTTATGGCATCTGTCACCCCCCAATCAAGCTTGAGCATAGCACAATAAGGAATCTTACAAGATTAAGGTTGTCTCTCAAACATGTGAACAACTTGGGTACCATCTGTTGATTTAGCAGTTAGTATGACCACAGATCAGCTGGCTTCCTCACTGAACTTCTTCATCAAGTACATGCCAACTGACACTTGAAATGCTCTGAACCTTGTAAATGTGTGCCTTTAAGTCTTAAACTGTCACCCCACTCCACAATGAGCAGTCGTGTCCATTTCTCTGTACACATGACTGCAGCAGAGCCACCCTGAAACAGCTAGCACTGTTCTTGAAGCTCAGGGATAACTCATAAATATGTGGAGAACTGTCTTTCCTAATTCTTGCTCTTAAAACTGCTTTAAAATGAGATTTGTTGACTCTAGTGCTTTTTGAGTAGGGCTCTTTCTGTTTGTTTAGTTTCTTATTGGTTTTTAAAAATGTTTTATTTTTCCCAACTGTAAGAGGCCATGGTGTATGCAAAAACTATGCCTATATTTACTATGGTTTAAATAATTTTAATTATAAAAATATGAGTTCAGTTAAATGACATTTTTCAAAAAGATGCACAAATATATGGCACAAAAATACTAAGCATATTTGCATTTTATTTTATTTATTTTATTTTTTATTTTATTTTTATTGTAAACAAATGGGATACATCTTGTTTCTCTGTTCATGAAGTAGAGGCATACCATTTGTGTAATCATAAATTTACATAGGGTAATAGTTTTTGATTCATTCTGTTATTTTTTCCCTTCCCCCCCCATGCCTCCCACCACTCTTTTCCCTCTATACAGTCCCTCCTTCCTCCATTCTTGCCCCCCTCCCACTCCCCATTATGTGTCATCATCTGCTTATCAGTGAGATCATTCCTCCTTTGGTTTTTTGAGATTGGCTTATCTCACTTAGCATGATATTCTCCAGTTTCATCCATTTGCCTGCAAATGCCATAATTTTATCATTCTTTATGGCTGAGTAATATTCCATTGTATATATATACCACATTTTCTTTATCCATTCATCAATTGAAGGACATCTAGGTTGGTTCCACAATCTGGCTATTGTGAACTGAGCAGCTATGAACATTGATGTGGCTGTATCTCTGTAATATGCTGATGCTAAGTCCTTTGGGTATAGGCCAAGAAGTGGGATAGCTGGGTCAAATGGTGGTTCCATTCCAAGTTTTCTAAGGAATCTCCACACTGCTTTCCAGAGTGGCTGCACTAATTTGCAGCCCCACCAGCAATGTAAGAGTGTACCTTTCTCCCCACATCCTCGCCAACACCTGTTGTTGCTTGTATTCTTGATAATCGCCATTCTAATTGGGGTGAGATTGAATCTTAGGGTGGTTTTGATTTGCATTTCTCTTATTACTAGAGATGTTGAACATTTTTCCATATGTTTGTTGATTGCTTGTAGCTCTTCTTCTGTGAAGTGTCTATTCATTTCCTTAGCCCATTTGTCGACTGGATTATTTGCATTCTTGGTGTAGAGTTTTTTGAGTTCTTTATAGATTCTGGAGATTAGTGCTCTATCTGAAGTATGAATGGCAAAGGTTTTCTCTCACTCTGTAGGCTCTCTCTTCACATTGCTGATAGTTTCCTTTGCTGAGAGAAAGCTTTTTAGTTTGAATCTATCCCAGTTAATGATTCTTGCTTTTATTTCTTATGCTATGGGAGTCCTGTTAAGGAAGTGTGATCCTAAGCCGACATGTTGAAGATTTGGACCAACTTTTTCTTCTATAAGGTGAAGGGTCTCTGGTCTGATTTCAAGGTCCTTGATCCATTTTGAGTTGAGTTTTGTGCAGAGTGAGAGATAGGGGTTTAGTTTCATTTTGTTGCATATGGATTTCCAGTTTTCCCAGCACCATTTGTTGAAGAGGCTATCTTTTCTCCATTGCATATTTGCATTTTATTTTTAAATCAACTGTTTCATATTTTTTGAGGATACATTCAAGGTCACAGCCCTAGAAAAGGTTTTGTGTATGTGATTGTGCTTTTATCTGTACCTCGGAGACCATAGAAAAGGACTTTATCTCAGACTTCAATTTCAATGACATTCCGTGCACCCCACCCTACCTTCTCTTAAACCGAATAAATCTGCTCAAAGATATTGAGAGACAATCTCTTTTCTTAACTATCAGTAGATCACTGTTAAATTTATAAACGAACTGATATGATTTTAATTCAAACATTAAAAAATGCACACCCAACACTCACACACACACACACACACACACACACACACACATGCACACAATGCATAGGAAGAGTGTGAAAAATATACACTTTAGAATTTATGGTTACCCAGAATGAGACAGGAAAAGGAGATTTTACAATGTGCACAGAGAGAAACAACTCAGAATTAGAGGACACTGGTGGAAGGTTAGTGTTGGGAAACAAGAGAAACATAAAAAGAAAAAGGAATATTCAAAACTTATCCTCAGAGAAGTCTGTCTTATTTAAACACTGGAATTCTGTTATGCTATCAGAAATTAGCTTGGGATAACTAACCAGACATTTCATGACGTAATAATCTTAATTTATAGTTAAAAGAAACAACTTTTGTTATGATTATTAGATTTTCTGAATTCCATTGAAAATTTCAAGTCTTTATAAAGTTTAAGCCATCAAAAATCTGCTTAAAAGGTGTAAATCTTTTTTATTTGCATTTCCTCCTTCACAATCTTTCTGTAATAATGAACACAGTGTTTTCTTTAGAAAGCCTGCGTGTTTGTTCAGACGCAACCATGACAGACTTATAAGGATCTACATTGTGGTGGCAGTGACTCTAAAACATGACAGTGATTTGTATTAAAATAAAAAAGACACAAGACCAATGAGAACTCTGAAAAGACAGAAGATATTGCAGGGATTATTATCCACAAAATCAGTGTAATAATCTATACTGAAGACCAAAAACATGGCAAAGAATAGGGATATTTCAAATAGTCAACTTCTGTGAGCTTTTAGTAATAACATATTTACCTAGTATCTATCATATCAGATCTACCAAAAGAATAGCAATAAAAATAGCATTATTTTTTCTTTATAGTTATACACGGAGTTGACAGTGCAATTTGGTGGTACTGGCTGTTTATAGTTTCTTCTTCCAAGAGAAATCTGTGTGGAAATGCAATGTGTGCCCCTGAACACATTTTTCAAAATAGTACTAAACAAAACAATAAATATGGTCTTCCATAATTGCTTATGTTTAAGGCACATGTTGGATTGGAAAAAAGAGAACTAAAGATAAAATAATTCCCCAATTTTAAAGGTAGATACAAATCTTCCTTGAAATTTCATTGCTTATGTTCAAAGTCTTATCAGAAAGATGCCACATTCAGTATTTGTACATATGTTTAGATTTTAGGGATTCATTGATCATTATAATAAGCCATTAAATATCAGCTACAACAAAGCCATCTGTAACAATGGATCTCCTTATAAAAGAAAATTTGATGGTGATTATAATAGACTTCAAGTAAGCTATAGTAACTAGAGATGATTAAGTTAATAAAACAGGAAAAACAAAAATGAAACACACCTATTCATTCATTCAACATGTATGCACATGGCATACCAAACACTGCTCTGGGAACTGAGAGTTCAATAGTTAAAAAAAAAACAAAAAAAGACAAACATCCCATTCCTGAATGATCTTAGAGTGAACAAAGGACACAACAAACTGCATAAATAAAGAAATTATATAGTTTTTCAAAAAATAGATGTTATTTTTTAGCTCAGTTTAAGTTCATGGCAAATGTGAGCAGAAGGCATAGAGATTTCACATATGCCCCTGCCCCTACCTAAGCATAGCCTTTCTCCACCTAAGTTGTACATTTGCTGTAATTGATGAACCAATGTTGACATATCATGATCAGCCAAAATTCATGTTGAAATTAGGGTTCTTTATGAGTACTGTGTATTCTATGGGTTTGGGAAAATATATACTCGTGTATCTACCATTACAATATTGTACATGTTACTTTTGCTACCCTAATAACTGTATGCATTACACATATTTATCTCTCCTTTCCCTGTAACCCTTCAAACTATTGACCTTTCTGCTTTACTTTTTTCAGAATGTCATATAGTTGGGATCACACAGATGTAACTTTTTCAGATTGGCTTCTTTCAATTAGCAATGTGTATTTTATCACCACCCCCCCCATGTCTTTTCATGGCCTGATAACCCATTTCTCTTTAGTACTGTGTAAGATGCTATTATCTGGACATACTATAATTGAATTACCTCTTCACCCACTGATGGACATTTTGTGACTTCCAAGTTGGAGCAATTATGAATAAAGTTGCCATAAACATTCATGTACAGATTTTTGTGTGCACATAACTCATTCAGGTAAATACCAAATAGCATAATTTCTACATCATTTGGTTAAGAGTATGTTTACTTTAGTCATAAACCAACAAACTGTCTTCCAAAATAACTGTACCATTTTGGAGTTCCACCAGCAATGAATGAGATTTCTCTTACTCCACATTCTCATGAAAATTTGATGTTGTAAGTATATTGGATTTTGGCCATTGTAATAGTAAGCATTGGTATCTCGTTGTTTTAATTTGCAGTCTCACTGATGACATAGGACTTTGAACATCTTTTCATATGCCTACTTGTCATCTATATATCTTCTTTCATAAGGTACTTGTTAAGGTCTTTGTCCAACTTTTCAACTGGGAGGTTGCTTTCCTATTGTTGAGTTTTAAAGTTCTTTGTATATTTTGGATGACAGTTCTTTATTAGATATGTCTTTCACAAGTATTTCATTCTCTTGGCATTGTCTTTGACAGAGCAGAAAGTTTAATCAACCCAACTTAGTTCTTTCAGACATTATGCTTTGGTGTTGTATCTAATAAGTCGTCAACAAACTCAGTGTCATCTAGAATATCTTTTCCTATGGTGTCATCTAGAAGTTTTATAGGTTCACATTTAACATTTAGTTATATAATCCATTTTGAGTTAGTTTTTGTGAATGGTATAAGATCTGTGTATCGATTGTTTTCTTTCTTTTTTTTTTGCATGGGAATGTCCACTTTTCTAACATTATTTGTTGATAAAACTATCTTTGTTTTGCTGTATTGTCCTTTTTCTTTTTAAGTGCTCATTAATTATATTTATTTAGGTCTATTTTTAAACTATTTATTATGTACAGTTTGATTACTCTATGTTCTGATTACTATAATTTATGTTAAGGTTTGAAGTTGAGCAGTGTAAGTCTCCAACTTTGTTCTTTTCAGTATTATTCTAGTTACTCCAGGTCTTTCACTTCTCTGTCTGGGCTTTGGAACCATGGAAATCGTTATTTCCTCTGTTTATCTTCCTCTCTCTACTTTCTGGTGAATAGTGGTTTGTCTCATAACCTCATTCCTCCAATAAATCTAAGTCAGATTGTTGATTTTCTTTTTAGTTTGTTCAGTTTTTTACTTGTTAGTTAGGATTGAGTGGGAACTTCCGATTTCTTACAAGTCAGATTGGAAACTAGACATTCATGACTCAATAGGTAGCTTTTAATCTAGTATTTATAAGTGACAAAGAGGAAAAAGGTAAGAAATTTGTTTGTAGAGTAAAAGTTTAAAATGTTACATGGAGTGATCTCAGCACATCTTACAGAGTAAACACCTGAATGGAGACTGGAAATCATGTCCGTATCTGGGGAAGGGGCATTTCAAATAGTAGAAAGAGCAAAGGCCAGGTCAGCTGGAACAGAGTGAGCAACTAAGAAAGTGCTACAAGGCAAGATAAGAGGGAATGGCCAGCCAAATATGTTTGACCTGGCAGTCTTTCTAAGAAATTTTTCTTAGGTATGATTTGGGAGGATTTTAAGCAGTGATATTTTTAAAGAAGTGATATGATTTTGTTTTTGTTTTTTCATTTTTGCCAGATTGCTGTAATTCCTGTATTGAAAGTAGAAAGTAGGAAAAATGGGATAAAGGGAGACTAGCTAGGAGATGTCCCTAGCAGCTTCCTTTTGTTCTCACAGAATCACTATCCCCACTCTTCACCCTTTTCTCTTGGAGGAAGTAGACCCATATGTACTCTATCAACAGTGTTCCTGGAAGATCAGAGGGAGGCAGAAAAGTGAGGCTAGAATTTATTTCTTCTGCTTTACCCCATCAGTTTGTGCAAGGCAGTCTTTTTTATTTCTTTAATTGAAAGTTCACTGATTCTCTAAAATCTGATAAATTTACTCAAATTTCTAATGTGAGTTCATCCCATTATTCTCATTTGTATTAATTTCCTAGGGATGAAATTATAAAGTACCACAAAATATCAGAAACGTTTTGTCTCACAGTTCTGGAGGCCAGGAGTATGAAATTAAGATATTGACAGTGTTTGTTTCTTCTGAGGACTGTGAAGGAAAATCTGTCCCTGCCTCCCTCCAGGTTTCAGACAGACTCAGCTGTTTCTTGGCTTATAGCTGGCATTCTCCCTGTATCTTTATATCCTCTTCCTTCTGTACATTTCTGTCTCCATATGCAAACTTCCACTTTCTGTAGGGAAATGAATCATATTAGAGTTGGGTCCATCCTAACAATCTCATCTTAACTTGATAATCTGAAAAAAAACGTATTTCAAAAAAAATTACATAAGTATGGAGTTTGGGACTTCAACATCTTTTTAGATTCAACCCAAATATCATTATCCCAGCCTGAGAGATGAAAATAGCCTCGTGCTACTGGTTTCCTTACATTCAAACCTTTTTTAAAAGGCTGCAAATGTAAACATCTTAATTATTATACTTGAATTTTTTGTTTACTATTGGGTGCCTAATTACAAACAATCTAAAAAAGTGATCTAGACTATTATTTGTAGCTTGTACTAGAACACTTAAAGAGCAGCAGTGGGATGTGGTGACTCTTCTGGATATAATTTTGAAGATGAATATGTTAGTCAAGATTCTCCAGAGAAACAAAACCAATATAATAAATATAGACAAATGAAAGATAGATAGAAATATGTAGCTATATTTACATAGATAAATCTATTATATAAATATATTTTACCTGTATGTGTACATATACATGTAGAAAAATAAATAAACACATACATATATAGGTAGGTCTGTATAAATGTGACTACATATATACATGATGTAAAGCTGTATCAGCAGATATCTCTATATATCTACATATCATATGTAAAGAGAGAG
The DNA here is from genome assembly GCF_902686445.1 of Sciurus carolinensis. NCBI lineage: Eukaryota > Metazoa > Chordata > Mammalia > Rodentia > Sciuridae > Sciurus > Sciurus carolinensis. The sequence continues at coordinate 87,808,291 of NC_062218.1, read as the reverse complement.
AGATTTGTTATACAAATTGACTCATGTAGTTATAGAGGTCAAAAAGTTCCACAGTTGACCTTCTGAAGGTGAAGAAACAAGACGTATTGTGATATAATTCAATGCATAGTAGACGACTTCAAGAATGGGGGAGCTCATGGTGTAACTCTCAGTCTGAGATCAAAGGTCTGAAAACAAAAATGGGGAGTCTCATATAAGTCCTGGAAATCAAAGGGTAGAGAACCTGGATCTTTAAACAAAAAGAGCAAGAAAAGATGAATGTCTAAGCCCAATACAAGAAACTGAATGTTCCTTCCCTTTTTGTTCCATTTTGGCCTTAAAAATGATTGGATGATGTCATCCACATTGCTGAGGGAGATCTTTTCTATTCAGTCTACCAACTCAAATACAAATCTCTCCTGGAAAGACTCTTACAGATACACCAAGAGATAATTTTTCACCAGCTATCTGGGCAAGCTTTAGCCCTGTCAAAAACAAATTAACCATCACGTGGCGGTAACCAGATTCGCTAAGTAATTGAATATGGGGTTTGAGAGCACAGATAATTTTTGACATGAGTAACTGAAAAATGATATTGTTGTTTACTATAATGAAGAATGCTATGAGAAAAGTAGGTCTAGAGGAAGTATTATATAGGATCTCAGTAATGAATAAGTGAATTGTAAAATTTCCATGAGCAATGAAGGGTGACTCTCTTGGATCTATGTGTTTGGAGTTTAGGCAGAAGTTTAACTGTTAAAAGTGCTGTAAAAACAGCACTTAAAACTATCAGTCTTATTGAAAATCAGAAAAAGAGTAAGAATAAATAGAAAAGGATGATCCAAAGGTCTAGCTATTGGAATTGTAAAATTTATGTCAGTCTAGCAAGTAGCAAACAATAAAATTAAGAAGGACCACCCACAATAGGAGAAAGAAAACCAGGATATTTGGGGGTCAGAAGGGAAGTGGAAAGGTGTTTTGGGGAAGAGAGTGTTCAAATGTATCAAACATTGCTGATGAATCAGGTAAAATGAGTTCCAGGAATTGAGCATTGAATTTAATTGAAATTTATGAAAACGTCAGAGCTCAAGACAATAAATACTGGTGCAGTCTTGTGTCCAGGTTGGCGTGCAAAATGGATTACTTGAAAATTCTGGCACTGGTATGAGAAGGTAAATAACTGTACCACATGCAGTTTTCACCAAAGGACACCTGTTACTGTACTGTTCAGCTTGTTGTGTTTTAAAACTTATTTTACTTAACAGGGCTTTATCTTAAGAAATGGAATTGATTGAAAGTGAAGAAGAGTTTGATTTGATTATTTTGTACAAAGGTCTTTGTAGTTAAGATATTTTATAATGAACTTATTTACTTTCACAAATAAAAATAAAAAGAACTAATTGGAAAGTTCACATGGGGTAAGAGGGGAATCAACTTCCAGCATGACAACTCTGCTGATCCACTCCCTGCTGAAACTAGTGAAAATTATTTTTATTTTAAATCAAAGTCTCTAGAAGTAGTCCTAAGGGCAATAGAAAATAAAGAAATACTTGGTCAATAAAATGTACGAAACTGTGTTAAAAAAAAAAAAAAAAGTTGAGAATCTGGTAATTAAGCCAAGACCTCTGTTTCCCTGCATTCTCCAAACTCAGTAAAGCAGACCCCTCCACCCCAGATGGCTGCAGCCATGGACTCAGGGCTCCATTCTCCATGGCTCCCAGCTGCAGGCTTTCTTCCCAGGAGAAGCAAGACTTCAACTTTTCTCAACCTGCCCTCAGTTATCTGCTGCTGAGACTAAATCCTGGGCAAGGGCATTCAGGAAAAACATTGTTTAAACAAATCATTTCTATGAAAAAAAAAATCAGTTTCACTTTAGGACTCTAAAGAATTATTTATTTGATCTGCTCATTTTGTCAAAAGATAGAAAATTGTAATCTCATAATGAATTCACAAGTATTAAAGACTCAGCTAGACAATTTACTTGAACAAGAATATGTTCTCATGTATGAATAATATATATCTAAGGTGACTCAATAATATATAATATATACAGTTATATAAAAATAATACTTTGACTACTTCAGGAATACTGTAAATATGAAATTCAGTTTTAAAAACAAAGTACCAGTTTCTTCCATAAAATTAATCAGTAAAATAGATGTAAGGCAAAATTCAAAATCATAGGCTGTTATGGTTTGGATATGAGGTGTCCCCCCAAAGCTCACATGTGAGACAATGCAAAAAAGTTCAGAGGAGAAATGATTGCATTGTGAAAGTCTTAACATAATCAGTGAATTAATCCCTGATGGGATTAACTGAGTGGTAACTGGAGGCAGGTGGGGTGTGACTGGAGGAAGGAGTTATTTGGAGGTGTGGCTATGGGGTATATATTTTGTACCTGAAGAGTGGATTCTGTCTCTCTTCTTCCATGATCACCGTGACGTGAGCTGCTTCCCTCTGCCACCCTCTCCCACCATGATGTTCAGCCTCATCTGGAGCCCCTGGGAATGGAGCTGGTCTTCTACTGACTAAGACCTCTGAAACTGTGAGTCCTCAAATAAATCCTTTCCTCCTCTACAGTTTTTATGATTGGGTTCTTTACTTAGAGCAGCAAAAAAGCCAATGAAAACAGGCTTTTCAAACTACATTTTGGAGTCTTTTCCCCTTCTACTTAATATCACATATACTCTATTATAATCCTCAATCTGTTGCTATTTACATTTATAAACATTACGGTGTACTGTAGAGGTTTCTGTCCTGAGAATTTTCTTCATCTATCATTTACATCCTTCCTGCTCCCTATTTCTTCTTACTTAACCCCTTTTGAATTTCACTGTAACATATTTGCTTTATATTTCCATATGAGTCTTTAAATACTTACGAACCTAGTCCATCATTCAAACTTTTAGTCCTTCATGGAAATACGGTTGGCAATCAGCTCTACCTATCACATTTATGTAACAACATAGTTCTTAGGGCATTTCAATGTGAAATGGAGATATCAAAATGCATAGAAGATTTATCATTTAAATGTTTCAGATTTTTTAGAAATACATTATGCCTTATTAGGTAGATGGAATATATTAATATATTAATTCAATAAAGATGTATTGAAAAATTACTATGTTAAGGAAAGAGCATATATTACTAAAATAGGAGTGGTCATTGCTCTCTTAGAGATGAAAGGATTAAGTGTACATAATACTAAAACTCATTGCTATGTGTTGAAGCAGGGGATCAGAGTGGCTAAATGAATTATTTATTCAAAGTTAGTTCATAAACCTGTAGTTTTCAGTCACTGCAAAGTTTGTTTTCAAGTAAACAAGCTGAAACTTTACTGAAAGTCCTCCATCTGCATACATAGTGTTATGGTTTGGATATGAGGTGTCTCCCAAAAACTCACATGTGAGACAATGCAAGAAGTTTCAGAGAAGAAATGATTTGGTTGTAAAACTCTTAACCCAATCAATTATTTAATCCCCTGATAGGGATTAACTGAGTGGTAATGGAAGTGGTAGTGTGTGGCTGGAGGAGAATGAAATTGAGGCGTGGCTTTGGGGTATATATTTTGTATCTGGAGAGTAGAGTTTCTCTCCACTTCCTGATGATGCGAGCTGCTTCCCTCTCCCACTCTTCCGCCATGATGTTCTACCTCACCTCAAGCCCTGAGAAATGGAGCAGGTCTTCCATGGACTAAGACTTCTGAAATTATAAGCCCTCAAATAAACTTTTCCTCCTAAAATTATTCTGGTCAGATCCTTTTAGTCACAGCAATGAAAAAGCTGACTAAAATAGATAGATAACTAAAACAGTTTGAATTAAGAACTACCATTCATAGGGGATATTCAGAACATCAACTAAGATTAACTGCTAACATGAAGAAAGTAAGGCCTTCGGAGTTAAAGAAAATTTCAGTTTGAATGTATTTTCCTACTTATGAGGTTTGTGGCATTGTTCAAGTGATTTAACCTCTCTCAAAATTATTTCCTCAACTGTATAAAATGGAAGCAATAATATGCACTTCTTAGGCTATTGTGAGCAACACATGATATAATGAAAAACTCAGCAGAATAAATAGTTAAGGGACACTAGTACATCTTCTGAGGAACAACTGTAAATGTTTAGCTTCTACATTAGACTGGTTCCAGGGCCCCTATAGATGCCAAAGTCCGTGAATGCTCAACTCCCTTATATAAAATGGTGAAGTGTTTGCCTATACTTTCTTTCTCATACTTTAAATCACTTCTAGATTACTTATAGTACCTAGTATAACGTAAATGCTGTGTAATCATTGTTAAACTCTGTGGTTTAGGGAATAACAAAAAGAAAAATATCTGCACATGTTTACCACAATTTTTTAAAAATATTTTTGATTCATGAGTGGTCAAATGCATGGAGGGAGAATCCAATTATCTGGAGGAATGACTGTAATTACAAGGGTACTTACAAGAGGGAAGCAAGCATGTCATGGTAAGAATAGTGAGATTGTGATGATGGAGGCTTATGTCAGAATGATGGCATTGCTGGAAGATGGCCATGAGTCAGTGAATGAGGGCAACCTCCAGAAGCAAAGAAGTTTATGTCTTATTGTCTCCAAAAGAAAGTAGCTCCACCAAAAATTGTATTTTAGCCCACAAGACCTAATATTTGAAACTTCTGACTACTAGAGTTATGTAATATTACATGTGTATTGTTTTAAACCACAAAATTGTACAGTTTGATACATTAGCAATGGGAAATTAATAAGAAATCTAATAAACGAGCACTCAAAATAAGGATTTAAGAAAAGTCAAGTTCTGGTTCTTTGGAAGAAATCAAAGAGGTTACGAGAAACTGAAGAGCTATTCAGAGACGAATGTATTCTGAATTTTTTATCTCCTAGTTAAAGACTTCATCTAACTATCCATGCTCATATTTATACAATTTACTTGATTACAGTAGAAATTCACAAGTCAAAGACTCTTTAGAGTAAAAGTTGTCCTTCACTGATCACTACTCTATGTTACCCATAGTTCTAAAAGCAGTGATACAGTATAAAAATTATCCCCAATGAAATGTTAGTCTCATGGTTATTATTGTTCGATTTACAGTCAAAGAATTGAGCCATGGATAGAAACGTGACTGACATCCTGCAACTAGTAAGTGACACAGCCCAGATTGAAGCAAATATATAATTAGACTAGAAAACTGTCCTTCTCACATTTAACCAATACAAAGTTATAAATACCATGACTGTTATAGTTCACATGTAGAGTTTCCACCAAGATTCATGTGTTGAAGGTTTGGTCCCCAGTATAACAATGTTCAGAGGTGAGGCTTTGGGGAAGTGATTGGATCATGATGGCTCTGATCTCATCAGAGCATTAATTCATTGATAGTTGAATGGACTACTGGGAAGTGGTAGAAATTGTAGGCAGGTAGAATACTGTTGGAGGCAGTAGATCACTGGGATGTGTGCCCTTGGGGATTTTGTCTTGTCCCTGGCATCTCTCACTCACCCTCACTGTCTCTCTGTCTTTGATTCCCAGCTGCCATGAGGTGAGTGGATTTCCTGTGCATTCCCTTCTACCATGATGCTGATGTGGAGCCACCAACCATGGCACTGCCTCCTTTAATCAGTTTATGCTAAATATTTTTCTCAAAGCAACAGAAAACTGACTAAAACAATGACTTTGGGAGAATTAGATCTTTACTATTCTTAACAGCTGTTACAAAAGGAGTTCAGTACAAAATCTGGAACCATTTGATGTACTGAAAGTAGATCAGCTTGAGTTGTTTAAAAATTATATGGCTGAGGATGCTGAATATTATTTTAAAGACATCAAGAGTTAAAAGAGAGTCTAAAATGAAGGGAGTTATTGGTTTAAAACATTTTTTTTTTTCCTTTCAAAGCTTCCCAGGATTGGCTATGCTTCCACAAACAAGAAAGGAAACTCCTGTTTTAAACTGATCTGCTTGCTCTCAGGTCTCAAATTCCATGATTTATCACCATTTACTGCTGGACATTAGATACACATTTTATTTTTAAAAATTTGTGATGCTGTCTAAAATCAGACTATGATTTGTAACATTACATTTATGGGATTAAAAAAAAAACTATTCCTTGTTTCAAATACCCAACTACCAAATAAAGTTTTAAATGATAGTTGGAGAGCTTTAAAAATAATATATAGAATAACTGGACAAGTGAAACTCAATACACAGTTAATCAGATAAAAAATTTTAGTTTTTTTCTCAGTAATTGACTTCCTAGCCTTGCCACGATCCTCAGATTGTGAGGATGTTGTCTTTACTTTCATTTTCAATTTAGGATACCACTTTTGAATAAACAACTATAAGACCTTTATACAACACTGTCTTCTCTAAACCCTCTATCATTTATAATTGAACTGTTTAAACTTAAATTTTACTTATGTATAGTATAACAAAAATGTTTATTTTATTTGCTCCAACAAGTAGTTAATAAAAGCCACTGTATCTTTTGAATTACTTTGACTTTGTCTCTACATATTCCTGTCTGGTGCTACAGGGTTTCTTAAATACTTTTATAGACCACTGATATTGATTTTCTTGAAACTGTTTACTTGATGCAGCAATCTTTTATTTTCCAACTGATAAATTTTAATTGACAAATGCAAAAACAATCATTATCTCTTAGAATTCATTCCATAATTTCAAAAGGATGCTTTTAAATTTTAAGTACTTTCAAGAATACAGTTAGCAAAGATATTTGTCATACTTAAAAAGAGCAAAATTAATGTTTTCTATTTAATTTTGGCATATTAAATCAAAGTATAATTTGGTTTCTAGCAAAGACTTAGGGTCTGTATTTTTCTAATTGATGCTGATTTTATAAATTTTATGTATGTGATATACAATTATGTTATTCTGATACTGTCTAGTCCTCACAATAGAAGCTAAACAGCATGTTTGAGCATATAGGAGAAAGAATAAAAAAGTTGAAGATATACCAATGAATAATATCCAGATTAAAGGGAAAAAGAGAAAAGAAATGAAGAAAAATAAATTTAGTTTCAATATCTATGAGACATCGTTAAATATATGCATCATGGTGGAAGGGTGTGATGGAGAAAAGAAGCTCAGTATTGGTACCAGAAAGTAGAGGGAGAGAGAACTCCACTCAACAAAGATAAAACAGATGCCCCTAAAGGCAACACCCAGGGAACCACCTCCTCTAACCACATTATATCTGCCTACAGTTACCACCCTATCAAAAGATTAATGTACTGATTAGATTAAGTCTCTCATAACCCATTCATTTCACCTCTAAATTTTCTTACATTATCTTACACATGAGTTTTTGGGGGACCCCTCATATCTAAACCATAACAGATGATAGGGGCAAGTTAATGAGATGTGTAAAATAATCTACCTTCTTGCATGCATGCCTGGGGAGTTTCTCCTTGTGATGCTAATTATATAAGCAAGCTAAAGAAACCAATGATATCTGCAGCCTAACATATAAAACCCTTTCCCAGTGGCAATTGATATGGAACTGAGGGTACTATGTAGAAGATACCACATCACTTGTCCCAGCCAGCTGCCACTGGGCAAAATATCATGAGGGAAATGATACACTGCTTGGCAAAGTACCTTGAGGGACAGAGGAGTTAGCTGTCACTCTGTTGCCACTGAAGGCTTTTTGGAGCTGTCACTGATTTCTGGCAAGCTTTCCCCAATAAATTATATGTCTTATATGCTATTTCTGGACACTTTCTTCAGTCTTTCTGTAACCTACCCCACTTTCAAGACACAACTGGGATGTGGACATGACAATTGGTGACCCAGCTAGGAAACCAAAAAAAAAACCCTATGAGCACTGAGACTGTGTATCTGAGAAGGCAAATATGTTAAGGGGAAATCCCAGGATGGACGTCCATTCATGTATGTGTGTGGAGGAAGAGCAGAGGGCAACTATTATGGATGTCTGGGGGTCACCATGTAAGTAGGATGATATCACCCCATACAGGAAATACTAATGATTTTGAGTGAATATTGTTGTCTAAAGAAAAAAGAATGAGCTACATAAAATAGTAGCAGTTACATGATAACCCCTCCTTATGGCAGTGTAGCCAGCAACAGAGGCAGAGCTGCAAACCCAAGCCCATGATAGACAATTGCAGAAGGAATTAAATCTGTAACAAGAAGTGTGTTTAACTCAAGCAAGAACTACTAAGCTATTGTTTGCTCTTGTGAGGAGTGCTAGTTGGTGAAGATGATAATTACACCAAAGAATAATAATCCTCATAAATGGGATCCATATGAATTCAGAATCTCAGAAAAAGAGGATGAGGACTGGGAGAAGCTGATTGAGGTGCCAGTGCCAGGGGTAGAATGGTCAGAACTCTAAAAGTAAAGACAGACCAGTCACAGCTGGTGGAGTGGATGTTAAGACTCCTGGTTCCTCTCCACCAGCACATACATGAGAGATTATACTGTTGATGAATTGGTAGAATTGGAGAACAAGTTTAGGCATAAAGCCTGGGAAAATGTAGCCAAATGGCTGTTGCAGCTGTGGGACACTAGTACTGAAGGCATACTCTTGTCAGGGAGTGAAATGTGTAAAATCATCTCAGTCATCCTACACCTTACCCAGAAGCAATGTTTATTTTCAGCTGTTAATGAAAACCCTGCCATCTTTTTATTGTCCTGACTGATAGCTGCCAATAAAATACTTGGCCCAATGTGGGGGATTTAGCCATAGTTCCCCCACAATGACAATCCATGGAAGAGATTCAAGACCCCCTAAGAGAGTTCAGAATGAAGAATACCATTTATGCAGAAAACTACAGTGGTTCTGATAAGGAAACATTCTCAGCAGGAATGAAGGATACCATTCTCCAAATGACTCTGGGCACTATTATGGAGCTCTGCTATTAATCCTGAGCACTTTAATGGATTTTCCTTTCTTTGATAGCACAGACTGCAGCTGATATGGAGTAAACAAAAAGATTAGTAAGCCAGGGATACAGATTATGAATAGGAAGTTGGGAGAGGTGAAAGAAACACAGGGGGTCAATTAAGGAAACCTAGAAGCATTTTTCTTTCATGTAGGAAGGGCAACAATGGATTTTCAATATTTTTCCCTAAGGATATATTCATAATTTAATCATATGTCATATAATGGTAGTGACATATCTGGCTTGGTGGATGTAAGTATAAGTATCAATACCTTCTTATAATGATGATGTGATTTTAACTTCTGAGCTAAAGGAGGCAGCTTAAATGGTGGTGGGCAATTCTGTAAGTACCTAAAAAACAGCTATGGAAGTGAACAAAAATTTGGAAAGACATCTGGGTACAACTCTCACATTTGGAATTGACTACATATCATGTGGCAGCATTCAGCCATGCTTCATGAGGAAATCAGGAAGCAGATGACCTAGCTAAAATTAGATGACTGAAAGATTTTCCTGCCAAAGATGTGGTTTCTTGACTGCATAAAAAAGCAGACCACAAGGGAATAAAAGCTTTCTATCCCATAGCAAAGAAGTGGGGGTTCCCACCAAGATATTCAGGCATTGTATCTGTCATCCTGTGAAGAAGTCATGATCAGTGCCTCCTGTTATGTGGCAGATAGCACAGGGAGGGCAGCCTGCATAATAGTGACAGGTTGATTTCATTAAAACTTTGTCCCCTTCAGAAGTCTGTTAAGTTGCCCTAACATGGGCAGATGCAAACATTGGAATGCTTATAGTCATACGCTTGCAGAAAAGCACAGAATGCAAACATACATGCCCTTCAAAGGCTTGGAACTATGAATGGAAGCCTTTGGTCACAGACTATGACAAGGGAACACACCCTTCTCATCATATGGTGCAAGAATGGTTTGATGATTTTGACATTTCCATTTACTTCATAAAACAATTTATTGAAAAAAATGAATGACCCACTGAAATGGCAATTTAACACGGAAGTTGGAGCTCTGACAAAGTGAACCAAGCAACTATGGATGGCAATCAGGACTCACAATGAAGGTAACTGCAGCACAAACCCCAGCACCTACCTAATGTCAACACAAGAACCTGATAACAAAATCTTGATCCAAAGGTTAATGTTTAAGAACATCTGAACTCCACAAATGGAAACCCAGTATAATTTGCTTTGCTGACACAGGACCAGTCACAGGGGACACATATTGTCTATTGGTCATGAAAATGGAAAATAAGGCATCGTTTACAGTTTCCTAGGCCCATGGGGGGAAGGGACAAGTGATACAAGAAATATGGTATTGTAAACCTGGGTTGGCCACAGGTTGGTACTGTTCTCACTCAGAATGATCAGGTTGCTTATGAATTGTTGAACAATCATGATTTGCTTGTTGTTTTAGCCAACTGTTTCACTGCTGTGACCAAAAGACCTGAAAAGAACAATTAGAGAAGGAAAAGTTTATTTGGGGGCTCACATTTTCAGAGGTCTCAGTCCATAGATGACTGTCTCCATTCCTGAGGCCTCCGCGTGAGACAGAACATCATGGCAGAGGGTGTGGCAGAGGAAAGTGGCTCAGGACATGATGATCAGAAAGCAGAGAGAGAAACTAAGCTTAGTTCACAAAATATATATCCCAAAGGTACACTCCCAATAACCCACCCCCTCCAGCCAAACCCTACCTACCTACAGTCACTACTCATTTAAAGCCTACCAAGGAATTAATGCACTGATTGGATTAAATCTCTCATAACCCAATCATTTCCCCTCTAAATCTTCTTGTATTATGTCACACATCAGCTTTTGTAGGATACCAAATAGTTAAACCATAACACTTGCATTAACACCTATGGAAAATATCTAACATTTTACCCTTAGAGCTCATTATTTGTGGAATGCACAAATGCTATTGCAGAGATTCAGAATAAGATGGATTGCTGGGTATGCGATAAACTGCCTCTGACCTGCATTGGTCTCCTATAACACCAGCACTGTTCACCTTGGGGCACTGAAAGCAAATCTTAAGCTGGAATGACATCTGCCACCCACAGACACATATGACCAATGGCTCTATGGACTTGAACCTAAATTTATAATCTTTAAAGGATACCAAATATCATGTCTTCTGCTTGGCATAGGAGAAAACGAACAGGGCTAAGCCTTGGCTGGAGCACACTGAATTTAATAACTTGATGTGTCCAAGTGCAGCACAGGTGCAAATGAGAAGAAAAGAGTCTCTATGTAAAGGAAGAAATAATTGCAGTAACTCAGTAACTCAAAGACACTGAGTACAATGATTCCTAAGTACAGTACGTACTTAGGATGGCACAATTGAACAATATGTGCAGGAGTGATATAGGCATGCAACACGCAGGGGTGACCATACCTGCCTCATAACTAGATTGGTTGACCTACTTGTAAGGGACCTCACAAGCCAGCCTTCATAATTCTCACTTTGTCTGCATGCTTTACTAATTGGAACCTGGTAAAATCTAGACAGGGTAACTCCATTTGCCTAGTCACTGCCCATTTGTTGAATCTCTTCTCTATCAGAATATATAAACATGGAGAGTCAGGTTGAAGTTTTAGCTAAACACACTACAACTGCAGGACATAATACTTTCAAAGCCAGAAATCTGCTTAACAAAAAACCCTACCCAACTGTGGAAGTTGGTATTTTAGAATACAATGGTGCTAGATATGCTAACTGGGGCATAGGGAGGTTCCTGTGCTCTCATTAAAACAGAACACTGTGTATGTGTCTCTGATAATAATCATAATGTGTCTTTGGCTCTGCATATTACTGCTATAGGTAAACTTAGTATTGATCCCATTTCTACTTGGTTACAATCTCTTCCTGCTACCTAGAGATACATTGTATTCATTCCACTTATTCTTATAGTAGGGCATATCACATTCTACTTCTTTCTGAATTGCTATTGTGATATTTGCTTACAAATTACATCCTGATGTGTTTCCTGAGGGTCATTGTGGGAGATGGGCATGATAAGACCCATATACCCTTATAAGGGCATTCGGGCATTTGAGGTTTGGAGCGTATCCTCTTTAAAGAAAACCTGGACAGTAAAATGTCAAGTCCCTGAATGCCCACTTTCTTTTCCCAAAAACCTAGCCTAGTTAAGGGAACATTGAGAACAAGAACAGATTGGAAAATTTAGATAACTATTATCTTGAAAGTCACTGGCTTTTTCTTATCCACACAGGTGATGAAGATGAGTTAGTGTTAGCTGTAAAAACACTACTTTCTTGCATGTATGCCAGGAGAATTGTTCCTTTGCACACTGAGCATGCCAGCAAACTAAGGAAGCCAATGCCAATGACGTTACTGTTTCTGCAGCCTAACACACAAAACCCCTTTCTCGGTCACAATTGGTATGGAACTGAGGACACTGTGGAAAGGATATGTGTCACTTGTCTAGCTGGTTACAGTGGAAAAAATGCCATGAGGAGAGGAGCTACTGGGTGGGAAGCAACTTGAGGGACAGAGGTGCTATCTATTCAGACTTTCACCATTGAACTCCTCTTTGAGAAGTCTCTGATCTCTTGTAAGCTTTCCCCAATAAATCTTATGTCTCTCATGCTGTTTCCAGGCAATTTCTTTACCTCTCTACAATCTACCCCCATTGCCTGGCAAAGCTGTACAGTAGATGTGAATACTATATATAATATTAGAATACTATATGTAATATTAGAGTCTTTCAGAATTAAATGAAAGGACACCAGAAAGTAAATCAAATGAAGTTACCACTATCTCACACAATAAACAAAGACTATTCAAAATGGATTAAATACATAGATGTATAAGAAGTATACCAAATGCCTAGTATCAAATAGGTGAACATTTGCATGACTTTGAATTAGTCAAGGATTTCTTAGCTTTGATACCAAAATCATAAGACAGGAACATGCCTATAATCAGCGACCAGGGAGGATGAGGCAGGAGAATCTCAAGTTCAAAGTCAGACCAGCAAAAGTGAGGCACTAAGCAACTTAGTGAGACCATGTCTCTAAATCAAATACAAAACTGGACTGAGGATGAGGCTCAGTGGTTGAGTACCCCCCTGAGTTCAATCCCTGGTACCAAAAAGAAAGAAAAAAGAAAGAAAAAGTGAAAAGAATTCAGATAAATTGAACTTTATCAAAATTTAATATCATTTATAACTTAAGAGAAAAAAAACACATAACCAATCAAAAGCAGGAAAAGTATTGAACAGATTTTTTTCAAAGAGGATCTATAAATGCCCAATAAATTTGAAAAGACAGTCATCATCATCAATCATTATTACCATGATTGAATATTTGTGTCCCTCCAAATTCATGTGGCATCTTAATCTTTTTATTAATGCATTTTTCTGTTTCCAATAACACAATACCACAAACTTGATGAGTTATTAAGAAAAGAGATTAATTTGGGGTCAGAGTTCCAGAGGCCCAAGGTTGAAGGGTTACATGTGGTGAAGGCCTGCCTACTGGAAGAATACAAATATAGTGTAGCACATCTCATGGTAAAAGAGATCATGTATGTATGCTTTCTGGTCTCTCTCCAGCTTCTTATAAAGTCACCAGTAATTTGATCTTGGGGGCTCCACCCAGATAAATATATCTAATTCTACTCACCTCCCAAAGGCCCCAACCCTAAAGGTCAAATGAAGTTTTCATGTTCTTGAGATAGTAATGCAACTAACTACTAAAGCATGCCTGAGGTTCTGGGATTAGCACTGCAAAAAAGCTTTCACTCTCTTAATAACTCATAATGGGGATTAAATTTCCACTCTTTCTTCCTTTCTTCCTTCCTTTCTCTTTTGGTACTAAATATTTAACCAGGGGGTGCTTCACTACTGAGCTCCATCCCCAGTTCTTTTTTATTTTTATTTTGAGACAGAGTCTGTATTTCTGAAGGTCTCACTAAATTGCTAAGGCTGGCCTGTAACTTGGAATCCTCCTGTCTCAACCTCCCAAATTGCTGGGATTACAGGCACATTCCACTGCCACACCCAGCAAACATATATTAATTCCTTTGGGAACATTCAAATCATATCTAAGCCACAATACTCCCCAAAGAAAAATTATTGAAAGATATGAACTTTGGTCATGAGTAGATTAATGCTTTTATAAGTTGGATGGAAGGAACTAGACAAGTCCATCTTTTGCCCTTCCATTCTTTCTGCCATGTGAGAATGTTGCATCTAAGGGTCCATCTTGGAATCAGAAACTAGGCCCTCATAAGACATTGAACCATCTGGTACTTTTATCTTGAATTTCCCATCCTCCATAACTATAAGAGAAATAAATTTCCATTATTTTACAATTACTTAATCTCGGATATTTTTTAATAAAAGCAACATCAGACTAAGAAAATTAGGTAAAGACCAATCAAAGCAACAGTTACTAGGATGGCTATAATAAAACAGACAACAACAAGAACTGGCAATGATATGGAGAAATTAGAACACTAATCATTTCTGATGGGAAGGAATATAAAATGGTAAAGCCTTTTGGAAAACAATTTTGGAGATCCTGAAACTTTTCAACATGAAAATAGCACATGACCCAGCAATTCCACTATTAGGTAAATATCCAAGAAAACTGAAAATATGTATGCAAATGTTCAAAGGCAGCATTATTAATAACAGTCCCAAAGTAAAAATAACTCAGATGTCTGTCAACTAGTGAATAGAGAAACAAAACGTACCAACACAATGGAATATTATTTCCTGAGGAAGGGGGGAAGTACTACTACATGCTACAACATGAATGAACCCTGAAATCATCAAGGTAAGTGAAAGTTAACAGTTGATTTAAAATTAAAAGGAGATCCTCCTGAATTTGCAGTAAATAGCCTTATGAAATTGGTTCTGATTCATTTAGGAAGGTCCCTAAAATATCTATGGAACACTACAAGAATACTGTTTCAATTAAAGTCTTCCAAGTTTTTCCTATAACAACTACCATTATACTTCCTGAGCTACCAGACCTTAAAAAAATTAAAAGATCATTTATTTAAATTAAATGTCATATATTCATAACTACTAAGGAAAAACAAACCAGGCCCTTGAAATGTTTTAGTGGTGTGTTTTTACTCACTTATATAAACTAGTAAAAAAAAAAAAGTCATGCAAATTTCTCTTTCTGCTCCTATACCAAGAGGCAGATGGTTGTTTTTAAGCTGCTAAGTTTATGTATGCACACAATGGGGCTGACAGAATCTGAGCTGATCCAGACGTATAGATATAGAGTTTTAGAGGATTTCTTCATCTTCAACCCGAGGGGGGGGGGAACAGTTGACATGTAGACTTTCATTTCTTTCTGTCCAGAGTGATTTGTGGCCATCATTTCTAAGGCAGTTTGGAAAAGAAGAGTGACATCCTGACAGTTTTCTTATCTCTCTTTGAGAAGACACAACTGACTAGGGTTTTCTGAATACAAGTCATAGAAACTTGAAGATTACTGAGAAAAATGTCAGAAATTACTTAACTATGAACAACATGGAATAACCACCTATGATCAATTATTTCTTATAGAAAAATAATTATTCAACATACATTTTTTTTTAGATCTTACAATATTTGGAACGCAACTAGAATGAATTCATCTTTTGCTGAGACATATTAATTTTTATTGCACCTTTAAAAATCAAGTAATCATAAAGGAAGGAAAGAAATAAAGAAAGGAAGAAAGAAAGAAAGAAAGGGAAGAAAGGAAGAAAGAAAGAAAGAAAAAGGGAGGGAGGAGGGACGTTGTGTTATATTTTACCTGGTATAGATTTATTTGTGTAATATTTTGGTTATATTTCTTATTAAATTTTAATTTCCTTTTGAGTAGGTAACATGCTGTCTTAAATATTCTTTGTGCATCAGTCTGGAGATAAGTATTCAATAATTACTCATTAAAAGAATACACGAGTAAAAGAATTTCATTCATTGATGCTAATGTAAGAAACTCTAAGCCCTTGATGACCCGAAAGAATTTCCATATCTTTCTGATTAGTACATTATTCTCCAGTATTTTAAATTTGTCATGTAGAACTTAATATGATAGGCATAAATTATTTGTCTTATGAAAATGTCATTACATTATTACATTTTCCAAAATATACATTTTAAGTTTTATAGAACAATGATTTCTACTGTAGAATTTGATTCCCTAAAGCTCTTAAAACACTGTTTAAAGGTGCATAGAATCACCCAGCAGCTTTAAACACTTCCACAATGTTTAAGAACTTAACCAAGATATGAATCCATGACTCCTGTGTCAGAAATGAGCAAGTCTTCTCTTCTTTCATACTAATAGAGTTATTTCAGAGCACACAGATGTCCAGCTAGATATGACATTTTCTAACTAATATGTTCTGTATTTCTCCAAATTCTTATGTTGAAACTTAATCACCATTGTGATAGTATTAAAAGTTAGGATTTCACCAATAATGGACAAATAAACAAAACAGAATTTTCTCAAAAGAAGAAATGCTTATGGCCAACAAACGCAAAAAATGTTCAACATTCTTATCAATCAGGTAAATGTAAACCAAAACTACACTAAATTTTTATCTCACTTCAGTTGAAACAGTAAAAATCAAGAATATAAATACCAATAAATGCTGGTGAGGACTTGAGAGAAAAAAGGCACATTCATGAATTGTGGGTGGTGCTGCAAATTAGTACATCTTCTACGGAAAGCAATATGGAGATTCATCAATAGAACAGGAATGGACCTACTATTTGACCCACCTATCCTATTCCTTGATGTTTATACAGAAGAACTAAAATAATGATACATGCAAATCAATGTTTATAGCAGCACAATTCATAATAGGCAAGTTATGGCACCTGCCTCAGTGTCCCTAAATAGATGAATGATAGAGAAAATGTGGTATGTATACACAAGAGTTTTACTCAGCCATAAAGAATACTGAAATTATGAAATTTTCTGATAAATGAATGGAACTAGTGAACATCATGCTAAGTGAAAAAAAAGGCCAGACTCAGAAAGTCAAGGGGAGAATATTTTCTCTCATATGTGAAAATATGAAGTTCAAAATAAATAATTTTTTAAAGTGGGGGAGGGCCTCATGAAAATAGGAATAAGAACAGTAAAGTAGAGGAAGTGGGTCAAAGGTTAAGGAGGAAGGATGAGAAAGTGGAGGAGCTGTGGAATGAACTGCAAATTATGCTATATGCATGTAAGGAATATACCACAATGAACTCCACATTTATGTATAACTATAATGCACCAACTGATAAAAAATTAATAAAAAGAAAGAACATTTTAAAGAGGTGATTAACTACTGATGGTGGAGATGTCATGGATGGAATTAGGGCCCTTATTAAAGGGCTCAAGGTCGTGGGTTTATCTCCTTCAGAGGATGCAGCAACAAGGTGTCATCTTGGAAGCAGAAACCAGCCCTCACCAAACACCAAACATGACTGCAGCATAAATTCAGACTTCCAAGTCTCCAGAACTACAAGGAATAAATTTCTATTGTTCACAAATTATCCAATCTTACATATTTTGTTACAGTCGCACAAATGGACTGACACAGCCTCCTTTGAAAGAGCTTTGAATGAGTTGTGAGGAGACTGATTTTATAATGTGAAAGGTAGCCCACTTCTAAACCAGTGTTCTGTTCCTCTTGCTGGGAATTTAAACAATGACGTGTCTGCAACCTGGCTCTGAATATGTAGATCCACATCTGGATGGTAACCTTGTGGACTGCAGAGCAAGAGAATGGAAAAATCCAGGCGTGGAATGAGCAACAGAGTATAGACACCTTGCAACATGAACATTCACACTTGAGGAATAGTTTACAGCCCTCTTCTGTAAGTAACTGCACTTGGGAATAGCAAGTTCTCCCTTACTATGATCAAAAACATTCTTTAAGATAGAAATTAGAGACTGAATTCCTTGGGCTCTCTTAAAGCTAGATTTCAGACAAGGGACCTAGCTATGCCAATTAGACACATTAAGGCAACACTTTGATTCAGAAGGTGGTGACACAAATAAGCAGTCTGCGTCGTCTATTCTGATGAGAGTTAACGCATGTATGTTTCTAAATAAACTAATGTGTTCAAAGGTAGTCATTTATTAGAATTTTGAATTTGATTAATTTTATATCTTGGGTGGTTTAGAATAATTTTATTCACACTGGAAATCAGATTCATTGTATTATAAAAAAATTGGGAAATGAAATACAAATATTCCTAAAGTTGTGACAGTTTACAAATTTAATTTAATGGATGATAATAACATTTTGTTTCACTGGGGCATGTGTATGTTTGGTTAAAAAGCAGTAAGAAAGTAAAGCAAAACCACATTTAGAAATATCAATGGGACACTTACATGTTTAACTAAAATAATAAAATGCTGAAGTGAGTATCTGATGCCAAAAATCGGTAGAGCCACCAAGAGGTAAGCTGTATTTCATGCTAAAGGAATTCTGCTAAGGAAGATGCCTCTGTTCAGAAATTCCTAATTGCAAAAGGTTGACTTTCCCCTTTCAACTTTGAAAGCCTAAAAACCAGATCATCATGAAATATGCTGTATATGAGATGACAAATAAAACCGATATATTTTAAAAAACAAGGGAAGAGGGTTTTTTAACACACATTTTTTCCTCATATCAGAGGCAAATATGCAACTTCCACAGGGAACACAGTTTCTTCAAATATAACCTCTGCCACCTATTATTATTTTTCATCTTTATAGTTTAAGATTTGAAATTTTGTATTTGCTTTCAAAATAATAGAAGGAATTCACAGTACTACTTTGAGAATCATAAAAAGTGTTGTACTTCAGATTGTTTTATGTAAAATAAATTTTTATTTATAATTCAGAAGAGCAGAAAAAAATTACTGTTGGTTGTATGTAAAATAAATTTTTATTTATAATTCAGAAGAGCAGAAAAAATTGCTATTGTAATTGAATAGTTTTGTATTGCAGATAAAAATATGAATGATCAATATTTAATAAAGTAGATTGCAATGAAAGAAACTTACTATGACATTGCATGTGGTTATTTTTCTGATGAATCAGTGTATGTGTGTGTGTGGATATATGGATATACTGTCATATTACAGAGTCATATATCAGTTAAAATATATTTACTTTGTTTTCTTAAATAGCAACAAAACTTTTCCAAAGTACAAATTATAGTTAGATTCTATAGTTTAATGTTACCTGATATTTTACCCTGAAAAAAAAAAAAAAGCTTAATAGATATAGCAGTGAATGTACTTTCTAATCCAAATGGTAAAACTATTTTTAAAAAAAAGAATGGAAATATTTAGAATTATTTCCCTCAGTTAGTACCTATTGGAGAAAAAAAGATCCTCATATCTGGACTTGCATGTTTTGGGAGAGCATTTTGTATCTCTTCTCAGCTCCTTCTTGTCTTCATAATGGATAGATGAAAAAGCAAAAAGGGCTAATAATTTTTCTTATGTGTGTGACTTCATTTTTGCCAAAGTCTATAAAAGAAGACAAGTAATATTTTCCAAATCAAAAGTATGTGCATTGGATTAAGTGCCAAGAGAAAGCACACCATCTAACATTTATATTGAGTGTTTACTATGTACCAAAATTATTCTAACTGGCTTATGTGAGATATTGAAATATTATTTTCCTCTTTTTACTTTTTTACACTTTTTTGTGCTATAAAAGCAATTTTACCCTCCTCATTCTAAGACTTTCTCCCCAACAATCGTGATTTTTATGCATGGAGTATAGAAACTTCAGAATAACCAAAAAGTTTACTTTCTCCCTCTCCCTCCTTCTCTCTCTCTCTCCCCACTCCTCCTTCTCTCACTTTCTCCAGACCCCTTGCCTTTGTTTGACAGGAAAAAAAATGCCCTTAGATATCATAAAGACTGTCATTGGAGAAATGAATTTAACAGAAGTCTTTTTCTCACTCCGACATCATAGGAAAAGATGAGTCATGAGTATGCCCCAGAGTTGTTAGACTATTCAGGGAAAGAAAGCCTGCAAAGACAGATATAGGTATCCTTCATAAAAAAACAACACATAATAGCAAGTAATTATTAAAAAATAAGAGAAATATAGCAGTATTTATACCATGAGTTAGCTTTGTTTTTTTTTTTTAATTATAAATGAAGAGTTAATCAAAGGAGGGGTTAATTATCAACATAAACAATGAAGATAATACAGTATGGTCTTATGACACTGGAGATTTCCTTTTCCAAAGGAACTGTTGAATGGAAGATTTCAGGCTACACAGAACATTGTGAAGAGCCATTTCTTTGCCATTGCATGGTATTCTAATAAAGATGTTAAATATTAACTGACAATCCATGATATAGTAACCATTTTGCTACTAAATTCACTCTAACAGGAATCTTCAATCATATAACCTCAGATAATAAATTAAAAGAAAAATAAAGAACTCAGGCAAAGATAGAAGAAATATGTCCATTTGTTTCCAGAAATAGAGTAAATTTAGCTCTCTAAATTTCATACTACAAAATTGCAAGTTTGATTCTAATCTCTACTTATTAGTCCTCCTACTTCTTTAGCTCACAGCTTATAGATACTCTGCTACCTTTCTGATTTTTTGTCAATCTTCAACCTTATCTTCATATTTATTTGCAAACTCTATTAGGTTAATGAAGATAATTCCATATGTATTCACTCATTTATCCTCACCTATATATGGAATTATTTTTCTTTTTGACTCATCTTTTCCTATGATGTCGGAGTGAGAAAAAGACTTCTGTTAAATTCATTTCTCCAATGACAGTCTTTATGATATTCTCTATTTTTTTTTTTTTTTTTAACTTGGTACTGGGAATTGAGCTTAGGGCACTTAACCTCTGAGTCACACCTCCACCCCTTTTTTGTAGTTTATTTAGAGATAAGATCTCACTGAGTTGTTTAAGGCCTTGCTGAGGTTGGCTGAGACTGGCCCTGAACTTGGGGTCCTCCTGCTTTAGCCTCCCGAGCTGCTGGGATTATAGGCATGCATGCACCACCGTGCCCAGCATGATAGTCTAGAATTCTTAAGAAATACTATTTTTAAGTATCTCTTCCCTAGCACTTACAGTGGCAATTCTGTCTCGTTTTCCTCTGATTCAGGTAGGAAAATGTACATATATATATACAATACAAGGTATATCAAAACACACAATACACAAACACAGGCCCCTGCTCTATTTCTTCTGTTCCATATCCAAGGTTTGTCTTTCAGCCTGTTTTACCTTCCTCAAGGACTGCAGGACAATATGACTGTTGATGGCATCCTCCTCTGGAATCTTGCCTTCTCCTTCAAAAGAATTTTTGTAACTCGTAGCCTCTTTCAGTTCTTTTTTATTTTTTTTTTAAAACACATTTTCTTTAAAAATGTTCATTTCTTTTAACATAGATTGAGAATTTCTAGGGTTCTTTGCTTTCATCAGCTTTCTAGGAATACTCATATCTTTATCCAAAAAAAGTTGGAACTGATGTGACCTCTAGCATGAACTTCGCTTGCCTGTCTTATAACCCCTACTGCCAGAACCCTAGTTCTCAGAGCGACTCTGATGCTCAGAGGATTCCTTCTGCAAATCTCTTGCCTTGGTAAGCTTTCTCATATTGGGTAGCACCTGACTCAACACCATTTTTCGCTTTTGCCTGCTGCTTGTGTAGTTTTATTTGTAGTGATTTTTAGAAAGCACCAATCTTTCTACTTAGATACACTTTATAAATGCCTTAGAAAACTTCTGTATTTGATTTCACTTTAAGTTGTATATGGTCTCATATATTAACATTATAAAAAACTACAGTCACACAATTCCATTTGGGTTTTCAACTGCCATTAAAAAATCAAGTATAAAAATCAAGAAAATAAATGATTCATCTTTTTTCATTTGTTTGACACGCTTTTTCAAAATTTGGGTATTTCTTATCCCACTTGTCTTTGAGAAGAAAAACAAAAATCTCTTGACCAAAGTGTAAAATATTATCTGAAAAGAGGAAAGAAAATACCTTATTTCATTTCTTTGTGTAAAACTAGTAGCCTTAGTTTCATGAGAAAGCTGCCATTTTTCCAGCAAGTAAAAGATGCCCTATACTATGAAGGGTTGCCATTTAAAGAACAACCAGGAAGCAATTCAATGAAGGGGAATTGTTAAGGATAGGTTTCTTGCTGTATTCCAATCATGTTCTTTTCAAAACCTGGCTTTATGGATTTTAAAGAAATCCTGAGGGGGCACTCTTTTCCTTTTGTCCCACTGAAATATCATCATTAAACTACTCTAAAAATGGTTTCTGATATGATTCCGCTTTCCAGCTGAGGCAACGTTTTCTATAAGTAATAACAAAACAGCTGAACTGAGTAAAAGCAAACTGGGCAGATAGGAATATCAATCCTGATGGGACCAAAGGGAGCCCTGTGTTAACTTCTGAAGTACCTGAACTTTTCTGAACCAGTTGGTTTTGACTGAAATTGGAAATGCTCTTTTACTTTTGAATCCCTGCCAGAGGGGGCTGCTATGGTAGACTTCTCCAGCTATTTTTCTTCTTTTTCAGAGGAATTCAAGACAGGAGATGTCAATGTGTGTGCTTAAGCGTAAAAGTGATCATTTTTTAACCACTGGTGGGAAAGTAGTTCGCCAGTGGGGAGCTAAGTGTTGAAATCTGGCATTAATCCAGCAGAGTTGGACCAATAGATCACAGATAACTATGTGGTATATGCCGGTGAGTTCTCTTGCTTAAAATGAAAAGAAAAAAAGAAAGAAAGAAAAAAATGGAGAGTATTGAGAAGTGAGACAGGAGATTTTTCAAAAGGTGCACTACACTGCTCTATTGACTTAAACCAGCCACAAGGAAATTTAAAAGCAATTTAGAAAATGGAGTGCAACTACCACTACGAATATCACTCTTCATAACGTAGGTGGATAGGGAATATTCCACCATGAAATATTGCCTGGCATGTGTGTTTACCTTAAGGCTTTAGCAGACACTATATCGCATTCTAGAAGTTTGGTGAATTTAAGCGGAGCAGGTTGTTTATGTTACCCAGAAGCAATGATGACAACCCTAGAAGTGGAAGTGGAAGTAAGAAGTCAAGTGCCTTTCTCTGGAGGGGAAATTAATAAAAATAGAAATCAAGGCCTTCCACCAGGATCAGGGCGAGCTGCTTCTCAAAGCAAGGGTTGTTATAAGCTCCAGTTACCCTGCTTTCCACATCAGATTGCAAATGTGAGTCCGTTGCTATTCAAAAGGATCATCAAAATATGGATTTGAAAAAATATTTCCAAATAAGAGGTCAGAAAGTAATTCTCAAACCAATTTTTCTCTTCTTTTAAATCAAAACTAAATAATCATGATGGCAAATAGAATTTAAAACATAAAACATTTGAATTTTGAATAAATTTCACCCTAAAATAAGTTCCTTAAAGTTAATTTTTAACTAATATAGGTAGAAAATATAAAGATAATACTAAGTAGAATCAAGGATTCAAATTTATAATTTTAAAATTTTCATATGATAGGTGCCAGCTATTTTCTCCTTTCCATTTTCCTTAAGATAAAGTCAATATATTTACTGTAAACATTGTTTCTCTTAACTTTTCCCCATAGTGTTTTTACATATACCATCTCAAGTATTCCTTTATTCATTTGGCATTTGTTTGGTGACCACTGAGCATGATATTGAGTTCTAAAGTAAAATGGTAATACCTAGATTATTGGTCCTGATTCTTGAAAAACTAAAAATCAAATGCATGAACAATCTTTAAAAGAAACAACCTAATAGAACTAAGTAGAAGCCATTTAGTTTTCAAAATCTTGACCACGAAGCCATAAGTAATAAGTTAACATTTGGGGACAATCATAGGTATTTTCTGATCTCTTACTTAGACTTTGAATGGAGAATTTAAGGTTCTGAGCTCATAATTTTTCCCATCCAATTTTCTAGTGTCTTTAAAAGCACCCAGCCACCTCCATTATGTTCCTTATTTATCCTTACATTTCTATGTAAAATACTACTTATTTACCTAAAACTTTCCTCTTAGACATTTAATTACATATGACCACATGTGATAATTTAAATAACTGTTTTTGCAACCTCATCCCCATGAGATGACTGTACTACCAAGTTCATGTATGCCTTTAAAATTAGTTAGATCAGAGACCCCCTAGGGATCCACATCCTATTTTCAAAACTGTTTCTATTTTAATCATCTCCACAAAAGCTACCCCCAAACTCAATATTTTGAAACGACATCTGCTAGAACATCTCTTTGTTTGATGCGTTGACTTGGCTCAACTGGTCTGCTATGAAGCTGTAGTCAAGCAGAGACTCAAATCACATGCATGTTAGACTGAAAGCTAGTTTAGGAGGATTTTCTTCCTGTTTGTGGCCTCTCAGAGTGTCTCCTATCAACATGGCTTCCCTATACGGTATTTCAGAAGAGCAGCCAGATTTCTTTCCCGGTAGCTTACAATAATTTTATGAACAAATAAATGGACACTGTCAGGCCTCTTAAAGGCACAGTCCAAAGCTGGCAGACCATCACTCATGCTATCTGCTTATAGAAGTGATAACACATCTACGAAGGAATACATTCCAGGAGATATAGTTCCATGGTGGTCATTTTTGGAGATTAGGTACCACTGGTACTTCGAAATTTCAGTCAGTATTTTCCTTATTAAAGAATGTTTATTTTTGTTCTGTTATTCAGAAGCCCACTTTAATGATTAGTGTTTGACTAACATGTGAACTGTAGGCTAATTTACTGGGCCATTCATGATAGTTGTGGCTATTGTATATGCTTTGACATTTATTCATGAAATCATAATTGGCAGATCATAAGAGAAATGTCTGATTATGTGCTTTTGATTTGAGTAGTCAGACATGAAAACCCTATGTAGACTATTTTTATGTTGTGGGAAATATAAGATAGTACAAGTTATGAGGAAGACAAAAATGGCAAATGTAATAAGTTTGTTAGCTGCATGTAAAATTTATTTTTAATAATAATGACTCTCATTATAAGTGTAAGTACCTAACTCTACAATATCAGAACATAGAATATAAAAAGTTCTATGGTAATATGTTGTTTTTCTTAGTGTACTTGTCTATTCCTGTCTGAACATGATAGTCAAAAATTGATAAGAGTTTAAGATTATATATGTCTTTTTATGTCACATTCTTACAAGTGACCTATATAGCTATATTGGTATCTTTAATCACCTTAACTCTAAAGACCTCAAATTTTGAGATTTTTTTTCATTAAATATAATTAATTTTAACATTAGCATCACTATGGTCTTCTATTCTACATTATTGGGCTCTAGCTATATTTTTTGACATGCCTGAATTTGCATTTCTGAAATATTAAGTAAATATCTACCCATTCATACTTTCTTAGGTTCCTAGCACAGTCACATCATCAGGTGGTCCCTCATGGAAGTAAAAATTAAATGTAGAGTTTTGAATTACATTTTTTAAATCCTTAAAAGAAAAAAGAAATACTAAATCAAGTAGGAAAAGTAGAATTTAGCCAAATAAAATTCAGTCTTTAGAAAATAATATATTGAGCTGCTGGCCAAATAGTTTAAACACTAAGAACTATTTATTTCAACATGGAAAAATTTTCTCATTCTCAGAGTAGCTAGAAAACAACTTTACATACTCCCCAATAATGTAATGTCTTACTTTCTTTTTCTCCCCTCTTCATTCTTATATTTTTCTTTTTTTCTTTCTTGCTTGCTTACTCAGATTCTCAGGACTTACCTTTTTCAAAGGTACTACTTCTACTTTTTCATTCCTTATTGTTTATTTCTATCCTTAATGTCCTAGTCTCATGTAGATTCTGAGACAAAGTGAATAAAACAGAAAACACTGTAAACCAGATGATATAAAAATGTTAAAGCTTTATGTTGCAGTGTCTAAGTACCAACACATATAAACACATATTTAGGCCAAATATCCCCAAGTCAATATATCAGTAACATTACATACCAAGTTGTATTTGAAGGAGAAATTTAACATTCATCAAAAAACACTGTAGCATTCAACCATTTAACCTAACAGAGATCTCACACCTGTAAATACAGACTTCAGTTTTTACTTAAAATATTTTTTCTTGTTTATTTAATAATGAAAGGAAAGAAAGAGCAGAGTAAATCCATTCTCTTTCTATATGATTATTACCTCTCTGTGTCCACTTGCCACTTAAGTATGTCAGCAATGCTACTTTTATAAAGTATATTATTTTTAAATGAACTATATTATTTCTAGGTGATATCTAGAATTTACATTACCTAGCTGCCAGCTGTTTCAATTGTTCTTATTAGCAAAGAACTTTTAAAAATACTTATTGATTAGTTTATCTTTCCCACAAATACTCTGGTGTAAAGCTGATTTTCCTTTTGCATGTATGTTTTCTTCCTACCCTACCTCAGAAAATTCCATTTGTAAATTCATCTCATCAGTGCATTATTAATATTAGGATCAAAAACGAGCTCTGGTGTTTTAAGTTTTGGGGTGAAGATATATTATGAAAGGGATAATAATTTTTCCAATAAGTCAGAAATAGTTTGAGTTTTGAAAAATAAAGAGTGGATACTTAAAAAATCATAGGCTCATAATTCTTGAGGAGAAAGGATGAGAAAAATAAATTGAGTAACTTTTGAAGAAAATAGTTTAAAGGCCTGATAATGCAAAATAGCCACAATCATTTTCTAAACATGAATAGACAAACATCACAGCCAGGGATTATAGTCAAGACTGCATTCTTCCAGAATCCACAGAGAGGTAATACAAGGGTGATAATGAATACTTGTATTAAAAAAATCTACTCCCTGCCGTTTCTCTACATGAGAAGGGTCAGACAAACAAAGACTATTTTGGAAAGAAAAAAGAAAAAGTAAAATGTTTTCAATTCACTAAAGCAATTTATTTTTTTTCCTTTTGGTAAATAGCTGAAATCTATTTTTTTCAAAGTATGTTCACCAAATTTAACTGTTTTGTAAGCATTAATTTTTATACCCTGTGGGAGGTGTAGACATTCCTAGCACAAGGTAAGAAAGGAATGGAATAAGAAAATAATTTTTTGCAAAAAGTAAACAATATAGATAGTAAGAACTTACTAGCTACAAGCAGTTTATCTCTTTGCAGAGAAGCAATGTATTATCTTTATTTATGCAGAATTCAGAAAAGAACCCAAAAGTAAGAACTTGTTTTAGTGATGAAGTAAATTGTTGTTCAACAGATTGTATGTTTTGTCTAAACCCTTCAAATTCCAATCAAGTTTTCCTGGATAGCCTATGCTTCAACTTTGACCTGTCACAAATTCCACTTGTGATAAACCACCTGGCTCTCCCTCTCCTTTGCATTTCCTCCTATGGAACCATCAAATGTTGCAGTAGTCCTCTCTGTAGACCCAAGAAAACCTGATCTGGTCTTGTCTCTAACAATGCTGCAACTTAGCATTGGGTTCTATAAGGTCTCTCTTCAGATCTTTTAAAACTACCAATCTCTGTAGTATTTTGCCATATTTAAATTATTACAACAACTTATGTAGATTTTAGAAAATCCAAATTATCTCAAATTTTATTATCTACAGATAAGAAAGTTTAACATATTTCTGTGTATTTTAAAATAATGTGTGTATATAAAAACTCTACAATTTCAAGTAATTCTAATGGCTTGATCAGATTCAAATTTCATTTGCTTGTTTGACAAGAACTCATTAGAAGTTATTACTTTGCATCACCTTAAATTTTGAAAGAATCTGAGTAGCAGAAAATTCATAATTCTGCCTTTCATTCAAACTGCAGAGTGGTAATATATTATAGCCTGAATATCAAGTTAGTATGTGTCAAAAAGGTAGCTGGCAGTTCAGATTTGAAACTAACTGAATAATTGACTGGATTAATGCTCATCCCATCCAAAATAGGTTTATGCAGGGAAGATATAATATGGTGTCATTATAGTTTCATAATAAAAGCATGACATTTCTGAAGACTCGTAAGGTGCCCGAGAAGGTGCTAAGTGTTTCAAACTTTATAACATTTAGTTCTTCAACTATCCTCGTAGGTACTATCGCCATGAGTTGTTTTATGGATGGGAAACCTGAGTCCTAAAAAGGTTAAATCACTTTCCCAAGATGAATTGGTGAGTAATATTCTGGCTAGAACTGAAAGACTTGCTGTCCTCTGTATCCTAAAGTTTTGTTCTTGGTGATATTACCTCAATATCCGATTTCCACTTAGTGCTTATAAAATGCCGGTGCTATACTGAATTTTTACAAACTTAGTTGTTGGACCCCTTTAGAGTATTTATTCACAGAACTTGAAAAAATGGAGGCAAAATCCTGAATTGCCTTCTTTGGTCTAATCAAAAAACAAAATAACACTTAAAGCTCATGGGGGTATGAAAAAAATAGTTAATTATAGTTATTTCATTCTCAGGATTAATTGTTTCCCTTCTACCTTTAGGAGTGTATTCGTTCTTTGATAAACAGTTGACAAGTTCACACCCTGAGGGCGAGCACATATGCTGTCCTGTGATGCTATAAAATTAAAATGTGAGGTGGAGCTCTGTTGCTGGCAGCTGTTAACTTTTTAAGCAGCATTAAGAATTCACATTAATTCTATATGTACCTACAGTAACATAATAAACACATTTGTTTCCTTTTCAAAGTAAGCATGTAGTGAATGAAGAAACGTAGAGCACAAAATGTCATCTTTCAAAACACATTAGATTGTCATACAGCACTTCACTCTTGAAGTGAATAGAATGGAAAGAGAAGAGATGCAGCTACGTTTATCTTACATCCATAGAACAGTTTTTATAATAAGCATGTATATCCATAGAACAGTTTTTATACTAAGTACTTAGGTAGGTAAAATTGAAAGTGTCTCTTAATTCTTTTTTTTACTTATTTTTAAAATTTCATCTATTTTTATTTTTGCAGACAGCATTTTGATTCATTGTACACAAATGGGGTACAAGTTTTCATTTCTATGGTTATGCACGATGTAGTCACACCATTCCTGTAATCATACATGTACATAGGGTAATGATAATGATATCTGTGTCTCTTAATTCTTGATGCAAGAATTAAACAAATGTTCTCTATACAATTTTTGTTTGTCAGATAATGACCTAGAATATTAAAGAATATATGCTCCCTAAGAAGCACTTGATATTAGCGTTTCCCTTTTTAAGATGAAGAAATTAAAACTCAGCATTCGTAATCTTCAGAAAATCTAGTCTGTTTTGGTGTTGGAACGAGATTCCAAGTCTGGGTTTGTGACTACAAAATCTTTGCTTTTTCTTTGCTAGTTATTATGAGGCATAAAATAAATTAAATAGATAAAAATCAAAAGTAAAAAACAGGGTGTTTGCTCATTGTCTTTATTGTTATTCTTTCTTAGTTCTACAAGTTCATTTTTTAAAGTAGAAAATAGGTAAATAAACCTGGCTAGAAGATCTGTGCATTTGAGGTGGCAGCAGCACTATTGTGAAGAATTCTGAGAAAACCAAGTGATTTTGAAGGTAACTGGTTAGAGATGTCATCTACGAATGTCATCTTCTGTCTAAAAGTTTACATTTGAAAGAGAATGAGAGAGACACAATCTTGTAAGTGATTAATATTCAGCTGCCACCTTCGCCACACCTGCTGCCTGCACACTATAACCACCTGTCTACAAAAATATCTTCATGTCATCAAATTGTGCATACTCAGCCACAGCAAAAGCATGTATAGGCCCTCCACTGTCAAATCAGAAATCTTTTCTTTTTAAAATAATTTCTGCTAGAATTCTTTTCTGATAAAAACACAGTCCTCTAAACCCAAATCAAATAAAGCTCTTACATAGACACATTCCTTTGGTATTTCTCAAACAAGATTCATTAAACATTAGTTGGTCTTTTAACACTTATCCTAGAAAGTTGCTTTTTTTCACCATTGAGCTATGACATTTCTTTCACTCACTTTTGGAAGTTTGTTTTCAACTAGTTTGGAAAGTCTTTTTGAGGGACATATAGACAGGAAAACATAACAACTTCCATAGCTTCTCTAAAACTATAAAAACTTGTCTAAAAGCTGTGTCTTGCCCTTCAGGATAAATAGGCACTATTTTCAATTTGAAAGGAAGCTAAACTAAAGACAAAGTGAACTTACTTCAAATTCTAAGAGTAAACCAAAGTGTCTACAGGAATAATCATTTTAGATAATATAGAAAATATATATTGGCTTACATCTTACATACAAATTTGGCTACTTCTAATCCCACAAGAATTCATTTTTTTAGTAAGTGTGACTCTTCCACTTACCATGATTTGGTAGTACAAATCTTTTTCATAGTAACAATTGAATTAAGTCTGGTTGATAAGGATATGCTTTCCAGTTTTGCAATTAAATACTTGGTTTCCCTTCAACTTTCATGTTCTATGACATCATCAATAACACTTAGGCACTGAAGTTCCTTTGAAAGACCATTTCATTCACAGGCTGATATATTTCTGTTGCTAGATGTTATACTTTGCCAATTAGGTTTTGAGATACTTTCAAAATATGTGCTGTTAGATTTTTTTAAAAAAATCTTCAATGCATTATTCAGAAGGTTAACACAGCGCCCACCAAAATGGGAAAAGAAAGAGATTATAGCCTTTTAAAAAACTTAAGTTTGTGAAACCAGATAAGTGAAAATGTCACTTTAAATATTGACTTTATTTATGTTAATAATTTCATTTGGTATAATTTTTAACCATTTGGAATGTTTGGCATCCCTGAATATGAGAAAACTTTAATAACTGGTGGTTATTTTGTACCATCTATTAGTTACGAAACTGAAAATAACTCACTTTGTTTTCCTATGTATTTCTTTTAATCATTTCAATGTTGTACTATATGAAAAAAATATTATAGGTCATTTTACAGGTGAGTTGGTTATGGTGCTATAAAGAGATGACTTTTCTGAAGTCATGAGCTATACCAAATTGCATAAGTAGGAGGCTTGAGGCCCAGTCTTCTATTCCAATTATTCTCTTCAATAAAAGAAAGGGGCCTGTATTCCTTCTCCCACACCTGTTAAAGGCTTCTGGAAATGCAAGATGAATTACCTAATTTTCATTGCCTCTGCTTCTTGCCTGGAAAATTTTTAACTAATTTTACGTGCATAGTCTAGTAAGGGAGAATGAGAAGAAAAGAAAATATTTGTGTTAAACTTTTAGTGGTTTTATGTTTCACGAAATTATGGAGATTTTTGTTTTGCTCAAATTGCTATTGTTGTTTGTTTGTTTGTTTGTTTTTGTCGTTATTCTTGGTCTGATAGTCCATAAGAGTTGAGCATGCAATCTTTTGTAGGGCAATACGTAAGTTTTTCTATAAGAGAAGTCTGGTTGAGACTGCTTCATTGTTATCCTCAGTGTCCAATACAGTGAATGCAACGGAAAAAGTGCTTTTTAAATGCATTTTTAACTAAATTATACATTCTCTTCTTATTGGAACAATAAGCATCAAACTGCTAAAAATATTATCAAAAATCTGATTCAGTCCAGTGCTGTTGTCACTATGATAACAAGAATAAAATCAGTGAGGTGAATTCACTAACTTAATACTTTAGGTAAACTATAAATGAATTATAAAACTTTATCATCACCATGTGAAGAAACCATGTTCATATTCTTCCATTAATCATGTGAATACAAATGTGTATTTCTCCATTTCTCATAATGGAATCCTGTGGAAAAATTTATTATTGTTTTCACTTCCAGAAATTTTCTGGAACTCTGAGACATGGGATTTTTCTCCCTTTTAGAGCAGTTTAGCACCAGTCAATAGTTGGAGATATCATAATAAGATATAGAACAAGCCATACTTTAAAAATAGGGTAGATTTTGATACTGATCCTTTTCCTATAAGGAAATTGCTATTCACACTTTCAAACTCTAAGGAATAGACTCAATTAAAAATCTAAGTGAAATAAGCCAAGCCCAAAAAACCAAGGGCGAATGTTTTCCCTGATAAGTGGAGAATGATATATAATGGCGGTGGGGGGTGGGGACTGAGAGAATAATGGGAGAACTTTAGAATATGTAGAAGGAAATGAGAGGGAGGGGGGTACAAAAATGGTGGACTGAGACAGACATCATTACCCTATGTACATGTATGATTACACGAATGGTACGAATCTACACTGTGTACAGCCATAAAAACAAAATGATGTACCCCATTTGTGTACAATGAATCAAAATGCAGTCTGTAAAAACTTAAAAGCTAAATTAAAAATAATCTAAGCTACCTAAAAAGGAATTTAAAAAAATGGCAGGGATATCAGTGAAATAGAAAAA
The DNA here is from genome assembly GCF_902686445.1 of Sciurus carolinensis. Lineage (NCBI taxonomy): Eukaryota > Metazoa > Chordata > Mammalia > Rodentia > Sciuridae > Sciurus > Sciurus carolinensis. The sequence continues at coordinate 87,776,046 of NC_062218.1, read as the reverse complement.
AGACCAATAGAATGGAGGAAGGGGCTCCACAGGGAGGAAGGAGGGGAGGGTTTAGGGAAGTATGGGGGAACAGGATCTAGCAAATTGTGCTATGTCCATGTATGAATATGCTGCAGTGAATTATGCTTACATACATATAATTATAATGATGTTCTAATTAAAATAATGACAATAATCAAAGGAAGATCAATAGAGTAAGAGGTCAGGGAGAGAAAGGAGTGAAAGAAAAGGGAAAGTACTGGGAAATTAGATTGATAAAATTATTTATATGCCTATACAAATATCATATAATGAATCCTGCTATTGCATATAATTATAAAGAACCAATTAAAAATCAAAAACAAAGAAACCTAAGCTAGAGACCCTGTATTCTAGAATCAGAAATTTTTCCAGTTGATCTATGACAGGACCCAAGTATCACTGAAAATTTTTAAATTTTTTTTTTTTTATTTTTAAAGACTGCATTTTGACTCATTGTACACAAATGGGATACTGTGTGCACCATGTAGATTCATACCATTCATTTAATCATACATGTACATAGGGTAATAATGTCTGTCTCATTCCACTATCTTTCATACCCCAGCCCCCTCCAGAAAGGAGGAATTTTAGATCAATGAAATCTTAATTCTTTAGAGTCTCTGGCTTTCAAATCCAGTTTTGTTTTTTTTTTCTTTTCCTCTCATATTATGATTATTGGCTTCACTAAAGATGATGAAGTCCTGTGAACCTGAGAAATTATATTTAACTTGGGAGCATTTTCACTTATTACCTCTTAAGAGTGGTTACATAATTCCTAAAATATTTGGCTTTGCCTGTCAAACATGAAAAATGGAGAATCGTGGTTAACGACATCTGTTTCACAGGTATCATACGCTCATGGGAGAAGTAGTTTATGCTTCTGGACATTGTTCTCAGAGTGCCTCTCAATCCAAACTTACAAGCACCATGGACTTTTAGAAAAATAAGAAGGCAATTTATTCTTTCTTAGATGCAGCCTAGAATGCTATTTAAAATCAAGGATTCCAATATAGCAACCGTGTGGTGTTTCTTTAATGAGGCTGTTACTGGACCAGAAACACAGTTGAGACATTTAGATTTATTTTATGGAAATCTTGAGGAACCATCTATTCCTAATCAGAATAATTTACCCATAAATGACTCTGACACAGCTCCAAAAGAAAAGCAAATCTAAAATTCTCAGTCTCTCCAGAGCTGTGAATCCAAAGAAGGGATACATGTACCTTTGTTCAATAAGTTTGTAAATAGACACATCAGTTAAATAAGTGTAAACAAAATAAATTACATTAAATCTTCTCCCTGTTATGATAAATAATTTATTTCATTTATTCTAAATCTTCTCATTTTAAGAATCTAATCAATATTTATATGCCTCAAATATATATGTTATATATGTTATTTTCTTCAATAGAGTTTAAACTATATTTCCTCAGTGCAGGACTTATGTTACACTTGCCTTCAAATTTTAAAATAGCAAAATAGTAAAAAGAAATTCACTTACTCTGAAAAAATATGGTGGTCTTTTTGTTTCCTTTTCCCACTTAAGACTAAATGATTCATTTGTATATTTCAAAAGCTTTTAGTTCACATGATTTTTTTCACAGTAAATAAGAAAAGTAGGATAGGATCTTAGAGAGAGAGAGAGAATGCATTTCTGGAAAGTATAAATTGAGTGGAAAGTGAGAGTGAATTTTACCTGGTAAATTTAAATGTAAATGCCATGATAATAATCCTTTACTAGAGTTCTCTAATTAAGTGACTATAAAATTATTGTTTATGACAGTCTTGTCCCTTAAAGATATAATTTTCATATATCCTACATATGCATTTTATCTTTACTCTTTTTTAAATAAGAGAAGTAATGAACCACATGACTGGACAATGTAATTTTCAACAGGCATAAAGAACAATACTATGTCTTTGGTTTTTTTTTTTTTTAAGCAAGAGGTTTTCCAATATAGCATTTCACAATGAACTGACATTTGGCAATGAACAACCTTTCTAAAGTTCAGGAACTGCATTAAAAGGAGAATTATAAAGGGCATCATTAGAATTTAGGTAGAAAACTGTTACTGAGCATTTCAATTACAGAGCTACATGACTGGCAGTAAGAAATAATAGACACAAATTAGTACTATTGACTGTTTCTTAACATCCACTCAGCTGGCCTGAGCAGAGACTGCCTTGACAGTGTCATAAATTCTGTAAGGTTCAGATATCTTACTCTGGGATGATCACTGCTTTCTCACTCTGACTCTTCTAAAGAATTTTGTTGGTACAAAAATTATAGACCCAAAACATTCACTTTATTATCCTGACTGTAGTTCTTTTTAGCATTTTCTTCACCTTTCTGTCTGCTGTAGACATACCTCATTTATTTAAATTTTACACACTAGTTAGAGACCAAGAAACTAAGGAGGAATGTTCATTCCATAAAATGCGATACTTCTAATTAGTCTGCTGAGACTTTTGGAATATGTATAAAGCTGTGGATGTAGTATTAAATCACATTTTTATTACCCAGAAATTAATGTTTACCATGTGTATGCTAAGGTGTTAAAGATCTGAAGAGTAAATTTCAAAGATATTAATAATTGTTTGTTTCTACAATATAATTTACTCTCCCCCCCCATAAAAAATTAAAAACCCTTGGATAAAGTATTTTGCTGTTCTCACTTTCTTTAAAATGATTTTTAATTAAATTTACTTTTTGCAAGTTTATTCAAAGACACATACGATCTCGATTTTGTCTTTATTGTTGGGGTCTAGAACACGTTTCTAAGTTTGCCCTACCAAATAGCTCAAGGGAGCCAGAAAGGTGGGGGGGGACTCTAAAAAACAAAGAGGACATCGTTGAAGCTTAGCTCATGAACAGAGATACAGTCTTATAGATTTAAATAGTATTTGGCTGTCACATCTACTCATAAGAACTGATAAATTCGTAATGGCTGACAGACAGGAATTGATTTATGAGTTTGTGAGAATGAAAGGAAACCAATGGAAATGCCCTTATTAAAAACCTGCAATTTTTCACTCAAACCAGGTTGCCATAATAAATGTGAGAATAGGTTTGATTTCACTCAGAATTAATTTAGTTTGAAATTAAAATGAGTCTCACTTCCTGCCTCCAGGAGGTCTGCTGACATTTCTAGGGCTGCTTCAGAAAGTCTGCATGATAAATAGAATGCACGTGCATATATGCGTACCCATATATACATTATGGCCACCCAAAGGACAATTAATAATAAAGTAATGTTTTGTCCCAAGCAAAGATTATTAATCGTGGAGGCAAAACTCATAACATTTATAAAGTGATCATGTGGTAAAATTCTGAATAAGTGTAGAGAATATCACAGTTATTCTATTTTAATTAATGAGCTAAAAATTAGAAAATTGTCATAGAAATGTCTTCCTCTCATGCTCATAAATTGAACTTTCCCTAACCTTGGAAACTGCCAATACCTGATTCATAACACGAAAAAATCAATTATATTCCACTGTAGGGATCACACAATGCATTCAAATCAAGCCTAAAGTTAACAACAACATTATAATGGAGTTTTAACAATGTTAATTTCACAGAGAAAATTCAAACCAAGAAAAAGTGAAATTTAGCTTGAAATAATAACTCTTTCCAGTTGGGTTTTATTTGGAAAGTAAATTTCACTTGTAATTTTGAGGACTCTCCCTGTACTGAAGTGCAGTTCCCAGTCATACATTCCAAGGAGCCTACAACAACCTGAAATGTGGTCCTTACCACAAAGCAGTTGGAGACTGCTGTTGTATATAATGTGGCAGTTGGAGCCCTATTCTGTTCTCTCATTTCCCTCCCCAGAAGTGCCCCTGAAGCTTTTATGAAGATCATCTGGTTTGAATTGAGTCACATCTAAATTGATAATCCAATCTACTGACGGATCTTTCAGAAGAAAAAAAAAAAAACAAAACTGGTTACCAATTCAAGTGATGACAGACTTTATGGTTCTATTCAGGACAATAAGCTCTTTTTCTTTGGCAGGAACTAAGTTTATGAATGGGATGTCCTGGACTGTTTCTCTGTGATACCTAGAAAAGTCTCATTTTTATTACATGAGAGTCATCTTGCTAGCACTGACTCTTGCAAATAGAGGAGAAACAGAGCACACACCTGTTCTAATGAATGCTTAGGAATTCTGAGACACTAAGGATGGCCTAATATAAATGCCTCTGTTGTTTATCTTTAAAAAGCAAAGGTATATGATAAAACTGTATAAGACTGAATCTAAGGAAATAGAACATTATTTTCAAAAACTAAAACTAAAGATTGTTAAGTTAAAATTACTCTGAGCTCAAAGTAAACTCTAAGGATGACTGCATAAAATGGAATGGAACAGAAAAGAAAAAAACTTAGAAAAACTCAGCATGTGGAATTAATGGTTTTGACCTAGAAATAAACAGACGATACTGGCAGACTATTCACACAAAAGAATAATCAGAGGCAATGATTATCTTATCATTTGACAAATTAAGGGGTTCTCTTGAAGTGAGCTAATATATGATAACTCTGGGACTACATAAAAGAAAGAACATAATTTTCAATTTAAGAGAACAAGAGTCAATTTATATATAAATCTTTTGGGTTCAAAACAACTTTAACTCAACAAATAATCTACACTTTAAAAAATGTTTTTGTCATATTTGGTAACTGAATTATAACTGAAAAATTTCTTCATAGCAGTACCTAGATAGGTGTTTGGTTAAATAATGAGAAGATTTGTGTACACCAGGAACCAAAAGCCTGTTGCTCATCTTCAAATTTAGCCTAACACAGTCTGTCCTCAGATCTCAAACAAATGTGTGTCCCTCTCAAATGCAAAATTCATTCAACCCATTCCTAAGCTTCCCAAGGATCTCATTCCATTACCAATCATTTCAAGCCTAGCATATCATAATATGAAGCCAGAGCTTGTCATCTAAATTGGGACTAATCAGACCTCTAGTTAAAATCCATTCTGGATCATGATTGCTTTCTATCTGTGGACTTGTGAAACTAATGTTAAAGTTACATACCAAAATCTGTGTACAAACAGAGAATTCTCCTTCCTTAGTCATTAAGAGTGGAGGAAGGAGACCAGGGGAGGGAGGCTGACGGGAAAGGGAAGGTAGTGGGGAGTGAAATTGACCAAATGATGTTATGTTGCATATGTACAAATGTCACCCTGAATCCCACTGTTATGTATAATTAAAATGTACCATTAATTTTTTTAGACTAAGTAGCAATTGTTGGCAACTAAGTAGTTTTATGTCTGTTTTCCAAGAGTAGAGTTTTAAGTATTATAATAGGCTCTTTTCATTTTATATTCTGTCCTTTTCAATGCAACCTTGAAGTATTTCTGCTCATAAAATTGTCTTAAACATGTTGATCTTCTGTGAATTGCACTGGGTTTCACACAATTAGATCAGTCACAGGTACATATCATCACGGAATCTTTTGGAGAACATCCCTTTTTTTTTTTTGGCTCCTGCTGCTGGTCAGGGGAAAATTCTTAGGCTTCCTTGAAGTGCTCCAGTGTAAGAAGATCTGTGCAGTACACTCAATATCTTAAAGATCCTCTTGTGTGACATATGACTTGTTTCTTTCTAAGGCTTTAGAAAAAGATTTTATGACCACACCCTTCTCCTTTTCTGTTACATGACATGTTTTGGAAACAATATCTTAATTTTTATTGATTTTGCCATATGGATAAGCTAAGCACTTCCCAAATCATCAAGACCTTATTTATTTTCTCAAAGAAAGTCTCAAATGTGCAGTTTTTTGACCCCACCCATTGCTATATAAAAATGGGTCTTGAGCCCAGAGCATTTCCTTACCAAAAGTTCGAGTCTTCACAGCCTATGCTGGACTTTTGTCCTTGTGTTGATTGGGATATCTTTTCCTGTTTTAGACTCAGCATGTACACCTTTGTTCTGCCTAAGTATGTGCATCGTGGATGATCCTGGCCAAACCCACTGCTTTATCTGTACTCTGCAGGGAACACACACTCAATAATATTTTTGTTGTTCATTTCCCTGAATTTGTGTCTCTGTTGTCATGTTTTCTACAAACAGGAAGAAAATGTGAGAGGACTTGGTGCTTTGCTGGGAGATTCCTTAGCTGTACAGCCAAGGATTGCTTGTATTGCTTACAAGTTCTACTTTGCATTCTACTAAGCATTCTGCCACCCACTTCCTGTCTTCCATTTCCAATAAGAGTTAGCACTTTCTTCTGAGCCCTGACTGTCAGAATCCTTAAGAGCTCTACTAGTAACCTGCCCAAACCTAAACAGGCTTTCTCTATCACGTTCTTCATTTCCCTCTAAGCCCCCACAAACAGGATCTATACTGTCCACATTTCTTTCAACAGTCTGTTAAAGGAAATCTAGGCTTCCTCTACTTATGTCTCAAAATTCATCCATCCTCTCCCCATTACCCAGTTCCAAGTATTTACTCCCCACACTTTTAGGTACTCACTAGATCAGCATGCAACTTCAGATACAAAGATCTGTATTTATTTTGTGTTACCATAAAGAAAATCACTGCCATCTCTGTAGACCAAAATGACAAAACCATCGCCTCATACTTTCTGAAGGTCAGCAGTCTGGGTACAGTTCAACTGGGTGTTCTGCTCAGGGTTCTACCAGGCTAAAATCAGGGTTTCAACTGAGGCTGTAGTTCCTCTCTGGGTGCTCTTGCAAATTAACTAGTTGTGAGAAGAATTTTTTCTTTGTTATGATGTAAATAAGTTTCCCATTTCTGACTCACTATCATCTGAAACCACTTCAAATATTAGAGACCACCCCCATCCCTTGCCAAATGTCCTCCTTTACTGTCAAATCAGCAGTGCTGCATTGAATCCTTACTCTTCAAATCTCTGACTTCCTTTTCTCTGACCTCTCTCACCAAGATTTAAAGATCTGATGGAGTTAGGTCAGGTCCATTTAAACAATATCCCTATCTTAAGTCAAATCACCATGACTTTAATTACATCTCTAAAATCCTTTTATACCAGGGCCTACATATTTTATTTAACAGACACTTAGGAATCTTGGAGGCTTTCTGACTACCATATTCCCTATGAGGCTGATGAAACTCTATTTGAGTAAAATTTTCCTTCTTAACTATCCTCATATTCTCAACGACTTCTGAGTATATCTAGTTTCAACTTACATCTTGATCAAGAGTTGGGTGTATGACCTTGGGAAATTTGATTAATGCTTGTTATAGTTTCCTCTTCTGTACAACGAAAGTAACTTCACAGACTTTTGTAATTTTTAAATAAATGTTCTGGCATGTAGAAATAATTCAATAAATATTCATTCCTTTCTTACCTTCCCTTGAAATTTTGGATCAAACTTACCTCTCCCAAAGATGGCTTCCCTTCAATAAAAGGAAAAACTCTCTCACTTCCTGAATATATTATCTATAAATGTACTTCACAGTGATTCTCAAATTGGATGATGCATCAGATCATTTAAAGATTTAGAATATGAATTTCTGGGTCATACCTTCTAGTTTCTGAATCAGTAGGCTTGAGATGCAACTGAGAATGTGCATTTCCAACCACCTCCAAGAAGATACTGATGCTGCTGGTCTAAGGAATAATCTCTGAGAAACTTTGTATTGTAGCACTTAACTTATTAGTCTTTATATAGGCATATGGCTAGTCTTAAATTCTTTTTCCTAATCACATTGGATTATAAATTCCTAGAGGGTAAAGTTAACTCTTATCTATCATTTAAATTTTCATTATGCCCAGGAAAGGCACACATAGTAGGTGTCAAATCTGTTAACCTAAACTGAATTATTTTCATATTAATTTAAGAGGTTTAATAGGATAGAATTCTTCTCTGGCAAATAAGAGTTATTCGCCACACATTTTGAAATGAATATATTTTTGCTGACTCATAAAATTTTCCTGTATTATGAACTGGATGACTTTTGTAAAATCTACTTTGCAAGGCATATTATTTTTAAAAATCTCCTTATAAGTGTAATTTGTATAGCTAATAATTTCTGATTAATATCAATATAAAATGTGAAATAATGAGTAAAAGGGCAAATAAAATAATCCCTACCAAAAATCTTTCAACCAGTAACCAAAGTCTTAGAAGCCTCCAGGTATGGTATAAATATATTGGCATTAGATATCAAAGGGTAATAGTGCCTTTTAGGAGGGGAGAAACAGCCCCTTAATGGTGTCTCAAGTGCTATGCTATGCTCTGCAGACAGCCAAGAGAAAGGTAAAAATTTGACTCCCATGCTGGGCTGATTTATTCCTTGTTGATTTTATTTGACAGCAGGTGCCTGGCCTGTATTTTAGCCATTACACTGTATTTTTTTTCTCTTACTTCTGAAAATCACCTAGCTGAGTAGCCAAAACCTAGGCATAGCACCTGTTAAAGTAATGAAATCAAGAGAATAATGATCCCAAATTTAGGATAGCTATAAAAATAAAAGGGAAAATTCATTTAGAATATAGCCAAATAACCCAATAGGTATGATGTCAATTTTTATAGATTTAAGGAATGAGATACTTAGGATATAGTGAAGGTTAAGTATTGACTAATTAAGGAAAGTGTTTTAATAAACCATACAGGGAATCTCTTTCAATTACTGAAACCATGATAAGATTTCATGATAAAGATTTTAACTCTTTACTTAATCTATGCCCTAAATATCCTTCTTACATTTCTCTTTGAAAATGTCAGCAAAGGAATATGATTTTTTTCTGAAAAATTTTCACAAGCCATTTTTCCTATTTAGAGCTTCAAGCCATTAGACTGACATTCAAGAACCATTTCATTCGTTTCTTTAAAATTAAACCTAAATGCTGTTTTAATGAATGTTATCTTTTCAGGGAACCTGTAGTTAAGCTCCTGTTTCTTATTTTGCACAATTTTCCTTCAGAAGCAAGCCTCTAAGGACTTTTTATAATTTTAAATACAGTCTTGAGGTTCAAATTTGGATTTTCCCCCATTCTAAATCCCACCCAAGACCATTTTGATGGCTCCAGCTGTGACAGCATGGCTTTTGATTCCAATCACAGGCAACTCTCCGCCATAGTCACAGACAGCGAATCCATTACTGCGCATGTAGAACTGCTTCTCTTCCCTGGTGTCCTGGCTCTATCCAAACTGTAACCCTGGATGGCCCAGAACTCTTTCTCCTATTCTTTGACCAGTCAGAACCTATAATGGCTTTAAGTGTTTCTTTTCTCTTACCACAGTATATTGAAAACAGACATGATCTCTGCTGTTTTAGTTTTATCAGTTATAATTTTGTATAATCCAGTTTCTAATACCTATGGACATCCAGCAAGTTAACACTACCTTACAATTAGTCTTCTGAGGAAAGCCCCAGTTTACTCTCTCCCAACCTCGACCTTGGTGGTGCATTGATTGGATAGGGTTTTTCTTTACTTTATTTAACTCTTTATTAAATTGCTGTGTTGGTCCCTGATATTCTTGGAAGTTTAGTTCTAATACAGGTGTCAAATTTGTGTCTCCCTCTGGGAGCATTTCAAAAACCTTGGATAGCTGTGAATGGTGTGGGATAAAATCCAATCTCTCCAAACTATTTTTTAACCACATAATAAGTGAAAGCTTAAATCTAGGATGAGTATAATGGCTTGTGATTTCCTATTACATAATTTCTACCACATGATATTTGTTAGGCTTCCCTCTCCCAGTCTCCCTCTGCCATTGCAATGAGACTCATGTAATTTAGGGTTCATAGGCTTCCAAGTAAAGAGTGGACACCTGACTGATGAACAGTGCTGGAAACCACAATGAATACGAGTTCCACGTTTTGAGGGTGGTTTCAGCGTATGTCTCTAGGCAAGACAATTGTCATTTTGCAAAGAAGATAGTGATGGCGTTTAGAATCACCTCAAATCTAATTCCTATTCCAATAGAGACATTTTTAACATCCAATCCAAAGTAAACTTGACTTGTTGCTCCATTGACTTTTTTCCTGTGTGATTTTGCATACCAAAAATTAATAAATGATTTTAAAAGCATTTAGAAAATTTGAGGCTCAGAAAACAAGATGTCAAACTGTATCTAACTTCATCATATTTATAATCCTCTGCAAACCTCACTCATACTGCAAAATGTGGATTTGCCTAAGATTAAATTAATCTCTGTTTACACATACCACATAATTCTATCTCTTTCACCCCAAGGGATAACGCAGAGAATTTCTGAGGCATGAGTGAGCATGCTAATTTTAGCCCAAATGAAGTGTAAGGATTTAAGAAATGTTTCTGGTAATAATAGTAAAATGTAAAAAAGAATTGAAATACCACTCACCAATCACCTCTTATTCTCAGTGAGACATGTAAGTCCATTGAGAATCTTGGTTTTAGATGCACAGTATTAAGCAATTTCATGAGAACATTTTCACCTGATGAGTTCTCAATTATAAGAAAATGTGCTTACATTTATCGGATTTTACAACACCCTTTCTAGGTGATAAGATCATTAATGCATGTAAAAGATAAAATGCTACACCTCAATATAAAAACTGCATATAAAAACTTCCAAGAAGTATCTTTCTCAATAATAATTAATAAATTATTTGGAAAATAAGTAAAACAGAATTGAGCCCTCTTTGAGAGGAATAGAAAAGGAAAGAAGAAAGTTAAGATTCTGGACAGTATACTGAATTTTTAACACAACATTGTGATGTTATTATGCTATCTTTATTAAACAGGATTTTACAGTGTGTACTTTAAAGGAAAATTTTCCATATAGCAGAGAACTGGCAAGTGATAGATTCATGATTGAAAACTAGGTTCCTGTGAACCCAATGGCCAAGATTTTATTTGTTACATTGTCTTCATTTTATTAGCTGTTTCTGGAAAAATGAGAATGATTATAATATATTTACATATTCTATATGTATACAGTTATTAAATAATTGTCATAAGCATTCCACTTCTTGTCTGTGTAATTGTGAGTGTAAAATAAATAGGAAATTGAGAAGTTATTATGTAAGTCAACACTCATCTGGGTGCAGGTAAAGTTAGCTACTGTGAAGTGTGCCACAATAAATATTGTGGTGGCTGTTTTGCTATAGTATGCTGATTTTACTTCTTATGAGAAAATACCAAGGAGTGGGATAGTTGGGTCATATGGTTGTTCCATCCTTAATTCTGAGTAATTGTCATACTGCTTTCCAGAATAGTTGTACCAGTCTGCAGTCCCACTTAATGTTATACATTCTTTGGGTTTGAAAAAATGTATAGCAATATGTATCCAACATTATGGTACTTACAGAGTAGTTTCACTGTCCTAAAAGTTCTGAACATCAACTTTTATTTTTTGTCACTTCTAATCCCCTAGAAACAACAGATATTTTTACTGTCTTCATAATTTTGCCTTTTCCAGAATGCCATATAATTTGGATCATACACAATATAACTTTTTAAAGATTAGCTTCTAAGCACCTGAAAGTCATGCAAAAGTCATCATCAAAAACAAAGCAAGCTAGACATTATCCTATGTTATCACCAGGGAGCTTCATAGTTTTGCATTTTATATTTAGGTTTGTGATCTATTTCATGTCAAATTTTTGGGAAAAGTGTAAGATCAGCATCTAAACTCACTTTTTGTCACATGTGTGTCCAACTGTTTGAGAAGTTTGAGCATCATTTGAGCATCTGTTTGAGCATCATTTGTTGAAATGACTATCTCATTCAATAGTGACAAACTAAAATGCTTTTCATTTCAGATCAGGAATGAAACAAGGATGCTCACTTTCATCCCATCCATTCAGTATATTATTGGATGTCTTAGCCACTGAATTTGGTAAAAAAAATGAAATAAAAGGCATGTAAATATGGGGTATAGTAAAATTGCCTGTTTGTATGTCAAAGTCTAAAATATAGATAACCCAAGATTCCACAAAAAGGTCTATTAGGATTAATAAATAAGTTCTGTAAATTTCCAGGATACAAAATTGACATATAAAATCAATTTTATTTGCATACTCTACCCACAAACTATTTGAAAAACAAATGAAGAAAGAAATTCTATTTATAATACTAATAAAAAATAAAGTGTGTAGGAATAAATTTGGCCAAGGAAGTGAACAATCTAAAATGAGTCCTACAAAACATTGGTGATAATTACCATTCTGACTGGAGTGAAATGTGTGGGAAAGGGTATACTTACACATTGATGAAACTGCAAATTAGTGCAACCATTCTGGAGGGCAGTCTAGAGATTCCTGAAAATTAAAAAAAAAAAAAAATGGAAAACATAGGAATGAAACCTGCATATGAACCAGCTGTCAGAGTCGTGGATATATATCCAAAATATCTAAAATCAGCATACTATAGAGATATAGCCACATCGATATTTATAGCAGCTAAGTTCAAAGTATCCAAGCTATGGAACCAACCTTGGTGCCCTTCAATAGATAAACAGATAAAGAAAATTTGGTATATATGCATGATGAAGTACTACTCAGCCACAAAATAGTATGAAATTATGGCATTTGTTGGTAGATGGATGGAACTGAAGACCATCATGCTAAGGGAAATAGGCCAGCCTCAGAAAATCAAAATTGAATATGTTCTCTGATATGCAAAAACTGACCAAAATAAGAAAAAAAAAAAAAGAGAAGAAAAAGGGAGAGGAAATTTCATAGAAATAGAAGAGATCAGTGGAGTAGAAGAAGGGGATTGAGGGAGAGGAAGGAGGGATGGAAAAAGGGAAGAACAGTGGAATGAATCTGACTAAATTTCAGATATATATATGTATAATCAGAAAAAAGTATATATATGTATATATATATATATATATATATACACACATATATGTGTGTGTGTGTGTGTGTGTGTGTGTGTGTGAATATACCACAGTGAAACTCACCCCCATGGATTTACACAAGTCACTAATTTTTTTTTTTAATAAAAAGAACATTGGTTAAAGAATATGAAAAAGAAGCAAGTAAATGGACAGAGAGCTCATGCTCATGGATCAGAAAAATTTTGTTAAAATGTCCATACCACCCAAATATACAGGCTATCTACAGATATAATGCAGTTCTTATAAAAATGGAAAATAGGAAAAAATGCTAGAATTTATATTGCCCAAAAGATCACATGTACCCAAACTACCTTGAGCATAATAGCACCTGATTTTTAAATATGTGAAAAAGTTATTGTAGTCAAAACAGTATGGTCCTGGTATTAACACAGCCATGTAGGAAAATCGAAGAAAAAAGAGAGCCCCAAATTAAATCTACGCATATGTGCTTAATTGATCTTTGGCAAGTTGTCAAGAACATACCACAGGAAAGAGATTTTTACAGACTGAAAAATTGTATGTTTACAGGCAAAAGAACCATATAAGAATATCAATCCCAAACAGGTTAAAGACTGAAAACATAAGACCTGAAACTATAGAATTACAAGAAAACACAGATAAAGCTTTTGACATTGTTTGGGCACTAGTTTGTTTTGTTCTGTTTGTTTGTTTTGGGATATGACTCCCAAACTGAGCACAAAAGTAAAAATTAAATGAGATTGTATGTAACTAAAAAGTTTCTGAAAATTAAATAATGAACTGAATGAAGAGATGATATTTTTAAAAACTTTTTTATTTGTTCTAATTTGTTGTACATGACAGTAGAATGCATTTATACATTTTGATAGATCATACATAAATGGAGTATAATCTCTCATTTTTCTGATTATATATATTGTAGGATCATATCAGTCATGCAGTCTGTTTTACTGTACTATCCTTTCTACCCCCATACGCCTTCCCCTCCCTTCACTCCTCTCTACTAATATAAAGTAATTGTATTCTTCCCTATACCCCCCCTTATTGTGAATTAGCATCCGCATAGCACAGAAAACATTTGGCTTTTGTTTTTTGGGGTTTGGTTTATTTTGCTTAGCATGATATTCTCTAACTCCATTCAATTACCAGCAAATGCCACAATTTCATTTTTCTTTAAAGCTGAGTAATACTCCATTATATATATGGATATATATATATATATATATACATATATATATATATATATCACATTTTCTTTATCCATTCATCTGTTGAAGGACATCTAGGTTGGTTCCATATTTTAGCTATGATAAATTGAGCTGCTATAAACACTGATGTGACTGTTTCACTGTAATATACTGATTTTAAGTCCTTTGGGTATAAACCAAGGAGTGGGATAGCTGGGTCAAATGGTGATTCCATTCCAAGTTTTCTGAGGAATCTCCATACTGCTTTCCATAAATGTTGCACCTTTTAAATTTAAAAATAATTGCAACAAATTTGAACATAGTTTGACATATAGTAGACAAAACAATCATTATGTAAAAACAAAAGATTCATGAAGTTCAAACAGAGGACTTTGTCAAGATAGCAATATGAAAAAGAAAATAAAATAATTTACATTAGAAATACCTGGGAAGAATGAATTGTATTATCCACATATGACATTGATTTTTATATACTTAGGGATTAGTAACCTTGAGGGAACATAGAGAAAACTGGTCAGTAAAAATTGGGAACCGACGCTACATCAAATTAAGAACAAAAAGGCAATTTATCTTTTAATCTTGCAGAAGGTGTATACGGTTTTCTTTTAAATGCATCACAGTGATGTTTATAAACTTAATACTCGATGTGTTATGAACACTAACTGCAAATATTATGTAAAAGTACATATAAAGTTTTCACACTAATTTTTGTTGGTATTTCATTTATGCTTTGTTAAACACATGAAATTTCAAAATTACATATTATTGATTTCATTATTTTCTTTTTGTTACAAATTAAACATGCAAGAGAAATATATTATTCTGGAAAAGCAATCTCTTTATTCTGCCTTCTTCAGAAGCTACCTAAATGAATATACTCACATGTATCTCTCTATAGACATCCAAATGGATGATTCCCAATGATATGCTTAAAACGTATGGATATTCTTCAGTGAAATATTCAGATAGACAAAGTCAAATTTGTTAGTTACTATATTCACTGCAACCTATTTCTATCAGAATACCCTTTACAATAGTGTTTAAAACTCTATTTTTACTGATGAAATTTTATTTTTAAAACGAACAGGAGAGACTGTGTTTTAGTCAGCTTCTTCACTGCTGCAACTAAAAGGACCAAACCAGCACAATTGTAGAGGATGAAAAGTTTATTTGAGTGCTTACAGTTTCAGAGGTCACAATCCATAGATAGCAGATTTCATTTCTTGGAGCTTTAGGTGAGGCTGAACATCATGAAGAATGAGTATGGCAGATGGAAGCAGTCACATGATGATCAGAAGCAGAAAGGTCTCCACTAGCTAGATATGAATATATACTCCAAAATCATGCTGCCAATTCCCAGTAACTCTAGCCACATGCTACCACTTTAGTTAATCCCTGTCAGGGGATTAATTCACTGATTGGTTTAAGACTCTCATAACCCAATCATTTCTTCTCTGAACCTTCTTGCATTGTCTCACACGTGAACTTTTGGGGGACACCTCTCATCTAAACAATAAGAGACTGGGAATGTAGCTTGTTGGTACTGCACTTCCCTAGGACGTGTGAGTACCTATGTTCATTCCCCAGAAACACAACACATAAATAAATAAATAGGAATAAAATGAAGTGGAAGGAGTCTTAAATTTTTATGAACTTGTAGCATCTACCAAAACATCTTTTCCAAAAGTTGTGAAGTAATATATAACTATATATCACTAAAATGATAGCTATTAACTTTATGATACCCTAAAATCTGAATATAAGGAGATTTCAAGATTGCAGAATAAAGGCAGTCACTTTCCTGACTTCTCCATGGTGTGAAGTCAAGAAAGCAGACAGGTAACTTCTCTGCAATGTGATATAGGGATCTGAGAATTAAAACTTCCCTACCACATGAGTGGAACCCAGGGGAGATTGCTGGAATACAGATTTCCAGCATGGACTGGCAATTGCTGGGCCCTGGAGATACACTGATTTAAAATCTCCAGACCAACTGGCATTCAGCAAAGAGCCTGGAGCCCACTGAAGCCTAAACCATTCCTCCAGGAATACTGCCTACAGGACTACCTCTCTCACTCCAGCAACCCAGAGGTTGGAGCATCGTACTCCAGATGACCTAACTGAAACTGCTGAAAAGAGAAGCTGAGGTCATTGGCTCATTTGAACCCTAATGGAAAGGATTTTTCAACTTTTCATAGAGATTTTTTTTTCCTTTTTTTTTTGCTTTTTGTTTGTTTTCTCTGTTAAGTTGTGACTTTAATGGTACATGGATATTTACACATACTCATATTCAGTTTTTATTCTTATTTCTATCATTTTTGAAGCCAGTTATTTTTCATGGACTATTTTTTTGAGGATAGGATGTTTGATTACTGTATTTTAATTTTGTTTTGAATTTATTTATTTTTATTTTTAATTTTTAAAAAACAATATTTTTTTCCTTTTACCCATTTCTTGATTCTCTTTCTCTCTTTGCTTCTGCTAAAAACTAATCTCTACTTTTCTCTCTTTCACATTTCCTTTAACTTTTTACTTTTATTTTCCCTCCTTCTCCCTCATGATCATCACATCCTATATCACTTCTGATCTCTCCTTTGTCCACCATTTGACATTGTAAACACTTTTGCAAACTTCCTGTTTTTATTGTAGGCAATAATTGATCATATCATTTCTGTTTATTATGATAATGAACATTGTAGACGTCATAGGAGGAATTATTTGGTTTAACACTGTATATTTTTTGCATTGATTGTTGTTATTATGTCTCCTCAGTACTCCCATGAATTACAGGAAACCTTCAGGGACACTAGAAGTTCACAGGGTAGAAACTTACTGCCTCAGATCCGTACTGTTAGATGGGTAGACACACAAATAACATGAAAAAGCAAGGGAACAAATCTCCACAAAGAAACCAAGGAACTCCAATAACAGACTTCACTGACACCAAAGTAGAAGAAATGTAAGAGAAGGAGTTTTGATTATATATAGTTAAATTGATCTGCAAAGTAAAGAAAGTAAAAGGAGTGAAATCAGAGAAAAAATACATAAAGTGGAAGATCACTTCAATAAAAATATAGAGATTCTGAAAAAAAAAAAACATGCAGAAAACCTCAAAATAAAGGCATCAATAAACCAAATTAAAAATTCAATTAAAAGCATCACCCACAAACTAGATCACTTGAAAGTCATAGTTTCAGGCAATGAAGACAAACTATATGATCTTGAAAACAAAGCTGACCATGGAGAAAATATGATAAGAGACCTCGAACTGAACTTCCAAGAAATGCGGAATAACACGAAAAGACTAAATTTAAGATTTATTGGGAGAGATGAAGACTCAGAGATACAACAAAAGGAATGTATGATCTTTTCAATGAAATAGTATCAGAAAATTCCCCAAACCAAAAGAATGATATGGAAAATAAAATACAGGAGACTTATAGGACCCTAAATATACAAAATTACAACAGCTGCACACCAAGGCATATTATTATGAAAATGCCTAACATACAAAATAAGGATAAAAATTTAAAGCTACCAGATAAAAATAACTGGTAAAATTTAGAGGGAAACAAATCTCAGCTGATCTCTCAGCCAAGGTGCTCAAAGCTAGGAAGTCTTGGAATATATAAACCAAGCTTGAAAGAAATGGATGCCAGCCTAAATACTATAACTAGGAAAATTAAGCTTCAGAATTGATGATGAAATAAAAACTTTCCATGATAAACAAAAGTTAAAAATATTCACAATTAGAAAGTCCACACTTCAAAAGAACTGTAGAACTAAATAATACTATTAATAATTTAGACTTAACAGACATATATAGAATAATTCATCCTTCAATGACTGAATATACTTTCTTCTCAGCAATACATGGATTCTTCTCTAAAACAGACACTATCTTAGGCTCAACTTAACAAATACAAAGAAAAAGATAATACCTTCCTTCCTATCAGATCATAATGGAATGAAATTAGGAATAAACAGTAAGATAAAAAATAGAAGCTACTCTAACATCTGGAGACTAAATAATACACTATTGAATGATGAATGGATAGTAGAAGAAATCAGGGATGAAATTTTAAAAATACAAGTAAATAAGAATAGCTACACAACTATCAAAATCTCTGGGAACCATGAAGGGAGTGGTAAGAGGAAGTACATTGTATTGAGCTTATTCATTAAAAGAACAGAAAGTCAACAAATAAATAACCTACCATTACATCTCAAAGCCCTAGGGAAAAAAGAGCAAATCAACACCAAAAGCAGAAGATAGAAAATAATTAAAATCAGAGCTGAAATCAATGAAATTGAACAAAAGTAACCATCCAAAAATCCTACAATACAAAATGTTGGTTCTTTGAAAAAAAGTCAATAAAATTAATAAACCCTTACCCAAGCTAACAAAGAAAAAGAAAGAAAACTCAAATTACTAAAATTCATGATGAAAAAGGAAATATCACAATGGATACTATTGAAATATATATGATAATCAGAACCTATTTTGAAAATATATATTCTAATGAAATAGAAAATCTTGAAGACACAAATTTATTAAGACATATGACTTACCCAAGTTGAATCAGAAGGACATAGAAAATACAAACAGATCAGTTTCCAGCAATGAAGTTGAAGACTCCATCAAAAGCCTACAAAGAAAGAAAAGCACAGGACCAGATGGATTCTCAGCTGAGTTCTACCAGACTTTCAAAGAAGTACTAATGCCAATCATTCTCAAATTATTCCATGAAATAGAAAGAGAGGGAACCTTTCCAAACTCATTCTGTGAAGTAAGTATCACCCTGTTACCAAAACCAGAAGAAGATACATCAAAGAAAGAAAATTTCGGACCAATATTCCTAATGAGCATAGAAGCAATAATTATTAATAAACTGTTAGAAAATCACATACAAAAACATTTTAAAAATATAATGCACCATGATCGAGTGGGGTTCATCCCAGGTATGCAAGGTTGGTTCATCATACAAAAATCAATAAATGTAATTTATAACATCAATAGACTTCAAGATAAGAATCACATGAATACGTCAATAGATGCAGGAAAAGCACTTAACAAAATACAGCATCCATTCGTGTTCAAAATCCTAGAAAAACTAGGGATAGTAGTAACATACCTCAACATTGTAAAAGCTATATATGCTAACCCAAGGCTAAACATCATTCTAAATGGAGAAAAACTGAAAACATTCTCTCTTAAAACTGGAACAAGACAAGGATGCCCTTGTACACCATTTCTATTCAACATAGTCCTGAAAACTCTAGCCAGAGCAATTAGAAGAAAGAGATTAAAGGGATACAAATCAGAAAAGAGCTCATACTATCACTATTGCCTGATGACATGATTCTGCATTTAGAAGACCCATAAAACTCCACCAGAAAACTTCTAGAACTCATAAATGAATTCAGTGAAGGATATAGAATTAACAATAAACCGATTGTGTTCCTATTCATCAGTGATGAAAGTGAAAGAGAAATTAGAAAAACTATTTCTTTCACAAAAGCCTCAAAAGAAAATAAAAGATTTGGGACTCAAGCTAACAAAAGAGGTGAAAGACCTACACAATGAAAACTACAGAACACTAAAGAAAGAAATTAAAAAATTCATTAGAAAATGGAAAGCTTTCCCATGTTCTTGGATAGACAGAATTAATATTGTCAAAATGGCTATACTACCAAAAGCACTATACAGATTTAATGCAATTCCTATTAAGGTTCTGATGATGATCTTCATAGAAATAGAAAAAGCAGTTCATGAAATTCATTTGGAAAAATAAGAGGCCCAGGATAGTCAAAGCAATCATCAACAAGCAAAGCAAAGCAGGAGGCATCATAATAACACACCTTAAATTATACTACACAGCTATGGTAACAAAAACAGCATGATATTGGCACCAAAACAGACATGAAAACCAATGGTACATAATAGAACACACAGAGACAAACCTCATACTAGATGAAGGCACCATAAACATTCACTGGAGAAAGACAGCCTCTTCAACAAATGGTGCTGGGAAAACTGGAAATCCATATACAGCAAAATCAAATTAGACCTCCATCTCTCACCCTGAACAAAACTTAACTCAAAGTGGATCAAGGACCTGGAAATTAGACTGGAGACCCGACACCTAATAGAAGAAAAAATAAGTCCAAATCTCTATCATGTCAGCTCAGGAATTAAATTCCTCAACAAGACTCCTGAAGCACAAGAAGTAAAACCAAGAATCAATAAATAGGATGGTATCAAACTAAAAAGCTTCTTCAAAGCAAGGAAAACAATCAAGAAATGGGAAGAGAGAGCAAACAAAATGGGAAAAAAATCTTTGCAACTTGCTTGTTAAATAATGCATTAATTTCCAGGATATAGAAAGAACTCAAAAAAACATAACACCAACAAAACAAAACAAAGAATGCAGTCAATAAATAGGCAAAGAAACAGAATAGACACATCACAGAAGAAATAAGAATGATCAACAAACATATGAAAAAAATGTTCAACACTACTAGCAATTAGAGAGATACAAATTAAAACTACACTGAGATTCCACCTCACACTAGTCAGAATGGCAATTATCAAGAACACAATTAACATGAAATGTTGGTGAGGATGTGGGGGAAAACATACACTCATACATTGCTAGTGTATTGCAAAATGGTGCAACCACTCTGGAAAGCAGTATGGAGATTCCTCAGAAAATTTGGAATGAAACCACCAGTGGACCCAGCTATCCCACTACTCAGCATATACCCAAAGAACTTAAAATCACCATATCGTAGTGATGTGGTCACATCAAAATTCATAAAAGTTCAATTCACAATGACTAAGCTATGGAACCAAGCTAGGTGCCCTTCAACAGATGAATGCATAAAGAAAATGTAGTACATATACACAATGGAATATTACTCACCATAAATAAGAATGAAATTATGGCATTTGCTGGTAAATGAACAGAGCCGGAGACTATCATATTAAGTAAAATAAGCCAATCCCAAAAAATCAAAGTCCCAATATTCTCTCTGATATACAGATGCTGACTCACAATAGATGTGGGGAGGGAAGATTGGAGGTTCACCAGTTTAGACAGGGGTAAATGGGGGGAAGGAAGGGAAGATGGGAACAGGGGAGACAGTAGAATGAATCAGACATATCTTTCCAATGTTGATATATAAATACGTGACCAGTGTAACTCCACATCTTGTGTAACGACAAGAATGGGAATTTAAACTCCATGTATGTATGATATCTTTAAATACATTCTACTATCATGTATAACTAAAAAGAAAAAAATTTAAAAATCTGAATATGTTTTATTAATGCTTATAAATTCATTCTGCAAGGTGTATCTACACAATAATTACAATTTTAAATTATATACATGCTTTTATTAATTCCATTTGAATGTTGAGAAACAAAGGCAGGCCTATAATAAATGTAAAGTTACCAGAGGAAAAGTTAAGAGTTAAGAAAATTTTGAATAATTGGAATGTTACCACAACGGAGTGAACTATCCTTAAATATACGGAGCTCTCTCCATCATTTCAGAATAAGTGATCTCTAATTCAGATTATTCAGTATGACTCATCACTCAATTAGGAAGATGTAAGAATCTTGAATTTCTCTCACATCATCTCAATAATAATATTCTATATAATTTGTTAAACAAAAAGAAAAAAAATTACAGCTTAACGAAAGAAGGGTCCTGAAACATCATGTCTTTCAATAACAAGTTTTAAGTAATAGTGACTTCATTTTTCTTTTACAGCACACATCACTTGTGCTATGATTTGTTGTTAATTTCTCTCACTGAGATTCTTTCATCATGGCATATATTCATCTTACTTTTGTGTACCCACTATATTAACCAGTGTTTGAAATATGTTTTCCATAATAACGTTTAATGCATGAAAAGACTAAAAGTCATTCAAAAATTTATGCCTCCAATCACTTGTTCCATGTAACTGAATTCCTTAATTATTGGGAGGTAACTGGACTATAGAAAATGAATTGATATGTTTTCAAATCAAATTTTAGCTAAATTTGGTAAAGTAAAATCTTCGAATTTTCAAATACTCAAATTTAGAGAGTTTTATGGTGCTTAATTTTTTTTAATTCAAATGTAAGCTTATTCACTTTGTTGTACTTTATGCTTATTCCTTACATATATTAAGTATATTGTGTTTTAAAGAATTTTAAGACATGAATTTCTAACTTATAATATGGTATTTATAATTTGCATTGTTATTTCGTTTCCCTATTATTTTTTAAATTTTTGATAAATTTTATTTTAGAATTGATATAGATTTACAAAAATATTGCAAAGATAATACAGTTTTCATATGTTCTATTCCTAATTTCAGTTATTATTAATATTTCACATTAGTCACAATTAATGTCATTTTTATTATACATTTTAAGTAGAGTCCATATTATATTAATATTTTCTTAATTTTTACCTACTGTCTTTCCCCTGAATATCTATTCCAGGATTCCATTCAGGACACTGAATAACATTTTGCCCTTATGTTTTATTATGCTATTGTTGATTGTGATACTTTCTTGGGTTTTTCTTTATTTTTGATGGCTTTGACAATCTTGAGTAATATTGACCAGGTATTTTGTAGATATTCTTCAATTTGGATTCTGATTTTTTTCTCATGCTTAAATAGAAGTTATAGGTTTGGGGGAAGATGAACACAAAATTAAGATACAATTCTATTATATCATTTCAAGCATATATTATTACTATCACTTCTGATTTTTAGCTTTGGTCAACTGATTGAGATAGTGTTTATCAGATTTTTCCTATTTTTTTATTGTAAACAAATGGGATACATGTTGTTTGTACATGGAGTAAAGGTATACCATTTGTGTAATCATAAATTTACATAGTGTAATGTTGTTTGATTCCTTCTGCTATTTTTCCCTTCCCCCCCACCTCACCCACCCCTTTTCCCTCCTTCCTTCCTCCATTCTTGCCCCCCTCCCTAACCCTAACCCTGACCCTAACACTAACCACTCCCACCCCCCATTATGTATCATCATCCGCTTATCAGCGAGAGCATTCGTCCTTGGTTTTTTGAGATTGGCTTATCTCACTTAGCATGATATTCTCCAATTTCATCCATTTGCCTGCAAATGCCATAATATTATCACTCTTTATGGCTGAGTAATATTCCATTGTATATATATATATATACCACATTTTCTTTATCCATTCATCAATTGAAGGACATCTAGGTTGGTTCCACAATCTGGCTATTGTGAATTGAGCAGCTATTAACATTGATGTGGATGTATCTCTGTAGTATGCTGATTGTAAGTCCTTTGGGTATAGACCCAGGAGTGGGATAATTGGGTCAAATGGTGGTTCCATTCCAAGCTTTCTGAGGAATCTCCACACTGCTTTTCAGAGTGGCTGCACTACTTTGCAACCCCACCAGCAGTGTATGAGTGTACCTTTTTCCCCACATCCTCTCCAACACCTATTGTTGCTTGTGTTCTTGATAATCGCCATTCTATTTGGGGTGAGATGGAATCTTAGGGTAGTTTTGATTTGCATTTCTCTTATTACTAGAGATGTTGAACATTTTTTCATATATCTGTTGATTGCTTGTAGATTTTTTTCTGTGAATTGTCTGCTCATTTCCTTAGTCCATTTGTTGATTGGATTATTTGTATTCTTGGTGTAGAGTTTTTTGAGTTCTTTGTATATTCTGGAAATAGTGCTCTATCTGAAGTATGAGTGGCAAAGATTTTCTCCCACTCTGTAGGCTCTCTCTTCACATTTCTGATAGTTTCCTTTGCTGAGAGAAAGCTTTTTAGTTTGAATCTATCCCAGTTGTTGATTCTTGCTTTTATTTCTTGTGCTATGGGAGTCCTGTTAAGGAAGTCTGTCCTAAGCCGACATGTTGAAGATTTGGACCTACTTTTTCTTCTAAAAGATGAAGGATCTTTGGTCTGATTTCGAGGTCCTTGATCCATTTTGAGTTGAGTTTTGTGCAGGGTGAGAGATAGGGCTTTAATTTCATTCTGTTGCATTTGGATTTCCAGTTTTCCCAGCACCATTTGTTGAAGAGGCTATCTTTTCTCCATTGCATATTTTTGGCCCCTTGTCTAGTATGAGAAAATTGTATTTATTTGGGTTTGTGTCCATGTCCTCTATTCTGTACCATTGATCTACCTGTCTAGTAGAGTTGAAGATCTGGTATTGCAATACCCCCTGCTTCGCTCTTTCTGCTAAGGATTGCTTTAGCTATTCTGGGTTTCATATTTTTCCAGATGAATTTCATAATTGCTTGCTCTATTTCTGTAAGGTACGTCATTGGGATTTTAATTGGAATTGCATTGAATCTATATAGCACTTTTGGTAGTATGACCATTTTGACAATATTAATTCTGCCTATCCGAGAACATAGGAGATCTTTCCATCTTCTAAGATTTTCTTTAATTTCTTTCTTTAGTGTTCTGTAGTTCTCATTGTAGAGGTCTTTCACCTCTTTTGTGAGATTGATTCCCAAGTATTTTATTTTTTTCAGGGCTATTGTGAATGGGGTAGTTTTCCTAACTTCTCTTTCTGAGGATTCATCACTTATGTATAAAAATGCATTGGAGTTATGAGCATTGATCTTGTAACCTGCTACTTTACTGAATTCACGTATGAGTTCTAAAAGTTTTCTGGTGGAATTTCCAGGTTTCTCTAAATATATATTCATGTCATCAGCAAACAGGGATAGTTTGAGTTCTTCTTTTCCTATTCATATTCCTTTAATTTCTTTGGTTTTTCTAATTGCTCTGGCTAGTTTCAAGGACGATATTGAATAGAAGTGGTGAAAGAGGGCAACCCTGCCTTGTTCCAGTTTTTAGGGGGAATGCTTTCAGTTTTTCACCATTTAGAATGAAATTGGCCATGGGCTTAGCGTAGATGGCCTTTACAAGGTTAAGGAATGTTCCCACTACCCCAATTTTTTCTAGTGTTTTGAGCATGAAGGGATGCTGTATTTTATTGAATGCTTTTTCTGCATCTATTGAAATAATCATGTGATTCTTAACTTTAAATCTGTTGATATGGTGAATGACATTTATTGATTTCTGGATGTTGAACCAACCTTGCATCTCTGGGATAAAACCCACTTGATCATGGTGCAGTATCTTTTTAATATATTTCTGTATGTGATTTGCTAAAATTTTGTTGAGAATTTTTGTGTCGATGTTCATTAAGGATATTGGTCTGAAATTTTCTCTCCTCGAGGGGCTGGGGATATAGCTCAGTTGGTAGCTTGCTTGCCTTGCAAGCACAAGGTCCTGTGTTCAATCCCTAGCACCGCAAAAAAAAAAAAAAAAAAAAAAAAAAAGGAACCAATTGACCTTTAATAAGAGTATTGATTGTCATAGATCAAAACAAATTTAAGAATGCATAAGTCCTTTGTTATTTCTTTTCACATTTTCCATACTATACTCTTTGGACAGAAGACACTATGGGCAGTTCATCCTTAAGAGTTTGGAAGTTATGCTTCATCTCTTTGAAGTATTAGAGACTAAAATCTAATTATTTACCTCTTTAATTTCAATTAGTAATGTTAGAATAGAAAACCCTAATATGAATTATAGTAGGGTTTTTTTCGGTTTATAAAAGGAATCTCTAAGGAGTCTTTTTAAACATCTCCTAATAAAATGATGTATTAGAGGGATCTATTTCTCTACAAACCATTGAATCAAATCAACTACTGTGTAGTATTTCAAAAGGTAGACATTATAACAGCTTTTTGTGATTGCTATGTTGAGTGACATCAGCAAGATGGCAGAAGCAGAGCTCTTTACTGTCATCTCCTACAGAAGCACCAATTTGGATAGCTATCCACAGATAAGAGTATTTCTCTGGGAGACTGCAATCCTGTGAATTATCAGTACTGGATCATAAGAGCTGAGAACAGATGCATTCAAGAGTGTTTGAAGTGTTCAATTTTATCTCAATAACCCTCTTTTCAAGATAGCATAAATCAATGCTGAAAGAGATCCCATTGGCCCACAACTTCAACCAGAGAGAGAAGAAAAAGATCGTTGAATGAGCCCTTGTCTCCTCCCCACCATGAGATATGCTGTATAGAAAGCTCGCTTCTTTCTCACCTGCCTAAGATAATGAGGTGATTGGCATGGTCAAGAGATTGAAAGAGGCTAGAATCAGGAAAAAGAGACTGAGGAGCTTACTAACCATTTCCAAGATCCCATCAGGAAGCCTGCCTATGAGCCACTTGAGATGCCTAGAATGGGACCTCCCAACTAGCTCACAGACAATTTGAATGCTCCATGTAATTTACCCCCAAATTAGACCAGCTCCCCCAAAGCATCCCCATGAGCAATGGAAGGAAGTGTGTCACTTAGGCAGCAAGTTCAACTCTGAAGAATTAGTAGAAGCCACATAATCTTAAGAAATCTTCCCCAAGAGTGAACAAGAAATATAGAATATGTGTATTTGCATAAAAGAGTTGAGGAATTCAAAATTCATACTAGGATATTTCAAGAAGCTACTTTTTCCTCAGAAATAGGAATAAGCAAGGTGACTATGTAGCAATGTAAGACATCAAGACACACACAGGAGCGCATGCACACACACACACGCACGCAAATAATCCAGGAAACAGGACACCACAGAAAGGAACTCAGTAATATTCTATGAGTCACCTCCACAGAAATGGAGATCGAATTGCCTGAAAAATAATTCAAAATAAATCAGTGTAAGGAATATCAGTGATCTATAAGTGAACACAAATAGATACATCGACACAACCAATAATACATGAACAAAGAGGTACGATAAACAGAAACCATAAAAAGTACCAAAAAGATATTTGGAATAATAAAATGAATGAATTCAAAATGGAGGTATATGAATGAAATTAAAATGGAAACATAACTAAGAAGGAATCTGGGAACTCAAAGGTAGGTCATTTGCAAAGATTCAACCAGAGGAAAAACAAAGAAAGCAAAAAAGAGAAAGAAAGAAAGGAAAGAAAGAAAGAAAGAAAGAAAGAAAGAAAGAAAGAAAGAAAGAAAGAGAGAGAGAATAGAGAAAGATTATGGGATTCACAGGCAACATCAAGATATCTATAATTCACATCATAATAGTTTCAGAAGAGAATGTGAGAAATTAACAAAAATCAAATTAAAAGAAATAATGGCTAAAAATTTCTAAAATCTATGGAGAAAATGTAGACATCTAGGTGCATAAAGTTAAAAAATCAAAACAAACCTTCACCAATGCATTACAATCAAGTTGTAAAGTATAAGAGATAAAGATAAAAATCTTGAAAGAAGTGAGAGAAAGAGGATTCCTATTATGAGAACCTCCATAAGACTTTTAAGAAATTTCTAAGCAGAAAAGGTACAGGCTGGGAGAAAGTGAATGAAATATTCACAGGGCTGAAAGGCAAACATGAAACCAAGAATACTTTACTTTGAAAAGCTGCCCTTAGAAATAAAGGAGATATAATAATTTTCAAAAAAAAACTGAAGAATTCATCATCACTAGACCTACTTACAAAAAAATGCTAAAGGGAATTGTGCAAGCTGGAATTAAACAAATTTAATTAGTAACATGAAAACATAAAGAAGTATAAAACTCAGTGGTAAAGGTTAGTGTATAGTTGAATTCAGAATGTTCTAGTACTATAATGATGGATTGTAAATCAGATCTTTACCATAAAGGTCTAAAAATCAAAAGATCAAAAATAGCTATGGTTAATATAAGTTTTAGTGGATGCACATTAAAAAATGCATAAATCATAACAACAAACACACAAAATAAGGGAAGGGACAAAGTAACATTCACAATAGATCAAGTAAAAGACATTAAAGTATTTCACTACAGAGAACCATCAATTCACAAAGAAAGCTAGTAAGAGGATAAAAAAGAAACAAATGAGCTGATGAATAGCTAAAGAAGGATTAATAAAAACCCTGACCTATTAATAATTATCTTGAGAGCAAATGACTTAAATTATCTCATCAAAAGAATGCATAAAAAAGAATGGTCAACTATGTATTGCCTATAAGAGACTCACTTAAGTTTTGAGATCCTACATAGCCCAAAATGAAGGAGTAAAAAAAAAAAAAAAAAATTCATGCAAAGGGAAACTAAAAGAGAGCAGGAATAGCAATATTGACATGAGACAAAATAAGCTTTAAGTAAAAAATTATAAAAAGAGACAAAGAAGGTCATTCTGTAATAATAAAAGTGTCAATTATACAGGAAAATACAACAATCCAAAATATATACATACCCAATATTACAGCACCTAACAAGCAAACATGGACAGAATGGAAGGAGAAAATACACAGCAAAACAATGATAGATCATCAGAGAGAGAAACCAATCTACAGAATGTGGGAAATATTTGCAAACCATGGATCTCATAGGCAATTATCTCTGTAATATATAAATAACATATTAATCAATAGAAAAAATACCCTATATATGAGAGATAAAGACTTGAATAGACATTTCTATAAAGAATGCATACAAATGGCCAACAGTTCTGATAAAAAAAAGTACTCTTTATCCACAAAACATCAGTAAAATGCAAAGAAAAATCATTATGAATTAGAGCCTCACATCTGTAAAAGTAGCTATTCCAAAAGTATCAGAATATAAAAACCCCTAGCAATAATGTGGAAAAAAGGGAATCCTTGTACACTGTTAATAGGAAGGCAAAATGTGCACTTGTTATAGAAAACAATATAGAGGTGTTTCAAAAAATTAAGTTGAACTTCAATATGATCTAGCAATTTCACTTCTGCATTTTTATCCATAAAATTTCTTCAGTGTGTTGATAAAATACTAGTACTCCCATGTTTATTGCAGCATTATTCACCTATATAAGGTATTCGAAATAGTCAATTTCACAACATGGAATAAGAGCATGATAGTTGCTAGGAGCTGGCAAGGGAAGATGAAAGTACCTGAACAATAGACAAAAAGTTATAATTAAACAAGAAGAATAACTTTAAGTGTTCTGCCATATAAAGTTATACCTACATGCAACATCATATTGTGCACTTTAACATTTTAGAGGCCAAATCTCATGTTAGATGTTCTTACTATAATAAAATCAAATAAAAATTTAAAAGCGTTTTAACAATTTTCTTTAGACTCTTTAAGTTTATTCAATAAATAAACAAATGGTGTAAAATTCATAGCAATCTTACCAACTGATAATTTGGTAAAACATTAAACCTGCTAAAATATGAAACTGCCATTCTTTACAGCTCAGTCCCATTAGTACATTAACACCAATCCTTGTGTGACTTCATGCTCCTTGTTTTGATAAATACAATTTCAGTGAAAAGTAGTGGCTAGTTGCCAGATTGAAACAGCAGTAATTGCTTATCTTGCAACTAAATTATGTAATTGAATACACAAACCAAGAATAATTTGAACAGGGAAATATATATCCACCTTTAGTCTCTGTTTTAAAAAAATAAATTAGCCTCCAAAAGTGAAATTCAGTAACTTTCAAAGTAAAATATAAATGCCATGGGAATCAAATTATGTTATGATATTTAATAATCAAATAAGTAAATGTTTCTGCATTTTGTACTTGTTTTTACAGTTCAGTAAGACTTTTCTAGATAAGTATGAAGTGAAATACTTTGATAATATTTTGTATAATTTAAAAATTGTGTAGTCTCAGTAGTATTCCCCAGAAGAAATCAGAAAGCCTATACATTTATAGCTAAACTCATACAGTAAAATATTGGCAATTTGATGAAAGAGCATAGAATTAGGGAAATGATTCCTAATTTTTTAAATTTGGTTATAAGAAAACTTTAGATACCTGAGGTTAATGAGCAAAGGTCCACTCCAACAACATAGATTTGTCTTTGCATCTCAGCTTAAAGCAAAGTGCACAGAACATCACAGTGTCCAGTAGTGTGTGACAGGAATAAATGAATGAATTAACAAAATGTGGAGTTACCATGTTGAGAACTTTGTCATTAGTATTTGTTGTTTGCTTGTTTCTTTGTCTCAATTTTTGTTCTTTGGTTTTTCCATTCATGAAACATATTAAAACTTGAGCACATGAAAATGTTAAATATCCATTTAACCTGGATAGATATAATTTGTTAATAGGTGCTATTCACTTGTACTTACTTTAATGTATAGGTGCATTACAAAATTTACACTATTTAAGAAAGTCTGCTTTTTAGAGAGATTATTGGAGAGGAGGAAGGGGCGACCCAGAGATGGAGGAGGGAAGAGTAGAAGGTGATGTGGGGATAAATATAATCAAAATGTGTTATTTGCATTGCATGCATAAATATGCCATAATTAAACCAATTATTCTGTATAACTAAAATGCAATAATCAAAAATGTTTGCTAGTTAATCATAAAATAATAACAGAAATTGTACTATTGCTTGAAGAATAGGTTCATCTGCTCATGACTTGATTTCATCAAGAGTTCACACTGAGTGCTGACGATATAGCCCATCTCGTAGGGTGTTTGCCTAGCAATGCCCAAGGTCTGGGGTTCAAATCTCCAGGGCCCCGGAATTGGGAGGGAAAAAAAAATTCTTCTCAAGAGTTCACACTGAGTGACCAAACCACACCATCTAGGTTTCTTTAAGTACACCCTACAATGTGGCAAAAAGATGTAATGGCCTAATGATGCCAATCTCAGAACATGTCCCTGTTTTTAAGAGACTCATGTATATTAGGCCACTAGAAGTTGTCAGATTGGTCTCACATCCTTCCTTCCTTCCTGTTCTTTTATGTTTCTCATTTTGGGAAACTTTTATTGTCATGGCTTTACATTCACTCATTTTTAATTCTTTAATATTTATTTTTAGTCCTTTCTTGATACTCATTTTCCTTCAAAAAATGCATTTTTCATTTCTAGAAGTTTCATTTGGATCTTCTTTACAATATTCATCTCTCAACATGTTCAATCATTTCATTATCTTTACAATATGTAGAATACAGTTAAATAAGTATTTCTGTGCTTTCGTCTCCTATTGCTAATGACTGCGTCAGTTCTAGGTTGGTTTCAATTGAATGACAATTTTCCTCCTTATAGGTCGTATTCTTGTGCTTCTCTACATATCTTACATATTTTTAAATTATTACAATAGGTTATACATTGTCAATTTCATGTAGTTTCATGTAGTTGATTGTTTTTTGTATTCCTATAGTTTTACGTGAGCTTTATTCTGGGAATCAATTAACTTACTTGTAAATAAATCTTTCAGGTCCCACTCTTGAGATTAGTTAGGCAGAACCAAAGCAGCATTTAATATTAGAACAATAATTTCCCACTATTGAGACAAACCTTTTCTACCTACTATCCCAAGTATTATAAAGCTATCTAATCTGAATGAGTATAAGAACTCTTTCTAGCCCTGCCTGAGATCTAGCTACTGCTTCTTGTAGAACCTCTGAGTGGTTCTCTCCTCCTTCGTAGCCAATTCCCAAAAATGACTTTAGATCACTGCTCTGCTGAAGTCTGGAGGACAGCTCTCTGCAAATCTTTGCTCTCTACAACTCTCCTCCCTGGTACTCCGACCTGTGAACTTGAACAGTCTTGGTATTCTCAAGGCCTCAGCTCCATTTCCTCAACTTAGTGAATGTACTAGACTCTGAGTACCCTTTTTCTGAATTGCCACCTTAATACTCTTTGAAGGTACAAGGTGTAGCAGTTAGTTGGTCACCTCATTTTCTTAACTACAATTCATTGCCTACTGTCTACTGGCTTTTTTTTTTTTTTAAATCATTTCATCATAAATTTCATCCATATTTTTGATTGTTTAGTATTTTCATCAGCTTTTTCATCACTGTGACTTAAAGACTCAACAAGCACAATTATAGAGGAGGAAAAGTTTATTTGAGGACTCATGGTTTCCTAGAAGGGGCAGGTCTATTTCTCAGGGCTCCTAGTAAGGTACCACATCATGGTGGAAGAGTGTGGCAGAGGGAAGCACTGATCACTTCATGATCAGGCAGCAGAGATTCCACTCTCCAGATACAAAATATGTACCCCATAGTTCATCCTCTATTAAATCACTTCCTCCAGTCACACCCCACCTGCCTCCAGTTACCACTCAGTTAATCACATCAAGGATCAATTCACTGATTAGGTTAATGCTATAACCCAATTTTTTCTCCCACAAACCTTCTTGCATTGTCTTTTGGGGGACACCACATCTGAACCATAAAATTTAGTAGGAGAGAAAATCTTATCCCTGATATACCATCTTTGGTCAAATAAGGGAGTTCAAGCTCAAATATTTAGATAATTTCACCTATAAATTGAAGGAAGAAAAATGGATGATGGACTGAATATTTTTGTGTTGCAACAGAAAAGATGATGAAAAGCCTATGAAAGAAACAAGGCAGCATTGGTTATAGAAGGGAGAAGAAGACAAAGAGGAAGAATGAGAAGGGTGAATAACAAAGGCATATGATAGAGATAAGAATGATGTAAGAATTAAGTTTTTGGTTTTGGCATTTATAAAGTAGGGGAAGTTAGTAGTTGCTTATATGTTGGAGGAAAAGTGCTAAATTATAAGATATTCTCCTTTAGATAAAGATAAAAATGTAATGTTTAGTGGAACATATTTTCCAAAAATACACTGGGTAATACTTCCATTCATGCCCCAGAAATCTGAAAGGAAGGAGAAATAATTGGTATAGACAGAAATACTTTTGTAAATTCAAGAGCAGGGGGGAAATGGAATTTTAGCTAATAGTTTCTAGCTTTCTGTGAACTAGGAGACCAAGTACAGGAATAAAGTAACAAAAATGTGAGAATGCATATCCAGTTAGTGGGTGAAAAGCTGGTGATGGCCAAAAAATTCTGGGAACAATGAAGGCCACACTTGGATGAAGACTTGGAGACTATAAATATAATCTAAATTAATGGCAGAGATAGATTTTTTCCCTTCATTGTACCACTTGTAAGTCAGAGAAACAGAAGGATGCTGTAAATGGCAACAAAGTTGAAGTTTATCTGTGATAAAGTAGAAAACAGACAAGATTAAGGTGACAGCCCAAGGAGTTGTGGGTGAAAAGGAAGAAAGCAAAATCCACAAGGCTTAGCAACTTGAGGGCAAAATGTCAAGGACCTAGAAATTGTGATGGATGTGGAGGAGCAAATGCAGAAAGAGTAGTTTGAGGACATGTGTGAATCATAGAAATGAGAACTGTATAAGAGTGAAGCAAAGGACTTAAAGATTTGACACATGGGAGTTGTCAGTAATGACTGCTAGCTCCAGTGTATGACATTAGATATGGGTTGATGCTGATGTGGGACAGAGATGATGCATTCATTATGGAAATAAGGCCAGCTGGATTCCTTGTGCAAACAACCCTTGAGAATCTCAGTATAACTTCAAAGACCTGAAGGAAGAAGGAAGACTCATGGCTAAGGATAGTGTACCCTAAGCACTGAAGAACACTTTTCATCAAGTGGAAGACATAATCCTATTCCTACTCCCACTAGTAAGCATGTGGGCAATGATACAATAAGCAGCCTTTTCTTAATATGGAAGTAATAGAAACAGTCTGGAGATCATTCCACCAAATTTCACTTATTTTACAAATATACCTAATTGCTTCAATTTCAAAACATATTTTCTGATTCTGTCTCTGAATTCTGGGGAGTGTCTTATTTAATGAAATCACACAGGACCCCTAATGGGCTATCTACAGAAACAGGAGGAAAAGCTTTGAGATGCATTAATCAAGGAGAACCAGTCTCCCGGTGGGTTGATCTAAAATGCAGTGTTAGACTGTTGGGAAGTCAGGATGCTGTCAGGAATGCATGCAACTCCAAAGAGAGTCTATCACAGGACCAACATTAAAAGGGTATTATGTTTGATTTTGATTCATAAATACACTTTTTAAAAAAACAGACATTATGCTTATTTAAATAATAGACCATCATTCCAAAATTTGATGTTCCAGGGAGGGACACTAGGGATTATCACTTCCTCAGTCACCCTAGAATCACCTGACCAGACCTGGTTCTGGGTTTCCCTTCATTCTGCCCAACACAGCGTCTACCTTTCAGCTCCTGCTGGGGCACCCAGAGGGTGGGAATCAGGCTTGTTAACCCTGTAGAGTTTTGGAAGAGGGGCATAGTGAGAGCTGACAATTGTCACCCTGCCCCCAGATAGGTAGCACCATGAAACATTATACAGGACATGTGAAGGAGCAAGCTTCTAACCCACCTCTGATCTAGACATCTCCCCTCCCCTATTTTTCCCCCCTCACTAAGGGTTGAGTTTAGTTATCTTCAGGTTTCCAGGTCTATCTAGGTTGAAACCTGACTTACTTTTTCTGCCCTCTAAGAAGAAGAGTATTTTTGTCCTTGTGACTGGTGGGAGGGAGGAACTAGAGCTAATCACAGGGCAGGGCCTTCAGTGGCCTGAGAATGTCTGTAATGCACCACGTGTATTTCTAAGCAAAAGGAAGTATCATGTTAGGTGGCAAATTAAAAGTGCATGTTTCAGGTCAAGAGAGACCACCAAAGAAAGAAGAGACTTATATTTTAGGACCTTTAACATTTGTTTCCTACTATTTCAAAGAAGAACATTGGTTGTGGTTTTGTACTGGGCCCCACAAAGGATTGCAGCCTCTCTTGTGCTAAGCGCTCAGCACAGAAGATTCATATAGGTAAAGCCTCTCGCAAGTCTTTGGCATTCTGCAGAAGGTTCTTAACACCCAGTTTTCTTCCACAGGTAAATATCCTCATGCATGTACTTCTGCATTTGTCTAATCTATGACATCATAAGTGTTGGAGATTGAAAATCACATCGGGTGTAAAATTGACAAATTGAGTGATATAAATATCACAAGTTTATAGTGTGTTTTAAAACCTGATAGAACTAGGAAAAGTAAATCTAATGGGCACATAAAATTTCTCTTCCCCCAATTTGAAGTTCATCCCACCTAGACAGACAGTCCAATGTATTGTGATTTCCCTACCTCCTCAAACACCTAATATATATGTTAATATTAGATGAATGTTGAATCTGTTTGTGATTCTATGCTTTTAAGCATGATCTCATTTAGCCATAAAAATCTGCTTATGGTTGAAATTATCATAATTCCCTGCTTCCATAAGAGAAAATTGCCTAAATAATGTTTGTGCAATGTTATGAAATGGGGTGGAGCTGGGTTCTGCATCCTGGCTGACATAGGACTACATAACAATATGCAAATTGGCAGGCTAATTAGACACACGCAACCAAAAAATCCTTGATTTGGGAATCATCCTTGTATTTTAAAATGTCTTTTTTTATTTCAGAGATTCAAGTTTTATCAATTTCTTATTTAATATATTATTGTGTTTATTTTTTAATAATATTTTGGTGCATAATTTTACAGAAAAGTGGGTTTTGTTGCAGGATATTTGTATAAGTATATGAAAAGATTTGATTAGTTTTATTTCCCAATATTTTTCCTACCTTTCCCCTCCTCCCTCACCCAATTCTCTTCCTCTACCCTATTGGTCTTCTAGTCTTCCTTAGGTTTTCATGACTTCTTTTTCACTTTTTTTTTCTTTTTAATTTTCCCCTCTAACTTCCACATATAGAGTCATTGCTGGAGCTGGTATATTGAATGCTTCTCCTACATTTTCCCCTAGCAATTATAAAGTTTCTGACTTTATACCTGTCTTTGATCAGTTTTGAGTTGGCTTTTGTATATATAGAGAGGGAGCTAGTTTCATTTTTATACATACAGATATTCAGTTTTCCAGAACCATTTGTTAAAAGCACAGTCTTTTGGCACCTTTGTCAAGATGTGGGTCTGTCTCTGAGTGTTTTATTCTACCCATTGATCTATATGTCTCCTTTTACACCAGCACTGTGCTGTTTTGTAACTATATCTCTGTAGTTAATGGTATGAATCTACATTGTGTACTACCATAGAAATGAAATGATGTACCCCATTTGTGTACAATGAATCAAAATGCAGTCTGTAAAAAATAAATAAATAATTAATTCTTTAAAAAAAATTTGGTGTTGTAATGTCTTGAGCCTTGCTCTTTTTGCTCAGGATTGCTTTAACTTTTCTGGGTCTTTTATTTGTCCATACAAATTTAAGGACTGATTTTTCCAGTTCTGGAAGAATTTCATTGGTATTTTGTTGGGGATTGTATTGAAATTATAAATTGCCTTTGATAATATGGCCATTTAAGCAATACGCATTCTTTTTATCCATTAACGTAAGAGACCTTTCCATCTTATAGTATATTCCTCATTTTTTTTTCAGTACTCTACAGTTTTCCTTGTAGAGGTTTTTCACCTCCTTGGTTAGGTTTATTCTTTTTTTTTTTTTTTTTTTACATTTACATAGGGTAATGATGTTTATTTTATTTTTCCCCTCCCCCCACCCCTCCCACCCCTCTTTTCCCTCTACACAGTCCTTCTTTCCTTCATTCTTGCCGCTCTCCTTAGCCTAACTCTAAACCTAACCCTAAACCTAATGCTAGCCCCTCCCACCCCCCATTATATGTCCTCATCCGCTTATCAGCGAGATCATTCATCCTTTAGTTTTTTGAGATTGGCTTATCTCACTTAGCATGATATTCTCCAATTTTGACCATTTGCCTACAAATGCCATAATTTTATCATTCTTCATTGCGGAGTAATATTCCATTGTATAAATATGCCACTGTTTCTTTATCCATTCATCAACTGAAGGGCATCTAGGTTGGTTTCACAATCTGGCTATGGTGAATTGAGCAGCAATGAACATTGATGTGGCTGTATCTCTGTAGTATGCTGATTTTAAGTCCTTTGGGTATAGGCCAAGGAGTGGGATAGCTGGGTCAAATGGTGTTTCCATTCCAAGCTTTCTGAGGAATCTCCACACTGCTTTCCAGAGTGACTGCACTAATTTGCAACCCCACCAGCAATGTATGAGTGTTCCTTTTTCACCACATCCTCGCCAACACCTATTGTTGCTTGTATTCTTGATAATCGCCATTCTAATTGGGGTGAGATGAAATCTTAGGGTAGTTTTGATTTGCATTTCTCTTATTACTAGGGATGTTGAACATTTTTTCATATATCTGTTGATTACTTGTACATCTTCTTCTGTGAAGTGTCTGTTCATTTCCTTAGCCCATTTGTTGATTGGATTATTTGTATTCTTCGTGTAGAGTTTTTTGAGTTCTTTATAGATTCTGGAAATTAGCGCTCTATCTGAGGTATGGTTGGCAAAGATATTCTCCCACTCTGTAGGCTCTCTCTTCACATTTCTGATAGTTTCCTTTGCTGAGAGAAAGCTTTTAAGTTTGAATCTATCCCAGTTGTTGATTCTTGCTTTTATTTCTTGTGCTATGGGAGTCCTGTTAAGGAAATCTGATCCTGAGCCAACAAGTTGAAGATTTGGACCTACTTTTTCTTCTATAAGATGCAGGGTCTCTGGTCTGATTCTGAGGTCCTTGATCCATTTTGAGTTGAGTTTTGTGTAGGGTGAGAGATAGGGGTTTAATTTCATTCTATTGCATATGGTTTTCCAGTTTTCCCAGCACCATTTGTTGAAGAGGCTATCTTTTCTCCATTGCATATTGTTGGAACCTTTGTCTAGTATGAGAAAATTGTATTTATTTGGGTTTGTGTCCGTGTCCTCTATTCTGTACCATTGATCTACCTGTCTATTTTGGTACCAATACCATGCCGTTTTTGTTACTATTGCTTTGTAGTAGAGTTGAAGATCTTGTATTGCCATACCCCCTGCTTCGCTCTTGCTACTGAGGATTGCTTTAGCTATTCTAGGTTTTTTATTCTTCCAGATGAATTTCATAATTGCTTGCTCTAATTCTGCAAGGTACATCATTGGGATTTTAATTGGAATTGCATTGAATCTGTATAGCACTTTAGGTAGTATAGCCATTTTGACGATATTAATTCTGCCTATCCAGGAACATGGGAGATCTTTCCATCTTCTAAGGTTTTCTTTAATTTCTTTCTTTAGTGTTCTGTAGTTCTCATTGTAGAGGTCTTTCACCTCTTTTGTGAGATTGATTCCCAAGTATTTTATTTTTTTCGATGCTATTGTGAATGGGGTAGTTTTCCTAATTTCTCTTTCTGAAGATTCATCACTTATGTATAAAAATGCATTGGATTTATGAGCATTGATCTTGTAACCTGCTACTTTACTGAATTCACTTATGAGTTCTAAAAGTTTTCTGGTGGAATTTCCAGGTTCCTCTAAATATATAATCATGTCATCAGCGAACAGGGATAGTTTGAGTTCTTCTTTTCCTATTCGTATCCCTTTAATTTCTTTGGTTTGTCTGATTGCTCTGGCTAGAGTCTCAAGGATGATGTTGAATAGAAGCGGTGAAAGAGGGCATCCCTGCCTTGTTCCAGTTTTTAGGGGGAACGCTTTCAGTTTTTCACCATTTAGAATGATATTAGCCATGGGCTTAGCGTAGATTGCCTTTATAATGTTTAGGAATGTTCCCACTACCCCAATTTTTTCTAGTGTTTTGAGCATGAAGGGATGCTGTATTTTATCAAATGCTTTTTCTGCATCTATTGAAATAATCATGTGATTCTTAACTTTAAGTCTGTTGATATGGTGAATGACATTTATTGATTTCCGAATGTTGAACCAACCTTGCATCCCTGGGATAAAACCCACTTGATCGTGGTGCACTATCTTTTTAATATATATTTGTATGCGATTTGCTAAAATTTTGTTGAGAATTTTTGCATCGATATTCATTAAGGATATTGGTCTGAAATTTTCTTTCCTCGATGTGTCTCTGTCTGGTTTAGGTATCAGGGTGATATTGGCTTCATAGAACGAGTTTGGTAGGGTTCCCTCCTCCTCTATTTCATGGAATAGTTTGAGAAGTATTGGAATGAGCTCTTCTTTAAAGGTTTTGTAGAACTCGGCTGAGAACCCATCTGGTCCTGGACTTTTCTTTGTTGGTAGGCTTTTGATGACCTCTTCTATTTCATTGCTTGAAATTGGTTTATTTAAGTTGTGTATGTCCTCCTCGTTCAGTTTAGGTAGTTCATATGTCTCTAGAAATTTGTTGATGTCTTCGAGGTTTTCTGTTTTGTTGGAGTATAGATTTTCAAAATAGCTTCTAATTATGTTTTGTATTTCACTCGTGTCTGTTGTGATGTTTCCTTGTTCATTCCGAATTTTAGTAATTTGAGTTTTCTCCCTCTTTCTCTTTGTTAGTGTGGCTAAGGGTTTATCAATTTTATTTATTTTTTCAAAGAACCAACTATTTATTTTGTTAATTTTTCCAATTGTTTCTTTTGTTTCAATTTCGTTGATTTCGGCTCTGATTTTAACTATTTCCTGTCTTCTACTACTTTTGGTATTGGTCTGCTCTTCTTTCTCTAGTGCTTTGAGCTGTAGTGTTAAGTCGTTTATTTGTTGATTTCTACTTCTTTTTTTGAATGCACCCCATGAAATAAATCTTCCTCTAAGTACTGCTTTCATAGTGTTCCAGAGATTTTGATATGATGTGTCTTTGTTCTCGTTTACTTCTAAGAATTTTTTTATTTCCCTCCTGATGTCTTCTGTTATCCATTCATCATATAATAGTGTATTATTTAGTCTCCAGGTATTGGAGAAGTTTCTGTTTTTTATTCTGTCATTTATTTCTAATTTCAATCCATTATGATCTGATAGAGTACAAGGTAGTATCTCTATCTTCTTGTATTTGCTAACAGTAGCTTTGTGGCATAAAATATGGTCTATTTTAAAGAAGGATCCATGTGCTGCTGAGAAGAAAGTGTATTCATTCTTTGTTGGATGGTATATTCTATATATGTCCGTTAAGTCTAAATTGCTGATTGTGTTGTTGAGATCTATAGTTTCTTTATTCAATTTTTGTTTGGACGATCTATCCAGTGGTGAGAGAGGTGTGTTAAAATCGCCTAGTATTATTGTGTTGTGGTCTATTTGATTTCTGGAATTGAGAAGGATTTGTTTGACGTACGTGGATGAGCCAATGTTCGGGGCATAGATATTTATGATTGTTATGTCTTGCTGATTTATGCTTCCCTTAAGCAGCATGTAATGTCCTTCTTTATCCCTTCTGACTAGTTTTGGTTTGAAGTCCACATTATCTGAGATGAGGATGGATACTCCAGCTTTTTTGCTGTGTCCGTGTGCATGGTATGTTTTTCCCCATCCTTTCACCTTTAGTCTATGGGTGTCTCTTTCTATGAGGTGAGTCTCTTGCAGGCAGCATATTGTTGGATTTTTCTTTTTAATCCAATCTGCCAGTCTGTGTCTTTTGATTGATGAATTCAGGCCATTAACATTCAGGGTTATTATTGTGATATGATTTGTATTCCCAGTCAATTGACTCATATTTGTTTTTGACATGATTTGGTTTCTCCTTTATTTGGCTATTCCTTTAGGCTAGCGCCTCCTGTTGCTGATTTGCATCGTTGTTTTTCATCTCTTCCTCATGGAATATTTTGCTGAGAATGTTCTGTAATGCTGGCTTTCTTTTTGTAAATTCCTTTAGCTTTTGTTTATCATGGAAGGATCTTATTTCATCGTCAAATTTGAAGGTAAGTTTTGCTGGGTATAAGATTCTTGGTTGGCATCCGTTTTCTTTCAGGGCTTGGTATATGTTGTTCCAGGCCCTTCTAGCTTTTAGGGTCTGGATTGAAAAATCTGCTGATATTCTTATTGGTTTCCCTCTGAATGTAATTTGATTCTTTTCTCTCGCGGCCTTTAAAATTCTGTCTTTATTTTGTTTGTTAGGTATTTTCATAATAATGTGCCTTGGTGTGGGTCTGTTGTAATTTTGTATGTTTGGAGTTCTATAAGCCTCTTGTACTTGGTTTTCCATTTCATTCTTCAGATTTGGGAAATTTTCTGTTATTATTTCATTGAATAGATTGTTCATTCCTTTGGTTTGTTTCTCTAAGCCTTCCTCAATCCCAATAATTCTTAAATTTGGCCTTTTCATGATATCCCATAGTTCTTGTAGATTCTGTTCATGATTTCTTACCATCTTTTCTGTTTGGCCAACTTTGCTTTCAAGATTAAATAATTTGTCTTCAATGTCTGAGGTTCTGTCTTCCAGGTGTTCTGTCCTATTGGTTATGCTTTCTATGGAGTTTTTAACTTGGTTTATTGTTTCCTTCATTTCAAGTATTTCAGTTTGTTTTTTTTTCAGTATCTCTAAGTCTTTATTGAAATGATCTCTTGCTTCCCGTATTTGGTCTTTTAACTGTTGATTGGTGCGATCATTTAATGCCTGCATTTGCTCTTTCATCTCCTCCTTCAATGCCTGCATTTGCTCTTTCATCTCCTCATTAGCTTCCCTGATCGTTTTAATTACGTACATTCTGAACTCCCTTTCTGACATTTCTTCTGCTGTGCTGTCATTGGGTTTTATTGATGTAGTATCTAGGTTTGTTTGGGACATTTTCTTCCCTTGTTTTCTCATATTGGTCAGTTGTCAGTGGGACCCTGAGATATTGCAGTTTTCCACTATTGGCTTATAGTGTCCCGGTAGATTTCCAGTGTATCACCTCCCAGCCTTCAGTAGCCTGATGTCTTGGAGGAATCTGATAAAGCAGCTCATCCGAAGAAAACTGCCCCTAGCCCCCTACTGGTTCCACGGTTTGGAACTGGCTCTGTGCAGAAATGCTCTCACTGTGGGCCTGCGCCGTGCAGCTGGCCGTGTGGGAGGAGCCCACTGCCGGAGTGTGGAAGGCTACCTTGGGAAGACTCTAGCTGCCCTGCCCGGCTCCAATAAGCCACCTCTATCTGGGGCTGCCACCCGGGCCGAGCTTTACCCAGTGGGCAGACTCACCCGTGGCTCT
This sequence comes from Sciurus carolinensis, assembly GCF_902686445.1. Classification (NCBI taxonomy): domain Eukaryota; kingdom Metazoa; phylum Chordata; class Mammalia; order Rodentia; family Sciuridae; genus Sciurus; species Sciurus carolinensis. The sequence goes on along the minus strand of NC_062218.1, from coordinate 87,734,167 downwards.
ATTTCAGTCCGAGTCTCTCAATGCCTCCCCTTCTTAACTCCAGGGTTCTGGAGCGACTGGGGGTGCAGTCTCCCTCTAGGCCGCCATCTTCTGGTTAGGTTTATTCTTAAGCCTTTTTAAAGCTGTTGTGAATGAATTTATTTTCCTGATTTCTTTCTCAGCAGGTTCATTATTGCTACATTAAAAAGCTATTGTTTTTTGTATATTAATTTGTTTATCCTACTACTTTGCTGAATATATTTACCAGATCTAGAAGTTTTCTGGCAAAGACTTTATGTTCTTCTAATTATAGGATCACAATATCTTGTCAAAAGGAATAATTTAACTTCTTACTTTCCAATTTGAATCTCTTTTATTTATTTAAGTTGCATAATTGCTCTAGCTAAAATTTGAAGTACTATATTAAATAGGAGTAGTGAGAATGGACATCTTGCCTTGTTCTTGATTTTAGAAAAAATCTTTCATTTTTTTCCCCATTCAGTTTGATGTTGACTTGTTTTGTCATACGGATCCTTTATTGCATTGAGGTAGGTTTTTTCTATTCCCATTTTCTTCAGCATTTTTATTCCGATGAGTTTTCCTTTATAACTTACTTGGTGTTGCTCTTACTCCTTTTAAAATTCTTTATTTGTCATGCTTGATGTTTTAAATACAATATATTATGGAGAGACTCTTTTCTGGTCATATTTATTTGTAGTTCTAAATACTTCCAATACCTACATGACCATCTTATTCCCAAAAGTGGGAAATTTTTTATTATTATTTCACTTAATAAGTTTCTATGCCATTAGCCTGTATCTCCACTCTTTCTTAAGATCAATGTGTCTTAAATATAGCCTTTTAATGTTGTCCCAGACCTCTTGTATATTCTGTTCATAGTTTATTTTTTTCCTGTCTGAAATGTCTAGTTCATCCATCTTGTCCTTGAGTCTTGATATGCTTTCCATCTCTTGATCTAGTCTATCGGACAGAATTTCCACTGTGCTTTTAATTTGACTTACTGTGCCCTTCCTGTTTTGTTCCTTTTCAGAATCTCCAACTTTTGTTGAAATGCTCTTTCACATCCTGTATGGTTTTCTTTAGTTCATTCCTTAGTTGTTTCAATTCATTGGTCAGTTTAACTGTTAATTCATTGGTCATTTTTTGAATTCTTTGGCATTTTCTCTACCTCATTATCTATTGTTTCAGTTGTAGAATTTCAAAAATTTAGAGGCATTATCTTATTACCTTATCTTCTCATATGTTTCTATGTTGAAATTTGCTCTTCTCTTAGGATCTATACCACTGTTAGTTACAGTATTTTTAGTGAATTGTTTTATTTTTATGATGTGCTTAAAGCTGGGAGTTTATCTGAGTCTCAAAGCACTCACTCAACAATTGTAATGAGCTATGGTAAATCACCAGATCAACTCTGAGAAGAGAGAATAATAACAGCAATAGCTTAAAATCAAAATGTATCAACAAAATGTATTGACCCTGATCTTCTCAACTCCACTAACTCCCCAAAAAATAGGCTGAAAAATAGGTAATAAAGTAAAATTAATATTAAATTACATAGAAAAAAGGAATAGGAACAATGATAAAATAATAAAACCAAACTGTGGAAGAAACAAGAGAAACAAAAGGAAAAACAAGTTGACAAAGAAAAGGAACAGGGATATGAGAAGAAAAATAAAGACAAAGTTTATAATGAATTAAAAAGTAAATACCTAAAATTATATAAATGTATGAAACAACAAGCATTGACAGAAAATAAAACCAATCTACAAAGAGTACTGTAGAGATGAAAAAAAAAAAATGGGACAAAGACTCAAGGTACTCCTTTCCTATGTGTTTAACACAGAGACTTCTTTTAGATATTTCTAGTTAGAAAATTGCCAGCTATCAGGAGCATGGTCAATGACCAAGATTTGGCTGTGTATCCTCTGACAGACTCTGGTTTTGGAAGCAGCAACCAAACCACTCAGTTCCATGTTGGGGTTAGAGACTGTGTATTTTATTTCCTACATGTAGATAAGGCTCTTGGTTTAAATAAAAACAGCATGAGCTCAGTCACTGTGACCTACCTACCCAATGTCCTCCTAATCTTCATCATCCCCGGTGTGAACATAGGCAGCTCTTGGTATTCTGCTGGGGCCTGTGAGCTAGAAAGTCCCCTGGGGACTGTGCCATCTACAGCTCTGTACCTGGATACCTCTCTGGCACAAGTAGCAATTTAACAAGCTTGCAGGGACTTATGGGTGCTCAGAGAGAAATTTGGGGGCCCAAGGATTGATTACAAAGATTTTACCCCACCTCCTCTGGTATGAACTGAGGTGGCACTGGAAATGACCCCACTGACCTGGGAACCCATGGGACCCCTGATATTGCAGAGTGGCTGGAACTGGGGCATCCCCTACCCAGCAAACTAAACCCTTTCTGGCATCTTATTAGTTTTTTTAATGTCATTTTTTAACTGTTTTAACCCAGAAGATGTACCCAAGTATATTTTTTGAGATCTATGAGTTAAAATTGATAAATAAAATTGTACAAGTTCAAGGTTACAATGGGATAATATAATATACATATGCATTGCATAATTATGACCACAATCAAGTTGATTAATACATCCATTACTGCCCATAATTACCCCTGTGATTAGGGGTGGGGGGAGTACACCTAAGATCTACTTTCTCACTAAATTTCACGATAAAAGAGAAGAGGATGTGATTCAATGGTAGAGCACTTGTCTAGCATGAACAAAGTCCTGGGTTTAATCCTTAGCAGAGCAAAGCAGAGAAAGCAAGCAATAAAACATTAGTATTAACTATAGTCACCATGCTATACATTCCACCTCCACAATTGATTCATCTTATAATTACAAATTTGTACCCTCTCCCTGTGATTTTTTAATACAACTTATTTTGATATCCTGAATAAAGCTTTTACCACACCTCTATAATAATTGTCAACTAATTTTAAAAGAATTCAGATATTTACATAAGATACAGCACAATATTGTAACCCAAACTATTTTTAAAGAATTTTCTGCTTGCAAAATACTTGAATAATTGCATTTTAGATATTATTTTCTTTTCATACAGTATTATGTGTTATTAAGAGAAAATTTACAAAGTGAAAAATCAATTTTAAATAGTAAATGTCTTTTTCAAAAACAGGATTCTAATTCCCAAGATATGGAATCAACCTAAGTGCCCATCAACAGGTGAATGGATAAAGAACACATGATATATCTACAAATAGAGTATTATATAACCAGCCATAAATGAAAATTAAATCTTGTCATATCCAGCAGAAAGAAAGGTAATGGAGGACATTATGTTGAGTGAAATAAGCCTGAAGCAGAAACAGAAATACTGCATGTTCTCTCTCATATATATAAAAGTTAAAAAAAAAAAATGTTTACCCGAAAGTAGAGTGGTGATTACTACAGATTGGGAAGGGTGTAAGGGAGGGGTGGAAAAAGTGCAGCTGGATTTGGTCAACACAGCTATGTGCATATATGGAAATATCACACTGAAACCTACTACTACATACAATTAATATGTGCTAAAAACTTTTTGAAGATTCTAGGTACAGTTCATTTATTAACCTGATTAGAATAAGAAATGTTTGTTCAAAACTGAAATAGCTGATAATTTTATTCACAGATTATCAAAAATTCATTTTAATTTATTGTGCAATTTTTTTTCATTTTAGTTTGAGAAGGGGCATGATTTTTTTTCCTGTTTTTTTTTTAAGGGTCCTCAAAATTTTAGGCAAATTATAGAAACAACTGGAATATGATATCAATAAATATGATCAAACCAAAGAAAAAGATAAACTTTCATAGATACACAGGGAGCAAAAAAACATTTATCTTTGAAAGAGAGGTTTATTTCTAGAATTTTACTGTTGGTTCAGTCTAAAATGTAAGGTTTCAATTCAAGAAAAGAGAAACCCTTAAGAGGTAACTGATGAAGCAGAGAGACAATCTAGATCAAACAGATACTGTTTAAAAGGTAAAGAAAAGATATGTTCTTATTATAGATTTTAGCTTACTTCAATATCATTGCTTTACAGTTCAAAAAGCACTCCAAAGGGGCAATAATGACAAGACAGTACACTCCACTGATGACGTCCTGTCCTTCCCTTCTATAAAGGGTTTTCTCATATGTATCAGTTTTTACTGATACAATCCAGAACAATTTGCATACTTTCTATTGGCATTAGATCTGCTCTTTTGCTGCCGCCATTATTCTGCCTCATCCACACCACTTTACAACCCAGATGGTTAACCAGGTGAACCTGCTAGCCAGTAATTCGTCCAGATTTTTAGCCCCTGAACCTCCTCGCCAACCATTGGTCCACTGTTATTAGCCCGAGAATTTCCACTACTTAATAGCTCCCCCGCCATTCATTCTCTTTCTTTCTCTCTCTCTCTCTCCACCCCCCCACCTCCCCCTCCCCCTCCTCCCACCCCCATCCTTCAGGGAGACACTGTGCGGGTCTGCTTAATAAAATCTCTTGCGTGAGTTCCCAAGTCCGGAGTAGTTTCTGGGTGCTTTCACTTTCTCTGTGAACAATGAAAGCAGACATTCTTGCATGAAATAAAAGGGGGTGCTATAAACAGATACTTCTGTTTCATTACTACTCTTTTATTAGCAAATTGCCTCCATTAAAGAGATTATGAGGTTGCAAAGAAGCAATCAAGAATGATGTAGTCCAGTCCTAAATTTCACTTTCTAATGAATTGAAGTGATTTGCCCACAGTGGGTTCTGTTCCTCCTTGTTTTGGTGACTACACTTGTTCATTTATATCTTGAATTGTGCCTGAGCTTTCTCCAATAGGGTTTTGTGGATCACCTTTTCTAGTGGAAAACAATGATTACAATTAAGTGGAGAAATACACCTCACCTTCTAATGTGAAAAGACCTGTGCTGTGTAAAACATATCTCACAATGGAATGATTTGTGCCAAAGTGCCCTGTTTCCTACCGTGGGTAGTGTGTAATCAACTCTTTTGTGACATAACAAGATTTTTCAGCCGTCAAGTCTCTAAATCTTACTGTTAGCATCATTCTAATGTTAAACCAGTACTTTACTTTGGAATAATGAAATTTTAACCCTCTGAATATCCAGGGAGATGCCTGAAGTGTTTTCTTTCAGTTTTAAGTGAAGGAAAAAATATATGGATAATGTCGCTTGTGTTTTAGAGCTGGAAGTTATTTGGTTTTATTTGGGGTTATACACTTTTTATTTTGGATGTAATGGTCAGAACAGGTTTATATTTGTTTGCATTGTTGAAACTTCAAAAACAAAATGTTGACAGGGCCTGGTCTACAGAAAAGCAGAACTTTGATAATCACAGTTGCTAAAGGCACCTGGGGCTGCAGGATGAGGACTCACATTGATACCTTCCAGACTCAGGAAGTGAGGAGTATTAAAAAGAACTGGCTTCCTTTGGAATGAGAGCTAGGCATACGGTTAAAAAAAAAAAAAAAAAAAGATTTTATAAAACTTACATAAAATTAAACCTTCATCTGGTCTTTGACATTTACCATAGTACTGTGTTTATATTTCCTTTACATTGTGTATTTAATAAGCTTTTTAAAAAGTTTCTATCAGTCAATATTTTACATGTTAACAAAAAATAAGTAAATGCTGCAAAATGCAATTTTGTTTTTTAAATTTAGTTTTTATAAGATTTAGAATTTTTGCGTATTTCCAAAATAACACGTAAGTTGTTTTTCATGGACATTTGCGATAACTAATAATCATAAGAACTTAAAAACAGAAAATTATAAAACAGGAATAAAATAATCATAAAGGTAAAACCAGAAATGAGGACAGGCAGTTAATGTAGAATAAGAAACCTAGTCCAATGGAGGAATGAAGGCCATCTGAGTCTGGGAAATTGGAGACGACCTGGAGATTAGAATATCAGTATCTCCAGTGCCCTTTTTTTTTTTTTTTTTCTACTGCAAAATGTTTTTTCAAGTTGTCATTTTTAAAGTTGTGTTATGGGTTTTCTTTTTTTTTAATTTTTTTAATTTTTACAGACTGCATTTTGATTAATTGTACACAAAGGGGTACAACTTTTCATTTCCATGGTTGTACACCATGTAGTTTCACACCACTCATTCAACCATGCATGAACATAGGATGATACTGTCTCAGGCTACTATCTTTCTTTCCCCCACCCTAACCCCCCTCATCCAGTACCCTTTTGATCACCAAGCTTACCCAACTACCCCTCCCAAAATGCTGCAGTCAGGAATTGCTAATTAATACCTCCTGGGTCCCTACCTGCCTGAATCCTCCCTGTGGCCCTTCCCCCTGCCATCTGCTTCTCACTTTTTTGCCACTTCACCAGCAACTCCTGGGCCTAGTCAGGTAGGTAGGCAGGAAGGAGAGAGATAAGGGGGAGAGAACGTAACAAAGACAATGCTAATCTATAAGAGTTGCAGGGCATGCTTGCTCACTTCTTGGGACTCTAGAACATCAGCCATGGCCCCCTTCTCCCTCCCAGAAGAAATCTGTATTATTACCTTTAAATAAAACCTGCTTAATATGCTTGCCTTGGTGTTCTTCTCTAATGCTCAAATGTCAACATTTGATGAAGCAGAACTCGTCACCAGTAAACAGCAATATCAAAGGTCTTAATGAAAAAAAATTATTCATTCTTTTAAAGTTACTTTTTAAAACTCTCATTTGTTTCAGAAAATGTAATTTTACTATTTATGATTATCTCTTTTTTTTTTCCTAAAAAATTATTTTAAAGGGAATTTCCTAGGTTACAAAGCAAGATTACACATCTCCTTAAAAATCTCTACAAATTAAATAAAATGGGGGGGAAATGCTGTAATACAAAACCAATACTCCGCTCTTTCAGGTGCAGCCATTTCTCCCCGCCTCCCAACCACTTGTCAATCTGTGCTCTGCCCACCTCTTACATTACAGGAATTTCCGGCCTACCTACAGCCATTTTCCTGCTTCCCAAGTTATGTCCTAACATGCTAGCTAGCTATTGGTTCATCAGTCAGCTTGCAAGTATTCTCTGCTATTGGTTCCTTCCAGCTTGGGAGATTCCAATATCTGGGAGAAGTGTCCACGCCATCTCTCTCTTTTCCTTTCTTTTCACCCCGGATTGGATGTGCTAGTCATCCGCATAATAAAGTCTCTTGCGTGAGGCCCTGTGTCCACCGTGGATTTTTCTGGGAGCTATTGTCAAGCTGCAACTGAGACGGGAGGGCTGAGCAGCGGTTCCGCAGGAGGGGCTGGAACTGCCGGGGGTCCCGAGCTGAGCTGCATTTTTCCTTACAAATGCAAGCAAAAATCTCAACAGTTACAAACAACTATCCTATTCTTTATAATTTTTCTAGTTTTTTCATTTAAATTTTAGAAGTTTTCTTTAAGTCCTTTTTAAAATTTGGTAGTATTTGTGCTTTAGTTTTAAATATTTCATTTTCTCTCTATAGATCAGCTCAATATTCACTTATGTTCAGTCTTATCTTTATATTTTCATTTTATAACTTTAAGATTTTACCTGAAATTTATTTTAGTGTATGAAATAAGAAGAAAATCCAACTTGAACTTTTGTAACAGAGAACCTTTCCTCCAATACAATATTTTTGACAATGGATCTCCTACTATTATTCAGTTTTTCATATTTATGGATTTCATTATCTTTTTAATTTTTTTTTTAGTTGTAGATGGATACCATTCTTTTGTCTTGTTTATTTTTATGTGGTGTTGAGGATCGAACCCAGTAACTCAAACATGTGAGGTGAGCACTCTACCACCAAGCTACAACCCCAGCCCCTGGATTTTACTATCTTGAATGTAGGAAATTTATTATTTTGTAGTATGTTCTGCAATTGTTTACATACTATGATGATTTTCTGAAACTTGAAATGCTTGGAAAATTTATCAAACTCTTTAGAAAAAAGTGGATAACCTCTCCATATATGTGTATATTTCAATGAAATCATCACAAAATGACTCAAATAGAAGATAAATTTATATTTATCTGTGTATAAATAAATCCTTCCCATATCGACTCTATTTTAAAATATTATGTATTTGCATTTTCTCTTTGGTATGTATGTGTGTGTGTTTGTTTATATATTCAGAGATACAGAGCTTTAATTGAGTTAATTCCTTCTATGTTTCTATTTCCTAATTTATTGGTTTCTGTTTCTATATTTCTTTCCTTGAAGTGTTTTTGAATGCTATATTAAGGATCACAATCAAATTTATAGCTTTCTATTTCTGGACTTTTTGTTCTAATTAATAACATGAATTATTTTTTTACCTTCCAACAGTTTTGTAATGTGATGTTGACATGTAATGTTTATTAAACAATGTGATATTTATTAAACAGGTTGCATTAATGTTTCAATTTGCACCTTGAAACATACATTACCTTTTAAGAATTCAAGGTATATATGATTGAATTAATCAAATCCCTTAGTTTGTAATATATTATCATTAGTTCATGAGTGTTCTTCCTTTACTTTACTTTGTTTACTTTTAAATAATATAATGAACATGTGTGAACTCAGCATGTGATTTAAGAACTAAATGACCATCAACTAACACAGTGCATTCTCCTTTAAGCTCCTTCCTTAAGTAGTTCCCTTGTCTCCCCATTACATGTGGACATTTATCAGCTTATTTATACATAACTAACATTTTTACAGTCTATTTTTAATCTTTGTATGAAGTTCATCATCTTGTTGTTTGTGATCTTCCATTATCGTAGCATTTTTGCTCATGTTATTATACATAGCTATATTTTTATTATTTCTGATATGTAATATTCTATTATGTGATTAAAATACAATTTATTTATTTCTCTTTATGCGATTTATGTTGTTTTAGGGATTTTTGTTATTCTAAAAACTTACTTTTCTGAACATTAATTTTGCATAATTCCTGATGTACTTTTCAAAATATTTTTTAGTTGTCAATGGATCTTTTATTTTATTTATTTATTTATTTGTATGTGGTGCTAAGGATTGAACCCAGGGCCTCACACATGCCAAGCAAGTACTCTACAACTAAGCCACAAATCCAGCCCCCCTGATGCACTTTTGAGAGAATTTCTCTTGTACAAGTACTTAGAAGTCAAATTATTGGATCACAGGGGAGGCCAAAGAACATTTTTATAAAACAATGCCAAATTGTTATCATTACTGACTGTTTCAACTTATGTTCCTACCAGTATAAGTGACTTCAGGTATGCACCCCATCTGTAAAACTCAGCAGACTCCTTTGCTCAATAATCTGACATGCCATCTTTGCCCTAAAGCAATATTCCTCACAAGTAGAGGTCTAGTTCATGATTGTCTATTCTTTTCTGTTGACAACTGTCAATCCCTAAATCACTACCATGCCATCTTTTTTTTTTAATATTTCCTTTTGTCGTAGATGGATAGAATCTTTATTTTATGTATTTATGTATTTATTTATTTATTTATTTATATCATTTTATTTACTGAGGATCGAACCCAGTGCCTCATGCATGCAAGGAAATTGCTCTACCACTGAGCCACAACACCAGTCCCCTGCCATTTCATCTTAATGTTTTTACTTTGTATAGCACTTCTAATATCTTTCCCTCCAGTTTTTTCTTCCCATAAGGAGATTCGAATATTTGGGGTCCTTTGGACTTTCAAATTTTAGAAATAGTATAACAATTAAATAACAGTATAACAATTAACACTATAACAATTTAAGAAGGAACTTATTTGAGCTACCTTGAATCTAGACTTAGATAATTTGACACACTTCAAATGTTAAGTATTCCTATGCTTGAACATTAAATAACTCTTTAAATTGTTCATGTAAGAGTTACTCTGTATGATAATTTTATATGAATGACAGAGGTTATATTATTTAAAATTTTTATTAATTTAGTTATTTTCGTGTGATTTCAAAAGACATGTAAAATCAAATTTTGGTATTTCTTTTTTATTTGTAATTTTTGATTATTGGAAAGTTTACTACAGTATGTCTTTGTACATATATATGGACTATAATACAAAATTAGTTGTATTACAGAAATAATCAATATACCTCATTATTTTTAACTCATTTGATTTTGATAATATTAATGTTTTTAAGAATTTCATCAATATTCATGTATTTTGTATTTATGATATCTTTATATGTCATGAAATTGGCTTGTGTTGAGGAAAATATTAATTTTTGAGCTTCATCAAAGATTGTAGTTGCTTATACTAATATCAAGTAACCGTGGGAGAGCAATTAACACTTTTTTCTTCAAATTATTCAAGCAGAATTCAATCTACTTTCTTATTTTGCTTGCAGTAACTCCACAACCCTTTACAATCTTTTATTTTAACTGCTTCTGTTGTATTTCTACAAACATTGTGTGCTAGTTAGATTGTTATTAAAGATATGTTTTCAAGTTTGTGTTTATATTGTCAGCTTCTTGGAGAGAATTATGTCTCACATGTCTTTATTTCCTATAAGTAATTTTCACATTAATCTGGACATTAGAAAAAAAATTAGGACTTTTATTAATTAATTTTGAAATAACATTTTATAACTTGTCAATATGAAAGGTTACAATTTAGAAATTTGGAAAACTTTGGCTTAGATTTTAGTTCTCCTATTACAACTAGAAAACTTCCCTTAACTAATCTTTCTCTAGAAAGAAGGAGAGTTGTGTTCACCTGTCAGGAAAACAGTCTCAAGTTACCCAAAGTGAAAGCAATTGGAGAAATGTTTACTAAGATTATTATGTCTTCCATAAAAATTAGCACAGGTGATACCCATTTTTCACAATATAAATTCCCAAAGCCTAGACACTACTTATTCACCATAAAGGTCATGATTTACACTTTGACCAAGATGGTATTAAAGCTTCACATGATTCAAGTCTAGCCAGGAACCAGAGAACTGAACTAATTGGTTAAGTCTGCTCAAGGTGACAAGCTGTTGGCTGGCAGACAAAACATTTAGAAACCAGGCTGAACATGCTACATCTGATTTTTCTCAGGATATAAGAAGAGATCCAGAAGAGTGGTCTGTTTACTGGCAGTGCAGCCTGTATTCCCATGCTGATCCTCAGATCTCTGGGATGGGGGGTACTCAAGAGTAAGAAGGCAGCTCCTTCCTGAGAAGCTTTGCCTAATTGTTATAAAATTATATGAGTGGTATAAGATTAAGTTTGACACAGAGAATGGTCATAATTTATCACAAATGTAATATTTAATAGTTTTTTTTAAAAATTCCCTTTAACTGATATAATAGTAAAACAAACAGTACTCTAAATTGTAGTACAGCACTTTCTTTCTAATTTAATTTTCTAATAGAGAATATAAATAGTCCACAGTGTCAGTGGGTTCACTGAGACCATCTGAACTCTTTCAGGAAAATCTTTGAATAAGAAGTATTACTCTGCAGAGAGTGGGAATCTCTCTTCTTGACTACCTATTTTCTTTTACACTCTGATTAGCAGTTCATGTAATCATTCATTCATTTTTGGAGTTGTGTGGCCTCTAGTGGTATAAGGAAAAACCATACAATGAAAATATTACAATCCTTCACAGGTCTATCTCCCAAGACTGAGAACTCTAAAAAATGCTAAGTACTATTTTAATATAAAACAATAAGATATACATTATTTGACATAATATGATGCTTTTATATGACAATTTTCAATTTTGATGTCTCGAAGTATTCTCTATCTCAACACATATATTTATAGAAAAATTACAAATAAATAATTATTATGTTTTTCTTCATTTTGCTTCTTAAATTTTTCTTGAAGATCAGTGCCAATATTTTACAAGGTTTTCCTCTTAATTTAATAACAATTCTTTTTCAAGAGTATAATCAATTTTTAAAATATATTTAATAGTGTTTTAGACATTTTACCTCTAGTATAAAATGAAAATGTAACTCAAAATGTGCATTTTATAGATTATCTGATTTATACCTATAATTCTGAAACAGTTACATACCATAACTCTAGATCTTACAGAATTAATAAGTTGGTAAACAGATATCAAAAGGAATGTTCCAAAATATTGTTTAAAATGAAAAACTGCCATTTGTATCTTGGTCCATGGTCACTGCATGTGGAAAGACCTTAAATGACAGAGTACTAAACTTGTGAACCAATTAACTAATGTTTTCCACAAGAAATATTGGAGTGGCAAGTTCATATCTTCAAAATGTATTACTCTTTCAACTTCATCTTATATTTTAGTCAATTGAAACTATTCCCATTCTGACAAAGAAAAATAGCATTGACTCTAAAGGGGACTTCAACAAACAGGAGACATGAATAACTTGCCACAACAGGCAACTTGGCATTAATGTCCTGACATGTGGACCTCACACAATTCAGGGATTCCAACTGGGACTGCCAGGAATTTTTTCCATGACATTCTTGTCCCTTATTTTAAAACCTCAAAGATAGCAAACCTAAAAAAATCAACAACAACAACAACAAAAAAACACCAAAAGCAGATGGTAATATGTTCCACAAAGTATTTTCAAATTTATTACAAAGTATTTGCCTGCTGCTAGAGTTAATTCACTAGACTACAGATTTCAAAGACATTTTCTAATTTATCATGTTTACTAGCACAGTTCCCCTCAGGTTTTAATGAAGGAGTTTATAACTAGAGATTAGAAGATAAAGACAATGTTGTATTTAGTGAGAAACACAGAGTGATAAGAAAATACAAACTAGGTGTCTACTGATGCCCTTTGCAGAAGAAGATTATTCTGCAGCTTTATCACACTTGCATTTTATAGGATAGCTGAAGAAAATGAAGCATAGGAATATGTGAGCTATGTGCTGGCAGTTATTGGAAATGGGTTTTTGATTTAGTTGCCAACTGAGAATTCAGAAACAAAATAAAACCTTTTCAAGGCCATCAGCAACTATGACTTTCTAAATAAGAATAATGAATATTGTCTATATAAATGATTCCCATGTTAATTCATCCAAGATCTTTTAGAGCCAGAATAGCATTATTTTAATAGAATTCTGATGGCTGAATATCCAACACTGAAAAGTCGCTTGTACACAAACATAAAACCATGTTATGTAAGAATGAGAAAAACACAATTCCTGTGATGAAATTGACAAAATAAGGATGAATACTCTTTGAGAGAGCAAAATTCTCCACAGTTGTCAGTCTCCTGCCATGCTGATATTTTTAGTGTTTGGACACTGGGAAAACTTACCTCTGACTAGAGAAAGTTTCTGGATCCAGTGGGAATGATGAGAAAGGTGCACTTCAAGGAAAGGATTTGTACTTGGTGTATATTCAAGTCAGTAAGAGACAGCTGTCATGTTTGAATTTCTATTTAAATCTGTTCTTTTGTCAATTAATATTGTTGACCATGTTAACGTTTCAGGTTATTGTCATTATCTTAAAGTATGGGCAAAAATAAATAAGTTAGTATATTAATTTCCATAGGTGCAATGTCCAGATACAAACATATTAATGTTGTGCATTCTTCACTTGTTACGATCAAGAGTTTGATTAAATAAAGGCAAGATGAGACTAGCAACAGGATTCAATAAGCTTTTTTGGGAAATGCTTAGCAGTCATACTTCTCTACCACAAATAAAACTAGATCAAGAAATCAGATATTGATTATTCACTTTGTTCATTTCAGGGTATTAAAAAGTCACTAAAAGCATGCAGGTTAATTATTGACTTACTAAAACTTTAATAATAAAAATTTTGGTCTTAATTTGACTGCTACTATATAATATTTCTTACTCTTTCTTTTCCATGGGTATGCAGGATGCGTATATTTGTATCTGTGTGTGTGTGTGCTTTAAAAAACTGACATTTATACATATATAAGCCAATATATATACATGTTTATTTACACTTACATGGATATATCAGTTTAGTATAGCAGTAAAATTATAGTAAAAGTTTTTGAAAATAAACTATTCTTAATATCAGACAATTTTCATTTAGATTCTAGCCCAATGCTTGGTTTTCTACCAACTACTATACCTCTGAGAAGCCCTGACACTCAGAGACTCTTCACAGAACTTTGGAAAATACTGGCCCATAAGTGTTTCAGAGGTTCACTTTGATTGTGAGATAAATAAGGGCTTTAACATAAATAAATAGTCTAGGCAAAGACCTTAGAGCTATTTCTGTGTTTTCTAAAAAAGATAAATTCAATTAAAATTTAAAGTAACTGGAAACGTGTAGCAAGTAGGAATTCATCTCTAAGATTTTGGAGATATTTTATCTAAATTACTATTTTATATAGAATTTCCCATCATTTCAACACAGGGGTATTACAAGTGGATTTTTCCATTTTCCTGTGAATTTTCTTCCAATAAATATACAATAATACAGGCAATAGTGAAGGATAAGGCCTTAATTACAAATGGCCAAAATGGTACCTCCTCAGCAAGAGAAATTCTAAGGAATTCTAAGCTCTGTGTTTTGGATACTACGTATAGCCTTGAAGTAAACTACTTTTCTTAGACCTTTCTTCTTTGACAAAGTTCAGCTTGACTTTCTAAATAAGATTAATGCTTATGGTCGACACAGATTATTCTGATGTCAGTCAATGCACTGCTCTTTCCTTGGTTACTAAAACAATATTGATACTGGCAGGTATAAAACACGTTTTCCAACACAAGCAGACAGTGAGTTCAGTTTGGAATCTGAATCCAAATTAGGTCCTGTATTAATTGCAAATGGTAAAAACCTTTACTTTAGTTTTCTAATTAAGATTAATGATGTGGTTTGAAGAGCTGATACTAAGACCCTGGCATTAACAGCAATCATTTTTCAACTGTGGCAAACATTCTTTTCCTTTGAACTAGTTTTTAGTCCAAAATGGAATTGGCACTAGGTGGTGGTGAGAGGTGCAGAAGATGCTCTCCCAGCACTCCTGAAGACTGAACCACAAATACATAGAACACACAAAAATTTCAGAAAAAATTCTGATTCTGGCAACACATTCCCAGTCAAAATCTGCTCTCCAAAAAGCTCATGGAAAACAAGGGACTCCATGCTCTTAAATGAGATTCTATTAAAAGTTATAAATAACTGGTAAAAATAAATGTTCCCAATTAAAGTGCTTCTGGATATCTGTTGATTGTGAGTGAGATGATTTACGCAGAGTGCACAGCCGGAGCACAGACACACCATCTGGAATTACTAACCGAGAAACCCATAAAATCATCGATGTATTACATGACTTACTGTCAGGCCTCCATGGAGTTGGTATCATCAGATTATAAAGCTTCACATTTAGACCACTTTAGAACTTGCTTAAGACAGAACATGTTTCATTCAAAAAAGACTCCCTTTTTGGATTGTGTTGTGAATGCTCTGAAAAATAATTCCTCAGAGCTAGATGAAAGAAAATCTGGGGAAACAGCTACCAGTAATTTTTTCTCCCAGCTGCTTTGTCAGTTTTAGACAACCACAGAAATTATACAGTGGATTTTGTTCCACAATCAGTAACACACGTCATGTCTGAAAATATAGACCTCTTTGGAAAGATGATTGCTTGGTGCCCTTAGGATTTGAAGGAAGTGGTTAACTATTTTTTTTTTTCCTTTTACAATTATATGAACACAAGAGAGCTTTTGTGTGCCAAGACATACATGTTCTTTAGGCAAACAAAAGTGGAAAATTTTAGCACATTCTGCATTAATAGAAACAGAATTGAATTTGCCTGAGTTCTGTTTTTGAATGGCATTATTTATACAGCTGTGAATTGTATTGAAACATGACAATGTGGGAAAAAAATCTACATTCATAGAATTATCCAACTAACTTCTGTTTTTTAATGCATACTCACATAAAATGTAAAGCATCAGTTTTTTAAAGATATTGAATGCTTTTAGAAAGTATTTCAACATGGTTTTCTTATAGTATAACTGCTTTTGAAATTTGGTTTCATATGTTGAAATGGATTATATATGCAGATTTATTTAATTAACACATATTATCCTCCCTTCTAGTGTGAAGACCTTGTTCTTTAGTCCTAAACAAAGAAAGACTCTTATTTTCTGATTCTGTAGTCACTCTAGAAATGAATTGGCTAAAAAGAATTTATGGATCATTATCTGAAAAGCATTTCACAAGGATATCAAGATTTTTCAAGCTATTCCTCTTGAAATGGGAAGAACGATTGTTTTAAAAAATTTTTTTCGCTGAGTAGAGGGCAGAGTTAAATTCCTGTTTCTAAGAAATCAGTATCAAAAAGTTTTGGTTTAAATCTCTTTTCTCTAGAACCACTGTCAATGCTAATGTAGGTATGTTTCACAGTATACTTGACATCGAAAAGTGTAAACAGGTTTCTTGTGCAGCAGTTAAGAGTGCCCAGCAGTGAGCATGAGGGGTGTTGTTCAGGTGACCAGATGTGGCTGCAGTGAGTCTTGCTCTGTTATAAACTGTCATTACATTTCTCTCCATCTCCATCACTGTCATGTCCCACATATGCCAACAAAGTGCACGTTCTTCAATTTGTGAATAATACAAAAGTTTCTATGCATAAATTGTTGACCTTTAAAGTAGCTAATTGGCAAAGTTTACCATTAATCTATTGACTTGCTTTCTTAATAACTCCCCCCCACACACACACACCATTATAGGGTCTTTCGTGATAGGCATTTACCCTTACCAAGTTTGTTTCAAGACAGCTGAGTTTTTCTCTTATATTTTATTTATATTTTATTTCTATATCCCAAGTAAAGCTCAGTACTCCATTTGACATTAGTTTCTATATAATGCTGTTACAAATTGCCACAAACTTCTTCTCTTAAAATAATACAAACTTATTTTATTGTCTTGTTTGTCTATGCATTTCAAGTACAACATAGGTCACACAAGGCTAAAATCAAAGACTGAAGAGGGCTGCATATTTTTTCTGTTGGCTCTAGGACAGAATGTATTTCCTGGCCTTTTACTGCTCAGTAAATGGCCTCCTTCCTCCATTATCAAAACCAGAAATTCCTTCTTTCTGACCATTTCTTCTTTTATTACAAATTTTTCTCAGACCAGAGCCAGGAAAGTTCCTTGTTCTTAAAGACTCACATTAGTAGGTTGCCCCCACCACATGATCAGGGATAATCTACCAATCTCAAGGTCCTAACTTTAAATCACATCTATCAAATTCCTTTACCATGTAAATTACATATTCACAGAGCTGAGGGATTGGGATGTGGACATTTTGGGGTTTATCATGCAGCCTAGCAGACCACTTGAATAATTATTTTAAACATCGTTCACCATTTTGGCTATCTTATTCTTGGATCACTAAAAACTGGAAGTTCAGACTTGGGAGAATTGCAAGCTATTTGAGGAAGATCACCATATTCTTTCACTATTCTAATTTTACAAGAAAAGAACATTGTTGAAGAATATTTAATGCCCTCTTTGCGTTAGCTATGTGCTTCCAACCAGAAACTCAAGCACTTGAACTTACTCAAATTCTGTCCATATACCTGCAGTTAGTGGGATAAATGGAGAACATAGTAATGGTCTTGAATGTCAGGACCCTTCTTCTCTCTGGCATTTGTTTTAGTGACTGTTTTGTCTTGGTCTTTTCAGTCTTATCTTCTGAAAAATTCCACAGAACCTTCTGCCTATTTTCTGTGATCTCTGATTTTTGTCTCATTTGTTCTTCTGCCAGGCTAAATGTCTCAAACTTGGTATCTGAATACTCTGCCCTCCGCCTAAGACGACCCCTATAATGACCTACTCTAGTTCTGTTGTTGTCCTTTTAACCAGACAGTGTCCTCCAGGAGAAACCAGCTGTCACAGTTATATGAGGCTAACTTGAAGAGGGATTCTTAAGACATTAGGTTTCAAAACACCACAAACATGAGATAACTCAGTGTTGCTAAAAGAAGAATTGTTGTCACCCCTATTAGGACCAAAGATATAAAATAGGAAATTGCTATCAGATGAAAATGAGTGGAGACTGTTATTGGAAGAACTGTGAATTTTTTGTGTGGGATATTGCTAACCCATTGAAACCTTGCAAAGAGGAATTCAGGAGAATAAAAGCTTTCCCATTTACTAAATCCTACTAGAAACCAGAAAGCTTATTGCTATGATCCACACAGATGAGACTCCTGGCTTGGAGGCAGGATGGAAAAGAGTGTTGGCAAACTAACTGGAGGGACAAATATGAATTAAGTCTCAATCTCTTCTTGCCCATGTCTGAGATCTTCTTATCCAAATACCTTGCTGTGAAACAAATTTCATCTTTGTTTCTGGTACAACTAGAAATTATAAGGATTCCGTGCAAATTTTCCTCCACTTCTAATTCTCTCAGTTAGGCACTCAACATACATGTTGTGTGTGTCTACGTGTTGAGCTGCATGACTGGGAATGTGAATACACTGAAAATGCAGATTTCTTCTTCATGAAATTGCTTCTTATTTCCACAACTCAGTATCATCCTTTACCCTTATCACCTCACTCCCTGACACACATTTCCTTTGGAATCCTCATTCACTACTATTTCTAGTAAGGTTTTGGAAAACACACTTTTCTTTGCCATTTAACTTGATGGCATAAACTCACAAACCTTGACATCTAGAATAGTATCTAGTTGTCACTTGAGGATATGAATTAAGTGTAACTGAATTATTTTTACTGACCCTATGTCTTTATCTGCCACATCATTATTATAACACAGTCCCTGTGTAATATTTCAGCAAAGTAGAGCTCCTTTTCTTTTCCGTTGCACCTACAGTGTCTTAAAGATTGCGTACTTTTGTTAGAGTGCTCAGCCAGCATGTACTGGCATTTTTTAAACAAACTGCTCTTGCATAGCTGGAGACAGAATAGTAGTACTATGTACCCTTTTTCTTTTTTCCCTTTTTCTTATTTTTGGCAGCTCTTCACCGAAATGAAGACTCTTTTATAAACTCTAGCTTTCTTCTTCTGTTGAATTTCCCATCAATGCATGACCCAGATAGGTAAAGCTGTCAATGTATTCAATTTCTTCTTTTTATTTATCTTGACAGATCCCTTTGTACAGTATTAATTTTATCCACCTTAGCATGGAGGTGAATATTCCAACTCATTCTAATGCTACTTCTGTATAAATATGTTCCTCCAATCAATCTTAGATATAATCAGTATGTGGGAATGGGAGTTATATATAAAATAAATATAAAATTGTTATACATAGGGATACTTATTAAATTCTAGGAACTTCAAAGTAAAACATTAAACTGTCCAATCTAACTGTAAAGTAACTCTGTCTTCCATAATTGGAAAAATTAGGAGAAAATTCAGATTGAAATTATTTGAAGAGAACACAGGAAATGAAAAAATAAAGATATTAATTTTGAAAGTTCCCTTCATAATTTTTTTCTTAGAATGGGGGGAAAATAATAGGTTACTACTCCAGGGGATGTGAGAAAAAGAAAAAACCTGATTGGCACAAATAAAGCATCTTTTGATCTGATAAGGATTATTAACAATATGTATACCTATACACAGTTGTAGGACTGATTATTTATTTATTTATTTTGTATAAGAGATTGAACTGAGGAGTTCTTAGCCACTGAATCACATTCCAACCCCTTTTGTAATTTTTTTTTTTTTAATTTTGAGACAGGTTCTCACTAAGTTGTATAGGGCCTTGCTAAATTGTTGAGGCTAGCCTCAAATTTGAGATCCTCCTGACTCAGTCTCCCAAGTCACTGGGATTATAGACAAGCATCCAGGACTGATTCTTTTTTTTTTTTTTTTTTTTTTTTTTTGTAAATTGTAGATAAACACAATACCTTTGTTTTATTTATTTATTTTTATGTGGTGCCGTTGATCAAACCCATTGCCTCACCCATGCTAGGCAACTGCTGTACCACTGTACTCTAGTTCCAGCCCTAGGACTGATCCTCTACAACAGTAAGTGGAATGAAATATGAAGAACACTCTACCCTTACCTTACATGCCTTATCAGGGGGAATCCATAAATATGACCACTCCTTTGTGACTAAGGCTCTTGTAATTTCTGATGTCATGATTTCCTTGTTGTTTACTCCAATGGTTATACTATTTCAACTCTCACTGTTTATTATCGTATAATGCTGTATAGTAGAACATCTAGTGAAAGTTCAGATTATAAATCACTTTCTGACAATTCTGCAAGATCTCAGATGATGCTATCAACAGACACACTGTGAGGCAAGAATCTATAGAAATTCCATGTTAGTGCGTTCCAGGGCCAAAGTCTGCCATAGTCCTCTTTTTTCCATCCCATATTTACCCTTGGATGGTCTCATACAGATCATTGGCTTTAAATAAGATTTCTCTCCCCATTTGGTTTAATATTAACTAGAGGTTTATTGTATATTGCCTATTGAAATGCATTCCTTCTATTCCTAATTTATCGTAACTTTTTTATCATGAAAGACATTGCATCTTGTCACATGATTTTTCTGTATCTATTGAAATTATTATATGGATTTTGTCCTTCATTTTGTTAATGTTATATGTCCTGTTTATTGATTTCCATATGTTGAACCATCTTCGGGTCCCTGGAGTAATTCCCACTCCATTGCCATTTCTATCCAATAAGGTATTAGAAATCCTAGCCAGAGCATTTAGGAAAGAGAAAGAAATCCAAGGCATCCAATTTAAAAGGAAGAATTAAATCATCCTTATTTGCAGATGATGTGATCTCATATGCCTAAAAATTCCTTAAAAAACAGCACTAGTTAATGAATTCCATTAAGTTGCAGAATACAAAAGTAACATACACAAAACTTGCATTCCTAGTCACTAATAATAAACTAAGTGAAGAAGAAATTAAGAAAATGACCCCGCTTATAATAGTTATCAAAAAGAAAAACCACTTAGAAATAAATTTAACCAAGACAAAAATAAATCATAGCTTGTGTTCATGGATTGGAAGAATTAGTATCATTAACAGAACCATAATATTCAAAGAAATCTGCAGATTCAATGCAATCACTATCAAATAAGCAAAGCTTTTCATAAAAATAAAAAATAAGCAATCCTGAAATTTGTATGGAATCACAAAAGATCCAAATAGTCAAAGCAATCTTGAGCAAAAAGAACAAAGCTAGAGGCATCATCCTACCTGACTTCAAAACATACTACAAATGGGTTGGGAATATAGCTCAGTGGTAGACTACTTGCCTAGCATGTAGGTAGTCAGGAGTTCAATCCCCAGGAACAAAAGAAAAAAAAAATCTACAAAGGTAATAACCAAAACATTAGGATAGTGGTATAAAGTCAGATGCATATACCAGCAGAACAGAATAGAAAGCTCAGAAACAAATTCGGAATTTATAATAGTCAACTGATTTTTTTGCAAAGATGCCAAGAATACACAATGGACACAGTGGAGAAAGATAAGTCTCTGCAAGTGTTGGGAAAACTGAGTAACCACAAAAGAATGAAATCAGACACATCTAGTTTCATATGAAAATCAATTCAAGCATACTGAACATTGAAATTTAACATCTGAAACTATGAAATTTCCAGAAGAAAGCCCAAGCTCTATGACATAGGTCTACACAAGGACATTTTGGAAAATATTTCACTAGCAACAAAAACAAGACCAGACAAATGGGATATATCCAACAAAAAGTCTCCTGCACAGCACAAGAAGCAATCAACAGAATGAAGACACAACTCACAGAATGGTAGAACATGACTCCAAACCATACTTCAGATAATGAGCTAATATCCAAAATGCACAAAGAACTCAAACTACCTAATAACAAGAACAACAACAACGACAACAAAAACTATTAAAGATGGGCAAAGGAATTGAATAGGCATTTCCCAAAAGAGAAGATAGATGAAAAAAAAAAAAAAAAAATCAGTGTCTTCAGTTGTCAGAGTAACATAAATTAAAAGCACAAAGAAATATAATGTCACATGTTAGATTAGTTATCATGGGGGGAAAAGATGGTGTTAGCAAGGATGAGGAGAAACAGGAAACTTTGCACACCAAAAACTGGGGGAAGGGTTAAAAGAGGAAATGGGACATACTACTACTACTACTACTACTACTACTACTACTACTACTAACTTCTACTACTTTGGAGAAATATATTCTAATGTTTTACTGCCCAGCAAGGTGACTATAGTTAATAATGTGTTGTATATTTCAAAATTTATCAAAGAAATTGTTTCAAATGTTCTCAACACTAAGAGTGATAGATGCTTGCAGTGAAATATATGCTAATTTTATCCTAATTTGATCATTATTCAATATATACTTGTGTTGAAAAAAATCACATTGTGCCCATAAATATGTACAACTATTTGTCAATTGAACATAAAATAAAGCCTTTTTTTTTTTTTTTTTTTGGCACTGGGGTTTGAACTCAGGAGCACTTGACAACTGAGCCATATTCCCAGTCCTATTTTTTGTATTTTTTTAGAGATAGTGTAACACTGAGTTGCTTAGGACCTTGCTGTTGCTGAGGCTGGCTTTGAACTCACAATCCTCCTATCTTAGCCTCCCTAGACGCTGGGACTACAGGCGTGAGCCACCACACAGGGCAACATAAAGCCTTTTAAAAGAAAATTATCTCCAGTCTACCTACTGACTAGGAAATCCTAACACAACAAATGATGAACTTGTTATTTTGGGATGTCCAATTTCAAATTCTTGGCTATAACTCCCAAATCTCTTTCTTTTATTCTCTTCCCCTGTTCCCAGGTGGTGCTGCCTTCCCTCCGTTGGTTAAGTGAAATAGGAGACAGTTCATACTTCAAACCATTTTCTTGCATCATCAGCCCATCAGCATTTCTCTGGTTCTACTGCAAACTCACTTCCATGCCTTTCTATCCCTACTGCCATTTTCCTTTTCCTACTCACCAAAATGTCGTGCCTGTTATAGCAGACTTCTGCAAGTCTTCTCCTTTGTCCTGCCACCTCCCCTATGGTCCTCATATGTTCCATTCTTCCCTGATGAGTTGGAGTTGTCCTTTATATAAGTAAATTGAACCATACAAATTTACCGTTGAGCAGCCTTCTATGGACCACACTCTGCACAGCCTCTTCAGTTAAGGCTCCTGCCCACGTTTCCAAACTCTTTTTACAATGGTGCACTCTATACAGCAGTGTTGAAACCACAGTGATCTTTATTTTACTTAAACTTTTCATAGCAACCTCTGCTCTACCTCGGGTCCTTTGTATTTGCTGCTGACAGGTCATCCCTACCACTACCACCTGCCAGGATGATTTTCCTCCAACTCTTAACATGTCTAATTCCTTATTTATGCCTTTACTTTGAGTTCACATGAAAAGTCCCCAGAGATATTGTTTCAGGCAACTGTATTGAAATGTATTATCCACCTCCACCTCTACCACAGTTACTTCCTAAAACAACAGTGTGTATAACCCTTATAACAATCTAAAATTAGATAACTTTTCTTCTTCTTTTTCTTCTGAGTGGACAGAAAGGTAGACCTTCCAGGTTCAAATCTGTGCCCTCACACAACAGAAACCCCCCTTAAAATTTTATTTACATTATTTCTTTGTATGTAATTTATGGTTCCATTTGGTTGAATTTAGACTGCATTAGGTCCAGGACTTTGTCTGTCAGTGAGTCCCCACTGCCTAAAATAATAAGGACAATATCCATGATACTTCAATGGAGAAATTACTTAATAGAAATAAATGTGGTCTTCATAATTCAGTGCACTTTTATTTTGTTGTAACTATAGCAATAATTGCTCCCAATTAATCCTTTGTTTATTACAAGAATGGGTAACTGTGAATTCACTCATTTAATTGTTCTCAGGATGATGATAAAGTCTGTATAATTTTAATTTCAGAGCTTGTTTTCAAATGATTCTTTGAATTATTTATACTATTCACTTGAGGCCTAACTTCCCCATGGGTAAAAAATGTTAAAATCCGTTTATTCTTGTTTTCCAAATTTACTTTCCATGATGTCTTATACATTCCACTGGCATATTATACTCTGTCTGAGAGAACTGATAAGTTTTTGAAACTTTAGGTGAACACAATTATCTCTCTGAACCAGACATCACCAAGTCACAAGGGTTTTCTTAGGTTCTGATGAAGAACCACTCAAAGGCAACATTTAATGAATTCCTTCTTTCATCCACTTACTTACTCTCACAAAATCTAGACTGGGCACCTATCATATGCCAGACCCTGTATGTACCATAGATAGAAGTAAAGCAGAGACTTCAAAAACAGTTCCTTCTCTGATGGAGTTTACAGTCTGTTATGGAAAACAGACATCAAAGACACAATTACTCAAATAATTATTTAACTATGTGAAGTACAACTTGATTTAATCTGAGTTCCTAAGCAATCAAATATTAAGACAGAAATAGCAGCAGTTTGGAGAGAAATTTGGTTGGCCAAAAACAGAAAAAACAACTGGAGTAATTATGCATACATGTATATATTTATGTGTACATATATTTTTACATACACCCTAGTGCAATATATCATATACATTATATAATACATTGTAAAATGTATATTGAATAATTTGTATACATTCTAATACATATATGTGAAATACAGTCTCTCTATATAGGTATATGTATGTGTGTATAGTGGGAAGTGAAGTAGTGATCACTAAGGAGCAGATGTTAATAAATATTAAGGGAAAAATACAAAGAATGAAGAAGAGAATTTAGCCTTCAAGACATAATGCAGTTTTACAATCAACCCTTTCCTTAGTCTGTTACAAACTCATTACCAGAGAGTGCAATCAGACCAACAAAGAGATAGTCCCTCATTAAGAATCTACAAAACTTTCTCCTAGTGTATGTTCTCAATCACTTTTCTAGTATAAATGCCTTTGGAGAGGACAGAAATTCTCCACTTTCAAGTCATTTTTTGGAAGTTAGTGGATTATGAACTACAATAAATCATAGTGACTTAATCCCTCTTTCTTTTTCAGTTGCCTTCTTAGCTTACCTATTCCCACTGTGGCAGTTCCATCTTCAATTGGCTTAAATGTACCCTGCTTCCGTCCACACAACTCTGCTTCCTTATACCAGTTCTGATCCTTGATACTATTCATATGGTTTGTGGAAAAGTGCTACACAGTGACTTAGGATTGGAGAAAATTATTTAACATCTGTGCTTCATTTTCTATTTCCCCATCTGTAAAACTTGATGTCATAATATTTATCCAATACTGCACAGAAGTGATATAAGAATTTATTCATGTTGGTAAGGGACATTGAGATTCAGGGCACAGCAGAAGTATAAAATGCTATTATTATTCTCTGACAGGGCCGGTCAAGCTCTATAAATAATATGGTCAGGCCTGAGAACCGTATTATGGTCGATAATGACTTGCAGGTGGGCCTCAGTCAAGGATTTTGGAGCTCTCTTTCTAAAGTACCATGTCATTGAGGCAGTGTAAATGTCATCATGCACATTTTGTGGTGGTAGCATTTCAACTTCATAACTCTGAAAATTAAGATTTTACTTTTCCAATACCAATGAGAATGTACTGTGGTGAGGATACAAACTCCATTTTATAGTAAGATTTGATTAAATGGCCTTAGAGGATACAGGTTAAATGATTTCCTTGTATTCTGTCATTAGGAAAGGAAGAGAACAACCACATAGGTAAGATTTTTTTTTTAAGGATACAGTGGGCCACAACTAGTAAAAATACCCTGGTTAAAATGTGCACTTCTATTGAAAAAAAAATAGAATCAGGCTCATAGTCTTAGATATTTTTTAAAGTGAAAGAATGGTGTCTAGTAGACTGAAATTAAAGAATCCACTCCTGATCCTCCCTCTCTTCAATCCTCCTTATCTTTCTACACACTTATGCAACCAAATAGATTTAACTGCTTTTCCAACCTTGTCTCTCTCTACTTACCCAACCACCTGTCCAATACTATCAGACTAGGAACAGCTAGAATAGATTGAATATTACAGCAACACAAGCTTTATGGAAACGCAATACCTTTAGATACATTAAGAATGACTGCATAAATTTGAAATTTGCATAAAGTACTAAAGCTTAGTGGGTTTTCTTTGTTTTATTTTTGTTTTGTACTGGGGATTGAACTCAGGAATACTCAGCCACTGAGCCATATCCCGGTCCTATTTTGTATTTTATTTAGAGACAGGGTCTCACTGAGTTGCTTAGTGTCTTGCTTTTACTGAGGCTGGCTTTGAACTTGCAATCCTCCTGCCTCAGTCTCCTGAATCACTAGGATTACAGTATGTGCCAACACACCCGGTTAAAACTTAGTTTTAATCATTTGTACTTGTGTTGGAGAAAACCCGTGTCCCTGAATTTGTACAGTCTAAAGACTATTAAACTGGAATTTTCAGTGAATTGATAAATCTACCTATAAAAAATGACTGCCCTCATAAAACTAGGCTATGTCAAGAGAAGATTGGATTTGTATGCAGTTTAAAAATTGTAAATCAAGTCAGGTGTGGTGACATACATGTAATCCCAGTGACTTGGGAGGCTGAGGCAGGAGGATCACAAGTCTGAGATAGGCCTCAGCTTAAAAAAACAAAAAACAAAAAACAAAAAAACAAACTTAAAAATGGCTGGAGATATGGTTCAGTGGTAGAGTGCCCCTGGGTTCAATACTCAGTACGACAAAATAAAATAGAAGAAATAAAAGCAGTCATAATGATTATTTACATATTTATTCTTTGTCTTAGAATGATACCTTGTCTTAGGATGTGTTAGTTTATGGAAATGCATTTAAAATGGAGGGAACATTACAAAATCAACCCAATAAAATTTTAAGTGGTACCTAAATATGGTTTTTTTAATTTTTCATTTTATCTAATGATGTAGAAAGTAGCATACTCAAGGTACTTACATTTCAAGATACGTATTATATGTTGTCAGTGCCAACTGGTAAAAGGCAGCACTTCTGCATTTTCTGTTAGGTTCCAAGTTTTGATATGGACAAAAGACAATTTCTTTAGAAATATGCCAAGACAGAATTTCATAAAGAAGTTATTCAAAAGAATCCCTCCAATGAAATTCACATCTTGAGATTATTCTCATATGATAATGTGAAACCTTCTAGTGTCTAAAAGGAAATATAACTTTTAATTAGCACAAGGTACAAGATTTTTTAAAAAAACACAATTTCTTGACATTTTGACAACCACGACAAATTTTTGGATCACATATAAGGAAAAAAATGAGTAAACATTATAGAAGACTGCCAAGGAACTTAAATGGTGAAGACTGCACGGAAAAAATAAATAAGAATAGTGGATTAACGAATATCTATTCACCATATTGAGTAAAATACCCTAAAGAATATGAATGAGTGTTAAATACCTAGATTTGTACATAATCACAAGATCCTTGCCAAGTAGGGATGCTGTTTTCACAAACATCTTTGCTCATTTCCCCAAGCTCTGAAAATAAAATCTAAATGTAGTTTCATATTTCTTTTCCTTCTGTTCCTTTCCCTAGCTGAAACTCCTCTCTTGAGCATTATTTTATCCTAGTCTTTATCCTCTCCTTTGCCATCATCTCCACCAGGTGTCAGGACTGACTCTGAGGCAACTGGCTAAAAATGTGACTCTTAGCCGCAGAGGTGAGCCAAGGGGAGTGATTTTCTCTCAGATAGACCTACCAGATACTGATTTTAGAATCATGGATCTCTTCTTTCAGAGGTCTTGACAAATGTAGACTTACAACAGGAAGAACACCATTCTGTTGTCACAGTAGAAAATGAAATCCTTTTCCTCCAAAACATTTTCCATTCACTAGAGTGAGCTCTTGGTAGGAGCTCTGTTTTGTTCACTATGTTCTCAGAATTTAAAATGGTGAGTATAAAAGTGCTCAAAAAATATTGGTTGAGTGAGTTAGCAAGACTTTGGGATGCTTGAGTCTTGAGTGTCTTGGTTTTTATGATGTGCTCAGCCTCCACTGTGCCTGCCCCCTATCATTGCTGGTACATTTCATTCCCCAAAACCACAGATACACACAAGAAAACAAACACCACTGTACCAGTCCTTACAAATTCTTTATCATGTCAGCAACCTTCTTCGCTGATGTATTTGTGCTTGGATTGTTTGTCTGAATTTAGGTTTTCAGAGGTTATTTCCCTACCTGGTAAGTTTATCCATTATGGCTATGTCACCTAGCAGATAGTTTATTAATTTATCAAGCCATTATTTAGTTTTGAACATGAACTGGAAATTATGATTGCCCAATATACACAAACTTAAATAAACCACAATTCTTTTCCAATAGATATCTTACACTTGATTTGGAGAGAGACAATTAAAGAAATAATGGAACAATTAAGTGTGTAACATTCAGTAATAAAGAAATGTTTAAAATGGTATTTAATGAATATTGGTTGTTAAAAATGTATAGTTTTAATTATGACTCAATACTGCTAAACTTTAATCAGCATTTATCAAATAAATATTAATAAAAATTTGGTTTTAAAAACTATGAACCAGTGTGCATAATACAATTGAACTTCAGAATGATCATTCACTCATTTCATAAAAGTGCTTATGTGGCATTTTTATGTAGGTATGTTATATTTATTTTACTTTGTTTTTTTTTTTTTGAGACAGGATGAACTACCTTGCCCAGACTGGTCCTAAATTTCTGACTCCTGGGTTTAAGTGATCTTCTCCTCAGTCTCCCTTGTATCAGGACTACAGGCAGATACCACTGCACCTAACCTAACTTATATTCTAAGTAAAGAAATATTATATTCATAAATTGAGTCATAATTACAATGCTATTAAGTTTTAAGTTCTACATGTACATTATTTTATTTATTTTGATCTTAATGCTAAAGATAGAGTTCCTTGATAACTTTGCTATTAAAAAATATGACAAGGTTACAAGTTTACTTAAATCCCATAGTAAGTTCATAAAATAATGAGATCTGTCAATTAAAATTAATTTCTTTGACTAGTTTTCTAGATTTGAAAGCATAATCATCATTGCTACACATTAATAACAAGAAAACCACAAAAGCTAACTTTCCTCCATATATTGGTACCAAAGATTAAAATAAACATGCAAAGTTAAAGTGAATAATCACCAAAAGTAAATGTTGAAGAAAATTAAAAGGAAAAAGTTTTGATTCATTTTTAGTTTTATTCTTTTTCAAAAGCATTACACATAGTCATTGTATGATAACTGAATCTAGTGATTGGGAAGATTTTTTACAAACTGCTACTCAAAAATTACCTTGAGTCACAGAAAATGCACATCATAAAACTCTATTTCAAATGTGTCTGGTATCTTTTGAGTGAATAGATTACTCATCATGCCTTGGGGACTAAATAAACTAAATACCAGAGACATTCAATATATTCTCAGATGCCTCGACAAGTGTTTATTACATCATCTGCCCCTAAGGTGGAAGCAGAGGCTTAGGGAGGAGTCTGTAAGTCATGGAACTATAGAAGTCATTTACTGCTTCATGGGTCAGCGAAGTAATGTGAAGTGTCTCCTGTTCTCCAAGTAGATCAAAGGTCATTTGGTGTTTTCATAATTTTAGCTAAAACACATTCCTGCTCTCAGAATCAGAATTTATATATTTGAATTCCATGGCCAAAAAAAAAAAAAAATGGGTTAAAAGATGTGAGAACATTTATCAAATTAAGCATCATCTTAGAGTGACCCTTTTAAAGGAAACTTTCTTCAAGATATTTATACCAGGGATGATTATCAGATTACCTGTAACTTATTGTATAATATCATTATTAAGCTTGGAAAATCCTGATGAATTGAGGGCAGAAGCTATGTCCTCCATGTGCTCATTAAACAAAGTACAGTGACCTCTCGCACGATCCTCTGTACTTGGCACACAGTTGCACCCTTGTCTCTTCCTCTCCTTCAGAGCATAATTGTTGTAGGTGCTGGAGGAACTGGTGAACCAAGAATGAACTCTCTTACCACAGAAAAGTAGAAAAACAACACCCTTTGCTTGCTCTGTATCAAAATATTTTTCTATGTGGTTAAACTGCAAAATTGCATGGATGTCTGACTCTCATTTGAGGTTTTACCTCACAGGGCTACAAGGCAGTGGTCAAATAGGGAAAGAAAGATAATCCCCTCCCATCTTCTCTTTCCCACCTCTAACTGAACACACACACACACACACACACACACACACACACACACGCACATTCCTACATTTTAATTCCTGTCACTACCCTATTCTTCAATGATCTTTCCCTTGTTCCCGATTCAGTTTTTTCCCCTGAGCCCATCCTATGGAGAAGAATTTTCTGATGAACTAACTCAGGAAAATGAGAATTTACTTTTGTTTATGGTTATTTATGGTTGCCTTTCAAAAGAATGTTAAAAAATATTAATCATTAACTTTTTAATGATATGTCAAGCCTTGAGAAGTTATTCTTAAAAATATCTATGGAATGTTCACTGTTTCCATACCTTGAAAGAAACTTGATACAACAAAGAGCTAAAGGTATCCTCACTGCCCCCATAAAACTTATAGTTTAAAATGGAATATGGAATTTCATCACAATATATCCTTTATGAATGAGAGGAGCTTCAAAAAACAGGTATTGAATTAAGGAGGATCTGTAAACTAGCCATACATGTAAAGACCAAGCTAAAATCTGAAGAAACAAAAGGTAAGGGGATAAAAATGTATATTCCCATGAACTTCAAAAGGGATGTTTGTGTTGAAGTAGAATAAGGGAGAACTGTGTACAAGATGAGATCAGAGACCAAATCATGAAGGAC
This sequence comes from Sciurus carolinensis, assembly GCF_902686445.1. Lineage (NCBI taxonomy): Eukaryota > Metazoa > Chordata > Mammalia > Rodentia > Sciuridae > Sciurus > Sciurus carolinensis. The sequence goes on along the minus strand of NC_062218.1, from coordinate 87,703,456 downwards.
CTCTGTAGGTACAGCGGCCACATAGGTTCATCATCCAACAACCAAGGCATTTTTTAAAGTGAAATGTGTCCAACTAATAACAGCAGGCACTGTAAGCAATGTTCTAGTCAACTAAAATCCTACTATCAATCTAGTCACCAGTCATCTTAAAGCATTAGACTTTAACCTAAGGGCAAAGAAAGTTTTGTAGCAGAATGGAAATCTGTTGGAAGTTGCATACTACTCTGGCTGCTCAGTGGAGAATGGACAGCAGGAGGATTATTGTAGTAGTCACAGAAGATAAAATGGTGACTTGTTCTAGGTGGGGCATTCAAGGTGGTGAGAAGTGATAGAGAGGGAAAAAAAATGTAACAAAGATATTTCCAGCATTCCTGTTTTATGACTAGATAGATGGTAATGATGTTCATTAAAGAGGAAACAGGAAAGGACCACTGTTAGGTTGGGGTCATGAGTGGGAAGAGGATGCTTAGTGCTACTTATGGTCCTGTAGAGTTTAGAATGCCTTTGAGAAAAGAAATCATGTAAAATGAGTTAAAAATAAAAAGTGTTTCACAGATGAGAAATCAGAGACAGGGATATAAATCTGTTCATCATTTGCATATCAATAGTAACTGAAGTCTTGCTCATTGATATTGCCTGGAGAGTGTTTAAATGCAAGAAAGGAACACATAAAGAGGTTTTAAGGTTCTGCAACTTTAGAATGAGGGGTTACAGGAGAATAAAACTGCAGAGAAAGCTGAAAAGTGTTGTCTGCAAGCACAGGAGAACTAGCCGAGGATAGCACTATGGAAACACAGGTAAGAATGTAGCTGGGAGAGGAAATGGCAATGATGATGGATGGCAGATCAAGTAAGATGACAGCTGAAATATGTTACTCAATATGTCAAAATGGTGGTTAAAGGCATGGATTTGGTAGTGAAAAACCCTGAGCAAACCACATAAACTTTGCTTCCATTTTCTCAATTGTAAAACAGTAATAATGAAATTACTTTTCTCAAGGGACTGTCTTGAACCATGCTTATCCAAGTGTGCTTCACAGACATGTGAGGATCCCAGCGACACTTTCAGGAGATCCTTGAGCTCAAATACATTCTCATAATAATGGTAAGATTATTTGCCTTTTTCACTAAGTTGATTTGTACATACCAAGGTAGAAGTTCTCAAATATATTATTATCATTGTAATTTTCTTCACAATCTATTTGTGCTTTTTAAAAGATGTTTCCGTTAAGAATGGTATTGATTAATCATTAAATTAAATATAATATCTTTATTACATTTTGTTTTTATATAATATAACAAAATATGTCAACTCCATCAAGAACTGCATCTCTCAATGAGCCAACCAAGATTTTCAAATGACTATATGTGACATTATAATATTCAACATGGGTTGAAATACCTATTTAGTGTGCAAAATACTCCAATAGAGTCAAATGTAACAGACTTTATTGACCTGATTTCATACTTAACATTAGATATAACCTTTAAGTTTTAAAATCGTCCTCCATTTTCCATCTAGATATCTAAGTGAGAATGGAATTTCTTCATATGCTTCCTGGAAAATATTATATCATAACATATGGAATGTAAAAGAATATATAGGAGTCTATTTTACACTAAACAAGTTTTAAAAACATCTGAAAATATTAAACTGTTCTACTTTTTCCAGTACATTGTTTTCGTGTTGAAAAATATTTCTATATTTTTATTAAACTCATTATTTACATATTTACACAAATGGATTTCTCATAGTTATTAAATTAATTAGTAAATATATATTTTAAATTGTCTTAACTTTATTTTTAAATACGAAAATCATCAATAAAAAATCAAAAGGACTACATAACCAAAAACTGTTTTAGATTTTCAACTTTTTTTCCTCTGTCCTGGAGATTGAAGCCAGGGGCATTATACCACTGAGCTATATACCCAGTCCTTCATTTATTTTTATTTTAAGGCAGAGTCTCACTAAATTGCTGAGGCTGATCTTAAACTCGCAATCCTCTTGCCTCAGTCTCCCAAGTCACTAGCATTAGATGTGTATATAACCACACCCAGCAGGATCTTCAAGAATTTTAATAGTATAAAGGACCTCAAAAACTAAAAACTTGAGAATCACTACCTTTGGTGATTAAACCAGCTAATTACTTTGAAGTATGAGATATTTCCTATTCATGCAACCCTGATTCTAAATTCTATATGTGTTGATATAGATATAAAAATAAATAAATAAATCATGATAGGTAGGTTAAGTAGATCAGTAGATCAGCAGATGGAGAGAGAAACACAATCACTGGCTAAACTAGCCGAAGTGTTTTGGGGGAGCCCTGAGGATGGCAACCAGATGGAGGCATATGGAAGAAAAGGGAATGTTTTAGAAACAAATGTCACTCATAGGAAAAATAACTTTCTGGCTTCTCTAGAGTTTGACCCTGCATAAAATACTGATGTTTACTTTGCTATCATATAGTTGTGTTCTAATTCTTTTGTAAAGAGAAAAGAGGAGGAAAAACGTCAGTGAAAGAAAAATCAAAGACTGGATCAGGGAAGTGTGATAGAAAAAGAACTTCTGTGAGAATTCCACAGGCAAATTAATGCTTCTGAGAAGGAAAAACACTCTCGGAAACAGAAGGAAGACACTCATATTAAGATAAATTCTCCTAATCTGATTTTCTCTGTGAGAGAAATCAGCTGCTTCTTTTTAACCTAGCAAAGTCCCTGACTGTGTGAGTTGTTTATAGTCATAAAGTAAGTCACACAGGTGAAAAGCCTCTTTCTCCTATCTAAATCAAGAGTCGATCTTCTTTTCATCTGAAAATCCATCAGAAGATCCTATAGAAATTTGAAAACCTGTGAAAAGAAGATGACTCATTGTACATGATAAAAACATTTATGAAAGCATTTAAATATATTTAAATTATGTATTGCCAGCTGAAAACCATAACAGCCCTGTGTCTTTGAGAATAGAAGAGAAACAAAAGCATAATGGTCCTTAATCTTCTGTGGGGAAAGTCATTGATTCTTGGACAATCTAGGGAAAGTTAAAGACTCTTACCTCCCAAAATCACATAGAGACACAGTTGTTTTACATACAGTTTTAAAAATCTGTATGTTCTGCCTGAAGACTATCCTTGAAACTTCCAAAGCATGATGGATCCTAAGTTAAGAAATTTGAAAATCTGGGAAAAGAGTTTGGGAGCAAAAATGATGCCTCTGGTACAATTCTTCACTGTGTTGCTCTAGATTAATACCCAATCAGTCTCTTGATACCTACCATATGAGGTTTAATAAAGGAATGAAGTTGTAGTCATAGAAAGGAACACGTACATGGTGAAGTTTCCTCAATTCAGAAAAGTGGAAATGAAAATCTAAAGCTGTTAGGTCTTGCTCAGAATTAGAAAATTAACCGTAGAACTAGCTGATCATTCACATATTCTACTCATTTCCCCTCACTCTTATGAACACAAAGAGTTACATTTGCTTTACATGTACTGATGATTACTGTCAGTTATCTGAGAACATATTTTACCAAAATCAGAAAATTATGTTGGTAGGGAAGGGACAGATTTCATCTCAGGAAATGAAGAACACAATTATAGAATAAAAATGCTGAGTCACAACTAAACAGCAGTTATTTCACCACAGAATTTTGAAAATAAGATCTTAAGAATCTGCCATACACTGAGGACATGTATAATCCGATCAATCAACAATCATTTGTTTCTATAAAAGGTTCCTGTATCAGACAAAATCATGGAAATAAAGAAATATTATATCAAAAGGAGTAATCGAGGAGTTTACCTTTAGGACTATGTATAAAAATGTTAGTGGAGTTAAGGTAAACAAGAAGAGTTTGTGCGGAATACCAGGGCAAGCGATATGGAAAACCATCACACCTAGGACTGAAGGAGCAACCACTGTGAAGGAATGTGGTAGGGTAGGAGCTGGAGTAAAAGTCGTTCCTTCACTCTCCTTCCATCCATCAATCTCCTGACTGCCTAATTTGACCAAACCAAAAGCCAGAGAGCAATTATATCTATTGATGCAGTTCAAAATGATAACCATTGATTCCATATTCAGTATGCATTACTACAGTGTTAGAAATCACCTTAAATTGATGGATTATGGAAGGAATACAAGGATTGAATGCTGTTTCAAAATCTATATCAGGCAAACCTAGGAATGCTACTGAAGGATCTACAGCATAACAGAATAATATTCAGCAATAAAGTATCCTACATAGTCCAATTTGGTAATGTATGTTCCCACATTTGGAGTTAAACAGGGGTAGACAGTAATCATTGGTAGATGTTGAGCAGATGTAGCTTTTTTTTTTTTCCCCCAGGAGAGTAGGGGGAAATGATTAGAATGTGAGAAGGTTCAGAACAGGATGCAGAATGATGGATCTGAACAGATAAATGGAGAACAGCTGGGAAAACTCTGGAACACAGTGTTAGTGCCTCTCAAGCTTCAGGAAACTCAGAGCCATTCCTGGGCACCAACTAAGTTCTGTGCACTAGACCCGGTACTTCAGATGCCATATCCCTAGGGGGAGTCACTAAAGCGAGAGAACAATTGATTCCATATTCAAACACACTAATGCAGAGCTGGAGATCACCTTAAAGCTGATGGACTGTGGAAGGAATACAAGTATCTCACACTGTGTTTCAAAATCTAACTTCATTAGGAAATCCTAGGAGACCAAAACGTGCCTGCTAAAGGAATAATGTTCAGCAATACAGAATCCCAAAATGCACTCTAGATGGTAAAACTGATAATAAAAGCATTGAGTAGGCAAGGAATGACTAGGCCCTCAAGATATTGCTAGCTACTTTTCAAAGAGACCACATGGTAATTGATTAGTAGCCTCTTGGAATATGCTGGGAGTTCAAGACTAGTAACAGAAAGTGTAGGGAAGCAGATGACAAAACTACAACATCCAGTTCTTATATCAGGAAAACATCTGAAAGGTGCCCAAAGGCTGGGAATGGTGTACATGCCTGTAATTCCAGCAGCTCCAGAGGCTGAGGCAGGAGGATCATGAGTTCAAAGACAGACTCAGTTACTTAGTGAGGCCCTAAGTGACTAAGTGAAACATGTCTCTAAGTAAAATTTAAAAATGGTCTGAGGATATGACTTAGTGATTAATCACTAAGTACAAAAAAAAAAAAAAAAAAAGAAAGAAAAAAGAAAAAGAAAAGAAAGAAAGAAAAAGAAAAAGAAAAAAGGGTGCCCCAAAACTAAAGGCTGTCAGTAAGGCCTGAGATGAAAGGTGTGATGCAAAGAGGTATCTGGCTCTGTGCTAGGGTTAAGAAAAATTTTAAGCTTTTGGGAATTGTTCATATCATTATCCTTCCTGTCTTCCCCAGCCCTGAGTACCATATAAAGTAGACTAGTGATATAATATTTACTGCTTGAATATCTCTGGAATAAAGAAAATTGTTATTCAAATGTCTCATATGTAAAAGAAAAACAATTTTAGCATATGGTGATTTTAAAACACAAATAGATACTAAAGTTAAACTTCAGATCACCAACAGTAAGAGGTGTATGAAAGAGGCTTATATTTCATTTCGCCCTGTAGTTATGACCTTAGTCAAATAGATTTTGATATTCAGACAGAAGCATAATCCCTCATGGCTATTCTTATTCTGAACTTGAATAACCTCAGTAAATTTTTCAGACAAGTACTTAATGAAGCCAATATTTATTTTAAAAAATATTCTTCACAGGACTATGGACCCTAATATAGCTCTTTTAATTGGGATCAAATTTCCTGATCTGGACCCCTCTGGCCTTTTTCTACACCATATGTTCAAAGTATATGAAGTCAATCCACCATGCCAGCTGTGTTCTCATTATGTGAAAAGCACTATAGTTTGGACAGCATGGTTCACACAGATTATTCCCTTTAGCAGAGGTACACCAGTGGATGGGTTTATGTTGATGTGTGAGGTGAAATTGAAGATGGAGAGCGAGGAGGCCTGGGGTGAGGCTCTATAACAAGTGAATTCTCATAATAGACTCTCTCTTATAAACATAGTTATTTCCAAGACAATGTGGTAGAAATGATTTTACTTAATTTGATGGTCAGTGGAAATCATTGGTGGCTTCAGAGAGTTGAATCTGCCTAGCTATGTTCGTAATATAGTAAAAACCAAGGGCAAAAATTTTCATATTAGTCTAACACAGAAACATTTTTTAGAAAGTTCTGTAAGTTGCTGGGCACAGTGTCACATACCTGAGAGAGGAGGATCACAAGTTCAAAGCTGAGACAGGAGGATCACAAGTTCAAAGCTAGCCTCAGAAACTTAGCAAGGCTCTAAGCAATTTAGCAAGACCCTCTCTCAAAATAAAACATAAAAAAGGGTGGAGATGGTTAAGCAACATGGGTTCAATCCCATATCAAAACAAACAAAAAACAAACAAAAACTTTTAAAAACAGTTCTGTAAGTCAAATTTTAAAAAATGTTTCAGTAGTTGTCATTAAAATTTATTCTCTTTATCTCTCTGAAAAAAATATTGTACACACTTTCTCCATTGCCTTCAGGTTTGGACATGTAACTCCTAATGCTTCCTTGCCTGTTTGAATTCAGGCATCCACATGTGATTTGTTTAAGTTGGTGAAGTGTCACTTCAGGGCACACGGAGTTCTCATGTCTCTCTCTTCTCACTGGAAAAACCAGACATAATGTTCCAGAGAGAGACTGATCCATCAGCCTGAGTTCTGGAAAGAATACAATAGAGTTGAACAGGAGATAACCACTGATTAATATATGCCACATGGAAGAAATGTTATTGTTAGCATGTCCATTTGGTTTCCCAGTCCTTGGTGTCCCAAATAGAATTGAGCAAGACACACACAAGTAACAGGGAAAGTACAGATTTACTGAAGGTGAAGCTGAAAGTAGCACTCTGTAAGGTAGAGTGGAGTGGTCCCATCAAGAGACTCGAGGCCCCAATGTGTGGAAAATTAGTGTCTTGTATGCTGAGCTATAAGACATTCTCTTCCTTAGACAGACCATATTGAAGACCTGATACCCTTTGCTCCCATTGGTTACCTTATGATACCTGATTAGAATATTGTCCAATTTTCCCCCATTGGTCATTTTAAAATACTGAACCCGTGGCAGGATTTGTCATGGTGATAAGTCCTCAGTGGGGGAGTTGTCATGGTAATGGTAGTTAGGGACAGGACTGTCTCCCTGTCTTGTCTGCAGCATCCTTCTTATAATCCTGCCTCCACCATCTTGGTGTCCTGAACTCTCACCTTACAGAAATAAGTTTTGTTGCTGTAAAACAAGTAGATTTTTAGTTTGTCTTACCTCAGCATAATCTAACCTATCTCACCAAATGGAATAATGCATTGAAACATTCACATTTAAAAGACCAACTTTTAATCTCTCTCTCTCTCTTTTTTTTTTTTTTTTTTCCACCATTGACTCGATTTTAAATAACTTGCATTCTTTATCATGGTTTTAAACTGGGGAATGTATCCAATCAAAAAGTCTAAGGGATATTATACCCTCAATCTAAAGATATTTAAAATAATTCACCCAGGGAAAATTACATCAATTGACAATGGTTTTTGTTGTGTATGCTCCTTACATTTGCAAGCAATTTCTTATGGAGCAGCTACAAAGTGTTTACAAAATAGCTCAGTATGAGAATAAGATGCTATTCATTCCTAGTTTCATTTAGCATCAGAAGTCTAAGAATTGTATAAAGGTCATAATCAAATAAATGCTGAGGAGACAGGAGATTTAAACTCAGCTTTGAATTTTAGCCAGTGACTAGACTTTATTATGGGGAAGAACTGAGCTATTCAAAGTTAGGGATTATTTACTCCACTGTAAATGAATTCGAATGCCCAAAGTAAATTCAGATAGGAAAAATAATAAATAAGAATCCATTTAGAATTCAAGATTTCACTACATTATTGTTTTTTCAGGGCCTTATCTTAGACCCATCAAAGATAAATAAGTCAGTATGGAAGGTATAAAGAATACACATATAGAGTCAGTTAGAAAATGACCTAAATTCTATTGTGACTTTTTATCAGTTACATGACCTTGACAAGTTCTCTTTGTTTCACTGTTAGTAAAATGGAATAATAGCTATTCACAGAATTGGTGTAAATATAAATGTAAAATGCAGCTATGAAAATGAATTTAATATTATGAGGTCGATGTATGTTGATTTATGTATTTAAAACTGTATTTTAATAATAATAATTGCTAAATATATGTACAGAATGTACAATTTATTTATCAACCTCTGTTCCAGACTCTGTTCTAGTTACTTGGGATCTACAAATGAACAAAAAAGACAAAAATTCCTTCTCATATGCAGCTTACATTGTAGTGGGGAAAGACAGAACTAACAATAAAGGTATGGCGTGCATTAAATGCTAAGAAATGCCATGAAGAAAGAATTGGGCAAGGATGGAGAATAGGTTTTTGTGGTACTTGCTGCAAATTTAAATAAGATGGTCATGTAGGCCTCAATGAGAAGATGATTTTTGAAGAATGATCTGAGAAAGATAATAGGTAAATGTAGTAATAAAATATCTGCTAGAACAAGGGCTCAATATATTACATTATTCAGCATTGATCAAAGGCCAAGTATTCATTCATAGATGGAATGAAGAATATATGCGCATCCAGTGTCGAAACTTCTCTTTCACAGGGATAAACTGCACAAGTCCCGAGCAGCAGTCAGCAGGCTTATTTCATGGCAGCCTAGAGAGGAAATGATATGCTCAGTTAATCTTTAAAATATAATTTCCTTACTGTAGGGGAGAGCAGAATGTAGTAAATAGTCCCAGAGAAGTACACTCTGGAGCATAATGCCCTTTTAGGAGGAAACATGGTATCAGTTATTTGAGGTAATATATGAAGAAGAAGCAATTGCACAACCTGCATAGGGGAAAACCCCACATCTCTAACACTAAAAGAATCTAAAACTCCCTCCAACAATATCGCTATGAGAGAAAAGTAAAAGTAAACCTGTTCTCTGAACTTCATTTTGATGTTACCAGATAGCTTTTTTTCATCCTTCAGTTGTCACACTAAACCACAGTTAATCCCACACTGAATCCTAAACTTACCATATACCAGGCTGACCTACACCCAAGGGAAAGAAAAAAATCAATAATTAAGCATATCCCAGGTTTCCCAAGACTTCCAGAGCCCACCTTAAACCTCACACCTCTCTCAGTGCTGAAACAGCCAACTACAGTGTTCCACCCATTTTGTCCCACTCACCACTTGAAAAAATAAAATGGCTGAAGGATTTGGTGGCCTCTGGGTAAGGGAGAAATTCACAGTCTGTATATTTGCATTCTTTCATCCTAAATATCTGGCTCAACGTAACCACCGAAAAGTCAGCTAAGGAGGTACTTCAGAGGCTAAAGGAACAGGCAGCGCAACTCTCAAAATTGATTTGCCCCCTGGGGATCTAACTCTTCTGCAATGCTCATTAAAATTTAACTTAAATTTTTAAAAGGTTTGGAAAACCCTTTTAAAAACATTTTCCAGTGTGACCTCACTCCAACTGACTGTCCTGCTTGGTTAAGCTTACTAGGGAGGGAATGGAATTTTTCTGCTGGGTAGCAAATGATTGTATAGACAAAGGGAATAGTTAAAATGCTTTTACTTGTGATAAAATTGATTGAACAAGCACAGAGGTTCCAAATCTCCCTAATTAAGTTCTGAAATGGCTTTTGCTTTTTTGAATCCAGGGGGAATTCTCTTGAAATGAACAAATATTTCATATGGTTAAGTATTCATTAAAATGAGCAATAGGGATTGAGCAGAGTATCCAATATCAAGAGGAAAACTGTAAATGGAAGAGGATAGATAAATAAGAAATTAATAATCTAGGATGTTGGCAGTCTGACCAAATCATCACCTGTTGTTCTTATTTTTCAAATTATTTTTCCTGTAATTTACTCAGCTGTGACTATATTTCTCAAGCATATACAAAGTTAGCACAGAAGCCAGAATTGCTAAGATAAAGCTAACTGTTCTTTCTTATTTTTTACTTGCAACTATTTAAATAATAGATAATACACATTTCATAAGGAATTTCAGGGAATGAGAGAGTTAGCTCTTTCTACGAGTAAAAAGTAAATCCCCAAGCAATAGATTCGTGTGTTAGGGAGGGTACCATTTAGTACTTTATTGTCTTTTCTCTTGATCCAAAAGTGTTGAGTTCTGCGAAGTAATTCAACTCAAATTCTGGGATTATTTGTTGATATTAATTTATAGTCGTAAAAAGTGGTGCTTACAGTAAATTAAAATAAAGCTTTGTCTAAAAGAAAGTTTTATAGGCAATTTACTCTGAATGAAAATGTACTTATTCTCTTCCATCTAATTGTATTCACACAAAACTATTTATAATATAGAATTCAGATATAAATATCTGTGAAATACCAAAGAAAAATTTATACACAAAACAACTCAACATCATATCAACTGAAGTATCCCATATGGAGGTGAACAATCATTTCCTTCATGTCAATAACACACACATGCAAACACAAAATTCACACATCCACATTTGTGTACATACACAGTGCATGCATGTGACCACTAAAACCATACACCTTTAGCATAGTGCATTGAATAAGAACCAGTTCAGTTCAGATTTATTTTAATTGTCTCACAGGTATAAAATATTTCAACATGACCACTATTTGGTTCCCCAGATGCTGATGCTTTGTCATAACTTCAAGAATATATAGTGACGAATATTGTCAATTGTCTCTTGTGATGTCTTTGATAAGGTAGCATCTAGAAGTTTCCCAACTTATCAGTCAGTCGGCAAAACATTTCAGTGGACTACAACTTATGCTAAAATGGAATGATGTGTTACATTTTGTCTTTGAGTAAGGAATTTAATGACACATCTGCATACAAAATAGAGATCCTACTAAGTATTCTTTACTCTCAATGAAAATAAAGTCATTCTATTTTTATCTGATCATGTTTTTTCAGCACCAAAATCACCTAAAACTACAAATTAGAGCAGTCATTTTGGCTGAAAAGCTCTATTTGCTAAATATCATGTCTATCATTCTCTTTATTTTATTTTTCAGAATTTTTGATTTTCATTGTCACTATGTTCCCAGTAATCTTGGCAATGACAGCTGTCATTAACTAAGCACCAATCATTTAAAAGTCAGGAGTTTTAATATAGTTTTAAACAAAGTGGCGGAGGAAGTAAGTTTGAAAGCTGCGTGTCACAAAGACCATGTTGTTATTGATAATTGCTTTCCCAACACCTGTTAGAAGCTAGAGTACAGCTAGCCCCAGTTTTCTCAAGCAAAGTATGAGGATAGGGATCTGCAACAAACAGGTCAGTAGCAAGTGTTTGAACTGTGGCAAAACCATGTTTTTAGTTATTCTCTCTTATTTGAAGACACAAAATATTTCTCTAGAAAAAGAACATGATTCAAGTTCTCATGTAATTAAACAAGATTGGTATGAACTGACTTTAAAGGTATATAGTTTTTGTCTTTAGCTTTTGTCCTTTGATGGGTACATAGGAATGAGAAGCAATTCAATTTCAATATGTTTGACTTCTTGATAAAGAGAATATTTAAATGTGAGCAGTATTTGCTTAACCCGCATGTAGGATACTGAACTCTGCTAAATCAGATGATGGATGAATGTGGAAACCTGCAGTAATCAGGGAGAGGTGAATATTAGGTAGCCCTGTAACAATACAAATATCCTTTTAATGTCTCATTTGTTCCATCAAATAGGGAACTAATTGTATATGCAGAATCTGTTGCAGAGACTGTGTTTCTGGATCATAACTCCAGATAACTAACTTTTGCTGGATCATTGAGAAGATTGTAGGCACTATTGGTGCCACTTTCACAGAAAATTAACATATAGAAATTAGAGAGGGTGGTCTGAGTCATCTTTCTAGTGGCATAAAGTGGCAATGGGTGGAAGAAAGAATGACCTTCAAACATAGTAGATAGCTTTAAAAACACGAGAACAGCGAAGTAGAAGCAGCCAAATAATTATTAACAACTATTTTCTATTCACAAAATAAAAATACCAAAAAGATAATCTCCCTGAGAAATTATATTTAGATAGAAATGGAAAGAAAACTTTGATATCTAATTTTAACTTTCCACTCTTTGCAAAGAAAAACAAATATTGTGTTTCTCATTAAAAACTCTGACAAAGCCCATAACCAATTGTATCTTTTATAAAATCATTAAAATGCCTTAAGACCCTATATTCTTTCATTGTATTATTACAAATTATATATTGTAGATTGAGTTCAAAATTTTTTATTAATATTAATGATACTCGAGAAAATTAGTAATAATGCTTTTTTCTTGTGGGAAATGATCTGCAAGTTAGATGTAACTATGGTTCACAATAGTAATGTATCTGAATGGCACAACAGAATTATTGCCAGGAAACTTATGAGGGAAATAAAAATACCACAAAAGTAACTCGCTCTCATAAAAGAACTTTACTCTTGACCTGCTTCATACTCATTCTCAGTAGAGAGCCTGGCTACCTGTGTATGTACACAACCAAAGACATGTCCACAGAATCCTCACTTTAGTCATGAAGTCACCATGGCACAGTGTGAGTGCCACCTAAGGCCATGTGCAGTTGGCTGCTACTGTAAGTATAAATTCAAATTAAAATTAAATACTTGCTCCGATGCCTTTAGCTAAACTTGAGTGTTGATTGTTCTGAACATTCTACTTTGGAGGGGGTACCTAGCACTCAAAGAATGACTGACAGGTCTTCCTGCCTTGGAAACAAACTAAACCACAGATAGTAACAGAAAATAATAGTAAATTATAATTTGCTACTGCTTGTTACACTTCAGAATGAAGGGATTGGGATAGAGAAGAGAATGAAGTGATAGTGTAAAATTGGACTTGAATAAAAAGAAAACAAGTACACCATCAGGTACCCCTGTTTCTCAGGCTTGATTGTCTTTACATGTAGAGAACAAATGTCACATTATAAAATCCAAGCTCCTCTGGTAACATTTTGAGTATTCTTTCTGTCCAATTCAATGCTATCATTACCAGACATGGTTCCCCTCTGGGTGCCAAGTCAATCTGCTTACTTGGAGTTCTTCAATTAAGTAATCCTAATTGGACATACCAGGTCATTGAAATTTAAAATATGAAAGTAATAGACCATTTTGGATTAAAATCTCAAAATAACATTTTACCTAATTATTATCCATATTTCATTTTGAAAGTTACATGTTGTTGTATCAGCCTGCATTTTCTAGCTTTTAAGGTTCATGACAGAGGCACAAAAGCAGGACAATGTTATCGTCTCTCACCACACAGGTAATAATATATTTTTATTTTGAAATCTTTATCCAAGTGTTTCATTCCTTCATTTTTATAATTTTATAGATAATACCAAAAAATACATGATTTGAGCATCAACATATATATAGCACTATTATGTATAGATAATGAAAAATTATTTTCCTGGAAATACTAATCATCACAAGGTAAATTAATTATTATTTGCCTTTGACCCGACTTTTTTTTTTTTTTTTTAATATGGATTGAACCCAAGGGCACTTTACTGCTGAGCTACTTTCCTATCCCTTTTCATTTTTAAATTTGAAACAGGGTCTAAGTTGCTAAGGCTGTCCTTGAATTTATAATCCTCCTACCTTAGCCTCCTGAGTCACTGGGATTACAGGGGAGCACCACCATGCCAGTCTACATCCTTTTCTTGAGGAAGAAAATGGGTTACAATAATAACATTATACTTGTCTTTAAATCACATAAAAAGAGTTTTTCATATTTTACTTTATCTCTTTAAGGTAATATATCACATAATAAAGTGCCCAGACATTGCAAAAAAGTTCATTGGTTTAGAAAGCATACTAAAAAAATCCTTTATATATCAAATATAATAAGCATACATGGAATCTCCACGAAATTCAGTTATTATGTTTTATTATATTATATTTTGGCAAAAGACTTCTTCTATCTCTTCATGGACATCTAAAAAATAAGTAGAATATTTCATTTAAACTACTACAGGCAATCTTCAGTGTATTCCAGTAAATGATTTCATTAAAGTTGTGTCATGTAACCTAAAAAACTAGCATTTCATAAAACCCACTGAAATAATTGGCATGAAGTAACACAGTGATATAACCTTGCAACTCACCCCAATATTACTGGTGGCAGAAAGGCTACACCATGCAACCCAGCAGATGTTTTATCAGACACATGCTTAGTCAGAATCTGACTCCTCTCCCTGTAGACTGTTGAATGAGAATACACACTGATAATTTCTATCACAGAGATCCATAGGGGACGAAGAGTTGCACACCTTTCAAAACATCCACTCTGTTATGAGTGCTGATAACTTATGATGGAAAAGTGCAACTAAAGCAAAATGAGGTTTTGAAGTATTCTGCTTAACTCTACTCGAATACAGTAAAAGTAACCTTGATCTAAAGTCCAAGTAGTTCTCACAAGCACAGTATACTGCAGAAGCTATATGCATTTATGGCTCAGGTCCCACAAATTTATGACAATTTCCTTCTGGGTATCTAAACACCAAAATCTGATTTTTGATTATTATGTACTTAAGAATTCTTACTTTGAATTAATTTTAAGAGCACATATTTCTGTCATTTATAAAGCAAAATACATATAATAACTACTAGGATGTGGTTTCTCCAGAGTGTAGAGTCATGCTCGCTTAAAGAAAGCCAGCCATGCATTACCAACCAAAGTTAACACTTCTGTTGTGGCTGATGCTATTTCCATTTATGGTATTTTCTAACCTTCATGGTTATACTGCCTCTTTTTTTTTTTTTTTTTTTTGGTAAGTCAATGACTATTTTTCACAGGAAATTTATTTTCTAATATTTAGAGAAAAGAAATCATAGGGCACTCATGTCCTTTTCTTTAAGTCCAATTTTGCTCAAGAAAATATGGTCTTTGCAACAAGTTTCATGTTCTAACAACCAATGAAATATGCAATGAAAACAGGCAGTATATTGCACTGTAGTGAAAACATGAAAGTTTATGAAAGATAAAGCACAGTGTTAGCATAGTGTTCTATGTTCCCTAAATATATTCCAGTCTGTCTGCTGAAGTGGGTACTTCAGGGTACATCCTGACTATAATTTAATCACTTTTGGTAAATGAGTACCACTTACTGTAAATCTGATCATACTCTGCTTTAAAGGATTTCTGCAAACTTTTTATTTGCTGTCAGACCCCTTTTGAAAATAAATTTTCCCACTGTAGACTAACCCTTAAAGTCACAATGATGCTTTGCAGGGTTCTTTGTGAAAGAAACATAAGCTAATTCAAATATGAGAATTGGCAGCTTATAACATAAAACCATAAGCATTTGAAACCTTTTGGCTCACTTCTATGCAGTAACAAATTTCATATGTTGTTATAAATCTTGCTCTTTTTTCCAAATGATTATAAGAATTACCATTAATTATTACTGTTCAGTCTTATTTTAATTTGTTTAATGTTGGTAAATTTTAAACATATAAAAAGGGATAAATATTTTTTAAAAACCTGCATATCCCCATCATGTAATGTCAATCATTTTTACTCCATGAGTAATTTATATCTTTTACAACCCCTCCTACCTGTCCTATTCCATGTTATTTTGAAGGAAAACTTGCACATCATATAATTTTATCCTTAAAATATAGAATATAAATTATATATACATAAATATTCCTTTTTAAGAAGTATAACCACAATATAATTGCTTTATAAAAATTTCCAACTATTTCTTAATATCAATAAATTTCCCGTTTTCATATTTTTATTATCTCATAAATATCTTAATTTTAAAATCTTTCTTGAATAAAGACTCAAATGAGGTCTTTGTGTTGTTACTGGCTGTTATGTGCTTCTTATGTCTCTTTTAATATAATGTTTCCACTCCTCTCACATATATACACACACACTCTCTCTCTTCTTTGCAATCTATTTGTTGAGAAACAAGATTTATTGTGTATCCGGTTTCCCATAGTCTGGATTTTGCTAACAGCATCCCTGCGGTTCCTTAACACATTCCTCTATCGTCTACATTTCCTGTAAATTGGAAATTGGATCTAGAGGCTTGATTAAATTCACATTTAATATTCTTGGCTAAAATCCTCCATACATACTGTTATGAAGTATCAGTAGTTAAAATCTTCACATTTTAACTAAGATATGGTTCAAAGCATGGGTGCTGGAGACCAAGTACATGAAATCTAATCCTGGTTTTGCCTCACTCTGTAAGAGAACTTAAGCAAATGAATTAATCAATATTTGAAATTTTTTTCATCTATAAAATGGGACAATAAACACATAAAAAACATTTCTTCATAGACAAGTGAATTTAAATAAAGTACTTCAGATAGTAAACATGTAAGCACTTAATAAATATGAACTATTACAATGTTACCAAGTAGCTGAAATTAAGTATAAGGAGGAATATGCAGACAAGATTTGCAACAATTTCAATTCATATGGCAGCTAAATTGCTGTGTGAATCAATAGCAATTGTTCTATTCTAGTAAGTTTAGTAAGGATGGATTTTCCATACCTACTAAAAAAAAAAAAAAAAAAAAAAAAAAACGTTGAAATGTGAGTGGACTAAAAGGTTCAAGTGTATCAGGGAACTGGTAATGAAAGTTGCAGCCTTTTGTTGGTAGGTCAGTGATTGAACACCCACAGCTTACTAGAGAAGGAAAGTAATTGCTGCTTATGGCCTCTGTAAAATGCACTGTGCCTTTCCATATACACAATTCTTGCCTCACCCTCAGAGAAGAGACACAAGCATGCTTATTTTACATGTTATGCTTTCCTAAATATGCTTGAATAGTATCAAGTGAAGCAAAACAATTCTCTTAGTTAGGCAGAAGGAATGACTTCAGTTCTTACTTCCACAAAAATTGTGAGGAATAAAGTTTTCACTCCTTTAAAGATAGGGCATAAATGTTCCGGACCCTCAATCAATAGTTTACAGAATATCTAAGGGAACAAAATCACTTATATGCATTTTTTAAATCACAGTCTTGAGAATGTCTATTAACTAAGGATTTAGCAAATGTTAAGTTATAAAATCCATACGATTGGAAAATGGTGAAGATTTGAAGTCAGATGAGCAATGGAAAGTTTAGGCTGGGTATTTAAGGAAACTGCCTATTAGCAAGAACTATTAGATAATGGAATGGTACTTTTCTTAAGCTCCATAAATTTCAAAAGTAAATTGGAAAACATATTGGAAGAAAATGTTCTACCTCACCAGGGGAATAAATGAAATGGTCTTTTCATCTCCCTTTTCTATAAGCTGGTCTGAAAATTAGATGTATAAAGTTTACCTATCCAAATCATAAACTCGGTAAGTCCAATATTAGGCTTAGTCTCAGTTTCACTGGGAAAAGTTCCATTTCCAGATCTTCAACCAAAAGCTGAATAATACCAATATGGAAATTTGGAGCAAAATCAATTGTTAAAGTCAGATTATGAGATTTTAATTGCCATTCTAAAACTACTTATACTGCCATTCAGTGTTATTTCCACTTGCCAGATCAACACCCAAGAGTCATTTTGACATTTAAAAAAAAAAAAAAAATCCCAATTACACATTCAACTGCTTTACAAAGCAAACGGCAACCTATGATTCTGGCTCTAAAACCCAGTTTGCCTTAGGGATAGATGGATGAAAGAAAGCCTAGCCTACTGTTTAAGGGCTAATATTTCTGCATTTCCATATCCCCATTTAGGGCAGACAGACTTTAGCACTTCAGCTTAAGCGGTATCACTTTATAGAAGGTACTTGAGTGGAGTAGGCAGCAAGCTGGAATGAGATAATAAATGGCAAAGAAGCAGAGGCTGCTGCCGCTGCAGGTAGGCTTCCATGCCAATTGCCAAAGGAAAATGGCTGTGAAAAGCTAACACTTTTTTATCCATGGGCAAAGGATGAGAATTTAATAGTAAAACAGCAAATTGAGTGTCTGTCCTCTTACTTCTTACTAGAAATTTCTTTGTTGTCCTTTGCATGGGGAAGGTTTACAGCTCAACCTAATTCTTCGCGCCAAGGAACTTTACAGGCTGTCATTTGGTTAAGGTCTAATAGGCCTTCCGGGATTTGATAACTGAATGCTGCGCTCAGTGGAGCAGGCTGCTCCACAGAGGGCCTGGAAAGAATGTTTGAGTTGGAGAGAAGGTGCTGCTCCAACTGCTTTTCCACCTGCAAAAACAAAACCTTTGGGGACAGTAGCACCGTAGTTAACAGGAGGCCAGACTCACTCACCCGGGATCCCAGGAATGAGAAAGGTGTTAAAGTAGCCAGCTCTTCTGTTTTGCCAAGGATTTTCAGGGCTTGCTGTTTTTGGCAAAATTTTTAAATATCCCACTTCTCTCACCCTGAGCTTTTCCCTTTCCATTTCTTAGGGATGGCTTTGGGTATTGGGATGACTAGTCCAAACAGAAAGACAGACTTTTAAGAGGATGTGAGATTCGCACTGCGTGGTTCCCCACACACCTCTAAGCTGCCACAGAGAGTTGAAGAAGGAACCTCGCACCAATAAAAGGACCAGTTGCCAACCACCTCGACCTCAGGGTTGGAAAGTGACACTCCTAAAACCCTGAGCTGACTAAATCACATGGAAAATTTCAAAACATTGCCAATTGAAAACGCTGCAGCTTTCACTCAGCAGGCTCCAAAAGCCCGTTCAAATTTTCTAGGGAGAACTGGCACAAAAGTCCTGATGCGAGCACCTTACAGCTCTTTCTTTAAATTTCCAGCGAAGGATCCTGAATCATCTGAATCAGTCTGTTATGATACAGTGATATAACCACATAACCTCAAAATAATCATGATAAGCATTCGTGTGTTTTCATAAAGGAAAAAATTAGCTTAAAATAAATTATCGTAAAAGTATAGAACTGTTGGCAACTACATGTTAACTCTATGTGTTCCACACAGTATTTCCATTAATTCATTTAATCAATCAGGTATTTTTGTATTATGTAAAATTTTAGTTGTAAGACCTATAACCTAACTAATCATCCTATTGCTTGGGAAAGTAGCTGAAGCAATGCAAAATAAACAAAAAAAAAAGGTTAAAAAATGTAAAACTACAAAGATGAATTCACAAGGCTAGGAGAATCATGTCATGATGAAATTCTAGAATTCTGAAATATTATTTAAAAAACATTTCCAAATTAATTATCAGATTAAAACTATGTTTAGTACAGTTTAGAAATGACTTTAAGTGAGGATATGAAATATACGTTATAGTACATATACAATGTTATCTCAGTCACTGATTAAAATTGCCCCTGTCTTTCAAAAAGCAAAAGTAAATATGAAATATAGATTTACCAGTGTTAGGCACAGCTGCTTCTCATTTCAGTCAATTCTTGCTCATTGATTAGTAAATCCAATCAATGGCAATGACAATTTGAGAAGTAAATCCCTCAATCAAAACTGAAATCTTGCACATTGCATCTTTGAAGTTTGCCCTTTTCTTTCATCACAACACATTTCAATGCCATGTGAAGTAAGTGCATCATTTATTTTAATCCTGTTGAAATGAATGGATGAACCTAAATAACAATGCAAGCCTTTTTCCATATAGCGCTGTAATTCACTTTGAAGTGATAGCACTTTTAGGATTAAGATGTATACATTTTTTTTGGTTCTTTTGGACTAGTTGCCCTTTCTTTGCGTACTATATTAATAAGAATTTAAAGCAAGACTAAGTCACAAGTGCCTTCTAATATAAGTCTTAGAGTATTAAGCAAAATTTCACTGGAGCAACCAACCAAGATGAATAACCATTTAAAAGGAATAACACTATCATTTGGTAACTACAGACTATAGGATATAGGATTCTCTTTAATCATTTGAGTTAGAGTGACTATCAATAAAATCAGTCTTGAAAATATTTCATTTATTATCACATTGTCAGTATTAAAATGAAAGAGGTTGAAGTACTATTGCAAAAGAAATGAATAATGATTAATCCTTAACTTGATGCTTACTGCACAACCGATTAATTCATCTAACATTTCAAAATATTGTGAGGGATATTCAAATATCTACTGTCAAAAGATATGTATAATATTTATTTAGAACATATGAGAATTTTAATGTAATGTGTTTTTCTGAAAAATAGTTGTTCTTCTAGAAATAGTTGTATACCAAAAGCTCTATTTTATAATATTATATATTAATGTGTTAATTTGTTTTAGATAAAGTTCAGGTTCTAAAAGTTTCCATTAGAGAAATTAGTCAAAGAAAGTGTTTCAAAAGGAAATTTCCTCAATATCACCATCTAAAAATGATATTGTACCATTTCAGATTATTTCATCTTTTATTATAATGCATTTTAATTTTTTCTAATTCAAAGCCAATATATACAAATAGTGAAAACTTGGATAATAATAATAACAAAATACCATAATAAATAATGAATTGTAAAAACTATATATTTCAACCATTTCAAGGTAATCTTTGAAATTAATTGCAAAGGTTTTAAGTCTATTTTTATATTTATATCCTTTTCTCTAAACATTTTAATATTAACAAGTTAGCTTTCCTCTAATTAAACTATAACTAAATGCTTAATGCAGAAAAGAGAGAGTAAAAAGGATGTACTAAAATTATACATAAGCTCACCAGTAGGAATATATTGATAGTTTCATAAAGGTACTATCAACATAGTTTGAATTGTATACTTTCTCACTTTCCATAATAGCTGCAGATTCTCTTAATTTGATTTGGATTACTTCAAAGCAATTATTAAGAGCCTACTTAGAGAAGAAAAAGTCGAACCATTCTTCAATACCATCAGGGTAAGCCCAGTAATTGGTAAGTCTTAAATTCTTAGTTTTCAAAGACTTCCCATATCCCCACGCCTTTCAACAAACTGTTGCCAACCTTCCTTTTCCCCACCTTTTATTAGCAGTTCAGCTTCCTTTCTTCCTCATTTCCACTTTTCATATTCTACTCATGTTCTTCCTCATTTTTTCAAGACTGCTTTTCTTGCTATTGTTACTTTCTCGTGGTTGTGTGTATGTGTGCATGTGTGTTTAACCAGCCCAGGTCTAGAATTCCCAGAGGTTTGAATCAAAAGTTTCGTAAACGATGTGTCCTTTTCTACAGCTCTGACATGATATCCCTGAGAGATAACTGAGGTACGGACCCAAGCATGGGGAAATAAAAAGGACCAGGTTAGTAGTAATTGACCAGGCAATTGCAAGAAACAGGGTAAAGTACCAAACTCCTGGAACTTGACTACAAGATCAGAAAAGGATCTGTGACATTGCTGACCTTTGCAGGGGGGCTACACCCTACTTTCATGCTTTATATGAAAACAGAATTTGTTTCTAACCAGATCAAAAGACTGCCCAAATACTCCAAATATAAAAAATGAAAGAAACTGGGAAAGGAACCAGGCAAGGAGGTGTTATTCTCAATTATTTTAAATTGGGAGATTGCTGCGATAATTAGGGTTGTTCTAGATCTTGTCAAACTGAAGTTCGTATAATTTGCGAAGCTCTCTAAGGAAAAGATACAAAATTTACAAATGGAAGCATGATATGAAAGCCTCTATTGCAGAATCAGTAAAGCTGACAAAACTTCTATTGAAGACTTGTTGATTAGATGCATTTAGTTTTTTCTATCTCTGTAGAAAATGTATTAGTATGGTTACCTGGACATCCTTCCTGACACCAACATGCCTCCATTATTCACTAAGAACAGGCATTTGTTCAAATACAGGGTGCTAAACTGAAATTTCATTAGCTTCCTCGAAAGTGTGCTGTCTTAGGTCATCTTGTGGTACTGTAACAGAGTATACAAGACTGGATGATTTTTAAGGAACAGAAATTTATCTCTCCAGTTCTGGAGGCTGGAAAGGCTCAGATCAAGGCACTGGATTCTGCTGATGGGTTTTCTTGCTTCATCATTTCATGGCAAAAGGGAAAAAAAGAGGGTAAAAGAGAAAAAGAGAGAAGGACAAAAATGAGGCTGAATGTGTCCTTTTTGGGAAGAATTCACCCTTATAATAATGACATTAACATGCTAATAAGGGTAGATTCTCAGGCCTATCACCTCTCATTAAGTCCATCTTCTAGCACTGTTGCACTAGGGATTAAGTTTCTGACATCTGCTTTTTTGGGCACATCCAAACTATAGCATACCACAATAGAATTCCCACTGACAACTGTGAGAACTAACAAAAAGAAGAATATGAAAGTATCATGGTCCAGCAGAGGAGGAAGACATAACTGACTCCGAGGAAAAGAGTTGAGAGTTGAGGAATGCTCATACCCTGGCCTTGAATTACCTCCTGGAATTTCAACAGGAGGGCAGGCAGCATTCAAAACAGGAACAAGATGCCACCACTCTTCAGCTTTACCTTGATCACACACATCAGCTCACCTCTGATACAATTCTAGGAAGCCTCCTACAGTCTTTGGTGTATCCAGGTACCTACTGGTTCTCGGATGGTTCAGAGGAGACGGTCCTTAATAGTCTGTGATTTAACAGTCAAGTTACTCCCTGTTAGGGGATGCAGTCTTGGGGTGTGCACAATGGATGAAACTGGAGGACATCATGCTAAGTCAAATAAGCCAGATTCAGGAAGTCAAAGGTTGGATGTTTTCTTTCACCTTTGTGGAAGGTGGATCAAAGAAAGGGAAGGGGAGGGGAGGTGGGCATCGCATGAAAATAGAAAGGGGATGAGTGGAGTACAGAAGAGGATAGATGGAAAGAGAGGAAAAGGGAGGAACCACAAAATGAATTCACCAAATTATTCTATGTACATATATGATTTGACTACTATGAATTCCACCTTTATGTATATTCATAAAGAGCCAATTTAAAAAAAACAGTAAATGGAAGGGAGACTGGTAATAAGAGGAAGGAGAACAGCAGGAAGGAGGAAGGAGGAAGGGAGAGAGGAAGTAATGGGAACTGAAATGAAGCAAATCATATACTATGCACGTATAATTATGTCAAATGAACTCCACAATTACATATAACTATAATGCACTAATAAAAAAGAAAAAGATCTATCTTTTAACCGTAAGCACATTTGCATGAAAAATAAGAAAAGTTCTAACGGTTATTAGCAAAAAGGTGAATCTTAAAAAAAAAAAAAAAAAAAAAAAAAAACCAGGAATAAAAGCAGGTATGAGAGAAAAGAGGATGCCCAAGGAAAAGCAAGAAATTCATATTAAATTTAAATGTATAGATTTGGAGTGAGGTAAACCAATGCAGACCTAGACTGAAGCCAGGATCTCAGAGGGTCCTTGGGTGTGTTAAAAAGGGTGCACTGAATTCAGATGGCAATTAGAACAACATAGAATAGAAACGAGGTTTGTTTATTTCATTTACCTAGTGTTTTGTAAAGAAACAAGGACCAGAAAGTTTTAGTGGTATGCTAAGGCTATTCAGCAAAATAGGAGCAGAACAATCAGAAAGTTCCTAGAGGTTTATTATCACCTCAGATCAAAGTAAGGAAAATTCTACATGTTTAAAATGGGAGTACAGGTCAAATAATACAAAAATCAAGAGGCTTCTTCTCAGAGAGGAAAAGTCTTACTAAATAAAAATACATGTAATGAAAACATTTGTGAATAATGAATCAAATGTGCTAATAAAAATAATTCTGCTTGAAGTAGTCACAGAGGTCTTAAGAATTAGATTTGCTGCCAGCACCATGGTTGCATGCTTGTAATCTCAGTGGCTCTGGAGTTTGAGGCAGGAGGATGGAGAGTTCAAAGCC
The DNA here is from genome assembly GCF_902686445.1 of Sciurus carolinensis. NCBI lineage: Eukaryota > Metazoa > Chordata > Mammalia > Rodentia > Sciuridae > Sciurus > Sciurus carolinensis. The sequence continues at coordinate 87,679,655 of NC_062218.1, read as the reverse complement.
AGCCTCAGCAATTTAGTGAGGCCCTAAACAATTTAAGAAAGACCCTGGGTTCAATTCCTGGTACCCAAAGGAAGATTAGATTTTCTAAGCTGCATCTGACTCCACTAACTACTGTGTGATTTTTTTGCACGCTGCAAAGTTTTGCTTTATCAACTTCATCATCAGTAAGATGGAACAGATAAAATATACATCATTTTTGCTGTGACAAGGATCCATAAGAGATGACTAAGGAAAGCACTTAGTAGTACCTGACTTGGTTTATGCTGGTGATCATTTTTAACTGTAGTTTCTTCTCATTCTTCTCTCTAGTTCAAGTATCAGGCAGAACACTGAGACAATCCCCCTTCTTCCTATGTCCAAATTTGTTCTTTTCAATTCAGTTACACTCTAAAGTCAAATACGATCATGTCTTATCTGAATGAGTAATATCCATCATATTTTTATGTGACCTGGTTCTCTCATTACCATTCCACTTCATTTTCTAATATCCGTCACCTGCATTTTAAGGTCCAGTCCTGCTAGGCTCCAGGGCGCTCCAGGGCACTCCAGCGCATTTCTGGTCATGAGTTCTATAGGACTCGTTCCTCTGTAGTTCTTCCTATCTTTTAAGCTCTTGGTTTAGCTTTCTTTCCCACTAAAATGCCTTACCTAATGTGTTAAGATGGACCTAGCTACCCTTTTTCAGAGATCCCAGTGCACCCTCTTCTGATCTCATTCTTAACCTTAACAAAGATATTGAGATTTTCTGCTATAGATCTGCATCCTCCAGTCCTGAATTCCTTGGGGGCAAGGACTATGCCTAGTTCACTTCTTGCCTGTGCATCGAGCAGAGCAGCTAATAAACAAAACCATGCTGAATATATAATAAGAATGAGAGTGGTGGTTATCCCAGGGAGAAATGAGTATTGCCTGAATCGGGGCACAAGGAAAACTTCTGTCATGATAAAATCTATATCTTGGTCTGAATAATAGTTACACAAGTGTACACATATTGTGAAAATGTATTGAGCTGACCACTTAAAATGGTTGCACTTCTTTACCTCCTGAAAATATTTTAGTCCTCCAAGCTTTTAAATTTAAGGATGTGCAAAAAAAGGCAAAACTCCCTATGTTGTGTAAGTCAGGTTAGTGGTTTATCCCTGGGGTGAGATTGTCACTGGGAGGAAATGTTGGTTATTTCTCATTTTACTTAATATAAAACCTAGTTACCAGGGTATTTTCAGTTTACAAAAGTTAATCAAACTATATGCCTGATATATGCACATTTACATTATATATTGTACTTGACAAGTCAGAGCAACAATGAGAAACTCACCATGTGTGTGTGTGTATGAGTGTATAATAGAGATCTTCCTAACATAAATCTTTCTTCTGCTGATGAGAAAAACAAATCAGTTTCTTTAAACTATGTCTCTAGTCCCACATCAGAATCAGTGAACATAAATTTGCAAAACTTGCTTTCCTCTCTCCACTACATGATCCACCTGTATGAATGAGTACGTACATTTGTGAACTTAAAGCATACTTGCCTGCTAATTATACATTTTTTATTAACTTATACAATGGGAAATGCAAATGTTCTCTATAGCTAAACTCTTTTAGATGTTATTTTACAATGTGGCTTTTAAGAACAAGTAACTAGAATTACATTTGGTGAAAACTGAATTTTTTTTTCAATTATTTTCTTTCACAGATCTTCTTAGAGTCAAATAATCTCTCATTCCTCTTGCCTCAGATGAACTATTGTTTAAAACAGACACACAGAAAAGTAATTTAGATACCTCTACTATAGATGTTCATAAAACATTCCTAACGCTTAAAAAATAAGTTTCATAGACTGTCTAATTTCCCTGTAGAGCATTTATGCATGATTTGGGTTTTATTTGGTATACCTACCCAGACAGCAGGAGTTCTTAATATAGGCATACATTAGTAGTCACGATGTGAACAGAATGAATAAAGAAATAAACATAAACTCAAATCAAAATATCAGCATAAGGCCCTTAATGCTAAAGGTAAGAAAGAAGCCTTTGGCTCAAGATGGCATGAATGATACCCAGGAATATTTCCGTTGACTAATTGCAATCAAGTTCAAGTTAAACAGCAAACCAATGAGATAAAAAGATATCAGACCACAAAGCAGAAGTGAGGAATTAGGACTTACCCCACCCTCCCCTTACCATGTCACTTAAATAGAATGATACTTATCACCATTTTTATATCATTACTGATTTCAAAGCGCCACAACTGCATTTTATTTAAATAAAAAGTGATGTATTCTTTTAATTCTCTTTTGTGTGTATATGTGTTAGTTTCCTAACACATGTTTCAACAATTTAGAAAACACTGAGTTCCAAGAGGGTTTTCAGGTTAGCTTTCTTCTTGACCAGAGGTATGATCTAGAAATACATCAGTCACTGGTGTCAATTTGTGACAGTTCAAATTGCCAGAGGTATTCGGTAAAGTGATGGCTGTCAGAACGGTAAAGGTTAGTAGCCAGTCAATACAAATCAATTACAACTGCTACCAAAATGTGAGCGTGTTAGTGAAAAGGTGTGTAAGTGTGTTCATTCTTGACATCGAATCTTCTGCTGTATCAGCATCAATGATAATTCAATAATGATCACAATAGCAGTGCCAACAAAAGATGCCAAGTTATTTGAACATTTATTGTTTTCAGTAATAGATATGCAGATGTTGGTAGCCCAGAGCTGTTTTGCAGCTTCCTAAAAGATTCTCGGACCTTCTGTGTGTTGTCACTTTTCACAATATGGTTGCTTGTGCTCTAGTCATCATATCCACATTCCAGGAAAAAGAAGGTGGAGTAAGAAGGGAAAACTTATTCCCTTTAAGGATACTTCTTGAAAGTTGCACATGATATTTACTTCTCATTTTTCAAAACTTGATTATGTGGTTATAACCATTGGAAGAACCATCTAGTCTTTGATCTGAGCAGCAAGATTGTTAACTAATACTTGGGGTCCTTCTTTTCAAGAAGCAAAGGAAAATTGATAATTATTTCAAAAGTACTTTTACTTAGAAAACATTATAACAGATCCCCTAACTTCCTAAAATATAAACTACTAGACAATTCAATTAAATAGTTAAAATGAAAAGATCAGACTATTATTTACCAAAATATAAGCAAAGGAGTTCATTAAATTTTTACTTGTAAATTATTTTGCTTACATCTTAATTAATGTAAATGAAGGAAATATTTCTAGATATCAAAGAACATCCCAAATTTTTAAAACTGTGTATTTTATTGGTAGGAGGAAGAGAAAAGGGGGATTTTTTAAAGAGAAGAGTTAACTTAGAAATAATTTTATCCCACTCCTAAATCAGAATTAATACTCACAGTTGGGAGTTATGCTGTCATATTTGAGAACCACTGATTTGAACATACTATTTCTGGAAAAGATTTCTTTTTTAGTAATTACTAACAGTTTATGAAAAGATCTGCAATTTTATTTTTCCAAGTGTTCAAGTAATCTTAACTCATCAAAATGCTAAAATCTTTCATATCAAAGTCATCTAAGACTTACTCAATGTAAATGGCCCTGCCTGTTCCCTGACAGCTGGAAACTCTTAGTGCTGATCTGCAGCCCCATTCCCCACCCCAAGCACTGGGAATCATTTAGCCTCTAAGCTGGAATCATTGCTCTTTGTCTAACTTTATGACAAGGCAACCAGGTTTTAGCAGCAGAGGCTCTGTTTTGTCTGATGCCAGGTGTTTCTCATAGGAGGCTCATCAGGAATTCTTCCACAGTATTCTAGAGAATCTCCGTCAAGGATGTGAGTGAATTGCATTAAAGGGGACCCACTACCTTATCTAGTGGCCCTTTATACTGTTTGTTTGACTGTGCATTAATTTATTGAGTAAACCAGCATAGAAAGTGACTACAAGTCAGAGATTGATGCCAGGCACTGGCAATATAAAGGTCAAAGGCACAATTGTGTGTCCTCTAGTAAGAGAGATACCTTGTTAGAATGCCATTCCTCATGAAGAGGTCTTTGTTCTTAAGTTTGAACTTTATTGTCTTGTGGGACTGTTCATATTTTCCACAGATGTGCCCTCCAACCTGAAATATTTTGAATAGGATTATATTCTTATCAAACATCTTCACCTTCCATCATGCCCCCATATCCTACAAATAACCTTTATTCAATATCATACACACTTCATTTTATTTTCTTCTCTCCAAGCTTTTAAAACCCTGCTACTTTAACTCCTTCAATTATTTTCCGTTTTTTTTTCGCTCTCTTCTAGGATAAAATCACGATTGGAAATAACCTGCTTAAAATGTAATATTGAGAACTGAGTATAATCCCCAAAAACATCCTATTGAGTCTTATCCTTACTGAACAAGGTTTAATCATCTTATCTAGAGCAGCATGTCACAGTTCTTGCCAAGGAAAACCAAGAGGCTGCAGTTTGAATTTAAAGACCCTTTCAGATCACTTGGAGTGTTAATGTTTTTGTGGTGGGTGCTTGATTTCAAAAATGAATTAGGTATCCTAAACTCAAGAAGACCAAAATCTAGTGAAGAACCTGACATTAGAAATGGTTACTCCACAATCATACAAACAAGGCTTTGGAGGGACTACTCCTGCTGTCATACCACATTCCATTCCAAAATTTGGCACTCCTCACAGGCTTCTCACAGCATTAGTGACTATTCAGTGAGGATTGATCCCATGATGGATACAGATTCCAAACTAAGGTACTTTAGGCAAATAGTAGTGTTGATATTGATAACATAATTTTTTTAGTTTTGAATTTATGAATTAACTTTTTCTTTTTAATCTTGGAGTAGAATTACTACATCTCATATTTCCTATGTCTTAAATTGAAGGAATAATGAAAAGATGCCCAAAAACACATTCCAGAGATATCTCTAGAAAATTATATATGAAGATAGGTAAATATGAATATATATAATATCACACCAGCTTTTTAAAAATGTAGGATATATTTGTTATGGGGGCGCAACTTAAGAACAGACCGATCACCACTGAGAAGTCCAAATTTGAGTCTTTATTAAGCCGGCTGGCTGACTGTCTCACACAATGCCCCCAAAAAATGGCTGTTGGGAGACCAGCACCGACCCACAGGGGTTCTTATACCAAAAATCACATCAATCATAAGTATCTGTTGCTATGATTCAAATTAAAACTAACATCATGAGATCATCAACAGAGGGGGAAGTGGGTCAAAAATGAACCTTACCTAGGAACAAACTAAAGAATGGTTACTAAGATCCACACAATCACTGTTCACATGGTACATTGTTTAAGATCAAAAGAGAGCAATTTTTCACTACATAAGAATTGTCATTTGCATTGCTAAACATGTCACACTAAGTAACTGATGATGGGTATAGAGGCGGGATGTTCCCGTGAGAGAAGCTTATTTCCTACATAACATGGAGTCTCAGAGCAAAATGGAGTCTGTTTAGTTATTTCCCTTAGAGGCTGGCCTATAACATTCTCAGGCAGCCAGATCTGGTCAGCCCCATCATATTAAATAGTTTAAAGGTTGTGCCCCAAAGTATTTAAAAATGATTACCTCTGGAAGGGAGATCATGAAGGTTTTGTTAATGTCCTTCTAACATTTTCAAATATTGAAAAGAGTTACTGTGAACTCTAGTACAATAAAGGAACCTGGTGAGTGATGAACATAGACAATGAGAGAGTAAGCAGTGTGAGAACCTGGGCATTTAAGGGTTACAAGCTTCAAAAAAGGATTAATAGTAAAGGGATACAATGATAGTAATGCATAGATTACCACTCTATAGTGTCTAGTTCTCTACATTTTGGGCAAGTCACATCTCCAGTTTTGTTATTGAGAAGGTCCACTGGCCAATGAAATGATTAAAGCATAAGTACATTGGCCCACATACCCAGAACTCAGGTAAAAATATAGAAAATACATCTTATCGCAACTTTAAAAATATGACTTGTTCTGATTTACAACAGCTTAAGTAATGTTTCACAACAGAAAATATAAATTAATCTATGAATAATACATACACAGTCACACAGTCCCAATTTATAAACAGAATGATGCATGTTCTAAACCCAAGATCTTTGTTTGCAAATGATTCAGGATGAATTCTTACAGAATTAATGAACCAAATTAATCTTCTTATTACTGATGTTACCTTAATCTTGTTTTCTCTGAAATTGATATGTGATATTTGATAAATAGATAATTGGCAGAAATTTAGTACGTTAATTAAAAGTGCTCTTTGATTCCCCAATGGAGGTAAATTTCCTCTTCTGACTTCCCAAATATCAAATCAATATCTGAATTACATGACTTCTGCATTGTCTTTTGCAGTAGAGAGCGTTACTTGCACATTTTATTATATCTGTCCTACTCCTATTCTGTGAGTCCTGATTTGGTCTTAGTCACCCGTGCAACCCACTAAGAGCAGAGTTATATTAAAAAAGAAAACTGGTTTTATAAAATACTAGTAAAATTATCCCCCATAGTTCCAAGAATGCTCGTGGAAATTCAATCAAATTTTATTAACTAATAAAAATATTCTTCACTTTATGAAACGTAATTGTGGAAACCAAAACTCATCCTCACATGAATGGCCTATAATCACCAAATCAATCTTGTATCTATTCTCCACTTTTTCTTATGAATATGATAAAAATGTTCTGTGCAAATTAATGCTGTCATCATCCCTCTGTACATTCAAGATAGGGTCTGGGGTACCTTGTGGAAATGGTCTCATCTTTCTAAACATCCTTCATCACACCACAAAATTCTATGGCCAAATCTTCTTCTTGGATTTTGTTGAGTTGCAGTGTTCTTTTAAATAATGATGTAGCTAATCCAACAAAATAATGTTGAACCAAATCTGATTTCATTTATTTTTTCTTCCTAGAGTAGAAAACTCTCAAAGTTGCTTAGTGAAGTGCTGAATGCTTTATATTGACAGACTACCGCTGTTCAGCAATCTATATTTGCAGGCTTCCAAAATGAAAGCCATAGTTGGATCTTCTTTGTTGTTCACAGTATTTTAAATTACAAATGACGTTGATTTTAATCATCTTTGCTCTATTCACTCACAGTGCCGGATGCTGTACAAGGCAGCTCTCCGATTCTGTATAAAATACTTTTTATTGGGCTTAGCCCTTGCACAGCACTTTATACCTCCAAAATACTTTGTAAACATTAACTAGTCAATCCCTACCAAAAAAGAGAAAGAAAACAAATCTTGATGAACTGGAAGTTATGTGTAAAACAAATCTAAAGAAAAGAGTTTTCCTGCAGATTAAATTTGAAGGCACAGTATTTATTTAGCTATTTACTTCCCAACCAATAGAGTATATTTCAAAGAATGATTTTTAGTTCTTCACTTTCCATTGTAACATGGCACAAGTTTAGTAATCATATGAATTACAGTAGTATCAGTATTCTTATGACCAATAGAAAATATGGCACATGAGGAAGTCTTAAACATATTGAATGCTTCTTTGTACCCTATGGAAAGCAAATGTTTATAGCAAAGTCAATAAGACTCAACTGGTCTCAGAGAACTGAAATTACATAAAAGTTAGTACTTTTCTGTCTTCTAAGTAGCAACAACTTCACTTGGTATAGATGCAAGTAAGGTTAACTTAGTCCAAAAACTAAATGAGTCCCCATTTCACATTAAATATATGAAAATGCATAGCATTGCATGGGTCAAGCCACTATATTACTTAAAAAGTACTCCATAAATTTTGTTTCTGGTTTTCCAAGTAAAATACAACTCTGAGTTCCTTGGCTCTGCTTTTTTCCAGTTTGTTCATTTAAAAATTCTCTCATTTTAGCCTACACTTCTAAAATAAAATTTTGTATATTATTTTTGAAAAATATCATTTACTCTAATCATAAAAGAAACTTCATGAAGAGTCTAATACATTATTAACACCATATATTATATTGAATATTAACTAGGGATTCTTTAAACATGCTAGATAAAAGGAAAGAAATTATTATTGTCTTTTATATATTTGAAAATTGAAAACAGAAACAAAGTTCATATTCAGAAGAAACTTCAGTATCGAGGGTGAGGGGAAAAATCTTCTAAATTTGACATCCAATTGAGTCAAGACTCTAGCTCAGAAACTGAAAGTTATTTATGATATATATATATCATATATATAAATATATATGTATACACATATATAAATATATATTAAATATAAATATAAATATACATATATAAAGGCCTGAGTTATATTTTCAACAACTAAATAAATAAAATGCAACATAATAAACAATTAAAAGGAAAAAGAACCCTAGACATCAAATTTAGCAGAGCAAATTCATTTGCTCAAAGAATGATTCATGAATTGGGCAGCACTCAAAACCAGCAGAGGTTCAGAGAGATCTACCAGCAATATGGAAAAACAGTATTTATTAATACTGGAGTTGTGGCTCGGTGGTAGAGTGCTCACCTAGCTTGTGCGAGGCCCTATATAGATATAGGAATATATATATATATATATATATATATATATATATATATATATAAATGACACATATAAATAGCTTAATTAGTTACAAATGATTTTAGCATGGCAAGGTAATTCCTTGTCCTTATATGAACATGTTCTGGTCAATTGGCAGCCTATGACTGGCTATGATTGCCTTAAACCAAACCAGTTATTCATTTCATGAATATACTCTTAAGTTAGGTTACATTTTGTTTCCCTACTGAGTTAGGTTGCAGTTTGCTACATACTTTAAGTCTACTTTAAATTTTTATAATATTCATAATTAAATACCATACATATTGAAGTTTAGATATGAATCAGGAAAACCTTCAAATTGACTGATTTATTAAGATTTATGTTTCTGAGTTTTTTCAAGGATCTTCATTACAGGTTAGGGACAGATACCAGATAAATTCCAATGATTATAATATAAAGCTACAGATAAATAAAGTGATTTCATAATTTCAGGCTTCTTTATCAGGTGTAAACATTAAAAATTTTACTGCTGATTAACTGATGGGCATATTATACATATCCATGAGTTTATTGACATATTCAGAACAATCTTCAAAAATGAAAAATAAAATGTGAAACCATATGATAATGTAGTAGAATTTTTATAATGGTAATTTATACATTAATATTTTCAATATTTTAGCAACATCTTAATCATACTCACGTATTATTTCAAAGACATTATTTGATCTTAAAGTAGGGGCTTTGTTCATATACGTATATCAGAGACTGATGCTACAACTAGAAAAAAGTAGAAAATAAATTTTAATATTAAAGTTCAAAGGAACAATAATAGCATTCTGGAAACTAATATATTTCTATGAATTCATAATATGACCTCTCACAGAAAATGTTAAAATTCCTTTAAACTATCTTATGCACACATTTCAATTTCTAAATCATTATTTAAATCTTTCCCTCCAGAAAGTCATGACTTCTCAGATGCTAACTCAATGCCTTTCACTCAAGAAAATGGTTAAATCAATCTCTTCATAAATTTGGAAATAAGATGAAAATAAATGACTTGTTTAGGATGTGGTTTCTGAAGCCCCAAGAAGGACTTTGACTTAAAAGTAAATAAATGAAATACCCTTCCTATGTTCTTACTACTTAGTAAGTAATAAACATTCTTAAGATGAGCGATACTTGAAGCTGTGAAATTCTAAGGTCTCCAAACAGCATTATTGACTTGACAAATTCTGCCTAGTATCATCCTATAATTGTCTAAGATATAAATGGAAACTGCCCACTAATGAATGCTACTCAAGCTTGGCCTCATAAAACCAGTTACAGTTATGTCACAGTTTCTGTTTCATAGCTTCCACATATTCCTTGATGGAAGATTGGCATTGATGTAATAAATGTGGAACAGCAGGAAAATATTATTACCAATAGGTAGCCTATTTTAACAACCCACTGTCATGAAAATTTTCTTTCCATCACACCTAAATCTCTCTATCAACTGCAAAATGGATTTAAGGTTATTCTCAGTGTTCTAGAATTTGGCTGATTTTCTTCTTTTTCTTATGGTTAGGACTTTATATTTTCAAAGTGCTTTTCAACCACATTTACTAATCTTTCCTCACAAATGTGCCTGCAGTTTAATATTTTTTCCTCTCTTTTATAGATCCTGATATTGAAGCACAGAGATATAAGAACCATGTTCAAGGTTACACAGCAAATTTAAAACCCAGCAGGGAATGGGCTGCAAAGCACCTGAGTTCCCAGACTATTTTTCAGCCAACTGGGCCATGGAAACTTTCAAGATATAATAAATTAAGAAAGAGTTTTGAATTAAAAATAAAATTATGAAAATATGAAATGTGTTATCAAAATCACAGTTTCTTTTCCTCAGATATGAATATGTGATGAAATGTTTACCATGGAGGGTAGAATTAGAGTCAGATTAAATTACCCCTGACTTCAAACTTTCTCAACCATTATAATGGGGAAAAAGACAAGTTAGGAAGTAGATCAGATGGTCAAAATGAGGCAGGTTCTATTGCCCAATCTCTAGGACCCACAAACATCTCAATTTTTCCAACATCTTTTTGAGTTCCTCTGCTCACCTTCACCTTTTCTGTTTTGTTCTTCCCAGTCTGTCCTTATGATGAGTATCAGGAAAGAAGGAAATAGGAAGGACTTGAAACTTGAGTTATGAGGATTAGTGCAATAAACTAGGGAATCAAAAATCTCTTGAGTTGTACCTAGATGCTATATGAAATGGAAGCTTCTGACTCTTGGGGAAGGAAATATGGTGATAACATGAAAAAGCAGACCTCAGTGACTCCATATAAAGATGATTCCATACTTCAGAAACACAATCTGGGAATCTTCCAAATTTCAAACATCACTCAATCAAGAAGTATTCTTTGAATGTCCTTAGTGTGTTCAGCTCTGAGGTAGGAGGAAGGGAACAACCACGAAAAAGTCCTACTTATGAGCAATAACCAAATTCTGTCTGGAGCATCAGAAGAGCCTTTACAGAAGAAAATATTTTAAACTAAGACTTGAAAGATATTAAGTTAGCCAGATTTCAGTGTTGAGGAGAAGAGTTTTCAGGCATTTGGAGCCATTTACATACAAAGACAGCAAGGCAGAAAAGGGCATGAGACATTAAAGGAATTGGAAAAGGACAGTAATGCTGGAGAAGGAGACAAAGAGTTATCAGGTGAACTTTAGGGGTTACAAAGGAGACAGGTCATGCCACGCCTAATAAATAATGGTATTTTTTTCTTACCTTATTCTAATGCCACAAGAAGTCTTAATATTTTATTTTTTATTGGTTCTTTTTAGTTGTACATAATAATATGATTCATTTTGACATAATAAAAGAATGGAATGTAATTTGTTCTAACTCATTCCCCAGTACTGCCCCTTTCCCTTTTCTTCCTCCTCCCCATTCCTTAATAGGTCTTAAGAGAGAAGTAATATGATTGTGCATGAACTTTTCAAATATCAGTCAGACTTTTGGGGCTGGGGCTATGGCTCAGTGGTAGAGCACTTCTCTAGCATGTGTGAGGCACTGGGTTTGATCCTCAGCACCACATAAAAAAAATAAATAAAATAAACGCATCGTGTCCATTTACAACTAAAAAATATTTTTAAAAAACCAGTCAGACTTCTGAATGTACTTATCTGTTTTTCATCTTTTCTTCAGGTCCACTTTGCAGGTATTTAGCTCTTACTAAAACAGATCCTCTTTTAAGAAGAAGATCTGATCACAGGGAAAGTCAAATAATTGAATGATGCGAATTTCCTTGAGTTTCCATAAGTTCCTGCAAATTTAGCCTCAAACTGAAATAAACCAACTGATACTCTTGTGAAACTCAAAATTATGCTATCATCAGCTAAGCTGAATGAAAGAAATTAGACATGGAAGTAATAGGCAGCCCATTTAAAATGGTGTCTTTTATAGAAACATCATTACATGGGACAATTAAAAGAAGGAAATTTATTTGAATATGCATTTTTAAAACAGTTCAACAAAAGCATAACTCTAGCAAAAGTACAAAAAATTCCGTATCAGTTTAAAAATTGCAGTCCAAAGAGATTCAAAAAACCAAAAAACATACCACGTGATAACATTAAGACATATGAGTCATAGTACATTATTCAATTACATCAAAAACTAAGATATTAAGACTAGTAAAATATTAGTTATTTACTACCTAAACAATTACCAAAATTATTCATTGTTTTATGCCATACCTTCATTGTTATATCATGGTAATAACACAAGAAACACTAAGAACTTCATTAATAGTAATTGGAAACTTCTTTTACCAAGTTTATGTGATGAGTTTTTATATAAATTTTTATTTTAACTTCAATTAATTTTTTAAACATTTTAAATGAATAACAAAGATGAAAAGACCTTCATTTAATTTTATGTAGATTAAATTTTGACATTTACCAGATTAAATGAAGTACCTCCACTTTGGGACTTTTTAAGAGAACAAAATGCAGAATTCACAGTTTCCTATGATAAAGTGATTCATTTTTATGCCTTTTTATTTTTAACAGAAATAGAATACAAGTAAGCAATAATAATAAGAACAATCTATTCAAAAGAGCCACTTAATGATAATATAAGGACCAGAATTGACTTCTTGAAGCCTCTGAAACTTAAACCAAACATTTTAATTATTAGACAGATTTCCTAAATGATTTTGATCAAGAATTACTACTAATCAGAAATGTCTAAACAATATTAAGATCCAGATATATTTTCAGACTAAAAAAATTCTAAAACTTTAAAGAACAGTAATTTAATTACAGAGACATTTAAAATGCCCAACTTCAGGAGGTCCTAATTTTAAAGACTTCAATTTTAACTACCGCCGTTTACTGGTGACGAATTCTGCTCCTTCTAATGTTGAAGATTGAACACTAGAGAAGCACGCCAAGGCTAGCATATTAAGCAGGTTTTATTTGAAGGTAATAATACAGACTTTTCCCAGCAGGAAGAAGGAGGCCATGACTGATGTTCTAAAAGTCCCAAGAAGTGCGCTCACCCTACATCTTTTATAGGTTAAAGTCTCTTTTGTCTCCAGTTCTCTCCCCCCTTATCTCTCCTTCCTGCCTACATGACTAGGCCTGGTTTTTCATTAAGTGAGAAACCATGGGCAGGGGGAGGGCCAGGGTGATTCAGGCAGATAAGGGCCAAGGGGGCACCAATAGCAGCTCCTTGCTTGCAGTTCTTGATAAAGGCAGGTAAATTTGGTGACATTCCATTCTTCCAGCGGCAGTCTCCAACTTCCAGAGGCAGATGGCTTTATGGCCTCCATTTTCCTCTATTTGACCCGATCCCCTATTTCTACACTAACTAACTGTTCTTAATTCTGGCTTCACCACCACCTGTTTCTGCTGATGTGCACTTGAAATTCAAAAATGTTTTGAAAACTGTAAAGATAGGTAAAACGAAACATATTATGAATCATATTCCATAAACTCTATTGATCAAAAATATTCGCCTAATCTTCTGTAAAATATCTCAATTCTCAGACCACACTTCTTCTTGTGAAGGACTTAATCTTAGGCAACTTACCACATCTCTGCCTTCTCCCATTCATTACTTATGGGATGTGAACATAGCTCAGGAGAATTAAGTACCCATGTGTGAGGCTGCATTTTGCCTGGGTCATTACCCTGAACATCCACTGAAGTATCTCTACTCACATCTATCCTTCAGTCTTAGCTCATGCAAGTTGTGTGGAATCATTCCTCTTTCCAAACTTTCAAGGTAAGCCAGTGTTGTGATTCAGACCTTAGAATGTCCCCCAAAGTCTCATGTGTCAGAGGCAGGGCTTTGGGGAAGCTTTGACTCATGAAGGCTCTCACTTCACCAGTGGATAAATCAACTGATGGCTGAATGGACGAACAGCAAGTAGGACTTAACGAACATGGTTAGGTCACTGAGGGATTCTCCTGGAAGGGTTGATCCTTTTCTCTGACTCTTCTGTCTCTACTCCCCAACCTTTGCCTGCTGGTTACCATGAGTTGAGCGGATTCTCCCTGCCACACCCTTCTGCCATGATGGTTCAGTCTTACCGCAGCCCAGAGCCATGGGGTTGATCAAACATGGACTGAACCCCCTAAAAACATGAACCACAATAATGTTTTTCTCCTATAGTTACTCTTTCTCTGATCTCCTTCTTGGGTCTACAGAGGAGCGGTCACTCCTTAGACCCCATTAAACTCTGTGGAGCTGAGGTTGTGTCTCACCTCCTGCCACTTGTGTGCCTCTTCCCTCTTCCAATGCTACCTGAGGCTCTGAGAAACTCTGCCAAGTTCTGTTTTGTTGGGCTGTTTTTGTACCAAGTATTGGACACAGAGATGCTTAACCCCATTTCCAGCTATTTTCATATTTTTATTTTGAGATGGTTTCAAATTTGTCAGCCTCCCAAGTCACTGGGGTTACAAGCGTGCTCTGCCAATTTTTTCTAAGACCTTCTCCATTCAGAATGCCCCTCCGCCCCGCCGCCTTGGGGTCACGTTTGCCACCTTCCTAGGCATTACCCTGAAAGCAAAGGGAAAAAAATATAACTTCTAAGGGTACTCATATAAACTGCGATTCTAGAGCAGTTCGAAAGGCTCCTGCTTGAAGGTGCTTTGTGAGCCTTTCCTCTTTCTCCCATTCCCAGCACCATTTAAACTCCGCTAGATTTGTCTTGATCTCTCTTACCTCTTGTTAAGGAATCTTCATCAGTCTTAGGGAAAGAAAGTCTTATTTCTGTAACAGGTAAGACCTTAACCTTCTAAATTTGTATTATCAAAATCATTACTCATTAGCCCACTCAACTGAACAACAGAAACACAATACCAATCATTTTGACCTTCTTCACAATGTGATCTAAGGCTTACATAAGGATCCAAGGAGCTAAGCCATGGTGGGAAGTAGGACCATCTAAGCAGAGACTGCAGCTACCCTTTGCTCTGTCAGATCTGCAAACATTAGTACACGTAGGTATCATAAAACTATACATTTTCCAAACTACAGAGCCGCTTTAGAAATTACTCTGCATTCATTATTAATATAACCCGGCCTCAGACATGTCAATTCAGTCTATATTTTGGGAACCATACTAGAGTGCATGAAATTTCTTGACTCCCTCTGTTTTTCCCTGAGTACACACACCTCACAGATCTCTTCACTGGGTCCTCATGTGTTTGGGCTTCACTGAGAAAAGGAAGGGCAGTTTGTCCATGCCTTCGAATTCCCTTGAAACACCAGTGCTTTATTCAAGCCCATTCCTGGCAATCAGTGGTTTCTAATACTTCTTATTAGGAATCCAGTTTCTTTACCACACAGAGAATTGTCTTCCAGTTTTCTTTTCCCTTTGGAGTGTAGGATACAAAGAGAAACCATAATTCTTGGCTGCCAATTGAATTGGATATTGAAGATCAAAACTCAGAAAGTAATGTGCTTTGATTTCTCTGTTTTCTGTGGTCTTATCCCTTCCTAAAACAAAAATTTAGTGCTTAACTGTTTGTATGAAGAGAATTAATTAGGAGGAGAAATTTGTTAAAGAAATAGATGGAGAGAGAAAAAATTTTAAATATCAGTCATTACATAATTATTTTCCTTATCATTCCATGTGGATTTTGTTACCCCACTCAGAAGCATAACATTTATCATGTACTTAAATTTATTAGTCATTTTATTTTCTTTATGGTTCTAGCTTTGTAGTTTTTATGGGATCAATACTCTGGCTTACAGAAAACAGTATGCAATAGGTTGGAGAAATACCAGAGTATTGCAGATAATCTGTTTTTCTTTTGGTCCTTAAATATTAAGGAATGAAATGCATAGCATGCACAGTAAAGGACTACTAAGTGAATAAAGAATGTGAGGAATTTTGCAAAATTTAAGGCCTAATATAAATTATACTATTATAATCTGAGTTTCTAGAAGGAAGTCATACTCAGTCATATAAAAGTCAGTTCTAAAGGACAGGAAACATTTCCCAGTTTTGAGTAAAAATTTTAAAAGTATGTATAGGTTAAAAATTTTATCTTTTTCCTTTGATTATCTTATCATCAACAAACATAAGGACTTGAAAAGCATTCTGAATTCCTATCTCTTGTGACACAATATATAACAAAATCTATTTTTGTCAGAATCTGCATGTAAAAAAAGTTAGATGTTGTTTTTTCTTTAGCTACTGTTGCTCTCCTGTCATTTATTTTAATATGTGGATCCAACCATCATGTGTGTTGTGATTCCTTTGTCTTGACATTATCTTGTGCACCAGTCATATCGAATGTTATTCTACTGTATTGTTGTCTTGACACTTGGGAAATATAGGGAAGTGACAGAACAGTTGAAGTTCAGATCCTGTAGCAAGCAAGTTTTTCACTTCGTCTCCAACACTAGATCTGAGCTGAGGACTTGACTCATCACTTGCTATTCTGGTCCTAGATCTTTCTCAATTATACTAATAAAGTGAAAAGCAATAGAAGCAGATACAGCAGACCTTTGATTCCAAGCCTGCCCTACTTAAAAGAACAATGAGTCTCTAAGTGCAATTGCACTTAGCCTTCCATATCACTTGTCTACTAGTCAATTGCTAATCCTTGAGAAATGCAGGGAGACTGGAATGGCTTCATACAAATTCTCTTTCTTAAGACGTAATCTGAGGAAACCCATGAGGCAGCTATGGTTTATGAAATGGAAGCAGTCAAATTACATTGAAATATAAGAAAATGGCAACATTTTTGATGAGATACGTATCTTCACATGAGGATTGAAAAAGATTAATATGGTTGTGATCTAGACTATATAAAGATCTATGCATACTACATAAGAATAATTTGAATTTTAGCCCTATATTTGGTTTCATTTATTTTTTTAAGTTACCATGTTTTATATAAAAAATGAAATCTTAGGCTTTTTTTCTTTCTTCAGGATACAAGAACCTCAACCCAAAGCTGTTATTTTTGTGGAAAACCAGGAAACCCATCCTACAATTGAGAAACAAGAGCTGGCATTCAAAGGTTGTGTTGAAGCACTTGAGTGGAGACAGGGCATTCTCCAAGTGTCAAAACAAGAGTAAATCGTTTTGAAAGTCTGTAAGATATAAATAATTTTGGAAACACTAGAATTATTCAGAGAGGATCTCTAATTTGAAAAAGATCATTGCAATAAATTATCGTGATCCAGTTTAAGCCTGTAATTCTCATTGCATTTAATATGTAATTCCATTTTTTTAATCAATATAATCAATAGTTCTTTCTGGAGGAAGTTGATCCTATTTGACTCTATCATTTTGGGTTTTTCACCTTATGGCACATTCCCACAAATGTAGGGTTATTTAAACAAATATTTACATCAAAATGTGCAAAAAGTTAGCCTATAGTAGAAGTGCTGAGAATATCTTTTCAAGAGATTTCTTTTAATTCCAGCCTCATTTTAATATATTCAATAAATGTAAGAGACAAAAAATTTGAATCTCTGTATTTGCCCTTCCTAATCACATATACAGGAAAAAAAAAAAAAAAAAGAAAAAACTGTCACTCTAAAGGAAAGACTTATGCATTATATTGTTTACTGATTCTAGTGGTCAATCCAGCTAGGCAGTGGGTTATGCTATCTAATGTTCTACAATACTGTAAATGCTATTGCATTCAGAATGAATTTTATGTCTGACAGTAATTTTATTTTCAGGTTCAGTCAGAAGATGCCTTCCTATAGGAATAGCTTCTATCACAGGAGCAAATTATTCAAATCTAATTTAACATACTCAATAATTCTCCTCAGTTTTATCTTGGGCATTTTGTATTCCATTCCCTACACCTAGTGGCTATGTAACAATTCAATTACCAAAGTCCTTCATCCAGAAAGTGCTGCTGATTTCCAGTAATTCTTATTCTGTTTGATTTCTTTCTTCTCCTAGTTTAACACATGCCAGTTGGTGTGACTGAGTTAAAAATCTTGAAATAAGTCTGGCACTGTGTCAGTATGTAGGTTAAGAAATGAAAAAAAAATTAATAAAATATACACTAGAAATGGAAAATAAGATTAGCACTGACATTTCTTGTCATAAGGGCATTTTCTGTCTATGCACACAAAATAAAACAAGCTCAGTGCAGCTGAAGAAAAGAGGAATGAGAGACATGATATAAATTGAAAGATGAAAGGCAAAACATGAGTGCAAAGAAGCACATTGGGAGCATGCAGAGTCAGCTGGCAAATAAAAGCGGCTCAAAGAACCTGGGAAGGTGAAGCCTCAATTAGCAGATCAAGTGGGTAAGAGGCAGGTTTTGAAATAAAAGAGCAATAGCATAAGCAACTTCAAGGGAGATTAAAAGAGCAAAGTAATGAAAGTATGTAAGAGGTCTTTGGAGATTATTAGGAATTTTAAGGAATTACAATGATGAGAAAATTCTAAGGAAAAGTCTTTTACATATTCTTTGGTGATAGAAAACCACCTGTCAAAACCTGTCCACATGGACACTAGATTTAAATTTTTGTTTTTTTAAAAATGAGGTATATCTTCTGATGAGATTTGGATTCATCTTTCTTCCATTTCTATGAAATAGGCCTCCTCCGTTTTATAAAATAGGTCAATACACATAAATAGCTGTACCTAATGTACCTGAATTAAAATTTCAAATAAAGTCAAGGAAAATAAACTTAATAGTGCAAGTCCACAAAACTTATTGGCAATCTGAACAAGTCTCACAATTAAATTTGAAAATAAATTTCCGTAAATCTTCTCAGCATACCCATAGTAGCTGCAAGTAATAAATTGATTACTGATCATCAATTATTTTGTTAAATCACACCAAACATAATTTAGACAAATAAGATAGGTACAAATTTGGAGAAGAAGCCTAAGAAAAATCCCATTGTCATTATTGATAAATGATTCCAATAATGAGTTTCTACTTAAAATGTGACCAGTGTCCTCTAACAAACTTAAAGATTCTCTTTGGAAATCTGAAAATTATGTAATAGAAATACATATAATTATATTTAGGCACTTCTCTATCTAATTTTGTACTTTTGTACTCCACAAAGAATTTTAATAGACTTTAATAGAAACAGCACTATGGATTTAGAGGTATAGTTGGAGAACATTTACAAAGAACAGCTAACAATAATTTCACTCTTGCTATGAGGAAGATACCTGCACTGCAGTTGAAAAAAAATATGACTGGGAAGTTATTCCATACCTCTGTTTGCTTTGTTTATATCTCAACTAGGTTATGAAACACATTTCTCCATATCAGTAATAAGAAAAAAAACCTTAGAGAAAAAGGTCAAACATAAGGTAGGTAATTCTGAGGAAAAAGAATGAGTATTTGCAGACGATCAGCATTACCAATAATCCAAGAAAAATTACAAATATAATGTAATAATTAGTATTTATTATTTGGCATTGGTAGAGACAAATGCTTACTTCTACATTCACGATAGGGGAGGTAACTAAGGCAGGATTATCAAATATAAAAGTGGTTTAAATGTAAGCCATCAATTCTGTCTCTAGAAATACTTATGTTCGAAATACTTCTGTACAAGAATATGTTTAAAAATAAGTTCATTAAATCATGTTTTATTAACAAAAACGTGGACAAAATTCTCAACAGTGAGGAAATTGTAAATACAATTATGTCATATTTCTACTCTGGAAAACTATGAAGTAATTAAAAAGGTCTAAATAAATTCAATGCAGAAAAAACATCAAGATACTTCTGTATACGTGTGTTATATTGGGGTTCAAATCCAGTCTCTCCTACAGGCTAGATAAGCACTCTATCCCTAAAATATATCCTCTAAGATATATTTAAACTGAAAAAAATGTAGCAGTAAATAAATAAGAAGAGGCAGTGTTACATTAGCAGAAGGAACTGTAATTTGCTGATCAGAGACTAAAAGCAGGCTTTCAAATTTTAATCCCATATACTTTTAGGGTTTGGAATAATGTATGCAGTGTTCCTGAATTTAAAAAGCAATACAAAGGTGAAATTCTTTAAGTATTTTCTATTTTCTCCTGATAGTATGGGACTCAATTATACTTATAGAATTGTTTTAATTTGTGTACTCCACCTTGTATATGTGTTTTCAAATGGCTAAATACTTTGTGTGTTGGAAAAGGACTCAATGATATTAAAATTATGAAAAAAACATAACAAAATCATCTGTATATTGGAAGGAGTAGCATGTATAGAATCACAGATTTTGTACTCAATCTTTATACAACCACTGTTGAAAATCTCCTGAAACCTGAAACTCAGTTTTCCATATTGAAAACTCTTATCTCTCCTGTATAATTCCTCTTTTCCATAATTATATCTACTCTAACTCAGCTTCTACAGTTACTATCATATTCAAAAAATTCCATAAATATCACTTTGTAAATAGCGCATTTTATATATTAACAGCTATAGACATAGTTAGTTAATCTGAGACTATTGGGAAAAACTAAATTAACCCATTATTTCTTTTTCTGTTTTTAAATGTAACTCACTATGTAGTTATACTAGAATCTATAAACAAAACTTTAGGTTCACCTACTTATTATTAATCTATATTTCAAATACAATAAAATAATCAAAAGTGTTTTATAAACTGAAACAACCATCATAATTGTTTCAGAAAACAATATTGCAGTTCCTGCCTTCTATAATCAACTAAAGACTTAGTAAAACTAAAAGAGGAAGAGAATGAGTTTTTACTCACAGAATATTGAGGATTGATTGGAAGCTTGTTATAAATATTGTACATTATGTTGTTCAGAGTCAACATAATTATAATACATGGAAACTAGAGTTGTGTGTTATTTTAGGAAAAAAACTATTAGTATCATCCATCAAATTGAAGAAATTTTTTACTTGAAGCTTCTTAGGTTAATATCATATGGTAAATGATTAAGAAAGAAATGATATGAGATACATGATAACCAAATACACACACAGATACATACAAAGAAATAGAAGGATGTAAGTTCATAAATCATACTCCATGATAAGTACCTTGTTGTCAGTTGTTTCTTTAATATTCACCAAGCACTTTCATAGAAAATAACATAGCCAATACGCATTAGAAGATAATGTGAAGAGTAGTTTTGATGGTGGAATATGAATGGCTATTTCAGACAGTGACAATTAGCTCACGAAGGAGGAAAAAAGTAAGAGAAAAGGGAGATACAGTAAGAAAATGATTTAGATTGAAGGTTACAGCAGCTGTGCAAATAAAGAAAATGGTGCAATCAACAATTCACATCCTTCTGATGGATCACTGAAAAAGCTCTATGTAAATAGTTTTGATGTTTAAGCTCCTGCAGAAAATAATGCATTAAAAAATGCTAGCAAGAAGCTATGAAATATGAGGAACCTTACAGTCACTTTTCTTCTGGCAGAAACAGACCACTGATCAGCTGATTTATATATTAAAAAATAACATTATTAATGATTTTTAAAATGACAAAGAACTGCAGTCTTTGATGGAGAACTGAGAAATTGTAAGGTTGATATGCCGTGTTGCATCATGGGTACTTCGCAAATGATAACAGGAGGGCCTGGACTTTTGTGTCAGAACTGAATCAAATATCCACATGGAGAAATTTCTCTCACCTTAAGATTTTTTAATAAAATAAGGTAACAAAAGTTAATGGCCTGCCAGATGTCACCACGGGGAGTTTATTTCACGGAAATTGAAGGAAGAACTTAATTTTGAATTTATGGGAACATCCCTCCCCCATTTTTCCTTGTTTGTCCCAGGTTGCTTTTCAGGTTTGTTGACCAATGCCAGAAATGCCACACTGGGACTCTTTCAGAGTTATTCATCTCTGCATTAGAACAAGATGCATTTAGCTTTCCTGTGTGTGTGTGTGTGTGTGTGTGGTGTGTGTGTGTGTTTATATTTTCCCATTACCAGGGTGCATCCTGAAATAGCAGTAAATTACCCTGAAATTGACAACTGCTCTGACAATTTTTGCTCAGTTCAACAAAAATGAATCAAATATATCAATGGGAATATCTTGACACAGTCAGATACTCAAGCTGTAGCATTCTGTAGAACAAGATACTTCATGTTCCATCTTCTGTGTGTGTGTGTCTGTTTGTTGTTCATTTAAGCATGCTTGAAAATGAAGTGAATTGAAACTGCACTTGGTTGGTCTCCAAGAATAGATGAAGATAGGAAACTGGAGGAACTTTTTTTTTCCCCCTCAAAGCAGTCTTGGGTTAGGGAGTTAAGGATCTATGTTTGTATGTCTTGGAAGGGGATTGAAGTAAGGAGGAAAAAGGGGAAATAAATGACTATTGTTCAAATGGAAGAGGTAAAAATAGCAGTCAACTATTCCCCAAATTAGAGATTCATACATTTAATTAGTTAAGGAGTATGTTTAACATATATGTGCATGTGTAATTCTGCACAAACACTAGATCTGTAATTACTCACTTCATGAATGGATCCCAAACTTTGAAGGATGAATATGCATAACCCCATCTCCAAAAATTGAATTTTGGAAGGTATCTCAGTAGACTTTCCTTCAGATAGCATATAATACATAACTGGCAAACACTGCTTTTCATGCTTATGACAAAGAAATAAAAAATCTGTTAAGACAACTTTATCTAACAGCTGTGAATAGTTCTCTTTTTCTTGATATCAACCCAAACTAGGTGAATATTTTTTTAAATGTATAGCAGAATAAGTCTTTTATATTTAACTAAAAGAGAAAAATAGAAACCTAACAAATATTTGTTCAATATATAATTGAAAGAACAAGTGTGCAAAAGACTAACCAATCTCTGTATGTCAAACTTTGTAATGTAGAATATTAGCTTTCTAAACACTTACCAATTTAAAAACAATGCTTGTGTTGCCTTAACAAAAATAAGCAAAGGGCATTAGTGGGCAATACACACAACATTATTTTTATTACATTTATTGAAATATATTACTCTAATGCACTTACTCTTCCTTGTTGGAAATGAAAATAAGAAAATACTCAGTTTCCATCATCTAAAGAAGATATACAGGGCGGGCCAAGATGGCGGACTAGAGGGCGGCTGCATTTCACGTTGCTCCAGGACGCAAGATTCAAAAGAGGAGATAGTGAGAGACTTGGGACCAACTCAAAGCCGCCGGGTGAATCTCTCCTGTTGGGGAGGCGTCCTGGATGGGGCGGTAGCCCCGGAACGCAGGGAATTTGTGAAGTGGAGTTGCTCGGCGAGACGCCCCTCCCCCCGCTAGAGCGGTAAACACGGACAACTGGGATCATCGTAGAGGAGGCGGCTCAGCACAGCGCTTGGACTCAAGCAACCACTGGGGCTCCGGGCAGCTGCCTGAGGAGGAGCTGCATGGCAAGCTGTTTAGACCCAGAACAACCGCTTCTGAACACCGGGGGTTGCCCGGAGGAAGAGGAGAAGCCCAGCGGGTCGCTTGGTCTAGGAGTGACTACATCAGAGCCACAGGCAGTTGCCAGAGGAGGAGCTGCGTGGTGAACTGTTTGAACTCAGAGCGAGTGCTCCTGAACACCGGGAGGTTCCCCGGAGGAAGAAGAGGAGCGGGGCGGGTTGCTTGACCTAGGAGTGACT
Organism: Sciurus carolinensis; assembly: GCF_902686445.1. Classification (NCBI taxonomy): domain Eukaryota; kingdom Metazoa; phylum Chordata; class Mammalia; order Rodentia; family Sciuridae; genus Sciurus; species Sciurus carolinensis. Next base: position 87,656,087 of record NC_062218.1, on the reverse strand, counting down.
GCATCAGAGCACAGGCAGTTGCCAGAGGAGGAGCTGCGTGGTGAGCTGTTTGAACTCAGAACAACTGCTCCAGAACACTGGTGGCCTGCCTGGAGGAGGAGAGCGGTGGGACGCTTGGTCTAGGAGTGACTGCATCAGAGCCACAGGTGGTTGCCAGAGGAGGAGGCGAGTGGTGAGTTGATTGGACTAAAAGTGACCACTCCTGAACACTGGTGGCCTGCCTGGAGGAGGAGCGTGGTGAGTCACTTGGTCTCGGAGACACCGCTCCTGAACACCCAGGGGGCTGCCCCAAGGAGGAGGAGGAGGAACAGGGCGGGTCACTTGGACTTGGAGTGACTGCCTAGGGCTACAGGTGGTTGGCGGGAGGAGGAGACCCAAAGTGAGTTGTTTGGACTCCTAGTGACTGCGTCGGACACCGGGCAGCTGTCCGGAGGAGGAGGTGTGTGGCGGGTCTCTGGGTCTCGGAGCTGTTGTACGGGGCTACAGGTGGTGTCTCAGAGGAGGGGCTGCATAGCCAGGCGATTGGTGCAGAGCAGGGTCCCAGGAGCTAGGTGGCTTCTTGCTGGAAGAGCCGCACAGAGACACGCCTAGGGGCGGAGCGAAGTTTCCAGGGCGGCTGAAGGCCCTTGGGATCGTTGCAGAGGAAGACAGCCCAGCCCAGGTGGTAGTTGTAGATTGAGGGGAACCTCTAGGAGGGCAACTGACCAGCGAGACGTCCCTACCGAGTGAGTCTTCCTGGCCGGGGGAGGTTTTCCCACAGGCACGGTAAAACCAGAGACATAGGCACAAACAGGCCTTGCCTCAGCCCGCAGTCTAGTTCCCCATTGGATGACCATTGGTCAACAAGTGGAGACACCTCTGCCCACTAGCAGGGAATATACGCCACCTGAGGGTCACCACCCCTAGAGAGGCAGCTTCTTCGTGGAGCTCTGCATTATCAACCTCCTCCAAGACTTCAGGCTACTGAAGGATAAGAGGGGATATACTAGCAATCTTCAGGGACATTATAAGTTGATAGAGGAAATCTGCAATATTTTAATGACCCACTGATTCCTGAACAATATGAGAAAACAAGGGAAGAAAATGCCCCAAACAAATCTAGATGTTACATCAATAAAATCCAACGACAGCATGGCAGAAGAAATGACAGAAAGGGAGTTCAGAATGTACATAATTAAAATGATTAGGGAAGCAAACGATGAGATGAAAGAGCAAATGCAGGCATTGAACGATCGCACCAATCGACAGTTAACAGAGCAAATTCAGGAAGCAAAAGATCATTTCAATAAAGAGTTAGAGATATTGAAAAAAAACCAAACAGAAATCCTTGAAATGAAGGAAACAATAAACCAAATTAAGAACTCCATAGAAAGCATAACCAATAGGATAGAACAGCTGGAAGACAGAACTTCAGATATTGAAGACAAAATATTTAACCTCGAAAACAAAGTTGAACAAACAGAGAAGATGGTGAGAAATCATGAACAGAATCTCCAAAAACGATGGGATATCATGAAAAGGCCAAATTTAAGAATTATTGGGATTGAGGAAGGCTTAGAGAAACAAACCAAAGGAATGAACAATCTATTGGAAGAAATAATATCAGAAAATTTCCCAAATCTGAAGAATGAAATGGAAAATCAAGTCCAAGAGGCTTATAGGACTCCAAATACACAAAATTACAACAGACCCACACCAAGGCACATTATAATGAAAATACCTAACATACAAAATAAAGACAGAATTTTAAAGGCTGTGAGAGAAAAGAACCAAATTACATTCAGGGGGAAGCCAATACGGATATCAGCAGATTTTTCAATCCAGACCCTAAAAGCTAGAAGGGCCTGGAACAACATTTTTCAAGCTCTGAAAGAAATGGATGCCAACCAAGAATCTTATACCCAGCAAAACTTACCTTCAAATTTGACGATGAAATAAAATCATTCCATGATAAACAAAAGCTAAAAGAATTTACAAAAAGAAAGCCAGCATTACAGAACATTCTCAGCAAAATATTTCAGGAGGAAGAGATAAAAAACAAAGAAGCAAATCAGCGAAGGGAGGAATTATCCTAAAGGAACTGTCAAATAAAGGAGGAACCAAGATGTGTCAAAAATTTTAAATATGAACCAAATGACTGGGAATACAAATCATATCTCAATAATAACCCTGAATGTTAATGGCCTGAATTCATCAATCAAAAGACATAGACTGGCAGATTGGATTAAAATGAAAGATCCAACAATATGTTGCCTGCAAGAGACTCACCTCATAGAAAGAGACGCCCATAGACTAAAGGTGAAAGGATGGGGAAAAACATACCATGCACATGGACTCAGCAAAAAAGCTGTAGTATCCATCCTCATTTCAGATAATGTGGACTTCAAGCCAATGTTAGTCAGAAGGGATAAAGAAGGACATTTCATACTGCTTAAGGGAAGCATAAATCAGCAAGATATAACAATCATAAACATCTATGCCCCAAACAGTGGCTCATCCATGTATGTTAAACAAATCCTTCTCAATTTGAGAAACCAAATAGACCATAAGACAATAATACTAGGTGATTTTAACACGCCTCTCTCACCACGGGACAGATCTTCCAAACAAAAATTGAACAAAGAAACCATAGATCTCAATAACACAATCAATAATTTAGACTTAACAGACATTTATAGAATATACCATCCAACCAAGAGCGAATACACTTTCTTCTCAGCAGCACATGGATCCTTCTCTAAAATAGACCATATATTATGCCACAAAGTTAATGTCAGCAAATACAAGAAGATAGAGATACTACCTTGTATTCTATCAGATCATAATGGATTGAAGTTACAAATTAATGAAAGAGTAAAAAACAGAAACTACTCCAACACCTGGAGATTAAACAATATGCTGCTATATGATGAATGGATAACAGAAGATATTAGGAAGGAAATTAAAAAATTCTTAGAGGTAAACGAGAACAAAGAAACATCATATCAAAATCTCTGGGACACTATGAAAGCAGTACTTAGAGGAAGATTTATTTCATGGAGCGCATTTAATAAAAGAAGTAAAACTCAAAAAATAAATGACCTAACACTACAGCTCAAAGCCCTAGAAAAAGAAGAACAGACCAACACCAAAAGTAGTAGAAGACAGGAAATAGTTAAACTGAGAGCTGAAATCAACGAAATTGAAACGAAAGAAACAATACAAAAAATTGACAAAATAAATAGTTGGTTCTTCGAAAAAATAAACAAAATTGATAAACCTTTAGCCACACTAACAAAGAGAAGATGAGAGAAAACCCAAATCACTAAAATTTGGAATGAACAAGGAAATATCACAACAGACACGACTGAAATACAAAACATAATTAGAAGCTATTTTGAAAATCTATACTCCAACAAAATAGAAAATTTCGAAGACATCAACAGGTTTCTAGAGACATATGAATTGCCTAAACTGAACGAGGAGGACATACACAATTTAAATAGACCAATTTCAAGTAATGAAATAGAAGAAGTCATCAAAAGCCTTCCAACAAAGAAAAGTCCAGGACCAGATGGGTTCTCAGCCGAGTTCTACAAAAATTTTAAAGAAGAGCTCATTCCAATACTTCTCAAAGTATTCCAGAAAATAGAAGAGGAGGGAACTCTCCCAAACTCATTCTATGAAGCCAATATTACCCTGATTCCTAAACCAGACAGAGACACATCAAGGAAAGAAAATTTCAGACCAATATCCTTAATGAACATCGACGCAAAAATTCTCAACAAAATTTTAGCAAATCGCATACAAAAACATATTAAAAAGATAGTGCACCATGATCAAGTGGGTTTCATCCCAGGGATGCAAGGTTGGTTCAACATCAGGAAATCAATAAATGTCATCCACCATATCAATAGACTTAAAGTCAAGAATCACATGATTATTTCGATAGATGCAGAAAAAGCATTTGATAAAATACAGCACCCCTTCATGCTCAAAACACTAGAAAAAATAGGGATAGTGGGAACATTCCTTAACATTGTAAAGGCCATCTACGCTAAACCCATGGCTAATATCATTCTAAATGGTGAAAAACAGAAAGCATTCCCTCTAAAAACTGGAACAAGGCAGGGATGCCCTCTTTCACCACTTCTATTCAATATCGTCCTTGAAACTCTAGCCAGAGCAATTAGACAGGCCAAAGAAATTGAAGGGATACGAATAGGAAAAGAAGAACTCAAACTATCCCTATTTGCTGATGATATGATGGTATACTTAGAGGAACCAGGAAATTCCACCAGAAAACTTTTAGATCTCATAAGTGAATTCAGTAAAGTAGCGGGATATAAGATCAATGCACATAAATCTAAGGCATTTTTATACATAAGCGATGAACCTTCAGAAAGAGAAATTAGGAAAACTACCCCATTCACAATAGCTTCGAAAAAAATAAAATACTTGGGAATCAATCTCACAAAAGAGGTGAAAGACCTCTACAATGAGAACTACAGAACACTAAAGAAAGAAATTCAAGAAAACCTTAGAAGATGGAAAGATCTCCCATGTTCTTGGATAGGAAGAATTAATATTGTCAAAATGGCCATACTACCAAAAGTGCTATACAGATTCAATGCAATTCCAATCAAAATCCCAATGATGTACCTTACAGAAATAGAGCAAGAAATTATGAAATTCATCTGGAAGAATAAAAAACCCAGAATAGCTAAAGCAATCCTTGGCGGAAAGAGTGAAGCAGGGGGTATCGCAATACCAAATCTTCAACTCTACTACAAAGCAATAGTAACAAAAACGGCATGGTATTGGTACCAAAATAGAAAGGTGGATCAATGGTACAGAATAGAGGACACGGACACAAACCCAAATAAATACAATTTTCTCATACTAGACAAAGGGGCCAAAAATATGCAATGGAGAAAAGATAGCCTCTTCAACAAATGGTGCTGGGAGAATTGGAAATCCATATGCAACAGAATGAAACTAAACCCATATCTCTCACCATGCACGAAACTAAACTCAAAATGGATTAAGGATCTCGGAATCAGACCAGAGACCTTGCATCTTATAGAAGAAAAAGTAGGTCCAGAGCTTCAACATGTCGGCTTAGGACCAGATTTCCTCAACAGGACTCCCATAGCACAAGAAATAAAAGCAAGAATTAATAACTGGGATAGATTCAAACTAAAAAGCTTTCTCTCAGCAAAAGAAACTATCAGCAATGCGAAGAAAGAGCCTACAGAGTGGGAGAAAATCTTTGCCAATCATACTTTAGATAGAGCGCTAATATCCAGAATCTATAAAGAACTCAAAAAACTCTACACCAAGAATGTAAATAATCCAATTGACAAATGGGCTAAAGAAATGAATAGACACTTCACAGAAGAAGATTTACAAGCAATCAACAAACATATGGAAAAATGTTCAACATCTTTAGTAATAAGAGAAATGCAAATCAAAACCACCCTAAGATTCCATCTCACCCCAATTAGAATGGCGATTATCAAGAATACAAGCAACAACAGGTGTTGGCGAGGATGTGGGGAGAAAGGTACACTCTTACATTGCTGGTGGGGCTGCAAATTAGTGCAGCCACTCTGGAAAGCAGTGTGGAGATTCCTTAGAAAACTTGGAATGGAACCACCATTTGACCCAGCTATCCCACTCCTTGGCCTATACCCAAAGGACTTAACATCAGCATATTACAGAGATACAGCCACATCAATGTTCATAGCTGCTCAGTTCACAATAGTCAGATTGTGGAACCAACCTAGATGTCCTTCAATTGATGAATGGATAAAGAAACTGTGGTATATATATACAATGGAATATTACTCAGCCATAAAGAATGATAAAATTATGGCATTTGCAGGCAAATGGATGAAACTGGAGAATATCATGCTAAGTGAGATAAGCCAATCTCAAAAAACCAAAGGAAGAATGATATCGCTAATAAGTGGATGATGACACATAATGGGGGGTGGGAAGGGTTAGTGTTGGGGTTGGAGTTGGGTTTAGGGAAGGGGGCAGGAATGGAGGAAGGAAGGACTGTATAGATGGAGGGGAGGGGTGGGAGGGGAGGGGGGGAAGGGAAAAAATGCAGAATGAATCAAACAACATTACCCTATGTAAATATATGATTACACAAATGGTATGCCTTTACGCCATGTACAGACAGAGAAACAACATGTATCCCATTTGTTTACAATAAAAAAAAAACCTAAAAAAAAAAAAAGAAGATATACAAACAGATTGAAGAAGAAATAATTTTCTTAATGAATCTTTCACTTTATTAGCGTATTTCTCGAAGTTCAGCCATATGATTAATATCTTCCAAATGTAGGCCATATTCTTGCAAGATGTATCAATGCATTGAAAAGAACACATGTATTTGTTGTAAGCACTACCTATTTTAGATTAATTTTAGTTATCCCATGAAGTTTCTGGTTGGTTTTATTAACTTTATTTTCCTATCCCATATTTAAATGAAACACCTCAGTTATTAAAGTTTAGAAGTCTTTCTTCATCTACCACCTAAAATTAGCTCTGGTGTCAGTGTGGTTAATTCAGCACATTTTGAGAAATCATGTTCCAAGATTTCAGGTCTCAGAAGATCAAGTCCTTCAGGTAATCTCATACTCCTCAGTGAAAAAAGAAATTCTCCAAATCTTTTGATGTGTAGGAAATTCTCAAAATGTTCAAACTACCTCAACCTTTAAGAGCCAGACATTCTGCATCTCTTTTCCAATTACAAAGAGAATACGGAAGTGGTGATTATAAATGTCTTTACCCCCACTTACAAAATTAAAGGTTCGTTGAAGAGAAGGTCACCTGTCAGAAGACAGAAGAAGATTGGGGCCATTCTCCATGTTATTCACAGAAAAAAATTAAACATACATTGTTCAATTTTCCAAGGTAACACAGACCACAATGTGGTGGACACTATGCCTGAATTACAAAAATAATCATCTTTATACATGTATTTTTCTAAGAAGAATTGGTCTTAGTGTGATCAGTCACATTTTCTAATTTGATTAAAAGTTTTTCTTGTATTTGGTGGGACTTACCATATTAAATTTTACCTAAGTTATTTCTACTTCATGCTGGATTTGGTGACTTAAAAGAAAACAGGTTGTTGGATAAGGTGTCATCAAGTATATGGGAAATCTATGTATGTCAGCATTTTATATCACACAGCGAAAAACTCAGGGATTAAGGATAACAAATTGCCTTCAACTGTATTTAATTTTACATTGCAAATAAGATCTGCATCTATAGGCACTTGAGGAATGAAGTTCTATTAAGGCAGAATTTTTATTTCAAAAAAATTTGTGTCTATCTCAAAAAAATAAATTAGCTCATTGAGGAAACTGGAAAAAATGTGGATATTATCAGCATTTTGCCCATGAAATAATATAGTACAATGGAAAATGAATGCTTATTTGGACCACAGTTTATTTGAAATGTTTTGATTTTTTAAAAAATCACTTAAAACAGGACTTTAATTACAAAAGTATCCAGCCCTTCTATTTCTCTTTCCAGAACTACCCAATATTCTGTTCCATCCATAATATGCCATGAAGTAGAATCATTTATAAAATTTGACATTATATTCTCATTAATGTTTACTTTTTACTTACTGGAAGCTGAGACAAGAGGATTGCTTGAGTCTAGGAGTTCAAAACCAGCCTATGCACCATATCAAAACTCTGTGTGTGTGTGTGTGTGTGTGTGTGTGTGTGTGTGTATGTGTAAAATGGAAATGTGATTTAAAGTAAACATGAATAAATTTATCAAATAAATACAAACCCTACACACTGAGATGGAAACAAATAAAATTTACTGTTAACAATATTTTAATTCTAGGCTAAGCCATGATTTTACACAAAACACATATACACTTAGAAATCCACATCCAGTCTCAAAACAAGTATTCAGGTTGTTCACAGTTCTCCTCAAGTAACAAAGGTAACCAAATAATTCAGTCACAATGATAATGCAGAAATTTAAGAGGTAATAAAGGAAGAGGCACAGTATTTTTTTCACTACAGGGAGAAGAAAAATAATTATCTCACTAGTGAGTTTTCCTAGAAAGGTGTTTTAAAATTAATAAATTGAAATGGGTATTTTCTTTTATGACTACACCATATTGTTCATAGTAGGCATGGATTAATACAGGAAACATATATGTGGTATCAATCAAGTGATAGGCCCTTGCTAAGTATTCTACAAACAACATCTTATTTCATATTTGTAAAAACCCTTGGAAGTAAATATTCTTTTCCCATTTTAGAGATGATGAAGCTAAGGTTAAGAGAAAATAAATAAATTACTAGAGCCACTGGTTAATTAATATTGGAATCAGACCCCACTCCAGATTTGTCTAATTCCAACATCTGAGGTCTTGGATAGCAATATTTTATCAAATCTTCCAGACATCATAGGCAAATTCTAAAGCTGCCTGGTTCAAACCTGACATCCCTTTAAAATTCTGAGGTTTTAGCCAGGCATGGTGGTGTATTCCTCTAATCCCAGTGACTCAAGAGGCTATAGCAGGAGGATCTCAAGTTTAAAGCCAGCCTCAGTAACTTAGTTATGCCCTAAGCAACTTAGTGAGACCATGCCTCAAAATAAAAATAGAAAATAGAAAAAGGGCTGGGGGTGTGGCTCAGTGATTAAGCATCGTTGGGTTTAATTCCTAGTACCCAAAAAGAAAAAACACAGTTTTTCAAGGTTTTTCCCTTAAATCCCTGTGAAGGTTGCCTTTACTCAACAACAATAGTTTAATTACTCATAAACAAATGTTTATTTTAAGGATAAATTTGGCAAATTCTCCAAAAACACTGGAGTAACATTTCCATATGTGCCATAGTAACATTTACACAATGACTTTTATGTATCTCTTTGACACTTTTATACTTTGAGAACCTCAGCAAAATGGTATATGAAATCAGAAAGAAACACACACAAAAACAGTAAACAAAAATTTTAATAAAGAAAGTGAAAAATCTAACACAAAGAAGAAAAGGAGAAAAACATTTGAAGTCATGGATTAGGGGTTAGTACAGTAATTTCTTATTAATTTATTCTTCCAAAAATTGTTAAGTATCTCTTCATAAAAATTATAAACATGCATATATTTTTACATAGAATAGTTTTGGTTCCCTTAAACAAAAGACTGTATTGAAATTGTTAGGTCCCCACCTTTGTGACAACTTGAATAAGTCTAAGGGATACTGCAGGTGTAAAGTATCAGTTAAACTCCAAACTCTCAACATGTTGATAGGAGAATAGAAATAAATGCCTTCAGGATCTTGGTAATTTGTGAACATGCCAAACAGTTACACAAGCATTTAGCTGAGACTTGCTAAAATTGCAAAGGAGAATGTAAATGTAAGCTACATTAAATTTCAAGACAGTAAAAAATAGTTTGAAACTTTAAAAAGAAATGCATTCTGCATAATACCAAACTTCTAAGAGAATCTGCTCTAGCAAGTTACACCACTTCTGAAATACTATCTGAATACCTAAAAATTATTCCGTGTGTGTGTGTGTGTGTGTGTGTGTGTGTGTGTGTGTGTTTAACTAGAGCTTTGGTTTTTGGGTAAAAGTAAAGTTGGTTTTTAACTCATATTGACCTGTTTTGGAAGTGGAATTTTACTAGAATTTTTATTTACTGGGTTTCAATTTTTTGATGTGTTAAATTTCATCTTTTTCAGTCTCTTGTTCTTGTCACATACAATACTTCTCTGTAACCTAACACCTGTGGTTGGCAATGGATTACTGTGCAAAAATGGATGCCAGGATAACACAGTATGCTTAGTAGACGTGGAACTTGAATTTGGACTTAAGATTTTTGGAATGCAATCGATTACATGATTCACAGCATCCAGGAGATAATAATAAACCACTGACAGTCAGGACATTCTTTCTCTTCCATACCTGATTTCTCATCCAGGCTCCAAGCATCTGGAGTCGTCTCTGACATCTCCCTACTTCAGGCCCTATATTTAATAATCAAGTCCCGTAGTTCCACTGTCATGGATCTCTCAAATCAATTTCTTCCTTTCTATTCTCATTGCCACTACCATATTTCAGAGTTGCATTACCACAATCTGTTCTGTCACAATACAGGCTTCACGCTAATCAATCCTGAAAATGCCATCAGGTTAATCTTCATAAAATGCAATTCTGGACATGCCATTCACCTGCTAAAAATTTTTCAACAGCTCCCAATGCCTAAAGAACAAAGTCAATAATTCTTAGCTTAGAATTCAGTGTACCTCTATTTTCATTATTGGTGGGTGTTTTGTTTCTTCTTAGGAGGTGGGATCATTTTTTATCCTTATATATATGAAGTTACTGGCACAGAGATTTATACATAGAAGTATGTATTCCTTTCTATAAGTTCTACTATGAATCACATACATTCCCCTTTCTCAATTCCATCTTACATTTAATCATCAAAGGTGCATGCTCTTTTATTTATAATTTACTTGGTACTGTAATAGTCCACTACTTCAGAAATTTTTCCAAGTTGGTTTTTCAGAATTAAGTTTCAGAGGCAATTTCTCAAAAGTAGCCATTGTTTGTTCTACATTACTGACACAATACAAAGAGGAAAAGAACCACTATTATCTGTGGAGAGTACACTCCTTGAGGTCAGAGATTGAACCTAATCTATAGTCCTCCTCCACCTATCTCCAATTTCTCAGTAACCTGTATGAGTCCAACAAATGTGTTCACTAAATGCTGAATGTCTCGCCACAGAAAAATCAGATAAGAGACAAAGCGTGCCCATTGATATTTTCAAAGGCCATCTTTGAACTAATTCTTTTGTTTTTCTGTGAGTTAGATGATACTGCGGCATTAATAGTCTCCCTGCTCCAGGGTTGTTTGTCAGTGTCACCTCTTTCTGCACAGAGAATGATTACAGATGAATCTCCACATTGGTAATTTAGATGGAAGATCACTTATCAGACCACTTGTGCTCAATTCAGTACTAAAAATACTATTGGGGCCCCATAAATGTTAAATAGCACTGAGAATAATAATAACTAACCTCTTCTTAGTACATTTGCTCCTGAGCACACACACTTGAATTTTTCCCAATTACAATTCAAGAACATTTCAGGTTCCTTTATTCAGGACCATTATTCAGGCTCCTCTGGAAATGTTTTATTCAGGTTGCACATCTCTTCTCCACAATCTTTGATTCAGAATTCAGTTCTCTAATAATGAGTGGAAATTGGAATCTCAAAGAGAAAAACACCATTTTCTTAAGTGATGAATGCCATAGGCACAGATTGTCTTAATCTGAAAAAGAAAAAGAAAGAAACCATGAAACATTTTCCTAAACTATTGAAATACTTGAGCTTTGAAAACAAAGAGAAAAGGCAAATAACAAAACAATTCAACTTTAAAAAAATATCCATGATGGTATTTGTAACATTACAATATAATAGCATGAACAACATCCTAAAAAGGAGTGAAGTGTGTTAGCAGTTTTCATTAGGCAAACATGTAACCTGGCTAGCCTTGCATTGTGTATAACCCCAAAGTAGAAAATATCTGTTACTGTAGTGGGGTGGTGAGTATTGTCATTGCTGTAGATGATAAAGTTAAAGGCCTGAATGCTACAGGACGGCTTTGCTCAACCCATTCCCTGGGCTGTAGTTTACTCTCCTCTTAATACCTAAGGACTGTTGGGGCAGCCTCTTAAGCACTGTAATAAGATCTGAGTAAGAAAGTTTTCATAATAAATCAATGTTGTTTCTCTCCAGTTCAGAGAGTTGTGGCAACACATTTCAAAACTTCCTTGTTTCTAACCAAGTTTCTTTGACTCGTTTTTTTCAACTCAAGACAAATATATAACTTCTTGGCCATTCTTGGAAAAATAAAAATAAAAGCAGCCAGTCATAGAGCACCTGGGTACTGTAAGTCAGAGTGCTTGGAGGGTCCAGCGGAAGCAACAAAGAACTCACAGCTGAATGAGTGCTTGCAAATGGAGAAGTGGAAGGACAGAGTAGCTGTAGAAGCACTGTCATACAAGTGTCGCGATGGGAAAACTGCCAGCCTGACAACAATTTGCTAAAGAAATGGGGATGAATTTAGAACCACCTATTTTTAAATGACCACCATGACAAGAGCGGTTAAGTATTAAACAGGTGTGTGCAATCCGTGATTACATTTGGATCTCCCAACTTAGTGGTGTCAGTAGAACTAATGACTGAGACAGATAAAGTGGCATACTTCCTGCTTGGATTAAGATTCTGTAAGCAAGCCAAAATAGCGTGCTGCACACCTGCCACATTTGAGAAAACAGAGTCATAATTCCTAAGATACTTATATAAACTTTCTGGTCTTAAATTCTCAAATGGATCAGATTAGAAAGATTTCAGATATTTGTAGGTTAGAGAAAAATCACAAAAACTTCTGTGAGCATATGTCTACTCCAAATCTCTTATCCATGCTAGCTTCAAAATTATATTTGCTGTGACTCCCCAAGTATGTGTGATCTGATAAGATCACTGACATATCAATCAGTGTGAAACAAAATAAAACAACACCCCAGCATGAATAAAGCATTGGTCAAAATATGCTAAATTCCAATCAATACTCTGTACTTGAGTTTGTAAAAATTTACATTTACATCAATTCTATTTGACAGGTAAAAACAAAAATTTAACTCGCAAAATACTTGAAATGCACCCCCCCCAATTTTAAGCCAGTTTATAAACATCTTTTTTTTCTCTTTTTTGGCTTCTATGTGTACAAGTCTGCAATTGAACCTATCTGAAAACATCTTCCCAGTTCAGTAATTCAAAAAAATCTTCTGCTCTATTTAAAAATAAAATGTAAAATGAAAAAACATTGATCCATGTCCTCTAAAAACTTATTCTATGAGTATAAGCCAAATGTTCATAAAAAAATAAAATGTATAGACATTTCAGTGTTATAAAAGAAATAAAAGTGAATGATAGAATAATCAAGATTTTTGTTTTCAAAAATTGAAGACATTACTAAGAGGCCTCTTGGGTAAATAAAGAGTTTCAACAAAAATGCTTTCTTTCTTTTTTTCCAGAAGGAAAAAAGAATGTTTTTAAGTAATATCAAAATAGACATAGGGACAAAGGATGATTTTTGGTGGTGGAATTACATATCATTTTCTGTAATGTATATTTTTCTTTGGGAGTGATAGTCATGATGATTTGGGTTTTAGATGTTATTTTTTAACATGTCTCACTAATGTAAGTAGCTATATAATGTAGCTATATTTTCCTCTAGTACTATAAATACTATTACATTAAAATCAACAACCAATTTATACTGTGTGATGCAGGAGTCAAATTTATTTTTCAAATAAATTAAATTTTCCTACCTCCATACCGTTAATTGACTAATCCACAAATTTTCCTCAATGATTTCCTCAAATAGTTTTCCTCAAATAGATTTTTAAAGCAATTCTTTAAGATTTAAGATACAATATCTTAAAAGTGTTTATTAAAATCATTTTCCCATGTTCTTCCCCAAATATCTTAGTAAGTTCTATCTAGTATTGAAACTGCTCTAGCTAATTTCTTCCTGATAAAAAAAAAACAACTGAAACTCCCTCCTATTTATTACCTGAAAGCTGATGATTCCAAAAGCTACTATTTTCAAATTTGTAAACATCTTACTTTCTAGTATTTGTAACTTATTATATATATGTATACACATATATATATACTAATTAAACAATGCTTTTATTGCTTGAATATATACACAAATTTATGCCACCAGGGCAGAGGCTGTGGATGACTCATATTTCCAATTTGGTGGAAGGACCCACTTGGTCGTATAATATAGAGCCAATCGGTGAATTCGGAATAGAATTCAATTAGAATCGACGGAATTTAGCATCCTAATCCTTTCTATTCCTCTCAAGATGCTTTCCAACAGCAACCCCTTTCTTAATTAAATGATAGAGATCCTCAGGAAGTTCAGGAGCAAGTCCTTTGGACTTAAAGATTCTCAAGATTTTATTGCCAGTCACAAAACATACTCGGGCAACACCATGTGAATCCCTCAGTACCACACCAATTTTTTTTTCTTTTTTTTTTTGCGGTACTGGGGATCAAACTCAGGGCCTTGTGTTTGCGAGGCAAGCACTCTACCAGCTGAGCTATCTCCCAGCCCTAGCATCACACCAATTTGATATTTCTTGGTCAGTTTGTAAATCTGCTCCTTCACGTCCGCAGACGTCAACTTCAACCAGGTGGGGACGCTGCGGCGATAGGGCAGAGCCGACTGGGACAGGCCCTTCCCAGGAGCATGCATGCGACCCATGATGGCGGCAGCCAGGCAGCAAAAAGAGAGGGACGCTGGAAACCTATATTTTTTGATCTGATTACATTGACCAAATCTTTTCATGAATAGTTGCTAGAAAAAAGATATAGTTAGGTACTTACACATAAGAGTTCTAAATACAATTTAAAATTCATACTATTTGAATGAACCCTGGGATCTCAGACATATCTCCATATTTCCATTAAACAGAAAACTTAGCAGGGGTCTGGAATTAACTAATGTTCTTAGATGAACCATTATCAGCAATACTCCAGATTTCACACTGAGGGAAAGTAAAACAACAGCCAGATGATAAATGATACTATTAAGATCAAACTGGGGAAATGGAGGCACAAGCAATTGTTAGCCTTTTTACTTTTCTATTTTTTAACATCTAAATGATAATTTTTTTTAATATCCCAAGTTCTCAATATAGAAATTTGCAAATTTTATTATAACACGTTATTGATTTAGGAAGAGCTCAAATGACTATTTCTTAAGTTATTTATTAAATTTAATCCAGGAGCCATATTACAGAAGGGGAACATAATCAGAGTCACCTATAGACTTTTCAAGAAAATACACTCCCACCAAGCTACCTCATATTAAGGGATATTTTACTGGGACTCTCATTCACCATCAATACCAATACAAAGTAAGTCACTGCTTCTAACAAAAATGGATCAGATTTCTGGGGTGTGTTGAGAATCACTTCTACATTAAGGAAAATATTGAAAAATTGTTTTATATTTACTAACAGTTTACTCATTTAATTTTCTAATAAACACCTAGCACCTCAACCTAGGAATATAACAATATGAGAGTTAGATAGTTAAACTAGAATTAAATAAAACAACAAGTTACACAAGGAAAGACCTGCTATAGGTGTTAACTCAAGCACTATGGGACTCTGTAGAAAGAATACTAATCTGCTGTAGGCAAGTGAGAGAAAGAGATTGATATTAAAATCTAAAAAATTAAAATAAATAAATGAAATGAGTTAATGAATTAGGCAATAAACAGGAGAATAAAGTTCCTAACAAAGACAATAGCCTGAGAAATACCCAGAAGTGAAAGGCTACATTGTGTTTAAAGAATAAAAACAAATGCAAATGACTGGAATGTAGAATTCAAGTGGAAGGAAAGGGAGGCAATCAGGATAGTTACTACATAAAAGTGGGGCTAGAAAAGTCAACAGGAGGCAGGTAATGAAGGGTGTTTGAATTCCACCAGAGAACATGGAAGAGCAGATGGACGTTTTATGCAAGAAAGTTACCTAAGTTCATCTTTAGAAAGCACGTCCTAACTGCAACGTTCAGAACAAATGGAAGGAGGGCAAGTCCAGAGGCATGGATGTAGTTGGTATTCAAAATTGTTCATGTTGACTTCTGAACAAAAGTTCAAGTATTCAACACCAGCACTTTCTTACTAACCATTGATTACTCTGTGAATTATCTAGTTAAAATATAGTGCCTTAATTGTTATACTTAATAATTGCACAGTTTGTAATCTAAGTTGTTTACTATGTGAGGTTTAGCACTCAGAGAATTGATTGAATTGGGTAACTCCTCTCTTGGATGGAAGCAATAACCTTCAATGGAATGCTAACTACCTCTGAGAATTATGTTTAAACTCAGACTTTCATTGCCATAGGCAGAAGTAATTGATTTTAGGCTGGGTGAACTGGTTCTTAACACATATGCCCACAGGGAGAATGCCATTTTAATAAGATGCTTCTATAAGCCACACGCTACTTTAAAAAGAAGGTTTTCCCTTTGTCTTCATAAGCAAAAACTGAAAGACCCTGTTTGCCCTTAAGTACATAGTAAACAACTGTGAAATAATGTAACAATGAGTTGGCAGTCTGCAGTGTCTCTTTACCAATTCAGCTATCTACTTAAAAAAAAAAAACTATAACTTTCCTAGAAAAATAAATCCGTGTTCAACACGCTCAAGTACCACTAATGAGCATACCTAAATTGACTCATATTGGTACTTCAGCAGTTGTTCTCTTGATTTTATAATGCATTGTTTTGCTGTCCTACCGCTACCCACAATCAAAATAAAAGTATCCAGATAATTGGAAATCATGCAGGGAAGGTAATAAAACAAACAACTTCATCTCAGAGATCAAGTCAAAAAAAATGAAAAGTTTTTTAAAATGTGAAAGGACTGATAAATCGAAGTAGCCAAGTTCCGATGTTGATTCATGGATTTCACCCATAGGCTGCAAGCACCAGAGGTTGCTCTAAACCAGCAACTGGACTGAGGGGGCAAATGTTTAAATAAATATCTGTTTTGCCTCATGTTTATTACCATCCTTTAAATTTTGGTTTATGTTATCTAATTCATAATTTACTAATATCGTATATAATATTTGTGAATACATCAATGTTCATATATTTAGGCTCAACTACTTGTATAAAATGTTAATGTTACATAAAGTCAAATTTACATACATTTTTCTTATAGCATAGCATATAGTTCATAAAACAGAGTTAAACATAAATTTCTAAAAGTAGTTGCTTGAAATTTTTCAAGTTGTAGCTGGTATTATGGACTTTTAAAAAATAATTGTTACTTACATTTATTTGTCTCAAGCCACTAGTAGCTACCAGGCTTATTTTAAGTGGTATGCAGCTGAATGTTTTTAAAATTGTTACTATGTATTTATTTTAATGCCATTTGTAAAAAAATAAATCTAGTGTACAAACTATGATTTCATCAATATTCTTTATTTGACATCTGATTATTGAAAAAAAGTAAAATATAACACTGAAAAAGAAGGAATGTACTTGAAATGTTAGTGTGTGTGTTTGTGTGTGTGTGTATTTGTAGAGAGAGAGGGAGAAAGATTCTAAGATCAAATAGTACACAAATCAGGTAGAATTTATGAAGTAGTTATGCTTAGTTAGGCTAAGAATAAACAAATGTGATAATAGTCTTCATAGCACTTGATGAGTTGAGACTTTGTCAGATAAGAAATACGCATGGTCTTTCTGAGTTTGATGAGACTGACTGGCACAGGGGTCACATCAGCAAGTCTTTATTCTTCTATGAAAAAGGAAATTCACTTCCTATTCCATTACATATTTAAGTGTTCTACACTAGCAGTTGAAGTTGGGAAACATTCTTCTAGCCAGAGACTCTTGATGGACTCTTTATAGCTATAATTTAAATGTGGAAATGAGTTCTCATGTTTCAAACTATGTTTTCTAAATTCCAATTAAAAATAGAATTCAACTGCACATATTAGGAATATGTATGCTTAATGTTTGTGATGGTTGATTCTATGTGTCAACTTGACTGATCCACAGACTGTGCAGCTATTTGGTCAGACACTATTCTAGGTGTGCCTGTGAGGGTGTTTTTGGATGAGATTCACATTTAAATAGACTGAGAAAGAAAACAGTCTTAATATGAGTGGGCCTCATCCAATCAATTGAAGGCCTGAGTAGACAAAAAAAAAAAAAACCACCACCAACACTAACCCTTCTCCACATAAGAGATAATTCATCCTGCCCATTGGCCTTAGACCTGGAATATAAACCTCTTTGCTGCCTTCAGACTTGAACTGAATTATTTGCTGAATTATTATTTACTAGCCTGTGTCTGCTGGTCTTCAGACTGGAACTACACCATGGCTCACAAGTTCTTAGGTCTTCAGATAGACTGGAACTAAACCATTGGCTCTCATGGGTCTCCAAGTAGCTGATTCATCCTGTAGATCATAGGACTCACCAACCTCCATATTTTTTATGAGCCAGTTCTTTAATATTTAATAGGGTGTGTGTGTATGTGTGTGTGTGTGTGTGTGTACACACACAACATTCCATTTATCTGAAGAAGCCTAATTACTGTTATTTAAGAGGCCTGAAGACAATACCTACACCCTAAGACAAGGAATGGGGACTAGGTCAGTGCAGATTCCATGTGTTATCCAGTGACATAAAAAACATAAAAACAGCAATTATCTCCCAGCACAGCATGATGGCTTTGATAACACCTGCACATTTTTATAAAATGCTCAGTTTAAAAGATAATTATTATGGAAGCAGCCAAAAGTTAAGTCAATCTCATAAATAATTGTATTTTTAATTTTCTCCTCACTAAATGATTTACTTTCATGTGCTTTTAATCTTGAAAGTGCACTTTAATAGAGCTATACAGTGTAGTGTTAAAGAGGTGGCACATTTACCATTGTGTAGTAACATAAAATCAATGGCAGCTAGTCATACAGGCTTTTTCAATTTCCATCGCACATGGTACACAGCCCTTGGTTCAGTGGATAATCCAATTGTAAACAGTGACTCACTGTTAACAACTTTAGGAAATAGGATTAGCAATTTCTAATTTCAAAGTAAACCTATTTCATTTTTGTCCTCTAAATAAAAACAGTGTGTTCAGAGAGTTAGTTTTTCAGTTTACAGAGCTCCCCAGAAACAAAAGTTGGAGACAAATTTTTCACTGTACTGATGCTACTAATGAAAACCATTCAGTATTTTTTCCTAATGGCTTTTTATTAACAAAGTACCAAAAACTAGAATAATAGATTGACAGTCAGTTAGATGAAACTTAAAATTTGAATTTAAAAGAAAATTTAATGGAACACCCAGAAATTTAAAATGGTGGAAGTATCCTCTACACAATATAATAAGGAGGGAAAAAAAAGTTTATTTACTGTTTGCTTTCTTTCCAAAACAAAGGTTTTTGGTAAGATATTAGGAATCTGGTTTTCTTTGGAACACGGTTTAATAGAATCTGAGATCTTGTAATTTTCGTAAATAATTTATTATACCATTCTAAAACATATTTTCCTCTACCTTATCTGTGAATTCCTTTATGGGAACATTGGTTCAATTGAAATGTAGCTTTATACTGAATTATAGACTCTTCCCAGCACCCTACACCAAAGATTTGAGGATGGTGGTTTGATTTCACTTTAAAACACCAAAGTGTCACTGAGCTGAACCAGAAGGTTGCTGTTAATATTACTCATTCCTGGTTTTTTAAAAATGTCTATGTTTGAACCCTATCTTCACCCCTCCACCACCAAATTTCTCTAATTGGTCTGAGCTGGAGCTTACTAATCTGTATTTCTTAAATTCTTCGTATATCTATAGTGTATAACTACAGTTGGAAAACACAGCCAAGGAATGTTTATTCCAAAAAGAAGCCGGAGGTTATGGTAACTGGATTTAGAACCACAATGATTATTGTTCAAGTTTTTAGCAAGAAAACCATACTGAATTCAAAGGACAAATCAGATCAATCAAGACTGAGAATAAAGTTAGTGGATGGGAAAGTCAATATTGCAGACTGGAAGAGTTTTTTGGGAGAGCATTTATGTCTCAGGATCATTAACAGAAAGTAGATTTAGTAGATAACTTGAAGGGGCACTGCGAGACTGAAAAAACTAGGTATAAATACATTCTTAGCTTCTAAATTTTTAAAAGTGAAATTTTACTATCTGTCAAAAGAAATTATATTAATTATACTATTCTGAAATTGAATGTTTCATTTTTCATTAAATTTGTTAATCCTCAATAACGTTATTAAAATCATTTTGTATGATTATATACTCCCTAATATGAGATTGCAGTAATTTTGGGTCATTTATAAGTTGGAGGTAGAAAGAAGATAAGATCAGAGCTCCATATCCATAAATGGACTAATCTCACTCATCTTACAAATTTAGAACATGTCCTTTTAAATCTATACTCTCCTAAGAGTATGATCCACACTAGAATTATGAATTTATTTATCCCTCTTTAATTCTATCTTAGCTATGCCCAGTATGTAATATAAAAGGTGCTAGGCTCTGAGAAAAGATATAGACCTTTTGCTCCAAAATCTCACATCCTCCAAAACTAGCTAGAAACTTACTCAACAATAAAATATGCACATGACGCTGCATAATTAGTTGTATGTTAGGATATGAGAACCAGGTGTTGTAAGAGCACAAAAGAATTCAATGATTGCTCATTGTTGTTGAGGGTGGGCTGCCAAGAGGCATAAAGTTCTTTTTAAGAGATTAAATTTATGATTCTTGAAACAGAGAGCAGAGATGTCATTATGGGGAGAGAGGTGATTATGTTTAAAACCACAGATAGCTCAAAGAATATGCATTAATTTATGGTCCTAAGAGAAGCCGCATGAAGGGAACGACATGGAGAAAATGGAAGAACACCAATATGTGGCCTTTTTTTATACCCCAGTTTAAGTTCCATTTTGAAGGGAATCAATGATTTGAATAATTTATACAAGTTAAAACTTTAAAATATCACATACAGAAAAGAATAAAAAGAAGTTTAATGAGAGACAGACTCATCAGTTGTAAGAGTATTAAAGTAGAGTCAAGACTTGTGATAAACAGAGCTGAGACAGAGTCTGAGTGTGGAGAGAACAGAATTCATTGAAAAGCCATTTAGGAATTGACAGGATTGAGTAAACACTAAGAATGAGAAGGGCTGGAATAATCTACGATGACTTCCAATTTGGGGCTTATTAAATCAAGGGAAACAGAAGTGTCATTCACTTGATTGAGAGCACAGAACTTATGAACTCAATCTTGTACAAGTTGAATTTCAGGTGCCACTGGGAAGTCAATGGGAGGTGTCTTAGAACTGCTGGAAACATGCTCCCATGTGCAAGAGGAAGTGTGTGCTTGAGATATGGACTGTGAAGTTATCAATTTATATTTACTTATAGCTATGGTCCTTTACACAGATGTGGCTCCCAGTTCTTCCTATCTAATATAGAGAAAACCGTAGAGCAGTTGATGGTAATAGTGAGGTGACAGAATCTGACAGATTTCTTACCTTTTTATTCAATACATTTTGAGAGAAGATAATAGAACTTAAGATTAAACCACAAAAAGACCCACAAAAACATAGGGTATGGGAGAGCTTGTAGGCCTAAAAGGAAGACCAAGAGAACTCAGAAATAGGAGGAAAAGACACAAAGCTTGCCTAGCATGTGTGAGACCAGGAGTTCAATTTCCAGTAGCACAAAAGAAAATAAAAAAGAAGGCATTTCAATTGAAAGAAAATGAAATGGTCAACTTCAATCCCCAGCACTCAGGGTGAAAAAAGAAAAAAGAAAAAAAATCTAAGAGAGTGTTTCTCAAGCCTGTTTAGTCTAAGAAACAGTTAACTTTAAGGAGTCAAGGGATAAGGATAGTAAGGAAATTTGAGAAGAGTTGTGGGAACCTAGAAAAATAATGTGTGGAAGAGAAATTGGTAAAAGCTTGAAAGATTTCCAGAAAGATTTAAGGATCAAACCGTTAATGGTTTGGATCTGAAATGTCCCCCAAAAGTTCATGTGTTCCAGGTTTGGTCCCCAAGGCAGCAGTGTTCAGAGGTCAGGCCTTTAGAAGATGATTGGAATATGAGGGTTCTGACCTCATCAATAGATTAAATCAACAATGAATTAATAAATTAGGGACTCCAGGATATGTTGAAAACTGGGGAGGTGGGGCCTAGTTGGAGGGAATATGTCCTTGGGGTGTGCTACTGAAGGCTGTCTCCAGCCCCTTCCTCCTTTTCTCTCTTTGCTTCCCTGACACACCATGAGGTAAGCAACTTTCATCCACCACATGCTTCCCATCACGATGTACTGCCTCATCACAGGCTCACAGCAATGGCCAGCCAACCACAGGTTGGAACCTCTGAAATCATGAGCCAAAAAAAATCTTTCCTCCTTTGAATTGATTTTCTCAGGTATTTCATCATAGCAATGGAAAGCTTAGAAATACACCAACTGTAACTATAAATCTGCTTTTTCCAATCTTCCCATGGTTATGTGATTATCTGTACCAGGGATCAGTGGTCTGGATATAGTAAACATATAATCCAGGTTGACAGTTGTGCCTTAAAGCTTAGGAATAGAGAAAGACATGGAGACAATGCTATTGAAGCTATTGGAGAAAGGGGGACTAAAAAGATATTTTATACATGTACATAGGGTAATGATGCCTGTCTCATTCCACTGGTCTCAAGATTAAATGCAGAAGAAAATGAAGCCAGGATAGAGAAATAGAAAATTGAGGAATCAAGGGACTAAAAGTTATCTTGAATTTAATGCATAAGTATTGTGGAGAAAAGGAGTTGAAGGTTGGAAAAGTTATATTCACTCAGTAGGCTATTACAGCCAGCTATTGCATAAAAAAGCAATTATTTTATTTAGTCCTCTCATCTTCCACTACCATGCCTAGCACTCAATAAAATGTTTGTTAAATTAAATTTATTCTGAGATAAATATTTAAAATATTTTTTTGGAATGGAGGGATAAATCATATAGTGATTTATGTTGTAAAGTGCCTTCCTCATATATACAGAGCTTAAAAGTCTTATATCCAAACTAGTAAACCACTCAAAAGCAATAGCGAACACTAAGCCTTCAATTTCAAGCTAAAACTCAAAGGATGTGATTCAAATACCATGTTTTGGCCAGTGAGATCCAATTTTAAAACTAGATGAGTCATCCTGCTCATAGGATATTTTAAGTAAAGATTGCACTGCATGAAGAGACTCCCTATCACAGTCTATAACTAATGCAGGGAAACAGCAAATTATATACAATCTTTATTGCTGGATTTTTTCCACTGAAAAAAACAGATTACTTTCCAGAAGTTGACTTCCATCTGTTAAAGAAATTGATCCTAGGGATGCATACGTTGATAATCACTTCTAACAATATCTACTGTTCTCATTTTAGAGAAAAAAAAAAATCAAGATCACTTAATACAAGCACTTCATTATACAGCATAAAAATCAAGTCCTGAAAAAGGTTAAGTGACTTGTTTCCAGGATCATATATTTAGAGAGTAGGCAGCTGCACTGTCACCAAGACCACTGCCTATACCTAGGCTTGCTTTTCAGAGACAATCACTGGAATATTAAT
Source organism: Sciurus carolinensis (assembly GCF_902686445.1). Lineage (NCBI taxonomy): Eukaryota > Metazoa > Chordata > Mammalia > Rodentia > Sciuridae > Sciurus > Sciurus carolinensis. The sequence goes on along the minus strand of NC_062218.1, from coordinate 87,632,861 downwards.
ATTAAAGAAGCTCCTCGGCTTATTTATAAAAGTATGCATATCAGGGAAATTGAGTGAAATGGTCATGATTTAAATAGGAGCAATTGCTTTCTGTCTACCCTTTACAAGAGGACTATGGACTATAAATCCTTCTCATGCATATTCATTCATATATCCTCTCTCTCTCTCTCTCTCTCTCTCTCTCTCTCTCTCTCTCTCTCTCTCTCTCTCTCTCTCTCTCTTTCCTTAATGAGCAACAGCAAAATTGAGATGGGCAACTATACACATACACACACACACACACACACACACACACACACACACATATGTGGAAGAGTGACAAAGAAAAGAAGGTATGTAAAATGTATGATTCACAATTGGAAGTTTATCTCCCTAGATAATTAGAAACGGACTATATTTGTCTTTTTTTTTTTTTTAACTTCCTGATGTACTTGACTAAAATGGTAATTAGCTACATTTTCCATTTTGGTTGAGACATATTGTATATCATGTGTAGTGTAGTCCTGGTCTCAAGAGGGAAATGAATAATCAGGAGAATATTTTTCAATGTCTCTTCTCTGTAAAGATTTACTGAGTTGTCTCTAATGTATACTGACAGCTTCTGCATTAAAATTAGAGGAAAGTAGACATCAATATTTTCAAGCTAAAAAAATCCTCTCCTTTCATTTTCATTCTACTAAAATAAATCAGGTCCATATCTTTTAATATTTTATTAGAATTGTTCATTTCTGAAGGTCAAGAGCAAAAGGACTTTTCAGAGTTTAAAAAAGATTCAGAAAAGGTGGCAACTAATTGATAGTCTCCAGACACCAAAAAAGGTCAGCACTAGAAACTTAAATGCTGTGTTAATTCTTCTCTAGTTGCTGCTGTAACTTAATGCTGTTACCAAACAATAGTGTATTTGTTTCAAATAACAGAAACCTTTTCCAGATAACTAAACAAATTTGTTTGAAGAATATTAGGAGTTATCAAATGAATAGGGTTATGGAGAACCAGGATTTAGAGTAAGAAACAAGGCTGGAACTGCTGTTGGAAAACTGTCAAGAACAAATGGGCTTCCACAGTTTCTTCCATCCTGTTTCATTCAACTCGAGATTTATAATCATAGAGGAAGAATTTACTTGGTTAAGCCTAGGTTTTACAGGTACCCCCTGACAGTACCTGGGTATTGAGATGTGGAGATTCCTTCAGTTTTCCTAAGTCAGGAAAAAAAAAAAAAAAAACAGTCTGATGTGATTTACTCTACCTTCCAGACCACACAACAAGCAAAGACAGATCATTTTTTCAAAAATAAAGCAGGGTACTGATAAGAAATGAAAATTAATACTAAACAGTCAAAACATAAAAGGTGTCCACTTCAAGGCAAAATTCTTGATTTTGAAAGAAACCAAAAAGAATTAATTCTAAGTTCTATGCTTTTAAACAAATAATATGCCTGTTCCATATAAGTAAACGTATTTATTATTTAAGTGCTGTACAATCTAGATGAAAGAAGGAATTCAAGAAATCTGGGAGAACCCCCCTCCCAAGTGGTAGTTTTTATGAAGTTTATAAATACCTTTCAATTACAATCAGCAGTCCAAGTGCCAGGGGCAACCCAGTGTATATTTTTTTGTTCTTAGAGTCAATATTAAGCTTTACAGTTTAGGTCGGTGAGTTACCATGAGTGTAATGTACAACTAATGTGTCAGTCTTGCCACAAGGAAAAGAAAGAAGAGCCACTTCAGAAGTAATTTAATGCATGCTGCAAACTAGCATATGTATCCTGGAAAGCATTCCTTGTTGTACAAACACCTGAGAGACATTTCTATTTGGTGGCTATAATTTGACACTACAAGCATTAAACACTAATAACATGCAATGTTGCAGGAATTTCACATATCTGCATTCATAAAACATTATCTTGAGCATAAGTAAGCCACCAGAAACTCATTCAAATCATTTCAATTCACTATAAGAAGTAAACACTGAGAAAATGAGCAAAACTCTAAATTCCATCTTGGTGGTTCTATAACTTTTGTATTTCCTGAATATTTTATATAATGATATACATTTTATTTTATTTGTATTGCATGTTTTTTAAAGAAATATATTCTTAGAATATATATATATATATATGTGGAAATCAATGAGAAAACTTAATTCAAAATAAATATTGTTTTATTTATGAAACAATATTATATTTTAGCACAATTTCTAAAGGTATCTCAGAAAGTTATGAGACTTTTTGAAATGTAATTGGAAAATTTTTTATTTCAAACAATTTCATACTATTTCCATTTCTCTAAAAGAGCTTATTGCATAAATAAAATAAAAGATAAGTTCATATGGAACATAAGATTGGATCTGGACAATTTTGAGCATCCTCCTTAATATATACAATATTTGATCCAAAAGAAATGATATAAAAGTTGATATCTTGTCTACCTTTGACATTTACCTTTGAACCAGAACAAAATAATGTCATTCTGAACATTAGTTCTTGCCCTTATTTTTGCCAGAGCCACACATTTTCAAACTTCTAGTGGAAAATATGCTGCTATCTATAGGATCTCAAATACTTTTATTGAATGCTTCCTTCTTCCTTCCTTAGTGTTAACCATTGGTCTTCATCAAGAGCAAAGGAACAGTTCAAGGTCAAGAATACATCATATAATCTCTGAAAGAAAAATAATAATTTTTTTCTTAAAGAAAAATTCTTTAAGTGGAATTACAAGGGGGAAAAGATGATTTCATAAAGTGTTATTTAAAAATAGACATATTTATATAAAGAAAATTATATATTTCTTCCATTTCATTAGCAACACACACACAGAATCATAGAAACTATTAGAATGAGAAGAAACTATACAGATCAAATAGACTATTAAGTACAAGGAGATCATTTTAGGTAGATGACCACTATTATTTAACTATATATATTTAACTATTTATATATAATTTATGCATTAGAAAAAATACAACTTGAGCATCAAAATGAATCCATAGTTTTCAGAGACTTTCATCATAAAGAATCTAAAAGTTTATAATTGTTATTGTTTGGTTTGGGTTTCACTTTGGTTTTTTCACTTATTTTACTTTTTCAGAATGCTATTTTAAGATATTAATGATTTTTCAATATAGGTGAAGGTCATATATGTATCTATTCATTATACTACTCTTAGAACTTTTCTGTATACTAGGAAACTCTCATAATATTATTTTTATTGTGCCTTTATGCCATTTGCTTACATTGTTCTTCCCTACCTGCTCTACTCATTTAATTTCAATGATCATGGAAACCACATATCATTGGCTAAGCCAAGTGAACACCCACACAGAACCAGGACCTCTCCATCCATAATTGTACTATATGCTGCACTACTACAATACTACCTGTCGCATTTCTTCATAAGTATTCATGCTCAAGATCATCTCTTCCATTACCAAGGGTATTCACTGTAGGTATGTAACAGAATCATATGAAGAACTTTAAGGTATTAATGTAATTTCCCACTCAGTCTTAGGGACAGATAAGAATTTTTTTTTTCTCTTTTGAGATAGTGCCTTGCTATCTTCCCCAGGCTGGCCTTAAATTCTTGGGCTGAAGGGATCCTCCTGCCTCAACCAACCAAATACCTGGAAAACCAGGCGTGTGCCTCAGATGTCAGCAAAGAATCTATATTTTTAAATGTCCTCAGATAATTCCAATACTCATCTGTAGTTAAAAGTAACTGCACTACAATTTGAACTCACCAATCTCAAAGAGATTTTCTTATGTAATTACAACTTGTGATTGTTCCAAATTCAGTACACAGTAAGCATTGGCAGTGTTCAGGTAAGTATATTATAGCAAATACCAGTCAATAGAATGAAGACAGAAATATTTGGGGAGGTACAGATTGACGGGAAGCAGTCTGTAGGCTGCCACTAACAATGCATGAAAACTTTCATGGACCTGCTCTTCAAACACGGTTTGGCTGCAGGGGCAGGAATATTGTGGATGGTCATTGTTTCTGGATGCAAAAACTGCTTCATACCATCAAAAATGAATCTAGTCATTAAAAGGAAATATTTCCTTCCAAGATGGTTCAGACCTCTTGGAAGTCATTTATCTAAGAGTTGATGTTTCTGATGCTCCAGAATAAATGTACACTTTCTGTTAATAAATTACTTAATTGCATTCAAATATTGTCAGGTGGTTCTAAGAATATTTCTATGAAATTTTTTTAAGTACACTTAATTTTATCTCATTTTATTTTAATTATTCACTTTTTTAGGTATTAAATATATTTTTATTGATTTTTTTTTCCCAATTACAGGTCGTTATAGTGACTTCATGGACAATGCTTCAGTTTATGGTTCTGCACACTAAATCCTACATTATTGAACCTCCAAATTTTATGATTTTGAAGTATTCTAGGAAGGAAATGGTAATAATTCACAATTATTATTTATTTGAATTCTGCCAGCTAGAGGTACATTCATCGACACTTGCCTGCTCTTCGAGTTACCCTTCTGGCATAAACTTCCAGTCATCTAAATGTTTGCAGAATCTTCAAAATTAATCTAAAAGCACTTTAGAGGAGAGTGGAACATGGATTTTTGTTTTTTATTAGTGTTTTTAGCTCTTTAAGGGGTCCTTTTCAAGCATGCACCATGGTGGAGCTAGAAGTAGCTACAATAGAAGAGAGCTTCTTTTTATGCCTTTTGAAAATTTACCGGTACTTTTTAGCTATACATGACAGCAGAATCTATTTTGATATAATTATATAAGCATGAAATATATCTTATTCTAGTTAGAGTCCCATTCTTATGAATGTACATGATGGTGAGACTCACTGTGGTATATTCATATATATACATGAGAAAATTTATTCATGTCAAATTTATTCCACTGTCTTTCCTTTTCCTGTCACCTCTCCCTTTTCCTCCATTCCCCATTGTTTTATCAACTGCACTTCTGTTCTTCCCCTGGCCCCTTCTTATTGTGAGTTAGCTTTCACATATCAGAGAAAACATCTCATTTAAAAATTATGTCCCATGTCTCGTTCCTCTGTAAAATTACACTAATTTTGTCTTCCTTGACACAGTTCCTTCAAAGTTTTCTGGATACTATAAATAAGTGCCTCATCCCACATAATTCAGATACATGCATTAGTCATGAAGCATTGGGTTCTCTGAGTAATGAGTTACTAATTGAACTAAAGTATATGAAAAGCATACCTGTCCCCCAGGCCAGGCTGCGGTGACTGAAGTATGGGTGAGCATCTCAGCGTCATTGCCTCCAGGGGACCTCTTCCCTCCCTTCCTTTTCGTCTGCCATTCATTATTCATATACACAAAAATATTCTTTCTCTCCTAATATTCCCTTCTTTTTATGTGAAAAGAAATTGGCAATTTTAGAAGGTAATAGAAACTTGACTTTTTGGAGTCAATTTCAATATGCAATAATAATTAATATATTAATTCTTTGTGAAAAGTGAACACTGTAAAGGCAAGGACATTGTTGTAATAATCTCCATACTCCCAATTCATAGAATAATGCCAGGTAGATAATAGGAACATGACAAATATTTGTCCAAAAAAATCAGTGAATTAAAGGAATTAGATATACTTTACCTGAAGTAAGGTACAGCAAATGTAGTTTGGTCTTCCTATGTTATACATTATATTAATTATTTGGCTTAAAAGCCTAGATTTTAAAAAATAACGTAATCCAGAGTAACATAGCTTTAAGTTCAAAAAGCTACAGTCAACCACAGTGGTAAAACTTGGAACTATCAGTTGATGCTCCTCCTGCTTTCTAAAGTCTGAGTTAAGTGCCCTTGAAAATAATCAAAAGAAAAGAGGATGCAGAGTAATATGCAGCTTCTATCCAGTAAGTCAACAATAAAGAAGCAAAGAAAATCACAGGACCATTCTGAAGTGAAAGTAGTACCCTTTAGGAGATAGAAAATGTATTATTTTCCACTATTGTCAATTTTGTAAAATCTGGGATTAGTTTCCTATCATCAAAGACCCAGAAATCTGAAAATGTATTTCCAAAATTATACAAAACTTAGAAAAAAAAATCATGACAGATATTATAAACCCCTGATCCGGTGTCTTTTTAAGATTTTTGCTGGATACAAGATCATTTATAGAGAAATACACCTTGACTAGCATGTCATACAGAGGTCTCAATGCCTTTAATGTTGCTATTAATATCTGGGAAAATTCAGAGCCTCCTACTTATTCTCTCTCATTGTTTGCACCTGATGTCAACTTAGTCAGAATGATTTGTTTAAAATATGTAATTTAGTGGGCACCTCAAGAAGTAATGTGGAATGTATAAACCTGGCCTGCCTAATTTCAAGTGAAATACAAGAGAGAAATGCATATTAATGTAAAGTGACTATAAATCAAAAGCTATTTCATTTTCTAGGGTAGTATAAAAGCCAACCCTGTTTGAAACCATAATTCAGCTGTCATAATCTCTTAGATATACCACTGACCTTCCTTGGAAGTTACTGCCACACAGAAGTGAATGGATCAGAAGCAGCAACATGAAATGACACGGCATTACTGTGAGCCAGGTACTTGAAGGTAATTTAGCTCAACTTGAGCCAGTTCTTAACCACAAGTCACACTTTGCTGGATACAAATTCTTCCTGCTATACATGTGCATACATTGACATAAAACACATTCACTATGTAGACTATACAAAAAGATTCATTGTATATTCTACGCCTGTGTTTACACATTTTTTCAATCAATATTGAACTTGATGCTCCAATGTTTTCAAGAAACAGCTGAAAGATTTTGTGTTGTAATTCCTGAAGCCACATTGTCTGATTAACTTAAGAATGTATATTTTCCCTTGGTGTTTTACATTTATTATTAATAAATAGCAGTAGCTGACATGATTGCTTGGCTGCCTGCCTCTCCAAAATGAATTATTCTATTAAAGTTGTGACTTTCAATGTTAAGCCTGAGGTAGGAAAAGGGCTTGAATCTGAAATCATGTTATCTGCAATGCTTAATGGTACAAAGGATCAAAACAGTTCTTTTGGAAGCAAGGTTGGAGAACAATCTGCCTTTGCAATTTATGGGAACTTTTAAGCTAGAAGGAAATGGTTGATGTTTGTTAGACTCCATTTGCAATTTGTTAATCTAAAGAAGAAGAAAAAAATCCTGAAATGACTACTACAGAAAACTGCCACTAAGCTCTATCTTCCAATACTCATTGACAAAATTTGGTTCTTTTTCAGACTGGTGTATAGGTGCATAGATTAACTGAATTCCATACCATCACAGTTAGTGGCAAATATGAGGCTGGTTCCCTGCCACATACACACACACAAAAAAAATGTTGCTATGAAGAAAAGTAATAGTTGGAAGCATATTTTCTTTAATCGAGAGATAAATTATACAATTAGACTCTTATACAGCCTCATTTTTCCAAAGGGTATCTATATTTTGAAGTCCCCCCCAAAGTCCTGTTTCCACGTAATAGATGTCCTCTGAACCCCATTCCTTTATCTTTGACATCCATGTCTTATTTAACATCACCAAAGAAATGTCAAAAGGCAACTTACACTCAGCAGATCCAAACACTGAACTTATTTATTTTCCTATTAGCCCTTCTAGCTCATTTAGTCAGTCAATCAGTCACCTGTCAATTATCAAATGTTTATTCAGTAACCAGTATGTGCTTGGCATTGTTTTAGGGATTACAGATAAAACTGAAAACAAAATGTCTTTCAATGGGCGTTTATATGCTAGTGAGGTTATACAAACCAGAAAAAGATAAAATATAAAAGATATTGTCAAATTCCCAAAACAAATAGAGAGGGAAATAGGGAGGGGATGTAATTTTGATTGAGTGCCAACTCATAGAATCTGAGCCTCCTGTGTTTTTTGCCTTAGAGAATGTCACCAATACACACTCAACTGCCAATCAGAAGACAAAGGTTGAATTTGATGTTGCAATTGTTCTGTATCCACAGTAACTCTCCAATTCATTCAGTTGTTTCCTTCCCACTGCTATGACATTAGGTCAATCTGACATTATCTCTTGCCAAAGTAATTACAAAGACCTCCAACAGGTACTCCTAGCACTAGTCTTGCACAGCTTGAATCCATTTTTTATACTGCAGCCAGAGAGATCTTACTAAAACTTAATCTAAAGGGCTGCTCAAATTTCCCATGGACAAAATCCAAATGAGTTATGATCCTATCTAGTCCCTTCTCCATCACCATCACTCTTTATTTCAAACTGTACTCTCAAGCCATATATTGAACACTGACAACTCTACCTCTTCCTCTTGTTTGGGTCTCTACACGTGCTGCTTCCTTCCTCTGAAATGTTTTTCTTCTTCTTCCTCTCTTTTCCCTTATTCCCGCTTATATGTTTTGTTTTGTTTTGTTTTTTTTCTTCCAACTGGTTAGATTCTACTATTTTTTCAATTCAGACATTACATTTTGCTGGAAGTCATCCCCGAGGTCTGCTGCAACTGAGTCCTAGGACTTCTGATAGTACACTCTGCATACTCCTATCAGACATCTTACAATATTATATTGCAAACACAATCTCTTATGTGATGGGTTGATACTTCATTATATTGACTTGTATTTTCTTCCACCTATCTTTTATTCAACAGGTTGTTGGCCTTGGAAATGTTGCTTCAGGAAAAGAGAGATTAGGGTAGAAAGTAAAAGAAATGAAGAGAATTTTAGATTTAGGTAAATGACTAGATTCCAAACATGAAGGAAAATAGATTTCCCCGCAATTACAAAGAAACTGTTCTGTCATAGGAACAGAGAAGGGGTTGAAAATAAAAGTCACTGTTGGTCCAAGAGCAAAGGCAAACTAGGATTGGCTCCTGGGGTAGAGTCTGGGGCTCTGTTAATAGTGTGGTGCAACTCTGCATATGAATCCATGAACAGTTTTCAAAGATTTCTTGATCTCAAAAATGACATGTAGGTACTAAAATGCCAATGGACCTGAAGCAGCCAATTTGGTCAAACTGGTGGTTGACTCTGTGGCATGCTGAAGTTCTGGGATTTAAGATTTCATGCCATCATGAAGAGAGAGATTTCTTCACACTTAAGATTCTAAACTTTTTGGTACAACTGAGGAGGAAAGGGTCCTCAAAAGGACCAAAGCTAACTATAGGAGATGACTATTGTCCTACTCAAAATTCATCTACTCCCTCACCTTATTAACAATAATCTGTTTTCTACAAGGTGCAATGTATCTAATAAAAAAAAAAAATCTTATGATCTCTAGAATCCCTCATGGCTAAGAGCAGGTAATGAGGCCTACATCTTTGGAGGGACATTCTGGAAAACTTATGGAAATGTAACCAACTCAGCTGCCAAGCAGATTTTGCCCTTTGCCTTTCCTTATTTCTTGTTTGTAAGTTTATTGGTGACATGGAAAACTGTGTTCATCATTGTTTTATCCCCAAAATAGTATATGTTGCTCAGTGATCATTTAATTACTTTGATTCAATGAGCTAATAAATACCTAAGAGAACATTGCTTTCCACATTATGTAAATAATTATTATTTTGAGTGCCAAGTTTCTCAAAGCATCTAAGATTTTAAAAAAAAGGTATTGTGTCCATCTAAAATTAAAAATATATATATTTTAAAAAATTAAAAATAAAAAGTCACATCTTTTTTAGGAGTAAGGATCAATGTATTAATAAAGCCCAATATTATTTTTAAATAAATGACACTAAAACATCAAAAATAATAAATGTTGTTTTTTGTTAAAACTACTTCAAATCATCTTTGGTATAATGCTATGATAACTTTTTCTTTGCTCTCAGTAAAATAAGCCCCTAAAATTGTCAGACTGCTGGTTTCCTTGTGAAACATAAAGTATAAGTCAAGATAGGAGAGTTTATGTAAGGGTAATAAGCAACATCCAACTCTCAGGAGTGGCTACTCACATTTATTCCTAGCTCATTCTAGGTCTATTGCCAATTCAGGTGGTTCTCCAGAGCTACTCCTCTTCCAGAGTTTCTCAGTATCCGAGGCTACTTTAATCTTTGGCATTCTTATGTCAACAAAGGCCTTCACAGTCTTTTCGGAGGAAAGAACATGCTAAAAGATTTCATGTCAGCCGTTAAATGTTCTGCCATGACAGAGACCCTTATCTTTACCTCCCAAAATGCATTGGTAGAGCTGGTCACTCACATGAGTCACCTAGTTGCAGAGATAAGAGGAAGTATATTCTTCCCATGATCCCAGAAGGAAAAGAGAAATAGACATCATGATCCTTTGCAGTCTCTACCATACCTCAGCAATTTTTAGGAAAAATGCACCCATTTCCCCTTAAGTTAGAGGTTTTCGATCTTTTGGTTCCAGTATCTCTTTTTACTCTTAAGTAAGAAAGTTTTAGTTGATATTGATTTTATCTACTAATATTTAATCATATCCAAAACTAAAACTGAGAATATTTTAAAATATTTATTAATATTAGTAACATTCATTAATTTATTTAAGAGAACAGTAATAAATTCATCATACATTAATACAAATAGCATGTTTTTCAATTAAAAAATAGGTATTTGGAGGTGATACAAAAATAATAATTAGATGAATGGCATTATTTTATATTTTCCAGAAATTTCAACAGTACCTTTTGTACAGGGATGGCAGTTGTTTTAGTCAGGTTTTTTTTTTTTTTTTTTCTTATTTTTACTGCTTTGACTGAAAGACCTTAAAAGAGAAATTAGAGGAGGAATTGTTTATTTTTGGACTCATGGTTTCAAAGGTCTCAGTTCATGGAAGGCCAGCTCCATTCCTTGGGGCTCAAGGTTAGGCCCAATATCATGGTGGAAGAGTGTGGTGAAGGAAAGCTGCTGGGGAATTACACCAGGAAGCAGAGAGAGCTAAGCTCAACTTATAAAATATATGCCCCAAGAGCACACTACCTGGGACCCACAAACTCCAGCCACACCCTACCCACCTTCAGTTACCACCCAGTTAATCCCTATCAGGGGATTAATTCACTGACTGGGTTAAGGTTCTAATAACCCAATCATTTCACCTGTAAACTGTCTTGCATTTTCTCACACATGAGCTTTTGGGGAATACTGAATATCTAAACTGTAACAGCAGCTACATTCACATGTAGTTTTGGCATTCAATCTGGTACGATATCATACTTTAAGCCCTAGTGATACCGCCGTTTACCGGTGACGAGTTCTGCTTCTTCTAATGTTGAAGATTAAGCACTAGAGAAGCACGCCAAGGCAAGCATATTAAGCAGGTTTTATTTAAAGGGAATAATACAGACTTCTCCCGGCAGGAAGAAGGGGGCCATGGCTGATGTTCTAAAGTCCCAAGAAGTGAGCACACCCTGCATCTTTTATAGGTTAAAGTCTCTTTTGTTCTCCAGTTCTCTCCCCCCTTATCTCTCTCTCCTTCCTGCCTACATGACTAGGCCCGGTTTTGCATAAGTGAGAAGCCAAGGGCAGGGGGAGGGCCAAGGTGATTCAGGCGGGTAAGGGCCAGGGGGCATTAATTAGCAGCTCCTTGTTTGCAGTCCTTGATAAAGGCAGGTAAATTTGGTAATCAATGGGCTCCGGAGATCTTTGATATTCCATTCTTCCAGGGGCAGTCTCCAACTTCCAAAGGCAGATGGCTTCATGGCTTCATTTCCTCGAATTGACCGATTTTCTATTTCTACACTAACTACCTGTCCTTAATTCTGGCTTCATTCCCCCCTTTAGCTATAGGAACTCCTAACTGCTTTAAGGAAAAGGGGGCGTCGGTCGTTCTGGCTGCTTCGAAGCTGAAAGGGGGCAGCGAGGGGTAAAGCAGTTTGGAGTTCCTTTTTTAAAAATCGGGTCAATCGAGGGGTCCAAGGTAGAAGTCTGATTGGGGAAGAGCAGGTTGTAAAGTCATCTGGGGGTGGGTGCTTCTATGATAGAAGAACAAAAAGACATGAGTACTGAAATGAGATTAGTACAAAGTAAATGTTGCAGCATCTGGAACATGCCACTGAGTATCATGAAAATGACAGAAGTCAATCTCTCACCAGGAGGTGGAAGAACTGAGAAATTGTTCCCATAACTAGGCCTAGCAAAAGGCTGGAGAGGACAAGGCCTTTATTTGGGGGCTTTAACATTGTCCAGGTTATCAGGAATGTAAACACAACATTTAACTCTTAATGTCATAGATGTCCCAAAAAAATATAGTTAAGCTATACTTAATGTCATCTGATTTTTGTAAAATATCCCTTTATTGGTATAACCTGTGTTTAGTAGAGAGCTCTATACTTCTGTTACTTAGGGCTAGATAATCATACGAGCAAACATAGATTAAATCTACCTGTGTAGCTTAGGAAGGTCTGCAGGCCTTAAACTGACTAAAAACTTCTGACTCTGGCAGTTTCTCTTGATAGTTATCAGGCACATTTGCTGAAGAATCTTTTATTTGTAGCTTCCAGTCTTTATTCTAGTGGGCTAATACAAGTGTACATCTTAAGTTACATTTAACTATTATTTCTTTTAAATGCCCGAGAATGGCTATATTTTGGTTTTAACTGTTTTGCTGGGTGTCTAAGATCAAGCTGGTCAAATTGACCTGGTTCCTGTCTTGTTAAAGAGTCAGCTGAGTTCCCACAGGGGCCACTTGTAGAGAACTTAAGAGCAGCTTCTTAGCTCCACCAGTGCTATTGGTTAGGTAGGGTCTCCTTGATGAGGTGACTTCCTTTGGAAGCATAAAGGGATGTCTCCCTTTTTCCATGACCCTCCTTTGCAGCAGATGCACTGAGTGATTTTTCATCCTCTAGTCTCAACAATCTCCTTGATCAGGAGGTTGTGCGACCCAGAGTTGCAGCACTCCTTAGAGAAGTCCTCTTATTCCCTGGGTTCAGGCTGACTGAGGGCAAAAGATCCAAATACTGGTCTATCTTGCCTTCTGTATTTAATTCCAATCTCTAAGTTTGATCTTAATCATTCAGCAAGCCAGTCTCGCCAGTCATAAAGTAAGAGTACTGGGCTTTAACTTCAATGTCCATAACTTTACAGTTATTTACCCTTTTATCTAACTGGAGTCTGCATTAGTACTGGAAGTTACTACTATCTGTTCTCGTATCTGTTACCACTATCTGTTAGGTGATGGCTTATTATCACAAGTTACCTAGGTTGCGAGTTCTTGAAGCACCTACTTCTGCAAAACATTAACAGGTAACAATTTTATAAAATGAAATTAGCAAGAGTAAAAATATATTCAGCTTGTATAATAGCTATCTTGAATTTTGACTGAGAACCACATTATATTCCCTATTTGAGATCATAGTAATTTTACAACAAAAAACCAATCTTTTGACTATAACTTTAAATAAGCTGAAGTCTGACTAACAAATAAATAAGCTGGAGTCACTCTAACATGCAGTAAGGTGGGAGGCAGAGCCTTATCTCAGGTAAGGCATGGCTCTTTACAGACCTTAAGTGTTCTAATTCTGATGTTGATCTTTGCTTCTTCCTTAAATATCATTAAGTAGTTTACATATACTGTTTCCTGAGTCTATATAAACTTTATAATTAACACAATTTAACATTGTATCTAAAACATGAATCAAAGAAAGGCTGAGAGAGCTTTTAACTTTCCTTTTGTGATAAAGTGGCAAAATGTTTTCATGTTTCAGAATATTAACCTTTAAACAAGTCAGGCTCTAACTTTTATAAATACATTTACATTTGAAATTCTTTTTCTCAGTGTAAAAAGTAACCAATTTTGCATATACCCTATTGATAACAGGTCCTATAATAGAACATTAGATGATAGAAATTAATCCCCAATAAAATTTACTCTTTATAAGCTTAAAATTACCATTACAGACAAGTTTAACCTGGGGAATAGCAGCTTGATAAATTCCCTGCTTTAAAACTTGTATACCTGAAAAATATGAACACATTTAATATACAACTAGAAACCATTTCACAATTACCTTGACACTTTTATCTTACCAAATTTAGTTTTTAAAGAAAAATTTAGACTCTGTAACATAGTACAATACTCTAACAGTAGTTTAACCATAATTGTATAAACCCCAATTTTTAAGACTAATTGTTCTAAAGAATAAAACTTACTAGACACAAAGTTAAGAGTAAATTAGTGTTTCTAAGAAATCCTTGTTATTTTACCATATAGATTAAACTTTGGTTTATATCAGAACATTAGTATTTCACCTTAGGAAAAACCTTAAATAGCTTTAGCTGTTTCACATACATACCACCAACTTAGTTACACGCAAACTTGTTGAAACTTGCCCTTTACTTACACAGACTTTCTTAGCACTTACTTAGACCCTCATGTATTTCATCACACAAGCACTTTCTTACCCAGAAACATTTCCTTTTTCCTTTTACTAAATATATTTCCATACCCAGAACCTTTTATTTTCTCTTTCCTATTTGTTGACCCCTTTTTGTTCACATTCTGAAACAACTCTTATGAAATTTTTGAATTTAGATAAATTGCTCTATTTTAATAAGATTAAATATTTTGTTGTTTATAGTACTCTAATTGAAACACAGTTGAAACTTTTGGGACCCTTTGTATATAGAATTGCACTTGTTAGGACATAACTCTTAGTAACCTTGTTTTTAGTTTAGTGATGACACAAAGCAAGTTTAAACCCTTTTATTTACCAACCTATGAAAACACCAATAATGTTTAAGTATGATACCCCATGGAATTTAAGGAGTTAAGAGTACTTGATGTTATTTTACAATTAGCATTTTAACTTTGCAAATTAATCAGATGTCTCTACAAACACATTTGAGTAACCCCATACATGTTAACTCTAATTCACTTATTCTGTAAAAACCAAGAAAGCAGGCAAGTGTCCTGAACAGTATTTGCTGTCTCTTTCCTGTTGAAGAAAAGTCCTAGAAACAATTGATATTAGACATTTTATTAACATCAATATTTTATTAGCTTGACCACCTACAGACTTGTGAGTTATTTTCAAAGACATTTTACTTTCATTAGTTTACCCAATTTGAATTGAACCTTTAAATCACGTGAATTAAAAGTATTTGGATCCATTTTTAAATTTTAATTTTAGGAGCGCTCAGTTTTGATACAGACAACACCAGACAGCACGACATACAAATAACACAAAATCAAAGGCCTTGTAACTTTATAGGTGAATCTCCATTGCAATGTAACAGATGTTCAAAAGCTGTAGTTGAATAAAAAAATAGAACTTATCAAAAAAATCATGAGCTCAAAAAATATATAGAATTAAAAAAAACAAGAGTCCTGGAAAAATGATACGGCCGTTAATTACTTTAGTAAGGCACCATAAAATTTACTGTTGCTGGAGTTTAAGTAAGGCTCTTTTTTACCTTTTTTTTCTTGGGTTTGAGACCGGTCTCCTACTGAGCCTTTAGGCTTCCTATTTACATTTCAATGTAAACCTTGACTGAGATCTGGAAGGACCTAACAGGTTTTAACAGAAACTTTGTGCCTAGGGTATTTTAGTCATCTCATCAGGACAGGTTGGATGTTAAAGAAAATTATGAGACCTTATTTTCCATTACTTTTGAGAATGAGGCTACTTTGCTGTTCCTCACTGAGATATGCCATTGGTTATTGAGTTGCCTATGGCTGCCTATCCAGGATTTATTTTCCCCTTTGTGACAAACAGGTTAAATCTTGCTTCATAGGTAAGCTGAGGACAGGAGCTTGAAGTAAGGCCCCTTCCTGGGGCAGAATATTGTCCTATGGTGGCTATTTCCTGTAGTATTGAACCTGTTGATGACATAATTAAGCTTTATTTTTTTGAGATCTTATAATTCCTGTTAGCTAAGAAGTTTAGGAGTTCTGCAATGGCCTTTTGATATTCCTCCTGGGTGGAGACACATAAAGGATGTACTTTACTTACTGGAGAACAATTACAGAATGTTTTATCTCTGAATTTTGTTAAGTCCTTAGCTAAGGTTTGTCCAGAACAGATGAGGGCCATCTAAATCCTGAGGCAATACTGTCTAGGTTAGTTGAGATACAGTATTTGGTTCCTTAAAGGCAAACAAATTCTTATTCAGAGTCTAGCATAAACAGGAAAAACCATCTTTTAAATCTAACTTAGTAAACCAAGCCACAGTTGGAATCCAAGATAAAAGTGTATGAATTAAGAACTACATGGTGGGGGAAATTACTGCTTCATTATTCTAAGGTCTTGGACTAGGCAGTTTTCTTTTTAACTCCTAAATGGGCAAATTGCATGGGCTATTGCAAGGCATTAAAAGTTTCTATCAGTTTGAGTGATCTTTAATAAGTCCTTTTTCTTGCCTATATGTTCCCTTTTTTCTCTTTGATGTCTATTAAAAACAGAAGATGCAAGCTGGAGAAGATCATCTGAGGATTGATCAGGGCCATGTGCCAATTTTGAAATTTCCTCTAAATATTTGGGGCTGACTAAATGATAAATTTATACTTTAAAAGTAGGTGGCCCTTTATGGATTCAGGATTCAGAGTGGTGTGCTTTCTTATTGCTTTCCTAAGTCTTTCCATGAAAATAGCAGGATTTTCCTGAAGGCTGCATAATAGTTTTTTTACGCATCCTACTCATTATTTGAATCCCAGTTAGGATGGTTTCTGGGAACTGCCTGTTCTCTAGATGGTTAATAGCATAATTTTCCAGGTGAGGTCAAATACCTGGCATAAGTTTTGAAACATCTCAATATTTATTAGGATCCTCCAAAAGCCTCCTTAAATTTTTGTCTATCTTAAGTTGGGAGGGTTCCCTCAATTTTCCTCCCTTAGTGGGCGATTCCTCAAGGCTTTCTCCTCTCATGGTAGAGATTATTGCTGTCAAACATGGTAACATATGAAAGGCACTTTTCTTGATCATTTGCAATTTAGCAGTATGCAGGCTAGTGGTGAACCTGGCAATACTGTTGAGAGTGAAACTCCCATCTAAGTGGAAGAAAAGAAAAATAGACCTCAGGCGCCCGCGCCGGCGACTATGTGCAGGGAACGTCTCCCTAAGTTTGAGCTTCAATCCGGTCCAGAAAACCCGTCTCTCACTACCTGGCTTTGCCAAAGTATTTCTGGCCTCCTTTGGCAAAGTGCTGGGGCTCTAGTTTGCCCTGTGCTAGAGACCCTTGGAGGATTCAGACTTAAGGGCATTACTGCTTTCCTCCCTGCCACTATAAACTCCTAATTATGAAAAACGATGACAAAAGTAAAAAGTGTGCCTTTTGCCTATCTTCTTGCCCTGAAGACGAAAGGAATCTCCGGAGGGTGAGGGGACATTTATTGGTTGTTAGGCGTATAACGCCCTTTCCTTGGAGGGTCTCACGGGAGGGGTTTTTAAATGCCTCCCTCTTGCAGCTTAAAGAGAACACAGTGAGCACATTTAAGCATGGGAAAGGTAATGGGGAGACTCTAGATGTCTAGACTAGTGAAGGCTAACTATGCGAACAAAGGGAACCTGGGCATTTTCATACTAATCATCCCAGGCCTTAATCCTACAGCTTGAATTCCTAATGTCTGACCGGCAAGGGAAGGGGAGCATCCAGGAGGGAGTGGATGTGCGGGAGTGTTGTGCACTGTACGGCCCATACGGAGGCAAAGGTGATTGGCGCTTTCCCTCAGTGCCATTGTCTACCGATCAGCCTGGATACCCTTCAGGGCTGTCGGGAGGGGGAGTCTGGAGAAGGAACCTTTGGGGTCCACCCGAGAGTAGCCCGGGCCGAGAACCCCGCAGTTGCTCCAACCCTTCCTCCACCTCCACGCATCCTGGGCAGATCAGGACTAGGGACACTGTGTACTTGCGGCAATTGCGCTCCGGGCCTGGACAGAAAAGTAGGAAACGGCTTCAGCAGAGCCCCAACATGCCTGCAGAGCAGGGGATTGGAAACTTGCCTGGGCCGGGAAACCTCTCACCCGAGTCTTAAGGATGGCAGCTGCACTAACTGCATTTAAGTAGCCGACGGGTGCCCATTTTGCCCTCCAAAAATAAAGAGACAGAAAGAAAGATGCACCTCAAACAGATGTGGGGTGTGTGGAGAGAGAAGCTTGCTTACCTTGGCGTAAATCTCGGTGGGACCTCCAAATCTGATACCGCCGTTTACCGGTGACGAGTTCTGCTTCTTCTAATGTTGAAGATTAAGCACTAGAGAAGCACGCCAAGGCAAGCATATTAAGCAGGTTTATTTAAAGGGAATAATACAGACTTCTCCCGGCAGGAAGAAGGGGGCCATGGCTGATGTTCTAAAGTCCCAAGAAGTGAGCACACCCTGCATCTTTTATAGGTTAAAGTCTCTTTTGTTCTCCAGTTCTCTCTCCCCTTATCTCTCTCTCCTTCCTGCCTACATGACTAGGCCCGGTTTTGCATAAGGGAGAAGCCAAGGGCAGGGGGAGGGCCAAGGTGATTCAGGCGGGTAAGGGCCAGGGGGCATTAATTAGCAGCTCCTTGTTTGCAGTCCTTGATAAAGGCAGGTAAATTTGGTAATCAATGGGCTCCGGAGATCTTTGATATTCCATTCTTCCAGGGGCAGTCTCCAACTTCCAAAGGCAGATGGCTTCATGGCTTCATTTCCTCGAATTGACCCGATTTTCTATTTCTACACTAACTACCTGTCCTTAATTCTGGCTTCACTAGGAAAACTGCATTGTGTGGTTCAGAGAGAAAGAATGTGAAAAAGGCAAATAACTTTTTAGTATGATTATGAAAATAGTTTTGAACTCAATAAATCTCTGGAAGGGTTAGCAACCATCCCTCACTACTATGAGAACCTCTACCTAAATACAACTAGTCAATCATGGAATAGCATTGCCAAATGCACAAAGTCAAATTGTTTACCACCTATAATGCCTTCTATTTTTCTTTACTTTTTCTCTGAAAACTTTTATTAGGAGAACCTATTGTGTTTTGATTGAAAGTATTCAGTACCTCAATCAGGGGATAAACTTGCCTGCTGGTTTTTCCTGAAACGATCTGTGAAGAATGTGTCTATTATCTTAAATAATAGTATTGTTTTTGTCTTCTGGTGTGCCTTTTCAACTTTCTTAGTGAATCCATCTGTCATTTTCTGATCAGCAGCTGAATAGGCACATTGCTTTCATGTCCTCTTTAATCCATTTTCTCTATCCTCAGGACTCTAAAACTCATAGTATGAGGGTCTTAATTCTGAGCACACTCTTTCTTCCTACCTGTGGGGTTTATTATCCCCCTTTTGGGGGGATAGTCCTTTAATTTAAATCCTTTTGTCAATAGGACTCATGAATTCTCTAAAGTGACATGATACTTCTTTCCTTTTTTTCTAAAGCAGCAAATACTTATTAACTACTATATGTAAAAACTCCTATACATATAGATTTTTGTCTTTATTCAAACACAATTTGAATTATATATTCTTAGTGATATAAAACTTATCAGAACAATATACTGCAATGTGATAAAAAGGACAAAAGAAAAATGTTCCAATCTGAGACATTAAAAGAAAACTACTTTTGTCATCTGGCACTTGTTCACAAATATGAAAATATTATGTATCATCAAAGGAGATGAGCACCATGGATTGTAGTGGTATCAGTCTTTCAGAGATCTAATTTCTCTAAGAATCCAAGAAATGGCTACTCACTTTCTTACTCTAAGAAAAAAAAAGGCTCACCTCAAAAAGTTTCCATAGTCTGTTTTGTTGTCCATTTACCAAGAAGTTTACAATTAAAGAACTTTCTTTATTCTAAGATTAGTAAAAGTTCAAGTGCCTCACAGGTGTAATAAAACGAAAACAAGCAAGCCCTTCGAGCTAGACTAAACTGAACTCTTTGCTTCTTCACCTTAAACCTACATTACCCACCATGGATTATTCTTAAATATGAAAAAGCATATAGCTGGTAAATGGAAATAGATTATTTTGTTTTATTTATTTATTTATTTATTTATTAGATGTGAAAAGGAAAAGTATGAATTGAGTGTTTATTATGTGCTGAACTCACACTAAAGTCTTGACCTTCATTAATCCCCACAAACATACTCTGGTGTGCTGACCTCATGAGACAGAAGAGGAAGTGGAAGACAAAGAAAGGATATGACTCCAACCAGGAAGGAGCCCTACTCACATCTACCTTGATTCAAGTGCACTATCCCCAAATGTGATGCAATTAGTCCAGCATCTCCAGTCCAAAACTGACCAGGACTTGTACCACCACCTCTGAGTTAACCTTCTGGAGTGGGAGCTTGTATGTCACATTAATGAATCAACAAAAAACTCAATTTGGAGCATCCTGCCAGCAGGGGAAGGTAGAGTCTACCATGTGTGTGGGTAGGGGACATAAAAGGCCCTTCTTTACTAGTTTGTGTGATCAGTTTCCATACAAACTAAAAGGTCTTACAAGTTTCCTACCCTTGTCTTGGACCTCAGCATCTCATTCTGTAAAACAGGATGAACAGAGGTCCTTGGCGTCTAGAAATTTTTTCCATTTCCCAGCAGGTAAATTCATATCTTCCCTCTGTCTGAATACTTAGGACTAGTGAAACAAAGCTGGACTCTGGACCATCCTAGGACTGGTAAAGAGCCCTGGTAAGCCCCAGGTCACTGACCAAACTTCAGTGTCTGACTTTTCACCCTCTACCACACCCCACATGATATTTGGATGCAAGGACCCAAACCTGGAAAGGAACCTGAACAAGTGTGGCAAGTGTGTAAGTAGAAGCCCTGGAGATAAGGTTCCATAAGCAAAAGAAAATAAGACTCAAAAGTCCTGAGGTAAAGGCCACAACCCTTTCCACATGCTTTGTTTAGGCAATGACGACTAGTCATTGTTTTCAGCTTCTGAACTCTGTTCTGGTATCCTGGTATGAGGGGTGCCTTGTCTTACCCTGACATGATCATAAAAGAATGTTACTGCTTTGAGAATAAAGTTGTACCTTATTTCAATTTCAAAATATTTTATGGTATTGTATGATTTTGGTCAATGTGGCCCAAACTCTGATGTTCATGAGGCCAGCCAGCAGCCAGTACAATACATGCTGTGACTGATGTTACTGAAACTGTTGATAAGGATGCTGCCAAGTAGGTGCACATGACCCACAGAATGTCCTCAAATGATCCTGCTGTCTTGGTCCAGGATGAAGTGCCTCAGCATTCACCAACTTTCCCTCAAACAGAGATCACCCCTGCTTACAATCTCAGTTCAGATCCTGACTCTACCCTCTCATTGGCTATGTGAACTTGTGCAAGTTTCGTGAATCTGTCTGTGACATAATATAGACAAAATTATGAATATGTGACATATTCAGAATGACATAATATTTAGGATGTGGTAAGTGCTCAGCATGTTACCTCACTATTATAACTATTTTTAAATTTCCAATTATTTTCTGTGTGATCATATTGGTCACTTCATGCCACCATAACAAAATATCATATACTGTGTGACTTAAAAAGAGAAATGAATTTTCTCACAGTTCTGGATACTGCAAGTCTGAGACTCATGATGCCAGTCAAATCCAGTTCTTCCAAAGGCCCCTTCTTGGCTTTCAGACATCTGCCTTCTCAGTTGTTTCCTAGAGTGGTAGAGAGACATCTCTCTCTTTATCTTCTTTGTGTTAGTCTTTTTGTACTGTTATAACCAGTAAGTCATAAAGAATAGAAATTTTTTCTTACAGTTCTGAAGACTAATAAATCTGAGTTCAAGGCATATCAAGTTCAAGGTCAGTGTCTAGTGAGGGCTACTGTCTGCTTCCAAGATGGTACCTTGTTGCTGCATCCTCCAAAGGGAAATCTGTTTCCTCACATAGTACAAGCAATGGAAGGGATGAACTTGCCCCTGAAGCCTCACCAGGAATGGCATCTTAGCCTAACCTGGGTAAAGAAACAAGTTCACTGAGAGGAGAAACCTGCACCTGTCTCCACAGGTGCTTTAGTACACATTCATAATAGTCTTAGACTGGCAGTCCCAGCAGATATTCTGACAGCAGCACAGTAAATGCCTGGACCAGACTGGGGTAGGAGAAAAGCTTCCACCACTGAGGGGGACACCATTAAAGATCAATTCCAGGAAATAACTCTACTCAACCCATCTCTAACAGACCCCCAAACCCTCTTAAGGATAGATATGGCCCAGTCTCCCTCTACAAACTCTTCCAAGTCTACCTGGGAGACAGCCAAAACCCTAAGCTGCATTGAAGAATGAAATGTGGACTCACATGGCCTCTGTTCAGACATTGGCTTCCATCTTGATTCTATTCTCATTTATTTCTCCTATAGAGTTCATTTTCTTCAACCAAGAGAAGAATAATTTACTTTTCATACTCATTGACCTCTAGTATTCTATGATTCAAATCAGGGTCTAATTAATTCATCTATGTATCAAATCTCATGATGTGTTTCTTTCCACTATGTTTATCACATACCCTATGGACTATATACAAATACTAATGATCAATTATCAATTAGCATCTGAAATTCAGAATGAACTCTAAACCAATCTCACAATACAGTTCCATAAAAGAAAGAATAAAGTATACTAGAAAATCCTACAAAATAATTATCCACTTTTACTCTTACCAAGTAAATTGAATATTTTAATTTTTAATTAAAATATTAATCATATAAAATCATTTAAAACTTCAGGACCTGAAGTTCTATAATTACTATCCCAAAACATTATGGTTTATTGAGTTAGTTGCATGTAACAGGCAAAAATTTAAATTTTGAGATGCATGAATATTGAGTCTTTTCTATCAAATATTAATTTTCAACCAAAGTTTTTCTCCTACTGAAACACTTAAAAATACAGTAGTAGAAGAAAAACATTTACCATGGAAATCTTACATTGTAAACCTAAGATCCAAAATGCATACCTGGTTTTTCATAATACCTGGTGACCTTTTTGGATCAACACAGCTCCCCCCACTTTATAGTTGGGGACCTAGAAAGGGGTTCTCCTCACTCGTAGTTCTCCAAATAAATGATAGAATTTTCTGAGAATACAACATACTGAGATAGGAAGGGACTGGTTGGAACAGCCCAAAATCTAGTCTTCCCTAAAAATAAGATGTCCTTCAATTTAGTCCTTCTGCTGTGGATACTGACAGAAAGGACTTGACCTGCCTCAGACTTTCCTAAGACTTGGGGGAGCAGGTCATGATGACTCCTAGGCTTCTGTTATCCAGTTGTCCTATGTTTAAAGAATAAATCCACATCATATAATTTTTGTGAATGAAGGAGAGGTGGTTCTGTCTTGCTGGACTCAGGCAAGTTGGTAACTAGGACACGGCAAAATTGTTTCTGATGGTTTACTCACCAAAAAGTCTAAAAGAATCTCCTAGCATTATAGGTAAGGAGAGCAAACATGCAAGAAAATAATCCAACAATTTAGTGTTTTAGCATCTTTTGAATTAAAAAAAAAAAATCCCTGTCTGACCCTCACTTCTGTCATCTTCAGAACTGTAATAGTATGCAAGTGACTCAGACTCAATCTTTGCAAGCAAAAGTGTCCTTATCTGTATGGAGTTCTCATAAGGATGGTTGAAATGACTTAGTGCTTGTAAAGTACCTGACATAGTTTAGGAATACCAAAAATAATCGTCAATATCTTCCATTTGACTAAATTATAAGGCTGATATGAATTTGAGGTCTAAATTATACAAAGGAGTAATTTTAAATACCCAAAACTTCTGGAAATTTTATTTTGGATTTTTCATTAATACATATTCACCGAGATCACTATAGAGAAATTGAATCACTCAAATAAAGTGAATGAAAAGAATCAAAAGTTCTGACCTTCACTTTGCTGACTAGACTAGTTTGAATGAAAGAAAAGGAACCTTAAAACACAGTTTTACTAGTTTTAACCACAAGATTTAGAAATATGATTTATAAAGGATAAAGCTAGTATAAACTCAAGATAAGTTTTAACAAGCTTTACAAATTCAATTCTTGATAAACTCTAAACTTTATGCAGTCTCAATTTTAATAAAAATAACAGCATAAATGTTGGTACCTATAATGTCATTTACTATAGTCTCAATGAAATAACAATACTTACTACACTTTATTTTCATATGGAGAAGTGAAATGTACTACTAAAAATAATGGAAGTCAGATAGAAGGGATTAGGCATACAAATGAAAACACAGTACCTTTTGAACCAGTTATGGAGGTAAAATGACTGACAACTTTTATCAAAACTATTGCAAATGGTTTCAGAGAAATTGAATGAAAAGGTTCAAGCCCCTACTGCTTATGGAAATGGCTCAAACAGGCAGGAATAAGTGTGTACAAGGCAGGCATGGCCAGGAGGAAGGACTGCGAAGGGGGTGTCAAAATGATCAAATTGTGTTGCCTTTGCCCTGGAAACAATCTCATATTTTAACTGAAAACTGAGAAATAAATCTAAAAGAATGAACTTACTAAATAAATGGCTCAAGAAACAAATCTAACATCTTCAAACTAAAAACTTGAAGAAGGTTGCCCATGAAATAATAGGAAGTTTTCATTTGGAAAAATAAAATAGATTTGAATATTCCTCTACATATAATTAACTCCACATAATAAATGCAAGGACATCTTCTACTACATACATACACTTATAATAAAATCCCCATTGGGATTATTTTTCTTAGGAAATATTTCTTTAATCATAACTCTGACATATTTCTAAGTCTACATTTATAGATACAGGAATTATTCTGGTAACATCTCTGTCTGGCAATATTGTGTGTTACTTTCAAGCCATTCATATCTGTAAACACTTCCACATCCACATTTGTGGGAATTGAAATTATTGTTCTAATATCTTCAGTTAGTAAATGTCCCTATATCATTTTCTAGTCTGTAACCCATCTCAGCAATAAGACAATGACCATGAAAGCTTTTCTAAACTTCCTACATTCTGTCCATGAAGGTGGCCCCTCCCCAAAGAAATTCATTTGAAGAGTGGTGACAAAGTATGATTGTGCTCATTGTTTGACTTAAATCAAATCATTTCTGACACAGTTCAAATCCTTAGGAACCTATCTATGGCCAATTCAAACAAATAAACACTCAAATAAGAAAAGTAGAATGAAGTCCTGCTGTTATACATTTCCCTTAATAGTTGCTTTGCTGATGTATCTGAGAAGAGTGTTTGAAAGGACAGTATGTATTTTCCTGTGATGTCAAAATGTCAATTCAAAATCCATCTGTTTTAGCAGAAAAATAATACTTTGTCATAAATCTGAGCTAACAGCACATATTCTGCCTGGCACCCAGAGGAGATTGAGAAAATCCTCTATTGTCCTAGCACAATATTAGTTATTATTTATAAGGCCTTATGGAAAAAAAATAGTTGTCTGACATTCGTATGGTTTTCATAGAAGAAATATTTCCCTTTTCCAACAGTGTTTAAAACATACCCAGGCAGCTATAGGTATGGTTATTTACCTTGATATGGAATTACTTTTCTAAAGATTGTCATTTTAAAGAAATGATGCTAAATATTGATAAAGTTTGGTTGGTTCCACAGTTTCCACACTAAAAAGCTAGAGAAAACCAGGAGTAGAATAAAACTTTTCTCCCACTGTGCTATAAACACTTTTCATTCAAACCTGGTGTGAATGTCCTTTGAATCTGTAGTTCACAGAATTTTAAGACTAGAAGCATATCAAAGCTAAGATTACTAAATTAGTACCAATTTAGTACAATTTAATGTTATGTAATCTTGTGTAAGGAAACACAAGCTGAGACTCTTTTATTTATCTAATAGCATTTATAGCTGTCTTATTGTCTTTATTGCTTCACTTTTGCAGGTACAGCAAGCATCTCTTCAAAATAGCATAAGGTTTCTGGCTAAAATGAGGAAAAAGACCCTATGGAGGCCACTTGGTGCTCTAGTGGAGACTCATATTTCAAAAAACCACAAAACTTAATGAGCTAACCAAGGAGACCAATTTGCTTTTAATAAATAAAAATTGTGTATTTCTTGCTATAACATTTCATCTGAGGTGCAATAAAAATATGACTAATAATTCTTTTAAAAAAATTTTATAAATGAAAATAAATGTAATACAAAGAAGGCTAGGACAGTAAAGGATGGAGTCATAACTTCTCAAACTGAAAAATAATCCTCTCCCCAAGGTGTAATAAAATAATTTTCAATAACTAAGCATCTCTAGAAAGGTCAGTCTCATCAGAACCCCCACCTTCACTTATAAAATCAAGTATCCAATGATATCATTTATTAATTCACTTGCTCAATTTCCAAGTATTAATAAGCTCCATGTGTCAGGCCTGTGCTACACATGTCACTGAATAAAACAGTAGTCTCTGGATCACGGAAGCCTGCAGTCTATGAGGGAAGACTGACATTGCATATACATGTATATTTACTTCCGAATTTCTATTTCAATTGTGGTTAGTACTGTAAAGGAGCAATCCAGGAAAAAAGGGAGATATTTCACAAGGAACTTGATGTTGATCTAGTTTTCTATTGGAAGGGAGAATCCTCTAGACAGAATAACTGAGAAGTCCTTGCAGTGGCAAAGAGCAGGTCAACTTTAAGAGACCAAAAAGAACATGTGGTTAAAAGAGTCATGGGGCAAGATAGGGCTGAAGAGATGGTAGGGAGCCATTGGGTGATTCTCTCTGACCATATGAAGGATTGGGAACTTTATTCTGGGAATGAGAAAATGTGCCTCAAGATTGTCAGAAGGGGAGTCTCATGATTAGATTATTCCTGAGGTTGATTCGTACTCCAAAATTCTACAAAAACATACTTTTTCTTATTATTTAAAATCAAAGTAAGTAAGGTTGGCACCATTTGACATACACACAAAACTCAGATTGATAATTTGAAACTTTATTGTTACATTGTCCAACTTAATTTAACTCATTAACTTACTCAATTGCCAACCATTGCAAATATAATATAGTCTTTGCAACTGAAGGTAGATCAAGTCATGTTTAAGTTTTGATCTGTTTACAATTCAGTCAGTTCAGGTTGATCTTTGGGATTCTTCCACCATTCCAGCTCTCATCTACTTTCCCTTTCCTTTCTTCCAGGACTTATTCTATATTCTCAAAGATTATTCATATTGTTGAGCATCCAGCCTAGCACTCTGCATTGTCCATGTCGCATGTAACCCATCTCTCCTTCATAAGATAACATTTTCTGGTGATGGCTTCCAATCCACCATGACCTAGATTTTCTCCTGACCCAGGTTTCTATTTGTCTGATCTCCTTCCCCACACTTAAGAGGAAAGGACTTGGAAAAAGTGCCAGCAGGCCTAGTGTCTTAGGTATCCACAGTCCTCCCTGTCCTTTCTCTTGATACAAGTCTTCCAAAAGAGGCTTAAATTCTCACCAAACTATACTCAAGACCACAGAAAACCCTTCCACTGCTAGATTTGTATTTGCTCCTCAACTCAGCTCCCTCACCACACCACCCAGACCATAATTCCAGGCAGCCTCTGAGTTCTAGTCCCATTCCTCTGATCTTCCAACCGCTGATCAAACCTGGTTCTATTTGAGTGGGCACGCTGCTTTCATGTCATTCATACAGTCTTCCCCAGTCTACAGCTTATTGTAAAAACTCTGTGCTCTGAGTCCTCTAGGTTTTGCTCTTGATATTTAGAGCCAATCTTTTGGAATTCAAACAAAACAAAACTGTTCTCTCTGAATAAATTCTATCCATTCCAACTCAAAAGAGCTTTGACTTTCAGACATTGACTTTGCAGTAGAATATAAAAGTCTACCTGGGAGATCAAAAACCAAGAATTTTAGTCTTTGTTCCCTTTAGATTATTTTGTGTGACTTCCTTCAGTGGAGCAATATACCTCAGTCTCTCAAACTAGTTCTATGGGTAGGAAGGTTCCAGGATGCAAAGAAAAAAAGAACTATATAAAAGATAAACTACATCAGATACTTTTTCAAAATTTTAGCATGAAATGTAAGAACTAAGACACTAGGATAAAATAATATTAGAAGATCCAATATTAAAAATGTAGCCTCTTATTTTAAGTTCCAAAGGAACATAAACAAAACATTTCAGGTTTTGTTTCCAGAGTGAGGCTTCCCTTCTAATATGTTTATTATTGTAAATGTTCAAAACAAAAACTACAGTTTCACTGTTGATACAGATTACCAAATCTGGAAGAAGTCTTATCTAGAACAATGTTTTTTTTTTTTTAAATAAAGATTTTGGCTTTACAAGTTTATATAAAGTAATTATAATGTCTTTCCTCCATAGTTCTATAAATCGCAGTGGCCAGATTCCAGTAATAACCGAAGTACGTCTTTCCCTACATTTAAGATATTTCCTTGTAAAATAAACTTAACATAAATATGCTATCTAACACTTTGCTACTGAAAATGTGATACATGAACTATAAGCAGAGGCATCAATTGAGAGCTTGTTGCAAATGCAAAATGCAAGTCACTCTCCAGACCTTATGAATCAGTCTGCATTTTCAGAAAACATATTACTAAATGAAGCCTCCTCATAAACTTGGAGATGCACCAACCTAAGTTATTTCTCTTCTACCAAAATAAGTGAAATGCTTTATTAAAGATGCAGGTAGATGATCAATGTAGCAACTAAAAACTTTTATCTTAAAATAAAAGATAATTTTACTAAAAAGTAATTTTAGTGACATTTTTGTACCATTAAATGCTAAAATATGCAGTTTCCTTAAAAAAAAAAAATACAGCATTTGGTTGCTAAGGAGTCAATCACAGTATATGAATAAGCCAACATTATTTGTTCTTATTCTGTTCTTACCATGTTAATATGAATTATGTAAATTCCAGTGGCCAGTTAAGAGTCTTATTTAGTGGAATTGGATTACCCATTAACAGTCATTCTGTCTGCTATCTAAATCATCTTGCTGTCATCTAAAATAAATTCATCTTTAAATGTTTTCCTAAGAAAATTCCTTCTGGTAACTCTTGTATGTAGTGTATGTGTGTGTGTACGTGCACACACATGGTTGGATGTGTGTGTCTTGGTTCTAGAGCTATCACACAAATGAAGACTATAAAGCAATAGAAGAAAAAGCATTAAAGAAAGTGTTGCTTTCTAAGCTTTAAAAACATATATTGGAACATTTTTTATTTTAGTAATATCTTTGAACATAATTATACTTTAAGTTGCTCCTTTGAACACTGGAAACCAAGTGTAGCACATTTTTTGGTAGTGACTATGAAACTTCCCTGAGGTTATGTCCCACAACCATTCCCTTATACAATGCAAGACAAGTCTCCAGATCCAAAGTGAAACTCAGAGTTCAGTAATCATTCCATAAATTGTATGCCAGGTATGATCTTGCCCTAGTGGATACTTACAGATGTTTATTGATGATGAAGTCTTATAAAGCTGCTGCTATCTACTATAAATTACTCAGATTGCCTTTTGGAATTGTGCATGTTCTCTTAATAATTCTATTTTTTCTTTTTCTTTCTTTTTTTTTTTTTGTACTAGGGATTGAACCCAGGGGTGCTTAACCACTGAGCCAAATCCCCAGCCCTACTTTGTTTTTTATTTAGAAACAGGGTCTCACTGAGTTGCTTAGCACCTCACTTTTTGCTGAAGCTGGCATTGAACTCTCCATCTTCCTGCCTCAGTCTCCTGAGCCACTGGGATTACAGGCATGTGCCACCTACCCCGCTCTCTGAATAATTCATTTTAATTCATCAAGACTGGAATGTCTATCTTAAGTAAGTTCTTCTAAACTGCCCTGAAATATCAAATGGCTTTACATGTCATTCCTTTTACACATTCCTAATTCTATGGAAATGAGATAATATTGGTGAATCGTGAAGACTGAAGCTCAAAATTCATTTTAAATTACTTCTCAGGCAGAGGGAATGACTCATTCCAAGATACATGTAATATCTTTGCTCTTGTCACTGATGGCACATAATGGTTAGGCAGTTGGCTTGGTTGGAAATACAATAGCAGGAAGTTCCACCATTATAACTACCTCTTTCATGAAACTTACTGATCTAAAAAGAATTACAATATCTGCTAACTGTCCATGATTTAGTGTGCACCAACTACTGTGCTACATTTTTTTCATTCATTTTCTCATTCAATCTTAAAAAAATATCCTGAGTTAGGTGATATTATTGCCATTATTCACATTTCTCACATGAGGAAACTAGAAATCAAAGCTAAATAAAAGTATGCATTGTAACAAGGATTCAAAGCCAAGATTAAGGCTTCAAAGCCCACCTCTAAATCTTTAATTATCATATTTGCCTAATATAGTTCTCTGACCTTAAATATCCCAATTAACTTAAATTAACATTGTTCAGGTGAATTTGATCAACCTTTATATTCCTAAAATATGCATATATATATATATATATATATATGGTCAAAAATAGTGGCTTAAAAATGAAACTGTGTCTGAGTCATAATTGCTACATGTGAAACAACACACACCTGGTACAAAATGTCAAATGTAAATGAAATGAGAATTACTGTGCCGATCCTATCAGATGATATCTAATCTCATGGGTTTATATGAAAGAGAGAATCTGTATTCTCTAAGTAGGGCACATGTGTATTGTACTTTGCACCAAACATATGGTCTTCCATTGTGAACACATGAAACAAAGCATGATTTTTGCTTAGGAAAATCCTCAGGACCCACTGAATTCAGAAGTCCACTTCAGGAATTTGTTCATTCCAGGTGCATGGACATCATTATGAACTGAAAAGCTTATTAACTATAATAAAAAGGTCCTTTTGGAATTATATTCCTTAGCCTACTTCCAAGGGAAATCATTTGTAGGTTTCTTCAGGGCAGTGGTTATCAACCAAGTGCTCAGGCTCATCTTCAAATGTTCTGGACCAAATTTACTATAATAATGATAACTGCTCCTTCAGTATCCTGATCTTTTTAACTGCTGTACATCTTTTCATCTATTTCCATTTCCCTTAGGTAGAGTGCAGACTAAGAAATCATCAGACCCATTTTTCAATACTATATATCATCAGAAACAATTTTGATAATCATATTATTAGTGTGCATAACCCCTTCCTTCAGAACTCTCCTAAAAAAGTCACCTAAATGTCCTGCTCTTGTTCACATGCTCTATTTATATCTCCAAATGTCAAAAATTCTAAATGAATTATATGAGCCTTGCTTGATAAGGGAGATGGCTCTCTTTTGTAGCAAGTAAAAAATAATTAATAAAATCCCAGCACCTGCTTAAAATTGATCTTTAAGATTCTTTAAAAATGTTCTTTAGTTAATTCAGGTGACGCACATTTGTATCCTGGTTCAGCAATAGTTTTCAAATGCATGATTATTTGGGAGAGAATATTGGATTTATTACCTTTGCTAATGAACACTTAGATAAAAGTGGTATTCTCAAGATAAGTATTCTCATGAGGTGAACTCTGATTACCATATATTAATTTTCATTTCAACTCAGAATTATACAAAGAACTTGGTGACTTTTACATATAGAAAATGGGACCCCTCCAAAGTACACTCTTCCATAATTCTCAAGTGTCCCCTGTCACTTTTATAATGTCACATATCAGCAGAATCAGAATTCATCATGTAAAAATTCTAGAGCTTTAACAAAGCAATAGATAAATTTAAAAGACACAGTACTTGAGCCTTTGTTATTCTAAAATACATCTCCTAACTCTGTTTAAGTGGAACTGGGAAGACTGATTTTAAGAATGGCCAGTGAATTTGTTGAGATATCCCTTTCCCATATATTCCATAACCAGGAAAGACCTATATTATGTGTTTATTTTTCACAGGACAATTTAACACAGACTGAATGCAACAGAGAATGTAATTTTTAGACAACTGTAAGGTACAGAATAATCTGCAATATTTGAGACAATGCCAGTATTTCTCAGTAGTAAATTGTGCCTCCAGAGCCATAGAACCCACATTCTCTAGAGTATGTCTCTGAGGAATCCTGGGAAGATGGACATATCACAGAGATAACCAGAATTTTAAGAAAAAAAATTTATTTGATCATATAACTAAATGAAATGAGCAGTGGTGAGATTAAAAGTCTTCATGAACTCTCAGAATTATTATTGCCTCAAACATTGTATACTGTAAAAATTTATGCAAGTCATTTGGTGTTCTTCTGAACCTAGAAACTAACTCAAAGCACAACAGCAATTGCAACCACAGAGAAATGGCACATTTGCATGATTAATTAGTCTGTTTACACTTAACAATATTTTTATCCTGTGTATCTTTTAAAAAGTATCTCTTCAAATGGCTTATGTTTTTAGTGGAAAAATGATCAAAATTAGCATTAAATACTTTAACTCTTTTATCGTAATGCAACATATACATAGAAAAATTCACAAAAGTAGCAAGCACAATGAATCATGGCAAGGGAAACAATCCAGCATCAGAAATAAAATATTTCACACATCCCTCAATCTATATTCCTTCCCAATGACTATTCACTCCCTTCTTTCCAAATGCACACAAGCTATTGAAGGTCTCCTACCAAAAGCCAAGGGTTCAAGCCATATTGAAATGTATTCACTTGCCCTACTCAAGTTTTCAGATGATGGATGCCCTGACTAGCATTTAAACTGGAAGTTCGTGGGAGACCCTGGGCTATAATGACCCAACAAAGTTATTCCAGGATTTGTAAATATACCAAAAGGTAATAAATGTCTCTGGTTGTTTTTAGGCAAATTCTAAAGTAATTTGTTTGCAACATTATGATCAATACAAAAGGTAACTGCTTTCTTGACTGCTAACACCACGGCTTAGCATTTTTTTTTTATCTTCTGTTTATGGAATCATTATTACTTACTGTGTATTTAGCACATTTTACTGAATACTGTTTGATAGATTCATCCATGTTATTATATGTAGTTATGGTTCATCTATTTTCAACTCATACAATGTTATGAAGTATGACTAAACCACAATTCATTTGTCCTTTCTACTGATGACATTTTATCTGCTTTTAATTTTTCACTGTTACAAATGTTTCTATAAACAATTTGGTGCAAGTTTGGGATGCATGTTCAAGTGTATTTTTACTAGATGTATACCTAATACTTTAATACTAGGTCACAGGGTTTACAAACATTCAAACTTACTTCTTCATAACAATTATCTTTCCAAAGGGGTTGAAAATTTTTTGCATTTTCATTGGTGGGAAAGGATATTGGAGAATTTGCAAGGTTGAAACAGGAGGATTGCAATTTAAAGCCAGTGGCAGCAACTTAGTGAGGTCCTAAGCAACTTCGCAAGACTCTGTCTCAAAATAAAAAATAAAAAAGGTTGGAGATGTGGCTCAGTGGGTAATTGCCCCTGTGTTCAATCCCTGGTATCAAAATAATAATAATAATAATAATAATAGAGCACACTTTTTTTTTTTTGGTATTGGGGATTGAACCCAGGGCCTTGCTGATCCTGGGTAAGTGCTCCACCGCTGAGCCACATCCCCAGCCCCGATAATAATAATAATAATAATAATTCCCATTGCTCTATATCCCTGACAGCAGTTGATATCATTAGGGATAAATATTTCATCACTATTGCCAACTTAAAATTGATCCCATAAACATTCGTGTAGACTATCAGAAGACAAAAGTAATTCATATAACTGACAAAGAATTTATATTAAGAATATATAAAGAATTCCTACAAATAAATTTAAGAATATCTGTGTCATCTCTGTCCCAATCTCCTTTTACAAAACATTGTCACATTGTGTTAGAGCTCACCTAGTTGCCCTCATTTTACCCTAATTACCATTTCAAGGCCCCAAATCCCAATACAATCACATTTGATGGACTGAGCAATAGGCCTTTAACATATAAAGTTAGGGGAAAAATTTAGTCCATAACAGTAATAAGTCAGAACCAGCAGTTGTCTCATGGCAGTGGGTGAAGAGGCAGAAGGCAACCTTCCTTGATGTTGGAAATGTGGTGTATCATGATCCGGATGGAGGTTATATAAGAGTGCCCACAGGTGAAAATGAATTAAGCTGTATACTTAGACTAGCATTGTTTACTTTACATAATATAGATGTTACTCAACAAAAAATGAAATATACTTTTGTTATCATAATGAATAACATTTCTGAGATTATATTTGCAGAGCCTACAAATTCCACATTAATTAGCCTTATCTATTTCTTCATCACTTTTAATAATATCAGATATTCATTCATACAACAAATATTTATTGAGAATCTATTATGTGCTACAAATTGGGATGTAAATATCAAAGGCAACTTCAATAACTCTTGGAATATTTAACTATGGGGATTTGGAAGAACTTTTGAAAGATTAACTTTCATTTCCTCATTCAAATCCTTTCTACCCTTACCTCTTGAAAGAGGAAAGAAAACATAAAAATTTATTGAACAGAAAACACTAGTTGATTTTTAAAAAATAAATTTGTAATTATTCCAAACTATTATGTTTCTATTATAAATACATAATAAATTATGTTTCTATTATAAATACATAATAAATTATGTATTTATTTGTTTACATAATATAGTAATTTATACTATGAGACTCAATGTTTCAGGTTGAGACTATCTTTGAATTGATATAATTAATAGTGTTCATGCAAGTTCATATTCTAATGATAGATGAAAGGATTCCCAAATCTGAAATGTGTCTGGAGTTGCTTATTCTTTATCAAGTTCAAACAACCGAATTCCAATAATGTACTATTAAAAATCACAAATAATCTGTGATAAAACCTTGAAATTCTTTCCCACATATCTATTTCCATTTCGAAGGCAGACTACAAGTCCCACAGATTTTTGATCATGTTGAACATCTTAACAAATAGGAAAGGCAAAACAACTGAGGTACAAAATGTGTAAGCCCTCTGCTTCCTATGTAAAAATATAGATACTAAGAAGATAATATTAGCATGGCTGTGAACTCAAAGACGTTGAGATCCACAAACTTGGCAGATTCTATAT
Source organism: Sciurus carolinensis (assembly GCF_902686445.1). Classification (NCBI taxonomy): domain Eukaryota; kingdom Metazoa; phylum Chordata; class Mammalia; order Rodentia; family Sciuridae; genus Sciurus; species Sciurus carolinensis. The sequence continues at coordinate 87,597,973 of NC_062218.1, read as the reverse complement.
CTACTCAGTAAACATTGTTTCACCAAAGAAAGAAAAAAAAATTCACATTTAATAGAAGGGAAAGCTGATCAATCACTAGAAATAATTCCTCATTTCTGGTTATTCATTGACATTGTTTACATATTTAATAAAGCAAAGCAATCAGAGTCAGGCCTTTCTCTCCCAATCTTCTCTCTCTCTCTCTCTCTCTCTCTCTCTCTCTCTCTCTCTCTCTCTCTCTCTCTCTCTCTCTCACAGACACACACACACACAAACACATAGGAAGAGAAGGGCAGGGAAGGGAAGGAGTAGTGACATCCAGAATGGGTAACAAAGCTTTTAGTTGAAATACTGATGTCGGCAAAACAGACAATAGAAAATATTTTCCAGCACTGCTGTTTCATATTCCAGTCCATACTACAGTGCAGGCAAACCCTGCCGTCACAGGCTTTCATCCAACATTTATTAACTGAACACTCATTATGTTTCAATCACTGTTCTAGATAATGTGAGCGTAGCACTGGAAGAAATAAATTTCCTTCTCTCATGAATGTTGCATGCAAGTTCAATTAATAAGTGTGACATATGTATGATATACACATGCACATGTATTATAATGTAGTGCGTAGAAGAAAAGTTAATAAACTATTATTTAAAATGAGTCAGGGTAAGGGGATTGTACTAGTCAGCTTTCTGTTATTTGAACAAATACCTGAGATACTCAACTTATGAGGAGGAAAGACGAATTTTGGCCCACAGCTTCAGAAGTTTCAGTTCATAGTTTGTCTATGGTTGAGGGAATGTGTGGCAGAGAAAGCCCTCACCTCATGGGGACTAGGTAACAGGAGAAAAGGGAGATGGGAAGGGCTGGATTCCTACTGTCTCCTATTTTTACTGGTTCTTTTGGTTATACATAACATCATGTTCCAATCTGACATAATTATAAAAGTATGGAATATAATTTGTTCTCTTTCAGTCCTCAGTACTTTCCCTCCCCTCCTCCCTTCCTCTATTCTATTTTTCTTTAAATTAGTGTCTTCTGGAGGCACACGATGGTGAGATTCACTGTGGTATATTCATACATTCAAAGTTAGATCAGAGTAATTCCACTATCTTTCTTTTCCCATCCTTCTTCCCTTCCCTTCATTTCCCTTTGTCTACTCCACTGATCTTTCTTCTATCTTTATATCCCCTCCCCATTGTGGATTAGCATCCACATATCAGAGAAAACACAGTATCTTTGGTTTTTGGAGACTGGCTTAATTCACTTTCTTTGAGGACAAACACTCAATGACCTAAGACCTCCCGTTATTGCACCACCTCCTAACAGCTAAGGACCAATCTTTTATCATGAGGCCTTGGAGGGCATTCTAGATCCAAACTATAAGAAAAAAAGGATGGGAGACAAGGCAATTTTACACGGTGGTGGGGGTATTAGTAAGAAATGTTCTCTTCTAGAAAATAAAATTTGAGTTGAGACATAGAAATAGAAATGAAGAATTAGCTGAGCTGTGACAAACCCTGAAAGGCTGAAAAGAAGAGCAAGTGAAGAGGCTCAGGAAGCAAACGTGTCTACTATTTTTGAGGAACTGCCAGAAAAGCAATATGACTGGAACAGAGATTATAAGTGTGGAAAAACAATGAGGACAATGAGATGCTCAAAGGTCAGATTACAAAGGAGCTTTTATACCAGATTAAGGATTTTGGAATTCATATCTCAGTGTGATAGGAGGTCATTAGTGTTTCTGATGAATCTAGTATCTTTAAAACATCACTCTCTTTATACTGTGTAGTAGGGTGTGAAAATGAAGGTCCAACAAAATTCAGGTGGTTATTACAGAAAAGAGGGGTTAGTAGTTTGTTAAAGCAGCAGTGGGAGGTAGGGGGAGAAAGGATATGTAATGAATATGGGGCCCAACAAATCTGAAGTCAGAGGGAAAGGAAAAACTCAAGAATGGCTCCAAAATTAATGTGCTTAGGAAATGGGTGAATTTATACTGAAATGGGAAAAAGAATAAAGAGGATTTACTGTGTATGGAAAATGGAAATCCAGAGTTTCATGTGTGATTTGGTGAGTGTAAAGGCCAATTAGACATCAAGTATTGATGTCTTGAGTTAAAAATTTTATGCATAAAGAAGTGGAACTAAACCAGGTGTGGTATGACACACTTGTAATCCCAGTGGCTTGGGAGCCTGAAGCAGGAAGATCGTGAGTTCAAAGTCAGCCTCAGCAAATTAGTGAGGCCATAAGCAACTTAGCAAAACCTTGCCTCTAAATAAAATATTTTTTAAAAAAGGACTGGGGATATGGCTCAGTGGTTAAGTGCCTTGCATTGAATCCCTAGTAGGGAAAAAAAAAAAAAGAAAGTCGAGCCCAGAGAATCATCCAAAACAGGTCATTTGTATATATGATAGGCATGAGTTTGATAAGATTTGAAGTCCCAGGACTTAATGACCCAGAGAGCAAGTACAGCTTCCAGAGCCCTTTTAATGAATCACATCTCGTCCTTTCTAGGCCGCATAGTTGAGTACAAACTGAAATTATTTGGCTTAAGCACATCAAAAATTTCATCTGCTTGGTCAAACAATAACTTTGGGATCCTCAAGACTAAACTTGAGCAGTGAAAAAAGATGAACTTCAGGGGAAAAGTTTTGTTTGATCTCCTGTAAAAGCTCACTTAAAAGAAATACTCTTTAGAAGGAAGTTTGACTTAAAATGAAGTTGACCTTTTTCATTCCTGTAAAATACAGGAATGGAAAAAAACTAGCTACTTAGGTGGGCATTGTTGAACTATCACCAGAAGACAGCGTATCTCTGAACATTTAATGTAAGAAAACCATTGTCCTAACTCAAGCAGATGCTTTGGTTGTTCTTCTTGATTTTAAGAAGTAGCTGAGACCAAAAACAGAAAAGAATGTCAAAAAGGAAAGAAGAGACAAAAGAAAGAAAAAAAAAATTTAGTCTGAGTAGTAAAAGAAAAATGAACCAGATAAATTTATTTTTCTTCCCTATAGGAGATGTTCTAGCCATATGTAGCAAAACCCACAAATATCACTCGTTTAGAGTGATCTTCAGAAAACCGGTCCCCTAGGGTGGTGAAGATATGTGCCAGAATAGCCTTACTCCTCTCCCTTTTCATATTGAAAGCTAGTACAACACAAGGTGGGTGCTTGACCAGCATTGGATTAACTTACTATTATCAGTGTGCACATTGTTAGAAGTTTGATACTCTATTCCTAAAATGTGCTTCCTTGAGGCTCTCTGAAAAGGGGTATCAGAAACCCTAATGTTTCTGAGAACCCAATGGATTACACTGGGGAAGATTTAGTAGCCCTGTTTTCTGAAATTTCAAGACATAAGACACCTGACTTTGTTGTGCTTGTCTTATAAGACAGTGTACTCTGTTGTTGCTTTCAAAACATTAAAAATAAAACCATTGAAAACACTTTTCTCAATTCATTTTTCAACTAAAACGTAACAGAGAGCATTTCCTAGTGCTTGAACTTTCAAAAAATACTCTGAAAAATAATAAAACATTTCAATTAACACGGCATTAATTCTTCTTTGAAGAAATGAAGCACAGATTGTAAAGGTTCCTTTTCCCTAGACTCTCTTTGCTATTCACCTGCATGTTGCCTTAGTGTTTGGCAGATGCAGGGAGAATAATTGAGGATTATGTTTATCCTTTCTGTTGACATCTGGAAAAAACCCCAGGCAAAAGTCAGCAGCCGTTAATTCAAATAAGTATAGTTCCTTTGACAATGCAATTGAACATGTTTCTTTTTTTAAAGATGTAAAGTCTCTTTCTAATCCATCACATTTTTACAACATCTAAGTTTTGCCACATAACATACATGTTGGAAAGTTATTCAAATACCATTGTAAGAACTTCCTGTATTTCCAATAATGACTTAATTATAAAACCTTAATATGTTTTAACAGCCCAACTTTGGGCAGCTTCACACATACCAGAAATACATGCCAGCAACCTCTACAGACATCTTGCTTCCTAACATTGTATATTTTAAATATTCAAATGTATTATTCATTAAATATTCCTAATTGCTATTTGTTATTCAGATGAACTTCGAAGCTCTGGATCTTCCCTACCTTAAAGAATGTGTAATCTGGTTTACATAAGATTAGAACCCAATTCAAATATTTTAATTATTTATTTATTTGTTAGTTTTGGCAAGCAATGTTCATTTGTATTTGTCACCAACAATTTATAGCTTCCATCTCCTAAAAGGGAAAAATATTCTGGTCACTGTCAGAAACAAATTCAAAGTGCTTTTAACAAAGTTTTTGCATTTCATCTGCCTGGTATGTGACAGCGTTCAGTGTTCAAAGAAAGAAAAAAAGAGAAAGAAAAAAATAAAATGTAAATGTAAAGTAATTACCAAAGAAGCCACTTAATTGCTTTTGAGCAGTTACATTTTACTAGAGTTATTTTAAACACTATTTGAAGTCATAAGTCTTTTGTCTTGAGAGCTTATACTTTATATTTAATTATTTTTAATGAAAATATTATAATTTGATCTTTTCCCCTTAAAAACTGTTCAATTATAGAGTTTTCCTGGTATGGATATTGCTGAGAAATTTATCATTTGGGTTCATGGCAGTGCTTTAATATATAGCAAATGACTGCACACTCTCAGCATATTTGCAAAGTCTCTGATGGCATCCTTACACATGTCTTGCCTGAGATTTCATAAGAAACCCCAGAGTGGTAAGCCCTTGTTCTACAAAAGAATGTTTCCTGAAGCACTATCACTCAATCTGATGTCACAATGGAGAAAACTATCCACAGCTCTCTGGAAGTGCTGCAATTATTATTCTATTGTCAGATTTATTAATCACATATTAGGTGTTTGTGATTTATTATGATTTATTTTCAAAACTCATCTTGAAATGTCCCCAAATCAATACAAGCAAGTATCCAAACATGTTTTCTCTTTATTGTTGCTTGTTATAGCTAGGTATCTTTCATTTTAAAGTAGATTTTTGAAGGCATTAATACCTAGTAGTCTGTCATATCACATAAAAAGTCATTTTTTTTTCATAGAGAGGAAAATGCCTTGAAGGGTAAAAAACAGCTCCATTTTATAATTGTGGTTTGACAGTGACCCTGTTGAATTTATCTAATTGCTGAACCTTATTGTTAGGAGTCCTCTGATTACCTAAAGGATTCCCCATTAACCTGCACCATCAGACAGACAAACACAGTAGTGCACAATGAAATTTAGCCCCTTGCCATGTTTTTCTCATTATTGCTGAAGGCACTGCATCTAGACACAGAATGAAAGAAAGGTAATGGAATATGAATTGCAAGTAGAGAAAAATAATAAAGTGTTTTTAAGTCTTTTATGGAGAACACATGCACTAAACTAAATATTCTATCCTAATTTAAAAGGAAATTCATATTAGGATTAATGATAATTGACTTTAGGCTTCTGTTACTATACACTGAAGTAGTGAAAAAATTTTCATCATAAAAAGTTATGAAAAATTATTCTAGAAAGACATTGATGCTTAATTTAACAAATCAGCTTAACTTAGTCTGGTCTAGTTGCTTAAAAATATTGACATATTTTATGCTATATTTAAAATATCACAATGCCCATTTTTGAAATAAAATGATATATCTTTCTTTAGCCCATGAAGGTTATTGTTTTCCTAGAAAATCTGGACAACAAAGAAGTAGATTTGTGCTTGACAGATTTTGAGGAAGTTGTTTTTAATTTCAAGAGCAACGTGCCATATGAGGAGCAAGACTGGGCTCCTTAAATCTCAGATTCAGCTTGGGTCCTAACAAGACCTAGGTTAAGCAATGTATCTTCCTTTAGAGTGTTCCTCTTTTTCCTAATCAAAATAGTAAAGTCAAAGGAGAACTTAATGCTTTGTAATTTTTGGTTTCCTGGTACCAGGGATCGAAACCAGGGGCACTTAACTTCTGAGCCACATCCCCAGCACTTTTGGTGTTTTATTTTGAGGCAGGGTCTCCCTAAATTGCTTATGATCTTGCTAAATTGCTGAGGCTGGCTTTGAACCTGCTATCCTCCTGCCTCAGCCTCCTGAGCTGCTGGGATTATGATATTGCCTCCATGTCCAGCAATGCTTTGTAATTTTTAAAATGGGTAAATACTCTTAAGAAAACAGTATATTGTATACACACACATACACATACAAATGAGGGAAAGAGGTGAGTTCATGCTTAGTACTATTTCCTACACTATCTGCCTCCATTCACAAAAGAATTGAAACTTTTTAAAATATTTATATACACAAAGTCAGATGTGACATTTAAAAGAAACTAACTCTACTTAAATTCAAATCTCATTTGCAACTATTGTTTTATGGTGACCTTGGTCAAATTTCTTTTCTATGTCTTCATTTCCATGTATCAAGAAAGTGTATCTCCTTCCTAAGTTGTTTCGCTGATAAGAATTGTTAATATGTCTGAAAGTACATAAAGAGTACCCAGCTTGTAGTAAAGACCTCATAGAAATACTGGCTATGATTATCATTATGCTGATGCATACAGAACAAATAATATACCCCATTATAATATAAACTTAAATTCTCAGATAATCAATATGAGAAAAAAAATTTTAGAATAAAATATAAAGTGTTTTGCTTTGTCTTTACCCAATGGAAAGAAACCTGCATGCAAAATTCAATTTACTAGTTTTGTTACACCTACATCCTTTACATATATTCTAAAATTCAACAAATGGTCACTTTATGCTGTCCTTACCATTTTGTTTCAAAAAATTTGTTCTTCCTTCCAAAAAAGGAAGAAAATAAATTGCTAAGAAGCTTAATCATTTTAATCTAAACGTTTCTATGTCTGAGCAGTGTTAATTAAGGAAGACCAATGACAGTTAAACCACCCATACTTAGAACTGCACGAGTTATAGTGAATTCATTGACTTTGTGAAAAAAATGTTCTTTAAATGCGTACAAAGGCTTATAGGAAAGGTGCCTCATTGAAAGTACAAAACTGGGTTGTACGATTTGGAGAATAAATATAAATATAAAAACTCATATTTTTATATAAACATGGGTATCAGGCTTTGATTTACCCTGAGATGATATGACTCTAAACAAGTATCAATTTTTAAAGCTAAATAAATGAACCCACAAAAAGTTTAAGACATTTCAAGTTTTCTTTTTCTTCAGAAGGGTGTCTTTCAGAGTTTTTCTTTATATTCAGATTTTAGTAGTACATATGCCTTATTGGTTTATTAGGATTTCTCTGTTTAGCTCTTCCCAGTATGGTGTATGAAATCTTTGTGATTATTATTATTTGTGACCAGAGACTAAATTTGCAAAAAGTAGAGAAAAATAAGACAAATTTTTTTCTTCAATAAGTTTAAAATACATTATTCAGAGATCAGGCAAGCATTATGGCATTTAGCTTTAAACTATAATTTTACATGTTGGAATTAAGATGATCAGTTATTTTGTTAATATTAAAAGACAGAAAATTATTAACACTTTCATTATTTCCTTAATTATACAAACCAGATGGTTTACTTTTTAAAATGTTCTTTAATGTTCTATAGCCTATTGTAAAGATGATTTTTCAGTCTGTGACTATACTAAAAACAAATTACATAATTTAAATTAATTGTATTAAATATTATTTTATTTTATGGTGCTGGACATTAAACCCAGGGCCTTAATACACTATGCAAGTACACTAAGCTACATCTTAAGTCCTAAAGTTTAAAAAGTAATGACAATTTAACAATTGAAAAAATTAATTAAAAATATAAGTAATAGTAAACATAACTTTCAGGATGAATTTCCCTAGCCAAATCTTTTAAATTATTATCCTTTTGTCCCTTCCCCCTTAAAGTTGATGCAAAGGTACTTGCTCACAATTACAGTGCTAAGGAGTAACAGCTAGAACTCACATATTCCCTCTTCTCATTAAGCTTTCTCGAATACTAGGAATATTTCTTGATTGCTTTTGATGTAATAGGTTTGTGTCTATTATAGATATTCTCTGGAAATTCATTTTTCAAAACACATGTTACTTCTTTTTGAAATGTTTGTGTCAATATGCAAATTAACTATCTTATTATTTGGCCATGGTCTTTTAAAATGTAATAATCTCACTCTATGGTAGTAAGGTTTTGTATATTCAAAATACAACATTTTTTTTAAATTGAATATTTAAAACTTAATTTTTACAAAGATTGAAGGATGCCATAATTTATTTATTAAAACATACAGTTTTTGTGCCAAGCCTGGAGTCACCTGCCTGTAATCACAGTGGCTTGGGAGGCTGAGGCAGGAGAATCACAGGTTTGAAGCCAGACTCAGTAACTAAGAGAGGCTGTAAGCAACATAGTGAGACCCTGTCTTGAAATAAAAAATAAAAAGAGAGGCTGGGGATGGGTGGCTCAGTAGTTAAACACCCTTGGGCTCAATCCCTGGTACAAAAAAAAATTATGTATATATATGTATATATCATTGTTTTTACATTCTTTGATTACTTAGAAGTTGTCCTTAAGATTATTGGTGTATCTGTGCTTTTCCAGATATCAATTTGAAAGTAAAACATCAATGTCATTTTGACTAGAGCATTTGAATCACTGGAAACAGTTCCTCCAGGGTCATCACCACGACTTCATAACCAAGGTTCCAAAACATAGCACCTATGTGGAAATTTCTAATCTTTCATTAGTCGTGTCCTGATGGATCGTTCATTGAAGGATGGGATCTATTCTCTAGTCCCAAGAAACTCCTAACTTGGAGTTTCCACTTTCACATTAATTCTTCTGGGAACAGCTTTCCTTCCACCTTACTTCTGTCATTTACATACCACCTGTTTCTTGAATGATCTTCCTTAGTAGACTTTCCTCCCCTGTGAACAATTCATCTTAGCTCCTACCTAGACAGTGTCTCAATTTTCTCTTTGAGACATTAAAGATAAATGCATCCAACATTGAGAAATAAAAGAACTGAGCTGGAGATGTGGCTCAGTGGCTAAGAGTTCCTGGTTTCAACCCCCCCCCCCCACCAAAAAAAACAAAAAGAAAAAGAAAAGAACTGAGAAACAAAGATCACTAACAAAGGGCTGATGATAATGTTAAGTCTGTATTTCACTCTACTAAATAGATTGGTGGGGGGATAGGTGCTTACAGAAAAGAGACACTCTCAGGTTACCAAATGAAACTTGTATTTATTTGATCACGGAAGTGAAGCTATACTGCCCTACCATCTAAATTAACTTTGAATATGTGCATAGGAAGCATACTTGAACCTGCAGAAGATCCAGATAGGCATGAGCAATTTCTCAGAAGATGTCAAAGACCCAGTTGTTGAAATCAAGTGGAGAAGTAAAACTCCAGTCCAGGGTGGGAAGGGAGCAGGGAGGATGGAGACTGCCAAAAATTCAACTCTTCAAAGGCACTGCAGGAGGTCCATTCACTATTTACAAGCATGGAGGAAAACACAGAATTCAGACAAGAACCAGGATGATACCTTTCAAGGTGGATTGATGGTAAATCTCAAAAAGTGGACCTCCTTAAATTCTTCCTACACAAAGTAAGGAATATTCTGTAGATAGCAACAAGCTACTGCTAAGGTAGAGGTCAAGTGGCCCTAATTTGAGAAGACAGACCTCCATATCTGTTGATGTTCATCCTGAAATGGAAAGCTTTTTGTAGAATATTAAGCAACGGAAAGAATACTAGCAGCATCTAGTGGCCTTCCTGTGTAAGTGCCCTGGACCTTGGTTCTAAGGCAGAAAAAGTGAGATCCTAAACATGGTGAACTATTGATGAATTTTAAAGGATTTCTCATTTCTGGAAGAATGACAGTGGGAACAAAGGCATTCGGTCAAGGCATCATGAACACTCTCATTTTCAAAACATCATCAGGAACATCAAGAAGCATAAGGTGTCCAAATAATAGTTTGCCAATTTGGTCTCCTCTTTCAGTTTACCCAGTTAGACCAAACCATCAGCAATGTATGGCTAAATATATTGAACTTTTCATACAAACTTACATAGAATTAAAATAATGAAGAATTAATTTAGATACAGTAATATATGACATATTTCTTGCCTCAAAGTACACGTGGTTATAGAGCCTACTTGGATTCTACCACTTTATCTACAACTGCATTTTAAAAACCTTATTGCAAGGGCAGTCTCCATATGTAACCTTAAATGGAAAAATAATGTTTTACTGTTTGCTATTTACCTACCTGTCTAAATCATTATCCTTATGTATATGGTGATTAAAATATAATTTAAATAGTTTTAAGACTCTATTAAGTAATCATTTGTTTCCCATTGAGGAAACAATGCCTGACAATTTGCCAATGCTTACACATGAAAGAGGATCAGTGAATTTTTTTTTTTCAGGCATGCACATTTATCAAAATTGTCAAAAGGATCTTTAAAAAATGGAAACAGCTACTAGAAAAATGCTCGATAACTGAAAAAATCAATTTATTAAACTCTCCTTTAAAGATAGAAAAGAAATGGGCATTATCTGAATTCTCATTCACCTGGCTTCTTTCAAAATCTTAAGGACTTGGTTAAATCTTGCCTCTAACTGCTACATTAGAATTTAGCTTTGATAAATAGGAATCATTCCTTTTCTGAAAGCAGCATAGTGGCAAGTTTCTCTTTAAAGCCTTTTGGAAGGCAGTTCTTTTTATTCACAACTCACTTCTTTTCTTAATTAGTAGCTTGAATGTGATTTTCCCTTTTTTAAATTGAGCAGGCTGTGTAGCTAAATGGTGTTTTTGACATTCCTATACTGGGGACAGATTCAAAACGGAGGCAGAAGACAATAGAGATTGACTGCATACTTCATGGACCCAAATCAAGGAAAATGCTGGTAATTACAGGAATTCGGCAACACTTTGTCTCTTGGCATCTGTACTTGGAAAAACAATGAAATAATCATGGACAAATATGATGTGAAATGTGTTTATGAAGCGGCATGTTTTATTAACACTGAGCACTGCAGAGAGATAAGCACCACTTGCTAATTTTAAAACTTCTATGAACTGTGGCAATTAAGCCTAATAATTATTTAAAGACTATAATAAAAATGAGGCCATTTTGTCCTGCATATTACAGGGGGGAAAAAAAAGGGTGTTCAAGTTCAGTTTGTCTGGAGTATCACCTGTGCAACTGTACACTTTTCCTACCTAATATGATTTAAAACAAGAAGTATTTCCTGATACATTAGTCTCAAATTTAAGGATTCCTCAGTTCACATTTTGCTACTTTGCTTATTTTTTCTTGTTCCAATCATTGTGGAAACTATATGTTGGGAGTCTTTTGTTTCTAGATGTTAATTTTGTAGAGTTGCTGCACATCCTGGGTGGCCATCAGGAAACAGTAGGTCTAATTGGATAAAGCATTCTTCCAGAATTCTTCCAGAATAGTCATTTTTTCCATTACAGATTTTACTAAATAACAACAACAACAACAAAAAAAAAAAAAAAAAAAAAAAACATTGTTTTTAGTTCTTTAATGGAAAACTATTTTCTAAGAGGAAGCTTGTTAGAGCCCTGGGCAGAGAATGAAATCTTCCATGTGTTAGCCCAATGATAACAAATGCAGACTAGAAATCAGAACAACCAGAATTCACATTGCAGGATTAAAAACATGAACAGACAGGAAATGAAATTATTGATCATTAGTAAAGATTTCTGTTAAAAGGAAAAACTTTAGTATATTTTAACCTGATTTCCTATGAGTAAGATAAAACATTTTATTAATTAGTATATCCTCCATTTTTACCCTCCATATTTTTATACTACCTTTTGAAATTTATTGTTATTTTCTGAGTAATTTCAAAAGATAAACTTGCATGCTTTATGTTTTAGCATGAGAATAAAATACAATGAATAGCCACTCTGTGAGTATAAACCAGGAAATGCCAAGCTTCATTCATCTCTGTTCTTTCCTTAGAGAGCAAGTTTATTATAGTATTTATACCAGAAAAAAAATTCACTGTATTCAGTATAGAAAAGAGATGCTGCCAACAATTATTTCTGAACCAGACTACTGTCATCAGGAATGAAGTATGATTAGTCCCACCATCACCCCTTTAGCAAAAAAAAAAAAAAAAAAAAAAGCAAATAGATAAATTATATGCAACATGGTACCTATTGCTTATATCTTTCCTGCATTCTCAGTAAGATTATTCCAAAAGGTTGGTACATATTCCGTACTCACAAAGAGGCAATTTCTTTATTAGACCTGTAACATGATAGAGAACCATATTACAAAGGACTATGGAAAAATAGTTTGTGCCAGTGCATATTTCCAATGCCTCTCTTTTTCATTTGCATCCACACAACTGAGGAGAAACAGAGCGGACCTTGGACAGAAAGATGAAGAAGGAAATCTAAACCCAGGTTTTTCTATGGCCTCTAATCCTCTGGAGTTGCAAATTCTCCCCAGCTTCCAAACCCTCTCCTTTTCATACACATACATATACCTCAAATTCTCTTTCTCTTTGTTATAAGGTCAAAAGCTCAGAGCTTTTGACTCTCAGCACATATGAATCTTAATTGCAGACCTGACTTTCTCTGAGATATGTTCATTTTAATCCAAATTTCTGTATGTGGAATTAAAAAAAGATCATACCCAGTTAGAAATGGAAAATGGTGTTCAAGGGCAAAAGGTAAAGCTGAAAGTTAGATTTCTTGAAAGAAGGTTATGCATGTCCTATATTTTGTCAAAAAAAAAAAAAAAATTGTACCAGCCTCCTCTCAGACCAGTTCTGAAGGTAAACTGGATCCAAGTATATCTGGAGATGGAAGGAAAATGTGTAGAGAAGTAGTCCTCTTATGAGAGACCCTTATACTTAAACTCCCATTTCCACGTGCCCAGTGCATTTGTTCCCTGTCCTTGTAAAAAGAAAAGAGAAAAAGAAAAAAAAAAATGGGAAAGAATACAAAGGACAGGAAAGAGGAAAAGCACTCCTCAGTAGAGTCTAGGGACCTAAGGAAGCAACGCAAAGCATCATCAGTTTCTTTTGATCAGAAATTAGATTCTGAAGTCTATGTGGTGAAAGTTACATAAAATCAACGTTACTTTGGATAATATGTTAAAAAATTAGTAATTTTTCCCTGTTTTACCTTTATAATAAGTTCAACACAGAGCCTGAGTACTTGTTTATCCCTCCTTTGGTCTTAGAGTCAGGTTATTGTCTACTAGTTGATTACTGGACTAAGTTTAGGTTGTATCATGTGCAAGAATATTTGCTTTGATCCTTCTTAGAGTTGTGATACACCCACAAAGCAAGAGGTTTGAGACAACTGAATAGGAGAGAAAGAGAAATCCCATCTCAGATTATGTTGTGTACAATATTACCGAGAAGAGTCACTGGCAAAATTGTTTACATTTATAGCCAAAGAATTTTGCAACTGCCCAGTAAGAGAATTAGTCTATGAGCCTCAATATGTGGTATTTTAACTAATTACACCAAGTTCTTGACCAGACTTGGCTTCTTTAAGTCAGTTCTGAACCTAGGTCATCCAAGGTTGTACTGCAGGAAAAGGAGCCACTGTGAATACTCTTAAAGATCCTTGGAGAAGAATAATGACTAGGAGGAAAAGAGGGCATGAGGAATCTTCTGGGCTAGTTGTAGCATAATGGTAAAGCATTTGTCTAGATGAGAGGGCCCTTGGGTTTGATACCCAGAATTGGAAAAATAAATGCTCTGGCATTAGATTTTAGCTAAATAATTGAAGGCAAAATTTACAAGAAACCAGGGTAGTAGTGGTAGCCAAATGCAAGACTTTGTCTTTTAACTATGTTCACATCTTTGTGTCAGATGAGAAGATTAAATGGTGAATGGTGTCAGAAAGAATGATCAACATTAGTATAGTTTTTAGGCTCAAGTGAACTAAAAGAAAAAAAAAGCAAATTAGATTTCCCTATGAAAAAATACTTATTAGAGAAATTTACATGTATTTCATATCATTGATGGGTTTTTGTGGTATAAAATAAAACACTATATTTGTTAAAAACGTGATATATTACTATTGCTTTCTTTGACTTCATTTATTCTTGCTCTTTTGAAAGTTTGCTCACTGTTGAACAAAAATGTTCAAATGTAATTTGCTTTGTTTGCCATTACAAAGTATTATTTGAGAAGAGTGGTCTAAATGAATACTGTAGTCTTACTGAGAGAATTAATATGTACTCACCAAATAACTACAAGAAGCCTCTTCGAAATAAACAGCAAGCACTTATGCCAAATTGAGTTTTCTTTTTATGAGAAAATGCAAAAGTAAATATTATCTTCTAGGAATTTCCATTTTATTTATTATGAAAAAATAGTAAAGATGTTATTTGGAGTAGTACTAGTATGTCCTTCCCAAATATCATTAACTTATGTTGTTTATTTCTCCTTTACTTAGAAACTCAGTGTAGAAATTTTTGTCAAGAGGGCTACTTTCTTCCAGTTAGTGACTCAGGGATGGAGGATTCATCCATCTTATAGCTCTTCTATACCACAGGAATTGGTAGATCTCTGTATTTATAAGAAAAAAGAAGATGGAAAAGGCATATCTTTCTAAAAGACTTACCTTAGAAATAACATAATTATTTTCACCATTATCTTGTTTGGGAAAAACAGTTCACATGGCCACTCTTGAATACAAACAGGACTGTGAAATTTAATTTCTGACTAGGCAACTACATCCCAGAAATATCTCTATGCCCATTTCCCAAAGATATTTCTATATTATTAACAAGTAACATAAAATTTGGTGAATAATCAGCAGTCTCTGCTTTAGTAGAATTTTATCAAGTCTGTGATTTTAGCTTTTGCATTTTGCTTGATAGTTTCCACATGATTTGGTGCCCTCATGATTCCTCCAGGTCTCTTGATTCATGAAATACATTCTTTTATACCATTTCACATTAGGACATTAAGAACACATATAGTGAGTACTATACAGCATAGGGAGATAAGATAAATAGAGGTCATTTATAAGTTCTAGGAGTTAAATCATTGATGACCTAACATCAGTGAGGAAAAAGTTGAGTTAGGACTTACTAGTCCTGTGTCTTGAATTCAATTGACCTCTGTCAATCTGTTGAGTGAACTAGTCTAGGAAAATACTTGTACTCTTTGGACTTATGTTTCTATAGTTATAAAATAAGGGAATTTCACTGAATCATAGATTTCCAATCTTCCTACCACCAAAGACAATCTCACAAAACCAAAATTTGAGATCACATTGATATGAAAGTCTGCATTAATTAAATATTAACCTATATGGTCTTGTCATGAGTACAATTTCTTTTATTCTTTTTGAAGTAGAAAATAATTTAGATTACTATTACTACCACTACAACTATTACTCCTATGGTTTGTATTAAGCTTACTCTTCATTGAGTGTTTCCTGAATTTTACACAATCTGTTAGGTGAACTATGTATAATCAAACTCAGTTACACTGAAAAAGATGCTTCAAGACATAAACCCCAAGCCAACTCCAAAATACGAATTATTCCTGGCCATAGTATATTGAATTCAGACACCACTATGAGGAACTACTGGGTAAAACAAATTGTCATTAGATATTTCTATCTTATCTGTATGCCTGCAATTTCAGACCAAAGAGTAAAAACATTACCCTCTCTTATGATTCCAGCAAGTGCCTTCTTCAATTTCAGTTCTCTGTGTCTCAGTTTCCTTACTGGAAAAGTGAAATTTATATAGCTTACCCAGAGCTCCCTCAAATGTCTTAAGTACCAATTAAGCAATTGCTTCAAAGCAATAAAATACCCAACTTCTGAGAATTAACCATATGAACATAAGGTAATGAAGCCAACTCAATTATCCATGGTAAGAGATGACAAGAAAAAGTAAGACTAAATTAAATCTACAGGTGTCCCCAAACCACATTTTTTCCATTCACCTAAGCTCTTAACTATCGCTGCTAATAAGCTGCAAAATAGACAGATTTGAATTTTATCACTTTCGCTCTCCACCCACTACTCTTGTCTGGTTTAAGTGCTAATGGGCAACCAACCACCCTTTAAAAGACAGGAAAAGCAGAGGTTGGACCATGTGATCAATAGACTGAATAATTAGCCCCTGAGTAATTGAGAGTTAACTGTCTTATATTAACTTCACCCCATTACTCCCAGAGTATGAATAAGCCAGAGCAAGATGGACACGAATATGAGCAAGCTGGAGCACAGAGAGGTATAGTAAAGGAACAGAGCTCTGCGCCTTGGGGTTACCATGCCATGTGAACTCTAATGACATAAAACCAGATGACAACAGCAGCCTAGCAGGGCAATTCAAAACACGACAGGATAGGCCACAAGAGCTGTAAGAGAGTTGTTTCCCCTCAGAGCCAAATTATTTTTCTCTTTTTTTCCCCTACAACAAAAGATTCACTCCAGGCTTTGGCTGTGTTCCCAAAAGATTGGGTAATTAAGCAGGTATAATTTCCAAGGAGAAATAAATATTTTTCAGTTACTAGACACTGTCATTGGGCTTTGATTCAAATGTGCATAATTTTTGAACAGGAAACATAATGAAAGGAATGTTTCACAAATTAATATAAAGCCCCAAGGCATACCTGGCACTCTCTTACATGAAATCATTGTCTTTCACATGCCAGGAATGTCAGCTGAGTACCCATCTTGGAAAATGCTTTTCTCCTTGTAGTAATAGCACTGCAAGGAGGAAAAATTCAACTTGAAGTAAAGTGCTTATAAAATATGTCCTAAGCCTATTTTCCCCAAAATTCAAAGGCACTTTAAGATATAACAATATAGTAATATTGGTTTCTGCATAATCAATTAAAATAGTGCATCTTCTTCAGAAGCTAATGAAAAGAGTTAAATGATGTGAATAATTTAAAAGAATAAGTAGTTCAAAGTAGAAGTTTGGTATGGAGTGCTGAGCTCTAGGCCTGGAACTCTAAGTATTATTCTCTAAAAATTAATTGAAACTCTGAAAGGTAAAATGGTTTGAAGTGCTAAGAAAATACCAGCAAAATGTAATTTTAACTATATGAGAGGGACAAGCACAGACTGCATAACAATTGGAGGTGTGGGAAAATGACTCAGTCATCATCTAGAAGGTTATACAAAAAATTTTCCTTTTAGTGGTGGGATAGATTGAGGGTGACCATCCCAGACTCTCCTGTCTATTCTACCAATAGCAAAGAGTAAGAAAATGGTTTAACCAAGGAAGAGAAGATTTAGTTTGTAACATCACACTTAAATGAACTTGATTTAAGAAATTTAAAGTTGTGATAAATACATTTGTGAATTTTATTTTATGCATAATATAAAGTAACCGGGATCTAAAAAGTTAAATGCAGCAAGAATTGCTTAATTTCTTAAATGATGGTGAGTCGACTGAATTAAATTTATATAAATTGTTAAATATTCATGCCATCTTAGCAACATGTGTTTAGGAGCTTAAACAATTTTATGTGCGAATTTGGGTGTATTTTATGGGATTATTTAACACCTAGTGTAATTTAAAATGGGTTTTAGTCTTTGTTTTTCCAATGATCATTAAGCATTTATATCCATATAAAGTACTATAAAAAATCTTGGAAATCAATAATTTGGTAATGAAAATCTAGAGGCAAAAATACTAAAAATAGACTGCCAATTATTAACATATCTTTCAGCTCCAATATATCCTTCATCACCTACTCTAAGAAAAATGAGAAGGGCCCCTGAACCTGGCTCCTACCAGGTATAGTAGTTAGCTACAGAGGCCAACAGCTTCCCAAGTCACTGGTGTCAAGTGCATTTGTAGTTGATAACCCTCTTGAGAGACTTGGTATGATGAGCAGCTTTCCCCAGCACTCTCATTGGATTTCTGGCAAATTCTAGAGGGCACATTTCTAGCAAGTTATGCCAGTACAACACTACAGTGACATTTCTGCTATCCAGTGAGCTACAGCTGTTCTATCTTCAACAAGATCCGCATCTTTGTATCTATAATAAACTAGGTTCTTTAGAATTTTCTTCTTCTAAACAATACAGTAATCTCCTATTATAGTTAAAAATTCTTTATCACTGCTTTCCATATCCAAATCATACTGTCTTCTGAATGAATTTTGACTTACACAAACTGTAAGATTCTCCATGGTGCTAAAAGTAGATTACAGCAAATATTTTAGAAAAAACACTGAGAAAATAAAAGGAATTTTTATAATGTTCTAAAAGTTGAATATCTGCACATATGAGGAAGCATTCTTCTGATATTAAATTATGCTACAACTTCAGGATCTCACCTCTCCTGTATGATTTTCCTACATAAATAAATACAAGCCTTCTTAAATTTGTTGATGATTTATGCCAGTCAAAAACTCACTAATTGTTGAGTCTGTAATTTATGTGTAAATATAACTCTTAATAACTGGAACTATGAAACATATTGATCCAAATTATAGAATATTTTTAAATATGTGGACATTGAAATATGGTATGGTTCTCTTCTCAAACCAGCAACATCCCTTTCTGCATCTCCTACCAGTATTTGCATTGTACTGATTCTGTCTGCTCAGTTCAGTATCTTATTCTTTGCACTGAAAAGGAGTCACAAGAGGTATAAATACTAGGCAGAAGGATCAGCATCCAACTTGCAGACCATTGTGAGTATTTATGGAGCATTTGAGTGCAATGAACTGAGTCTTATTCTCAAAGTACTGTTTTGTTTACTATGTGACCAGAATAATATCAGGCCATGCTATAATATCTGAGCAAAGAAAACTCTGTGGTGTGTGTGCATGTGTGTGTGTATGTGTGTGTATGCATGCACACATAACATATCTGTACACATGCTCACATTTGTGTAACTTCCCACTGCCATTCTTTTTATATTATTTTCAATCTCTTTCTCAGAACCAGTTCATCTTTCATCTCTCATTTTAAATTTTTGCAAAGTCTAGGACCAGACCTTCTTCCTCTATACACTCACTCCCTTAAGGCAAGACAAATGGAAAGAGAGCTACTTTACAAAAACAATCCAGTGTCACTCAAGAGAAATCAAGAAATACAGATAAGCAACAGTGTAAACCATGCCCATAGTTCCTCTATCTTATCCAGAATCAATTTCAGCTACCACTTTCTTTGTGCATATATATATTTGCACATTTATATAGACAACTCATATTCTTCAGGATATATTTCTAAATATGTAAGGTACATTTTTACTGTTTTGCTAATAGATTTTCCAAATTATTCCACTAATACTATGTTTCATTTCAGTTAAGACATTTCAATATTACAAAGAATACAAAGTAAAATTAAATGACTCAAAGTAGAATACAAAATACAAAAGAATAAAAAAAACTAGAAAGAAAATCCTAAAACTACAAAATGTATTTTCTAACAACCTGTTGTGTTCATCAAATTGCTTTTGACTAAGTCCCCTTCACTTGAAGGAAATCAGTATCATTTGCAATGATTAGAAATATTAAGGAAGAATGAACTACGCCCAGACATATCAAAAATAGTGGCCAAGTCAAAAGTTTAAGATTCAAAAGACTGAAATATAAAGCAGTAAACATCAAAGTAGATGAGGTCAGTTGACTCTCTCTGAATTTTACATTTTATTTCAATGCCAAAAAAAGAAAGCTGATATAGCTGACTCAAAGTCAGTTGTGAAAAAATCATTTTCTCCTCAACACAGATTAGTTCTAATGAACTTCAGAAAGCAAGTAATTTAGTGAACTAAAAGTTTGTCATAGGATCAATAATATGTACTCTGTAAGGCTGTGGGTGGGGGCAGGGGTTATATCTAACTTGTAGGAAAGCACTAAAATATCTTAAGTAAAGGGTTTTTTTTAATCTTTTTTGGACACTCTCAGAAATGTGACTATACTAACGTGTAAATTTCAGTATAGATTTCTTTATTCTGCCAAGGAAACTAAAAAGATCAGATTTGTGTCACTGTTATCTAAGAACAAGATGACATTCTACATTATTCCTACTGGAGAGGATGAAGAATTTCCTAGCAGACAATTTGTTTTTGATGTTAAACAAATCACTTGTGGAAATATGTAACCCAATTTAATAAATGTTTTGAAAACATTGTGTTACTTTCACTAAATAGAATCCTCTATCAAAATTAAATTATGATCTTAAAGACAATAATAAATTTATTTTACTAAAATTTCAGCCAGGAACTGAAAATGCAACATTTTTAACACTTTCCACATAGAAGAAATGTTAAATAAGACTCCTAAAAGAATTTAAATGTGAAAGAATGTTCATTCTATATTTTACTGTGTATGTAGTCTATTGCCACTGGTTTAATTTCTAATGTGACCTAAAGAATCCTACAGTAGAAAGTTAAATTCTTTGAAGACAAATCTTGAAAATTACGAACCCAGGTCCTCACACATGGGAAGCAAGCTCTCTACCACTGAACTACTTCCCCAGCTCTGTAGTGTTTATTGTCATTTTGTTTGTTGTTATTGCCATTGTTGTTGTTTTGTCTCCTATTCCTATTGCCTGGATGCTTGAGGAAATATGAGTTTACTATAATTAATATTATCATACTCTGATGTTTAAACCCAGCAACTGATAACCTACCTAAACACCCATATCATGACTTAATAAATCTTCAAGAATCAGTAGAAAGATGGAATTTTACTTCTTTGACAATTGAATGCCAACTACCTCCAAAACTTTTAAGACAGATTCAAACATGTACAAAATAAAGGTCTCTATCCACTAAGAACTTAAAAATGAATTTAAGAGGTGACAAAAATATGAAAATTACAAACAGAAGCCTATTTTAAGAGATAGCATTTCAACAGTAAACACATATCTATCTATATTAAATATTATTTTAACCCTAGCCATAGTGTATTTGTGAATCTCTGTATCTAAAATTCTTCATATTTATTTAACCTTATCAGTATCCAATAAAAATACAGCACTGATTTAGGTAGAAAAATCACTAGTAATTTCAAAGTTCTTTCCTTTTATAACACAAAAGGCCAACTGTGAAAATTGCAGAACCTCATAGGTGATATCTCTCAATCTATCATATAAATTATTGTTAGGATGAAAGTATTCAACAAAATAAACTACAGAGATGATCACTCAATTGTGAATAATTCAAATCTTGAGTCCTGTGAAAAAGTATGGACGCTCAGGCAGTATAGCACAGTCTCTGATATATAAACCTAAGATAATAGCATCAAAGAATAATTACAGAGTATATTCAGTATTATAAAATGCAAGTCTTCCAGTGATGTGTTGGATGATGGATAACCTTGTTGTATCTCACCAGCACACATACAAAATAACCACGAGTCACAATGATTTCAAAAGACCTATTAGTGGTAAAAAATTCAGATGATTTAGAATCAAATATTCTAAATATTTTTCTCCCATAAACAGTTTTTTAATCTTTTTTTAGACAGAATTGAGGTAAAGATGTAATATCCAATGTTGATTCTAAAGGGTAAAGACAATAAATTGTGTCCTTAAAATTTGGTTTATAATTATAAAAAGTTGAGTTTCAAACTGCAGTGAGTATAGGGAAATTACTATCTGATTTTTAAGTGTCCTGTGGGTCTACCTTCACTGCTTTTCCAAGATATGTATGAGGCTTTTCCCAATTCAGAAGTCTTACTTCCCCATGATACAATTTGAATTGAACCATGGTTGACAGTTTTATTACAAATATGTTGCACTTGTAATTGTTACACCAAAGAAAGTGATTGAAAAAATTTGCAAAGTTATAAAATTGGACGTCAGTGCTGCAGAGAATGAAGAAATAAATGTTAACTTTAAAAATAATATCCTCAGAGATGTATATATCAAAACAAAAAATTCAAATTTGATTTATTAGCTACTTTGGGTATAGCACTTTCTGATCTGGAAAAAAATGTCTGAAATTATTCCACTTTACATAAGTGGTGACAAATCACTACTTGCAGGTTTCTTTCCAAAGGCCTCACTGTCTATGACATAAAAATTGCTTGAAAGGGTTCCAGCTATTTTAACATCTCCCACCACACTATACAAATGCCAATCTGACCACTCTTGCCTTTAGGGATTTTCACAAAGCAGCTTTCTTTAAAGGTTACAGGTGATGTTATGTCTTCTAAGAATGTCAGCTCTCTGGACAGTTCCTCATGATGTCAATATGGTTGATACTAAAATTTAAGTAAACAAGTTTAATCTGAGAGGAGATTCTATTCATAGAATCTGTTTTCATATTTGTCAATTGTTTCATGTACTAGTTTTATCTTTCACAAAAGCCGTAATACAACACTTGCAAGACTTTTAGCTTTAATTCTTTCAGTTTCTTTCTTTCTTCAGGTAAGTACTTCAGACCCTTACAACTTGGAAGTGTGATGTATTGTTTAGAAACAACACTCAGTCCTTCCTGGCAACAAAGAGTTTGTCAGACTTTCCCATCCATAAAATAGCAAAACTATACAATTCCTATAACTTATTGTGGTTAGAGGGAGTGGAGTTTTCAGATAATTTTTTATTACTTTGATTTCACAAAACTGAAAAACAGATTTTTATGTATTCCTAATCAACTTAAAAATTAATTAAGAAAAATAAGGGAGACAGCTTCATAAACTGAACTAATTATTATGCTTTTTGAATTTAAAGAAATATTGTATAGAAATACAGAAGTTCAACTTGTAATAAAGCAAAATTCAAAGGCAAATATACAAATGTTTTCTCATACATGGGTGTTTAGGAAAGTTTACTTTCAATGCCCAAGCAACAGCCCACAGGCTAAGCTAATAAGTTATCTAAATTGCATTTAATATGCATTCATATGTTCTTCCTCATGGCCTCCTCAATTTGGAGATCACCCAGTTATAAATTAGATGTTTTAAAATTTTTTCCATTATAAAAGCAAATTAAATTGTTAATGCCTTCTATTTTTTAATAAGACTTCAGATGGCAGTTTGTTAATACCTTTGATAATGATTTAATGCTAATTTAAATATATTTTAATATTAAAAATTATCCTACAGAGGAGGAGAGAAAATATATAATATAAAACTGACAATATACCTGATTATGTATATTTAAATCTGGGTTATACTACCTGATTACACAAAAGTCAGATGATCCTATAGCAAGTTTTACCTGGGGAAAATTCCTAGTAAAGTAATAATGTATCAAATTTTAAAGATTCAAAGGACTACAATTATAATAAAAGCATCAAAAAGGATCAATAAGTTCATCACATGGACTTAGTGTCCAATTACTCATTTGGTTCATAAGAATCAGGAAATAAAATTTGGTTGTTCCTGTCCATCATTATTATAATCGATTTAAAGCCCACCTGACATTTCTGGGCTTCCTAATGTGCTCCATGCCAAAGAATTCTTAAAGCATTAAAAAAAATCCAGGATAACTGGGAGCAATGGAGGCACCTGTAACATCAACTATTCAATAGGTAGAGGCAGGAGGATCAGGAGTTTGAGGCTAGTCTGGACAATGTAAGGAGACCCTTTCTCCAGAAGAAAAAAAGAAAAAAAAAATCAAGAATATAGTCCACAGAACTATTCATTCACCTCTCTAACTAGGCAAAGTTTAAAAAACAATTGATTTATCAGATCTTTTTTTTCATACAAAATTGTTTATATTACCACAGAAATGTTTCCACACTACTTCTCAATAACTGTGACTTTCCATCCTTAGATTTGTGCAAACAACTCTGTTAATCTTCCCAAGCTCTGAGGTATGATAACCACATGTATTACACTGCCATCTTATATGCCACAGTTGACTGTTAGTTTACCATCAATATATAGTAGTCTCTGAATTGCACATTTCTACCATGAGACTTGTTTCTTCTGCTCCTGAGTGCCAGGCTTCCATCTTGATTTCGTTGGCACCCATAATTGTTTCAGGTGTAAAATCATCTAATTTGAAGCCATAAAGGAAATTTTTCACCCCCTCAGATCCCCACCTCTATATATCCATGACCCAACTTCAAATCATTGCTAGTGTTATTAGTTCAGCAAACTTGCAATGACTTCAAAAACAGTTCATGAACTTAGGTGACCAGACTTAAATGTTAAAGGCAATGTATAACCCTGTCACAAATACATGCCATTCTAACACACCCTGCATTCAGGAAGAAAACAGAAAGAGGCAGTGGGGTAGATAAGGAGTAAGGGGAAAATAAAATAAGGAAGAAAGAGAAATGGGGGAGGAAAGTAGGAAAAGTTCTGTCTTTAGCTGGCTAATTATGGAGAGTAAATTTAACTTACCTGAATGTCAATTTTTTATTATAATATAATTTACTATTTTATACAATTTTATTTTTGCAACCAGACATTTTGAAGTCAAAGTCAAAAATATTAAACAAAGGTTTGGCTCTTTAGTCCTCTCTTCTCTGGCTTCCTTGTTAATCCATGGAATAAGAAAATAGTAAGTCTGTTTAATGAAAGTCTACATCATGGCAGTCATTCTGCTATGTGATAGTCATATACACTCTCCATTTATCTAACAAAGCAGACTACTAGGGCAGAAAGGAAGCAGAACAGTTTTGGTTTAGTGACTAGAATGCAGAATCAGTGTGCTGGGCAGTTGGAATCAAGGTTAACACTTGCTTAGATGCAGCATTTGTACAAGTCACTAATTTTGTTTAAGTCTCAGTTTCCTCATCTGTAAGGTAGAAGTAATATTTTCTCATAGCTTTGGTGGTGTGTAACTTAAATAAAATAAAGCATCCATGCCCACAGGAAACCCTCAAGCATATCAACCATTCTTATCTTTAACTTACAGAACAGGAAAGTGAAGCTTTGAGACTTTAATTTACAAAATAATCCTCAACAACACAGCAATAAAAGCTAAAAGGTTGACACCTCCTCTGAAGTCCCTATCTTCTGCACATTACACTAGATGATTTCCTGGATCCTCATAAGGAGAATGTCCAAGATTCTGATATACTCATTAAAAGTCAAATTACCACACTATCCTCATCTTTTTACTGGTTTATGTTTCTAGGACAAATCAATTCTTAATAATTTTAAAATACAAAACTTAGCTACTTTGGTAACTGTATTAGTATTAGTAATTTTAAAAGTTACATATATAATCTATAACTTTTAAAAAGTGAGTACATACCCCAGTCTAGAAATTGTTTTATATTAATGTGTCTTGGGCACCTTCTCACCAGCATTGAGGTACTTATTTTGCCTCTTTAGATGCATATTTTCAAAAAATAACAACATAATTTAATGAAATAAAATTTCAAACTATATCTTTGAATATATTAAACTGGTTTTTCTTATTTATTAATTATTTATAGTTTACAACATTCTAAAACAGATTTGAGGTTAGCCTATAGCATTAAAATGCACACAAATGATATTGTTCAATTTAAAAGTAAATATTGATCTATAGCAATAAGGAATAAAAAAAAATAGAATTAGGCTTTTGATTTCTTGACTGACATCCTGAGAGTTTTCCAAATATTTCAATAAATATTTCCTGTTCACCTGGCACTAGTCGAGATGATAGAGATGAAAATAGGTAAATCCTTCTTCTCATTAGCTTCTATTTTGGTAGACTGAATACAAACAAATAAATGATAGTCTGCATATGATTGCAGATAGTGAGGAAGACTCAATTAAAAAGGAAAAAAACACAAGGTATAATAAAGGGTATGGGTATTTTAATGTGGCTCCAACTTAGATTGTTGTTATGACTTGCTACACTTACATACCAGAGAATGATACAAGTGAAAGCAATCAGTAGGTTTTTAATCAACAACAGGAAAAAAAAAGAAAAAAAATAAAAAGTCCTCGATTCCATGTCCATATTGAAATGAGTTGCTTGGCAAGTCCATGCCTTTGGCAATAAAGGGAAACAGGCAGCAGCATATAGAGGCTTATGGCAAATCAATCATCACACTTTAAAAAAAATCCTCAACTCCAGATGATCTGTATGTCCTGTTATTTTCCACGAATGATGGGAATTACTGATTTCTAATCATTTATCATGTTCTGTGGGGAGACAAAGGGAATTAAACTTTATATCCAATGAAGGTCAATAGAAAGCTGAAAGGGTAGAAAACAAACAACTAGATATACTTCACTTCCAAAGCTGCCTAATAGGAAGAATTCCACAATTTTTCAACGAAATTGTTTCCGGGCTTCTCAGACCTGCAAGTTTTCATTCCAAAGTAAAGATATGAAAGTTGAGAACAATTTCCTGAAAGTCAGTGATGAGGCACGACAACCTGGGTATTTATGAGTCTCTTATACTGTCATGCTGGAAAGTGTAGAATGTTAAGCAGACTACTGATTCACTAGAGAAATACTCCCAGTCATCTCAGGTTTGTTTACAACAACAGACAAAGGAGAGACATAGCTCATAGATCAGCATGTCATAAAATGCAGACAGCTCACTGCCAAGGGCAAATTTAAAACTCTGAATGAGGAAAAGATACTGTGCCCACGCAGCACCCAGACACAGAAATCCAAGTGAGACGATAATGGGTGACAAAATTAGAACTGCCCATATATAGTAAAGGAAAGCACATGAAAAGAAACTTAATTCTACTGTTGTAATTAGAAATTAGTGGAAAATTTTCAGTAATACCTTCAGAGTGAAAACAAAACTCAGAGGGATCCACCTGAAATGATTTACTAAATTAATGATTAATTGTCAAAGGACCTATCCAGGCAACAACAGAGAAGCTTTTCAATTATGTATGTACAACTCTGTGATAATAAATTTGCAAGCATCAGTGAATGAGATGGACTTCTTTCGGGACGATAGATACAAAATTTAGTCTAAGTAGAAGTTGAAAATCTAAACAAATCAAAATCCATAGGAAAAAAATTTCAAAATTTTTCAAAGGAGAGCTTTACCAGCAAATTCTCTCACACACTTCAGGAACAGATCATTAACATGATATATACAAAACTAAAGGACATAAGAAAGAAGGACTTTGGATGGAGAGATTGTATTAGTGGTTCGCTTTATGCTTTTAATATAGCCCTAGCTGCTCTGCCATTGCAACCTATTTTTTAAACAGAAGTGTTTCTTTGTTGTCTTCTCTCCCTTCTTCTCCCTAATCTCAGAAACAGGATTACCTTTCATCCCCATCCGAGGCAGAGTTATCTGTCCTTGAGCACACAACCATCACAGGAACCATGTAATTCAGACTTAGGGATGGCACCAGAAGATCTAAGAAATGAAGTCTCCCAAATAAACAAGTGAATTATGACTCCTGACTGAAAACATGTGGAATGTAGACTTTGAATCGCCTCTTTTAAAAAACCCATTCTCCCTGATGGGCAGAATCACAGCCTCTGTGACAGAAGTCCCCTGATTCTCCACTGCTAGCAAAGCACTAAAATTTCTTTCCTTCTTCTCAAAATGGTGTCCTCATTATTGAACTGGCAGTGGGAACCAGGACAGGAGCTTTCCATAGCAAGATATTATGAGAGTTTGTTGATGGTGATGTAACTCCCCCAGATAAATCAGATAATGTCCTTATCAGCCGATGTCCTAAGCCCGTTCTGAAGGAAAACTTTGCCCTCAGATTTTTATAGCAAAAGTATTGCTTTTCCCCCTAGTTCCTTCTCAATTCCTTCTAATTAGAATGGACATCAACCAAAGGAGCTGCTGGAGGAGGTTTTGATGTTATGTTTCTCGAGAGTCTCTGGCCTTGCTCTTTGATGTTCCAAGGATGTTCACCAACAGAATTAAGTCTCTCATTTTAACTTTGAAGATCTTTATTTACCTAAATGTTACCTGTGGGAAGAATTTGGGAAATCACTTTCTAAAGCAATTAGATGGTACAACCAAAAGAAAAAAGGAACAATAGGAAAGACATTATGCAAATGTGTGGGTTTTCAAAACCATATTGCCTAGAGAAAAGCTTGGTCAGATGTCTGGCAGAGAAGGGCGCAAAGGGGAAGTCTCAAAGTGTTCTGTTTTTGGAATTCACTTACAATTTCATTTTAATATTAAGCCTCAATTTGATTAATACTACACATTTGACAACATAAAAATAACCTCAGAGAAAATTTATTTATGAATATAGATGTGAACATTTTTTAAATGAAAGAAGCAAATTAAATTCAGTAGCATATCTACCATAACAAAGTTATTTTTAATTCAGGAATACAAAGATTTTATAACCATAGGAAATCTCTTCAAAAATATGTTTAAATAAGAGAAGACTTGATTATCTCTACAGATTCCAAAAAGCTTGTGATAATATTCACCATTTATTCCTGATACATAATTTAGGAAACTAATAATTCACAAGTAGAGACTGAAGAGAAGATCAAAATTATTTTTATGGATAATTTTTAGAGATTTCAGGAATACGACTAGCATACTGGTTTTATAAATATTATTCAAAAATTTTTTCTGAATGTTCTAAAATACAAATATGTGAATTAGGAAAAATATAGAAATCAAAAAGGATGAAACAATATTATCATTATCATAATTCTCTTAAGAAAACTGCAAAGAATCTATTATATCATCTTATAATTATAATTTTATAATTTATGAAGGAGTAAAGAAGGGTGACCTCTTATAAGATACAAAGAATAAAAGCAAATAATTTAAACTCACTAAAAGCTATAATTTAAAAATTCTACTTATGTAGCAAGCAAAACTCAGGAACCTTATAAAAACACATAAAAAAAACAAGATTTGTATAAATCACAAGCCATTTATGTAAAAGTACAGATTTTTCCATACTCATTGTATAGATGAAAGCTACTGCCTATAATATTCAGACAGTTTTTTTAAGTTGCCACAATGATTTCTATTATATATATAGGTATTAACTTATTAAATTGTTAATATATTTGAAAAAACAATAATGAAAAGAAATTTTACAGAAAAATTTATCAGTATTGCCTTTCTTTCTTTCTTTCTTCTTTTAATTTATCATTACTAATTTTTTTCCTCTTTCAGTGCTGGGGGTCAAACCCAGGGCCTAGTACATGCTAGTCAAGTGATCTACCACTCAGCTATATGTCCAGCCCTATCAGTATGTTTTCAAAAAATGAAAAAGAAATTTAAATGTAAAATAAAATTTGGAAAAAATTGAGTCCACTAAGTAACCTTTGTATGATTTAGAGACATAAAGCCAATGCCATTGCTTCATGTACAGGAAACGAAGGCCAAAATGCAAATTAACTATTTTTTTCATTATGCTGAGAAACATTTTTAAAAATTTTTTTCTACTTGTAAATGGATACAATATCTTTGTTTATTCATTTATTTTCATGTGGTGCTGAGGATCGAACCCAGAGCCTTACACATGTGAGGCAATCACTCTACCACTGAGCTACAGCCCCAGGCAGCCCAGAAACAATTTTTTAAAGGCTAGAAATTAGACTCCACTGTATCATTCCTGGTGTGGTTAAGTTTCTCCTTTCTATATTTCCTTCATAAACATTTCTCAGAAAAAATGCAACAAATAACAGAATAAAGGAAAGTAATACAAATTACTTTGTGTGCCCTAAGACTCATGAGTTGAAAGTTTGGTCCCAGGTGTAGCAATGTTCAAAGGTGGAGCTTTTCAGAAGTGATTAGGTTATGAGATCTTTGAGCTCCTGGGTGAATTAATCTATTGAAAACTGAATGGACTACAGAAAGGTGGTGAAAACTGTAGGTATAGTTGGGGGAAAGAGGTTACTGAGTGTGTGGCCTTGGGGACTGTATCCTGTCCTTGCCCTTCCCTCTCCCTCTGCTTCTCCCTCTCTCAGTCGCCATGAGCTAAGCAGCTTTCCTCTGCCAGCCCTTCTGCCACGAGTTTCTCCCTGGGAACAAACCACTATGGACTGAAACCTCTGAAATTGTAAGCCAAAATTAATCTTTCCTCCTCTAAGTTGTTCATGTCAGGTATTTTGGTCACAGCAACAAAAAACTGACTAACACAATATGCAAACTGCCCTCTTATTTTGTGTTGAGAATGTTTTGGTTATTATTCAGTTTCAGTCCAAGTAAATAAATTGAGGCAAGAGTGTAAGTCAGAAAAAAAAAAAATGCAGAAGTGATGGTTTTGATTTTCCAATGCAGTGGATAAAAAATATATTAAAGATAGATGAGTAAGAGCAAAGGAGATCCTTTAAAAGTAAGTACATATTTTAAGAGTTGAGTCTCCCGCATTCCATCCCTACCTTCCATAATGTCATCTCTTTGGTCTTATAAGCACTATCCACACTAATCCATCCTTCATTGACATCTCTTCATTCCTTTCTTTTATTAGTGCATCATCTCCTGCCTCTTATTGGCTCAAGTTCTTGCTCATACCTGATTGTCTTATGCAATAAACAAATTTCCTCCAAATACAACCAGCAGGATCAACTTCACCACTTCGGAAAATAAAACACGACTGTGCTTTTGCCACTTGTGTGTTCTGAAAATGTGGTGACCAAAAATACCTTCAATAAATAAACATCCTCTTAAGTGTGTGTGTGTTTGTATTTTCATTGTGCATGTAGATATAATATGTTAAATAATTCTCTTTGGAGTAGTACGTGCCACAGTCACAGGCAACTTTAAATTTCTGTGGTTGAATGAAGTTTCAAAAACTCTGTCCAAGTCTGATCTAAAGGGACTACTGATCTAGGTCCTTTGAGAAGTGAAACTTTTCAACAATACAAAGTAGGAAATTGCGATCACTCAGCCAGAGTCACCACTGTGATGTTCCCTGTGTATAGCTTATTCAGAGCCCTACAAAAAAGAACACAAAGTACACTGGGGGCCTCTGAAGCTCCAGCCCCATGCTTCTTCAAGGCTGCAATCCTGTGAGCTATTCTTGCAATGGCCTTTGATATAAAATAGTGAAAACATTGGATTATCCTAAGAATACCATTTGAAAAGGAGGAATTTCTAGGATTGCTTTTTTCCTACTGCTGACCCAGAAAGACCCACCAACCCACGTGCAAGCAGATTGAAAGACAGTAGGACAGGACCATCAGAGCTTTCTCAGTTACAGTGAAGGGCATGGAGCCACCATGTTCCACAGTAGGGATTAAACACAATCCTAGTGTTCATCAGGCAGGAATTAGGGAAGAGGAGATATACATGGTGAAAATTCTAGAGTTCATTCACTATTCCAGCATTCCTGGGCTATTATTTTACCAAGGAAGAGGGATAGAATTTTTTTCTACAACCAATTACTGATACATACGCACAAAAGACATAACTGTCTGTGAATACAATTTTTTAAATATAGATGTTCAGATCAAAGGTCTGACCTACATTAGCTCAATTAACTTAACAGATGCATTTTCTTCTAGTGCTACGGGCAATGTGAAGTCTTACCCACTGCCTCTGAAGGTTTTCCAATTTAATCTTAGTTACAGTAACTGCCTTGGGTTATTCATTCTGATGCAGTTTACATTCAGTCAACAATGCATCCAGTTACCTAGTCCCCACTTACCCACAATTCACCTGTGGCATTACTCTTACAATCATCTCCTAGACTTTTCTTTAATAGTCACGGAAGCAAAGTGAGACTAAATATTGCTTTCTCTCTGCCCTTGGGATATAACCTGCAAAATGTTCCTGTACAACTGTGGGAGGCAACCATGCAGCCTGAACTGGATTTTGGCGTCAGTCCTTTGCCCCATATAGTCTATTTTGCTTCCATCAGCTTACACCAAGAATGTAGGGTACATGCCCTTGAGTGAACACTCACTGCCAATTTGAGTCCATTTTTCTCCTCTGTTTTCTCCGGCATGGCTCTCACCTCTATGCTCTCATGACTTTTCCTTCTGCCACCACAGTTGGTTGCTATCCTGGAGTTTTATCTCCCCCACCGACTAAAGTACAGATTGATTTCTGCACTGGGAGGAAAGAATTTAATTGGTGAATAACAGTCATTTTTGTTCCCTTACATTCTGCAAATTTACAAGCTATCTCAGTATTTCAAAAAATAGGCCTTGAGGCAGGAGTAGCATTTGAATCTGAACATCAGCCATCTATCTACCCAAAGCACTCAGAGCCCAGTGAAGTTCAGTTGTTAGTTAGAAAGCCTAATAGGCACCATGGGACCCTAACACATTCGCTCTTTCACACACATAAGCAGTCTGTCAACTTCCTAAAGAACAAAGATTCAATCCTGCAGCTCTCTACTTTCCTATCAAGCTCTGTTTCTGCTCACTTAATTTTTGTGTATTTCAAATTAAATTTAAGGCATTTCCCCACTAACATTGCAACTAAACTAATGTTAAGATAAATATTTGTCAATCTTTCTCAAATACAGGAATTGAGTTAAATGCCAATACTTTTATAAGAATAATGGCACTGTGACCTACTGTGCACCAAGATTCAGACAGCAAATACAGCCCTTGCAGTGATAAACAGAGGGAGCCCCCAAGGACCCCTTCCTGAATTAACAGCCACAGGAGGAAAGAGCTAACCCCAGTCACTTATCACAACACTCTACACATCCATCCCAGACACAGGGATGACTACATAAGCTTTGTGCTATAGGACCTAACAATTCACACTACCCTGCATGCTGGAAAAATGAAAATCAGTTGTAAATACTAATGCACTGAAGTGAATAAAATGACCTTGGGCACGTGTCCAGTAAAGGAAGTAATGGTAAGACTCATTTTGCTCATGAAGAAGGAGAAAAACAACCCATTCTCAAATTCTAATAAGAGAAAATGTGAGTAGTATGAATGAAAAATAAACCACATGGAAATCTGTGAAACACTGAAAATCAGGTAAAAGTCAGATCTTCAAACACTGAAAGTTTTCTTTCTCTCATTCCCACCCTCACCCCCATTCATATATCATCCACAAAATATAAAAATTTGGTACAAGAAATTATCGAGAGATGGATTCCCCCAAGTCTACCTGTACAATTTTTGACATTCCAATTAAAAATTTGTCCTCAAAATATTCTTCTGCTAGCATCCAAAATACATGCTGAAAATGCCTATACCAATTTCAACATCAATAGAAACATAATTAAGAGTATGTGAAGATAATTTTAAAAGTCACACAGAGGCGGTAAAGTTTATTTTGTTTGACCCAGAATTTTTGATATTCCTAGGATGAAGCAACATACTAACTTTACTTTTTGGAGAACCCTGAGGCTGTTCTTAAAGATCAGATAAAAGGCTTTTGTAAATCATACTAATAATAAATACACCATGAATTGCATTGCAAGAGATGAGCAACATGTTACAGGAAAACAGAAATGAGAGTTGTGCTTCATTTTGGAAGGGCAGAAAAATAACTAGGAAACAAGGTTGTACTAGAACTAGGTCTTCAAGGTTGAATAGGGTTTTGATAAATGAGTGGTGAGAATGGGAAAACAAGAACAGTACTAAGTGCAAATAGGATAAGTAAAAGAACAAACTGGAGAAAATATAAAGTATATGAATATAACTACTGATTATCAATATTACTAAGACAATGAAATTCCACTCTTTCTGATTTTTTTTTTTCCTTATGACATACACTTCTGATCTGTAATTTATTTTTCTAGAACCTTCCCACTATAGGTTAGTGAATGGAGAAAAGGACATTTGTCAGGAGCGGTGAGTGAATCATTGCTTTGAACTGACCCCTGGACGGAGGTGACACCACTCCTGGGGAATTTCTTGGTGGGAAGGTGCTGATTGAAAATTGCCCAGTTGATGGTGACCCCTGTTAAAAGGGAGAATTCTGTGTTTGCCATAGAATTCTTCAACTCATAGCTTTGAGTTCAGATGCCAGCTACCAGGCATAGAGGATTCTGAAATAGCAAGATAACTACAGTGTTTCACCGGCACCTCTACTCTGGCGCCTGCCCGCTTAACGTTAGACAATGGACTTCCTGAGTGCTAAGGGGAACTCCAAACTTTGCAACAGTAAATTAGCTACAAGAATGTTTCCAGCCCAGTAACTTACTAGTGCACAAAGAACAATGCTTCTGTACTCCTTTACATCTTGATTATGAGACCTTATGTAAGTAAACTTGCTGAACCAACCCTTCAGTCACTGTTTCTCCACCAGAGAACAGTGTCCAAACTGATCACAGCATTTTATCTTTATAGCTATGTGTCTTTCTTAATCCCCAATTGAGAAGTGTTATACTTTGCTGCTGTTACACAAACATATTTGTAGTTAGGACAAGAATATTTTTCTAATGGAGATGACAAATCTGAACCAAATGAAAATAATAATAATAATAATAATAATAATAATAATACTGAAGAACTTCAAATATTGTAATTCAAGCTAAGTTTTTTTCTACTTACAATGAAACTTCTTAAAATGTGATCAGCATTATGGATAATTTTATCTTATTAGGCAGAGGTCATAACAAAAACTGTCAGTTTGTATTGTGTGGCTTAATCATGATTTATAGTTCTGACAAAATAATAGGGAAATAATGGACTTTTTAAGAGAAGATGTGGTTTGAGACTTGTCAAGGAAAAAAATATGTAATCTTGGGCACACTTTTTGGATCTCAACTTTTTCATAGGGATAATAAAATAGAAATCATCTACTTTTATACATAAATACATGGAGCAACATTTCTGATACAGAGTGGATATCTAGTAAATTGTAGGCATTATTATTATTGAATACAAAAATGTGAGATATATTCATACAAGATTACTATGTCACCTAAAGTTTAAAGTTCAGAATAGGTAAATCTCGGTTTTATATAACCTATACATCAGAAAAACATTTCAAAATATTAGGATGATATATACATATGTCCTCATAGCAGGAGACTATGGAAGGAAATGAACACTAAGAGAAATAAGTAGAAGATTAGAAAATAATTAAATTCTAACCCTACGACCTTGAATCAACTTGGTCCATATTCCTGTGCTTTTTCTTTTGACTGAAATGTATTTTTTCATATATTCGAATGATATTATCTTAAAAAACTCACACAATAAGTGCTTCAGAATGTTTAATCTAATTTTTTGGATTCTTGCCTCACATATATCTAGTTTCCCTTTTCATTTTTCTATTTCTAGAAACACCAATTGTTGGTATAATCTTTGGAGAAACCTAGTTATGCTCCTAAGAGAGATGTTACTATACATGTGTCACTGTGCCATGGAAAGATAGGTAGAGATAAGACTAATACATCTTAAATGATGTATTTGAGTTTCCCTAGTCTAATAAATACTCACACAAATACCTGCAGTTCATGAAGCTACAGCATGAGTACTCTGATCTCACTCAGGGAAAGATCAGAATATCCATTATTTAAGTAAGAAGTTCAGTTCTATTTTGTATATTAATGCAAAATCTGTATAGCATAATCTATATAGAAAAGAAATACAACTGAGTACAGTGCCAGGTACCCATAATCCAAGCTATCAGGAGACTGAGATGGAAGGATCATGATTTCAAGCCTAGGCTGGTTCACAGCAACATAGCAAAACCATCTAAAAAACAACAAAACAAAACAAAAAACTTAAATGCATTTTTTAAAAAAGTATAGAGGCATTGACTCTGTCTTTCTGAATGGCACCTTCTGTATGAATTATCTTAGGACAAAAATACAATAAGCTAACTCAAATTAAAATAAGTAAAACAATAGTGGCAGACAATACAATGATGCTTGATGTATAGACATAAGCTATCAACTTCTTAGAGTCTATGGAAAAAAGTGACTTAAATATTAAATCAATGTATACTCTACAAACATGAGTATTCTATAAGCATAAAGCTCAACACAAAAGTATGTATTCTCTGCCTTCAGTTCTGAAAGGTATAAATTTAGAAGTGGTTATCAAAAGCATAACAATTTATCTGTGTATATGCATAACAATTCAAAAGAAAATTTTCAAGAGAGTTAAAGCCCATAGTACAGGGTTATTGATTTTATTCTTTCTTACAACTAATGCATGTGTTTGTGTGTATTGTTAAAGGGTATGACTGGGAAAGACAAAGTGAATATACAACAGTGAATAAAGCAAAACAGTGGTAAGCAAATGTTAAGGTTTGTAGGATAGGTTTGTATTTAGAGAGAGAGAAAAGAAAAAAAAGATTTTGTTCTCAGGAAATCATTGACCCCCTTTCCCTTCCTACAGATGCTCTGATTAGCTCAATAGCAGTCTTTATCTCGTCCAGAGCCTTCAACCTTGAAAAAGCACTCATCTCTATGCAAAGCAATTAGGAAAAACGTGTGCCCTGCACAAGGTAGGTTCTCAGTAATGATGCTTTGACCATCCAGAACAACATGGAAAGTAGACAGGCATTAATGAGACCAATCTGCTGGAAGCAGTACACATCTTAGAAATAAAAGACTTTGTGGGAAAAGGCTTAATTTTATCTCTGAAGGTCAGGAAGTCCTTCACATTTGCTTCTTTTCTGGATACTATATGTTGAAATTAAAATATTTTTCCTAAGCTTGGTTAACATTTGCTGAATCAGGTCAGCAAAAAGAAACCAACTTTAGTATGATTTGAAATTCTAATTATTTCTACATGGTCATTACTTCTGGATAAATTATTGCAAGAGCACATACTTATTTAAGTATGTCTATTTAATTTTGCTTGTTGTTCTTTAGCATGTGAGCAATGTTCAAGTAGCTTACCAAGAAAATGTTAAAAATTCCCAATTTCTCCAAAAGTTGACAATAAAGTCAGAATAGTAGTGTCTGGATGGAATCCCAAAGCAATAATCAATACTATACTTTCTAAGTTTTACAATCCTAAATTATGATTTAAGTTGAAATTTTAGGATGCTGACTATAGCTGATTATATTTTCTACAAATGGCCATAGTAAGATTTCTGGTCCCATAAGCTCTTCCACATCCTCCCCACTCCCCTACCAAGAAGCATAGTCTGTTTCACTTCCCCTTGAAAGTTCCTCAGGACTTTGTGACTTCCTTGAACAATTGCAAGAATTGATGCTGACAACCAAATTGCAAAAAGTTATGCTGCGTAACTTCTAGGACTAGATCGAAAAAGACAATTCAGCTTTTGCAGGCTTTCTCTCCTCCACACCGCTCTCTCTGAGGGCCTGAGTCCTGAAGACTGTGTGTAAGATATCCAGCAACCTTGAAGCACCCAGACAAGATCATAGAGACCACAGAGACACAGACTCTCAGAGACACCCTCAGATAATTCCAGCCCCTGATTTGCAAGTCTTCCAGCTGAGACTGTGGAGATTGTGTAGCAGAGACAAGCTGAACTACAACGCTGTAAAGCAAAGTTCCCACCCCACGTTCAGGTAATGAATGGCTATTTCATGCTACTAGATTTCAGGACCTTTTATTATATACTATAGCAACTAGAACACCCACATATAAGAAATATAGAGTGAACTTGGACATGGTGTTCCACTTAAAGAATCTGAGGCCTGTCTATAGTCAAGATGTTAACACTTCCATACAGTATTAGATTCTTCAATGAAATAGAATTTCATCTCCTATCAATTGCACTAATACAAATTATAAAATATCCACTAAATTCTTTCAATACTTTTGTTAAAATGAAATGAGATGGAAAACCCTCCCAGATGAGTCCCTTAGTCCTGTCCTCTGTTCACATCCTCTGGGATTAGGCAATTTTAGACACACACACACACACACACACACACACACACACAATCTCTAACATGGCCAAGGAATAAGGCAGACAATAAGCTAGATTTGACCCCTGTAGCTGCTCATCCCTCACTCACAGCATTCCAGTATCTTGCCTCTGAAATTCAAAGTCCAAGCAAGAGAAATTACTGACTGAGGGGCTTGCCAGAAGAAATCAATAATCCTCAGTGACAAATCTCTATACAAAGAGAAAGAGTAGTTTTTAATGAAAGGTTTTTCTCATTACCTAATTTGCAATAAAAAATGAAAGCCAACATCTATTACATGTGCAGATTTTTGCTGTCTGTACATACTTGTTACTATCATCATAATAGCAGGTTTTTTTTAAAGATCTTTAAAAGCACAAAAACTTCTCACAAGGACTTCAGGGGAGAAGAAAAGCTTTAGGTTCTTTTGTATTCATTCAGTGAGTATTTATAGAACACCTAGAATGTGTAATGGGGAGATCTAGGCATTTAGGAACCTAAAGAACCCTTTGGGAATATATATGGGAGGAGGCAAGGATTTCCAATATATAAGATAGAAAATGATTTAAAAAATTAAAAACAGGAATGGCTTTTTCATAGAAATGAAGGATTATTTCCATATATGGAGGCTGGGGTCATTAAAGATGGATGGAAGAGAAGAAATAGAATATTTAGGAAAGAAAATTCTATGTAGAGTACGTAACATGTAAAAAGTTCATCATTTGTAAAATAAAAATAAAATGTTGAACCAAGGATGCGTGAAAGAAAGAAAAAAGAAACAAGATTGGAAAATTAGGTACATATTGGTGAGTAGGGGCTATATTAAGGAGGGAGATAAGCAACTTTGAATGATAAGAAAAGCCTGAATTTAAGCAATAGGGAATGATTAAAGATTTTTGAGAAAGGAAATTGCATAATATGGGTTGTACTTAAGGAACAATGATGTCTTTTATTTGTATGGCATTATCATTAAAAAAGTACCTCAATGTATCTTATATTTCCTTCATAAAACTCTTTGAAGCACATAGAGAAGACATTATGATCAAAACAATTGACTTAAAAATCATAATAGTGATATAAACCCATCTCATTTCCAAGTCTTATACCAAAGCCCAGTGGTGCAGCTACTCATCATATAGTCAGTGGGAAGTATTTTAGAGTAAGTGAAGAGGCTAATAGTCAGGATGGGAAAAAGAGGATGGTCCTCTAAATCCCAGTGAAAGCTGATGACGGTGGACACAAGATAGAACACATCCTATTGGCAAAGTAAGTAAATCTTCCCAGTTGGAAGATTCTCCTTACAAAGCAGATTGTGAAACTTTACTTTTGGTTCCATAAGTATTGCCCAGTGTAAGACATCCTATAATTTTTCAATTTATAAAAGACGATTTATGGTCCTCTTACTAGCTGAATTACTAGCATATATGACTGAATAGAAAATATATATGCCCTTCCTCCCCCCACCCCTGTACCAGGGATTAAACACATGGGTGCTCAACCACTGAACAACATCCCCAGTCCATTTTTATTATTTTATTTTGAGATAGAGTCTCACTAAGTTGCTGAGGTTAGCTTTGAACTTGTGATGCTCCTGCCTCAGCCTCCCAGAGCCATGGATTACAGGCATGCACCACCATGCCTGGGTATATATACTCTATCTAAAATAAAATAAAATCTAAACTTAAAAAAAAAAAAACTACAAAGCTTTTTCTAATGCTGGCTAATGAAAAAGTCATGCTCTAACATTTATAGTGGGAATGGCATCAAAACCAAGTAATATAAGGAGGTTTACAGTTTTTATTTATTTATATATTTTTGCAGTACTAAGGATTGAACCAAGGACCTCACACATGCCTAGAATATTTAAACTATTCAAACAAAAGACTAAGTAAAATTCTTCTTTGTAGTTACCCCAATCTCCCTAAGGAAAGTTATTACCAAATAAAATGATAATGCACTTACTTGTTTCTCTTTCTCCTAAATCTTAATACATAAAGTTCTGTCAACACTTTGGACTTGCATATACAAGTCTAATTAAAAAGCATAGAAGTATACGCTAAGCTAAGCTTAATGAATATAAAATTTCTAAAAATCAATGAGAAATTAACATAGTAAACTATATTGGTCTTGGAGATCTTTGCAAATTCACAAAATGCTTCCAAATTATGATAGCTTATCTCCCGTGCTCTAAGGAAACCTGGCAGTTTTTTTCTCACAATTATATTTCCCCATGAATGGAGGCAATGGTAATTATTCCCCTTCATTCCCCAGTATCTTGTCCTGTGCCTTATTACAGATAGGAAGAACAGTAATTTATAATCATGAAATCATACCAAAGAGAAGTAAGTCCAAACGGATATACCGTGGTACCAAAAACCCCAGTGCAAAAATAATTGCCCAGGATTTCCACACAGAAGATATATGGGCAAAGTTTCAGGAGCTATTTGATCAGCAAATGAAGGAAAACAATTACAATGTTGATGCATTTGAACTGACACAGAATTACCTTCTCTGCTTCTCACCAACTCTGCCAAGCTACCCTCTCAAGCAAATGTCAGGAGGCACATTTCACAGTTAAGTCCACAATCAAACAGGAGCAACTGCATGTGTCTGGCACATTGGAGATTCTGAGAGCATTTACCAAACAAAATCTGGAAGCAGAATTGTTAAATAAGGACAATACCCACCTAGATGTTCATGGAGAGATATTTTACCAAAGTTCAGGAAGAAAGTGAAAGCAACATTTACTCACAGGAATGAATGTGTTCACACTGGCACTCACATGAGCTTCCATCCTGTGACACTCAGAGCTCTCAATGCATTCATCTTCAATCTTTCCCAGATGCCACTTTATAAGTAGGAAATATCTCATACTGGATATGCTGAGTGGGCCCTTCTGCCTGTAACAAGACCACCAACTGTACTGAAGGAAGTGCTGTAAGTAATGAGGGAGAGAAGTGCCATCAGCTTTTCTTCCTATATTGTGATAGTATCATAGTCACTTTATCACCCAAATATCATTTAAAAAAAAAAAAAACCTCAAACACTGCTGAAAATACTCTCCTGCCTACAGAAAAGTATGCTGATTGGAACTCAATTGACTTAAGCTTTTCAGTGTTTTGATCTGAAGGGCGTTTATTCATCTTAGCCTTTTCCATTAGGAAAGATATTCTTCTATGATCTCTGTTCATCTA
The DNA here is from genome assembly GCF_902686445.1 of Sciurus carolinensis. NCBI lineage: Eukaryota > Metazoa > Chordata > Mammalia > Rodentia > Sciuridae > Sciurus > Sciurus carolinensis. The sequence goes on along the minus strand of NC_062218.1, from coordinate 87,557,288 downwards.
GTAATTTGTTTGACTTGAAAGTCACTAAATCTCTGTGCAAGTGTTTCTTCACTATGTTAAAAAGATTATAAAACCTCAGTGCAAACTGCTAAAAATTATTAAATCTTGATTTTTAAGATAGTGGGTCACATACATTTTGTTTAATTTTTTTTACTATCATTAACTTTCAATATATCCATCATATTTTTTTTCCAGGCACACATACAATATCCACCTAAGCTCCACATGCTTAGAGTCAAGAAAGATTTGCAACATCCCTGAATCTCCTGTGCAGGATGTTGGTAATTTTCACTTGTACTTTGGCCGTGAATAATAAACATGATCTTTTCAAAGAGATATAAATCTGCCAAGTGAGATCCAACAGTTTTGAGTAATGAGGTAGGAATGCACCTGTTGAAAAAAATAGCCATAACTACACCATCAATGATAAGGAGTTAAACCAGAATTAAAAAACCAAATGACCGCCTGTTGTGGTTTTAAGTCTCATGTTGCTCTTCCACTTTAGCACAACACAGATACTTGTCAAAAGTCAAGACTGCATCACATCCTCCAGGGTTTCACTAGAGAGTTTTCATACAGGAGGTACAGAAGAGCCTCAGTCCTAGCTCCTCCTAGCCACCCCCTTTTCCTTTCTTCCCTCACATCCTTGCCTAGGTCGAGGGCTAACATCTGACTCACAGGTAGTTTGAGAACATAAATATCAAGCATCCAGGAGACATAAAAAAGATGATAGTGTACATCATATCTCACGCTTTCCCTACTGAAAACACTGGTAGATTCTCATAATTTATAGATCATTCCAACACCTTCCAGTGACCCATCTGCCATACATTGACTCCTGAGACCCTTTGTGATCTCACTTGTGTCTACACTCCTACTATCCCATCAAGCTGGTCACATAAGTCTTCCTTCTACTCCCCCAGCTGCACCTCTGCAATATAAGCTGCAGCCCTGGCTCTGCACCTCCCACCTGTGTGAAGTTGACCAATTTAGTTAAACTCTCTGCAAGAAAGAATAGTCCCCGCATATGTAACTCAGGAATGATAATAGTAGCTACCTCATAAGAATGTTGTAAGAATGAAATGATTCATATTCATAAAGGACTTAAAACTGTGTTTAACACATACTGTTTGTTTTGCTGCTTGTTGCCCCCTGTAGGCTTGTATGATATTCTGTTAGGAATGTCATATTGCTGGCTCCCAGCTCGAATGTCCACTCCTCATCCAAAGTTGCAAACATCAACAACCCCAAAAGGTGGGACATTAGATTTTCTTTCAGCACCATTTTATTCTCCTTCATTATCCTGTTCTCATATCTCTTTCCCATCTCCTCTCATTAGGATGCAAGCTTCATGAGGGCAGAAACCTAGCTCTCTTTGAATCCTTAGCTGTTGACACAGAACCTGACAAATATTGGGTATTCATCTAAATATATGTTTGGTTAATTAATAATAGCATTGAGAATCTGAATTTCAATTTGCATTATTTAGGAAGCCACTTAATTTTTAGCATATCAATTACTTTGTTTATAATTGATTGTAATTATAGACTCTCTACTTCTGTCTCTATATGAAGCACAAATTGAATGATCTACATGAAAGTGCTGTAGAAACTAAATATTACCCAAACGCTAGCCACTATTATACAGAACAACTTAACATAGTAGAATAAGTACTAGATTTAGAATCAAAAATCCAAATGCAACTTCCTTCAAGTTATTGTCAGGCATAAATTTCCTGAGTTTTTGATTCTTCAGTGCAAAATGATAGCAATATCATTCTATGAGAATTCATGACTCATTCAGAGTGTAAAAGTCATGTGAGAAGATGGACAAAAGGTTACTTATAAATCAATACAATCAGACTGTACAGCCTTAACATTCCCCTCAGCTTCACAAAACGTTAGACAGAGGTCTTCTGGACTAATTTTAACTTCCCTTTTCTTAGAGCATTTGCTTTAGAAAGCTCACAATTGTAAATTCTTTCTCTGCTCCTTTGAGATATAAATCTTTCCCCAGCCTCTTGCCAGTTTTACTACTCAAAAACCGTCTTTCTCTAGGACCTGGGAACTGATTCCTTAAAGTGTAATTACCAGGAATGACAAAGCCCCTATTTCCCAGTCTCTGGAGGAAGTTAGAAATCTAAATTTGATAAGTGACAATTAACAAACAAATGTGATCTAACAATAGTAGCAATGTCCTCCAGTTCTTTCCACTAGCTCACCCCATTGCTTAAACATGCTTCTGTCTTTTGTTTCAGTGTTGAGTTCAGTTCAGTTCCTCTTTCGTTTGCAGTAATTTCTATTTGTACCTCTATTGCAATAGTCTTGAATCAATCTCCTTGTTTCAAACTCATGTGGTGAATTTTTGTGATAAATTAGAGAAATGAAAACAATGACACCAATGAGTTGTGCCTAGCTAATCCCAAACCCCACTAACATAATCTGGATCAGTCTAACCCTTGTCTATCTGTCTCAATACTTTTCTTTCCTCCTCTTATCTTCTCTGTCATAGCTTCTCTTTTCTGTGTCAGGTACATCTGAAAGAACTTTACCTTCAAGTTTCTCCCTATAATTGAGGTATGCATGTAAATCCATTGATGACTATAATTTTTCTGTGATATGATTGTACAAAAAAAACTTGATGATAGTTGTCATTCTCATCATTCAATCTGTGCCACTTCTCCATCTCTGTCTCTACCTCTGTGAATTGAGTAGGTTGTATCAGACAATCCGTTTCCAGTTCTATTATTTGATAACTCTAAATCGTTTATCAAAGACTTTCTTAATGTCTTTTTTTTTTTTTTTATAAAATTGTAAACAAATGGGATACATGTTGTTTCTCTGTCTGTACATGGCGTAAAGGCATACCATTTGTGTAATCATAAATCTACATAGGGTAATGTTGTTTGATTCATTCTGCCATTTTTTCCCCTTCCCCCCCTCCCCTCCCACCCTTCCCCTCCATCTATACAGTCCTTCCTTCCTCCATTCCTGCCCCCCTCCCTAAACCCAACTCCAACCCCAACACTAACCCTTCCCACCCCCCATTTCTTAATGTCTTTATACTGGGATCTACAAAACCTGTAGATGTTGAGAAGAGAAAAGAAATAGAAGATGCAATGGTAACATAATTTTTGAAGTTTGAGATATGTGGATTTTTTTTTCCCTTTCCTACCGTCATCACTTCTGGTACTACATTTACACACAATTTACTTAAACCTCCCCAGGATAAATTCAGCCCTGAATGACACATGGTGAAACCAATTTTAGATACCCAATGTCAAGATTAAATCAACATTTATTTAGCAGGAAATTATGTCACTGCTTTAAATTTCCAAGGTTATTTTAGTTTTTAGTTTTGTTGCACTTTTTAAAAGTCATCAGTCCTTTGAAAATATCACATGATTAAGGAAATTTGTTCCAAGTACATTTACATTTATTGATCCCATATCTTTGCCATATGGGTCCCCCTATTTGCTGAACATCTGCGCTCAGAATATTCTTCAGTTCAGAACTATTGAAGCATCTGCTTTCCCTAGATACATCTGGAATTTCTAGACAAAGTGTTACCCATGAAAATCCATGAAGGATGGAGAGTATCACAGTAGACAAGATTTACATTTGAATTAGTGATTGACTTTCACTTGGTCAGTTGTCAGATTTCTTTGTCATGCCCTTGCTGGGGGTTACTGTTTTCATTGCTTTACATATATTTTATAAAAAGTAAGAATGTGATACTGTCAATATCCAAAAATAAACTGAAAATCTGTAAAATTTTGCCTAAAAAACTATGAGAAAATTCTTCCTTGCTTTTCTAAGAACTTATGAATGCTGATGGAACCAATGAAATTCTCAATGTTTCATTTGATTTTCCATCTTGATACTATTTGTAGTGACTATCTGGTTGATACAATAAACAGCAGATAAACATACATTAAACACTTATTTTTTGAAATAAAAATTGTGAGTTAACCTCTCAGCAAATCAATGTAATATGAAAAACTTGAAGAATCATACTACAAAGAGAACAAAGGATACAAAACTTGAAACTAAGCCATGGTGTACAACATCTAAACAGTGTCAAAATGATTCTTCATTCCTTTTCCCTGAATTATCCTAAGTAATCATCTAAATAGACAAGATGTGTTCCAAACTATCCTGAAATTTTCATCATCTTATTCAGTGTAAGTCAGGAAAGAGAAAAAAAAGTCCAACAGTTTTTGAACACATACATTGTCTCACTTATTCCCTATAACAGACCTCTAAGGGAAGAATATTTCCATTCTATGGATAAGAAACCTGAGGCTTGCACAATCTATAAATGGGCTAAGTAACAGGGCAAACACTTTACAGAAGAAGATACACAATCAATCAACAAATATATGAAAAAGTGTTCAACATCTCTAGTAATGACAGAAATGCAAATTAAAACAACCCTAAGATTTCATCTAACTCCAATTAGAATGACTGTTATCAAGAACACAAGCAATAATAGGTGTTGGTGTGGATGTGGGGAAAAAGGCACACTTGTACGTTGCTGGTGGAATTGCAAATTGGTGAAGCCACTCTGGAAAGCAGTGCGGAGATTCCTCGGAAAACTTGGAATGGACCCACCTTTTGACCCAGTTACACCACTCCTTGGTTTATACCCAAAGGACTTAAAATCAGCATACTACAGTAACGCAGCCACATCAATGTTTATAGCAGCTCAATTCAACATAGCTGGATTGTGGAACCAAACTAGACGCCCTTCAATTGTTGAATTGATAAAGAAACTGTGATACACACACACACACACACACACACACACACAATGGAATATTATTTGACTATAAAGAAGAATAAAATTATAGCATTTCCAGGTAAATGGATGGAATTGGAGAATATCATGATAAGTGAAAGAAACCAATCCCAAAAAAACAAATACTGAATGTTTTCTTTGATAAGTGAATGGTGATACATAACAGGGAGGGAGAGTAAGAGAAGAATGGAGGAACTTTGGATTATGTAGAGGGAAATGAGGGGGAAGGGGGCAGGGGTAGAAAAGATAGTGGATGAGACAGACATCATTACCCTTATGTACATGAATGGGGTGAATTTACATGGTGTACAACCATAGAAATGAAAGATTGTACCCCATTTGTGTACAATGAATCAAAATGCAGTCTGTCAAAATAAAAATAAATATTTTTTTTAAAAAACTGAGGTTTGGAGTGCCTATATAGAACTTACCAAAGGATATACAATAGAAATTTTAGAGCCAGGACTGGAAATTAGTTCAGTTTAAGTCAAAATTCCTTTAAGTTTTCTTTATACCACACTGCCTCTGGCATTAAAATAAGATATCTGAAGATCAGTGCCAATGCTAAAATGAGAACAGTCAATCCTGGAGGTATATGTGCTCCATCCCATCAGTCTGTAAAATGGGAAGACTTGAAGTCAATCACAGGTTTGACTTGGAGGCTTAATTAACAATGGAAGTTGTTTAACTCAAAAATACTTTGCAATAGAATTAAGAAGTAACAATGAAAAATCAAATGTGTCTATGCAAAGATAATGGACAGTCAATATCCCTACCCTAGATTTTTCATAGGAGTTTACAAAGATACAATTCAAGGTAAGGGATAGCTCTTCAAATATAGATGCCATTCATATTTGTTTTCCATTTCCTTTATGAAATGTATTGCTGCTTTTTCCATAACCCTCAGAAAGTCACCTTGCCATTTCATGATTATTTTCCCTAAGATACCCCCAACAGAGAACTTCAATCAGGGATGTGGCAATACTTGTGCACCCCAAAGCTCTTATATCCTTGTGTAGTCATTGGTCATCTCTTTCTTCCTATCATTGCTAAGATTCCCGTGCTTTGGCATGCTTGGTCTCTTCAGGGCTATAGTACCTAGAATTCAACTTACTAGATGTGATGTTTATGTATCAACATAGCTTGTCCATAGTACCCAGATATTTGGAAAACAGATATGGATGTAGCTGTACGACATTTTCTTTTACATGGGATAGACATTTAAATCAGTAGACTTTGTAAAACAAATTTACTCAATTACCCTTCATAATATGGCTGACCTAATCCAATCAGTGTAAGCCTTGTTTGATAAATATTGGATGAATTAAGAAATCCAGAATAAGGCTCTATGTTTTAAAAATAAAAGCAACCATAAATACATGGAGTCGAGGCAGATTCTCAGGAGTGACCCATTGGAAATGCACCAGAAATGGACACAATCAAAGACTTAAGCCGGACTGGGAATGTGACTCAGGAGTAGAGTACTTACCTGGCATGCACGAGAGCCTGGATTCTCCCCAGCACCAGGAAAAAAAAAAAAAAAAGGTTTATGATCAGGAAAAAGCATAAGTTGTTTTCAGACTTCAATATAAAGTGAGATCTGGACTAGACTAGCAGTAAAGTTGACAGCAGAGCTCTGATGGAGAACTTATTACATTCTATTCTCTGCCTGTAGACAAGAGCCAGCAGCAAGTCTGGGGCACTGAGCCATGAATGCAACATTAAGAAATCTTAGCAACATCCAGCTACTGAAGAAAAGATGAATGAGAGGAATTTGTGATCACATAGATCAGAATTTTTCAAAATGTTCCTATAAACACTCAAACAGTAAATAGTCATGCTTTATGGGTCTCTAAAGTTCAACCCTACATAAGGTCTATATCAACTCAACTCTGCCATTATAACACAAGAACATATGTAGGCAATGCGCAAAAAAAAATGAGTATAACTATTTTATGTTAGTACATGTCATTTATGAATATTAAAAGTTGATTTTCTTAAAATTTAAAAAATGATTTCATACAATTGTAGACGGAGTTATAAGAAAAGACACAGAGAGATCCCATATACACTTTATGCAATTTTCCCGATGGTAACGCATTGCAAAGGACACTGCAAATAACCAGAATGTTGATTAAAACAGTCAACATAAAAAACATCTCCATCACAACAATGAGCCCTCCCTTTGCCTTTTATAGCCCTATTTACTTCTCCCATCCCCAAATTTAACCTCTAGCATTCACCCATCTATTGTACGTATCTGTAATTTTGTCCTTTCAAGAATGTTATACAAATGGAATTATATAACCTTTTGGAATTGACTCTTTTAATGTTTTTATTAGTTCATCATATGTAGACATAATATTGAGGTTCATTTTGACATAATCATGTGCATGGAATATTTGCTCCACTTCAGTCCCTAGTACTTCTTCTTTTCTTCCCCTCCTCCTTCTCCCTGTTCCCTTTCCTCTATTCTACTAGTCTTTGGTCTATTTTAGTTTTTTGTAAATTGGTGCAATATATATGCAATATATATATATATATATGGGAGAGATTCATACATGTATATGGATTTGGTCCATTTCATTCCACAGTTTCTCCCTTTTCCCATTCCTCCTCCCTACCCCTTTCTGTAGTCCACTGTTCTCCCTTCTATTTTCATGAGACAAGCCCCCTTTCTTTCTGTACTTTGCTCTAACTTCTACATATTAGAGAAACTATTCAACTCTTTATTTTGAGAGATGACCTAATTTCACTTAGAATATAGTTCTTCAGTTCCATACATTTACCAGCAAATGCCATAATTTCATTCTTCTTTATGACTAAGGAAAACTCCATTCTATATACCACATTTTCTTTATTAATTAAGCTATTGATGAGTACTTGGACTGGTTCCATAATTTGGCTATTGTGATTTGCATCATTATAAACGTTGCTCTTTCTGTATCACTATAGTGTGCCAATTTTAATTCTTCTGGATAAATACATAGGGGGATAGATGGGTACTATGGTAGTTCTATTCCTAGTTTTTTACACACTTCTTTCTTCATACTTCTTTCCAGTATGGTGGGACTAATTTGTATTCTACCAACAATGTATAAGTGTACCCTTTCTCCACATCCTGGTCAGAATTTATTATTTGCCTTCTTGATGATTCCAATTCTAACTGGGGTGAGATGGAATCTCAATTTAGTTTTGATTTACATTTTCCTGATTGCTAGGAATGTTGAACTTTTTTTCATATATTTGTTAGTCATTTATATTTCCTTTGAGAAGTGTCTATTTAGTTCTTTTGCCCATTTATTGATTGACCTAGAAGTATTCTGGTGGAATTTTTTGGCTCTTCTAGATATAGGATCATGTCATCAGCAAACAAATATAATTCGACATTTTTTTTCCTATTTGTATGCCTTTACTTCTTTTTTTATTTTATTTTATTTATTTATTTATTTATTTATTTTGCCTGATTGTTCTGGAAAGAGATTTGAGATCTTTGTTGAGTAGGAATGATGAGAGTGAACACCTTTGTCTTTCTCTTCATTTTAGAAAAAAATTATTTGTTTTACATCATTCAGGGTGTTGTTAACCTTTGTCATTTATAGACTTCACAATGTTGAGGAAAGTTCCTTCTCTCCTTAGTTTCTCCAGTGTTTTCAACATTAATGGTTATTGAATGTTTTTTTTCTTCATCTCTTGATATGATCATGTGATTTTTGTCCTTAATTATTTATATGATGAATTTATTAATTTCTGTATATTGAATCAACAATGCATCCCTGTGATGAAACCCAATTGATAATGGTATACTATCTTCTTAATATGTTTTTAATGCAGTTTGCCAATATTTTATTAAGTATTTTTGTGTCTGTGTTCATTGGGGATATCTGTCTGAAGTTTTCATTCTTGATGTGTTTTCATCTGGCTTTGGTATCAGTGTGACACTGGTTTTATATAATGTATTTGGCAGTGTACCTTCCCTTTTTATTTAGTGGAATAATTTGAGGAGGGTGGTGGTAGTTCTAGTTTAAAGGTCTGGTAAAACTCAGCTATCTGGTCCTAGGCTTTTCTCTGTTCAAAGATTTAAATTGCTGTTCAATCTCATTGATTGATATTGGTCTGTTTAGGTTTTCTATATTCTTATGGTTTAACTTGTGTAGGTCATACATGTTTAGATATTTGGCAATATCCTCTAAGTTTTCCAGCTTATGAGAGTATAAATTTTTAATATAGTTTCTAATTATCCTCTAAACTTCAGAAGTTTCTGTGATGATATCTCCTTTTTCATCGCTAATTTTGTTAATTTGGTCTTCTCTCCTATTGATTAGTTTGGCTAAGGGCTTATCAATTTTGTTTATCTTTTCAAATAACCAACACTTAGTTGCATTGATACTTCATATTTTTTATCCTTAATTCCATTAATTTCAACTCTCATTTCCAGTCTTCCACTGATTTAGGATTAGTTTTGTTTTGTTTTGTTTTTTCTTAGATAGAATATAAGATTATTTATTTAAAGTCTTTCTATTATTTTGATGTAGGAACTCAAGGCTCTAAACTTTCCTTTTACAACTACCTTCATACTTCCCAGAGATTTTGATATGTTGTATCTCTTTTCTCACTTGTTTCTAAGATTTTTTTTATTTCTCCCCTGATTTATTCTATGATTTCTTTTTCTTTGAAATCATATTGTTTAATCTCTAGTTGTTAAAATGTTTTCTGCCTTTGACCTTGTTGATTTTTAATTTCATTATTATGATCTGATAGGATGTGAGATATTGTCTCTATTTTTATATTTTCTAAAACCTTCTTTATGTCCTAAAATATGATACATTTTGGAGAAATTCCATTTCCTGTTGAAAAGAAAGAGAATTTAGTTGTTGATGGATAAAATATTATATAAATGTCTCTTAGGTCCAATTGATTAATATTATTTTTTAGTTCTGAAGAGTCTTTACTTAGTTTGTGTCTACATGACCTATTTAATGGTGAGAGAGGTGTTGAAATCACCCAACTTTATTGTATTGTGGTGTATTTGGTTGTTTATGTTGAGAAGTGTTCTTTTATGTACAAAAGTGTACTGAAATTGAGGCATTTGGAGCATAACTATTTAAAATCATCATATCTTGTTATTGGATGATTCCTTTAACCAGTATGAAGTGATCTTCTTTGTCTCTTCTGAATAATTTTGGCTGAAGTCTACTGTGTTTGATATGAGACCATCTACTCCTCCTTGCTTTTGGTCTCCATTTGTGTGGTATATTGCTCTATCCTTTCACCTTCAGCTTTTGAATATCTTTGACTGTAAGTTGAGTCTCTTTTAAACATGTGGTTGTGTCTTTTGTTAAAATCCATTCTGTCAAATTGTGTCTTTTGATTGAAGAGTTTAGACCATTTATGTTTTGTGTTATTAAAAAGAGAATTTTTATTTCCTTATATTTTTATTTCTTTTTCATCTTAATTCAGACCTTATTCTCCTTGACTATTCTTCTAGTGATATTCATCCACATACTCACTCTGATATTTATTTTTCATTTCTTCTGCATGAAATATTTCATTGAGTATGATTTTCAGTTCAGGTTTAGTGCTTATAAATTCTTTTATTGCTTCCTTATCATGGAAGGTTTTCATTTAGTCTTCGATTCTTAAGTATATGTTTAATAATATGGCAATTATTTTCTTTCAGGGTTTGTTATATATTTTTCCAAGTTCTCCAGACTTTGAGCATCTGAGCTGAGAAATCAATTGAAATTCTACTTGGCTTACCTATCACTGTGACTTTAAAATTCCATCCTTATTTTACATTTTGGACACTTTTTATAATGTGGCTTGGAGGATCTTTTATGATCTTGTTTATTTGGGATTCTAAGTACATTTTGTATTTAGATTTCCATCTCATTTCTAGTATTGGAAATTTTTATATTACTTCTTTGAATAGTATGTACATTCCCTTAATTTTATTTTGGTGCCTTCAGTTAAGCATAATTGTGTGGTCCATTCTGAGTTTTCTAAATTATTTTTTTGATCTACATGTCCATTCTTCTGTCAATACCACATGGTTTTATTACTATGGTGATATAAATATATCTTGAAATCTTATATACTACTTCATCTTTATTCTTCTATATAAAAGTTGTTTAGCTATTCAAGTTTCTTTGCTTTTCATGTATATTTTAGAGTAATTTTGCCTGTATTGACAAAAAACTTGCTTGTTTTAGGTCACCAAGTTTGTGATAATTTGTTATGGCATATTTAAGAAATTAATATATGGTGTTGAAGTTTCCAACTATAATTATATATTCATCTATTTCTTCTTCACATTTTATTAGATTTTCCTTCACATATCTTGCCACTATTTTGTTTGGTGAATACATTTAAGTTGTAATATAACTGATATGAATATTATACCATTCCTGCTTTCTCCTCTCTAATGTTTATATAATATATAAATAGCAACCTAAGTATATTGCTATATTTGATGTGAGCTTTTTGTAGTGAGTTCTTTTTAGTCAAATTTGCAAATCTCTGCTTTTTAACTAATGTACTTAGATAATTTTTGTTTATGTAATTAATGATTTTTTAGGACTTCTGTCTGTTAATTTATTTGTATAATTAGCTTTTTATTTGTTCACTGTTTTATGCCTCCTTTTTTCTCTTATTTCTCTTCTTTTTTGTTTGTTTATAATAAGGTTTTGGAATTGGAGGTGCTTTTGCTCTATGATGTTTGGCTGAGCATAGCAATTATTGTTTAAAAGTATTCTTTCTAGATGATTCGTTTCCCTGTCCTTTAAATATAGAGAATAGTTTTTTGCTGTGATGGTTATTGATTTTGTCTGTGTCATTAGTATTCCTGGGTTGCTGGTTTCTTCAGCTCTAAATATGGGATATATGAGGCAAAAAGAAAACTTAGAATACTTACCCACAACACCATTTCTTGGGTACTGAGTTTCCTAGTTGTTGTGCTTGTTTGGCTTCATCAGTCAGTATCTTCTTATATTTGTTTTAAATCCAGTTTTAAAAATGTGTTTAACAGAATGAATTCTTAAAAACAACTTACTCCAGTTCTCTGGAAGTGGAAGATTACCAACTTTGTAAAAATTTTATGTGTAATAAAATACTATTCTTTTCTGTTTTGTTTTGTTTTAACCACCCATTGAATGTGGGAGGCCCTCTTAGCAGTTAAACCATACAAACCATACAAAAATAGATAATGGGCTAGATTTGGCTCATGGGCTGTAATTTGCCACTTGATACAGATCCAGATTTCTGAACTGCAACTTTCTTTGCAGGCCCTAAAGGCCTACCTCAAAAATGGAAGATGAGGTAAGGTAGACATTGGGAAGGAAAATAATAGCTATTCTCTTTTCTAAAATCTGGGACCTTGAGAATAAGGGAAGATATGGTTTAGGAGAATGCATAGGAAGGATCATATTAAAATTATTATAGGCTTTAAACTTTACAAGAGATTTCATGGTCCCCTCCAGATGTAATTCCAAATGAACTCAATACTAAGCTATGAGTGTCAGTAATCCCAACCAAAAGTTTTCATTTTCCTAATTATCACTACTCTGTTTATTTGTGAGCTATGTACATGGCTTCATATAAAATTTTAAGTGATTTTTTTTTCTTTGCTTCTAATCATGTCTCTAATCTGCTTGTAAAGTAATCTGAATCAGCAAATTAAATGCATAAATATGGTAATTTGCCTGCATATATACACATTTTCTTATATTAAGGAGGTAGAAGAACACATTTGAACAAATTGCAGTCCAACTGTGAACATTTAAAACTAAGTCACAGAAAGAAGAGATAGTATGAAATCAGCTATTAATTGTGAAGACAAAAACTGAAAAGACTGAGCATCCAAGAAGTCAAAGAACATCCTGCAAAACATAGTTCAAAAACCCCAAGACAAAGTGGACTTTAGAGGAGAAATGCAAACGCTCTTACAACAGAAAAGTCATACAGCTGCAAAACATTTCCACTGAGGGCTAGATGGGAGAGGGGAAGGGGAAAATAATGTCGAACTCATATGGCAAATGAATGCACTGCCACATCCTATTGTTCAGCTGAGCCAGCCTGAAAATTCATGCAAAGTGGAGCATTAGTGTACATAATTTTATTCTAAAGCTCTCTTCCTTGAATTGCTATTAAATTTTAAATAAACTGAAACATGAGCATTTACTAAAGTTATTATGAGTCCATCACCCATGGCATGCAGACCTATACACTTCTTGCCAGACACTCTTTGGCACCAAATTCTGTTCAAAGTTTTCTCCTGACTCTTTAAAATTTATTTGGTTTGCACATCTTCAATAAGAAATACCCAGTGTCATCTGAAAGGACACATATAGCAAAATCTAATTTTCTTTCTTACTGGAGTTATGTGATGTGTGACTTCCAATCAAGTACAGTTGCCAACAAGGCACAGGTGTGCACTGCATGAGGAGGTGAAAATGTGATTATATGAAGAGAGAAGTTGGGTTTGTCCCTGTATCCATAACATAATCAGTCCCAAACGAATGTCTGCCTTTCTTTCCCATAGTCAGCCCAAGCCTAGGAAAGAGAAGACACTGGTGCCATATCCAGATTCATAAGTACAGAAATTGAATTTGGAACTAAGAAAAGCTTTTTCCCTCTTCATTGATACCTTGTTCTACTACAGAAAGTTGTCCTGGAAATTCCTTTGCCTCTAATATTCTCATGCCACTCTAGTTGGATAAGTCAAGTTCAACATCAAGGACCATCTTATTTTTAAAGGTTAAAATAAATTAGCAATTTAACATTTTATTCTTTAAAATGTGTCTCAGAAAAGTGTCACTTCTTATTTTAAGCACAACAATATTATTGTAATTAAAACTGCTTATAAAATTGATTTGGTAAAAGGAAAACTGAACTTACACCCAACCTAGGTGCCCTTCAACAGATAAACTGATAAAGAAAATGTGGTGTTAATATACAAGGAGTATTACTGAGTCACAAAGAAGAATGAAATTATGACATGTGTTGGTAAATAAGTGGAACTGCAGACTGTCATGCTAAGTGACATAAGCCAGATCCAAAATGTCAAAGGTCAAACGTTTTCTCTGATATGCAGAAGTTAGTCCAAAATAAGGGGGAGGGGAGAAAAAGGGAAAAGGAGATATTTTATCAAAATAGAAGAAAAACTGGTGAACTAGAAGAAGGGGTTTGGGGGAAGGGTGGAGGGCCAGGATAAGAGAAGAACAGTGAAATGAATCTGACCTAACTTTCCTATCTACATATATGAATATACCTCTGTAAATCTCACCATCATGTATATTTGCAAGACTCTAATTTTTTAAAAATTATAATAGCAGAAAAATCAGTAGAGTAGAGGGAAGGGAACAGGTGAGGGATGAAGAAAGGGAAAGGGGAAGTACTGGGGACTGAATTAGAGCAAATCATATTCCACATTTATATAATTATGTCAAAATGAATCCTAATGTTATGTATAACTAAAATGAACTAATAAAGATATACTAAAAACTGTACTTATGTAAACTGAATTGTAAGGCAAGGCACCAAATATAATTACATCAGAGTTAAATATTACTCATTCAACTGTTACTGATTTTAATTCAAATGACTACAAATAACTTATATTCAGCATTATTCAACAAAGCATTGTTAGCATTAGTAAGAGTTTGGAAATAATGTTCATTAAAAAGGGAATAGCTACATAAACTACATCTTATCTATATATCATATTATAGTAAAAGTACATGCAAAATGTTTATGCATAGTATAAAATAATTATTTCCCATATGTATAATATCCTACAATTTGTTTTTAAAAGATAATGGAGGACACATATTTAAATACAAGTTGATATGTGTATTTAATATTCCAGTAAAAATATAAACAGAAGAATAACTTTAGTTTTCTGTATGGAAGAGAATCAGGTAACACTGAAATTATTACTGGCTACCATTGTACAGTTTTTAAATTTTTCAGCTATGTAAATGATTATTAATTCAACAATATATTAAATTTTTAAATTTATCATTTTAGAAATAACTATAGAAGTGTTGGTATGTTAAAATGTGAAAAATGTGATCAATATACATAGATAATCATTAATTTGGAGCTGAATGCATAATGCATTATACTCATATTAAGTCAATTAAAATCTCATGAGATAAACATGATCAGATTCAGTCAACCCAGATGTGACCCTAACACTGAAGTTTATTCAACAGAACTGATTTTACTTGTGAAGGAAGTAGGGAGATAACAATGCATTCTAATTTGTGGAACAGTTATAAATCCACAAGACCAAATTTACCCCTTCTACTGTTAAGTCATGATTCCTGAGGTCCTCCTTTGCTGAGATACAAGGAGGATTATCTGGGGAGAGTTTTGCAACATACTGTCTAGTTTATATAGTAATATAATTTATTTCATATAATTTTTTAAAATTTATTTTTATTGTAAACAAATGGGATACATCTTGTTTCTCTGTATATGAAGTAGAGGCACACCATTTGTGTAATCATACATTTACATAAGGCTATAGTTTTTGATTCATTCTGTTATTTTTTCCTTCCCCCCCAGTCCTCCCAGACCTCTTTTCCCTCTATACAGTCCCTCCTTTCTCCATTCTTGCCCCCCTCCTACCCCTCATTATGTGTTATCATCCGCTTATCAACAAGATCATTCATCATTTGGTTTTTGGAGATTGGCAGCATGATATTCTCCAATTTCATCCATTTGCCTGCAAATGCCATAATTTTATTATTCTTTATGGCTGAGTAATATTCCGTTGTTTATATATACCAGAGTTTCTTTATCCATTCATCTATTGAAGGGCATCTAGGTTGGTTCCACAATCTGGCTATTGTGAATTGAGCAGCTATGAACATTAATGTGGCTGTATCTCTATAATAAGCTGATTTTAAGTCCTTTGGGTATAGGCCAAGGAGTGGGATATTTGGGTCAAATAGTAGTTCCATTCCAAGTTTTCTAAGGAATCTCCACACTGCTTTCCAGAGTGGCTGCACTAATTTGCAACCACACCTCGGAATCAGACCAGAAAAAGTAGGTCCAAGTCTTCAACATGTCGGCTTAGCATCAGACTTCCTTAACAGGACTCCCATAGCACAAGAAATAAAAGCAAGAATCAATTACTGGGATAGATTCAAACTAAGTAGCTTTCTCTCAGCAAAGGAAACTATCAGCAATGGGAAGAGAGAGTCTACAGAGTAGGAAAATATCTTTGCCACTCATATTTCAGATAGAGCACTAATTTCCAGAATCTATAAAGAACTCAAAAATCTCTACATCAAGAATACAAATAACCCAATCAACAAATGGGCTAAGGAAATGAACAGACACTTCACAGAAGAAGATCTACAAGCAATCAACAGATATATGAAAAAATGTTCAACATCTATAGTAATAAGAGAAATGCAAATCAAAACTACCCTAAGATTCCATCCTACCCCAATTAGAATGGCAATTATCAAGAATACAAGCAACAATAGGTGTTGGCGAGGATGTGGGGAAAAAAGGTATTTCATATATAATACAAGATATTCTAGTTATGTTCAGGGAACTAAACGAAGATGTCCCAGGAAGGTATCATTCTTGCAGAAAGAAAAATTTTTAGAATCATCTTTCATCTTCCCTGAATCAACAAGATAGAAAAATTGAACATTCCTAATGCCTGTCCCAGTACCTGGCTACTAAATTGTTAAAGATACAAAAGGAATGATTAAAGAGAAGTTAGAAGCCTTAGAGAAAACTTGTTGTAATTTAAATTTTTGACTGTCTAAGAGGTAGAAGTAGGAGTTGATGAGATTTTTCAACTCCATTATAATCTTACAGAAACACCATCATGTATTTACCTATCATTGACTAAAATATTATCATGTAGGGCATAACTGTATTTTCAAATTCACACTCCTGCGGTATTAGAGAATATACATACTGTCCACAACATACTATGGTTTAACTTAGATGTTTTACTGTTATAGTTGCGAAAAAGTTATAAGATTTTAATATAGGTGGTTCTTTGAATTTTGAATTTTGATTTTTTTTTTTCTTTCTGGGCTGGTTTGTGTGAGTGAAACTCTTGTGATGTTAGGGATCAACCATGAGCAGCACATCCTGGTCAGCCACACAGTCATGAGGGTAAACAACCAATACTCTACAGTATATTGTTCTGCTAAACTATGATGTTGATTAGGTTAGTTGTATTAAATATATGAGTGTGTGTGTATGTGTGTGCACATGCCTGTATGTGTATTTATAAAGAGTAAACCCACCACCATAAATCAAGGAAATTGTGCTTTTTTGTTGAAAAGTCTGCATTGTATGAATATTGATTCCTGTTTGTCAAATTAAAGGAAGAATTGAAATGATGTCATGCCTCTGTTGTTGTTCTGAGGTACCATAAACTTGAATTACACCTGTAAGCATATGCCTACTTTCTAAGTCACTCTGTTAAAGTCTTACATTGTATTTTATCTAGGGACATAGATGTTATTCTGTCAAAATGAAGGTGAGTTGGAATAAAGGAAAGGAGAATGAAGGTAAAGGAAGAAATAAAGAAAGAAAAATTTATTTATTTATTTATTTTTTATTTATTTATTTTTATTGTAAACAAATGGGATACATGTTGTTTCTCTGTTTGTACATGGCGTAAAGGCATACCATTTGTGTAATCATAAATTTACATAGGGTAATGTTGTTTAATTCATTCTGCCATTTTTTCCCTTCCCCCCCACCCCTCCCACCCCTCCCCTCACTCTATACAGTCCTTCCTTCCTCCATTCCTGCCCCCCTCCCTAATGGGGGGTGGGAAGGGTTAGTGTTGGGGAAAAATTTATTTTTCAAGTGATCATTTTTTTGACTAAATGCTCCAAAAATGACCATTAACTTAACTACATGTTTATCTTTATCTTCCAAAACACATCAAAGCAGCACCACACATATCATCCAGAAGTCTCATAGAGAATCCCTCATAAGAGTTTTCATGACCCTACCAAATAATTAAGGTCGCCCCCATGTCAAATCAATATAATCAAGATGGAAAGAAAATAGAACATGGTCAAGTACATTGTATGTGAAAGACCAAACATATTATACAGTTCTATGTGTAACATATAAATGAGAACAGGTTACACATGTTTTCAAGGTCAATTCTCACAACAACACTTAAGGTATATCATTTTGAAGAAGTCACTGAAAAGGAAAGAAAAGAAACTGGCCCCAGGTCAAATAATTAACTGGTCACAGAATATTAACTAAAAGTCAAGTCTCTCTGACATCAAACCCTTTAAGCATTCCTCCTGTTTCCAAAGCTGTTATGCACCTTAAAATAGAAAGCATATTCAGCTCTGTTACTGGGTCTGCTGTCAAATGAAGTAGAGGAAGAATAAAAAGCAGGAGCAAGAGGAAAAGGAAAAGGAGAAAAGGAAAAGCAGGAGATGAAGGAGAGAGAAGAGTCACCATGGTCCTTGCCCACCTGAGGAATGAGACAACTCCATTATAGAGGTGCAACACATCAGTATAAAGTCTCTCAAATTATGTCAAAGAAATTTCTGTATAAATTCTAATATGAAAGATTTCAGGAGAAGGAAGGCTTCAGTGTTTGTAAGAGTTGAATAAGAAAATCAGAGAGGGAATGATATCAAGAACAGAAACAGCATAATTCCTAGAAGGAAATTAGGACTAGCAAGGCAAAAAGATCATGAGGTACATACTTTACCTGGAACCTCACATCTAGATTTTAAAATTCACAAGGTTTGCATATTTAACTTTTGAGACGAAATCATGCCTCATAATCTAAAATAATTCTTGTGAGGCTGAATATCCCATTTGACCAATTATTCCTAAACAGTTAACATTATTTGTTGCATTTTAAATTACAATCCTTAAATTCACTCTGATTGAGCAATGATCTCTCTTTAGTGATGATATATCTTTCTTCTAAGGTTCATGTTAATTATTTCCTTAATCCTCGTAGGCCTATGACTAGAAGCTAGTTCCTACTGAGACTTACAGTAAAAGAATTGCTAAATTTTCAAACATTCCATCTGCAAGGTCATAACCTGTTAATATTTTATGTCCATAAAATAAGTGTACTGTGGAGCATCAGGAGTAAAGAGCTTAGTTCAGCACCAGGAACAAGGCAAAACAATTACATGGAGTCTTACTAACTGATGCTAGCTATCATTACTATCTAAATGAGTACATCCTTCTCTCTGGAAAACAGTTTTCATCTTCCACTTTTCCTAGTTTCTCTGGAAGACAGACAAAATCTATTCAGATATAAATTATCAGAAAGGGCCAGTGATCACCAATGTGAAGCTAATCTAAACTAACACTAACATTTTTATAAGTCTCAAGGAATGGATTTGGTCTCTCGTTATTATATCTTCCTTGGAGATTTGTGGTTACAGTTCAGGCAACCTCCTTGTCAAGGAATGTTTCTAACCTCAGCACAAATGAGGCCATGATGAGGCACTTCACCCTCAAAATTCTGCCCCTCATTTGGTCAGTTTCTCAAGTAGTATTTACTAAGCACTTACATTAGGTGATGTTCCACGTCCAGAAACAGCAATTAATAAAGTCCTTTCCCTAAATAAGCTTACATTCTAGTGGAAGGAAACTAACAGTAAAAAATATATGCAGTTAGATGTATAATACATCAAATAAAAAGTGCTATGGAAGAAATCAAAGCAAAGTAACTTGACAGGTAATAGTGGAGGCAATGGAGAGAGAAGTTGCCACTCTGGCAGGATGTTGCTAAAGGTATATGAAAATAACCAAGGAACAGAAACAACATGAAAACATTAAGACCATGGCTGGGTAGAAATCTCACTAGAGTGACAGCAAGGACTTTTCACTACTGAGTCCAGAATTCCACGGACTTAAGGAAAGTATTAAGAAGTACTTGTATTTTTCAATGTAATTTTAGTTCAAGTAGATTTATGGGAGTCAGAGTCAAAGCAGAATGAAGATATTTCCTGAAAATTAGAATTTCAGAGACAGAAAATCTAGGACTGCGCATGTTTCTGGAAGTAAAAACAACAGTGAGATTACATGATGCTCAAAAGGAAACCAAATTGAGACCTTGTGATTTACCTTATCGTCCTGACACTTTATCACAGAAGTTTTTATGACTTGGTCCCAGGTTTTCAGAAGTAACGAGATGATTATATTGTCTTTATACTGTTAACAAATTCATAATGAATAAAAGTATGCAATGAAGAGGCCTGATAAATATGGACTTACAAATTATATGAATAAGGACCTTGAACCCTTCAAATATTTATCTTGTCTGGGTTCTGACTTTCTCAGAGAAAGATTTGCTACACACAGTAAGTGCCCAAATATCTGCAAATGGAATAATAAAGTAGAAAACATGAGAGAGACTGTGAAATGGCAATGTGGGTAAAACGTAATAAGAATGAATAGACAGGAAAAGAGTAACAAGACTCTTCTAATAGGTATTTCCAATATGTCTTTCCAATGACCAAAAATGACTATAGCTTTGGGGAAAAGGGAATATGACCACATTATATCTCTTCTACACTTCCATAATCATCTAATCCAGACACTTGCTTTAAAACTCTGGGCCATTCTTAAGGTGATTGCCTATGTTCTTTCTCTACCTGCCTATGTTCTTTCTCTACCTTAAACCAAATAAACAAGCAAAAAGTAAATAAAACAGACAAAAAGAAAAATATTCCCTTAGCTTATAAAGGGAGACAATTTATTTGTTTTCACTGATTTTGAAAAATTGCCTTATATAGTATATATTACAAAACATGCTCTATTTTCATAGCAAGGATACAGGTTTGCAAATACATCAGTATTCCAACATTGACTAAAATTATATTTTAATCTCTTAAATCAGTAGTTCATAGTTACACAAAATATCTGTGATTTTGACTAAAAATATATTATTTAATAAGAATTTTTTAAAACTAATTTGTTATTATGATATAAAACTTTGGTCATTTAAGTTTCAATCATAGGTATGAAATTTGGAGGTTTGTCTCACTAAATTCTAGACATGAAAGCAGTTATCCAACGATATTCTTCAGATAAGCTTCCACTAGGGAAAGCAAGCCACTGAGAGTTCATGGCAATGCTTCAAACCATGATGCACCAAGGTAATTTTATTTTCGTTGACCATTGCACCAGGTCTTTGTAATTTAATGAGTAGTAATTTTATTTAAAAATATGTTGTAGGCAGCAAGCTGCCATCTGGGATAAAGTGGCTATGCATGAACAAATCAATATGCATTCTGTGCTTTCAACCATTCAATAATCGATTCACCCTTGTTACGAGAAAATAAATGCCAAAATCCTCAAAGTTAATTTCTAAAGAGAGCTTTTACAAGCCTATCAGATTATTAAAAGTTCCACGGATTATCCTGTTTGTTTATTTGTTCATGAAATCTCTCTGCTGCATCTCACAGTAACCCATTCAAAAACTGTAAGTGATCCTAAAAGTAAATTCCAGCAGAAAGATTGGCTACATTTCCTTCCTATAACTAAGTGCTGAAGGCTTATTTGGACTAAAGCATTTTACAGACTCAACTCTTTTTTCCCCTCTAGCCTTACTTTTAAGTATACCAGCTGCATTTAATAAGCTATCAAATAAGGCTTTCAGCAGGCTTAACTATAAGATGTCAGATCTTTTGCTTCATGTGTTATTCAGTAATTTCCAGTTTCTCAAATTTGTGCATTAAAAGAAGATAACACATTCTTTAGACTAGTCAGAATTTTCAAAAGTCTTAGTTATGTGCTATGGGCTTTCAACATTTTCCTGTTACCACAGAAATGGGTTTATGAAGGACCAAATCTGTTCAGCATAATCACAAACATTAAACTGGCATATAAAAGCATTCCAGCCTAGCATCTCTACAGTCTACATAATGATTTCACTGCTTTTACAGCAGTATCTTACCACACTGTTATTCATTCAGGGAATCTTAAACACTATCTTTCATTGAACTGGATTTCAGAGGAGTGTCTTTTACATTTTGTACCATTTTTCTGGTAGCTAACTGATCATCAGTGAGTTTTGGGGATTAGAAATCAAACCAGAGAACTATACAAATCAGAGCACCAAATGCAATGCATGAATATTACTCATTTGACTTCAATTAGTAATACGATGTGAGTTGTAAATGAGATTCCTTTCCTTGGATCACAATCATACTGCTATGCAACAGTATTAAAACTTCACCTTAGTGAGTAGATGTATTTGGTTACCTAAGTTACTAAACTTGGTTTCTGAAAAAGTTGCTATATAATTTTCAAAGACATGGAACTTATAGAAAGAAATGAAAATACCCCAGGTTTCACCTTATTAAAAAGAAAATCTCACTCTTTTGTTAAACCAGTCCAACACAACTTGAGCTAGTAGTCCATGTAGCTTCACAAAAGCCTGCCCTTGTTCAATCTGCTATAAAGTTCAGTTGGGATTCCCAGCCCTTCTAGTTTAATGGCTCAAAACTTTGATTTCATATCCCTCTAGATTAGGAAAGCAGATGTTCTATTCTACTGTCTACCCAAACTGAAGTTAATTAAATTCTTTCTTGTAACTAAAACTAGCAAGAATTTAAAATTAACAGCTACTTTAATTCTTCAGTGTGTCATCTTTCATTGTAATCTGCTTGTAGAACAGGCATTGTTCAGCAACTTTTCACTTGATTATAGAGAACTAGTTTCTTTTCAGCTGATGCAGGTAGTGTTATTCTTACTCTGATAAAAGTCAAGTCACTTCTATGACCCTCAAAGAAGACACTAAACTTACCCTAACCAGTCAAATGTCCAGTGCCATTTGTCAAAATAATCAAATTTACCTGTTTTCTTCACACTATGATTAGACAGCAAGGTCAAGGCAATTAGAGATTATTTCTTGATTTTTTTTCAACAAGTGTCCACCCCTCTCGTTATAACAATTTTCCCTTTTTCATTCTATTAGATTCTAGTGAGGTTGAACCTATTCTCAAGTATGAAGTTCATCACTTGTGCTTAGCCAATCAGGATTTTGTACTACTCAGCCTCAGAATTGGTTCTGTGAACATACAAAATCTGCATTAGACCAATTGTGGCAATGTGTCTCAGAACTAGAGAATGGGTTCTCTTTCCCCCTAAAATTGGTTTTCTGATGATATGAGTTTGATGCTCCTGGAGAAATAAAGCCAACATAGCAGAAGGCAGAGTTAGAAGATGGGAGAAAGTGGAATTGTGATGACAGTGATTCAGCCCATGAATCCAGCTGCGCCCTAGGACTTTTCAGGAAGGTGAGCCAATTTACTTTTGCCAGATTGAATCAGATTTTCTTTCATAGGCAATGAAAAAAACACATTTAACTTTGCAATTGAAAAAACATTCCACAAAATATATGCCAAAACATCATGTTGTACATGATAAATACATGTAATGTAACGTATAAACTTGAAGAAAAATACAAATTTTAAAGTTTCTTAAAATTCATTCTGGTGATGATTTGGATAATACCCATCAGGTGGAAAACACCACTTTTGGGTTCTAGGAACAAATAAAATTCCATAGCCCTCAGTTTTAAAAAGATTAAAAAGGTGGCTGGGTAGGTAGCTCAGAGATAATATGGACCCTGGGTTCAAACCCATGTAACCTACTTTCATGATGAGAGAAAAAAGATGTCTATTAAAACAATTTAATTGCTTCTCCTTGTTTTCAGTCAATTTCTTTCAATACTCAGATTTTGAGGTGAGGGGTTGTGGGGAAACAGGGATTGAACTCAGGGGCACTCAGCCACTGAGCCGCATCCCCAGTCCTATTCGGTGTTTTATTTAGAGACACGGTCTCACTGAGTTGCGTAGGGCCTCACTTTTGCTGAAGCTGGCTGAACTCTTGATCCTCCTGCCTCAGCCTTGAGAGTCCCTGGGATTAAGTGTGAGCCACCACATTGGCCATTACTCAGAATCTTAACAGTTTCCTTAATGTCAGCTATAAGTTAATATGAACTTTACCTGACTATAAATGAACACTTACATATAATGTACTATGAGTTCAACATGTTCCCTTTCTGGGAAAAAAAAGATAATGAGATAAATCCAGATTCAAGGGTGATTATATTTAGGTAGCTGAAGAGGCAAAGAATCAAATAATAGAAACATGTAGAAGACGAACTGTTTATAATTCCTCACCGTTTTAAAATAATTTTAATGGAATAAAAGTGAAAAATAATATCAGAAAAAATTTGAAAATGACAAGGAAAATTCCCTCAATTTTTATTCCATTAGAAAGCTATGATCATACAGTTAAAGCTCATCAAGGATGAGTTTTGTTTTACTCAAACCATAGCTACTCCTGTGAATTGGTTAATCATGCATCGATTTCTCTCCTAGCAATTTTACATCCAAGGTCATGTCATGACTCATATTTTTATCATAACCAAAATGTACAATCAACATAAGTTAAGGTCACAACTTGAATTAATATTAAAATCTCCTTTTAAATGTGTAACAAAATGCCAACATTAGCATGAAACAAGAAAGGGTACAACTTTCAGCCCATGTGAAATATATCTCTCAATACTGACACTCCAGGAAACATGTAAAATGTCTTTAAAAATATCTCCCCAGATTGTAAAATTATAAATAATAAAGGGAAATTTTTCTTAACCCAACAGTCTTCCATTATCTTCTTAAATCTTCATATCCTTGAGAACAGTGCATCTCCGCTTTCCTAAAAAATTTACTTGTTTTAAGTATGTGCACATCACACATCAGCTATTTGCACTAATGAAAATGAGGTATAATTTAACACTTAAGGGCTCTTAGATTCAGATAGATCTATTTCACTTTTCAAAGATGGGCAATTTAATTCAGTTCTCTGATGCCCAGTGTCTTCATCCACAAGGGAATATAATAATACCAGAGATGATTGGTTGGGGAGAAAATAAAATTAAATTAAATATGTAAGGCACCTGGGAAAGTATCAACATTGTAGACAGCCCCAGTAAATGGTGGATAATAATTAAATAACCAATCCAACACACTGAAAAAGAGAAACTCCAGCGTAAGCACTGAAAATTGTTTGTGCTATTTGGATTACATTGGTTTCCTATTACTGCTTTTTAAAAATTGCCAGAAACTTGCGGGTTTAAAAGAACACAAATTTACAGTTATGCAGGTTAACCTTTTCATAAAAATTTTCTCACCGAGATCAGATGAGATGAAACCAAGGTATCAACTGAGCTGCACTCCTTTTGGAATTCTAGGGGAGAATCTCTTTCATTTCCTTTTCCAGTTTCAAAAATATTCTTGACGTATTGTCCATTTCTGCATGTTCAAAACCAGTAGCAAAGCATGTTCAAATCTCTCTATGACTCTGAAACCTCTTCTTTTCCTCTCTTCAAAAAGAATTCCTGTGGTTACACTGAGCTCACTGGATAATGAATATGGTCTCTTTATTTGAAGGGTAGTTGATTATCAATCTTAATTGTGTGTGTCCTTTAATTCTCCTTTCTCATGTAATATAACATACTCATAAATTCCACATATCAGGACACAGGCATCCTTGGAGAGTCATTATTCTGCCTATGACTGCATCCATCCTTAAGTTTAATATTAAATTGTAAAATGGCAATTCCTAGAATTTATTCCAAGCCTCTATATTATGCATATTTCTTATTGATCTAAAAAACACACATTCTTGACATTCTACAGCAGTGAAAATCAAAGACCCAAATTACTTCATTATGCTTACATTTAAGAATAATTTGAAATTAAAATCATTCTATAGAATACCCAGATAATGAAAAATAAACCACTCACTCACAGGTTAATGTGCTAAAATGCCATGGATTACAGAAACATAGATTTGGAAAGAACCTTTAATTTCTTGTTTTATGTATATGTATGTGTGTGTATATATATGTATATATATATAATTATATTTTATACTACATATAATATATACATTGGTTAAATTCTTTAATGTTGATTAGATTTTTGTAAGCTTTGTTTTTGCATATTAATTCCCCAATTTTCTGTGTAATTCATATCTAAAATTTATTTGGATATAAAATTTGAAAGTCAAACAGCAAACTTACTAGTAGCCTGCATGCATGATTATTAATAATGGTGGTAAAGATAGGAGAAGCAGCATTGTCAAAAAGAATCTGGAAATCTAGTATCCTTGGCATTTAAATCTCCACTCAAACTCAAACAGTATTTTCAGATAAATTAACTGCCTTTCCTATATCTTTGTTTGCTAAATTTGACAAATCTAGACATGAATAAAGTTTGTGTCAAGATGACTCTGGGTATGAACTATTTTTTTTCCCAACATCCCTTTCCCAGAGCTAGCTATAGTAATCTAGCTATCAGGCTTAGCTACTCTTAATTTTGAATTCTCAGAGAAAATAAATTAACCATAGCCCTAATGCAAAACTGAAGGATATAGATCTCCTGTTAGATTATTATAATAGAAAATTCCTTTGCAAACCAATCAAATCTGTATGAGAAGGAGAGTAGTATAAATGTATACTGCCTGAAAATCAAGGACTAATGGAAATTCCAAAACAAGTATAGATGATGTTGGAATCTGGGGAACAGATCAATAAAGCCCTGTTCCTGCTGTCTTCAGAGAAATGAGAGAGACAGAGAATAAGAATGCAGTTAAGTGACAGATTACCTAGAAAAGTAGTTCTTGTCGTTAATCTTGAGGGTCATGTATTCATTTTAAAGACTGATAAAAATATACAGATGTTTGTACACCAAATTTTACAACTATGCATAATTTTCAAGAGATTTAGGGGCCCACTAAAATCCATGACTTTGGTTGAATCATTTGTCACATACATTGAAAATACATATTACCAAATATTAAAATTTTGGAACAGACATACAGTAATGTATCATTTAATGACAGGAATATATTTTGAGAAAAGTATCATCAGGCAATTTTGTCATTGTATGAACATCATATAGTATACTTATAGAAACCTAGATGGTATAACCTACCATCTAGGCCAGTGATATAGCTAATTGCTCCAAGGCTGTAAATCTCTAGAGCATGTTAATGTACTGAACACTGTAGGTAATTGTAACGAAGTGGTAAATACTTGTGTATGTAACTTATCTAAACATGAAAAGGTACCATAAAAATACTAGATATCAGGAATTTTTCAGATGGGATCACATTGTATATACAGTCCATTGTTGACAGAAACAATGCATGAGGATATTACAATATGTTTATGTTTTTAGTGTCTTATTTAAGGAATATTTCCTACAACAAAGTATAAAAATATTCTACCATAATGTCTTCTAATGGCTTTAAAATTTTGTGTTTCTCATTAATTTTGTAACACGTTATCTTTGTATATTTTTTCACCTTATTGAATAATTTTCCTTTATTTCCTTGTTGTACATCAAATTCCATTTGGGTATAAATCTGTTTCTGAGTTCTTTTATCAACCAATCTTCATGTTACTGTAATTTGTTATTTAATTATTACTGGACTATTACCTCTCCTATGAATTTTTAAATCAGTGTGTAAATTTCCACAGGAAAACAAATTCCTCCAGAATTGGAACTGCGTACATAGAGTGATTTGAAGGAAATTGACATTATTATAAAATTTATATTCTCATTAATAAACATAACACATTTCTCCATTTATTCATATTTTCTTTTACGCCCTTTTAATAATTTTCTCTCATTTTTTTCAAAGGTTCATAACATATCCTGCAACTATGTGGACGTCTACTAAGGCTTCTAACACATTACACATTTTTAGTTTGCTCATAGATGATTATATCAGGAAAAAAGTTACTTTTGTCTTTCTTTCAATTCCTTAAACTACAATTGTTTTTGATGACAATGAATTATCTAGAGTACACAGTATAACACTATTGAACAGTGAATTTAATATGGAAATCACCATCTTGTTCCTGACTTGCCAAAAAAAACAGAAAGGGCTAACTTAATCCCTCATGTCTCACTTTTCCATAGACTTCTTACTTTACAGTGCCATGTGGCTATTGTCACCATTTTATCAAACTGATGGGGTTTAGAAGAAAGAACTGAGCATGCTCTAATAACTCCTTCTAGGATACTCTTCCTTAAAACTACTTTCCCTTTGGATCCTATATGCCATCATCCTCCATGTAATACTCCTATTGAGACAGACAGAAAAAGGCCCAGATAGAGCACTAATCTTCAAAATTTGTAAAGAACTTAAAAAACTTTACACCAAAAATACAAAGAACACAATCAATAAACGGGCTAAGGAACTGGGAAGACACTTCACAGAAGAAGATATACAGGGATTAACAAATATATGAAAAAAGGCTCATCATCTTTAGCAATTAGAGAAATGCAAATTAAAACTACCCTAAGATTTCATCTAATTCCAATTAGAATGGCTATTATCAAGAATAGAAACAAAAATAGGTGTTGACGTGGATGTGGAGAAAAAGACACACTTTTACATTCCTGGTGGAGTTGCAAATTGATGCAGTCACTCTGGAAAGAGTATGGAGATTCCTCAGAAAACTTGGAATGGAACCCCCATTTGACCCAGCTATCCCACTTCTTGGTTTATACCCAAAGGACTTAAAATCAGCATACTACAGTAATGCAGCCACATCAATGTTTATAGCAACTCAATTCGCAATAGATAGATTATGGAGCCAAACTAGAAGCCCTTCAATTGATGAATGATAAAGAAACTGGTATACATACACAATGAAATACTACTCAGCCATAAAGAAGAATAAAATTATGGCATTTTCTGGTAAATGGATGGAGCTGGAGAATATCATGCTAAGTGAAATAAGCCAATCCCAAAAAAACAAAGGTGGAATGTTTTCTCTGATAAGTGGATGATGATCCACAATGGAGTGGGTGGCAGGGGGTAAGAGAAGAATGGAGGAACTTTGGATTGTGTAGAGGGAAATGAGATGAGAGGGGGTGGAGAAAGGAAAGATAGTGGACTGAGACAGACATTATTACCCTGTGTACATGTATGATTACACGAATGGTGTGAATCTACATTGTGTACAACCTTAAAAAAGTTGTAACCCATTTGTGTACAATGAATCAAAATGCAGTCTATAAAAATAAAAAAATAATAAATAAAAAAATGTATCTTACAACTATGTTTAATTTAAAAACATACTTCCTTTAAAATTTCTCTTTTTTCCTTTATCTGTCTTGCTACATTTATAGCTGTTTTAGTCTTTCAAAGAACATAGTTGGTTTTGTTAGCTTTTTTAAAAATTGGGTTGTTTTCTATTTTCTTAAATCTTGAAACTCTTAACTATTTGAACAGAGAAAGACTTTAGATTTGCACTTGATATACAAAACCTAAAATATAACATTTTCTTCTAATCACTCTATATGTTCAATTCAATCACAATTCAAGAGGAAGCTACTATAGAATAAAATCTGACAATTAGAATAGAGTAATAAAATTCCATACATCAAGAGGATTCCTTTTAGAAGAAATTTAGAGTCAACAAATGATGATCTAGATAGAGGATTTCCCCTGAGCTAAAATAAGTAACTAAGAAGCAGACGAATTAAAATTACCATTTCGTATTAAAGTGAATCAATAAAATAGGAAATAATGAATCAATTATATAGAATAACAGACATATATGAAATGATCAGAAGTTAACTCTTTCCTATCTGTGTCTTTATCAAAGAAATATATACTTTACCAATATGATTTGAAGCATGCATCAGACTTCATCATTATGTTCATGGGATGATATTCCTCTTTGAAACACAAGGGTTTAGAAATAACACCAAATTTTAACAATGATTATCAATGAATCTTAGAATTTTAAGTTAATATTTACTTCCTACTCTTTATACAACATTTATTTACTGCTTAGATTCATCACAGTGAATATGAGACTATTTTCTAATAGAAATTAATGAAGTAGGCCAGTCAAGTTAAAAACTACATTCTATTTGATGGGGTTTTGTCCTCTTCCTTCAAATTTAAAATTATATTGCAGTTCACATGACATTTATGTACAATATTTTCAGTTAATGTACTGGGTAGAATAGTGCCTCTCCTTGTCAAAGATATCCATGTAATATCCCAAACCTATGAATATTTTGCCTTACCTATGACAGAGACTTTGAAGATATGAGTAAAAGATCTTCAAAAGATCAGGCTATTCTAGATTATCCAGTGGAATCCATGAAATCACAAGGGTTCTTATAGGGGAAAAAAGACAGCTGAGTCAGAAAAAGAGAGTGCAATAGAAGTGCAGAAAGAGAGAGAAATAGGAAGATACTATCTTGCTATTTTTGAAGCTAGAGGAGGGGATTAAGGACCAAGGAATGCAGGAAGCCTCTAGAAATTAGAAAAGACAAGAAGCAGTCCTGCCAACACCTTGACTTTAGGACTTCTGATGTCCAGAACTATAAGAAAATATACTTGTGTTGTTAAAGTCAATGAATTTCTGTTAATTGGCTATAGCAGTGACAGAATACTTGTACAACCCACAATTTCAGATGTAAAAATGTTATTGAATTTCTCCATGTTCTTTAAATCAGAATAATTTTGACAGTGAATCTGTCATATAGCTAGGTGGGCATGAAATTCAACATGTCATTCCTGTACCTTCTGGTATCCCTCCCCCACAGAATGGTTCATAGTTTCCAGAGTCCCATTATGTGTCATATCAGTAATTGTTAGTTCACACTTATTTGGTGTAAAATGTTATTCACTTGATCCATTCAGCTTTGCTCTACTTCCACCCTCGTGACTGGGGCAATAAGATGTTCTATAAGCTGAGATAGACTAAGCCATTGTCCTTTGAGGCACTGACCCCTGCCCGGGGCGCGATAGGGAGGAGGGTACTACTCACATAGTTCTGCTCCTTCCCAAATTCTAAGAACCTATTTTTCATCTCAGTGAAAGTACTCATGCTCCCATTTCATATTTCTTTTAAAGTCAGTTCCTTTTCTCTCCTTTCAGAAAGCTTCACATAATCTAATTAGGAAACTTCAGTATTTAGAAAATGAAGCATCTAGCAGGCAATCTTTTATTTCTGCCTTTCTTGAAGCAGAGAAGCACAGAACTTGCTACTTTCTTCAGTGAGAAAAGAATAGAGAAAATAAAATGAAATATGAATTATATCTCATATCTACAAGCCTATATCCATGAGTTACTCAATGATGTTAAAATGGTAATCAATAGCTGTTCTATTTTTTGTAAATGTAGACCAAAATTTTAAAATTTGGGTAAAATTATCTAAAAGCTGTTTGTCTTGGACAAGTCATTTAACCTCCCTGACCTGCATTTCTTCATCCATACATATAGGTGATAGTGTTCACTGTAACTCACAGTTATAATAGTTAATAAAATATGCAGAAGCACTACAGATGTAGTAATTTTATTCTCTAACAATAACTTTGAGTTTAATTATGAGGAAAAATTTTATCAATTTTTATCAAATTTATCAAAAAATTACCAAATTTTGAAGTATATACAAATGGGATTGAAACCCAGATCAGTATTCCAAATGATTTACAAGCTATTTAATGTTATATCTCTATAGCAGGTGGAAGTTTGGATGGACTTGTGGGAGTGGGTCAGAAACATTTCTTGGAAACCATTGGAATGTTTTGCTTTCCATAGACAGAATGCTTACATCACTGGATACACTATTTCTTCCCAATACACTCTCTTGTTTTTTTCTCAGTGTCCTATGTATATTCGAAAACATATACATACCATATGTGATAAAATACTATTTATTAGATATTCAATGTATTCTAGACCCTGATATGGATGCTGAGGACACTAGAAGAAAAGAGATCAAAGCTTCCATGATCATGAGGCTTGCATTCCAACGTAGGATAGGAAGGAGGAAGAGACAACAAATAAACAAATAGTTCATATACTGCCTTGAACAGAAAGTTCATGTCACCCCAGAGTCATGTATGAAGTCCTTCCTGCTAAGGTAATAGTATGAGAAGACACTTGCTTTGAAAGTGGTTAGGGCATGAGGGTTTTGCCCTCGTGGGGTTAGTGCTCTTGTGAAAGAGACCCTAGGGAGCCAGGTAGCCCTTCCATAATGTGAGACCACAACAGGTACCATGTATAAACCCAGAAACAGACCTTCACCAAACACTGAATCTTCTAGAACCTTGATTTTGGATTTCTCACATCTAGAACTGTGAGGAAAAAAATCTGATATTTATGAGTTACCTAGTTTATGGTATTTTGTTATAGAAGCCTGGATAATTAAGATACATGGTAACAAATAAATGCTTTCAAGAAAATAAAAGAATGATGTAAAATAGTTCAGAATTGGGGTTGCTGCCTTAATAAGGAGTTACTTAAGGTCTCTCTGGGGAAGGAACATTGGGTCCAAAGGAATTTCAATAAGTGAGTTGTGAAAATTTATAGAGTACAGTATTCCAGGTAGAGGGTAGAGTTAACTTGAAAATGAGCTCATGATGACCAAGAGAGAGAAGAAACCAGTGTGGCTGGAGCATGAAGATGGAGAGAATAAGAGTACTAGTAAATGAAGTTGGAGAGGGTGTCAGGCCTTATGAAAGGCTTGTAGGGGATGATAAGCATACATACCTTTGTCTGTGTTTGTCTATGATAAACACAGACTTCCAACAGCCTTCCTCTATCTCTCCGGGAGAGACTGTATCCACTCAAGGGAGGCCCAGCACATAAAGACCCATCAGGGTATGACTGGTTAGGGAGAACTCTGATGGGTAATATTCACTCCAGAGTTCCCTACTGAGAGTTTGGTTAAGATTTGTTCAGGCCTGCATCACATTTAGACTTTTTCCTCTGTCAAATCTGCTTGGTTCTTCTTTATGAGATATTGGTAAACATCTGGTAGCCTAAACTCCATCTTAATTGTCTGATTCAAAGGATGGCAACCTGTGATAATATCTAATAGGTAGAGTCTTTGGAGGATTTGAAGAATGACACAATATAATTTACATCTTCAAAAGATCACTTAGACAACTGTTCAGAGAAAGGTTTAGAGAAATGAATATGGAAGTCAGGAAACAAGAAATCAACCATTGCAATGGTCCAGGAATAAGAATATAGTGGCTTGACTCAGGTGGTAGCTGAAAGAAATGGAGATATCTGGATATATTTTTTGTAAAATCAAAAATTCTTGCTAATGAATTGGATATGAGGAATGAGGTGGGGGAAGGAATCAATGATGACTTCTAGAGTTTGGGCATGAGCAACTTGGATAGTGTTGTATAGAAATAGTCTAATAAACTATCTACTTCAAATGCTATTTAATCTGCCATGATTATTTATACCAGAAGGGATTTTTTCATATCTTAATTAGTTCATTCAAATACTAGTAATTCAGGCTGATTCTAGTTAGCTAGCTGAACAGGTAAGTGGGTCTACTCATTCCTAAACCTTGTTGACGCACATCATTGCAAGAGATACTGATTGCAGGGTAGCATTAGCCTGCATTCAGGGATAATATTTGTGCATTTCCATCTTTCATTTTAGACTTTACTAGGTAATATAAGCAGTTAATTTAAAAGACTATTTGGGACTAAAAGCTTACAGAGAAAGCAGTAATGTTCCTGCCCACCTTCTCTCATCTACCCTTTATGACACTAAAACATACTCTCCAAAGGCCCACTTTCATATCCTTAAGTTACCTCTCCTTCATCTATACTTTGGAAAGAAATTAGAATTTTAATCCTCTCTGAAGACTCAGAAATATCCTACAGAAAGAGGACTCATAAATATATAAACACATAGGTATTTTCAATAGGGTGATTTCTTTGATAAAAAAAATTCTTTTAGAGACTGTCCTGTTAATCATCTCAGATTTTACACATGTATTTGTTTTCTCCCTTCAGAAACCCTTTTAAGATGACAACAAGATGATTAAATTTTACATCATAAGGAAAACAAAACCAGGAAAGGTGGGCAAGAGAGAACAACGAACATGAGGAGATGGAAAGGCAATGATTGAATCATAACATACAAGACTGTGGAGAAGGAGCTGAAATGTCAGCACATGCAGTGGGGCACTCCAGTGCCATGAAGTCTGTCCAGGCTGCAGAGATCTTGACAGACTCAGGAAATCCTTTGCAAGCAGAGAAGGTAGCAAGTAGTGGGTTAAAATGAGGAAGTACATATTAGGGCTAGTCAGACCATCTCCAAACAGCCAGAAAAAGTACTCCTTCACAAAAGAGATGGAAATTTCAGTCAAGGAACTTAACAGAGTTTGAAAATATGGGGCAGGTGGATGGGAGAACCACACTGAAAAGGAGAATAAAGTTAAATGTATGTGCTGAACACTGAGTTTCCAGTCTTCTCTCCCAGCTAAACTTTAACTTATCGTGCTGGGAGCCACACATTCTAGCAGTAGAGTGAATTAATCTCCGAAGGCAATGACCAGGAAAGTGGTCAGTAGGACTCGCAGGGGTCCTATAATGAATCTTCCGGTTCTTCTTCCTTGTATTCACTTTCTATAAATAATGCCTCTCCTGACACATATAAAGTTTCCAATCTGTGTTTTAGTCCTCCCTCCTCAATGGGAAGGGTTCCTAATAACTGGAAGAGACTTGGGAAAAAAAACACAGCCAAGCGAACAGGATACAACAATAGGGAAAGTGGAAGAAATGCAGAATAGATTATTTTTTCTCTTTATTTTTGGAACAAATTCTTTTAAAAAATCATCTTATGTGCATTTATAAACATATCACAGGAACTCTCACTTTTATGTATAAGTAAAAAGAACCAATAAATAAATAAATAAATAGATAGTGGAAGGAAGACCAGCAGAGTAGAGAAAGAACAAGAGGTGGGGGAGGCAGGGAAAGGAAATGGAGGAAATCATGACCTGAAATTGAATTTCATGCATGTATGATTTTGTCAGGATGAACCAAACTACTTATGTATAACTATATTCTAATAAAGAGAGAGAGAGACAACAGTTAAAATTACACGGCAGAAATGGAGACAATGTGACGCATTAAAAACACTATTTGAAAGATAAGTGAAGCTATTTCACACACACAAAGAAAATACAAGAATGTACTTCTAAGAGGAGTCCTAAGAACAAAAATAACAAGTACAAATGCTGAAGCAAAATATCTGAAATACAAATTTCAATAGAAAGTTTGAAAGGTTTAATTAAGTCAAATGTAAGAAGAAGAACCAAATAAATAAATAAATAAATCAAGAGAAGAGAGTTGGAAAATAGAAAGAAAGGATAAGGAAATTAAAGACCAATGCAAGAAGTCCAACATCTATCTAACAGTTGTTTCAGGTAAAACAGAAAAATATGAAAGAAAAAACTATATAAGAAATAATATTTCCCACAACTGAAGTTTAGTTACCACACTGAAACACAATGAAGTGCATACATAAAATTCCAAAACACTGGGTATAAAGAGCCTTCATAGAATTAAATTAAAATATGATACCTAAAGGTCCAAGGTACAACAGGACACAGCCATTCTCAACAACAACAGGGGGAAATACTTTAAACATTCTTGGAGAACATTTTAAACTATAATTTTGCAGTCAACCAAACTATCAAGGAAGTGTGAGTATAATGAAGACCTTGTCAAACAAGCTAGCTTTGCATTCCTTGATTGCTTTCCTGGAATGTACTAGAACAGTTCCACTGTAATGAGATAAAGAACCAAGAAAAAATATGAAATCCAGAATGTAGGAAACAGAACACAAAGACAAATGAAGTGAATATTCAGGATAATAGTAAAAGGAAGAATCAGGTCAATAGTGTGCATCAGACTTGAAGAACAACTAGTGCCATATAGATCAAGTAGGTAGGGTGTGCAAGGGAGCCCAGACTGCTGCATTGCACATTTGGTAAGAGTCAGAGGGAGGCTGCTGTGTACATCATAGTCCTTGTGAATTGTGAATAACACCCTTGGATAGCACAGCACAAGACATGTGATGTATATAACAAGGCTAGAGGGGCTCTAAATCAGGTATAGCCTGGTTCAAAAAAAAAATGAAATTGATAAGAAATCTGAAATATTTCACCATATGGAAAAAGATATTAAGAGGTTCTTCACAAGTTTTGCATAAGTTTGAAAGGAATTAATGACAATTAGAAAAATCTTAAAAAATTGAGACAACTTCCAATTCTAGGAAAAGAAAAATAAATAAATAAAAGTACAGCAATGGAAACACACATAGGGTATCAAAGCATACTCCATGACACAGCAGATAAAATATTTATATCATCAGTATACAAAGATAAAACATTAATTTAATCTAGTGGTATAATTTAACCACATTGGGATAATATTAGAAGAAAAAGAACATGAAGTCTAAATTGATAAACACACAGGAATGATTTAATTTAGAAATATGTGGTAAATAAAACAGCTGAAAGAATTGAATGTAGTTCTTCAAGAAAGCAGGACTTGTGTGTGATAGGAAAGAAAACGTTTTCATTTTAAGACTTATTTTATAAAACCATTATTTTTTAATAATTAGACATTACTTATTTTACCTTGATAAAAATATATTTGGAGAAAATGAGAGGCAGGCATTAAATGCCAACTGTTCTTGTTTTGATTGCAGATTGTAAGAGCATTATTTTAATCGGTTGATATTGCTTTCATGATGGGATCTGTGACATGGTACAAATTAGATCTAGTAGAGATTTATGATGAGGAAGCTATTTTTCTCAAATCCTAAAAGCATCTTTTTTTGTGTTTGTCAATTTCTTTTAGAAAAAAATCAAAAATAAATAGGACTGATTACAGTCTATTAAGAACAGATGGATAATGTTCCCATCAGGAAGTGGACCAAATGGACATAAATTTTTTCTCCATTTTTATGTCCATCATCTGCTCTGGATACTGGAACAGGCAATATACATATTCATAATATATGGATTGAAAAAACAAACATTCCTAGAACACAGGTTCAAAAGTAAAAAGGAGTTTTATTTTCCTTCCAGGGACAATAGACAAATGACAAAGCAATCTTCACAGTTCCTAATGAGATCCCAAGGTAGTTATAATGGTCTCAAAAGTGAAAAAGTTAAATAACTGAATTTAAACTAAATGCTTTTTCTAGAACTTTCTGGTTGATTTTAAAGAGTGTGGCATACAAGATACTAGACAACAGAGGGATGATGCATTTTCACATTCTTGGGAACATCAAGATTTATTATCAAGAGGTCCGCACTGATTAATGATATCACAATGAATCCCAAAAGGGAGCAAGAAGAGATTTGTCACTTATTATAAAGTGTAGTCACATTTGTTTTAGTTTCTTGCTGAGGGTCCAAGGAACCAAAGTCATTACTTTCTGAATGAAATATTGCATGCCAGATATTAATAATAGGGCATCTGGACTCCCCAGTTCCCCTGGATTATCATCTATGCATACAGTTTGGGAAGGGAATTGAGTGACTTGTTTAGGGCTTTAGAATACTTGAGAGTGATAGTATTGCCTAGGGCAAGACATTGGCCCCTTCAGGCCACAAGGTAATTGTGTAACGGGCAGAGTCCCTGAGCTCTAACGTGAATTCCTCTCCATCCCAGAATTATTTTGCTCCCTGCTGTCAATGAGCCAAGGGGTATGTTATGAATATATATTAATTTCTGTCCTCTATGTGACTCACTTTTGGTGCATTAAATCATATACCTAAACTTCATCAATTAATTTTATCTACCAGAATGTTGTACTCTCTAATTCAAGGACATAAAATTGAATCACCCACAGCTAGTGGCAGGTTACAGACACTGCTAACAGGGAAGTTTAAGGAGGCTGGTTGCTGTCAACCAATAGCTGGTCCTAATGTCAGTTATCATTTTAAGTGTCTTATATATGTAGCTTTGTTTGACAAGAACTTTAACAAATGAGCAGCACTATTGTTTGTAAAGGGTATAACTGTGCTTCTAGCTTGCACACCCTCAATTGGGTTCTTTATTACACTTTCAAAAGTGTTCATTTGTTTCTAGTCTCTGTCCTGTTTGACTTTATAGATGTTCAATGTACTACATTTTTTATTCTCATTGTTTTAGATCTCTCTCTCTCTCTCTCGTACACACACACACACACACACACACACACACCACAAACATTACCAGATTTTCAGGAATCTTATTTCAAAATGTTTATTTTCTAGGCCTTATAAGTGAAATCTCAAAGCCTTGCAAAAACTTAGTGACTTTCTATAAATATAATAGAAAGACATATGACTAAATTTCTACTTTTTGTATTGAAATACTAAACCAATTACCTTTCAACAGAATTTCAGAGAAATAAAGTTTTCAGTCATGCACAATCACAAAGAAGAGCACTTAAAAGTCTTTAACCCCTTGCTGCAGCAGAATAACTAGATTCAAGTTTTAGGAAATAATCGACCAAGAAATAAAATGTTCACACATTTGTCAGAACTGGCAGTATTCTCTATAGGGCATCACGACACTGAATGTTTGTTGTTACAAATATTGGGACCTGAACAATTTCTACGGTTGTGGTAGTCCTATTAGTTTCCCCATCAATAGCAAAGCAACTGCTCTTACACTGTAAGGAAATCTTTGAGTGTATGAAAGGACATGTTACAGAAAGTGGCATTCAACCTGAGTCCATACAACTCCGCTACCCTCAGAATAATTTAGTCCTAGAGAATTGCTAACCCTGAGTCAAATTTCTTGTTACTAGCTTCTATGCCAAACTGGACAGATGCCTTAAACATCTTCACCCAAGATATTCTGAATACACTTGACAGTGGGATGTGACCAGTACTTGTATTTGTCTTTCCCATATTCTTGCTATTTCTTTTGTATACAGAGAAGTACTCTGTTCTCTCTTTCATGTAGTTTTTGGCTATAGAGTAGGAAACACATGCACACAGTTTTATCATTTTGTTTCTCAGACAACAATGTATAATATGTGGAGATATGTGATCAAGTCTAGCCATCTGCCAGGACAAACTTCTAGTCCTTGGTTGTGGACTTGTTAGTAGAATGTAAATAACTATCCAATTCACTAGCTCTTGTGTATCACTAATTAGGTGATGAAAGAGAGACTCCATGAGAGAATCACAGTTACAGAGTAGAATAAATGACAGTCCATATGGTGAGATGTGAAGGGTACCATAAATTTGTGAGAGGACTAATACCTGCTAGAAGATAGCTCTCAGAATATCAGGGCAAAAGAGAGCCTTAAATTTAATCTGGTCTAACCCACCATCTGATAGTTCAATTCCTATTAGAATTCCCTGTCAGAAGTTGTTTACCATCTTCTTAAAAATCTCCCATAAATTTGCAGTAGCTGAAATTGAAATACAGGATTAACGAGAGGTATGGAAGTATGGACAATAAATTCAAAGAAATTCAGAGAAAAAGGGAGTAGCTTAAGGGAATTCAGCAGCATTTGAGGAAGTCCTTATTCTCTGAAGATTGTAGTTTGTTAGTTTAACCTTCAATGTGAAACACATTTGATTTCTTTTTTACTTCATTCTGTACACATTTACCGAATACCTAGTATTTGGGAGAATTTGGGATACAGAAATAATCAATATATACTCTCCCCCACAAAAGAGCTTAGATTCTGAGTAGAAGAGACAAATGCTGCATTTAAAAGAAAAACCATTATGCAATGTGAGTGACACCGGTAAGGCAAAATACTTCAGTAAAACAAAGGGATGATTACACACAGGAGGTGAATATTTGAGCAGGGATATTTAAGTACTTTGCTAGGGGACAAAGTGAATAGATCAGATTGGTGGGATGCTGACAGAATCCCAAGCTGCATGATCACGGGCATAAAATCTATAACATGATTAGTGAATAATCAGAAGTCTGATATGGCTATCAATGCAGAATTATGGGGAAAGGTGGGAAAGGATGTGGCGGGTGGGTAGCAGCAACACTATTCATAATAACACATAGTATGCTAAGTAATTTGACTTAACCAAAAACAGAATCTTCTTCCCACTGTGGGGATCATAGGTTCCAAGTTAAAATAAGCAGATTTGTACTTGGACGAAAGCATTTATATCAGACAGGGTCTTATGTTATTCAAAACAATAATTGGCCTGGAAATTGAAAAAGAAAATGTGTAGAATTTTTTTTTTTTATGTATGACAAGATCTTTTCTTAACAAGTATGTGGATGCACCATTTGCAATTGCCCCTTTTTTTTCTTTAACTATATGTGTAAGTCAACATATACAATTTCTACTTAGTGTCTTACATGGGGAATGAATTTTAAAATGCTATGGAAAAACAAATCCCTAAATTCTAAAATGTTTTCTTCCAATTGTTTTTGTTTGACTCACTCACACCTAATTTGAGAACAAACAGTACTTTTAGCAATTCACTTTTATCAAGACTTTCCAAAGCATTCCAATTAGTTATCATGGAAACAACTTTTTTCACTCTCATACTACATTAATTCATAGATTATCAATTACATTACCTAATTATAATAATAATTGACACAAACAGTTTGGGAATACATTGTGCTAAGCTTGCAAACCAAGCAGTAATAAAACTGCGCAATGACCCCAGACAGTAGAGTAGTTTAGTAGTTTGCAAACCCTGCTTGTTCCACAAATCCTAGAAAGGAAGGAAGGAAGAAAGGCAGGCAGGCAATCTAACCAGCAGTGAGATGGAAACATCAGGAAATAGACACCATTACAGTATATAAAACCTTTGCCCTACTCCTTTACCAAAATATCTTTGAAATCAAAATTTTACCCCAGAAGACCACAGATAAGGATGAGATCATTATTAAACTTTTAAGTTACATAAAGACCACAAAATATACATGTCTTTCAAGGTCAACCTCAACTATAGGTGACAATTCTTCACAATCTTAGAATAATGATCAGTAGACAATATTTGTGGCAGATGTGGCTTCATTATTCCCACAAATATTCTCTCAGGAGAGAGGGAAAAGCAGTCAAACCATAAAGAAATTTAGTGACCTGTTCATTGACACATATCATTCTCAAAATAGTACAAAATAAGAAGAACCTATTGTTTCGGGTTTTTATCATTGATGATGCAACTATTCAATGTTTGTTTATTTCTGAGTTATTGCAAGAAGTGTCTTAATAAATGTCATGAAATATCCTGGAGATTTTAACCAACTCTATTAAAAGACAGTTTATTTAAAACTTGTCT
Source organism: Sciurus carolinensis (assembly GCF_902686445.1). Lineage (NCBI taxonomy): Eukaryota > Metazoa > Chordata > Mammalia > Rodentia > Sciuridae > Sciurus > Sciurus carolinensis. The sequence continues at coordinate 87,516,352 of NC_062218.1, read as the reverse complement.
AGATAATTTCCTAAGAATAACATAAAAGGAAACAAATTATATTTATATGTTAATTAATACATAATAATGCAATGTTTCATATATAAACATATGCCTTCATTCACCCTCCATGTAGCCTAAATAATGCAAGAAAATTAAAGATACTATATTTATGATTGTATAAAAACTATTGTTTTTATTTGAAACATTTGAAAAAATTATGATTCTTCACCAAAGAAAATAGCTGAATAACAAAAATTCAATTTTTCTTGCAATTCACTATAGTAATTTTATAAAGTTATGGCTGGAAACTACTTGAAATATTTGAAGGGACTAAAAAATGACAGTACATACATATTTTAAACTGAGATATGCAAGCCATTACCATCCACGTCTAATAGTACACATTCAGAAGACTCCTATTTCCTCATGAATATGATATCATAATGTAATAATACAAATTTAAAGAAACACAGTACCAGAAACCAATAATAATCTATTAAAAAAGGGGAATTATAATAACACCATACCTGGGTAAACGTCTTTCACTTGAAGGATTCTGTTTGTTTTCATCAAGCAATTCAAGTAAATACAGATCAAACATGTTTTCTTAGAGCATACACAATTCTCTTTTAAAAATCTTTAAATAAGAGTGGATATGATTTTTTATTAACTTAGTAAGACAAAGTAATTATAAACTCACCTTAAATGAATTTTCCCATATTCTAGAATTGGATATGTTTTAAGCTAACAGTGTCACTTATTGGGGAAAAATGAACTTGCTACAATTTTAAGAATACTAATAAAACATCTACTTAGCTCCCACAAGTAGGAGAATTTTAGTTAATTTTTTTAAAGTTTGCTATATTCAAGCTAGTTTAAGCTTTCTGATACAAGCTAAAGCTAAGCATGATATCTTAATGCATTGGCTAGCTGTGATGCCCTTTTGAGCACAGGTTGGGTTTTCATTTAAGTCATCCATAGCCTACTCAGTTCTAAAACACTCTAGGTATTCATTGGTTTATACCAATATGCCAGGGATATCTTATCCGGAAGTTAATGAATATTAGCTTTCTTCATAAAAGGAAGATGATCATTCAAAGCATGCAGTGATTTTTCTGTTCATCACCAATGCTGGGAAATTTTAGCAAAAACTTCATGGTAGCTTTCAAAAGTAACTTTTCCCAATCACACAAATGTTAAGTAGTGCAAAGAAAAAAAAAAAATATATATATATATATATATATTGTAACCACGAGAACTAATTTAGTGAAGTGAGCAAATTAGTTTTGATAAAGCACAAATTCCCTGTTGGGATGTGTCAGTAGGTAAGACAAGGGAGGTAAGTAAGACGTGGGTTGCTGCCCTTGAACACCAGGATGTGATGTTTAGAGCTTATCCTGGTTTTCAAGCATTATAGGGACATCCTAAACAATATTGTACTACATTAATCTCACAGTTTAGTATAAAGTTTCCAAACAGACGTAGATGAAAATGAAGTCAAAGTGGAAGGGAGAGTTGTAGGAAAAGTCTACTTCTAAGAAAAACACCATTTCAGGGACATAGCAAAGGAAGAGAAAAGAATGGTAATAACAAGATAATAGACAAAGAGTTCAGAGAGTATAAATGAAAAAAAAAAAAGAGAGGTTTGGCAATTAGGATCTTGTCAGTAAATATAGAGAAAATTTAAGAACATTCAACATTTCAAAGCTAAGTAAACAGTGACTTGAAGTCAGAAAATACAATCATAAAGATTACATTCAGATTAATCCGAAGTTTTAGCAACAAAGGGAGTGGGAAGTTTGCATACTTACAGGTGGCAGGGAAGAAAAGTTTAGAGATGGAAGGATTGAAGATGCTCTCCCACAGAAAAACAAGTGAGCCCAGGTTCTGAAAAGGAAATGGGTTGTAGCCACCTTTAGAAAAAGGGGCACATTTTTACCACATACATTAAGGAAGCAGTGAAGAAAGATGAATATAAACAAAGGGTATTTGTGAGTAGCAAAGAGGAAAATTTAGCCAAGTTGTGATGAAATTGGTGATCTCTATCCTTTTAGGAAAATGAGAGTTGAGGTTACGTGACAAAAACAGGACTTGTGCTGGGTGCAGTGGCGTATGCCTTAATCCCAGCAATTCAGGAGGCCGACAGGAGGATGGGGAGTTCAACACCAGCCTCAGCAACAGCAAGGCACTAAGCAACTCAGTGAGACACTGTTTCTAAATAAAATATAAAAAATAGAGCGGGGGATGTGGCTCAGTGGTTGAGTGGCCCTGAATTCAGTCCCTGGCACCCAAAAAAATTTAAAAAAAAATTTTAAAAACCAAAATAAACTCCAAAAATACAAAAAATGGAGCTTGTGCTATGAGATTAAAGGGTCAAAGCAGTCTGAAACTTAGAAAAACTGTTACTGGTAAATTTAATAGATGAATAAAAAGTCTTGCTTTTTGCAATGAATTAAAAAGTACGTTAGAAGCTACAGTCAGTCAACTCAACACATTCCAGTGACCCTTTATAGATGATTCATGGTCTGGGAGCATAAAAAAAGGATAAATTGATCAAGAGTTGATCCAGATTCAGAAGATTCAGCTATAGGTTAATGATACAAGACAATCTAGAGTGTTAGGATTCTATAAAGGTGACCGATGAACATTCTGATCAAGCAAGGATTCAAATGCAGTCAGAGGTAATAATGAAGGAGGGAATGGAGGAACCAGGGCAGAACCTAGTTGGTCAGTCATGGAACAGGATCAGAAATAGAGTGCGGCAATATTACAGTGTCAAAGGTACAGCCACTTTTTCTTCCTAATAATCTCCTCAGAGTCCTATAAACTTTAAAAAATGGATGAAATAGTACAGGAACTCTTCTAAAAGATAAACAATTGCTAACTATTATTTGAACTCTTATCGTTCAGCTTTTGAACATTTATAAGTAGAAAGACCTAACCTCACTAAGGAAAGGGACATGTCTGCTATTAACTTCCAAATAGCAGCAAATGATTAACAGCCATCGTCAAATTAAGTACATGTCGAAGGCAAGATTAATAAGCTCACTTCTCCCCTGGTCTAATCTTCTCTCTGAGCATAAATCAGTTCTCTTTAAAACACTATTAATTTTCTCAAAACTCTAGCATGCCATTAGGTTCATATTAATTCAATAAACATTTATTGAATGCCTACTAAGTGTCCAGACACAGTTTCTGGGGAATCCAAACAAGCTTGATCACAAAACTCCTTTGATAAAAGTAACTGCTGGAAGGTGCTTTAAGATTGGTCAAAAGAAATGGGGAAAAAAGGAAGGGGATAGGTTAAGAATTACTAGCCATGGATATAGTATACAGTAGTCTCCCCCTAGTCCACAGTTTTCCTTGGTCTTTCACTTACCCTTGGTCAGTGATATTAGCCGTGTTGTAAATTAGTGTTTGTCAAGTTAGGTTGAAGGGAATAGAAATGTATCAGAATGTGGGGAAGGAGACAGAAGAAACAATTTTATGATCATATAGGGGATATATAAAGAAGGGGGCACACAGATTGGATTAACCAGAACTACTACACTAAATATATTTTTGTCTATGATAATGATATAATCTATGCTACTTCCAAATCAAAATGTGCACAGGGAAAATATGTCTATATATATATTTTTTTTCTGGTCCAATTTTACCAAAAACAATGGGAATTTTTCTATTTACTATCAACCTATTTACTCATAAAAATTTCTCAAAGAAAAACAAGAAATTCTTTAGTTTTTCTACTCAGTCTAGCTTTTACTAGAGCTGCGCATGATAAACACTTCCAGTAAAAATAACTAGTCATAAAATAAGTAGCCTAAAGATAGCGGAATTTGGGTACAAGTGTGGGTATGTATTATGTATTCTAGTATTCTGACACTTCCAAAAACTTCAAGTATCTACTTTCAAACTTTGTATACTGTTTAGGGTAACAGAGTATATCTAAATATCTCTAAAAAATAAGTCTATTTGCCAAAAAATTAATCTCTGGGCTTAAGTCATTTAGAACCACACTAACTTATAGATTTTAATATACATGTGTTGTATTGTTTTACACAAAAGACTCTGCTACAATAAAAATCTCATTGTTTTCATTAAATTACTTAAAGCACGATTATATGTCATATGTTGTTTAAAGAGTGTGTTAAATCACACACTTTATAACTGGCCAATTTAACTATAATTCAACTAGCAATCATTGAAAATCAACAATTCTCTCTCACAGCATAGTGTATAGTGTGAAAGTATATTGAAATTCACTGAGAGAAAAGTATAATATGCCAGAAAGTTTGTATATATGTCACCCTAAAATAGGCTCAAAAAGAAAAAACTGGAACAATTACCTATAAAAGCTGATTTTAGCTTTTTATATTACATTCTAGAACACTAAATCATTTTCAATCACCACTTACATTATGGCTTTTAAAAGATGCATAATAAACTTCAAAACAATTTATAAATATGAATATTTAAGAATTTTAACATTGTTCTTTTTTGTGTTATATTTCAGTCATTATTTGAACATTCAAATCTGGTCTTTTTCCCATCCTGGTTTAATCCTACCACTTCAACAATGAAACCATAAGAAATGAAGTTAAATCTAAACTAACCAATTTTAATAATCTTAAATGTTATAACTCTATATAGATTTTAGGGTTAAGTTTGGATTCTTATTTCTTCTTACAATTCTCTCTGTCAGGACACCTCCAGCTGCATTTCTTCCACACCAGGTTTTTTCCAATTGTCTAAATAAAGTTTATTTTTGTTACTAGTAGATTTATTAAGTGTTCATTCCTAACTCACTTAGTTCTAGCTTATTTTGCCTACTTTTATAATTTTTCATGATCTGTTTAAATTAACACATGTGTTATTCAAGCTTTTACCAAACATGTGCATCTGGATCACATATGCATTAAGTTTTATCCAGTGAGTCTCAGATTATTTTTTAACTTGGTAAAAATCAGTTATGTCAAAAAGACTAGCACATTTTAGAGACTGAGATAGCAAGACTTTTTTGTGATGTGGTTTACAAGTTCTATGCACACCCAGGCTATGGAGATTGACATCTGATCAGGAACATCAGCTGATTTTTCTTTAATTATCCAAGATATTATTCATTCATAGAAGAAAAAAATATGGTTTTGCCCCGTGTTTACCCAGTGGTAGGATTGCATTGACTATTCCAGTATTTTTTCTGCTCTTGAATTTTATTATAATTCATCTACTCATACAATGTTTTCCTTTTAAAACAAATTGTCCCTTGGACAATTTAGAAACTCGTTGCTATTCTCATTAGCAACCCCTAGTGATTTTGCTGCATCAGCCACTCTAATCTTGGGTCTCCCAAATGTCATTCATCAGAGCTGGCTGATTTACTAAATAATACACATCAACCATCTCCTTCTTCTCCTTGAGACGTTTGTCATTGGCTCTTATTTAGTTGTCCCTCATATGTACTTTTATCTAAATGATAAAAGTGAATGAGTGATTCTTTTTATTAAAAAATATTTTTAGTTGTAGATTGACACAATATTTTTTTATTTATTCTTTAATTTTATGTGGTGCTGAGGATTGAAACCAGTGCCTCACACAAGCAAGGCAAGTGCTCTACCACTGAGCAACAGCCCCAGAAGAATGAGTGATTCTTAACAAGTGGATCATCTAGAAAGGTGACACTTATCTTTCCACATATACTACAGTTTTTCTATCTTTTTAACAAAAAATGCTGAACATAATTTAACATTTTTTGAGGACTTGTAGCTATCAAGTGAAATTTATCCAGTAAGGTATGACAGAGCTGTAGAAATGCATATCCTAATTTTGCCTCCTTTTTTTTTTTTTTTTTTTGGTGAGGGGGTACCAGGGATTGAACTCCGGGTACTTGACTACTGAACCACGTCCCCAGCCCTATTTTGTATTTTATTTATAGACAGGGTCTCACTGAGTTGCTTAGCATCTCACTGTTGCTAAGGTTGGCTTTGAACTTGCAATCCTCCTGTCTCGGCCTCCCAAGTCACTGGGATTACAAGTGTCCACCACCTTGTATAAATTACTTGACTTTTCTGCATCTACATTATAATCATTTAAAAATTGGGGAAACAATACATATTGCACAGATATAAGAATCAATTATGAAAATTCACATAAAGCAATCCCAAAACATATAATACACTCAGGAAATGACAGTTGTTATGATTATTGTTATCATCATCACCATCATTTTTCTGAACTGTGTGGAGCTGCACTTGGAGATCACAGAGCCTTAGCAGCTTATTTCCTCCCTCACCTGCATATTGCATAACCCTTCTGCTTGCCTGTGTTTGGCCTCTTTACCTTTATTTTTCCTCTTTTACAAAATATTTTTGAAATAGCAGTGGGGCAATCAGAAAGCAACCTACTGGATTTTAATAATATAAACTTAAACAATTTCTTTGAAAGATTCTCAATTTTTTTTTCTTTTGAGCATAGTTCATGAACTGTGGTGCATTGGCATTTATTTTGGCAACCCAGAGGATCTTATTTATTAACATTTTCCTGGTTCTGCCCTATGATTCACATAGAGAAAGTGCTAAGTAAATGACTTGTTGATAGTGTGGAGCTAATTGCCTGTCTTTTTTTCTGTTTTGGTCTCTACTGTGTGCAAAATATTGCACATCAAACCTTTTTTCACCAATTCTAACTACAACTGAAGATCCCACTAAAGAGAAATTTTTTTAAATTTTTTCAAAAGAGGTAAAACTCTTCTCACAATAAGATTGCACTAAGCAGAGCAAAAACAAAAACATGCTTTTCTAGTTCACTCGTATTAATCCCTCTGTATGAACAAAAGAAATATTTTGTTCTCTTTAACCAAGAACTAAGTACACTAAAGATGAGGCAGCAGAGAATCGAATGCAGAGATTATTTTTCTGCATATGTATATTGGCTCAGAATTCTAAAATACTGAAATTAATTATTCAGAAACAGGCTCAGGATGCTTTAACATCAATTCCTAGAAATTTGTGGCTTTTATGTTTTTGAATCCATTCTCTCAAGTATCACTAGTTTACACACATACACACACACAATTTAATAAGAACATCCATGACAGAGAAATATCTTGCAAACAAAAGAGGCAGTACCTTGACTACTCACACATTCCCTCCAAAGTAACCATGTAAACAACAACTTTAAGCAACAAGTTATTAAGTTTTCCATGCATCTAAGATAAGATGAAGGATCTTTCCTGAATCAATTTAATACTTTAAAGATGCGTATACATTTCTCTTTTCTTTTCCTTTTAACTACTCAATTTAATTCTAATTTGGGTATGTCATAACTTGATATATTTGAAGCAGTTACAATGTCTGCAAAATCTTTTAGTGCAAGAAATTAAGAAGGAAAAAAACACATTTTATGTTATTCAAATGGTTGAAACTGTTTTTTTCAATGAGATACAGGAAGTAAGTTCTTGGCAGTCATTAAATAAAATCACTCCAGCATGCTGGTATCTATATGTTAGAAGAACTGGGCTAAATTTCTCAAATTTGTCAGAGTTGTCATGAAACCAAGTTGCCTTGCCTTTTAATGATGTTCCAAATGGTGCAATGAATCAAAATGTATAAATCATACATAAATAGAATAAAAGTTTCAGGTTAAGTGTTTATTAGATACCCAGTTATATAGTTGAATGTCAATTTTTGAAATTCTTTTTCCTTATTGTTAAGTATGGAAGAAAATGTTTATAATAATTTCCTAAGAATAATATACCAAAATTAGTACTAGTCTAGAGAAAATAGCCATTTCAAAGGGGGGTATTACTATTAAAAAAGTAATGAGGGCCTGAGATTGTAGCTCAATGTAGAGCTCTTGCCTAACATATGTAAGACACTGGGTTTGATCCTCAGCACCACATAAAAATAAATTAATTAATTAAATAAAGGTATTGTGTCCATCTACAACTAAATATATATAAAGTAATAAGGTGGTCATAGACAAAGGAAAGGAGTAATCAATCACATGCAGAACTCACAAAAAGATGGAATGGGGACCCCTAATTAGTTATCTCTAGAAAAGAGGTGAAACTAGAACTAAAGAAGTGAAGGATGACTGGAAAATCTGAACTAGAAGCAGTTAGAGCCTTTTTCATTAACTTCCTTCTATAGTCTTCCTGCCACCAAGGAACTGCCTCTCCCCTGTCCCTGTAGAAGATCAGAAACTTATTTTCACAGAGAGTTAGAAAAGAACATCTGGACGTAAAGCACACAGGGAGAGGTGAAAGCATAACACATGTTAAAGCAGGAGTAATAAGTCAATGTCCTATCCCTCACCCACAGTACTCTTCTCTAACCTAGATTCCAGAATACCAGTACCAGCCCTGGACTCTTCAAGGGGCCAGTTTGTATGTTACATGTCTCAGAAGCATGGACTTTTCTTGAGGAAAGACCTAAAGATATAGTATCAGGATTTCCTAGAGAAAACAGCCCAACCAGTTTCCAATCAGTTTCCAGTCATCATTTTGGTGCCTAGCAAATGGAAACATACATCTTAGGAAAGTCTAAAATAAAGAAGGCTAAAATCCAATTTTAAAAACTCAATTTGAAAGAAATCACCATGTCAGATATGGAAAATTTTTTAAAAGTTGTAATTAATATCCGAACAATAAAAGCTTCAATAAGAAATAACAAAAGAGTAAAATTCATTTAAAAAAAGCATCTAACAATTTGAAGAATTGAAGAAAATGAATTTCCAAATGAATGGATTCTCTGAATGCCCAGTTTAATGAAACACTTCATTGTAGAAGTTCAAAACAGATGAATAGAGGATTCTTCAAGCTTCCAGAGAAAAGGAAAAAGCAAAAATAAAGGACCAACTACTAAAAGAGTTTTGGAAATCCCTAAGCAAATAATGAAAATCAAATTTAGTGGGGTAATACCTTCAAAGTTGTAAGGAATAATTCTTTTTAACCTGATTCCAAACCATTTCAGGCAGTCTAGAGTGTTATTCATTATTCCAGCATATTCTCGGCATCCTCTTTCCCACTTGTGTATAAAACAGAAAAGTAATAAAAAGCATAGTATATATGTAAAGGAAATAAAATGAATGTCTTCAAGAGATACCTGCATCTGCATATTTACTGCAGCATTATTCACAATAGTCAAGTTATCGAAATAACTTGGCAGATGAATGGACACACACACACACACACACATTGGCAGATGAATGGACACACACACACACTCACAGGACTATTATTCAACCTTGGAAAAAAGAAGGAACTTCTACCATTTGCAACAACATGGATGAACATGGATAACGTTATGCTAAGTGAAATAAGCCAGACACAAAAAGACACTGTATGATCTCACTTCTTCAGAGGCAGAATCTGAACAAGTCCAACTCACAGAAACAGAAAGAAAAGAGAATTCCAGGAACTGGTGGGTAGGAAAAAATGAGGAGATATTGTTTAAAGAGTATATATCTCAGTTAGAACAAGTTCTAGGTTTCTAAGGTACAACAAAAGAATGATGAATATGTTAATTTGATGGTGGCAATCACTTTACAGTATACATATTTATCAAATCATCATGTTATACACTTTAATATATATAATCATCAATTAAATTTTTAAAGAATACTATGTTACCCAGTTATGAATAGCATTTAGTTTATCATACATAATATTGATCTACACAAATTTATACCTTAATAGTTTAAAAGTATGTATGAAGGAAAATGCACACATGTGATAGGTAAATAGAATTAAATCCTTACCTTTCTTAGTGAATATTCAATAAATAATACCCTCAACTGGAGTGAAACATACAGATGCTCTTTAAAGATATGAGAGCAGATATCAAAGAATCAGTTTGAGTCATTTCAAACAAAATAGGATGAAATACGTGAGAATATGAATTAATGATCAGTTTTTGCCTGATGAGGACAGGTCAACATAGATGATCTAAGTTTTTTACTGCATTTATGATTAATCAAGAAGAAGGGGAAGGAGAAGGAAAACAAGGAGAAAAAGGCAGGGACACCTTTTTATAATGGGTTAGCATCCTGTATCATCAATTTAAGTGTCTTATAGGAGACAAACTTGACCTCCCTGTTCTCCCCATTGGGTTCATAAAGCTCATAGTTAGAAGTTCTTTGCTTATGAAATATAGCACTTCTCTATTTAAGGTGGCAAATAAAAGACTTTTTTATTAAACTCAAAATGGCAATTTGTGCCACTTAGTATTTCCATTGCATTTCACATAACAGGTATGTTTTATAGAGTCAAGCTTCCATTTGTCACTTAGATGCTGAGCAGACAGTGAGTAGTCATGTGGGCTCCATAAACACATAATCATATGTGGGTCACAGTGAGAAATAGTGTGTCTGTTGACACATGTGATAATGACCCTAGACATAATACAGACATCACGGAAGCAGGTGCAAACCGGGAAAGCTGAACCCGCTTTTCTTTCTTTCCCCCCTTTTGGGTACTTCATCAATGACCTTAGAGTATGCTTTCTTCTAGTATTAACCAAATAAACCCACCCTCCACACTTCTTGAGATTTCTTCTCATATTAATTGCTGTTCTTCACTACTTCTCACATTCCAATCCCATTCTGAACACAAAATCACATCTTGGATGGATCTTTCTCTAAAGCTCTATAACCAGTTTATTTTTACTCCTCTGATGACTTTTAGACTTTTTCATTATCCCAGCCTGTTTTCTAAAACCCAGGTTACTTCCTTTGAACTCTGCATCCTGCTAGAGGTTTAAGTCTGGGAGCTTTGTAAATGAAGCAAGTATGTTCAAATTGTAGGTGATGTCATTAGGAGACTAGGAGGAAAAGGAGGAAAGTTCAGAGAAAGAGTAATGTCTAGACCATAACTGTGAAAAGAAAGGGAAAGAGAAATGCGGGAATGTTTATTGATGCCCTCTATGTAGGTTTCAGAATAGACTTTTATGACTCCCTAAAAATGACTACATTTTTCTTCCATTTTTTACTTTTAAAAATTATTAAGCAGATGACCTATGTATTCTTTGGCAATTGTATTATTTCTACTTGCAAAGAAAGTTTTTGACCTTGCAAGAATTAGAACTTTATAATCTGAGTTTATTTTGTCCTCTAGCAAGGAAAAGAACACATTACCACAACAGACCTCTTGAGTCTCATTTTCAAACTAATGCATTCCAAAATGCATTCAATTTTGAACAAAGAGCAAAGGATAAACAATTAAGCATTACATGTAACAGAACTCTTACCCACCTGCCAACAATTAAACCTAGTAATTAAAAATTGTAGGAGAATACACATAAGCATATCCTCAGCAACAGTCAGACCACGGTCAAAAAGAGGAAAAAATCCTTCCTAATAAATTCCTTTCCCATATCCCAGGTTGCTTTCCTTGACATTAAACAGACACAAGACTCTGTCAACTGTGTTTCACTTTCTTTAAAAAGAAGGAAATCCCATTCTGTATCCCCTGGGAGGACTATTATATACAGATGAATGTATTTTGTTATTTAGTTTAATAAATGTAGTGCTCAGAACAGATGTTAAAGCTTGAAATTGTCCAGAGAAAGGAACAGCTCAGGTGGCAATAATGCAGGCTTCCCGCCTGCTGTGCTTTCTTCTTTGTCTTTGGAAGAGCTACTTTCACAGGTGAAAAGGTATTACAGTATTTATAACCACTCAAGCCCTCACCACTGGGCTGAAGCTGACAAACGGGGTGCTAATTAGTACCAGGAGTGGTGGTGGTGATGGTGGTTTTATGACACAGGCATCTGGCCAGTAAATTGAACTAAGGCAAACAACACATTTACAGAAGCACAGAGAATCCAGGCAGGCACCAACCTAGAGGTGAATGTGAGGGCTGATTTAAAAATATGGATTTTCTCAAACATCAAAGCATTTGGCCTTTCCATGGCTATGCTTGTGTATGGACATTTTAATGCATTAGCTACTTATATTACTATGATTCAAAAGAATTTCATTAAAATACACCTAAGAATAATGGTACACTTCATATAGAGGCAAGAAACTATTTGATCAGAGTGAATCTCTCTCCTCTGAAAATGATCATTTATAGAACAACAGATCTCAGTGTAAAAAAGAGTCAGGATATTCTTCTACAAATTAGGGAACAGAGCTAATCACACAATAATTATTTTTGAGTACTAATAATGAAATCCATTTCACACTCATCATTATACACTTTTCATAATTCTTTGTTTCATTTAACTAAAACAAATCTACAATTTGCACTTTCACATTATCTTCAATGATTTTGGTCCAAGATTGTTGTGAAAGAACAATATGATAAGGGAAAAATTAATTTGTTTTTAGGAAAGTTTATTTAAACTATAGGAATTAAGGACAAGGACTTTCAATTTCAATGATCTAGAAGCCAAACTCAGCTTCTTATTGAGCTACTTATTGTATAGTTTTCAGCAAGGTAACAACAGTGCTAAGCCTCAGTTTGCTTGCTCATAGAACTTTATTGGGTTGTTATGAGGACCAAATAAGTTAATATATACAAACCAATCATAAGAATTCCTGATGCATTACAATCACTCATTAAATGGTAAATGCTATTTAAACTTCTAACTGCAGTAAGAAAGTCCTTTATCCATTTATTTAATCACTTAAGTATAAAGTTTCAAGTTATTCCTGAATGTTTGAGGATTAAACATGATATTAAACATGATACAATATGCAAAACCATTTATAGATTATTAAAAATATATAGATACTATTGCTAGGGAACATGTATCTTACTTTCTGTTAGAAAACTAGTGTTTAAGAACAACCTATTTAAAAATAATTTTTATTGTCACCATTATTCACTTCTCAAACTTTAAATCTTACCAAACCATATTTCACAAAAGCCAGAATGTTTTTCCAGAGTAATGTATATGCTACCTGTCACTGGACAATATAAGTGCAAAAAATGGCTAATTGTATTATAAGGAGGACAGTAATGGTTTTAAATAATTTGTTCAGTTCATGAAGACAAACCAATGAACATTTCAAGTTCAATGTTTTTTAAAAAAGTACAACATAGACTGTTATCAGGTGAGGACACCAAGAGGACAGACTGATTCAATTCCCAGTGGTTACATTTCTTGATGCCCCAAAAGTCCTAGATGATCATAGCAAGTATGTATTTTTAAAAAACATCAGATTAAAAGAAGGATAGCAACAGGTGAAAACTATTCAAGTTTGGGGAATTTATTCATTCAATAGATGTTAATATAGCTCTTACCATTTGCCAGGTTATGTGTTAGATGCTATACAAAATAATGAGCTAAATAAACCTAATAACTAGATACAGACTTGTGATCAAAACACAGGAACTCAATGACTCTGGAGGCTGAGGCAAGAGGATAGAAATTTCAAGGCCAACCTCAGCAACTTAGCAAAACACTGCTTCAAAATAAAAAAATTAAAAAAAAAAAAACTTAAAAAGACTGGTAATGTATCTAAGTGATAGAGTGCCCTGGGCTCAATCTCTACTACCAGAAACAAACAAAAAACATTAACAGCCCCCAAGAATTTTCCATATAGGATAAGATTAATGTAAAAGATTATTTTATTCTGAGATTTTTAAATTCTGAAATTAGCAAATGACCTAGGCAGCATGATTACAGAACCTATAGAATAGATTCTAAACAGAAAGTTTAAAAATCAGAACACAATCATATTTGATCTTATTTTTGAATCACAAGTCAATGAAGTCTAGAAAATTGTACTTGAGGAAAAACCAAGATGTGTTCATTAGTTTACCAAAATAAATAAATAATTGAAATGCAGCTCAGCGTTTACTAGATTTCCTCTAAGAACAGAGATTTTCCCAGGAATTCCTCTAATCCAAGTGACAGGAACATAAAAGTGCCTGTTATAGTTTCCTTATTTCATCTAACATGGGCTTTTGAAGTTCTGTGCAAAACCCCTACCATGACAGGACTACTTAGTGTGTACTGGATACTAAATTCTAGTTTATGGTTTTAGAAAAAAGAAAATCATAGAGTGACTTCAGGTGTGGTTTTTTCCACCAAAACTCCAACTAGGTGAAAAGTCCCAAACTCAAAAGTGCATTAAAATTGCCAATGGAGATTTTAAAATAATACATCTCTGTTCTACACCTCTAGATCTTCTAACCCTAAATCTGGAATGAAGACTTGGTGGGATGATTCTGATGTAAATCAGAATTGAGAATCTCTACAAAACAATCGATAGAAAACATTTTCAAAAGTCTGCTTCTTCTTTCACACTATGTTCCCTGGAAAAATAGCCCACATGGAAAAAAGCTGTAGAGCGTCTTTTGGACAATAATGCTCATTTATATGCTGAAGAGATATGAAGTTTTAAGCACTGAACTGGGCTGGTCTACGTAAATTGAAGCCAAATTACCTGACAGAATCTTCTGTGGACTGTCACATCTATCATACCCTGCCTTCACAGATAGCTGGGTGATTCATTACTTTCCATAAAACAGAATATTCCAGTGTCATCATTAAACAGTGATGATGTTCACAATAAGAAGATAGTATGCACTTATTTGAATTAAAATATTTAAATCACATTTGCTTTTCTAGTGATTCAATCCAAGATTCATCATCTTAAAAATCCCAGGAACTAAGTGCTTTGAATAGTTCCTGAATTTATAAAAGAGATTCAATTGTGGCTCTTGGTACATTCCACTTCTCAACCCAGGAATTTGCATATTGCTTTGTTTATCATGTGCAATGAAAACAGCTATAGAAGTGTATCATGAAAGAATGTACATAATTTCCGAGCATGTTATTGGGCACATAAAGGGTTGCCACAGTGATTGATAACACAGTCATCTGAGATCTGACTTAAAGTAGAACAAGCCTTAAAGGAGAAAACAAAAGGCAAATTCTCAATAAAACCAGAGTGACCTGGGAAATTTCCTTGTGACTCTACCACAATTAAGAATTTTACTGTCATTAACCAACTGACCTTAAGGGGGGAATAGTAAAATCATTTAAGTCATTCAGTATAATCATACGGGAACATAAATACCTTAAAAATCAGGTGGTTGAAAAATTAGGTGCTTGATAGCTGATTGATTTAAAGCTTTATTTGCAAAGGGTTCTCTTTTTAAATATCATGACACCTATGAGAGAGGGGTTGATGGC
Organism: Sciurus carolinensis; assembly: GCF_902686445.1. Classification (NCBI taxonomy): domain Eukaryota; kingdom Metazoa; phylum Chordata; class Mammalia; order Rodentia; family Sciuridae; genus Sciurus; species Sciurus carolinensis. Next base: position 87,501,221 of record NC_062218.1, on the reverse strand, counting down.
CTCATGTCACTGTAAGTAAGTTAGATATATTTTTTAAAAAGCGATGTGGGTATTTCTTGGCATGAATTTTGCCAGTTCTATTCTGAAATGATCAGAAAAAGCAATAACATAATAAAAATGTATATGGAGCACTTACATATTAGGCACTGTGCTAAACAATTTAAAGTTTCCTCATTTAGTTACAATCACATGATTTATGCACTATTATCAACCCTATTTTACATATGAGGAAACTGAAACTTAGATTATAAAACCCATATATGTTCTAAGGCTGGATGAATGAATACCCATGTATGAATACTTGGAGCCTGAAAACTACACTTTATCTCTGAATGCATCTCAGTACTAAGAATGAACCTCAGAGATGGACTTCAATATGTCAAGAATCTAAGTGGAAAACACATCAGAGACAAACACAATTAAAGGCACAGGAAATTGTTATCTTTATAGATAACATATTTATAAGGATAACGTATTGTTGTCTTTATAAATAAAAAATTTACTTCCCAACTAATATAAAGATCAAAGCTAATATTGTTTTAGATTGCAATAATAACATGAAACAGGAATTAATTGATTTAATTGTATACAATATAGTCTTTATAATAAAGTCAACTTGAATGTGTTTATGGTGACAGTTTTTTTTCCACAGACATCTATAAAGAACAAATTAGAAGTCAGACTAGACTAAATTTCACCATTCATGATGAATGTAGAATGCCCATTCTCTTGGTTTTAAAATATGCCCTCATATTCTTTGACATTCCTTTCTAAAAATGGAGACTAATTGTCATACCACTGAACATGAAGTGATTGACTTCAATAAATTAAATAAAATTAACAAATTAACAGTTAAAAATGGCAGACATGTCTTCCCAGCTTAGATCATTGTTTTATTCCTTGAAGGCTGCTACAACGGATTACCATAGACTGAATGGCTTGAATAGCAAGCTTCCAGATGCTTTCAAACTTCTGGATGCTGAAAGTCTAGTATGGTCAGGATCTAGTGAGGCTCCTCATTTAGGCTATAGATGATGGTCATCTCTTTGTCACCACATGTAGAGCTAGCAAGAGCTAGCTCTTTTCATCTTCTATAGGACATGAATGCCTCATGGAAGTTCCACTATCATGATCTAATTACCCACCAAAGCCTCCATCTCATAATCCCATCCTGTTGCATCTTATTGGTGATTGGAGTATCAACATATTTTGGGAGGGGCACATAAACATAAATAATCATAACAGGTATTACAGTGCCTTATCTCCCTTCCCCAGCCCCTCCCTCTCCCTCTCCCTTTACCTCTCCCTGTCTCCCTCTCCTTCTCCTTCCCTCTTTCTCTGTCTCTGGAAACCAAACACTGTGTCACAAAGACACTCAGGTACCTTTATGGAGAAGTCTATTTGGCCAAGAACTCAGATTCCTGCCAGAAGTCAGCACAAACTGACCACACATTCAAGCAACCCAACTTGGAAGTGAAATCAGCAGATGAATTAAACCCTCAGGTGAAGCAGACCCAACCTATAACATAAATGCAGTTTGGTGAAGAACCCTTCACTATTACCACCTAGTTCAGTTGCTTCTGAATCCCCCTGATCATCAGAATCTATGTAAGATGTTTATTGACTTTAGCTGCTAAGTTGTAGGGTAATTTTCGTGAAGCAATATATTGCTCATGTAACCCTATTGCCTATATAACAGTGTAGTCTAATATTCTAGTAGTTATTACCTCTCTTTGAGCATGTCACTCTTCCTTTTTGTGCCTCAACTCCCTCATATATTAAGTGAAGAAAATATATGTATTTCCCGGAATCGTTGTGAGGATTCAAAGAGATAATTCATAAATATTTATTAGAGATGTTCCTGGCATAGTAAGACATAAATAAATGTTTGCCATTACTATTATTAGTAGATAATATTTATTTCTTTGGGTTTTGAATGGGGCTATGACATCATGGAAAAGAGAAGATTGAACTACCTGCCTACTAGCCATACCTGTTTTCCTTGATTTTCTTTCTCAAGAAAATTTTTATTTTTATTTATTTTTATTTGATTTGATTTGATTTTGGGAGGTACTAGGGATTAAACCTAGGGGGACTTTACCACTGAACTACATTCCTAGTCCTTTTTAGTTTTTATTTTGAGACAGAGTCACACTAAGTTGCTGAGACTGGTCTTGAACTTGTGATCCTCCTGCCTTAGCTTCTGGAGTTCCAGAGATTATAGGCATGTATCACGGTGCCTGGCTTCACACTACTTTTAAATCTCCACAGCTCTCATTTCCCTCATCTTTACACAAGAGATGGTAAGAGAATATAAATGATTACATTATTTATTCTATTTCTTGTTACTCCGTAACACTTCTCCCATTTGATCAGCTAAACTCTTGACATTCAAAAAAGTTTGAGACAGAACAACACAGTAAGCTTAAGAGTGTTGAAACCTAAGGCCTAGGGACCTTCAAAGATAGTCATAATATGGAAGGTAAAAGCAAACTTTTCAACTTCCATTTAAAGAAGAAGCAGTAATATCTTAGATACAAGGGTGTCCCTAAGAGAGATACTTCTTCACTTAACATATGTATTCCTCATCTTGGACCAAGAATTCTGAATAGTTGTAGGGAAATCCAGATTTCAGGGAACCTGCCTTATTTCTCTGCAGATCCTACAGAGATGGGAAGACGCCAGAGTATCACTGCACACAGGATGTGTCTGAGGAGCAATGACCACATGGTGGGTAGAGAACAATGGGCCTGAAACCACCTCGTAGTCCCCACTGTCTACCAGGATGATGCAGCAAGAGAACCAACACTGGGGCCCCTAGTAGACATTAAGAGGTCCATTAGCCAAAATCAAGACATAAACAGCAGTGACCTAAAAAAACAACCAACAAATAAAACAAAGACCAAGGGCTCAAAGAGATGATGTACAATTCAGCAGATAAGAAGAAGGAGAAAGTGTTCCAATTTCAGTACAGTGCCTGAGCTCTTCAGAGGCCTTTGAACATACAATCAGTTTCAAACAAAAGATGACAATTGTGCATTGACTTAGATTAAGTTACTGCTATTTAGAAAGCAGGCTTAGAGTAGGTTAAAATAACTTACAAAAAGTGAAGATTTATTTCCAGCCCAACTGATTTTGTAAACTCAGAATTGTACTGTTGCATAGTAGATGGTATGAAATTATTTTGACATTCATTTAGGCAATTCTGTTCTTTCACACATCTCAGGATCTTCTTTATCTTATCCAAAGTTTAGAATTTCCTTGAATGACAAATCTTCTCAGACTTCTCTGTTAAATCAGTTAGATCCCTTCCTCAACAAGGCTTTTTCTTCAAATAATAAACTTTATTTTTACAGCAGTATTAGGTTCATAACAAAGTTGAATAGAAAATGCCAACAGCTCACAAACATCCCTAGCCCCAAACATGCACAAATTCTCCTACTAACAGCACTGCACCCCGTAATGGTACATTTGTTACACTCAGTAACCCTGAACATGACTCATAATTACTACCAAGTACTTTACATCAGGGTTCACTTTTGGTGTTGCAGCTTCTAGGGATTTTGACAAGTGTGTAATGACATTTTTCTAACACCATTGTAGTAAAAACCCTCCCATTCATGGTTGCCCTAAAAACTCTCCCACTCACCTCCAACCTCTGGCAACCACTGATCCAAAGGTAGCTAATCCAGAAGTCATGTAGTTGAAATCATATAATATGTAGCCTTTTCAAAATGTTTTTTTTTTTTTCATTTAGTAATGTCCATTTGTTTTGTCTGTGGTTTTTCATGGCTTGAACGTTTGATTATTTTTTTTTGGGGGGGGGTGGGGGTTGGTTTTTGGTTTGTTTTTTAGCACTGAGTAATAGTACAACAGTTTGTCTATCCTTCACCTATTGAAGTATCTTGGTAGCTTCCAAGTTTGGGCAGTTATGAATAAGGCTGCTATAAATATCTATGTGTAGGTTTTTGTGTACACATTGATTATCAGCTCACCTGTGTAAATACCAAGGTATGTGACTGCTGGATCACCTAGTTAGAGTATACTTACTTTTGTAAGAAACTGCAAGTCTTCCAAACTGACAAGACATCTTACATTCCCAACAGCAATGAATGAAATATTTCTGTTATTCCACATCCTTGCCAGCAGCTGGTTGTGTCAGTATTTTAGATCTGGGTTATTCTAGTAGGAATGTAGTGGTATGCCATTTTTTAAATTTGAAATTCCTAATGACATATGATGTAGAGCATCTTTTCATAGACAATTCTTCTAGAGAAACATCCTTTTATGAACATTCCATAGATAAGGATTCTGCTGATAGCAATATCAGCACATTTACAATGATATTAAACTAGGTCACTAGCTTTCTTTCATTGGGAGATAATAAATTATTCTTGTATTCTGGTAATAAATTGTTGGTAGAGATAGATTGCAGATCACTTATTTTAACCCTTTCCATTAAACTATACTGTTAAAATTACTGAATTCTAAGTGATTCACCCCAAGTAAATCCTCATGTCTTGAGTCTTTTCTTTCCTTCTTTATAAATAATGTCCTAGATTTTTTTTCCCCTTAAAATGTTTAAGAAAATATTTCCAGCAGGGCACACAATGATCATTTTCCATTTGAGCTGTTAATATGTTCATACATGTTAATAAATATATAAATATATGTAGGTCATATGTAAATTTGGTTTTGCAACATAAATATGTAGAACCGATTTATGAAATTATATACAGTTATGTGTCACTTAATGACAAGGATATATTCTGAGAAACACGTAGATAGGCAATTTCATCATTGTGCAAGCATCACAGAGCGGGCATACACGAACTAAGATGGCGAGGACACCACTAGGATTTACAGCCTCGTGGAACCACAGCAGCTTGTATGGTCTGTCCCTGACAGAAGAGTCATTACCCAGAAAGTAACTGGCACCACTCACTCAGAAGCAAGAATGAAAGGAGAAAAGCCCTATATAGGAACTCACAGGAGAAACAAACTTTGAAACTTTGTTTCACAAACTTAGAAAATAGATGACTGATTTTAAAAAAGAAAATCCCCTAGAGTGGAGAGAGTTGTTTACTTTGCTCAGCTCAAGTCTCTTTCCCCTCAGTGGTTAAGTGGCTCTGATGGTCCTTTAGTCTTCATGTAATGATGCCAGAGAGGTGTCTGAATCTGGAAATAAGCACATTTCTATCCAAGGACTTTTTAAGTACCTGTTTTAAAAATTACTTTTCAAGGTACTTTAAAAATATTTTAATGAATTTTCATTAAAGTTTTATTTGCCCTTGGAATATTCTTTGTTTTTTATAAAATGTGCTAAATTCTCCTCCATAAGTTAAGGCACCAATTATTTAATTAAATGTGTTTTTAAAAATTATGGGTGCAGAACACTATTAAACATTATGTTTGGTTCTCTTCTGTTCTCAGGCATCAAAAATAAAAATGGGATAATTGTTACTGGTTTGCAAACATCCTCAGTAATGCATTGCCAAATATCATGACAAAGAAAATGGTTAGATATACACAGAACTTACAGGTATAAGCATTCCTCAAATATATTTTAACTCAAAATTAAAAATACTAAAACTATGGTTCTACATTTGGAATAATTTCACAAAACCCTGGTTTGTATTCATAGCTGTGACTTTCACTCAGGATAGCAATTAGAGTGAAAATATAAATCAATTCATAGCTATTAAGAAGTCAAAATGTTCTAACAAAACAATGAAAACTATCCAACAAGTATATATAATTATGAAATTATTTTAATGCCTCCAAATTTGACATATATTTTCATCCTCTGTTCTGTTTTCCTCCATTTCCTCTTTTCTCTGTCTCCATTAATAATTACTCATTTCTAAGAATATGGGGATATACTTAAGGATTTTCTTTTCTTTTCTTTTTAAAGAATTGATTCTCAAATGTAAGAGCCAAGCTGGAAAATGTTCTCCAACATTCATACAAATTATTGTGCTCCAGCATGTTCGATGCCTGTTGTCTTTAATAAAGTGTATACTTCTTCTATTTTTCTAGGCTCCAACTAGACAGAGTGACAGAAATAAGGATTTGTAAATAATTACTGGCAGATGCATCCTAAGGGTTCCTCATCAGTCTTAACTATATGTCATGTACTAAAGGAATAAAACATTGTATAATAAATGTTTGTTATTTAACCAGATTATCTGCGAATACAAGAAGTGATATAAGTTGCCATTATTAAACATTTGTTATAAAACCCTGGGAATGTATAATTTGGTTGAAAGTGTTGGACGTATAGAGAATGGAAGCAAGCAATAGAATGGGGGAAATTAATGGAAAAGCAAGAAGTTTTATTTAAAAACACAGAGGAGAAACAGTAGAAATATAAGTATAGAAAAATAATTTTCTAGGAGATATATAACAAATTTGAGATACTGTATTTGCTGTCTTCACACAGAACTTTTAAAAATCTACATGTTGACAGAATAGAATATCTGGTCCAACAGTTTCTACTAGACTTTTCTATTCTTTGTAATAATGTTTCTCATTTAGCAAAAACAAACGAACAACAACAAATATAGCTTCAGTAATAATGGGTCAGTTTATGATTTTTACAGATATATTGCTTATTTTGCATGCATTATTTCATTGCACAACAGACAAATTCTTCCTAAATCTAGACCTGTGGACCTTTTTAGTCAGTAAAATTTACTAAATAAATGAATGCTTTAAGTTCAGCTTATAATCAGCATATAATGGAGGAATTGAAGTAGAAATACCTATTTCTATCGTGTGTGTTTTCTTCTTTTGAGAACCCAACTGTCAATCTTTAGAAATGTTCTTACTGCAGTAATGCACTGAATATATTTCCCAAAATTGAGTTTTGATGAGAAATCTAGAAAAGAACAGGTGGTCTTCTTGTCAGAGTGCAAGTACAAGGAAGAACAGGGGACAAAGTTGAGAATTAAGGGAACTAAGAGGCAGATATAAAGGACAAATAGCCACAAAAAGTTCATTGGGAAGAAATGGGTAGACAGGGGAACTAAAAAAGGAAGCAGGAGACAAGAGAAAGTAGGTATTAAGAGAGAGTCCCCACTGGGAGGCAGCTGCAGAAAACATCTGTAGACACATCTCCATCACCACCAGGAAGGAGGATCCCTGCCACAGAGGCATGCAAAAAAGCCTTAACTACCTGCGATGTTTGGTTGAAGGGCATACACAATGCTCAGCGTACCAGCCTCTAATTACTCTATGACAACCCCACTTCCGCCCTCCCAGTGGAAAACATATGTCACAGCCGCACTTAGAATTGACTAAAACATAAGGAAATTCTTTGATTCATCTCTGTCCCCACAATATGCCTGCCTTATTTCACCCTCATTTGTCTGAAGAAAAAGAAAAAAGCATTTCCTTCTAAGGAAAGATAACACAAGGCTCTGATTCATTTATCATGTAACTGTTTTTGTTTTGCTATTATACCTAAGATTAGAAAAATCCTGCCAACACTGACCTGACCCTGGCATTGAATGCAACAATAGGTATAACAGAGGTACGAGCAGTTGGAGAAGTACACTGTCTAAAGTGCTAGGACTGATGACTGGGCCAGCCACCTGGAAGACTGAACAAATCATAGAGATCCACTGTGAGAAGGATCAGCCTCCCTGCTCTGCCCCCTTGCACGTCATACCTTTCCTATGCTCCACATTATCCCATTTACGGCTCATTCAGAACTAACGAAGCAGAGACAAAACATGGAGAACTCAGAGAGAGAAATCTTACGAATGGAAAGGAAATTCTTTATTTTGACAAGAGGAGTTCATAGTTTTGAAAAAGAAGAATACAGAGTTGATTTCTGGATGCACATTACCACCCTTGGCCCATTTAACTCATTCAATCAAATGAATATTGGCCCTCATGGAGTGAGAGCATTTTGTGGGTCAATCACAGGAACATTTGTGTGGATGGGCTGCTCTACAGAGCCAGGGTCTCCAGGTCAATAATGAGCCAAATGCTGTTTATGGTGCCACTCCTGGAGTTAGTGCTTCTGAAAGCTGGTGCTTTTGAAGTATGGCCAGCTGAAAGAAACAAGTGGCCACAGAAAACATAATGGAGCCCATAAGAGGCCTGGGCAAAAACTGCACATACACAATTACCTGATTGTTAGACTTTCAATTCAATTGCAGAGTCTACCTTGTCTTGACAATGACTTGCTGAGCAGTGCTGGAAAGTCATTAAACTTCCTATGCCACTCAGCCTTTCAATTTATAAAATAAGTTAATAAAAGCAATTTGATATAGTGTTCCATACAAGCAGGTGTCCTTGAAACCATTCACTTTTATTTAAGAGATCAAATAGATTAACTTCCTATTGACAGGTTCACATACTAGCACAGAAAATATCTGTGAAGGACAACAATCAAATACCTAGGGCATTCATAAAACCAAAGTTTAGAGTAGTTGGCATTGGAGAACACCACTTCTCTACCCTTGCTGAGGCCCTCAAATTAATCTTTCCTTAATCCGGAAAGATTAAGGATTCCAACCTTTAAGATGAGCAAAATGATCAAGTTCTTCTTTCCATATTTAACTAAGGACAGTCACAAAGGTGAATCCATTGTGATCAAGAACCAAGAAAAGAATCGAGGTCAATGGATAAGAAAAATTAAAATGCTATCACATTAAGTGATCCTGACATGTTCTTCCTTCACTCCAACCACTTTGGACTCAGTGCTTAAGTATCTGGGAAAGAAAACAAGAACGACTTTTTTTTTAAACAGGAAAGAAGAAAAAACCTAAGAAAAATAAGTAGAAAGGTGAATGAAGACAATTTTATGGTGCACAAACTTCCACTTCTCTTTTCCCAAGCCATATCTATAATCTAAAAATATTTCATCCATAAGGACAAAAACCATTTGTGTGATTTCAGATGAGCATTCTCCCATTCAAACCACTGTCTTGTCACCTCCACACAGTTTTTAATGAAATATCATACAGATACAGTAGATGCTTAATAAATGGTATCTTACTATAAGCCTAAGAGTTCACATACTTTAGTTTTTTTTGTTTGTTTGTTTTTCATAAGAAAGAACTATAGCCCTTGGAATATATAGAGACAGCAACTTACATCTGCATTTGTGTCTATTTTATGCACAAGAATGTTGTCTTTTTGAAATTTGTTTCGTGCTCCTATACAAATAAGTTCAGAGTGTGAAATTTTATTTGCATATTGATTTATATGTTATGTAAGTTCTATCATGTTTATTACATGATAAACTTCTTTGAAGGAAAGATTGATATTGTCTTTTACCTCCCATTACCAATAGAAGCTGATTGACCAAAAGATACATGTTTTAGGGCCAGTCTGTGGAGGCACTTCATCTCTCTTCATTGCTAGTTTTGTACTCCTGATATTAGTCTTTCATTCGTTTGCTTTTAAAAATAAGAACAATCGGTGCCTTTCATCATGTTTTTAAAAAGCTACTTAATTATAGTGTTTAAAATTTTTATATTTTACCCTCAAGCCTGCTGTTGATCATTTTTGTCAAAATTGAATGCCTGCCCTTTGAAAGGTCATTTCTAAAGTTTAAACCTGTTGGTTTGTGCTATTACAGCAAATCTCACCACAGAATGTTTGGTGCTGTACAATAACTACCGTTCACTGCTGTGTGTAATGAATAATGGAGTCAAAGCCACTATTTTCTCTTAGTTGTGAAGATCAGCTTTTAAACGTATCTACATTTTACAGTTTGCCGTTTCACATTTTCAAGCAGCTAGTAAGAGAATAATCCAAAAACATTTTACAAAGGCAACCTTTTTTACATAACTTTCAGAAAGGTAGCATCATTACATATGGAATATGGTAAGACAATGATAAATTTCACTAATACACTCATTAAATTATTTCCCTAGTCATAATTTTCCATAGCTCCATGGATTCAACAACTAAATAATCTTTTATTTTTATTTGACACAAGGTAGTGTTATATTATTCAATAGAAAGAGAATATATGATCTTCTAAAAACAATTGGAGAAAGTCTAAAATATAAATATGTTACCAAAAAATACATACAGTACAGCACAATAAAAATAAATTTCAAAGAGAAATAAAAAACGTGTTAAGATAAGAAAGCATTTTTTTAACCAAGAATAAGGATTAGTTATAACAAATGTGTTTTAAATTTGACCCTAGTCTTCAGTAACTGATAGATACTAAAGGGTAGTGGGGCAAGATAACAGTTTGTGCTATACAATCACCGTTTAATCATTTTGGAGACATATAACACCATCTTTTCCTTTATAACTGCAGAGTTCACAGGGGTCCTAAAAATGAATACTGGAATTGCTTTTCACTGTTGATAACCATGACCTAATGGGATCAAATACTATATCCTGGAGAAATGAAGGAAGTAACCCAGTAGGCCTCAAATTGATTTTACAGTTCCAATAAAGTCTCCAACTTTGGGAACTAGTATTATGATTAATACCCAAAATATTGAAAATCATAAGCAACTAGTATAGTGGTATATGTATTGTATGAATACTAAATATATCATTACAGATGCTGCAGGACAACTCTCTTAAAATGGTGGTCAGATATTTCTGACTCTATTACTCTTTTTAAGCACATACAGTAAAAGTGACACTAAAAAATAATTCCACTATTTGTTGTATTTTTGATGCCCCAGAAACTACAAATATGAGAGCGCATTTTACTCTTTAGTTATCTTGGAAAATTAAAATGTAGGCAATGTTCCAAGTATTATTAGAGTAAGAATATAGAAATTAGTTTTACAAGAACATAGGCCCAAACATTTACTAAATGCATGGCACCCCATGATCATCTTTCTCATTTTTATTAAAGTGATGTGATTGTAACAGTACAAATTTGAAAAGCACAGAAACCTGGCTTTGAAACCAAAGCCCAATACACATTGTATGACCCATTGTATTACTTAACTACTTGATACCTCTGTTTCATACACTTCAAAACAAGGATGACACAGACTTTGGTGAGGGCAAAATTATATGTGAAGCCCCTCTCACAGACTCTGACAAAGTTGCTGTTTAAGAAATCTTACTTATTTGTCCATAAATAACCTTTCTAAAATAACATAAAATGTAAGAGCAGAAACACTTCCTCTGAGTTAATTCTGGAGATTATTTTACTAATATTGCTAGTGATGCAGCCAATACCAGTAGCAAGAGGAAGCTTCATTTCTTGTTGTCACTATCAATGGAATTCTCTATTATTTTCAAATTCCCTTATTTGATCTCTATTTACTTTAACTTTCTCCACTTATACACAACTCCATCCTTTTGCTATTACATGATTATTAAAAAGAAGGTGGAAGGAAAGGAAGATAAATTAACATGTTTTTGGTACTTACAAAAGCAAGTACTCCTAGAATACAATTCAGTTGCCAGTAAATCAAATATTTTCAGCAAGTCAACATATGTTGAAACTGTGGTATTTGATGTTACCTCAAAAATTTTAACCTTTTAGCTTTTATATTCATATTACCAAACAACCCTCCAACAGCCATTCTAATCATGACCTTTCCCTTCAAGGACATGGTAAGATCAAAAAATAATGTAGGTAGAAGCAACATCTTGTATTCATGGTTTGGTTTTAAAGTGTTTTTCTACTTTGACATATCAAAAGCGCATCATCAATTTATCCTTCTTTATCCATCAAAAACATACAGCTCCCATTCTAAGTGTCTAATTTTAAAAAGGTTTGCTGTTAAGATGTTTGTAGATAAAAGAACACTCCGTGAATAACATATATAATGTCAATGGTGTCTATCCGTGGTTCTCCTGGATGACTTTTACAGGAAAAGAAAGCATTATGTATCACCAGTAGTAATTTAAACTATGTCTATGTTAATTTAAATATTTAAAACTAAAGCCAGATATAAGTATCCTATATAAATATAAAATTAAAACTATGAATTAAACATGATAAAAACTACGTAAGAAATAAATTAAAATTAACTTCAACAAATGTTTAAGGAGGCTTTACTTTAGACAAATTTCCAAATCTAATATAGTGTGATGCTGGCTAAAGATGGTTTCTCTTAAGTATAACCATACTGCTTTGTTTAATGACTTAAATTTTACCACCAATTAATCAGATGTCCATTAGCTACACAAAGGGAATAACTGACAGGCACTGAACACAGAATTCTGGAGTTCAGGGATATGGTTTAAGCTGGAGTTATCAAACTTAGAATTGAACACAATTACGTGATATTTCGTGCTGTTACGGGAGACGTGTATACATGGGAAAGAATGGGTTCCATAGCCAAAGAAGCATGATAAAATAATGATCCAAACTCACTAAGAGAAAGAAAAAAATGCTTCTGCATGTTTGAGTCACCTTTTTATTTTTTATCACCTGTTTATGGATTTATGCATATCTTTAGTTCAAAATAGTGGGTTTTGAAAAAATTACTAGAGATTCTTCAACACATACACAATGAAATATTAGCCCTAAAAAAAGAATGAAATTATGGCATTTTCTGGTAAATGGATGGAGTTGGAGAATATTTTGCTAAGTGAAATAAGCCAATCCCAAAAAAACAAAGGCCAAATATTTTCTCTGTTATGCAGATGCTAATTCACAATAAGGTGGGGGTGGCGCTAGGGAAGAAGAGTTACTCTAGGTACAGGGGAGTGAAAGAGGGGAAGGGTTAGGCGGGTAGAAAGGATAGTAGAGTGAAACAGACATTATTACCTTATGTATATATATGACTGCATGACTGATGTGATCCTACAGTATGTACAATCAGAAAAATGAGAAATTATACTCCATTTATGTGTGATTTATCAAAATACAAAAATGCATTGTACTGTCATGTATAACTAATTAGAGCAAATTAAAGAAGATAAAAAAAGTTGAAAAGTTAAATACTTTTCCCTTAAAGAATAGTTACGTTGCTAGAAAAAAAATAATTCCCTTTTTACAAACGTGAGACACACTTGTTTGATATGAGATGGGAACTAGAATACATGGCTACAGAAACCCAGTACATTTTGGTGTCTAAATGAGTTAAAGTCTTGTAACATGGCAGAATCTTTATGCCAGTGTTCTGGTGCTCTTCATTTGGTTTCTTGCTGATTACATGCTTTACTATGCCTACAAACAGATCTGCAATCCTTTTTCCTTTTTGTGACTTCAGCAGAGTTCAGCTTCCTCACAACTTTGGCTTATGAATATCATTCAGGGTTTTAATTCCATCTCAAGACAGCTTTCATTTTTAGCCCCACTTCTTACCCACTATTTTTCTACCTCCCAATTCAAATTCCCAAAAGAAAAACTACAACAGACTCTGAATACCTTTTCACATCAAGAATTTCTTATGCTACTGGTACTGTAACTGAAAGCTCAGTTCTTGTCCCCAATGCCAATTAATGCCAATTTAATAATGAGAACACCATTTTGAGAAAAAGGAAAAAATTGATTTATGCTTTGCTAGCAAGGGAGAAACATAGGGGACTTCCATCCCAGAGGCTGTGATTCTGCCCATCAGCAGGAACAGGGGGATTTTAAAGGAGCTCTTCTAAGGCTACATTCTAGGTGTGCCCTGACAGGGGGTCCCAGGGCACTCTGATGGTGTGTAACATTCACTTGTTAATTTGGGAGATATTCACTTTGTAGCCTCTGGCAGGTATCTCCTTCCTGTGGAGCACAGATAACTCAGGGTAATCTTGTTCCCCACCCCCAGATTAGGGAGGGGGAGGGGAGAAGAGGAAAAGGAAAACATGTCTCTTTTAAAAACAAGCCTCACAACTATATTTAAAAGGTGAAGTGGACCACTGTTATAGTACCTTCCTGTGGACAATCGGTCAAATCAAGGGACCAGAGTTCCCGTTCAAGTCAGGCTCTTAGAAAATGACTGTAAGGTAAGAATAAACTAAGAAGGATCATAACTGGTTAGGAACCAGGATTGACATCTGTGGCATAACAATGAACACAATTTATTCAACACACACCTTCAATGAAAACGAAAACAAAAGTTCATACTTTAAATAATTTATCAAAGACAATGATTACTCATGACACAGTGTCAGAGAATAGCTGTGACAATAACTACAAGGAAAATATATTAATTTTATCCAAATAATACCTGATCTCAGTGACATTTATGTGTGTCATGCTGAACTATAATTTAAGAAGCAATTTATAAAAATCAATATAGTGTATGGGTAGCCTCTTAATGAGTTCTGACATATTTTCTACCTCAACCAGAAGAGATTTAAGAACCTCAGATCATAGCCATATGAGATCATTAGGTCATATTCAAATAACCAGAGAAATCACAGCTGCCAAAAAAAAAAAAAAATTGATGCACTATATGAATTTCACAAAACACTTCATTTCACTCCTTTTCATAAGAGTGGTTTAAGACAAACAAAAATAAATCAACTTCTTAGTCTTAGTAAAAATCAATTTTTAACAAACATAAATGCTCTAGTTTAGAATTGCCAGCTGAGGAAACAAGTGTGGGAGCTTTTAACTTAGATTTAACATGCACAAAATTTTCCACTTATACGGCTTCCAGGACCTCTAAAAGTTTTCCAAATCAAAGCAAAAATGGACTTCAAAAGATTAAAAATTTTAAATATTTAACCTCAAAATAAATCAATTTGGTGTTTCTTTAAAAAATTGTATTTTGCTTGAATGGTCATTAAACACCTATAATATACAGGATGAATCAAAGTCTTTATATAATAATTTTTAAAATGTCTTCTCAAGCAGGTGAAAACTCCAAATTTAATGAAGAAATAGATTATTGCAATTCATTGTGAATGCCAAGGCTCCGTGTTGGAAGGCCTGTGATTTCAGTATAACTCCTTAAGGAGTTAGGTCATATTTGTTACTCATTGAATTCTGTGTACATATTTAAACTTCTTCCTCCTTAACATATATTTGTTCTATTCACATAGAAGGTAGAGATACAGAATTTGACATAATTAGCCACAAGCCTAAAAAGGGATAAAAAGAAATCAAAATGACAATTCAAAATGCCTTTGTCATGTTCTTGGGGAACCCATAGCATAGAGAAAGGATACATGATTTTTTGATAAATGCTATGATGTTGACATGAGTTGTTACTGCTGTAAGAACCCAGAAACCACTCCGGACACGGGAACCCACATAAGAGAGTTTATTAAGCAAACAGAGAGTCTCCCTCAGGGTAAGAGAGAAAATGAGAGGAAAAGAGAGAGAGAGTGCAAGAGAGAGTGAAAAGCCAGGAGGAGAGAGCATGAAAGCAAGGAGGAGAGAGAGAGCATGAAAAAAAAATGTCTGGGGAGCTATCCTTAAGCAGTTGAATTCCGCGGGTTAACAGGGGACCAATAAAGGAGAAGGATACTTGCAAGCTGACAGATAAGCCAATAGCTAGCTAGGATGTTCACAGACTGACAAGAAGTTAGGAGGTGGAGAAATGACTGCAGCGGAAAGGGTGGGAGAGCAGCTTTATATTATATTAACTGCTATTTAATTTTCATCATTTCAGTGGATAACAATAAAATTGCTGCTTCTGTTTCATTATACTTTTACAGATTTAATATTTAATAAAGATTTTTTTTTAATTCTGAAAAGAAATATCACAGGGGTAGTGTAGTACCACATATGAGGGCAAGTTATGGGTATGTTTTTATATTTGTGATTCATTTAAAAAAACAGTATTTGAAGATAAGTAAAAGCAACTACTATATTACCTGGTGATTGCTGAACATAAAAAAATCCATTATCTCCAAAAAATGTTATTCAAGTTGGAGCTCCGAAAAAGTTCAAGGGCTGAGATGAATTCATAAATTGATCTCATTATAAGTTATTTAAAAAGTAGTATTCCTCATCTTAGAGAATTACAGAGTATCATTAGCTCCTCCCAAAATGATTATTTGCCTGCTATTGCCATAAGCAAACAGAAATAATTGATTCTTAAAGTTGAAAAGAATGTTCCTGATTTTCATTTTCAATTCTTATATTTTACTGATAGGATAAATAACTTTCATAAGCTTAAATGATGTTCCCCGTGTTAAAAAATAGTGGCACAGCAGTATCAAAATACTTGTATTATCTAAGTGAAATTTTAAATTTAGATGGACAATGTCATTAAGTCAGCAAACATTTTTAAAAAATAGGAAGGAGGGAGAGAAGGAACTGAAAATCATGGAATATCCTTGTAGAGGAAATGGTCTCTCAAAAAAAACATGTCAACCAGGGACTTATAAAAAAAACAATGTTTTTTACATTCCTTCTCTTTAATTCTTCTTCATATGTAGTACAAGGCAGATGACATTCATTAAAATAACAAAATTAAACAAGAAATTATATTTGGCAGAAATTCTCCATAGAAATTGAAAATAGAATTTTATAGAATTGTAATCTTAAACTTTAATTTTTAGCACCTTTATATTTTCTTCTTATAAATTAAATTAATTACAAACATCCAAAAAGTGGGTGATTTCACAAAAAATTCCACACTTTCACTTTCTCTTGAAAATACAGTACCAGGATTGAATTTTCAACTTTGTGAGCACTTCATAGGAGCCTAGGTACCTGACCCTTTAGACAAATTATACCCTCTTCAGGTACCAAGGTCTCCATTATTCCCTATTGTTCACTCAAATGCATTAAATTCCTGAACCTAGCTATATTCCTATAAGGTTGTAACTTCACTAAATAATCGATAACTAATAGCCACACATACCAAGCCAATAGGTTTTACTTTCTAAAGACATTCTATTATAGGTAACAACATCAGGAATTTTTGAGAAGCAAATAAAATCAACACCCAACTAGAATTGATTTAAGCCACATGGACACTTACTATCTTGCATATCAAGAAGTTCTGTGCTCAGGGTTCTTCAGTGACTAATTCAGCAGATAAAGGATACACATATCAAGTGCCCAGAACTTCTCAACTTCCTGCTTTGCCATCCTACACTTCCTGCCTTGATTACATTGCCAACCGTCTCCTATTCCTTAAGTTGAATAGCATTGCCCCTGGCATCATAGCAGCCAACCAAGTCCAGAGTGATAAAAGAGAGATTTTATATCCTTTTACCACTGAGGAAATATTTCCCAAAGTATCTTGCATTGGAATTCCGCTTACATCTCATTTCCGCCCCTCTCTAACTGAAAAGGAGGGCCAACCTCCCCTGAACCACATGGTTACTCTATTAGAGTTCTCCGGAATAACAGAACCAACAGCATGGACAGGTGTAGATACAGAAAGTGGTTTATTTTCAGGAATTGGCCACATGTTTATTGAGGTTAGCAAGTCCAAAATGTGTAGGATGAGCTGACAGACTGGAAACCCAAGAAGAAGGATACTGCAAATCAAGTACTAAAGCCATCTTATTAAGGAAAGGTGAGTCTTCTACTTTATCTACCTCTTTAAAAAAATTGGATGAGGCACACCTTTGTTACAGGGAACAATTTGCTACACTCAAATTCCAGACACAATTCTGAACTTGATTTTATTATTTGGAGGTTGATTCATTTATTGTGCATTTCTTAAAATCATTCTTTCTCAATCAACATTAAATGTGCTTAGTGTATTTCATCATTTGTAAGCACCACTAGGAAACAGACTCGACTTTATATCGAATCACACTCACTCCACTCTAGTAGCTGTTATTACCCTACTTATAGCACTTGAGATATAGCACAGCACAATAGTTAAAAGTACAGATTCTGAAACCAAATCACTTGGAACTGGATTCCAGTTTGAACTTAACAAATGTGTAACCTTGAAAAAATTACTTAACCTCTCTGTACTTCAATTTGCTTATGCAAAAAAATTTGTTTATTCAAGTAAAAAGAATATGTAAGCACCAAGAACAGAGGTCAGTACATAAATATGTCTTTTCTATTATATTATCTCTCTTATAAAATTTTTATTTTATAAATTGTGCTATGCTTATTGTTTTAAAAGCAGTACCACAATCTTTTAGAAAAGAAGTAGGGAAAACAATAAGTAGTCTTTCCAAAGATTGAACACTCAGTCTTTGGTGGGGAAAGGGATGTGTGGAGAGAAGTGAACTGCTTCAAGATGGGTAAAAGAATATATAGGAAAGTGAACTAATTGCCTTCAGAGAACAAATAGGACAAGTTTTTAAGAGGAGGAGGAGCCGCAGACAATTTAATATGGAAGATGGAATGATTCCTTGGTTTCTAGCATAAATAAAAACAAGCAACAGTTTTCAGAACCAAACAGCAGAGATCTAATGATTTCTTATAATTATATACTAATAACCTATTGCTGCACATTTTCACCACAAAGTTAGTGCTTATAAAAAGACTTTTATGGTTTAGATATTAGGTGTCCCACAAAATCTCATGTGTGGGACAATGTGAGAAAGTTTAGAAGCGAGATAATCAGGTTATAAGAATTTTAACCTAATCATTGCATTAATCTTCTGATAGAAATTAACTGTGTAGTAACTGAAGGCAGGTAGGATGTGGCTGGACAGGTGGTTCCCTGGGGCATGCTTTTGGGGTATATATTTTATCTTTATGGAATGGAGCACTCTCTCTGCTTCTTGGTATTATGCGCTGAGCTGCTTTTTCCACCACACTCTTCCATCATGATGTTCTGCCTCACCTGAAGCCCCTACAGAGTTGGCTGTCTAGGGACTAATACCTCTGAATCCATGAGTGCCCAAATAAACTTTTCCTTCTATTATTATTCTTTTCAAGTCTTTTTGGTCACAGCAGCAAAATTACTGACTAAAACAAAGATATATTATTGTCTCACAATGTCTGTGGACCAGGAATCCTGATCAACTTAGCCTGGGTCTTGTGCTTCAGGGTCTCACGGGGCTTCAATACACTGTTTCAGGGTTGTAATCTCATCTAAGTTTCAAACAGGGAATGGATCTGCTTCCCAGCTCATAGTGCTTGGCAGCAGTCAGTTTCTTGTGCTGCCTTGGTGAGGATCTTTGTTTGGCTGATTGGCTGACTGCTAGAGGCTGCCCTATCCTTGCCATGTGGTCTTCTCTATAGGGAAGCTCACAATATTGCATCTTCCTTCTTCAAAGTCAGAAAGGGAGGTAATTCAGAATTCTAGCTAGACAAATGACATGGTTTTATGTAAGGAAATCATTTGCACATAATCACATGTGTTTTCATTCCTTTGCTGTATCTTAATAGATAGAAGTTACAGGTCCTGACCATTTTCAAGGGGAGGGGTTTACACAAGGACTTAAATACTTTGGATTATGGGACTATCATAGAGTCTACCTAACTCATATCATAATTTGTTTTTCTTTCTAACAGTTCTAATCACATAAGAATTGTATTTTCTTCTGTCTTTGGCTACTAGGAAATGAAAGTTAAATTTTTAACTCAGCTTTAATAATAACATAAAGCCAAATAGTCTATATATCTGCAATGGAAATGTTTTCCTGGTCAATCTTCCAACCAGATAGACATTTACTATACCATTGCCATTAATTTACATCATTTTTATCCATTTATATTTAATATATTCCTATAATTTCTATAAATACTCTATAGAAAGAGACACGAAATCAATCATTATATCACAAGAACATTGTTAAAAAAAAGTAGCTCAGTTTTGGAAAGTTTCACAATGCAGCTTTAGCTTTTTTGTTCTTCGTCACTGACACTGCAGACATTCCCATAGGTGAAAACAGGTTCCCCCACCACCTTGGTGTCACTGCTGATCCCCCTAGTTACAGTAAAAGTCACTCAACTCAGTTACTACATTATGTCAGTACAACTTTCATTTAATCAGAAATGCCCCTTTCCACTTGACTTATAAAAGTAGTTTTCTAATAACTAAGCTAAAAGAAATTAATGTGAAAAATATGATCCCATCAGGAATTGGAATTATTAAGAAAAGAGCTTCAGCTTGAATATGTATTCTATAACTAGGTGCATGATTAAAGCAGTAGGGAAAATATGACAATGTTTAAGAAAAGCATTTCTTTGAACTATGTTTCATGATCTGTGAAACATTTCAGAAGATTTTCCTCAATATTAGTATATGATTTTAAAAAGCATTTTATGTTAACATCATAAAGCATATTTTTAGCTCATATTATTTGTGTTTTTATTCAAATCATAGGACTAAAACACAAGAATAATATCTTTGAATTCCCTTTATAATTTTTATGTTAGCTTCTTTCAGGAGTTTGTTTTCTGGTGAATAACAATTTTATGCAACGAGAAAATGAGAAAAAAATTAAAGGTATGATTTCCTCTTGCATTTTTCTCACCACCATAAAAAAATGTGTTAATGCTTTTCTGATATCAACTTTACTTAGAATTAAATGATACTCCTTGACATATTCAATGCTAGTGATAGCTGTGTGTGATAATGGTGATTAAGATTAAATAATTTGGTTATATTAATATTTCTGGTTGTCAGTTACCTTGATGAATCCTGCTTCCTCAGATGTTGAAGTATAACACTAGAGAAGCACACCGAGGCAAGCATAGAGTACAAAGTAAGAAGTTTTATTAGAGGATAGTAAAATAGACTTCTCCTAGTTGGAAGAAGGGGACCCAAAGGCAGAATCAGTGGAATGAGGAAGTCCTATCCCTTTTATACATGTAAAGTTTCCTTTGTTCTCCTGCATTCTTCTCCCTTATCTTGCTCCTTTCCTCCCATCCTGTATCACCACACAGTGACTGGGAGATGTCAGTGGAATGGCCAGGGGATGATCTGGTGGGCTAGAGGGGCCAAAGTGGAGTGTTAGGCAGGAAGGGAGCAGCGACCCAGGGGGCATTGATTAGTAGCTCTCTGTCTGCTCAGGAGTTGCTTCATTAACAACCTGTTTGGGAGGGGTGGTATCCAAGAGCTCTGGAGACATGAACAGTTCAATCTCCCAGAGGCAGTTTCCAACTTCCCAGACTCAGATCATCCTTTTTCCCAATTAGACCCAATTACCTATTCTACACTAACTGCCTATCTTGAATTCTGGCTTCGATATAGGTTGTTTGACCTCACTTTACATAGAAGCAAATTTAAAAGGATTTAAACTCTCTCCTTTTTTGGAGAATGACAATTTCTTGATAGTCAATAACCAGTTCCTATAGTCACATCTTCTCAGTGTGATGTAACACCTGGATTTTTAATAGGATAGGACTGGTTCCACACTCAGCAGTACGCATGAAATGTTCTTTAAAGTGTCCCTGTGATTTTAAGAGGGAAGGGTTATGTGCATGCTAAATCTAGATGTGATGTCTTTTAAACAGGGAAAAGGACACCGCAATACTGCTGCAGAGGGCCAGAGAGGGGGTGGGGAAAGGAAAGTTGGTCTACAGTAAACCCAAATATGCCTGCTTTGGAAAGTTAATCTCACTGCCTGCACTTCACATGGGATTGTTTGTCAGAAGATTGCTTTCTGTTCATTATTACTCTCATATTCAGCAAGAAGGGAATTGACCAAACCAGTAATATAAATGCATTGTATGCTCTACCCTCCCTCTTTATGATTAATTCTACCAGTGGTGCAAATTTGCATGAATGAATGTCAGTGTGTTTTCTGCCCTGAACATTTCCTGCTGGCTTCAGTTCAGCCCTGCTGACATTTATTACAAATAATAGCTAAATATTCCTGATTTAATAGCTGCAGTGGCCCCACATCTGAAGGTGATGTCTGTAATAAAAGCAGACAAGACGAGCTTATAACAAATACTAATCAGATTGTGTTTGCACATATAATGGATAAGCCTCATGGATATACCCACAAAATGTAATTTTTTTTTTCAAATGCAGCTGCTAGAAGTCACAGTTCAAGAACATATTGGTTGCTTTATTTCTTTTTCATTTCTCTTCTTCCTCCATCTCCTTTAAGTACCTAAGGACTCAGTGCACAATCAGGATAGAATATTATCCTCTTTTTTATCTAGAAAAAACAGGACACTAAACACAGAAGACTGGCTGTGTCCTTTTATTCATCTTTTGTTGCTCCTTCTAAACAAAGGGCATTGTCCCCTGATAAATTCCATTTTCTGCCTCTTATTCAAAGGTAGTTTACACACCAGCTCCAGTGATTCTCACACAATGCAGTGACTGGCAAAGATACAAATAACTTTCAAAGTTCTTTCAACCTGTTGACCCAGTTGTCCCTTCTGAAAGATATAAACTAGCCTTCCACACCTTTTACAATTGATAAAGGAGACTATAAAACCTAGAGATCACAAAAAGAAGACACACTACCTACTAAAGGCAGATTTTTAAAGCTTTGGGGAATAAAAGGTGCTTTTCTCTTTATCCTACCCAAACTTCACAAGGTTTCACATGAAAATCAAAGAAGGTCAAATTAGCATTGTCTTTACTTTGACATTTAAACACTTTAGAATTTTACTCACTTGGCATTAATTGTGAATACTTTATGAAAATATAACTTTTTTTCATTTTCCCGTTTTCCAGTTTTCTTTTAAGAGAAGACTATGCTGAAAAATATAATTAGGGGTGATTACAGTTACCAGAATTTTCATAAATATTTCATTAAGATCTAGTATTTGATTAGCAGACATTCCCTGTGTTGCATAAGCTACTTGACTCTGGAAGTCTTAATCGCAAATGATTTTAAGATCTTCCACAGTATGAACCCTGAAATCCATTTCTCTTGAAGTGTGAGAATCATAAACTCAGACAAAGTTTAGGGGCTGAATTTTTTTCTGGATGCCCAACATCATGTCTTACTCTTACTGACTCACCCAAGAATACCCCATGTCATAGTTTCTAACTCCAACCCTCCTCTGATCCTCCCAGTGTTAGGAGATAGACAAATGAAGATGGTGAGAACACAAGGTTAAGAGAATAATTCTATGAAATGGTTCCACTATGTAGACTCCTCCCATGCTTCCTTTGCCAAAAAGCAATTTACCTACAGCCTTGTCTGGCCTAAGTGGATAGGATATGTCACTTTCCTCAGCAAACTACCTGTAATCTGGAAGGACATGCACTTAGAAAATAACATCAATAAGCTACTTTGAAGGAAAAAAACTTTTGTGACCCTTTTCACAGACCAGATTCTGGAAGACAGATAATTTTATGTTAAGAATCCAATTACAGCTGTTGAGCTTGGAATGAGAGGCCCTAGAATTGTTATGACAGTAGGTACTTGAAAGTCTGAGGTCATATTGCTATGAGTCAAAAGTCAAGAGGTGGGTCTGGGTAGGATTCTCAGGAAATTTCTATAGGATTCTCTAATAAAACTGGAGTGTAGGAGAGGCACACTGTCCCTCTCCTCTCTGAGAGAACCCACTCTCTCTCTTGAGAGTGTCCCTGTTCCCTTTTGCTATCCCTTCAATAAAACTTTTGCCTGTTACTCTTAGTAACATTTCTGAAATCTTTCTGACTTGATTGTGAGAATAAGGGTTTAAGGGGGTCCTTCACACTGCCTCAGTTTCCTGGAAGACCCCAGCTCTGTAACAACAGCTATCTTGAATATGAGTTCTCAACACACTGGTGCTTCTTCTCAAATTCTGATTTTTGAGCTTCTGCCACCATTACCTGAGAAGTTGGACACTACATGAGTTACCCACAATAGTTCCCTAAGAATTAAAATAACAGTCACAGATTCAAGAAATTTTCTATTACCTTGATAATAATAAAGAATTGAAATTGTTCATCTCCTTATCTTGTTTGGCAGTCTCAGAATCAGAATTGGTTTGTTCCTTGTAGTTTTCAAAAGAAGTAGAAAAATTAGGCAAAGTGTACCTACATTAATCAGAAATTTCCTCATGAATTATAGATCTAGAGAATGTTAGCCCTAGAAAAATAATTTAGAAATTATACTCAGTTTCTGGATGAGGACAGTGAAACTCAGGAATGTGAAGTAACTTGCCAAAAGTCACACCATGAATTAGGTCAGAATTTGAATTGTAATCCCTGTCTTAAGTCCTGGAAAATTCTACATCTCTTACACTATTCTATATCTGCCGCTATCTTATTTGTTCTCCTCTTGTTCACAAGAACCAATGACTGTTATTTGTTTCATCTGTCCTGAACTGCAAAGTTTAATCAATACGTGTGCCGGATTCTGAGTCCATAGATCATTCAGTCAAACATATTGCCCATGTATTGTTTTGTCTAGAAGCTATATGGCTCACAGATAAACTTAATGATGTCATTGGTTTCTCATAGATCTTTTTCCCCTCTGGATGAGAAACCTTGCTCAGAATGACAGAGAACGATTTCATATATGTTTCTTCATTGCTAACAGTGGCCTTTTCATGGCCAGCCATTAGTAATCAGACATTTAGGTTGCGAGACCTTCTGTCCTTGCACTTTTTTTCTCTCATTTTTATAACTAAAAATTTTGCTCCTTCCAGAGATCCAGTTCATATTCTTAGCACACTATTAAGATTCCTCTGTCTCCAACCACTTGCCTTTGCATATATTCAGCTTCACTAAATGTCCATTATGATTGTGAGTATATCTTGTATAAATCTCTTTTAGCATCTGTACTCCTTCTATGCCCTGGGCTGGGAATATCATTTTCCTACACCATTTCTGTTCTGCTCAGAGACTGCCTGTTCTTTGAGCCGTTTTCTAAATATAAGCCAGATATGATTTCTTCCTACTCTGAGCACCTAATGCCCTTCTTGTCACTTCTATTTTAATAGTACTTATATATCGGCCTACCTGCACTATGGTTATGTGCACTAGGTGCACTGTGCCACGTGCTTGATAATCCATCTTTATACAGCACATCATATAGCACTGGGCCTTACTCTTCAATGGCAAAAATAATCTTTACATGTACTAAATTAATATTCATCTAGAAACCATGTATTTTAATCCTTATATTCTCTCAATCATAAAACAATACATCTTTGTAATGCTGTATTAAAACTAAAAAGAAACGTGTTACTTTAAAATGAGAGCTGTATGTAAACTGAAAAAGTAAAGTAAATTTTATATTGCAGTATGCTCTATCTAGCAGAAGTTGTATGCCTAAGACTAGAAGGTTTTATCTGTTTGTTTTTGTTGGTTTTGTTACACCTTTATGGTTATGCATAGTAGTTGGGTTCATCCCAACAAACTCATACATGCATGGAAATTGATTTCAGTTCATGATCCCTTCCTTTTCCCTCCCCTGTTCCCTCCCCATTCCCCTTATGCTTCCTCTACTCTTCTAAACTTCCTTTTGCTCATTAATTTATATTTGATTGGTCCCTTATGTAATCTTATCCTTCCCCTCCCCTTTCCTTTTTTTACTCTGGTTTTCCAATATGAGAGAAAACAACCTAACTTTGAGTTTTTGAGTTTGACTAGTTAGCATGGTATTCTCCATTTCCATCTATTTATCAGCAAATGCCATAATTTCATTCTTTTTAATGACTGAGCAGAACTCCATTGTTTTATGTATATGTGTATATATATATATATATCACAATTTCTTAATCCATTCATCTGTTGACAGGCATCTGGGTTGATTCTATCATTTAGCTATTGTGAAATGTGCTGCTTTAAAAATTGATGTGGCTGTTCTATTGTACGATGATAATTTTAGATCTTTGGGGGAAAATATCAAGGAGTGGGATAGCTGGTTCATGTGGTAGTTCCATCCCTAGTTTTTTAAGAAATCTCCATACTGTTTTCCAGAGTGGTTATACTAGCTAAGACTAGAAGTTCAAGTGGAGGAAGGCAGACACTTTAAGGACTGACCCAGCAAAGGAGAATATGCAGTTTTGGTTTATTTTACCACTAAACATTGGTGTGACAAATAGTCACCTAGAGATGCTTTGTTGTTGCTTTTCCTTCTTTTTCTTCTTCAGTACTAGAGATAGAACCCAGAGGTGCTCTACCATTGAGTTACATCCCCAAGCCCTTTTTATTATTATTATTATTAATTTTTACTTTTGAGACAAGGTCTCAACAAGTTGCCCAGCCTGGCCTTGAACTTGCCATTCTCCTGCCTCAAGCCCCCAAGTAGCTGGGATTACAGGTGTGCACCACCATGCCTGGCTCTTTCTTTTTTTAGTGACCACATTGTGCATGGTTAGAAGTCCTATGTGTTATCCACTGCACCACAGAGCCAGCTTAAAGGTGCTTTCTGATCAGAGGTACTCTTAGCTTAAAATCGACCCCAAGGAGAGTGAACCCTTTAACTTTCCCTCCAAATGTCAACAACTGGATGTTCCAAAGAAGCCGGGAGGTAAGTAGAAGGAAGAACAAGTACTGAGATGTTATAATGTCTGATGTTTATCCTATCGTAAAAGTTAGAATTCTAAAAAAATCCTAAGGAGCTAAGATTATTCTAGCAAAAGAATACAAAATATCACACTGAGGCAAATTCTAAAGTTTAGATTAAGGAAAAAAGAAACTGCACCCTGGAAGCAGAGATCAAACTTTGGTAGGTAAGAGGAAAGGACATTGCCACTAAACCAAAGGAAAAACTGTGCAACAAGGACTCAGAAGCTAGTGGCGTTGAGCATGGGGTCTGCACATCCCTCAGTGTTTCCTTTAGTTGCCGCATTACAGAAAGTCAGGCGCTCTAGCACATACATTGAGTGTTACAACCTCCGTAGATTCAGTTATGGTCCTCGCATTTAGCCACAGAATTAATGATTTTGGCCTTACGAAGTATGCCTGACTTTATAAGAGGCAACTTAACTTTCTATGGGGCAGTCGCCCAAACCCATGGTTTTCAAACTTTAATGTGCTTATAAATCACCCAAAGGTCTTGTTAAACTACAGATTTTGATTCATCTGGAACGGGCTTGGAATTCTGCATTTCTAACAAGTAACCATGTGGTTCCTGTACCAAGCATTCAGTGGGAAAGACCTAAACAACACATAAACTGTAGCCTAACATACAGAAAAAGGCATTTTTTAAAAATTAAAGTCTAATGTTTAAATTAAGTAATATACATGCATAACTTACATACATATCATATAATTTAAATGTTATACTATCTATAATAACATGTTATATAATTTCAGGCCCTATAATATATGTTATTATATTCCCTTGCCAACATATAAAGAAACATTTTTAATCACTTGTTTTCCATATTTATCTCTTGCTTCTGTCTGCTTATATTCCTTTAAATAGATTCCAAATGAGAAATGTTCACTTCACAGATTTTAATTACCTGAAATCCTTTTTTCCTTATTGATTACCGAGAGCAAAGTAGCTTTTTGTGTTAACCTTTCAAAATGTCCAATTTAATTTATGAATACAATATTTTTCAGCTCAGCGTGTATAGATGATGCATACTGCTTCATACTGCCTTTATGAAAAGACCATTTTAATTACCCCACGGAAATATGCCTGGGTTGGAGAATTGTGAAAGTTCATGAACAGAACTGCCCAACAATTTGTTGGAAGAGTGCATGGCGTCTGCAAAGCAATTGTCTTTGTGGTAGATAAAGCATTCCCTTAACTGCTGAGGAAATTTGTTTTGACATCACATTAGGATTAAGTCAGTTATGCAATATTCCACAATGGCATAATTCCATTTGTATTTCTGAGAACAAAAGCCTGATTTTCTGGATTCTTAGGAACGACTAAACGCTGGTGTTAGGCCTGGAGACATCTCAGCAGGCGTAAGGGGCTTCTGTTAGTGAGGTCATCCTGAGGAATTTGAATGCACAGCTTCCATTATTCCAAATGTGGAGGCTCTTCTAGGAAGCTTCAAGGTCACACCAACACTGCTTGATTGCAGTCACTTCTCTGATGCCTTCAGCAAGTGTTTGCTCCTTTTTACATTTTCTGGTCTTTGAAATTCACAGAGCAACTTTATTCCCCCAACCCAATCAGAAGGCTTTCAAGCAAGTCATTCTGCAAAACACAAAATCAGGAGGAAAAGAAGCTAAATCAAACTCAAATAAAAAGCAGTGATAGAAGGCTTCAACAAAGTCCACACAGGGAATCAAGCTTGCTTTTAAACAAAAATATTGACATAGCAATTTAAAATAAATACCAGCTTCATATGCTGAACACTTTATTATTGGCTCACAGGACTGCAAATGTAAGGAACACATTCTTCTCTGAAACATTGCCAAAGGCAAACCTCTTAAAAGCCAAACATTGTGACATGTTCTTAAGTAGCTTGCCATCATGTCGATTGTTGCATTTGGTATAACATAACGCCTGCATGTTCATTAAGTCTACATTTTGCAATTAAGGTACATATGTTTTTCTTCTCCAAATGTCTGAAAGCCAGGTGGAATGAGTCAATCGCTCTGGTGACATTGAGCATTTCTGTAACAATGCTGAATTCTAGTGTAGCATTTTGCGTAGTCTGCCTATTATACAGGAAAACAGAATTGCCAATAAGTCCTTTTGTGTAAAGCTGTAAAAGCTCTGAAGATCTTAGCAAATACAGGCTATGTCACTGCTAAGGTACATGCAGCAGATGTCTACAATTATCCTGTTAAAAAGTTTCATTGTATAAGATCCTTCAAATAAAGTACTGCTGCCAGTAATTGAACATTAATTGGCTTCATTCAACTCTGAAGGTCTAGAAGAGCACTGCCTTAAGATTTGTTATCTCTAAAGCACATTTTATGCTAAAAAATATTGAGGAGGTCTCTGTTTTTTCATTGTTTTTTAATTTTTAGGTAAAGTGTCTATAGAAGTAAGACAAGTACATTTTTTATGTTGATAATCAATATTTCTTTAAATATTTAGGAAACAAAATATAAATGGATTTCATTACAACCTGGGACAATACCTAAGGATAAGAAGCAGAAACAGAGTAAAGAGGCTCACTGACCTAAGAGTTATGATGGTTAAGTTTCAGTTCATTGGAAACTTGAAATCATGAGCACTTGGGCAACCGAAATGTTAAATGTCAAGTAGCTAAACAAAATACAGCTTTTAAAATAAATCCCAGCAAGGCTAGAGTTCTGTGACCTCACACAATCTACCTCTCTGGGTAGAGCACAGTATAACTCTCATCACAATGTCAGAAAGAGCTAATTAGCTGAAAGCTATCTCTCAGGTGAAAGGGCAATGGGGAGGCAAAACAAAGATTGCTTCTAAATCGCTCTCCCCATGTCTACTGGACAGGGGTTTGGGAAGATTGCTTAAAGTGCAAAAGCTTTTTTCTGATATTTCTGACAGTTAAAGTACCCTAAATTGGAATGCACTCCTGTGTTACAGAATAAGGAAGAAAACAATTGCTGCGGAGTGTGATGGTTAGGAGAAGGGTTACTTTTTACTGTGAATACCCAAGCAATTTGGTGAAGTTTGTCTTAAACTTTGAAAACATTAAATAAACATAATATGTGAAGTCTTCTATGTTTTACCACTCACTAGGCACTGTACCTACCCTCCTGATACCACCGTTTATCAGTGGTGAGTTCTGCTTCCTAGGATTTTGAAGTATAACCAGAGAAGCAGGCCAAGGCAAGCATATATTAAACAGATTCCATTTAAAAGTAGTAATACAGACTTCTCCCATGAGGGAGAAGGGGGCTATGGCTGATGTTCTAGAATCCCCAATAAGTGAGCATTCCCTACATCTTTTATAGGTTAGGGTCTCTTTTGTCCTCCTGTTCTCTCCCCACTTATCTCTCTCCTTTACGTGACTAGGCCCAGGAGATGCCGGTGACATAGCAAAGAAGGTGAGAAGCAGATGGCAGGGGAAAGGGTCACAGGGAGGATTCAGGCAAGTAGGAGTCCAGGGAGCATTAATTAGAAATTATTCCCTACCTGCCTCATTTTGGGAGGGACAGTTAAGCAGGTAACCTTGGTGATCAAAAGGAATTAGGAGACACTGACATTCCCATCTCCCAGGAGCGGTCTCCAACTTCCCAGACTCTGATGGCCTCCATACCTCGATTTGACCATATTCCCTATTCTACACTAGCTGCCTGTCCTCAATTCTGGCTTCACTCTCACACTTAACCACCCCAGCTTAGTCACACATTTCACCATTTTTTCTGTTGTCTCAGGAAAAGGCTTAGAGGGATACCAGACATTTATGATTTACTTAGATAGCAGAAAGGTTAGTAAAAGTGATGGGCGACACTTGAAAATCTGAGGAACTTAGAATTAACCTTCCAGGACAGTGGAGTCAAGAGTACACTGGGCTAGGAGTAATGATCTTTTCAGACACTAACTAGTGGGCATCTTGGATAGCCCTCTTAATCTTTCCTTGATTAGTACTATGTAAAATGAAGAAATTTGTCTACCTCTGATTTTGAATTCCCTATGATCACTACAAAAATCCCACTTTCACTTGGGGGAGGTGCATTTTTAAGCCAACATTCTCTTCTTTTGTCTGTAGTAGTTCATCATAGGGCTTAATTACCTAAATCTCTCTAAGACACCCTTTATTCAGAAAGTTTCACCTATAAAAGAGTAATGAAAAAACTTTGGAGTTCCAATAAATTTAAGAAATGCAAAGTATTGGCATCAGATCTGCCATTTTACTGCCACCCTTATTCTGTGCTCCCCCCACACCATTTTACAACCTAGATTGTTAACTTGTGAACTTCCTGTCAATCATTGATCCAATTATTATTAGCATGTGAAATTCTACTACATAAGAATAGCTCCCCTGCCCCATGTCTCTCTCTCCCTCTCTCTCTCTCCCTCTCTCTCTCTCTTCCCCCCTCTCTCTCTCTCTTCCCCCCTCTCTCTCTCTCTTCCCTCCCCTCCCTCCCTCTCTCTCTCTCTCTCTCCCCCCTCCCTTTCTCCCTCTCTCTCTCTCTCCTCTCTCTCTCTCCCCCTTCCCTCCCTCTCTCTCTCTCCATCTTTCTCCCCCCTCCCTCCCTCTCCCTCCCTCTCTTGGTGTGTGTGTGTGTGTGTGTATGTGTGTGTGTGTGTCTCTCTTTCTCTCTCTCTCTCTCCCCCCTACCTCCCCCTCTCTCCCTCTCTCCTCCCTCCCTCCCTCTCTCCCTCTCTCTCTCCCTCTCAGGTAGACACTCCGCCTGTCTGCTTAATAAAATCTCTTGCATGAGTTCCGGCATCAGGAGTGGTTTTCTGGGTGCTTTCACAAAGAAAAAGAATGGTCCTAGAACACTAGGGTATTTTGTAACTCAAAAACTGTTATGGGAGTCCCTATAACATGAGGTCTTCACAAATGGTCAAAACTGGGCAAAGTTTGGGAAGACTATAAAAGAACTGAGGAGAATATCCAAATAATTCAATCAGGACTCCAAATTAGTTTATATGAATACCACATCATTGAGGTACTAGTTTATTGTAAAAACCTTTCACCTGTATCTCAAGTAAAAACCTATTTGGTACGAGGCATTGTCCAAGATGCTGATGCTGAATGGAAAGAAAACTGAACAAAATGTGGAGTCTGCCAGGAGGAGATGACTCTTTTGTAAAAAAAAGAAAGCAAACAAACAAAAGTTGAGCCCAAGAGCTGTTTACACACCATAGTCACCTTGAAATTACTAGAGATTACAGAGATGTGTGTGAAATAAATTCAGTTAATCAAATCAGCTTACTAAAAAGACTAACTCAGATGGTCTGAGTGGAAAAACTTTCAACCAATTCCAGACTAAAATCAGACAATTTGGTCAGGCATGGAAGCAAACCAACATTCGGTTAATTTAACAGACATTTCACTTTGAATCAGGTGTTTGGCTGACATTCTAAAATAGTAAGAGCAAAACCAGACAGCAGGGAAAACAAAAGCAAATGAACGACTAAGATGAATACAGAAATCACATAACTATAAAGTAAAATAAAAGAGAGGAAAGGAAAATGAGAGGATTTAGTTGATTTTTAAATGTCCTTTTCCAGTTAAAAAAAAAAATCCCTTGATTACATATCCAAGATCAGAAATTAGAGAAAATGAGTTCAGACCATTACATACCACAAATAACTTCAGGATTATACATGGAATAATGTATTTCAAAGCATATTCATTCAAGTTCTATTTAAATTGTTTCCATTCAAAAATTGCAAGGAAGTGCCAAATTCAGCCAGGTTTGATGATAAAATGCAATACAAACTTTTATCATTGTATTAAAAACACAGGGTTACTTCCATAAACTGTTTCTCTTTCAGGACTACTTAGATTACTGAACTAAAAAATACTTAAGACATAATGCCATTTTTCAGCAAGTTATATAGTCGTACCATATTTTTGTAATTTCTTTGAAAAATGGATGAAGTTATATCAAATCCATGTACATGACCCAAAATTTTCTTCTTTTACCATGGTATGTTGCAATAGAGGACAGAGAGGATTTGTGTCAAGAAATACAAACTAAAGCAGATCACATTTGCATTTTAAAGTTCCATGACTTAAGTTGAATTATCTCTAAATATCTCTACATACCTCCCCTAATGTTGCACCTGGATATTTCTTTTAATTTAGACACACTGCTCTGCTTTGTAACCAAGAAGTGAGATGAAGATCAGTCATTTCTGCTACTCAATTCTAGATGTTTCTACCACAATTTGGAAAGATTGCAGTCAAAATGCTTCATTTCCTGGATGTTAAAATAATGTCTCCTACAGGCATATTATGAGGCAAAGTCAATAAGCAAAACTGCACTCTTATTTTGAATTAAGCTAAAACCTGATTTATGTGAATTTTATTCATTGATGCTAACTTGAGGTTTTTTGGTGGCAAAAATATCACTACTGTTCCTGTATGCTGCTGGTATACTCTTGCATGTTTCACTTAGCATACAATGTAAAAATATTATGAGTAGTATATAAATATAAATCCCAATACCTTTAGAAGAAATAGCTACCAAACATTCAGATTCTCTAAACAAAGTTTTGATAGTTTACATATAAATTTTATCATTGTGTTTATTGCAAAGATTATACTTAACATACTATGCATTCTCAATCATGGAATTTTCTAACTGAAAAGTAGCATAAAGTCTGGATAGTTCAGGACAGTATTAACACAACACACCCAAGCTGCCATTTATCTTTTCTAAACTCTAGTCAGACAGTACCAATCAATTTCAGCTCTCTTTTCTACTGAGACTTGGTGTGGTCTCAAATGCTTATCCATATAATACTCCAGGCTGTTCTTACCAATGCATCATAGTTGGCACAGAATAAGAAATAAATTTGCAAACTTTAATCAAGTCCAGTAACATTAATATACAAAGAACTGATATAATAGGAACCTAAGTAATTTCCCATTTTGCTATTCTAGTAGTTTTGTAGAAGAGCTAGGATTAAAACTGATTTTGGGCTTTTATAGCCATATCTTGTTGCCTTAAAGAACTTTCTTTTTTAATAGTGAGAGACAGGAGGCTTGAAATTAGAATATTTTTAATTTAAAAATCTCATTGCCTTATTTTCATCCCATTGCAGCTGCTGATTTTCATATACATAATGTGTTGTTATTTTTTCTCCTGCCTCTCTGTAAGCCAAAAATACATCACAAGAACAGAACATTAATTCCCTATCTTTTTAAAAAATGTACACATTATTGAAAAAGTTACAATTTGTGACAAACAGACTTCAAGAATTCATGGAATTAGTCAGTCCTGGTAATAGCTTCTCTTACCTAGTTCTACTCAGGTTTTCTTTTCTACTGATCAAAAGCTTATGGCATGTCCATCTCCACATGAGAATATCCTCACTGGCTATTATGATGCCAAAAAGTCTATAACCCATCTTTATGTTACATTTTATCACCACTTAGCACTGGAATTCCTTGCCAAG
Source organism: Sciurus carolinensis (assembly GCF_902686445.1). Taxonomy (NCBI): domain Eukaryota; kingdom Metazoa; phylum Chordata; class Mammalia; order Rodentia; family Sciuridae; genus Sciurus; species Sciurus carolinensis. The sequence goes on along the minus strand of NC_062218.1, from coordinate 87,467,624 downwards.
GAGTTGGTTTGGTGCGGGCACTTGAGCTCTGGTTCCCATTCTCTATACATGTCATTCTCCAGCTATTCTGCCACTCAAATATGATACAACTTCAGCCTGTAAACCTGTTAAGAAAAGCAAGAAGCTGCTTGCTTCCTTTATCATCTACTACTTTACTTTATCATCCATCTACTCAACAAATAATTACTCAGTACCCATTATGTGGCAGGTGCTGATCTGAGTGCTAGGATTCAGCAGTTGATCAAATAAAAACTCAGACATCAGCAAGTTCACGTTCTCATGTAAATATTGGCAAGTAAATACACAGCCTGTCACATGTTGATTAGGACAAAATAAAAGGTTGTGTGTGTGTGTGTGTGTGTGTGTGTGTGTGTGTGTGTGTGTTTTTAAAGCCTGGGGTACAGAGAGAGTTAAGGAGAGGCATGCTTTTCTGCATTGACCAGTCAGGGAAGGTTATTAAAAACCTAGTACTTGATCAGAGACCTCAAGAAGGTAAAGGAAAAATAAAGCTGTTTATATCTGAGTAGAGAATCTCCAAGCAAATATATTAGTCCTTAGCATACAGCTAACATTTAAAGCCATGAAAATAAGAAGTATGATAGGGTATTTCACTCTTACTTTAAAGGTCAAGGCAGTGGTGAGAGACTAAGAAGAAATCAGTAGTAATGTAGGGAACGAGATAAAGAAGCATCCTAGAAATCACTTAAAATGATTTAAAAATGAGAATGTGCTTTATTATGTGAAATGATGCTGCGCCTGAGTAAGATAAGGACCAGGGATTGACCATTTCGTTTATTCACATAAAAGCCATCCTTAATGAGAGCTGCTTCAAGGCTGGCAATGCCTTCAAAGATGAATGGAGACAAATGGTCTACAGTATGCACAAAACAACCCTTTCTAGGAGTTCTACTCTAAAGAAGAGCAAATAAATATGGTAAAGGGAAATCTGAAGGGTGTTATCGATTCTGTTAATTGTTTTTAAGATGGAGAAAAGCATATTAGTTGCTCACTGAAATATTCTGGTTAAAAGTAAACAGGAAATGAAGCAGGCAAGGAGAGAGACTCTGGCACAATGTCCTTGATTAATCCAGAGGGAACAGAGTCTTAACAGCCAAGAGTGGGTGATGAGTAGTGGAGAGTGTTAGCATAGCTCAAAACACATTTCGTCCACAGTGGAGGAGGGAGAGTAGAGTTCACAGGTATAGAAACAGGGTTTGAATGATGTGATTACAGGAAGATAGAGAATTCTCTTCTGATTACTTCTCTTCTGTGAAATAAGAAACAAAGTTACCACTTAAAATGAAGAAAAGGAATGAATTATCAAAGGTTTGAGGAGAAAGGATACTTTGTCTACTAAATAACCTAAACCAACCACCATCCTCACCAATGTTAACAGAAAAGCACTGGGAACTATTCACACTTCTCTTACCACTCAGGATAAGCATCCCCCTAAAACAAAGTTCCTTGCAGATGAATTCACTTGAGAATCAAGAGGAAAGTAAAATGACTCATTGACTTTAGTCCTTCCCACTCATTTTCTTTAAACTCCATCTTTATCTTTTTAGTCCCTCCATCACTAGTTATTTTAAGTTGTGGTCTAACAACTATGCCATAGAATTTTAAATGTCAGACACATATTGAGAAAATGTGAGTGATATCGCAATGTAAAACCTACTACATGACACGAGTAATTGTTGTTTTCATGGTCTCACATTAAGACATAAATATAAATTCATTCATATCCAGGCTATTTCTAACACTCAAACAAATTCATTTACAGTTCATCTGAGGAAGAGGAGTGGAAAAACAAGTAGGATTGAGGTATCCTCAGATGCTTTTGACACTTCTAAAATTACCTCAACAGGTGACATATTTCACCTAATATGGGAAATCTTTTCTAATCAGTGTGCTAAGAAGTAGAAGTCTATTATAGAAGCAAGGCAAGCTTTGCTTTGTCAAGACAGTTCCCTCACAGAGAAGAATTAAAAAAAATAATAATTCTGTTGAATCCTGCTGCATACTGAAGCTACAACTAGAGACTCTTCTTAGAGAAATTCAGGGAACTTCTTTCCCTAATCTTTCCTAGGATGAGTCTTACAATCTGTGATTTATTTGACATTAATTACTGTTAATAACTCATCAGCACGATTGCCTAAAAGCTAGCTGGCCACTACTCAAGGGCTGGGAGTTCTCTGTAATCTGAGAACATGCAGAGTAGGACAGAAAGAAACACAAAGGGCACTGAGGAGGAGCTGGCAGACGCTATAATCTTTGGAAGCAGGATTTGTGGGAACATTAAAACCAAAATACTAAAAGGAAAAGTCAATCCAAGCACACACACACAAAAGGAATAAAAGAAGTGAAAATAAGTATTTAAAAAAGAGGATAATAATGCAATAATTTTAAAAATCAGCATAGATCTTTCCCCACATTAAATGACAAAAATAAGTACATGATTGAATAACTAAATGCAAAAAAGGAAAAAAAATCATCATTTTTCAATTTCTTTACAGTTCATCCTAAGTTAAACTCAAAAGTAATATAATAAATCAATAAGAGATTGACCAATTTACATAAAGAAAATATGTAAGACTTAAAGTATCAGAAAACAATACAAACTAGAAACATGAATGGTTTTTTCTTCCTTTTCTCCTTCCATTCCATACCCCTTCTGAATAATTCAGTCCCAAAAAATGTTTTAACAGATAAGACCAAGCAAAGTAGTTTCCAGAACAGGGGAATGGATGGACTCACGAGTCAGAAGTTTGTGCATTTGTTTGTGAGAAGGATTTCTCCTCAAAATCTGGAAGGGAACAGGAAAGCCCACAGAGGGGTCTGAGTTAAGTAGGAAGAGGACTTATGTTCACATGAGGGAGCAGGCTGGCACAAGATATTAAAGCCTTAGCAGACAAGGAAGACACCCATAGGGCCCAAAGGGGAAGATGCTGAGGGAAGTCTGATTTCAAAGAGATTGAATAAGTATGTATGTTGAGAATAAAGAGGCCAGGATCTTACTATAGGGAAAAAGTTGACAAATGCAAAAAAGAGAAAATGAGAAGTGATGTTTGATTGGCATTGAATACACATATCAGGATGAACTCATTGATTTAATAATATACAGATAGATGTAGATATGTGGATGCATTCTGTGTGTGTGTGTGTGTGTGTGTGTGTGTGTGTGTTTATTACCTACCTTTGTTACTGAGAGCACCTGAGAGCAACCACACCCTCCAAATCAATGAGTACACATCACACAAAGTTATTGCTTTATATAAAGTGACTAGAATACACACTATAGTATCCATAGTGATTCTTCTTTTTAAATAGTAGAGATTTTTCATTCTTTGCTATTTTTCAAATGTTCTTTAATAAGCCTGCTTTACTTTACTAATGATAAAAAAATTATGATAACATATTTAAGAAAAAAGGGAAGGAGACAAAGGTACTATGATCTATTCAAACCCCTCTTGTGAAGATAGATAAATAGATACATACATACATACATACATACATACATACATACTTACATACATACCCAGCAATGGAAAAGAAATCAACAAATGAAGAAAACTATCTTATATTTACCCCCCCTAATGTAGCAGTTAAAAAACAAAACTATTTCATTTTCCTGCTTTTTTCAGAGCTCTTTGTGGCCAGATATCAAAATTCAGACCATAAAAAGTAGGCATAAGTCCCTAGAAATTTTAAATATAAACATGGAAACTACTAGGAAATGGTTTTTGCTGTTTTGCTTTCTTGCTTCTTCCAGCCTGGAAGGGCATATTCTCTTTCTGCGGGTTCAACAAGAGACATCTTGTGACCATGAGAACAAAGGCCTTCACACTAAATATAGCAGCATAGGAAGAAGAAAACAGACCAAGCCCCTGGTGACCTTAAGCTCCTGACCACTTCTGGGCTTCTCAGTTCTGAGTTTGTTTCATGAACCAATAATCCCCCAAGGGCTTAAATTGCTGCTTATAAATGATGTGATTTTGTTCATCTTTAGGACCAAATAAACTCCATTTGCTATATATGTCATATTTTCTTCATCCATTCATCTGTTGATGGGACACTTAGACTGGATTCATAACTTGGTTATTGTGACTTGCATTACTATAAACATGGGTATGCAAGAATTGCTATTGTATACTGACTTTAATTCTTTTGGATAATAGAACTTGATAGCATTATATTATGCAAAATAAGCCAGACTTAGAAAGTCAAGGGTCATGTGCTTTCTCTCAAATGTGGAAACTACAGAAGGGGGAAAAAAAATGTGGTGGGGGTAAATCTCATGAAAACAAGAAAGGAGACCAGTAGAGTAGAGGAAGGGGACCAGGGGGAGAGAGGATGTGATGGAAAGAGGAGGTAATAGGGAATGAAATTTACTAAATGATGTTATGTGCATGCACAAATGTTATAATGAATTCCATTATTACACATAATTATAATGCACCAATAAATTATTTATTTATTTGTTTAGTTTTTACAGACTGCATTTTGATTCATTGTACACAAATGGGGTACATCTCTTCATTTCTATGGTTGTGCATGATGTAGATTCATACCATTTGTGTAATCATACAAGTACGTAGGGTAATGATGTCTGTCTCATTCCACCATCTTTCATACCCCACTTCCCTCTCATTTCCTTCTACATAATCTAAAGTTCCTCCATTCTTCTCTCACTCCCAACCCCTCCACCCCCATTATATATCATCATCCACTTATCAGGGAAAACATTCGGGCTTTCAATTCTTTAAACAACAAAATAAAAACACAGTGCTACTTATAGCAGTGTTATAAGTCAAAAGAGTGAGGGAAGGAAACAAAGAGGTATTTACACTATACATAAAAAGAAGGTATGTGCCAAAATATCACAATTTTCAAGACCAGGGTCAGCATAATGATATTTATGCAGACATCACAGAATTACAAACATATCCTATGTCTAATAACAAAAAGGGCACATCTTCCTAAAAACCACTCATGCTGGGAGAACTACATGATTGTCCTAAAATATGACATTTGATTCAACTATGTGAGCATCTCTTAGAGCACTCATTTTATTTTTATTCAGAACTCTACAATATTCCCAAGCCTATGGAGTATTTTTGCAAACATTGTGGACTTGGCTTGTTTGCTGCTTCCCAAATCTTTCTGGTTCTAACATCAATGATAGAGAACTTGAGGCCAGGACAGGCAAGGGAAGCCTATATCTTTAAGTGGTAGTGGAATAAATCCATAGTGAGGCATAATCCTAAGTGACCTGATGATAGTAGAATTTCTTTTGAGTCTTACATATTAGTTAAAAAATATGTATATGTCAACACACAGCCTGCAAAAAGATATTTAAATATATATGTTTGCAAGGACTAGTATCCACAATATCTAATGAACTCATACAAATTCATTAGAAAAAATGATAACAGAAAAATGCAATAAAACAATGGACAAAAGATGAAAAAACACAAACAAAAAGAATATCCAAATGATAAAAAATATGAAAATTTCCTTAGGGATATACAAATTAAAATCAGAATCAGTTATCATGAAATACCCACAATAATAACTAAAATTTAAAAGATAAAAACAATTTTGGCAAGAATTGTAGCAACCAAAATTCTTATATACTGCTAGTATGAGTACAAATGGTTCAATTACTTTGGAAAACTACGTTTTAAAGGTAAACATACAGCTAGGCATGATGTCACACATTTGGAATCCCAGTGACTCAGGAGGCTGATGCAGGAGGATCACCAAGTCAAGACCAGCCTCAGCAACTTAGTGAGACCTCATCTCAAAACTTAAAAAAATAATAAGAGTTGGGGATGTTGCTGAGTCATAAAGGGTCCCTGGTTTTAATGCCTAGTACCAAAATAAATAAATAAATAAGCCTATATAAACTAGAGCAACTTTGTTCTTATACATACATTCATGTTCATGTACATTCATGTTTAGGAAAAGGCAGAGTATTGTATCATGTCACAACCATTTTTAATAGTAAACTCTAAACTACTTAAATGCCAACTACAAGCAGAATGTATAAATAAAATATGGTATATTTACATAATGAACACCGCAACACAGGAATAAATAGTCCATAATTACGTATGCAAATTCATAACTCTCCCATGCATTATACTGAGTGAAAGAAGTCAGACACAAGAGTGAACAACATATGATTGCTTGTGTGTCAGGTTCACAAACAAATCAAACTGACATGCTAAGTGAAATAAGCCAATTCCAAAAAACCTAAGGCCGAATGTTTTCTCTGATAAGTGAATGCTGATACATTAAGGGGGAGGTGGTAATTGAAGAATGGAGGAGTGTTGGATTGTGTAGAAGGAAATGAGGGAAGGCGAGGGGGCAGGGGGAAGGAAAGATGGTGGAATGAGACAAACATCATTACCCTGTGCACATGTATGATTACACGAATGGTGTGACTCTACATCGGGTATAACCAGAGAAATGAAAATTGTACTCCATTTGTGTACTGTGAATCAAAATGCATTCTGCAATTTAAAAAACTACAAAAAAGAAGAAAAAAAGAAATCAGGAGAGAAGCTATTATTACTGGAAGGAGGTAGAGACTGGAAGTGAACATAGGTTTTTTGGAGAACAGCTAATGCTCTTTCCTTGATGAATATTGGTTGTCAACAGTGGAAAATCACCATCTCTCCATTGAGGTTTACTTTTCTCTATGATGTATATTATATTTCAATAAATAAGTATGAAAGTTAAGCCACCTGGATTTTGGATTTTGTGTTCTTCATAATATAGGTGTGTTTGGTATTTTTAAATCAAGGGTTCTAAGTTTTTGTTTTTTGTTTTTTTCCCTTGAAGCATGTTTTAGTCAACTCTTTTGCTGCTGAGACCCACCCAGCACAACTGTAGAGGAAAAAGAGTTTATTTGAGGGCTCAGAGTTTCAGAGGTCGCAATCCATAGACAGCAGGCTACATTCCTTGGGCTGGAGGTGAGGTTGAACTTCAGGGTGGAAGAGTGTGGCAGAGGGAAGCAGCTCAAATTATCAGGAAGCAGAGAGAGAGGGAGGAATGGTCTCCGTTCTCCAGATACAAAGTCACACCCCAATTCCCACCTCCTCCAGCCACACCCTACCACTTGCATTATCACTCAGTTTATCCCATCAGGGATTAATTCACTGAATACGTTAAGGCTATCACCTAATCATTTCTCCTCCAACTTTCTTGCACTGTTTCACCTATGAGCTTGTGGGGAACACCTCAGATCCAAACCTTAACAAGGCAATTGAGAAAAGTTGGCGTAACAGGGAGCCAGGTAATGACTTCTGCACCGCTTAGCAACAACCACACGTCCCCTGAGGCATCTGTTGCCCAGTTAGTGGAGCACAGAATTCTCATTCTTCTAGTGAGACCAAAAGCCATTCCCGCATAGCACATAGTCTATTCTCTTCAGCCTCCTTTTCAGTGATCTTTATGGTCAATAGTCTATCCTTGCCAGGACAGTTGATATTTATTATATGTGCCCCATTGTGTCATGCTTTCAAATATTTGCATTTAATTACCTGGAAAACCCTCATGGACCCATCCTCATCTCTTCCCTAGAAAACTCATAGTGAACCTTTTTTATCCAACCCAGATATCACCTGACCATGAAAATTTCCCTGACCTCCCTAACCTCTGTTGCTAACATAGTTTATATATGTGCATACTCATACAAGCATTCATATCTATATATACATATATATGTATTTATATAATAGTGTTTAACACAGAGTGTTTAAATCATTTTATAGTAATTTTTCATACTAAACCTCGACTATTTGGGGATAATATTCTGTCATCTTTGATGCCGTTTCCTAGAGCCTAACACATTGAGTAATCAATAACAATATTTATCTAAATAAATTAAAATGTGGCATTAAAGTTGACTTTCAGCACTGATTCTGCATAGTGACATTTCACTGAGTGTAGAAATTTCCGGTGCTACTCCTCTAGGAGATCTAGCACACCACATACCCCAGGCATTTTACTGTAACAATTAGAAATCATGAGCCATTCCTTACTGTGTCATGCCCTGAAATATCAGCAGTTAGTGAGACACTTTGATACACTAAGGTCATTCTAAGGTTAGCATGTTACTCCCAGCTATTACCTACATACTCTATGTAACCCCCAAGAGTTCCCCCAACCACTAACAATCATATTTATATTTGTTAAAAAATAAAAGTATCTCAGCAGATAGGAGGAGACACAATAACTTCATGGTAAAGTGTGCACTTTGAGGTCACACAAATCTGAGGTTACATGCTGTTTTTGCCTTTCTACCCCAGAACATAAACCTTTGAGTTCAGATACTTTTTTAAAAAATTCCACTGCTGTATTGACAGCACCAAAATCAGGTCTTGGCATATGAGAGGCACTTAATGGTTATTTGCCAAGTGAATATATCAGATTGGCAACCTCAAGAATTGACGATCACACCTCTCTTCCACACACCAAATATTTCACACCCCTAGACCAGTGATGCTAAAGTTGCTATGCAATTTAAGTTCTTTCTAATAAGAAAACCTATGGAAAATTGTATAGTTCGGTGCCACCAACAAAAGTGAATGCAAATAGTGACTACAAACTTCTATATACTGTACAATTTCCAGATTAAAATAAAAGAAAACTATGCCATAAATATAAGATCTGGGTTTCAGAACAACCTTTCCAGATGCATGAAAACTAGAAACAAGAATTGTTCTTCTTCACCAGAAACCTCTGACTTGGGAAGAATATTGAACAAAGTGAAACTAATTAAAATATTTAGTCATGCACAAAAGAGGTGCAGAGAGTATCAGATTTGAAGTCAGATGGACCTAAATTTTAACCCAGATCAAGCACTTATTAGTAGTGTGAGTGTCCTTGGAAAAGTTTTACCTGCAAAAGAAGATAATTATATACCTCATGCAGATTTCATGAGGAATGAAAGAGATGATGCATTTTAGTACACAACTGGCATAGACCAAGTTCTTAATAAATGTTGGATTTAAATATTAAAGTAATTTCTTAGTAAATATTATCCAATAGTTTTACTTTTTCATATTTTTGAGAGAGTTCACCAGTATCCACATTTCCAGGAGTTTCTGAATCTTATTTCATTCATGGGGTCAAACTTGCATATGAGATGATCATCCCATCTTCTTCTATTATGTTGAACAAAATTATTTTCCCAAAGTGATCCACCTTTAATCCAGTCATAAAGAGTTAGCTGTTCTCAATTTTAATTGACAAATCTAATTACTGTGATGAGTTTATTTATAGTCACTATTCAATATCTATTGATAGTTTCTTGACCTTGAAGAATATCATCCAATTAACATGGCAATATGTGTTAATGGATTTTTAAATTACTTCACACTGGATAAAAGGTAAAAGGAAAAAAAGGGAAGTCATTTTCACAGAGAAAAATCACAATCTATGAAAATAAACCTTATATCTGTCACTGAATACGCAACACTAAGGATTTCCTTTGTGTTCATGGAGCAAGCTATGTTATGGATATGGTGGTACAAATTTTTGGAATTCTTTCAGGGAAACATTCATTGAATTCAGGCAATGAAATGTCTGCCTATATCCAAGGAGAAGTGTTTTGATTGGAGACTTTTTAAATATTTAAAATTTTCATTCTTTTTGTCAGAATTTAAACTTAGTAGGTGGTTAACAGATAAAATTGACTCCCTGGAATGTATGGGAGGCAGGGAACCATTCTTAACAACTGAAGAGGAATGAGGAAGATGAAACTCCACCTTTACCCCTGAGGAAGAGCAGGTATTATTATGTTGCTCAGTCATAGCCCCTTGTTCCATTTTCCATATGTATTTCACTTTGTGTTTTAACCCAAATTTTAGACATAAACTTGTAATAGAATATTATCTATATTGTAAGAAATCCCAAATAGTATCTCTTTTCAGAAAAATTGCTAAGAAAATCAGAAGTACTGTAACAACTTTGACCCAGTGATTTATTCTTTCATTTGTCTATTTATACCCCTCTCCCCCATTTTAGCCAGTTTTTTCACTGCTATGACCAAAAGACATGAAAAAAAACAATTTTAGAGGAGGAAAAGTTTATTTGGGACTTATGGTTTCAGAGGTCTCAGTCCACAGATGTATGAGTTCATTCCTTGGAACCTGAGGTGAGACAGAACATCATGGCAGAAGAGTGTGGCAGAGGAAAGCAGCTGGGGACATGGTTACCAAGAAGGAGAGAGAGAGAGACAGAGAGACAGAGAGAGAGAGAGAGAGAGAGAGAGAGAGAGAGAGAGAGAGAGAGAGAGAGAGAGAGACTTTTCAAGACCTACACTCTCCAGGGACAAAATACATACCCCAAAGGCATACCCACAATGACCCACCTCCTTCAGACACACCCTACTTGCCTATTAATCCCTATCAGGGGATTAATACTCTGATTAGGTCAAGGCAGTCATAACTCAATCATTTCACTGTGAACTTACTTGCATTGTCTCACATGTGAGATTTTAGGGGATGCCTCTTGTATAAACCATACCACCCCAATATATCACAAGGATCTCCAAGACAGGGGCTTTATCTTACGATGTGCTGTGAATTGAATTGTATCCCCACCCCAAAAAATTGTATGTTGGAGTTTTAGATTCCAGTAGCTTAGAATGTGATTGTATTTGGAAATTAAAGAAGTGATTAAGCTTAAATAAGGTCAGTTGGGTGGGTATTAATCTACTGTGAGTGATGTCCTCATGAGAAGAGGAAGAGGCTCCAGGGATATGTGTATTCACAGAGAAAAGCCTAAGTGTGGACACAGCAAGAAGGCAGCTACCTTCAAGTCAAGGAGAGAGGAGGTCTCAAGACACCTCAATCCACAGATACCTGGACCTTGTACTTCTAGCCCCAGAACTGTGAGGCCTAAACTTCTGTTATTTAATTCACCCAGTTGGCAGCATTTTGTTATGGCAATGCTAGTAAACCAGTGCACTGTGCTTATGCTTCCATCTTCTGCTAAAGTGACTGGCCCAGAGTAGGTGTTCATGTTACAAAGGAAGGAAGGAGTGAACAAAGAAAGAAAGGAGGGAAAGAGGGAGAGAGATGGGAAGAAAGGGAGTTCCTTACAAATAAAAATTAGTGGCTCCAGCACAAGATCCCAAATGTCTAAGCCCTCTTCCGTGCATCAAATTCTATGCAATTTCTCAATTCTAAAACCTGGTTAGCACTTGGTTTCATATGTGCTTTGCATATACTTTCAACCTTTCATGTTTATTTATTATTATGCACCTTCAGGATAGTAATTTTATCATGCATGGGTCCTAAATCTGCATGTTTGAAATCAACAGTTACATCTGAAGAGAGAAAATCGACTTAACACCTGTGAAATTTCTATTTTGCTTCAAGCGGTTTATTAAGAAATATTTTATGTTTTGAACAGAAGTAGCTCAGCTAGACTACATCTTAAGGATTTGCACAGTTACCACAAATTACTTTGCTCTGATATCTAATCATTTAAAGGTAGGAATAGGGAGGAGTGAAAGGGAGATCCAAATATTTGCTTCTTGTTTAAATGTGACACTTTTAAAGCAAATACATAAAAAAGAAAATGGTGCCTCTGGAGTTTAGGAAGTACTAATTTTCCTGGCATAAAATAAATTGGAATGGACTATGGCATTAAGAGCTACCTCTATTACAGTGAAGTGTAGCAAACTGATGCTCAGTGAGGTTCACTGGACATGAAGATATGCAGTCAAATGCACTCAAGCACAGTTCTGAAATTGTTTTCTATTATTCTGAAAGATGCCAGCTTAACAACTTATTTAAAACTATATCTTTTAATACTTTGTTTTTTCCCCCCCTCTGGAGCAAGGGTGGTAGAAGATTGTACGCAAGCCCAACAGAAATAAGAAGGCTTTGCCAGGGATAAAGCCTTTGGTCAGTGACTTGGAAAGCCAGACCCTAAAATGGCTGGTCATACATGAACATGGGTATCTATCTGTCATGGCTCATCTCTTAGACCTTACTTTTTCCATTACCATGTGGATGCTATGGGTGCCTACCTGAAAGAAATTAAGCTAATTCTGATACCTGTTATTTTTAGATACATTATGATTTAGCAATTCAAGTACTGTTGCAGTTGTATTAACCTATGTTTCATCCTGTTCTTTAAAGTCATTAGTCAATTCAAAAGGGAAAACAGGGTAAATGTGGGTATGCATGTGTATATGCATAGGTATTATGAGCATATGTATATGCACGTGGTTGTGTGTATGTGTATATATCTGAGTACGTGTGTGTCCATGTGTGCATGCCTTTATGTACCTGTGTCTTTGAAGACATGATTGGTCCTGCCCTTAAAACATTCTCAGATGTACTTAAGCATTCCATGCATTTAGACCTTAGAAGCCACCAAAACCATCACAAGTCAAAAACTTGAGTAATGCTTGTTTTGCTACTGAACCTTCATTTTGTAAAAATACCAATGTGATTTTTACCCATTTAACCTCCCTGCTTTGCCTAACATACTTCACTCTGCCTCATTCTGTCTACAAAATTCTCATCTACTTTCTGAGACCCAAATAAATTACTGTGTGTGTGTGTGCACGTGTGTGTTTTCCAGAGTTTACTGCCTAAGTGAGTCTATGTTATAGACAACATGGTTTATAACCCTAGGTTTAACAATCTGGCAGATAACATGAGTGAGAGAGTAAGTGTAAACACCTTGCATCTGCATATATTCCTCATTTTTCTCATAAAATATAGACATAAACAAGAAATAATTTTCCTCCTTAATTCTATCATAAAAGAAAGAAAAACTATGGAAAAAGAATGGTAATTGGCAACTGACACTGGCCACTCATGCAGGAATAAAAGAGGGAGCAATAGGGACTGTGGAAAATTAAACAGAAATGCCACTTTTAAAGTAAACAGAAATTACTCAATTTCAATGTTTTCTCATAAGAATGTGGGCAGAGGATATCCATATCTTCTGAATTATCAGAAGTCCAAATCTGGATGTTTGTGTAAAAATCCCTCCATTTTTAACTACTGGCAATTGTTGTTTTTAACTAAATTGTTAAAAAAAAAAAAGACATACAGAAAGGTTTCTAAACAACACACAGGCAAACAGAGCCTGGCCTAAATACTAACGAAGAGATTTATCCCATGTCATCTTTTGCCACCTCTGAAATACAAATTAATTTAGCACCTACCGCTTTATGTCATCTCTTGTTATTGTATAGATAGCAGGGTCATGTAGCACACATGTTTGGCAGCCAAACCGTCTGGTTTTATAATTCTGCTTCATCAGTCCTGAGTTTTGTGGCCTTGGGCATGTTGCCTAACCTCTCCAAGCCTCAGTTTTCTTCTTTATAAAATGCTGATAATAATAAGATCGTTAGGAAGATTAAAGGAAATCACATTGTTAAAGCAATTATAATCATTTGAGAATTGTTTAACATAAGATGATTATTTAAAAAACTTATAATTTGAAGTATTTCTTTGACTCCTCCTCCCCTACTAAACTGCAAATGATTTGAAGGTAATCTTTTTTATACAATGTAATGCTTAATACAGTTTCTTTCTAGAGTAAGAGCTCAGTTGGTTACTTCTGTTAAAAAAAAAAAACTCAAAATGTAGAAAAAATCATAAAAGGATATTTAAAGAAAATGGCTGGAAATCAAGGTCACACTGGTGCTTGTCCTTGCATTTGCTCTATATATTTAAATCTACTATAAGGCCAGAACATTGCACCAGTCCATGTCAATTTGTTCTATGATCAGTTATAATGAATGTTTTCCAAATCCCAGATGTATAATTTCCACTCTGATTTATTCTATCCAGGCTGCAGTACAACAGACAGGCACTATTCATGTCTTTTTCTTTTCTCCTTTAAAAGACTAGAAGAGAGTTAGGGTTAGATGGAACAGTAGGTACATGTAGGGCAGCCTTGTGTGGCTGGAGCCCCTGGGTCTTTCTCACCTGCCTTTACTTAAATTTACAGAGGTTACATCACAAAAACCTTCCAGGGTGCTTGTAAAAATGGAGCCATTATTATCCTCATTCTTTTCTTCCACTACACCCTTGTTCTCTTTGAAAATAAAGAGTAGGTTCTAGAAAGGGAGTGTTACAAAATGGAACCCCCATATTTCACAGCTTGAAATTCAGAATTCTGAGACAGATAACACAAATAGTGTTTTACACGACAGACTAGGATAATGACTGTACCTCAGAACTTTGGAAGGCAGGCTCTCAGCATATAAAGTTAAAGGCATGTCTACATCCAATCTAAACTTCTCTCTTCATCACATTATACTTAAAATGTCAAACAAAACTAACACAAACCATCTGTCATTGCACAATCAAAAACTTCCTCCTATGTCAATGGATTGAACATGGTTACAATGGAAAGGGATCAGAAAAAGTGAAAATACAAAGTAGTTTAAAATGTGCTGATATTAATTTCAAGACTTTTCAGAAGAGAATTTACAGGTTGAAACAATAATCACAAATACTGGGTTATCTTGGTGTACAGGGTGCATGAGTTATATGCAGTTTTACGTGGAGGGGTTTGAGAGTGTGAGAAAATGTGGAAAAGATGGAGTTAAGAAGGAACTTGAGTTTTGGGGAGAAGATAAGTAAATCATGAAAGTTTAATGAAGAATCACATAAATCAACCAGAGAATTATCTCTTGAAAATCTCACCAGAGCAAAAAAAAAAAAAAAAAAAAAAAAAAAAAGAGAGAGAGAGAGAAATTTGGGAATTTTTTTCATGCCAAAATTATAGTACTTATTATTTTCTTCAAGTAAATATTCACTGCCTACTCAGTACCAGGCACTGGACTTAACTTTGGAGAAAATAATGCAAATGAGATACTATATGTGTCCTTGAGGAGCCATTAAATTAAGAACATGTGTATGTGTGTGTAAGGAATGAGGTTAACAGCAAAACCAAAATATGGTCAAATAAAGTGGTAAAGAATAATGCAAAGGCAAAGTCAAAGAGATCTGTAGTTACAAAGGGGACAAGGAAGAGAAAAGTAGGAAATACTTCATGTGAGTTAACCCTTAAACTGAGCAGGTATTGCTAGACAGATGGCAAAAAGGGTATCACTTCATAAAATTACTCACTCAAAATTCTTATATTGCTTCACTTTTCACAAGTTCCAAAGCTCATGCCTCTTAAGTTGCAGGAAAAAATCATTTATACACTTGCATGTTGCCAGGTAAGCTGCAATGATCACATATTTATATTCTAAAAATCATAGTTTTTAAGGAAATATGGATAATACTTTGTAAAACATATTCAATAGTAATGCTATCCAGTTCTTTGGTAAATCCTATAGACCTCAAACCCAGAAAATACAAATGAAAGATGAAAGAAGATAGGCTTAAAATGATTAAACAGGAAGGTATTTATTAAAAGAATATTAAAGGGACCTCAGACTAATGGGAAGTTTGGGGGAAACAGAGGGTTGACTTACACAGCCAAAATTATGCTCCAAATAAGATCACTGACCTGCTTGATCAGGACATTGTGGCTTCTATCTCAGACTCTGGATTTTGCATTTTTCACTACCAGCATTGTTAGCACTGAGCCTTAGATGCATGTACCAAAGGCACTATTCTTATACCCTGAAATTCAATTTTTCTACAACTGCAACTGCTGACAGAGAAATCCTCCAAGTGCTCTTTATTTTGGGGTAAATACATCTAACTTGACAACATGTGGGTCATATGTCCCTGGTCTAGTTGCAAGGAAGATTAGGGAAGTGAGTATCTAATATTTCCATTCTCTGTAAGGGGAGGTGGATATGGCTTTTCCAAGGCTCATAAAGTAAAGGCAATTCCTATGCTTATGAACAGTGTTTAGATAATGACCAAACTAGAGAAATGTTAGGCTAAGAGATAAATTACTGCAGCAGATAGAATATAGAATTTGAAGTCAAACCTGAACTTGCACATCTCCTCTGCCTTTTATTAGGAATATGGCAATTTCTAGAATCAGCTTCTAAATCAACTATACAGGAAAAATAATGATTGCATTGTGATTCACGAGAAAGATGTATGTGTGTGTTTTAAATATATGACATATTTCTGTATTAAAAAATGATAGCTATTGTTTCTAATTGGTTAACCTAGACTTTTTCTCTGTTGTCATATCTCCTTGGCATCTTATGATATACATTTCACTCACCATGAAATATTTATGTATTGTTTTGCAAAACTAAAGGATGGTTATAAACAACTCCTTAAAGTTCATTTCTAAAAGATGCAGATCCACTCAAGGGAAATGTAGGAAGGAGAAATGAAGAAGCATTTTCTCTGACAATTACCTGGGATTTAAATTTTTCAATGAAACCAAAATTTGTCACCATATAAACTATAAAGAGCATCAATAGAGGAGAGAAGGAGTATCTGTAGAGGCAATATCAAAGGTGAGAATTTATAGAGCACTAGAACTTCCTCTTTTCCTTTATTCTCCTCTTTGCAGGCATAGGTACACATCTCAAGGCATCTCATTATAGAACTGGTTATTGCTGAGCACCAAGACTTGCAAACAATTAGGAATAGGGTAAAAAATTGATCTCCTTATTTTGGCTTTTGAGCTGAGGTCACGTGGCAGGAGCTGTGGTGTTTGGTCAGAGTCTAAAGAAGGCTGAAGAGGTAGACTTGGTGGTCAGCCCAGCAGCCACACAGAGAGCAACCCATGAGGGCCTACGAGGAGAAAGAGCTGGCACGGTCCCCATAGGTTTCTGAAAGTAGATGACTGCAGAAGGAATGCCTTTTTGTACCTAGACCTATCTCAAGTGTCACACAAGAAATCCAACATTTAGAAATAGGTTGCACCAAATGTGACAAGGCAGCCAATATAGTGGTGCCCCAAATTCCACATAAAGAGCCTGTAGTCTCTCATATGAGCAGCTGGTCCTTACCTATACCCTAAGCTTCAGCAAGCCCGAATAAAAGAGTAAGCAAGACATTGCCCCTCTACTTTAAGTAGATAGAGTGTAATATTTATTATGCCACTCCTCAAATTAACCAAATGTATTGACGTATTTTTCTGTAAATGTCATACATCTGTTCTCCCCAGCCTTATCACTGTGTAGAGTAACAGAAAATGCTGATAAGATATTGGAAAGATATGAATGCTACATGTTTATATGTTGCTGAGTTGAAACTATTGAATGCACACGTTTTGTTTTGTTTTGCTTTGTTTTGTTTTTTGGGTACTGGGGGTTAAACACAGGGGCACTCCACCACTGAGCCACATCCCCAGCCCTATTTTGTATTTTATTTAGAAACAGGGTCTCACTGAGTTGCTTTGTGCCTCACTTTGGCTGTGGCTGGCTTTGAACTTGAGATCCTCCTGCCTCAGCCTCCTGAGTTGTTGGGATTACAGGCATGTACTACCATGCCCAGCTGAATGCACATCTTTTACAATTATTTCACAGTTGTATGTGGAGGAGACTAGAAGGACGGAGGGTATGTGGAGGAACCATATTCAGTCAGCAGTCACTGAATTACGGAAGTCTGATCTAACATAAGAGGTTTAATCTGGTACTTCAGCAACTTTGAATTCCATTTTTTAAAAAAAAGTAATATATGAAAATGTTTCTTTGGGTCCTAGATCAACCTAAGGTTCAATGTCCTTTCTAGGGAAATAATAATTAAATGCCTGAACTTTATTTCTATTTCAATAGAATTATCATAATACTCAAACTGAACTCTGTTGATTTTTGGCTGAGAGTTACTCAAAACTTGATTGGCAGTGCTGTTCATTACAATTTCCTGCTAGTAAAAATCATTAACTTTAATAATAGCAATAACTTCCAATATACAATGTATCTTTTTTCTGAGAAACTCAAAACTATAGTATGTGTTCTCAGGCATTCCTGTTAAGACCTAAAAAGAACAGGAAGTGTATTGATTGTGCTATAGAGACAGACTCAGTGAGGTTAAGTATTAGTTCAAGGTCACATAGCTAGTCTGTGGCAGACCCATGATAGATATTTGTAAGGGTAACTACAAAAACTAGAGCTGAACTAAACCTAGTTATAACAAATTTGATTAGACCCCACATCTCTGAATCAGAGTCTAGACCTCCTTACCAGAGTCATGAAGTGTTTGCCCTAGGAAGACCTCAATCTCTCTTTCTCAAAGTGCTTCAAATCAGCCCATCAACCACTGTGTCATTTTACTTCAAGTTACTGCCTTCCAGGTCTGCACTGAGTCGAATGTTTTGGTTAAAACAATGGGTAGTGTTGCTTTACAATGAATATTTTTTTAATCAAAGGAAATACCTTTTATGACAATACTTGAAAATTATAAAGTTCCCATAATGCATGATAATTGCAAAATTATTGTTAATACTATTTTAATTTTAAAGATGTTTTCACGTTAGCATCTGATTGGCTAATGAACACTGACTTTTTTTCCTTCTTCAGTTTGATTCTACTTGCCACATATCTCTGAAGAGTTACCATTTCAGGTATTTGCTTTAGATTAACACTGATTCTTGAGGCTGTCTCCAAGACCTCTTCAGCATGTCTTTGCTGCCAATTCATGCCCATTATTTATCAACTCAATTGTTTTCTCACTTGTATCAGCCTTATTTACTTAATTAATTTGAGCTTTTTAATAAGATGTGGCAAACTTTTGATCAAGCGCTGAATTTTCTAACTTGCAGTATAGATTCTTTTAATACAAATTTTAGCAATTAATTGAGAATAGTGTAAAATTGGTGAAAAAGAATTTCCTCCTAATTACAAAACATTTTACTGTAGCTTTATTTGCTAAAAGGACAAATTCTTTCAAAATCCTTGCTGAAAGTCAATGGGTTCTCTCTATGAGAAAATGAAGGAGCTTCCCAAGATTTCCTGAGGGCTTATAAGGCAATGCTTTATAAGCATCTGTTCTCCTTCTAAAGGGATGACAGGTCGGGTAAAGGGGAGAATTGAAGTCTGTGAAGCTGCATCTTCTACTGACATAAGAGTAGGGCTGGCAAATTGCCATGTGCCATAAATACAAGTTGCAATAATTGGGAACGTCACTGTCTGGAGTGACATTATCAACCAAGTCATATTCAGTAATGCTAATCAGTTAAAGAACATTCTTACATTCTAGCTTATCTAATGGAGAGTTTTTTCTTCTTACATATTATTCTCTATACATTTCTTATGAATTATACAAGGAAAGGCAGCATATAGAGAAGATGAAGAGAGTTCAGTTTTTTAGTTTTAATTCTTCCTTCACTCAGTGAGTCTATTTCTGTGTTAGGACACTGGAGTCCATAATACCCATTCTGTCTTTCATGGAGAGCTGTGATAATAAAATAAAGTAGCATAAAAATGCTTGGTATGCCATAAAGAACCATGCAAACTTAGCACATATAGTACTGAATTTTCTTTGCACTCTAACTGGGAGTACATTTACTCTCTTTTTTCAAAAAGTGAATAGCACTTTTCAAACCCTAATAAATGTCAAGGTTATAAAGGTACAAAACCATTTGTAAAGTTCAGCTTAAAGGTAAACAGGGCACCTTATTAGCATCCACAAGAACTGCAAGTTAATTTTAACCGAATAAGTTATCCTGAAAACACCCATAGGAAGATAGTCCATCATACTAAAGAAACTTATCCTTTAAATTAATGTCATACTCTAGTGGTTTCTTGACATACTGCTGTTTACTCTTTTGCAATCTTTTATGATACCACTATCTTCAGCTACAGATTCATTTTGGTACACAATTCAGACATCCTGTATTCAAATTCCTCCTCCCTGCATTTTGGCTGTATGATTTGGGGCAATGTATATAACTTCTCTATGCCTCAATTTCCTTAACTATAAGGTAAAGAATGCTTACCTCATAAGAATGCTCTTCAGATTAAATGAACTAATACATAAAAACACTTAGTTCAGTATTTTATATACAGTAATATGACTTAAATGTTAGCTATTAATATGCATAATAATGACAATAATTACAATTGCCAAGAATTATTATACATTATTGACATCAACCTGTATATTAGGAATCTTCATAATCACTTTATTACTGAACAACCTAATATGTAAGTATCAGCTATTCCAGAAGGGAGCAAGATATTTCCATTTAAGGAAAAATAAATTAGAGCAATTTTTCATTACCAATTTGCATTAATAGGCGTAAGTTGGTTATAATCATTTTCCACATTTCTTTCTTTATTATTTCCTTTTAGTTGTTGAGTATAACAGCCCATTGTGGCAGAATTCTCAGAAACTTCCAAACATTAAAGTAGGATTTTGATCTGCTATACTTAAGAAATAAAATAAATACTATGAAGTTTAGGAAACTTAGGAGTTGAACACATGTCAACAATTATATATGATGAGTTATACAAGGATTTTGAGCACAATGCCAGCATTCTAAGTTGCAAGCGACAACAGACAAAATTCAGGATAAAGAAGATTTCCTTTTTTCATGTTTCATAGGCTTTAAATCATGTAAAAGCATGATATTTCCTCCTAGGGTCAACAGTCTCACATCCAGTCACTCATCTTGGGCAGAGATAATAAAAAAACAGTATATCTAGAGATTAATATTTTGTTCCTTCATAGAAAATAAAAGGAACCAAATTGTTTCCTATATGTCCAGGCTTAGAAAATGTACTCATTTGGTGAATATTATGTATACCCTAAGGAAAAATAACTTTGGATGCTTATAATTGATAGAGTCACATAAAAATTGATGGAGGCATATTTCAGCAATCCTAAACCTCTCTCAATTCCTAGAAAATTATTTTACTTTTTAATTTGGAAATTTTCCACTTTCTGCTCCTTCTACCTGGAACACTTGTCCATCTCAAGCCAACTTCTATTTTCATTAGTTTCACTTCTTGTCACTCTTGACTTCTTCACTTGAATGTCACTTCTACTGGCAAAACTTCTCAGATTCCACACGTAGGGGTTGCCATCGCTAAATATTCACATGACAACTGTACTTTCCCTATAATGCTACATTGTCACAATCTTTTGCCATATTTACTACTGCCTTACCTATATCCCCCCACCAGACTGTAAGTCTGATAAAGCCAGGGGTCATATCCATACTGTTACTATTGCATCATAAGCACTTTGTAGGTTTCTTTTTAATATTTATTGGAAAAAAAAAAAAGAATGCACTCAAATTTTAACACCCCTTCCAAATGCAGCTGGAAAATATCTGATTATGTGTTTTGTAAATTATTTCTTTTTAAAAAATATACAATAGGCCCTGATATGTACTATGATTTTTATTTAAAATTTTAGTTGGGCACATTGGCACATCTATAATCTTAGCAACTGAGGCAGGAGGACTGCAATCCTTTGAGACCAATCTCAGTGACTCAGTGAGGACATCTCAATTTTTTTTTTTTTTTTTTTTTAAGGACTGGAGATGTATGTAGCTCAGTGATAAAGCACACAGTTTCAAACCTCAGTACTGAAGAAAAAAAGCAAAAAGATTTTATTTTTCCATGCCCACCACCAAGATTCCTTTAGAAACTACTTTAGAATAAGCAATCAGAGTTAGTTTCATTTTTCCATTTTCCAGGGAAGTAAGCACCAAGGACTTACAAGAGCACCTTAGCCATATTTGCATTCTCAGATACCACAAGAGTCATTAACTCTGTTTCTTAGTCAGGAACTGCATGATGTAAAGGAAAGATAAATGGCCTGAGAGACAGACAAAAGTCCTGGCTCCAGTCTATCCCAGTCAAGACCTGACTTCTGTTCTGCTCAAACTCTGTAAACAGAAAGCCACTTAACTTCTCCAATTTCTGATGTGTGGAGTTATAAAATTGTATCAGGTGATTTCTAATATCCCTTCTTCTTTTTCCTTAGAGGATGGGGATTAAACAATTATAAAAACCTTGTCCCACACATAGCACTGCCACTTGCCTGCATGCCCACCTTTCTATAACCAGTGATTGTGAAATGGAAGAATAAAGTGTTTATTGTTATAAGCATTGGTGGAAATCAGAACTAGTTAGTGAAAATAACAGTAATGATGAGAAAGTTTTGTAGTTTTATAGACACACATTTATGTTCTCAGTTTTACTGAACCATTAACTAGTAAGTTTGTTAACTGTGCTCTTGTTTAATGGGATGCAATAACAGTATCAGGACTCTAGATTTCTGGACCAAGTGCTTCTTTCAGTGCACAAAGCTGAGTTCTGTATGAAACCAGTAAATCTCAGTTTATAATGTTATTTTAAAAAGATTCTTTCCTCTCTTGTTTGATCAAGCAAAACAAGAAAGACTACAAATCACAGAGATTTCTTAATAATTACTTCAGACTGGTTTTTCTATCAACTGCTACCACTAATCTTACCCTACTCAGTGGTATAACATGACAAAAGTAAGAGTTCTCATGTGTACATGGGGGGTAGTAAAGTGAGTTAGGAAACAAAATGGAACATTTGATCCTTTCCTCAGTGAGTCATAAACTACCTTGGAGTCAAAGCAATTGACTAATTTAGAGAAAGTTCAGAAGGGCTGACATTTTAAGAAATTAAGAGATGTGATTTTGGGGACACCTGGAAAATACAATCTATGAAAACATCTTATCTGCAAACTTACTACAGCGTCAAAACCCCACCATAATGGAGTTAAGTCTTTGATTTAACATACTTTATGTCTAGTGAAATTTTATAGTTTGATGACATATAAATAGTAATTGAAGGAAGACATTTTGGTCATTAACATAGAAGCATAAATGAGTATTTCAGAAAAAAAATGCTTTCATTTAGCAAGATTCTGTTAATCAGGACACTATAGTTAAGTCCAAAAAGAGAAGAAAAACAACTCCAGAATGAATTTGCCTACTAGAATAGAAGATCAAGGCTTGAATATTTAAGGAGTAAAAGAGCTAAAGCAGATCATGGGAACTGAAGGAGTGAAATGCCTACTTTACAAGTTGGATAATGCTTGAACAAATGTTCCTGGTCTTAAAGTAACATTCAGTGTTGTTATGGTTTGGATATGAGGTGTCCCCCAAAAGCTCACATGTGAGACAATTCAAGAAGGTTCAGAGGAGAAATAATTGGGCTGTAAGAGTCTTAATCCAATCAGTGAATTAATCCCCTAATAGGGATTAACCCAGTGGTAACTGAAGTGGTAGGGTGTGGCAGGAAGTGGGAATTGGGGTATGGCTTTGAGGTATATATGTGTATCTGGCCAGTGGAGTTTCTCTCTCTCTGCTTTCTGATCACCATGTAAGCTGCTTCCCTTGGTCACACTCTTTCTCTATGATGCTCTGCCTCACCTCAAGCCCTGAGGAATGGAACCAGTCACTTACAGACTGAGACCTCTAAAACCATGAGCCCCTAAATAAACCTTTCCTCCCCTACAATTCTTCTGGTCTGGTCCTTTATTCACAGCAGTGAAAAGGCTGACAAAAACAAGTGTATTCATTCATTCAACCATTTACTAAGTTTATAGTATTTGCCATATACTGGGTGAGCACTTAGAAACCAGCA
Source organism: Sciurus carolinensis (assembly GCF_902686445.1). NCBI lineage: Eukaryota > Metazoa > Chordata > Mammalia > Rodentia > Sciuridae > Sciurus > Sciurus carolinensis. Next base: position 87,444,136 of record NC_062218.1, on the reverse strand, counting down.
GGAATGAGATACTATTAATAGGAAGATAATGTACATAAAATATGCAACTGTGCAGAAGCAAATACAAAATACAGAGATAACCTAAAGGAGATTATGATCAAATCTCTATGGAGCTTGAGCAAGGTTGTTGAGAAGGACTTTTTTGAAAGAAGTGGCATGTGATCTCAAAAATTGAATAAACCAAACCAAACCTGTGACCAATGAAGAGCCCTCTAGGACTTGTTCTAAAAGAAAACTGGATTGGAACTAATATTATACTGACCTCCACATGCACATCAGAAGTTTACTATCCTATAGATGAAAGGAAGTATGTATGGACAGGGAATGCATTAGAATTTCAAAGGATGTCAGATTTCTGAAAGTTTTAAAATAGAAAATAAAAACAGCAGTCAAAATTTCCTGGCATCTTTGCTCTATCTAATTCAATGTTCGATCCACATCAATTCCACTGCTAGTACATCCATCAAACATCTATAAGAACCCATAGTGTCTTTTTTGTGGGCGTTCGGTGAGATGGGAGTGGGGATTGAACCCAGGGGTGCTTAACCACTGTGCCACATCCCAAGTCTTTTTTATTTTTTATTTTGAGACAGGGTCTCATTAAGTTGTTTAGGGACTTGCTAATTTTCTGAGGCTGGCCTTGAATTTATGATCCTACTGCCTCAGCCTCCTGAGCCACTGGAATTACAGACATGCATCATCACATGCCTGGCCCATAGTGTCTTATATAGACCTATTTAAAAAGAATGTTTTCAGTGGCATCTCTGGTACCAATAGGTTCAAAATATCATCATATAATAGTGATCCACATTTCTCTGGGAGTCACCAGTGTAGCCCTCATGTAATCAAATTTCCAAGGAGTTTCCTTTTGTTCCAGAAAGGGAGAAGATTCAAAAAGCAACACTGTTGGGGTCCTGTTTTTTATTACATAGATTCGAAGGAAATAGTGATTGATGACTTTTTTTTTCTTTTTCTTTTTTTTTAAAAACAGTCCTCTTTGCATTGTTCTCCATAGAATTCAGATGATTCTAACAGGGATCTGAACAAAGGATGGACAACATGTTGCTATTTGTAAAATTTGCCAGCTGGTTCCCTTAGTACCACATATTCATTCTTTTTATTCCCTCAGGACAAGTTATTCTAAAAGGTAAATGTGCCCAGGCTTGGTGGTGCACACTTGTAATTGCAGTGGCTCAGGAGACTAAGACAAGAGGATCACAAGTTCAAGACCAACCTCAACAATTTAGTGAGGACTGAAGCAACTTAGTGAGACCCTGTTTCAAAAACAACAACAAAAGAAAACAAAAACAAAAATAAAAACAAACAAAAAAAAACAAAAAACGCTGGGGCTGTGGTTCAGTGGTAAAGTGGCCCTAGGTTAAATCTCCAGTAGCAAACAATAAAATAAAATAAAATAAAATAAAATAAAAATATAAAATAAAAGATAAATGCATAGAAAAAGCACTCCTCCCAGTTTTCCAGACAAATAACATCATGTTTGCACATGATTACATCTCATCTAAAACCTCTCTATTCTTGTAAAATTGCACAGAGATACAGAATAGCATGGTTTAATAATTCAACACAATTAGAATATAAAATAACTGAAGGTTGAGTAAGGGGACAGAAAGGGATGGCAGTTGCAAGAAGTGGAATCATTTCACTAGAAAGGACTCATTAATAAATGTTCAACCTCTCAAATTTACCTTGAGGACACTAAGAAGCAATTTCTATCTTTTATAAATAAAATTGGATTCAGAGGATAGCTAGGGATGGGGAAAAGGGGAGATTAATCTAAAAGAAGAGAACCCTTATTCTGTCACCTTTCTTGCTATTGAACAGAGGTTACTAACAGAATCTGGGCCAATATTGATAAAATCCTTTCAATTTCTCTTAGGAAAAAATGTTCTCTAACATGAAACAAGATAGAAAAGACAGTACTTCTCAATCTGATTTTTTAAATACAATACTGAATTTAATCTCTATTCTTACAAAGAATAATGTCTGATTTTCAGTGGATGTAATTCATGAGTTCCTCATCAATTTTTAAGAAAAATGATATACCTTCCAAAGATGATATGTGAGAATTCAATATACAGAAAGACAAAATGGGAAGCCATTGTTAAAGATAAATAGTTGAGTTACTTTCTTGAATACAATTGAAATAATCTTTCTATATGTGGTATTTCAGCATACTTCCTAAGAGGTCTTTAAATGACTGATGACTTATTTTATAAGTCACAAACTTTAATTCCTCAGTAATCACTGACCCCAATTAATGAAGAAAACTTGTCCATCCTTGTTATCCTGTGGTTATATGCTTCTGTATTGTTACATTAAAAATTTTGTACAAGTAAATTTAAAAAAGTTAAGTACATTCAGTCAAAATAATTTTTTTTCCTTAATGATACAGGGATTGAACTCAGGGGTGCTTAACCCCTGAGTCACATCCCCAGTCCTTTTTATTTTTTATTTGGGGACAGGGTCTCACCAAGTTGTTTATGGCTATGCTAAGTTGCTGAGGCTGGCTTTGAACTTGTGATGCTCCTGCCTCAGTCTCCCAAGCAGCTGGGATTACAGGCATGCACCATGAAGCCTTGCACACAGAGAAATTTAAAAAACACATTATAAAAATAAAACCTCAAGAATATTTTCATACATTCAGGTAAGGAATAGCATTAACAGTTGCACCTTGCAAATAAGAACATTTATAATTTCATGCTGCGATAATATTTTTGAGCCTACATATAAGGAAAGGATGGATTTTAGGGAATTGTCCATATGACTAAAATACATTGTGCCTCCTTGTGGAGTTGAAAAGTCTCTTAGTATTTGCAGCTACCACATCTTTATCTTCTCCTGTCACTCTGGTCCTAGAACTGCCTTAATGAGTCTTGCCTATTTTTTAATTCACAACCAAAGGGTCAAGAAACAGTCTATTGCTTAATTTCTTAGTGAGATCCTTGGTTCAATATCCCCAGCACCACAAAAAAAAAAAAAAAAAAAAAAAAAGAAGAAGAAAGAAGGAAAAAAAGGGGTCTAGTCCTAAACAAATACCCCTATACAATAGAAAACAGTATTGCAATATCAGAAAAAAATGGAATAAGAAAAGGAAAAAATGTTTTTGAAGTTTCTTGTTTTGTAAGTATAAATTTCCAATTTTGCCCTATCTTCACGATTTTTTTCTGTTCAGACCTCTCACTCCCTATTGCCATCTCCTTTACATGTTTCTGGTTGCTTGTTTTGGCTACAAAACATTAATGATGACATTAGAAAGTGTTTGTGATGAAATGAGACGAGTAGTTTCCTGTGGCTGTCATAACAAGTTACCACAAATCGAGTGACCTAAACCAACAGAACTGTTTTCTCGCACAGTTCTGGAAGCCGGAAGTCAGAAATTGAGGTGCGTCAGGGCTTCACTCCCCTCGGAGTTTCCAGGGAGACTGCATTCCTTCCCTCGGCTTCCTGTGGTTACCACTCCAGGCTCCACTGCAGCAGTCACATTGCTGCTTCTTTTCTGTTTTGTGTCTCTAATCATTAGTTTTAGGGTCCATCTGGAAAACTGAGGATGGCCTTTTTTAATCTCAAGATCCCTAATTTAGTTACAGCTGCAAAGACCTTTTTTCAAATAAGATAACATTTGCAAACTCCGGGAATTAGGGCCTGAATTTATCTTATGGGGGCCATCATTTAACCCATTACAAATGGTGTGACAAGCAAGTGAAAAATAATTGATAGGAAATACATATATTTGTGTGTTGCAAATACTAGTAGAATCACTATTACTTTTTTTTTTTTTTTAATTTTTCCTCAGTCGTTCATGGACCTTTATTTTACTAATTTATTTATATGGGGTGCTGAGAATCGAACCCATGCCTCAAGGTGCCTCATGCATGTGAGGCAAATGCTCTACCACTGAGCCACAACCTCAGTCCCACTATTACTTTTTTTAAAAAAATGTTTTATTTGTTCTTTTTAGTTATACATGACAATAGAATGTATTTTGATATATCATTCATACATGGAGTTTAACTTCCCATTTTTGTGATTGAACATGATGTGGAGTTAACCCTGGTTGTGTATTCATTTATAAACATAGGAAAGTTATTTTACTGTCTTTCCAATTCCCATCCTCCCTCCCTTCACTTCATTCCCTTCATTCTATTCCAGTGAACTCCTGTTCTCCCCACCCACCTCCGCTTATTGTGAGATGGCATCCAAATATCAGAAAGAACATTTAGCCTTTGGTTTTGGGGGATTGGCTTATTTCACTCAGCATGATAGTCTCCAACTCCATCCATTTACTGACAAATACCATAATAGCATTCTTCTTTATGACTGAGTAATATTCCACTGGGCATATGTACCATGTATTCTTCATTCATTCATCTATTGTAGGGCACCTAGGTTGGTTCCATAGCTTAGCTATTGTGAATTAAGTGGCTATAAACATTGATATGACCACATCATTATAATATGCTGATTTTAAGTCCTTTGTGTGTATGCTGAGGAGTAGGTTAACTGGGTCAAATGGTGGTTCCATTCCAAGATTTTGAGGAGTCTCCATACTGCTTTCCAGAGTGGTTGCACCAATTTATAGTCCCACCAGCAATGTATGAGTGTACTTTTCCCCCACATCCTTGCCAACAGTTATTGCTACTTATATTCTTGATAATTGCCATTCTGACTTGAGTGAAATGGACTCTCAGTGTAGTTTTAAATTGCATTTCTCTAGTTCCTAGAGATGTTGGACATTTTTCATGTATGTGTTAAACTAATCATATTTAGTCTTCTGTGAAGTGTTTGTTCAGTTCCTTTGCCCATTTATTGATTGGGATATTTGTTTCCTTGCTGTTAAGTTTTTTTGAGTTCTGTATATTCTGGAAATTAATGATCTATCTGAGGTGCGGTTGGTGACGTTCCTCATAGGAATATAAAAAGTGGTCATGAAATTCATTTGGAAAAATTAGAGGTTCAGAATAGCCAAAGCAATCCTTAGTGAGATAAGTAATGCAGGAGATATTGCAATACCAGACCTTAAATTATACTACAAAATTATAGTAACAAAAATGGCATGTATTGGCACAGAAATAGAATTGAAGACCAATGGAACATAATAGAAGACACAGAGACATGCCCACATAAATACAGTTTTCTCATACAAAACAAGGGCACCATAAACATACATTGGAAAAAATATAGCCTCTTCAGCAAATGGTGCTGGGAAAACTGGAAATCTATATGTAATAGATCGAAATTGAACCCCTATATCTCACCCTGCACAAAACTCACCCCAAAGTGGATCAAGAACCTTGGCATTAGACCAGAGACCCTCATCTATCAGAAGAAAAAGTAGGAACAACTCTCCATCTTATTGACTCATGAACAGACTTCCACAATAAGATTCCTAAAACACAAGAAGTAAAATCAAGAGTCAATAAATGGCATGGCATCAAACTAAAAAGCTCCTTTACAGCAAAGGAAACCATGAAGAACATGAACAGAGAGACTACAGAATGGGAGAAAATATTTACTACCTGCATCACAAATCCTCTTTTAAAGTCAAATATTATACTTTCCACAAATACATGAATCAATAGATGAATTTTTTTAAACTTTAAAGTGATCATTTAAATCACTTTGAGATATAGAATTACAAACTCCAATAAGATTTTATTAATGCTGCTTCCAAGACACAGCTCTGTAAAATTTGAATCACACATGTTGTTAAGTATAAGCCGATATGAGTAGACTTAGTATTAGACTGCAAATTCTACTAGAGTAATAATTAATATCAGTTCCCTTACTAATGAATAACCAGGAACATTGTTCATACCTGAAGGTGTACATGCTGATATGCTTTAAATATTGTATTAGTTTTAACACTGAACAAATATCAATTGGAATGTAAGACTTACCATCTGGAGAGAGTCTCAGTTTCATAATCATCTTTTGCCTACTTAAAGAAAAAATTAGGTAACCCATGTGCCACCATTCTGATCACACAGTAAGAAAAATTTACTGAGAATAACAAAATAATCATTTAAAGCTGTTTTTCAATAGCTCACTTTGGCATGTAAGGTATACAATGTAATTCCTAAGAATAAACTAGTAGAGTAATCTGCTTTATGTTTTTATAAAAAGGAAATGGCATTCTAAGATACAGCTGCATAGACTATATGATGAATATTCAACATATGAGAAACTGACAAATTTATCTTTACTCCATCATTAAGCATTTTTGTGACAAGCTGGGTATTCATCCCATTAGAGGTCTTTTTTCTGTGTGTTCTTTTTGTCTAATGCTTGCTCATGCCCTTTCTTGACATCCTGCAAGACTAGCCTTTTCTTTTCTTCTCAAAATTTCTGATTACCCATATTGTTAGAAACTCATACTCAGAAAACTCTTTTCAGATAGGAAGACAAGACCTTGGTCAAAACTTTCATTCCATAATTAAAAGCTTGATATTTTCCCTCAACCAATCAAAAAAAGTTTGTAAGATATGTAAGTTTTCCACTGGCAAATATATATGTGTGTGTGTGTGTGTGTGTGTGTGTGTGTGTATGTGTATAATTACTGTTGGTCATGAAGAATTCTGCCACCTTTATACATTCATCTTGCTCCTAATTTGAGAAAAAATAAGTCCTTATTTTATAACAGAGTCTACAACTTTGAAAATTTTATATTCTCAAATTAAATTATTCTTTTCATATATCTTCCATTGCTGTGTACAAGAAGAAACATTTAATGGTGGTGGCAGGGGGTCTTCTACCAGTTTTTGATAACACATTGAAGTAATATTCACCCAAAATTCATTGAACTCAGTCTGAAAAATAGATTCCTGGCATTGAGTTGGAAAATAACACAGATAATAGAACCACAGATAATAGGATCTCCAGAATCCCTATTATACTACATTAAAAAGAAGTTTACTCAGATTTTATTCATAAATGTTTGAAGTTTGGCAAATCTGTACACTAAACAATTCCATAGTTCCTTTTCAAAATTTCAACATTAAAAATATTTACCATGTAAAGAAAAAAATAACATATGAAAGTACATTAATTAAGAGAACTCTTAACTCCTTCTTCGTTTATTATGTACTCGGTGTCTTTATGAACCAGAGTTCATGACTAAACATCAATACATGTTAACACATTTTCAATATTTATAAGCTAAAGACTTAGATCCAAGAATTATCAAAAATTGTCCTGCTACTCTAGTTATACTTACTAGCATCTCAATTATAATGCCTACCAAGAGGCAGCTTCAGGAATTTGGGTGTGCAAGTTTTTAAAAACTAAATCTGATACTGTTAGGATTGTCAAATATTTCACTATCACTTCCCTGTCTTGAAATACTTTCTCTAAAAGGGGTTTTGTTTGCTTCATGACAGAGTGTATAAACACTTGAAGTCAAAATTATTCTTGTATAGTGATTATACCAAAGTTAAATAAGAAATAGCATTACCTACTAATATAAATAGCAGTGACTGGCAAATAAAATAGATACCAGAAATTCAAATTTTTTTCAATGAAGATAAGTGAGGAATGGTACATATTTACCACAAATATTCTGTAACAAAACTAATCCTATTTTACTCAACATCAAATGGAAACTACTTATTTTGTTAAAATAAATGCAAAGGTCTAAGTAGAGTATTTTAGCAAATGCCACTGATTTCCTATTAACAATGCATATGAACAGAAAGAACTAACATAAAAATCCTTCTGTCTATATATAGAAAATAAATGTCAGATTCATTTTTGTATTATGTTTCATTAGAATTTGATTTGTAAGATAATTTTAATATAGGATTACTGTCTTGATAGAGGACAGATTTCTACTTTAAAAATACTGTTACAATAAAACTTCAGTTAACAATGTTAAACTAGGATTGGAAGAATGAACCCTGGCCTAAAAACATTTGTTTATTTTTAACTTTAATATGATATTGTATAATCTTTTTTAAAAAATGATAGATTATCTTATTAGAGTAGGTATTATTTCACTATTAAAATCTTTTTGATTTATGCTTCTAATATATAGATCTTTGACCAATTAAAATTTCACTGACTAGAAACTGAAATGGGCACCTGAATCATGATATGTGTTCATGTTCAAATTGGGAGAGTTATCCCCATTCAAAAGTTATCCCTGTCATTCAATAACAAGTGCTGCCACAATGACAGATTTATCACCAGAAAGCATTTGCCAAATGAATACTCCTTTTTTGCAGTATTTCAGATATTCAGTTGACTGCCCAAATCAGAAAATCACAACTCCAGATTGATGTTTTTATGTTTATTCCATCAAACATTCAATCTGCACAACACACATCCTAGTCTGATCTCTGAACTAAATATATTCTCTCAAATGACAAATATATACAATGTGTCCCTAAACAAAACAAGGATGGAAGTGAGATTGCTGCTAGCCTGACAATGCTGTTGAAAGCTATGATTCAAATTAGTGAAATAAGTTATAGGTGGTTACTAAATGAGTTTTAAATTACCATTTTTGGTCCATTCACCCCAGAGAGAAGAGGATTCTCTCTCTCTCTCTCTCTCTCTCTCTCTCTCTCTCTCTCTCTCTCTCTCTCTCTCTCACACACACACACACACACACACACACACACACACACACATTTTTTCTGTCTTTCTTTCATTTCTGTTTTTCTCTCTCTCCCCCTGCCTCACTCTTTTTTCCTGGATGACTATCATGTATCAAATATTTGCATACAAGATGTTTTTAAGCCTCAGGACATTTTAGTAGTTGATTTACCTATCATCGTTTTCACTTAGGAATAGTCTAATATTTCAACATCACACTTGCCCATTATTTCATATCTTCCAACAAGGAAGGAAGAAAAAAAATGTTTTATGAAATTAAATCTTATTTTTGCCTAAAGAGACAAAAAACAGAAGTCAAAACTGTGTACTAATTTCATACTTTTACATTATTTTTTAAAAAATATCAGTGACTATTCCACTTATAGCAGAATTCTCTTCAGTTTAGATATGATTTTTGTCTAGTTCAAATTAGATTAAAAACAACAAAATAGAGGAGGGAAATACCTATTTTCAATGTACCTTTGATGTGAGAGAGAGAGTGAGCAAGAGATATAAATCTTTAATATGTGCTTTCCCTCTCTGTTTGAATGGATGGATAGATAGAAAGAAAGAAAGATAGAGATATAAGTATAACAAATCAGATTAAATCATTTGGAATTGATAGAACATGACCACTGAATACTATGTAACAGGTACTCATAAGAACTTTTAAATTTAACTGATACATAAAAACATAAAATTGTGCAAATTGATGTGGTGTTGTATAATGTTTTGATATATGAATACATTAAATGACATTTAAATCAGATTAATCATATTTGTCTACTCAAACATTTATCATTGTTATGATCTCAGGAATTTCTGGGACATTGGGTAATTCTCTTCTGAGGCTAAAGGAACATTATGATCCTTTGTTATTGATATATATATATATCCCAATCTCTGTCTCTAAATATATATGTAGATAGATAAATTTATAGATAGATATATCTCAATCTCTCTCTATATACAGATAGATAGATAAATTTTAAAATTATTATGAGTAACTGCTATATTGTATTCAGTGATCATGTTCCATCACTTACAAATGATCTAATCTGACTTATTATACTTGATATAGGGACAGATATTAGTGACTTTTAGACAAAATTTCTCTATAGAATGGTTTAAAACTATAGTCTAATAACAAAACCAAATTTTTGTTCTTGGAAAATTTATTTATGAATAATACTGCATTCATTGATGATAGTTATACATTAATTAGGATATGAACTTACTGTATTTGTTTAGCATATGCTTAAACACATTAGCATTTACTCTTTTTTTAATATATATATATTTTAGATGTCGATGAACATTTATTTAGATGTGGTGCTGAGAATCGAACCCAGTGCCTCATACATGATAGGTAAGTGCTCTACCACTGAGCCACAACCCCAGTCTAGCATTTACTCTCATGTATACACTTTGCATTGTGGGTTTTTCTTAAAACCTAAGGATATATTAATAGTTCTGTGTCTACCTAGGACAATAGAAAAGGGGTCCATGTCAAGCAAGTAACTGGTCTAATTAAAGAACCCCAAACCAAGAAGGTTGGGCTTCTTCTGATGCAAAACACAGAGAATCAAGGGAGAAAATGACATGACAATAAAAGGAACGATGTAATAACTGGCCCTGAATTGTGACAGAAAAAAGCAATGACATACTACAAAAAGAGAAGATCCATGTATATGCAATTCATGTCATAAAAAAAGAAGACATAAGAGAGGGTGGGAAAAAGGAAGAAAGTTCAAATACTTTAAGACGTAAGAAAAATAAAAGCAGGCCCTCCTTTCTTAAATGCAAGACTGCAGGTTTCCTGGAAAGGAGGACTTACTAAGAAAGTGCTGTTAACATTCTGACCCAAGGGTCAGTCTTCAGACTTCCTCTAGGAAATAGAAAATTATACAAATGAATAGTTTAGTCAATAAAGTAAAGCATTTTGTATTTCTGTTGAAAACTACATAACCATAAGTCTGACTACTATGGTTTAGGAACAATAATAATAAAAAAACCTAACTACTATGAAATGATGGGCTCAAAATAATTTTGTCACAAGTTTAGAAGTTGTTTTGTAAAATCGAAAGATGATTAAAGTATTTTCCTTAATCTTTCTCCCAACTCTACCAATTTCTTTCCTTTCCTTTTGTCCTCTGTGTGGAGGACAAAACCTATCAAGATTCATGCCTACAACACAAACACAACCATCTGCTTTCTCTAGGTCCCAACCCAACTGTAGATCCATCATTTCAGATGACAATTCCATAGGAAATCAATATTTTGAAAGGAAGATTGCTTCAACTCGTGCAGTGTGGACTGTGGATGCAGTCAGTGAATTCAAGAAAGCAGATCTATTTGTATCTGCTGCTCATTCTAGCAGGATTGATTGCAGGTAACTTCCTCAGAGAGGAGGTGGAAGAGCTATTCATTTATTCTTCTTTTTTTCAACTTGTTCCTCTATTCTGGATTTAATAACAATAGTCCTAAATTTTAAATAGCAGCAGGACATAAACAAACGCTCTGCCCACTCAAAATGCTAAATAATAATTTCACCCGTGCTTTAAAGATTGATGTTCTTTCTATTCAATATCTTTTTTCACATTTTGTGTTACAAATAGCAGCTGTGATTCATGGACCTTACATCACAGGATATTCCATCTGAAAAACTACTAATTCCCCAACTCATAAAACTCCCTTAAAGATTGTATCAAATGCAATTGTACTCAAACACAATATAAGATCTTAAAATTTTGAATCTTTATCATTTTTTTTTTTGCTTTTAGTATTTTGAACATAACTTACATATCTTATTGCTTCTTTTACATTACTTTTTGTTTTTCTCAGTATCTGTGATGCATAATAATTAAAGAAAGACCTTAAAATTCAGAAGGGAAGAAGAAAACATATTCCATCTCCAAAAACTAAACATATCTTGATTTATTTCTTCTAATACTTTTCTATGCAATTATTTTATATATTTAATTTCATATTGAGGATACAATTTCATATGTCCTTAATAAAACTTTTAAAGCACAAACGTTCTCCATATTCTTGGACTCCGATCATTAGTATCATATTTCATGGCTGCATAATTATTTTATACAAGTGTCATAATCTATTTCATCATCTTATGTTGATATTTGTTTTATCCAATATAAATATATAGTACTTTGTTATTAAACATAATTCTGAGATAAATACTTATATGTATTTCAAAAATCTTTGACACATATGGATAGATCACTTTCTAAAAGAGTTAAGCACTTTTTCTTAAGATGAATATTCTTTTTCAAATAAACCTCTCCTTGCCCTTTTGTGATACAGATCATTAGAACTATTCAGATATTTTCATGTCAATGTATAAAATACATTTTCTCTAAGAAGAGCAAAATAGAGAATGTACTATATTACTGAATAAATTAGCCAAAAAGCAAAGTGACAATCAGTTTAATCTTTAAAAATTGGTTTTATAGCCCATGAGTCATTAAGACTCCTTAAGACTAAGGCCTAATCATGACTCCACAGAAGGATAGGCAGCATGCTTCACCATAAGTGTGGTGAAAAAAAGGAAAATGTAGAGAGAAATAAAAAAGAAAATGAAGGAATCTGCATCTACCATAATGAATTCTTCAACCTCAGACCCATTAAGTTCAGGGAATGAAAGTATCAATAAGTATATAATGTGAATCAACACCACCCCATTTTAGTACACTCTATGTAGTTTTATTTACCAATTTTCATTAAGAAGAGATTGGACAGTATTACCTGGTAGATGATAGCCAAGAGCCAAGGGTTTGAGTTTTAGCTCTAACAAATCTGTGACCTTGGGCAAGTCAGATAACCCCTCTGAATATCAGTGTCCATTGTGAACTGCACAGTTGGGAGAATTAATAACTCTCAGGTTTTGTGGCATATTAATATTCTATGCTTCTGAGTCTGACTTATGTGTAGTAGGTACATTTGGTAGATTCTTTCTCTCATTTTTCTTACTGCTCTGTACTTATGTACCTAAAGATATTCATTATCAAATGTGGAGAGTGGGACATAGAACCACAAGAAAAAAAGTATTCGAAAATTGTTGGCAGTATGGGGGATTGAACCCAGAACCTCATGCATGTCAGACAAGCACTCTACCACTGAGCTATTTCCCCAGATCATGAATGGATTTTTGAGTGGATTCTTTAACCACATGGCATACATACTTAGTTCTAATGGTAAAGGCTCTTTCTATTTGCAAGACTCAGCTACTCAGGAGGAGAAAATGTCTACCAGGTTTCTAAAAACCTGGTGTTGCTGATCAGGAGAGGAGAGGCACTCATAAGAAAGGTTTATAGCATTGTGCTATCAAAATGTTGGTCAAGGCCCACAAGCAGGTCATGAAATCAAGTTACTAGGTCTAGACCAGCATTACTTTTTTCCAGTGAAATGAAATAGAGCATACAACAATTAGTAAGAATGCTTAGGGTACAATTCCTAAGGTTAATATGAAAATGTATTTCCCACAGAAGGTTTCTACCAAAACATTTTGAAAAATACCAGATTAGTTTATAAACCACAGAGGACAAGACGAAGAAATATGCTTACATAAGCTCAGTTGTCCAGAACTTTGGATATGTGAGGTGGAAGATAGCTTAGAAAGGATTGAGAGAGGGAAGCTACATGCAACTGTTGTCCCTGGGTCCTTTTTTCTTACACTGAAGCTTTTGACATTCAGAGAAATGGAGTCCAGAGCAACCACCAAACATTGACAATATGAAGACAGAAAAGTTCTATTCCATATCTGGATTTCTGAAAAGAGGCCTACTAGCAGTATGATGTTTGCTAACACGGAACCACTGCTTTTAGGTATAAATTACAACAGGACAAGTCTAGGCAGAGAAGTGTCTTGAGATTCATACCCATTCTACTATCTTTCCTGGAATGCTATAGGATATGGTGAGGATCCAAAATAACTCACCTGAACAATGGGACAAAGGTTAGATGAAAATTAAGAGATGGCATACCTGAAGGGTAAGTAGATGATAAGTTAGGGGAGCTACTGCACTGCATGAGCTTCCCAGAACAATCACTATACTCTGCTGACACTGAGAGGACAAATGGAAAGTCATTCCAGCAGATAGGAGCTGTAGACTATGTCCCCTCATTCAATGTCAGGGAGACAAAAAGTATCAAGAGCCTAGATAGTCCTGGGAAATAGAGTAGGAGAGAAATCTGAAGTTGACTTGATTTATATAGAAGATATAGACTTAACCTAGAAGCTACCTCAATCTAGCAAGACTGATTTACAGCACCCACGAAATTGGGACTTGGAATACATTATAAATTCATTCAAATGTAAATTAAGGGATGGGGGTGTAGCTCAGTGGTAAAGCACTTGCCTAGCATGTGTGAAGTCCTGGGATCCCCAGTACCCCAAAAAAAGAAAGAAAGAAAGAAAAAAGAAAAAGAAAAATAAAGAATATATCAAAAAACATAAATTACAAATCCTTGAGTTTGGGTCTGTTTTTATTTTTGAGGGGGTCTGTTTTTTATTCATTACACATCTCTCGTGTTTTTATCCATTGCATATCTTCTATCAATGTATTTATTACATTTTTGTTTTTAAATGATTTTTAGTTCATAAGCCAGTACCTTCTATATAATTGTTGCTCAACAAATATTACTTTCAATGGTTCCCAACATTTTACTGAAATGGTATACATAGAAATTGGACTGTATATTGTGTGCTAAGAAAAATGAATGAGGTTCACCTGCCCAGAGCCTTGGACTACCCCACATTTCACTATTGTATTTGAAGACTAAGGATGCCAATCAATGAGGGCACACTGAAAATCATTTCAAATTATGTGGTGTCTTGCATTACCAAATACAATCCACATGGCAGATCAAAATCATTCAACTGATACTTAACATAGTACCACATATATAATACCACATTTACTAAGGTACACACAAATGCTATTAGAAAATGTGTGTAGTTTCTTGTTTATTAAGACAATCTTGGGGGTCGGAGAGTATATTGCTAAGTCAATATCTCATCATCATTTAGAAAAATTGTGTTCACAAGTTTCTACAATGTCTCTTACCCATGTGGGTCAAATCAGGCTGCTAATGCTACATACAAAGCAAGTCCTCAGGGGATTAATTCAGAACTTGTGCCAAGGATAAATCATTATTTCTTAACTATTTTATAAATAATCAGCAGAACTTCTCTACTTAGCATTGGCTTCATGAATAAGCTCCTCAGTACAAAGAAATGTCAGAGGTCCTATTGTAATCAATTACAAATATGCTATATTTTATTTTTTCTACTTCATCTAAATGCCATGATAATTTTTTCCTGCTTTAAAGTATACTTGTATAGCTTTGGAGATTGTTTTATCACTCTAAAAATCCATTTGAGTCACTTTTTAAGTCCAATAGCATATTTTACTGAATGACCACATTGATTCTTTGATCTCTGATGAGTAAATAATGTTCTCTTTTAATGACCTATTATTTTTTCTAAGAGGTCATTAAAATTTTAAGGCAGCTCTTTTGTTGTAACTTGTCAGTGAACTACAATTAAAGATATAGTATAAAATCTTAGCTAAATATAATACAATATTCAATCATAAATTTTGTAGAGGAATAATATTTTAGAAGTTGCCTTCTATCACAATGGCAAGAGAAAGGGTCAAAGAAGGCATGATTTTTTAAAATAACAGTCAGTGTTCCGGCCATAGATTTGATGATTGTATTGGGATGTTCAAACTACTTTGAAGAAGAAATTTGATAACTTTTTGAAGGAGAATTTATTGCCTGAACCCCAGTTTAGTACACTGCATACATAATTTAATTTAATAAATTTACCATAATTAATGCCAATGGTCTTTTGACACCAACAATTTACAAGGACCAGATCCAGTGCCACCTGCTCTGTAAAGCCTTCACTGGGCCCTTTAACCCACCCATTGTATTCTCCCTCTTCCCATATCCAGCAGCACATACCATCTGGACTTATTTAAAGAAAAGAGAGTATTCACTCCCAAATGGAAAAGATATCAAAATATCTTAAATTATTCAATAAAGGTCATGGTCATATTTAGGGGTCTTTTATATCATTTATATTTTAAATATCTGTTCCCAAGGGAACCTCAAACTCAATATTGTTAGAACTAATGGAAATAGAAAAGTGCTTTAGCCATCATGGTGTTAAATCTTTCATTTTAAGCCCTCAGTTCATGAATATTTTATTTATTAACATATACACCAAAGAAGTAATCTACATATGCACTTGTGAATTCATAGCGATGTATCCTGTTCTTTTGTGCAAAGTACACTTGTACCTTATCTATCAACATTATAATGCTTATACTAAACAATAAAGTCATTTGTAATGAAAAGTGTATTTCTCAAAAACAAGAAATACATTAGAAATGCTTTACAGCATATTTATAAGCCTTTAGTAAAAATTTCCATGTGAGGTTATTTATTTTTCATTTTTTCTCCTTATTCTTTTTCATAACAATGATTTAAATTTTCGTTGCCACCAATAGGCTGGATAATCCATGCAAATTATGAAATGCATGTAAAGGTTTAGCACAGAAGCTGGCTCCTGCTAAGGGTTCTATAAAAAGTTATTATAGGTCTTACTTTGGTTGCAAGAGATGGAAATTTATTTAGAATTGCCTAAAGGAACAAAAAGAAGTTATGTAAAGGACATTAGTGTATTTCAAAATATTCAAGCAACAACTGGACAACCAACTAGAGACAAACTCCTGTACATTAGAAATAATTGAGACCAAGATTTAATAATGACTTTGTGTCATTTTTCTTGAATGCTAATTTCTTTTTCTTTTTCACATTAATCTAATTCTTTCTAGTGGCAAAATACCTGTCACAACATATTCTCACCATATCAACCAGAAATTCCATTCCTATATATTTACTCATGTGAAATAAAAATTTATATTACATAAAAACCCATACATAAATTTATTATATCTGGTTTATTTATAATTTCCTCAAACTGGAAATAATACAATGTTCTTAATTGTGTTGATGGTTAAAATTCTTTATAAATTTCTTAAAATCCATAGGACTATACGCAAAAGTAGATGAATTTTACTTTATTTGAAATATTTTAAAATTAAAAACAAATAAAAGAAAGTGGGAGGAAGTTATAGGCAATGAAGAGAGTAAATATGGAAGATGTTATCTTGGAAAGACAATACAAGATGTAGATCATAAGAATCTCTGAAATTAAAAACCCAAGCAATGGGACAAAACAAATACTAAAAACTAAAACCTAAAAAATTTTATTCAAGACTCTTTTTCTTTTTTGTCTTTGCTTTTGTTTGTTTGTTTATTTGATTTTGCTTTGGTACTGGGAATTTGTCAAGACTTCCTTGAAGTAAAGATTGGAAACTACATAGTAAAAAAGCAAATATATACCTGAAAATTTAGACTTGGATTGCTATCACTAATATCTTAATATAGTAAAATTATTGAACTTTGAATAAAAAAATTCCTTTGGATAACTTTAAAAAGATCAGTCATTTTTTTTTTTTTTTTTTTTTTTTGCAGTGCTGGGGATCAAACCCAGGGCCTTGTGCTTGCAAGGCAAGCAAGCTACCAACTGAGCTATCTCCCCAGCCCAGATCAGTCATTTTAAAAGGAAAAGAAAATTAGATTATCATCACACTTAGACCACAATGCTTTATGACATAAGAGAATATAACATATATAATATACCTAATAACATATTCAAAAATTTCAGTGACAAAATACATATGTCAAGGATTTTATATCCAGCAAAACTGACTTTTAAATATAAAGCATATAAGTCAAATATTTATTAAACATAGAAGAACTCAGAAATGTTCTTGTGAGCACATTCTGAGAATTCTAGCAACCAAAATAGCTACAGATATATCAGTAAAAGCACTGATGGTGAGCACTATATTTATAATTACATTTAGAGCTAAAACTAAATGAGAGTTAAAATAAAAAGAATACTGTATGTAATTTTTATATGCCCACATATTATATGTATATTCAATTAGTAAAATATGAACAAGGAATAGGATAGTATGAGTTAAAAATTACTTATATAACTGTAAGTTATGTTAAGTTTTATAATCATATTGATAGTAGTAATATTAGTATTGTTATTCTGAGACAATGGTATATGTACACAGGATAAATGAAATAATAAAATACAAAATAATTTTATCGACTTCTATACTTTTAAGTAGAAGTTAGGTTAAAAAATCCATGTACTAGTGAAATTGAATTCAAAATATCCATATAAACATATGATGTGTATTATATTTAGATATGCATATATTTAAAGATGCACATATATATGCTTGTATATATGTGTGTATATACATATTATATAAATACACATATATATATATTTCTGTGGGGGTGTTTCACAGCTGTCTACATATTTAATCTTAACAAATGCCTAGAAACACTCACTATCTCAAGATAAAGCAGAATCCCTAACAACTATATTTTAATCTTGAAGTTAAATTTTCCAATACAATTAACTAGAATTTGATTTTTTGGAAAAAGGCTGATTCTAGAACTTAGACAGGAATACATAAGATTAAGCCTGGAGCATCTTGTCAGACCAGATAGAAGGGAAGCAATCAGAAACTATTAGAGAAAATACAGAAATACTCAGGATCTGACAGTAAATGTTTTAACTGGCCAAAAATGGATCATTTTGAGCTTTAATAAGATAATAACATCGGTTGATCAAAATACACAAATTAGTTTATAATAATAGGGACAAATGAGTTTCCAGAAGATGGCTGGAATCAGTATCTTGGAAACTAGTAAATAAAGGGAAATAATTAAGCATCCACACAGCTTTTCTTATATACTACTGCATTCTACTGGGTCACGACATAGTAGATGAAGAGAAGTATCTCTTCAGAAAATTATTTCTAACTGACAAATGAATATAAAAGTCTAGACCTTTTTGCAACCCCTAATGAATTAATTAATCAAGGCATTAAGAACCAATGGTTGCTAACATGAGACAGAATAAAAGATTTAGAGACAGTGAAATAGACAAGGGGAGAGAGAGAGAGAGTGCAGAGATTATGTGCATCTTTATGAGAAACCACTATCAACAACAATAACAGGTTTACCAAAAGGATCAAATCTTAGTCCCATCAAGGCTTTGGATCTAGCTGCCATTCTTCAGGAAATCAGAGGGCAAAGGAATGTGTTGAATAGTATGAAATTATCAAGGTAGAGTATGAAATTATCAAAGCCCAGAAGGGAAATCTGTGTGCTAATTGATATGTTTCTCAACCAATGAATTTCAAAGAAAAAATGGAAATAGGATCTATATATTAAAGGATATAGAAGGCATAGCCAATAAGGAGAGAATGTCTAATAACATAATTTAGGAATGCACAAATAGGTGATATAACTATAGTAAAATTTAAGGAAGTGATTAGTAAAAAAATCAGCATAATGGGATCATTAATATTGGGACCATTAGGATTGGAGTAGAGCACATGGATAGATTCTAAGATAGTAGGAAAGAAAATCTGTTTTCTAACTCACGTAGTAGCTACAAGAGTAACCACATTATATTAACTTATTAAAGTACATGTACACATGTGGTTTTAATGTATGCATTTCAAAATAAAATGTATACTTCATGTAGAAAATTGACAAAGATTTAAGTGCTTCTAGACTGCATAAATCACAGAAGTTAATTTGTGAAAGAAGAATAGTATCATGGAGTTATGAACCTAAAGCTGTGGTAACTTTAGCAGTATGATATCAGGAGAGAAATAAGCAAATAGATCAATGAAACCTAAAAGAGAACACATTTTTATACTCATGAACACAAAAACACAACATATACCTTCTAATATAAGAATATAATGAATATATAATCCAATTGTAGCAAAATGCAGAT
Source organism: Sciurus carolinensis (assembly GCF_902686445.1). Classification (NCBI taxonomy): domain Eukaryota; kingdom Metazoa; phylum Chordata; class Mammalia; order Rodentia; family Sciuridae; genus Sciurus; species Sciurus carolinensis. The sequence continues at coordinate 87,424,590 of NC_062218.1, read as the reverse complement.
TTTCAAATTAAAGATCTAAAATTTAAAAGAAAACTATATGAGTTTTTTAAAAAGATTTTTAGGAGTTTTTAAAATGCAGCTTAGGCTGGGGAGTTAGGCAAAAGATAATAGCAGTTCTTAAGAAAGTCATATATGACCTAGGAAACCTTTAATAAAATATCAGCATATTAGAATAAATGATAAGAACAGTCTTCCGGAATACATCAGTCTATAGTTTGCTCTTCAATGTCCCCCAAAGGTCCATGTGTTGGAAGCTCTTTTAGGAAGTGACAGAACCTTATGGAGGTAGAGCTCTAGTAAAGGTCCTTAGGTCGCTGGATGCACATTCGTGAAGGGGACTGTGGGATCCAACCCTTCCTCTTTCTCTCCTTGGCTCCCTCACCATGTGGTGATCAGTTTGTTACGCCACATGTTCCCATCATGACATTTGGCCTCACCACAGGCCCAAAAGCAATGGGGTCAACTTGATCCTGTATTAAATCCTCCAAAATTGTGAGGCAAAATAAATCCTTTCACCTTAAAAGTCAATTATCTCAAGAACTTGTTAGTGATAGAAAACTAACATGTATCAAAACTTACCTTTTTAAATGACAAACTAAGATATATTTCACATCTTATATGACTGGCAAAGAATGAACTCTCACATACAAAGAAGATGTATGTCAGTGTATAAAGAAGTACAATAATAAATCTAGTCATTAATAGATAATACACAGAAAAAATACACACACGTATATATTGTCATATAAGTTAAAACCTTTCACAATTTTTAACCTATTGGATTTGCAAATAAACAAAAAAATAAAAAGTGGTGTTTGATACTATACAGAAAAGCAGATACTACCACATAATGTTTTCCCCTTATGGAATCTCCAGATGGATATAAAAATTTGAACCTACATCAGTTTTTCCTTTCTAATTTTCATCTTTTTTCTTTGTGCTAAATTCTAGGTGAACTCTTTTGGCCAGTTTAATTAATCACTAAATAAATCTTAATCTACTATTAGTTTACTATCTACTCCAATTATCAAGCTTCTTATTTTGATGATCTCTGATTACTTTTTTCTAATAGTCTTTTGTTATTTCACTGCTGAATTAACTTATATTTTATCATTGTAAGGACATGTTATACTTCTTTAAAGTCTAATTCAATCTTTAATTCTGTTTCTTTTGTGTTATTCATGTATTTTCATGGATTTGATTATGTGCAAATGTTTGTAAATACTTGATTACCTGCTTACCTTCAGTGCTTCTTTTAAACATCTCATTATTCATGTGTCTATGACTCTTTTAAACCATGGGCTACTTCCAGTGATTCGGGGAGGACAATGCAGGGACATGTTGCTTGCTGCTGACCGTAGTGCCAAGAACTCAACTTTCAAACGTGGGTGCTTTCTCTCTACCCAAGGTGATATCAGTCATCCAGGCACTGCATTTACTATCCATGCACACCACTATCCAATTTGTGGACAGTCATAAACAGAGCATTTGCCTTCAGCTAGAGCAGGATCAAGATTGTGGACCGTGTGTGAACATGGACAGGAAATGCACAGCAATGCCTGGAAGGCTGGTGTTGCCCTGTGTAAAGTAAGTACCACATCCAAAGAAATGAACGAATGAACTCTTGCCAGTGCACTCAACATCACATACCAGTGAGCAGGGAACTTTCCGATCCACATCTGCATTCTAGGGGCATGGAGCCCTCTCCAGAACCAGTCTTACCTTCTCTCCACTCTTATCTTAAGTGCTTTTTGACCTATGTTTTCCTATTAATATGATAATGTCAGAAATTTCACATATTTCTATTCCTCTTAGAGTTTCCCTTCTTGTACCTCAGAGTCTTGGTTGATTTACATATTACAAAAGAAATGTACTATTATAATACCAAATAAAACAATTCAATCACATGAAAATTTTCTTTTTATTCCTTTCTCTTCCTAGCCCCTTGGGATAACTCTGGTGACCATGAAAGTGTACCACACATATTTTGCCTCTTGAGACTTTGCTGCAGGGAGCATAATTGACTGACAGTTGCTAGTTGCCACACCTCCTATCTACCTCAGCAGGCCAAGACTCTGCTACCCTCAGGCTCATCCCATCCCCACAAGGACTAACCCCAATCAATGAGGGGATACTAGGATCTACACAGGACTCCTCTAACAGGCACTTTTGTTCTAAGATTTTTCATCAGTCAAGACTTTTTTAGAATTCCACTCTAGTCTGCAGCTTTTTTAATCCAGCCCTCATTCTTACACTCACTTTTCCAATTATCACAACTGCATTATGATCCAAGGTTTCCTCCAGTCCCTCACACTTTCCCCAGTATATCCTTCATGGGTATTTTCTTCTATATCTCTTGCACATATAATACCATCTTGAGGTTGACTCTTGGAGAATTTGAACTTACACAGTTGGTAAGAGTAGTAGTCTAAGAACACTGACAGAAAGAAAGATTTGGAGATTGATTCACTCCCTCCCAGCTGTCAAGTAATGCCATAACCCAAGTAAAATATAGTACAGTTGCTGAAACAAGAGAAAGTTTAAGTTTTGAAAGATTTTGCTGGTGATGACCTGGGGAAATGTCCCAGTAAAGGAAAATGTCTCTGCAATGCAAGGATTCAGACATTTGAAAGACAGGGGGAGGGAGATTACAAATGGAAATGCTTATAAAAACAGTGAAGTTCACTGATAGTTCTAAGAATTATTGAGGTTATGAAAAAAGATAATGAAAATTTGAGGCTAAGGGTAAGCCAGAAATTTGCTGAAATAAGATAATGAAAATGAAAGGCTAAGGGTAAGCCAGAAATTTGCTGAGGTAGTTTACAAAAAGGCCCTTATCTTCTATGGTGGAAGACTGGAGAGAGTTGAAAAGCAATTTCAGGACTTAAGAGTGATGAAGCTCCAGAGATGTTTAAAAGCTGAGTGAAGGGATTGACATATTTGCCAGTTGATATAATCCCCACTTTGGTCACTGGCCTCTGAAGTAAGAGTTATCATAGTGGTTAAGAACCAGAAAACATCTCTGAAAATTCACCTAACTAAACCAAGGTAATGAACAACAATAAAAATCAGATCTCAGACTTTCCCAAATAAATTCCTGGGGAAAGGCTAAATATCACCACAAACTGAACCAAGTAGTAGCCCCAATCTTAGTGGCTGTTCCTGTTGCAGTTTTGTTGGTAAAAACAAATTAATAAGGTGTCAGGCACAGAGTATACAGTCATAGAGATGGTCAATATGCTTTTGTCCATAAGATATATAAAATAAGATGAGAAGTATTTTGATATTTATGTAGAACAGAAAATGATATTTATATATAGTTTTACCCAGAATTATATTAACTCTATCACCTGTTATAACAAAATCTTAAGACCTCTTATCCAAAATTTATCAATTGTTAAGCACAATGCTTCTAATACCGTTACACTCGTTACTCGAGAACAAGAGAACTGAAAGGGTTGTTTTTATCAAGTTTATCTAGTTTCTATTTGCTTTTTAAGAACATTCAGCAATCCTCATTTGATCAAAGTAGGAATTCCCACATGAAAATTTAAAAATTAATAACAATCACTGAACGTATTTACCACAAAATAGTCACAAAATAACCAAGCAAAGTAACTCAATTTATTTTAGCTAGCCTCCATCATTGATCATACTAAAAACACCAAAATATGCACATGGAAGGAGTGGCCACAGTTGCAGAAATGGAGGGTACATTCTGATCCAACCTTTCAGGAATCCACATACCAAGACCAATAATAACAGCTTTGGAATCTCTAACCAGTCAGCAACAAAACCAAGTGCTGACCCCTTGATATGCAACCAGTCTTTGAAGAAACCAACCAGCCACTCTAGACCAGTTGACGGTAGTAGGCCTATTCTTTCCTGGAAGCATTGACAATCATTCCTCACAGGGAAATATACACATTCCAGATACAGGTTCCTTCCTTTACAGAGCTACGATGAGCCTCTCCTTCAACCAAGGCCATTATTTGAGGACTTACAGATTATTCAATTCATAAGCACAGCATTCCAAACAAAGGAGCATGTAAATAGTGCACCGACCTAAAAGGGAAAGCGGTATATATCAAAAAGTATATGGCTTCATACAATAGATTTCCTACTGAAGATAGAATTGCAGCATCAGATGAAATATTCTGTGAGGAAAGGACATGCCATATTTCAGAATGCAGTATATGCATACATTAAATCAGAGACCTCTATAATCTTCCCTTAAGAATTCAAAGGGACTAGGAATCAATGGTGGAAGCAGAAGTGACTCTACTTTCCATCACACCCAGTGATCCACTAGAAGACTATTTGAAACATGCACTTAAAATCACTAGTTAGGACTTTCACAATATTTTTTCCTCATAAAGATTTTGTAAAGAACTTATTATAAAGGTATTCTGCTTCCTCCAACAAATATTACTAATTCCTACAACCATGTATACCTTCCAAGCACGCTATACAACAACCTGTTACAGATAGGAAATCAATATAACATGCTTCCTTCTGGGAATTCATTCAGGAAGCATAAGCCACCAGCAGAAATACAAGAACATGTGCTCGTCTATAATTGGCTTCTGAGTGTGAACCCTGAGGACTCTGTCTTAGAGACAAGCTCTAATTTAGTCAGAAGCAATTTAACAAGCATATTAGTCATCATGAAAGTAACAATAACAAAATAGTATCAATTTGGATAAATTAAAAATTGTCATTTTAAGACACTAAACATCAAAAAATACAATTTAAATGAAGTTGATTTAATATATGCCAGTAAGATGACTTCCTGTTTTCATGATTATCTTAAAAACAGTACCTCTACATAGCACTTTGTAGTTTTCCTTTGAGTCCCAACACAACCCTTGGAGCTAGGTAGAATATTATTATTCTCATTTTAAACATCAGGAAACTGAATCCAAAAAAATGGTCTGACTAATAGTAAAGAATAATGCCGACACTTGAATACATGCCTTTGGACTCTTCTTTCTGAAGAAGCAAGAAATTATAAACCAAATATGTGGAGTCAGAAGTAGACTTCTAGCCCAACTCTGTAATTACTACCTATAGAAATATCGACCACTGGATTATCTACTATAAGTCTCAATGTAACATATTCTTATTTTCCATTAAGCAGAAAGGGATAAGAAAACAGCCATGTATTGAACGAAACCTATTATCCAGTTATCTGCATATTGAAAATACATTAAAGATTCTTCTTTAAATTGTTTTTTTTTTTCATGGGGGTTTCTCTGAAATATGATGTTCTCTATTTTCCTTCCCTTAGCAAAACACCTTTACATCTCTTAAGAATTTACTCTTATGTCATTTTTTCTCCCACCACCACCCAACAGGACTGCCAAAACTGGGACAGCCACCTGGTACTGTACTATGAAGCTGCTGCAAAAATAAGGCTCTGTTTTTCTACCTCTGTTGGTTTTCTTCTCTTCCAAGGAATTCATGGCCAGTGACAGTACTGCCACATCAATCTTATTCTACCCCTACTCCCATCCTCCAGTTTCCAAGTCTTCAATTTTTTGCAGTTGTATTAGTCTTGTTCATGAGTCAGGCAAAATCACAAAGTTTTATTCTTCTTTCTTCTTCTTTTTTTTTTTTTGAGTTCTTGCAAATTTTTAAAAATATTTATTTATTTTTATCTTTTACAGACTGCATTTTGATTCATTGTACACAAATGGGGTACATTATTTCATTTCTATGGTCGTACACAATGTAGATTCATACCATTCATGTAATCATACATGTACATAGGGTAATAATGCCTGTCTCATTCCACCATTTTTCATACCCCCCCTCTCATTTCCTTCTACATAATCTAAAGTTCATCCATTCTTCTCTCACCCTCACCCCCCCCCCCTCCCATTATATATCATCATCCACTTATCAGGGAAATCATTTGGCCTTTGGTTTTTGTGGATTGGCTTATTTCCCTTAGCATGATATTCTCCGACTCCATCCATTTATCTGCAAATGCCATAATATTATTCTTCTTTTTGGCTGAATAATATTCTATTGTGTATATATCAGAGTTTCTTTATCCATTCATGTATTGAAGGGCACCTAGGTTGGTTCCACAATCTAGCTATTGAGCTACTATAAACATTGATGTGGCTGTAGCATGCTAATGTTAAGTCCTTCCGGTATAAACTAAGGAGTGGGAAAACTGGATCAAAAGGTGCGTCCATTCCAAGTTTTCTCAGGATTCTCCACACTGCTTTCCAGAGTGGCTGCACCAATTTACAACTCCACCAGCAACATAAAAGCGTGCCTTTTTCCCCACATCCACGCCAACATTTATTATTGTTTGTGTTCTTGATAATAGTCATTCTAATAGGAGTAAGATGCAATCTTAGAATTGTTTTAATTTGCATTTCTCTAATTACTAGAGATGTTGAATGCTTTTTCATATATTTATTAATTGCCTGCCTGTGTGTCTTCTTCTGTAATGTTTCTGTCCAGTTCCTTGGTCCATTTATTGATTGGGTTCTTTGTATTTTTGGTGTAAAGTTTCGTTAGTTCTTTATAAAATTTGGAGATAACTGCTCTATCTGAAGTGTGTGTGGAAAAGATTTTCTCTCATTCTGTAGGTTCTCTTTTAACATTACTAATTGTATCATTTGCTGAGAAAAAGCTTTTTAGTTTGAGTCCATCCCATTTGTTGATTCTTGCTTCAATTTCTTGTGCTTTGGGAGTCTTGTTAAGGAAGTCTTATCCTAAGCCAACATGATGAAGATTCGAACCCATTTTGTCTTCTATTTGGTGCAGGGTCTCTGGTCTAATTCCAAAGTCCTTGATCCATTTTGAGTTGTTTCCTGCAGGGTGAGAGAGAGAGGTTTAATTTCATTTTACTGCATTTGGATTTCCAGTTTTCCCAGCACCATTTGTTGAACAGGCTATCTTTTCTTCATTGTATGTTTTTGGCTCCTTTGTCTAGTATTAGGTGACTGTCTTTATGTGGGTTCATCTCTGTGTCTTCTATTCTGTACCATTGGTCTACCTGTCTATTTTGGTGCCAATATCAGGCCATTTTTGTTACTATTGCTTTGTAGTATAGTTGAAGTTCTGGTATTGAGATATCCCCTGCTTCACTCTTCTTGCTAAGGATTGCTTTAGCTATTCTGGGTTTCTTATTCTTCCAGATGAATTTCATGATTGCTTGCTCTATTTCTGTAAGGTACATCATTGGGATTTTAATTGGAATTGCATTGAATCTGTATGGCACCTTTGACAGAATGGCCATTTTGACAATATTAATTCTGCCTATCCAAGAACATGGGAGATCTTTCCATCTTCTAAGGTTTTCTTCAATTTCTTTCTTTAGTGTTCTGCAGTTTTCATTGTAGAGGTCTTTTACCTCTTTTGTTAGATGATTCCCAAGTATTTTTTTTTTTTGAGGCTATTGTGAATGGAATGGTTTTCCTCATTTCTCTTTCAGAGGATTCATCACTTATGAATAGAAATGCATTAGATTTATGCATATTGATTTTATATCCTGCTATCTTGCTGAATTCATTTATTAGTTCTAGTCATAAGCAATTCTCTAGTGGAGTTTTTGGGATCCTCTAAATACAGAATCATGTTTGGCAAATAGTGACTGCTGGGACTAATGACACGTTAACTAACTCAGGCTGACTCCTTACTCCCTGGCGAGTGAGCAAGATCAAGACCTCAAAGGTGGTTTCAAAGGTTAATGACGATAAATCGGACCACCATCAGAGATTGGTTAACAACAGTTCTGCGAATGTGATCAGCTCGTGCTTGCCATATAGTCCTACGGAACTCTTGCCTGCATGAACCCCCCTGCCTTGCTGACCTTTAAGCTGATTGGTTCCTGCCTAGCCCCCACCCTACATAAAAGCTGTGTGATTTCCTCAATAAACGAGTTCCTGCTGTGACTGGTCTCCCTGACGTGTCTGATTATCCTCCGCTCGGAGGACTGGGAGCGGGCAGTCAGTCAGCCCTACCTATCCCGTTCTGACCTTGTTGGGGAGTGTCCCCTTCCCTTGTTGCTGGTCGAGAAGAGCAAGGGGGCTTAAGACCCTGACAAGTGACAGCTTGAGTTCTTCTTTTCCTATTTGTATCCCTTTAATTTCTTTGGTCTGTCTAATTCCTCTGATAAGTATTTCAAGGAGCATGTTGAATATAAGTGGTGAAAGAGGGCATCCCTGCCTTGTTCCAATTTTTAGAGGGAATGTTTTCAGTTTTTCTCCGTTAAGAAAGATGCTGGCCATGGATTTAGCATAGCCTTTACAAGGCTGAGGTATATTCCTACTAGTTCTATTCTTTCTAGTATTTTAAGTATGAAGGAGTGCTGTATTTTATCAAATACTTTCTCAGCATCTATTGAAATAATCATGTGATTCTTAACTTTAAGTCTATTGATGTGATGAATTACATTTATTGATTTCTGGATGTTGAACCAACTTGCATTCCTGGGATAAACCCCACTTGATCATGGTGCACTATCCTTTTAATGTGTTTTTGTATGCCATTTGCCAGTAGTTAGTTAAGGATTTTTGCATCTATGTTCATCAGGGTTATTTATCTAAAGTTTTCATTCCTTGATGAGTCTTTTTCTGGTTTTGGCATCAGAGTGATATTAGCCTCATAGAATGAGTTTGGAAGGGTTCCCTCCTTTTCTATTTCCTAGAATACCTTGAGGAGTATTGGTATTGGTACTTCTTTAAAGATCTTGTAGAATTCAGCTAAGAATCTATCTGGTCCTGGGCTTTTCTTGTTTGGTAGACTTTTGATGGCTTCTTATATTTCGGTGCTTGAAATTGATTGTTTAAATTGTGTACATCTTCCTGATTCAGCTTGGGAGGTTCATATGTCTAAAAATTTGTCAATGTCTTTGATATTTCCTACTTTGTTGGAGTATACATTTTCAAAGTAGCTTCTAATTATGTTATGTATTTCAATGGTGTCTCTCATGATCTTTCCTTTTTCATCACAAATTCTAGTAATTTGAGTTTTCTCTCTCCTCTTTGATAGTGTGGCTAAGGATTTATCAATTTTGTTTACTTTTTCAAAGAACCAACTTTTTGTTTTGTCAATTTTGTGAATTATTTCTCTTGTTTCAATTTCATTGATTTCAGCTCTGATTTTAATTATTTCCTGTCTTGTACTATTTTTGGTGTTGAACTGTTCTTCTTTTTCTAGGACTTTGAGATGTAATGTTGTTGACTTTTTATTTTTTTTATATATGAGCTCTATGCAATGAACTTTCCTCTTTGTACTGCTTTCAGAGTGTCCCAGAGATTTTGATACATTGTCATTATTCTCCTTTACCTCCAAGAATTTTTTAATTTCTTCCCTGATATCTTCTGTTATCATTGCATCATTCAATAGCATATTATTTAGTCTCCAGGTGTATGAGTAATTTTTGTTTGTTATTTTTTTTGTTTATTTCCAATTTCATTCCATTATGGTCTGATAGGATACAAGGTAGTATCTCTATTTTTCTTTTTCTTTTTTTTTTTTTTTACTAATTGCTTCTTTGTGGCATAGCATATGGTCTGTTTTGGAAAAGGATCCGTGAGCTGCTGAGAAGACAGTATATTTGCTCAATGATGGATGAAATACTCTGTAAATGTCCATTAAATCTATATAATTGAATGTATTACTTAGTTCAATAGTTTCTTTGTTTAGTTTTTGTTTGGAGGATCTATCTAGTGCTGAGAGCGGTGTGTTAAAGTCCCCCACTATTATTGTGTTTTGGTCTATTTGATTCTTAAAATTGAGAAGGGTTTGTTTGATGTACATAGATGCTCCATTGTTTGGGCAATAAATGTTTCTGATTGTTATGTCTTGTTAATTTCTGCTTCCCTTAAGCAGTGTGAAATGTTCTTTTTAATCCCTTATGACTAACTTTGAAGTCCACTTTATCTGATATGAGGATGAAGACCCTGCTATTTTACTGAGTCCTTGTGCATGGTATATTTTTTCCCATCCTTTCACCTTTAGTCTGTGGATGTCTTTTTCTATGAGATAAGTCTCTTGAAGGCAGCATATTGTTGGGTCTTTCTTTTTAATCCAATCTGCCAGTCAGTTATTGAGTTTAGGTCATTAACATTCAGGGTTATTATTGTGATATGATTTGTATTCCTGGTCATTTTGGCTTATTTTTGGTTTTTAACTTGACTTGGTTTCTCCTTTGATTGGCTTTTCCTTTAGGGTAGTTCCTCCCTTTACTGACTTGTATTGTTTTTTCACTTCCTCCTCATGGAATATTTTGCTGAGAATGTTCTGTAGTGCAGTCTTTCTATTTGTAAATTATTTTAACTTTTGTTTATCATGGAAAGATTTTATTTCATCATCAAATCTGAAGGTTAGTTTTGCTGGGTATAGGATTCTTGGTTGGCATCCGTGTTCTTTCAGAGCTTGAAATATATTGTTCCAGGCCCTTCTTGCTTTTAGGGTCTGGGTTGAGAAATCTGCAGACATCTGTATTGGTTTCCCCTTATAAGTAATCTGATGCTTTTCTCTCACAGCCTTTAAAATCCTATCTATATTTTGTATGTGAGGTATTTTCATTATAATGTACCTTGGTGTGGATCTGTTATAATTTTGTGCACATGGTGTTCTGTGAGCCTCTTGTATTTAATTTTCCTTTTCATTTTTCAGGTTTGGGAAATTTTCTGATATTATTTCATTTTTCGTTCCTTTGGTTTGTATCTCTGTGCCTTCCTCCATCCCAATAATTCTTAAATTTGGTCTTTTCATGATATCCCATAATTCTTGGAGATTCCATTCATGATTTCTTAACATCTCAGTTTGTTCAACTTTATTTTCAAGATTAAATATTTTGTCTTCATTGTCTAAGATTCTGTCTTCCATGAGATCTATTCTGTTGGTGATGCTTTCTATTGAGTTTTTAATCTGGTTTATTGTTTCTTTCGTTTCAAGCATTTCTGTTTTTTTTTTTTTTTTCAGAATCTCTGTCTCTTTATTGAAGTGTTCTTTTGCTTCCTGCATGTGCTCTTTTAACTGTTTATTGCAGTGATCATGCATTGCCTGCATTTGCTCTCTTATCTCATCTTTTGCTTCACAGATCATTTTAATTATGCAGATTCTAAACTCTTTTTCTGTCATTTCTACCGCCATGCTGTCATTGGATTCTATCAAAATAGCATCTTGGTTTGTTAGGGACACTGTCTTCCCTGTTTTTTTCATATTGTTTCTGTATATTCCCCCCCAGCAGTGAAGATCTGAGGTACTGAAGTTTCCCCCCTGCAGGTTTATTGTGACCCTGCAGTTTTCCAGTAACTCTCTTTTGAAGGGGAGCTCAATATTAGTAGCACCTAATACAGGGAAAATACATCCCTGAACCAGATAGCCCCTATAAAGACTTCAATATTATTGTAATAAACAGGATGAGTTTGATTATTATTTACAGTATTTCTAGTTGTGAATGAAGAGGATGGGGAAGGATGTAGGATGTAAGTGAGTAAATAGAGGTACGTGTCAAAGGGTCTCCAGTCTCCTGTAGGTGTCTCAGGAAGGAAGCCGCCCTTCCAATGATGGTGGCCATGCCCTCAGAAATAATACAAAATACCTGCACCAGCCTCCAGAGAAGCTGGGGAGCCCCAGCGAGGGCAGGCTCGGTGTCCAGTGTCTGTCTGTGGCCTATTCTTAATTCTCTTCTCCTATGTCCTCTTTGGCTAGTATGCTCCTTAATCTGTCATTTCATAAGGAACACTGACTGATCAATTTAACAAACATTCCTAGAGTGCTTTCTATGCTGGCAATACTGTATAGTGCTGAGAATAGAAAGATGTACAACACAATCTCTATCCTTAAGGAGCTTACAGTTTATTAAAGGAGAGAGATAATTAAAGGAATCATATTACTATAATTCAATATATACAGTGTTCAAAGATAAGCTCAAGGTGTCATGGAAACAGAAGAGGAACAATTAATGGCTCTGAGGGTGGGAATTACGTTGATTAAAGACTACAAGAAGAAATGAAATCTGATCCTGCAGCATGAGTAGAAATTAACAGGTGAAGTAGAGTTACAGGTACAAAAATAACATAATTGCATAGAAGTGTAAAGCCACAGGTTTTGTTCAGGTGGTAAGCAGTTATGTACTAACAGCACATAAGTTTCAGTTTTGGATGGGTGAATTCAAGGGAACTGGGGGGATGATAAAGTAGAAATGTTTATCAGGAAGAAGGAAGAGAAAATAAGACTAAGTATTTAACAGCTAGCAACACTATAATACAATGAAGAAAAATCAAGTAAAGTAAGGGAGTAGGGAGAGTTTTTAATTAAAATAGAGTGGTTAGGAAGTTCTATACTTTTAAAGCAATTTTGAGGATAGAACCTAAGTAAATAAGTGAAAAGGTGAGTCACATAAATATCTTAGGAAAGAGTTTTCCAAGAAAAAGAAAGAGCAAATGCAAAGACCCAAAGGTAAGAGTATACCTGGGAATTAGAGAAACAACAAAGGGGAAGTATAAATAAAAAATATCAATCAAGAAGAGAGAGGAAGTAATGTCAGAGAAATAATAGGAACCAGATTTAAAAAGGCCTACATGATCATGGTATGGATTTCAGTTTTTACTTTGAAAAATATTAAAAATCATCAGAAATTCAGATTTGAAAAGTAATATGATTTATGTTCTAATATATCTACTCTGCCTATTGTTTGTATATTGCACTTATGGGGTAAAGGGAAAAATAGAATAATTTTGTACTGATAAAGGGAGCTATACCATTAATTAAAGAAAAAAACAATATAAGTTTAGATTGGTAATAAGAAATGCAGTTCACAGGATTTTCTGAGTTTAAAAATGTGAGAAAGGATGAAATAAGTTCTAAAGGTAGTAAAATATCTCAAATAAGAAGGACCTATGAGTGAGAAATGAAAGGAAAAAAACAAGGCACAAACAATACATAAGGAAGTCTAGTTTTTAAAAGTTTAACAAAAGCTAATATAGTCATATTTTCTAAAGCAGTAGAATGAAAAAAAGCTAAAAGCATCTGTTGGGTTTAACTTTTTTTTTTTTTTCTCTTATGGTACTAGGGATTGAACCCAGGAGCATTCTACCACTGAGCTACATTCCTGGCCCCTTTTTTTTATTTATTTATTTTTTTCATTTTGAGACGCAATCTTTCTAAATTGGCAGGGCTGGCTTTGAACTTACAATCCTCCTGCCTCGGCCTCCTGAGTAGCTGGGATTGCAGACATGTACCACTGTGCCCAGCATAGTTTTAACAATTGTGAGGTCATTATCTCTTACCAAAACAGTTTCCATGGAGTGGGAAGGAAGAAATCATATTGCATGGGTTGAAGAATAAATGAGAGCAAGGGATGAGAAACAGCACTAAATGTTAACCTGTCAAAATTTGACAGAGGGGAAAGAAAAGGGTTATACTTGCATGGTATTTGGAGTAAGAAGATTTAATCATTCATGTTTTGTGATGTGATTCAGAGCCAAGAAAGATCCATCATAATCTGTTCTAATCCAGGGTTTTAAGAACAACTCAGTGGAATGGGTCAGTTCCACTTTCTAGTCATAAAGATTTAAATGTCAGCTATTCCTGGAACCTGGATCCAGTAGAGAATTCCAGAATAATAACTCAAGTATTCATCAATCATCCAAACAAAGGCATTATGGAATTCAAAGTCACCAAAACAATAAACATTCTCCGGGAAGATGATGCATACATTAAATTTGTGTGGCATTTTGTTCAGTTGTGCTAATATCTGGTTTAATAACCTTGACTGATTAAATCATCTACCCTTCTTCATGTTTTGCTAAGCAGACAGAAAATATCAGATTCTACAAAATGAGTTTGCATCTTACTTTTACTTTCTTATATGAGATTTGTATAAGTTAAACACTATTTCCAGTGTTCTCAGTAAGTCCTTAATAATATTTAACTGTTAACCAAGTACAATCTATCATAGATTATGTAATTTCCGCCTGAAGATTAATACATTAACTTGTATTTTAAAAATACCCTTCCATTGACAGAAACCAGTAATAGTTATAAAACTGTTAAAATGGAAAAAATTTGAGAGATATCAAGTCCAAACAACTTTATTTATAAATGAGGAACCTGAAGCATAGGAAAGCTTCTTAGTGAGGTTAAGGTTAGATAAATACCCATAGAAACAAGGTGAAGTCAGGTGCAGTGGTGTACAACTATAATCCCAGCGACTTTAGAGAATGTGGAAGGCAGATTTTGAGTTCAAAGCCAGCCTCAGCAAATTAGTGAGGCCCTAAACCACTTAATGAGACCATGTTTCAAAATAGAAAATTAAAAGGACTGCTAATGCGACTCAATGAGTTCAGTACCTGATAACAAAAGAAGACAAAAAAAAAAAAAAAAAAACAAGGTGAAAATCTTCAATCCTGGATATCAGTGGTTTTCTTCTTGTTGTGGTGATCTATAACCCTTTTAAGTATTCCACAATAAAGGTATTAAGATACCACTACCAAAATTAAATTTATAAAATTTATTGGTGACTTCCTATGTGGCTCTAAGTATTGTTCTACGTCTTTACGTAAATGATTTCATTCAATAGTCACAGCAATTCTGACAGAAAGGTAGTGTTATTACCCTATTTTACAGCTGAAGAAATTAAGATTTAGAGACTTTGAATAACTTTTTCCAAGAAAATTCAGGTAGCAAAACTGGAATAAAAACTAGGTTCAAAACTCTCTGCTCATTTCTTGAGAAAGGCTGGGCATTTTTCAAGATCCAGTTCAAAAAGCATTGATTGAAAGGCTACTATGAGTAACCCAACTATTTTTGGAGTTGAATCAGATCTCTACTATACAGACCTTCAAGCCCTATCAAAAAAGATAGATCTGTTTACACCACTAACTGTAATACACCACAAAACGAGTGAAGTGTTAAAAAAAAATAAATAAATAAAAGACAAAAGTAAAGTGCCCAGGAGAGAAAGCAATTTTGGGCTGGTAGTGAGTAAGGACACTGAAAATAACCAGTTCTACTTTATAACCTGTTGAGATTTGCTCCAGACAAATCTCTTATCACCAAAGCCCAGCAAATAAAGCAACACTTTATTTTGATATACTTATATGCCTTTCATTCAGCTTGGTTTTTTTTTTTTTTTTTTTTACCATATCACCCTCAACACAGCCATTTCTAGATTTAGTTAGCACTCGAGTAATTTTTTAATGTCTCTAGTCAGAGGGTGAAGAACTATTAAAGCAAATAAGTCAGCTGTGCCAAAGTTCTTTTGTTATATCAAATCATCTTTACAGAACACTATTATGTCTCCATAAAATAATCCATTTACATTCACTGTCCACTTTAGCGAACTCCAAATTTATGAGTTATCTACTTGCTGAAAAGTCATAAAACTTGCTGAGTACCACTTTCTTAGATGATCCTGGTCTGGTAAAGAAAAATGCAAATAAGAGTCATAGTAAGGAAACAAATTCCTGTCAAATACATCCCAGACTATTCAAGAATCACTCTATCCTCAAAAATATATTTTTATATGCTTATGGTATGGTTTATTGAAGATAAGGGAAAATGTATTTGATTACTGATTATTGAGTAAAGTCTAGCATGTTAACTATTTAACAATTAAATTTAATCAAATGTTTGTTTGCAAATGCCCACCCTACATAATAAACTTCACACATGAAAAAGATAATGGGAAAACCATTGTTTTCTCTACTTTCTTTACTATACATTTTACTGTTACATGTTAATTTGCGCAAACATGAAGTGTGAGTATCTAGCAGTAAAGAGAGTATTATGTTTCTCTTTTATTTCAGAAGTGGCTTATTTGTATTCCCATCTTCACAGTCTATCCAAGCTGCTACTTTAACATTTTGATTGTTTTCCTTGTGTTGGGCAAGAGTAGTCTTGCATCTCTCAGCGACTTGGGTTCTTATCACTGAGAAGATGGAAGTACACTGGGGAGGTTTTGGCATATGCACTTGGCCACACTCCCCAGAAACTTTCCTAAGTAGAAGAGGGTTTGAAGCATTTTTCTAGATCAATGCTGCCTAAACTCCCATTTGTCATGGCTTGTGTCTTATCTCGAAAAGACCTAAATTTGACCTAAACTTGTGTCATATCTCACAAGACCTAAATTCTTAAATTCTTAATTTCTTAACTTAAAGGAAGTAACTCTTTTTCCTTAAATAAATCTACTATAAAAATGCTATCAGAATAAATTTTAAAATTTTTTAAATTTTTAATTAAAAAATAAAAGCAATAAATAAAACAATAATTGAACAATAACTGACTAAAAAAGAATACTATCAATATAGTAGATAAAAAATCAATACCTACAATGTCGTAAAAAACGTCACAAACATCTAGCTAGATGCAGTTACTTGCCAATGCTACTTTCCAATTATTCAATAGGGAGATTAACAAGTATTAGAGAGTTGCTAAGGATATATTTGTATCATCCTTATATTTTTTTCCTCCTTACTATAATTTTTTTAAAAAATGCAATTGTAAATCAGGTGCTTCTTTTTCCACGTGGCTCAATGTTATCCAATGCATTGTCCAGTTACCTTCTAATATCATCTCAAGTACTCCAGGAAGCCAAATAACACACTGGAAAACACTTTAAAATTATCTAGAATGTCTTGAATCCAAACCTTTGCACTTCTAATTGACCTAGAATAAGTTTAGTATCACTACTGTCATCTACAATCTTAACTGAGTGCTTCCTTTCCCCCCCTACCAGTGCTAAATCTTTATTGTATTTTTCTCAGCACAGCACTAGTCTGGTTGCTTGGAAACTGTTTTGTATGCCCACCTCCATAGGATATCATAACCTGGTTAATTTCTGGTCTAGTTCTTATCTCCACAATAACAATAATAACAACAATAGTAACAAGGGTAGGTCCATACTCATATATCCTTTAGATTTATTTTTGCCTTAATTCTTTATTTTCAAAGTTTTGTCATTTCTCAGTTATAATGAGATAGCTAAAAAGGGTTGTCTCCCTGGATTTCTTCTGTTCTGAACTTTAACACTCATTTTAACATGAATTATTTTCTTTCATTCTCTATGTTAATAACTCTACATTCCATTTGGAATTTAGCTTGAGAATAACTAAATTACTCATTATAAGTCTCCATGAAATTTAACTTAGGATATGATATTCTTATCCACTGTATTAAACTAAAAACTTATTTTGTACTCAAAATAATCAAACAACTTCAGCATAATTCATACTTTCTCTTTGAAACTAGAGAAAGAGCAATGTGACCTTATAAGGCAGTGTTAGCAACAAAATTGTTTTGTACTAACTTTATTGTATCCCCTTCCCAATTTTCCTATTTTTTAAAAAAATCAAATTTAGTATTGTTGAAAACTAGGAAGACTCAGCATCAACACAAACTAAGAGTCAGAGAGCAGGGTTTGTTGTAGCATGTGCTTGTAATTTTCCACAAAACCAGAAATCTACCAGGTATTTCTTAAACATTACATGAGATCAAGTAGATTTTCACCTATTTTATAGGTTTTAAAAGGTTCACCATGATTTTATTTGTAGCACATAATTGGGCACTTCCCTAAACCCACCAATTCACATAGAATATGAAAAGGAAAGATACATAATGATCAACTGTTGACTAGCAAGTCCAACTGACCAAGCCATGAGTAGGAAGAAAAAATTAACAGGAAGAGAATGAAAATCTTCAGCTAACAGGCAGTAAAACTGGCAGTTATATGCAGATAATTAAACATAAAACTCAACCATATTGGCACAAAACTCTATACCAAGATATAAGGCATTTCTAAAGAATTTAAATGTCCTTTCACTAATTAATAAATGGTATATATGTTTGATAGAGTCAATGAATTAAATGGAAAATAAAATATTCATTGTATTGGGGTGACCCAAATATCAACAATTCATTAATGGATTTTTTTTTTTTTTTTAGAGAGAGGAAAATTTGCAAGAAGGAGGCAATTAGATTATAATTACGGTATTTTTCAGGTGAACTACTGCAGCAGCTCATCATATTTACCCAGGTATCTTTTTAAGGTTTTACTTGTGAAAGGTTGTGATAACACTGAAAAGAACTTTAAATTCATTTGGCTTTTGAGATTATCACTCTATTTAACCTTGAAAGCTTTTTGCATTTTCTCATGCCTTTGTTTGCTTTCAGGAATTTATCTTCATTTTAACTTTAATCCATTTTATATCACCTGCCTCATCTTTGATCCACAAGGTTCAATCTTTTATTTTTTTTAAAATCTTCAGTGTCTAGAATGTGTAGGGTAGGAGTAGGGGAGCCTCTTGTATATAAAAAAGAGCATAAAATATGATCAGATTTAAAAGGTTATGCACAATATACATGTGTGTGCATGCCTGTGTGTGATAAAGTGATGATCATTTTATCTGAAAAACAAGTAATCCTAGTTCCATATTAATTAGCAATTTCTCCTGAGAGTTTAACACCAATTCTTTCAGTTATACTATCTCTAAGGTGACAGTATTTTTGTGTCAATTGGCCTAAGCATTTCAACATTACTTCTTAGAAAATGGAAGTAAATACTTACCAATGTTGTCCTAAGAACCATAAAACTAGCACTGAAATGGCCCTCTTACAACTTTGTATAGAATAGCAGTAGTTTAGATTAGCTTTACCCAGTTGCGGCATTTTTTTTAACATTAGGTATTACAAACACAGATTCTAGAATCTATGATGTTTTCTGGGGCATGAAAATAATTATATATCATTGACTCTAGAAATTAAAAAATTAAAAATATTCAAGTAGTGTCAGCTAAACTTTTGTGTCGACTGTAACTGAAATCACATTTAAATATAATAAAATTTGAATTTAAAGAGCAAAGGAAATAACTTACTACATTAAAATAAACTTTTCTTAAAATTTCACATCAAAAATTAAATTTAATATGATGAGTTAAATACTTGTGTTAGAATTTATTTGCTAGAATAAGAAATGGGGTGTACCAAAGTAAGCATGCCTAGGACAGATACTGCGATCACTATAAATCTTTATTCATATGTCAACAAAACAGTAATTACAGACTGTGAAACACTGAACATTTTATAAAGTAACAAAAATATCTGTATGAGAACTAGTTGTAGGTTGGAAATTACTTTCTCACAGACATTAAATCAGATAAATTGGGATTTTCCAGAAATCTTACCCAAAGAAAAGAAAATCCCTGGAGCCTTAAGACTTATTATAATTAGCCTTACTTCTATCTCATTTCTGAAAACAATATGAGTAGAACAGCTGTACTCTAAGATAATTAAAGATGGTTTATAACATCCTAAAGTTATCATGGGTATCAACATATCTATGATTTTATGATCCTTTTTTCTTCACTAATTTAAATTTGCCAAAAATAAACCTTAGCAGGGATGCTCAGGAAGTGTGCCCTTACAGTAATAATTGTTTCCAATTTGTTTAACAACTTGAAGTATCTAATAATGACCTCCATATATTTCTTACCTGAGAAAAATCAGAGCAAAGAATTCTCAGCAGAAAGTCCTGGGCTTTTAAGAATCAGATTTATAAACCACTTTATATCAAACTACCACATCCTATTATAGTTCCACACCTTGTTGAAGACCCAATATAAACTTGGACTTGAAATCAAGTATCCCAGTGTTACAAGCTAGCCAGTTTTTTTCACAATAACAATCCCATGGAGAGACACTGCTCTCACTTCCTAACAGGTTTGAGACACTGAAATGTGACTGCTTCTCTTCAGTAATTTTCCATCAAATGTGCAAGACACATCTTGACAGTGAAACATCGTTTCTCATTTACCTCTTCAACGAGATTGAAATATTCCTTTTCTATAACAGGACATTGATTTAACTTAAATAAAACCCAGGTTGCTCTCTATGGCTTCATTTCTTTTTCCAAATACTTCCTCATTAAAAAAACATTGATTTCTTAGCTCATAGGATCTGATAATTCCTTTTTAACGTGCCCCTGCTACCTGACAGTGATATGCTATTTGAGTTTTATTGTCAGCCATGTTTGGTGGCTAGCTTCCTGGTCACCACCAATCTAATCACTGAGAATGCAAGCTGCAATAATGGACACAATTTAAAACCATGTACTCAGTATATGGATTCCCAAATCAATGCAAGTTAAGCCTACTGGGACTGAAAGTTTGTAATTAAAGTAAAACATGTTCTGTAGGAAAAATGGAAATAATTTTGAAAAGTTGAAAATAGTGTTAAACTATAACACAAAGTTTTAAAACTCTGTCTACCACCCCCTCACCAGAGAGAGGACTCACTCCACTGCAATATGAATGAAAAGTCCAACCACTTATGAATCAATCGGAAGTGGTATTAGGGATGAAGTTCATTCTGACCTGCAAGTCCCTATACAGGAATTTGTCTTTGTCAAACAGCCAATGGTTCCATTTTCCTCACCTGCTAAAATAGTACCTTGCTCCAGTAAAATAGTAAGTTGGATGATAAATAATAAGAAAGGCATTTAATCTTCAAGGCTTCTAAAAATAACCTTCAGTTAACTATAAATTATCTCAATGGCCTGAAATACTCTAAAATTTCCTAAGGATAGAAAGAATATGTAGGATCTATCAAAGTTTACATATATAAATAAGGATCTATAGTTCCTATAGTATTAAAACAATTTTCTCTGCTCAGAACTAAGGTATAGGCCCTCTTGAAAGAGTGAAAAAATATAAATATTCTGTTTACTTATTAAGAACATTACTACTTTCCAACTGCAAAAGCACTAGAACAGAGAGTGGCATGACCAGCTGGTACTTCATGGCCATAAGAGCACAGCTCTCCCACTGCGTAAGTTATTAAATTCTCTGTACCTCAGGTTCTTTGTCTGTGAAATAGGGAAGGACTAAAGGAGAAATCATGCAATAGCACGGGTACTCACAAACATTCTCTAACTTTATATCCCATGATAATTATACAAGGTTAACAGAACATTTTCAATCACTATTGGGAATTCTGCTTCAGTGAATCACATAATAAAAAATAATTTTATTTTTTGGGTACCACTGGTTTTATGATTTACACTTCCAGAGATCTAAAAAATTGCTTGCTAAGTAGGTTAAATAAATTTCCTCTACTGATAACTTATTTATACTGTCATCTGATTACCAAAAACATTAAACAAAACACATTGATTTGGTTTCAAAATTTCCAAATTCAGCATGTCAGGATTAAAAAAAAAAACAAAAAACAAAACAGGCTATGAAGACAGAAATAACTGCTCAAAACCTAGTTTTGCTATAAACATGTTCATATCACTTGAGAAGCTTCAGCTTCAGTTTCCTTGTCTGCCAAATTGAGCTAATACTGCTTTGAGAAGTATTAACAAACTAAAAATTATATGTGGAGTGTGAATGTGAAATCATATATTTAAAATTACATATATACATATATGTACATAAATCTGGCATAAATCTAGTTATGGAAAACTCAATAAGGTTAGATGTGTTTAGATGAAGAATTTAAATTAAGTATGACTGGATTCATGAAATACTTGTATATACCACTAAAGCACTTGGTAAATGTCCACTAGCTTCAATTTCATATGTATAAGCTTGTCACAAGTGGTTAAAGTATGAGACCTGAGAGTTAGGCAGTTTCTCAAATGCTGGTTTATTCACTGTACACAATTACACACTTTACTTGCTCTAACTCTAGTCCTAAACTAACTCTACTCTCACACCTGACATCCCAGTACTCACTACTTGACATGTCTTAAGGCCGTCTTTGCTGGGATTCGATCCAACCTGGAGGGCTTGTGGAGAATTCACCGCATCTGGAGAGTGGAGACTAGCAGCATCTCCTGGGCTCAGCTTGTCTGGGGTCTCAGCTCTCTGGTGACATCTGGTCACCTCTGGTGTCCTCCGACGTCCGTCCAAGCTGATCTCAGCTCTCCACTGTCCTGTCTCTTGCTCCTCAGCCTGTCTTCTTATAGTTCTTGTGTCTGTCCAGGCTCGATAAGGTGGATGATGGCACTTCAGGGTGTTGGGTGTGGTTGCTCTAAGCTACTTCTGTTTGGTTACACTCCATTTTGGGGGTCTCTCACTGGTTACATCATTTTTAGGGTTACATCATTGGGTTTTTGCACAGTCACACATAACACTGCAATTTTCATATAATATTCCCTATAGTAAAATTCCATATAGCGAAATATAACAAAGCAAGGTAAAATAGTAGAGATCCACATAGCCAAAGCAAAACAGCATGCCACTCATAACAAAGCTACAATGGCTGTATATAGACTTCGGTACTGTCAGGCTTTCATCTATGAGGGTATTCTCAGAATCTCTGGAATAAGAGATTTTTTCTGTTCCTCACTTAAATTCCAAATAATACAAAAGAAGAATTGTAATATAACAATTGCTATGAGGATTCTTAATTTTCAGGACAACTCCTACAAAATGCTAAATTAACTGTGGTCTTTATTCCCTTGTGGTATTATATTGATTCATGGTTCAGAAGATTTATCATACAATGTCCTCACTTGGCACTGGATAATTTTAAACTAGCAAAAAGAAAGGACACAAATATAAGAATAATATTAATTTATTTGGCTGTTTACATTTGAGAAATTGTCTTTGTTTTTAGAGACAGTGATAAGACCATCAAACAGCAAGACCTGTTAAGTGCTTCATGGACCATTGTTAAACATCGGTTACCTGAACATCTCTAGAGTCAACAAAGGGAAATTGCTGACCTGTCTCTTGCACATATAGCTTTGTTCTTTCTATCTAGTTGTTGATTATGCTGTGATTTGCTTTCCTGTGCTTCAAACATTCAGACTTCACCCCATCCCAGATCTTCATATCACATTACTTTTTATCTCATCTCTTTTGTCTTGTTTTCTTTTTGCAATGATCATTATTCTGTTTATGTACTTATTTACTTGTTCAGTGAGTTGTTTAGCTTGGAATTCTGGAATGGTTTGTTCACCACTGTACTGCTAACATCCAGAATACAATTCCATTGCACATTCCATAGAATAGAAAGGCTAAGCATTTTCAAAAGCTCACTGCCTATCTAGACAATCTCCATTAAGGTATGATTCCACCTTCCTTTACAAGTTGTATTTTTTTCAAAAGAACACAAATCTAAGACGGTACTATTTTTTACTTAATTCATCTCATATCATATGTAAAAGTAGAGAGCCACAGATAAAGAAAGATATTAACAAAACCAGATTCCCATTAGGATTGAAACCACATGTACCCTCATAAAGTGAAAAGACTGAAAGAACAGTTCCAAACAATAAATCATGTCTAAGCAAAGCTGACAGAGATTTCTTCACGAGGCAAAAGAAAGACTGCATCACAAGTGTTTTTAAATGGTAAAGTAGAGAATATCACTGTGATAGTGATCTCGTATGATACATAGCTACAAAATATCTACTTCTGAATTCATTACAACTTGCACTCGAGAATCTCTGAAAAAAATACAAAATACAATCACATGATTCCAACTTTTTTGGTTGTTGATAGACCTTTATTTTTATTTGTTTATTTACTTATATGCAGTGCTAAGAATCAAACCCAGTTCCTTACACATCCTAGGCAAGCACTCTACCACTGAGCTACAACCCCAGTCTTATGAGTCCAACTTTGAAAACAGAAGCGCGAATGCATATGGACAAGACTAACAGATTGTACATGAATATTAGATGCACTGTATTAAGGTATAAGAATTATGGATTTTTTTTCTTTAAAGTCATACGAAACCATATGCAATAAAGAAAAAAAATCTAAAAACAAATAAAAAAATGAAAAAAGAATAGCTCCAAAGGGCAAGGGGGACAATGCACTGCTCCATGTCCCAGGTCAGCTGGACAACAGAGAACAAATGGTGTGGGCAATTTTTGTATTTATGATGAGTCTCTCATGGGCTTAGAATTTACCTTATCCCATCTCTGATGGAACTTCTTCTCATTTATTCTATAGAAAACTGAATAAAGAGACACTATAATTCCTCCCCCCAAAAAAGAATCTCTTCCCTGGGATGGGTGATGTAGTTTGGGGGTAGAACACCTGCTTGACAGGCACAAGGACCATGACTTATTTCCCAGCACCATAGAAAAAAAAAAAAACTAAAATAATAATTTCCTTATATAAAAAAGAACTTTTTAATATTTTATTCTGATTAACATGAATTATATATATGTATGTATATAAGTGAGGTTCAGTGTGATATTTCAACACATGTATACAACAATGAACTGACCAAATACAACTCCTTCCATCCTTTCCAAACTGGTGAACTTTTCTTAGCTGCCACATATGAAACATGTGGAATTTATTTTTCTGTGTCTGGCTTATTTCATTTACCATAATATTCTCCAGTTCCATCATATGCACAGGACAGGATTTCATTCTTTTTTATGCCTGAATAGTGTACCATTATGTACATGTTCCACATTTTCTTTATTCATTCATCTGTTGATGGGCAGTTAGTTGGAATCCACATCTTAACTATTGTGAATAGTACCACAGTAAACATGGGCATACAGGAATCTTTTTGGTATGCTGGTTTAATTTTCTTTGGATGTGTACCCCAAAATGAGATAGCTGGATCATAATTTCAACTATTTTTAAGGAATCTCCAGACCATTCTCCATAATGACTGTATTCATTTATATTTCTACAAATAGTGTATGAGCATTCCTTTCATGACACATCCTTGTCAGCTTTTGTTAATTTTTATTTTTGTTTGTAGTTGGTCTGTTTTATAAAATACCTTCCAATGGGGCTGAGATGGAATCTCACTATAGTTTTGATTTGCATTTCCCTAATGGCTAATGATATTGAGGATATTTTCTTTTTCTTTTTTCTTTTTTCTTTTTTTTTTTTTGGCCATTTGTATTTATGCTTTTGAGAAGTGTCTAGTCAAATCATTTGCCAATTTTTCATTAATTTCCAGGATATACAAAGAACTCAAAAAGTGTGATACCAAAAAAACAAATAACCCAATCAATAAATGGGCAAAGGAACTGAACAAATACTTCTCAAAAGAAGAAATATAAAAGATCGACAAATACGTAAAAAATGTTCAAAGTCTCTAGCAATTAAAGAAATGTAACAATTGATGAATGGATAAAGAAACTGTGGTATATATATACAATGGAATATTACTTAGCCATAAAGAATAATAAAATTATGGCATTTGCAAGCAAATGGATGAAATTGGAGAATATCATGCTAAGTGAGATAAGCCAATATCAAAAAACCAAAGGAGGTATGATCTCGCTGATAAGCGGATGATGACACATAATGGGGGGTGGGAGGGGTTAGTGTTAGGGTTAGGGTTAGAGTTAGGGTTAGGGAGGGTGGCAAGAATGGAAGAAGGAAGGACTGTATAGAGGAAAAAGAGGGGTGGGAGGGGTGGGGGGGAGGGAAAAATAACAGAATGAATCAAACAACATTACCCTATGTAAATTTATGATTACACAAATGGTATGCCTTTACTCCATGTACAGAGAAACAATATGTATCCTATTTGTTTACAATAAAAAAAAAAAACTACACTGAGATTACACCTCATTCCAGTCAGAATAGCAACCATCAAGAATATAAGTAACAATAAATGTTGGTTAGGATGTGGGGAAAAGGGTATACTCACATTGCTGGTGGGAATGCAAATTGGTACAACCACTCAGGAAAGTAGTATGGAGACTCCTCAAAAAACTAGGAATGCAACCAGTTATACCTTTATATCCAAAGGAGTTAAAATCAGCATACTAGAATGACACAGCCACATCAATGTTTACTGCAGCTCAATTCACAATAACCAATCTATGGAACCAACCTAGGTGCTCTTCAACAGACAAATAGATAAAAAAAAAAACATGGTATATATACATGATGGAATATTATTCAATCATAAAAAAAGAATGGAATTATGGCATTTGCCAGCAAATGAAAGGATCTGGAGGCTACCATGCTAAGTGAAATAAACCAATCCCAAATAAACAAAGGTTGAATGTCCTTTCTAGTATTTGAATGTGAACATATATCAAGGGGAAGAGCAGAAGAATATACATTCAATAGATTAGACAGGGGAATGAAGGGAAGGGAGGGGGCATAGGAATAGGAAAGACAATGGAATGAATCTGACATAACTCTCCTATGCACATATATGAATACATCACAATGAATTGCACATTGTGTACATACACAAGACTGGGATCCTAATTAGAATAAGACATACTCCATGTTTGTAGAAATATGTCAAAATTGAGTCTACTGTCATGTATAACTAAAAAGAACTAATAAAAAACTGGCAAAAGATTTATCTGGCAATTTTTATTTGAATTACTTTTTTTTATTCTTAAATTTTTTTATTTATTTATGTATTTTGCATATTAATTCTTTGTTAGGTAAATATTTGGCAAATAGTTTCTCCCATGCTGTAGTTTATCTCTTAATTAATTCCCTACCATCCCTTCCACTATTCTATTGTTCTCCTTTCTGTTTTCATGAGATTCCCTTTATATTCCTTTTTTTCTCTCAAGCTTCCACATAATGAAATAAAACATTCAACCCTTGACTTTCTGAGTCTGGCTTATTTCACTTAGCCTGATGTTCTCCAGTTCCATTCACTCATCAGCAAATGACATAATTTCTTTCATCTTTATGGTTGCATAAAGCTCCATTTTGAAGGTATAATGTATTTTCTTTATCCACTTGTTTGTTGATAGACACCTAGGCTGCTTCCATAACTTGGCTGTTGTGAATTGTGCTGCTATAAGCATTGGTATATAATCACTATTGTACACTGATTTTAGGTCTTTTAGATAAATACCAAGGAGGGGGATAAGCTGGGGTTCATATGGTGAATTCATTTCTAGTGTTTTGATGCATCTCCATACTACTTTCCAAAGTAGATGTACTAATTTGCAGTTCCACCAACAATGTGTAAGTATACATTTCCTACATATCCTCACCAGCAATTAATGTTACTTTTATTCTTGATGATTGCCATTCTAAAGGGAGTGTACTTTTGATTGCAATTCTGCAATTTCAAAAGATGTTGAATGAATTTGTTGGTCATTTATATATCTTCTTTTGATAAGTGTGTTTAGATCATCTGCCTACTTATTGAATGGGTTATTAGTTTTTTGGTGTTACATTTTTTGAAGTCTTTATATATGTTGGATATTAATCCCATCAGAAGAGTAGCTGACAAAGATTTTCTCTCATTTCAAGTCTTTCGCTTAATATTTTTATTTCCTTTCTCATGCAGAAGCTTTTAAATTTTATGCTCTCCCACTTATTGATTCTTGGTTTTAGTTCTTGAGCTTTAGGAATCTTGCTAAAAAAAAAAAAAAAAAATCTCATTATTGCCTTCACCAATATGTTGGTTGTTAACCCTATGTTTTCTTCTAGTGGTTTCAGTGTTTATGGATTCATTCCTAGGTCTTTGATTCACTGTGAGTTGATTTTTTTTTATAGGGTGAGAGATAGGTATCTAATCTCATGATTCTACATATGTGACATTATACAGGCTATATACAACAAAAGTTAAGATCATACTGAATGGAGAAAAATTGAAAGAATTTCCTCTAAAATCAGGAACAATCATGTATACTCTCACTACTTCAACTCAATATAGTTATTGAAACTAGCCAGAGCAATCAGCAAGAGAAGGAAATTACAGGGATTAAAATAGGAAAAGAAGAAATCAAACTCTCTTGTCTGCGGATAACATGATCCTGTATGTCAAAGACCACCCCCACAAAAAAAAAAAAAAGAACAGACTTCTAGAAGATATGGTAGAATACAATATCAACACAAAAAAATCAACGCTTTGTTATACTCCAAATAAGGAATCTTCTCAGAAAGAAATCAAGGAAATAATTTCATTAACAATAACCTCAAAAAATTAAATAATTGGGAATAAGTCTAAGTAAGGAGGTGAAAGAACTCTATAATGAAAATTATAGAACACTGAAGAAAGAAACGAATGAAGACACAAGAAGGTGGAAAGACACCCCCCTGCATGTTCTTAGAATTAATACTGTCCAAATGGCCATATTACAAAAAGCAATCTGCAGACTGAACGCAATCCTCATCAAAATACCAATGGCATTCTTCACAAAACTAGAAATAACAGTCTTAAAATTCATATTTCCATAAAAGACTCAGAATAGCCAAAGCAACTCAGCAATAACATCAGTGTTGGAAACATCACAACACCCAATCTCACATTATATTATACTACAGAGCAATAGTAACAAAAACAGCATGGTATTGGCATGAAAAAAGATGAGGACCAATGGAAAAGAAGACACAGAGACAAATCCACATAGATACAGTCATCTGATCCTTGGCAAATGTGCCAGAAACATTTGTTGGAGAAAAAAAAAAAGCCCTTTAAACAAGTGTCTCTTCATCCTTAATTGTTTCCTTCACTGTGCACTAGTGATTTAGTTTGATATAGTCACATTTGTCTATTTTTACTTTTGTTTCCTATGCTTTTGGAATCATATTCAAAAATGATACCATTGCTTTTACCAATGCCTTGAAAAGTTTCAAAGTTTTCTTCCAGTGGTTTCAGAGTTTTAGTTCTTCAAGTTAAGTGATGAACCCATTTTAAATTGAGAGGATGAGAGATGGTGGTCACATTTCAATCTTCTGCAAGTGAATATCCAGGAATACGTTTTCATTTATTAGTTATCAAACCAACATTTTTATAATTTTTTCCTGAGTTGTCTACCTTTTATAACCCTTTTGTATAGAGTCAAGCTACTGCCTGAAAACATTTCCTGGGAACACTGGGCAAAGTCATACAACTCTGACATCAGAATTAGTACCCAATTTTGTCCCCTTTTCTCTCAATTAATCTTTCTAGTTTATCCCTACCCAAAACATCCAATTATCTACATAAAGTTGCCTCGGGTTTGTCTTCCATTTGCAATCTGAATTTTCCATGGATGCCATTTATTTTCCTATTTTTTGTGTGTCTGCTTCTCTCCCATAAAAGATGAGTTCTTCTGTTTTCCAGCATTTTAGAGAAAAGGAAATTTTCATGCCTTTTTGTATGTTTTTGGCCTATTATAGTCTCATTATACTAACTATAATGGTTATCATTTAACCTGAGAATGTTTTTGTAATGCTATTCTATTTTGTTGAATCTCGTGTCCCATATCACAAATTCTTTGAGGACAAGTACCATAATTCACTCAGTGTGGATACCTAACACAATATTTTCCACATAGTACTTTTTAAAGAGTTGTTAAATAAACTAAATTGAGTCAAATTCTGGACAAATGGGAGTTGTTTAATGTCACATTTTAATTTTTAACTGTTTTTTGCTTCCCTGTGTATAAACTAAAGGACCACTATTTTATAGCTCTGTTTTGTTTTGAATAACTATATTATCTATTTAACAAGTGCTGTTCAGCTGAGGAAATCAGGCTTACACACAAATATATGCAAAGAAGCATATAAAATATTCATAGAAACTGATCCTAATGGTGTGTGTTAGACTACCTTGGAAAGCTAAAATGGGGAGAAGTCTAATCCCTGATGTACTTCCTGACTTGGAATCCCAGCTGACCAATATTTATACATCTGATAAAGCACCACCAATAGAAGCATTTATAAATAAAAGATTTCAGGAAATTAAGATACTTACCTTATAAAGATTTTGTGAAAATCAAATAAGCTTCATTATGAGAAAGTACATCAAAGATTGGGAAGTTCTATACGATATTAGTGACTATTACTATAATGTGCACCACTTCTAGAAGGGATTTGCATATAGCAGCTTAGAGGAAATTATTTTAGCTCATCCTTAGAGAACACTGTATGTGAGACAACATATTTTTAAGTAGCCCATGAATCTTCACTTCTTCAGTATAATCAATGTTCAATTGTTTATTCTTTTTCTGAATCAGTTCAAACCTTAAAAATCACCTCTTTACCAGATTTTAAATATCCTCCTCTCTAAAGCTCACACCAATTTTAAATCCATTCAATTACTTCTAACTTGGTAAATATTTTTTCTTAATTTTTAAAAGTTCATAAAAAGGGACATATTATCCATTAGACATTCCAAATTGTAAAATAATATAATATATGATGTTGGTATGACTCAAGCTATCAGGCACTACAAAATATGACTTGCATCTTGATCTTAAAGTATTAATACATTTATTATACTCTAAATAATTTGATAACTGTTTTATTTCCTGCAACATGAAACTTTACCAGCTTGTATTTGGCCTTATGCCATAATTCTTAATTAATACTCTCAGGTTCCACAACATGTTCAAAAACAATGGTAAATCATTGCACTCCAGACAGTGATTTCTGAATTAATTTCTAAGCACCAGGAGTAATTTTGCTATTACAAGCTGCATTTAGGTCATAAATTATTCTAGGGGTTTCTTGCCTGAGCCAAATAAATATGGAGTTACTAATATATATGGCAATTTGGAAAAATATTTAGAGAACAAAGGCAAAGTTCTCCTCCTATTGGTCAGAACCCTCTTCTAACTGAAAATGATGATGAAAAACTAGCCAAATAGTCCATGAAATGCATTTGTTGAAAACCTGCTTCATCTACAGCAGACACCTGAGAAGGAACTAGTTAACAGCTTGAAAGATTCAAGACAGGGATAAACAGTTTTCCTTGGCACTTTTTTAAACTGCTACAAGGGAGGGTGAGTCAGTGAAACTGGGGTCAGGGAAAAATGTAATAAATGCTTGTTTGGAAAAAAAAAAGAGACAAGCATTAGATAATGCTGAAGAAAATGTGACACTCCCAAAATACACATTTAAAATAAACCATTATTGAATTCACGTACTTAATAAAATTATTTTGAATAGTAGTTTGGTTCCTTCTAGGAAATAAAACATGTATGCCTAGAAATCACAGTAAGGTTTGAGTTTTTAAAAATGATATTAGATTTCAAAAGTCTATTCAAAAATTAGCTTAATCCATAACCTTAAAAATATTGCATGAGTTTTAACAGTCTGAGGACACAGGAAATATTTTTCAAATATCAGCATGATGTAAAATAGCCTAAAGTAGATACAGCAACAACAGCACTATGGTACAGGAGTCAGCAAACATTTTTTTTCCAAAGGACAATATAGCAGACATTTCATGCTTTGCAAGGGACTGTCTCTATCACAATGACCCAACTTTTCCACTGTACTGTGAAAGTAGCCAAAGATAACATGTACAAAAATGGGCATAGCTGTGTTTCAATGAAATTTATTGGAGAAAGAAATATTTTTAAAAGAAAATCTCAAAACACTATCCTGCTGGGCACAGTAGCAGATGCCTATAATCCTAATGACTTGATAGGCAGAGACAGGAGGATCACAAGTTCAAAGCTACCCTCAGCAATTTAGGCCCTAAGCAGTTTAGCAAGACCCTGTCTCTAAATAAAAAATAAAATAGGGCTGGGGATGTGACTTGGTGGTAAAGCAACTCTGGGTTCAATATCCAGTACAAAAAAAAAAAAAAAAACTCACTATCCTTCCATGCACTGTACACACTGCGACCCACATGGCACCAACTAGGGTGGTAACTAGAGTGTTATCTCCTTAAGATACTTGTTTTGACTCACTTTAACATCATATCAAAAGCACACAGCCTCTGAGCAATTCATCAGAACTCTCATATCCCTCCTGTAGACTGAGAGAAGGCAATATGGAGATAATATGAAGAAACTTGATAATGGGCCAGTAACACCAGTCACAGAATCCTTAGTAGGCAGGATGAGGGTCAAGACTAGCACCAGAACAAAATTAGATCCAACAGAGCAAAAGTCAGTCAGTATAATTTGACCACCCAGTTCCTGCTAATAAAGGGCCAGCTAAGCACTGAATTCCACATGAGATCCTTCCTGAAACAAATGCCTATTTCAGAACAAAACGAGCAGGTGTCTAATGCTGATTTTCCCTAACTATTCAATTTAAAAACAAACACTAGCATGCCTATAGTCTACTTAGAAAATTGAAGCAGGTTGATCACTTAAGCCCAGAAGTTTGAAACCAGCCTGGGCAACAGAGAAATACCCCATTTTAAAAATACATTTTTAAATATAAACAAACCCTAAATTTCTGCCTGAGGAATCAAGAACATGATGTTACATATTAAAATACTCATGTTGTGAATTTTGAAGAATTAAACTTACTTTTGAACTTTGAAAAAACTTACACTCATGATCACTTTACACTAAGTATTGAGGTTCCAGGCACAAAGGAATAAAGAACATTATATTGCTTAAAATAAGGTTATCCCGTGATTTTTAAAATTTTTCTTTTATTATTTTGTTACTGTTAAGTGACTTTATCACAAATAATATACTCAATTTGTATCTGAAGATGCATTTATGTGTAGTTTGTTTTTTAAGACATTCATATAAACTTAAGAGCTAGATGAAATTATGAAAATAAAATTCATGTTCAGATTTTTAGTAAGCTATAATCAAACATTTTAATACATTATACGACCTAAGACTGTTTTAGTTAACTATTATTTAAAACCATAAATTAAAACATATTCCCTCTTATACCCTTATTTTATTAACAAAGCATTTTTGGATACTTAACTGGGTAGTAATTGTTGATAATATCTTCTCTCTCTCTCCCTCCCTCTCTCTCTCTCTCTCTCTCTCTCCCTCCCTCCACCATTACTCAAAACTTCAGTTGCATCTGGACTCTTCCCTCTTCACTTGAAAACCTACTTGGTTTCTTGAACCTTAAATTTAATAATTGGCTCCCTACCTTTTGGTTCAGATATCTAAAGTAAGATCTTGATTTCTTACCAGAAACTTTTTTCTCATATCCTATCCATGGTATTATTTAAGATTTTTGCCTGCACCTATGGTCCACTACTTCACCTGTTCAGAATGGAAGAGTCAGAATGCATTCTACCTTATGCATTCTGCTCCCATCTGAGTCTTCGTTCTGTGGAATCTTCCACAGCTAGGAAAACAAGGCACATATTAATTACAGTTTTGTTTAAACTTATGTTGTCAAGAATAAATGTTTAAGTAAAATGTTTCCTTATAAAGCATCCATAATATTGAAAAAATTTAAATGTCCTTTTGAATTTCCTCAAGTTTGCAAATTAATATAAGCTTCTACATAAATTAGCCCAAATTATTGTCAGTTCTCAATGATCTTAAATACACGATTTTTATTGAATTAATTAAATTCTCTAAATTGTTGACCATGCCTATAATATCCACATTGTTGTATTTGCTGATATTCCTCTCTATTTATACCTATCACCTAACCCACTTTCTCAACTGAGTACACTAATTTGTCTGAGTGCCAAGCTGCATGGGCACTGACTAATCGGAATGTAGGCTAAATATCATATTTCTGGGATACAATAAGGACTGCTTTCCTCTCCACCTTACATGCCAGTTGGATTTCTATGGACATACTTCTACACTCTGATTCCAAAAGTCAGGTCCTTCCTTCTTGTGGCTCTGACTGATCATGTGCATTCAGTCAAGAGATGAAGAACAAGAGGGGAAACATGGAGAAGGAACACACTTGTTTTTAATTATCTTATCCTAGAGGCAGTAACGCAAAACTTCCCTGCAAATTCTATCAGCAAGAATGAGTTAGTGCCACACTAAAATGCAAGAGGCCTGGAGGTGCAGCCTAGCAATACACACTGTGAGTACAAACCACTGTATCTGCTACATATGAAACTACTAGAAGGCAGAAAGTGCTGTGGGAAATAAACTGAACGAAAATAAGAGACATTTGAAGTGGAGGGAAAGGAACAGCAATATGCTCTAATTAGGCCTCAATGAAGAGGTGACAAGTGAGGAAAGGACGGAAGGGAAATTTAAGTGGAACCATACATGTATCTCAGGGAAGAACATTTCGGGAGGAAACAGCCAGTTCAAAAGCCATGGTGTGGGATAGCAACTGGTAGGTTCAAGGAAAAGTGAGGAGGCAAGTGTGGTTAGAGCACAGTATTGCAGGGAACATCTGAGAAGCAAAGTGCCCCACAGAGTTGTATAAGTCATTGTAAAAACTTGTCTTTGATTCTGAAGAGAATGAGAGGCTCTTGAATTTTGAGTTGAAAAGGGATATGATCTGGGTTACATTTTAAACAAGATCATTCAGACTGTTCTTTGAAAATACACTAGAGAGGTCAGGTATGCAGCATGTGAGACCAGTTGGGAAACTATTCCAACAATCCCAATAGTAGTAGGTTGGACCCAGGTAGTAGCAGAGGAGATTTTGAGAAGTGGCAAAATTCTGGATATTCTCTACTTTTGAAAGTAGAGTCCATGTGTTTCCTGTAGGGTTAGATATAAATGAAATAAGTGAGAATGAAAGCTGTCACAGATGATCCCAAGTTTTTTGGCCTGAGATACTGAAAGTTAGATTTGCCATTTACCAATATGGGACAGACTGAGTGAAGCAAATGTGCAGGGAGGACAGGAGTACAAATCCCTTCTCAGACATGTTAATTTTGAAATACCTATTAGACATCTGTTTTCAAATGATCAGCTGGAATCACAGCAAAGGTCTGGACCAAAGATATAAATATGCAATTGTCACCACTGGATGATACTTCAGTCATGAGAGAGATGAGCCGGCAAGGTAACAAGGAAGGATAGAGAGAAGAGGCCCAAGGTCTGAGTTATGATTTAAAGCAACATTAAGAGGTCAAGATAAATAAGGACAAATCAAAAAAGTGAAGAGAGAAAAGATATAGAGAATTGCAGAAAGAAATCCAGGAGAGTGTGGTATCCTGGGAGATAAGTGAAGAAAGAGTTTTCAGGAAATAGAAACTGTCGACTGTGTAAAATGCTGCTAAGAGGTCAGGTAAGATGGGGACTGAGAATTGGATTTGGTGCCTAAGGGTCTTTGTTGACCTTGATAAAAGCAAGTTTGGTGGGATATGGAGTGGCAATAGTCTGAGAAGAGTGAATATAAGAGAGATATGAAGAGAAGAATTAGAGACTGGAAGTGCAGATAACTTTTGAGGACTTTTGCTGCAAAAAAGAAGCAGAGAAACCAGGGTACAGTAGAAGTTTTGTTAAGAGAGATTTTTTAAGACAAGCTAATACCAAGTTGTCTCTAATATATGTTTAACATTAAACTACTTGAGACTCAAACATTATCACAGATTTACTCCGCCTTACACATTTCTTTAGATTCTAGTGCTAATGACACAATTCTTGATTCTATTCTTCGTCAAAAACATAATTATTTGAAATTCATTCAATGATTAACAGAAAAATTCCTATTTGACCTTGCTGACAATTTATACCTTTTAAAATATATTCTATCAATAGTGCTTTCTCCCAGTTCACCTTAGCGCAATCATCACCGTGAGAAAATGTAAAAGGTGCATTTATCCCTTTGTTCCTTTTAGCCAAAATATGACAAACACTAGTGTCTCTCCTTCTTTAATTTGAATCATCAAATTATTTCTCTCTTTCAGGCCATTTTCTTAAAACAAGATGTATCTTCCAAAATTAAAAAGAGTGAGCCACATCTTTCATAATTAGTAGAAATTAAAAGTCTTCAGGAGATGGATATGTATCTAAAAATCTCAATTCACCCTACACACATAAAATCACTCTCACCATCAGCATCTCTAAAGTTGCTTTTTTAGAAGAAGCTCTTACCACCAAAAAAAACCCTTAGCTTTTCTTCAACCTTCCACCCTCAGGAAGAATTCATGTAGCCACATTGCAATAAACAGCTGACTTTCCATAAGCATACAGCTGAAACTTTTAAAAACTGATATGAGTAGGTTCAGGGGAAAAGGCTAGAGTTCAATTAAAATTCATCTGTTTTTCTGCAGTAAACATATAAAGTTCAACTTTCTGAGCAATCTGTTAGTTCTAGCAGAGCAAAACAATTTATAGACCTAGAAATACACAATGCAAAAATTAAATATCTGTTTAAATGAGCACACATAAAATAACTGTTTTAATAAGAAATTGTTCTTAGAAACGATTCAATAATAGCTTTGATTATTTAAGAAAATGGTTACCAATAAAAATAAACTGAAATAGAACAGGAATTAGTACAGTGCCTTTGACGTTCCAAACACACATTTCATCAGAGCCTACAATGTAGCAGGCTCTGTACTAGAACATTTTTATTTGCCTTTCAACTGCTCACATTCTAGTGGAAGAGAAAAAACATTAAACGATGAAGATATGATGTGTCAGGTGCTCTATAAAATTTAGAGATAGGTACTAAAATATATATAATCACAGTCATTAATTCCGTTCATGTCAGTGGAGAAAATTTTTAAAAAGAATTAATATTTGAAGGATAAAAACGTCTTTCTATAGGTTGAAGTGGGTTAAGAGAGGACAGAAAGACAGACTGAATGATTTAAAGTAAAGGTAACAGCAAGAACAAGGGGGGGGAGAGAGAAAACAATGTTATGAAGATAGAAAGATGCAGTCCACAGAATTCCTGTGAGCCTGTTTCTTTAAATGAAGAAAGCCAGAGAAAAGGAAAACTTTACTTTCCAGAGAGTGTCTATGAAGACTACCTAAAAGGGGGTTCATTTCCAACATGACACGGGAAGACACGGAGGAGGTCAGGAGGAATACCGCTTTATGAAGAGACTGCTTGAAGAACAAAAGAAACAGAAAAGTTTCCATCCTTATTCCTTTCTTTTCCCTACTACCACTTTCCCTACCATCATCTCAATCATTAAACAGTCCTGTGGTTGTATCTTCAAAGTGTATCTTAATTCCACCACTTCTCAACATCTTCTCTGACAGTCCAAAAACCCAAACCATCATCTCCTCTCTCCTAGATTACAATAGCTAACCTGTCTGCTACTTGTCCTCTTCCCTGACAACCTTATGTCCCCAAAATCTACAGTGATCATTTAAAATCATAAATCAGATTATATGATTCCCCTGCTAAAAATTATCAATTGGAGTCTTAAAAGTATTGATTGGAGTCCTGCTACAACAAGAATAAAAATCAAAATGCCTTTGTCAGGGTTTCTGGGACCCCCAGCCTTGGGCACGGTCAAGATGGCGCCTGGCGCTGAGCCAAAAGCGGCCAGCCATACAGTAGACAACCAAAGAATTCCAATGATTGGCTAGTTAACGATGTGATTAGAGCATGCCCCCCTCATGTACCTATTCTATGCCTGCAGCTGTCCGCGCGTTTACCTCGTGTGCTCTCCCCTGATTGGTTGAAGTGTATATAAGCCTGGTGGGTGGGAGAGTAAGCGGAAGCTGAAGCTGAAGCTGAGAGTAAGAAGAAACTGAGAGTGGAGTAGTGGAAGAAACTGAGAGTAGGGGAAGAAGCTGGGAGTAGGAGCAGAAGCTGAAGCTGGGAGTAAGAAGAAGCTGGGAGTAGGAGCAGAAGCTGAGGGCAGAAGCTGAGGGCAGAGGCTGAGAGTAGGGGTAGAAGCGGAGAAGCGGAACGACCGGAGCAGGCGAGAGTTAAGCGGAGGGAAAGAGAGCAGGAGAAAGAAAAGAGAGAAGAAACTGAGAGTAGGAGTAGAAGCTGGGAGTATAGGTGTGCAAGCGGGCGTGAGCCGAGCAGGAGAAACGAAGCGGCCGGAGCAGGCGAGAGCCGAGCGGGAGAAGAGTGAAGTGCAGGAGAGGGAAAGAGAACGAGAGAAAGGGATAGATAAGAAGGAAAGAAAGGAAGACTGTACGCAATAAACTTCCAAAGCTTCAGACATTTGTCGCGTCTCTCTCTGCGGGCAGAGGGAACGCGATATGCCTTATTTTGTTTATAAGGCCATATGTAATTTGGGTTCTGCCTACTCCTCTATCCTCATATTCTCTTTATTCCTGTGCTGGAATTCTCCCTGTGACTTTGACATAGGAAACTCACTCTTTGTACCATTTTCAGTTCAAGTGTCATGTCATCCCATCAAGGCCTTTTCTAACCACATTATGTGAAGAGCCCTCCCTTTTCTACTCTCTATCCATTACTCTGTTGTATTTTCTACATAGCACTTGTCACTATTTAAAATGATATTGTTTACTTTTTTACTCTCTCTTCTCTCTAGTCTAGTAAATTCAAAATACTCAAGGAATTGTTCCATTTTATTTACTTCAGTTTCCTCAGTATTTGTTTATTTTTTTTATTTTTTACAGACTGCATTTTGATTCATTGTACACAAATGGGGTACCATTTCTATGGTTGTACACGATGTAGATTCATACCATTTGTGTAATCATACATGTACATAGGGTAATGAGGTCTGTCTTATTTCGCCATATTTCATACCCTGCCCTCTCTCTCATTTCCTTCTACATAATCTAAAGTTCCTCCATTCTCCTCTCACTCCCCACCCCCATTATATATCATCATCCACTTATCGGGGAAAACATTCAGCCTTTGGTTTTTTGGAATTGGCTTACTTCACTTAGCATGATATTCTCCAGTTCCATCCATTCATTTGCAAATGCCATATTATTATAATGGTGTCCACAGATAACTATCCACATAACAGATGATAGTTGAGTATGTGAGAAAGTTTAGACAGAGGGAGAAATGTGCACAGAAAACTTTTTAAAATTTGCTCTCTGATGCCCTATTTAAGATTTCTGTGCATTTGTGCATCTACCTCTGAAATCTACTACAAGGCCTATATTCTTCAAGTCGGAGACAGATGGAATTTGCTTGATATATATGTAGTCTTGGGTTTCAAAGTAAGTGAAAACAGGCTCAGTTTACATGGAATGTAAGTGTAAACCCTATTTAAAGATTCTCCCTTCCACAAATAGTGTAATTTCTATTCAATGAAAATTTTTATGCATTGATTCATCTTTTTTTGAGTCAATATAAGTTTATCTGTAATAATCAAAAGCAAGAAGAGTTACATGGAATCAATAATTCATAGAATTCTTCATGAGGACGTTCCAGAAAAACTAGAAAACAAGGAAAATTAAAATTTGTTGTGAAAAATTTGTGGTAATAGAACTGGAAAATTAGGGTTTCAGTAGTAGAACTGGCAATGTGATTTTTTCCAGTGCATTCCATGGGAAAGAGATCTCATATCTTGGAAGCATATCTCATAAATGGTCACTAGAAAGAAGCATTCGACTGTGCAAGATTCCTAAAGGTAATTGAAAAAAGTGTCTACCTTTTCCTGTTCTCATTCTATGCTTCTTATGTGACTTTTTGATTATAATTCAATTTCCCTGGTCTCTTTATGCTAAAAAAATGTGTTAAGCAAGATGAAGATGGGACTGTCCAAGGTCCTTGTTGAAACTGAAGCACAGCTCAGTTTCCCCTTCTGCCCAGCCCAACTTCCTCCACTTTTTCCACAGGTGTTGACCTCAAGAGTACTCCCAAATATATTACCTGCATGCCAGTCTCCAGCTCACATTTTGCATTCCTGGGAACCCGAATTGCAGCCTCTATCTGTAAATACAGCAGGATTCAGGTGTTCAAATGAGGTAGCCAGCAATCCGACTCTGTTACAGCTTTACATTAAATTCATTTATAGACTCCCCTCTGGTTGAAAGAGGATTTTATTTTTTATTTTTTAATTTTAATTTGTTCTGTTTAATTATACATGACAACAGAATGCGTTGAAACTTGATAGCAAAATTTAATATTTAGTGTGATATTTCTTCTTCCTAGTTAATTTTATAATTTGGACATCATATTTAGAATTTTGAGCCTAATTTTTATTCTTTAATTCTTGTATTTTTGTACAATGTATTGGTGTACAATACAAAGTCACACCATTTGTGCAATCATTCACATACATAGGGTAATGATGTCTGTCTGAAAGAGAATTTCAGAACATTTCACAAAAATTTGGTTTTCTATAGTCAATTCTAATGACAATTTTGCTTCAGAATTTTTGGTAAATGAATGGTAGAAATAAAGTAGGATGATGTGCCATTTTGAGGAATTGGCAAAAGAAAATTTTTAAATGCCTAGAAGTGGAGAGAACATAACATAAAAATTCATTTAAAAGAAATGATAAGTTACTTTGATTCCTCACAATAATTAATTAGATATATTAACTTGGAAATAATCCACTATGAGATTTGACTTAAAAAGGCAAAATTATTCAAAATAGCATGTGAGTAATTAGGGATGATCAGAAGCAATTATTATTATTACTTTAATGTACTACATGATTTGTATATCACATTTGACATATATAAAACAAAAATACAAGAATTAAAGAATAAAAATTTGGCTCAAAATTCTAAATATGATGTCCAAATTATAAAATTAACTAGGAAGTAAGAAAAAATATCACACTAAATATTAAATTTTGCTATCAAGTTTCAAAAATAAACTAAGTTTTCAGCGCCAAATGGAAAATTGGCAGAGAATTTTGGCAATGTAAAAGTATTGATGACACATGAAATATAGAGAAATTGAAAAAATTTCATATGAATCACATTGTTTATTTGTGATGAAATATTATTTTTTAAATATTAAATATATATTTAAGAATAAAGCTATTTATAAACCTTAGAATTAATCAGTTAGAACATTCTTTAAAACATTTCTAGGTACAAATATAAAAATCAGGAATCTTCAAAATATTTTTATTTTTTTATGTATTTTTATTTGTTCTTTTTAGTTATGCATGACAGTAGAATGTATTTTAACATACACACATGGAGTATAACTCCCCATTCCTGTGGTTGCACTTGATGTGGAGTTACACTGGTCATGTATTCATATATGAACATAAGAAAGTTATGTCTGATTCATTCTCCTGTCTTTCCCATTTTCATCCCCCCTTCCTTCCTCCCATTTCCTCTGTCCAATCCAGTGAACCTACACTCCTCCCTCCCCTACACCTATTATGAGTCAGCATCCAAATACCAGAGAGAACATTCAGTCTTTGGTGTTTTGGGATTGGCTTATTTCACTCAGCATGATAATCTCCAGTTCCACCCATTTACCAGCAAATGCCATCATTGCATTCTTCTTTATAACTGAGTAATATTCCATTGTGTATTTGTACCACATTTTCCTTATCCATTCATCCGTTAAACAGCACCAAGTTTGGTTCCATGGCTTAGCTATTGTGAATTGAGAAGCTATGAACATTGATATGGCCCCATCACTGTAGCATGCTGGTTTTAAGTCTTTGGGGTATATGCTGAGGAGTGAGATAACTAGGTCAAATGATGGTTCCATTCTGAGGAATCTCCATTTTGCTTTCCAGAGTGCTTGCATCAATTTGCAGTTGTACCAACAATGTTTGAGTATACCTTTTTCCCCACATCCTTGTCAACATTTATTGTGATTTGTATTCTTGATAATTTCCCTTCTAACTAGAGTGAGAACAAACCTCAGTGTAGTTTTAATTTGTACTTCTCTAATTGCTAGAGATGTTGAACATTTTTTCATATATTTTTTGACCATTCATTTTTCTTCTTCTATGAAGTGTATGTTCAGTTCCTTTCCTCACTTATTGATTGGGTTATTTGGTAATAAGTTTTTTTTGAGTTCTTTATATATCCTGGAAATTAATGCTTTATCTGAGGTGCAAGTGGCAAAGATTTTCTCCCATTCCATAGGGTATCTCTTCACACTCTTGATTGTTTCCTTTTCTTGTGAAGATACTTTCTAGTTTAATACAATCCATTTATTGATTCTTGATTTTACGTCTTATACTTTTGGAATCTTGTTGAGGAATGTGGTTCCTAAGCTGACATGATGGAGATTTGGGCCTAGTTTTTCTTCTCGTAGGTACAGGGTCTCTGGACTAATATGTAGGTCCTTGGTGACTTTGAGTTTTGTGCAGGGTGAGAGATAGGGGTCTAATTTCAATTTGCTACATATGGATTTCCAGTTTTCCCAGCACCTTTTGTTTAAGAGGCTTCTTTTCTCCAATGTATGTTTAAGGCACCTTTGTCTCGTATAAGGTAACTGTAGTTATGTGGGTTTGTCTCTGGTACTCTTTGTAAAGTGTTAAAAACAAGTAAGATTTTTACAAACTGATAGATTTT
The DNA here is from genome assembly GCF_902686445.1 of Sciurus carolinensis. NCBI lineage: Eukaryota > Metazoa > Chordata > Mammalia > Rodentia > Sciuridae > Sciurus > Sciurus carolinensis. The sequence goes on along the minus strand of NC_062218.1, from coordinate 87,382,661 downwards.
TACATGGGGAATTTTCTTTTGGGAAATTTAATTTCAGAAAATTACTTTTAGAGAATTGATATTCTGTGAGTTGACCTGTCTCCACCAAGTTGGCCACTGGCAACCATAGTTTTAAACTCTACAAAGCAGATCAAATGCACACTTGGTTCCCAAGAACTTCAACAAAATCCTGGCACTAACATTGTTTAGGACAGCTTGATCAGGATGAGGATCCTCATCTCTGCACTAGTGATCATGGCCAAGACATTATCACACAGTGATCATTTGAGTCTGAACTTCATGATCCTCTCTGGAGTTAGGAAAGCAGCCAGGCACCTGTGAGTCACATAGACTCCAATTGGAGAGGGGAAACTCCCGAAAGAAAATTCTGAGTCCCTGCTCAGAAAAAAAGAAATGGTAGAGGTCTCATACATTTTTCACTCTAAAATTTGTAACAAAATTTTGCCTTATTTAGCAGCACTTCTCTAACATAGCTAATATAGCCAAATTTATCATGGCTTTCAAAAGAGAACATCTTATATATGTAATTTTTCAATCCACAAAAAGCTTTTAAAACAAACTTAGTATGTTTCTTATACTGTACCATAAAAGCACTGTTATAATTTTTCTCATTTGAAATTTTAAAAACTATTAACTGTCTTGTTTTTTTGCTTGAATTCTAACATTCAAACTACTTTTCTATAGTTCTGGCTGACAAGGTGAAAAATGTTTCCAAGTTTAAATAGACATGATTTGATATGTCAGTTATTACGAACTTTAGTGGAAAATAGATTATGGTATGCAGAAGTATTTATTTATTTGTTTGTTTATTTATTTATTTATTTATTTTGGCACCAGAGATTGAACCCAGGGATGCTTAACCATTGAGCCACATCACCAGTCCTTTTTACTAATTTAAAAAAAAAATTTTATTTTTTATTTTGATACAGGGTCTCATTAGGTTGCTCTCAGCCTCACTAAGGCTGGCTTTGAACCTGCAATCCTACTGCCTCAGGCTCCAGAGCTTCTGGGATTATAGGCATGTACCCAGCTAGTCTGCAGAATTCTTGATGATTTGTAGTTACTTTAACTTTTAATATATTAACCATCTATTATTGTTTTTTACCATGTTTCTTCTCCAAATAAATTAACTTTACCCTAGATAATTTAGAGTTGATATGTCTGTAATAAATCAAAATAAAAGTACAAGTCTAAATTGAACCCTTAGATGATACTGGAGTTGTTCTCACATTCTTTACTTCAACAATCATCTGACAAATATACATTGTGTACCTGCTCTGAGCCAAGAACTATTCCAAGTTCTGGAAAGAAAGCCACAACAAACTTCCAACACTCATGGACTTTATATTTAGCAAAGAAAACAGAACACAAATAAACACATTAGGTCAAGTATTGGTAAGTACTGTGAGGAAAACTGCAGCAGGACAAAGCTGTAGAGAGTGAAAGAGGGTACCAAATGTTGGATTTGGTGAAAACAATAAATCTTATACTTAAGTTTTATTTTAATTGAGGAAAAATAAGAAAAGGGTAAATAGGAAATCAGATATCATGATCCTTTACCCTTGATAATTTTGATTTAGGAAAATATGTCTAATACCTGTCAGTAAGTAGACTGCCTAATATTTTTTTCTAATCTTTTTGTTCTTTTTAGATATATATGACAGTAGAGTGTATTTTGACATATTATACATACATGGAGTATAACTTATTTTAATCAGGATCCAAAAGATTGGATTGTGGTTGAACATGATATACAGTTTCACTGCCTAATATTGAAGTCCAAAATTAGACCCACCAACCCATTTCTTCTCTGTGCTAGAATAATGTAAACTTCCCAAGAGGTCAGACCACTCTCACAGAAACATAGCACAAAGTAGGCGGAGCTCAAACTTTCTGCAAGCAGTTGGATCTCAAGGAGGAAGGAGGAGAAGCTCCCACCCCACCACCACATTCTCCCAAGTAAATAAAGTACCAGCACAATGAATGAGAAAATAGAGACAGGGAAGTATGTTATTAAAACTCCCTCATGCAAGGTATGTTATTAAAGGAACCAGGAAGAGGAGGATAAGAAAAATTCCTACTGAATCTGTTTGTTTTCTCCCAGCCACATTCTGCTATTCAGATGCAGGTGTATAGTAAGTAGGCAGAGAATTGATTGGATTTTATCAGGGACACAACCTGCTGAGTATTACAGAGGCAGGAGTAGAGAAGGGGATGGGAGTATCTGCAAGAGAGCAATTGTAGTAAAGGACTATAGAATACAAATTGGATAAAGAGAAAAGTGAGTCCATTAAGATAATAATAGACAATGGATAACTATTATAAAAAATGGACTCTATCCAAATGTAATGAAATAATTGTGAGACAGGGAATTAGTAAGTGCCCTGGAAATATAAAATAGTTCACTGGTAGAAAAATTAATCACCTACCAAAGACATTCATATCCTAATCCCCAGAACCTGCGAATGTTACCTTACACACACAGCAAAGAGGACTTTGTAGATGTGATTATGAGTCTTCATATGCAGATTTTTCCACATTATCTGTGGGGTTCCAATATGATCACAGGAGTCCTTTTAAGAGGAAGACATAGGAAACAGAAAAAGAAAGGAAATGTGATGACAGCAATAAACAGAGAGTCAAAGTTGGAGAGTTATGCTGCTAGCTTTGAAAAGGAAGAAAGCTAAGAGAAGAGGTTAGCCTTTAGAGTTGGGAAAACTAAAGACATACATTCTCTCCTAGAAGAAAGACTGCTCTGCTTGTACCTTGATTTTGGCCTGAAATACCCATTTTGGATGTCTTACCACCTGGGCTATGATTTAGAATAACTGTTTAAGCCACTGAGTTTGTTACAGATGTAATACAAAACGAACAGCTGTTTAAACAAAATTTAGAAGATGGTCTAAATATTTGTAATACAAAGTCTAGGGTGTGCCATGGGTTAAAGTAGGGTCAGGAAAAGTGAGAAGTAAGAGCCCTGAGGTCTGGGAGGTGGTTATCCACCTGAATATCAAAGTCTTTTGAAGAATGAAGATGGCAATTTAGATGATCAAATTCCCAGTGAATGAAGGGAGGTTGCCTGATTAATGAGAAGGGATGTACTTCAGAGGCTCTTGTTTTTGAGGGGTCAGTGATCTGGAAGAAACAATGAAACAGGGAGGACACATAAAATAGTCCTCCCTGTGGAGAAAATTCAAGTACAATCAGTGTCCTTAAAAATGGCCAGGTTTTAGTTAAAAAGAGGGAAGAGAATGATAAGAAGAGAGTTGAAGATACCAGAATTTAAATTTGATGACAAATTGTAATATCACAGTGAAAGAGTTTGGAGTATAGGGTGAAAGTGAATGATGTGCTTATATTGGGAGATATTCAAGGCTTTGGTGTCATGAACCAGACCATAATATATGATCTGAGATACCTGGACTTTTGAAAGTGATTTAGGTAGACAAGGTAAGGGTATAAAGCATGATGGTATTTGTCCTGATATTTTTTAAGGAGGATAAGGATCTAAGGATGTAGCTCAGTGGCAGAGTGCTTGCCTAGCATGTACAAGGCCCTGGGGCCAATCGCCAGCACCACAGAAAAAAAAAGGGGGGGGGCGGTTTGGGGACAGCTTGGGGGGGGTGGGCTAGCAGTTTCAAACACGGAAGTTAATTTGTTTGTTTGTTTGTTTTTGATACTGGGATTGAACCCAGAGACACTTAACCACTGAACCACATCCCCAGTGCTTTTTTGTATTTTATTTAGAGACAGGGTCTCACTGAGTTGCTTAGGTCCTTGCTAAAGTTGCTGAGGCCGACTTTGAACTTGCAATCCTCCTGATTCAGCTTCCTGAGCTGCTTGGAAATAGAGGTATGAATCACAGGGGCTGCTCAAATGTAGGAGTTTTTAAGGATTGATCATTAGGTAGTTATAGAGATAAAGTGAATTCTTGGTCCTTACCAGAAAGGACCAAGAATTCTCTGGGCTTCCTTCAAGTCCATTGTAGGGAAGTAGAAACATCAAGGAAGACACAATACTGGGAGTTATTATGAAATCTAGGAATTCATGAATCCCCGAGGACTTCTTTGCAGATTTCAGAGTAGGTCATGACTGCAGGTGGCAAGGTAAGGCTATGGAGCATTCATCAAGTTGCTATGGTATCTGCTTGGGTCATGGTTGGGAGAGGGGCAAGCAATGGAAATTAATGTCATCATATAAAGGGTTTTCTTATTTGCAATCCTATTATTACCATTAACTCAAGTACCTTAGCAGTAGCATTCTTTTTAGAAAATAAGTTCATATTGGAGAAGGAATAAGTATTTTTAAAAACTGAATGGTTTAAAGGAATTAGAAAAATGAACGTGAAAGGGAAAAAACTGCAAATGAGAAACAGCCCAGATTGAAATGGTTTTTGCTGACACAAATGAGAACTACTTTTTAAGACCTGTGAATGTTTGAGCAATCTTAAAAACTCAAACCTCTGGTAGAAAAGTCCTGACACGAGGGAAAAAGATATATTCATCAAATCTATTCTCAAAGAGAATTCTACTTTCTTACAAAAATAATACTATCTTTCTACTCTTTTTGTTTTCCTCAGACAGGAGAGTATAAGATTTTAGTTTTTGCATGTGAATTGTAGTTGATGTTTAAAGAAATTTACTTAGTCCTGTAATCCATGTAGTCAAAGAATGATATACAAATTATTCCTTCTTTAGAACAGGGGTTCTTAGCATGTCTTCAGAATGTGCATGAAGCCAGGTGTGGGGAGCATGCCTGTAATCCCAGTGACTTGGGAGGCTGAGGCAAGTGAATCACAAGTTTGAGAACAGCCTCAGCAACTTAACAAAGTCCTAGGTAACTTAGGCAGACCCTGTCTCAAAATAAAAAATAAAAATAGCTGGTTATGTAGCTCAATGATAAAGTGTCCCTGTGTTAAATACCTTGTTTAAAAACAAAAACAAAGAAACAGTGTACATGAAACCAGTGAAATTATATGTGAAACTATGTGGACATTGATAATTATGGTGTCAGGGTCTTTAGCTGTCTTCAAATTCTTAAAGTAGTTCATCTAAACAAAAACTTAAAAAGTAAATGACAATGATCTAAGTGTTTACAATGAAAAATAAGTGCATTCTCATGTTGTTTGTAATATAAATGTACTATCTAAATATATTTTAAATGCATGAAATGAGCACAAAAGACAAGAACTCATATGTCTCTACATCATGAGAGGTTGAAGTTAGTGAGTAAAAGTAAGTCATAAGTGAAACAAGAAACATTGATTCAAAATTTATTAAGCTGGGGCTATAACTCAGTGGCAGAGTGCTTGGGTTTGATCCTTAGCACCACATAAAAATAAGCAAATAAAGGCATTCTGTCCATCTATAACTACAATTTTTTTTAATTTATTGAGCACTAACTTTATGCTATGAATACATAGATGAACAAGTCACAGTATTTCTGCTCTTCACACTTCAATTTCTTGAAGTGTAAGTAGATCAAGTATAAAATGCTATCAAAATATTATAATTTTGCTCCCAGATTGGCAATAGAAAGGGGTATGAGTTCAGACTGAGGGGCCAGAAACCAGGGTCTGCGTGGATGTGCATAAGTAACCTGAAATTTTATGGCGCAGAGAAAATAAGTAGTATGAGAATTATTAGGATCATGAGAACAAACACTAAGCAAGATGATTTCCAAAAACAATAACAGTTATTCTTTCAATAACATTGTCTCATCAAGTATTGATGGAGATTTACTATGTGCTAGACTATCTTCCCAACTAGGATTACAGTGAATACAAGATAAGTTATGTCATATAAATATTATCAGTTTCTATGTATGCCATTATTATAGTTTAGATATGAAGGGCTCCCCAAAAGCCTATGTGTAAGACAATGCAAGAAGGTTCAGAGGTGAAATGATTAAATGATAGTAGTTGTAACCCAATTAGTGCATTAATGCACTGATAAGGATTAACTGGGTGATAACTGAAGGTTCACAGGATGTTACTGGAGGAGATAGCCCACTGAGGGTGTGGCTTTGGGGTATATATTTCAATCCTGGTGAGTAGAGCTCTCTCTGCTCTCTTATTGCCATGTCCTGAGCTGTTTTCCTCCTCACATCCTTCCACCATGATGTTCTGCCTCACCTTGGGCCCAAAGCTATGGAGTCAGTCATCTATGCACTGAGACCTCTAAAACCTTGAGTCTCAAATAATCTTCTCCTCCTCTACATCTTGTCAAGTCTGTTGGTCATAGTGGTGAAAAGCTGACTAAAACAGAAATTGGTACCAAGAAGTGGGATCATTGCATGCAATTAACCTGACTACATGGTTCAGAAGTTTTTGGATCTGGTTTGTTGGCAGAAAAATATTTGAAAAGTTTAGGGATGAAAGCTGGAAAAATTTTTAGAATGTTGTAAGTGGAGGTTAATGGGTCGTTCTGGTGGGAGTTCAGAAGACCAGAACGCTGACAGTACTGTGGACAGTATAGACTGGGTTGATGAGAATCTCAGAGAACTCCATTATAAATTGGACTAGAGTCTGTTCATCTTACACTCTGGTAAAGAAGCTGTCTACACTTTGCCCATGACCTGAAATTTCTTGTGAGGCTGAATTTAAAGGTGATGGGCTAATTTGTCTAACAGAAAAAAGTTTTAAGGCAGCAGAGCAGTCAGGCAAAGACATGGATATTGCTGGTGAATTTTATCCAAGTTTACTATGATAATCAGGAGTAGAAAGCAAAGAAAGATTTGAAAATCCTTTAGTTTGCAGTTCAACAAGAACAGTGTGATAAAACTGACTAAAGAAAGTGTGGTTCTTAAAGAGATTATATCCACTAAAGAAGTGCTTAATATTTCACCCAGAGACTATAAGAAAGATGGTCTGAGGACATCTCAGGAATTGGCAAGACTGCCCCATCTCAGGCTCAAAAGTACAAAAGTTCCTCTGAGAATAGCCCACTGGGGAATGCTGTTTGCACAGGGGGACTTAGGAAGTTGTTTCACCAAGCGCAGCTTCCCAGGTATTGAGAGGCTTCTGTAGCCATGGACCCAGGAGGCTTGGTTACTCCTTGCGATGGTGGCAACCTTGGTATCAACCACAAGGTGCTGGTTCTACAGGAATACAGGATGCTAGAGTTAGGAGATAATGAAGGCTTCCACCAAGATTTCAAAGAAGGCTTGGGAGGCCAGGCAAAATATAGCAGGCAGCCCCTGAGAGAATGACACATAAAGATACAAGAAGCCAAGACTGTAGCAGAAATCCCTGAGATTAAGTGATGCCAGTAATGTTGAACTTCTGCCAAGAAAAATTGTAGGAATCAAGTAGAAACAAGCCAAGAAAGAGGTCATGTGGACTACAATCAGCAAGGCCATAAGAACAGAGCTATACAAACCTTTTTATACAAAGAACTATAGAACCTGTTTGCCTAGCTGGATTTTGGTCTTGTTTTAGTCCCATCTCTTCTTTCTATTCCTCTATTTCTCCCTTATGGAATGGAAATGTTCACTCTGTGCCATTATACATGGGATACATAAAACTTACTTTTGATTTTTATAGGGGCTCATGCTGAGAGTTTGAGTCTCAGAGGAGACTTCAGACTTGGATTTGGGGACAATGCTAAAAATGTTACAACTATGGGACTCTCAAAAAAGGACTAACTATATTTTATATTGTGACATGGGCATGAGCTTTTGGGGACCAGGGGCAGGATGTTATGGTTTAGATATGAGGTATCTCCCAAAAGCTCATGTGTGAGACAATGCAAGAAGGTTGAGAGGAGAAATGAGTAAATGATGACAGTTTTAACCCAATCAGCAGATTAATCCACTGACAGGAATTAACTCAGTGGTAAACAAAGGCAGGTAGTGTGGCTGGAGAGATAGGTCTCTGGGTTGTAGCTTTGGGTTTATATTTTGTCCCTAATAAACAGTGCATACTTCCTCTCTCCCCTCCCCTCCTCTCCTCTCCTCTTCTTTTCTCTTTTCCCTCTCTCCCTCTCTCTCTGTCTCTCTCTCTCTCTCCCCTCCTTTCTGATTGCCATGATTGCCATGTCCTGAGCTTCCTTCCTCCTTCACATCCTTCTATCGTATTGTTTTGCCTCACCTCAGGCTCAGAGCAATGGAGTCAGTCATCTATAAAACTGAGACTTCTGAAACTGTGGGCACCATATAAATATTTCCTTCTCTAAAATCATTCTCGTTAAGTCTTTTGGTCACAGCGGTGAAAAGCTGATTAAAACAGCTATTATGAGAAAAAAACTATCAACAGGATAATTGATAGACTGTTGATAAACATTATCAACAGGATATCATAGTAGATCCAGAGGATAAAAGGAGCAGTAAATAGGGGAGGAAAGGAATGGAGCATACAGGAGAGTAAAAGTACCAAAAGGAACTACAATAGATAAGGCAGTGTCTGCAAGAGAATGTTGTAGTTTAGATGAACAGTTGTGATACTGTGACAAAATAAAATACATTTGGTCTCTGGTGAGTTTCTGACATAAAGTTTCTAGTAACTTCCTGAACATTGGGACACTAAGAAAAACTTTTTGTTCTGATATTTGGTCTTTGACCCCAGTTACTGACACAGAGCTCTTAAGATCCTTGTAATTTTCTACTAGTAGTTTCTAATACAATTCCTAAATCCTTAGAATTTCCAGAGTGATAGATGCATCTTTTGTTCTAGTGAGATAACACTTGTTGGGTTCCTGGATAGCCTCAAGATAGGGACTGACTATGTGGAGAATCAACCATTACTTTAGAGGACTGGAATTTGGTCTATAAATTCAATGCAATCTCAATCAAAATTTTAACAAGTTATTTTGTATGTATTTACAAACTTTTATTCTAAATTTTATATGAAAAGAGGAAAGAGTCAGAACACTCAACACAAGATTAAAGAATAAATTTGAAGAACTGACACTGCCTGACTTCAAGACCTATTATAAAATTATAGTAATCAAGACAACTAAGACATTGATGAAAGAATAAACAAATAGACAAGTGGAACACATTAGAGGGCCCAGAAATAAATTTACACAAATAGTCAAATAATTTTTATAAGAGATCAAAAACAATTTTAAGGAGAAAATACAGTATTTTCAACAAATGGTGTGGATATGTTGGACATGTATATACAGAAAAAAAGAATCTATACACAGACTTAAAACCTCTCACAATAATTCATTCTAAATGGATCAAAGACCTAAATGAAACACAAAGCTATAACTCCTATAAGATAATATATGAGAAAATCATGATGAATTTGGATTTGGTAATGATTTCTTGGAAACAACACAAAAAGCCTGATCCATGAAATAAAAACCTAAGAAGCTGGACTTCATGAAAATTGATAACTTCTACTCTACACATGATACTGTTAAGAGAATGGCAAGATAAGCCACATATTAGGAGAGAATATTTCCAAAATGCATATTTGATAAAAGATCAGTATCCAAAAAGTACAAGCAACTCAAAATTCAATAAAAGAAAAAGAATAAGAAAACAACCCAATTTTAAAATGGGCAAAATATATGAGCAGATATTTCACCAGAGAAGATATACAGATAGCAAACAGACATTACATTGAACATCATATGAGAATAGCACATTGAAACAACAATGGGATATACTACTCCCCATCTACTAGAACTGCTCAAATTCAAACACTGACACCACTAGGTGCTGGTATAGATGTGAAATAACAGGAACTCTGATAGAATGTAAAAAGTACAGTCACTCTGAAGACAGTTTGGTATTTTCTTACAAAACTAAACATACTTTTACCAGAGGAGAGCAATAACACTTTTTAGTAATTACCCACAGAAGTTGAAAATACATGTTAACTCAGAAACCTGCACCTACCTGTCCATAGCATCTTTATTCATAATTGCCAAACCTTGGAATCAACCAAGGTGTTGCATTAAATAGGTGAATGAATAAACGAATTTTGGTACCTCCATACAATGGAGCATTATTCAGCAATACAAATCACACAGAAGACATAAAGGAAACTTACACTCATATTGCTAAATTTAAAAAAAAAAACTAATGAAAAGTCTACATGCTAAATGATTCAAGATGTATGAAATTATTTAAAAAGTTAAAATTTCCAAGTTAAAAAAAATGATTGCAAAGGGACAGATAGCAAGGGATGAATAGGCAGAACACAGGCAATTCTTAAGGCAATAAAACTATTTTGTATGATACTGTAATGGTGCCATTATAAATTGTTGAAAATCACAGAATGTTCAACACAGAATAAATCCTGATGTCATTTATGGATTTCAGTATCAGTATTGGCTCACTAATTATAATAAATATAGCACACTAATGCAAAAGATTAGTAATAGAAGAAACCATGGGGTGTCAGGGAGGTAAATGAGAACTCTGTATGTTCTCCCCAACTTTTTTATAAATCTAAAACTACTTTTATAAATCTAAAACTTTTATAAATCTGAAAATAGGCTCATTAATTGAAAAAATGAAGGCCACTATGAATAAATGAATTAGAGTTCAGTTACAGTAGAAGTAGGATTCTACTAAGGAGACCTAAGTCATTAAGGCAAGGGAAGATGGTGGGTTGTACTAGGATAGATATAAATAAAAATAACAGAATCAAGACACATTTGCAGTTGGTATGAGAATTTGCTGATTATTTAGATATGGGTAAGGAGGGAGGAAAAAATATCTAAAAATGGTTTCTAAATTTTTATCTGTGTAATGGGAAATAGGCAAAACTCCTAAGTATAGATTTTAAGAAATGGAAACTTTCTGAAACCACCAGAGTAGGTCAGTGGTAGAAAGGGAATTATTATAATAGCTAGAAAGTTCAATCTTATATTTCAAAAAGAAAGCAATAGAGTAATATTTTTACTTTCTGTAATCATTTTCTTTTCACTCTCTCCTCACTCCCAGTCCTATACCAGAATTGCATTATAACATAAATTTAACACCATACAACTTAAAGTTCACAGTGATATCTGCAAAACAATATTTGAAACTTAAATGCAGTTATTTTAAATAATTTAAATATTTAAAATATTAAAATAAAATTCCCACTTTCAAAGGAAACCATGTATCAATAGATACTGTTTACATATATCAATAGATACTATTTATATGCTTAGAGGCTGTCTCTTTCCCCTCAACCAAAAAGTTAACCAGCATTTGCTAAGCAAGGATGCACACATCTAAAACAAGTTTTACTCCCCAATTCTCCTCAATGTAGTGTAAAAATTAACAGCAAGAATGCCTCAGAAGTCTAAATTTACAATGCATCACATTAAGAGAAAATAAAGTAACCAAGATCCAAATAATTGTGGACTTCATAGTATGCAGTCAACACCTTAAATTTCATCTGGAATCAGCAGAACAGAGAACACTGATGTAATATCCAATGGAAACATTATCACAGCTTGATTATGTAGTAATATGATGCATTTCTCATGCTGGTTTCATTAAAATAGCATCATATCCACAAAATTCTTGAATAGACCATCTCCAGAGAGATTAGTCCAAAATTATCATCTTATTCAAATATAATTCCTGCCTTGGTTGCATTTTACATCTTATTTCTTCAAATTTCCATATGATGGTTTACATAGCCAAGAGCCATGTGTTACCTCAGCCTCTTGTTTTAGGAATCAATTCCCTCTCCCCAATCAACTGTCCATCTTTGCAGATAAAGAGCAAAACTTAGAATTTAAATTTCTTTAAAATGGTAATTACAATTTAAAAAACCTTAGTTGTTTCCAAAGCAACAACTGTAATAGCTATACTTTATACAGCTGAGATTTATGTTACCTTTTTTAAAATTTTGGAAATCAGAGCAGGGCCATAATGTTATACAGACAGCCAATCTATTTTTCATTCTTCTCATACTAAATATATTTCCCTCACTTACCACCCACCCAATCAACCCCTGGGGCATTATTAACTTCTGTCTTAGGGTTGAAACAAACTGTCAGACATTAAGCCTGACCAATATTCACTTTAATTTAGCTCCTTCTTCTTCTCCTTCTCCTTCACTTCCTCCTCTCCCTCCTCTACCTCCTTTTCCTCTTCTTGCTCCTCCTCTTGCCTGTCAGAGTCTTGACTGTGCCATGACCTTTCATTACTAAATTTTGTGTTCATGGACAGGAATTTGGGATGAAATGAGCTGGGAGAAATAGATGTGACCAGAGGAAAAGCAATAAACTTTTATTTTTAAAAAGCGGGGGGTAGGCAGGGGAAGAAAAGAATATTCAGTTTTCCTCAATCTCTAATTTTCCCCAAATAATTGCCTGACAGGTATTTCTTACCTCCTTTCAGGTAACATTCGGAGGATCATGATTATTTCAAGGAGAACACTTGGGGAAAGTTAAGGCCATGAGAAGTCACTTCTCCTTCTTAATAAGGGAGTATTAGAAATGTGTAGCCACCTCCCCTTTCTCAGAGTGACTCATCATAAAATATTTTTATGTCAAACTGGAATATTCTTCATTCTTTCTTGTATAAATGAATGTGGGTTATTCTATACTAAAAGGAGTGGCCAAGGTAGCTTATAGATTTTTCTTCCCTTGATACCTTTAAAGAAGCTAAGTATCAATTTGAGTTTGAAGGATGGCATGGAATCCTCAGAATAGGTTAAGGAATAAATTAAAGAAATTAAATAACTTTGGCTGCCCCTACTCCCTCAATAACAAAATATGTATTCTCATAATATAAATCAACTTCGTTTAAACACCATTCCTTATTTACAGAGTGGCATCTTTTTTTTTTTTTTTAATGTAACTGTCACCTTGAGATTAGATGTCAAAACAGCACAAACTCAGGGCAGTTGAGGTACAAAATTAATTAACTGACTACTACTATGGAGAATGCTAATGTAGCATAATGAGCCTTGGAAGGCCTATGTTAACGCTAAATTAGAAAACACTGTTACCTTTAATAATTATTATTCTGATTCTGTGGTGTCCAGAAATTATATCAAGGTGAATGGAATGTTTATTAAAAGTATTAGCATATATGGTATCTTCTGAGAGTCATAGAAACTAAGGAAAAGCAAAGTTCACCTTCTTAAATCTCTATTAAGAACTGCTTAATCTTCAACAGGTTGATCAATGTGTAGCACATAGAAACTGAACACAGAATAAGTGGACTAGATCTAAAATATATTTCTTCTGGCCTTTTTTAGATGACTAGTTATTACCCTTCACAAAATGCTGAAGCCTCTCTCTCCTTCAGGTATAAATTCTGGATTAATATATACATATATATTATATATCACATATTACATAATAATATATTAAAATATTGTCTGTAATCCTATTATCTAATTTATACAGCTGAGGTTGATGCCATCCTTTTTTATTAATTCTGGAGATCAATATGAATCTTAGTATATCTTCCCAATCATTACCAAAATACATTTCTGAGAGAGAGATTAGCAGGAACATTAATTTTTTTTCTCTAAGTTAACCAACTTTCTCCATCTGAACTAGATGCTGGAAGGTAAGAACATGAGTAGGATTAGCCCCAAATCTCACTGATAATTTCTGACATTTGTACATAAATACGTAGTAGGTTTCTCCCTCCCATGAATTTTTTATAACAATTTGCCTATAATAAAAATTTACAGAGGTATAAATGGAGATATCACTACCATCAGAATTCTAGGACTATAATCTAGATATCCACCTAAATGAGAAAGTCCCACAAATTTGATTCCCATGTACATACCAATGTAAAGAACCATATTACCAGATCATTCCTTAACCCAACTCTTAGGGACAATAGTCACAAAAAGGAAGAAAGATGGTGATAATTTTAGGGGCTTTCTGTGAGTCAAGAATCCTGTTAGTGAAAAATTAAGGAATGCTGTGAGCTTTGAGGCAACTATTAATAGATGACAACTTACAAAAAAAAAAAAATCACCAAAAAAGTTATTTCTAAGCAGTGCTTTCAGATACAATCTTAAGTGTTCAACATTTATATTTCCTCACTTATAACGAATAGGATATGTAGTTCTTGATGTTTTTGAAATTTATAAGACAAACAAAAAATGTTATTTTGAAAAATATCATCTCACCTACTTGTCCAAATAAGACTATACAGTGAAAATTTATTTTTAAAACCTGTTTTATTAGAGATAATTTGCATTTTCCTTTTGTCAATTAAACCATTAATAGTTACAGTTAATTTTAGATTAGTTGTTTTGCCTAGATTGGGTTTATTTCTGAAAATTTGCTAAGGATCAAATAATCTATTACAGTCAGCCTACAGATATGTTTCATAAAGCTACCTCATCTAAAACAGAATTTTAAGACTCACTTTTAAGATTAATGTAAACTTTGCATTTTGTATTTAATCAAAAGACATTTCACAGCATTTTTGTCTTTCTCAGATTTTCTCAAAGTCTCTTGTTCTAGGAATCAATTGCCTCTCCCCAAGTGTCCATTTTACAGATGAAGGCTTATAATCTAAATTTCTCTAAAATAGTAAACTGCCTTTTTAAAAAAAATCCAGTTGTTTTATAGCAGCAGATGTAAAAGCATCCCCCCTTTTTAACACTGCTTTACTGATTTGATCCTATTTAAGCTTTTCAAAAGCAGCATAGTGACAACTTGTTCATTCAGAAGAAATCAAGTAAGAAAAGCAGGATTATACTCAGATGAGCATATACTCATCTCATGTTCAGAGAAATGCTCTGGAAGATTTGAATGTTTTCTGAAATATTAAGCATTTTGTGGTCCAAAAATGCACTTCTCTCAGTTATTTCTCATTCTAGGAAGAGTTTGTTTTTTTTTTTTTTTTTTTCATTTCTGCAATGCCTTTGCACCCTCTAATGGTCATTTTAGGATTTTCTTTATTGGGAGAAATTTATTCAAGGCTATTCAAAGATTTCATCTCGTAAATCTGAATTTTTATTAGAACAATGACATTTACACACTTTACACCTTTAAATCTGTGATTTCATAATACCAAATATTAATTGAAGCTCACACTTCCTCACATCATTGAGAAAATACAAGTATACAGAATTGAAGTTACTAGGATAATAATTAGGAAACACTCCATAATTTCCAATTACGTCTGACATTAACAAGCTAATAAGAATTTAAGATTCTGCCTCCAGGCACAAAACAATTCAACAGTCAAGCCATGATTAGGTATCACAGTTCTTATTTCCTGATACTAGCATGATGGAATCAACTCAGAATCTGTTTGGGCCTGTTTCACAAGGCACAGAAATGAGTTCTAATCTAGTACAATATCCCAAAATGAATAGCAGAAATGAGGCTTTATTTCATTAAGAGAATCAATATCAAGATTTACAGGCTTGCCCCATTGTTCCTGGCTTGATGTTTTGTATTTATACTCATATCTTGATATTTTCCTAACTTTTCTGATTGTTCTAATAATTTTTATTAAAATCTCTTGGGTTTCCTGGATCAACAAACCAGTAATTTGTGAAATATTTTTCTCCTTCTATAGTTCTAACTCTTGTATTGCAACTTTACAAAGTAATATTAAATAATAATGAAGACATTAAGAATAATTCATTTTGTTCCTGAATGTTAAAGGAAGTATTTCTAGTGTTCAACCTTCAGAATGTTCCTAATGATAAGGAAATTTCCTCCCTTCCTATTTTCCAGACTTTTCTCAAGAAAAATATTAAATTTTATGAGATCATTTGAGGGCATCTGCAGAAATGATTATATTGCTTTTCCCCTTGATTTATTACCATGGGACAATATTAGTAAGTGAACTATTAATAAGTAAATCTTGATCATCTAAGAATAAGATCTGCATAATGTTCTGGAAATAATGTCTTCTGATATTTGTTATATTATTTTTTACTGGTTTAAGATTTTTACATCTATTTCTGAAATATCATTGTGGAAATTGTAACTTGATCACCCCTTCCCAATATTACAGATGCCCATTACCAGATATCCTTTTTATTTTTTTTAATGGGACCACCTAGCATACTATGTAACTAGAATAAAATCTCCAAAAGACAAAAAAAAAAAAAGATTAAACACACACACTTTACAGTTTACCTGATTCATATGTTGTCTCAGCAACATTAAAATCCTTTAACTCAGAACTCTTTAAAAATATATAATGATCACTGGTTACCTTTTGTATTTTGTTTGGCACCGATAATAACAAAAAAAAAATGCTTATTCTTTTCCTGGTGTAAACAAAAGTCTATTAAAGTTTCATGTCTAGAAAACACTTAGGAAAAACATGAAAAGTGTTTAATGGCAAGATTTCTGAGTCAATGATGCTGATGACAAGGAGCCCTGCTTTGTGATGAAGCTAAGCAAGTGATAAAGCTAAAGAGATGTCAGATAAACTACAGTTTAAAGTCTTTCTGAGACGAACTATTGCATTTCCACCAATTTCCCCTTTCCAGGCTGGTGCTTTACATTTAAAGTTACTTTTAACTTAAAGAGAAGTGCAACTTGAGCCCTCTATATATCTATGTGTGAAAGTATGTAAAGTACTTCAGAATCTATACATTTTCTGTAAATGAATAATTTTGGTTTCAAAATACAACTACTCATTAAAAACACACAGAGCACTAACCAACAACATAAGAAATCCAAAATGGCTGAATAACATTTGAGGAGATAGAATATGCAATCATCAAACTGAAATAAGATATTATTTAGGATGACGTTCTGAGTATTTCAACATTTGATCATTTCCCAAAATACAAATAAATTTTAGAAATAAATATTTGGAGACAAATGCAATGGCACACAACTGTAATTCCAGCTACTTTGGAGTCTAAGGTAGAAGGACCGCAAGATCAAGGTCAGTCTAGACAACTTAGCAAGACCCTGTCTCAAATTAAAATAAAGAGGGCTGGAAATATAACTCAGTACTAAAATGCTTGCACAGTAGCATGAGGCCCTGGGTTCAATCCCAAGTATTGCAATAAATAAATAAATGAATAAATAAAATTTAAAAGAAAATTTTAGGGATAAGTACCTGGAAATGTAATGATCTCAAACAGCAGCTAAAATGGCACAAATATCACCAACCCCAGCAAAATACCTATTATTAAGATTGCCTAAGTAGAGGTTGTGGCTCAGTGGTAGGGCGCTTACCTAGCAAGCAAGAGGCACTGGGTTTGATCCTCAGCACCACATAAAAATAAATAAACAAAATAAAGGTATGGTGTCCATCTATGACTAATATATATACATATATATAAAAGATTGCCAAGTATAGTTCATACAGTGTGTCAATTATGATGACGGCAAATAAAAAATTAGACATAAGACTATCAGCTCCACAAATATTTATTATCTTCAATTATCCTTTCAAAAACTCTAAAATCCTAAAAGTCATCTCTTTTACAATGCAACCATGCATATTACATAAAATTCCTTGTTTATTTTCATGAACACTGAAAAATCTGTCATAAAATTGCCAAATGATCACTATCAGTGGCTCACATTATATGTATTATTCCACGATAATTAAAATTTATAGTTTTAATATGTGCATGTGTTTTTTAAAATGGGATATACTTTGTTAGTGGGCATTGCAAATAACTACTGTTAAACTCTATCTTGTCAGATATACCTTATAAAAGTCTTACATGCAAATAGTTCATGGAGAAAAACTTTAAAAGTATTACTCTTCAATAGCTTGAAGTTTTAAATCATAAAATGTACATGTAAAAATATAAAGTTATTAAATCCATTATCATTAACAACTATTTAGAAAACCAATAATGAGAACTGATGGAAAGCAGTGTACTTTCTTCAGCACTGTACTTTTTCACATTTTAATGATTACAAATTTAGCTCCCTTTATCAAAAATAATTTTTTCCTGTTTTGTTGTTCATATATTGGTACTTTATTACATGGGAATGTAAACTATTCACTTGAATGACTGTGTCTCCTAATAGATTGTCATATGAATTTCCTGATGATATGAACTGAGTTGATTCATTTCTATATTCCTAATACCTGAAAAGTAATAGGTGGTGAAACAACATGCTTTTGAGAACTGAAATACCATTATGGAGACCTGTGTTTTAATCCTAGGTTCAACAACTTAACTTTCCAATTCCCTTGTATTTAGATGAGGAATAAAACATCCTGCAGGACTGTTATAAAACAAAGAAACAAACAAATTTAAAGAAACTAACCCAGTGCCTGATTCACAGAAGACAATATTTTATATACTCAATGTCTGTTGGATTTCTTTTTCATGATAGCTCTTTCCATTTATATATTAACTAAAATACTGTCAGATATCTCAAAATTCAAATCACTATCTTATTCTCTTTTACTCTTTATCATATACTATAATTTAAATATAATCATAGCTACAAATAATGAATGCTCCTGTGTATTCAAGCAATTTTAATATTTAAGGGCATTTAGTTCAATTTTTTCAACAATTAAAACAGTTCAAAGCATCCTCAGAAAGGAACACTCAAGTTCAGGGCATTCAGCTTTATTTTCTCATCTACTACTCACCAAAGAGGAAAAAGAAAGCTTCAATATTTATAAGACTAAACATAATGGATGTGCATAATATTGCCCTAACATACATTTCTGCCTTTTAAACCCAGTTTAAACTCAGTGAAAGGCCAAGAGCACAGATTTAATTATGCAGAAAAAAAGATGCTTTAACTGCATTTCACATTCAATAGACAAAATCCAAAGAAAGCAGTCCTGCCTGAAATATTTACAAAGCAATTCATTATATTGATTGGGAATGAGTTCTTCTGTAATTTAAGACATAGATTTCCACAGAACAAACTTGATAAAATTCTATTTCTAAGACACTCTCACTTGGCTGTACACTTGACCTGAGACTTTTCAAGAAACACAGATTTGCCTAACCATAAGAAACACTATTGTATATAAATAATGGGTTTTAATGATATAACGATTAAGAATTTAATCAACATTATATTTCAAAAATGCACTAAACATTGTGGGTTTTTTTAGTTACTAACTTCAATAAACTATTGATATCTTATTAAGAACAGACAAAGTGTTTAGATTTCAAAATGATTTATCCCACAAACAATGAATAGACTGTTTCCATCTCATTTCCTAGTTCTGATATAATCCTTGAAGGAAAATTTAAGAATTGGTTCTGTCTTGTTTGGTTTTCATGAATAAAGCTGTCCCTTTGGGGAATCTGCAATTACGTCTAAGAGTTCTTTTGTCCTACTTAAATCTCCTGATGATTCACTATTTTATCTTAATGTAATTTAGATATGCTTATCTTTTTTCCTTTTTTTACCTTGGAGAAGACAGAGTATTTTTCAATCATTTTCATTATAATAAAATAAATAACCAACTGAAATAAAGAGCCCTGGGACTGTGAGTAAATAAAATAATAATTTGCAACTTTAGTCATTCCTAAGCCAGTCTCAGAATCCAGTCAGAATATATCAAGCTCCTTCCATACCTTAATGTCTCTCCTTCAGTGAACTCTTGTCGTTCTAGATTTCTTCATCATCTGAGCAAAAATGACCTCTCATTTCTGTTCTAATTTTATTTATTCTGAGTTCCTAATAATTTAAATAATTAGATTAGTAACAGAAATCAACTAACCTGCTCTTACCTGATAGGTAAAGTGATATATGGACATTTAAACATATGAAAATTTGAATAATCCATATGTAAGTTATTCAAATGAACACATAGCACTATTAAAATCCAAGCAATATTCAACAGTTCTTGATATATCATCCTCAAAAGTCTTCATTATTTCTAGTAAAATAACACAAAAGTTGTGAAAAATCAAATAGAATACCTCAATCAAAACAAAACAAAACAAAAATCCTTTTTTTGTTGTTGTTGTTGTTCAGGTTTCTTTCCTTTGAAATGAAAGAAGAAAATTTTAAGAAAATTATGGTCTGTGAAATTATAACTAAAGAGAACTTTTTAAATTTCTTCAATAAATGTGAGCAGCAATTTAAACTTTCAAAAATTTGTTGCCCTATTTAATCAGAGTGATTTTATTTTAAATAAATTTCTTAAAGTTTTCCAGAAATTTTCAAAGTAACTAGCTTGCATCAATAGAAATAAGTGATGCTGCTACGATATTTTTCCTGAAAAATTTAACAGGATTCAAACTACCTAATTTATTTAATTTAAGGTGCTTAGATTTTTTTTTTTCTGGTTGTGAAATAAATAACAAACAAGGGTAAAACAAACTGGCTATCCTCAGTTATTTGATTCCACAATCAAAACAAAATTCAGTCTCCAAACAGATATTTTTAAACACATTTAAATAAGTTTTCATCTGATTCCTAAAATAATTCTTGAAATAAATTAGAAGATAAATGTAGGTCTTCATTTAATGACTCCTTTATTTAACTTCCTCATATGTAGGTTTGAAAAATATTCCTTTCCAAGCTGATACCAAAAGCACAACCTTTGCTTGCACTGCCACCTGCTGTTGACTGTAGCCATTTTCCAGCCTATAGAAATAGAAATAAAAACAAACGAAATAGCAGGGGCAAATTGGTCTAGAAAACAAGCATCAACACAGATCTTATGGAAGATGGATTTCAGTGTATCTGCAGCATTGACCTAACATTGCCTATGGGGTAATACAGGAATAAAGTATATATTAAAAAACTGGATAGAACCAAATCTCTTTTATAATTTAACAGCTTCAAAAATGCCTTCAAAGTTTTATCAGTGTTCTTCAATTTTCTCATCATATAGTAAAAATTAAATAAGCAAATAACTGAGAACTTCATTTAAACATTCATGAAGATGTTAGTATATAAAGAAGATTCATTTTAAAGTTCCTTTTTTTATATAAGAAATCTAACCTTTGCATAAACAGACAACTTCTGTATTGTCTACCTAATCCTCTTCCTATAAATTCTTCCTCCCCTGTCTCCTATCCATACAAATTTAAATTCCATGACCCTTGCTGGTAATAACCTACCAGCTGGTGCTTCTCTTTTCTGAAAATTCAGAAATAGTATTCAGAAAGGATAGTTCAGTCTCTCATGTTTTTTGAAGTAGTGACAGGTAAACTCAGGAGCTAGGGGGCTGTCACTAAAGTATTAAATGCATGAAAATATAGAGAAAAAATACTCACATGTAAAGAAGGAAACACACTCAGGAAACAGGAGAGAAGAACCAGGGGACCAAGGGATAGATTCCTGATAGCTTTCCAGTTCCACATAAGCTCAGCAGTACTTCTGCCCATGGGTTTCCTGACATTTCTGTATTGCACACAACCCCCTTTCCCAGTGCACTAACACCAGTTTGATGTGAGATTCTATTTCTTAAAGCCAAAAGCCTTGAAATTTTTTGAAACAAGAAATGCAGAGAAACTTCTGATACAATAAAAAGTTAGAACACTACTCAAAAGTAAAAAACTAAAAAAATATAGATATTGCTCAGGAGATGAAATTTTAGAGATAAGCACCCTCCACAGAAAACTCTAATACTTAACTTGGGCTGATTTGATACCTAGGAATTTCAAAGTCACCTATAAGTGATTACACTATTAGTTCAAATTATTTGTCTTCCTTACAAATTTCCTCTCTAGCAATCCTTCAATCTCTTCTTAAGAGAGCAATATAACTCCCACTCCATAATCTCATGCTTGACCATGTAATTTGCTTTGGACAATCATAAGTAAGTCTAAGTGACGTGTACTATTATCAAGCAGGAACTTTCACACCACTGGTAGTTCTACTGTGGCTTTCCTTTCTCTTTGCCAACACAAGAAAAAACAACAATGTGAGGATAGGCTAGTTTATATGTCAACTTTCAACAGAAATATAACATGAACAATTAATGAGACTATATTGTTATCACTGAAATTTGCGGGTAGATTAGTACCACAGTATAACCAGACAAAAACTGGTACATGTCTCAGATAGATTCTCATTATAAAAATGCTAATGGGTAAGAGTAGATACTTCATTATCAATTGCATTTATTTATTGTTATTAAGCTGGTATTTTCAATGTCAATTTTTCAAGTGAACATATTATTAATGATTTTAAGGATCTTTACACATAATTATTACCAAAGGAGAAATTCACTACTTCACCTGTTTTTAAGAAATGCCAACACATTTATTAAAAGACCTATATTTTCTTAAAATATTATTTCAAAGATATTCTCATTTGGGCACTTGTACATTACTAAAAGTTGTGAATATTTTTCAAAACAACTAAGAAAAAGCTCTTGGCTATTTTATATTTTCCTTTCAT
The DNA here is from genome assembly GCF_902686445.1 of Sciurus carolinensis. Classification (NCBI taxonomy): domain Eukaryota; kingdom Metazoa; phylum Chordata; class Mammalia; order Rodentia; family Sciuridae; genus Sciurus; species Sciurus carolinensis. The sequence continues at coordinate 87,360,456 of NC_062218.1, read as the reverse complement.
ATTATGAAAACAACCTAAAACCAAAGATTATGAAGCTTTTGAACAGCAAAACAAACAAACAAAAAAACAACTTTTAACATTAGACCTTTTTTCTTGGTCATTTATGATAGCGATGGCTTTAAAGTTTTAGATACTCCACATATTAATTCTTTTACATAAGTACCTTTTTCTTAAAACAATTTGTCACATTCAATAGAGATTTTCATAATTAAAAATACTATAAATAAATATAAGACATGAGGCCAATTCCATATGTTGTCACTATGATTAGCTATGTGATTTCAGGGTAGTCATTTTACCTCTTCTAAGCCAGTAGTCTCCATCAGAAAAAACAAGATAATAATCTATGCCTATTGCAAAGAGTAGTTAGGAGTCATACAATACAATATTTGTTGTAATCTCTTAAAATATTAGAATTAAAATTACTTTCATGTATATCAAGCTTAGATCCTTTGGGCTGACCAGGGCATACATACTGAAGGTCTAAAGGTCTAAATCCACTGCTAAAACCTACTGCTGTAACTACTAACCTAAAAGGGGCCAAACAGTCACAATGGAAGCAGTGATGGTTGCATACAATTTCATAAACTTTATTATGAAGCTTAAACTGTTGAAAAACCAAATCATTTTGAAGACTTTCATTACTTTTCTACTAACTCCACAACTATAACTACAATAAACTGCATTAATAAGAGAATTTACTCCTGTAATGCACTTTATATTTTTATTAAGTTTTAGTTGGTACAGTATAATTATACATAATAATAGGATACATTGTGACACATTCATACATGCATATAACATAATTTGGCCAATTTCACTCCCTAGCAGCAATTCACTTTATTATTCAAAATAGTCAGTAGATAAACACTCTCCATTTCAAGAACAAAAGCACTTATTTCCATAACAATAAAGAGATGAAGAAATAACCCAAATGTTAAAATTACATATGCTAGTGTTACTCTAGGTTTTGTGCATGTATTTAATCACTGAACCATGATAACAATTTTATGAGAAAATTACTATTAATTATTCCATTATTCAGATAAGAAGACTGAGGCACAAGTTAAGTAATTGGCCCAAAGTCACAGTTTAATTAGCAGAGCCAGTTTTTGAATCCAAGAATCATCAAAACTCCATTTCAATCAAATATTATCATACCTATACAATTAAAGCAAAAAGAATAGGGAAAAAAATGAAATACAGTTCTAACAAGAAAAAATTTTAAACAGCTATTATTTCATTAGTACATTTAAGTGGTCCTGAATAATCATATTTACATGGATTACTGAAGTTTCATATTTATATAAATCATGTGAATTCAGCAAACAAAATAAATGTTATGAATCTAGATTCATTACTACAATACCTCTTTTTAATTGTCATTTCAACTTTGAAGAATTCATTTTTGTTTTGTTCATGGTGCTTAAAAATTTTAGTCTGTGAGACATATTTCTTCTTGGTAATGAAAATATACAGTTGGAAGAGTTTAAATCAGGAACAAATAAATGTATAGTAACTATAATACTATAAATAGCTATAGCATCTAAAACTGCTATAATTAATACAGCACAGTATATCACAGGTATGCACCTAGAATGTACATTTAGCATGTTTCTATTACACTGTTTAAGAATAAATATATAGGTTCTGGAGATGTAGATCAGTGGTAGAGCAGGTGCTTAGTATGCACAAGGCTCTGGGTTTGATCCCCAGTTCCACCAAGAAAAACAAAAAAAGGCAAATATATAAAGATGACAATGTAAAAAATGTTTCACAGTATAACATATGTAAATATATAACTACTCTGGGAAGATAATGAAATAAGCACATCAAAGATTGAGACTTGACAATTACTTCTAAGCTATTACTTTAGTAAAAGAAGATAATTCCATTTAAATAGAAATTTCAACTCATGATTTAAGGAATTATTCACTAGGTGGTAAAAAATATTTTTCCAAATTCAAATCATATTTGAAACCTTCTAGAAAGAATGACAAGATACAGTTTAATTGAAATAAGTTAAATTTGATGTATTCAAATAACTTGGATCTTTTAAATTTAAGGAAATACAAAACTTCAAGTCCCAATATCAGAGAAAGGTGACAAAAATTTGTTACTTGCAAGAGAAAAGAGTCAATCATTTCCAAGGAGACCACTCACTGCCTTATAAGAACTAATTTACCTAAAATTAGCTAGGATTTTGGGATTGGCCCATTATGGAAAAGTAGATCTTATGTATTTTATCCTAGTTTGTCAATGAGAAAATCCAAATAAACTTAAAAAGAAAAGCCCCTATATTTTTACATCTCATTTTGCTCAAAATCAGATTATCAACCAAATGGAAATTTAGTTCTATCAACATGTCACAGAATAATGATTACTACAGTAAATGAAATGTATAAATATTATATTCTGTAAATTCTCAAAAAAAACTTTACTTAGTATTGTATGGTATAAAAAGACAAAACAACAAATGGAAAATGTTTACATTTTAACTTTGAAGAGGCTGGGTAAGGATTCCAATTTTTTTTTTTTTTTCAGAATATATCTGGGGCTTTTCTAACAATATCAATAAGCCCCATGGGACATCTATATACATTTCCAAGTTTCAATAATAGCTAAGATATTAAATAACTAATCCAGTATAATGCACTATTCAAAAGTAGAGTGGCCAGTATACCTCTTCAGAGAGATATAGTAATAGCTTCACTTCACTTTCAATGAATGATCTATAATGAAAGTTGCATTTTGGGCTTAACCTAGAGTTGTGTCCTGTGGGAAAAGATTGAGTCTTTGTAAAATGTGTTACAGTTTACTAATAAGAATGTGGAAGCAGCACAACTGATGAACCAGCAAATCTGCTCTGACTTATTTAGTCTTTGCTGAATGAATTTGAATATCATCAAAATACATTATCCTTATCCATAACCTGCTTCCTATGATTCACTCTATCCTCACACTCATTTCAAAAGGAACCTTAAGCACTTCAATATTTTATGGACTTTTTTTTGTGCTTTCTTTCAATATTTTATGTACTTATGCTACTCCTCTGGCATTACATAAAACAGAAGAAAAAAAATTTTCTAAAGGACAAAAATGAAGTTTTCAATAAGAAAAGGTTACAGGAAAATATTTAAAATCTGGAAAAAAGTGTGTGTAGGGGGATGATTCTTACAGAGATGTTTACAGTTGATTATGATATATAATAAATACAGTTTCTCACCTAAAAATAATGCAAAATCACCTTATTTGAATATTTATCATTCACATCAGAGAGCCATGAAGATATGGATTAAAATCCTCCTTCTACCAGTCACCAGTTCAAATATTAACTCCTCCCTTCTCTCACTTGCTTCCACCCTTTCTTCCTTTCCTTTCACCTGACACTCTCAAGAATTCATTTAACTTCTGTTCAGGGTATTAACACATACTGGACAACAGACTCTCGTGTATAAAGATCAACAAGATAATAGTTCCCCAGAGGAGCTCCTAACCTTTGGGGTGATAGAAAAAATAACTATATATACTTCAAAATGTGAGAACGGCTAATTTAGAATACTTTGCAAGGAAACAAGGAGATACAATTCAGTTCCTTGAGATGGTGATACATGAACTTAGTCTTGAAAATTAAGTGGGAAATATACAATAAGAGGTTGTATGGGTGAGTGAAGCGAGGTGGATTTCTAACAGGAGTTGACATGCCATATCCCCTGTAACTATGTAGCTGTTGCTCTAGTTTAGGAAGTAAATAGGGGAATGATAGAATTCTCCAAAGTTAGGTACATATACCCAAGGGTATGCAAGACAAATACATGAGTAGAGGAACAAAAAATTAGAAGTTCTTTTTAAAAGTATCCTTACCATTTCCTTTTAAAATTCTGTTTTTGTACTTAGTATAAAATGTACCTAATATTTTAATATTTTCAGATCTATATATGTGTATACTTTCTAATTAAATAAACATTATATATATGTTCTCAGAAATTTTTAATTGCAATTAAAAGGAAGGACTTCTATATTTTATTCTCCTGAAGGTGGTGCATGGTAATAAGGGATTTTAGATAAATGAAGAACAATTAGATTTCAAAAGATCAATCTAGTTATATTCTAGAAGGTAAATTAAAAGATGAGACCTGGGACAAGTAGAGCAGTTATGAAATCTCCATGTAATCCCAGCGAAAAAACCTTAAAGGATGATTTTTCCTCTTGGGAAAGCCAAGGTCAAGGTAGAGACTACTCATGAGGAAAAAGATTATAAACTGTTAATCAAGTTGATTTACATCATTCATTACATTTTGATCCTATACAATTCAAAAAAAAATAATTTATATACCCTTCCAAAAGCAGGCTTACAAATCAAGTTATAATGTACTATTATCCTATTTGAGATCATTAAAACTCACTGATTAAATTATATTCCAATTTCATGATGCTGATTTTAAACGAAAAAAGTAATTACTCTCCTGGTTCTGGGATTTTTTTCTCGTACAGGTCAAATTAAAATATTGATCACAGAAGATGGGCGAGTAGGAGGGAGGGGAAATCAAAGGTGAGAGTGAAGGCTATTGGCCGATAAAACACTACAATCAACATCCAATCATCCCAGGTCGTCATAATACCAAACGAAAAAAGACCATTTTCTTTCTGCTTCCCTCCTATGTTTTGTCAGACTCCACAGACCAGATATTTTTAACTATGTTCAAATATATCAAATTTCCTTTGCTAAGAAAACAAGAAACAGAGCAAAAATGAATGATGAGATAAAACTTCAGTACTAAGTTATGCCTTCTCCACTGAAATTTCAATAGTTGGATTTAACAAATTAGACACATTTTCAACAACTATCTCCATTAGGTTCAAATCCTAGAAAAGGAAAAAAGATTTGGTAATAGAACTTCGATGAAGTCGTTCATCAAGTACTATTTGCCAACATTTTAAGAACCCTTATCCATTTTTGAATGCATGAATTCAAAATGAATCATTTTTCAAATTTTATTTCACATCAAAGTGCCTGATCCTATATAAGAAGTATTATATTGGTAGTCCTTTTGCCAGAAAAGCTCCATGTGATTTAAATTGAAAATATTTTCACCCACACAGACAACATTTTAACTAGGATAAAATGAAATATTATATGAAATACACCTACTGGCATTTCCTAACATTTCCTTTTCCTGGCTTTCCATGTAGTTCTTAGGGCCTTCAGTAACACATATCCTCATTTAAGTCCCTCTAGTTTTCCCACAATTCTGTCAGATTTATGTTGAAACTAGCTAAACAGTGAATTCTAAAGGATTTTTCACAAGGACTTAAAGTATATTTATAAGGTATTTTTAACACCAACTTATGAATTTATAAGATATTTTTAACACCAACTTATGAAGTCACCAGCACATAATATGGAAAATGTTTTTTTATCTTAAAAAAAGTATCAGTTTTTTATCTTAAAAATGTATAGTGCTTTTTGGACTAACTAAAAAAGAATATTCTCATAATTTTTCAAATCTCTAAAAATAAACTGAATTCAAATTGACAGTTCTGTTCAGAGAATAAAAACAGAAAGGTATCCTACAAATTCAAAAAGTATTTATTAATCATTCTAAATTTCATTCCTCTTTTTAATGTATTCCAAAAATATCATAGCAATCAGCAACATATTATTGTTGTAATGAAAGCTGAGGAGGCAAGAGAAATCCTCTCTGGGATACTAAAACTAGACAAGTCGGGATGGCTAAAAGAATACTAAAAGAATACTGACAGGGCACTTTGTTTAGAAATAACAGGTAAGGTGCCCTCTAATCACAGTAAAGTCATGCTAGTTTTTTATTCCAAATTTTCAGATTTACTTCTGAACTAACCTTAAATCAGGCTCAAAAACAGAATATATTCACCTCCAACAGTAAATTAACTGACATGTGAGCACATAACATGTGGCTTTAAATACAGCATTAAATTACCCGTCCTCCATAGAGAAAGAATGGACTCTGATTCATAGAGCAGGTAACAAACCTAAGGCTCTCAATCATGGCTGAAAGAATTTACGTGCACTGCAGACATTCACTCTCTGTAGAAGGTCATTGCTTCACAGACTGGGAAATAATCCCTGCCAGCCGACTTGCAAAGTGCCTGAGGCATCGCTCCTGAGAGGCATAACTCGTCTTCTTTCAAGGCTAGAGGTCAGAGCCATGATCACAGCTCCGTCAAATTTAAAGGAAAAAGTATCTAGGGTCAAAAATAACCTAAGGAAAAAATGGAAGACTAAAACTCAAAAAATACATCGCATTCCTCTGGGCTTTGGCATGGTGATGGAAAAACCTGTTGCAGAATATTAAATTTGGATTTTTTTTCATCTGAAAGCTTCAAAATAAACTAAAACTGAATACAGAATCTGATGGATGTCATGCTGCAATCAGTTTTGAGGACATTTTTTAAATGCTACAAATCCATTTAAATGCTCATCAACCTAGACATTCTAAAAAAGAAAAAATTCAAGTTTAAGTGACTTAAACATGAAGTGTGAACAGCAGCTCAGTGATTAAATTACTGCATCAATTAACTTGAGTATACAGAAAAAATGCTGCTTTTTCAAGTAATGTTAATTCTGCCTATGATCTGACGGACTCCTCCTCACTTCATGGTTGTTGCTTCACAAAACACAACTTATACAGAAAAAAGGGAGAGATGATTTGTAAATAAGAATAAACTACAGTTTGGGAACTAAATACATAAACTAAATTGATGTTTGCATGAAAAATAGAGTCATTTCCATATACTTACAAGAGTAAAAAGCTCTGGAAATTGTTTTTGAAAATCATTAGATGAAATTGTCACTGAAGTTAATAAAACTGGTTTTGTATAAAAATCATAAAAAGATTAAAGTCATTTCACAAGGTACCCATCACAAAAGGCAAAATGTTTTATTTCGGTCATCTCTGCCAACTGCTGTTATATGCTATCATTTTCAGTAAGGGGAAATATAGTTGCAAAAACAGTAAACACAACAGGCCTTAAAACAGACAAACTGGGGACTATTTATAGAGCTATGTCAGCACTCAGCTTACCAGGGTTCTTGAATGTCAGCGTTTTATGGTGTGTTTCTGACGTTTCAGACACTTAGTAGACTGTGGCACTACCCTCCTCAGCATGTGGAATATTAACCTATTTTTATCTCTAAGTTTGTCCCTAGTCTTTTAAGGGACCTGGTTCAAGACAAGAAAGGAAAAGCCTATGACAAGCAGATTTTATTCTATCATTGTTCCTGATCCTTTAAAACTCAGTTCAGAGGTTATTTTCTCATTGTCTTCTGTATTACTCAGAATAAACTGAGGAAGCAACTTGACCCTAAAATCTCAATGGCTTACAGCACAAAGGTTAATTTTTTTGCTCATACAAAATCCATTGAAGATCTGGCAATTTTCCATGACAGTGTTCCCAAGGGTGAATGCCAGTCCTATCTTCTTGTGCCTTTATCTTAACATATGCTTCCAGATCACCATAACAGGGTAAGAGCTACCTGGCTGTAGGCTGTCCTGTCCTCAGTGGCATTAACCAAAACACCGTCTCTTCGGTTCATAGTGTATTGGCTACAAATAGTCACAAGGCCACACCCAGCTGCAAGGAACAATATTCTCTTCCCAGAAGATCCAAGGAAGAAGAAAAATAAATGGATAAGCACTTTATCTATTATATGTTTTTCTTTTCCTATTCTGAGAGCCTACACTGGGCACTCCCGATAGGCTGTCCACTTCAGCTTTACCATAATATATGTAATTGTTTATCACCTATTTTAATTCATTAGAGAAGGAGATCCTTGAGGAGCGCAACCAGACTTATTTCCCTACCTAAATTCCATAAACAACCACAGAAAGTTAATTTCTGCTTAATTTTATTTGAGAAGATATGATAGCAATGTCAAAAAACATATTTGACATAACATAAAAACAACCATTTGTTTAACATCAACAAATATTCACCAAATGTTTGTGATATGCCAAATAAAAAATCTAGGTATTTGAGAAACAGCAATAAGTAAGAAAAATAAGAACCTTATCACTGAGCAGTTTGCATTCTAATAGAAAAACACAATAAAGATCAAACCAATAAATATAAAAATATGAATTCCAAAAATAAGAAAATATCAGTAGAAGAGCTACTGTGATCAGGGGAGCTCCCTAAAGATAGAACTGTTGAGCTGATATATGAAAGACAAGAAAAGCCTAGTTAGAAAATCTGGGGGAAGCATTATTTCTTGGCTGCTGTTGTTGCTGCTGTTATTGCTTTCCATTACTTGAGACTGAATCCAGGGCAACTCTACTTTTTTATTTTATGTTTGAGAATACCTAACTAGGTTGCCAAGGCTGGCTTAGAACTTGAAATCCTCCTTCCTCAGTCTCCCAAGTTTCTGGATTACATCACACCCAGCTAGGGGAAGAATATTTTAAAAGGACGAAATAACTAGACCAAAAATCCCAAGACCAGAAAAAATTTGGTGTCAAGAATGCACAATAGATATATATCATATGTAAACTCCTCTATATATAGTTACTTTTGAAACTACTTCATAGAAAAGGCCATATACATGCAGAGTTCAAGATACCCTCACTTTTATTGAATTCAACTCTAAATGGTATGGTGTAAGCACAGTTCCCAGATATGTCTTCACTATCCTCCACCAACTTTTATCAGATGCATTATATGTGGAAGGAAATCAACTATTACTGTATAAGGTTTTTAAAAATCAGCCTCTCTATACTGAAAGAAATGATAACCTGTCAAAAGAAAAAGGCAAAATTACCGGAAATGTTAGTGTGGCAAGAATAAGGCACATCTCCAGATCATAAGTTTAATACCAAATAAAATTACCTACATAAACTTTTATTTATATATTGCTCATAACATTACATTTCCATCTGAGAGAAAAATGACCAGACGTATTTTCACTAAATTTGCAGGATACAGTTGATATGTATCTATCTGTCTTAAGAAATAATCTATGTTATACCAACATTCATTTGCAGAGCACTCAAAAAAGGTAGCAAATAACTTTCTATACCAGCCAAAACTAAAGCACAAGAGGTCCATGTGATCTTAAGAGGGCTGGTAACAGTGATGGACAAGCCATTTTGTGAAGAGATTCTATGGGCAGAGAGAAAAAAAAAAACTGGTTTAAAGTTTGAACTACAAATTATTTGCTTCAAGGGCAATCAATCCAAATTTCATGCATTGATTTGCAATTACACTGTTCTTATAAAGGCAACAGAATATAATGTGTTCCAGAATAACTGATAATAGGGACTTATTTACTTAATGATGGTTAATGATCCTCCCAAGCCATGCAGGGAAGGCTAACTACTCATAATAGAGGTTATGAATTGAAAAAAGGAAAAAAAAATCCTTATCTTCATTTATGTTCCCCAGAAGCAGATCCTGAGATAAGGATGCACATGTAATTGGTCATCTAGGAGGAAACAAAGGTAGAGGAGTAAGGACGGGAAGGAATGGTAGGGAAATAGGCAAGGGGAGAGAGCCAAAAAAGAGTTGGTTATTAATCAAGTCTACTATAGATGAAGAGAACCTACTCCCACCCAGGAAATCAAAAAAACAGTGTAGAACATGTTCCTCTGAGAGAAGGGGTGAAAAAGCTGAGTTATTTATATACCATGTTAAGTCATGTCAGTCATTGGTTGAGTATTTCTCTCAAGCAGTATTTATTATCTGACTCTGTTGATCTGCTGAGCCAGGAGGGCAGTGTGATCTGGTGACAAGGAAAAGCCCTCAGGTTTAAATAAAAAAAAATTACAGATATAGCAGTTGGAAAAATGGGCAACATACACTGAGGTGGTAAGAGCAACAAAATATTGGTGGAAAACTGATAACACTATGAACAGAAACGATCTAGATAATCTAATGGAAAAGGTACTTCAGCTGGGCTTTGAGAACCGGGTAGGATTTGAACAAAAGGAAGCACTTACATTAGGAAAAGTAGCATAAGCATAAGTGGCAAGGCAAGAAAGCATGAGGTATCTCAAGTCAGCGTATAGGCCAGTTTGGCTATATCAGAGATTGTTTATAAGATTTCTAAAAATATGCCTAAAATATGTTTGAGCCATTTAAGGAGAGTATTTCATGCTAAAGAATTTCAACTTTTAAGTTAAAGCTTTTAGGTTTCTAAATGGCAAAGTAATAAAATTAATACAGTTATTTCATTAACTTCTATGTTGGCACCATTACTGCCTTTAGAATGTAAACTGCTATTTGGAAAGGATCTGTACCTGTTCAATTTGCCTAGACAAGGGTTACATGCAGACAGGTATACAATAATCCATCAGCAATAAGCACCCCAGAACAAAGGATGGTGTTCAAGCACCATTGTCTCACTAAAAGGAACCAAAACTCCATAGAGGAATGGTTGATTCCAGACTTGGAACAGAGTATCTACCAGAAGAGTCTAAGCATTTTCTCATTGCCAAAAGGAAGTAAATTATCAAACACTACAGGAGTCTGGTTGAAAGAACTCAGGGTCCACTTGAGGAGGTTCTGCCTGGCTAAATAATTTACATATCAAAATAATAAATATTATACCAACATATTTTTAAATAACAATGTCTTCAATGAAATAAATACAAAATATTAACAACCATGAGTTCATAAATAAACTTCAAAACTTGAAGGATATTAAAGAACTATTCAGAAAACCAGAAAATAAAGGAGAAAATCACTTATTTATCCTACCTCTCATAACTGTGCATATACTTAATGAGAAAAAAAAGTTTATTATAAACTAATTTTGGTTCCTAACTGTAGAGTGAATGATCAAATTAGAATATCACCATTTTGTAACACCTAATGAAATAATCATCAATGGCTATTAAAACCATTGACTCAAAAGCTGATAGAAAAATTTGGATATTCATCATAAATTTTATGAGACTGACAACATTTGAAACCAATGATCAGTTACAGCAGGACAAAAAAAAAAAAAAAACACAACCATACATTGTACACCTATTAATGTAAGGCAATAATACAGGGAAAAAGGATATATGGAAATACAACCTAAAAAATTCAGAATGTGGGAAATTCTACAGTTCATTGTTATTCAATAAATAAGCTGCCAGAAAAAAAAAAAAATGAGAGGATTCTACAATCTTAAAAACATGAAATGTAATGTGGAGACCTAATTTAGGTCCTGATTTGAGAATAACAGTAAACAAAATTTATGATGTAATTGATTAAATGTGATATTGAATATCTTCCATATTACAGAATTTTTGTTAAAATTTTAGTAATACTAAAGATACTGCAATATTTTAAAGTTCTTATTCTTTAGATATATTCATAATTCCAAGAAGCTTATCCTTAAATATTTATCAATGAAATAATTAAGTGTATGGAATTTTTTTCAAAAGAATCCAAAGGGCTGGAAGAACTGTATATTAATTGTCGATGCTAGATTACTAATTATTAATTCATGAGGGTTCATTACGCTAATTTATCTAATGCACTGAATACAAAATTGGGTATTCCAGGGAGTGAGATAACTAAGTAGTATTTCTGATCTCCTATATGGTCACTGAAATCATTAAAGATTGAAGATTACTACTCAGAAAAGGACAGAACAGTTAGGAAAAGCACCATATCATCGGGTATATGTGGCTTTCCTGTGGGAAGAAGGAGATTCCACCGAGTAATATTCGGATAGGAAACAATAATCAATCTTAAAAGACCCATATAGCTGTGACTGATGGACAAAGAAAAATCACTGGTCTGGGAGTACCCAGCTCTGTAATCTCAAACGAACAAAACTTTTGTAGTTTGGCAGCATGAAAGCACAGAAAATGAAAGACATAAATAACAGCAACAATAATGGTAAAGTGGGTGCCGGCTCTATACTTGTCACTTTCCTAAAAGCTTTACATGCATTATTCTAGGTAGACCTTACAATCCAAGGAGGTACTGTGGGAGTCTGATACATACTTTTTACAGGACTACTAAACGCGATAGCCATTAGAACTCGGTATCATTTTCCACAGGAGGTGAACTGAGGTTTTACAGCAGCCAATACCTAAGTAACTTGGTTCGGTCAACATTCCAGGTTTAGATAACACGCAGAATGCTTTGAAAATTCAAATGCACTGATCCGTATTGGCTGAGGGAAAGTTGGGGAGTTGGCTGGGAAACACTGGAAAACAAACCTCAGACCTACACGGTCTTCAGGCAGCCCGCTCCGGGCTCTCCACACCTGGGTAGGAGAGGAAGGACCACCTGCCGACTCCGCAGCCCGGTTCGCGCACGCCTCGGATCCCGAGCCCCGCCCCCGGTGCGGAGCGCACGGCGGTGACCTTTAAACTACAACTCCCGCTAAGCCGCGCGAGCGCATGGACCTCCGCCGGAAGTCGGGAAGGTTGCCTCCGGCGCTGGGGAAAGTGAGAGCTGGATTTTCCCAGTCCTTCTACTGTATCCTGATTGCCACTACTCAGGTCACCCGTGGGTTAGTAGCAGCAGCGGCGAGTTAGTCGGCCCCAGGATCCCGTCTGGAGGCGGTGACCAGTTCCCCGGGTCCCCCGCTCGGTCGTGTGGCGCACCTTGCGCTGGGTTGGCGGGCGCCTGCGCGGGAGCCTCGGCCCGGGCTGCTGCGGCGCCCGGCACCGGGCGGGGGGTGCTGACGGCCCTGTGGCTGGTGGAGCTTCCAGCCCAAGTTTTGAGATGGGGTAAAAGAAACGCTACTTCGGATATGATTTCACATTTAAGAAGCAATCTCACGGTAGTGGCAAGAAAATAAACTATCTCCGTTTGGAGAGGCCGTGTTGGGGTTTTGCTAATTGGTTAATTGACTCTCTTGAGTGTCCAGGGATTGGAATTCGTTAAATAATGGTTGGGAATATCAGTAATACAGCCATATATGTGGTCTAGCTCTGTCCCACTGGAGCCGTATGACCTTGGGACCCGGGTTACACATTAGTAAACGTGGATGTTGGTTTGATTAAAATCCTAAGGCCTTTTAAATCTAAGATTCTTTTAAATGACCTCCCAGAATAGTTCATGCTCTTCTTGGAATGCAAGGGCAGCACTTTATCCTGCCTTTAAATCCTTACCTTCTACAGGACGTGTCAATAAGAAATGAAAAGGTAAATCAAGCAGTAGAGCTGGATGTCAGATTTTCTGTGCTTCTCCGGAATGAGAAATGGTACTATTTTGAGTTGACTTTTCTGTTGAGAAAGCTAAGGGGAGAATTGTATATTTTTTCCACTTTCTCTTTCCAGAGAATACTGTATGCATAAGCATTGCATTAGTGATAGTGAATGACACTATATTTTTGGAGGTCAATTTTGCAATCCCTTGGGGTGGCCTGCGAGGAGTATGAGAGAGTGACCATGACCTTAGAACAGGGGAAAGTGAAATAAAACTAATCCTCACTGAAGACACTGGGGGAAAAAATAATGGAAAATAAATTTAAGGGGAAAGCAATTTGGAATAGAGACTTACAGGAGTCATTCAACAGTGCTTAAAGTCCTGAAAAGTTATAGCTTTTTTTATTCATAATATTTAAAGGCATCTTCAGTATGAAAGATATGGAAGGGTAAATCTAAGATAAAACAAAGGAAATGAAAAACTTATTTTCTGGTATGATTAATTTGTAACTAGATCTTAAATATTGGGTTGTTTCCATTCCTGTGAGCAGTTTCAACTGATTTATAAGTAACAGGCAAACAAGAATTGTGAACAGTTACAAAATAAGAAAGTTCACCTTTAGCCCATTTTTTGCTAAACTTTTTCATACTGCACTACAAAATTGATCAGCTAGATTGCTGTTTGAGAATTTAAGAGATATTTCAAAAGTTATGTGTTATAACCTTTCATTCTTTTTTGCCTAAGTGCCTGATTGCTTTGAATAATTTCAAAACTTTTAATAGCATTTCATAGAAAAGAAATGTCTTAAAAAATACTTTGAGAATTTGATAGGACAATTGAAACATGAACCATTTTTATATGCAAAATAGCTGAGTATGTGCCATGCCACAAATAATTCATAATTAGATGGCATTTATTAAGAAGTATGAGGCAAATCCTTTTTTTTTAATCCCCACTGAAACATCAGATAGACAAAATAAAGTTAACGATTTGAAAAGCTTCTGTGATTCAAGAATATTATAGTGACCAACAGAACTTGTGTCCAATAATAGATTCAAAAATACGTGGTCATCTAATTTGTAACAAGATAATACTTAAATGCAATGAGACAAAGATGGTAGTGTCAAGAATAGTTGAGTTACTAAGCTGATGCACTCCTGTAGTCCTAGCTACTTGGGAGGCTGAGACAAGATAATCTCAAGTTCAAGGGCAGCCTCAGCAACTTAGACCCTGTCTCAAAAAATAAAAAAGCCTGGAGATGTAGCCCAGTAGTCAAGCACCCTGGGTTCAGTCCTCAATACCTGGGGGGTGGAGGGTGGGGAACAACAAAAGAATAGTGATGATTCATATGATTATCTATTCAGATACAAAATATCTTGATCTAGCCTACCTCATACCATGAATAAAAGTCATTATCAAATGGATTGCAAAATTAATCATGCAAGATAAATTATTTATATGTGAAATGTAGAAAGTTTTTGAATAATTATAGGATCATAATTTCTTGGAGGGTAAGGACCTATATCTGACACCATAGGATGGGATATTACTGTTTGTCATCTGTTAAACACCTCTTTTTATCTTTGTTTACTTTAATTGTATTTCTTGTCCCCTCACTATAATAAAGTCCTTGGTTTGCCTCAGATACCTTCTCCTCTTTGTAAGGTTACTGGCTACCCCTCCCAAGTCTCCTGTATTACCAAAACTCTTCATACATTATTTTGTATACCCTCCTGTGGACATATAGAATTTAATTACAGTTCTCACTGGTAACAGTTTTGAAATGTGTACTGTGAGAACAATTGACTACTAATTACCTTTTGAAGAGTATATTGCTTTGAAAACTATTACTATTATTCTAACATTAGCACTCAGATAATGTTCATACGTTGCTACAAAAAGCAATTGCAAATGATATTTTTCCCCTATTTTCCTTATTTTTAAGGAAGAAATGTCTTCTATAAAAAGAAGTCCAAAACAGGAAATAATTTCCGAATTTCTCAGTTCAGCTGCCGAAGGAGATATTGCCAAGTTAACAGGAATACTCAGTCATTCTCCATCTCTTCTCAATGAAACTTCTGAAAATGGCTGGACTGCTTTAATGTATGCTGCAAGAAATGGTCACCCAGATGTTGTTCAATTTCTGCTTGAAAAAGGGTAAACATTTAGGCTCTACCACCTGAAAGGACTTGTGATTTAATTTCTGTGTTATATAGTTCCTTTTCTTGTAGCCATATTTCCATATTTATATTACTGAGCTAGTAAATAATGCATGGACCAGTTTGTTATTCAACAAATCAGCATAATTTATAACTAAAAACTGTTAAACTTTTTTTTTTCCTGGATCTCGGAATTGAACCAGACTTCATATGTGCCAGGCAAGCCCTTTACCTCTGAGAAACAATCCTCAGCTGTAAATTTTATTATTGAGAAATTATTTCTTCATGCTCAATATTAAAGCAAATTTATTAGTGATTTTTTTCTCCTAAATAAAAATGCACATCTCATATACTACCAATAACTGTAGAATTTTGGTATACTTATTGCACATAAAACTACTGGTTGTTGTAATTATCCATAAATTGTAAATATTCACTATCTTCAATCTTTCATTACTTATAATTATTAAATGATTCTTTTCACGTTCCTAATAATAAACTACATACCAAAAGAAAGAAATAATCTATAAAATCATTAAATGGAGGGGCTATGATGTGTATCTAGAAATATTTTGTTGAAATATTTACTTTCTATTTTATTTTTCCTCTCCAATTTTTTTTCTTTCATCTGTAGGTGTGATAGATCACCTGTCAATAAATCAAGACAGACTGCATTAGATATTGCTATATTTTGGGGTTATAAACATATAGCCAACTTATTAGCTAATGCTAAAGGTGGAAAGAAGCCTTGGTTTCTAACCAACGAAGCAGAAGAATGTGAAAATTATTTTAGCAGAACACTACTGGACCGGAAAAGTGAAAAAAGAAATAATTCTGACTGGCTGCTAGCCAAAGAAAGCCATCCCACCACAGTTTATATCCTTTTCTCAGATTTAAGTCCCTTGGTTACTCTAGGTGGCAATAAAGAAAGTTTCCAGCAGCCAGAAGTAAGACTTTGTCAGCTGAACTATACTGATATAAAGGATTACTTGACTCAGCCTGAGAAGATCACCTTGATTTTCCTTGGAGTAGAACTTGAAATGAAAAAAAAACTACGCAATTATGCTGGAGAAGTTCCAAGAGAAGAGGAAGATGGGTTGATTGCCTGGTTTGCTCTAGGTATAGACCCTATTACTGCTGAAGAATTTAAGCAAAGACACGAAAATTGTTATTTTCTTCATCCTCCAATGCCAGCTCTCCTACAGTTGAAAGAAAAAGAAGCTGGTAAGAAATGAGTACTATTTGCTTGCTTTGGTAATAATCTGGTTTTTAGAACTGAGATGGAGTTATAATGTATCTGCAATTACTGAAATGGAGTTATAGTGTATCTACAATTTCCAGGAGACACACTTTTTCTAGTAAGTGTGAAATTAAGCTATCTTTGTTAGAAACTTCCAAAGTTCCACTTGGTTAGTTTCCTCAGAATTAACCTTAATACCTGATAGTTGCATTTCATTCTTCAGTGATTAATTCTTGAGCCCCTGCTATACACTGAATTTAATGGCAGAGTTCTCAACTGTTTTGTTTTGTTTTATTTTCTGTTACTAGGAATTTTTTATGCCATGAGAAGAAATAGTGTTTTTTTCTAAATGCCATCTGAATGTTGTAACCTGACGTATTTTTGTTTTAAAGAAAAACCTCATGCTAGTCTTCGTAGAGCATGAATTTTAGATACATAGCTAAAGTGTAGAAGTTAGGAGTCTTGTTAAGAGGGGATTGAGTGTAGCCCAGGTAACAGATTGCAGTGGCTTGAATAAGAACGGTGGCAGTTGAGAAGGAGAGAAAGGAAGCGTTTGAGATATTCTAAAGGTAAGAATAGGGCTTTATCTGTAGGTTGAGACTATTATAAGTGGGACAGAGATAGTGATAGCCTTGACTCAGGCACAAATTAAAGTGCTAATAGTAGCTAGGTGTGGTGTCATACATCTGTAATCCCAGCAATTTGGAAGGCTGAGACAGGACGATTGCAGTTTGAAGGCCAGTTTGCACAACTCAAAATATAGACCCTGTCTCAAAATTTAAAAATTAAAAGGACGGGATAGTTCAGTGATAGACTGACCCCTAGGTTCAATCCTCAGTACTGAAAAAGAAAGTGGAAGAGCCAGGGACGGAGGAAGGAATAGCTAACAGTAGAAATGGAGAAAAAAAGATACATTTAAGATACATATTTTGGTGATAAAATTAATACTACTTGCTGATGGATTGGGTATGGGTATATAATAAGGAAAACATGAATGACTGCTAGGAGACTTCAGTAATTTCCTATATAGTAATGCCATTTCTTAATAATAATGGGTGATAGAGCAAGGGAAGTAGGACAGACTTGGAGGAACTAAATCAAGAGTTTACTTTTGTGCATGTTAAATTTTAGAGAAGGATATTAGAATCTGGAACTCAGAGGAGAGGGCTGTACTAGAGAGGCTTTTTTGACAGTTGTCAACACAAAGGTGGTATAAGTTCTAAGAAACTACTGATATTACTGATTGAGAGTAAGGAAGAAAAAGAACTTTAGAATGAGACCTAAATCCCCCTAAATTTAGAGGTCAGGTTTAAGCAGAAGAGCCATCAAAGGAAATAAAAAACAGTATGGTCATAAGGTAGGAAGAAACCAAGAAAGCAGACTACTTCAAGAAAGGTGAGCTCAAGTATGTTGAATGCTATTGAGAATTTGAATAAAATACAGATTTTTTTAAAGGTCTTTAGTTTTGATATTATGAAGCTATTGATGAATTTGATGAGGAATATCAGTTGGATACAAGGAACAGAAATCAAATTATGATATACTGAATATTTAATAGAAGGTTAGGAAGGGATCACTTATCAATATCCACCTTCCCTTACATGATGTGGGTGACCCTTCTAGAGACTGCTTGGATACTTCCTCAAAGGCTGGTATTGTATGTTTTATTCTTTAAACCTGTGAAGAAATTGTTGACTTTAAAACAAACAACAACAACAAAACTTTTCTTTGGAACTATGTGTATAATTTTAAGTTCAAAATGATCTAATTGCTTTTTTTTTTAATTACTTTACTATTAGGAAACTGAGGTCCTTACTAACTTGCTGTATAACTTTACACAGTTACTTCTCTGTGTTTCCTCTTCCAAAAAATAAGGGTATTTTAAAAAGAGGAAGATCATCGATCATTTGAAATGTAGTTTCTGATTTTATTGCCTTGATTGGGCCAGACCATGTTAATTCTTTTTGATGTGCCAGTGAAAAGGTTATAGCCAAAGTGTACATACTATAAATAAAATTAACACCAAATGTTGTAAATACAGTGTATTTTATACTACCTGGTGTCTCCAGTTGAAAGTAGGATGTGTTCCACAATACCACGGACCAGCACTGACTTAATTTCCAAAAAAGAGAGTAGAGATGGGTTTCTACTAATACTTCCCTTACAATTCATGCTGATGTTAGGAAATTTCCTTGTAGTTTTATTGCTACTGTTGTTGAAAGGTAAATGTAATTTGCATTTGTTATCTGGAAAATTAAATCTTTTACTTGAGAAGAAAATGTACATCACAGAAACAAAAACTGTTAACAAAAAACATACTAACCTAACAAAAATACTGAAACTGTTTCTGAATCTCACACAGATATTCAGAAAACTATTATAGCTTAAAACATTACACCTGGAATATTGCCAAATTATATTGTTATATTGTGTGTATACACAAATGTGTAACAATAAATCCCACTGTCATGTACAACTATAAAACATCAACAAAGTAATGTGGAAAACAAAATTGTACCTATATATTAATTTTTTAATAATTTTTTATAGATTAATCCTTTATTGGTGCTTCTTTTTCAAAAGGAGTTGTAGCTCAAGCAAGATCTGTCCTTGCCTGGCACAGTCGATATAAATTCTGCCCAACTTGTGGAAGTGCAACTAAAATTGAAGAAGGTGGCTACAAGAGAGTATGTGTAAAAGAAGACTGTCCTAGTCTTCAAGGTGTTCATAATACATCATATCCAAGAGTTGGTAAGCTATTTGTTTTATGGTAAACTTTCAACCACCTGGAATCATGGGGAATTTAGGCATTCTGGAAAAACAAGTTCTTCAAGGAGTTAAAAGGTTTACCTGTTAATTAAAATATGCTTAATTTAACCATTAAAACTATAAATAGCTGGCACAGTAGCTCACACCTGTAATCCCAGCAGCTTGGGAGACTAAGGAGGATCTCAAGTTCAGAGCCAGCCTCGGCAGTTTAGTGAGGCCCTGAGCAACTCAGCGAGACCCTGTCCCTAAATAAAAATATTAAAAGAGCTGGTGATGTGACTCAGTGGTAAAGCACCCCTGGGTTCAATCCCTGGTATGAAAAAAAAAAAAGAAAGAAAAAGAACGTATGTTTTACTTTCATCATACATAATTAATCATTTAACTTTGTTAATCATTTTGAATTTAATGTGAAATTTATAGTTTCAAAAACCAGCCAATCTAACTCCTTTTATGGAAATTTAAAAAATAAAAAAATTCGGTGCCCGTTTGAGACCATACAAAGCAATACAGCAGGGAGTGAGCGTCCTGTGCTAGTGTCCACTATACCTTCTTTCCTTCTAATTATTGTTTTGTGTCTGCTGTAGGTTTGAAAATCTGATAACCTAGTCCTTTGAAACCATGAGAAAAGAGTAGATAGACTCAGCAGCTCCTGAGGAAGTCTCCAGGGAGTAAAACACATGTCTTAGTGACATCTGTTTTTGTTGCTCAAGAGCCTTTTACATTTAATTCCTTGTTCTCAATCATGATCTAGTAAGAATTTGCTGGATTAATGACTTCGACAGAAGGGAATTGTTATTTACATTTTGTTTTAATAACTTAAATCTAATCATACAGCAACATTAGCTTTCAAAAAACATTTGTAAAGGATTGGGATGTAAAGTAGAAGGAAATTTACTGTATTGTTGTAAAATTTGAACTTTCCCCATGCCATCCATGTATTACCTACTCATTCTCATTAAAAAATAATATTATTATAATATCCTAAGTACAAAATAAAAGTTACTACAATTGGGGAAAGGAGGGCAAAAATAATCTTCCTTTAGCATACTGACAGTGTTCTGTACAATTTTTCTAAGAAACCAATCAGCCACGTCAAAGCAGAAAGAAGTAATCTTATAAACAGACAAGAGTCTTGTTCCTACAGAAGATTTGTTATCCTGCCAAACAGTGACTTTGCTAAATGAGTCTAAATTATTTTTTACTGTCCTTCATGTATTTGATCTTTTTTTTTTTTTTTTTTTTAATAGATCCAGTAGTAATCATGCAAGTTATTCATCCAGATGGGACCAAGTGTCTTTTAGGCAGGCAGAAAAGATTTCCCCCAGGCATGTTTACTTGTCTTGCTGGATTTATTGAACCTGGTAAGCCTTCTCTCAATAAT
This sequence comes from Sciurus carolinensis, assembly GCF_902686445.1. Taxonomy (NCBI): domain Eukaryota; kingdom Metazoa; phylum Chordata; class Mammalia; order Rodentia; family Sciuridae; genus Sciurus; species Sciurus carolinensis. The sequence goes on along the minus strand of NC_062218.1, from coordinate 87,339,773 downwards.
TTTTATAATTTCATTTAACTTATAATTTCCAAATAAAATTTTAGATAGCATTTGAAATGTAATCTCTAATAAATTACAATGTATAAAGCTGGGATTTTTCAAAATATTTTAAACATGATTTAACAATATTTTAGACATAAATGATACAAATTTTATATTTTTGCTAATATTATAATTTTATTTATTGTAAAATCAGTATTTGCTATTTCAGATGTTGATCTTGACCAGGTTATCTAGATGGTTTATGCCTCCCTTCTGTACTAGACTTAACTGTCACCTTTTCAGAGATGCCAAACCCTAAGTGATTGCCCTAAATGCATTACTGGGACCCCATACCCTGTATTCATAATCCCATAATATCCTGCTTGATTTTTCTCTGAAGTGCTTTACACCACCTAATATGTGTATATCTATTTATTTTCTACTCTTACTAGAATGTCAGTTCCATAAGAATAGAAATTTTGTCTTATTCATTTCTGTCTCAGACCATTAAGACAGATGCCTCACATCATAGGAGCTCAGTAAGGATTTTTGGAATAAGTTAATAAATTAATTAATATCTATTCACAACTTTTGGTATTAATCTACATTGCTAAAGAATAATGATAAACTGTAATAGTCTGTAATACCAGACTCTGTTCTGGAGGCTTTTTGTTTATTAAATCATATGATCCTTATAAAGTAAATATTCTAACAGTTTTACAGATAAGGACAGTAAGGCAAGATCACTAGTAAGTGATAGGGAAGGGAGTCAAACCAAAGCAGTTTGACTCTGCGTCTTTGCTCCTAATCACTATGTTACCAATGATAGTAGTTTGATTTTTAACTGCTGGGTAGTATTCCAAATATGAATATGCTACCATTTATTCATCCTTTCTGCTGTGGATTTCAAAGTTCTTACTATTATAAACAAGACTGCAATGAATTTTTTTATACTTCTCATGCATACTTGTAAGAGTTCCATAGAATATATATGTAGAGCAGAATTGCTAGCTATATATGAGCATCTTAACCTTATTCTAGACCTTGTCAAGTTACTCTCCAAGTGTTGCTGCCAGTTTTTACTCCTACCATTAGTAAATGAAATGTTCCATTATTCCACATCTTCACCAAGTTAGGATTTTCAGATTTTTCATCATTCTGAGGGCTATGAAATAGTATGCCATTGTTCACAATTTTGTTTCTCTGCCAGTGCAGGATTTTTTTTTTTCAAATATGCATTACACATCCATTTTCTTTTTAATTTTAGATTTTTATAGACTATTTTTTTGGTTGCTTAACCTTTTTTCTTATGATTTTAGTAGTCCTTAAATATGTATTATATACTAAATTCTTGTAATTATGATATTACAGATATCTTGTACTAATCCAAACTGTATTTGCTTTTGATGAGTATGTTCTTAAATTTTGTGTAGATTTATTGATGTATTGAAATAGAAAGCTATATTTTAAAATATTTTGCTAAATTATGTAGCAAAAATATTCTAAAGTTACAGATAAATTTTACTTAAAAATTTTTTTTCTGTTATAATTCTCAGTTCCAACAAATTTCAGAAATATAAAGAACATTTATAGGCATCATTTTATTTTATCATAGCGAAGTCAAGAAAATATTGAATTTCATCTTTTATGCTTTTTAAAATATATAGTGAGATGAAAAAAATTATCTGCAGTAACTGAGAACTTAAAAATGTTTCAACATTTTAATAAGGAAAGAACTATTTATAAAAGTCATGAAATGATAATTTGTATCTAGTGATAATCTGTAAATGAGATAATATGTTGCATAATGCTTAGCCAACAGTAGGTGATAGACAGTTTTATTAGATATTATTATTTGTAAAATGTAACTGAAAACAGATGAGAAGTTTTTGTTGACAATTTGATATTTAATATGTGGACATATATTTTTAAAAATAATGGAGTTTTTTTTTGTTTTTGTTTGTGTTATTTTACTTCTAGTCTAGTATTAGCAATCTTTGAATTGTGTTTTTCTCCAAAGTGAATTTCAGATGTTTGCACCATTTGGAGCACAAAATGTCCAGGGCGTGTTCATCAGCAGCTTGTTCTTTTGCTCCATTTGATTAGGGGAGACAATAGAAGATGCTGTTCGGAGAGAAGTAGAAGAGGAAAGTGGAGTCAAAGTTGGCCATGTTCAGTATGTCTCTTGTCAACCATGGCCAATGCCGTCCTCCTTAATGATTGGTTGTTTAGCTGTGGCAGTGTCTACAGAAATTAAAGTTGACAAGAATGAAATAGAGGATGCCCGCTGGTTCACTAGAGAACAGGTAAAGTTCAATTTAATTTCCTTCTTCTATTGATTGTTCCCTGACAGTATTTGTTGGGCATGCAGCGAGGAAACATATTTTCAGCAAGTTGAATGACTATGCTTTCTCATTATGCATGGATTATAATATAATTGATAATTCCATATAGGAAATATATATGTTTACTAATGTATCCTATTTTAACTTATTCTGTGTGATTCTTCTAGTAGTGATGAGTCCATGTCATTTCAGATTTCAGATGTGATTCTATCTCATTAATGTTAACACCTTTCACTGGATTTAAAGTATAAAAACATTAGCTCAGAGATAAGAAACAAGAATATTATTCTCACACATTTTATATTTTAGTTTATAGCATTAAAATAAGTATCTCTCAAAAAATATCAGTAAAAGTGCTTAAAGTTTTTGAAAAGTATTTATTCTGAAATATACTGAAGGACAAAAAGGACATAACTGTATATAACAAATATACACTTCCAAAAATGTTTTAAAACATCTCTAAATAATATGATGAGATGTGTTATTTTTCTGTGTTTTGCATGACCCAAAGCATTTGTGTAAAAAACAAATGGACAGTCTGCAATAGTAGACCTGAAATGCTTTCTTTGTCCACATAAAATTAATTTTATTTCATAATCGACCCCAAAAGGTAGAAAATAAGTTATTGTTTTGAAATTTTAGAAAAGGGAAGGGAAATAGTCCCAAAGATTGACTTTACTTTGAAATTCAGTATGAAGCACAAGTTGCTTTTTCATGACTCCATTTTCATAAGGGACTATGCCGTTCTGGAATACTAAATATTGAAAAACTATTCAGTGAAGCAATTAAAAATGCTGTACTAAATTTTGCATGTTGAGAATAGATATTGTCACTTTCTACTATTTTTCTTTACTGTATTACTCATCACATTTTGGTTAAATTATATAAACCTGCAAATAGGAACTAGTATTTAATTGCTACAGTGTTGAAATCCTAATGCATTTTATTATGCTGTATTTTAGGTTGTGGATGTTCTGACCAAAGGGAAGCAACAGGCATTCTTTGTACCACCAAGCCGAGCTATTGCACATCAATTAATCAAACACTGGATTGGAATGAACCCCAATCTCTAAATCAAACAAATAGGCTTTGTTTGAGTGTTATTTAATTTCTAATGCCACTTACTCTTTATGTGAGATTAGAAATACTCAATGCTTTTTAGAATATAATAACACAAAATACTATGTTGGGCTTTCAAAATATTTTGAAAGTGTTCTTTCCATAATTAACCACAGAAATCATATTTTTATAAACTTCGACATTGCCTCAGGTTGTGTTACATTTGGGTCAACCTTTGAATTTTCCGGGGGGTTTGTGCTTCATAAATTATCTCACAAAACCATATTTCTAATAAGAAAAATCATGTTACGTAAAAATGTGAGTAAGCCTGAATTATAATGCCTCTTATAAGCATTAGATTGCTCATTAAAATTCCTTATTTGAAAACTGAAAAAAATAATTTTAATGAATTTTGAGCCTGCGTTGATTTTCAGTCTTTTCATTATTGTAAAGGTCCTTTAAGTTACCAATATCTGATTTTCCCTGATTTTTCCGTTGCATTTCCACTTATTCTTCCCTCCTGGTTCTCTTGTTCTAGCAGTGGTGCTATTATAGTGTTGCTACTAGTATAATTTGACCAGTGTTAAGAATTTTTTGATAATTAACTCTACTGGTGATCTTAGGATACCACACTTATGGAAGGAGACCTGAAGAGAGAGCATACCATTGTGTAGGACCTCTTCCTTAAACCTAAAATTAAAATATACCTATTTATATGTTATTTATACCCAAAGTAGTTCTTACTCAAGATCCTCTGCTTTTTCACTGAAATTAAACATATTTAAAAGGAATTTTCCTCAAAGCTAAGACTTTTAATCAATTCCAGGTATATTTACATAGTCAGTTAAAAACAATGATTTTTTTTTATTTTTTTATTTCATAATGAGGATTATGTCTGTGTTAACCAAAAAATTAAATAATCATTCCCAACAATATTTACAACATCTTGGTTTGACATTATTTCAACATATTCTCAGGAGTCTTAATAATGTAAGTATATTTTAGAACTGAGTAAGATCCTAGAGAAAGCAAATTATGGTAGACAGTTTTGCAACATAGAAACTCGTATATTTTACAATGCTATTTTGAGATCATTTTAAGAGGTACATTTTTATAAATGTACAAATTTATATAATTTGGCTCTTTACTCTTGTATTTTGGAACTGGAAGAGACTTACAGGGTAATATATGTAATACATTGCCCTTATTTTATAGATAAATAAAAGGAAATCATGAAAGCTAAGTTTCTTTAATTGGTAAAAGTTACACAAATAATTATAACCCACTGTACTATATAACCCAGGGCAAGATTCTCCCTGTAATAGAAAATAGAAGCTATTACCAAAAATGTGTGTAGAATAAATTTTAAAAAGGGATAAGAATAAATTTTCCTTGCCAAATACTAAAAATTTACACATAGTACTTAAAATGTATTTAACTTAAATATGACAATTTTCTCAAATAAAACTTTATTTTGCTAAATGAATAATTTTTTTAGCTAATTGATATCAAAAACCAAATTAAGATTTACACAGGACATTTATGTACATAATAATATTGCAATTACATAACTATGTAAAATGATGTGCCTTGGTTATTATACCATATAATGACTTGAGGTTCAATTTTACTCTAATGAACTTTTAATACTTGAAGATTCTAACATTGCATTGTAAAATTCAAGGATTCCCTAATGTTAGTATAGGAAAGTAAAATATAAAGTGTCAACAAATATGATTATAAATGTAGTTTCTGATATTTAATTCTGCACTTGGGGAAAACCAATATGTAAGTAAATTATTATTTTAATAATTATTCCTAAATTGCTAACCTCTGAGAGGTGAATAACTACATGTAAATAGAAGGAATAGCCAATTAAAAATGGTATAGGTGTAAGTTCCATAAATATATTCTAATGGAAATGAATGTAACAATACATTAAAATATTTATTTTCTGTTTTGAGTGATGTGTATTTTTAATATGTTTTGTCACAGAGAAAAATCCAAATTTCAGATTTTATCCCCTGTTTAGAATTGATGTGTTAACAAACAAAGGTATGAAATTCTTATTAAAACTTTTCATATTTGGAAGACATAAACTTTTGATATGAATGCCATGGATACAGCTCTGTGGAAAAGAATTTGCCTAGCATGTGTGAGGCCCTGTGTTTCTTCCTCAGCTCCCTACCACTGAAACAAACAAACAAACAAAAAAGGGCAGGTGAGAAAAAAGACAAAATGAAATAAAAGTTCCCTTTGGGTGACTGAGGGATAAGAACCAGGATGCAAAGGAGAAACTACTTTCCTAGGAAAGAAATGGAGGAAAATTCTAAGGGCCAGTAGAGGAGTGATGGGATATCTAAGCAGTGTGAAGTACTAGAAAGGAAACAGAGTCAGCACCACAAGCATAAGATAGGTAGGAAGTGCATTTTGCCCCAATACTAGCTACAGACGAGACAAACCTTCTGAATTGTCAGAGAAATCCATGGTTTATGCAAGCTTTAAATTCAGGGATTTGGTCTGAACATGTCTGCTGTTTTGGAGGAGAAAGTTAATATCATAGCAAATTCTCATTGCTATAACCAGAAGCCATCTTGAGAGGGGTCCAATTGTTAGGAACCAGATTGCTCCTGGGAGCAGAAAACTTGGAAATATCATAATTTGGGGTTTCTGTGTATAGCCCATCACAGTGACTGGGTAGGAGAAGGCCACATGAAGTAGTTGTGGCAGAAGAACCTAGGCTGGGACAAAAGGTGGAAGATACAACCGTTGATGGCCCTTCCCTCTGTCATGAGGAGGAAGACCAGTATCAGATGGTGTGGCAAGGACCTAAGTTAGGGCATTGGGATGAGAGTGGCTAACTGTGTAGTTTGTGTGCCTCCCTCCTGTGCAGAACACAGTTTTTGACTCCTCCCCCACACACCCTGAGGCATCGTGAAGGCATTTGCCATGCCTCCTTTGCACATGCTGAAGTCTGTGGGACTGAATATATGCCTGTCCTGTGCCACACTCATAATGCCAAAAATCAGAACATCTTTCTTTGGTTTGGATGTTGACCAAGCCCCAAAGGGCATATACTTAGGTCTGCAGAGTTGAATGTAGGCCTACCCGGTACAGCTGACATACCTAACAGATATTGACTGTGTTCCAGTGTCCAGACTAAAATCTGTGATCTTTAATATTGGCTTGCCTGGGGAGAAATGCTTACTGTGGCCTAGACATTGACCCCATCCCTGGGCATGCAGACTAAAGGGCCTCTGGAACTAGCATATGCATGCTTGGAAAGAAGTGTCTCCAAACCAAACATCTCAGATAGGATAAATTTTTGACACTTCTTTTTTCTTTCATTCTTTTTCTGTTTCCTCCATTGATTCTACCATCTATTATATTATTGTTATTTTTCATTATTTTTTCTTAGTTTTATTCTTTATGTCATACTTTAATAAAATATTTTTAAATCTCTCTAGTCTACTTTGTCATTTTCCCCTTTTATCAAAAATAATTTTAATTATTAACTTGTTATTCTGTAATATTTTTACCTTTTTTCTACAGTTACTGTTAAGGTAGTTCTTGTAGTTTTAAAATTGATTGTTACCGTATTCCTATATGTGATTTGATTCTACGTTGTGGTTTTATTGTTTGTTTTTTTCCCTCTGAGTGGGGTGGTGATCTTTGATCCTAGCACCTCAAGCAGATTGGGTGGGAATTCTACTGCAGACCTATACCCTTCACACTGTTAAGAGAAATTGCACTTTACTTCAGCCATGACCTAGACCCAGTCAAACCTTGGTAGATAACTTCAACTTTAAGGACACACAAGACAAAAATTCCCCAACCAATGACCCAGCCCCAAGTAGTCACATTTAGGGGGTGTCCAAATTTCCACTGCTGGGCGCATGCTCCCATAGCAATGGAGTGAAAATGCACCTACAAGGAACCTCAACATAGGTCATTCCCATACCCTTGCAGACAGCACATTGTAGACAGACTGGAGGAGTAACCACCCCATATACTCTTCTGTTTATAACACAACTGCCTACTACACACTGTCAGTACCTACAGAGGAAAGGTTCCTCTGACTTTGACACTGTATGAACTGTGTTAAAATTGAACTGTCATGGTCAGAGAAGGCCCAGGGATACTGTACTACAAAGGTCACTTGGAATTAAATTTAACACTACACAACAAATTGATAGCCCAAGGCATATTGTCAAAAGAAAACTATTCCCTAAGAAACCTCTCACATAAAAGTGGAAGAGACATGTCACAACAGATGCACAAAACTCAATATAGAAATATTTAAAAAATGAAAAACCAAGACATTGATAACTCCAAAAGTTCAAATTTTCTTAGAACTGATTCCAAAGATACTGAAGTGGATGAAACATCAAAAAACTCAAAAGTAGTTACTAAAAATGATCAATTCAAAGAGGGTACAAATAAAAATTAAGAAAGACCATGCAAGATATGAAAGAACAATTTGGTAGAGAGATACTGATGCTGAAAAAGAACTAAACAAATATTGAAAATTAAAAGCCTAAAAATCAAAAAACAGTTTAGAAACTCACCAATAGAGTATGTCACGTGAAAGAATATCAGAGCTTAAAGACAAGGTTAATGAATTATTCAGACAGTAATAAGAATGAACAAAAAATGCAAGACCTTTGGGATATGATTAAGAGACCAAATATGTGAATCATAGGTGTACACAAAAGAGCAGAGGTACAGGCAAATGGCATAGAAAACCTATTAAGTGAAATGATAGCAGAAAAATTTCCAAATCATGGGAAAGATATGGGCATCCAGGTGCAGGAGAACTTCAATTAGACATAACTAGAAAGAAATCGCTCCATATCATGTTATAGTTAAATTACCAAAAGTACGAAACAAAGAAATATTGAAAGTTGCAAGAAGTACTAAGTCACTTACAAAAGTAAATCTATCAATGTAACAAGTTTCTCATTAAAATTCTAAAAGCCAGAGGGCATGGAATGATTTTTTCAATCCTTAGAGGAAAATATCTGCCAACCTAGATTACCATATCAAGCCAAATTATCCTTCAGAAATAAAAACCTTCCAAGATAAGCATAAAATAAATAATTCATGACACTACACCAGCATTATAAAAGATACTTAAAGGAATACTACACACAGGAAAGGGAGCAAGATAAACATGATTATGAGAACATGTGAAAAAATACATCTCACCAGAAGAGTAGATAAATGAGATAAAAGAACCAAACATTGTTAACTCAGTAAACCATCAACCCTCTAAGGAGAATAAGGGGGAAAGAAATAAACATAGATTATTTGAAAGTCATCAGAAAAGTAACAAAATGACAGTAATTGGTACATATCATTCAATTATAACCCTCAATGTAAATAATATCAATTCTCCAATTAAAACCATGTAAAATGACTGAATTAAAAAAAAAAAAACAATAATCTGCTGCCTGCAAGAAAATATCCTCACTGGCAAAGACATATGCAGGTAGAAAGTGAAAGGATAGAAAATGTTTCAAGCAAGTGGAATCCAAACTCAAGCAGAAGTAACTATATACATAGTATGATCTGAATCTGGAATTTCCCCCAAAGTTTCATATATGGAAGGCTTGGTCCACAATGCAGTATTGTTCCCAGGTTAGGAAATTATTGAATAATGACTGAATAATTCAATCATTATTGAATTATCTAACCTCATCAGTGGGTCAATTCATTTGTTGATTTAATAATATGAAGGGACTACCGAAAGGTGGTTGAAAATATAGACTAGTGGGGCTGGTTGGCAGAAGTAAATCACTGTATGTATGGGGACTATATATTGCTCCCACTACCCCAGTCCTGGCTTCCCAACTGCCATGAGCTGACCAGTCTTCCTCTGTCTCACCCTTCCACCACAGTTCTTCCTTGAAGCCAGTTGACTATGGACTGAAACCATGAACCAAAATAAATCTTTCCTCTAAGTTACTTTTCCTCAGATATCTGTCACAGCAGTGAAAAGCTAGCACAACTCAAGTCTCATATCCAACAAAGTAGACTTCAAGTCAAAATCAGAAGAGACACAGAAGGTCACTACATATGAATAAAGGGGAAAATCCATCAAAAAGATATAATGATTATAAATATATATGTACTGAATGTAGTTATACCCAATTTTATAAAAACAAATACTTCTGGACATAAAGGAAAAGACAGACTCCAGTATAAAAATAGTGGGTAAGTTCAATACCTGATATCACCAACAGATAGATCATCCAAACAAAACATTAAAGTAATTTTAGAATTAAATTATATTGTAGAACAAACGGACTTGAGGGACATCTTAAAAATTTTTAGAATCAAAGGAAAATGAAAAACAATATACCAGAAACTGTGGGATACATCAAAATCAGTACAAGAGAATGGAAGATGGGGACTACAGGAATTATGCATTCTCCAGAAGTTCCTCAGCCTGTTTTAAGCAGCAGGAAGACAATCCCTAAGCAAAGTGGGTGACTAAGGGAACTCACTGAAATTCAACATTGGATGATAAAATAAACATAGAGACATAATGTCAGAAACTTTTAACATAAAATGAGAAATCATATATTACAGATGTGTCATTTTGGCTGCAATGGCAATTTTGGTGCTGCCAGTCCATTTCAGAGGGAAGGGGAAGCACAGACAGAGAAAGAGAGGAAAGCGTGGCAAGTAAAAATAGCTTAGAAGAACCCATGGAATAGAGAGGGAGGCTGATCTTAACAGACTAGAAATGGTGGAGAAAACTGTTGAGTGAAAACAACCAAAATTGCTCGACCCATGGGCAGAGAGTTCAGCAGGAACCAGTCACTAAAGGGGTGAGAATTATTTTCAAGCAGTCACACAACAGCAAGCAGAGGCAGGAAATTAAGAACTTCATAAAGGAAGTTGCCAGCCTTATGCAGCATCCAGAGTGTGCCTGGACTAGTGTGAGTAAAACAGGTGCAGAGAGAAATGTGCCCAGGGCATTCCAGGCTGGAGATATTGAGACGAGAGAGCCTCCATTATTGCTGTGTCTCAATGAGCTGCTTGACAGACACCAGTAACCAACCAGATGGGCACAGTTATGCTCTAGGTCTGATCCTGGGTAATTTGCATCCATGGCAGTGAATATGCAAGGCATGTGGAGGTTTAGACCCTCTCATCCTAAAAGTGGAATTTTCAGGAGACCCCTGAGATAAGCATCTGCCCAGCAACAGGGGGTATGAATCAAATCTCAAAACCCACCAACAGAGTTCCAAAGGTCAGCCAGGACTACACCTTTCTATTGGAACTTCCAATTTAAAACTATGTGTTAGCCCCACTATGGAAATACATCATATGCCAGCACTCCCCAGTTTCTCTCATCCTATACTCGAAGACAAGAAGTTGAGAGTTACTTCAAAAGCCCCTACCCACAGAGACTGGCAACTTGGTGAGAAATACATAGAAATGGGACTTAACAAGCCCCAGCCCTTGACCCAAGGGTCACATAACCCAAAATAAAAGTAAACAATTACAACATAAGCAATGAACATCCATCCTTGCCAACAGTTTTGGCCACCTACATAGAAAAAAGTCTTTTATTTCACACTAAGATTTTTCCCCACACTTTTTCTGTATTTAATTTTATTTTTTTACTTTGTTCCAATGTATGTGATTGTGTGTATGTGTTTGTGTATGTGTATTCTTGCTGAGCTGATATTGAAAATATATACATTCATATAATTTTTCTTTCATTGTAATTGCTTTGATCTTCACATGTTTATAATTTTTATTTGGTTTGACTTGGTTATGTGGGTTTGATTTGTTTTGATCTTTTATTTGTTTATTCAAATTTTGTTGTTTTTTCCTCTTACCACCTCTTCCTCACTCTCTTTCTTCACTAATAGTCAAATTTTCCTGTTCCCTCTTCTGCTCCTTATTCTATTACTTTTAGTTATTTTTTTTACTTCTTCTTTATAGCCATCATGTTACATCTCTCCTGCTTCTTTTCTGTTCACTTTTTTAAATTTCTTTTGCCTCCCTACTCTATTTCCTCTCTGCTTAATCCCAATTTCTGATAAAATTACATCATTTATGTAATTCCTATCCCATTCTTATTGTGACTACTAATAATAGGCTATGTAGTAGACAACTGCTATTTAATATCTAATGTAGTTCATCATCATTTAGCATTAGTACTGATGTTAAGTGCTGACCCCACCATTGTTTTGTAAGGGGTGATTAATGCTATAGATTTCAAAGTAGACATAGGGCATTTATTTTAAGGCAGTTCATCTGTTGCTAACATTATTGCTATTCTTTACTCTCCCTCTCTCTAAGAGGGGCTGGGAAATAATTGAGACTCTTCAAATTCACAGAGTAGAGTTCCAGCTGCTGAACAACCCTCACAACTAAGCCAAGTAACAGTGAACCTCATGCCACACATAGTAGCCCTATCAAGCCTCAAAAATACTTTAACACTTAGAATAGGGGAAAGAAAAACCCAAACCAGTGACCAGGCTCCAAGGGACCTCAGATCCCACTCCTGAACATTGGCTTATCCACCAAAATAGAGAAGTCCCTAAAAACAAAAAGATATCCACACACCAAAGGACAAATAAAACAGGATAAAATAGGAAGAAGAATCCATCTCGACTGATTCACAAGTCCAATGTATGTGATTGTGTGAATGTGAGGAAAATGTGAGGAAGCTGGCAAACAAAATCCACCCCCCAACCCAAATTCACACTCCCTCAAAAAAGGAACTCACAAATATGGAAGTGGATGTGAAATTTCAGAGGAATTATATTGAAAAAGAATTATCAAAAAAATGTTCAGCCAGGCATGGTGGCACATTCCTATAATCCCAGTGGCTAGGAGACTGAGGCAAAAGGATTGCAAGTTCAAACTTCAGCAATTTAGTAAGATGCTAAGCAACTCAGTGAGATCCTGTCTCTAAATAAAATACAAAGAAGGACTCATTGAGTGCTCCTGAGTTCAATTCCTGGCACCATAAAAAAGTTCAGTGAACTAAAAGAATATTTAAGGAATGAATTAAGAGCAAATACAGGTGGTGAAAGGCCACATCAATAAAGAAATAGAGATACAAAAAGAAACCCATCAGAACACCCCAAAATGAAAGAGACAATGAATCAAATTAAAAATTAACTTGAAAATATAACCAGTAGACTAGATTGCATAGAAAATAAAACTTGAGGCCTTGAAGACAGAACTTCAGGCCTCAAATGAGAGGATATATAAATTTGAATACTAAGTATGTAATAAAGGTTAAAAAAAAAAAAGTAAAAGACTATAATCAGAAGACACAAGAACTCTGGAACAACATCAAAAGGCCAAACCTGAGAGTCATTGGACTAGAAAGAAACATGGAAATACAGGCTGAATGCATTAGGAAAGTCTTCAGTGAAATAATAGCACAAAAATTTACTAACCTTAGAAATGAGATAGACATCCACATACAAGAATCATATAGGACCTCAAAAAAGAACCTCTTCAAGACACATCCTAATCAAAATCTTAACATATAAAAAGGAAAGAATATTATTAAAGGCTGCAAGAGAAAAACATCAGGTCACATTTGGAGACAAACCAATAAGACAAACTTCTGTCTTCTCAAATCAGACCCTTAAAGTAAACAGGGCTTGAAATGAGATAGTCCAAACTTTATATAAAAATAATTGCCAGTCAAGATTGCTATATCTAGCAAAATTATCATTCAAAATCAATTATGAAATAACAATTTTCCATTATAAGGATAAACTAAAAGAATTTATGACCAGTAAGCCAGCACAAAAAGAATATTTAAAGATGTACGGCACATAGAAGAACTCAAAAGTAAATCCAAAATCCCCCAAAAAGATGATGTTCACCAGAAGAGCAACTGACTAAATGAAAATAAAGACCTAATTAAATATAGCAAATGAAAATAACAAACATGTATCATAATAGTACTGAATACAATGGCCACAACTCCCCAGTTAAAAGACACAGATTAGCAGAATGCATTAAAAGACAAGACCTAAACGTGATGTTTGTCAGAGACTTATATCAAAGACAAAGACACCCACAGGCTGAAAATTATTCCATGTCTGAAAACAAACAATAGTAACTATTCTCATCTCATATCTTACAAGCATATCTGAAGCAAAAATTAATCAGAAAAGACAAAGGCCACTACATACTGGTAAAAGGGCAAAATCTAACAAGCAGATAAAATGATGGTAAAAAATTATGGAGCAACTGTCATTCACCTAATTACATGAAAAAAACCTTCTTGATATTAAATCCCACATTGACCCCAATACAATAATAATGGGTGATATCAACACAACATTGTCATCAATAGACCGGTCATCCAAACATAAAATCAATAAAGATATTTCTGACTTCAATTATACTATAAAGCAAATGGATCTTATAGACAGTTATAGAATATTTCACTCTAAAACAACTGAATGCACTTTCTTCTCAGCAACTCATGGAAAATTTCCCCAAATAAACTTTATTCTAGGTCACAATGTAAGTCTTAGTAAATACAAAAAAAGATATAATCTTATGCATCCTAACAGATCATAATGGATTGAAACTAGAAATCAACAAAAAGAAAAATTATAGAAACCATATAAACACATGGAGATTAAATAATACTTTTTAAAAAATTTTTATTTATTTATTTTGATACTTGGGATGGAATCCAGGGGTGGTTAACCACTGAACCACATCCACACCCACACCCTTTTTTTTTTTTTTTTGAGACAGCATCTTGCTAAGTTGCTTATGGTCTTGCTAAATTGCTGAGACTGACTTTAAACTTGCAATCCTTCTGCTTCAGTCTCCTGGGCTGCTGGAATTATAGGCATACGCCATCATACCCAGCTGAACAATACTTTTTCAAATGAGAACTGGGTCATATAAGAAATTATAGCATTCAAGAAATACTTAGAAATAAATGAGAACAGAGATACAACATATTGAAAAATCTCTGGGACACAATTAAGGCAGTTCTAAGAGGAAAGTTATAGCACTGAATATCTTCTTTTAAAAAACTAGAAAGACCCCAAACAGATAATCCAATGCTATACCTCAAGGCCTTACAAAAGGAAATACAAATCAATGCCAAAATCTGTAGAGGACAGGAAATAATTAATATTGTAATAAAAATCAAGGTGGGAATAAAAAGCAATACAAGAATCAATGAAACAGAGTTGGGTTTTGAAAAGAAAAATAAGATTGATAAATGCTTAGCCAAACTAACTAAAAGAGAGAGAAGACCTAAATTAACAGAAGTAGAGATGAAATAAGAGATATAACCACAGATGTTTCTGAAATCCAGAGTGACATTAAAAATTATTTTGAAAATTCATACTGGAAAATCTAGATGACATTGACAACTTTCGATACACATATGGCCTGATCAAATTAATACAATGTTATGGTTTAGTTGTTAGGTATCCCCCAAAATCTCAAGTGTAAGACAATGCAAAAAAGTTTAGAGATGAAATGACTGGGTTACAAGAGGTTAAACCTAACCAATGCATTAATCCTCTAATAGGAATTAACTCGATAGTAACAGCAGGCAGTTAGGGTGTGGCGGGTCCTTGTGGGTGGGCCTTTGGGGTTTATATTTTGTCCTTGCTAAGCAGGGTGTTTCCAGGTGCCATATTCCCATTTGCTTTCCTCCACCACACACTTCTGCCATGATGTTCTGCTTTACCTCAGGCCCTGAGGAATGGAGTCAGCCATCTATGGACTAAGACCTCTGAAACCACGAGCCCCAAATAAACTTTTCCTCCTCTAATTGTTCTTGTCAGATTTCATCATAGCAAAAAAAAAAAAAAAAAAAAAAAAAAAAAGTTACTAGAATACCCAGGAATATAAAGAAAACCTAAACAGGACAATATTAAGCAATGAAGTTGAAAAACCAATTAAAAGCCTTCCAAAAAAGAAAATTCCAGGAATGGATGGAGTCTTATCCAATTTCTACCAGATATTTAAAGAACAAACAACAGTTATCCTCAAATTATTTCATGGGATGGGAAGGGGAGAAACACTACCAAAAACATTCTATGAAACCAGGATAAACCTGAAACAAAAACCAAAGATTTATCAAGGAAAGAAAACTAGAGACCAAAATTCCTGATGAACATAGATGCAAAAATCCTTTTAAAAATCTTATCAAACCACATTCAGAAGCACATAAGATAGTATGCCATTATCAAATTGGTTTCATTTCCAAGATGCAAGGTTGATTCAATATTATAAACAAAAAATGTAATTCACCACACAAATAGAATTAAGGAAAAAATCATAGAGCATTTCAATGGATACAACAAAATGCCTTTGATAAAATCCAGCACCCGTTTATGTAAAATCATTAGAGAAACTAGGGATAGGAATTTAACAACATTATAAAAGCTATATACTGAACAGAAAAAATTCTGAAAATATTTTCTCTCACATCAGGAATAAGACAAGGCTGTTAGCTCAGGGTTCTTGAAATTCAGGGAAATCAGATAAGAGAAGGAAATTTTAAAAATTCAAATAGGAAAATGTATTCTTGCTGATGACATGATCTTATATCTAGAAAGCCAAAAAATCTTCACCAGAAGTCTAGAACTCATATATAATTCAGCAAAATAGCAGGATAGAAGCTCAACATTCATAAATTAGTAGTTTTCCAATATTCCAATTGTTTTTATCAGCATTTTTGCTGCTGTGATTAAAAGATCTAATGAGAACAATTTTAGGGGAGGAAAAGTTTTGGGGGCTCATGGTTTTAGAGGTCTCAGTCCACAGAAGGCCAGCTTCATTCCTTGGGGCTTGGGATGCGGCCCAACACCATGGCAGAAGAGTGTGGCAGAGGGAAACAGCACACTTGGTGATCAGAAAGCAGAGAGAGAGAGAGGTCTCCACTTGCCAGTTACAAATATATACCCCAAAGCCATGCCCCCAATTCCCACCTCCTCCAGTCACACCTTACCACTGCAGTTACCACTCAGTTAATACCATCAGGGATTAATCCACTGATTAGGTTAAGACTCTCACAACCCAATTATTTCTCCTCTTAACCTTCTTGCATTGTCTCACATGTGAACTTTTGGGGGACCCCTCACATCTAAGCCATAACATTCTGCCCCTGGCCCCCCAAAACTCACAACTATCTCCACAATGCAAAATACATTTTGACAATTTCCAAGAGTCCACATAGTCTCAACAGTTTCAAGATTGCTCAAAGTTGAAATTCAAAGTCTTCTCTGAGGCTCAAGGCAATCTCATACTGTGAGCTCCTGTAAAATTAAAAGCAATTTATAAGTATCCAATATATAAAGGTACAGAGTAATCATTTCCATTCACAAAATTGGGGGCGTAGAAAGAAGGGATGGGGCCAAAGCAAGACTGAAATCTGACTGGGCAAACAAGTCCTGTAGCTCCACTTCTAGCATCTGAGGCACAAGGCATCATGATGTTCTCTCCAAAGGGCTTATGTAGATCCAGCTCTTGGCCTTTTTGGTTGCAGCCCAGGTGGTATTTCTGTTGACTTGTCTCTGCTCGATTCCTGCAACTTTCTTAGGATGACGTACCATGTTACTTGCATTTCTTAATCTGGGGGGTCTCCACTGTAGCTTTGACTTCCTCCTCAAATCTTTATACCTTGCTTTTTCAGTGAGTGCCTTCAAGAACTCCAACCCTACTGCACTTTGCCTGGCTTTCAAGGCCTTCCTTTGAAATCTTTGTGGAAACCCCCATGACCCTCTAACTCTAGCATCCTATATTCCTGCAGAACCAGCACCATTTGGTTGATGCCAAGGTCTGCTGCTATCTCAAACAGTAGCCACACCTTCAGGGACTCTGGCTGCAGCAGCCTCTGAGTGCCTTCATGGTTGAACATGTTGCAAAAAACTTCCTAGGCCCCCTTGGGCAAGAAGGGTGCCCCATTGATCTTTTCACAATAGAGTTTTCAGTTTTACTCCCTTGAGTCTGAAGTAGGTGTGGTCTTGCCAGTGCCTGAGACACCCTCAAGCCATCTTTCTTATTGTCTCTGGCAAAGTCTTTAGCATTTCTTTTCTTTGAATTTTTTAAAAATATTTTTTTAATTTTGATTCATTGTACACAAATGGGGTACAACTTTCGTTTCTCTGGTTGTACACAAAGTAAAGTCACACCATTTGTGTAATCATACATGTACATAGGGTAATGATGTTTATCTTGTTCTATTATCTTTCCTTCTCTCTGACCCTCCCCACCCCTCATTTTCCTCTATACAATCCATCCTTTCTCCATTCCTGCCTCCCCCCCATTATGTATCATCATCCACTTATTAGAGAAATCATTCCACTTTTGTTTTTTGGGGATTGGATTATTTCACTTAACGTGATATTCTCCAACTCCATTCATTTACCTTCAAATGCCACAATTTTATTCTTTTTATGGCTGAATAATATTCCATTGTGTATATACACCATAGTTTCTTTATTTATTCATCTATTGTAGGGCATTTATGTTGGTTCCACAATCTAGCTATTATGAATTGAGCTGCTATAAACATTGATGTAGCTGTGTCACTGTAGTATGCTGATTTTAAGTCCTTTGGGTATAGGCTGAGGAGTGGGATAGCTGTGTCAAATGGTGGTTCCATTCCAAATTTTCTAAGGAATCTCCATACTGTTTTCCAGAGTGGCTACACCAATTTGCAACCCAACTAGCAATGTACGGGTGTATCTTTTTCCCCACATCCCCACCAACACCTACTGTTGCTAATAATACTATTGTTGATAATAGACATTCTGATTGGGGTGAGATGAAATCTTAGGGTAGTTTTGATTTGCATTTCTCTTATTACTAGAGATGTTGAACACTTTTTCATATATCTGTTGATTGCTTATAGATCTTCTTCTGTGGAGTGTCTGCTCATTTCCTTAGCCCATTTATTGACTGGATTATTTGCAAACTTGGTGTAAAGTTTTTGAGTTCTTTATAAATTCTGGAGATTAGTGCTCTATCTCAAGTGTGTATGGCAAAGATTTTCTCCCACTCTGTAGGCTCTCTGTTCACATTGTTAATTCTTTTGCTGAGAAAATTTTTTTTAGTTTGAATCGATCCCATTTATTGATTTCTGCTTTTATTTCTTGTACTTTGGGAGTCAAGTTAAGGAAATCTGGTCCTAGGTCAACATGATGGAGATATGGACCTACTTTTTCTTATATTAGTTGCAGGGTCTCTGGTCTAATTCCTAAGTCCTTGATCCATTTTGAGTTGAATTTTGTGCAGGGGGAGGGATAGGGGTTTAGTTTCATTTTGCTGCCTATGGATTTCCAGTTTTCCCAGCACCATTTGTTGAAGAGACTATCTTTTCTCCATTGAATGTTTTTGGCACCTTTGTCTAGTATGAGATAACCATATTTATGTGGGTTTGTTTCTGTGTCTTCTAGTCTGTCCCATTGGTCTACCTGTCTATTTTGGTACCAATACCATGCTGTTTTTGTTACTATTGGTCTGTAGTATAGTTGAAGGTATGATATTGTGATAGCACCTGCTTTGCTCTTCCTGCTAAGGATTGCTTTGGCTCTTCTGGGTCTCTTATTTTTCCAAATGAATTTCATGATTGCTTTCTCTATTTCTATGAGGTACATCATTGGGATTTTAATTGGAATTGCGTTGAATTCATATAGTACTTTTGGTAACATGCCATTCTAGTAGGGCTATTGTCTTTAACAACTGCAACTTCCTTAGCCCTAGTTTTACTCAGGCCTTTCAAGTCCTTGTTTTCAAATCTCTCTGCTCCTGATTATCACAATAAGTTTGGCTAAAAGCTGGCAGCAATATCCATGCCACCACCTGAATGCTATATTTTCTAGAAGTTTCTTCCACCAGATTAAGAAATCTATTCTTAATCTTCCTCACAGAAAAGTCTCAGGACCTGGGAAAAATGCAGACAACTTCTCAGCCAGAACATAACATGAATGGCCTTTAGTTCAAATACCAATAGTGTCCTCCTTTTCCTCTAAACCCTCTTGAGCCCTATCTTCCAATGTCCATGGTCCTGATGGCATTCTGGTCTCCTGAGCTCTCACCAAAATTGGTCACTAAACTCCTCTTACAACAATCTAAAGCATTTCCAGCTTGCACTGCTAAAGATCTCAAAATTCCTCCCACCAATTCCAAAAAGCTCAAAATGTTTCTGAACCACATACCCCATAGTCAGATTAGTCACAGTTATGACCCCATTTCTCAGTATCAATTTCTGTTTTAGTCAGCCTTTTTGCTCCTATGACTAAAAGACCTGACCAGAACAACTGTACAGGAGGAAATATTTATTTAAGGACTCATGGTTTTAGAGGTCTCAATCCATAGACAATAGGCTCCATTCCTCGGAGCTCAAGGTGAGGCAGGACATCATGGTGGAAAAGTGTAGAAGAGGGAACCAGCTCACATGATAATCATAAAGCAGAGAGAGATGTCTCCACTTGCCAGATACAATTATATACCCCAAAACCACTCCCCAACAAACTACTTCCTCCAGCCACACTTCACTTGCCTCCAGTTACAATTTAGTTAATCCCATCAGGGATGAATTCATTGATTAGGTTAGGGATATAACCCAATCATCTCTCCTCCAAACCTTCCTGCCTTGTCTCACACATAAACTTTTGGTGACATCACATCTAAACCATAACACCAATAGTGATTCTGCTGAGAAAGAAATCAGGAAAACTATCCAATTTATATTAACTTTTTAAATGTATAAATTAATATAAGGAGGCAAAACACCTCTACAATGAAAATTATAGAACACTGAAGAAAGAAATTGAAGAAAACCTTAGAACATATAAAGACCTGCCATGTTCTTGGATAGGCAAAATTATATTGTCAAAATAACCATATTGCCAAAGCACAAAATGTTATACAGATTAAATGCAATTCCTGCAAAAATACCAATGACATTCTTCACAGAACTAGAAATAACAGTGGTAAAATTCATACGGAAGATTAAAAGTCCCAGAATAGACAAAGCAATCTTGAGAGAGAAGAGTGATGCTGGATGCATCACAATACCTAATCTCTAATTATACTACAAAGTTATAGTAACAAAAACAGCATGGTGTTGGCACCAAAGCAGATCAGTGCAATAGAATAGAAGACACACAGACAAACCCACATAGGTGCAGTTAGTGAATATTTGACAAAGGGATCAAAAATATATGTTGGAGGAAAGATAGCCTTTTTACTGTGGTCAGAAAACCAAATATCCAGAAGTAGAATGAAGCTAGATCACTATCGTCTGCCCTGTACAAAAGTCAAATCAAAGTGGGCCAAAGATAAGGAATCAAACCAGAAACTTTGCAACTACTAGAAGAAAGCATGGAGTTAACACTCCAACACATTGGTGCAGACACCAACTTCCTTAACGAAACTCTAAATCTCAAGAAATAAAGTTGAGCATCAACAAGTGGGATGGCATTAAGTTAAAAAGCTTCTTCACAGCAAAGAAAATGATCAAGAGCATAAATGGGAGAAGATCTTTGCCAGCTACTCTTCTGGCAGGGGATTAATACCCAAAATATATAAAGAACTTAACACCAAAAAAAAAAAATACTAAGTTTAATTTAAAAGAACTAAACATGTTTCTCAAAAAAGAAATACAAATGGTCAACAAATATATTAAAAAGAGTTCAACATCTTAAGCAATCAGGCAAATGTAAATCAAAACTACTTTGAGATTTCATCTCATTCCAGTAAGAATGGCAATTACCAAGAATATAAATAATAATGGATGCTGGTGAGGATATGGGGGGAAAGGTACACTCATACATTGCCTGTGAGTCTGCAAATTAGTACAGCCACTCTGAAAAGCAGTGTGGAGATTCCCAAAAAAAGTGGGAATGGAAGCACAATATGACCTAACTATCCTACTATTTGGTATAGAATCAAAAGGTCTAGACTCAGCATACTATAGTTTTATGCCACATCAACGCTTAAACAGCATAACTGATAATAGCCAAGTTGTGGAACCAGCCCAGGTGACCTTCAACAGATGAATGGATTAAGAAAATGTGGTATATGTACATAATGGAATATTATTCAGCCATAAAGAAGAATAAAATTATAGCATTTGCTGGTAAAGAATGGAACCAGAGAAAGTAATGCTAAGAGAAACAAGCAAAACTCAGAAATTTTAGGGTCAAATGTCTTTTCTCATATGTGGAAGCTAGAGAAGAGTAAGAAGAAAAGGGGGACTGATATTACACAGATAAAGGAAAGATCAATGGAATAGAAGGAGATTGAGGAGGGAAGGAGGAAGGACAGGAACTTTGAGGAAATACATTTTGCAAAATTACACTATGTGCATATATAAGTTTACCTGTTTTAGTCATTTTTATTGCCACTGTGATGAAAAGAACTTACAAGAATAATTTTAGTGGAGGAAAAGTTTATTTGGCACTCCTAGTTTCAGAGGTCTCAGTCCACAGATGACCTACTCCATTGTTCTGGATCCAAGGTCAGGCATCACATCATGGCAGAAAAGTGTGGAGGAGGAAAGCAGCACAAAACCTGGCAGTCAGGAAGCAGAGAGAGCTCTGCTCACCAAGGACAAAATACTAACCCCAAAGGCACACCCCTAATGACCCACCCCTTCCAATTACATCCTACCTACCTACCATTACAACCCAATTAATCCATATCAGTGAACTAATCCACTGATTAGGTAACAACTCTTATAATCTATTCATTTCACCCCTGAATTCTCTTTCATTGTCTCAACATGAGATTTTGAAGAACAGCTCATGTTCAAACTACAACAATATCACTGTGAATTTCATCTTTACGTGTATCTAGAAAGCACCAATTAAAACAAACAGATAAATAAATAGAAGGAAGACCAGTAGAACAGAAGAAAAGGAATAGGAGGAAGGAGTAGACAAGAACAGAGGAGACACCCAGGTTAAAAATGGAGAAAATCAAATTTGATACATTTGTGATTATGTCACAATGAACCCTGTTATTATGTATAACTCTAATGCACTAATAAAAGTATGATTGCCTTAGTTTTCATAGTAGATGTTCTCAAGTCATCATGCAGAAAAGCAAAAAAAAAAAAAAAAAAAAAAAAAAAAAGCCATACTAAGTAGGAAGTGTATAGCAATGAATGCCTACTTTAAAAAAGAGAGAAAGTTCAGATAAATAACTACATGATGTATCTCAAGATCCTGAAAAAGCAAAAACACAGCAAATGCAAATTCAGTAAAGGGAAAGAAGTAATAAATATCAGAGCTGAAATAAATGAAATAGAGACTAAAAGAACAATACAAGGGATCAATAAAACAAAGAGTTGAACAACTTGGTTCTATGAATATATAAACAAGATTGACAAATTCTTAGCCAAACTAACCAAAAAGAGAGAGAGAGAATACCCAAATTGGTAAAATTATGATCAAAAAGGAGGGATGTTAGAACAGATATCACTGAAATCCTGATGATCATTAGGGACTATTTTTAAAAATTATATTTCAATATAACAGAAAGTCTAGAAGAAATGGACAACTTTCTAGACACATATGACCTTCCAAAATTGAACCAAGAGAAAATTAGTAGCCTAAACAGATGCATAACAAGCACTGAAACAGAAAGAATAATAAAAAAGTATATCAACAAAGAAAAGCCTTGGACTAGAAGGATTCACAGTTGAATTTTATCAAATTTTTAAAGAACTTATACCAATACTCCACCAAATATTCCATGAAATAGAAAGAAAAGAAAGTCCTTCAAACTCATTCTATAAAACTAGTATTACATGTCTGTAAAAACCTGATAAAAACACAACAAAAAACTATAAACCAATATCCTTTGTGAACATAGAAAAATCTTCAAAAAATAGATGCAAATCAAATTCAGTAACACATTAAAATGATTTTGCACCATAATCAAGTTTGTTTCATTTTAGGGAATGCAAGAATAGTTCAACATATGCAAATCAATGAATGTGATACACCATAGAAATAGAATCAAAAACAAAAACAACAAAATTTTCTCAATAGATGCAGAAAAAGTCTTTCATAAAATTTTGAATCCTTCATGATAAAAGTCCCGAGGAAACTGGGTAGAAGTGTCACACCTCAACATAATAAAAACTATATGTGACAAACCTATAGCCAACCTCACACTGAATGGGGAAAAAGTGCTGAAATCATGACCTCTAAAATCAGGAAGAAGACTTGAGAGCCCACCGTCCCAACTCTCACTCTATATAGTACTAGAAATGTTATCCAGCACAATCAGGCAAGGTAAAGAAAAAGTATAAAAACAGAAAAGAAATAAGTCAAATTTTCCCTTCTTGCAGATGATGTGATTCTATACATAAAATGCCCTAAAGACTTTACTAAAAGACTCATAGAAACTAATGAATAAATTAATTAAAGTAACAGGATAAAAAATGAATATAACAAAAATTTGTAGCCTTTCTATACATCAATAATGAACTCACTGATAATCAGGAAAACAATCCCTTTCCAAGAAATTAAATATCTAGGAATAAACATAATCAAGGAGATGGAAGACCTCTTCAATGCAAATTGTACAATGCCAAAGAAATACAAGAAACTAGAAGACCTAGAAATCACCCATGTTCATGAAATTGGAGAGTTAGCATTGTTCAAGTGCTCACACTACCCAAGGCAATCTACATACTCCATGCAATCCCCATCAAACTAACAATGTTGCTTTTCATGGAAGTAGAAAAAAAGAATCCTAAAATTTATTTAGAATTACAAAAACCCCACATAGCCAAAATATTTCTGAGCAAAAAGAACAATGCTGGAGTCATCACAATACTTGACTACTGCAAATTGTACTACATAGCCATAGTAACAACAAAAAAATAAGCATGGTATTGGCTTAAAAACACATACACATACCAAGGGAATCAGTAGAGAATCCAGAAATAAACTTACACATATATAACTATCTGATTCTTGATAAAGGTGTCAGAAATGTACATTGAAGTAAAAGAGCCTCTTCAACAAATGATGCTGGGAAATCTGGACATCCACCTATAAAGGTTAAAATGAGACTCCTGTCTCTCAGCCTGTACAAAAATCAACTCAGAATGTAACATAGAATCTGAAATTTTGAAGTGATTAGGGGGAAACTGTTGGGAGCAGAGAATGAATGGTGGGCTTGTCTAAGTCATCTTGAAGTGGAGGCTTGGCCCTCAGAGAACTCTTGGTATTATCTCACACATCTGAGATCACTTTATTGCCTTGGCAAGGTCCTACGTAAAGAGAATTTTGTGATACTGGGGAATTTATTGGTTCAGACAGCCCTAGATTCAAACACAACTCCCCTGAGGTGGAAAGAGATACCAGGGAGCTGGACCAGCCCTGAGGTACCAGCTGCCTGGAGGAGGAAGAGTTACTGCTCTAGCGATAATTCTCCAATCAGGCCAACTTCCCCACAGCCTCTGCTTCTTGTTTACCTTGAAGAACCCTTACGATAAATTCCTTTGGTGTGTTTCACTATAAAGAAAGCATTCTTGGGCTTTTTTCCTTTGTTAGGATCAGACCCATCAGGTCTTTTCCACCCATCAAGCCCTCGCTTTAAATATATTTCTTGTGTCTTTTGTTTTTATTTCTTAATACTACTTTTTCAGCCTTTTATTTCCAGTTGGCTCAGACCTCTGATGGTTACTTATTTCCTCACCATGCGTGAAATATCTGTGGTGAAAATAGAAACACTTCAAGATATTGGCACAGAATAAGATTTCCTGAATGGAACTTCAATAGCTCAGGAAATAAAAGCAACAATTGATAAGTGGGATTACATCAAATTAAAAGTCTGCACAGAAAAGGAAGCAATCAACAGAATGAAGACACAACTTATAGAACAGGAGAAAATCTTTGCTATATATTCAGTGACATGAAACTAACATCCAAAATGTATAAAGAACTTGAAAAACTTAACATCAAAGAGCAGTCTAATAAATAATGAGCAAATGATATGACAGATACTTCTCAAAAGAGGACATACAAATGGCAATAAATATATGGAAAAAAGTTCAACATCTTTAGTCATCAGAGAAATGCAAATCAAAACTACCTTAGATTTCACCTCATCATAGTCAGAATGGTTATTATCAAAACAACAACAAAAAATGTTAGTGAGGACATGCAGATAAAGAAGCTCTTATACAATATTATTTGAAATGAAAATTAGTACAGCCACTATGAAAAACAATATGATGTTTCTTCAAAAAAATTAAAAATAAAACTCCGTATGATTTATCTATACCACTCCTAAGTATATAACCAAAGAAAGTCAGCATACAAATAGATATCTGCAAATCTATCTTTATAGTGCTCACAATAACCAAGTTATGGAATCAGCCTGTGTGCCTATCAACAAAAGAATGGATAAAGAAAATGTGCCACACATACCCACACACACACACACACACACATCCCACATGCAATAGCAACATTCAGCATAAAGAAGAATGAAAATGGGTGACACTGGTGATCATCGTGTTAGGCTACATTAGCCAGATACAGAAAAGTAATTTTCATATTTTCTCTCATATGTAGAAATTGGGAAAAAGTAATTGAACTGAGTATAGAAGAGGAACTTTTAGGGAAGGGAAAGAGGACAAGGGAGAGAAATGGAAAAGAGGGCTTTAGGGAGAGTGGATATGATTAAAATGTGATATGTGCATTTGTCAGGGTCTTAAGCCCCCTTGCCCTTCTCGATCATCGACAAGGGAAGGGGACACTCCCCAACAAGGTCAGACCGGGATAGGTAGGGCCCACTGACCACCCGCTCCCAGCCCTCCAGGTGGAGGACAATCAGACGCATCAGGGAGACCCGTCACAGCAGGAACTCATTTATTGAGGAAGTCACACAACTTTTATGTAAGGTGGGGGCTAGGTGGGAACCAATCAGCTTAAAGGTCAGCAAGGCAGGGGAGGTTCACGCAGGCGAGAGTCCCATTGGACTATATGGCAAGCACGAGCTGATCACGTTTGTGGAACTGTTGTTAACCAATCCCTGAGGGTGGTCCGGTTTATCATCATGAACCTTTGAAACCGCCTTTGAGCCTTGATTTTGCTCACTCGCCAGGGAGTAAGGAGTCAGCCTGAGTTAGTTAACGTGTCATTAGTTCCAACATGCATTCATGGAAATGCCACAGTGAAAACCATTTGTATATTTAATACATTAATACTCATAATATTAAAAAGCAAAAAAAAATATTTGAACTTTGTATTGTGTAGTTTGGGGTCAATTCATACATACAAAGAGAATATATATAGTCAATAATTTTTACTCTTCAGTTTGAAAGTGATTTATTTAATATAATGAATATTTTCACTACTTGTCTAATATTGCCAATCTTTGCATTTTGAAATTTTCACTTGTTTACTCCTCAGGAAGAATTAAAAGGCCATACATTTGATTTATTTGGAAAAAAATGAATAAACATGTCAAAGACCTAGTTAGAGATTTGGGTGAAGACATAAAAGAATGGAAAAACAGAGGGTAGCATCATGAGCAAAGAGCAAATATATGACTATTAATAAACCAAATAAACTATATTAAACTTCACATAAAAGTAACAGGAGACAGCTGGTCCTATAGCTGTATTGCTAATGTGAATATAGCAAAATATTAGGTAGAAATGTTTTATAAAACAAACCCATTAGTTATTATTTAGAATAAAACTTCTACAATGCAAATTTTATTAGAGCTGAGAAACAATTTTTAGGTTCTGAATATATCTGTATGTGAGACAGATAGTGGATACGGAGTGCAATCTATGTGTTTACTGAGCTCAAAGGGGGCAGTTTTCTCTAATAGAAAAATGTATAGGACAAAGTAAATCCAATGTGCAAACTTAGGAGCTTCTGTCTTCAAACGTGAAGGTCCAGGTCTGGAGGCAAACCAAGAGGAGTTGCAAAGGATTTGGTAAAGGAAGGTAAGGGAGTTTGACATTCTCTGCATGTAAGGGATGGTGAAAGGAAAGGGTGAAATTTCTGGGAGTTTTGACACCACAGGGGCAGGTAGAAACAGGCTGTATCTTGAGGAGGCAGGAATAGTATTGTTGCCAAACATCAGCACCTTCAAAAAGTCTCAGTGATTAGCAGCTAACTGAAGAGGAATTGCTTATGAAAATAAATACTGAAAATGATCTTTCCTTTTCTACACTGCACCTTGTTCTCTTCCTTCACAGGATACTCAGCATAAAATTCCAAACAGCTTCTAAAAGAGAAAGTACAGATTGTTATATATGACACATTTTCAAATAACTCACTTTACTTGCTCAAAGTAGAAATGGTACAAAGGAGAGTCATTCAAATAATAAAAATAGTGTGGGGAGAATGTAGTCAGCAACCTGAATATTTTTACTTGTTTGGAAAAATTCTTTTCAGTTATGGAATAAGCATTTGGATGTGTTAATTGGGCTAATGGGCAAATTTCTCATTCTGTTTTTACTGAAGGAATATGCACATATAATTGTACTCATTGGTAAAAGAAATACTTTTAATTTTTCTTTATTCCTTCAAGAATAGTACATTTTTCTTTTTATTGCTAAGCAGACACAGTCATTGCAGCAAGTGATGGGTATCTCTTGGTGATTCTCCAGAATAGTGGGGGAAGCTGTGAAATTTTAACATTGATTTTAAACTTAAAAAAGAAGACTTCATGCTAATGGAAACTTTTTTCTTCTTTCTAACAAGAAGTCTGGTAAGAAACAGATAAACAGTAGCACAAAGAAAGAAAAAAATGTCCTAGCTTTCCATTCCTGGGCTCAGGGGAACTCTACCAGAACAGCTCATTGTCTCCTTCCTGATGAAATAAAGGCATTCATCTAAATACTTAACTAGTGAGGTGGCTTCATTATTAGTAATGCGGAAATTACACCCAGGAGTAGAAACTAAAAACGGTACTCTTACACATTCAGTACAGAGTGCATGGACAAGTGATGTAGTCTGAAGTTTATTTTTGCTCTAGCCTGAAATTGTAGTTTACCCGAGCAGTATGATCTGAATGCCTCAGTAGAGTACCTTATAAATATTTATTACTGCTCTCAGGTGGCTGTGAGCTGAAACCATTTCTATCAGTGGGGGTACAGTGATTTTAAATGCCATTTTCCAACAGCTTTACAGAAGAATTATTTTGCTTTTTTGCTAGGTTTACTCGTATTTGTGTGAATACTGTAGCGCCAGTTTGTTTGCAGATCTGAAGAAAGAATATACCAATGATGCATGCAAACTGAACCACAGGGATTTTGTTGGTTCTGACCACTCTGCATCAAGGTTAGGGCTTCGGTGAGAGTCTACCCATAAATAGGAAGCTAGTTGGAAATCTGTGTGTTTTGGGATTCTGGGGAAAATTTGTACATATCTAGGTGGACATGACTGCAGATGTATCTAATTATTATTTCCAAAATACACCCTTAATTTACTTTGTACAAATTCCTAGGATTGTTCTATCAATCTTTCTCTTTAGTTCCCAGTCATTTCATACATCCTTTTGAACAAAAACACATTTCATTTTCTAATATGATGATAAATTTGTCACGTAAAAAGCTTGGTTTTATAATATGCTGATTTTAAGTCCTTTGGGTATAAACCAAGGAGTGGGATAGCTGGGTCAAATGGAGGTTCCATTCCAAGTTTTCAGAGGAATCTCCATGCTGCTTTTCAGAGTAGTTGCTCCAATTTGCAGTCCCACCAGCAATGTAGGAGTGTGCCTTTCCCCCCACATTCTCATCAACACCTATTGTTGCTTGTACTTTTGGTAATTGCCATTCTGACTGGAGTGAGATGAAATCTTAGAGTAGTTTTGATTTGTGCTTCTCTATTTGCTAGAAATGTTGAACATTTTTTCATGTATTTGTTGACCATTCATTTTTCTTCTTATGTGAAGTGTCTATTCCGTTTCTTAGCCCATTTATTGATAGGGTTATTTGTTTTTTGGTGTTAAATTTTTTGAGTTATTTATGTATCCTAGAGATTAGTTCTCTATCTCAGGTGTGTGTAGTAAAGATTTCTCTCATTCTGCAGGTTCTCTCTTCACATTATTGATTGCTTCCTTTGTTGAGAAGAAGCTCTTTAGTTTGAATCCATCCCATCTATCAATTCTTGATTTTACTTTTTGTGCTTTAGGAGTCTTGTTACGGAAGTCTGGTCCTAAGCTGACATGATGAAAATTTGGGCCTACTTTATCTTCTATTAGGCGCAGGGTCTCTGTTCTAGTACCTATCTTTGATCCGCTTTGAGTTGAGTTTTGTGCAGGGTGAGAGATAGGGGTTGAATTTCATTTTGTTACATATGGATTTCCAGTTTTTCCAGCACCATTTATTGAAGAGGCTATCTTTTCTCCATTGTATGATTTTGGCACCTTTGTCTAGTATGAGATAACTGTATTTATGTGGGTTTGTCTCTGTGTCTTTTATTCTGTACCATTGGTCTACATGTCTATTTTTGTGCCAATACCATGCTGTCTTTGTTACTATTGCTCTATAGTGTAGTTTGAGGTCTGGAATTGTGATGCCTTCTGTTTCATTCTTCTTACTAAGGATTGCTTTGGCTAGTCTGTGTCTCTATTTCTATAAAGAATGTCATTGGGATTTTAATAGGAATTGCATTGTCTGTATAACACTTTTGGTAGGATGGCCATTTTGACAATATTAATTCTGCCTATCCAAGAACATGAGAGATCTTTCCACATACTATAGTGCCACAGCCACATCAATGTTTATAGCAGCTCACAATAGCTAAACTATGGAACCAAACTAGATCCCCTTCAACAGATGAATGGATAAAGAAAATGTGGTATATAGGCATGATGGAATATTACTCAGCCTTAAAGAAGCATGAAATTATGGCATTTGCAGGTAAATAGATGGAGCCAGAGAATATCATGCTAAGTGAAATAAGCCAAACCCAAAAAACCAAAGGTGGAATGTTTTCTTGGATAAGTAGATGCTGATTCATGATGGGGGCAGTGCTAGAGAAGAATGGAGGAAATTTTCATTGGGCAGAGGGGAGTGAGGGAAGGATAGGGGGTGAGGAGGTGAGAAGGATGGTGGAATGGGATAGACAACAGACATTATTACCCTATATCATATATGATTGCATGACCTGTGACTCTGTATCATGTATAACCAGAAAATGAGAAGTTGTGCTCTATTTATGTACAATGTGTCAAAATGCATTCTGTAGTCATATATAATTAGAACAAATTTAAAAAAGAAAAGAAAAATAGATCTATAAACTGCCATGGTGGCACATGCTTGTAATCCCAGCAACTCAGGAGGCTTAGGCAAGAGGATTGTGAATTCAAAGCCAGCCTCAGCAAAAACAAGATGCTAAGCAACTCACTGAGACCCTGTCTCTACCTAAAATGCAAAATAGTACTGGGGATGTGGCTCAGTTGTCAAGTGTGCCTGAGTTCAATCCCTAGAACGACCCCCTCCCCC
Source organism: Sciurus carolinensis (assembly GCF_902686445.1). Classification (NCBI taxonomy): domain Eukaryota; kingdom Metazoa; phylum Chordata; class Mammalia; order Rodentia; family Sciuridae; genus Sciurus; species Sciurus carolinensis. The sequence continues at coordinate 87,308,915 of NC_062218.1, read as the reverse complement.
CAAAAAATAGATCTATAAAAATGAAAACAAAATTTTTTTAATTTAAAAATCTTGGTTTTATTTTACACAGGGAAAAGTGTAAGAATATTCTCCTCGTTCAGTATATGTATCATCATTTCTAATAAGTTGTATATTTCTTCAAATTAAGTTGTATATTCCTTCCAATTCAGACTTCTAGACTTTGCAAAAGTTATTTTTCACCTGTTCTTTGCAATCCATTTCTAAGATTTACTTAAGGATTCCTATTTAAGACAAGCTCTTAAGGAAACAACTCTTTGATTAGCTTATTCTCATAACAATAATATTTACACAGGACTTTAAATAATCAAAGTTGATAATTATTTAGTTTTATTCTTAAATATCACTCTTAATGCCTTTTTTTTTTTTCTTTCTTTCTTTCTTTTTTTTTTTGGTACCAGAGATTGAATGATTGAACTCAAGTGCACTTGACCACTGAGCCATATCCCTGGCCCTATTTTGTATTTTATGTAGAGACAGGGTCTCAGTGAGTTGCTTAGCACCTTGCTTTTGCTGAGGCTAACTTTGAACATGAGATTTTCCTGCCTCAGCCTCCCAAGCCACTGGTATTACAGGCCTGTGCCTCCACGCCTGGAATAAATGCTTATTAATAACATTATCCCAATTTACAATTGGCAAAGAGGAGGCCCATTTCTCAAAGGTAAATTTTTCTTAAATAGGAAAACCAGAGCTTGAAGGAGGTATTCCACTCCAAATCCTTTTATCTTTTCACTTATTTTAAAGAAGTTTCTTAATAACACTGCATAGACCAAAGCATTTCCAGTCTCAATCTCCTCTTCCATTCCCTTAAAGTTTGGTCATTTTAGGTCTTCTACTTTTGCTACTCTATACATTTCTTTAGGACCTTCATTACTTACTTGGTTCCCAAATTTTTCTGCCTCAACTCTCCATCAGATAATGCTACTCAGATGTCCCAAGCCTCCCAACTACTACATGTCTTAACATTATCTTTTCTTCTAAGCAAGTCCTAGCTTTTATTATCTCTATGTCAAAAGTCTTGCCCAACATAGAAATTTGGGCTTTGTTGTCTGTATACACTTTATCCCTCACCTTGCTGCACCCACAGCCAAGCAATCTCTAAATCCTATGACTTCTCTTCAGAATGAATTCTTCTTAAATCTTCTTAAATCTCAGTATCTCCCTCTCCATACTCTCCATAACTTCCTTCCTCCCTCTTCACTCCTTTCACTGCCACCATCCTACTTTTAGACCACTCACCTGGTTTCTACATCAGCTTCCAGAATTTGTTTCCTTATATCTGGTTTTACTTCCAATCCATTCCTCACAGTGCAGCCAAGGGTATCATGCCAAGGATCAGTTTTATTTAATCTTTATTCTACTTTAAACTTCAAAAAGACCCCCCACTTCAACAAAGAAAAAAGTCAATTCTCCTTGGTATGGCAACTTACCTCTCGATTTTCAACTCTCATCTGTCTTCCAACCCCTTCTACAGACCATAATTTATGTTCTTTCAAGGAACTATAGGAAAAAAACCTTCTAAATTGTTATAATGCATTAATAATATTCACTGAAGAAAATTTGGAGAACTATCACCAATGCCATGTGCTACTAGTTTAAATAGAAATAACATTTTAATCACTTAAAGATTCTAAACTCTATTGTCATTTACAAAATTCATGGGATTTCAAAAATTCTACATCAGGGTCTACAATGTCTATAATACTTATCCCAGTTTTACAAATGAACATATTAAATCTAAGAGTAAAATGGCTTTCCTAAGATAAATATAGGATGTGGAAATCGTACTGAAATTTAAGACTTTTGAATCAAAATCTATAGCATCCATCATACCAAATACCACACTGCTTCTGGCACTGTCTACCACACAAAGATATATAAAATTACCTCATAATAAGCCCAACCCATGTAAACAGCCAAGCTAGATCATTTAGGTTTCCATTATTATTTTGATTTCTTCCCCTTCATCTGTTCCACAAGAACATCATGCCTGTATTTCATGAATATCCATGTCAAAGTTCCAAAACTACAAAGCACACTGTGCATTATTGTTCACTAAAAGTATGTTTAAAAATAAACTATTAGGGGTGATTAAGAAAGATAAAAATAGACTGATTAAAGGATAGTAGACTATTCCTGACACTGCATAAGATTAAATATGCTAATCAGATTTTGGACTTAGAGGACCCAGATAAATCCAGTGTAGAACAAGACAAGGTACTCAAATCTTTATTTTCTTGCCTTTCAAAATATTTATTAGCATTTTATCCATGTTTCCTTCAGAGCTGAATGATTTATGAAGGCTTCACCCAGGTGAGCTGATTTTATATCTATAAATGTAGATTTTTCTTTTTGAGTAAAGCATTCTCTATTTTAATCTTAGCTGCTGTAAATTGACTATTTGGCAAAGAATTATGGCAAAGGGAAAATTATTTGAATGTTATATAATGAACAAAATTTAGCAACATATTCTTTTCTAATGACTAATTAGGTAACAGTTGTTTGTAACTTATTCTGTTAACAAATACAGAGGATGGTGACATCCCCAAAATTCTAAATATTCAATATGCTTAGGTCTCTCCTTTAAAGAAAGACATCATATCATATGCACATTTGAATAGCCATTACCCATATCCTAATTTGCTTATTTCAAATAAATTGTACATTTGGAAAGCAAGGAAAATGCAGTTGACAAGTTAGGTTTCTAAGCATAATTGAAATTCATTTTGAATGTAGAAAGGATCACTTTCATTTCTAAGCAGAAGATTTTGTTTTGAATTCCTATATTTTGCTTTGTTTTAATTTCAGTATTAAATTCTCTAAAAGCCAAAGCAATTTATGTATCTACTTTTGTTAGTTGCATTTTCTACACTAATTTTATACTTACTTTTACTTAAATAAATGTTTATATTTAACTTTTTGAACTATGTTAACTGCCCAAACATTGTGATCTGAACTCAGAATTTCTTTTCTATAACAATTGAAATTACTCTGTGATTTAAGTCAATTTCACAGGCAAAATATTCAGACCACTATCTTTTATGTATGTAATCCCAAAACAAACCATGCAGAATAGCCTATTTACAATCTTGCTGTCAGCTGATCTAATGTGCCCCAAGATTTTTATGGTAATATACATTTACTATGGAAGACTTATTTTTTTAAACCTTTTTTTAGTTGTAGATGGACACAATACCTTTATTTTATTTGTTTATTTTTATGCGGTGCTGGGGATGGAACCCAGTGCCTCACACATTCTAGGCAAGTGCTCTACCACTGAGCTACAACCCCAGCACTATGGAAGACTTCTTTTGCCATTTAGGATTCAGTCAGCTCTTCTAATCTTCCTCATTCAGAATTTGAATATTAGTGTTTAATCTTCTTTAACCTCTCAGAGTTTAAACATCAGTTTGTTTATCCCAGTGTCAAACTATAATATGAAATAAGTATCCTCAAATTCTTTATTTGGAAAAATAATTTTTAAAAATCTCTGGTTTTTTGAGATATACCTTCAGTTTCTATCAATTAACCTTTAAACAACAACAACAAAACTTATGTAAAGTTGATTGACTTTTCAAAGAAATTTTTGTAGTAATGATGTGAAAAAAATATAATTACAATGCTTATAAGATAGTCTTGGTGTCTTCTCTCCAGGGACAAAACCATCCAATAACCCAAGTTTTCAAATAAGTCTTTAAAATGTTGCAAGAGGAATTTAACTGTGATGGATCAGATGCTCAACTTTTCCATCAAATATGATGCCCCTTTCATATACTAGTTCCCAATGTGCACATATTTTTGCAATGTGCAGAATAAAAATTCTGAATATTATCTGAATTGTGAAGAAGTACCTATACTACACAAAATGCACTAACCTATTATTCTGACCTCATGAGACTGCCCAGACCTCAGTGAATTTGAGATGGAATATATTGTTAGCACTATTACATGCTCAATATGAATCCAATCATAAAGTGATTAAATTAACCTGGCAGATTAATTTTAAGCACAATTTCTCATTCCTTCAACATTAGTCAGACTGCAAACTTTTTTTATGACCTTGGGAAAAATATAGCACAATCAGTAGTGCAAAGAATGTCAGCAGAAAATATCAAATATATAACTGTTTTAAACACGTCTTTTTATTGCTTTCAGAAACTTGCAGTAGTTTGGACTAAGCTACAAAAATATATTTAGTGAATAAAGAGAATATAGAAAATATTTTAAAATAGTGATTCTAAAATTATTGAAGATTTCTCCTTTCAATCTTTTCATTGACACATCTTTGGAACCCTTCTAACTGGTTTACATTAATATTAATATAAAATGTTTGGGTGGGTTTGTTTTTACTATTTATTTGAGACTTTTTTTTACTTTTTGGGATGTAGCAATGTGATTATACATGGGTTTTCTTTGCTTCTTGACTGAAAAGAATGAATATGTTGTAGAGGATCTGCTTTGAGAAATTCAGAACTCTGGTATGAGCAGAATTGATGAGATCCACCTCTGGAGAAAGACGACTCATCGAATGAGTTACAGTGATTTCGTGTTTTGTAGGAATTACACAGAGTTTTCTGCGTAAAGATAGATATTCCATATATTCAAACACTACTTCAAACTGAGATTTAAGACTGAATATTCTAAAATTAAGAGGATATCATTTAAACACAACAAGAGTTGACAATTCAGAAATTATTAAATCTTCAGAGAAGCATAGCTGTTCTGTAACATGTTACTAAAGTAGTGTATCTCCACTTTAATAAGCAAAGAAAGAGAGAGAGAGAGAGAGAGAGAGAGAGAGAGAGAGAATTTCTCTTTAGAAAACTCAAAGGCATTCTTTATTTAATTAATAAGTAGGAAAAGTCTTGAGTAAAAAAAAAAATTAGCCTTTTGTGCCTATTCTTTTACTAACTTTTGTAACTTATCTAATATTATATTCGAGTGCATATATGTGCCTCATTTTTTTCTTTCTTTGTGATAATGAACATATATCATTTTAGTAAATTTTTTCTTATTTGAAATACATGTATTGAAATGAAGCTATCTTATTGTAAGCAACGCAATTAGTCAAAAAGGAGTGATATAAAGAGTAACACGGGACTAAGTAAAATTTGGAAATGGGTTTATTAAGATAAATTCTGAAAGTCCCCATGTCAGTTAGGTCAGAGTAGAGAAAAATCATAATTACAGATTTCTCAGATATAGCAAGTAAAAACACCACCACCACACACACACACATACACACACATACCCCTACAGTAGCTAGATTTCTCTTGTAAATGAAGAAAGTGCTTCCTCCTCTGTACAGTGATATTTAATTCATACATCATGTGGGATTAGCTAAACTTGCACTATAGTATTCATTCCAAAGCTAGAGAGGAAATGAAGCAAAGCAAAATACAATTCTTTAGGGATTTCTAGTCTAATAATGTCATGAAAATAGCACATGGAACATGACTACATCTTCCAAATCAAGAGACATTTAAGGTTAGTATGCAAAATGGTTTTAGTTATTACAACATGAAGATATTTACTTTTTATTATTTGCTGTTTTCCTATTTTTTGATATAATCTATGATTCCAACTATATTATAGCTTAATGTGAATCTAAAGTAGAAAATTTAATGAATTAAAAATTATTGAGCAATAACAACACAGGTGTTATGCTAGGTGTAGTAAAGATCATGAAGGTAGTACCCAAATAACTGAAGTTGAAAACCAATAGAGCAAGTCGTGTTCATTCATTAATCCAACAAGTATTTATTAACTACTGTGTTCCTTCCACACATCAGGAATAAGAGCATTTCTAAATACAATAGATAAATTATCAGTCTTTGTGAATCCTGTTTAGTTAACATACTTCTGGTGATGCCTCAGAAGACTGACATAAACAAAGGCTGTATACACTAGGTGCTTTGTCTCTTTTTGCTGGACTCCAAAATAAATTTCCTCTGATGCTCAGTTGGCTAACTCAAGTAACTATGGAACATCAGGGGGCTAGTACAATCCTGGAAAGATAATTCTCAGTAGAGGTGCTTCCCAATATTATGCTGTACAAATGCTGGAGCCCTAAAGAATGGACAAATAGAGGCTTCATCATAAATAGGAAGATCAAACTTTAGATACCTGATCAATTATCCTGCCAGATACCCTGCTTACAAACACTTCACTGTAAACCCCCTTGTACTTGCCAACCATTTCATCTCTTAAAAGAAATGTCAAGGGTTGGGGGTTGGGGCTCAGTGGTAGAGCCTTTGCCTGGCATGTGTGAGGTACTGGGTTCAATTCTCAGCACCACATAAAAATAAATAAAGTTCCATCAACAACTAAAAAAAATTTTTAAAAAGCAAAGTCAAACCCAAAGCGTAGGAACCCTTTGACTCTGGGAAGTTGGGTGTCAAGACAGGTTAAGACAAGCGATCAAAGACAAGGTTATTTTTCTACTAATTCCAGCATCCCTGGCTTGCTAATTTGACTTTCTCAATTTTTATCACAAGTTCTGGTTAGCTCGAAATAAATACTGGGGCACTAACATGTGAGTGATTTAGAATACAGTTCAAGTGGAACTTTTTTTCGTTTATTTTACTGCAAAAAAATTAATCTTTCACTGAGCTTTCTTTTCAGAAGCTTGTTGATATAGAAAGAAAGAGAATCTGTTCTTAAACCAAAACAATATAAAAAAATCAAGACATAGTGGGCAACAATTGAGAGAAGAGGGAAATGAGGTGGAATGAAGCGACACTGCATTCATAGCAAGTTTCCTCAGGGCTCCGTCTGCTAAAATCTTAGGCTTTCAAAGATTTTCTGAATAAAGTTCCACTCTACCTACCCAACTGTATCTGGTTCAGTGGAGTTTCTGAACTTGGGGTGTGTGTGTGTGTAATGGAGTGGAAGATAGGTGCATATTAAAAATGCGTATACTTGGATCCTGAATCTCTAAGCTGAGGCTCAAAAATCTACATTTTTAGCTTGTTGCTCGGAGTTTCTCAAGCACACTGTAATGTAAGAATCTGTGCTAAATTGTAAACTACATGAAATTTGCTTTATATTTACATGTTTACATCAAGTTCAGCTCAGAACCTAGCCTGTAACAGCGTGCCAAATTCTAAGGCTACCTCTGTTAGAAGCATGCTGCAATTTTCCCAATTACCATTCAAATCCTTTCACCAGAGTCCTTCTATAATAAAGTGAGAGAGGAAAGGGAAAGTTCCCAAAGTATGTCAGGAGGAACCTCTACATTTAACAAAGCAATGAAAATCTTCGATCTTTTTTTTGTTTGTTTGTTTGTTTTTTTTTTTTTTGCTGCTGAGGATTGAACCCAGGGCCTTGTGCATGCAAGACAAGCAGTCTACCAACTGAGCTATATCCCCAGTTCATTCAAAAAATCTTAAGTGAGAAAATGTTTCCCTTGCAGAGTCTGGCCATGATGGAAAGAGAAGTGAAGCAACATCTCAGCATCATGTTTGGACAATTGTTTTGTCTACTAGTTTCCTTTGAAGGGAAATAAGGGAGTAGGGTAGATGGTCGCATATGTATCTTCAGTCAAATGCAAAATAGACACATTGTAAGGGATTTTCATTTTTAGTTCATCCTTTTTGTCCTGGTGTTACATCAAACTTCACTAAATAATGCCCACTTTTGGTTAGTAATATTTTTTTCAAGTTTTAAACATTATTACTATTAATAACATTATAAATCATACGCCACACAATTCTCTGTATTATTTACATTTCATTTCCTCAGAGATTCTCATTTAATTTGTATGTCCTTGTCACTCCAAGGATTAGCTGCATCCATTAAGTTGTTTGACTCATTACGGGCCATAACAAATCCAACAATTATTTTAGTATTGAGGTTCTCTAAACTCAAGACCTTAACACATTTATGCTCCGTTGATGGCTAAAAATCTCTTTTGCAGATGGACATAAGTACTCCTCATGTGCCTTAATAACTTACCCATTGCATGCTTGGAGGAAGGATAATTTGGTTTAATTGAAAGTTTATGCTTAAAAAGTTTAACCAGATGAATTCAAATATTTTTATCTACATAAATTATTATAAATATGCATATTTTTCAATCAATTTTGAACTTGAACTTTTTGGGAACTTGTTTCACATGTATGAATTTTCTTTAAAAATTTAGTACAGATTATATGGACTTTGTTTTAAAATCAAGAAAATGAAGTCATATGAAAAATGCTACAATGTTTTTTCGGAGTCTATAGAAAACTCAAGATGATGGACATCACAAAGAGTACTAGATGGTGTGCTACCTTGGAACCTGAGCATTTAACTATCCGAATTTGTTTCATAGTCTCCTTCTAGCATTTTAATAGTGATCATTAGCTACTCTTTTGTGAACTTCTTTGTATTGGTAATAGAGCATTATTGTTCAATGTTTCAAGGAAAATGTTCCAGCTTAGCAACACAATAGAGAATTTTTAAGTAATTTGTCAGAAAAGTGACATCAGTAAAATTTTTTAACAATACCTTTCAAAAAAATCTTCACAATCCAACAGCTTTCTCAGAGTAATGGTACCACCATGTAATTCTGCAGTAGAAAAATGTAAGTTTTTCTGTTCAGATTTTCTTCATTCTTCTGTGAATTATAGTAATAAGTCAAAGCCCAGATGGAAAAAAAATCTATAAAATCAATATAAAGGCATCAGATGTGATAGGATTCAGCTGATATATAATAGCAATCATGGTGACTTTCCTGAATTTCATTGCCAATTTCATACAGAACAAATAAATATTTATGAAAAATATAAAGCCAGGAAAATCTGCAATGGAATGGATTCTGTAATGTATTACCAAACTTTAACAGTGATATTCTTTGCTTGTGGATAAAATTAAATTTTATACATTTATGGAAAAAATAGTTAAACGTTTAGAACTTTTCTGAAGTGAAATGAGAAACCCTTCAAGAGTTTTAAGCAGAGAGAGATAATATAATTTTATTTTTGTTTTAAAAAGTCAATCTGGTTGCTATGTAAATAATCAAAGGATAGAATTTTAACCTTATAAATGAGTATAAATACACATTTTTCAAATATTTTTTAACTTGGAGGTAAGAAAACTAATTAGAAAATTATTGTAATAGTCCAGATTTTAAAAACATAAATATGGTGGGTTGGATTAGGGTAGTAACAGTAGAGAAAAAAATAAATGAATACATTTGGAATAAGATGTTGAGAAATAGAGTAGGACAAACACTGATGGCTTGAAGGAGGAAAGTTAAAGGGTCACCAATGACATCTTAGTATCTGATTTGAGCTGAATGAATAGTGATACTGCTGATTGACATGGCAAAGATTCAGAGGAGGGAGGAATTGGAGAAAGCAGAGGACATAAAGAACTCTGTTGGGTGCATGGTAAGTTTGAGATTCCAATTAGACATCCAAGAAGATATGTCCATTTGGCAGTTGGCTATTTAAGCAGGGACTTCTGAGCCTATGAACTTATGAATTTTAGAATCATCCATACAGAAGATTTTAGAACAATGGAAATAAATTAACTAACTAGAGAGTTAATGAAGAGGCAAAAGGAACCTGAAAATGTCAAAAGATTAGATCAAGCAATAGCATCTAAGAAGGGATTGTTAATAGAGCAGGATGACAACCAAAAGAGTGTGGCTCTGTGGAATTGAGGAAGGAATGGATGCAAGAGGAACAGAGTGTCAAATTCTGAGATGGCTGCAGATAAATGGCTCTTTGCTTTAACAATATGAGTGTCAGTGATAACCTGGACAAGACTCATCCTGAGGAATGGGTGGGGATACTGGTCTGCTCGTGGTGGGTTTGAGAAAAGATGTGAGGAGAGAAAAGTGGAGTCAGAAAATATAGATAAATTCTTCAAGATGTGTTGCTGTCAAGGTGAACAGAGATACATGACAGTAGATGGAGTATAACAGCAAAAAATATTACTACAGAAGAGGAAATAATTGTAGGAAAGTGGTCCAGATATACTTAAAATAAAAGGGATTTGATAAAATCTGAAACAAATTCAAAGAAATTGGAAGTTTGGGTATTGGAAAGCAGAGAGATTTTCAGTTGATTTCTATTTCCTGTGTCCCATGTGTCAAGCTCATCATCCAGAGTGTAGGGAAGAGGAGGAGAGATGGGAATCTGGAGAAGAAACAAGATGGTAAATATTTGTTTTGGAGACAGAAAATATGTACACATTACAAAACTATTGTAGAAAATCTCTGAAATGACTATGGCTTCTGCATATAAAATTAAAAATTTCAAACCATGTGTGAGGAAGCCCAAGAATATTCTAATTTTTCCAATGATGACTACTTTGAAATTTTTTGAAAAATAAAATATTAAATCCTTTACTGTTCTAAAACATGCTTTAGTACCCCTACTTTGCTTGTGTTCTAACCACTCTCTCTATAATTTTATTATGCCTTTCTAAAAGAAGGGAGAGAGACTGACAAGAGCATAAAATGATTGCCTGTCTTGGAAGAACAGGGTCACATGGGATAAAAGAATGTATAGAAAACAGGAGACAGGCATGGTAAGAAACATCTTCTCCCACCCATCATTTTACTTAGAGTCAGTTTAGAAAATGTGGTTGCAGCCATGCCATGTTTAACAAATAAGAAGAAATGTTTCCTGCCATTCAGTTAAAGTAGAATTGATAGTACTCTACAGGCTGATTATGGGACTTATGCCAGTGACAATAGGCAGTGCCATCAGGTGATTTTGGTGCCCCTTATGAAAGTATAGATAAGAGATATAACTAGTAGTGGAAAATATGAACGATTTGGTTGTAAAAAAAAAGCTATTAAATAAATTATAAATTGACTATCAATAATACAGTAAATATATATAATATTAAAAGAAATGAATATATTTAGAAACACAGAGGGCACTTTATTAAAAACATAATTAGGTATAACAGATACTGCCAATTTAATGCATTTATTCATGTATAATTACTAGTGTCAGGTACTCTTGTTAGATTCTGGGTACATTCAATTCTATGGAACAAAGTTGAGCTCTCAGAACTAAAATGAAAACTTACTGCAACATTTGCTTGATAAGATCAGAAGCAGTACCAGGCCATCTACACCAAGTGTGTCCAAAACAGAAAGCTAGTCTAATGCCTAATTCCCGCCAACCTGGGTTCTAGTTCTGGTTTGTTATTGAGATACAGGAAGCAAGGATGAGCTGTAAAATGAGAGCTTTGAATGAAATGACCTTGGAAACTTCTAGAAATTCAAACTCAAAAAATAATTTATAATTTGGACAGCATTATCTAAGCACTCATCTATAGCTCTGATGAGATGACCAGTCTCCCCAAGCCAGGCAATGCTCAGTGCTAATTATGGAAGTAATTATGTAATTTGGTTGTTGCTAATAGGAGGTTAAGAATAACAGGAACCAATCCTCAACACTGAAGAAGAAGAAAAAAAAAAGGAGGAGGAGAAGAAAACAGAAAAATAGGCATCATGTTTTCAGATGTGTTTCTTTAAGACAACACTGTAAGATAGAATTTGTTACCATTTCCTTAGAAATGAAGGACACAATCTCACAGAGATTATACTGCTGAGTAAGAATCAGAGCCAGACAAGCAAACTTGGGTCCAGTCAAAGTCCAGATGCCCTCCATTGAACCCAGGACAGCAGGTCACATTGTCTGTCCACACTATATAGACCTATGGAGAAATAGTTTATATTAGTCAAGTGTTTTCAAAGCATGTTTTAAATTCAAAAACCCAAGGAATAAAAAAAAGAAAGTAAGATTAAATTATGTGTTTGTAATCTGCTTCCAAATCCCAACCCCCACATTATTAACCTCCTGAGAAGAAAGGATTATTGCTGTCTTGTCAACCTGAGGGACTTCGTTGTGACTCTTGAAGGAGAGAGAAGAGAGGACCATTGGAAAATGCCAAAAGGTCAACTGTTCTTTTTTTTTTTTTTAATTTATTTTTATTGTAAATAAATGGGATACATGTAGTTTCTGTTTGTACATGGAGTAACAGCATACCATTTGCATATTCATACATTTACATAGGGTAATGATGTTTGACTCGTTCTGTTATTTTTTTCCTTCCCCCCACCCCTCCCACCTCTCTTTTCCCTCTATACAGTCCCTCCTTCCTCCATTCTTGCCCCCCCACCCCCCATTACGTGTCATCATCCGCTTATCAGTGAGATCATTCGTCTTTTGGATTTTGAGATTGGCTTATCTCACTTAGCATGATATTCTCCAATTTCATCCATTTGTCTGCAAATGCCATAATTTTATTATTCTTTATAGCTGAGTAATATTCCATTGTATACATATATACCACAGTTTCTTTATCCATTCATCAATTGAAGGGCATCTAGGTTGGTTCCACAGTCTGGCTATTGTGAATTGAGCAGTTATGAACATTGATGTAGCTGTATCTCTGTAGTATGCTGATTTTAAGTCCTTTGGGTATAGGCCGAGGAGTGGGATAGCTGGGTCAAATGGTAGGTCCATTCCAAGTTTTCTAAGGAATCTCCACACTGCTTTCCAGAGTGGCTGCACTAATTTGCAACCCCACCAGCAATGAATGAGTGTACCTTTTTCCCCACATCCTCTCCAACACCTATTGTTGCTTGTATTCTTGATAATCGCCATTCTAATTGGGGTGAGATGGAATCTTAGTGTAGTTTTGATTTGCATTTCTCTTATTACTAAAGATGGTGAACATTTTTTCATATGTTTGTTGATTGCTTGTAGATTTTCTTCTTGAAGTGTCTGTTCATATCCTTAGCCCATTTGTTGATTGGGTTATTTGTATTCTTGGTGTAGAGTTTTTTGAGTTCTTTATATATTCTGGAAATTAGTGCTCTATCTGAATATGAGTGGCAAAGATATTCTCCCACTCTGTAGACTCTCTCTTCGCATTGCTGATAGTTTCCTTTGCTGAGAGAAAGTTATTTAGTTTGAATCTATCCCAGTTATTGATTCTTGCTTTTATTTCTTGTGCTATGGGAGTCCTGTTAAGGAAGTCTGATCCTAAGCCAACAAGGTGAAGATTTGGACCTACTTTTTCTTCTATGTGATGCAGGGTCTCTGGTCTGATTTTAAGGTCCTTGATCCATTATGAGTTGAGTTTTGTGCACGGTGAGAGATAGGGGTTTAGTTTCATTCTGTTGCAGATGGATTTCCAGTTTTCCCAGCACCATTTGTTGAAGAGGCTATCTTTTCTCCATTGCATATTTTTGGCCCCTTTGTCTAGTATGAGAAAATTGTATTTATTTGGGTTTGTGTCCGTGTCCTCTATTCTGTACCATTGATCTACCTGTCTATTTTGGTGCCAATACCATGCTGTTTTTGTTACTATTGCTTTGTAGTATAGTTGAAGTTCTGGTATTGCGATACCCCCTGTTTCATTCTTCCTCTAAGGATTGCTTTAGCTATTCTGGGTTTCTTATTCTTCCAGATTAATTTCATGATTGCTTGCTCTATTTCTGTAAGGTACATCATTGGGATTTTAATTGGAATTGCATTGAATCTGTATAGCACTTTTGGTAGTATGGCCATTTTGACAATATTAATTCTGCCTATCCAAGAACATGGGAGATCTTTCCATCTTCTAAGGTCTTCCTCAATTTCTTTCTTCAATGTTTTGTAGTTTTCATTGTAGAGATCTTTTACCTCTTTGGTTAGATTGATGCCCAAGTATTTTTTTTTTTTTTGAGACTATTGCAAATGGAGTTGTTTTCCTCATTTTCCTTTCAGCTATTTCTTTGCTTGCATATAAAAATGCTTTAGATTTATGCATGTTGATTTTATAGCCTGCTATTTTGCTGAATTCATTAATGAGGTCTAGAAGTTTTCTGGAGGAGGTTTTTAGATCCTCTAAATATAGAATCATGTCATCAGCAAATAGTGACAGCTTAAGTTCCTCTTTTCCTATTCGTATCCCTTTAATTTCTTTAGTCTGCCTAATTGCTCTGGCTAGAGTTTCAAGGACAATGTTGAATAGAAGTGGTGAAAGAGGACATCCCTCTCTTGTTCCCATTTTTAAAGGGAATGGTTTCAGTTTTTCTCCATTAAGAATGATGTTGGCCATGAGCTTAGCATACATAGCATTTACAATGTTCAGGTATGTTCCTACTATCCCTATTTTTTCTAGTGTTTTGAGCATGAAGGGGTGTTGTATTTTGTCAAACACTTTTTCTGTGTCAATTGAAATAACCATATGATTCTTATCCTTAAGTCTATTGACATGATGTATTACGTTTATTGATTTACGAATGTTGAACCATCCTTACATTCCAGAGATGAACCCAAATTGATCGTGGTGCACAATTTTCTTAATGTGTTTTTGGATATGGTTTGCCAATATTTTGTTAAGGATCTTTGCATCTATATTCATCAAGGATATTGGTCTAAAATTTTCTTTCCTTGATGTGTCTTTTCCTGGTTTGGGTATGAGGGTGATATTAGCTTCATAGAATGAGTTCAGTAGGGTACCCTCCTTTTCTATTTCCTGGAATACTTTGAGAAGTATTGGAATGAGTTCTGCTTTGAAGGTCTTGTAGAACTCGGTTGAGAATCCGTCTGGTCCTGGGCTTTTCTTGGATGGTAGATTTTTCATGGCTTCTTCTATTTCATTGCTTGATATTGATCTGTTTAAATTGTGTTTGTCCTCCTGGTTCAGTTTGGGAGGAGCATATGTCTCTAGAAATTTGTCAATGTCTTCGGTAGTTTCTATTTTGTTGGAATACAGATTTTCAAAGTAGCTTCTCATTATGTTCTGTATCTCAGTGGTGTCTGTCGTGATATTTCCTTTTGCATCATGTATTTTAGTAATTTGAGTCTTCTCTCTCCTTCTCTTTGTTAGTGTGACTAAAGGTTTGTCTATTTTGTTTACTTTCTCAAAGAACCAACTTTTCATTTTGTCAATTTTTTGAATAGTTTCTTTTGTTTCAATTTCATTGATTTCAGCTCTGATTTTAATTATTTCGTGTCTTCTACTACTTTTGCTGTTATTCTGTTCTTTTTGTAGGGCTTTGAGCTGTCATGCTAGGTCATTTAGTTGTTGACTTTTCATTCTTTTCTGGAATGCACTCCATGCAATGAATTTTCCTCTTAGTACCGCTTTCATAGTGTCCCAGAGATTTTGATATGTTGTATCATCGTTCTCATTGACCTCTAAGAATTTTTTAATCTCCTCCCTGATGTTTTTTGTATCCATGTTTCATTCAATAGCATATTATTTAGTCTCCAAGTGTTGGAGTAATTTCCCTTTTTTATTTTATCATTGATTTCTACTCTCAGTCCATTATGATCTGATAAAACACAAGGCAGTATCTCTATTTTTTTGCTTTTCCTAAGGGCTGCTTTGTGGCATAACACATGGTCTATTTTCAAGAAGGTTCCATGTGCTGCTGAGAAGAAAGTGAATCCGCTCGTTGATGGATGGAATATTCTATATATGTCTATTAAGTCTAGGTTATTGATTGTGTTATTGAGTTCTATGGTTTCTTTGGTTGGATTTTGTTTGGAAGATCTATCTAGTGGTGACAACGGTGCGTTAAAGTCACCCAGAATTATTGTGTTGTGGTCTATGTGATTCTTGAAATTGAGAAGGATTTGTTTGATGTACAGGGATGCACCATTGTTTGGGGCATAAATATTTACAATCGTTATGTCTTCCTGATTTATGGTTCCCTTAAGCAGTATGAAATGTCCTTCTTTATCTCTTCTGATTAACTTTGGCTTGAAGTCCACTTTATCTGATATAAGGATGGAAACCCCCACTTTTTTACTGAGTCCATGTGCGTGGTAGGTTTTTTCCCATCCTTTCACCTTTAGTCTGTGGATGTCTTTTTCTATGAGACGAGTCTCTTGCAGGCAGCATATTATTGGGTCTTTCTTTTTAATCCATTCTGCCAGTCTATGTCTTTTGATTGATGAATTTAAGTCATTAATGTTCAGGGTTATTATTGAGAAATGATTTGTATTCCCAGTCATTTGGCTTATTTTTGGTTTTTAAGTTGGCTTGGTTTCTCCTTTGAGTGTTTTTTTCTCTAAGGTAGTTCCTCCCTTTGTTGACCTACATTGTTGTTTTTCATTTCCTCCTCATGGAATATTTTGTTGAGAACATTCTGTAGTGCAGGCTTTTTATTTGTAAATTCTTTTAACTTTTGTTTATCATGGAAGGATTTTATTTCATCTTCAAATCTGAAGATGGGTATAGGATTCTTGGTTGGCAACCATGTTCTTTCAGAGCTTGAAATATGTTGTTCCAGGCCCTTCTAGCTTTTAGAGTCTGGGTTGAGAAGTCGGCTGCTATCCGTATTGGTCTCCCCCTATATGTAATCTGATGCTTTTCTCTCGCGGCCTTCAAAATCCTATCTTTATTTTGAATGTTAGCATTTTCATTATAATGTGCCTTGGATCTGTTGTGATTCTGTGCTTTTGGTGTTCTGTAAGCCTCTTGTATTTGATTTTCCATTTCATTCTTCAGGTTTGGGAAATTTTCTGATATTATATCATTGAATAGGTTGTTCATTCCTTTGGTTTGTATCTCTGTGCCTTCCTCAATCCCAATAATTCTTAAATTTGGTCTTTTCATGATGTCCCATAGTTCTTGGAGATTCTGTTCATGATTTCTTACCATCTTCTCTGCTTGGGCAACTTTATTTTAAAGATTAAATATTTTGTCTTCATTGTCTGAGGTTCTGTCTTCCAAGTGGTCTAGTCTGTTGGTGATGTTTTCCATTGAGTTTTTTATTTGGTTTATCGTCTCCTTCATTTCAAGGATTTCCGTTTGTGTTTTTTTTTTTTTTTTTTTTTTTTGAGAATCTCTATCTCTTTGTTAAAATGATCTTTTGCTTCCTGCAGGTGCTCTTTCAGCTTATTGGTATTATCATTCATTGCCTGCATTTGCTCTCTTATCTCATCCTTTGCTTCGTGAATCATCTTAATCATGTATAATCTGAAGTCCTTTTCTGACATTTCTTCTAACATACTGTCATTGAATTCTATTACTATAGAATCTAGATTTGTTTGGATCATTTTCTTCCCTTGTTTTTTCATGTTGTTCATGTATCTTCCCCTCTAGCAGTGCAGATCTGGGGTATTGCAGATTTCCCCCGATAGGCTTTTAGTGGCCCTATATGTTTCCAAAACCCTTTCTTTAAGGGGAGAGCAATATTAGCAGTGCCCAAATCAGACACTATGCAATTCTAGACCAAATAGCCCAAAATGAGTTCAAATATTATCGGCAAAACAAACAGGTTTGCAATAAGGTCTGCAGTTTCTAATGGAGGACAAAGAGGATGCAGAGGGATGTAGAATGTGGCTGTTAATGGGATAAGAAAAGAATATAAAGAAGTTCTAGAAAATAGAAAGAGTGAGAGTGTAATCAAAAGAAATCGGATGTTAGCATGCAAAAAACAGAGAAAGAGACTATGAGGGAACAGGTAAACAAAAGGAAAAGAAAGCAAGAAAAGTAAAGAAATAAAAACCAATTTTTTTAAAAAGGAGAAAAAAGAAAATCTATTGTATAACAATCATATACTAATGAAACCTTCCAGTGTTTAGTAGCCTTTTGCATGAGAGGTACCTGACAATGAGCTTCAAGCCTCCAGCAGGGTCGTAGGATGGGATTTGCCCCACCTAAAGATCGGAGCTACGGCTTCCAGGATTATCTAAGATGGCTCTCTGGCTTCGAAATGTGTTGGCAAATGGGGAGCTGCAGCTCAGGGGTGGACGCGGTCAGCTGGAGGTCCTGGAGACAGGATGCAGTTGGTCCAACAGGGGTCCTGGAGGTCCGGTGTGTTTGGTGTGGTTGTGGGATCCTGGAGGCCCGGTGCAATCAGTTGGTCTGGGGTCCCAGTGATAGAGCGCAGTCATTTGGTCTGGGGGTCCTGGCGGCAGGGAGCAGTCAGTCGATGTGAGGGCTCCAGAGGCAGGGAGTGATCGGTTGGGCTGAGGGATCCTGGAGACGGGGCTCAGTCAGTCTGGCCAGGGGTCCTACGGGGCTTGGCTGTTGTCTCAAAATGACCGCAGCCACGTGTAATCAAACCTGCAGGTACTGTGACAGTGAACTTCCAGGCAGCAGCAGGCAGCTGGTGCTCTCTCTACTGGCGGTCGGCGATCAGTTTGCTGACTGTTGTTGGATGATCGGAAGGTGAACCTCCAGCGTTGGGTGATGGATAGGAGTAAGGCAGGCGATGGACAGCGTGTCAACTGTTCTATATGAGAAAGCTGACCTAAGAAAAAAGAATAGTCAGCAAGTTATAAGCCTTGGAGAGGCTAAGGAGTATGAAGCATTTGAAATCAATATATCTATGTATCCCAGATATATCTTAATATCCTATGATGTGGGGGGTTTTGAGGAGAGAAATGGGGCCATAAACCAGCCCCATTTAAATTACTCATAAAACAAGTCAAGGTTCTCAGCTGAGGTGTCCAAGAGCATAGTCTGCCTAAACACACTCAAAATAAACTGCTTCCGTGGGAAGCCGTTCCCCTCGCATCTTCAAAAGTAGTTTAAAATATTTTAAAATAGTAATGCTATTAGAATCAAGCAGAATTCTAAGCACAGGTAGATGAGTTAAGAGAACAGACCCTTTCAACATTTTGTATTACTTAAGACATCATGAACAGGGAATATAACTTTTTATTTCATTTCACAATTAAAGAATTAATTGGGTCTTCTACAAGAATTGCCAACTCTGTCAATGTGTGTATTCAATTTTATATTTAAATTCTGTATGTATAATGATATTGGAATGAAGGCAAATCATCTTCCTACTTCATTTAACTTGGCAAGGCTGCAAATTTGATGTTATTGAATTTAGGTTAACCTCACAAGAATGTAGATGTTTCTACTAGGATAAGGAAAAAATGGAACATAAAAACAATCAGTTAATATGATTTTAAAATTTGAATCCTAAATGTCTACCAATTTGTGTATGTGTGTGTATTTGAAATATTCACATGGCATATGATAACACACTAAATAATTTGGATAGAATAAAACAGTAAAGAAAAATAGAATTATGATAATGAAATGTATTCAAAGGAGATTACTATAAGAAAAAGAGAAAAATATTATGCTAACAAGTTAACAAATGAGTTGAGTTGGCCAGTAATTTGATTAAGTCTAAATTTGGAGTGGAAAATAATTTCAAATTTTATGTTTTCAAAGGGCAGTGAAAACTGAAGATCCACAACTCCCCAAAATGAGAAGGAAAAGAAGAAAAGCCTATAAAAAATGGAAAACCTTGAATACCACAGTATGTAAGTTCCATTCGATGCTTTTATAAGTATGTGTAAGTTGAACTACCACCTTATGTACTTTGTTCTTTACCACAGGAATGTCTATAATATAAAATGGAAGATAAGTACATGCAAATATTATAGGATGATTTTAAAGTTTAGCCTATTGTTATTATATATACAATTCTGCATTAATTATTAGCATTATGTGTTGTGATGATAAAAATTTAAATAAAAGTATTTACTTATTCAGACATAGAATATTAAGACCACCATCCTTAGAGTCTATCATCAGTCCTTATATTATTTTATCAGTTCTATTTTCTTGCTTGCAGACCTTAAGAATAATCAATTGAAAGGGGCTAAAAAATTGGAAAGGGCTATAAACTGAACTGTTCTTGGCTTGAAGGTGTTATTTTAAGAATAAACTATAGTCTCCAGTTCTGGAAGGCAGTCCATCAGTCTATAAACTGTTATCAGGGTCATGCTCTGTCATAAATGTGCTTTGGAAAGATATGTCTCTATGTCTTTTCTCCCATGACTTCCACATTACAGCTTTCCGATTATAACCAGACCCACTAGAAATTATTTCAGTACCTACCAAGAGAGAAGCCCTTCTGTCAAACTAGAAAACAGACAAATGGGAATGATTCTACTCTCCAACTAATTTCATTATGCTCAAAGTTTTTATTTTTCCTGTTGAAGAGAATTTATTTATTTTCTGTTTGCACACATATTAAATATGTATAGTTATGTTTAATTTGATAACATTTAAAGAAAATTTACAAATAATTTTTTTAATTTAGTTTCATCAGATTATTAAAAATCACCTTTGAACACCTACTTTATCAATTTCCATGGAATCATTATTTACTTCTTGCCCATTCTTCTTTCTTTTCCTTAACAAATAATCTCTTTGAGATGCAGTTTAAAATAGAATATGAGATCTTTCTGTTTTTTTCTACTGTGTTTTATACAAGGTACCTCATTTTCAGCTTCACAAATTTCTCACAATTTCAACTTTAAAAAGCAGAGAAGTACAAGTTGCAAGCTCACAATCCTTAGGCCAAAGTTGGTTTCTACATATATTGGTCTCCACCTGAAAAGAGGTGTTCTGTTTTGGTTTTTTTAATTTGAGCCAATTCTTAGAAATTAGGAGGGATTTCACAGTATAATAAATCCAGAATCTTGTTCTGTCCTGGAAAATAAGAATATGTGGTAGTACCAGGATCCCTTCTCACATGTCCGCTATTGGGTGGGACTGAGTTACACAGGAAGTACACCTAGCCTGCTTCATTTGTTGATGCCATCCAAATTGAGTTTGTAATGATATCTTATAAAAGGCCTGGGCCAAAGGATTCTGTCAGACCTGATTGAAAGGCTTCCTGGAAACCATACTTAATTCTCTTTCATCCTCATTACTCACATCTTCATTGATGGTACTTTCTCAAAATATACGCAGTTTGATATAGCCTGTAACATAACACCACGTTTAAATACCTGATAATGGCAACTTGCTCTTTATCAAGAAGTTGCATTTAAAAATTACTTGCACACGTTTCTATTGAAATTTTCACTTCACCCACTTTTGGAAGTTGTTGTTTTTGAGTTAAAGCTTAATTAAATTCTTATTTCCTAAAACTACCAGGTGGTATTATTCACTCTGAGAATTAATTAAAAATAAAATACTTATTAGAGGTGAACTTTTGTGGAAAATAACTTGACATACTAGAAATGGATGAAAACTGTTAACTACAATATAAAGAATATAAAGGATATGAAAAGATATGCATTATTTTTCATCTGCTTTAAATGGACACAGAATGTTTTTCCTTTTTTCTTTTCTTTTTTGTTTTTTTTGTTTTGTTTTGTTTTGTTTTGCTTCCTCTTTTAGGTACATCTCAGCCTTCTGGTCAAGCATGCCAAAATAATATCAAAGACCTTGAAAAGGAAGTCAAAGGAGATACCTTTAAAGCTGTATTTCATCAGACTGGTGCATTAGGGAAATCTAAGGAAAATGGAGATGAACATATGTCTGCTTCTGTGAATAGAAAACAAAATTCCTCTTTTCTCCCTGAAGAAAAGAAGCAACCTCCATCTGACAGCAAAATATGTAGGGGAAAGGAAAATGATGATCCTCCTTTGGCCATCTCTCACCAACTAAAGAAAACATTACCAGTGGTCATGTTTAATGACTGTGAAGAATCATTATCAGAAAAAATTACACAAAAAGATTTCAAAAGCACAGTAGAAAACTGTAAACCAGAAAAGGGCAAATTTATTACAGAAGTGAAATGTGGGGCTTTCAATGTGCAAGTAGAAATCAAGAAAAACATTTTCTGTAAAACAGAAGCACAGTTCCCAACAAAAAAGGTATGTCCAACATGTCACCAGCGATTCTCTGCCAGGCTCACTAGGAGATGCTACGCATCTAGGAGATGCTTTCCTAAATACAATAATACAGTGGCAGAAAAATTAAAACCTGAACCATCATCTAAACAGGGAGAAATGATCAGAACTGACAGCCCCTCACTGAAAGTAAACATTGTAGGAAAAGAAATTAAAGTTAAATACGTAAGTAAGAAACAGAATATATTAATTAATATAACTCATCCTAAAAGAAGGGGAAAAATAACCAAATACAGAAACATTTCCTCCAATCCCACCCCTAAGGAACCTTTCAGATCTCCTTCACAGTCTGATATTAAGCACCCTGAAAAGCAGCAGCTTGAAAACAAGCACCAGAGTTTAGATGGTTCACAGGCCTCGCCTCCTGTTGTGTGCACCATACAGAAGAATTCTGACACAGTTCTGGTTTCTTTAACCTCAACTCCCAAAAGGGAGAAAAATAAGTCTGTATCTGTAGTCTCTGATGATTCTGAGGGAGAATCTGCCATCTCTCAGCAGAAGATTTTTAAAATTAGTCACAACACCCCTGAGAAGAAACAGTTCTCTGGAGCTGATGCTCTTCCCAAAAACATTCTTCCTACTTCACATGATACTCTAAAGACCACACATTTAAGTAATATATATTTAAGTAAAACACCTTTTGAGGATTCTAAGGATGTGGATAAAGAGAGAAAAATCAACTTTGCTGTCCCAGAAAATATCACATCAGATTCAAATACACAGCAGATCACAGATGGAAGAAATCCTTTGCTAAGTACCATTACCAACATCGTTCCCATTCAAGATGTCTCAGACTCTGACTTTTGTTCTCTGTCTTCTCTAAGCATTCAGCTTTTGGGAGAAAAGACAACCAGTATCTATTGCAAAGGCAACAAAACTTCACCCACAGAAGGCTATAAGAACTCAAATTCTACATCTTTCTCTTCTATTCAAAATGCTCTGAAGTCTTCTACCTCATTCAGTCCATCTCACTTAGAACCAAAAGATACTCTCAAGCATACATTTTCCTTTAACCACTGTACTGAACTTGTGATAGACCATGAGAAAGAGCACAGTGATATGACCGAAACAAACATTAACAAAGCCTTTATATGTAGTGACTCTTGTGCAAACGCACAGCAACTATTGGAAAGGAAGAGTATACAAGGTCCAAACGCAAGCCCTGCATCCTGCAGCAACCTAGCTGATGAGAGTACACTCCATGATATTAGCCATGGCACTGTGGAATGGGACCAAACAGAAGCCCAGAAAAATCATCCAGAGACAGTAGCCTCTAGCAGAACAAAAGTGTCAGTCATGACTTTCGTAATTGATAAGTTAGAGCAAAGATTAATTACTCAGAATGATAAAGAACACACAATTGATTCCAATGGTCCCTTGGAAATGAGAAACTCAAAAGAGTCACCCAACTCTCTGGGGAATGTTGAAAATGACAAATGCGAGATAATACCAGTGATAATGAATGCATGCCACAGAGATTTTGAAGACCTACCCAGTGAGAATCATGATGAAATCTGTTTTCAAATGGACTTTCCACCAAACACTGCTGAGACCAACTGCAAAGTGTGTGCTATGGATAAGCTCTTTCTTATAGAGAAAACACTACACAGTGGTGCAGACCAATGTGGTAACCAATATGGTATCCAAGATGAAAAGGACCTTGAATTAACGAGTTTTCAACACCAGTCAGCAGAGTGCCAAAGGATTTCATCAACAAAACCAGATTCTGAAGGAGATGAGAATGAAAAGGACTATTCTCACCAAATAGACATATTGCTGTCTCCTCAGAAGCAAAAGGCATGGAAAGGTACAGTGGCTATACAGAATCTTTAACTTTCATTATTTTTATTGAACTTTGGAAAGTCTTAAGGGTAAGGGTTCCTTTTTTAATTGCTTAGGATTTTTTCCTTATTGCCCAAGATAGAGTTTTATAGAGTTAGATATATATGAGCAATCATATGTCAGCCTGCTTTTTTACATTATCACCCACTCTACCCATAAATAGTACATAGAAAAATCACCAATGCTGCAGTTTAAGACAAAGTTAAAAAAATCAATTTCTCTTTAAGAAACTGATGTATTGCCAGATCAATTTGTAGGAAATGTTAGCCTCTTGCCACTCTTAAATGACCCACCATATCGTTCCTTCTTGCAAGCTAAGCATGTTTAAAAGAATGGGAAGAATATGTTTGTAATAAGCAGTGTTTTAAAACCTTGCTGTGGCATTATAGAAACATGGTTATGCAGGTCTCCAGAGGTAGTGTGGAATAGCAATTAAAGCAAAGGACAAAAACCAGAAACAATCATGGCTAATCCTAACTGAGCCATTCATGGGCCTTTGACCTCCAGCAGACCTCTGGTCTCCCTTGTGCATTTGGTTGGCCCTGCTCGAACCACTGATAGAACCCAGAATCTCTCCAGTCCTCAAGAAGGACTAAGATGGAAGCTCTTTTCTAAATCCATAATACTCTGTCTGTTTTCAATCTGGGATCATCACAAAATCATTTTTGTCACTTCATAAAAGGCCCTTATTTTTCTCAATGAGCTCAAATTATTTTATATTCAATATTATCACTATTCCATATTGTAAATAAAATAAGTCTTGGATGAGTAAAAATTGCCTTCCAAGCTGCAGATAACAGGGGTTGGGGATGTAGTTCAGAGGCAGAGTGCTTGTCTAGTACACACAAGGTCCTGGGTTCAATCCCCAGCACCAAAACATAAATAAGGAAATAAATAGGGAAGCTAACTTGCCAATTACATTCTGTAAATGCTTAGAAATGAGATTTGGAAGGTTAAAACTTAATGGAGAAGCTATTTTTTCTTTGTTGTTTTTCTAAATTTATGCAATAAAGATTAATAAAAATTTTTATTTAAAAATTTCATTAAGAATAGAAACACAAAAAAGTATAATCAATTGCATAAATGTTGGCATAAAAATGTGAAATTTGCTTTGTGAAAAATAAATTATTTAAAGCAGTACAAAACCTATGTAGTCACCTGCTTGATATGAATTCCGTCAAGCAAAGACCATCTATCACAGCCACTGCTTCTCAATGCCAATATAACTCCAGATATCAGATCAATGACATTAATCCAAACATTTGCTTCAGTGCATAGTTATTGAGAACTGAAAAAGAAGCATTGAATAAGAGCACTTGTGCCTCCCAGAGGAGATACATGTTTACCGGGATGAGTCTGTCTGACTGACTCTCTTTCCCCTAGAGACAGGCTCATCCTTGTGCTTCTTCTCCTAACAAGATACATTTCCTTAAGACAATCAATAATCCAAGTAAGAATCTGCCCCAAACTGAGATAACCCTTCAATGAACTTAGAAATTGTCCCATTTGGTAAATAATTCCAGTCATTGGTTCTCCATGTATCTATGGTTCATCAAAAGGTTATTCCTACAACTCTCTCCCTTGATCTCTAATGCCTCTTCCCTTATTAATTCTGTTCCAGCCACATTGACCTACCTAGAATCTTCCAACAAACATCCTCCCTCAGACTCTTTGCATGTACGACTCCCACTACCTAGACCAGTCTTTGTCCACATGTCCGTGTTCAGTCTCTTCTCCTCATCTCTCTGCTCACATTCAGTAAGCCTTCTTTGACCACTGAATTTAAAATTTCAATTTGATCTGTCCTTGTTCCAACCCAGATAAACTCTATCCCTTTTCCATGTTTTACTTTTATGCATAGCATTTTCACCTTCTAATATTTTATGGGTTGATTTTGTTTACGTTCTATTTTCTTCCATGAGAATGTCAGCTTCACGAGGGCATGGATTTTTCCTGTTTTGATTATTGCTACATCCACAGCATTAGACAGTACCTGTCCTGTAGTGTAGAAACTCAATGAATATTTGTAGAATGAATGCAAAGAAGCCATATCAGATTTCTTTATGTAATGCCCTGTTCACATACCAACGCTTGTGTGCATGTGCAAACACACACACACACACACACACACAAGGAGGAAAAAAAATTCAGTAATTAAAATATTTGCAGAAAAGCTATTTAAATGTATAAATCTATAAATATCTGCATGGATTTGACTCTCCTAGAGCCATGAGTATCTTTTTATTTTATTGAACAAAATTGTAAGTATGCTACTGATACCTCAGGCCAGGACTGAATAAACTTATCAGGCCAGAATTGCTTTGAAGAACTTGGACACCTTTGGGCTATTTTACCATAAATCATGCATTCAATATAGACACAAACTTAAGTCTATCTTTTCAAACAGGCTTTCATAACTCTTCAGAGTCTATCCATGTACCTCAGATTAAGAATCCCTGACGTGAGGGCTGACTGTAATATTTATGTAGTGCCTTCCAGCATGTATGTGTATCTGGGAATTAACTAGATTGGAGGTTACAAGCTAGACTATCTACTGGGGCCAGACAGGCAATGTAAATGAGTAAAACAGACTGCATGTGGGAAAGTGTGGAATGTTGGAGAAGTAGTGACCTGAGGGAATGAGAGTGCAGTCTAGTACATCCAGGCCTTCTGACTTTTCAAGATACCTGGAGATGTGGATTTTTTTTCACATGTGAATCTCCATGTTATAAAATTTGGAAGACACAGTGCATATTAAACCATATGCCACCTCTGAACTAGCTAAATGAAAAGATATAAGCGTGGGGTGTGGCAGGAGGCAACAGAGCCAGCATAGTGTAAAGGAAAAGATTTCAATGTGAACCTTTTATAACTTAATATTGAGTTCTTCCTTTGCCATATAAGACTATGTGTTCTTGGGTAAAAAGGTACTTGCTCAGGGACTGATTTCTTCATTTTTAAATGAACTGAAATATAAGATCTAAGTCAAAGAACTAGATCTTTAATAAGGAAACCAAAAGTACGCAACCATGAGAAAATGACAGATAGAGAAGGCTTAGGTGATATTTTATATGGCATAGACCTATTCATAACTAAATGGTCATTTATATGGAATATGACACAAAACTTAAGTGTAACGCATAAGATATTTTATTTCCCTGTACCTCTTAAAAAGGAGCAATTCCAGGGGCTGAGGTTGTGACTCAGTGGTGGAGCACTTGCCTCACAGGTATGAGGCACTAGTTTCGATCTTCAGCACCACATAAAATAAATAAATAAAAGTGTATGTTCATCTACAACTCAAGATATTTTTTAAAAAGGAGAAATTCCAAGAGCCCATACCAAAGCAAAAAGGTTTAGAAGACTCTGTAGTCTGAAAGAGTTTGGGATCTCAAACTCTGCATCAAATATTAAGAATAAAAAGATGAAATGAAAATTATTCCTTTCCTTACGGAAGACTACAAATGTTGGGATAGTACTCAACAAGTGGACAGGGTGAAACTGGGATCTTCCCATACACGTGTGCATTTCAACATTTCTTGGTTCAGCTGCAGTACTTGTGGTTTTTCTCCTGCAGGGCTCCTGCCAGATCTGCATCTTTTTCTTGGTCTTCCCACACACTTCCTGTGCCTCCCCCTGGCTTTTAAGGTAGTAGCTTCCACTTTCACACTCGTGCTTGGTGACTCAGTCCATTCATGCTGGTATAGCAAAGTATTAGAGACTAGGTAATTTATTTTTATGGTTCTGGAGGCTGACAAAGTCAAAATCTCTGGTGAATCTTCTTGCTGCTACCAAGATGGGATATTATTGCTGTGCCCTCCCATGGCAGAACACAGAGGGGAGAAAAGACCCAAATTGTACCCCCTAGCTCTTTAAAGGATAATAATACCATTCAAAGCCCTCAGGAGTTAACTGTCTAAATGTCCCACCCTTAATATTACCACATTGGGTCTTAGTTTCCAACATATGAATCTGAAGAGACACATACTTTCAACCATAGCACTTAGTAAAACTTTGTGTTTTTTTATGAATTAACCTATTATCCTATAAAGTGTCAGTGCATATTTTAACAGAGCTCCTTAAGACTTAAGTCCCAGCGTTCTAGCCCCAGAAAATTGCCTGATTCCTAGAAACGCTCAATAAATATCTACATTGTATTCATGGAATGAGGGATAGATTCACATGTGAATGAAAATTCTTGAGATAAACATGCAACGCAAAATGCAAAACCAATCTAACAAGTTTTAGTATACAAGGATTAGGCTGACTCACAGGTAGTATATTTGAGTCTAGGGAGTATGTAAGCTTAGATTGAATGCCTACTTGGTAGAAATTTTGTAGAAGTGCTTTGAGCTGTAGAGGGTGGTTGGACCATATCTCTTCTGTATTCTGTACAAAACAGATTTTACAAATTCCAAGATGGACAACAGCAGTGATGTTTATACTTGGCCAGTTGTTCATAAATTCTCAAATTACATTTCAAAGCACACTATATACTTTCTCCTAATTTCTTCTAATGTATAAGAAGGTCCTAGAGGGAGAGTTCCCACCATACCACAGGGCCATGTTTACATCACACACCATTCCCTAGGCTCATAAGACTTCTTTTTCCTTCAACAATTTGTAAAAAGGATTGCAATTACATGTAAGATATTTGATATTAGAAAATTTTTCCTTTCATGGATACCTTCATTGTCATCATGAACTCTTAATCTTAACAAATGGCATAACTAGAACAAGTTTTGGAAAAAAATATCTGGAGGTCATTTCACAACATTTTTTAAAGTTCCAGTACTGTAATATTCCAGAGGGCAAAAGTTTTCATGTTCATTGTTGCAGTCCCAATAACCAGCACAATAGAAACTAACATGAAGAAAGCACTAAAAATTATATAAAAAAGCTAGTTTTGCTGTCATCCTTTCATTTCCCAGGAAAGAGGTAAGAGTCAACAACAAAGTTATGGAAAACTAGAGAAATTGAATAATGATTTTTTTTCCTATTCCCACCCATTTAGCTATGGCAAGTGAGTTTAAATTGTAATAAAAACAAATTATTAGCAATTATATGTATAAAGAATACTATTTATTTACTGTCTATCCCATTTGTCATTTAAATAGTTCTTAGAACAAATGTTAATATTGATAAATTATATTTTTACAGAGACCAAATTGTAAAAATTCATTTACTGCTAGGAACAGAGTAAAAATAAAGGTCCAGAGTTGGCTTCTTTTTAAATCTGTGTTGTAAAATCAAGTAAAGTTTTAGCCAGTTATAATATATAAAAAACTTTCTAGGTATTATGTGTTCTCCTGTTTGGTTTTCTTTTTATTTTACTTTTTTCATTTTTCATTTTAAAGTTAATTGTATTGTGTCATTTATAATTGTTATCCTTCTTACAATACACAGTATCTTTGCTTGTGATGACAGAAGTCAATAGTTTGGAACTGTATAAAGTATCTCGAGTTGTTTTTTATACAAATATAAAATTAACAATGCCTTCATGCATTTTTGAATTTCTTTTTTTATCCTTTTGAACTAACATGATTAATAGAAAAGTATCTTGATTAATAGAATTCAAATCATAAGTACTAGAGTTCAGCAATAAATTCATTGTCCTGGCTTGTAATCTAAGTAATCCAGGTAATAATATCTTCTTCTTGAGAATTTAGCATGTGTATTTTACAACTTGTAGTTTGCCCCTCCATTGTAATTAATACAGAATCAGACACATTGTTGATACCCTGTTAAATTTTCCAATGTAAATCTATATTTTAAAGCTGCATGGTATGCATTCTCTCCCTCCTCTCCCTCTAAATAATACAAGTTTTGTAAAGGAATCAAAAAGAAATTAAATCATTTTAGTTCTCATCTACTGTGATTCTATTTCACATTTTATCTTGAAATGTTGTCTAACTTTCGTAGTCTATGTGGTTTAATCTAGATCAGAACTTGGAAATCAGTAGCCTCCGAAAGTTTTCCCAGGAGTTGACTTTTAGAGGTGCAAGAGCCAGTGATGGTTCCCAGGAAGAAGCAATAGACCAGTGGGCCAGGAGGAGGCAGCAATTCAGAGATGGCCGAAGATGCAATTCAACAGGAGGGAGCTCATTCACCAGCAACATCACGGAAGGATCCAGTGAGTAGTCAGCTTCTTTTCCTAAGCAAAGGCACCAGCAGTTTACTGAATAGCAAAGGCAACAGTTTACTGAATCTTAACCAAGTTTCCTCATCCAGCTGCTTTTATCTGCAAATACAAACTACTGTGTGAACATGGAAATGTAGTGATGATAAGTTTTTCTATGAATGACATTTGTGGAATAATCAACTCTCTGTTATCCATTAAGAAATCTCTCCTTTGTAAATTATCTTCTTCAAAAGCACAACTGCCTGCTAAGTTTCCTCTTCTCTTCAGATAGGAAAAAAGGCTATCTAAAGGATTCTTTATGAAATTAAATGTGCGTCCTACTTCAAGGAATCTGTATTGGTTTACAAAGTATGTATAATGCAAAAGGATAAGATAAACATGTTTGATTATAAGTAACAAGTTTTCTTCTTATGTTAACATTTCTAAAATGAGAGATATCTTCAAATGGATGTGCATTTTAGTGAGATAGTGTTTCTCTCGCTATTGAGAGTCTGTTTTTAAATCAGTGGGTACCTCAGTCCCTGAATCAAAAACAACTGACAATGTAAGATAGGTCATCATTGAGAAAACCCAAATAAAGTGAAAATCCACATAAAAAAGAAAAAAAAAACAGGGATTAGTTCATTTAGTTACATAGGAAAGAAAGAGGTGGCAAGGGAGGAAAGTGGGAAGGAAGGGAGGAAGGAAGGAAGGAATGGAGGGAAAAAAGGACAGGACAGCATTGTGATACAGAGAATGACTTTATGAATAGACAGCAGTGAATGTCCTAGGTCCTGTCCAACAGACAGACTGATGTGATAACAACAGTACAGTTCATGAAGAAGGTAGTGGTATAACTTGTCAAGAATAAGTGGGAGAGTTGGCACAGGCCAGCGCTGTAAATGTGGGGATGACAATTATAATTACTTTAAGTAATCAAAAATCATACTATATTATCACCAGCACAACATTCTTATATTCACATGAGCAATGAGGAATGTAAGTTAAATGCTCTATTTTTGCCCTGAGAGTTTACATTCTTGTCCCTTTATCAATGTCTTTTTTTCCCCAGTTCCTTCTTATTTGGCAGCAAGAGCCCAAGATCTGAAATCCTAAATTTTTATTTTCAAATTTACTGCAGTATAAGATTCCTTTGGTGTCCTTTATTATCCATATATCGTTAAATACCTCCCTGGAG
Source organism: Sciurus carolinensis (assembly GCF_902686445.1). NCBI lineage: Eukaryota > Metazoa > Chordata > Mammalia > Rodentia > Sciuridae > Sciurus > Sciurus carolinensis. The sequence goes on along the minus strand of NC_062218.1, from coordinate 87,278,104 downwards.
AATATACTTTTTATGTTAGACTTCCAATAAAATAACCCTACTACTTCACATTTGTTCTAATATTCTTGTCTTTTTACTACTAGTCCACCTGCCCCTTATCAACTCTTGCATTTATATTCTAGAATTTGATACATATTTTTAAAATATTTTAATAATAAATGATATATTTCATTAACTTTACCTTATCATTGCTTTTTTGTATTGATTACTTCAAACAGAGTTCAGTTTAAATTTCTTCTTGTTATGATAATGTTCTAATAACATTTTCAGGGAAATTCTGTGGGAAATGAGCTGGATCCTTATCTATCTGAAATTATATTCACTTTCATCTTAATTATAAGTGATAGCTTGGCATAGTTTGATGTAGAATCCCAGGTTCAAGTTATGGAAGAAACTGAGTCATTGTTGTCCTGTAACTATGGTGATGCTGAAAAGTCTAAGTCCAATCTGATACTCACAATTTTTGTCATTAATCCACTTTTGTTTCTAGTATCTTTTAGGGGTTTCTCTTTATTCTTGGTTTACTAAGATTCTTCTATGTACCTCAGCATGTGTAGTTTAAATATTTGTTTCCTGTTCGGCATCCCATGGGATATTATATGTTGATGATTCATATTTCTTTAACTTTCATAAATTCCCAGAGATATTATTTTTTTTCCAAATATTTGCTTTGTTCTCTCCTCTTTTGCATGTCGCACTGGCACCCCCATTCAGCTGGTCATTTAAACTTCTGCGTTTATTCCCCATGTGCCTTAATTTTTCCTTTGGCCTTTGCATCTCCTCATCTTTTTTTGTTACACTGAGAGAATTCCTTAGCTCAGTCGTTCAGCTTAGTAATTCCTGCTCTTTAGCCTTTTTTTAACTTTTATAAATTTGAGCAATTTTATTTCTAATTTTAAAAATCTCTAAGCAGCTCTGGGTTTTTTATTGTTCTAATTTTTATACCTTTGAGGCTATTTTTATATAAAGTTTTAATCTAATTGTTCTATCAATTATTTCCTCAGATGCACACATCTTATTCAGATATTGCCAATTTCTGGCTTAATGAGAATTTCTTTCTTTTTAAACTCATTTATAGATATTACAAAATATACATATGCGTGCTACCTGCTCCTTCCCCTTATCATTTCTATCTTAGATGAACTATTCTTAATCTCACATTATGACATCTGATTTCCTTAAATCCTATCCACTCTTTTGAATAGTGTTTTTATTAAAGTCGCCTCTAAGTATTCATTGGAGGGTACTGTTTTTTTCAAACCACAACCTATGATACACCAGAACTCTTCTCCAGTGCTGTTGAATGCCTGCCATCAAGGATCACCCAAACATCTACCAGTAAGACACAACTGCTTACTGCCTACAGAGAAAACGGGTCACCCACTCAACAAAGCTTTGATAATGCCTCAGAGTAAAATAGGCAAAATTGGGTTTCAATAAGAATTAGAAACTTGGTTTAAGGAAGGTTCTTCAATGTGATAACTTGGTTAGAATTGAGTAAGGGTCATGAATTGATAGTTTAAGACTAATGGAAATGGTAAGGTAAGGATTTTAAAGACTTCAGAGAATCTAGGGGAATAAACTCTCTGTTGGGCATTTTTCCTGAAAAGTTGGTGATGTTTTTTGAAAGTTTCTAATAATTAAGTGTTTGACTGGCCGAAAGTCTCTTGGAAGAGCAAAATCGTGCTTAGACTGTGGAATAGGTCACACTAATTAAGACAGGAAGATGTATGATAGTAGGAGGTTTAGATTTTCAGTGTCCAAACAATAAAAGGGATAGAAGTTTTGTTCTCAGTGTGCTCTAATCTCTAAATAAAGACCTGATATTTCATTAAGATTGATGCCCCAAACTGGATTTTCTAGAGAACAATGATCTTTTTTAAAATTTGTTCTAATTAGTTATACATGACAGTAGAATGCATCTTGTTACATCATACATAAACTAAATATAACTTCTCATTCTTCTGGTTGTACATGATGTAGAGTTACACCAGTCTTGTAGTCATATATACACCTAGGGTAAAAATGTGTGATTCATTCTACTATCATTCCTACCCCCACACCTCCTGCCCTCCTTTCACTCCCCTCTGTCTAATCCAAAGTACCTCTATTCTTCCCTAGACTCCCTCCTTATTGTGAATTACCATTCGCATATCAGAAAAAACATTCAGCCTTTGGTTCTTTGGGATTGGTTATTTTGGGTAGCATGATATTCTCAAGAAAGGAATGATATTGAACTGACATTCATTTTTTTTGGTTTTGCATTTGATAAAGTTTCTGTCTTTGAACATTTTATTTCTTTTCATGTAAGAATACAAATCTTGTGTTATGCATGCAATTGATACATTAATTGACATTGATCCTGTGTTTCTAGGTCCCACAAAGACTATACTCACACAAAAGCAAAAGTAAAGAATATAGGGTTCCTTGAAGACATCAAAGGAGAAAGAGAGGAGAGGGTTGACACTACATATCCCATGGCAAACAATTTGAAGTTCCCTTTATCTATTACTCTATTTTGAAGGCACCTATGATGCCTTGCAGCCATCTAAGGAGTCCCATTCACAGCACTGCTTCCCTTATAAATTCCTACATTCATGGTTTATGTTTTTCCAGAGACCTTAAAATTTCTCTCTTTTATATTGAAGGAAGATTCAACTGCAGTTTCAATTCTAAACCTGTGTAACCAAAATTATTGAGGTGTTCTGCAATTGCCCAACATTAATCAGCATCTACTCATCTCAAGAACTAAGCATAAGGAAACTGAGAGATGAACAATGTGATTATAAATATGAAAAACAGAAACAAAATTTCACATTAATCATTAATATAATTATAATGTAAATAATTATACATTATTAATATAATAATTCTATTACTATATTAGCAATATGGATTTATTACATATAGTAATACCTTCCACTATTACCTGGAATAATTTTTTAATTAAGATTATTTTAAGGATACATAAAAACATAAAAATTATAAATATCTGTGTGATGTTTTTATACATGTATACACTGGGTAATGTTTTAATCAGTTTAAACATATCTACTTCCTCAAACATTTGTCATTTATTCATGGACAAAACATTAAAATCCTTTCTTCTAGATTTTTAAAATATACAGAATTTATTTATTGATATGTGTGATAGCACATTTGAACTTACTTCTATCTAACAAAAGTAAAAAATTAGATCAAATGGAAACTTTGTTTAACTTGATAAACTATAGATGATCTTCATGTATCTTAGAGAATAGATGCAGTACTTTCTAGTCCAGTGTGTCCTTCAGTTAGCTGGACTCAGTGCAAGTCTATTTTAGCCATTGTTTTATGGACAAATCTTTCACCGCTAGTGCCCTTAGACATTCATGTCTGCTATGCATTTCTTGAGAAAAAGGAATAATCAAGTACACTGGAGCCAGCTCTCAGTGGCTCACAAAAGCCAACTGTGCACATTTATCTAACACTGCAGTTCAGCAACAGCACGTTGGTAGCTTGAAATTGGTCATAGTGGGAGTATTTATACAATGAAAACTGGCAAATACTGCAAATCAGGAGTTGTTTTCCTTTTGGAACATTTAAAACATTTACCAATACTCCACTTGAAATAACACAGCAGTCAGCTATATAATTTATACACATTTAAATTTTGTGCCAAAATAGAATAATCATTTATTAAAACAATGATTGTGTTTTCTTTTGGATGAATTCTGTTTTGAATGAAAACTTATATTGACAATTTGTTTCACCATTAGACTCAAGAGAATTGATCTGTCTGCCATTTCTATTTTTCAGTTTATCCAAGCCACTGACACACTGAAAGCGTGCTGTATTTCTTTGGAAACTTTTCAGTAGAGACTGCAATTTACCAAGAGCTGCTAGGGCTAGCATTGTTTAATGTGTGGTTTAAATTTTATCTCGTTTATAGAGTTGGGATATGCTACTAATCCATGACTTAAAACCTGACAGCTTTATCGAGCATCATTATAGCTGGTGTTTTTCACTCTGTTAATCTCACTCATCTCTGACTTCCTATATAATAGCTGGAAAAGACATTAGGAATGACATATTTATGTGTGTGGACACAGTTGATCAATCCATCTAGGCTGTGGGGAATGCTGACTAAGGCACACTAGGTAAATAACTGGAAGGCAATAAACGGAAGTGGGAAGGGCCTACAAAATGGAGCTCTGAATTTTGTAATCTCAAATGGCTCCAATATCATAAACAGATGTGGCAAGAATTTAGATCTAATCATGTAAGGACACTTGATAGCAATCCCTTATTTAATCCGGCTATTAAAATTATTATGGAAATATATTTTCCAAATATTAATTGCCATTGAGAAAAAAAGGAAAAAAAGGAAGGAAGGGAGGAAGGAAGGGAGGGAAAAAGAAGAAGAACTCTAATTCTTAATGATAAAAACTTACAATGTGCTTGCAGAGTTATTGTAAGCTATTCATGATGTTTTATCATTAATTCTCCCAGTAGTATTGTGAGTTAAGTACCCTGTTTTCATCCCCATTTTACTAAATAAGGTTCTGAGTCATAGAAAAGATAAGTGACTTATCTAAGATCACTCAGCTATAATTAGTGGTGCAGCTGGGTTTCAATTTGTACAACTGAACCAGAATCCATGTTCTTCAACATTACATTCTACTGCATCTGATTGGACTCTTCAAATCTAATCCTGGTCTCTCTCTGGAAAAGTCCAAGCAGGGTCTTACTTCATTACATACCACATTTTTTTATTATCTTCAAATAATACAATACAATGAAAGAGGTATAAGAATGGCTAAAGACACTTGGAACTGGGCTGTACATTTTATCCTTTTTATTCTAAAGTCAAAAATTAAAATTAAAAAGGAAGTATTTACATTTTTGAGGACAAGTGTTCAAATGCAATTTCAGTAATATCAAGCATATTTAAGAGTTCATTGTATTTTAAAATTTCATTTATTAAAGGACTTATCCAGCACACCTAATTTGAGTGGCAAAATTTTGTGCCAAAGACATATTTGAACTCTTTTCTATTTGACTAAGGTTCCACTGGGGCAGATGTTCAGAAATTCAGCAGCTATAAGTTTGCAGCAGGTGTGTGGCTTGCTGCTTCATTAGGTTTTAACACAGATTTTATGTCTCAGTTTATGTAAGAGTATATTGATTAGCTGTGTTTTGGTAACTGAATGGATAGAGAATTGTTCATCCACATAATCAAATCTGTTTTTAAGCAGTGAGCTGTTTTAACAGACTCATGCATACCAATAAAAACAAAGATCACAATAATTTAAAGACTCACCCTCAAAACTTTTCATGATAGGGAGATGATTGCATATCCATCAAGGACAGCTATTGCTGAGGGAAAAAATAATAAAGATAAATCAATGGGCCCAGAAATCTATGTAAGTTATATTCATAAATGTTAAAATGTTACTGAATTTTAAGGCCAAGCAGATAGGAAATAAATCAAACAGAAGAAGCTTTAACACTTTAAAATCCTTCAGCACTTCTGTAACTTTAGTAAGTACTATTTTAGCAAAAAGCTTTGATTTAACCTTAAGGCTGAGAAAGGTAAATCAATAAATTATTATAATTTTAGGTTTGCTTTTTTACCCCTGAGGATCAAACGTCACACTTACACTTGACCAACAATTGAAAGCAAAAATATATATATATATTGAAGGGTTTTGAAATAGCATCTGTGGAAGAATGCATCCTATATCCTGATTTATAATAGTCTGTTCTAAAGTTTTTACAATTCTTATTCCAATAAACAATATGCCCCATAAATTTATCATTCATTTACATTCTGACTTTTTGTTGCATTGCTTCTCAATCTTTTGGTGAAAATCAAGTGTAGTATCTAACTTTATAATTTCTTAATATGCCCGTATGTCATTGCCTTTTATTTTCCCACACAGTATAACTTATTTTTTCGATCAACATGCCCTATCTTAGAAGTACAGGTTGAGTATTCCCTAACTAAGATGCCTGATATGAGAATTGGGGATTCTGTTAATATATTCATGTGCATAATGAGATATCTTGGGGATGGGAACCAAGTCTGAACACAGATTTAATTTATGTTTCATATAGAATACAGTCTGAAAGCAACTTTATACAGTGCTTTTAGTACACCTGTGTTTTGACTATGACATCTCACATAAAATCATGTGTGGAATTTCCACTCACGGTGCTATATTGGCACTCAAAAAGTTTCAAATTTTGCCTTTGGGGTTTCAGATTTTCAGAATTGCAGTTGCTTGAACTTCACCTGTTTTCCCACTGCAGACCATATGTCCATAGTATGTTTATCTGCCTCTCTCCCACCCCACATTCCCATAGAAAGTCTACTTACTCCATCAGATCCAGTCTAATGATATTCTTCCTTTAATCTTACCCCTCAGCCAGAATCACTTTCATCTTCTTCTAACTCCTTTATATCATCATGAGCCTGACTTGCTCATCATTCTATCCCCATTACACACAAAACTACACATTGATCACAAAAGAAGAACATTTATTTTAAACCAATTCAATTTAATGAATGAGTGAATGAATGAGTAAATGTACCTGAAACCACTCAAACTGTCAAATGACTATGCAGTCTCATCCAGAATACAAAATAAAAAAATACAAGACTAAGCATTAAAGATATTTGGGCTTAAAAGACATTTGCACTTTGTTCTGGGATGTCTGCAAGAGACTGGGAATTTATTTGCATTTTTTATTTGTTCTCATTAGTTATACATGATAGTAGGATGTACTTTGACATATTATATGTATATGGAGTATAAATTTTCATTATTCTGGTTGTACATGATGTAGAATTTTATTGGTCATATAATCATGTATGCACATAGGATAGTAATTCCCAATTCATTCTACCAGCTTTCTCATTCCTATTCCCTCTCCCTTCATTCCCCTTTTGTCTAATCCAAAGTACTTCTAATCTTCCCTACACACCCACCTTATTGTGATTTAGCATCAGAGAAAACATTCAGCCTTGGGTTTTTTGGGATTGACTTATTTCATTTAGCATGATATTCTTCAGTTCCATCCATTTACTGGCAAATGCCACAATTTCTTTCTTTTTAATGACTGAGTAATATTCCATTGTATATATATACCACATTTTCTTTATCCATTCATGTTGAAGGACACCTAGGTTGGTTCCATAGTTTAACTATTATGAATTGACCTGCTATAAACATAGATGTGACTGTGCCATCACTGTAGTATGCTGATTTTAAGTTCTTTGGGTATAAACCAAGGAGTAGGATAGCTGGGCCAAATGGTGGATCCATTGCAAGTTTTCTAATGAAACTTCATACTGCTTTTCATAGCTGTTACACCTATTTGCAGTCCCACCAGCAATGTATGAGTATACCTTTTTCCACACATCCTCACCAACCCATTTATTGTTGCCTGTATTCTTGATAATTGCCATTCTGACTGGAGTAAGATGAAATCTCAGTGCATTTGTCTATGTGTTAGGACAATGGCTAATACATACTCTTATTATATAACAAAGGTATAAGTTTATGGGCAAGAACAAGAACTGTTAAAAATGGTACTCCAGGGAAAAACCAGTGGAAGCAGACAACCCATCCTTCCCAGAGGTTTTATGTAACTGACACAAAACTGAAGTCCAGCAGGTGTCCCCAGTTGGATGGGCCCTTTGTTGACATGGACTCTTCTATGCAGTTTTTGTAGAGCTGGCTCAAGTTCCACAGAAGCTGAGGTGCTTTGCACTAAACTTGTTTTGGACTTTATACATGGAGCTCATTCTAGTAGGGATGGCCAGGAGTAGAGCTAACTGCAGCTCCATGGGGGATAAATAATCCTGTGCAGAAATGACACTCGCTTCTGCAGAGCTGACTCTTGCTTCTGACTTGAAGCTAGAAAATGGTTCTGTACTAGCTCTAGTTCTATGACTACTGCATCTAGTAACATAACTGCCTCCAGTTCTGTGGCTGGTTTTCATTCTATCACTGCTTCTATAGCTTGCTTGATCTTGCACTTGAGATTTTTCCAGAGTTGGTGCTAAAGATTGAGTTGGTGACAGCACATCTTCATGAATGTAGCTGATGACTTAATAGTACAATTTAAAAATGATTACAAAAGTTAAATTTTGTTTACATAAAAATATCAGTGCGAGAAAGTTAGCTGAAATCTTTAATGCCTTGGATTCTACAAGTGGTTGTGACCAAAATTATAAAGGAAATGTTTTATAGGAAATTAGTTTAATACTGTCTTTGCTATACCATGACGAAGAACTTAGCTGCATCGTGCCCATGCCCTAACATGTCATGAAAAACCAAACTTAACTAATGGACCAAATTATCTGGTGATATTTTCAAAACAACAAAAATTCAGGTTGCACAATGAGTATTATTGGTGGTTTTTAGTCAGATTTAGACTGATATGTAAGAGCAAAAGAAAGCAAAGTGCAAATGTTTGGAAAATTTATAGCTTGATGAAGGAAGAAATGCAGAAATTAAGTGTCAGATTGTCACAGAAAAAAAATATTTAATAAAAAAGAGATTAGTGAGGGGAAAATAAAAGGCCAGCTGGCCACTGCTAGGCAAGGTGAGGAATTATAGAGATTCCTTAAAAACAAGAAATGGAACCCCCATATGACCCAGCTATCCCATTCCTTGGTATTTGTCCAAAAGAACTAAAATCAGCATGCTACTGTGATACAGCCACTTCTATGTTTATAAAAGTGCAATTCACAATAGTCAATTATGGTAACCAGTTCAGATGCCCATCAATAGATGAATGGGTCAAGAAATTGCGGGATATATCAACAATGGAGTTTTACTCAGTCATAAAGAATGAAATTATAGCATTTGTCAATAAATGAATGGAACTGGAGAACATGATGCTAAGTGAAATAAGCCAGACCCAGAAAGTCAAAGGTAGAGTGGTTTCTCTAACATACAAAAGTTAAACCAAAATAAGAAAAGAAAAGCTGGAGGTGGGGGTATCCCATGAAAATAGAAGAGAGATTAGTGGAATAGAGAAAGAGAGGAAGGAGATTGACTGGGAAGGATGAGGGACAGGAAAAGGAAAAAAAAATGGTGAAATGAATCTGATCAAATTTTCCTATACACATATAAGAATATAACACAGTTAATTTCACCTTTATGTGTACTCATAATGCACTAATTTAAAAAACGTATAAATATAAGAAAAATCAGTAGAGTAGAGGAAAGGGAACAGAAGGAGAAAGGAAGGAAAGAAAAGAGGAAGTACTGGAGACTAAATTGGAGCAAGTTATATTATGCTCCATTAAATTATGTCAAAATGAGGTCAATATTATGTATATCTATAATAAGCTAATTTTTATAAAGCACCAAAAAAAAAAAAAAAACCAACAAATAACCCCAGAAAAAAGAAATACATTGTGTTACGTCACAGAAAAGAAAAAAACACGTGGGAGGCAATATAGAACACTCTCTCATGTCGGTAAATGGCACAGCCCTCCACACTATACAAGCCACTCCTACACACAGAAAAAATCCTAAATTGCTGTGAAAAACAGTAAGATAAAACTTTCTATGCTTCCTTTTATGCTTTTTTCTTCATGTAAGAACAGAGTGACTTTGCTAAGAATTGATATTTTTCAGTGCCTTCTTCAAGCACAGAAACAGTGGGAGCAGGGATTTTTACAAATTCACACTTAATAATCCTTTTCCTTATGTGTGATACTTTGAAAGGAACTCAAAGGTAATTCTAAGACTTTTGGGGTTTCATCTTCACACCTATATATTAATGCACAGTATATAGTGAATATTTTTCCATAGTTTTCCTTGACAAAAGAATCCATAGTGCTACCTCTAAGGCACAGACTCCCATTCTTTAAGATTCGAAGAAATACATGTTTTGATTTATGCTATATTTTGTCTATATAAATTCTCCCTAAGAAATCTGTCCAGGAAAGTTAGCTATTTATTTTCAAGGGTGACACTCTTCATTAATACAGACTTTATCTCTGTGTATTTTCTGCTTCTCTCCCTGACCAGCAGTATGTTGGACCTTCTTTCTCACCAGAGCATAATTGGTGTTATTTTTTTCTGTTCCTCAGTCACCTCAGAAGAAGGCCGTTCTATGGATTTTGGCTTTCGAGTAGATATTGAAGAAAAAGGATTCTACACAGAGAATTTTCATTCAGCAGCATGGGTTTTCCAAGGGGACGATGGGAATCCTGAAGATAGTCCCAGATGTCTTAGTAAAAAACCACGACCAGTAGCTGGTAAGGACTCTACAATCATAGCAAGATGAGTGAGCTCTGGAGAACTTGTAGCTAGACTCCAGGCAAGTCTCTGCAGTCACCAAACTGGAAAACTGGGTGGGAGAATTTGGTGAACTAAAGCATGTGTCATACACAGCACATTTCTTAATATTTTGTTTTTAAAATAAAAACTGTCTTAAGAGCTTATTCAAACAAGAAAGTAATTCTAAAGTTGGAATAAAGATTAATACACTCAGAAAGAAGAGTTTATTTTCATCCTTAGTTAAAAAAAGTACTTACTAATTTTAAAAATATACTAGAAAGTATGAAGAAGTAATAAATTGTCACTTCTTATTCCAGCTTCTCTAGATAACTGTTTTATTGTTTCTACATTTTTTATTATACATACTTCTGGTCCTGTTCTTAAAAATATATGAAGTATACATCTGATACTATCATGTATTTATTTTTATTTTGATATATATGATCTTACAGCCTGCTCCTTACATTTGATAAGTATTTAATAACTACACTTTTAATTGATAATTTTTTGCAGACTTCATTAATATTCTAATATTAATGTTCCATGATAATTTATAAGAGGAATTTTAGTAAATTAAAAATTAATAACTATATGTATTTCCCTAATGAAATAATAGCTTGTGATTTTTAAAAAACTTACACCTGAATTATAATTTTCAATATGCAAAATATTTACTTCAGTCCAATCTTTGCTACAATTTTAGGGTGCAGATCTTTTGTGAGCTTCTATTTTGTTATTACAAATAACCTTCATGAATAAACAATTTAACACAAGCAAAGATCCAGGCAGAAAAGAATATTTTAAAGTAATTATACAATAACGTATTCAATAAACATCATGCCTACTATGGTCAAGGTCGTAGGGGTAGTTGTAAGAGAAATGACAGGTTTGAGAGTATGACAAGTTCTACAAAACAGCACATAATTTCATTCATTACAGGCATCATAATGTGCTCAGTTTCATCTTATCTCCAATTATACAGATAAGATGTAATCTATACATACGTATATATTATGTATAATGTCGTTTGTCTTCCCTGTAGAATAAAATAGAGTCTTTCTTGGTTTTCTTCTTATACATACTATGAAATTGAAAAATGGAGGGTTTAAATGAGGAAAAGTAGTAAATCTAAATGAGTTCTTATATACATGCCTAAGAGAATACAAGGTTTGTAATTTGCATATGTAGAATATTTATTTATATTTACATCAAATTATAAACAAATTAAGCTTAACCACACACTGAAAAGTAAACATGAGACTTTGAATCCAAAACTTAAATTATTCAGAGTAGAGTTTGTGAAAATCAAGATAGTGTTGAAGCATACAGTTTTAGTTAAGTGAGATGAATAAGTTCTACAGACCTGCTGCACCACAGTACACCTATCATCAACAATAATCTATTGTACATCTAAAATTTTAAGAGGGGAAAATCTAATGTTAAGTGTTCTTACCAGAACCAGATAAAAAATTTTAAAATAAAATAAATCAGAACAACCACTATAGTAACAAAAGGTAGATGATGGGAATCTAGGAGCAACCTTAAAAAAAAAAAAAAAAAAAAACACCAAATTTTCTATATCTAACATATGTACAGTTGAGTTAAATGTAGGGAAAGAATATCAAACTGAAGGTCAGAGCTTCAGGTCAGAATATCTGTCTTTTATTAGTTCATTGGTATATCCCAATCTCCCAGGACTGTGCCTGCTTCATCATAGGAAGTCAACGTGTATTTTTAGAATAAATAATTAAAAATACTATAAGTACAATACAATAAGTACTATTGAATATTTATCACCTATGTGATTTTGGAAAAATCATCCACCATTATTATCCTTCTGCCTATCCCAGAATTTAAAAAATGTAAAACAAAGTTATATATGTGAAAACTACAATGGGCTCTTTCTATTCATTTTGGCTATTTTTATCTCCCTCTTTTATTTCTCTTAATTTTATAATAAATTTGGCTGAATAATAACTATAAATATATATGTATTCACATACATGTCTATGTATGTTTATATACCTTTATATGTAAAATATACATAATTTATATTGTATTAAAATTCAGTAAGTTAACAAATATTTATGGAATATTTGTTTGTGGCAGGAACCAGAGAACATAAAGATGAGGAAAACATAATTCCTACCCTCATAGTATTTTAGCTAAAACCTGATGTATAACGCAAATAAAAAGTACAATTATTATAATTTCTACTACTGTTTGTATTTATCAAAGAACAGCATTTTACTTAATTTGGTATTATTTGGTAAAAGAAAACAAGTGGAATTGATTTTTGGGGGTGTATATAAATATATTTGTACACATGCATATATGCATACATATATGTATATATGTATGTCTCTGTGTATGTATAAAAATATATTTAAATTTTGCAAGTGAGCTTCATGATACAACTTATTGGACTGAACCTCAGTTCAAGAATAGCTTTGTGGGCTGCAGCGATAGCTCAGTTGGTAGAGTGCTTGCCTTGCAAGCACAAGGCCCTGGGTTAAATCCCCAGCACCACAAAAAGAAAAAAAGAATAGCTTTGTTTTCTTTTCATATTGTTACTAACACTTCAAGTGTTACTTGTACCAGGTGCCTGTGTTCATAACTATGTGGTACCAAGAGACCAATAAAAGAAGATGGAAATTAAAAAGAAAAGTGAGTTGAAGGCTAATAGACAGTTTTTGAACTGAAAATATCCTTATTAACTAATAACATTTTAAGTTATGCTAATTTATATCTACCAGAATGAAATAAAATTCATAATTTAAAAACAAAAAATCCTACCCTGAATTTCCTGAAAGAATTCTTCTGAGTTGGATAGAGACTATATCACTATGTGAAAAATTTAAGGTATGTTTAGTATATCAGTTTTGTTATATTTGTGGATATATCCACCCTTTGAATTTTCACATCCAGCTACCTGATTCTAAGGAGGTATTATCTGGGGGGATAAATTATTGATGATGTGCCCACCCAGTCTCTGAAACAACAATAATATTCATTTGTGAATTTTCAGCAATTGTGCAGTATTTGTGGATTTTCCACAAGTGACAAGGGAAAGCAGGACTATGCATTTTAAAATATGAGGAAATTGTCTTCAGAATGGGAGGGGACCATGTTACAAAACATTTTGATTGTCTCTTCTCCCACATGAGAGCTCTGCAGTTGAGTTCACCATTTCAAAATTTTATTGAATTGTTTATTTTTTTATACACATTGTTGACATTCAATTTGCCTGATTGAAAAACTGAAAAGAAAGAAACACAACCTAGCTAGCAATAGCTAGTTTAACTGTCTCATGCAATATGAAAGTAAAATAACAAACATAATTTTATTTGAATCAACACAGTAAAAATACTCCATTAAACAAATATCTGTTGGGTAATCAATCTGTCAAAGCACAAGATAGTATCAAGAGAGTAACCTAGAGGATGCAAGAAGTCTTGACAAGTGTAGATATTAGAAATGATTTCTTCAGGGGTCAGAAATAGGATTTCTGATTTTTTTTTTTTTTACTTGATTGGTTACCAGCCTGTTGCAGACTGCTGAAATATTAATTCCTAAGTCCTTGAATTTCCCAGTTCTGTTTCTTAAGTTATACTGAGATCCAGTAAGTGGCAGTCCAAACAGTCATACCAAAGAGAATTGTGTTAACCAGTAACAGAGATTTCCCCAGAAGCATTGAAAAGAGCAGAGCACAGAATTTTAGATCTGGAATGCACTAGTACCTTCTCAGCAACTTTGGTATGCTTTTCTTGATTACAGTTAAAAAAAAAAAAAAAAAAGCATTTTCTTTAGACATTTTGTGAAGACAATCATTCCTTCAGGAATTCACATGAAGAGACTCTGGTCTTCGAATGTTTGCCTGTTTTGGCTGTCAGGGTCTGCAACACGAACTCCATGAGAAAATCACCCCTTGTCTGTCTGGAGAACCACTACATTTTAGTACTTAGGGAAACACCTGGACATATAGTAGGTCCTCAGTAAGTGCTTATTAATGAATGACTTCTGCTATCAAACTGCAAGGAATTCGGAAGAACAGATGCATGTTCCCTTGTTTTTATCAGATACTTTTGTTATCTGTCTGACTAAGGAAGTGGTCTCATCTGAGCATGCATGGACAAATTGCTTAACCTTTTACTATATGTGTTATTTCTCATAAGAAACTTAATTTGAAAAATATTGATTTACCTCAGAATATCTGAGAGAAAATTTAATAAGTTAAATGGCAAATCATCTTACAAACTGAGCCAAGTAATATAACTTTATAATACCAATATTTCTCCAGATGTCAAAGACAAGCTCACCTGCCTACCTGCCAGAGATGGTAAGGAAGAGATGCCCCAACAAATGGAAGATTGAACTAAGGGCCTTCCCCACTCTAAATAAAATTGTTGTCCATCACTTTAGACTCTCAAGAGTTCCTTTGACCTCTTAAATGCTCTCAGTTCTGATCATGTTTCAGCTACATTTAGACATTCTGTAATAGTCTTTGAATATAGACCTAAAAAGTAGGCCACCCTGCACAGGATAAATGTGCAGAACACCTAAATCTCTTCAAGAAATGAAAAGTGACAAATAAAAACATTAAAAAAGAACATTGGCATAAGTCAACAAACTATATTATCAATGAATTATGTTTCCTATTTTTTGATAAAAGGGGACTCTATTAAATTTTAATTTTAAGGTGTTAGATTGCCCTGCCCTTATTAATAAATCAGCATTCTTATTTCACAGCTATTAACCTGGCCTTTCCCCAGGACCTCAGAATAGGCCTATTATTAATACTTCACTTTTGAAGCTCAGAAAAATATCATTATACTTTATTATTATTTACTCTCAGTTATTTTCAATTTTTCATTGACATATCGAAATAAATGGACCAATAAAGTATGTCAATCTAATTGTTTAAGGAAGATTAATGCTCTTAGTACTTCTCTCTTGTAGACTTGACCATAAATAAAACAGAATACACATTATTTTGAAGTTTTTTGTTGTATTTCTTTATTGGATACCATTGTTAGCATTTAAAAATGAATCATCTGCCATCATATAAGCCCTTCAGGTGTTTTATTTCATGTATTCTGAGGTGATTCAGGTATATGTTTTTTTTTTCATAAACAGAAAATGAAATGAAATTGTATAATTAAAAATGAATAATTAAAAAATAAGAATGCCTACCAAGTCCACATCTCACTCCTTGGAAACTGTCCTTCCACAAAAGGAAGAGACAGTCTTGCGAGGGTGTGTTTTCTGTCTTGGAATCATGCCCGCTTCTTGCCTTTAAAGAGGAACAACAGAAGAGTTGTGATCAGAGAGGATTTTTACCTGTGAGATGCCCTCCTTCTGGAACTCAAACTTGGAAAATGCTCTTGGTAGTGAACACAGAAGTTAAAATCTTTCAAGGTGAAGAAAATTCAAGAGGGTCCTTGAATGAGCTGAAGTTATGAATAAACTGAACTCATCAACAAGCAGAAGCTGAGGAAGAAACATACACACATCTATACCTGCACACACAGAAAAGAGGGTACAAAATCAGCAGGGAGAAGAACAAACAGAAGGAAAAGCAGGTGAAGAGGTCACTGGACTGGAGTAAAAATCCATGGTCTCTTAGTGAAATTCTTGGTACTCCACACCTTCAATGAAGCACACTTAAGAGTTTCTCGTAGAAAGACCCAATTATTCCTATATTCTTCTGAAAAACTCTTGTTGTTTTAGCTTTTCTTGGTTTCTTCTAAGACTTAAATGTATGAGTGAAGATTCTGTTTTCTTATCTCTATAAATAACCTGAGACTAAATATCTTATTTACAGATCTAGGTGACTTAGATCTTTAAGGCCCAGGTGCCTTACAGGTAGCTATAACACAGTGGTCAAGAGGGCAACCTTGGGCATTGTACTGCTCTACCCCTTCCTCACCATGTGACTCAGGCAAGTCGTTTAACCTCTTGGTGCCTCAGTTTCCTCTTCCCCCAAAATAAGAATAATATGCTGTTGTGTAAATTAAATTAGATATTACTTATTTAATACTGGTTAGAACATTTTCATTAGTTCTGGCATGTAATAAACCATAAATACTAGCTACTGTAATAATAATATAATTAATTAATAATACCTAAAAATTAACGCAAAGCAATGCCCCCTTTGCTTTCCTTTTAGTTCGTGAGCGAACGGTGAGACTATTCAAGGGAACTGGAGATTATCCCTGGGGATTCCGAATTCAGTTCTCCAAACCAATCATGGTAACTGAAGTGGACACCAGTAAGTGGTCTCACAATAAAAGCTTTAATTCATTTCTGAACAATTATCTCAACCCTAGCAAAATACAGAAAATAGATTTCAATATCATAGTCCTGTAAAACACACATATGCAATAGAAGCAACTTCTAAATCTCAGTTTATCAAAAATGTATGATTGAGAACTGTTCACATCATGATCATATATTTTAAATACATGTATTCCTGATGGAATGTACTTTCTGATCAACACAGAGTGTTACTTAGTCTTCCTACCAAAAAGCCCTATTTGTTTCTACAGAAATGGTGCTCAATTCTGTAGGCAAGAAGACTATTGACCAGATAGCTGCCCTCTTGTCAGTATTTAATAGTTTCTGGGAGGAATCCTATTACCCCTAAATTCTTTTCTCCACAGCTTCCCAGGTGTCCATATTTTTAAATTAGTGTAATGGGAATTAGTAAATAAATAGACTTTTTTACGTCCTGATTTCTAAATTGAGAATAATCTGAGATGAATGATTTGAAAAAATCAGAACCCAAAAAATATTATTGGTAGGAGCATAAAATAAAGTATCCATACTCAGCCTGGTACATTAGGGGAGAAGCAATGAGATTATCACAGAGGGAAACTCAGGGCCTCTAGAGAGTTTCTGAATTGCTTTATTTTCAATTGTTTGTTTATCTCCCCATCTTAACACTGATTTCCCCAAGGTTGGTCAGCAACTGTATTTTACCTATTATATTATCCTCAAAATCTGGTGAAGTAGTCATGAGACAACAGAATGGTGCCCCAATAACACTTGGTGAGTGGCTGTGAGAGCCCTAGATGTCTGAAGGCTGGAACAGCATGGGGAAGAGAAACACTTCAGGAGGACCCACCTTTCCTGTTTTGGCCACATGCTCTAATCCCATTTCTGGCCTCATTATCACTAGGGTCCCATTCGATTTCTCTTGGTCAACACTTAGAGTTCCTCTGTTGTAGACTCTTTTGGTTCTGTTGGAAACTGCCTTTCTGTTATGAAGAAGTGAATGACTCTTCAGCTCTAGTAAAGGTGACAGGGACGACAAGTGCATCAGAGGAAATTGTTGCTTCCCAGCCCATCACACAGACATACGTGACACCAGTGAGCAGGAAACAGTGTTCAGACTGCCACCAATTTTTTTTTATATTAATGGAATTTTTAACCAACTATCAGGGTATGAGAATAGAGAAAGGAAATATTTATTGCCCAGAGAGACTGTAAGATCTTCTGGGCACAGTAAGGAAATTAAGGTTCATCCTGAGGAAACTTCCTGCAGGTTATCATTCATCCCAGATGATTAATAAGCACACATGCTATGAAATGTAGAGTTTAGTCTCCTATAAGCCTGAGAAGACTACCTAAATGTTAAGTAACCTGACCACCTATTTTAGATTCATTGATGTTACAAAAGACAGAGATTTACTTACATATTAATTTATTTTTAGATTTTTATTTTTTTATTTTTATAGACTGCATTTTGATTCATTGTGTACAAATGGGGTACATCATTCCATTTCTATGATTGTGCACAATGTAGATTCATACCATTTGTGTAATCATACATGTACCTAGGGTAATGATGTCTATCTCATTCCACCCATTTTTCAAACCCCCCTCCCTCTCCCTTTCCTCTATGTAATCTAAATTTCCTCCATTCTTCTCTCGTCCCACACCTACCTACCCCATTATATATCATTCACTTATCAGGGAAAACATTCAACCTTTGGGTTTTGGGGATTGGCTTATTTCACTTAGCATGATATTCTCCAGTTCCATCCATTTATCTGCAAATGCCATAATGTTATTCTTCTTTATGGCTGAAAATATTCCATTGTATATACATAACACAGTTTCCTTATCCATTCATGTGTTGAAGGGCATCTAGGTTGGTTCCACAATCTAGCTATTATGAATTGAGCTGCTATAAACATTGATGTGACTGTAGTATGCTAATGTTAAGTCCTTTGGGTATAAACTAAGCAGTGGGATAACTGGGTCAAAAGGTGGGTCCATTCCAAGTTTTCTCAGGATTCTCCACACTGCTTTCCAGAGTGGCTGCACCAATTTGAAACTCCACTAGCAATGTAAAAGTATGCCTTTTTCCCCACATTCATGCCAACATCTATTATTGTTTGTGTTCTTGATAATAGCCATTCTAATTGGAGTAAGATAAAATCTTAGAGTTGTTTTAATTTGCATTTCTCTAATTACTAGAGATGTTGAACACTTTTTCATATATTTATTAATCACCTGTATATCTTCTTCTGTAAAGTATCTGTCCAGTTCCTTGGCCCATTTATTGATTGGGTTCTTTGTATTTTTGGTGTAAAGTTTTGTAAGTTCTTTATAAATTTTGGAGATTAATGGTCTTTCTGAAGTGCATGTGGAAAAGATTTTCTCCCACTCATTCCCTCTAAAAAATGGAACAAGACAGGGATACCCTCTTTCACCACTTCTGTTTAACATCGTCCTTGAAACACTAGCCAGAGCAATTAGACAGACCAAAAACATTAAAGGGATATGAATAGGAAAAGAAGAACTCAAGCTGCCACTATTTGCCAATGACATGATTCTATATTTAGAGGATCCAAAAAACTCCACTAGAAAACTTCTAGAACTAATAAATGAATTCAGCAAAGTAGCATGATATGAAATCAAATCACATAAATCTCGTGTATTTCTGTGCATAAATGATGAATCCTCTGAAAGAGAAATTAGGAAAACCACTCCATTCACAATAACCTCAAAAAATAAAATACTTGGGAATCAATCTAACAAAAGAATTGAAAGATTTCTATAATGAAAACTACAGAACACTAAAGAAAGAAATTGAAGAAAACCTTAGAAGATGGAAAGGTCTCCCATGTTCTTGGATAGGCGAAATTAATAATGTCAAAATGGCCATTCTACCAAAGGCACTATACAGATTTAATGAAATTCCAATTAAAATCCAAATGACATTCCTCATAGAAATAGAGAAAGCAATCATGAACTTCATCTGGAAGAATAAGAGACCTGGAATAGTCGAAACAATCCTGAGGAGAAAAAGTGAAGCAGAAGGTATCACAATACCAGGCCTTAACTATACTATGGAGCAATAGTAACAAAAACGGCATGGTGTTGGCACCAAAATAGACAGGCAGACCAATGGTACAGGATAGGAGACAAAGAGACAAACCCACATAAATACAGTTACCCCATACTAGATAAAGGAACCAAAAACATACAATAGAGAAAAGATAGCCTGTTCAACAAATGGTGCTGGGAAAACTGGAAAACCATATGCAATAAAATGAAATTAAACCTCTATATCTCACACTGCGCAAAACTCAACTCAAAATGGACCAAGGACTTAGGAATTAGACCAGAGACCCTGCACCAAATAGAAGATAAAGTAGGCCTGAATCTTCATCATATTGGCTTAGGATCAGACTTCTTTAACAAGACTCCCAAAGCACAAGAAATCAAAGCAAGAATCAATAAATGGGATGCATTCAAAATAAAAAGCTTTTTCTCAGCAAAGTATACAATCAATAATGTGAGATTTACTGATTTATAATATCAAAGTATAGATCAGTTAATTTCACTGTAAGTATAAAAGCCATGTAATATCACAGAGAAAAGAACTCACATTCATTACAGACCTATTTTGAGCAGAGTATTATATATATGTATATATACATATATATAATATTACTAGGGAGAGCATATATATATGCATATATAATAAAACTTGAAACTTGATATTATCACATCCATTTAGCAGATGATTAGATTAAGGGTCAAAGTTGTTAAATGACCTGCCTAAGGCTTTATAGTTATAGTCATGGCAACACCAATGTTCAGGTATCAGAATTTCTACTTCCAGAAAAGAGTTCCTTCACTGTAATTTATTTCAGTCAGGACTCTTTTGCAACTTATAGAACATTGGACTGTACATGGTTTAAATGATGTAGGGGAAGTATGGGCTCACAGAAGCTGAAGTCTCTTAGCTGGTGCATGGATTTGATTTGCTTCAATGGCTCAATAATTTCATCAAAGACATGACTTCTTTCATTCCCTTCTTTGGTGTTGCATGCTTCCCTGTTGGATACAAAACAGTCTCCACAGTTCTAATCTTTTCCTATCACAAATCATAGGGTCAAAAAGAGAGGACAGTTTTCCAACTTCAAATACCCTCATTTTGCTATCAGCCCTGGGGCCCACTGTGAGTCAGTTTACATAGGCCAACTGCAAGGGGAATAAGATTGTTTTAAATAAATTACTAGAAAGCCAGGGACTACTCCGGACCTGAAGGCAAGGAACACTCCTTTACCTTCCTCAAGCCTTTACATAATGGAAGATAGAAGGCGGTGAGGCTGTGAAATCTCAAGAAACTCTTTCACCTCCCAGCCTCAAGCTATATTGAGACAGTGGCTCCCTGCAACCAATGAGACACAAACAAGAAGCACACACACACAAACTAAGTATCACTTGGTTAATGCAAAAGATGGATCTTTTCCTCTTCTTGATGTAATAGTACTTGACATCTAATCCCTTTCTGTAAAAATCTGATTCTACTTATCAAAGAACTGCCTTTGATATTTTCATGACTTGATTCTGGTCAAATACATTAAATATCACAACAACTCTTTTTAGCTAATGGTCTAACTACACATTACCTCTAATATTTGACTGTTTATGGAATGAACAATGTTCATTTTTTTTTCTCAACAGTCTCTCTAATCAATTACCTTACAGATCCATTCTTCCCTTTCTGAGTGAGTTTTGAGATGATCTCTAATTTTTTTTCTTAGACAATAAAGACACCTTCCCTTTGTTTCATCATTAAAAGTCTAGAGTAAACTAATAATCTTAGAACTACAGGTCAGTCTAGAATAATCATCAAAATGTCAAGTATTCTTATCCTATCTAAAGTTTTTAACCTTCCCTCAGTTTGAGCCTGCCTCAGATTTGCAAGTATGGTTGTCTTCTTTATGATTTCTATCTCTACTTCCTATTTTTCAGAAATTCTACCTCTACACCTCTGAATGAACTGGAATTTGTATCTTTTTCTGCCTCCTTCACCTATGGAAAGCCAGTCCTTCCTGTTGTGTGCTTGATCCCCTTTGTTTTCACTTTCTAATGACTTACTAAATATTAGTAAATTAGGAACAGATAAAAACCTCTTTAACATAACAAAGGAAGTTCCTTTATCTTCTGATAATAGACAAAATGAATGTGCAAGAGGTCGAAGGAAATCCCTGTGCCTGGCAATGGGAAGAAAGCATGCATGAGTGGGCAGAAGAGCCTCTGAGCACACCTGTCTGGCACCTGAGAGAGGAAGAACAGCAGGACTGGGCAGGAAGAGACTCAAACAAGTTCTGAGAAATTCTGAGACAGGCTAATAGGGAGCCCTAGAGCAGAGTGTCTATTAAAGGAATCCTGCTTTTGGTTAGCAACCGCCTGACTCTAGCACCCCCTCCAAGTTCAGTCACTAACTGCAATCAGACTGGGAGGAGTATAGCCTCTGTGAGAGATGCTGGGTCCAAAAGTGTGGCAATCAAAAGTTCTCAGTCAGTTCCAGTTCTTGCAATAGGTAGATCTGACAGTGTGAACATAAGAGGGCCACAAAGGGTGCAGGAGAGTAAGCCTTGGTGGGGAAAAAAGGAAGCTGATGAGAATAATTCTAAAAACATGAAAATCACTACTTTGCAAATGCTATAGAAAGAAATCAAATGACAACTAAATTAGCAGCAGAAAAAACACATTCATCTATTTTAAATCTTAGTATTTAAAGATGTTAGTTCTTCCCCAAATTATCTGTAGATGTACTCACAATCAAAATTCTAGTAGTAGTTTTAGTCCTCAGTTTTTATTTATTTATTTATTTATTTAATTTTTGGTAAAAAGTTCTCAGATTCTAAAATACAGGAGAGCAAGGGCCAGATTACTAAACTGGATTTTTTTTAATCCAGGGGGAAAAAAGTCTTCTATTCCTTAATTAGATATTAAATACAAATGCATGGATATATTCTTATTCTAATGTGAATGAATTTCAGTTAAAGTTTAGTCAGTTAATCAAATATATATACATGTATGTGTCTGTGCATGTGTGTGCACATGTATACTATTTAGCCAATTATTTCTTTACTAATGAGGGAAGTGAGGGAGTCTTTCTCATGTCAGTGGGATTTAGGGGTGGAAAGGTGAACTACAAAGAATTGAGGAAACCGTGCTGAAGAAGACTTGGCAGCAGGGCTCAGATGACCAAAGATAAAAATTGCAAATATTGTCTAGGTCAGTTTTACTTGGCTCCTTAGTGTCCTTTATATGAGCAAGAACACAAAATAATCGTGTGCCATGTTATCTCTGTTTTAGATACAAAGACAGGCAATATTTTAGCATCAAGTGGCTTCAGATTTCTTACTACATTTTTTATAGAAATCTGGCTTTAACAAAATCAGTGTTCATTCATGAGAAATTTATTAAAGGATGTTTCACATATTCCCACTCCACTTTCTCTTTCCCCTCTTCCCTTGCTCCTCTTCTTGTTTTCTCTTTCTCCCCTATCTTCTTTCCCACTTCCCTCCTCTCCTTTCCTTTCTCTTCCTCAGACTTCATGAGATTAGTTTCAACAGAGACAAAGGAATTTGTAAGGAATATAAAAATTACTACCCTTTAAAAATCAAACTGGACTGACTTCATAAATTCAGTAGAATTTTGCAAAATATTCCAAATCTTTACATACCTTTTGTGCCTGCTCTTCTATATAAGTTAATGTAGATTAATAAGATGTTATGATTTATTGAATTTCTGATACCTTTGCAACTGTTCAAATGTGAGACAAATAAAAATGTTTGCATTGCAAATGGCTTTTTATTTAGAAGCCCCCAAGGTTTTTGTAATAGGAAAAGCTAAGACATCTTTACTGTACTAGAAATGGTGCAATACATAGTTAACCTAGGATTTTATTCGTCATAAAAAAGTGCTGCCCTGGCAGGGATTCATGTAGCTGCTGAGTCTAGTTCTCTTTTTTAAAATGTATTCCTCAATGCTGAAGAGCACCCTCTGAAATCCATTGTCTAGTCAAATCTACTAAATGAGGGGTTGAGGGACTTTAAAATTACACATATTTTCAGCCCTTCTGAGAATCTTATTCATACCACAAAACATTGTTCTGGATGCAGTAGAGAAGCTTAATTACACACTGAAGATAAAAAGATAAAACGACGAGACCTGTAGGTGGGATGGAAATGATTATCCATAAGTATAGAGAGACTGAGCTTGCTTGGAGCTTACATAACTAATTGCCCACACCCGGCTGGCATTTGCATGAACATTTTCTATGAAAGCCTAAATGCTGTGAGATCTGTTGGCATAAACAAAAGAAACAGATGTTTCAACTTTGATACCAAGCAAACTTGAAAAGAAAACTATAAATTTAAGGAAAGGCAAACTATAGAGGACATTTTGAACAAGGCCCATCTTTTGGGAAGCTCTAGCATTTTAAATGCTACTGTTATAGTACAATTTTTAAATGAAAAGTACAAGCTCCTTTTTTAATTACAAGGTTTTCAGATTCTGCATTATATGTAAATAAGCATGAAAAGAGAGTAGCTCAGCATTCACTTCATAATAAACACAGAACTGTGCAGTCAAGTATCCTATTAGAGGGAAATGTAAATTTAGAAAATTATGGTCTTATTTCCCACCAACAAAGTAGACTGAACACTTCCATCTACTCCTAAGATCAGCCTCAAGTGGAACAAACATCTGTGTGCTATATATCACAAGGCTGCCTTGAAATATCTCCCCCAAGAAGTCCTAATGCCTAAAACTTCCACCATAATTACTAGATAAAGGAAAACTTATATGTTCCATTGCAAGATATTGGGACATAATCAGTACCCTTGATAACTAAAGTTAAAAGCAATTACATGAACTACCCAGAAGAGTTATATTCCATAAATAATTCCTCTATGAACAAGAATCATTTTCACTCTCATAACTTAATGGTACAAAAATAGAACAATTTTAAAATGAGCAGGGGATTTGAATAGACATTTCTCTGAAGGAGATGTATAAATAACCAATTAGCAAGTGAACAGTGTTCACCATCAGTAGTCATCAGGGAACCACAAATCAAAACCACAGAGATACCACTTCACACCCACTAGGAGGGCTGCAATAAAAAAAAAAAGTTAGATAATGACAAACCTTGACAAGATTGTAGAGAAATCCAAAACACATATGCAATGGTGGTGGGAGTATAAACCTGTATAGTCACTTTGGTAAACAGTCTGACAGTTCCCACTTGGGGCAATTCCACTTATGATATAAACCCATAAAAAATTGAAACAGATGTTCACAAATTTCGAAGTTGAATCCAAATTTACATAGTGGTGTATTTATCTTTTTAAATGTGAAATAACCCAAATGCCCTTCAACAGATGAGTGGATTAAAAATATACTATATTTTAACAACAAATATTGTTTGTCAGCTACAGGAATATATGACAGTTTATAGCAGATGAATCTCGAAAACTTTAGGCTAAGTGAATAGAGTCAAACAAAAAAGACCACATGTTTTATGATTCAATTTATATGAAAGGGCATAGTCACAGTAGGCAAGTCCAGAGAAGCAGAAAGCAGATTTGTGGTTGCTTCAGGCTGAACAGGGGGGATAGAGAGTAACTGTTATTGATTAGAGTTTCTTTACATAGTGACAAAAATGTGCTAACATTAGATTGTGGTGATGGTCACACCACTCCATCAATATGCTAAGAACAATTGAATTATACAGTTTACACAGATAAGTAGATTGTATGTGAATGACATTTCAGTAAAGGTACTTTTTAAAAAGGATTATTTTCATATTAGTAGACTCTTTCAGTAAAAATATTATTTAAAATCAAATTTTACTTAGGAATGACAACCTATTACTGGACCTCTACACTTATTTTAGTGGTTTATAACTTTATCTACTCAATCATTTAACCTGTTGATTAGCACAAATACTCAAATGTTTTCCTTCTACTTCCATAAAGTTCTTTATCATTTACTTTCCCATCTTTGGATATTATCACCTTTCCTCTGCTCTTACTTTTTTTGAGTTCTTGAACAGAAGAGAATTAAAAATGCTGTGGTTACTCTTTTTTTGGGGGGAGGCGGTACTAGGGATTGAACACAGGAATGCTCAATCACTGAGCCACATCCCCACCCTTTTTATTTTTTCTTTTGAGACAGAGACTCGCTAAATTGCTCATGGTCTCACTAAATTGTTGAGGTTGGTTTGAACTTGCAATCCTTCTGCCTCAGTCTCCTGGGCCACTGGGATTACAGGAGTGCCACCACACCCAGCAACTCTGGTTACTCTTATGGCACCATGACAGGGTTGTTGGTTTCTTTTTGTCCTGTAACTCTTCACTGTCTTCATTGACTTTTACTCTTGGGTCCATGCTAATAAGTATCTGTTCCTTTCTTATATTCTCTGAGCCCCCTCTTTTCTCCTTCTTCTAAAGTTAATTATTCTTCAAGATTTTGTCTTCAATGCTCTGATTTCTCTCCTTACATTTGTCCCATTGGTTAAGAATCATGAATCTCTTTCTCAGGCCCATCTTATCTTCTAGATTTGAAACGTTTTTCAATAACTCAAATGAACATTTTCAATTCTCTCTTCCAAGTTTATCTCTGTGTATCTAAAAACAATACACATATTCAACCAACACTTAAAAATTTCCTGCCATGTGTCAGAGATTATACGAAGCATGGGAAATATCAAAATAATTGAGAAATTTTACTTGTCCATGAGGTGTTTACAGTTCATTAAAATACAATGAATGCAATAAAATGTTTCAGCTCTCATGACAGATTTTTATATCTCACTTCCAGTTTCCATTTCTGCAGTCATATTTCAGATTTGCATTAATTTTTAGTAATAATTTCCACACTGATCTAATGTAATATAATCTCTAATGTAACCTCTCCCTACTCTAAAGTAATCTCTTGAAAACAGCTGCATATATATTTTCTGCTCACAGTCTTTAATGGCTCTCTAGTGTTGAAGGATCAAGTACAAATTCTGCAACTTCACCATCAAGACCCTTCATACTTGGTCATCTTTTCTGCCTTAAACTCAATGTCTACCCACAGTCTCTGCTCCAACTAATCTGAGTCACTAACTCTTTGGCGTGTATTAAAACACTGTTTCCATAACTGTTCAGAATTCTTTTACTTTCTTGCTTTTCGGATTATTTGAGATTACATTAGCTTTGAAACAAAAAGATCTTTATAACTTAAGACCAAACTCTGAAAAAAGAAAAAAAAAAGTTTGTTAGTCACATTAATTGGTCCATTGTGGATGTTCTTGATTGGAGAATAGTAAAACTATCAAATAATGTTTCATGATACCTAGGTCTCTCTTTTCTTATGAGTTGTTATCCCTAAGGGCCTTAAGGTCTTTGGCATCTGGCAGGCAGATGGGAGAAGAATATGAAGGGTTGGTTCTTGGGATGTTGTTATGGGCCAGGTCTAGAAGTGGCACACTTCCCTTTGGTTCACAGTCCAGTGACTAGAATTCATATATCTTGCATGCCCAACTCTGCCCTCCCTATGACTCCTCTCCAAAGAGAACCTATTTATTAATCAGTCAGATCAAATTCTAATTCCTCTGAAAAGCATTTTGTAACTACTCCAAATTGGAGTGAAAATGTCCTTTTCCAAAGTTTCACATTATTGCCTTATATATATATATATATATATATATATTTGTCACTCACTGTATTACACATATATATTTTTTATTAAGCATGTCTTTTCTTTTGCAAATAGAATTTTAAATTCCTTGCAGGTAGGAATTATGACATAAAATCTCGACATCATTCAATCATTCATTCAATATGCTTTGGTTGGAAGACTATAATATATATGACTTAATATTTGTACCATGGGGCTTACGAAAAAATGGAAAATTGTCTCTGGACCTATGTTGTCATTTTGGAATTTAATTTAGAAAGCATTGCCATGAGTAAGTGCTTTGAGTTCTTTTAGACTAAGGAGGAATGTATTCAAATGGTCACGCATACCATGAGACTTTAATTAGGTTCAAGCATGATATTAGGTAAATGAACAAAATATCAAATACTATGCTTTACCTACCCTCCTGTATTGGTGAGTCATTGTTTGTCAAGCAGAGAAGGCCTTCCCTACTATTATGAACAGATTTAAACAGACTGTAGCCATTACTAGAAATAGTCTGTTACCTCACCAATAGACCCATGCTTTAAGATTAAAATCTTTGAGATGTAAAACATTCTACATAATAAAATCCCTATATTGCTGCATAATACTCTGCATGTCCATGAACAGCATGCATGCACCAGGAACTGAGATCTAAGAAAGAGGAAATGAGCATAAAATGAAGCACAAAGGAAAAAAAGAGATGTAAGAATTTTGGTCAAATATGTGGAAAACTTTATTAAAAATTAATTAACCTTGAAATGCCTTATTACATCTTTTTTATCCCTAGAAAATGTTAGATATGCTCAGTAAGTGCAGATGCTAGAATCCAAGGGATAAAATAAATAACGTCTGGCAAGGTCCTCCCCATCTTTCTTAGCCCGAGTCCTAAGGCTTGGACTATTTTTGTTTTCCTTTCTGTAATTGTTCAGGGAGGAGCCTACACGATGAAAGTAAAAGCAGCTCTATTTCTTTTTTCTCTGACCACTCCAAGATCTGTTTTTGCACAACTTTGTAAGTATTTCAATTACTTGTTCCCTCAACAATCCTGCAGAGAAGCTCTGCCCTGCCCCCATCCTCCTTTTATAGATGAAGATATTGAGGTTAAGTGATTTTCTCAGGGTTACAAAGAGACCTAGCAGCAATGAGGGAATGAGAACTAGCAGTTCAACCTTCTAGTGGATGAATAGATTGCGTTTCTGAGCAGCTTTGCTATTATATTGCAAAGAGGCCACTCAGACAACCAGCTGAATGTGGGAGTCCAGGAAATGAAAGGGAGGCGGCAAGGAGAGCATTTTCCTTCTTATTAATGACATAGGGAATTGTCTAAAGTTGGAAATAAAGGCCCTTTAGAGAAAGTCTTTTTAAAAGAGTACAAACAACAGGACCCTCAAGCAGGGACCCTCCCTCAATGAGACCATTGTCTGTCTGCTTACAGACAGTGCTGCTGAGGAAGCTGGACTCCTGATTGGAGATGTGGTGCTGTCTGTCAATGGTACCGAGGTCACCAGTGTGGAGCACGCAGAAGCTGTGCACCTCGCAAGGAAAGGTAGGTGCGCCAGTTAGAGTCCAGAGTTAATATGAAGGAGCTAGAGAGCTGCAGTACACAGTTCAAACATGAGGAGCGGGTGACTGCACCAAGAAGACATATGCACTTCTCTCCCAAGATGCCTCTTTAATACTTTGTCATCATTTCATAGGAATTTTCTATCTCATGTACTTTTTGTATTGATGGTCAGTCACAAAATGAAAATGGCAGGAAGAGGAACACTCTTTATTACCAATATATTTCTTAAAACTCCTTGCACACACACAAAAACGAGATTCTCATTATGAGGATTCATTTACTATTTTCTTTCTTCTTACTTGCATCACTTGTTCCCTCCCTTCCTTCCTCTTTTCTTCTCTTCTTTCCATTAGTTTGTAGAGTTAGGAGCCTCTAGCTTTTAATGTAAAAAAGAAAAAAAAAAAAAAAGAAATCAATCAATCAATCAATCTCTAGTCTAAAGCTTCTACAGATTCTGCGAGGGCCACCTGAGGCTTTCCTTTAAAACATTCTAACATAGATGGAATCACCACAAGAACAGTAATAATGCATGCTCCATATCCTTGCATCCCCTCACATTGAACTTTGTGGAAAGATTAACACTGTCATCTCTCTGCAAACAACTTACTTTTTTTGGACCATGTTACAAATCATTATCTCCCTGCAGACCTCAAAGTACACAGCTGGGAAATGTTGTATTCCGTCTTGGGATTATGTGGTATGGTATCCTTTCCTGGTTCCCTAAGGGTTGAAGTATATTATCAGACAATAAGATATTTAAAATGTGTGTACTTGGGAGAGGCCACACTTCTCCAGCAGTAGGTGTCACTTGCCTTTCTCATGCTTCAGGGTTTGCAACAGTGAGACTTCTCTAGTGTGGACTAGCAAAAGAAAATCACCAACAAATGTTACATCCTGATGAGGATTCTGAATTTTTTTGAGGTGTAATTTGGCTTGGTTTTTTGCTGTTCTGTAGTACTTGTACTAGGTGTACAGGAATTCAAGAACATTGTCAGTTAAGCTTAGGTAGCAACTACATATAAGTCTTATATAAACATTTATAGTTTCTGCAGAACAGTTGAGAAATTGAAGTAATATGTTCATGATTATAATAATAAATTGATAGTATCCTATACCACGAAAGAATTTTACCCCTTGCTTCTGGACTTAGTTGTTTCTACGTTCTTTCTCAGAGACAGTTGCTTTTTATAATATTTTTAGTTAAATAAACCTTTGTTAATATTTTTTTCTCTTAATATCTCTATTTTTTCCTGAGAAGTTTAAATTCTTTATAATTCTGAGCCATTTCACCTCAATATATCAGTTAAAAGAAGGCAGAAAATATCCTTATAACTTGAATGGAGAGGTTTCTAGGTTCTGACAAGGTGATCAACTAATGTCAATAGTGGGATAAAGGCCAAATTCACCACCCTAGCTTGTGCTGCTCCTGGGAGGTACTTAGAAGGGTTTATCTGCTCTTATTACCTGGAGTAAACCTCTCCTCATTTGCCATGTTTACCCCTGCTTCTCCCCATTGAAGACTGTGAACCTGTCTTTGCCAATCCTCATACCCAACATTCTAGATCTGAGATGCTCAATTGAGGACAGAAAGAGACTGGGGGTAGGGCAGGGGAGATCATTTTGCACCAGTATTTATGTGAGAGGGGTGGAAATTACAACTAATAGTAAAAGAGGGCCACGTGTCTCCTATAAGAAATGGGCTAAGCAACTGCTTATTATTGTCTTTCTCCTCCATGTGGCCCTGGGTGACAAATTCTCCATCCCAATACCACTGAAAGCCATAAAAATGGCAGCACCTATTGTGGGCAGTCAGTGAGATGAGTCCAGCTGGATTAGGGAGTTGATCATTACTTACTGAGGCATAATCTGCACATTCCTAGGATTAATTGATTATAGCAAAGCTTTTAGTTGAGAAACAATAGTCTATGGCAGAAGAACAAAGAGATTTCCTGAAGTTCAGAATCATCTGGTAATAAAGTAAGTGACACAAATACAGTAACTGGGACAAGACAGCAACCGGAGAGGCTTATAGCCCTGAGGAATACCCTGTTACCACCACCTCTCCAAGAGGGACACCAATTATGGCCTGGACTTTAAACCTTCTCCCTGTACATATTTTCTGTAACTTTTTAATGATCTCATAAAAATGGAAGTTGTCTATTAAAAATAATAGGACATCTGAGAAACACAATTCCACTAAAAGAATAACATACATAGCAAGCAAAGCAAAATAAAGGAATACATTTGAGAGAACAAGCATTTAAAAATAAGATCAATAAATATCATAAAAGTGATATTCATAGGATATTACATATGAAACAGAAAAGCAGATATAAAGAAAAAACAATTGTCAGTACTAGATATAAAGAAGATAATTGTTGAATCAAAGGTGTAGTAGGTGAATTGAGTAATGAGAAATACAGTATAAAGATTTTTAAATGATCCAAACTATTTAGTGTAAACACTCTCACAGAAAGTATCAGAAGAGTTTAAAAAATTAAAAAAAGGAAATACATAAGAACAATTAAGAAATACAGATGATAAAATTATAGAAAACAACATGATAATATTTGAATCAAGAATTCTTGAAGGAAAAACACAAATACATGAAAGGAAGAATGTTTTTAAGAAAAATAAAAGACTTCTCCAGAATTAATGAAAGGAGGGAATTTAGAAAATACTCACCAATTATCCAATAGATAAGGGTAAAACCCTCACAACTGGCATATTGAGGTGAAATTTAAGAATATCAAAGAAAAAGAAAATTTTTAACTTTAAGGACAGAAAAAAAAAAACTCATACTATCACTAAAGGAATTGAAATTTGGTTGACATTGAACTTTTTAACACCACCACCAGATGCTAGGATATGATGGAGTAATGTTTTCATAATGTTACAGGAAATTAGCAGTATGACTTAAGTTTAATAGTCAACTAAACTATTACTTAAATGTAAGTGCACAATAAACACATATGTTGGCATTTATAGTTTTAGAAAAAATTGTTTAAAATATTCCCAGATGAAACTCTGTGGCAAGAAGAAATATAAATCCAGAATGGTTTTATGTAAATCATGGGAAATAGAAGTGAAGAAATGACTTATTAAAGTATCCCACTGTCCATATCAGCCTTCCCAAGGACAAATAATTTTATTTGACTCAGAATTTGCTAATCTCAAAAAGTGGTTAAAATATCCAAATAGAAAGCATCAATAATGGATGAGGTAAGCAGGATGACAGAGTAAGAAGTGCCAGACTGTCCTTTGTCACACAAACATACCAATTTAGCAATGATTCACAGAAAAATTGAGAAATCCAGATACTAACTAAAAGTTGCCTTATCCCAGGAAAACAATAAACCATGCTCACTGAAGTTAGAAGGGAGATTTGTTACATTCTCTCACCTGAATTCTTACATGCACTACTGTACCATATCATCAGGAAAAGAACCCCAATTGCCACCTTCTCTAAAAGGAGGGATGGGATTGGTGTGCACATCAACCACTCTGACATTCCCAATGGAGTTCTAGAGGACTGGCTTTCCAGTCTTGGAGATCTGAGGAAAGACATGGAAGCTTCAGCTGGTAAACACCATAAATTTTCCCTTGCTTAGCATAGAACAAGGAGACAAAATTCCAGCTAATCCTAGGGAGAGAAAAAGTTGATCTTTGTTTGCAGCCCCCAACATCTCAATGGCTGCCCAAAGAACTGGCAAATGTTTAGCCAGTCTTGGAATGTCAAACAGGTCTGATGCATCCAGATCATAAAGGAAGAAGTTAAATTGTTCTTGTTTGTGGGCAACATGAGTTCATGTATAGATAACCTAAAGTTGCCAAAATAGAACAAAGAATTGAATTCTGCAAAGTTGAAGATGAAAATAAATCAACATTCAAAAAATTAGGTGTTTTTCTATATACTTACAACAAAGTATCTAAAAAGGAAATTAGGAAAACAATATCATTTGTAATAGTACTGAAAAAATCAAATACTTAGGAATGGATTTACCTAAGGAAGTGAAAGACTTATACACCAAAAACTACAAAACACTGACGAAAGAAATTAAGAAGGGCTGGGATTGTGGCTCAGTGGTGAAGCGCTTGCTTAGTATGTGTGAGGCACTGGGTTTGATCCTCAGCATGGCATATAAGTCAATGAATAAAATAAAGATCCATCAACAACAAAAAAAAATTTTTAAAAAGAAATTAAGGGGGCTGGGGAGATAGCTCAGACGGTAGAGTGCTTGCTTTGTAAGCACAAGGCCCTGGGTTCGATCCCCAGCACCCCAAAAAAAAAAAAAAAAAAAAAAGAAATTAAGAAGATGCAAACAATGCAAAAATACCCTGGAATTCATGGATTGGAAAACTCAATGGTGTTAAAATATCTATATTACCCAAAGTAATCTACAGAGTCAGTGAAAATGATTATCAAAATCCTAGTAGCATTTTTTTACAGAAGTAGAAAAACCAATACTAAAATTCATACGGAAACACAAAACACTGCAGGTACACAAATCAATCTTGATAAAAAAAAAAGTAAAGGTGGAGACCTCACAGTCTTTTATTTCAAAATATATTCCAAAATTACACTAATTGAAACAGTTTGGTACTGACAATACAGACAAATAGTTCAATAGAACAGAATAGACAGCCCAGAAATACAGCCATGCATATACGGTCATCTGATCTTCGATGGCATTACCAAGAATGCACAATGGGGGGGAAATAGTGTCTTCAATAGATGGTGTTGAAAACACTGAATTTCCACATGCAAACGAATGTAATTGGATCCTTATTTTACACAGTACACCAAAATCAATTCAAAATGAATTAAAAATTTAAGAACTAAAACTTCTAGAAGAAAACAAATTGAATTTTTTTTTCAGGATACTGATTTTAACAGTGACTTTTTTGGATATAAAAATAAAAATACAGGTAATAAAATCAAAGATAAACGAACAGGATCCATCAAACTAAAAACCTTCTCATTAGAGTTAATTGCCGAAGTGTATGAGGAACTCCTAAAGCTCAAGAGCAAAAATACCATAATAATCCAATTAAAAAATAACCCAAGGATTTGAATAGACACTTCTCCAAAGAAGACATACAAAGAGCCATCAAGTATACAAAAATATGCTCAGTGTCACCAACTGTTATGGAAATGCAAATCAAAACCACACTGACAGAGATATCACCTCATATCTGTCAGGGTGGCTATTATAAAAAAAAAAAACAGTAAACAATAAGTGTTGGCAAAGATGTGGAAAAACTGAAACCCTTGCATATTGTTAACAGTAGTATAGAATATGCAGCTGTTATGGAAAATAGTATGAAGGGACTTCAAAAAACTAAAGAGAACTACCATATGATCTAGAACTCTCAGTGGTGGGTATGTCTTCAAAAGGTTTGAAATGGGGATCCCAGAAATCTGCACTCCCAAGTTCATTGAAGCACTATTCATAATAGGTAAGATGTGGAAACAACCTAAGTGTCCATTGGTAGATGAATTAAAGAAAATGCAGTATGTACATAATTGAATTCCATTCAGCCTTTAAAAAGAAGGGAATTCTGAAGGTATGTCAACATGGATAAACCTTGAGGATATTATGCAAAGT
This sequence comes from Sciurus carolinensis, assembly GCF_902686445.1. Taxonomy (NCBI): domain Eukaryota; kingdom Metazoa; phylum Chordata; class Mammalia; order Rodentia; family Sciuridae; genus Sciurus; species Sciurus carolinensis. The sequence goes on along the minus strand of NC_062218.1, from coordinate 87,243,653 downwards.
GAAATAACCCAGTCATAGGAAAAACCCCGAGTGATTACACTTATGTAAGGTATTTCAAATAGTCAAAATCATAGAAGCAAAGAATAAAATGGAGAGCGGTAAGAATGAAGGAAAGAAGGACTGTATAAAGGGAAAAGGGTGGGAGGGGTGGGGGGGAAGGGAAAAAAAAGAAACATCATTACCCTATGTAAACGTAAAAAAATAAAAAAATAAAAAAAAGGACATTTAAGAACATTCTAGTTTTAATTTATTTTATTTTATTTGTTCTCATTAGTTATACATGACAGTAGACTATATTTTAAAAAAAAAAAAAAAAGAATAAAATGGTGATTGCCAGGAGCTAGATGAAGGTTAAAAAAAGGGGAGGAGTTGCTAATCAATGAGTATAAAATTTAAGTTTTGAAACTGAATAAGCTCTAGAAATCTCCAGAACATTTACCTATCGTCAACAGTGTGTTATACACTTAAAGATTTGTTAACAGGGTAGATATCATGCTACATAATACATAAAATTTTATTAATATTTCTTATTATCAGTAAGGAGAAACAATATTTTAAATCTGCAAAAAGTGTTAGTAAATTTGAACTTGGTTTGCAGATTTAGAGAGAATAAATTCTATGTCCTATAGAGCATACATACTCTTTTCTGAGTACATTAGAATGTTAACAGAAATTGATAACAGGCTATGAATGAAGCTTCAATAAATTCTAGACACTCAACATCATATAACTTATATTCTCCATCCATAATGTAATTAAGTTAAATTTAATTAATTTTAATAAAACTTCATTTAGAAGTTCTATGGATAAAAATATTTTTAAATGTTGCTGGATAATTATTACACTATTTAGAACTGAGTAACAATAAAAATGCTGCATTTCAAATTTGAAGAACACAACTAAATAGTATTCAGATGAAATGTATAGTTTAAACATATGCATCAAAAGCAAGAACAATTTAAATCAAATGAGTAAATCTTTAACTCAAGCAACAGAGAAACCCCAAGAAACCAAAAGCACATAAAGAATCAAGTTCAGAGTAGAAATAGTAAAATAGAGAATTTAAAGAAAAATAAAGAATAGTAATAAAATTAAGAATGGGTTCTATCAAGATTTGTAACAGACAATTCTTGGTAACAATAATAAATAATAACAATAAAAGAATTATAAATAAACAAAATATAAAACAAAAAAGAGAAAATAAAAAATATACAAGATTTTAGAAATAATAAAATAAATTATATTTTGTGTAAATGAATTTGAAACTTAGATAAATAGGAACATTTGCTACAAGCAATTAGAGTGCCTAAATTAGTACAAGAAAAAATAGAAAATTTGTACAGACTATAATATATTATTAAATGAAGATTCCACCTCACATCTCTCCCGTTTTCAACCCTTCCCTAAAGCTCATGAGACATTTTTTTTAAGTTCCCATTCATCCGACTTTCTAAGAATACACAATCCCTATTTTATACAGTTTTCCAGAAAATCATGAATGCTTCTTGGTTCATTCTATAAGTCTATTGTAACCTTGATTCCAGAACCAGATTTGTATGAATAACAAAATAACAATAATATATTTCATTTATGAGTTTATAGATGCCTACATCCTAATAAAAATAGTGGACACCTCGCTGGGTCACCTTGCCTGTAATCCCAGTGACTCCAGAGTCTGAGGCAGGAGGATTTCAAGTTCAAAACCAGCCTCAGCGAAAACGAAGTGCTAAGCAACTCAGTGAGATCCTGTCTCTAAATAGAGTACAAAATAGGGCCAGAGATGTGACTCAATCCCTGGTACCACCCCCGAAAAAAAATAGTGGACACCTGATTCAAATCATTTTTTAAAAAGACACATATCATAATCAAGAAGAGTTTATCCCTTTATATATGGTTTATCATAAGAAAATATTTAATGTAATTCATCACATTCATAATCTAAAGACAAAAATCACAGAAACTCTCAGTAGACAAAAGGAAAATGTTAATGAAACTTAATAAAGTTCAATTTGTGCATATAACTGTTAAATTCAATAAACAGTAGAAATAGCGGTTTCCTTTCATAACTTGAGAAAGGCTATCTACCTGTATTAACTTTTTGTTACTATGACAAAATACCTAAACAAAATCAACTTATAAGGAGGAAAAGTTTATTTTACTTCATAGTTTTCAAAGGTTTCAATTCATGATTGCTTGGTCCTTTTGCTTTGGGCCTGTGGTAGCACAGTCCATCATGGCAGGAGTGCCTGACAGAGGAGGTTTTTCACTTTATGACAACCAGAAAGAAAGAGAGGCAAAAAATGGGGACAGAGTCTCAATATCATTTCAAGGTCACAACCACAATGACTTAATTTCTTTCCACTAGGCCCACCTCCTGAAGGTTCCACCACCTTCCAACCACAGGTCAACTACCAAACCTTAGCATATGGGCCTTTGGGGGATTTTAAAGATCCAAAACATAACACTACCAAAATCCTAATCTTGCTCACACACAAGAACAAAACATTTAACAGAGAAACTCTGGACACATTTCTTTCAATATTGAAAAAAACAATGCTGAGAATAACAACCAGGTCAAAGGGCCTGACTGATCCAATAACACATGCAACAGAAATAAATGGATATGTACTGGGAGGGAAGAGAAAAAAGCCATTATTTTTTGCAGATTATATGATTATAACTGAATCAGCAATCCAACATCTAGAACTAAATAGACAAAGACTGACCAAACCAAGATCACATTATAAAACTCAGTAATATTTGCTTACATTAGAAATAAATATAAGGAAAATGATATATGATTAACAATAGCAACCAAATTACAGTGTAGTTAAGAATTAATCTAACAAAGAATGCACAAGAACTTTAAAAAAAAATTATGACTTCTTCAAGGTATATAAAATTAAATTTAAACACCTGGAAATGGGGTGAAAAAATTTGCAAAGATCTTAATTCACCTAAAGTTAATGTAAAAATTTAATAATACTCCAATAAATTTTAATGAACTCTGTGTAGATTGTCACACTTATCCTCAAACATGTAGAAGACTAAATATCAGCAAATGAGCTATGTCATTTGTGAATAAGACAAGCCAAAGCAAAGGACTTTCCATACCAGATATTAAGATATATTACAAATCCATAATAATTAATAAAAGGTGGAGTTCTTTCATAGAAAAGATAAAGACTAGTGGGAAAAAAAAGGACTAGAAATTTCAGAAACATACGCAAATATTAATTAAAATTTTATGTATGAAAAAGGTAACCCCAGGAAATTTTTAGAATCTCACTTTTATAAAGAAGTTAGCTGAATTCAAGCATTATAGCTTAACCTTTATACCTTTTACAATGTGGACTTCAACTATATTAAAGACCCCAACTGTAAAGTTAAAAGCATTGTCAATAAAATAAATTGTAGAAGAATAACTTTATTAGTAATCAAAGAAATGCAAATTATCAGCAAGATGATAGTTCAGATCCACTAGATTATGAAAAAAAAAAAAAAGAGATTGAAAAATAATAGCTAGCTTTGACAAGCCTGTAAGGATAAGGAAATGAGCCTCCTCATGCACTCTTTTGGGAATGCAGGCCTTTCAGAGAGCAATCTGGCAGTTCCTAGGGCAGTACCTATAAATCTTATGTCCTAGCAGTTGCACTTCAGCGCAAACAAGCCCGAAAAACTACAAAGGAAGACATACAAGGGCATTCGTTGCAGTTCTGTGTAGTAGAAAAGAATTACAGGCAGTTTGGGTGACCATCACTAGATGAAAGGATAAGTAAGCCACAAGAGATTCACACTCTGTGTTTCTACACCTCACTTCACAGCAGCGTCCAAGATACACATTTAGCCAGCACCATGGATAGATTTGTAAAACATGGTTTTGAGCTGAAAATGAAGGAGAGAGGAGGGGAGAAACAAAGCAGAGCAGGAGAGAAAGAAATAGAACTACTTCTTAGCATAACACTGTTTCTAAAATAGACATAACAAAATTCCATAGTCAGTATCTTTTGTGAGGGACAGAATGCCTGAGGAGAAAATAAAGTAAAGTAAAACAAAACAAAATAAAATAAAGCAAAGCGAGGTCTTGCACTCAAAAAAAAAAAAAAAAAAAAAAAAAAAAAAAAAAGCCATGTGCCAGAATCTGAGGGTAACAATCAACTGATCTGAGAGTCATGAACACCCCAGTTCAACGGCAGAGGAATGCTTCCTGAGTGGGAACCCAAAAACCAACTTTAGCTCCACCTACATTCTAAAATGTATAAGCAGTAATAGTGAAAGAAAGCAGAACAAAAGAGGATTACTGAGGAGCAGCAGGTCTACAAGAAGAATATTTGGGACCACGAAATTGATTTATATTTGTGAACATCAAATCACTTTTTGCCAAATACTGAAGCCTAAATCTAACTGTGTGTCAGATTCGCTGGTAAGAAATTCGTGGTAGTGGTCTGCACGTTTGTAATTTGAGTAAATGTCCCTGATGATGATTTCACTAACAGTCCTGCATCAGAGCCCCGCCCAGCATCTTAGAGACATGCTACAGCACTATGACAACAAGTCTGCTTTCTTAGGCTCTAACACCAATGTTATCTCCCCAGACTAGTGTGACAAAGGGGATTCACTGAATATTACAAAGCCTAATTTTATAATTAGGATTACTATTCAATAGTACCAATCACACACACCTGTTCAAAATACCTTATTTTGCTGACAGGAAGATCAAAATGGATATTTAAAAGGCGCTCGGTGTCACATGGTGAATGACAACGTCTCTGTGTGAATATTTGTTTCAGTTAGGTGTCCCTTACTTTCTGGTTTTAGCTTCTATATACATGTAGGGGGCTCATTATTTGCAGACTCAAATAGAAGATTTAATCAACAATGAAAAGAGTAAAGGAACACAGTAAAACTTAATCAGTCCAGAGTCTTTCACCTTCTTCAGGGCTTCTTTGCATCACTAAAGTGCAGGCTTCACTAAAATCAAACACACAGGTACCTCTGGAGGCCAGACACTCAGCTTTGGAGCACAGAGCAAGCCCTCAGGGACAGTCCTCGTCTTGCACATTTCTCCTCTGTGCTTTGGAGGGTGGTAGAGTTTGTCTGACAGCAGAGGTGTGACTCTGACACAGTTTAAGATTGGTGGCATAATAAGAAGATGATAAGCCAAGGAGAAAGTGTGAATTAGAAAAAGAAATTATTTTTCTCCTTCCTGTAGCTGTAAATAACCTCCACAACTCTTTACTTTGAAAACTCTGGGCGAAAGTGCTAGGGAAGTAGAGCTTTCTGGGTAGCTTTTGTTTTGAAGGACATCATCGCCAAAGAGTTAAATTTGCTAAAGATTGAGTTTTCGAGCTCTTTCATCTCACAAAACTGGTCGTTCTCTTGACTCTTTCACCTCAGGTTGTAGACATTTGCCCTCCCATATCCTTTATCCCACCTACTGCCAATAAACAAACAAGATGTCCAGAGAGGAAAGGAATTCTCCTGGTTGGGGAGAGACAAAGAAAAAGAAGTAAAGGAAGGAGCTAGTTTTGTTGCTGAGAAATATTGGGGCTGAAAATGAAAGCAGACAGAGGACATTAAGTCATAGTCAAGGAAAGAAGAAATATGGAAGTTGGTGGCAAAGACTGTGCTAAGTAACAGAGCCTCTTGGAAACTGAGAGGTACCTGGGAACTTGCAACTCAAATTGTGGTCAAACATTACCTGAGAGCTCGTTACAAATTCAGAATCTTAGGCCTTATGCCAGATCCACTGAATAAGTATATGCAATTTAGCAAACCACTGATTTGCATTTATATTTGATTTCAAAAGCATTGAACTAAAGAACTGAAGACACTTCCTAATTTTAGGTTCCCAGTTAGTTAATAAATAAATGATAACAAAACCAGGAGGTTTCAAATGTTCCTACTTGACAATTTAGTCCTTTTAACACAAATACACACACACACACACACACACACACACACACACACACAATTGCAATGACTATACTAATAACTTTTTTTGAAGGTAACATCAAATGTCTAAAGCCTTAAATCAAGCTCCTCTGTGAATGTCAGGTCCAAGTCCTCTGGGCCCTGATAGAATTGGATAAACAGTATAAAAACCACCACTGCCCGACAGCTGTTTGGAACTCAGAAACTCCCGATGCATCAGACTCATATCCTAACCCTGCATGTGAAAAACTTTCTTCTACTACGATGACACTATGCTGCAGCAGGGCCATCTGTATCCCTCCCCCAGAGAGAATTTTTTTGTGGTGCACCAAGTTATGTTTATGGCCAGGCAGAAACACAAGCTTAGTCTGATCAGTATCAGAGAAACCCATATGCAGTCTGTGTAAGCAAGAGGAAAATGACCTCGAGGGGCACCCACTGCAACAGTACATAAATAAATTGGCAGATGTGTCAACTATGCATATTAGTCCAAGAGTGCAGTTCTTTGGGGACAGAAGTCCAAAGACAAAGACATTTGTGGGTTGCTGGTCAATCTGGAGCATTTCTTCTAATTTTCCTGGATGTGTTTTTGACAGGAGCTTAAGGGCAGTTCAATAAATTAAAATGTATTTACATGGCAATGAAGAATTATCTTGACACAAAGAGAGTTATTTAATTACCAAGGTGCATTGTGTGCTGCTAAAGTTAAGACTGTGTCAGCCTTTCTGGGACAAATCTTTATTTTCAGGGCCATTTGGCTCAGCCAGGAATGATCCCCTGGGTTGGAGCTTGTCATTTATAGAAGAGGAGTCTCCTCACTGACCCCCATTTCCATAGACAGCTCTAAACAGATCGGTAATCTCAATGTCAGACATTATGATGAAGTCAGCGTAGCCAAGGCCAAATGTCCCCCTTCAGGGATGTGGCCTCCCTCTCAGAGGAATTGTAAATGAAGTCATACCCCATTTGCAGTCTTCAAAGCATGTCAGGGTTGCTGTCTGTCTGAGTGACATTCAGAGTGTTGTCTTGAGACATCAAAAGATAGGTGTATGATAAAAGTCTGTGTCCACATTGGCAGCATCAAAGCACAATGACCTCATATTAACAGGGACAGGGACGAGTTCCCCAAGCTATACACCATACAGTCCTATGGGTAAGGGGATGCCACTAAGTCCAGTCACCAAAGGCTTTCCAAGAAAGAGAAGATAAGAGTCTAGAAGCTCAGGGTTAAATTCTCACCTTAAGTTCGATAGGTAGGGGGAAAAGAAAAGTGCTTTAGCCCTACTAGTCTTCTTCTACTTCCAAGTTCAAGGGTTGGTAAATGATTTTGATGAGAGACAATATTGGCAAGAGATACAGTGACTTAAATCTTCCCTTTTGCTTGCTTGGGTCAAAGAGGCTAATTATCTCAAATAAAAGTGAGACAGAAAAGCAAAAGCATCATCCTCCTCCTCAGGAAACAAAACCAAAATATGTTTAAAGATTTAGTTTGATATAATTGTAACCAGTAAAAATGAACAGACTTGAGGCCATAATCAGAACCAAGAGGGCTCTATGGTTGAATGAAAGAACTATGTCCTAGAAGTTGGGTCCCACAGCTGGGTCCCACATCTGACTCAACCCCTTGTAAGTTGTGAGCTCTCTGGGAAGTCTCTTTACTTCTCCAATTTTTATTTTTCTAAAAAACATGAGGGTTTAAATTACCAAGGAACCCATTTCATTTCTAAGTTAAGATTCTATTTAATTTCATTTTTAAAAGCTATAACCATTTCCTCATCTACTCCTGAATAGTAATGTCCTTCCACTTGATTTTAAGCTTGTTAACCACTGAATGATCCCATATTTATGCCTTTAGGTTCAGACATCTTGACTCTGGTGGTGGGATCTGACATCAGCCACTGTCCTAATACCCCTCGGCCCACCTGCCGTGGCTATCTACATAAGAGGACTCACTCTGGCTTCGTGAAGGGTTGGAGGAAGAGGTGGTTTGTGCTGAAACATGATGGCTGCCTCCACTATTACAAACATAAAAAGGTAACTGAGGGTAGGGGTAAGGACTGGCACCGGGACAAGAACAAGAAACCATAGGAAAAGCAGTCCCATGGACTATTTCGTGTTCTAAGTATTCTCTTGTATGGTACCATGTTGCAGGATTCTGGAAACAGTGTTCTCTTCTGTGACTTCTTGGGAACTTTTCTTTCTTCAAAAGCTCAGGGAATTGTAATTTATTTTCTCTGCTGCTGCATAAATCAAGGCTGGCATAAGTTTCTATCTTGTCTGCTCCTATTTTCAGATTCTCTCTGAAAACTTTCTTATCAAAGCCAAGAAAATAAGAACCAAACTGAATACCTAGAGAAATCAAGGTGGGCCTAAGGCAAAGCACAGGTGGCCAGGACTCAAAGCCCAGGCACCATTCCCTGTGTGATAAGACTTGGATGTCATTAAGCCTTCTGAGGCAGAGCACCAGGGAAGTGGCCTGGAATACCTTGTTTCATTTTCCAGATCTCCTAAGTGATTTCTACCTATAGGTGAAGATTGAAATCATCTAGGGAATATTTTCAAAATATGCAGACTTTTTTCTTTTCCCAGATGTTTCTCATTTGGCAGGTCTGAGTTGGGACCTAGGCCTGTATGTATGGGGAAAGCTTTTCAAGTGGCAGTTCACATTTTATCAATAAGTGTTTTCTCAGCCCCATGAAATCCAGTGTCTAATATTTTTTAATCAGATGCAAACATGGTAAAAACAGAGGTTTCACTTGGACATCTCAATTTCCAGCTTCTCTTGAAATAGTCTGGGTGTTGGCAAGAGCTAGATGGACTCCTTTCCCTAGGGAGTACATACATTTCCCCGTCTGTCAAAGGACCATTGTGTCTTGCCACTTTACAACCTATTATAGGCTTCACTTTGACCACATGTGTGACCCACCTGTAATTGGAGTTCAAAGCAGAAGTTTTGATCTTTTACCTCATTCATTACACAATCGTATTTTTTCTTCCTTTAATTTACATTACCCTAGTTTCTTAACTTTAAGTTGTGCATATATATACATACATATATATATATGCACACTTATATGTATATATGTATATACAATGTAAACCACATATTTGTGACACAGAACTTGAGATGCTGTGCTTTCATGGAAATGTGATCCCTATAAGCTCCTTTGAAAAACTTTGTCTCCCTCCAGTGCAGGAAAATAGAATTCTCTCTACTTAGGATGAAAAATGGTACTCTGTCCTTGATTTCTGTTGTCTGAGTATTAAAGTGGAACAGAGCAGAAGTTTCCAGTCTGGATGTTGTTTCAGAAGCCCCAGAGTTTTCTGAAGTACATAGGGAAACTACCCTCTTACTTGTTGAATCTTCAAGAGTAGGGTCCTTGAAACTGTGCATTCTTTTTTAAGCTTTCAAACTAATTTTGATTTGTAGCCAAGGTGAGTATCACAACAAAGTTTATTCCCATCCAGTCAAAAGACAAAAATAAAAACAGCTCATCTGAGCTTGCCAATTGTACTTTCTGAAGATTGGAATCCTGAGATTGTATACTTCCTGCCTTTGATCAATTTGTTTTCCTCTTATAAAATAGTAATAATAGTAGATGCTAGTTTTTAATGTCGTTTTTCAGCAAAATAAATACAGAAAACAAATTAAGTCAGGCACCCCTTGTTTGCAGATTCCTGGTTTTTGAATTTCAGATGATTCCTGGAGTCAATATTTTAGGTCTGGGTTTGCCAGGCAGCAGTCATAGGACTGGTGTTGCTTGCAGGTGTTGTGTTTGGCTTGCATGATGTTTTTATAACTTTTTTAAATTAAATGCATTCAGGTGTAGCATGTGCTGTGCAATTTGCCATAATCCCCACTATTCCTCATTTCCTTACACTGATCCCAGTCATTTGAATTACCACAAGATCCTATTGGGATTTGAGTGTATAAATTCGGGGGTAGAATTTATGTGGAAAAATTGGAACTCTAGTGATAATAATAGTTGGAGTTAAAATATTTTTTTAATTGCATCTAGTTTTCTTTTCAAAAGAATTGAAGATTTTAAGATTTGTACACGGCGAACAAAAAACTATCATGAGCAAATGCAATTGTGACCATCATTGCCACCATAGGTAATAATATGGAGATAGGAATAAAAAATACAACTTTATTTGGCATCCAAAGAGCCAAAATCAGATCCCTCATAGTGCTCCAAATTCCAGAATACATTATTCTGATCTTTAGAATAGATAGCAATGACTCAGAAGAGTTAATGGGGCATAAGAAGAACATAACAGAATAAATTAGCAGAAAATGAACTCAGTCACACAGTATTCATTCATGCAGCAAATATTTATTGAGTACTTTTTATAAGCCAGGCATTATGTAAACACTGGGAAGGCAGCAAAACAGACACAAAGCCTGCCCTATTTGTGCTTATAGTTCTGTGGAAGAGACTTATGAAGAAGTAAACACACAATTGTGATTAGTCCTATAAGTACAATTATAGGAAGAAGAAAATTGCAGCAGTCTGAATGGAATCAAGAGACAGATTCACAGAATGCTTTTAAACAAGGGAAGTTTAATATAAAGAGTTCTTAAACTATAATAAAAGAATAACTATAAGATATAAGACAATTCTATATGGCACCAAGATAGCATATCCAAGAAATGACCAATTTGGAAGGGGGACCCCTCTCTAAGACTGGGGATTCAGATTTCATTAGAAAAATTAGTTTAATTCACTGGTGGCAAAGCTCACCACTTTGCCAGGCCAGAGTTAAGTCTATAATCACAGGACAAACTAAAAACAACCCTTTGGGGCATAAATGGGGCAGGCAAATCTCAGCCGGTGGTTGCTGGATAGTTATACAATGAGAATGAGAGCATTCAGATGGCAGGAGGCCTAGAGTATGAGGTGTTCCTTTTAGAAAAACCCTGTCAAGAAATGGTGGTCTGAAAAGAACTGTAAGGAAAAAAACCTAGGGGAAGAGGGACGTGCACAGAGGAAATCAGGACATCAGGTGGGCAGGAGACCTGGCACATAGGAAGTCCATATGGAAATAGTTGAAAGAAAGTGATCACCAGATCAAACTAGGGCTGCAAATTTCAGGAGCACAGAGTGTTCTGGGTACATGGTTGAGACAAAGCACCCCCTGATGTCCATATACTCACACTGTGGTCCCACCCTGCTGCAGCTGAAAGAGCAGCATCATCCCTTCCCCCTGCAATGCTCCTCTAGCACCCTCTACTGAGAAATCTTAGCACCATGCTTAATGTAAAGGAAAATGTAAATGTAATGTAAATGTCAAGGAATTCAGTCCATTAGAACAGAGCATATTTTAAGAGTTGAATTTGGACAGAGACTGAAAGGCAATAAATTGACAATTGGAACAAAAGTAAAATGAATGGCCTAGATAAATTAGGATGGGGAAGGGAGTATGTAACGAGTTCCTTTTCAAGGATATAACATTTTAACTGATACCTGAGGGCTGAATATTAATTAACCAGCTAGAAAGTTGGAATGAGCATTCTTCAGATAGGAGAAACAACATGCATGAAGTCTCTAGGCTAGAAAAAGTTGTGTCATGTTTTAGGACCATAGAAAAAGTCTAGTGTAGCTAAAACCAGAGTGGAAGGTGGAGGGCAGAAAAAGAAGAAGGTTAGACTTAGAAGGTAGGCAAGAAACCGGTCACACAGGCCCTGAGGTATACAAGGGACTTTTGCATGTTCTAACTTCAATAGAAAACCATCAAGTGTTTTAGGTAAGGCAATTCTCAAAAGCTCATTCTGACTTAGTGTTGATAATGAATTGGAGAGTGATCAGAGTGGAATGGAAATTCCACTTAGGAAGCCAGTGCCATAGTCTAGGCAAGAGGCAATGGTCTTAACCCATGTAAGATTATTTTACTAGACAGGTTTCCAGATGTCTTTAAGAACCAGAAACAGTAAGATTGGGTGATGGATTAAATGTAGTATCTTCGTTTTTCAGGACTACTATAACAAAATACTATAAACTGGGCATCGTATAAGCAATGGAAACTTATTTGGCACAGTTTTGGAGTTTGAGAAGTCTGGGTTCAAAGCAGTAGCAGATTCACTGTTTGGTGAGGACCCTCTTCCTTGTTCATAGGTGACCATCTTTTCACAAGTCTCACATGGTGAAAAGAACAAGGGAGTCTTAGAAATCTCTTTTGTAAGGGTCTTAATCTCATTCATGAAGATTTCACCCTAGTGACCTCACTTCCAAATATCCCCCTTCCAAATGCCTCTACATTAAGGAATGAGGTTTCAACACATTAATATGGAGGGGAAGGGAATATCCCATCTATAACTTAGGGAAAGGGTAAGATAAGGATCACTGAAGTTTCTTCAAAAGTGATTGGTTGGACAAGGTAGCACTTACTGGAATGGGAGCAGGTCACAGAAATATAGAGTGAGGAAAGGTCAGTAGTTCAGTTTGCCCTGTGTGGTCTTGTGGTTGACATTGTAGATGCCCTTCTTATGTAGGCATTTGGATATTCAAGATTGGAGGTAGGAAAAAAAATTGAGAAGTGTGTGTGTGTTATTATGTAAAAGATAGATATTATAGAATGCCATGTAGTGAGTATGTGTGGTGTTTAGTCAATGCCATTGCTAAGGGAGAGAATTAAAGAAAGAAAAAAGACAGCCCTTAACTTAAGCAGAAGGTGGGCAGAGAAGGAGGACATAGGAAAAGCGACTGAGGGGTAGCCAGAGAGGGAAAACAACCCAGGAAAACGTGCGTCATCGAGTGGAGGGGATAACTGAAGTTTCAGAAAGGAAGGTGATTCATTTCCCCGTGCTGCCCAGGTGGCATATGACAATGACTGTTAGAAAGCATCCCTTCAATCGTGCATCACAAAGGTCATTGGTAATTTTGGCAAAAGCAGTCTAGAGTGGGTTTAGACAAAACCAATTCATTAATGTGAGTTAAAATTTGAAAACAGCATTCAGAGACAAGGCTTTTGAAAAGCTTAACTGCAAAAGAGACTAGAGAAGCAGGGTAACTTAAGAGTATCTAGTTCATATACAATTAATGCAACTAGTAGTATCATTGAATTTATCTGCTATAATTTCTTTCTTTTGATTTGCCCCTTCTGTTCCATATTTCTTTTCTTCATTTTTCTTCCTTTTAGTATTTAAAGAATTTTATTATTCCATATACATGATAGTTATTAATTATTATAATTTTAATAGTTATCTAAAAGTTTACCTCATGCACTAACTTATTAAGCTAATAGTTTAATAAGTCAGTACTTATACTATTTTATGGAGTATTTTATGGAATTCACAGCATCTAATTTAATCATGCTCTAAGTAATATGTTCATGTTATTATGTATTTTAATTCTACACAGACTATAAATCCTATGACACATTATTGGCATTCTTTTATACTTACCCATTTATTTATCCCTCCTATTAATATTTCTCTATTCCTAAATCTTCAAATGTTTAACCTGCAGTCATTTTTCTTCTAGCAAGACTCTGTTAAGTAAGTAGTCTATTGATGATGAATTTTTCAGTTTTCACTGGCAAATATCTTTGCCTCTAATACTTTAGGAATTTTTATTGACTATAGAATTATAAATTTTGTGGTTGTTTCCTTTCAGAACTTTGAATTTTGACTTTCATCATGCCAATAAGATGTTCAGCTACTTTCTCAACAGAAAACCAAGAGAAACCTCTTGTTTCTTTATGCTTTATTCTGTATATATTCTTCTGACATACCTGCAATTATATAATTTAATAGCAAATTAATTCCATAAAGTTCTCAATTTCAGTACTTATATTTTCACTTCTACTTTCTATTTGATTCTTTTTTATAGTTTCCTGTTTATGCTGAAATTCTCAAGATTGTCTTTCATTTCTTTTAGCATATTAACATAGTCATATTGAAGTTCATGTCTAATGACTCCTTTATCTGTATGCCCCTTAGATCTGTATTGTCATCTTCCATTTCTGTAATTTTGTTTCTGTTAGGAAGATAAGAGTACTCATAATTCAAGGTCATCTCAATCTTATCAGTGCTGGAGTGGTCGTAAGACAACCATCAGTCCCTGTGAGGGTTGGTCTTTACCTTGTTCACCTAATTTCCAGGGTTTTTCTTCAGAGTTCTAGGGCAGATTGTGATCTATCAGGAACAACTTCTTAACAGAAGGTCAGCTCCATGACTTTGTCAAATGCTCTGTTTACTTCTCAGCCTCTTCAAATGGATATGACCCTGATGTTGGGCTTTTCTGTTTGGTTTTACTCTCATTAATATTTATTTTCTTCCTAGCTCTCTGCTGTATTCAGAGACTTTTTTTATATTTCAGCTTTTCCTTCTGCTTGGCAGTAGAGGAGATCCTTGATCAATTAGCTTGCCATTGCTAAAAGGAGAACTCCAATGAAAACTGACAAGGAAGGTGGTATGAGGATAAAGATGTTTTGGTCATAGTTTTTTAAATGTGAGTTACCAGTTTAAATGTGAATGCTAGGGGTAGAGTATAGAGAAATAGAAAAGAGTAGAAGACACAAAAGAAGAGGAATGACTGGTAAATCTATTTACTATTTAGCCTAAAAGTTAGCTATATCCAGGCCATTAGTGTCAATAACAGATAGGACTTTACAAAAATTAAGTCTGAGTGTTCAACCAAGTTAAAAATAAAAGGAGGCATTCCCTGTACTGTGTAGTGAAACAAGCTAGTTTTTGTTCTGCTCTATGAATCTATGTATGCAAGAATCCAAATGTGGGTGTGTGTGTAGGACCTGGAGATTCTTCACACACTGGGCTGTACAGATGCTCAAAGAAAAAAGCTGTGTTCTGTGCTGTAAGTACATGTCTCTCTTTCAAGGTTCTGCTTGTCATTGCATATCTACTCTGCACTGTTAGAGAAGGAGTCTAGTGGATGGCATGGCACACACAGTAAGAGGAGACTTCATTTTCAACAAAGATTAAAATTGAAAGCATGAAATGGGATTAATTATTTCAGTTATGTATGTTGGATTTATTTTGTAACTAGGCCTCTTAATCTGCATTTCCTTTTATCAAAGGAAAGTGATGTATACCACCTTCGAAAGTTTCAAGAGGTTAACAATTCATTTTACAGAATCGTAAAGTTCTATAACTAAATGGAGGCAAGGTAGGGAAAGTGAAGGTCATTCTGGCTCCACAGACCACAGTCTTAGAATAAAGATTTTATACTATAACTCTTAGTCAACTAAGGCTTACTAGAAAAGTGGGTAGCTTTGGGGGCATACCCTGACATTGATCCAAGAGTCAAAAGAAAACCAGGCCCCAAGAAGGTCTGAATGGACAGTGGAAGGAAACAATATAGATGATTAGTGAGGGCACTTTTTGTAGTTATGCTTCTCAACCAAGTGATTTTATGCCTATTGGTTATCCTGGCAGAGACAGTGCTGGAGCCCCGGGTAGAGATGTGGAAAGAGATTCAGTGGTGTCAATCATTTACACGTAGAGATGATGTCATATGCTATGAAGTCAACTAGGTAGAATGTAGATCATAAAAGAAGAGAGCTGAGAATCTAGCCCTTTGGTAGAAGACAGAGACTGTCAGAAGTCTGGCACAGGGAGGAGGATCCAGTAACAGATTCAGAGATAGCCAATGGGGCAAGAGGAAAACCAAAGGGTTTGGAGAAATGTGTTTTGATGGGATAGAAGTGAGTAGTAGAATGAAATGTTGCTGCAAGTAGTTGTGCATCAGGCAAGAGCCTCTTGGTGGGAAAGTGAACCTGTCTTACTGTGACTTGTCTTGTCTGGACTTAACTTATCTAGATATTTTATTTTGCGTTTTTTCAATGTAAAATCACATTTGTCTTTGCCATCTCAGGGAAAGGGGGGAAACTCCTTTGAATGCACATTTCTTGCAACCTGTTTTCATTCCTCTTCTCCCTTCCTAATGCAAACTTTATGAAAGAGTTTTCTCACACTGTCTTTCTCTTTCTTTTTCTATCCCACTGCAATCACATGTCCGCTTAAGCAATGCTTGTTTAAATTACAAGCATGCTGGATTATCCAAGAAGAGTGTGTAAGATGAGAAAAACAGCAGGTCACCAGCATGTAATGGGAAATTAGTCTACTTGATAAGGCTTTTATGTGAATTAAATTAAGTTACATGCAAACCAATCACTATAGGGGCTGGTACATAATTTCAAATACTATACTAGGGTCCCTCTCCTTTCTCCATTTTGCCCCATTCTCAGTAAACTGCCTGTGGCCGTGTAACTAATTAAGTGAGTACAGATTCAAATTCGGGTATGCTTGTTTAAAAAGATCATGTTCTTTCTACCGCATCAAGCTTCCATCTTAGTGCTTTTGTTCTCATTTTTGTGCCTAACTGCAAACTATCTGCCCCTGGAGACTATAGACCCTGACCTAGCTCTGGTCACACCATGGTGCTTTGCCTAACGCTGCAGATCTGCTCCTAATGGAGATTTCGGCTATCTCTAATTTCCTATTCCACCTGTTTTCATGTCCTGTTATTCCTAGAGAAAAGTGGCGAGACCACAAAGAGGCAAATGGAAGACCTATTGAGTAAAATTTGTGACCATCATTTTCTGAGTTCACAGGAATAAAACAAAGACATACCCATGGAAAATACTTGCAGCATTCAGAAAGAACGGAATGAGTGTGTGTTTGTGTGTGTGTATGTGTGTGTGTGTGTGAGAGAGAGAGACAGACAGACAGACAGACATACACACACACACACACACACACACACACACACACACTCAACATAATAGGGATCTTAAAGAAGTCTCCGAGTTTCGATACTTCATTGGAGTCTTATTTGTAATTTAAAAGTCACCCAGTAGGTGGAGTAGCTTACTCACATTTTGTTTTTCAGATCCCATAGTAGCCAGTAATTTGAATCAAAATTTTTGTTAATGGTGGAAGACACTTGAGAAATAATTTATACCTACCTCCTTATTTTCCAAAATAAGAAAGTGAGCTCTAAATATAGAGTTTACAACAAAAGGTTCAGCTCTTTAGTCAAGTAGTTGATGTCCACTGAAATTCCTGGATTGAACTGGTTACTTGCCTCCAATTTGAGTATCTTGCCCTATGAATCCCATGCATTAGCATAGGCAGCTAGTTCTGGGTTAGGAAGGTGTTAGGGTGTTAGAGGGAGGTTTTATGTCATAGGATGACATTTCTGAGGATGATACCCTTTTGGACCTGCTTCTATTAAAAAATCTTCCCCCAAAGAGGGCATTTTAGAACAGAAATTCACCTACCCCTTAGTTTTTCTGACTTTCTTCTACTACCATCTGCTTTCCCCTGCACAAAAACCCCACTTTCCAAGTAAATGCTCGGTAAATTAGAAGAAAGCAAGGCTTTGTCTCCATGCCCACTGTTAAGAGATTTATTACTGGGAGAAATTTACATTCATTCAATTAGTTATACACCAAATACTTACTGATAACTTACTTGTATGCTAGGGATAGAGGTGTAAAAATGATTTTTAAAAAAGGTCCACAGTTTCCATGGAATTACGTTTTACTATAGTAAAAAGACAGAATAGAAATTAGGCAATTTTAGATACTGATAAATATTTGGATTTGAGAGTCACTGGAGGGTGGGATAAGGGTCCAAGACTATTTCCAAGGAATGTCAAATAAGCTTCTCTGTGAAGATGCTGAGTAACGTATTTTTAAAAGAAAGATGTGGGAGAATGGTTTAGTCAGCAGAAACAGCTAAAATAAATGACCGTGGTAGAAACATAAAACTATTCTCAATCAACATATTCTTAATAAGCATTGGGTAGTTCATCAGATTGCTTCATTAGTGTTACTACCTGGAATAAAGAAAGATATGAAAGGGAATCAAGTTCAAATGAGGGAAGGAAGAGATCTTTCTGGAACCTGTCAAGCATGTATCCTTCCCCTAGTGTGGTGGGGCTGGCAAATGAGGACATCCTCAGGCACCAGTACCAGGGTACACCAGTGAAAGGGGAGAAGGACATCATAAAAATTCAGAAAGACCCATTGATGGGACAAACTGAGGACTATAAGAATAAATGGTCAGTACTTAAAAGCAGCTCTTTTAATAGCTTTAAAAACTAACCTGCCTATCTCAGCTCTCTGTATCTCAAAATGTGACTGGAGGAGAACCACAAATTAGAACCACCTAGGCACTTGTCAGATACCCCAGGCATCACATCGGGTCTACCAAATCTGAGCTCATGCTCTGTAGAATTCATATTTTCACAGAGCTTCAGCTCTTCAAATACTATGCCCTTCTTTCTCCTTGTACAGGTTCAGTTCTTATAAATCGGAAGAGGTTAAACACCTCTGAGAGAAAAGATTAATGCATGCAAAATAACCTTTAAAACACTAGAGAATTGTTAAGCGATGTTTAGTTTTTTCCTTTATAAAAAAAAGACATAGGTTTATTTTTGTAATTCATGACTTTTTATCTATAATATTTAAAGAGGCATTTTTCTTTCTGGGTTTGAATAAAGAAAGGGCATTAGGCATTCTTCAAGGCCACAATATTATTTTTCCTGTGCATGCTGTAATTTTGTGGGCTGTAATGTGTTCTACCTAAATGTCAAAAGTACAGAGCCCTCACCTCATCCTGGTTTGGGAGCACAGTGAAGAGGAGGTTCTGTTAGTGAAATGTGTGTTGGGAGAATGCAATTTCAGCTCCTGCACCAGAAAACAATGATGATACAGCCAATGGATTTGGAATAATGAAGAAAATCAGTATGTTCCTCATGTACACTGGAATCTTTGTATTTGACTTAGAAAACTATGTCCAAAAAGTTAGAATAAATTTGGACCCTTTACCTATCTCCCATCCTTAATTAGGTACTAGAATTTTGTTACTCTTTCCACTGATCCAACTTCAGTAATCCAACAAAAGACCAGGATTATCCACTCACCTGGTATGATATAAGCAGGTATTTTTAAACTTTCTCATAAATTTCCTTTTATTTTTATCTTCAAAAAATTGAAGAGAAAGCACATAACTTCTTTCTCACATGGGTTTTTCTAGTGGGCCTTGTCTGACAGCATTAGCAGCAGCAGTTCCTGCAGCAGGACCTTTGGAAAGTATGTTTCTGAAGCTGACAACCTTTGCTCAAAGACTATTAAACCACTGCTCACACTTCTTCAAAGACTTTTAACCAAAATGTCATCAGAGTGGAAATCATTTTATGGCTCTACAGTACAGTATCCCCTCCCCACCCCACTCCCCATGGCCTTATCTCATTTGAGTGAAATATCTGCTACATCAGCAAAAGAATTAGTCAATTAAAGTTATTGTCCTTTTTCTTCATGAGAAATTCTTGGGGAACAATCTCCAGAACAGACAATTAAGATAAATTATTCATGAGGTACAAATGCCCTTTGCATTTTTCCCTTTGGAATAAGTTTATCATCCTTGTTTACATGAAGGGATTTGCTTGCAGATCTGCCCTTTTACTTCAGAACTAAGATAATGTTTCCATTTAAACTGAGTCATCCTTGTCCTAAATATTGCATAATGGCACAGTCTGCCATCTCCTGTTTGCTTTGGCCAAACACAATGACAAGGCAAACTAGGCTGTGGTTCCTGAATCTCTTTCTACTCACTGCCCATTTTGTGTGGCAGTCAAATGTGTTTGTTATATTGCAAAGAATTATAACATCAAATGAGTTGCATAAAATTCTACTCAGGAAATCTTACAAAGCTTGCAAATGGAGTGCCTGCTCTAACTATGAAAAATGTGTTCTGAAAGCACAGAAGGAACATTTTCAACTTGAAACTTTTCATCAGAAATTGAGAGAGCTCAAGGTCAGTTTAATATTAATCCCCACCCCCGTTCTTTCATCTAACAGATATCAAGTTGCATTTGAATCTGGCAAAGAGATATGAATTTAGGCCAGTTTAGCCTTCAAAGGACAAATTTTTTGAGAAATATTCTGTATCCATCTATTAAATCTTGAACACCATTAGATTATTTTAAGGTGAAAATGACCAAAACTTGCCTTTTCATTGAAAGGGAAATTCATTTCTGGTAAGTTGAAATTGCTTTTGAATAATTTATAGGGAACAGAGAATTCATCAACTCTGATATCATCAGCAGCCATGAGATTGCATTGTTCTATAATGGGTGCTATGGGAACTAGGAAACTGGAGTTGGTTAGCATGAGAATTTCAATCCAGAATCTCATGTAGGTTAAAGGCAGGTAATATTTAAGAACGGAAAGGCCTGAATTAAAACTAATTATATACGAGTAACCTTTAAAAAAAACTTCCCTGCAAAAGATACTCTGTAGCTCTCCCATTCAATGTTGATAGAAATTGCAACGTTGCGAAATTGGTTGGGGCCAATATGTAAGCCTCTTTCTCCTAATATCACCTCTATCTTTTCCTCCTTTACATTTTTGGTGAGGAGATGATGATAACAGGAACAACAAGAAAGAAAGCTGAATACAATTAAAATATGATAATCCAAATAAAATAAGAAAAGACTTTTAATTCATTGTTGACCAACTCCCTATTTTTTTCTATTCAAATGCTAGGATTTCTTCTCCCATTCTTATATAAACAAATGCACAAATCTATTTATAATGAATTATATCCTCTGCCCTTTTTGTCCTTTATTTTGCTATAGGGTCTTGCTAAGTTGCCAAGGCTGGCCTCATATTTGCAATTCTCTTGTCTCAGCCTCTCAAGTCAGTAGGATTTACAGGCATGTGCCATGGTGCCCTGCTCCCCCACTCTTTTGGGCGTGCTTCTGAAACGTACTCTTTAAACCCATCCCCAATTCATCAGTTTATAATCTAGGGACTTTTATAATATACCATGCTTAATCTTCCTGTTCATTAATTTTAAGTACTTTTACTGACCATCTCTTATATGTAACGGACATGGAAAATCATTATATTAGATACCAAGTTGAATAAGACAAAATTCCTACACTCCTAATAGATACTGATGGATCTGAAACTTCTGATGTGGGTATGACTTGCACATGCAATGTGGGAAACCATTCCATCTGGAAGCAACAACCTGAGGAAGGACCAGGCAGGATTGTGTTGAGACTCAATCAGGTAGCTATAAGTGGGCCAATTTGATTACATCATGAAGTACTGTATATAGAAATGACTACTAGAGACTTGGACTGTAAAGATAGACCAAAACCAAATACTAAAGAACCTTGAATTCAGACTATAAAGCTGCACCCTATTTCGGTGTCAATGAAGAACCACTAAGTGGTTTTGAACCCCAGAAGAATAACTGAACCAGAACAGAGGTTTTTGAGAAGACTTTGAGGTAGTGCTGAAAACTTGAGATGTAGGATAAGTTAGGAAACCTTTAATTTAAGCAAGTAATAAGAGGCTGAATTTGGGTGGTGGCACTGAAATGTAAAGAAAACCAATCTTAGGAATATCTTGTATAAGCATCTACTAATCTGAACCTCCTGCTGCTGCCCTACACCTCTTTTACCAGTCTTGAATCCTCTATGCCACTATAGGCACCCCTCTTCAGTTCCTTTACCAACTACCTCTGCTAATACGCTATTACAGAAGATGTTAACATATCACAAATTTTCCTTTAGTATTTTGATAATGATATTTCAGTATATTTGCTCTGCTTTGTAATCCTATGTAGTTTGATTTACACATTTAAAAACTGTTAGTCTGAAATCTCCAGACTGCCAAAGATCAGGAATTTGTAGAAACCTTGTAAAGTTCCAGGTCATCATTTGAGTTTATGGGACTCACAATTTTCTGACCATCTCTAAGGTGCATATACCTGAGAGAAAATATCCCAACATTCACACTTTGTGAAGGCAATCTTGCCTTTGCCCTTCACCTGCAGACCAGAGAAGGAGCATTATCCCCTCACTTATAACCTCATGGAAGGTTTCACTTCTTTTTTTTTTTTTTTTCTTAACTTTTTCTACTTTATGAGCATGCTAGAAACATGTTATTTCTGTAACTAAGCACAATCTCCATCTGCATTTTGCTTTTTTTCTGGAAATTCTTTCTATGATAAATAATATGTTATATTTCTCCTGAATCTAAGTCCCTTTATTGTTGTTGCATACCAGAAGCTGACCACTTTCAAAGGTGAATGCCAAGTCTCCTTAGATTCACTTCCTTATAGGAGGGAGCAGGAGGTGAGAGGAATTTCCTGCTGGAAGCTAATGCTGCACTGCACAGCACACCTGGACAAGCCTGTTTGACCATCCAGTGATGTGGAGAGGAAGGAAATTGTTGATTAAAGAATGTAAGGAGGATATTTTCAGGGACAGGGAGTGCACCAAACTTTTCCTGAGTTGTGTCTGACTAGATTTACTGAATATCAGTGTGCTGAGAATCTTGGCACATATGCACTAACTGATAACCTCTGTATGTTAACCAAAGGCCCCAGGCTTGGGACACACACTGCAAATAAAAGCACACAAATATTCTCTTTATTAACATTATAAACATTTTATTAACATTAAAATAATTTTAGTTTCACAATAATTTTGTGACAGTTCCTTTCAACTTCATTTCCTATGAATAAGAGATAAATTTGGTGATGGAAAATATTATGCATACTATAAAACTTAGTGGAACTTTCAATGTTTTGTTTTTATTAGATCTTGTTTTCTTATTTACATAGCTACCAAATGACTAATGAACAAATAATTTGCTAAAAATTGTACACAAATTTTATATGCATATTCTTACATTATTGGAAGCAAATAAGTTCATAGAATTTCAGGAATTCTTGAAAGTCTGTAACTTACCATTTTAAGTAATAATTTAAAAAAATAAGATAAGTTTGATCATTAAGATCAGAGTCACAGATACAACAGTATCTAATATCATAAAAGGTAGGTTTAGAATCAAATGACTTTTATAATTTGATAGTTGAGGGTAGTGTGCACATTGCAGAAAGGGAAGCCACGTGGGTATTTATGCAATAACAGAATTGTCAAGGGGTTGAAGTGGACTTTAAGCATTCAGAAAACAAAACTGAAATAATAAATGCAAAAAATGCTTGCTCTTTGGTAATTGTGAAGTTATTGTTTAAGTAATAATAGCACCAGAGAAGCCCTACCCAAAACTTGTGCCTAGGAAAAAGGAGGATAACTCACAGAAAAGGACAAAATTTAAAAGGTATTAGGAAACGAATAGGGGGAAAATTAAAAGGAAAATGTGCCATATCAAATTCCTAAACCAGGAAATAGTGAAGGTGGTGTGTGTAGAATAATACTGGGGTATTCAGAGTAGTCCAAGGGGAAGAAAATTATGGATAATGTATTCAAAGTATTGTTATTCATAAGTAAATTATTTTCAACTTAATAATGTATCCATCTTTCTACAATCATTGCTTTCTTAATTTTCTAATTTTCCTAAACGACTTTTCTTTTTAAAAAGAAAATATGGTAGGTATTTTCCTTAACATTCCTCCTTGAAAAAAAATTTAAAAGAATTGAAAAACATGTCCCATCTCCCATTTTAACTTTTCTACTCTTGTAATGAGTCCAGTTCAGTGATCCTTGAACTTATTTATGACATAAACTTGAACTTATTTATGACATTCAGAAAAAATGTTAACACATATTCCTATTTATTAATCAAATAATATTGAATAATATTTTATTTATTAATTTAATTCATATTGCCTTCATAATATATGTAATATTTTATTTACGTATATATTTTTAAATTTATGCAAAAATAGAAATTTTAAAAGGTAAAAAACCAAACTAAAACATTCTACTTATTAAAGTTCTAAAAAAATCCCCTTTTTACTCTCTTTCATCTTAAAAATATTATACTTGAGATAACTTGATTAAATATACCTCAGTATTTTAAAAAGTCATGCTTTGACTTAGGAATTCAAAGGCCTAGTTCAGAATTTAACTTATTTTCCTATGTAATTTTAATAGCTGTCATAACTAAAACAAACACTTCTCAAAGATACCAGTCATTTGAATGGAAGAAGTGATTTATTGGCTGCACTTTCTAAATCCTGGTACTCATTTTGCAATCTCATCCACCAGTTATGTAAAATTTTTTCCTTTAAATATGGCTAGTAAATTTCCATCTTCCCTGATGTCAGTCAATCATCCATGCAAACTAACTGGGCAGTGGTGCATTTTACATCTTATTTGGAGATGTGAAAATCCAAGTTCTTCATATAGGTGAAGTCCACTATTTATGCCAACTAAATCATTAGATAGAAACATTCCCAAAACCCTTTCTTCACAACATGAGTTTCTTTCAAAAAGCAGTTCCTTTCTCATCCATTATTAAAATGTGACCTTTACCTTGAAGGGGCAAATCAAGCTCATTTTTTCAAATATCTACTCTGTAGCTACTTGGCATAAAAAAAAAAAAAAAAAAAAAAACAGCAAACTTGGCAGGCAAAGTTTGGTTGTTATTAGATTTTGGTATTATTAATAAAGAAAGCAATTCATCTTTAAATTTGACATATCTTCCTGTAACACAACCAGCACACCTGTGTTATGCAAAAGATTTATGCTTACTGATTCCACATCATAGAAATTATTATGAAAAAAATTTAAATATATAAAGTAAACCAAGTCCTCAATTCACCTAACACACATTAATTTAACACTGCAATATGCTGAATGTAAACACATGGGCAGGAGTGTACAGTCTATACTCCATGTTTTAGAATTCAGTTGCCTTCAGCAAACAGAGCCCTCAGGTACAAGTTTCCACCTTGTGAAACTCTGAAATACAAAATATGATGCCAGGGAACAATATGCAAAACATTTGTAAAGTTCAATTTATTATTAATTTTAGGCAAAAGTCTAAAAATAAAAGTTTTGTTATTTTCTTCTTACTTTATAGTCTCTGAGGTTCATGCAACAGATACCAAGGTCTTATGAATTTGAACAATGGACCTTTTTGAAATCTAATTGATTGTCAAAGTCCAATGGCTTAAGGGACAAAGTTTGCTCATTAACATTTTCAGTTGTCTATATGAACACAGTAGACTTTTATATAGGATGTGTGTGCACAAATTTGTTGATTTTGCCAAGAACAAATCAAACGTGAAAGAACTTAAGAGCTGAAAAAGAATTATAGATAAGTTAAAATTTTTTTAAAATTTAAGGAACATTATTAAAACAAAAAGAAATTCTGAAAAATATTCCTTTAGAGATCTTTTCTCAAACACTAAGGGGCTTTAGAAGAAAGGAAATCCATATTACAAAATGATGTTGTAACAAGAATTTCATGCTAATTCATAGATCCCACAGCCCTTGGCCTGGATGTCCTGTATTTTTACAAAAATGACATACACATAGCTTTTCCAGGTTCACTGAGAAAGTTCTTAATGTCATTCTCCCTACAACTAGAAAAGATGCATTTGACAGCTGTTAGTACCACCATTATCAGAATTTTGTAATCATTATTCAAAACTCTGTCAACTTGAGATTACATACAAACAAAAATTTGATTAAGAAAATACTAACAAAAGTAGCCTGAAATAAATATCCAAGGAATAAAATAATGAAAAAACTAGACATTCATATTTTGTGAACTGACCAACAAATGGACTTTTACATTTTAAATGCAGTTTTCAGAGGTCTTTGATTTTCCTGAAATTCTCTAGATCATCCTAACTCCTTGTAAAGGTATTTCTACCCAGAGATTCAGTCCATCCAAAACTTGGATGAATGAGATTTAGATATTAAGAACTCTCTTCTAATATGTAAGAGAAATGTATGAATTTCATTTCTGATGCTCTTGTGAACATAAAGGTGTCTATGTCCTTGAAGTCAATTACCACTGTGAGAATGAAGAAATGACAAAGCACCTTTTTCTCCATGAAGTGTGATGTGTATGGAGGCAGTAGTAAAGGGATGGGGAACAATACCAAGAAAGCAAACTCCAAAGTTCCACTGGAATGAAGTGGTGAAGAGACTTACAAACCAGTGAAAGACGTCTGAGCTTTATTCTGAAAGTTATAAGAATTCATTGGAGGCTTCAAACAAAAGTGTGGTACACTCATATTTGCATTTGTTAAAGGTTTGTCTTTTAAAACATGGCAGTATGAACCAATCTCTAGGAAGGAAATTATTTGAAGCGTTGTTTAAGGTAAATGTTTTGTTCACCCTCATGGTGGGACAGGAAAAGTGTAGCTTTCTGGAAATGCTCCACTAGGACAACCACCTTACGAGAATGGAAAAGCATTTTTTTCTCACCCACCTGGATGACTCCCCAGCTACAAGGGTCTCAGATGAGCTATTACGCCAAAGAATAACATTTCAGCACCAATAAATTTTGCCTCTTTCCTGTAAGTTTTGGGCTAGTTACAAAATATTCACTACTGATGAGGAAAGCTATTGCAATAAGGTCAGGTTTGAGAATATTTATGACAAGAAGTAATGATGAAAATAGGGCAGACTATTGACCAAGTGTGTTTATTTCAAGTTTAGTCACTGAAGCCTCTTTTTATTTACAGGAAAGAAAAGAAGCAAAAATGCTTCTCTCTTAAGTAACAGGTTTATGTTAATAATAGTTTAGATCTACCAGGTATTAAGCATTTACTTTGCCAATAGGAATTGTGGTAGACACCCAGCATATCTTGTTTCATTTACTCTGCATAACAGTTGTATGAGATATGAAAGCTCAGGTCTGCAAAAACTCAAGGGCTTACTCAAGGTCACACAACTACTAAGTGGCATGGTCTGGACAGAAATCTTGGCCCAATATTCTAGGTCTTTCTGCTTGGCTACGTTATTTCTGATATGCAGGTACATACAATGGTAACAGTATTGAATTTAGTGTCAGATAACCTGTATTCAGATTTCAGCCCACTGTTTAATAAACCTCTTTTTTTTCTGTTAAGAGGGATCCCAAATGTTTGAGTACAGGTCATTTGAAGATTAAGTTATAAATTGTCTTACCCCGATTACCAGCAGCCACACAACTGCTTAAGACTCCTTTCTCTCCTCTACTGGTCTTTTGTCTATTTGTTTATCAATTTTAATTGGTATTTTATACTTAAAGGTATTTTGTACATAAAGGTGGAATTCACTGTGATGATATATTCATATATGGAAAATTGTTTTTCTTTTTGGGAACTGAGGATTGAACCCAGGGCTTCAGGAATGTAAGACAAATGCTTTGCCCCTGAGCTACATCCCAGTCCAGTATGTTCATAAATGTACATAGCACAATTTGGTCAATTTCATTCTACAGTTCCTCCCTTTTCCAATCCTTCCTCCTGCCCTCTTAATCCCCTTCTTTACTGATGTCCCTTTTATTTTCATGAGACAACTCCACTTTCTTTTTTCATATTTTGCTCTAGCTTTCACATATGAGAAAAAATATTCAGTCTTTGACTTTCTGGGTCTGGGTTATTTCAATTAGCATTATATTCTCCAGTTCCATCCATTTACCAGCAAAAACCACATTTTATTCTTCTTTGCTGCTGAATAAAACTCTATTGTATATATGTACACATTTTATAATCCATCTGTTTGTTGACAGACCCCTGGGCTGGTTCCATAACTTGAGTGTTGTGAATTGTGCTGCTGTAAATGTTGATGTTCTTGTATCACTATATTATACTTTTTCCATTTTCTTATTTTATGTAAGCCTTCAATGCTACCAAATTTCCTCTTAGAACTGCCTTTACACTGTCCCAGCGATCTTGATATGTTGTATCTCTGTTCTTGTTTCTCAGAATTTTAAAAATTCTCCCCTTATTTCTTCTATGAACCATTCCTTGTTCAAAATTATATTATTCAATCACCACCTGTTAAAATGTTTTGTTTTTGTAATATTATTATTGACTTCTAATTTCTTTCCATATGATTTGATAGGATTCAAGGAATTATCTCAATTTTTTTTTTGTATTTGCTAAGACTTGCTTTGCATCCCCAAATATGGTCTATTTTAGAGAAATTTCCATGTGCAGCTGAGAAAAAAAATGAATTTGTTGATGGATGAAATATTCTAAAGTTGTCTATGAGGTCCATTTGATTAACATTATTTTTTTATTTCTGGAGTTTTTTACTTAATTTATGTCTAGATGACCTATCTATTGATGAGAGAAGTGTATTCAAATCATCAGGTATTGTTATGTTGGGATCTATTTGATTCTTTATATTGAATAGGGTTTGTTTTATGTACATACATGTCCTGACTTTTTTGCTGCATAAATATTTATGATCATCATATTCTGTTGTTGGAGGTGTCCTTAAACAGTGTGAAGTTATATTCTTTGTCTCTTTTGATTAATTTTGGTTTGAGGTCTACTTTCAGATGTGAGAGTAGCTACTCCTACTTGGATGTTGTCTTTTCCCATCCTTTCACCTTTAGCCTGTGAATGTCCTTGCCTGTTTGTTGAGTCTCCTGTAAACATCATGTGGTCAGGTCTTGTTTTTTAACTCCACTCTGTCAATCTATGTCTTTTGAAAAATATTTTATATGTTCTAATTTGTTGTACATAACAATAGAATGCATTTATACATTTTGATAGATCATACTTAAATGGAGTGTCTTTTCTCATTTTTCTGATTATACATACTGTAGGATCACATCAGTCATGCAGCCATATATGTACATGAGGTAATAATCTATGTCTTTTGATTGGAGAGTTTAGACCATTTACATTCAGAGTTATTATAGAGAGATGATTTTTAGTTCCTGCTGTTTTGATTCTTTCTAATGTTTAATTCAGACTTGATTCTCCTTTAATTGATTATTCTTCTAGTGAAATTCATCTGTATGCTGGCTCTGATATTTATTTTTCATTTTTTCTGTCCAAAATATTTCATTGAGCATGTTTCATAGTGCTGGATTAGTGGTTATAAATTCTTTTAGTTTCTGTTTATCATGTAATATTTTCATTTCATATTCAATTCTGAAGGATAGCTTTGTAGTATATAATAATCTTGATTGGCACTCACTATTTTTCAGAGCTTGGTATACATTGTTCCAAGCACTCCTGGCTCTTAGATTCTAGGTTGAGACTTGCCTCTAATTGACTTACCTCTAAATGTGACCTGTAGTTTTTCTCTTGCAGTTCTAAAAAAATTATCCTTCTTCTGTATATTAAATGTTTTAATTATAATACTTCTTGGCAAGGATCTTTTTGGGGATTCTAAATGCCTCTTATATTTTAATTTCCATCTCATCCCGAACATCTGAAAAATGTCTCTAATATTATGTCATTGAAAATGTTGTACATTCCTTTAGTTTTTATCTCAGTGCCTTCTTCTACAACGGTCATCCTAAGATTTAGTTTCTTAATAGTACCCCATATTTCTTGAATATTCTGGTCTAAGTATCTTTCTTCATTGTTGATTGTATTTTTAAGGTTATATGCTTTGTTTTTGAAACTTGAAAATTTGTCTTCTATATGGTCTAATTCTTTGGTGATGCTTTCAACTGAATTTTAAAATTCGATTTATTAACTGTTTCATTTCCAGGATTTTTGTTTGGTTCTCTTTCAGAATCTCTATGTCTTTATCAAAATGTTCTTTTACTTCCTGTATTTTCTCTCTTCATTCATTCCTTATATCTTTTAGTTCATTGAACATTTTAGTTATGAACTTTTAAATTCTTTACCTATCATCCAATGTGTGTCAATGGGATTAGTTTTTGAAGTGTTGTAGCTATTTGGGATGGCTTGTTCCCTTGCTTTTTCCTATTGTTTGTATTTCTTCCCATCTGCTGAGATGATTATCTTTTCTACTTTTATGCAAGAGAATATTTAGAAAGCTTCTTTAGCTTAAGTACCCTAGGCTGGGTGAATAACCACATATTAATACTCCCATTCCATGTGTACCCTCCACTGTGACCAGTACCCAGCACCACTCTGAAAGAAGATACCAAACCCTATTAAATTCAATCAGTTCAAATCAAAGTCATGTACTAATAAATCCTAGACAAAAAAAATGTGTTGAAAATGTTCACAACTTTTCTAACTTAAGAATAAAATTGGAGTAATGTTCTTGAATAGATTAAAAAATTAGTCATTAAAAATCATATTTTTATTGGTACATGACAGTTGTAAATAATGGTGGGATATGTTGTTACATATTCATACATGCACACAATAGAAACAATATAATTTGGCTAATAGTATTCCCCAATTCTTCCCTCTTTCTTTTCTCTTCTTCCTCCACCAGTGCCTTTCCTCTACTCTACTGATCTCCCTTTGATTTTCATGAAATTCCTTCCTCCCCACCTTTTTTTTTTCTTTTTCCTCTCTATTGTCCACATATGAGAGAAAATATAAGACCTTCAACTTTCTGAGTTTGGCTTATTCTGTTTAACATAATGCTTTTAAGTTCGATCCATTTTTCTACAAATGACATAATTTCATCCTTCTTTATAACTGAATAAAATTCTATTGTGTATATATACAACATTTTCTTTATCCATTCATCCACTGATGGATATCTAGCCTGGTTCCATGTTTGGCTATTGTGATTTGTGCTGCTATAAACATGTATGCATGTATGTGTATGGTCAGATGACTTTAATTCTTTTGGATAAATATCAAGGAGTTTGGTAATATAGTGGTTCCATTCCTAGTCCTTTGAGGAAGCTCCATATTGATATCCATAATGGTTGTATTGATTCGTAATCAGGTGGGGAGATTTTTTACTGAGTCTTCCTAATTTGAATTTCATCTGGATTTGGTATCCTTAGAAGATGCCCATCACTCTCAGAGATTTTGTGGGTGTGATTAAATTAAGGATGCTGAGATGGGGATGTTATTATGTATTATCCAAATAGGCCCTGTATTATCTGAAGGATACTTAAAATAGGAAGCAGAAACCAGACTCAAAAAGATGTAACAAAAGAAGTAGAGTTTGGAGTGATGGGGAAAGCCTAGGAATTCAGGCATCCCAAGAGCTGGAAAAGATAAGGAAGTGGATTCTCACCTTGAGATTCCAGAAGAATTAGACCCCTAACAAAATTTTGATTTTAGCCCTATTGAAACTAATTTCAGAATTCTAAAACAATAAGACAATGCATTTCAGTTGTTTTAAGTCAGTATATTTGTGGCAGATGTGTTGCAGTGACACTAGGAAACTCATACAATACCTGTGGCTGCCGTGGAGAAAGGCTTCAAGGGGGATAAAGGATGAATCTGGGAGGCCAGTAGAGATGCAGTTACAGCAGTGCACACGCAGTTGACCTGTACCTTAGATCTGAGGTAAGGACACATGCTGGAAATGAATTTTGGAGTAGAGCTAATAGGATTTGCTAGATTCCTTAACTCCTAAACCACTCTTTGGTTTGGCAGGAGTTGGGACCCCTGGGTACTATTTGGCAAACTAGAGACATCAGTCTTAGAAAGCAAGTGCTGCTGCTGCTTTACTAGGTGAATGATTTGACAAATTATTTATTTAACAGCCAGAAACATCTTGCCAGTGGAAAAACCAAGCTCACAGTCCACACTGGACCAGTCTAAAGGCAAACTTTGCTCTCTAATTCCCTGAAGAGTGAAAAAGTAAGACCAAAGATGGCAGTAAACACACAAAAAATGTGGATTCCTTTGAGGGGATTAATGTGCTTGGGGGCTAATTCCAGGCTACACAGAATTTCCTTTTTACATGAATTAAGAATGTTACTCTTCATAATGGAAAAGAGAGGAAGAAGTAAAGACTTAGCCATTTATCAGATAAGTCTGAGCAACATTTTCCACTCCTTGCACAATGCAGGTCAGGGCCCCACCTGGCTGAATGCAATAAGACACTTTTCCATGTAGATTTCAGGGTGTAATCTCTGACCACAGTCCTCTTGCTGCAGTCAGAGATATTTAATATATCAGGAAGAAGACTTAAAATAAACAGAACTGGAAGAATACAGGCAATTCTCCACAAGAACAGTAGTGCTTCCTATGCCACACAGTGGGCATTTCTTTCCCAGAGAGAGGACCACACATAAGCCTTCTAAGCCCTTGCCTGCAAGATTTCCTAAAATCACCTCTCCCAACCCTGCTGTGTCACACAGCATCACACAGCATCACACTCTTTTCTCCATCATTGCCTGTAGCCCATATGAGCTTTATGAGGAGGTATCTGACCCTAGCAAACCTGCCTTGGGTCTTGCAGCCTGACTCTCTTTTCTTCCAATTTGTAATAGTTGTTATATTTTCTCTGTGTGGTCCACACTGTACCCCTCTACACACACACACACACACACACACACACACCCCAAAAAACTCTCCTGAATCCACTAACTTTCCCAAAGAAAGAAATTACTAGAGTGTCATCAGAGGCTTCCTACCATAAGGATTCAGCGTGGTCAAAGAGGAACCATCTATATGTTCAGCTTGAGCAACAGCAATGCCTGTGGGAAGCCACAAGGGCTTGGGGTTACCAGTGAGAAGCTCTTCTCTGAGGTGAGGGAAGAGGGAATTGTGCAAATGAGTTTTGAAACATTTCAGTTTCTTCTTTCTACATGGCCTCCAAATCTTTGAATTATATGCATAGTTGCTCTTTTATCTCTTGCCTGGGTGATCTTTTTTGACTCCAGATTCTTTCTTAAGAAGCCTCATCTCAACCCAGTTGAGTTGGTAAACAGGTCTCATGTTCTCCTTGCTCAGAATAATCAGAACAGATGACTTTTTTTTTCATACACCACTTTGATTTAATGGTCCCATTTCCGCACCAAACCTGTCATTCACTCTCCAGATTAATGACTTGCCTTATCCTTTCTATAAGCCCTAGATTCCAAAAATGACATACAGGTGGGTATTTTCATTTTTATCATAATGAGAAACAAAGTACTTTGCTAAAAGAATAACACAAATGCCAGTGTTCATGAAGGTGCCCTCTTGCCCTGATCTCTCATAATAACTACACCTCATTCCTTGTCTCTATTTTGGGAAACATTTTATCCCATGTGCACAAAGACAACCAATTGCCTGAAGAGAACGGCACCATGATGAATGCAGAGATCACTCAGAACACTGCGAGCCATTAGTTGATTACATACTTTTCCAAGGCCGACCTCAGTACAGGCACAGTGAATGCTAAATGGCGTGTACCCAGCGTTCCAGTAATTAGTTTTGATCTCTCTGGCTTAATGCTGTGTCCAGTTGTTCTGTAAGAGAAGCCTCAGCACCACTTATTTTTATATATTTATTCAAGGGAGACTTATAGAAGGCTAGGTCTCTCCCAGACATTGTGGAGAATGAAAGTGAATCATTCCTTGACCTCCAGAAGTTAGCAGCAAAGAAAGGAAGAAGAAAACATGTACATCAAATATGACACAGTACACTTCAGGGTTTGGAGGAGAGAAAGGGTTCTTCCTTTAATCAACAAATATGTATTAGGCACAGTTTAAGGTACCAAGGACACAGAAATGAAGAAGATAAACAAGGTTCTGTTGTCATGGGAAGAGATCATCATTACACCAATTAAAACACACACACACACACACACACACACACACACACACATATAAAAAGTTAATTTTAAGATGGATAAACAGAATTGATAGAATAGGAATGGGATGGGATGGAAGTTAGCTAAGAGTAGGCATTTAGGTAGACCTTCTCTCTGACAGACAACACAGTCTAATCATCAAGTTCTAGGGTAGAACAGCACAGGCAGAGGAAGTGAGTGTGAAGGCTGTGGAGAGGCACAGTATGGGAACTTCTGGGGAGAAGTGATAGTTCAGTCTCAAAGAATGGGTAAAAATGGCATAAGTAAAAGTGCTGAGTTGGGAAAGTAAGAACTTCATTTATTTGGAAGTAAGCATGGATTTGAATCAAGGTCTGGTGAAACCTGAAATTCAGAAGTTAGGATCAAGGTAGATTATTTATGGAGTGCTCCTGAAGGCCAGCTCTGTCTGTGACCTGTGTTCTGTAAACAAAGGGCTCTGAAGTTCAGAGCAGTGTGTGACTTCATGAGAATGTGCTGTTGGAAGATTTCTCTGGCATTAGCAGAAACCATTTTCACCTTTCATGAGCAAGTATTCTTCTGAGCTTCTATTAAAGTTTCTTATTTCCTGATAAATATTCATCTTCATGCCTTTCTTGTATGAGCCTAGGCTATAAAATAGTATTAAATAGGACTGACAATATAATGTGTGCAGTCCTGTGCAAAATGAAAATCTTGGACCCCTTATTCAAAATGCTGATTCAAAGCTTTTCCTTTGTTCCACTTGCAGTCCCTGTCTTGATCTGTCATGCTGCTTTTGAATTTGTTTTCTAATGTTGTGCCTTTGAGGGCAAGATATCTGACAAACAAGTGCAAGCCTTGATGGTACTTTTTCCCCACTTTAACCCTTTTGTACCCACAACCAGTACCCTGCCAGGTAAGGAGGTCAACACTGGTCATTGTGCAGGAGCCAGGAGCAAGAGGTCAAGACTCTATGCCATGGTGGCAGAGAGGTGAAACCACACATAAACAGAGGTGCCAAGCTCACAATGCATGCTCCACCTTAATTCACTTACAAAACAGATTTAAAGAGAAAATCATTTAAAAATTCAGGATGCAGAGTACATCCTTCTGCTAGTGGGATCTTGTACAACAACACTGGAAGCACAGTGATGACATCTACCCTGGTTTTAGAACAGAGGAAAAGATCACCGCATCTTGCTGTTGATTTTTCCTGGGCACTAAACTCAGTGAGCCTCTACTATACTTCAAAAATGCATTTGTTACTATAGTTATATAAGATGTTACCATTGGGGTAAACTGAGTGATAGGTGCATGGAACCTCTCTGTATTACAGTTGGCATTACATATCCTCAGATTCAACCAACTACAGATCAAAAATATTTGGGAAAAAATGTTGTCTGTACTGAATATTTACAGACATTTTTTTTCTTGTCATTATTCCCTAAAAATTACAGCACAACTATTTACTTAGAATTTATGTTGCATTACAAGGTATTTTAAACAGCCTAGATATTCAAAGTACATGGAAAGGTGTGCATAGGTTACATGCATAGACTATACCATGCTCAGATTTTCATATCCCCAATGGATCTTGAAGCTAATCCCTCATAGAAATGGAGGGATAGCTGTATTTTTTTCAAAATTCCTGTGACTTACCATAATTTGAAAATACAGAATTATGGACAAAAATCCCTCATGCCTGTGGTATATTTTGGAAAAAGGGAAATAAAAGGAAGAAAGAAAGAAAAAAGGAAGGGAGGGGTGAGGGAGAAAATCCAAGAGTAAAACTGAGAAGATAAATTAAAGCATTTAAGATGCACTCTACTGTCATGTATGACTAATTAGAACTTAAATAAATAAATAAAAATTAATTAAAGCATCTAAGTGGTACTCAGCTGGGCACCACAAATGATCATGCAGCCTCAGCTGGAAACAAACCTTAACCATGAGCTAGGAAGGAATGAAAGGCAAGTGGACAGACTCACATTCTAAAGGTACAGAACTAACCAGCTTCTTCCTGACTGTACTTCCCTTTTATCTTGCCCAGTCCTGTTCAAATCCACCAAATGATTATTTATTGATTATTCACTATGTAGAAGGAATATACTGCCCTATACTTTCTGGAATTACAATTTGAAACAATTGCATTTTTGGCAAGGAATGCATTCCCAAGTGCTACTGGGCTTCAAGATTAATCTTGACAAAGAATGACAGGTATTTTCATTACCAGATAAAGGAGCAATATATGTGCCAATACAGTGAACTAAGTTTTCTTGGACCATATGCTTCAAAATTCTCATTAATTTTTAAATTTAATTTGGAGGTATTCAGCTTATTTCTGATTTTGTGCCTGATGTTTACATAATGCTATTCCAGATTTGCATTATTCAACTTGACATAAAAGGTAATGCTACAGATCATAAAAAGATATTGTTGGGACTATGTGTTCCAACATCTAATGCATCTAGCAGAATCCTTGGAACAAGATAGGCAGAAAATTAAACGTAGCCATTCTTATTGCTCTTACGTTCAATATTTTCAATAAATCACAGTCTCCCATTCCATGGAATATTGTCTTTCAGCTAGAGAACTGGAGTAAGAATCATTTTTTAAAAATTTTTTTGAAAGAATAAAAGTAGAGCTCATAGAGTTTAAATGCTTTGTGAGAAAATATCACTTAGTTTTGAGGTTAAAATTGTTTTTCTGCTGAAGGAAAAATTAATACCTAGTCAGTTCTGCTTCTGCGCAAATGTGCTACAGAAAAATAAACCTATTCAACAACTTAAAGCCTTGGTATAGTCAGTGCTTAGAATGACTTTTCTACATCTTCATGCAGTCTAAAGCCAGGCCTCCTTTTGGCTTAATCCATCTGTTCTAAATAGCATGTCTCAAGAGGCTAGTTCTATCTTAGTGAAGCCTTGAGGGTTGAAAGAAGACCAAAAACACAAGACGAGTTGTCTTCACCCAGTACCAGGGAAAGAAAGAAACTGCTGGAAAAAAGAATAGAAGGTAAAAGAAACTATTACTAAGAGACACAGCAAGACACCGTAAGAAACCTTCATGCTGGATATTAAGATCATGGCCCCCTTAACTACTGTCCACCTTGATCAACAGGGATTTAAAAGAGCATTTCCTTGGGATTCAGCACTGTCTTACTATCTGGGGAAAAACACCTAATCCTGCTCTGATGGAGCTTGTATCTGCATGAGTCCATAAGACCCAGATGAAATAGCAGCTAACAAGAGATTAAGAACACAAGCTCTAAGTCATAAAGACACTACCCTGCTTCTGGCTATGTTAGTGGACTTGGTTAATTCAAGAAGGTTCTCTAAGGCTTTATCCTTCACTGTAAGATGAAGATAATGACTTTCTTGACCTCCAGGGTTAATGAGAGTATAGCATTTCGCATATTTGGCCCTTATGAAATAAATCTCATTTTATGGAGATAGTCTAATTTTGTGGTAAGGTAAATCTCTATTCATATCCTGCTTTACCACCTATTTACTGTATATCCTTAGTCAAAAATTATTTAACTTCCCATGCCTCCAGTTCCTCATTTGTAGAATGCAGAGTAATGTGACCCTCGTAGTAGATTGTTTTACAACCTAGCCAAAATCAACAAGGAATATTAAGACAAACTTCAAGGTATGAAGAATAATCAGGAAGAAAGAGTTATTCAGCTGCCATTTTAATCTTCACTTGAGACAAAGCTAAACAGTGTTTAAAAATCACCTACACTATTTTTATCACCATGCTTGTGAAATTTCCTTTTTCTGATATCTGAACCATTCAAAAGATTTCTTGAGATTGAACAAAAAGGAGTTTGCTGGAAATTCCAGCAAAAGTTAATTCTGTGGGCATGACAAAGTAACAAGTGCAAGGGCAGAAAAGGGTTCTAATCTTTATTACCTCTCTAGGTTTTCACAGTGAATCACAGGATGGATTCTCTCAGCTGAGGCAGGTTCAGTATGAAGGATTCTATTAATCACTAGAAATACTAAGTCAGAAAACTACAATTTTCATATACACAAAGAGATTTCCCACAATTTAGCATATGTTGTCTTCTAAAAAGGGGATACCCTGATATTATGGTATCTTACTTCAGAACAATAAACCAAATTCCCAATTTGCTAATCTCATTTGATTCCTCAGAGAAAGAAGAAACCCTTTAATTATGTAGTGGCTATTAGGGAAGTGCACAGATTTATACATGTAGTATTTGATGAAGAATCTCCCAGAAGAGATGATTAAATGATAAAAATAACTGAGAGTGAATTTTTCAGTGTTCTCTCTACTAAAACTGAAAAAGTGTGTGAGGTAACACATCTGCTACTTAGATTGATTTAGCCATTTCTCAATGAATATATATTTTTAAAAATCTTCTTGTATATGACAAATACATGAGTTTTATTTGTCTTTTAAAATTTCATTAATTAAAAAGCAACCTGATTAAAAATATAGCAAAGAACTTTAAGTAGAAATTTCTCCAAAGATGTGCAAATTGCCCAAAAGTGCAGGAAAGATGCACAAATGCCACTAATCATCAGGGAAATGCAAATAAAGACCACAATAAGATATCACTCCATACTCATTAGAATAACTATTATCAAAAGAAAATTAGAACTAACAAGTGTTGGCAAGGATGAAGAAAAATTGAACTCTTGTGCACTGCTGGTCAGAATGTAATATGGTGCAATCACTATGAAATAAAATATGGCAGTTCTTCAAAAAATTCAATACGATTACCATATGATCCAGAAATTCCACTTCTCAGGATGTGCCCCAAGAAAAATGAAAGCAGGGACATGGGCAGTTGTTTGTACCCCCATGTTCGTAGCAGCATTATTCACAATTGTCAAAAGATGGAAGCAACCTAAGTATCCATTCACAGTTGGATGAGTAACAAAATATGGCATATACATACAGTAGCATATTATTCAGTCTTTTTTTTTTTATTGTGAATACACCTTTTTTTTTTTATTGTAAACAAATGGGATACATGTTGTTTCTCTGTCTGTACATGGCGTAAAGGCATACCATTTGTGTAATCATAAATTTACATAGGGTAATGTTGTTTGATTCATTCTGTTATTTTTTCCCTTCCCCCCCTCCCCTCCCACCCTTCCCCTCCATCTATACAGTCCTTCCTTCCTCCATTCCTGCCCCCCTCCCTAAACCCAACTCCAACCCCAACACTAACCCTTCCCACCCCCCATTATGTGTCCTCATCCACTTATTAGCGATATCATTCTTCCTTTGGTTTTTTGAGATTGGCTTATCTCACTTAGCATGATATTCTCCAGTTTCCTCCATTTGCCTGCAAATGCCATAATTTTATCGTTCTTTATGGCTGAGTAATATTCCATTGTATATATATACCACATTTTCTTTATCCATTCATCAATTGAAGGACATCTAGGTTGGTTCCACAATCTGGCTATTGTGAACTGAGCAGCTATGAACATTGATGTGGCTGTATCTCTGTAATATGCTGATTTTAAGTCCTTTGGGTATAGGCCAAGGAGTGGGATAGCTGGGTCAAATGGTGTTTCCATTCCAAGTTTTCTAAGGAATCTCCACACTGCTTTCCAGAGTGGCTGCACTAATTTGCAGCCCCACCAGCAATGTAAGAGTGTACCTTTCTCCCCACATCCTCGCCAACACCTGTTGTTGCTTGTATTCTTGATAATTGCCATTCTAGTTGGGGTGAGATGGAATCTTAGGGTGGTTTTGATTTGCATTTCTCTTATTACTAGAGATGTTGAACATTTTTCCGTATGTTTGTTGATTGCTTGTATATCTTCTTCTGTGAAGTGTCTATTCATTTCCTTAGCCCATTTGTCAGTTGGATTATTTACATTCTTGGTGTAGAGTTTTTTGAGTTCTTTATAGATTCTGGAGATTAGCGCTCTATCTGAAGTATGGTTGGCAAAGATATTCTCCCACTCTGTAGGCTCTTTCTTTGCATTGCTGATAGTTTCCTTTGCTGAGAGAAAGCTTTTTAGTTTGAATCTATCCCAGTTATTAATTCTTGCTTTTATTTCTTGTGCTATGGGAGTCCTGTTGAGGAAGTCTGGTCCTAAGCCGACATGTTGAAGCTCTAGACCTACTTTTTCTTCTATAAGACGCAAGGTCTCTGGTCTGATTCCGAGATCCTTAATCCATTTTGAGTTTAGTTTCGTGCATGGTGAGAGATATGGGTTTAGTTTCATTCTGTTGCATATGGATTTCCAATTCTCCCAGCACCATTTGTTGAAGAGGCTATCTTTTCTCCATTGCATATTTTTGGCCCCTTTGTCTAGTATGAGAAAATTGTATTTATTTGGGTTTGTGTCCGTGTCCTCTATTCTGTACCATTGATCCACCTTTCTATTTTGGTACCAATACCATGCCGTTTTTGTTACTATTGCTTTGTAGTAGAGTTGAAGATCTGGTATTGCGATACCCCCTGCTTCACTCTTTCTGCCAAGGATTGCTTTAGCTATTCTGGGTTTTTTATTCTTCCAGATGAATTTCATAATTGCTTGCTCTATTTCTGTAAGGTACATCATTGGGATTTTAATTGGAATTGCATTGAATCTGTATAGCACTTTTGGTAGTATGGCCATTTTGACAATATTAATTCTTCCTATCCAAGAACATGGGAGATCTTTCCATCTTCTAAGGTTTTCTTGAATTTCTTTCTTTAGTGTTCTGTAGTTCTCATTGTAGAGGTCTTTCACCTCTTTTGTGAGATTGATTCCCAAATACTTTATTTTTTTTGAAGCTATTGTGAATGGGGTAGTTTTCCTAATTTCTCTTTCTGAAGATTCATCGCTTATATATAAAAATGCCTTAGATTTATGAGCATTGATCTTATATCCTGCTACTTTACTGAATTCACTTATGAGATCTAAAAGTTTTCTGGTGGAATTTCCTGGTTCCTCTAAGTATACCATCATATCATCAGCAAATAGGGATAGTTTGAGTTCTTCTTTTCCTATTCGTATCCCTTTAATTTCTTTGGTCTGTCTAATTGCTCTGGCTAGAGTTTCAAGGACGATATTGAATAGAAATGGTGAAAGAGGGCATCCCTGCCTTGTTCCAGTTTTTAGAGGGAATGCTTTCAGTTTTTCACCATTTAGAATGATATTAGCCATGGGTTTAGCGTAGATGGCCTTTACAATGTTAAAAATTTCCAAAAATTTTACAATATGGATGAACCTTGAAGATATTATGCTGAGTGCAATAAGCTAACCACAAAAATGAATATATGGTATAATTCCACTTATGTGAGGTGCCTAATTAGTCAAATTCATAAAGACAGGAAGTAGAATGGTGATTTTCAGGGACTAGGGACAGGTGGCAGGTGGGGAGTTATTATTGATGAATGTAGAGTTCCAGTTTCAGAAGATGAAGAAAGTTCTGAAGTTCTGTAGCCATGGTGATGGCTGCACTTTAAAATGTTTAAGATGGTAAATTTCATGTAGTGTATATCTTATTACAATTTTTAATTAAAAATAAAATTAGCCAGGCACAGTGACGCTCACCTGTATTCCCAGAGGCTCAGGAGGCTGTGGTGAGAGGATTGGGAGTTCAAAGCCAGCCTCAGCAACAGCAATGAGCTAAGCACCATAGTCAGACCCTGTCTCTAAATAAAATACAAAATAGGGATGGGGATGTGGGTCAGTAGTTGAGTACCCCTGAGTTCAATCCCTGGTACTCCCCCAAAAATAAATTAAATTAAATTAAAAACTTTAAATTCACTCCTTAATTAGTCCCTCCCAGCAAGCTTCCCCTCACAAACATTTCTGTGACAGATACCCATGACCTAGCAGAAAAGATTCTCAGACACCCTGAGTTGAACTCCTGCTTTCCCAACGACAGTTTTACTACATGCACATGAACAAGAAACTCTATGCCTCAGTTTTCTCATATATAAAGTGTGAGCAGTAATTTATCCTACAAAATCTTAAGAATTAAATAAGATAACAAAAATGCCTGGAAAGTAATTGACACTCAGGGAACAAATTATCATAAGCATCATCACTCATCATGTTTCCCACTCAAAAATCAACTTTAGAAAAGTGAATAGCACAGTGTCTGGTACACAAGAATAGTTCAATCTTTAAAATGTTGCAAAGAAGATACACACAAGATACTGAATTCTGTGGCATGAGTGTCATCTGTAGGAAGAGAGAAACTGGTGATAACTATAAGAAGCAAAGAATTCAGGAAGGAAGAGGAATTTGAGCAGGACCTTGAAGGACAGTTAGGATGTCCATGAAGAAGAAGAAATAGAAGCATGAAAGAAATGAAGAGGGGAACTTGAGCACAGGCAGAGAAGGAATGAGTGTGGTGCAAACCAGGACAAATGACAATCAAAGAAATTGATATGTATGGTGGAACCAGATTACAAAGGGGCATGGAATGTACTGGAGAGCTCCAGTTGTGTATTTTCAATGTCTTCACGAGTATCAGTCTGGGTTCATTGAGGAAACAGAAACAACACAGCGGGGCTGAGTTGTAGCTTAGTGGCACAGTAGTCTGATACTCATGAGGCCTAAGATTCAATACTCCAGCACCAACAAAAGAAAGGAAAAAATGAAGAAGAGGAGGAGGAGGAGGAGAAGAGGAAAGAACAAGTGTATAATTTTGTCAGTGTTCTTCAGAAAACATAAAAACAAGGTGTGTGTGTGTGTGTGTGTGTGTGTGAGAGAGAGAGAGAGAGAGAGAGAGAGAGAGAGAGAGAGAGAGAGAGAGAGCAGGGAGGAGAGGGGAAGAGAGACAAAAAGAAAGAGAATCTCACAGAGATTTTAAGGGATTGGCTTATGTAATTACAGGACGAGTCGACAAGGCTGAGTTCTGCCACATGGGCAAGCTGAAGACCCAGGGAAGCACTGATATAAGAGGCAATTTGTAGGTATAATTTCTTCTTCCAGAGGATCTCAGTCTTTCTCTCTTAAGGATTCAGCTGAATGGTTAAGACCCATGCAAACTATGGAGGCTAATCTGTTTTGCTCAAAGTCTACTGCTTTAAATGTTAATCATGTCTTAAAAATGCTTTCAAAGCAACCTCCAGGTTGACCCAACACCTGGGTGTCAAGTGAATAGAGAAAATTAGCCACCACACAAAATAACTTAAGCAGAAGAAATTTAATACAAAGAACTTTTAACCAATGAAGAGAATAATTATAAATGTAAAAAGAGAACTCTAAAATGTATCTTAAGGCAGAAAAAGATACCCAATAAAGGATCAATTTGGAAGTGGATATAATATAGCAGGTGGAGAAGTTCAGTTATAGCTTACTAGATAATGGAGAATTTTGTTGGGCTGCCCAATCAGGAGTAGTCCACAGTCTTTGGGGAAATAAGGACAATCTGTTGGGGTACAGGTGAGCCAAGGCTTACTGAGTGTCAGGGTGTTGCTGTAAGCATGAGCCAGAGCATGGTGTCTGCATGGAGTTAGCCACAGAAACACATCCAGGGCTCAGTGAGCCCAGGGTGATGGTTAGGCACACAGAGGGATTCAGGTACATTAGAGGCCACTGGAGGCCACTGTGCATGCTATTGGAACTGGAAGGGGAGCAGCCTCCCTCTTTAAAAACTTAGTACACTTTTGAATACATCTTAGGTTGGTGTTTGGAGGGAAGTTTCCTAAATTTCTAGCTCTGAAAGGTGAAGAAGAGAGAATATGTGGAGCAGAAACCTGAGCTAGAGAACAGGACTGCACTCTTCAGGGCTCCCCAATACATCATTGTTGCCCAAATTAAGAGTTAGAGAAAACCTAGGAGAAACTGCGTCCTGCGAGCACCCAGCACCAGAGAAAATCACAAGGACTGGGGATTGGGAAGATATGCAACATTTAAACCATCCACTAGAATCAGAAAGAGGACCCCATTCATCCTACATTGTCTCTCTAGTGCTCTGTACTGACAGTTTGACTTCATGTCAGCTGGTAAAGGAAAAAGTATTTAAAAGACCCAAATCTATTTTCACAAATAAGACAACAAAGTCTGAATCTGAAGTTGAGAGGCAACAAGTTGGCAACTGTCATCATGAGCAGTACAGTAGAAGCAGACTTTGGGTGGACCCTCTCAGGCTTTTCAGATTAAATTGTCAGGGCTATGGAGAAAGAAGCTTGGCCATCAGATTTGACTGGTAGGCTCCTGTACCTGGAGTCCTGCAATTCAGGTGGCAGGGCCTGTTTAATGCTCAAACCTGCCCCAATACTCAGAGATTTGTGGGATGTAGCAGTTGCCTCTGGTTAAACTGAGATATAGGCATGAGAGGCCAAGGCCTTGTGCAAAAGTGCCATCAGTAGGAACTAAATAGAAGAGCGATGGGAATGTTTCAAAGGAAAACAGAATTTTTCTTCAAGGTTACCACCCCAAGTCAAAAAAGAAGAAGAAGGAAAAAAGGAGGACCTGAAAATAGAATAGGGAAAGAGAATCACTTTTCTTTTGCTCAGAAATGCTGAGCAAGTCATCATGTGTATAGACGAACATCTGAATCCACTGAGAGTCAGAGCACTCCCTCTCCGGAGAACCAGATCACCTCTTCCTTAATAAGTAGCAGAAAGGGCTACACTAGGAGCACAAATAATAATGGACATGTCAGATTTGGGTGAAAAAAATCCAGGTATCTAACAACCTGATCAGGAAAGAAAACTGAAAAATTATC
This sequence comes from Sciurus carolinensis, assembly GCF_902686445.1. Taxonomy (NCBI): domain Eukaryota; kingdom Metazoa; phylum Chordata; class Mammalia; order Rodentia; family Sciuridae; genus Sciurus; species Sciurus carolinensis. Next base: position 87,199,704 of record NC_062218.1, on the reverse strand, counting down.
AAAAATGAGATAGGCCTAGGGCTGGGGATTAGCTCAGTGATACAGTGCTTACCTAGCATCTGGGAGGCCCTGGGTTCCAGCCCCAGCACTGAAAAAAAAAAAAAAAAAAAAAGTGAGACAATGAGAGAGACCTTACCCAGGGAGTCAGTCTAAGGTGAGGGAGAACTGGAGAACCTGGCACAATGTCTGGCAGAGGAAGGAGACACACTCTGTTGGTGGAAGGGAGGTGGGATGGAGTTAGTAAATAGATCCACTAAAGCCCTGGTTGTTCATGCAAGCATGGTCAGGCAGGGTTTAACAAAGATCCCAAAGACAAATCCTCATGATGTGATCACAGAGGAAGATAGACTCAGCAGGAATCTGACTCAGTTTAGGAGAATCTGACTCTATCTGTGGGTGGTGGGAGCTTGGCAGTCCTGCATTACCAGAGGCAAGTGCTGAGTCCTCCAAACTCTGAGTGTGGGGTAGAGTTGAGCACCAAACAGGCTCTGCCACCTGAATTTCAGGAATCAATCTGTCTGATCATTACAACTCCCTTGTAGGATAGAAAAGTCAAATCACCCAGCCTCCCTCCCCTCTCTGCTTTCAACCCACTCCCACCACATCCTCACCCCATCCTGGCCCCAGCTCAACCTTTATCCTAGAAATGACCATCACTGATGCTGAAGCAAGATCTGTTTTTTTTTTTTTTTTACAAAGCTTGTCTGACTCCTAGGAATATTTTGGTGATGCTTTGTTTATGTAAACTGAAAGGGAACACCAAATGTGGGAAAGAAACCATCTTCATTGAATAGTTGTTATATGCCAAACACCTTACATACATGGTCTTATCTCATCCATACAAACAAAGACACTCTCAGCCCTATTTTACAAATGAAGATACTGAAATTCACAGAGATTAAGTTTTTCCCCTTGTTTATGAGGTCCATAAATCTTTTTTTTTAACTTTTTTTTTTTTACAGACTGCATTTTGATTCATTGTACACAAATGGGGTACATCATTTCGTTTCAATGGTTGTACACAATGTAGATTCATACCATTCATGTAATCATACATGTACATAGAGTAATAATGTCTGTCTCATTCCACCATTTTCATACACCCCCTCTCATTTCTCTCTATGTAATCTTTAAAAAATGTATATATAGAAGCTTACTTTAAATAAAGTTACCCTATTATCCATATTAATACTCCTTGGTTAATTGCTTCTTTAGATTATCACTCTTTTCTTTTATCAAATTTCTCTGCAATAATGGAAGCTAACATTTATACATCCCTTATGAAGTGCTGTGCAATGTTCTGAACACTCTGTGCATATACTAATCCTTAGAACAATTTCATTTTACAGATAAGAAAACTGAGACTTAGATTAAGTCATTTGCCTAAGGTCACATAAATGGCCTAGTATATGGTACATTCCACATTATCTGGCTTTAGAATCCATCTATAAATGAATAATAAAACAGTCTCCACTTATCCACAATTTAAGTTCCCCATGGTCACTTGTGTTCCAAAACTACCAAATGGAAAATTGCAGAAATAAACAATTCATAAATTTACAGTTGCATGCCATTCTGATTAACATGATAAAATCTCACACTGTCCAGTTTCATCTCACTCAGGATATGAATCATCCCTTTGTCCAGCATATCAATGCTATCCATGCTACTGCCTGTTAATCACTTAGTAGCCATCTTGATCATCAGATCCCCTGTCATTATATTGCAGAACTTGTGTTAATTATTATTTTGGTTGATAATGGTATCAAGTGTAAAAAAAGTGATGCAAAGGAGGTATTGGGATACAAAACATGAAAGAAAAAATTTACTCTAGAACCATGTGGCAATGCTGAAGTACATACAGAAAAAGTGTTTGTGTGTGTGTGTGTGTGTGTGTGTGTGTGTGTGTGTTTCTGTCTGTCTGTTTGGGGCATCCACTAGGGGTCTTGGAATATACTCTCCCAGGATAAGGAAAACTACACCATTCACTGAGTTAAGCAGGCAACTTTTCAGGAGAAATATTTAATTGAGTTTAAGTTGCAGAATAGAGGTCTTTTCAGTTGACCCTGAAACTCTTTGACTGTCAAAAAGGTCATGACTGTATCTCAGTTTCACCCTTCACAGTCTTTCTGCTATGACAAATATTGGGTGGTAATTGTCATACTAAGGGATGGTAGGAGCCAAAAAAATGGTGACAAATAAGTCATGTGATTGAGGCCAGAAATGTCTCTTTAAAGCTGTAGAGCCTGGCAGCCCAGACTCCAGTACATTGGCACCCCTCCCCTTGGCGAACTTTGCAGCAGAAGCCTGTCTGTCTGGGCACAGCATCATCATTGGTCCAGTGCAGACGAACTCTTTCAGTTGCAAGGGCTGCCAGTGTTTCCTGGAGCCTGGAGTCACCTTGGTGCCAGGAAACAACATGGTGCAGCCAGCATGTATTTATCACTCCTAAGAAATGATTCCCACTCCAGGAAAGCTGAAAAGGAAAGCACAAAATTCTGAGTTTGCAGCCAGTTACCTCTGCTGATGTCACATATGCAGTCAGGCATTTTTATAAAAGCAAGGAGTCAAAACCATACTTAAGGATAAGGTATCTAATGTACGTACTTGTCTTCTGATGTTGCAGAATTGCTGCAACTTTGGGAACCCTGGAATTGTACTCATCTCAATTCTTTAATCAAAGTAAAAGAGAAATGTCAATTCTGTAAATCTTTGACAGGGGACCAGTATTATCCAGGAACAAGGGTCCGATTTACATATTTCTTTTATTTTCAGTTTGCTATTCCTTTTCATCCTTTCCTGCCTACCTGGAGCAGGTAGGGGAAGAAAACATAAATAAATACATAAACAAACAAACAAACATATACATAAATGCTTGCATAGATAAATAATCTTGAGTGGTATAATGAGGGTCTCCAGTCCATTCAGGGTCGAGACTTATTTATTCACAGGACAAAGATAGCAAAAATGAAAGGACTCTTGCACGTCTCTTTCCTTTTTCCCATGCAGTTTTGCAGCTCTCCTGATCCCATCAGCTGTGACACTGACAGAGGCCATCATCTCATAGCTGTCTAGGAGTGACGGTCTCAGTCATCGTCAAGGAGGGGATGACTCTAAACTGCCACCTAGAGAAAAAGGGCTCTCAGTATCATTAATAAGGCTCTGAGGGACATGCATTCCTCAATTTTGCTTCAACCTTCCAGCTTTAAATAGAGCTTCCTAGCTGTGTATTTCATGTACCCTCTCATGTGATGTTTTGCTTTAGGACATTCTTTTTCTTCCCTCTAAATTTATCTTGGCTCTGTTTCCCCCACTGAGAATTAGATCTTTCCCCTAGCTAAGGATGCTTTCCCACCTCCTTACTTTGTGGATTTTCATGGCTGTGTCTCTGGTTAAAATGAAACATATTGGTACAATGTCCCCACACTTTCCCTTCTCTTAGACTAGGAGGTTTGGCATCAACAAAAAATTTCTAGCATATTTGAACAAAAATTTTGACCAAAGTAAGTGATTAAAAAAAATGTGTAGGTAATTTCATTTTAGCAGAGCCAAATTGTAGAAAGATACAAATGACCTTGTCTGTATTTTTCTCTGAAGAAATAATTTAATTTAGAAGTGACTTCACTCCGGGTTGAGTTTTTGTCATTATTATTGCTTACTGTTTCCCTTTTCTGAGCATCCTGACCTTTGGGAATATTTCTGTGGAAGTATTCTCTCCATGATAGACAGTGTCAACATCACCCAGTGCCATCTGGCATGAACAGCCCAAATTCCCTTATTCTCAGTCTATAGCTTCTGGACATCACGAAACAATTCCTTGATAAATCCCTCCAGCATCCCTGCCATTTTAATCAATCCTGCACGCATGAAGCAGCTGCATCTATGACTTGGCTCAGGAATAGAAAATTGGAGTTAAAGAATCTCCATGCCTTGGAAAGGAAAATGTAAAATTGTGGGGAAATCAGAATCTTAAAGAAATCTTCATTGTTCTAGCACTGACAGAAGAGGGACTCTTGGCAGAGTTGTAGGGAGGGAATCAAACAGAACCAGTTTAATATTCATTGCCAAACCTAGGGATAGAGTTTTGCTGAAGGGATGAGTTAAAGCCCCAGGGGCATGGCAGTGAAGTACAAGAGGGATTCTAATGGTTCTTTATCTCTAGAAAACATCTGATTGGAGAACATGGCACCATCATCCAGGCAGCATTAGGATTAGGCTAAACGGAAAATCTTTTTTTAACCTCTGCATCTCCACGAGAGTGCAGTTTGAAGGTGCCTGGGATGGTGAAACTGAGAGAAAAAAGTAGGATGAGTCAGTGCAACTGCAGAAGCACTGACTCCTGTTAGGCAGCCTCTGTGACCATGGTTTGCAGCTCCTCCAAGGGCCAAGGCAGGCTGATGAACAGGGGCAATGAGGCAGCAGCTGAGATTAGTAAAAAATAGAATCTGGGCCATGATAGAGAACATGGAAGAGAGAGTAACCCTCATTTTTAAATACAGCCCACTCAGTAATCCATTTTCCAAAACAGCTGAAACTTGAACAAAGAGGAAACAGTCTCTGTTTCTGTTCATGATTTGAGGCACTATTCTTGGCTGTGTGTCATGAGTTGTGTAAGTGAATTCCTATGAATTCTACAGCAAAGGATATGAGAGAGCGCTGGCAGTCCGAGAGTGACCAAACAGTACTGACACCAAGACCAACATACTGTGCCATCTTATCTGTATAATGGATCTGCAGAAAGCAGACCCAGTGAGTATTTGCTCTTAGCAAATGAACATACCAATCTTTTCCAACAGAATAGAACCTCCAGGCTTCATTTATATAATTTTTTGTCATTTAAGATGTGCCTGTGAAAAAGATATACAAAATCATTCTCTCTATATAGGCACGTGGTCTTTATCCTCTTTAAGGCAAGTGAAAATATATTCTAGGGGCTGGGGTTGTGGCTCAGTGGTAGAGTACTCGCCTAGCACGTATGAGGCACTGGATTTGATCCTCAGCTCCATATAAAAAATAAACAAAATAAAGGTATTGTGTTCATCTACAACTAAAAAAAGTTTAAAAAAATATATTCTAGTTCCTAATATCATATTGTTGGCCATATGCTACTATTATTATAAGATATGCCAACTTTCTGATATTTACCAAAGCAAATAACAAGTTTAGACTCTGTGCTGTTCCAGGAAAGCTAATGGTATCAGGAGATACTCTGACACCTGAATGTTGAATACCACAGCCATCAACTGCTGACTCCAGAGCCAGCAATCCCCCAATTCCAGGGACTTGAGAAGTCAGAAACTTGATAGATGTCATGTAGGAAGAAAGCTATTATACCAGGGCTTAAATTCTCTGTTTCTGCTTGTGGAGTCCTACCACATATCTTTGAATCTCCGTTTCTTCCTCTAGAAAATGGGAATCATATTAGCTCCCTACTTCAGAAAGTAGTTGTGATTAAAAAAAGACAGAGTCCATGAAATTGCTTTGTAAGTAGAGAATATTACTTTTAGTTGAAAAAATATCTTTCTGTCCATCTACCTATGAGTTGCAAGACATTTTTTGAACACATGTCTATATATATGCATACATCCACATATGGATTTTGTGGGGGAAGTAGTTCTCATCAGAATCACAAAGGAGTTCACTACCTAAAATTAGTTAATAACTTCTAAGGTAAAGACGAACCTTTTAGCATTACATGTCTGTAGACACATACTATGTGATCTAAGATATGTAATTCAAGCACACACTTTTTATTCAACAAGAACTTATTAGGTGTCCAACTGTATGCACAAATCAGAGTGGTTTTGCTTACTGGTGTCCCTTTTCACTTATTACTTGATTTCTCAGAAAGTTTTATTTAAGTTTTTTTTTAGTTGTTGATGGACCTTTATTTTTTATGTATTCATATGCAGTGCTGAGACCCCTGAGCTCCAATCTCAGACCAAGTTTTTTTCTCATAGAATATTTGAAAAATATTACACTAAAAAAGAGACATGTCATCACAGAAGACATTTCAATCATCAATAAGCACATCACACAGTGTTCTACATCATCTGCCTTTAAAAAATGCAGATGGAAACCACACTGATACCACCATACACATACAAGGGTGTCTACTATCAAAAATACAAACATTGCTGATTATTATGAGGGTGTAGAGAATCTGGGAAATTCATTCTGTGGTGGTGGAAATGTAGAATGGTATGGCCACTTGGGAACATAATTTGGCTATTTTTTATGAAGTTGAAAATAAACTTACCATATGACCCAGAATTTTTACTCTTAGTTATCTATGAGAGAGAAATGAAAGCATGTGTTCAAGATATGTACACAAATATTCATAGCAGTGTTATTCAAAATAGCACAAAACTGAAAAAAAAATCATCAATTTGTGCATGGATAAATGAAATGTGGCATACCCATGCAGTAGAATAAAATGCAGCAATAAAAGGAAATAAAGTATTGATAAGTGCTACAACATAGAAGAAACATGTAAACATTACACTAAATGAAAGCAACTAGTCACAGAAGATCACATATTTGGTAATTCCACTTGTATTAAGTGTCAGAAACTACAAATATATTAGCACAGAAAATGTGTCTTTGATTGTTTTTGATAGGTAGGAGATAGTTGCAATTTACTGCAAATAGTCTTAGGGGAAATTTTAGGATTAATGGAGAAGTTCTAAAATTGAATTATGATGCTAATTTCCTAACTATAAATTTAATTAAAACCATTAAATTATACTTGTAGAATGAGTTGCTTCATGGTATGTATAAATTATATCTAAAGGTAGATATTTTTAGAACAAATATGCATAATGGACAGGATGTTTTGAGAAGTAAAATATATACAAATAAGAAAATACTTATCTGCAAAACGATTTTCATTTTACATGAATATTATGGTATGTTAAAGTACTGTCCTTTAAAGAAAAACGTTCTTGCCTGTAATCCCAGTGACTCAGGAGACTGAGACAGAAGATCGAAAGTTCAAGGCCAGTTTCAGCAATTTAGTAAGTCCCAAAACAACTTAAACAATTCTGTCTCAAAAAATACAAAAGGGTCTGGAGATGTAGCTTAGTGGTAAAGGTGATAAAGTGCCTGGGTTCAATCCCCAATACTAAAACAAAAAAGAAAAATTTTATTCAACTTTCCTGATGTGTACAATGGATATGATAAGAGTAATTTCCTCATTTGTATTTGTGAGGATAAATCAATTAATAGATGTAAAGAATTTAGAAGAGGACCCAACACACAATAAGCATAAAATACATAATAACTGTAGGTACTAAGTTGAGATGTTATGTCACTACCACCCATGTATATTTTGTGATATTAATTATTTTGCTGTTTTTATTGCTGATGGAAAAGAATGGGCATTAATAATTATTGATACTTTCCCATGTTGTCATAAATGAAACACATATTAATAGAGGTTGTTCAAAAATGATGTGAAAAATATCACAGGTGGAAAATTTAGAGTCCCATGAAATATATCAAGGAAGATGTGCCACCTACAAAAATTCTTTTTGTTTTTATTTTTATGGCAGAACCAAAAAATAATCAATCTAAAACAATCATTTAAGTCCTCCCTTCCTCTCATTTTCTGCCTTGTCTATGTAGTTACAGCACCAGTACTGAACATCTTCCTTATCAATTACAGGATGAAGGAAAGTGGCCACCTCTACAGGTAATAAAGTTAGAAGGTGCTGACATTGGTATTGATAGCAGCTTGGGAAAACCATTGGTGTTTAACTGTGTCCCTCAATCTGGAAATAGAAGTCTTTGCCTCTGTGCAACCTCAAACCAAGAAATGAAAAGGTAATTCATTAATCTTTTACCTTACCAGTTTCAATTTGAATGGAATAATGCTTCTTCAATGACAGTCTTACAGATTCATGGCAGTTGAAGTAGGAAAGGGAATGACAAATTTATAGCATGAGTCAACAAATTGGTTGTTTTCCCCTTTAGATATGAGAAAGTTACTTCTTCATTATACCTTCAGGTTTTCTGCTAAGAGAATTTCTAAAGAAAATAAGTATATTCTGCTAATTCACTTGTTTTAGATATCTGTATTTTCAGAAAATAATCCAATACTGCTAGAATTCATACCTAGTATCCCCAAAAGTTGCCAGATAGATATATTTTAAGTTAATTAGATTGATAATCTTGGGTATAAAGATAATGTGGAAGGATTGCAGCTTACTACACCACACTGAGATGAGTTTGATTAATTAACTAATTAATTAATATAATTTTGAGGAGGATGAATGCGGTTGACATTTTGTGAGCACAATATCCAAAGGGAGAAGCATGCAGGAATTTCTAAGAAAGTGGCCTGTAAGCAATGACCATTCAGTCACCATTTTTGTTACTCAGTCTGCCTTCCTGAGGGAATGGAGTTCACTGGGCAATCCAGTAAATCAACTAGAAACTGCAATAAAAATACTGGAGTGAGGGATGGATAAGATGAAGGAGTGGGAGGAAATGCAAAAAACGGTAGTGGATTAGCAGTTTATTATCAATGGCATTCGATAACTCACTTTCTGAGCTTATGCTATACGAAACCTGTTAAGAGGAAAAATTGTTTTAATACCTGATTATTTCATTTTAATGCAGTGGATATGATTTCTAATTGTGTCTGGATAAGGAGGCAAGACTAAGAAAATTCAGCCTTCAAGAAGGGACACTAATGGTATACTAAAGATAGCCACTATGTCCAAGGAACACTTTGGGAAAGGACTCAGGACTGAGCATTTACCAGTCTTTTCATATATTAACGGACAGTGCCTTACCATTAATAAACCAATTGTTATCAGCTCTGCTGGTGTTAATAAATTTCATACCTTGGTAAAATAAAGAATTAATGAATTTCCTCTCAGATACTAATTAAATTATGGTAAAGGAGAGAGATAAGAATAATTTATTTTTAATATGTCTGGTGGGGGCCGGATTTTGCCACACAGTAAACCTAATTTTTAAGAATATGTTGCCTTTCACCCAAGAAGTTAGTACAATAAAATACATCCTTGCCCCAGGACTGTTCTCTATGAACGGTGGATTGGGCAAGAACAAGCCCATCTAAATGACACTTATCCAGTCCCCAAGGATAGCTCCTTTCATTTTACTGTCTTGCAGGTGGCTTGAGGCAATGGAAAAAGCAGCCCATCCTATTCGCCAGGTAAGGTTTCCTTGATATTTATTTCTGCCTTCATTTTGTTTTTCTTTTCAGCGGGGAAAAGGAACAAGTTAAATGTCATGCAGTCTACCCAGGGACTTCTTAGATCTGTTCTAAAAGCTCAGAAAGAGGATGTTAAGTCAACAGGGTTTTCTGCTCAGATCCTGTGGGGGAGCTTGCATTCCTGCTGTTCTTTTTATTTTCAGGGGTTTGTATGACATCCTTCCCAGTAAGACTCAATAGGGAGTCACAAACTGGGGTGGAATTTCTGTTTCACACAGAGCAGTCCAGTAGTTCCCCATGGTGATAAACCAACGCTGCTGTTTTCTTTACACCCCAAAGAATAAGATCTCAGCGGTGTCTCGTGATGGTACCGTTGGCTGAGCAGCTTATTATCATTATATTTAGATATGCAGTGCTTTATTCTCCTATCGTTGTTCTATAGACATATCAGGCCAACTTTCAATATTCATTTCCATTCATGATTCCCAACTTTGGAGCAATAGAGTTTTTATTTAGACTGTACCCATAAAGTGATAGATAACTTCATAATACCAGCAGGTGAGTCATCACTTCAGTCCCTAAGGCATTCAATAGTTCTCATTCTGAGCTTGTGCTACATGCAACCTGTTGAGGAAAAAAAATTGCTTTAATACCCAATTGTTTCATTTTTATGCTATGGATATGATTTCTAATGAGGTTATAGATTTTCTTTAAAAATGCTTATTCCCTCACAAAATGGCATACAGGCAAAAGGCATTTAGCATCAATAATCTTCTCCATGTATTTTGGTTCTTGTGCATTTGGGAAAATTCATATTGAGTATGAATGTACCTTGCCTCATGACTGTCCTTCCAGAACAATCACAAACATCATCATATGACAAACAGCAGGACATGTGTTTCATTTTCCCTGGAACACAACACTCGATGCTCTCATCCTTCTCTCCAATGTATCATCCTAATGAGTCTCGATATTTTTAAGAGGTATCTATTCTGCTAATGCACTCAGAGTGTCTGCAGCAAAGTGAAAAACTGAACACCCAAACTCCCAGCAGGCTGCCACTTCACAGCAAAGAATACAGCGAGCTCTGCATCCTGAAATCTTTTGCACTGCCTTGTTAAAACTAAAGGGCAAAAATAACTCAAACGAGAAGAGAAACTGGCAAGAATAAGCAAGGGTTCTGATAAAGAGATAAAGCACAGTGTCCCCAGCCTCAGTCAGAGTTCTCAGAAAGAGCCTGTCTCAGGCCTGTGGGCTGAGGACTGCCCTCCAGGGTAGAGGATTCCAGTTTATCATCAGCCTATTACATCACTGACCATGAAAGCCTAAAGCTTGAGCTGGCCTGGGGCACTTAACTTGTTCGTTTGGACAAATGGAAGTTACAGATAAAGAAAAGCATGATCCAGGGGCTGTTTTCAGTCACTGTGGACACACCAGGAACAGATGTACAAGGACAATCCCAGCGGTGAGTAAAATAGATCAGGTCCAGCAATTACAGGCAGAGGCATTGGAAAGAAACCTTTGCTGGGGTGCTTATTTCCATTTCCTTTCTATTCACAACCTCCTGCTCTTTGCCTGATATTCTTTTGATTTCCTCAGAATACAATAGAAGTCAAAGAGAAGGGATATCCATGATCTTGAAAAAGGAGAAGAGTTCTCTATGGTCAATGGATAAATTTGGGTTTTAGGGTTTTGGACTATTTGCTCAAGTATTGAGATTGTCTTAACAATAGAACCGTTTGGGGTAGTGGCCTCCCTAAAATCAAAGACATTTGGTGATGAGGGTACTGGCTCTGGGAGTCAATGGTCTTGCCAAAGGTCAATAACAGAATGACCACTCATATGATTCCTTTGTGCTACACCGCAGAACCATGTCTGGGAAGATGTTACTCTGCACAACAGCAGTCTTCCACCCTTGGCCATTAAAAACCCAGAGTGTCTGGGTCTCCTGCATCAGCTGGATAGACACGCAGACATGTGGGTTCAGCACTATTGCATTCTGAAGGATGGCTGCTTGTATTTCTATGCTAGCATTCGCTCCACCCGGGCCTCAGGTAAGGAGCCAACTTTCACTTGAAATAACGGTAATTATAATAGTGATAGTACTGACATCTTAGATCTCTTGAGCCTTTACCAGGCCCTATGTTATGTTCTTTACCTAAATTAATTAGCATTCTCCAGAGTAGAGATGCTATTACTGTTCCCATTTTATAGATTAGAAAACTGGCTGCAAAGTCTACATAATTTGACAAGTAGTACGTAATGAAGTAAGTAGTGAAGCTGAGATCTAAACACAACCAGGCTAACCCCAGAGCTTGTATCCTTAACCCCCTCACTTTAACTGCCTAGAAAAGTGAGAAATGAACTCCTTTATTTTTTAGGTTATTGATAACATTCATAGTCAATGCCAATTGTTTTCTTAGGTAGTGTCACAGCCTTTTCCCATAGTATCCCTACTTTGGACAAGTGAGTAACAAAAAGAACATTAACTTCCTATATTCTGTGGACAAGGTACTCATCCCCCTAAAACTTAGTTTCTTCATTCATAAAATAGGAACAATAACTGTCTATGTTATAGGACTGTTGTGAAAATTAAGAAGGTTATTGCTCTTCAGGTGATTTTAACTCTATACCTATAGCTTTCTCTTTAAGCAGTTGTCTCATATATATTATATACATTTATTATGTATTCATTATAAGTAATTATTAAATTATATATACTATTTAAAATATATATAATGATTATACAAGTAAAATAATTAAATAACCCGATTTCCATAAAATAAAAGAACTTTCTTGTGATTTTTGATACAACAAATCATTTGTGGTTTAATTTTTTAACATATGAATAATTCTTAAATAATTAGCAGTAGTAAATATCCTGGAATCTCCCTAATTTATTTTTTTAGCATTAATGCTTATGTTTAATTAATCTACATAGATAGATATCTCAAATGAGAAGGAGGCATTGGTGACCTCTTAGAATTTTTGGAAGTCTACATGAGATACAAAGCCAGCATCACTCTGAATAAATAATGCAATGACTCTCCTCCACTCAGTCACCTTTCCATTTTAAACATGACCCAGATTATCACACAACTATGAAGAGGTGTACAGCATCTCTCATCACTTACACAACAGGCTGTTCTTATCCAACCCCATATGCATGGCTTTAAGCAGCTGATACCAAGATGGGGATGAAGGTAAACAAAAGAGCTAAACCTACAAAACTGTCATTGTCTTGGTCTCATAAAATACATTACAGAAGTCTGAACCCAGCTGTGTATGGTGGCCCATGCCTGTAATCCCAGCAGCTAGGGAGGCTGAGGCAGGAGGATCACAAATTCAAAGCCAGCCTCAGCAGCTTAGCAAGGCCCTGAACCACTTGGTGAGACCCTGTTTCAAAATAAAAACCAAAAGGGCTAGGAATGTTAGCACCCCTGAATTCAACCCCTGGTAACAAAATGAAAAGTCTGAACCCTTTCAACTGCCAGATCAAGTAAGCTAAGAGACTCTTAAGAGCTTAAGAGATTCTTCCCATAGATAGAAAGACAATGTTTAAGATGGAATGTGCAGATTATTCCAAACTCTGAAATAAATATTAGTAAAGTATTTCCAAATTCTTGGGACCCAAAGACTGTTTCTGATTCCAAGGATTTAAAAATAATAATGACAACTACTACGTGACTTCCACCATTCCCAAAGGTCAAAAGGGACGATACTTGGGTAGGAAAATCCTAGTTAGAAAGTTGCGAACTGCTACTATTGAACAACCTGAAAATAATAAGAGCAAAAGTAGCATTTTCAATGTATGAATGTGCCTCTTGCCCTACAACCTCGCCAACATTTATTCTTGCTTGTATTCTTGATAATTGCCATTCTGATTGGAGTGAGATGAAATCTTAGTTTTGATTTGCATTTCTCTACTTGCTAGAGATATTGATATTTTTTCATGTATTTGTTGATCAATTGTATTTCTTCTGTGAAGAGTCTGTTCGTGGAGTTGGAATATCATGCTAAGCAAAACAAGCCAATCTCAAAAAACCAAAGGCTGAATGTTTTCTCTGATATATAGATGCTAATTCACAATAGGAGGGGCACTAGGGAAGAATAGAGTTACTTTAGATTAAATAGAGGGGAGTGAAGGGAGGGGAAGGGGGCGGGGGTAGGGAGTATATTAGAGTGAAATAGACATTATTACCTCATGTACATATATGACTGCATGACCGATGTGATCCTACAATATGTACAATCAGAAAGATGAGAAATTATACTCCATTTATGTGCAATTTATCAAAATGCATCAATGCATTCTAAACTAATTAGAGCAAATAAAATATATTTTAAAAAGTAGCATTTACAAAACGTATCATTTAGTTAATGCAACTATTCTTGCACAGGTCATTCTGTTAAGTGGTTTTATTTATTGTTTTATTTCATTTCTCAAAGAGATAAATTATCATTTCACCTACAAAGCTGGAAACTGATAATTGGTGAGGAGAAATAACTGCCTCAAGTTCCCCTAGCTAGTAAAAGGTGAAAACAGAATATGAACCTAGGTGGTCTGAGTTATACACCCTCAAAAAAGATTGATAAGTAGGAAAAATCTGAAGGTTTATATCTTCTCAACACTTATCATTGCACATGTCTTTCCAGAACCTTCCATGGTTGTCTGCTAAGCACTTTAGGGACTTATCTTTGTCCTACAACTCCTGTATCTGGTTTTATCTTCCACTCTTTGTATTAAAGTACCCTACACTCCACCTAGATAGGGTCATATTCAATCTTTCTAACACACCTCCTGGATGTTTTTCAGATCCTATACATTTACTTGTGCTAGTTCCTTTCCCTGAAATCTTCTTACTGATCACCAATACAAGTTGTCCTTCAAACACAGAAGCAAATGCTTTCCATGTCAGCCATAAAACCATCCCAGAGTACCCTACCTAACCTGTCTTTTATGAATCTATTTATCTTGGGACACCACCCTCTACCCTGTGTTTTATCTCTTGCTGGCCATCTTTTCTAAGGAATCATATCCTCTAGAAATAACTATTATCTACATTGAATAAATTAATAAATGAAAAGATACTCAGTTGACCTCAATTGGTCATCAGTTCCATGATATATGCATAGTTTATCATCTAATTTACTAGTGAAGAAAAATTAGAAGTAATTCAAAGACAAATACAGCATCTCAGGCCATCACATCTGTGGTCTTTCTGCTATATCACACTCTTTCCAGCTATAAGAAACTATTTTCTATCACTTTTTAAAAAAATTCCTCTGCTTTAGTCAGCTTTTTTTTTTTTTTTTTTTTACTGCTATGACCTGACAAGAACAATTAGAGGAGGAAAAGTTTATTTGACGTTCATAGTTTCAGAGGTCTCAGTTTATAGATGACTGACTGCATTCCTCAGATGAGGCAGAACATCATGGCGGAAGGGTATGGCGGAGGAAAGCAGCTCAGGACGTGGCACCAGGAAGCAGAAAGACAAAGTTCTGCTCATAAAATATATAGCTCAAAGGCACACCCCCAATGACCTACCTCCTCCAACCACACCCTACCTGCCCTTAGTCACCACTCAGGTACTCCCTATCAGGAGATTAGCACACTGATTGGGTTAAGGATCTCATAACCCAATCATTTCACCTCTGCACCTTGCATTGTCTCACATATGAGCTTTTGGGGGACACCACATATATATAACCATAACATTCTAAAAATTTATTATTTTGTGGTTAATAGAAATACAATATAAACCAACCATCCTTTCCTACCTTTACTTCTTGAATATTTCTATCTCCACAGATTCTCAATTTCTATCCAAAATTATCTCAAATATTAAAAGAATATTTTCCTTATTGAAATCCCAATAGAAAATTTTTATCTAGACCCTGTTCTAAAATAGAGGACTGTGGTTGTTTACTTTTACATGAATCTACTCTTCCCTGAATAAAAAAATACTATTTCCCTGAGCATATAGCTTGTTCCAGAAGGTGAGCTTCATCAACTCTCCTCCCCCTCACACTCTGACTGGAGCTGGTCCAGTCTGGATTTCCCCTGGGGTTAACCAGCAGCTAACCTTTCTTCAGGGTTGAAGTGGCTGTACAGGAGCTCTTCTGAAGTCTTTTACCTTTCCCTAGATTTGAATTTTAAAGTGAAATTGACATCCTTTTTCTAAGATTCCAGTTTAATCTTGAACCATCACCTGAGGGTCGCAGGCAATGATTTAGCATGATGAAACTCAAGACAGAATGCAGGCATATCCAAACCTCCTGTGGAACATCCTGAAAATACATTCACACACTCCACCCTCTACTAAGGATCACCGCCCTGGTGAGACATTTTATCAGAGGGCTGAGACATAGTGCTTAGGTATATTGGTGAAGGAAAGTTAGCATCTATTGAAAGCTTTTTATGTGTCAAAGACTAGGATAAGCACTTAATGGTCCTTATCTAAATCTAATCTTTACAAAACATCCACTGCTATTGCCCATCAATCAATGAGAAACTTAGAAAAATTAACCAATATGTTGATAGTCCTCCAGCAATAAAGCGATCAGAGACAAAATGGGAACAAGTACTACCTGAATCCTGTGCCCAAACTCAGCCACAATGCTATGTATAGCGCCTCCTGGCAGAAATAACTCTTCTTGCAATAGCACCAAGTTAGTGTCTGGTCCCTGAGTCTGGACATCGGCACACTAAGTTAGCCAGGTTCCACTCAGTCCTACTGATTATCATAAGAACCATAGAAATTCATAATTTTCATAATTTGTTGAGAATGGCAAAACCTATACTATGCTGTGAACACTACTAGAACTAAAATATTCAGTTTGACATAATCATTTTTATATGAAATATGAAGAATTATTTCTTGTTTTGTTTTTGTTTTGAGGCAGACTTATTAATCTCCTTAGGGCCTCACTAAGTTGCTGAGGTTGCCCTCAACCTTGGTGATTCTCCTGCCTCAGCCTCTCAAGTTGCTGGGATTGTAGGTGTGCTCCACCCTGCCCGGCAGAATATGAATCATTATTACATTCATAAAGATTATGCCAAGTTCTAATGCTCATTCTTAATTCTTCTAGGTGATGTTGAATAAATAGTCTGTAAAAATGATCTAATCTATAATTCCTCCTTTATTTGTAATGCACAAGCTCTGCTTGACTCTTGCATATCCCACACAGGTTTTTTGCTTGTTCTTCTGCCCTGTGAGTGTCATAACCTTGAAGGAAGTCTTGATTACCATTTATACCTGTGCTTCTCAAGCTGAAGGTTTGGGTTCTATTAGTGAGTCATGCAATCAATGTATTTGCATGACTCACTATAGAACCCAAACCTTCAGTTTTTTTTTTTTTAAAACTGAATAGAATTTAATTGAGTAGAAAATATCACAGCACATCACAATGTTTCATAAAATTTTGTTCAATAATATGAAAACACGTAGATGTCTGCATTTATTACATCTTTTGATTACAACCAAAAGAGTTAGAAAAATGCAAATATGCAAAACCTTTCCTGTCTGCATGTGTTTGTGTTCAGATGGTCAATTTTATGCTCAGAATCCTAGAAACAGAGTATATAAAGATGGTTACTTCCTTAAAAATATTTTTGTAGTAAACCTGCTACTCATTTTTTGTTCTTGAGACCCGGCTTCTGTGGTCACTCTTCATAGAAACCAGGTCCCCTGACCGTGCCATCACAGTTGCTTTGCTGTTTGGTATATTTTAATTTTAATTTTAATCTGTTGCTTTGTGTTCCTCATTAGAGATCTGAAAGACATCATGTGGTATTTCCTATTTCTGTAGATTTCTGTAGCATCATCAGCATGCCTCATTCCTTGTAACAGTTAACTGAGATGTTGTGAGGACACAGGGTAACAAAGGGAAGTCAGGAAAAAGATAAAGCTACTATAAGGGGAAAGAGCAGGATGTGGAAGAACACAGCCCTAGTTTCCTGCAAGAACCATATTAAACACTAATCCCACATTTGACTTTCAATTGCATAAATATACCTCTATCGTGTAATGTGGGAGTCGGAGAAAGAACCTCATCAGTTCCCTGAAGGTTTTCCTTACTGTCAAGGAAAGTGTTAGTACTTTAACAACGTGCATTGCTGGCTCTCATGTGCCTGCTCATATTAAAAAGCCACTGTGTGATTATTCTGGAAGCCCCTTAGTCAAGCGCCTTCACATGAGCCTGAAGGCCCTTGTCATTCACTATGCACTTGATAACTTTTTTCTTTTTATCTCTCTCCAGCAAAAGCTGGAAGTAACAAATCATGACTGTTGGCTATTGGTCATGAATAAATCACATCAAGGTCTGTGCGCACTTCTCAGAAAGACATATTTTACACTATTGCAACAAATAGGACATGTAATACTTGCACAGTTCTTGCAATCAACATTGCGCAGACTCAATAATTATTGCTGCTAATCTCATAACAAAGAGACACCATTCTAATGAAGTCACCTCAAGTGAGGTAATGGTTATGATTGGATGTCTTTCCTGCCAATCATTTATAACCTACTTCTGATTAGAAAAAGGGTCAAAAAACTTTACTGTTTGTAGGAAACATTTTTTTGGACAACACCTTCTATCATTCTCAGAAAAGGTAGAGACAGGGAAGGATAGTCATGTCTTCTCATACATATGAAAAAAGGAAGTCTCACAATCAGGAAGAAACCACAAACCAGTGTAACAATCTATAAATACTCTGTGCTATTATTTGGAGCAAGGAAATTAGACAGTAAAATAACCCTATGATATTTCTTTAGGTTCAGAAATAGTTAACATATTGCCTATTCTACTTCTAGTATACACTCAAGGAAATAAAAGCAGACCTAGACCAAAACTGGTGAATAAATATTCAAAATGTTATTCATAATAGTCAAAAATTGAAGAAAATTCAAATGTCCATAAGCTAGTGAATGGACAAATAAAACATGGTATATCCATACAGTGGAATATAATTTTGCAACCAGAAGAATGAAGTATTGATGTTTATTAAATGCTTCAGAAAAGACAAATCTACAGAGACAAAGTAGGTTAAGGTTGCCTATGGTTGGGAGGGCACATCAGATGAGAAGTGACTGCTAAGGGGCATGGAGTTCTGCTTGAAGTGACGACAATGTTCTAAAATTAGATCATGGTGATGCCATACACTACAAATGGGTGAGTTTTATCATATGCAAATTATATTTCAATAAAGTTATTTTAAATCTCTCTCTCAAAGAAAGAAAGAAAAAAATCGATCAATCAATCACCCTATAGTCCTATAGTTTTGGTAAATATCCTACTACTGAGGCCTACTAAGGGGGAAAAAAAATCTGTCCATTTCTAAAATGAATAATTTTTCAGAAGTTAGTTCGAAATTGGATGTTTTAAATGAAATTAGAAGGACTTTAATATTGCATCTAACCCTCTCAAAAAATAAAGTTTTTCTCTAATTTTTTTGGACACCATACCGTTATTTATTTTATTGTTATTATTATTTTTTTTTTGTGGTGCTGAGGATCAAACTCAGTGCCTCACACATGCTAGACAAGTGCTCTACCACTGAGTCACAAGCCCAGCCCCATTCCCCTAATTTTTTAAAGGTTAATAGCCACTCATCGTGACTATTTTCATCTTCCTGACAGTGTACATTAGAAGTGAATAGAACCAGAAGGAAAAGTCTGACATATTCCCTTTACAGCCTTCTTGTTAAAATAGTGGCATAGAAGAGTTATCAGGTAGAGTGGCAAAAATCCAAGTGGTATTTTTATATTTTCTTTGTTAGTGTAGTGTACAAGAGTGGCTCCTGGGAGGAGTTAGGGGCTGAGAACAAGAGTGAGCAGGAGCAAGAGAGCTTTAAACACTCTGTCATCACTGTTGCTGACACTGCCTGGGGTCTCTGCATGAGTCAGGCTACTCAAAGTATCAAACACCAAAAAATGACAGACAAGGGTGTTGATTTTTCAGAGCCTTCTCCTAGACTGAGATCCTCCCTACCTCTAAATAATGGAAACAAAATCGGGCCTAGTTATATATGGTATGACCTCTAACATGGATTCAGAATATTACAGGACAGAAATGATCTTTTAAAATCAATCATGTGCCAGGCATGGAGGAGCAGACCTGTAAAACCAGCAACTTGGGAGGCTGAGGCAGGAGGATCACAAGTTCAAAGCCAGCCTCAGCAGTTAGTAAGGCCCTAAGCAACTTGGTGAGATCCTGCCTCAAAATTAAATATAAAATGGACTGGGGCTGTGGCTCAGTGGTAAAGCACTGGGGTCCAATCCCCGATACAATACAATACAATACAATACAATACAATACAATACAATACAGTACAATACAATACGATACATCACTTATTCTCATTCTTAATTCAAGTTGGCTCTTCATGTCACCCTATGGGTTCATATTTTAAATGTGCTTTGCATATTTGCAATGAAAGTGAGAGTCTGTGTTGGTTGTAGGAACTGCTGGAGATCTTTATTCTTTAGGAAGGATATTTTAACAATTTGCCCCAGCAAATACTACTTAATTTCCCTCTAATGTGATATTCCAGGTGAAACTCTTTGATGCTGAAAACTTTATTTCAAAATATGTTCTTCAGATAAAGAAACTAGTTTAAGCACAGTTACCCAAAGCTAAATACTGGTCATGTAGTAAGAAGATGGCAAAAATGGAAACCAGGAAATTCAAATTTTATTACCAATCTTGCTACTAACCATTAATTAGTGTGTGACCTAAAATTACATATTCTTGTGAAGTCTTAGTTTCTTCACCTGTGAAATGAGACAGCTGGAGTAGAGGGTTCCTCACACCCAAAATGTTCTTGACACCTTTTCAGACATCTTTTCTCCTTCTTACTCTTTTCCTATTCTCACATGCTTAATTTTTTTTACGCTCTGTAGGTGGCCTATATCTTCAAGGATATAGGGTGAGTGAACAGACCCATAGCTTCAAACAATCAGTAATTGAACTCGAACCTCCATCAGAAGAGTTCAAGACTTTCTATTTCTGTGCAGAAAATAAAACAGAAAACCAGCGGTAAGCCAAGGACTTCATATTTCTTCTTCTGTATCAGACCTGACAAGGTTTTCTTAGCAAACCCTTGTCCTTATTTTTCAACTCCACATCTTCAGTTAAATCCCTCCCTTTCTTTGCAGTCTCCATAGTTAATATTTCCTAGGATTTTTTTCTTTCAATGCCTCCTTAGATAACTATTCTAAAAGATTTCTTTTCTTTCTTTCTTTCTTTTTCTTTTTTTTTTTTTCCAAATGGAAAAGTAGTAGTCCTCAATTCTTCCCCAGGCAGTTGCTAACTCGGGCTTCAACATAATGTATCAACTAACACTATAATCTGTTAACTCTTGTAATTTATTAATCCACAGATTTTATTTCACTTGTATTTAATATGTCAAGTTACATGTGGTTGGTGGCTTCCTTTAATTATAAGTCACTGATGGAGATAGAACCTAATTTGTGATACATTCATGTGATATCCATGTTGGCATGCAAAAAATAGAACTTAGTTCATAATGACTCTGAAAAAGAAAAGCAGTAAGTTAACAGAGACAAAATCTTGAGACAGAGGGAATGTTCTCTGTTACTAAAAGTATTCTCCACCCCTTCAGTCTTCATAACCCAACTCCAATCCCCAAGATATCCAGTGCCCTCTATCTCCCATCCCTACCCTCACTTGTTTCATGACCATCCCGCACCTCATCCAGACACTTTTTACAGCTGTGTGGGAAACAAGAATCTAAGAAAGAAATTCCCAGTAACTTGGCAGACATTTCCAAGACATTTGCAAGAACTAGACACATTGTTTGAACCCAAAGAAATATAACTCTAAAAGGGGGATTTCAGGGATCTCCACCACACGACCATTTGAGGAAGGGATTTAGGAATCTCTTAGGCCTTCTCCAGTGTGTGAACTTTGTCTGTATCTCTCATCCCTAAGGCTGGGCTACAGGAGAGTGAGTATAGAACCACTAGATATTTTGCCAGAATCTTCTACCTGGGCATGTGTCACCAACCCTGCAACAGGTAAAGATAGCTACCTGGGTATGGCTTCAACTAAGCATATCAGAGAAAATAAAGAATCATTGAAACAGAGGTTAGGCTCATCTGATGAAATCCACCAGCTTCTCTATGAGAGGAGGTTGAATGGTTGACTCTCACTGTTAAATTCACAGGAGATTTTATCAGTGAGAAAAATATTGAGTCATTATAGAAATATTTCAAAGCATAACAACATAGTGTCACAAAGTGCACAGAACCCTGGATCCACAAGATACTCTACTTATTCTTAAAATAAGTTCAGGAAATAACACAAATCATATTTTCCTCTCAGAGAATCACAAAGCACATTAACCTGTTAGTGTTTCTGAAACATTCTGCTGGAAAGATTTGTGGTTCACATTGGTTTTGGTTATTGTTGGAGGTGTTTTTTTTTTTTTTTTTTAAGTTAGCACCTGTCCTTGGAATACATGTTTATAAAACATCATCCAAGAAAATTAAAGGAAAGAAGAAGAAAGGAGACAACTGGAGTGTTTGTTGTGGCTTACCAATTTAATTTAATAAAGAAACATTTTGCCCATATTGCAACATTTGATTACTCTACATTTAATCAACTAAGTTTTAAATTAAATAGAAACAATAAAATACTAACAACAATTTTTGAAACCCTACAGCTCCATTAATCACTTTTTACAAACGTAAATACTTTCTTCAGATTCTACTGTTTACATCAGCAAACTTCATCACTATCACTGCATAGTCCACATGTGGTATTTTACCTTCTTACTTCAGAATCTAAGGAGCATGGTTTATCCTATTAATTTCAAGCTAAGCAACCAAGAAAAACAATTAGAAAATAAATTAAAAGATATTGTAACACTTCATATCTCCAGAGTCCAGCACAATTGGTTTATGGCCTGTTCTAATACTGTTTGTTTGTTTGTTGTTGTTGTTGTTGTTGTTGTTGTTGTTTTCTGCAGCTGGATTACAGCTTTGCAAACATCTATCAAAAAATGGATTCCTTTGCATCAGGCTATTCAAGACTTCATGAATCGACCCTTAGAGGAGACCAGAATGTGAAAGGAAACCTGGGTCTTAAGAGAAAGGATCCATAGGGTCATCACCAACTTGCTGTAGGAAGAAACAAAATATTTATTGTTATACGGTTTTTCAAATGAGCATTTCTCCAGTATACTGAAACTTTGTGATGAGATAATAATTTTGCCTTTAAACCAAAGCACCAATACTTACAGTGAATTTCAGGTATACCACTTCTATTACTTATTCTCCCTTCAGGTAGTATACGTCAGCATCAAAATATAATAGGATCCCCTACTCTCATCTCTTGAAAGAATAAATACAGTAAACATTCATTTATTTTATCTTTTATATTCTGTGCTTTGGCTCTAAGCTTCCTAAGAAGTTTTCAACCATGAAGCAGGAAGCTGATATTTGGGGAAATTAAGATCATGGAAATGAAATGGCTCAAATGATGGGTAAATATTTCAGCTAAACAAAGTCTCTCTCAGGTTATTTTACAATTAACAGACCCAAGTGCCTCCCAAGACTTCCCAGATGAAAAAGATGATAACAACTGTAGGTAGAAAAATCAATAAGGAATTAGACTGAATTTAGGGGAGAAGATTGAAAGACATGGGTCTTACTACCTGAACTTCTGTCACAATGCAAACACAAAATAAATCAAGAATGCTCTGCTCCTGATGCTGAAAGTAAGAATGTCAAAAGAAATTCTAAGCATTGGCTTCATTTCTGAATGGAACAATCCTTTTGCTGTATCCAAGATGTTGTGATGTATTTGAAGCACTGTGACCTTGCTAATGGAACATGGATCACACATTTCAAGGAGTTCAGCTATGAGGTTCAAGTGCTTTGACTCAACTCACCAAAAAAAAAAAAAAGAAGGAAAGAAAACATAGCATTCCCTGTATCATTATATTGTGTGCATATCCAAATATGTAACAATGAATTCCACTATTTAATACACCAATGAAATACTAAAAAGAAAAGAAAAGAAAAATTAAAGAAAAAAATAGCATTTTCGAGCTTACAAGGATCTGACAGTTCAACACCTCTTTTCAACAATGCTCAAGCTCAGGGAGATAATTGCCTGTTGAAGATCACACATGTTTTTGATGGCAGACCTGGAACTGAATCAGGGTCCTTGTATCTCTATTGAATTTTTTCACTCACTCATCCTTCTCCTCCTCATTGTACCCAGAAAAGTGAGATATAGCTTCACAGACAAGGAAACCACCCATTACCCAAAGTTGGACACCTCTAGTCTTCAGCTGACTAGCACATCATTTCCAACAATAAATCATGTTTCTACTTCTCTAATCTCATGGAAATTTCATGTTAATTAAATTACACTCTTTTCCAGGGAATCTTAAATGCAAAACAGTGTCATTTTTCCTATACTCTCTTATTTCTTCTTGGCCAAAAAAAAAAAAAAAAACCAGAAAGTCCTCAAACAATGACTACACTTGCATCTGTTGTTCAACATAACTCAGATAAAGGAGGCTTGTGAATGTGTGAGGATGTGCTACCCAGTGGATGTATTAAGAGAAGCTCCGTAATGAACTTATGCCAAAAGAGACATGAATACTCTGAGCAACTTAAAACCATAATTAAAAAATATTCAATTAACAACAACAGATAGCCCTCTGTGCTGAAAATGGTCCCTTTGTTCTCCCAGTATCTGCCATGATAATAATGAGGTCTTTCAGCAGCAGCATTGGTAATGTTCATGTTGGAAACCTGGGGCTCATACATCCGCTCCCCAGCAGTGCTTTCTGCCTTTCTGGAGCCTCGCCATGGAATGCACAAACTGTGCCGTTACCAGGCAGCCAGCTAGTGACCACAGCCAACTGTAACACTGGCACAGAGCTTTCCCCTGGAGGAGGAAAACAAAAGCAAATACCTCAATCAAATGTGAATGCAATTTTCTCTGAATCAAGCATTCACATAAATGGTTTAAAAATGAACTGTGTTGACATTCAAAGTTTAGAGACACTACCCCAAAACTACAATGTTTTTCCTAGAAGGTTCTAAAGATCTAAACAATCCTAGATATTATGCAAAAAATTTTTGTGGGTTGGTATTTTTTATGGAAAGGATTTTTAACTTTAATGTAATTCTGAAAGAGTTATGTGACCCAAAAAGGAAAAAAAAAAATACTTTTTAATTCTAAGATTAAGAATACCACCAAATTCACCAGGTTTCCATCTCCAGTAGATGTAATAGGGAGGGAAAAGTGGAAGGCCAACCTCCTGCAGCACGGGACTGCACATTTGGTGGGGTTAGCCTTTTGGCAAATCAAGTAGAACCACCCACAAATCCAATGGTCAGTCGGTCAATAAAGGCTCACTGAGTACCTGCTATGGGCCATACTTACCGGCTGCTACCAATTATCTTCCACTATGAAAAGCCAGGAAAAAATTGTTCAAATCATACTTTCTGAGCCAGCAGGCCCTAGTTCAAATTCTAGCGCTGCCACTTTCTGCCTATGACCTTAGACAGACTATGTGAACTCTCCTTGCTTTAGTTAACTCATCCATAAATAAGGATAATGATAATACATATCTCATGTTTATGAAAATTCAATAGGCAATGTATAAAAAGTGCTGTAACAGTGGGCTGCCCTAGCCAGTTCTCAATATGATCCTCAATATTACTAGCTTGATTGTCAGCTTATGTACAGACTCCACATCCTGTGGACCATTCAGAAAAAAAAAATGCCTCTTGTCCCTTTGCCTCACTGCCAACATGTGGAGAGGACATTGGACAGACCCATCAGGTTCTACATTAAGAGGACCTAAGAGAGAGGGACAGGTGTAGTTTCAGGCTTCCTGGGTCATATGCCTCAGATTTTTTACTTTTTAGAACTCCAAAGACTAGCCTATGACTATCAAAATTTTGCTAATCCAACTTTTGATACACTTGTGAGATTTTCCATTAATTAATATTCCTAGAACCCCTAACCTAAAACCAAATGCTTTCACAGGTGCCCTGTTGGACCTGTCCTGCTTCATCTGATGACAGTGTGCACACTTGAAGGGAAATTTCTGGACTATTCTGCACTTAGGTTTCCCAGTAGAATTATATTCAGTGAAAATAAATTAATAAATATCAAAAAAACACTGTGATTTTTTGCCTAAAGAAGGGAATACTAAAAGCAATCAGTTTATTTCCTTACTTGTCTTACCCAAAGAGCTTGAGAAAATTTCCTCAAATTTCCATACCTCTAAATCACCATTACACTTCCTTTGGCTTGGGACAATATTTATGCCCCTAAATTTTCAGAAAAAAAATATTTCCTCCATAGAGGTTTGTCTAACATAGAATTATTTTTCCATGTGAGATTTCCTAGGAACTACATGAAACCCTATCCAGTGACATGTCTATCACAGGATGAAAAAGGTAATGAAACTGTAGAACAATTTTTTTAGTTGTAGATAGAAATTATACTTTTATTTATTTATCTTTGTATGTGGTGCTGAGGATCGAACCCAGGGCCTCGCACATGCTAGGCAAGCACTCTATCACTAAACCACACCCCCAACCCATGTAGAGCAATTTTTTAAAGTTAACACTATCATAACAAAAATTTACATCATACGTGTGTATATATACATATGTATATATCATATTTACATATACATATTTTGTGATAACACATATCCTTTCAAGTCTGTCTTTTTAGAGTAGAATCCATTCTCGGGCAGAGAACTTTATTTTCATTTCACTGACTCTTCACAGGCTATTAACGCAAAGCAGATGGATACCATGGATGTATAAACAAGGTTTCGAATAATCTAGTAAGTTATTTGACAATCTTTTGAAGCATAATGGAAATATCTCACACATTAGTTTGATGTCCTCAAGGAGGTAGGAATATGTTTTTCTTATTTGCTGTATGCCCTGAAGTCCTGAAGGTTCACAATGTTGAACATATACTAAACATTCGATATTCACCTAGATGCCCTTCAGTTGATGAATGGATAAAGAAACTGTGGTATAAATACACAATGGAACATTATTCAGCCATAAAGAAGAATAAAATTAAGGCATTTGCTGGTAAATGGATGAAGTTGGAGAATATCATGCTAAGTGAAATAAACCAAGCCCAAAAAAACAAAGGCTGATGTTTTCTCTGATAAGTGGATGATGATACATAACGGGGGTGAGTGTCAGAGGGGATAAAAGAAGAATGGAGGAACTTTGGATGCTGTAAAGAAAAATGGGGCAGGAGGGGGTGGGGGAAGGAAAGATAGTAGACTGAGACATCTACCTTGTGTACAACCATAGAAATGAAAAGTTATACCCCATTTGTGTACAGTGAATCAAAATACAATCTTTAAAAATAAAAATTAAAAATCATTCAATATTCATCTAATAAAAGCATAAATAAATGAATTCCATTTACTGATCTGATCACAGATGAAATTTAATCTTCTTATTTTCAATTTAGATTCACAGTGATAGGGCTTTAAGAACTGAAAATTACAGAAAGCTTTCACAGAGAACTTGAGCATAAATCCATTATAATGATGAGGAAATGGTAGCATGAACATCAGGGGCAGTCTTATAGGGATTGGAACATAAGAAGAAACTCAGTGTACCCTTTTCTCTGCCCTGCTGTTCTTTGTGTATCTGCTTCATTCTTTTTTCTCCCTAAAGTTGCCTTTTGTTGATAAAGACTGTAAGTGAATGAATCATGAGCCTTAAACCCCAATGATCATCCCAGTCTCTTATCAGTATTGACATGAAGACTGCTTAACCTCCATGCTTATATGACCAAAATACGGATGGCAAATCATTTGTAGAACTCATACCTAAGATTCATATGTTAGGGTTAACTACTCTGCATACCAGCATTAATAGCAAGGGCCTACACAGCAGCAGTATAGGAGACCTGATTTTAGAAAGATGGTTCCCCTTTACAGAAAATGAAAGATAGGAGTCTTCATAGTTCAAAGGCACTTGCTTCCTCAGACAGGTAAATTCTGTTCCTCTACTCTTTTCAAATGTTGAAAATTGAGTCCCTTGACTTGGATGATGGAACTCAAGAATGATAAAAAGGCAGTTGCTGTTCAAGTTGAGCTGCCATTATTTTCCATCACAGTACTGAGTGAATAATGTAACCATGTAATCTAGTTTCTAAATTAGAACATTTTGAGAGAAGACACTATTAGTAAATATACTGGGCAACTGGTGTAAAGAGTGTCCTGGGAGAAGAGAAACGTGTCACCTATGAATAACACACAAACTGCCATTCTCTGATTCCTCACCCACACGGAGGAATATGTTTACATGTTCTCAGTTCAAGTTTGTTCTCAAGTTCAGTTCCTTGTGAGAGAAACATTTCTCTGTTTCAATCCCAGTTCCAACAAATTAAGAAACCAAATACTCATGATCAAGGAGATGAGGTCACATAAGAAAATAGATTGGGAACTCTGCAGCCCAAACTCTGTTTATTTGAAAGGAGTGGGAGGAAAAGGATTGCATTTCAAAAAAAAAAAAAAAAAGGAAAATCTTTAGGAAGCCAACTGTTGGGATTTTATCCTACTTATATAAGTTTAATGGTGTGGAGAAGACATAAAAGTCAAAGAATTCCCACCAAAATAATTATAATTTGATGAGTTAACCTGTGTCAATTCAAGAAATTCTTGCAGAAGATATGAAATTTCTGTCAAAGACAAAGGACTTTATTACATAAAGCAAAAATAGCTACAGACCACCATTTTTAAGCTGTGGCCCATGATTCTGGTTCTAGCTCTGATACCAACTGATTGTTATCACCTGCAAAGAGTCATTTGATATTCAGATATTTAATTTCCTCTCATTTATTTTTGTAATAAGTAGACCCAACAAAAAATTAACTTCAAAGCTACTTTATTTAGGCAATAGTTCTTGAGGAACTATTGCTTCTCCTGAGCTCTTAGGAGAATAATAGATTCGATTATCCCATACTTGAAAAGGTTAATATGTTTTACAATAAACTACAATGTAGTTTGAGATTATGAGAATGGTATAGTTACCTATACTTAGAATCATTAATATAACACAAGAGAAGGTGGTCATTGTTCAAATAACACTGATTTGGAAATGCGTCCCTTTACAGAATTCCACTACAACGTTGACCTGTCAGCAAAGCAATGAACAGTTACATCATGAATATGAGTTTGAAATGGAAACCCTCTTGGGCAAATTCCATTGAGCCACACCAAACACTTTATTTTGCTAAAATCACACTCTCAGACTTTCCAACTGGTTATATACATTTGACCTTTGTGCTTCATCAGTTTCTCAACTTGTAGATTAAATAAACTGTTTTGCTCAATGAATCTGTTCAGTGATAGTCATTTTAATTATGACTTTATTTTTAAATGATCCATGCTGTATGTTTCTATGCTATAAAAAATTTAGAACTTTGTTCTTGGGAACTTTACTCTTTCTTTGAAGTAATATAAAGTAATGTGATCTGATAGTTTTGTTCTACCCACATGGACTTTTCATTGTAGTTTCTATCACCTTCCTCCAGCATATTAATTGCATATGAAATCTTGTACTAATTGACCAATATAGTAACATATAGGTCTAGTTCTTTCAGCATTATATGTCCTATGAATTAGTTATAGGTTTCCCCCCAAATAAACTGATGATATTGTTGGCAGGTTTCTTTTTCTTATTTTCATATCTTCCTGATCTTTTGAAATAAATGTATGTGCATGTGCTTATTCACACTTTAAAAAATCTTTCTTGGGTTAGGGGTTATAGCTCAGTGGTACAGTGATTGCCTAGCATCTGTGAAGCACTGGGTTCAATCCTCAGCACCACATAAAAATAAATAAATAAAATAAAGGTATTGTGTCCATCTACAACTATTTTTTAAAAATCTTTCTTATACATTTCTAAGGCTTGAAGTAATACAGACGTTTTTAACAATTCTATGACAGGGTTTTAATTGAACAAACTGTCCCTTGAAATATAATAGCAAAAATGAAAGTTCTAAGCTGGCTCTGGTGGCATATGCCTGTAGTTCCAGCTACTCAGAGTCTGAAGCAGGAGGATCACTTGAGCTCACTGGTGTAAAACAGTCTGGGCAACATAGGGAGGTTTCCATTTAGAAAAAAAGAGAGAGAGAAAGAAAGGAAGAAAAGAAGAAAGGAAGGAAGAGAGGGAGGGAGGGAGGAAGCAGGAGGAAGGGACAGAAAAGGAAAGAAAGAAAGAAAGAAAGAAAGAAAAAGAAAGAAAGAAAGAAAGAAAGAAAGAAAGAAAGAAAGAAAGAAAGAAAGAAAGAAAGAAAGAAAGAAAGAAAAAAAGAAAGAAAGAAAGAAAGAAAGAAAAGAAAAGAAAAGAAAGAGACCGAGCGTCTTTTGGAATAAGCATCTTTTGGAATACCTGGATTTATATTGTAGCAAATAAAACAAGTGACCATTCAGAAAAGAGTTTGAAGATGCAAAGGAGTTTGCTGATCACAGATCAGGAACTTCAGAGCACCAGGGTCCTGGGGAAACTAAGTCAGACTAACAAATAACTGATGCCAGTATGGGGATGAAGCAATAATGGACACCTAGGAAACAGGGCTTCATGCCATCACTGAGGGGAAACTAGGAAGAGAGGCGTGATTGAAGTTATTGTGATAGAGTCTGATAAACATAGACATTTTTCTAGCATTGAGGTGTTAAATATTTGGCTAAATGTGTGCAATTTCTAGATGAAATGACTACCTATTATAGCAACACTAATGAAATTTGCAATGGCTTACATTTTCACCATAATTTTTAACTAATTATAATAGTTTAGAAACAAAATATGGTAAATTGATGTAAGACTTTCTTTTTTTTATTATAAACAAATGGGATACATGTTGTTTATGTTGTTTCTCTGTACATGGCGTAAAGGCATACCATTTGTGTAATCATAAATTTACATAGGGTAATGTTGTTTGATTCATTCTGTTATTTTTTCCCTTCCCCCCACCCCTCCCACCCCTCTTTTCCCTCTATACAGTCCTTCCTTCCTCCATTCTTGCCCCCTTCCCTAACCCTAACTCTAACCCTAACACTAACCCCTCCCACCCCCCATTATATGTCATCATCCACTTATCAGCGATGTCATTCGTTCTTTGGTTTTTTGAGATTGGCTTATCTCACTTAGCATGGTATTCTCCAATTTCATCCATTTGCCTGCAAATGCCATAATTTTATCAATCTTTATGGCTGAGTAATATTCCATTGTATATATATACCACAGTTTCTTTATCCATTCATCAATTGAAGGACATCTAGGTTGGTTCCACAATCTGGCTATTGTGAACTGAGCAGCTAAGAACATTGATGTGGCTGCATCTCTGTAGTATGCTGATTTTAAGTCCTTTGGGTATAGGCCAAGGAGTGGGATAGCTGGGTCAAATGGTGGTTCCATTCCAAGTTTTCTTAGGAATCTCCACACTGCTTTCCAGAGTGGCTGCACTAATTTGCAGCCCCAAGAGCAATGTATGAGTGTACCTTTCTCCCCACATCCTCGCCAACACCTGTTGTTGCTTGTATTCTTGATAATCGCCATTCTAATTGGGGTGAGATGGAATATTAGGGTGGTTTTGATTTGCATTTCTCTTATTACTAGAGATGTTGAACATTTTTCCATATGTTTGTTGATTGCTTGTAGATCTTCTTCTGTGAAGTGTCTATTCATTTCCTTAGCCCATTTGTCGATTGGATTATTTGCATTCTTGGTGTAGAGTTTTTTGAGTTCTTTATAGATTCTGGAGATTAGTGCTCTATCTGAAGTATGATTGGCAAAGATTTTCTCCCATTCTGTAGGCTCTTTCTTCACATTGCTGATAGTTTCCTTTGCTGAGAGAAAGCTTTTTAGTTTGAATCTATCCCAGTTATTGATTCTTGCTTTCATTTCTTGTGCTATGGGAGTCCTGTTGAGGAAGTCTAGTCCTAAGCCGACATGTTGAAGACCTGGACCTACTTTTTCTTCTATAATCTGCAGGGTCTCTGGTCTGATTCCAAGGTCCTTAATCCATTTTGAGTTTAGTTTTATGCATGGTGAGAGATATGGGTTTAGTTTCATTCTGTTGCATATGGATTTCCAATTCTCCCAGCACCATTTGTTGAAGAGGCTATCTTTTCTCCATTGCATATTCTTGGCACCTTTGTCTAGTATGAGAAAATTGTACTTATTTGGGTTTTTGTCCGTGTCCTCTATTCTGTACCATTGATCTACCTGTCTATTTTGGTACCAATACCATGCCGTTTTTGTTACTATTGCTTTGTAGTAGAGTTGAAGATCTGGTATTGCAATACCCCCTGCTTCACTCTTTCTGCTAAGGATTGCTTTAGCTATTCTGAGTTTCTTATTCTTCCAGATGAATTTCATAATTGCTTGCTCTATTTCTGTAAGGTACGTCATTGGGATTTTAATTGGAATTGCATTGAATCTGTATAGCACTTTTGGTAGTATGACCATTTTGACAATATTAATTCTGCCTATCCAAGAACATGGGAGATATTTCCATCTTCTAAGGTTTTCTTTAATTTCTTTCTTTAGTGTTCTGTAGTTCTCATTGTAGAGGTCTTTCACCTCTTTTGTGAGATTGATTCCCAAGTATTTTATTTTTTTCGAGGTTATTGTGAATGGGATAGTTTTCCTAATTATTCTTTCCAAAGATTCATCACTTATGTATAAAAATGCATTAGATTTATGTGCATTGATCTTATATCCCGCTACTTTACTGAATTCACTCATGAGATCTAACAGTTTTCTGGTGGAATTTCCTGGTTCCTCTAAGTATATAATCATATCATCAGCAAATAAGGATAGTTTGGGTTCTTCTTTTCCTATTCATATCCCTTTAATTTCTTTGGTCTGTCTAATTGCTCTGGCTAGAGTTTCAAGAACGATATTGAATAGAAGTGGTGAAAGAGGGCATCCCTGACTTGTTCCAGTTTTTAGGGGGAATTCTTTCAGTTTTTCACCATTTAGAATGATATTAGCCATGGCCTTAGCATAGATGGCCTTTACAATGTTAAGGAATGTTCCCACTATCCCTATTTTTTCCAGTGTTTTGAGCATGAAGTGGTGCTATATTTTATCAAATGCTTTTTCTGCATCTATTGAAATAATCATGTGATTCTTGACTTTAAGTCTATTGATATGGTGAATTACATTTATTGATTTCCTGATGTTGAACCAACCTTGCATCCTTGTGATGAAACCCACTTGATCATGGTGCACTATCTTTTTCATATATTTTTGTATGCGATTTGCTAAAATTTTGTTGAGAATTTTTGCGTCGATGTTCATTAAGGATATTGTTCTGAAATTTTCTTTCCTCGATGTGTCTCTGTCTGGTTTAGGTATCAGGGTGATATTGGCTTCATAGAATGTGTTCGGGAGGGTTCCCTCCTCTTCTATTTCGTGAAATACTTTGAGAAGTATTGGAATGAGCTCTTCTTTAAAGGTTTTGTAGAACTCGGCTGAGAACCCATCTGGTCCCGGAATTTTCTTTGTTGGTAGGCTTTTGATGACTTCTTCTATTTCATTACTTGAAATTAATCTATTTAAATTGTGTATGTCCTCCTGGTTCAGTTTAGGCAATTCATATGTCTCTAGAAACCTGTTGATGTCTTCGAAATTTTCTATTTTGTTGGTATAGATTTTCAAAATAGCTTCTAATTATTTTTTGTATTTCGATCATGTCTGTTGTGATATTTCCTTGTTCATTCCAAATTTTAGTAATTTGGGTTTCTCTCTTCTTTGTTAGTGTGGATAAGGGTTTATCAATTTTGTTTATTTTTTCAAAGAACCAACTATTTATTTTGTCAATTTTTTGTATTGTTTCTTTTGTTTCAATTTCGTTGATTTCAGCTCTGATTTTAACTATTTCCTGTCTTCTACTACTTTTGGTGTTGCTCTGTTCTTCTTTTTCTAGGGCTTTGAACTGTAGTGTTAGCTCGATTATTTGTTGATTTCTACTTCTTTTTTTGAATGCACCCCATGAAATAAATCTTCCTCTAAGTACTGCTTTCATAGTGTCCCAGAGATTTTGATATGTTGTTTCTTTGTTCTCATTTACCTCTAAGAATTTTTTAATTTCCTTCCTGATATCTTCTGTTATCCATTCATCATACAATAGCATATTATTTAATCTCCAGGTGTTGGAGTAGTTTCTGTTTTTTACTCTTTCATTTATTTCTAATTTCAATCCATTATGATCTGATAAAATACAAGGTATTATCTCTATCTTCTTGTATTTGCTACCAGTAGCTTTGTGGCATAATATATGGTCTATTTTAGAGAAGGATCCATGTGCTGCTGAGAAGAAAGTGTATTCGCTCTTGGTTGGATGGTATATTCTATAAATGTCTGTTAAGTCTAAATTATTGATTGTGTTATTGAGATCTATGGTTTCTTTGTTCAATTTTTGTTTGGAAGATCTGTCCAGTGTTGAGAGAGGCATGTTAAAATCACCTAGTATTATTGTGTTATGGTCTATTTGGTTTCTGAAATTGAGAAGGATTTGTTTGACATACATGGATGAGCCACTGTTTGGGGCATAGATGTTTATGATTATTATGTCTTTCTGATTTATGGTTCCCTTAAGCAGTATGAAATGTCCTTCTTTATCCCTTCTGACTAACTTTGGCTTGAAGTCCACATTATCTGAAATGAGGATGGATACTCCAGCGTTTTTGCTGAGTCCATGTGCATGGTATGTTTTTCCCATCCTTTCACCTTTAGTCTGTGGGTATCTCTTTCTATGAGGTGAGTCTCTTGCAGGCAACATATTGTTGGATCTTTCTTTTTAATCCAATCTGCCAGTCTATGTCTTTTGATTGATGAATTCAGGTCATTAACATTCAGGGTTATTATTGAGATATGATTTGTATTCCCGGTCATATGGTTCATTTTTTAAATTTTATTTATTTATTTATTTTTTTGACACAACTTTGTTCCTCCTTTATTTGACAATTCCTTTAGGATAATTCCTCCCTTTGCTGATTTGCTTCTTTGTTTTTCATCTCTTCCTCATGGAATATTTTGCTGAGAATGTTCTGTAATGCTGGCTTTCTTTTTGTAAATTCTTTTAGCTTTTGTTTATCATGGAAGGATTTTATTTCATTGTCAAATTTGAAGGTAAGTTTTGCTGGGTATAAGATTCTTGGTTGGCATCCATTTTTTTTCAGGGCTTGAAAAATGTTGTTCTAGGCCCTTCTAGCTTTTAGGGTCTGGATTGAAAAATCTGCTGATACCCATATTGGTTTCCTTCTGAATGTAATTTGGTTCTTTTCTCTCACAGCCTTTAAAAGTCTGTCTTCATTTTGTATGTTAGGTATTTTCATTATAATGTGCCTTGGTGTGGGTCTGTTGTGATTTTGTGTATTTGGAGTCCTGTAAGCCTCTTGGACTTGATTTTCCATTTCATTCTTCAGATTTGGGAAATTTTCTGATATTATTTCATTGAATAGATTGTTCATTCCTTTGGTTTGTTTCTCTAAGCCTTCCTCAATCCCAATAATTCTCAAATTTGGCCTCTTCATGATATCCCAGAGTTCTTGAAGATTCTGTTCATGATTTCTTACCATCTTCTCTGTTTGTTCAACTTTGTTTTCAAGGTTAAATGTTTTGTCTTCAATATCTGAGGTTCTGTCTTTCAGGTTTTCTATCCTATTGGTTATGCTTTCTATGGAGTTCTTAATTTGGTTTATTGTTTCCTTCATTTCAAGGATTTCTTTTGGTTTTTTTTTTTCAATATCTCTAACTCTTTATTGAAATGATCTTTTGCTTCCTGTATTTGCTCTTTTAACTGTCGATTGGTGCGATCATTCAATGCCTGCATTTGCTCTTTCATTTCATCGTTTGATTCCCTTATCATGTTAATTATGTACATTCTGAACTCCCTTTCTGTCATTTCTTCTGCCATGCTGTCATTGGATTTTATTGATGTAACATCTAGATTTGTTTGAGGCATTCTCTTCCCTTGTTTTCTCATATTGTTCAGGTATTAGTGAACTGCTGAGATGTTGCAGATTTCCTCTATTGACTTATAATGTCCCTGAAGATTTCTAGTCTATCCTCTCTTAGCCTTCAGTAGCCTGAAGTCTTGGAGGAAGTTGATAGTGTGGTCCTCCACAAGGAGGCTGCCTCTCTAGGGGTGGTGGCCTTTAGGCGGGGTATATTCCCTGCTAGTGGGCAGAGGTGCCTCCACTTGTTGACCAATGGTCATCCAAAGGGGAACTAGACTGCAGGCTGAGGCAAGGCCTGTTTGTGCCTGTGTCTCTGGTTTTACCGTCCTTGTGGGAAAACCTCACCCGGCGGGGAAGACTCACCCGGTGGGGAGGTCTCGCTGGTCATTTCCCCTCCTGGAGGTCCCCTCAATCCACAACTACCTCCTGGGCAGGGCAGCCTTCCTAGGCAATGTTTCCAGGGGCCCGGACCTACCTCCTGGGCCTGGGAGCCTTGCCCTTCGCAGACAAGTCTCCTTAGGCTGCCCCTCCTCAGAGAAGCTGCCTGCAGTCCTGGAACCTTTGCTCTGCCCCTCAGCTTGTCTCTATGCAGCTCTTCCACTGAGAAGCCACCTAGGTCCCGGGACCCTGCTTTGCACCTAATTGCCTGGCTATGTGGCCCCTCCTCTGAGCAGCCACCTGGAGCCTTGTACAGATGCTCCGAGCCCTAGCGACCCGCTGCATGCCTCTTCCTCCAGGCAGCCACCAGTGTTCTGTGTGGTCGCTTGGAGACCAAGCAACTCACTGTGCACCTCCTCCTCCTCAGGGCAGCCCCCCACATTGTTCAGGAAGTTACTCTGAGTCCAAACAGCTCGCCATGCAGCTCTTCCTCTGGGCAGCCACTGGAGCCCCGGCAGGTTGCTCCGAAACCAAGCGCTGTGCTGGGCGGCCTCCTCTACAAAGCTCCCAGTTGTCCATGTTCACTGCTCCAGCAGGGGGAGGGGTGTCTCGCTGGGCAACTCTACTTCACAAAGTTCCCTGCGTTCTGGGACTTTCGCCCCATCCGGGACACCTCCCCAATGGGAGAGACTCACCCGGCGGCTTTGAGTTGGTCCCAAGTCTCTCAATATCTCCTCTTTTGAATCCTGAGTCCTGGAGCAACACAAAATGCAGCCACCCTCTAGTCTGCCATCTTGAAACCCCCCTAAGACTTTCTTGACACTACCAAATCCCCATACCTATTGGTGCTGTCCATATTCAGTGAGAGTAGAACTAATGGCACTAAGGGATTCTGATTCCCTGTTGCTACAGTCGTGAAATCATTTTAGGATAGTAAAGTGTTGTATGCTAAATGATTTTTTCTTTCCTCTATAACTGTTTGCCTCAGTTGATTATTGTCAGTAGTAACATGTCTTTTAATAAGTCGAATGCCTTTGCATTTGTTAGTTTTGTTCTCTTTCAAAGCCTCAATTTATACCCTTAAAATTCTGTCAGGTTTGAAAAAAAAAATCATGTTTTTTTAAAAAGAAAATTCTCTGCCAATACAAAAATAACTCAAAGTACAGGTCCTAAATTTATAGGTCAATTGTGTCATACACAAAGAATATTGGATATATTCTTTTGTTGTATAGTAAAATTCTTGCTTTGGGTTAAAGCAGAGTAAAGGTAAATGACTTTACTGAGGTTATAAAGAAAAGCTATGATGAAAAAGAGAAGCGAACACCCAGCCCTGACAATAAAGAGTAAGGAGGCTTCAATTATCTTAAAAATAAACCTGCTAAAAGATCATCATCATGACCCAGAAAGAAACTGTCTGGCTATTTACAAGTGAGAATGTGACACAACAGGAGGAAAAAGTTTAAGGTAACCAATTCATTGGGCATTTCCATCTTCCTTTACAGAAAAGAGAGAAATGATTGATCTTTTTACTCTCATTTTAAGAAAAATAAACTGAAGTCTACCAGAAATTGAAACATCAAGTTGTCTGAAAATAATAGAAGTAGAGACACCAGATCTTATATAACATAAAAATAGTGATCTGGATGGCAAATCTACTTAGGCAAACAAATGGCATAGCAAGAGATTCCACTAAAAGTAGAAAAAAGAAAAACAATGGGGATCCAGCGAAAAATATTAGGCTCCCTTTTATTCTTTCCCAAAGAACTGAAGTCAATCCATCCACTCGGAATCACAGGTTGAACATTGGCAGACTGAGAACTTAGTCATAAGATGGTGAGTTCTGAATGTATATGAAGTGTATCCCCAAAAGGAATAATGACTAGGTTACCAGAAGCAAGTGTTACACAATGAAAATATCTGTATTACTTCATATGATAAACTCTTCAAATGTTATTTATTTTAAAAATCCAAAGGACACTGGTTATTGTACTGAGGGTACTTCATTATTATGACACCACGTGATAACAAGAAGACATTCCAAATGTTGAGTAGAATTGATTCTCCTGCCCCCAAATGACAAACATGTTGCGCTTGATAAGATGAATGACAGGAGATATTGTGAGTTCAGCAGCATAGATGGAGAATGTGATAAAGAATACATGTCTAGTTCCAGCAAACACGGACCTTCTGTTCTTGAAAGAAGGGCAGAAGATCATAAATGACTATGTTGGCAAGGAAGAAAGAGCATATGCAGGCCCACTACACCAAGCACTGGAAAGTTTGAACATTTCATCATTACAAGAGTAATAGAAAATGATTACTTTTCATTTTGAAATATAATCCAGTTAAGGATGTCTTTGAAACGAAGTTAAAGTACTTTAGTACCATAGTATTGGTACTAAAAACTAGAGACAAAATCACTCTCAGTCATGAAGTTATCCTTAACTTAAATATTTCAGTCATTCATGGTTTAAAAGGCTGAAAATACTTAGGGCAGAGCAAAAGGGAAGGTGGTACTACCAACTTCCTGCTCCTTATTCACATTGCTGACAGAAGTGAAGTCGAAAAACTCCTTCTCCCTCCATGGACCTCTCATTGCAGTGATATGAGGCAACGAGAATCTCAAGACGCAAGGCCAGCACATTCTGAACTAAATCCAGTAAATTGCCCCTAGACATATGTAGATATTGAGCACTTTAAATATACTTAGTGATGTGGATTAAGGCAAAATAGACACTAGATTTAGAAGATGAGGTACCACAAAAAAGAATTTCACTAGTGATTTTTTTATATTGTCTATATATTGAAGTAATAAAATATTGGAAGTATTGGGTTAAATATAATAGATGGTTAAAAGTACTTTATCTGTTTCTTTTTTAGTTTTTTAATTTATATTTTAAATTATGTGACTTGCAACATATTTCTATTAGACAGTGCTAAGCTATAATTTCTATATGGTACTAAGGAAGAATAAACCACAAAGGAGACTTAAGTTTTCTCCTCCAGGAAGTCTTGACTGGAGATTGAGCACAGCTACACAATCCATGTATCACTAAGAAGCTGAGGGTTAGAAGGCTGTACTTTTCTGTTTGAGAAACCAGGAAATTGGTGACCCAGGGGCAATGAAATGCACTATCCCTGTTAGAAACTACTAGAACTTAAAATGGAGGTGGGGTGGGGAGAAAATACGTTCATAGACTTGTGGAGATAGGTCTCATTCAGATAGATGTAGTAGTGATAATCATTGTGAAGACTGTGTGGTCAGATGTGGAAACTAAAGTGAGAGTTTACTCCAGAATATATCTACAAACATGCCATAAGCATACTTCCACTTAAACCACACCAAACAGTGAAGTTCCTCTGTGGTGTACTGAGAAACAGCTTGCTCTACATCTATTCCAGTGCCCCTTTTTGTACTCCTTCCTATTTCACAGAGGTAGAAAGTTGAGAAGGACACTTCCCAAACTCCATGGCAACTTGGGTTCCAGATGTGATTTTTGGTACTGTCAGTCAGATAAGTAAATACAAGTTTGAATTTGGAACTGAGTAAGTAGAAACATAGCAGGACAGGAGGGAGTATTCATGTTTCGGGACTGGTTCTAAACTGATAGCTGGAAAGACGGCATCATTTGCACAGCCAACTCTCTGATGGTGGCCAAAGCAGCAGCTATGGCAGCCCAATTTTCCCATGAAGATTTGGGAATCATTGTTCAGAAGTTCAGCTTTATGTATGTCGCTTTGGCTATACAATCTACATTAAATTGCTACCTATCTCATGAGTTGTTGTAAGGAGGAATAAACTAAGGTATAAAAGAGCTTAGCACAACTATTGACACCTAGGAACCATTATTTGTGGTTTATTAGAATTAGTTATTATTAGTTATTATTAGAATTTTAATGTCAGTTACTAGGATTTGAATTCAGGGTTGATAATGAAGGGGATTTGCATGGCAAATAAGATTTTGGTCAGAGGTAAAACTGATTCCATTTTATTCTCACGAAAATACAAGAAAAATTCCTTAATCTGGAGTAAACATGTTGAAGAGAAGTTGAAGAACCAATTTCTTCCATAAATTCTTGAGAGGTGGTAACTGAGCAGGTAAGAGTAAGAAAAACTGGAATAGAGAAGCTTGCCACATAGCAATATTCCTGGAAGCTCATTGTCTGGAACTGTTCAGGAAAATGTGTGCAGATGGAGGGGCCATAAATAGAATTATCTCATTAAAAAATAACAACATAGAAAGCAAAACAAACAAAAACTCCCTTTCCATTTGTTCTCATAGTAGTGGAAAATGTTAAATGAAGGTTGAACTAAGTTATTTTCTAGGGCTTCATTGCCAAATTTGTTTCCAGAACGCACCATCAGTTAATTCTTTAAATGACCATTGAATCCTCCATGTGCCAGGCACTGGGATAGGTATTGGAAATAAAACGCCAGAAAGCAAATCAGTGACCTACAGTTTCAGTGGTTTAGGATTGAAAAGAATCAAAATGGGAAAAGTGAAGGTTAAGGGAAAATTAATAAACCTTGAGAATCAATTCTCAGAATGAGTAGGAGACAAAGGAATATGGTTCCATAAATTTTTATTCCCTCATTTTGCACTTTACTTCAACCTTCTCCCGTTCCTTCTCTCCCTTTGTACAAGATGAAACTAATAATCAATCTGGAAGCAATTGTATGAGGTGCTTGGCAAAAGTTAGAGCAGTGACTTCAATTTTTAAAATGATATTGAATTTACATAAAAGTTACAAGTATTGCACCAAAAATTATTTCTGAATCATTCAAGAATAAGTTGGCATCATGATGCATCATCACACTCAAATGCATTAAATATACTTCCTACAAACAAGGACATTCTACTTCCCAGTCACAGTGCAATCTTTAATTCAAGAAATCAGCATATATATTACCACTAAGGAATTCTCAGATCCCATTCACCAATTGACCCAATAAGTGATTACTGGTCAATTATTTCAGAGTATTATCCTTATAATTTTATCTCTTCTCATGTTTACTCATTATAAGATTAAAAGTATCAGCGAGGCATGGTGGCATATACCTGTAATCCCAACAACTTGGGGGGCTGAGACAGAAGGATGGAAAGTTCAAGGCCAGTCTCAGCAACTTAGTGAGGCCCTGTCTCAAAAAAAAAAAAGATGAGGGTGGTGGTGCTTAGAATATAGCACCCCTGTGTTCTATCCCAGGTACAAAAAAATGAACACCAGATGTAGTACTCTATTCTCTTTGCATCCTATCAGGTAGCACAAAATCTCTATTCACAACATTACTACTAATATTCATTTTGATCAATTGGTTAAAGTGGGTCTGCCAGACTTCATGCTTTGTCCCCTGTAACTAATAAGAAGTTGTACAAAGATAACTTTAAATTATGCAAATATCCCTTCACTCATTACAATTTATTATGTATTTATGTAAGTATGAATTCATGGTTTCTGAGGGCATTGAATCGGGGAATCCATTATCAATATTAGTTATTTTGATGCTCATATTGTCTCATATTTGGTGAGATTGAGTTCCGTGTCCATTTGACATATCCACCTGAACTTCTTTACTATCTGACACAAAAGGATGTTCTGTACTTTCCTTGCCCAGCCTTGGAATCAGCCATATCGTCAAGAAACCCTCATTCTTTTTTGTTGAAACTAGAAGTACTGTCAACTGTCAACTACTTAGTAGCCACCTTCACCAACTCACATCCTGCCCTGGACATCCCAACTAAGTCAGCTCAATAAAGTTTCTCTCAGAATTTGCCTCCTGGAAAACCCAAAATACAACTGGATCTAAGATTCAGTCACTGATTATATTCATTGATATTAGAGTATTGCTGCTCTTAGGTTCTCTCAGCAGGCAGAGCTTTTGAATGTGGGTGTGAATAAGCACATTTATATATCTGTGGAGGACTTAAAAATTCCCCTGTAAGGTTATCTATACTTTAATTCCTGGTTCCAAAAAAGGAAGAGGAGGATAGCCTTCATAGATGTGTTAAGTATTTTGAGATGGGGAGATTATCCTGGACTCTCCAGGTTGACCCAATGCCATCACAAGGTTATAAAAGAATGGAAGGAAGAGAATCAAAATCAGAGGAAGTTCGGCAAGGAAAGCAGAGGTCAGAGTCAGGCAAAGCCATGAACAAAGGAATTGGCAGCAGCCTCTAGGAGAGGGAAGACTCATGGGAATGCATATTTTCCTTGAATTTGCAGAAGGTAGCACTGTTGACACATTAGTTTTAGTCCAGTGAAACCAGATTTGGACATCTGATCTGTAGATCTGTGAGAAAATAAATTCCCATTGTTTTTAGCTACCAAGTTTGTGATAAAGTGTAACAGCAGCATTAGCAAATGAATTCCATCCATCACCACATGGAAACCTTCCTCAGCCAGCTTGGATTCTAAAGCCTCACCTTAGACAGCCATCTTCCCCACCCCAGTAGGAATATACTCTTCCCTTTCCAGGACCCAATGTCTGTGGCACAAAGTTCTTCTAGAGCTCGAACTCTTCGCTTTGCCTAGACTGAGATCTCATCCTGGGCCATACTCTGTATGGATGCTCCACTTGCCCCATCTAGGTTCCAATGCGCCACATCCCACACTGAACTGCCCTTCTTATGCTGCAATAGCTCTTTTCAGTCCACCCCTCCATGAGTACATCTTTCTCCCATTGTTTGAAACCAAGGAACCATCTCCCCATCCCATGATAAAAGATAGGCATTTGTTCTCTGATAAATTAAACCACAGTCTCAGATGTGGACATCTTGGAAACTGAAAGTCTCTATGTTCAAAGGTGGTAGTTTCTTCTTCTGTCCTTTAACAAAAAGACTACCAATCAGGGTTGCTCTCACCAAGGAAGAAAATTAAGGGAATCTCCTCTGGGGAAAATTAATAACCACAAAGGAAATTTCTAGAGATATTGATATTTGGAGACACTCTCTCACCAAAAAGACTAGTTTGTCCTCTTCCTAGGTAAACATGCACCACCCAGGCATATAGTTTTTAATTTGGGTCTTGGTGCTTAGACAGTCTATAATGAATGAA
The DNA here is from genome assembly GCF_902686445.1 of Sciurus carolinensis. Taxonomy (NCBI): domain Eukaryota; kingdom Metazoa; phylum Chordata; class Mammalia; order Rodentia; family Sciuridae; genus Sciurus; species Sciurus carolinensis. The sequence goes on along the minus strand of NC_062218.1, from coordinate 87,157,069 downwards.
TGGACAGCAAATATCATCATGTTATTAGGGAAACTTCCAAGATGAAAGTTGTTTTAAACAAAAAAAAAAATGGAAACAATGCAGGAAACAATGAAATAAATTGAAAGATAATATTCTCAGAGAAATAAAAGAAAATTTGAATTTCATAAAATATAAGCAGATAACAAGAAAGAACTCATAAAGTAAAATGGATTGAAGTTTTAAATTCAGTAAAAGTACTGAAAGATAAAGTCAGAATTTCTTCCACAAACCAGAATGACCAGACAAAAGAAACATAAGATAGAGAAATACAAGGAAAAGAGAGGAAAATTCCAGGTTGTACGATATCTAATTTATATGAATTACAAAAATGAAAATTATCAAAGATTCAATTTCAGTTTTACCAGAAGTAATGAATGACATTATTCTCCAAAAGATCCCCATAGTGTCCAACACACACACACACACACACACACACACACACACACACACACACACGAGAGCTACACCAATATACATCATGGGGTGAAATTTTCAAATACAAGAGAGAAGTAGTGGATTCAAAGTTTCAGAGAGAAATGTGAGGTTGCATACAAAGGAACAGGAATTAGAACAGCATCAGTCAGCAGATTTCCAGGGCAAGTCTCTTCCATGGGAATTCAGCAATTCAGGATTATTTCTGATTTTCTCAATATAAGGTTTCCTGCACAGGAAAAGAAATTGGTTTGGCTTATGACAGACAGCTCAGTGGCCAAAACTAATCAATGACCCTATCTAACTGCAAGGAGACCATGAAGTATCACTCTGCATTTGTTCAGGGTGAGAATAAGACTGATTACGAAGGGGAACTAGAAGTGTCTTCCAATTTTTTCTTTGGAAACATGGTGGGAAGTACTCAATCAGAAAAACAAGGGATTTGACCAAAACAAGTAAAACATGGGATTCAGAAAACAAGGATTCCACATCATTAAACTGGAAAGCAATCAGTCCAGATTAAGGTAGGAGGATTCAAGAGTCTGGAAAAAAAAATTGGGTTTATAGACTATCTAATATGTGTGAGAATTTAGCAAAAAAGATCATTGCTAGGCATGATGGAAAATATTAGAACAAGTACTTAGGAAACAATGCAAATAAAAACATGGTAATGTGGAAAAATGAAAATTGAATAGGAGGAGCTAGGTTTGTGACTCAGTGGTAGAGCACTTGCCTGGCACTTGTGAGGCACTGGGTTCTATCCTCTGCACCACATAAAAATACATTTAAAAATTAAAGCTATTGGGTCCATCCATAACTAAAATTATTTTTTAAAAAGGAAATTGTATAGAGAACTTTAATTATATCAACACTTAGCAATGACATAATTCACTTAGTCATAACAATGCAAACTTTAACTATTACTTCAAACAAAAGTTGTTATATAACTATATTGGAATAGAAATGAGAAGAAAGGAGCCATAAGAGTGTTATCTATCACTATGCTTTCAAATCCATAGGATCCACATTCACAAATTAAACCAACTGTTCATGGAAAATATATTGTGTTGGTATTAAACATGTATAGACCTTTTTCTTGTCCCTATTACCCAAACAATAAAGTACAAGTAGGTACATAAACTTTGTATTGTATCAGGTATTGTTAGGTAATCTAGAGATGATTTAAAGTATACAGGAGGATAAGCACAAGTTATATCCAAATCCTAAGCCATTCTATAGGAGCATCTGTGGGTGTTAGCATCCTACAGGATTCCTGGAACCACTACCCAACTGATACCAAGGAAAGACCACACTCATTGGTCAATATCAAGAATTCAGTATGTAATGTCTTAGGTTCATAATTCAAGGCATAAAACAGTCTGTACCTCACACATTCCCTCACATTATCACTTCTCTCTCCTTTGTGAAGGTGCTGTCTGCACCCAGGCTGAACCACCACCACACCACCTCCATTTTTGCCAACCTTCCCAACTGGCTGGGCCTAAGATGAAATCCAGAGCCTGTGTAGATCTTCACATTCCACATTCTGAACCTATCCATGCCAGGTCACCCTTTCACTCCTAGACTTCAACATAGTGCAATACCGCAGGGTGCTGGTCCCTCCTGTGGGACCACCAGGGGGCTGGATGACCTGATTCTGAAGTATAGGAGATTTGATATGAACCCTGACCTAGGGAAAAGAAAGACAAAAGAGCCCAAACATGTCAGTTCTCCTTCCTTTTCCCCCTCCATGCAGAGTTGGGGAGGGGGTGATGCATCAGAGCCCATTGCAGAAGTGCATATACTAAGGTAGTTAGTTGCTCAACGTCTGGCATGGTAACACATTGCATGACTTTACTTCTCAGTCTGGGTTGTCTCTCTTCTCTTTTTCCACACCCTCACCTCTCTGGGCTTTTACTCTTCAAATAAAGTACCAAAACATTAATCCTTAGTGGATCTGATTTTTGAGAATCTAAGCTAAGACAGCATATTATTTTAAAATACAGGAAGATACACACTTGAAGGAGTGATTGCCTCTGGGGAATAGGATTAGGGCATAGGAGAATGAGAAAGAAGATTATTAATTTCCTAAATAAGCCTTCTAATTTTTATAATTGTCATGTATTACTTTCACAAAATAAAAATAATTAATTTAAAAAGTTAATATGTGGTAACTACCATCATATATATTTCAGATTGCTTATACTTTACATAAGTTTTCCCCACAGAACAGAGCAACAAGCTAATAATTATTTTACTAATATTATAAGAATGTTGGGACATAAATCTCAGCATTCATACACATTTTATAGATTTTTTTCTAAAAATTCCTTTTATAAAAAGTGAAGGAAGATGTCACCTTAAGATCAATATCACCTTGTATCCTGAGTAAAGTGCTATATGGCAGCAAGTGCTTTATAGCAGAATAGCAATAAGTTGATCTATAGACTCATCTTAATGAATTATAGAAGAAAGAGAACCAGCTAAAAAAAGAAACCATTTTATTTTTACATTGAGTGTCTTTTGAAAAATGTAACTGAGGGTGGAATTAATGGTTTAATTAAACCACTTAATATTTTATTAAAGTCAATATGGCCCAGAGTTCCTGTACAACCATCAACTTATCAATAAAACCTCATACTTGTTTTTACCAAAGAATTCATATTTATTATTAGAAGTGCCTATTATATGGAGCCTTTATTTTCAGGAAATCATGTATACCTTTGTATTCCAAAACCTTCCTGTTAGAGGAATACAACCTTCTGCTGAAAAAAGAAATTCAGGTCAGATTCTGAAATGATGATTTATTTACATTGGTTACTACTGTCCATGAGAAGCTCTGTTTCTGCTCTGTTCAGCAGAATTCACAGCAAAGGAGGAACTCAAAGTCACCAGGCAGCACACACTTGAGGTTAATGCCTTCTGCAGGAGGCAATAAAGCACCCAAAATATTTTCCTCACTAAAACATGTTAGTTTCTTCCCTTTTTTTAGAGTATATCTTTTCTCACACCTAACTCCCACAATTCTGCATCTAACATAAATTTATTATTCACTGCAAGTAAATGGGCAGTTAAGGAAAAAATAAAGTATAAGGAGAGGCCTCCAAGATAATTTACAAATTCTAACATATTTTGTATGAAACACTGAGATTAGATGGGAACAGCCCTGATGTTATAGGTTGAATATGTGGTGATAATGCAAGAAAGTTCAGAGGTGAAATGATTGGGTTAAAAAAGCCTTAACCTAATCAGTGCATTAATCCACTGATAATGGATTAACTGGGCCGTAACTGTAGGCGGATAGGGTGTGGCTGGACAACATAGGTCTCTCTGCTTCCTGATTGTCATGTCCTGAACTGCTTTTCTCCTCTATAGTCTTCTGCCATGATGTTCTGACTCATTTTGGTCCCAGAGCAATGGAGTCAGCCATCCATGGACTGAGACCTCTGAAACAATGATCCCCAGATAACTTTTTTCTCTTCTGTGTTGTTCTTGTTAGGTCTTTTGGTAACAGGGACACAAAGCTGACTAAAACACATGGTAAAGACAGGAAAAGCAGAGAAATGCAAAATCAAAGAATACAATATGATCCAATATGTACTTGTTCCTTACCATTTATATGGCCTTACTTACATAGTGTCATTTGTAAGACTTAGAACAGGGTGACACTATAGACCCACAATCAGTTACAGAGGCTAGGTCTCACGTCCTCACCAGTCCTATTAATATTTTTGCTTTGGTCTATGTATTGCTAGAGGGGAACTTTCCAGACAAAAGCTGTCTTTTAACCAGAAAGGATCTGTCCTGTACTGCTGAAGTCTGTGTTCACAGATCAAAGCCTCTGTTGGCGGGTCATGTTCCCACACTCTCTTAGAGACAGTGTCTTCTTTGGCCATTGATTTAACAGAAAACACAGACACACACAAGAATGTTTTAGTCAAATTTATGACACAATTCAGGTCAATCCAATGTTATAGATTCATTTTCTCCACACTTTAGCCTAATAGATTTTTATAACATTGTTTTTGGTTCAAATTAAAAAATTTGAAAGTCACAAGTTTCAAGTTGTTTTACAAGATACTGACCAACTGGTTTGCCTCACTTTATAATGAATTGACTTGCCTTGAAAGATTTATATATTAATTTCTAATCACCCCATATTACTTTTTTCACTTATATTCTCTTCAATCAGTCCTGTATACCATTTGTCCTGTTTTATTTCCCCTCACCTTTAATTCTCTCTTTCAAGTGTTTCCATATACTTATTCTTTCTCTGATCACTGAAGTATGGTTAGGCTTTGTTTTCTCATTCTTTTCTTCACCTGCTTTCCTCTAAGGCATACCTGGTAGAGAAAATGATCAGTGGTTGTCATAATAATATTTTAGTACAGTGAACATCGAGACATATACGTACATACACATATGCACACATACAGTCCAGCTAGTGATCTTTTCCCCCAAGAATATGTAATTTTAAATAAAACTGCCCCAGTAATTTTTAGTTACACTCTTTAAGGAAGGAAGAGAGGGAGGGAGAGTGAAGTGGAAAGGAAAGGAAGGACCAGAGTTTTCTTGAACACCCACCAACCTCATTTCTTAATTCTCCTCTTTATTCTCTGCCCACACAGGCAACTCCCAAATACCAGGGAAACAGTAGCACAATATAGATAAATTTTTCCCAAACTTTTCATACTTACATATGTATCCAAAAATAATGCACTGTACATTTCCTTCTGCCACGTGCTTTCTTATTCAACATTAAACTTTGAAGTTATGTTCCTGATGACTTATGTAGATCTGAGGCACTGTAAATCATATTTTTGTCAAAAATACCCCATTACTTGTTAAAGAAGTATAACTCTATGATATGTATATAGGGCAAAGTTCACTACCCTAATACACAATAAACTTCATAAATATTGTTGCCATCACTAAAAAATGGAATTTACCTTAACAAATTAATAGATAACTTTACAGTAAATACCAGATTTAAAACCATAATGAAAAAAAGCTTTCTTTCACAAGACTTAAATAATTTTATACTTGCAAAAGCATTTCTCCAGCTGGCTAAATTAAGGCACTATGAAAGTTCAATCCAAGAATACTCCTTGGCTTTGAATCTGTTGCTTTTTCTTGGGGTGGGAATCAGATACATTTTTTTCCTAAAAGCTCTTGCCAATGTGTATTTTCTTCTAAAAGAGTTAAATAAATGTCAAAAGGCAGGTCAGCTCCCTGAATAAGATTTCCTTCACTCAGATGACCTATTTTGAGTGAAGTTTTGCATATGGAGATAAACTCACTCTTCTTGACACATTTCCAGAAAATATGCAAATAAGGCTTATATTCTTCCAAAGTCTTTTACTCCACTGATGTTCAATAAATAAGAGAAAAGGGGAGATGGTTTGATGAAGTTCTTACCTTTCATCCCTCACCCTTATCCTACCACTGACTGTTTCAGGAATTTTTTTTAGGTAGTATCCACTTGGATTTCTGTTTGCTTTGCTTTTTTAAATGCTCTTTATGGAGCCCACTTTTCCACCTGGGAATGTTAATGTAAGTCCCCAGGAAAGACTCACATGTCACAGCAAGGACAGCAAAAGTGTATTGGAAGGATGAGGGGCCTTTACATATACCTGGGCCTGAGGCTCAGCTCCCTGCTTTCACCCAGCTTTGCCAACCAATCCTTCTTCATGCTATTCTTTCTAAGACTTCTTACCTGTCACACCCAGTTGGTTTCTTCTCTTTCCTCCCACTTGCCCAAACCATTATGATCTCAGCCACAAAACAAGCTATTTTGTCCATAGATGCAAATAAGATTACTGTAGAGTATCATTTTAGGAACTGTAAAATCTGTCCTGTACAACCCAATGGAAAGTTATGCTGACTTTAGCTATCAGAAGGATTAAAATTAGCATTTTCAGATGAGGAAAAAGAAAAGCAGCACAATAAATAAAAAGAACATACACACCAACTATTGAAAAATGTTTCATTTCTATATAGTCAAACATTCTAGTTGGTCCACTTTTCTCCAAAGGTTTCCTGCTCTTTTGCCATCTGGTCCTCTCTTCAAAATAGTTCTCTCTATCCTTATACAACATGAACTTGAATGACCTGAAGGCTAATGCCTTCAGGTGTTAAAAGAATTGAGGATCAAGCAAGCAGCTATAAACCAGCTCACTCCAGATACTCTGGGGAATTAGCAATGGAAACAAAGAAATATGAGCTTTTTTTGTTTGGGGACATCACTTGTTCTGTGTGTTTTCTCCAGTTTTGCCAGGAATTTGTTGGTGAAAGCAGGTGACAACTGAGATAATACCTAGACAAATTCACCTTAAGCCCTCAGGTGACTCATCTTTGTTTCTACCAACTTTATAAGAAGAATAAGCGTATAGCATTTTCTTAATTATACACATGTATGCTATTTTCCTGCAAAAATTGTTACTTAATCTTACTTTCTTTTAACTTGATTTCAGGGAAAATTCCCCAGCCACTAATTGGCTTATACTGAGAGAATACAAACTTATTTTAATATCAGCCTAAGTAAAACACACTGTGTAGGTTGTATTCGCTGATCAAAGTTACATAATTTAGGGCTTTGAATCTTATTTTCAATCATCTGCACTCCATTACTCTCTGTCTGGGTAGCTAATCAGAGCTTATGGCTCATGCTCAGTTTCTGGGAAGAGCGTTTTTACTATCAAGAATGAAAACACATGCCTTTATGTAAGTTCTTGTTCCATGTAATCTTGCCTCTGTGTCAGAGAGGACAAATTGAGGTAAATTTTTGATGTCTGGATAATGCAGCCTTAACTATGGCAGGAACACCTTTTCAACACAGTACCTCAGGTAACCCACCACTTTCACCCATTGTCCCATAAACTTTCCAGGGAATTTGGCAGCTGTTCCTCAGCACTTTCTTTGGAGAGTGCATGTACTTCCTTAACTGTCATTGCCCTCATCCAGACACTCAAGTTTTCGATTTCCGTTAGATTAGGCGCCTCCTGCACTGTTACCTTAGCCCAATTCATTCTCTATGTGAATGTGGAGAAATCTGTCACATAAAATGCCACTTGAAGGATGGAGGATGTAGGTCAGTGGAAGAGTGCTTGCCTAGCATGCACAATACCCTGAGTTCAATCTTCGATACTATAAGAAAAAAGGTTAAAAATTAAAACATAAGCATATACATGAGTTAATTAATTTTAAAAAGTAACTTCATCTTGTCAGGGCCTTTTCCTGGGGCCTCTGCTCCCCAGCAGTGTAGGCAGCATAGTGATTCCCAAAGATATCCATGGGAGACATTTGTGACATGTTGTACCATTGACAAAAGAGACTTTGCATACATAATTAAGGCTACAGATCTTAAAATAGGGAGATTATCCTAAAATATTTTGATAGACCCAATCTAATCATATGAGTCCATAAAAACCAAGAACATTCTCTAGCTGGAAGCAGAAGAAATACAGGAGAAGGGACAGTTTAAGAAATTCAAAACATGGGAAGGGTTTGACTCACCATTGCTGATTCAAACTGGAAAGCAAGGTGAAAAAGAACATTGGTGGGCCAGAGGGGGCTGACCAATGAACAGCGGACAGCAAGCAAGGAAATGCCCCATGTCCTATGATCACAGGAACCCAATTCTTACAACAACCCAAATGAGTTGAAGAGCAAATTTTTCCCCAAATTCTCCAATAAGGACAGCAACCAAGTCTAACATCACAGAGACCACCTGATGCTAGGCTTTATTATAACCAAAGTAGAGATGCCTGACTGAGCCATAGAACTGTAAAATAATAACTTTATGTGCTGTTTTATTCTGTAAGTGTGTGGTAATTTAAGACAGCAAGAGAAAACTTTTGTATCAACTAATCAATCCAAACTCTCCTATTCTTCAAGGACAGTCAGAGTCTAGGCCAACTCCACTAATTCCACTAGTTTCCCTTTTCTTACAAACATAGGATTTTGATTTCTGTCAAGATAAGTTCAGCTTTGTACACTGAGCTCACATTCTTTGGAGAAAAGAATGAATAGAGAAAAAGGTAAATAATATAAGTTTTAAAATATGTGGCCTTCACGGAAGTACTTTCCAGGTCCTCCTTTTCAAGGAAGGACTTGTCCAGATGCAGGGATTGTGGTCAAACAGAGAGCTCCAGCTGTGCACTCTCTCAAGATCCACTTCAGCTGCAGAGAGCCACCTTTCTCAAGGTCATGCCCCACCCCACAGTAGTCCACCTCTGGTGACTGAGAGGGAAAGAGAAAAGAGACCCAGCATTTTGGCTCAAGGCCACACAGTGACAAGCACTATTTGCTTCAGGGCTTCTCAAAGAGTTGGCTCAGGTTGTGTCAGGCCTACATTACAGTGACTTCTCCCTCTGCCCAGTTCTGCTTCCTTCTTTCTTTCACAGGTTAATTCCTAACCGAACTTGAACATCGAACTCCATCTCAGCATCTGCTTCTGAAAAACTCAACCTGTGGCAGAGTAATAAATATAAATAAGAAAATATGACAGGCTGAAGAGATGGTATCTGGGGTGGAACTCAGAAAAATGAGATGGCATAAAATTCTCATGTTACAGAGATTCAAAAAAGCCACATTATTAAAAAATCACTTAAAAATTGTGCTAAGCTTGTATTAAATTAAAGAAATCCCCCAAAGTAAGAAAAAAATGTAAAATTTGAAGACCAAAATAATAAGCTGACTTGGGAAGGGATGAGGGAAGTGGCTGAACCTGGACATAGGACTTTAAAGCACACACAGAGAGAGGAGAAAAGAAAATAGACCCATGTGAAACAGAACTTGGTCCTGGGACTTTACATAAACCTAGGACTCTAAAAGAGCTGCATCCTCAGTAGAAAAAAAATTGGAAAATCTCAAGTCATCTTCCAATATAAACTGCAACAAAACTTTGGTTTTCCATAAGTAGGAAAATAAATATCCCATATGTTCAAGACTGTCCCATACATGAGTTCTGAGTTCCACTTTTATAGTATAAGATTTTCCAAGTAGATCATTAAGGTATGTCCTGAACCCAGAGTATTGCTGGAAAATCAGTCTGTGACAGTTGCTTCAGAAAAACACTCCAGCAGAAGAACTCACAATCAAAGTGACACAGGATACACATTAGGAACTACCCAGAATAGTAAAGGACAGACAGAATAAATTGTAAAATAAGCACAAATAATATGATTTAATCGAAATGAGTACAGAAAATATAAAAATACTAATATGAGGAAAAAAGAATATTATACAGCTTTGAAAAATAAATATAATTCCTGAACATAAAAACTTAAATTATTGAAAGTAAAAATTCAAAGTTTAAGTTAAACAGCAGGTCAAACAGAACTAAAGAGAGAATTAGCAAAATAGAAAACACATCTGAGAACACTTGTCCAAGGCCATGGGGTATTGCCACTGGAATTTTCCTACAAGAGAATCTGTTGAAGAAAAAATAATTAACTGACAGCTTGGATCTACTTCATTTACTCTGATGTCTACTCTCAGGGGTACGAAAGCCAGACTATTCCCGCCCAATATGAAAGTCTTTTATGATGGGGGAATTCCCCATCATCCTGACCAAAACCTTCTCAGAGCTATGCTGTTGCCTTGAGTTCTTCCTACCCAACCCTTCTTTCACCAGTGTCCATCCAGCATGATGGCCTGAGACTCTTCCTACCTGCTCCTCTTCCCTCCCTCTTTATTTTGCATTTCTTTCAATAAATGTCTTACATATCTAATTGTGACTTCATTTCTGCTTCCAGAAGAGGCCAAATTTACACAAAAATAAAACTGACATAACCAAGCAACATTACCACTGAATATGGGAAGGAGTCATGAACATGGCACATTTAGTAGCCTTTTTATTGTCTAAGGGCAACAAATTTCCCAGAGAGCTCAATGAGATTTATATTTTCTTAAGAAAACAGGCTAAAATGTTAAGGAAAAAGAAACTTAAATATTATAGCGTACATGACTGGAAACCTAGCAGAATGGAATGACGAAAACTTTATTGATTTAATAGAAGTACAAAATAAGAAAAGGTCAAAAAACAAAAAGCGAGATGAATAAAAGCACAATTTATGATGACAGAAAAGTCTAAATAGGACAGTAATCAAAACAAAATTATCAGGTTGGGAATGTGACTCAGTGGCAGAGCACTTGTCTAGAACAAGGCCCTTGGGTTCAATCTCCACCACAACAAAAATAAATAAATAAAATAATAATTTAAACTGAGACTCTAAGGAAGCTTGTTAAAAATCAACCTATATGTGGTAACAAGAAAAATACTTAATTTCCCCCCAAAATAGAAAATTATGTAGAAATTTATACCTAAGAAAAGATTTACTGAAAGTGAGGTTAAATCTTTAGTATCAGGGAAAAGAAGAGCTATAGAAAGAGTTTTAAAAAGTATTATCAGAGAAAAGGAGAAGCATTTCACAATGATAAAAGGAATGCATTGTGAATTCAGTGATATCAAACCTGTAAGCACCTATTAAAATAGCTTGAAAACACATCAAAATGAGGGAAAACTTGCGAGAGAAATGAAAAACACTTTATAATAATGAGAGAATTTTATGTAACTCCCCCAGAAATTAAGAAATCAAATAAATAAAAAATTTGAGGACATAGAAAATTGGAATAACACAGAGTAATGTAACTTATATGTAACATATTTATATGTAGTAGTACTTTTAGGAAGCATACATCAAAATACAACAAAGCACTGACATAACCCAGACCTCATTCTCTGACAGAATGCAGAATAGTTCAACACCAAAATGTCCAAGTCCAATACATCTGAAAATCTTAAAACACAAGTGTTAAATATCCTGTAGTTCAAAGATGAAATAATAATAGAAAATTGATTTTTATTTTACCATTGATTTCTAATTGCATTTCATTATGGTCTGATAGAATAACAAGGTAGTATCTCTATTTTTTTGCATTTACTAAAGGCTTCTTTGTGGCATAGCATATGGTCTATTTTGGAGAAGGATGCATGAGCTACTAAGAAGAAAGTGTATTCGCTCCATGCTGGATGAAATACTCTGTACATGTCCATTAAGTCTATATCATTGATCGCATTATTTAGTTCTATAATTTCTTTGTTCAGTTTTTGTTTGGAGGAGCTATCCAGTCGTGGGAGCAGTCAGTTAAAATCACCCATTATTATTGTGTTTTGGTCTATTTGATTCTTAAAATTGAGAAGGGTTTGGTTGATACACATAGATGCTCTATTGTTTGGGGCATAAATATTTAAAATTGTTATGTCTTGCTGATTTATGGTTTCCTGGAGCAGTATGAAATGCCCTTCAAACATTCGACCTTTGGTTCTTTGGGATTGGCTTATTTTATTTAGCATGATATTCTCCAATTCCAACCATTTATTTGCAAATGCCATAATATTATTCTTTTTTTATGGCTGAATAATATTCCATTGTGTATATATACCACAGTTTCTTTATCCATTCATCTGTTGAAGGGCATCTAGGTTGGCTCCACAATCTAGCTATTGTGAATTGACCTGCTATAAACATTGATGTGGCTGCATCACTGTAGTATGCTAATTTTAAGTTCTTTGGGTATAAACCAAGGAGTGGGATAACTGGGTCAAAATGTGGGTCCATTCCAAGTTTTCTAAGGAATCTCCACATTGCTTTCCAGAGTGGCTGCACCAATTTGCAACCAGCAATGTAAGTGTGAAGAATGTTTTCCCTAATAAGTGGATGATGATACAGGATGGGGTGGGGGGTGAGAGAAGAATGGAGGAACTTTAGATTACATAGAAGGAAATGAGAGGGAGGGTATGAAAAATGGTGGAATGAGACAGACATCATTACCCTATGTACATGTATGATTACATGAATGGTATGAATCTACATCATGCACAACCATAGAAACAAAAAGCTGTACCCCATTTGTGTACGATGAATCAAAATGCAGTCTGTAAAAATAAAAAAATAATTAAAAAAAGAAAATTGAAAATATGGAATTGAACAGCACTATTTAAAAATCTTATGTGTCAGAATTAATGTGATACAGCTCGTATCATACTTGAGAGGGATTCACAGCCTTAAATTCACATTTAGGGAAAATTTTTTAAAATAATGAGTTAAGCATCCAACTCTAGAAATGCATGTAAAATTTAAAGAGTAAGCCCCAAATAAAGTAAAAGTGTATAAAGGAAAAGAGAATAAATGAGTGGGATGGAATGTATATTTTAGCCTGGATGGTAATAAATGACCCCTCTAAGAAGATGACATTTAAACAGAAATATGCAATAAGGAAAAAATCTGAGAAATTAGCAGTATTTTAAAAAAATTATCAGTATGTGCATTTTGTTTTTTGTTCTCTGCCATGTCATGGAAGGAGATAGGAAGTTTGCTTACCTGTCTACAGTTTACAGCAGGTGTAGAGCGGAAAAATCAAACATCTCTTGTCTCCTGCATTCTCCCTAAGGGATAAAGTCATAGATGCTGCAAGTCTTATGAGAATAGATCCCTTGGGGAGAGGGTGATGACAGAGTGTGTGAAGGGAGTTAATTCTCCTGAAAATTGGAGAAACTCTCAGTTCTGTCACCTCCTTGCCCCAGTGAAAATTAGCACTGGCACTTTGTGTCCCAGCCCACACAACACTGCACCTCTTATGAGAAAAGGTGCATCCTCACCTCCCACCAACCACTGGGACTGCCCCTCCCTGTTGCAAACTGCAGACCTCACTGCCACTCACGCACTGTCAGTCCTAAGGTAGCTTTTTCTTATCCTCTTTGTCCGTCAGACCTTGTCGATCAACATACTGGAGAACTCATGTTCTCCCAAGAGCTGATTCTCCCACCTGCCACCCTCAGTCACCCCACTGTCATCGTGAAGACCACCCACCATCATTCAGACTTTCACCGCCTGCTATTCGGTGCCCCCATTAATAGGATTCCACTTTCCACAGTGCCAGGCTTCAGAAAATCCATCCAGCTCTCCCTGTCACATCATTCTGCTTCTCTACATAGCACTTATCATCTGACCTTTCCCTACTTGTTTATTTCATTTTGTTTATTTGGTTGTATTCTCCTATATGTAGATGAGAATATACTCTCCATTAGAGTAGGGACCTTCTGCATCTTGTCCATTACCATATGCCCAAGTCCCAGCAGTGCCTCGCATATTGTAGGAGCTTTATAAATACTTTTTAAAGATGAATTAAGTAATGAATGAATTTCCCCATCAATGCTCGAGGTATCTTCTCTCCATATGAAGGCCAGAGGGAAGATCAAACACTAATGTCCATTCTTTAGTATAAGTCTGCCATTTTAGAGTTTGTAAGTGACTATAGAGATAATGTTAATGTCGCTCTCTCGTGTCCATCTTTCTTTGCCACATGAGAATTACGCTCCTGCTATGCTGGCTTCATGCCCAGATTCAACGGACTGTACTACATCGATTTTAGCTGGGGCAAGATGCCAGCCAAGGACCATTTGGGAAGAATTTCCCACAGTAGGCAGAAAGTGACACCTCATATACAAGCTTAAGCTGCTCTCAGCAGCAAGTGATGCTAAACAGGCTCCGTTGGAGGCCGCATGGTGGGAGAGCACACCTGGGCATTCTGGAATGACATCAGCAGCCAAAACTGTCTGGTTCAAACCCCAACCCAGGCAAACCCAGAAAATCCACTAACACAGCAAGAAATGCCTTGGATCTTGTTAATAGCAGACAGTTTGCAGTCCCTAATTAGTCCCCGCCTCCTCAAAGGGTTTTCTTTTTGGCATTTGCTTACTTCAAAGTTGCCTAAAAATTCAACAGTCAGCAATATCCACACCATTTTATTCATGTTATTTTTGTTTTTTCTGCAAAGGTATGTCTATAGTAAAAAAAAAAAAAAAAGGCAATTGAGGGAAGATGGTCATAGAATGGAAATGTAATGTTAACCAACAAATAATTTCCCAACCAGATATTCAAACTATAGCAAAAAGTGAATCCTAACACTTAGAATTTGGTAGAAATCACTAAAGACTTAACCTAATAGTTAAAACTGTCAGTATTCTAACTAATTCACCTTTTATTGAGCACCATAAGGCCAATCACTTTCTGATCCTCCTTGCATTTTACTCCTTCTCTAAAGGTAATCTCATCTGGCTCTTCAAGACTATGTGTCCCTGGGTATTTTGGTTTTCTTTCCTTATCTTTGTTTTTGTTTTATTGGTAGACTCTTTATTCACTTCTTGTAATTTTTTGTATGAACTACTTTCTTTCTTTAATAAAAATGCAAACTCCTAAAAGATGAGGATCATGTCTTGCTTTCCCATGTGTCTCTAGGGCTTAGTACATGGTCTGGAAAGAATGGGTTCTAAATAAACTCATGAGGTTGAACAAATGGATGAATATAGGTAAATGCACAATGTAGTGAGACATAAACCACAGAAAGTATTACAGCAATGTAAGGGGTAAAAATACACTATTATCCCTCTGCTCACAGACCATTTTACACATCACTACTGACACAAAATGTGGGACTATTTCCCAAGACATCAACCAAGAAAAGCTCTAGTGGACACCTGCTTGGTGTCCTAAATAATTTAATCTAGTTCTGACACTCTTTCTACTGAGTAATAGCATCAGATTCCACAAGTTAATGGCTTAGTCCCACCAGAGTGCCTCAACTACAGAGGTGAGTCATAACTCCCAGGCTGTGCTCTGTACTTGTAACCAACTGGGTACAAATTGGAGAATCTCAGGACACTCTTCTGGGTTGGATTAATTTGCTAGAGTAACTTCACAGTATTTAAGGAAACCACGTACTTAGCTTACCAGTTAATTAACAAAAGACTTTTAAAAGAAAGCAGAAGTACAGCCCAAT
Organism: Sciurus carolinensis; assembly: GCF_902686445.1. Taxonomy (NCBI): domain Eukaryota; kingdom Metazoa; phylum Chordata; class Mammalia; order Rodentia; family Sciuridae; genus Sciurus; species Sciurus carolinensis. Next base: position 87,141,772 of record NC_062218.1, on the reverse strand, counting down.
AAAGAGATACAGGTTGAGGGCCAGAAGGGTCCTAAGCACAGTAGCATCTGTACCTTTGGAGAGGGGGCAATTCACTCTCCAGTTCATGGATGTTTTTGCCACCTGGAAGTTCTCCAAATCCCATAGTTGAGGGATTTTTATGGAGGTCTCATTACACAAGCATCATTAATTATTAATTTTATTTCCAGTCCTTCTCCCCTCTCTGGAGATTGGGGGAAGAGCTGAAAGCTCCAGGATTATAATCATGGCTTAGTCTTCTAGTAACCAGCCCCCATCTAGAAACCCACCAAGGGTGGCCTCTTTAGAACAAATGATACTGGTATGACCCAGGACATTACTAAGGTCTTAGGATTCTATGTCAGGAATTGGGACAGAGACTAAATACTGAAACAAAAGATTTTCCTAGCACCACTATTGCTCAGGAAATTACAAGTGTTTTAGGCACTCTCTGCCAGGGACTGGGGGAAGAGACCAAAATACATATTTCTCATTATTTTACCAGCAGATATACCTTGGCATGTTCCATCTCAGGTAATCCAATTTTAGCACAGCTGCAGTGGATCACACATGAAAATTCAGACTATGCCCTCCTGCCATATCCCATATCAGACATGATCTGGTGTCTTTCTGCTTTCTATTCAGGACCTTTCTGATATTGCAGGAAACCCATTCTTCCAAGGCTTAGACAGAGTCTGGAAGTTCAGGGAAGTTTAGATCCTTAGGGAACCCCTCACTGATGAGGGGTAAGAGTCAGTGAACAGATGCCCCAGCTTTCTGGCAGATGATTTTCAAAAATTTTACATGTACATGCCCCATCACACCTAAGCAGAATTAAGCCAAGTTGCCTGCAGCAACGCCCTGATCCCACACCTCATGTTGGCTTTCACTCTTCTCACTGTTGCATGCCTGCTTCTGGGATCATCTCCCAAATAAACTGTCTGCATCCAAGTCCTGATGTCAGGTTTTACTTTTGCAGATACCAAAAGTATCTCAATGAATTTAATTTGAGACTCTCAACTTGACCAAAATGTCCAAAATTTAAGTCCAAGTACCTAAATTATCTAAGACATGACAGCCACCAAAAACATATGTGAAAACAAATCATATCACATATGGTCCATCACTGAACAAAATAATTAAAGGAAAGCACTGAGCATCATTCTCAATTATTGTAAATGCTTGCTAAATTTTTTCTTCTTTCTTTCTTACTTTCCACCCTTTCTCTACTACTTTTGACTTTGCTTTCTCTATAGGCAATGTAGGAATTCAATTCAAGGCATCAGCCTCTAAACTACTTCCACAACTTCATTCTGCTCAAAAACCCCACATGAACCAACCTTTCTAGGCAATAAGGTACCACCATAAATATCCAATAGAATTACATATGAGGAAGTTGTTGTTTTCTTGCCGCTCATAAAGGAAACTGAAAATGCAAATGAAAAGCTAGAGTTTGGGTAAGGTTTATAATTTTATCAGTCAGTATTCTCCAAAAATAGAACCAATAAGATAATAGGTAGGTAGATAGAAAGGTAGATAGGTAGATAGAGAGATAAAGAGATAGATAGGTAGATAGATAGGGAAATGAATAAATAGATATATGAGAGGAAATTCAATGGAAGAATTGGATTATGAGATTATGGAGCCTAAGAAGTGCCATAATAGATCTCTGCCAGCTAGAGGCCCGGGGAGGTTGGTAGTATGACTCAATACAATTTTGAAAGCCTCATAACCAAGGAAGCCAATGGTATAACCCTCAATGGGAAACTGATGATCTGAGAACCTGGGAGAGACTGCTGGTGTCAGTCTGAGAATCCAAAGGTGGGAGAATCTAGAGTGCCGACATTCAAGGTCAGGAGAAAAATGATATCCTAGTTCCAAGAAAGAGGGAGAGAAAGAGAGATTTTCCCTTGCTTTTTTGTTTTTGTCTGGGATCCTAGCTAATCGTTTTGTATATTCCACCCCATATTGGGGGCAGATCTTCCCCATTCACTCTACCAACTCTCACATCAATCACCTTTAGAAACACCCTTATAGATACATCCCAAAATAATACCTTACCAGCTTTCTAGATATCCCTTAATCTAGTCCAATTTATACCTAAGGACCATCACAATAACACAAACTTCCTTTCAGATAGGGCAGATGGGAGACCCCTGCAGGCTAAATGAAGTGTCAAAAAATGAGAAGTAAATGGCACATGCCATTTCTCAAAAACAAGTAAGCCCAGCTGCTCAGAAGACTGAACCAGGAAGATGGTAAGTTCAAGGTCAGCCTGGGTAATTCAGTGAGACTCCCATCCAAAAATAAAAAAATAAATCAAAAGTGTTGGGGATGTAGCTCAGAGCAAGCACTTCCTGGAGAAGTTGGAGAAAGTAATAAAATTTAACCAACATACAGGACTCTTGGAAAATGACTGAGTGCATTGTAAAGTATCAATCTAGACAAGAGACACAAGAATATTAATCCATGCTTAATATCCTATATCACTTCTCAGTGCTGTTTGAATCATTTCATTGGCCACACCAGAGCTAAAGAGGCTGCTCATGTGTTCCTGCTGCCAGTGGCCTCCTAGTTGCCCTGGTTTCTGCACATCCCTGAGTGTCACTCTCTCATGCCACCAGTCTCCAATTCAGAACCTAGATGTAAATTCTTTTATTGACTTAAACTACTGAGTCAGTTTTCCTTTTCCTATAAATAAAAATTGTTAACTCATAGAAATCCATTATTAGAATCATGTTTTCCTCTCGTAAAAACATAGGAAACTTCCCTAGAGTAATACCCTGGTATCTATCTCCCCACCCCTCACTCAGTTTCCTCATGGAGTAGATGACCTGACTGGTGAGTCAGGGACAAGTACCAAACCAAACTCCATGGCCCCTCTTTCCTTCAGAGCCAATCTGCAGTAAACACTGCTGAAGAGGGACCTGGGTTTCCCCACTGGCATTTCTTTTTTTTTTTTTTTTTTTTTTTTTTCTTTTTATTGTAAACAAATGGGATACATGTTTTTTCTCTGTCTGTACATGGCGTAAAGGCATACCATTTGTGTAATCATAAATTTACATAGGGTAATGTTGTTTGATTCATTCTGCCATTTTTTCCCTTCCCCCCCTCCCCTCCCACCCTTCCCCTCCATCTATACAGTCCTTCCTTCCTCCATTCCTGCCCCCCTCCCTAAACCCAACTCCAACCCCAACACTAACCCTTCCCACCCCCCATTATGTGTCGTCATCCACTTATTAGTGATATCATTCTTCCTTTGGTTTTTTGAGATTGGCTTATCTCACTTAGCATGATATTCTCCAGTTTCATCCATTTGCCTGCAAATGCCATAATTTTATCATTCTTTATGGCTGAGTAATATTCCATTGTATATATATACCACATTTTCTTTATCCATTCATCAATTGAAGGACATCTAGGTTGGTTCCACAATCTGGCTATTGTGAACTGAAAATCCCAATGATGTACCTTACAGAAATAGAGCAAGCAATTATGAAATTCATCTGGAAGAATAAAAAACCCAGAATAGCTAAAGCAATCCTTGGCAGAAAGAGTGAAGCAGGGGGTATCGCAATACCAGATCTTCAACTCTACTACAAAGCAATAGTAACAAAAACGGCATGGTATTGGTACCAAAATAGAAACGTGGATCAATGGTACAGAATAGAGGACACGGACACAAACCCAAATAAATACAATTTTCTCATACTAGACAAAGGGGCAAAAAATATGCAATGGAGAAAAGATAGCCTCTTCAACAAATGGTGCTGGGAGAATTGGAAATCCATATGCAATAGAATGAAACTAAACCCATATCTCTCACCATGCACAAAACTAAACTCAAAATGGATTAAGGATCTCGGAATCAGACCAGAGACCTTGCATCTTATAGAAGAAAAAGTAGGTCCAGAGCTTCAACATGTCGGCTTAGGACCAGACTTCCACTGGCATTTCTTAATCCCCCCAGTTCAGTGTCAGCAAAAGCATGTGACTGCCATATGAGTCTATCGTCCCTGTCCACTTGTGTCTTGAAACTAATTCTTGAATCTTCATCCGTGTGACTCCCAGTTCTCTCTTCCTCTCTCTCTTTTTCCCTCCTGAGTCTTATGGGTTCTAACTTAGAAGGGAAGAAACACGGTTGTTTATTAAGCCTCATCAAGCCTGAAAAGAAGCAGTGGCTATTTTATTTTTAAGACCTAGGAGAATTTTGGAAAGGAGCTGAAAACTTAATGAATAATAGTAGGTTGGGGAAAATACTTAATATTTCACATTACTGATCCCAAATCCAGTGGTCAGGGACCTGGGCAGGAAACACAGGACAAGTGGAGAATGCCCTCCAAGTGTAGTTCAATATACCTGTTTTAGGACTGTGAGGAGATATGGTTACCTCTCATATCCTCTATTCATTGCTCATCATAAGAAAGCAGAGTATAAGAACTCAGATTTGGTAGAATGTGTTCTCATAATTCTAACTACATGACTAAGAGGGAAAACACTGAATTATGATTGCCTTTGAGATCTGTTAACAGATTTTAACAAATTCTAAATTGTGATATCCTTCTCTATAAATGTCCCAGGAAGATTCTTATTCTAAAAACTAAGACGTTTGATGAAAGATCAAGAGAAGTCATGATAAATAAAAAATTATAATTCTTGTCCTTAACTCGATTTATGTGGTGAATTATATTTATTGATTTCCAAACGTTGAACCAATCTAGCATACCTGAGATGAAACCCACTTGATCACAGGGTACTATCTTTTTAAATTGTTTTTGGATGCATTTTGTCCACATTTTATTTAGAATTTTTGCATATACGTTCATCAAGGATATTGATCTGAAGTTTTCTTTTTTGATGTAACTTTATCTTGTTTTGTTATCAGGATGATACTCGCTTCACAGAGTGAATTTGGCAGTGTTCCCTCCTTTTCTATTTCATGGAATAATTTGAGGTGAATTGATATTAGTTCTTTAAAGGTCTGGTAGAATTCAGCTGAGAATCCATTGTATGCTGGACTTTTCTTTGTTGGAAGACTTTTGTTATTGACCCAACTATATTGTTATATCATGTGCATGTATGAATATGTAACAAGGAATCTCACTAATAGGTATAATTATAATGCACCAATAAAAGTATGGGGGGAAGTTGTAATTGACTGATGTTTAGTGTAAAAAATACATTATACTCTAGTCTTGGTGTTTAGATCTTCCACTCTTACAGAGTACTAATCAATTAATTACTTGAATTACTAAATGAATAAAATCAAGAACTACATGACAAGTCATGTTAGTCATTCTTGCTCATATAAAATTTAGTTGCTTGATTTACAAAGTTAAATATAGATGTAGTTAGCTCCCAGGTTAGTCACATACAGACAAGCCTTATAAATCCAAGTATGCAGTTAGTGTAGACATTGCAACTTCTCCCAGATTGCATTTTAACAGTATTGATTTTACTCAAAGATGTGAGATATAGTATGGTTTTAGACACTATGTGCAACAGGAGAAGTTTTTTGGGACAGAGTAATCTGAGTCAAATCAGGTAGGTATTCCATCTAAATGCAATAGCTATCCTTAGTCCCTAATGAACATCATTATCTCTCTGAAATGCCAAGAGTGCTTTTCATAAAAAGTGAATAAAAACCTTATAATCTTACTGCCTCTTTAACACAGAGTTAAGAGAACCCATGTCTCATTCAAGTATCCAAACATGAAGTGAGCAAACATCACAGATCCTGCAAACATATTGTGTCTTAGGAAAGAAATCACAGCACGTGCACAACTCTCATATCACATTTGCAATTCTCAGCTACTTTTTCAAACACCTTGTTTCTGCAAAAGGGAAAAAAATCATTCCAAGTCTAGGAATTAGTCGTGAGTGAAATTGGCAACATTTGAAGTCTTCACATGTCTAATCTTAGCACTATATTTTAAACAAATTCAACTTAAAACAAAAACTCTAAATATATCTTAGACAGAATTTATCAGCAGTAGTGGCAAAAAAATAAATAAATGCTGCCCCACCACTGTCCCCTTCAACACATTCAAAGCCCCCACTATTACTACATCATTTAAGTAGTAATATTGGGTTTGCTGTGCATTTGCAGCTTTAAAATAAGCCCCATATTTTCATCAATTCAAAGTCATCCCTGGTAAGCATGCAATCTGGGTTAAAAATAGTGGGCCTGCTGTGCAACATAACTTCAAAACCAACTCTGGCTCTTCTTTCCAACCAGATTGCTATCCTTAGACTGTTTATACAGACACCCTGGGTCTACTACCATGTATTATTTACTTCTCTAAATTTCTAAATAACCATGTATAATAAATATAAATGTTTCATAGCCATAACCATAAATGCAAAATAACTGTAAATAAATAATAATCATATAAATAAAATTAGACTTAGCCAATAATAGCATGGGTTTTATTTTTAGTATTTTATTTCCCATTCTTATATGGCATTCTCCAAGAAGTTCTTTGAATCTCTTCAGGACAGTTATTTTAATTAAAACACGGAAAGAATTTTATCATCAAAGTTAACAATTCAGTAGGAACAGATTTGTTGAAGACTTCAAAATAATTTGGTAAAGTGTCCTTTCCAGTCAATGAAATATCCATTCTGAACAATTCCAGAATGCATATTTTCACAGCTTCAACATTGTTTTTTTCTACTTCAGCAAAGACATAAAAAGCAAAAATACACGGAAGGTTTTCAATCTGTGTTAGGTGCTCTGCCAAATCCAACACCTATTGTGGATTAAACTTGGCTTCTGTATGTCCTTTTGCAATCATCAAAGAGCCTGAGCTATTTGGGAACTTGCTCAAGATCACAGTGACAAAGAAAGAACCTGGAGAAGAGGACTTGAAGTTGAAAATCATTTGCTAATACTGACACAAAAAAGAGCTAACAGGATCAAACTAGAAGTCTCTTTCTCCCTCATCCTCTTCCCACTCGCTTTTACCCTCCTCTCCTCTTCTTTCTTCTCATGTTTTCCCTTCTTTCTCTCCACACTGGAATTAAAGGAGAATCCTTGGATGTGTGACTAGCATATAATACACCTTCATAGAAGATGTTTGGGAAGTAGATTAGAAAGTTTTCTTTGGAAACCAGAGCCAGAGGTTATTACAACTAAAAAGAACTAAGATCACTATTCAAAGGTGGGTGGGGGGGAGATGGAGAGGTGAAACAGACCAGCAGAATTTGTGTAACTACAACCTTTGGTAGAGAGTGGTAGAGCATTCAACTAAGAACAGGCCTGGCGGTTGCTGTGTAGACAACAGTAGAGTTGGCATTAGGAGCCACGTCTTGCCAGAGGGTTTTTTAGTTCATGCTTCTCAATGAGTCACAATCAACAGGGAAGAAGAGAAGTGAAAATAATCTTTTCTCCATATTCTTTAAGAATGTCCATTTGGCCAAATACATAATACAGAGGCTAAAGTTATGTACTGACTTGAAAGCAAAAAGAAGCATAGCTACCTTTTGTTTCAAGGAACTCTTGCTCCATAAGTCAAACTTTCATTCATAATCACAGATAACAAGTGTGTCCAGTGATCACCTCCCTTCAAGGTCAGAGGAATATGAGGGGCACCGTGAGAAAAAGTTGGAAAAACCTCCTGGGTAGCCTACCTCTCTGTCTAAAGTCATTGCCAACAGAAAGTGAAGGAACTGCACCAAAAAAGAGCTGTTATGCCCTGTTTCTGCCTGCATTGTGAGTCACCTCACTTTAGAGAAATTAATTATTGGAAAAACCAAAGAAATTAAGTGGCCTGAGGACAACATTAAATGAAACCAAGGTTTCTTTGGGGGGTTGAGGCAATGGAAGGTAGGTAAACTACAAAATGCTCATTCCTCAAGTCTGAAATATTAACAGTAAAATGGAATAACACTCCTATACACATGCACACACACACACACACACACACACACACTGACATATGAACCAAGAATAGCATGGTCCCAGCCTTTTCAGCCTGGCAGTCTCTTTTCACCCAGGAGTTTAATTTTAGTTCTGTATTAATTATACATTACAATTGCACATAGACATGTGCATGCTCACACACACACACACACACACACACTCACACTGTGATGATTACACTACTATCATAAACTCACTCCGGAACTTATTCAGGTCACCTCAGACCCTGTGGGATATGATGTTGTTTACTCTTGAGTATCTTAGACTCAATTTTCTCTAGGGATGGCTGCCTGAAACCAAACTGCTTCCAAAATGGAAACTCTTCAGCAAGGCCTTTTAGAGAGAAGACATTACAGATTTCTATGTAAGATGCTATGTGGCAACAAAATCAAAATTTTCTAATATCTTAGGTCAGTGTGGTTTGATGTGCTTGGAGAACCACATATGTGGCAATGCTTCACAAAGGCCATCTGATTCAGAAACGCGATTTTTAGGTTGCACAGGAAATGGATATTGGAGGCTTTTCCTGTCGCCTCTGCAGTTTTGGTGATTACAAGATGGGCTGGGGAACAAAGGCTCAACAGAAATATCTCTGTGCTTCCCTCAAGCCCAGCTGCTTGCCCTTGACATCTTAAAACTGGCACTTCAATGAGCTCTCAGCCTCTGAGAGCAATGCATGAAATGTAAGACCAGAAGCATCTATTTATTAAGCTTGGTCACTAAATTAATCTTTCCCTCTGGCCAGCTATGAAGTGGAGCTAATGAGGATGAAGCAGACGCTGAGCTGGGACATATTTAGCCACAGGCTGCACCTCAAGCCCTCATTCCCTGGCAAAAGAATCAGGACAGCTCCCTCCTGCCATCAAAAGTGCATGAAGCAGACCTAGGGCGGAGAATTCAGGCAACTTTTACTCCCTGCCTCCACTTCTCTATCCAGTACATACCAAAGCCTGGCAATGTTACTGTTCCAGCACAGTGTTCGCCTTCCAAGACTAAAGTCTTCTCACAACAGTTGCACATCTTCATTTGTAAATCAATTGCATACTTATCGAGCCCTGCCTCTCAAGCCATGTGCTGAAGATACAACAGTAAACAAAGCAAAGCCTTTTTTTTTTTTGAGACCTCACAGCACAATGGATGTAAACAAGCAAAGATGCAAACAAACACACATATATTGTCAGGTCTTGGTAGAGGCCATGATGGTGGCTGTGGGATTGATAGCAACCCCAGATAGGGTGGTCAGGGCAAGTTTCTTTGAAAATCATCACTTCATTTAAACCCTACCATGCCCCAGGGTGGACCCAAGCACCTTTCAAAGAACACAAAGGAGGAAAGATATCCAGAGAGTTAAATAAAGCCCCACTTTGATCAATGCTCTTCCGTTTTATGTCCCCAATATCTTAAGGAGAAGGATTTATTACAGGGGACATAGCTGTGGAACAGATTCAACTTTTTTGAGCACTGAAACTCTGAAGAGGCCATATGATACAATGCAAAGAAAGAGATACAGATTCAAATGCACTGCAGTCAATGGCTGTATAGCACTGGGCATATTATTTAACTTCAGCCAGCCTCAGTTTTCTCATTGAGAAAAAAATGGGTCAATGTTGGGATTAAATTACAGAACAAATGAAAGTTGCCTGGCATATTCTTGGCTCATAGTAGGTGCTCAAGTAGTGTTTATCAGAGCCATAGGAATGAGTGTGGCAGGGAGCTAATCCCTTTGCAAACTTTTTAAGATTTGATTCTCCCAATAAAATAAGATACTATTGTTATCACCATTTTAAGTGAAGTCTAGAAAACCTTCGTAAATTGATCCATTTTTAAAACTGGTAAGTGAGAGTCCTAGTACTTACATCAGGTTTGGCTCCAAAATCAAACATTTGCTTTCCTAGCACAACATACACACACTAGGAATTTCTAACTACAAGCTGAATTCTACCTCCTTGGGAGGAAATCCACCCACATTAATAGGTATTGCCATCTTGTCTTCCTTTGAGAGGGTCACAAAGGAAAAGAGGTACCATTCCATTTTGACCTTTTCTTTCCAGTTTCTTCTCAACTAACATGACATAATCTGAAAGATTTATTAAGAAAAAATTGTTCAGAGTGAGCATAACTGGAGTGAGATTCCCATTACTCTGTGCAGTAAGTGGTTTATCACACACAAACACACTGTGACAGATTAGGCCCAGTGATAGAAATGGCCGGTGAACTGCATACCACGTTGTCACTTATCTCTGAAGAAAAGCTGCCTCCATAAAGATGATGGAAACTTTGTCTGACAAATCAGCAAAGTGAAAAATAGCACAAGTTCAATAAAATGGTTGATGAAAAAACTTCTTCCATTATCAAATATTTCATTGAGAATTTATAAAGATTACAATTTAAAAGGAATGCTACTTATATGTTTATATGTAAATTAGTCAATTACAAATAAAACAAAAGGGGGTACACCAGGAATTAGTTTTTTTTTTAATGATAATACAACTGTGATGTCAATATTCTAGATTTTCGGGAACACAAATAAGTATATGAAAAAATGTTTTGAAAATTATATTTTTCATAATTTTTTCACAAAAGTTTTTAAAGTGCATATTATTTGACTGAAATTGTTCTGGGTACTGAGGATACATCAGAAAACAAAACAAAACTATGCACCATCAAAATCATAATAATAATAATAACACCATCAAGAAACAATAACTTTTTAATGCAAACATTGAATATTACATGCACATTATTTTTTGTGTTCTTAGCTTAAAGGTTTTGACTCCTATTTAAATGTAATTTTATGACATTATGCTCCTTTAGTTTATTGTTAAGTAAACCTTACCCACTCAACATTTTCCTAAGTGTTCATTTTAATAAGAGAAGGGAGAAATAAGGGACAGGTAAGGCTAAGGCAATAGGAGTCTATGCCAGGCAAGGTTGTGGGGTAGGAAGGAGAATGGTGTTCTCACAAATTCGCCTACCAAAGGAGAATGGTGTTCTCACAAATTACTTTTGTACTGGCAGCACAAAAGTAATTTCACTATTATCATTCTAAGTAAACCACCTGCTACTGCTTAAAAAAAAAAAAAAACGAATAATACATTTCAAAGTCAGATGGAAACAATGTGTATGGTCTGAATTATTACTCCTTCCATTAGCATGGATAATCAAGAGTTTACTGTGTGTGTTCAATCAAAGCTAGCCCCAAGCGAGTCCTAAAATATAGCAATTACATGGTTTCCTCCCACTCCTGCCCAGCATAATGGATCCTGAAGGAGAAAGGGTGTTCAAACAGGCTGCAGCATAATTCTCAGTGCGTGGGTAAATCTGAAAGTGCATTATTTTAAAATAGGTAGGAGAAAGGAGCAGGAGTGTGTCCTTCCGTGAAACACCAAGAATAGTCCCTTTTTAGAGGAAAGAAGATGAGGCCAGAGTGACAAAATGAGAGCTGATTGGTTACTCTGTACTTCTAAAAGAAGATTCCAGGGGATTGAGACCATAGGCCATTCCAAAACAGTACTTAGCCAAATCAGGCTGCTGAAGCCACCTAGTAATAAAAGATGAGAACCAGAGAGACGGAGACGCAGACTAGGGTTGTCAGATCTCTGTGAGAAGGAATGGCACCATTATGCTCGCATTTTCAGGAGTGGCCCTCCTCTTATCCCGGTTTCAAAAGAAGCTCTCTCTGTTCACCTTCTCATTAAAACAGCCTCTCCAGAAAAAATGCTGAGACCACACAAAGCAGGACATTCATCACTAGGGCAACCCATGCATTCAATGAAAGCTGGCTAGCACAAAGGGTCTGCTTAAGGCTTTACAGGGAAGCAAGATCTCACTGCCTGTCTCACCATATTTCAAATTTGACATTAGACTCAGATGGAAAGCAAGTTTTATTTTTTGTTAGTTTGCATAAGGAGTACTTACGAAGAATGAAATCATCTTTTTCATTTAATATTACTTTTTAAATCAGTCAACAACTTGAATGGTATTAAGCAGGAAATTTTTATTTACCAAGACACTACCATAAGCCACATTTCATCCCATTTTATACCATCCCATTTATAACAACTAAATTCAATGTGGCTAATTATCTTTAGAATGGCCTAGATATTAAATCTGTAAGTACCATTCTGGTACACTTTTCTCAGCTTTGCATCTACCTGCCCCCTACCACCTTGCACCCCTGTCCTTTGCCCATCCTCCTTGTCTGAGACCACACACACACACACACACACACACACACACACACACACACATTTCTTTAGCGCCAGCAGCAGTCTAACTAGCAACAGTTAAAATATAAAGCATGAGGGGCTGGGATTGCAACTCAGTGGTAGAGCACTTGCCTAGCACATGTGAGGCACTGGGTTCAATCACCCACCACGTAAAAATAAATAAATAAAGATTAAAAAACACATATAGTAATACTATAAGCATTAATTGCATCAAAATCTAAAAATATACATAAAGCATGAAATAACACCAGAATATAACTACAACACTATTCCTACATTTGATGAAATTTACTGCAAGTAATTATTTTGGTGTGTGTGTGTGTGTGTGTGTGTGTGTGTGTGTGTGAATATTTAAGGGTTTCAAAATGTTGAACTTCAAAAAAAAAATCCTTCATTCTGTGAAGAGACAGGCCACAAGGTCTTATAGCATAAACATACAAACTTCCAGTTTGAATGCAAACTTTGGCAGTGGAGCTTCACTCCTGGGTATCCTTACAGATCTTTTCTTTTTCCTGGAGATGGAATAAAACCACTACACTTGGCCACATAAATGATATTGTACTTCAGCTTTATTTTAATTGGCTGTTGATAAAGCTCTTTCTGTCATTTTCAGAGAGGCACCAGAAATCATCTTTAGCATATTAGAATCTCAAGTAGAAGGTCCATTGTGGACACCTGGGGCAATTTTCTCAGAAATAGGACAGGCTTAAGCTGGAGGGTGAACTTGGATTTTTTTTTTTTTTGTCTTTACCATGTATTCTGAGGAGTGGGATAAATTGGTTTTCTACATCTACATGGTCTTTCATAGGTGTTAAATCTATACAATGTACATAAAAAAGAAACTTAAACTCTGTTGAAACAGTAGCTAATTCCTCCACATTAGCATAAGAACTAGGGAGATGAGGAAAAATTTATAAAGAATTAATAATTCTATAATATTATATAGAATTAATAATAGTTTATATAGAATTAACAAATTCTAAATTTATATAGAATTAATAATGATAGAGTTTGGATCTTGAATGGCCCCCAAAGACCTATGTCTTAAAGACCTGGTCTCCAGAGTTTTGCTGTTGGGAGTTGTTGACCTTTAGGAAGAGAGGCCTTGTGAGAGGTCCTTAGGTCACTTGAGTATGCCTTTGAAGAGGATTGAGAGAGCCCAATTTCTTCCTCTTCCTCTCTTTTACTTCTTGACCATAAGATGGGCAGTTGGCTCTTCCATGAGCTCCCCACCATTGCTATCCAGCACACTCCCCAGAGGCCCAGTGAATCTGCCAGTCTTGGACTGAAAACATCAAAACTCTGAGCAAAATAAACATTTTCTCTTTATAAGTTAATTATCTCAGGTATTTTATTTTGATAAGATGAAGGTAACTAACACAATGATGACAAAGAATATCAAGGTCTGAGTAAGTACCATGGAGATCAAGATTAAGAACATATAAATTCTGCTCTTGTGACATTCCTCATTAGGTAAAATAGGTAGGACTGAATATTTATATGCCTGGAAAAAGAAGTTGAACATCTCAGAATAGAAAATACCTTGTAAATATTTAAGGTATTTTAGATTATCAATAATTTTCAATAGTCTAAAAGGGACCTGATCAAAATGCTTGAAAACTGCTATTTAGCACATTAAATATGAAATTAGGAAAGAGTTGGAGAGTAGAGAAAATGCTTTTAAGAAACGTGGCTATGAAAAAGAAATATGGCTGATATTGTTAGAAGACCAATTTGGGGTCAAGATTGTGTGTGTGTGTGTGTGTGTGTGTGTGTGTGTGTGTGCATTAAGATAGTATTTATACATGCTCAAGTTTAAATACCATCTAAGGATAAGGGTACATAAAAAGAGAGAGGTTACATAGGTAGGAGGATGGGAGAGAATAGAGCAAATAAACTCCTTTAGAAGAAATGGAATGATTAGTCTTATATTGGAAAAGGCACAACTCCACCATTATAGTAGCAGAAAATTAGGAGAAGATGGATCTTGATGTTGAGAATATTTTAGTTTTGTGACAGAAAGTTGAGGAAGCTCTCATTATTTGGCTGCTATATGCACTTGAATTAGGAAATAAGGTTCTGTGATGAGGATGAGTGTAGAGGTTGGACACAGGGGAAATGTAGGTTATTGGAGAGATTTGGAGAATATGTTAATGAGTTCCTATGGGAAATGTGACAAACAAGGTAGAACTGCTAGGAAGCATTGAAAGTCCTATTGAGTTAAGTTGAAGTCAATAAATTTATGGTGGACCAAATCATTAAAGTTTTTTTTTTAGTTCATTGTGAAATATACATACAGAAATGCACACAAAATGTACATTTGTGATCATACAAATATTTCTAAGATTTATGAATATTTTACCCTTATACCAGATAATAAAGGACCACAGGATGCTCTCACTGAATTTATTCATTCAAAAAATTATTATTATCATGCACCTGAATGCTTTTCAAATTCTATAGTATATTATTATTATTATTATTATTATTATTATTATTATTATTATATCTGGCAAGTATTCATATCTACTTAACTCATATATTTATCACTTTCTTTCTCTCCATTCCTTCCTTCATTTTTGGCTTTCCATTTGGGATAACAATCTTTTAGAATTTCCTTTAGTAATGGTATTCTGGTGGCAAGCATGCCCTATTTTTGTTTGTCTGAAAATTATCTTATTTTACCTATACTTTAAAATGATTTTTCTCTGGGTACTAAAATTTAACTTGGTCAATATTTTTATTCAAAAATTTGAAGATGACATTTCAATGACTTTTGGCTTTCATTGTTGGTGTTAGGTAGTGAGCAATCAGCTTAACTTGCTCCTTGGAAAATATTTTGACAACTTCCTCTGGTTGCTTTGAATTTGTCCTTTTTTCCTGTGGTGTTGTGAATGGAGTTCATATTTATTCCACTTAAGATTTTACTGGATTTTGAATCTTTGAATTAGCACTTTTTTGCTGCTGTGATTGAAAGACCTGAGAAGAACAATTTTACAGGAAGAAAGGTTTATTTGGGGGCTCACAGTTTCAGAGATCTCAGTCCATAGGAAACTGACTCCATTCCTCAGGACTCAAGGTGAGGCAGAACATCATGGCAGAAGAGTATGGTGGAGGGAAGCAGCTCACATGATAATCAGAAAGTAGAGAGAGATTCCACTTGCCAGATACAAAATATATACCCCAAAGCCATGCCCCCAATGACCCACCTCCTCCAGCCACATCCTACACACCTTCAGTTACCACTACATTAATCCCATCAGGGCATTAATTCACTGATTCAGTTAATTCTCTCATAATCCAATCATTTCTCCTCTAGACCTTCTTGCATTGTCTCACACATGATTTCTGGGGGACACTTCACATCCAAACCATCCTCTGGCCCCCAAAAGCTCATGGCCATCTCACAATGCAAAATACACTTAATCCATTTCCAAGTGTTCCCATAGTCTCAGCAGTTCCATGATTGCCTAAAAGTTTGAGTCAAAGTCTTCTCAGAGGCTCAAGGCAACCTCACATTGTGAGTTCCTATAAAATTAAATGCAATTTACAAGTAACCAATATATAAAGGTACAGAGTAAACATTTCCATTCAGAAAAATAGGGGCATAAAATAAGGGAGAGGACCAAAGCAAGACTGAAATCCCACTGGACAAACAAGTCTTGTAGCTCCATGTCCAGCATCTGGGCCACATGGTATGATGATATTCTGTTCAAAAAGTTTGTGTAACTCTGCCCATGTGGCCTTGTTGAATGCAGCCTAAGTGGTCTTTTTGTTGGCTTGTCTCCACTCAATTCTTGCAGTTTTCTTAGGACAATTTCCCATGTTACTGGCATTTCTTAATCTCTGGGTTCTCCACTGCATCTTTAATTTCCTCCTCATATCTCCACACTTTGCCCTCTCAGGAGCTACCTCCAGGGACTCTGACCCTGCTGCACTTTTCCTGGTCTCCCAGGACTTCCTTTGAAACCTTTGAAGAAGACTCCATGACACTGTACCTCCAGCTTTCTGCATTCCTGCAGAACCACCAGCACATGGTTGATGTCAAGGTCTGCTACCATAGAGCAATAGTCAAGCCTCCAGGGACGTGGCTGCTGCAGCTTCTAAGTGCCTGAGTAACTGAGCATGTTAAAAAAAAAAAAAAAAAAAAAAAACTTCCTGGGCTCCCCAGAGGGTACCCAACTAGTCTCTTTGAAGAGAATTTTTATTTTTACTTCCTTGAGTCTGAGATGAATATGATCTTGCGAATTCCTGAGATGCCCTCAAATAATATTTCATATTGTCTCTGGGCAAAGTGTTCAGCATTTCTTTAGTGGCAGTAATGTCTTTAACAACTACAATTTCCTTAGCCCAGTTTTTCTCTCACCTTTCAAGTCCAAGTTTTTTTAATCCTTCTGCTCTGCTTTCTGTTCCTGATTATAACAATAAATTTGGCTAAAAGCAGCCAGCAATATCCATGCCACTGCCTGAATGTTATGCTGCCTAGAAATTTCTTCCACAAGATACAGAAGTTCATTGCTTTTAAAATCAGCCTTACAAAAAGTTTCAGGACATGTGCAAAATGCAGAGAATTTCTCAGCCAGAACATAACACAAATGGCCTTTAGTCCAATTACCAATAGTGTCTTCCTTTTTCTCTAAAAACCTCTTGAGCCATGTCTTTACTGTCCATAATCCTTTTGGCATTCTGGTCTTTTGATCTCCCATAAAAATCCGTCATTAAGCTCTCCTTACAACAGTCTAAAGCTAGCACTGCTATGCATCTCAAAATTCCTCTAACCAATTCTAAAAAGCTCCAAAAACTTCTGAAAGGATGGTCACAGCAATGACCACACTCCTGGTACCAATTTATGTTTTAATCTGGTTTTTTTTTTGCTTCTGCGACCAAAAGATCTAACCAGAAAAATGTTATAGGAGGAAAAGTTTATTCAGAGGCTCATGGTTTCAGAGGTCTCAACTCATATGGAGCTGGCTCCATTCCTAAAGGCTCGAGGTGAGGCAGAATATCATGGCAGAAGAGTAGGTGGAAGAAAGCAGCTTACATGATGGTCAGAAAGCAGAGAGAGACTCCACTTGCCAGATACAAAATATATAACCCAAAGGATTATGACTCTCATAACCCAGTCATTTCTCCTCTAAACCTTGCAGTTTCTCACACATGAGCTTTTTGGGGACATCTCAGATTCAAACCATAACAGTGTATTTCACAAGTCCTGGAAAATTCTCCTTTTTAAAAAATATTGCCTCTGTCCTTATTCTCTTTCTCTCCTTCTCCTTGTATCTTTCTCCTTGTTTTCCTCCATGACTTTTAGTCTTCCCATTTGTACCTTTCTCCTTATTGTCTCTCCATGATTCATTCTAGATATTTTCTTCTCATCTATATTTCCCTTTACCTTCCCATTAGTTCTACAGATAAGTTGCTATTATATCCAGACATTGAATTTAATTTAGATTACTTTTTTTTTCATAGAAGTTTTACTTAGCTCTTTTTCAAGTCTGTTAGATCAAGTTTTAGAGTTTTCTGTATCCTTTGGGTAAGCATATAAGCATTTGTAATTTGTGTCCAATGATTTTTAAAAATACACAAAGTCTTTAGAGACCTATTTCTTCTATCTGTTATTATTAATGTTTTCCCTCATGATTTTCTTTTGCCTCTGTACTTGATTTTATTTTTTACTATATCCTTTTTTCTTTCCCTGAAGTAGATCTAAAAGGATTCCTTGAGCCCTAGAATAAAGTTATCTTCCTCCAAAAAGAATCTGAATTTATTTCTCTGCCTGGAAATCTAGAGTACTACCAGTCTAGAACTACCTTAAAGTACACTCATGTACCACAATTTCCACAGTTACCCCCAAATGAGTGAACTCAAACTGCAGATCTACCCAAAATTTAGTTGGTAGCCATAGTAATTTTTCATTCCCGTATTTCCCTTTCTCTGCTAACTCCAAATCAATCTTCCCAGTAATTTTTTTCTAATTGGCCTTTTTCCTTGACAGCCCAGCAATTTTGGATTATGTCTTAAGATGGGGCCAGTATCTTATTAGATTTTTTATTTGAATTGTTCCTAACCCTTAAGTTATGCTCCCTCACCCAATGAAGCCACCAAAATCAAAGTGTAAATTTTCCCACATTAGAAGATGCTTTGGGGGGTAAGTGGCTTCAGTTTTAGTATGCTTTGAAAATTTCCACTTTTTCTTAAATTTTGGTCCAATAATTCCTTAATATACTCTAAATTCTTCAAAGGTTTTTTAAAAAATGATACAATGTGTTTTTCAACATCTTTATTTTATTTGTTTATTTTTATGTGGTGCTGAGGAGCAAACATGCTAGGTAAGTGCTCTACCATTGAGCTACAACTCCACTCCAAATTGTTAAATGTTTTAAGAGATAAAATGTCTTAAGCATTATATCCAGTATTATATCCAGCATTTTTAGTGGTTTTCTTCATAAAAAATGTATCCAAACAATCTATTCAAAAATTACAAAAGTGGAAATCATAATATTTCTTCAGGAATACTCACTGACCTAGGTATAGAAGTAGAGAAAATAAATATTTTGTTTTAACCAAGACTAGGGTTTTGCCAAGTAAGATTAATAGAGTACAGTCAAGTCAACTGAGTGTATAAGTAAAGTGGTATTTGAAGTCTTGAATTATAAAACATGAGATAAAGAGAGAATTAAAAATATAAACAATGTTTGAAACATTGTAAGTGGGGGGTGGAAAGAATGGAGGGCTCAATGTGGTAAAAGAACTGATATCAAGAATGGCTTAGTGAGTGACCTAAAGGGACAGGAAATGGTGATCAAAATTAAGAATATCTAATTGTGTGATTTCCAAGATGGAAAGTTTCTTGTGACTAAGTATGTGGGAATATGCAGCACACTGGTTGAGGAGGTTATTTTAAAAATGAGGAAGTAAAAAATCTGAAGTCAGACAGTATGAGGTCATATCTAGAGTGGAACAAAAGGCTGTGAGGCAAACTCAGAGTCTTTAGTGAGTAAATGGGAATGATTATTACAAGAGTAGGTTTCTGGAATGAGTTGGAATATAAGGAAGCATGCCAGCTGTCATTTTCCTCAAGAGAGCAGGAAAATTTGCATGCAGGGGAAAGAATAATCATAAGGAATAATTTTTAAAAATAAGATGATGCAGATTTTAGATGAAATTCTGAAGAATGTTGAAAGCAGGGAAATTATGATGAAGAAAATTTGAAAAATAGCCCAATAAGACTTCTACATAAGAAATGGTTCTCAGTTTTTATTATATCTCTGGCTCCAAATGAGGACATGAGATTCACCTTCTCCTCTGTAGGGTTTGAATCAAAAGCAAGAAGGGATGCTAGAAAAGGATAGGCAATTTAACATTAAAAGTGTTAGTTTTACCAATCATCTGGGAAAGTCTTCAATATTTTCCAGCATTTAGGGGTCTCTAGTAAATCTTGTATGGAGACTCTCTGGTGGTATCATGCCATATGAACATCAAATAAACATGCTCAAGGAACTTCCACAGAAAACACCCAAGTAAACTGAGATCACTATTAGAAACAATATGAAATTCATAACTAAGCAGGGGTCTTGTGATTCAGTGAGTATAATACAGTAGAATCAGACCTGTGATCATTTCATATGTTAGAATTGGCAGCATAGAATTAAAGTAAATATGCTTGATGTCTTCAAGGAAATAAAAGAAGAGATGTGAAAATATGAGTAAGATCACTTGGCAAAATTTTTAAAGAACCAGATAGAACTTCTAGATGTGGAAAACAAGTAATAATTAAAATTTAAAACTCAATGATAGATTTAACAGCTGATTAGACACAAATGTGGAATTAGTGAACCAGAAAATAGACCAGAAGTATAGCAGGCTTCTCCTATTACTATATTACTGTCTACTTTCTTGTCAGATCTATTAATATTTACTTTATTTATTTAGATGATCCAAAATAAGTACATGCACATTTATAATTTTATATTCCCTAATTGATTTGATTTCATTATTATTATACAATGACTTTTTGCCTCTTTTTTACACTTACATTACATTATTTAGAATCTATTTTTTCTGATATCTAGATACCCCTGAATTCTTTTGATTTTCATTTGCATGGAATATTTTTTTTCATCCTTTCTCTTTCCATCTATGTGCATCCTTAAAGCTGGGCAACTTTCTTTTAAGAAACATGTATTATGGCATTTGCAGGCAAATGGATGAAATTGGAGAATATCATGCTAAGTGAGATAAGCCAATCTCAAAAAACCAAAGGAAGAATGATATCGCTAATAAGTGGATGATGACACATAATGGGGGGTGGAAGGGGTTAGTGTTCGGGTTAAAGTTAGGGTTAGGGAGGGGGGCAAGAATGGAGGAAGGAAGGACTGTATAGAGGGAAAAGAGGAGTGGGAGGGGTGGGGGAAAGGGAAAAATAACAGAATGAATCAAACAACATTACCCTATGTAAATTTATGATTACACAAATGGTATGCCTTTACTCCATGTACAAACAGAGAAACAACATGTATCTCATTTGTTTACTAGACCTAATAGACATAACCCATTCAGCAGCCACAGAAGACATGTTCTTCTCAAGCACATGTGGACCGTTCTACAGAACAGATCATGAGGAGAATGAAATTATCAAGTATCTTTTCCAACCACAAAGGTATGAAACTAGAAATTAACACCAGAAGAAAACCTAGAGGATACATAAATATGTGAAATTGATAACAAGGGGCCAAAAAAGCCAATCTAAAGCAAGATTTAATATTTTGAAAAGAAAATGAAAACACAAAGTACCAAATCTGGGATGCAGCCAGGAGTGTTATAAGGGGAAAGTTTATAGTGATAAATGCCTACATGAAGAAAAAATAATGACTTCAAATAAGTAGCGTAAGTTTGCAACTTAAGAACTAGAAAAAGTAAGAATAACCAACTTTGCTCCAAGTTAGAAAAAGGAAGGAAACAACAAATATCAGAGTGGAAATAAATTAAATAGAAACTAGAAGAATAATATAAAAAAATCAACAAATCTAAGAGTTTTTGAAAACACAAACAACATTGACAAATCTTTGACTAGACTATGAAACAAACGAGAGAAAATCCAAATAAAAAAAATCAGAGATGAAATAAGAGATATTACAATTGATACCACATAAGTATAGGATCATAAGAGACTAGTACAATGATACAAAAATCAAATAACCCAGAAGAAACAAAATCCTAGAAACAGTCTACCAAGGCTGAATAATGAAGAAATGGAAAACCTTAATAAATCAACACAAGCAAGAAGACAGAATCAAAAAAATAGATCTGTAGAAATTTCCAGAATGTGGCACAGAGATCCTAAGATGATCCTAAGAGATAGAAAATATGAAAGTTAAGAGAAATAGAGGATAGAATGAGATCCTAGCATAAATTTAACCAGTGTCTCCAGAGCAGAGATGGAGAGACTGTATTCAAAGTTCATGACTAATAATGTTGAGAGAACAATAAATCTCAAGCAAGGAAAGTCAAAATAAATTGATACCTAAACACATTTATCAACAGTACAGAGAACAAAAAATCAAAAAAAAGATCTTAAAACAGATTACCAGAAAAGAAAGAACTATAGCAGGGGTTAGCAGTCTTTTTACATATGTGGTCAAATAGTAAATACTTTATACTTTGCAGATCTTGTAGTCTCTTTTGCAGTTATTCAATCTGGCTATTATAGCACAAACACATCAATAGAGAGCACTTAAATAAATTATCATGATTGTGTCCCAATAAAAGTTTATTTGCTAAAAACAAGCAACAAGATATATTCTGTTCTTCTTCACAAAAAAGGAAACAATCAAGAATGTGAAGAAAGAGCCTACAGAATGGAAGAAAATCTTTGCTCCCTGCACCTCAGATAAGCATTAATCTCCAAGATATATAAAGAACTCAAAAAACACCCAAAAAACCAATTAACCCAATCAATAAATAGGAAAAGTCATTGAATGGGACTTCACACAAGAAGCAATATGAATGGTCAACAAATACATGAAAAAATGTTCGACATTACTAGTACTTAGAGAAATGCAAATTAAAACTATAATGAGATTCCATCTCACTCCAGTCAGAACAGCAATCATCAAGAATACAAGTAACAGTTAATGTTAGTGAGGTACTGGGGAAAAATTACACTCATAAATTATTGGTAGGACTGCAAATTGATACAACCACTCTAGAAATCTGTATGGAGATTCCTCAAAAAATTGGGAATGGAAACACCATTTGACCCAGTTATCCCACTCCTCAGTATATGCACAAAGGACTTAAAAATCAGCCTACTACAGTGACACAAACACATCAACCTTTATAGCAGCTCAATTCACAACAGCTATCATACTGAACCTACATAGGGGCCCTTCAACAGATGAGTAGATAAAGAAAATGTGATATATATATATATATATATATATATATATATATATATACACACACACACATATACACACACAATGGAATATTACTCAACCATAAAGAAAAATTAAATTATAGCATTTGCCAGTAAATGGATGAAACTGTAGAGTATCATGCTAAGTAAATAAACCAATCCCCCAAAAACAAAGGCCAAATGTGCTCTCTGATATGTGGATGCTAACACATAATGAGGGTGGGGGAGGGAAGAATAAAAGTTCTTTGGACAAAAGTAAATGAAGGGAAGGGAGAGGAGATGGTAATAGGAAGGACAGTAGAATGAATCAGACATAACTTCCTTATGTTTATATATGAATACATGACCATGTAACTCCATATCATGTTCAACCACAAGAATGGAATCCTAATTAGAGTAAGTTATACTCTATGTATGTATAATATGTCAATATGTATGTGAGTACATTCTACTGTCATGTATATCTAAAAAGAATAAATAAATATTTTTAAAAAGATAGATTTTGCTCATGAGTCATAGTTTGATGACCTGTGAGCTAGAAAATGACCTCTGACTTCTCAACAGCAACAATGTTAGGCAAAAAAAAAAAGTTTAGACCTAAGGTAAAGTAAGCGTAGCCTATTCCTTCCCCAAGGCCCTCATTACCCACTCAACCTAACTAACCCAGTTTAGCCTGAGAAATTGGAATTCAGAGAAGCCCTGGTTAGTCTGTCTGCTAACTCACTGAACTGAGAACTGCAAGAAAAGCCTAGAAAAAAAAAATGCAGCTCAATGGATATCAGAAAACAGCTTCCCACTTCTCCAATATCCCCCATGAAAGTTGTCCTCTATGAACAATGCAAATAAAATCTTTAATGAAGGATCTCACAGAAAGGATCCAGAATCTGCTTCTAATTCCCCCAGCTTTCACATTCTTCCTATCCCAAGGCCAAAGAAGGGAAGGTCAATCCACACATAAGTACCAGTCTATTATTTTCACAGTGGCTGGCAGGTTCACATCCAAGAAGCTAAGAGACCAGCTATGGAGGAAGGGTTTTGACTATATACTTCTGTGAATACCCCAAACAGTAATGCCCGAGAGTAAATATACCTCTAAGGATGTAACGTGAAGCTGGGCATGATAGCCTCTGTAATTCCAGCACTCAGGAGGCTGATGTGGGAGGATTACTCAATTCCAGGAGTTCAAGACAGCCTGGGCAACATAGCAAGATCCCATCTCAAAAAGACAAAACAAAATAAACCAACAAAAAGAGTGCAATGGCAATACTGTGTAGGATGATCAAGTGAGGGAAGAAAGTGCTTCTGAACATATCCTCTCGTATTAGTACTCAAAACAAAGCTAATAGACAATAACAAGGACCTATAGCAAAACTCTGTCTGACTCCAGAGGCAAAACAAAAGGCAGAACTGGAAACACCAATACACTCTGAGGAGCATGTTCCGGCAGGGTTCCCAGAAGTTAGTCTAGCATTAATCATTGTTCCTAATTGCTGTCAGTTTCTTCTTCCAAGCCCCCTTCAGGACAAGCCATCATCCCATGAAACATGTTGTCCTCCCTTGTAATGCATTTTCTGTCTTGCTGTAACAGAATCTGTGGCTTTGGTGTTCCTTTACAGAAGCACTGATCAAATTTCCCTAAGACCCTGGTCTGTGTTCTGAGTTATGGGCAAAATTCCAGAATCAAACACTTACATTATCCTCAAGTAGAAAGCGTTCCAAAACTGCTCAGAAGTAGATGTTTCTCACTCATTTTAAGGTTGGCTATTGATGAAAACACAGTCCACATGACATGATGCCCTCTGGACAGTAGGTTACACATGTAATCTCATGACCTCTGAAACAATTCAAGTAAAAGTCTTGTATTGCTATAACATTCAGTGTTTCCACTGGAAATGTAAACAGTCCTGTAAACAGGCTTTGTTTTTTTCCTAATCTACACTGCACAATGCAGGCTCCTTTCCTAACCTATGTATCTCATTGTAATCTTCATCCCATTCAATTCATTCACTTAAGCAATAGTGCCTATTCTATTATTTAAGTGCTTAGGAGGAAAAAAAAAAAAAAAAACCATCCTTTTTCTCTAGTATATTTCAGTGTTCCTTCTAATGGCATCTAGAAAGGTTCTCACTGAAAATATGAATAACAGTAAATACTACAACAACAATGTAGTTCATTCTCCTAATTTTACACTGGAGAAACTAAGTCCTACAATTAAATGGTTTTACAAGATCAGCACTGTCAGAATTGAATGAGGGATCTATTCTAGTGACTTTCCCACTGTACCACTCTTACCTTCAAATTGACCTTTATAATTTGCCCTATGACTCCAGGATTCCTATAGCTTTTCCTTTTCCCTACAAACACTGCTTATTACATGTTTGCTGACATCATTGCAAAAAAATAAAAATTACGTCTTTTTTAAAAAATATATAGGACTAACAGTAGCTGACAATTTAAAATTCATCATGTCACTTTGACTTCATTTGACCTTGAAGTGTCAGTGTTACTTAATATGAAGATATCAAGATGATAGCACAGCAGATGCTGCCAAATGAAAAATTTGCTGCAATGAGCTTTTTATGAAATATTGAGGCTAAGCAGAGAACCAGTTCCTCTGACAAAAATACTCTCAGTCACTCCCTGCACTAAATCACAGTGCAGAAACTGCTGGAGCTCTGGGCTTTCCATTGCCAGCAATGACACCCTTAATGTACTTAGCGGGAAACATCCAAGATCAAGAGATGACCCTTTTTATTGCATATTGTGAGATCATCTTCATTCCCACAGGCTTATAATCAAAACAAGGGTTTTGTTTTTGTGCTTCTTAAAATTGCACAGTATTTGAGAATCTCATTTGTATGAAGGTAAAAAAATATATCACTCTGCACTTCAAAGGAAATGATATACTTTCTCACTAACTTCTTGGAAGTACATTGCATTCTTTTTCCTCTATTGCAGTCCCTCATTGTCCCCCAAAGTGAAAAACCTAACTTCACATACAAGGAAGAAGTTTATTATTTAGTGGACTCTCATAAGCTGACACTTTTGACCTGCCACTCAGTGAAATCCTTTGTAAGGTCAACATAGTCTTAGTTTAGAAAAAGGAAAGGGAGTCATAACTAAAGATGCTGGGTAACTAGAATGCACTGTGCATAAGGAGTGCTGTGGCAAAGACCATCAGAGATGTTTTCAGCTCTCCTTGTGTCACCTGATTGGGGTACTGTATATCATATAACATTTACTAAGCAGCCAGGAGGGACTGAGATCACCCTAACTGTTCTGCTTAGGGACTCCAAGGACAAGCAGCTTTCTGCAGGGACAGGTTTAGGGCATGATGCACTCCTCCACGGATTCAGAAAGCCAGAGGCTTTCCCCATCAGTGGTATGGAGAAGTATCTGGGGTGGAAAGGAGAATATGGTCCTGCCACAGTTCAAGAACACTCCCCAATGACACCATGGTAACCTTTTGTTTCACTGACTGCAATGGCCCCACTGTTCTATTCCTGGCATGATGCTCAGTGTTGGCCAGGATTCATTTCTCCCTATTCAGCTCAAGTTGTAGCTACATAATAAAATGCACAGTGACAAGATTTCCTGAGGCTTTCAGGTGCATTCAGCCTGGCAGGCTACGGGTTGCTACATTTCTAGGTCCAATGGTTAAATGAAGGCACCTATTGCTTCCAGACTTTAGTGGGAAAGTAAACAGATGCTGCAGGGAATTAATCATTCAGGAGACAGTTAAGGATCATTTGATTCATTTACACAGAAAAATACTCTTGGAGTATCAACTATGTCCCAGGCATTATGCTCAGCCATGGCTGATACAAATATAGATAAGGCCTAGCCTGGAGGAGCTCACAGCAAAGTATACATGTAGTATAATATGGCAAGGGCAAGATTAGAGATGCGGACAGAATCCTTAGAAGAAGAGCGTCTAACTTGGTCTGCAATGGCTAGGAAAACTTCTTTAAGGAAGTGATGCCTACAAGAAAAAGGGAAAAAAGAAAAGAACATTCCAAGCAAAATAAAAATATAAGCAAAGATACAGAAACATAAAAGGAGAATGCTGTGTGCACGTAGCTTTTATGGTTAGAACATAAAATGTGTGCATGGCAGGAGTAGTGATGGCCGGGAGGGAGTCAGGTAGAGGGCAGGACAAGGAGGCTTTATGTCCTGTGCTAGGGATCTTTATTCCACTGACACTGGAGACCCATTGGAGGCTCTGAGCAAGGGAGAGACATAATTTCCTGTACCACAGCTCTCAGCTACTAAACTTTTCTTTGTCAAAGAAAAGGTCTTCCCGGACTGGAGACTCGTGCTGGCTAGGTCAAGCCACAGTCACATCACCTGTAGCCTGTTTTCCCCTATGAAGATAGAAACCTCTGTTTTCTCCTACTATAGTTAGATAATCAGAGAAAAAAAAACAGTTGCCTGGGCACATTCCTCAATTTGCTTCTCACTTCTCAGCTTTAAAGAGAACCAAGAAATCAGAAATCTACACGCTGCCACCTTCCCATTCCGTGCTGTGGAATCAATCGCAGCACTGCTTTCTGGATACCAGTGTAAGGGGGAGGTGCCTGGAACAGGCAGCCTGTGATTTCTCACTGCTGCCACACTGTCTCATGACATTATAACTGCTGATTACTTCTCTGCTTTCCCTACTAGACTATGAACTTCTGGAAGGGCTGTGAATACCCATGACCTGCAGGCTGCACCAATACCAAACCTAGAAACATAAAGTCTTGAAGGGAAGGTTTTCCTTCCTAATAGAGTTTCAATCTTGAGCAAGTGTCCCTGAAAAAGGCGTATTTAACACAATCGACTTAATCAAAAGACTGGAAAATTCTACACAGCTTCTTAAAAATGAGATCAAGGAAACATGTACACCCTGTAATAAGAAGTCAGTTCACTCTTGAGAGGTGGTGATTCCAAAGGGCAAGGGCTGATGCTGAACAAAATATTAAAGGCAATTCACACTCATCCCTCTCTTCTCTCTACTGACATCACTTCCCATCATAGTTTCTGCCAAGGTGCTTATGACATTGGAAAATGTTTATAGCTATATGGAACTACTTGAGAGGTCAGAATTAACAGGTTATGTCAGGCTTGGCATGACACTGAGCATATGGGCTGGGACTAGGAGAACTATCTCAGTTGTGGACAGTCAGATCTCATGGGGCCTAAGTTAATTTAGGCATGAATTAGATAGCTTCAATTCACATCCAGCATGAGAACCATCAACTTTAGGCATGGCTGACCTGCTACCCTGTGAAACTATAGAAAATTATTTCACAAAAAGGAAACATTATTCAGGTGCAGTAGTGCATACCTGTAATCCCAGTTACTCATGTGGCTGAGGCAAGAGGACTGTAAGTTTGAGGATAGCCTCAGTAATTTAAGGAGACCCTATTTCAAAATAATAAATAAAAAGTGTTGGGAATGTAGCAAACTAGCAAAAGCACCTGGCCGTGGTTTCAAACCCCAGCACTAAAAAAAAAAAAAAAAGAAAGAAAGAAAGAAAAGAAAACATTTAGTCTCTCTCTAGAAATGGTTCCAGGAGTAAGGAGCAAACAATCTGTTTCAAAAAAAAATCTGTGAAAATTCAGTAAGATAGGTGAGAGTGTGAGAGTCTGTAACATGAACATCCCTCCTTCCTTACCTCCAGATCATCAAGGTTGAGTCTCCATTCCAAATTGCTGCAGCCTCAAACACAAGGGTTCCTTTCCCCCAGTTCCCCAAGGATTTTCTTCCCAGGATGAGCAGAATTTGACCTTTCCCATCCTACCTGTTGTTGAAGCTAAGTCCCAGGTAAGAATAATTGAGAGATGGCTGCTTCCTTCTTCAATGGAGCTCTCTTTTATGAAATGAGTACAACAGAACAAGAATACTGAGGCCCCGATTGCCCTCCCCTGGATAATGAGGTGGTGGCTCCACACTTGAAAAGGCAAAAAGAGAGGACCTCAGATGGTTGTCCCCACCCCCAGCTCTAGAGATCAGAGATTTTGCCTGAAGGAGAAGCAGGTTTAAAATTATTCCTAATTTCTTCCCAAAGGCTTTGACTTCTTGTGCAATGAACCATGGAGAAGTTCAAGCCTAAGGGCTCTCTCAAAAACATTGGAAGTTATGATGAAAGGAAATTGAAAAGAGATTTTTAGAATTAATGCAGTGGTCTTGAAAAATGAGATATTCAGACCTGGGGACAGTATGGAATAGGCAGGAAGGAAATGGGACGTGTATGCACATACTTGCTAGCACACAGGATGAATGGAATGCTGGACAAGACTTAGCTCTATCATTTGTTCAGAAAAATCCTTAAACAGAATGTTACAAAGAGGAACCAGACACATAACTACAACTGAAATTCTCAGACTTCAGCATGTATCAGAATCACTTGGAGGGCTTGTTCAAATGCACATTTTTGGGGGTATCCCTAGAATTTCTTATTCAGTATGTCTGGAGTGAGGCCTAAGAATTGGCATCTCTAAAAAAATTTGCATTTCTAATATTGATAGTTCTAGTCCAGCTACTGTAATTTGTGAGCCACTGATTGCCCTAATATGTGAATACCACAGTGGATAAATAAAATTAAAGCCAATGGAGAAACTAGGTCATAGCCTAAAATTTAAAAAAAAAAAAAAAAAAAAAACCCACAAAAAACTATTTCCAGATGAATGGGTTCAGCAAGCATGCTAGGAGAATAATCAGCAGGTGCCCGGAACACCTAGTTGTTTTGTTGCCTAAATTCATTCATCCTCCTTCTGTTAACCATACCCACTTAACCTCTAGGAAACACCTTGCTCCCTCATATTTAGTCCATATGCTTCAGAGAGCACTGCTTTCACCTGAAGGACTTTGAGCCCCTGATAAAACAATTAAGTCAATGATTAATAGGTTGAAGGCATAACTCACTTTAGATATCTGCATTTTTATCTGTATTCAGTAAGAATTTGCTGAGTATCTAGCATATATGATAGTATTGTGTAGGAACTGTTGGAGCTACAACAATATTAGAATAATATAGATGTTGACTGATGAACAATGTCAAATATGATTGTCAATGCAAATACTAATCTTCAAATATTGGGAGAATATTTTGGGTTTTCAAAATTGCAATGACCAAAGACATGACATAATTTTAGTTGACACTATTAACATTTCTTCCTTCTTTTTCTTAAATCTCAACATCAACAAAACAAAAAATCTAACGCTAACTTATAACATATACTGGTTTCTATTGTGTAAACAGCCCCATCATGGCAGATTTCTGGCCTCCAACCTGAAGTTACTAAACATGAAGCTGAGAACAGATGGCCCATAGTAGTAGTTAACCATTATAGAGTATTACTACCACAGTAATAGACATAAACAGCCTCAAGAGCAAAAATAGTAGTAACATGTAATAAAACCATCATGAAGGGACAAATTTGTTTTATTACATGTGTATTAAACATAACTTATTTAAGTTTAATTATTTTTAATAATGAAAGCAATATCATTAAGAAATAGTGACATTCCAAAAATGTCCAATAGTGACATTTTTGTTGTTTCACTGAATGAAATTATCAACCAATATGTTCATGTCATAACCACAACTGACCATCAATTGCAAGTATAGTTTAACTAAGGATATAAATATTTGAGAAAAATCAATGAAAACATTCTATATAAATGGAATTTATAATAAAAAGTATTGTATATTTTAATACTTATGAATAGTGTGCTAAACAGTCTTCCTATCAGTTGAAATTGATAATAAACTTACAAACACACACACACACACACACACACACACACATATAAATTTTTCATGCATTTTCTTTTCAACAGGTTTTTAAACATTTCTAGCATACTACTGTCCCACCCCTCTCTCCTCATCCATATCATACCAAATAAATGGAGTCATTTTATAATGTGGCTTGACACAAAATTTCTATGTGATATATTTTATGATTTTTCAGTTTACAGAGAACTTTATAAAATATGTTTTATGAAGGATTATCCACACCACAAAGAGAGTCAATAGTGTGGAGTGGCATATTTTCTTCCCTACTGAATATAACTAAATTAGCTTAACTGATATATTAATCCACTCATATACATTAATAACCCTTTCCATATAGGTTTGTAAAGCCTCTTTTCTGTGAAAAACCCTGTAACTATAAAATCAGCAGATAGTATATTCTTTTCTACAACTCACATTTTTGCATTCGAATTTTTACATTCCTGCAGTTGAGGTGAGTGCTAGCTCAGAGATAGAATAAGCACAGCGCAGGTCAACATATAAATCAGGAAGTGGATTCTAGATACTCTCTAGCTCTCTTTTATGTCTCTGCAATGACATTTATCATGAAACACAAAATAAAATAGAACATGCTGACAATTAAAAGCAAAAGGACATGGCAAATGGACATGGAAATTCAATAGGACTTCAAACATTTGTTTTTCTTAAAAAAAGTTTCAATTTGTATGACTATTATGTCACGGATATTTTTGTATGATAAGGAAAGCACTTGCTATCAGTTCATTTGTTTTAGAATAAAATAACACAAAACATTTTAATTCTATCTTTTAATATTTTAAAATAAAACTAAGATTGACCTGGTCTAGTTTATTGTAGATGCTTTTTTTTTTTTTTACCATTCTAGATGTGCACTTGGAGGTCCTTTTGCTGATAGAACCATACCAAGCAATTTAAAGACAAAGTTATTCTACATACTTTGAGATATATTTAAGAAATAAGACTTTGCAGGATCAATTCTATCTTGTTTCCTACACTGTTTATCTGACCTCAGTGACACACTGGTCACACATGCTGTCAATTCAAACAGCTGATTGATAATAATTACCAATTGATTAGTCAGTTCAGTCCAACAGGTTGACTGAGTTGAGTGTGTGCAGCTGGACCCATGAATTATCTTACCTCTTATTAATTCTCTATCTCTGGACAACTCTGAACAATAAAATGGTTGTACTGTGCTGAGCACATACTGTGTGACCAAGACTGTGCTATAGTCATTTTTTCTGCCATTTATGAATTTACAGTACAACATACCCTATGAGTTGTATTCACTTATTATGCCCACTTTATACATAATGAAATTGATTCAATTCTGATTAGATTTTCCCAAAATGAGGCATTTTCTTGGAAAGCATTGTGTGTCTGGAATTTATTTTTCTCCACCATTTTGATAAAACCTATGTCTCCTCAGCTTCTGGGCACCAAGAAAAAAGTATCTTTCCAGGCCTTTTGAATCTGCCCAGTGTTTCCCTGGATGAAGTTGGCTCTGGAATCTCTCTTCATTTGTGTCTCCATGATGATGACTAGCTGAAAGTGAGAAATTAAATCAATCAGCTGATTGTTTTATTTAAACACCCAAACAGTTTGTACAGACTTTCTCCCTCCTTGCCTTGGCTGGAGGCAATAAAGATTTCACTAAGTGTTAGATTGAGAATTATACAAGTAATTAGCCTTAATATGATTGTGAAAGTCCAACTAAAATTGAACTAAACACTACAAGTGATAAAAATATTACATCAGAATGATTATTCTAGACATTGTAACATAGAGGAGAAATTCCAGAAGGTGGATGACACAGTTTTTCCTCTATTCTTCCATGTAACATTTTATTTACGGACCTATGTGCACTTTCCATGGTGGCTGTATGACCATCAAGATGGTGGTCTAGTAAGAGGGGCTACCAATGTTATCTGCTCATTCTAGGTACCCAAATCTTGTCTGTACTCATAGGCATCCAACTGGAGTGGGTAACTCTTCCTAATAAGGAAGGGATTTTTAACGTGGATCTTTAGGAAGAAAAGCAAATTATTCATGAAGAAAAAGTTTTCATTGATGGATAAGAAAATCCTTACTATAGACTGTACCTGATAATAATAATTAAAACAATAATGGTAGCTGTAATGATTCATTTTAATGTTTTCATTAGTATATTATAAACATGCACAATAGCGGGGTTCATTGTAACATGCTCTTAAATACAAATAATTTGCTCCATTTCGTGATGATTAATTTTGAGTGTCTACTTGGTTAGGCCATCATGTGAACAGATATTTAATCAAACATTGTTGTGGTTTTACTGGAAGGATGTTTTTAGATATGATTGACATTTAAATAAATAATCTACATGAAGCAGATTTCCCTCCATATTGTGTGTGGGCCTCATCCAATCAGATGGAGGCTGACCCTGTTCCAAGTAAGAGAGAATTCTCCTACCTGATTACCTTTGAACTGGAACATCTGTTCTTCCGGCTGCTATAGCAGCCTCCAGCCTTCAGATTCAAACTGCAGATTTAGGGTTTTCCAGCCTTCATAATCATGTAAGCTGATTCCTTTATACTAAGAAAATATAATATTCCATATCATAAATATACCAATATTTCCTATTAATTGTATTTCTGTGGACAACTCTGAGTGCTATAATGGCTGTACTATATTGAGCACTTACAGTGTGCCCACAACTGTGCTGTGGTCATTACTTTTATCGTTTCTGACTTGGTAATACAATAACCTCATGAGTTGTAGTCACTCATTTTGTCCATTTTATGCATGATTAAACTGATTCAAAGCAGATAAATTACATTAGCAGAGTCACTGAACTAATTAGAGATAGAAACAGGGTCTGAAACAAATGCAATGCTCCAAATGTTTTATTTTTATGTATTTATTACTGTACTGTTTTTTTTTTTTATTATGATTCACCAAAAATCCTTATGCTCCTCTGTAGAAATTTCCCCATCTTCCTTGCTGTTAAGTTGAGCCATGTGAATAGTGCTACCCAATGAAATATGAGTGGACGTGCTGTGACCTTATAGACCAAGATAATTAAGAGCTAGTGTGCCTACTTCATTTCTCTTCTCCTGGGGGACACCTATGCCTGCTGGCATAGTTACAAGACGAAAGAGCCCAGATTGCTGAGTCATCTTTTGGATGAAAACCACACAGCAAAGTCATCTATACTACATGAAAGTATAAGTATGAAATAAACTTATTGGCCCAACCCACTGATATTTTAAGGTTGTTCATTACTGTAGGACATGGTATAACTATTAAACTCCAACTTTCTAGTGTGCTGGAGCACTATATTTTTTTATAATTATATAAGCATGCAACATATATTATACTAATTAGGACCCCATTCTTGTGGATGTAAATTATGGTGAGATTCACTGTGGTGTATTCATATATGCACGTAGGAAAATTATGTCAGATTCATTCCACGGTCTTTCCTTTTCCTATCCTAAACTCCAATTTATACAAATATGAAATAACATCATGTATAAATATAATAATGATAAATTTACATATGTAATATAGCATAGTAAGGCCTCAGAACCAGACTATCTAATTCAAATTCCAATTATACTAGGATTAGAGTTTGGATAAGCAACTGACATTGGGTGAGTTCCTTAACTACTCTGTTCTTCTCACATGTAAAATGGGTATTATTAGTAATAGGATGACTGGTTGTGATGATCAAATGAGTAAATATACCTAAAGCTAAATGTTGGTACATATTGATGTATAAATTATGAACTATTAATATAACAATAATTTAAACAATGTAAAATAAATGTTTTCAATATCATTCACTCAATTAAATAAACAATGAACACGTTTAATGAAACTATACAGTCAACACTCAGTTAGATTCTGGGGATATGAAGATGAATGAAACATGATTCTATTTTCACAGAGTTCACAAAAATGAGTCCTATTATAGAAGCTTGCCGTATTAATGTGATTAATGTTAAAATTCAATAAGCACCATAAAGTACCACTTTATGGGTTTACAACTATGTCTTGTTCTCACAAGAATTTTATTTCCAATGCTTTCTGGAATGCATTTTGAAAACTTTTGACATTAGTAACCTCATCTACATTACCTATGTGATAGATGGTATGTAAGTCTTCCTACTCACTCCCTAGATTCAGTTCCTACTCTCTCCAACCATTTTCTCGGCTGCCTGCTAGAATACATATCTGATGAAATATTTCTAATACTTAAAAATCTTGTTATATCTCCATAGCTACAGAATGGAGTACTGTATAGACTCACATGCATGCACCAAGCTGTCTGCAGCTACCTCCTCTCAAGTAGACAGAGAATGGTGAAATGTAGCATCAGAGAGCTGAAGTAGAAGACCAGAACAGAGGCATAAGTCCTGCCTTTTCTTGTCTTTGTAACCTGGGCTTAGAACTTCTCTAGAGCTCACTTTCCAATCCATAAAGACAAGGGTGGAGAGTCAGATGACATAACTAGTGTGAAAATGATTTATGATTTATAAAGTATAAAGGACTGTATATAAGGTAAGGTAATGCATCTCAATCTTTTTTTTTTTTAATGGAGTCAGGGGGAGTGCTGAGGATCAAACCCAAGCTCAGCAAGTACTCTACCACTGAGCTACACCTCCAGTCTACTTCTCAAATTTTAGTGTAGGGAAAAAAAATTTCTCTTGGGGATGTAGTTGCATATGTATATTTATCCAGATGACTTCCACAGAAATCTTGATTCAGTAAGACCAGTCTAGACAGGTAATTTGATAATTTTAAAACCAAGTACCTCAAGTGATTTTGATGCAGATTATCCATAGACCACACTTTGAAAAACGTTGATGCAGAGCATTATAAATTCCAGAAGGAAGGGTCTTCACAAATATAAATATTTCTTGACTCAACAAAAATACATCTTGTTATGTATTCTATTTTTATCATCATTCCAAAAATAAAAATTTTTGTCAAACTAGAAATAAATATTTATTGAGAGACACAAAAACATTTATTAAGAGATGCCAAAAATTTCACAGACTTTTCATCTCATTTTAGTCTTTGGAAAAAATAAAAATACAGTTTTTCTCTGAAATGTAATGATAAGGAAACTGAAGGTCAGATGTTGTAGAAACAAATTTCAAATCTCTGGTTCCATCTGGAATAGAATTTGAGAACTTTGAAGTCTGAGTATAAATCTATGTATTTTTCATTTCTCAGGATTGCCTTCTAGACAGAGTCAGAATTGACCAGAAGCCAGACTTCATGGAAGTTCTTGGGGTGTAACGAGGGCTGTTATCAGTCTTGATGAGTTTCAGTTCACAAATCAATATTTTTCTATTATCAGTTCTGCCTCCAGACATTCTTGTATCTTAAACATTGAAAATATTGTAGTTATTCCTATTCTCTGTAGGGCCCATATATGACCCAAGATTGTCAGAGGGAGGTAAAATGACAGCTGCAGCTGTCCCCAGAGAGCTGTCCAGGTCAGAGATTAAGATGATACTGATGCTAAAAATATTCAATACCTCTCTTGGTAGAAATTCCACCTAAAGCTCCATTCCATCTCAATAGTAAGAAATGCAAATAAGGCCTGAATATAATAAATGTGCTGAAAGGCTTTTATTAAAAACCATTGGACCAAGATAAAATCAAGCAACCTAAAAAGTCTTACCTTTAGTAACCTGGTAAATTTTCTCATTGTTATTTTTTGGTTTGTTTTAAGTTATTAATAGAACAAATGAGACAGCATGATAATATTTTAACCAAAAACAGAAACATTAGTGAAAAGAGAAAGAGAACATTTGTCTCAAAGCTACTTTTTTCTTAATATTGCAACTCATAGGTATAATAAAGAGTTCCAAAACTTAGAGATACATAATATAGATAAATGTGTATAAATAATTTTACATATATATATATAAAATGAATCCAAGATATTTTAAAGTCCCAATAAATCTTTATCTTACTTGACGCAAGCATTCACATTTTTATTTATTTCTTGGTGCTTGCTTGGAGCTAAACAGTTACAATGCATTAATAGAAAAACTTACAGGAAATGAGGCAATGCAATAAAAAAGAAAATAGAAAAGTACTTTAAATATAGGAAAAAATGCTGTACACCACGCTACAGCTCACTAGCCATGATTTTAAAAAAATTAGGCTACAACAGATGTGTGACAGAAACTGAAAGAAATTTTTACTTGCACTAATCTGAGTTGACAGCTGTTATTAGGGCTGACTCTGTAATACTTCTGTCATCACTTCTAAAAACCAGCTTTTTAAATGTGGAAAGGGGAATTAGGAAATATAAGAGGGAAACTTTAGGGATATAAATTTGGCTGTTATCAGTCCTGAAGTTCATCACCTTTTAAACTCACAATCAATATTTTTGCATTATTGAGTCTACCTCCAGATGTTTTTGTATGGAAGCATCGAAAATACCCTTCCATTGTGGTTATTCCTCTTCACTGTATCGACCACATTTTTGAAGGAACTCATATAGAATTTTGAAATTCTTGCACTGCAGATAAACTTTGAATGAATGTAAATGTTCCGGTGACTCAACCCAGGGGCAATATAATATAATGATAGATAAACAGCACAGGCTTTACAGGCAGATAGCCCAAACTTAAATACCACTCTCATTATTTTGTGACCTTGGGCAAACTATTTAATCTCGTTGAGCCTCTATTTCTTTCTCCACAGAATGGGAATAGTGATAGCATCTACCCACATTAAGGATGTTAAGAGGATTAAAGATTATATATATATGTGTGTGTGTATACATGTATACATATGAATATGCAATGTGTATGTTTTATGCCTGTGTATATGAATGGCTTAGAATCAAGTCAAATGAATCATATACATTCTTTAAGTGTTGTTGCTACAATTTAATGTCATTTTAAAACCACCATATAACTTAGCCTGCAAATCAGACTGGAATATTGATAAATTCAAAATCTATGACTCTGTAGAGGTTAAATCATGAGAAAAGTCCAACTAAATATATTTCATTTTTTCACTGAGGATTGTTTTGATTGTTTTAATTTATTGAATGGACTGCCTGTTTGGTGTTGAGCACACACATGGAAAATAGGACCACGACCTATCTCAATCTGTTTTATCAAATTCAGTTCTCAGTCATGAATCAAAGGATATCAGAGAGTTCTATGAATTTACATGCAGTTATGGCAATCAGGGGGAAGAGGATGGGTTACTTAAATTAATAATGCATTTAAATTTGTGCTTATCTAGTACATAAGTAAAAGAAAAGAGTTTTTACACATTCTTTGGTGAGGTCAAATTTTCATGTCTCTGAGTGAATTTGGTGGTTAGTCTGAAGGACTGAGATGTGTTTTATCTATCATTGTTACCATTTTTTTGTGGCAGGGTGGGGGTCATCCAAAGAGAGAATTGTATTTTTAAAAGCAATTGATTTGGGGGCTGGGGTTATGGCTCAGTGGCAGAGCACTTGCCTAGCACTCGAGAGACAGTGGGTTAGCACCACATGAAAATAAATAAAATGATTATTAAAAAAAGAAAGAACTTTTTTATACAAAAAGCAATTGGTTTGGTTTCTAAAAACCAAAGAGCCACATTATTTTATAAGTTGTAATGTAATTTCATTGCTTTTCACTACCCTCAGCCAATCCCAAAAAAACAAAGGCCGAATGTTTTCCCTGATAAGTGGATGATGATATATAATGGGGGTGGGGGGTGGGGTGAGAGAAGAATAGAGGAACTTTAGATTATGTAGAGGGAAACAAGAGGGAGTGGGGGTATGAAAAATGGTGGAATGAGACAGACATCATTACCCTATGTACATGTATGATTACATGAATTGTGTGAATCTACATCGTGCATAACCATAGAAAGAAAAAGATGTACCCCATTTGTGTACAATGAATCAAAATGCAGTCTGTAAAAAATAAATACATAAATAAATAATTTGAAAAAGTATAGAAAGTAAGAATAGCTTCAGGAGCATTATCTTTCTGTTGTTCAAAAAATAAAAAGAATGTCCTCTTTCTGATACAACATCCTCAAAATGTTTTTCTATCCTTATTTACTTGTCAAATATTATTTTTTTTAACATTTAATGGAAAGAAAATTGAGGGTCACATTGCAGTTTTGTTTTAATCTCAACTTTCAGCTCTTTATTTTGATAAAGTATTTTTTCAGACACCAACTTCTGATTATGTCAGCTCTAACCTGGGTAGAAATAGGGTTTTTCATTACCCTCTTCTAAGTTCATCAGGAAAGGAATAAGCGTGAGCTTTATAGAGACTAACAAATCTGTGAGGGCTTGTATTGTTTTTTAAATTTCTTTGAAATTCTGTGGCAAAATTCTCCAACTAAACATTTTGAAGAAAAGCCATACCTTTAAATTAAACATGGTATTAAGACTTAAATTCTAACAGTAGCTCTTTAGTTGCCTTGTCATTTTAGATATCTCAAAAATATGTTAGTTTTAGTTGATTAACAAGAAAGCAACTGCAATGTACAGGATAATGGAATAATAAGGGAACTGATAGCATTTTTCCTGCCAGATAAACATGCTTCGCAGAAGGGCTTAGCTGTCACATACCTACAGTTTCAGCTGTTTGAGAGAGTTTTGATAATAGCATGAATGTCAAAACTCAGCTGCCAACACTAAGCTGTCAGCTTTCAAAATGCTCTATAGAGTTCTTGTCCCTTAGGGCATAAATTCCAAGGAGCAACTGAGCTGCCCTACAATTTTACAGCTTATCCCTAGTTCTGTGAGTGGCTTACATCTGTGCAAATCTAGGAAACCTAAGTGGTAAGTGCATCTCTAAGATGTGGAGATGGGATTGGAGAACAACCTCTAAGAAAATAGCTCAGAGGACATTTGGATGTTAGATACTCAAATGGCTTTGGAGGCCTCTGGAAAACAAAGCTTACTTCTGTTATGCTAGTTGGATTGCAACTGGGCAGCAAGCACTTACACACCACTGCAGCCAAGATTCTCAAGGTGGAAAATGATATCGTGGGAGCAGCTCCTTCCTCCACTGGTGACCCTGCTAAGTAGAAGCAATTTCCCCAATTATGACTGCAATTTCTCATCAAACATTACATAACCCATATCATTTCATCTTCCTAAAATAAATTATTCATGTCGTTTGGGAATTCATCTGGAAGCTGCAGGTCAAATACCCCATTTACTGCTAAATTACTGTTAACATTTTTCTTTTTTCTGATTTATTAACTGTTTACACAGAATATTGTTGGAATAAAACACATTTTTCTCGATGTAGTTTTTCTATAAAAAAATGCATCTTTATTTTCTTGCAAATTCCCAAGGTCAAGTTAACAGTAATCATTGGCTCTGAAGAAAAGCAAACTGTCATCCTGGAAAAAAAAAAAAAAAAAAAAAATTCAGTTGGTATTAAACCACCAAAATACTGAACACATGGGATGACTATTCTATTCTGTGAAGGTAGTGTATGCAGTGTAATGGAAAGTAGTCTATCAACTCTTACACCTACTCTTTGACAAGAGACAAATTATTTTCTCCTCTGGTCGACTGATTTCTTCCCAAACAGGAACATATTGGCTGTACCAATTTTGTGGACCAATATAAAAACTAAATTAACTAACACATAAACATTAACTAATACATAGACATTGAATGTCTAGTATCAACTAAATACTCCAGAGAAACAAGGAGTGTTTAGTTGATACTAGACATTTAGTAAATGCTTGCTAAATATTGACTATTTTTTTATTATTTCAATGTTTTTTTTAATTTATATTTTTTATTTTTACAGAGTGCATTTTGATTCATTGTACACAAATGGAGTACAACTTTTCATATCTATGGTTGTAGACAATGTAGATTCATACCATTCGTGTAATCATACATGTACATAGGGTAATGATGTCTGTCTCCTTCCTCCCTCTCATTTCCTTCTACAAAATCTAAAGTTCCCCCATTCTTCTCTCACTCCCCACACCCCCACTCCCATTACATATCATCATTCACTTATCAGGGAAAACATTTAGCCTTTGGTCTTTGGGTATTGGCTTATTCCACTTAGCATATTCTCCAATTCCATCCATTTTTCTGCAAATGCCATAATATTACTCTTCTTTATGGCTGAATAATATTCTATTGTGTATATATACCACAGTTTCTTTATTCATTCATCTGTGGAAGGGCATCTAGGTTGGTTCCACAATCTAGCTATTGTGAATTGAACTGCTATAAACAATGATGTGGCTGCGTTGCTATAGTAAGCTAATTTTAAGTCCTTTGGGTATAAACTGAGGAGTGGGATAACTGGGTCAAAATGTGGGTCCATTCCATGTTTTCTGAGGAATCTCTATACTGCTT
The DNA here is from genome assembly GCF_902686445.1 of Sciurus carolinensis. Lineage (NCBI taxonomy): Eukaryota > Metazoa > Chordata > Mammalia > Rodentia > Sciuridae > Sciurus > Sciurus carolinensis. The sequence goes on along the minus strand of NC_062218.1, from coordinate 87,101,062 downwards.
TCCAGAGTAGCTGCACCAATTTGCAACTCCACCAGCAATGTACAAGTGTGCCTTTTTCCCCACATCCATGACAACATCTATTATTGTCTGTGATCTTGATAATATCCTTTTATTATTTTTACATATTTAAATAATTGTTATATTATCCTAATTTGATCTTCTAGAAATTTATTATTTTTTGAAAAAATAAATTGATAAGGAAATGAGTCAGCAAATAGCACAATTCTTTATGATATTTCTGGAATGTGAATCACTCACCATGAAATACAGGAAGTCAAGTATTTGACAAACAAGATGCCCATTCATGTGTCTAGTAAAGGGAAAAGTTGCAGTTTAGTAGTGTAAGACAAATATTTCAAAAGCATCTATATAAGATTCTGAGGTTTAGCTCTTCCCACCCAACTGCATATCTGCTGAGGGTCTGCCCCAACCTTCCTGTCTCAAGCAGCTCCTGTCTTGTTGCCATATTGCCTTGTTTATTTCCTTCATAACATGCATAAGTATCTGATATTACTTACAGATTACTTAAATTTATTTACTCATTGACTCCCTAACACATTTTTCACACATTTCTTTATCTGGCTTCTCTTTTCCATCCACAAAATTCATGGTAAAATATTTCTAGTACCAATTTATTTCTCACTACTTTGCACAAAGGAAGCAATGCATACAGCATACAGCAATGCATATCCTTGCAGTACTCTCCTGCCTATGTTAATCATCAATGCAAATATGTGTGTGGCATCAGGAGAAGGCATAGCCTGTAATCATAGGAACCAGAACTGTAACACTTGTCAGTCATCATTATCAAACTCCACATTTATGAACCAACACTGTAAATGGAAGGATATTTCAAAAAATGACAACCCGATCTCTTGTCTCTTTCTCGGAATGTTTATATAGGAATAAAAAGATACATTCTAAAATGAAACTGTATTATTCTGATATTCAATTGGGTTTTTAATAAGTTAATTAAAGGCAAAATAGTAAATATTGGCCTCTTAAATGTGAAAATCTCCAAACATATTGGTACTAATTTAAAATTATTTGGTGACTCCTCTAATTCCATAGGTGCCTTGTAATTTCCATCTACCACAGAATAGCTTCCTTTTTTCTGATACTAGGGGAGAGAATACAGTAAGCATCTATGACCTTGAATTCAGACACAAGCATTCCATGGCAATTCTAACGAACAAAATGAGATTTAGCATGACAGTCTGTACAGAGCATTTTCATACTAAGTACAGATGCTTTGCCAAGCAGTTTTACGGGGTGAAATTACTGATGTACTAGTAGCTTTCATTTACAAGAGATCAAATCTGTAAAGTATTTCTACAAGCATCATTTTCCACATGGGGTGGGCCAAGAGCCTTTGGTGGTGTTTAGTTGACAGATGAAAGATCTCAAATTATTGCACTGACATGCCTGGTGCCTTTCAAGGATGGCTGAAAGGGAACAGTTGACTACATACCTTCCCCTGGCCTATGCAGCATGGCTCATGTACTTCTTCCAGGGTTGCTCAGGGATTCTAGAGGGAATATGCCAAGAGAGGTGAAGTGGAGTTGTCAATATTTAAGGCTGAAAGCCAGGATAGCCTCAGTTCACAGAGAACCCTCACAGATTGAGGAAGGAGACATTGACATTTGACTCCCATTTCTCAATGGGAAGAATGTTGAAGAATCATTCCATGGATTGAAAAACAACCGGATAACTAAGCCACTCCGCCTGACCCCTGCACCTAGGTCGGTGCCATCACTGGTTGGTCGCAGTCCTGGAGCTAGCTGGTGGGTGAGGCAGGCCGCCTACATCGCGGAGGTAGCAGGTGGGCACTCAACCCACCTGCCTTGTGGAGCTGGGCAGTGGGTAGCAAACCTGCCCAACCACCAGGCCAAAGAAGACACCATCACTGAACAACCCCGCCCCACCACCACACCGAGGTTTGTTGCCTTCACAGGGTTAGCCAGAGGCTTCTTTATAGGCTGGTGCAGGCATTTCGAATTACTCCTGAGGGCATGGCCATCATCATTGGAAGTGCAGCTCCCTTCCTGAGACACCTACAGGAGGCTAGAGGACCTTTGACAAGACCCAGGAGCCAAGAAGAGGAGGTATTGAGAGACTCAGGATCAACTCAGAGCCACCAGGGAATATACCCCACCTGAAGGCCACGACCCGTAGACGGCCAACTTCCTAGTGGAGCACCGCATTATCAAGTTCCTCCAAGACTTCAGGCTACTGAGGGCTAAGAGGTGAGTTATTGGAAATCTACAGAGACAATATTAGTCAATAAATCTGCAATATCCCAGAGTTTCACTATTAGAGGGGTAGATACCTGAACGATACGAGAAAACAAGGGAAGAAAATGTCCCAAACAAACCTAGATGGTATAGCAATAAAATCCAATGACATCATGACAGAATAAATGTCAGAAAGGGAGTTCAGATTGTACATAATTAAAACGATCAGGGAAGCAAACGAGGAGATGAAAGAGCAAATGCAGGCATTGAAGGATAAGATGAAAGAGCAAATGCAGGCATTGAATGATCGCACCAATCGACAGTTAAAAGAGCAAATACAGGAAGCAAAGGTCATTTCAATAAAGAGTTAGCGATATTGAAAAAAAAAAACAAACAGAAATCCTTGAAATGAAGGAAACAATAAACCAAATTAAAAACTCCATAGAAAGCATAACCAATAGGATAGAACACCTGGAAGACAGAACCTCAGATATCGAAGAAAAAATATTTAACCTTGAAAACAAAGTTGACCAAACAGAGAAGACAGTAAGAAATCATGAACAGAATCTCCAAGAACTATGGGATATCATGAAAAGGCCAAATTTGAGAATTATCGGGATTGAGGAAGGCACAGAGAAACAAACCAAAAGAATGAACAATCTATTCAATGAAATAATATCAGAAAATTTCCCAAATCTGAAGAATGAAATGGAAAACCAAGTACAAGAGCCTTATAGGACTCCAAATACACAAAATTACAATAGACCCCCACCAAGGCACATTGTAATGAAAACACCTAACATACAAAATAAAGACAGAATTTTAAAGCCTGTGAGAGAAAAGAACCTAATTTAAATTACATTCGGGGGAAACCAATACGGATATCAGCAGATTTTTCAATCCAGACCCTAAAAGCTAGAAGGGCCTGGAATGACATTTTTCAAGCTCTGAAAGAAAATGGATGCCAACCAAGAATTTTATACCCAGCAAAACTTACCTTCAGATTTGATGATGAAAAAAATCATTCCATGATAAACAAAAGCTAAAAGAATTTACAAAAAGAAAGTCAGCATTACAGAACATTCTCAGCAAAATATTCCATGAGGAAGAGATGAAAAACAACGATGTAAATCAGCAAAGGGAGGAACTACCTTAAAGGAACAACCAAATAAAGGAGAAATCAAGTCGTGTCAAAAAAAAAAGTGAGCCAAATAACCGGGAATACAAATCATATCTCAATAATAACCCTAAATGTTAATGGCCTGAACTCATCCATCAAAAGACAAAGACTAGCAGATTGGATTAAAAAGAAAGATCCAACAATTTCCTGCCTGCAAGAGACTCTTCTCATAGATAGAGATACCCACAGACTAAAGGTGAAAGGATGGGGAAAAACATACCATGCACATGGACACAGCAAAAAAGTCAGAGTATCCATCCTTATATCTGATAATGTGGACTTCAAGCCAAAGTTAGTCAGAAGGGATAAAGAAGGACATTTCATACTGCTTAAGGGAAGCATAAATCAGCAAGACATAACAATCATAAATATCTACACCCCAAACAGTGGCTCATCCATGTATGTCAAACAAATCCTTCTCAATGCCAGAAATCAAATAGACCACAACACAATAATACTAGGTGATTTTAACACACCTCTCTCACCACTGGACAGATCCTCCAAACAAAAATTGAACAAAGAAACCATAAATCTCAAAAACACAATCAATATTTTAGACGTAACAGACATTTATAGAATATACCATAAAACAAAGAGCGAATACACTTTCTTCTCAGCAGCACATGGATCCTTCTCTAAAATAGACCATATATTATGCCACAAAGCTACTGGTAGCAAATACAAGAAGATAGAAATAATACCTTATATTCTATCAGATCATAATGGATTGAAATTAGAAATAAATGAAAGAGTAAAAAACAGAAACTACTCCAACACCTGGAGATTAAATAATATGCTATTCTATGATGAATGGATAACATAAGATATCAGGAAGGAAATTAAAAAGTTCTTAGAGGTAAATGAGAACAAAGAAACAACATATCAAAATCTCTGGGACACTATGAAAGCAGTTCTTAGAGGAAAATTTATTTCATGGAGTGCATTCAATAAAAGAAGAAAAAAATCAACAAATAATCAACCTAACACTACAGCTCAAAGCCCTAGAAAAAGAAGAACAGAGCAACACCAAAAGTAGTAGAAGACAGGAAATAGTTAAAATCAGAGCTGAAATCAACGAAATTGAAACAAAAGAAACAATACAAAAAATTGACAAAATAAATAGTTGGTGCTTTGAAAAAATAAACAAAATTGATAAACCCTTATCCACACTAACAAAGAAGAGAGAAACCCAAATTACTAAAATTTGGAATGAACAAGGAAATATCACAACAGACATGATCGAAATACAAAAAATAATTAGAAGCTATTTTGAAAATCTATACCAACAAAATAGAAAATTTCGAAGACATCAACAGGTTTCTAGAGACATATGAATTGCCTAAACTGAATGAGGAGGACATACACAATTTAAATAGATTAATTTCAAGTAATGAAATAGAAGAAGTCATCAAAAGCCTACCAACAAAGAAAAGTCCAGGACCAGATGGGTTCTCAGTCGAGTTCTACAAAACCTTTAAAGAAGAGCTCATTCCAATACTTCTCAAAGTATTTCACGAAATAGAAGAGGAGGGAACCCTCCCAAACTCATTCTATGAAGCCATTATCACCCTGATACCTAAACCAGACAGAGACACATCGAGGAAAGAAAATTTCAGACCAATATCCTTAATGAACATAGAGCAAAAATTCTCAACAAAATCTTAGCAAATCGCATACAAAAATATATGAAAAAGACAGTGCACTGTGATCAAGGGGGTTTTATCCCAGGGATGCAAGTTTGGTTCAACATCCGGAAATCAATAAATGTCATTCACCATATCAATACACTTAAAGTCAAGAATCACATGATTATTTCAATAGATGCAGAAAAAGCATTTGATAAAATACAGCATCACTTCATGCTCAAAACACTAGAAAAAATAGGGATAGTGGGAACATTCCTTAACATTATAAAGGCCATCTATGCTAAGCCCATGGCCAATATCATTCTAAATGGTGAAAAACTGAAAGCATTCCCCCTAAAAACTGGAACAAGGCAGGGATGCCCTCTTTCACCACTTCTATTCAACATTGTCCTCAAAACTCTAGCCAGAGCAATTAGACAGACCAAGGAAATTAAAGGGATATGAATAGGAAAAGAAGAACTCAAACTATCCCTATTTGCTGATGACATGATTATGTATTTAGAGGAACCAGAAAATTCCACCAGAAAACCTTTAGAACTCATAAGTGAATTCAGTAAAGTAGCAGGATATAAGATCAATGCTCATTAATCCAATGCATTTTTATACATAAGTGATGAATCTTCAGAAAGAGAAGTTAGGAAAACTACCCCATTCACAATAGCTTTGGAATCAATCTAACAAAAGAGGTGAAAGACCTCTACAATGAGAACTACAGAACACTAAAGAAAGAAATTCAAGAAAACCTTAGAAGATGGAAATATCTCCCATGTTCTTGGATAGGCAGAACTAATATTGTCAAAATGGCCATACTACCAAAAGTGCTATACAGATTCAATGCAATTCCAATTAAAATCCCAATGATGTACCTTACAGAAATAGAGCAAGCAATCATGAAATTCATTGGGAAGAATAAGAATCCCAGAATAGCTAAAGCAATCCTTAGCAGGAAGAGTGAAGCAGGGGGTATCGCAATACCGAAACTTCAACTATACTACAAAGCAATAGTAACAAATCGGCATGGTATTGGCACCAAAATAGACAGGCAGATCAATGGTACAGAATAGAGGACACGGACAATAAATACAATTTTCTCATATTAGACAAAGGGGCCAAAAATATGCAATGGAGAAAAGATAGCCTCTTCAACAAATGGTACTGGGAAAACTGGAAATCCATCTGCAACAGAATGAAACTAAACCCCTATCTCTCACCTTGCATAAAAATCAACTCACAATGGATAAAGGACCTTGAAATCAGACCAGAGACCCTGCATCTTATAGAAGAAAAAGTAGGTCCAAATCTTCAATTCATTGGCTTAGGATCAGACTTCCTCAACAGGACTCCCATAGCACAAGAAATAAAAGCAAGAATCAATAACTGGAATAGATTCAAACCAAATAGCTTTCTCTCAGCAAAGGAAACTATCAGTAATGCGAAGAAAGAGCCTACAGAGTGGGAGAAAATCTTTGCCAATCATACTTCAGATAGAGCACTAATCTCCAGAATCTATAAAGAACTCAAAAAACTCTACAGCAAGAATGCAAATAATCCAATCGACAAATGGGCTAAGGAAATGGACAGACACTTCACAGAAGAAGATATACAAGCAATCAACAAACATATGAAAAAATGTTCAACATCTTTAGTAATAAGAGAAATGCAAATCAAAACTACCCTAAGATTCCATCTCACCTCAATTAGAATGGTGATTTTCAAGAATACAAGCAACAATAGGTGTTGGCGAGGATGTGGGGAAAAAGGTACACTCATAATTGCGGTGGGGCTGCAAATTAGTGCAACCACTCTGGAAAGCAGTGTGGAAATTCCTTAGAAAACTTGGAATGGAACCCCCATTTGACCCAGCTATCCCACTCCTCGGCCTATACCCAAAGGACTTAAAATCAGCATACTACAGAGATACAGCCACATCAATGTTCATAGCTGCTCAATTCACAATAGCCAGATTGTGGAACCAACCTAGATGTCCTTCAATTGATGAATGGATAAAGAAACTGTGATACACACACACACACACACACACACACACACACACACACACCATGGAATATTACTCAGCCATAAAGAATAATAAAATTATGGCATTTGCAGGCAGTTGGAGAATATCATGCTAAGTGAGATAAGCCAATCTCAAAAAACCAAAGGATGAATGATCTCACTGATAAGTGGATGATGACACATATAGAGGTTAGGAAGGGGCAAGAATGGAGGAAGGATGGACTCTATAGAGGGACAAGACGGGGGAGGTATGGGGGGAGAGAAAACAATAACAGGATGAATCAAAAACTATTACCCTATGTAAATGTATGATTACACAAATGGTATGCCTCTACTTCATGTACAGAGACACAAGATGTATCCCATTTGTTTACAATAAAAATGAATTTAAAAAAAAAAAAAACAGGGGCATCCACAAGTGAAGCAGTAAAATGTGCTGCTTTACCATATATAGTTGAGTAATTTTATTAATGATCAAAATATGCCTTTGATAAAGTGCACTTTTGAAACTTAAAATTGAGCTGAAAATACAATCATCCATGAGAAGTTCTTTCATGTCAATAAATAGAAATTTAAAATTTCAAAAAGAGTGATTTTTGTGATTTTTATGAACTGTATTACACATACACACACCCCAACCAAATTCATGTGCTGAAGTTCTAACCTGCAGCACCTCAGAATGGGACTGTTGTGGAGACAGGGTTTTTCAGGAGGTAATTAAGTTAAAATGACATCCTAAGTGTGGGCCCTAATCCAATGTGTCCGGTGTCCTTAAAAAGATTAGGACGTGGACATACTCATAGAGACGAATGAGTGGAGACACTGGGAGAAGGCCAGTGCCAGACAAGGAGAGGGGCACAGAAAAGGCAAAGCTGCCAACACCTCCATCTGATTCTCCAGCTTCCAGAACAAGAAGATAAATGTCAGCTGTTTAAGACGCCCGGTCTGTAGCAGTTTGTTATGACAGTCGTAGAAAACTACTACTGTGTTGTTTGGCTTTAGTAAATACCTTGGTAAGTTTCACAAATGCTTTTTTTTCTTTCCAGCTACCAAAGCAGGCACGCTGGATGGTATTAGCAACTAAAATCTGCTATCCTGTTGAGTACTTTAAATGGTTTCCCATCCATTTTAATTTCAGATGCAGCAATAAGAATTGTTAAAAATAAGATTAATAAGCAATTTACTTCAGAAGCACTTGAACTCCTACAAATATTTACCAGAAGCAAATGACCTAACTGAATAAATTTGCAGATAACTTGGTTCTTTGCTTCACTTTTTAACCACTACATAAAAACTATAAGAATTTTGTTAATTATTTTCATTGATCACTTTAAAGGTTCTTTGACATTTGTTTTGCTTTGCTTTTTATTTCCTTAATGGAATTTTCATCTATTTTAATTTAAAAATCCAAACAAGCAACACCTCTATTTAGTCCTTGAAATCTTAGGTACCAACACCTCTATTTAGTCCTTGAAATCTTAGGTATAACTTAGATATGTCTAGTTTCTAACAGAATCCCCCCCCCACCTCTCTCTCTCTCTCTCTCTCTCTCTCTCTCTCTCTCTCTCTCTCTCTCCTCTTTCTTCCTTCAGTTCCTAGATTTTGTCCCCTCTTAATTTTCTTCTAACCATTCTAGTTGCTTGCTTCCAGAAAAATATTTTACATATTCCTCTTCAACTCACCGAACTTTTATAGTCAGTGTGTCCCATAAATCTGTAATTAGTACTTTTCTCTTTTCCCTTTACAAATACTCTTTGGAAGATCTTGTATACCTTCAAGTTTTTATCTATTCTCTATGTGCTGAAGATTTCAAAGTATTTTTTTCCAGTTCAGCTATTTTCCTGTACTCCAGACCCATAATCATGTGCTAACCGAAATCTCCATCTGAGTGTTCCACTGGTCCTTCAAAGTCAAGATCTCCAAAGATTCATTTGTTGTCAATCTCCTAAGATTAGTTCTTCCACATTTCCATCAACATCATGAATGATCCAGTCACACAAACTTGCACTCAAGTAGAAAAACTGAAGTCATCCTCGACTTGTCTTTTCTTTACCCCACATATACAACCAGTTCTCAGGCGAATCTTCCTCCTTAGTATCTTTTGAGTATAACTCAACACACACACACACAACTTCTAGCATTTGAGATAAGGTTCTCATTCTTTATCATCTAAATTATTTAACTACTCTTTAAGAGATGTTCTTTCCCTTGGCTTTGCACTGCTCCTAATTCATGCTCCACACTGTCACCAAAGTGTTCATTCTACAAGAGAAATCAGATCAGTCCTCTTTCTTGTTTAGAAGCCTTTAATGCTGCTACACAGAACCACTCCCAGTCCTGGGTAAAGTCCAAATTCCCTAACATGCAAGCAGCATCAGAAATTAGCCACCATTTCTTTCTTCTCTTGAATAATTCCTAATCCTTACTTCAAAACACATTTTAGATATCACTTTCCCCAGAATGTTTCTTGACCCTCTTCCTACTTTGTCATCCCAGCCTCCAACCTAGGTTTTGTCCTTTGCAGACTTTATGCCTACCTCTGCCAAGCTCAGACTCCTGTATCTCTCACTAGGAGACTATGAGCTCGCAGAGATCAGCTACTGGGTTTTATTTGATATCATGGGATATAGTTTCCATTCAACAGATACATTCTAAATGAATGAATGAATACAGTTGATCATATTTTTAAAATTTCCATTGGAATTCTCAAGTGAGTTTTATGAAAGAGTATCAGCGTGTCTCAGTGTCCTGAAATAACAACCTGGAACCACAGGCAGTATTTCCCAGTGGGAACTACGTCCAGACAAAGTAGAAGACCCACTAGTTTGAAGAGCAGTCCTTGGAAGGTCCTGCTTGTTTGCTGACTCTTGAAGAAAACCTGTCCGGAAGATGACTGAATGGTGGTAATTTAAAGAGCCATTACCTGTGCATAGGACTGGAAATACTTCTGCCTGGTGAGAAGGAGAAACATAAGGATGCTTTTAAAAGAAAGACACTGAGCCGGCAGTAAATGACGGAGCACATGTGAGGGCAATTAACTCTCAGGATCATGACTCTAATATTCGGTGTAATAATCAAGGGCAGAATCCCAGGGCATATTTTATAAACTTAATAGTATTTGAGGGCAAAAATAAAACAATTCTTTGAACAAACTAACAGTCCTTATTGGAACATGATTTTCCCTCCCTAAAATAAGTAATTGTTAGGCAACACAATGGGCAATATGTTATATTTTGTTTATAATAATTTCTAACTGAAAGCAGAGGTTCACTGAGAAAACTCAATACTAATTCTTTTTGTGTTCCCTAACATCTTTTAATAGGGTTCTGAAAGTTCTAGCATCTTCTGCCACACTAAGGCACTAGAAAGAGGATGAGAGTGGAGTATCCTGTCCTTGAACATCATTCATACAAATTGCCTTGAGGTATGATATTTCAACTGGTGTCTTCATGTCTGTAGAACTTTGTTGCTTCTTTAGGGGATATTTATGGTTTTCTCTGCCAGACTCAGCAGAAAGTCTTCCCCCTTCCCAGGAGATAGCAAAAGTAAAATGTAAATGCTCTTTCATTCTCAGTGACCATAGAACCATGTCTTCCTCTTGCATGAACTAGATGTACTTTACCATCTTAGTGAAAGAACCAGATTTACAGCCACACTTGGTGGCTCTCATCTGTAATCCCAGTGACTAGTGAGGCTGAGGCAGGAGAATTGCAAGTTCAAAGCCAACCTCAGCAATTTAGTAAGTCTTCAAGCAACTTAAAGTGCCCATGAGTTCAATCCCCATATCAAAAACAAACAAACACAAAATAAAAAACTAAGAACCAGATCTGCTATACCAAGTACTAAGCAAAAAAGATTTCTTTTAATCAGTGATATTTTAAAAATCCACCACCTTCTTTTTTCTGTTGTATAATAAAATTCAAACTTCTGCTGCTAAAAATTAAAAGGGCCAGATGTGAGATTTCCTTTCTGTCAATAGAAGGAAATTTGGTGTCTCTAGCCCTTTTGGCATCACAGACACAACAAAGATATGAAGATAAAAATATATTTTCTGGGTTGGGGATATAGCTCAGTTGGTAGAGTACTTGCCTCACAAGCACAAGGCCCTGGGTTCAATCCCCAGCATTGCAAAAAAAAAAAAAAAAAAAATTCTGTTTTCTTTGGATTCTTCTCTTCTGTCTTATTATTAACATTTTCTAAACCCCCTTAAAATATCACCAGCATAACTCATTCTCTGCTCAGTCAACAGAGCCCCATTCCTTCCTTCAAGTTCAGTAAATGTCAGTAACTGCTATGATCCAGAAAATCATTTAGAATCAGACCATAGTATAAACTTGTACCATCTACACAATCAAAACTTGTCACTAAACTATGATGTTCTCAGATATTGCATTCCCAGAATCCAAGAGTTTATCACATATAGATCATGCTTTGCAATTTCACAAACTACCTCAGGTGTATTTGCCCTTTTAATTAACTGAGGGCAATTTTTATAAGCTTAAATGGAACAAGGAACAGAAACTCCTCATTTGTAGTTTCTTCCTTGGTTAAATACAGAAGAACTCTCCAAAACTCAGCATGAAACCTTATGAATATTTTCAAACTTATTATTACATCATTTAATAATCTACTTAGTTGAGGCATAAGAATGATTCCACAGATTTTTAGAATCTTGTTCATGTTCTACTATTATCTGTTGATGTGCAACAAACCACCTAAAATTTAGTGTCTTGAAGCAATGATGATTTAGTATTTCTCTTACTTCTGTGTCCTGGCTATGAAGTTTCCTCTAGTTTTGCCTGGACTCAGTCATGTGATTGCATTGACCTGGAGGGGTAGCGAGATTAGAGAGTTCAGAATGACCTGATCTGTCTGGAGTGCATGCTGGACATCAGCTAGGATGACCCACTTCTCTACATGGCCTCTTAGCATATAGTAGACTAGACTGGCCTCTCTCCATGGTGGTCTCAGTGTAGCAAGTGAAGGTAGAACTTGCAAGACCTCTTGAGGCCTAGGTCCCAGAGTCTATAAAATGTCACTTCTACTTTATTCTGCTTATTGGTCAATGAAGTTGCAAGGATAACTCCAAGAGTGCAACTTCTCCTCATCTAAAGACCTATAAACTAAAAGTAGAAAGTTATCAGCCTATCAGAATTAAAGACTCCACCTCTCAAAGAGAGGAATAGACACATCAGTGTGAAAATTTGCAACCACATTTTCAATACAGTCCACAGGTGGGCTAACTCATAAATTTTTTTCCAAATGTTATTCCATATGTAGAGAAAAACAAAGACTCTAAAAACCTTCTGGAATTTTTTTTCCGAAGAAGCATTTAAGGAGGTATATCAGTTACTTCCTATATACCACTATAAATTCTCTCCCTCTTAATTCTCTGTTGTTACCAGGCTATGAAATAAAGGCTTATGTGCTATCATGTTTTCAGGGAGTTGAATCCCAGTGAACAAGTTGGAGGGAAAGAGGAGTGAGGCAAAGAAAGCCTAAGGCAACACACCACACAGAATTCAAGTCAACCAATCAATAGCTAATGGAAGACATGGAGCGTGATGGTTACTAGATCAAGTAGACTTCCAGTTTCTCTTCTAACAAGTAAGGAGCTGAGAAGTCACCACTGCATCAGAACAACAGGTAAAAACTTACAAACTGAAACACCAACAACTATTCTTTGATCTCTCAGAGGACCGAGGTCACAGGCAAACCACTGCACCCCAAACTGGAAAAATAAAGAAGCAGATGCAGAGAAGTGTGGCTTACTTGGGCAGAAACCTCAGTGGGAACCAGTGCTGGGGTAGGAAAACCTGAAGCACGATTGACAAATTACTAGAGGTTCACCACAGACAATTCTGAGAGTTTAAAACTTTTAAATCCAGGAGCTCTATCAGGTTCTTACAGTGAATAATAAAGAAAAATCCCCTCTTTCTTGCAGCAGAGGGAAGGGAAATGGAACATCTTAAAATAGATCAGACCATTATATTCTTATTTATCAAGGCCTGCCCTTAGGAGAAACTATTTACCTGTATCTAAACTGCTGGGGTTTTATCAACGCCTAACCTACCCAGAGAAAGAAAATACCCAACCCTAGCCCCCTCTAGATGTAGAGTCACCTCTCACAGGAACAAACAACTGAGAAGCACTAGTGAAGTTCAAGGTCAAGGGTTCATCCAAAGATGGAGACTGATTGTAGGACTAGAGAATGCTTCCCCTATCTCCATACCTTATCACCAACATACTAACAGTCTACTTACCATAGTTCCTTTTATCCAGTGAATCATGTCCATCTGTCAACAAAAAGTTATGAGACACACTGAAAGGCAAAACACAATTTGAAGAGGTCGACACAGACAGGTTTGCCAGGATTATTGCTTACATTATTCATGTGTTTTTACATGTTGTAAATTTCTCCATCAGTGCCCTTAGCATGTTCATACAGTTTAATAAAATTAAACAAGAAATCAATAAAGGAAGAAAATACAAAAGATGACTGGAAAATCCTCAAATACAGATTAAACAACTTGTAATTAAAAATTAAATAAGACATAGAATAAATAAATAATAGATTGATAAAATAAATCTCAAAAGAAATTTTAAAATTTAAAACATTTTGAGTTAGATGAAAATGAAAATGCAACTTTAAAAAATTTGTGTGATACAGCAAGAACTTAGAAGGAAATTTATAGTATCCGGTGCATACATTAGAATTGAAGAAAAATCTAAAATTAATAATTCAAGTTTCCACTTTATAAAATGAAGAGCAAATTAAATCCAAAGTAAGCAAAATAAAATAATGAAATGTATAGCAGAAATCAATAAAATTCTTTTAAAAAAGAAAACCAATAGAGAAAAATCAACAAAACCAAAAATTGTTTCTTTGAAAGATAAGTAAAATAAATAAATCTCAAACTAGACTAATGAATATAGACACAGACTATATATCCTTCATAAAATAAATCATAGACCCAAATATAAAACATGAAACTATAGAACTAGAAGATAACAGGAAAAAAATTCCCGATGGCCTTGTGTGTGGCGATGACTGTTGTGTGTTTGGATGTGGTTTTGGGGACAGAACACAAAGCCTTTCACATACTTCAGCATGTGCTCTATTCCTGTGTTACACCTCATCCCAGTAATGACTTTTTAGATACAACAACAAAGGTATAATCTATGAAGAAAGAATTGATAAGTTATCAATCGATAAGCTCTGAGACTTTTCTATGAGAAAGACAATGTCAAGAAAATAAGAAGAAAAATCACAGATTAAGAAAAGATATCTGCAAAAGACTAATTCTAATAAGCATGCAGTGGTGTATTTTTATTGTTTTAATTTGTTAATTCCTGAATGGCATATGATGTTTAGTATCTTTTCATATGCTTACTTGCCATTTGTTGTCTTCTTTGATTTATTTATGCATTAGCTATTTTTATTAATTTTTTATTTGTTCTAATTAGTTGTACATGACAGTAGAATGCATTTATACATTTTGATAAAGCATTTTTATCTAAAATATATTTAAAAATCTAAGAACTCAATGATAAACGATCTAATTCAAGATGGAAATGTGATATGTATATGTGATGAAATACTACTCAGCTTTAAAGAAGAATGAAATTATGGCATTTGCTGGTAAACTGATGAAGTTGGAGAATATCATGCTAAGTGAAATAAGCCAAACCCAAAAAACCAAGGGCTGAATGTTTTCTGTGATATGTGGATGCTAATTAACCATAAAGGGGACTTGGGAAGAATAGAATTACTTTATATTAGGTAGAGGGGAATGAAGGGAGTGGAAGGGGTATAAGTGTAGCAAGGATAGTAGAATGAAATAGACATTATTACCTCATATATGACTGCATGACCAATGTGATCCTATAATATGTACAATCATAAAAATTATACTCCATTTATGTATGATCTATCAAAATGTATAAATGCATTCTACTGTCATGTACAACTAATTAGAACAAATTTTAAAAATTGATAAAAATAACTAATGGTATAAGTAAATCAGACAACAAATGGCAAGTAAGCATATGAAAAGATATTAAACATCATATACCATTCAGGAATTAACAAATTAAAACAATAAAAATACACCGCTGCATGCTTATCAGAATGACCAAAATTCAAAATACTAACAATACCAAATGCTGGTTAGGATCTGGAGCAACAGGAACCCTCACTCATTGCTGGTAGGGATATAAAATTGTATAAACTATACATACTCTTACCACACAATCCAGTAATTACACCCCATGGTATATACTCACAGAAAGTGAAAACATATGTCCACAACAAAACCTGCACACAGATGACCATAACAACTTCACTTATAGTTGCCCAAATTTGCGAGCAACCAAGATGTCCTTCTGAAGGTGAAAGTAGTACATATAAACAATGTAATATTATTCTGCACTAAAAGAAATTAGTTGTCAAGTTTGGAAAACACATGAGGGAAACTTACACTCACTTTACTAACTAAAGCCATCTGAAAAGGCAATCAACTATGAATCCAACTATTTTTCATTCTGGAAGATGTCAGTCATTCAGACCAACCCTAGCTTTATCATTTAACTAGCTGACTGCCTTTGGCCAACTGACTTAAGCTTTCTTTTCCTTAAATTACTCATCTGTGAAACAGAACTAAAGATTGTCTCCTTCATGAGATTGTTCTGAGTATTAAAGAAAATAATGCATATATAGAGTTTACAACAGTGCTAAGCAGAAAATTAGCATTTGCCACCTATCTTATGTATAAGAAGCATCTACAGTATATTAAAGATATAAAGAAGATAAAGCACAACAGATGCTCTTCAGGAATTCAAAATCTAGTGAACACCATGAAACTATATCAATATTAGTTCCTAATAATTTTTTATAAGAGAAATGTAATCTGATCAGGAATTAAGGACCCTAAAGGATAATACCATTGATATCAATTGTAAAAATAGAAACATTCAGACACCATGACAAATAAGACTGTGTGAGATATTTTGCAACCACATAGCCCTAGGCAGAGTCAAATCCTGATATTAGTCAGCCTTTACAACTTTGATGAACATCACCAACAGGAAGCCACTAAAGGTTTTATCAGTTCTATATTTGGTACTGATTTAGCCCTTACTTAGAGAACCCTATGCTGTATTGATCTTCTTACCTCAGAAATGATATAAGTACCCCTGGGGAAGTGAAAATATACAGAGCTCCATGAGCTAAGCTTAGCTCCTGGATTTATGTCTGCAGGATATGAAATGCTAAATAGGTAAGGAAGTTCAAGATGTATTTTCATCAAAAAGGTGTGGAGGATTAAGTCCCTAGCAATCATACTGGAAATCTGAACACATACACAAAAAAAGATAACATAGTACAGCTTTTAACCTATTTAAAAATCTAGATATGCTTGACCCAAAGCCCACATATGTCCTACAAACTTCAATGGATGTAGCAACATTCTGTACAAGAGAGATTATTAAGGTTAAGAATGTCTCTTCATCCCAAATTAACTGTCATATTCACACTTCGAAGAGCAACATAGTCTTCTTGGTGTGAATCTAGGGTGATTCCACAGTGAGGTTCTGACTTAGTTACATGGAATAATTTTAAGCTTGACATGGCAGAAACATGTTAAAAGTAGAATTTTTCTGAATGTAGTAAGTAAACCAATTGCAGTTGAAAAGTCACTACTAAGGCTCCTAAAGCAATATAGCTTAATGTAGTATCAAATCAGACCTTTTGAAGCAAACCAGACCTTTTGAACTAAATCAGAAACTGATTTAACACAAATTTACACAATTAAAAAATATTTAAATGATATTTGCAATCTCTTTTCAGATTTTATTTATGCTAAGTCATTTTTAAACAGCAAAGTAGATGATAGTGATATCTTCAAATAAATGTAATTTTTAACCTCAAATTGTCTAAGTGGCAAACTTCCAATTCTATATTTTTTACAGAAAATCCATTTGGACAGGATATCTGGGGTCCTAGAATGCTCTTTAGAAATAAAATATTAAGCACTGTTTCATTGTTTTTCTGCATTTATAGTTAAGGTCTGGACAAGCATAGGAGACATATTTGTGTTTGCAGAATGAGATGCAAATGTTAACCTTGATAATGTAGAAGCAAAAGTGTAGCTTAGCGAAGGATGATAAAGAAGTAGGAGAGGAAAAGTGAAAAAAGAGTAGACATTCTATTACACAGATGTATTCATTTTAAAAAGCAATGAATCAATAAATTCTGCTAAAAGAATAGAGTTTTAGCTGTGTGCAATAGTGCACAACTGTAATTCCAGAGACTCAGGAGGTGGAGGCAAGAGGATTACAAGTTCAAAGCCAGCCTTAGGAACTTAGACCCTCTCTCAAAATAAAAAATAAAAAGGACTGGGATGTAGTTCAGTGGTAGTGCTCCCTTGAGTTCAATCCACAGTACTAAAAAAAAATAGAGTTTTAGGATATTTTTTAAAATTAAAAAGTTAAGAAAAACTAAAAATAACACAATTTTCAAACTTAATCATGGAAGACAGGGACATGAGAGTAATGTGAGTTACTAACCTCATTTCTTAACAGGAAGTCTAAGGATATGATCTATTGATTATGGAAGCATAAAGGAAGAAGCACATTATCTAAAGTTATCACAATAATGAATAGACACTTCACAGAAGAAGATGTACAAGCAATCAACAAACATATGGAAAAATGTTCAACATCTCTAGTAATAAGAGAAATGCAAATCAAAACCACCCTAAGATTCCATCTCACCCCAATTAGAATGGCAATTATCAAGAATACAACCAACAACAGGTGTTGGCGAGGATGTGGGGAGAAAGGTACACTCTTACATTGCTGGTGGGGCTGCAAATTAGTGCAGCCACTCTGGAAAGCAGTGTGGAGATTCCTTAGAAAACTTGGAATGGAAACACCATTTGACCCAGCTATCCCACTCCTTGGCCTATACCCAAAGGACTTAAAATCAGCATATTACAGAGATACAGCCACATCAATGTTCATAGCTGCTCAGTTCACAATAGCCAGATTGTGGAACCAACCTAGATGTCCTTCAATTGATGAATGGATAAAGAAAATGTGGTATATATATACAATGGAATATTACTCAGCCATAAAGAATGATAAAATTATGGCATTTGCAGGCAAATGGATGAAACTGGAGAATATCATGCTAAGTGAGATAAGCCAATCTCAAAAAACCAAAGGAAGAATGATATCGCTAATAAGTGGATGATGACACATAATGGGGGTGGGAAGGGTTAGTGTTGGGGTTGGAGTTGGGTTTAGGGAGGGGGGCAGGAATGGAGGAAGGAAGGACTGTATAGATGGAGGGGAAGGGTGGGAGGGGAGGGGGGGAAGGGAAAAAATGGCAGAATGAATCAAACAACATTACCCTATGTAAATTTATGATTACACAAATGGTATGCCTTTACGCCATGTACAGACAGAGAAACAACATGTATCCCATTTGTTTACAATAAAAAGAAAAAAAAAAAAATTCTAAAAAAAAAAAAAAAAAAAAAAAAAAAAAAATAAAGTTATCACAATAATCTTCAAAAAGATTTTTAGAAAGTAACAGTAAAAAACATTGCTTTTTTGGAGAGTATAATTAGAAATAAAGAATAGTGTGTGAGAAACTCCTATCAGTTTTAAGATCATTAGTATTATTTGTTTATTTCCCATATGCTGGTGTTACTTTTAAATACAAAAAAATTATAAATAAAATATTGCAACCACATAGTCCTATGCAGAGTCAAATCCTGATATTAGTCAACCTTACAGCTTTGATAAACATCACCAACAGGAAGCTACTAAAGCCACTACAGGCATTACCTATTAATAAATACTTATAAAAAAATTAGATGTGATAATAGGTAACTTCAAAAGAAAGAATTTCAGAATATTTTAATCATAACTCTCTGCAATACAATAATAAAGGTTATCTTTATTCTGAAAAACTCATCATTTTCCAACCCATTAACATTTTCCCAATGAAGTAGGTCCATGATAGAAAACATTATTCATATTTAACACCTGACAACCCGTTCATCGGTGTAATGGGAAAACAAACAAAGAAGACTATACTTCCAGGCATTGCCAGGTGCATCTACTATGTGACAACAAGTCACATAGTTTAGTTTTTAGGGCCTTAATTTTCCTTTCTGCTAAATATGAGTTAGGAACAAGGTCTTGAAGTTTTCTTCAGGCTCAACACACAATGATATTCAACAAAACAATTCAATTGATGTAATCAGAATCAAAATTTTCAGCAACTGGAAAAGATAATAGGACTCCACTAGCATTCTGCAGAGAGGGAAGCAGGTTCTCAGGAAACTTAGAGGGAGGCTCAGGAAAGTAAGGTGATAGCTGCAGAGCTAGACCCGGAATGCGCAAGTGTCCATACTATCAAGCACATCTTCTTCTTAATTGACTGGGTACCACAACAAATGCCATACACTGGGTAGTTTACTTGACAGAAATGTACTCTCTCACATTTCTGAAGGCTGGAAGTTCAAGATCTGAGTGTCAGCACAGCTGGGTTCTGGTGAAGGCTCTTCCTGACTTGCTGTCAGTAGCCTTCTCTGTGTGTGTTCATTCTGCCTTGCCTTGGGTGTATGGGTGTGTGTACAGAGAGAGAAAGACACAATATCTTTCTTTGCTTTTAAGGCCACCAATCCTACCAGATTAAGTCCCTACCTGAGTGACCTCATTTAACCCTAGTTACCTTCTAAAACCTAGATCTCCAAATAGTCACACTGAGGGTTAGGACTTCAACATATGAACTTGGGGAGGAGGGAACAAAATCCAGTACATAGCATCTTCTTTCATAAAATGGGTGACAACTTTTTCACATCTCTCCTGTCCCTATATGTCAACATTTCAATTTGAAGAAATCAATACTTCGGATAAATAAAAACCAAATATTCCACAATTTAATATTATTTCTCATTTCTCAGTGATGACTTAAGAGATTAGATTATCATGCTAAGTGAAATAAGCCAATCCCAAAAAACCAAAGGCCAAATGTTCTCTCTGATAAGTGGATGTTAACCCACAACAAGTGGGGAGATGGGAAAAATAGACGTACTATGGATTAGACCAAGGGGAGTGAAGGGAAGGGAGGGGGAAAGGAATAGGAAAGACAGGGGAATGAATCTGACACAACTTTCTGATGTACACATATGAACACATCACCAGTGAATCTCCACATCATGTTCAACCACAAGACTGGAGTCCTAATTAGAATAAAATATATGTTTGTATAAATGTATCAGAATATATTCTACTGTCATGTATAATTAAAAAGAACTTATTAGAACAAGTAAAAAATTAATAAGAGAAAAAAATGAAATAAAACCAAAAGTTTTTAAAAATATTAACAGCATAAAAATTTGAACATGACACATTTCACACTTTCTTCACATTAAAGTTTAAATTCAAAGACACAAACACAAAGATGTCATCATGTAGTGATCCCACACACATTTATCATCAGTTGCTCTAACCAGTCTGCTCGCATAGTCTTCTTACAGAAAAAATTACCAAATGAAAAACTACAGACTCATATTCATTAAATCTAATGGATTTCTAGGGCTGAGGATGTAGCTCAGTGGTAGAGCACTTACCTACAATATCTCAAGCCTGCCAATATCAAAAGCCTGCCTTTGTGAGAAACAAATAATACAGTCAATGACTGGGTGAGGTGAGTGCAGTATTTTCAATTTGGGTTTAAGAAAAAGAGATTGTTCACTGAAAATGAAAACACATGTGGAGTTATGTAAATTCAGAAATAAAGAACAGAGGGTGGCAAATTCAGTTTTGGAGGAAACTGCTACCTAATTACAACTTGCCTAGAAATGGGAAGAGATACACAGAACTCATGAAGTTTCAGACAACATAATTGTTTAGTCAAAAGTAAGGAAAAAAACACTAGCAAAGTGTATACACTATAGATCAAGTAAAAAATACTTTAGAATAGGTTTCAGAGACAAAGGCCAAGGATGCAGGGTTCACAGTACTTCATCCTCACAGATCATGTGAGAGGTGAGAGTGAAGTATTCATCAAACTTTTCCTCAGTCTCCCTAACTCTATAACCTCCTCCCTTGGCTATCAGACAATACCTTTTTGGGACCCAGAGCACCCAGAGTAGATATTTTATTATAACCTTTCCTCAATGCCATTCAGTATTTCTCAAAATATGGTTACCACAACTTTCTGCATCATATTCACCTCCACTATTCTTCAGCACCCCAAATCCCCACATGGTTATATAAAATGCAGATTCTGGACTGAGGATGTAGCTCAGTGATAAAGAGTGTTTACCTACCATGTGTGAGGTCCTGGGTTCAATCCCCAATACTGAAAAAAAAATGCTGATTCTTCACTAGATTTAAAGAATACATCTCTTTAGAATGAGCTCAAGAATCTGCATTTTTAAAAGCTATCTGTTATGATTTAGATGTGAGGTGTCCCTCAAAAACTCATATTTGAAACAAGGCAAGGAAGTTTAGAGACGAAATGATTGGGTTATAAAAGGCTTAACCTGATCAGTATGTTAATTCCCTGGTAGGGATTATCTGGGGAATAACTGTAGGCAGGTAGGGTGTGACTGGAGGAGGTGGGTCATTGGAGATATGCCTGTGGGATATATATTTTGTCAGTGGTGAGGGGAGTCTCTCTCTCTCTCTCCGTACCCTGCCCCCCTCCTCACCACCCTGCTTCTTGGTGGCCATGTTCTGAAACACTTCCCTCCACCACACTCTTCCGCCTTAATGTCCTTCTTCATCTCAGGCCCCTAGAAAGAGAATCAGTCATCTACAGACTGAAACCTCTGAAACAGTAGCCCCAAAATAAACTTTTCTTCATTAAAACTATTCTTGTCAAGTCTTTTGGTCACAGTGGTGAAAAACTGACTAAAACACCATTCACCTGATTATTCTGCACATTACATTTTGAGAATTACTGTTGTATGTTAACTGTTATCTTTTCCAATCAAACCATGAGCACCTTTGATGATGACTACTATGATTAATCCACCTCTTTATTGCAATGACAAACTTAAGTAGGCTCCCAATAAATATGAGTTGACTAACACCTGTTGAATACTACTGCATACGCAGAAGGTTGAAAGCAGAGCTCACACAAAGACTGGCTGAATCCAAAGAATGGCATTAAATCTTCAAAATTCAGATCAAATAAGTTAGAAATTGTTTTGGGTTCTGAATCTGAATGGATGCAATAATCCACAAAGTGTTACTAGCTTCACTCTATGAAAAATCAAGCAAGGGCTAGCTGAAACCAAAAAAAAAAAAAAAAAAAAAAAAAAAAAAGCCCTGTCACTTGAGCACAGTGACTCAGGAAAGAAATAGTGGTGAGACATAGGATGCCAGAAAAGAGCAGGGGGAGATGGTTACTGAAGAAGCCAGGAATATCCTTACTCTAGGATCTCCACACAGATGGAGGTTAAAGAAAGGGGGTTGCTGCTGAAATCCAGGTTGGAATAAAGAAAGAATGAAAATCAAGGTTTCAAAATGAAGCATCTGGGAGCCACACAGAAAGCCACACACCAGAGGCTGACCCAGGCATCGGGTTAATGCCTACCCTGCCATCTACTTTTGAAAACATTTGAAAAAGCGGAAATTAGGATTGGAGGTGATATTTTTCCTAGGAAAAAAATTACTGAGATTCCAGTTGGTCAGTAGTGGGAACTTTAAAGGTCAGTAGTGAAATTCTGATTTAAATTTGCAAAATCTTGCCTCCCATCTGAGTATGAAAGATCTCGGAAATAGGGTTAGACTTGGCCACTTCTGTTTTGCTGCAAGAACACATTCAGGTTTGTAGAAGCAGAATATGTTACCTGCCTAAGGAGACAGGCTGTAAAATGTAATATAAATGCTAGGTTATGTCCAGATTTGGTGTAAGTGTTGATCTAATTATGCTAGTAACATCAAAATGTTAAAAAAGACTATATTTCAAATTGGAGTTCTAGGGAAAACATGTTTGAACTCACTCTGGCTATTTGTCTTAAGATGTACAGGTGGAAATTTTCTTTACAAAGGAAAAGGTTATCAGTCTCTGATACATTATGTCTATGATGAGGATTAAACCCAAAAGCAAAGGGGCACTGAGAGCTGAGGAACAGTTCAGAATGGAAATGGCTAGGTAGATACCTCCAATATCTAGGTAACGAAGAGCTCCTGAAGAAAACTACCACCATGCCAGCTAATGGCCAGCATTTCTCTCCATGTGTCTATTCTGCTCCTGCTCCCAATGCCATAAAATTCATTCTCTTCATATATCTTTGACTCCCCACTTTCCCTATCACTTTTTATTGTTTTTTATTGTTTTTATTTTTATTTATTTATTTATTTATTTTTTCTGTAGTCCTGGGGATTGAACACAAGGGCATCTTTCCATTGAGCTGCATCTCCGGTCCTTTTTAATTTTTTATTTTTGAGACAGTCTCACTAAGTTGCAGAGGGTGACACTGAACTTGTGATCCTCTATGCACCGATGCACCCAGCTCCCCATCACTTACCTGGTGACCCTCATGGAGAAAACAAGATGCCTTTCTGCTTCTCCTCTTCCCACCCCCAGAAAAGGAACTTATCCATACCCACCTTTTTCCTCCTCTTGATGGAAGTGCAGGGAGTTCTCCCTACCCCATGCAGGTCTAAACCTTCCACTCAGCCTCTAGGTCTTTTCTTTTCTCAGCTATTTGGACACACAGCTTTGGTTATTACTCCTTCTGCTTCTGCTCATTTCTTCAATTACCAAGAGTTCTCCTCACAAATATACTTGAATCATTCTGATCTTAAAAAACAGTCTAACTTCAACTCATCCTAACCATACTTCTTTAAAGAACAATGCATACTCACTGTATCCACATTCTAACCTTCCATTTGCTTCTTCTCAGTGCTCTAATCCAACTTCACCACAATGTCTCTCACCATGGATTTTGCTCACTTAGAACTGTCAAATCCACTGCTTATCCCTGACCTCACTTGAACTCTGGAGAGCACCCAACATATCTATGATAGCCCTCTCTTGTGTTTTTTTCCCTCTGTCTTAAAGGAAATTTCCACTTGCCTGTCTCTTTGTCTTCTTCAGATCTTCCTCATAGTCCTAATCTTGGTCATCTTAACACTCTACCCACCCTCTCAGAATCTCATCTACGTTACCATATGGATAAATTCCAGGGACATCCCATCTCCAGTACAGAATCTTCTACTGAGTTCCAAAACCATATGTCCAACTGTCTGTGACATCTCAGACTCAGTCTGACCAAACCTAAAATAACCCTCTCCACCTGTCTCCCTGTCAACCCAGATCTAGTCCTTTTCCAGATTCTTTTCCTTGCTTAACAAAACATTGTTCTGATCACACAGAAAATTAAGAACTTGGTGCTTGATTTTGTCTGTTTGTTTGTTTGTTTGTTTGTTTTTCAGAAACACTTATCCCCCCTTCTCCAATCCCACACACAGTTACCAGAATCAGTTTGAGCAATTTCTACATGGAATAGAACACTCTGTGTTAAGCAACACTTTATATGTTTTATCTACTGATCTTCAGGTTAATACTTGGTTTCTCTGTTACCTGTCATTATACTAGCTATTTTTGAGATGAAAACAATAGGTTCATTAAACAGATTGAAGTTAAATATCCATTAGTTTATCAATATGAACATAGCATGTAAATCCTATAGAATTATGGAAGGAATACATGTGATGGAGTTCTAAAGTTATTGAGTATATTCTTAAAAACTTGAAATATTATTTTTATTTAATGAGTCATAATTTCTGTAACTATGTAAAGTAAATTAGGGACAAATTTCCCCTACTTCTTATTATGAAAATAATTATTATTATAGAAAAATTGAAAGAATTGTACAGTGAATCCCCATATACACACCATCTACATTTTACAGTTATTATTTGTGCTGTCTTTACTACCTATCAATCCATGTAGCTTTCTATCAAATAATCTTATTTCAAAATAAGTCACAGACATCAGTACACTTCATCCCTCAATACGTGAATATGCCTATTATTAACTGGTTATGTGGGGTAAAATATAGTGAAATTCATAAATCTTTAGTGTATCATTCAAAGAGCTGCTCATCTCGACCCTTCCTTTTCCCTCCTCAGTCACCTTCTATATTGCTCAATCCCTTCTTTTTTCCTCCAGCCTCACAGCTCTAGTTTAGACCTTTGTCACCTGCATTACCAGAAAGTCATCCAGTCTTTTCCATTTTTATCCATTCCCACAGTGCTCTCAAGGTGATTTTTCTAAACCACAAATGTTATGTCATTTCCTGTTTAAATTCCTCTGTAAGGTTATTGCCCAAACATTCTGGGGTAGCCTATGTGTAAAACTCATCTTCTGGAGCTGTGGTTGTGGCTCAGTGGTAGAGCACTCGCCTAGCACATGTGAGACACTGGGTTCAATCCTCAGCACCTCATACAAATAAATAAATAAAATAGTTCAGACCTTTGTCACTTCTCACCTGCATTTCCAGAAAGTCATACAGTCTTTTGTGTCCATCTACAACTGAAAAAAGGAAAAGAAAAGAAAAAATCTCTGAGCATGCTACATAGGATCTGATCCTATTTCTCTGACCTCGTTTTCTGCCACCTCCCTGCCTTCCCTACCTCTGCCCTCACTTTCTCACTCAACTATTACTCACCAAAGATACAAAATCACTGGCACCATTTTGTGTCCTCACCCCCGGATGCTTTGAGTTCTCTTAGATGTGGTTCTTTCAGTCAGCAATGTAGGGCTCTCCTTTCTCATTCTAGCTACCTCCTATTCATTCTTCTCTCGGATGTCACTTTTCCTATGAGCCCTGTGCATCTACCCTCTCTCTGTTCTCCAGGCTTGTCTAGATGCCCCCTCCAGGACCCCTAACGATCACATTCAGTCTCTCATAAGTTTTGCTCCAATGTTTGTTTGTCAGTCATCTCAACAAGTCTGCATCTCCTTGAGGGCAGAGAGAAAATCCTGCTTCACATCCCTCTCTCTGGTCTCAGATGCACAAATGCTCATTAAATATTCATGGAAAGAAAAAACAGAAGGAAGGCAAGGGTATTTACTAGATGTTTGAGAAACTTGAACTTTCAAGGTCAGTAGTAAGATGATGTTAATTCAAGAACACAAGTAAAATAAATTTAAAATGAAAGGAGATATTCAAGCTTATACAGGCACTTGCCTGAAACCTCAGACAAACCATAGGTGAGAATAAGACATAAACCACTTTTTGTTCCTTTTTTTTTTCTTTTTAATTGAGGCAAAATATATATAATGTTAAATTTGCCTTCCTAGTCAATTTTAAATGTACAGCTCAGTAGTGTTGAGGATGTTCATATTGTTGTGCACAATTCACTTTTAATTGTATAAATATAGGGTTACAGCTTTCTTTTGTTAAACAAAAAAGAGGTCAAGTAAAGGCATAAGGAAAGTTCTGGCTCTCTTAACTCAAAGACCCTATATTCCTGCTTAAATTACATGTAACAGCTATGCAGGTGCTGCCCTGAGGATGTACCACTAATTACCTGGCAACAGCTTCCAGAGCTGAAGGCAGAACTATCAAATCACAGTACTCCAGGGTGTTTTCTTCCAAAGGACAAGTGCATCAGACTATACTCCTGGTGTTAAAATACCCATGTACTTTACACATGACAGCAAGAGTCAGTCTACTTTAGGTCTGGCCCTGATTATACAATTGGCTTTTTACACTGGGTAATTTGAGGGCACTTCATTTACAGGAGCCATAGAAATCTAAACTACACCTTTAATTAAACAGAACATCCCACATCTTACTGGGGGAAATGAATCTTCAACCAATCCTATATTTTTCTGGACTATACTATCTGGTACTTCTCCACAGCTGATGAATTTTTTAAAAGAACTAAATTTGAAATATAGGGACGGTATCTGAAATCATACAGTTGACGGATTTGTTGCCTTCATTCTAACATGGTCATTTCATGGCACAGGGCAAGTCAACAGCTACCAAGAAGCTTCAGAAGAGGGTTACCCCACAAAGCATGTGTTACCCCATGATATAAGCTTTGTGCTACATAAAAGACTTGGAAAAAAAAGTTAAAATAAATCAACCCATAGCTATTTATTGAGAGTCAGAAATGGGCCAGCAGTGTGTTGGTATTATATTGTTAAAATTAGCATAATTGGCTCCCATATTTTACAAATGAAACTTTCAATCTAAGAAAATCTAATCAGAAGTAATACAAACCAGGAAGAAAATATTGTCTATTTGCTTTAAAATTTGGTAAGAGCATATACTGGTAGAAATATCTATCATTGACTACAGAGCTAATCTCCTAAAATGAAATAAATCAAAATATTTGATTCAAAATTGGGTAATTGCCAGGATTAATTCATTGCTTTTCTTGATATGGGTGATACTTTGACCTTTAATAATTAAACTGAACCTTTGAACCTCTCTTAAGCAAATAGTAGTATTTACTAGAAAGATTCATTGAAGCCAAAGGCAGATAATACACATGGGCCACACCAGGGATAGAAAGAAGAAACTGGGAGATAGGAACTGTGGTTACACACCATTGCCCCAGGAGTGAAGAGGCTTCCATTTCTGCTTCTCTTGCTTTGTCTTTTTAATCTCCTTCTTGCAGACAGGCTTTCTCTGCCTTGGAATGCACATGGTCCAAATACTATATTCCCTGCTCCAACCCTGTGTTTCTATCCCTTCAAACTCCATAGGGTTGAAATAGAGCCTCTAAGATCTCAATTCTAATTCTTAAGTGTCAAAACTGAGTAGGATAACTTAGGTCAATTACTTACTCCCTGACATTTGTTACTTATGAATTTTCTAGAAGACCTTACACTATGTTTTAAGTGTGTCTCCCAAAGCTGGAAACTTAATGTCCAATGCAACAGTGTTAAAAGGTGGAATTTTAAGGGGTGATTAAATCCTATGGACTTTGTCCTCATGAATGGATTAATGTTTTTATCATAGGAATGATCTATTATAACCAGAGTACATTTGCTATAAAAGCAAGTTCAGTTCCCTATTCTCTCTGTTCTTCTCTTGATCTTTCACCTTCTGCCATTTGTTGATGCAGTAAGAGTCTCACCAGACACACACACACACACACAATCACACACACACACACACACACATACACACACACACTCACATACACACACCAGCAATTTGGGACTTCCCACCCTCCAGAATTTTAAGAACTAAATTTCTGTTCTTTACAAATTACCTAGTCTCAGGTACTCTGTTACAGCAGCACAAAACAGACTAAGGCATCCTACTTTCTAGGATTACAGAAGAG
Source organism: Sciurus carolinensis (assembly GCF_902686445.1). Lineage (NCBI taxonomy): Eukaryota > Metazoa > Chordata > Mammalia > Rodentia > Sciuridae > Sciurus > Sciurus carolinensis. Next base: position 87,072,641 of record NC_062218.1, on the reverse strand, counting down.
ATAACCATATTCTGTTGTTTTACCCATGGGATTGTAAAAATACTTCAGCACTTGTAATAGCAGTTTGATTCATCCAGTAACCAAGTGAGTCACAGAAATGTGAAATGAGCCAGGCATGGTAGTTCACGCCTGTAATCCCTCCAGCTCAGGAGGCTGAGGTAGGAGGATGGAAAGTTCAAAGCCAGCCTCAGCAACTTAACAAGGGCTTAAGCAATTTAGCAAGATCCTTTCCTAAAAGAAAAAGAAAAAAAAAGAGCTGAGGATGTGGTTCAGTGGTTAAGTGCCCCTGGGTTCAGTCTCCGGTACTTAAAAAAAAAAAAAAAAAAAAAAAGGAAATGTGAAATGAGAATATTCAAAGTCAAATTCTTTTTAAAATATTTAATTAATAAATAAAGATTACACATATTAAAGTATATTTGGTGATGATTTAATATATGTACACATTGTGTAATGACTTTCATAATCAGATTAATTAGCATATATAATACCATTCATGCTGTCCCTTTGATTCTCAGAACTTATTCCTCTTATAATGGAAGTTTTTATCTTTTGAACAACCTCTCCCCATTTCTCCTACTCCCTGATCCCTGGTAACCTCTGTTAAACACTCTGTTTCTATGAGTTGACTTTCTATGTTTGACTTTTTTAGATTCCCTTTATAAATGACATCATCCAGCATCTATTTTTCTGTGTCAGGCTTATCTCTCTCAACATAATGTCCTATGGGTTCATCTATGATTTATATACGTAGATAGATAGATAGATAGATAGATAGATAGATAGATAGAAGATAATGAATACTAAAAATATTTGCATGTTTTTCTTTATCTATTATCATTTGACACTTAGGTTGCATCCATATCTTAGTTGTTATGAACAATGCTTCAATGAACATAGGGGTGCACTAGGGTGCAGATATTTCTTTTAGATACTTATTTCATTTCCTTTGGATATACACCCAGAAGTGGAACTGTTGGATCATCTAGTAGTTCAATAGTTAGTTTCCTGATGAACCTCCATATGTTTTCCATAATTGTTGAACCATTAGTAAAATTTACACTCCTCAAAAAAGTGTTCAGGAGTCCCTTTTCTCCTCACCCTCACCAGCACTTATTACCTCTTGTCTTTTTATAAAGGACATTTTAACTGATGTGATTTGACATCTCACCATAGTTTTGCTTTTTACTTCTCTGATTATTAATAATTCTGAGATCTTTCCAAATACCTATTGGTTATTTGTATGTCTTCTTGGAAAAACATCTATTCAGGTTCTTTGCCCATTTTTTACTAACTTATTTCTTTTTGCTATAGAGTTGTAGGAGTCAATGCCAACTTTTTAAGTTACTAAATCAATATAGTTGGTTTTCATTTCACCCAAACAAAAGCACATACTCTTTGTTTTTAAGTGAAGAGTTTGGAATACTTCCTTAGGATATGCAATATCTGCTATGCTTTTATGTTGCTGTTTATCACAAGAGGTAAACTCGTCTTGACTTACTGGAAAAATCCCTCTGTTCTCATCAGCAGCACAGGAACCTATATCTGGAAAGCTAAGCAGTTATGGACTTCTAAGACTGTGGCTACACACAGATGGAGAGCAGAAACCACCATTTCTCACCACAGATGCTTTATCTTAGAGAATAGGAGCTGTGTGTGGTGACAAATGCTGGAATGCACCAAAGTACCAATTACTAACTATTTAAAGACCATGCTATCTCCAGAATGGAGTACAGCTCACATGATGAAAAAGTTGATTCTGTTGCAGGAGTCATTTCCACATTCTCTGCAGAAAGCCTTTATAATCTGCATTAATCACAAGTTCCTTTGGGGAATTCTTGTCTAGGGATAAGCTTAAACCATTAATTAAGTCACTGTGTATGTGATACTAGAATTGCTCGCTCCTTGTTTATAATACATACTTGTCTACTGGTATGAATGAGGAGAATAGAGTGCAGAGGCCCAAGTTGCCTGCCTCTGAAGAACCAGGGCTGTGGGTTGCTGCCTTGCTGTGGACTGAATTGTGTTCCTTCTCAGAATTCACAGTTTGAGCAAATTAGCCAGATTTTCATTAGTATAACAAAATACTCAAGACATCTACTTAGGAAGAAAAGAGGTTTATTTAGCTTACAGTTTGGGAGACTGAAAGTCCAAGTGGCATGGCACATGTTCTGGCAAAAGCTCCCCCTTGTCTGCTTAACTATCTTAATTTCTTTCTAAGGCAGCTCCTCCAATCATCCAGGGACCTCCCATTAGGCCCCTCCTATCAAAGCTTCCACCACCTCCCAATACTGCCACCCTGAGGACCAAGCCTTTTAAACATAGACCTATTGGGACACCCAAACCATATCCAAACCACTTTGAGTCCTGACCCCAGCATCTCAAATGTGACTGTAGTTAGATAAACAGTCTTTAAAGAGTCAATTAAATTAAAATGAGGCCATTAGGGTCTGACCTTAACCCAATCTGACTGGTGCACCCTTCTTAGTAGAGGACATTGAGCTCACAAAGGGACTCCAAGGATGATCAAGCACAGAGAAAAGACCATGTAGTATACAGTAAGAAGGTGGAAATCTGCAAGCCAACGACAAAGGTCTCAGAGGAATTCAGCACCTTGACCTAGAACTGCAAGAAAATTAATTTCTATTGTTTAAGTCTCTCGATCTGTGGGGCTTTTTTTGTTTGTTTGGTTGGTTGGTTGGTTGTTTTTTTTGATCATGGCAGCCCAAGGAAACTAGTATGTGCCTCCACAGGAGTTTTAAACCTTAAAGATTTCTTAATCATTTTCTTCAGGGTGAGACAATCACAAATGTTACTGTATGTGACCACAACTTAGTCTGTTTCTTATACTAGATATGGAGAGAAATGACATGAGAAATTTTCTTTTGAAAAACCAGACATTCCTGCCTCACAGGGACTTTGCTGCCTTATGCAACTGACTGGGATGAGTAGCAGCTGCCTCCTGTATATGAGATGCCCCCAACTCCATACAGTCCCTCACCGTCCTTATTGTCACATACTTAACTGCTATACTCATTTATAATATCTATCTGACCTCCGAGAAACATTTGAAACTGAGAGCCTCTGAGACGGTCTGCTCAGATGAGGCTGCTGAAGCCTCCGTGCTTCCACCACCGGTGTAGAGACATTGATCAAGCTTCCCAGGGAGACTTGGCAGCAGCAGACCCATTAAAAACATTTCCTCTAAAGCCAGTAGACATTGATTTTTTTGGATACACCTTCTGAGGACAAAACAGAGGCAAAGGATCAAAGAAGCAATAATTCTTCTCTAGCTACTACAATTACTGAAGCAGAGTGGGTATATATATATATATATATATATATATATATATATATATATATATACCAGGTGGCATACAGAGGATATTCCCACCTTTCCACTTTCTTATTTAAAAAATTACAGGAGCTAAGGAAGGAAAATGATTATGTGCCCAAAAGGCAATACTGTGGTTTAGTATAAATCAGGGCTTTTTAGTCAAGGGGCTGAAAAGATTAATCTTGTTCAGATTAAGGTTGTTGGAAAGGTCGTCTTTTGATGATTTGTGATACCACCCAGCACCAATTTAGTCCTCAGCTAATTTAAAGAAGTTGCAAGCAATCAGAGAAGCACCTCCAGAGATATTGTTAGCCTTGGGAAAGCAGGGCAAGGAGCATCTTCATAGGGAAAAAGTCAAGGGTGAGCCAAGGATGTAAGAGCTGGATATCAAATAATGTCTCTCTCATTCTCTGCCTTTCCTTGACCCTCTCTTCCTCTCTGTCTCACTTACTGTCATTCCCACTGTACTTTCATTTATTTATTCTCTCCTCATAAAGCAGATTGAAGGGATTTTTCACTGGAGGGAGGGGGTCTTCCAACTGCTGACAGTTCAGGGGTGGCTGTTTTTGGAGGAGGCCCATGACTTGCTGCAGAATTTCACTGAAATTGACCCTGATTAGCAACATAGACTTTAAAGCATCTCAGCATTGATCTGGGCTTCCCTATAAACTAAGGATGCCAATGATTAATAGGTTCAAATGACCAGATACTAATTTAATGACCTGCCTAAACAAAAGCTAAACCCACACTTTCCAGCAACCATACAATTAAATGCACACCAACAACAACCAGCAGCCTACCTCACTCCTTACACCATCAACAAACACACACACGCAAGCTACTATCTACACACACAGCAGTAACACACACACACACACTAGTTACTATATACACACACACAGCAGTGACAACCACACACACTACCAGCTGCCATTCATACCCATACAGGCTTAACTGGGTGGCTGAATCAACAGAAATTTATTTCTCACAGTTCTGGGAAGTCCAAGGTGAGGGTGCCAGCAGATCTGGTGATTGGTGAAGGCTAAGGGTCTAGTCTTTCTTTTTTTAAGAACAGTAATCCCATCATAATGGTTCTACCCTAAACTCAATTACCTTCCAAAGGCCCTACTCCCTAATACTATCCACTGGGAGTTAGGGTTTCAGCATATGAATTTTTGAGGGATGCAAACATGCAGTACATAATACATACTAGCAACTAACTCACTCCCATGCAACACGTCCCTCCACACTCCATTTCAAAGACACTTTTAAAGATCCATTACAAAAAAATGTAGCCCTCATAAATTAGCAGAAAGGAATGTGGGAAAAAAAATCAGCAAAATCATCTCTATTCTCTATCCTTTTCTTTGTTTTAGAATCTCCACCTCTGGTTTTCAACTTTTTCTTCTTTTCTTTTTTTTTTTTTTTTTTGGGGTACTGGGGATTGAACCCAGGGCCTTGTGCTTACAAGGCAAGCACTCTACTGACTGAGCTACCTCCCCAGCCCCAAAATCTCCACCTCTGGTTTTCAACTAACCCAGATTTTAACATGACTTCTGAAGGACAATATCTAGTATCTTTGACACGAGCCCTTTTCTCTCTTTCCCCATTTGTAAGGCCTCATACCTCCCGAGTATAGGCCAGTTTAGATAAGCTGATCTGTTGTAGAATTCTTGACTAGACTATATCTAAGAAGCTGCATTTTATATAAGTACCAGACCACATTCTCTCATATTCTCTGCCTGCTTACCCAAAGGCAACAAAATGATTCAGATAAGGTAACTAGGCAGTTTGGGAAGGTTAAGAGATTGTGTGTATTGTGGGACTTGAGGGGAGTGTTAGCTTTTTCCTAAATAAAATTTGGTTATATTACCCTCATCTAATTTAGAAGGAGATTATCCCAAAGCAGTCAGCCTGTAACTATACTAAGCCTGACATGATAGCAAATCATCTTGAGCCTTTCTTTACTCTCTTTTGCCTATTCTTTCCTCAGTTTCTGCCTATTATCTTCACCAGCAGCTAGAGAGAAAGGTCAACATTATATGTAAACTAATCCCTTTTGTTTTATCCTTGTAACTCTGTAAAAAAGTTGGAGAAATAAACTGAAACACATAGAGATCTAAGTGATTTTAATTCACTCTGTGCTCTTTGCCCTTTGTTCCCCAAATTGTACAGTTAATTTACAGTTGGTTGTATAAACCTTTGCCAGAGATAATTATGTCTTTATTTCACTTTCCTTGGCTCTGAAAACTGCTCCAAAAAGCAGCTTGGCAAATGAAAGTGAACAATAAGATCTGCTGAATTGGGCTTGTAAACCAAATTATGATCTGCACCACTTTCTTCTGCCAAGTTCCAGGTCATCTACTCTGAAGTTCTCAAAGTTCAATATCTCTGATAGGATTTGTAATGAAAGTGAATTGCATAGAGATTGTTATCTGAACCACTGACAAACTATTTGACATAAGGAAAATTACCTAAATTTTGTGAACTTCAGTAACTGTATTTTCAGTAAATTAATTGCCCCCCTTCACAGTGACATGCTTGTGGTTATACATATGAATTCTTCCAACTGTTCAAGGAGAATTTTAATACTCCATTGTTTGAGGGTGATTCATGATTAATGATTAATACAATCAACATGATTAATCATTAACTAATGATTAATACAATCAGTACTATGTGTATACTATATTTATATGTTATATAAATTGCAAACAAAGAGTTTAGTTTTAATTAAGGCTACCTTGCACCTTTGTAACTGGACATTTGTTAGGTACATAATCAATTGGGCTGCATGGCATAGAATGTATTGGCTGTCAATTAACTTCTATAATACTCCCTTGTTCAAATACAAAGCATTGAAATTAATCACTACAGAATTTCCTGAGGCTGTGTTCTTTGTTTCAGTCAATATTTGCCTTCTCTATATTGCAGTAGTTTGGAAATTCTCTCAAGTTTGGCCAAGCATATTGACTCTAATTAACCTACAATTTAAAAAAGACAAAACGTTATCATTTCTTTAATATTGGAAGGCCACTATGTCATGAGTAATTGTTGTTGCTTGTGGTGTAATGATTCCACTCTAATTGGCATGGAGTAAACAGCTGATTTTTTTTTTTCTGTCTACAGAAATCATCAGAAGTCAAAATGCATAATGGTTGAACTTCAGATACATAGAAGGGAGTTGCTACTGTCTAAGAATATGTTTGATACTGATGATTCTAGTAAGAATTGGGTCAGGAAAGTTTGACAGTTTTAAGCTAATAAATTCATTTCATGCACTAGATCAATGTCTGATGTCAGATTCATCAGAGCCTTTTCTAAGTTCCAGATGCTATTCCAACTGTTTAATATGAATTATCTCATTGAAGCCTCCAACAAGCCTTCTTGTGAAATAGAGACATACAGAGGTTGAGTAGTATATTCAAGGTCACACAGTTTCGTATTTAGAGGCAGACACTAGAGCTGAACTGAAGCATTCTTACTCCAGATTCCCTATTTTAAGCTAGTATATAGCCTGTAAAATGAATTATAAATCATATCTCTAAGCCATACCAGAAACTATTTTAAGTTAGCTCCATAAAAACAAATTCCTACGATGTCACTAGACAGTTTTCTTTCTCTTCATTCAGAAAGCACAGGGGACATGCAATAACCTTTTTAATTTCCTAACTCTTCTCAAAACTAGAGTCCAATTTTTTTAATTTGCCTGCATTAATTAGAAAACAACAACAGATACAAGAGTGCAAAGATTCTTATGACACAGAATTTTCTTTCCTGAGAACATGGAATCTGTAAATAACTACTAGTCATTCAGCAAAAGTTCTTTATTTGTGTTGTATATACATGTATATGTGGAACAAAGTCAGGGAAAGTTATTATCTCAAAATATAGCATATCATAGAGCCCAGAGATCTAAGAAAGGTTTCTGAGTTGCCACACTCATTTGCAGAAACTCAGAAAAATTTGCCTCCTGATGTCAGTGATACAGTTCTCCAAATGATGGGTATTGAGTGCTACTGTATATCAGACGTAGCTGGAGTAAGGGATAAAAACATGTTTACAGTCCAATGTGGGAAGAACAATGTAAAACCAAATCCTGACATTTCCAATTGCTAAGGAGATATATTTACAAAGTTTGTTGAGAAATGCAGAAGGAGTAATTATCTACCATGGAGGGAGGGGATTCTGGAAGTGAATTGGGAGGGTTTCATAGTGGGCCCAAGGTGAAGCAGAATACCATGGTAGAAGGGTGGCAGTAGATAAAAACTGACCACCTATTGATGACTGGGAAGCAGAGAAGGCAGGAGAAGAAGCTGCAGGGAAGATGAACCCTTCCAGGGCATAAACCTAGTGACCCACCACCCCAAGCCACACCCCACCTGCCTATAGTTACCACCCAGTCAGTTAATTGAAACTAGGATGGAGTGATACGATTACAGCTCTCATAATCCAATCATTTCACCTCTGAACATTCTGGCATCAACGCAGGAGCTTTTAGGGGACCCCTTATAGCCAAACCCTAACAGTTGGCATTCCAAGCAGAAGCAACAATGAAAATAATATCTCACAGATGTTGCCACACATGGGTGCACATTCTAGGGGCTTCAGGGTTTTCTCCGTGGGTCTAGAACATCATTTACATGATGTCACAGTGATCAGACTGGAAAGAATACTGGAAAGATATTGAACAGGATGGAAAAAGTCTTAAAATCCTTTGTTCAGAGATTTGTCTTTGTCCTGGAGATGCATCTGGACACAATGAAATATATGGGCAGTTTTTAATTCAAGGTTTACTTACGTCATGGTGAAGAAAATGGTATGGAATTCAAAGAAAGTAGAATCAAGAGAGGTAGATCAGGAAGGTACTACAATAGCACAGGTGAGAGATAAAGGACCTGAATTGAGGCAATGGTGTACGAATGGAAAGAAATGGATGAAGTTCAGAAATAAGTAAGAGGTAAAATCACCAGCCTTGAATGTAGGTGGTTCAGAGAACAGGACACTCAAACAGGGAGAACATAGAAGTTTCCACTTAGTCAATCATGTTGCAGGATTACCACCTTGTAGAAATGGAAAGCAAGAAAGGAGTTATAGTTAACTGGTTATTAGGGAAATGAAAACGGAAAGGGAGTCAGGGAGTTTATAATCTTATTTTTTACCCTCTGAACAACTCATCTCATCCTGCCCTTATCTCAGATATGCTTGCACACTTCTGAGTCTCATCAACTTATGCCCACAACTTAACATTTTTCAAAGCAACACCAAGAACCTGTAACACACTACTCCCTCCAAATCCCCAAGCTATTCTTTGCTATTGATTTCAAATCTCCTGAACTGTGGTTTATTTCCAAGAAAACCATTCAAAATTGATCATTGGAAAGCTGTATCTCAGCTGTCTTTACCTTGGATATTGGAGTTCAATAGCTACTCTTCCCAAATTCTAATGAATTCATATCCGCCTGTATAAACATTTCTCAGTTGCACATCCTCAATTTTATGTTTTTTATGAATTCTCTAATTTTATATTTGCAACATTATTCAAAAGTAGCTTCTCATTCAATGACTATTAAATCATAGTACTATAACGTGGGTAGGGAATGGAGCAATCTTCAAATTTTCATTAGTATAAAAAATTTTGGGGGGCTGGGGGGTAAATAGTCAAGTGGCAGAGCACTTGCCAAGCATGTGTGAGACCCTAAGTTTGATCCTCAGCACCATACATATATACACAAAAATCTGCCATAATAAATATTTGGCATCTTAGATCAAGAAAGCACAAAAACTAATGAATGAGTTTGTTGGACTTTTTTTTTTTTTTTTTTTTTTTTGTGGTGCTGGGGATTGAACCCAGGGCCTTGTGCTTGCAAGGCAAGCACTCTACCAACTGACCTATATCCCCAGCCCTGTTGTATATTTTAAAAGACATTTTTTCATTTGTTGGGAATTGGTTAGCTACATTAAAACATTGGTCTTGCTTGCTTGTGTGAAAGTAGCTAATACTCACACTTGCACACATCTTTTCTTCACACTGCACAACTCAATTTCAGTGTATATTAGTTTGCTTCATGCAGAGTAGTAAATTGAACAGCACCGCATAGTTTTAATATTAACACTGTTGATGGACTTTTCACTTCTTTGCTACTTTGCTAGTTATTGTTCTTTAATAAAAAAGATATAAAACAATAGCACTTTTTGTTCTAAAATTTATTTCATTTGCTCTACTCTTTAAGAGTATTGCTAGGTGGTGTGGTGCACACCTGTAATCCCAGAGACTTGGGAAACTGAGGCAGAAGGATCACAAGTTCAGGTCTTGGCAACTTAGCAAGAACCCGTCTCAAAATAAAAAATAAAAAAGTTGAATATATATCTTAGTGGTAGAGCACCCCTAAGTTCAGTCCCCAGTACCACAAAAAACAAGGCAAAAATAAATAAAGCAATAAAAGTCTTAAACAGGAAACATGTATCTCCTTATAGTAAATATAATTTGGAAAGTCTCACTTGTTTTATTTTATTAAATTATTATTAGAGCTTTATTGGAATATATAGTAGTTGGTTTCATTCCAACAAACTACTTGTCTCCTTTTAATACAAACTTTATTTTTTATTTTTTTTTTTTAGTGTACGGTCAGCCAATGCAAAGTTTATCATCTTGCAGGTAAAAAGTCAAATGAAATGTGAAAACTGGCTAGTAAGACAATATGTCACATAAAATAAGAGAAAATATAAGTAATAGGACCAGCAAGTGGAATCAGAAGATGGCATCAGTATAAACATGTTGCGAGCATTAGGAAACCAAAACTAAGTAGATAAAGGGGAGTTACTGATTCACATGACTCAGACTCAGACAAATCGGTCTTCAGGCAAGACAGTTTGTGCTGTCACCCAGACCACCTGAAGTTTTCTACAATGATCTCAATTCCTTGTTCTCTCTACCAGTCTTCAGGATGACTCCCTCATGTAAACAAAAATGGCCCAGCGACTTGAGGCTATGCCCCTACATATGAAACAAGGGCACCTGTGTCCTAGCCTTGCCAGAAAAGGTCCTAAATTCATTCTGATGGGACCAGATCAGACCAGTTGTGAACCAGTTACTCCATCTGGGAAAATAGCGTTCCCTGACTGGACTAAATTAAACCTGATTTGTACCTTTGAAACCAGCTGTGGTGGCACCTTGCCATATTCATATGGCTTCTAAGTGGAAATCAGACCCATTGTTGACATGAAGGGAAAAAATTAGCAGGTAACCAATAGTAATCATTGTAACTTGTTTTCCTCTTGCCTTTTCCACATCTGTGAAAAAGTCCACTGTAAAATGAATTATGTCAATACTCAATTTATTCATCATCTCTTTGTTCTCATATATAACATAAATTCATTGGGATGCCCACCTAAGGAATCCACTGATAACGAAATGATGGTGACAAAATGGTCAAAAATTTAAAAACAAAATCCTGAGTCTACATGTGATGCTGGCCAGTGTTTCAAAGTCAAATGGGACTGTGTTTATTCTCAGTTCTGCCACTGCATCAACCCAAAGAAATTACAGCCCACCAGACACCTCAGCTTCCTCATTTGTAAACTGGATAAAACAGGACATAACTTTAGAGTACTTTTGTAGAGGTGTGTGATAACAAAGGAAAGCACATGGCCAGTAGAGGGGCCCTAAGAAGCTATTGCAGTCGCTGCTTATATCCTCATCATGACCCTCCATGTCATCCCATCCCTGAACAAACAAAGGAGCCAGAGTCATAGATGGATAGATGTTTAGGATAGGACTGCCCTAGAAATCAAATAATCAGCAGAAGCTGTGGTAGAATTTGACCACCTTTTGACCTTTCCAGGATAGGAACAAGGTTCTCCTTCTTAAATGCCCCTTATGAACTGAAATCATGGTTCAACCATTTACTGTCTACAATATAAGGTAGGTCACTTCCCCTTTCTAAAATCAGTTTGCTTATCTGAAAAAAGGAGGTATCAAATGTATCTACTTCATAGGTATAACACAATAAACATATATATAATACACATCCCATAAAACATAGCAAGTATCTATTGTGTAAACTACATAGAAAACAAGCTTTCTGTGTCTTGTCAGAATGATATTCCATGTTTTATGTTGACTTTATTATGTATTAGTCCACTTTGGTTGCTGTAACAAAAACACTATATAAACTGTGTGACTTATAAGCAACAACAACAACAAAAAAAAAAAATAGCAAGTGCTTTTCCTAGTATCATTATATATTTTACAAACATGTTCCACTAGGTAACCAGGGTAAACAGAGTAGGTAGTGGCATTTTGTTTACCCTCAATTTTTTTATCCAATTCTCATTGAGACATAATTTAGAAAAAAAAAAAAAAAAAAGAGTAGAAAAAGCAACCTAGGAGAGCATTCATTTTATAATTTTCAGGACACTAGCTGTGTTGGCCACGTTTTCACTCATTTATATGTATCTTTGTGCCTCAACATGAAATTAACTTGCTCTGTGCCTCTTCCTGCTTTACAAACAAAGACCACAATAAAGAGATGGTTTTGTGAGGAATGAATGAAGGCAAGGACATCATGTTCTTTCTTTACAATGAAATGAAGAGTTCTGTTTAATAGACAAATCCTTCATTTTTAAAGTTTGAATGGGAAAATACTAAGCAAATAATTCTAGCTAGTTGAATTAAAAGAAATGGAAAGTCCCACAAAATAATAATATGTTATATGTTCTTGGCCATTTTTTTAGACGTATTAAGTGGTTATTCACTGTTAGCCACTGCCTCTAAGTTTTGTGTCCTAAGATAGTTGGTGTAAAATTGAATATAATTCAAAACAGACACATAGATCATGTAACAGAATAGGAAGCCTAGAAGTAAACCTCCATACCCACAACCTACTAATCTTTGACAAAGGTGAAAGGGTGTGCAGTGGAAAAGGGACCTCATTTCCAAGGAATGGGAAAATTTGATATCCACTAGATATCATGAAAGTAGATCCCTGTCATTGTCCTTAGACAAAAACCAACACAAATGAATGAGATTCCCAAATGTAAGACCCCAAACTATGAAACTACTAGAAGAAAACAAGAGAAATACTTAAAGATTTTGGAATAGGCAAGGATAAGACTCCCAAAGCACAGGAAACTAAAGTGAAAGTAGACAAATGGGAATGTGTCAAACTAAAAACTCCTACACAGCAAAGGAAATAATTAATAGACTAAAGAGACAACCTACAGAATGGGAGAAAATATTTGCAAATTATATACCTAACAAGAGGTTAATAACCAGGACATATAAAGTACTCAATCACTCAATATGCTGCCTCTTCTCACTCAAATATGGAATATAAAAATTTGATCTCACAGAATTTAAGTGTAGAATGGTGGTTACCAGAGATTGAGTGTGGGGGGGGGGGACATGGGGAGAGGAGGGATGGGGAGAGATTGATTAACAGGTACTAAGTTATAGACAGGAGAAAAGAAATTCTGCTGTTCTGTTCTATAGTAGGGTGATTATAGATAATGATAATGTACTGCATGCTTTAAATAAAAAGCTGGAAGGAAGAATTTGCATGCTTTCACCACAAAGAAATGATAAATGTTTTGGGAGTAAGTTAGCTTTATGTTACTATACGAATACCTGAAATAGTCAGTTTATAAAAAGAAATGTTTTTTCCTTGGGCTTTTAATTCAGTCTAGGATTCACTGGACCCTGTGCATATCATGGTAGAAGCATGTGACAGAGCAAAATACTTCCCTCATGGCTAGGAAGTAGAAAAGAGGAAGAGGCTGGGATCCCAGTATGCCTTCCAATAGCACACCTGAATGATCCAAAGACCTCCCAGTAGGCCCAATTCTGAGATGTTCAACCATCTCCCAATAGCACCAAGCTGGGAACCAAGACTTTAACATATGAATCTTTGGGGAACACTCCAGATCCAAATTACAGTGAAAATATATGGGCTTACACTGTTTTGAACATTACACAATGTATACATGTATCAAAACATCATATGGTACCACAAAAAATATTATATAGTTTTTATTTAACAAAAATTTTTAATAGTGAATAAACTTATTTTTCAAAGGACATTACAAAGAAAATGAAAAGGCAATTCACAGAATGGGAGAAAAATTTTTGAAAACTATGTATAATAAGTGTATAATAAGGGATTAGTATCCAGGATATGTGAAGTTCCTGCTGAAACCCAACACGTCAACATTGAAAAAAACATAACAGCCAGGTATGGTGGCACATAACTGTGAATTCAGAGACTCAGGAAGCTGAGGCAGGAGAATCATAAGTTTGAGGCCATCCTCAGAAACTTAGCAAGGCCCTAAGCAACTTAGAAAGACCCTGTATCAAAATAAAAAATAAAAAGGTCTGGGGATGTAACTCAGTGGTAAAACACTCTTGGGTTAAATCCCCAGTACCAAAACAACAACAATAAACATGTAACACCCAACTTCAAAATGGACAAAAGACCAAAGAGACATTTATCTGAAGAAGATAGGTGTTTCGGTTTTGATACGAGGTGTCCCTCAAAAGCTTATGTGACAGACAATGCAAGAAAGTTTAGAGGTGAAATGATTGGGTTATGAGAGTATCAACCTAACCAGTGCATTAATACACTGATAGGGATTAACTGGGGGGTAACTGAGGCAGGTAGGGCGTGGCTGGAGGAGGTGGGTCACTGGGGGTGTGCAGGTGGAGTGTGTATCTTGTCAGTGGTGAGGGGCGTCTCTCTCTCTTTCTCTGCCTCTTGGTGGTCATGACCTAAGGTCACTTCCCTACATCATACTCTTCCTCCTTGATGTCCTGCCTCACCACAGGTCCTGAGGAATGGAGTCAGCCATCTATGGACTGAGACCCCTGAAACTGAGTGATGAGTAATCTTATTCTCTAAAATCTTTCTTGTCAGTTCTTTGGTCACAGCTGACTAAAACAATAGGCAAAGGCCAATTAGTGCATGTAGAGATGTTCAACACCATTAGTCATTAGGGAAATGCAAATGGAAAACACAACGAGAAACCATTCTCACCTACTAGGTTGACTAGAATAAAAAAGATAGACAAAAAAAGCTACAGTTGTCTAAGATGTGCAGATATTGGAACCTTCTTACATTGCCCTCGGGAATGTAAAATAGTGCAACCACTTTGAAAAGCAGTTTAGAAGACTGTCAAAAAGTTAGAGTTACCATATGACCCAGCAATTCCACTTTTAGGTGTCCAGATGGTGGAAGAGTGTGATTGCTAGTGGTTTGACATTTTTCTTACTTTACAATCATGCACATTCAGTAAAATATATATTTCAGATTTTGAATTTTGATCTTTCCCTGGGCTAGTGACATGCAGTATGATAATCTCTTCTGACACTGGATAGCTCCCAGTCAGCCATATGACCACAAGAATAAGTAATAGACACTCTTCAGTGTACTGTGTTGCTAAGCTACGGTGTTTAGCAGGTTAGGTGTACTAAACCCATTTTCAGCAGGGAGCATCTGTGTACTCAAGAAAATGTGTGACTGCACAAATACTTGTCTAGGAATGATCAGAGAATCAATATTCACCATTGTCAAAAAGGAGGAAAAAAAAATGTTCATCAACAGATGAAGGATAAATAAACATAGTATATCCATACAGTAAAATATTAATCATCTATTAAAAAGAATTAAATATCAATAAATGTTATGGCATGGACAAACTTTGAAAACGTTATGTTAAGTAGAAGAAGTCAGATGTTTTAGTCAGCTTTTTCACTGCTTTGACTAAAGGACCCAACCAGCACAATTACAAAGGAAGAAAAGTTTATTTGAGGGCTCATGGTTTCAGAGGTCTCAGTCCATAAGAGACTGGCTCCATTCCTCTGGTCTCTAGGTGAGGCAGAATATCATGGCAGAAGAGTAGAGCAGAGGGAACCAGTCCACATGATGATCAGTAAGCAGAGAGACTCCACTTGCCAGATACAAATATATACATTGCAAAGCCACAACCCCAATGAACCACTTCCTCCAGCCATACCCTACCTTCCTACAGTTACCACCCATTTAATCCCTATCATTGTATTAATCTACTAATCTACTGATTACTTTAAGACCATGTCCCAATCATTTCTTCTCCAAACCTTCTTGCATTGTCTCACATGTGAGCTTTTGGGGGACACCACATTTAAACCATAACACCAGACATAAAAGATCCCATATTGTATGATTCCATTTATACAAAATTTCCAGAAAAAGCTTATCTGTACAGATTAGTGATTGCCATACTGTGGTGAAAGAGAGGAATTGTGAGCGATTGCTGAAAGGTATAGGGTTTCTTTTTGAAATGACAAAAATGTCCAGAATCATATTTTAGTTATGATTGAATAACTTAGTTAATGTACTAAAAAACACTGAATTGTATATTTAAAAGGATGTATTTTATGGCATGTAAATTTTTAAAGTCAGTTTTTAAATGCAGGTTCTATAGTACTCTGCATTTCATTCAAATGAAGTAAACTCATAACTCATGGTTTGGATGACCTATTCTTGAAACATTTTTGAGAAATAATTGTCAAAGAAATGTTGGAATGTAGCAATGTTGTTTTGCATATTTATATGTCAACGTACTCGTTTAATATACTGCCCCTTCCATTTTAATATACTTTTAACAGAGTCCTTTGTAATTGACTAATTTAATATCCATAAAAATCTAAAGATTGGAATTTTTAATTGCTGCAGGAGATTATGTTCATCAGGTGAAGACTTAGGTCATCTCCACAGATGACTACTGTAACTGGGACTCTACTGTTTACAATAATTGCTATTGTTGCATTTCATCCTTCCCGAATTCTGCCAACACCATATCCTGTGCTCTGGTACTTCCACCCTGCAAGGCTTTGGTGGAACAAATACCTTGCGGAGGAAGGTGAATAAAGCTCCATTAATATTGGTGATGGTTTCTTCTTACAATTGCATGTCTGATTATCCCCAACCCTGTTACCCTAAACATGCCCCTGAAGTTTATCCCTACTCTGTATTAGACAGCATTCCATTACCATAACAAATACCTGAGGCAAGCTATTTATGAAGAAAAGAGGTTTATTGAGCTCCCAGCCTAGGAGATTCAAAGTACAAGATTGAGGCACCCCACTGTTTTAGTCTCTACAAGATGGTGTCACATTATAGAAAGAAGGATCACATCTCAAACAGGAGGCCAAAGTGAGAGAGTGGCGGGAGGGGGGGGTGGCTCAGACTTTTATAATAACTTTCTCATGAGAATTCACAGGGAACCCTCATTCCCTTCTAAGAGCAGTGCCTCCAGTGAGACCCCACCTCTTAAAGGTCCAGTCACCTCCCAAAACCACTACCCTGGTACCAGAACTCCAACACATAGATCCTTGGGAATCAAACTGCAGTCAAATCACAGTATACTCTGTCATCAAAACACTATAACTCTAAAAAATTTGGAACAAATTTGCCTCAGTTAAGTAAAGTTTTAAAAATATAATTCACTTGAGTCCTTCTGATAACTTTTCATATACCAAAGTGAGGTGTGACTCTCAGAAGAGGTATATATCATGCAGCATAAACCAATTGACATTTCTTGGAACACAATTTGAGAATTGCTGCTCTGTAGTTAAGTCATGAACTGGAATCCACCAGACCAAAACCAAGAAAGGAGAAGCCTTCAGTTTTGCTCTAAATATGAGGGCTGATATTAGAAAGTCCACAATATTTTATATTTTATTATGAAATACTTAGATTCTGTTTACTATGTTGCACTCCCTCATGAGGAGGGGAACAGGGAAAAGAAACTAGAATATTGGTTCAAGCTAACCATAAGCCTCAATATCTTCATCACAAAATAAATTTGCTGGATTATATGATCTCTCACTTTCTTTGAGGAATAAGCTTCTCTTAGAATGCATGAGCCATCTTCTCTGATTATAAAAGTGAAACACACATAGTGCAGAGATATTATAAAACCCAGAAAAGTATAGAAAAGACCTTTCTCACACCTTAACTACTTCATACCCAAAGTTGTTTATTCAAGAACTACTTGCTTGAACCAAAAAAAAATGTCTACAGTTCATATGGTCTTATTCAACCACATCAAATTATGATCACTCTTCAGCCTCCTCGGAAAATGAGTCCACTAATCCCTCTTTTTAGTGCCAGTTCATCCAGAGTACATCAGCAGCTATCACATATTTGCTATTCAGCTTGGGTTCCATGATCCATCAGTACAGAAAAATCTCTGCCCTTGTTCTGAACTTTCTTGTTCCTCTGTCATTATATCTCATTGCCATGGCAAAATCTCACCTCTGAATGAGCACACTATTTTATTTCTTTGCTCTTGTCCTGCATGACTCAGCACTGCTGGAGAAAGTCAATGACAGGGCAGACTAGTCTGGCTATGGATCCATACCACCAACTTCAAATGGGCTCACACCTCTGCCTGATCTTCCTAGGATGTTTTGCAGATCACTTCACCCTCACTCTCCAAGCAACTATTTAAAGTGCCCTCTCTTCTCTCAACTCTCCAACTTTCAATTCTCTTTGCCCTCAGGAGATGATGGGTTCTTCAAAGACTAAGTTGCTATACCTATCAGCTTACTTCTGTACCCTTCCCTGTCATCTGTTAGCAAAGAGAAACTGTCCATCTCCTCTCTTCAGTTTGTATTTATTATTTTCAGAAATATTCCTTTAGGACTTATGATAGCATTTGATCTTATCTTTTCTGACCTTCATGGAAAATTTACACAGTAGAGTATTTCTTTTCATTCTTTCATTTTCAACTGTCTCTCATACACAATCTTAATCCATCCTTCCTAATGCCATTTAAACAAAAGTAAGTCTCTGGAAATTAAATATAGCAAGGAAAATTTCCCTTTACTCTACATCACCTTTTAGATATCATCTTTACCTACTTGTCCTCATATGTCCCCATTCACTCTTCAGTCAAATGACATTTGCTAAGGTCACCAAAAACTTTTAATATAAAACCCAAAACACATTGTCCACCCTTTCTACACATGACTTACCAGGAGTTTTGACATGTGTGATCTCCCTGCTTCACACCTCAGGTTTGCACGATAAGCCCTTGTCTAGTTGTCTTGCTACTTCTCTACTTTTCTCTGTCCTCTCTCCTCTGTCAAAGTCATTAAGTGGGGCTTGTTGTGGCTCAGTGGTAGATTCCTTGTTTGGCTTGTGCATGACCCTGGGATCAATCTCCAGCAATGCAAAAAAAAAGTCATTAAATGGTACATTTTATAGAATTTTTAAGTGTCATCTTTTCTTCTCATTCTATATGCTGTTCTTTAATATTTCTGTCCAGTAGGACTTCAGTTATTGACCACTGTCTTAAGGTACAGAAAAGTAAAAATTTTTAAACAAAAATCTTTTATCACGCATCCCAAATTCCTTCCCCAGACCACTACCCTCACATTTTCCAACATACCTTGCTCCACCTACCACAGGGATTTACTCTGCTATTCCTCAGCAAAGAAATGCTCTTCCAGTCCTCTCCCAGCACCTGCTTCAATCTCCTACCCACACATCAAATTTCCATTCACTAGTCAGTTCCTCGGTAAATTAAGTTCCAAATTATGGCAGGTTCCTCAATAGGTGCTCTCAGTCAACCTCCTGTTTAGTGCATTATCAGTCACAGTTTCATATTTACTTATGTGATTTCATGATTCATATATATTTTCCCCACTAAATTGGAAACATCTTGGTGACAAAGACCTTTCAAATTTTTGCTCCTCATTGAACAGCTCTAATATGTGCCTGTCACTTGTTAGGTCCTCAATAAAGACTCAACGAATGAATGGATAAATGTATGAATGGACAAGGAGGAAAACAAATCACCCCAAATTCCATTTCCCTAAAGTGGGAAATTATATTTTAATGTTTTTCTTTCCAATAATATCAATGCAAACATATTTTGAAATTTACACACACAAATTTAATTATAATTCTTACATCAAATCATGAGAATTTTCAAGAGTTGTTAACTATCCTTAAAAAAAATCCATTTTTAATTGCTAAATAATATTCCAGTTTATGAATCTGGTCTAATATATTTAAGAATTCTCTTATTTTAGATAGTTAAGTTTTTTTTTAGTACGCTTACTGTTATAAGTAATATTATAGTGACCGTTTTTGTATATTTTATGACCTACATTTACATAAGATAAATTATTAAGATCCGATAAATTCTAGGGTTAAGATGTAAAAATATTTTCTGGACTTAGGACCACCTGAATACTGAGAAAATAAGTGCAATCCATATCATAGCATTTGCATATGTCCATGTTAAGTTACTCAGTATCAGATTGCAAAACAAGGATAGACTAATCAACTTATTGTTCCCATTTACTGAAATGTTAAAACTCTACCTTATGCATTAGTCATTCCCGGGAAATACTGATGAAATATTTTACAGGATGCACTTATTTTTCAGAAGTTTGTAATAATGACCTAAAAAGAACCAAAAAGAATCCTTTGAAAAAGGACTCTCCTAGTACTTTTGAAAAAGTACTCTCCTAGTTTGGGAAAATTTTTTGTTTTTTGTTTTTCTGCTTTATGAATCTGGTAACACTGTTGATGGTTCAACAGAAATCTTCATAAAATGTTCCAAGAATAATTATCTGACATTTCAAAAAATGACCAGGAATACATCCTAAAGACAATGTTAATTGTATCTTTAAAAGTCATTCCAAATATTTCTTTAGATAAGTTAATCAAGGTTCTGTGTCCTGGGATAAGGTAAGAGATCACTTAAAGCATTAGAGGCCATGGCTTCAGGAAGATGAAATTATCATGTGTGTTATGTACTCCCTCTTTGTTTTCACCAATTATAGGAATTTCCTCTGGGAGGTTTCCACACAAGGGTCTCAGTTAGAAAGACTCAACAAAAACAAAGTATCATAGACAAGGATTTTTCACAAGAATATTCAAAATAATTGCAGAATACTCTCAATGGATCCACATAATGCATCTGATTCTCAGTGTAGATGTCAGTATGATCCATTTTTTGTTCTGAGAAGGTTGAATTCACAATCTACTTTATAAGCACACATCATGCTAGGAAAAGAAATCTATGCACAGCATGACCTACTTTTGATGTACTGATTTTTTTTTTCTCAAAAAGAATTAAAAACTATCATTAAAAAGCCAGACAGAACTGTATTGATACAATGGATGTAAAATCATATTTCAAAATCTTAAGAATGAGTTGTACTTTTCACAAGGTTCTACAACGAATAATTTAAGGTATTTTTACTATTAGATATACTTATATAAATCCTCTCAGTTCTCAGAATATATTTAAATTCAAAGTTATATACTTGGTTGCCTATTTTGGTAGACAATTCCTTTTGTAAAGGAAAGAACAGCCTTCATTAAAGTAGGCTAAATTTTGATGCTGACTATTCATATTGCTGTCATGTTACTCTCATGTTTCCATTTAGGTATACTCAGAAATACCCTATAGGAGAAATACTCTATAGGAGAATTTTATTTTTAACACTGAATTATTACTCCATTGTCATTATAAGAGGTATTATACGTTTATTTTTATAAATTCACAACAACTCTATAGCAACTGTACACTCATTTTACAGAGGAGAACTTTGAGACTTACCAATACTAACCTGTTTAGATAACAGGAATAGAGTGCTAATTGTATGTACTTAAATTTGTTCCAAATATTTCTTTGGGTAAGTTAATGAAGGTTCTATGTCCTGGGATGTGAACCAATTTCCTTCTGGCTCTATAGCCCTGCTCTTTCAGTTACATCAAGGTGACAGATTACACAATGGTGCTACATAGAGTCATGAGCATCAGAGATGATATAATTTTGGCCTATTGTTGGCATTTGGTTCACCTTTTATTTATTGTTATCATCAGCACTTGAATAATGTCATTTAAATATGTACATTCTTTTACCAGAAAAATACCATATTTAACAACCCTTTTCTAATCAAAGCATATTCCCCATCATTTACACATGGAACTAGGGGTAGAAAGATCAATTCACAAAGTAAAATCATCGTTGCAATATGCTGTTTCATCGAACTTCCTTCTACCTTTCCCCTAAATAATCTACTCCTTGAAGTTCAGGCTTCTTACTTGTCGCCCAAATCTCATTCCTCATTTGTCCTCCACCTACACAAGTTGAGGAAAGCACACAGCACAGTAGAAAGCACACAGGCTTTTGAGGCAGGAGGATCTGTGTTTGAGCCCAGCACCAGCACTGAAGAGCTGAACAACTATGGACAAGTTGTGACTTCTCTGAAAGGAAGATTTTTGCCCTGTAAAGAAGATAATGATACCTATCTTTTGTGACTGTAGATTAGAAACACTTCATGAACCACCAGGCACTCAGTACATCACTACTCTCATTATCATCATTCTCGTTGTTACCTGTGTTTCAGATAAGTCATACAACATGCCACATACTCCAGTATGGTTTGTGCTTTGCCTCACCATTGGCCTGCAATTCTTTCACCATCCCATTGTCGTCTGATCCATTCTCCAACCATAGCTTAAGGGTCACCTCCACCAAGCTTTCCCAGGTCCTACTAACCAGAGGGAATCTCCCTTTTATCCATACCCATGTAGGATTTGGAACTTGCTTCTTAGATCCACTGTAGCCTGCATTGCATCATAAAACATTTATTTTGTCTAACTGTGCTATTAAACTGAAAGACCCTCAAAGACATGGACAATATCTTATTCATCTTTGTTTTCCCCACAGCACTGAGCCTGGGACTTAGTGCTTGATAAATGGATGAATAGATTATTAAAGAGATAAATGCAGTCTTTATGGAATCTGTGTTCTCTCATTAATAGTCTTGAAATATCTTAATTTAAAATGTGCAGGAGCCCCATGTTAACAGTTTAAGAATACAACCCATCTTAAGTAACTAAATAAAAAATTCCACTCCTTGACCCTTCCCCAGAGAACATCACTACCAGGATTGATATGATATGAATAACCTGGAATTTCCAGAGAAGCTTCTAGGAGCACTGCAGAAATATGACCTAAAACAAAAAGAGTAGGAAGATCGGTGAATTCGTGAACTGAAAAGAAGTAATACAGAAAATCAGATGAAGAAAATGTTCCTAATGAGAATGAGTGTATTTTGGTCAGGAAAACCTCTTCAATCTAGCTATAGTGAATTGAGCTATTATAAACATTGATGTGGCTGCGTTACTATAGTATGCTAATTTTAAGTCCTTTGGGTATAGACCAAGAAGTGGGATAAGGGGGTCAAAAGGTGGGTCCATTCCAAGTTTTCTGAGAATTCTCCACACTGCCTTCCAGAGTGACTGCACCAATTTGCTAATCCACTAGCAATGTAAAAGTGTGCCTTTTCCCCCACATTCACACCAACGTCTATTATTGTTTGTGTTCTTGATAATAGCCATTCTAATTGGAGTAAGATGAAATCTTAGCGTTGTTTTAATTTGCATTTCTCTAATTACTAGAGATGTTGAACACTTTTCATATATTTATTAATCGCTTGTATATCTTCTTCTGTAAAGTGTCTGTCCAGTTCCTTGGCCCATTTATTGAGTATGATTACAGGAATAGGATGAATCTACATTGTGTACAACCATAGAAACAAAAAGATGTACCCCATTTGTGTACAATGAATCACAATGCAGTCTGTAAAAATAAAAAACAGCTCTTTCATATATTTCTGAGAAGCCAAAAATTGGATATCATTATTGATTCTCAAATTTAGAAAGATGTAAGCTTGGCAAAATATAAGGAAATTCAGCAACCCAAACCAGAGTGGTTAATAACTCACTGACCTGATGCTGAACACACCCACAGGCTTGCAGGCTACTCCCCACAGGAAGGCCCTGGAGGAAGGACACAGCAGGGGCCAAAACCCAGCTGATGTGCTCAGCTATCCAGGCTGCCTGTACCTGGAGGAAGAAGAGTGCCTGCTTAAGTTTGCTGTGTAGCCATAGCAGGAGGGACATAATGGAGGACTTGGAAGGTCATTCAAATTATCTCCTATGGTCAACGGTAGCCTGTCCCTAAACATTTTTATGTATTTATTTATTTGGCGGTGGGGGCATTCTGATAAAAGAGCTACCTCTTCTTTTCCCTTATAGGTATTCATCCTTTAAAACTGCTCATTTATAAACCAGGACTGTAAATAGTAAAAAGTTCAAAAATATTCAGTGTGGCAAGACCTCACCTCCACTTCGCTATATGTACATTATTTTAGTATCAGAAAAACTCATTTAAGGTTTAAACATAGATCCTCCTTAATGAATCTTTGAAGAATAGACACGCTTTCAATCTAATATTTAAGAGTAACAGCGTTAAGCAGGAATCCCACTATTTATGCAAAAGACATTAGATAAAAACTTGTCTCACATGCTCTGGAGAGAGTAACTCTCCCATTATCCCTCCCCTTTTAAAGAAGCACACTCTCAAGCTTGTTTCTTTAAAAACTTTGGAAAGTAGGGTGAGGGAAAGGATGACA
Organism: Sciurus carolinensis; assembly: GCF_902686445.1. Classification (NCBI taxonomy): domain Eukaryota; kingdom Metazoa; phylum Chordata; class Mammalia; order Rodentia; family Sciuridae; genus Sciurus; species Sciurus carolinensis. The sequence goes on along the minus strand of NC_062218.1, from coordinate 87,048,822 downwards.
GGATCATTCCCCGTGACAGCTGAAGCATACAATAAAAACTCCTTTGCCACTCATCTAAGTGTACTTCATTCTACAGAGGCAACTCTGATTCTCAGTAATCTTGACCTCAAACCACTAATAAAACCATCGCAATTATGGATTTGCATCCTGGTGTGTTTATAGCTTCCCTCTTACACAAGCACTATAAAAAGCCTAAGGGTAGGGAGCCTAAGGGTAGGGCTGTGCTGGGTGGGACAGAAGGACAGGGAAGGGTGCTAAATGAAAGGTCTTCATTCTGAGGCTTTGCTGCACTGGGAGGGGTGACTGGTGAAGCCTCCCCTCCCCAAGAAACTGGAGCAATAAAGAGATGGATGTACAACTGGGAACACTGTATAAAATAGGCCAGGAGACCCACTGTGCAGTTCCCTCAGCCAGGCGTGCCCTTCCTTGCCACCTCCACTTATGGAAATTCTACCAATTCTATCTGTTCCTGAGGATCCTTTGCATAAGCTACTCCTCTGGGAGACCTTTCCTAGGCCCCCTTTGCTGTCTCTTTCCCCTCCTTTCCTCTCCCTTATTATCTTGACTTCTTCTATAATGTCAACCTCCATTATCAGTCTGGTTGGTGGCTTGTCTCCTACACAGATCACAGACAACTTAAGGGTGGAGGCTAAGCCCCACCCATCCCCATACACCTGCAATACTAGGCACAGTGTCACACATAGCACAGACAGAGCCACCTGCCCACCCTCCCACCTCACCCCACCCTAGCCCAGGTGTCTTAATCTAGTTTACTCTTACTTGTTAAGAGGGCTATGGTAATCCCTCAACCCTCATGCACCCATTTGTGAGCAACTCCCATAGTGATATTTATGACCTTTTGTTCCACTTTGATTCACTCCTCCACCCTAGCATAAGGAGTGTCTTATTTGATTGGAGTGTTTGCAAGAAGAGATTGAGCATGACCAGTGCACCTTTACCTTACTGCCAATATCTATCTGCCCTCCTAATATCTCAATACTAGTTATATTTAAGATCATAACAAACCCAATGGAAACGCTTCCTGGCCACTGAAACTTGGGAACTTGGGTGAATCTTTCTGGAAATTATATATATATATATATATATATATATATATATATATATATATATATATAAAATATAACACATATTATATATGATATGACAATATATAATATAATGATATAACTATATGTATTATATATAACTATATAATATATTTATATTATTTATCATTATATATTCTATATTATGCTAAAATATAATTATTACATAATTATTGCTGTATTATTTATATTACTGTTTTAGTCAACTTTTTCGCTGCTGTGACTAAAGGACACGACCAGCACAGCTGTAGAGGAAGAAAGGTTTATTTGAGGGCTCAGTTTCAGAGGTCTTAGTCCACAGAAGGCTGGTTCCGTTTTTCTGGGCTCCAGGTGAGGCTGAACATCATGGCCAGAGAGTGTAGCAGAGGGAAGCAGCTCACATCATGGTGATCAGAAAGCAGAGATAGGTCTCCACTTGCCAGGTACAAATATATACCTCAAAGCCATGCCCCAATTCCCGCTTCCTCTAGCTACACCCTACCACTTCAATTACCATTGAAGGGGGATTAAATCATTGATTGGGTTAAAACTTTCACAACCCAATAATTTCTCCTCTGAACCTTTTTGCATTGTCTCACACGTGAGCTTTTGGGGGACACCTCACATCCAAATCATAATAATTAATTATAATATAGATTATATTACTTATATCATATCATATTATAATGCTTATTTTATATAATAATATTATATATTATCTGTAGCATAAGTATATGTATTTTATATATTATATGTATGTCTATATATATATATATATATATATATGTATCTCCCTTCTCAGCACTTATTTGTGAAATGACTTTCTTAAACTTTTATTATAGAAGATTTCAACATAACAAATTAGAGAGAATGGTATAATGGATCCTCATATACACATCAGTCTACCAATGCTCAATTTCATTTCATCTGTACTCCTGCACACCATCCTACATTACCCCACAAGCCCAGACAACTTGATAGAAACATCACATCAATTTTATCTATAAATATTTCAGTATATCTCACTAACAGATAAGCACTAATTTTTTTAATTTATTTAATCCATTGGTGGGATTATTAGTCTTAATAGATGTTTCTAAACATATTCACTTCTTCAGGTTACAAATTCCATGTGTTAGAGACTGCTATGATTTGTGGCTCTCAAATTTTCATGCTGCAAATGCAACCCCAAATGCAGTGGTACAAAAGGCAAGGCATAAAGGGATTAATGTCACTAGGAAAACTGCTCACAGGTGTGGGAGTGCTCTCAGTTCTGCTCTTCTGCCACATGCAGACACATTACTCCTCTGTGGAGGAAATGACAGAAGACACTATCTTGGAACCAGAAACCAAAATTACCAGTGCCTTGATTTCCTAGCTTCCAGAATTGTGAGAGAATAATTTTCTTTTATAAATTATTCAATTTTGAGAATTTGGTTATAGCAGCACAAAATGAACTAAAAAACCTTGTCTATTTTTTCTTGTTTGCATACTTGGCACACAGTAGGTGCTAAATAAATGTAATGAAAAGGGAAAAAACTTTTAAAGGTAATACAGAAATTCATTTGTAACTTATAGGCCAGTCATTATTCATTCTCCTTCCTTCATAATAATACTCCAAATTTCCTCAACTTTCAGTCCCTGTAATTCAAGAATGTAGTCTCTACTGCCAGCTCTGGGGACATAGCATAGCATATGGCTAAGATATGACACATCCAGCAGAGCAACATCCTGGCCAGCATAATTGATTTAGTAATAGACACACGATTCAGTCAAAGACAACGTGATGCAAAGGAACTTGCTGGGCAGATGAAAGGTGGCAAGCTCTCCTGTTGAACATGAACCTGGAGAATAAAAGGCTAGTATCACTGTAAGGACAGAGTGTATTTAAAAATGAATCTGACACAGAGAAAGCAGAACAAGGAGATGGAGAGAAACCAGGCTCTGGAGAAGACACTTGAATAACTGCATCTCAAATCTTACTGGAGTCAAATCCATCTGTGTGTTTTTAGTTACATTACTCAATAAATACCATGTTGACTTAAATGACTTTGGATTACTTTTCTAAGATTTTTAATAGAAAAAAAAATCCTGTTTGATTGCTGGGAAGAAGGGAAAGCATAAAAGAGTAAAGAGAAATCCCAAAGTCATTTGAATGATAAATAAAATATAGTATTTCTTAGCCTACTACTTTTATATCCTGAGTTTTCATGGCAGATCAAGCCTCTAGGCCTCAGCTGCCTCATTTATAAAATAAGGGAAACTAAGAGGCCTCTAAATCCCTTTTGACAGAGAAATTCTATGCATTTAGTAGAGAAAGCCTGGGAAAGCATACTGATGGATCTGACTTGCTTTCTGGAAATAGCATCTGCTTACTTGTATGTCTCCTTTTTTTTCTGGTATAATTAATTTTTAAAGCACTTTATGTCTTCCAGGAAAAAAGAAAAAAAGAGTTTCCAAAATGAAAAAGACCCCAGTCTTTCTCTGTTGGGCAGTAGATGTTCTGTAGAAAATACAAGTCTTCCCCATTTTCTGTGGCCCAAGACTGTGGTGCCAGCCTTGTGAAAGCACACTCAGGTATTAGGCTGGATCAACAGGAAGCTTTTAAGATTTTTCTGGTAGAGATCTACCTTCCCCAAGAACAAAGTCCCCCTATCTATAATGGAAATCACTTGTTTCTTCTTAAACACATATGTGTCTTTATTTCGAGCTTCTCATTTTGCAGTAGTATTATAAAAATATTCACTTGAATTAAAAACTAATCTCTGATTAATACTTAAGGGAAACAAAATTCAACAGTATTTTGAAATTTCTTAGCTTTACACTCTGACACGGTTCTTAAATTCTGGTAGGTGAACATGTGTTTATGGAATTGCAACTGGGAATAAACTGTGGTGGAAAAATAAAATAGGCTCTCTAGCTGTAGACCTGTCATTTCTACCTCTTCTCCCTGTGTCAGAAGGAAAGACACCGAACTATTAAAGAATCTACTTCCCCTTTTCTCCTCAAAAAAAAAAAAAGATTTGTACGCAGTGAAAAAACTTTCATTTGAAACACACCTTCTCTGAACTCACTGAATTTGAATTTATCTAGATTTCTGGTTGTAGATTCATACCCTCTTTCTCCTCTTTCCTGGGCAGTTTGACATATATATATACATATATAAATGTTTATAGCAGGCATACCTTTGGGGCAGACAGCATTCAAGACTGCTCCATGGGGTTGGGGATATAGCTCAGTTGGTAGAGTGCTTGCCTCGCAAGCATAAGGCCCTGGTTCAAATCCCCAGCACCGCAAAAAGAAGAAAAAGAAAAAAAACAAAAAAAAAAAAGAAAAGACTGCTCCATGTATCCTTGCCCCCTGGAATTCTTCCCTCCCACAATGAGTTATGGCTGCAGGACTACATTAGTGCTACTGTAACACATTTCCATGAAGCTGGTGACTAAAATGACACAAGAGTCACAGTGGGCTAAAATCAAGGTGCAACAAAGGGTATGTTTTCTGAATCTGCATCCTGGCTTCTCCAGCACTCAGGGCTGTCAACATTCCTTGCCTCCTGCCCTCCTTCCAGCCACCAAGCCCATCACTGTCATCTGTTTCTATAGTCACATCTCTTCCTCTGATTCTAATTCTCCTGTTCCACCTTTTACTCATAAGGACTCTTGTGATTACTTTGGACCCACCTGGATATTCCAGCATACTCTCCCCATCTCAAAAGTATAATTTCATTGCACCTAAAAATTCACTTCTGCTACAAAAGATAACATAATCAGATTTCATGTTGGAAGTGTGGACATTATTTAGGGATCATTATTCTTCCTCTCGCAGTGATCAATAGAATATTGCTAAGAGTAAAATATGTGACTTCTTTTGCCAGGTCACAAAAGGCATTGCAACTTCTGTCTTACTTTCTGAAACCTTTGCTTTTGAGGAATTTGGGTGTCAAGGGTGTGGACACTGCAGCAATCCTGTGGAGAGAACCATGTGGAGAAGAAGCAAGGCTTCTCATTCACAGTCAGCACTACTTACCTGTGTGTGAACCACCATGGAGTGGATCTTCTAGCCTTGGCCACTATCTGACAGCAGCTTCATGAAAAACTCTGTCTCAATATTCCTGCATCCCTCAACCTAGAAGGATTCATTTAAGCCACTAAATTGTGGAACGATTCATCAAGAAGCATTATAATGAATATATCCTTTGACCGAGCTATGCCATTCCTAGGCACGGAGTCAGTTGTATGTGAAAAGAATCCTAAGGAAAGAATCGGTTATATTAAACAAATCGGTTATATATACAAAAAGTCTGAATAGAAATGCTCATCATTGTTGTTTACTACTGAAACCTTAAAAGCAACCTAACCAGTTATGGGGGATTGGTTAAATATAGCAAGCACGTGTCATTACGAATCAATAGCTAAACTATGAAACCAATCTAGGTGCCCTTCAAAAGATGAATGGATAAAGAAAATGTGGTATATATATACACAATGGAATATTACTCAGCTGTAAAGAAGAATGAAATTATGGCATTTGCTAGTAAATGGATGGAGTATATTATGCTAAGCAAAATAAGCCAATCCCAAAAAAACCAAAGGCCAAATGTTTTCTCTGATATACAGATGCTAATTCAAAATGAGGGGGAGAGAGTTGGGGAAGAATAAGTTACTTTATATTAGGTAGAGGGGAGTGAAAGGAGGGGAAGGGGTACGGGGGCAGGAAGGATAGTAGAGTAAAACAGACATTATTACCTCAAGTACATATATGACTGCATGACAGATGTGATCTTACAATATGTACAATCAGAAAAAAATGAGAAATCAGTTTCCATTTATGTATGATTTATCAAAATGTATAAATGCATTCTACTGTCACATCCAACTAATTAGAACAAATAAATTTATTTTTTTAAATCATGAGGTAGGACAATGGCTTTCAAACTTTTTCTGAGTAGAATGCTTTGTGTAAGTGAAATTTTATGGAAATTTACATAAATAAAAACATTCTTTCAGGATGATGCTCAGGTTGAAGAAGATTCCACTTCCCAGAGCCACCCCAGCAATGACACACTCTAGGACATCCCAGGGTCCTGGGAACACAGTTGGAAAGCCTGCTTTAAGGAAATCTTTAATCAAAATACCAACTGAAAATCATCAGGTTATTGAGGACACAAGATCCCGTTTTTGTCACATGTTTTTCTACCTTGCCATTCTCATCATGGCTATTCTGCCCTTGCCATCTGTGCTCTGTACTTCAGCTTTTCTCAGGTCTCAGCTCAAATGTCACTTCCTTAGTCAAGACAAGTTTATTCAACCTCCTTCCCCTTTGCCTCACCCCACACATTCCTGTTGTTGTTGTTTTTTTTTTTAAATCACTATTTATTATCATCCCATTATTGCATGAGTGCCTTTCTCCCACATGAGACCACAGGAGCTTTTACATGTATTTAGGGGTGGGGCAGGTGGGTATGGATAACTTTTTGTCTTCTAGGGTTGCTATTACAATGTACCCACAGACTGGGTACCTTAAACAACAGAAATGCATTTTCTCACAGTTCTGAAGGACAGAATTCCAAAATCAAGGTATTGACAAATTTGGTTTCTTCTCAACTCTTTCTCCTTTGCCTACAGATGACCACTTTCTTGCTATGATCCCACAGGATCAACCCTTTGTCCGTACATGTCTGTGTCCTAATCACCTCTTATTATGAAGGCAGCAGTCATATTAGATTAGGGCTATTATAGACTGAATATTTGTGTCCCCCCCCCAAAAAAAAATTCATGTGGAGGCCCTAATCCTTAATGTGAGAGTCTTTGGTGATTGGACCTTTGGGAGGAATAGCGATTGCAAGAAGTTGTGAGGGCAGGGCTCCCATGAGGAGATAAGTTTTCTTATAAGATGAAGAAGAGGCAAGAGTGCACTCTCTTCCTACCATGTGGGAATACAGTAAGAAGGCAGCCATCTGCAAGCCGGAAAAAGGGATCACACCAGGAACTTAATGTATCAGCACCTTGATCTTGGACTTCCCAGCCTTAAGAACTGTGGGAAACAAATGTCTGTAATTTAACCACCTAGTCTACAGTATTTTGTCATATCAGTTAAAGTTGACTGAGGCCAAGGTCCACCTCACAATCTCATTTAACATTAATTACTTCTTTAAAGATAATATGTTCAACTACAGTTATTTTGTGAAGCAATGAGATTCACAACTTCAACATATGAATCTGGAGTGATGAGGGCCTCAATCTGGCCCATTACATCATTAAATACCCATTGCAACTAAAAACTGATGAGCTAAATATAATAAAGTGATCTCATAATTGCTATGGTCTGTGACATTCAGGATATCATCAGACGTTATTACATGTTCATACTGATTTCCACAGATTCTTAAGTAAAAATATAACTACCTTAAAACTATCAGCTGAATCTAGGGCACAGCATCTTGTAGTACCAGAAAGAAAGGAAGTACTAAAAGGACAGCAATAAAAGAACGAGATGTGCCAAAGGGGCAAAGAATCCAACCTACAAGAGCTCCCAGTTGCCAGAGGTGGAACATTTTGAACAACAAAAAATAAAGCAAAATTAGATTTTAACCCAAGGTATAAAATAGCATATATAAATCCATACTGATATGAATAAATTATTATATAAATAATTAAATTGGGTAGAACAGATAAATCTTCCTTTGAGAAGAATTTCAGGTAGTATATTTAAATACCCATACCTTTCAGGAAGTAAGTTTACTTCTCATCCCATTCCCTTGAGTTTGGAATAAATGTTAGACTCTTTTCCAAAGAATAGGGAAAAGGAAAATATCAACTCTGCTGTGTAGAAATCACCACTTTAACCAGGTGATTAAGGTTAATATTGTGGCATCCAGTCGTTGGTGGCTCAGATATACCATGCACTCCTGATACAGTATGATAAGGGTACTTTGCCTTTGTCATAGTCTTTCCAAAAACCCAAAATCCCCATCTCTTATGATTTAGATATGAGGTGTTCCCTAAAGGCTCATGTATGAGATAATGCAAGAAAGTTTAGAGGTGAAATGCTTGGGTATGAGAGCCTTAACTTAATCAGTACTTTCATCCACTAGTAAGGATCAGCTGGGTGGTAACTACAGGCAGGTAAGCTGTGGGTGCAGAAGGTGGGATACTGGGGGCATGCCTTTGGGTTATATATTTTGTTCATGGTGAGAGGAGATTTCCCTTTCTGCTTCATGTTGGCCATGTCCTGAGCTGCTTTCCTCCTCCTCACCCTTCTGCCATGATATTTTGCTTCATGTTGGACCAGAGCAATAGTCAGATGCCTATGGACTGAGACCTCTGAAATCGTGAGCACCAAATAAACATTTTCCTCCTCTAAATTGTTCTTGTCAGATATTTTGGTCACAGCTGCAAAAGAGGTGACTAAGACACAGTCTAATTATGAAAAAATAAAATAAGATAAATCCAGATTTGGGACATTCTACCCAATACTGGCTGATACTCCTTACAACTATCAAAAGCTTAGGTGATACAAGATAAAGAAATTTTAATGGATCAGAAGAGATTCGGGAGAGAGAATGGTGAAATGCAATGTGGTTCTCTATATTGGATCCAGGTACAGAAAGAGGACATTAATGGAAAATGTAAATTTCAAATAAGGTTTGGAGTTAAGTTAAAAAAAAAAAAAATCAAGGATAGAAACTACAGGCTACAGGTATAGGTTAGTGGTAGAACACTTGCCCTAGCAGATGTGAGGCATTAAGTTCAATCCCAGCACCACAAAAGAAAAAGGAGGAAACTTTACATGAAACTTAAAAAAAAAAAAAAAAAAAAAACAGAAACCAAACCCTCATGATTCCCTAGAAGATAATTCATCTCCTCAGTGCACAAATGAGAAAAGGGGTTAATAACTTCACCAAAACCCACAAAGGAAGTCCCAATTACAATCAAAAGTAACTTAAATAACTTGTTCTTTAAACAAGTTAGGTTCTCATGCTGTATACTTTAGAATACTCCTGATAATTCTTCTGTAAGATGTATTAGAAAAATAATGCATTCCTTTCCATTCTCCTTATATATATCACAACTGTAATGCCAACTCAGCTTGAAACTACATTTTATTAAGAAATTGTTACTTTTAAAAAAATTTAAAGTTTCAAATTTAATTAACTGAGATCTAAAATCATTTGCATAATATACCCTATGTTAATAGAGCTTTAATCACTTTAAGAAGTTCTGTCCAGAAGTACACAACTTTTAAGAAAAAAGATGAGTAAATGATTTTTAAAAGAAAAAAAATCATGTGTAATCTTGCATAATCACATCAAGAGAGATCTTCTTATAAATTCACGGTAATAAGTAGGCTAATGTACTTTCAAATCAGCAGTAGGATAGAAGCTCCAAAATTTAGACACTTTGAGAGATCTCTTTCAGGGAGATACTTTTTTAAAATGTAAGTACTTAGTCTTTTGCTCAAACAATCTTTTGTTTTTCATGCCACTGCCCTAATTTTCTGGCCCTACCCTTTCCTAATTCCTTAAATCTATCTTTCTCCTCCTTCTAAAATCAGAGAGCATAATTAGAGGGCATGTGGCCCCACCTTTTATGGAAATAGCTACATTCCTTATTTGCATGTGTTTGGACCCATTGCCAGCTGTCCCTAAATGCAGGAGAGTGACTATATCTCCTTGTTATCCAGCAGATTTTGTTCAAAGCCAAAGATTAGAACAGTGCAAATGGTAGAAAATAGCTTTTTTCTCCGAAAAATACAAGAGCGGTTTAAAGTGAATAGAAATTAGTGGATCGGTGAACTGGAAGAAAACGTTATTGCCTCTGAAATAGCCTAGCTCCCACTCAACTTTGCATAACAATATTCAGTTTGCTATTATGCAGCAGGGCTTCTAGCCTGCTTCTCTGCCCAAATCAGTGAAGTTCCCCTCTCTATGGTTAGACTTGTGGGAATGAAATGCACAATGCGACCAAACATAGTTAAACCTTTTAGAGAGGACTTTTTGTAAACCCAAGCAATTATTTCTACCATTAACAGGTGTAAAATGTCTTCTAACAAGAAAGTGCAAAACCGCAAATGTGCTTTTGAAATATGCAGCACAAGTTGCATATAAATAAGGCGTAGTAGAAATCTATCTGCTTCGATTTTATAAAGCAGATGTCTGCTGTCCTAAGCAAATAGTTCAAGTTGTTTCCAAAATATGGAGGCAAAAAGCAATAGAGGTACCATTTACACACTCATTAGTTAGAAAGGAAATGCATCTGCTTTGGAAAATTGCTGCTCACTAAAAAGCAAGTTTCCTTAGCAACGGCTACATCACACAACTCTTAGACCACTTCTAAGCTATGAAAAAAAAAAATGAGAGATAAAAATATTTAAACATTTTTTATCAAACATTTTTTTCTTTATCATGGGAATATTTTCTCTAAAACTTTGATATATCTGAGGAAATTGAGGCTTGTCTTACATCCTCTCCCCTCAGCTCCAACCATAACTGCAAAATTGGATGTATCCAGAACTAAATCTCCTTTGGTAGGTCAAATCAGTGTCTAAGAGATGGAAAGCCATTGTATATCATCAGATAACAGAGAAAGAGAGATTATATGAAAACAGGAAATGGATGGGGAGGGCATAGCCCACCTCTGGCACTATCTGAATATTGGGTATGGTTGGTTCGGTCACCCCTGACTCCATTCTTTTCCTGATTTACTTCCTTGGATGATGGCAAATTCAGTAGGTAGAGGCTCCAAATGCCACAATTAACTCTCACTCTCCATGCTTCTCAGCTGCCAGAAGGTGACATCAACAGAGGAGGTGGGCCTGTCTTTGGTCATTCTTCTGTTTAAAAGTTTTCATTATTCAAAAAGCATTGAGAACTTATCTAAAGTGCATCCAAATTCAGTGAGGGATTCTTAATTTTTCCAGAAAAAATTATAAAATTTTTTTGCCATGAGTATTGAAATATGTCTAAAAATAAAGTAGAACATCTGAATTTGCTGGCATATCAGGATTGTTCATATATATGTTGTTTTAACTAAAATACTGCTTGAGAATATAGCATATATTTTATCAGTGAATTGCTACCTTGTAATGCCATGTATGAATGTATTTAATTACTGATTCCTGTCTTAATGCCATAAATAATAGCTGGGTTGAAATGGCTCTTAATTGCAGCAGGTAGCATGCAATACAGTTTAATTTTCCCTAAAGGATCCTTTTCAGTCCTGGGCTGGAAAGAGCAAGCATCTTCAACCCACCATTTTCATGGTACTCTTAGTTGAAAACAAAACAATACAAAATAAAACCATGAGTATACAGATTAAATCCAAATGTGCCATCCTGCAAAAACCAGGATGATACTAACAGAGGAACAAAGAAGCTAAGATTCTCTCAGTACCTGCCATGTGCCATGAATTATACCTACATTCCCTCTTCAGTCCCCACTCAAGCTCCTCAGTATTGGTAACCCTCAAGTGAGGGTTTTAAAACTCAAGAGGTGAAGGATGTGGCTAGCATCACAGAGGAGAAACAGTAAGACGGATTCAAATCCAAGTCTGTCTGAGATCAAAGCTCATGCCTTTTCTGTGTATCTCTCTTCCTTTCTTCATAGCTGGGTTGTGTTAGCTGTTCACTTTTCACCTGGAATTCTCCTTGCTAGGGAATAGTGACTGTTGAGCCTTTGTTCTCTCTGGCTAAAGATGGTTTTACTTATAACTGTGAATTAACTACCAAATTTTAAGCCAGAAAATTCCATATGAAATTCTGGTTTGGTTTAGGGGTTTTTAAAAATGAAAGCATAAATGAATTTGACAGAACCAGTATACCCTCATGGTGACTGTCAGCTGGAGGTGGGAAAAGCTGTGCTGTATCTTTAGGGTGAGAGACCCCAAGTCACCCCAGCCTGAGGCACACATTTCAATTAACTGCCAGCACCCATGACATCTTCACTGCCATCCCTGGATGAATGGCATCACATGAAGTTACTCAACACTCACTGAATATTCTCTACAAGCAGGGCTAGTGCCTTCCAACTTAGCAGGTACAGGGGATATGGCCAGGAACTGTCAACGGAAATGAAGGAAACAGAATGGAAGAGAAGATCAAAACTAAACTCATTTATATTTGCTCATGATCTAACCAAGAAAGATAATGGGTCAAGATGTTTGAAAATTCATTACTAAAAACTTGAAAGCTTATCATCAGTTGAATAATGATCTTTCGTGAATTTCAGCTAAGGAGATGGAGCAAGATTCCAAAAACTAGAATTCTCAGCCTCCTTCGGTTATTAACTCGCCTTGAGATCTGTAAGCATCATGAAGCCTTGGTTGGTTTCAGGTCCCATATCTGTAAACACACACACACACACACACACAAATAGGCTATTGAACAGACAAGGGGCTTGTGGGTAATAGGAATAAAGGAAGACTGTGGTGGGGACTGGATCTAAACAGAGAACACTCGAGGGGCATCTGCTGCACCACAGACCATCATCCCTTAGAGGAATCTGGACTCTGTATCTCACTGTCTCACTTTCCAGAGTAGCAGAAATACACGTGTGTGTGTGTGTGTGTGTGTGTGTTTTAAATTGAAATATCTGACTTTTTAAAATATTAACAACTCATTCAAAAAATTTAAAATACTACATGCACCAATCATGGTCAAGTAAAACAATAGTTCTCTGGGATGCACTGGCCTTCAGACCATCTGTTTTCTACCTCTGGACTAGACTATTTGGTACTCAGATTGTGTGATTTTAAGTACTGAGTAATCATCTTTGGGAAGAAAAGAGGGGTGTAGGTGGATATGCTTTCAGGGAAAACCTCAAAAAGATGAAATGTGTGGCATTTGCTAAGTGGCCTGTCTTGTCATCTTCCTGGATCTTGCATTTCAGTAGCACGAAGCAAGAGATGTGGGCAGATGCTCTATTTGAGCATCACTCACAGAGACTGATGGAAGAGACGCTGCTGGAGTGGTGAAAAAGAAGCAGAAGGTGGAAACTGCTCTCTAAAGAAGTATGTGAATTACACCAGTTCTCAGGAAAGTCAAGCAGGAAGTGATAGGAACATTTTTAAAATAGGTACTTGGTGCTAGGTGCTTTATATATCTCATTTAGTCCCCGAATATTTTAAGGTGGGTGCTGTTATTCCCCATCATGATAGTAATGATTTACTGCAAATATTTTATATCCAAGGCACAGTGCAAAGTGACTTGACTCATGCTTTATCTTATTGGCATTGTGAGAAAGATTTTCTTATGGCCAATGTACAGATAAGAAAATTAAAACTTCAAGAGAGATTCGGTAACTTGGCCCAAATCCAGTTAGTTAATTAGCAACAGGGTTCCAGGTGAGGCCTCTTCCTACACAGTATTTGCTCTTCACTCCTTTCTGAGAAGTCAGGGGACTGATTCAAGATTGCATTGCCAGAAAGCAGAGTCCAGACTCCATTGCAACATCGAGCCCTTAATGCCTGTGGTTGCTCTTTCTGTTTGCTATCCCCAAGCAGCACACACATTCCCAGGATGCAATGGATTCGAAAACTGTTCCCCCTGCCCCAAATTCTTAAATTTACAAACCTCAGTCTTGTGTTTTCCTTTTTAGAGCACAGTGTACACGGTGTACATAATCCCTGCCTCCCTAGAGGATGAAAACAACAATGGACTAAGAGAATCAGATAACGTTTAATAATTGTTGTTTCTCTTTCTCCAATAAAGCAAATATATTGGGGTGTGAATGAAAGTACTTAATTTTTAAAAAACAAATATTACACAGTCTCTGAAAAAGGGTACCACTGCATTGAATATATTTTCTATTCAGTTTGCTACTTGGTTCTTCTGCGAGAAAAAATATTGTGGAAACTACTTCCAAATACAAACAAACAAAATCCGAAAACAAGCTAGATGGAGCCCATATCAACACTGACATCAATGATCACGTTGTATGCACCAGACACCGTTCTAAGCCCTTCACCTGTATTATCTCATCTCAACCTCCCAGCAACTCACTCTTCAGATGTGGACATTGAGATATGAAAAGGTTATGGAACATGCCTAAGTGGCACATTTAGTAGGCATCAGAGCCAGCATTCAAGCCCAGGCACATGCTCCCAACAATGGTGCTGTAACAGCTTCTTGAAATTAGCAAGTGACAGCGTGGCCTTATTTGGCTAAGTGCATTTGTAGGGTTTGAGATTTTCTCTTTGGTTCTTTCCCAATCTCTAAATGCATATGATTCATACTTTCAGCATTTAAACTCTACCTGTAGAAATCTCCTTAATATGTTAATTCTTACAAGTCAATAACACTCTCTTGAATACAATGAGTTGTTCAATTATGTAACTAATACCAAAAATCTCAGACCCCTTGGACATGAGGGCACTTGGCATTGCATATTTAACAAAGTGTTAACTAAATAGATACGCTAACAAGCAAAGATGGGTTCTTATGTAAGGCAAAAGCACATAGTGTCTGCTTAATAAATGTCTGTGAATAACTAAATCAATGCCAATTTTCTTAAAATTTACTTTAAAATTCATTCAACAAGTACTTTTTCATACCAATGTGCCAGGTACTCTTCTTGGTAATAGTAACATAGTAGCAAAACAGACCAAAGTCTTGGCCCTTATGAAACTTATATTCTGAAAGAAAGTAACAATAACAATAACAAAAAAAAAAAAACATGATAAGTGAGATATGGAAAGTATTAGTCATGAAAGTTAAGAGAAAAAATAAATCAAAGAAAAGACATTGAAAGTTGGAGCTGATTTGCAAAATTAGGTAAGGTGGCAAAGGAAGACATTTCTGAGAGAAAAATCTAATTCTGACCTGGGCAAAACATTTTATTTTATTTTATTTTTAAGATGGACACAATACCTTTACTTTTTTATTTATTTATTTTATTTATTCATTTATTTATTCATTTTTATTATTTATATTTTTATGTGGTACTGAGGATTGAACCCAGTGCCTCACACATGCTAGGTAAGTGCTCTACTACTGAGCTACAACTCCAGCCCCTGGGCAAAACATTATATAAATAGAACTACTTAATATTCAAAATTTTAGTTCTCCTATACATACAGGAATTTCAGCCAAATGTATTCAATTAATATTATTGCAAATTTATTATGTTAGTAGTGAGATGTGATTTTTCTAGACCCTTCCAGAATAACCTGTAGAAAATCACAAAGCATGAAAGAAGAAAATAGCATGATAGAAGAAAATAGCAGATCTGACAATTCACAAAGGGCAGGTCTAGATTATTATTGTTTTGCTTATCTTTATCAATGTTTGACAAGGGGCTACAATTTCAAACTTGGATGTAACTCCAAATGAAAACCAAATAGATAAATAAAATCCCATCTGGAGCCTCCTTGAAAATAATCCTCTCTTGCAGATTCCTGTTGTCCTTGCATGACCCCTACACAGCCTGAGGAGCATCTGAGGCAGAGACTATGACACGGTCTGTCACCCACACACAACCGTCCTTAGTGTCAGCAAAGCAGATCACAGTGCAAAACACTTATGGCCACTGAGCAGATAAATTAGTTTTGATTTTTTCCTCTCTCTATAAAATGTGTACACTCACTAATGTTACTACTAAAACCATTTTAGTAGTAATGTGAAATAACTTCACAGTATCAAGGCTTAAAAGTGGATTATATGGAATTGGGGTTAAAATTCAAATTATCACTCAAGACACAACCATCTGTAGCTAATTCTATAGGAATGATAAGAAAAAGCCCTACTAACCTTCCAAAGCTTCACCAGCCTTATCAGTGCTGAGTGCTGTGAAATTGCACGTGGGGTTCAGCAAAAATTATTTAAAGGTTCCTTTTCCCCATCTTTAATTATCATTTTATTTGTTCACAAACATCTATCAGGCTTTCAAGCCATGAGCTTATCTTCATTTGTTCATGGCTTCCTATTATATCATTTATGTATTTTAAGAATAAATAGATTTTGAAATTATTTTGCTTGTTAAAACTGCTACACATTAATCAATGTTCCCCCTTAATCACATACTTTAGTTATTTATCTGAAATATACAGTAAGTTTACTTTCATAAGCAAATATAGCTGCATTCTAGCATTGAAAATGTGCAATTTAGACATTTAGAAATATAACCTAAACGTACTTATCTAATAAATAAGCCTTCTCAGTTCATTTCAATGAAGACCCTACAATTACTAGTTAGGAAACTTCATGTACATATACATGTGTATATATAATATATATACACCTAATGATAATCAGACACAAATACAGTGAGGCACAAATGCATTCGAGGTGAGATCATTCAGTTATTCAGCTCTCACTCTTTCAGCTCTGTTCAAGATGCTGCACTCCAGCCTAATAGCTAAATGTCACAGTTCCATGCCAAAATACATCAAGGACTTTCCTGGCACCAATGTGCCTACTTCAGAATGAGCAATATTTCAGCATCATCAGAATTAACCATCCACTAAATTCAATTTAATAAGACTGCATCTTCCACCGTGTTTCACCTTCATGCACAATTTATTATCATTTCATATGAAAAGCTAAAAGCTCAGGGCGCACATTCACGATCATGCTCCCGAAAAGAAAGCCCTTCTCTTGAGCAGTTTTAAATACTGGGTAGCAACTCTGACTATAATTGGGTGTCTTCTCAAAGCTTCCAACAGTTCACATTAAAAAAGAGATTAAATGCAAAATGTCAGGGTGTACTGATAGTGAGATATCCTCGAATTCCCTTTTGGCCCTTAAGCAACAAGATGAGAAGCCTCAAACAAGGACTCCCAGGGCTTTCTGAACACTGCCAAAATCCCTGGATCTCAGCACTCTCTGTAGACCCTGGCAGAGCCAGAGAAAACAGGAACTATCTGTGTAATTTCAAAGTTGGACTATACATGCACCTAATTTGCATGTAGTTCTTTTCTTAACCTTTATTTTTTATTACTTTCTTGTGGTTTACAAGAATAAGAAACAAAACAAATACTGCAGTGCACATAAAAATCCAGAAAGAAAATGAAGTAAACTACAAGTAGGGACCATCAAGTAAAAATCTAAAACATTAACAAGAATGTTATATAGCCCCTTTGCATCGTTTTGTTGGCCTCTAGTTAAAATGGCATATATCGCAGGTTCTTTTATATTCAAGATAATTTAGCCTGAGACTTCAAAGAAAGTCCTAGTTAGATGGAGGCAATTTAAATACAAAATTTCCATGTTTAGGAAACAGGAACCTTATGGATAAGAAAGGGGAAATATAGCAGTCTAATTAGGTCCATCCCTTGTCACCGACTAAATATGCTGGCTGTGTGCTCATCTTATGCTTTTTACTGGAAAATCAGACACCAACCGCAGGAGTGTTACTTTCTCACTAGTAGCTATGTAGAGTGGGTATCCACAGTGGGCAAAAGCAGAGCCCCGCCAGGCCAGGTCCCAGCAGTGCTCGCACAGTGTTATGGTACCCGCCTAGTCTCACATCTCGAACAATAACTCAGATACATCACAAGATCACTTCTCAGTCCTTCTGGGTTAAATGGGTCTTTATTTTTAGAGAACAATGGGAATTATAGGAAACTGGAGGCCTTACGTCACAGAACTATAAATAGTTGCTGTTAAATGCAGCCCTATGTTTTTGTTTTTCAATTTTAAAATGAAGTTGATATTTGAGAGGGGTTATTTATCTGTTGGACAGTTCATGATGCCCAGTGATGTCATCTTATCTAGGTGATTAAGGACCTATTTAGTTTTCCAATCAGACAAATCACTAGCTCTCAACAGGAATTTTAATCAGAAGGATGGCTTGCTGTGCTGAGATTGTCCCCAGAGCACAGAACATTACTGACCTTTTCTCCACAGGAAATTTAAATTTCTATCATTTAGCTGGTTAGGATTTCTGCCATTTCTCTGTGGATCAAGATTAAAGATGAACTTTCAGGTTCAGTCATATATTAAAAACACAAACACATAAGCTGTGAAAAGCCAGAAGCAGAACAACGATGTCTTCCCCTGATGCAAAGGTCCCTGCTGTTCTCTCATGCATTCCAGCTGACCAAGGGCTCTGAAGCTTACTGCCCCCACTAGGCAGCCAAATTGGAAAATAGCCATACTTATGGATCCTCAGCATGGTTGTATTAACATTATCTACTATAGTTAACTTATCTCTCTTCAATGTATGTTAAAGGCAAAACCACTTCACTTGGAACCAAATAGACCTAAAATAACATTTGTAAATGTATAAATTAGGTTATATTTATCAAAATAGTTGTTTTCCCTTTTGTCCCCAAGCAAAAAAGAAAACGAAAAAGTCCCAAGTAAATAATTTCTTAGAGAAAACTGCTGCTCTCAAAATAAGCAATTCCAGGACACAAACTCATAAAACAGCTTTATCATTAAGTATTCATTAAGTAGATTAGGGAATCACACTGCAAATAGATCCTTACCACAATAGTCAATAAAAAAAAAATAACTTAGAAAAGGACAGGAAAGTTAGTTACTGTGATCTCCAGTATTCAGTTTGTGATTGCTTTTGTATTTTCAAAACTATATTCATAAAATGATGTAATTATGAAACAATGACCTCTAGAATACTAAACCACATCTATTTAATGACTTAGGACTGAGAGGAGAGAAGTTGGAAGGTCTTAACCTAGAATTATACTGAAAAATGAAAAATAATTTAATAAATAAAAGATTTACTATACTGTGAAATGTAATGCCTAGCCAGGCATGATGGCACACACCTGTAATCCCAGTGGCTCCGGAGCCTGAGGCAGAATGATTATGAGTTCAAAGCCAGCCTCAGCAACTTAGCGGCCCTACGCAACTCAGAAAGATCCTGTCCCTAAATAAAAAAATATAAAAAGGGCTGGGAATGTGACTCAGAGGTTAAGCCCCCCTGGGTTCAAATCCCAGTACCAAAAAAAAAAAAAAAAGTAATGTCTGGGGTAAGTCTACATTTCTACTTTTCCACCTCAACATTTAATTTTCAATTTCATTTTATTTATCTACACAATATCAAATTCCAAAGAGGATATAAATTTATTACTATATATCAGGAAACAGTCTGAAAATATTCTAAAAATCTAACTCTTTGTAAGTAACCTGCAGTTCTACTCTTGGATGCAATTTGGAAAGCTCCCCCAACCTCTACCCCAGGATTCTTGAGATGGAACCAAGGACATGGTATATACTAGGCAAGCTTCTGTCACTGAGCTACCTCCCCAGTCCAGCAGAAAGGGTTCTTTAAATGTTTATTTATAAATCATGCAATTTCACTAATTTTTCAATCTCTGTAGAAGATGCTTTGAGGTATAGTTAAGGAAGGACAGGGGTTTTTGTTTGTTCTTAAACAAATTTAAATCAATGAGCAAGAAAGAGACAATTTTACTTTGATAGGCAGGTTTAATTATGCACAATATTCTCAATTGCCTTCACCATTAAAATGAAGCACATATTTGAGGAAAAGAAATGCTATTTCAGAGCTCAGCTAGAAGCAATGCACAATTGCTTGAAGCTCTTCTTAGAAACTCCACTCAGACTTGACATCAGCATATCCCTCCTAATGCACAATATCACATACAAAATCTATCAAGAAAATAATTTGTTCCTCAGAGCAAGAAAAAAAATGCCCCGATTGTTTTTAAACTTAGTTTTTAAACTTAGCTTTCATTGTCTATGAGAAGCCAAGGTATTTTTTAGTGATAAAAGGAAAGTGAATGATATAAATATCTTTTACTACGCTTCAAAGGTGAATGAATGTAGGCATTCCTGCCTGCTCTATGGCGTGAAACCAAGAAAGCATACAGGCAGCTTCTCTGCAAGGTGGATGAACAAAAACAAAGACAAAAACAAAAACAAAACTAAAGAAAGGGGGAGGGACTTCACTGGAACTTAAAACTGGACATTCAAATCAAACTGGAGACACAGGAGTTTGTATATAATAAAATAAAAAAATCCCCAACGGCAGAGCTGCTGCCACAGCCAGGCTAAGAAGCTCCAGTCAGAGGGACCCCTCCATGAGCATAGTAGAGGATAAGGGAATTAAAGGAACCTGCATTTTGGGGAGGCCCAAGGACTGTCTGGGTACTTTAGAGACCAAGGACATTGCCCAAAAAATCTGAAGGACTTGCTGCACGATATCCATGTATGGAAAAAGAAGCCACCATCTCTCCAGGTGGCTGGGGGAGGACAAAGGAAGGAAACATTTCGCAGCTTTGGCTCAGTGGCCAGCAGCTGAGGGAACAATTCCTAGCAAAACCAAGTTTGGCCTGAAATACAGGCCCAGTAAACACACCCTGCACAACAGAGAGTGTGTTTGAGAGACCAGGAGAAAATCAAACCTAGAGAGTTTTACACGGGGTTGCGGGGCACAACTGGTCAGGGAAACCCACCCGCCCGGCTCTACCCCTCTGCCTCCAATCTGATTGCTTGCCAAACTGACTGAGAGAGACATATCTGGCCAGAAACGCAGAAGGGCGGGACCGGAAAGATTGGAGACTGAACCGGAGACCAGAAAACATGGGGTCTGAAGGTGACTCAGGGGACTGAGAATTGGGTCCCTCACTACATGAGTGGAACCCAGGGGAGATCCCTGGAGTACAATCTTCCAACCTGGACCAGCAAATACTGGGTGCTGGAGGTGCACTGATTTAAAATATCCAGACCAATTAGCACTCATCCAGGAGGGTGGAGCCCACCTAAGCCTAAACCCTGCCTCCAGGAACTCCGCCAATGGGATGACCTCTCTCACTCCAGCAATCCAGAGGGTGGGGCTTCACACTCCCCAAGACCCCACCTGAAACTGCTGAGAAGAGAAGCTGAATATTTTGAACTCCAACAGAAAGAATTCTTTAACTTTTCATCAAGACTTTTTTTCTTTTTCTTTTTCTTTTTTTAATTCTTTGTCCCTGTTTCATTGTGACCATAATGGTACATGGACATTTACAGTTTCCTATTTTATTTTCTTCTTATCTCTAGCATTTTTGAAGCCAGTTATTTTACATGGATTGGTTTTTTTGTGAACTCTGATGTTTGATTAGTATATTTTAGTTTTGTTTTGTATTCTCTTATTTCTATTTTTAATTTTTTAAAAAACTTTTGCTTTAAACATATATTTTTCTCCAACCTGTTTCCCTTGATTCTCTTTTCTTCTAACAGCCAATCTCTATTGTTCTCTTTCACTCTTCCTTTAATCTTTTGCTTCTGTCTTCTCTCCTCCTCCCTCACAATCTTCACATTCGATATCACTTCTGTTCTCTCCCTGTCCACCATTTGAAAATGTAAACCCTTTTGCAAACTTGTTGTTTTTATTATAGACAATAACTGATCATATCATCTCTTTGTTGTGATAATAAACGTTGTATACGTCATAGTAGAACTATTTGATTTAATGCTGTAAATTGTTTGCAATGGTCATCACTATTGTCTGTCTCCCCCTAAACAGTGAGGTACTAGAAACCTTCAGGGACATAATAAGTCCACAGGGTAGAAATTCTATTGCCTCAGATCCATACTGTTAGATGGGTAGACACACAAACAACATAAAATAGCAAGAGAACAAATCACTTCAAGCAAACCAAGATACTCCAATAACAGAATCCAACTACACCACAGTGGAAGAAATGTCAGAGAAGGAGTTTGGAATGTACATAGTTCAACTGAACTTCAAAGTAAAGGATGATGTAAGAGAACACACACAGGTAGCAAAAGATTGCTTCAATAAAGAGATAGAGATTCTGGGGAAAAAAAGAGCAGAAATTTTTGACATGAAGAAAACAATAAACCAAATTTAAAGAAGCATCACCAGCAGACTAGACCACTTGGAAGACAGAACTTCAGGCAACGAAGATAAAATACATAGTCTTGAAAATAGAATTGACCATGGAGAGAAGATGTTAAGAAACCATGGACAGAATTTCTAAGAATTATGGGATAACTGGAAAAGACCAAATTTAAGATTTACTGGGAAAGATGAAGGTGTGAAGTTATGAACCAAAGGAATGCAAAATCTTTTCAATGACATAATATCAAAAAATTTCCCAAATCTAAAGAATGAAATGGAAAATCAAATACAAGAGGCTTATAGGACTCCAAATGTCCAAAACTGCAACAGATCCACATCAAGGCACCTTATAATGAAAATGCCTACCATACAGAATAAGAATAGAATTTCAAAGACTGTGAGAGAAAAACAAAAGATTACATATAAGGAGAAACCAACATGGATCTCAGCTTATTTCTCAACCTAGACCCTCAAAGCTAGGAGGTCCTGGAATAACATATACCAATCTCTGAAAGAAAATGGATGCCAGTCAAGAACCCTATATCCAGCAAAATTAAGCTTCATATTTGAAGATGAAGTAAAAACCTGCCATTATAAACAAAAATTTTAAAAATTTGCCACCAGAAAGCCTGCACTTCAGATTATTCTCAATGAAATATTCCATGAATATGAAATGAAAAAAAAAAAAAGTGAAAACCAGTGAAGAGAGGAACTACACTAAAGGAATAGTCAATCAAAGAGAAACTAATTCAAATTAAAGACTAGAAATAAAGCAAAATGACTGAGAACACAAATCATATCTCAATAATAACCTTGAACATTAATGGCCTAAACTCATCAATCAAAAGACATAGACTGGCAGATTGGATAAAAAAAAAAAAAAACAAGACCTAACAATATGCTATCTATCTCAAGATACTCACCTCATCGGCAAAGACATCCACAGACTGAAGGTGAAAGGATGGAAAAAAAATATCACTCACATGTATTGCATCAACAAGCAGTGTTTCTATCCTCATATCAGATAACGTGAACTTCAAGTCAAAGTTAATCAGAAGGGACAAAGAAGGACATTTCACACTGCTTAAGGGAATTATACATTGACAAGATATAACAATCATAAATTATGCCCCAAACAATGGAGCATCTATGCACATCAAACAAATCCTTCTCAACTTCAAGAATCAAAGACACTGCAACACAATAATACTGGGTTTAACCATACATATGAATACAAATGTAAATATATATGTAAAATATACATGAAAATATTTAAATGGAATTGAATTTGTATATCACTATTTTTCTTTTGAGATGGATGTTTATAGTTTTGGTAAGATACAGGGTATGATTATGTAACTAAATATATGTGAAAATTTATGGATAGGATTTGATTTGTCATTAGGGTACATACATATATGAATGTATATAAACATATTCAGAACATGTGTGAAAATATATATGGATATTTGGTAATATTTATAATTTTTGTTTAAAAGACTCACGATTATGGGTAGAGTTAGGTTTAGTTCTGAGTTATGGCTTTGGTTTAGGGGACAGGTTACTGTGGGAAACCGTCCTTATTTAGCAGAATCAGATGAGGTTGAGCCATGGCATTCAGAGGTCTGACTTCTAGGAACTGCCGGGAAGCATGTGGTGCTGTGTGGATGTGATTCCCTGTCTCCTTCTGGAATATTCCCCCTAAAAATATAGTCCCCCTAACTCCACTCTATCTGTCCATCACAGAAGAAGCTCTTCCTGATTTTGGCCCTGTGTGTCTATAAATAAAAGAGAGTTGGGTGACTCCATGTTTTTAGAGGCCAGAGCTGGTATGACCAGATCCGTCAGGCCCCCTCTCATTTAAAGAGTATTGGCTCCTGTGTGTTTATTGAGTAGATAAATTTATGGGTGATTGATTGATAAACAGCCAACATCATCCTCCAGCAGTTAACCCTTTTCTTTTCTATGTGGGATGTGGCTGAGAGACCCCCACAGGTTACCTGTGGAACATACATATCAATATATATGAATATAGAGGTAATATTATATATCAAAATTTATATGTACTTTTATCTATGGATTTTTTAAAGTAAGCAATATTGTTATATTATGTGTGAAATCTGAGATATGCCTATGGAAATGAGTATATATATAAAATATCTATGGGTGTTTATGTGAATTTATAAACTTATACCCCCAAATATGTAAGTACATTCATGTAAAATGTTGTGGTTTATATGCCTTGAGGTTTCTGTGAGGTGTATTGGTTAAGTATAGGACTAATGTAGAAAAGCAGTTAGGGTTAGTTTAGGGATTGAACATTTTATCCATATACAGGAATACAAATATGACTATATATGTAAAAATATACATGAAAATATTTAAATGAATATAAATTTGTATATAGCTATTTTTTCTTTTGAGATGGCTATTTACAATTTGTTTTAGTTATTGTTTATGATTATGTTACTGAACATATATAAAAAAGTATGAGCATGAATTTGGTTGCCATTAGGGTATTCTCACATATATCTATATATACGAGTGTATATAAACATATATAGGAATATATATGTGAAAATATATATGAATATTTAAGCCAAAAAATAAAATAAAAATTAAAGGAAGATCAGTAGAGGAAAGGGACCATGGGATGGGGGGCAGAAAGGAAGGAAGAAATGCTGAGAGTGATATTAGCCAAATTACATTGTTCTGTTGTGTGCATATACTAATATGTAAAAACAAATCCCATCATTACGTACAACTATAATGCACCGATAAAAAATGTGGAAAGAAAAAAAAGATAAATAGATATGTCTTTATCCTGAATAAGCTAGGGGGAAAGTAACTATTATAACAGATGTGCACTAAACAATTACATGTAAGCTTAGCTCTCCTCCTTGATAAATTTTAAAACTGAGTCTCCAAATAGCTCAGGAAATAAAGGCAAGAAATGATAAATGAAATTGCATCAAATTAAAAAGCTTCTACATGACAAAGTAAACAATCAACAGAGTGAAAAGATACCTACAGACTGGGAGAAAAATCTTTGCCAGCTATTCATCTGATAGAAGATTAATATTCAGAATACATAAAGAAGACAAAAAAGTAAAAAGGAACAAATCATCCAATCAATAAAATGGTTAAATGATCTGAACAAACACTTCTCCAAAGAAGTCCAAATGGCCAATAAAGATGTGGGTAAAAATGCTCAACATCTTTAGCCATCAAGGAAATGTAAATTGAAGCTACCTTGAAATTTCATCTCACTCCAGTCAGAATGACAATCAAAAAATAATAACAAATGCAGAAGAGAATGTGGATAAAAAGCAATTCTTATTCACTGCTAGTGGGAAAATAAATTGGTACAGCCATTACAGAGTACAGTATGGAGGTTCCCAGAAATAGTAATAATAGATTTGCCATGTAACCAAGCTATACCATTCCTGGCCATATATCCAAAAGAAATGAAGTCAATATACAAAAGAGATATCTGCATGTGTATTGCAGCACTATTCACAGTAACAAAGATAGGGAATCAGTCTAGGTGCCCATAAACAGATGAATGGATTTTTAAAAAAGTATTATACACGATGGAGTTTTATTCAGTCATAAAGAATGAAATCATGTCATTTGCAGGAAAATTGATGGAAATGGGGGTCATCATGTTAAGAAAAATTAACTGGACACAGACAAATATCACATGTTTTCTCTCATTTGTGGAAAAAACAAAAATAGAAAACAAACTTGGAAGGGGATGAAGGGGAGGGAGTAATGAATAGTTTTTTGTTTTGTTTTTAAAAAGGGCAGTAAGGAGTGGATATTATCAAAGCATGATAGATGCATATATGGAAATATCACAGCGAAATCCATTCATTCTGTACAATACATACAACTAAGAAGAAGAAGAAATTAAGGCAAAAAAATGAAAATAAAGCTAATGAAATACCACAAAACAACAACAAACCCAAAACACAAAATTTCGAGTCTCAAAAGCAGTAGCTCAGGTCTGTGCCAGGGTTAGAGGCTAAAAGTGTCTGTGTCAAGGTTAGAGCCAGAATTCAAACCAGGTTTTATTTTATTTGAAAGCTCATGTTCTTTCTACTGTGAGTGCATATGCAGCTCTGTTTGAGATTGACCTAACTCCTTCCAGTGAAGCAGTCTTTATTGCGATGACCAACTTTAGCAGTGCTCAATAGCAAGACTACATGAAGAACAAAGATAACTGCTCTCCTAAGTTCACAGTGCCCTTTCCTGGCAGATTTCCTCCCACAGCTCTAGTCTGGTTATTGTGGATAGGACTCTCTGGTCCCTCTTTGAGTGATTACAAAAAGGGCACAAGCTACCCAGTTCATGCAAAGGGATTTTAAAGGCATTCTGGCATAATTGCCCTAATCAACAAACACTAGCTACAATGCAATCAAGTTTTTGAAAAGATTATATGAAAGACAAATTAAAGTATAAGGTTAGGCTTTTATAGGGTATTCTACATCCTGGCATCTTGCACTAATTTTTGCATATTTCAGTAGGCACTTTTTTTGTGACTTCACAGATAACAGGATATTTTAGCAATCCCAAAATGGTTACAAAAGCACTGTTATCTTACAATGTGCATCCACATAGAGCCCACAGTGAAGTCTGCAATTGAAAAGTTATTTTTAAATCCAAACCAGGTGATAATTAACAAAAGGGAGTAGGTGTTACTGAAATGACTTGGATCTTTTTCTCGGCTTCCATATTGTTTGCATTGCTGCTTTCATTTCTGATACTATCCGTGTTGTAAGACTTTGAAAAAATCTAGAACAATTATTCCCCAAACTCCCTACATAGGCTGAATTTATTATACTTAGCCTCTTTCCCCCACTTATTTCCTCAATTATGGAGTGAAATTATTTATATGTAAAGATTGTTTATCTCCTTTTAGAACAGTAATTTCAAAGATTCTCTTTTGAGTGTTACATCAATGATAGCAGTTAACTATTATCAAGTTGTCAAACCAAAGATAAAGTTGTCGTTACAACCCAACTGCATGATGCCTTTGGTTTTCTTTGCATTAAAAAAGAGCACAAAATATTAACTCAGGGAAAATTCATAGGCTTTCTTTATGAGTCACCTATTACCTAATTTTATTTAGTTCTGAAGGTGTTCTGTGCACACAGTAGGTTCCAAATGCACTGTGGAATAAACCTAAGCAGTTTTAACCCAGGATACAGACAAAAATATATACATACTCTCTAGTATTTTGTTGATATATTTATATCCAATACTATACAATATAGTGGATTTCAAATAAAGCCCTGATAGAATGAATACAAGGCATGGCCCATATGACCAGCTGGCCTTGAGAAGGGGCTACAAGATTTCCTACTAGTACCAAATCTGTGAATGAGCAGGTGTCTATTATACAGCCCACATGAAGAGGCTTGTTAATACAAGTCTCTGCTGGAGTAACCAACAACAGAGAAGGTTGTTAAAACATTGATTGCATAGCTAAGTTTGTATGAATGGAATGCTGCTTTGAAAAGTCTTTAGGTACGAAGTATTTTGTGAAAATTTCTATAATTCCAAAAAGGTCCAATCACATACTCACAGAGCCCTCCTCCAACTTTTCAGTGAATGCTTCTGTTTGTGTGTGTGTGTGTGTGTGTGTGTGTGTGTGTGTGTGTTTTAATTAAACTAACAGTTACAGAGGCGTGTGTAGTGAATGCAGATTTAAACCAGGCAGGCTATTTTTTCTTTTCCTTTTGCAACCAAATAGATGTGTATTTGTTGCCATTTACTCATCTTTTAGATACATCATGGAGCATTAAAGGGAAGAATTAACATCATTTTGAGACTGTCACAGAATGGAGAATTCTACAGTAATAGGTGAAAAAGACACATTTGTTTTTATTTCAGAAGCCATGAAAAAGTATACTGCAGCAATCACAAGGGATTTTGGAGTGAGGGGATTAAAATATAGTTAATATATTTCTATGTGAAAAACAAAGACAAGCTGAATTCCCAACAGTCTTTGTCAAAGTCAGTCTACATCTTAGTTAGACAAAAATACAGGCATTGCTAGCAACTCAAGAAAACTCCAGTGGAAATAGTTGAAAATGTACACTTTGTGATTTAAATTTATCCTAGGCAAAACAGAAACAGCCCTAAAAACAAGAACAACAACAAACACACACAAGAAACTGAAACTGGCATTGAGACAAAAGGAAAACTAATCTAATGAAGAGATAGATGTAGGGAATGTAGGACGAATATATGTAAGTTGTGGCACATAGACTGAAAATATATGGAAATGTTTTCTTTTCTATAAGGAGTGTAGGGAAATGATGAAAATGGATCCTTTTTCATATTAAGCAAAATTAACATGTGCTTTAATGCAAATTAGCTGTAGTAACTGTAGCAAAGTTAATTGTAGCAAATAACAGTGGCAGGGTACATTATACATTGTATCATTTGATGAATGCAGGCTGGTCCTACAGCTAGGGAGCACAATGTATGTGTTCATGGAACCACACCCCCTGGACCACAACTAATCCAGTGCCTACAGCACTGTGCTTGAGCATGCAGCCTGGGCCTAGAGAGGGCTGCACTCAGCTCCATCCCTTAGGAGCAACAGCCGCATCAGGAAAAAGAGGGAAAGAAGGTGAGAAAAAAGACAAGGAGGAACACACTTCCTTTGTGTCATTCATGTAATTATTTTTTGTGTGACAAAAATTCTAATAAATGAGTGCCTCAGAACATAAGTGTCTGATTTTATACTCTCCCCATATAGTACAGTTAAGTAGTATCGTAGGGGAACTATCTGAACCCTTTTTGTGTCAGTGCAAAAGAATCAAACTCAAGAGACACATTCTGTGCTGGTATCATGGGCCAAACAATAAGACAAGGAATTCTACTATTTCTCAAAAAAATGGTGTTACAAGTGACTGTCAATGGCTGCCTAAAAGAACTACAGGCAAGAATTAGAAAGCTCTCTCTCATGCTTTGAAAGACAAGACTAAACACCATCCCCAAGAGCAAAGCCTCACTAAAGGCACGAATAATGGACTCTGAGAATAGGACATTCAACAAATGTTTCCCCACACAGTGCACAAGTTCCCAACCAGAAAAGTAATAAGCACACAAGAGAAGGTTCACAGATGCAAAACTCTGGGGCCTATTGAGACAGACAGGTTTTGGTCTAGTATCTTTTATTTTCCAAATTGTATCAGGTCCTCAAGAGAGCAACCCAAGAAACTAAAGAGCCACCACACTGAATAGAAAATTGCAAGCAAAGCTACATAAAATAAGAATTTTTTTAAATTACCCATGAACATCTAAAAGTGGTCAATTTTTTAATCTTGCCAAACCTCAAGCCTGTGTTCAAACATTTAGTAAGATAAAATTCCAAGAACATAAACTAGACTCAATAAGAATTTTCATGGATTATTATAAATGTTGTTTGTGTTTATTATAAATGGCCATTTAGATCAGTGGTTTTCAAATGTCTATGTCAAGAAGTTTTATTTTTTTAAAGTTTATAATCCTAAAGACCTAGGATGAGGTGGGAGGATCACTTAAACATACAAGCTCAAGACCAGCCTGGGCAATACAGTGGCACTCTGTCTTAAAAAAAAAAAAAAGAAAGAAAGAAAGAAAAAAAAAGAAAGAAAAAAAGAAAAAAAAAGTTTAAAAAATTACATTGATATCTCAAATATATTTATATTTACATATTTTATAGTTACTATTAAACTAGTCAACTAAATTGGCAACATGTAGCATGTATGAAATCTTTAAAAGGATAAAATTTAAAAATACTTTAAAAGTAGGTCTAATACATGGACCATCTCAGAATCCACTTTATAGTGCACTTTCGAAAATGCAATTTTAGTTCATTAACTGAGTGTGAAGGACAACATAAATTCACAAAGCACATACATATGTAATGTAACCTAAATTACTTAATTTTAAAAGTAATGCTTTTATTTTACTACTAGAATTTTTTAATTTTTGAGAAAAGTTATAAAAAAGGCAAATCAAGGGTTTCAGATTATTTTTGATACTAATGGCTGTATTTTATCCAGCAACTACTATATTTTATAAAGCATTTTATATTACCCAACTATATCTAATTGTTGCAAGAATAGTACATTTGAAATTACTTTTCCCATTTTATAAAGAAAATGAAAATAGGGATTATGGTCATTAGTCATATCTTGCAAAAAAGTGGAAGAGCTAGGGTGAGTGATTTTTATTTTATCTTAAAAACAACAGAATGAAAACAGTCACAGTAGCGGAATATCACATGTGAAAAGCGTTGTAGCTCTTCCAATATTTTGTTTATAGCTGACTCCTAAAGCAAAGTGAAGTAAACTGAGAAATGAGCTGTTGGGATTTAAAAATTACTTTAGATGAAAAATAAAAACGATGTTAACAGCCTCCAGACATTTCACCTAATCTTTCCTCTTCCATCCTCCCCCAGCAAATAATCCTTTTGTGTCCTAGAAAGAAGTGGAGGAAGAGAATTCTGGGAGTGGTTACAGTGGCCAGGCAAACTAGGCCCAGGGTAAGATTCTCCTCATGTAGTCATCAGAAACTTGTATCTTATTTCCCAAAACATCTTCTAATCTAAAAGAGTGTGAAAGATGAGCTCTGGAGCTTGCAGATCCAGCTGATCCTTCTATGCCACACTGGGAAAGAACAAGAGCCAAAGAGAGAAAGCAAACTGTGTTCCCTCCCCATCTTCCCAAGGGCTGATTGTGTTGAAGCACCCTGACTGTTTAGGGTCCAGAGTTTCCAACCTTGTTTCCAAATAGGAACTCAAGCTAACTACTTGGTAGCCAAAAGCTTATTCATTTTCCAGAAGTAGATGTCACTATGACAACTCTGGACCACCAGAGAACCACAAAAAAATGAGACACTGCTTGAAGTTGGTGAAGTAATTTAAAGTTTAAAAAGTTGTAGGATTAAGAAAAATGCTGACTGCAAAATTTTGTTTGGCAGTTTGAATACTATGATTTGAAATTCCACTGTTATGTTTTTCACCAGAAAATGTGGGTCAAACTACATTGGTAGTGACTCAGCATGAATTCCTCTCCTGAAGATTTTTAAAAAGATACGTGACACACTTCTGTCCAAGTTGGTTTCGATAACAGTAAGAGTAGAATGGATGTACCCTGAGATCTTTGCCAGGTTTATATTCCCACATAAGCATCCTCTTCTGACTGGGAGGCCCTCTTCTCCTACCCATCTGGCAAACTCCTCTTTACTCTCCAGGTTCATACATAGCTCCCCAGCTGAAGCATTGCCCACACATAGGTGGAATTAGGAAGTTTCTCCTCTGAGTGCTCAAAAAAATCTTCTGTATTTATGAGAATCACTTATTTAAAAATGCAAACTTTTGCTCCTATGTCTTCTATGTCCTCCCTTGTATTCCCAAGACTACCACTTAGGCTGGTGCCTATATTACAGTAAATAAGTGGTGGTTGAATAAAGGATGAACTCATTGGGTCTAAGGAATATCAGTTCCTACAGATAAACTGTAAAAGTCTGATCTTAGTGTTTCTATTTCAAACATGGATGTTTTTATACATTCTTATATAAAATCCATCACAGCTCTCTGAGCTATCCACATAGCCTCCTAAGCACTACATCTGTTTGCAATATACAAAGGGGCTTTATCTCATTACTATCTGACTGTATACCTACATAACACAAAAGAGGTCACATTTATAACTTCTCATTCACAAACAAGTAGCTATTATCAGTTGTAGCACTTCCTACAGTTTCTATACAAAGTTACCTGCTCCAATGGGAAAAGTCATGTTTTCTATTGTTTATTCTCTGGGATCTCTATTCTAGTCAAAATGTTTCTCAAAAAAAAGTCAAGGGAAGATCTTTTAAATAATCCGAAGAATAAAACATAATTCTCATCATTTCACTTCGACAGTTTGTGCAGCAAGCATTTAACAAATGAATTCTGGGGACAAAGAGTAGTTAGGCAATGTTACATCAAATGTAAAATAACATGTCCTTTTCTCCTTAAAAAAAAGTCCATTTGTCATAATTTTTTTTCCTTTTCGAACTATGAGTAGATTTACCTTATGTGGTTTACCACTGTTGTTCATTCCTATAGATATTCCTTTGTAAATGTAGAGGAAATCCCTTAGAAATTCTTCGTTATAACTGCATTCAAATCTTATTAGATCAACATAACACTAAAAATATATGTAAAACATTAAGAATAACAGCACTCAAATTTTATAAATATTTGAAAGTAAAATATAGAAATCTACCAATTAATGCCAGGTTCTACATTTATTATTTCAAAAGATTTTTTAAAAGTTTAAAAATAGAAACTATGTTAGACAAGATTTTTTTTCAGCTAACAGATCTAGCCTATCCTCTTTTTTATTCTTTTTTTCTTTTTTTTTTTAAATAAAATACTACATACTATACGAGCCTAATTCTGTGAGTACAAAGTTAGACTGAACTAAATGAAGGGACTCTGCAAACAAAGCTTCTGTTGGGAAACTTCTTGTGAAAAATACTTTTGATTTCATTTCTTATACACACTAAATCAAGAATATGTATTTTTAATGTGCTTCTGATCTTAAATACTTAAATAAACCTTCTGTGTCATCTGCATCCCAGGATAAAAAGAATGGCAGTACAAGAGGAAAAAGTCATTATAATATCTATTTACCAGCTTCAATACTTCAGCTTTTCTAGAAAGTAGGTCAGTTCATCTTAGCAGACAACCGAGGACACAGGTAGAGGTAACAACTGAACACAGTTCGCATGCCCTGACCCTTTTCACAGTCAATTATTAAGATTTCGCCTTCTGTATATTTTTGTCTCCCCAGACTTTCCTACGAAGGCACTTTTGAGAAAAAAAAAAAAAAAAAAAAAAAAAAAAAAAACTTTACATTTCAGCTTTTATACAGTTTGGCAATGTATGTGAGCACATCAATAAGCTAGGTAGGCTACTGAGAGAAAAATGAACAAGACTTCTTTCTCAGATTTCAGTCCCACGGGACTGAAGCTTCCCTCTATTAAATTGCTATTTAATCTACAGAACACTGATTTTGCAGGATCTTGTGCTATCTTAACCACCTCTCCAAATACAGGAAAGCCCTTGAAGGTGAAAACCGTCTCAAACCCTCTGTTCCTACACATGCTGTTCTTGCTTTGTGGTGACAGTGGCAGCACCATTTTCCTCTGTTTGGGAGTTAGAAAGTATAGTCCAAAACGGTCTCTTACTCAAAACTGTTCACACCATCTTTCATTTTACCTTGTCATTGCAAAGGGTGTGGAAATGTGGTGGGCAAACATGTAGCTTCTAGGCATTGCTGAACAATTCTGTAGCAGCTGACAGCTGGGTTAAGAAAGATAACAAGGACATTGGGCTCCAAGTGAGGCTTCAGGGATGGATTAGCGATGTCTGTCACATGCCTGGTGGAGTACATGCACAGTATTTGCCATCCCAGCTCCAACCCCTTAGCTGGAATCTGATTTCATAGAGATCAGAGACCTTATTATTGCATACGCTCCTTTCCCTAACTGAAGCACTAGGCCAGGGGTAGAGGATTCAAAGTCTTCCAAATATATATTTTCAAGTGTAATCCTTCAACATAAAAGTTTGCTGAAGAATACTCTTCCTGGTCAATCAGGCTAAAGGTCAACATCATGGGCATGGTGTTCCCTCCTCTTTCCACTGGCACACAGTAAGGACTCTTTTTCGAGAACATTCAGAAGGAATTTTGAAAGTGCTGCTAGCTTTTCAACAAAAGCAAAAGCATCAAAGCTCTCCTTTCCAGAAGTAACCCCAGCCAGGATCATTTAAGGACTCCACTGACTGCACAGCTACTTGCTTCCATCCCAGTAGATGCTGAGTTCTCTTTTCTCATTCTGCGCCCTCCCATAGATCTATACTCATACACAACCCCAAGATCAGGGGTGAAAACATTGAGATTTTGTTTCAGACTTTGTCTCTGAAACCACTTAAGAAAACCTTGTAGAAAGTCATTTCAAAATGGTAAGAAAACCTTCCCAACTTCCCTGCTACAGTTGTGTCCGGGGGCTCAGCAAACGCAATATTAACAAATCAAACCCATTCTTCTTTTGATTGTTTCTACTGTTTCATCCAGAAAAATCCTTAATTTTTTTCTAACGTAAAATATCAAAGAAATCATTTCATAATTCATTTTAAAAGAACTGCAATACATTGAGAAGTGAATCTTAAGTGCTGACAACCTCCACTTCTAGTTTTGTAATCACATTTATTGTATTTCCCAGGCAATCGTCCTCATCAATTTCTATTTCCCTAATCAAACTACATTGTTTAAAAAGGCAATTTTACTTAATACTTGCTGTACTCTGCATTATAATAATTAATGTACATCCTTGCTCCCTCTCCATCCTAACTCTTCCAGAACATTTATACCATTTATCAACTGTAGCGGTCTCTCCTCCTACTTATTCTTGTTGAGAACAAACCACTTAGGCCAGGGTCATTCAAAAGTTTCCTTATAAAAAGTTCAATGGTTATAATTAAATAAAAACCTTTCCTAGACAAAAGGATGTTAGCATGAGAAAATATGTAAAAATGCATTGCTTTTCTTAAGATTTCAAGTAATATTCCTTCTCTGGAGAAAGACCAATTTACTTTAAAAAAAATTAATTCAGAATCTTCTAAAAGCTTCCCAAACCCCAAATATTAAAATCATTTAAGTAAATCTCAGGGAAGGAAAAAGACAGAGCAGCCCACAGACAGACATTATGGGGCAAGGAGGGAAATGAACAGGACTTGATTGATAGACCAGGAATGGTAGTAGCCCAGTTGAGTAAGAGTCCAGAAGGTGGGGCAGGAAGAAGTGGGTGGTGAATAGGTTTACACGTTCAGAGTCCTTTCTTCCATGACTGCTGACCAGAGAAGCCCTGCATCCAGAGCTGTTG
The DNA here is from genome assembly GCF_902686445.1 of Sciurus carolinensis. NCBI lineage: Eukaryota > Metazoa > Chordata > Mammalia > Rodentia > Sciuridae > Sciurus > Sciurus carolinensis. The sequence goes on along the minus strand of NC_062218.1, from coordinate 87,014,034 downwards.
GATGGAAGCGAAAGGAGCATAAGAGGCTCATCTCAGGTTTAGGAAAGGACTGAAATTCTGTTGCTACTTTATGCCTTCTCTGAGCTTCTAACACATAGCACATTTGAAAAAAGATTAAAGTTATAGGGTATAGCAATGTTTCAGGGCAACAAGTACTGTAAGATTACATCATCAGGTATACTATGGCCCAAAGCATGTCCTACTTAGTATGGAATATTAAATTGAATTTTTAAAAAGAAAGGAGTTCAAAAATAGAAACTATGTTAGAAGGTTTTTCCCCCCCAGCTAAAAGAGATTCAACCTATTCTTCTTCTTTTTTTTTTTTTTTTTTTTTTTTTTTCTCCCTAATGAAATGCTACCCACCATAGGAACACAACTCCAAGGAGCACAGAAAAAAGTAAGACTGGACTAATGAAGGGACTATGCAAATCATTTAGGAAACTACTAACCAACCTATAATATGACATATGCCTATAATACCAGTGCCTCAAGAAGTGAGAAGAGAGAATCACAAGTTTAAGGTCATCCTCATTAACTTAGTGAGACACTATTTCAAAATAAAAAATGAAAAGGGCTGGGAATGTAGTTTAGTGGTAGAGTACCCCTGTATTCAATCCCTACCAAAACAAAACAAGACCAAAACAACCTACTAATCTGGGGTTTTGAAGATTTTTTTTTTTTCTGGAAACCAAAATTTAAATTATCTATCTTTACTCATCAGGAAACAGTAAATATGCCATATCTTACACTTTCAGTTCTTTCAGTTTTGCCACCGATGTCACCTGTCCTTAAGTAAAAACACAAAACAAAACAAAAAAGCTACATATTTTTATTTAACTCAAGAAATTTAAGCACCTAGATAGGGGCAGATTACACAGGAAAACAGTTAGGTTCCCCAGTAAATGGAATACAGATATCATTACCAGGAATAACTTGCTTTGTCTTGAAGTACCAATAAGCATCCAAAGTAAATATTTCTGGGTTTTGTTTCACAAAGTCAGGGTCTTAAAGTACATGCTTAGGTAAAATTCTTAAGCAGTAACTAGCCTGTTGATGGTGGATCTAGTTAAAAGCACCACATAACAGTATGTGTTTACATCACCCTTTTATTTCATAGTTAGAAATAATACAGTTCCACAGGGTAAGTCATCAATAAATAATGGTGTTTAATCATTAAACATAAAAATCCCAACTCTTTGGCATCTGACAGGATTCTATTTCTTGTCAAACTATTGACTGTATAGATATAGTTAATCTTAGTGATCATTCATCAATACAATATGTTACAAAGGTGCAATTTACTTTAAAATATACAACAGCTGAAAAATTTCCAGCCCATCAAGAAATCTGATCAACTCAGTAAGATATGGGCCAACCTCCCCAAGGCTCTTCCACATGGTTTGCCTTAGTGAAAGTATAATAAACATTGATTAAGAGTTTCTAGGGTTTCCTAATACTTACTTTGCTCTAAATAAAGTTTGCCATTCATTCTGGCTAAAGGAAAAAAATCACGATTGTGCCAGAAATGACCCACTCATTAATTAAAAGGTGTTCCTGTTTTATAAGAAAGATTGCTAACACCTAAGAAACCTCACACTCCCCACAGTAAACAAATATGCAATTTTATGTTGCCAGATATGACAGATTAGTAATAAATTGCACCTTCAAAAAAAAAAAAAAGGAAGAACAAAAGAAGGAAAGGAAAAAAAAAGAAATAGAAATGTTTACAAAAGGTAAGTTACATACATTTTTTTTTCCAAAATATATTCAAGAATAGTTGAGCTGTATTTGTTACTAAAGCCAGGGCATTATTTCTTTAGCAACAAATTGTACCAGTGCAATTGACATAAATTGTTAAGTAATCCAGGATTAACCCATTAAATTACAGAAGCACTTTAGTCTCACTAATCCTAGAAACTGGAATTTCAACGAGTGCTGTGCTGCACAGAACTAAAACTGGAATGACCCAATGCCATGCTGAATTAAGTATTACTTCATACTTAGTTTAAGCATTCAATTGTAGAAATCATGAGATCTTCTATTAAAGTCCCATTCACTTACAGAAAATTCAGATGCAAACAGTCTTATGCCTATAACCCACAATTAAAAGAATCCTTTCCATTGTAAAGTTCCAAGTGAATTTTAAATTAGAAAATAAGCACTAAGGAAACTTTTTCAACTTATGAAAACTTCATACTGGAAACTTTCTGGAAAAGCTTCCCCCCCACCCATTGTAAAATAAATACTTTGTATCCCAAATTTAATTTTATTAAGACACACTTTAATAACGCTATAAAGAAATATTTTACAGCCATAGAGATCAATAACTTTCCATGCGGAAATAAAAAATTCACTGCTCAATAATATTATTGAGACAAGTGAAGAAAGATTATTCTCTTAATCTGAAATGTTAATTTTTTTCAGTGCAAAACCAGTTATAAAATATTTAAACTCAATATTTAAAAATAAAAAGTGGTACAATTCAGCAATGTTCAAGTTCTAAATTTCATAAAACAAATCATTACATACATTTTATAGTAAAATACAGAGTTCCAAGAAGTACTTGTGTACTTAAGATATAAATTTCTAATGAATCATACCAAGTCAGCAACAACCAAGCAGATAACATTCCCAATTTGAGTGTCAGAATCATAAAGATAAAATTACTGTCCCAAAGCCTTTTTTTTTTTTTCCTAGCTAAAGAGCTATACAAACTAACAGTCAACATTCTGTTTTCTTTGCAGTTGCGTGCTCTAGCATGATACCCTCCCCCCAAGTACCTGTGATTTCATTCCTGTATTCAAAATTTGATCCAAACAATTTTTATATTCCAGGAACACTTAGCTGATATAACCATCTATAATGTGAAGAGTCATGTACAGAGTACAACAGTGGATTTTCTCTAGCCAAGGGCAGGCTGACCTAAAGTGACTTAAACTGTGAGAGTCATTCATGTATTATTCCTAGCAAACACTCGGTCCCCTCGGAGGGTTAGGTGTTGAAGCTGGTACTGTAGCACTTCCGTGTCAGCTGGCTCCTTGATGTTCATTTTATCTAGATTGAGGTAGTCCAGAGATTTGGAGTGAGCCCTCTTACCTTTAAGAAGACAAAGAGGCAGGGGCCCATGGAGGGCCTTATAAGGTTCATAAGGTAAGGATTTAGTGCACTTGTCTCCTGAGCTGGGCATCCGCCTTCGCCTCCTGCCATTGACAGCTGGAATCTCATATGGCTGGTAGTACCTACTTCTGGTTTTATACAAACGAGAGGAACGTGCAAGTCCTGCATCCAGCTGTTTGGAGCGAAAGGAAGGCAAGGTTTCTCCCTTGCTCTCTTCACCTCCACTGCACTTCTGGGCCAACTTCAGGAGTTCCTCGCCAGTTGTGAAGCCAACCAAATAGTTAGAGTCCATGTGGAGGATCTGGTAGCCTGACACAGTTCGCCGCATGGGTGAGCAGGGTGTGCTGGAGCAGCGAGGCTTCTCCGCCTCTGCTTTTCCTGGGGAGCTCGCCTCAGCCACAGGTAAGGGTAGGGTGGTCAGGGTATTTCTGGACTCCCCATTTATATCTACTTCCATTTTAGGCACCAATCTGCACACTCCTAAAAGTAAACAGACTCAGATTAGAAGAGCATAATGCACAGAACCTTGGTCCATGCTGGATGCTTTTAGAAGTCCGGGAGCCAGGAAATGACACTCATCTGAAAGGTCGCCGAGGACCAACTGACAGATTTTTCTCCTTGTCTACTGAACATTTCAGAGGCGGCAAATGAAATGACCACTACCTCTCTGCCTGCGAGAACTCAAGCAGGATAAATGAAGGCCTGAGGTACTATGAAAAGGTGCAGACCGAAAAGCAAACAGAAAATAACATTCTTCTAATGCTAATACTGCCTGCGACCACATAAAGTTTATTCCTTGATGCAATATTAAGCAAATCAAATCCAGATCTCAACATTAAGCAAATAAAAGCAAGCAGAGAAAGTTGCACAAGAATTTCCAAAATGTTCCCAACTTGAGAATTACATTTTTCCCTCATTTAAATTCAAATAAGTGCTTGGCTCTTTATACCTGAAATTATTTTCAATTGTGTTTAAGGGCCATATTATGCAATTGACCAAGCCGGTCAGTTTTTGTGGAGAATTCAATTTTGACCTAAAAATTTATATTTATAGGGTCCGGAGGAGTCTCTGAAGAAGGTTCCCTCAAACACTGTAAATGTTCTCCCTTCCACATCCCTACTGAATTATTTTTTAAAAATCATTTTACAGTTTACAGGTTAATTCTAAATTCAGTGTCATGGAATTTTTATTTTTAAAAGTATGTAAAATATTAAATGCCATTTTACATGGCTATTTAATCATAAAACATACCATGATTTGAGATATTTTGCAATACCTCAGACATCATTCTTTTGAATAGTTTAATAAATAGCAGAATGATTCATAATGAATACTAACACTGTTCATTACAATTATCACATAACACAGTGTGAGAAGACCCACTGACAAGAAGTAGCACAAATACTTAAGGTTCCTAGAAAGTTACAAATAAAAGAAATTTTGGAAAACCAGACACTAAGGGAAACAGTGACTTTGTCATTTCTGAGAAACTTTATTTCTACTTCATCTTCAATTGGAAGTAGGTTACAGTTTTAAGTATCTGAGATCACTAATTAAAAGGTCAAATAACTGAGTATAAGATGGCAAAATTTACTGAAAAAGGCTAGTGTATCACATAATTCTTGTGAATCCTTTCATAAAACAAGTACCTATTTCCTAATTGAAGCATTTCTTTCAGCTCTATACTCACTTAAAATCCAACTGGAAAACTAAAAACAAAATGAAACCTTAATCCTCCACTTGCATGCCCTACCTTTCTTTATTAGAAGACTGTGAAGTTACCAGACACCATTCTTATTTTTTTACTATGGTTCCCATCTACAGCACAACTGAAAATAAACATTCATAATGATTCCTGAAGCAAAGCAAATGTCAAAGGGATCAATACAGGGATCACTATTTACTCTAAACCTTAGTCTATTTCTAATTTTTATTTTACAAAAATACTCTAGCCTCTCAACCCTTCTAGATTTAAAGTAAGTGGACTTATCATATATTATTAGTGTAAAAATAAATTTATATTCCATTGTGCAATATGTTTTTTGTTGGTAGGATCAGAATAATGACTACCAGCTACTCTGATATGCATAAAATAAAGATTTCCCAGCTAATAAACTTTCAAGGACCATATGAAGCATCACTAAATTTTTAGGCTAAACGAAAACCTTTAGCCAAATAAGAAATTAATTCTTCCTTTCTCCCTAATTCTATAGCCCTGAAAGAGCACAAGAGGACAGATTCAAGGCTTTCAACCTATATAACCTGACAGGAAGCTACAGGCAGGAACTGTTTCTCTGATATTCATTCTGAAGGTCAAGGAAGGGATGGTCATAAGGTAAAAATAATCAGGACCATGGAGGAAATGGCAGGCCAACCCAAAGATTATAAGCACATAACCAAGGAGCTACAAAGAGAGTGACACTCAAGCAGCGTCACCCATAGGCAGGCAGGGAGACACTCATCTAGGTCCCTTCCAAATTTGACAATTCATTAAAACCCCTGGATTCCCAGCAACTACCTCATTCTCATGGGTTATATTAGAAAGGTCTTAAAATTTATGAACTCAGATCCTGTCCATTCTAAATTAGATTAATAGTTCATATTAATGCTAACCTGAAATTCACCTCTTTTGCTGAAGAGGGAAATAATTGCTAAGCAAATCAACAGTGTACAAAGTTGCCGTAAAGAAGAGTGAGCAACCAGGTACAATCGCACACTCCTATAATCCCAGCAACCTAGAAGGGAAAGGTAGGAGGATCTCAAGCTCAAGTCCAGCCTGGGCAACTTAGCAAGACACTGTCTCAAAGTAAAAAATAAAAAGGTTCACTGGGTGCCTGTAATCCCAGTGACTCACAAGGCTGAAGTTGAAAGATTGCAAGTTGGAGGCCAGCCTCAGCAAATTAGGAGGCCCTAAGTAATTTAGCAAGACCCTATCTCAAAAATATATAAATACATAAATAAAAAGGGCTCAGCTCTTTTGGTTCGATCCCTGGTAATAATAATAATAATAATAATAAGTAAAAAGGGCTGGGGATAAGACTCAGTGGTAGAGCACCCCTGGGTTCAATCTCCAGTACCACAAAAGAAGAAGAAGGGGGAGCAAAAGGAGGAGCAGAAGAAGAATAGTAGTAGTAGTAGTATTGAGCAGAGGGAGGAGGAGGAGGAGGAGGAGGAGGAAGAGGAGGAGGAGCAAGAGGAGAAGAGCCAAACACAAGCTTCTGTGGTCAACAGAACCATCAAGTTTCTTCCCACACTAAACCAGTCCGGTTGTACTAAGAGAAACCATTGGAAATTCTTAGAATTTCTCAGGTTGAAGATAATGAATGGCAGGATACAAGGGTCTAAAGAAATAGGCAAAAATGACATACCAGCTAGCAAATAGGTATCTGGAAAACTAAAAAGGGAAGAAAGTAGGTGAAGAAATGTATAAAGTTCACAAATGCAACATGAAATTCACACTGCTATTGGATGGATAAGTATTATCACTTAAGCTTCCAGCAGCCAATAACACCATAATGAAATATTACCTGGCTCAGGCAAAACTATTTAAACAGATCTTCAGGCATCTACCTGGGAGAAAATGGTTTAATTTGGATTGTTAAGTAGAAGAAACATATATGGTTTAAGCACTTTGGAAATTTCAACCAAGCAGCTTGGTGTAAGAAACCTACCATATTTTACTGAGGCAGACAACACACTCATTAGAGAAAACACTACATAAAGACAAAGTTAAAGAACTAAGGATTTCTAATTTCCTCTGACATAAAAACGTAAACTAGCAACTAAGGCCAATGCAAAGCAGGGCCACACTCTGGGTGAAATTTCTGAATGAGATTCTCACTGCACAGAAACATGAAAGGCTCATTTTAAATATTACATATAGAAATGCTACCTGCTGAATTTCTGACAAGCAATTCTAAGAGCTGAAAAACTGTACTTTTTAGATATCAAACATCAGTCCTTTTGCACCAAACAACAACGTAGTCTTAAAACAGCTCTTCCGGGTGGTTCCATTGATCTCTGTAGTTGTATCACCATACTGACAAAAGCATTTCAGTTCTTACAAGTAGGAACATGAATGCTAGAACCAGGAATCTCACATCTGCTTACATTTTTTTAAAGGATCCTTTTACTTATATATTGCCCTTCTCATTGACACCTTCTGGGTGGCACTAAGAAAACTAGGTGAAGGTGGGGTTTCAGAAAAGAGAGCTCTGATTGGCAAATATTTCATTTTTAATTGGACAGAATGCTTATTAAGCAGCATACCTCCCATTCTTCAATGTGACTGAAAAGGAAACATTTTGTTATTGAATCCCTAAGAATTTCTTGACTGAATTTAAATACTGAGGTAACATCCTAAGAAAATTAGAGAATCAACTTTACAGTTTGGTTTTTTTATTGTTCACTTGTTTAACTAGAATCTGCCTAGGTACTTCCCCATCTGAAGAAGTTTAAGTGCCTTCTAATTCCAGAATTTGGCTAATAAAATAAGATGACACTAAAGATTGCACAGTTTCAAAATGAGCATATCTTCCTTCCCCACCTGCAGCAGCTGGGACTACAGGTATGATGCATGCCTGGCCAGCCTGATATCTTGATGGTCAATATTTTCCACAGCAAAATTCATTTTATTTTCCTCCTTCCTTTCCCCATCCTTACCCAGAACTAAACCCAGGGCCTTCTGTATGCTGACCATGTGCTCTACCCGTGAGCTACATGTACCCCAGTCTCAAATTTTTTATTAAAAAACATTCATTAGGAAATAAAGCTATAGTGACTACAACTAGAGATAGCTTATGTTTAGCAGCATATTCCTCAGGTTTTACCATGAAAAAAAAAAAAAAACTGCTTACAGGCTTGTTATTTTTAGTAAGCCTATTCATAATTCAGCATTTTGTTTCATAATTTAAAATAAACCTGTATCCCAAAAGTGCACTGCCAAGATAAAGGATTACAAAGCACCCTTGCAAGCATTACTGCAGGAATGTGCAACAAGCAGGATTTCCACTGCACCAATAAACAGTGAGTCAAGCAACCAGGCCTGATGCTAACTTTTGCATTCAAGACAACTAAATATCCCAAGATGCCTTCTTGCTTCCATTAGTGCTTTTCATATATGTTTAAAGCAAAAGACTGGAAACAGAAAACAACAACAAAAAAGTTTTAATGTTATAATAAGAGAAGCGCCAGATTTCTATGAACAGGAAAGTGTAGAACAGAAAATAAAACTAGAAAAATCAACTTGTAGTTCAACAATGCTTTTAAAATTAGGCTTCTTAAAACAAGTACTAAAAGCAAATATAACTTTTAAAAATGACACCTAAAAATCTTCAATATCAAATTTCCTCACAATCCAACTAATAATAATAGCACTGAGTTATTTATAAAGTATGAAATACCTGGCAGTGGTAGTACATACTACTTTATTTCTTTGAAATACATAAGGATTCAATTAGATAACACTAGACAAGATAACACTAATTCTAGAAAAATGTACTCACACAGTACATGTTTAAAGCAGTGAGTACAGCATGCATGTGAATTCTGGCTGAAAATAAAGCAAGAGATCCAAACTACAACATACACACAACACCTGTGTACAGGGGAACCTAGTCTATCACCATGAGACATTCAAATGATTGTGACCTGTATAGAATCTGCACAGCCACTGTCCAACACAGCCAAGAGTCCAAACCTCCTATTCGTTGGACACAAGGCCCAATATTTTGAAAATACAATCTAAATGCCCTTCGTTCCTTGGATCAGCTTTGAAAATAGCTTGTAAGTTTCAAAACTGTTATTCAAAGAATTCTTTTAGAGAAATATGGCATCCTAATAGAATTTCATATAATAAACTCAAAGAATCAAGTGATTTAATACTTTCCTATTATATATATATTTATCAGTAGTATACCTATTAAAAATATTTCAACTCTCGGGCTGGGGAGATAGCTCAGTTGGTAGAGTGCTTGCCTTATAAGCACGAGGCCCTGGGTTCGATCCTCAGTACCGAAAAAAAAAAAAAAAATTCAATTCTCAAAAGCTTTAGCTGAGATGTCAAAAGACATGGAGACCTGTTGTTAGACCCCTTATACCAATTTGGAGAGTCTATTTTTGCTGTCTTCTCTTAGCACATCTTCTATATAAAATATATAATTGCATACTAGGAATAATCACATGTGGAAATATTTCTAAAAACAATTCTAAAAACAAAATTTCCAGGTACAAGAATATATGCTTTTAAGTTTTTATAGCACTACCACAAAGCTTTATATAATTTTTTTTCATTTTTTATAAGGGGAATATATAAATACTTTTTTTAAAAGTACAATTTACATACTCACCAAGAAAGTGCCTGTTTCTACTTTCACTGCTTATAAACAGAAGCTACTGAACAAGAAAGAAAGAAAATATGCCCAAAGGAAAATATGTTTCATTTTCCCAAAGGGAAAAGATAAATGAAAAGGGCATGATATCCATTCTTTGACTTCAAATATCTCATACTATTGCACTTAGATACTTTTTGCAAATAAAGTTTTAAAACTGTCAAATTTCCTTTAAGCAAAGAGAAAATAAAATTTACATATACTAGAAAAACATACATGATAGGACATTTTTAGAGTATCAGGAACAACACACACCACCCCAACAGGAGCAATCTGGCTGAGAGTAAAGCAAACAGTCCCCCAAAACACCACTTGTCTAAAGGATCCTCATGTGCCAGGATGAGTAGTCAAGAGGATGAGAAGTCATACCACAACCTACCTGGAATAGGTACTAGGACAAGCAGTCATACTGCAATCTGCCTGGAATCTGTAACAGAATGAGCAGTCACATCGCAACCTGCCTAGAATCTACACTAGGACAAGCAGTCATCCAGAACCCGCATGGAAACTGTACCAGAATGAGCAGTCATACCACAACTGCCTGGAATCTGCACAGACTGAACGCTCTCCAGAAAGACAAGCTTCCTATATATTTCCAATATACTCTCCAGAAGGCCATGCTTCCTATAATATTCTGAAACTATAACTCAGATGCCTTAGTTCCTCAGAACAGCTTTGAGAAATTGTTGATGTTTCATAACTGCTATGAAGCAGCTTTTACAAAAGTATTGTGTTCCAGAATTGGTTTTAGAATCAGGCTTATCAAAAATGTAACCACCAGTAAACCAAACACTGTTTCATATGCTTTAACTGTACTTAGCAACATATAGCAATACCCTGTGAAATAGATATGAACATAATGATCTTAAAGCATAAAACAAGAAGTCATGTTAATAAAAATCCTTTTCAAGAACCTGAAGTGAAACATGCACCATTAAAAAATAAAAATAAAAGTAAAACATAGTAGCAAAGTAAAAAAAAAAATCTAGGGTAAGGATGAAGGGGTCCTTTCAAGTTTTTCCATATGGAAACAAATAAATAGGTTTTGTTTTATTTTTTTAAGTACCTAAAATAAACCATTCAGAATAAAGTCATTCTTTGAGAAATGTGGTCTTCTAAGCATGACTAATATGAGTCTAGAGATGACTAGAATCACCTAGTTTTCATGACAGAATCACCTTGGAATTCACCCACCTGGAAGCTTTACATTTGGGAGTGACAGACAAGTAGACATAAAGGCCATGAAGGCCAAGGCTTGCCTGCAGCCATGAGAATAGTTAGTGGCCATAACTACAACCCAAGTCTCCCGGCTCAAAATCCAATACTTCTTTGATTACATCATGCATGATTCTAGTTTGTGGCTCCCAAACTTGTCTATACATTGAAATCATCCAAGGCGCTTCAAAATTACTGTTATCTGTGTTCTACTGGACTTGTGATTTAATCTGGGCTCTAACATTTTTAAATGAACTCCAGGTAACTAATATGCATATAGGTTTGGGAACTTGTATATCGAACACATTGGTAAGAGAATTTAACCCAAGTTCCTGACTTTTTTAAATTTGAAATTAATCAGATTAAAGAGACTTTCACTCCTCTAAATTCCTGCCTCTTTTTAGTCATGTTGGTAGACATAATTTTTGCCTACTTAATCACTAACAACCTATCCCTAAGGCCTTCCTTCTAATTTATTGTTTTTAATCTACTGTGGGCTAAAAATATCTAACCAAACTTATTAAAATTGGATATAAAATACAAATAAATCTGCTGAATGAGACTGAGCTCCTTCATCAGCACACAGTTTGGTATATCAGATACATAAAGTCTCCATGGACACAGTTATTTTCAAAAACAGTTTGGCACTTGCTTATAGAGTTAATATGTATTTAAAAAAAAAAAAAACTCAGCTACCCCACTCCTAGCTATTAAATCAAGAAAAATAAAAATATATGTCCACACAAAGACCATAACATATAACATAGATAAACACATATATGCACAGAGACACAGATAGCCACACACATGCCAATATATTCCTGTGGTTTCTACCCACTCCTAGGTTTGTGCTTTATTTCAGTTGGGTGAGTTAGTGAGCCAGCCACATTATTTCTTATTTAAAATCCTCTAAATGTACCTTGTACTTACGTTTTTCTCCCTTCTTGCCCTTGTCTTGGAATATGGAAATTTTAGTAGTGTTTTTATTTTTTTTTCAGTGTTTTAAAATGCATTTTTATAAACTTGATTGGGTACATCTTAACAATATGGGTATTTATTTCTCCCTATCATCCCTCTGAATCATTTCTCAACTAACTGCTAATTTAGAAATCCCTTATTATGAAACTGCCTTTCCCAAGGATTATGACTTAAGTAATTCAAAGCAAAGACCTACTGGCCAAGCGGAATGACATATTAAAGCAACGACTCACAGAAAGAGAGTTTTCAAAATGCTAAAGAGCTACAAGATCATTACTATTTCCCCCTTCAAAAATCTGAAGCCACACAGACAACTATGTCAACACAGAAACACAGATGACAAACTGGGGGGGGGGGGGGGAGGCAACAGCATTGCACACTTTAAACAGTTTAAATTAGTTAAAATGCTAAGAGGATGCTACATTGGCGGGGAACTGCTACACAACTAGGTGAAAATGACTCTGCTTTCAGCCACCTGTTAGGCATCCTTTATGTATATACAACTAGAACTTGTTGCAGATTATTTCACCAACTTTTGGAGATAAATGTTTTTACTAAAATTTCCCCAAAACTATAGCAACTATCTCTAATTACTATATATTCTGAAATAGTATTCCATAAGAACTCATTTTGCAGAAATTTAAAAATGTACTCAAAGAATCAAACATTTTTAATAATGTTAGCATACTGCAATCCTCATTTCAGTTCTGATCATTAAAAACTTTGTAATTGTAGTACAAACATTTGCAACAATACACTGGCATTACATATTAACCCATTTATGTAATCCTTAATACAAATTATGATAACGTGTTTTCACATTCAACTAGTTAACAAACAGAAAAAGCAAAATACAACTCACCAGACTAAGTCCCAGAAGATGTCACAGTACAATTTCCAAAGAGTCCCAAGGGAGCACAGGCATAATAATTTTTCTGTTCTACTCCAGATACTAAACATGAAATACAAAAATAAACCTGTAATTTAACAAGTAACACAATTTAAAAAGCAATTATGTGCATTCTAACTGCAAAACAGGATGAAACTAGCAGGAGGTAGTACCAGGTACAGGTTATATAGGGTATAATAATTAATTAATTCAATTAAAAAGTAATTTTGAGTTTATTCAGCTTAATGAATCCACAAACATGTTACCATGCCTGTGCCCAGTATTTTGCTGGTAAACTCTACCTACAGTCTAAGAGTACTTAGCGAAGCTAAATTAAGATACAAGAAAAATTAGGGCTTACCACGTTCCTTTTACCATCCTAGTCCTATTGCAGTTACCAGATTCACAGTATTCTATAGAAAAACAGAATGCTGAGGCTGGGGTTTATAAAGCAAGGGAGAAGGGGGTATCTTTCTGCTGGCCTTGCTAAGAACTCTGCCTCCTGACCTTGCATAAATAGGAATCTTTAAATGAGGCCAATAAGATCATCCTTCCTCCCTGATACAGTTGTTACATGGATCAAATGAGATGAGGTAGGTGAACGTGTTTTGCATGCTGCAAAGCCCTTTACAGATATGTGATGTTATTATTATGCAATTAATTTTTGGTGTCTACTCATTTGAGCCATATATAGCAACAATAAAAATTCTTTATAAGATTGCTGAGGTAAATGATTGGAAGGCTCTTGGCAAAAATTTTTTAAGACAGAAAAACAACTTGTTTCACTTCTTTTTAGTTGCTACCTCACTTAAGTTTTCTAGCATCTCCTCTGTGTCTTTCCCCTCTTAACTGGGGAATTAATGTGTAAGAGAATCTATCTTTATCTCCTGACTCCCCAGTTAATTGGGTTAATTTGTCCAGATCAAGAAAATTCCCCAAAGCTCTTTTCCACCTGTGAAGGTTTCTTTGGTTGTTGAGTATTCTGTTGTGTTCAAATGAGGGGAGAGGGGTTGGGGGGGTGGTAAATGAGGTAAGTTGATTGATTTCACCAATGTAGGCACTGACCCTGAAAAAGTGGCAACAGTACTGTAGAGCATTCTCAAACTCAAGAAAATCTATAAGGGAAAAGGCAAGGAGCCTGCCACTTGATTATTTTTCTACCCAGAAAAGTTTTAGCCAAAGGAAATGAGTAATTTACTGAATTAATGGTACTTATTTCTTTAGTTCAGAAACTAGAAGGAGCTCATGCACCAAAAACATCATTCCAAGGAACTTGTGTTTATCTGCCTTTCACTGGATGTGAATAACAGAAATGTTACCTTTCACTATTTTGAAACTATTTTCAAAGTGGGTAACCAAGAAAACTAGATAATTAAGAATTGGTTCCACCTCAACAATGAAGCCTCTGGTTTTAACATAAAGTGAATTTTAATGTAGCAAAAATTCTAAGCTAGTAGTAATTTTTTTTTTTTTATTTCACATAATTTCCCCCAAAGAGTTTCCTAAATACTATTGTTGTAAAGGTCACATTGATATCTTCAGTAAGTGGATTTTTAATGAGAACATAAGTAGAAAGAAACCATATTTTTAGTTTCTGCTATATGCAAAAAAAATGTTATTTGTGGCATTTAATCTTCATTCCATGATAGAAGTTACCATCTCCATTTTAAATATTTGATCAAATGATACTACTTGAGAGTCAGTGTAGGACTAAACTGAATCCCATCTGGTAAGGCTCCCAAAGCCCACTTCCCTGCCTTTATGGCCTCTGATCAGTGATAAGCACAGCCTATTGCATAACAATCATGTTTCTGAAAAATGTGTATGTATTCATTTCTATAAATGGAATCCTATCTTAAAGCTTATTTAAAAATCAGTTTTTATCTAAAAGCTTATTGCCTCATTTATGGAATGGTTGGGGGAGATAGTTTTTACTACTAGCTTTAAGGTTATTTCTAACTTAAAATCATTAGGATCTTAAGGTACACAGTGGAGGGTCTTATACAGAATCCTTCATAAGTCATGGACTTCTTAGAACTTCCAAGCTATTTTTTAAATCACAAACTATAAGGCAGGAAAAAAACGTTTCAGTCAATACTTGCTGGTTATACAGTTGGATGCCAAATATAGATATGTATTTTCACTTCACTTTTCAGGGCTACATTTATCACAAAGTAAGATATTTCATTTAGAGTTTTACAAATTTAGACTGAAAATCAAGAAAGAACATTAGAAAAATCTGAACAGCTTAGTTCTAAATAAAGATAGTCTTAAAAGTCTTAAATCTCATTTAAACTGCACTGGAAAAATATTTATACTTAAAAAAAATTTTTTTTTCAAACCCCAAAGAAAGAAATTAACCCAAAACATCAGTCTGGATTTGCAAGCAGGGGAGTCTTCAAGTAATTATTCACCTCCTGCACTGGAACTGATGTGGAAGTCTAGGAAATGGTCATAATTTCATAGTAAACAAAGTGTAGTAACTGATTATCCCTGTTACACAGGTGCCAAGTCAAGAATAGAAGACAAACAGAACCCAGGGGAGCAACTGAAGGGAAACCAAGGTGCAGACACTCCACTCCAGTCCTGGTGTTTACTCAATCTGCTTTCTCTCTCTCTCTCTTTCTTTCTCTCTCTCTCTCTTTCTCTCTTTCTCTCTCCCTCTCTCTCTCTCTCTCTCCCTCCCCCTCTCTCTCTCTCTCTCTCTCTCTCTCTCTCTCTCTCTCTCTCTCTCTCTCTCTCTCCTGTGTGTTAACTGAGTGTGCCTGCACAGGCACTAAGAGGAGAAGGAAGATGATGGTGTGATGGTGAAAAAGAAAAAAATCAAAGCAAGAAACCAGTTTTTAAAAAAATCTCTTCAAGAGATTGCCTACAAAAAAAAAAAAAAACTACTACCACAAATTATACTAAGGGTTTCATTCCCATCTCCCATAAACAGCAATTGAAAGATGGTAATACAAACTACCCCCAAAAATGTGTCTTTCCGATAATACCCATTCTTAGAATACTTTAAAAATATATCAATCTCTAACACTTGCAGTTGACTATGGCTTTATCCTGACATGAAGGCTTGGAAGGATATCAATGGATCATATGTCAATAGCATCAAGAGGAAGGCCCCACATGAAATTCTTAGATAGGCACTAAGTGCCACACAGAAACAGACTGAAAGTAGAGCCAAGGCTAAAGGATACAATGTTTCCAGCTAAGATAAAACAAACAGAAAATCCAAGGTCACTATCCTGTAAACAATGAAAACAAGAAAAACTAAGGGTGGCTAAAAGTTGCCCAGAGTCATCTGGATAGGGAAGCCATAGATGACTAAGCAAAAGGCACCCAACAACTCAACTGCAAATGAAACTTCTACAAGTAGAAAAGTTTTGAAAACATAAACTAGCAAGTGTGTCTAATTTCTCAGGTAAGGAGATAAATATGATCACAGTTAAAGAAGGAATTCTCTAAAAGTAGGGTGACCATATGTCTCAGTTCATAGTCCATACCCCCTGACATAATTATTTACAGTACCCTCTTTAACTCTCAAAAGTGTCCCAGAATGGCAATCATATTGTTATCCTACTCAAATGTAATATAGTTATGGAAAGGCAATAATTTTTTTTTTAATGGAAAAAACATCTCCCTGCTCAATGGCTTTCCACCAAGTCTGAAGAATACTTTTTTTGTATCTATTCAGGCATTCAACTGTTCACTTAGTCATTCAACAATCTTTCTCCAGTCTTACTAAATGTCTTAGCAGTGAACAGGGACTGGGGCAAATATAAAAAGTTGAAAACCAGGCCAAAGAGAAAGACACACAGAGGCATGGAAATACATAGATCTAATACACAGAACAATAAACTTGAATGATACCAGGAACCCAGGAATGAGGGTTTTTTTTTTCCTCCAAAATAAAGAAAGCCCATATTGAAATGTTCAGGTTCCCACAAAACCTTACTCACACACCCTTAAATCTCAGACTTTAGCACAGGTCCACCACCAAAATAACAAGAGAAAGAATTTTAAATCTATTGCTGAAAAAATCATAAGGTTATAAATAGGAAGGCCAATATACACAGCCTCTGAATTATGGTAAATAAATCTCACTAATCATTGAAGATTGCACTGAGAAAAGAAAAGTAAATTTTAGGCAAATAAATTAGTAGAGTAGAAGTTATGAGGCTTATTTCTTGCTTCCAAAACTTTTTTTTTTTTTAATGGAAAGAGTATTTTTCAGAGTGGCTATTTAAGAAGAGGCCAATAATAAAAAAAGCATTTTGAAGAAAGTAGAATTTTTTAAAAATTCCATTCAAACTAGTAAAAATATTTTGTAATCTCTAGTCCTAAGACTACTCTAAAACAAGTAAGGAAAAGATGGACCAAAATATTCCAAATTGGAAAGAAACAAAATGACTGACTACCAAAGTAGAACATAAAACAGAGGGAAAAAATGTTTATCTGTACCTACATGATCATCTAAGAGGACACTGAAATAATTTCACTTTACTATTTGCAATTTGTAAACATTAAATGATCAAAGGTTTTTTTAAAAGATTTAAGTAGGGTGTGACTTTTCTAAAACCATCCGTGACCTTATAAACCATTAACCTCACCAACATGGTAAGACAACCCAAAAATGGTTCAGTAAGACAAAAATGTTTCTCTTTCTAGTATCAGTTCTTTTAATAGAAACTCCCTTAAAAAAGTGTAGCATTCATTTTCTTTCCATTTCTGCTAGTAAAAATTAAACCCAGGTTACTAATATCTTCTTGCCAGGTGAAGTCATCCTTCTACTTTTAGAGAAAATATTCAGTTTCACTGCAAATATGACAGGCAATAACTGGAATTGTAAGTTTACACACAGTCTTTATAAGGATTTGCCTCTACCAAGCATAATCAAAGGGAATGGTGTACATGGTGGAAGTGACTAACCTTCCAAAGGAAAGCCTAAAGCCAGGTACTCATTTTGATAGCCTGATGACAAAAATCAAACTTCTTTCTGGAAGAAATGAGCTGAACCCCCACCAACTACAAGTCAGCAAAGAAATTTTAAATAATGTCTGTAAAGTTTCATTATTCCATCTACACCAAATGTTTGAGTTAATATTAAAAGAGCTATCCAAAACTTACAGAGATACACAGAAAATAAGCACTTTCACTGTTATGCAAAGTCAATAAATATATCTTCTATTATGGAATAACTAGCACTAAAAGTCTCATCTACAATTGGATAAACCAAACCAAAACTGGTCGAAAAACATTCTATATACCACTTCTTATCAAATTATGAGGTCTCTGTGCTCATTAACTCTTACCTTTCACCTGTACATTCTAAGGCTTATAATGCACAGTTACATAATAAATACAAAGAAATCTGCAAACTACTCATTAAACATAGTAGTGTAAGCATAATTGTGTCCTTGAATTAATAAAGTACCCAAAACTTCTGCAATAATAACCACCGCTGTATTGTGAAATGACTGGGAAAATAAACTTCGGGACGGGGTCTTTCTGTCTCCCCATGTCTATCCCACTCCACAGGACTGAAAAGAAAAACAAAGCAACTGACAACCCGAAATCGTAGGCTAGTTTTTGAGAAACATAATATAAAATGAATAGTTTAGTAACGTCGGAAACGTTGTACAAGAATTGTTCTTTCGGTTAGGAGTGGCAAGCACACTACAAAATGCTACTGCCTCCATTCTTCCTTCTCTTTGAATGATGAAAAAGTTCCCAGCTCCCGTTTTACCTGTGCACCACAGCCGTACACATACGCATAAACACACAGAAATCTTGGCTCCACACAAAGCACTAACCCACGCGGTGCACCGTGGCGTGGGTGGAGAAGCTGGGAGTCCCTAAGGATGTGGAACACTTGCAAGGGGAAAAGGACAGGGCCACCATTCCCTTCGCGTTTTCGTCTCCATTCTGGCAGAGATTTGCAGATTCCACCGCTAGAGAGAGTTTGGCAGCTTCACAATGGGGCCGCTACTCAAGGTCTGACTGCTGCCAGCTCCAAATCCCCTTTCCTACGCTTCCGACCCGCCCCAAAGTCCACCCGCGACAGGTGGGGCGAGGGCGACGATGACCAACGACATCTGCCGCTTTCGCTTCTGACGAGCTCCGGGCCCAATCCACAGGCACGCACAGGGCCACTACGGGCTGGTCCACCCGCGCCGCACCAGCGGACTCGGGCGGCCTCGCCGCAGGTTGCAGAACAGGCTAGGAGGGCTGGTGAGATAAGGCCCTGGAGGCTCACCCCCAAGCGCTATCTGGCCGGGGCAGTGGCACCTAGTGCACCACCGAGGGCGCGGCCAGAGGCGCAGCAGGCCTAGAAAGAGCTACTTCTCAATGGGGCCCCCAGGCCTGCTGCCCCGCGGTCAGGGCAAGGCGGCCGAGGCTAACACGCGCGCCAACGCATCCAGACTTCCGCACCGCGGCACAGCGGGCAAGGCGCTTGGGTTCGCAGAAACCCCGCACCTCCCTGGCGGGCGCACGCCGCGCGCACACGGGGGCGCACGCCCCCGCACACTCACTCACACGCGCTGCACACTCACGGCGTCTCCGGCCCCACCCCTGTGCCAAGGACTGCGGGCTCCCAGCACTAGCGAGGGCCCCACCCAGTTCACCCTGACCCCAGAACCCTATCGGGTGCAGGGGGACCGGTCCGCAGAAGCCAGTGACACTGAGGTCGCACCGCCACCCATCCCGGAGGCCAGCCCTGCCGGGATTCCCCAGCACTGCGCAGACACTGCGCGCCCGGCCCGGACACGAGGCAAGGAGGAAGGGGCGGCGCCGTGATTGGGACTGGCACCAAGGATCGGTGACTGGGGTAACCCCCCACCACCACCACCCATCACCACCACCTTTTCTGCGGCACAAAAGGTTGCAGACGGAGCCGCCGTCCCCGTGCAACCTACCGGTGGCCCAGAGCTCCGCCGCCTCCTCCGTGCCCGGGGCCGCGGACCCGGAGACAAGGGCGGGAGAGGCGCAGGGCTGCGGCGCTGAGATGCGGGCAGAGGCCGCCAGCCAAGCCAGCCGGGTACCCTCTCCTCTCCCACAGCGCTCGGCGCCAGCTACCGCCCCGCGTAGTCCCCGCCTCCTCCTCCGCCTCCGCCTCCGCCTCCTCCGCTCGCCTTCCCGCCTCCTCCCTCTGGCTGCAGAGGCACAGCCTGTCAGCTCTGAGCCCGCCTCCTGAGCCCAGCAGACACCAGAAGGAAGGGCGGGCGGGAGAGAGAAAGGCGCTAAGAGGCCCGAAGAAGTCGGTGCTGGTGGAGGGGGCGCGGTTACTGAGTAGGGACGGGAAGAGGAGTGGTAACACCCCCTCCTCAGTTCAAACACTACTTTTAACTGGAGTTTCAACTCCCAGGCCTGGGAAACCAGAGCCTTCTCCAGTTAAGTGGTGTGCTCAAATTTGTCACTCGCTAATCTCGATAAAGGCTCAGCACTGAGCAGAGGTAGAAAACACTGGAAACCCATGAAGTTAGAAGTTAGTGTCAGTCTTAAAAAAACATGAAATATCCATTGAGTGTGTGTGTGTTGGGGATGGGGATAAAGTTAAAAATTCAGATTCTGATGGGCATACCTATTTTTGAATCTGCAGATTTGATCTTTTCCATTCTTATAAGAAATATATTTTTCTTGATCAAGATTATCTTCAGGTACATCTCTGCCAGACTGGTTAAGTTCGGAGATAAGAATATTTACTGCCATTTATTTAGATCTCACTATAGGGCAGGTCTTTTTACATACACTTCCAAGTTTACATCTCTCAACAATTCTGAAACACATTTTAAAGATGCAGAAAATTTGTCCCTTCCTTGAAGTCACATACCTTAGAAGTGGCTGAGCTGATGTGAATTCAGATAGTGGACCCTAGAATTTATAAGTGTTCTAAACTTAGGTACTAGTCATAGTCTCAAACCAAGAGTTTGTTGTTTTAAAAATAACAATAATGCTTAATCTGAACATAAAAAAAACATAAATTTGGTGTAAATTTATACAAATTTAAAGAGCCCTTGATTCAAACTTGTTCCAGAATCTGTATATAATGTTCTGGATAATACAACGGTTAATAAATATAAACACATCTAGTTCAACAGTAGGTTGCTCAGGTAAAAAACATTTCGTAGTAGTGCCTTTTATTGACCTAAAGTCCATGGGAAAGTAGAGCTAAGAGAATATTTTCATGAATGTTCTCAACAAATTTGGGAAACACTGGTTATTTTTTTTCCAACATAGATATATATATAATGTGTCAAATATAGAACAGAGCCCTACGTAGTATTTGCTGAATAAATGACTGAATGGACTTTTCCAACAGTACCTTAAGAGAATACACTGAAAGTTATTTCATGTTTTAACCTGTTTGACACAATAGTATGTTGTTCTGGTGATTATTCCCATAAAATCAACTCCATGACATTGTATATTTTATTTTCAGAAACTTAATTTCATTTCTTCCTGTCTGAAATCATGTAAGTTTTTCAGAAAAATGCCTTGTATTTGCCCTTTGTTCTGAAAGTTTGGCAATGTTCTTTGGTCAAAAGCAATAAAGTTCTGACTTGCCACTTAGTTTATTAGGCTCACAACTAGTCATCCTGAAAGGACATTGTCTCCAAATTGCCTCCCTTTCTGGGTGGTACTCTGTGCTTCCATCCCAGCCCTGACTCTTCACCCAATCAAAACTTGGGTCAGTTGTTGAGTGTTACAAAGAATACCTAATAAACCAATTCACCAGGCAATAATGACTGATAATAGCTTTATGTGTGGCCATCAGGGATATATATCTGTGTCACCTAAAGACTGTGACTGAGAACTTCTTAAGTAGATGGGATTTGAGCTGTAAGGATGTGGTTGAGGAGTATTTGAGGGGTGGGAATAATGCAGAAGTTCTCCCTAGAATTCTTTCTGGTTCTATGAAGATCTAGACAATCTATGAAGAAAAAACAATGACACATTTAGAAAGATCAGGCCCAAATGTGGAACTGAACTTGTGATCTGAAAAGCTTCTGAACCTGAAGGTTCAGATGCTCCATCTCAAATTCACCTTATAGTTATATCTTTGCTTCAAGTCATCCTCTTCAAAAAAAAATTACTTTAAAATGTCAGTCGTCTGGGAAGGATTATACATTGACGTAAATAGTTTCACCTAGCAAGCAACCAGCTTGAGAGAACAGGATAGATGAACTTGATACCAACATAGTGATATAAAACAGAAACTACCAAGGTAAGTGTGTGAGAAATACCACATTCCCTTTTCTATGAGTCGATCTACTTCAGATAGAATCTAACCAAGAAAATAGAGACCACTCCAAATATCTACAAACAGGGATAACTGAAGGCAAGGAATTGGTATCAGAGGGATGGAAGATCTCAGAAGCTAAACATGGGGATAGTGAAGTAATCCGGAAATTAGTAAAAACAGCCCCTAGCGAGGGAAGTAAGAAAGGAGACAGGGTCGCTGGAGCCCTGGGGCCAGGCAGTGTGGCCAGCCTAATGGCAACTGCTGCATGGAAGAGGCACAGTCACTGCCAAAGAAGAGAAGGCAGAAGAAGGGGGAAATGTACCACAAATTCTCTTCTCCTCCTTCCCTCTGATTCCCTGCCAGTGTCTTCCCCTGGCCAAACCCATACGCAGCTGCCATGAGAACTAGGGAAATGGGCTGCAGGAGTCAGCCCATCGAAACACCAAAAATAGAGGAAAACACAGAATGTGAACGTGCCAAATTTCAGCATATCATTTTATTTCACTTTCAAGGCCTTCATCTTTCTTCTCCACTCTTTGGGTAGACAAAGTTCCAAGAGCAAATACCATTCCCTGCTATGAATGGGTGGTGGTGACAGGGAGTGGGGGGAGGCCCTTTGCTTTATACTCATCTGTCCTCCAGAGGTTTCTTTTGTGTTCTCTTAGAGTTGCCACCTATGGCTACATACTGCAGTGCACAAGGAGACCATAGGTGGATGGCTCTGCCCTACCTATCTGGTTCATCTTTTCAGCTCTTTCCTGTTCCAGCACCACTTAAGGCCAGAGAAATATTGAAGGTCTGATACCATCTGCTAAGTCTCACACATTTTGAGTCATTCATATTGAAGGTCTCATGTGACATGCTGATCTCTGCCTCTTCTATCCAGATACAGAAGGATCTCTTCTTAGGGAAAGGTCTTTCTCTTCCTTTTGTCTTTTCCAGACACTCTTTCTTTGCCAGCAAACTCTGGCCTCTCTCTGGGGCATAGACTTTTGGAAATAAAAGGTAGACAAAAGAAGAAATATTCTGGAAGGCAACTCCTTTATACCCTGCCACACATCTCTCCTGATGCAACAAAAAAAAGGATAAGTACAAAATGGGGGGTGGGGAGATCATGTATCAATGTCTCAACCCTAGAAGTAAGAGACAGTGGGTATTGTGTGAACCAGACTAAGGAGGAAGAAGGTGGAAGGAACATTCTTTGGAACATGCTGGATTTGGGGGCATCGGCATATCCACATGGAGGTGTCAAGCAGGAGGTTGGAAATGTGGAGAGGACACTCAGGAAGGAGATGTGTGCTGCTCTTCAGTTTCCTTTAAACCACATGTAATTCAGCATTCACATCCCTCTTGCTTATCACTTGAGCCTGTACACAATCGTTCCCTGATCATAGAACATTCTTCATTCCCGCCTCTCAGTTCAACTCATTCCCACCCATTCCTCTGCTTTCAGTGTGAATGTCACCACCTCTGGGAAGAGTGACTTGATTCTTATCCATGTTTGTCCTTTCTTCACCAAGTGCTTCCCACAGAGTGCTGAAATAGACAGTTTCTCCCTTTGGACTTTGTGTTCCCTAAGGATATGAACTATGTCTAACCCCAAAGTAAGCCCAGAAACTTATATATAATAGATGCTCATTAAATTTTAGTTTATTTTAATAGAAACAAGGGGAAGAAGATCCTACAGTAAAGCATGTTAGAGCAAGCTTTTATCTGAGTCAGGAGAATTGATTGCTAAATTTTCAGGAATGTTGCAAGCTGGTTCTTAAATCAGCAGTACCTTGAAATGAGTTATGGAGGGTATATTTACACTATGGAAATTGGCAAACACTAGAGCTTCCCACCTCTCTTTAGTCTCCCCATCTGCCCCCAAAAGCCAGGTTATAAGCATATACCCCAGGTAAGGGTCAAAGGGTCCCTCCTGTGTACAAAGGAGAAATGTAGATCAGAAAATTAAATTATGTGACTTTGAAAATATTTTTTCATAGAGTAAAGTAGTATTAGAATTCCATAATTTGTCTAGAATATTCTATTTAACTTTTCATTATATTATAAAATATAGGGAAAATAGAGGCAGAAAAAGAAGATGAATAAATGAGAGAAAGTAATGTAAATATCATAAGAGAATGACTGCTAGGTTTCAGCTCTGACAGCAGCTTGCTGTGGGAACTGGGGCTGGTCACTAAATTATCAACTTCTTAAGAAACACCTCTGAGTTGTGTTTGTATGTATGTCTCTCTGAATACCTACACTGGAAAAATTTAATAAGTACTCAAAAATTACCACCTTAATTTTGCTAAGTTAAACTTTACTTCTGTTGGCCTCAGTCCCTTCATCTGTAATTAAGAGATGAGACATAGGCTCTCAGGGGGGCCTAATAAATAGCACCCATATTCCCTACTCCATTCCAAACTACCAGAGAAACAAGACAAAGGCATACAGATGTAGCCAATTGTTTCTGTAAAACTGGAGGACATAGTTTAATGTATAATTACAATGAACCGCCTTTTTAAATCCCACAATTAGACAGATGTACTTACCCAAATAGGCAACATTTGATCACGCAGGCCTCCCCACACCAAGACTCAGGAATTAAGGAACACTGGCAACCATGCAGGTGCTTCATCCCCAAAAAGGCAAGGAGAGCAGCTAAGTAGAGCATGCCCAATATAATCCTCCAGTGAGATTCTCTCTTCCCTTGGGAAGGGCAGAATGAGATAGTAGAGATAGACCAGAGATATAATTACTAATAGATCTAACTCCATGAAGATGAAAACATTATGAATGAGAAAAAGTCTTCCCTCTAACCAAAGAGAGCACCAGAACATCTTCAAAATCCCTACCAGTTCTGGCTTATTGAAGCATACTATATGCCAGACCTGTGTGGGTACTGGGAACACAAAAACAGAGAAGACACAAAACTTCCCTTGAGGAATTGAAGGTCAAGTTCATAAGGCAGACAAGTAATCATACAATCATAATTCAGTGTCATAATATTCTATGATTCTTTCTGTGATTTTCTGAAGATGTGTTTATATGGAAAAATTAGGCCTGACACTAAACAACTGATGTGCAAACTAGCAAAATTAAACTCTATGATTGTTTGAAGAGAAATCTGGGGAGTTTCCCTCTGTGGAGCCTGATAATCACATAATACTTTCAAACCACAACATTTTCATTATGGAAGCAAGTGAAATCTACAAAGTATATCAATATTAATTGTTCTTAATCAAGATATGCCCCAAACACTGGTCTATGTGAACAAATATGAAGTAACCTCCAAAATAGAATAGTAATTAAAAATAGGGTATGAAATAATTGGTTTTGCACCTAATTATTATGAAAAAAAAATGTAATGAAAACAGTGCTCTACCCTGTGTTAAAATTAAATGAGAATTCTCCTGGGAAGATGGAATAGATATACTTTTCCCTGTTCCTCCCACAAAATACAATGCAAAATCCTGGATGTCTTACATAAAACAAATGTAAGAAGACCGAAAGGAATGGAGATGAAGACAAACCAGGTAGACATTTTTGAATATCCCCTCATAAAATGGTTACAATTGTGAAATCACTGGATTTTTTTGACCTCATATATCAGAGAATTGATGTCAGAGAAGATAGCACAGATAACAATGGATGAAGATAGAAAAGAAGAAAAGTTCTAACAAAATCCTACTCTCTTTAGCCAAAGGACAAGAACAGGGGCTCTACTCCAGTAAAATACACACAATTTTTAATTGATTAATTAACTCTAAAAACTGTGGCCCAGTAGAAACCAAGTGGGAAGCATGAACTTTCACCTTTGCCATGCTGTGGACACTCCAACACCCACAACTTCTGTGGTGTTGGAGAAGGCTAAGAGAGAAGTAAAATATTTCTCCCCATTATGGTGTCAGAAGAGCCTCATGGGAAGTCTATGTTTCCATTCCATCTAGTGGTAACAATGAATCCTTCCCACTTCCCTGTGGAGTAGTGTTAGAGGAGGTCCAATGATGTTAGTGAAAACATCTTGAGGAGCAGTAAGAAAGCACTCCTGCCCTCTTCCAACCAGGTGGCATCAGGAGAGGCCTGTTGGAAAGCCAGATTCCTGCCCACCCCATTCCCCGAACAGTAATGAGGAGTCCACTTATCCTGGTACCAACAAAAGTTGAGTGGAGAAACTGGGCATTTATTGCTACCTGCTCTTTCCCTTTTCCTGCCAGAGTGTTGCCCAGAAAGCTCAGAGAAGTGGTGAGGTCAGAAGATTAAATAAAACCCAGAGCCTCACAAAATTTTCAAGTTTAAAATCATTCAACGCACCAAAATCAGAACAATCTCAACTTGAATGAAAGAAGTCAATTGATGCAATGGCAGCACTGAGGTGACACAGACGTCAGAATTATCTCACAAAGATTTTTAAACAATCACAATTAAAAGCTCTAAGAAGCAATTATAAGTATGTTTGAAACACGGGAAATGAAGCTAGATGCAGTGGTGCATGCCTATAGTCCCAGGAGGCTGAAGCATGAGGAGTGCTTAAGTTTAGGAGTTCAGGACCAGCCTGGCAACATAGTGAGACCCCACCTCCAGCTTCACCACTCCAAAAATAGAAAGACTCAGAGAAGCAATAGAAAGTCTGAGAAAAAGTCAGGCATGGTAGGGCATGCCTGTAATCCCAGTGACTCAGGAGACTGAAGCAGGAGAATTGTAAGATCAAGGCCAGCCTTAGCACTTACCAAAACTGTGCCTCAAAATAAAAAATAAAACGGACTGGGAATTTAGCTTAGTGATAAAGCACCCTTGGGTTAAAACTATAGTACTGTCCCTCAGAAAGAAAGAAAGAAAGGAAGAGAGAAAGAAAGAAAGGAAGGAAGGGAGAAAGAAAGAAAGAAAGAAAGAAAGAAAGAAAGAAAGAAAGAAAGAAAGAAAGAAAGAAAGAAAGAAAGAGGGAGGGAGGAAAGTCTCACCAAAGAAATAGAAAATATAAATGAGAAATGTAAAGAAAATTTTAAAACTGAAAAATACAATATTGAACTAAAATAATGCAAGGGATGGGTTCTAAAGCATAATGAAGATGATAGAGGAAATAATTTAGGAAGTAATTATTTAGTGAAGTACTATAAGTCAGTAGAAATTTTCTAATCTAAATAACAAAGGGACATTAGGCTAAGAAAATAAATAGATAAACAAATGGAGTCTCAGGTATCTGTGGGACCTTGACAAAATGTATAGCACTGATGTTATCAGAGACTTGGTAGGAGAGGAGAAAGATGACAGTGTTGAGAATCTACTATTAATAAAAGCTGAACATTTCTCAAATTTGGCAAAAAGGTAAGTCTACAAGGTCAAAAACTGAGAAATAATCCTAAAGAGGAACTTCCCTCCCCCAAAATACTCACCAAAACACATTGTACACACATTTCTGGCAAAGAAATTCTGAAAGCAACAGGAGAGAAATGATAGTTCATCTGTAACAGAATGTTACAGTTTGATATGAGGTGTCCCCTTAAAAGCTCATGTGTGAGAAAATGCAAGAAGGTGAACTGATTTAGAGCTGAAATGATTGGGTTCTGAGAACCTTAACCTAATAAGTGCTTTAATCCCCTGATAGGGATTAACTGGGTGATAACTGAAGGCGGGTGGGGTGTGACTAGAGGAGGTAGATCATTGGGGGCATGGCTTTGGGATATATGTTTTGTCACCGTGAGTGTAATACACACCTCTCTCTCTCTCTCTGTCTCTCTCTCTCTCTCTCTCTCAATCTCTCTCTCAATATCTCTCTCTCTCTCTCTCTCTCTCTCTCTCTCTCTCTCTCTCTCTCTCTCTCTCTCTCGTTCTTTGGCTCCATATTCCTAGCTGCTTTCCTCTGCCACACACTTCTGCCATGATGTTCTACCTTACCTTGTGCTCCATAAAATGGAGCCAGACATTTATGGGCTGAGACCTCTGAAACTATGAGCCCTGAATAAACTTTTCATCCTTAAAATTGTCCTTGGCAGGTCTTTTGGTCACATCAGTGAAAAACCTGACTTAAGCACATAAAAATAACTCAGAGGACAGCAGACATTTTATTTGAGGTTGTGCAGGCCACAAGTAAATGACTGAAAGAAAAAAAAAAAAACAACTATTATCTCAGAATCCTGTTTCAGCTAAAATATATTTGAGGAGTGAAGGAAAAATCAAGATATTTTCAGGTAAATAAAAACTAAAAAATTTGTCACTTTCAGACCTACCCTAATCAAAAGAGTGAAGAAAGTTTTAAACAGAAGGTAAACAATAAAAGAAGAAATTTTCACAAACCTTAAAGGAAGAAAGAACATGATAAATAAAAATATGGGTAAGTACAGTAGAGGTTTCTTTTACTCTTGAGTTTTCTAAACTATATTTGATGAAGTAAGAAAATATTATAACACTGTCTAATGCTATTCTATTGTATATAGAGGATACACTTAAGTAGTAATAAGTGGTGGAGAATAAGGGAGGTAGTAAATTTTCAAACTTGAACTGATAAGATGACATCAGTAGACAGTAATAAGCTTTGTATGAATAGTGTAATGCCTAAATCAACCATTCAAAATCACTACAAAGAGGTACACTCAAAAAATGTTATAGATACATAAAAATAGAACTCTAAAATTAATGTTCAATATATATGGGAAAGCAAGAAAAGAGAAGCAAATGTCAAAGAGAACAAACAGGAAACAAAAATAAAATAACATGTTTAAGCCTAAGATATCAATGCTTACCTTAGACTGGGAGTGTAGCTCAGTGTGAGAGTCTTGCCTTGCATATGTGAGGCCATGGGTTTGATCTACAGACCACACACACACACACACACACACAAATTTACATTAAATTTAAATAGCCAAATACACAGTAAGAAAAAAAGTATTTTTTCTTACAATGGAATTAAGTCATTAAATATTTTCTTCAATTATAATGGAATCAAGATGGAAGTTCATAACAGAAAGGTAACAAGATAATGTGCAAACACTTGAAAGCAAAACATCACCTTTCTAAATAACCCATGGGTGAAAGAAGAACACTCAAAAGGGAGTAAAAAATACATTCAACTGAATGAAAATGAAAATGTAATATATAGAAATGTGTGGGACACAAGTAAAGCAGAGCAGAAAGGGAAATTTATAGCACTAAATGCATGTATTAATTACAAAGAAGAAAACTCAGATCAATAATCTAGGCTCCCATCCCAAGAATATTTTAAAAAGAGAAAAGAAGTGGAAAAAAGAACATAATAGGAATATTAACAGAAATCGATGAAATTGAAAAGAGAAAATGAATGAAACAGAATGCAGTTTCCTTGAAAGGATAAATAAAAATGTTAAACCTCTAGCAAGAGTTACTAAAAGAGAGATAAGACCAAATATGGGAATGACCCCATGACCAATATTGGGAACACATTAGAGGATATGAATATAGACCCTCCAGAAGAATAATAAGGGAATACTATGAACAATCTGCAGTCAGAGATTTTAGAACTTAGATGAAATTGACCAATTCTTTGAAAAGTACAAACTGTCACAACTCTCTAATATGAAATACATAATATAATAGTCCTATTCTCCTTAAGGAAATTAAATTTATAATTTAAAAATTTTCAAGTAAAGCCATTTCTGAACCAGGATAATTTCATTGGAGAATTTCCCCATATGTTTATAGAAGAATTAATATCAACTCTGCACAATCTCTTCCAGTAAAAAGGAAAAGCAATAATACCAATTAATTTCACAAAACTACAATTGCTCTGATACCAAAGTCAGAAAAAGGCAGTATAAAAAAAATCTACAGGTTGGAGTTGTGGCTCAGTGGTATAGCACTTGCCTAGCATGTGTGAGGCACTGGGTTCAATTCTCAGTACTACATATAAATAAATGAATAAAATTTAAAGATCATCGATATATAAAAAATAAAATCTATAGCCCAATAACCCTCATAAATATAACTGTTGAGCAAAATATTAGTAAATAGAGTTTAGCAATGTATATAAAAAAGGAATATATACTATGAACAAGTGGAATTTATTCCAGGAATGTAAATGTCATTCAAAATCCAAAAATCAATCATTATTATCCACCTTCATAACAAACTAAAGAGGAAAAAAAAATCACATAGTCTTATTAAATAATATGGAAAAATCATTTTACAGAATTCAACACATGTTCATGATTTTTAAAAGGTATAGAAAAAAGAGGAGTAAAGAAAAAATTCCTCAATATGATAAAAAGAATCTACAAAAAGGGCTCTGGCAAACAATACTGATGGTGAAAGACTAAATATTCTCCCCCTAAGTTTGGGAAAAAGACAAGTTGTTCTCACTCTCATTCAACACAGTGTTGGAAGATCTAGTCAGTACAGTAAAGCAAGAAAATGAAATGGAAGAAATAGAACTGCCCCAATTTGTAGATGACATGATTATCTATACAAAAATCCCAAGGAATCTAAAAAAGAACCAAAAAGAAAATACAAACTAAAAAGTAAGTTCAGTAAATTCCAAGATACAAGGAAAATGTATAATAATCTAGTTATGTGATAGTAATGAATATATGAAGACCTAAATAAGAACTACAGTATAATTTATCATTTCCAGTCACTTCAAAAGGTAAATACTTAGGTGTAAATATCCAAACATATGTAAGACTTTGGTGCTGAAAATTACAGAACACTAATGAAAGAAGAAAAGGAAATCAAACTAAACTGAGAGACATTCATGGATTGGAAATCTCAATTAGTAAAAATGTCAGTTTCATAATCTATGTGGTGACCACAACAATCTCAGCAAAGAAAAAGAAAGCGGAGGAATCGGACTTCTGCAATTCAAAGACCTACATAACTATCATAATTGAGACTGTGTAGTACTAATGGAAGGAGAGACACAACCAAACTCACAGAAATACAACAAAATGATTTTTTATATAGATGCCAAAGCAACAGAACAAAAAAAGACATTTTAACAAAAAGAAAAAAAAAAAAAAAACCCAACTTAGGTCTCACACCTTATACAAAAATTACCTCAAATGAATCAGACTTAAATAATAAGTGCAAAGCTTATAAAATCCTTAGAATATAAGCATAAAACATTTGGGACCCAAGGCTAGCAGACATTTATAGGCTTAATATGAAAAGCACGATTCATTAAAGGAAAAATTGATACACTGGACTTTGTTAACATTAAAATCCTTTACTGTACTTAGACCCTGTCAAGACGATGAACGGAAAAACTAAAGACTAGGAGAAAATATTTGCAGACCAAATCTCTAAGCAAGCATAAGCACCTAGAATATAAAATAAATGTCATATAATTCAACAGTAAAAAAAAAAAAAAAAAATCAAATAATCCAATAAGAAAATGTGCAAAAGATAGTACAGTCATTTCACTAACAAGAATATATAGG
The DNA here is from genome assembly GCF_902686445.1 of Sciurus carolinensis. Lineage (NCBI taxonomy): Eukaryota > Metazoa > Chordata > Mammalia > Rodentia > Sciuridae > Sciurus > Sciurus carolinensis. The sequence continues at coordinate 86,982,810 of NC_062218.1, read as the reverse complement.
TGGCAAATAAGCATACAAAAAGATGTTCAAGATATCAACTGCAGGGAATTGCAAGGTAAAACCACAAGATCTCACCACTGGACCATGACAATGGCTAAGATAAGAAACAACGACAGCACCAACGCTGATGAGGACATAGAGGAACTGAATCACCTGCACTTGGCTATTTAAATGCAAAATTGTATAGCCACTAGGAAACACTTGGGAAAAATGATCTGGAAAATTAATTTGGAAATAATTAAACATGTGACCATATAAAACCCAGCAGTGAAATAAGTCAATCCCAAAAAACCAAAGGCCAAATGTTTTCCCTGATAAGTGGAGGATGATATATAATGGGGGTGGGGGGTGGGGAGTTAGAGAAGAATGGAGGAACTTTAGATTATGTAGGAGGAAATGGAGGGAGGTGGGGTATGAAAAATCATAAAATGAGACAGACATCATTACCCTTTGTACGTGTATGATTACATGAATGGTACGAATCTACATCGTGCACAACCATAGAAACAAAAAGTTGTACCCCATTTGTGTACAGTGAATCAAAATGCATTCTGTAAAAAATTTTTAAATAAATAAAAAATTTAAAAGGAAAAAAAAAAAAAAAAACCAGCAGTTCTTACACACCTAAACATTTGCCCAAGGAAACAAAAGTGTGCATGAATGCTTAGAACATCTAGCCTTACTCATAATGACTCCAAGCTGGAAATGAACAGATGTCCTTCACTGGGTGAGCAGCTAAACTGTAGTGTACCTATATGGTAGCATACTGTTCAGCAAAAATAAAAGGAAACGAAGTGCTCATATTGCAACAACCTGGATGAATCTCCAATAACTTTTGCTGACAGAAAAAGACTAATTTTAAAAGACTATGAATTGCATGATTCTATTTCCATTTGTCATCCTAGAAAATGGCAAAATGTTAGAAATGGAGAACAGGTAGTTAGTTACCAGGAATTAAGCAGAAAATGGGGAAGAGAAGGAAGTACCTGTGGCTATAAAAGGGCAATGTATGTCATCTTTGTGATTAATGTAAATATTTTATATCCTGACTGCATCAAGGTCAATGTTCTGGTTATGGTATTGTATTATAGTTTTGATACTATACTATAATATAAAATTATATAGCACTATAGTATGAATTATCATGGGACAAAATTGGGTAAAGAGATATTGAATATATTTTTCCTATAATTGCCTGTGGTTGTAAATTTATCTTGGGTCCCAAATGTTTTTAAAAACATTTTAGGATAAAAGGAACACATATGCATACTTAGAACTTAACTCTAGAATCATACCTAATAAGTGGAAAACACTAGGTCTCATTAGGAAAGAAAAGTTGACAACTGAGGAATAGAAGCAGGAAGTAAACTTTTTACTAAATATTCTTTGTATGTTAAATGGGTACCCATTCAAAAAAATTTGAAAATTTAGCATCAGTTTAAATTCTCAGTGAAAACTTAAGGTTTTCCCATTGCTAACAGTCTTTGTTAATTTGCTAACTTTCTAGTCAGAAATTATATGTAGTGACTTATTTTACCCTTTTAATCATTAACCTACTGTGATATTACAGTTTCTAGATCTTCCCAAACACAGCTAAAATCTAAATAATTTTTAATTACAAAGAGTCACTTCTGTATACTCATTCTTTTTCTTAAAAAAAAATTAATGGAAATAATTTTTGTTCCTATTGCTGTGAACTACTTACTGCACGTATGGGTCAGTTGAGAAGCCTTGACATATTATGTCATCAAATTTCTTTACAAGATACAATGTGATAAAATCTCTAGAGATAGCATGGACTTTGAAAGCTAAGGTAAGATTTCTATTCACACGACCTTGTTTGTCAAATGGTTTAGCATTGTTTCCTCATCGCTAAAAGATATAATATCTCTTTTTCCAGATTGCTTTCAGTATTAATATAAGCAATATACAGTATCTGCCAACAAGGGTGACTCAAGAACTAAAATTATTGAAAGAAAAAAATTCAGTTGCAGAAAAATAAGGGCATCCACTGAGATAAGCTAGAGGAAACTAACAGCTCTGTATGACAGTGTCTAGTGTATCTCCTCTTTTTGTCATATATTGCATTTACATTCTATGAATTTAGACTCTTCTGAGATGGTTGTTTGTGTGTGTGTGTATGTGTGTGTGTGTCTTTAGTTATTCCTGGGAAGGGGAAAAACCACGACTATACCTTAAACCTTAGGATACTCCACCTTTGCAATGATGAAGCCCCCTGGACTGACTCTTCTGCTGAGGTCCCCTTGGAGTTGTTCCAGACTGAACAACTCAGAGGTTGAAAATATCTATGGTTGGAGATTATTTCATTTTATTGATTGCACTTTTGAAGGAAGAGAATGGAAACTAGGGCAAGACAAATCCCTATGGACTTGTGGTATTGTATTATAGTTTTGATACTATACTCTAATATAAAATTATATAGCACTATAATATGAATTATCATTGGACAAAATTGGGTAAAGAAATATGGGGTCTATTGGGGTAGACAGTAGAGTTTTGGGGGTAAACAGTAGAGTTTTTCTACAAAAGGGAGGGTCAAACTTTGGAGGGAAAGTAAGAGAAGACCCAAGAATAAGCAGAAATGACATGTGCCCTTGTGAGTGACCTCTTCAGAAGGGCTTGTCCTATTTCTTTTTTTTTTTTTTTTTCTTCTTCTTATGTTGAACTAGGGAAACAGACATATCAAGGGTAAATTTTTTTTTTTAAAAAGCAATTTTTCCTTTGGTTGTAATTCATTTTCTCTAGTTGTTCCCACCTCTTCAGGGAAAACTGTTTCTCCCATACGGCCACATTGATTGTTCGTGCTCTGGGGGATCTAAACTGCATAGTAGTGAAGTATGGAATCTTCCTGGCACACCAGTCCACAAGAGTCTAGCCTGGCACCCTTACTGTGGAGGCAGAGGGGAGCCTCAAATGATAGAAAGCTACAGTAGGCCTGGGGCGGTGAGGGGATGCAGCTTGAAGAGGCAGTTGCCAAGTTGAGGCCTCAAGAGTGGATGTGAAAAATGAACCTCCTCCTTCCCAAATGCTGTGTTGAAACTGAAGTCTGAAACAGGAGGAGGCTGCCATGTAGATCAGACTTGGTGACCATGCATCCCGACCCAGACGTGAAACCATCCTTAATGAACCGAGCCACAGTTCCTGCATCACCTCTGCTCTTCTTTCCTTGGGTGCTTTGTTTTATCACAAGCAAACTTCAAAAGTCAGAGGATTGTGAGCTATGTAGTCACCTAACCAAAGCTGACAACAAATCGATCTGAGTCCATTTTAACAGGTAAGTGCTTATTAAATCAATAGCTTGACACTGGTAATATGCTGTTTCTACATTTGCGTCCACCTAATTGAGGACAGCACAAAGAGAGACCCAGTTCTATGCATACTGTTAGTGCATATCCAACCAAACCTACAAATGTATGTGACATTTTCTTGATGTTTCCATATTTCCATATTGCTTTAATAGCCATGTGTTAGATGTGTTTCTAAAATGATGTAGAATACATTTTTAAAATAAGCCTTTATGTAAGTTTCCAGTTGCTGTTTTGAAGTACCCGCGATGGCACATTATAACTCTAACATTCCCTTCCCAAAGCATTCTTAGTTGATGCACAATTCCCATGCACTAAATTCTTAATTCAAACTATTATTTTGTCAAAAGGATAATCAAATCTTAGGACTTCCATATAATCATTTAAATAATAGTACACATACGTAAATGTGCACCACAAGATGATTATCATTTCTTAAACTTATTTAACAGTTTTGTGTATTTAGACAAAATATTCTCCCAAAGTGCTCAGCGGAATTCATGAATAGAAGACTCACACGGACATAATGTATGGATCTCAGTGTTCACAAATCTCAATTTCAGTACATTCCTTCTTGAAAAAGGCAATCTTATTACAATACTGAATTATTCTTCTGTTGTACATGACCAGAGGTCTTGAATTCTTGTTGAGGGGTATATAGTTAAGAAGGACAAGCTAATATTCAAAAAAGGACCTTACAATTCCTTTTCTCTCTTATCCTATGCTATAGTTTGTCCAACTAAAAAGATCCATTCCCTGGAAAAACTCACTGTCCAAGTCACATGAGATGAATTTGAAGTAGAAAATCCATTTAATCACTTCTCAAGGGAAATATTCTTGCTGGCACAGAAACCAATGTGATACTACTAGAACCCTGCTTACTTAAAATCTGCACCTACCAAGATAGGTTTGAATGGATTATTGAGATCTTATTGGTTCATCCCTGGACCACACTGAAGGCAAGAGCCCTAAGTTGTTCCCAAGTCTAGGTTTTCACTCCCTCAGGCTATTTTTTGTTCTTTAAACAAGTATTCCATTGAAGGAGCTGCTGGGCTGTCTCATAGAGAACCGCTCAGCATTAACCCCTCCTAACTTCTGACTGAGTCTTCTAAGGAAGTGGTACCTCCACTCACCACAAGTTAGCAAGTTTAATCAACAAGTTATGTTAGGTACTGTTAGCAAACAGGACGACTGTGACCTCCTTATAAGGCATCGTGATTTTGCACTATTAAGTTATTGATTGTTTTTGAAACTTAAGCCCATCCTAATGACTCATCTGCCAGCATTCATAAATCTGCTCTTTGATTCACTTGCTTTTCAGTAACATAAGCACCTCAAAGATGCTACATTTTTGTACTACTTCAGAGTCTCAGGCAAATGAAAACCTTTGCTCTCCTGTGTGGTGTTAAATCATCATTGGGTCAGGCAGTAAGAGGTGATTCTTGAAATCAACTCAGAGTGAGTTTAAGGTTTGCCCATAATTCAAATCTGGAGTGTGTGTGTGTGTGTGTGTGTGTGTGTGTGTGTGTGTGAGAGAGAGAGAGAGAGAGAGAGAGAGAGAGAGAGAGAGAGAGAGAGAGAGAGAGAGAGAGACCAAAACAGAAATGCAGAGAGAAGAGCTACCATTACCTTCCTGGAGAGGTTGCTGATCTCTCTTCCTTTCTTTAAACCCAGTATATTTTAATCACATTTTGTTCTTGCCTTCCATTGCTGCAAACCCTGAACTAGTAACTTCCTTCATCCTCACCTCCTGGTGACTTACCATCAATAGTCCAGTTTCTTTGCTTCCTCAAACCTCCTATGCCCCAGGATACTTAGCTCAAGGCTGCCAAAGCATTGAGCAATGGCTTATCTGTTCCTCAGGTCTTGTGCAAGGCATGGATCAGAGATCACGCTTTTTCCATTTCTTCTATTCCCAACATCATTAAGTGCTAGTACATAGTAAGTGCCCAATAACTGTTGAGGGAGGGAAGGCAGGCAGGCAGGAAGGCAAAGAGGGAGGGAGTGAGGCACATTTTGTAAATAATTTGTCAAATAAGCCTTGGTGCTTGCATTTTCAGATATGGTATAATGAGGTTCATAGCAAGAAAATCCCAATATTTAGGCAATCAGATCCAATCAGATCTACTGTGTGTGGGAGGGGGGGTTGGTAATGCCGGACAAATGTGATGAGGAGGATGATGATAATTTTTACTTCAAACTGATTTTTTTTTATTTTTTTTACATTTACATAGGGTAATGATGTTTATTTTATTTTTCCCCTCCCCCCCCACCCCTCCCACCCCTCTTTTCCCTCTACACAGTCCTTCTTTCCTTCATTCTTACCGCTCTCCTTAGCCTAACTCTAAACCTAACCCTAAACCTAATGCTAGCCCCTCCCACCCCCCATTATATGTCCTCATCCACTTATCAGCAAGATCATTCGTCCTTTAGTTTTTTGAGATTGGCTTATCTCACTTAGCATGATATTCTCCAATTTCGACCATTTGCCTACAAATGCCATAATTTTATCATTCTTCATTGCGGAGTAATATTCCATTGTATAAATATACCACAGTTTCTTTATCCATTCATCAACTGAAGGGCATCTAGGTTGCTTCCACAATCTGGCTATGGTGAATTGAGCAGCAATGAACATTGATGTGGCTGTATCTCTGTAGTATGCTGATTTTAAGTCCTTTGGGTATAGGCCAAGGAGTGGGATAGCTGGGTCAAATGGTGTTTCCATTCCAAGCTTTCTGAGGAATCTCCACACTGCTTTCCAGAGTGGCTGCACTAATTTGCAACCCCACCAGCAATGTATGAGTGTTCCTTTTTCACCACATCCTCGCCAACACCTATTGTTGCTTGTGTTCTTGATAATCGCCATTCTAATTGGGGTGAGATGAAATCTTAGGGTAGTTTTGATTTGCATTTCCCTTATTACGAGGGATGTTGAACATTTTTTCATATATCTGGTGATTACTTGTACATCTTCTTCTGTGAAGTGTCTGTTCATTTCCTTAGCCCATTTGTTGATTGGATTATTTGTATTCTTCGTGTAGAGTTTTTTGAGTTCTTTATAGATTCTGGAAATTAGCGCTCTATCTGAGGTATGGTTGGCAAAAATATTCTCCCACTCTGTAGGCTCTCTCTTCACATTGCTGATAGTTTCCTTTGCTGAGAGAAAGTTTTTAGTTTGAATCTATCCCAGTTGTTGATTCTTGCTTTTATTTCTTGTGCTATGGGAGTCCTGTTAAGGAAGTCTGATCCTAAGCCAACAAGTTGAAGATTTGGACCTACTTTTTCTTCTATAAGATGCAGGGTCTCTGATCTGATTCCGAGGTCCTTGATCCATTTTGAGTTGAGTTTTGTGTAGGGTGAGAGATAGGGGTTTAATTTCATTCTATTGCATATAGTTTTCCAGTTTTCCCAGCACCATTTGTTGAAGAGGCTATCTTTTCTCCATTGCATATTGTTGGAACCTTTGTCTAGTATGAGAAAATTGTATTTATTTGGGTTTGTGTCCATGTCCTCTATTCTGTACCATTGATCTACCTGTCTATTTTGGTACCAATACCATGCCGTTTTTGTTACTATTGCTTTGTAGTAGAGTTGAAGATCTGGTATTGCAATATCCCCTGCTTCGCTCTTGCTACTGAGGATTGCTTTAGCTATTCTAGGTTTTTTATTCTTCCAGATGAATTTCATAATTGCTTGCTCTATTTCTGCAAGGTACATCATTGGGATTTTAATTGGAATTGCATTGAATCTGTATAGCACTTTAGGTAGTATAGCCATTTTGACAATATTAATTCTGCCTATCCAGGAACATGGGAGATCTTTCCATCTTCTAGGGTTTTCTTGAATTTCTTTCTTTAGTGTTCTGTAGTTCTCATTGTAGAGGTCTTTCACCTCTTTTGTGAGATTGATTCCCAAGTATTTTATTTTTTTCGATGCTATTGTGAATGGGGTAGTTTTCCTAATTTCTCTTTCTGAAGATTCATCACTTATGTATAAAAATGCATTGGATTTATGAGCATTGATCTTGTAACCTGCTACTTTACTGAATTCACTTATGAGTTCTAAAAGTTTTCTGGTGGAATTTCCAGGTTCCTCTAAATATATAATCATGTCATCAGCGAACAGGGATAGTTTGAGTTCTTCTTTTCCTATTCGTATCCCTTTAATTTCTTTGGTTTGTCTGATTGCTCTGGCTAGAGTCTCAAGGACGATGTTGAATAGAAGCGGTGAAAGAGGGCATCCCTGCCTTGTTCCAGTTTTTAGGGGGAACGCTTTCAGTTTTTCACCATTTAGAATGATATTAGCCATGGGCTTAGCGTAGATTGCCTTTATAATGTTTAGGAATGTTCCCACTACCCCAATTTTTTCTAGTGTTTTGAGCATGAAGGGATGCTGTATTTTATCAAATGCTTTTTCTGCATCTATTGAAATAATCATGTGATTCTTAACTTTAAGTCTGTTGATATGGTGAATGACATTTATTGATTTCTGAATGTTGAACCAACCTTGCATCCCTGGGATAAAACCCACTTGATCGTGGTGCACTATCTTTTTAATATATATTTGTATGCGATTTGCTAAAATTTTGGTGAGAATTTTTGCATCGATGTTCATTAAGGATATTGGTCTGAAATTTTCTTTCCTTGATGTGTCTCTGTCTGGTTTAGGTATCAGGGTGATATTGGCTTCATAGAACAAGTTTGGTAGGGTTCCCTCCTCTTCTATTTCATGGAATAGTTTGAGGAGTATTGGAATGAGCTCTTCTGTAAAGGTTTTGTAGAACTCGGCTGAGAACCCATCTGGTCCTGGACTTTTCTTTGTTGGTAGGCTTTTGATGACCTCTTCTATTTCATTGCTTGAAATTGGTTTATTTAAGTTGTGTATGTCCTCCTCGTTCAGTTTAGGTAGTTCATATGTCTCTAGAAATTTGTTGATGTCTTCGAGGTTTTCTGTTTTGTTGGAGTATAGATTTTCGAAATAGCTTCTAATTATGTTTTGTATTTCACTCGTGTCTGTTGTGATGTTTCCTTGTTCATTCCGAATTTTAGTAATTTGAGTTTTCTCCCTCTTTCTCTTTGTTAGTGTGGCTAAGGGTTTATCAATTTTATTTATTTTTTCAAAGAACCAACTATTTATTTTGTTAATTTTTCCAATTGTTTCTTTTGTTTCGATTTCGTTGATTTCGGCTCTGATTTTAACTATTTCCTGTCTTCTACTACTTTTGGTATTGGTCTGCTCTTCTTTTTCTAGTGCTTTGAGCTGTAGTGTTAAGTCGTTTATTTGTTGATTTCTACTTCTTTTTTTGAATGCACCCCATGAAATAAATCTTCCTCTAAGTCCTGCTTTCATAGTGTCCCAGAGATTTTGATATGATGTGTCTTTGTTCTCGTTTACTTCTAAGAATTTTTTTATTTCCCTCCTGATGTCTTCTGGTATCCATTCATCATATAATAGTGTATTATTTAGTCTCCAGGTATTGGAGAAGTTTCTGTTTTTTATTCTGTCATTTATTTCTAATTTCAATCCATTATGATCTGATAGAGTACAAGGTAGTATCTCTATCTTCTTGTATTTGCTAACAGTAGCTTTGTGGCATAAAATATGGTCTATTTTAGAGAAGGATCCATGTGCTGCTGAGAAGAAAGTGTATTCGTTCTTTGTTGGATGGTATATTCTATATATGTCCGTTAAGTCTAAATTGCTGATTGTGTTGTTGAGATCTATAGTTTCTTTATTCAATTTTTGTTTGGATGATCCAGTGGTGAGAGAGGTGTGTTAAAATCGCCTAGTATTATTGTGTTGTGGTCTATTTGATTTCTGGAATTGAGAAGGATTTGTTTGACGTACGTGGATGAGCCAATGTTCGGGGCATAGATATTTATGATTGTTATGTCTTGCTGATTTATGCTTCCCTTAAGCAGCATGTAATGTCCTTCTTTATCCCTTCTGACTAGTTTTGGTTTGAAGTCCACATTATCTGAGATGAGGATGGATACTCCAGCTTTTTTGCTGTGTCCGTGTGCATGGTATGTTTTTCCCCATCCTTTCACCTTTAGTCTATGGGTGTCTCTTTCTATGAGATGAGTCTCTTGCAGGCAGCATATTGTTGGATTTTTCTTTTTAATTCAATCTGCCAGTCTGTGTCTTTTGATTGATGAATTCAGGCCATTAACATTCAGGGTTATTATTGTGATATGATTTGTATTCCCAGTCAATTGACTCATATTTGTTTTTGACATGATTTGGTTTCTCCTTTATTTGGCTATTCCTTTAGGCTAGTGCCTCCTGTTGCTGATTTGCATCGTTGTTTTTCATCTCTTCCTCATGGAATATTTTGCTGAGAATGTTCTGTAATGCTGGCTTTCTTTTTGTAAATTCCTTTAGCTTTTGTTTATCATGGAAGGATCTTATTTCATCGTCAAATTTGAAGGTAAGTTTTGCTGGGTATAAGATTCTTGGTTGGCATCCGTTTTCTTTCAGGGCTTGGTATATGTTGCTCCAGGCCCTTCTAGCTTTTAGGGTCTGGATTGAAAAATCTGCTGATATTCTTATTGGTTTCCCCCTGAATGTAATTTGATTCTTTTCTCTCGCGGCCTTTAAGATTCTGTCTTTATTTTGTATGTTAGTTATTTTCATAATAATGTGCCTTGGTGTGGGTCTGTTGTAATTTTGTATGTTTGGAGTTCTATAAGCCTCTTGAACTTGGTTTTCCATTTCATTCTTCAGATTTGGGAAATTTTCTGTTATTATTTCATTGAATAGATTGTTCATTCCTTTGGTTTGTTTCTCAAAGCCTTCCTCAATCCCAATAATTCTTAAATTTGGCCTTTTCATGATATCCCATAATTCTTGTAGATTCTGTTCATGATTTCTTACCATCTTTTCTGTTTGGCCAACTTTGCTTTCAAGATTAAATAATTTGTCTTCAATATCTGAGGTTCTGTCTTCCAGGTGTTCTATCCTATTGGTTATGCTTTCTATGGAGTTTTTAACTTGGTTTATTGTTTCCTTCATTTCAAGGATTTCAGTTTGTTTTTTTTTCAGTATCTCTAACTCTTTATTGAAATGATCTCTTGCTTCCCGTATTTGGTCTTTTAACTGTTGATTGGTGCGATCATTTAATGCCTGCATTTGCTCTTTCATCTCCTCATTAGCTTCCCTGATCGTTTTAATTACGTACATTCTGAACTCCCTTTCTGACATTTCTTCTGCTGTGCTGTCATTGGGTTTTATTGATGTAGTATCTAGGTTTGTTTGGGACATTTTCTTCCCTTGTTTTCTCATATTGGTCAGTTGTCAGTGGGACCCTGAGATATTGCAGTTTTCCGCTATTGGCTTATAGTGTCCCAGTAGATTTCCAGTGTATCACCTCCCAGCCTTCAGTAGCCTGATGTCTTGGAGGAATCTGATAAAGCAGCTCATCCGAAGAAAACTGCCCCTAGCCCCCTACTGGTTCCACGGTTTGGAACTGGCTCTGTGCGGAAATGCTCTCACTGTGGGCCTGCACCGTGCAGCTGGCCGTGTGGGAAGAGCCCACTGCCAGAGTGTGGAAGGCTACCTTGGGAAGACTCTAGCTGCCCTGCCCGCCTCCAATAAGCCACCTCTATCTGGGCCTGCCACCCGGGCTGAGCTTTACCCAGTGGGCAGACTCACCCGTGGCTCTATTTCAGTCCGAGTCTCTCAATGCCTCCCCCTCTTAACTCCTGGGTTCTGGAGCGACCGGGGGTGCAGTCTCCCTCTAGGCCGCCATCTTGGATCGCCCCGTGAAGAGAGCCCGCAGCCGGAGTGGGCAGAGCCGCCTGAAGAGGTCTCTGGCTGCCCTGCCCTGATCCCTGAGGCTGCTTGCAGATCGAGGCTCTCCGCTGGTTCGTTGCCGGAGTACACTGCGCTGCAACGGCTCCGGTACTCGGAGCCTGCTCTGGTCAGAAAGGCTCTCACTAGCGGGCCAGTTCCATTCCGAGAACCTGGAGAAGCTGGCTGTGTGGGTGGGGCCCACCGCCGGAGTGCGCAGGGCTGCCCGTGGCTCCACTTCAGTCCGAGTCTCTCAGTGCCTCCCCTTCTTAACTCCTGGGTTCTGGAGCGACTGGGGGTGCAGTCTCCCTCTAGGCCGCCATCTTGGATCGCCCAAACTGATTTTTTATTTGTCCTCATTAGTTATACACGACAGTAGAATGTATTTTGACATATTATACATATAAAGAGTATAACTATCTGTTCTTCTGGTTTTATATGATGTGGAATTACATTGGTCATGTATTCATATATGCATATAGGAAAGTAATGTCCGATACATTCTACTATTTTTCCTTTTCCCACTCCCCCTCCCTTCTCTTCACTCCCCTTGTCTAATCCAAAGTACTTCTTATCTTCGCTACCAGCCCCTCATTGTGATTTAGCATCCGCATATCAGAGAGAACATTCGGTCTTTGGTTTTTGAATTTGGCTTATTTCAATTAGCATGATATTTTTCAGCTCCATCCATTTACCTGCAAATGTCATAATTTCATTCTTCTTTAAGGTTGAGTAGTATTCCATTATGTAAATGTATTATGCTTTCTTTATCCATTCATCTGTCGAAGGGCACCTAGGTTAGTTCCATAGTTTAGCTATTGTGAATTGACCTTCTATAAACATTGATGTGGCTGTGTCACTGTATTATGCTGATTTTAAGTCCTTTGGGTATAAACTGAGGAGGGGGGTAACTGGGTCAAATGGTTCCATTCCAAGTTTTCTGAGGAAACTTCATTCTTCTTCCCATAGTGGTTGCAGCAATTTGCAGTCCCAACAGCAATGTGTGAGTGTTACTTTTTCCCCACATCCTCACCAACATTTATTGTTACTTATATTCTTGATAATTGCCATTCTGACTGGAGTGAGATGGAATCGCAGTATAGTTTTAATTTGGATTTCTAATCTACATTTCCTCCTGGATATAGCATCCATTGATGATGCTTAATTAAATGGCTCAGGGAAGGGGGAATAGATAAGTAGGTAGATATATAGATAGGGAATACAAATGGGATAAAATGTTAAGAGTAGTTCAAATTAGATAAAGTTTATATGAGTGTTTGTTCTTTATACTATTTTTTTATTTTGCATGTTTGAAATGATTTCTGAATGAATATGGTCACAATTTGCTGCAAATGGTAAATCATCTTTAAAGAGACTTTATATATTATATGTATATACATATGACTATATATATGTATGATTATTTTAAAGAGAATATATGTATATATATACACATATATGATTAAACAATAGTTTAAACCCACTTATAGTTTGCATATGGAATGTTTCCCAAAAGTTCATGTACTGAAAGTACAGTCCCCAGTGCAGCAATGTTTAGAGGCGAGGCTTTTAGGCAATGATTAGGGCTCTGACTAGCAAATGGATTAATCCATTGATAGCTGAATGAACTACTGGATGGTAACTATAGGCAGGTAGGGCATGGTTGGAGGAAATAGGTTCCTATTGGTGTGCCCTTGGGCTATATCTTGACTGTGGCTCCTCTCTTTCTGCTTCCTGAATGCCATGACCTGAGAGGGTTTCCTTTCCACAATGTTCTGCCTCACCTCAGGTCCAGAGCAAGGAATTTGGCCAACCACGGGCCAAGACCTCTAAAACTGTGAGCCAAAATAAACTTTTCCTTTTCTAAGTTGTTATAGTCAAGTATTATGGTTACAGAGACAAAAAACTAACACAAATCCCAAATGATGTTAACAAGGATCAAGAAGAGGAAGAAGACAAGCGTGAAGAAAACAGAAAGATAAAAAACATCTGTTGAAGAGGGCTGAGACAAAAAGTCAGTTTGGATCTTGACTTGCACATTAGAAACCTATTTGTTCACCTGTAAGTTCAGCCAGGAAGTGAAAAACCATAAAAATCATCACAGAAGATAAAAGCGAAAGATAACAATGGAAATAGCAGCAAGGCATAAAAATAAAAAACCTAAAACAAGATGACAGACATCAGAATATACATTATTATTATACCAAGAATTTTAGGAACATAATATTTTTAGAAAATGTTCATAATATAATATTAAGTGAAGTATGTAACATGTAAAAGGTATTTAGGATGGGTTTCATTATGTTCAACACTCATACATGAATTCAACATACAAAAAAGAACTTAAGCAAATTTATCAATGTAATTATCTTTGGGTAGTGGAATTATACATTATTATTTTTAAATTATAATTTTATGATGCTATTCCAAACTATCTGTGGTGTGCATGAATTATTTTTCCACCAAAATTTTAGCTCAATTTTAAAAATATAATCTTTCCTGTCTCTATTTCTAGAACTAAATCTGATTAAATGGTGCATAAAGTGACATTAAGGCCTTCTGGCTAAAATTTTTCATGAAAAATATACATTTGTCCCTCAGGAAGCATTGCTGAGGTAACAAGTTTTATCATTTAATTTGTTTTACCTGGAAGAGTATCCCTCACATCAATTTTAGTTTCACCTTGGTTATAGAAAAGGTCATATCAAGAAGTCACAGGACAAACATTAATGTCAGTCAGTTTTCATTAAGGTAAAGAATATTCTCCCATTTTGGAGGACTTAAAAGAAGGGAGTTTTCTAGTCAGAATGGCAATTATCAAGAACACAAGCAATAATAAGCGTTGGTGAGGATGTGGGGGAAAAGGTACACTCATTCATTGCTGATGAGACTGCAAATTTGTGCAACCACTATGGAAAGCAGTATGGAGATTCCTCAGAAAACTTGGAAAGGAACCACCATCTGAGTCAGCTATCCCACTACTCAGTTTATACACAAAGGACTTAAAATTGGACACATTAATGTTTATAGCAGCTCAATGCACAATAGCTGTACTATGGAACCAACCTAGATGCCCTTCAACAGATAAATGGATAAAGAAAATGTGATATATATACACAATGGAATATTACTCAGCCTTAAAGAAGAATGAAATTATGTCATATACAGGTAAATGAATAGAGCTGGAGAATATCATGCTAAGCAAAATCAGCCAAAACCAAAGACCAAATGTTTTCTCTGATAAGTGGATGCTGATCCATAGTGGGGGGGGAGATAGGGAAGCATGAAGGAACTTTGATTTTGCAGAGGGGCATGAAGGTAGGGGAAGGATGGTGGAATGAAACAGACATTATTACCCTATGTACATGTATGATTACATGACTGATGTGACTCTGCACCATGCACAGCCAGAGAAATGAGAAGTTGTGCTCCGTTTGTGTACAGTGTGTCAAAATGCATTCCACTGTCATGTATAACTAATTAGAACAAATTTTAAAATAACAAAAAAAAGAAGGGAGTTTTTTCCTTCATAACTGTGATTAAAGTTTGAATGACTGAATGATACAGGATCATGTCCAGCAGTGTGTTCTACTTTATGGATTTTCAAAGGCAGCATAGAGCATCAATTGATGCTGAAGTCAGATAACCTGGACTCGAGTTCTAGCTCACAAGTAAATATCTTTGTGCCTTAGTGCCCTCATCTATGGAAAGAGGAAGAGAATAGTATGTACCTTACAGAGCCATTTTTAGGATTTGATGAATTAATACTTATGCTCTGAACGGTGCCTGACACACAGTGAGTGCTAAAGGAGTTTAGACAAAATTCACTACTAAGTTATAGACTAAAGCACTTCCATCTTCCTCCAGTCCTTCGTCACCTATCATAACATGAAATGCTATTTCTATATCTTGTCTTGTACAGAATTGTGAAAGTTTGCAGGTCTCCATTAGACAACTCCCTCTTGGCCTCCCAGTCGTCCAACTCAAGTCGTCTTCAGTTCTTTCTTGACCTTCATTACCTCATTCGAAGCCACCTCTCCGTGTGGATGTACCCCCTGAAGTCCTGCTCTCTGCTTTAGAGGATCATGGCTGCGGTCATCTCCACACTATTATATTAACAAGTTGCTTCTTTGCACAGGGCTTTTCAGGAGAAAATGATTTAATTTTATCTTTTCCAGATTATGTCACACAGAACACTGGTCAAAGGGTTGTTAACAAGTGTGCTGCCCTGATCACCTATAATGTCAGTAAGTATACTGGGTTTAGCAAAAATAACCTTTGCAATTTTGAAGACTATACTATGGTAATGTGCTGACCCCAGAGGGAATTACAAAGTGTGCCGCATTTCCCAAGCTTCTTTGACTATTGGAATCTTTTTATTTCTCCCTATATAATCAACACCAAGAAGAGTTGGCAGAACATCACTTAGAACAAAGCTGCCTTTACTGAAAGGCATGACATTCATGGTGAAAATACCCCACAGTCTTGCAGAAAGATGCCATTTGAATTACCCCACTTTTGTGTTGGTGGCCAAAAACTGGTTCACCACCACCATACAAGAAGTAATCTCGTCCCTCCCAGCCTGCCACATGCATTCATCTACCGATACTCACTGAGAGCCACCAGTGCCCAGACCTGCTCTGGATGAACACCCTGACTTTGTTTCCTTAATCAAGATGACAGTCTTACCCAACAGATTCCCCAGCTCACAGGACAGTGTGCTGAGGATTGGAAAATCAGATATTCAGGTACCATTTTTTCCCTCCCTTTAAGCCCTAGAGGACCAAGTCAGAACCCAGGTGTGGATGAGGTGAAGGAAATAAAGAACAGTGTCAGTTATACTTGGTCCACTCTTCACAGTACACTAAATTGGCATCCTTGATAACCTTCATTCAGTCCCCAGTATAAGAGTTCTAGGATTCGTAACCCAGCAGATTATAAGGACTGAGAAGAAAAATGAGACAAATAGAAAATACTTATGTACTATGTTAAGAAGTTCATATATGTTAAATCTATTTTCACTTTACTTGGAGGACTAAGTACTTTCCATTCCTAGATAAGATCTCAGGCAAATCCCAAAATAATTTTTATAATCTTAATAACAACATAAATCCTCTAATCCCTTCTAGGCACAAGAATATTCTCATTTTAGTAATTGAAATATTCAGTGCAATTTAATAATGTTCCAGACTGTCTTCAGAGTTATAATCTGCCCTGCTCCAGCGTGGGTCTGCTTTGGCCTGGAAGTCCGCAAAAGGAGGGCCTGGGCTGCAAATCCTTGAGTTTTTTTTGACAGTCAGCAAGAGAAGGGAACTTGCTTCCAAGTCTTTTCTCTTCTTTTCTAGGCCTAAGTGACTTCAGACCTAAGCAGCCACAGCCTCTCACTAGTCTTCATATGCTTCAGCTCCAAGGGATGCTGTGAAGCCCTTCCCAAGACCACCTGAATATTTCTTTCTCATTTACCTGAGAAGAAATATTACCTGCCATCTGCTGCAGTGGAGATACATATTCCCACTTTTTCTAAATAAATTCTCTTTTTAAAAACTATCCTTTCTTTCAACCTATCCATATGTCTTACATGCTTGAGGTATTTATTGAGCTCAGATTTGCAGTCATGGACCATACTATTTACAAGTGCTGCATCTATGGTGTAATGAAAATTGCACTACAAAATGCAAAGATACTTTGAAAATTCTGAGAAAATGATGGTAGAAAATGTCACCTCAACATCTTTGTGCACAACCTATCCCCAACTTCCAGAACAAATGCCTGAAATGTAGTAGGGGTCAACAAAATTTTGTTAAATTCATGTAGCATTTTGCAGGTAAGAAAACTGAGGCATATAAGAGCTAAGTAACTTGTCCATGGTTATTTGGCCAAAAAACATGGAGCCAGGATTTGCATAACTAGCGACAGAAAGCAACTAATATAATCACATATGTGTCTTATTTCCACTTTTCTTTTACATGGTTCTGTGACCTGGCACAAAATTATTTGCATACAGGCTTTAAATTCATCTTATTTTCATAAAAATCTTCTAGAATTTTGTTACCTGAATTTCAGTTATTCATGCTGAACTCATCAATCTACTTGACCAACTATCTTCAGGTAGCCAAACTGCCATCTGGTGTTTGATATATGAATTACAAGTTCAATGTCCCTGGGTCACAGGTCTTAAAGTCTTTAATGGTGGTTTTCTAAACTCTGATGTTCACTAACTCTTTCACTCCTTAAAACAACCCTACAGACTAAGAACTATTTGTATGCCCAATTATATATGAATTTATACAGTAGCAGGACCTGGACTTGATCCCAGGCTATCAAGCTCCAAATCTTACTTTGAGCTATTATATTTTACTGTTTCTCTAATGTAGGAGAATTCAAGACTTTCCGATTCAGAAATTCACTTCTGAGTAAGCCACAAAAATTTTTCTTAGGTTACAATGGAATGTAAGAGGACAGATTCAAGTAAAACATGAGTCATGTACAAGCAGGGAGGAGAGTCATTCATACTTATTTTCTTTGTCCTGAATGCTTAATATTGCTAAAGTTCTAGTAAGCAGTTTCAGGGAAAGCAAACTTTTAAAACACCAAATTAAATATTTAATTAATGTATTATCTTAGTTTTTCTAGGACTGCCTTAACAAAATACCAGACCAGGCAGCTTAAAGGGCAGAAATTTATTTTGGCACAGTCACAGAGGTTAAGAGCCCAATATCGAGGAGTTGGCAGAGCTGGTTTCTTTTGACGTTTCTCTCACACCTTGCAGATGGGCTCCTTCTTGCCATATCCTCAGAGGTTCACCCCCTCAGTTTGTGTTTGGTTTGTGTACTAATCTTCTCTGATTAGGAAATCAGTTATATGGATGAGGACCCACCTAAATGACCTCATTTTACCTTATCTCTTTAAAGGTCCTATCTCTAAATATAGTCACATTCTGAGGTACTGGGAACTAGGACTTCAACATACAAATTTTGCAGGGTACGAAGTTCAGCCAATAACAATTATATTTCAAAAATTTTAAGGGTTGGGTGTGGTGGCGAATGCTGGTAATCCCCAGCGTCTTGGGAGGCTGAAGCAGGAGGATCACAAAAGCCAGCCTCAGCAACAAGGAGGCTCTAAGCAACTCACTGGGATCCTGTCTCTAAATAAAATACATAACAGAGCTGGAGATGTGGCATAATGGTTGAGTGCTCCTGAGTTTAATCCCCCGTACCCTCCACCCCTGCAAAAAACAAAACAAAACAGAAAAAGCAATAAGGTATTATCCTTAACCAACTCACTCTAGTAATGTTAAATGTCTTAGGACCTTTGTTTTTTAACTCTTTGTTACAGTTTCAGGTGTGAATGCTCTTGTTCCCTCTCAAATCAATGTGTTGGAAACTTAATCTCCAAAGGAACAGTGCTGGGCAGTGAAACCTAATGGCAGGTATTAAGTCACCAGGCTCTGTCCTCAGGAATGGACTAATACCACCATAACAAGAGTCTGTGGGAGTGCAGTCCCTTGTTCTTCTGCCACATGAGGACACAATGTTCTTCCCCTAAGGAGGACTCAGCATTCACAGTGCCAAATTGGAAGAGTGACAAGGCCCTGTCCTGATACTGCTCTCTGCCTTGGACTTCCCAGCTTCCAGAACTGTGAGAGAATAAATTTCTATTTTTATAAATTACCCAGTTTTAGGTATTCTGCTATAAAAGCACAAATTTGATTAAGACACTCTCCTACAACCTGTTCCTTGTGATTTTTACAGGACTTTTCATATTTTTATTAGCCATGTGGCTGATACTAGAGGGATGTGAAACTCCAAATCATTTTGTTATTTACTCACACAATTTTTCTTCCTCATTTCTCATTGCTAATCCAAGTGAGGAAAACGATAGTCTGGTATTTCATCAAGCATAATGAAACTTAATCATCTTTAGTTCAACAAGCAGTATGCAAGAATTCATATGTGATGTAAAATAATGAGTGTCTTAGAAACATTTCCTTTGTGGTTAATAACTTCATAGTTATTTCTCCTAAAGTTAATACTTCACTACCTGAATAGTTTAAAAGAGAACAACTCTCCTTTACTGCATCAGGAAACATGATTACAACAGATCATTAATCTAAACTCAGAAAATTTTAGTAAAACGAGTAAAGCAAACATTCTAAGCGAGACCAGCTTTTAATGCTGTATTCGTTATCCTCATAATGGTTTAAATCTTTAAAATTAAAATACCTTGCAATTTACAGGGCACTTTCACAGAGTTGTTTTTCTTTTTTTAATCCTCATAATGTGGTTTGAAGAAAGAATTCTTATTCTCATTTTATAGCTGAGGAAATTGAGTCTCAGAAAGGTGTTTGTGACATGTCCAGGGACTCAGCTAATAAGTAGCAGAGACTAGTCTGGAACTGCTGTCTGTGTTCAATCCAGAGTCCTCAAAAAAGAATTTTAAATACTTTCCTTATGTTTATGCTAATCTCAATTTCTAAATTATCTTTCTTCCTCAACAGATGCCTTTATGAGAAAGGAATTTCATGGTCAAATAAGTTTGGAGGGAATTCTGTCAATTGAATTCCCCATCAGAAGTATCATATACTTATTAGTTTTAAAGACTGCGAAAGCTCCTTTTTTAATGAAGTTGTTTTAATTTTGTTTAACCTAGTCCAATTCCCAGATTTTAATTGTTCATTGAACTTTTTGTACCTAGTAATTGCTGCAAACCCCCAGAGGACTATTCATAAAGGTTTAGGTGCTACCTGAAAGCATAAAAATGTTTAGGTTATGAATAATTGATCCAGAACACATGAATGATATTGCTTTAAAAAATATGTGAGTACAAATGTGAAGAAATGCTAATTGTGGCTGATGAATACAAATAGTAACTATTATTAAGCCCAGTTGAAGTGGAACTTGCACGATTTAAAAATTATCATTTTGTGTTAGGGCACAGATAACATGAATAAAGTATTAATATCATCTAAATATGTAATAAGAATTTGGATAACATTATTGTTTTCTATTAATGGATAGAAGAAGACCAGGAGAAATTCCTAAACACTGTTGTGCTTGATAGTAGAAGACTGAGAATATATTTTTAGTTTTAGTTTTATTTTTTTGGTACTGGGGATTGAACTAAGAGGCACTCAACCACTGAGTCACATCCCCAGTCCTATTTTGCATTTTATTTAGAGACAGAGTCTCACTATGTTGCTTAGTGCCTCTCTTGTTGCTGAGGTTGGCTTTGAGCTCTTGATCCTCCTGCCTCAGCCTCTGGAGCTGCTGGGATTACAGGTGTACACCATCTTGCCCAGTCTGAGAATTTAGAGGTGTAGGAATAAAATATAATTTTGAGGTTTAAAGCTAATAGATTGATCTCTATTGCTAGGGCAAAACCTGAGATTGTTACTGCAATGGTTGACACTTTTAAACATAGTGGTATAGTTAATATGAAGATTATTCACAGAAGTAATGTTACAGATTGCCACCTTTGTAAGGGAAGGCAGTATTTCAAATAAGAGTTTGGCAAAGATTAAACTCAGAAAGTCGCCTTGAAAGAAGAAAAAGAAGTGCATGGTTTTGTTTTTCAGTTCTAAGTCAAGAGAACTTGGTACACTGTAAATTCCATCAAAGTAAGAACTATTTCTAATCTTTTATCTGAGACATGTACTGCAATTCACTATCAAAAATATGTGTTTCGTGGAAATTCATTTCCCAAGTCAATTTAATGGACCGTGAACAATTGTTTATAAGAAAATTGAACAAATTAAGCCTAGTTTTCTACTTGATCAGAGGTATGGCACTGTGGTATACTACAGAGAGATCATTTGAAAAACTTGCTTTGTGATTAAGAGATTTCTCAATATAATCACTCAATAATAAACTAGAGGGTCTTCAAATGTATTTGAAAATAAGTTATCTTTGCAACTAGAGAGAGGGATAATTATCTTACGGTAATTTTCTGACAAATCAATTTTCTTTCCCTTTCTCCCTATTAATTTTAATTCATCTACTTTTATCAAGTTCCTTATCTCAGAACTTACAGTAAAGGAATTTCAAAATTTCAAGTAGAGTGGATAGAAATGGATAATGGTCTCTGTTCAAGGAAAACTTTGGACAACCTAAAATATAATCCTTCACACGAATGCTTATTAATGTCCTAGATTTGCCTCCCATCCTCCCTGTTAGAACAAGAAAGAAAAAACCTAGAACCTCTATTAAATCACATTTTGGTTAGCTCTCTTATTAATTTTTATAGCACTAGGGATTGAACCAACAGCAGTTCCTGATGCTTGCTAGGCAAGGGTTCTCTACTGAGCTGTCCTTGCTTAGGTCTTTTAGATGAGTATTGCATGTTGGGCACTAGATTGTTTTCTTAGCTCTATGAATATTCCATGAATAACTATTTAGAAAAGTCAGAAATAAATTTGAATGATTCAATTTTCCTGTACACATTTAGTTCTTCATTGTATATACACAGTTTGCTAATTTTACTTAAATGCTTTTTATTGGAAAGAAAATTTGAAAACCTAGTAATCAGTCAGAAAGTCTCAGAATAACTTGTAAAGGAATACATTGTAGTGAACTTGGATTTGATATTACAGCTTGCTCCCTTTATACTCATCCCTAAGACCTTGGAATTTCCCTTTGCTCTACATTATGCACCTTTGTAATTCAGAAAGACACCTTATCCATTGTAAATTGTCACCTTTGAATTGCTTTAATAGTAGAAATTTTTACTAAAGGTCAAGTTGTATCATTGGAGAAAAGAAATCCTACCAATAGCTAAGGTTGAAATTTCAAAAATGGACTTTCACTTTCTTCTTTAAATCAGTCAAAATGATATCTTTTGACCTGTTCTGTGCTACTGAAGAATGCATTTTGCCTTGATGGTGTACTTTGCAATTTACCAAGCACTCTTTCATATATTATCTTGTTGCTTGTGAGAGAGGTGGGGAGGCAGGACACAATACTGGCAAAGTAGGAAAAGTAGGTGTCATTTCAATGATGCAACTAAGCTTAGAGGTGAGTGAATTTCCAGGGTCATGTACCAGTAGAGGATATGGACAAGGCAGATGGGTCTTCTACATTCTCTTTCAGTTCTCCTCCCATAACCACACTACTGTCAAAGTTGAGGTGTAGGCTGCATAAATAAAAAGTCCAGTCAAGCTATTAGAATTTCTGTGTATTAATTAAAATACATTTAATTTGGTTTTTTTTTTTTTTTTTTTTTTTTCAGTCAGTTCTGCTCTCAAACTTGTGATCCTCCTACCTTTGCCACTGAAGTAGCTGGGATTACAAGCATGTCCCACCACGCCCGGCTGGGAAAATACATTTTTAATATTTGCATCATGAATTACAAAAGTCAAATGATATTCCCTGAGGACACAGCCACTCAGCATGGTTAGGAAACAGAAAATCTAGAAATAACATTCTGAGCAGTTGAAGTCCGCTTTTTAGTAATACAAGTATAACAATGAGTCAAGAAAACCATCCTCCCATTCATGTTGTGTAATGTTCTTATCAAATAGCTGGCAAGATTCCAGAAAGGTGTAATAATTTGTATGTGGATTACAAAAGGCTGCTAGCGAGAAAACTCATTTTTATTATAATACCAATTGCTAAGCTCTAATTAGGTGCACAAACCCTTTTCAACTTTCAGATGCCTAACCTGATCTTTTAACTACAATTGGACAAACATTCTTAAATATTTCAACTACACAAAATAAAAGTGCAATGATTCCTTAATGTAAAAACACTCTGTTATGTTAGTTTGAGCCCCTTAACTATTCCTCTAAATTATCCTGAAACTTCCCAAGATTTAAAGACAATTCTTTTCCATTATGGAAAAAAAAAGAAAAAAGAAAAAAAAAAGAAAACTGTGTTAGCCACTATCAGAGTTTTGAAATTGCCACTCCATGTCATTTTGTGGCCACCTTTTCAGGTTGTTCAAAGTTTCTTTATTATCCAGAGATCCTGACCTGGGCAAGGGTTGGACTCTTGCCTTCAACATTGATGAGATTTACTGAACACTGCTTACAGTTGCTGTAAAACTCCGTAATCTAAAAGAGGAGGATGTTGTGCAGTTGGAATCCCTTAGATTCAAAATACATGTTACTTACTAGTTCTGTCTACTCATACAAGTTTTCAAATCTGCCACCTGTATCTGACTGGATAGCTCACTTTTTGGATTTTATATTTCTTTGGCCCCTTTTTAAAAGTATAAATGTCTCCTGCTTAGCTTTAAATACTTAATTTTATAACTCCTTTATTTCAAATTCTTCCTGATTAGTAGGACCACTCAGCTCTTAATAGTAAAACCACGTTGGGTTGATTTCTGAGTACCTGCCATTGTTTTGTTTTGTTTTGAATTTTTCTTTCTGTTTTGTGGGCCCATTTTCTAAAGACATTCTACTGACAAGCAACAGGAAGAAAATCTTTAGGGAGAAAAAAAAGAATTGGTTATCTATCATGTCAAAAATAAGATTGAACTCCATTCTACCTATTATAGGAATCTGAAGACTTTAAAATATTACACTGAATTAAAACCAAAGAAACAAGTCTAAGCAAAATGAATAAAAGAAATGAGCATAGGGCTGGTTGTAGCTCAGTGGTGGAGTGCTTGCCTAGCACTTGTAGGGCACTAGGTTTGATCCTCAGGACCACATAAAAATAAATAAATAAATAAAATAAAGGTATTGTGTCCATCTACAACTAAAAAAAAAATTTAAAAAAAGAAATTATAATACACTCAATAAGACACAATATTTACATAGCCATACTATAAGGCCCTGGCTAATGATTGAACAAAAATACAATACTAGACGAAGGGAGGAGGAGGATGAATAGACTTTAGAAAGCTAAATTCTTGGTTACCATAACCAGAAGTCAACAAATAAAATTAAAAAATGATGATTCAAACATAAGTGCATGTTTATTACCTAGAAATTCAGAGGTGAGTATCTGAAGAAAAGCTAAATTTGGAAAAAGATGTCTTTAGAAAATGGAACTTGAAAAAGGTATGGGGGAGGTCAAGGAAAAAAGGAGTCAGAGAACTAAATCTTTTTAAAAAATTGATACATAAAAATTATACATATTTATGGGGTACTTCATTATGTTTCAGTATATGTGTACATTGTGTAAGATTCAAATAGAGGTAAACATATCTCCTAAAACATTCATCTGATGAACATGTTGGTCACTGGGTACTAAAATAAAATTAAGATAGGAGAAATAAGTTCTGGGGACTTACTGTACAGTAGGGAGACTAAACAACGATAATCTACTGAGGCATATTTCAAAAGAACTAAAAGAGAATTTTAAATTTGGAGCTTTTTTTGATATATTTTCATTGTATCTGAATTTCTAGATTATGTGCATGCATGACTTTAATAAAAATATAACAATTTTTAAAAATAAAATGACAAATTTTAAGGTAATAATTGTGAAGATTGTAAATATTTTCTAACATGGTAAGTGGGATTTCCTATTGTGAAAGTCATGTGTGTACCCTGGATTGGAAAAGTGTTCCTATGGTATGTTGTGGCATTTTCTTCCACTGGGGAATCTACAGGGCTTATCCATATAGTGAGCCAGTAGATTTTGAATGGTGCCAACTTCCCTCCATCTGGTTGGGGTACCCTTACATATCTTGGACAGAAAGACTTCCAGTTTGATTTTAGCTATTGATTGCTTTTGTATTTCTGAAGTCTGTTTTTAATTTCTTGCTTTTTGAGCTGTTCTAAATAGTTCCAAAATAAATAGTTTATTCAGAATTTCTAAGTGGGGTTGCAGAATCAATTATAGGTCATTTGGCTATGGACTTTATGATTGCTTTTGAGCATTTGGATCCCTACTATCTGGTAAATTCCTTGACAAATGGGAAAAAGAGTTTTCATGTTTGTATCATCAGGCTTCAGCATAGTAACTGGCTTGTAACTAGCATTCAGTGCACATTTGGTGAAAGAAGGCCTGTTCTCAGGAGACTACGAGAAAAGCATTTGACTAGTTTTGATTAAAGCCAGATTAGTAGAGTATACCATCAAAGGGCCTTTGCAGTTTTAAACAGGCTAATTTGTGTGCATAAGGGAGTTCACTGAGTTTCTTAAATTTTTTTTGGTAGGATCCACCAATGTTGACAATTCAGACCCTAGATCTTGCAAATAGGTGATATTTTTTGAACAAACCTATCCCAAATTCCCACACCATACTTGGCAACAAATTTTTCTACTTGTGTAGTAGCCTCCTGTCCTAACCCAGTAATATGAGGTCATAAGCTTTCTATTGTCACTTTAGATTTCTAGGGACACACAAACACATATAGCGTCAAGTTAATTTATAACCAAAGTTAAGATGAATATCAGGTCTATTCTTTTTCATACAGCAAAGTTCATATTTATTTATGGTTATGACATGGGTCAAAATATAGAGGACAGAAAGTGACAAGGAACAAATGTCCTGGGAATCACAGCATCATAGATTGTAAGAGATGTGTCAGAATCCAGATGATTTTTCAAATTAATTTGATGTCCATTTACCAAACAGTTTGACAAGGGTAACAATGCATATGCAGTTGGAATGCAGAACACATTCTATATACATTCAAATATCTCCCCTTATAGGCATCTGCTTTTAGAGTCATGGCAGTGTGTAACTTTTTTTCTTGCAGCAAATATTTCTATAAGTTTATTTTATATAAGTTAATATGAACAATAGTTTGCATTCACAATATCAACCAATATTCACAACTAAATGTATTTTGGGTAGTAATGAGAAGGTATTATGTAAATAAATCGTATCATGCTGATAATTCTCAAGGTTATCATTATAACTGTATAATTCCATTAACTGTATTAGCCAAATAAATTCCTCAAAAGGGTATCTGGGGAACAAGAGTTAGGGATCAGTACAATTAACTTAGTTAAGCTCTCTACCTAAGTTCAAAAATCACCTGTTGACTATGATGAAAAAGGAACCTCTACTTCATGTACAGAGAAACAAGTTGTACCCCATTTGTTTACAATAAAAAAAAAAAATATATACCTCCCCCCACAAAAAAAAGGAAGATAGTGATAGAAGGAATGGAAAAGGTTCTAGAATGCTGAGGAAGACATGAAGGAAAAGCAATGTATATATAGGCAAACCTGGTGGTTCACAGTAAAGGAAACTGGGGCCACCAAAATATGGAGACGTCTAGGATCTCCCACACACACAGTGGTAGAGTTGAGATTAAAACTAAGGTGTCCTTTCTCCCAGTCCTTTATTTTACCCATTGGAGCAGACCACTGCTCTTTACTGAAGTAGCTTTGAGAAAATTTAGAATATCAGCATAACCATGCAGTCCAACAGGTGTGTTTTTTACATTGCAAAAAATTGAATTAAAGTGTCTATTTAGTACTTTTTTTGCCCAACTTATGTAACAAGCAACAGTAGGATTTTAATCACATGATTCCAAGTCAGAGATATTCACCATTTCTTATAAGACTTTGGAAATGACATGCTTTCTCTGGATTTTGAATCTTTTAATTTTCACCTTTTAAGAGTAGTTTCACTTCTCCCATGTGAAGTTGGTTTTTTATATAGCAGTACTATTATGTGGCTTATTCTTTGTGTCTTTTCATCTGTCTCACTGAGAAGCAAGTATGAAAATGGGACTTCCAAAAAGGTTTCTGGATCACCAAGGAAGAATCAATCATACAAAATTTTGATAGTGATAATACTTGAAGTTTTTACTGTCATGAATTTTAACAATGGGCATTATAGAAAAAATTAGCATTTCTGATAGTCTATTTCATTTCCAATTTCTTTCCTCATATTAGCAATGATGCTGGTTGATAATCCATGCTGTTATTTTCTGTCTCACTCTTCCTTCACTTTCTCTTTTCTCATTTTCTTGCCATCCATATACCCGTCCACCCACCCACCTACTTTTAGCTGAGTTTTGACTAGCTTAAGAAAAATTTATGGCTTTTTAAAAGCAGCAAAACACTTTTGGGAGGCACTTTTTTTTTTTTTAAATCATTGCTTCATATATCAAGTACTCCTGAAGCATCATACATAAAATGACAAAGAAATAACCTGCTTTCCTCATCGAGTTACATCTTTATAAGTGCCTTCAATTGGTTTTCTAAACTGTACATCCATTATCCCTCAGGATTACACAATGGTGTCATTCACACTACACACAATATGAAATAGGTGGGTAGAGCTCATGTCTGATTTTGTTAAATGGTATTTTTTTTAATCCTGATTTGAGAAGGACTAGATTATCTTATTTAAAAGATTTTCTTTTAAAAGAGGAAGATGCTAGAATAACCTTGACTTGTGGGGGTTGGGAGGAGAGGGTATCTGTCAGATTGTTCCTAGGCAGGCTGTTCCCTTGGCAACACAGCATC
The DNA here is from genome assembly GCF_902686445.1 of Sciurus carolinensis. Taxonomy (NCBI): domain Eukaryota; kingdom Metazoa; phylum Chordata; class Mammalia; order Rodentia; family Sciuridae; genus Sciurus; species Sciurus carolinensis. The sequence goes on along the minus strand of NC_062218.1, from coordinate 86,955,312 downwards.
CATAAAAGAGTGTTGGGAGCTATCTAGAACATCCTTGACTGTAAAAATGCTGAAATGCCACTGAAAACAGAGGGCTAGCTGACATTTGGACTATATACAACTCTATTATCACAAAAGAATACAAATAATGCTTCAATATGTGGAAGCTATAGATAAAAAATGAAAGAAGGTGGGGGGAATCTATTGAAAATAGAAGAGACCAGTAGAGAAAAGGAGCCAGGGTGGAGGAGGGAAGTGGGAAGGGAAAGGGTAGATACTGGGGGACAATACTGACCAAATTATATTATTATAATATGTGCATGTATGAAAATAGGTAACAATGAATCCCATCATATAATTATAATGCATCAATAAAAATGTGACAAATGAAAAATGCCTTAGATTTGTTCTTTGCTTTATAGTTTACCAGATTCTGATACTGACAACAGTATACTCTAGGCAGGACTAACATTAATTTCATTTTAAAAACATAACTGTGATGAGCAGTCTAGCACGGCCTGGACTTCTCTTCTTCTTCCTCCAAAAGGAAAGTAACAAAAAAAGAAGCGATGCCCAGTTTGAAAATGGAGAAATTATTTCTCAAAAAATAATTAAAATAATTTTAAAATATCCCCAATTTGAAACAGAAACTATCCTCAACAAAACTAGAAGATATTTTGACCTTAATCTTGATATATTGTGATAGAGCTGCCAAATGTAGCAAAGGTCAAACTGGAAGATACCGAAAAGAATGCTTATATCTCCAGATCTCTAAATAATCAGATGAAAACAGGTACCATAATGGGGGGGGTATCACTTCCTTTTAAAACAATGAAATGAGATGAGTGCCAACAATATGGAAATTTCTGGATATTATCTGGTACCATAGCGTAGCAGGAGAGGCAAAGTCAAAGGAAGAAACACAGTCATGCACTACTTAAGGATAGGACACGTGCTGAGAAATGAAATAGGTGATTTCATTATTGTGTGAACACCACAAAGTGTAATTTCACAAACCTAGTGGTATATTTAATCACTTCATGTGGTCTTCTGATGCAAATGAGAAATAATAAACACAAGATGTCTGAGGCAGCCCATGATGTAACATGGCATACTGTTTGAGTAAACATTTTTTTAAAAATAAGGAGTACTCTAAAATACAATAAAAAGTAAAGGCATAAACCATTAACAGTCATTTTTATCATTATGTTCTCTGCATAATTGTATGTGCTGTACTTTTACATGACTGACAGCTCAGTAAGTTTGCTTGTACCAGCAACATCACATCACAAACATGTGAGTAAGGCTTGTGCTGTCAGTAGGCAGTAGGACCTCTTCAGTTTTATAATTTATGGAACCACTATCATATATTTGGCAGCTTGTTGACCAAAACACTGTTATATGGTACATGCCTACACAGACATGCCACATTCATAAGAAGTAGTTTGTAGAGGAGGCAAAAGGAAGAAAAAAAGACTTCAAAGGTAAGTAATTGCAATTGCTATTCTTTGCTAAGGATAAAAGGCTCTCAGATTACAATCTTGTCAATAAGAGCTTCACTGTAACACAGGGAGGATCGCGTTAGTCCCAAATGCTGCCCTACCCTAACATATGAAATCACATCAAACAGATGAGTTAGAAAGAAATTTACTTCATGTAAAGATCAGTAATAATTGAGAATGAACTTGCACAATGTTCATACAAAAAACACTCCCTCAAAAGGTGGAAAGGAACAGAAGAGATAATAGCAGATAAAAACCACTCAACTGAAAAAATGAATCCACTGTGTGAAAAATGTGACCAAATATATTGCCATACCTGACATCAAAGAACTTAAGGAAACAGATTTCATACATACAGGTGATCAGAAACACCACGGCAAAACAAGAGGGAATGTAGCATAAACTAACAGAACTCATGAAATGGAAAATAAAAAACACCACCACCCCAGAAATAAGGCCATATTGTAAATAATATAGAGCAGGTAAAACAAATAAAAGGTGAAGAAGAGATAAGGTGTAATGATTCTGCCATCTTGATAACTCGTGTCAGAAAATACAGCATTTCAAAGTATAAACATAGGGCTGAGGGCATAGTTCAGGGATAGAATGCTTGCCAAGCATGTGCAAGGCCTTGGGTCTGACTCCCAGCACTGCAAAACAAACAATAACAAAAACAAATGTAGTAAAGGTACAAAAATATTTGTAGGAATAATGGCAAACACAAGAAGTAGCAAGGGAATAATACACTAAACTGTGTGCAGCGGAGTAAAAGTACAAGGTATACCAGTTGGACATTGCTTATAGCAGGGAGTCAATGGAAAGTATCTAAATCAAACACATATTTCAAAGTTATAGTTAAGAAGAAAACCACAATAGAACAAGAAATTTACAGTAAATATGGATAATATAATCAAATTGTAGTCTATACTGCTGATTACTGGTTTACTTATCCAGTATCCTTCCACCATCTTTCTTCCTATCAGAACACTGATTTTAGTTTATATATCTCTCTCTTCTCGACAGGATCATATACTTTAGGGTAGTGGTTTTTAACTTGGAGCAATTCTGCCCTCTAGGGGACATTTGGTAATGTGTGGAGACATTTTTGACTGATACAATTTGGGGGGATGCTACTAGCCTTCAGGATAGAGGATTAGATGAGGAGACAACTCCTGTTCAAAATCCTGTGTGTTCTTTCAGGATCAACCATAGGTATACAAAGGTTTTACCTGTTAAGTCTTTGATGAGGAAAGTTGCATGCCCAGCATGAGCATTAGAGGACAGCCAGCACATACCAGTTTGGAGAATCACGGTCAAGGACTCAGAATTGCCTGAGCTAATAATGCCTGGGTTGGATCCTACCTACCTTCTCTCTGGATCCCAGGCCAAGCACCTTCTTTCTGAGGTCTCCTTATCAGGGGTCCTTTACTGAGACACCCTTCTCCACTGGAACTAAATTCTTTTTTACTGCTCCCACCCCCGCCTTGCCCCACAAGGTCATAAAATGGTGGAGACCTTTGTTCATCATTCCTCAGCAATGACTCAATTCTCCTCATCTGCATTGCATATTCACCTGATTGACTTGTGTCCCATGCTAGTCTACTGGATGGGGGAGAAATGTGACAGGAGGAGCTGATACTACTTTCCTTTTTGGTCTCTTGCTAATATTATCATAGTACATGAATAAAAACTTGATCATTACTCTCATTTTAGCTAACTGTCCAAAGTGACCACCTCAACACTGCATAGTTTGGTAGAGATGCTGGTGAATACCTTGCAATGCACAGAACAGTCTCCCATAATAAATGATCTGATACAAAATGTTAACAGAACTGAGGCTTTATGGGTGAACTGACCCAATCACCAACTCCAGGGTTAATGAATTCATGGAATTACCCTTGAATGTTCTTCATTCAGGGGGGACAGATGACTAAGATGTCCCAATCACACCAAAGTGAATAACTAAATAGTCTGGTTGGGGAAGAATTGCCCTCAATTTTTGTTGCAATGATAATGAACAAGGAAATATGTAGCCCTTGACTGGCACTGATAGCCACCCTGTGAACACAAGGAGAAATAGCTTTGGAATAAAGTTTACTCCATGTCAGAGTAAAGAGGGAGACAACCTAGGCCCGTGAGGACATTACAGTTGGAGCCAACTCCACCTTTGGATCTTCAGAAATGTGTAATAATAAATCTTATGGTTTAACCCAGTTTCAGTTGGAGTTTTCTTACTTGCAATGAAAAATAGTTAAAGATAAAAAAATTTAAAGACATCGAAAACAACATACCCAGAAGCAAAGATGCATTACATATAAACATGTATATAATATATATATTTAATTTAATATCTAAGTATTATTTAATATTAAAAGCTTAGTGGATTTGACAAAGGGGAATGAAAGAATAGGAATGACAGTGGAATGAATCTGTGTACATATATGAATATATCACAGTGAATCTCAACATCATGCACATTCACAAGACTAGGATACCACTTAGAATAAGATATATTCCAGGCTTGTATAAATATATCAAAATAGATTGCACTGTCATGTATAACTAAAAAAATAAATAAATAAAAATTTTAAACAAGAAAGTTTTCTTCATTCTTCCTACTTTGAAAATTAAAGAGAAAGAGATAAATTTACCAGGAGCTGGGGTTGTGGCTCAGTGGTAGAAAACTCCCCTAGCATGTGTGAGGCCCTAGGTTTGATTCTCAGCACCACATAAAAATAAATTAAAGGTATTGTGTCCACCTACACCTAGAAAAAACATATATAAAAAAAAAATTTACCAGCTAAGTCACTCTCTGATTCTGGAAAGAAAATATTTTAATTCAGTTTCATTTAAAAAATGAAAGTAGTTTACTTATCCCCATAATAAGCACATTAACCACATTTTCACATATAGAAACCTTAGGTACATTCAACTGTTTATAAGACAAATCTCCATATAGTACACTTACATTCATGTGAAGTATCTAAACTTATTAACTTACATAGATTTGCAACTTTTGCATTTGGTATCTTTCAAAATAACTAACTAATACACTTATTTTCTAAAATTCAGTTCATATATGATATTGTATTCATACAACAAGGATCCAATCATTCTTCTAAACATAAAATTCCAGCTAAAGTTTTAGCAATCTCATTTATATAACTTGCAATGCAGGGTCTTCTCCGTAGGTTGTACTGTTTGGTTTAGAGTTTAAGTCACTTAAAATGGTTCACAATTATTTGTGCAGCAGGGGAAAAAGCACCAAGGAAAATAATTTTTTTTCCTAGATAAAATCACAGCATAATGATCTCAATTTCCCTTTAAACTTTAACCATTTGAAAAGATCATTTATTTCAAATGTACAATCTTTAAACTTTCTCAGTGACATCCACTGGTACAATCTACATAAGAATGGAAATGGTAAAAACAGCTATACACGATACCTACTAACAATACAATTCAGTTTAACATTAACAATTTCCATTTTTGAGCTGAGTTCTTTAAATCTAAAAATAATCTCAAAATAAGTATCATACTTATAAATTTCTTAGCTATAGATCTTAAAAAGAAAATTTAAAGGTGCCTTTCCTGCCAATATATAAAACAAAAGTTTTCTTGATGAACTAAGCATCTTTTATGATAAGAACATATATAAAGAAAATAGTTTCTATGAATTAATATAAAAACTTATGTGCATAAAGATGAAATTCTCCCAATTGTATATGCAACATTTTAAATAACACACAATAAAAAATTCAAAGCACAGCTTGAAAAAATAACCATGTGTTAATACTCCAGTCATTAAATATTATAGCATATTAAGAGATGTAATATGTAAATGGTCAATGAGATCTCTTTGGAAATATACTCTTCAAAAGTTCCCAATATATAATCTTGCCTGTCAAATTTCAACCCACATTAAAGTTATTTTTATAGCTAACATATAATTCAATGAGAACACAAGTATGCACAGAGGCCACTCATCAGACTCTACTTTGGTACAGGCCAGCTGAGCTTTTGTTCTTTTTCTTTACCACAGGCACATGGTAAACATCAAATTAATAACAGACATTTATGACAATTTTGCAACTCACAAAATGCTAATAAACATTATTTTAAACCTTTCCAGATCACAACAAAAATTCCTTACCTAAATATAAACAAAGAACTCTAGATTGGAAACATTTTTAAACAAATACAAAGATGTTTAAGAAAAAACATAAATTACTTGCTTTGATAGTTTTCAGTCAAGGTTTATTACATTTCTTTTTCTACACAAGTGATTTTTCTAAGTATAAGAAGTTCCAGTTTCTGCCAAGATTTCATTTCTTTTTCCCAGTGTTTTTTTTCTGTTCATGCACATCTGTTTTGCTATTTCCACTCTTTTTCCGAGATGAGGTATTAGCAACAGGTGTATCAGAAGGTCCACTGGGAACTATACAAAAAGAGAAAAACTAATGTTTAGATTTAAACAAGCAATACACGTTTAAATAATACTGCTGAGTAATACACTGTCATCATTGTGATATAAAGAAAACAGCAACATTTAATATAACATTTAAAAAATTTTTTTATTAGTTGCTGATGAACCTTATTTATTTATTTGTACGCAGTGCTAAGAAACGAACCCAGTGCCTCATACATACTAGGCAAGTGCTCTACCACTGAATATAATCCCAGCCCCTAACATAGCATTTTTAGCCTTTTACTTTTTAAGAATTCAGCATAGATATAGAAGAAATAACAATGGGCTATGTTGACAAAATAAGTTTCTCATTTTACTCTACATTATTCCTGGGAGACTAATTCACTTACACCATTTTTAAGTATATGCATTGCACTAATGACTTAAATTTATAATTGTTGTCCAGGCCTTTCCTTTTGTTCTAGATATATACATATATATCTAAATGCCTTCTGGAAATCTCTTTATAGATATCTGATAGGAAACATAAATTTAACATGCTTAAAAGTGAATTCATCATTTCTCCTATAAAAATAAATTTCCTCCTGAATCCCTCATTTCATCACTATATATACAGCTAGAAGTTAGAAAATGAGAAGCACTCTTGGCTTGGGATACATTTTTCTATATCTGAACCAAGATGAAGGCCTAATGAGTCATCAAAAAGTTATTCTAGGTGGAGTTACATTTCTACTATGGGAGGGCATGATCCTATCTGATTAATATTTCTGCAGATAACAAATATACACTCTCCGCAAAATTTGAAAAACAAGTACCTAAAAAGACACTCAAGAAAGAAAAAAATTAGGGAGTTACTGGAGAATAATCAGCACTTGTAAGAGAATAAAACAATAATGAGATGAGTTTCCCCCATTTTAGTGTTTAGCCTGAGAAAAGGCCCCAGTCTGTACTATGTAGAATGACTAATCTAACATAAACCCAATCACATTATCATGAAGAACCAGATAACAAGTATTAGGAGAACTACAGCTGACAGGTGAGAAATGTATGAATGCTGATCAATCTATGGCATGAGCAGAATTAGCTCCAAGCTGCCCTATAGGTTAAAAGTGAACTGAAATTTGAGCCATCACCCACTTCAAGGGACATAGTTTTGCAACTGGGTTCAGATTAATCCTTTGTTTAACAAAACAAACAAACAAAAACATTCTTTGGAGGAACATACCTAAAATAACAGAATCCAAAGTTTTATAACATATCATTCATAAGGTCTAAGTTACAATGCAAAATTACTCAAGCTAAGAAACAGGAAAACATCTATCTCCTCAAGAATGAGCAAAATGACAAAGACCAATACCGAGAAAAGTCTTCACAGAGAAGATTTTTAAAGCAGCAAATTTAATTATGCTCTAGGACAAAGGAAAATGAGCTAACATGAAGTATCTGCAAAAACAAAACAAAATATCTACAAAGAAGAATCAAACAACTAAGTAAATTAAATATTTAATTTTACTTAATTAAATATTTAAAAAAATACTGCTGGGAGCAGTGAGTGGCACATGCCTGTAATCCCAACTACTTGGAAGGATGAGGTAGGCCGATTCCAAGTTTGAGCTCAGCCTGCAACTTCGTCAGACACTGTCTCAAAATAAAAAATAAAAGGACCGGGAAATAGCTCAGTGGTAGAGTGTTTCACTAGCACATGTAAGGCCCTGGTTCAATACTAGGGAGTACTGCAAACAAAACAAAATAAAACCTGGCTGGGTTTAGCAGCAAACTGGGGAGGGCAGGTAAAAGTAAACTCCAACACCAATCAGGATTTCTACCAAACAGAGAGACAGACATAGAAAAGGAAAGACTTAGGCAAACTGCCAAAAGCCAAAGTGAAAAAAAAGAAACCTCTGGAAGCCAAGCAGAGAAAAATAAAGCACTACCTATATGAAAAAATTCAAATTAACTAAAACTTTTTATCAGAAACTATGGAACCAGAAGACAGAACAATATCTTCCAAGTGCTGAGAGAAAAACAAGTTTCTACAAAGAATTCTTTACCCACCAAAATTATCTTACAAGAATACAGAATAAAGACATTTTTCAGTCACAATGAGATGAACAGAATGTGTCGTCAACAGACTGGTAGTATAACAAATGTTAAAGAGTTTCAGGTTGAAGGTAACTTCAGATGGACACACCACACTTCAAGGAAGGAATGAACAGTATCAAAAATGGCAAATATGTGATAAATATATGGATTTTTTTGCTCTTAATTTCTTTAAAATATGACTGTTTAAATCAAGTAGTATTATATTATAATATTTATGATATATGTGGAAGTAACACATACTCATATGGAAAACAATGTACAAAAGATGGAAGGAGGGGAAGGTAAAGAAACCTGTATATTTGTAAGCTTTCCATATGTTAGTTTAGGTGATATAAAATTAACTAAATAAAGAGTATATATTTAAAACAATCAATAAAATAATACAAAAAACCAGGCATGATGGTGCACACCTGTAATCCCAGCAGCTCAGGAGGCTGAGGCAGGAGGGTCACAAATTCAAAGCTAGCCTCAGTAACTTTTGCAAGAAACTTGAAATAAAAAATAAAAAGGGCTAGAGATGTGGCTTGGTGGCTAAGTGCCCCCTGGGTTCAATCTGTGGTCCTCCCCGCCAAAAAAAAACCAAAAAACAAAAACAGATGTAGTAAAAAGTCAATAGGTACATTAAAATGCAAGAGTAAAAAATGTTGAATTAATAAAAAATAAAAAAGGAATAAACAGAAAATAAAACAAAGTAGTTGACCTAACTCAAACATATTAATAATTACATTAAATGTTAATGAACTATAAACACTGTGACTGTTAGTGATACTGTTAGAATGTCAAATATATGCTATTTTAAAATGTTATACATATGAGTAGATAAAAATACACTTTTAATATAAAACTAATTATATACAGTAAGTCTAGGACAGCTGGAATAGATATATTAATTTCATATAAAATAAACTTTAAAGCATTACTGGAAATGAAGGACAAATTTTGTTATAATAAATGGAGTTAAATCCATTAGAAGATATAACAATCAAATATATATGTTACTACTAACAGAGCTCCAAAACACGAAGACAAAATTTACCAAACTGTGGAAGACAATTCCACAATTATGAGTGGAGATTGCTTTTCATATAACTGATAGAACAACCATATATTCTCTCTGTCCCCACCACCTACCAAGACCTATATTTGAACATTATCCACAAACTTGATCAAATTAATGATAAATCATATCCATTAAAATCAATTAACCACAGAATGATCAATTTTTAAAGTACACTTGATACAGTCAAGATAATTCAAATGTTAAGTCATATAAAAAGTCTCACATTTAAAGAACTGAGATCATACAGTATATGCTTTGTAATTGTAATGGAATTAAAAAAGAAATTGGTAAAAAGATATCTAAGAAACATCCCAAATTAGAAGTTGACCAACAGACTTCATAACCACTTTTGTGCAATGCAATTAAAGTGCTCAGAAGAAAACAACTTTAAATGTTTACATAATGAGAAGAAATATCTAACAACTAATGACCCCAGAAACTAGAAATAGAGGATAAAAATAAGCCAAAGTAAGTAGAATGAAGTAGATAAAAAGCAGAAATCATTTAAGTATAAAACAAAGAGAAAAAGATTGAGATAAAGTTGGTCCTTTGAAAAGGCCACAAATGTGGTTAAATTTTTGCAAGAATGATAAAGAAAAAAAGAGAACACAAACTACCAGTGGACTACAAAGAGGTAATGGTAATAACCTCGTTCATTAAAAAGATCACAAACAATGATGCGGACACTGTAGTCAAAATGAACATATTCCCTGAAAAATACATGGTACCAAAACTGCCATAAAAGTGAAATGGAAAATTAATTCTACCAAACACTTAAGGAAGAAATAATAATTTAACAAAAACTCGTTCAGAAATTACAAAAGGAAGAAATACTTCTCAAATCATTCTGTGAAGCTAGAATTACCCTGATAAAACATGAAAAGAACATTACAAGAAAAAGAAAACTATAGATCAAGATACTTCAAAAATGCAAGAAAAAAAAATAACAGAATGAATCAAAAACTATTACCCTAGGTAAATGTATGATTACACAAATGGTTTGCCTCTACTTCATGTACAGAGAAACAAGATGTACCCCCATTTGTTTACAATAAAAATGAATTTAAAAAAAAAATGCAGATGTGAAAATCCTCAAAATTAAGTCCAGTTCATTTCTGTGGCAGTTTTGGGGTGTGTGCAAGTGTGTAAGTGTGAGTTTGGGTGATATATTATGACCAAGTAGAATCTGTCTTAGGAATATAAAGTTGGTTTAATGCTTGAAAAAGTCAAATATAACTCATATAACACCATTTTATCTTTATTATTTGAAACTATTTATGTACTAATAATTATAGTGAAGATAATTATCCAGTAAATACTGCAGTTTTATGCCCTGATTTGTTACAATGTACAAGGTTCAAATCTACTTAAAATATTGACTCTAATGTATAAGGCTGGGTAATCTGAGTAAGCTATAATCAGGTATAACAGAACAAATCAGCAGTACAGAATATCACTGAAGTTCTTGTTTTGATAGCCATAAATACATTATCAATGGAGGTTGGTGGGTCTTGAAGGATGTGAAGGAAGTAAGAATCTTAGAAGAAAAAAATGGCATGACCGCTAAGGGTATTTATTTGGGCAAGAAGTAGAGTTTGGCTACAGTAAAACAATAATAGAAGCTACCATTAAGTGAGTGTTTACAATATGTACTAAGTACTTTATATGTTCTTATATTCATTTTTGATAACTTTTTCTTTTTTTCTTTTTTTGTACAGGGGCTTGAACCCAGGAGTGCTTAACCACTGAGCCAAATCCTTAGCCACTTCTTAAATTTTGAGATAGGGTCTAAGTTACTTAGGGCCTTGCTAAATTGCTAAGGCTGGCTTGATCCTTCTGCCTCAGCCTCTCAAACTGCTGGGATTACAGGTCTGCACCACTGTGCCTGGCTTCAGACAACTTTTAAAGTGATACCATTACCCTAAATTTATGACGATAAGACTAAGGATAAGAGAGGTTGTGTAATTTATCCAAGGTCATATACTAATAAGTAGCAAAGCTGAGATTATAATGTAGGTTTCCTGACTCCTAAGCACAAACTGTAAGTCAAAAGAGCATTTTGAAAGCACTAAAAGGAGGAAAAATATCTCCAATGAGGTTATATTAAAAGCACTGGAGCTATATGAAATTTTCTGAGGAAAACAAAGGATAAGAAAAAACGAACAGGGTTAGAAAGTCACTTTCTGGATTAGGAAAGTAGAAATAATCATCTTCCAACAGGAAAGTTTCAACTAGAAAAGTATATCGTATAAAGTATTACTCTTTCTTCTGAATCAGAGAAATGAAAAGAACACCAAGATAGAGTTATACCTTGGAAGTCAAAGTAAGAGAACATTTTAGGAAGTATCAATATTGTAATCAAATGTGCCAAGTTAAAATAGAAAAATGCTGATAAAATATAGCTGAATTTGGTAGTTATGTCATCAGACTAAGAATAGAGAATTAAAATACTTTAGGCAACAAGAAAATTTTTCTTTTTTAAAATACAGAATGATGCTTAGGCTCAATAAAAAAGCAAAAAGAGAGGGTCCATGACTTAGCTTGGAGAAGTATTTTATTAAATACTTTTTTATTAAATGATGCAGGGGGAGGGACAAATGATTAACATAGACAAAAAGGAAGAGACCTAACAGACTATATAGATTTTTTAAAATATTTTTTATTTGTATATGGACCTTTATTTTACTTATTAATTTATATGCGGTGCTAAGAATCGAACCCAGTGCCTCACACATTCTAGGAAACGATCTATCACTGAATGAGGACCCCAGCCCCAGGACTATATAGATTTAAGATAAGACTATATAGATTTAAGTTAGGATAGGATAATTACTCCGGAAAGTGCAATGACCCTACTGAAAATAGATTTCACATTTAAAAAACAAACTGTTATCAGTCCCCTAATTGCTATGCAGGATTCACAAACTCACAGTCACATCTCTAACCTGGTTTGCTGCTTGCTTTAGTACTCTTTAAGGTAGCCGGGGGTGTTGGGAGGATCTTTGCAGGTGTGTATGTATTTAAAGATACTTTTCTTCGCATTACTGGACTGGTTCGTGAGGCAGAAAAGACTGAAAAAAAATTAAACAAACATAATAATTTAATAATTTCCTGCCAATTCTATCTTAACAGTATAGAAAAAAATTTATGACATAATTTAATGACTCTAAAAATATGTACAATAGTAGAAAAAATAAAAGGCAAAGGTCTGGAGAGTAAGTTCAGCAAAATCATCTTTCACATAAAAAGCCATTCTCTCATGGTCTTACTCAAATCATTGATCTGTTTATACTGTAAATACTAAGCACTCTAAAATTATACACCAAGAGAATGTCAACAGGAATAGTGCAACAGACTTAATTTTGTTCTGCCCTGATAGAAACTGATGTCCTTTAGGGATGTGAGAAAGCTGATGGAACAGTCAGTAATTTTTAAGACAAAATCCCAATAATAAATGAGAATTCAAGAATGATTCCTTTACAAACACAATGGTCTACTAAATTATTATATTTAAGAATAAACTAACTAGATACAAGTAGTTAAATAAATCAGATTGTCTTCTTTATTACCCAGCTAAGATTTACAAGATTTTGCTATTTAGGGGGAAATCCAGACAGCAATACTCAGTGTGCTTTTGAAAATCAAGATGTGGACCAGTTAGGGCAAATGTGACACTGGTGGTTGAGACCTATGCTGAATGAATATATATATGTCACTTGGTAGAGCTCAAAGCGGTCACTAATGAAAATAATGTAGTGAAAAAGTCTCTAAAACAACATATAAAGCACTATATCCTTACTTAGTTCTTTCCTGCTTCCACACTTTTATCTTTTTCTGTTAATTAACTTTCATCACTAACTTGTCCTTATTAGTATTCCTATTCCTTTTTATCAAACCTGATATTGGCAGTGCCCCGTTTTAAGTTCTTGTAGTTACCATACATTTAGAAATTTTTGTCCTAGATGAGGAAAAATACCTTCTTGAACACCAGTGGAATTAATAATGTCTTCTGCCTTGTTATAGACACCACAAAATAAAAATAGTTCTGTATATAGGAAGCTATTTCCTTGTCAATTCAGGGAATTTTTTAAAAAATTTTTTGTAGTACTGGGGATTGAACCCAGTGGCACTTAACCACTAAGCCACATCCCCAGTCCATTTTATTATTTAGAGCCAGTGTCTTGATAAAGTTGCTTAGAGCCTTGCTAAGTTGCTGAGACTGGCTTTGAACTCAAAATCCTCCTGCTTCAGCCTCCCAAGTCACTGGGATTATAGGCGTGCGCCACTCTGCCTGGCTCAGGGAATTAAAATGATGTAAATGCAGTGCATTTAGTAAACATAAATTCTTCAGTTACTTCATAAAATGTAAGATTCAGATACTTCCTTCATAATCAGGACCATTATTTTCTTCAATATTCAAAAAGAATGTAAAAAACTGAGGCTTTAGTCTTGCTCAACCACTAACTGATCTTCTTCAATTATGTCTAAGTTTTTTCCTTTGAACAACAAACTTCTCTCAAATGATACTTTAAATAAAATGGATCAAAGTAGGTACTATGGATGAGGTAGCCATGGAAAATACAAGCCCTAACCATTCAGCTTCCTTCTTTTCCTGTGGATTGCCAAAGGCACTTGGGAACACAGTTTAATATGAATGAACAATATTATCTATAAGGTTTATCTGACTCTTGAACTGTATTATGTAATTTATGTTTTCATCTAGTTTTCTTAATAACTAATTGCATGAGATTTCAAAAGAGTTACAGGGATAGGGTTATAATTTATATCCATGATATACAGAAGAGTTAACCAGAAAAACCGGAAAGGAAATCTAATATCCTTTGCCTCATTAATATACCTCACTAATACACTGATTAACTGAATTCACTAACCACAAAATGAAGTTGTCATAAGATATCAATGCCACAGAATAAATCTTAAAAGATTATCTTTTTAAAAATACTTCACAAAAATTCTACTTTTAAACATATGTCATTATTGCTGCTATTACCTTGAAGTTATTCAATGCAAATTTTCTAAAATTAAACAGCATTGATAACTACCTTAAGTCTTCACTTAATTATTAGAATCTTTTTAAAATCTCTATTTTAAGATTTAAAATTCCTATCCTAGGAAAACAATGAAATATCAAGTATAAAGATACAAGGCTACGCTAAAATTTCTTTAGTTATCTACTGTGAAGGAACGGCACTGTCTATTCTACTAGGGTTACAGACAACATAAAAGGAGTTGAACTTCCTTCATTTTCCTGACTATGACTTTATAGCTTACTATTTCATTTGAAGCATTGTAAATGTTCAGAATCAGACACATTATATGCAAGACGTGAAATTAAAACCTACTTCCCAAAGCTATCCTTAAAATAAAATATTTTAAAACATTCAAATCAAGATACATTTCCATTACCATTAATGACTGAGAGCTGACCTTCAGAAGTGAAAGAAAAGGAAAACGTCACTACATTGAAGAAATGTAGAAACACCATTCGGACAGAATATAGAAAGTGAATAGTGTTCTGGAATTATAAATGTGAAGGCCCAGGAAAAGGAAGAGAATAAAAGCAAGACATGAAAGTGATGTTTATTCTAATAACTATAGGATGTTATTTTATTTGTGGGCAAAACATTTATAGCACCTCAAAAAAAGGGGAATGGTATGCAAAGAAAGTTTGTTGCTCTTCTAGGATATGACTAGAATAGCAAGATTCTTATCTTTAAGCAAAGTATTTCCTCTTAAAACCAGTGCTTTTCAAACTTGAAATTCTAACATTCTGAGGTATGCTATAGAGTTGAAAGTGACAACTGCTAGTTGGCTTCTTCACATCCCAAAAGGTAGTCTGGAGCATTTCCTAAAATGAGGTCCCTCAGAAGTGCCATGTGATTTTTAATATTAATGAAAAAATTTTTTCTTAAAAAAAAAAAAAGTTTTAGAAAATCTAGTTATACAGTGTTCTCCACAGAACTTCAGTCTTTTAGACTAATGTAATTTTACTTCTTCAAAGGTAGGTGGAATATAAAGTTTTCGAAACTTAGCTATGATCCCCTATTCTCCATGCACGTGAATTAACCTCTTCAGAATATTTTCTAAGGAGTACTATCTGGAAAACTGCTGTCCTCATTTGCTCCCTTTAATTAAGAGCTCTTCCAAAGTAATGAGATGGGGGGGGGGATGGGTAAGTGTGTATGTGTGTGGATTAATATGGACTAATTATTTTGTAAATTATTTTATAAGTTATTATGAACTGATATGTAAAAGAAAAGTGATATTTCTAGCAAATTACAGTTTAAAAATAGTTATGACTCTTTATTATGCTGCTGACTTCAATTGCCAGTTTGTAGGTTTTTGGTTTTATTTTCTCTCCTTTTTGTAATAAAATATTTTGGGAAGAATCAAGAAAAGTGGTTCACTGCACCTTAAACAAAAGAATTACTAATAATGTCCCTCTATACTCCTCCTTCCTCTTCTAAAATTCTATTCAGTACTACTATTTGAGTTTGTATATTTTATAATTTTTATTATATTCAACAATTAAATAGTGATGTAAATTACTATGTAAAGTAAAATTTCCTACAACCTTCAGGGGTCTTCCGTGGAATTTCATTTGATGGAGATGCAATAGATGCAAGAAATTCATCCACCTGCTTTAAAGAGAGGGCATTGTGAAGAGTTTCTAGAGGACAAATAGATGGCACCATGGAATACAATTCAAAGCCTGCAAGAGAAAAAACAAAAACAAAAAAGTAAAGTTGGGTGTTTTCAAAATCAATAATTGAAAAGAAAGATGGTCACTGCTTAGAACTGGAAAATTTAGGTCTTTTCAATATATCTCATGCAAACACACAAGATCTCCCAAGTCATGACACCAGATGCTATGCAATACAGGTTGAAATGTGACAGATTTCACTTTACATGCACACGAATTCTGTCTACATGAGCAAAATCTAAGAGTAATACTTAAGAAAACCTAGGGGGAAAAAGGCAAGGTACAACTTTTCAATTTTTATCTTTTAAAACCAGGTCTATTCAATAGATGAATAAACTGATGTCATAATGAGTCCTTGATGCTAGAATGCTAAAGGCAATTTCTTGTCAAAAAACAGTTGCATGATTATTTGTAAAGAATGATTTTAAACACTTTTGTAGTCACATCAAGGCCAATAATACTCTCTAGTATGATCCTAAAATGATGTTCATTCACTTAGAGTAGAATTAAAATTATGAAACATATTTCACCTACCTTTACTGAATTAACACCAATAATTCTATTATTGGAAGTCACTGACTGAGTAAAGTTAGGTCAAGTAAAAAGCAATACCAATTACAAATATGTTCATATTTAACAATAGCAGAGAAATGCAAAAAATTCATGTAATATTCATGCAGCTATGTATTAATATCAGTGAGACAAAAGCACTTAAACACAGTTTATTTTCTTAAACCAATAGGATACAGGTTATTCACTTTTTTAAAAGAAAATTATCTATTTATTTAAATTTTATTCAACTGAATGGCTTTTAAAATTGCTTTAATATACTGTTAAAAATAACAAGTCTTTCTTCATGTACTCTTCCAAAATTCTAAACTAATTCTCCTTCAAAGAAATACTTTAAATATTTAAGTTTACATAAAAATCTTACACCAGTAATTAAAAAGTAAGAATTAACTAAATTCAGATTGCAAAATAGACCCTGCTTCAATAAGCATGTGCTCATTTTAAAACTGAGTGCTATTTGATTTTCCTCCTTAAATTTTGGTAGGAAATATGGACCCAAGAACCACTGAGGAGATTCCCAGTTGGAAAAGGAAAACTTGATTAAAAGGAATCTAATCTTACTATGAAAACAACCAAAGGGTTTACAAAACTGATAAATTTGATTTTCAGGTGTAAACCAAAGCAAGACAGAACACTGCATATACTTAAAAAGAACTATAATATTTTAACAGCACTTAAAACACCTAAATACTAAAGAAATTATGCTTGCACAATTGTTATTTTCTTTTTCACAGTATAAAATTCATGCAAATAAGCTCAAACCCTTTCTTTGCATAACAGACCAAAATAAACAACGTGTTCTTTCTCCTTTACTTAGGATGTTTATATGTCTATTATTTTCTTTCCTTCACCTGCTATTATTTTATAGCAGGCAAATGACAATACAATCAAGTTCCTCAGGACTACAATTTTCCCATTTATCTTTAGTAAACATTTTATTTAAAGCACAATGAAAGGGTTAGCACAGCAATTTAAAAAGCCACCCTGCTGACATGTTTAGAAGCTATAAAAACATACCACTGGAGCCTAGAAATTCCACAGAGGAAATGGACCAGCACCTATAGAGGTGTAGGTGTTCTGCACAGAGGCCCAGAAAATAAGGTAAAGCACTGTCAGAAGATACTTGTTTCACCATGTTCCTTGAACTAAAGATGAAGGAGGGGTAAGTCCATGATATGTGTTAAAGATGGAAATAACATGAAAGTTAGGGGAAATAAAAAGTGAAAGGAAGAGTCAAATGACAATTCATCAGACAGATAAGACAACACAGCATTAAAAAAAGAAAAAAGAAATCCTGAAAACCCAAAAGAACTATTTCTATAATTGGAAGAAATGTATTTTATATGCATTAAATTGTATAATGTGTAGAAAAAGCCACATTTAAAAAATATCCTAAATCAAAGAAATATAAAATACTCTATTTTCTTTTAAATTTAACAAAAGGATTTATTATTATTTTTATCTTCAGTTAAAACAGAGTTCTTTTCTTGATAAAAGCTGGAAGCCTGATTTTAAGCACATAAGTATTTAGCATACAACTATAGACAGTCTTAAACCTGTAATATTTCTTCTTAGAATTTTGTAAATTGTTTTTCTTGTGACTTGCTTTTCTTCTAAGAGGTTCTTATGTATGTGATATCTTTAGAAGATGGAGCTGTATCAAATAAAGACCTTTTTTCTTCAGAATGTAGTATTTAAACAGCTATACTGGAGGGAAAGCACACTAAACTTTTGTTGAGGATACTTTTATTTGTTGCATACTAGGGTACTGTTCTCTAGATGTGTTGTTAATGGATCTGAAAGGGGAAGATGATCACAAACTTAAGTTTCATGAAAGTTTCAGTTTTTGAAAGACTTATTTGTAGTTAAAAAATTTAAGAAAATTCCAGGGATAAAAGTACCTTCATTCCAAATAAAAGCAAAAACCTTTACATTTAAAAAAATTCTTAGGTTCTGTAGTATTTAAAAATGATTAGTAAATACTCTCTTTTGCCCCATAAGATTAAGTTTTATGTAAAAAGTTGCAATACTGCAATGATTCAATTTATAAATACTGGATGAAACATTTTACTATTCAGCCTCAAAAATTGAATTTAGTTGAATTGGGTTTCTGGACTTTTTTTTCTATCAGGAATACCCCAAATTTTAAGAAAAAGTAATGGTAACAAAAGGAATTGGTTGCTTGATAACAGCAATCCATACTGCCACTAGAGGACAAAGCAACTGCTGCTCAGTTTTCAAAGTGTTCCAGATCAAGTCTGGTTTTGTTTTAGGCAAAGTGCCAGGGATAAATGTTACTTAGTGAAATCTGCATCACCTGGTTCCCAAGAAATTTTCAAAGACACTTCACATTTGACTATTTGATACAGTTCACTCTGTATTTCTGTTAAATATCTCAATAAATCAACCATGTACAAAAAAAAAGAATTAGGAGAAAAAAATTAAAATGGTTAATAATTAAGAACAAATTAATACCATTTTTACAGTTTAAAAATTTGTGTGTATTAATCATTTGAGAAATCAGAATTTTAAGGTATTATTTTAGGATTATAACTCATCATCATTGTGCTTATTTAAGAGTTTGATGAGTTACATTAAATTATTGGATAAATCAGAGTTGAAAAAGGGAGCCAGCCAGTATCAATAATTTGGGTGAATAATAAGTTGGGATTGTATGCCAATTGAAATTAAGAATGAATAATGAATGATACTGTATACCCCACATTTTGAAATAAAAGAAAAAATTAAAAAGGGATGAAGCAGGAGAGTATCTTTTAAAATAAAAGCAAAACGTACCATTGGTTGGGTGTCGAGCAAATGAGATAGAAAACCTTTTAACAGCAGAACCGCGTGTGGCGTCTGAGAAAGAGAAAAACAGGTACCTGAAATTTGTAACAGCTACCAAAAGAAGAACACTTAAAAAAAAAAAAAAAAAAAAAAAAAAGAGGGGGAAAAACAAATATAGAAGGAGGTTAGAATTAGGTGACATGCAGAAGGGACAATGAGAGAAAGTAATAAGCCATATACTGGTTAAAAGCAGTAAACTGGCTTGATGATAGAGGCAAAATGTTTAATGAAATATAAAAAAGAAAGAAAAGCAGAATGAGCTGGCAATTTTGGTAAATCTAAGTTTTACTGATTAAAATAAATTTGTGGATATATAAGCAAAAGTCTTAAATAATGCTTATCCCAAAAGCTAAAGTACTCCATTTAGCAAAAGGGACCATCTTCCAAGAGTCTCAAAGGCACTCTGAATACCAAAATCTCAACTTAAGGTATATTAACAACAGTGAGAGGATCTCCTTCAGCTAGGAATCCTAAAATATTCTTTCTATGGTTATTTTTGTAAAAATATTACCAACTTGGCATTTTCTTCTACTTAAACATTTCATTCACCTTAATTAGTTCTATATCAATAAGTAAGACAAGGGTTAACAATGGACAAGTTTAAAAGATCAAAGAAAATTCTTTATACTATGGATTATCAATTATTTAAAAGAAGAACAC
This sequence comes from Sciurus carolinensis, assembly GCF_902686445.1. Classification (NCBI taxonomy): domain Eukaryota; kingdom Metazoa; phylum Chordata; class Mammalia; order Rodentia; family Sciuridae; genus Sciurus; species Sciurus carolinensis. The sequence goes on along the minus strand of NC_062218.1, from coordinate 86,935,438 downwards.
ACATGATGCAAACTACTTACTGTACAAGTACTTTAAAAATAACTACAATTAATTGTTTGATGGAACATGGATCCAAGCTGTGGATAACAGAGAGCACTGATAATCATTTAGGTAAAGGGTGCTAGGATTCCACTTGAATCAGTCAGTGGCTTTAGATGTACTTTTGAGAAACACTGCTCATGGGTGTGTGCATGAGTGTAGGTAGGAATCTGTGTGTGCATGTGTGCACATACCATCTATGCAGCCAGAAGAGGTCAGCTTTTTACGATGAGTACGAGCATAATCCTGTAGGTTAGGTGCGCTTGAAGAACCCCCGAGCACCGAGGTGCTAAACAGGCCCGCACAGTGAGACCCTGATGGGAGTTAGAGAAAATACATACAACAACGGGTGTTCTTCCATTCACATTGGGAATTCATGCAGCATGCAATCAACATGGCTCTTACCAACACACAGGCAGCCTTTGGCAGTGCCTTGAACAGGCTCACAATATGCTTGTAATGTTCTACGGAACATTACAAAATGCTTCTAATAACAACTATGTACAAATGGGGTAACAACACTTAAAATGCTATCTCTGAGGAAAAATATATGCCTTCACAATAATTAGATATAGGTACACTTAAAAAGTCTTAAAAATATTACCATAAAAATCAATTTAGGACAAGAAGGGATCCTGATAAACAAATTGCAAGAGTAGTCTATATTTAAAAAAAAAAAAAAACCTTCTCCTACCATAAATTATTATAGTAAATCAATACTCTTGAATGTATGCCTATAAATGAAGAATCTTTTCTGATCCCCCTGAATTAAGGATTATCAATCTTTCTTATGAAATAAAGTATATCAACTTATTTACTTGTGAGACCAGAAAAAATAATTCCTTTTCAGTCACTTGGGTCTAATCCACTTTAAATTTCTCATGGTTCACAAATGATTCAAGATCTTAATTAATAAAGCCCCCAATAAAACATGCTATCAAGTAAAATACAGCCAGTATAAATTGATATTCTGTAGCCAAAGTCTTTGTACTCAAGAAAAACTTTCACTACTGGAGAAGAATAAATAAATTTCTATCCAATATACTATGCTAGTACATTAAGATGGTATAATATATACATTTCCATTAAAATACTGTGGGAATATTAAAAGTTATCAATATAAGCTATTAAAGTAATTAACAAAAGATCATCAAATATGTAGGCATCAACAAAGTTCATATACTTAGTATAGAGACTGCAATACATACACAGTTTAAACTTATGAAACCTATGCTTTTATTAATCTGTTTAGACAACTATTTACGGAAAAGAGTAATGATATTACCTCATATAGTTTATTAACCAATGAGCTTAAAACCAATGAGTTTGGAAAAGCGTTCTCCAAAGTTGCTCTGAGTGTTAGCAAAGAAACAATTATATTCTATAGTTCAATAGAGAGTAAGTCTGCCACTGTACATTAGTTTTGCTTTGGTTTTCCTTAAGAGCTGCTCCAAAAGAAAATTAATTCACCCAGATAGGGTTTGAAACACTCTCTACCTAAAAAACCTTTTTAATCAGAAAAATAGATTTTTTTTTTCATGCAATAGCACCTTTTAATCTTTACTGACTAGGGAAATGAAGTTTCCCTCATATATTAATTATATAGTAATAGGTTAAAAAATAGCATTGGCAAGTGGACTAAGTCATTACCTTACGGTTATACAACAAAATTAAAAATTTAAAGTATCAAAACTTTACTATGTATTTGAGTTGTACAACTCAACATTTCTGAATTAGTACACATCAAATAAAAACTAAAGCATAGCATTTGGTCATGCTTTTATCAGTGAAGAGTTTTACATGTGTGCACAATATTGAGTTTAAAAAGGGAATGGAATACAATTTCCTTTAAACCACATACCTACAGTAGGGTTCTGTTTCTGTTCCACAAGAGCTCTTGGTGTTCGAAGGTAATTAGCATTTTCAGATACAACCTACATAAGGAAAACAAAATTAGTGAAATAAAACAGCAAACTAAATTAGAAAGTCCTTAGTTCATATGCAGCCTGTTCCAGACAGACAAAGGTTAATAAGCTGTATGATAAATATTAGTAGAAATACACAAAACATGAAAGATCATGCAAGATCCCCTTTTGAAGGGAGTCCATTTCATATGATGTCCTTGCAATGAAGTGGTGCGAAGCAGGCATTCAGAATGAAACATCATGTATGAAATAAGACAGATGAAAAGAAACAATTAATAGATTGATAAATCCACTTTCTCTTAAAAGAAGTCAAATGCCCACTCTAAAACAGCTCCTGTATTTGAAGGGGGAAAAAACAACCACAAACAAAAGAAAAGACAGACAGACTGTTAAAGTCACCATACAATTACTGATCCATGCATGGACTTTATCAGAGTAACCTTTAAATATTCACAGCCTTAATGGATACCATAATCCCTTTTCCTATAATCAAATGCATTATATTTCCAAAAGGAAATTGCTGAAATTATCAGAAAAGTCATGTGTAACAGCAGACCTTCCATTGTAACAAAAACCAGAGTATTTAAAGTTTCCAAATGCCATCACAGAAAGTTCTTCTGAAGTCATTTTATTTCGAACCAGATTGTTGATGGGCATATAAACACTTGCCCTGTCTTATACAGTTCAAAGAAAAACATAAAGTACATATCCCTTAAATCAGATACTTCCAGATAAAGGAACAGTGAGGAAGAGAACGTATTAGATGTATCATGCTAATTAACACTGGGCCACATAAATTTTGATATTTAAAAAAATGTTTATATTCTCAGCAAATTCCAAATGGAATCAATTTTTTCAATTATGGGGGGGAGATCAGTAAATTTTTTTACCAACAAATCACACAATTTTGTTTCTGAACATTTTAAAAGATAACTGAAGTCAAAGGAAGATTTCTTTCCCTTTAAAATAATTTTGTCAGCAAGCTCAAGTTCCAGGAATATAAAATTTATTATTATTTAAATCCTGGATATTTAGAACTTTCCCAGTAAAAACGCTGAACACATGCAATATAAGTGGTTACTTTCCCTCAATTATTGTTAGATATAAATATTTTTAAGTGGACTCAAAATTTAAAAGCGGAAGGATTTACTCTGATATAAAATACAAGGGATTAGATGTCCTCAAAGACAGTTGTTTGTTGCTCTGAATGCAGGGAGGAAAAATGTTTAATGAAGTAAAATTTAAAAACCTGTTGCCATGAGCCAAAAATACTGGATGTGAAAGCCAATGATTTGGGGGAGACAGGGGAAGAAGTGATTTGTTCCCCTGATCTGCGTCTTCGACGCCCAGTACCCACACCACTGGTATAATGCAGCCAGGTACCAGTACCCTCTGGGCTAGACACACTCAGGGGGCTCTCTTCCTGAAAGTGAGAAAGGGGGCAAAAAAAAAAAAAAAAAAAAAAAAAAAAAAAGCAGAGCATGCACAGTTAGATACAACAGAGCCAAATGATCAGAAAGAAAAAAAAATACAGTTTGTTTGCATTTGATCATTAATTTTTTTATAAAAATAACTAAACCGTAATTTGGGAGCCAAATATTTTAATATTTGATAATTTGATAGGAATAACAAATTTAATTTTGTGATAACAATATAGAACTGTTGTATTTCCTTAAAATACATAAAATATTCATATTAATAGATGTTCCTTCTCTTTTAAAACCGAAAAACTTTTCATGTTTCTATCTAGCAACTATTTAAATATGAAATTATTGTTTCATTTTAAATACTCAAGATATTTTGTGCTGTTGTGGGTGAAGTTTTCAACCCAAAGCTCTAAAGGATTATGCAAAGTAAAGGTTAAAGAGGTTTCAAAGTATAGAACTTAGAAAAGAAAATCTCTCTCCTAGTCACTCAGAAAGAAAAATCAGACACAATTTGTATTTGTTTATGTACTCTCAAGTGATTTGTTTACCCCTTCCAAAAATTATTTACAGAATTCAGAAGGCAAAACATGCAGCAGACATTCTCATATCTCTACATGTTCAGGTTTCAGACAGTGAGGGCAGAATAAAATCTACCTGCACAAAATAAAGAGAATATTATTTTTTCTCTGTGTCTTTTAGAAATACAAACTTCAGATATTAAAGTGATGGTGGAGAATGGAAAAAGTCTTCAAGGTTTAACTCGAATAATTTACCTTATGTAAGTAAAAGTTTAACATGTCATAGGAATAATCTCTTTAAAGCAACTATTTAATAATTCATAAGAGAGATTTATAAATGTGTTCTGTGTTTTTAGAGTTAACAAGAACAGTGACTTTGTTAAAGTCACAACATAGATGAGTTGATTCAAAATACATTTTGTTTTAGCAGTGTTATATAGATGTTTTGGAGAGCAAAGAAGAGGGTTTCATTGTGAAATTCTAAACAATTTAATCAACTGCACATTGCTTGCTCAACAACACATCAAAATCACTGCACTTGAACAAATGGTGGCTTAGATTATATTAAGATAGATCATTCCCAATTTTCTGAAATTAAGTATACCTGAACATAAAAACAGGTTTCTTTCTTTCATTTTTTGTGTATTGGAGATTGAACCCAGGAGCACTTAACCACTAAGCTATATCCTCAGTTCTTTTTTATTTTTATTCTGAGACAGGGTCTTGCTAAGTTGCTGAGGCTCACCTCAAACTTGTAATCCTCCTGCCTTAGTCTCCCAGATTGCTAGGATTATAGGCATATGCCATTGTGCCTGGCAAAAGTAGACTTCTCATGTTTCAATTAAGCCATAATAGAACATATAATCCCAGGTTCTATAATTGCTAACCAGCATTTTTTTTAAACTGCCCTTATAATTAACTTAAAATATCATGTTCTAGGTAGATTACCCTAACTAGTATATACAATTTCTATTATCAAATTGTAACAATCTACTGAGTTTTTTCCTATGCTTGACTGTCAAATTATATGAAATCTGAGGATCATAAAACAATTAGGATTGTATAATTTGGGGTTGTAGAATAAGCACAAGTCTTTTTTATTGTTTATATTCTTAACCATCAACTGATAGATAATGTGATACCTAATTCTATGAATTTGATCTATATAAATACAAACAAAAATGTTTCTAATTTAAGAGTTGATGGCTTTTCCTATCTCCAATTTAATTTCTTGCTTTATATCTTTATTAGAGCATTTAGAAAATATTTATAAGCACTGACCTCAATCAGTACTAGCAGAATCATCCTACAGAAAATAAATAATTCAAAATAAAGGTTAAAAGTATAACATATATACACATATTAAAAATCTACCTAAAGAAGCTTTATTGCAACAGCTCAACCTTCCTTTTAAATGTTACAGTAATAATTAATAGAATATTATTCTAACAGTGAGCATAAGAATTAGTTTAACTGACTTAATTACATATTTTAATACAAAGATAAATTTTTCAATTATATTACCAAATTTTCAAACTTCTATGTAAATTTTTGCAATCAAGCAAACAATTTGAAATTTCATTTATTAATCTTCAGTGTCAATGGAATCACAGTTGAAGCATCTTTGGCAATTTCTGACTAGGTTTAACAAATTAAAATTATTCTTGATATATTAAACCAAACTTTAAAAAAATTCTTTATTGAAGAATAACCTAATGGGACAAGACAAAAAACATGGATGTTTATCCAGTTCTTAGGCCTTACTTTCATATTTGTATTCAATTTTGTTACAAAATCTACACAGATTTCCAAACTTTAAAACTGATCCTTGTTTTCTAACTGCCTCTATATTTTTAAAAATTTGTTTGAAAAATAGACAAAGATGACTAAAATTTGTAAGGTTCCAAAACTCCATAATAAAAGCTGTATTTTCTTTTCAGTTTTATTAACATATAGTTAGTTTACTCTATGAAAACAAGCTCTGACACATATACATACTTCATTTGTAGCCATCTTCCTAGATCGAGGGAGTGGAGACTTCCTGTGTATGTGAATTGGCTCTGATACCATTGGTTTAAACAGTATCACAGCTCGATCAATCTCATCTCTTTTAGAAGTATGTGGTTCGTCATCATTATCAATTTTAAAAGATTTTCTGCCTTCATTCTGTGAGGAAAAGATACAGCACACTTATAATTCAGATTAACAAAATCTCTTCTGATAACAAATTCAACTACCAACTAAAGTAGTCATTTGTTGTATATATGTGTGTGTGTGTGTGTATGTGTGTGTGTGTGTGTGTATACACACACACATACAATTTGCATTCTGAAATGAATTAATAATATTAGTTGAACTCTTACAATAGCTTATTATGCTGTGTACTGTGAAAGAGAAGACCAAATCTCTGACTTTAAGAAATACATACACTTGGGGCTGGGGTTGTGGCTCAGCTGGGCATGTGTCAGGCCCTGGGGTTCAATACTCGGCAACACATATAAATAAATAAAATAAAAGATCCATTGGCAACTAAAAAAATATTTTAAAAAAAATACATTCACTTTATGGATAAGTTAAGTAAAATAATAATTTAAATAAAACACATATAAAAAAGTACATAGTTAAATTTCTTCAAATATACAAATAATAATAAATGACAAAAAAGAGTAGAGATTAGTTTCATTATATAGAAATATTATCAGCCCAAGCATGAATAAAATAGCATTTGAATTTATACAATATTTAAATTCTATTCTGAATATTTTCAATAAATGTGATGAATAATCATCCATTAAATACTATACTGAGTGTGTATTATTTGCCAGGAACTCTGATGAATAAGGCGTAGTCTCAGACAAAATCCTTTATTAAATTAAAGACTATATAAATATAAAAAAGACTTGCTTAATCTAAAATTTGAAATAACCATCACAGCTAATATCGTTATTCATAGATAAGATCTTAGATACAGAAAATCCAAATGACTCTATGGACAAATTATTAGAATGAATAAAGCAGATAGTAAGTTTTCTAGTTATATAATCTTAAAACAAGTTAAAATTCAATATGACAGTAAAAAACAGAAAATCAAAATTAAATAATAGCATCAAAAACTATAAAGAATCTATGAATTAATCTCACAAAAACGTGACATTACAAACCTTAACTTTGCCAAAAATCATATAACTTACAGCCAAACTGAGAAACATACCAAGTCTTTATACTTGAAGATGCAGTACCACAAAAGTATCTTTTCTCTCAAAATTGATATGCAGAGTTGTGTAATCCTAATTTAAATCCCCAAAAGTTCTTTTTGAAACATTATAAGATTACAAAATTTATATGAAAATTCCAGAACTCTAAAATACTTAAGGTAATCTTGAAGAAAAATAAAGCTGAGGGACTCTAGAGTCAGAAATTAATATTTATTATAGTAACTATAATTAAAATTTTGATATTGATATAAAAACAGAAAGACAGACCAATGGAGTAATACTAAGGAATAGTTCAAAAACCAATCTACCAATATATGAAAACAGTATGTCTGGAATATCAGAAGTACTACTGCAGACAGTAGAGAAAAGATGAACTCTTCGATATACAGTACTAGAACTAGTTTTCCATTCAGGGAAAAAACAAAACAAAAACAAAAAACTGGACTTCATATCACACATGCCATATCCAAAAAAACTGAATTTTTGTGCATTAAAATAGGGGAAGAAGAAGATACTAGATATAAGAAGAGCAGCAGGAAAGACTAAAGACATCAGTAATGCTCAATTATGTAGATAAATCTAAACCTACTTGGATGATATGTTCTGACACATATAATTACTTTGTTAGAAAAATATGCATATACCTTCTAACAGATCATGATTCTAACACAATCAATATTCTAACACATTCTAATACCTAAATGAATACTGACTATAAAGAAAAATAATGACCTGGAGGATTTAAAATATATTTTAAAAACATATATAATTAAAATTCATGACAAAAATAATATAAAAATGGGATTGACAGTAAAAAGGATTAAAATATTTCAACATGATTATAAGTCTAATAACAGTAAAAGCTGTACTGTACTAGTTCTAGGGTAATCATTAAAAGAATAGTGGGGCAAGTACTAGAGAGTGATAATGGCCAAATTATATTATTATATTGTGTACTGTGTGCATATGCAAATGTGTAACAACAAATCACATCAGTATGTACAATTAGAATGCATCAACAAAAAAATGTGGGAAAAGAAAAAAAAATTTACATGGTAAGATAATGTAAAAATTACCAAGTAGTCAATATTAGAGGGGGAAATTACTTCAAGGAAGGAAAGAAGTGAGAGAAAAAGGAATATAAAATAGGTAGAACATATAGAAAAATAGTTGTATGGTCTTAAGGGGATATATAATAAATTCTAAGTACATCGAATTATATTATCTATGAACTACAATTACAGGACAAAGATTGTGAGACAGTAAGAAACAAAACTTAAATACATACTATTTATGAGATACTTTGTAAATATATGAATCTAAGAGGTTGAAAGTAAATGGATGAAAAATATATGGGAAAAAAAAGATACTGTATGACTCTTCTTAACTGAGATTTCTCATGAGAAGTAAGTATTAATACATTAGCAGTCTTTGAAGTAATGTTTCTTGTATGTATGTAGGATGGTATTCTTATAACACCCTTCTCAGAGGATAGTCTCTCAAACTGTGTGTATTAGGTGGTTCAGATGAGGAACCTCAGAAAGGCTTTTATACTGAAGTCAAGAAACATCATTAAAAATAAAAGGAGACTTCCATAATGAGAAAAGGATTAATATACCAGGAAGATGGATCAACAGATGATTAGAACATACATACACAAAGTGAAGTTCAAAATCAATTAAGGAGGAGGAACTCAAATATATACCAGATGTCTTCACTGGTAAATACCAATGCTTTCTGTCTACACCCTAGTAATAAGGGTAAATTAGAAATGTATTAGCTTTTCCCACAACTTAAGATCCATTTTCAATCATTACAATGACTATTTGTATTAAGATACTCTGAACTGACTAGTTCTCCTATAGTTTCTTTAGCTTAGCTCCTCATCAGAAGTAAAAGTAAATTATCCTGGAAACATATAATATCAACTATAGGCTCAAACTTTCTCTGCAATCTTTACTATTCAATGTCTAGTATAACATCATGATAATAGCTTGAAATATAAGAAAATACAAGATCAAAAATCAAGGGAAAAAAAGAAAATGAACCCAATGGTGACCCATTACTTAAAAAGTTTGTAATAACTAAAATTAATATGCTCATTTAACTACAAACAAGACAGAGAATTTCAGTTAAGAACTAGAAATTATAAAAACAACCAAATGGAAATTCTAGAGCTAAAAAACATAACTAAACCCTACTATTGCATTCTAAAATTAAGAACTCAATGAGTAGGGTTTAACAGCATATTGAAAAGTAGAGACAATTAATGATGTAGAAGAGCAGTAAAAAGAAAACAATGTATCTGAGCATAAAGAAAAAAAACATAGAAGAGTTTAAGAAATGCACAGCTAGCATTTAAGATGCACAGTGATTCCAATATAGATGTATACTAAGAAGAATGAATGGATAAAAATTAGAGATAATTACAGCAAATCTTAAAGAAAAAAAAAAAAGCCATGGAGTCACATGTACAAGAAGCTCTATCAACCCCCAGTGAATTTATCGAAGTAAAACTACTACAAATGCAGACAATCAGATAATATTGGAAGTCTCTTAAAGACAGTGACGGGATTAAAAGACACCAAAAGAAATATACACGACATAAAAAAATACAAAGCAAATAATATTTAGGTACATTCAATCTACATACATCAGTAATTATATTAAGTGATTAAATATGACAAATCAAAAGCCAAGATTGTTAAAAAATACAAATAAAAAAACAAAACCCTCAAGACTTAATGGTTGGTTGAGACTTTTTTTTTCCTTTGAAAGTTTATGATCAAATATTCACTAAAATGTTATTTTGTCAAACTATTTATTCCTTGATGTGATATGGTAGATTCCCATAGATGTAGCTATTTTTACTTTGTAAATATACCTACCTTTACATGAACTATATCAAAATAAATCATTTTTGCATAAAAAACTAAAATCCATATGCTGCTTAAAAGCCATGCACCATATATACAAGGACACAGAAAAGTTAAGAGTAAAAAGAAAGAAAATGTTAAATTAAAAGAAAGCTTGTACAGCTATAATACCAAAGTAGATTACAAGACAAGAAGCATTTCCCAGGCATAATGACATTTCATAATGAGAAAAGATATAAGGAAGATATAACAATTCCAAATTTGTACCCATGGCCTCAAAATGTGAAGCAAAAATTCTTACAACTATAAGGAAAAAACAGACAACCCATGATTGCAGTGGGATATTTTTGCATACCACTCTAAGTAGCTAGGTAGAGCAATCAGACCTTCAAAAATACTTCAAGGATGTAAAATATTTGAACATTACTATGAACAAGTTTTACTCAAAAGACTTGCATTGAACACTGGTACTCAACAGAGAGAACAGAAAATACATTGTTTCAAGTATACATGTGGTATTTATAAAAAGTTAATCATATAAAGGACAACAAAGCAAATCCAAATACATCCAAGGCAAGCAAAAATCCCACCAAATATATTCTTTGACAAAAGTTGAATTAAGCTAGAGGTAGTTAACAAAAGTTCACATGTATTTTCTACACATTTGGTAAGCCATAAATCCTTAAATTCATGAATCAAAGAAGAAAAAAAAAATCACACAGAAATCATAAAGTACTTTGACTGAATAATAAAACATGACAATGTGATGTAGCTAAAGGGATAAAAAGGTATCTATAGCTCCAAATGCAAATATTAAAAAAAGAAAACTTTAAAATACATGATCTGAGTATACCTAAAAATAAGAGATAAAAATCACAAATCCTTGCCAAGGGTCATTCAGCTATAATATCAAAAGAAACAAAAAAGTTATCACTATGAAAAAAGGGACATCATTAAAGATTGTAGAAATAATAAAAAACAATATAGGGACACTTTGAACAAATTACCAAACTTATCACATAATCTTTTGTATCTGTTTTGGTAAGTTAAGAAAATTTGAATAGTAGTACATCAATTTTAAAAATTGAACATATAATTTAAAATATTCCCCCAAAGAAAACTCCATATCCAGATGACTTCCCCACAACAAATTTTAACAAATATTTAAGGAAAAAATAATAGCAATATTATATAAAATCTTCCAGATAGTATATAATCTTTAATATGGTAAAGATTAAAATGCAATAACTCATGCTAAGTGTGTAGTGCTGTTTATAAGGAAATAATCCTTAAGTAAAACAATAATTAAAAAATAAAAATTAGATTTATCTATTCTAAGCATTGGGCTTAAAATCCAAACAATCTAAATAAAAGATAAAACTCTGAAATATTCTAATATGTATAAAATGTTGTCCATCCAAATCATATTTTTAAAGGCTTAAGTCTTTGTTTTGTTTTGTTTTTTTTTAACTTCAGTTGTGATGAGAATTATTTACGGGACAGAAGAGAAAATCCTTACAGAAATTTCATGAAAATCTAGAACTATAGTAACTAAACCATGAGAGTTCTGAGTTCCATCTTCATTACCTCTCTGGAAGCTGGTCTATATCCATAACCAGAAGGTAAATTTTTATCTTCTTCACAGCCTTTGGCTCCTGGACTGAAGTGTAATTCAACATGAAAGCGTTCCTCTGAGGAAAGATCCTAAAAAATATGAAAGAACTTTTTTACAATAAAGGACTTAAAACTATTAACTCTGGGAACACAAATCAAGAGCTCTGTTACCTTGTTAGGATCCTCATAAAGCATGATAACAATCTGAGTCATGTAGTTGAGTTCATTGACAACATTTAAATAATCCATAGCTCTTTTCCACTGTTCATCCTTTGATTCCTGAACAAAATACATGGTAAATACTTTCTCATATTATATTACTTAAAAGTAACTTCATTGTCACTATGATAATTTGGTTGATCCTGTGTGACATAACACATAAAGTATACAGTTATGTGTAGAATCTTAAAATAATTTTATTATATGTAAAAGTCTCAATATATGTCTTAAGCTTGTTTAAATTATTTTAGAAGTTTCTTTTTCAGTGGTAACTTTTTTCAAAAGAGCATATTCAAAATAAAAAACCAGGTATCTCTTGAAATAGGATACTCACTACCAAAATCTTAGGGTAAGGAAAGGTTTTAATCTTATTAGTTAAAAAGTACCTATTATATAGTATCATGCTTCATAAGAGAATATTATCCCATAAGGGTAGTATTTTCCCCACTATCATATGGCTCATTTTTATGATATGCCCATCAGTAAATATCCCTTATTTAAAATGCAATGATACTGAAAAAATTAGCAGGAGGAAGGCATATGAAAGTTCTATTTATTGGCATTACCATCTCTTTTGCCATTCCTCCATCTTCATTTAGAGAATGGTCTTTAAACACACAGAGCACCGGAACTGAAAGGAATCTTTGAGAACATATGAAAATTCTGATGTTTTCTTTCTTTCTTTCTTTTTTTTTTTTTGTACTGAGTATTGAACCTACGGGTGCTTTAACACTGAGCTATATCCCCAGTTCTTTTTATCTTTTATTTTGAAACAGGGTCTCACTAAGTTGTTGAGGCTGGCCTTGAACTTGCAATCTCCCTGCCTCAGCTTCCCAAGTGGCTGGGATTACAGGTGTGTGCCACCACACCCACCTAAAAATTCTATCTAAAAGGTAAAACTACCCAAAGTATAAAGTCTACAGTTAATAGTAAACAAATTTTATGTAAATTTTATATTAATCACAGTTTTCCTTCATCATAAATGTCATAAGCATTACAAAAATACAAAGCACTCAAATATTTTTATACATAAGAATGCACAGTACTGTGAAATTCACTGTAGATTGTGCAGTTATAAAAAATGCAATTGTAAGATCACATACTGATATGTACTTTTAAAAAAAATCAGTGCATTTCACTTTTCTGTTAGACATTATATATTCCTAAAGCAAATAATATTCTTAAATAAAAAGTACATCTCTGTGTGTCTATGTGTGCACATATGTGTTTGGGAGGTTAATACGTGCAAGTATACAATTTTTTAAAATTGATGAAGGAAAACAAAAATAGCATGACCAAACTTCACTAGATGTGACTTACTGGAAATGATGAATTTAAATTAGACTAAAAATTTTTATTAAGTGAACAGATGAATTAGACTTTGTGATACTACATTATCAAGACCACCATCTAATTTCAGTTATAGATTTTGCTAGGTCTCCTCTCATGAATAGATTAAATTAAACAATATTTAGTAGTATTTTCCTTAACACAATGAATATGTAAGAAGCCACAAAAATCTTTTCTTTTTAAATCAAGGCCCCTTATCGGTATTCCCTGAAAACTTATGTCCTTAACAAAACTTTTTAAAGAAAGTCTATTATGGAGAGAGATTATATATAGTCCATTCTGTGTAATAAAAAATTTCAACAGGGAAGAGACTGAACAAGGTTTTAAGTAATTCCTTAAAGATTCTGATCAGGATAGTAAGAGCTGTGATACTGAATTGTAATTGAAATAAATTATATTTTGTTTAACAAAATTAGAAAACAGGACATCATGGGGGTACAGATTTTAATTATCACTTTAGTAATATACTTAATTATTTCCTGGAAGTGCATATTTATTTTTTTAAATGGGGTTGCTTAGTTTTATTTTTAGAAATGGTGCCCAAATTCAATACATGCCCAACAAGTTCTAGCTCCACTGCTAACACCCTAGTCCAAACTGTAAGATCTTTCTTTGAATCACTGTATAATAGTTTTCTAAATGTTCCTTCCCATTCACTCTCACCTATTGTCCATACATACAGCAAAGTCACTCACTTTCCCGGTTAAAACCTTTCAATGGTATCCTAATCCCCTTAGGATACCAGGCACTGTCTCTCCAATCTTATCTGTTGCTATTTTATCCATCACTCATCAGTATGCTTCAACCATAGGCTTTCCATAATTTCCTATATTCCTCAGGTTCTTCCTACCTTTTATATTTGTGCAAGAGTCAAAAAGAAGACCATGTTAGAGGTGTATTTCTTTTCCCACAAAAAATTCCATCATTATTACTAGATATACAAGTATATTTCATTCACTGACTTTTATTAAAGCTCCACTAATTCACATATGTATGCAAGGATATCACTTTGTTATTCCTTAGTGGAATAAAGAAGAAATCCAAAAAAGAAAAAAACATAAATTGAAATTTTATGGGAACACCAAAAAATCCTTAGGGTAACTTTGACAATAATTATTCTTAAGGTCCAATAATACCATACTTTAGGAAATAAGAGACATATGCCAAATTCTCACTGCCCTTTATTTAAAAAGTATAGAAAAAAATAAAATTGGACTAAAGTTTTAAAAGATCACTTTGTATAAAGATTTGTACAGATATATTCATATATACTGAAAAGAAAATTTTATCTTTTTGTAAATTTAGAGATGACTGATCAAGATGATGAGATTTTAGGCTTTGAGTTCACGGTGTAAAAGAATATGCCTAGAGGGTGTGATATTAGCAAAGAGGTTAAGTAAATTTTGCATGTGAGAGGAATATGAATTATTGTGGACAATGAGCATATTGTAGCAAATTGTATTTTCTAAACAAGGCTGCCACATAAATTTAATCTTTCATACTCTTCTTATAATGTGACAGTGACACTCCACTCAGAGTGATATGGGTTATTTCCCCTCCCTTTGAACATGGATGAATCTTTGTGACTGCCTCTATCAATGTCAGCACAAAGGACATATGATTCCAGAAGTTAGGTCACAGAAATGCCACACACTTGCACCTTGCTATACTAGGAGACTCACTCTTGGAACTCAACTGCATTTTGAGGAAGCAGGTCATATACAGAGGACAGATGCTGTTGTTCTGGTAAACAACCCCTGTTGATGTCCCAGCTGATAGCTGGCATCAAGTACTAAATAGGAGAGAACACCTGTGAGATGACTGGAGTCCCAGTCACTGCCTGACAGCAGGCTTATGAGACCCTAAGCAAAACCACCTAATTGATCTCAGTCAACCCTTTGAACTGTGAGCAATAAAAATAAAATGATGGTGGTTGTTTTAAGCCACCTAGTCTTGGTATGCTATTCTATGACAGAAGACAAGAGGCACAATGCCTAATCTGACCCCTAAATGATTTGAATTCATCAGCTTCTCTTCATCTACTGCTAGCAGCCTACAATATCATCTAAGATACTTTGTTTTTGGTTGCTCAAATGGATCTTCTTTGAAGGAAAGAGGACATTCCCCAAATCTAGTAAAGTACTTGTTATAGTAAACTCTTAGAAAATGATGGCAAATCATACAAATTGGTGATGAATTACTAAATTTCACAGTAAAAACAGGAGGGTTGTTATTTAGTTACAAAGTCAAAGAACATATTTATTAGTTTGATGGGAATAACTTATTCTACTTACGTTGCATAAGGCACCATAGCGAAGAATAGATAATAAAGAATGTACATGGCTTTCACTGGTAAAATATAACCTGGTACGGACATGACGTTCAGGAGAAAGAACACCTCTGGAATACCTAAAGTTAGAAGCAGACAGTGTTAAAATATAACCACATAATCAAAAACCAATTAAGTATCAACATTACTTTGTAAAACAGAATTAATCTTAATAGAAGTACACAAATTCATGATAAATATATCATTCTTCCAACCACAATTAAGGAGTTATTTTGATAGATATTTTTCCATCATGAAGTTATTTGGAATTAAGTAGGTCCTCTGGGATTAATCAAAGATCAAAATTAATATTAGGTTCATTACAAAGAGGTCATTTTAGCTTTTCTAGCAGCAATGATAGAGATCACGGTCCTAAAGATGCTTATAGACATCAATGCTGATGACCCCATGTGAAGGATGGTACACATTCCCTCTTCCCCATTCACCTCAGCTTTTCTCCAAATTGGATTTTTTAAAAAAGTGTCTTGGTTGAAGATTAATAGGAATAGCTAGGCAATCCTGCTTCTACAACATACCAAGTGATTCACTTCTGATTTCTACAGAACATCAAAAAATAATTTAAATTTGAAGTATGTAAAAACAGATGACTATAGATTTAAATGATCAGTCTCTTACACAGGATGGAGTTTATTTACAGTGTCATCATCTTGTGTCCTCTGAAGGTCCGAGCGAATTTTTCTAACTAAAGGAGTACAGTAACCTTTGGCAATCTCCAGTTTTTCAGCTTTAGTTATACCATATTCCTGAGCAGAAAATACATATTAGAAAAAGGGTATAGTGACAAAGAGCTCTGACAAGTACATTCCTGAATTAAAGAATTCTAGTGCAACACAAATACTATTAAGTCTTTTATTTTTTTGCAGAATTCGAAATTTATGTACAAATACATATTCACATACACAAGTATAAGGGACTGAAAAGAAACAAAAAATAATAAAAACTGGTTATTTGCATTAAAATTGACATCAGTTTAAAATGGGCTTCATTCAAACATATTTTTGAAAGATTTTTGTTTAAGTCTTTAGTTTGCTTTTGGAAAAGAAAAAGAGAAATCCTGGAAATGGTCCCTGACTTACTTTGTTTTTTTAACTGAAAAGAATAAAATCACTTTATGGTAACAAAAAACTCAACATACATATAAAGTTCATACACTTGGTAAAACAAAAATAAGTAGAATTTGTTAGTTTTGTTACTTCAGATATATCGGAAACACTTGATTAAATCAGGAAGTATTTGTTTCACTAAATGTACTGCTTGTTCATGCCCAGCGTGTATTAAGCCTTTTATGAACATTAGACTCCTAGTTTGCATACCTGAATGCATAGTCAAGGTAAAAATAGTTTATCACCTAAAACTTCACTGACACTTGAGTATTCTTTTTATGGCCATCTCTTAGAAAACAATTTTTCATTCTCAATTTTAAAATGTTCTAAATAATTAACACAGACACACAAAAACCCAGAAGAGTAAAATTAAGTATGCTATATAATAACACAAACATGATTATGCTAATAATCAGATAAGCAATTGTGTATTTATTTAGCCACTGTGTACATAACACATTCAGATATATTGAATGCCTGCCTTGAAAAATGCATGTAGATCATAAACGTTTTAAAAGGCCTTATGTTTATAGCTAATTGTTCAAAAGTATACTTTTTAGATAATCCTCATTGCAAACAGAAGTACAACTAAGACACTGAGCCTGAACTAAAGTCAAAGCAATTCAAATTTATGAAAAAAATCAGGGTCTTATTTATGCTTCCAGTGTAAACTTTGAATTATCAGTAATCATTCTTCTTGGAATCTTTCATAGGAAAAATCTGAATAAATATCTTGAATTACATAACAAAGATAGATGCCAACTCAGTAACTGTGCTTAATGAGATATAATCAGTTCAGTGTTAGCTTGATGATCATCTATACCATACAGTTAAAACTGCAAACTTGTACTCGCACTTTCATGGTAATCTTCAAGTATCATGTTATAAAAATAAAACTTTTTATTCTATAAAAAATTTCTCTTGCCAAATAAAATTTGTCTTTTTAATTTTGACAATAAGAAAATGACAATAATTATAACAAAACTCTTTAAATCTAATTCATTTTCACCTATGAAAAATGATGGTCTGAGAATGAATCTCATTTTCTAAATCATGTTTTCTTAAAGCAACCCCCAAAGACATAATTTTTTTTAAAGTTTTTTCATTGTAGATGGACACAATACCTTTGTTTATTTACTTTTTATGTGGGACTGAGGATGGAACCCAGTGCTTCACACGTGCTAGGCAAGCACTCTACCACTAAACCACAACCCCAGATTTTCATCCTGCTTTATTTTAAAAAAAGGACTTACATTTTTGGTACTAGAGATTAAACAAGGGAGTTGTCCATGCTAGGAAAGTACTCTAACCACTGAGTTACACCTCCAGATTTAGGGTTCATGTTTTTAGATCACTGATTCATACAATATATCTGACACTGTATATATTTCTGACCAAATATATGGTTGCTGAAGAAACAAATTAATTGCTAATAACTATGTAAATATCTTTAGGTAAATTGTATACTGCCTGAATTTCCAGTTGTTCAAAGTCTGTTGTTTATTTGGACTACTGGTGAATTTTAGGAAAGGGACACTAGGGACAGTGACATTATTTTAAACTTTTTTATATATGGGCATTTATAGTGAGGCTATTTGAACTTTTGTCATAGTTTATCCTTTTCACGTATTTTGTTTCTTCCTGTTTTTTAACTTTAGTTTACAGTTGGAATATCTGATTCACTCCAACTTCTGCTTTATAATATTCAAATCATTTTCTTTACAATTGAAACTGGAAAAAGATCCTAAAGTGGCATCTGAAACTTTTTTCTCTTCCAACATATTCTTTTGTTTTTCTTTTCTTTTTTTTAAATTTTGAAACAGGTCTTGCTAAATTGCCTAGGCTAATCTTGAACTTGTGATCCTCCTGCCTCAGTTTCCTGAGTAGTTGGAATTATAGGCATGCACCAATGCATGTGGCTCTTCTAACATTTTTGACTTCAATAGAATTTGTCACTTGTTCCTTTATTATTAATCTATTTTTCTTAGTCATTTGAATTCTGGTTAGAACTTTATTTTTATTCTCCTATAATGAAAAGAGCTGCATCCCTCAAAAGGAAATCTAGTTACATCTTTGCTCTAACCCTTATTTTCAAAATACTTTAATGTAAGGTAAAAAGACTTGCAAAAAAGTCTTTCTTGTGGAGGGGGGGAGGGAGATAGTCCTGGGGGTTGAATCCAGAGCGTTGCACATGTGAGGCAAGTATTCTACCACTGAACTACATCCTCAGTTTGTAAGTATTTTTACAGAAGCCCACAACTATATTTTTCTCCCATTTTCCATGTTTTCATAGTAGAACTGATAGGTGCACAATCGTTCTTCAATAATTTGTTGAGTGATTTATTCCATAATTTTTTTCATTTGTTTTGTTTGTGAGCATATTATTGTTCTTCAGAGAATCAATTCTTAAATTTTAAAGTCACTATATTCTTAGGGCATAAAACAAATCTGTATATTACACTGATGGAAACACATCACTATGAACTGATGAAAACTCAGGATATATAATATCAAGAATGAATTCTATGAACTCTGGGTGATAATGTTATGTCACCTTAGGCTCATCACTTGTAACAAGTTTGATATTTATAATGGGGAAGGAGAGAGGGCTCTGTGTAAGAGCAGAAAATATATGGGAAATCTTTGTATCATTCAATCAATTTTACTGTGAACTTATGACTGCTCTAATAAATAAAAGATACTTTTCCAAAAGTCATTATAATCAATTTAGAACCTCTCAGATAATATGATTAATATAACCAATAAAAAAACTTACAATACAAATTCATTAATTTACAAGTTAATAGTTTTCTAGGATCATGAAAAGCAACTACATTTTACCTATTGGTAGATTGTTTAAAAGCATCTATTTTATACAATAGTATAGAAAATATATTCTTGAGACCTACTTACCTGAGGGATAACAATATCTGCTAATGCCTTTGAAAGCCTATATAATTCCATTGTATTTTCTAATTTCAAGGAACCATTATGCTGGACATCATATTTTATACAGTCATATATGTCAGGGATCTTACTAATATCATATCTTCCATTCTTTGTTTTAAAGTCTTTCTCCAACTTGGACCATCGACGTAACATAAGCTCCAATGTTTCACTATGATAAAGCTGAATATCTAGAACAAGATATTGTTTTCAGTATTCAAACTCAAAAATCTGATAAATATATATATGTTAAAATGTTAAAAACTTTAATTAGAAATGTTTAAGTGAAAAAGATAAAAGTATAGGAAGTTAGGAAATATTACTATAGGCATATACCATTAACAAACAATTTTTTTACTTGGATAAGTACTTGCTAAAAACTTTTTTTTTGGTACTGGGGATTGAATTCAAGGGCACTCAACCTCTAAGCCACATCCCCAGCAGTATTTTGTTTTTTATTTAGAGACAGGGTCTCACTGAGTTGCTTAGTGCCTCACTGCTGGTGACGCTGGCTTTGAACTCACAATCCTCCTGCCTCAGCATTCCAAGCCACTGGGATTACAGGCATATGCCACCTTGCCCAGGCAAGAACTTTTTATAAAAGATCTTTCCATGTATTACAGACTTCAATAATAAAACAAAAAAAGAACAACAATTTTAACAAAATTCTTTAAAAAGTACATTTTCAATTCTGAATTTTAAATGCTATCATTTTTACTAGATTTAAATAATTAACAGAATAGGCAGAATCATTAGCAGAAAATCATTAGCAGAAAACAATTCAAATTTGTACCAATAAGAAACCCAAGATGTCAAAATTGTTAACCAAGCTAGCCTCAGAGTTAGGGCTCATATTAGCTGTTTTACTCTTTCTTCTTAAGCTCTATAATCACTGTTTAACTACTGGGCAATGCTAAATAATTAATCAAATAAGAATGTTTTATTGCCTTTTTCATGTTATCATGGATAAAAGTAACCATAACTCAGTTATAATTCTTTTGTCATATAAAATGTATTGAACTACATAATCATCACTAATAAATTAACTTATATTTACAAGAATTCTGTGCATCCTAATCTTGCACCAAAGACAGTTTAGTAATACATAATACTGGCATAATATTTTTAAAAGCTTCACATAATGGTTGCACCGCACTTTTTGGAAAAAAAAAACAAAAACAAAAAAAATCAGTATAAAATCTGTGACAGTTTCATGGTGAAATATGGTATATATTAACATATACATAACTAGATCTCAGGAGAGAGGCTTGATTTCTTTTCTTGGTGGGTACTGGGGACTGAACTCAGGGGCACTCAAACCACTGAGTCACATCCCCAGCCCTATTTTGTATTTGATTTACAGACAGGGTCTCACTGAGTTGCTTAGCGCCTTGCTTTTGCTAAGAACTCTTGATCCTCCTGCCTCAGCCACTGAGCTGCTGGGATTATAGGCATTTGAGACTGTGCCTGGCTTGATTTCTTAAGAAGACTAGTGCATTATTTTAAAATGTTTACAGTAATTGGGCAACAAATTTTGTTGTTTTATGTTTTAAGAAAAATATATTTACCTGCTGATTTGGGGTCTTCCATTCGATGTCTGATTTGAGAAGTCAAACTTTGAATCAAAGAGTAAACTTTATCACAGGTCTTCACAGGATTTTTAATTAAATGCATTGATTTGATAAGAGAAATGCTTCCAGATGGAGTAAGCTATAAGTGAGTAAAGTATATATTTTATATCTGTTTATGCCTAGTTATCTAAGAGAATGTAGTAGTAGGAAAATAATTCCATTTCATGGATTAAGATGACATGCAAAATATAGCCATAAGATCCGGAGGGGCAGAAAAGTCTAGAATTTCATGTTACAAAATCATTAAACTCTGGGCATCATCACATTAGTAATAGAGAAAATTTAGCAGAAGTACACTTAACTCAAATGATGAGATTTGATGAGAATTTGCTGATTTGTATAATATGGACAAATATGGTTTCAACCACTTGACATTTATTTACATGCAATTACACTAAGACATTGTTATTATCAAGACCTTAATTTCAGACAACGTACTTAATCAGGTTTAAAGCTATAAATGATAACATGGTTCCAAATTCCAGTTTTGACATTTAGCTTAGCCAAGTTATTTAAACACATGAAGTAAGTTTCTATAAAAATAAGTAAATGTAAAGTACAAAAGTCTACTTCTGGTTATAATGGACTAGGATGTTTAGATCAATCAAACTGACGATGGTAAGTAAAAATCCTGGGCAAAGAATTTCTACATTTTGCTTTAAGATATGTAAGAGAAAATAAGGTTACAAAGTAATTGTGAAAACAAAACTCAATGATCAGTGATATAGAAAGTGGGCCTGGCATTAAAGAATGTTTTTGCACTGGAAACATTTGTTGATTCTAGAGAGAAACTAGGTAAGACTATAATAACCTTATTGGACTAACCAAACAAAATGGAGTCCAGGTTTGACCAAAGGTGAAACTCTGATATTTTCCCTGCTTTTAGTGTACAAAAAAGTGAGGGTGAACCAGAAGCAAATTGACCAACAACTTGCAAACCAGGTTAACCTCAACTGGCTGGGCCCAAAAGATCTGTTTTTAAAACTGGTTTAAGGCAATCCCAGACTGATACATGCACAGGCATATCAATAACAAAACACTAGAAGATGATGAAAACAATTTCAAGCTCAAGTTATTTCCACAAATAAAGTATCAATCCACAACTAATAATATTTAGGCACACAAGAAATTAAGATATCAGGAATACCCATCATCAGAACAGACAACAGAAACAGCCAAACTCGGTTACTAGAATTATTAAATACAACTAAAAAATAAGACTTCCTATGTTAAAGAAAATAAAACATTAAAAATCAAAGATCTGCAAATTATGTTTGAAAAGCAAATAGAAATTCTAGGATGGAAAAATACAGTGACTGAATTTCAAATATTTTAAATACAGTCAAAAATAAACTAAAAGATACATTAGAATATTATACCCAGAAAAAGGTTAGAAACAAAAGATGAAAAAAAAAATCCAAAAAGATAAGAGAAGACAAAGTGATAAGTTCCAACAAATATATATTTGGAGACTCAACAGAAGATTAACAGATATACTATTTCAAAAAAAAATTTCCAAAACTAATGGAAGATATCAAACCACAGTTCCAATAATCCTAATAAATCACTAAAAACATAAAAAGTAATCCATAAGGGCTGAGGATATAGCCTAGAGTGCCTGTCTAGCATATATGTGAGACACTGGATTCATTATAGAAAACCACAAGACAAAAAAAAAAAAAAAAAAAAAAAGGGTAACCTACATCTAGACATACAACAGGAAAGTACCCAGGAGAATTAGAAAACAAAACAAAATAATAATCTTCAAAGGTATAACAAAAAGACTAACACCTGACTTCTCACTTCTCAATACAAACATGGGGTGCTGGAGATAATGAAATAAAAACTTTAATGCACTGGAAGAAAATTATGTGCCATCCTAGAATTCTATATCCAGTGAAAATGTTTAATACGAGGAAAGATGAAACAAAGACATCTTCAGACAAAAAAAAAAAAAAAAAAAAAAAAACCCTGGTAATTCACCACCAAGAGACTTATACTAATGGAATTACTATACTGTTTTT
Source organism: Sciurus carolinensis (assembly GCF_902686445.1). Lineage (NCBI taxonomy): Eukaryota > Metazoa > Chordata > Mammalia > Rodentia > Sciuridae > Sciurus > Sciurus carolinensis. The sequence goes on along the minus strand of NC_062218.1, from coordinate 86,912,201 downwards.
TCAAACATAAGGGAAAGAGATCCAAATAGAAGCCCTGAAATTCAAGAAAGAATGGTGAATAACCAAAAGGTATTAGACTTCTGGCAAAATGATAAAGTAGAGCACAGGATACGCTTTCTTCACACAAAAAAGTATCAAACATAAGAACTACACAGCTGTTACTTGGCTAGAATATTTGGGGGAGAGCAATGGAGTGTAATATAGACACAATGGAGAAATACAACAGAGTTAGGATGGTCCAGTGAAGAAGGGAATAAAGTGTCTTGCATCAACCACTCAGTTGCCACAGTCATAACTCCATGAACTTGGGAAAGTCTTCTTATCCATGGGGAAAAAGTAAACAGAAGTCCCTATTCAGTTCACACTTTCATCTGAAGTTTTTGCTAATGTGGAATCCTGTAATCTCCAAAGTCCTTGATCCAGTTTGGGATGCATCCAACGTGGATGCTAGAATGTCCAGTGCAATCCACAGGCTACCTGCCACCCCCAACCATATGAATGACAACTAAATTAATCACAGATGAAGAAGCTATATGGAGACTATATTACTGTAACTCAACTGAAACCAAAGTCAGTCTAGCATACCAAAGGGACATTATAAAACACCCAGCTCAGAGAAAATCTTTTACTACAAAAGCCACTTGATAAAATTGGAAGAGACAAAAGACATGCCATGTGTGCAAATATCAAATTAAGGATAAAAGAAGTGTGAAAGAGCAAAGTAATGCCTCTGAAGAAATCTAATAATTCTCTGGCAACAACCTTCAGAGGAAAAAAAAAAACTGATGAAATCCCCACGGGGAAAAAAATTCAAAATAATGGTTCTAAGGAAATTAAAAGAGATACCAAAAAATATAAACAAGTTAACAAAAATCAGAAAAACAATGCACCATATGAATGAGAAATTCAGGAAAAAGAGAGAGAGATCATAAAAGAGATTCAAACAAATCTTGGAGCTGAAGAATTCAGTAAGTGAAACTAAAAACAAAACAAAACAACAAAACCATCTCTCTCTCTCTCTCTCTTTCTCCTCTCTCTCTATATATATACAATTGATAGCATTTATAACAGAGTACATCAAACAGAAGGAGGAATTTCTGAACTTGAAGACAAAGAAAAGAAAGAAAAAGAAAAAGGAAGGACCAGATACTAACTTCAAGACTTATGGGACACCATTAAGTGAACAAATGTTTGAATTATAAATATCTGAATATTACACAAAGAGAAGAGAAAAAGCCTAGAAATCTATTCATCAAAACAACTACTGAAGGGTTGGGGCTGGGGCTGGGATTGGGGCTGAGTGATAGAGTGCTTGCCTAGCATGTGTGAGGCACTGAGTTCAACCCTCAGCACCACATAAAACAAATAAAACAAAATACAATAAAGGTATGTGTCTATGTACAACGTGTGTGTGTGTGTGTGTGTGTGTGTGCACGTGTATTATGAATTTCAGTTGAAGACTCCCCAAATCTTGGCAAATCTAGATTCAGGAGGATCAAAAGACTCCAAAAGTAGCTGACCAAAAAAAAGTCTATTTCATATTTTAGTCAAGCTATCGAAAGTCCAAGGTAAACAGAATTCTAGAAACAAGAGCAAGTGCCAAGTCACATTTAAAAGAACTCCCATTAGTCTAATAGATTTCTCAGCAGAAACTTTACAGGCCAGGTGAGAATAAAATGGCTTAGCAAAATTCTGAAAGAAAAAAATGCCAACCCAAAATACTATACCCACCAAAGTTATCAATTGGATGTGACAGAGGCACAAAGTCTTTCTAAGACAAGCAAAAACTGAGTGAATTCATTGCTATGAATGAAAGACTAGTGAAAGACTAGCCTTTCACATAAGGCTTAATTGAGTCTCATCTAGAAACCAAACAATGATAACTATCATAATAAAACCACAAGAAAGTATAAACCCAGTATATAAGCAGATAAAAAAAGAAAGAAAAAAATATTCAAACCCTATCAGTACAACCACCAAACCACAAAGATAAACAAGAGAGGAAACAAAGTATACACAAGACAACTAGAAAATGCCAAGAATAATTCATTATTTATCAATAATAACTTTGAATATAAAAATAAAATTACCCAATTAAAAGACTTGATTGGATGAATGGATAAAAACAAAAACTAATGACATGCTGTCTATAGGAAACTTACCTCACCACATACTGACTGAAAATGAAGGGAATAAAAAAACTATTCCATATAAATGGAAAGCAAAAGTGAGCAAGTGCAGCTACATTAATATCAAATAAAATAGATTTTTAAGTAAATACTGCAAAAAGAGAGAAAGAAGGTCAGTATATAATAACTTTGGGATCATTCATAAAGAGGATATAAAAATTACATAAGCATGACAATGCTGGAGTACCTAATCACATAAAAGCAAATATTACTAGATCTTAAAGTGAGATAGGGACTTCAATAGAATAATAGGGAACTTCTACACCTCACTTTCATCAACAGATAAATCATCCAGAACAAAAAAAAAAAGTAACACACATCAGAACTGCATTATGCTATAGAGCAAATAGAAATAATACACATTAAAAACATTTTATCTAACAGCTATGGAATACATATTTTTGTCATCAACAGATGGAACATTCTCCAGGAAAGACCATATATTAGGCCACAAAATAATTTCCAGCAAATTCCAAAAAGTCAAAATCATACCATTTGCCTTTTCTGACTACCCAGTATAAGACAACAAATCAACACAATGAATTTTAGAAATCATACAAATAATAGAAACTAAACAACATGCACCTGAATGAAAAATGGGTCATTGAAGGAATAAAAAAAAAAATTTATTTCACAAATGAAAATGGAAACATACCAAAACCTATGGTGCTGTAGCAAAAATAGTAGTAGGAGAGGATTTCATAGAAATAACTGCTTACATTAAAAAAAAAAAAAAAAAAGAGGAAAAGGAAAAGAAAGATTTCAAACAACCTAATAATGTAAATCAAGGAACTAGAAAAGCAAGGACAAACCAAACTCCAAATTAGCAGAAGTAAATAACAAAAATCAGGTCTGAAATAATAAAATAGAGACTACCAAAAACCAATCAATCAACTCTTACAAAGCTAAAAGATAGACAAAACCAAGTGTTAGTTTTTGAAAAGATATACAAAATCAACAAACCTTTAGCTTGTCTAAACAGACAAAAGAAAGAAAACCCAAATAAATAAGACATGAAAAGGAGAAAGTATAATTCAGAACACAGACATACAAGGGATCATTAGCAAATATCATGAACAACTATGTGCCAACAAACTGGAAAGTCAAAAATGAATGGAAAATTCTAGACACATATAAACTATCAAAATTGAACCATAAAGACACAGAAAACTTGAACAGACCAATAACAAGTATGAAGACTTAAAAAAAATAATCAGAAAGTCCCCCTCAAAAAAAAAGCCTAGGAACAGATACCTTCATTGCTGAATTCCAACAAACATTTAAAGAACTAACACTAGGTGCTGGGGTTGTGGTTTAGTGGTAGAGGGCTGGCCTAGCACATGTGAGGTGCTGGGTTCGATTCTCAGCATCACATAAAAAAAAACATAATAAAGATATTGTATCGAACCGTAACTAAAAATATTAAAATGAAAAACAACTAACAACAATTCTTCTCAAACTGTCCCAAAGAATGAAAAAGGCTGGAACTATTTCAAATTCGTTCTGGAAGACCAGCATTACCCTGATACCAAAATCAGAAAGGGACACACACACACAAAAGAAAACTATGAGCCAGTATTCCAGATGCATACAGACACAGACATCCTCAACAAAATAAGAGCAAATCAAACCCAACAGTATACCAAAAAGATTATACATCATAATCTTTTTATCTTAGTAAGTGCAAAGATGGTTCAATATATGCAATTCACGACAATAGGTGAAAAAAAGGTATTCAACAAAATCCAACATCCCTTCATGATAACTCAGCTTCAAAAAACTCAGTTAGCTGGGTGTGGTGGCTCACACCTGTAATCCTAGCAGCTTGGGAGACTGAGGCAGGAGGATCATGAGTTCAAAGCCAGCCTCAGCAAGAGTGAGGTGCAGGGATGCTAAGTAACTCAGTGAGACCCTGTCTCTAAGTAAAATACAAAATAGGGCTGGGGATGTGGCTCAGTGGCTGAGTATCCCTGAGTCCAATGCCTGGTACCCACTCCCAAAAATGTTAGGTATAAAAGGAACATATCTCAACATAATAAAGACAACATCCAATTGCACAAAGAAAGCTGAAAGCATTCCCTCTAGTGACTGAACAAGGCAAGGATGTCCCCTTTTCACTATTCTTACTCAACATAGTACTGAAGTTTTAGCCAGAGCAATTAATTTAGCCAGAAGAAAATAAAAGACCCAAGTAATGAGGAAAGAAGATAAATTATCCTTGTTTTGTATATGACATGATTCTATATACAGAAAAAAAAAGAAGACTCTACAAAAAGACTGTTAGAATAGACAAAAAAAAAAATCCAATAAAGTTGCAAGATAGAGTGAACATACAAAAATCAATAGTATTTTTATATACCAGTTAACAGACTTCCTGGAAAAGAAACCAAGAAAGCAACCCCATTAGCTACAAATTACAAATTGAAGTAGTAATACTAATAATAATACACATAGGAATACATTTAACCAAAGAAGTTATTAACATTATAATGGAAATTACAATGTAATGGGAATAATTGATGACAAAAATAAATGGAAAGATCTCCATGTTCATGGACTGTAGTATTATTCTTGTGAAAATGTCTATACTACCAAAAGTGCCATATAGATTCAAAGTAATCCATATGAAAATAAAAAGGACATTCTTCACAGAAATAGAAATGCAATATTGAAATTCATTTGGAACCACAAAAGACAGCAAATAGTCAAAATGATCTTAAGCAAAAAATAAATAAAAATTTTAAAAAGCCAGAAGCATCTTGATGCCCTATCTCTAGACATAATATAAGGATACAGTAACCAATACAACATGGTATTTGCATAAAAACTATCACATAGACCAATGGAAGAGAATATAGAACCCAGAAACAAATCACATATCAATAGACCACTAGTTTTCAACAAAGGTGCCAAAAACATAAAGGACAGTATCTTCAAAAAATAGTGCTAGAAAAACTGGATATTCACAAGCAGAGGAATGTAACTACACCAATATCTTCATATATAGAGTCAAAATGGATCAAAACAAATATAAATGCTGAAAACCATGAAGCAACTGGAAAAAAAAAAAAAAAAAAACAGAAGAAACACTTCAAGACAAGAGTACATAATAAGACCCCCAAAGGAGAAGTAAACAAATGTGTTATATCACATTAAGAAGATTCTGCATAGCAAAGGACATAATAAGGAATAAAGAGACAAACAACCTATAGGATGGGAGAAGATATTTGCCAATTATTAATTTGCCAAGGTTATTATCCAGACTATATAAGGAACTTTAAAAAACTCAACAAAAAAATCATATCATCATCACCAAATGGGCAAAACATCTAAATAGAAATTTCTCAACAGAAGGTATTCAAGTGCCCAACAAGTATATGAAAAAATGCTCACTATCAATAGTCATCAGAGAATTACAAATCAAAACCACAATTAGATATCAACTCACTCCAGTCAAAAGGCTAATGTCAAAAAAGTAAAAAAACAACAAATGCTGGCAAGGATGAGGAACAAAGGGAATTCTTATCACTACAGGCATTAGGGAGAATGGTCTAGGCATTCTTCAAAACACTGAAAACAGAACTTCCATATGCTCTAACTAGCCCACTACTGGGTATATATTTAGAAAAATGCAATCAGCATATTGAAAAGATATAATTCTCTCATGTTTATTGTAGAAGAATTCACAAGAGTTAATATATGAAATCAACTAAGATGCCCATCAGAAAATGAATGGATAAAGAAATAGGGATATATGCACAGCAGAATATTATTCAGATATAAAAAAGAATGAAAACCTGTCATACAGGAAAGTGGAAGGAAATGGAGGACATTAAGTGAAATAAGTCAGATAGTGAGACAAGTATCACATGTTCTTCCCATACATGGAAGCTAAAAGGCTGATTGATTTCAAAGAGAGAATAGTAATTATTAGAATTAGGAAGGAGAGTGGAAGGGGGATAAAAGTAGGTTGGAAAATTAATAACAAAATATAGTTTGATAGAAGGAATACGTTTTGGTGTTCTACAGCATAATTAAGTGATTACATTTATACCAATATATTATATATTTTATGAATAAGTAGAAAAAAGGAGTTTAAAGGCTCCAAACACAAGGAAATGGTAAACAAATACTAAGTAACCTGACTTTATAGTGACACACTATATACACATATTAAATTATCATAATGTATCCTATGATTATATAATTATATTTGTAAATTTAAAAATTTTTAATAAAACTAAATAGTTGGTTCCAGAAAAATGAAAAACAATAAATTAGCAGATTAAGTGAATAATGATTATAAAAAATAACAATAACAATGACATTATAAGGTTTAAAATACACTGAATTAAAATACAAAATACTAATAGTACATAAGTCACAAGTTGTACAAATATTACAATGACTTTAGGCCTTATTGCTGACTATGTAATCCAATGACTAGCATCACTGGCATGAACAGGAAGCTTATCGAAAATGAAGACTCCTAGTCCTAACCCTGGATGATTTTTATACAAGGTAGAGTTTGAAAAGCACTTTTCTTGGGTTCCTGCACTTCCAGGAAGAGGGTAGAGCAAATGAAAGCATCTAAATCTCAGAACAGATACCTATACTTATCTCTGGGACTACCAAAAAGCAAATAGAATCAAATATATGTTTCAAACTAACACAGGAACAAAAATAAATATTTAATAAAAGTTGACTGATTTCAACAAAGCAAAGAAGGATCGAAAAAATAAAAACAGGTAGTACAAGTTGAGTATCCTTTATCTGAAATGCTGGGAATCAGTAGTGGTTCAAATTTTGAATTTTTTTTCAGATTTTTCTGAATTTTTATTTACTTAAACACAATGAGATGTCTTAAGGATAGATCCCAACCTGAACATAAAATTAATTTAAGTTTCAAGTGCACCTTGTACATCTTATACATAGCCTGTGAGTAATTTCATACAATATTTTTAGTGTACCTGCATTCTATCACCTATCATGCGCGGTCAGGTGTGAAATTTTTCACTTTGATATAGATTGGTCCTCTAACAGTTTTGAACTGTGGAACCTTTGCATTTCCGTTTTTCAGATAAGGGGTACTCAATTTATGTAAACATGTAGCACTTAAAATACTGATACCAAAATAACTAATTGAAATATGTATCAATTCTAAATTTGTATGTAAGTAATAATATGGAAACAAAATATGAAAGGCAAGGATTAAGAGAATATAAAGATGAGAAAAATCTATAATTTTGTGAGAAATTTTAACACATAACAGAAAGGTAAGAAATAAACAGCTTTTGCTTTTCCCAAAATGATATGAAACTAGAAATAAATGTATAACTTTAAAATGCCGGTTTTTCAAGATGGCGGACTAGAGGGCGGCTGCATTTCATGTTGCTCCAGGACTCAAGATTCAAAAGAGGAGATAGTGAGTGACTTGGGACCAACTCAAAGCTGCCGGGTGAGTTTCTCCCATTGGGGAGGTGTCCCGGATGGGGCGGTAGCCCCAGAACGCAGGGAACTTTGTGAAGTACAGTGGCTCAGCGAGACGCCCCTCCCCCCGCTGGAGCGTAAACACGGACAGCGAAGTGGAGCGAAAAAACGGTGGAGCGAAGGTTCCAGCTGCGCAGCTTCTCTAAGGAGGGGCAACCTAAGGAGACTCGTCTGCGAAGGGTGAGGCTCCCAGGCCCAGGAGGTAGGTCCAGGTCCCTGGGAACGTTGCCTGGGAAGGCTGCCTTGCCCAGGCGGCAAGACACCCCTCCCCCCCTGGAGCAGTGAACTCGGAAAGCGGGGAACTTTGCAGAGGAAGCTGCGCAACACACCGCTGGTTTTGGAGCGATCTGTCGGGGCTCCTGTGGCTGCCAGAGAAAGAGTGGGACGGCGAGCTATTTGGACTCAGCAACCGCCTGAACAACGGGGAAGGGGCTGTCCTGAGGAGGTGGAGGTGCGCAGTGAGTGGCTTGGTCTCCAAGCGCCCACACAGAACACCGGGTGGAAGAGACTAGCGGCGGGTCACTGGGGCTTGGAGCATATGTACGAGGATCCAAGTGACTGCTCAGAGGACGGGTCGCATAGCCAGGTGATTAGGTGCAAAGCACGGTCCGGACTGGGGACCTAGGCACCTTTTCTTGAAAGAGCTACACAGAGACAAGCTGAGGGGCGGAGCGAAGGTTCCAGGACTGCGGGCAGCTTCTCTGAGGAGGGGCTACCCAAGGAGACTCGTCTGCAAAGAGCAGGGCTCCCAGACCCAGGAGGTAGGTCCAGGCCCCTGGGAACGTTGCCTGGGAAGGCTGCCCTGCCCAGGCGGTAGTTGTGAACTGAGGGGAACCTCTAGGAGGGGAACTGACCAGCGAGACCTCCCCACCGGGTGAGTCTTCCCCGCCGGGTGAGGTTTTCCCACAAGGACGGTAAAACCAGAGACACAGGCCCAAACAGGCCTTGCCTCAGCCTGCAGTCTAGTTACCCTTTGGATGACCATTGGTCAACAAGTAGAGGCACCTCTGCCCACTAGCAGGGAATATACCCCACCTGAAGACCACCACCCCTAGAGAGGCAGCTTCCTAGGGGAACACCGCAGTATCAACTTCCTCTAAGACTTCAGGCTACTGAAGGATAAGAGGGGATACACTAGCAATCTTCAGGGACATTATAAGTCAACAGAGAAAATCTGCAACATCTCTGCAGTCCACTGACACCTGAACGACATGAGAAAACAAGGGAAGAAAATGCCTCAAACAAATCTGGATGTTACATCAATAAAATCCAATGACAGCATGGCAGAAGAAATGTCAGAAAGGGAGTTCAGAATGTACATAATCAACATGATAAGGGAAGCAAACAATGAAATGAAAGAGCAAATGCAGGCATTGAATGAACGCACCAATCGACAGTTAAAAGAGCAAATACAGGAAGCAAAAGACCATTTCAATAAAGAGTTAGAGATATTGAAAAAACCAAACAGAAATCCTTGAAATGAAGGAAACAATAAACCAAATTAAGAACTCCATAGAAAGCACAACCAATAGGATAGAACACCTGGAAGACAGAACCTCAGATATTGAAGACAAAATATTTAACCTCGAAAACAAAGTCGAACAAACAGAGAAGATGGTAAGAAATCATGAACAGAATCTACAAGAATTATGGGATATCCTGAAAAGGCCAAATTTGAGAATTATTGGGATTGAGGAAGGCTTAGAGAAACAAACCAAAGGAATGAACAACCTATTCAATGAGATAAATTCAGAAAATTTCCCAAATCTGAAGAATGAAATGGAAAATCAAGTTCAAGAGGCTTATAGGACTCCAAATACACAAAATTACAACAGACCCACACCAAGGCACATTATAATGAAAATACCTAACATACAAAATAAAGACAGAATCTTAAAGGCTGTGAGAGAAAAGAACCAAATTACATTCAGGGGGAAACCAATACGGATATCAGCAGATTTTTCAATCCAGACCTTAAAAGCTAGAAGGGCCTGGAATAACATTTTTCAAGTCCTAAAAGAAAATGGATGCCAACCAAGAATCTTATACCCAGCAAAACTTACCTTCAGATTTGACGACGAAATAAAATCCTTCCATGATAAACAAAAGCTAAAAGAATATACAAAAAGAAAGCCAGCATTACAGAACATTCTCAGCAAAATATTCCATGAAGAAGAGATGAAAAACAAAGAAGCAAATCAGCAAAGGGAGGAGATATCCTAAAGGAACTCTCAAATAAAGAGGAACCAAGTCATGTCAAAAATAAACAAATAAATGAATAAAATGAGTCAAATGACCGGGAATACAAATCATATCTCAATAATAACCCTGAATATTAATGGCCTGAATTCATCAATCAAAAGACATAGACTGGCAGATTGGATTAAAAAGAAAGATCCAACAATATGTTGCCTGCAAGAGACTCATCTCTTAGAAAGAGATACCCAAAGACTAAAGGTCAAAGGATGGGAAAAAACTTACCATGCACATGGACCCAGCAAAAAAGCTGGGGTATCCATCCTCATTTCAGATAAAGTGGACTTCAAGCCAAAGTTAATCAGAAGGGATAAAGAAGGATATTTCACACTGCTTAAGGGAACCATAAATCAGCAAGACATAACAATCATAAATATCTATGCCCCAAACAGTGGCTCACCCATGTATGTCAAACAAATCCTTCTCAATCTCAGAAACCAAACAGACCACAATACAATAATACTAGGTGATTTTAACATGCCTCTCTCACCACTGGACAGATCTTCCAAACAAAAATTGAACAAAGAAACCATAGATCTCAATAACACAATCAATAATTTAGACTTAACAGACATTTATAGAATATACCATCCAACCAAGAGTGAATACACTTTCTTCTCAGCAGGACATGGATCCTTCTCTAAAATAGACCATATATTATGCCACAAAGCTAATGTTAGCAAATACAAGAAGATAGAGACGCTTCCTTGTATTTTATCACATCATAATGGATTGAAATTAGAAATAAATGAAAGGGTAAAAAACAGAAATTACTCCAACACCTGGAGATTAAACAATATGCTATTATATGATGAATGGATAACAGAAGATATTAGGAAGGAAATTAAAAAATTCTTAGAGGTAAATGAGAACAAAGAAACATCATATCAAAATCTCTGGGACACTATGAAAGCAGTACTTAGAGGAAAATTTATTACATGGAGCGCATTCAATAAAAGACGCAAAACTCAACAAATAAACAACCTAACACTACAGCTCAAAGCCCTAGAAAAAGAAGAACCGACCAACACCAAAAGTAGTAGAAGACAGGAAATAGTTAAACTCAGACATGAAATCAACGAAATTGAAACAAAAGAAACAATACAAAAAATTGACAAAATAAGTAGTTGGTTCTTCGAAAAAATAAACAAAATTGATAAACCTTTAGCCACACTAACAAAGAGAAGACGAGAGAAAACCCAAATCACCAAAATTCGGAATGAACAAGGAAATATCACAACAGACACGACTGAAATACAAAACATAATTAGAAGCTATTTTGAAAATCTATACTCCAACAAAATAGAAAATTTCGAAGATATCAACAAGTTTCTAGAGACCTATGAATTGCCTAAACTAAACGAGGAGGACATACACAATTTAAATAGACCAATTTCAAGTAATGAAATAGAGGAAGTCATCAAAAGCCTACCAACAAAGAAAAGTCCAGGACCTGATGGTTTCTCAGCCGAGTACTACAAAACCTTTAAAGAAGAGCTCATTCCAATACTTCTCAAAGTATTCCATGAAATAGAGGAGGAGGGAACCCTCCCAAACACATTCTATGAAACCAATATCACCCTGATACCTAAACAAGACAGAGACACATTGAGGAAAGAAAATTTCAGACCAATATCCTTAATGAACATCGACGCAAAAATTCTCAACAAAATTTTAGCAAATCGCATACAAAAACATATTAAAAAGATAGTGCACCATGATCCAGTGGGCTTCATCCCAGGATGCAAGGTTGGTTCAACATCAGGAAATCAATAAATGTAATTCACCATATCAACAGACTTAAAGTCAAGAATCACATGATTATTTCGATAGATGCAGAAAAAGCATTTGATAAAATACAGCACCCCTTCATGCTCAAAACACTAGAAAAAATAGGGATAGTGGGAAAGTTCCTTAACATTGTAAAGGCCATCTATGCTAAGCCCATGGCTAATATCATTCTCAATGGTGAAAAACTGAAAGCATTCCCCCTAAAATCTGGAACAAGGCAGGGATGCCCTCTCTCACCATTCCTATTCAATATTGTCCTTGAAACTCTAGCCAGAGCAATTAGACAGACCAAAGAAATTAAAGGGATACGAATTGGAAAAGAAGAACTCAAACTATCCCTATTTGCTGATGATATGATTATATACTTAGAGGAACCAGGAAATTCCACCAGAAAACTCTTAGAACTCATAAGTGAATTCAGTAAAGTAGCAGGATACAAGATCAATGCTCATAAATCCAATGCATTTTTACACATAAGTGATGAATCTTCAGAAAGAGAAATTAGGAAAACTACCCCATTCACAATAGCCTCAAAAAAAATAAAATACTTGGGAATCAATCTCACAAAAGAGGTGAAAGACCTCTACAATGAGAACTACAGAACACTAAAGAAAGAAATTAAAGAAAACCTTAGAAGATGGAAAGATCTCCCATGTTCCTGGATAGGCAGAATTAATATTGTCAAAATGGCCATACTACCAAAAGTGCTATACAGATTCAATGCAATTCCAATTAAAATCCCAAGGATGTACCTTACAGAAGTAGAACAAGCAGTCATGAAATTCATCTGGAAGAATAATAAACCCAGAATTGCTAAAGCAATCCTTTGCAGGAAAAATGAAGCAGGGGGTATTGCAATACCTGAACTTCAACTGTAGTACAAAGCAATAGTAACAAAAACGGCATGGTATTGGTACCAAAATAGACAGGTAGATCAATGGTACAGAATAGAGGACACGGACACAAACCCAAATAAATATAATTTCCTCATACTAGACAAAGGGGCCAAAAATATGCAATGGAGAAAAGATAGCCTGTTCACCAAATGGTGCTGGGAAAATTGGAAATCCATATGCAGCAAAATGAAACTAAACCCATATCTCTCACCGTGCACAAAACTAAACTCAAAATGGATTAAGGACCTCGGAATCAGACCAGAGACCCTGCAGATTATAGAAGAAAAAGTAGGTCCAGATCTTCAACATGTCGTCTTAGGACCAGACTTTCTCAACAGGACTCCCATAGCACAAGAAATAAAAGCAAGAATCAACAACTGGGATAGATTCAAACTAAAAAGCTTTCTCTCAGCAAAGGAAACTATCAGTAATGCGAAGAAAGAGCCTACAGAGTGGGAGAAAATCTTTGGCAATCATACTTCAGATAGAGCACTAATCTCCAGAATCTATAAAGAACTCAAAAAACTCAACACCAAGACTACAAATAACCCAATCGACAAATGGTCTAAGGAAATGAACAGACACTTCGCAGAAGACCTACAATCAACAAATTTATGGAAAAATGTTCAACATCTCTAGTAATAAGAGAAATGCAAATCAAAACCACCCTAAGATTCCATCTCACCCCAATCAGAATGGCGATTATCAAGAATACAAGCAACAACAGGTGTTGGCGAGGATGTGGGGAAAAAGGTACACTCATACATTGCTGGTGGGGCTGCAAATTAGTGCAACCACTCTGGAAAGCAGTATGGAGACTCCTTAGAAAACTTGGAATGGAACCACCATTTGACTCAGCTATCCCACTCCTTGGCCTATACCCAAAGGACTTAAAATCAGCATACTACAGAGATACAGCCACATCAATGTTCATTGCTGCTCAATTCACCATAGCCAGATTGTGGAACCAACCTAGATGTCCTTCAATTGATGAATGGATAAAGAAACTGTGGCATATATATACAATGGAATATTACTCAGCCATAAAGAATGATAAAATGATGGCATTTGCAGGCAAATGGACAAAATTGGAGAATATCATGCTAAGTGAGATAAGCCAATCTCAAAAAACCAAAGGAAGAATGATCTCGCTGATAAGTGGATGATGATACATAATGGGGTGTGGGAGGGGTTAGTTTTAGGGTTAGAGTGAGGGTTAGGGAGGTGGGCAAGAATGGGGGAAGGACTGTATAGAGGGAAAAGAGGGATGGGAAGGGTGGGGTGAGGGGGAAAAATGACAGAATGAATCAAACAACATTACCCTATGTAAATTTATGATTACACAAATGGTATGCCTTTACTCCATGTACAAACAGAGAAACAACATGTATCCCATTTGTTTATAATAAAAAAAATAAAAAATAAAAAAAAATAAATAAATAAAATGCCTTAAGTTTGGAATTTTTTTTTTTTTTTTTCAGTGCTGGGGATCAAATCCAGGGCCTTGTGCTTGCAAGGCAAGCACTCTACCAACTGAGCTATCTCCCCAGCCCCTGGAAATTTTAAAAATATACTTCTAAATAATCCATCCACCTATGAAACTCACAAAGGAAATCATAAAATGTTCTAAACAACATAAAATTCAAAATTCAAGATGGAATTAAAGGATTACATCAAGAAAAGCTTCCGGTGACTATTTCACAGAAGACTGAACATTAATGATTTAAGTTTTCAATAATTAAAGAGTAAAAACTTCAGAACTAGAAAATATTAAATAATAAAAATTAATCAAGTAGAAAACAAGCCCATAATTCACAGAACCAACAGATTTAAACAATGGTTCTTTGAAAGGACTAATAAACCTAATCAACCATGGGTAAATTAATCAAGACAAAAGAAACAAGGAACAATGCAATGAAACAAAAAAGATCATCTCTACAGATTCTGCACACATGGCAAAGAACTTAAAGGATAGTTATGAAAACTTATAGAAGAACATAGCAATATTCACAAAGACATAACTGAGAAGTACCACACTATTCTTGATATCATAATTATTAACTTTCCCACAAACTAAACTTCCACAGGATTTGCCATAGTATTTACAATACATTTAAGCAGAAAGTAATGAAACATTTGCACATAAATCACTTCCATCAAATAGGAAGCACTCCCTAGCTAATTTTACAAGCCTAGCATAATTATTACACTAGAAGCAGAGATATAACAAAAACAACAAAAAGAAAAGGCCAGTCTAATTCAGGAATACAAACACAAAACTCCTTACCAAAAATATTAGTAAACTCAAAATCAGTGATATATACAAAGATAATACATAAAAATTGAGCTTATTCTAGGATCAAGGTTAGTTTCACATTTTAGAAAAGCATACATAATTCAACAGATGAAAAGAAACAATAAAATTAATTTCCACGCTAATCAGCAAAATAGGAATAGAATGGAATTTCTTTACTTTGAAAAACAGTAATCATTAAAATATATCTACAGAAAACTGCATGCTTACTGGGAAAATGTTAAAAGTATTTTTTTAGAGAACATGAACAAGAAAAGAAATGTTACTTCCATTTAATAATGTTTGGAGGATCCTAGGCATTGAACTAAGGCAAGTAAAAATTTTAAAAACATATAATAAAGACTGGGAAATAAAAACACTGTGAGTATTCTTTTAAAGAATCAAAAACCAGGACACAGTGGAACACACCTGAAATCCTAGAATCTAAAGACTGAGGCAGGAGGATCACATGTTCAAGGCCAACCTGGTCTGAGACTGTCTTAAAATAAAAAGGGCTGGGGATATAGGTCAGTGATAGAGTGCTTCCCTAGCCTGGCAAGGCCCTGGGATTATCCCCAGTACTGCCAAAACGAACAAACAAAAGCAAAAAAACAAAATAAAAAAAATCTAAATAAACTATGAGAAATTGATGAGCTCAACAAGGTTGATGCATATATTGCTAATATTTAAAAACGAATTATGTTTCTGCATCGTAAAGGAGAATGAAAATTTTAAAGAAGCATCATACATAAGTGCATTAAAAATGTCAGTTAACTCAACCTAAATCTAACAAAGATGTGCAAGACTTTAATGTAGGAAATTGTAAAACATTACTGAAACCATTGTTTAAAATCTAAAGAATGAACCACACTACATTCACAGATTAAAAGTCTAGATAAAAGATGTAAATCTACAAACTACAGATTTCACTCAATTCATATAAAAATCCCCAAAGTATTTCTGACCAGCTTATTTTAAATTTTAAATGGAAATGTGAGAAAAGCCAAGAAATACTTGAAAAGGACCCACATGGATTTCAAAGATCTTATTCATGGGCACTACACAAGGATCAACAAATAGACTCCAAAAACAGACTACCCATATCTGGTAAAGATGGCACTACAATATAGTAAGGAAAGGACAGCAGTCTTCTCAGGTGATGCTGAAACACCTGCATGTACACAGAGTTGCAGGGGAAAAAAATAAAACTACTTCATCCCTTTACCTCACAGGACAAACAATAGTCAACTTTGTCTGGATTGCAAATAAATGTGATGGGCAAAATGGTAAAATTATAGAAGATCTATAGGAGAATATCTTACAATTTTTGCTTAAAAAATGTATTTTAAACAGTACATTAAAATACGCTAATCATAAAGAAAAAAATGATCTTAGAATTCATGAAAAAAGAACTTCTGTTTGAAAAGATTTTATTAATGCTCAGAATATGCGATGGTAACTAGTATATATATAACAAAGAACTCATATCCAAAACATCAATCAATAAGAAAAGCACAGATACCAACTAAAAGAGAAGGATAAGAGATCTGAAGAGAATTCCTCATGAAAGATGATTATCTAAATTGTTAATTAACATTAAAACTCCAGTGAATATATCCTAGATACATTTACCAGAACGGCCAAAAATTGAATAGTCTTAAGAATCCCTACAATGGAAAATATTTGGAACAACGACAACTTTCGTGAACTTGGGAGTTCAAAAGGTTCAAAAACTTCAAAAACAGTTTATCTACTAATATTAAATGTAAGTGTATTGTGGTTCACAATTCCACTCCCAGAACATACCCCTCCCAAAATTATATACACATGCACCAGGAGGCATACAAGGATGTTCATAGTAGCATTAGTCATAACACCCCCAAACTGTAAAAATAGTGGAAAGCATACATAAATTATAAAATATTCATAAAATAGAACATGGGTCAACAAATTTCTGCAGGCCAAATGTGACCTGTGGCATAGCCCAGGATCTAAGAATGGTTTCTATATTTTTAAAGGGTAGTTAAAGCCAGGCACAGTGGCACATGTGTATAATCCCAGTGACTGAGGAAGGTGAGGCAGGAGGATTGTAAGTTTGAGGCCAGCCTCAGCAATTTAGTGAAACCCTGTCTCAAAAGAAAAAATAAAAAGGGTTAGGGATGTAGCTCAGTGGTTAAGCACTCCTGGGTTAACTCCACAGGACCAGAGGGGGGAAAAAAGGTAGTAGGGTAGTCAAAAAAAGAACATGCAACACAAACCATATTTGACCCAAGCCTAAAATATTTACTATCTGATCTTCTACAGAAAAATCCGCTAACACTAAAATAGAGAACTTAACAGTAGTGGATATTAACTATGGAAATAGTCAACATTATAAATGTATTTCACAAGCATAGTATTGAGCAAAAGAAGTCAGACATAAAAGAAAATATATTCTAGTGTACAAAGTCTTAAAAAATATGGCACAAAGTAAATTAATACAGTCATTAAAGAAAGCAGCGTGGAGGTTGCACAAAAAACAGAACTACACATATCTTATTTCTAGGTATAAATCCAAGGGAAATGTAATAAGTACATTGAAGAGACATCTGTATTCTATGTTCTTTGCAGCACTGTTCGCAATAGCTAAAATATGGAAGTGTTCTAATTGTCCATCAGTGGATGAATGGATAAACAAAATATGATACAGAAAAACAAAGAAATTACTATCCAGCCTTTAAAAAGAAGGAAATGCTGTCACTTACAACAACAACAACAAATAAAACTAGAGGACATTTTGGGAAGCAAAAAAAACCAGGCACAGAAAGATAAATATGATCTCACTTGTATGTGGAATCTAAAAAAGTTGAACTCATAAAAGCAGAGAATAGAGGGGTGGCTATGAGGGACTGGAGAGAGAATAGGTTAAGGAAGTGCTGATCCAAAGAGCCCAAAATTTCAGTTAAGAGAAATTAGTTCAAGAGATCTCACATGGTTAGTAAGAGAAATGAATTTTAGTTTTGAAAATCCTTGAGAGTAGTTTTGAAGTATTTTCATTACAAAAATTTTAAGTATGTGAGCTAATGTATATATTAATTACCTCATTTAATGATGAAGATCATGGATTTTTATTTCCAAAAGTCATGTTGTACAAAATAAGCATGTATAATTTTTGTCATTCATTTATTTTAAATATTCTAGGCATAGTGGTGCATGATTGCAATCCCAGTAACTCAGGGGGCTGAGGCAGGAAGAGTTCAAGTTTGAGGCCAACCTGGGCAACTTCATGAAATCCTTTCTCAAAATAAAATAAAAAAGCCTGGGAATACAGCTCAGTGGTAGAATACTTGCCTAGCATGTGCAGAGGCCCTGGATTCAATCCTTAATACAACAAACTAAATTTAAAGTTTAAAATAAAAGAATATATAAAGGATGCACAAAATTCAACATTAAAAAAATAATGAATCACCCAATCAAACAATGGGCAAATGATCTGAATGGATACCTCTCAACAAAAGATATACAAATGGACAATAAATATATGAAAAATCCTCAATATCTTTGACCATGAAAGAAATGCAAATCAAAACTACAATAAGATTCCATCTCACTACGGTTAGAATGACTATGATAAAAAAAACAAAAGCAGGGGCCGGGGTATAGCTCAGTTGGTAGAGTGCTTGCCTCGCATGCACAAGGCTCTGGGTTCAATCCCCAGCACCCCCCCAAAAAAAAAAAAACAAAAAAAAAAAACAAAAGCTGGCAAGGATATGTAGAAAAAGGAACCTTTATAGAAGGCTGGGGGAAATAGAAATTAATACCACCATTGTGGAAAACTATATGGAGATTTAGGTTTCAAAAACCTAAACAGAACTACTTTATGATTCAAGTAAACCACTCTTTGAAATATACCTGAAGGAAATGAAGTCAGTATACGAAAGAGATACCTGCACACCCATGTTTATTGTGGCACAATTCACAATAGCCAGAATTTGGAATCATCCTAGGTACCATCTACTGATGAATGGATGAAGAAAATATGGCAATTACACACAATGAAGCACTACTCAATCATAAAGAATGAAATTCTGTCATTTTCAGGAAAACAGATGAAATTGGAGATCCTCATTTTAAGTTAAATAAGCCAGACACAGAAAGATAAGTATCACATGTTTCTTCCCACATATGAAAACTAAAAAAAATAAAATATGACTTTAAGGTGGAAGATGGATTATGAAGGAATAGAAAGTGTGCCAAGGGTGGAAGGGTGGGGAAGAAGAACAGAAGAAGGGAGACATACATGATCAATATCTAATACGTGGATGTATAAAAATATCACAGGGAATCCCACCAACTTATACAATTAATATGTGTTTATAAGAAGAAAGTTAACAAAAATAAATAAACACACAGGGGGAAAAAAGCCAAAAATGGGACTGCAATGCTTAGACACATGACTAATACTTTTATGTTAATTCAAGTAAGTATTCTGGATATGATAAGATTATAAAATGAGCAACATAAAAAACTCAGGATGGTAGTTATTCCAAGAAGATAGGAATGAGTTGCAATTGAGACGGGAAGGGCAGACAGGGGACAAAACTAGTCTAGTTTTCTACTGCTCTACCTGTTGATAACTTGAGTAATTGCTTTATAATATAACGAGCTCTACATTACTGTTTCATGCATTTTTTCTTCATGTAAATGACAGAAATGTTTACTAAGACCCACCTTTTCATAATCTTCAGCAGTAAAATCTCTGTCTTTCTGAAGTATTTCATGAAGTCTTGCTTTCACACGTTGTTGACAACTGCTTAAAGAATCACTATCACTATCCAAAAGACCATTCATATTTGCACTTTTCACCATCTGAACTAGAATGGGTGTAAGCTCTCCTTCTAAAGCCAACAGACCCTAAACATATTAAATGAAATAAAAAATTTTAAAATTAATATGCAAAATAATAGAAAGTGTCATAATTGTTACATCTGAATTTTATAATGTATAAGCTAAGTATTTTTAAAAAGTAAATATTATTAATATAGTTATCATTGTCAGTTGATGGCTTTAGTTGGAAGTTCCAAATTTGGAATTTTAAAATACTGCCCTAGCAATAATCTTAAAAATGCAATTTTTAGAATTATCCAATAATTTTAAAAAACACATCGATTTATACCTTTGCGAAAGCTGCTGCAGTCATCTGAACTCGTCCTTCATCAGAGGCATATATTTTGAGGTCATGACGGTAGGTACTATGCAATCGAAGCAAACCACAACCAGGAAACCCTGCATAATCTCCTGAAAATAAATCCTCAAATCACTTAAGCTATATTTTTATCTCACTGTATTTCCAGAAATATTTACTAGTATCACAAAATTTTTAAAAAAGAATATGAAAAAACTGTATGAATTTAATCAAATTCAAAAAATTCCAACATATGAGCTGGGGCTGTAGCTCAGTGGTAGAGCACTAGCCTAGCACTTGTGAGGCACTGGGCTCGATCCTCAGCACCACATAAAAATAAATAAATAAATTAAAGATCCACCAATAACTAAATTAATATTAAAAAAAAAAAATTCCAACATTTACCTTGACCTCCGGGATACATACACCTGAAAGCTCTTCCAAGTTCTTCAGCCTGGACTCTACCTGCAGGGGTTAATTCTCCTCCCCATTTTAAAACCAAAAGTAAGGATGGCTCTTCTCTTCGGCTGTCTATAAAATGAACATGAACAGATAAAACAAATATTAGGTTTGTTTTTCTAAACAGACATGTGCCAATGTTAATTTTTTCTCTGTGTTCTCTTCTGTGGTTGAGTTAGTCCATATATAATTATTTTATTTTCTAAATGTGCCTATCTTTGTAAGTTGTTGCTTCCATTAGGAATACCATTGCTCTTCCCATTAAAATTTTATTGAAATATCAAATCTCTTTCATGCTCAGTAATAAGACTCTCAATTTTCTCCAGAGAAGTACTGCTTCTCCCTTCTCTACTCTCATAACCATCTGTACAAGGTATTTAATTCAGCCATGGTGTACCTGCTCAATTATGAGCTCTTTGATGCCAAAGTCCAGAACTTATCAATTGTCTTCTGCACAGTGTCACATAAAATATTTTAACTAAAGTGAAGAAAATATGTATGTTTTTATGATTAGGAATCAGTGATCCCCATAATTTTTAGGAAGATGTGAGATAATATCCTAATATTTATTCTAGTTCAAATTTTATGCAATCTAATAAATTTTATGTGAACAATGAAATGTAGCAAAGAGTAGCTTTTTAAATTTAGAATTGTGGAATCTCTTTTAGTTCTTGATAGAAAGTAGTTCTCAGATATTGAGGAGGCATCATAAATGAATGAGTTTCTGTACTTAATTTTGACCTGTCCTTTATCAAGGCCTTAAGATCTGTCTGTGTTGGATTTTAGAAACAATGGTATTCAAAAATAAATATTATAAACACTAAATAATTATAATTCATTAAAAGTAACAGAAAATCACCCTTTCCCCTGGGGCTTGTTAGCACCTATATGTGCTTCACCATGCAGGTTAATAATTTATGGAAAGATAGTTAACTGGAGTTTTTATTATAATTGTTACAGAAAACTTTTGATCATAAATACTGGGAATTAATCTGTATTGCTCTTAATTACAAAGTGTGACATAACGGCAAGGTGTCAAATGTTAAAATAAAAAAAGTTTAACATATTCAAACCCATTTTTCATTTAATATAATTATGACTTCAATTTTGCTACTATAAATAATGCCACTGTGAATATCCCTACAGATCAATCTTTCTCTGAACATCCAACTACTTCCTTAGGATAGATTCTTATAAACAGAATTAAAGTCAAAGCATAGGAACTTCATTCGGTACAATATATATACAATACATACATATATATATATATATATACACACACACACACACATGTATATATATGTATATATTTCAATAAAGTGGAAAAACTAAATTTAAAATGTTTATTACTTTAACAGAAAAGTACAGGAATATTTTTTGAAGATTCTGATTGCCCAATTACTTTTCAAGATGTTGTATTAATTATAATTCTATCAGCAGACTAAACTCCTGTCAGACTGTATTCATCAGCATTCTTTATTACTAGATTAAAAAAGGAAAGAAAACACTTTGCTACTATGATAGGCAAGATTAATTATTCCAGGTTAAGTGGGTTGATTTTCCTTAAGCTGAAATTCTGAAATCCAAAATTAGTACTTTTTGATTGCTCACATGATGCCACAAGTGGAAAATTCCAAACTATGAAACTTTATCTCAGATACAATTATTAAAAATATTATATAAAAGTACCTTCTAGCTACACATAAGGGATATGTGTGTAAGCATGTTTATGTGTGCAGTATATATGAAACATACATGAATTTCATGTTTAGAGCTGAGTCTCATTCTCATCATGTACACACAAATATTCTAATATTGGAAAAAATCTGAAATTTGAAACACTAGTATCCCAAGATTTTCAGATAAGGAATATTTAACTTGTATTATTAATGTAATAGTTGGGATTATAGGCATGTACCACCAAATCCAGATTTTGAAAGTTAAATGTTATTTTTGGACCTTTGTGTTGAATGCTTCTAGGATACCAACCTTATTTAAATACATATTCCTGTTTACTGGGTAGAGAAAAATATCAATTTACTTTAGAAACACATTGTGTATATTTTCAAATATTCATTTTCTACTTTTTGAGCTCTCTTCTTGTACACTCTTTTCACTTCTATCAAAAAAGGAAGAATGGGGCCCATTAAATATCACTTAGCTATACATAAATAACTTTCTGAAAAAAATCTCAGATAAAAGAGAAGTCTTAAGCAGTTTTCAAAATAATAAAATCTATCCTTACATAGGTTAAATAATAAAAAGTATATCATTTATCTAAAAGATAGAATCACTGTTAACAAAACTCCATTTTATTTTTCTTTTAGTTAACATGCCAATCTCTAAACTATTAAGCAGAAAATGGCCTAAAGGTAATGAATTAAGTCACTATATATATGTTAAACATAGTAGGCAGTAAAAATGTATTACCTTCCTCTTCACTAGATGTTTTAGGACAACCATGAGGGAGATAGGTTAACTGGACCTTACGGTTGATTCCAGAAAAATGACCATACCTGAAAAACAAAATGGTGAGCAGAATGGACAATATTCATGAAGTGTTATCTCCTAAAGGAAAACTAAAATCTATGTAGAGAAAAACAAATTGTCACATATGAATATCCCCTTCTATTTGTAACTGCTTTGATGAACTCTTTAACACATCCAGCAGAAATTTGTACCATAGGTAGTCATTCTATTCCATAGAAAACAAAAAAATTACAAAAGTTTTTACAAAGTTAAGACAATTCAGAAGAGATGACAAAGTATAGAGATATGTACAAATATAAATTTATGTATCTTTAAATAATAAAGGAAATAATATAGTAGTCAAATACATAAAGCCTCTATTTGAATATTAGTAGGCCTCAATTTTACTTGATGAAAACATAGTTTTTTTTTTTTTTTTTATTTAAACAGCCCTGAATCTGGGGTCAAGTTGGTAATATATCTTCAATTGAAATAGTATTTCACAGAAGACCCAAATTTGATGTCCTCTTTTAATTTTATTGAAATTAAAAATAATGCTAAAATAATTTTCAAAAACAATTTTATCACGTTAAATTTTTACTCAAATTTCTTCAGTTTTAATAGTAAAATGCAAAATGATCAAACTATAGAAAATTAAAATGGAAAAATCACACATACACAAAAGGAGAACTAGGGGCTGTTTATATGGCTCAGAGGAAGATGCTAGCTGGCATGTGTCTCAGTCCCTGGTTTCAAACCCTATCACTACACACAAAAAAGAGAAACATAAGTAATTATTACAACTAAGAGTTCCAAAATATACTCACATCTCCAATACAGTCTTAAGTTGTTCAAGCTTTGGTTTGTTTTCCTCAATTTCAGAATCATTATTTTGTCCTAGTTCCATAAGAAGCTGTCGTGCAATATCCAGCACTTCCTATAAAATAAGTTAATAAGGAACTGAATTTTTATGTAATTTCACCATTAAAAATTTAAAACTCAACAAGAAAGCAAATACACTTGCCTGTAACTGTTTTGGCTTTTTGAGTTTTAACTTCCCCGATTTATATCCATCACACTTTTCAAAAAGATCAAAAAATCTTATAAAAAAAGAGAACACTGTTAGTCACTTGTAATAATTAATATTACCACAGTATATTTAATCTAATAAAGCAATAAATTTGGGGCTGGAATTTAAAAAAATCTATGGACTTTCAGTACTGTTTGTCCTATTTCATTATACCATATTGCTCCTCTGCTATTTTTTTTTTCCTCCTAGAGACAGGCCTTATGCTTCTCAAGCAGGCCTCAAGTGATCTTGCCTCAGCCTCCTGAGTATCTGGGACTATAGTAGTGTTCTAGTGCACTCAGCTGTTTTTGCTCTACCTTTACTTATAAAATTAGCACATTCCTAAACTATATCAAACTAATGGTTGCCATATAACTTTTAAAAGTTTTCTCATGACTGAAACTGAACACAATTTAAATGCAAAATATTATTGCATTCACCAAGGTCACTGCATACACATTAAAAAATACTAATGTAAATACATATTTGATAGTTTAGGTTTTCATATTTTGCCATATCCAAATCAAACACTGAATAATAGAAGCTTCCTACTAATTTTCTTACTAAAAGACTAAAAGACTAGTAAGTCTCAGAATGCACTATAACAGAATGATAAGCCAAAATTAAATAGAACCATTTATGTCAACAAATGAAAGCCAAGTCAGACTGATATTTATGTACATTACCACAATAATGTTTAGATGCTGGAATTTAAATTACTTTAAATGAACTTCTATGCATTCAGTGGTTTGAATATTTATGGCCAAGAAATAGTAGTCAAACGTCTTTCTATATGATGAATTAATCAAGAGATTAACATTCATCAAAAATATTAAAATTATAACATAAGTATTAAATATTCCTCTTGAAACATACTTTTGATGCCTCACTTCCATTTTCATTTTTTGTTTTGGGGTTCGATCCCCATGGCGTATGACTGCTATGACACATCTAAGTTCCATCCTGAAGTGGAAAAAAAAAAATATTCTTAATACTCTAACAAAGATTTGTATGACATAACTCAGATTAATAAAACATCCAATCATTTATTAAAGGCCATCTTTTACCATTTCAAGATCTTTCCCACGAAGAGTAGTACTTGTAATAATTTTATGTCTTTAACAATTTAGTCTTAATTTTATGAAGTCAAATCCTAAGAGGAATTTAAAAAGCTGAAGAAGAGGGTGATATTATGATGTATAATATAATACTTCCTCTTCTCAAGAGAGAACCATGTTAACTCTGGGACACAAGTAAATGTACTCTGATTCCTGAACTTTATTAAATATCTGCCTAGTAGTATTAGACTGTGAGTTCATCAAATCGAAATAAAGTTTCATCAAATGATAAAGGTAACAGTTACTACATTTATAGATGTACTGTATTTTGTTCAGGTAATAGGAACAGTATTTAAAACTCAAATTAGTGGAAGATGAAAGTGGTTAAGAAGGATTTTAGAGTTAAAAGGTATAATTTAGTGTTTGCAAAATTATAAGGTCTTGAACATAACTTGCAGGATATTTATACGATTATCTGAGAAAATTTTGTGTTAAATAAGTTTTGAAAATACTGGTTTAAAAGCAAAATTAGAGTTTCTCCCAATCAGGATTTCTAAAATTATTTAACATACTAAAATAAATCTTCTAAGATGTGAATACGAAGCATTCAGTCAACACACTGGACTTTTCAATGAGTCATTTTCCTCAGTAGAATGTTATGAAACACTCTGGCAAAATTGGTCCAATGAATTTACCTCAACCTACAGCTTGAATGAGCCGAAACAGAATGACCACTGAACTTTTGAGAAATGTATCTATTGTAACCTCTTTTATTATCATGGCTTGAATATGTAGTTCTGTAATTATCAAAGCATGTTTCAGGTTTTTATTTATAAGAATAAGAGATTTTTAGTCTAGTGGACCCTTGTAAAAGCACATAACTTATTCTTCCCATCTTCAAATTGAATTATAAAAACATACAAAGTATCTAAAAATAAATTTTTATTATAATAGTACAGGATAATAGGGAAAACTCAAGGAATTTCTAAATGAAAACAATTTAAACTTACATAGTTCCAGATGTAGTTGGTACAATTGGAATATCTTCAGCTTCCAAGGGTATTGACCAGGGGATATGAAATTGTGGAGCAAGCTCTCGCATTACAATATTTCTTCAAACAAAAAGAAAATAAATGAAAAATTAGTTCATTTAAAGATAAAACTGGGTACTTAATGACAACGGTACAGAATTACAGGAGTTAAAGTCAAACAATCTAGTGAATATATAACATAAAAAGTAACCCAATGAATCAATCCTGATCAAGAAAAGATCAAAAGTTCTAAAATGGCCTATCAGAATACTCTAATGAAATGCCACAAGTTTGAGATGAACTTATTTAGTTAAGTTTTAAAATACAAATCAATACTGGATTTAAATAAATCAATATAATTATATTATTTCTAATTATATACATTCTATAATTCAAGTTTGTCTTTTAGATGAGGTGTCCACTGATCATTCCGTACCTGTTTAATGAACATTTGTAAAGCTGCTTTAAATACCACGTTCATTTTAAACCAATTATTATTATACTTTACTAATGGGGTAACAATGAAAATATGTTTAATTTTGTTTAAATTTGGTATTTACTCATGATAAAATTTAGATAACGCCTCTCAATTTCACTTTAAGGATAACTTCAACAATCTTTGAAACATACTAAAAAATGTGAGTCCAATTATCAAAGACTCTGAACTATTAGGTTTCCTGTGGCTTTGTCAGATATGCTTCAAAATACCTTACAAAGGGGTTATGGTTATAGCTCAGTGGTAGGATGCTTGCCTAGGATGTGTGGGACACTGGGTTTGATCCTCAATACACATAATAAATAAATTAATTAATTACTTAAAGGTATTATAAATGTTAAAAATAGTTCTTGTCTTGCTAAGTCTTCTGAATCAACGTCTAAAGAAAACGAGTCAAAGAATATAAAACTGGCATTTCTACCCACAATAATTTTATATATTCATTATATATATAATATTATGAGAATATCTTTAATATATGCTTGCATAAATAATTGTCACACAAAAGAACCCTGAATTCCAAAAATTATTATTTTACATTTATTTATTTCATGTATGCTTATTTTGCACGATTAAATAGAACAATGAAATCTTTCAACTATAATTATACAGCAAAAACTTGAGAAATGTTTTAATAATCATCATGTTATAGCACTTCTAAATCTGTGAAGTGAACATCTTTAGGCCTTTGTACTGATCATAAATTAATCTGTCTTTGATAATCTAAACTATAGTTCAGGATCTGGTATAGTCACTAGATGTGCCATTTTATGAACACTGATTTTTGACTCTACAATACTTAATCCTTTTATCCTTCAATGTTACCAATTATTTAGTTTCTGAATAACTAATATACAAAGTAAAGAGAAGAAAAAGAAATTAATAAATTCTTACCCAAGTATTTTTGCACAATCATCATAATACTTCATGGAATTTTTCACAAAACTGAAGCCATTGACATCACACACATAGGACTGTCCATTGGCTCGTAACAAATCAAAGCCACAAACTGTTTGCTATTTAAAATAAGTTATAAACTTTAAGGCTGCATTTAAATTATTATGATTCAGTTTTCCAGTCTTATTAGAATATATGTTTTATAAATGTCTAAAAGTATATTATTATATATTAGTTTACTTCAGAGTAAGTGGAAGAAATCATTTAATTATAATTTGAATATTCTAAAGATACATTACATATTCCATGATTATTTAAATTGTTTATCATAAAATAGACAAAGTAAAAGAACTAGAGAGGCTAAAACAGAACACTGCATCAAAACAATCTCCAACTAAAATTTACATTTTCAAAAGGCAAATATTTTTAAAATTCTGATAAAATTTTACTAGCAGAAATTAGGACATCTAAATCCCAATCCAATAAAGAAAAAATAGTTTTAATTATCCCTGTAAATCTTTTAATCTCCTCACAATCACATATTTGTGAATACCTAACATAAATTTATTTGGAAGAAAAAAAATGCTGAAAGTTATAAATTTCCTACTCTTGATTGTGTGGATTTTCTTATCTTCCACATTTTATATGCAAATCCTCATGTACTAGTATAATGTAATTTTAATTCATAGCTTTTGGAATCCTTGCCTAATAGGCCAATTTACAGAAATCTATTCACACTTACAGTCTACGCATTTCTTCCACAAAAGAAACTTCACATTATTAAAACACGAAGTATTTCTTTATTATTTAATAACCAGTAATATCTAATAGTCTTGAAATTATGTATCCAAGGCAAGATTTCAAAAAGGTAAAATTTAACCTTTATTAAATGTTGGCTGTACAACCTCTATTTAAATTTTTATAGAAGTTAGATAAAAATTCCATCAATATAGGTTGAGGTAGTTAATCAAATATTAGAAGTAAAATGTTATAAGAAATGTATTTACAGTGCTTTCATGAACATATTTTAGTATATACTATGCCAAAAAGAACTGATTGCCAAGGCTAAAATATTGAGAACAATTTTTGTCCAATAAAAATTTTTACCAGTTCTGGGCTGGGGTTGTGCCTCAGTGGCGGAGTGCTTGCCTAGCACCTGAGAGGCACTGGGTTCAATCCCCAGCACCACATAAAAAAATAAATAAAATAAAAAAACAAAAAACCTAAATAAACAAAATAAAGGTATTACGTCTGTCTACAACTAAAAATATTTTTTTTAATTTTTTTACTAGTTCTAAAAATAAAAACTACTTATAGATTAAAAAAAAAAAGATTAAGCAATACCCCTAAACACTGTTTAACTGAATTATTCCCAGTAATTTTAAATTCTGAAAAAAAAAAAAAAAAACTGATATGGTTTCTTTTTGTATAATTAAAAAAAGAGTATATTGGTACTACAAGAATACAATTTATTAGCACTATAAAAACAACTTGCAAAATATATGAACAGTTCAAATGCATAAATTGTTTTCTCAGCTTACTTCTCTAATTATAATTTCAAATAATATCTCTTACTCAAGAAGTAGAATTTTTTTACAAGGAAAAAAATTCTTTTTACATGTCTTGTATTAACACCTCACCTTAAAAGCAAGGCAGACTTTCCAAGCAATTAATTTCTCTCGTGCATTGAGAATAACAGGGTATCTTACTTCTTTTCCTTCACTATCTCTTTCCACCTTGCCATCAAGTGCTGGAGATTTTCGAGCTTCAGCATGAGCATAATCTGGACCCACTGTGTAAACCTTTGATGAATGTTAAATACATGTGTACATACACATTCATACCAATAAAAAATAAATTAAAAGAAAAAAAGTAACAAAAAATGATTCAGATTCTGAATTATTAGAAAGACATACTTTTCTATTTTACATGCCAAATTTTCATTGGAAAAGGTTATAAATACTTATATGGCAATACTGGTAAAGCAAGAATTCATTCTTTATAGGAAACTATTAAATTGAGCATTATATTTCTCAAAATGTTTTAGTTTAACAAAGAGATTTTTAAAAACTATAAAACATTATGGAAGGAAAAAAATTGCCAATATAGAAGCTTTTTTAAAAAGGTGGAGAATGAATCAGAATGTATACCAGAGAAGGAAAGGCAATAAGCAGAGGTAATCAACACAAAGGACAAATGTATGAAACAGCATGATGCATATAAATACGGAAAAGTAGTAGTTTATTTTGATGTAGTTTATACTGTAAGAAATAAGATTTGTAAGACAGAGGACAGACTATGATATTATCTGTATCATGATCAAATTTATACTTTTTAGAAATAACACTGTGGTTACAGAAAGACTGGCTGAATTAAGATCTCATTTGTTACCAGTTAAAATTATAAATATTCTTTTTTTTTAATATGTTACCAGGGATTGAACAGAGGGGGTGCTTAACCACTGAGCTACATCCCCATATTTTATTTATAGACAGTGTCTCTAAAAATATTTTATTTATAGACAGTGTCTCACTGAGTTGCTTAGTGCCTGATTAAATTGCTGAGGCTGGCTTTGAACTTGTGCTCCTCCTGCCTCAGTCTCCTGAGCCTCTGGAATTACAGGCATGCACCACTGTGCCCAGCATGAATGTTCCTAAATCACATAATAATTGTCACAGATCTCAAAATCTGCATAAATTATAAAGATACACTTTAGCACTGCTTAGAACTGTGGTGGCCATTAGACTCACCCAATATTTTATTATTTAAAGTCCTTTTAAAGAATCACCTATATTTTTATATTAAAAAGTTGTTTTAAATATTTTAGTAACTATACTTGAATAAAATATCTTTCTTCATAATCCTGTGTGCTTTATTTTAAACATTTAAGAACACTGTGCTTAAAAAAAGGATCTGTAAGCTTCTAACTGCCAAAGGTACTCATGCAACAAAACAGCTTAAGAATCCTTAATTACAAAGAAAGGGATAAAAAATAAAAGTTAAGTGTAGTGAAGGATGTTTTCTTCTGAGATCACTGGTAAACTCAAAATACAAAATTAACATCTACATGGTTTCTTAAGATTGGTACTTGTGATTTTTCAATTAGACTTACAATAGTATAAAAGTGATATGCATTTAGAAGTCATAATTTGAATTTTGATCTTTTCCTGGGTCAGTGATGTGTATTATGACATTCTCTCATGCTGCTAGGCAATGGCAGTGAGTCACAGCTTCTAATCAGTAACACAATTATGAGCATGAACAACTGATCCTGTACACCATGTTGTTAAACTATGATTTTCAGTAGGTTAGACTGATTAAATGCATTTTCAATGTACGACATTTTCAATTTATGAAGGGTTTACCAGGATGTGACCACACTGGTAAGTGGAGGAGCATTTGTACTTTAATTTATCCTACCTTAACATTAGTATCACCTTAAATACAATAATTAAAATATACTTCAATCACTCTTACCTTAACATCTGTACCATCTGTGGGCATAAACTCTTCATATATATATGAACCTGTTTTTCTTACATTGCTTTCAGGGGAATATACACTACTTCTACTGCCAATCTAGAAGTAAAAATTGTCCATCAATATAAAAATCGCATTATTTTACAACTATAATGCACCAATAAAAAATGTGGAAAATCACATTATTTCCCTATTTTTATAATATAACCTTGGTTTCACCTATTTCCATCTTAGAAACTTTCAAATAATTATTTAATCCATGAATACTTAACGATGCCTAATATGTATTTGACACTATTCTGTCTCTAACTTATTTGTAAGTTAAAGAGCATCAAAATAAAATGAACACTAAGAATTGTATTTCTAAGTTTCATTCATGTTGCTACATGTAACTTAAGTTTGTTCATGTTTACTATTAAGA
This sequence comes from Sciurus carolinensis, assembly GCF_902686445.1. Lineage (NCBI taxonomy): Eukaryota > Metazoa > Chordata > Mammalia > Rodentia > Sciuridae > Sciurus > Sciurus carolinensis. The sequence goes on along the minus strand of NC_062218.1, from coordinate 86,880,742 downwards.
ATTTTCTACTGTGTAAGTAAACCAGAATTCATTCATTCTCCTGTCAATGTATGTTTAGGATGTTTTCCAGGCTTTGGTTATTACGACAATGTTGCTTTAAACATTCTTATAAGTGTTACCATGATATATGTGCATTTGTGTTTCTAAGGAATTGCTAGATGGCACATATTCAACTTACAAAGATATTGCCAAAATCTTCGAGAAACTATTCAGAATTTAGAGTCTCACCAGCAATGTATAGGAATTCTAGTTGTTCTTGGTATTATCAGATTCTTTAGCACTTGCCACTATAATGGCAAAAAATGGATATTTAAATGGCATCTCATTATATTTTTATTTGCATTTCCATGATTGTTTGTAAATGCATTTCTAATTCAGATGTGTTGCTAAATTACATTGCTAAAAGGCTGTATTCCTGCCATTGATGTATACAGGCTTGTGCTTCTTATCCAACTACGTAAGTGTTTTATCATTGACAATACAAAGTATAATTATATTTCAGATTTGTTTTACATTTCTTTTACTATGGGTGTGATTAAGCATATATTCATGTATGTAAAATTTATTAATATAACTTTTTCTATAAACTTTATTTTTCTGGGTCAGTTTTAAAAGACTTCTTTGAATTTGTAATCTGACAGAAATACAATTAAGAGGTTGAAGCCAAGTACTTTCTCAGTATTCTGTTGGTAAGCATTTTGTTAAACAGAGTTAAATACTGACAATGACACCACGTATTCCTAACAGAATATGATGTTTTATGAATTTATTTCCAAATGATACATTTTCAAGGATTCAAAACATAATTTTAGTTTTATTAAATGACTGATTACTTTTTAGAAAGGTATATTACCTTTAATAAAATTTTTTCAAAAAATGAAGAACATTACTCACACAAAGGTTACAAAGGTTTACCTTTCTAAAGAGTCTTTGACTTCCACCTCCAGCAGATGTTGGATAATAAATGTAAACATTGTGATCTTCTGCACTGACTGGTTTTTCTACAAATGGCTTTTGGAAAACTTCCCCATTTACTTCTACATGATCTTCCCCTTCAATCAGATTGCATTCTATAAAATCAAACATAAGAAAAAAAAATTACACACCACATTACATTAGATATCTTTAAAAAATAACAATGGAATGTACTATTCCAACCTCTATAAACTTTACCAGCAAAAATTAATTTATCTTGCTTTAATGATATTCAGAAGAAAAAAAATTTTGCACCAAGAATTTTCACATGCTCAATCCTGACAGCATGTGAAAATCACCTTCCTTGGGAAGTTTTTGAAAAACCACTCATGCTGAATCTTAGGGTGCAGGGTCTAGTACAGATATTTTAAAAAGCCTCATCATTCTGATTCCCAGCTAAGTTTAAAATCTGTTCTTTTCAATCCTCCAAACTAATGCTATAGCACAGCAATCTTCACTTCACCTTTAGGACATTTCTCCTTGCACATTTACTTTAGCAAATAGAGCCTCTGAATTGTAAGAAGGTGTATTTCAACATAGCAATTTCCTACCTCATTTATATCTTCTATTCCTGTCCCATAGTTTATCCATGCTTATCCTAAGTAAGATAATTTAAAAACCAATGCTCCACCCTTGACAATTAGTTTGGTAAATATAAAAATTGTATCACTTAACCATTTTCTTTTATAATAATGGTTTTCCTATGAATGGAAATTGTGAAAAATTGCCTTGAATGGAATTGTGAAAAAATCTTGACCACATGGTATTATATCCTAAAAAACAAAAAAGTATAGGAGCAGATGCCCAGAACAGAACTAGTAGGGAAATAGGTTAGCATTATAAATTGGAGCATTTCCATCAACATTTACTTAACATATTATCATTAACTATGGAGGTTAATGTGATTGAAGTATTTATTCAAGTGTACAAAGTTTTTATCTTCCAAAGAGGTAGTTTAACTTGATAAATGAATTCTAGTTCTCAAAGATGAATACTTGTTTTTTTCTGTTTTGTTTTTATAGTACTGAGGGAACTCGGGTGCTTAATCAGTGAGCTATATCCACAATCCCTTGCATTTAAATTATTTTGAGAAATGGTTTTAATAAGTTGTTGAAGCTGGCTCTAATCTGTGATCTTCCTGCCTCAGAATCCAGAGTTGTGGGCATTCCAGACAGGTACCCAGCTGACAAACAGTTCTTTTCTTTATTTTAATTATACTATTTTTTAACTTAGATACCATACTATTGAGGACTTTTTTTTAACTAGGAAAGAAATCATAAAGAAAAGGAAACTTGGATAATGTATTTACTTGATTTTAATTAGATATATTTATTTAAACACATACCTCAACATTTATGATACATGTGATACTAAGAAGTATACCTTTTACTCAGAATCTTATGGACTTGCCATTTTACGTTACCATGTCAGAGAATTCAAAGTTTCGTGTGAAATGATACGATAACAAGAAAGTGAGGACTAATTTCAGAATGGAACTGCCATTCTCTGAAAAATGTATAGAATTATTCATATCATAGATAATACAAAACATGAAATTATTTAACATAGGAAAGCAAATTTCCTGAAAGTTGCTTTCAGGTACAGTAAGTAATTAATCAAAATTTCCCAAGATAATATTACCAGAATATTAACTTTCAAGACAAACATTTACCTTGCCCTTCAGACTAAGTTACATAAAACTTACATGCCATGTTGTAGATAATTAGGAAAAAAGGAGTTATGGATACTTTAAAATATTAAGAGATTTGTTTCAATATTCCTAGCATCAGGTATTTAATCATGGCACTGTAATATAGTTTCTATGTCAGAAATGAGTCACCTGTTTTCCCTAATCAATACAAATTTACTAACTAGGTAATTTCAAAACTTTTCTTTATGATTCTTAAAGATATGTCAAATGGAGACCAAAGAAAAATAGAACAGATAACTTTGAAATTATTAGCCTTTTAGCTCAATGTCACATTTTAACTGAATATAATACATGCTTGTTTATTTAAATCATTAAGAAAAACTGTTAAACAGAATACTAAGAATTTTTAAAATTCCTTCTATTTAAGTAGAAGTGGCCAAAGTATATCAAGTGGCAAAAGGTAATATACCTAAAATATTTTATACTTACCTTTGGGATTATTTGGATCACGGTTCAAAATTGCATAACGAGGAAGTAAAATACCTTCTGCTTGAAGAATACTATATACTTCTCTCCTAAAAAAAAAAAAAAAAGAAATCCTTACTCTTTTGCTGCTGTATTTTTCAAAGAATATAATACTGTACTGTTCTAAAAATATATTATTACTATTCTACACTAAAAAGGGTATGTATATCAAACTTTAAAATTTTCAAAAAAATAAATATGCATCATTTCAAATATTTAAAAATGTTTTGTAAGGAAATATTCAGCAGTGAAAATAAAAGCTTATGCATAATACTTTTTTCTAGCATATTTTTACTAATTTTTAAATAAAGACTGTAAATGAATAAAGGTATATGTTAAAGTTGATAACATCACAATGAAATAATTTAATCTGATTTAAAAGCTTTATGTTCCAGTAACATTGAATGACATGGGAAAATGTTCATTGTATGCTAAGAGAAATGTAATTCTAGTTTTCTAAAATGCTAAGAGTACGTGTGCGTGTGTGTGTGTGTGTGTGTGTGTGTGTGTATTGCTTTCTATGTGAAAAATATAGTAGATAGAGTGACAGGATTAAATGATTTTTTATGCTTTTATTTTTCAAACTTGTTAAAATACATATGCCTGTTTATATATGTACATAACAATTATAATACATATGAACATACATTATAATATAAACCTAAGAAAATGTTTTAAATGTCTAGATAATAATAACTCTACTTTCTGGGAGAACAGAAAAAAAAATTATAGGGTCTTAGAGTTTATAAAGTATTTTCATATATATATATATATATATATATACATATAATATTTCATATTGTAATGGTAACAAAAAAAGAATGCTGATATTATAAGAATAGTTACCAGAGTAAGAAGTACATAAATTCACTCATATTTTATAATTTCATTTATGAATCTTTAATCTTTTTAAAATCTTGATTTTAAAAAAATCTAGATATGAGTCAATTCATAATTTTACTACCAGTCACACGAAAGAAAAACTATAATTTTTCATGGTTTTAGTAGGCTTTGGAATTTAAACAAATGTGGTTTAAGTTCTTGTGGCACTATTGGGCAACTACTGTGCAACTACTTGAGACTGGGCAAATTAATTGATCTCCCTGATTCTCAAGTTTCCTGTATCTATAGAATTTGTTAATAAATACCTATTTATGAGAATTATTTTTTAAGGATGCTATAAATTAATGTATGCAAAACACCTGAAGTTATGTCAGCATATAGTAGGTACTAAGTAAATGTTAATTTTTCCTTCTCTTAATTCAGTCAACTTTACCACTCACCTATCTTGTATGAGATACTGCATATTCAAGTCATTGATTACAAATGGATTCCTGAGTTTTGCATAGGCAACTGCTTTGTCCAGTGGAAATCCTAAGAACACATATCATTAACATACTCTAAACAATTTCAAGGTAAGTTGACATCTATAACTTATCAACTTGCAACTTGAATTGATGCTACCTCCCATAAAATAGTGATTTCATTATGTTCATAACTGTGTTGTATAAAAGGTATAGTATAATATATAAATAGACTTTAGTTTAACTTTTACTATCAAATCTCACTTTTTTCCTAGTTAACGTTATCAATAAGACATACCACCATCAGTGGCCATTCAACCAAATTAAAGCACTGACATGTCAGTCAATCCCTGACTATTCAGTCACCCAACAGAAGGAAAATTACTTCATATACAAAAAAATTTCTATATATAAATAACATAAGTGTATCATAATTACCTTATCATTTTTAAAAATGTACTGTGTATATAACTCTTTTTCACTTGATATTTTGATGCCTCTATATTCAAATTAGCTGATATTCAAAGAACTTACACACCATTAAAAATAGCAGCAAAAGCAAAACTAATTCATACATAACACATATGTTCAAAATATAAGAGAAGAATCATGCTATTGCTAAGCCAGTGTTAAGATACAAGAAATTATTTCCTTAAAATTTTTAGACACTGGTAAAATTACTAATTATAATAAAAATGAATCAAATGGCAGATATGGTAAGGAAAGTCAGTAAAAATAATCGAAAAACTTTTAATGATTATATTTTACTTTCTATATTGACACTAAAAGTCTCTTCAATTTTATCCACCTAATTTTTGTTATTAAGAGAGTTAGTAGAGGGCAGACCAAATAGCCCATCTTGTAGAGTGCCTGCCTCTCAAGCTGGAGGTCCGGGTTCAAATCCCCTGTACTCTGCCAGAGTTGTGGAAATTACAAACAAAAGAAACCAAGAGAGTTAGTAGAAGGTTGGGGTTGTGGCTCAGTGGTAGAGCGCCTACCCAGCATGTGTGAGGCCCTGGGTTCAATCATCAACACCACATAAAAATAAAAAAAGGTACTGTGTCCACCTACAACTAAAAAAAAAAAAGAGAGAGAGAGAGAGAGAGAGAGAGAGAGAGAAAGAAAGAAGCAATAGAGTTGGGCATAGTGGTGTACACCTGTAGTCCCAGCACTCTGGAGGCTTAACCTAGCAGATCAAGATTAGTCTGGGTAGCATAATTAGATCCATTTAAAAAAAAAAAAAAATACATACATACAGTAGATCCTAGGGACTAAAAGCAAAAACCACTATTCAAACCCTGGCACATCTTTCACTATTTAACCTTGGGAAAATGTATTAAAAACCTCTAAATCTATGATTCCAGTTATAATGAGCATTCTATAAGTCTTACCTAGTAGAATTTGTGAGGAATTAAATAAGAGTGTATATAAAACACTTAGCACAGTACCTTGCATAGTGAGTACTCAATAGCATGCTACCTATTATTATTCCTTAAGTGACAATATTTTAATGAATATATTATCTATGGAAAAGGGTAAAAATCAGTATTATATACAACTTTAGGATTTAACCATTGAATATGAAGTACACCTATGAAGATTATTTTTGGATAATTACAAGAAAAATTAGAAAATATTAAGGTATATTAAAATTTAAAACAAGAAAATGAAACAAAAAGCTACATTCAGTTAAATAAGATTTACTCCTAAATTTCCCTTAGTTTTTGAAATTTACGTGTAAGAATTCTATACCAAAAATCACTTCACCCCAAATTATATAGGCTTCAAGTTTTATAAAGACTCTCAGAATTCATCATTTGTAAAAGATGTCTTAATGTCTATGATTTGAAGTCTCCTAACATAATTCACCTAAAACACCTACAGTCAGTTCCCTACTTTTACTGTCCAAGAGGAACATTTTCCTTCTCAAGAGATGTTGTATGGAATACGAGCCATTTATCTAGTTTTTAGAGGTAAATAGCTTTTACAGGAAGAAACCTGTGATGGTAAGAGAATACCTTACCCTCATGGATAAACAAATTTTAATGTTCTCTAAGATGAGTGGTCTTAGTGCTTCAGTGAACCAAGATGAGGGTTGTGGCTCTCTATGAAATAATCAAAATAAATTTACACAATGGGGACACAAAAAACTATGCCCCATTTTCTTCTTTTTGAACTGAGACTTTAAAACAAATCAGGACTGCTTATTTGTTAACAGGTGATGATTAAATACCAACACATTTACGACTGAGAGCACATCTTTTAAATTATAGTTCTTAGTTCACTTAATTCACAGATTTTTAGGTTATACATTTTCAGATCTACACTTGGCAATAATTTTAACTAGTGGATTTTACTATACTGTAATAAACTTAACTAATATTTCTGTTCAATTAATAAACAGTAGTAAGATCTAAAATTTCAAATATTAGTTTCTTAAGAGATAAAATATGCACACATACACAAGAAATGAAAGATCATTTCCTACATGGCAAAAACCAGGGCTTACAATATTCACTAACTCAAGAATTAATCCCATGAAATTCAAATGCAAACAAAGATATACATTCAAAGAGATGATCATAATCTTATAATTTACTTATTTTTAATAGTAAAAACTGGAAATCATCCAAATATTCAGATATTAACTAAATATTTTATGGTACATATACACAATGACATTATGCCACAGGTTACCAAAGAATGTTAAGAAAGGGGAAAATAACTATTGATACAATAATGAAAAAGTTAAATATAAACTTATACCTATGCTATGAAACTAAATTTTAAAAAATACACATAGAAAAAGACTAGAAAGAAATATAATAAAATGTTAACCTAACTTATCTGTGAGAGTGGGTTAGTTTAAAATCATTTTGTTTTATTCAATATTCTACAATTGATATGTATTAGAGAAAATAAAGGGATCCACTCCCCCTTCTTTAATACCTTTAGAATGGAAAGAAATAAGACAATCACATAAAGGCCAGTTTTCCACTGGTTCATTCAAAATAACTTCCTCTTCAAATACTACTACTGTGATATATTTAAATAGGGAGATCCGCTCCAGAATTTCCTTCATTGGTTTGGATTTGGATTTCTTTGCCATGGAACATATTCCAACTACAATCTGCCTTTCTGGTGGCTAAAAGAGAAACAAAACAAAAAATCAGATTGACTTAATATAAACTCCAAAACATAGCTATTTTCTTTTCAGAAGTAAATGAGACTTTGATGAATATATAAAAGTGACACATTAACCAAAAAAGGCATTTTTAAAAATTATATCATTATTATAATAATAAATATTTATAAACTAATTTTCTACAAAGGTCTGGAAAAAATTTTAAAGATAAACACTTTCAGAACATTGATACTACTTTCAATCAAATTTAAAACTTAAGGAAATAACCCTGCTTTAGGGCTGGAGTTGTACTTCAGTGGTAGAGCACTTGCCCAATATGTGTAAAGCACTGGGTTCGAACCTCAGCACCACATAAAAATAATAAAAGAGAAGTATTGTGTCCATCTACAACTAAAACTAATTTTTAAACATCCTGCTTTAACTGCCTTTAGTATTTGTTTACCCTCTTCAGTGCACATAAAAACCAATGGGAATGAGATAAAATATTTTTTCTTGCCTAAATAAGGTACAGTTCCACCTACAAAGCTACACAGTATCCAATTCTTTTTATGGATTGAGCTTGAATATGGTCACCAATGAAAACTCAAAAGGAAATTTTGGAGAAAACCACACTGCTAACAGAGGTAACATTCCAATCTTCACACTCAATATTCCTCCTTAATGATATTGCTAATACTACCTGTTTTAAACCAAAGTACAGCTCAAAGGTCACCGTTAGTTCTAATCTAAAAAGGCAGAATACATAAATAGTAACAATAATAACTTCACAGTTTGTGAAGTACTGGAAAGTCACTCTAGGGTCTTTGCATCCTGGTGCTTAATAGTTTCTCAACTATAAAAAGCTGTGTCCAGTTTCTCATTTTGATTCTTCTTTCTTTTCCATTACTTTACATATTTTATAAGACATTATAATTATAATCTGTTCTCAAAAGTGGTTTACCATATTTTCTCTTACTATAATCCAAAAATAAAATCAGATAGTGTCAGAATTAAGTTGTTCTTCTTTTTGCTTCTTCCAACTCATGAAATTTAGAGTTCAAACCAGTATTTAATTTTATTATAAAACAAATAGAGAATAAATTGTATCCTTCCTGGAATCTGCTCTTAATTTTCTCTGATCATCCAGTTTTATGTTTCCTTATTCAATTTTTATCCTGATGAAAAGCCCTGCTATAGCTCATTATAATGTTACTAAAGTAGATACATCAGGACAGCGTAAGTATTCAACCTAACATTTCACACTGTTAGTTTTTTTTAAAGGTACTATATTGTGTTTTCTATTACAGACCTATTAATGAATCTGCTCATTGGCTAAGAGGACAAGGAAACATTCACATTAAAAATGTAAACAAACAAACTTACATTCTTAAGACAAATTTGGTGAATTTTCCTATTAGGTAAGAAAACTAATTCTTAAAAAAAAAAAAAAAAAAAAAAAAAAAAAAACCAGATCTGAGTTATTTTCTGTTAGCTTTTCATTGCTGGGACAAAATAATGAGAAAAACAACTTAGAGGAATAAATAATTATTTTGGCTCACAGTTGCAGAGGTTTCAGTCAGCTAGGTCCACTGCTTTGGGCCTGAGGCAAGGCAGAACATCATAGTAGAAAGGCCTGGTGAAAAAAAGCTGCTCACTTCACAGCAGCTAGGAGGCAGAGAAAAAGAGAAGAAGGGGCAAGGGACAAGATATACCCTTCCAGGGCACACCCCCGTGACCAACTTCCTCCAACTAGGCCCCACCTCCTACAGTTTCCCCCACATCCCAATAATGACATCAAATTATGAATTCCTCCATGGATTAATTCATTTATCCAATCACTTTCCTAAATTTGCACCTCTGACTATTGCTACACTGGGAACTAAGCCCTCCACATATGAGTCTTTGGGGGATATTTCATATCCAAACCATAACATTATATTAGATTTAAAGCCTAACAAAATTGAAGTTCACATTTTTTAAAACTTTAAAAGAGAATGACAGTTCTATAATGAAATTATAGGTCAAAAGAAACAAACTTCTTGGAAGTATCAACTGCACATCATGAATACAAGTTCAGTTTATTTAACATCAATACTCCAAGAACTTTACTGTCTAAAGTCTAGTTATATAGGAAGTACTGATCCCAAAGAACGCTGAGTCTAAAAGAGAACACAGCAATAATATAGTAACTTGTGACACATGGAATACAAGTATATATGTCAAGATGTTGACACAGTACTAAGGAAGATATCATCAAATTTGTCATGGGAAGAGTACAAAGATTGGAGTGAAAGACACAAAATCTGAGCAGGATTTTGAAGACTAAAACATATTCATCTGCTACATCAAAATAAGAGCATTTTAGAGCAACAAAGAACCACATTCAACAGCAAATATACATATGATATAGCATGGATAAGTATATAGAAAAAAAATTTTTTTTTTGGTACTAGGAATTGAACCTAGGGGCACTCTACCACTGACCTACATCGCCAGCCTCTCCCCTCCCTGCCCTTTATGTTTGTATTTTGAGAAAAGGTTTCACTCAGTTAGGGCCTCACTAAGTTGATGAGGTTTGCCCCAAACTTGTGATCCTCCTGCCTCAACCTCCTGAGATACTGGGACTACAGGAGTGCATCACTGCACCCAACTGGAAGTAAAATTTTTTAGTAACAATTTGTTACTAAAACATAAAAGATAGGAAGGGTAGAAGATAACGAACTATAGATAGCAATGTGAGGTAAAAGTCTTTACATGTAAGAAGACAGGGCTTGTTCTACCAGTGGTGTTCACATCACACTGTTCACAACTCTAGAAAAAAAGTGTAAGGCTAGTTGGGGCCAAGTCAGTATGCTTTCTAGTCTAAGTGAACCAGAGAAGTTCTTATAGAACTTCTAGATAAGACTTTAGATGAAGAAAAGTTCTGAATGGCCAGAGAGAAGTTTGACAATCATTATTTTCTCAGAGGTAGGTAATAGGGAAGATGCTCTGTACTAAGGGTAGGACAGTCCAGTTTGCACTACAGACATTTGTAACTTTACTAAGAACTATGTTACTGTGGAAAAGGGCTTAAAGAGCTATTTTTGGTTTGTTTGTTTGTTTTTACCAAGTATAAAAGGTTTCCTTTTAAAATAAGATTATCTTTCCAACTTAACTTAGAAAACTAAACATGTATTATAAGTCTGTATTTTAAATCAGTCTTTAGAATATAGCAATCTCTACTGAAAAAATTCAATGATGACTAAGGAAAACATTGGAATGATTTAACTGTAGCAAAATGAACATATTAGATGGGTGTCATTCCTAAGATCTTGGGGAGGTGTAACATTCTAACATGTCACAAAGAGAATCAGACACATTTATTTGCAGTATGTTCACACACTTATGCAAGTGAGCCAGCCTCTCCTTCTAGCCAGTTTGTAGACTTCTGAATAGCTAATAAATAGTGGTATCTTCAGTTCAAAGAGCACTTCCATTGACCACAGGATAAACAATGAATTTGATTAAGCAGTCTTCTTCTTTAGTTCCTTCAAAATTATTTGCCTTCACCTCTTAATCAATGTATTTGTTATGTATTTCACAAACGAGAAGTAATTCTGATACATGGCCCAGATTTCTATTTCTCCTAGTCACTGTTTTTCTGCACAACCCAAGTTACACCATGTATATCACTGAAAGAAACTAAAATAAGCATCACTAGAAATAACTTAGAAATCTGAACTTTATCTGTTTATCATATTTCTTGATTCACCATAGATTCAAAAACGTTACTCACAAAACAAAATGTACTTTTTCAGTTTAAAAAATTTCTAACAAATTTGTACATGAAAAAAATCTTAATTTAAGATCAAAGTATTCATTCACATTAAGAGGGATTAGTAAAAATTTTGAACGGTATTGCTCTCTCACCCAAAGAAACAACTTACAGAATCATCTTCCTCATCATCATCTTCATCTGCATGGTGGAAGAAATGTCGATAATTTCCAGGGTTTATTTCTGTATCTTCAGGCCCAACAAAGAATCTGGGGGCTTCACTCATTTTTATTTCATTTGATATACAATTATCTATATTAAAAAGGCTTCTAAATAAATAGTATCAGAAGAAAGCATTCTCCCTATACTAGCTGACACGGGTCTGCTGCAGTTTGTTTCTGCTTACACAATCACTTGAAACTGATGACAGTTAGTTGGCAAATATTCCTTTGTTCTCAGATATCATTGCTTCATTGTGGATATCAAAGTTGCTGCTGCAGTTTAAAATACAATGAGGCTATTGTATTCCTGAGTTGATACAGCAATCGTTTTACCTAAAATGCAATGAAAAAATTAATTTTGAGGGTGTACTTTAAAAATATTCCTATTACTTAAATAATTTTAAGTGATGCTTATATAATCAGCACCAATAACTTGATGAATAGTATAAAAATGAAATTTTTTTCCATAAGATTAATTACAAGTGTAGTCTTCAGTAAAACACAGCACAGCAATTTGATAAGGTGATACAAAATAATAAAAAACTACACACTAAATTCAATTCCAGAAATAAAAAATTGAGAAAATTATTCCAATTATAACAAAATTATATTAAAAGCTAAATCCTTTAGCACATACCTCAGAACTATCTGAATGGAATGGAATAGATAAAATGTAATGTGGGCTTAAAAGCTACTAAAAATTGAGCACTAATCTGAAATGACATTGATTAGTAAAAGTTCAGTTTGAAAACAGGTTTTTAGGAAATGTAACAATACATTCTAGTCCATACATAAATCTATTTTTTAAAAAAGGAACAGAATGAAAAGATTTCTAACAGTAGTTCTTAAACTTGCAGAATTTAAAAACTCTTTAGCAAATCTAATAATATATAATAATATCTATCTAATATCTTCATCCCAAAAATGTACACTAAACTGTGCAAGCAATTTTATGTTCTTTAATGACAAACTCTTAATCAGGCACCCATAAAATCTGTTAAGGAACTATCATGTAATAGTGCTATGATTGAAAAACCTTTACCAAAGTTCTTTACATATACTTGGACTCTGTTAATATTAAAATTAATTATCTACTAAGATAAAATTATATATCAAATCCTTCAACTGCTTACTGGTATTATAAGACATTACTTGATCCAATAATTGTATGATTACATGAATGGTATGAATCTACATGGTATACAACCATAGAAATGAAATGATGTACCCCTTTTGTGTACAATGAATCAAAATGCAGTCTGTAAAAAATTTTAAAAATTAAATTTTTAAAAATGTTGAACAATATGCTAGATAGAATTGCAACATACAACTCTAATCCCTTTCCTGTGTGTTTTTAAGGTTGATACAATACTTTAAGAGGCTAACACAGAAGGGTAAAGGACACTTCCATAAAACAGAGACTAGACTGCAAAACTCCACCTCCTGTCTGGAGTTTCAGCTGAAAAAAAAAAAAGGTTGGCAATGTATCTGAGTGGTAGAGCATCCCTGGAATTTACTCTCCAGTATCACCGCAAGAAAAAAAAATGCTTTTTGTTTCTATTCTTTCTGCACTGTTCAACATTAAAAAATTTTTGCTGATAAAGGAAAAAAAGTTTCCAATTAATATAACACTTGATAGCAGTAGATAAGTTAATCTCAACTGTTTTGTGTCAAAATGTCCTTATGTAAATATCGTTAGGTTTCTTCTTTCTTGTTTTTACTCTTCCTATTTAAACACAGCTCAAATATTTCAGCAGTGGAAAGGGCATGAGTCAGATAAACCTGTTTCAATTTGTCACTACATAACTACATTGTAACTTATGCTAGTTTCTCTGAGTCTTAGTTTCTTCCCTATAAAAAAGGGAGTATACTAACAGCATATAACTGTGAAAGCTGAAGGTAGCAGAAGTGCTTGACACATATTAAACACTCATTAAATCATAGTTTCTATAAGCATTTCTATAAACCAAGTTCCCAACTAACATAGAAATCTAATAATGCTCTTTATTTGCTGAAATAAATTAATTTAATCAATAAATACTATTCATCTGTTATAAAAGGTACACTATTAGGTACTAGCAATTGTACTTATTGTAGTTTAGGCATCTAATAAAGGTGATAAAACTTCTGTTTTAGAAGTTGAGATAAAATTAAGTTTTAAAAATCATATAGTTTTAGAATATTATTTTGAAATATCTGAAACACATAAAACTGAAATTAAAAAAAAAAATCAGTTAATTATCCCACAACCCAGGGGCAGGACTAATAATTATAGTTCTTGGTTGTAGAGTTGGGTTATATTTTCTCACATTTTTGTGATACTTAATTATATTTATATATATATATATATATATATATATATATATATATATATGGAAATTGACTTTTTCGGAGGGGTTTAACTGTGTATCCCATTGATATTTTTCCAAAACAACATTAATTAATTATTGAGATGTCTCCTTTTTTTCCACTTACTCAAATTCCATTTCAGCCTTTAATGTTGCTTGAAGTACACAGGTAATGTCTCTCATTTGTTTATAAACTTATATCTGAAATCATGTCTGATTCATTCATTTGGAGAAAGGCAATAATTAAATCAACAAAGAAATACGTTAGGAAGATCTCTCTAATAAGATGACAGTCAAGCATAAATTTAAATAAAATCAGGAAATCAGCCACGAAGAGTTAAGAACATTGTAGGTATGAAACACAAAACATTAAAGATCTTAAAGCAGAAATGTGTTTGTTGTATTTCCCATGTTCAACAAATAGTAAGGAAGCTGGAGCACAGCGGGCAAAGAAAGAAAGAATGGTTAAAAAGAAAAAAAAAAGATGTCAGAGAAGTAGCTAAGATGTATAGAAATGACTAAGAAAAAAATCAATTTTTGTTGGGTTACATTTCAGAGAATGGGGGAGCAGAAGTAAAGTCAAGTTAAACAGGTCCCCCGCCCCAAAGGATGTTGTTACGAAGGTGGGTAGACCAATTTGGGTTTCAGAAGAACATATGGTTAAAGAAAGTTGTTTTTTCCCTTCTGTTATTTGATTTCAATATATGAGAGATATTTACTACTTACAAATATTATTCAAGGGCTAAACAAGTTGGTGGTAAGAGGATAGATTCAGGAGTTCAAATACCTGGGTTGGAATCTTGATTCCAATAACTGTATGAACTTGAACAATTTCTCAGGGCCCCAATTCCTCATCTGTAAATTGTAACTATCTTGTAGTTTGTTGGAAGGATTAAATATAAGATAATACATTAAAAATGTTTGTATCCTAATTTCAAGACCATACTCCTTATCAATTAAATCAGAATGTTTGAGAGTTATCTGATAAGTAATTTGTTAATGCAGAGTTTCCTAACATGCTGCCTCACCATGAACGAATTATTGGTATGTCAAGAAATTGTCTCAGCCATTAAGACAGCAGTAAACCCCTGGTCAATTGCCTCCAGCAGCATTCTCTTCAGTTTCCCAAAATATAGGACATATACTATAATTATTTATGTATGCCTTAATGTGAAAAAAGTTGAGAAGCAATTAGTTAATACTGTGGGATTAGGGATATTTTCCTCATCTTAAAAATGCTTGAAGTACATAAATATATGTTCATTATTTTAGTATAAATGAATACTTGAGGCTCAGAATTCAAGTAATAGGGGCTGGGGAGATAGCTCAGTCAGTAGAGTGCTTGCCTTGTAAGCACTAAGGCCCTAGGTTCGATCCCCAGCACTCAAAAAAAAAAAAAAAAAAAAAAAAAAATTCAAGTAATGAGAACTTGATGAAATCATATTCAAGGATCACATATTCAATAAGGGTGGCAAAATGCCAGATTTCAGTTAAAAGCAAAAAATCAGGACTCCATCGTTATTATTACATTACTGCAAATACTTAAAAAATTCTTGGAAAAGTAAAAGTATGGAATAAATTGGTTTTTTCCTCTCACCCAAGTGGCATATATATTCTGATACGAAATTAAATAAAATTAGCCCTATAGGAAATCTAGGATATGCTAAATGGTTTATTCCACTTAAAACTGATAATTGAACCAAATACAGTTTACAAATATAACATTTCAACATTATTCAGCACTTTGAGCAAGGTTTAGTCATAACTTCCAAAATACATTAACTTTCAGTCCTTAAACATATATACATTAATCAAATATCAGAACTGAACTTTTAAGATTCCTTCTGTAGCAGTGATCTCCAAGTGGACTATAATCATCTCAGAATTATACTTGTAAAAACACAAGTGACTGGGCCTACCACAAATTTTCTCAATCAATAATTCTTAACTAGATAATGTATATTTTAATAAATGGATGAGCAGCTAGGTTTGGGAACCTCTCTAAATCTGTACAAAGGACAACTATTACTTAAATCCTGATTTCTAAATTTGAAAGAAATACCATCCTATCTAAAGTTTCCACACTCAAAGCAGTAGTTCTAAAACTTCAGCATACATCAGAATCACCTAGAGGGCTTATTAAAAGTACTAAATTAAAATGTTTGGATGGTGAGGACCAATATTTTGAGTTTCTAAAAAGTTCCAAGATGATGCTGATGCTGTTTAACTAAGAAACACACTTTAAGAACAATTGCTATATTCTTTGACAAAACTGGGTTTGAATGCTTTTTCTGAAATTTGCTCAGTCGTGTCCTTAGTCAAGTTATTGAACCTATCTAGCCATCATCTGTAAAATGGGATTATAAATTTCATTATTGTTTTGAAGACTAAATGACAATGTCAGTGCCTCAAAAACTAGTGTATGTTAAGCACTTAATAAATGTTAGCTGTTTATATGTTCTGTTAACTGTGATAAATAAGACAAGATTTTTTACCTTACTTTAACTAGCAAGGAATAAACACAACCACTCAGTTTAGAATGTCACTACTTATCTTCCACCTAAGGAAGCCACAGCAACTTCTCTGTCAGTGCTGCTGCTGGAGACTTCATTACATCTTTTCCAGTCTTCCAGTCTCACCACATGCTTGAGACTATCATAAACAATGCCTAGGATAAACAGTCTTCTCTTTCATAGATTTATTGGTCCTGACCAGAGCTAGTAGTCCTCAAAAAAAAAAAAAAAAAAACCTTGGATAAAGCCCATCAGTCCTACACAGTATTCAGAGGCCCCTTACCTGAATACCAAAATCTGTCAAAGTTGTCACTGTAACCCTTTCCATACGCTCCCTCAAGGCCCAATTTTAAACTAGTAAATCTCTGCTCCCCAAATCAGAGAAATGAGAGCTCTAGTTCTTGCTGCTCAACCTGAACATAGCTACATAACCAGTTCTCCTTATGTCCCCAAAGCATTTTCCAGTGGAATCACTATTATAAATGTGACTAAATTCCAGGGCACTAATAGTAAGCTACATAACAGGGTATTAGATAGGCTTCTTCAGGATGGCAAAGGTAAACTAGCATCATTTCTAAGATTATTTATTTTTAAAAAGTCCAAGTTCCATTCAACCTGCGCATTGATTTGGTGTTGTTGTTGTTTTCCTTCTTCAAATGTTCATATAATATTATTCTGCTGAGTTTGCATTTCCTTCTATCTGGAAAGCACTCTTCCCTTATAGAATAGGATGTCCTATTCCTCCTTAAATAATTGACTGGAAGGCTTAAATAAAGGTTTTCCTGACAACTATCATGCCTCTTTGAGACCTGACTATACACCAAAACCCTCTCCCATCCAATATGCTCCACAGTATTTCAGATCTATCTTTACAACTGTCTTTAGAGCTGGGTTTTTTTTTCCCTACCAAATGTATTATGAAAAATTTTAAATATTTAGAAAAGTTGAAAGGACAGTTCACTAAACAATCATGTGCCCACCATTAAACTCAACAATGACCAATGTTTTTCCAAATTTACTTGTAACTTATGTAACCACATAACTATATACATATTTTTTTCTGCACCATTTGAAAGTAAGCTGTAGGCATCAACACACATTATCTCAAAATACACTGGCATTCATCTCCAAACATAATTGCATCTTTCTACTTAATCACAATACCATTTCCACCCCAGAAAATTACTAAATGGTTCTAAAACATTGTCTATATGTAGTTGCCTGGTATCTTTTGGAGAACAAGGACCTCAACTATATATTTTCAGCACTTAACTTGGTGTAAAGCAATTATTTGGGTGATTGATTAATAAATGTTCTAGGGTTGGGGATGTTGCTCAGAGGTAGAGTGCTTTCTAGCATGCACAAGGCCCTAGGTTCAATTCCTAGCACACACAAAAAAATTCTATCAATTGTTCAGTTTAATATACCCTCACAGCTACTCTGTAAATCATATGAGTTTAAAACTTAATAGAAAGCTTTGATTTTACACCCATAAACTTCCTGCACACCAATTAAGCACTAGTTTCAAATAAGGCTGTGCTATAGTATTTGGGATTTCGAACTACTTAATCACAATACTGATACACCATAAACATAGAAATCATGTCTGTCACTTGTCAGACACAAGTAGGAACACACAATTTTATTTTAAATGAATGAATACTTTTAGTCACTAAAAATGTTGGTGAAAAAATTGGAATTGTGTAAGAATAATGATAAGGCAGTAGAATGCAGATTTTGGACCCAGAGAGATTTAGTTTCTAATACAGATTCAAATGTTTACTTGCAGCAAAAGTTTATTGGGGCGAGTTACTTGACCTCTGTAAGCCTCAATTTCTACCTTTATAAAATGGGGGTAATGATCTAATATGCCTCTAAGAAATTTTGAGAGGAGTGACCTGTGTAAAGCACTTGGCACAGTGCTCATTAATGGAAACTATCTTCGTTATTTTATCCATCTGAAACAAAAACTATATATTTCACTGAGGAATTTATAGTAGCAAAACAAAATTCCAACCCAGTACAGGGCGAGGATGCTAGTTGCTAAAGTCAGCCATGCTTCTTACTTCTATAGCTAAACCAGGATAACTACTAACCACAGGACTCCGAGGTTGTAATCTCCCAGGAAATTGCCCAGAATCTCGTGAGTGAGATCCAAAGGTCACTTCCCACAAACTAGGATGCAAGTCTCCAATCGATTAGGTGCAGCAGTGAACTGCAGCCTCCGACCTTAACAGAAAACTGCAACGACGCAAAAGGCTTTTGTTCTTTCAAAGTGGGCGTGGAGACGACGACGAGCAGAGGAACAAAGACTAAGGAATGAAAATCAAAATAGCCTACTCAACCCACAGCTGTCCCCAAACTCCTTGGTGGAACTAGTGGCAGCTAGGGGAAGTTCCGCAGTTCCCTAACTTAGCTGCTATTTGTGGCGTTTCAAACCCAAGAAACGAAAAAGGAAAGCAATGGAGGAGAAGGAAGGGAAATTTGAGACGTGAAGGGTCAGTGAAGGCTGTACTGTCACTCCCCGCCCGCGATGCCATTAGGTCAATACATGCTCCTCCAAGGAGCGCATGTCTAGGGTCCGAAAAGCAGAGGAGACAAACCAAATGCCTACCAGCGGCAGCAACCATCTGGAGATCAGGTTCTGTATCTCCTGTTCTCCATCGATCTTGGGGCCCTCACCTGATACGGATGCGGTCGTCAGGCGAGCTACTGGAAATGGCCCAGCACATCCAGGTTTCGGTTTCTTCACCCTTTAATTCCGGGGACAAAGGTGAGTGAGTATTGGTCCTGGGACTGCAGCTGTACGTGCGCACGTGGGTCTTCTTCCTTCAGTAGCAGATTAAGGGACCTCAGGCACTAGTACACCTCATGAATCCCGGGCACGCCTCTTCTTCACCCGCCTAGGGTCTCACACAGAAATTTGACCGGGCGGAACAATTTCCGGCGAGAGCCCAACGATTCGCCCTAATCTTTCTGGCTGAGGTTCCACAGGCTCAGGAAGGACCGACAGGGATATTTCCGCCTCCGGTAGCACCAGATAAGTCGCGAGAGGAGGCTTAAATACAGTCGTTTGCATTTAGGACCACTTCGGTGAGTGGTCGTTCTGATGTGCTTCGCCATACGTACTGTCTTTTATTTTATGTTTTAAAGTAAAGTATAACCTGACAATAATTTCAAAACCATTTTCTTCGACTGAAGGCTGAAGATTTTGCGCAGGCGCCGTTGGGGCGGGAGGGCCCTGAACGTTGCGACGTCCCACCCCGGCAGGCTAGAAAAGGGGCGAATACTGTTGTCGGGCCCTGGGAGGTGACAACTAGGTGGGATTGAGTTTTACTCAACTGTCGTTTTCCTGCTTGTGCGTAGTTTATCTGAAAAGTCAGTTAACAAGCCATCAAAATGTTGGGGAATACTTCTGCACAGTTGAAGTAGTGGTTGAGATTCCGAGGGAAGGAGTGAATTCGAAGGTCGGCTGCGGCTCTAGACTGACGTTAGGGCTTTCTGATCCATACTTTTATCATAGTTGTGATTTAATCTGAAACGTTACCCCAAATTAAAAACTTCTGTGACGGGGAGAAAAGTGAGCTTAAGACAGAATCTTATCACGTAGTTTTAAGGAAAAGTATACATTTTATATCACTGTGGGCTTTCCCCTACGTGTGCATTTCTGAACCAGAGTGGAGAAATAATTTTCAAATGGAAATGAATTTATCTTCATGTGTGTGTATATGGAGTTAAGGGCTTCTGTTGTTGTTAAGCGAATTTGTACGCAGAGGTGAAACAGATTATAGAGAAGTATCTGGTGTATTGATTTTCCAGTCTTTAACATTGCATAAAATTGTACTGGTCCATTTTTTCAACGATTAAAATAGAATAATTAAAAAATCAGAACACAAATCCATAGTTTTCGTGTTATTGAGACAAAGATTTTACTTTAAGTTGAAATGCATGCATATTACTACCTTTTAGAGGCTAAGGTTACCAGCTTGAGGGTTTTTACCCTTGAGGAAACACAAATCCTTATTTGAAGTGATACTTAACTGCCTTACTTTATTGGACACACAAGATAAAATTATCAAAGGAATTAAGCAACAAATAATCACAAAGGTATTTGTTCATTTTAACCCAATATGATCCCGACATTTTGCAAAAACAGAAGTTGTGATCAGCCTCCTTAACTACTTTTTCCAATTCATAAATTCTTGAAAATATAAGCATATCCAAAAATGGGCTAAAATAATCTTCATTTATGTAATTCAAACCTTTTAATTTTTCTTTGTAAATGATACTTTTGCTTAATATCTGTGTATAGAAATTTTTTTTGTTTGTCCTGAATGTTGCAGCTTAAAACCATTCTTCTCATAATAACTACTTCTTAAATGGTTGATTTCTGGGGACCAGGTGATGAATAGGAAGAATTTCTGTTCTTTAAATTATTCCCTATCAATTCCACTTTTAACCATCTATTTAAAAAGACTATGCTTTTTATGAACTGATTTTTCTTTCTTAGGCATTTTCTGATTTTCCTCATCTGTCTCTACCTTCAGAACAGCATTAAACCATAAAGTCATTAGAGCTGAGTACAGTGGAGCACACCTGAAATCCCAGCTACTCAGGAGGTTGTGGTAGGAGGGTCGCAAGATAGAGGTCAGCCGGTGCAATTTAGCAAGACCCTCTCTCAAAAAATAAAAGACTGGGGATGTGACTTAGTGGTAGTGTGTCCCTGGGTTCAATCCCCATTACTGTAAAAATATGTAAATAAATAAATAGTCACTTTAAAGGATATGCCTCCTGAATCTTCTGGGTTTTACTATTAGCTGTATGACATTATAAATAAGCATTGCTCTAAAATATTAATCACCATGAATGAAAGAACATAGATTTTAAAATCTTTTTCCTTATAAAGATTTTGAGAAAAGAAGGTGTTCTCTTCCTTTAAACAACCTGATGTGAATAATATTTGAATATAGCGATAATTACTTATTGCTTTAGTATTTGCAAAGGATGTGTCAAATTCATTATCTCATTAATCTTCATTATTGTGGGGGAAAAAAAGGGACAGTCGTTATGTCTCCCCCCCTCCAAACATGGGTACTGAGGCTTAGGTAAATATCAAACACCTGAAATTCTTACTCCATGCCTTCAGAGGCACACCTTTCTTGTAGTTCCATATATGTATTCTTACCAACAGTACTCTGCATTTTTAGTATGTCAGGGTTTTTTTTTTTCTGTTGCTTATATAGTGGTATTGTATTGTGTTTTCTTTTAGTTGGATTTTTATTGTCTCATAGTGGTCTAGAGTACTTTTCATTTGTTTATTTAACCATATCTCTGGTGAACTGTCTATTCAGATCTTTCGCCCATTTAAAAAATTGGATTTTTCCTTACAAAGTTTCAAGGGTTCTTTTTAAATTTGATAGAAGTTCTTTATCAGAAATGTGTTTTGCAAACATTTTCTCCCAGCTTTGATTTTATTTTCTTAACAATATCTTTAAAAGAACAAAAGTTATAGTTTTTCTTTCATAGATGATGTTCTTTATTTGGTATTTTGGAAGTCATTGCCAGTCCTAAACTCACAAAGATTTTATTTTTTATTCTCTTCTAGAATTGAACTTCTGTAGATTTAGGTTTTATATTTGGATCGATGACCCATTGTAAGTTAATTTTTACATATAGTGCGAGGTATGAGTTGAAGTTCATTTTTTTTCATATAGTTGTTCAGTTGTTCCAGAATTTATTGAAAACATTATACTTTCTTCATCAAATTACTTTGGAACCTTTTCTGAAAATCTGTTTACCATATCTGAGTGGATTTTTCTTGGAGACTATTCTTTTCCATGGATCTACTGCTATCATTTTGCTAGTACAATAGTCTTGCCATACCATCACCTGGTCCCCAGAAACCAAGTCTTGAAATAATGTAAAGTTCTTTGTGTTTACTTTTCAAAGTTGTTTTAACTATTCTAAGTCCCATGTCAATTTGAGAATTGCCTTTTCTGTTTCTACAAAAGAGCTTTCTGGGTTTCTGATTTGGATTGCATTGAATCTTTAATCAGTTTGGGGAAAATTTGTATCTTTGTGAAGTTATCCGGCCTTTTCTCCTTGTTAGGGTGGGAGTGACTTTACGTCTTTCTACATTGTAGACAGAAGCCTCTGTGGGAATTTTTAAATGATATTTCAGAAAAAGACAATTTACTTTCTTTGTGTTAATCACTATAATATCCTTATGGGAAGAGATCTTAAGGCTAATCCCTTTATTTGTAAAATGAATGTCATCCCTTACTGCTCTCTCAGGAACATCATACTGTCTATCACTAATTTTTTCTCTTCTTACATTTTTTTTTTTGGCAGGTTGGGGGCAGGTACCAGGTATTGAACTCAAGGGCACTCCACCACTGATTCACACCCCCAGCCCTATTTTGTATTTTATTTAGAGACAGGGTCTCAATGAGTTGTTTAGCACCTCTTTTGCTGAGGCTGGCTTTGGACTCGGAGATCCTCCTGCCTCAGCCCCCTGAGCCACTGGGTTTACAGATGTGGGCCGCTGTACCCAGTTCCTCTCCTAATGGTCTTTCTCTAGAAGCCGTTCTCTTTAGAAAAACTGTTTGGGTTGTTCCCTTCTTGCAAGCAAAACAATCTTTAATTTTTTAAAATTTTAGTAATTTGAAATTTACCAGGGTAACCATTTTTAAGTGTACCGTTAACTAGCATTGTCCTTTAATATTGTGTTGCTCTGATCTCCATCCATCTCCAGAATTCTTTGCATCTTATATAAATGAAACTGTATCCATTAGACAATAATTTCCTTCCTTCCTGCTCCCTATCCTCAGTCTCTGGGTACCACCATTATAATTTCTGTCTCTATGAATTTGACAGTCTATATTTGTCTTTTTGGGACCTTTTAAATTTCACTTAGCATAATATCCTCAAGACTTTTTCCTGTGGCCCATGAGGGTCAAAAGGATATATATCTTGTTCACAATCATATCTTCATTGTTGAGTTTAGCACATAGCAGGTGTTCAGTATTATTTTAGACCTATGAATGAACCTTGTCTCTTTATCTATCAATAACTGTTTTCATGACTCCTTCCCTTCATAACTAGGAGCAAACTTGCTAAGTTCACTTTCTCAATTTCCAATCCTTATTGCAATTTGTTTTCCATCTGTCCTTCTGTACTATTATTGCCAAAACAACTGGATACATTTTAGTCCTAGATCACTTAATGTCTTCTAAGAGGAGAGAAGGCTATATATATCTCCTAGGTATGAGTCCTTTGTTATATATATTTATTAAATACATCTTTTTCCAGTCTCCTGACTTGTCTTTTTGCTTTCTTAATAATATCTTTTGATGAACAGATGTTTTGATTTTAATGAAATCCTAGTGTAATTTTTTTTTCTTTTTTGTGTCCTATTTAAGAAATCTTTGCTTATTCTAAGGATTTTAAGATCTTTTCCTATGTTTTCTCCCAGAAGCTTTTTTGTTTACTCTCATATTTAGGAAAGATTATGATTTATCTGGAATTAGCTTTTAAGGAAAATGTGAGGCAGCTGGTTAATGGTTTTATGTTCCTGTACTGTTACAAAATTATTCCAGTGTCACTAAAAAGACTGCATCTTCCCCCATTATATTAAATATTTTGTTGTAAACTAATTGATTTTACATGTATGGATCTAATTCTGCATTCCCTGATCTGTTTCAATGGTCCATTCATCTATTTTCACAGTAGTCCTACAATGTCTTTTTTTAACTTATTTTTATGGAAGGTCTTAAAATCTGATCCATTCATTTTTAGTGTGTTTCAGAAGCTGAAATCTGCTACATTGTTTGATTTGGGGGTACAACAATCTTTTATAAAATGAAATAATTATATACTTACATGAAAGTGAATTAAACATAGAACCAACTGATTGATAGTACTTTGTAGAAAACTGACCTGTTTTTTAGATGTTAATGGGACTATGTAAGCATTACAGAAATTTTACTTTTAAGCAGCTTATACTTCATGTTAACCTAAGATTAAGGGATGTTAGATTTGCATTGGTATTGTCTCTGGAAGTTGTACATAGACCAGAAAAGTGTAATTAGATGTTCAAAGAGCTGTATCATAGGGAAGAGACTTATACAACTTAAGCTGTGGTTCATAGGCATAGTCTGTGTTCTGCTTTGTTCCAACATTCTCTTTATAGTAATATATTCTTTGTTTCATCCCTAGATCCTCCAATGGTCAGAAAATATCTATATTCTTTTTAAAATTTTGAAATTAAAATCATTTGTGTCAGAGTTGTAGCAGGAAACTAAAGATGTATTCTCCTGTGATTTCAAAGAAAATTTAATGAAACTCTTTTTTTCAGAGGTATGGATAGGGACAAAGAAACCTGGAGCTTAAAAGCAGCAAAAAATAGTTACCTCTTGTAGGACTGAAGTGTCAAGGAGAAGAAATGATTTTGACTTCCAGTGAGAATTAGAGACAAGGAGTACAGGCTCCCTGATGGGTACTCTTTGTAAAGGGTTGCAACTTTATCTAAGAAAAGAGCCTGTAAATAAATATTCTGACCGCTTTCTTCTCCTGCATTCTGATTTGCCTTGCTACTATCTCCCACTGACACTTCCAATCAGAAAATGATAAATGCAGCATGTGAGGTTCAGTTTCCTAGGGCACAGCAAACAGGAGAGAAAGGCCAAAAGTGGATATGGAGGATCGAGCATGGTAGCAAACAGAATAACATAGACTAGTTCCTTTTAACTGAAAATATGAAATAAAAGCTTTTTTTCTTTTTAGAAGGTTCACTGTTACCTGTAGTCTATAATAGAAAAGAGTTTGGTTTTGTTTTTGCCAGTATAGCCAGATTTTTCTTTATATAATATTGATAAAATACATATAGGGCCACAACTCATTTTTGTTCAAGATAAATAGTTTACATGTAGATCAGAAGAATGCATGAGATTTGGCTGCTAAATATCTTCTGTGTCATGTATCATTAGAACATTTACAAAATATATTTAACATATGATTTGAACATGAGGGGGTTTTGCATTTTGCAATTATCATGAATATATTTAGAAGTAATATAAAATTACATTTCTCTCCTTATAATCTATTATTTGAATGTCACATAACAGGACCAACCTATGTGAGTAACGTTTTCATTGTTGCCACTTAGAGAACTAACCAAACCTTCCAAAGTATATTTGTTC
The DNA here is from genome assembly GCF_902686445.1 of Sciurus carolinensis. Classification (NCBI taxonomy): domain Eukaryota; kingdom Metazoa; phylum Chordata; class Mammalia; order Rodentia; family Sciuridae; genus Sciurus; species Sciurus carolinensis. The sequence goes on along the minus strand of NC_062218.1, from coordinate 86,855,127 downwards.
ATTTTTTCCCCCAGTATGTAGAAAATGTTCAGCATTTCTTATCACACAAAAAGACAAGATAATTTTTCATGATTTATCTCAAAAATAGCTTTTGAATATTTTTGTTCACATACATCATCACTCTATTCCTTTTCTGTACTGCAATTGTCTCCCTCCCAGAAATATTTTGGGAATGCTGAATTCATATGCAGAAATGTGCCAGAAGCCTGAACTAAAATAGCAACTGAATTAGCTTATTATTTAAGTAATATTTTTAATTACCTTTTACCTAGGTTCACGATGGTCCGTAGTGGAAAAAATGGTGACCTTCATCTTAAACAGATTGCATATTACAAGCGAACTGGTGAATATCATTCAACTACACTACCAAGTGAGAGAAGTGGCATTAGAAGAGCAGCAAAAAAATTTGTCTTCAAAGGTGAAATTAACGTCCAAGTTTTGAATATAAGTTATAGATTCTTTTCCACATGTGTTTTTTGTGGATTCCTGATAATTTCTGTGGTAATTTGTTGTTGCTAAACAATTATCAATTAAGATGATGACAGTCAAAAGCAAAATCACACTGAAACTAACTGAAGGCAAGTAAGCATAAGAAGGGCCTTCCAAATTATAAACAGAGATACCATGAAAAATTGAATAAAACCTAGATAAAAGCCTGTGTGGGAGTTAACTGATTTCTCCCTCCTTTGTACTTCAGTAGTTCCTACTTAGATGGTACATTTTTAAGCACTTATGCCACTGTCAATGAGGAACTTATTTGATGTTTAATATGAAATGACTAACAAAGATAACTAGTTTGTTTACTAAGGAAGAAATGGAAGAAATTAATTATATTCACTTCTGTGGTCCACCTACTGCTATAAAATATTATCAGAATTATATTTATTTTTGGATCCTGAATTCCCTTGAATAGATTAAATGTTTGAAAGGCAGTCCGATATTTATCTTGAAAGGTCATGATAATTTTTTGATAATTTTTCCCTTTTCCCCCCCTCCTCCAAAGAGGAAGAGAAGTTTGGGATGAATAATAGCTAACAAGTACAGTCACCCAGTAGCTAAATGAATGTCAGTGCTTTAGTTTCATTGTTTTGCCCATAGGTACTTTCAGCTTTTCCCAAAGCATGTCAGGAAAATTTTAATAAATAATTGCCTGTTCTTGTCTCCTGTATATACTCCTATCAATAACTCCATATGCCTAAGGAAAGCAGACCCATTACCTCTTAGAACCTTTAAAGTGAGGATTCATTTATTCATTTATTTAATCATTTATTCATTCATTTATTAATTTAATACTGGGTTCAATCCTCAGTACCAAAAAAAAAAAAAAAAAGGGAAAGAGAAAAAAATAATGCAACTAGCTCAGTGCAGTGGTACAACCCTGTAATTCTAGCCACTGGCAAGTTAAAGTTTGAGTCCATCCTAAGCAATTTAGTCAGTTCCTGTCTCAAAAAAATAAAAAAAGTCCTGGAGGTTGCTCAGTGGTAGGGTACCCTGGGTTCCATCCTCAGTAATGCAGGAAAAAAAAACAACTTAAAGATTTAGCTTTTTCCTCTCCATCATCCCTACCTTCTATTCAAATATAGAAAAAGCAGAGAGGGGTGATTACTTACAAAACTGCAGTTATGTAACTGCAATATTTTAGAAAATTCTGTTCCAGGAAGTTGCTTTTCTGTATATAATCATTTGCTAATTTATGCCATTTTTAGGAGGCATCTGCACATATTTTTCCTAGTTTGAGTTCTCCCATAGATAATTTCATACTGTCACAGTTATCACATGCTTTGGTAAATAAGCTAGTTCTGCTTGTATTCATAACTACAGAATTAAAGCAGCTAGGGCTCTTCCTAGATATCTAATATGTGTAACAACTAAGGACTTTTCAGATTGTATGGTAGCATCATTAAAAATAAACATTGTTTTAAGTGGAGAAAGATTTTGTAAATTCAGTACCCCTATAGTTTGAAGATAAGGCTATGATTATCTATACTATGTAAATTTCCTTAAAAGTACAGTTTTATCTTTTTGGTATCATTTATTCTAGAAAAAAAGCTGTTTTATGTTGGAAAAGACAGGAAACAAAATCGTTTGGTAATTGTTTCAGAAGAGGAAAAAAAGAAAGTTCTAAGAGAATGCCATGAAAATGACACTGGAGCTCATCATGGCATATCCAGAACCCTCACTTTAGTGGAATCCAATTACTACTGGACTTCTGTGACCAATGATGTCAAACAGTGGGTATGGCTTTATGTATTTAGAATATTTTGAGTAATGTCTTTTTAATAAACATGCAAAATTCATTGTTGCTCCAGATTTATTCTGGGTAACATTTCTCATTAAGACTTTTTGTATGGGAGTTTATGTACAAAAAAATTATTAATTAAAGAGTTTTATTTCCCTTCACAATTCTTTTAAATCACTAAACTATAATTTGAACTGAAATCAAAGTATTGTTTAAACATTTGAAAATGCCATATTTGTATAGATGATTTAGAACCAGATTTTCATCACCGAACTTCTTTGTGTAGACAGAATTTAAATGGGACTGAAAGTCCTTTGATTAAATCCTTACATTTTTAATGCCAGTCATATTTTCTGTATGTTTGAGAATATTTTCATAAATTAGACCCAGTTTCTGCTCTTAGCTTTTGTTTCTATTCCAACTTGAGGTAGAAAGTGTCCAACATGGCTGAAACTCCAAACCAAATTAAAGCCAAATCAAATCGTGAACCTGCCATCTATTTTATAATCATGCAGTGAAATCTGGGTTACTGAACATTTATCATTTGAGAATGGATATGATCTTTTGAAATAATCGGAGGTTATTTGTGATTAAATCTGGTGAATAAGTGAAATTTTGATCAAAAGTAACTATGACTATACTGTAGTAAGATCATTTTTTAAAATTTTCTTAAGAAGTAGGTTTGAAATTGGTTTCCAAACTAAAATTGTAGAAGTATATTGAAAAATGGCACCATCCATAAATTGATCATTGATCTTTTCTCACCTCACTTAACTAAAACATGGGCTTTGTTTTTATTCACTGAACCCCCTTTTTTTGTCCACAAGGACCTAGAGAAATTTCTGGCATCTATATATGTTGTTTTATTGAAATTATATTTCAACAAATATTCTTGGAATAGATGAATGAATGAACATCTTAAGAGTGATAACTTTAGTAACATCTTTTGCATATAGAAACTATCACATATTTAAAATCATAGAAAATGAATCATCATACAGTTTCCCATCAATATGTACAATTTTGTCAATAAAAAAGTAAAATAATAGAAAAACTTACTTTAAGATCTATTAGTTTAATAAATATTTATTGAATGTGAATCAGAATTATGTTCCACATGAATAAAACCCTAAAAGATGGTCATTTGATAGACGTAGCAATTAATATTTGCTTATTGTTCTCAGTGAAAGGTTTAATTTAGTTTGCTATTCTTAGTCCAACCATTCATCTTTCAAGATGCAAAATACCTTTTAACCATTTCAAAATTATGGTTTATAAGATTGATTTTATATGATCTAAACTATATTAACATTTGTCTTTATTTTCTTTATTGTTTTACTCTTTGTAGGTATATGCTTGTCAGCATTGCCAAGTGGCAAAAAATACAGTTATTCTAGCACCTAAACAACACCTTCTCAAGGTGGAGAATCCATGGAGCATAGTTACTGTTGACCTCATGGGACCTTTTCATACAAGCAACAGAAGTCATGTATATGCTATAATCATGACAGATTTGTTTACAAAATGGGTTATGATTTTGCCTCTATGTGATGTTTCAACATCAGAAATTTCTAAAGCTATCATCAATATATTTTTCTTATATGGGCCTCCTCAGAAAATAATAATGGACCAAAGAGATGAATTCATTCAACAGGTAAGATGGATGAACTACTTAGGTTTGAGGGCATATTCTTACTGCCCTTCAGTGGCTATCACACAGTGCGCTGTGCATTATAGAGTACTTAATAAGTTCTGATAAATTGCTATAGTACAAGTGTAGTTGTACTGGAAATTAGGAGACTAGAATTTTAGTACTTATTGTGCCACTAGGTATTTGTAAACCTATTTTTGGGAATCATCAAACTGAAATGAGAAAGTTGGACCAAATAATCTTTGCTTCTAGCCCATGAAAGTAGAAGAGATTATGGAGAAAAGGAAGGGGGTTAAGGGGTAGGGAGAAGGGACAGGAAAAAGGAGAAATTACAGAATTAAATTAACCAAATAATGCTATATATTTATATGAACATACCACAGTGAATTACACCTTCACATGTATCTATAAAGTACCAATCAAAAAAAAAAAAAAAAAAAAAAAAAGAGGGCAAACCAATAAGTAGAGGAAGGGGAGCAGGGGGAAAAGAAGCAAATTATGTTCCATACATGTATGATTATGTTAGAACGAACCTTACTATTATATATAAGTAGAATACACCAATAAAAACATAAAGATTTATAATCGACAGGTAAAGGGGGACTTGACTAGGTGGAACATCTTATACATGAATGAGAGTATTCAATATTGAAAGCTATTTTTCCCTTTGTCCTGGTCTCTTACCTAAAGTTCATCTGAAAGGATAAGCAGGCAAGAACATACATGAAAAGTCCAAAAGAGAAATGTAATACTATTAAACTTAAGGTCTATTTTAAATTTTTATAATTAAACCAGGTATGGTGGTGCACACCAGTAGTCCTGGCTACTTGGAAGACTGAGTTGGGAGGATCACTTGAGCCCAAGTGTTCCAGATGGACCTGAGCAACATAACAAGACTCTGTCTTACAAATAAAAAAAGAAAGAAAAAAAAAGTATTAAATTTCATAAGTGACAGGTTACTTTATAAGAATAATCAGAATTAGCTAGACTTTCTTAGTTCACAGTACCTATGATGTCTCAGTCCAAAAGAAATACCTAAAGTTGTATTTACTAAGAGTTAGGGTTTGTGTGTGCATCCCTAAGACTGGTCCCATATTCTACTAGGTACTATCCTCATGATTCACTAGGAGGACACAGCAAATAGGCATATTCATGGCTGATGTTTATTCAGAGGAAGGCTATAAAGCAAAATCAGCAAAGAGGAAAGGTATATGGGGAGAAGTCAGAGAAATACAAGAAATAGTAGCTTGTATAAACTCCTAAGATCTCTCCCAGTGGAGTTACACAGGATGTGTTTATTTTCCTGCAGCAGTGAATTGTGATGAGGCATGTGGAATATTGCCTATATGGGAAAGAAACTCTTTAGAGACTCAGTGCCTAGAGCTTTTCTTGGGGCCTCTTCTCATAGGCACCCTCTGCCTGACATATAACAAAATTGCAAACTCTCAGAAGGAAAAATGTTTAGCAAAGCCACATGATTTGTATAAACTGTTCAGGCATACTTAGCCACCCTTATCAAAAAATGGTTAGAACTTTTGGTGAGAACCAGAGTCCAAGATCTAGGCATTAGCCAAGGGCCAACCTTGTAAAGAGGATTTTCTTTTTTTTTTTTTTTTTTTCCTTTTCTTTTCTTTCTTTCTTTTTTTGGTATTAGGGAATGAATCTAGGTTCTCTTAAAAACAGCGTCTCGGGCTAGGGAGATAGCTCAGTCAGTAGAGTGCTTGTTGCAAGCACAAGTCCCTGGGTTCGATCCCCAGCACCGCAAAAAAAAAAAAAAAAAAAAAAAAAGTATCTCAGTTACTTAGGACCTTGCTAAGTTGCTGATGCTGGCTTTGAAATCTCCATCCTCCTGCCTCAGCCTCCTGAGCCACTAGTGTGTATTACCACTATTGTGTTACAGTGTGTGATACCACACCCATCATAAGGAGGACTTTCAAAGGATAGGAGTCTCAGATTTTCCACGTTAACTCACTTCTGCACAGGTCTATACAGATAACTTAATAAGCATTTACATCCTAACTCAGTATCCATTTTAAAATATAACACCTGTAGCCAGGGTAATAGATCAGTGGCAGAACATATGTTTAGCATACACAAGGTCCTGGGTTTAATTCTTAGCACTAAAATAATAATGAAAATAAAATTGTGTGTGTGTGTGTGTGTATGTATATATATATATATATATATATATATATATATATATATAAAATCACAAATTGAAAGCATTTTTATTTTATTCTTAAATAATCAATTTTTGCTAGTAGTTTTTATGTACTTATTGTCCATTACCTAATGGAAGTCAGGCAATGAGGGGCACACTTCTAATCCCAGCTACTTGAGAGGTTAAGGTGGGAGGATCAAGAGTTTGAACCCAGCCTGAATAACATAGCAAGATCCTTTCTCAAAAAAAGAAAACAAAAAAAGCCAAAGAAATTCACTAATGATAATATAAAAGCCATTATGATTAGCCAGCAGTTTTTCCAACCATGCTTAAAGTCATGTAACTTTAACATTTTACTAAAGATAATAAATGTTTATAAGTCTTTTTGTGAGGTTTCTTTATGACAAAATAGAAAAAGTCACACATGATTGGGAAAACTTGTACTTTCTGCTGTGTTTAAATTGAAATATTTCTCAGAAGTATAGTGGTGAAAAAGTAAAATATTCTTTTGTCAGCAAATGCAGAAAACACTGCTAGAGTGTTGAAGTAAGTTTAGAACAATACACAACATGGGAGATTTATTAGACATTTGAGTAAAAATTCAGATGTTTCTAACATATCTCAGCATAGAGTATTGCTTAAGTTGTTTCAATAAAAGACAACCTTTTTAAACCTCTGAAGGAAGAGAATAAGCCTTTTTAAAATTTGTTCTTTTTAAATATACATGACAGTACATTTTAAAATATACATATATGTAGTATAACTTTTTCTAATTAGGATCCCATTCTTTGGGTGTATGTGATGTGAGGTTACACTAGTCATGTGAGAAAAAACCTTTCAATGGAAAGATTTCTTTAATTTTTAAAAAAGTGTCATAGAAAACCAAAATTATAATGACTGATAGTATATCTGGTTAGATGGTTGAGGTAAAAGGTTGATGGGATAAGGATGTCAAGATAGCATTTCAGAAGTGTATTCACTGGATCATTTCCAGGCAACCTTTTGAAATAAAGGGATTGAAGCCTTTTCCATGGGTCATTTAAAACCACAGATCAAGTCCTCAGACTGAAACTGACTCCAGTAACACCTATTCTCTGAGATTTCTAATTACTTTTTAATTAAAAGGAGGAAATTAGTAGATAAATACTGAAATATATCAGCAAGGAATTGTGTTCAGTGGCAAGTAACAGAGAATCCCTCTTCCTTCTCCAATATATAAATTGCAAGAAGAGTTTGTTTTGTACTCAGGATATACAAGAATAGAATGATAGCTGTGAGCATCATTGGGAACCCATGCTGCTAGCTTTCTGTTCTTCCATCTTTGGGGAGTGACTCTCAATTTTAGGCACAAAATATGCCAGAGTGCAGATCACAATGTCTACATTTCAGTCAGAGGACAGTGAGCAAAAACAAACAAACAAAAAAAACCCCTAATACTAGCTGAGTTTATGCAATAAATTTAACATATCTTTTTCTGCCAGAATTGTATTTCACAAGCACTCCTACCTTATAGGGAACTTGGGAAATATAATTGTTTTTGTTAACTTTACAATTTTAGTTATTCTGATAATACTTGTCTGAACTATTTTAAAAGACAAATTTATTAGCCAAAGGTTAACTCATTTAAAAATAAGGGGAAATGGGCTGGGGTTGTAGCTCAGTGGTAAGGTGCTTGCCTAGCATGTGTGAGGCACTGGGTTCCATCCTTAGCCCCACATAAAAATAAATAAATAAAATAAAGGTACTGAGTCTATTAAAAAAAAAAAAAAAACCAAGGGGGACGAAGTATGGAGGTTGAGGCAGGAAGAATAGTTATTTTACATTTTATAAGTTTTCTAAACTCATTTTGACCTCTTTTAGGCCATGCACATAATAACTATAATAACAACAAAAATAACGTAGTACTTAAAAGTAATAAAGTTCTTATTACTGTGCAAGAATTCTTTTAAAATGCTTTACAAACATCAACTTGTTTAATCCTTATAGGAGTTATGGGTAAGAATTTTCATCATTTTACTGATGAGTCAAGTGAGTCACTTGGCCAAGGATGCCTGCCTATTTACTGGATTATGTGACCTAGCATATATATGAACTGAATTAAAAAGTTACTTGAATACAGAGTTAGTGTTAAATCCTGACCTTCCATGTCCTTGTTGTATGTGTGTGATAAGGCAATTAACCTTCCATGGCTTTAACTTCTTGTCTTTGAAGTTCGGTTAGTACCACCTCAGAAAATCATTTTAAGATTTAATGACAATAATGTAAAGCATCTGGTGTGTTGACCATCACACACAGAGGACTCAGTCAGTAGTAACTACTATTTTAAGTAAAATATAACAATTTATTTTTATTTTTTACTTTTGAAGTACTAGGAATTGATTGCAGGGGCATTCCACCACTGAACTATACCCCTGGCCCTTTTTAATTTTTGATTATGAGATGGGGTCTAAGTTGTCCAGGCTGATTTTGAACTTATAGTCCACCTGCCATAGCCTCTGGGATTACAAGCATGCACCACCATGCCTGGCAGTATGTATGTTTCTATTTAGAATGTACTGTGGTCAGTGAAAAGGATAACATTCAAATTCTTTTTGAAATCTTTTTTAAATCAGTGAAAAATACAAATGTTAAAAAGTCAGCTTTGTTTTATGTATTTTTCAGATCAATGATGAACTATATGGATTATTTGGCACAAAACAGATTATAATTCCTCATGCCTCTGGAACTGTTAATCCAACTGAAAGCACACCCAGCACAATCAAAACATTTCTTTCCAAACACTGTGCTGACCACCCAAACAACTGGGATGAGCACCTATCAGCTCTTTCATTTGCTTTTAATGTAACTCACTTGGTATGTGCCTTTATATAATTCTGTACTTCTGAGATATGATTATTTCTTGACTAGAAAAAATATCTTATTACAGATTTGCTGTTTATTTTTCTTAAATAGGAACCTACTAAAAATACACCATATTTTCAAATGTTTAACCGAAATCCTTACATGCCAGAGACTTCAGATAATCTTCATGAAATGGACAGTGGTAATACAAATATGTTTGCCAGAATTCTAGATACAATTAAAGAAGCTGATAAAATAATGGAGACTAAGACAACTTCAGTGATCCAGGTGACTGTATTTAGTGGAAAAACTATAGAACTGTAAAAAGTGATATTCTTAAAATTTCATCATGTACACATGTTCATGCACATATACATGCTATACCCTTAAACCAAAATGGTTCCATTTGTTAAGTTCCACTTGTTTTGGTTAAATAATATGCTTACTAGTTTTGGAGACAGTAATGAGAAAATTAAGAATTTTGGAATCATAACTGTATTCAAATCTGTAGTCTTGTTGCTATTTTCCAGTATTTCAACTTTGGAAAATGAATAAACTATTTTAGTTTATCTTCTCTGTAAAACAAGGATAAAAATACTGACTTTGAAATGTCACTTTAAGAATTGAATGGAATTCTTGTCTACCTTTCAGTAGTATTTCAATAAATAACCTTTTTTTTATAATATTATCATTATCTGATTTTGCTTTCAAGAAATAACTCGTCTTTTTTTTTTGCACTTGTAGATGGAGAACACCAATTTAGATGACCTAAATAAAAGCAAAATCATTGTTAAAAAGAAACCAAAGCAATTAAATCCATTTCATTTAAAAGTGGGTCATGAAGTTTTAAGACAAAGGAAAAATTGGTGGAAGGATGGTCGTTTCCAATCTGAATGGGTCGGTCCTTGTGTCATAGACTATATTACAGAAAGTGGATGTGCTGTCCTCAGAGACAATACTGGAACTAGGCTTAAAAGACCTATCAAAATGTCCCACCTTAAGCCTTACATAAGAGAATCCAGTGAACAAGGTAAACATATATCATGTTTGTGCATTTGTACTTTGAAAAGAGAAATTTAAAATACCAGAAATCTTTCTTACCTCTTTTGGCTAAGTTTTTTTTCTTTTGTTACTTTTATACAATTTGATAATAGTTTTAGATATCCCAAGTCTGTTTTATTAAAATGTGTCTTCTGGAACTGAAAGATTTTATTTTGATTTGTAATGTGTTTTTTGTAATTCATGTGGAAGATACTGAACCTATTTCACAACAGGATTCTATTTTCTGTTTGCTTTCCAACCCTGTTAGTCACTTGATGCCTCATTTTAGCATGGAAAAATAGCAACTAAAATTATTAATGCCAAAAACAAACACTGTACAGAATTTAGTTGTGAAATAAATAAATAAGGGACTTAAAAATGTCATGAGTGGGGACAGGTGAGGGTGCAGAATGGGTTGTTCCCACAATGCTCTAAGAAGATGTAATTGTACTCTAAATAGTAATAATTATCCCCAAATATGACTGAGTCTTAATAATCAAGATAGCTGATCTTTCTAACCTTTTCTTTCATAAACTAGTTAAATAACATTTTTGCCATGACTTTCAGATTAAGTCCCCTACTTTAACAAGACTTTTATTTTGTCCTTATATTTCTGCTCCCTAGAATTTCTCTGGGGCAGATGACTGAGAGAGAGTTAATTGATACTTAGGCAGTAATTATGGTTTTTATATAAAGAAAAGCATGAATAATATTTAAATATAAGTAATAGCTAATGGATGATACAATATAGTTTTTGTTTGTTTTGTGGCATTGGGAATTGAATTCAGGGTCATTCTACCACGGAACTGTATCCCCAGTCCTTTTTATTTTATTTTGAGATAGCTCAGTTGCTCAGACCTCAGACTTAACATCTTTCTGCTTCAACCTCCAGAGTAGCTGGGATTGCCAGCATGTACCACCATACTCAGCCAACATAGTATATTTTTAAACAACATAAATTATTTAACAGGTTTAAATAAATAACAACAAGAGCCATAACAACAACTAACCTACTCTTATCCTGTATTTGAATGTGAAGACCTTGGGAGCTGCTCAGTAATAATAGCTCAGCTCTGCTTCTTATCTGAGCCACAACTTTCCTGTCAAAAGCTCTTAGTGCTTTTCCTTCTTGTGACAGTTATTCTAGTCAGGAAACTTATCTTAACTATGTTCTAATTCTGAAAACTCACAAGTACTTTCATTCTCTTTGTTAGTAGATAAGTGTTTTCATTCCTGTGCCTTTTGGTTCCCAGCTACCCTTTATAATCTCTCCCTTCCACAAGTTGTGTAGAAAAAAAAAAAGAGATTATATAGTTACAAGCTGCCCTTTTTTTAGTAAGATTTCTTCCTTAATCTTTGATATTCAGGACTTGCTGCCTTCTAATGTATTGACGTTCCTTAATACAAAATTTACACTTAAAATATCCCTCTAACCAGGATCTGTTTCTTTTTCAGTTTTTTGTTAACACAGACTTTCTCAGAAAGAACTTCAGATATTTTGCTCCTTCTGAATATGTCTGACCTGAATTGGGAACAAAAGTTTTTAAACATTATAAGTTTTGCCTCACAATTAAATTCTCCGAAGACATTTCTTTCAGTAATATGAGAAAATTACAATATTACTACTAGCATACACATAAGGAATCTGAGACTGATAGGTGAATTTGTTTTAATTTTCTGTGTTAACCAAAGGGAGTTCTGATTTGGCCATCCTAGAATCTGCTTCTTGATTAATTAGTCTTTGGTCTTTTTGTGTGTGTTTCTCTTATTTGCAGAAATTCAAGATAAATGTGATTTCTGCCATCTTTTTTTTTTTTTCCATTATTGTGTATTTCCCTAAAATACAATCTGCTTTTCAGGAGTCCTTGAGTTGAATTTAATGCAAACAATATCTTTGAATAATTCAACTTTTGATTTGACATACATTTGGGCAACCTATATCCAAAAGAACTCATTTTAATGTATTATTTAAAAATAGATATTAAAATCTATTTTTTAATCTTATTGCTTTATTTCATAAAACTACATAAGAAAAAAGTATATCAAACAACTGATAACGTTTTCCTGCAACATCTAGAAAATACAGATTCAAAGAAGCTAAAGACTTAGTGTTCAGTTTGATCAAAACTGAAATGATACTTTCATTAAACAAATCATATAATCATAACTGAATTAAAAGGATGAGAAAAGAAGTTTGTTAAGACTATTGTGTAACATAACTGAGTAGGGACGTCCTTTAATATGGTATGTTTGTCTTTCTCTGTTTTGAGGGCAAAAACTTCACATTCTTTTCTATATCCCTAACTCAGGATGGTTGTTGTAGATTAATGTAGTCTAATAGATACATATCACAAAAACTATATAACATGTAATTTTAAATTTTCTAGTGAACACATTTAAAAAGTACAAGGAAATACATTAAAATTATTCTAATGCTATATTTTATATAACTCCATATCCCCAAAATATTAGATCAACCTATGTATGAGGTTCAGAGTCTCTTTTCTGACAATCTTTATCAAAATTAAAGAGCATTTCTTTTGAAAGGGATTTGAGCCATAGTAGAATTTGAAACTTAGATATCTTCAGCGTAGTTCTCCATTGTGTATAAAATGATTTGTGTCAAAATTGCTGAGTATAATCCTTGTTCTCTACAGTTTTATTACAGTAAGGTAGTTTAAAGATTATCACTTATTTAAAAGGAAAAATGTGTATGTTTTTGTATTATTTATATTGCATACGTATAGAAACTTTCCTCTTACTAATAGGTGATATTAGTAAAGTTAGAATAATTTTGAGTGCTTAAGCTCAAGGTCTCTGAATGCATTTCCAGTAAATCAAAGTTACAGCTCTGAAGAGCTTATCATCTAGGCATACTACCCCCTATTGATATACATTTACTCTGTATATTTTTCAGAAGTAGAACAATCCACTTATCTGTATGGAAAAAATTTTAGGCAGAAAACTTTCATCAAAGATCTATGAACATGTCCTTGGAAATTTCTTTAATCTATCATATTTGTGATCACTAATAACTTTACAGCAGTGTACAAACTTTGAACCTATGTAATTCTCCATTGACTATTACTAGAGTAATTTACCAACATTACTATTACCATACCTAACCTTTGAAGTACTCTTATAAATTATTACCTCTCCCACTCTAGTATTAACATTAAGCTAATAAGCAAGCTTTGATGTTGAACCTCTGTCAACACACTGAAAATATTTCATTTTCATGGATTATTTTTTCTTTCTTCTTGCTGGTGTTAGTCCTAATACTTCTCATGGGGTATGTGATTTATATTTTGTCTTTCAGATATATTCCTCTTATCTATCAATTCATCCCATATTAGAATACCTATATTTTCTTATCACCTTCAATTATCTATATTTTATTCCATCATAAGTTGTATATCTTCCTAATGTCATTTTCAATCTAATCACTGCTTTTGCATTAATAAGAATTGGTGAAATTAAACTTGGAAAACCTCTTTAAAATACCAAGCACACTTTGCTTCAGGGAGAATTAACTGGGCTAACTATAAGGCCAAGCCTGCTTATGTGATGTATTGATAGCATAGATTTTTATGATCTATTGAAATTTATAAATTTTTAAATTGGATTACTTAGTATAGGATCATTTCCCCATATATGCTAGCAGATTTTTCTGGTCTGATAAACTTTCATTGATCTTCAATCTCATTGGGCATATAATCTTTCTTACGCTATTTCTTGAACTTAAAGTATAAGTACTCTTTAAGCTAATAAAAATTTCAAGAGAATCTGTTTATGTTTTTTTAGAAAATTCAGAAAAGAAGGCAGGAATAGGAATGTAATCAGATGTGGTAGAAAACTGCCTTTTGTAATGAATTAATGTATCTGATAGGAAGGAATCCTTTTCTATTATTCTTTATGTTAAAAGATACTGCTACTTTGCTTCAGTTTAACATTCATTTTAAATACATTTTTCTTGAGGGTAATGATAAATTTGCTAAAAATATTTAAAAAATGCCAAAAAGAAGATTCCCTGTACCTATTTCAGTGTAAATTAGGTAGACACTTAAAATTTCCTAAGAATTAGACTTAAGCTAATCTTTTAAAGCTATTTCATTGAAACCTGCCTTACACATTCCTATCACATAAATCTGATTCTAGCAACTTTATTTTCAATAGTCTGTTTTATATCTTTACATTATAATAATTTGATATTATCTTCCTAATGTGGGTTCTAAAAAGACTGGAGAATTATCTAACATTGTACTTGTAAGGATGTAACAATTCCATTTAAAATATGATTCAAACCTTAATAATATATTCAGGAATGTTTTGCCAGAAGCATATTAAGGACATCATCATCATCAAAAATATAGTTTTATAATTTTTTTTTTAAATCTGTACCACTCCTACCACCTGTCCCCCACACAAAAATATCTGTCAAAGACAGGTCAAGGTAATAGAAAAATTTGGCTGTTTTAAAATCCTTGATCATGGTGTATGTGTGTGTGTTTGTGTGTGTGTGTGTGTATGTGATGTATAAATTTTTATTTATTCTTTGATCTATATATTTACTGGATAAGAGTACTCTACAGAAGTTAATCTCGATAGTTAATTTTCATTATTTTTGTTCTTCACTTAACATTATTTAATTTTAAAATGATGTTTAATTATAATTGTGAAAAGCAAACTTATGTCTCTTCTTTCAGACAGCCTTTATCTCTTGCAAGGTTCAGTAGTGACAGATCATGACTACATTGGATTGCCTGAAATTCCAGTTGGAGCGTACCAAGCAAATATTCTGGTAGAAGATGCAGCTATTGGTATAGTCGATAATGAGTTACTAACATCAAGCAAGGATCGTGAACTGTTAGAATATAGAAATGCCAAAACTTCTCCATTGATAGAAGATCATGGTACTCTTGAAAAGCAGACTTTCAGTCTGTTGGACACTTCAAACCAAGTCCTTGAGTACTTAACTTAGTAAATACCAAAATTCATTTCAAGTGCTTGTTTAGAATGTATAACCTCTTGAGTCTTGATATTTTATCCATTCAATTGTATGGAAGTGTCTTGACACTGTAATGACAAAATCCTGAATTTTTGTTTTATAACAGTTTATTTATATAAAGTTGTGCTACATTTGAGTTTTCTGTGTGTGTGTGTGTGTGTGTGTGTGTACTTACACATATATACGTGTGTATGTGTAGGTGAAAGAAGAATTCAGTTTTTCTTTTAAATAAAGAATAGACAAAGCACCTTTGCTTCGTATGAATTAAATTCTAATTCAGAACTCTCAAACTTTTGTCTGTTGTTGGTACCACATTTTCAGTTTTAATTTTTCTGGAATCTCTCTCCTTTGTAAAACAAATTTTAACTACCTAGAATGGGATTAATAAATATTGGATGAACTATAATATGAATGAAATAAAACTGCTTTCTTTTCATTTGAACTTCTAAAAACAATATCATAGAGGAAAACTCGGGTTGTTTAATGGACTTTTCCACAATATTGATAATTGCAAATTATCTACTTTATTAGATAGGTTCAAGATTAGGGCCTGAAACTATATGTTGGCTCAAAAACATTTGTTCATTTCTATATTACTTATTGAAA
The DNA here is from genome assembly GCF_902686445.1 of Sciurus carolinensis. NCBI lineage: Eukaryota > Metazoa > Chordata > Mammalia > Rodentia > Sciuridae > Sciurus > Sciurus carolinensis. The sequence goes on along the minus strand of NC_062218.1, from coordinate 86,839,580 downwards.
TCCAAAGCATCTATTGATAAGATTTTTTCTATTGATCTATTGATATTTAAAATAAGTAAGTAATGAAATCAGCAGTGTTTCAAACTGAATTCTGTGATTTCACAACTTTGTTCAACAAGTATTATAAAGCACCATGTAAAGTGGTGTGAGCAGATTAAAAGATGAATAAGATGTGTGCTTCATCCTTATAAGGAACTTAATGCCCAGTAAGTAATATAGACCATATAAGACATGTACAACCTAAGTTACAAGTAAGAACCTGCTAAATTTCAGGAGACAAGTACAAATATGTACTTGTGAAGGCAAAAACAGAAAAACAGAAGATGTTTCTAGATTGAAAACTTAGAAGTTTATCTTCATGGAAGAAGGATCATGTGAACTGGTCCTTGAAAATGGATAGTATTTGGTGAGTGAGTACAAAAGAATTAGAGCAGAATACATGTGCAAAGAGAGAAAAGTATTTCAGTAATTTGCGGAGGGACAGGACTTTTTGTTATCTTCAATGCCTTGGTGTAAAGTAGTAAGATAAGGGAAGATAAGATGAAAAGGTAGTAGGAAGTCTTGTGGAGAACTCTGAATACAGTTAAGGAGTAGTCCTTAACCCCCATAACCTCAGACTGTGGCCTGATTCAGAAATAGGGTTATTACAGATGTAATTAGTTAAGATGAGGTCTATTGAAATAGGATGGACTCTAATCCAATATAATTGGTGTCTTTGAGGAAGTTTGGACAGAGACCCAGGGAGAATGCCGTATGAAGGTAAAGATTGAGGTGATGCTTTTACAAGCCAAGAAATTCCAAAGATTGACAGCAAACCACTGGAAACTAAACTAAAGGGTTCCATACAACCCTCAGAAAGAACCAACCCCCTCATCTTAGACTTCTTATTCTAGAACTGTTGAGACAATGAAATTCAGTTGTTTGAGTCACCCAGTTTGTGGTACTTTGTTACAAAGATTAGAGGATGAGAGGGAAAAAGGCCTAGAGATAGTTTTTTGTTGTGAAGATGAGTAATAAAAAACTAGGCATGTAGCATTGTTATGAATAGAGTCTATCTTAAGGTTATTATCAAATATCTCACAATATGTGATATTGAAAGTGAACATTTGGGGTATACTTATTTAAGTCATGTCTAATATAAGCTGAAAGATAAATGATTAGGGGGAAATAAACAAATCTAGGACCTCTTCTATAGTCCAAATAGTCTCAGGTAGAATTTGAGAAAGAAATCTTAAGAAACCATAGTTTTCAGAGTTAATCAAACAGAGATACCTATCCTGCTCCCATCAGCAGGGCAAAGTTTATGATGAAATTCTGTATTCATATTATATCCTCTGCTTGATAAATATAAGTGATTGCATACTTTTCTCAGCTCAAATGAAGTGACTTTCCTTCAGTAATCTTCTGATTGAGACAGCCTTTTTGATTCATTTTAAGAGAGCAGTTAGTATTGAGTCATTTTAGAATTACAACTTAAACAGTTTAAAAAAATTCTACCTCCTCTAAATAATGTCTCATGGACCATTTGACCCAGCTATCCCACTCCTTGGCCTATACCCAAAGGACTTAAAATCAGCATACTACAGAGATACAGCCACAACAATGTTCATAGCTGCTCAATTCACAATAGCCAGATTATGGAAGCAACCTAGATGCCCTTCAATTGATGAATGGATAAAGAAATTGTGGTGTATATATATACACAGTGGAATATTAGTCATAAAAAATAATAAAATTATGGCATTTGCAGGCAAATGGATGAAATCGGAGAATATCATGCTAAGTGAGATAAGCCAATCTCAAAAAACTAAAGGATGAGTGATCTCGCTGATAAGCGGATGATGACACATAATGGGGGAGGGAGGGGGACAAGATTGGAGGAAGGAGGGACTGTATAGAGGGATAAGAGGGGTGGGGGGGAAGGAAAAAAATTACAGAATGAATCAAAAATGATTACCCTAGGTAAATGTATGATTACAAAAACGGTATGCCTCTACTTCATGTACAAACAGAAACAAGATGTATCCCATATGTTTACAATAAATATGAATTTTTAAAAAAAATTTCTCATCGAACAAACCTTTCTCCTATGTATATGATTCATATTAGGCTAGGTTATTCTGTTTCTACTCCAAAATCTTAGTAACTTGAAACAGCAAAGTTTTTTGTTCATATCCCTCTTGATTCGTCAAGGGCTTGGCACCATTTTTTTTCTCTCCACATTTTTCTGTTGGTGCATTATAGTTATACATAATGATGGGATTTGTTATTGTGTGTTCATACATGCACACAACATAACAATATAATTTGGCCAATATCATTCTTGGCTCCATTTTTATTTTCACTCCTAAATGTGTGATGGTGCTCCACCCCTAGAGTGACACTATTCATCATGACAAAGGGAGGATAACATGGTGAACTAAGCACTAGATCTTAAAAGGCTTGCTCTAATGTTACGCGTGTTTTTCTAACATTACAATGGTCAGACCTTGTCACGTACTGCTAACGTGTACCGAATTTTTTTATGATGATAGTATTCTAAAATTAGTGGTGATGGTTTTTACTGTATATGAGTATACTAAAATCCATTGAATTATTCAGTTTACAAGGGTGCTCCACAATGGCTTCTGTGGCTCAGGGTTCAGTCTAATTAGACATTGATACCAGACGGCTCTATGGTGCCAACCTAGGTAAACCTAGGTGCCAAGCCACGCTACTTAAGGATGCCACCTCGTAGCCCACCCAGAATCTCTGGATAGTCAGGGCTTTCCACATAGTCTATAAAAAGTGAAAGAGGTGCCTACTTCAAATGCACAGATACCAACAAAGACTACAAGGATCATGAATAATCAGGAAAACATTATACCAACAAAGGAGCAAAATAAAGCACCAATAGCTGACTCTAAAGAAATGGATATATATAATCTCTGGAGATACACACACACACACACACACACACACACACTGCCTGCCAGAGAATTCAAAATGATTGTCTAAAAGAATCCCAGTGATATACAAAAAAAAAAAAAAAAAGAAAGAAAGAAAATAAAGGAGGACTCAATACATGAAAAAAATGAGTAACAACCAAATTCTGGAGATGAGAAACAAATTTCTTAGGGATTTTCTACAACAGAATCAAGGAAAAGAATTAGTGAGCTCAAATACAGGTCATATGAAATTCCCTAGTCAGAAAAACAGGAGAAAAAACAGTGAAGAAGAAAATGTATAGACCCTAAGGGATAATTAAGTGAATCAAAAAATATATATGGGAGATGTAAAAGGAACAGAGAAACAGGGGAGGAAAACTTCCCATATTTGGAGAAGGAAATATCCAGATTCATGAATCCCAAGACACTTCCGATACATTAAATATAAAGATATCTTCTAAGTGTACCATAATCAGATTCTAAAAAGTCAAAGACAATTTTGAAAGCAGCAAGAAAAAAGCAACTTGTCAAAATATACCAACCATCTACCTGTGGTAATCGTTTAGCATGGCACTGGCATAAAAACAGACGTGTAGACCAAAGGAACAGAATACAGAAGCCCAGAAATATATCTGTTCATCTATGATTAATTGATCCTTTGTCGCTGACTCTTTGCGGTACCAAATCCACGGATATTTGTCACCGCCTGCAGCAACAATTTGCACAGGTCTTTATGGGTGGTGGACTGGTAACTGAGCTACTTCTATTTCTGAGCTACTTCCTTGCTTGCTTGCTTGTTTATGGAGGATAGAGGAAATGAGGTTTACTTGCTTTGAGAGGAGAGAGAGAGAGAGGCTTTGCTTATTGGAGAGAAAGAGAGACTTTGCTTAAGAGAGACTACACTTTCAGAGATCTATATCTTCTTAGTTCTGCTGCTGCTTCTTAAAGGTGCGTCCTGCATCCTGTGAACTAAGGGTGCGTCTATCTGAGGTGCTTCTTAGTGATGTGTCCCAGGTACTGCGATCTGCCTATCTGTGATCTAGAGGTGTGTTCTCAATTCTCTGCTCTGTGATCTGCCTTCTGCCGCTGCCTGCTGCTTCTCTCTGCGACCTGCTTCTTTCTGCTTGCTGCCTTTTCTTCTTCCTTTCTGCTAGTGACTTCTACTCCGCTTCTTTCTGCTAGCTGCTGCTCTTACTGTAGCGCTCCCGCCCACCGCCCACTTATATTCCCTCCAGGAGGCGGAGGGCGGGGCCACGCCAGTTGCAATCAGGTGAGGAGCCAGCTGCCCTATCACGGCAAGGATTAAAATGAGCAGGCCCGAGCAGGCGCGCTGGGGAACACCTGTGCACACGTTGTACGTGTGGACTTAACTGAATACGGCCAGTGATAAATCACCTGAATGTGCTTATGTTAATTAACCTCCCCACCTCCGATGTGATCAGGTGCCGTTCTGGCTGGCACAGCCCCCAAAAATCCTTAACAAAATTTCCAAAACTACACATCACAGTACAGTCTTTTCAGTAAATGATGTTGGGAAACCTATATACCCACATGCAAAAGAAGAAATTGGACTCTTATACACTGTATAAAATAATCAACTCGAAATGGATAAAAGACTTAAATACAATACCTAAAATTGGAATTACTAAAAGGGAATGGGGGATCATTTTTACATTGGTGTGGACAATGATATTTGTATTTGGTCTCAAAAACACTTCAAGAGCACAAATGGGAAAATGGAATTGCTCCAAACTTAAAAACTTCTGCACAGCAAGAAAACAACAAAGTGAAGAGACAAACTATGGAAGGGGTTAGTATTCAAAATATACAAGTAATACAGTATCAAGAAAGCAACTTGATTAAAAATTGGGTAAAGGTCTTGAATAGACATTTCTTCAAAGAAGACAAATAAATAACAGGTATATGAAAAAATGTTCAACATCACAAATCATCAGAAAAATATGAAAGAAGATCACAATGAGATATCTCACCGCTATTAGAATGACTATTATAAAAAAGGCAGCAATTTTGGTATGGAAAGGAAATCTTTGTACATTTTGGTGACAATGTAATTTGGTGCAACCATTATTAAGAACAGTATAGAAGTTCCTCAAAACTATCATGATCTAGCAATCCCACTTCTGGATATATATCTGAAGGAACTGAAATCAGTACCTTTTGAAGAGATATCTGTACTCCCATGTTCATTACGACACAATTCACAGTAGCCAGGATGTGGAATCAACAAAATTATTCATGAGTGAATGAATGGATAAAGAAAATGTAATATCTAATGCATACAAAGGAATATTTTTCAGCCTTAAAAATGAAGTTACCAGGCATCGTGGCTCATGCCTATATTCCCATCGGCTCAGGAGGCTGAGGCAGGAGGATCAAGCGTTTGAGGCTAGCCTCAGCAACTTACTAAGCCCTGAGCAACTTAGTGAGACCCTATCTCAAAAAAAAAAAAAAAAAAATTAGAAAATAAAGGACTGGGGATATAGCTCAGTGTTTAAACACTCCTGAGTTCAATCCCTCCTACCAATATTTATATATGAAGGAAGTTCTGCCATTTCAACATATTGTGCCTGGATGGAATAAGAGAAGTAAGACACACAAATACACATATTGCATGATCTCACTTATATGTGAAATCTAAGAGAGTTAAAATCATAGAAGCAAAATGGTGTTTGCTGGGGGCTGGGAGGGGAGGAAGTGGGAAGATGCTTGTCAAAAGGGGACAGTATCACTTAAGCAGGAAGAACGAATTCTGGAGATCTGATGTACAGCATGGTAGCCATAATAACATTGCACTGTTAAGAGATCTTACATATTCTTAGCACACGCACACACACACACACACACAGATTAACTATGTGAGGTGTTATGTTAATTAGTTTGTAATCATTCCACAGTGTGTGCTTATATCAAAACATCACATTGTGGGGGTGATCCAAGATGGTGCACTAGAATTAGGCTGTATTCCTTATTGCTCCCCGACTCAGGATTCAAGCAGAGGAGATACTCTTTCTTTGCAAGGTGGACATTCTTGCTGGCCGGTGATCCCCTACTGTTCGCTCCCTGTTCACCTGCCATAATCACTGGTCATTTGCCAGCAGATTGTCGGCCCACTATTCACCCACAGAACTCCCTCTGTTTGCCCATTTGACCACCTTCTTCCTGCCCATGGCCCGTCCTTCACCTGTGCATCACCTGCAGAATGCCTGCTGACATTGTCCACTGCTGCCTGGAGGTCCATTGTCAGGATACCTGCAGGTTTATTTACACACAGCCACTGCCATCTTGGGACACCAGCCAGGGCCTGGAAGTCCAGGATCAAAAGACCTGCAGGTTTGCCACCACGACCACCACCATCTGGGGACACTGGCCAGGACCTGGATATCTATTGTTGGGGTACCTGCAGGTCTGGTTGCACCTGAGGTCTTCCTGCTGGATATGCTAGTGGCTGCCATTTTGCTGCCTTTTTGCATGGTCACTGCTTTGTGTGAGCACATCCTTGGTGGTCTCCCTGCAAGTTGTAACAACACTGAGATCTTGGGACTCCAGCAAGGAAGAGCCAGATCTGTCAAATTGTGTCTGGGTCTGTGTGGGCCAGTCTGGGCCTGGCAAGCCTATGGAAAGCTGGAGACTGGGGGTATTTCCCCAGGGGACAAGCAGGTTTGAGAAACTGGACAGAAATGGGCTCTCTTCAGCTCAGTGAGTACTGAAATGCGTGGGGATGGAAGGGGCCAGCTAAAATGGGTGGGAAGACCAGAAGAGGGTGTGAAGGCATCTTGCTATTACCTCACCCAGTCAACTGGTCTACCACCCACTGGGACTGGAGCCACCATCAAACTTCAGACAGACAACCCCACCTATCTGCAGAGAAGGGAAACTGAGAAACTTTTGAAAGTCAACAGAAACAAATGTTCAATTTTCCATTTAGACGTTCCTTTTTTTCCCCCTCTCTCTCACATCTTTACCATCTTTGGAACTTAATATTTTTCATGCATCAATTTATTGAGGAATCAGATGTCTGAATAGTATATTATAGTTTTGTTGTGTATTCTTATAATTTTAATTATTTTCTAATCTGTATATATATTTTTTCTCTCATCTGTCTCCCTGGATTCTCTTTTTCACTTCTCTCATGCTAACAGCCAACCTCTATTAATTCCTCCTTTGCTCTTACTATAAATTTTTATCTCTATCTTCTCTCCTCCCTCATAAACATCACATTCTACACAACTTCTGTCCCCACTTGGTCTATCATTTGAAATCCTTTTAGCAAACATACTGTTTATATTTTGAGGCCAATAATTGAATTCATCTTCCTGTTTATTACAACAAAACTGTAGATGGCTTAATAGGAGTTATTTGGTTTAAGGCTATATATTATATGTATTGGGTGCTGCTAATAATATTGGTCTCCCCCTTAAAGGTGAGGTACTAGAAGTCTTTCAGATTTTATAAGACTACAGGGTAGAAATTGTACTGCCTCAGATCCACACTAATAGATGGGAAGACACACAAACAACAAGAAAAAACAAGGGAACAAAGTGCCTGAAACAAACCAAGATGTTCCAGCAGTAGAATTCAAACACAACACAATAGAAAAAATATCAGAGAAGTTTAGAAGGTACATAGGTAAACTGATCTTCAAAATAAAGGATGGTATCAGAGAAAAAAATACAGGAAGTGAAAGATCACTTCAATAAAGAGGCAGAGATTATAAAAAGGAATCAAGCAGAAATCCTCAAAATGAAGGAAACAATGAACCAAATTAAAAAGCCAATGGAAAGTATCACCAACAGACTAGACCACTTGGAAGACAGAACCTCAGGCATCAAAGATAAAATACATACTCTTGAAAATAAAGTAGATCATACAGAGAAGATGGTAAGAAACCGTGAACAGAACTTCCAAGAATTATGGGGTGACATGAAAAGATCAAATTTAAGATTTATTGAGATAGATGAAGACTTGGAGATACAAACCAAAAGAATGTACAATTCCTTTCAATGACTTAATATCAGAAAACTTCCCAGACCTAAAGAAATAAGTGGAAAACCAACTACAAGAGGCTTACAGGACCCCAAATGTAAAAAGTTACATCAGACCCACAACAAAACATATTATAATGAGAAAACTAACATACACAATAAGGATAGAATTTTAAAGGCTGCGAGAGAAAAAAATCAAAACCAATTTGAATCTCAGGTGATTTCTCAACACAGACCCTCAACTCTAGAGGTCCTGGAATAATATATATATTCATTTTCTGAAAGAAAATGAATGCCAACCATTCATTTTATACCCAGCAAAACTAATCTTCAAATTTGAAGATGAAATAAAAACCTTCTGTAATAAAAGTTAAAAGAATTCACAACTAGAAACCCTGCACTACAGAACATTCTCAACAAAATATTCCACGAGGAGAAAATGAAAAAAAATAAAATAAATAAAAACCAGTAAAGGGAGGAACTACACTAAACGCAAAGTCAAAGGAGAAACTAAATCAAGTTAAAAACCAAAAATAAACCAAAATGACCAGGACTACAAATCATATCTCCATAATAACCCTAAATGTTAATGACTTAAACTCATCAATCAAAAGACATAAACTGGCAGATTCGATTTTCAAAAAAGATCCAACAATAAAGTCTCTTCAAGAGACTCACCTCTTAGGAAAAGACGTCCACTGATTGAAGGTGAAAGGTTGGTAAAAAACATATCACTCACATGGACTGTGTAAACAAGGAGTGGTTTCCATCCTCAAAACAGATAAAGTGGACTTCAAGCCAAAGTTAGTCAGAAGGGATGAAAAAGGATATTTTGTACTGCTTAAGGAAATCATACATCAACAAGACATAATAATCATAAATACTTATGCCCCAAATAATGGAGCATCTATGTATCTCAAACAAACCCCTTTCAATTTCAAGAATCAAATAGACCACAACAGAATAAAACAGGATGACTTTAACACACCTCTCTCACCACTAGATAGATCTTCCAAATAAAAATGAAATAGAATGTAGAACAAAATAATACAATCAACAAGTTAGACTTACACATATATAGAGTATTTCATCCATCATGGAGCAATTATACTTTCTTCTCAGCAGCACATGGATCCTTCTCTAAAATAAGACCATATGTTATACCACAAAGCAACTCTTAGCAAACACAAAAAATAGAAATACTACTCTGCATTCTATCAGATCATAATGGAATGAAACTAGAAATCAGCGATAAAGTGAAAAATAGAAACTACTCCAACACCTGGAGACTAAATAACATGCTATGGAATGATGAATGGACAGCAGAAGAAATCAGGGAGGAAATTTAAAAAATACTTAGAAGTAAATGAGAACACTGATACAACATATCAAAGTCTCTGGGACACTATGAAGGCAGTGCTAAGAGGAAAGTTCATTGCACTGAGCTCATACATTAAAAGAATGAAAAGTCAACAAATAAAGGATCTAACATTACATCTCAAAGCCCTAGAAAAAGAAGAACAAATCAACACAAAAAGCAGAAGTCTTGAAATTATTAAAATCAAAGCTGAAATCAATGAAATTAAAACAAAAGAAAAATTCAAAAAATAGACAAAGCAAAAAGTTGGTTCTTTGAAAAAATAAATAAAATTGATAAACCCTTAGTTATGATAATGAAGAGAAAGAGAAAACTCAAATTACTAAAATTTGTAATGAAAAAATGAATTATAATGATAGACACTACTAAAATAAAGAAGATAATTAGAAACTATTTTGAAAATTTATATCCAATAAAATAGAAAATCTCAAAGACATTTAAAATTTCTAGAGAAATATGATCTGCCCAAACTGAAGCAGGAGGACATATGCAATTTAAACAGATCAATTTCAAGCAATGAAATAGAAGATGCCATCAAAAGCCTACCAACCATGAAAAGCCCAGGACCAGATGGATTCTAACTGACTTTTACAAGACGTTCAAAGGAAAATTAACACCAATACTCTTCAAATTGTTCCATGAAACAGAAAAGGAGGGAACCCTTCCAAACCCATTCTATGAGGCCAGTATCACTCTGATACTAAAACCAAACAAATACATATTAAGGAAAGAAAACTTCAGACCAAAATCCCTGATGATTATAGACACAAAAATTCTCAATAAAATTCTGGCAAATCACATATAAAGACATATTAAAAAAGTAGCGCACCATGATCAAGTGAGGTTCATCCCAGGGATGCAAGGTTGGTTCAACATGTGGAAATCAATAAAGGTAATTCATCACATCAATAGAGTTAAAGACGAGAATCACATGATCATCTCAATAAATGCATTAAAAGCATCTGACATAATACAGAACCCCTTCATGATCAAAACACTAGAAAAACTAGGGATAGTAGGAACATACCTCCACATTGCAAAAGCTATCTATGCTAAGCCCAAGGCCAACATCATTCTAAATAGAGAAAAATTGAAAAATTCCCTCTAAAAACTGGAACAAGACAGGGATGCCCTCTTTCACAACTTCTATTCAATATAGTCCTTAAAACTCTAGTCAGAGCAATTAGTCAGACAAAGGATATTAGATGGGTATGAATAGGAAAAGAAGAACTCAAACTATCATTATTTGCTGATAGTATGATTCTATTTAGAAGATCCAAAAAATTCCATCAGAATAATTCTAGACCTAATAAATGAATTCAGCAAAGTAGCAGAATATAGAATTAACACCCATATCAAATGCGTTCCTATACATCAGTGAAGAATCTACTGCAAGAGAAATTAGGAAAACAATCTATTCGCAATAGCCTCAAAATAAGATAAAATAAAATAAAATACTTGGGAATCTGTCGGGGTACCCGGGACCCCTGGCCCTAGGTGTGGCTAAGATGGCGCCTGGCAGTGAGCCAGAGCAGTTAACTTTTGCACAAACATCTGACATCATTTTAAGGAAGTCTTTATGACTGGTTCTCTGGTCTCATGCACAACGCATGATCTCGGTATGCCCTGCTTGGCTCTCTGTATCTGTCCACGCTTTTCCCTCGTGTGCTCTCCTTTGATTGGTGGTTTTACCTATATAAGGTCTGTAACTTCCCTGCTGAGAGAGGAAATAAGATAAGAAAAAGAAACAATAGAAGCAGAAGAACAGCGCGCAATAAAGCATTGAAACTTCAACCAGGTGTTGTGTTTCTCTGTGGGCAGGGAACGCAATAAGTGGTGCCGAAACCCGACCCGGGAAACAACAAACCAATAGCAACTACCTAGGTAAGTTTTAGAGATTAATGTTATAAATAATAAAAAAGGAGTGATAAAGGCAGCCTTGACGTTCGCGGTAAAGCGACTATCAGAACACGCGGAATGTGGTCCAGTTAAAGTCAGGACACACGGAAGGTGGTCCGGGGACACGCGGAATGCGGTCCAATTAAAGTCAGGACACACAGAAGGTGGTCCGGGGACACGCGGAATGCGGTCCGATTAAAGTGAAAGTAAGGACTAGCGAAAGGCAGTCCGGAGACAGAGCCAAGCGAAACGCGGCTCGGAGTGGACTAGCGAAAGGCAGTCCGGAGACAGAGCTAAGCGAAACGCGGCTCAGAGTGGACTAGCGAAAGGCAGTCCACCTTAAAAGTATTAAAGTGAAAGTAGCACGCGAAAGGCGGCTACACCCTGGACTAAGCAAAAAGCGGTCCACATTAGAGATATTAAAGTGAAAGTGGTGTGTGAAAGGCCACCATCAATCAACCCGGACCAAGCGGAACGCGGTCCAGTGAACTGAAACTGGTATACAAAAAGTGATCACAGCAAATTAATTATGGGGTCTGAAATGTCCAAAGTTAAGATGCAACAGCCACTGAGAGAATTGTTAAAGAAAAATGGGACTCCGTTAAAGGCAAAGACAGCCAGGACGTTTCTTGATACTATAGAAAAAGTTTCTCCCTGGTTTTTAAATGAGGGGCTGTTAAATATTCCACAGTGGGAACATTTAGGGGAGGACCTCCGCATAGCTGATAAACAAAAGCCTCTGCCTGTGGGTACCATGGCCATCTGGTCCCTTGTTAAAAGTTGTTTGGAAACTAAAAAACACTCTTTTGTGAAGCCTCTGACTGAGGGCAGTCAGGTTTTGGAAGAAATAAAAGAGGAACGATCGTGTCGCTCTCAGATTTCAGAAACAGGAACTGACTCGGAAGGGGAACTTTCTGGAGAGGAACTAGAAAAACAAGTACAAAAATTAAACATAAGTAAAGAGCTCCCCCTAGCGCCTGTAGCTCCCTCGGCGCCTCCAGCTCCTCCTAAAACACTACCCTGTGAGGCACACACTGCATGGAGTCATCTTGGCTCTGCCGCATATCCAGTTTTTGAGGATGCTCAAAATCAAAGATATCATCGACCTTTAGATTTTAAAATAGTTAAACAACTAAAGGAGGCAGTAAGTACATATGGTCCACAAGCAGCGTTCACTCTTGCTCTGGTAGAAACTATGTCTTCCTTAAACCTAGTACCTCAAGACTGGGTTAACCTTGCTAGGGCCACTCTGTCTGGAGGACAATATCTTATGTGGAAGACTTCTTGGCAAGAAATTTCTGCAGACACTGCCAGGCATAATGCAGCTGCAGGCGACCCTCAACTTAACATAGAAATGCTTATGGGTACAGGGCCATATGAGACTCTCCAAGCACAGCTTCAATACCATCCTGCTGTGTATGCCCAGATTGCCACTGCAGCAACTAGAGCCTGGAAAACGTTGCAGGGTACAGGAGATCTACAGGGCCAGCTGTCCAAGGTAACTCAAGGGAGCAATGAACCCTATGCAGACTTTGTGGATAGGTTGATTCAAACTGCATCACGCATTTTTGGGGATGCAGACCAAGCTATGCCTCTAGTAAAACAATTAGCCTATGAGCAAGCTAACAAATGGTGTAAGGACACCATTAGGCCATGGAAAAACAAGGATCTATCTACTTATCTAAGAGTGTGTAAAGATATAAATGATACCTCTGCACAGAGCAGTGCATTTGTAGCAGCTATAGATAGACAGACTACTATGTTTTCTGCTGCACTTGCTCAGGCTCAAGGAAATTCTAATCAGAGGACAAACAAAGGACTCTCAGGATCATGCTTTGCATGTGGTCAAATGGGACATCTCAAGGCCGCTTGTCCAAATAAAAGGTCACCTTTGACCCAAGGTGGCAATGTCAATGCAGGGAGTAGCTCAGGACCTGGACCAGAATTGTGTCCAAGATGTAAAAAAGGAAATCACTGGAGTAGTGGTTGCCAGTCAATAAGAGATAAGGAAGGTAACTTCCTAGGGCCTAATCCTAGGCTGCAAAAAAATGGGAGGCAGGGCCCTCCCCGGGGCCCACAACAAATATACGGGGTCATCCAACAAGTTCCTCGACAGTGGTATCCTCCAACGGAGAAGGGAAGCGTAGAGCCACCTCAGGAAGTGCCGGATTGGACATCTGTGCCACCTCCAGACTCATATTAACTCCAGATATGGGGGTGCAAATGGTAGACACAGATTGGCATGAAAAAATTCCACAAGATAGTGTAGGGCTATTATTAGGCAAAAGTTCCTCAACATTAAAAGGGCTTGTAGTTCATCCAGGGGTCATCAATCCTGACTCTACAGGTCAAGTTAAAGCTTTAGTTTCTTCACCAAAAGGCATTACAGTTATCTTTCCAGGAGACCGCATTGCACAAATGCTTATATTGCCTAGTCGACATTCTCTATGGCCCAGTAAGAATACAAATAGAGGACAAGGAGGTTTTGGATCAACAGAAACTACTTTAATAAATCTTACTATGGATATGGGACAGAGACCTCTCTTAAACTTAAAGGTAGGAAATATGGAATTTACAGGTCTATTAGATACAGGAACAGACAAAAGTATTATTAGTGCGTCAGTCTGGCCAAAACATTGGCCACTAGTTACAGCTGCTCAAAGTTTGAGAGGTCTAGGGGTGGCAGAGAGCCCTAATCAAAGTGCTTCCTCATTGTCTTGGAGGGATGCAGAGGGTCATTCTGGGGTGTTCCAACCATATGTGTGTAATGTGCCAGTTTCTTTGTGGGGAAGAGATGTTTTACAACAAATGGACATAAAACTCACCACTGACCATATTTATAAAGGGACCCCGGTCAAACATATGTTACAAAAAATGGAGTATAAGGACAGTGAAGGATTGGGAAAATCTTATCAAGGACCGTTACAACCACTTCCCTTGCCTCCACCAAAAAATGATTTCAGGGGTCTGGGTTTTTCATAGGGGCCACTGTAATGACATCAATTCCTATAGTTTGGAAAGATGATAAGCCTCGCTGGATCCCACAGTGGCCCCTAACAAAAGAAAAATTAGAGGCAGCTCATAAATTAGTACAAGAACAAGTACAATCAGGTCACTTACAACCTTCTACTTCTCCTTGGAATACTCCAATATTTTTAATAAAGAAAAAATCAGGAAAATGGAGATTATTACATGATTTGAGAGCTATAAATGATCAAATGTTTCCTATGGGGTCTATCCAATGCGGGTTACCTCTTGTTTCTGCATTGCCAAAAAATTGGCCTACAATTATACTGGATTTAAAAGATTGCTTCTTCTCTGTACCTTTACACAAAAAGGATTGTTGGAGATTTGCTTTTACTTTGCCCTCTCTTAACCACGCTCAACCTGATCAGAGATATGAATGGACCGTATTGCCTCAAGGCATGGCCAACAGTCCTACTATGTGTCAAATGTATGTGGATAGGGCATTAACAACCACTAAACAAAAATTCAAGAGATTGTTGATTTATCATTATATGGATGATATACTTATTTGCCATCCAGAGAAAGAAGTGTTGTTAGGAGCATTACAATTCATGACCCAAGCTTTAAAGGAAAGGGGGTTAACAATAGCCCCTGAAAAGTTACAAGTTAGGAGAGATCCAAGAATATTTGGGTACTAAACTTACTGCTACTACAGTCAGGCCATTAAAGTTGACCATCAGGACAGATCAGCTAAATACCTTAAGTGATTTTCAAAAACTCCTAGGTGATATTAACTGGATTAGATCCTATTTAAAATTATCCACAGGAGAATTAAAACCTTTATTTGATATACTAAAAGGTGATCCTGACTTAAATTCACCTAGAAAGCTTACTCCCGAAGCACGAATGTCTTTACAGCTAGTTGAAAACAGATTTCAACAATGCTATGTTGATCGCTGTGATCCCACTCAACCATTGAGTTTAATCATCATCCCAGAAAAACATAGTCCTTTTGGCATAATTTGGCAGGGGGGACCTCTACAGAGTATAAATCTTCCTAGTTCTCCAGCTAAAATATTACAATCATATCCCAAAGCTGTTGCTCAAGTAATATTTAAGGGAAAAGAATCTTGCATTACTGTCTTTGGAATCCATCCTTCTATCATTATAACCCCTTATTCCACTCAGCAAATTAAATGGCTAAGCAATAATGTTGATGATTGGTCAGTACTATATTGTTCCACCTCAGCTCAGTTTGATAACCATTATCCCCAACATCCTTGGATTCAGTTTTGTAAAGTTACTCCCATAATTTTTCCAAAAGTGACTAGTGCCCAACCTATTAAAAATTGTATAACTATATTTACTGATGGATCTAAAAATGGAGTAGGCGCTGCACTTGTTCATGATCAACTTCATACTATAATAGTTCAATCCAACTCGGCACAAGTTACTGAGCTTGCAGCTGTGGTGTTGGCTTTTAAAATAACAGATAATCAGCCGTTTAATCTCCTATCTGATAGTTCATATGTTGTTAATGCTTTAAGTGTTCTTGAAACTGTGCCATGTATTTCTTCTTTATCCACCGTGGCTTCCTATTTCACTACACTGCAAAACCTTATTCTGCAGCGTAAACATCCATTCTATATAGGACATATTAGGGCTCATTCTAATTTACCGGGACCTTTGGCTAGAGCAAATGATTTGGTGGATATGGCTACCAAATCTGTTTTTGTTTTTTCCATAGAGGAACAAGCAAAACTCTTTCATGAGAAATTCCATGTAAATTCCACTACCTTGAGTAGAAAATTTCCTATCTCTAAATGTGTGGCTCGACAAATAGTAAAAAATTGTCAACACTGTGCTCCTTTGATCTCAGTACAATCTTTTGGAGTCAATCCCAGGGGACTGTTACCTAATCATGTTTGGCAAATGGATGTAACTCATATTCCTGAATTCGGTACTGTAAAGTATGTACATGTGTCAGTAGACACTGCTTCAGGGGTCATCATGGCTTCTGCTCACTCTGGAGAAAAGGTAAAAGATGTCATTCAACACTGCCTACAAGCGTTTGCTTGCTGGGGCATACCTAAAGTTATAAAAACAGATAATGGTCCTGCTTATACCTCCAAAAGCTTCCGGCTATTTCTACAAACATTTAATATTCAATTGATTACTGGTATTCCCTATAATCCACAAGGACAAGGTATAGTCGAGAGGACACATCTCACCTTAAAAAATTGTCTTAATAAACAAAAAGGGGGAATAGGAGCCTCTTTTAAATCTCCCAAGGACAAAATTAATCTGGTTCTTTTTATTTTAAATTTTTTGACTATAGATAATTATGGACACTCAGCAGCTGATCGCCATAGCAACCTTTCCCCTGTCCCTCAAACATGGGCCAAGTGGAAAGACATATTGACAGGTTGCTGGAAAGGACCAGATCCAGTATTACGTTGGGTCCGAGGATCTGTTTGTATTTTTCCACAGGATCAACAAACTCCGATCTGGGTTCCTGAAAGACTGACCAGACCTATACAACATGGAAGTGATACTACTCCTCCTCACGATAGTGAGCCTTCCCATAACTGCAAAGACACAAGCGGACAGCCAGACCTGGAACCTGTGGGCAATAGTTAAAGCTTGGCCATATCCTTTGCCGTTAACTAATACTTCCTCTCTACTCCCTCCGTTGATCACCACCAATGCGGCTACAGGATTACCCACTACACTTTATGATCCAGAGACTCAACCATATAATTCTTCCGCTTTCTCCCTCCCTGGAGCCTTATGCTTTGATATACCTGAGGATAATGCTATTAGTAATAATAACTCTAGCCCTTGTATTGTTCTCCAAAAGCAGGTACAGGGTCTCTTTTATAAGAGTATGGAATCCTCTTATGCTCCGCTCCATGGTTATGGTTCGCTTGGTCTTCAGTTTGCCAATAATAATTTAATAACCATATCAAGGACATACTGGGAAGGGAAAGCTACCTTGATCACAGGATTTGTACCTCACAAATTACCTCTTCCCACTAATGGATTTAAAACTCCCAGAATTTTTCCTCCATGTAATCCAAAATTTTCCACACCTCCCATTTGGACAGGTTGTCAAAATACAAAGCGAGCGACCCCAGTTCAACATGGATTTTTCTTCACACCAAATTTTACTTCCCAGCGTACCACTGATAATTTTGCTGATCATGACGCCATGGGCATGGAGCGTGTTAATCCTTTTGATAGCTGGTTGCTATTCACCTCGACTTCAGGATATACTAACTTACAACCTCTTTTTGCACTTAAAGGAGGATCTTTTAGACAATGCGAATGGAACTCTTCGACGTGGAGCGGAAAAAATGTTGGAGCGAAAACTAATACTAACTGTACTAAAAACATTACATTCTCATCCACTCCAGCCTGTGTGTTCCCTCCTTTTATGTTTCTACTAACCAATATTTCCAATAACACAACCCTTGATTGCTCTCAATCTAGTTGCTACCTTTCTCAATGTTGGAATGCTACCAATTTCTCCCGCGCGGTCTTAATGCGCATCCCTACCTTCCTACCTATCCCAGTCTCTGTTACAGATGCAGAATTACCAGTGCTACTATCAAGAAATAAAAGACAATTTGGCATCGTGGCAGCTGTGGTTGCAGCCGTTGTTGCATCGGCGGCGGCTGCCGCGACTGCAGCTGCTGCATTGACAACTACTATACAGACAGCGACTGCAGTCAACCGTTTAGCTGAAAACACAGCTACTGCCTTACAAACTCAAGAGACTTTAAACCAACATTTAAGGGCAGGCTTACTCCTGGTGAATCAAAGAGTGGACCTATTACAAGAACAAGTGGACATATTACAAGAACTTTTGGGACTGGGATGTGTTTACTCTTTAAGAGCTGTTTGTGTTACCCCTATTGTATATGATAATTTCAGCACTGCAGCTAAGTTATCTAGTAATTTGTCACTTTACCTTACTTCTACTTGGTCATCTCAATTTGATAATCTTACCTCACAACTTAGAGCCGAAATTGTCAAAGCTAATTCTACTGGGGTACATATTGCTTCTGTATCTGAGATGGCTAAATGGTTTTCTTCTGCTTTCGATTTTGTAAAACAGTGGGCAGGTCTGGGCACTTTGGGACTGCTTCTCCTCATTGGTATCCTTTTCCTCACTCATCTGTTTGTGCGTCTACGAGCCAGCCAAAACAGGGATCGGATTATCTTTCATCAGGCCATGACTGCCCTAGAGGCCGGCAGTTCCCCACAAGTATGGCTCACGATGCTGGACCGGTAGTCATACGGGTAAGGAAGGAGGTGACCCCGTACCAACCTAAGACAGGAGCTGTAGCATGCTCTGCAGTTATCCGATGACGGGTAAGGACGGTGGTTGACCACTCTGCCTAAGACAGGCACGGTCCCGAGCCTTTTTCTTGTAAAAGAAAAAAGGGGGAACTGTCGGGGTACCCGGGACCCCTGGCCCTAGGTGTGGCTAAGATGGTGCCTGGCAGTGAGCCAGAGCAGTTAACTTTTGCACAAACATCTGACATCATTTTAAGGAAGTCTTTATGACTGGTTCTCTGGTCTCATGCACAACGCATGATCTCGGTATGCCCTGCTTGGCTCTCTGTATCTGTCCACGCTTTTCCCTCGTGTGCTCTCCTTTGATTGGTGGTTTTACCTATATAAGGTCTGTAACTTCCCTGCTGAGAGAGGAAATAAGATAAGAAAAAGAAACAATAGAAGCAGAAGAACAGCGCGCAATAAAGCATTGAAACTTCAACCAGGTGTTGTGTTTCTCTGCGGGCAGGGAACGCGATAGGAATCACTTTAACAAAAGAGGTGAAAGACCTCTACAATGAAAACTGTGGAGCACTAAAGAAAGAAATAGAAGAAGACATGGTCATACTACCAAAAGCATTATACAGTTTTAATGCAATACCAGATTACTAAAATCCCTATGACATTCTTCATAGAAATAGAAAAAGAAATCATGAAATTCATTTGGAAAAATAAGAGATCCAGAATAGCCAAAGAAATCCTTAGCAAGAAGAGTGAGATAGGAGGAATCACCATACCAGACCTTAACCTATACTGCCAAGCAATAGTAACAAAAATAGCATGGTATCGGCACCAAAATAGACATGTAGACCAATGGTACAGAATAGAAGACACAGAAACAAACCTGCAAAAATACGATCATGTCAAACTAGACAAAGGCACTGAAAACATACATTGGAGAAAAGATAGCCTCTTCAACCAATGGTGCTGGGAAAACTGGAAATCTATATGCAGCAAAATGAAATTAAGCCTCTATCTCTCACCCTGCACAAAAATCATCTTAAAGTGGATCAAAGACTTAGGCAATAGAACAAAGACCCTGTGAGGATGTGAGGAAGAAGTTACACACATATATTGTTGGTGGGACTGCAGATTGATACAACCACTTTGGAAAGCAGTATGGAAATTCCTAAGAAAACTTAGAATGGACCCACCTTTTGACCCAGCTATTCCACTCCTCGATTTATACCCAAAGGACTTAAAATCAGCATACTACAGTGATGCAACCACATCAATGTTTTTATCAGCTCAATTCATGAGAGCAAAGCTGTGGAACCAACCTAGATGCCCTTCAACACATGAATGGATAAAGAAAATGTGGAACATATACACGCTGGAATATTACTCAGCCTTAAAGAAGGATGAAATTATGGCATTTGCAGATAAATGGATAGAACTAGAGAATATTGTGCTAAGTGAAATAAGCCAATCTCAAAAAACAAAAGGTCAAATGTTTTCTCTGGTAAGTGGATGCTGATCCATAATGGGGTCAGGGTAGGGCTAGGGAAAAAATGGAGGAACTTTGGATTGGGCAGAGGGGAGTGAGGGGAGAGGAGGGGGTGTGGGGGGTAGGAAGGATGGTGGAATGAGACAGACCTTGTTATCCTATATACACGTATGAGTACACAACCTGTGTGTCTCTGCACCATGTACAGTCAGAGGAATGAGAAGATGTGCTCTATTTGTGTACAATGTGTCAAAATGCATTCCACTGTCATGTATAAATAATTAGAACAAATTAAAAACAGAAGCAAAAAACATCACATTGTACACTATAAATATTTGCAATTTTTATTTTTCAATTATACCTCAGAGCTGGGACATAAATATGGGGAGTAGTAAAATAATTCTGAATTCAACAGCAACTTATATTAAGAAATAAAGCAGGTATAGAAAACAACTTCAAAGTTTTCTTTTTTATCTAAACAGTATTATATCTAGATCATGATTGATACTTATTCATGTAGCTCCTGAATACATATTTTTAAAATTTGTTTGATGGTATGTGAATTGTATCTCAATAGATTCTGAAACACAGATTTTAAAAAAACCAAACTAGCTACACAGCTACACTTAATACTAAGGACAGGGAAGTACAGCCCTAGCATATTCTGAAAGAGGAGAACCACAATATTAATGGATATCAGAGAAAACATTTGGCTTTTGGTTTTTTGGATTGTCTTATTTCACTTAGCATAATATTCTCCAGCTCCATCACAATGTGGTTGGGGGGCTAGGGAAGTATAGAGTTATTTTAGATTAGGTGGAGGTGAGTGAAGGGAGGGGAGGGGGTACGGGGGAAGGAAGGAAAATAGAATGAATCAGACATTATTACTCTGTGCACCTATGTAAGTATATGACCGGTGAGATTCTACACCATGTATAACCAGAAGAATGAGAAATTAAACTCCATTATGTAGGATATATCAAAGTGCATTCTATTGTCATGTATAACTAATTAAAACAAATAAAAACAAAAAAAGAACAATCCTAGGGCTGGTGTTATAGCTCAGTGGTGAAGTGCTTGCCTATCATACATTGTCACCACTGCCAGGGGATAGGGGGAGGCATTCCAGACAGAAGGACTAATATCTGCGAAAGCCAGAGGCATGAAAAATGATGGGATTGTTGATCTGATACAGGGATGAATCTGGATAGATAGGGGTCAGATCCTCCAGGGTCACATAAAAGATTTAGGCAGAGAGATGAAACCACAGCTGGTCTGAGAACTGTTTAGAGGGGTCAAATGTGGAAGAAAAGACAAGTCGATGTGGTTCAGGGTTGGAATGAGAGTAGCTGGGACCAGGATAGCCACAAAGGGGATAACATGTCAAAATAAAAGCAATGCTACTGCCTGAGAAGGTGGATGTGGTAGGCAAGGGGAAAAAAAAGAATATTAACAGATAGCTATATCAGCTGTCACACTCATCTTTTTTGCAAATTCAATTGTAGAAAATTTATGATCAAAGTTATTTTTACTCCATGATAAATAGCCAATATTAGCTATTCAAATAAGATGCTGATTTTATGAGTGAAATTTCAGAATTCTAATGCAAAGTTTCTAAACACAAATTTTAAGTAAACGAATATGCACAGGAAATACCCACAGATTTTATACACATAGTCTTGGTTGTAGCATTCACAGGGCCATGTCAAGGGTGAAAATGGAGGTCCACATACCACATGCTAAATATTTAGAAGATATAAATCAAACTAACTGTTCCTACCTCAGCAAATACACCTTGTGAAGAGTCCTAGAATTTGTGGACTCCTTAAAGCCCTACACCAGTGAGTGGCAACCCAAGAGGAGCTGGTCTCAAGAGGACCCTTTTTGTCCTAACCCTGTCTTCTGCTAATGACAACTGACCCAGCTCCTGCAGAGGTGCTCCATCAGTAGCCCAGGCCTTTGGAATGAACTTTCCAGTTGTTCAGTCTCTAGGACAGACCAGAAAAACCCTGGAGAGGTTCTTATGTTGAAGAGGAATATGTCCTTGTGCCATGGGATTGTAGCCTAGAGGAAATAGTATAAATAAGCTAGAGCAGGACACAACCTCCTCCTCTAGAAGTGTCCCTCTTACCTGGCTTGAAGGTAAATTTTCTGTACCTAAAACTTTTGACCAAAACGAATCAGGAAATATCTTTATGAGGTTTTTATGCCACCTTGTGGTGTTTTAATGAATATCTAAAAACATGATATAGAAGGAAATAGAGATGCAGAGTTACAAGAAAAATAAATTTTGCATGAGAATAATTTCTTTGAAGTTATTTTTAAACAAGATTAACATTTCAGGTGTAAAATTTTTATAGGACCATGTAAAAATAATTTGCTGAAATTTATAAAAGAAAATCACTACATTTTTAGCTATGGAATTCATTCATACACTCAAAAAGGTATGTATTAAATGCCAGTTCCAGGAATGGTTTTTATACTGAAGTTATGTCAGTTATAAACAAAAATACCTTCCCTCCTAGAATTTACTTATGCCAGTAGGATAGTGAACAATGACCAATAGTTCTTATGAACACACTTCTTCACTTGTATTTAATTTTAAATTTTTACTGATAGTCTTTTGCATAGACATATTACTAGGATCTGTATCTTAAAACTTCGAAATCTATGATTTTATTCTGTCTGTCTGTTAGTGCAGAAAGGTGTAACAGAACATTTTATTTAAAGACCTAAAAAGACTTGGCCACTTCCAGTTTTGTAGTTTCTAACCACATTTTTAATAACTGAAAATCATAATAAGCATTAAAAAAACAAACTACTTTCAAACTTTTGTTTTCTACAAATGCATTACTAGTGAGAGAGAAATGTTAGTTTTGTACAAGGTTACAACTGATATTAAACAGGCAAAGATTAATTAAATGCCACCCCATTAAAAGTATTTAAAGGAGTAACTTGCCCTAAGCTTCAGGCCCAGGTCAAATGGTTCCTCTACTTCCTCTAATCCCTCAATGACTTCCTCACCCCTTATTTATTTACTACCATTAATGCTGCTTCCTTTATTTTATTTACCACCCATAAATTGTTTAGCAGTTAAGGTGTATTGAGCCCAGGGAATTTCCCTTATCTGATCACCTCCCTATTCAAACTTTAAATTAAATTTAATTTTTTGGTACTAGGGAGTTAACGCAGGGTTGCTTTACCACTGAGCTACATCCTCAAGTTCTTTTAATTTTATTTTCAGACAGGGTCTTGTTAAGTTGCTTAGCACCTCAATGATTTACTGAGGTTGACCTCAAATTTGCGACCCTTCTGCCTAACCTCCTGAGTTGTCAGGATTACAGAAGTAAGCCATCATGCCCAGCACCCTATGCAAATTTTGAAGGAATTTCTGAGGAACAGACCAGAGAGTCAATTCTTGGCCTACTGGATAGCTGTATGATACCCAGATAGCAGATGATAACCCTCACTCAGCACCTCCGTGAGGCTTCTGTTCTGACATAAGACTGAAGGGAAGAGTCTGGTTTCTCTTCACTCCTTCCGCTGTACCACTTTCATATATTAGGAAGGAAAATACTACATATAATGGTTTTGTTCTATCAATATTATGCTTTCTTTCTGTATAGTAATATAAATCCTATAGCCTTTGGGCTTATGGGCAGTTCTTTATTCTTCATTTTTGCTTTGCCAGTGTAAAATTCCTCCTTACAAATATATATATTATTCACTTTGCAGTTTTATGTGA
This sequence comes from Sciurus carolinensis, assembly GCF_902686445.1. NCBI lineage: Eukaryota > Metazoa > Chordata > Mammalia > Rodentia > Sciuridae > Sciurus > Sciurus carolinensis. Next base: position 86,815,873 of record NC_062218.1, on the reverse strand, counting down.
TGAATAAACAGTGATAATCAATGATGGTTTGTGTGACTTGTTCATAGCTTAAAGCAAGTTGTTTGCAAATCTGCCTGGCCTTTATCAATACTACATTACCATTTGACTTCTTTAACCCAGACCAATCATAAAATATGTTTACTAATCACTCAATTTACTTGGGTAATTATAGTAGATGTCATTTTTAAAAATTTAATGTAAAAAACATCTAGTATACAGAATATATAAAGAACTTCTACAATAGGTATGCAAAAAGAAAACTCAATTTTAAAATGAGTAAAGAAGTTTATTAGAGCTAGGCATGGTGGCTTATACCTGTAATCCCAACAACTCAGGAGGCTGAGGCAGGAGGATTGTAGGTTTGAGGCCAGCTTCAGCAACTTAGTGAGGCCCTAAGCAACTTAGTAAGATCCTGTATTAAAACAAAAAATAAAAATGACTGGGAATGTTGCTCAGTGGTAAAGCACCTGTGGATTTAATACCCGGTTCCAAAACAAAACAAAACAAAACAAGAATTGAAAGCAGAGACCTGAACAGATATTTGTATGCCAAGGATTATTATAGTAGTCACAATAGTCAAAAGTGGAAATAATCCAAGAGACCATCAATAGAAGAATAATGAATGATTCCACTTATATGAAATATCTAGAATAGTCAAATTCATGGAAACAAAGTAGATTAGCAGATACCTGGGAGTAGGAAGTGGAAATGAGAAGTTAATTGTTAATAGTTAAAACATTTCTGTTTGGAATAAGGAAAAGGTTGAAAATAAATAGTGGTGATGTTTGCTTAACATTGTGAATGTAATTAATGTCACAGAATTGTACATTTTAAATGACTAAAATGGTCATTTAAATGTGTTTTTCTATACTGTTAAAAATAACAGAATGAATCAAACAACATTACCCTATGTAAATTTATGATTACACAAATGGTATGCCTTTATTCCACGTACAAACAGAGAAACAACATGAATCCCATTTGTTTACAATAAAAAAAATCAGTAAAGTAAAAGTGATGCAGGAGGCATCAACAATACCAGACTTTAAATTATATTACAGAGCTGTAGTAACCAAAACAGCATGGTATTGGCACCAAAGCAGACATGAACAACAATGGTATGAATAGAAGACACAGAGACGAACCCACATAAATACAGGTATCTTATACTAGACAAAGACACCATAAACATACTTTGGAGAAAAGATGGCCTCTTCAACAAATGGTTCTGGGAAAACTGGAAATTCAAATGTTGTAGAATGAAATATCACCCTGCACAAAACTCAAAGTGGATCAAGGACCTAGGTATCGAGGTGTTTCAAGATGGCGGACTAGAGGGTGGCTGCATTTCATGTTGCTCCAGGACTCAGGATTCAAGAAGAGGAGATATTGAGAGACTTGGGACCAACTCAAAGCCACCGGGTGAGTCTCTCCCGTTGGGGAACCGTCCCGGATGGGGCGGTAGTCCCGTAACGCAGGGAACTTTGTGAAGTAGAGTTGCCCAATGAGACACCCCTCCCTCCGGTTGGACCAGTGAACTCAGACAACTGGGAGCATCGTAGAGGAGGCCACTCAGCACGACGCTGGAACTCAGAGCAACCCACCGGGGCTCTGGGCGACGCCCAGAGGAGGAGGTGCGTGGCGAGCTGTTTGGACTCAGAGCGACCACTCCTGAATACCAGGGGGGGCTGCCCAGAGGAGGAGGTGTATGGCGGGTCACTTGGACTCAGAGCAACTGCTCCTGAACACCCAGAGGGCTGCCTGGAGGAGGAGGAGGAGCATGGCGGGTCACTTGAACTTGGAGTGATTGTACCAGGGCTATGGGTGGTTGTAGGGAGGAGGAGGTGCGAAGTGAGTTGCTTGGACTCCTAGTGACCGCACTAGAATACCGGGTGGCTGCCCGGAGGAAGAGTAGTGTGGCAGGTCGCTGGGACTCAGAGCGACTGTACGGTGCTCCAGGTGGCTACTCATAGGAGGGGCCGCATAGCCAGGCGATTAGGTGCAGAGCAGGGTCCCGGGACCTAGGTGGCTTCTTGGTGGAATGGCCACACAGAGAAAAGCTGAGGGGTGGAGCGAAGTTTCCAGGACTGCGGGCAGATTCTCTGAGGAGAGGCAGCCTAAGGAGACTCGTCTGCGAAGGGCGAGGCTCCCAGGCCCAGGAGGTAGGTCCAGGCCCCAGGGAACGTTGCAGAGAAAGGCAGCCGAGCCCAGGCAGTAGTTGTGGATTGAGGGGAACCTCTAGGAGGGAAACTGACCAGCGAGATCTCCCCACCAGGTGAGTCTTTCCTGCTGGGTGAGGTTTTCCCACAAGGACGGTAAAACCAGAGACACAGGCACAAACAGGCCTTGCCTCAGCCTGCAGCCTAGTTACCCTTTGGATGACCATTGGTCAACAAGTGGAGGCACCTCTGCCCACTAGCAGGGAATATATCCCACCTGAAGGTCACCAACCCTAGAGAGGCAGCTTCCTTGTGGAGCACTGCATTATCAACTTCCTCCAAGACTGCAGGCTACTGAAGGATAAGAGGGGATATACTAGCAATCTTCAGGGACATTGTAAGTCAATAGAGGAAATCTGCAATATCTCAGTGGTCCACTGATACCTGAACAATATGAGAAAACAAGGGAGGAAAATGCCTCAAACAAATCTAGATGTTATATCAATAAAATCCAATGACAGCATGGCAGAAGAAATGACAGAAAGGGAGTTCAGAATGTACATAATTAACATGATAAGGGAAGCAAACGATGAGATGAAAGAGCAAATGCAGGGATTAAATGATGAGATGAAAGAGCAAATGCAGGCATTGAATGATCGCACCAATCGACAGTTAAAAGAGCAAATACAGGAAGCAAAATATCATTTCAATAAAGAGTTAGAGATATTGGAAAAAAACAAACAGAAAGCCTTGAAATGAAGGAAATAATAAACCAAATTAAGAACTCCATAGAAAGCACAACCAATAGGATAGAACACCTGGAAGACAGAACCTCAGATATTGAAGACAAAATATTTAACCTTGAAAGCAAAGTTGAACAAACAGAGAAGATGGTAAGAAATCATGAACAGAATCTCCAAGATTCATGGGATATCATGAAAAGGCCAAATTTAAGAATTATTGGGATTGAGGAAGGCTTAGAGAAATAAACCAAAGGAATGAACAATCTATTCAATGAAATAATATCAGAAAATTTCCCAAATCTGAAGAATGAAATGGAAAATCAAGTTCAAGAGGCTTATAGGACTCCAAATACACAAAATTAAAACAGACCCACTCCAAAGCACATTATAATGAAAATACCTAACATACAAAATAAAGACAGAATTTTAAAGGCTGTGAGAGAAAAGAACCAAATTACATTCAGGGGGAAACCAATACGGGTATCAGCAGATTTTTCAATCCAGACCCTAAAAGCTAGAAGGTCCTGGAACAACATTTTTCAAGCCCTGAAAGAACATGGATGCCAACCAAGAATCTTATACCCAGCAAAACTTACCTATAAATTTGACGATGAAATAAAATCCTTCCATGATAAACAAAAGCTAAAAGAATTTACAAAAAGAAAGCCAGCATTACAGAACATTCTCAGCAAAATATTCCATGAGGAGGAGATGAAAAACAAAGAAGCAAATCAGCAAAGAGAGGAAGTATCCTAAAGGAACTGGCAAATAAAGGAGGAACCAAGTCATGTCAAAATAAATAAATAAATAAAATTTAAAAAATGAACCAAATGACCGGGAATGCAAATCATATCTCAATAATAACCCTGAATGTTAATGGCCTGAACTCATCAATCAAAAGACATAGACTGGCAGATTGGATTAAAAAGAAAGATCCAACAATATGTTGTCTGCAAGAGACTCACCTCATAGAAAGAGATACCCATAGACTAAAGTTGAAAGGATGGGGAAAAACATACCATGAACATGGACTCAGCAAAAAAGCTGGGGTATCCATCCTCATTTCAGATAATGTGGACTTCAAGCCAATGTTAGTCAGAAGGGATAAAGAAGGACATTTCCAACTGCTTAAGGGAAGCATAAATCAGCAAGACATAACAATCATAAACATCTATGCCCCAAACAGTGGCTCATCCATGTATGTCAAACAAATCCTTCTCAATTTCAGAAACCAAATTGACCATAACACAATAATAGTAGGTGATTTTAACACACCTCTCTCACCACTGGACAGAACTTCCAAACAAAAATTGAACAAAGAAACCATAGATCTTGATAACACAATCAATAATTTACACTTAACAGACATTTATAGAATATACCATTCAACCAAGAGCGAATACACTTTCTTCTCAGCAGCACATGGATCCTTCTCTAAAATAGACCATGTATTATGCCACAAAGCTACTGTTAGCAGATACAAGAAGATAGAGACACTACTTTGTATTCTATCAGATCATAATGGATTGAAATTAGAAATAAATGAAAGAGTAAAAAACAGAAACTACTCCAACACCTGGAGATTAAACAATATGCTATTATATGATGAATGGATAACAGAAGATATTAGGAAGGAAATTAAAAAATTCTTAGAGGTAAATGAGAACAAAGAAACATCATATCAAAATCTCTGGGACACTATGAGAGCAGTACTTAGAGGAAAATTTATTTCATGGAGCGCATTCAATAAAAGAAGTAAAACTCAAAAAATAAACAACCTAACACTACAGCTCAAAGCCCTAGAAAAAGAAGAACAGACCAACACCAAAAGTAGTAGAAGACAGGAAATAGTTAAACTGAGAGCTGAAATCAACGAAATTGAAACAAAAGAAACAATACAAAAAATTGACAAAATAAATAGTTGGTTCTTCGAAAAAATAAACAAAATTGATAAACCTTTAGCCACACTAACAAAGAGAAGACGAGAGAAAACCCAAATCACTAAAATTCGGAATGAACAAGGAAATATCACAACAGACACGACTGAAATACAAAACATAATTAGAAGCTATTTTGAAAATCTATACTCCAACAAAATAGAAAATTTTGAAGACATCAACAGGTTTCTAGAGACATATGAATTGCCTATACTGAACGAGGAGGACATACACAATTTAAATAGACCAATTTCAAATAATGAAATAGAAGAAGTCATCAAAAGCCTACCAACAAAGAAAAATCCAGGACCAGATGGGTTCTCAGCCGAGTTCTACAAAACCTTTAAAGAAGAGCTCATTCCAATACTTCTCAAAGTATTCCATGAAATAGAAGAGGAGGGAACCCTCCCAAACACATTCTATGAAGTCAATATTACCCTGATACCTAAACCAGACAGAGACACATCAAGGAAAGAAAATTTTAGATCAATATCCTTAATGAACTTCGATGCAAAAATTCTCAACAAAATTTTAGCAAATCGCATACAAAAATATATTAAAAATATAGTGCACCATGATCCAGTGGGTTTCATCCCAGGGATGCAAGGTTGGTTCAAAATCAGGAAATCAATAAATGTCATTCACCATATCAATAGACTTAAAGTCAAGAATCACATGATTATTTCAATAGATGCAGAAAAAGCATTTGATAAAATACAGCACCCCTTCATGCTCAAAACACTAGAAAAAATAGGGATAGTGGGAACATTCCTTAACATTGTAAAGGCCATCTATGCTAAGCCCATGGCTAATATCATTCTAAATGGTGAAAAACTGAAAGCATTCCCCCTAAAAACTGGAACAAGGCAGGGTTGCTCTCTTTCACCACTTCTATTCAATATCGTTCTTGAAACTCTAGCCAGAGCAATTAGACAGACCAAAGAAATTAAAGGGATACAAATAAGAAAAGAAGAACTCAAACTACCCCTATTTGCTGATGATATGATTATATACTTAGAGGAACCAGGAAATTCCACCAGAAAACTTTTAGAACTCATAAGTGAATTCAGTAAAGTAGCAGGATAAAAGATCAATGTTCATAAGTCCAATGCATTTTTATACATAATTGATGAATCTTCAGAAAGAGAAGTTAGGAAAACTACCCCATTCACAATAGCCTCAGAAAAAATAAAATACTTGGGAATCAATCTCACAAAAGAGGTGAAAGACCTCTACAATGAGAACTACAGAACACTAAAGAAAGAAATTAAAGAAAACCTTAGAAGATGGAAAGATCTCCCATGTTCCTGGATAGGCAGAATTAATATTGTCAAAATGACCATACTACCAAAAGTGCTGTACAGATTCAATGCAATTTCAATTAAAATTCCAATGACATACCTTACAGAAATAGAGCAAGCAATCATGAAATTCATCTGGAAGAATAAGAAACCCAGAATAGCTAAAGCAATCCTTAGCAGAAAGAAGTGGGTATCGCAATACCAGATCTTCAACTCTACTACAAAGCAATAGTAACAAAAATGGCATGGTATTGGTACTAAAATAGAAAGGTGGATCAATGGTACAGAATAGAGGACACGGACACAAACCCAAATAAATACAATTTTCTCATACTAGACAAAGGGGCCAAAAATAAGCAATGGAGAAAAGATAGCCTCTTCAACAAATGGTGCTGGGAGAATTGGAAATCCATATGCAACAGAATGAAACTAAACCCATATCTTTCACCATGCACGAAACTAAACTCAAAATGGATTAAGGACCTCAGAATCAGACCTGAGACCCTGCAGATTATAGAAGAAAAAGTAGGTCCAGATCTTCAACATGTCGGCTTAGGACCAGACTTCCTCAACAGGACTCCCATAGCACAAGAAATAAAAGCAAGAATCAATAACTGGGATAGATTCAAACTAGAAAGCTTTCTCTCAGCAAAGGAAACTATCAGCAATGCGAAGAAAGAGCCTACAGAGTAGGAGAAAATCTTTGCCAATCATTCTTCAGATAGATCACTAATCTCCAGAATCTATAAAGAACTCAAAAAACTCTACACCAAGAATGCAAATAACTCAATCGACAAATGGGCTAAGGAAATGAACAGACACTTCACAGAAGACGATTACAAGCAATCAACAAACATATGGAAAAATGTTCAACATCTCTAATAATAAGAGAAATGCAAATCAAAACAACCCTAAGATTCCATCTCACCCCAATTAGAATGGTGATTATCAAGAATACAAGCAACAACAGATGTTGGCGAGGATGTGGGGAGAAAGGTACACTCATACATTGCTGGTGGGTCTGCAAATTAGTGCAGCCACTCTGGAAAGCAGTGTGGAGATTCCTTAGAAAACTTGCAATGGAACCACCATTTGACCCAGCTATCCCACTCGTCGGCCTATACCCAAAGGACTTAAAATCAGCATACTACGGAGATACAGCCACATCAATGTTCATTGCTGCTCAATTCACAATAACCAGACTGTGGAACCAACCTAGATGTCGTTCAATTGATGAATGGATAAAGAAACTGTGGTATATATGTATACAATGGAATATTACTCAGCCATAAAGAATGATAAAATTATGGCATTTGCAGGCAAATGGATGAAATTGGAGAATATCATGCTAAGTGAGATAAGCCAATCTCAAAAAACCAAAGGACAAATGATCTCGCTGATAAGTGGATGATGGCACATAATGGGGGGTGTGAGGGGTTAGTGTTAGCGTTAGAGTTAGGGTTAGGGAGGGTGGCAAGAATGGAGGAAGGAAGGACTGTATAGAGGGAAAAGAGGGGTGGGAGGGGTGGGTGGAATGGAAAATATAACAGAATGAATCAAACAACATTACCCTATGTAAATTTATGATTACACAAATGGTACGCCTTTACTCCATGTACAAACAGAGAAACAACATGTATCCCATTTCTTTACAATTAAAAAAAAAAAAAGGGACCTAGGTATCAGACCAGAGATCCTGTCCTTACTAGAAGAAAAAGTAGGTCCAAATCTCCAACATTTTGGCTTAGGATGACTTCCTCAATAAGACTCCCAAAGTGCAAGTAAAATCAAGAATCAATAAGTGGGATGGCATCAAACTAAAAACCTTCTTCACTGCAAAGGAAAGTATCAAGAATGTGAACAGAGAGCCTACAGAATGGGAGAAAATCTTTGCCACCTGCCCCTCAGTGTACTGATCTTCTGGTTATACAAAGAACTTTAAAAATTTAACACCAAAAAAAACAAAACCCAATCAACAAATGACCAGAGGAACCTCTCAGAAGAAGAAATATGAATGGTCAAAAAATATGAAAAAATGTTCAAACATCTCTAGCAGTTAGAGAAATGCAAATCAAAACTACACTGAGATTCTATCTCACTCCAGTCAGAATGGCAATTATCAAAAATACAAGTAACAATAAATGTTGGTAAGGATGTGGGGAGAAAGGTACTCTTATACATTGCTGGTGGGACTGCAAATTGGTGCAACCACTATGGAAAGCAATATGGAGATTCCTTAGAAACTTGGAATGAAACAGACATACATGTATGATTACACGAAGGGGCTTGGGATGCACTCAGGAAAGATCAGCTTCCTAGAAAAGAGCAAAAAAGGACAGAGAATAAATTTGAAGTGGACAAATTGAGAAATCCAGCAAAACCACAAGGACAGACAAATAGAGAAAAAGCACATTATTATCTATTTAGTAAACATTCTCTTCAGAAATCTAGACAGATAGTAAATATTTTCAGTTTTGTGGGCTGTATGGTCTCTCTTAACACTAAACAATTCTACCAATCTAGTTTGAAAGCAACCACAGGTACTAAACAAACAGGAGTGACTATTTTTCCATAAAATTGTATTACAAAAATAGGACATAGTGCTGTATTTGGCTTGTGGGGTCATATTCTTTAGCCTCTTAATTTACTAGAAGCAGAAAGAGTATTTGCTGAATATTAGCATCTATTTGAAAAAAAATTATAGTAAATACATATTTAATGAAGAAAACATTGAAAGCATAAAAATGAACAAGACAAGTATCACTACTACAAGGAAAAAAATAGTCTCTTATGGTTTAGATGTGGTGTCCCCCAAAAGCTCACGTGTAAGGCAATGCGAGGTTTGGAGGAGAAATGATTGTGTTATAGTCTTAACCTAATCAGTGAATTAATCCCTGATGGAATTAAGTGAGTGGTAACTGGAGACAGGTGGGGGGTGGCTGGAGGAAGTGATTCATTGGGGGCATGGCTATGGGGTGTACATTTGTATCTGGCTACAAGAGTCTCTCTCTGCTTCCTGATCATGATGTGAGCTGCTTCTCTCTGCCACACTCTCCCACCATGATGTCCAGCCTCACCTTGAGCCCCAAGGAATGAGCTGGCCTTCTGTGGACTAAGACCTCTGAAACTGAGCAGCAAAAAAACTGACTAAAACAGTCATAAGGATTTAAAAGAAGACTGACTGATCTTATTTGCAGTATGAATAATTGTTCATATGAAGACCTCCTATAAATTAATATGTAAAGATAGATAAATAACCTAATAGAAAATGGACAAAAGTCTTGAATAGGTGATTAAGAGAATAAGAGAAGGACCAAATTGCTCATGCAAGTATCTTTTGTTTGCCTTATACCTACTTTGAATTTTTTTCCTAGTCTCCATGAACTATTTATTGTCAGCAAGTTTCTTCATAACCTTCTTCCTCTCAGCTGAGGATCAATAGGGATTCCCACTGATGATTTGGCAGAAGATTGGAAGGAGAGAGAATGGATTTGGAATATTCATTTTCCTTGTTCTTTTCCTCACTTAGACAATTGCTTTCAAAGAATAGCCCTTACCCTATGGACTATTCTGGATTTCCAGTAACCTCTCCCTCTATGAGTCTTTTTGGGCCTAGGAATGGAAACAACTTTCTTGGTGATAGTCCTGGGTTCACCTATGTCCCATGTATGTCTTTGTATTTAATCTCTTTGATTATCTTAAGTTTTCATTTGTTCCTTGTTGGAATACAAATACAGCCAATGAATACTGATCTCATTAGTAGCAAGAAAAATGAAAATAAAACCAGATTGACAGTAATTAAAAGTATTAGCAAGGATATAGAGCATACAATACTTCTTTGTGAATGCAGAAATTGATATAACTATTTTGGAAAAAGCAATTTAGGATTATATAGTAAAGTTGAAGATGCACAAACCTATAATCAGGGATTTTGCACAAGGAGCTAATCTTAAGAATGTTTTTAGCAGAATTTTTTGTAATAGCAAAATATTGAAAATAACCTAGGCATCCATTGCAATGGAATGGATCTATAAATTGTACAACAATTTTTTATACAATGAAATACTATATAGCAGTTAAAGTAGATGGCAACCACCAAAAGTAAAACTCACAGATGAATTCAGGGACACAGTGGGGAATAGAAAATTAACTTACAGAAGAATGACATGTGCAAAGTTTTCAAGAAATCAAAAAAAGAACTTATGTGTTTACTTGGGGATGGTTCATTCAGGAGAGAAGAAACAAGTTCAAGGATGCTAAGATTTTTGCGTGTCTGGTGTTTTTGGGGCATAAATTGGGGCCAAGGACACCTAGAACAGATTAAAAGAGAGTATAAAAGTATTTCAGAAAAGTAAGGGGGTGGAGCAAATTGTTTCAAACCTTATAAGTCATTTTATGGGTTCAGTTTTTAGTTTGAGTATATTGGGAACTAACTGGAGACATTTGGGAAGAGTGACATGATTGTACTTGTTTTTAGGGAATCATGCATCCCGATGAGAGCGAACTGAGAAAGGGCAGTGGCAGAGTAGTTAGGAGGCAATTGCTAAAAATTCAGGTGAGAGATGATGACGGCCCTGGTTGAAATGGAGATGGTGAGAAATTGTATGTTACATTTTGACTCTGCTGATATGTTGGGCATAAGCGGTTAGAGGAAGAGAAGAGCCAAATGACGACTCCAAATGTTTTTGGCTTGTATAACTTAAAGGATGGAGTTACAAACAATTACAATGAGGAAGCCTGGGAGGAGCAGGTTTGGGGAAGAAAAATTCAGTTTTGAACATGTTGAGCTTGAGATGATTGTTATACATACAAGTAGATCTGTAGAAAGGACATTTAGATATAAGCATCAAGTTCAGAGAACAAGAATTCAGCATTCATTTATGCATATCAGAACTCTCAATACAAAAGTTTAGTTAATATGTGTTCTTTTGGGGAGGGCTAGGCCTTTTCCTTGCTGCAGGAAAAGGTCTGACCTGACCTGACACACTTCTGGTTAATCATTGCTAAGGAAGCAACAATCCGAAGTTTCTGGTGATTTATTATATATACTCAATGGCATTATTTACATTACCTGGCAGAACAAACAAATGCTTAAGTAAGTTTCCTGGTTTTACAAATGGTGGCAGCAGAGCTTTCTGCCTCTTGCCTCTTTTAGACAAATAAAGCTGATGCTAACACCACATTTAAAGGACCACAAATAAGCAGTCATTTTCATGTGACGGCGGAAATTGAATGAGGTACAAAGTTTGTTTCTACAGTAACTTATATTACAATCACGTATCACTTTATCTTTGCTGAGATTTTACTACCCAATATAATTTATATAGAATTTCTAAAATTGTTCCAATATCACTTTCCCTTTTTCATCTCAACTCACAAATTTCAAACCAGAGAGAGGATTTTTTGTTTTTTTCAGTAGTGGGGTTTGATTTTAGGGATGCTCTACCTCTGTGCTATCTCTCCAGCTCTTTTAATTTTGTTTTAAGCCTTGGTCTCACTATGTTGCTCATACTAACTTTAACTTGCATCCTCTTGCCTCAGCCTCCAAAATAGCTGGAATTTACTTCTAAATCTTCTTGATTCTGTCAGTGAAGAGCAGAATTTAAAAATCTCAAGTCTGCACATAATTCTCACTACAACCCCTAAATTATCAAGGTCATGTTTTACTGAAGCAATATCAATCACTTAGAGCTGAAGAAGCTGTGTGTGACTCCAGAAATAGGTATAAGTGTTAATCCAATTGTGATGAATGCCTGGGAAAATCATGTGTCAATGGAAAAGATAAGGTGGGTATTGAGGGCAGCAAAGAACATCCTGTCTTCTGTTCTCTGCAAACCCATAATTCAACTCTTTCCATACTAGCTTCACATCTCTCCCTTCAGGGAGACCTTTTGTCCTTCAGGTTTTGAATCTTAGAGACTGAGGCTCCCTGAACTGAGAAGCTAAAAAAGGGAATAGGTATACCTGATGGTGGGATGGGGGTTTGTCTATGGCAAGAGAACAATACCAGACATATATATACAATGAAATATTACTCTGCCATAAAGAATGATAAAATTATATGCCACAGTTTCTTTATCCATTCATCAACTGAAGGGCATCTAAGTTGGTTCCACAATCTGGCTATGGTGAATTGAGCAGCAATGAACATTGATGTAGCTGTATCTCTGTAGTATGCTGATTTTAAGTCCTTTGGGTTGAACATTTTTTCATATATCTGTTGATTCCTTGTAGATCTTCTTCTTGAAGTGTCTGTTCATTTCCTTAGCCCATTTGTTGATTGGATTATTTGTATTCTTGGTGTAGAGTTTTTTGAGTTCTTTATATATTCTGGAAATTAGTGCTCTATCTGAAGTATGAGTGGCAAAGATATTCTCCCACTCTGTAGGCTCTCGCTTCACATTACTGATAGTTTCCTTTGCTGAGAGAAAGCTTTTTAGTTTGAATCTATCCCAGTTGTTGATTCTTGCTTTTATTTCCTGTGCTATGGGAGTCCTGTTAAGGAAGTCTGATCCTAAGCCAACAAGTTGAAGATTTGGACCTACTTTTTCTTCTATAAGATGCAGGGTCTCTGGTCTGATTCCGAGGTCCTCGATCCATTTTGAGTTGAGTTTTGTGTAGGGTGAGAGATAGGGGTTTAATTTCATTCTGTTGCATATGGTTTTCCAGTTTTCCCAGCACCATTTGTTGAAGAGGCTATCTTTTCTCCATTGCATATTTTTGGCCCCTTTGTCTAGTATGAGAAAATTGTATTTATTTGGGTTTGTGTCCATGTTCTCTATTCTGTACCATTGATCTACCTTTCTATTTTGGTACCAGTACCATGCCGTTTTTGTTACTATTGCTTTGTAGTAGAGTTGAAGATCTGGTATTGCGATACCCCCTGCTTCGCTCTTTCTGCTAAGGATTGCTTTAGCTATTCTGGGTTTATTATTCTTCCAGATGAATTTCATGATTGCTTGCTCTATTTCTGTAAGGTACGTCATTGGGATTTTAATTGGAATTGCATTGAATCTGTATAGCACTTTTGGTAGTATGGCCATTTTGACAGTATCAATTCTGCCTATCCAAGAACATGGGAGATCTTTCCATCTTCTAAGGTTTTCTTTAATTTCTTTCTTTAGTGTTCTGTAGTTCTCATTGTAGAGGTCTTTCACCTGTTTTGTGAGATTGATTCCCAAGTATTTTATTTTTTCTGAGGTTATTGTGAATGGGGTAGTTTTCCTAACTTCCCTTTCTGAAGATTCATCACTTATGTATAAAAATGCATTGGATTTTAAAAGTAATTTATATCACTATCTAATTGTTTAAGCATGATTTCTTTTAGTTCTGTGAATATATTCATAACATGTGCTTTGAAGTCTTTGTCTGCTAAGTCCAACATTTGAGTCCCTCAAATTCAAGTTGTATTGCTTTATTTTCTTGTATATGAGTCACACTTTTCTGTATCTTTCCATCTCATCAATTGGACATTTGAGATAAAGTATTGTAGGCACTCTTGATACTGATTCACTACAACCACCAGGGCTTATTGTTGTTTGCTTGCTGAATGACTGGACTGATTCATCAAAGTCTTTTCCGCTTCGATGTTCAGCCTCTGGTGTCGCTTTACTGACATACATGATATAGGAATTAAAATGTGTTTATTACATAATACAGGTTTGCTTTTCAGTTACCAGTACTGATAAAAATGCAGTGCTTGTATTTATTCTTACTATAACCATATGTAATATAGTATTTCATGTACCATGAACTGGTACATTATTATTATATTTTGTTGCCTGCTAAAAACGAATACTGACTCTTTTTATATGGGAGATTTTTTTTCAGGTTTGATAGATTATTACTGTATATCCAGATTTAAAATTTTCTATCCACAGTATAAAGAATACATTCTGCACTTACATGATTAAAATATTTCCCCCCAAATTCATTTAACAATGAATTTTAATGCATGAATTACAGAAAAACTTAAAATTTTCCTCAGAAAAAAATTTTTGGTAAAAGTGAAATGTATCTTTATATTCTCACTCATCCTGTCTTCTAGCAGGCTGGTTTTAGAAAATAATGTTGGAAACAGCCAAAATGTAGTCCTATAGGATCATGTATCATTTTTATTATTAAACATGGTTTTCTTATTCTACCTCTATTTCTGAAAGTTAAACTTTATGAACCTTGTAAATTTGTTTTATAAGACACAGACACTTTGAGAATATTTTGCCTTGGCTAGACTCAACTTGTTTCCATTTGTCATTCCTACAAGTCAGAAGAGCTTGAAATCCTTATCAGTGTTTGGTTTCAACTATCACATCTATGTTGATAATTACTAAAGACTTGTTTAGTACTTGGCATTAAGTTTAATCATCTGCTTTCTACTTACACTGTTTCAAGACTATTTCAATTTCAAGAGATGCTTTTCTTCTGAGCTATCTCGTCAGTGGCTTGGAGTCATTCTTGACTCAGTTCTTCCACATTTCCCAATGTCCAGACAGTCTCCAAGTTCAGTCAGCATTCCCTTTGCAATATCCCAAGCCATCCTTTCCAAGACCACTTTACTTCAAACACTTTCCAGTGAACTTCCTGCCTTCAGACATTCCCATTACTTCAAAATTCAGCCTTGTGTTCAGTCTACATTTGTCTTCCTTAATCAATATTTTTATTTTGTTGCTAGTCTTTGAAAAAAAGATTTCTATTCCTAATCACATAAACAAACAAAATCAAAAACAAACTCTTCAAAAATCCTCTCTACCCTGAGCTGATCAAATAGTGTTCCACTCTTTTCCAAGATATTCTATTCCCTTTTTCAGAGCACTGTTCCATGAGTTCACTACTTTCATGTTCATGCCTCTGGTCTTTATTGATCAACATCAGCTGAAGTTTCCTCCATATTCTTTTAGCATTCTACTTTCTGTCTTGTTGTTTTTTAGAAGTTCAGCTCAAATTCTATCTGCTTCAGTAAATCGTACGTAACTCCAATCTTTATAGTTTTCATTTTCTGAGGAAATAAAAGCAATTACTTTCTGTACTAGATAATATAGTTTCATATGGTTCTCTAATTGTTTCTTATTTGTTAGTCATTTCTTTTCAATTAGGCTGTAATTTTTTAAGGATAAGAACCAGGTTCTACTTATAATTCTTTGTAGTATGTTACTTAGATCTCAGCACAGGCTAGGCAGTCAATGCATGTTCGTTGGCTAGCTGATTGGTTTTAATAACTTAAACAAGAAACCGTCCAATATGGATCAATATAAATTTAGCCAGGAATCTAATTAGACTGAGGAAAATATAGTAACATTTAATTCCTTTGATAGTTGCTGTTTTTTTCAAATATTTCTTCTGATTTTAACACGCAGACTTAGCACACTTTAAGGACTTCCTTTTCATTGTATTAATAGTGACTCATGAATGAAGAGGGTGTGGATACTTTCAGTATCTATACAACACCTCACATTCCAGATATTTTCAAGTATCTAGATGCTTGGCATGATGCAGATATAACAACTGTATAACTAGCAACATTTTAAATTATTCTTAAAGACAGAGCCTTTTCTCACCAAATAGCACTATTTATGAATGCACAAATCCACAGAAATTTTTTTTACCAAGTTTTACCACCAGATGTCAGCCATTCACTGCGATGGTAATAACTCCCTGAAGAACTCTGTATGCAGAATCTGTGTAAGTGGATGTCTCCTTCCTCTCTCCTCTAGTTCTTTCTTTTACTCCTTCTTTCTATTATCAGGCTAATGATCAATTATACCTTTATTTATAAACCACATATCCATGCTAATCTAAGTAATGGAAAGGATGTAAGTGGGTTTTTGAGGAAAATATCATGTTAAACAGTTTAAATATTTACATATGTAAATGACTACAATATTTTTTAGATCTGATGTGGAATTCAAGTTGTATTTACTCTAGTAACTTTGGGACCAATGCAATATTTTTCAGCATTTGTTTCAAAACAAATTGTCACACAATCTTTGTTTTTTTATTAGATTCTTAATATGACTCTGGCATTACATTCTTATTTGGAAGAATATCAATGGTGTAATGAGAAAATGATGCAATATTCAATTTTCAGATAGGTTCCAGGGTGAATTTTAAAAGTTAAATAACTATGGAGAAATGTGCAACTAGCATTTTCTGTTATCAAAAACCAGCTACAATTTTCATTTTAATTTTTTTTTTCTGTATAATGCCTTTTTGAACCACAACACATACCTTTGATGGTTCCTTGCTCCAAACCTCATCAGGTGTATGGCTTTACTTCCATAGCTGAACTAAATTCAATGAATTTATGCATCCTTCTGGATTGTGAGCCTTCAGGAAGGCCAGCAGGTATCTATTGATGCATGAATTTTATTCTCTAAACATGGCCTACAGCCAGCCTATAGTAAAGCTGTTGTCTACTCAGCAATCAGTTCATCTTCCTTTCTATCCGAATTTTGTTTAGTATTTTTCCTGTGAAGTTCTGGGTCTTAGGGAAAGTTGATTCCACCCAAGCTTCTCGTATGAATCCAAGTGGTCTAAAAGTAATCCCATTCTCTTTGCTATGAATCATCTCAGAAATGATCACAGGATGCATGTGAGAGACATTTTCTAGAGGCTTCAAGGACTGGCTCGGAGTGGCTGGTGGATAAATCATTGCAAATCCATTGTCATTTTACAGAACAAAATAAAAGGGTGAATGAATCATGGGTCTCTTGAACTGTCCAAAGACAGAGGTGACACCTCCTTCAGTGCAAGTTGAAAACTACCCAGTTGTTGGTGATACCCAGGGGAAATCTGTGCAAACCATGGAATTTATTAGTTCATAGCCTTAGGTTCAAATGCCAGCTGCCCAGAGGTAGAAAGTTATGGGTGCAAACTGATAACATCTAATGGGACTATATTACCCACAAATTCAGTTTTGTTTATCTTGAAGACACTTGCTCACAATAAATCCTGATATTTAAACCTATATAATAAATGAACACAGCCTGCTCTTGGTCAGTCTTTCTCCACCAGAGTTTGACTGATCCACCAAGTCCCGGCCCTTTTCTACTTTTGTGTCTATTTGTCATTTTTCCAATCTCCTTGCTGCCCGGTTCAGGAAAGTGAGTAACCCGTCATGCAGGTTGAGACAACAAAGCTAAAACACTTGTGTTTTTGTGTTTCAGAATCCTTTGGTGTTTGCGTATGTGTGTGTGGGGGGGTCAGGGGTGATATAGATATGAAGAGTGTAAGGGAGTTTCTTTCTACTTTTGAAGATATCTCTGCCAGAGACAGTTTTCATACCACATGGAAAGAAAATTCTAGAGGATGAAGCCAACATGGAGGAAATCAGAAATTTGAGCTAGAAATACAGAGACACAGTAAGATAAAGGGACAGAGTGATAAAGTTGCAGATACAGAGACAGACACAGAGAGAGAGACAGAGAGGAGATCCCTGATACTGTGTGATTGTCTTAACCATGGAAATTTTGAGTCAATAGGCTCAGTATGAAAGTCTTCCTGAGCAGCTGGAAAGCTGTCTTGCAGCTGATGGACAGTAAGTTCAAGGCCATTTGAGAACAACCTTGAACATGGCCTTCTCTTGGAGTGAGAATAGTGGGGAAGAGAAGGAGCAGAGGTGGGGTGGTCTGGGGGGATGAGGCTGGAGAAGCAAGCAGGCTTTTGAGGATAGACGTCTCATGGGTGTTTACCTCTTTTCTGAACAAAAACATCAGAGCTTTAGTGATATTCTTAAAGATTTCTGTGAATTCTGTGATTGTTGGGTAATATACCAAATTGAACTTCGCCAAAATTAAAAACAAGATTGAGAAAGAATAAATAGATTGCTCACATACTGGGAAAAAATTGTAAATCATTTATCTGATAAAGAATTTTTTTCCAAAAGTTATCAAAAAACACCAACCTATTTCCTAAGAATTTCTAAGACTAACTTTAGCTTTAATTATGAGTATGGTTCTTTCTTTGTCCTGTTTGATTGAAAAAACAAAAACTTATCCTTTAGCTTTTATTACCAGATCTCATAATATGTGATATATGATAAAATTATCACTATTATTAATACATTACAAATTCAAGTATAGGACACGCAGCTAAATCCAAATTCCTCTAATTTCAAACCCTCCTTGCACCAACATGACTTCCCAGTCCATTTACCTTCTGTGTCCCTAAACTATCTGGAACTCTAAAAGAATCTAGTCCTGTGGCCAATCATCTGCTATGACAAGTATTTGCCTACAACCCTCCTTTCCTTTTCTCAAATCTCACCTTCCTATACTCATAGAATTAGTTTACTTACTTTACTGGATTATAGACACTCAAGAGCAAAAAACTGTGCCTTTTGTTGGTGTCTTACATATTAAAAATTGTCTGTTGAATGAATCCTTTGCCTTTCACTTTATTTAATTTTTTAAATTTTATTTTAAAAAATTTTTTGTAGACTGCATTTTGATTCATTGTACACAAATGGAGTACATCATTTCATTTCTATTGGATTATCTGGGTACATATTTTATCACAAATGTTGAGAACTGTGGTTGAATCTTTAAAAAAAAGATCACTTCATTCCAAATGAAAATGAGGTGAAAAAAAAGTTCTAGACGTTTGAAACCCCTTATGATTTCCATGATTTCTGTGAATCCTGGGAAACATAACACAAGAGAAAATAAACTGAAAATTTAAAGTGCCAGAAACTAACTCAATCAAAAGAAGCATTGGAATTAGTATAACTAGTCAATTCTTTTCTTTGGACCATATTTTTTGAAAAATCCATCATTGTGTGAATAGGCTACTCAGTCAGGGATTACATTTTGATCCTTAATAAAGGGGGAATAAGAGATAAAATGTACGTGCCATTAGAATATAAATTCCATTAGAACTAGGATATTGTCTTTCAACACTGTGTTCCCTGAACTTAAGAGTTTTTGCTTGTTTGTCATTTACAAATGTTTACAGGTGTCAGAAATAACCCCTGAATCATGGAAGGAAACATCTTAGAAAGGAACGCAGATCACAAATAACCAAAAAACAAACAAAACAAAAAAAAGTTTGATAGACTCTAGATTTTGAGGTTTAAGAGGGAATGCTCTTGACATCCGGTGTGGATTATGGGGAGGGAAGGCAAGTGGTGGTTCTGTGTCCATGAAGCACAGACATGAATATCAGCCCCCACCAGAACTCTTAGGTTTGTGTGTGAACTAAAAGAACCCAACTAAAAACTTCAGTCTTCAGAAGCCATGGATAACACCCAGGGAGGCAGTCTGGATCAGGGTAGCCAGTAGGACTGATATAAACAATATTCAACAGTAACATAGCAAGGCAGCAAGAAGCAACAGCAGAATCTAGAATCACACTTGAATGCTCCCTACTGCATCTGGAAGACTACTACTAATTCTGTGCTCCATAGTCTCTTTTTGAGAGCTTGGTTTCCTTTCTTTGTTTTACAATTCAAAAGAGGGGAATGCCCAAATTTGAGAGACTAATAATTGACTTTCTGCCAATAAGAGAGGTAAAGATCTGAGCAACTATCAGAGAAAGAATTTGGCCTTTCTTGGGGGAGGATTGACTTATTTCACTTAGCTTGATATTCTCCAGCTCCACCCATTGATCAGTGTGATTCTACATCATGTACAACCAGAAGAATGAGAAGTTATACTCCATTTATGTGTCAAAATGCATTCACCTGTAATGTATAACTAATTACAACAAATAAAAAAATCTGAGCAACTAAGTTGGAAAACAAAAATTATTTGACTATTTGTACCATGAGTTTGGGGAGAATGGATAAGAGGAAGGGATCATTTTATGCTCTCCAGTCATTGCAGCTAATTTCTCTTAAGGTGGGATGGTAAGAAGATACAGTCACCTACAGAAGAATGCCAGCTAATAAATTAAGATAAAATGATAGATTTAGAAATCCATTACTTAAAAATTACTTCAAAATAATGAATTCAGGTCAAGTGTGGTGATAGATGCCTCTAGTTCTAGCTACACCAGAGGCTGAAGAGGAGGACTATCTGAGCCCAGGAGCTCAAGACTAGCTTAGGCAAAACACAGAGACTTTAAATCAGAACAAAACAATGAGAATAACAACAAAAAATGGAGTGGTAGATTCAGAAAGAGATCATAATAAATACTAGAAGAATTAGGTAAAAGTTTGTTGGGGAACAGGATATTCAAATGGTCTTAAACTGTTTTCTCTGATTACTTTCTAAAGACAAAGTAGAAATGGAACATAAAATGGAGAGATTTGGCAGATACCATATTACTTGAATTATCAAATTGAACATCCCCAATAATGGAGCAAACCAACATTATGTGTCTCCTAATATGAGGCAGTAAAATGGAGGCAAAATCATAATCATTAATCCAATCATGACATACATGAATCCAGACTATGAGATGTTTTGCAAGACAACTGATCTGCACTCTTCAAAACTGTTGATGTTTTGGAAGAACTTGATTGCAGCTTTTTGAGACCAGAAGCATAGATCCAGTTAAGCATGCTCAGATTATTGGTTCTGGAAACCTTAAAATAATAAGTGTTGTCTCTTTCAAGCAATTAACATTTTTGACACATTTTTATACAAAAATGAAAAGCAAATTATACTTATTTTGTGTTTGCTTACATCATATCATTTGTTGTTAAATAATGTACATATTTTTCTGATTATTAAATAATTTTTATATGCCCCTAGAAATAGCATTGTAATTACTATAGATCAGAGACAAAGGAGAGATGATAAATAAATGTATTTTGTGAATCTTAATTAGATCCTGGATCAAAAATTGAAAACTCCAAAGGGCATTGTGGGAACATTGAGAGTTTGGAATGGGCTATATATTTGGTGACAATAATGAATCAATACTAAACTTCTTGGGTGTAGTAATTACTTTGTGGTTATGTAGAAGAATGCCCTATGTCTTATATGATATGTGTGAAAGAATTTAGGGCAAAGTTATGATGTTTATAATTTTTTCCATTTCCTCTGATTTTTCTGCTTTATTGGGTATACTTGTTACACAAAAATTGCACATTGCTTGGCAGAGAAAAAAATTACACATAGCACAACTTACATTCAAATGGTTCAGGCAAAAGTCTATAAGTTAGATGTGTGTGCATCTATGAGAAAGAGATAATGAACATATGGCAAAATGTTAACCACTGGTGAGTTCAAGGGAAGAGTATATGGATGGTTCATTGCAATAATCTTCAATATTTCAGTAGCTTCCATTTTTTCACAGTAAATAGTGGAGACAAAAGAACATCATAATATGCTTGCATGTTTATTTCAGAATAAACAGGATTGAGAACACCAAATGTTATTTGTTTCTTTATTTTTGTAACTAAGGCAAATACCTATGTTTTTGACTGGAAGTTATATTTTCATCAACCTTGGTTGAAATCATGGTATGAAGACAATACTTTGGCCTCAAATTTTCATTCATGCTCTTTTGTGTACTTTTTTGTTTATTTTTACTGTGACAAGCCAAAGTTCAACATTTCTTATTGAGCATTTGAGGCTATCTACAGATATACATTGCCATTGACTCAATCACTATAAACATCACACAAATAGCTATTTCAGTAAACTCCTTATCTCAGAAATATCATGGTTAAGGTTTTACTATAACAGTTGTGAATATCTACAACCCCCACCCTAAGCCCCTGACCCAAATCTACTCTTACTCAACTAGCAACAATATTTCAAATTTTCTTGAGGAAAGCACATCTTTCTCAATCATCAGTGTGATTACTATGGGACATAATTCTGCCCCTGAGTCTGTGGAAACCTTTCTAATCCAGCATCACACTTTCCTAGGCCCCAGTGACTAGTTCTGAGGTTGGCATATCACTCAAATCAGGTCAGTTAGTCAATACATTGGAATTCTTTAGAAAGGAAAGCTAAGACAATTAGTCTTATGTATGACTCATGAGGTTGAGGCAGGAGGATTCCAAGTTCCAGGCTAGCCTTACCAACTTAGCAAGATCTTATCTTAAAATAAAATAAAAAAGGTCTAGGAATATAGCTCAATGGTAGAACACTCCTGGGTAAAAAGAACAAAAAACTGTCTTGAAGTTAATGTTAATGCTGGTTGCATGATATACACCTACAGCTGCTGGCTGCTGTCTTAATTGCCACATAGGTGGAAACTCTGCATGAAAAGTAAAACTTATATTATACAGCCAAACAGGAATGGAGACAAGCAGAATCCTATTTGCATCATCTGAGTCTCCGAAATAGTCTTGTCTGGGATATTCAGTTATGTGAATCAATTATTAATAATACTTTTTTGACATTATTAATTCCTAATTATTGTTATTTATTCTATCATTATTTGTTCTTAATACCTAAGAACTGTTCTTAAACCCACTGGAATTGAGTTATAATTTATTACTAAAGAAGCTTGAAAAGTATGATTGTTTATAGAATAATAAAATATAGAACTAGGGATTTCAGACTACTTAACCCAGTGTTCTTTTCAGACTCAGTAATGCCTAAGATGTGACCATACTACTACTACTCATGCTTTCTCCTTATCTAGAAGTAGGATAACTACATTTGTGTTCTACCCACATGCAAGCTTGATAATCTCTTCCAATATAGAGAATTAATTCCAAATAATCAAAGCAAAGAATCATAACTATAGGAAGTTTTATCATGAGAAATCCAGTGAGAAGATTAAATTATTAGGCAAAGAAGAATGGGGCTAAAACTGAAAAACAACTTAGCCTGGTGCAGTAGCACACACCTACAATCCCAGCAGCTTGGGAGGCTAAGGCAGGAGGATCACAAGTTCAGAGTCAGCCTCAGCAACTTAGTGAGGCCTACACAACTTAGCAAGACCCTATCTCAAAATAAAAATAAATACATAAAAATGGCTGGGGATGTGGCTCAGTGGTTAAGCCATCCCCAGTTTCTATCCCTCATACAAAAAAAAAAAAAAGACCCAATTTAGCTTTCTCTGTGTGTGTGTGTGTGTGTGTGTGTGTATATATATATATAGTCTTCAGTGTATATATATATGTATATATATAGTGTATATATATGTATATATATAGTGTGTGTGTATATCCCCAGAAATATATATTGGCACACATTGCATACACAAATATATATCACATATATGATGTATCTGTATCTATATATCATGTGTAAATTCCCAGTAATATATGTATATATTTGTATACACATATCTCAAATATATATATATATATATCTTGCTTGGGATCAAATCCAAGTCCTACTGTGTGCTAGGGAAGTATTTTACCACACTTAGCTATATCTTTAGCCCCAGACAGTAATTTTTTTAAAGGCATGGAAAATTAAATAGTATCATTTCAGAAATAATTAGAGCATTCTCAAGTGACCAATTTATTCATTTTAAGAATGTTCATATGATAAAATGCATTTTTATTCAGAAATGGTAAGAGTTTTAGAGTCAAACTTGTTTTCATAAAACTCCTATTAGATGTGTCTTGGTGTCTAAATCTAAGCACTTTACTATTGGTTCTTCATTGGTAGACACCTTGTTTGTGATGATACAGTGAATACTGAATTATGGATCACAGAAAATACATCACCTTGTTTCTTGTCTGTACTTTGGACATGATTGGCCGACATCTTTGTGCTTTGGTGTTTAAAAAAATTTAAGGCTATATAGGGGAGTCACATCTGCCATCAACATATTCTACAGAGTGTTCCATTAATTAAATCACCATGCTGCAAAAACACACCAAATGGGTATACTTTTGCCTATAAATGTGATTCAAAAATTCAAAAAAGTAAGTCTAGTATGCAGCCTTGCTGAAGACCCCATTTGTATTTGTCTTTGATATTTTTCTAAAGGAGGTTCTCAGGAAAACCTTAAATGCTTGCATGCACCTATTTTCCCTGGTAGAATAATCAGTGTCAGGGGACTAAAAGGAGAAGATGCTGTTAAGTTCTGGTCATGCAGATAACTCACATCTGGGGTTTTTGTGATCTGAGTTTGAGTAACTGGGGTGGATGACTTCTAACAATCGCTCTACAGAGACCACATATTTAAGAATATGAATGTTTTAATGCTCAACTATTTTATGTAGTATTTGTTTCTTATGGACCATGGAACATGTGGATCCAAATTATCAAAGGTGCTTCTTAAAAATGCAGATCTTTGGGTTCTACCAAATGAATTAAGAATTAAGAGAATGGAACCATGTGTGTTCTCTTAAAATAAATGCTTGCTGTTGATTCTTAACCACATTTAAATTTGAAATGTTTTGCCATAGACTACATCAACTTCAAGCTACTGTGTAGGTGACTGGGGAATAAGACCTAATACAAAGTCTACGACTTCCATTGTCATTGTCTTAAGTATTTATTTATAGATATCTGGGTATAGGTTTAAGGATGAATGGGAATTCTGAAAAGAATATGCTGTTTTAATAACTAAAAAGAAGTTTAAAACGAAAGATTTTATACATTTGATAATTCAGGGCCAGTGAATGAAAAAGCCATTCTTTTAACTTCTTCAAATTATGGTTGAATGATTGAATATAAAACAATGAAAGCACAGCTGTCTTCGTTTGCTTTTTAATATGTCAGTTGCCTATTTTAATTATCCAAGAGTCATATCTAACACCTCAGATTCTGTCATGTCTTTCCAAACATCTGTAAACTCTATGTGAAAATACAGCTAGGCACTTGTAATTGGCAGCCATTCTCAAAGACAATGGTTTCAACTCTGGTTGCACATTAGAATCACCTAGAGAAATTGAAGAACAAAATCTACACTTGCATCCCACTGTAGGCAAATACTATACCTCAGGATCTCTAGATAAAGTGCCTAACAATTTTTTTTTTTCTTAAATTCCCTGGGGAATGTACTGTGAACTCAGGGCTGGGACCCACTCCTCTAGGGTACTTCCCAAGCAGTGCAATCTCTGACTCAATAAATGAAGTTTAGCTAAGAACAATTATCTGTGGGAAGACTGATTGAAGTTAATGTAGATTATTCATTTTCAATCTACCAACTTTAATTAAGCCAGGTTAGTAGAATAGGATGGCATGCTAAGACAGGATTATAATATCCTAGTGAACTTTCTTTTTCCAAATTTCCCTTCCTGTAATGTCATGTGTTCATGTTAAGGGACATGTGCAAGAACAGACCTGCAAGATGTGTTTGTCTATACTCTCTGTTGTTGAAGACTTTGGTTATATCACATGGTGCTGTATTTTAGAAGATACTTGGAGCTAATTTTTATGATCTTACCATTAGGAATACTAAATATTTAAGAGATTCATGAATTAGGTAGGGGATCAAGTTTTATTTAATGAGCTACTAGAAAGTCTGGAGCCAAGTTTGTTTCCATGGCAGGTATAATAGGAATTATCCTGTATCAATATTTTTCCATTTTCATAATTGTTTTCCCATTTTCTTTCTTTTCTACTTATATTTTATTATTGTGGTCTTTGTGTCTATTCAGTCATTATAAAACTGCTCAAGAACAAGACTAAATGTACATATCATTAAAAATGTAACTAATAGAGCTGATGATCATATATTACACTACAAAAGATGACTTGGTACAGGTCAAATGACTTTCTCAATAAAATCTGAAAAGCATCAAAGCCAACCTGTAAAACACAAGTCCTGGGCATTGGATTAATTCTGATGTTGAAATACACTTTATAAGACAGCGAAAGTGTACAGATATGTCGGAATAGTGTGGTTGTGATTCTACATTTACCACTGATTTGGTGTAAAAAGCATAGAGGAATGGTCAGAGGGAGAGAAAAAAATATGTTTAATTTGAGAAGGAAGAACACAGGAATCAAAAATAAGTAAAGTTTTTACTTGGGGACAATGCCCAAATTAAGCTTTAATAAGAAGTTGGGGTAAACATATGGAAAGTGACAAAAACTTTCTTTGGTATCAATTATAAGGAGAAAAACCTAAATTGAATTAGATTTTTAAAAATTATATAGCTAGGAGACATTCTAATATGATTTTTTTTTGTGGGGGAAGTACCCTGCAGTGTTTACATCATTAGTCAACTGAATCTAATATTCTAGCTACTACGATGCCTGTGATGTAAGTAAGCATTTTGAAGAAAGGGTTCTGGGGTCCAATTATATTAAAATGGAATATTATCAGGTTTCTATTAAATTTCATTGATGGATTATGAAAAAGGTATTCGAAAAGTAACATGCAGTCACTGTAAGATACTTCCATCATATCACATAGGAATTTGAGTGAAACTATTCTTTAAAAAGAAAACTATCAGTAATAACCTACGCTGATGGATTCATTTGTATATGTAATTTGAGACACAAGTTTCCTCTTAACTACTATCACCTTTTATTAAAAAATTTACTCTCTGATCCACTACAAGCAAAAATCCTCTGAATTTTCAAAGAAAGCCTGGTTTTATACATGTATGTAAACTCTTAGCCTGGCTTTAATTTATATTGCTACATAACAAAATATTTTCTAAATTTTACACAGTACAACACATTTCTTTTGGATGAAGACATTGAACAGGTTTTACCATATCTGTGGTTTGTGTGATTATTACAAAAGTTGTATATAAAACCTTGCAAATCTGCAAAAATTGCAAAATACACTCTGACAGCTAATGCTCTGAAAACACTTTATTACACAAATTACATTCAGATTCTGAAAATAGTGTTCTAACAGTGTAACCATCTAAAAATAAGACATCCCAGAAATACATCAACCAAGGAGAAAATTAAAAAAAGAATTTAAATAGAGACTTTTTTCTTTCTTTCATTGCAATATAATGTTAGTGATTTTAAAAAAATAGAAGAAGATTTAGCAGCTTTGTCGTCGTGTAGCACAAAGTTTCTCTTTACTGCCACAGGCTGAGAATGCTGAACAGGAAAGGCACCAAAGAAAGACGCTGGCAATGGGAGTGCTATTGGGAAAATACTGTGTCCAAGCAGAGAATGGAGCTATTTACATCCACAAAAAAGTCTCGAAAATGTAAAAGAGCAAACTTCCATCATTAGATTAGTACTATAATGGAAGAAGAGGACTGCTTCTCTATTCTATGTTCATACAAGGACAATGGCACTCTTATGAACTTTTAGGAAACTCTTCAATTAAAAACAGAAGCCAACTTAACCAAACAAAAAGAAAATAAAATGTGTACAGTCCCACCTAGACTAGTACAGGTTACAATTAAATGCACAAAACTTTAAACGTGCTGAAGGGAAAGGAATCTGGCATTCTTGTAAATCTCACTCAACCTAAACCAAAGTCGGTTTTCAGGAGGAGGAAGATGGTGGTGCAGGCAGAGGTGCTGAATACTCCTCTTCTGATTCACTTCCATCATCTTCATCTTTCTCCTGGTCACTGCCCTCAGTGCTGAGGCGGTCAAATCCTTTTCGACTGTAGCTCTTGCGGCTGGCAAAGAAGTTTCCAAGGTTTAAGCCTCCGCTTCCCTTTCCTAAAGAGAGCAAGTAATAATGTAGAATTGAAGTCAAGTACACAACAGGTGAGTCAGTTTCTTTGTAAATTCTTAAATGGCAAATAAAGGCAGAAGCTGGGAAAGGGTAGATATTAAAAAAAAAAATGTGACAGTCAGATAGATATTACTCCATAGACTTATTAAAAGAAAAAAGAAAAAACAAGCTCCACAGGATCATGTGTTTCAGCAGGAATATTTCAGATTCACTTTTCACCTCCTGTTTTGTCCAGCTCTCTGGAACTGGCATCTCTTGGGCAGCTCTTCATTTCAATGACTTTATGAAAAGGTCATCTTCACCCTGACAAGCTCTGACATGACAACAGGAGTGACAGAAAATTTACTGAAGACAAATGAAAGCAGATAAAAGGCAGAGGAAGAGAATAATAGAGGATGGCAAGGTGAAAAAAATAAATAAATAAAACTGGGAAATTTGCTGCCAGAGTCACACATTTGGTTTAGTTTATGGTTTGCATTGTGCATTTACTCTGGGGGATGTTATGCTATATACCAGGTGTTTAATTTTCAGAGACATAATGTGAAATATCTCCTTGCTCTTTAAAGACATGAGCTTGTTGACTTTGAACCAAATATGAAGGATTCTGAAAGGTCACAAGCATACCTCTAAATCTTCCCAGTACTCTTCCTGAACTTGCCTCAAGTTTGTGTTCAGAATCTGCTTAAAAAAAAAAAAAAAAAAAGGAATGCACATTTCAAAATGAATCCAAGTCACCTTCCTGAATCAATATTCAACACAAAAGTCTTATGTGATTAGGAAGACTTGGCTCATATGTATATGTAATTCTAAGGGGAAAAAGGTAATATGTTACTGAGAAGTATAGATATTGAGATATATCTAAGGGTTTGATTCCTGCCTGTCTCTTATAGACTGTGCAATCTTGATATATTAATTTCTGAGCCTTGGTTGTCTCTTCTGAGAAATGAAGGATCAAAGACAATGTCTATCTGTTAGGTTTAAGATGGGACTTTACATGTGGCATGCTTAGAACATATATATAAAATGATAAATACATGTTAGTGATTCTGTTAGAATAGGATAGAATTAAGTTGCCAACAAATTGTAAAATTTGAAAGCTCTGACTACCACAATTTAGGAATATCTGTTAGGCTTTACTCTTTCTGTTATGAAGAGTATACATGCAGCTCCTGAGAAAGCTTTGGATTTATGTACATCATTTCTCCTTTATGGAAAGGGAAGACATGGAATATGAAACCGTATTTTTCAGGCACAAAAGGTGAACTAAATGTTCTTAGCAGGGCTTCCATCTCCATGAAGAATTCTCTTTTCTTATGGGAGGCAGCACCCCCAGTGGATTTCATTTTTTCCTTGCTCGTATCTCCTTGTACTTTTCCCCTTGCTTACACCACTCTCTCAAGGGTGAGGAAAGCCAGGCTCAGGGTCCTCCTGTTAAGTTTCACCAGGAGTGGAGGCTGCATCATGGTCATATCACCTGCTAACAGGCAGATAACAGAGGAAAGGCAGAAGAGTGGGTGAGGAAGGAAATTGGCAGAAAGGGAAGAAGCATCTGCTAAGATTGAAGAAAGTGAAAAATTAGACTTTCAGTTCCACAGGGATGCAGGATATTCCTTATCCAGTTTGTATTGCCTGTGCTTGGCACAGTGATGTGGAACACAATGAGTGTGTGATGAATAAATGACGGTCCTTTAGGAGGATTTCTAAAAATCTTACCATGGACGAAACCCATCAAGAAAAATGTTGGAAAAAAAGTGAGAGGTTGATCTACTTTTAGAATTAAATGTATTAAATTGAAGCATATAAAACTGCATTTTTTTCTTAAAAAAATGGGTGAATAAAGGCAATTTCATATCATTTGACCCAGGTCTCTGCCTTCCCAATACAATCTTGTAAAGTCAGCATTACAGAACAGTGCCATGTCATATGCCCTCAACAGCAAACATGATAGACCAAACTTTCTTGACTCCTTAGTCATTTCCTCTTCCAGTTTGGGCTGGGTACCACAATTCCAGCCATCTGTCCCCATTAGGTACTTCTAATATTCTGTGCATTTACCACCAGACATAGCACCCTCCATCATAGCTTTTACATCTCTCTTTTATGTGTCATGTATTCTGAGCACCATTTATTTATTCATTCAATCTTTCAACAAATACTTATTAATCCCCTTGTGACAAGAACTGCTATTTTTGCTAGGTACATACAAGTAAATAAGATATACAAACTCCTGCTCTCCTGAAGATTTTATTTAGCTCCTTTAAGATGATGGCTTTCTTTTTCCTTGCCCTGCTTTTGACAGTTCCAGATCTATACAGGGGCTTAACAGAAGTCCTTTTGGGGAAGAAGTAACTACATTTTTGCAGAGATATATGACTTCAGATTAAAAAAAAAAAAAAAAAAAAGCCCAAGAAAAATCCCCTTTTACAATCTATTAAGTTGAACTTTCTGTTTCTTGTTTCTGAGTCTCTTTCTGTGTCAGGGCTTTGCCATGGGCACTAAATCTCTGCCATGACTGCCTTGACCTGAAAAAGGATATGATGCTGTTTCTTGATCTAATGCTACCTCCCACACTGGCCCACAAACTCCTTCCTAGATGCAGCTATAGACTCTAGACTTAGGACCTGGGGCCCCAGCAGAAGGACTGCTATTGAGGAGTAGGAAACAAGAATTGGGTCAATTGTTTATTTATTTGGATGCCTGAAGGAACTCAGCTCCTGGGTCCTATACTGTGATAATGATCTTGTAAAATACTGATGGCCTAAATATAACCATTCAAAAACTTTCAAATAGTTTTTAAAAGAAATACACGGTCTCTTGAGAAAGCTAAGGTTTGAGACAACATCTGCTATTACCCTATTACGCATCACAATCACTAGTGGTATTGAGTATTTACTAGGTGCCAGGTAGTTTGATAAGTGCTTTATATACATTATTCCATTTACTCTTTGTACAACTTTGTGAGGAAAGTATTTTATCCATGAGGAAACTGCAGTTTTGAGAGATTAAGTAACTTGCCCAAAGTCATGTAGCGAGGAGCTAACGCCAGGCTGATGTAGGAAAAATACAATCTCAAAATAACTGACCTAAGTTCTTTGAAA
The DNA here is from genome assembly GCF_902686445.1 of Sciurus carolinensis. Lineage (NCBI taxonomy): Eukaryota > Metazoa > Chordata > Mammalia > Rodentia > Sciuridae > Sciurus > Sciurus carolinensis. The sequence goes on along the minus strand of NC_062218.1, from coordinate 86,785,171 downwards.
ATGGCCTGTTTCTAACAGATGGAATCTTCTCTTCCCTGATCTGTCAGCTAATTCATACTGACTCTACTATCTACAGCCTTGTATGGAGATACAAATTGGGCTTAAGCCAACTGCTAAAAGGCAATGTTAAAGGTTAATTATAATCCAACTATCTAAATTCCAGAGGCTTCAGACATATTTTCTACTGTGATACTAATTATAGAGAATATCTGAAACACAGACAATAACGTCAAAAATATAGAGGGCATTAAAACAAAACAAAACAAAACAAAAAAAACCAAAGACACTGAAAAAAAAATCACAACCAAACTCCTGGGCCCAACAATCTTTCAAAGGCAGGTTCCAAGTTCAAGGGGCCCGTTTTACTTGCCTCCAAAGGCCCTTGATTTTTTCCACCGAATAAATAAGGCAATGGCCAGCAGGACAACCACAGGAATAACCAGAAGGGTTGTAATGAGAACAACGGGCACTCCCGAGCCTGGCTCTTTGATCAGTTTCTGTTTCTCTTGCATCTTCTGCAATTCTGAGGAGGTGGGTTTGTTGTCCATTTTGGTTTCAACAACTGCCTCGGTTTCTTCAGGGAAAGAAGAGTTCACAATATTCAACTGACTCAAAAGATTCCAGAACCCTCTCACCCACCCCTACCCAGTCAAATCAACAATTGTACACAAAGAACTTCTGAGTCCAGTGCACCTGGGTTTCATGTTTCAATGTCTGAATTCAGCAATCTGTCAGTAGGTATGTGATAAGTCATTTCCACAAAATGGTTTTTCACCTTCAAATTGGTTTTCTTTGGTTCTACCTTTAATTCCACAAATTCTCATTTTCCTGAGTTAAAGTCACAGGAAGCATGTTGGAGAAAAATTTGGTATGCATGCTGGAGTCAAACAAACCTGAGCTCAAATCCCAGTCCTGTATACTAGCTGTATAACTTTGGGCAAGTTACTTAAATTATCTGGGCCTTAGTAATCTCATTTGGAAAACTGACAATACTATCTCCTTCACAAAACTGTTACATGTAAATTTCTGTCATCAAGAAGGTGCTTAATAAGTATTTTTTTCTTGTACTGTTAATGAATCTCCTTTCATGTTCAATGAATTTTTGGTACTTTACAAGTACCAAATTTGTATTTATAGGATTACAGATTTCCTTATATAGTCTTCAGCAAAATGTAAGTGCACACAAATCAATGTATATTATTTTATTGGTGATGGAAATAACTTATCCAACTATTCTGTGACACTGGCAGGTACTAGTAGGTATAGGCCTAAACTACTATTTGAAAAACAAACATAATAAAACCATAGAAGTTACTGCAGGGAACTCTACTACTGAATTCAAAGTGAGGTTGGGCTTTGCGACATTCTTGCCCCCAAGAAGCACATGAGTGTTGTGCAGAAAATGTAGGGGGCAAAGGCTGACAAGAATTTTCCTAGGCTAAAAGTTACAAGCATATTTGCAAAAGACTCACAAGATTTCATGGCATTATCTTCTTCCCTACAATATAGACAGCATGCTATGGCCTTGTGAAGATTTTCATAAAGTGACAAGGATAGGTGGCTTAACACTCAGGACAACCTTTTGTAAATATTTGTTTAGTATGTAAATAAACCTAGTTTAACACTTTGTTGGACATTTCTCCAAGGGAATGTTTCCCAAATTACCTAACACACTGTGAACATAACTTATGGTACAAAAGAATGGCAGGTTGAAGCTCTCCACTTTAACATTCTGAGACAGCCTACTCCACAGTCTCATTACAATGACTGAGCACCTAGGCTATGCCAGGCATTTTTCCCCTGTAATCTGCACATCAAACCTGTGAGTAGGCACTACTATTATCATTTTGCAGATGGTCTCAAAGTCTTATTTCCTTTCCTATGCTATGGGCAAGGGGAGGTCAGACTTTTCCTCTCTCTCTTTTTGTCCACTAGCCTGGCTCTTGAAACATGATGGTGAGGGAAAGATTGATTCACAGACCTAAATGGTTCAAATTTAACTAAAGTCTCGGTTTCCACAAGGAGTAAAAGTGTGATTCCTATTTCTTTACTGTAGAAAATACAGAAAAAAATTGTTCTATATTTAAACTTCCTATATTTAAGCTGAAAAAAAATCAATGAACTATATCTTGGGATTAAAAAAACATAATCTGGAGATGTAGCTTGGCACTTGCTGCTTTTGGAATGAAGGTCTGTTTCTATTTGAAGACAGATATTACAGAGTAATTAACTGACTCCATTAAATGCACAGAACTGTGAGTGACATAAGTGACAGATTGAAAGAATCAGCTTAGCGTTCATAGAACAAAGAGACGAGGCAATGGATTTGCTAAGATATAAGCACACCACTCTAGAAATTTTTGATTTCCACACCTATTTTGGTAATTTGACTGTCATTTACTAAAAATACTTGAACATTCTAACTTTTGGAACAAACTGAGTTATATTTAAGATTTAAAAGATGCTCTGGCCAGGTGTGGTGGTGCACACCTATAATACCAGAGGCTCGGGAGGCTGAGGCAGGAGGATCATGGGTTCAAAGTCAACCTCAGCAATAGGGAGGTGCTAAGCAATTCAGTGAGTCCCTGTCTCAAAATACAAAATACGGCTGGGGATGTGACTCAGTGGTTGAGTGCTTCTGAATTCCATCCCCAGGACCACTCCCAAGAAAAGATGCTCTGTATTTTTTTTTTTTTAAAGGAGGCTACAATTTTTAAATTTCCCAGTTTTAAAAAGAAGCAATATTGCTGTTCTTCTCAGGAGTCTTTATAGGTTGAAAATTATGGTTATCATTTATGAATCTTATGAATTTCAGTTCAAGCACAAATAATCTAAATTATGTTACACCTACTCTTTATCCTAAATTCTTTTATTAAAAATCTCAGTTAAGTTGAAACACTCTTGATGACTAAGTAATGACAATGCTCTACATTAGCCAGGACCTGAGGCTTGTGGAAAATTAAGATGCCAGATGCCTTTTATCCAGAAGAAAAATGTCTTAAAATCTTACAATATCACAAGTTCTTATAGCATCTTTACAGATATTTGGAAATAAACATAGTTTTGAAAAGCTGATATACAAGAGGTTTTACTTCTTTAAAACAATGCATTTAGAAAGGGAGGCTAGCTTCATTCCCGTGTGAGTGCACACATACAAGTATGTGAACCTCTCTCTCTTCTTTGACAGAAGGAACTGGAAAAAAACTGGGATAAGAAGGAGGGACATTCTTAATACAGCAAACAGAAACTGCCACCCATTCATGGCAGACAAAACTGAAGGCTGATGGTTTTAGATGGCATACTAGCACGTAGCAGTTTGGAAGATATAAAAAGTGCATCTAGAACAGTGAGTTTCTCTTTTAAATGCAACGGGCTTCCTCTGCAATTTGTTGTTCTACATAAGGTGTAAGACAATAAATGCATTAGGGAGTTTTGTTATGTTTTTAATTTTCCTGAGTTGGATTCACCATCATCATCTTTTATTGAGGATGGGGGATGCGGGCTATTCTTTTGGTGGGATGTCTGTTTTATCTCTAATAACTTTATTTGAAAATTAAAATCCCTTTCCTATTTTTTTTTTAATCATCCCAAATTCTCTTATTCCTGCAACTCTCTTAGAACATGGGTTCTGAAACTGTCATTTCTGATTATGTGACCACTCACAATGGGAATGAATGTCCTCAAAGGCATCTTGAATTTGGAGATGTGAAATGAACATGCATCACTGGTCTGTAAAATCTGGGAGGTGTTTCTCCTTCTCTGCTTGAATTGAGCTTTATGCTTTTGATAAAAGATATGATCTAGGGATCCAGTATGATTTATATTCAATTTTGTAATAAGAATATAATCTTAAAATGTTTAATGCGAGTCATATTATACTGGTTCAAAGAAGAATAAAATAACTTCATTTGAATTGGGATATTCCTATTAAAACTGGATTATTGTGGCAAGATTATTATTATTTTTTTTAAATGCAAGATTATTTTTTTTTTAAAAAAAGACTATTTGAATTGCTGGTTTCTGTCAAGACAGGAATGTTTTCTGACCAAATGCACTGAGAAAAGAGGAAATGGCCTACAGGAGATTATATTCACCCTTTATTGACCAGCCCAAAGGGGGCCATGATGGTTGGTTGGGCTGTTCTCAAGAGACCAATTAGCACAATCAAGACTATTTGGTGGGATCTATTTAAACATAATTAGTTTGGGACTATTTTGAAGTTTTAGAGATTTCAGAGTAAACTACAACCATTCCCAGCCTGCATTTCTTAGAAGAACTCACAGTAAATAAATTAGTGCAATCCATTTCTTTTCATCAAGATAGCAGTAGTAAATAATAGCACCGGGTTTGACATCAAACAAAGATTCACTTTAAACCTGGCTATAACACTTATTATCTCAGTAACAGTTCTGATCTTCAATGTCCTTAAATGCAAAATTGGGATAATAGCAACTATCACATGATGTAAGGATTAAATGTGATAATTTCTATATAGTCCATTGTTTGTACACCATAAGTGACAGCTATTTTTACCATTATCTTTCCCAGGATCTTTATTCCAGGACAAATATACTTATTAATATATAGCAATGATACAAAGGATCTGGAACCATTTTTGGAATATGAATGTGATATGAATGTCACTCACTGAGTAGAATCTCTACAAATGCCAAGAAATTGCTATTTATTTAGGTTATAATATGATCTTACCCCTTTCAACTTTGAGCCGGCTATATTTTCTTATCTGCCTAAATAAAATACCTAAACTCCCTCTTGGTTCTTGCTTCTTTTCATCTCTTTCAACCTGCTTTCATGAGAAAGGAAAACAAGTAAGCCTCTGGTTACGTCTTAATATCTAGGCAAATCATTTGTAAGGCAACTAATAATGTAATCACTTTGTTACTTAAATAATAGGATCACCCCATAAGAAACACAGTGAGTACTTAACTATATAAATGACATGTCAAAACCCTGCAGATAGTAGAAAATGTAGAAATATAAACTGTTTCTAGGAAAGGGAGGAAATAATTTAACAAGGATTCCCAGTGAACCCAGTGGTTGCTTACCAGTAGCTAAATCCCATTTCTGCATTCCTGATATTATATCCCAATGATGTGCTTTTTGTGTATGGGTAAATGTGCCTGTCTGCCTTCTCCCTCTCAGGCTGTAAGTCTCCTGAGGTCAGGCAGTTTCATTTCCCTTGGATTTGCTATCATGTTTTTCATACAGAAGCCCTGGGTAAATCTTTGAGACTGAGTAGTACTAGGATAGCAGTTTAGGGAACAACTAATCTTTTCTTATCCTTACAGAAGTAACTCACCATAGATATTTTCCACTGCTTGACATTAGAGCCTATTAAGAAAAGCCCTTTTCCAGAACACTGAACAGCATTTTTCTGCTTACTTGAGGTCAGCATGCTTCCCAAAGTGACGGGCTGACGTTCTTCCTTTTTAAATGTCTCTGGATTGCTAATTATAGATTTCTTACACCCTTAATCACATTTTATCACTTGAAATGAGTGATTTGAGATCCTTATGATTACTCCATTTATTAGAAAAAGCAGTGGCAACATGCAGGTTTAAGGGCTCAGCACATGGCAGAAGTCATGAATCATTTACCAGATTGTATTTTATTTTTAGATTGATAATTTTTAAGTTGTATCAAAGAGCCATAAAATAATTCAACACAAATAGCCTTTGGTTTTAGTTATAAGAGAAATCTGACCAACCTTTGATTTCTTGGACCTCAATGCCAGCCTTTTTAACTGATCGATGTTCCATTTCTGTAACAGCAATGCAAGAAGAGAAAAATGAGAATCTTTAAAAAGAACATTTGAAAATTTAACTTGGTATTAGTTTATACTGAATAAGCATAAAACATTTGGAAAATACTCATCATATATATTATTACATTAGAAAAGAGTCCAACATATACCATAAATTAGTTGTCAGGTCCATGAATCTTATGTAAAATCTCCTAGGGAGAGCTGAAATAGTATCTTTAAGAACTTTATGAATGAGACTTTCCTTTTGGAGTTCATAATATTGCATTGTTTCTGAAATATCAAGTAGTTAGATTTCATGTAGCCAAAATCTTAGCTGATGACTAATTCTGCCATCGTGAATTATCAGTCTCCTTATCTGATATAAATGGATTTGACTAGTTAAACACTAAAATGCAAGTTAACCTTGTTTAGTCTCCAATGCCAATCTTATTGTTCAAAAGGTACTATTTTCCAGATTTATTATGCTCTAGGTTATGTTGAGGGTTTTTTATTTTGAAGTTGTATGTTATGCTATGATGTTTATCAATTAGAGGTTGTTCAAAACCACTTGGGAAGACTTTTCAAACTACCTTATACTGTTATTCCTCTTCTTTCTATAAATCTTTTATTTTTTTTCTATAGACCTTGAGGAGGTCTGGCCATGTGTATTGTTATGGTTTAGATATGAGGTGTCTCCCAAAAGCTCATGTCTGAGACAATGCAAGATAGTTTAGATGTAAAATGATTAGGTTATGAGATCCTTAACCTACCCCGATAGGGATAGATCCTTAACATACCCTGATAGTGTGATCACTGTAGGCAGGCGAGGTGTGGTTGGAGGAAGTGGGACAATAGGGGCATGCCTTTGGGTTTGTATTTTGTCTGTGGTGAAGAGACCTAGCTTTCTCTCTCTCTCAACTTTCTGGTGCAATGTCCTCACCTGCTTTCCTGTGCTACACTATACTGCCATCATGATCTGCTCACTTCAGTCCTGGAGAAATAGAGTCAGACATCTATGGACTGAGATCTCTGAAACTGTGAGTGTCCAAATAAGTGTTTCCTCCACTAAAATTTTTCTTGTTGGGTCTTTTAGTCACAGTAATGAAAAAGTTGACTAAAACATGTTTTTTGAACATCCTCCCCAGATGACTCAGATATGTATCTCTGTTGAGCATCAACCACTGGGGTGTTTGTTATAAATGGTCTTAGACTGGAATCTTAGTGAGTTCAAGAATCATCTTCCTATTAGAAAAGAAATGAAGATATTGGCTAAATTTCTATAGTCTTTCCCATATTTAAATAAATTTAAAGCATTTTTTTTTGTTCTAAAAATTCTGAATTTTGTCATACATTGGGGATTATCCACCCATCTTTGCTTTTTTTTCTGACCACACTTTCAGAATTCTCTTTGAAGATGCAGGTAGTAAAAGCCATATTTTCAGGGGGACTTTGAAGTGACTTCTGGGGTGGAGTAGTCCACAGGTATCTACATGCACTCTAACTGGGTCCTTGTTATCAGTTAACTTTACTCAAAGTATAATGCTGAATACAGTGGTGAGCAAATTGGGCTCCAAGACATATGTTGCATCTGATTAAAGGCTTTGGACTCTTGAGTTTACTTTTCTTTCTCACTGTTTGATTTCTTTTCTTGTTACAATTAATATTTCTTTTCTTCATCAAGTTTATATGTCCTTATTAGTTCTCTGCTTAATAATACCTGTTGTACCTCCTAATACCTCAAATTTATCATCCTCAATTCTTTTCATTATCTTCACTTTATCCTGTTGTTTGTATACTACTGTATTTAAAAAGCTTCTCTGAACATTTATATTTGTGGTCAAGGAAGTATTCAGGGCACTTATATTTAAAAAACTTATTGTCTCTAACCTCAAATCAGGGGCTAGTTTGGTATGCTTCCTAAGAATTAGAAATAATATCCAAATTGCAATTAGAAAATTCCAAAACTAACCAGCTAGATCCTGACAGAGTAAATTAGCTACCAGACAAAATTCTGAGTTATAGGAAAATATATTTATTTAGTATTTGGAGAAAGCTAAAGTCAAAATGGAAATGCAAAGTACTTCCTGTTGGGGATAATATGTGTCTGACACAGATGCTGGCTTCCCTAGATGCTCAGCAGCTCCTGAGAGCTAAAGAGCCATGTGTGGAGTAATGCCTCATGGAAACAAGTCATTCTGCTTTGCCAGAGCCATCGCTTCCTTCTGGAACTAAGCTGGAATTAACATTGGCTTTTAATGTAACAGACATTACTTCAGACATCAAGAATTTCCTGTGGAATATCTGTGGAAACAAGGGGATAACTGCCAGGAAGGAAAAAAAAAAGATGTTTCTCTCTACTTTCTAAAAATTAATTTAGTTCTTGAAATGCATACCAAATAGAGTTTTTAACACATTTCTTATATCTTGATTTCCTACTACCATCACTAAAAAGAGAAGGTAATGCAAATGCTTCTGTTTCACTTTTTTTTTTCAGTGTTGGGAACCGAACCCAGGGCTTCACACATCTGAGGTAAGTGCTCTGCCACTGAGCTAAATCACCACACTTGTTTTGCATATATATTATTTAAAAATATTGTGTAGATGGACACAATACCTTTATTTTATTTATTTATTTTTACCTGGTGCTGAGGATCGAACCCAGTTTCTCTCACGTGCAAGGCAAGCACTTTACCACTGAGGTACAACTCCAGCCCTGTTTTGCATATTTTTAAGCAATAAAATGGAGGGAAAATGTGGACAATACTGTAAAAGACTTACTTTCATTCAAGGTGAATTTCCACACAGTGTTTATGTGAGCATCTCCAACGTACACAGTTCCATCTTCAGATGCAACAACATCATGAGGCATGTCAAAGTGCTGCCAAAATATGAAGGCACACATTTGGGTGGTGAGCCTTTGCTTGAATTTGAGTTTGAATATAACTCAAACCAAGGCAACAACAATTCCCACCAAAGTAACTGCAGGCCAAGTCATTTATCCATTCATTCATTGGGTCTTGACTCACTGGGTCTCTAAGCATTGGGAAATGCTAACAAACCATCAATACTGGCTTTTAATTCTTTTAAAAAATGAAAATTTATAATAGATTGTTTTTTGACTACTGTCTAGTGTTTCATTACCTACCTAATTCTTTATATTTATTGTTGCCTTTGTTTTTCTTCTACCTTTTAATCATTAAATTTGCCTTTCTCCATCAATACACGTGAAAATACACAGACAGTAATTTTGTTATTTCATCAAGCTATCGTGAGCTAACTTAACAATCATTTGTACATTACTGATAAGAGGGGTTATTTCAACAATCCAGGGCATTTAGATTATTTCTGATATGCACACTAGGACATATGCAGTGAAGTGGGGTTTTATATCTTTGAAGTCTAGTGTGTGTGCAATATTTTTAGTCAGCAGAGGAAGCAAATTGAGTGCTACTTCCAAATACTTCCTGGACTTTTATACCTAATCCAGGAACTTTGTTTTTTAATATGTTTTTCTTCATTTTAAGTCATCCTCTCAGTCATGAGGACTCAGGAGATGGAGAACACTTTATGGGACTCTCTCAGGGTCACTGAGCTGGTTCCTTAAAATATGCTATTGCAGCCTCCAAAAGTGCTTGAGGTCTACCAGTTGTCAGGACATGGATTATTCCCTTCACCTTCAAGGCCAGCAGGCCTGCCTGAATACATGGTTCCCAAAATTATGTCTAGTAAGTATGAGCAGAACACTCCCAAGATTGTGGTTCATCAGCCAACAAATGCCCACTTTGGTGTGCAGAGTACAAAGGACACTAAGAAAGCCAGCTGCTATTCTTTGCTCATTTCAGGACTGGCAGAGATATATGTGCTTCGCAGATACCATTATGCTTTAGAAATGGGAAGAGTTTTGTCTAATTGAAAAGAAAAATTGAAAAGCTACATCAATGAGGCATATTTCTTCATACTATCACACAAACTGGGACAAATTTGTAGAGAAAGACAAAAAGTCAGAAATCCAAATGGTGTGCTGTTGAAAGCTCACAAGTGTGTCATTAAAACTTCATCTTTATCTGAGTTCCGTTAATGGCAATGAGCTTTCAAATTACAGGGAGTTTTTTCTCTATATTATAACATGTTTTTAGAAACTGCTATGCAAAACACATAGTTGTAAAATACTTCAGATTTCCTAATAGAAAAAAAATTCAATGGTGAGGAAGTAAAGGTGAGGGGAGAATATGTGAGTTATCTCTTGGCTAATGACTCTGTTTTAAATAAATCATGGCATATCATAAATTCAAGTCTACAATAACAACAAACCTCTTTTAGTGGCTCCAAAACTGATATGGGGAGCCAAGGGTTTTACTGGGAATAATATGGAGCCATCACAGGGATTCAGGGTGAGGCTTAGTGGGTGAAATCTCAGGACCTTTATTCCTGTTGCAGTCAGAGAAACTCAGCTACAATCCTTTATTTCTTTATTTTTTATTAGAGTACTATAGTTATTCATTCTAGTTGGGTGTATCCTGAAAAAAAATCATACATGCATGAAATCTGATTAACCTTTTTAATGAACTACTCTACTGCTGTGTGTCACCTGAAACAGGGAACTATGTTGTTGAGCTTGATACGATTCCAAAGTTGGACAGATAAAAAGTCTTCTACTCACAGGCTGTGCAAACTCCTCTCTTGAGTTACCTCTAGCAAAATAAAACTGACAAGAGAAAAGAATGGTAGCATCTTCCTGAGGCATCAAGTGAAGAAGCCCCAGGTGGCCTGCTCACAAAATCACATTTTAAAAATTCATAAGGAATTTGTGTTCTGCTCCATATCACAACTATGTATACTTTTATGCAAGAATAATGTTTAAACCTACTTACTTTTAAGTATTTTTTTCTAAGAAGTTTTACCAAGTTTATGTTGCCATTTAATATAGTCCTTGGCATATCAAAACATACCTCAGGGATTAATAGGTTAAGTACATTTTTACAGTTAGAAAGACCTGGATTCGAGATCCAAATATGCCACATATAATGTATCTTTGGACAAGCAATTTAATTTATGTGTGTGTCTTTCAACTCAAATTTTGTCAAATACTATAATTCTAATCTTCAGTGTGGAGGTTGGAGAAATAACATGAATCTGGGTTTACTGCTTCTTTCTTTTCTTTCTTTTTTTTTTTCCTCTTTTGATATAGAGGTGTGAGGATCATGCCCTTTCTTTTTCACATCAGATTCCTTGTAGAAGAAGGAAGACAAAATTTCATCTGAAGGGTGTGTGAGAAAGCAGATGATGAGGAACCACATGTCATTCCTTAGATTATTAAGGGCTGAAACTGAGGGATAAATGTGATTTTCTATTCATAGTTTTTGGACAGCATTTCACAGATTATCTTCATTGTCCTATTATTTAGTTTCCCTGCATAAACATAAAGACAGAGCTCACACATTCAGAAGTAAAAAACAGTTCTACAGAATGTAATAGTGAAAGAGGGAGACCTGAAATATGTGGAGATATGAACATATACAGAGACAAAGACACATTATATAAAACTTGACCTTTGACTTGAAAAACAAATCTCTTCTTAAACAGAAGTCAATACATATATTATTTCCTTCGCCCAATTTTTATGATGATAATCTAATTAAATGAAAATTCTGAGAGATTTATAAATTAATTGCAGTTTACTGAGTGAACATAAAAGGAAAAGCAAATCTCATCTTTTCAGTTTGCTGTATTGACTCCCATATTGTACACATTCATTGCTGAATGTCTGGTGAATGTTAAACGTTTTCCGAAATTTTAATGCGTAATGTTTTCTGAAATTTTAAATCAGGGTTGTTCAGATTCTTACAACAGGATGGTTCATTTAGATTTTGGCTTCTTGCTTAGCACACAGTTTTGATTTCTAAATGCATATTTTAATTAAAAGTTAATATCCTAGTTGACACAGTACACCATCATTAAAAGAAAAAGACAAACACTCTATTAATACCAAGTGAAGACCTGAAAGAAAACTAAGGGTTTCCCTTTCTTCACCAACAGATATGAGGAAGTCAGTTTATATGGACAAAACCACAAAGATCACATAATCAGCAAAGATCTGAAACACTATGAAAGCAAAATATGTAGCATCAATGTAATGAATTTTCTTCTGACAGCTGCCATGATTTGATATTTGATTGCTTATTGCTTTTCAGAAGAAATATTTCTGTGCAAATCTTATTTGTGAAATAAAAACAGAAACTCAAATACAGAAACTTGTGCTAGAATCCTTAGTTCAGACTCACATTGGTTTGATTTGGATAACTTTTGCTAAAAGCTCCACTGTGGAAGAGGCTGTGTCCACTGTCATTTGTCACTGTTTGTCATCATCAGAATTTAGCACAATATCTGACACAAAGCAGGTGCTTAGTACATATCTTCTCCAATGAAATGTGATAAACCCCAGACCATCAGTACTCTAACATTAATTTCTAAAATATTAAGGCTCTTTAAAGTTCTTTTTAAAAAAATCTATCAAACTTGGTATCTTAAAGATTAATATAAGAATTATGAATACCAAGATATACTCGGTCTGGTAGCTTATGATAGTTGCATTTTGATCCAAGTAACATCAATGACTACATATTTTGAAAAATAATGCTTATTTGAGTATGTTAGCTGACTGAATTTTCCAAAATGGGTATACCACAAACACATTCCTGCAGTGTATGTGAACATTGTGATCACTCTGGCAATCGCATGGTAGAAAACACGCACTGGGAAGACAGAAAGGCTATGGAAACACTGAGCCATAGTCACCATGTGCGTAAAAAGCACTGTTTCTGGAACAAACAGTGGCAAACCTTTTGTGAAGCCAAAACCACACTTTAGGCTCTGGCCTAAACCAAATCTTTGGAACTTGAATAAATTCCAGGAAGTTCTATTCTCAAGTCTTGCTGCTTAGCAAAGTCATAACAATAGAACAAAGAGAATACAATTTCAGCTAGGTCTAAGAGAACTATAAATGTACATTTAAATGTAGCATCTTCACTACTTGGATAAAACAAGGAAAAGGAATATTTCTTGGTATTCTAACTATAATCTATTTAAACTTGCTATAATATCCAAAGTCTAATAACAACCTGGGAACTGAATGCACAGTTCATTTTCATCTGCAGAAATTGATCTAGGAATAAACCAGGACATTTATTCTAAATAAAATATAATAGCATACTATATGGTATATAATATATATTATATATATATATATATATACTCTATACTATTCTATCGACTTAGCTAAGAAAGTTTTATCACATTATCTAAAAGTTTTTAAAGATTTATTCAAGATTCATATTTCAGTTTCATTCTCATGAAAATTAAAACATGGGCAATGTGTATGAATACCTTGCGAAATGGCTTGAAGACATCTATAATATCCCCAGTGGAAAAGTTCATCACAAATCCTTGAACAGGTTCTTGGTCCCCAAAGAAAGGCTTACCATTTACCGCAAAGAGCAAACCTGTGACAACATATCTAGTTAGTCTTTCTTTAAAATACAGATTGACTGGCCTTCAAATGTATGCATGGACATTACACAAAGAATACATTTAGGGTTAATGTGGTCCCTATAATTGGCCAAAAAGTTGAAAACAAAATACTAAGAAATGTTGCCTCCTGTATAACCAGATCAGGGACAAACTAGTTAAAGAACTAAACTTGTAAGAGGAAAACCAGAAATTGGAGGGTCTGCTGTACTTAGGAAGACAACAGAAATCAGGAATACATAGTGATTGACACATACATATACTGACATGTAGATATAGATATCATAGGCATCTTAAGTAGGAATTGGAAAAAGTCAGATTATTTAGGTCAATCATTTCGGATCATTTGAAAAAGGAGTCAGAAAGAAATATGCAAAGAAAGTAAGTGAAGGTACAGTATAAATAGAAGAATAAAATTTAGTTTAGTACTGGGGATAAAACCTAGGGGTGCTTTACCACTGTACTACATCTCTAGCCCTTTTATTATATTTTTAAAATTCGGAGACAAGGTATCCCTAAGTTACCCATGCTGGCCTCAAACTTGCAATCCTCTGGCCTCAGTACCCCCAGTTGCTGGGATTACGGGTGTGCACTTCCATGTCCAGCTAAATAATCTGATTTTAAACAACTCAAATTTGAAAATATGAGATACATATTTTGAACTATGAAAGATATTTTTCACTAAGTGAAATAAATCATCTCTTTTATGAATACACTTTATAATAAAATTATATTTCTTAGTATGGTAATGTTCAATTGAAATAATAGAAATAGTAATGTTTTGGTTAAATAAACAATCCAGAAGTTTGTACATTATATTTTCAGTGAATTAAAACACATTGAAAAATTCATAGCATTGGGGCTGGGTATGTCTCTAAATGGTAAAGCAGTTATCTAGCATGCAGCAGGCTCTGGGTTTGATCCCTAGCACTACAAAACAACTAACAGTACGTATAGCCCTAAATCACTGTTGAAAATATTTCACCTCTCTTTAAGCATTACAGGAATTTTTTACCATATTGTACTATAAAATAAATTAATACCAACATCAGTTACTGTTGTTGAATATTATACAGATAAGTAAAATGTCTTTTGTTAAGATTTTATTTTTAATCAGATTTTATTTAACTTCTCATATTTTTCTTCTTATATTTATTTTTGTTCACTATTAACTTGATCACCTTCTTTAAGTGAATGATCCTGACAATATAAATTTTTAAATGTGAGGTAAAATGAACCTCACATTTTTTCTATGGTTTTTAACAAAAGAGTTTTTCTTTGGTTTATTAATGAAACTCTCTCCTTCATGGGGAAGATAAGCTTGCTCCTTATCCAGTTATCTACTTCATGTCCTAAATAAAATGAGATATACTTGGGAAGATAGTAGCTGAATGCACCTTTAATAGTATAAAATATGTGACTATTATAGGGAAGACTATAAAGAGTTAATGCTACTTTAATACAAGTATAGACATATTTTGCAACATATATTTTTAAAATTGTATATAAATTTTATATTTCAAGTTGCTTGGCATTTATTATTTAAGGAAATATATATTATGCTATGTTGTAATATAAATTATGTCTGTCTTTTAGGTTTAGATACTTTTCAAATTTCTTTTTGAATTTCTTAAAGTCAATAAGATCTAAATGTGAAAAAAGAGCCTACAGAAAGGGAGAAAATCTTTTCCACACACACTTCAGATAGAGCACTAATCTCCAAAATTTATAAGGAACTTACAAAACTTTATACCAAAAATACAAAGAATCCAATCAATAAATGGGCCAAGGAACTGGACAGACACTTTACAGAAGAAGATATACAGGTGATTAATAAATATATGAAAAAGTATTCAATATCTCTAGTAATTAGAGAAATGCAAATTAGAACAACTTAAGATTTCATCTTACTCTAATTAGAATGGCTATTATCAAGAACACAAACAATAATAGATGTTAGTGTAGATGTGGGGAAAAAGGCACACTTTTACATTGCTGGTGGAGTTGCAAATTGGTGCAGCCACTCTGGAAAGCAGTGTGGAGAATCCTCAGAAAACTTGGAATGGACCCACCTTTTGACCCAGTTATCCCACTACTCAGTTTTAAGTCTAAAGGACTTAAAATTAGCATACTACAGTAACACAGCCACATCAATGTTTATAGTGGCTCAATTCACAATAGCTAGATTGTGGAACAAACCTGGATGCCCTTCAACAGATGAATGGATAAAGAAACTGTGATATATATATATCACAGTTTCTTTATATATATATATACCATGAAATATTATTCAGCCATAAATAAGAATAATATTATGGCATTGCAGAGAAATGGATGGGATTGGAGAATATCATGCTAAGTGAGATAAGCCAATCTCAAAAAACCAAAGGACGAATGATCTCGCTGATAAGTGGATGATGATATATAATGGGGATGGAGGGTGGGGGGTTGAGAGAAGAATGGAGGAACTTTAGATTATGTAAAGGGCAATGAGAGGGCGGCAGGGTATGAAAAATGGTGGAATGAGACAGACATCATTACCCTATGTACATGTATGATTACATGAATGGGATGAATCTACACTGTGCACAACCATAGAAATGAAAAGATGTACCCCATTTGTGTACAATGAATCAAAATGCAATCTGTAAAAATAAAAAACATAAGTAAATAAATAAATAATGGTAAAAAAAATAAAAATTGTATTGGTTATTTCTTCTAGTATTTAGACATAAACCTCACTTATTTTATATATTTATCTTATTTTAAAAATTGGCCACTACTTTTAAAAAAGATATGAAACAAATGTTTTGAATGCTGATTTTATCAGACATATACCATCTGTTGATGATGTATGAAGACAATATTAATCATGTAATAACCAGAGTAGATGATCATAGTTAAGGAAAAATGAAAATCAATGTTTGGGAACATTTAAACCCAATATAAATAGTTGTTAAATCATTTTGAGTTCTTCATTATTTCAGTACAAGGATTAGTGGCACTTGAGTTGAAAATGATCTATTTACATTGTGCTAACAATTTTAGGACACATTAAGATATGATATAGAAAGAATCTTTAGCCCCTCAATAAGAAACACATTTATTTTAAAAAACAGGTAAAGGCAAATACTTTTTATGGGTAGAGTATAGCATAATAAAACATACATAAAAAAGATGAAATACCTGGTATATAGGAAATGGCAAACACATTTCTTCCAAAAGATGCATGCTTAATCTCTCTCACAAATTCTTTGGTGTCAGTTTTAAAACACTGGATCCGACCATTTTCCCTGTCTGCCACACATAACTGGCCCAAATGAGGCACAAGGGCCAAGCTGTGAGGAACACTGAACTGGCCTGGTTTAGGACTGCTCCCTGAAGACGCTGTGGAACAAAGGAAAGCCTCATATACACAATCTGTAAAATTATTCAAAGTCTGACTCTATAGTTTTGCAATTTTCCAAATTTGTGATAGGAAACATTAGACATCTGAAAATAGAAAAAAAAATGAGGTGGTTTAAAAGTTTATTCCATAATATTCCTTTTCTACAAACACATTATAGCTTTTCTCTCCACTTGATAAAGCTTTTTCGTGGAAACATTCTTTCTCATAACACGGGTGTATGTGTGTGTGTGTGTGTGTGTGTGTGTGTGATGAAGTCAAATGGATGCATTTAGTGGCCCTGTTTTCTTCACTGTAGGGGAGAATTACATCCTAAAAAGTGTGAGAAGTGGTTAATGTCTGGTTCCTAGTGATACTGGCTAAATACTACAATTAGAAAGGAAGAGTCTTTTTGGGTACCTTCTCCCCACTGTGTGATGAACTTTCCAGTTGGTGAAAACTGCACAATCCGGCTGTTGCAGTAACCGTCGGACACAAAGATGGCTCCAGTGCCTGGATCTACAGCCACATCAGTGGGCTGGCAGAAGTGATTTTGGTCGCTTCCTGGTTGCATGCTCCTTCCCAAGACTAAGAGAGGGCCTTCATTACTGTTTGGATTCAGTTTGAATACCTTTTAAAACATGAGCGAAAGCTTTACCTACTTTTATGATTATTATTGACACACACCTAAATAACTAAGACCATTTGCACAAGCAATTAGAGAATTAGCTCCCACAGAATTATTTAAAAGGAGGTACTTTTTATGATTGAATAGGACCCTAAAAAACACCTAATCTGATTCCTTCATTTCAGAAATAGGCCTATTGAGATGAAGTAATTTGCTCAAGGCCATCCAGTAAATAAAGAGTGAATAGAAACCAGTATGTGGAAAGGCTATTCTGCCCCCACTGTGCTTCTTTCTTCTCTTTCCTTAGTTAACATTACAAGGATCTCCAGATAATACAACAGCAATAAAGGCTTACTGATGAATGTTGAAGCTCATTGAGAGAACAACTTAATGACTCATAATGAAACCCTCTGAGTTCTAGTCTCCCCCATTCCCACCCTCACGAATTTTCCCACTTTTTTGCCACATATATCAAACTTATCTTCTGGGGTGAGACCTTAAGCCATTCTGTAATTGAAATATAACTTCTCCAAAAAAGGACAAAATGTTTAATTTTTTATTGATAAATATGTATTTACTAGAGACCTTGCCTCAATTTATAGAAGATAAGGGTGGTAAAACACAAGTGACAGAAATAACAATAAGAAATAGAAATAAAACTCAAGGATAGAGGAAATAAAATCAAACATAGAAAGCCAAGGGCCCATGAAGTTGTTCTAATGAAGCTCCACAACTGTCCTAAGCAGTCTTCCAACCCAAAAGGGAAGAGTATCTTGATAATATATATATTACCTTTTCCTTGCATAAAGGTAAGGAAAGAAAAACATTTCTACATGAACTGATATGGACTGAATATGTGTGCCTCCCAAATTCAAATATTAAAATCCTAAGCCTCCATGTGATGATATTAGGAAATGGGTCCTTTGGAAAGCAATTAGGTCAAAAGGGTGAAGACCTGGTGAACAGGACTAGTGCCCTTGCTAGAAGAGACAAAAGAGCTTGCTTTCACTCTCTCTTTCCACTATGTAAGGATACAATGACAAATTGGCAGTCTGCAACCCAGAAGAGGGCCCCCACCAGATCCTGATCATGCTGTCACCCGGATCTCAGACTTTCAGACTGCAGATCTGTGAGAAATATATTTCTGTTGTTCCTAAGGCACTAAATCTATGGTATTCTGTAATAGCAAGCCAAACTGAATAGGACATGGTTGTTCCATTTCTTGTTATAAAGTTTTTTTTTTTAAATTTTTACAGACTGCATTTTGATTCACTGTACACAAATGGGATATGACTTTTCATTTCTATGGTTATAAAGTTATTGAGTCACAGAAAAAGACCTAGATTGAACTTCAGAGTCTTTCCAAAATTTAACCCTGCTATCTTCTGTTTGAATACCACTCAATGGAGAGATTACCTGATGGAGAGCCACATCTGTGACCCAATAATTTCCATCTTTGTCTATACTCAAGCCATGTGGCAAGTAAAACCTGAAAAATAAAAATTAGTCTCAATTATATATCCATTCCCTAAGTATACATGAGAGTAGTTTGTTTCCAATTAATCCTTCTAATTAATCCATTAAAGCTATACACATTTATAAGCTAATAAATGTATACTTAATTATTATAGAAAATGGATTGTTAAATGAACATAATAACAGACCTCCTTGTGACAAAGCTTAAGCAGCATTTAATCAATCATATGAAAATCTATATACATAAAAACTATAAATATTATACAGTATGTTATGTTAAAGTAAACACAACATCAAATTAAAAACAAGTTTTAAGATAATAAATATTAACATTTTAGAAATATGTATAAAACAAATTGTCTAAAGAAATATTAACAGATTTTCATAGAATGAACAGTTAAAATATACTGCAAAAATATGTTAATATGAATTAGTAAAAATATAACTCTAAAGTTTTTAAGAGTGCCCAAAACAATAAAATACAAAGAAAACAACTTTCAGAAGGGCCGTGATCATCCAGAGAAGTGTTGAGCTAGAAAACCATGTGAGAAGATTAATCTATTTAGTTAATCAATTTGGGTGACTTGAGTAAGAACTACACATGAATGTGAACAGAGGTCTGCAGGTTTAAGGAATGTGGACAGAGTTAATCAATACAGGGATAATATGTGACGGTGGTTCTGGTCAAAGAACATCTGACAATCTACAGGCCTTATCTGTCAGCTTCTAGCCTCCTGGTGTGGGCACCAGTTTCCAGTTCCCACCCTGGTCCATGCCTCCATGGGTCAAAATGGTAACACTCTGATCTCAACTAATTAACTGAACTAGATCACTGTTTTGGCTATAGGAAGTGAGGGTCATGATTTGCTTTCAACACCAACACCCTACTGCTGGCCAAGTTGATTTAGCAGCAGTTGTTCCACCTTCCCTCTTAATTTTTTTCTGGGTTGAGGATGCCTCTGATTAATGGATACAGCTCCAAAGAGACAGGTTCAAACACAGAGAGTGGTAGAGCTGGTATTAGAATCTGGCCTCTGAGTCATCATCTGAGAATACTAGAAATTTCTGAATCTCATCATTACCATCTCCACAAGCAGCTGCATTCAAAGCAGTTGCTTGCTGCCTTTTAAAGAGCTGGCCTTCCCTGTGCCTAAGCAGATGGAGTCTGATATAGTTCCTGAAGCTGCCAGGTTACAATGGTTGAGGAGATTCTAAGCAGGTGTCCCTTTCTTTCAATGACCATGAATATCAGCCAAAATTTTTTGGCTGCCAAATGCCATCTAGGAATAAGACCAAATAATGAGTGCATTCAGAGCCAAATTATACATGCATGCTAAGGAAAGCTAAAAATGATATTTGTTTAGTCTTCACATTTAGATGAGAATAGAGATGCTTTTTTTTCTTATCACTGATTACTTGATGCATTTAGTATGTAAAATTTCTGCTGAAGGATATTCTTTTACCATCAAATCTAGCTGACCAGCAACTTATTTCTCTAACCATGTATATCAGTGACTTTAATCTGTTTTTTTTAAAGTTTCAAATATACACATTACCATTGTATATATTTATGACATACAATATGACATAATGACATATGTGTATAATGTACAACAATTAGTCAGGGGTGGTGATGCACTTCTGCAATCTCAACTACTCAGGAGTTTGAGGTAGGAGGATCACAAATTCAAGGCCAGACTGTGTAACTTAGATCCTGTTTCAAAACAAAAAATAACAAGGACTAGGGATATAACTCAGTGGTACAGTGCCGCTGGGTTCAATATCCAATACCAAATAATAATAATAATAATAATATGCCATGATTACATAAAGCTAATTAACATATCCATCACCTCAAATACTTTTTGTGGCAACTATTTGAAATTCACTCATCAATTTGAAATGGGCAAAGGACTTGAATACAGATTTCTCAAAAGAAGAATTCTGGGAAGCTTCTCAGTTGATTCCAATAATCAATCAAGGTTTAGAACCACCAATTTAGAGAATGAAAGGTGGAATGGACCAATTAGGCTCCTACTTTCTTAAGGGCAGCTGTACAAGGGCACTTTTTCAAGATCCAATGGTAAATTTTCTACACTGAATATAGTACAAGCATTAATAACAACATATGCCATTTAACTCACAGATTTTTTCCACTAGAATGGAGTACTTCGGCATTATTTGGATCTATGACAAGAATGGTGTCTTCTTCAATTGGTCCAAGTCCTCTTTGTTGGTAAACAAACATGCTGTCAAAAGAGCTAAACAAAATAAATTAGAATGGAAATAAACAACCAGAAACTCAAGTGAACTTGAGAAATGCAGACCATTCACTTGAGATTCTCAGGAGACCCAAAGGGATGCAACTGACTTCATTCTTGGTCTCTTGTGTTATGATATATACCTTTAGCTACTTAGGGTGTTCAATGGAGCTGTGGCGTTGGCTTTGCAGGGAAAATGCAGTCTCAGATCCACCATACCTGAATCTGTACTTTTATGAGACCCTGGCAGAGCTTAAGAAACACTCATCTAGAACTGTTAAAATAACTAAATTTTTAAAAAGCTGTCCAAAGTTTATAACTCAATAGTCTTTCAAATTGCAAAACAAAGTGTAACTTATTTTCTTTTTCTGTAATGATAATAGCAGGAGGGAGGTGATAAAAATGTGTTATGGTGCTTGCTATAGGTACATGTGGACACATTATAAGGACATAAACAGAATATTAAAAGATGTTTAAAAACCAAAACAATTTATTCTTAAAAATACACTTAATAACAGAAAACTTTCTATATAACACAACAGCTTTACTATAGAATAATTAATCTAAAAACTTAAGATGAATGTATCAATTTCTGCTTTTTAAGTCAGCACCTTCTGTGTTATAAAATTTATGAACATACATGTCCATATATATATGTTTTAAGTTTATATTTGTATCTAAACTGCTGGTAATATATTTTCTTCAATTGACAATTGTCATCAACATTGTACTTATTTCAATGCCTGTTTGAGAAATTATAGTAGTTTGTTTATTCTTGAGGGAAACCTTTCGAGACTCTAGTGGATGATTGAAACCAAAGATAATACCAAGCCCTATATTTATTATGCTTTTCCCTATACATACATAACTATGATGAAATTTTTATAAATTAGTCACAGTGAAAGATTAACAAAAATAATTAACAATAAAATAAAATATAATAATACATTGCAATAAAATTGCCAAAATAACCACTATTTGGTTTGGATGTGAGTTGTCCCCAAAAGCTCATGTATGACACAATACAGACATTTAGAGGAACATGATTGAGTTATGAGAGCCTTGACCCAATTAGTGAATTAATCCACTGATGGGATTAACTGATAACTGAAAGCAGGTAGGGTGTGGCTGGAGGAGGTGGGTCCCTGGGAGAGAGCCTTTGGGGTATATATTTATATCTGGCAAGTGGCCTCTCTCTCTGCGTCTGATCATCATGTGAGCCACTTCCCTCTGCCACGCTCTTCCACCATGATGTTCAGCCTCACCTTGAGTCCCAAGGAATGAAGTTGGCTATCTGTGGACTAAGACCTCTGAAACTGTGAGCCCCCAAATAAACTTTTCTTCCTCTAAAGCTCTTGTTGGGTCTTTAAGTCACAGCAGCAAAAAAAAAAAAAAAAAAAAAAAAAAAAAAAAAAAAAAAAGCTGACTAAAACAACTACTCTTGAGCTCTTGAGCTTTAGGGCCATTATTAACTAAGAGAAGGGTTAGCTTAACACAAGCACAGTGATACCTTCGCGGTCGGCCTGATAACCAAGACATCTACTAAGTGACTATTGACAGGTAGCAGATCTACATAAGTATGATGTAGACAGGGATGATTCACATTCTGGGTAGGACAGAGGGATAGCTTATCAGGCTCCTCAGAATACTATGTAATTAAAATTTATTGTTTATTTCTGGAATTTTCTATATAATATTTTTGGATCATGGTTGACTATAAGTAATTAAAGACATGAAAAATAAAACAACAAATAAGAGAGAACAACTGTGTAGGTCCATGGGACAAATGACAAAGTCTTTTAATCTAAGCTTATGTAATATGAAGGTAAATGCATGAAACACCAAGAGAACAACTTATATTTTTAAAACAAAGTATTGTATCATCACATAGACATGTTTATAAACGTGTGTATGTGTAAATGTGTGTATAAACACACACACACACACACACACACACACACACACATATATATATATATATATATTTCAGCCAGAGGAAGTCAATGAATGATTAATAAATATTTCTGTAAAATAGAAATTCCATTATAGTATTGGAAAATGCTGTGGAAAAAATTATTAATATTTTGTAGTTCCACCAGATAAATAAAAGAACAATCTGAATAACACTGAATATCTACTGAGATATATTTGCAATTTGGGAAGGTGACAGACTGCTCACATGTGTCATATATCCATTGATTAGCTAGTTGATATTTTTATAGAACTTAAGTGGAGTCCCTATAGAACAAAAATTTTGCATATTACTTTCCTTTGCCATTAAAAATATTCATCACATTGTTATCTGAGCTTCTTGACTGTTACAGCCTTTTGTGTATCTTATTCCTGAAAGATAATAAGTCCCTGAAGTAGTTCTTATTAATGATGCATTCAATTGAACACAAAATATTGATTCAGCTTTGTCAACCTAAAACTTAAGTAAAACTGTTTACATATGCTATTATGTGCAGTTAAAACCACACAGCAGTATCTAAAAAATACATAAATTAATGAAATGGAAGTAGCATCAATAACAAAACAGATATAAGATGTTCATGGGATCATTATAACATTGAAATGTGTAATTTTGTTAGATGTATAAGAATATACAAGATATTATTAAATCATAGGAAACTGGCAAAGAGCAAACATGCAGTCACTCATGATTGATACTGTAAAAATAAAGAAATTCATCTTGTAATCTGAAGGTATTTGCAATATGAATTTTTTACTTAAAACATCATAATTATTCACTAAGGGAACAAAGATACTGGATTCAACTATCAATGGTCTTTTTCTTCCTACTTGACTGTGTTATTGGAAAACTAAAGTTCAGCACATCAAAACAGCATGCTCTAAGTTTCCCAGCCATGTGTATGTAATAGGATGAAGCCTCCTTATTCAGTATGTTTTTTTCAGATTCAAATTTTATATTCCTCATGATTTATGTGCTTGAATAAATAAATAAATAATTTGAAATATTATATAATATAATAATTAAATAAATTATTTGAAAATTATACTTTCTCTGGTTATTAGGACTTACTACCTTTCTGGGTTTTTTAAAAGGAAAAATTTGAGATAACTGTAAATTCACATGCAGCTGTAAAAAATGACACAAATCTTCTCTACGGAGAAGATTACCTAGTTTCCTCCATTGGTAGTATTTTGTAAAACTATATGAAATGTTAGAACTAGGTCACTGATATAGACAAAATCTACTGATCATATTTAGATTTCCCATTCCCCTTTTTATTTCCTAAAATTTCCATTTATTTCTACAGTTCATTTGCTTGAGCATGGAATACAATAGCACATTACTTTTCTACTCCACCATTACATAGGATTTAGTAACATGGAAAGTTACCAAGTCTTCACAATTCTTATAAGTGCTATTCAGTTTGTATGTGGATAGGGTTCTGACTCACCACTGACAGCTAATAAAGGCCGCAGACCAATAGCCTATTATATATCTTCATAAGACTGCAGTATATCAGACTCAGCACACCTAACTTCATATCTTTTCTTCTCTACACAGTGATGAACCATACAGGAAGATGAATATATTTACTTGCTCCTGGTTTACTCCAAGAAGGGGTTGCAGTAATTCTATAAGACAACTGCCCCCTTTCTCTGTTTTGTTATTCATTTAAATATTCACCATCAGACCTAAATCTTTGGTCATTTTTTTTTATAAAAAACATTTCTATAATGTATTGATGGGGGGAAAATAGGAGATTTTCTGCCTCAGGAGATACACTGAACTTCTATAACTTAAACCATTTCTTATAACTCCAGCTTATTTCTCTAGACACTCAAATATTTCAAAATATAAATATTATTCACAGGCAGTCATGTAAGCTCAGAGTCATGGATCTGAAACATTAGGCTTGGCTTCCAAGAAAAAAAGCTGTGTTAAGGAAGAAAGATAAATAATCCAGATCCACAGTTCTGTTCTAGTCAGGTCAAATGAAAATGTTGTAGCTGATGAATAGGTAAGTGAAGTACATCCTTTATCAATGGTACTGTTCTGTACTGCTCACAAATGTAGGAAAAATACGTCAAGTAATTTATGGTTTGCTGTCACAAACACAATTTGTTTGTGGGCCTCTACACTTACAATCTAGAGACTTCAAGTTTCTAGCAGTGGTTATACACAGTTCAATTGAGTAATTTGAGGATTATCTACTTTTATTTTATTATCTACTTTTTGGTGATGTAACAGTTAATTGTGAAATAGCAAGTGATGTAACTGAAAGAAAATAAGTAACAAAACTAGATAAGACAGTAAATAAATCAGATTTTGATCATCACAAATTGGACAACAGAAAATGTCTTTTTTCTCAATTTATCAAGGTATATTTTCCAGTACCTCATTATAATGTAACGACTAAAATTTTACCTTATTGTTTGTTTCATTAGCTACCACAAAGTACACTCGTGCCATTTGTGTGTTAAAATGGCATTTTATGTATTGATTCAGACTAGCCAGTTTTCCATACCTTTATAATTACTTATACATATTACTACTATGCTTCCTCTATATCCATTGAGGATCTCATTGATTAGACTAGTTCTTAAATTTATTAATTGGGGAATCTTTTCATGTAACAACAATCCCTCAAACCAAGAAAAAAAATAACATAAAGGAAATTAAACATAACAAAACAAAATTCTAAGATAAGATGGTCTACTTATATTAATAGCAGTTTAAATATATTAATTTACTTTAGTCATAAGAAACAGATAAGAAAAATAAAGAATACTTAGGAAGAATTTAGATTTAAAGGAGTAAACCACAACTCAAGAGGCCTGACTGCTTCACTTAAAATCTTTGTTGACACCCTTTAACAGACGTCTATATGTTTAAACTGACAGTATCAAGGGACATTAAATCACTCAATTGATTGGGTGTCCAGTTCTAATCCTTTCACTTGGGATGGCTTGAGTTTCATGGAATGAACAGCTGCTCCCTGGTGTTACATAGGGCAAATAATAAAAGAAATGGACTTTTTTCCTTAAATGAGAAAATCACTCACACACACACACACACACACACACACACACACACAAGCTGCCGAATAAAATAGTTTATAAACTCTCCTGTAAATCAAAGAAAGCTAACCCTTGAATAGTTCACAAATGCATGTCAGATTATGGAGCTGGATTCACCGTTGCTATAGCGAACTGCCTATTTAGTGTTCTAAAGCAGTTACCCCACATTATGAACAGCAGAGAGGTCTTTATTTCAACCACATTTAACTTTTTACAGGATATAATAATACCCTGCACATTTCACACAGTGCCAGGAGCACTGATGATTTTTGTTTGCTTCTCTAAAAAAGCACTCAACTGAAAAGACTGAACTGAGGCCTATGGGCTGGAATTCATCTGTTCTTTATTTTAGCAGTTTGAATTTTCCATTAATGATTTTGCACATTAGCAGCTAATCAAACAGTTTAGATAAGGCTGAGAAGAAATGCTTTGCTATATTCACACACACAAAAAGAGCTAGACTAAGGAGAATATAAACTTCCGTGCTATCAATCAAAATTAAAGGAATGCAAAATAAATAATAGCAAGTGAAGAAAGAAGGTAAATATAATGTTATTAAATCATATATAATGAAACCAGAGAAAGAACCATAGGTTTTTATGTGAGAAAATAGGTGGAAATGTACCGTTGTGTTAGGAACAAAGACACATCATACAAAGACCAGAGACTAAATGGAATATATTGTAATATTATGTTAAACACAGCTACTCCTGAATATTTACACATTGCAAAAATTCCCTATAATGATGAAGAGAGGAGGACAAAGAAACCTATGACTGACTAGTGCCCTGATGAATCTAGAACTCAAAACACCCCAAATTGCTAAATAACAGGTCTGCGGCACCTGCTCTCTGGATTCTTTTCGGTAAGTAAGATCACTTGGTACAAGTTGCTTAACAAACTGCATTTTGTCATTCAACAGTATGAGACAATTATTGAAACCCTTGGTTTCCTAGACAAGGAAACTGAGAATCAGGGAGTTCAAATATCTTAATACAATCTCAAAAACTGGAAAATGTAAACAAAATTCAAATCTGGGTCTCCTGTCTTTAAAAATAAGTGTTTTTTCTCTTACTAGGATTGACTTTACTAGACGGGAAAACCTCCCAGATTTGAATTTGATGCATACATGCAGAAGAGATGGAAGAAGATTAAAATAAAGAAGAATTAGAGAAAGTGGCATAAAACTGGAAAAAAATGGCTGGTAAAGTAAGAAATTGGAACATGAAAGAAATGGGTGGAATATGTAAACATTCTTTTTGTAGAACTGTTTTACTCAGATATGAAGATTGGAATTCATTCAGTCACTTTGAGTTCTACTTTCTAGGCCCAGTTATACCTTAAGGCATGAGGGTTGGAAATGGAGAGCTCAGTGGCTGTGTGCTTGCCTAAAAGTGTCTGAGGACTTCTGGGTTTAATCTACAGCATAAAAAAACTTTCTTAAGATGTTAAAGCAATTGTAGATGGAGAAGCAGAACCCCAGACAGATATCTTAATAAGGATCCAGAAAACAAGTGAGGAAAATCTTGAATTAATTTTTTTCTCAAAGTTAGGAAGAAAACAGATTTATAAAACAACAGATGAAGGCAATATTCCACGAGCATGGATGAAGAGATGGTTTGTGACTATAATTCTCTATGAACAAAACTTGCAAAATCAACCATTCAGGTATTCATATTTTATAAACAAGACTTATAGAGATATGAAAGACATGCTTATCAAATAGACTTAATACAAGGCTGAAAGGAACAGCTTATCCTCTTGCTAATGAGGATTAAAATACATCTGTACAATTGAAAAAATGCTAAATCTAATAAAGTGAAGTACAATTAGGATGAAGTCTTGAATTTGATTTTTTAAAAACACTGTATAAATATAAATTTCTGCTAAAAATGTCAGCACAATTTTATTTAATATATTTAAAGATCTTAGTAGATTACAAATTTAACATAATTTTATACTAATAGATATCTAGAATCCACATCAAAGAAAGTAATTACAGCATCACTGAACAGATAAAATATATGAGGTATTGTGGCTACTTCTAGACCAAACACATGAAAGCCCTGAGAAACCAAAGTGCCTTCAGATGAAAGTAATCATGTCAGCATGAATTTGGTTGCAGACCTGGAGAATATTAAATGTACAGAAGATACATCTTTCTTCAAAAATGCAAATATTTGACACGGAAAAAGGGGAGTAAATCCATCTGAATTATTTCCATGAGGGCGAACTCAGAGTTAAGTTTAACACAATGAAGAACTTCATAACATCTAGATGGATCTCATAATTATGTAACACCTAAAAATTAGGGGCAAGACTCATAGTTTAGTGTGCAAAGTGAGCTATGCATAGCACAACCCAACCAAAGCAGAGATACATATCTACATCTAGGGAATTTCTTGGCATTGAAAATATTTAAGCACAGAACAAGTATTGAAGATGTTATAGAAAAAAATGGATGCATTAAGTGGGAGGCTAGAGATGAACCCTCTGGTGGACATTTCCTGTTGGGGGTGCTCAGTGTGCACTGCCCTGTTTTGTGTTAATGAGACCTCAACCTTTCTTTGGTTGTCCTACTCTCAGCCCATTTGCTTTAGATGATATTGACTGTACTCTTGGGTTCAAGGGGTAGAATAGATCAGGCTAAGCCAAAGAGTGGATTTCATTTCTCCACCCATAATAATTGGTTTAAGTATGTAATAGATAAATCAGACCAAGGAATGCTACAAAGACTCAACCTTGACTTTTCTGTTCATCTATCAAGGATATAGACTCTCTCTTCTTTAAAACTAGTGAAATTATGTGATTATGAAGCTGCAAGGGGAGAGGAAGGAAAACATTAATCATTCTGGAAATGGAGTCAACCAGGAGAAAATGAACTGAAAAATGGATCCTGGGGATATTGCTTGGGCTACCATATTCCTTGAAGTTTTTGCTTATGCAAATGAAAAAAATTTTCTTTTTACCTAAACTAGTTTGTGTTGGGTTTTCTCTCCTACTGGTAACAGAATCTGAAGCAACTCAAGTTCTAAGATCCCTTCCAAACCTGTGTGAATAAATAATAAATGATACAAAGAACATAACTTCAAATACCTAAAAATCGGGGCAAGACTTGTAGTTTAGTTAAGTGGGTGTATAACGTGAATTCCACGTGGCACAACCCAACCACAGTAGAGATATTAGAAAGAAAGGCCAAGATGCAAGACTGATTGCCGAGGAGAGGAGAGATTTTAAACTAGAGACCCAGGAACAGCTGTTACTGAGACAAGCGTTATCTAGCTCCCGCTGAGAGGCTTTTAAAGATTAAAGAGCTGGAGCTGCCATGCCGCTCTAACATCAGGGCAGACAAGAGGCTCTTTAAAATTTCATTACTCCCTCCTGGCAATAGGCATTTCCATTTCCTACTTATGCTGGAAGAAGTTTCCTAGAGTAGCCATATTGAAGTTAGGTACATATGGGAGAAAAATGGGAATTAGATTGATGAAGGAAGTGGCAATCATTTTCAGGAGGTTTATTATTATTAATAATATTACTTTAGTTGCCATGCTCATTTAGCAAGGTTAAGTAGAAGAATAAGAGGCTATCAGATAATAATGAAGAGTAATAGTACTTATAAAGATAGTTGATGCAATGGTATCAAAGGAATTTGGGGTACTAAATATTAATTAGGGATTATTAACTCCAACCATTGTCTGATTCATTAAAAAAATGATCATCTCCTAAGAACTATGGAATATAAAGTGCTTAAGTTTGATTTACAGCAAGCCACCATCTTAAGGGACTTAAAATTTTCTGAACTTAAAAGAGATAGGATAGGAAAGATTCTAAGGCAAATCAGTACGGGATTTCTCACTACTCTGTCCAAACAGTGTAGCAACAAGAAAGCGATTTCCATTTAATCTTTAATTTCCATTGCCTCTCATTAACACATCATATTCTACTAGAAGACGCTATTTTCTTCTTCACACAATCCTTGGATTTTTAATGGAGAGGAAAACTATGCACTCTAATTTATACAGAGTAATATATATTTATACAGTGTTACAGATAGGTAAATAGGATGGTCATGCATGACCATTGAAAGAACAGAGTCAAATCTAATTTTTTCTTTGAACAAATTCAAGTTTATTTTCTTAAAGAAATAATTACAGAGTAATCTACTTTCAATTCTCTTCATGAATAATAAAGCAGGGAGTGGGTTGGAAGCAGACATCTGAGGGCTGTAGAAGAATTTTCTTAAAACCATGGATTTCAAAGACAGCTAGAGGCCAACAGGCAATAATATCCGAAAGACAAAGAGAATGAGAGATAATGAGTGTTCTTACATCTGACAGATAAAGATGAAGTAGAAAGAAAAAACAGAGATTTGATGAATAAAATCAGCAGTTCACTCTAAAGTACTATATTTTAAACAGTACCTGTTAGCTGATGCCATTTGCCAGGGTGAACACACCAGGGCTTTGGCAATGAAATGGAAATCAATGTCTACCTGACACTGGTTATCCAGATGAAAATTGGATGCCAGGAAAAAATCAGTTCTTCGGCTAGAACTGCCACATCAGCTTTAGAAAATGCTCTTATATGGCTCTTTTTCATAGTTGTGTGTCATCTCCTACCCCAAGCTGGTCTTTACGGATCCCTTTTTTCTATAGAACTATTCCAGCTTCTACTGTTTACTTGGAATGAATATCATGTTAAAATGGAAACTTGGATTTTGTCCAATTTAGTTTTAGCCAGCTGAAACAGTATCAATGGGAGAAAATGAGGCTGTAATTTTCTTGCCTGGTAAATTGTGGCTGGAAATCCATGCAGAAAACATAGCAATATTCATTAAAATGACGAATACAACACAGTGAATAGTGATAGTTTGCTTTTAAAAGCACTTGTTAAAATACCATTAGATGTTCAATAACAATGAAGATGATGTAACAGAGATGTATGAATGGGAATTTTAAGTTTGATTGTTTGCTTTGAACTCTGAAGCAATCCCTTTCTCAGATTTCACTTGCAAATGTGACAAATAGAATGGACAATTAAACAGAAACAGTTACCAATCTGTTTTGAAATGTTGCCGAAATTCCATCTTCAACTGCATAAAGAAAGCTGCATATATGTATATGTAATAGAGTGAGTTTAACATGTTTGATCAACACCTCTGAAAATAGAGAAAACTGAGTTATATATGTAGATCACCAATCTTCCAAATGAATCATGCAGTTTTAAGTATGAAAGGAGAAGAAATCATTAGATTAAATTAATAAGATAATTGAAATTTTACCTTCGAATGTAAACTTGTAATGAAATAAATGAATAAGGATAATAAAAATAACCTGTTAAATTTTGGAGCAAAGTTTTCAAAATTCAATCAGGTGAGTGTACTTATAAACCTATTAAGTGCAGTATCGCCACATGGTTAAGTTGGCCCTCTCGAGTGAGATGTAAAGGACCTGAAGCCAGGCTCTGCCACTTGTTAATGTGACACTGGGAAAATATTTGGTCTTTTATCTGCAAAATGAGTGATAACAGAGCCTATCTGTTAGGACCCAATATATGTAAACATTTGTAAAACTGGAAGACCAATAGTAAGTATTCAATAAGTGTTGGACATTTTCAGTAAAAATTCCTCTAAGGAGGTAGAAGAAGACAGAATGAAAGGGCAACCCAGAGGAAAAAGGAGAGAAATTAGACAGCCTTGCTTTTTTTCTTTTTTTAAGTCTTTGATGCTCACTAAAAAAGCAAATTTCAGTAACAAAGTTAATCTATATAAAAATGTAAAGACCAAGGTACTGTCTACACACATGCAATGGCCAAACTGCTCCAATCACAGTATCCAGAAGGTTAATTGTTATGCGTGCCACGGAATGATGGAGCGACCCAATGGCCTCAGACTCATTTTGCATTAGGACAGGAAATGTACCAGTAACCTTCCTTAGATGGTCGTTTATCATGATTAGCTTCTTTGAAGTCTTGAAATGTTTCAGCTAGTACAAAATGGACTACATTTAATATTTTCCCCTTGGGAAGGGGAGGTAATTTCAAGGAAAAGGAAAATTGGTATTGCCTTTTTTCCATAAACTAGTGGGTGAGAGTGCTCTGTTTTTAAAATGCATAAGATTTCCTCTCTAGTAATGATCACAGTCATACATTAAAAGAATAAACATTTTTTTCTCATAAAAATCACAGTCAGAATATGTAGGACTATATGTAAATATAAAACATACATTCAACCATTATGCTGGATTTTGGAATTAGAGAATGAGGGGAAGAAATAATCAAAGATATATTGCAATACACTTAGAGTATCATCACTTTTCACATGATTGTTAATAATGAATCCTGAAAAACTTATCATTGGCTACTAACATCAGATAAGGAGAGCCATCCAGTTTTTGCATGTCTCCAGATGGATGCACCAGACCCTTTTGGTATAGGGTTCCTCCCCCTCCCCAAAATCAAAATGAAAAAGCAACATAATAGTCTTCTCATCATCGTTCTTACTTTAATAAAAATGATATACACTCCTTTGCATTTTAATTTTCACTGAAGGAAAAATATTACTTACTTTCCATCCCAGACATGGTCTCCTCGGTGGAAAATCACCAAGTTATTCTCAGGGTCCAGAGCCACCCCAGAAACCTGGCCTGGCAACAGATAAACTCCAGGCCAATCCAGTGCCTCTTCTACATGGAAATCTAAAAGATAAACCCCATACATTTAGTGCAAAAACAAAAACTGGGATAACTTCACACATATTCACAATGGGTATAAGAAGCTCATGCATTAGAGTCAGATGCAAAGAAGTTGTCAAGCCGTGCTCTACATAAATTATACCACATGCACATGCTAAGTAGCTTCTTGTGCTATGAAATAAGAGAAATGACTGTGAACCTGTCTTGAAGCTGTCTGCTCTCTCTTTCTTGAAAGTAAGATGCCTGACAATTTAACTGCTACCCTCTTGATGTGATTTTTACTTTAAATTGGTACTTTGAAAACTATTGCAACTAGATGGCATTGTTTTAATATAAAGCTGTTAAATGTTGTAAATAAATAGCAAGAATGGGCAACAAGTCTGTCACTCTCTTCTCTCTTTTGAGTAAATTCTGGATGTTCAGTATATAATAACACTCATAATAAGCCATTCATTGATTATCCATTGTATAAGGAACACATAAGATATGAGTCTCATTTCTCCTAGCTTTGGGTCACTCTGTTTGCCTGTTTATATTTCACTGCTGTCTAACACAAGAAAAAGGAAAAAAAAAAAAAAAAAAAAAAACCCAAAACATTGGAAGTGAATCATTTCCAAATTATTTTCATTTCTTTTTTTTTTTAATTTAGCTTTTAATTTTTTACAGACTGCATTTTGATTCATTGTACACAAATGGGGTACATAATTTCGTTTCTATGGTTGTGCACAACGCAGATTCATACCATTCATGTAATCATATATGTACATAGGGCAACGATGTCTGTCTCATTCCACCATTTTTCATATCCCCTTCCCTCTCATTTTCTTCTACATAAAGTTCCCCCATTATTCTCTCATGAATATTTATCCTCACAGAAGACCAGGGTTCACTGTGTTAGTCCCTTTTATAAACATACTCATGAATAAACAGGTACAATGTATAGAGTTTGTATATTAACTGAGGATATAAAATTATGAAGGTAAATGAGAAAGCTATGGTATCAGTGTCAATATTTCTTTCCCTCTCAAATGCTTCAACAGAGATGATGAAAAGTAGCAATTCCCATCTCATTTCTCCTTCCTACCCTCTGAAGGATGTCCCAACATGTAGCGAAATCCTCAAAGATAGTAAAAAGACTGATGAAAGAAGGGAAGCTCAGGGCTTGTATGATTGGCTCCTGAAAACTTGAGAGGATGCCGAGGTGAGAATGAATACTTTAAAAACAGTTAAAAAAAAAAACAGTTGTGCCAAATATATAAAAAGAAAAAGTACCTTTTTACTCAAAACATTTTTATCTTTCACATTTATTTTTTTCTTTAATATAAATTAACAAAACAGCATAATCAATAGAAAGACTAGACCAGTCTGCCAACAGCCTTTGCTGAAGTATCTTCAACAATTACTTTGTAAGTGTATTTTCTATAGGGCATTATACCAGATTCTGAAAAGATAAAGAAATAAAATGTGTTTTTTGGCCTTGATGAATAAAATGACATAATAGAGATATTTAAAAGATGGGATGGGAATGTAATAGGATACAATGAGAACAAATACTTGTAACACACAGTGCAGGAAGACAGGCATAGTTCTACACTTCTGACTGAAGTTTGGGCTGGATTCGATGGGGTGAAGGTCTACTAGTGAGATCTTCCAGAGCAGCAATATCTGTGTGGGCAATGAAAGGTAAGGGGGGTAGAGCTTGCTGAGTATAGAAGAGGGCAGAGAATAGTCCACCCAGAACAAGACAGGATGTTTATAACTTCAGAATATGTTTCAAAATGCTTAGAAAGCAGGAGAGGAATCCTGTTTGAGTCTGGTGGTGCAGGATAAGCCAACTCTTTAAAATCAGACAAGAAAATACATCGTATATATACTACACCAAGAGAAGAGGATATAACAATGAAAGTGTAGTTTTCAGCTTTGGTGTTCTGACCTATGTTATGATTATTCTTAAGGCATACTACAAGTACATTATAAGTAGCATTAAAGCACAGAGTTGGGGAACAATTTACTTTTGAAATACACCTGAGCTCACGAGGATGTCATTTTCACTCATGTGTATTATGATATGCCTTCTCAAGTTAAGGAGATCAGGGCAAAGTTAGAGCTGGCATGCTTGAATTGGCAAATAATACTGGGCATAGCAGTGAATGTGAATAGAGCTGTGGATGAATAGCATGCATCATCTATTATGCTTGATCGTCAAAATAGGAAAAAAGGTTGTAAATTGTTGCTACAGGCAATTGGGAACCACTAAAGATTTTAAAGCATGAGGTGGTATGATTAGAACTATGCTTTTGAAAGTTAACTCCTGAAATAAGGTCTGAGAATTACAGAGACACCAAGATGTCTCAATAGATGGACAACTCATTCCCCAAAGAAAATGGTTTAGTTTGAAGTTGCTTGAGGCTCAGGTTGTACTTTGTTCATTCTCAGCTTGGTTTTAGTGTGTCTAATTAGTTGCCATCACGTTATACATGCTCGCCAGCTGCTGAAACTTCTGGTGGGACTCCAAATTATCTCAAAGTTGGTGACAATGTAGATACTTAATTACTTTCATCAGATTCTCAGATGCCAGAACCACTACAACTAGGCAGAACTCTTCCAGGGCAGGAATCGCATCTCAGGCAGTTTGGTCACCAAGTCTCACACAGGGTTTGGCCATGGTATGTCCTAATAAATGCACTAAACTGAGTCTATGCTCTAGTCTCTACCTGTGTGCGTTGTCCAGTATTTACACACTGTATAATCTTATAATTCTTCATTTGTCCTTTCTCTATTTATCCTTAGAACAGAGCTGATGATACTGTGAGGATACTGAATAAAAATGTGAATTGGTTAATTACTCTCATTTAAGATCACAGATACATATCATGGCTCCTAGAACCTTTCTGTTCAGTGGTTCACCAACCAGTTCAGGGTGTTAAGTACTCAAGAAGGTGCAGAGAAACTAATTCTGAAAGAAAATATGCAATGTCCCCAAAAGTTCTTTGTTCTGGGATAAAAAAATGAAATACATAAAATGTGTGTGTGTGTGTATATATATATATATAAATATGTGTGTATATATGTATATGTATATATATATACACACACACACACAACATGTAAAGAACTTTAATATGGTTGTGAATTTTCAAACTATCAAATACCCCTAGACTGGTTAAAAGCTTGAAAAGTCTGCAAAAAGCATTGACACCTGGATTGTTTTGAGCATTGACACCTGGATTGTTTTGTTAATTTTTTCATTCCAGTTATAAAAAAATATTGGTTTGTTATATAAAAGAATCATTTTTGGTTGGAAATTTTTCAGGGAGGAAAGGCATTATGAATATCTAGAACATATTTATTGAAATATCAGATTTTGGTAGATTTTCAGTATGGTAAAGGTGATGCATAAGGAAGGTGAAGTCTAACACCATGAATAATCTGATTCTTTTAGTACCAAATGTATGGAAATGTTGTCAAACTTTATTTAATTTTATTTAAAATACTTTACATTTATTAGGATTACCTAGCTAACGCCTCAAAATTCGAAGAATCTGGGTATCGTTACTAGGCAGAAATTCTAGGACAGCTTTAGCTGAGTTCATGTTCTCCTCTGGGAGTGCTGGCCCAGGAGTTTTATGCTTCCGGGTCACTGTTTTTATTTATTTATTTTTTTGGTTAGGTAATTCAAGGTTACTCTTTTTAAGAATAAATGATCATGAATCAAGTAAATCATTTAAGAGAGTGGTATATGTAGATGAAATTAATACAACCGTTTCCCATCCCTGCTTGTCACTACTTGAGAATCACACAATACTACAGTGGTATTGGAAATATCCTGTGTCATTTTCTCCTTTGACAGGAAGACAACTTCAGCTTTGAGCCAGACTTCAGACTCCACCATCAAGAATGATTATTTTTAAATCTTCAGTTAAGTAAAATTTCAAATACTTACTAAAAAATTACATAATAAAATATATATGGGCTCTGTCTTTTACTTAACATTTTCAATCATGGAAAAATTAAAAAGTCTTATTTAGTTTCCCCTTAGACTTCAAGAAATAATTCAAAGGGCTGGCATTGTGGCTCAGTGGTAGAGTGCTTGCCCGGTATGTGTGAAGAATTGGTTTGATTCTCAACACCATATATAAATAAATGAAGATCCATCAACAACTAAAAAAATTCTATATCTATCTATCTATCTATATATATATATAAACAATTCAATACATGAATAAGTTAATTCTATAGATTTACAGTTTTATCTTGGAAATTAAATACAAATTTCTTACATATACATATGACCTTGGGCATCAATCCCTGTCTCTTAAGTGTGAGCTACTTTAAATTCAGATGGCAAATGATAAGATTATTTTAAGTTCAATTACTTATATTTTAAAATCTTGTTTTGAAAAATTATTAGAAGAAATAATACTTTTTAAAAAATAAGGTAAATTTATATCAGCCATTAATCTTAGTAGGTTTGATATAAATTCATCGTGATTTCTAAAAGGTGAAAAAAAGTGAAAAAAATAAAACTTCCTAAGATTTTAAAATGGTATTGTTTTTCAGCTGACTTTATAACATGTTTTGTTATCCTATGAAGAATCCTTGCACTCACTATAAATAAAGGTAAATGTATAGCCTCATAATTCTGCCTTATATTTAGAAAAATTATTACTGTTAGAAAAATATTAAATACTACGATTAAAATTTCATCAATAAATCACTAAAAGAATTTTACACCTTTCTAAGAAAGAGATTAATGTTAGTGATCAATGCTGCTTTCACATGAAATTATTAATAAGCATTTGAAAGGGCATTCATTTATCTGTGTTACATAAGGACCACCAGAGGTAGATAAAGTTGAAAAAATATAATTTCATACCCAGAACTATGATAACTTCAATGTAACAAGGCTCTTCACATATAAGTCTAAGGAAAAAGAGCCTGATAAAATTACTAGAACATTTCAACCAAAACTGAAATGTGGTGGTGGTTGCTTTTCCTACACTGTCAATTTTCACTGAGTAAAGAAAAGGTACTTTATTTTTATTTTTGGATGGTGGGTATGGGGAATTGAACCCAGGGGCACTCAATCACTGAGCCATATTCCCAGCCCTATTTTGTATTTTATTTAGACACAGAGTCTCACTTAGTGCCTTTGCTTTGTGCCTTGCCATTGCTGGGGCTGGCTTTGAACTCTCAATCCTCCTGCCTCAGCCTCCCAAGCTGCTGAGATTACAGGCATGCACCACCACATCTGGCTAAGATGCTTTATTTTGATTAGGGATTGTTATTCATCAGAAGTGCTAGTCATAACTGTAATTAACTAGAACTGTAGAAGAAATACTTATACCAAAGACAAAAAGAAAACAAGAAGTAATTATAATGTTTCACTTAATGGAAGAGCGAGAGAGAGGTGAGATACAACTAGGGACTCAAAAACATTTTTAGAATTAAAGTTACTTTCATTATAAATGGAATTTTCAATTTGGTCAAACTGGCTACTGACTGAGAAAGCACGATCACAGGGAATCTACACCTAGAGTTATTATGATTGCAAACAGAGACGATGGAATGACTAGAAAAATTAATCTTCTTACCTATCATCTGTCGGCCTTTTCTATAGAGTTTATATTTTTGTGAGATGCAGAATAACAAAGTGATTAAAAACAAGACTCAGGAGCTAGTCTGCCTTGCTTCGCCTCTAGGTTCCTTGAGCTGTTGCATTTTGGGCACATTTCTTTGATTCAGGTTTTTTTTTTTTTCTGTCTAAAAAGGGTTTATAAATAGAGTTGTTGTGGGGATTAAATGAGTTAATGAATCTAAAACACTTAACTTGCTTCAAAGTAAGTGCTATGAAGTTGTTTGCTATTATTATTTGCTTCCTCTTCAGAGATGAAAATTCCTCCAAAAAATGCCTTATGTTACCCTACGAATTCTGTAAGACTTGCCTAGAGGTAAGCATTTGACTGAGTATGACATAAGAATGGTCTCTAAAATTAAGGGAGTTGTTCATAGGAATTAATGAAAAAGCTTAATGTATCATAAGAATAGATCTTCTGAGTCTTCTTACCTGATCAGAAGTGTCAACAATGCAGGTGTAGTTCATAACATCCCGAGGTTTGCAATATATGCTGAATCAGTCTTTCATATGCTAATAAATAGTAGTGCAATAAAGTCTTCCAGCTAGAATAGCTATCTCTAGTTTTTCATTGCTTGTTCAATATGCCTAGTTTCCAGAAGGCAACTGGTATAAAGACAGCTAAGATTTTATTTCCATTCAATTAATTCTATCTCAAAATAGATATTCAACTAATAATGGCAGAAACTAAACTATGTGAAGTGTAAAAAGGAATGTATTTGTTGCCCAGATGACCAAATTGATTATTTCTACTCTGTATATCATATGCCACATGCAAATACCAAGGTAGATCAATATAAATGATCAGAGATTGGAAGAACCACAAACTCCCATCATGATAGAACACTGCCAAACACTTCCTCAATTTACTAAAGTGAAATTTTGCAGTTTTCCTATACACTGCAAGAAAAATCTTTTATAAATGCTGCTTAAGATAAAGTAATTAATATTTATACTCTGGTATTTAATTTTTGAAACTCAATTCAACATGACATTAAAGTAGCAATAATCATCATGAGTATTATTAAAGTGTCCTAACATCTATTAAACACTTTATATTTTCCACTGTTCAAAATACTTTACATATATGTTCTCATCTGACCCTCACTTTAAACCTGTGAGATTATAATCCTCATTTTGTAGATGGAAAAACTAAAGATTAGAGAATGAAACAAACAAACAAAAAAAACCAAAAAACAAAAAACTTGCTAAGGGCCCACACAGTAAATGGTATAGCTGGAATTCAAAACCAGCAGAAAGCCTGGAGTCTGCTACATTTGTTGTACTACTTCCTTGAAGTGGTTTCCAAATTTTATGTTGGTCAAATGAAGAATTGCTTGGGGGTATGCTGTATTGTGTGTGAATATTTGTACTCTTAGAAACACAATGACAACAGAATACTTAACCATCTTGATCTGACCAGTGCTAAGGACAGTGAAAGTGGAAGCTGTCTCTCCACTGTGCTCATTATGCAGCTTGCTCGCTGATATCCAACCCTTAATGATGTGGAGAACCCAACATTAATGTCAGATAACAGCGTGTGGAAGCAAGCGGAATCTAACTAAACTAAAGTTTCATAAAACAGTACTCATTTTGAAAGTCTCACATATTCCTGGGCCTACCACATATAGTCACCCCAGACTTTTGAGCTGATTGCATGTCTGAACTATAAGTCAGTCAGCTGAATGAGATCGATCCATCACCATACTGCAGTTCCAGCTGGTGAACTGGTCAGTGCCATCTAAAGTGCTATTGCTAAAATGCTACTTTTGGGCTGTGTTTGTTCCAAGAATTGGAGACATAAGAACAGCGCCCCGAGTGGCAGACTCCAGTTTTTAAGCAGTGAGGCTCCAAAACTCCAGGGAATTATGTCTATACTGAGGAATCAAGTTCAATTCTATTGAATTATAAGGAACTAGAGAGTGCACATTTGGAAGTCATTAAGTCCAAGTTTAAATTCAGACTTTGTGACCTCATTCAAATAGGTTAACTTCTAATAATATATCTCAAAGATATCTGAAATTACTATGAGCTAAAATAATATCTAGTCACACAATAGCCTTCTATTTTTGTCTTAGTAAAATTTCATATAACAAGTTATTTTCTTCTTTACAGTTAACACAATTTCTTCTAGAAAATTAGGCACTTAGAGAAAAAATTCCTCCAGACCATTAGGGCCCATTCTCAGCTATGCCTGGAGTAAAGAAAGGGCATAAAAGAAAGGATGGAATAATATCTATCAAACTTATTCCCCTTGCCCATACCCCAAGAAATACACGTGAATTAGACTATCAATATATATTATTAGGTCTTGTTTTTTTTTTTTTTTAATTCATTTGATGGATTAATAATTTGAAAGAATTATTCTACCGGGTAGTAACTGTAGGAAAGTAGGGTGTGGCTAGAGGAAGTAGGTCACTGGGGAAATGACTTTGGGGTTTATATTTTACCCCTGGCATCTCACTTCTTCTGTTTCCTGACTGCTGTAAGATGAGTAGCTTTCCTATGCCATGCCCTTCTGCCATGATGTTCTGCCTCACCATGAGCCAAGAATAATGGTATTATTAGGTCTTTACATGTGAATAACTTCCTTTTTTTTTTTTTTTTGCAAAATGGAAGGAAATGGAAGGATCTGTTTTCCTCTGGCTTACCCAAAGGAGTGATAAAATATCAAATAAAAAGTTAGATATTGCATTGTGCAATAATAAACAGTGCAAGAGAATTAGGAAAATGTCTCTTAGAAATAGATTACCTTAATATGCATTTTGCTTTATTGCATTTAACTTTTAAAGTTTTGAAATTATTGAAACAACATTAAATAAGTCATTTCAAAAAAGAAACACATGTACACTTCCATTATGTAGTTAGGATTTTTGCTGTGATTTTGATTCATTAAAATTATCCATTCATTCATGTATATAAGATAAAAGGAAACTAAATCTTGAAGAAACATTTCCTCCCAAGCACCGTCATGTGATTACCTCAAAAGTTACAGGAGATTTGGCAAGTAAAGGTATTTCCTGTATCTTAAGGATTTTTTCTTAGAAAGCAGGTTTCAGGTTTCAGAAAAACAATGCCTTAAGTCAAATTCTGATTTTTATGTTGATACTTTTGATGCTTATAAATGACCATGATATCATTTCAAACCCAAGAGTAACAAAGACAAGTCATGGAAAAAACTGTGCTACACGTGTAGCGTTTCACTCCTGAACAGAATCCTATTCTCACCAAGAAGCCTTTTTGCCTTTTGTAATTCCATGTGGTTTGGGTTAAAATTCACTGTTTAATATAGAGCAGACAATCCTGTGTTTATGGAATGGACAGGGCATGACACACTGCACATCTTAATACTGAACCTTACAAGTGCCATCACAGGTGACAGTTCTGTTGTCATCTAAATTTTTCTTCAAGACCTTAGGTGATTCTTAGGTAAGGGGGTCCAGAGACCACCTCCTGAGACATAGTTTTATTAGACAAATTAAGAAGAAGTTAGAGCAGGGCTGAACCTGTGTAAATGTGAAGTTAAAAGTCCAAGTTCCAGTTAACATCTGAGAGAGACCATTAGGTGCATCCCAAAGGACAATGCTTGAAACTTCCGTGTGAGCAAAAGGCACTGTATGCTAATTTTTTTCAATTATAAATAAAAATCAGCTGGGTGTTGAATAATTTATGGCTTCCTGCAAAGCTGAATTTGAAAACATCAAGCTGGCAGCCTGTGCCATTCCAGCCCACGCATGGACAGCTGCCATGCATGCATATCCATTA
This sequence comes from Sciurus carolinensis, assembly GCF_902686445.1. Lineage (NCBI taxonomy): Eukaryota > Metazoa > Chordata > Mammalia > Rodentia > Sciuridae > Sciurus > Sciurus carolinensis. The sequence goes on along the minus strand of NC_062218.1, from coordinate 86,742,989 downwards.
CTTTTTTGGAGATGATCTCCACATGCTGTATTATTTGGCTTTCCACATTAGCAGGTAACATGAAACACAATCAATATCACAGAGGCCACAACACAATTAAAGACAAAGATGAGGCATCTATATAGCTCGCCAGTACAGAAACCTGAAGGGAATAAGGTATTGTCCTCTAATTATGGAAGCCAATCTTGGTTAGAAATAAAGATAAACCTGATAGCTATTGACTTACTGGAGGTCCCTTCGGAAATAAATACTCAATTAAAATAGCAACTGATAATGGAATTTGAGAAATCAAAGTCATAAAATGATTACATTTTACAAGTCATTTGGACTAGCATGTTGAAAGTATAAGATTCCTTTGAGGGAAATTTAATTACTGTTAAAGAAGATAGTGTATAAGTACTGCATACACTGGGATTTACAAGTCAGATTTTGAATTTTCAATTTCTTTCCATTGAGTGAAATGGAAAATGTTGATTTGTTACCCTGAATTTCATATGCCACTACCCCCAAAATGATCCAACTATTTTTGGTCCTTACAGTTCTGGTTCATCTATGGAACAGGCACTGAATTCATATAAAACTGGAACTTTTCCCCACCCCAAAAGAGAATTCCTCAACAAGGATGGGATCTGATATCTTTAATCAGAGTAATGTTTTCTCTAAAAAGTCCTTTTTATTGATGAATTTTTCACCCATACATTTTTATTCCCTTCAGATTTTGCTAATGTGGATTGTGGCACTTCACACTTAAAAGAAACCCTAAACGCACCTCCTGTGTGTTCTGGTTCCCAGGTACTTTCACCAGGCGGGGAGAAAACTCTGCTCTCTGCTGGCCTCAAATTAGATTCTAGTCTGTGGAATTTGTGAATTCTGTCTCTCACAAGAACAGCATTGCCCCTGTCCTCACGTTCTGCACCCTCTCTGGCATCAGACCGACCAAGATCTTTCTTTTGGACTACGTTTGCAATCTCAGCTACCAGGTCTGAGTCTGATTCTGCCTTTTCTGTAGGATTATATTTGTGCACATGAACAACATCTTCCCTTTCTCCTAGCAGCTTGGAAAGCAGTGAATAGAAATCACCTGTGGAAAAAGAGAAGAGATAAAGAGGTGGAGGGTTGATAAGATTGTACAATTTACAAAATTTGGTGCCTTAAAAATATCAACTCTTGATTCTTCATAGTAAGTGAGAGACAAGGTTGCTTTTCAACTTTCAAGTATAGGAGGAAGAAAACAAAGAATTCCTCAAATAGTGAGAGAATAATATACCTTCACTTTTCATTTTATATACTTCTTTCTGTTAAGAGCACACGTTATGCCTATTGACATTTTAGTCAAAAGGAAAAAATGCATATATGATTTCATGGTACAATTCAATCAACAGCTTTCACAGTATAAATTGATATGAAAGTTAAGAGTCAATCAAATTTGTAAAATAAAATATCAACAGCTATGTTAGAGAAAAGTTGTCTTCACAGGCAAACCCTGTAAATTTGTTTTTAAGATTCTATTAAGGTTTAAGCCATCAGAAATAAACATATGTTTTATTACAAGAAGATCCTGTAAAATACAACAAATAATCACATATGTGTGCGTCTGGCACTTGGAAAACCAGTTTTATCACTATTTTGTTAGTAATTGGACTGCAAATAGTTCTACTTGTTTCCTTTAAATAAGAAATGAACAAGTTCCTGGGAATCATTTTGTAAGCAAAGAAGACTTTGAAGTTAGTTAGAAACAAAGAAGAATAGGTTAACAAACTAAAACCTTTAGAATGATTCAGCACTACATGTATTTTACACTTTCCGACATAGAGAGTAAGGAGGGAACTTAGAAATAATCTAAATTCATGAAAATGAATTATTTATCAAATATGATCACAGGTTCAAAGTGTGTCTACAGAAAGTTTTTGAAACATTTTAATTCTCATCATTTACATCCATGGCTTCAAATCTGTGTTGAATGGGAAACATGACATCACTCTTATGGTAGCCCCCAGTTCTTCCTTTCTTCATCCTCACCCTGTTTTAATCGCTGCTAATAAAGAAATTATTGGGACTATAGAGTCCTATTACCTACTTTTTAATTACATTTATAACACTATCATATAACATTTATAAACCTTTTTAGTGGATATTTGGAAATGAAAGTGGTAACTGGTTTAGCCATGATACATCCCACCAAAGACTATATTAAGATATTGGTGCAAAGGGATATGAAGACTTTCCAAAATGTTGCTTAGAAATTCTGTCATGTTTACATATAGTTGTTATCTAATGATTCCAAGTAGGTTTTCAATTCTTGTGCATGAAATCAGCTTATCCCAGGTGAAATATTCAATCAGAAAATAATTACCAAGTAATAGGGCTAATTTCTGTAAAATGAGCAAATTATAACTCAACCAAACTAGTTAGGCCACAGGTGGCATTCAGTTTCTCAAAAGAAAAATTAATTCATTACTGCTAAATTCTTCTGTCCCACAAGCTAAATATAAACAATTTAATATGCTTGTATAATAAGACATTTATAGCAAACAAAACACAAGGTAATTTCAGGGAGAGATTAAAAAAACATAGTTTAAAAACCTGAATCAATGTCATGAGGCTAATACTGATGCAGGAATACAGGCTCAGAACTTGCAATCATTCAGCTTTGTTAGTAAAAAATATAAAAGTGGTGATAAAATACTAAATGCAAATCACTTTAGTTCCTTTGAAATTGTCATTACAATTATCATTGGGTTAGGAAAGCAAAAATGGTTAAAACAATATAATGGTCTTGGCTGCATGAAGGTTGCACTGAGCTTGTAGAGAACACAGCTCAGAATAGAATCTCTATAAATACTTTTATAGGAGAGAGACCACTAGATGGCTATCTCTTACATTCTTATATATAGCCTAGTAAGTTGCTTTATTTATTATTTTTATTTTTTACCCCTCTTCAGGTTTACCAGTTAGATGGGCCTGTGGAATCTTGAAATGCTAACTCTTTTTTCTTAGGCATATTAAGATCTTTAAGAAACACCTCTAATGAACACAATGGATGGAGCAGAACATGAACTGAGGAAGTTGGCTGACTAATCCCTGTACCATCTCTCAACCTGGATGACTCCCTCCCACGAATCAACTGGCTCCTCAACCTGCAGCTCTTTGGAGCCACTTACATCCAAAATGCTTTCCCGACAATTCAAATTAGGGGTGTCTGCTGTGTGCACCTAGAGTTCTCTGGTCTTTTCCTGTAGTCTTAACTGTCCCCTGCTAGTCTACATTTCACACTTGTGAAGCCCTACTTATTAATATTAATAAATGTTATATGATAGTGTTATAAATGTAATTATTAATAAATGTAGTTATTCTGTACCTTTAAGTAAGTTACTTAACCTCAAAGATAATAACTATTTTTGAGAATTGTTTTGTGGATTTAAAGATAGTTAATTAAAATACCCAGTTCTGGGCATACCAAGATAAAGCAGGTGCCACTAAATTGTAGCTTCTTTGATTACTAACAGAAAAGACAAACTTTAGTTTCAACATGCATCTGCTGCTAACTATGGCTTACCTAAAATTTTAAGTCAATATTTACTTCCTAGTCAAGTATTGGGATTTTCTTTTTTTATGTTTTTCTCTACTGAACTTTATTTTATTTTTTGGTATTTTTCTTTTTTTTTAATAAGTTCTTTTTCATTATACATAATAATATGATTTGTTATGACATCATTATAAAAGCATGGTATAAAATGTGTTCTAATTCAGTCCTCAGTACTTTCCCTTTCCTGCCCCTCCCTTCCCTCCCTCTGTTCCCTTCCTATACTCTACTGATCATTTTGCTGTTTTCTTATAGATTTTTTAAAATTAGTGTCTCATGGGTCTACATGATGATGAAATTCACTGTGGTATATTCATATATGTACATAGGAAAGTTGTAAATAAGCAAAAAAGAAAAAATACTCTTAAATTTACAGCACCCTATTTTCTCAACAGGTCACTATGGTTGCTATAGTTATTTGTTTCCTGACTTTGCTTAAGGAGACTGTATCTGCACTTTTTCATTGTTTTACATCTGTTTATGGAGAAGGAACTATTTCTATTCAAGTGTTCTGGGTGGTAGCTCTGCCCCCACCCCTAAACTTTCCTGTGTGCTCTCTTTTCTTTTCTAATACAACTTCTCTGCCTCACATTTGTCTCGCAGGCTATAAACACACTAACAGGCTTATCTTGAGTGATGTGGAGGTAGGGAGAGATCCTCCTCTGACACAACGTATCTTTCAAACTCTTCCATCTTGCCATTTCCATTACAAGTTCCAACACTGTGTAAAAGAACTTTCTGTGATAATGGAAATATTCTATGTCTGCTCTTTCAACATTATAGCCACCAGTCACAGGAGGCTACTGAGGATTTGTAATGTGGCTAGTGTAACTGAGGAACTTACACATTTTAGTTTCTTTTAATTAATTTAAACCTCCATGTGTGCCTAGTGTCTACCATACTGGGCAGTGAAGGATTGCTTTTTTGCTTTCCTTTTCCTCACATTCTCTTCTTTCCCTAAGTTGAAGACATTTGCTTTCACTTCCTTCTTCACCACTATATGGCTTCTTTATGAGTGGATTGAGAGATTCCGACTGCTAAAGTCAAAAGACTTATTGCCTTGGCCAATTGGAGACATGGAGGATGGCTGAGAGGTGCCATTAGAAACTTCCCTTCCATAGTGTTCTTTACCAAGCTCCACCAGATACCTTTTCTTCCTCTTTATCTTTTGCCTATTTTAGAAAAATGTAGGCATTGCATAACATCTATTCCTAGCAAATTTCTCCTCCTGGCTACAGTTTCTTCTTACTATGTAATCCCAGTCACTCACAAGGCGTAAGCTACCACCTCCAGGCAAATGGCTTCAAAATCTGGAGTTCTTCTAACACCAAACTGGTACATAAAATTTTCTTCTGAAAATTTCCACTTGCATGTCTATCTCACAGGCATATGGATGAATTTATTATGTATAAAACTGAGTTCTTTATCTTCTCTTCATATTTTTTTACATACTATTTCTCTGAGGGATGACACTGTTTTTCTGAACCAATCAATCCAAAAAACTGGATCTGGGTCTCTTCATCAATGAATCACAAAGTCTAAATTATACTGATTTGTCAATGTGATCATTTCTTTCCCTACCACCTGTACTCTACTGGAACTCTTATTATTCTTTAACTGTCATAATCAAAGACTGGTCTCTTTCCTCAGAACAGATCTCCAGTTGGGTTTTAACCTTAGGAGGTTAAAACCTTCTGCAATGTTATAAAAGCTGCTTTAACCAGGTGTGGCAGTGCCCACCTGGTATCCTAGACACTCAGGAGACTGAGGCAGAAGGATTGCAAGTTCCAGCCCAGACTCAGCAACTTGGGGAGACCCTGTCTCAAAAGAAAAAATAAAAAGGACTGGGGATGTAGCTTAGGGGTAGACTGCCATGGGTTCAATCCATGGTACCACAAACAAGCCAAGACAAATCTAAACAGAACAGCTGCGATGGAACTAACTTGTGGTTGACAGCACCTTGCCTCTGATTCTCCTGGGTTCTGTTCCACAGATAGGTTTTCCTCAGCTCTGTCGACATATGTATTTCAGGATGGTTATCCCTAATTCTATCAGAGACCAACTGCTAAGGTTACCCTATAATTTATTTCCCAAACTGGAACACTTATGAGAAGGAAAAGGGTTTTATTGATATTTATACAAAGAATAAAATGGGAGTCATAGGAAAACTGTGGTGCTTCTTACCACACCTACTGTCAACAAAAATAACACATGAAAAGTACATTATAAACTATGCACAATAATAACAGCAGCTAATATTTTTGAGAGCTTAGCAGACCCTGTCACTTTGCTAAGTAATTTCTATGAAATAGTTAATATTACTGTCCTCATTTTAGATGATGAAACCAAAGGCATAGTACTGATCTGCACAACCAGTAGGAAGCTGAACTGGGGTTCTGTGAAGAGAGACCTATTGACAGTTGCCTTCTAGTTGAGTTTGGATGTTTTCCAAAGAGCTCATGTGTTGAAATTTAATCCCCCAAGGTATTAAGAGGGTGGAAACAAATTCTGACTTGTGTTTGAAGATGAGGCTATGTGAAATGATTAGAAGAGCAGAAGGTATTTAAGTGTGAACCACTATGATTGGATATTGCTGGTTTTAGGCAAAGAAAGAGAGACCAGAAGAAGCACACATGTGTGCTCTACTTCTTATACCATGTGATGCTCTGTACTGGGACTCAGTCATCTGGAAAGCCATCATTGGATGTGGGCTCTTAGGCCTCCAGAAGTGTGAGCTTATATAAACAAATCCTTTTTCTTCAAAAAGTCACCTTTCCACAGGTATTTTGTTATAGTAATGAAAACTGACAAATAAACCTAAAACTGCTCAATGTAGCGAATCTAGGATTCTCTCTTCCCTGTACTATTAAACTTTTGCATACAAATTCACCTAATATCTGGCAATCTTACTAATTTTTTAAACTTTTTAAATTCATTTTCTTCTCAGTTCAGGAGCTGGATTAATTCTTTAACTGAATATGTTTCTCTTTGTTCTAACCCATCCATATAATAAGAATCTTGCAAACTAGTCAAATACATACATATCACAGCAATCTGCACAAAAATTGGCTTCAAGAATAATGACTAATTTTAATGGATATGCAAAGTAGAAGGGCCAGGCATGGTGGCATATACCTGTAATCCCAGCTACTCAGAAAGCTGTGGCAGGGGGACAGCAAGTTCAAGGCCTGCCTGGGCAACTTAGCGAGGCCCTGCCTCAAAATAAAGATTTAAAAAAGGAATGCGGATGTAGCTCAGCAGCAGAATGTTCCTGGGTTTAATTTTTCATACAATCCCCCACCAAAAAAAAGATAAAAAAGAAAAAAATTATAGAAGAGTTTTTGCTCTTTTCAATAGTTTTTACTTACAATGGTTATGACACTTTACATTTATGATCAAATCCTATACAATGTTCTAAACATAGCTTTTATACATTTAAATTACCTCTAGAAAGGTGTAAATCACAGGATACAAAAGTAGTTTTATATGAAAGCAATAAAAACCTCTCATTTCTTATTCACTGTCCTATTCCCAGTGATTAGTATTGATCCTATCATAGTAGATATTTTAATGATTCTAGAATGAAAAATAACTTGTTAAAAATATCACCCTTTGTTTCTGTATCAGTAGATAAAACTTCTTCCTTGATGATTTTATACTGCAGTGAATTCCCATTTATTTTCCCCAACAACCCCTTCACATTTTGATTCTTATCTTATAATAGGCAGAAATGTCTCTGGTCTTTTAAGTGACTTGACTGAGTGGGTGTGGTGTTTAAGAAACACAACTATAGTGGCAGCTAAAGTGTCGAGAAAAGAAGAATCCAGGCACAACCAACTAAACTCCAGCCTGTGAGCCGTGTGCCTGCATCAACCACCTTCTGGATGGATCAAAGGGCATTTTTTATTTAGCAAGGACCATTCACTGTTCCCTCCTGCCAACGGGGGAATTTCACTGGTTTAGTTTCTTGACCATGATGAGAATTAACTAAATGGAAACATATATTGAAAAACTGCCCTATGAGTTTTTTTTAATAAATAAAATACTTTAAAATTAATGGATGAGAAAAAAAAATTATCTCTAATTTTTGGACAATATAAACTCTTAATTGTGGCAGCTGTTTTACTTTTAAAAATAAGCAAAAAACTCTTCATAACTTTCCAGAATATAAATTCTTATTCCCACATAAATAACTAGTACTTCATTACCCAAAACAAACAGCTTTTATTATTGCTCTATGATTTCCATGGTAAATGGAGAGTAAATAGGATGCTCATCAGCAGTTTAACCACTGACAAAACATGCCACATAACCAAGCTAATGAGATTAGAACTATGCAACCCAACTGATTAATAAGAGAGATGTGAGCAATGGAAAAATAAAAGCATCCCATTTTAGATTTTAATATTTTGTTCTATGACTCAGTCACGACTGACTTTCCCTTCTGGGTAAAGTCAATTTGGTTTATTGATTATTTACTTATTAGTTATTATTACCACATTTATTCTCAAGCCTTAAAGAAATAAAACATATCATCATCATGCCTAGCTCAAGGATCACAAGAGAAGTCAACTTTATTATATTATTTTTCCCATTATAGGACTCATCTGATTGAAAAACAATCAGAAGTGGGTTTTTCTCTTTCTTAAGAAAATGAGAAAAATGCAAAATAGGAGAAAATAGGAGATGATGGCTTTTGCAACTACTGTGCACACAGATCTGTATCAGAAAGCTCAACCGTGTGATAAATGATGGTTCACATCTGCCTATTTCATTATTAGGAAACCAATTCAAAACAGCATTCAGTCAGCTTCCCAGAACCTTGGGGGGTATTTGGAATTGTGTTTGATAGATGAGTTCAATAAATAAAGACTTGTGAGCTGCTCATAAATCATAACAAACAGATAAATTTTTGGTGAATGGGACTACACACAAGAATTGTTATCTTCTTTAAAACTGCAGAGTACTTGGAATTTGCTGAGAATATGATACTAAAATCACTTGTCCTCTTTTAGGGGAACAAGGGAATGTCTCATTTCAAACAAGGCAAAGAAATATAATCTTAGCTACCAAGTTCCACCTTTGTTTTACTCCTCCTGTAAATGTTTACCAATGGTTACTTCAGAAAACCTTACAGTATGCTGTTGTGCTTTTAATTTGCAAACCAGTTCCCTTGATTCTGCTTATTTGATAAAACATGCCAATGGTAATTCATTTTTGTTAGCATAAAACCACTGTGAAATTATTCTGTTTCACAGAAGGTGTCTGAAGACCTTTAACTATCTGGGGTCATGGAGTATTTTCCCTCTACAAATTGTATTTTTGTCATATTCTCCCTGCCTTGGGAATATAGTAGCTTATGCTGACCTTTGAGTGGAAAGATTGATTATGTGAGGGCACAAAGACTACAATGAGAAGAGTTTGGAGCAAACTGAATAAAACATGGTAAAGGCCCTTTCTGCAGCAAAAGAAATGTTGTCCAGAGCATAATGCACCATAACAAGGACACAATGGTATTGTAGACACTACCTTTCAGATCTGCTTTGAATTCTTAAAAACACTGAATCTTCCCAGTATAACTGACACAAATTTGACCACTACATCTATATTCTGAACTTTAAAGAAGCGAAACACTAGATTCAGATGTAGTTATGTAGATTCTTGCTTGCAGCTGTCAAGTTTCTTAGTTTCAGTCCCTATTCTTTGCCTAAACAATGTTGGTAGAAAGCTCTTATATACAGTAAACTTATATAAGAAATCATAAAGCATATGAAACAAAGAGAATTTACAAAATGTACAGTAGTTACCAAAAAGTGCCAACCATAAGACATAAGTGAGTGATATCACTGTGTGTGTGTGTTTGCTCTGCAGACCTCACACTACCTTTGCTTTCCACACAGCTTCCTGGGATTCATTTCCTCCGCCCAGAATCACCATACAATTGGGTTTACTATTTAATTTATTGTACTTATTACATACACAGGTAATTCTCCACTTACAATGTTCTTAAAAGATGGTAACATTTGTTTTGAATATTCATTAGTGTTTTTCTGCATGAAGACAGACATCATCAATTTTTTCACAGAGAAGCTCACCTATATACATATAGCCTATTTTAACATCAGTAGGAATATTTACCAATTATGGAGCAACTAAAAATCATTCCTGTCAATAATTTTTACCACTGGAGAAAATATGCAAGACATAATTTTAAAAATTGGTGTAGGGGGGTACTGGGAATTGAACCCAGGATTGCTTCACCTCTAAGCTACATCCCCAGTTCTTTTTATTTTATTTTTAAAATTGTGAGACAGTCATGTTAAGTTGCTGATGTTCTCACCAAGTTGCTGAGTTGTGATTCTCCTGCCTCAGCCTTCTGAATTGGTGGGAATATAGGTGTGAGCCACTGCCCCTGGCTAAGATATAATATTTTTAAAAGAGGAAACAAAATTGTATACTTATTATGATCTAAAATGTTAAAATTATGTGTATATGTATATATGTGTCTATAATATATGTCATACACAGGTATACATTTTCACTTACATATCTGTGTACTATCAATTTTATTTGTTTATTCATATTTGACATAATTATCTCTATAATGAATATTTTATTTTTAAATTGGTAAAAATAAACATTATTTTTTAAAAATATCCCTGCAGACTTACTTAAAGCCTCATTAATATTCTTCCAATTGTTTCATGGCCCAAGGCAACCTGAAAGGTAAAACTGTCTTATAATGATGTTTCTTTGGTGTCTTGGTAACTATATCTTTTGAGATAGAATCTCAGATACACTTGCCTTACATCAAACTTTCTTCTATAGAGAACAGATGTAGATGCTGTTGAAGGTTGGTTTGTGAATAAGCAGAGGCTAGGAAACACTACATAAATTCATACAACTCAGATGTCTTTTACAAACGCTAGTTAATTTCCATTCTAAATTAATACTCTGGCAAAACTTTTATAGTTAGCAATTTTATTGACAAGAATTTCAGAGAAAAGAAAACATTTAGTTTTTTTCCTGGAGAAATAAGATAAAAAAGGATAACAAGATAAACCTATGTTAAAAAGATTATTTGGTTTCTTTGGATTTTTTTTCTCTTGTATTGGACATACCCACAACTTCCTGTCCACTGTGCACAACTACATTTCTTTATTTTTATTATAATTATTCAATCATATTAATTGTACAAATTAATGGGTTTCACTGTAACATTTCTATACATGCACATATTGTGCACAGCTACATTTCTTTATTTCAGTTTAAGAAATAAGATCTTCCCCCCAACTCATTTTTCACAATTTTAGTAAAGGTTAACTCTTCTTTCTTAATAGTATTTATTATATCTTAACCTTCATCTTCTTACAGACTTTCTTATGCATTAAAATAGAAAATTTATAAATAGATAAAATGCATATATATAGTTTTTATTATCCAGGTAGAATTACTTATATCATTTGCAAACAAACTGCACCCTGGGTACAGAGTTTGCTTTTGAGTTCATGTCCTCTTGTGTTTTAAGTCTTTTTCTTCCTGCTTCAGAACTGTTCTGTTTCTTATCAGAGTCTGACATGTTCTATGGGACCAACATAGATTATATCTGTTTGTTTGTGAATAAAACAACTGAAATAATTCGGGACTTTGATGTACCAGGATTAAAATACATTAAAAGAATGAATACAATCTGGAGGAACACCTGAACACAAGTTGTTTGGGCTGAGCATCAAAATAAAACAATGGGTTAAGACTGAGGACTTACTTCAAAAATTAACATACACTGCATAATATACTTAAATGATTAGAGTCCTCCTATCAGCTATTTGGCCAACTTGACACCCCTGAGGAATGAATATAGATGCTTGTGCAAATAAATATCTCTGCATACTCTTTCAGTACAAGTAAGTATATTTGTCCTGTGTGTTTTAAGGAGATAGATTGATTTCTTTAGCACATCAAAGGAACTAGCTATACAAATGTGCATTGGCTATATTTCTGTACTTCTCTTTAAATTCTCAGCTGTTGGGTTCCCAAGGACCAGCAGGTTAATACAAAGACTACACTGGCCACCAAAGTGGCTTTGGTGAAGTATTGTCTTCACATAACCCAGGAGGTGATTGATGGATCTGTTAATTTCAATAGCTTATTTTCTAGAGTATGAAAATTGAGTCAGAATAATGCTTTTTTCCTTCTCAAGTTATATCACTTTATTTACAGAATTTTTATTCATAAGTAGAAGAAAAAAGAACCTATAGGGAAATATTTCATATATGACCATATAATTCTCTGGAACCAATAAGAGTTTTGGTACATTTAAACCTCTACATGTACTATAAAACATGAAAGGGTAAATGTATGGCAAAATATGAAAGTGTCTTAAAGAATTTGATTTGCAGGCATATATGACATCTCCTAAATCTTACTGTTGGAAAAGAAAAGATTAAATCTAACATTGCTTTGCTCACAAATCCTCTGGGTTTCTGACTTTTCAGAGGTATCAATGTCTCCCTTGATCAACTCAACTATGAAACCATAGTCCAGCACCATGAAACCATAGAAATGTATCATTTTATGAGATGTATCTACTAAATGGTGATCTCCTTCCACATTATGTCATATATATTGGTATTTGGAAATAAATTTTAAGATAATTCAAATTATTTTAAAGACATAGGGTTCAAACAGTGTGTACAATGTTAAAATAATTCGTTTTTATTCTCAATAAACTTTGGTACAACTGCAGTAAACACTGTTAACACTAATATATTTAGGTTGGTATTACTGACATCCTTACAAATATCTAAACAGGGTGTATACAATTAGCTATTTTAAATTGTATTCAATAGCCCATTAGTATAAAATCATCTCCCTAGTTTCGACTTAATACAAACAGAAATGACTTTAAACTAAACCGTATTTTTAAAATGGTTAGTTTGTTAGAGTAAGATAATATAGAACATATTCTACATAATTTAAAAGATTTTAAAGATTGGAGTTTAACTTATGGTCCTCAAGAGTGTATTTCCTTGTTTCAAAAATTTAGATTCTTCATTTTGCAAATACAATTAGGGCACAGGTATTATCTTTGACCTAGAACTAATAGAATACATTTGGAAGAATTCCAATTGCAGTTGACAATGTCTGAGAAATAGGAAACTACTATATGCTGCTAATAAAAAATTCTATATCTTGTATGCTTTACGTTGTCAGTAGATATATGTTTGTATTAACATTAAGCTAAAATTCAGGCCAAAAATCACTTGATAGGATAATATACTCCAACACCCTAACATAAAGCACTATCTTCCAAACAATTGGCAAGAAATTAAGATCATGAGAGTAATTGTTCAGTGTTAACACATCGACACATGCACATCAAACATTCTCCCTTTAAATAAATAGAAAAGAGGCCCAATGGTGCTTTCCTGACTCATCAGATGGCACCTTAACGCAGAACTATGATGCATAAGACAATGATCCCTCCTACCTTGCTGAAGGCAGAGAAGAGTGTCTTATAAGGACAAGATGCAGGTTTAGTTCTGAATTTCTTTTTCTTGAACCTCAAAATGTAGTTAGCAAATATACCACACAAGATATGCTAGAACTTAATTGGTAAAGGTCATTAAATTTCAAAAATAGTGCAATGATTATTTTTCATGATTATATTTGCACTTATTTGTACTATACATAAAAGTTACAATAGCAAACCTAAAGAACTAAATTACACTAATGAATTTTACTTTTAAGACCAAGTGCAATAATTGACCATTTCCTTATGAATTATGCATTACATAGGAACATCAATAATAGGATTTGAGGCTGATACAAAGAGACCTAAAATATCTCATGACTTTACAATTTGGCTACCTGAATAAGGAATACTTTTATAAGTCTGTTTACAGAAATAACCATACATACCCTGGTCTAACACTTCTTCTTCTTCCCGTTTTGGCTGTGGTAGTAAAGCAGTCTTATCTTTGTTCTCTATTTCTATAAAGGATCAAAGAAATGAAGCATAAATTTGCAGCATATATTATACACTTTAAATAGTTCATAGGAATTATGCCATTAATATAAAAATATTATTCAAGACCTTGTGTTTATTACAGTATTAAGAATTTATATAGTAGAAATGCTCTAATTCACAACCTTCTCCACCCCCAGCATAACTACCAATTACCAGACTTCTGACATAATAACTAGTCAACTATTTTTTTCAGAGATATATAAATGATACTACATTTTAAAAAATTTTTAATAGAACTACTCATGTTTTTTAAAAATTGAATTTAGTAACATTCCAAGTATAAGTTAAGAGATTTAAGGCATTTTCTATAAATATATTAGCATCTTAAGAAATACCTGATTGCTATGCTATCTTCTCTCATAAAAAATATCCAGTAGAAAGAAGTAAGAAGCTGCTCTGGCATTTTAAGATTGAATCTTCAAAACTCTATAACATGTCAGCAATAAAAGAGGGTGTGGGTTTTGCAATTTTAAAACTAAAGGAATGACAATATGACCATTTTTGCAGATGAACAATAAGTTACTGGACAATTCTAAGAATGAGACCAAAAAAGCAAGATTATTAATATCAAGATTTGTTCATTGCTTGAAAAGGCCTATTAAACAAGATAATTTAAGGCATTGTTGGATATGATAACCATTTTCATTGGCAAACTAGCAGTTTTTAGAACCTGGTAATTTATAAATTCATAAATAGTGTGGCTATTGGAGGAATGAGATGAAGAAACTAGAAAATATGAATTAAAATGAAGAAGGGTCTACATTTATGGGATTAGCTACCAAAATGAATTAGTTTCATCGCTGGTTGATATTTTTCTTTTTAAGTGTTTTGATGGAGATATGTCAGAAAGGGGAGACAGTATATGAAAGAGGAAATAAGAATACATATACACAAGTTGATTGAAGAGGGAAATAAAGATGATTTTAAATACTAATCATATAGTCAAGTGAAACACTTATGAAAATATGAAACACAAAAGCCTATGCTTCTTTACATTAAGTACCCATCTCACCTTTGTGATGACCGTGCATCATCACCATATCGGACTTCACAGGAATTGGAATATTGGCCTCTGGTGGTATAGTTCTGAATATATCTGGTGCCACGTTCTGTGTGCAGGTCATGAAAGAAACTGCATGCTTGGCTTCCATGTAATACATAATGTATAAGTTGCACATTTCATCACTAGATGTGCCACTGCAGGCAAAAAACAACAAAACAGTAGACTCAACAAATCAGCCATTCACATAAAATACATTCTTAATGCAAGAAAAATGCAAGCAGTAAATCTGTCAACAATGGGTTCAATGGTGGGGATACTGTGCATTTGTTTTATAGTTTTCATTAAAATCCATCAATTTTCAATGTCAGAAGCACATCGTCAGAGGTATATTTCCACCTAACAATGTACCATCAGTCCAGGGATATTAGACAACAACACACATGGAAATGGTATTTCAGTAGTTGAGAAATACTTTCTTTTCTCTTCTAAAGTCTTTTATTCTTCAGTTCTCTTCCACTTGATAAAACCCTTAGACTGGGCAGTTCCTTTTCTCGTAAATAATCATGTATTCACTTAATGGTAACATTTAGAATAGGTCAACAGACATACGGTATTTATAATAAAACTGTTTTTTTTTCTTAACACCAAGAATCTTGAACCCTATTTTTGGTCAACAGCCTCCATCAGGGTCAGATGAACTGAGAACCATTTACCACATTAAGATGTCATAAGTATCCCTGATGTTATGTCAAAACTAGACTGCTACCTCAGGGAAGAAAAACACCTCAGGAATGACTTAGAATGAAATCAACACTAATCTCTTCTCTCAGACCTGACTGGGGGTAATGCTACACAGTGGAATGATTCAGTGTTAAAGATAGATTTCAAAATGGTGTGGATGTTTCCAAGAAAAAAGTTCCAAGTAGTACAAATAATGTCTCACAGCTTACAAAGCATGTTCTCTTCTTTAGTTCACATGGGCTACTATGTATTTTAGTCTCTTTACTGTTATTAAGAAGGAATTGCTCAGTACACCTTTAGAACACTTTTATAGAGTAAAGTAGTTCTGGCAAAGGAATATTTCCTGTTTGCTATTAGTTCTGACAGCTTTTAGCAAGCTTGTACAAATAAAAAACAAGCTACTTGGTGGATTATTTGCTCTACAGAAATACATCACTGTTTATTTTTCCAACAATGTCATGCAACACTCACTTCTCCATAGTAACAGTTATGACATCAGCAAGGGAAATAAAAAAATAAAAATCTTCTCCAAGCAGGGATATCATTTTTCTAAGCTTCAAAAATGTAGAGCCCCTGAGAGACCTCAGGAATAAGCCCCTGTCATGAGAAGCTCTGTTTATGCTTTAGAAATCATTTGGTTTCTCACTCTGAATCTGATACCTGTCACTGTAATTGCCTCTCCCATGAAATATAAGCAAATAGTGAAGTGCAACCCCAAATAGACACAGGTTCACTACACATAGCTTCATGGTGTCAAAACAACCACTCCTAAGAATCACATTTTCATGGTTTTAGAGTTGGTCAGAAAATTATGTGCTATAAAAGGAATGTCTAGTGCCAAAATAATAAGCTTGAGGCTCACCCTATTCTATACTTCCTCTCCCTGTTCAAAAGGAAGAAGTATACTGGAGACCAAGGAGGAAAAGGAATTTAAAATGTGACTCTTGCTTAGAAACTGAATCCTCTGGCATGAAGGAAAAGCAAAATAATCATTTAAAAGCATTAAACTAATGACAGGAAACATTTTAATAAATTCATATGTGAATATGTGAAACTTGCAACTAATCCATGAACAAATCTTCATATAGCTTCGCTGTTTGGGAACAGCAATGCTCACACTTTCACAGGAAAGGTATCCACACCCACAGCAGCATAGGTGATAACCAGTATTCAGAGCTCTTTCCTCATTGTTAAGAAAACAAAACAAAAGAAAACAAGAAAGTATAACCGCTGGTCTAAATATTGTTGGTTTACTGGGCCAGAGTGTCTTCTGTTGTAGAAATGGAAAGAATTTATTCTGTGAGCTATTATGTTGTGTTTTCATAAAATACAAAAAACTGTACAATGATACTTATGAATTAATTTTTACCTATGTAGGAATATAATCCTAGCACTGGTTAGAAGTTACCAACCAAAAGGGTTTCTTAAGTAGTTTGTAGACAAACGGAAAAAAATCTATTATTACTTTTAGATCACAACAATTGCATACACAATAGAGGTGTGTGCATGTAGTCCAGTTACATAGAACTATCCAAATGCCATAGATATGCATACAGATGTGTATCTAGAAATAGAACATGCTTTATATATAGACCAACACATATAATACCTACTTATATTATTTTTATTTATCCATCCATCCATCCAAAACATACAATTTAAATTTTCAGAAAACTCTATTAGAAATTTTAAAAGCAACTAATATCATAGAGTTTCAAAATAACTAACTAGAATATCTTGTTAATATATATTCCCCCACATATAATTTTGGTGTTTATAAACTTGTCACATGTCTATTTGGAGGACTTGTTTTTAATATTCATTTGAAAAGAAATTGTACTGAAAGAGTCCATTTCAAAAAAGTAAAAGGTAATCGGAGAACAAAGAACTAAACTGTGAAATATGTGCTAGGTGGAATTATCAACCAAAGTAATGATCAGGAAAATAATTTACTCTTATTAAGTCATTTATAACTCCTATCATCATCAAATCAGTCAACGCCAGTTTTATTTTTAAAGGAAATTATAGAAAGTGATAATAAGGCAGAATATGACATAAAAATTTGTAAAACTTTATAAATTTGGAATAATTTAAAAACATATTGGAGAGAAAGACAGTAATTACGATTTTAGAAATAATGAATAGCAAACACAAGATACATGTTTGAAAAATTCAGTTAACTGCAGCAAAAAGAAAGCTGCAACTTTCTAAATAATATAACAATTTGTCAAACTTATTATCAAACTTTATTATTTAATTAGTGAATTTGAGAAAACAAAAAATAAAAATATAAGCTAATGCTCCAAGTTACTTCCTCCAAAGTGAATTATCTTGCCATTCATTAAATTAACTTTTTAGAAAAAAAATATACATATATATGTGAAAAGTATACAGATATGTCAACACATGCATCCACAAATATAGACAATACGCTAATTCAATTACATATTATGTTAATTGTACAGTCATAAATATATTCATCTCCAAACATATTTGGTGAGACATCCTAATCATTTCACCAATATAGTTCATTTGAGATACTGATACTTTGATACTAAATTAAGTTGCTCAAATAATCTACGAATCTTTGTCTTCACAAGAAAAATTTCATTGAAAGAGCTAAACACAAAGAAAGGAGTCTTGCTTTATTCCTTCCTATCTATAATTGGACTTGTAGTCAAGGTAACTCTGAGCTCCTGTCTGACAGAGAAACTATTATATGCTAAAAGTGTGACGATTCAAATCATCCTTAGTATCAGCATCACAGTTTGCCAATTTTATTCTACATTCATCTTTCTTTTACCAAAAAACAAAAACAAAAACAAAAAGACCCTTACTTTCAACCTATCACTTTCTGTATTTATAAGAAGGATTTTTGACACACACATTTTTATTTTTCATGGAGATCAACATAAGTAATACAAGTCTGCCAATCTGAATGATCTACAGAAGCACTGGGGCAGGTGTGTTTCCCAAGTCTGCCTTTGGCTCCACTGCGTGGCCTTTTTAACATTCCCCAATGTCAGCATGACTCTCTGAAATGATGGCTGCAGGCATCACTTGTATCCCACCATCTTTCATCCTCTTCACAATAAAGTGCTTACATGATAACCTCCTCTTTAATACTGGCATGCTTAATATAAAGCTTCAAGTCTGACACAGTGTGATAAGCCTCCAAATAATAAAATTTTTAAAAATATGTGGTAAATGATAGAAGAATGAATGAGTTTGCTTAATAAATGTCTGCAACTTATTATGACATAATATATTACCTTTAAAATATCATACTGCTGAATAATGAGTTAGGTCAATTTATATACTTTCTGTAGTATTTCTGAAAAATATTTATATCTCTGTGTATCAGTTGGTCAACTGACATCTATCAGGTTTCTGTCAGGGGTTTTATAAAAATATATTAGAAAGATACTTAATAGTTATTTAGGAGAGTACCAAGTAGTATGAAATGTATCACTTTGGGTGTGGGTGGTGACAGTCTACTAGTTTAATGAGTCCTTACTCCTAGCCAGGCCTCTTAAATCAACAGAGCCAGGCTTGAAAATAACTAAAATGAGTAATAGTAATTTTAAAATGAAACATGAAAAAAATAAAGAAAAAAATTTTACAAAAATGGTGCCTTTAAACTTACACATTGAGTTATTATTTATTATATAATTATGTCTTTGCACATAATGTACTTCAAAATACTATTTGGTACACATGAGTATTTTTTAGACACTGTCATATTCTTTCATGTTCATATTCTCATGAAATGATCCATTTTAAATGAAAAGTATGACCAAAATAATTGGCCAAATATGTAAATACTATCAACCTGTTCCCAAGAATTAATTTGAAATTTCAGCCTATAAACTTTTAGGCTGACTAGCTGACTTAATTAGCTTAATTGGTTGACTTAATTAAATTCTTTCTTTTTGTGTTTAAACTTGACTAAACATTTGAAATGAATTTAGAAAAGCCTCATATTGAATATAAAATATGTAATGCAGTCAGGCACAAAATATTGCTCCTTCACTGATTAATTAGTACTGTAATCACTATATACTTTAGTGCAATATATTTGTCTAAGATATGCTATTCATATTTACTGTTTAAAAAACATATTTGGATGATATATTTTACCACTAAGTATAGGTATTAATATATCTTGTCTTAAATTTGCCTATTTAAAATATTTTTGTTAGTATTACTGTTGATTGACAAATCATAATTATAGCAACTCATGAGGTATATTGTGATGTTTTGATATATGTGTGTGTGTGTATATATATATATATATATATATATATATATATATATATACAATGTAGAAAAATTAAACATACCCATCACCTTGCATACCTATCACTTTTTATGGTGAGATACTTAAAATTTACTCTTATCTATTTAAAAATACACATACTGTTGGCTATAGTTACTCTTCTGTTGTAAAACAAAACGATTCCTCTTGTTTATCAGGAATTTTGTACCCTCTGACCAACCACTCATTCTCTTCCTTCTGATCCCTCTCCATCCCCACCAGTCCCTGTAAATATCACTCTACCATCTACTTCAACTCTTTAGATTTTACCTATAAGACAGATCATGTGGCATGTGTCTTTCTCTTCCTGGATTATTTTACTTTGTATGTCCTACAGATTCATTCATCTTGTTGCAAATGATAGAATTTCCCCTTTCATTAAAGTCTGAATAGGATTCCATTGGGTAAAACTGCCATATTTTCTTTATTTATTCATCCATAGGTTCTCAAATGGTGGTTCTTAAATCTACCTATTTTTCAGTGTGGTATTTTGAGATGAAACCCTGGTATGAGAAAGTTGGTACCTATTTTTAAAACTGTTTTTTATTAATCAATCATGGTTACTCCACCTGAGCAAAGTTTTCTCTAGTTCAAAAATTACCAGCTTATTACAGAGTTTATTTCCTTTAGTTTGGACAAAAGTATCACTGAACTGAAAATCTTTCTAGTAAGCGACTGTCAATAACCAGTTTTTCTGTAAAACCTAGTTTCAGGTGGCTGCAGAACAAAAAGGTTTAAAACTTGAAGCTGATAGTTCTCCCGGTACACTGAGGGGTCACTGACTGGACCCACACTACCCTTGAGGAAGTGGAACTTTTAACTAAGTGTTTCAGGCTCTGGGCTCAAGCCTGTATCCAGTGGAAGTACATGTTGATGTACGTGGGGTGGAGGTGGAGGTGGGAGAAAAAGAAAATAGGGAGATATACAGAGTATCATTTAATTTAATACAAAACATAAAATATTTCGTTTCTTTCTTTCTTTCTTTTTCTTTTTCTTTTTTTTTTTTGGCTGATTACATTATCAACTGTGACCCTGTAGTGCCCTTCGGAGGTTGTACCTATTATTTTACAAAATAGAGATGTATTACTGCTATTACTTTCCTAAAAGTAAAAGGCAGATTAAATGCTATAATTATTCTGCATTGTTATAAGAATTTTTATTCCTGTCTAAATTTATTCAAACTTGTCTTATTAGTTTACCATTCTATTTGGGAAAAAAAAAAGAAAAACTGCTTCAGCAGTATGAATTAAATATTCAGAATATGGACTCACCCAATAACTTAATTTCCTATAATTCCTTTCAATTTCATTTACATTACAAAATGGTGTTTCTTTTAGCCCACATGAGATTTATACAAGGCTAGATTAGTGTAGTCATTTTAAGGCATTATTCTAAAGCAAACTCACATTTTAAAATAGACTAGAATTACTCTAGACTCATCAAACTGAAAGAGGCCTCTAGAGATCACTTTGGCCTCCCATCCTGGTATTATAACAAGTCATTAATTTCTATGGCTGATATTACCTTGCAGAGGAAATGCAAAAGATAGAATTTGGCCAAAATTATAAGCCCCCAAAATTGTAATTTTTGCCTTGGGGCAAAAAGAAATCTAGTTTTTGCACACTTATAAACCAATACATAGTCTGAAAGAGATTTATTTACTACTTCATTTTCTTATTTCAAAGGTGAATAAAATAACCAATGGCATTTAGGTAAGATTCCTGTGGATCTACACTAACATAAAATAGAGAAAGCTGATCAATACCCTCTGAATCATTTTACCCCATGAATTTAAATAATGTCAAGAAGTGAACTCTCAGATTCCTCCTTTCAAATCTCATTATGCTTACTGTATCAACCCTTTTATTACACTCATCTTTTCTGGAACTTAATAATTATATTGCTCTCTTTAAGTCTCTTTCTAAAATTTATCACATTTTCCAAAAGCAAAGCTGTTGAAAAGCATCTTGTTTAATATAAATTGAGAATGTTTTTCTCTTTGTTCTATATTTTGCTTTAAAATTGGTGCTTATTAAAATAAAAATCTTTTAGAGTGACATAAAATCCTTCTCATCCTCATCAAATACCCATTTCCAACTTGCATCAGTACCTTTTCCCTTTCCACTTACAACTACAGTTAGTGCTGTCATAAGAGTCTTCTTCAGTGCATTTTAATCCAAATTTTCAGATCCTTACTTTAACTTCTCTCTGATCAAGAGCTTCCCAGTGGCCTCAGTAAATACCTTAAAACATAGTGTAACACAGAGAGGAGACTCATTGATGCTTTTCTAACAAAAAGCATGATAAGAAACTTTGTCTTTCATTTTTAAATCTTTGATCTATTTACCTTTTTTGAAAGAGTTCACAAGTACTTTGAAATTTTCACTTAGCACTATAAAGCATAATTATTTCAAGGAAGCTTGGCATTTTGAGAATTGTATTTTGAAAATTATTTGATTTCCCCTTTTGGAAAGTGCTGCATATTATTCTCCTCATTTGGTAGGCTAAAAAACTGGAAATTATCAAACATACAGAAGTTTATCAGGCAGAAAAACAACATATTTCTGAATATTTTGTGAGGATGACCAAATGCAAACCTTATTTACTTAAAAAACAAGCCTTTCATAATCATGTTATTTTCTTCATTTTTATGTCTGAAGAAGTAATATATAGTTTTCTAACTATATAAAGGAGAGGTATAATGCCGAAGATATTATTGAAGCAGGAATAATGAAAGCACAAAAAAATAAGCATATTCTGGGGGTTATCCAGTTGTAATGATAAAATGTTAGTTTGTTCTAATTGTCCATGACAGGACAAAAATGAACATAATTCATTCACAAGAATAACTGTCACCTGTAATCATGCCTTATGCTAAAAAAGTCTGTTGAAATAATGGCAAGTGCAGAATCTTACCCAATGTGTGTGGCTTCCGTCCTGCCCTCACCAGTGAATACACATCTTGCCGCTAGTATATCACCAAAACTAACATCCACTGGGTGTTCCACAGGGTAAAAAGCCTGCCCGGAAGACAAACACAGTGATCCACTGAAGTTACCAATTAAACCCAGAACCACATGTTTGAAAAATGTGAGGCTTGGAGCACTGCATATGGAGAGGATGAAGCTTAGACAGAAACACACACAGATACTCACTGTCTAGAAGCGTTCACCTCTCATTAATCAATTTCACTTTACGACTGAGTACCAGACTTTGAAAGCATATTTACAAATGCATTCCATAAAACACAGTAAATGTAATAACAGAATAGCTATCTGAAACACTTATGACTAAATGATGGGACAGAAAAGACTTCACTAACATGTTCAGATCATATTGAGAGAACTGATAAGGGAAGCACCCAAATGGAAGTTGTAAAACAGGTTATACAGCTCAGATTCTCATAAAGGAAAATTTGGAGACTGTTAGATGCTAGAGAAAAGAACGAGGTACTACATAAGGATTTTAAAAAATTACTTGCTGCTGATTAGTACTTTTTCCTCTCCAAATTAAATTAGATTCTACACACCTGTGGTAGCTGAGGACTCTGGCGTCCAATTAATGTCCACTGTCCATTTCTTACTCTGTATCCACTTACTACCTTACCTTAAAAATAAACACAAATTGTCACCATATGAAATAAAACCACAGAAGAGCAAAAAGCACATTTACTTTCCTTTTTAAAAATAAAACCTGAATCTTTTCAGAATCCCAAATAATGAGTATCTTTATGAAAATAACATGATGAAACAGCATAAAAAATTCAAGGTACTGGCTAAAATTTCTTTGACTGAAACAGATTTAAGGTCAAGTATGATTAATATTTTACATTTACAGCACTAGCAAGCACAATGGTAAATATTTATGATTTAACATGTAGCTTAAGGTTCTTACCTAAATGGTGAGTATGAACTCTATAGGCAAAGACATGCATTGGATACATTTTATAATGGCATGAAATATCAGAATTCACCACTGTGAGAAAGAAAAACACAGGCAAAAGTCACTATTCAACTGGAAAATGACATTCTTCTTGTCTAAAAGTGAGCTAATCACAAGGTGCCAGGCATTGGGGTCAACATGCACTCAATCCCAGCAGATAGTAAGCGCTTATCCTGTGCCAAACATTTCACCAAGACAGATTAAGAACATCCTACTTCACAAATCAAAATACCCTGTCACAAAAAACAAATTTAATCAATTTGTTATCTTTACCTTGAAATCTATCCAGTTGAGAAGCTCAAAAACTGACTTTTATTTTTAGAACAAAGATTTTTGAAAAATTGAATGCAAATAACTAATATTGCTAGACTGAATGGTTCCTGTTGATAAGAGGCTATTTCACATGCTTTTCCTTCCTTATAGTGTAACTCATAGTGGAAGTGCAATAAATTTCTTTTATAATAGATAAATGGACCAAACAAAGAGACCATACTGAATATTTACTTTAAAAATTACCAGTAAGAATAAACAATATTTAATTTGACACTTTTGTTAGAGGGTCTTTAGATATACTGATAAATAATAATATTCTCATAGATTTTTGTCAGTTTAGGAAAAATGCTATTATTATTTCAATTTACAAGTAGAGAAATTCATATATCTAAGTTCAAAGACTGAGTTGGTGTTGAATTTGAAGTCTCTTGATTTTGAACCTTCCCACAAAGTAGTTTATGCTGCCACACATTATGTAGTTTATCTTTTGCACCTCAAAAATAGGTGATTGATTTATAAAATACTCGATTTATTCTTTAATTTATACAACCTACTACCTGCCCATGAGTCTCAATTCTTAGCATTCCAATAAATAAAGATAGCAAAGCTAATAAATCATTGGTTTAGAACAACATTAAATCTATTTAAAATACAATGACCATAAAGAGCTTATTTTTAAGATACGAATATTGGTCATTTTTTTTAAAAGTTGATAAAAAATATACTGTAAGTTCATTCCTATAGGTTAGTTGATGAGGTAATGGAAATAGTAAGAGATCATTACTCACCTTTCTCTCCTGGTGGTATAACAGTGTCAACAGACATCATAAGGTACATGCCAGCAATTAAAGGCTGTCTGCAGGAAAAAAAGTAATCTTTTTATAAATAATGTGATAATGCCAAAACTAGTTCATTGGCCAAATAGGATATATCTCAATACATTAGTTTATAGAATGTTATTTTTGTGAAAATTAAAATGAAACCAATCAGAAGTAGAGGTAGATAATAGAAGATAGACTCTAAATGGTCTCAGTTATGACAAATTTTGTGTCAACTTGGTTAGGTTATAGTGTCTGGTTGATGGGTCAAACATTAGTCTAGACGTTGCAAGGAAGGATTATTATTATTTTTTAGATGTGATAACATTTAAATTAGACTTCAAGTAAAGCAGTTTATTCTCCATTCTGTGGGCAGGTCTCATACAATCAGTTAGATACTTTAAGGAAAAAGATTGAGGTCCCCTGAAAAGAAAGAAATTCTGTCTACAAATTGTCTTTGGATCCAAAAAGGCAACAACCTCCACCTTTCCCTAAAATTTTCTGTTGGCCCTACAGATTTTGGATTTATAGGTCCACACAAGAGCATGAGCCAATTCCTTAAAAAATTATTTTTCTTCCTCACTGTTCATCTATTAATTCAGGTTTCTTTGGAGAAGCCTGACTAATAAAGCTGTCATGATCCCTAGCTGTGACGTGCATGCTTTATCTAATTCCCTCCCTCCCCTTGAGGGTGGGCACAAATAAGGGTACTCAAGTATTTTGAACAAATAGAATATGTCAAGAATGATGGTATGCCACCTCTTAAGATTAAGTTACAAAACAATTCTGGCTTTCATCTTTCATGTAATCCCTTGTTTGCTTTTTTATACACATTCTGTGATGGAAGCCGGTTGCTATGATGTGAGCTGCACTGTTTACAGCCCATATGGGAAAAAAAAATGAGGGAGACCTTTGGCCAACACCCAGCAAAGCAATAAATTTTGCCAGCAACCATGTGAGTGATCTTGGAAGTGACTCTTCCAGGGTCAAGGCTTGAGATGACTGAATCCCCAGGAGAAACTCTGCTTGCAGACCCTTTAGAAAACACCAGCCAGAGGAGCCTGCTACTTTGTGCTCAGGTTCCTGACCAGGATGCCGAGATAATAAATATTCATGGTTTATGCCACTGAGTCTGGGTTAATTTGCCTTCCACAATAGTTCTCAAAGACCTTAAGGTTGTTGCTCATTTAAGAAAACTGATTAATTTTAAACAATGAAATAGAAGACACCATCAAAGGCCTACTAACCAAGAAAAGCCCAGAACCAGGATTCTCAGCTGAGTTATACAAGACCTTCAAAGAAGAATTAACACAAATACTCCTCAAATTATTCCATGAAATAGAAAAGGACGGAACACTTCCAAACCCATTCTATGAGGCTAGTATCATGCTGACACCAAAACCAGACAAAGACACATCAAGGAAGAAAACTTCAGACCAATATCCCTGATGAACATAGATGAAAAAATTCTCAACAAAATTTGGGCAAATTGCATACAAAAACATATTAAAAAGACAGTGCACCATGATCAAGTGAGGTTAGTTCCAGGGATGCAAGGTTGGTTCAACATGTGGAAATCAATAAAGGTAATTCATCACATCAATGAACTTAAAGACAAGAAAGTCATCTCAACAAATGCAAAAAAAGTGACAAAAATCAGCACCTCTTCATGCTCAAAACACTAGAAAAACTAGGGGTAGTAGGAACATACCTCAACATTATAAAAGCTATATTGCTAAGCCCAAGGCCAACATCACTCTAAATAAAGAAAATTTGAAAGCATTCCCTCTAAGAACTGGAACAAGGCAAGGATGCCCTCTTTCACCACTTCTATTCAACATTGTCCTTGAAACTCTAGCCAGAGTAATTAGACAGGAGAAAAAAATTAAAGGGAAACAAATAGGAAAAGAAGAACTCAAACTATCACTATTTGCTGATGGCATGATTCTATTTAGAAGATCCAAAAAAATCCACCAGAAAACTTCTAGAACTAATAAATGAATTCAGCAAAGTAACAGGATATAAAATTAACAGCCATAAATCAAATGCATTCCTATACATCAGTGATGAATCCACTGCAGGAGAAATTAGGAAAACTATCCCATTCAAAATAGCCTCAAAAAATATTTGGGAATCAATTTAACAAAAGAGGTGGAAGACCTCTACAATGAAAACTACAGAACACTAAAGAAAGAAATTGAAGAAAGACCTTCAAAGATGGAAAGATCTCCTATGCTCTTGGATAGGTAGAATTAACATTGTCAAAATGGCCATACTATCAAAAGTGTTATACAGATTTAATGTTATCTCTATTAAAATCCTAATGACATTCTTCTTAGAAAGAGAAAAAGCAACCATAAAATTTATTTGGAAAAATAAGAGACCCAGAAGAACTAAAGCAATTCTTAGCAAGAAAAGGGAAGCAGGAGGCATCACAATACCAGACTTTAAATTATACTACAGAACCACAGTAACAAAAACAATATGATATTGGCACCAAAACAGACATGTAGACCAATGGTACAGAATAGAAGACACAGAGACAAACTCACATAAATATGGTTAGCTCATATGGGGCAAAGGTGCCAAAAACATACATTGGAGAAAAGATTGCCTTTTCAACAAATGGTGCTGGGAAAACTGGAAATCCATATGTAGCAAAATGAAATTAAACTCCCACCTCTAACCCTGCACAAAATTCAACTCAAAGTGGATCAAAGACTTAGATACTAGAACAGAGACACTGTGCCTAATAGAAGAAAAAGTAGGCCCAAATCTTCACCATGTTGGCTTACACATGACTTCCTTAAAAAGACCCCTAAATCACAAGAAGTAAAATCAAGAACCAATAAATGGGATGGATTCAAACTACAAAGCTTCTTAAGAACGTGAAGAGAGAGCATATGGAATGGGAGAAAATCTTTACCACCTGCACCTCAGATACAGAATTCAACTCTACACGAAGAATACAAATAATCCAATCAACAAATGGGCTAAGGAAATGAACAGACACTTCACAGAAGAAGATGTACAAGTAATCAACAGATATATGAAAAAATGTTCAACATCCCTAGTAATAAGGGAAATGCAAATCAAAACTACCCTAAGATTTCATCTCACCCCAATTAGAATGGCGATTATCAAGAATACAAGCAACAATAGGTGTTGGCGAGGATGTGGTGAAAAAGGAACACTCATACATTGCTGGTGGGGTTGCAAATTAGTGCAGCCACTCTGGAAAGCAGTGTGGAGATTCCTCAGAAAGCTTGGAATGGAAACACCATTTGACCCAGCTATCCCACTCCTTGGTCTATACCCAAAGGACTTAAAATCAGCATACTACAGAGATACAGCCACATCAATGTTCATTGCTGCTCAATTCACCATAGCCAGATTGTGGAACCAACCTAGATGCCCTTCAGTTGATGAATGGATAAAGAAACTGTGGCATATTTATACAATGGAATATTACTCCGCAATGAAGAATGATAAAATTATGGCATTTGTAGGCAAATGGTCGAAATTGGAGAATATCATGCTAAGTGAGATAAGCCAATCTCAAAAAACTAAAGGACGAATGATCTCGCTGATAAGCGGATGAGGACATACAATGGGGGTGGGAGGGGTTAGCATTAGGTTTAGGGTTAGGTTTAGAGTTAGGCTAAGGAGAGCGGTAAGAATGAAGGAAAGAAGGACTGTATAAAGGGAAAAGGGTGGGAGGGGTGGGGGGGAAGGGAAAAAAAAGAAACATCATTACCCTATGTAAACGTAAAAAAAAAAAAAATAAAAAAAAAATAAAAAAAAAAAAAAGATACAGAATTCATCTCCTGGATATGTAAAGAGCTCAAAAAACTTAACACTCCCCCTGAAATAATAGCCCAATCAATAAATGGGCTAAGGAATTGAACAGACACTTCATAGAAGAAATACAATTGATCAACAAATATATGAAAAAATGTTCAAACATCTCTACCAATTAGAGAAATGCAAATCAAAACTACACTGAGATTTCACCTCACTTAAGTCAAAATGGCAATTATTAAGAATACAAGAAACAATAAATGTTGGTGAGGATGTGGTGAAAAAGGTATACTCATATACTGCTGGTGGAAATACAAATTGGTGCAACCACTATGGAAAGCAGAGATTCCTCAGAAAATTTGGAATGGAACCACCATCTGACCCACTCCTTGGTTTATACCCAAAGGACTTAAAATCAGCATACTACAGTGACACAGTCACATCAATGTTTATAGCCACTCAATTCACAATAGCTAAACTATGGAACCAACCTAGGTGTCCTTCAACAATGGATAAAGGAAGTGTGGCCTATATACACAATGGAATATTACTCAGTCTTAAAGAAGAATGAAATTAGGGCATAAGCAGGAAAATGGATGTAGATGGAGAATATTATGCTAGGTGAAGTAAGCCAATCCCAAAGAAGCAAAAAGGCTGAATGTTTCCTCTGATATGCACATGGTTTATTCACAGTAAGAGGGGGAGGGGCTAGGGAAGAACAGAGGTACTTTGGATTAGACAGAGGGGAGTGAGAGAAGAGGAGGGGGTTGAGGGTAGGAAGGATAATAGAATGAATAGGACATTATTACCCTATGTACATATATGACTACACTACTGGTATAATTCCACATCATGTACAACCAGAAGAATGAGAAGTTACACTCCATTTATGTATGATGTGTCAAAATGCATCCTACAGTTATGTGTAACTAATTAGAACAACAACAACAAAAGAATAAATATAAAGAAAAAAAGAAAAAGAAAAGAAAACTAGAGGGACTTACGGCAGACGGGTGAGGTGCAAAGACACACCAGAACAGTCCTTGTGGTTATCTGAAAACACACAAACACACATATTCAATACAAAATCAGAAAAAGAGATGTGAACCTAATAAATTATAAGTAGTTACAACACCTAAAAATGTTACATTTTCTTTATGATTATACAAAGTACTTCATATTCATTAATTCCTTCAACCACCAACAGAAACAAAAGAACTTCCAGTTCATGACGTTTTGGGTATTTCTTGACTCATCAACTCATCAGCTATGGGCTTTCCTGCAGATGTGCCAACTCACAGAAAAGAGTTGTTGCTACTTCTCTGCATTATCTATATTGCTAAAACACCCAGAAAAAAGCTGATCAACTGAAAGACTTTTTCCATGGGACACTAAACAATTGCATTTTGTACTTTTCGATAATTTGCATAGCCCACGATTTGGGTTCTGAAGGCATGGTATTATCATTTTTAGTCTAATGTCTCAAATTTATATATAGAAATTACCTTTTCTCATATTCTCGGCCATGCACATTCCTACCTTTTAAATAAACACCTGATCTGCATTCTTTTTATACCTGAAGTTCAGTTAAAAACCTCTGAGTACCCCTTTTATCTTTGTCAAAACTGCCTAAACTTCTTAAAAATCCTCTCTCTCCCTTCCCCAAGTGCAAATAAAGTATGAATACAAAATACCCATCCAAATTCTATTGAACTTGCTGACCCTCCATCACAGAGATCATGATTAGTAAGACACTATTCATTTCTTATATTTGCATAGTGATTAAATTTTTCCTACTTCATGCTTTATCTCAGTAATTATAAAAGTTTATATTTTGAATTTTAGAGTTTTTATACAAATAATTATTGTGTGCGTGTATGTACAAGATTGATAGACTTCTACTAGACACTAAGAAGTAAAGTGTACTAATAAATATCAGCAGATGTAATGAGATTTTAGTGGTCTTTTTTTTTTTTTTTAACTCAGTTATTTTTCCGTGAGAAAAGATAAGGTAGCTTTATATAGAAATATATAATAACAGGTAACTAAGAAGATATATTTTGATTTACTTTAGCTAAATAGAGAAAAAAACACAACAAATCATACTTAAGTCTTTAGAAATAAAATACAAAAGGAATTTCTCTGTATAACATTAATTTTGATCTTAAAAATAGGAAGTAAAAGACAAGCATTTTATATTTAGTCATTCTTTTTGTATTTTTAATTTTACAAAGGAATCTCTAACAAATTAAGGCAGTTTTAGGGAGGCACTATTTCCATAATTATTTCAGGAGAGTTTTTTTCTCCATAATTTCAAGTGAGTTTCAAAGAAGGAGAAAGTCAATGATACTAATGAATGATAACCACAGATTTATCTTAAATTTATCACATGATTTTAAATATAAAAAGGCTTATAGAGTAGTTCCTTCTTTTTTTAAAAAAAGTTTCATTTTTGAGAAGGCTTTTTTATATGTACTACATGCGATTTAATAAATATGTCTTGTCTGTACTACTTTCAAAAGATTAGCTAATGACCTTACTGATAATCATATAAATATCTTCACTGATCAGAAAAGAATGGTGGAAAGTATACCATTTCTTCACACCAGGTGAAGGTCAAACTCCAGGGGCTTACTTATTTAGCTTAGTTCATTGCAGGTAACATTTTTTCATGTGTATTAAAAACACCTTGCATTATAAAGTTATTTTGAGAAATAAGAATCACCCATTAAACTGAACTTACTGAGCAGCCAGTGTACTCCTGGCCCTATGCAGTACACTTGGATACAGAGAAAAACAATATATACTAGTTTCCTGCTCTCATGGTTCAGGACATATAGGGAAAAACCAATACGGAATACATAAACAAGAAAGTGTCACCCAGTGTACTCAGTAGGATGTGACGCTGTGCAGCTGTTTCTCTACTAGAGTCAGGGAAGTGGGGGCACCACAGACCTGGAGAAGAACATCCCTGGTAGAAGGAAGAGTAAAGGACTAAAGAAGAACTGGGTATGCCTGTGGGACAGGAGGGGCCATTGTGGAAAGAAGCACTGTAATAAAGGGAATTAAGGTGGTTGCAAAGCTGAAGTTGGAGTACAAGCCACACAGAGTGGACTCAGCGTCTGGATTTTATTCTGTGTGCAGAGAAATCAGGATCATATAAAACGCCCAGCCCCTATACACTATTTACTGATTACTGAATGTCAGATTTTTAAGGTTTTTATTATAATTACATAAAACCAGGGAGACTCCTTCACGACATACATGCAAGCAAAAAGCTCAGAGTGTACTGAAAATTGTCTTTTGGATTCTTTTTATATCTTTGCATTGAATTAATCAAGTGAATCAGGTTTTGATTTTTTGGGGAGGAGGGGTATTGGAGATTGAACCCAGGGGTGCTCTACCACTGAGCTTTATCCCAAGCCCTTTTTAAATTTTTTTTTTTCTTTTGGGTCAGAGTCTCCCTAAATTGCCAAAGATGGTCACGAACTTGTGATCCTCCTGCTTCAGCTTTCTGAGTAGCTGGAATTACAGGCAGGTACCACAGTGGCCTGGCTCATGTTTTGATTTCTATTATACAATTTGGCAAATCATTCTTTATTATAACTTTGTGTAAAATTAAATGGAAGAAATTAATAAGTAAGCTAACATACTTCAGGAACTATTGAAGAAATTTATTATTAAGGCTAAAAGCTGTCACCAAATTAAGAGTAGCAGGAAAGTTATTACAGCATCATGACAGGTAGCTATTACCAGGTGCAATAAAACAAAGCATCTTCCTATTAGATATTACTATTTATTAGAAATGTCTAAATTGAGTAGCTTTTCCTTAAAGCACAAAAATTAGAAACAAATTTTAAAGGCATTGATAATTCTCTTATCAGATTTTCTTCAAATTAAACCATAGCCATTTCTATGTAATTGTTGGGTATTTGCTTCCCATTTTCAAGTTTGAAAGACAAGTCACAGTTCCACCATTCAGTACACAGCAAAAGCATACCAGTGCTTCTTTTAAAAAAAATTAATTCCATTGTATTTAAAAACTATATGTTATATGCTCTAAGAAAGTCAAAGACATCAGCAATGATAACAAAACAGTCAAAATTCAAGCAGTAATATGAGACAATCAACAGATTCTGGACAAGAAGCACAGAAATTCTAAACTTGCATTCAACAACAACTTGTAAGGAAAACTCAATTCTAACAACATAATTTTGTCGAAATGTAGTAAATCTTGTGTGGGATTGAGTACACAGAGATCAAAGTAAACACCCTGTTTTACAAAAAGCTCTAGAAATTTAAATCTATAGAAGGAAAATTAGCAAAGACATAAACTTTGAAATCATACTAGACAGATTCTGCATAATGGCCCAAGTTATTTCCTTCCATCAAACTTATTTGGTCAATGTTACCCACTATTTCAAAGCATTTCTAAATATTGTGGGGTGTATATAAATGTGTGTGCTCATGTGTGTGTAGATATGATTTTATATTATGGATAATGCTTTAGGAAATCCATCATTATTTAACTCTGGGGTGGCAGAATCACTATTCTAACTGTGACTTTAAAAAATTGTTTTGTTTATGCAAGGGATTAACATATATGTGGTTCAATAACGGTATTTTAGTTTAACAAAATTATAAAAGTTATCCCAAAGTAAAAACTTAAAAAGCATATTTACATACATTTTAGGCGTTCTCAAAGTTAATTGATTTTCATACATTCACTATTTCAAAATCAAATTTTATTATTGTAAAGATTCTGTCTCTTCTGATACATCTTTCTACAGTTTGACCTGAAGGGCCCACAATTCTTGCACATACACAGAATAAGAATTGCACTCTATCAAACAAGGTGGTCTGGGGGTGGGGAGTGCTCCTAGAATCACAGCTGCTCCTACAGCAGGTGAAAACTTTGGTGAGAAGCATATTTTGGCCTTGGTGTTTGGCATGAAGACTGTGGCCTTTTAACTTCAACATGATCCCTTTGACAGTGATGCATTATTATTTTCATAACCTTTACCCTCGATTTACTCTAGTGAACTTGGAAGCTTCAGCTAGTTTTGCATATATCACTGATGATTTGCAGCATACTCTGACTTTGATCTTCTGTTGTAATGCAGTGCTTGAGCCACAAGATATGAAACCTCATAAGAATTTACTCATTTCAATTCATCAGTCTAGATATGAATCTGTCTCTGATATGCATCATCATAAAAATGGATGGTACTTAAAAAGTTTGTTATAGCAACCCAACATATTCTGCTAATATTTTACCACATAAAATAAAAAAAAAAGAAATCAGAATTGAGATATTAAGAAATGTACAGAAAATGAACTCAGAATATCAAAATCATATACTGGCTGAAAAAGATGGTTGGAAAGACATTCTGGGAGTAGAATAAAAGAAAAGAGAGACAGAAAAAGAGAAGGAATAAATGGAAAAGTTAATCTATAACAGAAGACCAGAAAGATTGAATAAGATCCTTTTAAAAAATATACGAATAGCAAAGTAAAAAAAAAAATGGTCTAAAATAATTATAGAACTGTGTGTGAATGAAAGGCAGAAAAGGAAGAAAACTATTCTACTGATTTATGTTTTATTTTAAAAATCTTTAAGGTGTTTAGTATTTACTTAGGTGGTTCATTAAAAAAAAAAAAAAAGGTATTGTTCAGTTTTCACCCATGGTGTTTCCATGATCACTTCTTTTTCTGTAGCTTCTTTCAGTGCCCGAACTATATCACATTTCTTACTCAAGTTCAGATAACTGAAAACAAATAGACTCACATCCAGGGAAATCACCAGATCAACAATGTCCAAAACACAATGCAATGTCTTGAATTAGAGAAATAAAATATATGTTATAGGTTCAGAATGCAGCAATACAGATCTCAGGAGCACAGCTATGTTTGCATTCTGTTGTGCCTCAGGTTCAGAAACAAGCTGGACTATACCAGGGTGACTGGAGTTTCCTGCTATGTAATTGTAGAAGTCTTGCAGGCTCACAGGTTTGTTCTCAATATCTTTATATTCAGATGCCTGAAGGATCATCTTATCCTGGTCCAGTTCCTTCACAAAATTTGGCTTCTACACTAGCCTGAATCTTACACATTTCCTAAAGTTCAGAGTTCTTTTCTGAGGTCCTCTGGTAGAAGCTGGGTTATGTTTCATAGCTTTCTCTTCTTGTCTATGTTTTTCTTCTTTGGGAACACTGTCTGCTGGTAATGTGTCCCCACTGATGAGTTCTGCCACATCATGAACCAGGACTTGGCATATATATCTATCTTTATTAAGAAGATGATCGTGTTTAGTACCACAGCCCTAACTGTCATCCAGTAATAAGCTCTCTGGATTTTTGACATTTCTGTAGACATAGCCAGTCCATTGGATCTCTTGAGTTGCCCCACCAGCTACATGAACTGCAGTAAGTGCCAGACTCATGCCTGAGGATGGCCCAAAAGTCATCCCCCTGATTTATATTCCAATATAAATATTGTACAATTCCACGTGTCAAATTTGTTAGGTAGAAAGTTTGGGATTAATGTATTTCAAACATACATAGTTATTTGACCAAAGGATAATACCTTATAAGATGATCATTAGTTTTCAGCTAGGAGCTAATTGAGTTCTTTAATCTAAAACTGTGTGTGTGTGTGTGTGTGTGTGTGTGTGTGTGTGTAATAACATATAATATATATAATAACATTTTATATACACACAGCACTGGGGATTGAACCTAGGGGCACTTTGGCACTGAGCTATATCCCTGGTCTTTTTTTTTTTTTTTTTTTAAATTTTGAGACAGGGTCTTGCCAAATTTCTGAGGAGTTTGATAAGTTGCTGAGGCTGACCTTGAACTTGTGATCCTGTGTCTCAGCCTCCAATGTCATTGGGATTACAAGCATGTTTCACAATGCCCAGCTCTAGGCTCTAGTGATCAATATTTATAACAGTAAGATATTCTAAGCTATAAGTGAGATGTTAACTTATGCTTGGCACTATATTTGGATCTTAGGAAAAATTCAGTAAATGTTAAGGATTATTACTCCTTCTATTGACAAAAATTTAGCATATGAATGTATTACTTTTAAGAAGTACATTTTCTCTGTTTTAAGTCTGGAATATCTTTAATGGAAGAAATTAAAGCACACAATTTCTTCAACTTACAATACAGAAATAGAAAGAAAGGGGAAAGGAACATGGGAATAGCAAAAAGGTAAAAAGACAATGTGAAAATGGAATAATGGATATGGAGAATGAGAGGTTCCCAAGACAATGAGGCCTGAGAAAAGGGAGTGAAAGTGGAGGCCATGAACTGACAGCCTTCATCTCCCAGGACAAATGTTTTCCAGGCGCCAGCCAGTTGCAGACAGGGAGGAGGTGTTTTATCCTCCTCAAGAGAGATAGTCTCTGGGAGGCATCAGTCTCCTCCAAAGTAAACCCTCTTCAGGCGCTGCCCACAGACCTCGCTCAAAAAGCTCAAGTGCCTAAGGAAACTGATATGTTCAATAGACCACCCCTCAAAATAACCTATATAAATCCAGTCCCTTTCTTTGTTCAGTGGCTCATTTTTCCCCAGGAGAGTGGGTCCACGGGTGCCATTTCAACCCTCTGAATAAACAGCTGAGATGACTCATGATGTTTGTGTCCTGCCCAATCTTTTTGTGCTAACAGGAATTACAATTGAAATTTGTTATTTTAAAGATACTGCACAAAACAGATATTCCCAGAAAAGGTCTAAACTGAGAATGTACAGAACAGAGTCATCAGTGAAGTAAAGAAATTTTAGTGAGATGCCATGGTCTGGATAAAATGAAATTCTTGAATTAGAGTTACTGGGACTGTGAAGAAGTTGACAATGTCTGGTTTCAAGATTCTTCCGTGATTTTCAGCAATAAAGTTCCCCTTGATCAGACTCAGGACAAACTGATTCTGAGTTCTGGAAAAGAAGCAATCAGTTCAATGGGATCCTACATTTGCAGAAAAGAGAGTAAGACCCTTTTTATGCTGATATTGAAATTATTGTACAACTATTAACATGCAAAAGCCTTGACAGCTCTTCTTTGAACATAGCTTCAATTATTCTTATTTTAATTTTCTTAGTTCAAAGTAAATTACTATCTTCATTGGATTGGGCTCCAGGCTCATTCTCTCTCCCAAGGCATGCTCGTGAATACTGGCTGTTAGGTAATAATGTTCTGTATTTACAGAGAATTGAGTGAAAGATATCCTTGTTAAAGGAATTGTTCATGGTTTTTTTTTTTTTTTTCTTGCAGTAAGACAGAATTTTAGCCAGAAGGATTCAATATGGAGATGGAGATGAAAATTCATTCAATAGACAGATATCAGATGATACTGGGAGGGGTATTTCATTATTGTATTCCATTACAATGTCATATGTATGTACTAGAAACTTTTGTAATGTTGAATACAATGGAAAAGTTGAAAGAATAACTTAAAGAAATGTCAAATAACAAAACTAATAATGCCTCAGAAGCACATCACAGCATAGGACAGTATAGCAGTACTGGCGTTTGAGTGTTAAGACTTCTAAAAAGTAGTCTGATAATGAAAGAAACAAGTATCTCTAGACACTGAAGGAGACTTTAAAATAGCATTCAATCAGAATCTAATCTTGAGCAAGATGAAAACTGAATGGCTGCTTCACAAGGGTCTCAGCTTGCTTTTTCTGAGAAACTGTTCTCTGCTGAAGCAGAGATGTATAACCACAGCAAGGTATTTCATCAAATATATAGACTCATAGAATTCAGAAGTGAAAGGAACCCTGGAGATGGAGGAGTTCAACTCTTACGCATAACAGATAAGAAAAAAGAAGCTGTAGAGATTAAAGGTGTTGTCCATAGTAGTTTAGGTAACTGAAGACACACCTGGGTCTCAAATTTAATCCTCTAATGTTAATGAATAATATGTTTTCTTTATTTTTTCTTTCTCTCTCTCTCTCTCTCTCTCTCTCTCTCTTTTTTTTTTTTTTTTTTTCCAAATAAAGGGAAACTCTAGAGAGTTTCAAGGCATTTTATCTGTGAAATATCCTAAACATATAAAGGTTTGGGGATGTGGTTCAGTGGTTGACTGCCCCTGGGTTCAATCCCTGGACACTGCCCCCCCGCCAAAAAGAAAGAAAGAAAGAAAGAGAATATATCTTGAAGGTAAGCAAAGGAATTAATCAAGAGTGAATAAGTAGCCAGTGGTATGTAAAGATATCCACTTAAGGAGGAAGTTCAATTCTCTTAATGGGAGGAGAATGCATGGGATATGAGGTTATCCATCCCAAACTATTTAGCTTGCTTTTCTAATAATAGCATGTAGTTCCTGCTTGGATTCATAGATAAGTAGTCAAGAAAGGATGAGGAATAATGCATGATAATAACCTATTACCTCTTAGGTTCTTAGAGTCTGTTGGTCTCTCCTACTTTTTCCCTCTAGAGATAGCCCTCTATCTTTCATGAGCTCATCTTGTCCTGGTTGTTTCCTGCTTTAATAAAAGAATGGCCAACCATTGTTCCTGAGGGAACCAATGTATTATTACAAATTATATCCCACTAATTAGTAAAGTCCTTCAGAAAGCTAGTCATAGAGTAGATTTCACTTCACTACACTCTCTCAGGAAGGTACAAAGTAAGGGATAAAACACCCATTTCCTACTATCCAAAACCAGAGTTTTGGATAATAATTTTTTTTCCCTATGGAAGTACTGAAAAACCATGCCTGTAACCATTGATAAATCTTAAAAGAACAAAGCAGAAACATCTTTTAACAACAGAAACTTTCTCTAGAAAACTTGGAAGCAAATGCTTCTAAACTCTATCACACCCTTCAATCTTCCTTCCCCAGAGTGTTCTGAACATAATTTAAAGGACTCATTCTCTGCTTTCTTCCTGTCCTCAGCACATAAATGGAAATGAATCAAAGATAATGTAGCCATCATCAATAATTTTGTAATAATGTATGTACATAGATATTGTAATAACTACTTGACTATTAAGCTGTCTTGATTTTTACCTTATGGTTCTTTGTTCTAAATTAGCAACATTAAATTAATGGGACAGATGATGTTTTGCTGAGACAAAATCATGGCTCCCAAGGTGATCGATAGCAGGAGATTATTTGGGGATTAATTTCTAAAGTCAGGAAAAATTTCATATAATTAAAAATGACTGGAAATCCCTTTGGAGAAAGAAGAGTGAGATTTCTTAATAGATCTAACACGTCTAGTTTCCTTGGCATTTGCATAGACTGCTGACAGTTGAGTCATGTCATGTTTCGTTTTGTTTTTAAAAGGTGTTCCTAAGTAGTTAAGTGTGTAGTTATATAAAAGTGATTATTTCTGTGCAACTGAAATCCTGCTGCAGAGATGGACATAGGCTTAAGAGGCCAGTAAGAAATAAAACCAAGTATGGAAACAGCAGATCTGTGACTTATCTTATGCTCATTTGTGGCAAAGGAATGTTGAATGTAGCTTTGGTTTTAGAGAAGATAAGATGCACCTCCTCTGTTGGATTTTGGTAGTAATTGGACCACAAACACATTTCCAAATCACTTATCAGTACTGATAATCATGCAAATTAACCAGGATATGGATCTTCTACAGTTTTTTTTTTTAAATTATAGTTTCTTCAAAACATAATCTGAGTTACTAAATTTCTCCTGTAGAATTTACTGATCCCTGAAAACATATTCTCAAAGTATTAGGACTCTCCAGTGACAGATACATTAAGATAAAATAATCCCTATTCATAAAGCACTAACACCTCAAGTTATCACAGCAAATGTATATCTACTTTGTAAAATGTAAGTGAAATGGAGGCACTGTTAATATGTGACATGAGCTACACAGAGGTTTTCCTGGAGGTTGCTGAAAGCTGGCTGAGCAGACAAGCTTCAGTCCTAAATAAACCAGCACAGTGGAAAAAGAAAAAATCTTCAAAAAAGAATTCCTTTTGAAGCTGTCACTGCAGTGAGTTAGCCTCTTTTGATTTGGTATTCACTGCTTTGGGACTAGAAATTGCTAGCTTCCATTTGCCTCGTGGCAAGGAAGAGAAAATGCATTTATCCATCCTGTAAGAAGACAACTTTCAGAAATGATGGCCTGTGCTGTTCCCAAAAGGGATCAAATGGAAGTCAGGCAGGCTTACCACCCTGCTTTTATAATCACTTGGTGAGAGGAGAATGTTATGGGAAGACTAGTGTCAGAGCATG
Organism: Sciurus carolinensis; assembly: GCF_902686445.1. Taxonomy (NCBI): domain Eukaryota; kingdom Metazoa; phylum Chordata; class Mammalia; order Rodentia; family Sciuridae; genus Sciurus; species Sciurus carolinensis. Next base: position 86,703,262 of record NC_062218.1, on the reverse strand, counting down.
TTCCTGTTTCCATCGTTTATGAATGCAAATAACAACATGAAGAATCTACAATGAAGTTTGAATTAATATTATTTCTTCACTCTGAATAATGAAACTGCTTTAGAGTCATATGTCCAGAGGAGTAAAATGAAAAGACAAAATCCACCAACTAGTTAAATAAAGTATTGTTTTAAAAAGTATTGTACTGTTTTAAAATTCTTGAGCTTTTTTAACTCCTTAGTGAACCATAATATATAAAACAGCAAAAATATAAGAAGATACAGCTTTCAAAATTTAAAAAAATGAACATGCTAAAGTAATAGCACCCAGGTCAAGAAACAAAGTTCTTCACTGTTGTCTCCTTTCTGAGGGTGTGGAATTTTAGCTTTTTATATTTACAGATGCACAATAGTTAAACATATATTTGTTTGAAACAGTTGTCTTTCAGCTAAAATCAGGCACCTTTAACTAGCTTGTCCACTCACTTCATAAGTTTTGGTTTGATAGTTTTAAATATTATATCTGGCTATTAAAAGTATTTGTTTTTTAAAAAAAAATTTCTCTTTTTCTTTCAGTCAAAAGTCCTATTAATATTTTTGCTTCCTTATTTCTCTTTTTAATATATAAAAACCACTTTTAAATGATAATCTAAATTTCCTTTTGCATTTTCCCAATTACTGTCTGTTCTTTCCACTGAGACTAGAATATACCTGCAAAAGTCCAGGAACCATTTAGAAAATACTGAACAAAATAAATCATGGAATAAAAAGTGACCTGAAGAGCGTGGATCACAGAAACCATTTTAAATACAATTTTAAATATAAAGCTGAAAACATATTTCTCATATAAAATGCTCTATTTTGAATTGTTGAATGATCTTGAGGGTATTTTTAAATAATGCATACCCTTTGGAATTCTTAACTGTTTTGTGCATTGATGTGTTAATTCTCTTTTGTTTAAGTTAAACTCATGGCTTATGAGTGATTTCAAAAAAAAGTTGGGTAACCTGCAAGTAAAACCATCCCATTGTGATTTGAAAATAGGAAATTTATATTCTACAAAAGCTGTAATTTAATTTGAGTGTTTTCTCAAAAGTTCAGTTCAAACTAAAATTAGTGGCCACATTTTTGTTTTTCAGCTCCATATGTTTTTTTAAGTTTGATCTTTTTAGATATACCTGACATATTATACATACGTGGAGTATAACTTATTCTAATTAGGATCTCATTCTTGTGGTTGTACATGATATGGAGTTTCACTGTGGTGTATTCATATGTGAGCATAGGAAAGTTAAGTCCAATCAATTGTCTTCATCAACTTAAAATACTATTTTATATTGTTTTGGTTTTTGGGTGAAAAAGATAATCCAAAGCATCTAATTTACATATAATTATATGTGCATATAGTTGCTGGTAATAATTAAGGATGACACTTGGAACACTGTAGTTCATATATTTGATTTAGTATTAATTTTCATTCATTCAATATATTTATATTGGAATGTGCAGTAAGGGTTAATGAACTAACATTTATAAAGTATTTTGGATTAAAGATAATATATAAATATTAAGAATCAATACTACATTAATGGAAAAATATTAAACCCTTCAGTGAACCATATTGCCTCAAAATTTTCACAGACATTAAGCAAGTGTTCACAGTGTAAGATGTCAGTGTAGAAAGGTCTATGGTTACTGCACAAATTTTACTTTACGTCCAATTATTAACTAGAGTATACTACCTCTAATTTAGGAATCAAGAAATGCCTGCAAAGAAACAGTGTTAGAAAGGTATGAAGCAAAAAAATAAACAGAAGCAAAAAGAAAGAAAAAAAAAAAAAAAAGAAATGAAGCAGGAGTTATAGTCTTACAAGAAGAAAGAATGGAAATTAATGTGCAAAGATAAGAAATGCAGAACAGGTGAAAGTTTTCCTGATTTGACAAAGAAAGAACAAATATTTCTGTTGGGAGAGATAGAGAGGATAGGAGGGTCTCTTTCTGGGTCCAGGTAGGGTTTATTTTATTTTGCTAACAGAACATTGTACAAATATTATTAAATGTTTTATTTGAATTATTTCATCAAATAATTTTTAAGGTCAAATATCTATTTATTCAGGGTACCCTTTCCATTTATAAAATTAAACAGTCAACTAACAACATAAAAGAAATTAGTTGTAAAGTGGGAAATGGAATGTGCAAACCCCAGCACTTCTCTCTAATGACTTCCTTCTTTCCTCAAAGCTCCTAGAACATGATAAAAAATACTGTGACCATGGGGAGAGCAGCGAGGACAGGGTGAAGGGCAGGAAGCCTGCTGGGTATGTGTGGTCATTAAAAAAAATACCACGACGAGTCTCACAAGGGAAAGAGATTTCTCTAAAACTGAACCATTTTCTCTACATTTTGTGTGAGTCAATGGGCAAGTAACTTCATTTCTTCTCTTAATTCCCTTTAGTCAAAGAAAATGCTATTTGCTTTGATTTAAGTGGAATTAATTGATGATTATTATTTCCAAGCTGTAAAAAGGAGTTAATAACAAGTGACTAAAAAAAAACACTGAAATTGTGCTGGGTGTGGGGGCACATGTTTGTAATCCCAATGGTTTGGAAGGCTGAGGCAGAGAATCACAAGTTCAAAGCCAGGCATAACAAGTTGGTGAGATCCTAAGCAACTTAGAGACCCTGTCTCTAAATTTTAAAAAACTTTTAAGAAGGGTGAGGATATGGCTCAATGGTTAAGACCCCTGGGTTTAATCCCTGGTACTTAAAAAAAAAAAAAAAAAGTTATAAAAACCATAAGTTGCAAAGGATGAATGAAGGTAAAACATAAGACGTTCTCAAAAACAAAAAATAGAGAGAAATTTGAAAAACTAGATTGCATGTAAATTTCTTCCCCTAAATACATCATTTTGTGTTGAACTGCTTAAAAAACACCCCATATTTTAAGAGATAAAGAATATTCTGAATATATTCTTAAAAAGAAAAGATAATGCAGTGCTTTACATATCTTTCTATAACTAGGTGAATGAATATGTAATCAGGAGGTTTAATGGCCATATTTAGACATTAAAATAAACAGGTGCCCAATGAAATAAATGAGATGAATAAGGACCATTTAGACTTCCATATTGATGATGATTAACCCAGTTGAAATGCAGGAAGTTAGAGAATCCGAGAGCTCACATTTACATGATGAGACTGGCAAGAGCTAAAAGTGCTGCAGGATAATAGACTTCTTTTAGATCGTTTAAGAGGTACTGAGTAGTCCTAAAAATTATTCGCATGACTCACATCAAGCTGCCTGTGTTCAATGAAAACTAGAAAAACATGAAGAACATCAGATTATAATTCTGAGATCAGTGGGATTAGAGAGCATCATGATTTAGAAATATCCCTACATGATAAGGGAAACAGATTACTCAATACATCAGAATGAAAAGGCACAAATGAGAGGAGGTAAATCATCCTGATCTTTCTTCATATTTATTGTGCATGAGTTCATTCCTTTAGTAACTATGGCCCCAAGGACTTTTAAAAACATTGACTCCATTACATATTTGTTTTATATTGTTAGAGCTTGATCTTTGGTACACATAAACTAGAAATCCAACACAAATTAAATTATTTTGGTTTTTAATAATGTTCTAGTAACTGTTCCACCCTAGGCAAGTCAGGTAACCTTTCTGAGCATTGATTTTTATTTCTGTAAAATGGAGGGACTGGGATAGATGGTCCCTTCTAGTTATGTTGTTCTCATTCTATTACCCTGAACTCTCTCTGTTCTTAGTCTCTGATTTTAAAAACAGGTGCTTGAAAAATAAATTTTATACAAGACATAGATGTATCGTTCTTACTCCTTTCATTTATTTATTTATTTATTTATTTATTTATTTATTTTATTGTAAACAAATGGGATACATGTTGTTTGTACATGGCGTAAAGGCATACATTTTGTGTAATCATATATTTACATAGGGTAATGTTGTTTGATTCAAAAATATGGAACGCTTCACGAATTTGCGTGTCATCCTTGCGCAGGGGCCATGCTAATCTTCTCTGTATCGTTCCAATTTTAGTATATGTGCTGCCGAAGCGAGCACCTTACTCCTTTCTTTTCAGAAGAAAAGTCAGTTTTCACTTCCACAATGCCTTCTCAGTTCAGGTTTCAACCCCTTCCCTATAAGTGAAAAGGTCTAAGAGGCTGCAGAATTTGTGTATGTGGAATGGTACTTTCTTGTCAATCATTCCTCTCTCAGCTAACTCCGTGGTCTTCTCCCTTTCTCTCCCTGTCTTGTCTCTGTTACTACATACATTTCACTCAAAAATTAAAAAATGTAAAAAATCAGGGACATAACTTATTTTGGCCCATTGTTCAAAAAATATATCTAACCCTAACCCTAAACCTAACCCTAACCCTAACACTAACCCCTCCCACCCCCCATTATGTGCCATCATCCGCTTATTTAGGGTTAGGGTTAGGGAGGGTGGCAAGAACGGAAGAAGGAAGGACTGTATAGAGGGAAAAGAGGGGTGGGAGGGGTGGGGGGGGAAGGGAAAAAATAACAAATGAATCAAACAACATTACCCTATGTAAATTTATGATTACACAAATGGTATGCCTTTACTCCATGTACAAACACAGAAGCAACATGTATCCCATTTGTTTACAAAAAGAAAAAAAAAAAATATATATATATATATATATCTAGATTAAATGTGAAGAAGGGGGAATCTCCAAGAAAGTTACATATGCATTGTAAGTGCCTTTTATTATAATATTTTTAAAATCCAAAGACCAAATTGTGTGTAAAAGTTAGGAATAAAAATAAACTCTCCTTCAAATTTCTAAGTGAAAATAAGTTTGTGAATAACCAGACAGTAATTAAGTGCATTTTCTTTTTTCAAAGTTCCTTTTATTCCTTAAGAGAATTGAGATTTAATTAAACTTATTTTGGTAAATGCAAATTATTCAACTCATGTCCTATGCCCCAGGAGATTACTTTGGCACACCAGTAGTACAGGAAAAAAAAAAAAAAAAGACTTCCATCCTTACTAGAAATATTTGAATGCCAGTTGTTAAAGTTTAGTTTGTATAAAAATCAACTGGGGAAGCTTGTTAAAGTTTCAGAATCCTGGGTCCAGTGGTATGCTGGTCATACACCACCTCCCCTGGAAAAATCATGCACAAATATATGTATTTATTGTAGTTTTTACTGTAAAAAAAATGTAGCACACAGTTTATTAAAAATTTAAAATATACAATAATTTATGTCTTGTGAATTCCATTACAAACAGTTGAATTTCACAGAATTCTTTCCTTGATTTTTATTGAACTCTTCCATAGCCTACCTATGGTTATAATTTTGTCCAATGAGTTGTTAAGACCAGAAAAATTGTTTATATTATCTGCATTATCGATGTTTTTTTTTCTATCATTTTCTTCAATCTAGACAGCCTACAAAACAATAGATTGAAGTCTGAGTTGCAGCATTTGTCAATGTCCATGATGTAAATTTTCACAGTGCAGCTAAATTTCAAGACACCAACTTGATGTCATTGAACACTGAGTTAGAAAGAAATGAGTGGCAACACAATGCTTTATAGTATTTCCACCACACAGATGCAACAGACGTAAAATCCCTTAAGAGCACAGATAACCATAAAATGTAGTAAAATAATTAGGAGGTGATAATTCTTTAGAATTGACTGCCTTTTCCAAATAATGACTATTTTTAACAATCAGCTCACAAAATACCTGCAAATTGCCAATTGGCACTTGTAAGCCTCTTGTGAAAGCCAGTTACTACCACCTGAGCCTTACTTGTGCATCGGATCCAGTAGGTTATTTTCAGACAGAAATTTCCATGTTCACCAAAGACAAGTCTGGGTTTAAGTAGGTCTAGATTAGATTTTCAGAAATTTTGATCTAGACTATATATTTTAGAGGTAATTCTATTAATGCCTTTCATTTAATTCAAATCACTTTAATGGAACATTATGAGGACAGCCTTTGTTTAAGAAAACCATCACAAAATTTTTAATATGTGAAAATATCTAGTGTAGATAAAAATATGGAGCTTGCTCATTCACTGTGGACTGTAAATTGTAAAAACTACATTGTTGGGTAATTTGCTAGACTCTGTTAAGAAAACACTATGACCCCCAAAATTCTATTTCTAGAAATCTACCCTGCAGTAGCAATACATGGTTACATAACACATTTCTTAACATTAAAGTTCACTAGAGCATTGCTTGTAATAGCAAAAGCTTAAAACTTAAACACCTTTAATAGAGAACAGGATACATAAATTATAGTATATCCATACAACAGGATACTAGGGAGCCGTTATAAATAATGGAAGAGTTCTGCATGTGCTGTCTTTGAAATATGCCCAGGGCACACTGTTAAGTGGAAAACAGCAGATTCAGATCATGTGGTCAGATTTCTGTCCAAAAAAGAAAAAAAGCACATGTATACATGTCTGTTGTTTCTTGGGTAAGGAAATATTAAGATAAGCAAATGAAAAGCTGATTAAATATAAACAGTAGTTGCCTGGAGGTTGGGGTGAGGAGTGTGAGGGAAGAAAGGGAGATGAGATCAAAGAGGGTTAGACATTTTTTTTTTCCTTAGCAGTAGTGGTATTGCAGTTTTTTAGTTTTTTTTTAAATGCTTTTCTGAATATCCAAAAGTTGGAAAAATAAACTTCAGAAGTGAAGTTTCTTTTAAAGGAAAAACATGCAGTTACATCCAGACTCCTCCAATTCTTGCTAGTATTTTAACTGTTAACCCAAATATTAAAGAATAGGTTTCCTTGTCCAAACACGACCCTTTTGCATTCTAAAATCGGCAAAGCTGTAGAAACCTGGTGTTTTTCATAAAAGTTTGGCAGCAAAATCTGACCTAAACAGACTGTAAGATTGACTTATCTTCTTATCCCTTTTGGGGTCAATATTTGAACATTCTGTTATTAGAATATTAGTGTATTTGATTAGGGATGGTGCTTCACATTAACAGAGGTGATAGAATATTATTATGTATTCATAATTTATGCACTAGAGTACCTTTCAAAAATGTTAGAAATTCTTAATTCCAAGCCACACCTGGCCCAAAATGTTTAAATAAAGGTTCATGTCCTCTTACCAAATAATATTAGAGAAACTGGAAGTGGCAGTTGCAGAGGGAAGGGAGGGAACCTGGCAGATGGCATGAGCAGCACAGCCTCAGGAAAGAAAGGGGAAACTGAGGGAAGTGTACTCTTCCTGAGAACCAGGGATGCAGCTTGTTTAAGTAGGGCTACTGTTCCTGGAACTGAGAACATGGAATCATTATGTGTACTCTGGAATGCTCTGTTTTCTGGAAGGTGGTCAGGACTGCTGGCCCATGTGCATGTCAGGGTCCTGTGCAGGCAAGGACCTGTTCAGTGTTAGGCAGGTGTCATCTATGTCTCTCTTTCAGTGCTGAGATTCAATGACTTTCAGGCATTTCAGCTGGGGATGAGAATTAATAAGGCCCATCCTCAACATTTGCAATTTCAAAGAAGAATCTTACATATGGAAAGCAATTCCTAATGCTCTAAAATATATAGGTTAAAATACTCTGACCCACAGTAGCACTCACTCTGCAGATTGAGTAAAAATAGGCTTGGTTTCTCTTGCTGGAAAGCAAGCAGGCAGAAAGTACTTGTACAGATTCGGGGAAGACAACCAAGGAAACATTGGGGAGCAATCTTTGACCCAGTTTCCCACCAAATTTGCAATCAGGTATCAGGGAGTCAGGAGCACTCAAATGCTTACACTGAAGTCAGAATAGTGTGCTTTATACTGGAATGAAATAATTTTAAGTGCAGCTGCCCTGCCACTGATCTCTGCTCTATCTTGTTCAAAAATGCATTAGCAAGGGATTTTTCCTAGGCTCACAATTTCAAAGCTTTTTCCAATAGCTTGCTGGCAGTAGCCTTGCAAGAGGCAGTGATGCAGCTGGAGCCACAGTGGAATTAGAATTCCTCTGGAGTCCTCTTTCCCCTTCCTCCTGTCACTGTGAGCATTCCTGCCTGCTTGCTCTACTACTCCTGTTGTGGAAAGATGGGAACCTCTTATGTGTGCACACATGAGAGTGTGCCTGCACAGGGGTAAACTGTGTCCAGGAATATCCACCTGCACAAACAATGCTGAAGCCACAACCAACTGGATCATAATAGCAGTAGGGCAAGAGAAACTCAAGTCTGAAGGTCGCCAGGTCCAGGCACTAATGTTCCCATGATTTTATGCAAACGGTTCCCCATGTGGGCTCCAAGTCAGTTTACTCTGAATTTCCAAAGGACAACAACAACAATGACAAAAACAAAAAAGCTAAAACAAAACAAGAAAACCTATATGAAAGTTATCTAGATTCTAAATGTAAAGCATAAATTTAGAACAAGAAGGATGCCCTTAAGAAATCAATCTGCAACTTGCATATCTCATCTAGGTGTGATCTTGGCTGCTTCTCAGTCCCCTCTCTCACTGCCCTTACTTTGTACTGGCTCACAGGGTCACAGCCATTATTTCATTTGCATTCATCCCATGAACAGGCAGCTACATGAGGGCAGACTTTTGTCCTTACTATTCTTTGTCTCCTTGTGGCATACTGTTCAAATTAAAATGAGTTGAAGTAGTAGCTTGACAAAAAAGGAGGTTATAGAAAGCACAGAAAAGCAGATAGGAGGAGGCAATAAGCCCTGCACCATGGAAAAAAGTCTGTGTACTCCTAAAAATTTGAGAGAAATCAGAGCACAATAGTGAACATTCAGTATGGCATTCCAAGATTCTAAAGAAAGAGGAAAGGGAATAAGCAAGATTTGGAACTAACATTTATTGCCAATCTGCTCTGTATTAGTTACAACTATAGGAATTTAACATATGCTATTTAATTTATTTTCAAAAGACATATAATATATTTTAGAAAGACTTCTATCTGAAATGCTTTAAAGTTATAGTACTTATAGGGCTAAGACTATAGCTTTCTGGAAAATGTAGCTATTGAAAATGATCATCCCCCAAGGATTCTAACTAAAATTTTATGATATAATTTTAATAATATAACCCCAGAAATTTGGAGACTGAACTTTTTAAGGTTCACATCAAGGAGAGTTGAAAATAGGATTTCTAAGTTTGACTCATTTAATTTTGAATGTACGTAATAAACACTCACTTTAAGGAAAAGCAATCTTTTTTGGCTATACTCCCAGGAACTTGTTACAATTTATAAAATGCAGGTGCACACTGAGGGCTCTGATGAAGGTATGGAAGCAAGACCTGTGTGTGTGTCTGTGTGGTGTCATAGACAATACCTAGTTTTCCTATGTATACAAAATGCTTAACGACAGTAGGCGGATGATAGCTTGGAAATTTTGCCAACCAAGGACAATAGGGCCATATGCTTGGGAAGACCTCCATTCTAAGAATATCATTTCAACTTCAATTGGTGAACACATAGGATTTCTAATTCGAGAACCGTACTATTGTTGGAGATTAGGAAGTTTATGCCAGAAATAAGAAGGCAGTTTTTGTAAGATTCCCCTGGGCTGAAACATTCAAAAAAAAAAAAAATTCAGCATCATTCTATAACATCTCAGGGGAAATTTTTCTTCAGAAAATTTGCGGGAAAAGAAAACAACCCAAAAAGCAAACAGACTTTGCTAAATTAAAAAAAAAAGAAAAAAGAAATTGACCAAATCAAACCAAACAAAACTGTGTATGTTGGTGGTGGGGGTACTCGGGTGGGGAGACCAAGTGGAATCCTAGATTCCCACTCTTCTTCTATTTCCTAAATGGGCAAGAACTTCATCTTTGCCCTTTGTGTAACTGAACTAAGAATAATAAAAACTGCTGTGGAGAACAGGAAACACCATGTACCTAGGAAACTTCTATTGGCAACATGACAAACATGAACACAGTACTGTGTCTGAACAACAACTAACTACAATATCCACAGGAAGTAACCAACATCCTCTATATTATGGGCAGTTTTGACCAACAGTTGCATTGGGGTAATTTATCTGTTTGCAGGGGCTATAATAACAACAACTAACATCTTATTACTTACCAGGTACCTTTATATGAACCATTATGATCCAAATTTATGGATGTGGAGAGCAAAGAGAGGTTTTACAAACCTGGAGAGGGCAAAACAACTAGCCCACGCCATTCCCAGGCTGTCACCATCTGGATTTAGGGGTCTGATCACCAAGCCCTGTACCATGCTACCATGGGAATTTCACTTCTAAATAGACTATATTCTGTTTACATAAAATGTTAATTTTTTAAAAAAATTCAGAAGCCCACATTTGAATAAGAAATCATTCTGACCTTCCTGAGTCCCCAATCTGGCTCTCTCTGGCTGCCTGTACACCCAATCCTTTCTACACAGAGCTGGGAGCTTTTCCAAGGCTCTAGCCCAGAAGCGAACAGCACTATGAAATGAAAATCTGATCAGAATACTTCTTAGAGAAAGAACCCTGTGAGTGCTTTCAGAATGAAGTTCTACTAGGGATCTTAGTGGCCAGGTACACTCCTTTGACCTTTCTTCTCACTTCTTGCCTCTACTCCCTTCCCGTCTCTTACTCCAGTAATGCCAAATTGCCAAGAGTTACCTGGGTATAGGAGGCTGTTTCACTCTCTTTCTTTTTTTTTTTTTTTTTTTTTCCCCGGTGCTGGGAATTGAACCCAGGGCCTTGTGCATGTGAGGCAAACACTGTACCAATTGAGCTATCTCCCCAGCCCACACTTCTATATCTCTGCACATGTTTTTTACCTTCATCTGGAATGTGACTCCTACCCTGCCTCTGCCTATCTGGGAGCTCCTGAACACTCTTTGAAACCTCGTTCTGGTTCTACCTGCTAGGAAGCCTTCTCAGACCTTTCACCCTTCTAGGTAGATCTGGGTGCTCCTGCCCCTCCACAGCACTTCTGCTGTTGCTTATAAACACATTCCCTCTGTACTTGTCACGCCAGCTGGAACACAGTTGATTCTGCTGGGCAGGAAGTTTAGTATACCCAGCACCAGCACAGGCCCAACACGGTGACTGATATGGTGTTTCTTAAAGTTGACTATTTTTAAATGAGCTTTTTATAGCTTTACATTCTGTGCAATTTCAAAAACAAACAAAATAAAACAAACATTTCATGTAATCCCACAGAACTCACAACCAATCTTTTCCTACAAATAGAAAACATAGTCCATTCAGGATGGACCCTGCTGGTTTCAGGTAATGCTTTCTCTGAAACTCTTATCAAATTCCCACATGTTTGAGAATATCTTCCCTGCTGGTGCTTTATTCTAAAAAAGTCTTGGGTTTCTCAAATTCCTAAAACCCGTCCCTGTGTGGAAAAATGCTCATTCCCCTAAACCAAACATTTCTCCACTTCTCAGTAGAATGTGGTATTCTAGTAGTATTCTTCTGATTTACAATTCATATATGTAAGTCTATCATCGATAGTTCTTAAATCATCAAGTTCTAATCTTCATTGACACTGGTACTAAAAACAGTGAAAACTTATATTTGTGTACATGGGTATACATGTATACATATATGTATATAATGCATATATGTGTATGTAATGCATATATATATGTACATAATGCACATACATATATTTAATTTTTTTTCCTGGTACCAGAGATTGAACCCAAGGGTGCTTAACCACTGAGCAGCATCCTCAGCCTTTTTAAAAAAAATTAAATTTTTTATTTAATATAATTTTTTTAGTTGTAGGTGGACACACTACCTTTATTTTATTTACCTATCTTTATGTGATTCTGAGGATCAAACCCAGGGCCTCACACATGCTAGGTAAGCGCTCTATCACTGAGCTACAACCTCAGTTCCCTCAGTCCTTTTTTAAAATTATTTTTTCTTTTGAGACAAGGTCTTGCTAAGTTGCTTAGAACCTTAATAAGCTACTGAGGCTGGATTTGAACTTGGGATCCTCCAGCCTCAGCCTCCTGAGCAGCTGGGATTATAGGCATGCACCACCACACTGGTGTATATTTAATGCATTTTTAATAATTATAAGATATGATGATATTATTCCTACTTCCAGGTACATAAGGAGATAAGTATGGAATTATAACATAGAACCTATTTAAAGCACAAGCCATTCCTATTGCAAATCAGGCACATATAAATTTACATTAATTCTTTTTGTTGTCATGTGGGAAGGCAAAATACTAACCAGCAGATACTGAAGTATGTAACAAGGTGCTACAGCTTGTGGAATTTAAAAATGTAATTATAAAGGTAACATTATAATATTTTAAAGGGAAAAAAATTCACATACTCCTATCTTTCTTGCTTGTAACGGTCTCCCTTTTTTCCTTATTCCTTACAATCCTTATAAACATACAAGCATACATATGCTCTTACATATTCTGTATTAAATTTTGTTATTTGTTAAATATGTTGTTTTGCCATTCATTTAACCAGTCCCCTATTAAAGGACATTTGTTTGCTTTCCATTTTTTCATATTAATAGTTAATGGTGCATAAAGAGCTGTGGATAGGTAGCTCCTGGATAGGAAAAATATCTCTTTCTTTAGAATAGAAGCCTAGAGCAAGATTTTACTATTATATATTAAATGCATATGGAATGGTAAAATTGCTTTCTAAAACATTATACTAATTTATAAAGCCTCCCAAACTACCAGAGTCACTAAAACCCTCACAGTTCTGGGTTTCAGAATTCAATCTTCACCCAATTCCGATTTAATAACTGTAAAATGCTATTTCATGTTTTTAATGAGATTTGATATTTTCTCATGCAATTATTTACTGTTCTAAACCACACACAGCTTAAGGGGCAAGACAGGACCTAATGATACTGAATGAATTACGTGGATGAAGTTCTTTCTTTTACTTTTTATTACAATGTTTTGTGAATTCAAACACTAGTAATCATTCTACCTTATATATCATTTCTTTTAGAAAAATTGTTTTTAAGAGAAAATGAAAAATTTCTACATAAAGATTCTCATCTGTCTTACAATAAAGAATTATGTTTATATATTTAAAGTTAGTACTTTATTATCCCTAGATTAAACATGAATTATAAAACAAAATTAACTCATCAGTAAGAAATTAAATTATTACAGCAATATATTTAAAAAATACTAGTATATATCATCCATTTTCTCTCAGGTATCTACACAGCATCTATTAGAAGTGCTACAAAACCAAGAGGAATTAGAATGAAAAGTGAAGCACAGGGTTTTACAGAAGGGTAGCAGTGAGGGGTTGGGAGAGTATATGGGGGTACACTGAGCTGCTTTAGTTCTCATGGTTGGGAAAGCCATCTTGCCATTTTGAAAAAAATTATGATTTTGTCAATGCTTTAGAAGTCAGCAGTCTTAGAATCTGCCTGTTCCATGGAAGCCAGCATGGTAAGTTTTTAGATAATTTCTGTTTTTGTTTCTCAAACACAAACAGTATTTTCAACAAATCCTAGTTTCAGCACTACAGAGCTCTGACAAATTAAGATTAGGTTCTGTTCCCAAAATGGAAAACTATTTGTGTAAAACTCAAAAGTATACTTTTAATATAAAACAAGCTTTATTTTTAAGTTAGGTTCACAAGCTGGTCCACAGGAGATTGTTTAACTGACAATATGTGCAGCTATAGTGCTAATTATAGTTTTTCAATTACATAAACATATTCTTTTCAACACTATTTTTCTGGAGGAAAACTGCATTTATTGTGCTTGTTCTCAGTGCTGAGAATCTAAGGATCTTCCCACATGGGACTTTCTCAGGAAAGATCCCAGAGGGTGTTTCATAGACTCAGACAGACATCTACTTCTAGACTTTGTAGCCAGATGGAAAAATAATGTATTTGGGAAAGGAAATATATCAGGTTAGTCAGAAGAATTATAATGTACAATTAGAGAATACAGGAGAAAGTGCATACAATTCAGCAAGACACAATAAAAAAGCCAACAAGCCAAAGAGAAGTCTGTTTAATATTTATACTCTCATGGACACAAGAGTGTGAATCCAGAATGCAGCTGCAAGGTGGCTAAATGCAGCAGAAGGGATAACAAACATCGGTGCTGGTTGCCTTGGGAACAGGGCCCATGCCTCATGTTAATGATTCTATAATGAGAGAAGGGGCATTCAAATAAAGTGCATAATACTCACGGGTAGAGCCAACAGGTATCTGGGAGTACTTAGTCAAGTCTCCCAGCATAGACTGGTGGGGTCTGTGCTGTGGACTACGATGAGTTCATGGAGTGGCATGTGTGGATTATACATAAAGCTTGGCATTTGCCTGAGTGTCTGGGAACCTCCCTGGCACTGCAGAACCTGTAGACTCTCCCAATGCTTGGCTCATAGTAACATAAATAAACTACCAGTCCCTTCCTGTTTTTTCTCGTAGTGTTGCTTGGAATGAGTGACATTTCTGATTGGAGAACAAGCTGGGAGATAAGTTATATACTGGAAAGCAAAACAACTCTATAATGTTGATCTAAGAGAAAAGCACAGTTGGATGCATGTTTGCATAACAGGAAAACTTAGGAAAACTTAAAAGTCATTCCTTCAGTAATTCCAAATTAAAGGAAACAAAAACCAGGTGTCCCTAGTGAGCAGAAAGTGTAAGCGAATCTTCATTTTATCACATGGATAATAGTAAACCTACTTAAGCAATATATTACTAAAAATTATTATTATTATGTTCAGTCTGACATTTAAAAACTTACCTCTAAAAGCACTAATATCCCCATAGTGTACCTGTAGTACAAAGTATTTGCTTCCAGTCTCTCCTCCAACTCTGAATCCAACACCTAAAAATTTATAAAAGATAAATTAATATTTTAGAACTGAAGTTTATAATGGAGCTAATAATCTTGCCTTGCTGATCTATGATATCCAAAGGGAAATAAAATAGCATATAACATATTAAATTATGTTATACAGAAACTGAAATGAACTAGGCATTTCTGATTTCTAATATGTCATTTCAAAGTTCTGATGGAATTCTTTTGCTAGTTCTCACCTCAAAACCAGAGTAATCACTTATACTTTAACCACACAATTCACTGACTTTGAAACACAAAAACAACAACAAAAATTTTGTCCTTGATGGTTATTTAAAAGACATACACAAACCATTCTTTCATTTTGTTTTATGTATAGATACACATATATATTCATATTGTTTTCTGATTAGTAAAGGAAAAAGACTTCTTAGGAGCATACAGGGGAATCACTTTTCTTTCCATATGAAAACAGGTATCTATAAAAATGTCATTGAGGAAACCAGTTACTAACTAAGTTACAAAGTCCAGTATGTCATGGAATTTTTGGAATCAAAAGGGTTCTATAATAAATAGTTTTACTGTTAAGAGACATAGAGTTTACTAGTGAACTTTAAAAAAAAAAAAAAAAAGAAAAGATTTTCAGGCAGAGAAAATGAAAATTTCCATCTGCTCTAAAAAGGATGACAGATTTTAAACACTCTATTAGTGTTTAAACTTGTTTGGTGGTAGCCACATGATAAATTATCGACAGAATCCTAAAGCTCACTTTAAGCAATGCAAAACAGATGTCAATTAGTGATGCTGGTCCAAGTTAGGGAGGCAAGAGAAGATCACAAGACCATCCCCAAACCATGGCAGACCTATTCAGTAAAAGAACCACACTGTCCCTTTAATATTAAGAAACATCCAGGTAATAAAAGAGAGTCTGGTAATTCACTCACACACTGGAAGCAATCAACAGTTTAGAGGTTAAGTCAAAATGCCAGCTGAGGTTTGGCATCACATTAAATATCTAGGTTCCAGGACTATATTTAAAAAAACAAAATCTGTTTGCTGAAACAGCAATTTATTTAATTCCTAGCTCTCTTGGCTCATGAAATGCTCCTGCTGTCAAGAGCCAGTGTGCCTTAGGCCAAAGGTGGCTTAAGGTATACTTGGTTATTTTTTAATTCAATCTAAACTGTTGTGAGGACAAATTACTTACCAAAGATAAGTAGAGAAAAAGTAACTACCTAAATGAAACCTTTTCAATACAAAGTAGCTGATACAAGAACTTACTGGTGTTATACTACAACATAGAATATTATCAACTACTGGAAAGGACCATCAAAAAATACTTCTATCAAAATGTATAAATGCATTCTACTTATCAGGTACAATAAATTAGAACAAATAAAAAAAATTTTTTAAAGTACTTCAGAAACAGAATCAAACAGCACACAGGAGACTCTTCAAGAAGCTTCCATTGTACCTTTGGGAAGTCTGGTTGGGGGAGCATTTCTTGCCCAGGCATATAGAATATTGGCTTTATCTGTACAGGTGCCTTCATCACAAAACCTGAAGAAAAAGATAAATAGCTATAATGAATATTCAAGTAGTGAATTCCATAAATACTACACATCAGGGAAGGTATTTGAAAGCAAAGTACATCAATGTATCATTACTGTAATCTTATCAGCTTTAAGATCCTGATGAATCCTGGAAAAAATTCTATGTGAAAAAAGGCACCTCCAAAATGGGAGGTGGGTTTTTTGTTTGTTTGTTTTGTTGTTGTTGGTTTGTTTATTGTCTAAATCCTGTACAGTAAATGCACAATTTATACTTTGATATGTTCATATGTGGAATGAACTCTATCTAATCAGATAGAAAAACAAGCATTACATAGAAAGACTACATAAACCAACACCAATGCAGTGAAAATCTGGAAGTGGACCAAAAGAAATGTCATACACTTTCCCCCTTAGAGATTAGTTTGCAGTCAGTTAATTTTTGGTCAGAGCAACAAATAATTCCTACCCTCATAAAGTAAGCAATACAAGTGTACCCCACTGAAGGGGTTCTCAATTTTGAAAGTATAACCTTTTAAAAGTTTATGAATGTTGTGCAAGTCACTTCATCTTATGGAGCCTTAGTTTTTGTTGTTGTTGTTTGTTTGCTTACTTGTTTTGTAAAGCATGAATAATTATACTTACCTCACAAAGTTATTTAATAAATCAAATGAGATACAAGTGAAAGTAAATTATAAACCTTGGAGCTTTATACAAGGGCAAAACATTATTTAACAGAACATTCACTTTATCTAAAGATTCACTGTTGAGGACAGAGTTGCATGGTGGGAAGTTCACTCACACACAAGGACACTCCTGGAGTTCCACTCCAGGATCACCCCTAATAGCTATGACTCTTGGGTGTGGTAGAGGCCCTTAAGTTCAATTCCTTTATGGAAACTCTCTGATAGGATTGTTTTGGTAAAGCATGCAAGGCAGTAAGACATCCAGTACAGCTATTAGATATCTGATAGATTCAATTTAATAAATGATTAGTTGCTGACTCAAACTCACACATATTTGTCTAATGACACTACAGCTCATTGTCTTGTTATGGAAGTGATTTGTTCAAAACATTGACAGACTACATTTTCATGCTGATTTTACATGTTTGTGTCAGAGGCAGGAAATTTGGTAGATCTGAAAGCCCTGAAGACTATCAAGGACAAGTACAAACATAATGTATTGGGTGGAATTTGGCTCACACAGGAAAAACTGTGTGTTGCCCATGTCCTTGGAGGGAAGTGAAGGCAGACTGCAGTGGCTTTCTAAATAGGTTAAAATGGATTTTAGAAAAGTGGGAAACACTTGGATCACAAGTATGAAAACCACAGTAAAAACTTCCTTCATATTCAGAGGCAGGGACTCCTATGTTTATAGATAGAAATGGGGCTGAAACATAGGCAGTCAAGCAGACAACTATGTTGTCCATCTGACTTAGGAGGTTAGGGACCCAGAGCCAGGAGGTTCCAATAAGGCTATGCCTAGCCAATGCTCTTGCTTCTATAAATCAGCTGCAGAAAGAGATTGTGTAATGTGCAATGTAAAACACATCAACCAGTAGTTTCTTACTGTTCAATGTCGAGTGCAATATACTTATGATGAAGGATCATTATCATGTGAGAATTGTACTTTGGAACAAATGTCTATGACATCCTCATGCCAACTGTGTTAAAAGGCTTAGGGTGTTGGACAGTAACCAAAAGCACAAATTTCCTTCTTGGCCCCATGCTATCATAGTACAAGAAATGAGACTGTCAGATGTGATGAACTTTGTATCTTACTGCTGTGAGCTACTAAAAGATCTGGGTGGCAATTTTCAGAGCTTTCAACAAAGATCATAAGTATACAAGTGTCTAACATCCAAGTGATGACAGACTTAGGTTAAACAAGATAATTGTTTCCTCTGATATGGAAGTTGATTTTCAATGTATGACTAGAATGAACCAGATTGAAATATAACAGAGAAAACTGCTTTAGTAAATGTTTCTAAGCTATATTTTTGATTATGTCATTTTCTGGCTCAAAATCTTCCAAGTGTTTCCCCCAAATAATGTCAAAATAAAATCCCAGCATGGAAGACTAGCACATAAGGTCTTTTAAGATCTGGGACCTTGTTATATCTCCAGGCAAAACCCCCTCAGTCATGCCAAGTTGCTGCCAGTTTCTAATCTCTCTCTTCTCTGCTGTTCCATTTGCCTGGAATACCCATTCTAGTTCTCTGCCTAGAAAAAAATTGCACACCCCTTCTTCAAGATTTGGTTCTAATTTTGCTCCTCAGAGAAACAATCTCAGGGCCCACCCCTTGCTTGTCCTACCTATTATTTTGCTTGCCTCTCTCTCCAGTCAGGCTGTGAGTACTCTGAGGTCTAGGGCCATGCCTTCCATCCTGAATTCCCAGCACCTGCAATCCTGCCTTACATTTAGCAAATGTTCAACAGAGGTATGGTGAAGTTTGCTTATATGTTAGTTTTTTACTTTCCATGCACAAGTACTTAAAGAACTGAACTGATTGAAATTGTATTGCACTGTCAAGTATAAAAATGAATTTAAAAATTTTAGACTAAAAACTTTAAAGCACAGCACCAGTACATTTGAATTATTATTTTCCTAGTATTATTTTCTTGGTATTTATTTCCAGCTTATAGTCAGTCTCATATGAACACAACAAAGAGATGGTACTTTAAAACTAAATAAGCTGAGAGAGTTCAAGCGACTTCAAAGGTCACACAGCCAAACTGTGATTCATAGCTCTGGCTGTCCTACAACCTTCTGTCTTAACTCATGATATTGATTTACAGGCAGAGGATGTTATAGGAGGATAAGCTTTGATTAGTTGCATATCTGAACTAAGTCGCAATTTGTATGTGTATTTTAGAATTCTAAAATCAAATTTTACATGAAATAAGTTGCTCTGACTTAGTCACAAAGAAACAATGATTTCTCATTTTGTTCTCTTTTTTTTCTGATAAAGAAGGGCATCAAAAAGCAAATGGCAGCTTCATTTTAAAAACTGTTCCTTCTTTTTTAATGCATTAAACTCAAGACAGAGTAAAGAATGACTCACTGGAGGATACTGGGATATTGAAACTAATTCTAAAACTAAATGAATGAGAGGATTAAATAAAGGGAGAAAACAAGAGGCCAAAAGAAATAGGTTCTACAACTGATAACAACCCAGCAGCAAAGAGCACTTGGATAAAATCCTGGACTTCTTCATTTCACATTTCCATTTTCCATTTTAAATGAAAATGGTATCATATTTTCTCCACATAAAATTATCAACAGGAGACAGTATTGAGTATTTTGGTTTAAAACAAACAAACAAACAAACAAACTTACAAAAATAGAGGTGATTATTACTATTTTTATTTGTAAGAAGAGGCTTTTTTTAAAAAAAAACTTCTTTTGACTTTGTTTATTGGTACATTGTAATTATACATAATAATGGAATCTGTTGTTACAAATCCGCGTATGCATATATAACAAGATAATTCAGTGGATATCTATCAGTAAGAAAGTTTTAAGGCTAGGAGGCAGTGTAACCCTTGATCAAAGGCTCTTGTAATTTCAGGGCTCATCAACCAGATTTCTTATTCTTATTCTAGTACCTTCTCCTCTAGGTTCCTCTAGATTAAGTCAATTAAATTGTGAAAAGGTTCACATAACTCCCCTGTGGTTTCTTAGTGTTCATAGTAAAAATAACGAGAATTAACATTTGAAAATAAGATAATTCTGGATTCTTGGACCTTTCCTATAGAACCCTTTCACTTCTAATCCATGGGGAAACCATTTGGATGGCATGAATATATTCTGACTGTGCCAAGTACTGAAAAGTGCTAGTCTGTCATTTTGAATTATCCAAATAAAGCATGACTGGCAGTTAAAGCACTCTCTGGTTGTATCTGTTAAAGGCTATTTAAAATCCAAGGTCACTCAGGGACAATCAAAAGTGATAACTCATTGTTTCTTTTAGTCAAATAAACAAGTGAATAACATTGTCATACCCTCAAGTTGTTGGGCCTCAGTGCCAATTTTAGGTATCTACCAGAAACACAACCAGAAAAATTAACGTAAAGTTAGAAAGTTTCTTTGAGAAACACGATATAATATCAATGGTACAAGTACAATGCCCTACCAAAATTGCATTTGGTATATGCCAGGTATCCAAATATCACTAACTGTTATATAAACCCACAGAATATTTTTCCCAATTCAGATAGTCCCATGTGCACTTCAATGCAATGGGTATGCATTAACAAAGCAATTAGAGGATACCTCATTAGAAAGTTAAATAAGAACTGTGATTAAGAAGTGCCAGCCTGATAAACAGCACCACAGGAACTACCCCCTGCACTCCCTCCCTCACCCCAATGAAATTAGAGAGGCAAGAAAATCCCTAAGAGCAGAGGCTATAAGACAAGTATTCTCAGTGCCTAACAAAGTGTTTGGCACACAGAAGCTGGTTAATACACACTACCACTATTAGGGACTGAGCTAATATTCACAGCTGTCATTTCTTTGTGCCCAGCACTACACCAAGTACATTACTTATACTACCTGATTTATTCTTCATCATGGTGTAATAAGGCAGAATTAGTAACTCCATTTTATAAGTGAAGAAGTGGACCAATACAAGTTAAATCATTTAGCCAATGTTTACTACAACTATTAAGAAGCAGGACTGAGATTGGAACCCAAGATACTCTGATTTGAAAGTCCTGGCTCTGTGTTAAATACATGACTGTACTATGATGTTGCTACTCTGTTTAACACGGATGCTAGTCTCTGAGGAAAGAAGACCTTAATAGAGATGCTAGTCTACTGAGGAAAGAACATCCAAAATTATAGTTTGTTCTTATTGAAACTGTCAAAATGGTAACAACCACAGCATTCTATTTTATTAAAGTTGACACCAATCTACTAAGAATTGGGCAGTTACTAAGCAGTTCCTATTAATTCCTCCAATCCAGACACCTAACAATTTTAAGCTAAGAAACATAATTATTGATGACTAGAAGTCAGAAGCAGATAACTGTATTTTAATGAACTGATCTACTTTTTCTGCTTCAATCTGAAATATAATGAAACTTACAATAGGAAGGTGGAAAAAGGAAATGGACAATTAATTTTAGGTGAGTAGAAATTTATGTCCAAACTTTGCTACTGCACTCAAAGACACATTTTATAGTGCATATAACAAAGGATAGTACAGTTTTGGAGACTGTATTATTTTTATTTATTCTGAGAAGGATGCTATCTGTGTTTAACTTTGGAAGTTTCATATGGCAAAAGAAACAAAGAGGACTGCAGAAGACACTGTAAAACTTGCCAGAGTGTATGGATGACAGTAGTTGAGATCTGGAAAGGGAGCATAAAGGCAGCATATGCAAATACCTTTCTCCCTTCTTGACCAACGAATCATTACCATCATGAGGGAGGCGACTGAGTCATAGCCTTACCTAGAAAATAACATCACTAAGGGGGGAAAAAAGTCATTTAAAAGAGCAACCAAGCAGGGTGTCTCATATACAGGATTCTTTCTACATATATTTATATGTTTTAGCTACTTTTCTTTTCTCCTCATCAGCATCTGTAACCCTATAGAGATAGTGGCATTTAAAAGACACAGCAGGTGGTTAATAAATAGAAGCAGTTGAAAGGGATTTAAGCTAAAGCTTCCTAGGATGGTAAAGCACTACTGCTTTAGCTTGAGAATGAGTCCAAGTTGGAACAGCTGGAAATAGCCTCATTTAACCAGCTGGGACTCTTCTTTTAAAAAAAACATCAAACAACCTGTAGAAGCCATCTTTGATTTGTATTGATTAGTTGGTCAAAGTGTCATTAAGATAGTTTTTAAATCAAATATTAATTACAAGATCTAAAAATAATTTTAGCTATGCATAGACAATCACATCCAAGTACAAGGCTGGACATATAAGAAGCCCACTCACTTTAATCCACCCAATGTATTTTTTTTTCAGTATATTACTCTGTGTTTTTGGTTTTTGCTCTCATTATTATTTTGCCATGAGATGATTCATACTTTTACTCTCCCCAAATCCTGTGGATATGTTAGTCCTTGTTTTTTATTTTTAACTGATAAACAAAAACATAAAAGTTGTACATGTTAATGGGGTACCATGTAATGTTCAATACACATATGTATCATATAATGTTTAAATTAAGTATATTTATCTCCTCAAATGTTTATCATTTCTTTGTGCTAAAAACTTTCAAAATGCTTTCTTCTACCTTTTTTGAATACACAGCACATAACTTATCTATCACTGTACTGTGAAATAGTATCCAGGTTTCCCCATATTTGGAACACACACTCTTGAGGTTTGTCAGTGCTGCTTTAAGCCCTACATCCTATGCTCACTAGAAAATGTACAAGCCTTCAATCACACATTTAGAAAAAAGAGAGCACTCAAAGTTACTCCAAATGCCAAAACAATTTATATGAAAAAACATCACAATTTTTAAACTTTGAAACTCTCAGTGGCTTACCACTCATCATTTTTAAAAAGTTAGAGCAAACACAAAATATTCAAAGAAAAGAGATGTAATATTTTAATTTCCAAGATCTACTAAAAATTTACTATTTTCTAGAGGTGATCAGTAATAGATTCTTATATTCAAACTGCCCAGTTTTCAACATCTTCATTTCTTTACCTTCCCTAAAAATCCCAAAAGAGGGGTTGGCAATATGGTTTGGGGTACAACATTTGCCTAGTGTGTGCAAAGCCCTGGGATCCATTCTTGGGGTCTCTCCCAATGCACACGTGCACACACGGAGCCCCAAAGAGCATTTGCTCATGAATGGCTCATATTCAGCCAACAAATCAGGGGAACTTAAAATAGCTATGCTTTGAATTAAGTCTGCAAGCACAAAGTCCAACACATCGTGCTATCACTGTACTTGCTCCAATTCTTGGTGCTGTTACTCTCTCCATGGGTCCCTATGTATCTTCTTCTTTAAATCCTAAGAAAGGAGGTATTAGGTTTACATGTGACAGGTTCTATTGCCTCCTTTACATGGGTCAGCAGAGCCGCTGCTTTTCAATCAGGTGGTCCTTATTTGCATCCTCCAGAGATATGTTAATTTGGAATTGAGCATCAGGCCCACTCTAACTATAAAGGGACCACCCTACAGTATATTAAAAGGTTCACATCAATGTATGCAATTTAAATGCACATGTACATAATTAACTAGACACATTACCAGTGTGAGCTGCTAATTTGGAATGAGACACAAAAGACCAGAATGCCGGTTGAAGAAAAAAAACTTTAAAATTAAAATGACTACATAATGAAAACTGCTTCATGCTGTGTCTACTATTTTCATGTAAACTTAATATAACTGTAAATATATTTTAATGAACAGTAGAACGAGGCAATTACAAAGAGCAAAGGAGGGCAGCACAACAGTGAAGCATCATCAGAATAGCTTTTTGCCTTCATATTAAAAGTGCTGCCTGAAGACACAGGATGAATTATAACTTCATAATTTCAGAAAAAAGCATCTTCTCTAAAGACATACCTATTTGCCAACCTGCTGGCAATGAAAACAGAACACTCAAGTGAAAAGGCAATGGGGAGTAGGGGGATAGCCTAAGAAATGCAGAAGAGAGAAAATTCAAGTTTGACATTTTCATTTTGGTGTTCAAATATCTTATTAATGGGTTCTTCTTTTGTTAAAATAGTTTTGTATTCCCCAAAGATTTCTCTAGAGCAGAAATGAGTTCTTGACATTCTTAAGCATCAGAAGTCATTATAAAAATCATACCCAAAAATATATGTGAAAGTTTGGGAGTCTTCATTTAAATGCTGCCTATATCCTGGAACAACTGAAGAATACATTTGCAACTGTAAAATGAGTGTGATAAATTTCATGACTCAAAAATTTTAAAGAAAGAATGCAAGACACTTGACACTGATAGATTTTTGTTATTAGTATTATAAGTCAGGTGGGAGGAAAGGAGACTAAACTATAGGAAAACACCTGAGTGTCTCCAGGACTGAGATTGAGGCACTGAGGGTGGAGGTGAAGATGTTCTGGTGAAGCAACCTAAAAGTTCCACTCATGAAATATCCTGTGAGCTCTAATTCTTTAAGAGGGACATGAATTTTACCAAATATTGGGGGAAAACAGGGAGATAACAATGTATAACTATCTTTAAATGGAAAATAAGGCTTAATTATAAAGTCAGAGTCACCAAAACAGTTTTACTTAGTGCATATCTCCTAGTCTGCATATTGAGGAGGTCCTACATCTACTTTGGAATATTAAATAAAGGCTCTGGACTTGGTTTAAAGAAGGTGAATAATAGCAACAATTATTGTCCTTGCTTTACGGTTATAAAACCAATTATTACAAATCTATAGATTAAATGGTAGTATTGGTTAGCAGGAAGGTATTTTACATTCCATTTAAATTGATATGGCTGTAGTGTTATCAAGAATTCTAATTACTCAATGATGCAACTAACTGCAAAACTGAGTGAGCTGCTTGCTTGAGGTGAGCAACCACTGCTGGTAATAATTTTTCTCTATCTGATTCATCATTAGTATGCAATGTATATCCTCAGAATTATGGAATTTAGAGCAGAGTTTTATAAGTCATCTAGTGTAAATCTTGTGCTAAAATGGAGAAACCAACTCTGCCCCAAATGGGCTAAACAGTCTACCCAGGAAATGTAGCCAGTTAGTTTACTGCTCTCTCCTTCTTCCCTGTTACCCTTTAAGTTGTAGTTTTAGCAAAATTATATATAGCAAATTCGTTACAATGTCTGTTTACACTTTCCTATATATTTTCTTTGGTTTTTCTTTTTCCGTCTGTATTTCTTCGATACTTGGAAGCCTTTGGTCAATATATTTTAGAGTCATAATTTCAAAATAATATATTTAAATATACTAATAAATATTTTTAAAGGGCCAAAATAATGTTCTTGTTTTGATATTCCATGAAAACTGAATAAGTCCTAATTTAATATAATTTTTCTTAACAATTAGATCCATAATAGCATTTAAGTGCTATTTTATTTTCTCATTCATTCCCTTCAATGGAGATGAAGCTAAAACAGATTTTAAAAGCTTACATCTCTTCTGTCAATTTTCAATAATTCTAATCCAAAGGTAAATATTGCTAATTTCAGAAGAATATTTTTAAAGCACAAAGCTATGATTTTCTGAATACGATTCGGAAAAGTCTGTCACAGAATAATCTTTTAATCCTAGAATTTTATTTACAAAAATTTACTGAAAAGCAAAGACTGGAATGTTGATATCAAAGGATATTAACTGTGATTTGCTGAGTTCAATTTTACATAAACCCAGTTATGTGAGTTTGGATCCTATGTGATATGCCCCTTTCATCAAATAACTTAAGCCTATTAACAAATGCTTTGATGGTACTTGGTCCGTGGAGATTTCCACTAATTGCCCTGTACTTTTAACAGTTTCAAATACATATTATAATTGTTTATTATAAAAATGACTAGAAAGCCATTGCTGTATGCCTGGCAGCAGACTAATGAATATTAGGATGTGCAGTGAAAGGTCTATCAGTCTACATGATTATGTAGGGACAGGACATCAAAAATGATCCCTTCTCAGTGCAAAGCAAAGCACTCTAGTCATTCTGGACTGTTAAATATGTAACAGTGATTCTGAATACCAGGAAAAAATATGAGGTTCAAAATGATTGGCTCTTTTTGGACTTCATTGATCTTCAAGAAAAAAAAAAAAAAAGAGAAAAAGAAAAAAAAAAGGGAAAGAAAGAAAGGGAAGATCTCAGGCCATAATTATGGTGTAAACTTGTAGCGGTAAAAACATATCTATTCTAGAATTTTCCATAGTATCTAATACCATTTCAGACTAGGACATGCATACAATAGAGGTTTACTAATTGTTCATGATATAAAATTAAAACTCATCAGAGTGATTAAAATAATTTCTAAAACTGCAATAATGACAAGAGTCAATCTGATAAAAAGGAAATAACTTTGGATTTGGAACCAAAAAAAATAGGGTTCAGTCCTGATCTATAACCAACTGTGTTACCCTGAGCAAGTTACTAAATCTCTCAGAGCTGGAGGCTTCTTGTCTGGAAAGTGTCTTCTTGTCTCTGCTTTGTAGAGATATTTGCATGAAATGGTATGTCAAATCACCATACAGTGTCAGGGACAAAAGAGAACTCAATGAACAGAATCACCATGCTCTTTGGGTAGAATCATGAACAACTAACATCATAGTATCAATATTATAAATTTTCAGATTTTCTTTTTAAGCCTTCTGCACCTGGACATATATGTGACAATAGACAAATTATTTATTAAATCAGTGAGTACAATATTATAAATTTTCAGACTTTCTTTTTAAGCCTTCTGCTGCTGGACATGTATATGACAACAGACAATTATTTATTAAATCAGTGACAAAGACCAGTATATATGTTCCATGGAAGACTAAGTAACTGTGATAAACCATAATAACCACATAATGCCAATGAACAATGCTTTTTTGTGAAAAAAAAAATCTACCTATTAATCAGTTGTAAAATACTTGCACAAATGGGCTTGGTACTTATAAAACCCACACATTCTCTATACCCTTATGTACCATGAATGCATTATCCTTACCAGTAACTTCCAGTGGAGGAAGGCATGTTGCATCCAAAAAGTAACATATGATGGACAGTATCCATGCTCGCCCGAGGTTTGAAGTCAACTGTTATAAAGAATGATACATGAATGTGAATACAAGTTGTACTTCTACCCACAATGTCACAAAAGACTATATTTGGAGCACTGAATACCTGTGTAACAAAGATGTTTCCATGTTCTAATGATAGAATATCCCAGTCCTATAAATTATCTATTCCTTAAGATGAGCTTGACAGTCATTTTATTTAGTAGAATAGTACCCTTTGATACAGTAGGCTGAATAATCAATAGGCTGAATACTTCATGTACATACACTTCTTAATGGAAGACCCCCTTTAAAGTGGTGAGAGTATCATGGGGGCATACAATGAAAGCTGCAGGTTATACAAATCCACACTGCATTTCTGTCCGGATTTCAGCAGAGTGCTAAGGACCAGAGAACACTGTACCACAGTTCAGTGAAATGGAAATCACAGTGAGTGGCCAAAGCATGAGCAAAAGCATTCATAACATAAATTTATTACCTTAAAATGACAATAGTAATCACTGGGATCTATGTGAAAATATTATTTATCAGGAAAAAAAAAGATGTGGAAAATATATCTACACAAATATGCAGAAAATGTGAAATTAAGTCCTAGTCAGTTCAGTGCACTTGTTAAAAGGATTTTGAAATTTATACAGTGACATTTCTCTTTTTCTACTGATAACAGTGGTTGCAAGATATTAAATTAAGGAAAAATAAGTGCAGAAGTAAAACAAAAAAAAATTCAAAAACTGTTATTATCTATGGTCAATATTGAGCTTGAGCTCCCTTTCCTGGTAGGGGTTTGGCACATCCTTTTTTTGTTCTAAGGTAAAAAGCTGCCAGCATGCAGTAGCAGTTTATGAGTTGCCTTTATATATAAAAGTGCTAGTGTGCTATCCAGAATACACAAAGAACTCAAAAAATGTAACATCAAAAAGACAAATAACCAATCAACAAATGGGCAAAAGAACTAAACAGAAACTTCTCAACAGAAGAAACATAAAAGACCTATAAAAACATGATAAAATATTCAATATCTCTAGCAAACAGGGAAATGCAAATTAAAACCACACTAAGATTTCATCTCGCTCTGGTCAGAATAGCAATGACCAAGAATACAAACCACAACAAATGCAGGTGAGGTTGTAAGGAGAGAGGAATCTTATACTTTGTCATTGGGACTGCAGAGTAAGTAGTACAATCACTCTGGAAAGCAGTTTAGAGGATTCCCAAAAAATGAGGGATGGAACCACCATATGACCCAGCTATCTCATTTCTGCATATTTTCCGCAAAAATCTAAAATCATCATACTCCAGAGACACAGTCACAGCAATGTTTATAGCAGCACAATTCACAATAGCTAAATTATGAAGTCAACACGGACAGACACCCGTCAATAGATGAATGGATGAAGAAATTGTGGTATATGTACACAATGGAGTTCTACTCAGTCATTAAAAGAATGAAATTAAGGCATTTACCAGTAAATGGATGGAAATGGAGAATATAATGCTAAGTGAAATTAGCCAAACTCCAAAACACAAAGGTTGAAAGTTTTCTCTCACGTGTGGAAGTTAAAGTAAAATAAAGAAAAGGGGGAGGGAAAAATAAGCTTACATAAGGAACCAGTAAAATACAAATTAATAGATATGCGAAAGGAAGGCAAGTAGAGCAGAGGAAGGAGAAGGAGGGGGAAAGATGGGAGGGAAAAGAGGGGATCATGAATTGAAATCAATTTCCATGCATGTATGAGTTTGCTGGAATGAACACAACTACTGTGTATAACCATGAAGCTGTAATAATGATAAAAAAATTCAGTAAAAAAAAAAGATGCTAGCATAAATGACCTCAGGTCTCAAATGTGTACAAAACTGCATCTTTTAGCTATTTTGTTCTGTTTAACAAAATTAGGAAAACATCATTTGTCACTAAAATATATATCTGAGACATGAGTATTTATCAAATAATGTTCTATATCAAACTGTGGCACACAGTTGTGAAGTGCAGCTGATCAGAAAACATAGGGGCCTTACTGTGTGCTGACTTGACTCACAACTTTCAGAGGGAATAAAAAGATGTTTATTGACTGCACTGAAAATAGCAACTTAAAGTCTAAAACCCAAAATTTCAGGTTTTCATACCATCATTTAAAAAATAACAGGAGGACTGGGGATATAGCTCAGTTGATAGAGTGCTGAAAGCCCTGGGTTCAAACCCCAGCATTGCAAAAAAAAAAAAAAAAAAAAAAAAAAGGTAGTAAAAAAATAACAGAAAAGAGAGAATGTTGAAAATAGTGTAACATAAGCCTCATCACGAAGAAGTCTATCAACAAAAGAAATGCTGGGAATTGATAATATTGACCAAATCATATCATTATGTTGTGTGCATGTACACATATGTAATAACAAATGCCATCATTATGTACAACTACAATTGTGGAAAAATATTTTAAAAATAATATACAAAAATAACCAAAAGCCAGAATTTTGTTTTCTACCACCAAAGAATAGAGTAGAACTAGGAAACTGAAGATGCCTTGGAAGGAAAGAATCAACTGGATATTGTAACAGTTCACAAATCATAGAAAATCATATTGATACCAAACCTAAGTTTGTTAGTAAGAGAAACAGAAGGAAAAAAAAGTGATTCCATCTCACAGACCACTCTGAACTTCAGTGCTGGACTTCCTTCCTACTTCCACAATCCTCCCAGGGATCTTTCCTAGCAGAAGGACAACTGCAAAAGCCCTACAGCAGAAGGACCTGGCAGTTACTTGTTATTTATTCACCTCAAATTTATTTTGGTACATGACAGATCTGTAATCTTATATTTAATTTTATCAAATTGCTTAATCACCCTATGGACATCTAAACTTTTTCATTTTACTGTATCTCTGTATCTTCTTTCTTTCTTTTTTTTTTTTTTTTTTTTTCCTGTACCAGGAATTGAACTCAATGTTTCTCAACCACTGGGCTATACCCCCATCCCCCTTTTAAGTTTATTTTGAGACAGGGTCTCACTGTGGCCTTAGGGCCTCACTAAGTTGCCGAGGTTGGTCTCGAACTTGCAGTCCTCCTGCCTCATCCTCCTGAGTCACTGGGATTACAGGTGAGTGCCATGGCACCTGGCTTTTTACTTCCTCCTTTAAAATTGTCACTCCACCAACCTATGAGGAATTGTCAAATAAGAGGCGGATTCCTCTTCTTTTTCATAACCCATGTGGATGTTTACATAATCTCCTCCCTGTGATCATCTTATTAGAGGTAGACAGATTTCCCATCACTGAATCACCCTTGAAATTTTGGTCACAAACTAATCTGGTCAAGTGTAATTTATTCCAAGAATTAGCCTGTTAGATGCAAAACAATGTGGGTTTCAGGCATCAGCTATGAACTCAGGCGTAAATATCCAGCAGAGCTGAAATTATGTGACTCTTCATCAAGTAAGAGGTCACAGAACTATCTACTTGGGAACCACTCAAAGATTCAACCCAGAATCTGGGAGGATGGACAAAAGCACCAAAGATGAATAAAACCATAGGGAAGGCAAAGCAATAGGGAAAGCCCTGAATTGTTGGGACCATGCAGAAGACACCAATAATCTTTTTAATATTAATTCTATGTGCATGTTGCTTTGAAAAAAGGCAAAATAACCTCTTTGGAAAAAGAGTGAGTCATCAGTAACTTAATAAAATTATTAATAAGCAAAAGCTTCAGGAAAGAATCTGTGGGAAGAGGAATAGATCAAAAAGACACAACACATACAATCTCTAAGGCTTTTCATAGGAAGAAAAGAATTTTCCTGGCTTTTTGTTTACTGAAAAGAATCTTTTCACTGTCTTCTGTGAAGTAAAGGGTACATCTTAATTACTCAAAGAGCAAATTCTCTAACCACATTTTTTTCTCATTCTGACATAATCTTTTAAGTACCATTTATTTGCTCCACACTGAACTCCTATGAGATAGGTTTAACTCCCATTTCTAAAATGAGAAACAAATCTAAGTCTTTAAGCAACAATGAAAGAAGATTCTTCAGTTCCCTCTCTTGAAACTTTATTTTCACTGACTCTCAAATTTCTCCAGATAGTCAAGATCTAATTTAATTGCTAAATAAATTATTGGTACAAGATGAAAACATGCAACTTATGACCTTTGTTCATATCCTAAGAAAAAAGTTAATCTAAGTATTTATATAATTAAGCTTAAAGTACAATTCATCAAAAATTGAAGTGAAAAATACCTCCAGTAAAAAAGAAAGTCATATCAAAAATAAATATAAAACAAATCGAAGATGCTTTAAAATAATGCAGTAATTAGAGGATTTCATTGAAAGGCCTGTTGCCTGTGGTGGGAAGGACCAGGTGGGAAAAAATTTGTCTGACAGGTTCACTTCTGAATTTGCTCCATTCCTATTTATTACAGGAATAATAATAAGATCCCACTCCTTGAAAATAAGAATAAAGTCCACTGAGCACAAGATACACTTATGACTATGTAGGAGATTTCAATACAATGCATAACAGAGTACAGAAAAAGTGAAACCACATCTTAAAAGAAATTCCTTCTTTTTCTCCCATGAAATACCAAAAAAAAAAAAAAAAAAAAAAAAAAGATCCAAGGGGAAGAGAGACAGAGGACAATAATGAAAACAACTGCATTTAAGTGTGCAATTCTGACAGGCAGAATAAACAAAGGCAGCCTTGGGATGGTGACAAACACCTCAAAAAGCAGCCTTGTGAGAATGTGAGGGTATATTATATCTGGTAAGATTAAAAGTGCCACCACCTTTTCCAACTCAATACAGAAATGACAGTTGCTTAACTGGAAATGGTACTTCAGTCTCAATGGGAGTCAGCAGTTCAGATCATCTTATGTGTAAGATCAGGGTAAATTCTATAGATAAGTCCTTGGAATCAAATACCGTTGAAGGACACAAACTCCAGAAATAGTAACTCGGACACACTAATTAAAGGAAATATGATGCACCGAAAGTGCAGTTTGGAGGATTTCTTTAAGGATAGCATCATCTGAAATGAAAGACTTGAAAGTATACGTATGGGCAACATATTGAGCAGAGAGAAAAGTAGGTCTATTTTCTGGAGTTCTAAGCAAAATTTGTTCTAAGTAAATGAGGTTGTTTGGGATGTATTGCCTCCTTTAGCTAACATCAGACTACAACAAGGGCCATAAAATTCTCCAATAACGTGACTTAGGAGAGAGTTTCCTTTAGCGCTTGGCTTTCCATTGTTCCTTTCCAAGGAGATATCCAGATGTACATGTCAAATATTGATGTATCTGTCATTCTCAGGATGTGGAAGAACTATGAAGAACTCACACAGCCAAGTGGAGGAACCAGCAATGATGGAGACACCCATGCATATATAGCCAATCTTAAATTACCACTGAGCATGGCTGCAATACCCTTTTTAGTTAACAATATATAATGGAGGAATACTGTAGACCATGGATATTAACCTACTGAACAAACTCACATTTGGCTTTCCATTCTAGAATTGTTGCCTGTATGCAACATTAGAGATAATCATTATAACTTCTTATTTCCTCCCAGTGGAATCATTATACACAGTAAGTGGTTTATTTAGTATATTGGTTGTAAATTATTTTCTTCAGTAGTATTGTTTAGCCTATGGTGTGCATTAGAATTACCTATGGCTTTTGTTAAAAATAAAGTGCCCAGGGTTAATCCTGGACCAGTCCTTTCCCATCCCCCATCAATATCTTAATCAAATCTTCATGAGTCAGAGGTGAGTAATAGGTGATTCTGACTGTAGTCAACAGTTTTAATGGCTGAATATATTCTATTGTGTGAGCATACTCAGATTTTAGTTAACTAATCTCAGTTAACTTGGGATTATATTACTCTTTTAAAATGTGGGAAAAAATAAATTATGAGAAGTTTTTGAAGATAAAAATTTAAAAAAATTAATTGACATTTTATAATTGTTTTATTAAAAGAGATCACTGGGACTCTACTACGTCACATAAGCCTTTTAGGACTGAGGTCAGATTTGGACATACATATGGAGCATCTAGAGATTATGTTTACATTTGCAAAAAAAGAGTTTCCTAATGTTGCTAGTACTTTGAAGCCATAATCAACTAGGAGAACTGGAAGGTGTAAGGTTTAATAAACAATAACACAAAAGAAATATCATGATAAAAAAATTACAGGCCCTCAAATCTTCATACTATAGCCTTAAACATTTTTTTTAATTTTCCAAAAATAAAGTTTATACTTCAAAAAGTGTTCAAAGGAACTGAAGATAGTAATGTTCTAAATTATAATTTAAGTGTATGATATGATCAACCATAATGTTCATAACCTTGCAGATGGGCCAAAAAGATACAGATAAATGTAAAGCCCAGAGCACTACAGTCCATTTGCCAGCATGTTAAAAACTTGCAGCAATGGCATATTATATCATCTTCTGCTAGCTTCCCCCATAACCATAAAACAATTCTACACTACAGCAAAGACCTTTTGCTTGAACATTTTTAATCAGAAATCTTAATAGAGAAAGTATCATTAACTATTGCTAGCATGGTCAATAGTATACAATTCATAAAGAATCCTTAATGTAGTTCATGAGGACCTTCAGCTGCTGTTACCAAATTAACCAAGAAATAAGACACCTCATCAAGCCTATAAATTGAACTAAATTAAAATGAAATAATCCTTATGCCTCAGTAAAGGAATCCAACAGTAGGAACAAAACTTCTAGGTGATAGGCTTTTAAAATTGAACTTTATGTTAGTATATACCAGAACTAACTTAAGAATTAATAAGGAGACTATCAGCCAAGCCACACAAGATAAAAGAGCATAAACATCACTAAGCTCTATTTTTGTAATGTAATTCCTATAATAGGGGACTATTAATTGCCTATTGAATCAAATCCATATCCCACTTCTTGGCTTTTAAGGTCATACATAATATATCGGTTTCCGAGCTCACATTTCCATATGACAACACCCTTATACCCAGTTCTTCACTCTCATATGTCAGTCCTACTTACTGAAGAATCACATCTGCTAACATTTACTGGGGGCTTGTCCCATGCCAAGTATCCACTTACTTCTAACAAAGACCCTGAGTCTGGTCCCTTTTCCTCCCAAACACATAAGCTTTGAGAAAAGAGGTGTGTAGTGACTTATATTGCTGGTAAACATCTAGTAAGTGAGGCTGGGATTTGAACGTAAAGTCATCTGGCTCAGAGCTTGCTCTTTTAGCCACTATATGATGCTGTCTCATGTCCTTGTGCCCAGTGTGTTTCTTTGTTCTCATACTGATGGTCCTAGATTATTCTCCACTCCTCTGTGTAACCAATAGGCCATCTTCCCCAATCCTGATCAAAACTTGCCAGTCTCCCCAGTGGCATTCTCTGAGTAGATGAGTTTACCATGATCTCTTCAGAGCTAAAAAGTAGCTCTTTCTGAAATAACAGAAATGGACACTTCAGAAAGAAGTATCCTAGTAAGGAGAAGGGAAAGGATACTCAGTCAACTAACTATTTGGTAGCAGAAAGGTGACCGAGATCAAAATATCAGAACTCCTTCCACTGATGGACATCTACATATCAAATTTGATTTAAACCTGGGCTTTCTGAAATGGTCATTGTACTAGGTGGTTGATACTTAATCATTACATTAAAATAGCTATGTCAACAAGCTTTGTGACTGCCAGATGTATCTAATTGAGGAAATTCCTTCTCTTAGCTTATAAAATATAATAAAATGGTTCCTAGTCCTTTTCTCACCCTTTTCAAAGTTATTTTTTTAGTTGTCAATGGACCATTATTTTATTTATTTATGGAGCCAAGAATTAAACCCAGTGCCTCACACATGCTAGGCAAGCGCTCTACCATTGAGCTATAGCCTCAGTCCTTCTCACCCTTTTTTATTACCTGAAAAAAGTCTGGGAGTCATTAGGGGTTGTCATTTGGGTGACCAAAGGTTTGAGGGCACTCAAGACATACTGAGACTCTGACACAAGGTATGTAGTAATAACTTCTCCTTCATGATTATGACCAAGGAAATTGGGTTTATCCACTCATCAGAGACCTCTGGTATGAAGTATTTTATTTACATCATCAATAATAGTTCTTTCCAAGCAGCTTTCACTAAGAAACCAGAAAAAGCTACCTATGGTGCCTGCTGGAAGGATCTCAATGGTCATGTGAGTCACAGAAGACTATTTATTATTCATGTTGGAGAAAATTCTAGTAAAGAGAAGGGGAAGGATACTCAGTCAACTATTTGGTAGCAGAAAGGTGACAGAGCTCAGGCGATGGGTGTTCGCACGTGTGCATGTGTGAACCAACACACACACACACACATACACACACACACACACATACACACACACATTCTTGCCCTTCTATTTACTGCTATCAAAGCCATAAAATGTGGATATAAACAATGTTTTCTGCTAGACCTTGGTCTTTACTGTGACTCACAAGAATGTTTAAAATTAGACCATTCCTCCAGTTTTCAAAGTATCCCATTGTCACCTGAATATATAATTTGTTTAAGAAAGGTCACATTTGGAAATACTCAAACCTAACAGCAATTCTGCAATTGTAGAAACTGTTCTACATTCAAGAGAGAAGACCAAGAAAACGAAAAGCAATGAATCATTAGATTAATTTCATCTATTTCTAAATTCAATGGCATCTATCTCATTTGTATAGTGCAATTTGATAGATAGGGATCTGCCATCATTCACTAAGGAAAAGACACATTTATTTACTGGTTGTCCAAGTGAGGGAAAGCAAGTGGATGAAGATGACAGTCAAATTTCTTGGCTGAGTGGGCTGCTGTCAGAGCCAATTCCTCTGAGTGTCCGTAAAACACCTTTTAGACAGCAACACAGTTCAGTGGTCAAATGCAGATTTTATCCAACCTTTACCCATTCCAATTTTGTGATTTCTTTTTAAAACAGTAAACAAAAGCAATGCATAGGAAAAGCTATGATTTTGTTCAAAATATAAAAATTTTTATTTTCATTAGACTAAAATACCCACTTTAATTCATATTTAATATTTTAACACAGATACATAGACTCATCATGTTTCATGCCTACATGTACATTTGCTACATATGTAGCATATACACATAAATTCCATGATGATTGTTATGGTATTTTCTCAAAAGTAAGAAGGATATTTATTGAAAATGGGTTACATAACTTTGACATACAAACATGAAGCCAAAGTTGTGCATTATTCAAATGCAATTCTGACCTTAACACTATCAAGAATATTTGTCTTAGTCATAATAAACTGCTGCTTTTTTTTAAAAAAGAACTTTTTTATTTGTTCTAATTTATTGTACATCACAGTACTATGTAATTCCAGTGGCCCAGGAGGAGGAGACAGGAGGATATCAAGTTCAAAACCAGACTCAGGCCTGGTATGGTGGTTCATACCTGTAATCCCAGTGACTGGGCAAGCTGAGGAAGAGGATCCCAAGTTCAAGGTCGGCCTCAGGAACTTAGGAAGACTCTAAGCAATGTAGTAAGACCCTGTTCTCAAGATAAAAAATTAAAATGGCCTAGAAATGTGGTTCAGAGGTCAAGTGTTCCTGGGTTCCAGCCCATGGCCAAAAATAAATAAATAAAGTCAAACAAAATGTTTTCTTTGTATTCTCCACCATATCCTGTGTTATATTTCCTTCTGATATTCAAAATACAGATAATGAAAGCAGAAGATATAAAATTGCCTTAAGAATGAGCAAATAGTACTATTTTTAAAATTTTTAAAAACTGAATATAATATTGGGTTGGGTTATAGCTCAGTTGGTAGAGTGCTTGCTTCACATGCACAAGACCCTGGGTTCAATGACCAGCACCACACACACACACACACACACACACACACACACTAAATAAATAAATAAATAAAATATTAAGGTTCTTCACAATGCTTCATTTCTAACCTAATCTCATAACAAAGCATTATCTAATCTTATAATAAGGCATTCTGAAATTTGGAATTTGGGGTAAGCCACAAAAAGGCTAAAGCTTCATGTCTCCCTGTCAATGTCTATTCACCCACTCTTGAAGTGGAAGAGTCCAGGTTAACTCACAACCAAAACTTTCACAGTAAGATTTTGGAAAGTTATGTATAATCCCCTCCCCTGTAAACCTGTATAGCCAAGCCCCTTTCCCTCTCTCATCCCTTTATATAAATGACTGATTAGTATTTCTCTTTGGTTTTCAATTTTCCAGTTTTAATTTGGCTTCATCTAGACTTCTGTGGCAAATACCCTGGAGGTAGTACATTAAAGGACTCACACTGAAGATGAAACAACCCGTCTTGATAGGTAACCCAATCTTTAGCATTCAAGCAATTCTCTCAGCAATAAAGAAAGGAAGAAAAAATATTGAAAACAGTTACTGTTCTTAGAAGAGCATTTAAAAGAGTTACCTATGAAAATAAAGAAACATCTAGAATCCTGGTTCTAATACAGCCCTTTGTGTGTTTCCTGTGAATATTTGGTTTGACTGAATATGTTCACTTGTATTTTACAATTTTAAACTATGAGAAAGTAAACACATTTCTTTTAGGAGAGCAATAACACATTCCAGGATATATATTTATAGACCTTAGAGGCACTAGCCCTGAAGTCATATACTACGTCCAGCCCCCAGAAATAAGCCAGTAACTGTCAATTTGAGAACTGTAATACTGCTGTGACACATGACTACCATATTTATACAGGTGTGTAGGGCAGCCTCCTCTTCAAAGCAAGTATGAAATCGTAGGAATTAAGACTACCTCTGAACTTCAACAAAGAAATATAATATTAGTAGAAAAGAAATTCATGTAAAATTCCATTTATGAGTAAATATTATTTTCTCCCAGGCTGCCAAACTGTGAATGTGAAATTTTAAAAAGCTTTACTGTTAATATTTAATTACAAATTAAAATTCTAAATCCCTTTTGGGGTTACTCAGAGAACTACAACTAGGAACTTATATTATTTTGCTATCTTTCGAGTTATTTAGTTTAGGATCTGGGAGCACCATCCTTCCTAACTTCTTCCTTGGTAATGTACAAATACTAAGCAAAACAATGTTCAAGTTCTTATGGCATGACTTTCATTCTTAAGGGATTAACTATTGAGGCAATTTTGTTTAGAGAGTATTGTTAAGAGTTGTGTGTTTTGTTGTGATTGCCACCAAAATATGGGGAAAAATAAATGCATGTTGTGCTGGCTTTGCAGGTCTATTATGTCCATTCCTATGGGGAATACCTCATGAAAATTCAACCTCAGACTGCCCCAAGGCTATGTGGTAGACATTTTACAACTCTCGTAATTGCCATTTCAGTCCACTTGAAGATTAGTTTCGAGGGACCAGAATACAACACTCATTACCATCACTTTTCAAAATCAACACCTCAAAACAGAAAAGTAAAGTGGAAAAAAAATATATCCTTGAATAATTTTCCAATCATCCCTCTTCCCCAAACAGTTAAAAGTCTGTCATAAGGGAAGATTAAATTAAAACAACCTAGATGGAAACAGATGGTGCTTTGTCACTTTTCCTATCTGATTTAAAGGTTCCATTGGGGAAGGACCTGTCATTTAAAGAGTCTTCTTACTCGATAATATAAACAGCAGAATGGATGTTGTTTATTTCCCCCTTCCTCCTTTCTTCTTTCCTTTTTATTTTTTCTATGTCCCTCCTTCGAATCCTTCTGATCCACCTACTTGTCTGACAGGTAAAATCTTAACATTCCCCAATGATGGTTCTAAGTGCAGTTGATTTATAGCACGAACCAGCAGGTAAATATATAGTCTGTTGAGTGGAGCGGAATTAAGCATTCATCCATAGACAGAAAGCCAATACTATACCAAATGGGACCACATGGTATTGGTGACCATTGACATCTGCATGCAACTCCTTAACTACTATTAGTCATGAATCTCTCCAGATACAGTTTGTAATCTTGTCTCTCAGTGGCTGTCTCTAGTTTGTTTCTGCATTAAGCATGATAAATGCATTTTAGAACCTGACAGTTAAAGATTAATATGCTCATAACCATCAAAGAGAACCTTTCACTGATTTCAAATAGCTGTTCTCCCTACAATTGCCACCCCCCTCCCACACATACCATCCAATTAATACTTACTCACGAAGGCTTCCTCATCCACCGGCAAACGCATTGACATGCAGAAGTATGTATCCGACTATTGAAGAAAGAAAGATACAAAATTCAAATTAAACTCTGCTAATAAGAAAGAAACAATAACTATTACATGCATGACCTTAATAACTGGAAAAATTGTACTGGTCCAGGCAGGTGAGGCTGCCTTCTTGGGGCGAGGTGGTAGGTTATTAGAAGGGCTAAATCTAGAATGTAGATACCTTAAACACTTTTCTAAGATTCTTTCCCAAACAATTTTAGATCCTATTTATAAAGCTAATTATCATGAGTATTGTTACAGTTAAAAGGCAGCATATTAGATTCCTATATATAATATGTGGGACAGTTTAATGTATTTGATTTGAAAATGGTAAGTTAGTTTTGACAATCTTTGCTATTTGCAAAATTAAATACCTTTAACTTCCCGAATATTAGACTAATACAATGAATAGAAGTTGGTCATAAATATGATATTGCATTTAGTTGTTCTCCCTTAATTTAAAAATTATACAGAATATCCTGGAGAAATCAACATTAATTCAAATTATTCCTTCTTTTCCAGTTATTGGTCTTCCATTTAAATGGTAATTTTTCCACTATCAAATACATTAACATCAAGAATTTTCAGTAAGCAAGCTGTGGTGGTGCACACCAGTTACTGGGGAGACTGAGGCAGTAGGAGGTTTGAGCCCAGGAGTTCGAGGTCAGCCTGAACAACATAGTGAGACACTATCTCTAAAAACAGAAAGGAAGGAAGCATAAATTTTTAGTGATAAAAATTTCAAATTAAGGAGATAAACTTTTTAGGATCCATGCACTCCAATTCCTTAAAGGAAATCCACACACTCTGAGGAATGTGCTAAGACTGACCATATACCCAAATGGAAAGACAGGTTGTATTCATTTAAAAATTCATCATAGATTATTATTATTACTCACAGTGCTGTAATCAACAGACTCCACCAAGATGGATACAGATCATGTGAGTTTCTCTAAATTTGCTGGTTAGCAACTAAAAATTGTAAATTTAACATAATTTTTAGTTTTGTGTTGGGAAGCAAACAGGTTCAAATATGTGCCCAATATCTTGAAATTTGAAAAATTACCATGACACAATTCAGTGTTACAATTTTTGCATGTGTCATTTTTTTAAATTGGGGAAATAATTTAATTTCGTGAAAGTCTTTACAATTATTTACACTCAACTTTATTTTCTCAATGAGGAAATAGTCTGAAAAACATTGAAGGTTGCACAAAAAGAGGTTCCACCACAAGTAGTCTGGAGAAATGAAGTGTTTAGGCAAAACAGCACTGGAGGATCTTATAATCATGAATGCAATCACTGATAAATATATTTCTAACCTTTTGAATTAATAGCATTTCAAAATGTGCCTAGTCTGTTATAAAATAATATAATAAGCCCAAGATTCTCTTGTACCTTATCACCATGAGCAATAATTCAGAACCAAAAGACATTCTGTGGTTCCTTTAGCTGCTACTGTTACTATTGCTATTTCTAGCCAATATGCTTATTATGTGTCAGATGTGATTTTCAATGTTTTCCTTGTACGCCATTTGATAACTAAAGCAATCATATGTGGTAGAGAGATGCGTAAACTTCATTTTAAAGATAATAATAAAATAACAAA
This sequence comes from Sciurus carolinensis, assembly GCF_902686445.1. Classification (NCBI taxonomy): domain Eukaryota; kingdom Metazoa; phylum Chordata; class Mammalia; order Rodentia; family Sciuridae; genus Sciurus; species Sciurus carolinensis. Next base: position 86,662,428 of record NC_062218.1, on the reverse strand, counting down.
CATTTATTGAGAAGTCACTAGGTGTATTCTAGGTACTTTACATGCAGTAACTGTAATCCTCAAAACACACACCTATTACTTGGATACTGTTATCCCCGTTCTACAGACAAGGAAACTGAGGCAAACCAAGGTTAAGTAGCTCTACAAAGATATTCTAGATAATAACAGACTGTCTCCTTGGAAGTATCTAGAACAGAACAGCTAGTTCTGTTCTGCTGAGGCCTCATGTCCACCAAGCAGCAACCTTGGACTTAAAAACTTGACTCTCAGTTCAAATCATTTTGTCGGCTCCTCTCCCCATACACATACACATTAATTAAGAAACTTGGACAAATACTAGCATACTTTCTAATGGCTCAAGTCTGCATGTCTTTGATCACTGCATCACCTGAGAAATATGCTGGTTAGCAACTAAAAATTGTAAATTTAACATAATTTTTAGTTTTGTGTTGGGAAGCAAACAGGTTCAAATATGTGCCAAATATGTGCTGGAAAAATTTGTTTCAGTGAAAACATGGTACACAGACATAAGCTCCTGAGTCCCCTATCAAAGCAGCTATTTTAGAAAGCATGCAACTATAAATCATTTGTTACTCTGATATGTAAATCTTCCATTATCCAAAATTTTCTTCTTATATTCAAGAAGGTAACTGTTCAGCTCCCCATGCCTTGCTTTAACCTACAATACTGCCTCCTGTTGTAAAATTTGTTTCTCCTCTCAATAAGAGTCAATTAAGAAACCCAAAGTCAAATATGCCAACCCTTTTCACAACTCTCAGCGTGATTTCCTCAACATACCCCAATCTTTAGAAGGTCTCTTCCCTTTTGCTTTGGCAAGGTTAAATACACACTAGGTACTCTTTCCTATTGCAACTGTCATGACTGAATAAAATCCATCCCTACCACTTTAACTAGAGTCGGGTTTATTTGTCTTTGTTACTAATAAGTATAGCAGTTGGGATCTGAACACAGACCATTTAACTAATGCATTACAGGTCATTCAAAGCAATGAACAGATGACTTTAAAACAAATATAAAAACAAAGGTAAACAGAGTAGCTAAGCATACATTTATAACAGAAAAAGATCAAAATTTGATGAGATGTAAATGAAACCAAAGTTCTTAATTTGAACTGTTTTTGATTTTACTCTATCTTTGATTTTATGATAAGCCAGTTAAAACTTTTGGGAATAGGCAAGTTGTACACCTGAAGTAGATACATCAAATTCAGTAAGTTGATTCTTTTGATAAAAACAATAACAGGGCTGGGGTGTAGCTCAGTGGGAAAGCACTTGCCTAGTGTGCTTGAGGCTCTGGTTTCATTCCCAGCACCACTAAAAAACAAAAACCAAAAAACAAATCCCCAAAAACCATAAAACTAAGCACAGTGATTATATATAATACACATAATATATAAAATGGCTATTTATACTCAGAAATGATCAGTTTTATACTGTAATTCTTGCTGTTACCATTAGTTGCTCAATTTAAAATGATAGAATAAATTGGGAATTTCTTATTTATATTCTTGGCTTATAACTTCCTTAATAATGAAAAAAATGTTCAGATTTTAACTATTCTTTTCCTAAGTTACTTAAGTCAGTTGAAAACAAAACAAAATTACAGAGAGAGAGAGAGAGAGAGAGAGAGAGAGAGAGAGAGAGACTGACCTGAAGGAGGCCCTGTCCAGAATTGCACTATTTTACACAATTCTTTTGGGAGAGCAGTCTTCCTTAGAAGGTCCACCATGCACCATCACAATCTTACTTAATATTTTACTTTTCTGCTCCATATTTCAAGATAAAAATTAATTCTGTTGGAAGAGTAGAAAGCAAACCTTTTTCTTCTAAATATGAGTACATTTAAAAATGCACTCTGCATCGAATCAATAATTTGCCTTTAGCTAAAAGCTCTGAAGACCACAATTCAATAGGACAGAGAATAGCAAAAAGTAATTTATTCTTTTCTCTGCAACTGTACAAGACATTGTGATTTTGTTCTGGAATATTTTGCTACCTTGAGTTGGTTTATGGAATTAAGGTGAGAGCTTAAGATCTACATAAAGAAAATAAGCTCTGGTCATTTACACAGTTCAACTGGAAAAGCTAAGCCTTAAAGATGACTCAAGTACAAGTTCTGTCCTTTTCAGACTGGATGGATATGAGTAAGCACTTTTTAAAAAAAATTACTTCATTCTATTATTATAATTATGAAGTGAATAGGTCTAATAGGCATTGTACCTTCTTTTGTTTTTCACAGAAATGGAAACTGATTCACAGAAAGAAAACTATATGGATCCTTTACATAAAGCTTCCAGGTAGTTAGTGCTGGAGTTGGGATTAAAAATCCTCAGGTTTATGCCTTCAAGACCATGAGAGATAATGAGACATCTTTCTTGTTACCTTCTTAACATCAAATTTTAATTTATTTAAATTGCAATTGTGGCTAGTCTTTTAAAATCTCCATGCCTTTATTTTTCTAACCAAGAGACTATATTTAATATTTAAATAAAATTAAACTTCCTCAATTCCTCATAGGCAAATGAAGAACTTTTAAAAATAAGACATGTATTTTGTTAGTGTACGAATTGGACAATAGCCTTTGCCAAATTATTATGAGCTCATTAAAGCATAGGTAAAGAAAGATTATTCAGATGATTTTAAAATATTATTTTATCAGTACAGGTTAACTTCTATAGTAGGTCAACAATAACTGGTGGTTACTTTAAATTTAAATTCTGTGCTACAAGTAGCAGTCATCTTAAAATTTTAATTCTATAATAATGTGTATTCATGTGTTAACTATCACAAACCCTGTGATCAAGCAATGTTTTGTTAAACAGACTCTAAATGCAACAATATGAAGAAAAGTTGAAAAATACAGTTAATTGACAGAACTTTCCTATGTGCATATATGAATACATAGCTAGTGAAACTCTTCATGTATAATCGCAGGAATGGGATCCTAATTAGAAGTTATAGTCCATGTATGTATAATATGTCAAAATACACTCTACAGTGATGTATATCTAAAAAGAACAAAAAATATACACATATATTACATGTATATATATATATATATATATATATATATAGTTCCTCAAGTGATAAAATCATTACATCACTGATAGGAGCAAGCAACCAGTTGGATTTTTATTTTTCACATGAAGAACATTAAGAACACTATTTAAAAGTACTTTGACTTTATGACCTCAACCACTTAACAACAGTTAAAAAATTGAAATGATAGGAGTACACTATCAGAATGCAGCAAATGACACCATGCTAAGGGGAAAACATTCATCGAGCCTCATTTTATTCAAAAAATTTCCATCTTAGTTACTCTCAAGATAATTCTGTGAGGTAGGTTATTACATAGTTTTAAAGATGGAAAACTAAAACTAAAAAAGATAAGAAACTTATTTGCAGTAAAACTATCTCAGAATTGATGAAATTTGTATGCAGTTCTCTAAAGCGCTTCTATTTTCATTACAGAAAAGAGTCACTAAAAAGTTATTTTTCAAACTTATCTAATGTTCGAAAAAAAAATATTGTCAATTCTTCAACACAATTTTGGTTGTTTACCTGACTAATAGAAGAAATTGGAGAATTACAGTCACATAAAATTTAACAAAAAGTTTTAGTCCAAGTCCCTTAAATTTTCGATAGCTGTGAGAACATTTCACAAAAGCAGGTTGAAAATTTGCATTGGACTACATTAAAGTCACAGCTATTTAATTTTGTCACCATTTTGTTTCTGCAAAGTAATTTGAACACATATACATAACTCAGATCAATGCTTCTTCCTAGCACCTTCTGAAGACACAAAAACAGCACCTTACTGTCCATTACAATACACTTTTCATTGGAACTCACTGTCCCAGAAAGGATGCTTCTATAATTCAACCCTAACTACCAGTGCAGCCTTTCAAAATTTTCCATATATCATCATCATGAATCCTCTTCTCTCTGTGGGAAGAACACTGTATCTGAGCTTAGTGCCAGGGGACTGTCTGTAAAATACTGTGAATTCAAACTGCTAACATAAGGCTCAGATGTACAGAAAGGGAGAAATAATATGAATCTACATAGCCATGACTCCCAGTGCTATCCATTTTTGGCACATCAGCCAAATCTGAATCAAGAGGGATATGATATTGCTGATGCTCTTTACTGCTGCTATTGGGAACTATCCAAGAAAAGCACACATTTTTCTGACAAAAGAAGATAGTGTGCTACAAATGGAGTGGGGAGAGCTCCTATTACTGAAGAACTCCTGATAATATTCTATTACTACCCATTTTTAACCAAGCAGTCTCTCATAGGCTACAGTGTTCAGCAATATCCTGCTCAAACTATTTAAAAGAAATTCATTCTTTATTTTGATTTAGTCACTGATGAGACAGAGATGCCGTGGAAGTTAATAAAATCAACTGCTTATTTAAATTAATATGGAACAAACAAAACCATCTGTATACTATTGAACATGAAAACTGTTAACATAAACCCAGTAATTTTTGTTCTGGGAAACCAAAGGTACCATTCAGATGCTAGTGTTGAGCACTATGATTTTATGCTGATTGGATAATACCATTTTATTGTGCAGGCTTAAAGAATCCCCCAGACTGCCTTTTTAAAGGAGACTACTGAATGGGGTGACCACATATAGGAGTGCACATAGACAATAATACCCAGTTTTACCTGGATTTTACCCTTTTGCTTATTTTTGTGGCTATTTGCAAATTGGTTGTTCTCTGTAAATAGGCTATAAACTTTAGAAATACTATATTGTGGATAGTATGGTCTGTAGTAACCTGTCACAGTCAACCCGTGTTAAATAACCAGAACTGTACGGAAAAAAAAAAAAAAAAAAAACTGGAAAATGAGGAATATATAAATATGCTTAACTGTAGTAATAATCTCACAATGTAAATGCACATTGAAACAGTATGCTATACACTTGAAACATACATCATTTAAAAGTCCTTAAATATACACAATAACAACAAAACATAGCCAGTGAAACTATCTGATGGTGGCAACTGTGACTTTGTTCCTCAGAGTAACTTCTCAGAGTGGGTATAAACCTCTATACTGACCTGGGTTCATGCACATAAAAAATTCAATCCAGATGCACTGATCAGGACACATAAAGCCCTATGTTTTTACCCAGCATTCATTCTGGGTTTATATTACTTGGGTTCTGTGAAGAACAAGTAGAAATCTCAGCGCTCTTAGTCCAACAAAGGAAAAGTACAGAAAGAGATCAGGTGTCTGGATAGGATTTGACTATAAGAGAAAGAAGTCATTGGAATTTTATTTTTTAAAGTTTACTTTTAATAGACTTGTTGGCTAATTTTAGACTTAATTGAATGAAGAAATACTTAGGTGGTTAAACATTGTTTTTATGTGTTTCTGTGATGGTGTTACCAGAAGAGATTGGTGTGTGAGTCTGTGTGGATAAGGTGGGAAAGATCCACCCTCATGGTGGCAAGTACCATCTAGTCTTCTGGGGGCACAGAAAGAACAAAGGGAGAGAAAAGGTGAATTAATCTCTCTTTCTCTCCTGGAGCTGGGATGTACTCTTCTTCTCCTCCCTTTGGACATCAGAACCCAAGCCCTCTGGCCTTCTGGGTTCTAGGACTTAGACTAGCTATCCCTCGGTTCTCAAGCATTGAACTTGCACTAAGTCATGCTACTGATATTCCATGGCCAACAACTGGCATAAAGCCTGTCATGGAACACCTCAGTCTCCATAATGTTGTGAGTCATTTTCCCTAATAAATCCCCTGCTCAGATATCTGTATCTGTATTTGTATCTATATCTACTAATGCACATAACACAAATAGGTAATAGAGTCAAATTGCCATTTCCCAAAATGACTTGCACACACACTGAATGAGCTTATATTGACTCAAATGGAATATGTCCTCTCCACTTCATCCTAATACACAAGGAAGTTAGAGCAAAGGAACACTATTCAAAAGCCTGAAATTTTCTGGAGTGAAAAATTCAATTTAAAAGTTACCCCTTTAAAACCAGAATTTAAAATACTTCTTTGTAGATGAAATTCCTTAGAATGTCACTTGTATATGCAGTTTATTATTATTTTCCTTTCTCTTTTGTCTTTACTATAGAAATTACATATATATATATATATATATAATTAAATAGATATATATTTAATTTATATGTGTGTGTGGCCAGTTTATACTTGTCAGGTTCTGGAACTTTATGTTAAAACATAATGTTTATGTTTTATGTTAAAACATTCCAAATGATTCTCCAAAATGCTTCACTCTTATCCTCATCATTAAGTTAAGCTCCATTCACACCAACTTTTTCAATGTTTATCGGAATCTAGAATGTAATCTTCTTATAACAGTGTGAATAATATCTGGCACATACTGGAAGCTCTATAAATATTTGCTAAATTTTGTACATATCTACTTTCTTTGGTGGCAATAAACTCACAATTTAAGAAAGGCTGAACTGAAACCTGTATTATAGATGCTGCTTAATTAGGGTTTTAAACAGCATCACTTTTTCATATGAATTTTATACTTCAGTTGATTTGTCCCAGAATCCCATTTGCATTTTTAAACTATAATCACACTGTGGCTGATGATGACAAGTTTCTCAATGCCAAGTAGCTCAAATGGAAGCAACTTCCCTGGCAAGGGCTCTTCTGTGAGAATTAGTACAAATGTGAATGAGCAAATGGTAGTGGAAGAAATATTTTGGTAAGAGAACAGCTGTCTTAGGGCTTTCACACACTTTCACTTATAAGTAAACAAGAAGGAACACACTAATAGTGGTCTATAATTAATTGCGTATGACACAATACACTGATGATAGTGGTGGAGTCTCACTTGGCTTCCTGGTTACACAGCAGGAGGTAGAATTACGCAAGGGAAGCTGGGCTGTTCTGAACAGGGGCTACTGCTGATCTGCCCCAACCTTCAGCGAATGGTTTATGCTTTTCCTTAAGTTTCCCTGAATGTGAAAGCAGTTGATTTTCTGAAATTTGCACCATCATTACAAATTCACATTCAGGTTCCTTTCTTCTAGCATAAATGATTAGAATCTATCTGTACTTATCAGATCTATTTGGAAGAGGCTCCATAATCACTACCTCGAGCATCATGTTTCTTTGTTAAATGGCTTACATCTGATACTGGAACAACATAGTGTTCTAGAAGAGGAGCTCTGGACTGGAAAGGGTTTGTCAACTACTTTATTAATTAAGGTATATTTTATTCTCTTGAAGTTTAAAATGAATCATCTGAAAAAAAAAATTGGTCTTCTCTATTTTAATTCTTCTTAGTCTATTTTAATATATCTTACCATAAGTATTTTATCAATACATACCTCTCTTTTAAAAAAATTATTTATTTATTTATTTATTTATTTATTTATTTATTTTTTGTGGTGCTAGGGATTCAACCCAGGACCTTGTACATGGTGAGACAAGGATTCTACCAACTGAGTTATATCCCTAGCCCCAGTATGTAACTATTTTTTAATCTCTTTAACATAAATTATTTTAGTTAGCTTTTTCATTCCTGTGACCAAAATACCTGAGAAGAACAACTTAGAGGAGGAAAAGTTTATTCCGGGCTCAGTTTCAGAGGTCTCAGTCCACAGATGGTCAAATCCACTGCTCTGGGCCCAGAGTGAAGCAGCAAGCACATCATGGTACAAGAGTCCACAGGAGTAAAGTGCATGGCTTATGGTAGGTAGGGTCAGGAAGGAGAGAATGGGGGATAGAGGCCACAGGCAAGACTCACCCTTCCCAGGAATGCCTCCAATGACTCACCTCCTCTAGCCACAATTACTTACTGTAGAGACATGTTTAAGCAGCTCTAAGATGGTGGCTGGCATTGGGCCAAGAGGTGGCGCATAATTAGTGTTAACACAGCGTGATCTCTTATGACCTTTTGCCTGATTAGTTAACGTCTCCTCTGTGCTAGTGGTCAACAGATGTTCCTCATTCTTTCTTGATTGGTACCGTGGCGCGTGCTCCAATCGTGCTACTTAATCCTAAGCTGATTGGCTGCCTTAGTGTATATAAGACATTCTCTTCACCTGGGAGGAGACTGCAGAACGCGGGACTAAGCACACACCTCTAGGTCGCAGGTCACAGGTTGCAGATTGCAGAACGCGGGACTAAGAATGAACCTCTAGCACGCACCTTTAGGATGCAGAATGCAGGATGCACCTCTAAGAAGAAGCAGTAGACCTCTGAAAGCGTAGCTCTCTGAAAGTTTAGCACCTCTAAAATTAAGCAGGCCTCTCTTCCTCTAAGCAAAGTTTCTCTTCCTCTAAGCAAAGTCTCTCTTCCTCTAAGCAAAGTCTCTCTTCCTCTATAAACTAGCAAACAAGCAAGCAAGCAAGGAAATAGAAGTAGTTCATTCCCAGTCTACCTCTGATTCCTTCCTGCGGGATTGTTGCTGCAGGCAGCAACAACCTACAATTACCATCCAGCCCATTAAAACTAGGACGGATTGACTGGTTATAGCTATCACAATATATCAGTCTCCTCTGAACAGTTCTGCATTAATACAGGAACTTTTAGGGTACACCTCATAACCAAACTTAACATTCCTCCTCTGACCCCCAAAAGCCCATGTCCATCTCACAATGCAAAATGCATTTAGTCCATCTCCAAGAGTCCCACAGTCTTAACAGTTCCAACATTGTCCAAAATTCTAGTCCAAGTCCAACTTCTCCTCTGAGACTCAAGAAAAATCCTTAACTGTGAGAATTTGAAAAAATTAAAAGTTACAAATTCCAATATACAGTGTCACAGAGTAAACTTTCCCATTCCAAAGGGGAGAAATAGGGGCATAGAAAGAAGGGATGGGACTAAAGCAAGGCCAAAACCCAGTGGAGCAAACAGGCCCATAACTCCACATACAGTATCTAAAACACTTGGCTGTGAGATGTTATTTCCAAAGGGCTTTGCCCTTTGGCCTTGCTGGTTATACCATGGGCTCTCTTTTAGCCTGGGTATCTCTGCACCCAGCAGCTTTTTGGGTAGACTGTTCACATTACTGGCATCTCTTAATTCCTGGTCTCTATTCAGGCTTTGGCTTCACCTTTACAGTTTCATGAATCATGTTCTCAGGGGTAGCCCACAGGGACTCTGACTTTCCCTGGCTTCCCAGGGCTTCCTTTGAAACCTCAGTGGAAGCCTCTATGGCTGCTTAACTTTAGCATCCTGCATTCCTGCAGAACCAGCACCTCATGGATGATACCAAGGTCTGCTACCAGCTTGTGCAGTACTTGGGTCCCTTGGAATTGTGGCTGCAGCAGCCTCTGTGTGCCTGCATGACTCAGTATGGTCAAATAATCTCCTAGGCCCCCCTATGAAAGCAGGGTGCCCCCAGGAGCTCTTATCAAAGGAATTTTTCCTTTTATATCCTTGAGACTGCAATGGGCGTGCTTTTGCAAATTCCTGAAATGCCCTTAAGGCATCTTTCCTACTGTCTCTGTGAAAAGTACTTCACATCCCTTGAGGGGCTGCAATCTCTTCAACTAACACACTTTCCTTGGTCCCAGCTTTATGTGTCCTTTTCTGGCCAAACTAAGTTTTTAATGACTGTAAGTTCTGTTCTCTGTTTCTGATTCTCATAGTAAACTTAGCTAAAAGCTGCCAGAAATGTTCATGGTACTAAACTGAGGGTTGTGCAGCCTTGAAATTTCTTCCATCAGATTAATTAATCCATCACTTTTAAATTCAGTTTTACGCAAAGTCTCAGAACATGGTCAAAGGTAGCCAAGTCCTTTAACAGAATATAATATGAATGGCCTCTGGTCCAGTTTCCAATAGTCTTCATTTCCCTTCAAAACCCCATGAGTACAGTCCACATTTCTATTGGTAATTTAGTCTTCTGAGCTCTCAACAGAATTGCCCATTAAATTCTGCTTACAACATTCTAAAAATTTTCCAGTTAGCATCTCTAAACTTTTCCAAAAATTTCCCCAAACACCAGTCCTAGGGGCTTCTGCATTATATGGTCAGGTTAGGCACAGCAATGACCCTATTTCTCAGTACCAATTTCTGATTCAGTTAGCTTTTTTGTTGCTGTGACCAAAATACCTGACAAGAACAACTTAGAGGAGGAAAAGTTTATTTGGGGTTCATGGTTTCAGAGGTCTCAGCTGACAAATGGTCAATCCATTGTTCTGGGACCAAGGTGAGACAGCACTTTATGGAGAAAAGGTACAGCTCATTTCGTGGTCAGGAAGTAGGGCAGGAGGGGCCACAGGGAAGATGTGCCCTTCCAGGGCATGCCCCAGTGAACCATGTCCCTAGCCATGCCCCACCTGCCTACAGTTACCACCCAGTCAGACCATTCAAATTAGGATAGACCGATTAGGTTATAGCCAACATAATCTAATAATTTCACCTCCAAATATTCTTCTATTAATATAGGTACCTTTAGAAGACCTCATATCCAACCCTTAACACCCATGCAGAAATCCATTCTTCTACCCATATTTTCTTACAGTTAACAAACATAAAATTTGACCAACTCCCAGGAACCAAATATTGGACTACATTTTAAAAACAGGTGGAATGAGACAGACATCATTACCCTATCTATGTACCTGTATGAGTACATGAACAGTATGAATCTACATTGTACACAACCACAGAAAAGATGTACCCCATCTGTGTACAATGAATCAAAATGCAGTCTGTAAAAATAAAAAATTAAAAAAATTAATAAATGGGCAGTTATAAAAAAAAATAGTGAGCAAAAGTTCATATAGTCTCTATATGCCTAAGGCTAATAGCCTACCAGCTTAGCTGAGAAATAGTCACAAATATATATTAAATTTTTAACATTGTGTTACATGAGGGAGGTACAGGCTGCTAAAATAAACCCAATAATTCAGGGAAATGATCTGGGGGAAGAGAGTTAGCAATGTCAGATCCTTATACATGGAGAGAACATGGTGTAATTGAGAAAACAAGGACCTTTTTGTACATATAGACACAGGAATATTTTGAAAGTTGAACTGGAAAACCATATGTGGTACACAACACAGTACCTGTAAGTCCATGTTAAGGACTTTGGGTATTTTGTTTTGTTTTTCTTGGCAGTAACAGAAAGCCCATTAAATTTTTTTTGTAGGAAACTGACATGGATAAGATTAATTAGATGAAACCAGTAAAAAGGCCATATGGTTATTCAGAAAAGTGATGACAGTAGTTTGAAACCAGGTGATGGTAATAGAGAAGGAAAGAATAAGACAGATTCTGGAGACATTTAAAAGGCAAAACAGATATGACTTGGAAATGAATTTGAGTGGAAGATAGGAAGGCAGAGTCAAGGATGAGTACAAGGCTTCTGGTTTGCATAACTGAATGTACTGGTGGTATCTTGAGACGCAAAACACAAGACAACAAGGTGTGAAGATCAAAAATTTAGCATTGGACTTGATGAATTTGAGGAGATTTTGAAAAATGAACATGCAAATGTCAATGGGGCATTTGGGCCAAAAGTCTGGAGTTCAGAGGAAAAGTCTGGTCTGAAGATAAACATTTATGCCACATAAAAGTTGGGTGTCACTGGTCACTGTATATAAAGGAGGCTGCTGAATGACAGTAGAGAAAAAAAAGAAAAGAGAACTGACAGAGCTCTGAATTGGCTGGTTATGGAACAATGGCCTAGGAGCTTAGAGAAAATCAGCAGTCTTGTGTCATGAAAACCAATAGAAGAGAATGCTTCAGGAAAGAGACAGCAGTTGACAGTGTCACCAATCAAAATCCATAAGTTAGCAGTGCCCTTATTGACATGGCTACAAAATAATATTAACATTTGGACATCTACTTTTTTGTTAATATTCCTAACTTATTTTTTTTAAATTAGAGCTTTATACTAGTTGGAAATTTCACCTTTATATATAAGTAAGAAGAATCAATAAAATGTTCATAAATAGATAAGCGAAAGGAAATCTAGCAGAGTAGAGGAAGGACAATGGGGAAGAAAAGGAAGGATGGGAGAGAAAAGGGGTGACTATGAACTAAAATAGAATTCCAAGCATGAGTTTTGTCTGGATGAACACAACTCCCTTATTTTAAAAGCCCAGATCTTCCCTCTTAGTCCTCTTCTAAGGACTATAACTGACGGAACTCATAACTCATGTTCTTCTCAAGGCCATGGGAAACTTCAGGTGCATTCACAGTCCCCATTACTTGGGCACAGCCTCTCTAGCACTGTCATCTACATCATGGCCCAGTGAAGAAATGCCTGCAGCAACAGTACTCAGCAACCACCACAAAGTTTTCCCACCAGCTTCTTCAGTAATGGCCACAGGGCCAAGGGGGACTTGGGAAAAAGAGAAGAAAGAAAGAACATCAATGAAAAGAAAAATCAAACAACAGCAACAGCAACAAAAATCACAGAGATTTAGAAGACTTAAGAAAAACTATGAGACATGAGACTAATAAAAAAAAACCCCAAATACTGAAAATAAAGCAATGGAAAGGAAGTTATTTGAAGAACACTACTATCAGAAGTTTAAGCAGTGTCTGATGCCACAAAGTAGTGACACTCAGTGGATACCCAATGATTTTCAACCCAGGAAACTATTTCTGTTCCATAGATTAGTGGTGTTAAAAACTTAGAAACCTGAATACCTGATTTGCCCTCTCAGCACACTCTAGTTTTACTTTTTATAGTGCATTAAGAACTAATAAACAATATATTACAAAAGGGACACTTCACATGAAAAAGTAAGAAAATAGCAAATATATACAAGATTAAAAGAGGTAATCGGGTCAGGCGTGGTGGCACACACCTGTAATCCCAGCAGCTCGGGAGGCTGAGGCACAAGTATCACAATCACAAAGACAACCTCAACAATTTAGCAAGGCTCTAAGCAACTTAACAAGACCCTGTCTCAAAATAAAAAGTAAAGAAAGAGAGGAGGATGTAACTCAGTGGTAAACGCCCCTAGGTTCAATCTCTTGTGCCAAAAAAAGGCAGTATGAAGTAACAATACAGTAGAATTTAGCATATTCATGTAAGTAGGATAGTTCTACACAGGCTCTGATCTTCATGGAATCAAATATTTATAAGGAAACTAATATTTCAAAATAATTAAGCTGTTATATTAATATTCTTCTGTCAAGTAATTCATTGGTTTTTGGCCCCAAAGAAGGAGACAGAGAGAGAAAGTGACATAGAGAAATACCCTTCCAGGTAGGAGAAGAAAGTAAAAGAAAGTAGTCTGGCCAAAGAGAGGTTAATTAAAAAGTGACAATTGTCAGAGTTGACACCAACTGAGGGAACAGAGCTAATGGACTCCACTCATTTGAGACTTCTTCCATTGCCCAAGGCCACGCTTAGGACCACTCTTTTCCAAACACCCAGATACTAGACTGACAAATAAAAAAGGGGGAAGAGAAAAGAGCTTAACAAAAAGTTGAGCTGATTGTTAGAACCAGAATAGAGTGAGTTATTGATACTTTGAGGTTCTTCCCTTGCTACCCAGAGGTCAGGGGCTTAAGATGCTAAACTAGACCAGTTTTTAGAAGAAAAATATTAATTTTCTTTGCATTTTTGAAGAATAGTGTGTAAACTATAATTCTGCTACACATATATGTGAAAAAAATTTTGTAAATTAAGATACGAGTGTATTATTTGCATTTCTATTATTAGTTAGGCATTGGTAACTGGTATTAGCATAACATGCATTGCCTGATAGATTTCTTGTGGAAGAGAAGATGTAAAATACAAAAATAGTTTTGTAAAGCTCAACTGTATTTATGTACTTTTGGCAACTATTAGCAGAATTTTCAGCTTGAAAGATGGTTAAATTTCTATTTCATTTTCAGTGGCACTTAAAATTGGCACAATGATTTTAAGAAAACAAAATGGCAATGCATTGATAGTGCTATAAAAGTTTCTTTATCAGAAACAGCCCTTTGTCCTTAGGATAAAGAGTTATAGAGTCATTCTAGCACCAAGACCACACTAAATAGAATACCTTATGTGATGTCACATGTAAGATGTTTAGGAAAACGTGTAGCACCACCAAGATTGCATTTGGTTAGAAATTGCAGAAGACCAATTTGAAATTACTTAGACTAAGAGGAGATGTACTCTCTCTCTCACATAATGGGAAGTCCAGACACAGGACAGATAGAGGAATGATTGTTTCATCCAGTAACTCAACGATTGATCAGTAATCATTTTCTTTCCATCTTTCAGTTTTGCCATATTCATCCCACTGCTTTTGATTTCTAGGATTCCCCTCCTTCTTTCCCTCCCTCCCTTCCTTCCTTCCTTTCTTATACTGAGGACTGAACCCAGGTGCACTTAACCACTGAGATACATCCCAGTCCCCCCCCCCCTTTTGTTTTACTTTGAGATAGGGTCTCGCTAAGTTGCTTAGGGCCTTGCTGAATTGCTGAGGTTGGCCTTGAACTTGCTATCCTCCTACCTTAGCCTCCCAAGTCATTGGAATTATAGGCCTATGCAACCACACCAGGAAAATTCTCTCTTCTTGCTACCATGATTGCAATAGCTTCCAGTATCACATTCACAAATGCAACTTTTAAAAGCCAGTGGAGGGACAGTCTCTTCCTTAAGGACCTACTCAAGAAGAAAACTTTCCCAGAAGCACTTCAGTTGCAGGAGACTTCCCCTTATCTGAGTGGCCAGAACTAATGCAATTAGTTCCAATTTCCAATGCAAATGTCAACAAAGGAAGAAAGAATGCCAATGAATGGCTTTGTCTAATCAAGGCTGTCTTTTTGGGCTAAGGAAGGCCAATATTGGAACAAAAGTAGGGTAACAGGCCAGGAAAGAAGGGAGGAGATAATCTATAGAGTAGGCAACCATGAGGTCCAGTCACACATTTTAAAAAACAAAACAAAATCATCATATTTAAGTATAACCAGCAGCAGATGATCATTGAACAACCGAGCCCATTTCAGTATATTAACCTGAAATGTAGAGAATATTTGGAATCCTTGTCCTTACAAAATAGTAATGCTAATTAAATGCACTCATTTATATATTTTCTGCTGCATCTCTTTACTAGTGGACAAAGCTATATACTAAGATATAAGAGGAAAAGAATAGATAAAATGCCAATTCTTCCTTCAGCAAGCCTGATGATCTTGGGGAAAATAAAAAATGAAAAGTCAATTCATATCTAAGGGAATATAAGGCAAATGTGTCTTCCGAAAAACTGATCTTTTTTCCTTCAAAGAAAGGGTACAACATATATGGGATGCTTATGCTTAATGATGTAGTCATGTATTTTACTACAGTGATCAAGGGCAAAGTCATTCTGTTTCTTTCTACCTCCCATTGTGATTCTGAGACGTATTCATTTTCCTTAGACGTCCCACTCATAAAGGAAACATTTCAACAGATTTGCATCCTTTGCCTTGAACTTTTAAGAGGAACTATAAAATCAAATACAAAAATATTCTTTGGAATGTTTATGGATTTTTTGCATGTAATAAATATCTCTATTTCAGCAATGGATTGTTACAAAGTTTTTTTGTTAGTCTGTCTCATGGTACTGAACTGCGTTTTTAAGAATTAAAGTCTAAATATATTCTTCTTTGTATTCTCCAAAACCACCAAAGCATAGGAACCGGGCATAGACACAGTGAAGGTTGGTTGAATTACACTGTTGAATTTTGTTGTGTATGTGACTAATAACCTTTCATAAAGGGCCCATTCCTATAAAAATAGTTCCCAGGCATTGAGTCATTTTTCCTTTAAGCACTTTATTTCTGCTTTTTTTTTAAATAGCTATCAAACCAAATTTATCCCACTATAATTTTCCAACCTCTATTCAGAGACCATATTAATAATTCAAGAGAAGGAACAACTTTATCAAAGTTGGCTTCTAAACTCTCAGGTGAGGATATTGCCATATAGTTAATGGAATTATTAGTATAATGAACCAAATAGCTTTGGAAACTGCTAATGCCCATTTTCCAGACATGTTTTTGCCTGTCATCAGTTTATTTTATATGTAAATATAAATATTGCACTTCAGTACATGATATCCTTTAAGCCAGTTTGGAAAATTCCTAATACCAGACCAAAAAAAAAAAAAAAAAGTAAATTCGATGTTTTAAAGTTAGCTTTTTTTTTAAAAAAAGTGTTTTCTCAGGCTTACATACATACATGCACACAATGCATGGTAAGTAAAATAAAAGTAAATAATCCTGAATTATAGGATTATCATCATTACACAATTGAGTTTCTATAAAACTTGAAACCAGGCATGGTTGTGTATGCCTGTTGTCCCAGATAATTGGGAGGCTGACAGGTAAAGATCCCTAGGGCCTGGGAGCTGGAAACTAGCTGGGCAGCATGGTAAGACCCCTGTCTACAAAACACAACAAAACAAAAAAGGTAAGCTTTTGTATTCAGTAGTTAGAGAACATAAATAGTATTAACAATATAAACTGTGTTTAAGAGTGATCAAATAGTTCATGAAGGTGAGTTTCTTTGTACTTAAGTATTTCCATTGACAAATTGAGAAAGAATGGCAAAATTAGAATATTCATCATATGCAACTTCTAATGACTCTAGGCAATGATAATCACTCATGGCTGCTAAAACTAGCAGGTGGTTAGCTAGTAGGAAATCTTACATATAATAGATTATTGATCTTGCAATATTTTATCATTGTTGCAGTACTGGGGATTGAACCTACAGCACTCTACCACTGAACTGAGCTGATCTCAAGTCTTCTTTATTTATTTGAGACAAAGTGTCACAAAGTTGCAGAGACTGTTCTTGAACTTACTATCCTCCTGCTCCTGACTCCTGAGCCCCTAGGGTTACAGGTGTGTCCCACCATACCAGGTCCTCAATCTCACAATTACTAATGTAATGAGTAGTATTAATATCACAAGAAAACAGATAATCTTATATTGTGTATCTCCTGTTGGTAATAAATAGTACCACTTATAAAATATTCTACAAAAAAATCTAAACTAAAGCTGGGCAAGTTTCTGGGTGTGCCAGTAAAGAAAATATAAAGGACAAAAGGGCATGTTAAATGATACTACAATAATGCAATCGTAAAACCTAAAATGCAGGATACTCTATCAGACAAATACCCTGGTTTCTTCACAAATGCATTCCAAGGACAGAAAGAAAAGTGATCCTCAAGAATCTTGAGACATTTCAATAAGATGTGCCATGTGAACTACATTTGGATCCTGATGAAAACAAACTAACATTAAAAAAAAAAATACTATAATCAGAGAAAGATACTGACTAGATATTTGATAATATTAAAAGATAATAATTTTGACTGTGGTTATAATAAAAATAAGGTACTTATCTTTTACAACTTAGTACTAAAATACTATGAAACAAAACAATTTTATCTATGCCTCAAAATAATTCATTGTGTGTGCTAGGGAATGAACAAAGTAGAGATTTAGGGATAAAATAAGATTGACCATGATTTGATAATCATTGCTGGAAATGTGGGGTTCATTATACAACCTTTCAATTTTGTATATATTATGAGTATTTTCAACAATGCTTAAAATATAAAAATAGCATAGCTTGTCCCCAATAATCTTTGCTACCGATCAATGCACAACAAACTGCACAATTAATATTTATTAATTTGATAAACTTTACCCCTATGGTATAAAACTGATTATCAAAAATTCTTTTATCCCCCAAATTTTAGAAACCAGTGGAGTAGACAAAGTCTGCCATTAGGAAATATTGAAACGTTAAGCTTTGTGGTAAAGACTAGAAAATGATAATAGTTCAGAGATGGGAGAGAGCAGAGGATTGATGATCTTAGATGGAACCTGAGTGGGGCAGGGTACATAAGGAAGGCCATTTGGCTAGACCTAACACAGAGGATCTTGTCACCTCCAAGAGTCACAGAGTCAAAGAAAACAGGATTGAAAATGATGACATTCATTTTGCAACTTTCATGTTGCATGCAAACTTAGCCACTTGTAATATACAACAAACTAGTTCATTTTACAAATCTTATAATATAAATAGCACCATATTATTACCCTGTACCATTTCTATAATTAAAGTATTAATTTTTAAAGTCAATATTTAAATGATTCAGTCCATGTTTCTTTAGAAAACAGGAGTCACAAATATAATGAGTGAGGAGAATTGAACCAAAGAACCAAGGATGAAGATGTGGGCTCCATTATGAGAGGCACCTAAGGGGTGTCATTATGTACCAGGAATTTATAAAGCAGCAATCAATTACTATCCAAAGACATGGGAGTTAAGGAGGGGAAGAGATATCCAAACCATAAACTGTTATGGATAAAGGAGAAGATGATGGGAGCTATGGTTTCAGAAGAGAAATCCAGTCATTGTCAATCTGTTTCCCAACAAAAAAGGAGCCAGGGAAACAGTCTGACTTCCTTCTGCTCTGATCGCTGCCAGTTCCTACTTCAGACTGAAGTCAAGGAGAAGCCAGAGAGCAAGATAGCCCACCTATGTGGTCCATAAAGGTCGGCCTCTTGGAACTTAGAATAGGATGGAAAAGAATACAATTGGAGAAGTCAATGGATACTGTCCAGCACATTAAAAACATCCCTGCTTTTATATTTCTGCTTTGGCATTTTAAAAAGTATAAAATGAAAGCTTCATAGCAAAAGGAAGTGACCTAGTTTTCTCTCAGCATCTTAGAAGCCCTGAACAGAGAAGTTAAGCCTCTGCACAGTAGAAGAAGAATTTCCATAAACAGAGAGAGAGGTAGGATGAGCTGAAAAAATTAGTTTGTATGAAACCCTAAGGTAGGAGTAAATGTGGTAGAAGCAGAGACAGCACAATAACTGGACTAAGAGGCACAGAAAATACATTTTAGGAAGTTCTGAGAATGGAAATTGGATAGAATGAATAAAGACAAATAATGAAAGCCCTTGCAAGATGGGGGAAATTTAGCTTTGACTTGAGAATGTTTTCTAATTTAGATGAGAGAATTTTAATTTGATCTAAATTAGAATTTAGATTTGTTTAGATGTGATGTTAGTCATGCGAGTGAGTAAGGTCTGGGGTATGAAATCGTGAGTGCATTTCTTTAGGAAGACAACCTGGATGGATCCAAGAAGGAATAATGAAGATACAAAGGCACAGAGAATGCAGTGGAGTCTGAATACTAACTAGGTGTTGCTGTCTGTGTTAGTCAGCATTTCACCATTGTGACAAAATACCTAAGGAGGAAATGATAATCTTTGCTCATGGTTTCAGAGGTTTTAGTTTATCATTGTTTGGCCATATTGATTTGGGTTTGTGGCAGCATAGTATGACATGGCAGGAGCACTTTGTGGCAGGAGACCTGTTTACCTTATGGTAGCCAGGAAGCAAAAAAATAGGGGAAGGGTCCCAATATCTCACTCAAGGACAGGCCCCCATGACCTAATTTACTGCTACCACTAGGCCTCACCACCTTCCAAGGGTGCCAACAGCCTTCAAAACAAGGGCCTTTGGGGGACCTCTAAGATCCATACTATAACACTATCAACCTGGTTAAGTCTTTAATAGGATAATGGTAGTAACTCACCCATTTAACTAGCCATATGTCCCACGTTTATGTATACAAAAAATATACTGAGCCTTCTCTTGCCACATACTGGACTAGAAAAGGCGGATAAACCAATGAGAAAACCAGATGTGTTTCCTGTCCCCATACAGTCTGTAGTCTGTTGATGAAACAGAGGCAGTTACACAGGGTATGCTGAAAGAGGCATAGGGTGTTATAAGAGCAGACAGCTTTCTGAAAAGTGGGAGGGTCAGGGGAGTAGGAGGGGTAAAGGGAATGGGGAGGTGGTTGGGAAAAGCTTCATTGAGAAGGAATATTCAGGCTGAGATCTGGAAAATGAGAAGGAATTAAGCAGGTTAAATGGAAGGAAGGAGTTGAACATGGTGGTGTAGACCTATACTCCTAGCATTAGGAAGCTGAGGCTGGAGTGGGGGATTACTTGAGCCCAAGAGTTGGAGGTCAGGCTGGGCAATAGCAAGACTGATCTTAAACAAACAAACAAACAAACAAAAAACACCTAACAAACAGGAAGGGAAAAGCAATCACAGCAAGAACAGAACCAAGACTCTGGAAAGGGGGTATAGTAGGTATGGGGGACTAAAAGAAACCAGCATAACTGACAGAGGAAATGGAACAGATTTTATGACCTTTCAAAGGAAGACATGAAAAACACTATAGATACCAAAAAACTGGACCATTAAGGAGGTAAACTGTCTAACATGTTTCAACCATTTTTAACAAGAAGATATTTACTATAAATTCCTTTGAAATCTACATACCTAATCAATCTGTATTTGCTAATAGCTTGCCTCCTTGACCAAAGAACACAATCAATACACATCTATTCTGAGCAACTACCTAGAAATGCCTGCTAAGTATCAGGTACTTTGCAAAGCACTGGGAATATAGACAGACAGTATATGGGTCACCAGTAAACTTGCTTTCCTACAGATACCCAAGAGCAGAATAAACAGCTAGGTATAGATTCAAGGAAGATCTATGAATCAATTAATATTTATGGAGTAGCTTCCATGTCCAAGACACAATATACAATACTATGAAAACAGTATCTCTTGTGTAGAGCAGATAAGAAGTTGGCTTCTTTTAAATATGGATTGTGATGTCTGTTTGCTCATTATGAGCATACACTGACCAAAACATGCACAGGTATGAATAAGATGCAGTCATTGGTTTCATATACTCTTTAGTGTGGGAGATTCAAATCATGAAAACTGATCATTGCAAGTGTCAATACAGTGGATCTATGAGAGTGTACAAATTGTTATGGCACTAAGGTCAGTTTGAAGGAATTAGGTGGGTTGATGGGGATAGGAACACACATTCTGTAACTTAATGAATGGGTAAGGCTTCAACAGGTAAAGATGCAGGGCAAGGAAATTAAACAGGTGGAAATAATATGAAGAGGTTCCCATCTGCAAATGGACTAACTGTGGTAGAAAGTGGGGTATTCGGGAAAGAACAGGTAGGGAATATTTTAAATGGTAGAGATGAGGGCTATGTAACAGAAATTCAATGGCTGGTTATGGAACAGGAAATGTATTTGGTCAGAATGAGGAGTCACTGAAGATTTTTTAGTAGGAGAAGAGCATCTTCAGAGACTATTAACAAAATTATGTTGACTGAAAAACGTAATAACTTAATGGTTAAAAGCAGAGGCTCTGGAGCCAGACTGCCTGAATTAGAATGCAGACTCCTCCACAACTACTCCTCCAGATCAAAAGGAATAAACAAATGATAAGCACAGTGTCACAGAGGAATCTGAAAAGCATTATGCTAAGTGAAAGAAGTCAGACAAAAAAGACTATTACCATTGTAATTACACTTTTATGTAATATAGATCTAGAAAAGGCCAAATTATAGTGACAGAAAAATCAGTAGCTGTCAGGGGAGACGGATGATAGCAAAGAATGAGGGGAGGTTAAGGGGACACAAGAAAACTTTTGGGGGTGATAGAAGTGTTTCATATCATGTCATGGTGGTAGTTACATGACTGCACACCATGTCAACATTCGTCAAATTGTATACTTCAAATTCATGAATTTTTAAGTATATTAAATGTAAAAGCTGATAAAATAAAAATAAGAAGAATCACACAAAGATATAAAGTTAGGCAGAAGATGAATAAAATCACTGAACTTAAAAATATTTCTTATGTTGAAGACTGTGGCAGCAAGGGACTATACTATACAATCCATGTGTTCACACAGCAGTGCTACAGCCACTAGTGTGTTTGGGTGTTTGAAGCTGTTGGGGAAGGGCAAAGAATATTCTTATTATGAAGATAATTTTCTTTACTTTTTAAAAATTATTCAACAAATCTTTACTAGACAGTGGATATTGTTTTAGGCCTAGAGGATACAATAATGAATGTCAGATAGGCAGGACTTTTCTCTCAAGGAAATCATACCTATCTATTTATTTTAAACTGCCTGATAAAATGTACTTATTATGGACAACATGCTGTTTTGAAGCACATATACATGGTGGAATGGTTAAACCTGGCAATATTAACAAATGCATTATCTCACATAGCTATCATTTTTGCGATAAGAACACTTCTAAGACATTTACATTAACAGTATTCCTCAAAGTTCATCTGAAGAAAGAGGTGGGAATACTTTAGTGAAGACATGAAATGAAGATAGATATTCCTCGAATGGTGGATATTAAGACAGACCTCAGACCTGTCACCTCCCAAAGAAGTAATACTAAAAATAATGATGACTTAGCAAGGTTGTATTCATTGCAATACAAAATAGGTTAGGTACATTATATAGACTGACATTTAAATATTGAAAAACAAATTTGTAAAGAACAATAACATAAGATCATTTGATAAAAACCTGGAGAAGGGCAAGAAGTGATTCAGCATACTGATATTTAGAATCAGTTGGGAAAAATCAGTCTTGTTTACATTGTGATACTTTGGCAAGTACACTTTTAAAATTGCTGAGGCTGAGGGTGTTGCTTAGTGGTAGAGCACTTGTCCAGCATGCAGAGGCCCTGGGTTCCATTCCTAGCACCACACACTCACAAAGAAGATTTTTATTTTCTCCTATGTGCCTGAATTAACTCTATTAGTATTAACACATATACTTGAATTTCACGAGAAGATTTTAATTTATCTTGCAGAAAAAGCTTATTCTCATTCCTGAACTGACTATCACAATGAAAAGATCATTCTCGATTTAATTAACGTTCTACATGATAAATGTAAACAGGACAGTGAATCACAGGTTTGTGAATTTCTATAAAATTCTTAACTCTAATACATACACTCTGGAGGGTTTGTTTTTAAAAATGCAAAGAAACTGTTCTATATCAATGTATTCACAATTTTTTTGACAGTTGACATTTTTAGATCCTAAAGAATACATGTTGAGGAGACAGGGAAGTGAGGAAATAAGTGAGACACAATCTTCCAATAAACTTGGGAGTCTTCAGACAGCAGCAGACTTGAAAGCATTGAAACAGAGCTAGATTTGGCTTTTATTTGCTTCAGTGGTGCTTCAAATCTCTTTGGCTATTGCAGAAGGTTTTTCAGGTCATCACAAACCAAAGTGGAAAGGGAATACTGTGGGCAGCAACGGTATGAAACGCCTTATTTATTTCAACTGACTCCTGCCATAACTGATTGAAGGACTTGAAGTCCCCTTATACCAGCAACCCTGGGCTTCCAGACCCACGCTTACTGTGTTGATTAAATAAATGATAGGTAGAAGATAGAACAGTATTTACCTCTGGCAGAGTCAAAGAATTCATGTTGAGTAAGATAAATTTTTGCTCTCAAGTCAAAGCTATTTAGGGCAGGAACTTAATTTCCTCACCCCCGAGCACAATTGTCTCTATTTTGTATTACAGAGCGGTTATGACAGCAGAGAAACAATAAAGGTACTATTTGTTAACTTCTAAACTCATTTGACCCCACTAGCATCACCTCTTTAATACCCACATTTACTCAAGCTATCAATCTATCCTCTTTGTATCAACTATGTCTGCCTTATAGTCTGAGTCAAGTAGATGAAACTGAAACAGTAAAATATCTATGAATATTGCCTGAGCATTTATGAAAAATACATGGAGATAATATTAATATTCTAACATGTCCAACATGAGGAAGCTAAATATTATTACTGGTGTCAACAACTGTAGAATAATAAGGTAAAGAGCACTTGCATTTTCATAGCAAAATGATCCTTTCATTAGAAGCAAATGATTTAACTGTAAGTTAGGTACAGCTTACCACTTGAAATAATTTTTATTCCCATAAATAATGAAGTTTGAAATAGTTTAGTGGTGTTTTTCTGCTTGTATTTCATTTGTTGTCAGTTTTTGTTAAGAGTGTATTGTTTTGTCTTAGATTCTGTTTCCAAATGACAACAATCAATCAATCAAGTCAAGCCTTTTCAGTTATACATAGAACTATTAAATAAGGTTGTTGAAATGTTAACTGTGTGCGCATCTGAAATCTACTAAAGGAAATACTCCAATCTTTCAGAATCATCGTTTGCCCTTTGTAAATCAATGTTGCTATGGCAAATGTTTTCATTTAATAGTGGATTAGCTGAGAGTGGGAGTATGACACACTGTACGACAGAAATGTACTTGCTACTTTTATAGACCTTCTTCTAAAATGCTCTGAGCTTGTTGGATGGGGTGACTTTTGCCTGCAAAAACAGAACTACTCCTCTAATGTGTATATCAGATTGTCCCTTTATACATGATTAAGTACAAGACATTATCTGTGAAAAGCAATCTGTGCCTTGAAAGAGTGTGTCCTGCACTTATGCTTAAAGAATTCAACATTTATGTGGAATGGTTCCAAATGTCTTTCTTGAATAGGGTTATTGAAATATTAATTCAGACTACATAAATCTGAAAATAAGTGAAACAAAGAGGATTTTTCTGGTGGCTAATAAGTGCAAAGAGAATCACTCTTCTTTCTAATGTGGAAAGACAGGCATGGTTGCCTCCCACAGATAACCTTTAGGCTGACTATAATCAAAGAATGACACCCTACAAATCTGTGTCTATTTGTTTCTAAACATGTACCACATTTCCTAAATTCTTTAATTAATCAGACTCTTTTAATAGCACTACTGCATAGCAGAGGAATAGGAATTAAAAATTTATCAATTAGAGACACTGTATGGAAAAACCCTCTAGAGAGTTCTAAAACATTAGGGGTTTATATCAAAAAGACACAAGATCTAGCTCTATTCTTCTTGTTTATAACATTATTTCTTTATTAATTTTTAATGATTACAAAATAAAAATTATCTTTTCATTGATAAAATGACCTAGATATATACCAAAAAACCTCCTGTCACCCTCTTCCACTGCTACCTCTCCAAGGGAACCAAGGTTTATAGCCTGAGGTGCCTCTTTTCAACTTCCTCCATGGCCATATAAACATCTAACCAAATATCAGGATTTCGTGGCAATTTATTTTCATTAAGATGGGATCACCCCTCACATATGACTTTGTAGTTTGCTTCTCTTAATGTATGATGGCAATACTTCTAGGGCATAGGATGTGGATGTAACTCAGTTTTTCATTTACTGTATAGTATACTACAGAATGATCTCCCACAATTTTTAGGATGTATTTTTACTATAAAAGGTAATTCTAGATAATAAATTCCTAAAACTCTATACCACTAGCAATGTAAGAGACTGCCCATGTCTTCTCACCCTTAAAATCTCTCCCTATCACAGCTCTTTCAAGTTTTTGCCAAATTAATAGATGAAAAATGTTAACATCTTCCTTAATTTTAATTTGATTAATTTTTGTCATTCCATTCATTTAACATTGATATTCTTATTTTACTTTCTTTAGGTTTGCTTACCTTCTCAATAATTTATAGTACCTCTCGGCATACTTGGTATAAGAACCCTTTTTCTTTTATATGTTTTTAATAATTCTGTTTGTTCTTGGATAATTTTCATCTTTACAAGTTGTTGTGTATGTGTGTGTGTGTGTGTGTGTGTGTGCATTTTAACCTTTCTAGTCTCTTCTATTTAGTGGTGCTGTTCAGTTTTTTATACCTCCGTAGATCAATTTAGATATTAAATATTTTCTAGAAAATCTTTCTTTTACTTAAAATTATAGAATTTACCACTACACAGTTGCACCCAAAACTGTCTAAAGTTTTTTCTTTATCATTTATAATTCTTAATAATGTACATTTTTGGCATTTTGTGGGAGTAACCAGGGCTTGAACTCAGGGGCACTCAACCTATGAGTCATATCCCCAACCCTATTTCACATTTTATTTAGACAAGGTCTCACTGAGTTGCTTAGCGCCTCACTATTGCTGAGGTTGGCTTTGAACTGGGGATCCTGCTGCCTCAGCCTCCCAAGCCTCTGGGATTACAGGTGTGCACCACCACGCCCAGCCTGGCATTTTTAATCCTTATATTTTCCATGAGTTTATCCATTTTAAGGAATGCTTCAAAGAAATGATTTCTTAATCGATTTACTGCTTTCCATTTTAATTTATTATCTTTAGCTTTTTACTTATTAATTCTCCCTTTTTTCTTTGGTTTTATTGTCTTTTTTCCTTATTGAATATTTATATACCTTAACTTGTTATGCTCTTTCATTATAAAAGAATTCAGGCTATTTTTCTCTGGGGATTACATTAGCAGGAGTTCATGGATTTTATTATCAAGTACTTTTCTTCTCACACTCCCCAGACTGTTTACAATTCCAGTTTGTTTTGATTTTTTTCCTTGTTTTAGGATTATTTAGAAGAATAGTCCTTAATTTCTAAGTGGTTAAGTTTTCCGTGACATCTTTTCAAGGTATATTTCTAGTTTTATTGATTTTTGGAGAATGGGAATACAAATGTCTAATTATTGTAGACAGCTATAATTTCTTAAATGTACAGCTATGAGATTTTTTAATAAATGTTCCATATGCAATCAAAAAGAATGTATACTTTTGCTAAAATATAAATTTTGCTTATTATTATTAAATTATATACTCTGAATTAAATGCATAGAACTCTTCTTTTGATTAATATTTAAATGCTTTGTAAACTTGCCTTTTAGGATCTATTTGATATACAAAAAATCCCTCCATAATTATATTTTAGCCAACTTCACTCCAAATTTTTATTTTACATGTTTGACTGTGATGATGTTTGGCACATAAGGTAAGTAACTGTTCTGCCTCTTAGTAAATTATACCCTTAATAATCACTAGATTTTTTTAAAGATAAAATTATATAAGGAGAATGTCTGATTGCTTCATCTATTTATGTTCCTGTTCCTAAAATGGTACCTTTATAAGGATTCTAAACTTTGGTTTCCAAATCTCTTTGTATGCCTTGCACTACGTCCTTCAAATTCTCCTGCCTCTATGAAGATTTTCCTAAAGAAGCAAGAGAGAAAATTAGAATCTAACTACTTCTATAAGGTGCTCTGGAAAATTATAATTACACTTCTGACTAAAGAACTGTTGCAATCACTCTCTTCATGCTCAGGTAGGGCCTCTGTAATTCTTTCTTTCAACTATGCTAAGGTATTTACCACAGTAGCACTGTACTAGGGCCTTGCATTAGTTACTGAAAACATGCCTTAACTCATCCATTATGTCTTTCAGGGCAGAAATAATAATAACTACATTT
Source organism: Sciurus carolinensis (assembly GCF_902686445.1). Taxonomy (NCBI): domain Eukaryota; kingdom Metazoa; phylum Chordata; class Mammalia; order Rodentia; family Sciuridae; genus Sciurus; species Sciurus carolinensis. The sequence goes on along the minus strand of NC_062218.1, from coordinate 86,635,237 downwards.
ACTTACTTTTGTACATATTAATTCATTAATCCATAATTCTATCAGATATGAACTCATTTTACAGATGAGGAAACTAAAGCATATTATGGTTTAAGTTCTTGTGTAACATCAACTGACCAGTAAGTAGGGAACAAGAGTTCTGATTTGTCTTGTACCTAGAATGACTAACAAACTCCAGCTCTGCTCTTCTGAGCCTTCCTTCAATTAGGCCTTAACTTTGGCTTCTAAAGACTTAAACAAATAATAATTTAATATCTGACAATTCAACACTACTTCCTTAAGATGACCCAGTCCTCCTTGAAGTATCTGCTTGTGAAAACTCAAGCCTGTCATAAAATTAAGTTTTATGTTGGTTTCACATAACACCTGAGAAAATAAGGTCTGTGTCTCCCAGTCTTTATGGTTGGACAGAATCATAACTTCAATAATTGCCAGCTAGCAAAACAGCTGTCCTAATCACATTTACATCAACTAAAAGTTTGTAATTTTTATTTCCCTGATTCTATTAAGCCCTGGTTTGGTTCGTGTGTCTCTCTCCTACTACTTCCTAATTCTACCTTTAAAATGCCCAGTTACTTCTACACAAATTGAAGTTGAGTTTAATTCACACTGGATTCTTTTCCCTATTACAACAGTCATTACTGTTTAAAATATGTTCTTGCTACACTGTATCTTTGACCTGATTTTCAACACAGACATAAGAGCTAAGAGACAGAAGTGAGAAAAGACAATAGGAAAAATGGAGGACTTGAGGTCACCATATAGCACTTGGCTTTAAATGTGAGCAGTGCAGGAAACTCTTGAAGGGTTTTAGGTGAAGGGTGATGTGATCTAACTTCAGTTTTAATGGTATCTCTGTGACTGCTATGTGGAGTACACTCTCAGGATGCAAAGGTACTAGGTAGGCCCAATAGGAAAGCTACCGTACTACCTAGGAAAGAAAGGAGTGTGTCTGGGCCAGAGTGGGAAAGATGGCTGTGGTGAGAGAAGGCTAGATTTTGGATTATTTGGAAGGTAGTAGCAATAGGATTTGCTGGCATATTGTTTATATAGGCCATGAGCAAGAAAGCGGTGTCAATAAAGACTCTAGTGTATTTAGCCTAGAGGAACTATAACGCTACAATTGCCATCTACTGAGATGAAGAAGACTGAAATACAATATTCCAAATAAGAGAACTCTGGTTTATGATCATTACTCACCAAAAGTGAATAAATAGGTAACTAAGGAACAAAGATTAAAGTGCTGTTAACCTTGCATTGATATTTTTATTCTTTATGTTCTGTAAATCAGAAGACACAATTCATGAGATGCCAAAGGTTAAATCCATTTATTAGCCTAAATGGCATATGCAATTGCTTCGATCAGGGACTGGGAAACTACAGACTGTGGGTTGGCTGCCTGTTTTAGTAAATGCAGTTTTTTATTGGAACGCATCCAAGTCATCATTTACATATTATCTATAGCTGCTTTCTAACTAAGACAGTTGAAACCAGAGGCTATTCCTCAGAAGTTGAAAATGTTTACTATCTGACCTTTAAGAAATAATTTTCTAATCTCTGGTTTAGATTTAAACAGGGGTAATGAAAAAATTGTGTTTAAAAAACTAAGCTAGGTTGCTTGAAGGTATCTTATAATAGTCAATTGTTTAGAATTATCTCAACAGATTTCAGAATAGTAGCATTTCTTTCTTCACAGACATGAGAAAATATAAGAAAAAGTCATTCAAGAATGTAGGATGGAGCCAGTATTTGTTTTACAAAAGAGAGTTATATATTTTTACTATTTTTACTATAATTAAAATATATATGTATACATAAAAATACATATAGTAACATTTTATGTGTACATATACATATTTTAACTATATATATTTTAACATTCTATTACTATATGTCATTTTTATTTTACATGTTTGACCATTATGGTACCTAAGGTATATACTATTCTGTAATTTGATAAAGTGGACTATTAATAGTTACTAGATGTCTCCACAGATAGGCCATTAACAGATTGGCAAATTATGAAAAGAAAATGAGTCTCAGATTCTAGTAAATAAGTATTTAAGTCCTGCTTTTCCATTTATGGTCTATTTGGCTACATACAGTTTATTTAATGTCCTTGGTTCTCAATTTCTCATACAAAATATGGGGATAATAAAATCTTGAACACAGATTTTTTTAATGAGAATTAATGAGACAATGTAAAATGCTCAAAACAACAGTGTTACATAATGAGCACTCAAAAATATGCTTTCAGCTTTAAAAAATTTACTAGAAACAAAACAAAAAGAATCTTTAATCTTATTGTGAAAATACATGGTGATAATGAAGTCTCTTATATCATAGCTACTTTTCTAGTATCCTAATAAAGAAAGGGAAATTAGTCAATGTATACAATCATATGAGGTACTGAAAAAAGAGATGTAACATGTTTAGATTATTCTCAAAAAGGAAAACTGTTAACAGTTCAATTATATCCTCCCTAAGTGGACATTAAAGGTTTCAGTAAAAATAAAAATGAAGCATCATAATTTAAACTTTAATAATTAGTAATGAACCACATACCACTTTAATTTGTAGTTTACAAGAGCCAGTTAACATTTTTGCATTTTATTTAATCTACATAATTGGACCTTGCTAATAAATCAAGGAGTGAATATACAAATAAATATAATTTGAGAATTTGGCATGAAGCATTTTAAATGATACCAATTCCAAGCTTTCAAAACAGCAAATGAAAAAAGTCAATTTAATGTGAGACAGCTAAATAATGGAACAAGGGCTTGGTCGCTGTCCTTTCTAGTAATCACTGAATTTTATCCACTATTAAGTTTTACAATTGGTAAAATGAAGATAATATTACTCCATCCAGTAAGGGGGCAGGATATACAGCATTTTAATATCTTTTGTTGTTTTTTTCACAAGTCTTAGAATTTTATATGTATTGCCTAAGTCTTTCTAAATAAAAAGCAAATGCCAATCCAAAATTAGGATATTTCTCAATTTTCCTCCTCCAATAGCAAGAACACTCTGCTCTTTTATCTTTTATGAAGGAAGAAAGAAAAGAATGGAGGAAAAGTAAACACTAAGAGGTATGACTCATGTTCATTTTAAGACCTGTAGTATCTGTAATGACCTGTTTATTTTTCGACCTGTAGTATCTGATGTGATATACTCAATCCTCGCCCAATGTTTCTTTCTGACAACACAAATGTGCTCATGCAGGAAGGGCAAAGACCAGCAAGTGGAGCCACCACTTCTGTCTGTCATTCTCGGGGGAAATGTCACTCATGTATCTGTACATTTCTCCACCAAGCCCAAATGTGGTCTCTCAATACTTCTTAACAGTTTCCAGGCAGTTTCTCCCAATCAAGGAAATTTGACTCAAAAAGCAACCTCTACTTGCCATTCCATTCTAATGTATAGGCTGAACTAGAAAAAGGGAAGGATGTTGTGGTGAACATTTCAGAGGACTAGAGAAGGTAGAATGGAACATGGCCTCTAACTGCAGAAGAGGTCAGGAAATCCACAGCTTTCCTGGAATAGAGTGGGAATCTTCTTTAGGTGTTTCTCAGCAATTGTATGGCTGCTTTAGGAAGAGAATGGATTTGTTTTCCCAAGTGAGTTTAACATATAACGACTCTATGGTACCCAAGAGCCTGCTAATGGTCACAGATTAAATTTCTCTCCTTCCACCATGAGGTTAAAATTCAAAATTAAGTTAGTCTGCAAGGGGAAATGGAGAAATAGGAGTGCAGGGTGCTTCCCTTTCTTTTATTCTCATCCCCAATATAAAATTCAAACTTTAACTTTCAAAGAATGCTAAGATTACATGCTAATAACTAGAGAGTTGGAACTGAGGAAATAACAACCTCTGAAGAGCTAAAATGTATAACTTATTGATTGTTGGATGACCTTCTGGGAAGGTGTAGAAACAGTAGGCAGGTGGGCATAGTTGGAGGAAGTAGGTCACTAGGGGAAGGGCATACTTTTAGGGATTTTTTTCTTGTCCCTATGCCACTTCTTCTCTGTCTCTTTCCCCCTCATTCCCTGCTGCCATAAGCTAATAGCTTTCCTCCACCATTCCCTTCTGCCATGAGACCCAAAGCAACGTGTCTTAACCTTTTAAACATGAGCCATTTTTCCTTCTTTAAAGTCTTTATGTCAAGTATTTTGGTCACAGTGATGAAAACCTTAGTAACACATGTATTACAATACCCTCCAAAATAAACAAATACCACACTCCGGTCAACTGACTTTATATGAGAAAGTCCTATCAGTATTCTGAATTTAAGATTAAAAAATTTCTGCATTTAATTTGTATATTATCTCTGATAAAACAGATATTCTGAACAGGTACTGCTTATAAATGAAATTACGATTATACCTTAATATTTTAAAACTGATTCCTTAAGGGCAGAAAGCAAAACCTTATTATGTGATTATCAATACATTGTGGAGGCAAGAAATAAAGTATACTAGTAACAATTTTAAAAGATCGTTCAACTGAGGAAAAAACAGCAAAATACAGTGGAAAGATTATGAGAAATTTTTGTAGAAGTATTTTTTTCATTCTGTTTTATTTCAATGACTATATTCTTCAATCATTATTTTTAAATACGTGATATTCTAATTTCAAATTTTTCAACCTGTATTATCTGATGTGATCTTTAAACTGTGAATTGTTCTTTTTCCTGGAGATAGATATTTGTGTTCAGAAACACAGGAGAAGTATGCTCTTTTGATTTCAGAGCATGATCTGTGACTTTTCAAAAAAAAAAAACAAACACTGAATGAAACAAGAATTTCCAAGAGGTTCAGAAACAGTGTATTTCTCTGTAGTTCTCAAACTATTCCCAAAGCAAGTGAGGAAAACACCAAATGAAAAGAAATTGAAAGAAATGTAATTAATATGTAATTTACAGAAAATAGACATAAAGAAAATATTTAATTCTGTAAAATTATGTTTTATAAATTAGTTTGCACTTATATGTTCTTGAGCCAAGATGCAGAGGAACTGCATCTTGACCAAACAGCAAATAAATAAAATGCTATGTAAACCTAGGATTTGAACAACTTATATTAGAAAAGAATGTTTTGATGTTGTCATTGTTTTAAAAACAAGGTCAATGCACATAGTCCTCAGGAGAGCAGACACAATAAATCCAGGCTGATTCAAACTAATATATATATATATTTTTAAAAAACCTCATCAGGACACTTCTTTAGAGAACTTCTCTTCCAAGCAGTATAAAAGATGTATATAAACCTGAGGAAAAAACATCCATTCTCAACATCCCTTCACTCTTTTATCAAAAGTGTGTTTTTACTGAAAATATCTACTTTAGAATTGGTACACTGAAGGATCTGCTTCCTCACTTACTGAACTCAGGCTTCTCTTGTCCTCATTTGTATTCCTATTTTTCTTCATTTGGTTACCTTTCCTATCTCTAAAAATTATTTTCACATCTTACTTTTTCGATGAAGTCATGACTGAAGGGTGAGTGGTTTCTCATCTTGAGGTTTGTTCACATTTCCCTCAACACGCTAATAACTACAATACCAGTGGACATTTTCTGTTTGGCAATTAAACTGTTTGGCAATTTTACTTCACTTGGTCCACAGAATACCCTGCGGTAGGTAAGCTATCACCCTTTCTAAAGATGAAGGCACATGGTTAAGAAACATGCCTGAGTTGACATTGCAAGAGCCAGGACAAGAATGTGATCAGCCTGGCCCAAGGCCTGTGTTCTAACTCCTAGATTTTATTTGACAAGAAATTTTATATAAAATCATTGTAATTATGCCTTTATTTACTTTATTTTAAAATGCTGATGAAGATGTGGAGAAAAACTAAAAATAGAACTACTACTATGTGATCCAGCTATCCCGCTCTTGATAGCTATACGTCTATGTTTATTGCAGCCAGCACTATTCACAATAGCCAAGATAGGGAATTGGCATAGTTGCCCTGTCAACAGATAATGAGATAAGGAAAATACACATGAATGGATAAGGAAAATATACACAATATACTTTATTCAGCCATAAAGAAGAATAAAGTCTTGTCACTTATAGGAAAATGGATAGCACTGAAGACATCATGTTAGGCAAAACAAACCAGACACAGAAAAAGAAGTCTCAAATGTTTTCTCTTATATTTGAGAAATAAATTAAAATAAAATAAAAGATGACCTGAAAGCCAAAGAGGGACTATTAGGAACTAAGAAGGGGACTGAGGGAAGGGGGAGGACAAGAAGACAGAAGGGAGGTGTATATTGCACGTGTGGAGATGTCACAGTTAAGCCCATCAATTTGTACAATTAATATGTGTTAATTAAAGTACATCAAACACCCTTGGGATAGTTCATTCATCAAACTGATGATAGTACTTTATTATGATCATGAATGAATTGGCAGTTTATCAAATTGTTTTGTTTGTTAATGTGAGAGGTGCGGACAACAGAAGTTCACAGGACCCTAGGTGAGTAAGGGAATCTGATGAGGAAGAAAAAGGGTGAAAAGAGTATTCTCGAGATAGGACCACTCTGTGGCTCTGCTACATTTGAAGCCAATGGCATTGGATGGTAGGTCTTCTCTTTACCTCTATATGAGATTATTTAAAAGTCACTACTCTTTTTGCCAATCTTCCCAAATCCTGAAAAACCAGATTAACAGAAACTTTATAAATATTAAAAAGAGAATGGAAATTATTTTAATTTTTTCATGTTAGAGAAAGAATGAACTTTTTGATTTAAAATTGATACTGTATGTCTTCATATTGTTATTCTCATAGAGATTAAATTGATACACTATATGTGTTTATATAGCAAGGTCTGTTTTTAACACCGTATAGTTTGCATCTCTGTGCATTTGTATTTCAGATAATACAGTTCTCAATGATATGCATAGAGACTTTCAAATTTGTTAAGCCCTTAACCTTGCGCAAGAAGAGACTGTTACATTAGCAACAGTTGTACCTTCCAATCCTTACCTCCCCCTTTTTAAGCTGTTTTACCAAAGATATCTGCAAGTCCCGTGATTCACTTTTACTCCCTTTTCAACAGGTAGAAGGAAAGATTTATTGGTTTGCTCTTTGTTAAACTAAATATCTCTGCTAAACACCCTTATTCTTTGTTCACTTGAATGTTTTCTTTGTAGTACTTGACTTGAGTGATACTATGATTTCCAGATCTTTGCTTAAGTCTTTTTCTCTATTGTTTTCCTACTATCAGAAATTTAAATAATTTTATTTATTTACTTATTATTTTGTGCTGAGGATTGAACCCAGGGCCTTGAGTATGCTAAGCATGTGCTGTACCACTGAGTTGTACTACCTGCCCCTATGACCAGTATTTTATGTTGAATATGTAAAGAATATTAAAAGTTCTAAAACATCTAAAAAGGTTTTGATTTTATAATAAAAAATAAACTACTTTTCTTGGACTCACCAAATCAGGTTTAATGGGAGTAATTGTTAATGGCCACTATGAAGTTCTGTGATATGGCTGAACCGACTAATATGGAAGCCTGACACACTGGATATCCTCTGATAAGACACTAACCTACAACTGTATTCCATGTGGAAAATCAGCTACAGAGGTGTACTCTCTGTAGTATGTCTATAGTTCTCTCCACCTCTATTCTACATTTGCTTGTTTTTCTATCTAAGCTTACCTAAACGTCTCTTTCCCAAAGAAAGGATTCACGTCATATGCATTGATGTAGTTTTCATTATTGTCAAAACTTAAGATGTACTTTATAAAAAAATATGTTGAGTGAATATGGTTCTTTGATCAACCTGGTCTGACTGAATTACCAATGGAAGCTCTTGCTCCTGTACTCCTTTTTCTTTATGTTTTGTTGCTCTGATTGATCCTCTATCATTTAAAAACAAGCATCTTAACTCCTCAACATCTGTCCTAGATTTTGCATGTTTCTTACTCCTCTTTTTTCTTATATTATTTTAAAAATATTCTGCTTTTCATATTCTGGTTATTCCTGAATCTTTCCCTTAATTTTTGTTCTTACCATTTTATTTTCTTGGACATTTCATTGTGTTGTTATTTTGGTCAACTCTTCTTACTTCCCCTACACCTTTTGTTTCTTCCCTCTAATACTTTATAATTTTTTTCCCTCCTCATTTTTAAAAATCACCTTTCCTTTTAAAGACCTATGTTAACTCTAGTTTTATTTGTGCTTTAAGAATAGATTTTTTTTTTTCACCAAAACAACTTACAGTAACATAGCTCTTGGTCTGCCTCACCAAGAATACCAAGTTCAGGAGGAAAGAGGAGGTCCCAGTGGGTTCTATATCCTTCTTTCCCTTGGGCATAGTCAATAGCAAGTCTATCATTTACCATGAGAGCTTACAAGATATATACTCTGCATGTCAGCCAGAAAAAAAAAAATCAAGTACTTATGGCACATCATCAATGAACAGTTTAGTAAATGTGGAAGAAATATTCAACAAGCAGTTCTGAGCTGCTCTGGCTGAGCAACTGGATCATTTACTAGATAGTTTTATATGCAAGTAAGACAAATGCAACTTAACCTACTTAAAATAAGAAAGGCAAACATAATTGAAAATTTTGTACGTACCTATGTAACCAAGAAAATACACTCTTCCAGACTCTGTGTTGCTTTATCTGGTACTAGTTTTAGTCTAGGCATGGTTCCTTCATGCACTAGCAGACCCTAGAACTACATACCTATCATGCTTGTGCAACAGAAATATACATTCCCAGCAGAAATCCTGAGCTTTGATTGGGCTCATCTAGGTCACAAACCTTTTCCTGAACCAATCGTTGTGGAAGGGGAGGTAAGATGCAGTCATTTGCTGATACTAGTTCACTGTTCCAACTCTGAAGCCTCAGTAAATAGCTCCTGGGAGCCACAAGGTCTCAGAGAAAGAACAACAAGAAAACTAGCTCCTTGAATAAACTGAGAAGGCAACCAGCAAATGTACACTGCACAAAGCAAAGTTGAACACAGAGAGTGCAAAGTAAAAAGTGATAATTTCAATAATGTATCTTATTTTCCAATGGAATTATTTTAATAATTATATGATTATAAAAATGAATCAACATATTGTGTTATGAAAAAGAAGCTGTTACACATTTTTGTAATCAATTCCAGTAATTCTTCCTCAGATTATTGATCCCAATGGAGTTGTCTATTATTATTATAGTTGTTAAATAATTTAAATGTTATTACTTTTAAATAATAATAAGGAAAAAATAGCAGAATAATAACAACAATAAATGGCTATTTGATTAAAACAATGATATTCTTGTGGGAAAAGATTAAAGACCAATTATTTTAAAAGAAGTAATATAAGTTAAGGTTAAGCACATAAAGGGGGAAAATGACTTTTAAGAGTGAGAAGAGACATGAAGAGGCACCCTTTACAAAGGAGGGGCTGTTCCTCTCTCCTCATCTTAATGTCATCACAGTCCTCTTGGCTAAATATCAAATAAAGAGTTTATGAAATTAAAGCCCAGAACACTAATAACTGAATGCACATAAAAGTCACCTGCATGGTCATTTGGGAATAGGGAGAGGGTGAAGGTCTCTCAGTGGTAGTTACTTATAGACATTAGATCATACACAAGTTTTCAAGTAAATGAATGTCAATCCTTAGTTGCTAAGGGTGGGGGCCCACACGTCATTTCTAGAATTCTTGAATGCTAGTTTTAAAAAGAATTCTTCCCAGTAAGTAGAATACTTTTATTTTCCCAAAACTAGAAGAAAAAAGAAAAGAAAAATAGAATGTTCTCTGCAACAATGAGTCATCAGCCACTGCAGCTCTTCAACATCCAGGTCTCTGCAGCCCTTCAAAAGGAGAGGACTGTCTTTTAATGACACACATAAATCCCTGCACTGCCTGGCTGCAAAACATAATTAATTCTGGCCTTTTTTTGCTTAATGAAACACCTTGCACACATGACAGCAGTGGGTTTGAGCTTCTCGTGTGTACCTGAAATAGGGATAGCCCCAGCAACAACTTAGTTCCATTTGAAATGCTCTATAAGATATTTGTCTGAGCTCTATCATAATTTCTTCAAAATGTCTTTATAACAGGCAAGTCAGGCTAAAGGAAACACAATCAGCCACCTGTAAGAACAGTTTTCCTAACTTCTAAAAGTGTAGAATGTTTTGCTTTTCAAATTCGTGGTGGTAAACAAATTTTTATTTCTCACTTTGTAGCTGCTATAGAAGAATATTTAAACAAAGTAGTCTCTTAGTTGCAGCTGCTCAATATCATTTTTTATTGGAATAATTTTTCATGTTTTAATGCAGACTTGCATGCTGCATTACAAAGGACATTACTCCTTGGAGAGTTCCAGCATGCAAATTTACAAGGTTCCATTTCAAACAACAAATAATAATATGAGTAAAATTTTAAAACAAATTTAACTGAAAGATTTACTTTGAAAAATTTACCCCTTTTATAATATTCAATTATTCTGGTCCTACCTGAGGGGACTTGAAGCAAATGCCTACTTTTGCAAAAGCAACTGCATCTAGAAATATAGTTTCCTTACTTTAATTACAGATTGTATATAGAACAATTAATAATTAAATAAGGAATATCTCTCACCTGTTTAGGTGTGACGCCAGGCATGCGAATATCCAATGCAAAATCTGATGAATCAATAGGAATTATTGGTCTGGTGGCACCAAGACACTCATTGGAAAATGATCTGGTAGGTTCTTTAAACCTTGAAAAAGAAGACAGTTTCAACATTCTTGAACACAATGGGTACAGGAATTCTAGGACCTTAAGGTTAAAGATTGTTAATACAGGCCTAGAGAAGGCTCTAAAGATGTGATGACTATACAATGTTGTCAAACACACTCAGAACCGCATTTTGTCTATGAACAAGATACAACCAACTTATAAACAAAATCAAATCAAATCAAGCAGCTACATTCAAAACTTGATTCAATAAAAATTGTCAACATATACATTTTTTCTAGTTAATAAAGATACTAGTTAACAAAGGAAAATTTATTACAGTATTAATACATTAGAAGTTTTAATTATCATACACATGCCAATTTTCCAATGGCAAATATTAACCATAACCCAGTAAAATTTTTTGGAACTATTTTGTGAGTGTCCGGTATTACAAGTCAGAAACAAAAGACTGATCATAATCTTGCTAGAAGGCAGAGTTATATGAGGAGGAAATAAAAGACTGTGCTGTGAATTACAAATGTACAAGTGCATAAATATTTAATATGGTAATTATGAGGCGTGTGTATACAGCTCAATGTTTCTTAGTGAGCGATTACAGTCCATGATCTTCTCCTAACCACTGATCTATCTTGATATTTTATTCTTCGAGCTTTTCTAAACAGGAAGGCATTCAAGTCTATATGACTATATCGTACTTTCCGAAATATCTCCCCAAGAGGGAGTGATTAGTATTGGAAATCACAACTTCTAATTGGAGTTTTAAAAGCCAGAGCAGCAGTTCTGCTATAAGACAGAGGGCTTTTTCTGCAAGGGAGACTTTACAAGAAGTTACTGGGCTAAAATTCCAAATAGTTTCTGTAGAGAAAATCAACCTTGTATATTTCGCCAACACTTGTTCATAAAAGTGGATACATTTCTAAACAGCATGCACAAACCACCCAAACAGTATTTTGCCTGTTTAAAAAAAAAAAAAAAATCCCACACACACACACCCACCTCTTAAAGACAGAAAGTGGGCTTCTGAAACCCAAGCAGCTGCCTTGCAAAGCCAGGAGGAGAACTAGCAGGCGGCGCGCGCGGCCAGCCATGTCCGCGCCGCTCCGGCCCCGCCGGGAGAGGACCTGGCAGCGCAGCGCGGGGCTGGGGCGGGCGGTTAGGCAGCGGCGCCGCGGGCAGCCGCTACTTCATGGCCCGGGCGCGGCGGGCGTCCTGCGGCGGCCACACGCCAGCTGCCTGCGAGAGCCACGAGCTGGACTCGGCGAGGTGTCTCGGTCACGAGCCGCGGGCAGCAACCCGTGGGAAGGCGGTACTTCTGCCCGGGCGGCCAGCGGAAGCCTGCCTTCCTCCAGAACTGCTGCTTCGCCCTGGTGCTGGGGCTAGACGTGCGAGTTCCTTATCACTCCGGAATGACAGGGACTGTAAGGGCTATCACACAAACGCGCGTCAGTCATCATTCAGAACCTGCAAAAATAGAAGCAGATAATGGATGACTAACACATTACAGCATTTGTCCTCAGCAAATCCCAGCTGAGGTTCTTTAATGCATTAGTAGTTTCACAAGCTCGAGCCCAAACCTGGGGAAAAGGCTGGTTTGTTGATCTCCCTTCCCCGACCACAAGCCCCCAAGATTTCACAACCCCCAGAGCATAGCCCCTCTTCTGCCTTCTGCTTATCTTCCTCCCTCTGGCCCACTCCCGGTTTTTTGTATGTTTCTTACCTCTCCTCTTTTAACCCTCACTCACATTCACCCCACTTTCTGGATCTCTTCTTACTCGGTCTAGTACTCCCCCAAAAAGCACTTCAAAACCTCTGCTCAATGTAAACAAAGTTATTTGCATAAATGATCTACTACAGCACAAGGGGGAATGAGGGGCAAGGACAAAGCACTTGTATACAACAACAATCCATAGAAAAACACGAGAACAAAGGCATGTTCATATACATGCATCCCAGAGCTACAGAGAATAAAGATGCCCCCTGTCAAGAACTCCCAAGAATAGCCACAGAAGTAATTGCCCAAATTCTGGGAATTATTTTAAAACAAATCAAAACTTGGCAGCTAACGTGATATTTAAATGCTCATTTAAAAATCTAATATATACAAGGTAATATACAAGGTAATAATTACAATATGCAAAGTAATAATTTCTCAGGTAGAATGCTTGCCTCCCTAAAGATATTCTTCCCTAAATAAAGTTTGTTTATTTACAAAACGGGATAAGGGAAAACAGAATTTCAGCTAGCTCTAAATGAATTTTCTACAAAGGCTAAGTATAATCAAGAACTTCCTATTAATATAATTGAGAGATGTTAGGGCTCAGAGCAGGTTACCACCAAAATATGGTGTTTTGCTTGGCATACTGAACTATTTGATCTAAAGAAAATTTAAAATCTTTAAAAGCAGCCTCAGAACCAAGCTGCTTCTAACCTTTCTTGCTCCTCTATGAACAAGCACATGGAGTGGCTCTCTCTGGAATTCCCTCACACACCAAGACCAAACTGAAAAAGGGAACACAATTAACTACCAACCTTACCCTGAAACCCCACTATCATAGCAAAGAAGACTAAGGAATGTAACCACACTGGACGGACTCCCATGACAAGATGCAAATTCCAAAAGATTCTCTCTGGGACCACTCACCTAATAATTATTTACAAGACCTCAAAATTATCTATTCCCTCATGCTGCCTTCCCCTACAGAAAAAAAGGGCATGTAAGTTTCTGAATAATTTGGAGTTAGTGGGTAATCACACTCCTGTGATTGTCCCGTGCTGTGATTTTTCCCCACTGGCAAGTTAATAAGTGTGTATGCCTTTTCTCCTGTTTAATCTTTCTTTATTCCAAGGAGCCTTCAGAGGACCTAGGGGAAATTTCCCTTTGCTACTAGAAAAGCCATACAAAACTAGTGTGGATTCTCAGTATTTCATTAAAGAGGATTCAACTAGGTTAAATTTTAAAATATTCATGTTTTGACTTTACTGTTGATCTGAATATAGCTCAGATTCTGTATCAAATCTGTGAATTAAGTCAGAAAGCATTCTTTTAAAATGTGTGATACACAATGTAAAAATACTTCTAAAGGAAAAAAGATTTCTTAAAAGTTTTATTTTAATTAGTAACTAAAAACATGATTCAGAGAATGTCAAGTCATTTGGCCAGATGAATAACAATAAATAACTAAAATCAGAGGTTGAAGCTATAGCTCAAAGGTACAGCATGTGTTTAACATGCAAGATGCTCTAGGTTCAACCCCCAGTACCAAAAAAAAAAAAAAATAAGAAAACAAAAGAACAAAGAAAAATTTAAAAAGAAAGGAAGGAAGAAAAATCCCAGTAAGATCATACAGACATGCTGAACTATAGTCTCTTAATTGTCCTCTGGAAATTACAGCATAATAAGTTAAACCAAAACAAGAGAGAGAGAGAGAGAGAGAGAGAGAGAGAGAGAGAGAGAGAGAGAGAGAGAGAAACAAACAAAAAAGTACTAACTAAGCTTAAATTTAAATTTAATGATATTTTATATGGTCAGTACTTTCCACATAGAAGACATACACCAAATACCAATAAAACAATTTAAGGGGCTAAGGTTGTAGTTCAGAGGTAGAGTGATTACCTAGCACATGTGAGGCACTGGGGTAGATCCTACACACCACATAAAAATAATTAATTAAAAGTATTAAAAAAACATAATTTAATATCCAACCAATTCAAAGAGGCTTGAGGTTCACCAGCACCCAAGGACCCCAGTTAATTTACATAAGCAATGACATTTTTAAAAGATTGATAATATTTGTTTGAACTTTCTCTTTGGTTTGCTGTTTGAGCTTTCAGCAACAAAAACCTTCAGCTTTGTCTTTAGCCTGTGGGTAAAGGAAAAGAACTCTAGGGGGAAGAGAAACAAAGGGTCTAACAGCTGTGCTATTGCCTTTGCTCTAAACAAAGTAGAATCCTGTTGAATGACAATACTTAACATCCCCTAGTTGTTACATATAAATGTGAGAAAAGGATTATATTTTATCATTTCATTCAGAACAGGATTTAAAGACAGTCCTTCCTCCAGTTGGCAAGGAGATTTGGTATTATACAAACACTTGAAAACAAATTTATTATTAAAATTCTCTAACAGAAGCACACCCTTCAGAACTAGCTTTGTGGGGGAGGGGGACTTCTCTTATCTCTTTGATTGATTTTACTACCTTTGATGTCCCTAAACCACTCACTTAAAGAAAAGGGAATTGAAGTTGTGGGTAGAAGCAAGGTTGATATTTGTAGCCATGAATAGAACACCTTTTATTATAGAAATGAAAGGTCATAATCATCCTTGTTTCTTGATGCCTTATTAAGACAAAATACAAATCCATCATATAAAAAAAATTTTATTTCATTTGTTTTAATTCCTGATAATGTGGAACACATAATATTCAAAAATCTTATTCATCTCTCATTTAAAAATTTAAAACTTTACAACATATTTTCCTGAGATCATTCATTGACTCATTAAAAAAACTTAATTTCATATTTGATACAAAATAATGTGATACATATTGGGATTTTATAAGATCAATAAAACTAAAAGGGAATATAGTCCATTGAGAGATGAGAACGTTGCACAATTAACACGAGATATGTTTAGAAAGTACTCTCCTATAGGAGTACTTTAAAAAGGACTCAGGGAATTTTAAGGAAGAAAAGAAAACTTCAAGAGAAAGGAAGAAAAAAGGAAAGGATGAAAGCAGTCTTCAATAGAACAGCGGCCACTGAGCAGGGCCTTGGAGGACCGTTACAGTTTCTACTGCAGGAGGTGGACAATGAGCATGCCAGGTACGGGGCACAGCAGGGGCAAAGGGGCACAAGTTGAGAGCAGAGTATGTGTTTGAAAAGCAAGTAATAAAAGTCTTTCCTCCTAGATTCATGTTACAGGCCCAGATTTACTATTTTACTGATAATACCAAGCAAATATTGTTTACATCTCCATAAATTCTTCAGGGGAGAATGATTTATAGATACCCATGTGGATGTTAATTCTAGGTGCAGCATTATTAAAAGGTCCTAAGTACAGGTTAGTCCAGAGGACCATAAAACCAATTTGGCTTTTACAAAGTGAGCAATCTATTCCCTCTAATTTTCATTTAAAAAAGAGAAAAAAAAAAAAAAAAGTTAGCTGAAATCTGTAATTGTTTAAAGATTCAAATAAATATATTGGCCATTCATTCATTCATGGATTTATTTGCTCAGCAAAAGTGAACCAGTATAGCATAATGGCTACTTATAGACTGAAGGAAAAGTGTCTGATACCTAGCTTTTCCATTTACTAGTCACCTGAGCTGGGCAAGTACTTTGACTCTCTGTCTCCTTTTCTTCATCTGCAAAACAGAAATAATCATACTACCTATCTCATAAAGGCCATTGCCAGGAATAGCTGATTAATATTCTTAGAACAGTGTCAGGCATGTAATAAATGATTACTGTTATCATTGTCGCAATAAATACATATCGAGTGCTTGAATGCTAGGGGTGATGATAATCAAGACAGATAAAGTTCTCACTCCTACAGAAATTATTTTCTAGTGGGGAAAAGCAAAAAATAACTACCAAATTATCAGTTTCATTTTCTTTTAAGCAGATTTTATGTGTTTTTCTAGTATGACTTATGATTAAACTGATTAAAGGATGCATATCCATTCACAGAGTTATTTTGACTTCTGGGGATATACTCTTGGGCAAAGACTGAACCAGGGAACCAATATGTTTATAAGGATAGTTAGCAGCATTGTTGAAAACAACAAAGAACTGAATGTTTACAATAGCAAAGAACTGGAAGCAATTTAAATGTCCATGAATAGGAGACTGGTAACAAAAATATGTATTTTTGTAGCCAGAATACTATGAATCTCTTTTAAAAAGGACAATATGGGTCTGCTTTTATAGCTTAGAGAATATTCTGTGATATATTATTTTTTTCTTTTTGCATAAAGTTTTAATCCCAAACTTACAGAAATGTTGCAAGTATAGATAACCATTTTTTCCCTGCAACCATTTAAAAGAAGGATGCTACCGATCTGATGCTTCAATACCCTGAAACTTCAGTGTGACTTCCTAGAAACAAATGCATCTAACTGTGTAACTCAATACAACCATAGAATTTTAAATTTCTCACTGATACTTTACAATCATCTAATCTTCAGTTTCTAAACTTTGCCAAGCAATATCATTTATAAACAAAATGATCCAGTTCAGAATTAGGCACTGCATGGAAATTGTCACTTCTCTAGTCTCCTTCACTCCAGGACATTGTCTTAGCCTGTCTTTAACTTCCATGACTTTAACTCTAATTATGAAAGATTATAAGGTAGTTATTTTGCAAAATGCCTCTAAATTTGTGTTTGTTTTGTGTTTCATTAGGACCAGGTTCAGGCTATGCATCTTGGGCAGGAATACCACAGAAAGCAATGCTGGGTTCCACTCAAGGAATCACTGTTACATCAAATTACCTCAAAACTTAGTAGTAGTTGAAAATACTAAGTATTATCTAACACAGTTTCTGTGCATGAGGAAAAGCTTGGCTGAGTGGTTTTTCCATGAGGCTGCAGTCAAGATGTTGGTCAGGCAGTAGTAATCTGAGAGCTTCATGGGAGCTAGATGACGTGCTTATGAGGAAGGCTCACTCATGTAGCTGGCAATTAGTGCTGGATGCTTGCAGAAACAACATGTTCTCACTATGTGGTTCTCTTTTTAGGGCCGCTTGAGTGTCCTTACAACATGGCAGCTGGCTTCCCAAATACACGATGACTTTCATGATATAGCATCAGAAGTTACATACCATCATTACTGTAGCATCTTGTTGGTTACTCATATCAGCAGCCCTTGGTATGCGAGAAGAATACCTAAGCACATAAACACTATGAAGTGAGGATCATCTTCTTGGTAGCTGACTTTCACAGCTTTTCTGCAGATGGTAGCATGAGTTTGACTTGTCTCATTACTGATGATGATAAATTTGACAAGTTGATTCAGGAGGTTTCTACCATTCTTTTTCATTGTGCAGTTACACTTTTCCCTTTCTGATTAATATTTTTTGGGGGAGAGACTTTTATCTTTATAAATATTCTGCTTATCGAACTTTCAGTTTGTTCATTTATTTATTATAACAGACTCGTTACCTATTTCTTCAAGGGTTTTAATCTGTTAACTTTATATTGCTACATAACTTACTTTGATACTCAAATTGTCTCAATCATGGCTCCTTCCAGCTAGCATTTGTGTTGCTTGACATATGCCATCATAATTGTACACCTCCTTGATTTTTGCCCCTCTCCTTTCTGAGCTCAAACCTTGCACGAAATCTTTCTCCTTGTGCTCTTCATCCCACTTGGTCTTTCAATGGCACTCTATCCTGGGATGCCCTTTTCACCCTGCTTGGGCTCTAATATCCCATACCAGGTGCTATAGTTGGAATTTGGAGTGTCCCCTAATGGTCCACATATTGAAGGCTTAGTCCCCAATTTGGTCATAGTAGGAGGTAGTGGAAACGTTGAAATGTGAGGCCTCATAGGAGGTCTTCGGTCACAGGGGACAAACCACTGAAGGGGAAAAAAGGACCCCAAACTACTCCTGTTTTTCTCTTGTTTGTTCCTAGCCATGAGGTAAAATGGCTTTGCTCTTTCGTGCACTTTCTGTCATGATATGCTACCTTGCCACAAGCCCAAAAGCAACAAGGCCAACCAACCATGGACTAAAACCTCCAAAATTGTGTGCCAAAATAAGCCTTTTCTATCTAGAATTGATTATATCAAGTATTTGCTAAAGTAACAGAAAGCTAACATATCAGGTCACCAATTCTATGATATTCCTATCTCCTTACTCCCTTAGGATTCTGGAACCCCCTGCCTGGTCAACTTTCCTAAAGATCTACATTCTCTGCTTCACATAATGGCTTTCGGACTATATTATTCAGGAAGGTAAAAGGAGGATATTAATTTTAAATAAATAAACTATAGAAAGAATACACATGATTTAAAAATCTGAGGTACCAAACTCAAACTATTGCATTCCTGGTGGTTTTATATGGGAAAAACCACTTTCTATTCATTTACTTTGGTAGTTTTTTAAATTTTTACCTGTTTGCTTCTTTTGTAGCCAGAAGAAAATAGGTATATATGCATGTGAAAATATTTTACTGAATTGATTGTATAGATTTCAATTTACAAGTTAACTTCTATTTGACAGTTATGTCGTATCTTGAAAAAGAACTCCCTGCCCTTCACTTAGTAAGAACATTTCAAATGAAACATTATAGTGGTTATATAACTGTAATGCAAGGTTTCTCAAGCTCAGCACTATTAACATTTTGGGGTGAACAATTCTGTGTTGTAGGGGGCTGTCCAGAATTTCAGTTCATTTAGCAACACCCTGGGCCTCCACTCACTAGATGGCAGTAATGTTGACCTCAGTTGCATTGACTCAAAATGTCACCATTTTCAAATGTTTTCTGAAGGGTAAAATCATCCTGATTGAGGAACACTAATGTAATGTGGTTCATTAAGATGACACTTAACGTGGAAATCAGATGTAATGTCATTTTCTTTCAATGCATAAAATAAGACATAAATGACTAAATGTGGTTTTTAAATACGGAACTTCTAAAGAATGCAAAAACAGAAATCGTAACAAGTGATATTTATTGACTCATTTTCTAGGCATTGATTTTATGTATATAATTTCACTGAATTCCATGACTTTGAGATATGGATTATTATTCTCCTTTTACAGATGATAGATCTAAGGCTTAGAAAAATTAATTTACTTTTTCTGGTTACACAGTGGCAGAGCAAAGACTCAAATTCTAACTTGCTAACACTTGTTTTAACTCATACCCTTCAACACAAAACAAACCCTTCACATTAGTAGGAGATGTTTTAAGTGCAATAAATAAGCAAATCCTCTGAACAATTTTATTATAAAATAATAATAGCTAATGTTTAATGAGCAATTGTTATATCCAGGCATAGTGCTAAAGAAGTACTTTGTATACTTCAGTTCACCTGAATTCTCACAACTCTATGAAATCTGCATTATACTTCCTATTTTACTGAAATGCAAACTGGGATACAGAAAGAATTAGCAATCTTGCTATGGGTACACAGCTAGGATATAAACATAAGCAATCCAAAACCACAGTTAAGCCATTAACTACTCAACTATATGATGTAACCTACTCTCTTTGCCATTCTTATGAAAGGAAACATTAACATTTCCTCAACTACCTTAAAAACATCACTCAGAAGAAAACAAATCAGAGGCATATGACTGTGGTTCAAACTTGTTCCAAAAGTTTATTTTGTATGGCTAACAGGGTCTCCCCACCTCCTCCCTGACACTGAGTTCTGAGTAAACATTTAAAATTAAAGATTTCACATAAAACCCTCATTCCCACAGGGCAACATGCATGCATTGTTTCTCTACAGACACGGCCAGCAGTCTGCAGACTGCCACAGTCTCCACTGTTCCCTCTCTGCTCTCACAATCTGAGATCAAAATGAGACAGAAATTTAGGGATAGAGAGAACACTGAATCTCTAAAGGAAAAATATTTCTGTTAAAATATAGAGCAAACAACTTGTGAGCTGGACAATGGAGCCGAAGGGACAGAAAAGGATCCCCAAGTAACGATACACAAAACAGCCCATGAATTGCTTTGTAATTTTCCATTTCCTCTACGTTTTCTGGAATGTATTAAAAGAGAAACAAGACCTCCATAGAAAGAGATCGTTAACCTGTGAGGCTAGAGGCAAACATTTGATTGGACCGTAACCCTCTTGCCCAATTACCTGTTGGACCAACAGAGACACTGACTTAAGCTGAAACCTATATACCAAACTAGAAACCCTAAGGGCAAAACACAATTTTGCTCAACATTTCCCAGTCACTAGAGAATCTCAGCCCCTTTGAATCATACATATTCCGTCTAATTTTGAACCCTAATAAGAACCTGATTTAAGCCCTGGTGTGCATCTCACTAGAGATCGCCCACATTTTTCTCTGAGAGTGCATACTTTCATCTTTCACCTTCTAATAAATCTTTTCCTCTCTTGCTAAGGCCTGACTCTTAAACTCTTTTCTGCCGTGGAGTCAAGAACTTGGAAGGCCTGAGTAGAGGTCTCCTGTAGACCTCTTCAAACCACCATCCTGTGACAAAAAGTAGTTGTTTTAACCACCAGCACATAGTGTTCAGCACTCAGGAGCAGTTGCTTGGTTTTTTGTTTTGTTTTGTTTTGTTTTTGTTTTGTTTTTGTACACTGGTAGCTTTCCTCATTAACATTACTAGATAATACCTTAAAATCACTTGTGCTGTGATCCCTGAGATGTGACACCCTTTCTTAACATAGGAAAATAAACTTCATCTTATGTATATCATAGAATTTGACTCACTTAAATATGCTAAATTTTCTCTTTTTTAAAAGGTACTATTCATTAGCAAGACACCAAATTGAATGGCATTTTCTGCATATGGATTTATTTGGGATTCATTTTTTTCTAGTATGTAGCCAATTTGAAGTATCCTTTCCTTGTAAGTCAAAATTGACTGGGTACCTGTTAGAATATATATGCTAAAAAAATCTCAGGAGTACCATTCAGCATATGATACTACTGCAATAAGAACTTGCCAACAGTAAAAATATACATTTTATTTATGCATTTATTTTATTATTAATTTATTTTTGGTTTCCATAATTAGTTCCGGATACCCCTTCAATATGTCCATTTAAATATCCAATTGGTTGGTCTTACAAATACATCCATGGGGAAAATAACAAGAGACATAATTCATAATTAAATTTCTCAGCTTTGACTAATACAAATGTTACTTCCTAACACATGTATCTAAATTCAGTGCTAGCATATTTTACTGTAAAATAAAACAGATCCCTGCATTCCAAACAGCACACGTCTTTTAGCTCAAAGGACTGCACTGGCGTGTTCTCAAGAGACTACTGAACTGCACAGAAAAAGCATTCAATAGTTTCTGATGATGTCACAGAGGTAGAACAGCTCCTTTGTATTCTACTCATTTGCCCACCAGGTTATCTTATTTATTTATAAGCTCGGATCATCACATAGAATGTAGTTTCAGAAGAAGAGGACAAAACACTTCCTCAGCTATCACCTTGTTTCTCCCTTCAACATTCTTGTCAATTTGGAGGACAGGCCTTTAGCCTTGTTTTGCAGAACTATTTAGTGTGGATCTTTGTGTTAGTATTTGATTCTATTTTTAAGAGGAAATTAATATAGAATGGCGGGAGGAAACTGCATTTAAGGGCAAATATTAAGTGTACTGGGCTCCCCTGGATGTGGTTTGAAAGTGGGGCTCTGTCTTTCCTCCTTTTATTGCCATTGAGCAATACATTATTTATGAGATGTTTGTGATTTTTTTTTCCTGTTTATAACTATACATCCTTAAGCATAGTTACTCCTGATGTATTTTCATTTAAATTTTGTTAAATGCCTTCCAATGACTTCAGAGGCAAGAGTTACTAACTACACATGCAAACTGGCTCAGACCCAGAACATGAGGCTACAAATTAAGTATTTTTCTTTTAAGAAAATCTACAGGAAATGTCGAGATTTTCACTCTTAAACAACACTGAACTTTATCTTTTGCTTCTGTGCTACTCACAGAGAAGCATTTTCTCCCATAGCAGAGAATCATATTTCCAAACGATTCTTGTGTTTTCCATTTCAAATGTTCAAATCTGTACAATAAAATGCCCATAAACACACCCCTTCCCATTATAAAAGTTTTGCTATCTTTTTTTTCAAGCCTCTCAGCTATATAATTACAGTACTTAAAGTGAAATCTATAATCATGTAATGCTATTATATAATTGAAAAACTTATGGGAATTTTTGTTAAAGACCATGAATGAATGTCAAAACACTTTTACTTATATAATTCTGCTCAATTGGGTTTGCAGTAACCTAGAGGGATTCTACAAAACAATAACTGCACACTTCCCCCTCAATCATCCCAACTAGGTAATTTGAAAGTCACTAACACAAGAGAACACAGTTGCTTAAAAAATATTTACTTTAGAGTATAACAGCTAGATTAAAATTTAGCTTAATTATAAGTTGACCATTTGAATTTTTAAATGTGCAATTCACCATTGAAAGAACTGTGAGCCACTGAAGTAGCTTATAGACAGATATTTTAATTTCTAGTTTATAGTAATAATAGTTTTCTTTGATCAGTGTCCTCAAACTCCCCATGAACTATCAGTGAAGAGCTTCATAATTTTCTTCTGGCTGAAAATGATCAAAGCATTCTTATGTTTGTTAGAACTCTTTGATGCTGCTGCACAAACAGGTGGTGGGTTTATTTCATTGCTATTAAACTGTTTCTTGCTGTCTTGAGCTTAGGAAGAAGTGGTTCAATTTAACAAGGTACTTAAAGAGTGGCTTGCTCTTTCCCAATTTTTAATCCTCTTTACAAGGTTTCCCATAGTGATTTGCAATATACTCTAGAACTTAATTGAAAGCTGAAAAAAAGAGGAGGCGCATGATCCTCCAGGCCTAAGAGACCCACTGAGTGCAGTCCCAGCAGTAACATTCCAGGAGCCAGGCCTGGGTACTCCTAGTTGATCTCATTTGCCTTCTCTCTCCATTACTGAAGTTACATGCCTTAACTTTTAAGTTATATGGTAACTAAAAGTTGAGTTTTTACATCTCAGACAAATGTAAAATAGCTTAACTGTGTTTGCCACTTTTGACCAAAATTTTAAAAAAGACTCAAGACAGTATGGTATGGAGAAATGCTTCCTGCCTTTATATCTTTAAGGTAGAAAAATTCTTTTTTTAAAATAAGGGCACTTTTTGGTCTTATATATTAGAATAATGACACTATTAATAAATAAGATAATATTTAACAATTGCTGGGTATTTGCTATATGCCAGGCCCGTTTTCAGTACTTTACATGTATTATTTCATTTAATTTTGACAGTATTCTCTGAGCTATGTTATAATATTGTCTTCACTTTGCAGATAAGGAAACAGAGACAAAGAGGTTAGGAACTTGCTTGTCCTGCTGTGATAAGCAGTAGAGTGGGGACTAAAACACAGGTTCGGCTGACTTTGAAGGCAGGAGTTATTAACCACCAGGCCATACTAGAGGCTGTACTTTGGGTAGTTATTAAGAAATTACATAAAGACTAAATTACTACTGATTCAATAATGCTTTGAAATTAATTTGTATTTCATACCATACATAAGTGAGACTAAAGGTACACCTAAGTGTGAGATGTGTTGCTTCCTGCCAGTGACTCTGGACTCCTCTCACCCCAAAACTCCTTCCTCCAGGGGATTCTGAAATAAAAGATAAACACCACTGATATGAAACAGAGGGTGCAGACTTGCACTTAACGTCAGAAATTGTGGCATTAAGTACTGTTGTAGAGATTCATTCACATTTCTAAACTTTGGTTCCACCTGCTAAAATAGTGGGTATTGATAATGCTCCACCAGAGGGTTGTGTGAGAAACAAAACCAAGCAAATTCTGGGAAGTAATCACCAGAATGATCATAAGTTACTATCTTTCTTTTATCTTTCTATTTTTTCATTGTTCATTATGAACCTATTTATATCTCATCTTCAAGCAACATTTCAGAGTACTAGAACATCTTCAGATGGCAGACACTTTACAACAGTCATTGAAGCATCAAAAAAAAACAGGGCTCAAAAGACCCCACCTCACACACTTTTCCTAGCACTAAAACTGAGAGCAAACGCAGTAACTGTCAAAATATAACTAAAATCTCAACCTAAATTATTTGTTCTACTGATGAGAAATAATCATTTATATTCTAATGGAATTATCAACAGTATGTCAGGGGTATTAGGGAACATTCAGTGGGTGCCAGCACTGACAAGTACCATGCATCTTAGCCACAAATTGGGACTGCTCAAAGAAATCCACAGTGGAAGTAAATAACATGAATTCAAATTCCAAATGCAGTTAGATATTTATGGAATAAAATATAAATGAAAGTAAATTTATTTATCATAAAATTTGTATTTTGTAATATATATTTATATTGTATATTGACAAAATAAAAATTTTACATAAATAAAACATAAAATGGCAGATTCTTGGGATTTTAATGAGACAGTATCCTATTAGTAGCACTTGCCTATTTGCTTAGAGGAGTATTGACAAGAAGTGTAACATAGTTGATTTTTACAGCATTTTAAAAGATGAAATGCCATATACAACTAAATGTTACAGGGGTCTTACATGCTATATGAATAGTCAAGTCTACTGCTATCTGCTTGATTCTCTTGAATTCAATATTTATTCCTAGATAGAGCATGTGAATTCCTTTGCTGGAAGACAGTTCTTTTGAAACAGACTTTTAAAAATCAGTATACAAGCACAAATATTATTTTTAAAAATTTGCTTCCCATCATAATTCATATGAATTTCTATAATGCTGAGGTTATAACTTTCAATGACAAAATCATGCAGATAAAAAAAAAAACTTCCTGATCAGGTTACAACTAACTCATAACAATAGGTAAAATTATCGATAAGGCAAATAGTGTTTCCAATAATCCCACCTCAAGAATGTTACCACATTTAAAATGGCATATTCCTAAAGATTTGGTAAAAACAGAAATCACTCAAAAGAAAAGGACCTTTAAATGTACTATTCATAAAGACACAATATTTACAGATTTAATAGAGATCATATTTACTGTTACTTAAAAATACATTAAGATCATTGTCAAAACTTTTACAATTCCAGTAATGAAATAAAACTATAAAAATAATCAATAGACCCCACAATTTGCTGACAATGATTTTAAAAAGCTGATCATATACAATTTTCAGGGAAACTTATATCTCTGTCAATACATTTAAAATGCGTGGCCTGTGCTTGACTGGCCAGTCATTTTCACAGTCATGGCAGCTGGTGCAGACGATCACATCATTGACTCAAGGATGGATACCAACTGAGAAGGCAGTTTCTAGACTAGCTGTACTGAATGTACATTCAAGAGAATATGAATATATTGTGCTAATTACTGCTCTTTGGTATGGTGGAATTTGTATTTTATTTCATGGTAACTTCATCTGTGAATAAATAGAGAAGTTGAAAGAGATGAAAGAATGATATGGTTAAATGAGTGGAGTTAATTCAAATATCATAGGAAAATACACTTTAAATTTTTGATCAATTAACAATGTTAAGAGAAAAAAGTGAGATTCCTTCCTCTTTACCTAATAATATTGAACTAAAATGTGCTGAATTTATCTTGAATTCAAGATAAATTGTTTTTTAAATATACTACAACAGTACTATTATTTCACTATGAATTAGCCAAATCCACATTTTAAGATGATCTAGTTTATTTCTTTTTTCTGAAACTTCATAAATATAAAGATACTTTTCACAAAATATTTAAAAATTCCTTGCTATCAAAGAGGTGAACAATTTTTATCATTGTTTTATCTTAACCAAATGTTTATACTTAAATCAGGAAAATGGATTAAATAAACAGCATTAATTATTTTCCTAAAACAGAATAGCAGTTAGGATAGATTATACCTTCTATTTTGACATTAAAATTACCATTGGTACTACATTATAATGAGATAAAGGTTCATTAAAGTTGCCTTTGTTATATTAAAAAAAATCACACTAGAAGGGAAATTCTTTACTGAGTTACAATTATCCTCCAAGGACAGAGCAAATGAGATATCATTAAAATATTTAAGTTTAATTATGCAACATGTTCCAACACATAATCAAAATGGAATACATATGCACACAACGTGAGCAGTTCACTTACACTCCTGAAACCTCCTGTATTTGAATTTTCCTCCTAAGGAGAAAGTCAACACTAATCAAATTAGAGAAGAATTTTGAAGTGGAGCAATCGCATGTTTATGCACACGAAATAGAGTTTTCTAAACTAACTGGAGAGCACATCTGATTAATGAACAGAGTTCTCCCCATAGTTAGTTTTAGGTTCTCCAAATACTATGTTCCTATGCTCCAGCAGATCCAACTAACGTATTGTTCTGTTTTGCATTCCCAAAATGGAATCTGCTAATTTAAGTTTCCCATCCCTCAAATGTGCTCGACAAGTTAATGTATTTGAATCTTTGACTACTGCTCTGCTTTCTGCCTCTTAATATTTCTTTTTCTCTCTATTATTTGTATCAAAATTTCCCAAACATCAGATTTTTTGTAGGGCACTGAAGAAGTACAGGAACTATAACCCCAAAAATATGCCCCCCGGTATGGTGATAATTTGAAATTAGAGTTTAGGGAGCAGCAAATGCCTGAAGAGGCTTTCCTCTGCTGGCTCCTGTTGATAGTTAGGATCTGCCCCCACTCCTAAAGGAAGAAAACAATTAACACTGGTACCTTCCTTGAGTTTTCACTAACTCATATCACAGGAGGAGAGAATGAAGTATGCACACATGGACAGACTTTTATCATACACTTCTTTAGTTCAGATTCAAAGAGAATCTTTTACAAATCATTGTATGTGTTACTCAGAACAGAACTTTGTCCTAGGCCCCTGTACATTCTTTAAGCCTACTATTTGTCAAAGCCCTAAAACACATCTACTGTTTCTCTAATATTCTCTATTCTCCCCGTCACCTAAAGAAAAAGCAGGTATATAAGCTTCCGAATAATTTGTGGCTTAATAGGTAATCACACATTTGTGATTTTTTTCTCTTTTTGCATTTTAATAAATCTGTATGTCTTCTCTCCTATTCAACCTTTGCCATCTTATTCCAGGGAACCTCAGAGGGTAAATTTGCTTTCACCCCCACTTGCTACATGTGCTGTAAAAGAACATTAGTTCGGTATTATCCCACAACTGTTGTAGCTTGAGACCCGGCTGGGTAGGGGAGTGAGGAGTACTAGGCACCAGGTGGTCACATGACTTCTTTTAGCCAATGAGGGAGGAACAGAAATGAACTGTTAGTTCTAAATTATGTCATTCAGCCCACTCTCCCTCTTCCAGAGACTTCTAAGCATATGCTTAGAAGGTGAGGCTACACCATTAGCCTGAACCCAGAGGCTCCCTTAGAAAGGAAGAAGGCAAGAGGTGGAACAGCCTCTTACAGAGACTTGAATTTACTTTAAAAGAGAATAGAGAAAAGGGAGGGAGGAGGGGGCAGGGGGATGAAAGATGGTGGAATGAGACAGACATCATTACCCTATGCACATGTACGATGACACGAATGGTTTGAATCTATATTGTGCACAACCATAGAAACGAAAAGTTGTACCCCATTTGTGTACAATGAATCAAAATGCAGTCTGTAAAAATTAACAAATTTTTAAAAAAGAGAACACTAAAGTAGAAGAGTCACATACTTCTAATGGGAAAGTTTAATTATCTCCTAACTACCTGGCAGGATGGGAGTTTATGAAGAAGTCCATGTCAGTCAGAGAAGTTAGGTATGATTTTCAGTGCCTACTTCTATGCATTATGCTTGCTGAGGCCTGATATAATCAATCATCTCTAGTTTGGAAGAAAAAAAAAAAAAAAAACACAGGGGCAGAGGCAGATTCTTTTCTCTTTTAATCCACTGAGCATTGAGCTTCATCCTGCCTTTTCCAACTGTTGTATGCCTGTTCCTAACACACAATATGTTGACATACTCAATAAATATTAAGCAAACAAATGGGAACAAGGAATACAAAGAAATACCCGACACAGTTATTTATAATCAAATCTAAGAAAATTTGGGTATTTATCAGGCTTAGAAATAGGAAATAATTCTCAGGAGGCTGAGGCAGGAGGATTGTAAGTTCAAAGCCAGCCTCAGTAATTTAGCCAGGCCCTAAGCAACTTAGCAAGATCCTATCTCAAAATAAAACATAAAAAGGGGGATATATAGTTCAGTGGTTAAGCACCCCTGGTCCTGGTGCCAAAAAAAAAAAAAGGAAATAATTATTAAAAAAAATTTTTTTTAAATCATAGTAGTATGTATACTAGATTAAAAGTGAAATAGTTACTAAAAATCTGCCATGAAAACAGCAGTCCTCTGCTCAAATGCACCAAATCCTGTTCTTCAGTTGTAACTCTGGCTGGCTGTTAACAGGATCTTCTGGCATTTACCTTGGCTTTCCCCACTGTGCTAACATTCTGGTTTACCGATTAACAATTCTATACAATATTTATTGACTTTTTATGTTGGAAGATGAGGACTGAATGCTCTTATACTTCCCTTCCTATTCACCAGCTTTTCAATGTCACAAGTTTTGGTTTAATCAATATTTGACTTGTTAAAGCTATATAAATATTGTTCTCCCCTGAGACAAGTAGTACCCCATGATTGTTACCTTTCCTGTACACACACCTTTTTCTTCTTACTAGAGTTCAAGACGTAGGGCAGTTCCTCAACCATGTTTAGAATATCTTTTTCTACCCTTATATCTGAGAAGTCCATCATTTCCTCTAAAAATTTTGACATTATTCCTTTTCTATCTTCTTACTTAAAATCCTGTTGTTGAAACTCCAGATGCCATTCTGACTTCTTTTAGTTTATTTGTGGTATCTCTCAATCTCTCTTCTCTGTTCACTGGAAGCTTTTAATATGTTTTCCTTAGGTTCCTATCCTGAATTTATTGATGAACCCTAATATAGGTCCTTTCTCATTCATTTTCTTGGGTGTTTCTCATTTATCCAGCTATGCTTTTTCAATCTGAAAACTTACAATATTAAAGAATATTCTGGGGATTCCAAGATGGTGGACTAGAGGGAGGCTGCGTTCCTTGTCGCTCCGTAACTCCGGTTTCAAGCAGAGGATATCTCTTTCTTGGTAAGGCAGTTTTTACTGCTTATCGATCCCCTGCTGTTTACCCCATTTGTCTGCTGTGATCACCTGCAGTCTGCCAGCATATCGTCGCCTTTTTTGAGTGCAGACTGCTCACTGTTAGGCACCTATCATCCGCCATTTGCCTGCCTCTAGCCTGTCCATCACCTGCCTTGCACCTATCCATCACCCAACGCACAAGGTTCACCTCCCGATCGTCCGACAATAGTCAGCAAACTGATCGCCGACCGCCAGTGGAGCACCAGCTGACTGCTGTTGCCTGGAAGTTCACTGTTACAGTATCTGCAGGTTTGATTACACGTGGCTGCCGCCATTTTGTGACAACAGCCAGGCCCCGTAGGACCCCTGGTCGGACTGTCTAAGCCCCATCTCCAGGATCCCTCAGCCCGACCGATCACTCCCTGCCTCTGGGGCCCTCACATCGACTGACTGCTCCCTGCCGCCAGGACCCCCAGACCAACTGACTGCGCCCTATCACCGGGACCCCAGACTGACTGATTGCACCGGGCCTCCAGGATCCCACAACCACACCAAACACACCCGACCTCCAGGACCCCTGCCTGACCAACTGCACCCCGCCTCCAGGACCTCCAGCTGACCACGTCCACACCCTGAGCTGCAGCTCCCCATTTGCCAACACATTTCGAAGCCAGAGTGGCCATCTTGGATAATCCTGAAAGCCGTAGCTCCAATCTATAGGTGGGGCAAATCCCATCCTGCGACACCTGCTGGAGGCTTGAAGCTCATTGTCAGGTACCTCTCATGTATCAGGCTACTGAACTCTGGGAGGTTTCATTACTGTATGACTGTTATACTGTAGATTTTCTTTTTTCTCCTTATTGAAAAAATTTTTTATTTCTTTACTTTTCATGCTCTCTTTTCCTTTTGTTTACCTGTTCCCTCAGAGTCTCTTTCTCCATTTTTTGCATGCTAACATCCAATTTCTTTTGATTACACTCTCACCCTTTCTATTATCTAGAACTTCTGTATATTCTTTTTTTTTCCACTTTTTTTTTATTGTAAACAAATGGGATACATGTTGTTTCTCTGTACATGGAGTCAAGGCATACCATTCGTGTAATCATAAATTTACATAGGGTAATGTTGTTTGATTCATTCTGTTATTTTTTTCCTTCCCCCCACCCCTCCCACCCCTCTTTTCCCTCTATACAGTCCTTCCTTCCTCCATTCTTGCCACCCTCCTTAACCCTATCCCTAAATCTAACCCTAATGCCAACCCTCCCACCCCCCATTATATGTCATCATCCGCTTATCAGCGAGATCATTCGTCCTTTAGTTTTTTGAGATTGACTTATCTCACTTAGCATGATATTCTCCAATTTCATCCATTTGTCTGCAAATGCCATAATTTTATCATTCTTTATGGCAGAGTAATATTCCATTGTATATATATGCCACAGTTTCTTTATCCATTCATCAATTGAAGGACATCTAGGTTGGTTCCACAGTCTGGCTATGGTGAATTGAGCAGCAACGAACATTGATGTGGCTGTATCTCTGTAGTATGCTGATTTTAAGTCCTTTGGGTATAGGTCAAGGAGTGGGATAGCAGGGTGAAATGGTGGTTCCATTCCAAGCTTTCTGAGGAATCTCCATACTGCTTTCCAGAGTGGCTGCACTAATTTGCAACCCCACCAGCAATGTATGAGTGTACCTTTTTCCCCACAACCTTTCCAACACCTATTGTTGCTTGTGTTCTTGATAATCGCCATTCTAATTGGGGTGAGATGAAATCTTAGGGTAGTTTTGATTTGCATTTCTCTTATTACTAGAGATGTTGAACATTTTTTCATATATCTGTTGATTGCTTATACATCTTCTTCTGGACAGATTCAAACTAAAAAGCTTTCTCTCAGCAAAGGAAACTATCAGTATTGTGAAGAGACAGCCTACAAAGTGGGAGAATATCTTTGCCACTCATACTTCAGATAGAGCACTAATTTCCAGAATATATAAAGAACTCAAAAAACTCTGTACCAAGAATACAAATAATCCAATCAACAAATGGGCTAAGGAAATGAACAGACACTTCACAGAAGAAGATGTATATTCTTTTCTTAACCCATTAGCAGCCACATTCTACATCCCTCTGCATCCTCTTTGTCCTCCATTTGAAACTGCAGACCTTATTGCAAATTTGTTTGTTTTACTGAAGATAATATTTGAACTCATTCTGTTTATTATGACAATTTTATTATTGTCCTCACAGGGGCTATTTGGTCTAGGATTGCATAGTGTCTGAACTGGGCACTGCTAATACTGATCTCCCCTTAAAGAAAGGGTTTTGGAAACCTATAGGGCCACTATAAGCCTATAGGGGGGAAACTGTAATACCCCAGATCTGCACTGCTAGAGGGGAAGATACATGAACAACATGAAAAAACCAGGGAAAAAAATGATCCAAACAAATCTAGATTCTATATTAATAGAATCCAATGACAGTATGTTAGAAGAAATGTCAGAAAAGGACTTCAGATTATACATGATTAAGATGATTTGCGAAGCAAAGGATGAGATAAGAGAGCAAATGCAGGCAATGAATGAATGATAATACCAATAAGCTGAAAGAGCAAGTGCAGGAAGCAAAAGATCATTTCAACAAAGAGATAGAGATTCTCAAAAAAAAAAAAAAAAAAAAAATGGAAATCCTTGAAATGAAGGAAACAATAAAGAATATTCTTACCTGTTTTTTGATAACTTCTCATTTTTTTTTCTCTTAACTTCTTCGTAACTCCTTATTTGGGGTTGGTCCTGTGGGAATGACCCTCAAAATTTCCAACCATTTTGTTTCTACTTTTTGTTTTGTCCTGTTTTTTGTTTTGTTTTGTTTTTTAGAAATTTCCTTAACCTTATCCATTATCTGTACTTTCTAGTTTACCTCTATTTTCTATTACTTCCTAAGTTGCTTATTGCAGCTGAGTTCCTCCCTCTCCCATCCCTTCTCCTACCCCTACTCTAGAGACACACTAACAAGCTATCTGGTGCTGCATCCAAGGATGAATGAGCATCACGTTGGCTGCTTCTTTGTGGAGCCCTTATAAACCAGTCTATGAATGGTTCCCCCTTTCTGCCTTTGGCTTTTCAATTCTCCTGAGAAGAATCTTCCCATCTCTTGAAAGGGTGAAAGATGCTTCCAATAATCTAGGACCCAGGGCAGAGGGTAGTTGCTGGAGAGGACTCTCACATTAATATCTGTTTCCAACTGCATTTAACAACCCACCCACATTTTTAAAATTAGCATGAGGTCATCAGCTTGAAGCTGTCACCACTCTTTAAGATCCTACATTACAATGTGTAAAACAATAGTGTAAAAACAAATTGAAACCTAATTTTAGAGTGTAACACCCCTTCAGAAGCAGCTGAATTTCAGCCAATCACAGACAGTAGCTCATCATCAAATAAGATAGTTGTCTAGCTGTAGTCAATCAAATGACTTCTCTAATTTGCATCTGAGTCCTGCCCATATAAGCTGATAGGTGCTCTGAACCATTTCTGGAAGGTTCTGGATGCTGCATGATTCATGAATCACTCTTTGTTCAAATAAACATTGCTAAATTTAATTTGCCAAACATTTTTCTTTTAACACTACTCTTCCATGATACAGTCAAGATTGGAGCATATTACGTGGTGTGTGGGGCAGACCATCTTGCCTCTTTGTCTTACCTCAGGATAGGCACCCATTTGAAACAGCTCTTGCTGTACTGAGATTTCAGGGGTTTTTTTTTCCCACTTTCAGTCATTTTTCCCCCTTACTTGCTAGGAAACCTCTCCTATGCTCTTCATCTTTGTAGGCTTATAACTTTTAAATTTCTTTCACCATCCATTTTAGAAGGGTTTAGGGAAGTGCAGAAGATAAAAATCATGTACTCAACATGCCACATTGAACCTGAAGTCCTAGAGATACAATTTTAAAATAGATTACCTGAAGATTATCTAGCTCAATTCCTTCATTTAGTAGCCAAGGAAAGAATCAAAGTTACACACTGTGCTCAAAGTTGCTTCCCTAAGTTCAGAGCAGAATTAGGGATAAAATTTCACCAGTTTTGTTAGTTCAGTATTTCTAAAACACCCAATATAATGTCTTTCTAGGAAAAGCATTTTATTGATCTTCTGGATACAAGAAAAAAAAAGAAACACACCACTGAACCATTCATTAATTACATAATTAAAAAGAAAACTAAAAACTCAGGGGAGCATAAGCTGAACGCCCTGGGTCAAAAATAATAAGCACTAAATCACAAAGAAGGACAGTTGCCTTAGGGCTGGGATAATTTAAAAGGTTCCATGAGGAAGCCAAGGCTTGCATTAATCCTGCAGCACACATTCAGGTAAAAGGTGGACAAGGGCAGCATGCTGGAGAGGACCTATGTACCCAGCGACAAGGGATCACCCCACAGACCTTCACTAAGGCATCTCCCGTGGAAGGTGGAAGCTGCTCCTGTAACACCGCCCATACCTGCCCAGTATTCTGATGAATGCCCAGGCCACATACACCATGCCAGCACGGTGTGCCTTTCTGCACTCTGTCCATAAGACATGTTGACTCTTACTTTCTATAGCTTGTGTTATTGAAAAGAATAGATAGCACCCACCACCTCTCATTTTGGTTTAGCTTCTGTTTATCAGAGAAAACATTCCACCTTTGACTTTCTAGAGAAAAAGAAAGGGAAAAAAAGGGAGAGGGAATTTCACCAGAATAAAGGAAAATTAGTAGAGTAGATGAAGGGGATTGAGGGATTGGGAAGCGGAATGGGAAAAGGGAAGAACAATGGAATGAATCAGACCAAATTTTCGTATGTGCATACATGAATATGGCAAAGTGAATCCCGACATCAAGTATATCCACAAGATACTAATTAAAAAACAAACAAACACAAAAACTATAAATAAATTGCAAAAAAGATCAGTAAAGGGACAGAAGCAAGGGGAGAAGAAGAGGGGAGAGGAAGAGCTGGGGACTGAATTAGGGCAAATTATATTCCGGGCTTTTATGATTATGTCAAAATGTATCCTAATGTTATTATGACTAAAAAACTCAATTAAAAATAGTTTTAAATTTTTATATTTACATTATATGTTACCTATTTTTAAACTACATAGTCCAAAATTTATAGAACCAACTTCAATATTTCTAGGCGAGACACAGTGCTTAGGGACTCAATACACTAATTACAGGACAAAAACATGAGTGGATGTAGAATTTTGAAAATTCAACTGAATGGTACTGACAAGATCAAAACTTGGGTACTTTTCTCTCTGTTATGTGGCAAAAGATACCAGAAGGCCTCAGAAACACCTTTTAGTAATCAACAAGAGCTTTAAATAATGTGTTCTTTCTTAGGAAAACAACTAAATGCTTATTTATAAATAGTAAGACAGTGGAAAAATGCAGCTACAATTATTTTTTTGTTGCTGATATTTCAAGGCAGCTTTTAAGCTAAGACATCCACCACTCTATGACCTTGACATGTACATTGCTTCATTTAATAGAAAATGTCTAGTTTCTATTTAATTTTGCCAACCTAAGTACAAAGGTGTAAATAGATGTTACAAAATAAAACAAATGCTTTCGGAACCATAAGCAAACAGAAAGTGTTTCATCTGTGGTCCAAATGTTACCATACATGTCCTCTTCATTTTAATATCTTATTTAATTCCATTGAAATTGTAGAAATATTTATAGATCTAAAATATGTGCACTGTAGCTATTTGTTCAGGCTTGTTTTGGAAGTCCTTGCCATCTGGTATGCAATTAGACTGTATTTTGATGAAATTATGAATTGAGGGAAGGTAAAGAGGCAAATTGTTTAAATTCTTTTAAATTTAGTAACAGAACTAGACCTGAGAATTGTATAAGTGTGGATTCACTAATGGGCAGAAAATATTCTTGACTTTGCTCTTGAAACAAGCTAATTCATGTCTGTGCATCATGTCCAAGCTTGCTCTGACACTGAATTTTCCAGCACTCATTCTAATTACAAGTATTTAAAGGAGACTAGCAAAACTTATTCTTGTGTTCTTTATTTCATAGTGATTCTTGGATGAAAAAGGAAGACACTAACTGTGAAAGACTGCTGCAGATTTTATTTTTAAAAACTTTCTTTCCAGCAGATCAATCAAAAAGACAAGAAACTGCTCCAAAAAGTCCAATATACTCAATCAATCTTGCAGTGGCAAAGTGTAGACTATGTCTATTTGCTGAGCTATCCAAAGTATTTTTGAAAGGTCAAAGGGCACATTAAGAGCATGGGAACATCTTTGTATCCTGTTTCTGAGACAAAATTAAAGACTAGTTAAGGGAAGTCATGAACTTGCTTGGCACAGAAATCCTCTAACTATAAGGTTTATGAAGCTAAAAAAAAAAAATATTATCCATGCTTAAGCTCAGATCTACCCATTTCAGAACCTCTGGGGGTAATGATTCGTGTGTAATTTTTTCAAGTTCCTCTGTTCTCAGGTCAATACTGTTCTCACTTAAGTCTCCCTGCTTAGGTCTAGATGGACCAGGACACAGGCTTTTAACAGAAAGTCTTTGGGATTCAGATCACCTCTGAATCTGAGTTTGATACCTGAAACCACACATAACGACGATGTTGTTTGAATTTAAGTATCACCCACAGAGCTTAAAATACAGATCTAGGGTTCCCGTTTATTGACTCAGATTTAATAGGGTGGGACAAGACTCTGGAATATGCATTTTTGATGCAAGTGGGGTGAGGGTCAGTGTTGAAAACCATGACCTAGAAGTTTTGATCACTGTACAACAGGCAGGGCATGCAAGGTCTTTCATCAGTCTGACCATCATTTTAATTTGATGCACAGTATGTCCCACTGATAAGGAGTCCCAATCCAACAGGATGTCCTCAGGGCAATGTGGGACCCAAGTCTGACGATTATGCTCAACCTCTCTGACCTTTCTTCCTCAGGTCTTCACTGAATTTGGTCAACAACATCTAGACTGGTCTACAACAATGATATTTTGAAGAATGATTCCACTGGCATTGACCTAGGATTCTTTATCTTATTCCTAAATGTGGTATCCGGGTAATTAAAAAAAGCTCAGAGCCAACCATGAAGGTATAAGGCTGTGTTTTGATGTGTGAGGGAAACCAGTCATAGCTACATAATCTTCTAGCCCCTTGCTATTCCCCACTCCCTACCCACTTCCAACAATGCTACACTGAGATTCCTCTTTAGTCAGTGGCTAACACTGAAGCAGGGCAAGGTGACAAGAGAAAGTCTCATGAGTACACAGTGCATACAATTCAGTTTCCCTGACTCCTACTGAGTCCAGACAAGAGAATATCCATGGGTGAGTATATCCTTACTATCCATCCCTGGCCCTTGGCAAGAGCAGAACCTTCAAAAGAACCAGAAAAACAAAAAGTATCAGGGAGTGCACCATGCACTGTCTTTTATACCTACAGAAAAGTTGCTATTGTTTTGTGCACCTTTATTCATTTTCCACATGGTATTTTTGTTCTCAGAAGGCAGGAAACTATTTTCTATAACAATGACAATAAGATAAACTTGGAAATTTGTTCAACCACTTAAAAGGTCATAAACATCCAATGGTACACAATTGTAATCCCAGTGACTCTGGTGACTAAGACAGGAGGCTTCAAGTCAAAGGCAAGCCTCAGCAACTTAGTGAGATCCTGTCTCAAAATAAAAAGAGTTGGCGATACAGTTCATTGGTAAAGAGTCTTTGGGTTCCTGAAGTTCCCCCTACTTGCTATTACCAAGGTCAGTTTTCTTAACTATTTCTGTTATTAAAACACTCCAGGAGGAAAAACTGGTTATGGCACTTATCCAAAATTCTTTTTTTTTTATTTCTTCCCATTCAACAGCTAAGAAATCTGGAACTTAACCTCATGTGCATCATTTCTCTCCTTTATTTCATTTATTTATTTTTATGTGGTGCTAAGGATCAAACCCAGTGACACACAAATGCTAGGCAAGTGCTCTACCACTGAGCTACAACTCCAGCCCCGCCAGATTCTTATACTAATGCCAAGTATATAAAAAGGATCTCTAGTAAAATAAATAGGCAATAGACTAAGAACAAAATGGTCAGTACCACTATGTTTACCTTGACAGTAATCAACCAGGTATTGGCCAACTACGGTTTAAAACTCGATTTTGTGCCTGATGACGATGAAGTTATGGTATTATATCCTTACTCCTGCCCTTCACCTTCACCTTTCCTTGCCAGTGCCTTCCTTCAAAACACACATATACACATTATGTGAATCTGTTATTTTCCATGACCAATCTCAGTAAGTCTGAGCACCACAAAGTACTTCACCATGTGAGCCCCGGTTCACAAGATAGATTTAATAGGAGCATGTGCCTGGATTAGACACTGGAAAATCAATCACCATATCTAGAAAACTAAAGTACATCACACTCACTGTGCATCAGCTTCTACTGACTTCATACCAAATGAGCAAACATCCAAAATATCACCTAGAGCTCTGAGATCTCTTCCAGTTAAGCTCTGTGATCTTACTGTTATGGTTCTAGCCAAAGTTAAAGCTCTGATAACATACCTTTGTCATGGTAGTAACATAGAAGTTAGGCAACAGGACTGGCAGAATCTCTATTACTCCATAATGATGCTTTGGCTTTCTTGAGCACTATGGTGCTCTGCTGCTGTTTTGTTCAACAGTTACATTTCTCACACCCAGAACAAGGCCTGACAGATGGCAGGTACTCAAACACATGTGTAGGATGAATAAACAAGTGAGTCAATGAGTGAGTCACTCACTGCTTCACACCAATCCTATTATCTCTGGCACATAAGTGAGAGAAATGATGCACATGAGGTTAAGTGACAGGTTCCAGATTTCTTAGCTATTGAATGGGAAAACCAGGACTTAGAAGCAAATTTTGTGACATCAAGCTCAATAAAATACCAGGTCTTGCCCAATAAACCCACTGTGCACATCACCTCTCATAGTCCAGTACAGGGAACTCCTCTCCTTATTCAGTAGAAGTAAGTTCTTTCTCCTTCTGTTCTGAATTTCCACACACTTAATTATTACTTTCTTTAGGATTCTGATCAGTCTTCTGTGCTTTATTGAAAGGAAGGAGCGCTACCATTTACAAAGTACTTATCATGTTCCTAGCCCCATGTGGGAACTTTCATGAATGTATTCTTATTCACACTTTATTCATTTTCTTTTAATCCCCTATTTTATCAATGAAGAAAATGAGAACAAAATCTTCCCTCCTTATTTCCCAAACTTGCCCACAGATAAGCATAATCTAAGGGGTCGTGTAAAATAGAACTAGGCCCTACTCCAAATCTTTTCATGCAGAATATTCAGGCAAGGATCCCAGATCTGTCTGACTTCCAAGCTAAGTGTTAACCCTTTCAAGTGAGGACACCTTAGTCATCTATTCCTTTGCTGCATATAGTAGGTCACAATGGTGTTTCATCTTTTAAGATACAACAGTTGGTAAGTTACATTAATAGAATGCCAAAAATAATCATAGGGGAAAAGCAGAGAGGGATCAACATCCTCCTTGTATTGATGGGACTAGTAATGTGCAATCAAGTTTGGTGACTTCTAGCTTAAGGATTAGAAAAATGAAGAAGGTGGTAATGGAGACAGTGTGTATAATTTAAAAAAATATATATAGTTCTTCTTGTCTTTAGGTACACCCTGTTTCTTACAGCCATAGAGGAAAATCAACTGACATTTCCTGCAAATCCCAGCATGAAGAGGTTTGTCAAAACGATCACACAGATTGTTTGGAACAGAACCCTCAAAAATCAATATTTTTCAATGGCAATAATCAATAGAAGTTTCACCATGCTCTTCTTTTCCCCATTGTAGAGCTGATGCTTTATAAGATAATTTCTTAAAATAGGGCATTATGAAAGAATTTGTGGAATGTATTATGTATTCAAAAAGAAAACATAATTTTCTGACCAATTTCAGCTTTAATTGAGTTTCTTTAGGATATCTCCACCTAAATAAGTTTTCCTAGAAATTTTGCCCCTTATCATCTAAACCACTCTCACTGGAATAGTCTTCAGAAGTAGTTTAGAGAGTTGAATGATATTAACCTAAATGTAATCTTACTATCTTTAGCTCATTCAAGTAGATAATTTTTCACAGCACAAGGGATAAAAAAAATCCAATTTTCTTTTAAATTTTATTGCAATATTCCTTTTTCAAATAACAAAGACTTGAGTCTACTGTGCCAACCAAATCAAGCGTTTTGTAATGATCATGGTGAGATCATGCCCATTCAAAAACATAGAGATGCTCTTCTTTCTTGGCACAGAAACTCTGAGAGGGAAAACAAGCTCAGAATTTGGAGAATTTCTTAATATGAGGCAAAGCATTATGTCTTAAAATCTGAGTACCTTAGACACTCTGAGTGGAGGGTAAATAAAAATGTATGTTTAGGAGCTCGATAAAATAGGCTTTTGGAGAAAGAAAGGATAATTCACTTCTATGTGATGGAATCAATCATACTCTCTATCTTGAAAAATGGGACCTGTATAAGATATGATCCCATTCCCCTGCCCTACCTAACTGATCATTTGAGTTAACTGAACCCACCCACATATCTGCCTGAGAATCTGAACTGAGAAAGAAGAAGCTAACTGAGTTAGACTCATGTAGAATCAGGGCCAATCTGACAAAGATGTGCCAAAACAAAGCCAAGAGCAACCCAAAGTAATAGTAGAGTAGGGAGGTCAGAACATCATTTTGCAAATGAACAGAGATTAATGTAGCAGATAAAGAAGAAAAAGAACTTGAAGTCATGCAATACCTAAAGAGAGGAGAGGAGCAGGCTTGGTTCTTGACTGTCCTCTACCATCCCCAAAGTCCTAGCTCTGTTTCCTGCCCTATTCTGGATGAAGTGGCCTGCTCTTTTATTCACAGAAAAATTTTTTTAATTATAATTAATAGGCTTCACTGAAACAGCTTCAAAGAGGAAGTAGCACCTGAGGTGAGCACCAGGTATTCAGGTAGCAGTGGAGAAAAAGCATCCCAAATAGAGGATATAGTCTGTAGGTCAACCCTGAAACAGGAGAGAGCAAGCTGAATTCTAAAAATTGTAAGTAGTTAAGTATAGCCAGAGCACAAGAACATTGTCAGTGGGGAGGACTAGGAAATTAGATCAAAGAGGACTGCAGTCAATGCACAAAAGGAGCTCATGATCTACGACTAGGTATTTAGTCTTCAATCTGTAGGTAATAGGATCACATGTGTGTTGTACAGCATCATTTGAGCAGTGAGGTGGACAGTGGAGGTTGGGGGTAAGATTACAGAGAACAGAGAGAAAATGAGTTTCTTAATAGTAGTTGTATGTGTCAATTTTTTAAAAATTCCTATTTAACTTGTGTGTATCAATATTATTTCTACCTTTGGGGACTATTTTAAGGGAGAAAGAGAAGGAAAAGGAAAAGTTCATCAACTTGTGCTAAGGAGAAAATCAGCACAACACTCCATGGGAACCAAGTCTTACAGTTGGTCAGCAGGATAGTTATACCATGTTCTTCCCCTTGGACCTGATGTTTTAAAGAAACTCCTATAGCCTAAGGGCTTGTTGACCCATGAGCAAACGCATCACCAAATGTGAGTTGGTACATCATAAAATATAGATCATAAAGGAAGCTCACACTTTGAAATACCACACAATTTCACACTTCATTTCCCTGGTTCTCATCCTCATTTATTAATTTCCCATCATAACATAAAGACGTATCACATTTTCGTTACTTCTAGAAACATGGCACTTTTCATAAAGACTGATAAAAGCATTAATAATTAAAGAATGACTTTGAAAGTAGGGCATCTAAGACTGGCACAATGTTTTCATGCTATTCAGTAATACAAAGGGAAAACATGCATTCTCCTGAATAAAGGGAAGCAATGAACGTTCTGATCTTAATTAGTTTGCTAACAGGACAAATCAAATCCCTAAACACTTAAATGGATGGAAATGGAGCCATCAGATTTGATGACACTCGAAGTTTCAGACAATAAATGTCTACCTTATCAGAAATTCCCCTTATGCACAATTCTAGAAAGTGGACATTACATCTACAAAAAACAGCTATTATTCTAGCAACTCACTGCATAGTGTCACTTCAACAGTATGCTTTTGATTTTTGAGTATTTCTCTTTGAACACTCAAAATGACTCTCTTTGATCTTCATTTCAATGGCATAAATCTCTACCAAATAAAAGCATAAAATATACTAATATAGTTTATTAGCATAAAAGTTAAATAAATAACATTCTTTCTTTCCTTATAGAGAGATAATAATACTTAAATGATAACCCAACAATGGTTTCCTTCTCTCTCATTCCATTTGTCATGAAATATAACATCCTAACCACATCTAAAATGCTCTTTGCGATAAGCCAGGCAAGTGCTCTACCAATGACCTACACCCCATACCATAAGCCATTTAAAAAGTCATTTTAGTTACAAACAGCTGCTCAATATTTGATCCACAGACCACAGCTTTAGTGTCAGATGGGAGCTTATTAGAAATGCAGCGTCTCAGATCCCAACCAAGACTGAATGAGGACTGGCATTTTATCAAGATCCCCAGATGATCTTTTAATGTCTGAGAAGCATTACTAGATATTTTGGTTAACCTAAGTTGAGAAGAGTTTGACTGTAAGAAAGATTTGACCTCAATTTTCTTAGCAGTCTAGAGAAATGGGCTCTGCTACATGTTAAAGCTACTACCATTTACTTCAACCGTGGGACCTTCCAGAAGGTGGCACATGCTGTGGAAACAGATATTAAAACCCTGAGTTCATCTGTTACTCATTTGCTCTGGAACCTAGGCAAGTTACTTAACTGCACACTGTTGAGTCTTTTGTCTCTTTTCCCTGAGTTTACAGAACCATTTTGCTTGATTGTTTTAAGTCATTGTAAACACACATAGTTGGGAAAAATAATACAAGAATATCCCACATGCCCTTCACTCAGTTTTCCTGTATCTTGCATGATTATAGCACAATAGCACAGCTTAACTTGGAGATTAGTTGAGTCACGGTTCTGATTCATTTTTGTCAGTAACTATTGAATCTACTGGAAAGGTGTAAGGAAACAGGAATCACCATTCATTTTGCACAGTCCCCTAATTTCTGAGTGCCATATTAAGTCCTTTCATCTTGACACATGTTATGCACCTATATAAATTAAGGAATATTTTTCTGCTCTCTCTTCTGTTTCATTGATTTATCTATTCAATTTCTTCTCAGGCTTTAACTTTATAATGGACATCTTTTGACATTTGACTACTAAAGTTCCACTTGTCTTATTTGACAATATTTTGTTGGTTACTATTATTCCCAGCTTATATTTAAAAAGATTTTTAAAAGTTAAAAAAAAAAGCCCTAGTGAAATTTTATGATCAACATTGTAAATAATTTTGGGGTGCTCTATATTTTGACAATTCTTCTTTTATGTCTCTCGGTAAAGTTAAGAAATGAAGACTCAGATAAATGGTTGCAAATGCGTCCTAAACTTGCCTGAAGCAGTTAAATTCACATATTTCCTTTTTAACCTTTAAATTTTTAAGTCTTTGTGTACACTCAACAAACTGCCAAGATCTACAAAGGACAGAAAAACCACAAGCTGTTCATGTTCAGATAACTAGTTTGGGTTTGTTTTTTAAAATAATGAGGAAATAATGATCCTTATGCTCCAAAGAAGAGAAACAACAGTGTGTGTGTGTATGTGTACATATTTGTCGACATTTGAGAATGAGCAGGTGGAGCTGGTAGAAAAGTAAGCCTTAATTCTGGGTCCTAGGAAAATA
Source organism: Sciurus carolinensis (assembly GCF_902686445.1). Classification (NCBI taxonomy): domain Eukaryota; kingdom Metazoa; phylum Chordata; class Mammalia; order Rodentia; family Sciuridae; genus Sciurus; species Sciurus carolinensis. The sequence continues at coordinate 86,591,842 of NC_062218.1, read as the reverse complement.
TAAATAAACTGTGCTATTATTATTACTCCAAGTACAGAGGACAAATTTCATAATAAATACAAATAAAAATGTTTATCCTGAAAAAATATTAGTACTAACTCAACAACTGTGCTAAGTACAATTTGTTAACATAAATTGCCTGAATTAGGCAATTTCACTCTAAAAAAGCAAATTTTAATGAAGCTTATTATGTGCATTATTTCTTATTTTCATGCTAGTTTATTTACTATGTACGAGAACAAAAATATCTTTAAAAAAATCAACTCAATGACACACTATTCCCATATAGAAAGAGATAAGGTAATTTTTCTTCTAACCTTTAAGGTAAGTTTCTTCTAACTTTTCAACAATTCAGTGAGATCATTTATTAAAGAAAATAGTCATCTATAATGGAGACACTTGCTTTACAGTACCCCTTTTCTCTTCCTCCACTTTCATCAAAAGAACCCTAATTTCCAGCTGGTCATATTGCTGCTGGATTAAAGTACATCATACCCCAGCCTTACATGCAGATAAATAAAGTCATGTGACAAAGTTTTGTCTATGGGTCCATCTCTGCACATTCTTCTATGCTGCTGGATTAAAGGGCACAAGATGACTGGAGGTTTAACAGCTGGATTAGACCATGAGGACAGGAATTAGAGCATAAGGATGGAAGGGTGGTAAACTGGATAAATGCTGGGTCCCTAATGAATATGTGAAAAAACATGCCAGTTCACACCTCAAATTCTTTCATTTGACACACAAATTAACTTCTACATGCTGAAGACATTTTCACTTGTTTTGTTCTATGCAGCTGAACTCTATCCCAAATTATATACCACTATCCCTATTTTATGATTTTTATATACAGTTGAGAGTGAATACTGTGGAATCCAATGTATTATAACTACTTGTACAAAAATTCCTCTTGAAATTATCATTGCTATGAAAATAAACTATCTCCAAAGCAATATATTTTCACTGAAGAATTTTAAAATTTTTTCCAAGAGGACTTGCAGTGTAGCTCAGAGATAAGAGTGCACACTTAGCATGAACAAGGCCCTGGGTTTATTCCCAACACAAAAAAGGGAAAAAAGTTGGAGGTAGTTTTCAAGACAACACCACCATTTTCTCTAGACTTCATTTTGTCAATGCTTTTTTCCATCAATATCAATGTTTTCTGAATAGAAATAAAGATACTCTTTATAAAATCATAATGCAACATATATAGATGATTTATCTAATAACCTTCCCTTTTAAACACAATCATTGAAAAATAGTTGGATCACTGTTAGTTCAAAGAAAATGAAGCACATTAATTATAATGTGTTGATTTTATATAAAAGTATACATAATATATAAATATATTTTAATTTAGATATACAGATTATTTGAAGTTTTATTTTTCTTATTTTATTGCTCTGGCTAGAATGTTTAGTACAATGGATAACAGAAGCAGTATGAGTAGACACATGTCTTATTTCTGATTGTAAAGGCAACATGGCTAGACAAATATTCCTGAGACAGCAGGAATCTTTCTAGATAACTTGTATCTGTAAGAAAGTCCTTTCTATTCCTAAAGAGTTATTACTATGAAGGACATGGAATTTTATCACATGCTTTTGTAAAACCATTAAGAAAATAAAGAGTTTTTTTCTCCTTCAGTTTATCAATATCAAGAATAATCTTAATAGATTTTGATATTGAGCTACTCTCTAACTCATTGGATAAAACTTCTTTGGTAATATCACATATTCTAAATACATGGTTGGACTTAGTTTTCATTATTTTACTTGAGATTTTTACACATAATTTTACAAGTAGATTTGTCTTTAATTTTGCCGTACCTCTTTCTCTGGTTTTGATATCAAGATTATGCAAGTCTTATAGTAACTTGGAAAGCAAACATTTTTCTAGTCTCTGCATCAGGTGGCATAAAATATGAATTGTTTGTATTTTAAAAGTTTTAGAAAACATTCCTGTAAAAATTTTTAGGCATTTTGGCATTTTTGATACATAAGTTTTTATAACTAATTAAATTCCTTTATTGGCTATAGATATTTTAGATTTTCTTTATTTTTTTAGTTTTGTTGAACTATTTTCCCAAGATTGTGTCTGTGTTGACAGTTTTATTAATTTCTATGTAATAAAAAGAGCAGTGAATTTAAAGGGCCTTGGTCAAACTCCCAGTTCTATCATTTACCAGATATTTTATTCTAGGACAGCCACAAATACACTGAAATTCTTTCCTAATGTTTAAACTGGACATATATTCACTCTAAAGAGTTCTTAGGAGGATATTCAAATGTTTGAAAGTATATTGAAAATATTGTAGACTTATGACATTATAATTTCATAACATATTACTCTAAAATACAAATAAACAATGAAATAATTATAATAGTGACTTTTTGTTATGGCTTTGGAGTAAGGGAGTTCTAATGGAATTGTAGACACTCAGAGAAATAAAAGCAGATAGTTTAAGAACCCATTATCCTCCAGACTGTATGAAGTTAATCATCATTATTTCACTTTATCTGAAAACACTAAATTATTGGTATAGTTGAGATATTAATAAAATTTCAGAGTTGAGAGGATTAGTTGAGACACCATGTACATGAAGTACAGTACTTCTTATAGTGCATTTCATTCCTCTTCCTTCTTCCTTTGTTTCCTATCCTGGCCAGCATTTTCAGAAAGAGTTTCCTTTATCCAGGTCCTTTTTAAATTGTAGCTCTTGAAAACGAAGCATAAAAATCCTAGTTACAGTTTGGGTGTGCTGAGTGTCCATGAAAATAGTTCACATTTACATCCTTTTTTTTTTTCCTGGTAGCTAAAGGAATTATGAGGATGTTTCTAAGATACACAGGTTTACTGTTCCTTAACTATACAGTTCCATAGTTCTACACTATTGCATTAAATTTTATTTACTTCACTTCGACCCATCACAGATGCTTGAGTCCTTTTTTTTTTTTTTATTGTAAATAAATGGGATACATGTTGTTTCTCTGTTTGTACATGGCGTAAAGGCATACCATTTGTGTAATCATAAATTTACATAGAGTAATGCTGTTTGATTCATTTAGTTATTTTTTCCCTTCCTCCCACCCCTCCCACCCCTCTATATAGTCCTTCCTTCCTCCATTCTTTTTCCCCTCCCTAACCCTAACTCTAACCCTAACACTAACCCCTCCCACCCTCCATTATGTGTCATCATCCACTTATTAGCGATATCATTCGTCCTTTGGTTTTTTTGAGATTGGCTTATCTCACTTAGCATGATATTCTCCAATTTCATCCATTTGCCTGCAAATGCCATAATTTTATCATTCTTTATGGCTGAGTAATATTCCATTGTATATATATGCCACAGTTTCTTTATCCATTCATCAACTGAAGGACATCTAGGTTGGTTCCACAATCTGGCTATTGTGAACTGAGCAGCTATGAACATTGATGTGGCTGTATCTCTATAATATGCTGATTTTAAGTCCTTTGGGTATAGGCCAAGGAGTGGGATAGCTGGGTCAAATGGTGGTTCCATTCCAAGTTTTCTAAGGAGTCTCCACACTGCTTTCCAGAGTGGCTGCACTAATTTGCAACCCCACCAGCAATGTATGAGTGTACCTTTCTCCCCACATCCTCGCCAACACCTGTTGTTGCTTGTATTCTTGATAATCGCCATTCTAATTGGGGTGAGATGGAATCTTAGGGTGGTTTTGATTTGCATTTCTCTTATTACTAGAGATGTTGAACATTTTTCCATATGTTTGTTGATTGCTTGTACATCTTCTTCTGTGAAGTGTCTATTCATTTCCTTAGCCCATTTGTTGATTGGATTATTTGTATTCTTGGTGTAGAGTTTTTTGAGTTCTTTATAGATTCTGGAGATTCGTGCTCTATCTGAAGTATGATTGGCAAAGATTTTCTCCCACTCTGTAGGCTCTTTCTTTGCATTGCTGATAGTTTCCTTTGCTGAGAGAAAGCTTTTTAGTTTGAATCTATCCCAGTTATTGATTCTTGCTTTTATTTCTTGTGCTATGGGAGTCCTGTTGAGGAAGTCTGGTCCTAAGCCGACATGTTGAAGCTCTGGACCTACTTTTTCTTGTATAAGATGCACTGTCTCTGGTCTGATTCTGAGGTCCTTAATCCATTTTGAGTTTAGTTTCGTGCATGGTGAGAGATATGGGTTTAGTTTCATTCTGTTGCATATGGATTTCCAATTCTCCCAGCACCATTTGTTGAAGAGGCTATCTTTTCTCCATTGCATATTGTTGGAACCTTTGTCTAGTATGAGAAAATTGTATTTATTTGGGTTTGTGTCCGTGTCCTCTATTCTGTACCATTGATCCACCTTTCTATTTTGGTACCAATACCATGCCGTTTTTGTTACTATTGCTTTGTGGTAGAGTTGAAGATTTGGTATTGCGATACCCCCTGTTTCACTCTTTCTACTGAGGATTGCTTTAGATATTCTGGGTTTTTTATTCTTCCAGATGAATTTTATAATTTCTTGCTCTATTTCTGTAAGGTACATCATTGGGATTTTAATTGGAATTGCACTGAATCTGTGTAGCACTTTTGGTAGTATGGCCATTTTGACAATATTAATTCTTCCTATCCAAGAACATGGGAGATCTTTCCATCTTCTGAGGTTTTCTTTAATTTCTTTCTTTAGTGTTCTGTAGTTCTCACTGTAGAGGTCTTTCACCTCTTTTGTGAGATTGATTCCCAAGTATTTTATTTTTTTCGATGCTATTGTGAATGGGGTAGTTTTCCTAATTTCTCTTTCTGAAGATTCATCGCTTATGTATAAAAATGCCTTAGATTTATGTGCATTGATCTTATATCCTGCTACTTTACTGAATTCACTTATGAGATCTAAAAGTTTTCTGGTGGAATTTCCTGGTTCCTCTAAGTATAAAATCATATCATCAGCAAACAGGGATAGTTTGAGTTCTTCTTTTCCTATTCGTATCCCTTTAATTTCTTTGGACTGTCTAATTGCTCTGGCTGATGCTTGAGTCCTTGATTCCCTTATCAAATGTATTTCTGTCCCTTCCAGCTTTTTAGTATCTGACATTATGATTAATTTGATAGATAAAACTGAATTAATAGACTCCTCTTTTCATTGATCAGCAATTTTTGGTAAAAATTTTCAGTTATTAATCTACCTACCAGTTCTAATACCCAACCTAAACATCCACTGCATTTTCTGCTGATCTATATTTTTTCATTAATTTAAATAAGATCTTTATAGTATTATTTGGAATTCTAATTATCTTTAAATTAAAATATTGACTTAAATAATAACATTTTTCAACAATACCATGATATATGGAGTTAGTGTTTCTAAATATTGCCATAAACCAATGCTTTTCATATTTTATGATTACAATTTAAAGTTAATCTTGCTCATAAAATTTTTCTATTTTAATCCTATTTTATTTCTAAACCTAGAAAGAATTATAATCTCTTTTCTTACATAGCACTATCCTGCATTTATCCTGAGATTTTTACAACTCACATCTATAAATTAATGGATAACTGTATTACACTTAAAATCACATGAAAATCAAGAAGGGTATTAAATCTAAGACGGAAAATATCTCCCTTGATTTAGCAACTCCTTTTTGGAATCAAAGGAGAAAAATATTTGTCATGTTTACAACAGAGACAGAAGCACAGGTGTATAATTATTTAAAAATAATTAAAAGAAATTCACATTTAAGATTCATTTTCTTTCTAATCTTCAGTTTTAGCGAGTGGTTTAGAATGTTACATCTAAGGAAACTAATACTGCCTTGAGTCTATTTGTCTAGCTACAGGTAAGTGGGGCTATGAGACTCTGAAAGAGAGAAAGTAACAAGAAGTATTGATTTGTTTTATAAATATTAAAGAAGAATGAAATGGCATTTGTCAGTAAATGGATGGAGCTGGAGAATATCATGTTAAGTGAAATAAGCCAATCCCAAAGAACCAAAGGCCAAATGTTTTCTCTGATATGCAGATGCAAATTCACAATAAAGGGGGTGGTGGCTAGGGAAAAATGGAGGTAGTTTGGATTAGACAGAGGGGAGTGAAGGAGAGTGAAGGGTTTGGGGGTAGGAAGGATAGTAGAATGAAGTGGACATTATTACCCTATGTGCATATATAACTACACGACCAATGTAACTCTACATAGTGTACAACCATTAGAATGAGAAGTTATACTCCATTTATATATGATGTGTCAAAGTGCATTCTACTATCATGTGTAGCTAATTAGAACAAAAAAAGCAGTGGGGGTGGGTCATCAATTATTTAATAATTATCTATTCACTTACTTAGTAGTTTCCAGGTATCTAAAATATATCACTGAACAAAATAAACATTTCAGCCCTTCTATAGCTTACATTCTAGCAGGAAAATGGACAATAAACACACACAAGTGAGTTAATAATACAGTCTTTAGTGAAAATTACCATGGGGGAAAAATGAAGCAGGGTAATGGAGAGAGGGCCTGCTGGGTTAGGGGTAGGGTAAACTGCAGGACTTCACGGGTGACATTTGACTGAGACTCAGGTGGTGAGGGAGTGGGCAAAGTGGATACCTACAGAGGTCTCCAGGCAGATGAAAGGGCCAGGGCTAAGGAGCCCCAAGAGGAAAGTGTGCTGCAATAGCTGTGAGGAATGCAGGTCCAGTGGGTAATGGACCATGATCTGCAAAGCCTCGCTAGTTTATTGCCAGGAGTCTGGCTTGCACCAGAAGAGTCACCACAGTCTGAGAGGGGAATGACATGACTGACTGCATGTTTTAAAAGGATCCCTTTAGCATCTTGGTTGAGCAAGAACTCAAGGGAACAGCAAGGTCATAAACAAGGATATTAGAGTATTGTTTTATTTTTTTTTCTGTTATCCAAGTAGTTTGGCCCTGGGTGGTAGCAGTTTAGAAAACAAAAATGTTTAGATTCTTGATACATTTTAAAGGTAGAGACAGCAGAATTTCCTAAAGGATTGTGTGTAGGAGGTGAGAGACCTTCACTAGGGATAATCTCAACCAGGAAAAGTAAAAAGGAAACGAGAAACCAATAGATGAGGTTTCAAGACACCCAGCGAGGAATCTAGGATAGGATATTGATTAGTTTTTGTTCTTCACCCCAGCTAGGGATAATAAACACATGGCATGGTAACATGCTAAAGAATATACTCCATTCAGAGATGCCTTTGAAGTCAGACAAGTGGTTTCAAAATAAATGTACAGCATACTGAATTCCCTTGATTTTCTTTTCAAAATACAAAGAGAAGACAAAATTTTCAGTAATATGTTACAAACCCTGGAGTTTGATATCATCCAAAGCTACAAGTTGAAGATATTTTGTGTAGTGGTTTTCTTTACACTAACATCTATGCTTTATAGGTCATAGTCAAGAAGAAAGATTCTGTTTTACCCCATATTTAATGTCCTGTGTGTCTTGGAATGCCAAAGCAACTCTCTTTGTGAAGTGTCGCATCTCTGGTTGATAGCAGTTTTGCTTTGGCATCAATGATTATGAAGCACATCTGCTACAGAGCATGAGAGTGAGCATAAAGGGCAAGGGAAAATAAAAATGAAGAATGGTGTGGGGGATATGTGAGAGGGGAAGCACTTATTATACTCTTTAATTATAATAAATATATTTGATTAAGGATGATGCATTTCTGTCTTATTTTAGAAAATATAGACTTGTGCCTGGTTAATTTGCTGTATTTTTTTCCTGTTCCAGTAAACTGATAATAGATTATTTTATTTTGGCAACAGTTCTCCCAGGGGAATTTTTTTTTTAACTGATGAAACCAGCACCCATATATGCTTCTTCATCACCAGCACAATTTTAATGATGTTTATAATTCCTTTTAAAGTATTAAAGTATCTTCTCAATAATTAATAATTAAAAATACAATAAATACAAAACAAACAAATGAGGCTAGTGTAAGAAATCAGCCTAAGAAGTACATTGGAACACCATGAAGTGTCTTCCAAACGAAGCAAAGCAACATATGTTTTATGGGCAAAGCACTGGGGTGTACATTTAAAGATCTAGTGTCTAGTCAGAAATGGTAGTAGACTTTTTTTCTTCAGAAAACCTAATTATATTACTATTAAATCATTTGTCTGATGTCTTATTGAGAATTGCATTTTAGTAGCATCCTTTTACTCTGTCATTTCTACAACTGATTGTAGTTCTACTGAATTTGCTATATCAACATGAAGATAAATTTAATCAGTACCAATCCAAGAATCCCTCTCACCCCACCCACCCAAACCTCTAAAACTTTTACCTGAAACCTCTGCATTTAAACACAGGACAAAGGATGCTTCCCACACCTTATTCACCAAATGAAACTGCAGAATTTCCTAAGTGATATACTTTTCCAGTCACTAAATGAATTTTTTTTTTTTTTTTTTTTTTTTTTTTTTTTTTGGTACTAGGGATTTGAACCCAGGGCTTTGTGCTTGCAAGGCAAGGACTCAACCAACTGAGCTATATCCCCAGCCCACTAAATGAATTTTAAAAGTGCTAGGATTAAAAATTACCTCTAGCCTAGAGAGGATTTCTATGGAATTTAACTCTTACCAATACATCCTTGAAATTGAGAAAAATAAATAATGATTCCACATGGCATCCTCAAACACAAACTCTGAAAACAAGGGGAACTGGTTAACAGAAAGCAAATGAAGTTTCATCAGGAAACAGCATCTGGGATACTAGTAATATTCCATTGCTTGATCGTGGTGGTGGTTCTTTAGGCACTCATAGCTATTCTCCAAATTGTCTGAGGTTTAGATAAACATCTGTATGCTTGACATATGTCACAATTTAAAAAGTAATGAAATTTTCTATAAGATCCTTAGAAACTCAAATGTTTCAGTGCATTTCTTCTGAGAGTCAGGGAGTTAAAGGTGATATTTCAAGGATTATTTCCAGATCTTTGATTCCATATTTATTACATATTAGTCAATCCATCACTGCCAACTCTCCATATTAAAGAATATTTAAAAGGTGAACAACCAGAAACTCTTCCATCTTAATCAAGATTTTTAATCAAGAATTAAGGAGATTCATGATCTATGTGTATCACTAATAAATTACATGAAGGAGAAACTGTAAGTCTGTCCTTTCCTCATTGTTTCCTTCCTATTTTTGTGTGCTGATAATGGACAAAAATTCATGATGAAATAACTACTCCCTTCAAACTCACAGTAAATTAAAAACTAAACAAAAAGGCCCCCTTCAATATACAACTACAGTGGTGACAATCATTCAACTATAGCCTTAGGAGTTAACACATAAAGAAAACATAAAATAATTAAATAAATCTTCATATCTTCATTAAATAATAAATCCTCATTAAATAATCTTCATATCTTTTCTTTCTCTTTCTACATTATATTCAGCTCAATTTATCTTTTATTATTTAGTAATTCATGTTTTTAGGAATAATAACATTAAAATGTTCTATAAGTATAGCTAGTTTTACAAAAATATACTTAAGAATTTGTGTTGTTTGTGTCCACCACCACCCTTTTTTGGCATAATCCATATCCAAAGAGCATAATGATCACTCTTTAAGGTTGGAATTAATAAGAATTATGAAATCATATGTATGAAGACTCTATTAGAAATAGTGGGAAAATACCCATGATGTTTGAGGTAATGACCACTAATCTGCAAAGTAGTGACACATGTTCAGTTTTATAAAAATATTTACAAGTAGAAATGGTAACAAACAGTGTTAAAACTTGTAAGAGCTTCAGGTACAGCTCAGTGGTATAGCACTTGCTTAACATGCTCAAAACCCTAGGTTAGACCCCCACCTTCATAATTTTTTTTAAATAAATCAAACCTGTAGAAATGAGCTCAATATGATCAACTCTGTTCCCTCTTAGAAATAGGCCAAAAAATAAAAGCATGTGTGACTAAACCATCAAAATATAATTTTTAAAATACTATTATAAAATGACAATTTGAAAATTTTCTGGGAAAAAAATTATAAATATCTACACTAATTTCTCTAAAGGTACACTGCCATTAACTACAAAAAATATTATTTAGGATCATGAGATTTTTTTCAGTGTTACACTATAATTTAAGGTGAACCACATAATTGATTACATTATAATGAATCATACATATCATCAAATGACTCATCTAATTTCACTTTGCAGTCTAAAAGTGCTTATATAATTATGTTGTTTTTCTACATGTCTCTGATGTTTCTCCTGATTAAGTCTAAATGTGGTTCAGCATTATGTTCTCTTGGGCTGAGAAAAAGTATAAATAGTGAAAGAGAGGAAAGTAGTCATTAATGAATCTTTTACATTTCATTTCATTGATAAGAATGCATTGTTATTCAAATTAACTCATATTTTATGTTTTTAATTAATCACAGGTATCAGGAAAGAGAAAAATACATTTGTGGGTTAGAGTTATCAAAGGAGTAAGTGCTATAAGCTTAAACAATTTATTAGTCTGGCTTAAAAATACAACACAGTTATTGAAACTAATTGATTTTAGACATTGTGCTGGCCTCTGAAATAAAAAAAGAATAGAAATTATGCTTACCTGGCATTTACTGTGAGCAAGTAGGGTGTGGTGCTTTGGAAATGGCTGGGAAGTCAATGAGAGATGGTTTAGAAGTACAACAAATATAACATGTTGTGTGTTACTAAGAGAAAGCAGGGGTGAGTGGATCAGGACAACCTAAAACACACAGTGGTTAGTGGTTCTTAATAGGAAGTAAGAAAGTGAAAATATACTAGGGAAAGACAGTCTCAACGTCTTTGGCATACACCTGGGGGAGGGCAGAGGCACAGCATGTCACTGACTTCATAAACTCTGGGTACATGGAAAGCTCTGAATGCACCCAGGCTCCGGTGACTCTGTCGGCTACAGTCAAGGAAAAATGGCAAGAGAAGGAGAAAACAGTTTGTTCTTTCTTATCATTCAACTTTCAGCTTCCCTGTGAAGTGAGTTGTCTTCTTTCACCTCTCTGATAACAGCCTTTTTTTCTCTCTCTCTCTCTCTCATTTTGTTCTTGGTGCAAGTACAGTGAATACTGTCATTTGTTTAAGTTGTTCATTGTCTATCTTCCTCATGAATGGCAAGTTTCAAGGGAGTAGGGAGATTATAGCTTATAGAATAACACCTGGCATATAGTAAGTAGTCGATAATACTGTTGAAAGGAGGAAATGAAGGAAGACAAAAGGAAGGAAAATGAGAGAGGGAATAAGGAGAATGTAAAGATTTTTGCACAATGAAAAAGGACAGTAATAGAGATCAATAAACCACTGTCTCAAATATCACCCAAGGCCCTAGTCCCTCAACTGTCCCAGAGCCATTCCCAACCACAGCATTCAAAAGGAATATTTGGAAAGACTATCCATCATGCTGTACATATATCACAGAAGTGTGTCAGATTGATAGCCAGAACATCAATTACATTTTACCTATATTGCTATTTTGACTAAAAAGTGGGAAAAAAAAAAAAAAAACTTTTAACAGAGTATTAAATTTGAAACCTTTAAATAAGCAACTTCTCAACATATTGGTATTTTCAATAATCATATTTGTAAGAAAGAAATGGATTACTGTTATGTGAACCACACATTTGAATTTCTATCTTAGGCACTTAATTTTTTTCACAAACATCACTATATTAATCTGCCTTTTTTGCATTTTACTGCTGTTACATTCAAATATTCAATCTCCTAGACAAACAGCAACTCAAGAACACAATTCAAAGGATATATTATTTCCCTTGACTAGAAGCATATTTGCCCATTCAGATTTTTTTATTCAAATTTTGCAGCAGCTGCTATATGATATATTTTTGAATACAAAATATAAGCTCTGCTTTCTCGACTTCTATAACAGAGCAATTTCTATCATCTTTCATTCTTTCTCTGAAACACTCAAAATATATTTTAAATTTAAATTAAATCATACAGAACAGCTACTTATGCTATTTTCTTTGGCATCATTTGAACATTTTAATTGTATTCAATGCATCCCTTAGGTTAAAAGTATAATGTCATGAGCCTCATTAAATTTCAATGTGAAATCATCTTTGCCTAAAATATTTTGACACATACAAGGCAATACCATACCTAGTATTCCTGCTCAGCAAAACTTAAATACCTTTTGGTATTATAATTCCCTCCACATTTGGGGAGGGTGGGTCCTTCCAGTTTTAGTACACCTATTTTCTATTTCATCTTTAGATACGTGAATCCTACAAAAAGAAAAGTTGAACTTGAAAGGAGAAAATTACAAATGTTTCAACTTAAAAACAATGTTCTCTGAACAATTTACACCAATTCAATTTCAATAACAGCTAAGTTTTTTTTCAGCTTGACAACCCAGTCACCACCGAAGACATACACTCTTTAATGATTCAAGAGCTAAGTACATTCCTCGAAGTGCACCAGAATCTCATCTCTTACAAATAGATAGCTGTTGATCATTGCTTGGTTTGTATATATTCACTGAGGCCAATATGCACAATCTTGAAAAGAGAAGGGACTAGCTATGTGACCCTAGGTACTCTTATAATTCTCAAAATTATTATTCTTGTGTTACTGTGAGGGCCAAGTGTGTATATATAAGAATGCCATAAAAATTACAAACTGCCATATACATGTATGTTATTAATAATTATCATACTAATATTGTCATATTATTATCTTATAACATTGTAGTTATACTATTGCTATCATATTAATATCATGTTATTAATATCATTGACTGTAATATCTAAAAAATGTAAAACATGTAATTCCTTTTTCTCTTCCCATTCCATGGAAGATTTGAACTGCATGGGAAAAAATTCAGAGATTGAAAAGTGAACAGAAATGGTCTTTTTGCACTTGGTCTCTGTATACATTATGTGCAGCATTAAATGCTCAGTAAGTAGACAGATACCATCTTTGCATGCCCAGGGTTATTGTAATTGCCTACTAACTCATCTCCCTGCTTTTGCCCTTGTCACCTTATAATCTGCTCTCAACACACAGCAATCATAGTAAGCCTTTTAAAAGGCAAAGCAGTTCATATAATTCCTCTACTTACCACTCAGTGGCTTCTCTGGTGCAGACTAAGATCCTGAAGCCTTCCTTACACTGACAGGCAAGGTAGAGCCTTCCCCATTGCCCTATCCCCACCTTCCATCCTTCCTCTTGCTTATTTTCCTCCAGGTACAATGACCTCCTTACTCTTCTTCATGCAGGCAGCCTCCTACTTCAGGGTCTTTGAACTGGCTGTTAACTCTGCCAAGAATATTTCCCATGTATCAAAATGGTTTCCTTTCTTGCTTCCCTTTAGGTCTTCAGTCATCTGTCACCTTCTCAATGAATCTTTCCTAGCCTCTTATTTAAAAGTGCAACCCTCCCTAAGCTCCCAGCATTTCCCATCCCCTTCTATGAGTCCAAAATACTCAGTTCCATTATGACATGACGTATTTTATGTATTACATTGTTTATGAATGCAAATTCTGTGAGTGTGAGCATTTTTATGTTTTGTTGACTGGTGTTCCCCTAGCACCTAGCACAGTGCCTCACACATAGACCAGCATGAACAAATATTCATTAAATTAGAGATATACAACTTTGACATCATATGAGGAAAATATGAAATTTCTCTTATTAAATCTCAGCACAAAATAAAATAAAATAAATTGTGCCTAGTACTAAATCAATAAGCTGTCATTAAACTCAGCAAAGTTTCAACATATTCACAAAACTTTTCATTTGGTCAAATATAAATGCAGGTTTAAAGAGCACATTTCAAATTCATTTTGATTAGAATTTAAAAACCCAAATTATTAAATCAGTTACATGTCTTTGATTCTCCTCTATATGAAATCAAAATTACCATACCAAGTAGAAGATATCAATGCCTCTGCATTTTACTTTCATAAACATATAAAAATAAATTTTGCGTCTTAGCCACTATACCATATCAGCTTACTAAATAATCAAAATAGCTCAATGTAGAATCTGTTCTCAGAAAATATAGGCTCCTGGGGACATAGGGAATTCAGCATCCTTCATTTTCGTAATTTTGGGATCCACTCACCAGAATGTGATGGAATCAAGTTCCTAGTTGTCTTTCAAATATTTGCACTAATGCATCAAATATTTTTAAGAAATGTCAATTTCTTCTAGGAAATTAAAAACTTGTAAAAAGAATCTGCCAAAATTATGATTTTTTTCAGAAACTGCTGCAGGGTTATGCATCCTGGAATGAAACATCCCTTTATGGCATCTTATCTCAATGGTCATATTGGAACAGAAAAGTGGAATTGTCATTCATATGAAATTTGACCCCCTTCCATAAAATTCTGTAGCCCGGATCACCTTTGTGCAGTTTTGTATTTTATGTAGAAACATACTTCTTCTATGAAGGTATATATTTTCAATTAATGAATACTTGATTTAATACAGATTAATCCCTGTTTTAGCATCATTAAAGAAAAACATTTATAAATAATGCAAGAGAGAGATGCAGGCACTGGCACAATATTATCAGCCCAGCCTCTAAACTTCCCTCAACAATAGGAGGTAAACAGGAAAAGTACCTGGCAAAGATATGATGACCACAAAAAAATTCCTTTTCAAGCACTAAATATCAAAAAATTGCTCAATTTTTAAATAAAAATTTTCTTTTAATTTTTTTAATACTATAGTTAAAATACCACTATCTCTATTTCTTTTTTTATTCTTTCAAATTAGTTTTACATGATAGTAGAAATGCATTTTGATACATCATACATAAATGGAGTATAACATCTCATTCTTCTGGTTAAATATGTACTATCTCCATTTTATAGGTGAGGAAATATTGGTCTAAGTGAAGTCACAGAATCTTGGCCTTAACTTGTTTGTAGTGACAGATTGACTAAGAGAAAAGACTTAAAACCAGGACTACATGACTCGACTCAAAGGCTGTTCCCCTGGGTCCTGTGCAGTTCTGCCCTCCCATTTGGTCTGGTGTTGGTTATGTGCACAGGTTGTGAGGTTTGTAACACGTACATGTAAATAAATCCCCTGGGACTTATTCCTCCAACTGGTTCTTGCAGGGAATACATATACATACATATATGTGCAAATTCAGAGTAAATGGTGGTATATAAGAATCAAAGAAAATAGGGATATAATTTGGGAGGAAGCAAACATGCAAACTCCCAGGAAACTACAAAAACCAGCTTAGCCTTGTCCAAAATGTGGGTATGGTCAGTGTTGAGTTGGCCTTAAGAGGATAATAGCTCCAGTGATATTTTATATACTCCTTGTTAAGAGAAGAACTATTATAATATACTCCCAAATAATTGACATAGCGAGCAAAGTACGACTCAAATACCAATGCACTCAAAAGTTTGGCAAGTTGCAATCATGGTTAAAACTGGACATTTCTTAATCTTTCAGATTACAAAGAACCATTGCACAATAGAAGTGAAGGAAATGGCCATGAGACCACCTGTAAAGCCTGAATTTCAATATAAAGCACACTTTTTAGTACTACTTGGTAATAAGGCAGAAAGGTGAAGAATATAGAGCATGGCGTAGGAAAAATGTATAACTGATGCATTGAGTGTATTAGCATAACAGGGAATGGGGAGTTGGGGAGGAGACTAGCTCCTATAAAAATGCAAATACTGTCATAGAATGCCATGAAATTCAGTTAGTATCTTAACATACTTTAAAAATTATACCACATTAGCATAGTAGTAAATTTTTTCCTAGTCAAAGTGAAAACTGCATAGGGAAAGAGTTATCATCATTGTTAGATATTTCACTGTGTGTCAACAACATTAACTAGGGAAATACACAAACTACACCCACTGGGCTTAAAAGCTGTATGAAACACTGTTACACTATTCTTAACATCAAAATACTAGGAATTACTCTTAGCCATTGATAAACATATTTCTATTCCGTATACATAAATATATGCATGTTTTGGCAATGACTTATAAATATTCAAACTAATTTTCTCAAAATTCCATTCATGTTGAAGTGCATTCTTAAAAAAGCTGAGGGCATGGGGCTGGGGTTGTATCTCAGTGGTAGAGTGCTTTCCTAGCATGTGTGAGGCACTGGGTTCAATCCCCAGCACCACATAAAAATAAATAAAATAAAGGTCCATTAACAACTAAAAAAAAAAAAATTAAAAATCTGATGGCATTAAATATGTATGTACATATATACATAAAGCTCAAAAATGAAGGGTCATAATTATAAGATAAGCATATGAAGCTGAATTTCTCTTTCACACAGCTTTTCTGTTTTCAGAAATGAATAATAAGCATGGTATTTTTAAAAGATAATTTTCACTTTTTTGCAGATAACGAAAATGTCAAAGTCTTAATTTTTCATGCCTACATAATGAATTACAAGGTTATACAAATGCATTCAATGTGAAGGTTTCCATGAGGATTATAATAAAATGACTAAGAGAAATGAAAATGAGATTAGAAATTTTAAAAACTAGTTTCTACTTGTTTTAGTCTACTTTGAATTGCTGTGACCAAAATACCTAACAAGAGTAACTTAAAGGAGAAAAAGTTTATTTGGGGCTCATGGTTTCAGAGATCTCTATCCATAGGCAGCTAACTCCATTGCTCTGGACCCAAGTTGAGGCAGAACATCATTGGGGAAGGGTATGGTGTAGGAAAGTTGCTCATTCATGGCAGCAAGAAAGCAGAGAAACAGAGAAAATGGGGAAGGGGCTATGGCATAAATGTACACTTCTAGGGCATGCCCCCAGTGACCCATCTTCTCCAGCCACACCTCCCGTGCCTACAGTTACCACCCACTCAGTACATTCAAACTAAGATGAACCAATGAGGTTATGGCTCTCATATTATAATCATTTCACCTCTAACTATCCCTGTATTAAGAGGAGCTTCTGGGGAACACTTCACATTCAAACTAGAACATTCTGCCCCTAGTGTCCAAGGGCTCATGTCCATCTCATAAAGCAAAATGCTTTCAGTTCATCTCTAAGAGTCTCATAGTCTTCACAGTTATAGCAATGTCCAAAACGCCAAGTCCAAAGTCTTCTCTAAGACTCAAGGCAAACTCCTGGCTGTGAGTCCCTACAAAAATCAAAAGCGAGTTACCTATCTTCAATATACAGTTGCATAGAGTAAATATTTCCATTACAAAAAGAAGGAATGGAGGCACTGAAAGAAGAGATAGGGCCACAGCAAGACTGAAATCCCACTGAGCAAATGGATCCCACAATTCTACCCAGCATCTAGGACACATGGCTTCAAGATGTTATTTCCAAAGAGCTAAAGTAGTTCTGCCCCTTTGGCCTTGCTGGTTGCAGTGCACATGGCTTCTCTATTAGCCTGGCTCTTTCCACAGTTGGCAGACTTTCTCAGCAGAAAGTACACATTACTGAAATTTCTTAATTCCTGGGGTCTCCATTCCAGCTTCACCTTCACCTTTACAATTTCATGCATCACCCTCATAGGGGCAGCCTGCAGGGACTCTAATCCTGCTACACTTTGCCTGGCCTCCCAGGTCTTCCTGAAATGTCAATGGAAGTCTACATGACCCTTTAACTTTAGCATACTGCATTCCTGCAAAACTAGCACCACTTGGGATGAAACTAATTTCTGCTATTAGCTTGTGAAATACATGATCTCAGGACATGGGCAGAGACACATTCTTTGCCAGAATATAACATAAGTGGTCTCCAGTCCAGTACCTATTAGAGTCCTCCTTTTCCTCTGAAAACTCATTAGCACAGTCTGCATTCCTATTGGCATGGTGGTCTTCTGAGCTCTAACTGGAATTACTCATTAAGCTCCATTTACAACATTCTAAAGCTTTTTCATTCTGAATTTCCAAACTTTTCAACATTCCTTCTGCCAACCAACTCTAAAGCCTTCTGAAACACATGGTCAGGTTAGTCACAATAACAACCCCACTCATGATGCAAATTTTTGTTTTAGTCAGCTTAATACTATAGTGACCAAAACACCTGAAAATAACTTTAGTGGAGGAAACATTTATTTGGGGCTCACGATTTCAGATGTCTCAGTCCATAGACAGCCAGCTCCATTACTCTGGGCCCAAAGTGAGATAAAATATCATCAGGGAAGGGTAAAATGGAGGGAAGCTGCTCCTCTCATGGCAACAAGGAAGTAGAGAGAAAGAGAGGAGGGAAGAGAAGATGAAGCCTTCCATGGAAATCCCCTGTGACCTACTGTATCTAGCCATGCTCCAGCTGCCTACAGTTACCACTCAGTCAGTGCATTCAAACTAGGATGGACTGATTAGGTTAAAGTTCTCATAATCATTTCACCTTTGAATATTCCTGCAATGACTGGAGCTTTGGAGGTACACCTTATATCCAAACCAAAATACTACTCTGGGATCTGCCACAAACCACACAAACTATCTATGTGACTTTGATCTAATTGAAGAATGTCAAATCTACTGCCTGTAAGCAGCTGGCATCCTCACTGATTATGATGACGTGAAAGTTGAGACTTATTATTCATCCTGGCTTAGTAATTTAACCAAAATACACGTCATATTCTAAACTATAGATAGAGAGAGAGTTGGCTTCTGAGTTATCTCCTTGAACTCAAAGACTCTAAGATAACAAAGCAAAACATACAAAAGAAGAAATACCAGAGGAAGAGGCTGAATGTCTAACAAAAGGATTGTCCCTGTAACATTTATGACACTCCTTTAGGTCCTCCATTTTTTTCAAAGCAAAAATGCTTACTTTTTCATGTACACTATTATTAAATGAATAAATGACAAGCATTGTTCAGCAATAGGCAATACACCACAGGAAACAGGCATGGACAACATTCTTGGCAAACTTGGGTCTTTGACCATTTGACAGTGTCCAATCACAGATTATGGTGTTAATTGGCTAAGGTGATTAAAATACTCGTTTTGAAATCTGATTTTGAATATCATCAAATCTCCACAAAGACCTCCACCTCTGTAGTTTAATATATCTAGGATATCTTTTTACCAAAAGGAAATTCAAGGATTAAAGATCTAATAAAAGAAATGTCATGGAAAAAAATGAACAAATAGTTCTATATCTACAAAACCCCTGACAAGCTCAATGAACAATGATGAAGGTGTCCAACAATATATTTTGGTGGTAAGATGCCATTTCCTGTGTAAAGTTTTGAGGTTCAGTTCAGAGCCACAACCCAGCAGATAATAGTTCTACAGAAAGATTTAACCAAGGGCAGGGGCTCAGTGATAGTGTGCTCACCTAGTATGCGTGGGGCCCTGGGTTCAATCTTCAGCACCACATAAAAATAAAATAAAGGTATTATGTCCATCTACAACTAAAAGAAAATATTTTAAAAAAAGATTTAACCAAAGCAATAAGAATTATCTCATTTCAATTTTCTTGTAGGGAAAGACAAAAAAAGATTGTTACTTTTAAGTGAGAAGACAGGGATGCAGATATTGATATAAACAGTTCTAGGTAATATTCAAAATATTTAACAACTGTACAATATTGATATAGATCTTTCAGAATGAATGCAATTCATAAAACTAGTACAGTCACATCAGTGCATGGCAGTTGAACATATGTTCCATGGGTTCAATCTCTGGTACTAAAAAAAAAAAAAAAAATGAAAAAAAGAAATATTTACCTAGAGAAGGTAGACTAAGCGATATCTATATGTCAGGGACCAAGAAGTTCTCATTCTGAGAACATTCTGACCTTTACAATAAGCAGCAGCGCCCCTCCCCCCTCCTGGCTGATAATTCTGACAGTATGGCGCCTATGGCGCCCACGGCTTCTCTTCCGGGACTACACTTTCCCGCCGGCGCGAACTTCACCTTCCCGCCAGCGCGAATTTGCACCCTATCAGGAACCCAGCAGAAGAACACAACCAACCAGGCTGCACCTCGTCATACCCCTCATTCCCTGAGCATATAAATACCCCTGTGTGAACAATAAAAATTTGCAGCTTGATCAGAATTCCTGTCTTGCTGTCTCTCCCTGCGTCTCTTGTCCCTTCATTCCTTCTCTCTTAGGTTTGCCGTTCCACGTTGATGTCCCGCGGGTCGGGACATCTATACATGTTACCAGATTAACCCAATATCAATATTGACCCATCTACCTAGTACTACAAAAACTCAAAAACAGGGACTAGTATTCTTTCGAGATACTGAGATTTCTAAAGGTAACATACAATATCTCTATAAATTTGAAGTTATACTGAAAATTATTTCTCACAAGTACAATTTTCTAAAAACACAAAGCTCTTATTTGCTCATATTTGGCTCTTTTATTTAAAGATTGCATATTAAATATCCCAGATAGTCATATGTATGAATATATTCTCAAAATTGAGCAATTTGAATTGCTAATTACAACCATTGAAAGCTTGAGTATCCAGACAGATTTTGCAAAAAATGACTTTCAGCCAAATTTCAGAGTACCCACTCTATCACAGGGGTTGCATCATTGTGTTAGAAATTGCTCATTTTACTGAGTGCTTAGTGTGGGCTAAGTTCTTTGGATTATTATATATCTTAGAGTCTTTCAAATAACTCTAAGAGGTAGGAACTTATAGCAAATACAGATGATTAAATCAAATATATTTTGTGCCTAGGCTGAGAGGTGTACCAAACTAACTTAGAGAATACATGACTTAGTATGTTTTGTAGAATAAAAAGTGAAAAGCAAACAACCATTACCAATATCACAGTCAATAGTTAGCAAATATTCAACTCTAAACCCAAACCTACTACATCTGCATTTCCAATTCCATCTATCATGAATTTGGATACTGAATATCCAACTGAAAACTGAAAGAGGATATTCAACTGAATATCCATCTGCAAACTGAAAGAGGATAAGTAACTCACACTAGTCTGAGAGAGCAGGGAGCAGATAAGGGCTCTGATATTGAAGCCCATGTTCCCTGGAGTACACCTTGTGGTCTCTATAGCACAGTGTTCAGTTATGACCAGAAGCCAGCAACATAAGGTGAAACTATGGTCAGTACAGTATATCTAAGAAGAATGGGAAATAAACAGAACATTTAGAATAGAGAACAGTTTCAAATGAAAAAATTAAATACCATGTAAAGTTTTACACTGCAACAACATTTGCTTTTCATGTAAGTACTCAATACAGTCCCAGACTGATTTTTATATTAAAATCATAGTGATCTTCAAAAGATATCAATTTTTTTATTTTTACATTCTGTTGGAACCCTAGGTATAAAAAAAATCCATTTTTTCTGAAAATGGACTTGGCATGTTTAAAATTCATAGGCATTTGCTTAAAATAGTAATATTTATAATGTTTAGTCATTATTCATATCATGAAGATATAATTAGAAATAAGGGGGAATATTAGAATATAATCAGGAGTGTGTGCTGAACAAGTTTGCTAAGATTTTATCTTGCTTTATTTTCCTACAACTATAATGTCACAACATACCTATAGTGTCCTTTTGGGAAAGTAAGAGATATCTTTCTGAAGATGGTAGGAAAGAGAAAAGTCAAGTAGTTCTTGCCTTTTATTCCTTGTATGTTGAATTCTACCCAAACTAAATGGCTCAGAAGTTTTTTATTATCAGTCAACATGCTTAAATTGAAAATAATTCTTAGCATACATTTCTTTTAAAAGTACTAAAAAGTAAGGGCATCAAAAGAAAAACTTTTCACACATGGTTGAATGGCTTATAAAAGCATCTACATATCACAGTATTCTAAACTCAGGTTACTTATCACATTGCTTCAGTTATACTGTAATTGGAGAATAAAGATGGGAAGAAGCTAATGTTAACTTTCTCAAGACTGAATCCTTCCTGTAAAAATTTTTGAACTTCCTAACCTAGCAGAGAGAGAGAGGTATGAGGTCTGCATTTTCTATTCCAAGAGTGGCAGTTACAATGTAAGACTGGTCAAGGTGCCTAAGATTACTAGCCAGAACATTTAGAAATAAATTTGTATCTTTCAGAATTGTAGTCCCAACAGAGCTGTTAATCCCATTACCTAAGGAAAGGTTTAAGGCTACCTCTAAATGGATTGTACAATCTCAAGTGCATCTCAAATATGTTCTGTGAAGAGGGCATAGCTCATAGTGCCCTCAAATATGTTTTCCTTTCAAAATTTTAAAAATTCTATTCAATGTCATACAAGAGGGTCATAGAAGCTCTTCCTGCTTTATATAAAATATGCCAACAAAACAACCTATAATTAATTGTTATGAACTGTAACGAACTATAGATGAAAGGGTCATGACCATCTATTCCTCTTTGAGTTCATTATATCAGAAAAATAAAAAAATTACATACGAAGGGGGCATTATCTGTTTAAGGAGAACTTATCTCATTCTACGTAAACATTTAGCTTAAAGATTATTCTTATTTATAAGAAAGTATGTGAAATAACAAGTTTTCATATAGAAACTGGAATAAGCTTTAGATGATATTTTGTTATGTCGCTTTAAATCTCCCAATGACACTAAACACATTTATGGAGGTTTATTAAAAATAATAATAGTAACTACCATTTATTGACTTCTTACTCTCTAGCAGTTTACAAACACTATATTCTTATTATCCTCATTTTATATTTGTGAACAACAAGGCTTTACTGAGTTAAGTAATTTTTCTGAGACTATGAGGCCAGAAAGTTGGCAGATTCTTAAATAAAACTCAGATTTTACATAGCTCAAATCAATTTTATAAGAATCTCATTTATTCATCATAAAACTCAACTGTAGAAAGTAGGATTATTTTCATATATACTCTTATTACCTGTGTCAAAATTGAGGCTCAAAGAGGTTACATGACTTGGACAAGTTTGTGTCGTCCATATTCCTTGTGTTTGAACTCTGGGCCACAGCCTCATGACTGCACATTAAATACTCTTTCCAACATAGCATGATGACATTAAAATCTGGCATTTGATAACTGATCTTACACAGGCCAACAGTGAACAACCAGGTACCCATTAAGATTATATTAGATTTTCTTCTGATTTTATTCTCCTGAACTATTAAGAATATATGTGGGTTGGATATTTCATCTCTCACTGAAAGTCAGTTTCTAATTTTAAATCTAAAACTAGTAATATTGAAGTAAAGGTAACAATATTATAGACTCTAAAACTATCCATATGGGAGATCCATTTTTAAAGGTTTCTTCTTAGAAGATCTGTATCAAAATGTTTCATTTTTAAAATGAAACTATTAGAAATCAAATTCATTTAGGTGAAAAAGACTTAAATGAGATTGTTTCTTTTTCTGTTAAGTTACACAAGAGGTTGAGATATTACAAGTCAGAAGTCTACTATGGTGGACTAAGACAGACATCATTACCCTATGTACAAGTATAATTACACGAATGGAATGAAGCTACTTGTACACAACCATACAAACGAAATGATGTACCCCATTTGTGTAAAATAAATCAAAATGCAGTCTGAAAACAATAAAAATTTTTTTAAAAAGAAGTCTACTGGGTACCCTAAAGCATCAATGCTGGGTTAGTCAGGGTACTTCCCCTTCAGTTATTCAGTGTTTTGGATCTTAGGAAGCTTGCAGAGTATCTATATCAGAGGTGGGTAATTTCCTATTTCCTGACCATTTTATCAGCTTGCAAGGTCACCAGAAAACTAATTTGGCATCTAAACCTAAGTTTAGATCTAGTAACAATATGCTACATATGCAGATTAATTTTTAAAAATATTTTTAGTTATAGATGGACATTATGTCTTTATTTTAATTTTCTGTGGTGCTAAAGATCAAACCTAGTTCCTCACACTGCTAGGCAAGCTTTCTACCCCAGCCCCTAAATATACAGATTATAACATTAAAAATGTATATATATTATATATGATTTATCAGAATGCATAATTGCTTTGTACTGTCATGTACAACTAATTAGAACAAATTTAAAAATTAATAAAAAATTACATATAGAATAAGTCTAATATGGTTCATTTTCTGTTGCTATAACAAAATATCTAAGCCTGAGCAGAATATAGGAAAAAAGGCATATTTGGCTTATGATCTGGAAGACTGGAAGTCAAGATTAGGCAGTTGCACTCTTAGATCCTTCTGGCTGCATGGTAAGATGGGAGGTGGCATCATGGTAGGAGAAGGTGCAAGAGGGAGAGAAAACTCACATAGTGAGACAGGAAGCCAGAAGGATTCAAGGGCCAAGCTTGCTCTTTTTATAACAACTTGCTTGGAGGGAACTAACCTGGGTCCCTTGAGAACAACATATATCTCTTCTGAGGGGGGTTCCTGCAATGACCTAATAACCTTCGACTAGGACCTACCTTTTAAAATTCCCACACCTCAACAGCCAAACTGGAGACCAAGCTGCCAGCACATAAAAATGGGGGTGGGTGGGACACAACAGATCTACACCACAGCAAAATCCTCATTCTAGAAATTTTACATTTCTCAATTTAAAAAAAAAAAATGAAAAATGTTGAACATATACAGCACACTTCTAATAGTATTATTATATTAACATTAAATTTCCTGATGCTTATAATTGAAAAAAAAATGAATTGGAGAGCTCATAGATTTTTTAAATGACTTATTTCTACTCCCTTAAAATCAATTAGGAAAACACTGGCATCTGTATTTAACATTGCTTTGAAGTCTTCTTTTTCTCACTGAGATTAGGGTGGGGGAGAAACAGCATTCATTGAACAAGAAACATAAGAACTTTCACAAATAAAATGGTTATAGCAAAACAGTAATTTGAGTAACAGGAAATGTAACCACATGCCAGCTATCACAGTTATACATGGTACCAATTAATTATACTTAGCTTTTTAATCACTATAAGATATATTATAAGTGTTGAGAAAATATTTAAAACCAAATCTTGGCAATTCTATGTTTTGAATGAGGAAGTTTTAAGCACAAAATGACTATCCCTGTGACTATTACAAATGACAACTTCCATTTGTGCAGAGAATGACTAAGATGACAGTAATGTATATATAAAGCTTTGTGGTTGGATTCATTATAAAATTCTTCTACATAGGTTTATTAAGTGTCCTACACATTAATACTACAGATTTAGAAATGTTTGCAGAACTGCCTTCCCCAGAAGGTGTATTTGGTTTCACATACAATGCTCATGAACACCTGACTTTTATTTCATTAAATGTTGATGAATAGTGTAGAATTTAACTCAACAGTTTTTTTCTTGGCATAGCGCTTCTTCCAGATGTAGCATCAAGTATGGTCTTGAATTAAGGATCAAGTAGTATCTTTAATGCTGCTTCTCTACACCATCTGTTTGTTTTGTAGTTTTTAAATAAGACAGACGTCATCTTAAATGTTTCCATTTCTAATGCTCCTAACTATGATAAGACAAAAATATGCTAAATTAAATAATTTTTTAATAAACTAGAAACACACAAAGGTTTAAGATAAAATAACTGAAGTTTAAGTATTTTTCTCATAAATAGAGAAGAGGAAGAACTGGCACCTTTTTCATGGTCGGGGTATATTTGAGATCAGTTAGTTCCCTTTTTTTACTTGATTATCATGCATCCAGACTCTGCTCTATAAAGTATGTATGAGAATAGGTCTACTAAAACAACCTATAGGGACTGAGAGTATAGCTCAGTGGTAGACTATGTGCTTATCAGCATTAGCAAGGCACTAAAGAAATGAAATTAATAAATTAACCTATAAGCATGGATTAGAAGGGTTAAGTAAACATAAACACAAGACCACCAGAGTTTAGAGCTTGATTCTGGGTCATATTTCATTTCTTTCTTCATACTGTCTCTGAGAAGAAAATGCCAATGAAAAGAAGAGAATCCTTAACTCTAATTCCTAGTTAAGTGTGCCTTCAGATTGTTTTAATTGCTCACCCTGATTGTAGTTTGACATCTGTTCCAGTATTCCTTCTCAGGAACGAAGCTGCAAATGCAGGAAAGTCTGAATCTTTCACATCTAATTATTTCCCACCCAAAGTCCTAAATGATGGTCATATATTGAAAATAAAATATCTTAAGAAAAACCCACATAAATACAGTTACCTCATGCTAGACAAAGGAGCCAAAAAACATACAATGGAGAAAAGATAACCTGTTCAACAAATGGTGCTGGCAAAACTGGAAATCCATATGCAGTAAAATGAAATTAAGTTTCTATCTCTCACCCTGCACAAAACTCAACTCAAAAGGATCAAGGACTTAGGATCCTTAGGGATCCTAATAGAACAAAGTAGGCCCGAATCTTCATCATGTTGACTTAGGATCAGACTTCCTTAACAAGACTCCCAAAGCACAAGAAATCAAAACAAGGATAAATAAATGGGATGGATTCAAACTAAAAAGCTTTTTCTCAGCAAAGGACACAATCAATAATGTGAAAAGAGAGCCTACAGAGTGGGAGAAAACCTTTTCCACACGCACTTCAGATAGAGCACTTATCTCCAAAATTTATAAAGAACTTAAAAAACTTTGCACCAAAAATACAAAGAATCCAATCAATAAATAGGCCAAGGAACTGGACAGACACTTTACAGAAGATCTACAGGTGATTAATAAATACAGAAAAAAAGTGCTCAACATCTCTAGTAATTAGAGAAATGCAAATTAAAACAACTCTAAGATTTCATCTTACTCCAATTAGAATGACTATTATCAAGAACACAAACAATAATAGATGTTGGTGTGGATGTGGAGAAAAAGGCACACTTTTACATTGCTGGTGGAGTTGCAAATTGGTGCAGCCACTCTGGAAAGCAGAGTGAAGATTATTCAGAAAACTTGGAATGGACCCATCTTTTGACCCAGTTATCCCACTCCTCAGTTTACACCCAAAGGACTTAAAATTAGCATACTACAGTAATTCAGCCACATCAATTCACAATAACTAGATTGTGGAACCAAACTAGATGCCCTTCAACAGATGAATAGATAAAGAAACTGTGGTATATATACACAATGGAATATTATTCAGCCATAAAGAATAATAATATTATGCCATTTGCAGGTAAATGGATGGAACTGGAGAATATCATGCTAAGTGAAATAAACCAATCCCAAAAGACCAAAGGCCAAATATTTTCCCTGATAAGTAGATGATGTTATATAATGGGGGTGGTGGGTGAGAGAAGAATGGAGGAACTTTAAATTATGTACAGGGAAATGAGAGGGCAGGGAGGTATGAAAAATGGAGGAATGAGATAGACATCATTACCTTATGTACATGTATGATTACACAAATGGTATGAGTCTACATTGTGTACAACCATAGAAATGAAAAGATGTACCCCTTTGTGTACAATGAATCAAAATGCAGTCTGTAAAAATTTTTAAAAATTTTAAAAAAGAAAAAAATATTCTTAACTTTTGATTTTTAAAAAGTAGGGGTATTACAATACAGCTTTAAATATTATTCATGCTTAATTGTTTTTAATTTTCTTGTAACATTCTTCCTGAAGTTTAGTAAAACTTTTAAAGCACCTATGACTCTGTTTCAATTCTATGTTGCCCGATAGAGATTGTCATTTTATTCTCTTTTGTCACTTTTGATGTTCTTTAAACTCTCTGCTTTGGTGATAAAATTTAAAACATAAAAGAACTATTTTTGAGTAGCTAAAGCTTTCTCTTATATTTCCTCCTATCTTTCCTACAATTCCTAAACTTCATCATTCCTCCTCTTTTCCCACCAAAGTTTTCCATTTAAAAGAGATAAGTTTTGAGTATTTTTCCACCTCAGTATTGTGCAATTCTATAAAAATAACCTCTACCACACACATATGGAGAGTTTTAAATATGCCTAAATCAGATTCTGGAAGGTTGGCAGTGGGGAATCAGAGGGCTATTTGGCTGGCTGAAGAACTTTGCTTTGGATTTCTAATAATATCCTCAAATTACATTACACATTCAGCCATTGTATTATGTGAATATGTTAAAAGGGATTTAGTAAATTAAATGGAAACATTATAATAGGCTGCAGTTTTTGTAACCTGATCTTGGCATTCAGTCATTAAAATCGAGGAGTCTTGAAATTAGGAGTAGTATTGGGCTTCTCTTTACGAGGGAGAGACTTAAATGTGAATGCATATTTAGGAATTCATTAATCTTGGGGCTTAGACTTCATTCTAGTCTCCCACTGAACTATACTATTAAAAAATCAAGAATTTGAAATTGGTACAGAGTACTTTAGAAACTTGTTTATTTTCTTTATAAAGTTTCCTAATCCCATATTTTTATCCCCATGACTTCAGATATTACACTGCCCATAATCTATTCCTTCTCTATTTAAACTCTGATGTGGATCCCTTTAGATATCAAACCCAACTCAAATCAAGTCTCTTGGGTTGCACAGAGTTTGGCAGCTCTCCTGAGAGCTAGAGCTATAATCATGTACACCCCTGAGCCCCAATCCTTCCCCTCCCTGCTGGCCTGAGCCTGGGTCCGGGCATGCCTTCACCTGCTGGGGAATGGGCAGTCAGTGGTAAGTTTCCTGGATCAGACTTTGCTCAATTCTTGGATTGTGTCTTTTGTCCTCCTCAATTTTGTCCAGCAGGCGTCAATTTCTGAAGTCTTTGCTATTATTCTTTTTGTTCTTCCCCTCACTTTTGAGGGTGAGGTTTGCTTTTTGGAGTCTGGAATCAAGTAACATTGAGCATAGACTTTAAGAACTTCAGGAACTGAAAGTCCCCAAATGACAAGTTGGCATAGCCCAGAAAGAACTTGGCAAAATCTAGATAAGGGAACTTTGTGGATGGCATTAGGATAGTGTAGAATGTCAGGAGTCCAGGAGCAAGCCAGATGCTGATGCTTTCCCTTATTTCATACATAATACTTCCATCTTCAAGCTGAGTATTATTCCAGCTTCTTTTAACTATTACCTTTCCTCTAATCTTTCCATCTTGTTGAATGCAAGAAATTTTGTTACAGAGCATTTTTCATTATATTATCTTCTAAGACTCATGGCATTTAACCCAGTAGAACATAAATTGTCACTTACTTTCTTTTAAACTGGACATAAAAGAATTTATTTCCATCAGTGTCACTCTTACTTTGCTATCTGCACATGTGGATAAAACAGTTGACCACAGGGGTCAAAAGAGGCAGTGAAGCAATGGTTTAAGATTTTAATCAAAGATAAGAGTTTTAAATAGGAAAGGAGATAAAGGAAAAATTTAAAGCAGTATAAAACATACTAATTCACCATCACTATAGAAAAAGCATAAAAGAGTAGGTGAACATTAAATTGGCTAAACAGAAAACTAAGTACCATGTCAAAGCATAAATAATGTTGTAAATCCAATGATTCCATGTAGCTAATATTTATTGAATGTTAACTATGTGGTGGGAACTGTCTAGGCCAGTAAGACTCACATAGTCACTATCAGATTTGAATTCAGCAAAATTTAGAAATACAACAATGAAAAAATGTGATACAACTTTAGTAAAAGAAAAGTCAAATTAGTCTCATAAATATTGTAAGAAAACAAAAACAGTTAAGGAAAATAAATTAACAGTTTATCATACACCAAAAAAGCAGGGTCTATCACTGAGTTTTCTTAGACCTCTTTCATTTTCCATCTTCCACCTTGATAATGTAGCCTGACTCATGAAGCTTTAATCATTATTTGGAGTTTTATTCATTGGAACCTTAACATTGATTCTGAGGTAAAATTTTTAAACCGTACCATTATCTTACTTAAATGTCTTTCTGTGCTGTGTGTTTTTGTTGAAATAAAATGCACACAGGATGAACTGTACATCTTCCACATACAATTTAAGTTTTAACAAATCATGTACTTGTGTAACCACTGTAACAGTAGGTAACTCTCTTCAATCAATATGCCACCCTTATAGGCAAACTCTGACCAGTTTTTCCTATATTTAACCTTTTGGTTTGGTTTGGTTAGTACTGGAGACTGAACTCAAGGACTCTTTACCATTGAGCTACATCCCTAGTCCTTTTTTTTTTTTTTTTTTAAAGACAGGGTCTCAGCGAAGTTCATGAAGTTGCTTAGAGCCTTGTTAATTTGCTGAGGCTGGCCTCAAATTTATAATCCTTCTGCCTCAGCCTCCTGAGAGGCTGGGATTACAGGTGTGTTCTACCCCCACACCCCAGCTATATTTAACTTTTCACATACATTTCTTGTGTCTCTAGAACAGGAAGTTCTTTAGCATCACAAATCTCTTTCAGAGCTGGTGGGAAATCTAGCCCAGCTTTCTCCTGTTACCCACAAGGAAACAAAGAACCAGAGAAAGTGAAAAGCCTGGAGCTAACACAAAGGAACCCAGGCTCCCTCCAGGCACTGCATTTCTACCATGGTTGAAGACAGACTCACTTTTCCTCATTCCCTGAATACCTACTCTAGCTATACAGAGACCCCTTTTAACTGGGAAAGTTCTCCACGAAGGACAACTTTGCCTTGCCTTGTCTCTCTGGTGAACATCTGTCCATTAGACTGGACACAAGTGGAGGGGTCACAGACCAAAATGGGGTAGAGGCACCCAAGTGGACCAGCACAGTGGAGTCTGTGTGTGGGCAAAGGTGACTGTGCCCAGGTGGGTGCAGGTATGCTGTGTGCTACATGGTCTGCTTCTCCACCCATTCTCTTCCTATGGTAATTTTTCTTTTCATCTCTTCTTCCCTCTATTTAGCTGACTTTCTCAGCCTGGGGTATCTTCTTAAGTATCCTCTGATGCCCAGTCCTTGGGTGGGATTGGGCATGTGAGTGGTAGTGTGTTAACTCTTCACATTCAGGACAGTCCTAAGAGCAGGGTGTACTTCAATGGCAATGGAGCAAAGCAATCTGGAGCCAGTCTGCCTGAGTAATCCCAGTCCCTCTACTGGATTATCTGAGTCATATCAGGCAATTTCCTCATTTGTGAAATAAGTCAATGAAAATAGTGTTTCTTCATAGGGTTTCTGTGAGAGTAAATGAGAAAGAAAAGTGTCTGCCATACAGTAATTACTCAATAAATTTTGGTTGTTATTAACCAAATGACATCTTAGTGAAGTTCTTTAGAGATTCATATCATACTTATAGTCACCATAAAATGGGTGTTTGCAAATATAAACTGTATGGTAAATATCAACACAAAAACTGGCACAAAAAGAAGAAACAGATTGGGAAAGAATACAGCCCCAGTTAGGAGAAGTGACGTGAACAAACTACAGGTCCAGGTGCTCTCAGTCCTCTTAATTTGGAAAGTCTCTTCCTTCCCTGAACTTCCACTTCATTTATAGTAATTATCCCAGTCTTTTATACAAAATTACTCACACCCTTCCACTTATGAGAATATAGGCTCCTTAAGATAAATACTTTCTACAGAAACTAAAAAAATTAATAAAGTTAAAACTCTTCTCTCTCCTTTTCCACTTCTAATCCTTACCTTAAAAAATTCCAAGCTTGAATAGAGGTGATTATATATTCAAACAAAATAAGAAGCTAATTCAAAGTTTATCCTTAAAGGAGTCTGGTAATAGAAGATGAAACATTTCTGCGCATTCACAATTATTTTTCCTCTTTTCTGTTGGTTCACTTCCAAAACTCATCTTATTTTTCCACTGTGAAGTAATTAACTTTGTGAAACTGATCTTCAAATTCTTGCCCAAATCCAAAAGTAACTCCAGCTCTTTACTGTGAGTTTCCATAAGAACCATAAGTAATGAGTATATTCCATTGTTCTTCAGAATGTTTTTCAATCTAACTCTTTATTCTTTGTCCTAACATTCTCTGTAGAGCAGTTTAAAATTAAGTTGTTCAAGTTCTCCCAAAAGTACTATACAGCACCTTTTTCATCTTGCCAATCATTATTACTTATGTGATTTGGACAGGGAAGGGTGAACACAAAACAGTTTTTCATTAGGTAGTTTTATATAGAATTCATATTATTAGGCATAGTACAAATGTGTGTCACAAATCTAGACTATATCACAAGCTCATGCTGCAAAACAGTTTCTAGAACAATCAAATAATTCTTATTCTTCGTCTTCTTAAAAATATCATTGCATCAGTACTTCCAATGTTTTAAATGTATCTTTTTCTACAGAATAATCAACCTACCTTCACTTATCTGCATCAAAATTGTATTAACATAAAATTTTATCCATTTCTTACCTGATGTCTAAACAGAGAAGTACCATTTATCACAATCTGTCTAGAGCAGTTATAAAAATTTTAATTAGCATATTCTTGAAAACTATTTTAGTGTCAGGTTTAGAAGAAAGCATACTCGAGTACTGCAATTTGGAACTAGAGCACATACTAACTGTTCAAAACACAGGACCCTGACTTGAAAACGCCTCTAACAATCTCAGTAGAAACAAAATGCCCCATAAGCTCCATTTATTTAGAAACTTTTAACTTGTTAAATATAATGATTTGGGGTTGGGGTTGTGGCTCAGTCTGGTATGTGTGAAGCACTGGGCTCAATCCTCAGACCACAAAAAAATAAGTAAATAAAATAAAGGTATTAAATTTTTTTTAAAAAATAATATTCTTTGAAAAGAAGACATAGTGATTTAAAGTTAGGCTCTAAATATTTTAATCAGAGAAAGTAAGTTATGGTTTTGTTTGAAAAACACATTTTAATGAACATTTCATTAAGTTGCAAACTAACTGTCATGAAAAACTTTATATATTATATGCAATTTTTCACAAAGCATTTGGTGGTTTCAGCAAGAAATATACTCTACTTAAGCTGGTTCACATGAGACTGAGGAAATTCCACTTCGACCACCCTCTCTAAGCAGACTGAAGGCAGATGGTGCTGATGTGTTCAGCAGAGAAGAGTGTTGATCACAGAGTGTCTGCCAATCAAACACTTGGGAAAGAAAAGAGCTCCATCTGTGTTTTAATTACGATAGCAAAACCATCCAGTGTAACTGCCAGAGCTGCACATTTTCATAGAGTACAAGAGACGTAACATGTACTTCCTTTCATAAATGAATGTAGAAATTCCCATATATAGTACTGGCCCCCAAATCAAGAAATATGAGTACTGCCAATTAAGAACAAAATCAGTTACACTATGAATGTCCTTTCAAACAATATTTCTATTTTTCTGCAGTGTTATGTGCCATATTCTTTCTTTAAGGCAACTGTAGTTACATAGAGAAAAGTGGAGAAGTGATATCTGAAAAAGTCAAATATCATTGAAATATTTGGCTTACTTAACAGTCATCTTAATAAAATTCAATAAAGTAGAAAAATTTAATAAATTTATATTACTATATTCTTATAATCATATATTGCATACATTATGTTTATTAAAACATTATATTCATATGATTATAAAAATTTATTTTATTAAATGAAATATCACCACTTTAAAAAATTTCTATCAAGTGACAGCCTATCCATTTTCTCCCAAATGATATTAGGTTGTTTCTTTTATTTTTATAAATAAATTTATTCTAGAACTCATTGCCTCACTCTGTGAACAGAAAACACAATACCACAGATATGACCTAAGCTTTGCACTTTTTTTCTGGAGGATTTCAGCATCTATTTATGTCTGGGAAATGC
Organism: Sciurus carolinensis; assembly: GCF_902686445.1. Taxonomy (NCBI): domain Eukaryota; kingdom Metazoa; phylum Chordata; class Mammalia; order Rodentia; family Sciuridae; genus Sciurus; species Sciurus carolinensis. Next base: position 86,558,330 of record NC_062218.1, on the reverse strand, counting down.
AAAGAAACAAGAAAGGATACAGATGGGATTGAAAAGGAAAAGCTCAGCCAGGCATGGTAGCACATGCCTATAATCTCCGTGACTCTGGAGGCTGAGGCCGGAGGATGGAGACTTCAAAGCCAGCCTCAGCAAATTTGAGGCACCAAGCAACTCAGGGAGACTCTGTCTCTATATAAAATACAAAATAGGGCTGGGGATGTGGCTCAGTGGTTGAGTACTCCTGAGTTCAATCCCCAGGACCAAAAAAAAAAAAAAGAAAAAAAGAGGAAAAGCTCCCCCTTGTCTTTCCATTTTGTTTTATCTCCATGTTTTCTTCTGCCTTCTCACTTGCACTATATAGTAGTTATTAAAGATTAGAAAGTAAGTTCAGAAATTCATAACAATCTAAAAAGATGTTTTGAAGTTTAAAAGGAGATATGAGTGTGTGTATATTCTAATGATGAAAAGATTTCTAAATGTGCTTCATAACAAAAGAATTGGTTTATCCAATATGTATTTATCAAGTGTTTATTATACATTCACAGTTGGACTATAAGGAGAAATAAAGATGACTACTGCACAAAAAGATCCAGAGTCTAGCGAAGTGGCTGAAAATTTTTTAAAAAGTCACACATATAATAAAACCTTCAATGACTGGGTGCCTGACTCATGGCGGAAAGAATGGAGAATTAATCTTCAAGGAATTTCAGAAGAATAAGGAGACTTTCTCTCAGACAAATCAGGTAGAGGGAAGGACCAACTAGACAGAAGTGGCAGTGAGCAAAGGCAGAGGCACCTGAGAATTCATGAAGCTTCTTCATGCCTACTATGTCTTGGAATGCTGATCTCCAGAGTCAAATACTACCAAGAGGTCATTGGGATAAGGCCTAAAAGGAAAATCTTACATTTAGCCATCTGATAGTTATGAGTGACTTTTTACAGAACAGTTTTAGGTTTAAAGCAAGTTTCAAGGGAATGGAAAGAGAAGTGGGTAGCATTTTGGCAGTGAGAAAACAGAGGGAGGAAAGAGTGAAGGTCAAGCAGGAAACAGGATGGAAGAAGACTCAAGACTTGAGCATGTTGACATGTGACACAAATGGCAGCTCTCAGTGATGCCATAGAGAAGATGCTTTCTTAAATTAGTTGAAGAATTCTGTTCCTTCATAATTATTTATTGAATTATTTTTAATTAATTGAATACTTCTTTTTTATAATGAACAATGAGAAAGCTTACAAAATCACATGGAAATGCTTATCATTTGCTAAAATAATCATTTGTTTCTTCCAAGTAATTCACCACTTTTCTGCCGTTAATGCTATCTACCTTCTCGTTTTTCTCAGATGTATGCCCAGAATGAACAGCACAGCACAGATGCTGTATGCTTTCTATTCATAGCACTTATAAAACCTTGATCTTGCTTTAAGTAACTTTTCAGAGGTACTATAGAATTCATATATCAATTCATTATCAGATGCCCATAATCATGGATTATGTAGAACTGAGTGTATTTAGACTTTCAGCATGTTATAAAAACATATTGGTCAAAGACAACCATTATAACCCTAAAATTGCCACCACTTTGTAATTATCATAAACTTGACTCCTAATTAAATACTCTCTCATCAGCTTACCAAGAGGACTAGATAACCAATGCAGTACAATGAGTTTTGTCAATGACTATTAGTCTCTCTTCTCTTTTTTTATTTTAATTTTTGCAAGACTAGAAGTCACATCACTCAATGTCTTTTCCCTACTCCAACCAACCATAATTATTTTTTTTAAAGAAAATGTGTTTTCCACACAGCAGATTATTTATTAAACCAAATTACTAATGTTGGAGTAGAATATATTCCATTACATGCTTTCTTATATTGCTACATTAAAGGTCTTTTTCCTTTTACACAAATATACATGACTCAAGCACTTTTTAATTGCAACCAAGAGTCCAAGTAAATAACATGATGAGGCAATCATAATCCACTATAGCAAAAAATAAACATTTCAGAAAACAAAAGATTCTTTACCTTGAGAAAGGGGAGAATTTCAAACCAAAACAGGAGGACAAAAAAGAGTCCTGGGGAGTGACAGGTGAGTGAAAGTAAATTCTTTAACATTCATAACCTTTGAAACAAACAAAAAACTTGATCCTACTAAAAAAGTATGAACTATTTTATATTTCATCAAAAACAATCAGGAAATATCACAGTGGGATTATAATCTGCTATATAGATACTGTACCCTACAAGTTGTCCAGACCAAAAATTTCAGTCCTCCTTAGTCCTTTCTTCCCTGTGTGTTCACATCCGACCCTTCAGGAAATCTTCTCCACTCTAAGCTCCAAAGTACACTCTGAATCTGACCCCTCTTCTCCACTGCTCCCCTGTCCTCTGTCACTTCTCATCAAGATGATCTCAGTTTCTTCAAACTGATGCCTACACTTCCATTCTTGGCCTCTAAGTTTTGTCTGGAAGCACAGGCAAGGTAAGTCTTGAGAAAGGTATGTCAGGCCATGTTGCTTTGTACTCAAAACTTTCAGCGGTTTGCTCTCTGACAGGGGCCTTTAGGGCCCTGCAGGATCAGACTCCCTTACCTATTTGCCCTCATCTCCTGCTAAGCTCACATAGCTCACCAGCTCTAGACACAAGACCTCATTGCTCCCCAAACACTACATTCCTTTGACATTACTGCAAAGATGGAAAGAAATTCCAAATATTGAAACTTTAAAGTAGATAACTACTAGCAAGATATCTTTCATGACACAAAAAGACTTGGATTATAAACCAAATCAGTAAGTAGACTGTTATAATAAAACATAAACTGACCCAAAAAAAAGTAAATTCTTCCAACTATCAACATTTTACTAAGTTTGGACAAATTTTAAATTATTATTTCTGTACAATCACTCTTTTAATGACACTTCAACTTACCTGGGAAACCGTCAGAAAGCTAACACGGAGATGATTCTAGATAACTAACAAAACTGTTGTGTGTTGATTCAGAGCATATAAATGTCTTTTTTAAATTTAGGAAACACAGTTATGTCTAAGTAGAATGAATATAAGGACTTCATTTTCAAACTTTAGCATCCAAGATTGGGAAAAGGTGGCCAGAAGATGGGCAGGAGAGTGAAACAGCTGCAGCAATGTCAGAAAATGTAAGGTCTTGAGGTTTTTCCACTTGGGTTTTAGCTAGTTGAAAAGGATAAACTGCAATTTCATGCAGTAAGTTCCATGTGTAAATATAGTAATCCATTTCACTCCATAACATGCCTGATAGAACACTCAAAAACACTGTGCTGACGCTGCTGCTTCCCCTCCTCCAGCTGCCACGAGGACTCCAATCTCCCAACACAATCTCGGTGCTGTGCGAGGTTCCTTCCTCCTGTTAAAAATTCTATCTTTGGTCTCTTTGCTCTGTAACCAACCATGTCCCTTCCATTTGTCAACTCTCTCCTTTAATTTCTCCTACCTTCTCCCATCAGAAGGCAATTCTGATAACTGTACAGCAGTGATCTGCAGTGGGGGAAACAAGGGGCAGCAGCCTCAATGTGGCAGTACACTCAGCGCGTGCTCAATGAACAGGAGTTGGATACTTAAAATAAACGTTACAAGGAGCCGTTGCTTAAAATAAAAGTTACAAGGAGCCTGAAGGAAGACAAAAAAAGAATAAAAAGAAGGACTAAGATTGGAATAGCTCATCGTAACGTAACTGTATTTGAGTGGACACCAGCTGCACCTGTAGGTGTTTATGGAAAAGAGAGAGAAACATTCTATCACAGAAAGAACACTTGGGAAAAACCCGAGTTTCACAGGTAAATGGGACTGAAAGAAGTCAGGGGATACAAAGGTTAACAGAATAACAATAGATCTGCCATCAGGTAAATAATCAATTCATTCAGAATTTTAAGAAAAACATACTATTTAAATGCAAATAAAATAAATTTATCATCTCTTAATTGAAATTTATCATTTGGGAAAAAAAAAAACATGAAAATAAGAGAATAATGGTTAAGTGATGAGAAAGTTATTCTCCACATAGTCATGCTCTTGGCTGAAACTCCTTGGAATCTGAGGTCATGTTGTCCTTTGATTAATTCTGTATTGTACACAGCGCACCATCACGCAAGGGAGGGCATTCAATAGTAATTACTACGATTGCATTTTGATTGAAGAGGACAGAACTGACCTTTCCAATAAGGAAAACAATGCCACCTGACTCTTGTTATATGCTAATATTACAATTGATAGATCATATTCCTCTGTCACTCTCTCTAGGGAGACTCTTGAGAAATTTTTTAGTTTAAACTGGCATAAATTTGTGAGTGGAAGGCTTAAATTTATGAAATTTTTTTAGTTGGTAAGCTCAGTACCTGACTTATGAATATTGAACACTGGGCTGAGAGTCTTCAATTGACTCCCCTCTCTTGCACAGTTAGTATGGAGTAAACACACTTAGGAGTGGCTTGATTTCCCAGAATGGATGTGGCTACATCTAGGAACTAACCTCCAGGCTCCACTACAGGCTCCTGACTTTTCGTTAAAGTGGACTTGAACTTGAGCAAAGAGTAAACAGCAGGCATGGGTCCAGTTCTCCCTAAGCTTCCCACCTGGCTCCGCCGCATGTGCTGGTCACAGCAAGCCTCTAGCACAAGGCTGCAAGCACTTGTTCCTAGCCTTCGCAACCTTTAACGTTCAGCAACTCAACCCTTCTTCTTCTTTGCCATAGGCCACAAGATTTTGCTTGCAGAAAGTGTAGCCTTTATTTCTGTTAATTCTCTAAAAACTATTTTAGAGGAATTAATAACAAAATTTGCACTAGTTATAGAATCTCAGTTCCATAGCATAAATTTGTTTCAAATTATTGAAAACAATTTCAGTAAGTGCTTTTCTTCCTTTTAATAAGCTTCCCTTTGTTTTACAGACAGAAGTAAGATCAAAGCAGCAATAAATTAAGAAAAACAACCAAATACAAGATCAGGGAGGAAAATGCAGAGGGCTTATAATGTTTCTCAGATTTGCAAAGACTTTGGGGCAGTCAAGACTTATAATTTGCTAGTGCCATTACTTCCTTGGTAGTTGACTTTACTGCCATTACTGGGGAAAACTCCCTCAAGAAACAAAATTCTGAGTTAGTTTTCAAAATAGAGAGAAATTATAACAGTCTTTGAAGTTTTTGATTTTGAAGTCTCCTTCCATCTTATCGACCACCCACTGACCAAGTAAGATTCAAAAACCTCAAAACTCTCATTTCCATTAGTTCCTTTATCTCTGATTTCTCTGAAAGATAAACTTTTAAGATAATTTTTAACAAAGTAAAAAAGGATTAGTATGGCAACTGAGCCAGTTCAAAATGATTTAAAGATTAAACAGTCTCTTCTATCTCAGAGAAGGCAGCTGCTCTCTGAGGTGTGTTTTTTTATTTTAAGTGAAATAGATTTAATCTCTACTCACTCTAATTTACTGGAACTGGAGAAAATCAGTATTATATTGAATATTTTGTATATTTCTAAAAATATGAGCACTTTTTAAAGGTTTTGGGGTTTTGGTTTTATGTTAGCACTTGAAAGGGTATATGCTATCGATAAAATAAACTAACAGTGAAATGAGCTTAATATGTTCATAATGTAGAACACTCAACTAATTATGTATTTTTATTCACAGTGTTATAGATGAATAACTATTTGTTATTTATTAAATTATATAATTTGCAGATCTGATTTTTCTAATTGCATTGTCATTTAAAATCTCTCCTTTAAAGATGATATTCTGATTGACAAACAAAACCTTGATGGTATAAAACCGGATTTGGCATTTGAAGCTTCCTGCACTACTATGGTAACAAAAAGAGTCAGAGTCAAAATAAGTACTTTTTGCAAAGTAATTTTCACAAACCCTCCCTTTGTCTTCTAAGCAAAGGTGATAAGCTACTATTTAGTCTTTCCCTCGAAAGCGATTTTCAAAAAAAAAAGAGAGAGAAGAATGCAAGCAGGAAAACCATTTTCTTTCATTTCGTTTTCTTCAGAGAACCAGAGCAAAATGTAATTTTAGAATTTTTCTGTCTAAAACTAACCTTTACAGTAGTTTCTCTTCTACATCTTTTTCTGCTAGTGTTTAGAAAGATTAAAAAACTATCAACAAATTACCTCGTGCTTAGTATGGACGGACCCATTGACGAATCAGTTCAAATTTATGATAAATCCAGGATATAAACAATAAAAGAAAATTTTGCAGTTGTTGGCCTCAACTCTACAATTATTGATTATGATAATATGTTGTGTCTTTCCTAGGAAACCATGTCAGATTCATCTTCTGGGTCTTGTGACTCATCTGGATTCATGCCAGATCAATGAACAACAGTCTTATTCAGAACTTAGGGTTACCAGGTCTCACATTGGATCTCTAGTGGCCTAGCCATTACCCTTCAGTCTCTAAAGAAACCTAGGCTCATTCACATAGGAGTTAACTAATAGAATTTTTGCAGTCCCAAATCGGCTTTGTGTAATTAACTTCATCTGATGTAAGCTTCTCAATAAAAATATTAAATGGAGAATAGTGTCTCCATACCTCAGAGTTTTGAACAGTTGAGTTGGTGAAACATTTCTAATTTGATTTTCCCTCATTAATTATCTTGAGGCATTTTAATATCCTTGGGGGTGATAGCATCCAGTGAATTAGGTTAAAATTTCACATTCTTTATTGGCAATCACTACTTAATTCATTGCTTTCAGTAAAAATATCAGATTTGTGAATTTAAGGTTGATAAAATTGGCTATGCATTTTGTATTCCTTCTGTCATAGACAGAATACTGCCCCCACAAAGGTGTCCATATCCTAATTCCCTGAGAAGCTTTTCTGGCTACAGAGAACCAGAGAGGTGGCAGCAGGGGATTTGGTCTCCACTTGCTAGCTGTGAAGACAGAGAATAAGGCCATGAACCCAGGAATGTAGGCAGCCCCTAGAGTTGGAAAAAGACAAGGAAATGGATTTTCTCCCAAGTCTCTAGAAAGGAAATGCAGTCCTACTGACTCCTTGATGTTTTTAGTCCTCTGAGATGTGTCACACTCCTTACTAATAAAATCCCAAGAAAATAAATTTGTACTCTCTAAGCCACCACTTCTGTGGTAATTTGTTACAGCCAAAAACAGAAAACTAATAGACCTCCCTGGTTATTATACTATATCGATCACTACTTTTGTGGGAGAAAATAAGTTTAAAAGTTGGCAAGGTAAAAGTGTGAACTCTTACTAGGAGTCTGGTGTTATAAAAATGGAAAGTGGCCTATAAAAGAGTATGTGCTCAGGTTCCAGGCTCTGAACACAGATCATTGGGTAATGTACTGAACCAATCCCTCACAACTCTTTCCTATCACTGGACAAAGTGTTTATTTTCTTGTCTATGTTCTCCATACAGCTTCCTTTAATTCTTTTGATATTGGTTCCATTTAACCTGCTGTGTGCCTAGTGAGGGCAAAGGTAATTCCTTTTCTGTTATATTTCATTTCTTTCATGTTCGTAAGGTATAGAGACATGGTATTTACATATTTCATCAGGAACAAGTTTAAATATGAAAACATAAAATATTCTTACTATTGCATAAAAATAAAATGAAAACTTTCCAAAACCAATTTTTTAAATCACTCTTCCAGAATTGCTTTGAACCACTTCCTGACTCAAGCATGAAGGAAATTTTAAACTTTGAAGTACATTCTTTATAAGTACTACTTGTATTGGTCAAGGCAGCAGAAGAATATTTTCATGGACATTCTGAGGGTTCAAAGCCACAGAAGTATTTTTCAATTATAAATACATTTCGTCAATAGGTTAAATTATACTATCTACAGCATTAATACAATAAGCTCAAAAACCTGCTATAATTTAGCCTAGAACATGTTAGTCTAGTTTTCAACACAAATATTATGAACGTGTTTCAATATGAGTTTTTAAAAGTACACCAACATTTCAGATTGATTCAACTTCTTTAATATTTAATCTACCATAATCTAAATTAGGTAGTAACATAATTTCTTTCTATATTTTTTTAAAAACTTTTCTGACAGCAATAAACTAACAAATTTTCAAACACACTCAAAATTAACTATCCAAAATAGTGAAATAATTAAGTCAAATCAATTTAGCATATTTTCAGAACAGAAATTCAAATAAGTGTTTATGACATTTAAAATAAGACATAGCTATAATTTACTAGTGGTTAAATTTGAAATTTTAACATTGTTTTCCACTCTTTCTCTCAATTGTATATTTGATTCTTTATAGAAAAAAAAATGAAGAGTACCCTCAGTCCATTAACATAACCTCATGCAGAAACACAGCAAACTTATAGAGAGCAGGGTATATCCCACAAGACTCCAAAAAGACAAAATTCTAGAAATGGACAGTCCAAACCATTAACCTACCTCTCAACAAAGCCATCTAGCTACCTTCCACACAGAATAATGGTTCCGCTACAGAGCATGCCCCACCCCACTCACTCTTTCTTATTTTTCTTTCAAAAGTATCAATTAGAAACTGTGTTTACCTATTATACCCTTTTAAACTTCATATTATATCCTTCACAGAATATACTGAAATAGTCCACTGGAAAACAAGGAAAGGAAATATAGACAGAACTCTCAGAATGGAGATTGAGAAAACTGGTTGACAGAAGAAACTGGTTTGGTGTGCCTCATCATTTATTGTTTATTGATGAGACATACAATAGGAGAAAAATGTAAACATAATTAACTTCTCAAGGAAAATATCACCTCATAGCTCCTGTGTGAATGCTGTGATTCTACAGTAGTCTTTTCATAAAGCTGAACATAACCAGCCTTAAGGGTGGACATGAATTTAAGAAAAACTTTATGAAGCACAAATTTCATTCAACACAATAATAGAAACATTGTTTTTATTGCCAAACTGAGATATGAGAAAGCAATAAAAGTATAAGTATGAAATGATGGTTATCAATATACTTTGAACTTCACAAAATCTCCCATAACTAAATCTTTATCCTACAATGTAAGTTTAAATCACTATAATATGCTGTTACTTCTAATATCTTCCCATATTAACATTAACATTGTTTAATCTGGATAAAACATATAAAATATTTAAGTGTTTAATTCACACACTTAAAAAAAGCCTGGGTTGCCCTGTGACATTGTCAAAATACTTTAAGATATTTACATTTCAAATAGTTTAGAATTAAAGGCTCTGCTGTGTGTTACTGCTACTTACCAGGGAGAGTAGCAGGCATTACATTGTGTGTTCAGTTATTTTTATAAGCTTACTCCACGTGTTCATGCACACATACACAAACACTTTAAGTTCAAATTGCAAATCTGTTCTAGGTAACTGGCTGAAATTCTCCCATACACTAAGATTTCAGTTAGTAGTATATCTTAGAAAGCAAGAAACCTGAAACAGAATAATAGAGGTATTTAGTAATTCTTGCAATTCTATGCAAAACAAGGCACTTACCTTCCATTGCTAGGGATGTCTGAAATCACACTGGAAAGCAAGCAACGGGAAAGGGGCTTTATTGCGGGGTGAATCATCCCCACGTAGATGCTCTGAACAACCCCTGTATGCATACTGACATCATCAGGAGAGACTTGGAGGCAGAGGATACTATGGTAACCGAGCAATGTGCTGGGAGACAGAAGCCTTTAATTGCTTTAACAACTTCCTGGGGCTCAAGCTACCAGACTTGGATTTGCTAAGTAGGAAATGAAGGTTGTCACAGAGGCAGCAAGTGTGACACAGAGCAGGAGGACTCAATGAATTCTGATATTATTAATTTCGATGTGACTTTTTAATGACAAATACCATTATATGATTCCATCAGCAACATTCGTCTCACATCTGAGGCTGTGACAAAGGCACAGGTCAATAAATAAAGCTCCCAGGTAGCAACAGCCTAAGTATTCGTAGATGTTTTTTCTCATTTGAGATGCATTAATATTATCACATCACAAATACCCCTTTCCTTGAGGGTGAATATTTGATTCCCTTTGAAAGGAAAACCCACTTCAGTGCCTTCTGCCTTCGGAAGTCAGTGTACTGATAACAATGAAAACTGATTCTATTTACTTCTCCAGGAGGCAGCAGCTGCCCATTCCATTTATCTCTGAGCTCCAGTAAATACTTGCCAATACATCACTTATCCAGAAAACACCTCCAGTGAAATGCCTAATTATGACACCCAGATAAAACCCTGATAAGATCCACAGACTTGCTGCCACAGTTCTCTTAATAAAAATCTCTTCTATCACAAGCAGAATTGCTTCTAGTTCTGAAGACCCCCCTCCCAAAGTAAACATAATTTAAATCTTTCCTTTGGATTCTTTTGTCGTTCCCTGTATTTGTCAACCACATTCAGAAGAATACAAACCCTCTTAAAAATAGCAGGTTTAAATTAATTGCTTAAATTAGCTTTGCTTCAACATCAAACTGGGTCTATAATAATAAACCACGCTTATTTGATCAGATGCAACACATTAATAAGTATATAATCCATCACCTATACTAAGAGAACTATTGTTTTCTTCTCTGTGAATACCAGATTGACATGTTTCAAAACAATACCATGGTCTAATTTTTATTGTAAATACTGTAATTGTAAAGGTAAGCAAATAACTTGGCAGATCTTCCTTACGGTATTCATAAGACAATAAAAAATGAAGGTTGTCATTCTGTACTATATACTTAGATCTCAGTTATTTCAAAGAAACTATTATTATCTCTATTTCAATTTAGATGAAGCTAAGCCTGTCTTTTAATATTTCCCCTGTGAGTAAATAGTGTACAAATGTCTAACAATAATACTGCTTCAAAAATAGTAAAATGGAATCCAACGGAATAAATTTATAATTCAGAAAAATGTAGAGAATTTTAACCTAATTGACAAGTTGGTCCTTTCACTCCTATAATGATTAAGAAGGGGAAAACACTAAAGTCAGCCCTCACAAAAAAACATAATTCAATCTTCCTTAACTTAGGTATAGGGAAAAAGCTTTCCAACTAAATGAAATTACTACTATATTTTCACTGTTCCTCCTGCTATCCTGAAATTAAGAAAAAAAATCCACCAAGTTTACCATGATATAAGTGATACACACATATACTTTCTGTGTTTGGTAAGATATGTATGGTGTGAATTCCTTTAAAATGAATACACTTGTTTATCTGAATATGAACTAAAAATATCTAGAATATGCACTCAACTGCTAGAAGTGGTACTTCTGGCAATTTCAACTGCAGACTAGGTTTGAGGGAGAAGTCTTCCAATTTTTATATAAAATGCTTTTATATTTTTAAAAGTTTTGAAATCATGAATATGAATTACTATTGCAATTCAAGAAATGGAAATTAATCTAAATATATTCTGAACTTGTAATCCTGGTTACCTGCTCTCAGAGAGGACCAATGACAACGTCAGTGGACCAGATTCTACCATTTTAAGGTGGTTTCAAACAACTCTCAGGAGGACATGATCCACCTGTCTAAACAGAGAATTAGGATGTAAGAAGTAAATAAAGGTTATCTAGGCAATACACACAAAAGGGAGCAGGTGCAATGATTTTCCAGTGATTAGACAGTCATAAAGGCATGGTTCAACAATAAAGCTAGTTTGCTGGATTTTTTTTAAAGTTACTTTGAAAACGAGCAAACCCCAAAATAAGACCAAACCAAGAGAGAGATGACACTACCAAAGACTGAAGGAACAAAGAGAGACCACCAGCAGAAACAGAAAGTTCTTCAGCTTCCATTCTCTAATTCATTTTCATTCTCCTTTTAATCTACAAAAACAGAAGTGACATATTCTAGTCCATATTTTATCTGCTCATGCTACACCATTACATTTTTTTAGTCAGCGCAATTTCACTGCCTTAGAGAAGATCATAAACTTGCGTGATGCAAACTTTGAACAAAATCTTCTACCTCTGTTGTGTTGATTCTCAAGTGTAACAACAGAGAGGCCCTGTGCAATACACACCCACATTAGGCCACCCACAGCAGCACAAGGTCCAGAGGTTAGGCACACAGAGCTGGGAGCAGGGCAGAAATTCACCCAGGAACAGAAGCAGCCTCACTGAGCTATGGCATGTTCCTGCTGGATAACTGTACACCTTTTATCTCTCCTGAACCTCAAAAATTCATTCCTTTTTTTTATTGGTTCTTTTTAGTTACACATGACAATAGGATTCATTTTGATATAATTAAAAAGCATGGAATATAATTTGTTCTAATTCATTCCCTTCTCTTTCCCTCTTCCCTTCCCCATTCTCTTCCCTCTACTCTACTAATCTTTCTGCTATTTACTTATAGTTAGAAAATTCACTTCTTTTTTACAGAAGGTCCTGAGGCTTTACAGACATCAAAACAAGACTATAATTTCTCAAACTGAAAGAAAACAAAAATTAGAAGGTAAAAAATCCTTTCACAATAAAATAAAAAAGCATGTTTTTCCAAAGAAATCACCTCATCAACTGCCTAGCTATGATATATTACCTCTAACTCCCAGGCAACCACCTTAGCCTTTACGTTTGGGGATAAAAAGGCTCTGAGCCTAACTTGTTCTTAAGCTAATGTGAATTCATGTTGGCAAGTGCCAATTCAGAAGCAAATGGGGGTTAAAGTCCCAATCCTGAGGGGAGATTTGGCTGGAATTTCTAAATCCTTGACTAGTCAGTTAGTAGCCAGTCTGCTCCCTGCCCAAATCACCTTTCTAAGGATAACACAAAACACCCTTAATCCTAAACTAGCTTTGCTTCACAATTTATGTTGAACTTCCTTTTAGCTCAAAGGAGCAATGTTCTTGGCTGCTCTGCTTTTGACAGAATGTTTTCCTAATTCTGGGTAAGCATATTATAAGGACTGAAAATAACAGTGGTATTTGGGACTTTATTATTAGCATTTGGGTTTTGATTTTTTAATTAAAACAAATTCATATCGATTTGTTGAAGAAGTATCACAAAAATTTCAGTGGCAAAAAGGTTGTGAATCTCCATCATACTTACACCCAGTTGGTGGTCAAATGTCTCCTCTTTGTCTGGCCCCAAGGCTGCCCCTCTAGCTTAGATCTTTTCTGTCAGGCATGTCATAATGTCTGGTCTCCTAACTGGTCTCCTAACTGGTCTCCCTGGCTTCAGAATGCCTCACCTTTTAAATTGTTCTATGCATCACTTTGTCCCACATTAGTCTTCATAAAACACTGCTTTATTCATATAACCACCAAAATTCAAAAACGCTAAAACACTTTGTGGGCCACCGTATCAATTGCAGATTTCACATTTTTAACTTAAGGCTTGTCCTTGCCAGACTTACTGCCCTGCTTCAGCACCTTGAGCTACAATTAGAGAACCTAGTGTCCTAATATGTCCCAGAACTTGTCCTACTGAGGACTTTGCTCTGTTCCCTGCCCCTGGTACTCCACATCTACTTTTCTATTAACCCCATGTAACCCTCACATTTCTCTTGTCTCTTCTCCCTGCCAATCCAAACCCTACCAGACCTCAAGATCCATCTCATCTCTTCCATCAGAAATTGGTTCCTTGGAATTTCCAGTGTTCTTTCACTTCACTGCACTTAAAATATTTGTGGAGCTAGGGATATGCTAAGTGATAGAAAATGTTTAGCATGTGTGAGGCCCTGGATTCAATCTCTGGCATACACACAAAAATACTACATTGCATATTTATTAATGCTTATTTTGTTTGCTGCTTTCTCCAATCTGCTTAAAGGTAGAGACAGAGTCTATATTCACTGCTTATTCTCTATATATCACTATGCCTTGCATTTGGCATTCACTGCATAAACACTTGTTCAATATTTTTCATTTTCTGTGTACTAAAATTAAATTGTTTCACTTAAACTTTTGAATAATCCAGTATGGTTACAAGGAGGGAGAAGTCAGAATTTCACTTTCAGAAATGAAAATGAAAACATAGGCTTGAAATGATGCCATGATTTCTCTTGTGCCACAAAACTTCCAAGTACCTGATTCCCAATATGTTCTTTACCTGGATGTCTACTGCTTATAATATTTGTCCTCTTCTGCAACCAGACCAACAGAGGGCCTAACATATGGGTACTTTGCTCAGTCCTTGCCATAGACTGAAAATACTCAAGGTTTTTTTCCTTATGGAGTCTTAATTTTGCTTTCATTTAAAGCCCAGAACTGTATCCTTATACCTTTAAATTCGCCTGAGTCAATTAACTTCAATAATTTTCCAAAACTAAAAACAGAATAGAAAGCCTTCAATATTTTGAATCTAAAAGTCAAAGGAATTATAGATGATGGCTTACTTTAATACCAAAAACTTATTTCAACATTTCATGATTCTAATTTTGATTACAGGACCCAGAGGAAGTAGTACTGGATTAAATTCTAATATACTTTTTCTAAAGAAGCAAGTTAAGATAAATTCTTATTTTAGCCTCTCAATTAGTGGAATTTAAAATACCTTTTCCCTAGGACACAAATAAGAAACTTTGAGGGAAATGTAGAGCGTTTAAGTGGATATAGGCAGAGACACTGTTTTCTGTGAAATAAAAAGAAGCCTAAGGGGTTAAGGAGGATGCCTGCAGAATGACAAGAAGACCCACAGGGCTGAAGGGTCTGACAGCAGGATGCGGGTTGTGCAGCTTCTGAATGAAGCCCTTTTGTGCAAGGGTCTTGCAAAAGGCGTTCAGGCGGGACTGTGTACGTTTGGATTTAAATTAATCAGCCAGTCAGTTTCACAATGCTAAGATTCCTTCTGCTTAACCGATTAAGGCAGGTTTACTAGCAGTTTCCAATTGATGTCAATAGCTTCTAAAAGGTCAAATGCAGCAACATACACCAAATGTCCCTCTTCAAGTTAAAAAGTACCAGTAAACTATTCCCTCTATAATCTGCTAGGCTATGCAGTGGAGGATCCCATTTTAATCAACTGCCCTGGTTTTGTATTTTTTGTCGTCGTTGTTCTTTTTCAAAAAAAAAGCTCCCGCATAATTTATATACATCTATCCAAATATATATATATATATATATATATTAAAAATACTATAGTATTATATAATTTATATATACGATACTATAATATATACTATACATAATACTGCAAACTATAAGAAAGCATGTTTTATTCTATATCTGGTTAAAACAATATAAATAGCTTAGATTCAGCGCTGCTCTGGAAGGAAGAGTAGAGGGGTGGAACATTCCAGTTATTAGAGGTCAAATACAAAACAAGCAAGTTAAAATCAAAACCATATCTGTGTTATTAACACAAACTCCCAAAAGAAGGCTATAACCATTGTCACGTAAGCAATGAGCAGAAAACAGTAAATATATGAAAAGGTAGAACCCAGGCCAGGTGGAAAATTTCATCTGGGTTCAAAACCATAGATTCTAGTCCCTTGGGGGATTCTTTAAAATCTGGTGTTTCATTGTTTTGCTCAAGCAGTAAGGGATTGAATGCATTCTTGTAAAATATTAATCATGCATGTCCCGGAAACTGAGTCTAAAAGGAAAAGGGAAAAGAAGATAAGCTAGGGATCCCAGAGGATAAAATGATCAGGACCAGTTCTTGTCTGGCAAGGCTGAGGAGACAGTAAGGGCCAGCCAGGGACTCAAAGAAGTTCCACCAACTCAACACAGACCCTCCCTCCCATTAACATCCCTGACCTTCAACTGTGAGAAGGGAGGAAATGTTGCCTAGCTTTTCAGGGCACAGATTCTAAATCCAGCTCTCCTACCACTGATCTCTGTGATTCTAGGCAAGCTACTTAACCTCCCTGGCCCCCACTTTTGTCAGCACAAAATTAAGAACAATCACACCTGTAAAGGTTGTTGAGAGCATGTCTATGATTCAGGCACTCGTTTAGCTACTGGCATGGTGTTGAACAAACCACGCAAGCCCACTGCTCTAAGGGAGCTTGCATTTCAGTGCAGAAGATAAAACAATAAACAATTAAAGAAATAAGTAACAATTTTATGTAACTAGAAAAGGACTCAGAAGATAAGCACTGACCAGGGGGTTGATGATTGACACACAGTTGTCAGAGAAAATCTCAGTGTCAGGAGAAAAGACATTTGAATAAGAAGGAGGAAAAAAGCATAAATAAAAGGACAGGGTCTTCCAGGCATAGAAATTAGCAAAAACAATGGTTCCAAGACACAAATGAGCTTAGAATGCTCAAGGAATGTGAAGCCCAGTATGGCTACAGTATATGGAGTGGTGAACACAGGAAGTCTAGACACACATGAGATAAATCAAGAAACTAAGTAAAACAGGGATGCATGAATGGAGCTTTAGGTGAAGGCTAAGACTAGAAAGATAAATTTGGGAGTCTCCTACTTAACACAAATCTCTTAACACAAAGCACCCAGCACACTACTTAAAATACAGATAAGCAATCTTTCCCTTCCCACCTTTTCAAGTAACTGAGTTAATATTTGCATTAGGGAGGCTGTCAGTAAAATTAAAAGAAAAATGATGGGTATGGTTGGATTCTCTCAAGGAGAGCAAATAAGTCTCACATGTACTGCCAACATCTATGAAATTATAGGAACTTCTTGACATTTTGTGTAAAGAAGGATTCTGTGCTTCATATATACAAAGTACACAAATGGTAACGATTTCCAAGGCTTGGAACTTGCAGTTTTGTTTTTGTTTACTAATAGTTAAGAAATCTAAAGCTCAGAGAGAATAATTTATATGCCTACGTAGACCAGCCTTTTAAATTTGAGTGTATCGAAACCTGGAGGTCATGTTCCCAACCCACTGTGATATAAGCATGGAAATGTACAAAAATAAACTCCTTCTTTGTATTTCCCTAAATATATCTCAAGACTCTTTCCCTCAGAGTCTAGTATACCTGGCTCAGGTATGCAGTATCATGAACAATCATCACTCTAGTTCTGGCACATTCTCTGGTCTCTAAATTCATATACTAATTCTGAAGAAAGTGTACAGGCACAATTTTTTTGTGGGTTGACGTTAATGAAAAACATCCTATTTGTTAAAATGGCAATCCTATTTGACTTAGTGATTAGGTAATCTTGTAAGCAAGCTGACTTAATTTTAGCAATTGTCAGAATTCCAAGTAATTTTAGCACTAGTTGCATCACCACGCCTATTCTTGACAGCTTCTTATCTAGCTGCTTTTAAACACACACACACACATATTCTCACACTGTTACTGTCATTATTATTATTGCTACTTCATCTACACAACAGCGAATTCATACTTTAATAAATAGGAATTTTGAGGAATTTGGTTCTAAAGAATAGGAATTTTAATTTTAAGGATTTAAGACAGTGAGGATTCAGACTCATATATAAATTATAGAGTAAACACGATTTGGACAGGAATGCTAAAATATATTTAACCTTGAATTACCTTTATTGCCACCCATCCACCCACCATGCTTTCCTTCCTCCCTATTTTCTGAGGGAGGGCTTCATAACAAGAAAAATGTATGACTTATACTACATTGATTTGATTCCAGTGAACTAAATAGAAATGGAATTTTTATTAGCAAGAGCCATAGGCAGGAACCGTAATAATACACTATACCTAACAAAGTAGTTTTATTCATGAACCCATGCTGAGTTAAGAAGAAAAAAAAAAAGAAAAAAGCAAACTTCAAAGCATTATCGAAAGATGATTAACACTCTAGCCACAAATGAGAATCACAAGCTACTTTGATGTGGGAGAATTTTTAGTGCCTAAATTTAAAGAAAGGACATCTACTATACAAGTTTAACCATTAAAAAAAAAATCCAATAATAAAATTCCTTTGCATGCTGAAAACCAGTAATTACCTAAGGGAATAAACAAAATTAGAACTCTGTCTCAGAAATTATGCCTTAAATGCAAAGCCCACAGATAATATTCCTCCCTTATATGGTTCAATGGCAAAATGCCAGCTGTAATGTATACAGTATGCAGAACATTACTCTTCACATTGTCATTTTCCCACATCACACACACACACACTGCAAGATACTTTGGGCACTAAGCAAACTACATGCACAGCTACATTACAAAATTCCACCTAAGTGGAAGTCCAAGTGAAGTCCAACCAATGTGGTTCATGGCTGCAAAAACTACTGTATAAAAACTAGTACCAGTACTTAATTTGAAACTAACACGATGATATGAAATTGCTAATCTAGGAACTGTGAACTTGCTGTCACTTATAAAGTATAAATCATGGTCTATTTTTGCACAAAAATAGAGAATTATTTCTTAGTATGTGTTATTTTTAAAGTTTGTGTGAAAATAGACCATGGAATATACTGTATATATTTCAACAGAAATAATAGATAATAGAATTCACTAAAGAAAAATGTGGTTGGATTAAAATGTGTGAGTTTTCATAAGAACAATTGAAAGATATGGGAAAAATGGAAGGCTGATACCATGTGCTTTATATGATTTTACAATATAAATGTGTTAAATCTGATATTTTTTATCAAAATATTTACATTTAGCAACCCTACTTTTAAATATTCTTAAAGCTTGAATGCTGGAAAATTAATAATGTTCTCTTCCACTTCCTACTAAATTGACACCACTGAATCAACAACTACTTGGAAAAATATGTAAGGCAATCTAAAAAAATTACTGTGCTTCATTATGCAAAATGAAAATGCATCTTTTAAAAAAATATTGAATCTGACATTCAGTTCTGTACGCTGCTACAGCAGGTCAAAAGCCATTAGCCACCTGCTGAAAATACATGCTAGGAAATAAAATGTCCTTCAAAATTATTTTGCATACAGTATTCTCAGAGTAAAATGGGTGAGGTTATATTCTAAATGTTTATAAAAATGTGATGTCTCAAAAGAAAGACATTCACAATACCAGAAAATAACTTTAAAATAATATCTGATAATAGTCATATAATTTAGAACATTCATATTTGATTTTAAAAACACCTTATCAACTCTGAAAGAAACAAAAGTTATAGAAGATATAAAATAACCAACCAGCTCAACACTATGTGGCTACTTTTGTCTTCTTTTCCAGTAAGAGACTCATTTTGATTCCTGGGATTCTTAGGATTATTCTCTCATATGCCAATAATCTTCTGGAGATCGACCCAATTGTCCTTTTGCATTTTGAAGACATTTTACAAGTATATTTGCCCAGAAAAAGCAAATCATCATACTTGTAAGTCTGAACACTTAAAATAATTAAAAATTTTCATGTTATTTAATATTTTGAAACTTGGCAATGAAGTATTTAATTAATAGGTTCTATTAGTAATTATTCAATAACTGTTTTTTCAGGACTTTGGACAACCAAGTACTAAGTTAAATTTTTGACACCTTAATGCATTTAATCCTAATAATAATATTATGATTTAGAGAATATTTATTGTCATTTTACAAATAAGGAAACTGAGACCAGGGGTTAAGTAATCAGCACAAGTAACAGGTGGATAAGGTTTAAGAATAGAAACTTACAGTTTCTCTTATGAAAAATGTGGAATGTGGGGTTCTGAATGTGCTTGGCAACCTAAGGAAAGAAAACATAGGAGGCAAAAGTTCAAAAAGTGTCAAATGAAATGATGGAATAGTGACAAATGCTTTCTCTTTCACGATTTTCTCTAATCTTACTTGGCTCAGTAGTGCTTAATAAACAAAAATAAAGAGATAATAGATGTAACCAAGTTTGCAAAAGTAAAGGTTACTCCTACCAGACCTAAAACATTAGGAAGCTCAATTGTTCTTGCCTTACTTAAAAAGATGAATTTTGCTGCGTGGAACTGTAAATACCCAATCTAGGTGCCCAAACTCTGGATAGCAACTAGTAAGTGAATAAACCAATTTTTTTTTATTTATTGTATTTTGTATTTACTTATTGTAGATTCATTAGTCACGGAAGCACTGATAGGTCTATAAGAGTCCTACACTATTCTCCTATGAACCTGGTCCCCACATGGATCCAAGGTAACTCTTAAAGACTGACTTCATGAATGGTCAGAAGAACTCACAGACTGTTCGCTCCAGAGAGTTTGGCTCTGCAAGTGTTGCACTTATTGAACTTAATCAATCTAATTTAGTTTGTAAGAAATCTCAAATTGACTCCTGATTTAAGTGCTCAGGGTCCTTTCCAAGGACTGGAACCCAAAATCTATCATCAGATCATGGAACTTCTTATCGCTATCATTGGGTTTGATCCTTTAACAAAAGACATACCTTTTTTAAACACAATATTGTAGACCTCTAAATCTGCAAGTATATATGCAAGTAAAAAATTAAACTAAATAACTCATGATTAATAAACTATGAACTCAAAATGTTTCTATGAAAAAATATTTCAGTAAAAAAAAAATCACTAAACCTCTGATAATAAGGTTGGGAAAGAGTTCCTTTTCCACACTCAAAGCAAAGGAAATTGAATTCCCTGCTTTCACTGGAGACAGTTGCTATTTGTTTTGTGGAGAAAGGCCAAATTATGCATATTATTGTGACTTTCAGTCAAGAATCAAGGTCAATAAACAGATTTTCTCTCACACCAACACCACGGCAGCAGCATGAATACAGATGTTTCTCATCCCTTCACTGGAGTTTTTAACTCCAGTTTTCTCTCTCAGAGCAGCTAAGATTTCTACATTTGTCAAAAGGGTGGCCATTAAGAAAATCATTTAGCTAATAAACAAGGAAATTAGCTAGAAAGCCTGATACAAAACAGATAGTAACGATACTAACAGCAATCTGTGCACACAAATTAAAGCGGTAAGAGTTGCTCTGATAAGCACTTTTAAACTGTTAGCAGTACTCAAAAATGAGCACTACCAGCATAGAGGTTAGACAGCAGTTTAAAACTTCTTATTTCAATTCGGTTCCCACAGAAATCTCTGGGATAATTTTTGAGTTTCATGTAAGGAAGTTTACAGTGAAAAGAAGAAACTGAAAAAGTACCAGAGTAGGATACCCTATCTTTCTTCCAAATACTCTCCTCTTTATTTATTTGTCACTCTCTGGAGAAACCTGCTAATATTTCTTCAATTTTGAGAAAAGTCAGAGAATCTAAGTTAACAACACAATGGAAATAACCTTGTCACTCTCATGAAAGATTCCAGATTTTGAAGTTTAATGTTACCAAATGAAAAAATTAACAACAGAATGTTCATAGTCATGTTTTATATGTTATGTATATATATTCATATGTATATGTATACATATATATTCTTATTTTATATGCTATATATATATTCATAGTCACATTTTAGGTGTTATAAATAAATATGAATTAATAATCTTTATACACAGTATTTTTTGACAAACGAATAGGCCTAACTGTAAATATCACTACATTTCCTATTTAATCAAAATGTCTTCTGTTTTCTATAAAACTTAAATCTTTCTTAAAGTCTATCCTGAAAATAATATAGGCTAGGAAGAATCAGCTAATTTAATAATAATAATAATGATAATATTTTCTCTCTGAGTAGGAAAGAAAAATGTCTTTGACGCAACCACATATTTCAAAATGCTTGGAATTCTTCGTTCAGCACTGGGTTTAATAATTCCTGCCTTCAGTTGGTCAAAAATATATCTGAATCAGTAAGAACCGACTTCTGGCAATTCATTCCAGGAAAACAGCTTTCCACTTGCCCAGATCATCCTTCCACACCAGGCTGTGGAACGTCCTGCCTCGCTCCCTCTGCCCCTTCCGTGGGACCTGGTCATACTGGTCAGTGCTGTGTGACACTGACTCCCCAATTTTAGGGAAATGGGAGATACCCTGTACCAGCAATTCATATTTAAATGATCTTTTAAATTAACTTCATAGAACAGGAAGTTTTGAGACGTAAATATAAATAGCCACTTCAAGTACATTATAAATTCAAAAGCATTAAATAAATAATGCATTTTTTAAAAAAATCCCCCAATAAAGAGATCAGTAATTACATAAACATGATCAACAAATTTTAAAAAGAGAATGTGCATATAATCTCTTAAAACAGTCTCAATATGTGAAAGAATATGTGAACATATAGCATTCAGTATGTTTCACATATTCCTGAATTTTAAAGAGTTTTATTCTAACTGTAAAAAAAAAAAAAAAGTGCTCTAACTCTAATTCCTTGCAAAATTGATAAAATGATTTTGTTTATAAATCAAGGATAAAAATGTTGCTATGGTTGTATTTCAGAGTTTAGACAGTGATAAGAAATATTCTTTCTCATTTAAAAAATGAACTAGTAAAAGATTTAAAAATAATTTTCAAAATATAAAATATGTTGAACAACCATACTATACAGTATTTTACTGTACTCAATATAAACTTAGTTTTATGTATCTAATAACTTAAAATACTGTACTTAACCAACAATTATTTTAAATATTTTCCAATAGTGTCAATATTCTGAAAATTTTCAATTACAAGTGCTTTTTAATTTAAACGTCAAAAACAGAAAAGTTTAGACACCTTAAAATTACTGAATTTATATAGAGATTTATATGTGGATCTCTTTTTTCTAGCACTTTTGTTTTGTTTTGTTTTAACCAGAGATTGAACCCACGGGCACTTAACCACTGAGCCACATCCCCAAACTTTTAATTTTTTATTCTGAGATAGGGTCTCTCTAAGTTGCTTAGGATCTCACTAAGATGTTGAGCCTAGGTTGAATTTGGGATACTCCTGCCTCAGGCTACCCAGCCGCTGGGATTACAGGCCTGTGCCACAGTGTCAGGCTTTTCTAGACTTCTTAAACACAAATAATCTTAGGTATTCTATGAAGGTTTCACATATTCAGTGAAGGTAACTAACATTTAAATTTTTTTTTTTTTCTGTTTTTGGTACTAGGGATTTGAACCCAAGGGGCGGTTAATCACTGAACAACATCCCCATCCCTTTTTACTTTTTATTTTCAGACAGGGTCTCAATTAATTGCTTAGGTCTTTGCTAAATTGCTGGGGCTAGTCTTGAACTTGCAATCTTCCTGCCTCAGCCTCCCAAACCACTGGGGATTATAGGCAAGCCATGTACCTTGCTTAAAATGCTTTTTTTTTTTTTTTAATTTTTTTTTTTAGTTGTCAATGGACCTTTATTTATTTATATGAGGTGCTGAGATCGAACCCATGTCGGGCAAACACTTTACCACTGAGTATATTTGTTAGGTACATGTAATGTTCTGATCTATTATAGATTATAGGAAGGTTCAATTCAGTTAATTAACAAATTCATCATCTCACTAATTTATCTTTTATTTTTTTTCTGTGTGGTAAGAACATTATAAAAACCCTGAAAGGAAAAAAGAAAAAGTAGGACTAAGACATTATTTTTGTGTAGAAAGAAATTGCTTTCTCTTTGAAGACCAAGGTGAAAATGCCAAAGGGGAAAATTTTTAGAGGTTTAAAAAAAGTATTATTATTCAAGTATTATTTGATTAATAGTAAACCGCTCTTGGCAGCTTAACAGATCAGCCACTTCACCACCTGAGGCTTTCATGTCATTGTTTTTTCCCCTAAGATGAACTCAGGAAGGACATGTCCTGCTCATAATCAAACATCAGACAGTGAAACCATCATGAGTCTCAAAAACTGTGAAGCTTCTGGGCATGGTGTTGAACATCTGTACTCCCAAGGACTCAGGAGGCTGAGGCAGTTCAAGGTCAGCCTCAGCAATTTAGTAAGGCCCTAAGCAGTTAGCAAGACCTTGTTTCAAAATAAAAAATAAAAAGGGGTGGGGATGGGGCTAAAGGGTTAAGCGCCCCTGGGTTCAATCAATTCCCAGTACCAAACAAAACAAAACAGCAACAACAAAACTGCGAAGCTACATTTCGATTGATGAGAACGATAATCCAATCATAATTCTGTTACCTGACAAATTCTTCACCTGACAAAATTATGGTTTGAGGGGTTCCTTTAAATAGGGAGCACTTCTATCTACTACATTGAGAATAGACATGAAAGTCCAAATTTCCCACCAGCCTTCCACATTAGTACCCTGTCCCCACTCCACTTCTTCACACTGCCCATCAGTGGGAGATGGGTCACCATCATTTTATATGTTCTTCAAAGTTTAACAGAGTGCCTACCAAGTACACCAGATGTTTAATGGGCCCTTGCCAGGAAAATTTTGGTAAGTAAAAAAGAAACAGCCTGCAATTGTTAAGTGCTTTTTGTACAAATATATTCATTTCCTGGAGCTTGGTAAGTATCTGTTTTAAAAGTAATCTCCACAGTCTTTTCACATGATTTTAATCGCTATTGGATTGGAGAGCAACTATAACAATAAAGATTTCATTCACCTTAAATATTTTTGTTAACATTGTGATTTTTGGCATTTAATTCCTATCTCCTCCAACATATGCACAAACCCACATATACACGTACAATAAAGTTTCATACGTCTGAAATAAATTTCTCAAATTTCACACAAACCCTGTTTTTTTTTTTTTAATTATTTTTTGGTTGTAGATGGACACCATACCTTTATTTTATTTATTTATTTTTATGTGGTGCTGAGGATTGAACCCAATGCCTCACATGTGCGAGGCAAGCACTCTACCACTGAGCCACAACCTCTGCCCCCACATACCGTGTTTAAATAAAATTAACACTAAAAAAATAAATGACTCTAATCTCCAATTTGTTATTATCTTCCTCATTAGTATGAATACAACTTCTCTTAATGTTTGCATATTGCCCAGGAAAAATGACAGTTGGTGTTGTGCTTCAGCAATACTTGGAGTAATGGAACATTTCCAAATTGAAATGTTCACCATAGCTGACTTTCCTTCAAGAAACTCCCAGCATGTTCTAGATAAAACCCTAGAGACAAGCTATCTGAAGTTACTTGGTTATCTACTATCTGACTGAATGCTTTACAACTAATTGGCTGACAGGATATGTTTTTCTCACTAGGAATTGAAAGAAGGGAATTTGCTATATTTATCTTCCATTCAGAAACAAATGTCAAGTAAAATAGTTAACTATCTAAAGAGTTTTTGTTTTTTAAATTTATTTTGTTTCTTTTTTCCTTGGTACCACATAGGAAAATATTGTAAACTGAAAAATCCATTAGAGAAAAACTAATTGCAAAAAAAAATATTACTGGGTTACCTTTTATAAATAAACAAATTTTACAAGTATAAAAGAGAAACACAGCAATACATTAACCAGAACTTGTAAAAATGCACAAACCCCAAAATTACATAAAAGGTGCTCAAGTCACCAATATAAGTTAAAATAATGGTTACTATTTTACAGTTCTCAAATTCAGAGTTTAAGAAAAATGAAATAAGTGTTCTCCCATAGAGCTCTGAAGAAGTATAAACCCACATGGTTTTTTTGAAGGACAAACTAGCATAGATGTATCAAACACTTTGAAAAATGTTCATACCCTCTAACTTATTTTAATTTCTAGAAATTTATTTTCAGAAAATAGAGATAAGCAAAAGATAATCTAAAATATTTTCATTGTAGTGCCATTTATAATTTAAAAAATCTAAAATCCCAATAGCGGATTAGTACAGACAAACACTGTGCAGCTCCTTAGAAGGCAACTGTGAAAGAACATATAATGATATAAGAAAATGAACACTGTCTAATGCTTACTGAAAAAATTCAGGCTACAACACAAAATAAACATTACCTTAATTTTACATCTCCCAGTTTCATATCTATATGTGTTCACATATACATGAGCAGAACAATACAATGCATAAACAAATGTTTAGCACTGGGTGATGAAATTATGGATAATTTTTAAAGAATTTTTTTTAGTTGTCAATGGACTTTTATTTATTTATTTATTTATTTTGTGTTGCTGAGGATCGAACCCAGTGCCTCACACATGCTAGGCAAGTACGCTACACCTGAGCCACAACCCTAGCCCTGGATCATTTTAAAAATATTGTCCTCTTTGTGGTTTATATTTTGTATTGGTCAGTTTTCCACAATGAACAAGTATAATTCAAGAAAACAATAGAGGAGGGGCTGGGGTTGTGGCTCAGTGGTAGAGCACTTGCCCCTCACATGTGAAGCTCTGGGTTCGATCTTCAACACCACATAAAAAATAGATAAAGTAAAGGTATTGTGTCCATCTACAACTTAAAAAAAAAAAAAATACTTAAAAAAATAATAGGGGAAAATATAATTGCTCAGAAAAGTGAAAATTAACTTCTTATTCAGGTGCAGTTTCTCATATCTAGAATTAACACTACTAATAACAATGAAAACTATATTCCTGCAAGAAGCTAAAATGGACCCAATGCCTTTAGAAATGCAGACATACAAAGCAGTGATGTTGAAACTAATACAAAACTATTAAGATAGCTTAACCCCTCTCCATTCAGATCTATTCCCAGGAGAATAGTCAGATCATCCTCATAAGAACCAGAGACTTAGAGAAAGCTACCATCACAGTAAAGCGAGTACCAAGATGGCCAGGAGTCCCACTGTAATCTCACTAAATTCTTTGTAATCTATAAAATGGAGGAAAATTGCACTATTGATCCTCAACATAGTCTTGGAGTCAAAATAGCTGTTCATTTCTCAGGTGATGAACTTTTTATATCAAAAACAACGATTTATGGTATATTTTGCAACAGCTAAGAAACATTAGTTACCATAATTTAGTGTATTGTATGATACCTTTTTTTTACATTGTGGTTGTTTGTTTATTGCTATTTCTAAACTATTCACTAAGCATGGAAATAGACTTGAAGAGTTACAGTTAAGCTAATTGCATATTAAGCTATGTCTATAACTTCTGGAACAAGTATGAATCAACAACTATTTATTAAGCATTTTCCATGTTCCAAGAATTATGTCAAGTACTTAAGGGAAAACCATTCTCCAGATCATACAGAAGATAAGGGAACTGTGTTTTTCACAAACTTAATCTAATAATAACTACTGAATATTTGTAAATATGAATAATTAGCTAACCCTTAAATTTGTCTTGTTAACTTCTTCTCTAAATCACTGGAAACTTTTTATTACTTTATAATTTCATTTTTGTAAGTTTTGCTTTTTTTATTCTGGTAAAGTATACTTATCCTAAAATTTATCATTTTAACCATGTTTAGCTATACATTCAGTGGTATTAAGTGTGGACCCATTACCACTATCCATCTTCAGAATGGCTTATCTTCCAAAATCAGAACTGTACCAATTAAACAACAGCTCCCCATTCCCCTGGCCCTCTAGCCCTGCCAGTCAGCATTCTATTTTTTGTCTATGAATTGGGCTGTTCCAACTACCTCATGTAAGAGAAATCATCCCATGGTTTTCCTTTTGTGCCTCACTTATTTCAATTAGCACGATATCTTCAAGGTTGATCCATGTTGTAGAAGATATCAGAATTTCATTCTCTTTTAATGTTAAGTAGTACTGCATTCTATGTATAAACCTCATTTTGTTTACCCATTCATTTGTTGATGGACACTGGCTGTTTCCACCTTTTGGCAATTGTAAAGACTGCTGCAATAAATGCATTGGCTTACAAATATCAATTTGAGTCCCTGTTTTCAATTTTGAGGGCGCACACCCAGATAACCAACTACTGGTGGAGTTTACTTTTAAAAACAAATTTAAGTAAACATTTTTTGATGTTTAAAAACTTAATTACCATCAAATTTGGTCTCCATATTGAGTTTTTAACAGCAAAAGAATCGTTTTATTTTCTTTAATTGTATATTTTGAAAACTCAAGTTAAAAATAAAAGTACTATTTATACCTATGACTTAAAAGTACTGCTTAAGTGTGGAGATTCCTTAGAAAACTTGGAATGGAACCACTATTTGACCCAGCTATCCCACTCCTTGGCCTATACCCAAAGGACTTAAAATCAGCATATTACAGAGATATAGCCACATCAATGTTCATAGCTGCTCAATTCACAATAGCCAGACTGTGGAACCAAAGTAGATGTCCTTCAATTGATGAATGAAGAAACTGTGGTGTGTGTATATATATATATATATATATATATATATATATACACAATGGAATATTACTCAGCCAGAAAGAATGATAAAATTATGGCATTTGCAGGCAAATGGATGAAATTGGAGAATATCATGCTAAGTGAGAGAAGCCAATCTCAAAAAACCGAAGGATGAATGATCTCACTGATAAGCGGATGATGACACATAATGGGGGAGGGGGGCAAGAATGGAGGAAGGAGGGACTGTATAGAGAAAAAAGAGGGGTGGGAGGAATGGGGGGAAGGAAAAAAATAACAGAATGAATCAAACATCATTACCCTATGTAAATGTATGATTACACAAATGGTATGCTGTTACTCCATGTACAAACAGAAACAACATGTATCCCATTTGTACAATAAAAATAAATTTAAAAAAAAAGTACTGCTTAAACCTATACTTATGACTTAAGGTAAATTTCCCTAAGATGTCAATGTTTTTTTCTAGAAAAGTTCTTTACTCTGTAGTAATATCATTCTTAAATACTCATCCTATTCCCATACCTACCTCATTCTTGCTAACTTCTGATGGTGTCAACCATCAGGGCACTTAACTACCAAACATCTGTCCTCACAGGCTGTTACATTCCCCTTGAACTATTAACACATTCTTTCCTTTCACTTTCCAGATAACACATACATATTTTAATAATGTCACCACCATGCTCATAGTTTTGCTGTTAAGATAATAGTTACTTAATAAGAAGAATTCCAGCTAAATGGAACGAGAACAAAGTAACATGCTTCAGATGAAATTATGACCCTCTCCAAACTCAATATTTGATTTGATACTCTCAAAAAAGTATGTAACACAGTTGGCTCATAATGCAAATGCTATCATCTGTTACTTGGTGGTGTCAAATAAGGATTCCTTTTTACTTTTAAAAAATGAGCATTCTTTGCACTTTCTTAAATTATGTAACTATAAGTAAGGCATTTTGTCTCTATTGTGGATGAAAATAAAATCTGGAGCCACAAAGCTATCATTTTTAATTCTTAACTGTGAATTACTGACCACTTGTGAAGAGAAATGTAGTTTCTACTGAAAAGAAAAAGAGTTATTATGCCTTGCATACGATCTATAACTTTGAGACACCAGTGACATGATGAAGTTATTAAAGTCTTTCTGACAAAGTAAAGACTATAATAACTCACTGCCACCTTCATCAAAGCAGATGAGCTATGGAGTCTACGAAGGGTAATTACCCTTCAAATAAAGTATGTGGGCAGTTTCTTATTATAAATTTTTATTTTAATACATAAATTGTCACACCTTGTTAACAAACAATTTAAAGCAGCCTGAATTATGTGATTAAATTATAAAAGAAAATTACTTTGTATTTGTTCATTTCTCATCCAACACATCAAACATATGATTTGTGTTACTAGAATTCAGTGATCAACATTGAAGTCAATTGGACCTGTATAAGTGCAAATGAACTAAAATAGGACTTTCCTTAACTATTTTTACAGTAAGGAAGAATAAAAGATGTGATGTGATTTTAATCAAAAGCAAATTAATCTATTTTGCCAAATCTACCAACAGTGATAGTAGCAACCTAGAATTGTACCATTCATGTACCATTTAATAAATCCCAACCCACATATTCACTATGCAGGCTAAATCATTACTTTAAAAATCTCTGATTCTTTAGACTGAAGTTATAAATAAATACTGGAAATATTCAACATTTCCTGAGAATAGATAACATTATTCTTTAAATCTCTGTAAAGTCATAATTGGTTGGATTTTCCATTCATTTACCAAGGGATCTATGCCATTGAAGGGCACCACAGGAGTATTACGAAAAATGAAGTTCCTTGGTGAGAGTTGCATAATGGTTCTCTCTTAGAGTAAAATGATTGGGGTCCTCCTATTCGTGCTTAGAGTTAAGTACTTAAGAGGATGGAGTGGCATGTTTTACAAGACCAGGAAATCTGTCCCAACCATGGACCAGCGCCAGAACTTAAGAACTCCAAGTAGCACAGGATAGTGGTAGCTATATTTAGAACACGACTGGATCTTGTGCCAATTAAAAAGCTGTGTGGGCCTCGTAGGGTCTAGACATACAAATACAAAAAGCTATATCTATTCCTCTTCTGCCAGCTCCTCATTCCAACTGAAATAGGTTGAAAAAATGTGATTGTGAAACTGTTTTGAGGAGGATGAATAAAAAATTAAAGATGAAGCACTTGTCCTGGCCTTTCCATCAGCATAATGATTTGGAGGCTAAAGGAAAATAGCAAGTGATATAGAAATCTTTATAATTCAAGAGCAATGATGAACAGTCTTAATTTTTCAAATCTCAGATGGTACAGTACAATTCCTCTCTGCTTCCAGAGGCACTGCCTTTTTGTTACACTCTGTGGGTCAACTGTATCTGTTGAGATTCATCATTATTATCATTATTGGTACTACTGATAATCACATTATGTTTGACAGTTTTCTTTCTTAAAACTTTTGATGCAGAATTTTTCCAATATATTCTTGACTTTTATGCCACACATCAAAGTAGTAGTAATTTGCTTGTTCCTGTAAACTATTGATTTGCTACTGACCATGCTCAGAATGAAGATGAATAAGACAAAGTCATGAAGAATTTGAGCCTAGTACCTTCCCAAGCCCCCAACTTCAAGCTATAAAATAATTATATAAACTGAAAGGTAAATTTTAATTTCGATATAGTTCTGAATTATATGATGTTTTTTGGGTACATTTCTATATTTTCTCCATGGAGGAACTGAATTCCTCAGAAGACTGAACAAGAAACAGGCAGGGCGGGGGGGTGGGAGGGGGTCCAATAGAGTCAAGTACATGGCCCAAGGCTGATACACTTGGCAGAATCCAATGGTTCAGAATTCAATTCCTAGAAATCCAGTGGTTTGTAATCATTACCATTGATGTTCAGAAGTTCATAAGACTAAAGAAATCACATTAAAAAACTCAGAAACTATTAATAGCAACAACTTAGAAAATAAGACAATCACAAAAAAGTTGAAATATCAACAATTGAAAAGGTATTATTAATAATAGTAAGAAGTTACAATTGAGAGCTACCTAAATACTAAGCACTACTCAAAGTACTGTTGTAGGTACTAACTCATTCAATTCTTATAAAAACCCTAGGATGGTAATACTAATTTCTGTATTTTGCATAGGACCAAACTGAGGCAGAGAGCTGAAGTAACCTGTCACAGCTTCTGTGTGTTCTGTGTAGGGAGGCAGGGATGGAGGAACTCAATCTGGCTCCAGAACCTGCGAGATTAATCGTGACACAAAACTGCCTCCTTTAATAGCTGCAATGAAAAAATTTATTCTTGTTTTTCCCTTCACAGTTCTTTCTCTGAAGATGGATGTACTCGGTATAAGCTTGAACCAAAAAGGAACAATAAGTTTACAGAAAGTAAACTCTGTTTTACCATAATTCTGTTAACATAGTCTACAAATTCTTTGTGTATGCTAGGTGAGTGCCCTCCAAGAGGAGCCACCACTTCAGCTTAACATAGTCTACAAATTCTAATTACTAAAAATAACTTCATACAAACAAACCAAATAGAAAGAGACCATATTTTTGTACAAAGTGCAATATCTTTGGCTCAACTTGAAAGGAATTAAATGTGTTAAAAATTTAGTACATATACTGTATAATCCTTTGAATGAATGATTTTTTAAAAAAAATTTAAATCCAAGGTGAGAACTCTCAACTCTGTAAGCCAATCCCCATTTGTTTCCAAAACAGAATTTTGAACTTGATCCAAGAGCAAAAGTAAACCATTCAAGTGTTCCTGTGATTAGGTCTTTATGAGGCTGTCACCCTCCAGCAAGCATCTTCCCCTCTGACCACAGCCCTCAAACTGCTACACTGCCTATCCCGGGAGATGCCGGAAGACTTTCCTGGGAGTAAACAGCACAGAGGTAATTTTAAGAGAATTGCTTTCTAGATGCTCAGTCTTCATTTATATTCTTTCCTAAAACTCAACAGCCTGAGAAAGAGTCTGGAATCTGCAAATTCCCTTTTCCTACCCCGTTCTTTTCAGGCTTCATTTTACTATATAGCTTGTCTCACGGTAGACAAACTATAGGTGGCCCAATTAAAGGGATGATTCTAAATACTGATAATGGTAGTGAAAAAAATGTACAGCTTTAATGACCAGGAAACATATTTGTTAACAACTCAGATGAGTTTTAATGTTCGCTTTTTCTGAAAGTAATGGTGTAACTATGCAATAATTATTTTAAATAATTTTTGGTATAATACTCAATATTGTCCTGTGTTATTTAGGCTATAATCACACCAAAAAATATTTGTTATCTGAATTCAAATTTTATGGGGCATCTTCTCTTTATGTTTGCTAAATCTGGCAACCCTACCCACATTTTTTTAACTGGACCCCAAAATTATGTAGCTCATCCTGATCTGACAACAAATTTAAACATTAATTTCAATATAAAATGGATGAACTGAATGTTATAGGAGATACCAGCTGAGATCATCGTGAAAGGAAGACTTTCTCTTTATTTGGGCTATTTCCCTGCTTTTGTATACCTGTCTACACACACACACGCACACACACGCGCGCACACAGAAATACACCCTGGCGTACAATGTTTCTACCAAGTTTCCATCTTTGAGAAGGTATAAAGTGCTACTACCAACTAAAAACTAAAAACTTGGGCATGAATGCCTGTTGGTGTCTCTGATACAACAGCAAATTGAAAAGTATAGTAGAATAAAAAGAGAACTTAAAAAAGAGGTTTCTAATGAAAGCATAATCTCTACAAAAAAAAAAATGCCTGATAGGATTAAAAAAGCCAACATCATACCTGTACCAATATCACTAGCAATAAATAAAATTCGAGAGAGAAAGAAAACATACACTCATGGAAGACAGTACTTAATTGATTCTGGCTTTTCCATGACCTGCAACTTAAGAACTCAATATTGACTTTGAAAATATTTCTAAACGTGTGATGATATTTTTTTAAATACCATGTCTGAAATGTTTGCATCTACTTCTCATTTTTCAACAAATATAGATTTTTTTTTTTCCCTTCAAGCATCTTACTGAACTAAGGGTTGGATTTTTTTTTTTTCTTTCTTTCCTATGGCTGTCAATCACATATATTATTTGTGTCTATTTCAAACTCATTTTGCAATAAAGGATTTCAAAATCTCTCCTTCCTCTTGGGGAAAAACAAAGGGTGAAACAAACAAGGAAAATGACTTTATACAATCCTTTCATTTCTGATCCTGATTTCTTCCTGCTATGAACTTCATACCAGAGCTTTCCTTTACTGTGCTTCAGAGATGAAAGAAGTTCTTATACCCTATAAAGAGCAAGTTCATCTTTGGTGTAAATGTTGAAGAAGTGTGAAGAATTATTTCTTCTTTGAAAAAAATATAATGCATTCTGAAAGAGTTCAGGTTTGCAATCCTCCAAATGTTTGAGCTCCTGAGAGTGTCAATTGCAAGGACAGGATATAATACCAATCTATCCTTCAGTTCAACGTTTAAGTCTTGACGCAAGAAGACAGGAATCGGTGACCAGCTACAGACTGCCCATCTTCAAATCCCAGTTCAGTCATTTACCTGCATGACCTCAGGCAGGTTTTTAAACTCTTAGTACCTATTCTGCATAAATGGGATGATAATAATGGTATTTATTTCATAGGGTTGTAAGCATTAAAAAGGTATAGTTCTTAAAACATCATCTATTCCACAAGAAGGATTGTTATTGCATTAGCACTACAAATATTTCTGGCTTAATGAATAAATGCAAGTCCCTACAGATGGTAGTTAACCTTTTCCCTTATTTTTCTTGGCATGTGTAATAAAAATCAAGTTTTTTTTAAAAAAAAAATTTCTTCTTTTATTTCCTATCAAGGTTCAGAGCTTGCAGAACATTAAGGATATTTTACAAATATACCCTGGTTGAGAAGCATTGCATTGTATTATAAAGAGCAGCACAGGGGCACTTAAGACCTGAATTAAAGTCCCAGCTCATAAGTAAGCTGTGACTATATTTAGTTTTTTTCTCATCTGTAAAATGAAAAGGTACCCAGTGAATTTCTAATATTTCTTGAGGAAATAAAATTCTGATTTTGTAACCTTTAACATTAACGTTCAACTTGTCAGAAAGAAATTCAGTGAACTTCTACTTACCAAATGACCTTGAGGCAGTCTTTCTTGAAATTCCAGTTCCCTATGCTCTCATAGTATGAAATTTAGCATCTTATATTGTAAATACTTTCCACCCCTCTAAAGCCAGATGATAAAATAATCCCAGTGTTAAATGACCAGAAAAACAAGAATGAGGAATTATTAAAAGCTCTCCTTACTAGATGAGTCTTGCAGAAAAATTAATAATGTCTGTTAGTGTGGTGTGCAATGTTTTTAATCTACATTAACAAATATTATATCACTCTAATGACAAATTTTTGAAGCTCATAGAGACTTCAGAGTGCTTCTCAACCCTGCAGCAATTTTGCTAAAGTTATATTTTTGTCATCACAGGTCAGTAAGTACTCTGGCATCTAGTGCATACAGGCCAGGGACTTTGTTCAACATCCTCCAATGTGCAGGAAAGTCCCTATGATAAAGATTGAAGTGCTAAGGTTGAGAAACTCTGCCTTAGAGCAATGTTTTTTTCATTGGGAGGAAGGGGTTACAACCCCTTGTTGGGTGACTCAGAAATCCAATTGTTAGAGCTGGGGTGGGGACAGGGTTGCTAGACTGAGAAGGCAGAGGTCCAATTCAAAGACACATCATGCAATGTTGAGGACAATCCCTCTGAATGAAGTACTTTACCATACCCTCTCAACTCCCAAAGGGCCCATGAATCATATAGGTGATAAAGCTCTTTGTGATTCTCTGATCTAAATCACAATCCTATTTCACAATAAGAATTTTTTACATGGTTTAAAAATCCTTATGTTTAGAAATGAAACTACTATATGAATCAAAAGAAGACATATTTTGTTTCATTTGGAACTTTGCCTAGAGCTGCTCATCATTTTGGGAAAAAAAATCACATCAGCAACAATGCCATTTGTGGTATTTGAGCAGTCAATAAAACAAAGATACATCAATCTGCATGGGTAGCTACTGTTGGTCTACCTACAAGCACAAGCTTTTGAACACTTCATTCTGTCTTTCATGTAATCATAATGAAACATTTACATATTAAAATATTTTGTTATACATGACTTTTATTTCTCTTACATTACAATTAAGAATTATATATTTTTAATTATGCATGTAGGCAGTTAAAATGTATATTGGTTTCATTTCCTGGTAGTCCAGAGGGCACTGTAAAGCATATGCTATTAAAAAAGGAGTCACTGTTTGGATCCAGTAAGGTTGAGGATCAGCTTTACACAGATTACCACTCTTTCACTTTCTGGAAGCTGAGTGAAGCCCAAAGAGAAGCCCTCAAGATTGTGATGGCAAGTCCAGGGGGTTTTCCAGGACAGGACAGGCCATTCTTTTCTATTCTGATCTTATATACATCCTATCAGTAGATCTCTGAGTACTAAAGTTGGCCTGATTCAAATTTGTACAAAATATTCCTTCCAAAAACACAACATAAACCTGACCTGCACAGCATCCGCATATAGAATATTACCATGGGAACCATGACAAGGACAAACCAAGAAAGCTGCCATCACCAACCCACCAGAAAAGCAAGCTTCATTCATTTTGTTGTTTGTCTATGCAGTCTTTTTCCATGTAAAAACAAACTAAATGAAAACGAGAATGACTCATTTCAGAGGTTTCTAATTTGGCAAGATTAAATCACCACAGGTCTAAAGTTTCCTTTGGAACAAAATGCCACAGACCAGGCTTTGGAAGGAAAACAATAATAATCATCTACTCGAGCAGTCCCACAACTCATTTTATCCATTCATATGGGGTCCAGTTTTCATTTCACTCTAAATGCCAGGGAGACCAAATGCCAGTTTTGATTACTCTGACTCCTTAATATGATTTTTGATAATATTACAGTCTCCTTCCTGAAACCTTAATTTTCCCTCTTGTTTACTTGTTAAGCAAATGTTAATTGAGTGCTTCTTGTTTAAAATACTGGGCAGAATGCTAGAGGGAATTGTAAAGTAGAAGACAAACTGTCTGCCTTTGACAATGTTACCACCTAAGAAGGAGACAGAACAAATATAAACACATAAACACAATAGGGCAAAATCAAGGAAACTGCAGAAGAGTAATATGCAAGTACTAAAGAAAACAAGTCAAATCATAGGAAAGACTTATGGGGCGATGAGAGCTGAAAGGCAGTTCTCCCAAGTCTCCTTTTTAATTTTTCTGTAATATAGGCTTTCTCCGTTTTTCTATCTAGTGGGGATCCGAGGTGTTTACTTGACGTCCAGCCTGCTTACACTCAAGATGGTAAAATACCATTCATGTGTGAAGACACAAGTGACACAGTGCTGCTGCAAGAAGAAATGACTGCAGGTCTCTTTAGGGCAGACTGAAATTTGGCAAATGACCTTCCATTTACAACATCACAGAAGCAAAATAAACAAAACCATCCCAGATTAATCTCTGATCTAGCAAAACAAATTTCCTTCTTTTTTGTCATCTATAAAAACAAAGAACATTAATTTCAGTGACCTCTACTTTGCAGGGAAAATGAAAGAGGTCTTAAGTCATTATGTTCTCTATTTCTGGGGCTAGGAAATACCTTCACATAGTAAAATAGGCCATGGGACAACATTCCTTGTTCTTCACATATTCAAGTATAAATCACATACCTCTCAGCTGGAAGGCTGTTTTCTAATGTGCATTTCACCCATAGATGCCTTCTGGGAAGGAAAAAATACCTCATTTGGGTTCACTTTTAAATTCTCTAGAACAATCATTTTCCAAAACAACTTAGGTCAATTTATTTTCAAAAACATCCACTTTAATACTAATTGCCCATCTAAAGTTTTATTCATTCAGCTGATATTTCTATATTACCTGTTAGATCCAGGGAACTGGTAGAAACCTCAACCAAATGAAATTTCAATACTAGAAGGGACAGACTCAGGGCTGGGGGATAAGTAAATATATCTTAGATAATAACAAATTCTATGGGAAAAAGAAGGGAGTAGACAAGAATTAGAGGTGAAGGTGTGCAATTTTAAGTAGTGTAGTCAAAGTAGGCCTCAATTAGAAAGTGATTTGAATAATCTTCATTCATAGAAAACTCTTTTTCTTTAGATTAAAAGTGAATTCACATGCATCACTTTTCTAATTTATACTACTGTTTTTTATTGCTACATGGTGATTTTTAAAAATATATTTGTTTCAAGTAAGATAAAGTTCCATACACAAAAAACAACTGCACAATAAAATTATGCCCCCTACCAAAAAACTATTCTGCATATCTGCAAAAAAACAATTATAAAATATAAGGGTACAAGAGATAAGAAGTAACTCCACACAAAATTCCAAAAAACAAACAAACACAAAACCCACTAAAGATGTAGTTATAAGAGGTGTGTCCAATACAGAAAAACAATGAAAATTTGCTGAGTCCTATAAACAATCCCTATACAACAGTGTGAAATACAAACTGTTATCTGGTGTGGTAATGTTACCAAATGTTCTGGAGACACTTGCAATGACTTAAATATACTTAACAACATGAACAGCACACTTAAAATGGTTAAGGTTAATTGTTATGTATTCTTCACCAAAATATTTTTAAAATTTTAAAGACAGACAAAACTTTTAAAGGAACCCAAAATTCTTTGTTACACCAAATAAAAATATGTGTAGAACAGATTAGTGTTGTATTGATGACCCTACTTTAATTTTTTTTCAAGCTATATTCCATTTAATCAAATTGTCAAGAGTCTAATAAATGTACTATTAAAATCAGCAGGGAAGAAATGGTTATTCACCTGATGATGTTAAATGAATTTGAAAAATATATAAAAGGAATGTACTTAGATACCTATATAATAATATACATAAAATTAAATTCCAGGATTAGTTTAGTATAAAATGTGACATTATAAAACAACTAGAATAAATACATAGGCAAATATTATCTGATTTTGGAATGAGAATATCTTATAAAAATAAAAGAGAAATACAAATCAGAACTACTATGAGATTTCATCTCACTCCAATCAGAATGGTAATTATCAAGAATACAAGCAACAATAAATGTTGGTGAGGATGTGGGGGAAAAGGTACACTCATACATTGTTGCAAATGTATGATGCAAAATGGTGCAACCATTACAGAAAGTATTACAGAGATTCCTCAGAAAACTTGGAATGGAACCATCCTTTGACCCAGTTATCCCATTCCTTGGTTTATACCCAAAGGACTTAAAATTAATATACTACAGTGATGCAGCCACATCAATGTTTGTAGTAGCTCAATTCACCATAGCTAAAATATGAAACCAACCAAACCTAGATGCCCTTTAACAGATGCATGGATAAAGAAAATGTGATATATATCATGGAATATTATTACTCAGCTTTAAAGAAAAGTGAAATTATGGCTTGCTGGTAAATGGATGGAGTTAGAGAATATCATGCTAAGCAAAATAAGCCAAACCCAAAAAACCAAAGGCTGAATGTTTTCTCTGTTATGCGGATGCTAATTCACAGTAAGGGGACAGGGGATAGGGAAAAATAGTTACTTTATATTAGGTAGAGGGGATTGAAGGGAGGGGGAGGGGGAGGGGGAGGGGGAGGGGGAGGGGTAAGGGGTAGAAAGGATAGTAGAGTGAAATAGACATTATTACCTCATGTACATATATGACTGCATGATTGATGTGATCCTGCAATATAATGTATAATCAGAAAAATGAGAAATTACACTCCATTTATGTATGATCTATCAAAATGTATAAATGCATTCTACTGTCATGTACAACAAACTAGAATGCAAAAAAAAACTTTAAAAAATAAAAACACAAGATAAATATACTAAATTTATCTTCAATAATTGTACTTATTGAAATATCATCTTTAGTAATTGAAATAAATAAAAATAAAAACACTATTTAAAATCCACCACATAAACCACATAAATGTTTATAACAGCCCAATTCACAATAGCTAAGGCTATGGAACCAACCTAGATACCCTTTGACAGAGGAGTGGATAAAGAAAATATGGTATATATACACAGTGGAATATTGCTCAGCCATAAAGAAGAATGAAATTATGGTATTTGCTGGTAAATGGATGAAACTTAAGACTATCATGCTAACTGAAATAAGTCTATCCCAAAACACCAAAGGCCAAATATTCTCTCAGTTACGTGAAGGCTAGCACACAAGATGGGATGGGAAAGAAGAATAGAAGTTCACTGGATTAGACAAGGGGGAATGAAAAGAAGCCGGGGATGGGAACAGAAAAGAGAGTAGAATGAATTTGACATAACTTTCCTGTGTTCATGTAAGAATGCACAACCACATCATGTACAACCACAAGAATGCAATGCTTATCAAAATAAGTTATACTCCATGTATGTATAATATGTCAAAATACACTCTACTGTCATGTATATTTAAAAGAAGAAGTTAAAAATTTCTAAATAAAAATAAATAAATAAAATCCACCACATAAAAAGATAAAGGCAGGACAAAATGAATTGCAAAATATCTGATAATGAATGGATTGATAACCTTAACATAGTTTATAAATAGCTCTTGTGTACCAATATGTAAAACACGGATATTAATGTAGAAGTCACAAAAAAATGAAAAAATTAAAATACTCAATAAACACACAATAAAAACTGTTCAATCTAAACAGTAATTAAAGAATAGTTATAGCTGAGTCACAGACTACTTATTCTGTCTACACATCATTTGAGCCATTAAATGTCCATACTAATTTTTTATTCTCACAGTTGTTTGAGATGGAAAGAAAAAACTTCCTTTATTTTCCAGATGAAAAAAAAAAAAAAGGCACAAAAGGGTCTCCTTTCAAGGCCAGTCTCACTTCAGAGCTGCTCTCTTAATCACCCCTTACTCTTATAAAAAGAAAAGGGAGAGTATCAAACGTTGTCCAGGCCAGGCCTCCACCAACTGGGCCCAAAAGCCAATGCCCTGCTGCTGTTATTGCAGTCTTCAAGCTAAAACTGAAGGGTTTCCAAATCACTGAAGAAAAATTTAAAGAATACTTTGTGACACATGAAAATTTTAAAAAGTTTAAATTTCAATGTCCCTCGATAAAGTGTAGTCAATGTGTCGTAAACGGCTGCTTTTGTGCTATAACGGCAAAGTTGAATAGTTATAGCAGAGACCATGTGTGGCCTGCAAAGCCTAAAATATTTACCAGTTGCTCCTTTACAGAAAGTTTGCTGATTCTCTATATGGGGTATGGTAAATGGGGTTTTCTGCATTGTACATGGCAAGTGGCAATCAAATATAACACAAAGCAAGAACTGTATATACTCGTTGGCACAGTAATTCTAGTTTATCACAAAGAAATGCAAAATTCATAGATTATTTTATATTTAAAAAAACACTGTAGCAGTGCTGGAGATTTAACTCAGAGTTATAGCACTTGCTTATTATGTGCAAGGCCCTGGATTCAATTCCCAATACAGCAAAATAATCAATCACTCAAAAATAAGCAGTGTAAACCCAGAATATGAGACTCCATGCAGTACAGTTAGGTCTCAGATTAGGAAGCATGAGGTCTATGCTTAAGTACTGAGCCAGTGTCTCAACTCCCCAGGTAATAAAAAAGCTTTCCAACTTTATAGGTAACACCCATTAAAAGTGTTATTCCTGAAGTCCTGTTGTTCTAACCTCGAAATTATTACTATGAAATTTTTAACATATTTCTTTAAAAAGACATTTTTTAGGTTGAATCACATGAAATTGCAGATATGCAAATGTTTATGATACACTAATATCATGAAATCAAAATGCAGATGCAAATTAAACATACATTCCATCTCAAGTGCAGATGAACCCAAAATTGACAGTTTGCTTTCAGCAAACTAATATTTATCAAAAAAGTTACTGTTGTTACTCAAATTGTATTTGTTTCATGGTTTGGTAGCCATTTAATTGACAAATGTTTTACTTTGTAACTGTGTAAGTGCTATTAACTAAGATATTTACTCCATGTTTGAATATATTTAACATTTTGACAAATGTAACTAAGTCAAATTTGAAATAAGGATTTTTCCTTCAAAAGGGGATGGTACATTTCACAAGTATGAGAAACATGTGTGTGTATCTTAAATTGCATAAGCATTCTAGGACATAATTTGAGAAAAAGATCAATTGCTTTCCCTGGCTGGTCTCTCTCACAAGCATTGTGTTGGTGGACACAAGCTTAGGGACAAGGAATATAGCACTGGACAAAGAATTCACATTCAAAAAAAGCAATTAATCTTTGTGAATCACAATTTTCTCTTCCATAAGACAGCGATGATGCTTTACATGGCAGAGTCATATAAAACATTAGGGGTACACCAGGTAAGGTACACATACAATATAATATCTAATATTTTCCAAGCAATTAACCATGTGCTAAGTTTTTCCTATGCATAAACACTTTTTATGTACTACCTCAAAGAATAATCACGACTAACATACTGTATGAAGTAGGCACCAACATATTTGTTTTTAAAATGAAAACAGTAAGGCATTAAGTCTCAGTAATCTGTATAAATCATGGAGCTGCCAAGAGGCAGAAAGGGAGACTTGACCTAACTGCCTAATGCCAGAAGGAAACTGGCTTTCTTTTCCACAAAACCCTCAATAAATGGGAGAAATTTTATTACATTATGATGTCCCTAGTTCAACAGGTTAGGAACTAATATTTCTTCTTTTAAACACAGTCACAGACTTCTGGTACACCACAGCTACTGAGGGGACCTCAAAGTTATTTGGGGTTAGAACCTTTCCAGAATGCTGCTTTCCAACTGGCACTGGGCTTCTCTCTATAAAATTTGGGGCCTAAAGAGCAAATTTGTTTCTGAAAGATTTAAAAATCCTAGCAGGCAGCAGTGTAAACATCAATTTCCTCTCTTCTCAGAATTCTGAAGTTCCCTCCCCTGACTCCAGCCTCCTCCAGTGGAAATCTCCAGACTAAGCCAGGAAGTACACAGACAATAACTCTTAAGGGAAGCAGTCAGAAGCATCACCAAGTTTGGTGGTCTATAGATGAAAAGCCATTTTGGCTAACAGGACAGAACTGGGGAGCTTAGGTCCTAGCAGGATTGGGATTTAAGACCAGGACCTCTTCCCTCCCCTCTCCCTCTTTTTCCCTTCCTAGAATAAAGCACTGATGACAAAGAATTTCAATTTCATTCCTATCAATAAATGGTGTTTTCATTTTTTAAAGCAATAAAAAAGTTTAACAAATATAATTTTTAGAAATGGGGGAATAAAAGCTTATTAGGTAGTATAGTACCTACTGTGGTTTTAAAAATTTTTTTATTTGTTCTAATTTGTTGTACCTATTGTGGTTTTGATATGAGGTTCCCCCAAAAGCTTATGTGGGAGACAATCAAGAAAATTTAGAGGTGGAATGATTGGGTTATGAGAGCTTTAATCTAATTAGTGCATTAATTCCCCCTAATAGGGATTAATTGAGTCAAAACTGTAAGTAAGTAGGGTGTGGCTGTAGGAGAAGGTCACTGGGGCATGCCTTTAGGATGTATATTTTGTCCCTGGTGAGCGAAGCTTAGTGTCTCTCTGCTTCCTGGTGGCCATATTCTGAGATGCTTTCCTTCACTACACTCTTCTGCCATGATGTTCTGCCTCACCTTGGGCCCAGAGCAATGGAGCTGGCCGTCTAAGCACTAAGACCTTTAAAACCAGGAGCCCCTCTTCTAAAACTGTTCTTCTCAGGTCTTTTGGTCATAGTGAAAAAAAAAAAAAATTGACTAAAATTGAACCCAGTTAGCCCCCGGCTCTATCTCCTGGAATCAAGTATACATCTTACTAAAAAGTAAAGGTTTTAAATTGCTACAGGTCCTCCCTCCCTCAACTTCTTTGGAGAGAATTAAAAGGCCAGCAGTTTATAACCTCAACCAAAACTCTTTGGTTTTTTGGGTTTTTTTTTCCTGTGCAGTGGCAACCTTCCAATGGCTTCACTATACCAAGATATTTTATTATATGGACATGCTAAAATACTATGTTTGAAAGCAAGTATAAACTCATGAGAACCAATACAAGTATTATTGCCTTGAAACAAACAAAAAATCTAGAGAGACACTATTAAAGTCATTTTTCACAAACTACAGAGAGTATTTGGGGAAATTGTTAACTATTATTAAAACAAAGGTATGAATCAAAGCAGATAGTAGTAAGAGTAGTCCTTACCATTACAGTAATCACAGAGGGAATAGTTGCCTCCATTGTGTTTTGTCTTTGTCTATATGCTGGACTCCATTCTGAGGGCACTGCATGAATGAACCCATTTATTCCCACGCAACAAGCTGGCAGAGTGACCCAGGTCCCCCAAGTCAGATTCTATGGCTTTAGATCCTGGCTCAACCCCTTAGTACCTAAGTGACCTTGGGAAAATTACTTTAACCTCTCTATGCCTCATTTTCCTTAATTGTAAATGAAACTAATAGTGGGAAATTGTGACGATTAAGTGTGTTAAAAATATGTGACATGCTTAGAACAGTGCCTGGCACATAATATGTACCATAAAGGCTGGCTGTTACTAATTATTAGTGTTATTATTCAAACTCAGAGGTAAGAAAATCAAGGAATAGGAAGGCAAAATCACATGGCGAAAGTCACACAGCTGGTTAATGCTGGACATGGGTTTGAACCCAGGTATACAACTCTAGAGTCCACACCTTTTCAACCACTTCAGAAAAAGTTCTCTGTAGTTTTCACATATGGCTGTTTTTGTATTTCTATCTCAGGGAAAATGTAGGATATTCATCAAATATGACAACTGGTATCAACTGTGGTTATGACTGACTACCACGGGACCTGATGGCTATGCACCACAAGGTCAAAGACCTCTACTGGAGACTGAGATTGCACTAAATACCAGATGGTCCTAGGTGTAGCTTGAAACTCATGTTCTAAGAGAAATAAAGAAAATGTATATGTGTATGTGTGTATAGATAGATAGATACATACATACATACATAGATATTTCACCTTGGAATAACAAAGGACAATTGTAAAAACAAAAATTTTTAAACTGTCTTTCCTGACAACAGGAACAAATATGTTCTATTTTAAATGTTCTGCCTACATCTTCCCAGAGGTCCAAGAAACTCCATAATAAATCACTTCTTCACCTCATTTATGGCTGATGTTATCAACACTTCAGGCACTTTTGGAATTTGTGTTTAGAAGGGAAACTATTTATGACAAAAACTTTACCTAAAAGCAAGGAAGGATGATGAAGACTAATATTTATTATTATTATAGAAACTATTTATTGCCCTGATCATTATGTTATCCTTTTTATATAACTCCTCATTCCTTTATAGTTTCAAAAAAAAAAAAAAAAAGTGTTGTTTGGTTTGAAAGATTAAAATCGAAATGGTTATTTCCCAGGTAACAGCTACTTGATAGGATACCAA
Source organism: Sciurus carolinensis (assembly GCF_902686445.1). Lineage (NCBI taxonomy): Eukaryota > Metazoa > Chordata > Mammalia > Rodentia > Sciuridae > Sciurus > Sciurus carolinensis. The sequence goes on along the minus strand of NC_062218.1, from coordinate 86,513,851 downwards.
AAAGAAATTTATTTCTACAATAGCAGTGAAATATGAAATTCATTGCTTGTTTTAATTTTTTATAAAAAAATAATAAACAGGAATAATGTCTATGGCTGTTTTCCTTTAGTGACTATCTCCATGCAGCAGTAATAATGAAACAAAATTAAGAAAAGTATAGCAATTATAAACCTTCCATAGTACATAGCTATTGGAATGTTGGAAATGCACTAAGAAAGCTCTTCTGGTTGACAACAAAACTGCTACTTTTCAAGGTAAAGGTCAAGTATTCAATTTCTATTCACTAAATCTGAATGACTTCCTATAATAGCCTTCTGAGATGTGATCTATGTGCCAGTCTGTTAAAAATAAAAAAAATAAAAAAAAAAAACAGTTAAACTTTTAAACTGGTCAGCCAGGTACATAAGGAAATAGCACATCAGCTTCAGGTACCTTTCCAATGCCAAGAAGCTGTCCTAATGCCAGAATTAGAGGCCCTATGAAGATCAATTCATGCTTGCCAGGTAAAATGGGACTTCTTCCTGCCAAATCTGGATAAAATTCCACAAAAGAAGTGCTTATATATTCTCCAATATCAACAGATCAAAATATATCAAACTCTTTCTGCACTACCTAAAAATAACACAAAATAAAAACAAACTAAAAGTAACTGGTACGAAAGTACATAATAGTAATGAGATTTTTATGTCTAAGAGAGGAATGAGATTTTATCAAATAAGGCAAGGGCCTCTTATAGCCATACACCTTCTGGGTGTTTGCAGAGAGGGGTCAGTCTGTGTCAGATGATATTCTGTGGCCTTTCAGAAAGTCACAGAAAAGCACAGAAGGTTAAAAAAAAATATATTGAAGCAATAAAATAATTCAAATACAAAGTTACATAGATTATATAAAAGATTATATAACTAAGCACCCAAGTTGCATATTTTTCCACTGACATAAGTATAATAATTGAACATACTATTAAAATTTGGAAGAAAAATGAATAGGTTCTTTTGTTCTTTTTTCTTGACCAGACTTCTCTACTCTAATTTATACCAATTTAAAATTAACACAACTTGCATAACTCTAAGTACATATGAACATTCAGAATCTTACATGTAATTTTTATCAAGTATTTCATTTATTTTGCTCTATATCATATATATCATATGCTGTATCATAGCACTTTACCTAGTTTTTCTCCTCTGTGAATCACTGTAGTAATGGGGGACTACTTCACACAGAACTAACTCATCATGTTTGCAATTACCTTTGTATGTACACTGCACCATGCTGATTTGGGTTAAATTTTGTCCCCCAAAAGATGTTCAAGCCTTAACTTGCAGTACCAGTGTAAATTGGGTCTTTGTTGATGACCAAGTTAAGAAGAGGTCAATTAGAGTGAGCCATAATCCAATATGACTATATAATTTATAAGAAGGGGAAATTTGGACAGAGACAGAGATGCAGGGAAGAAAGACCGTAATGTTGATGTGGAGAAACAGAGAGAAGGAACGCCTGAGACTGCCAGAGGCAAGAAAGAGGAATGGTACAAATTCTCTCTCACTGCCCTCAGAAGGAATTAAATGCAGTATGTAGATCTTGGATTTTGTATTAGTTTGTTTTATGGTGCTGTAACAGAAGTACCACAGACTAGGGCATTTATAAAGAAGAGAAATTTACTTCTCTTAGATCTGGAGGCTGGGAAGTCCAAGAAGTGTCTTCTTGCTGCACCATCCCATGGTGGAAAGTGAGTGGACGAGAGAGGGATGGAGAAAGTAAGAGACTGAACTCACACCCTCAAACTCTTCTCTAACTGGCATTTAGATGGTAGCTGTCAGAACTTAAGGACTTCCATGAGGCCCCACCTCCTTGAGGTCCCACCTCCCAACACTACTGTACGGTGCTTTGTTTCCAACACATGCTCTTTGGAGGACACTCTCAAACCACAGCTGACTTCTAGACTCCCGAACTATGAGACAATACATTTCAGTTGTTTAAGCCACACAGTTTGTAGTACTTTGTTCCAGCAGCCTCAGGAAATATGTGCTGCAGATGGAATTGACCGAAGCTTGCACAGTGTGGGTGGAAGCACCAGATGCGCCACAGAATTCCTGAGGCACACATATGGCTCCACACTGTCAGAAGAGGTGTGAAAACCTTGCAGGTCAGATGGGGATAGGAAATATGCTCTCTAAAATATTAAAAACAATGTTTGAATTTGCTTAAAACACATTCTACATGTTGTACTTCACTCCTCCCAGTATACTGGGAATGTAAAAGAGGAGGATTATTAACTTCATTTTATCAAAAAGGAACATGATTCTCAGAGAACTGAATGTTTGCCCAATGTCCATTTTTTCTCCCCAGGGAATGATACTACCTTGTTTTGATCAGCTCTTCACAACTGTGACCAAAAGACCTGACAAGAACAATGTACAGGAGAAAAAGTTTATTTAGGACTCACAGTTTCAGGAGTCTCAGTGCATAGATGGCCAATTTCATTGCTCTTGGCCGAAGGTGAGACCAAAAATCAAGGCAGAGGGTACAATAAAGCAAAGTAGTCCATGACAATGACAATCCTGAAGCAGAGAAAGTACCACTCCCAGGGACAAAACATATACCCCAGAGGCATACCCTCAATGACCCACCTCCTCCAGGCACACCCTACTTGCACAGTTACCATCTAGTTAATTTCTATTATGGGATTAATGTACTGATTAGGTGAAGGCTAACAAAACTCCTTCATTTCACTTCTAAATCTTGCATTGTCTCACACATGGGCTTTTGGAGGACACCTCATATCTAAAACGTAACATCCCTAATATGACCTGTTGGGCATGTGGAACACTTGATCAAAAGGAAAACCTTGTATTGCTTCTGCACACCCATATGTAAGGAGAAAGTCTTTGAAATTCCTAATCTGTATTAAGAATAGACTGTTCTCCATCCCCATCCTGAAAGCCAGCTATCTATCTTGGAAAAGAATACCAAGGGATATAACCATACCTGGACCAACTTCCATTACAAGATAATGTCTGTCCTTTGAACTCATTCAAATTCCAAAGAGACTATCTACATTCATTTCCTTAATAATCATTTGTAAGCCTTCAAAATTTATGCCTGTATTCCCTGTTCTCTCTCCCATGTAGAAAAGGAGGTGAATAACTTTCTGAATAATTTTGTGCCAGTGGGTGATCGCAGCCTGCAGTTATACCTCATGCTATGCCTTTTCCCCTTTCGCACAATAATAAATTTGTAGGCCTTCTCTCCTATTTAACCTTTGTCAGTTTATTCCAGCAAACCTTCAGAGAGTGGAGGTGAATTTTCCCTTCAATCCTCTGTCTACATGGCAAAGCGATGCCAAATCTTTTCTAGGAAGAGAGAATATACTCATAAATATTTTAACTTGAAACACTGGTGGCACCTTAAAAGTAGTGCCTCTTCAAGTGGCTCAAGGAAGAAAGACAAAAATAGTATCACAGACTGACTGAGTAGGCTGATGGGCTCAAGGATTATGGTAAGATGGAATACATCAGAAGAAATTGGTAGAAAAAGCAACCTATAACTTGTGATACTAAGTCTCGAAGGAAGCGATGGAAATAGACTGTAGAAAGAAAAGAGGCTCCATGATGAGTAAATGCAACGCCAAGGAGAAAAAGAATAAATCATAAGGAAGTCGAAACAAACACTGCAGGAAGACCTTCACTCAGTTTACTGCAAAAGTTGAGGAACGGTTGTAATGGGAAATGGGATTGAAAGAGATTGGGGCCCTTTAATTGCACTGACAACAAGTCGTCATCGACAGGATGGAAATGTAGTTCTCACTGTGAGTTCTTCAGCAGGGTGTGATATGATAAAGGAGTTTTTTCTAGCAGTTACATTAAAACCACCTGAGTGGCAGAATAACATGGTATTGGGGCCAGTGCAGTATGTGGCTCAGGAAAAATTACTTAGGACTGAAGAGACAATGACTCTATTTAGAAGTGTTCAGTTTCAACTACTGGTAAGACATCTTTGATACGTTTTTCCCCTTCATAGTAGTCTTTGGCTGATGGCAGGGTCCCTCTTGTACCAGCCTGGACATCTTGTATTTGTTCCCTCTGTGAGGCAGAGGCTCTTTGCATGGTTAGTTCCCCTACATAATTTAGGTCTTTGCTCAAATACTACCTCTTCAGAAATGTCTCTTTTGATTATCCTAAGAAGGCCCTCCCTTGCCATTTTCCATTCCATTATACTGCTGCATTTTTCTTTCTTTATAGGACTTATTATTACCCCAAACTATATTTTAATGATTATCTGTCACTCCTATGAATGCATAAGTTCAAGAATACAAAGATCTTATATATCTTGTTCACAGTTTTATTCCCAGAGCCAGGCACGGAGCTCTGTATTAAGTAGGAACTCACTAAAATGTTTGTTCAATGAATAAAAACATCCCATCCTACTCCCAAGTTCAAGTGATATTATACTCAAATCATTTTTGAGCCATCTTCAGTAGCTGTTTTTCAATATGCACCATCAGTACATGCCATCTTTTCCTCCTGGATTAATGTAGCAGCCACCCAACCTCTTCCCACTGACATTCAGGCACCCTTCCAATTTATTCCTCCACAAACAACCTCATCAAACATAAATCACATCAAGTCACCAGCATTATCTATTGTTGTCAGAATGAAAACTAAATTCTTAACATGGACAACAAGACCCTGCATGGACTGGCCTCAGCCTAGGTGCAGCCTTATCTAACTCAACTCTCCTTTTGATTCTCCTCAGTTAGTTGATTTGAACTTCTTCCTTTCTGTAACAGGTCCTTTGTACAAAGGATAGTGACCTCTGCTTTCTGGAAGACTCTTCTTCCTACCCTCTCTCATATTCTTCTACTCACACTTCAGGTATTCATCAAATGTCACTTTCTTTGGTTTCTATCATGCAAACTCATGCAATCAAATTGCTGTATTTTACAGCATTTACCTTTGTTTGCAACTATGTAGTTACCAGTCATTGTTATTGTTGTGTCTAATTAGTGAGTGTCTTCTTCATGGACTCTTCACTCCAGGATAGCACAGACCATGAACTTTTTACTCACTATCACATCTTTAGAATCAAGCATAGTGATTCCCAGTGGGAATGCAGCTTAGTGGTAGAACACTTGCCAAGCATGTGTGCAAGGGCCTGGGTTTGATCCCCAGGATAAAAAAAAAAAAAAAAAATAGAGGTTCACACATTGCTGCCATTGAATAAATATTTGTTGACTAAATGAAAGAAGATACTTTACTGGAAACCAAAATGCTAGAAATCAATGTCAATGTCAAATACACAGATATAAAAACTTTCTGCAAATACTGAAGTAAAGTTGAAGGCAAAGACATTAGTGACAATCTATTATATGACACTGAGTTACTACCAAAAAAAAAAAAAAAGGAAAGATGGGAAGCCCAGGACAATGCAAACTTTGGAATAGCCCTGACTATTGACTGGAAAATAATGGGCCTAAGAGAATCTGTTTCATTAAGGAACTAGACAAGAACCAGTTCAAACAATTTAATTATGACTTAGGTAGTGACAGTAACTAGGTGAAAGGTTACATTTACATATCCTATTCACAGCTCCTTAACTCATCAGTCTGCTCTGGAAACATTTATCTATCCAGAGAAACCATCCAAACTTTCCTCTCCTTAGCATTTTCCATTATTAAAAAAAAAAAAAAAAAAATCTCCCAAAAGTCCTTAGTTCCCTGGAAAATGTTTTAAAGACATTTCACTGTGGTCAATTAGGCATACAGTAATAGCTAAGTGAGGCAAGGGCCATGGAGAAAATGGCATATAATAGAAAGAATCCAGTTTGCTCCTGATTAAAGTTACTCATGTGCAGCTTAAGAAAATGTACACGCTAAAAAGTTCTGAACACTACATGGGTTAAAGGACAAGACCTGATTTTTTTAACCTCCATTGTTATTGCTTCATTCCCAAACATTAGAACCTATATAATTCTAAATTCTCTGGGGGGAAAGAAAGAGCTTATTAGTTTACTTTTATTTCCTTATTTTCGGCTTCTTTTAAAACAAGATGGAACACTGATGAGTGTGGAAAAAAAAATCTGTTTCCTTTCATTTGAACTCATCAGTGACTCATGCAATAAACAGCAAGTCTCCTGGTTTTATTTTTGAGGAGGGCACCAACAGTTTCAACAGCATACTCCAGTTTTACTGGAATCAGTTTTCCAAAGATGACTTACTTATCACGTCCTGCCTGAGAAAGGAGAGCATGAAGCTGGTGAAAATTCTGATCTTCAAAAATACAACAATGAGTATTTCCAATTTCATGCTGTTTATATGACAAGAATGGAGGCACAAGGAAATACAAGCCTAGAGCACTGATAAGAACTAACAGAACAGAAAGGAAAAATGAAAGCACATTGAACAACTCACTGGACAGATTCAGGGGGTTCGAAGGGGGGTTGTAGGTGAAATAACAGGCCTTTACCATCCCTACAAAAATGAGCTTTCAAAATTCACAATGGAAAAAGAATACATTTAATAAGGCAGCATTTAAAATCTAAATGAAGTGAAATCTCACTAATTAACAAATGCTGGCTTTATGCAAAGACTACATTGGTACAAACCCTATTAGCTCATGACCTCTACTCTTCCCAAATATACTGAAATTTGAGGATTATCTCTGAAAATAAGAATCTGTTGACATAATTACTGAACAAGAAGTTCATTTGTAACCTCCACCAGTTTTCTTTAAACACTACAGAAGCCTCCAGTTACATGCAAACAGTTATCATGCTTCTTCAAAATTAACGCATCTCTTTATAAAGGTTCCCCTCAAGAGTTCCAAAAGGTGACAGACAGCCTTAGCAGATTCTGAGTTATGTAAGTGCTTAAAAAAATAAGCTCAACTTCTATCATCTAAAACTCAGATTTTTGGAAGTTTTGATTAGTCTTCATATAAATAAAACTTCAATGAAATAAGTACTATTTAAAAGTAAATTTTTTTTGCATAGGTAAATGAAATCCCCAATATCTGAAATTTATGATAGGGCAGTTTTAGGCATGAAGATAGCAGGTGGTGGCAGGATTTTTTCATAAGGTCCTCAGCTGTCACTTCTGCATATTTCTACCATTATCCTTTGTTTTGTGTTGTACCTGACTAGAAGTCCACGGCACACTCAGTGCAGATAAAAACTGTCTTTCCTGGCTGTAGCTGTGGTTTTAGCTGGGCTCTCATTCTTTGTGCTTTCATTTCCCAGTACGCATGGTCCATGCCCTCACAATAATGAGCTTCCCCCATCTGTAAAGGGACATGGATGGGTTGCTTCTGTTTCTTGGCATTTCCCAACAACTCTGCTGTGTCATTTAAAGTTAGGCTTTAAAATATTACATCTTTAATTTTCTGAGTCCAGTTCCCTTCTTTCTTGATGCTGTCCTCTTAAACTCCCTAAATAAAAGCCATCTGGGAATCTTGTTCTGTCTTAGCTTCTTTATGTGAGTCCAGGCCAGAAAAGCTCAGGTGCGGCATACTCTGCCTGGGTACCATTAGACTGGCTATGTTCTAGAACTTCACTACTAATATGAGACCCTAATCCTTTTGTGTTTGGGATAGCTAGTTGATGAAGCTCAAGATGGTGTTCAGAAATTCAAACTCCTTCCTGAACATATTCTAATCTCAGTCACATGATTTTGAGTAGCATCATACATATGTGGAACTTCTGTTGCTACACATTCTCAAACAGACATTATAGAGAAATCTGTACCTTTTCTCCAAAACTATATATAATATACAAATTGAAATATTTCCTCTATTTAGAGGAGCACTTGTGAATCTTAACATGAAGACTAGCACTATGCTTATGTTGTCAAAAGTCAACAACTTGTATTGCCTCTGTTCACCCATCAACACAAAAAAAACTGAAGCTTTAAATAAACAATATTCAATAGAACTTTCTGCAATAACAGAAATGTTCTCTGTCTATTCTACCCAGTGCAGTAACCACTCAACACATGTGGCTATTAGGCAGTTGAAACATGGTGGTACAACTGAGCAATTGACATTTTAAAATTTTATTACATTTTAGTTAATTTAAATTTAAACAATGTGACTAGAGGCTCCTAAAACCTGTTAAGGATTTAAGGTTTTATCCTACTTGCAAGTCAATAAATTAGCATGCCACAGTTTCACAGATGTTGGGAGAAGACAAAAGTTTCTGGGATCAGAGACGAAAGACTATGTTACTCATAAAAATAACAGTAATAGGAGTAGCAGCATAGCTGTGCCAATTCCCTGACACACCCAATTCTCATAGTATGATGTGAAGGGACAGGTGACACCTATATACTAAATAATTTGAACCCTGAGTTTATGGTATCTGCATCTTTTATACTGGATAATATGCCTAGCTGCCTTTTCCTCCAAAGGAGAGGGAAAAAAAAAAAAAAAAAAAAAGACTTCTATCTTCTAAGGCTAGTTAACATCTAAATGGCCTTGAGAAGAAAGTCTACAATGAAAGCAATTCCTTTGTTCATAAGACATACACAAATCTAAGTGACTAATGGAGAGTGGTCTCCAACAGCGTACACCCCTGAAGTCTACCCATCTCTCTCCATCCTGCTTGAATACCCTGCTTGTAATATAGTTAATTCTTGCTAGGACTTCTGCAAGTTTTCCAATGCTTCACGTATTTCCTCCTCTCAGGCATTGTTTATACAGTAGCCAGAACTTATCACGAGATATAAATCTAACTGTGGCACTCCTGTTTCAATCTTTGATGTCATCTACTGTCCTTTCTATGTCACACATTGCTCACCTCAGCAAGTCCAACAAGTCCCTGAATGATGTAATGCTGCCTCTATCTGTAGACACTTCCCTTATTTGTCCTTCTAAGATACATACCTTTAGTCACATTAAACTTTTACTTCCTTAAAGGCAGAGATGATAAAATGGTGGCCCTGGACTGAAATTCAATTACTAATTTGTCTGGTTTGGTTCGCATAATAGTTTAAAAAGCATTTGGGCCATTTCACATTTTGGGAGATTCATAATTATAAAATGTGAATTTTAAGCTACTCTTTTAAAATCTGGGCATCTGGCAACACTTGGCCTACATCCCAACCTGACAACACTTGGCTAAAGATGAGTATCTACTGTTCCTTTTAAACAAAATCTGGATTCTTCAGGTTGCCATACATCTCCCTTCTGCTCCTCCCCCCCCCCTTTTTTAATGTATTCTTTTATATTATTCACCTGATTTCTAATCTACTTGATCTAGATGGTACACTCTTTAAACCCTCCAAATTCTTGAGGTGCTTCAAGTCTTAGTGGATTCATATCCTCTGGGATTGTTTTTCTTGACCACTGACCACCACCAACCAAACCAGGATGAGATGATTAAGTGTATTATGCTCACCCACCAAGGACCCTAATATTCCCCATGTCTTCTGTGATTCCCTACACTATCCCTATTGTGGCACAGATAACACAGTTTTATGAAAATGCTAATAAATAGGCATCTGTTCCTAGACTTTTACTTTATTAAGGAACAACTATGTCTGTCTCAGACATCACTATGTGCTAGTATTTAGTAAAGAGTCAAACACACAGAACTCAATAAACACTTAGTGATTTTGCTGCTGTTATTATTGGGTTTGGGTGGTACTGGGGACTAAATCCAGGATGGTACTGGGGAATAAAATCAGGGCCCTGAACATGCTAGAGAAGTGATCTATAGTCACCTTTTTAAAAGCTTTATTTTGAGATAGGGTCTCACTAAATTACCCACATTGGCCTCAAACTTGGGATCTTTCTGGCTCAGCCCCTAATAGCTAGGATTACAGATGAGTGCCACCATATCTGGCTTCAATAAACACTTGTTCAATAAATAATGGACACAAATTGGCTGAAGAAGGGCTACTTCAAATTATTTGGAATATGTGTAAGTTTGTGCATTTTTAAATATTATATATTTTCAAAATTTGGGACTATGAAATACCATTACCCCCCTCCCCTGTGTAGTACAGCAGTATCTACGCACAAGAAAACAGGCAGTGAGTTAAGCACTTCTCATAACTAGTTCACTTAATCCCTACAACAGTCCTTTAAGGCAATTACTTCCATTATTCTTATTTGGGAGATGAGAAAACTGAGGAACCCAAAGAAAATTATTAACCATATACAATTTAAAAATGGAGATTTTTTAATGTGACCCAGAAGAGATAAAGTCACACAATATAAGGGTAAACCACAGAATGATTTTATCAATCGACTGGAATTATAATCCTACTCCTGCCACCAACTAGCTGTTCAACCTTGCATAAGATAAAGGTCCATAACAGTACAGTAAATAGTAAGAGATACTAGATGACTAAAATTTCTCCCAGGAGACCTGAGAGCACTGACACTACCAACAACTTCATTCACAGTCTATTTTTTGAGATATTTTTATGCACTTTTAACAATTAGTTCTTCCCTAAAAGAGTTAAAGAGGTGAAGAAAGTTATGTAAAATGAAGTTCTCTGGCTCAACAGTCACAACTATTATACCAAATCACAGTTTCCAGGGCAGTGACATTCTGCAAAAAGAGAAACAAAGGTACCGCACAGTAAGGCCAAGTGTAAAGTTATCACTATCTCCCTCAGTCTGCCCCTCAGCCTGCCATGCCTTACTGTATGTGCTCAATCAAAGCTATCAAAAGTTCAGTGGTACATAAACCCTAAGAAACTCAACAAAGCCAGTAGGTGAAAACATCAGAAATGTCATGTGAAAGACAGCCTAGCTGGGAAGGAAAGAACCCTGGTCAATCTTTTCCGTGGAATTCTTGCTCATCCTTTGCCCTAAGCCAAAGAAAAAAGAAGTGGTTTTAAAAACAAAACGTTTACTACTGTGCTTAATTTTTTAGGTCACACTCACAGAGTCAACTTAACATCCATTAGGCACTTAGATGTTCAAGTTCCAGCCAATTAAAACTTTTATTCAGGAAAAAGGAAGGAGGGGATAAAACAAACAAAAATTTTACAAATAACCTCCAAATACTTTTCTAGGCATTAAAATTTCCTTTCCCAAAAAGCTAAGGAAAAATTGCATGTAGGTCCCATAAATTTATTGATTTGTTTAATGAATTCATGGTTGAAATTACTACAGCATTTAATATTTGATGACCCCAGAATATATGTATAGGATACTTTTCCAAGCTTGTATTCTAAAAAAAAAAAAAAAAAAAAAAAAGAATTTTATTTCCAAGTGTACCTTTATCTGATGAAGTAGAAGCATTTGAAATTTTCTTCTAGAAAATACCTCTCATACAGTGGAATGAGACCAAGATTATTACCCTATATACATATATGATTACACTATCTGTATCCATGTACAGCCAGAGGAATGAGAAGGTGTGCTCCATTTGTGTACAATGTGTCAAAACGCATTCTACTGTCATGTATAACTAATTAGAACAAATTAAAAAAAAAAAAGAAAAGAAAATGCCTCCCACATATTATTAATATGTGGCTGGGAATGCAGCTCAGTGGTAAAGCAGTAGAAAAAATAAAGCACCTCCTTAGGAAATCTGATATTTGCTCCAATCTACCACGCAGATTCACCAAATTATGATCTAAAAAGTGCTTTATAGAATGCATTCTTAGCATTCTATTTGCCACATAGTTATTAGAATATGTTTGCTTTTCACATAAAATATAAAACGATGTTTCCAAATTAGATTGAAGGCCCTTTAGGGCAAGGATCACATTCCATAATTTTCTATCTGTAAAGCACACAGCAAAATGCCTTGTACAATATAGGAATTCATGAGATTGTTTATTAAATTAGAAATGCATAAACGACAGAACTTGGTCATTTAATACCAAGTCTAAAGATGATATTCTAAGGCCATCTTGCTTTTCAATGTTTCTTGCGCCCATAATTAACTGAAACTTGACACAGGATACATCATACTTAGTTTGAGCTGTCTGAAATCATTTTATGAAAAGGAAAGTCTTCTTCCAGAATTATGAACACTAACAGTAAATTTAAATCTGGGACACAAAGGACATAGTAAAGAACAGAAAGTATCTGAAACGAAGTTCTTATTTCCAAGTACTGAGACCAATAAGATCTTCCTGCTATTTAAAATTCTAAGACTATATAGGTATAAGATGTATAAGTTTTGTACATAGGGTTTGGTGAGAAAGGGACGATTTCAAATCTGAACGCTTAAGATCAACGTCAGGAACATCTGTCTTTTAGCCCAACAGAGGCACTGGCCAAAACATCAAGAGAAACATAATCACATCTCAGCCAAACCACCTGAACTCAGAATTAGGACACAGTATCAGCCAGCATGCAGTTTCAGCAGACAAAAGACCTTGGATCAAAAAACATATAATACCCCTAAATCGTCCCAGTGAATCTCTACAAGGGACCTCGGGCGCGGGCAGAGTAGATGCGCATGTTACAGATGACAACACTTAAGTTCCGAAGCATAGGGTCACAGGCCACACAGATGGAAGATAACTGAAGCCAGTCTTAACTAGTATCTGAAGTGGCGGGTACTTTCCACTCTGCCTCAGCGATCGCCCTTCTCCGGTGTATTGCACATACTCTTAAGGTGGAGAAATCGCAGGAAGAGCAGAGCTGGGCGGGCACAGCAAAGAGGACAGGGAATTTCCACGCTTCCCGGCACTCGCCGGTACTCCAGCACCCCAGGTCGCTTCTCCAGGCTGCTGCTCTCTACCTGCGCGACAGCCCCTACCGGACCCTACCGGCCCCAAACTAGTCTCAAGGGCGGGCCAGAAAGACTGGGGGCTTTCCCGCTGTCGCGGAGAGTTGTCCAAACTGGGGGTAGAAAAAGCATAGGGTGAGGACACAAGGAGAAGTGCGAAGGTGAGAAGGACGGTAGGAGAGGGTGATCCCTCACACACTGGCCAGGGAACTAGTGGTGCTGACGGATGGTCAGAGAGAGGTTTGGGGAATGCGTGGAGGCTCGGTCGACGCTGGATCCCCCGACCCGGTAGCCCCGGAGGAAATCGACTACAGCCTCGAGTGCCAGGAGGCGGAGGCAACTGAAGCAGCAGGATGTTCGTCCCAGGCCCAGCATCTGCCCAACTTCCCGCACCCGCTTCCGCGCTCCCACCCTCATCCTTGCCCTGTCCGCCCCGCGGCGGCGGCAGCACCAACCTGCGCGACCGCGGGCTCGGTGCGGGACGGAAGCCGGAGCCAGCGGGCGGCGGAGCGGCGGGCGGAGTTAGTTGGAGGCTCCGGGTCTCTGGGCGGGGACAGCCGAGCACGCGGCGACCGCGGCGGTGGCGGGCACTCCCTCCTCCCGGCGCGCGCGGGGCCCACCCCGGCCCGCTGCTCGCCCTCGACTCCGGGGCAGCTCCGGGTCCCTCCCCCGGGGCGGCTCCGGTCCCGCCCCGCCCCGCGCCCGCCGCTCGGCTCCGCCTCTGCCCCTTTGCGCGCGGGGCCCGCGGGCTGGGGAACAGCCCAGTGGAGTCCGCCCGCGGCTCGCGCAGCTTGCCAGGGAGCGGGGCGCCCTATGTGTTTGGACTCACGTGCCGGCAGGAGGTGGCCACGAGCTGGAACCCTCGCCCCAGGGCCCCAGGGAAGAGAGTGAAGGCCCGGCCTGAAAGTCTCTCTTTGACCCGCTCGAGTCACTGTCCCTAAAAGCGGCCCTGTGAGGTAGCCACGTCAGCTGCCCGAGAGAGGCCGAGGAAAATGTCCGGCTCTCCCTCCGCTCTGCTCCGGGTCAGGAGGACGTTTCCCGAGGGAACGAAGGACCCTCCCCACGGGCTCTGGCTCCGAACTGGGGCTCCGCCAAAGAGTACGCGGAACTGGCAGTTCAGACACCGGGTTTGAACCCTTAGAAGAGATGGATTTTCTATACACACCACCTCCTGTAGCTCTGTCCCCGGATTCAGGCCACCTCGCTTAGGTCTTCGCAGTGCTTCCCTGCCTGTACCAAAGGGCCGGGAGGGCAGAGGTGATTTCCTAGCTTGGCTTCCTACCTCCGTCTGCACATCCCTTTCTGAAAAACCTTGACCTCGAAAAGTGCCCAAATCGCACACACAATCCCCTCTACCCCTAAATTGGGAACATGGAAACCAGGCCAACTCCAACCCGCTGCAGAAGAAAGCAGGAGTGGGGAGGTCCAGCCTGAAGGTTTTATAGCCTAGAGACTTGATAATGTGCGTTATTGACAACCACCCCAGTCCCCGCCACACACACACACACACACACACACACACACACACACACAAATTGATATGCATTTAATTGTGGGCAGGTATTTGCCTCTCCCCTTCTGAAGGTAGGTAACTACTTGAGTGTTCATCGCGCCTCTTCCCTCCCCAGTGCCTGCCGCTTCTTTCTCCCAGAGTTTTTTATCCTCCCTTTCCCCAAGCTCTCCCATGCCATCTGCATGCTGTGCAGGGCTGGGGGAGGCTGGGAAGAGGGACACTGATGAAGATGAGAATGAAGCCATTGTTGGAGGAGAAGCAAGTAAAGTGCCAACTTAAGGAGGATAGTTAGGGGGAAAGAGGTCGATTCCTCAAACAATGCGGAAGTTCCCGGAAAGAAAATCCATTATCTCCACTGGGAAACCACCCATTCTTGCAGGGGAAAATCTGGACTGCCTCCCAACAGAATTTCCAGGAGCTGTGCAGAGGCAAGAATAAACTAGTGGGGCCTAGAACAGGCCTCCTGGATCTCCACTTCTCAGCCTAAATTCCAAGATGGGTTGAGGACCCCAGGCTCATAGCCAGCGATGAGAAATTCATTCTGGAAACAAGGTCAGGAAAGCTGCAAGAAGGCACAGAGCTGGTTCAGTTACCCGACCCCAGGACTGTGCTTCAGCTTTAGGTATCTCCAAATCACTTTTTCCTTCCCACTGGCCTGAATTATAAAAGAAAACCAACACTTGAAACTCTCCCTTAAATCTGAAGTTATGGGTTAATCATTAAGGGTATGCACCATTACTAAATTTGCATGCCTTTATCTCCTATTAAAAAATTAAGTCATTTTTTGGTGACAGGATAAAATATGGATGGGTAGAAGTTCCTTGTTGTTGATTTGTTGCTTTTCAAGTTCAATTCAATGCATTGTGGTTTCAAGATAATTTTCCTATTCAATGGGTGACTGCATTTTTAAATGTGGGAGAGATTGGAATAAAACTTCTAAATGTAACCTGATGGTAAACATCTCTCATACTTTCAAGTCCTGGTTGGCACAGCCACAGTTTTGGCAGAGAACCAGTCCTATGCCTAATGAAACTGTCCCCAAACCCAGAGCCTGAGTGTTACACAACCTCAGATCATTTCAGTCTGTGCACAAGTCAGACATAGACATGGATTTAGCATCCACTTTGGGTGAGAATTCACCTTTCCCCATGTTCTCAGAGTTCTACCCATCTGAGATTGCCTCTGACTCTAGAAGTGTCATTACAGAAGCAACGCTTATTATCCCAGTTTACATTCAAAGACTACACTCAACTAATTGTAAACTTTCTTTTTATTCCCTTATTTCCTGGAATAACAAAAAGGCTAGGACACTGAAAGTTCAAGAGGCCAGAAGAGACTGACCTGAACAAAGTTTCTCATTCTTTTATTAAAAGGAAAATCATACCTGAGAAGGACCTTATTAAACTTAGATCTTTTCTGAACATGAGAATCTCTCCATTAATTTAATTTTATATTAATAGTATGTATAGTCTTATTACAAAAACTATTCAGTCAGCTCATGGGGATAAAAGGTTCAGTTTTTCCTGAGAAAAATTCCTGTAGCTATAAAGAATGGGAGGATTTATTTACAGGCAACAACATTGGTCTTTGGCAGTGTTTCAAAGTACATGGAGATGTACCTTTATTCCTCCATAATTTTTTTTTTTTTTTTGATACTGCAGATTGAGCCAAGGGGGGCACTGAGCTACATCTTCAGTCCTTTTTCATTTTATTTTGAGAAAGGGTCTTGGTTAAGTTGCTGAGGATCTTGTGACGTTACTAACGATGATCTCAAACTTGTGATCCTCCTGCCTTAATCTTTCTAGTCACTGGGATTACAAACATACACCACCATGATCAGCTCTACTTTTTGTTTTTTGGTGTTTTGTTTTGTTTTGTTTTGTTTTGTTTTCCAATTGGAAATTGTTTTCTAGTTTGCCTACTTGGGTCTCCAAGCCAATCTACCTCATACAAAACCTTTAGGAACTTCAGATGTTATCCCCTCCTTCTAGTGTTTGTCTTGGAAAAGAACGGCATTTCAAGCAGAATTGAAAGAGTACAGGCAGATTCATAAAGACTCTTTCCCATATCTCTTATTTTTACACCTTTCAGATAGTCATACCATTCATTGTAAGGATGAATCTGATTGTCAGAACCTTATGCTGGACAACTGGAGAAATTCTCAGGTCCACAGGCTTTTCTGAAAAGAATTAAAAGTGAGTTCTTCCTCATTCTACAGTACTTCAAACACAATTTAAGAGTACCCAACCTTGATTAAGAACATAAAGTTATACTAATATAGTAAAATAAGCTTCAAATTAATTGACTCAGTCACATTTGCTTATGCATATTCAGAATGACAAAAGAAAATATTAATTTCAATTTACAAGTCATCAAAAATTACCTTGTGGGCCACATAATGAATAGCCCTATGTTAAAGTAATACATATTTGTTCTTTCATAAGTAAATTTTCCTCTGAAATATAGACATCTGTCATGGAATCAATTATCTTGCACAGCATGTGGTATAAAAGCACATAAAAGAAATAATATACTACACTGCTTATTTCAAAATGATCAGGAATATGCAGCTCCATGCTGGCATGTCTTTAATTTCATGGTGTTAAGAAAAAACTATAGGAGTATGAAATAGCAAACCTTTCCTACTAGAGTACTAATTCAATTACCTATCATGATATATATAGGAGAAAAAATTTTTCCTCATTAACTGGAAGAAACACTATGGAACTATTCTTGTTTCACTCTACTAACCCCTGTAGGGAGAATGTGAACATGGAGTTTCCTTTGAAAACAAAGGGATCACCACATTCTGATCAGCTTCAGGGGTATTCCAGAAGAACAAAGCTAGAAATGGTATTTGAAGGACATAAATTATCATTTAAATGAGGCTAGACTCTTATGAAATTTATGCATCAAACAGACCTCAAGATTTGAAAAGTGCAATAAGAGATAGTTAGACCAAGTCAAACTTCCTTGATTTAATGCAAATGTGAAAACTTTCTCTTTTCTCAGGCAAACTCCATTCTCCCTGCTTTTACTGCATGATGCGTATATAAATAAAATACCAAAATGTTCTGTAGAAAACTCTGCCAGGTTAAGTACACAGAGCTTTCTTGAATACCTCATAGTACTTTCTCTTGTGACACTTTTAAATAGCCTTGAAAAAAAAATTCTTAAAGGGAGCATTTAATTGCTTCCCAGAGAGTAGATGGTATTATCATCATGGTACAAAGGGCATCTTTCATTTTTAATTTTCTGCTCCACAGGTGTTCTCTACCCAGACTGTGGTTGACACTTAGAGAGTCTAATTATGATTCATATATCCCACATTCTCCAGGTACTGGTCCTTCTAATTTCACACAATGCCATTATTGAGAGGAGAAAATTAAGTTTCAGTCCTAGTAGCTAGACATACTGATTCTCCAATCTTATCCACACATTAGAATTACCTAGGGAACTTTAAAAATCCTGATGTCTGAGCCCTGCCTCACACCAAATAAGCAAGATTCTTTGGGGGTGGAGCCTGATGATATGTATTTATGTAATTTCCTAGGCGATTTTTATGTGTGGTAGGGCCAAGAATTGGTAAACACTTAGCGAATAAAAATAAAATCATTCTATTTAAAATTATAATATTAAATATGAATTGGTCTACCTACTACAAGCAGTTCTTTACCTTTTTATTTTTATTTTTTAAAAATATTTTTAGTTGTAGATGGACACACAATACCTTTATTTTATTTATTTATTTTTATGTTCTGCCAAGGATCAAATCCAGTGCCTCTCACATGCTAGGCAAGTGCTCTACCACTGAGCTACAACCCCAGCCCTACCTTTTTTTTTAAATCAAGAAAGATGTTAATTTATTTTGATAAGTTTTCCACACCAAGTCATATTCTCTCTACCTTCTTTAGGTATCTATGATAGCAACACTGGTTCTCAATAAAAATCCATGACCTAAATTTGGTGGGTTTGTGACTAGAATCAAAGTCATAGATCACTGAAGGAAAAACAGACTTGGGGGAAATTAAATCTTGTAAGTCACACAAGTAATCCCCTTGAGCTATTAACCTATTAGCTAATTTAGCAGTTAAAAACAGATACATGTTTATAACTAATTCTTTCTACAAAGTCCAAGGTTTAGAAACAAAATTATTATAAGAATAACCTGGACCATCAATTATATGTAGATTCATCACTAATGAAGAGCAAAATATTTGATTCTGAAAAAAATGAATGTTCAACTTATAAATTAGTAAGAGTCTAATAATAAAATAAAATAATTCTAACAGTATACCTCATAAAGGTTATTTAAATCTTAAGAAGTGTTTATTTCTGGAATTTTGCATTAAATATTTTAGGACCATGGTTAAATATGGATAACTGAAACCGTGAAGGTAAAAATCACAGATAAGAGGGACTATTGTGTTTGAGAAGTCTAATAAGCAAATAGTATGAGGACAGTAGAGATTACAAGGTCAGGTAAAGTCTATGTGAATACTGTTTCTCTCCACTGTCTGATTTGGAGATGTTGGTGTGATAATGATGGGGGCTAAAATAGCCACTGACTCACTGGAAGTTTCTGGAAATTGATGTCTCTGACACTGCTTCATAGTTTGATTTTTGTTTTTGTTTCCATAAAGAAGTTTATTCTGAGGCTGGGAAAGCAGCTCAGTGGTAGAAGACTTGCCTCGAATACTCAAGTTCCTGAGTTTGATCCTCAGAGCCATCCTCCCCGCAAAAAAGGAAATAAAGAGAATTAATTCCCCACCAGATGAGTAATTTAATTTCCTAATATAAAGGGCTAGGAGACTCACACATATTTTTCAGTGAAAGGTATGTATCAAAAGTTATTATTACATGTAAATCAAATTGAAGGACTGATAAATTCTTTTAAAATATTTGCATGAATAATCTCATTTTTTTCAAATTATGAAAAATACATTATACATTTCTGGATTTTCTAAAATAAGCACATAATATATTTATTATTGGAGAAAAGATCAATATTATTTTTAAAAGGCATAATCCTCCTCCTTTGTCATAACATTTTGTATCTTCTCAGTAGCTAAAGTATGTTTGCTACATAAATAGTTTTCTTTGTTAATATATTTGTATTCTTTTTTCATTTTGCAGCTGTAGATTTGTGTCTCTATTTTAGGTTCTTAGTGGTAAGGCATTAGAGATTTGGTTTGAACAAGAAAAATCCCCAGATGTACAAAAAATGACATAGATTTTTCAGTCATATTTAGCAGCAGAGGAAAATCACATAAGAATATTGAAAGTCTTTTGGTTTTGTCATAAATAGAAAAGGTTTTTCAAAATAGCACACAAGAAGTCACAATATATAATCCTCATTATTGTGTGTTTATTGCAAACTGCTGTGTGCTGTGCATTTCTCTCTGGGTCTCAGTTTTTCCATCATACAGAAACCAGTTGGCCTAGAGGACTCCAAGATTTCTCCCACATGAAATAATTATATGAGAAAAACAATGCAAAAATGAATACAAGGGAGTGCTTTGGGATTCAAGGTAAGACCTGTGTTTCTAAAACATTGATGGCTGTAAGACCCAGCTCTTTTAAAAGCCAGAATTTTCTTGATGCTCAAACAGCCAGGTATTATGCTATTGTCATTTGTGAGATGGTATTGTGCTGTGGGAAGACACTGGTGGAAGTTATACCCTTCTGAAGACCAGGACTTTCTCAGGACAAGACAACTGAGGCACTGGATGCCTTAGTACCTGAAGCAGGTATGAAGGGATTGTGCAAAGCACACTCTGGCCAGTGGCAGCTAGGTTGGTCCTTGCAGCAGAGCAATTAGGAAGAGATAGTCAATGGGGGAATCATTGTATAAGGGTGTAAGTAAAGGATACAGCAAATAGAAACAATTAATATCTAAGTTTAAGTTTCTCTGCCTGCATTGTGTTCATTTTCTCAACCACAGAGCCTGGTATTTGCTGAGCTTTAGAGAACTAAGAGAAGGTGTGGGTCTGTGCTTGGGAAGGAGCTGTGACAACCATTTCACTGCTGTGACAGTGGGAAATGATGACCACTGACCTGCAGAAGAGCCTGGGGTAGCAGTGCAGATGGGAGGTAGGGAGACATCCTGGGACCGACTTGTGAAACATGTCATGATTCTTGAATTGACAGGAAAGTGGAACCTGTTACAAAGCAGGCCTGGATGGCCGCTATCAGTCTTACTAGGTGGGAGACTGGATGACTCGATTATCGTTAGAGTATTAGAGGGAAGGCAACTGAGTGTGGGATTATTGAGAACTTCTGCAGATTTCCTTTTAATTCCCATTAATTGAATGACTACTATGTTTATTGTTGAATCTATTTTGTGTATTCCCCTCATTTATCTTTCTCTCATCCTCAAAAAAGAAATGGAGAAATATACTGAATAAACCGGTAAGTAATCTCCTCTTAGTATGGCTTCTCCATGAATCTCTGCCCTATCACTGCACACTAATAAGAATGTGGCTTTTATAGACAAGGGTGGAACCACCGTGTGTCCCAGCTATACCACTCTGGTATTTATTGAAAAGAGCTAATGCCAGGATACTGTACAGATACATATATACCCATGTTTATGGCAGCATAATTCATAAGAATCAAGTTATGGAAAGAGCCTAGGTGTTTTTCAGTAGATGAATGGATTAAGATAATGTGGCACATATACTCAACAAAATTGTATTTTGTCATAAAGTATGAAATTATGTCATCTGCAGAAAAATGGATGGAACTTGAAAACATCATGTTAAGTGAAATAATCCAGCTTGAGAGGGGGGAAAAAGGAACCTCATGAAAATATAAGGAAGACCAGTAGGGTAGAGGTACAGGATCAGTTGGAGGGAGGAGGAGAGGAAAAGGGGAAGTACTGGGGAATGAAATTGATGAAAATACCTTGTGTATGTACAAATATGCAAAAATGAAACTAACTCTTCTGTAGAATTATTATGCATTAATACTTTTTTGATTCTTTCTGCAATGAATAAATAAAAGCCATTATGGTAGGTAGAAACAAAAGACTTCAAAGATGTTCACAGCCTACTATTGGAACCTGGAAAGATGTTACCTTACATAGTAAAAGGCACTTTTGTAGATGTGATGATCACGGAACTGAGATGGGAAGATTATCCTGGATTGTCATGGTAGGCTCAGTCTAATTACATGGATTCTTCAAAGGGAAGAGAAAGGCAGATGAGTTAGACAGAAAGATTTAACAATATAAAAATCATCAGCAGAGATGAGACACAAGAAAGACTTGACAGCCATTGCTGTCTTTGAAGACAAAGGGGGCCACAAGCCAAGGTAGATGGGTAGATCTCAAATAACCACAAAACAATAGCTAGAAGCAAATAGGGTCCTTGGTCCTACAACACCAGGAAATTGAAGTCTGCCAATAACCTAAATAGACAAGGATATCAGTGTCACACAGCCTTACCCACATTTTGATTTTGGCTTGGTAAGACCTACTTTGACTTCAGGCATATGAAAGTGTAAGAAAAAATTAGTTTGTTCTAAGGTGCCAAGTTTGTGGAAATTGGTTAAAGTAATAGTGGAAAAGAAATATATCCACTAAATCTAGTATTAGAACTAAGATTATGCCTGTCTTTGACTGTCAGCACCTTGTGCAGGATTAACATTTGATTTGTGCACAGCTAACAATGTATGAGAAAAGAAGGTAAAAAGAAGGTAGCAGAGAGGGAGGAATATTCCAAATCTTCAATTTCCATAAATATTTTTAGAAAGTGAAAGATAAATTCTGTAGTTAAGGAATCAACAATAGCTATGAATGGAATTGGTAGAACAGAACAGGAGTGGAATAGGTCAACATACTTGGGAAGCCTTACTGCATTCAACCTCTAAGTAGATGAAAACATGCTGGCTTGCATTAGTAGTTCATGCTCAGTCCTACATAAGATTTTTCCTTTCTTCCTTCCTTCCTTCCTTCCTTCCTTCTTATTAAGAAGTTTAGGCAAAACAATTTAGGAATTGTTCTTTCATTACAATTCTAAGTAATAGCACTAGAGCATTACCAATTCAAATGTTTTTCCTCTGCTCTAGTATTGATAGTACAAAACTGACTTTTGTTATCTAACTCAAATGACTACAACTGGCATCTTTTCACTCGTGTATTTCCTTACCTATCCACTATCATTACTTGAGATTGTGTTCTTATTATTATTTTAAATCTTTTAAATTGTGAGATATATCATAATCACCAAAAGGTATATAAAATGTAACTATACTGCCAAATAATAACAAAGTAAACTCATATAAACACATTTAGCATAGGACATCGTATATTGCTAGAACTTCAGAAAGATTCTGTGTGTCACTTCTCAACAGTACACATTTGGAGAATAGAATTTCTGGGCCATGAACTATGTGCCTGTGTGGTTTTACCAGGTAATGTCAAGTTCTTTTCTGAAGTGAATTCACTGATTTCATCCTTACTAGTTTTCTAATTAAAAAGATTCTTAATTGGTATTTCTGCCTTTAGTTTTCATCCAAATCAGTCGATCCTGCCCACTAACATTATTCTGGTTTTCCTAAAGTGCTGCCTTCAGCATTTGTTTTCTCACAGTCTAAATCCAATTTTACTCAAGAACCTGCTATAGCAACTTATTGTCTACGTCAACAAATCCAAACTCTTGACATGTTTTCAACAGTTTTCATATTCACTACTTCTCAAAAACTCAGTGCTAAATAGGCTGGTCTTTGTAGTCCCTTCCACTAATTCATGTTCCTTTTTTGCTTTTGAAATTTTCTTCCTAACATTCCCCCCAACACACACCTAGAAAACATCCCTTTCTTCTCTGCACCTAGGTACTATTCAATCTTCAAAGTCTCATTGATGTCTTCCTTTTCTGTGAAACTTTCCCTGATATTTTATCTGCATTCCTGAAGCCTTTCAACTCTGAGTATAGTATTCAGTCACCCATTCAAATACAACTTGGGAGTTCATATTATATGAATCTATGATGTATGCAAGGAGAAAAGTTCCTAAGAAAGGAACTTGCTTTCTGGAAAGTGTGCTCATCGATTATGCAACGTTCTGTGCAAAGAGACTAGACAACGATGTGTGATGGGTGTGTGAAGAGGGAATCAAGGGTTATCTGGTAGCTTGGATCTGTTCCTCACCACTGGGCCTGCAGTGTTTGTTCAATGAGTCAATAACTTGCTGGGAGAGATTTGGCATAGAGAGCCCTCCACATTCTGATCTCAAAATGCCTCTTCTTCATTTCTCATGGAGACTGACAGGACTGTTTGTTCTAATCTTACCAAATGAGGTTCTTCCTTTATAAACTTATTGTTCCAGCATGTTTCCAAAATTACTTGCACTTCCCTCTCTATAGGAGATTTCAACACCTCATCCTGCCAAGGCTAAGGGCTCTCCATCCTTGGAAGCCTTTCTAACCATCTTAGCTTGCTGTGATTCTCTTCTCTCATAGAATTTTTGGTGCTTCATTTACATGTCCTTATATAGTTAGCTAACTTTCTATGTGTAAATATCAAAATCAAGAACCAGAACTTAAACTCAGCCTAGCTCAGTTCAGAAACTTGAATGATGTTATTTAAAGACTAGCATTGGATTGACAGATGTCAAGTACTGTTAAAATAACTCTGATTTTAATTTCTATTTTGGTTTTATAGGTGGCAGGTACATTTTGCATTCAAAGAAGATGATGTTTCCATGCTAGATTTATCCATATCAGCAAGATTCGTGCTTGAATTCTTAAGGAATATCATTTTTGTGATGATATTTTTATTTTGTGTAGTTTTTTTTCCAGTCCACCAACTTTAAATGCTGACTGAAAACCAGTATTTGGGGCATTACCAACTGTGGACGATGCCAGTCTTTTGTGTGTACTCATTATAGGAATATCTGGCATCTGTGATACTTCAATATAACATAGGTCCCTTAACTTTGACCTAATCTTTAAGCTCTTTGAACATTGGTATGTGTGTGTGTGTATGTGTGTGCGCATGTGTGTTAGACATAAGAAAGACCTGCTCCTAATACAGGGCAGTTTGACCTCAGATTATTGAAAAATTGTATCTTAGTTTTTGAATATTAGCATTTTTGATGCATAATTTTTCTTTTAAGCCTGGCCTCATTTAAATGCTAATGTCTGTTTTCATGAGGCCAGTTTCTTATTCTCCTCTATATACCCTCAGAGCTGATCTAAGTGTGGAGATTCCTTTCACTTCAAAGGAAACTTCACGCTTGGATCTTCTCCACAGGGGTGCTCTGACTAAGACAAGAAATGATCCCTATAGCCTTTTTCTCTCTGCATTTGTGAGAAATGCAAAACAAAAATAGAGATTTCCCAATGCATTTAATGTTTTAAGTAATTGAATCAGTCCTATATACTGGAGCATTTGTACACTATTGCTAGTTCATAATCATAAAGAGCCTTTTTAATGTTGAGACATTAAAGGTATGTTGGTATGGTAGAATGTTAGAGTGCACCTATTACTTTCAAACAAACAGTATTTTTGTGTTATTACTCTCATGTGCCTGTGTTGGGAATGGTCTCATGCTGTGGGAGTAATTGAGTACATAAAGGATAGATGTATTTCACATGCAAAAAATATTTTAAAGTGAGGACAAAATATATTACTTTAAACATAGTCATTAAATGTCCAATAAGATATTTTTTCAGTGGTCTATAAATTGCAATTAATCCTTTTTTAATTTGCTATCTGAATCTGAAAATGCTATTTTTTTCTGATTTAATTGGAAAACTTAGAACATGCATAATTTGGAGCTCATTCATTTGGAGATAGGAAATAATTGTTTAAATTTCCAATATTCCTTATTCTCAAAATAAGAGCTATTTTCATTTATTTTTAATATTCATAACTGGGAAATTTTTCTTTTCAAATATTGATATGACTTAAGTTGACTTAGCTATAACCAATGTAATTCACATTGAAAAATAAACATAATGTAATTAATTAAAATAAAGTCGTTGATTTTTTTCTTCAGTAAAATAGAGAAGTTCTTTGAAATTAAATTAATGTTATATATGAGGGAACTCAGAATTAGATAAATCTGAAATTCACTTGGGAACTTAGCAAAGCTAGAAAAGAGCAGAGGTAGGATTCCAACCTCAATTTTGTTCCTTTGAACCCCAACTTTTCTTTTTATACTGGGCATTGAATCTTAGAGAACTTTACCACTGAGTTACATCACCAGTCCTTCTTCCTGTTTTTTGTTTGTTTATTTGTTTTGAGACAGGACCTCCCTAAGTTATTGAGGCTGACTTTGAGTTTGTAATCCTCCTGCTTCAGCCTCCCCAGTTACTAGGATTACAGGCGTGTATTACCATGCCTGGCTTGAACCCCCAGCTCTTTTGACTGTCCATTTCTGCCTGTGAATGATGTATATTTTATTTAAGGTGGAAGATATTAAATTTTGCTTTTTATTCAATAGCTACATTATATGACTAACTCTCTTTCCCTGTATTTTAGGTGAAGAAGTGGCCTGTTTTAGAACAAAAAGTCACAGTTTACTAAAATATAGGACCTAATATGGAGAGTTTTAGCTACTGATATTAAATCTGTAATAAAAGTAAAGATAATCATGATAACTATATTAAACACTGGAGTAATAATACCAAAGGAATACTGTCACAGGCATTTTTTTTTCCCCCCAGGATAATCTTAAAAGAGTAAAAGATTCTTATATGAAATCATAAAGTCCCTAATATGTAACAAATTTACCATCTGCCTCATCTTACAAAAAGGTTACTACCATCTTCCTTTGGACTTACATGAAAGATGGCAGTAAGAAGGAACACATAATTTCAGGATTGCCTTATGAATTTATCTATTTTGTATATATATTATGTTTACTCCTTTGTTTGCATCTGACTTTATGTACTAGCCCTCAAACAAGAAGTTTCTTTTTTTGAATGATTTGAGGTGAATTAACTGATATATGAATGAGTTATTATCTTTGTATACTGCTTGAGTGGTAAAGAAATTTCAACAAAGCATTCAACAAAGCATCATTCATTCATTTTTTTATTCAACAAATATTTACTGGACACCTACCATGTGTCAATTACTATTCTATGAGCTTAGAATAGGAACAGATTAAAGAGCTAACACTGATGGAACAAAGAAACAAAATATATGTTCTCAAGAACAGTGTCTGTCCCTATGACACTGGGGGTCTATTATACACTTTCAGGGGTCCATGAACTCAAAACCACTTTAATAATAATGTTAAGAAGCTACTTAACCTTTGTGCTGTGTTTCAATTTCAATGATGATGCAAAAGAAATGATAAGTAAAACTGCTGGTGCCTTAACATGAATCAAATAAGAGCATCAAACTGTGTTCATAATTATGGTCTCCTTCATAGCCCTACATAACTTGAATTAAAATGAATTAACACTATTTTATTTAAGAATGACATAGACACAGGAATAAAATATCTTTATTGCATTTGATGCTATTAAATACACTTTTTTTTTTTTTTTTTGCCATGCTGGGGATTGAACCCAAGGCTTTGTGCTTGCGAGGCAAGCACTCTACCAACTGAACTATCTCCCCAGCCCTAAATACATATTTTTTAACGTTCACTGTAAAAAAAAAAAAGTGAAGTGTTGAGGAAGTACTTCTGCACACTGATGTAGAACTATTGTCTTGAAGAGAAACACTTGGATGATTGTGTTGTAAGCTGAAACAGTAACTTTTTCCATGAAAGAAAACACCATTTTTACTTGAAAAAAATTACTAGCAGAGAAAATATAGCTTTTAATTTAGGAATTTGACATTTTTTTAAAGCAAATGAACAATATGGACCTGTGATTTCAGGAAAAATGACAGCTATACAATTTTTTAAAAATTTGAGTTTTTGAAAACTTGTATTTGTCAATGCTTGAAAACATTTTTTAAAAAGTCAGTGATGGTATTAACAATTTTTTTGATATTGTATAATGTAATATATCAACATGTGAGATATTTGCAGAATTTAATGCACTGATATTTTTCAAATGATAACTCATGATGTTATGAGGTCATTCTTGGGTAAAAGATCCAATTAAAATTCAAGATGGACCAACAGATTTTCACATAAGAGTAGTAAATATTCATTGATGTTATTTTTGATATCAGTAAACCACCAAACTCTAAGAAGCTAACACCTGTTGAATTTATGTATAGTGTAAAGAAAGAATACAAAAATTAACTTCAACAGCTAGGAAAATGCTCTGTTCTTTTCCAGTTACATATTTTCATAAGTTCACATTTTCTTCTTATACTCCAAATTAATGTATGTTGAGAAATTGAATGAAGAAGCAGAGAGGATAATTCACCCATCTGTTTTAACTCAGCATTGAAGAGATTTGCAAATACCTAAAACAATACCCCTCTTCTCACTAAACTTCTTGTTCTAGAAATTTTCTTTCGTAAAACATGGAATTTATCTTAACGAGCAGTGGATTTATTATTGCTCTTTTTAAAGGCATAATAAAAATATTTTTTAAATTTCTGTTATAATTTCCAATATTTTATATATATAACATATATATATATATTTATATCAGGAGATATTTTATACATAAGCAAAAGTTCTTGGTGAAGTCAGTTTTTTTGTTTTTTTTTATTTTTTTATTATTGTAAACAAATGGGATACATGTTGTTTCTCTATTTGTCCATGGAGTTAAGGCATACCATTTGTGTAATCATAAATTTACATAGGGTAATGTTGTTTGATTCATTCTGTTACTTTTTTTCCTTCCCCCCCACCCCTCCCACCCCTCCCACCCCTCTTTTCCCTCTATACAGTCCTTCCTGCCTCCATTCTTACCACCCTCCTTATCCCTAACCGTAAACCTAACCCTAACCCTAACACTAACCCCTCCCACCCCCCCATTATATCCACTTATCAGCGAGATCATTCGTCCTTTAGTTTTTTGAGATTGGCTTATCTCACTTAGCATGATATTCTCCAATTTCATCCATTTGCCTGCAAATGCCATAATTTTATCATTCTTCATTGCGGAGTAATATTCCATTGTATATATATGCCACAGTTTCTTTATCCATTCATCAACTGAAGGGTATCTAGGTTGGTTCCACAATCTGGCTATGGTGAAGTGAGCAGCAATGAACATTGATGTGGCTGTATCTCTGTAGTATGCTGATTTTAAGTCCTTTGGGTGTAGACCGAGGAGTGGGATAGCTGGGTCAAATGGTGGTTCCATTCCAAGCTTTCTGAGGAATTTCAATACTGCTTTCCAGAGTGGCTGCACTAATTTGCAGTCCCACCAGTAATGTATGAGTGTACATTTTTCCCCACATCCTCTCCAACACCTATTGTTGCTTGTGTTCCTGATAATCGCCATTCTAATTGGGGTGAGATGAAATCTTAGGGTAGTTTTGAGTTGCATTTCTCTTATTACTAGAGATGTTGAACATTTTTTCATATATCTGTTGATTGCTTGTACATCTTCTTCTGTGAAGTGTCTGTTCATTTCCTTAGCCCATTTGTTGATTGGATTATTTGTATTCTTGGTGTAGAGTTTTTTGAGTTCTTTATAGATTCTGGAAATTAGTGCTCTATCTGAAGTATGGTTGGCAAAGATATTCTTCCACTCTGTAGGCTCTCGCTTCACATTACTGAGAGTTTCCTTTGCTGAGAGAAAGTTTTTAGTTTGAATCTATCCCAGTTGTTGATTCTTGCTTTTATTTCTTGTGCTATGGGAGTCCTGTTAAGGAAGTCTGATCCTAAGCCAACAAATTGAAGGTTTGGGCCTACTTTTTCTTCTATAAGATGCAGGGTCTCTGGTCTGATTCCGAGGTCCTTGATCCATTTGAGTTTTGTGTAGGGTGAGAGATAGGGGTTTAGTTTCATTCTGTTGCATATGGTTTTCCAGTTTTCCCAGCACCATTTGTTGAAGAGGCTATCTTTTCTCCATTGCATATTTTTGGCACATTTGTCTAGTATGAGAAAATTGTATTTATTTGGGTTTGTGTCTGTGTCCTCTATTCTGTACCATTGATCTACCTGTCTATTTTGGTACCAATACCATGCCATTTTTGTTACTATTGCTTTGTAATAGAGTTGAAGTTCTGGTATTGCGATACCCACTGCTTCACTTTTTCTACTGAGGATTGCTTTAGTTATTCTGGGTTTTTTATTCTTCCAGATGAATTTCATAATTGCTTGCTCTATTTCTGTAAGGTACATCATTGGGATTTTAATTGGAATTGCATTGAATTTGTATAGCACTTTTGGTAGTATGGCCATTTTGACAATATTAATTCTTCCTATCCAAGAACATGGGAGATCTTTCCATCTTCTAAGGTTTTCTTGAATTTCTTTCTTTAGTGTTCTGTAGTTCTCATTGTAGAGGTCTTTCACCTCTTTTGTGAGATTGATTCCCAAGTATTTTATTTTTTTCGATGCTATTGTGAATGGGGTAGTTTTCCTAATTTCTCTTTCTGAAGATTCATCACTTAGGTATAAAAATGCCTTAGATTTATGTGCATTGATCTTGTAAACTGCTACTTTACTGAATTCACTTATGAGATCTAAAAGTTTTCTGGTGGAATTTCCAGGTTCCTCTAAATATATAATCATGTCATCAGCGAACAGGGATAGTTTGAGTTCTTCTTTTCCACTTCGTATCCCTTTAATTTCCTTGGTTTGTCTAATTGCTCTGGCTAGAGTCTCAAGGACGATGTTGAATAGAAGTGATGAAAGAGGGCATTCCTGCCTTGTTTCAATTTTTAGGGGAATACTTTCAGTTTTTCACCATTTAGAATGATATTGGCCATGGGCTTAGCATAGATGGCCTCTACAATGTTAAGGAATTTGAGTGTTTTGAGCATGAAGGAATGCTGTATTTTATCCAATGCTTTTTCTGCATCTATTGAAATAATCATGTGATTCTTAACTTTAAGTTTGTTGATATGGTGAATGACATTTATTGATTTCCTGATGTTGAACCAACCTTGCATCCCTGGGATAAAACCTACTTGATCGCGGTGCACTATCTTTTTAATATATTTTTGTATGCGATTTGCTAAAATTTTGTTGAGAATTTTTGCGTCGATGTTCATTAAGGATATTGGTCTGAAATTTTCTTTCCTTTTTGTGTCTCTGTCTGGTTTAGGTATCAGGGTGATATTGGCTTCATAGAATGAGTTTGGGAGGGTTCCCTCCTCTTCTATTTCATGGAATAGTTTGAGGAGTATTGGAATGAGCTCTTCTTTAAAAGTTTTGTAGAACTTGGCTGAGAACCCATCTGGTTCCGGACTTTTCTTTGTTGGTAGGCTTTTGATGACCTCTTCTATTTCATTGCTTGAAATTGGTTTATTTAAGTTGTGTATGTCCTCCTGGTTCAGTTTAGGTAATTCATAAGTCTCTAGAAACTTGTTGATGTCTTCGAGGTTTTCTGTTTTGTTGGAGTAAAGATTTTCAAAATAGCTTCTAATTATGTTTTGTATTTCACTCGTGTCTGTTGTGATATTTCCTTGTTCATTCTGAATTTTAGTAATGAGTTTTCTCCCTCTTTCTCTTTGTTAGTGTGGCTAAGGGCTTATCAATTTTGTTTATTTTTTCAAAGAACCAACTATTTATTTTGTTAATTTTTCTGGTTGTTTCTTTTGTTTCAATTTCGTTGATTTCGGCTCTAATTTTAACTATTTCCTGTCTTCTACTACTTTTGGTGTTGTTCTGCTCTTCTTTTTCTAGGTCTTTGAGCTGTAGTGGTAAGTAGTTTATTTGTTGATTTCTACTTCTTTTGTTGAATGCGCCCCATGAAATAAATTTTCCTCTAAGTACTGCTTTCATAGTGTCCCAGAGATTTTGATATGATGTGTCTTTGTTCTCGTTTACTTCTAAGAATTTTTTTATTTCCCTCCTGATGTCTTCTGTTATCCATTCATCATATAATAGTGTATTATTTAATCTCCAGGTATTGGAGAAGTTTCTGTTTTTTATTCTGTCATTTATTTCTAATTTCAATCCTTTATGATCTGATAGAGTACAAGGTAGTAGCTCTATCTTCATGTATTTGCTAACAGTAGCTTTGTGGCATAAAATATGGTCTATTTTAGGGAAGGATCCATGTGCTGCTGAGAAGAAAGTGTATTCATTCTTTGTTGGATGGTATATTCTATATATGTTGGTTAAGTCTAAATTGTTGATTGTGTTATTGAGATCTATGGTTTCTTTGTTCGATTTTTGTTTGGAAGATCTATCCAGTGGGGAGAGAGGTGTGTTAAAATCGCCTAGTATTATTGTGTTGTGGTCTATTTGATTTCTGGAATTGAGAAGGATTTGTTTGATGTATATGGATGAGCCAATGTTCGGGGCATAGATATTTATGATTGTTATATCTTGTTGATTTATGCTTCCCTTAAGCAGTATGTAATGTCCTTCTTTATCTCTTCTGACTAGTTTTGGCTTTAAGTCCACATTATCTGAAATGCGGATGGATCCTCCAGCTTTTTTGCTGTGTCCGTGTGCATGGTATGTTTTTTCCCATCCTTTCACTTTTAGTCTGTGGGTATCTCTTTCTATGAGATGAGTCTCTTGCAGGCAGCATATTGTTGGATTTTTCTCTTTAATCCAATCTGCCAGTCTATGTCTTTTGATTGATGAGTTCAGGCTATTAACATTCAGGGTTATTATTGTGATATGATTGGTATTCCCAGTCATTTGACTCATTTTTGTTTTTTGACATGATTTGGTTTCTCCTTTATTTGGCTATTCCTTTAGGCTAGTTCCTCCTGTTGCTGATTTGCATCGTTGTTTTTCATCTCTTCCTCATGGAATATTTTGCTGAGAATGTTCTGTAATGCCGGCTTTCTTTTTGTAAATTCCTTTAGCTTTTGTTTATCATGGAAGGATCTTATTTCATCGTCAAATCTGAAATTAAGTTTTGCTGGGTATAAGATACTTGGTTGGCATCCGTTTTCTTTCAGGCCTTGGTAAATGTTGTTCCAGGACCTTATAGGTTTTAGGGTCTGGATTGAAAAATCTGGTTTTCCCTGAATGTAATTTGATTCTTTTCTCTTGCGGCCTTTAAATGTCTGTCTTTATTTTGTATGTTAGGTATTTTCATAGTAATGTGCCTTGGTGTGGGTCTGTTGTATATTTGTATATTTGGAGTCCTATAAGCCTCTTGTACCTGGTTTTCCATTTCATTCTGCAGATTTGGGAAATTTTCTGATATTATTTCATTGAATAGATTGTTCATTCCTTTGGTTTGTTTCTCTAAGCCTTCCTCAATCCCAATAATTCTTAAATTTGGCCTTTTCATGATATCCCATAGTTCTTGGAGATTCTGTTCATGATTTCTTACCATCTTCTCTGTTTGGTCAACTTTTTTTTCAAGATTAAATATTTTGTCCTCAATGTCTGAGGTTCTGTCTTCCAGGTGTTCTATCCTATTGGTTATGCTTTCTATGGAGGTTTTTACTTGGTTTATTGTTTTCTTCATTTCAAGGATTTCTGTTTGTTTTTTTTTCAGTATCTCTAACTCTTTATTGAAATGATCTCTTGCTTCCCGTATTTGATCTTTTAACTGTTGATTGGTGCAATCATTTAATGCCTGCATTTGCTCTTTCATCTCCTACTTCAATGCCTGCATTTGCTCTTTCATCTCCTCTTTTGCTTCCCTTATTATTTTAATTATGTACATTCTGAACTCCATTTCTGACATTTCTTCTGCTGTGCTATCATTGGGTTTTATTGATATAGTATCTAGGTTTGCTTGGGACATTTTCTTCCCTTGTTTTCTCATATTGGTCAGCTGTCAGTGGGACCCTGAGATATTGCAGATTTCCTCTATTGGCTTATAGTGTCCCTGTAGATTTCCAGTGTATCACCTCCCAGCCTTCAGTAGCCTGAAGTCTTGGAGGAACTTGATAATGCAGTGCTCCCGTAGTAAGCTGCCCCTAGCCTGCTACTGGTTCCAGGGCTTGGATCTGGCTCTGTGCAGAAAGGGTCTCACTTGGGTCCTGCTCCGAGAAGCTGGCCCTGTGGGAGGAGCCCATTGCCAGAGTGCACAGGGCTACCTGGGGAAGACTCTAGCTGCCCTGCCCTGCTCTGATATGCCGCCCCTATCTCTGCCTGCTGCCCAGGCTGAGCTTCACCTGGTGGGGGGAGACTCACCCTGTGGCTCTATTTTAGTCCCTGTCTCTCAATGCCTCCCCTTCTTGAATCCTGGGTATGGAGCAACTGGAGATGCAGTCACCCTCTAGTCTGCCATCTTGGATCGCCCCGTGGAAAGAGCCTGCACCTCGAGGGGGCAGGGCCACCTGGAGAAGTCTCTGGCTGCCCTGCCCTGGTCCCAGAGTCTGCCTGCAGGTCGGCGCTCTCCATTGGCTCGGGGACTTGTGGCTGACTCTGTGTAGAAAGGCTCTCACTGGGTGGTCTGCTCTGAGAAGCTAGCCTTGAAAGGTGCCTCCCGCTGGAGGGAGCCAGGCTGCTTGGGGAAGTCCCTGGCTGCCCTGTCCTGGTCCCTGAAGCTGCCTGCGGGCCGGAGCTCACTGCGCTGGCTCCGGGACTTGGAGCTGGTTCTATGCAGAAAGGCTTTCACTGGGAGGCCTGCTCCGAGAAGCTGGAGAAGCTGGCCTTGTGGGAGGAGCCCATCGCCATTGTGCGCAGGGCTGCCTGGGGAAGACTCTAGCTGCCCTTCCCTACTCTGTTAAGCTGCCACTATCTGGGCCTGCCGCCCAGGCCGAGCTTCACCCAGTGGGGGAGACTCAACCCGTGGCTCTATTTTAGTCCAAGTCTCTCAATGCCTCCCCTTCTTGAATCCTGGGTTCTGGAGCGACTGGAGATGCAGTCACCCTCTAGTCCACCATCTTGGATCCTGAAGTCAGTTTTTTAATAAAAATTTTTAATTTAACTTTTTATTTTAGTGATCATAGGTTCATTTTCAGTTGTAAGAAATAATACAGAGTACTAATATGTCCTTTACCCAGTTCCCTTGATGGTAACGTGTTGCAAAACAACAGTTAAAATATTGACTTTGATACAATGAAGATGCAGACCATTTCCATCACCATGGAGATCCTATGTGTACTCATTCATAGCCACATCCAACTTGATTCCACTCCACACTCTGCTCAGTCCTTGACAACCATAACTCTCTTCTACATTTGTCTAATTTTGTATTTCAGGAAGCTTATGCAAATGGAATCATACAGTATATAATCCTTTTGGACTGGCTTCTTTCAGTTGGTGTAATTCTTTGGGGATTCATTCAAGTTGACAGGTGTAGTGATAGTTTATTCTGTTTTCTTTATTTGTATTTCAAGGTATGGGTGTACCCTAGTTTGTTTAACCATTCACCAACTGAAGACATCTGGGTTGTTTTCAGGGTTTGACTATTACAAATAAAACTGCTATGAACATTTCATGGACAGGAATTTGTGTGATTTTATGTCTTCATTCTTCTGGGACAGATGCCAAAAAGTACAATTCATAGGTTTTATGGTAATTACATGTTTAGTTTTTTAAGAAACTGCCAATTTTTTTTCTGTTACATTCCATTCATCAGTGTGTGAGTGATCCAGTTTCCCTCTATTTGTGTATTTGATGTTGTCACTAGTTTTTATTTTAGACATTATCATAGGTACGTAATTTCTCATTGTGGTTTTAATTTACAATTCTCCAATGTCTACAGATGTTGAACACCTTTTCGTGTGTCTTATATGTTTTCTAGTGTTCTATCAAAATATCAAGACCTGGAGATTTATAAAGGATACAAGTTTATTTGACTCAAAGTTCTGGAGGCTGGGAAGACAAATATTATGGTACTGGCATCTGTTCAACATCTGGCGAGGCCTTTTTTGCTGCATTATAAAATGACAGAGGGCATCACAGAGCGAGGCAGAGCAAGCAAGACACAAACAGCTTGCTTCTATAACAAAGCCTCGTGCAATAAGCCTTTGATCTACTAATACATTAAACCTTGGACTCATCCATTCATGACAGCAGATCTCTCATGACCCAGTCACTTCCCAAAGGGCTTACCTATCAAACACGATTAACATATGTCTTTGGGGATTAACTTTCCGACACATACAATTTGGGGATACTTTCAAACCATAGCAATGTGCTTATTTGCCATCTGTATATTCTTCACTAAAAAGACTTCATTTTCTTTGTCCATTTTATAATGAAATTGTTTGATTTTTCTCTACTAAATTTAGAGAATTCTCTATATATTGTAGATACTAGTCCACTATCAGGTAATAGTGATATATTTTTATCACACGCTGTAGCTACTCTTTTCATCCTTTAAACAGAGTTTTTCTTAGGAGAAAACTTTTTAATTTTGATGAAGTCCAATTCATCAAATTTTCCTTTTATGAATTGTTTTTGATTTTGAGTTCAATAATTATTTGCTCTGCATTCTGAAAGATTTTCTCCTATTCTTTAAAAAAAAGTTTTATAACTTTATGTTTTGTGTTTCACTCACTGATAATTTTAAGTTTAATTCTGCACAAGGTATGAGACACAGATCAAGATTTTTATTTTTTCCTTTATTGTTTTTGTTTTTGCCTATGGACTTCCAATTACTCCAGCACCATTTGTTTAAAGGTTATATTTTGATTTTGCCAAAAATAAGTTGAATATATTAGTGTGTTTTTATTTAAGATTTCTGTATTATGCTCTAGGAATCTAGGTATCTATCTTTTTGCCATTATCATACAGTTTTGATTACTGCAGCAATAAAAATAAGTCCTCAATTCAAGCAGACTAATCTCTTCAATTTCATTCTTCCTTTAAAATTCTATTTAGTTAGTCCAATAATTTTGCTTCTCCATATATATTTTGGAAAAATCATAAGGATTATTTGTGGGGCTGGGGTTGTGACTCAGTGGTAGAGTGCTTCCCTGGCATGTGTGGGCCCTGGGTCTGATCCTCAGCACCACATATAAATTAATTAATTAATTAATTAATTAAAGGTCCATGGATGACTAAAACAAAAAGATTCTTTGTGTGTTTCTATACACATGTATTAGTAATATTGACTATTAAACCCTTGCTTGGATTTTGATAGGAATTGCTTTAAGTATGTATATTAATTCAGGGATAATTAACTTCTTTATTTTGAGTTTTCTAGTACACAAGCCTGGTTAAAGAACATATCCTGTACAATTTCAAGTCTCTTAAATTTGTTGATCTTTGTTTTACTTCCAGGATATAATCTATTTTAGAATATGTTCCATGAGTACTTGAAAACAATGTGTGTTCTATTGTGTGGAGTGTCTTATAAAAGACGTTTAGATCCTACAGATTGTGTTCGTTGAATCTTACTGATTATTTTTGGTTTAATTTTTCTGTCAGTTGTTGAGGGAAGGGAGTTAAATTCTCCAACTGTCATTTTGTGGATTTGTGTATTTCTCCTACCAACTCCTTCCCTCCCTCCTTTTCTTTCCTTCTGATCTACTCAACATCCTATCCAAGTGTATAAGCAAATAAATTAACTTACTGTTATGATAACTTCAGCTGGATTTGGGCTCCTTAAAATACTGAGTCTTGACTAGTTCTGTATCTGATATTTGATTTAATAAATAGAAAAACCCCAATCAGACATGCCATAACATCATTTCTCAAAATAGAGTTTACGAAAGTATTTTAAAGGTGACCACAAACTATATGTGAATTTTAAAGTTTCATTTTTCTTTCAATTATAACTTAAAATAATTAATGCAAAAATATTTTAGCTTATCTGGATGGGTTGAAGACAAGCTACCATGTGACTTTACTGTTTATATTTATCATAAGTTGTTCCTGTGAGCCAAGGAGAAAGAAAGAATGGTACTTTACAATTGGAATGTGAGTTCTGGACATCCTGGTAATACCTTTTATAGCATACTCTACCCTAAGGTTACCAGTCATTGTCTGTAAAATAGAGAAAATATTAGTACTCATTTAATAGGGTTGGGTTGGTGTAAATATTAAAGCATTGATATATGCAGAACTATTTGAATATTGTCTGTCAATAGAAAACAATAATTACCATCTGTTCTTTTTTATACAACATAGTGATTTTGAGCCAACTGAAGGGCATGCTATACTTTGAATAGAGAAAAATGGTAGAAGAAATAACATTTTACACATGTACAAGAGAAAACATGAATAAAAATGTTCAGAAAAGCAAACAGCAAAAACAATAGAAACAACCCATTGTTCTCTAATAGGAAAATGGCTGAGTTTTCACACAATGGACTATTACATAGCAGGCAAAATGCATGAAGTGCAGTACCATGCAGCAATATAATATGGATGAACCCCAAGAGGGAGGCAAGATGGAAGTGCAGAAGCAGGGTGCAGGTCCCAACTCCTGTATGGTTCACTAATCAAAATAGCCAAAATAGCTGGAGAATAGCTACTCATAAGGTAGATGACTGAGGGAATGTTCCAAGGTTCAATATTAGACAGTCAGAACTTGGAGAGACTCAGAGTCTCTGGTTACTGGAACACAGAGTGAGAAAGACTTAATCATTTCTGAACCTGCAACATGGTTCCAGGGCAGGTCAGGGGAGAGGAGTCACACAGAGAGAAAAAGTGGCATACCTGACAAGATTATTACAGAAGCAGTGTCAGAAGAGAAAATCAATCAGAATTTAGAGAAACCAGAAAAAGCTTAGATAACTGACATGTGAAAAGTACTCCACTTTTCTCAATTTATAAATGGAGAATTGTGGTGAAGAGCCATCTTGTTGGAGTCATGCCTGAACCTGTACATTAGGGAAGCATAATTCCTTGCATCTTCATCTTCCTTAGACATGGAGGCAAATGTGGTCATGGAGGAATGACCTAGTAAACAAGTTGGGTTAATGATTTATTCAGTGAAACGGCTGTGAGCCTTGAATCCCACCCCCAGGTTGGAGAGAACTGAGTGGGTTCAATTCCACTGCTCTCCTCCCAGCCCCCATGGTGCTTCTTTTGGCACATTGAGGATTCCTGAATGCACACACCAGAGAGGATTCAGTCTGCTGGCAGGGAGCACCAGTCTCTCTGCAATACCAGGGGCCCCACAAGCTTCCCGGCTGGACAGTTTCCTGAACAGTCTAGATCTACACCAGAGGAGGGCAGGGGAAGTGTTTGTGATTACCCATGGCCCCCAACAAGGTGAATCTCCCCTCTATCAAGAAATTCCTATAAGTACATGAAATTGTCCCTCACATCAGAGTGAATCCAGCCACCTGATTGGGGTGGCACATTCTCCAAAAGACCCACCAGTTCATACCCAGCAGAACATACAGACTGCCTGTTTGCACTGGAGGAGAGGGGAAGAAGAGAGGGGAGAGAAGAGAGATGAGGGGGAGAGGGGAGGGGCAAGGGAAGAGAGGGGGAGAGAGGGAGGGGGAAAGGGGCGGAAGCTAGGTGCTCAGATAGGTTATTGTATCTAAACCCTGTCCAGTTTTTTGAAGCAAGAGCCTAATCTAGATGCAGGAAGAAAATTATAGCCCCCATCCCACACTCCAACATCCCAGTGGTTTGGTTCCTGCCTCAAAGTCCAGAGCCAATCACAGGCTACACATTTGAACATTTGTCACACCTGGGATAATTGGTGAATTTCAAAACTAGAAGTGCCAGAAAGAAGTTTATTCATGTTGAACACCTTGGAGAATAGAGATTTTAGAATTTTTCATATTTGTTTTTAATTGTGTTTGTATTGCCTTCTATGTTGTTTTGTTTGACCTCCTGACACTACTTGTTATTTCATATTATATAATTTATTTTTAAAAAATTCATTAATCAGATTTTTCTTTTCTAATTTTTGTTGTCTCCCCTTCTTTTTGTCTTTCTCTAAATATTTTTCTTTAATTTCTTTCCCTCCCCACACTTTTGTATTATTTTTATACTTTTATTCCTCCCTCTTTTTTTTCTATTTTCTATTAATATTTAATATTGATTTTACTTTCTTTGTTATTTAATTTTTTTTTGCTTTATTCTTTGTTATTATTCCCCTTGTGGTCTTGTGGTTAACAGAGTTGTAGAACACATTTTCAATAAGCTTTTATCGTATGTTGATATATGGTTTGCTTTCAAGATATAGTTATTAACTGATGATTATGCTCTTCTTTCCAAGTGGGGTTAGGGATTGATCATAGCATTTAAACAATTGAGTGGGTACTTTGAGGTTGAGATAAAACATAAGCAGGCGACACTTTGTAAAAAGAAAGCAACTTACTAAGAAGACCCTCACATAACAGTGCTAGAGATATCCATCCAAATAGAAGAGGCAATTTCAAAATAGAAGTATAGGTAACATGAGAAATCAAGGTAATAGATGCCCCCAAAACTTCAAAATTCACCAACAATTGAATCTATAGATATAGAGGTAGAGAAAATGCTAATGAATTTTTTTTTTAATTTTGGTTAAAGTGATCAATAAATTTGAAATAAGTAAGGAATGAACTAATGATAATCATAGAAAATATGAAACAACATTTCAATAGAGATTCTGAAAAAGAACCAAACTTGGAAATGAAAGGCACAATAAGTCAAATAAATAACTCAGTTGAAAGCTTCTGTAATAAAAGTATTAAGCAGAGTAGAAAATATCAGGCTCAAAGAGAAGGTGAATGAACTAGAACTTTCAATAGTAATAAGAAAAAAATAATAAACTATTAACAGAATATACAAATGCTGTAGGGCAACAAGAAAATAACCAATATATGATCCATAGCTTTCAAAGAAGAAATGTAGGTAGACTAATGGCACAGAAGACTTATTCAGTAAATTAATAGCAGAAAATTTCCTTAATTTGGGAAATGAAACTAACATGAAGGTACTGGAGGCATGCAGAACTTCAAATAGACATAATCAGACAACCTCTCCGTGACATATTATAATTAAAATGCAAAAATGAAAAACAAACTAAGAATAAAGGAAACATTTTAAAAGCTGAAAGAGAGAAGCACCAATTCTCTTATAAAGTCAAACCTGTCAGAATAACAGAAGTTTTCTCAACAAAAACTGAAGGCCAGGAGTGCATAGAATTATGTGTTTAAAGCTCTAGGAGAAAAATAACTACCAACCTAGATTACAATAGCCTGCAAAGGTTTCCTTCAGAACTGAAAGAGAAATACAAACCATACAAGATGTAAGGAATTAGTTATTACTGAGCCAGAATTGCAGAAGATACTCTAAAAAAAGAAGATAAAAAGAATTAGGAGATAATGGGAAAGTACAATGTTATCAGAAGAGTAGACAAGCAAATGTAAAATAGAAATAAATCAAATATTAGAAGTAAAACAAAATGACAGCAAGTAGTACGTATCTCTGCATAATCACACTGAATGTAAATAGTCTTAATTCTCCAAATAAGAGAAATATACTGGCATATTGGATAAAAAACAAGACCAAACCATATGTTTTCTGCAAGAAATCAACCTCACTGGCAAAGACCTTCACAGACTGAAAGTAAAATGATGGTAAATGATATTCCATGAAAATGGAATCTGAAAGCAAGCAGGAGTAGCTATTGTTTCATATGATAAAGCAGTCTTCAAACCAAAATTGGAAGAGACAAATGAGGTCAGTATCTATTTTTAAAGGAAGCAATCCAACATTAATATATAATGATTGTAATTATTTATGCACCCCAATATCATAAAACTTTATTTGACATACAGGGACACATAGACCCCTGTACAATTATAGTCGGTGACTTCAATACACTTCTGTCTGCTTTATGTCATCCAAACAAAAAAATCAACAAAGATAATACAGAGTTAAACTGTATTTTAGATCAAATGAACTTAAAAGATATCTACAGAATATTTTCTCCAACAATAACTGAACACAATTTCATTTTCAATTGAGATTTCTCCAAAATAGGCCATATATTAGATCACAAAGCAAGTCCTCAACAAATCCAAAAGATTCATATAATTCCTTGAATTCTATCAGATCATAATGAATTAGAAGTCAACAGTAAGCAAAATTACAGAAACCATATAAGGACACTGAGAATGAATAATATACATTAGAATAGTGAATGGGTCATCTAAGAAACAGGGGAGAAATTTTAAAATTCTTAGAATCAAATGAGAATAGAAACACATCATATGAGGCCTATGGGATACAGTGAAGGCAGTTCTAAGAGAGAAGTTTATAGTTATGAATACTTACATGAAAAAATTAGAAAAATCTCAAATAAATAACCTAATGATGCATCTCAAATCCTTAGAAAAACAGGGAAAAATTTCAATTTCATAGAATACTTTGAGGAGTATTGATATTAGTTCTTCTTTGAAGGTCATGTAGAACTCTGCTGAGAATTCAACTAGTCCGGGGCTTTTCTTGGTTGGAAGGCTTTTGATGGCATCTTCTATTTCATTGCTTGAAATTAATATATTTAGATTTTGTATGTCCTCCTGATTCAGTTTGGGTAGATTTATGTCTCTAGAAATGTGTTGATGTCTTTGAGAATTTCTATTTTGTTGGATTATAGATTTTCAAAATAGCTTCTAATTATCTTTTGTATTTCAATACTGTCCATCATGATATTTCCTTTTTCATCATGGATTTTAGTAATTTGAGTTTTCTCTCTCCTTCTCTTCATTAGTGTGGCTAAGTGTTTATCAATTTCAATTATGTTTTTTGAAGAGTCAACTTTTTGTTTTGTCAAGTTTCTGAATTGTTTCTTTTGTTTCAATCTCACTGATTTCAGCTCTGATTTTAATTATTTCCTGTCTTCTACTACTTTTGGTTTTGATCTGTTCTTTTTTTTTCTAGGACTTTGAGATGTAATGTTAGGTCATTTATTTGTTGACTTTTTATTCTTTTAATGAATGAACTCAATGTAATGAACTTTCCTCTTAGTACTGCATAGTGTCCCAGAGATTTTGATATGTTGTGTTAGTATTCTCATTTACCTCTAAGAATTGTTTTATCTGTTTTCTGATGTCATCTGCTATCCATGCATCATTCAATAGCATACTATTTAGTCTCAAGGTGTTGGAGTAGCTTCTACTTTTTATTTTATCTTTGATTTCTAATTTCATTACATTATTATCTGATAGAGTACAGGGTAGTATCTCTATTTTATTGTATTAGATAAGAGTTGCTTAAAAGGTACACTCATACATTGTTGATGGGGATGCAAATTCTGGAAAGCAGTATGGAGATTATTTAGAAAACCTGGAATGTAACCACCATTTGACTCAGCTATCCCACTCATGGGCCTATACCCAAAAGGCTTAAAATCAGAATACTACAGTGATAGAGCCTCAACAATGTTTATAGCAGCTCCATTCACAATAGCTAAATTGTGAAATCAACCTAGATGTCCTTCAAGAGATGAATGGATGAAACTGTGGTATAAATACACAATGGAATATTACTCAGCCTTAAATAAGAATACGATTTGCAGGTAAATCGATAGAATTGGAGAATATAATGCTAAGTGAGATATGCCAGTCCCAAAAAAGCAAATATTTTCTCTGATAAGTGGATGCTGATACATAAAGGGGAGCAGGGGGTAAAAGAAGAGTAGAGGAACTTTGGATTGGGCATAGGGGAATGAGGGGAGGGGAGGGGGCAAGAGGGTAGGAAAGAAAGTGGAATGAGATGGACATCATTACCCTATATACATGTATGATGGCATGAATGGTGTAACTCTACATCACACACAACCAGAGAATGAAAGGTTGCATTCCATTTGTGTATAATGAATCAAAATCCATTCTAATGTCATGTATGACTAAATAGAACAAATAAAAAAAAAACAAATTCAAAACCAGTAGAAGGAGAGAAATAATGAAGGTCAGAGCTGAAGTTAATGAAGTAGAGAATAAAAGAATAATACAAAAGCTTAATGAAACAGAGTTGATTCTTTGAAAGGATAAATAAGATTGATAAACCTTAAGCCACACTAACCAAGCGAGAAAGACCCAAATTAATAAAATTAGCGAATAAAAAGTGGCATAAAACAGACACCACTAAAATCCAGAGGGTCCTTCAGGACTATTTTGTAAATTTATATTCCAATAAATTGAAATATCTAAAAGAGATAAATTTCTAACTACATAAAACAACCAAAGTTGAACCAAGAGAGTAAAGAAAAACCTAATCAGATCAATAACAAACCTTAAGATTGAAGCAGTAATAAAAGACCTTCCAACAAAGAAAAGCACAGTACAAGAAGAATTCACAGCCAAATTTTACCAAATTTTTAGAAAATAATTAAAATTATTTATGCTCCTCAAATTATTTCAGGAAATACAAAGGGAGAGAATGCTTCCTAACTCTTTCTATGAAACCAGCATAACCCTGATACCAAAAGCAGATAAGGAGACATCAGGAATGAATTACAAAACCATATCCTTGATGAACATAGATGCCAAAATCATTAATAAAATATGTGAAAACACATTTAACAACACATTTAAAAAATAATACATCATGATGGAATTTGTTTCATTCCAGAGATACAAGAATGCTTCCGGAGGAGATAGTGAGAGACTTGGGACCAATTCAAAGCCGTCGGGTGAGTCTCTCCCATTGGGGAGGTGTCCCGGATGGGGCAGTAGCCCCGGAACGCAGGGAACTTTGTGAAGTAGAGTTGCTCGGCGAGACGCCCCTCCCCCCTACTGGAGCGGTAAACACGGACAACTGGGATCATCATAGAGGAGGCGGCTCAGCACAGCGCTT
Source organism: Sciurus carolinensis (assembly GCF_902686445.1). Taxonomy (NCBI): domain Eukaryota; kingdom Metazoa; phylum Chordata; class Mammalia; order Rodentia; family Sciuridae; genus Sciurus; species Sciurus carolinensis. The sequence continues at coordinate 86,469,977 of NC_062218.1, read as the reverse complement.
GGACTCTGAGCAACCATTGGGGCTCCGGGTGGCTGCCTGAGGAGGAGCTGCATGGCGAGCTGTTTAGACCCAGAACGACCACTTTTGAACACCGGGGGGTTGCCCGGAGGAAGAGGAGGAGCGCGGCGGGTCGCTTGGTCTAGGAGTGACTCCATCAGAACCACAGGCAGTTGCCAGAGGAGGAGCTTCATGGCGAGCTGTTTGAACTCAGAATGACTGCTCCAGAACACTGGTGGCCTGCCTGGAGGAGGAGAGCGGTGGGACACTTGGTCTAGGAGTGACTGCATCAGAGCCACAGGTGGTTGCCAGAGGAGGAGGCGAGTGGTGAGTTGATTGGACTAAAAGCGACTGCTCCTGAACACCGGTGGCCTGCCTGGAGGAGGAGCACGGTGGGTCCCTTGGTCTCGGAGCCACCGCTCCTGAACACCCGGGGGGCTACCCTGAGGAGGAGGAGGAGGAACAGGGCAGGTCACTTGGACTTGGAGTGACTGCCAAGGGCTACGGGTGGTTGGTGGGAGGAGGAGACCCGAAGTGAGTTGCTTGGACTCCTAGTGACTGCGTCGGAAACTGGGCAGCTATCCAGAGGAGGAGGTGTGTGGCGGGTCTCTGTGTCTCGGAGCTATTGTACGGGGCTCCAGGTGGTGGCTCAGGGGAGGGGCTGCATAGCCAGGCGATTGGTGCAGAGCAGGGTCTCAGGAGCTAGGTGGCTTCTTGCTGGAAGAGCCGCACAGAGACACGCCTAGGGGCGGAGCGAAGTTTCCAGGGCTGCGGGCAGATTCTCTGGGAGAGGCATCCTAAGGAGACTCGCCTGCGAAGGGTGAGGCGCCCAGGCCCAGGACGTAGGTCCGGGCCCCTGGGATCGTTGCAGAGGAAGACAGCCCAGCCCAGGCGGTAGTTGTAGATTGAGGGGAACCTCTAGGAGGGCAACTGACCAGCGAGACGTCCCCACCGAGTGAGTCTTCCTGGCTGGGGGAGGTTTTCCCACAGGGATGGTAAAACCAGAGACACAGGCACAAACAGGCCTTGCCTCAGCCCGCAGTCTAGTTCCCCATTGGATGACCATTGGTCAACAAGTGGAGGCACCTCTGCCCACTAGCAGGGAATATACGCCACCTGAGGGTCACCACCCCTAGAGAGGCAGCTTCTTCGTGGAGCTCTGCATTATCAACCTCCTCCAAGACTTCAGACTACTGAAGGATAAGAGGGGATATACTAGCAATCTTCAGGGACATTATAAGTCGATAGAGGAAATCTGCAATATCTTAATGACCCACTGATTCCTGAACAATATGAGAAAACAAGGGAAGAAAATGCCCCAAACAAATCTAGATGTTACATCAATAAAATCCAACGACAGCATGGCAGAAGAAATGACAGAAAGGGAGTTCAGAATGTACATAATTAAAATGATTAGGGAAGCAAACGATGAGATGAAAGAGCAAATGCAGGCATTGAATGATCGCACCAATCAACAGTTAACAGAGCAAATTCAGGAAGCAAAAGATCATTTCAATAAAGAATTATAGATATTGAAAAAAAAACAAACATAAATCCTTGAAATGAAGGAAACAATAAACCAAATTAAGAACTCCATAGAAAGCATAACCAATAGGATAGAACAGCTGGAAGACAGAACTTCAGATATTGAAGACAAAATATTTAACCTCGAAAACAAAGTTGAACAAACAGAGAAGATGGTGAGAAATCATGAACAGAATCTCCAAGAACTATGGGATATCATGAAAAGGCCAAATCTGAGAATTATTGGGATTGAGAAAGGCTTAGAGAAACAAACCAAAGGAATGAACAATCTATTTGAAGAAATAATATCAGAAAATTTCCCAAATCTGAAGAATGAAATGGAAAATCAAGTCGAAGAGGCTTATAGGACTCCAAATACACAAAATTACAACAGATCCACACCAAGGCACATTATAATGAAAATACCTAACATACAAAATAAAGACAGAATTTTAAAGGCTGTGAGAGAAAAGAACCAAATTACATTCAGGGGGAAGCCAATACGGATATCAGCAGATTTTTCATTCCAGACCCTAAAAGCTAGAAGGGCCTGGAACAACAATTTTCATGCTCTGAAAGAAAATGGATGCCAACCAAGAATCTTATATCCAGCAAAACTTACCTTCAAATTTGACGATGAAATAAAATCATTCCATGATAAACAAAAGCTAAAAGAATTTACAAAAAGAAAGCCAGCATTACAGAACATTCTCAGCAAAATATTTCATGAGGAAGAAATAAAAAACAAAGAAGAAAATCAGCAAAGGGAGGAATTATCCTAAAGGAACTGTCAAATAAAGGAGGAACCAAGATGTGTCAAAAATTTTAAATATGAACCAAATGACCGGGAATACAAATCATATCTCAATAATAACCCTGAATGTTAATGACCTGAATTCATCAATCAAAAGACATAGACTGGCAGATTGGATTAAAAAGAAAGATACAACAATATGTTGCCTGCAAGAGACTCACCTCATAGAAAGAGATACCCATAGACTAAAGGTGAAAGGATGGGGAAAAACATACCATGCACATGGACTCAGCAAAAAAGCTGGAGTATCCATCCTCATTTCAGATAATGTGGACTTCAAGCCAATGTTAGTCAGAAGGGATAAAGAAGGACATTTCATACTGCTTAAGGGAAGAATAAATCAGCAAGATAGAACAATCATAAACATCTATGCCCCAAACAGTGGCTCATCCATGTATGTTAAACAAATCCTTCTCAATTTTAGAAACCAAATAGACCATAACACAATAATAGTAGGTGATTTTAACACGCCTCTCTCACCACTGGACAGATCTTCCAAACAAAAATTGAACAAAGAAACCATAGATCTCAATAACACAATCAATAATTTAGACTTAACAGACATTTATAGAATATATCATCCAACCAAGAGCGAATACACTTTCTTCTCAGCAGTACATGGATCCTTCTCTAAAATATACCATATATTATGCCACAAAGCTAATGTCAGCAAATACAAGAAGATAGAGACACTACCTTGTATTCTATCAGATCATAATGGATTGAAGTTAGAAATTAATGAAAGAGTAAAAAACAGAAACTACTCCAACACCTGGAGATTAAACAATATGCTATTATATGATGAATGGATAACAGAAGATATTAGGAAGGAAATTAAAAAATTCTTAGAGGTAAGCGAGAACAAAGAAACATCATATCAAAATCTCTGGGACACTATGAAAGCAGTACTTAGAGGAAGATTTATTTCATGGAGCGCATTTAATAAAAGAAGTAAAACTCAAAAAATAAATGACCTAACACTACAGCTCAAAGCCCTAGAAAAAGAAGAACAGACCAACACCAAAAGTAGTAGAAGACAGGAAATAGTTAAACTGAGAGCTGAAATCAACGAAATTGAAACGAAAGAAACAATACAAAAAATTGACAAAATAAATAGTTGGTTCTTCGAAAAAATAAACAAAATTGATAAACCTTTAGCCACACTAACAAAGAGAAGACGAGAGAAAACCCAAATCACTAAAATTCGGAATGAACAAGGAAATATCACAACAGACACGACTGAAATACAAAACATAATTAGAAGCTATTTTGAAAATCTATACTCCAACAAAATAGAAAATTTCGAAGACATCAACAGGTTTCTAGAGACATATGAATTGCCTAAACTGAACGAGGAGGACATACACAATTTATTTATTTATTTATTTATTTATTTATTTTTCTTTTTATTGTAAACAAATGGGATACATGTTGTTTCTCTATTTGTACATGGCGTAAAGGCATACCATTTGTGTAATCATAAATTTACATAGGGTAATGTTGTTTGATTCATTCTGCCATTTTTTCCCTTCCCCCCCTCCCCTCCCACCCTTCCCCTCCATCTATACAGTCCTTCCTTCCTCCATTCCTGCCCCCCTCCCTAAACCCAACTCCAACCCCAACACTAACCCTTCCCACCCCCATTATGTGTCATCATCCACTTATTAGCGATATCATTCTTCCTTTGGTTTTTTGAGATTGGCTTATCTCACTTAGCATGATATTCTCCAGTTTCATCCATTTGCCTGCAAATGCCATAATTTTATCATTCTTTATGGCTGAGTAATATTCCATTGTATATATATACCACATTTTCTTTATCCATTCATCAATTGAAGGACATCTAGGTTGGTTCCACAATCTGGCTATTGTGAACTGAGCAGCTATGAACATTGATGTGGCTGTATCTCTGTAATATGCTGATTTTAAGTCCTTTGGGTATAGGCCAAGGAGTGGGATAGCTGGGTCAAATGGTGTTTCCATTCCAAGTTTTCTAAGGAATCTCCACACTGCTTTCCAGAGTGGCTGCACTAATTTGCAGCCCCACCAGCAATGTAAGAGACATACACAATTTAAATAGACCAATTTCAAGTAATGAAATAGAAGAAGTCATCAAAAGTCTACCAACAAAGAAAAGTCCAGGACCAGATGGGTTCTCAGCCGAGTTCTACAAAACTTTTAAAGAAGAGCTCATTCCAATACTTCTCAAAGGATTCCAGAAAATAGAAGAGGAGGGAACTCTCCCAAACTCATTCTATGAAGCCAATATTACCCTGATTCCTAAACCAGACAGAGACACATCAAGGAAGGAAAATTTCAGACCAATATCCTTAATGAACATCGACGCAAAAATTCTCAACAAAATTTTAGCAAATCGCATACAAAAACATATTAAAAAGATAGTGCACCATGATCAAGTGGGTTTCATCCCAGGGATGCAAGGTTGGTTCAACATCAGGAAATCAATAAATGTCATTCACCATATCAATAGACTTAAAGTCAAGAATCACATGATTATTTCGATAGATGCAGAAAAAGCATTTGCTAAAATACAGCACCCCTTCATGCTCAAAACACTAGAAAAAATAGGGATAGTGGGAACATTCCTTAACATTGTAGAGGCCATCTATGCTAAGCCCATGGCTAATATCATTCTAAATGGTGAAAAGCTGAAAGCATTCCCTCTAAAAACTGGAACAAGGCAGGGATGCCCTCTTTCACCACTTCTATTCAATATCGTCCTTGAAACTCTAGCCAGAGCAATTAGACCAAAGAAATTAAAGGGATATGAATAGGAAAAGAAGAACTCAAACTATCCCTATTTGCTGATGATATGATTGTATACTTAGAGGAACCAGGAAATTCCAACAGAAAACTTTTAGATCTCATAAGTGAATTCAGTAAAGTAGCGGGATATAAGATCAATGCACATAAATCTAAGGCATTTTTATACATAAGCGATGAATCTTCAGAAAGAGAAATTAGGAAAACTACCCCCATTCACAATAGCATCGAAAAAAATAAAATATTTGGGAATCAATCTCACAAAAGAGGTGAAAGACCTCTACAATGAGAACTACAGAACACTAAAGAAAGAAATTCAAGAAAACCTTAGAAGATGGAAAGATCTCCCATGTTCTTGGATAGGAAGAATTAATATTGTCAAAATGGCCATACTACCAAAAGTGCTATACAGATTCAATGCAATTCCAATTAAAATCCCAATGATGTACCTTACAGAAATAGAGCAAGAAATTATGAAATTCATCTGGAGGAATAAAAAACCCAGAATAGCTAAAGCAATCCTTGGCAGAAAGAGTGAAGCAGGGTGTATCGCAATACCAGATCTTCAACTCTACTACAAAGTAATAGTAACAAAAACGGCATGGTATTGGTACCAAAATAGAAAGGTGGATCAATGGTACAGAATAGAGGACATGGACACAAACCCAAATAAATACAATTTTCTCATACTAGACAAAGGGGCCAAACATATGCAATGGAGAAAAGATAGCCTCTTCAACAAATGGTGCTGGGAGAATTGGAAATCCATATGCAACAGAATGAATCTAAACCCATATCTCTTACCACGCACGAAACTAAACTCAAAATGGATTAAGGATCTCGGAATCAGACCAGAGACCTTGCATCTTATAGAAGAAAAAGTAGGTCCAGAGCTTCAACATGTCGGCTTAGGACCAGACTTCCTCAACAGGACTCCCATAGCACAAGAAATAAAAGCAAGAATTAATAACTGGGATAGATTCAAACTAAAAAGCTTTCTCTCAGCAAAAGAAACTATCAGCAATGCAAAGAAAGAGCCTACAGAGTGGGAGAAAATCTTTGCCAATCATACTTCAGATAGAGCGCTAATCTCCAGAATGTATAAAGAACTCAAAAAACTCTACACCAAGAATGTAAATAATCCAATCGACAAATGGGCTAACGAAATGAATAGACACTTCACAGAAGAAGATATACAAGCAATCAACAAACATATGAAGAAATGTTCAACATCTCTAGTAATAAGAGAAATGCAAATCAAAACCACCCTAAGATTCCATCTCACCCCAATTAGAATGGCAATTATCAAGAATACAAGCAACAACAGGTGTTGGCGAGGATGTGGGGAGAAAGGTACACTCATACATTGCTGGTGGGGCTGCAAATTAGTGCAGCCACTCTGGAAAGCAGTGTGGAGACTCCTTAGAAAACTTGGAATGGAACCACCATTTGACCCAGCTATCCCATTCCTTGGCCTATACCCAAAGGACTTAAAATCAGCATACAACAGAGATACAGCCACATCAATGTTCATAGCCGCTCAATTCACAATAGCCAGATTGTGGAACCAACCTAGATGTCCTTCAATTGATGAATGGATAAAGAAACTGTGGTATATATATACAATGGAGGGGTTAGTGTTGGGGTTGGAGTTGGGTTTAGGGAGGGGGGCAGGAATGGAGGAAGGAAGGACTGTATAGAGGGAGGGGAGGGGTGGGAGGGGTGGGGGGGAAGGGAAAAATGGCAGAATGAATCAAACAACATTACCCTATGTAAATTTAGATTACACAAATGGTATGCCTTTACGCTATGTACAGACAGAGAAACAACATGTATCCCATTTGTTTACAATAAAAAAAAAGAATGCTTCCATATATGCAAACTAGCAAATGTAAAATACCACATGAATGGAATCCAGAACAAAAATCACATTCTCATCTCAATAGCAGAAAATGACTTGGACAAAATTCAACATCACATTATGATAAAAGCCCAGAAGAATCTACGTTTAGAAGGAACTTACCATCATAAAGGCTTTATATGACAAAACCATGGCCAACATCATTTTCAATGGGGAATAACTGAAAATGTTTCCTCTAAAATCAGGAATAGGCAAAGATGTATACTCTTAATACTTCTATTCAATATAGTGCTAGAAATTTTGACCAGAGCAATTAGGCAAGAGAAGGAAATATAAAGAATACAAATAGGAAAGGAAGAAGTTGAATTATGTATATTTGCAGATTATATGATCTTACTCCTATAAGATTCTAAAGGATGCACAAGAAGACTTTCAAAGCTGATAAAAAAAAACTCAGCAAATTAGCAGGATACAAAATCAATGTACAAAAATCAATAGCTTTTCTATATACCAATAACAAACCTGCTGAGAAAAAAATCAGGAAAACAATTTTATTTACAATAACTTGAAACAAACCAACCAACCTAAGAATGAAGTTTGCCAAAGAAAAGAGAAACCTTTACAGAATACTGATAAAAGAACTGTAGAAAATATGGAAACATGGTTAAAGATGGAGAGACCTTCCATGTTTGTGAACAGTCAGAATTAATATTGCTAAAATGAGCATATCACCAAAAGCAATTTTAAAATGCAGTGTAATCTCCATCAAAATACCAATGACATTTTTCACAGAACTGAAAAAAAAAGAAAAAGAAAAGTCCTAAATTCTGTATGGCCGAACCAGAGACCCAGAATAGTCAAAGCACAATCCTGTGCAAAAAGACCAGTGCTGGAGGCATCATAATATGTGATTTCAACTTACACTACAGAGTCATAACAAAAAGTAACATGGTGCTGACATGAAAAGAGACATGTAGACAGTTGGAATAAAATAGAAGACACAAAGACAAACCCATAAAGATATTGTCATTTGATTCTCAACAAAGGTGCCAAAAATGTGTCAGATAAATGACAACCTCTTTAACAAATAGTGCTGGGAAAACTGGATGACCGTATGTTGTAGAGTGAAATTTGGTCCCTATCTCTCACCTGGTACAAAGTTGGCCCCTGGGAAGGTAACTATGGAAATTGGTATATATGTTCCTCAAAGAGCTGAAAACAGAAATACCAGGTGACCCAGATATACCACTCCTTAGTGTTTATCCAAAAGAATTAAAGTCAGCATACTCTAGTGATATATGCATATCCATATTTATCAAAGAACAATTCACAATAGAAAAGTTATGGAATCAGCCTAGGTATTCACCAGTAGATGAACAGATGGAGAAAATGTGGTATATATACACAATGGAGTTTTATTCAGTCATGAAAAGAAAGAAGACTATGTCATTTTGCAGGAATTTGGATGATTCTGGACAGTATCATGTTAAGTAAAATAAGCCAGATCAGAAAGACAAGCATCACATGTTTTCTCTTATATCTGAAAGCTAGAAGGAAAAGTGAGTGGGGAGAGGATTTCATGAAATCATAAGGAAGATTATTAAGGTATAGGAAGGGAATGAGGAAAGCAGTAGGGGAAGATAAGGGGAGCTAGTAGGAAGTGAAATTGGTCAAAGTGCATTATATGCTTCTACCAATATGCCATGATAAACCTGCTATATTGTATAATCATGTACCAATTGAAAATAAAATATATTTGAAAGTTGAAAAGGGAAGGTGCTTTGATCAAATTTTCATACTCTAAACTAGTAGTGAAAATGTAACACAGAAACTAGATACTTCAATCTTCTCTTATTTACTAATAAAAGCAACATTTTCCTAAATCAATATGAATATGGGTAGATCATAGCAATATAATATTAACTGAAAAAATGATACCACCAAAGATTGTGTATAATTCTTTCTTTGAAGATAAAACAACAATAGTGCTTTTCTGGAACACAGAAATACACCTTTTTAGGAATATATAAAATTATGTATATAATATAAAACTATTTTAGGTTTAAAATGTTTTTAAAATCAAACACAAAATGTTTGATAAGCTCAAAATTTTGAATGATGGTTGCCTGAGTAGAAGGAGCCTAGGAAACAGATTGGGAAGATCATATTGTTAAATGTAAACTATTGTCAACGAATTAAATTTTATTTTGAGTGATGGATTTACTGTAAGACTATGATCATTATAAAAATTTACTTAACAAACAACTAATTAAATGAAAGAGGACCATGAATAGACCAATAATAAGAATGTGATTTTAATTAAGGATTATGATTTATTCAATTTGATGTACCTGAGTTTTAATGAGAAAGGGAAAGAAAAGGTGATGTGTTACACCTGGCAGATGATAGTACACATATATCCTATGAACCTTGCTATTAGAGCAGTGAGCTTTATATTCAAATTGTAAGCAACGATTGTGTTTCAGCCAAACATTAGTTGTGATAATGTTAGTGTTAAAGCTCTGAATCATCTTATACTTATAATTTTGTTCATACTTGCTTTATAAGTTTGAATTTTAGTTCAATAGTTGTCCAAATGTGTATGCAATGAAATGTCCACCTAGTTTTTAGTTTGAACAAATATTATATTAGAGATGATTTAGATAATAGTTGGAAAGTCCATAAAATTATTTGTACTTCAAAAGAATTCCATTTTTTATTTGCCTTTAAGAGGCACTGCACTACACTCTCAATAGTTCCTTTTTTAGGCTCCTTTATTCTAAAGATTTTAAAGGTGTAATCCAGGGAAACCTGAGGGATTCTGAGACTCTTTTTGGATTATGTTGCACAGAATATAAAAATCCCCATAATCAATGAGATCAAGCTATAATGGGCATTTATTTGCCCACTCACAAGTGTATAGTGGACTTTCCCTTTGTCTCTATGACATGATCATAAGAGATTAACTATGGAAACAGAGATAGGAGAAGCCAAAATTTAAATTTGATTCTAGCTATTAAGTCAGGCATTAAAGAGATTAGCCAAAATGTAAAATAGTGACACTCTTCTTTAAATTTCTTTTGTTGTGGAAAATATAGTTTGCCTCCATAAATGCATTACATATGTGATCATGTAATGAGCTTATGATTGATATATTTAATGAATTAATAGGTATTTAAAAAATCTCTCACTTATACTTTCTGATATAATAAATATATGCTATGGTTTGAGTGTGTCTGCCAAATGTTCGTGTGTTGGAACCTTAATTCCTCAATGCAGCAATGTCAGAAGTAGGGTATTGTGGGAGAAGATTGGATCATGGGGGCAGAGCCCTCCTGAATACACTAATTAGTTCCTTAAGAGAATGGGTGAGCCCAATTTTCTCTCTTGTGCACGTGCCTTGTTCCCACTTCCAACTGACTTCAATTATGTTATGAAGCAGTACAAAGCCCTTATCAGATGTAGTCACCTGATCTTGGACATCTCAGTCTCTAAAACCGTGAATCCACATAAAATTCGGTCCTTTATAAATGACCCAGTCTCAGATATTGTGTTAGAACACAGAAAACAAAGTAAGACAATGTTAATAAATACTGTTCACATAAACAAAACCTCTTTGGGATCCTCAGTAATTTTTTAGAATAAGAAGGGATTCATAGAGAAAGAATTTTGAGAACTACTGCTTAAATTTATCCCCTTTTACTTTTATATTCTAAGTAGAACTATACTGCAATTCATAAGACATGAAATACTGTCATGTCTCACACTATATTGAGCAGCTGGGAATTTATACATAACTGAGAGGAAACAGGGGAAGCACAGAAGGTTGTCAAGGTGACAAGCTCACGAGACAACTGGGAGGCAGCTTCTTGGTTAGGTGAGCAGGTGTTCACTATTGGATAAGTAGGTGATTAAAATTTGTGGTATTTCTAAAAGAGACAACTCAGAATTTTCACATGAATGGCCTAAAAGAACACCAAGGATAGCAGGGAATGGGAAAAAAAGAGGGCATTTGAGAATGCCTGCCCTTCACCTGGCAAGCTACTGTGCTCTATATGCCTGCACAGCGCTTTCTGGGGGAGGGACTGTGGTCAGTTTTCCAGGAAGCCCAGAACACTGAGAACAGGATGGCATGTTTTGTTTAAAATGTGCAAGTGTACACACATATACCACCCACCCACACAGCGAACAATGCTCAGATCTCTATCAAATACATACAAATCACTTTCCAGAAGCTCCTGGGGAAAAATTGCATTTCATAGATAATCTCTATTTCAATATTTGATGAAAAATGCAATGTCTGTTTCTATTTTCTCTTTTGGCATTCTTGTCACTGCAGTGAGATGAGCCATATTTTAAGCATTTATAAAACTTTCTAGGCCTTTGCTTAAACCACATGGGGATATAAATCTGGATAATAAACTCAACAAGATAAACATTTTTAAAGGAAACTGGGCTATGTGGAGGGTTGGATAATGAAACCCATGAAATATATGTATATTTTAATATCTAATATTTGCATAAATCTTTTTATTTAATGAAACTAGATAGCAGCATCTTCATTACATGCCCTGAATTTTGTCCCTCAATTTTGTTGTTTTCTCAGAAAAAAAATGAGCCCTTTAATTTATGAAGCTTGGGAATATTTTTAGATCCATGCACCTCATTAGTCATGTAATTGACAAATTGCTTCTAACTCAGAAATTTTTAATGGAAGTTCTGCTCCCCTAGGTACTGGCCAGTAAAATTTTGTCACCTTTGCCATGTTTTATGTAATTTTCTTATACAAATACTTGTTTTAAGCATATAAATAACATCCACATAATAATATTTAACAATATATCCGATTCATGTCATTTGCAAAGTTTGCCACTTCTCTCTGCCCTTCACTTAGGCTGTTATTTTGTTTAGTTGGCACCTTAAAATAAATGTACCAATTTGGTTGTGTTCTAATCTTGCTCTTCTGAGGTACACAAACACAAAAATTATCTTATTTCAACAGAAGACCCTGCTGGTAACAAGAAAGCATGGAAATTTTCAAAGACCTCTTTAAAGGATGGAAATTATCCCATCAATTCCTGCAGACTTAAGAACCCTTCATGATGTCTTTTCTGGCAATCCCTCACCCTTGTGTCCCACCCTCTCCCCAGTCCACCCTCCAATCCTAATAGTTCATTCACAGTTTCATTGCATCTAGTAGAAAAAGAATCCTGCTGAGACCCAAATTCTCCATCCATCAGGACACAGTTCTTTTCAATTGATGTGCTGAGGCACTAATATTAAAGAGAGGAACAAATTGATTTTTATAAGTCAATAAAATACAAACTATATGAATTCTAAAGCAGTGTTTAAGATTTCTGTATTCTATAACATCTTTGTATTATCTTCATAAGCAAGGAACTACAGGAAAGGTGATGGAAAGAGGGTACAGTGCTTCTTATCTATATCTACCATAAACGATTATAAAAAATATTTTTCTGTAGAGCACATGATATAGCAGTTTTCACAATTCCAGTCTTGCTTTAAATTGCATTCAAAGGAAAACTAAAAAAATTATATGGAAACAATTTGGGAAATGAGATATCTTAAAAACATTTGATATTCAACTATAATTGCCCATTCAATAAAAAGCTTTATTTTCTGCCTCTTGTATATTTTTGTATTCCAGTTTCATAAAGCTCAATTTAACTGAATGGACTTGATAGCTATTGTCTTGATACTATATTCTTCCCTAATTATTTGAGACAAGAAAAAATAGACATTTTAATTCATTTTAAGATTCTTTTTTTGGTACTGTGGATTGAACCTGGAGGTGCTTAACCACTGAGCCACTTCCCGAGTTCTTTTATATTTTTTATTTTGAAACAGTCTCCCGAAGTTGCTGACACTGATTTTGAACTTGTACTTTTCCTATCTCAGTCTCCTGAGTTGCTCCAGGGATTACAGGCATGTACCACTGTGCCTGACTTCAATTCCTTGTGTTCAAAGAAAATTTAGAATTTCACCAGCAACTTGTCTTGCTTGTTTTCATTTCTTTCCACATTTTTTCAATCAAGTATATGAATCATCTTTTATTTTTAGTAAGAAAATGAGGGTTTACATTGTTTTGGTTAACATGCTAAGGCATTCATTGAGAATACCACAGATCCATGAAGAAATGAGAGATGAGGAGATAGACATGTTCAACCTAGTGTAAACATTAGACAACATATACATGTGTGGAAATGTTACATGGTACCACATTAATATGTATAATGTAATATGTTTAATGTTTTATGTATCAGCTTAAAAATAAGTATGCAGCAAAATATAGCTTTGTATTAACTTAAGAGCTTGGAAAGTAGGACACTATGGACAGTGTCACTCTGATAATGTAACATAAAATGGTAACATGCTGCACTCCACTGGAGCCTTGTTAACATAACTTAGTTGTGGGTGAGTGAGTGTGTATATGTGTGAATGTGTGGCTAGCAGTGTATATGTATATAATGAAATGTAAGTAGACTTGTATGATCTTTAAGTTTTTACCTATTAATTGTTTTTTCAACAGTAGCTTTTCAATCAAGGGTCAAAACCCTTATGCAGATATTCCAAATGAAACCAAACCATGCTTCCTCCTGTAAATCACTTGCAGTCTTGGATCTGAAGTGACCTTCTCAAAAAAGTCCAATCCTTTCTTTCTTTTGGAATGTGGCTAAGAGAGAAAATTTAATCTTGCTTTTTCAAAAGATGCACCAACCCAGCTTCAAGACCAATTACATGCATGGAGTGCAAGAGGGGATTCATGTAGTGAACAAAAGCAGGAAAATGAGCTAGACACATTCATGCAAAGCCTGACTCCATCCTTATTGTCTTTGCAAATGTGGGCAAACCTCTCTGTTTCTTTATTTAACCAATTCATGGGCTAATAATAGAAACTATTTCTTATGGATATAGTAAAAATAAAATGAGATAATGCACTTAAAGTTCTTAGCAGATTTTCTAGTATGTATATGTCCTATAAGTACAAACTCTGGTAAGTTATATGGAATTGTTCACAGAAAGAAAAAGTCCTCACTATCCAAGAGTTCTGTCTAGTGAGAGGGGCAGCCAAATACACAACTAAATAAAACATAAACCAAGAGTTTTCTGCATTTGAGGAAAAATGAATAGGCCCAATTAGAAGGTAGGGAGATGCCAGAAAGCTTGTGTAGAGGAAATGGAAGTTGAACATGTGCTTCAGGAAAGGGTAGACCTTTGAAAGAACCAGCAGCAGAGGAAATACATTCCAAGAAGAAAGAAAGATGATCAACCAGGATAAGAAAGGTATGTATAGAACTTAGGGGAAAAGAAAAGAAAAGAAAAGAAAAAAACCATGTGGCTTGTTAAAACACATAGTGATGTCATGGTAGAGTGAACAATTCAAGCACCAGTTGAGAGAAGAAAAAATACTCTGAAGTTGACCCTGGGAAGAAAAGAAAACATTGCTGTCTACTCACTGTTTGGTCTATTCTTTAGTAGGGCAACATTCAAGTGTGTGCTCCTGAATGCTGTCAGGCTTTAACGGGAATCCAAGAAAGTGGGACTCTGGAGGGAGCCATCAACTGAAGGAGGGGTGGCTGCATTGTCTTTGCACACACTTTTTTTTTAATCTTTCGTTATTCCTAGTCCTTCAGCAATGCCAGGTTAAAAACACAAGCCTTGTTTCTGGTGTACCATGGGTGTAAAGGGAAGACATGTTCATGTACACTAAATGTTGCAGGTAAAAGAGCATTTCTTCCCCCAAGTAGTGGAAGAATTAGTCTTCGAAGGGGATGATATTCCTGCCATAAGATCACAGGGGGGTTAAAAAGAATAAGTTTCTTAGAAAACAGGACAGCAATATCATTCTAAATACCACAATAAGAATTCGCTTCAGAGGGGGTTTGGTATTTGTGATTTAGGTGTATGACAAAGTTATTGACTGAGAATAAGGATGACAGGTGTGAGTTAGGTGCCTTGAGATGCATTTTCAAACAGTTACTTTGGTAAGTGCAAAAGGGTATCAGTTAGAGTGAAATAAGAATTGCTGAGCAGCATTTGGGGCCCAGCTAAGAAATCTACTTCAATGCAATTAAAAAGAAAGAGGGAAAGATGGGTGGGTGGGTGTGTGGGGGGCAGGCATTCTATTAGTAATGAAAGTGAAAATTTAACTGGGATGTTTTCAGAAGAGCTCAGTTTAAAACACAGAAGAAACAAACTTGTCAAGAGTAATCAAGAATGATACTGAAGAGGTATTATAATAATAGAGTATGGTTTCCAGTTGAGATGAGGCAGAAGTTTACATATTGGTTGTGCATCTAAGTGATTTTTTTTTTAAAATAGAAAAAAAATAAACTGGAAAAGTCCATTGAATAAACAATTAAGTTACTTAATGGTCTGTGCCTTTGTTTAATTGGCTAATTTCTGAAGGTACTCTAATGTAGGTTACAGGCAATTTCAAGGGGATGATAGATACAATGAAACCAGTAGCAGGAATATGAAAAACAGTAAATGCAATTAACCAACTGAGACCTAAGGTTGGTAACTAAAATTACTTACTGAATTTAAAGGGGGATAAAAAGTTTTATGCTTTATTGTTCCTATTTATTATGTTTTACTTTTCCTAAAATCAAAGAAGTAATACTGTAGACTATGAACATAGCAGGACAAAATGGACATGAAAGCAATCAGAGAACATCAGCCTACCTTACCGTTTCTGTGGGATTTCACTTTTTAACCAGGTAGCAGGAGCTACTGGCTGTAGAGGCTGCATTGCTGACTGTATGAAAAGATTTTGGAGGCAAGACTGGCTTCAATGTTTGAAGTTTCAGAGATGTCTTATGGCACATCGTAGTACCAGGAACTCTGCCATTATTTAGTCATTCAATGCAGGTGCTTACCGCACTAGAATTTTTAAGATATGCCTGTTAAAATGAAACCATCTATTTGGTAAAGAACTGGTGTGAAGAATTAAGTGTTCATTTTCAACTCTGAGAGAAAATTGGGATGAATGGAGAGGAATTGAGAGAGTAGAAACTGGTGGAGAAAGTGGAAGAGTATAGAAGGCAATTTTTACTTCAAGTTTTCCCACTAGGACTGGAAAATGTTAAACTTCTTTTATAATTATTTTCTAACATAAGAATATCTGCAAGCATACCTTGCAGTGAATATTAAGTTCTTCATGTGATTTGCTTTACCATTTTAAAATTCATTTTTTAGTTAAAAACATATTTTATTCTTTTTTTTTCCTTTGGAACATCAATTTTATTATACAGTTTGTGAGGAAGAGAAATTCATTCAGAAGCATGTCTGCTATCCCAGAAGCCATGGAGGAAGGCCAGGGAAGAGCAGGGCAGGGGGGAGTGTCTGAGGGCAGAGAGTTTCTGATGTATGTGGCAGGTGGGGGCAGAGGAGAGTCCTGGGGGATCCAGATGCGCTGTGGGTTGGTATCTGAGAATGGGGAAGCTGGAGCCAGGTGGCACGCCTCACTGCTGAAGCTGTTTGAGTGCAGCCCTGACAGGTGCCCGTCCACCATGTCAGGATGCTCAGAGCTGGGGGTCTTCTGGCCGACCGTCGGTCTGTCTGTCTGATCAGGGCACGTTCCCTGGAGCCACTGTGGTTTAGAGCCTAGGGCGCCTGCGGCCTCCTTGCATGGGTGCCACTCTTCTTCTGGAGGTGGGCTCGCCGAAGCAGGGCACAGCAGCACAGCTGCCGGATGCAGGTGGCCATCCTCCTAGTGACGGCCCTCCAGCCCCTGCGGCCGTCAACCGATTGGCCTGAGGAGGCACCCTGGGAGGACGAGCTGGGGCCTTGTGCTACCCATCTGCTGAAGAGCTTCCAGGGCCTGGGCCTGGGGTGGTCAGCCCTGCGGGGCACAGGGTCTGGCCTGGAGGCTGGGCTGGGAGGGGGTGTGTCCCCATGGAAGAAGCGCAGAGGAATCGCGGGCACACTGGCACTTGCGGTGCCCTTGTGCCCCAAAGACTTGGCCTCCTCGGGCTGCTGCTGCTCACAGGGCCGGGGAAGGGCAGGCTCGCTGGCACACTTGTTGGGATGCGTGCTGGGGGGATCCGCGGGACCTGGGCGAGGCCTGACCACTGGACGGCGCACAGGCCTCACCTGGAGCTCACAGCCCGCCCCCTGGCTTCGCTGGTGCAGGAGGATAAGATAGGTCCCCATGGCCTCATCGAACTTCCGCTGGTCCAGGGACACCCAGACGTTGTAGGGGTCGAAGCCCATGTCAAACATGATGGTCATGATGGTGGGGTCGGGGCGTGTGGGCAGTGGCTGGCCGCAAGGACCGGGCGGAGCTTCCTTGCCCTGGCTCAGCCACGGGTGCCCCATTACCTGCTCGAGGGTGGGCCTCTGGGCGGGGTCCACCGTCAGCATCTGCTGGATGAGGCTGCGGACCTCCTGGGAGAGGTGCGCGGGGAGCGCATAGCTGGCTTGCACGATAAGCCTCTGCAGGCTCTTGGCCGTGCTCGCCTTAAACGGGCATCTCCCTGTGAGCATAAGAAAGAGGGTGACCCCCAGGCTCCACACGTCCGCCGGGGGACCCTCGTATTCTTGCTTCAGGATGATTTCAGGGGCACGGTAAGGCAGAGTGCCCCAGAAGCTGTTGAGATTCTGCCCAGGCTGGACCCTGGCGCTCAGGCCAAAGTCTATGAGTTTGACCTTGCCGCCCCTGTTGTCCACCACGAAGTTTTCAGACTTGAGGTCCAGGTGCGCGATGCCCTGGTCGTGGCAGTGGCGCATCACACACACCATCTGCCTGAAGATCCTGCGGGCCTTCTCCTCCTTCAGCCCACCTGCTGCTGGGATGCAGCACCGGAACTCTCCCCCACCTGCGTGCTCCATGACCATGTAGATGTTGCTCGGGGTCTCGATGACCTGGAACAGCCGGATCACATTCGGGTGCTCCAGGGCCATCAACCACTGCGGTTCCAGTAGGACGGGCTGGTTTCCCTCTGTCTTGGGCACGATTTTCACCACCACCTCTGCCCCGGTGAGGAGATGGCGGGCTAGAAGCACCTGGCTGAAGCCCTCCTGACCAAGCTCCCTCACGACCTGGTAGTGGTCGGTGAGGGCCGCATCGTAGCAGGAGCTGGGCCCCTGTGTCCCTACACTAGTCTGACTACACTGGCTGCACATCCTAAAGCCATAATGACAACTAAGGATGCTAGCTTAAAAAAAAATAACAAACTCAAACAAAAGACCCAAACCCACAACCAAAAGACAAAAGAAACAAACAAACAAAAGCCCAAACCAAAAAAACAACGGCAAAACACCACCACCCCCAATCCCCAACCACCACCCCAACCACCAGCCACCAACCACCAACCACCAACCACCAAAAATGCTCACTATCTGGGAGTCCAACAGGTCACCACCAAGAGCTTCCTGTACTTATGGACAAAAAACCCAGTTGCAGCCACCCTCTTATATGGCCAGTGGCTGAACTCCCATCACAGTGGCTCCCTTTGAGGTCACAGCAAGCAATGACCCGGTCACACCCGGCAGGAACCCCCAGTGGTCATCTCACTTCGGGGCCTCCAGGACCTGTCCAACTCTCATAAGAAGAATAAGAAAGGACCCCACAAGCTTTTTGTTGCAGGGGGTGTGCACACTGAGAGTTACATGTTCAGAGATTCAAACTTGGCAGATCCTTCAGGGCTCTTTTCACTTGGAGTCTGATGAAAATCTCTACTCACTTTGGGCTTTACAGGCCTCATCATATCTACACTCCAAGAATTCAATTCCTACTTCTTCATCTCAGAATGATTGGTGTCAAAGGGAGGTAGCACTTCGCTCACATGGTGATGCTCCCACTAAATGCTCTGTCACCTAGGATGCTCTAGGACTTGGCTCGAACATCTATGGGGCTGAGGGGGAGGGAGCATTTCTCAGCTTTTCTCCACAAGGTTCTCATCAGATTTTGCTCTAGAAACCCTGGATGGCCAAAGGCCCAGGGTTGATACATTCAAAGTGATAAAGCATAAAATACGGAAGCCAAGAACCTAGAACCAGCTAAGGAGTCCTAACAGATGCCTGGGTCCCTTCCTGCCCCTGTGACCACAGTACCTTAGAATGGGTAACTTATTAACAATAGCAGTCCACTTCCCACAGTTCTGGAAAGTGGCAAGTTCTAGGTCAAAGCACCTTGTTGCTGTTTCCTCCCATGATTGAGGGTCAGAAGGGTTGAACTCATTTTCTCAAGCACTTCCTCTTTGTTTGGTTATTTTGTTTCATTTTTTAAAAAAAATTTTTATTGTAAACAAATGGGGTACATCTTGTTTCTGTTTGTACATGGAGTAACAGCATACCATTTGCGTAATCATACATTTACATAGGGTAATGATGTTTGATTCATTGTTATTTTTCCTTCCCCCCACCCCTCCCACCCCTCTTTTCCCTCTATACAGTTCCTCCTTCCTCCATTCTTGCCCCCCTCCCACCCCCATTATGTGTCATCATCCACTTATCAGTGAGATCATTCATCCTTTGGATTTTTGAGATTGGCTTATCTCACTTAGCATGATATTCTCCAATTTCATCCATTTGCCTGCAAATGCCATAATTTTATTATTCTTTATAGCTGAGTAATATTCCATTGTATATATATACCACAGTTTCTTTATCCATTCATCAATTGAAGGACATCTAGGTTGGTTCCACAGTCTGGCTATTGTGAATTGAGCAGCTATGAACATTGATGTGGCTGTATCTCTGTAATATGCTGATTTTAAGTCCTTTGGGTATAGGCCAAAGAGTGGGATAGCTGGGTCAAATAGTGGTTCCATTCCAAGCTTTCTAAGGAATCTCCACACTGCTTTCCAGAGTGGCTTCACTAATTTGCAGCCCCACCAGCAATGTATGAGTGTACCTTTTTCCCCACATCCTCGCCAACACCTATTGTTGCTTGTATTCTTGACAATCGCCATTCTAATTGGGGTGAGATGAAATCTTAGGGTAGTTTGGATTTGCATTTCTCTTATTACTAGAGATGTTGAACATTTTTTCATATGTTTGTTGATTGCTTGTATATCTTCTTCTGTGAAGTATCTGTTCATATCCTTAGCCCATTTGTTGATTGGGTTATTTGTATTCTTGGTGTAGAGTTTTTTGAGTTCTTTATAGATTCTGGAAATTAGTGCTCTATCTGAAGTATGGTTGGCAAAGATATTCTCCCACTCTGTAGGCTCTCTCTTCGCTTTGCTGATAGTTTCCTTTGCTGAGAGACAGCTATTTAGATTGAATCTATCCTAGTTGTTGATTCTTGCTTTTATTTCTTGTGCTGTGAGTCCTGTTAAGGAAGTCTGATCCTAAGCCAACAAGTTGAACATTTGGACCTACTTTTCTTCTATAAGATGCAGGGTCTCTGGTCTGATTTCAAGGTCCTTGATCCATTTTGAGTTGATTTTTGTGCAGGGTGAGAGATAGGGGTTTAGTTTCATTCTGTTGCATATGGATTTCCAGTCTTCCCAGCACCATTTGTTGAACAGGCTGTCTTTTCTCCATTGCATATTTTTGGCACATTTGTCTAGTATGAGAAAATTGTATTTATTTGGGTTTGTGTCCATGTCCTCTATTCTGTACCATTGATCTACCTGTCTATTTTGGTACCAATACCATGTCGTTTTTGTTACTATTGCTTTGTAGTATAGTTGAAGTTCTGGTATTGCGATACCCCCTGTTTCATTTTTCCTGCTAAGGATTGCTTTAGTTATTCTGGGTTTCTTATTCTTCCAGATGAATTTCATGATTGCTTGCTCTATTTCTGTAAGGTACGTCATTGGGATTTTAATTGGAATTGCATTGAATTTGTATAGCACTTTTGATAGTATGACCGTTTTGACAATATTAATACTGTCTATCCAAGAACATGGGAGATCTTTCCATCTTCTAAGGTCTTCCTCAATTTCTTTCTTCAATGTTTTGTAGTTTTCATTGTAGAGATCTTTTACCTCTTTGGTTAGATTGATTCCCAAGTATTTTATTGTTTTTGAGGCTATTGCAAATGGAGTTGTTTTCCTCATTTCCTTTTCATATGTTTCGTCGCTTGCATATAAAAATGCTTTAGATTTATGCGTGTTGGTTTTATAGCCTGCTATTTTGCTGAATTCATTGATGAGGTCTAGAAGTTTTCTGGATGAGGCTTTTAAATCCTCTAAATATAGAATCATGTCATTAGCAAATAGTGGCAGCTTAAGTTCCTCTTTTCCTATTCGTATCCCTTTAATTTCTTTGGTCTGCCTAATTGCTCTGGCTAGAGTTTCAAGGACAATGTTGAATAGAAGTGGTGAAAGAGGACATCCCTGTCTCGTTCCTGTTTTTAAAGGGAATGGTTTCAGTTTTTCTCCATTAAGAATGATGTTGGCCATGGGCTTAGCATAAGTAGCCTTTGCAATGTTCAGGTATGTTCCTACTATCTCTATTTTTTCTATTGTTTTGAGCATGAAGGGGTGTTGTATTTTGTCGAATGCTTTTTCTGTGTCAATTGAAATAGCCATATGATTCTTATCCTTAAGTCTATTGACATGATGGATTATGTTTATTGATTTATGGATGTGAAACCATCCCTGCATTCTAGGGATGAACCCCAATTGATAATGGTGCACAATTTTCTTAATATATTTTTGGATATGTTTTATCAATATTTTGTTAAGGATCTTTGCATCTATATTCATCAAGGATATTGGTCTAAAATTTTCTTTCCTTGATGTGTCTTTGCCTGATTTGGGTATGAGGGTGATATTAGCTTCATAGAATGAGTTCGGTCAGGTACCCTCCTTTTCTATTTCCTGGAATACTTTGAGAAGTATTTTATTCTTTTTAAACCAATTTTTATTTTTGACACATAGTAATTGTGCATCCTTAAGGGACATAATGTAACATTTCAACATATGTACACAAAATATAAGGTTAAGATCAGGTTAATTAGCATATGTATCACCTTAGATATATATCATTTCTTTGTTTTGGTAACAAAGTTCTCTGTACTAGCTATTTTGAAACATTCAATTCTTTTCTTTCTCATTTGTTCTAATTAGTTATACATGACAGAATTTTGACACATCATACATAAATGAGTATAATTTCTCATTCTTCTGGTTGTACATGATGTAGACACACTGGTCATGTAGTCATATATGCACATTGGGTAATAATGTCCAATTCATTCTGCTATTCTTCCTACCCCCAGACCCCCTATTGTATTCTTATTGAAGGCAAATAGTCATAGTTTTCATTAAAATTTACTAGTTCATATATAAAAATTCCAATAATTACTAGAGTTGTAATTTAACCCAATTTCCTGTGTATAGAATTTTATTTTTGAAAAGTAACTTGACTAAAAACTGCTTTTGTCAATGGTGTGTCAGCTCATCATCCCTGTGATCAAAATACTGGAAAAGAACAACTTAGAGGAGGACAAGTTTATTTTGACTCTTGGCTTTCAGAGATTTAGTCCCCAAGGTGGGCAAACTCCATTGCTCTTGGCCCAAGGTGAGGGAGGACATCATGGTGGAATAGTGTGACAGAAGAGCACCAGTCACCTCATGGTCACTAGGAAGCAGAGAGAGGGAAAGGGGCTGCAGTGAAGATGAACCCTTCTAGAGCATGACCCCATTATCACCCCCTGTAGCCATGCCTTACCTGCCTACGGTTACCATTCAGTCCATTCAAACTCGGACAGAGCAATGAGGTCACAGCTCTCATAATCTAATCTTTACCTCTGAACATCCTGTGTTAACACAGGAACTTTTGGGGGACACTTCATACTCAAATTATGAAAAATGGCATCATCTCTATTTTAAGGCTGTCAAACATACATTACTCCTCCACAAACATTTCATTACAAAGCACTTAAAATATGGAAAAGTTGAATGGAATACTATACAGTGAATATGGATATGCTTATCTCCTAGGTTCCATGATTATCATGCCACTATATTTTGTTTTATTATATATATATATATTTATAAATACATACATTATATAAGTATATATACATGGATATGCCTATCCTTCTATTTACCTATCATTTCATCCTTTTTATTTTTGATGCTGTGTTAATCAAATCTCCATTACTATGACAAAATATCAGAGAAAAGCAACTTAAAGGAGGAAACATTTACTTTGGTTAATGGTTTTAGAGGGGTCAGTCCCTAGTTGCTTAGCTCCATCACTGTGAGTTTGTAGTGAGGCAGAATATCATAGCAGGCAGCACAAGGTAGAGCAAAGCTGCTCACTTATGGTGGCCAGGAAGCAGAGACAGAAAGCAAGGAATGGGCAGAGGACTAGATATACCCTTCAAAGACATGCCTCCAGTGCATGTTTCTTCCAATTAGGGCAGCACCTCCTCAGTTTCCATTATTCTGAACAGTCCATTGAATTATGAACCCTTCAGTGGATTAACCCACTGTTGAGATAGACCCCTCGTGATCTAATCACTTCTCCAAAGTGCCCCCTATGGAACATTGTTATATTGGAGAGCAAGTCTTCAACACATGAAACTTTGGGGGACATTCCAGACCCAAATCAAAACAAATACTCTTCATTATTTTGTAAAATAGGAATAGAGTTATCAGTATGTGCATGTGTACTGACAGCAACTAGAAGGATCAGAAAAGTATTTTCCTCTCAGTGGATATTCCTTATAAATGACTGTGTTAATTTCCTATGCCACTGAAAAAAGTTATCACAAACTGAGTGGTTTAAAACCACACGAGTTTATTTATCTCACAGTTCTGGAGGTAAGAAATATGAACTGGTCCTCACAGGGTAAAGTTACTGTGTCAGTAGAGTTGTGTTCCTTCTGGAGGCATTGGATAGGAATTTGGTTCCTTGCCTTTTCTAACTTCTGACTGACCCCTCGAGTCCTTGGCTCTGGTCCCTTCCTCCCACTTGAACCTTTGCTTTCATCACTAAGCCTCCTGCTAATTCTGATTCTGCTTCCTTGTTAAAAGGGTACTTTTGGTACACTGGGCCCACCCAGACATGCAGTCTATGATAATCTTTCCATTTCAATATTCTTAACCACATCTACAAAAATCACTTTTGCCGTGTAAAGTAATACAGTCACAGATTCTAAGGATTAGAAAACAAACATCCTTGAGAAGTCATTATTCAGCATACCATGGGATATTGGTGTATTTTGCTATCAGTATGCCTTAGGGAGAAAACACCTGGGTGTTTGACCCATTCTACAAAATAAGCAATACTCTATTGTGAATGACTTTTGCCACATGAGGAAAAAAAAATTCTGTAATCTACCAGACTTCATGATCACAAAAATGTAGTGTTATTTTAGGTATCAATAAGTAAGAAAAAAATAAAGCTGTCCATTAAAATGATTCTTTTGTGAAAGATGCATTATAACTTGATATGTATTAAAATGAAATATTTGTGTCTTAAAACATGAAATATCTGATATTGTAATCTCAGTGTACTTCATAGAGATGACCCAGGAAGTTCCTTCCTTTTCCTTTAATCATTTGACTGTTAAAATGTTCCTCTTTGCTAAGATTTTATTGAGTCCCTTCCAATATTATTGTGTGTGAAAGTTAATCCCCAATGCAGTGGTGTTGAGAGGTGGAGTCTTTTGGGAGTATTTAGGTCATGAGGGTAGAGCCCAAGAACAAATGAATGACGGTATAAAAAGGGTTTGTGGGAGAAGAGTCACTCTCCTTTCCTCTTTGACTTTGCAGAGCTCATTCTCTCTTGCTCTTCTGCTTTTTTCTGTGCCAGGGTGAAGCAAGAAGGCCCATACCAGTTACTGGAACCTCAAGTTTGAACTTTCCAGCCTTCAGAAGTGTGAGGAAAAAAATTCTCTTCTTCATAAATTACACAGTCTGTGGTATTATATTACAGCAACAAAAACGGACTAAGATACAATTTCATGTAGGAAAATCTGTTTCTTTTAAAATACCCCAAAGTGACACAATGCTTACAATTACTAACTGTATGCACATATCCACTGTAAGTTAGATTATCAACCTCCTTTATGCCAGTATTCTGTATACTAAAAGTTAAGAATGCTAGTTTAGTGAAGGCCATGTCTTTTGAAGATGGACCAATTATTTTGTACCTCCCAGTCTCAAAGTGACAGTGCAATCATCTACAGCATGCATTAGATGCCTAAAGGGCACCAAAGTAATTAAGTCTACATTATTTAACTGGAGTTTCCAGATCTCTGGGTTGACAGTTTCTTCATAGCCAGGACGGATAGGAATGGAATGGAAACAATTTTCTTTAAATAAAAAAAGCAAATAGGCTACATCTTGACAGTCCTTATCTGCATTTCACCTTTATTGTCTCATGAGCAATTCTTCTAGCACACGCTACAAACCCTTGTGTTTTCATTATTTTCTGCCAACAATCTCTCTTTCCTGAGAGAAGCATCTAAAGTTAATAAAGAGATAAAACTTATTTTCTTCCAACTGTGTGGATTTTTTTTTAAAGATTTTTCAATATTCAATTAAAAAAGGGCAAAGTCGCAGACTGCCTTAGAGGAACACTGTTAAATGCTTTGATCCCTCCCTATCCCTTCTCACCCCAGTGGTACTTTTCAACTTGGATTGTGAAATGAAACTTTATATTACTCCATCTGTGATAATACTTCTGAATTTCAGGAACACTTGGGGAACAAAAAAGATTTTCAATTCTCAGAACTCTGCATCATGGAATGCTCTCCTATGTTGAAGAATACGTTTCTGAAAATTTTTAGCAAGACATATAGCTTAAGGTCATATTTTCTTGTCAATATAGTGAATACCATGTCTTGATATGCTGATCTCATGAATAAGGACCTCTTGGGGTCAGAAACGCAGCTTTGTTTCTTAGCCCCAGATGGACTATTTAAGTCAGTGAGAGCTATAGAATTAATCTAGTCTCAAATCCTTAATTTTTACTTGTTAAGTAGCCATATTAAAACTGGTACTGTAAAGCAATTTTTTCCATTATGGGGCAAATTCTCACTTGTTCATTGATCAATTTCTTTTAGATTTTGGATAGGAATACAAAGACACATTAATTTGTAGTTCTAAATTAAGGCCACTGCCTAGGATAAATTCAAACCGAACTGAAGCAGGTTTTATTTATTTATTTTGTATTTCTAGAGGAAAATGTCTGCTACAGAAATTTCAGTAGCTGAGAGTTGTATGCAGCATAGTTGAAAGCACTCAGTATTTGGGACTAATAAGCAAATAACATCTATAAAAAATGTATTTTTCCTCAGAATTTAGTTGGAAATGACACTAAACATATTATATGTTTGTGGAACTTTTTTGGTTTCAAGTGTAAATATCTTACCCACCCTCCTTTTTTTTTCTTTAAAAAGCAAAATATATTTCCAAAGACTTGGGCTTTTATGTCCAAGAATTTCCCAGATCTGGAGCAAAAGTGACTCGGGCAGCAGAGGTCCTTGTTGAAATAGTGTAATGTGTTGGTGAGCCCTTGAACTTCCTGTTTTGGTAGTGGAAATTCCTAGGGATGATCACTCACATTCTAAGCGTTGAATACAAACAAATTACAAAAGTGTAGATTAAACACCTTCTTCTTAAGAATCCTGGAGCACATTTGCTAAACTTGTTACCCTTCTGCGATTTATGTGACCGTATTATTTACACGAGAATCATAATCCCAAGGCTTGTCCAGCTTACTGGACTGCCCTGCAGACAACTCAGGTGGAAAGTGCTGCTTTTCCAAACTCCTAGGAAGCAGCTGTAAAGTCTCCTTTTTTCTTTCCCAGTCAAGAAAGCAAACATCATAGTAAGTGCACGAGAAAGTTGGGGAAAATCCTGGTTCTGCAATAATTTATTTTAAAATTCATTCTCAAAATTTGATACATTATTATAAGGAATACTCCATATCTGAGAGACAAATGCTTCTGAGTATTATGACTGAGAACAGCTCTTCTGAAACATTGGCTGATTTGATGGTGAAAAGTTTAGGAGTAAAACTACGAGGTTTTGTTTAATTTTTCTTTTATAAATAGTGACATGGTTATTCAAAAATCACTGTGATATAAAATGATATACACTGAGAAGTCTCATCTCCAGCCCTTTTCTCATCGAGTCTTTTCCTTTCTTGCCACTTTTGATAAGCATTTGTTTTTAGTTTCTTATTTGTATTTCTTTATGTAAATGCAAATGTATGAATCCATATTTTCACTTTCCCCCTTTAATTTTACAAGCAAAGCCTGCTATATTCACTGTTGTGCATTATGCTTTTTGGAATTTAATAATTCACCCTAGAATATCTCTGTTTTACACACTGTAGCATTGCCCTTTCTTTTATATTTTTTCTTTACAGTCAAGTTTCCTGAAGGAAAAGTATTCCATTTTCATTCTGCATCTCCAATTTTCCTTTTCACATTCCTGGGCTGGGTTTGCCCCATCACACACTCAAATCTATGAGTTTATTAGTAGGCCCTGGTTTTCAAATAGGTGAATACTCCCTCTTTCATACTACTTAATCTGTCCTATAGAATTTGACATTTCAATAACTTTGTTGAAATTTTGTTCTCCTTTGGCTGTTTTCAATATATTCTCCCTTCAGCATTCTTTAACTGTTCTGTTCTCCCCATCTTCTTCTTCTTTGTTGTCCTCATGGAACATGTTCAAGCATTTGATTTCTGCCTATATGTCAGGGACTCGTAAATCCATGTCTATAATTCGGATCCCTGGCTTCCAAGATCCAGACGAACATGCCTGAATGCCACCCCTAAATGCCACATGGTGGGTGGGCCACAGACACCTTTTACACATATTATCAATATTAAATCTCCAATCTTCTATATTTCCTATTAGTGAATGACCAGGTCATTCCAACAGTTTCTCAAACCAGGAATACAGGAGCAACCCAAGGTGTTTCCTTTTATTCTCTTCAAACTTTAGACTTTCCCTTCTTTCTTTGCTGTTTCTCTTTTACCTCCTTCACATTTCCACTGTTAACTGGCACTGCAGATTCTACCAGGTACATTGTAGTAGGTTCCTAATTGGTCTACTTCCTGCAGTACCTCTGTGCTCCAACACTCTCTTCATAACATTGTCAGAGTGTGTCAGATGGGTTTGCCCCAGCACACACTCAAATCTATGAGTTTATTAATAGGCCCCGATTTTCAAATAGGTGAATACTCCTTCCTTCACACTACTTAATCTGTCCTATAGAATTTGACATTTCAATAACTTTGTTGAAATTTTGTTCTCCTTTGGCTGTTTTCAACATATTAAAGATGATCATGCTACTGCTGTGCTTGCATGTTATCACTGCTTCCCCATAGCTTTGGTTTTTCTTTTTACTTTCTTTCTTTTAATTTGTTCTAACTAGTTATACATCACAGTAGAATGTACTTTGATATATCATATATAGATGGAGTATAATTTCTCAATTTTCTGGTTGTACATGATGTACAGTGGGTCATATTGTTATATATGTACATAGGGTAATAATGTCTGATTCCTTCTACTATCCTTTCTACCCTCAGATCCCCTCCCTTTCACTCCTCTCTACCTAATCTAAAGTAACTCTATTCTTCCCTATCTCCACCCATTGTGAATTAGTGTCCACATCTCAGAGAAAGCATTCATGTACATATATGACTGCATGATCAATGTCATCCTACAATAGGAATAATCAGAAAAATGAGAAATTACACTCCATTTTTTTATGATCTATCATGTACAACAAAGTAGAAAAATAAAAAATTGACATTCTGAGTGGGGTGAGATGAAATCTTAGAGAAGTTTTGATTTGCTAGAGATGTTGGACATTTTTTCATGTATTTGTTGATCAATTGTATTTCTTCTGTGAAGCATTTGTTCAGTTCCTTAGCCCAGTTATTGGTTTGGGTTTTTTTTTTTTTTTTTTTTTTTTTTTTGGTGTTTTGCAGTTCTTTTTATATCCTGGAGATTAATGCTCTATATGAGGTGCATGTGGTAAAGATTTTTTCCCATTCTGTAGGCTCTCTCTTCACGTTGATTGTTTCCTTTGCTGTGAAGAAGCATTTTAGTTTGAATCCATCCCATTTATTGATTCTTGATTTTACTTCCTTGTGCTTTAGGAGTCCTGTTAAGGAAATCAGATCCGAGGTCGATATGGTGGAAATTTGGACCTACCTTTTCTTCTATTAGGTGCAGGGTCTCTGTTCTAGTGCCTAAGTCTTTGATCCACTTTGAGTTGAGTTTCACACAGGGTGAGAGATAGGGATTTAATTTCATTTTGTTACATGTGACTTTCAAACAAAATTCTCACTGTTTGGGTTGGCTTAGGAGGCACTGCCTGCTCTGGCCTCCCCTAAGTCCTTAGCCTCATTAAGAGGCTAAAACACAGTCAGGTTTGGATCATGGACCTTGGAATTGGCCAAATCTGGCTCGAATTGCTGCTTTGCCACTTGTTAGCTTTGTCACTTTGGGCAAATTCTTTAAACTAAGATAGCTTTTCATCTGTAAAACCAAAATAAAAATAGTATCTTCTCTC
Source organism: Sciurus carolinensis (assembly GCF_902686445.1). Lineage (NCBI taxonomy): Eukaryota > Metazoa > Chordata > Mammalia > Rodentia > Sciuridae > Sciurus > Sciurus carolinensis. The sequence goes on along the minus strand of NC_062218.1, from coordinate 86,440,521 downwards.
TCTCTCAGAATAATGGTGAGAAGAAAGGTAGTCCTTATAGAGCAACGATCATGGTCCTGTGTCACTCACAGTAAATTCTCAACAACCAAGTCCATGGAGAGCATTCATGGTAATCCGATGACGTGCCTACCACATTCCCCTTGGGGTAATGCTGGTCCAGTCATGGCAAGTCGCTGGAGGCCACATGATTGGCTCATGCTTTCATTCTTTGGCTAGAACATTCTTCAACCTCTCTATCCACTCTCTTTTACTTCTTGAGTGACTTTGACCAAGCACTTTTCATTTTGATTTATTAATTTTCAAACAAGGTTTGTAATGTTACCCACCTCATAGGGTTATAATAAAGATTACATGGGAAAAATAAGCACAAAATGCTGACAGTTACCAATCTCTTCATATTTCCCCTTCCTCTTTTTCTCCACCTTCTAAATATTTTAATCATTGTTGATACTATATGACCATTAATTATTTTTGAAATTTTGTCTAAGTATCTCCTTCAGTGAGAAGTTGTTTCTGGCAAGTCCTCTGCTGACTGTGATTCTGCTTTCAAGAAATATAAATCTAGGGCTGGGGAGATAGCTCAGCTCAGCTGGGAGCGTGCTTGCCTCGCAAGCACAAGGCCCTGAGTTTGATCCCCAGTACCGCAAAAAAAAAAAAAAAAAAGAAAGAAAGAAAAAGAAAAAAAAAAAAAGAAAGAAATATAAATCTAGTGGAGAAAACAGACAAGACAACCATTCCTAGAAGTCATGAAAAGTGAGAGATCAGAAGTAAGACAGAGGGCACGGAAAGTATTGCTAAGGCTAGCAATTATATCTGACACAGAGTAGATGTTCAGTAAAAAATCGTGGAAGGAATGTTGATAAACTGGTGAGTATGACCATAACAATGATATCAAAAGAATGTAATGTGTAAAAAATCATGTGCAGTGTTCTTAAAAATCCACTAACTTTCTGTGATATTAGGATGTGCTGGTATTGAGCTTTCTTACTTTGTTTCCTACTAAGCATTTACAGGGCATGTTAGAGGCAGTTTACACCCTCCCCCACTCTTTTGTAGAATTAAAAAACAAAATCTATCCATTATCATTAGAATCTTTCAGATTGTGATAAATGCTGACAAGTTTAGCAACCGGACATTTTTTTTTCCCCTATCAGTCACTGAAGAATTTCTTTAGTCCTGGAATTAGTTTTCAAAAGTCATTAATTCTATAATTTGTGGAAGCCAGACATTTTACATTATCTTAAGTGAACTGTGTTTCTTCTCCCCGGTCACCATGTCGTTAGATCAAGAAAACAAAAGACACTCTACAGCAAAGGTTCTCAGAATATCTTATAAGAGGATCTCATGAAAACCAAATAAACTGGAACAAAAGAAGAGGCACAAATATAAATGCTCTCAAACAATCTGATTTCCTCTTTAAATTCTAGGGTTTATTTTCATGTCTGAATGAGATGGAGAAATATGGTTTTCTGACCAATGCCTTATTGTTATTTCACATTTCCTGACATTGAGAAGCATAATCTGTACGTTGATAATTTGTCTTTGAAGTGTAAATCATTCAGTATTTTCAGGGTAGAAGTCATATGGCTTAGAGTCACAAGAAAGTCACATCAGCGTTCCATATTTATAATGCATGCCTGAGGTTTATTATTCCATTGACCTACGAGACACTTCAGAGAATTAATGTACTGTACTGCATGTGTTATATACTAGGCTTGACACATATAAATATTGTGAAAAATTACTCAGTGGATCATTGAACAAATTTAGCAACGATGATAATCATTTTAGTAAATATTTATTCATAACGGCTAAATATTTGTTTAAATCTTTGTTAAATATGTACACAATTTTTATATACTTGTATCCAAAAAAGATTAAAGTCACCGTATTTCTACAAGTTATTTTATCCCTTTTACTATGTCTTCAATTTCTGATATACATGACATGATTCCTATCTTCCTTAATCTCTAAGATTCCATTAAATATCTTGACCCAGAACTGAAATCAAATATGATGCCTGCCAATGCATTTTATCTAATGGTGAATTGTGGTTCAGAAACAAATTTGACCCTTGGTTTAGCATTCAAAGGGTGGTAGCTTCTTTTCTAAGACTGAACACAAAGAGTTGAACGTCTAGTTTTTCTCCATAAAAACCAGAGCTCTCTTTTTTATGTTTTTTTTAAACAAGTTGCATTTATATTTAGAAATATAAGCAGTCAACATGCGCAAGTGTGCCTTTTACCCCACATCCACACCAACACCTATTATTGCTTGTGTTCTTGATAATAGCCATTCTGATTGCAGTAAGATGAAATCTTAGAGTTGTTTAGAAATCTTCATAATAAAAAATAGAATTATGATGTTCTTTTACTTCCAAATAAAGAAGGAAGAATTAAAATCTTTTTATTACTTCTCAGTTCTAAAATGCTGAAGTCAGATAATGGAAATCTATGTAATAACCAAAAATTGGACATCAGAGTGAGAATAGTAACTTGGCATGTAAGCAATGTGCTACAAATGACAATAATTCCAAATTTATGTATGTGTGTTTAGGGGAAGCATTTTCAAATTCACCAGAACCTTCCTAAAATGCTATTTCTACCCATATTCTAAAAGGGAGAATTTGGGCCTAGGTTTTAAACAAAGAAAAAGACCTTCTTGGATTTTGCTTTGAGTATGGGTGTCTCCCAGAACGTTAGAACTTAGTTCCCAGTGTGGAGGTGTCAGAGGTGAGGCCTTTGGGAGTTGATCACTTCCCTTGTAAAAGGCTCACAGGAATTCCCTTGCCCCTCCTTCCTCTTGTGTGTGTGAGAGCAGTGTTATCCCTCCCACCATGTGAGGATTCAGCAATAGGGCACCATCTATGAAGCAGAGAGAGAGCTTCCCTAGACACTGCACTGGCTGGTACCTGGATCTGGGACTTCCCAGTCTCCAGAACTGAGAAAAATAAATTTCTGTTATTAATAAGTTACCCAGCTTAGGGTATTTTGTTATAGCAGCCTGAACAGTCTGGAAAGTGTCAAGTCTTGAGTCAAATCTTTAATAATCTCTGAGTTGGTGATATAGTCACATCGCTTTGGAGGTTTCAATGAGGCTATATCACCCCTACCTTTAATTGAATGACATGTGGCAGAAGTTTAACTTTCTTCTCACAACATTATACTATGTAGCACAGGTGAGGGTAGTGGACTCTGTGGTGGCATGTACATGACTTCCTTTCTTTGAAAGTTTAGTTTCATCATTTCTTTATTCATTCATCCATTGAGGGCATCTAGGTTGGTTCCACAATCTAGCTATTGTGAACTGAGCTGCTATAAACATTGACATGGCTGCATTACTATGGTATACTGGTTTTAAGTCTTTGGGGTATTAACTGAGGAGTGGGAAAACTGGATCAAAAAGTGGGTCCATTCAAAAGTTTTCTGAGGAATCTCCGTACTGCTTTCCAGAGTGACTGCACCAATTTGCAACTCCACCTACAATGCGCAAGTGTGCCTTTTACCCCATATCCACACCAACACCTATTATTGCTTGTGTTCTTGATAATAGCCATTCTGATTGCAGTAAGATGAAATCTTAGAATTGTTTTAATTTGCATTCCTCTAATTACTAGGGATGTTGAACACTTTTTCATATATTTGTTAATTGCCTATAAAATGTCTGTCCAGTTCTGTAACCCATTTATTGATTGGGTTCTTTATATTTTTGGTGTAAAATTTTGTAAGTTCTTCATAAATTTTGGAGATTAGTGCTCTATCTGAACTGCATGTGGAAAAGATTTTCTCCCACTCTGTAGGCTCTCTTTTCACATTATTGATTGTATCCTTTGCTGAGAAAAACTTTTTTGTTTGAATCCATCCAATTTCTTGATCCTTCCTTTCATTTCTTGCACTTTAGGAGTCTTGTTAAGGAAGTCTGATCTTAAGCCAACATGAGGAAGATTCGGGCCTATATACACAATGGAATATTATTCAGTCATAAAGAAGAATAAAATTATGGCATTTGCAGGTAAGTGGATGGAACTGGAGAATATCATGCTAAGTGAAATAAGCCAATTCCCAAAAACCAAAGGTCAAGTGTTTTCTCTGATAAGTGGATGATGATACATAATGGATGTTGGGGGTGGGGTGTAAGAGAAGAATGGAGGAACTTTGAATTACATTGAGGGAAATGAGAAGGGGAGGGGACGGGGTATGAAAGATGATGGAATGAGACAGACTTCATTACCCTATGTACATTTATGATTACACAAATGGTGTGAATCTACATTCTACAACCATAGAAATGAAAATTTATACCCCATTTGTGTACAATGAATCAAAAGGTAGTCTGTAAAAATAAAAATAATTTAAAAAGTTTCATTTCAACCAAATTGCTGTAGGACTCTGTACATCATGAACATTCAATATATAAATCAAATATGTGCTGCTCATATGAGTACAGATGATAAAAAATTCTAGAATCTGTTTCTCATAGTAGGAGCCCAACAATTTTTACTGTATAGCTATAAGGCTATGAGATATCCTTTTAAAAATGGATTTTTAAAAAAATGTTTTTTAGTTGTAGATGGACACAATACTTCTATTTATTTATTTTTATGTGGTGCTGAGGATCAAATCCAGTGCCTCACACATGCTAGGCAAGTACTCTACCACTGAGATACAACCCCAACCCCTAAAAATGGATTTTTTTACTGCTGAATTTTGACAGAATTTTTGTAAGACTTCCATTTGTGATTGGTGACTGCTATGGTTACATGTTCAGTAGGAGAAAAATAATTACTTTGTGTATAACTTTTCCTTATTCCAGTTACACTCACAGAAGCCCAGATGGACATAACTGATGGAGTCTTGTTAATTAGCACTCTTGGTGCCATTAGTCTAAATCAGAGTTTCTCAACTATGGACCTATTGATATTTGAGGCCAGAAGATTCTTTGCTTTGGGGAATGTCCTTTGCCTCCTGTGATGTTTAGCAGCATCCCTGACCTTTAGCAACTGAGTGTCAGTAATACTATTCCAATTGTGATAATCAAAAACATTTCCATTGCAAAATATCTTGTGGGGCAAAAACACTTTTGGTCAAGAACTCTTGTTCTAAATGATTGCTTTGATGATAATCTATATTTGAATGACTCTTTTGTCAAATAGATAGGTGACCTTTTCATGGACGTGTGTTTATTTAGCCATGCATGTAAGATAACTCTGGTCCTACATTGCTCCACGGGGATGCTATGAAGTCTCAGTGAAGATGTAAAGATATTCAGTCTTCCAGTGAAAGTGCGCTGTGCCCATATGATGCTGTCAAGGGATATCTTTCCATATTGACACAAGTCAGGACTTTATAAACGAAGCAATTGACAGTGACTGAAATAAATAAATAAATAAATAAATAAATAAATAAGTAAATAAATAAAATACTGAATAAATTACAGTGACTTTTTTGTTGTGCTTTTATTGTTAATAAATTATAGAACTCCACATTCCCTTCATTTCTGAAATCTGGAGTATCACCAAACATATACAAGGGAATTCTTTGGATCAGTGATCATCTCTTTGTCACATGTTCTGTGGACTAGGTGAGACCACGTCTTTATTCTAATCAGCTGACTCACCTCATGGAGGTGTTTATACTCTACCTAGTGATAATTAGAAAAAGATGGAAATTATACTAAGAAACTGGCCAGTGGAGTTTGTCTTCTTGAATCACAGATGTTTTCTTAAAAACTCACTGAATTTAAGAGCAGAGAGTTCAGGTTTCTTAGGCTCCTTACCATGGTTTTGGAACTTCTGTCAAAAATGAGCTCAGGAGCAGTCCCTAGACTTTTAAATTGGGGCTGAGCCCAGTGTATAGTTGGGGCTCAATAAAAATCTGCTGTTGAGTGAATAAATGAATAAATATTCTGTAATCTTCTAAGATATTTGATTTAAAACTAAAGGAAATTTTAACAACTGAGTGGCCGATGTGAGATTTTGGTCATTTTTCTCTGTCAGAGCACTTAATTGAGGCTAGTGTGCCAGGAGCAGGGTGAAAAATTGTTCTTCTTGGGCTGGGGACATAGTTAGGTGGTTGAGTGCATACCTAGCATGTGTGAGGCCCTGGGTTCAATCTCTAGTACTGGAAAAAAAAAGTGTCCTGTTCACGGTGTTCTTTGGTTTCATTTCTTTTTGCTGTGGTTTACCTGGATCAGTCATGGTTGGGATGGCTCTGTACTAGTTTATTTCTCAGTATAGGTCAATGCAAACTTGCTACAAACCCTTATATATGATGGTGACAACTTTAATTTTCTAAAAGAGTAATAATGGAAGTGTGAAATAGGTCCATTCTTGGTCATATTCAATTATGAAATCTTTGGGACTGTGCATCACAATAAAGAATATGGTTTCATATGGAAAATCAGTATAAATATAATTTTTCTTTTAGAAAAGTATATTTTATGGAAGTGCCCTCAGATATTCAATTAAAAGTGTTATCTTAGATGTTTTCTTAAATTCATTAATACAGTTGCATCTCATTCTTTATGACAAATCAAATGCCAAAATTCATGTTTTTATATGCAAGGGTGTGTGTTTTCTAGGGTTATTTTTTTTCCTCTTTCTCCTCAAATTTCTAGTATTAAGATCTTCCAATTAAAAGAACATGAAATAAATTGTGAAAGAATATGTGGAGAGTCTCATAGGACTAAATGAAATTGTTCACATTTTTTGGAAAAGCACATAACTCAAAGTCTAACATAGGAGTTTAATAGATATTAATAGTTTATAAATTTCAGTCCTGCCCATTCATTGTTATTGTGCCTAATCTATGTCTTAGTGTTTTCTGCAGACATAATATAAAAAATAAATCCAAGGTACTTTTCTGAGGCTTATTAACTCTGTTTATGTGGGCAGGAGACAGCACAGTTTTAGAAACTTTACTTTACCCTGACTTAAAGTGTTTTCCTGTCATGATCTCAACTTTCATTGACTTAATTTGGAATATAGCAACAAAAGAACAAAAAGAATTCTATTTTTAATAAAGTTTATATCTATGACATTTTGTTAAACATTAAAATAGAGAAACCAATAATGAAAATTGAAGAATAGGTAAAACACTCAGTGTGTTCCACAAAAACACTGTAACGTCCAGTCCCAGGTAGTTGCGGCCAATCATTGCTCATTATAAGTATCCACAGAATTGCCTCAAGGGAACACTCTACTGTGTTCATTTAGCAAGGGGTGTCTCGTTTATTTCAGGTACGTAGACATGGTGGGCATTCTAAATAATGAGCATTTTCTTGAATATGTTTTTCCCAGCTTTTGACAGAAGGTTTATTGAAACATTATTTTTATGGATAGCTTTGCATGTTTCTTCTTTGGTAGTCATTTCTGTTTTTTTTTTGTTGTTGTTGTTTTTGTTTTTTTTGCAGATTCAAGTTTTGGATAACACCTCTCTTTGGACAGTACAAAACAAAAAGTTGTCAATGTGATTTCATCAACATGTCTAATAATTTCTTTAACAGGATATAACTGATCATTGAAGACCTTTTTCTAAGGATCTTTTAAAACACAGAGTCTCCTTAGCACAGGATCAGGTGGACAGAAATGAAGGTGGACATGTGCTCATGACTTGACCATCCCTACCTCAAAATTGGGGTTCTTTTTTGTTTATAAAATAAAACAGAAAACCTTTAACATACCAGCAAATCTTGTCCTATTTAACCTTGTCTTTTTATTACTCTTTGTCACTCACATAACTTGAACTTAAATCCTACCAAATTCACTCTCTCTGGACTGCACATTAAGTTCTTCTACCTTTAATGCTTTTTGCATGAGCTGTTCTCTCAGCCTAGCATCTACTGTGTCAGTTGGAATGAGTTAGATGATGTTGCAATAACGAACAATTCTGCACATTTTCCTTTCAAGCACACAAGACAAGTCAAAGCCAAGGCTATGACCTGACTGTATCAACTGGTGGAGAAATGAATCATTTTTGTGTTAGTTTATTACTCATATAGACAATGAAAAGGAAGAAGTTGTTAGCTACTAGATCCTTGTTACATACAACAGAAAGGGCAACATGGAAACCAAAGAACAAAATGACTGCAATGTGATGCAGCAATGTATCATTGCTGGCTGATGACTCTAGACTGCAGCAAGGAGGCTTTGTAATCTGCCTCCATACCCTGAGAGGGCCAGGGCAGAAATCCCCATATACCATGCCACCAGGAAATGGTGAGAGAAATGCTCATGACAGCCTTCCCGGAGAACTAGAAAGGCAAGGGGAAGATAACTTTCAAGTAGCACCTCGCCATCCTCCCATCCTCCTGTGTTCTGGGAAGATCACAATGCATCCTGCCAAGATCCATGTTGGCTATGATTCAAGTCTTGGTGCCTGGGATTTATGTGGGTGTGTGGAATTGTCACAGCATCACAGGCGAACCATCCTACTACATTTCCTAATTCTTCTTTTGCTCCAACCCTTTTTCTACTACCTGTTAAGGTGCTTTATTAGTGTCTTTTTATTTTAAAACACAAAGGTGTATAATATTCTTAGTCTCTAACATGGACACTGGATGTATATTTCACATTCTTAAAACTTGGCGGAAAGAAAATGATCTCACTGTGGAGTGTGCTTGTGATCCCAGCTGCTGGGGAGGCTGGGGCTGTGGGATCACCTGAGCCCAAGAGCTCAACACTAGAGAGAACTCCCAGTCTCAAAAGTAAATAAATAAGTAAATGAATAAATAAATAAAATGCTTCATTTTTTGAGCCAAATTGCTCATATCTAATTATGAAACTTCAAAGTTCATTATTTTGAATTAATGTGATTTCTTTTCATTCAGAGTAATTCCAAACTGAAAGAGTTTGGAGATAGTCTCAACTTTGCTCCCTACTGGTCAGTGAGAAGACCCTCACCATCCAACACTCCACAGTCAGTGTTTGCCTCTTGCCCTGCTCTACTCACATGTGGGATCTGTGATGAGATTGCCAGTATCCAACTAGATTTCATCTTTTGGGGGCTCGGGGGTGAGGAGGAAACTCAACCATTCTTCCAGGCTCTGGCAGCTCTGCAATCTTGCCACTATCTGAAACCTCCCTTCCGTACCCCTTCCCCCTCCTTAGGAGTCAATCGACATAGTCTCTCCTGAATGTGACTTTAGGAACGCCATTTTCTCCTTTTTAGGGGTAGATGCAAAAGAATTGCCAATTAAAATCAATATATATATATCATATGCTACTCACCCTGTTAAGCACATTGAATCATCAATAGATTATGTGGTGCAGGAACAGCATACTTACAGAGAATTGACCTCATTATAAAAGTTACTGATGTTTTCTTCCAGCAGTTTTTAAATAGATGAATATTTCTAGAGCTCAAAACTTATTATTATGAGTCAGTTTTAGAGGTATGCCAATAATACATGGAGATCTTTTCAATCTATTATTTTTATTTCCAAATTTTTCCATTCTTCTCTAATTATTTGAGAAGAAAATTTCATAATGATTTTCTAAAGCAAGAACTCACTGTAGCTTATTCCTATGTACTGATAATTATGTCAGTTTACTTGTTATGCTGGTTATTTAATTATATTCATGCTGAGAGTGGGGTCAGTATAATTGTGGAATAAGAACTGGGATTGGGGGTGATGGATATGCCAGCCCTTCCCTTTCCAGCTTTTGCTCAGCAGCATTCCCTGGGGGCTGCAGATAGCTTAAAACTACCTAGTTCCTGAGACAATAGTGGCTAAGTCTGCCAATATATATGCTAGGATATTCCCACCTTCTACAAAAAGGGATTTGGGATTTATCTTGCTACTGTAAACTGGTGGTGTGTGCAATGGACCCCTTAGTGTCTGTTTGATCACCATATGCATCTTTCCTCACAATCCACAAAACGATACACTTACCATTGGGTATTCCATTTGCTTTTCAGGTGCACACAAGAAGTTGAGTCCTAACACCAGCTCTCTTCTTTTGGAGCCTGAATGTCTTGGCTATTTTAAGACTTTTGTTTCCTGTACCTATAGTAACTGGTCTAGATCTCTCTTTCAGATTGCCACCCACAGCCTAAAATCTCCTGCTGCCATAGCACTTGTGCTAAGCCTATTAACTCTAATCCTGGTCTTGTTGGATCAAGAGTTCACCCTAGCACTTTGGCAATCAATGTTCAGAGCATTAGTCACACTTTGAGTCACAAGTCCCTGTTCCCCCTCTCCCCAACTTCTTTCCTTAGCATACATCATTGTTAAGTTCATATAGACTATTGCACCATGATTCACTGGGTGACTTGCACTCTACCTATCCAATTTGTCTTGGTACACATTCTTCAACTAGATTTTCCTATAAACATAAACTCAGACACCACACTGAGAATAACAAGATGTTTCCATTTTTTGCAAAAGTAGGCTGTTTGATTTTTTAAAACTTTATTTTTGGTTCACAAAACCTCCTATCATAAACGTTTTTTATTAGAGTGAATTTCAGAGGAAGATTTCAAAATATGGCCCATCCTGAGATACTTCATTGTTTCCTCACTATTGGGAAAGGTGAAGTAAGCCCGGGACAAGCTCAGGACTCATGATTATCAGTTTTCTCCTGCAAACCTCTCTGTTCACTAACAGTCTAAAGACCTAAGAATCATCTCTGAGATGCAGCTACAGATTTAAACCCCACTTACAATGAATGCTAAGCTGTTGGTCAAGTGGGGGTTTTGAAGGCACTGGTTTTGTTTTAGGGACTCTGTGATTCTGGCTTGCACTTGTTCAGTCTCAGTTAACTGATTTTTACCAGGTTTGGCTGATACAGATGTTTCCTTTGTATTGGCAGAGTCACCACCAGTTAATGAAGCATCTCAGCTCATGAATCTCTCTTGCCGCTCACCCTGACGAGCTGGAGAGGAAAAAGCTGCCTACAGATGGTGTTTCAAGTGTGGGCTCTAAACACATGCAGGCTTTGTTCTGGTTGCCAAACTCACTGTGCTCTTACGTGTAGTAGAATGAATGTGATAAAAAGAGACCAATTTATAAGCAGTGTTTTATGATTAAGGGGAAAATATTGGCTTTCTTGGCTAAGGAGCAAATTTAAACTGAGGCCTGAAGGAGAAGAAAGGAAAAAAAGAGTCACACGTTTTACAGAAATTACTTATCCTAGATATTCCTTCTTTAAACTTAATTTTTCCAGTAGAGGTCTTGCTGGTGTGCTGTGTCAGGTCATATGTAACTGGGGTGTGGACAATGGCACTGAAGCCATTCCAGTAGTTTCCTGTTTCCTGAAATGCTCTACAAGGTTTTTCATTGGTCACTGCTTTTCTTCCCTTACCATTAAAAAATGGATGGAAGTTAATCTCCATGTTGCATGAAGGGCTCAGTTAGAATATGGATTTGTGTTACGTGGAGTACCCCTTTGCATCAAAGATAAATTTTGAGAAAGACATGAAAGTTGAGAGAGGCTGGACATGCAGAAAATTTATATTAAAAAAAAAAAAAAACAGGTATTCTTGGTTGCTTTGTAAGACTGAGAGCTTCTTGAAGATAGCCCACCCTGGCCATAGTAGGCACTCAATGCATGTTTTGGAAAAGGAGTAACTAGCATTGACTACCACAGGGATTGACACTGGACTTAGAGTAGATGGCTTTTATCTTTCCTCACTAATATTCTCTTTGGAGAGTACAAAAAGGAAAGCAAAATGGAAAATTTTAGAAAGAGGAAGAGTTCAGCGGCCACTGTGATCAATGCTTTTATTTTGGAGATTATGATGATGATTTTTACTTGCCATGCCAGACATTGTGCTAGGGTTGAACATGGCATGTCTCAGCTAATCTTTATAATAATGCTACAGATAAATGTTAGCTTGCTATACCATGATAGTCTGTGATAAGGATGTTGACACACAGAGACAGGTCGCAGAGCTAGCAGGAGAAGAAGCCAGAGTTAGCCCTCATCATTTGACTTGAGAGCTAGCATGCATCCTCATTTTGCTATGTTTGCTGTCACTCTAACCTCTGAGAAGTTGGGTGATCTAAACAAAGCTGTCGCAGGGTGAGTCTCTAGCTCCATTTCATGATTTCCCATGACATGGCATTTTCTCTTAAAACATGTTTCTCATATAGCACATGCCTCTCAAACAGCAATCTAGATTTCAGTATAACTGGTGAATTGGTTGTTGTGTGGCATATGCTGGGATGCTCTCATCAGCAAGTAGTAGGAAATCTTCAATCAATTGGCTTTAATGATAAATAAAATTTATTATTCTCAAAATAAGCAGCCCTAAGTTTGGGTGGTGTTGCCAAGTGACCTAAGTACACTGGCACCCTTATATTTACTGTACTATGCATTTATTAGTAAGCATGTATACCATGCTGGACAGGTTTGAGGAAGTCCTAACTCCCCCCCTCCCCTTTTAGCATCTCAGACCATCATCTTGTTTCAAAGGTTTTCTGAAAGCAATTGCCAATTTTCCTGAGGCAGCATTCTGCTATCCTTACAACTGGTTTCAGGCAACCAGAATTTTAGATTCTGTTGCTAGAGACTATGTTGTTGAAGAATTTAGCCTAGTGCTAAATTCCAATGAATACAGCTTCTAACCTGCTAGATTTTTTTTTTTAAGTTTGAGAAATTTTATTTTGTATTCATATAATATTTTCAGTTATTTATGAGGTATAATGTGATGTTTTGGTTCATGCATTCATTGGTTAATGTTCAACGTAATTAATTTACCTATCACTGTATCATTTCTTGATGATGAGTGCAAAGTCACTTCTATTTTGATATATGCAGTAATATATTACATAGATTATTTGATATATGCACAATGCATTATGTTTAATTGCACTCACCCTGTTGTTCCAAAGAATAGCAGAAGTTATTTCTCCTATGTAACTGTATCATTACAAATGAATCAGTATCTCCTCATCCCTCTCCCTGCTAACCCTCCCAAGTCTCTGGTAACCACTATTCTAGCTTCAACTTCTCTGAGACCAACATTTTTAGATTCCATGAATGAGTGAATCAGGCAATGTTTGTTTTTCTGTACCTAACTTATTTCACTTAACATAATGTCTTTTAGTTCTACCCATGTTTTTGCAAATTTCAAACTTTCATGCCTTTTGTGACTAAATAGTATTTATTGTGTATGTATGCCGTATTTTATTTATCTATTTGTTCACTGATGAAAAGTTCAGCTAATTCCATAGCCCGGCTATTGTGAATAGTGCTGCAAAGAACATGGGAGTTCAGGTGTTTCTTCTACATGCTGATTTCAGTTCCTCTGGGTACCTACTCAGTAGTGATTCCGTATTGTTTTCCACAATGGCGTACTAACTTACATTTCCAATGACAGTGTGTGAGAGTTTCCCTTTCTCTGCATCCTTACCAGCATTTGCTATTTTTTTTTTTTGTAGTTTTGATATAGCCATTCTAACCTGGGTGGTTTTGATTTGTATTTCCCTGATAATTACTGATGTTGAGCATGTTCACAAACCTGTTGGTCATTTGTGTGTCTTTTTCTGAGAAATGTCTCTTTAGATCTTTAGCCTTTACAATTGGATTATTTGGTGCTTATTTTGCCATTGAGTTGTGTGGATTCTTTACATCCTGGGTATTAGCCCCTTGTCCCAGTCGTAGAGTTGTAGTTTGTAAATATGTTGCTATTCTGTAGGCTGTCACTTTGCTGTATAGATTGTATCATTTGCTGTGCAGAAGCTTTTCAGCTGTTTGTCATCTCATTTGGGAATTTTTGCTTGTTAAATTCAAGTCTTTAATCCATTTTGTGTTGACATTTGTAACTGGTGAGGGATAAGGGTCTTGCTTCATTACCCTGCATGTGCATATCTAGCATTCTCAGCATTTACTGAAGAAATTTTCCTTTCCCCATTGTGTGTTTTTGGCTCCTCTGTCAATTTTTGATTGTCTGCAAATCAGTGGGGTCATTTCTGAGCTTTCCACTTCATTCCATTGGTCTGTGTTTCTGTTTTTATTTTTTTTTAATTCTTTTTTTTTTATGTGCATACCATGCTGTTTTAGTTACTCTAGTTTTGTAGTATATTTTGAAGTCAGGTAGTGTGATGCCTCCAGCTTTATTCCTCTAAAAAGTTCAGGATAATGACTATTCAGTATTTTGCAGTTCTATATGAATTTCAGAATTTTTTTCCTAATTCTGTAGAGAATGACTGGTTTTTTGTAAGAATCTCATTGAATCTGGAGATGAATTTTGGTAGTATGGACATTTTAATAGTATGAATCCTTGTAGTCCATGGGATATCTTTCCATTTACTAGTGACCATTTTGATTTCTTTCATTAATGTTTTATAGTCTTCATTGTAGATATCTTTTGCCTTCTTATGTATTTGTGTTTTTTTTTTAATTTGTTTGTTTGTGTGTGTGTGTGTGTGTGTGTGTGTGTGTTGTAGCTATTGTCAATGGGATTGTTCTCTTGATTTCTTTTCCATACAGCTTGTTAAAAGTGTATGGAGGCAGTTAGATGCCATTGCTGAGCTAGCTGGTCCGCCTGACCCCCAAGCTGAGGTCAGATGCCATTGTTGAGCCTGCCTGCCTCCCTACTGCTGAGGGACACTGCGCTTGCCTCTGTATTGACTCAGCACACCCTCGCTGGGGCTCCCCAGCTTCTTGGAGTAGGGTGCAGGATTTTGATTTATTCCTGAGGGTGTGGCCATCATCATCGGAAGGGTGGCTCCTTTCCTGAGACACCTACAGGAGACTGGAGGTCCTTTGACAAGACTCAGGATTCAAGAAGAGGAGGTATTGAGAGACTCAGGACTAACTCAGAGCCGCTGGGTGAGTCTCTCCTACTGGGTGAGGCTCCCTGGACAGGTCAGTAGTCCTGGAATGGAGGGAGCTTCGTGGAGTAGAGTGGCCCAGTGAGACTCCCCCACTGCAGCTATGAATCCAGACAACCAGGAGCATTGTAGAGGAGGACCACCCAGCAAGAGGCTTTGACGCAGTGCGAGGGTCCCAGGCCTGGGCAGTAGGTCCAGTCCCCAGGGAATGTTGTAGAGGAGGGCCACTCAGAGAGAGAGTCTCTCGCAGGACCAGGCCCCCCACACAAGGAGGTAGTTCCCTGGGCCCCAGGGAATGTCACAGAGGAGGGCTGCCCAGTGAGAGTCTCAATTGCAGGGTGAGGCTTCCTGGCCCAGAGGGTAGGTCCAGATCCCTGGGAATGTCGCAGAGGAGGGCTGCACAGCCCAGGTGGTAGATCTGGACCCAAGGGAACTTCTCAAAGGAGAGCTGCCCAGCAAGACATCCCCACTGGTGAGTCTTCCCCACCAGGTGAGGTGTTCCCACCAGGGTGGTAGAACCAGAGACACAGGCCCAGACGAGACGTGACCCAGCCTGCAGTCTAGTCCCCCTTTTGACTGACCATCAGTCAACAAATGGAGGTGCTTCTTCCCACCAGCAGGAAATATACCCCACCTGAAGGCTACCATCCCTAGAAGTGCAGCTTCCTTGTGTATCACTGCATTATCAAGTTCCTCCAAAACTTCAGGCTACTGAAGTCTAGGAGGTGAGTTATTGGGAATCTACAGGGATACTATAAGTCAATAGAGTTTCACTACTAGAGGGGTAGATACCTGAACAAGGGAAGAAAATGTCCGAAACAAACATAGATGCTACATCAATAAAATCCAATGACAGCATGGCAAAAGACATGTCAGAAAGGGAGTTCAGAATGTACATAATTAAAATGATCAGAGAAACAAACAATGAGATGAAAGAGCAAATGCAGGCTTTGAATGATTACACCAATCAACAGTTAAAAGAGCAAATGTGGGAAGCAAAAGATCATTTCAATAAAGAGTTAGAGATACTGAAAAAAAAAACCAGAAAGAAATCCTTGAAATGAAGGAAACAATAAACCAAATTAAAAACTCCATAGAAAGCATAACCAATAAGATAGAACACCTGGAAGACAGAACCTCAGACACTGAAGACAAAATATTTAATCTTGAAAACAAAGTTGACCAAACAGAGAAGATGGTAAGAAATCATGAACAGAATCTTCAAGAATTATGGGATATCATGAAAAGGCCAAATTTAAGAATTATTGGGATTGAGGAAGGCACAGAGAAACAAACCAAAGGAATGAACAATCTACTCAATCTAATAATATAAAAAAATTTCCCAAATCTGAAGAATGAAATGGAAAATCAAGTACAAGAGGCTTACAGGACTCCAAATATACAAAATTACAACAGACCCACAACAAGGCACATTATAATGAAAATACCTAACAAACAAAATAAAGATAGAATTTTAAAGGCTGCGAGAGAAAAGAATCAAATTACATTCAGGGGGAAACCAATACAGATATCAGCAGGTTTTTCAACCCAGACCCTAAAAGCTAGAAGGGCCTGGAACAACATTTCTCAAGTGCTGGAAGAAAACAGATGCCAACCAAGAATCTTATACCCAGCAAAACTTACCTTCAGATTTGACGATGAAATACGATCCTTCCATGATAAACAAAAGCTAAAAGAATTTACAAAAAGGAAACTGGCACTACAGAACATTCTCAGCAAAATATTCCATGAGGAAGAGATGAAAAACAAGGATGTAAATCAGCAAAGGGAGGAGCTACCCTAAAAGAATAGCCAAATAAAGGAGAAACCAATTCATGTCAAAAAACAAAAATGAGTCAAATTGCTGGGAATACAAATCATATCTCAATAGTAAAACCCTGAATGTTAATGGCCCAAACTCATCAATCAAAAGACGTAGACTCAAAGATTGGATTAAAAAGAAAGATCCAACAATTTGCTGCCTGCAAGAGACTCATCTCATAGAGATACCCACAGACTAAAGGTGAAAGGATGGGAAAAAACATACCATGCAGATGGACTCAGCAAAAAATCTGGAGTATCCATCCTCATATCAGATAATGTGGACTTCAAGACAAAGTTAGTCAGAACTTTGAAGAATAAAGAAGGACATTTCATACTGCTTAAGGGAAGCATAAGTCAACAAGACATAACAATCATAAATATCTATGCCCCAAACAGTGGCTCATCCATGTACATCAAACAAATTCTTCTAATTTCAGGAATCAAATAGACCACAACACAATAATACAAGGTGATTTTAACACATCTCTCTCCCCACTGGATAGATCTTCCAAACAAAAATTGAACAAAGAAACCATAGATCTCAATAACACAATCAATAATTTAGACTTAACAGACATTTATAGAATATACCATCCAACCAAGAGCGAATACACTTTCTTCTCAGCAGCACATGAATCCTTCTCTAAAATAGACCATATATTATGCCACAAAGCTAATGTTAGCAAATACAAGAAGACAGAGATACTACCTTATATTCTATCATATTATAATGGATTGAAATTAGAAATAAATGACAGAATAAAAAATAGAAACTACTCCAACACCTGGAGATTAAATAATATGCTATTGAATGATGAATGGATAACAGAAGACATCAGAAGGGAAATAAAAAAATTCTTAGAGGTAAATGAGAACAAAGATACATCATATCAAAATCTCTGGGACACTATGAAAGCAGTACTTAGAGGAAAATTTATTTCATGGAGTGCATTTAATAAAAGTAGAAAAAAATCAACAAATAAACAACCTAACACTACAGCTCAAAACCCTAGAAAAAGAAGAACAGACCAATACCCAAAGTAGTAGAAGACAGGAAATAGTTGCAATCAGAGCTGAAATCAATGAAATTGAAACAAAAGAAACAATAGAACAAACTGACAAAATAAGTAGTCGGTTCTTTGAAAAAATAAACAAAATTGATAAACCCTTTTCCATACTAACAAAGAGAAAGAGAGAGAAAACTCAAATTACTGAAATTTGGAATGAACAAGGAAATATCACAACAGACATGAGTGAAATATAAAACATAATTAGAAACTATTTTGAAAAATCTATACTCCAACAAAATAGAAAATCTTGAAGACATCAACAGGTTTCTAGAGACATATGAATTACCTAAACTGAACCAGGAGGACATACACAATTTAAATAGATCAATTTCAAGTAATGAAATAGAAGAAGTCATCAAAAGCCTACCAACAAAGAAAAGTTCTGGACCAGATGGATTCTCAGCCGAGTTCTACAAAACCTTTAAAGAGAAGTTCTTTCCAATACTTCTCAAAGTATTCCATGAAATAGAAGAGGAGGGAACCCTCCCAAACTCATTCTATGAAGCCAATATTACCCTGATACCTAAACCAGACAGAGACACATCGAGGAAAGAAAATTTCAGACCAATATCCTTAATGAACATTGATGCAGAATTCTCAAAAAATTCTTAGCAAATTGCATAAAAAATATATTAAAAAGATAATGCACCACGATCAAGTGGGTTTTATCCCAGGGATAAGGGTTGCAAGGTTGGTTCAACATCTGGAAATCAATAAATGTAATTCACCATATCAACAGACTTAAAGTCAAAATCACATAATTAATTCCATAGATGCAGAAAAAGCATTTGATAAAATACAGCATCCCTTCATGCTCAAAACACTAGGAAAAAAAGGAATAGTGGGAACATTCCTTAACAATGTAAAGGCCATCTACGCTAAGCCCATGGCCAATACCATTCTAAATGGTGAAAAACTGAAAGCATTCCCCCTAAAAACTGGAATGAGGCAGGGATGCCCTCTTTCACCACTTCTGTTCAACATCGTCCTTGAAACTCTAGCCAGAGCAATTAGATAGACCAAGGAAATTAAAGGGATACGAATAGGAAAAGAAGAACTCAAACTATCCTTATTTGCTGGTGACATGATTATATGTTTAAAGGAACCAGAAAATTCCACCAGAAAACTTTTAGAACTCATAAGTGAATTCAGTAAAGTAGCAGTTTACAAGATCAATGCACATAAATCTAAGGCATTTTTATACACAAGTGATGAATCTTCAGAAAGAGAAGTTAGGAAAACTACCCCATTCACAATAACCTCAAAAAAAATAAAATACTTGGGAATCAATCTCACAAAAGAGGTGAAAGATGTCTACAATGAGAACTACAGAACACTAAAGAAAGAAATTAAAGAAAATCTTAGATGATGGAAAGACCTCCCATGTTCTTGGATAGGCAGTATTAATATTGTCAAAATGGCCATACTACAAACAGTGCTATACAGATTCAATGCAATTCCAATTAAAATCCCAATGACGTACCTTAGAGAAATAGAGCAAGCAATCATGAAATTCATCTGGAAGAATAAGAAACCCAGAATAGCTAAAGCAATCCTTAGCAGGAAGAATGAAACAGGGGGTATCGCAATACCAGAACTTCAACTATACTACAAAGCAATAGTAACAAAAACGGCATGGTATTGGTACCAAAATAGACAGGTAGATCAATGGTACAGAATAGAGGACACGGACACAAACCCAAATAAATACAATTTTCTCATACTAGACAAAGGGTCCAAAAATATGCAATGGAGAAAAGATAGCCTCTTCAACAAATGGTGCTGAGAAAACTGGAAATCCATATACAGCAGAATGAAACTAAACCCCATCTCTCACCCTACACAAAACTCAACTCAAAATGGATCAAGGACCTTGGAATCTGACCAGAGACCCTGTATCTTATAGAAGAAAAAGTAGGTCCAAATGTTCAACTTGTTGGCTTAGGATCAGACTTCCTTGACAGGACTCCCATGGCACAAGAAATAAAAGCAAGAATCAACAACTGGGATAGATTCAAACTAAATAGCTTTCTCTCAGCAAAGGAAACTACCAGCAATGCAAAGAGAGAGCCTATAGAGTGTGAGAAAAATCTTTGCCAATCATACTTCAGATAGAGCACTAATTTCCAGAATGTATAAAGAACTCAAAAAACTCTATACCAAGAATACAAATAACCCAATCAACAAATGGGCTAATGAAATGAACAGACACTTCACAGAAGAAGATGTACAAGCAATCAACAGATATATGAAAAAATGTTCACCATCTTTAGTAATAAGAGAAATGCAAATCAAAACTACCCTAAGATTCCATCTCTCCCCAATTAGAATGGCGATTATCAAGAATACAAGCAACAATAGGTGTTGGAGAGGATGTGGGGAAAAAGGTACACTCATACATTGCTGGTGAGGCTGCAAATTAGTGCAGCCACTCTGGAAAGTAGTGTGATTCCTTAGAAATCTTGGAATGGAACCACCATTTGACCCAACTATCCTACTCCTCGGCCCATACCCAAAGTACTTAAAATCATCATACTACAGAGATACAGCCACATCAATATTCATAGCTGCTCAATTCACAATAGCCAGATTGTGGAACCAACCTAGATGTCCTTCAATTGATGAATGGATAAAGAAACTGTGATATATATATATATATATATATATATATATATATATACACACAATAGAATATTACTCAGCCATAAAGAATGATAAAATTATGGCATTTCAGGCAAATGGATGAAATTGGAGAATATCATGCTAAGTGAGATAAGCCAATCTCAAAAAAAATCAAAGGACAAATGATCTCACTGATAAGTGGATGATGACACACAATGGGGGATTGGAGCGGGGCAAGAATGGAGGAAGGAGGTACTGTATACAGGGGAAAGAGAGGTGGGAGGGTGTGGGTAAGGAAAAAATAACAGAATGAATCAAAAACTATTACCCTATGTAAATATATGATTACACAAATGGTATGCCTCTACTTCATGTACGGAGAAACAAGATGTACCCCATTTGTTTACAATAAAAATAAATTAAAAAAACAAACAAACAAAAAATAGTATATGGAAATGCTTCTGATTTTTGAGTGTTGATTGTATATCTTACAACTTTACTAGTATTTTTTTTTATTAGTTCTGACAGTTCCTTATGGGGTCTTTAGGCTTTTCAATATACAAGTTTATGTCATCTGCACACAAGGACAGTCTGATGTCCTCCTCTCCAATTTGGATATCTTTTACTTCGTTGTCTTACCCAATTACTCTGGTCAGGACTTTCAGTACTAGGTTGGATAAAGGTGGTGAACGTGGGCATCCTTGTCTTCTTTTTAGTCATAGAGGAAAGTCTTTTAATGTTTCCTTGTAGAGTATGCTGTTAAGTGGTGATTGACCTGTTAGATTCTTATTTTCTATTCAAACAAGTGTAGGAAGTGTGTATGCAATTATTTTATCTAATTCACATGACTTGACTACCTTCAATTTCACCTATAAAAGCCCAATTTAACCTTCATTATGATAGTCAACGGGCTGCTATTTTTATTACTAAAAGCTTTTTTCTGACATTTGGTATGCTAATTAGCAAAATGTAGGCTATTGAGCAAGACAGAGGTAGCAGAAATGCTTACTGGGGCGCCTCTGGGTATAGGCTTGGGATGAAAATTCCCGCAGGGCTCCTGCATTCCGGATCGCCGTGCTCACTGACCACGCCTGGACAGCGAATCTGGCGAGCGTGCTTATAGCTCCTGCATTGCAGCTCATTGCGAATCTCCGACACACTCATAGTATCAGTGTAGGCATTAAAGTCTTTTAAAGTAAATTATAGTCATTACACAGGTGGCTTCCAAATGGGTTATTGCAGCAATTAAATGGAATCCTCAAGAACCCAAGTTCCCCTGGTTTGTGTTCTGCCATCTGACTCTGACTTTAACTAACATCCCTAATGGTAATGAGATGATGATGTTCAAGTTCTAGGTAATACTTGACGCCATCTAAAACAATATGGGGTTAAAGGGCAACCTTTCACGTACTCCTTACCAGCAAGGAAACCTCAACCAGAAGCCACTCAGTGGATTTCTCCTTGCCCAAGTGGTCAGAATTTTGTGACATGTTCATTTTTAAGTTGATCAATCTGAAGAAAATGGAACTTTTTTTCATATTAGTAGACTCATTAAGATTAATTATATGTCACATGAGGAGAAGTGGGCACCTTAAAAAAATTGGAACTTTATGAGCAAGAATGAAGAGGAAGAGGCAATTGGAAAGGAAGCCAACATGGTCTGTTATATGTGGAATAATGATTTCTCCCTCCTTTTTAAAAAATAAAATCCTACTTTATCAGGGGAAGTTTTTCTTTCTTTGACCCTTTGTCTCATAGTTTTCCCTACACCCTGTGGCCCCTGTTCCTTTCTTGGTTGATTTGTCTTTGTTGCTATTGTGCTCACATTTGCTGAGAGCGTCTGCCTTCAGTTAATTCCCCAACATCTTCAGTCATGGGAAGGAAGTTACAGCTTTAATGAGGTTTCCAGCTTTAACAGTTAACCCAGAGTCATTTCAGGCTCCCCAATGCATTCTCATCTCAGTCATGCTGTTTATCATGTTAAACCTGGGATGAATTCTTCAGGGAGTATTCCCAATTGGAGAACATGGAGGTCAAAGCCTTGCTAGGGTTTTGTAGTCACTGAAATCATCCCCTAAGCATACTATGGCCAGTTCCTCTGCTTGCCTTCCTTGTTCAGCTGGAGTCTTATCCAAAACAAGTGCCTGGTATTTTTTTTTAAATATTCAATTTCAAGTAATCACCTCCAACATTTCTTTTCCCCCTGGCTAGTTTTAAGATTAAAGAAATCACGGGGTGTTTTAAAACCACACTGGAGAGCTTGTGTCAGATGATAAGGGCATATTCAATAAATATTTACTTCTCCAATGTCTTTAGAGGAAAAAAAATAGTGGAGACTGCACAAGTCAAGAATTAGTTTTCTAGAAATGATACAAAATGAACCAAACTGTGTAGGGATTGTAAAATTGGTTCTTAAAAGCTTAGACTTATTATCAAGAAAAAACAGCAGGTCTAAATGGCAGGGGTCCAATATTATTAAGAAGATGAAATCAGGGAAATAAAGACAGATTTAGTTGGTTTTTAAATCTGTATTTTGTATGAGTCTAATCTTGTGTTAGTGACTAGAAAACATAAACAATGTTTTAAAACACCTACACGTGCCATAAATTGCATACTAACATTTGTACCTTGCAGAAAGGTATCTTTTTCAATTGCCTCATGCAGTAATTTCCCAGCATACATTTACCATCTCTAAACTGTTAGTGGGGTCATTCCTTCTACTAATGCACACACACATACACACACACACACACACACACACACACAGCCCGATGATCCCTTCCATGGTGTCTACTTGCATTAATGGTGTCACCATACTTCTGAGTGCCTACTTTTAAAAATGTTTTACCTTTCACTCTCTTAATTCACACAACTAATCATGAGCAAGTCTTTTGGAGTCTATCTCTAAAATATTTCCTGCTCCCAGTTTCTCATTTCTTTGCTTTATTACTTCTGATTTTACACTACCATTACATTCTTCCATAAACCTTCCATAAACTCTCAGTGGGATTCCTTCCCTTTGGACTGCTTCCTCCAATTCATGCTTCACACTGAATATGGAGTGTTTCTCCTATAGGACAATTTTGATCATCACCCTCTGCAGTGCTTGAAGGTCTTCACCCACATTCTATTCACCAACTATACTTACAACATTATCTTGTTTTTTAATTCCTTCAAGCATCCTATCAAGTCACTATTCACCACTTTAAATCTCTTTGTCTTTGTTCTCTTTACCATCAACACTGTCCCATGATCGCTCCTGTCTAGATGTTGCCCATCTTTCAAAGCTTAGTTTAGATGCCATTTCTTAATGCACCTTTCTTCTGTGGCCTTCCTTCTGTATCTCTTTAGTAATCTACTCAGATTTTTCACCCTACAGAACTCTTATCAGGGTTATTGTTATTGTTCTCATTATGGTCTGTTTTGAATTGTGGTTGGTTGTGGATCTTTTTCATCAGCCAGTTACTAACATGGTGCTTCATAGTTTTGTTGTTAATTTGAATTGGATTTTAGAACTTAGTCTACATGTTATTAGCATGTTAGGTGAAGAAGCTAATACAATGAGGCTTTTTACTTTACATAGAGTCCAACATATAATAAAATTCATAACTTATTTTACTTAAACCTCACTGTGAGGCTACAGGAGTATCCTTTATAAAATACTCTATATTTTTCCTTTTTTTCTACATGTTTCTGCACCTGCTAAACTAACTTTGTTGTTTTTCCTGCCTTTATACAAATTTTATGATTTCTATCTTATTCTGCTTTTTAAAATAACTTTCTTTCTGTCTTTATGTGGTGCTGAGGATTGAACTCAGTGCTTCACATGTGCTCAGCAAGGGCTCTACCACTGAGCCCCAACCCCAAACCCTTGCTCTACATTTATATACACAAATTTCAATGCTGCACGGAATGACAGCTTTTTGTTTCTAGGGTCATTCTCCCTTCATAAGTAATAGAAGCTGATTTTTCTGTGGAGGATGACTGGCATTAGGAATAGATGTGTGACCTATTTGGGGTGAATCATATTGTAGCTCCATTGTTACAGTGATTGCCAAAGGGACCCGGTTTGGCCCAGTGAAACTCCTGAAAATGTGATAATGCTATCCTGATGATTGGATGATGGGAATAGTGAAGTTCTTTCTTTGGGGGGATTGCTAAAGTGATGAAATCTAAACCTATAAGTGTGAATGATTTTTGTAGGAATTCCAGAAAGAGATGATATGAATTAAACTATCTCATAGAAAAGCAGACCCAAAAGATGGGGAGACCAGTGCTCAGGACATCATTTGAGTCCCTAAAACCAGGTTTTGGTTTATAGGAGGCAACATATTTCTACTGTGATTAAGCTGTTTTGAGTGGGATTTTCTTCTCATGTGTACATAGCTTCCTCTTAGCTTCTTTTCCACTGATCTTATAAAATTTTACTCCCCTTCTACTAAACCCAAAACTTTCAAGGAAAAAAGAAAGGACAATGGTCGTAGCATTGTACCATATGGCTTTTCTGGGAACCAGATAAATGTAAAAT
Source organism: Sciurus carolinensis (assembly GCF_902686445.1). Classification (NCBI taxonomy): domain Eukaryota; kingdom Metazoa; phylum Chordata; class Mammalia; order Rodentia; family Sciuridae; genus Sciurus; species Sciurus carolinensis. The sequence goes on along the minus strand of NC_062218.1, from coordinate 86,415,699 downwards.
GTTTAAATAGTGCCTCTCACACCATGTTAGTGTTAACTGTTTCTATTTCATTATTTTTAATAATTTATATTTATTATAATTATTAGTACATATGAATCATATAAAGAATGAATTTCATTGTGAAATTTCCATACATGTATATTTCATCTCCATTACTATCATTATTTTCATGTTAATTATTATAGTAATCAGATCATAAAATTTAAGCTTAACTTCACTGAAACGTAAGTTTCTTTTCTTTAGAGTGGAAAAGTTAGTTCTGTTTTTTAAAAAAAGTTAGTTCTGTTTTTCTCTTTTTATTGGTGCATAATCATGATACATAACAGCAGAATTTGTTGTTATATTCTTGTACACGCACACAACAAAACAATGTAATTGTGTCAGTTTCAGTCCAGGGCCTCCTCCTTCCCCACTCCTCCTCCCCCACCAAGTCCCCTTCTTCTACTTTGCCAGTTTCCATTCTGTTCACATGAGATCTCCACTTTTCCTCATTTTTTCTTTCTAGTTTCCACATATGAGAAAAACCATATGACCCTTGATTTCCTGAGTTTGTCTTATTTCACTTAACATAACATTATCAATTTCCATCCATCTACCTGCAAATGACATAATTCTATTATTCTTTATGGCTGATTAGAACTCTTTTGTGTATATGTTCCACATTTTCTTTATCCGTTCATCCATTGGTGGACACCTGGACTAGTTCCATAATTTGGTTATTTTGAATTGTTCTGCTATAATCATGGATATGCAGGAATCACTATAGTATGTGAAATTTTAATTTCTATAAACATTATTTTTGAATTGAATTTTTGGCCAGGACATCATCTCTGTGTATGTTCCACATTGTTATTTGCCTGAACAACTTTCTATGTGTTTTAATATAATAGTATCTATTAAATCTGCTCTTAGGAAGTGTATACCAAAAAAAAAAAAAAAAAAAAAAAAAAAAAAAGGCCACAGAATGCCATTTGTAACTGTTACTGCCCCCACAGTATTTGGACTACAAATCTCTAAATTCCTTTAAGGTGATTGAGAAGCCTCTCCTTCACTTTGCCAACAAAAGAAAAGTGAAAAAACATCATGTAAAATTTCTCAGTGGTAATCCATTAATGGGATGAAATATAAATATCTAGATTTCTACTAGAGGAAATTAGTAATTATTTTTTAGAACAATTCATCAGGATCCTCTTCTTAATAAAACATTTCTTTGATTTGGAGTTAAATTACACAAGTTCTAGTTTTCACTTTGACATTAAGTGCCTGGGTAATTTGGAGTGAGCCTTGGAATCTCTGTTGACCACAGTTTCTTCATCCGTAAATGTAGAATGCTGATATTCTAAATTTAATATACCTTCCAAATGAAAATTCTCTGAATTCCTTTCAAAGGAAGATTTATCATGAACATATTTCAGAATCATTGTTATCTATAAGACAGAAAGTCTAAAGAGAGAGATGCTGAAATTCTTCCTTTAAATATTCATATGATAATCAATTTATAAGATTCAGTGGGAAGAAAAAAGAGGCATAACATGTATAATGCAAAAGGATTTAGATGAATTTAAAGCAAGAGCTTAAAAATGGCAAGTTGAGTTCGTTTTAGTAAATTGTAAGCTAATTAAGGTTGAAATTAAGACTTAAATTAGGAAAACAGTATTGAATGGTACAAACATCTGACACAAAAATCCAAAGGAGAACTTGGGGAATGGGACAGAGATCATTGAAATTATCATTTTGTGCCAGAGGAAGGTGAGCAAAGGCACATTTACTGGAAGATTTATTAGGAATAATACATTTGTCCAGAATTGGAAAGGACCCTGAGACAGAGGTGGATTTTGCTTGAATCTCCCTCCTGAGGTACACCCGGACTCTGTGTAACTTGGCAGTCATCCTAAGTCAGTTTTTTTTTCCTCCCAAAATTAGTTATTGGACAAGCACACAATAAGATTTATTTCTTGGGGTTTTATATTAATTAAATATAGTCAAAGTGAAATCGATTCCTCCTCAAGAGTGACAAGATTAACGCGTGAGAAAAATTTTAACAATTAGCTTTGATCTAATGATTTAAAGCATTTATTCACCTACTGGGTCACCTATAGTAGGAATATCAGTATCTATATAGACAGGCATATATGGATCTCAACAGGCATGAATATGTTGGTGCCTATGGTTGTATATTGTTATGGACTGAACTGTGTCTCTGTCAAATTCATGTTGAAGCACTAAACCTCGATGTGTCTGGAGATAGGACCATTAGGGAGGTATTAATGTTAAATGAAGCCTTGATGATGGGACCCTAATCCAATAGGATTAATGTCCTTATAAGAAGAGAAAAAGACACCAAAGTGCTCTCTTTTTCTCCTTGCATGCACATAGGCCATGTGAAGACAGCAAGAAGGAGGTCATCAAGCAAGTCAGAGAGCCCTCACCAGAAACCCACTAGACCTTGATCTTGGACATCTAGTCTCAGAACTGTGAGGAAACAGTCTGTTATTTAAGCCACTCAGTCTGTCATATCTTGTTTTAGCAACCCCACTTGAAAAAATACATATATCACTATCAAGACCTATCTATAGCTATTGTCTCAGTTCATTCTGTTCCCACTTGCTTAATAAATGAACTCTTCAGAATGCAATCACTTCAGGTTTACTGAAATAGCCTCTGAAACTGGCATTGTTTCTTCTCTCCATGATTACAGACTGTCCTCAACATAGCTAGAGGGGTTCTCCTAAAATTAAAATGAGATCATGGTTTTCCTCAGCATAGATTCCTCCAGTAAGAGCTAAGACAAAGTACCATCCATAGGTAATTTATAAAGAACAGAAATCTATTTCTCATAGAGGTCAAGTTGAGAAGTCTAAGGTCAAGGTGCAGGCACCTGTTGTGGGATGTTTTGCTGCATCCTAATGGGGTGGAAGGAGGAAGGGCAAGAAGACAAACTGTTTTCTTATATGGCAGAAAAGTGGAAGAATGAGAACCCACTCCTGCAAGCACTTTTTAAAGTGACATTAAACCTTCAAGAGGGTGGAGCCCTCATGACCTAAACACTTCCCACCGGGCCCCATCTCCCAGCATTGTTATTTTGGGGATTAGGTTTCCAGCATATGAACTTGGGGGGACAATTCAGACATGGCAAGTATATATATCTACATATGTTTTCTTATACAATTGAAAGCTTTACTCATTTTCTTTGTCCACTCTTCAGTTTTCCTATATTTAGTCTCTCACAATGAGGTGTTAACTTTACATCGATTTTTAATTCTGAAATAAGGAACACAGTTCTCAAAAGAATATCCTACAATTCTAGGTGCTGTCACTTTGTGGTGCTTAACCTCAGGGCTGATATAATCACACAGGAAGCTTTTCCAAAATTTCCAACTAGATTCACTTTCTTGGGTGGTTTATCAGAAATTTCAGAAGGAAGAAGAGAAATGGGATTTGACTCTACAACAGTTAACTGGCAGTGATCCCAGAATGTCTTTTCTCCCTCGTCCTCTAACTTCAGGAGGAGAGTATCTCCACTGGGCTTGTGGTATTGCCAAGCTATATAATCTTTAAGTCTGTATTATCTATCAGTAAAATACATGTTCTACTTCCCCAACCAAGTTTCTTAAGTTCAGGTGTATGGTTTCTGTTTTTCTATTTCTATAGCCAGTTCAATAGTAAGTAAGTAAATCTCTTGGATGTGGAACAAACCTATTGGGCTTATCCTGCCACTACCTACTCCAGGGGTTGGCTAGAACCATCCTCAGTCAAGAGGACTAACAGTGCCCTGTGCTAGAACAGTACCGTCCAGACTTGGTCAACACTCATCTCCTGTATTGCCATCATCACCTGCTTTTACACCTGTTTTACTATGATCTAGTCTTCATACAGTGGCAAGGGACATCCTTGAAAAGTATCTGTAAGAGTTTTCCATTTTTCTCAGTAAATTCTGATACTCAGGGATTCTGTAGTTACACTGGGAGTTCTTCCAATCCCCACTCAATATCTGGTAGGCTTTGGTTCATTGTAGGTGAACATGTCTCCCCAGATCTTTCTAATAGGCATATTGTATCTTTTGGGGTCCAAAGAAGGCACATTGTGGTACATCTTAATAAATGTTGACACCTCAGTTTTGAGCTTATTTTATCACCAGTCTTCGTTTTTTCCAAATTAATGTGTTTCATTCCAGCTACTAAGTAATTTGATTCTTTTTTAGTTGCTTGACAAAGCCACCAACCTCTTATCAGGCTTGCTGTTTGCACTGTTGAATCAGGCCAATCACTCTTAATTGTATTCAGCTGTCTTGACCCCCTACAGGTTTTTATACTGCAAGGTTCAAAACTGGAAATCTAATCTAGACCTTAAGAATTTAAAAATGGCATATCTGGGAAATTAGAAGTTAAGCATATGAATCTAATTGGAATTAAAGTAAAGAAAATAGGGAATGAATAGTTCATGATATAAAAAACATGGGAGTGAACAGCATTGTAGAAAGGAAAATAATGGGACTGATTTTCACTCATTTGAGTCAATTCTAATTTGAACTTGAATCAGAATTGCCATTTGGAAACCCAAAATTATCCACAAGTATATTCTCTCCCCTCCAAATCATGGCAGAGAATACAGTTTGAACAAGACATTTTGATTATAACAATAATAGCAAGAAATCCCATTATAAAAAGAGGTCTGTTCGAATACTTTAGGAGCACATTTCCTTATCTAGGTTCACTGTAAACATTTGAAGAAATAAGCTATACTGGAGATGGCCCAAATCGCTAATATGTTGTATTTAATTACCAGCATATCAGTGCATATTTTTTAGTAATTACACAACTATCACTACAATAGCTAAGAATCTGAAATGTATTTTAACACTATTATTGAGGTTAAAATAAGAACAAATAAAATGTTATAAAATAGGAAGAATCAAATAACCCCTGATGAGTTTCTATTACTTCCAATCACAAGTAATCTACTTTGTGCTAAAACAGCAAAGTAAGAGGAAATGAGGACTCTTTTTTAAAAGACAAATGAAATTATACTGTGCATAGAAACTATAAAGCTCTGATAAAAGTAGTTGCAATACCAGAAAACAAGTTAAGGTATTTAAGTTGTGTTCAAGACATTTCTTATCTTGTCTGTTTTGCATCTTTTTCTTTGGAGAGTCAACTTTTCTTACCTCTGAAGAACTTCTCTCTCCTACTTCCACCTCAGCTATCACCACTGATCTCCACTGAGCTTCCTTCCTGACACTGCTTCATGGCTTCTTTCTTGGATGAGTCAGAGGTGAATACCTTAATGAGTATGAGTCGAGAGCTAGCTGGTCAATGTTCGATGTCCTGAAGCATTAAAAGACTTGCTTGCTTCAGAAGAAATCGTGTGGTGGCCAATCTACAGAAAGAAACAGAGATGAAAGAACAAAGGGGTTCCAGTGGTGCACGGGTCTCTTGTTCCAGCCATACTTGTCCTTGCTTTTGTTATGAGTTAACGATGTCTCCACTTCTGTATGTCCTGAACATATATTTAGAATACCACTTATATATTTGCAAATAATTTACCCCCAATGGAAAAACGATTGATTAAAGCAAGTTAGTTTCTTTAATTTACTTGAAATTTCCAACAAAATTTTAGCTAATCAAAAAAAGTAACCTTAAAACATTTGTTGTGGCAAAGAAATAAAGAATATGGGAATTTTTTTTCTTTCATAAAAAGAAAATTCTGAGGTTCAGTCAATGTCCCACTTATTCAGATTCCAAAAAAAAAAAAAAAATAACTTGAATGACAACTATGTTCATTGTAATGAAATTTGATTTATCTCTCTTTTCCTGGAATAATTGGTAGATAGTTTTCCCTTATTTCCTGTGCTGGGGCCTGAAAAATATTCCTCCCAGTTTACATGAATGAAAGTCTCATAAATAAGATCAGCTGTAGGTCTTGACCTCTCATTTACAGACTTTTATAACAGCTTCTTGAGTGTATCCCTTGTAATGCATGAGAATAAAGACCATGCATATTTTACTTGTATAACCAAGGACCCACTGCTGGACATCTAACAGCTAAAAAATACTGTCAAAAGAGTAACTGGTGGATTGGCAGTCCCAGACAACTTATCTTCTCTTAAGATTGATTTAAATTATCTTATCTACTGCCTCTAATTACATTTATAATTTTTCTTTAGGAGGCACAGTTACCAAATAGTTCACAAATGGTACAAATTGAATTTTTCTGATTTCTTTGCTGCTTCTTTCTTGCTATAAACAAAACAAAATAAAAAAAAATAAAAGTAGTGCTCTATACTGTGTGTTTATTTACAGTATCTCTGTGAGCTGGAAGGGGGCACCACATCCTGGGATTGATGGATTGGTGAGAGCTGGTGCCAGATGTTGACCATGACAGGTGCATAATAAAACACTCTTTGTGGTTTTCCCTCAGAATTCTAAATATATTTGGAAATAAGGGAAACATCTGCTTGATGCTTCTTTAAATGACAGGCTGCTACAGCTTCTTGAACTGTGATTTTTCTTAAAAAAATTAGGGCATTATTTTTCTGACTTTGTAAATGCTTCATATAAATGTTCTTTACAAGAAAAATGCAAAATTCTAGCGCATGCTTTTATGCCATTTCACTTATTAAATGGCTACATTGTTTGTTCCATTCCTGCCCATCTGTCTTTTGGTTCAGAGCAAAGTCACAAATTATTAATAAAAATGGAACAACTCTATTTATTATAATTTTAAGACTGCAAAATTGCACTGAAACCAGAATCACCATATGGCTAGCTTTCTTTCCCCCCACAGCAGCCTGGCTTGTGGCTTACCATGGTTTGATGGCTGTGACACAGTTTTTTGTTACTAAGGACAGGTATCAAAGTATTTGAAGAGTAATGTCTTATATTTGGAATCAATGGTTTCATCTTAATCCTCATGGGTGCTCACTAGACAAGTTCCATGACCTGAATTTAAAAGGATAAGAAGTTGTTCTTTCAATCTACTCAACTTTGAAGTTTCTAAGGAAGACCACATAGAAGGAAGTTAGCCTTAACTTCTTATGTCATATGAGTTTGGCTTGTCTAATGAAATGAATAAATGGAGATCTTTCTTAGAATTCATAGTGTGCAGACAAGTGCAGAAGAGTGAGTTAGTGATCCCTGTTCAATAGTAGTACTAAGGCAGATGTAGACTGAGACTAGAAGAGGAGAGAAAGGGAAAGGGGGCTCATGGTGAGAGAAAAAAGACTCTATTATATCTAACAAAGGGAATCCTGAGGGTTCGCTCACATTTTCAAGACAATTAGTGACTATATAATCTGCAAAGTTCAGTGCTATACTCCCTTTCTTAAGCTTCATTAGAATGTAACACGTGGTCAAGTAAGACTTGTTCAAAGCCATTTTTAATCCTGCATTTTGAAGCACAATGGAAAGAGTATTAGGGTTATGGGAGGTGCATTATTATTTGCTTCAGGTCCCTAGTTCCTAACCTGTTGGTCATGGGGAAGTTAGAAGAAAAAAGTCAAAAACCATAATGGGAAGACTATTCTCCTTCATATTTTTAATCCTTACTTTCCCCATGTTGATATCTGCTGCAAAATCTCTGTGATGGCCTCATTAGCCCTGACCCAGGGATCCTTGGGCTAGTACATAGTTGGTCTTCAAAAGAGTTGTATTCCTTGATAAGATGTTCAAAATTTGGAATGAATGGATATGTGTGCTGTTGAGCATGCTTATGGCAGAGTTTTCATAGATTTAGCAAACCATCGGAAATAATTTCAAAAGGGACGTTAAAAACAACTATTTTGATATTTAAAAATTACCTTTCACTTTTATGTCTTCAGCTTTAACATTGTTTTTTATACTTCCCTCTTTCTCTTGATGCTTTCTACTAAGATTGCTCTCAAAAAAGAGCTTGAAATTTGTCATTAACACTTCAGTGTAAACATGAATGTGTTACTTCTTAGAAATATTTGCTCTTCATTAATTTTATGGTTTGGATGTGAGGTTTCCCCCAAAAGCTCACATGTGAGACAATGTAAGATGGTTTGGAGGAGAAATAATTGGGTCATAGCCTTAACCCAAACAGTAAATTAATCCCTAGTGGGATTAACTGAGTGGTAACTGGTGGCAAGTGGGGTGTGGTTGGAAGAAGTGGTTCAGTGGTGGGGGGGCATGGCTATGGGGTATATATTTTTTTATCTGGAGAGTGAAGTCTCTCTCTCTCTCTCTGTGCTTCCTGATCATCACATGAGTCACTTCCCTCTACCACACTCGCCTGCCACAATGTTCTGCCTCACCTTGAGCCCTGAGGAATGGAGCTAGCCTTCTATGGACTACCACCTCTGAAACTGTGAACCCTCTAATAAACCTGCCCTCCTCTAAAATTGTTCTGTTCAGATCTTTTAGTGATAGCAGCAAAAGAAGCTGACTAAAACAATTAATTTCATTTCTGATCATGGAACCAAATATTATCTCTTTTAGGACTGTCAAGTTTCAGAGCTGGTGCTTTGTAGAAGTATTTTCTAGGTTGGTTGAAATCATATAGCCACATTCTAGGAGTCTCTAGAATTTATAACACCTGCATAATTCTATTTTTTGTAGGGAGTTGAGAAAGCAACTGGGCATTTTAAGCACTACTAGACTTGGAACTGCCCAGTTTTGGCTTTATTTCCTGGCTCCATCACTTACTAGTGGTGTCACTATGTGTAATATATTTAATTGCTTTGAACATCAATATCATCATCTATAAAATGGCAGCTAACAATACATCGATTACCAGGATGTGTAGTAATTTAAGCAGTGGAAATAGCTGATTGCTATAATCAATGGAAACAACACGCAGAAAATTGCTGTAAGGGAAAATAAAGGCAACATTGGTGATAGTAATAAGTGTTTATAAGTGCTTTCCATATGTTATCCTGTTTAAGCCTCACAATAAATCAATCCCCCCCCCCATTTTATAGCTAAAGAACTGAGGCAACAGTGGCTCCATAGCTTGCTCATGGCTGTTCAACTAGCAATTGATGGAAGAGGTGAAGTCAGTGAGCATTTTCCGGAGAATTCTCTCAACTCCTAGTTCAGAACCCCTCCCGAGGTTATAACTGCAGACATGGGTGTGGGCTGTATAAGCTTGAGAATTTTCAGATTTGAGAATATCTGAGTTTTCATTTTTGTGATGCCTAGGAGTATAAGGTCATAGAATCTCATTAATATGTCCAACATTATCTAATGCACAATTTTTTTCAACATTAAAATGGGAAAATTTTCCCCCTAATGGTTGTTTTTTAATTTAGTAGGAAAAAAGACTAAAATACAGCTCTTCTGAAGTCAGTTATGTCCTAGGCATTGCAGTCAGCTCATTAGCTTTGAAGAGCTTCAGGTCTGTAGTAAGAAACAAATGTGCAAACTGATAATTTAAATATAAACAAGGAGTGAGACACAGGTGAATCTAGGTTGCTGTGGAATATAAAGAAAGAAGACTTTCACCCTGGTGAAACAGTGTGCTGCCTAGAGGAGATGTCATGTAGTTGGATTTGATTGGTATTTAAGAAACAGCCAGAAAGGAAGGTAGAGAAGCTGTCCTATCAGAGGGGCCAGCAAAAGTCAAAAGCATAAAACAACAGGGGACATGGGAGTCAAAGGGGTCCACCAAATTGCAAGCCATTGGTCTTTGCCAGACGTACATGGGGGGCAGACTTGTGATCAGAGCTGGCACATGGTCTGCCATGTGACCTGTCACTAAACAGTCCAGTTGATTGCCATTGTCCAAATAGATTTTGAGAACTACAGAAGGGCTAAGAAATAATGAAATAGTCAAATCTCCCTCCTAACTCTACATGGAGAGTGAAGACAGTCAGGGACATATTTTATCTCCTTGATATCTTTTTATTAAACAATGTCTTTCATGGAAGGTTTTCATTCACTTATGTTTTTCTTTATTTTCTCTCCCTTCCTTATTTCTACAACCCAATGGAGAGATTCCAATTTAACAACTAAATGTAATAACTTATGATAGTTTTTATCTCTTCTTTTATTCTTTTTCCAGTCCTTCATCTGTATATTTATTTTACTCAAACTTGCCTCCTATATTATATCTTAGGCTCATTTTCTGACTAGCCCTAGATATCTGGCCCATGTAAACTTGAGAGTACTGGGCTTTTCCAGATGTTCTTCAGGAGTTCTCCCAGAAGTGGAATAAGAATCCCCCAAATCCCAAATCCGAAAATTGCCTGTATTGTTCTCTGTAAAACCTAGGAAATACTGGAGCCAAAAAGCTTATTGAGAGGAGTAATGTGAGGAGATAAGAGAGAGAATATGTTCTTCACAAACAGAAAATATGGATTCCCTGGAGTGAGACAGGGAAGTAGACAGATTTATACTTATAGCTAACTTTATAACTGTGACTCTTAATTATACCAGGGGCACACATATAAACTCATCCCTTTCACACAGTTCAGTCCTACCTGGCAGACCAGTGATTCCTAGGGGAGATGATGGGTACAAAACCAGCTCTCCAACCTTTTTCAAACACAGGTGTTGTGAACAGTCTGATACTTTCCCATTGCCTACTCTTGCATGCCATGAAAGTCAATGCGTTACAATTACTGATAGGAGTGTATCACATCTCTCAGACACATCTGTGTAAATAAAAGGCTGAGAACAACTGTAGGTGTCCTCTGGTGGTATACTCTATTGGTATTCAGGGGGACCGAACAGAAACAGGGCATGATTGTACAAAGTTAGTTGCCATGATTTTCTTGGCTCCCCACTGTCAGGTGTTTTCTTTTTGTGATAAAGATGTAGTTACTTTTCAAATTGTTTTCTCTAGTTTTGTGAAAAAATCATTGATTTTCTGTGAAAAATAGCACTGATATTTTGATGGGGATTGCATTGAATCTACAGATTGCTTTTGTTAATAAAGCCATCTTAACAATATTAATTCTGCCTATACATGAACATGGGGGCATCTGTCTAACTTCCAGAGTTCAATTTCTTTTTTCAGTTTTCTTTAATTTTCTTTGATGAGATTTTTCAACTCTTTGGTTAGATTTATTCCTAGTTGTTTTATTTTTTTGATGGCATTGTGAATGGAATTGTTTTCCTGATTTCTTTTTCAGTGGATTTAATATTGGTGTATAGAAAAAATTTTGACACTTGTATATTGATTTTGTATCCTGCTACTTTTCTGAATTTATCAGCTTTAGAAGTCTTCTGGTAGAATCTTTAGGGTTTTCTAAGTATAGGATCATATCTGCAAACAGGAATAAGGTAGTTTCTTCCTTCACTATTTGTATCTCTTTTGTTTCCTTGTTTTGCCTAATTGCTCTGGCATAATTAATAATAGCTAGTTATGGAATTAGACCAGATAAGGTGTCCATCAACAGATGACTAGATAAAGAAAATGTGAAAAATATATATGACATAAACATACATATATATGTATTATGTGTGTACATACATACTATGGAGTTTTACTCAGCAATGAATGAGCTGGGCCTGGTGGCACATGCCTCTAATTCCAGTGGTTCAGTAGGCTGAGGCAGGAGGATTGCAAGTTCAAAGATAGCCTCAGTAACTTAGTGAGACTCTGTTTCAAAATAAAAAGGACTGGGGATGTGGCTCAGTAGTTAAGCACCCCTGGGTTCAATCCTTGGTACCAAAAAAAAAAAAAAAAAAAAAAAAAAAAAAAAAAAAAAGAATGAAATTGTGTCATTTGTATGAAAATGGATGAAACTGGAGAATATTATGTTAAGCAAAGTGAGGCAGATTCAGAAAATGAAGTGTCATGTGTTTTCTCTCATATGCCAATGCTAGTGGAGGAAAAAAGAGAACACGAATTTAGAAGGGAGACTAACAGGGTGGAAAAAGAGGAGCATGAGGAGGGGGAAGGGAAAAGGAAGGGAGGTACTGGGGAGGACATTGACCGATTTGTTATGTACATGTTCCAATGTGCCACAACAAACGTACCATTTTGTGTGTTTAATATTCACCAATAAAAAAGTAGTGACTTAAAATATGCTACAAATCAAAGGTTGTTTTCTTACTTTTACTAGTTATGAGGCAAGGTCTGCATCTTATTTTATGTTTTACTATTTTCACTGCTTTTAACGGTACCTCATACAAAGCAGTAGCCCAAGAAAAGTAATACAAAATGAGTGAGAAATAATCTTGGGGAGGTTAATGAACAAAAAGGTGAGGATTTTATAAGCATCTCATTATTCAAAACTTGTGTTTTCCTACAGAAATGTTTGAATTGGGTCTTTTACACATTAAGCATTTGGCTTATTTGGTAATTATTATTCTGTTACCTCACACTTAGAAAACCTAGTATTATGAATAAAACTAATTTGAGGGCTCTGAGCAACCATTGATTTTCAAACACTTTTCTTCCCTACAACAAATAATACTCTTTAGGGCATATTTTTTTCCCATGGGTTTTAAAATTTATCTTGATGAACTAAACAACAGTAATTTGACAGTGAAGACATTTAAATCATGCACTTTAGAGCAATTCCCAGAGCTAGAAAAGCCAGGCCACTGTGATTGAAGCAATGGATTGAATCTCTGCTGCCAGATGGCAGTTGAAATATAATGGGCTTACAGCCGTCAGCCACAGCTAGAGGTTTGCACGCAAAGGGTAAGCCTTTCAGTGATGGAAAATGGAAAGCTGGGTGGTTACTTGAAATTCCTGTATTGTTCCTAGTGGCTCATAAAGGATAAGGCAAAATTTAACCCATGCAAATTCCCTTTAGGATAGTATTTGTCATGGAGCTTTATAAACATACTTCTTGCATCCTGGAACTATTGCTCTTTTCTGATTATGCTGTGTTCGATTTGTGAACACATACATCTGAAATCAGAACTCACATATTTCTCAATCCATGATGTTTACATGATTTTGCTCTCGTAGTTCTTGAAAAATGTAACAATCAATGAAAAATGGCTTTCCTCTTCCCCAAAGCTTTTAAGTATGGAATTTCAAAAATTTCTCTAATGATTGATTTGATTTTTCTTGCTGTGCTGTATGTTACAATTGGTTCAGGGACAAAGTGCTTTTGGATTTCCTACTGTATCAGAATAGCCCTGAAACAATATAATACTTGATAGGATGAAGCTGTTCTTCATGTTTCTGTAAGTTCGGCTAGAGAATGCATCTGGATCCATTCAACCATGTTCAATGTTTTTAAATGCCAAATGAGAGCTTCAGAAGAGCCCCTTGAGGAAGGAGAGATGACATTTGCCATGCTCTGCTAATATCAACTCAGGAAGAATATATCTGGCAACACATTTATCCTGATAAACATGATGATAGGGAAAATTTTTGTTTAAGCATTGGTTGCATTTATTTACTGCTACATCTGTACACGGGCTGTCAGGTTGCATAAAGGAGACCATAATAGAAGACAGTTGCAGGGAGTAGGTTATATAATAAGATCAAGCCAATGAAAGTCTGGCATCCAGCTGTAATTCTACTAACAGTGTGAAGAGTCTGCTTATCCACCCAAGTCAAGGATATATATTTTTTTCTTTTTGGTCACTGTTCATGAAATTACATTGTTAGCCCCTTCAGTTGTTCAATGAGCCACTAGAAGGATGAATAAAATGTATAAAAAAGGGAGGAAAAGAAGAAAGGCCTCAGGCTATAGAATTTATGGCTGGAGAACTTGATACTTTTATGCAGGTTAATTTCCTAAATAGAAAAGGACCACAGAATCTTGAGCCATTCAGAAATAAATATGCTGTTCTAAGTTTATGATGTTCACAAAACCCTATAGTGTTGTAACTCTTGTTCCTGCAAATATAGGACACTAGTCTTTAGAACAACCTGAAAAATCATTCAAATGAGGGTAATATCAAAAACTAGTGAAGCAGGGATTACTTAAGTGAAAGTTAGTAGGTTTTCAATCACTTTAGTTTCACAATTCAATACTATTAAGGCTAATATATAGGTGCCTGCCAGCACAGCTACCATTTAGAATCTATCAGTATTTCCATTATAAATCCCATTTTTCAGGGGTTAATAACATGGTCATAAAAATTCACTGCAGGCTGAAATCAAGTCTTGAAAGGAAATCTTTTTTCTTAGTCCTAACAGAAGAGTTTGTTCATGTTCCTGAGACTAAGATGGTCAGACATCAGAAAAGGGAGATGAGAGATTATGTGTGTTAGAGTTCTCCAGAGAAAAAGAGTATCTATCTATCTATCTATCTATCTATCTATCTATCTATCTATCTAACCATCCATTCAGATCTTTATAGATAGATAAAGAGATTTATGGTGAGGAATTGACTCACATGATTAGGGATACTAAGTGCTATGATGTACCATCTGCAAGCTGGAATCCAGGAAATTCAGTGGTATACTTTCAGCCTAAAGCTGAGGCCTGAGACCCAGAGGGACCAGTGCTGAAAGTTCCAATTTGGGCCTGCAGACCTGAGAAACAGGAACACTGATGTTCGCGAATAAGAGAAGGTAGATTTTTTTTTTTTTTTTTAACTCAAACAGAGTAAATGTGCCCTGCCTCCACCTGTTTATTCTTGTCAGGTCTTGATGGATTAGATGGTGCCCACCCATGTTGGTGAATGTGATCTTCTCTGCTCAGTCTAAGTGCTGATCTCTCCCCAAAACACTTTCACAGAAACATCCAAAAATAATGCTTTACCAATTATCTGGGCATCCTTTAGTCAAGTTAAATTGGCACATAAAATTAACATCACTACACCTGTAAACTTTGTTTCTAAAAATTTAGCATCAGTTCTAATATAGTGAGATGTAATATGTATGGGTATGGTATTTGTTTCTTGGCTTGCTTCTTCTCCTTCCTATTCTTCTCTTTCTCCTTTCTTTCCTTTCCATGTATTCTTCTCTCTTCTTCCCACCTCCTCTTTTTTTTTTTTTTTTTTTGATCATGATTATGAGTGGAATTTGATTGTTCTAACGAGCAGCATTTGGATTTTGTTCAGTGGCAAAAGAGCAAGGAATTTCAATTTCTACTTAAAGTCAGAGCTGTACATACATACTGCAGAAAATAGGCTCTGACCCCTCTTTTGCTACCAGACATATATAATTTTTTCAGCACTAAAGCATTATACACAGAAACATTTAAAGTTGGCTCAATTTAAAGTAAAAGTATTAATTTGTGGCTAAGGTGAGTAAATTGATTTATCAGATCACAAGCTTTTTGACTGATTAGCAAAAGAGTGACTTCTTTCATGTACCAAATGCATAGTAATTTATTCTAATGTAGTAGAACAAATAAGAAATTAATTATTTCTGAATTATATTACCTCAGATCTTTTAGATCTGGCTTAATTTCCTTCAGGATCTAGTTTTCTGGGCACACACTGATAGGTAAAGGCTAGTCTACTTTTGAACCAAACAATTTTTTTTTTTTTTTTTTGTGTGTGTGTGTAGTTTAAGCAATACTGGAAATGCCTCTTCTCTTTACATAGGGGGAAAATGGTCAACTACCCTTCATCATAGACCGAACTATTCAAAGTATTGTGGAGTTACTTTTCATGCAAGCTTGGAGGCATTGAGTAAAAGAGAAATAAAAATCACTGTTTAAACAGTGAGAAATCAGAGTAGGATAATTCTAAACTTCCTTGATAATTTTAGCAAGTTAGTAGGAGAATTAGGAATTGCCGAGACTTACTGAGTTTTGGAAGTATAAATGTTCACAGTTTCACAGTTCCAAGCTTTACATTGGTGTGCATGAAATTTTGACATGTGTGTTTTTTTTTTTTTTTTCTTTCTTTACCATCTCCTCCTATTTGTGCCAGGTCCTGACTTTTTTTTTCCTGCATATCTGATGCTGCCATGTCTCATATTGATCTCAGACACTTTTTAGGTACCCTAGCCAGCCTCCTTCAAGTTCTAGTCATGGAAGGATCTGATGTGCCTTGCTGCCCCCTACTGGTCACCAAAGACTGTTAGGTGTGGGGCTCTAATACAATCTTAGATTTTTGTTGTTCATACCAATGTCAGAGAAGTATTTCTTATAAGAACTTTTTAGAAGTTATTCTTAAGATAAATAAATGTTATATAGTGATTTTTGTTTACAACGAGTGGTTTTCTTTTTTAAATTTTTATTTTGATTTTGTTTTCATACATTTTTAAGGGCTATCCTTAGCTACTCTCATGATCTTTTCTAAAATTGGCACTACATTACGGAAAGTAAAAGACAAAATTGTGCAAATATTTTCTTTCTTTATTATACTTCAGCTAAAGAATTGATTTCTTATGGTTTTGAACATTATGCATATTGAAAACACACATATTGGATTTGTGGGTTGCTTCCTTAAAACACGCTTTTAAAATTTTTCTTTAATGGCATACTACTTTTCTTGGGCTATCAGAGAAAAATACTGTAAGACTGAGAGGCTTAAACAACAAAAATTAATTTTCTCAGTGTTGGAGGTTGGAAGTCCTTGATCAGGTATGGCTGGTTGATTTCTGATGAGGGTGCTCTTTCTGTCTTGCAGGCAGCCATCTTACTGTGTTTCACATGGTGGAGAGGGACAGCTCTAGTTATAAGGACAATGGTCTTATGGGTTTCATGCCTCACTGTATGATCTCATTTAACTTTTCACCTCCCCATAGGCTCTATCTCCTGAGGGTCAGGGCACCAGTGGCATTCCATCTACAACCAATGGTGATGTGGACCTGGAAAATGTAACAGATTTTAAATTATCAATTTAAAAACATTTTTTAAATGATCATATACTACTGGTCGAGAATGAATGGGATTGATATTGGCATTAGAATGATTAGGCATAGTCCACACCAAGATGAAATGAAAACATGGCTGAGAGAATGGATCTAAGGTCAAGAAGAAGAAACAGCAAAAAGTAACAAATGCAAGTGCAAAGCACTAAATCATCATATTGTCTTTAATTACAAGAGAAATTGTAAGTGCGGGCTGAATCAGCTAGAGAAAGTTTCGAAGAAGAAATTATATTTAGCTTCCAACTGAAGGACAGCTAAGGTTTTATTAACTTCAGGGGGTAAGAGGAAGAATATTTTACCACCAGGAAGGCACTTGACTTAAGAATGAATATAAAATATGCATTATAGTTTAAGGATCCTAGCCTGACTGTCAGAGAGGACGTTTAAAGACTTTCTACAATCAAGTGTTATTGCTTAATATTCCCTGAGTATCCATAGAATGCTGGCTCAGAATATATACATGGTCTTTGTTCTTTGTAAGTTTGCAATCAAAGACCATAAATGCTCAAGTTTGACAGACTGGTGCTTTCAGCATTTGCTTAAATCATTTGATATTTTCCCACCAGGCTACTGCTCTTGACTAAATCAGTGGGTTATGTGTCTTGGGCTGAAGCATGCCACAAACAGTCATTGATATGGGTTTGAAAACAAAACAATACAAAACTCTTCCTTCCTTTGCTTCTTTCTTTGGCTACCTTTGTGGTGGATCTAGAATAATTTCAGAGCATCCAGGGGAACCACTAGCAATTTCACAGTGTCAAGGGTTAGAAACACCAATTGGTTTGGAAGCCTTGATACCTAAGACTTTCCATGAGTTCTCTGCAAATCCCACTGAAGAGTCTACTGTTTATTCCTTAAACCCTGGGGAAGGCAGACCTGAAGCACCCTTTTGTAACACTGGGTTATGATGTTAAAGACACACACAACTCTACTTGCTAATGCAGCCTCTGGCAGAGCCTATTCTACTGTAGACACATGCATGTTTCCAGTTATGCCATCTCCAATCACACTGAGGTTCTGGTCTGATGACCAACAACAGAAAATGTGGTGACTATCAAAATTAGTCTGCATTTAAACTAGATTCTCTACCACAATCAGACAAAAGGTTTTTGTTTTTGTAAAGCCATTGTGATGTATATCATATCTCCTTTTGCAGAGTTTGGGCTGAAGGAAAAATTGTTGAAAATTTGTCTTTATCTTTTATTTTGAGATCATTTTCTACCCTTCTAGACCCACCTCTGGGCCCAGGTTACTTCTCTGCAATTCCCTCATGCTATTATCAACCCTGCTCGTCCCACATCAATCAGAAAAGTGGTCATTGTTATCAATCCTCTAAACCTGGTATGAATTCAAGTTATGGTGTTATCTCTCTTCAGGGATTTATACTTCTGGATTTATCTTCTAGATTTTGTTTCCTGTAAAAGAAACTTTGTGCATGAGTGTAGCAAACAAAATTGTTTCGGAAGCCAAGGGGACTTCTTTTTTCTTTTTGATACTAGGGATTGAACCCAAGAGCACTTTACCAGTGAGCTACATCCCTACTCCTTTTTATTTATTTATTTATTTATTTATTTTGAGACAAGAGTCTCACTAAGTTGCTGAGGCTGAACTTGAACTTGTGTTCCTCCTGCCTCAGCCTCCATTGCTGTTGCAATCACACAGAAGGGCATTCGACTTATTGACAAGATTGGTATTCTAATTGTAAAAAGTATTCCAAAGTTAGGGGTTTATTCAAAATTCAAGGTCAGAACTATATTTACAGGACATATTACTAAAGTATTTTGGAGATGGGGAAAGTCAAACTAACATTTATTGAGTGTCTAGTATATGCCAGGCAGTGTCTCTGGCCTCTTCACATTTCTTCATCTCATTTCAAAGTTGCAGGCAATTTTATAAACTCTTTATTTCATTTTGCCATTGAGGAAACAAAGGACTAGATGTTGTTTCACAAAGTTCCTGTGGCTAACTATTGATGGAGTCTTAACTCACTGGCTTTGAAGTCTGATATCTTGGTGCATGAGAGAGAAAAGTTGCCAAACCACTTGACATTTTAATAACATAACTTTAATTGTTCTATTAAAAAGTTGTTTGACCATTTTGAATTAAACTCCTTTAAGGGTGTTATGTAACTTTGTACCCTACCACTTTGCTTGTTTTTAGTATGCAGAGTGAAGATGAATTGCCTTTAGAAAGCTTTTAATTCATTTGTATGGTCAAAAACTGTCAATATAAGAGGATAATAAGGTTATAGTACAGAAAGTTACAAGATGATCCAAGATCTGTCTCATCTCATAGTTGGCACATGTTACTCTCTAGCTATTGGGTATAAAAATTTCTGCTCTAATTGAAAATGAGGCAGCCAAAATCAAGCCACACAATCATGGGTAGAGTAATCATATATATTAAACCAAAAATGCGAATACCTCTAGAAATAAATCATTTGAAATTATGACTTTTTATATTCAGAACATATGGTTAGCCTACTCAGGATTAAAGAGGTCCACTTTGTATTTTCTTAAAATTAGATTGTCCTGAAGATTCATTTGGAAATATGTTTTAATCCTTTACAGAATGAATCTGCCCATTTTTTTTTTCATTTTTATTGAGAAGTAAAGAGAAAATTAGGTGGCAAATAGAATCTATTAGTTTTTAATCAATTAGTAGAGTACAAACTGACTTAGTGGTTTACCTGCCAAGCTCATTTTCTTAGAAAATCTACAGACTGTCCTGGAATTCTTACCAGTAAAATAGTTTAAGCACTACATTGAAAGGAATCAAAACAAATTTTGTTCAGGTCAACAAACACACCAATGTTCTTTTTCCTTTTGTTGAGACCAAGCTGGTCTTGAACTTCTGGGCTTAGCTTTCTGGGTAGCTGGGACTTACAGGTCTCATCACCATGCCTAGCTTCCAACTTAAGTTTTAAAATCAAAGTCATTCATATGAATCAATACCAGTTTAAAACCCAATTTTTGTGCTAGAAAGACTCTCATGGCATGTCCTATGTGTGTGAGGGAAAGGGTTCCTGTCAGAGGGATCGGCTGGCTGCAAAATAAAAGCTATGAAATTTATTTACCAGAAATAACGACGAAGACAGAATTATCTTAAGAGCAGGGGCATGACCGATTGAGCCATCCAAAAGGGTCTGGCTCTAACAAAAGAAGCCCGTGCTTGCTTTATTTATAGGAGCACAGATCAAAAAGGGACATGGAGGAGCTTCTGCAAAAAACAGGATGGGGAGTGACCTCTAGCAGGTCACACCCACATCTAATTCTTTTGTATTTGAACTTCAGTGGTGAGCCAAGGCAGGATGACCACATGACTGGGTTATTGTAAATAACTGTGAGTTCCTGAGGCCAGATCCTACTGGTTAATGGCTCAGCCAAGCTTGGTTCTCATACAAGCCATGGATGGCTTTCCTCAAAAGACCATTTTGTATATCATTTTCAAAAAAGATTAAAATATGTAGTAGCTGGGCACAGTGGCGCAGAGTTGTGATCTTAGCTACTCAGGAGGCTGAGTCAAAAGGGTCATATGTTTTGAGGCCAGCCTGAGCAACTTAGATCTTATCTCAAAATAAAAAGGGCTGAGGATGTACCTCAGTAGAAGAGAGCTTACTCAGCAGGCCCTGGTTTCAATTCCCAATACCACATAAAAGCAAAAACAAAACAAAGCAAAACAAACACACTCACACCTATAGTGATTATTTTTCCAAACATTTCAGAGGTTACATAAAATCAATGTGATTAATAACAGTAAGACCTGATAACTTAAAAAGTACTTTTTCTAGATGTATGTTTTAGAATGTACTATTGCTTTTTCCCCCGCCTGTACTGGGAATTGAACCCAGGGACTCTTGTTTGCCATCTCCCTGCCCTTAATGAACTCTTTTTTTTTTTTTTTTTTTTTAAATCAGATAGATGTATTAATCTATAAAACAATAACAAAGATATTACTAATTTTAAATCAATCAGTCTGTTGTAAAGATTATACAACCTCTTTGTTTTGCCTAATTTCCATCTTTTATCTGCTCTTAGGTAATCTCTTCTGCTTATACTTTTCATGATCAGAGATTGCACAGGAAAATGAAAGAACATAGAGATTTACTTAGTGCTTATTCTGTCCTTGCATAGGATGGTGATAGGGAAACAAATAGAAATAGATACACAATGTGATGCAAGGAGTTTCTAAAGGTTCTGTCTTTGTTTGAGCTGCTGTAACAAACTAATACAGACTAGTATGGCTTATAAACAACATAAATTTATTTCTCAGAGTTTTGGAGGCTGGAAAGTCTTTCTAGTTCAAATGGCATCTTCTCAGTGTGTTCTCGCATGGTGGAAGGGATGAGGGATCTCTCTGAAGTCTCTTTTATATGGGCACTCCCAGAGATCCCAATATACTTATCACCTTGAGAATTAGAATTTCATCATATAAATTTGCAGGGGGTGGGGCAGAACAAACATTCAGACCATAGCAGTTTCATTTATATTTACTATTTCTATTTTCAGTTTGTCATAAATAAAGGGTCTGAGAATACAATTTACAAAACAGATCCATACTACTATAAAAGTTGGTTCTAATAAAATATATTTTTAAATATTAAGACAAAATATTCCCATCATCTTTAAAAGACAGATTTTGACTGATTTGGAAGTGATCAGACCACTTCAAGGGACTCTCTTTAGTAATCTGTGGATAGTAACTTTTATAACAGCTTGAAACTGAAAGAGTGGAAGCTCAGAGAGAAGCACAATCAATAGCTTCCAGGATGACATGGATGCATACTGTGTGTTCTTCTTTAACTACATTTCCTACCGCCATGGCCTTCCCACAGAGAAAATAATGTATTTTTCACAGAAAAAAGTGACAGAGAATCCAGTGTAAGAAAAATGCATTTTGAAAACTGATGTGCTCATAAGACAAATTAATGCCTTTCTTCCGATAAGGAGTGTGGATCCAGAAAGGATTTTCACCCATTCACCCTTCAAAAAATAAAATAAAACCAGGAATACACTGATGGAAAAAATAAGAATAACCCTGGTACTTTTTAAACATCAGAATTCTTTTATGTAAGCTGTTTTTTTACTTAGTATAATAGAGGAAAATGAAGACTTATCAGACAGGGCGAAGTCCCATTCAAAGTTGGTTGAGGAGAGAACAGTCATGAGCAGCATGGCCAACAGAGGGGGATGCTCTGCCCTGGGACCATGGGGCCTGCTGCGTGGACTGGAGGAGGGCTGAGAGATTCCAAATAGGAGGAAATTGTTACTAGGACCAAAGAAGCAGGAGCTGGGGAAATATGAAAAACTGCTGAGATAAGTCAAAGATATGAACTTCTGTCTCCAGAGCAGGTCATGAAGCTTATCATTAAGAATTTGATCAGAATTGAATAGCTATGGCAATTTTCTTATAAAGTGACTCTTGAAATGGTGAGTGGTAGATCTCATGTGTGGACTATGGAGAAGTCCCATTGTAAGTTAAAAAACTGATGCAAAAAACAGGAAGAAGCAGAAATTTTAAAATGTTTAAGCATATAGGTGAAAAATAAGATGATATAGCTTTTGTTGCTGTTGCTTCAGCAGCAAAAAAAAAAAAAAAAAAAAAAAAAAGAAAGAGGATTTTTTTTTTGTCATTGGGTAGTGAGGTTGAATATTTGCCAAACATTTAAAAAATTGAATCTTACATACCACACTTTCTTTATCCACTCATCTGTTGAAGGGTATGTAGGTTGGTTCCACAACCTAGCTATTGTGAATTGAGCTGCTATAAACATTGATGTGGCTGTGTTACTGTAGCATGCTAATTTTTAGTCCTTTGGGTATAAACTGAGGAGTGGAATAACTGGGTCAAAAGGTAGGTCCATTCCAAGTTTTCTAAGGATTCTCCACACTGCTTTCCAGAGTGACTGCACCAATTTGCAATTCTACCAGCAATGTAAAAGTGTGCCTTTTCCCTACATCCACACCAACATCTATCACTGCTTGTGTTCTTGATAATAACCATTCTAATTGGAGTAAGATGTGGTATATATACACAATGGAATATTATTCAGCCATAAAGAAGAATGATAGTATGGCATTTGCAGATAAATGAATGGAACTGGAGAATATCATGCTAAGTGAAATAAGTCAATCCCAAAAAACCAAAAGCTGAATGTTTTCCCTGATAAGTGGATTTTGATACATAATAGGGGTTCGGGTTGAGGGTAAGAGAAGAATGGAGAAAATTTAGATTACATAGAGGGAAATTGGGGGGTGGGGGTATGAAAGATGGTGGAATGAGAGAAACATCATTACCCTATGTACATGTATGATTTGTGTGAATCTACATTGTGTACAACCATAGAAATGAAAAATTGTACCCCATTTGTGTACAATGAATCAAAATGCAGTCTGTATAAATAAAAGCCAAATAAAAAAGTTTTAAAAAATGAAATCTTAACTAGTTTTATATTTCTTCAATTGAATACAGTACCTTACCTTTAGTAAATACTTAATTTTTACTGAACAGATACTATGTATTAAATAGTGTGTCAATATTCTGGAGGCGATGAAGAGATCAAAACAACAGGGCTGGGGTTGTGGCTCATCGGTGGAGTGCTTGCCTGGCATGTGTGAGGCACCGAGTTTGATTCTCAGCACCACATATAAATAAATAAAATAAAGGTCCACTGACAACTAAAAAATATCTAAAACAACAACAAATTCCTTCACTCAAGCTGTTTTACTGAGTGGGGAGAACAGCAGGTGCAGGACAATGTGAACTAGGGGAGGAGGGAATTGGGGGAGGGAATGCTAAACACAGACCCACTGTGATACTGAGGGTCATAAGGTTCTGAACAAAATCACCAACGAGTGGCACTCATGTGCCTCCCTTGAATTCTGACCCAGTGGTCCATGTGGAAGGATTATTTCTGGGTCAAGGGAGAAGAACAGGCTGGATGGGAGATCAAGGAGCCCTCTGAGCCTAGAGAATGCATTATAATGTTAACCTGCTAGATCACGAGTTAAAAATGGCAAGGAAACTTCAAGTCTGACTTTCAAGGAGATAAAGCTGTGTTTTGGTAAGAGAGTTCTACGAAGGCCTCCCTTAGGCTCTGGTCTTTATTCAACATGTGTGTTTATAGTGATCAGTCCTAGGGTCACTTGATAAGGGACATTTTCATTGTGGGAAAAGCAAACTGTGCCTTGAGGAAACTTTTAATCCTATGTTGTACCCTTCCTCTGGGCTTTGACAGTGCACCCTGCGTTCTGTGGGGAGGGTCAAATTTGGTTACTTTCCTGCTGTCTTTGATTAATACACAGGACCATTCAGTTCATTCATGAGCACGGTAGTGACTTTCTCAAGGGCTCTGAACTGGAGAAATCAGCAGATGGCTGGGAAATACCCACCTGCTGTTTACAATCAGTATGAAGCTTGTTAATCTGGTTCATCCAGGAATTTCATGTGGACGAGAATAGCTACCATGCAAATTGACCCAGAATTTCAAAATCTCTGTTTTTGCTCTAGGTTCAAGTACCAAATGGTTGACTTAGTTAAGTAAAATATCTTATAGTTCCTTTCTCTGAGGTAAAATTGGTTGGATATCTATATAAAGACAGTGAAACTTGCATTCTAGGTATAGCGCTGTTAATGTGAACATGAAATGATATATTTGTTAAAACATGGCAGTCAATTCATCTATCAATTATTTTCATAGTAGGGAGAGAACTTAGATTGATTTATCACCTTAGTGACCCTGGGTTTCCTAATTAATTACTCAATTATAGTTTCCTTTGATATGTAAAATGGGAACTTAAAAGAGCAAGTCAGCATACTTCACTGGGTTATCATAAGGATCTACAGAGACTTCGAAAATCAAAGAATTTACACACTAAAGCATGATACAGATGTGAAAGGCTACTATGGCCAATAAGTTGTGGGTGCAGAGCATCTGTGTGTCTCTGGCATAGTTCTTGGTGCTTTGAAAGATACAAAGTAGATAAAAGGTATGTCCCTTACCCTCAAAATTTATATGGTCCAGAAAATTGAGAGCAGCATAAGATCATACTAATCCAGGCCTGAGGGGCTGCTGCACAATAAGTTCCATTGGAGTTTAGCAGAGAATGACATGAGCCATGGAAATGTGAGGATTTTTGATGTTGAGGAAGAGGTAGACATTGATCTCACTTTGAAAGAGAGAAGTGGGAAAGTTGAGAGGACTAATATTAAAAAAAGCTAAAAAAATTCAAGTTCTAAATTTATTCTTTTTACTAAAATGTCCTCTTCCTACTATGTTCACTGTTAAACTTCTTATTTGTGGATTCCCCTCTCCCTTCTATTCCTGGATGGAGCTGTTCCTTAGCAGCTCCTAGCCTGGAACACCACACAGTTATATTAGTAAGAATGCTATATTGTGTCAGATTAGTAATTATATTTTTGAGGGGGGTGCTGGGGGATTAAACTTAGGGGCACCCCACCACTGAGCTACATCCCGAGACCTATTTTGTATTTTATTTAGAGACAGGTTCTCACTGAGTTGCTTAGCGCCTCACTTTTGCTGAGGTTGGCTCTGAACTTGTGATCCTCCTACCTCAGCCTCCTGAGCCACTGGAATCACAGGCATGTGCCACTGTGCCTGGAGTGGTTATCATTTTTGAAGTGAGATAGACCGATTCTAGTCTAATTTTCACTGTTACCTGTTTCTCTGATTTGGGGCAAGTTGTTTCAACTCTTTGAGCCTGAATCCTTCATCTGTGAGCTGCAAATGATAATATTGACATAGGGTTGTCAAGAGCATCAAATAAGGAATAGTGTTTAAATAAGTACTACATAGAGCAAGCACTTAAAAAGTAATATCCATTTCTAATTTTTATGAATCTGTTACCCTTCCTGGATTGTGTGGAGCTCTCATTATGCTCTTCTTTAGAAAATAGCACTTAGCAGAGGTGCCAGGTAACTAATAGGTACTTGATAAGTATTTGAACCAAAATGAATATTCATGATGGAGAAGACATTTTGGGAAATGACAGCAACAAAGATACAGAAATAATCTGTGTAAATGATTATGCAGGGGTGGGAAGGGACAGGTAATTATTCCTTTGGTGGAGCAGATTAAATTATGCTAATGGAGGATGACCAGGCCCAGGAGTTTGGATCTGAGGTGGTGGGTAATAGAGAGTCTTAGTTATTTGAGGAGAAGTGACATGATGAAAATGAGTAAACTCGTTAGATTTTTTTGTTGTCTAACAAGCAGATTATTTTTAGAAAACTAGGTAAATCTCTATAGACATCAATTACTTTAACCTGGTACCTTTTTATTTGATTATGAGAGGAAGAAGTTCATCTTTTTCACCTCATTCCAAGTTTTTAAAGAAAAAGAAGCATTTCCTTACTAGGTATGACCGTGGTAAGGAGTCCTTTGAGTCAGTGAAGATGCGCCATTCTGAAGAAATGGGAGTGGCTTAAAGATAATGATGAACGACTTTAGGACAGCCATAAATCTTTGAGGAACACATGAACCACTATTAGAACCATATGTTGCCTTCATTCTTTGCATGGAACTTCATGAGAGTCACTAGGAGTGCAGTGGAATGACGAAGGGAAGCATATGGCACCAGATCGGAACTAAATTAATAACAGTATGAAAACACAGTTAAGTAGTGATAATCCCCCTTGTTATGCAGCGATTTTTTTCTTTCTCAGACAACCTTGCAGTGCATAGTTCAGCAACAAAAAGACACTTGTTAATGGGGAGAGCTGACATGTGAGGAGAAACCATGTGGCAGATCTTTGAAGCAAGCTGAAGAGGCAGTGATTTGGGGCTTTCTTGCTCAGGACTGCCATGGAGACATTTGAAGATCAAGAAAGAGCCTAAACCTGACTATGCTTGAGGCGCTCCATCTGGCTCTGCCCCACACTGTTGCCATAGCCACCTATCTCCTAGCAACAATGAGCAGCATTTTCATGTCTTTAAAATGACAAAGCATGGTGTAAAAAATACAAGTGTAATCAAAATAGGCTAATAATCAGAAAGTTTATCTCATGGTTAAAGTTCACTGTAAAGATCTATATGAATCTTCGATTTCATGATCATATCTTTTTTGTGATAAGTTTTGATAAGAAAATGCCTTGGCACAATTTGAGGCAGGCTGACAGCCTGTGATTAAATATAAAAACTACAAATATCATTGCATGAAACATAATGAAGTGGAACTTTTTTTAAGTCTTATGGAAAACAGAGTTATCATCTTGAATAACCTGATCATTGTCCTCTAAAACTCTGGGGAGGATGGACAGGGGTAGAAAAATCTTGTTTTGGATCTGGGAACAAGGAATATTCCATCCTGACACATTCATGCTCAAACAATCCATTAGCAGTCTCTGCAATGAGAAATGAGTCTCAATTGAGGTCACTAATCAGAAGCAGTAAAGAAGCTGAAATAAAGATAAAAGGAAAAGGTTCTATGCGTCATGCTTGTCCTTGAGGCAAAGTGAAAAACAAACTATGTGACAATTCTTAGAGGATTTTTAGTTGTTTATTTCTAAGTGCTTGTACAGTATTTCAAATTAACTTTATTTAAGTATTCTTCAAGAGAAATCTATTGAGATACTAGCTTCGTTTTTTAAATGCCATATGCCTGAATCTTAATAAATCTTGCTTTTCTACTGACCCCTATGCATAAAATGGGAACCTAGAAGAGTAACATCCATAGAGATGTTAGGAATGAAGAAATCAATGATCGTTTTCATTTGAAAATGCTGTCTCTTGTATTATTTACTAGTTCCATCATCGATAGTCCAAGATCCATCTCTTTTAGAAATAAGAATATATATATCATGATTTGAATACTACTTTCCTGACTTTTTTTTTTTTTTTTATTAGAGCCCGTGCCTTTGGTAAATGTCAATGAAAGATGCACACAGTGGGAAGTAGAGTCAGGAATCTCATGGAGAGATTTCACTGGAGGGGAAGCAGAGCATCCAAACAATGTTGTCTCCAAAATGAAATAAATAATCCCGACACTTAGGCAGGCCATTATAATGTGTTTACACATTGCATGCAGAGTCAGGTTTAGCTGTGCTAACTGCTTTGTGAAAGGAAAATCCTCCTGAAATTAAATAATCAGAGAAGATAGGTGAGTGCTGATTTTGTGAAATAAACAGTGATTGAGGAAAGAAGAAAAACCAGCAGGACTCAGCGTGAAGCAAATTAATTCATGCTGGAGATTTACTCTCCTGAAGAAATTAAATTGCCCACTTCCTAATCAGTACAGTTCTTGGCATGTTGTTTCTTTCTCTTCCCAAATTTGTTTCATGTTAGAGCCCTTTAATTTTTTCACTCCATTATTTTTAAAATGACATGTTGAAGTTCTAGTTCTTTGTGTAGCTATAAGTTCTGCATTCAGTTTGCTTACCATTTATTTGTTTTGGAAAATAAAATTTTGTCTATCTCATTTGCCTCTTCTCCAGAAAAGAATATAAGGAGCCTCTGTTATTGTCATTTCTTCATTATTCTGGTTCAATGGTTCAATAAATAAGCATGTAATATACTAATTTGGAATAACTGAAGGAAAACCATATCGTACTGTCCATTCATGGTGGATAGTTGCTTAAAGTAAATACACACACTGGGTTCATTCCCTATTATTCACACGCTGTAGTGAAAGGGTGAGGTGAGGAGGGGGACACACACTGTTGTTCTTCCAGTTATTCTGCACACAGAGAAAGATGTCAACACACATTAAAACAAACCACATTTGAGAAGACACGTGGAACTTTGCAAATGCCATTGCTGTTTGTGGAGCTTTGAGCTAGAGGGTATCATATGTTTTTCAGTCTGTTTTTTTACTCTTCTGCTGTCTTAAAATAAACCATGTAATTCTTGTTCTTGGCCTTAGAACGTGAGTTATGCCATCAGCATCAGTCTGTTGTGATTCATTTGCTAAAATATTCCAGGGATGAATGCCTCTTCCGTCCTATAATAACTGTTGTGGCGCCACATTTGCCTAATAGGAGCCACGGTGTCTTTTGGAAGGCTGAGCAGTAGGGAAGGGCAGCTATGTGGCAGAAGCACTGGATGATAATCAAAGCTTGTAAGATTTTACTTGACTTCTTTTTTCCCTTACAAGCACAGTTGACTGGTGAGAAAATTCCAGTAGCACCACTCACACATCAACTTTAGTATCAAATGGTGAGACCAGATTTCAAGAGTAAGGTATTGGGACACAGCCATGACTTAAAATTGAAGTGAATATTATCCTTTGCTCTATAACTTATGTGTGTGAAAAAAATATTTGTGAGGATGAACAAATCTAAGCCATCCCCTTTTGTCTAGCATATCTGAATTTGGTTTGTAGAAAGGAGCAAGCATGATATTAATACCTTTTGGGTATTAATTATAACTTCTTGTAACCATCATAAGACAAAAGGGATACCCTGAGTATCTAAACAATTGAGGCACTGCCAAATATTCAAATTACTAAAGGCAAGGGAGAAGTGTTTTTGTTTGTTTTTTGTCTTGATCTTTTAATGGAAATTGAGCCTGTTGTTACTACTGTGGTTTGAACACACTTTAATGTTGTAAAAGGTCTTTCTCCTTCATGGAATGGTTGATGAGTGGCATCCTTGAGGGGTAATTGAGACATTGGTGAAATAAAAGATTTCAGACAGCAAGGACTTGATAGGCCATTATTCTTTGGAATGTTGGAACCTTCTATTATTCAACCTCACATTGGAAATACAGCTTGAAATAAGGTAAAATCGAGTAATGTTTTCAAAATAAGAGATGAAAATTTGCTGGGGCTGGATGTAAGGTTGTTGAGATAATTATGCCTGGTATCTATGGCACATGGCATCCAGATACAAGGTAAAGGATAGAAAGAGCCTCAACACCTAACTTAGTTAAAGATAGTTGCGATACCAAATAATACAATAGAAATTTAATTCTCCTCCTCCTACTAGTCCAATATAGGTGTTTTACTCAGGCAAGGACCTTTCCTCCACATAATGTTCAGAGACCTAGGCTCCCTTCATTTCATGGTTCTACTCTAAGAAAAGACCTCAGAGATCTTGACTCAACTAGTGAAGGGAAACTAAAGATCATGGGGAAGGTGCACCTACTTCTTATCCCCTTGACCCAACAATAATTCAGCGCTGTGCAAAGGGAAGCATAAATGTCTCATCACCTGTCAAATGTATCAGCTAGTTGAACAGGGAAGAAAGAAAAGAGACTTAGGAAATTAGTTTACTCAAGAAAGTAGAACCACAGTCTTTCCATGAGGCAAGAGAGATGACTGTAAGATTAGAATATAATACAATATACATCTTGGAGAAGGAGTCTTGAGATCTCACTTGGAAAAGTATTCTATTTACAAATGTGTGAAAGACAAGGGCTAGAACAGTACAGCCTAGTTATATATGCAGAAAGAATCAATTTTCCCAGAAGAAAATGGAATGAGTCAGACTTTTAAAAAGTCTATGGATTTCATAAGAATTTAGAGCAGTGTCAATGCAAAATTTTGTAAAGACAAAGTTGACTAGTTGGGTCAAGCATTATCAGAAAGGGTGAGTTTAGGGTCAGATAATAAAAAAATGAATAAGTTTACAAGATAGGAATTTATAGTCTCTTGCAGGGTGATGAAAAATGAGAAGAAATTTCACTTCAAATGATATCTGAATTGAAGCACTTGGTGCAACTTCTTTCATGTTTCCGCTAAGTGTCATTAGAGACTGTGTTAGTCAGTTTTTCTTCACTGTGACCCAAATTTCTGACCAGAACAATTAAGAGGAGGAAAAGTTTATTTGGGCTCACAGTTTCAGAGGTTCACTCCTTGGGCCAGCTCATTGCTTTGGACTTTAGGTAAGGTAGAGGGTGTGGCAGAGGAAAGTTGCTCAGTCTGTGATGGCCAGGAAGCAGATGAAGCATGAAGAGCCAGGGGCAAAATACATAATCTCTAAGGTATGCCCTCAGTGACCCACTCCCTCTAGCCATGCCTCACCTGTCATTTAAATTACTAATCCATCAAATGGATCCTTCCACTGATTAGGTTATAGCTTTCATAATCTTTTCACCTTCTATATTCTCACAGGGGCTTTGGGGACATCTCATTTCCCAAGAGTAGCAGAAACAAAAAAGAAGATAGATAATACTCCTGAAAACTAAGATTGTCAAGAAACTAATGTCAAAATCTGGCATATTTTTTTTACCAGACAGGAGGAAGATAGAGCTGGAAGATAGAGAAGAAAAATTGCTATATACACATATCTTGGCCTCTACTCACTATAAAATTGTTCAGTTACCCCTCTAATATTTATTCCTGCTCCATGTTTTCCCCAGAAAGAAGCAGTGAAACTGGGAGTCCATATTGGATCCTACTGGTAAAGACAAGTGGAGTAAAAATAAAAGAATCTGGCAGCAATGTGTGCTGGATGCTTTTGTTATAAGCTTTATTAAATTAGAGAACCAGGCAGGGGAGGTGGTGGAAAATTCCACTTTGGTACAAGAGAGCTACAGTTATAGGAATACCTGTGAGGCACTGGGATTGAGCTATATAAATATTCATACTAAGTGTGATCAATTAAGATTATAAATAACCTCATGTCAATTCTAGGTAGGCTTTGAGGCCAAACAAATTTGATGCCAAATAAAAGCTATAACGTTTACATTTTCAGAGATTTTAGAATTTCATTACTGGGATAAGTGTTTATAGAAGTACATATTGGATTAACAATTTTCTGAACTTGTCTTCACATAAAATGTTCCATTCTAACCCCACCCCTGCAGGTCAGGTGTAATGACCTACAGAATTGGTTTCATCCAAAGGCAGATGCAGTTTTCTAGGTTTTGTGTGGTCTGAAATTTAATTTGGTGAGAACACCCACCCCACAAAAAAAAAAAAAGTAATTTAAAATTATGAATGAATATTAAGTCTCAAAATGACCATTTATTTAGAAGGATAAAAGAATAAGAAAAAGTATAATAAAAAATTAACCAATGAATATCACAAATATTTTCTTTTGGTGTATGTGTGTGAATTTACCTGAATACCTCCTTCTTTATGTTAATTTTGGTGCTTAATAATTCTGAAAAAAAAAACAGTAATTTGAAGCTAAGAAATATACAGGAGGAATTGGAATGCATTTCAGAATTGATGCTATGCTGTAATGGGCTACATAATTGCATAAGCCAATTATTCTCATATAACATGTACTGAATAAATATGTGTTGGAGGTTGGTCATAGAAATAAATATATCTTCAGGGTGTTTTGTTGCGTTGGTAGCATTTTGGCTTACTGTTTCATCTGGAACCTCTGGTCTTCATTAGGACAAGGCATCACTTTTATTGTTATTTTACCTCATACTTTGGGATATATAAAACATAAGACTTTTTATTCATGGATATTGATGTCTTGTAGTACCGCTCCAGTTTTTTTGCCATTACAAACACAGAAATTCTGACATATTCTTTTTTTGCACTGTTTTATAAAAGTATGCATTTATAATTATATATACTACATTATAAAGTACATTTATGGTAGGTGTGTAAATCAGTTTTTTGTCACCGTGACCAAAAGACCTGACAAGAACAATTTAGAGAAGTAAAAGTTTACTTTGGGCTCACATTTTCATTAGTCCATGGTTGATAGACTCTATCACTTTGGGACTGAGGTGAGGTGGAGCATCATGGTGGAAGGGTGCAACAGAGCAGCTGCTCACCTCATGACAACCAGGAAGCAAAAAGGGACGAGGGCTGTAGGGAAGATAAACCCTTCCAGCTACTCCCCCACTCCCCCACCTCCTCTACCCACATGCTTACAGTTACCACCCAGTCAGTCCATTCTAACTATGCTAGACTGATTAGGTCACAGCTCTCACAATCCAATCATTTCACCTTTGAACATTCCTGCATTAACACAAGAGCTTTTGGGGGATCCCTCACATTCAAACCATAACAACAGGAGAGGTTATTAGCTTTGATTACTCATGCATAAGGATCAATTCCTTTTATTATAATTCTTCATGTCTGATGATTAGAAGAATGTCTCATAGACTAACTTCTGACTCTGGACCTTAAAATCTCATTCCTCTATTACACATATACTTAAACCACAATAAACCTTTGGCCCTGTACTTTCCTGCAGATGAATCATCATTCAGTCAGTCCTGCACAAAGATGACTAGCAATGCATCAGAAGTATGTATACACAGAAGTCAGTAGGAACCTATATTAAATGAATTTGCATTTGAAAGTTCTTTTAGCTGAGTCTCAAAATACTCATGGTTACTTCTGTGCCACCAAACACATAGGAAAATATGATAGAAAGGAAGATGGAAGGGAAAGAGACAACTGATTTACTTGTTTGTAGTTAAAATAACTTACTTAGCAAATTTTCAAATATAGAACTCATACAAATGTCTCACTAAAAACTTCTCAGGGTCATGAAAATACTCATACAAGTGAAGGCCTTGAAAATTAAGGTTCATAAAAATATACCTGTCTTTCCCTTTTAGGAAAAACTAAGATTGCTAGGCACTTACCAGGGTAGCTCACTTTTATTGTTACATCTGGAACATCCCAATTTTCTCAGGTCCTGAGAAATGTGAACAGTTGAATTTGAACAAATCCATTTATAGTCATTCAGAGCTAATGTGAGTTAAATGGGCCCATCCAAAGCTCAAAGCCTGATACTGAATACACTCTCTTTTGGAAAGCAGCTCAAACATTAAGAGAATGGGTGGTTGACAGAGAACCCTGGCACTACTACTCTGTTCTTTAACTTTGGGCCTCAATTTCCTCATCTAAAAATAAAGTGATAGCACTAGTAGCCTCAGAGAGTTGTTGTGAGGATTTAAAAAGAATTGCATGTTAAGTGTTTAGCATTGTCACAACACATGTGAGTCCCTCAATACACAGTAGTTAAATATAAACAGAAGGAAAGAGCTCAGGACAAAGACCTTTTTGCACTACCACTTTTTTTTTTTTAAATTTTTAACCAGCCAATGTGACTTACTTTTTCAACATTTGATGAGAATAGTCTTTTAATGAAAGTGTAACTGTAGTCATAACGATAAAAGTTTGTGTTATGCTCAGTAATATCTTATCACCAAAGACTTGCACATACTGTAGAGTCCATGCCTTGTTATCAGAGGCTGCCAATGGTGTTGGAGTTAGAGTGCTGATAGGAAATTATGCTGCTGCTGTGGACAAGATTAGAATAATTTTCTTGCCTTAGGTTTTGCTGAAGTTTAAATTGCAAATGAATGTGGGATTCAGTTGCATCACTGGGCCCTCCTCCCTTTTAATACTAGCTGGTCTCTATATAAGAAAAGCACCAGCATAGGTGCTTTAGATCCCCACCTCAGATGTTGCATTTGAACAAAAATGGGAGAAGAGGAAGATAGCTGAAAATAAAAGCAAAGTTGACCAAACCGATAGCATTTAAAAAATTACAACAGTAGAACAAAATATAAATGAAAACTCCCTCTCCTCTAATCATATATCTGACAAATATTTCCACAATACTCTATATAAAGGTTACAATTTTGTTTTTAATTTTATGTTGTTTTTTTTTTTTTTTTTGAGACAAATCTTGTTATGTTGTCCAGACTGGTCTCGAACATATGGGCTCAAGTGATTCTCCCACCTCAGCCTTCCCAGTAGCTTGGACTATAGGTTCATGCCACTGTGCATGACTCAATGGTTATTTTTAAAGAGGTTATCTATCTACTGTCTACTATTTACCTAAAAATGGGATATTACGTTAAAATTCCTAGTACTTCTAGGAGTGAGCACGCCATTAGAATCTGTTGCGTTTAGTGTTAACAGTTGGCAGTATTTGAGCTAAGCTCACTCTGTTTTTTTTTGCGATTCTTTCATAACTGTGTTCTATGATTATAGTGGGCCTGGGACAACTACTATCCCAAGGAGAAGGAAAGCATATATATAGCTACTGCTTTCTGTACAGCCTTTGGTCTTCCCGATCTGTGTGTTACTTCCTCCACAGCATAATAGGACTTGTAAAAGCAAACCTAAACTGGAAGAGAGGTAATGCTGGGTCTTTTTTCTTAATTCTTAAAATTATTGTGAAACAAGTCTGTTAAAATTTCTTGTTCCTCTTGTTATCCAGAGAACCGTCTCTATAGTAGGATCATTGAGCACAGGAAAATTTCAAATGACTTTACAGATAGTCCTCATACAGCTGCTGTTCAGAGATCAGGCATTTGGAAGGAGAAATCAATATCTTCCTCTCTAGACTTTATACTATACCTGTTGCCCATGCTTTAAATCATAAAACAACTGTCCAGATACTCATTGGAAACTGACAATATATTATGAGTTTTAAAAGTCTTGCATTTAGGGGCTGGGTTGTGGCTCAGTGGTAGAGCAGGTGCCTAGCATGTGTGAGGCACTGGGTTTGATTCTCAACACCGCATGTAAATAAATGAACAAAATGAAGGTCTATCGAAGTCTAAAAATTTTTTTTTAATCTTGCATTTATTGAGGGCTGTTTTACTAATAAGATAACCGTACAGGAGATGTTAATCAAATTATGGTTGAGAGAGGAAAATCGGGAAACATCTGTAACACTTATGCATAAATTAAGGAGGATAAAATTAAAATTTATTGCATGATGTTGCAGAATGATTAAAAACTTCTAAATTTATATTTGTGGTTATTTTAAAGATTACTAATTTATACATTATAGAATTTATGAATTAAAAAATTTGGAAAAAGGGATCTTAGAAAATTATTCAA
This sequence comes from Sciurus carolinensis, assembly GCF_902686445.1. Taxonomy (NCBI): domain Eukaryota; kingdom Metazoa; phylum Chordata; class Mammalia; order Rodentia; family Sciuridae; genus Sciurus; species Sciurus carolinensis. Next base: position 86,380,259 of record NC_062218.1, on the reverse strand, counting down.
CGTACCTTTTTTACTGATGGGGACACTATGCTTAGAGTTATTGGGTATTGCTTAATTCAATTCAGCAAACTTTAAGGATGGTCTGTTTTAAGCCAGTTCTGCTTCACTTACTGCAATTATTGAGGAAACTACACTAGTTTTGCTTAATGGCAAAAAAAAAAAAAAGTGTGGAATGTTTGCTCTCAAGTCTGTAAAAGTGTGTCAGCAGAGAGGAGAGTAAACGAGAGTGCTCACTCTCAATCTACAGTTTGCTCCATCTCTTTATTTTCCTCTTCTTACCTCCCCATCAAGATTCCTCCCTCTTACTGCCCTTACTAGTTCTAAGGCGTTTGATTACGGAAGTAAGTTAAACAAAGATTTAGTGAGTGTAGGCTAGGAAAGAAGTTAAATGATGTGTCTTCTGCAGGTCCCCCTTTTGCTTGGGTTCTTCCTAAGGTGTGTAGTCAGATGTGCAACATACCCTGGCTTGGGATCTGCCCTTCCTCTGCAGTGGGAACCAGTAGAGCCAAGGGATCATGGCTTGTGCAGACTATGTACCTGAAGGGCCAAAAGAGGCCTTAAATCCCAACTGGGCTCATGGAAATAGAAGATGACCCAGAGGTGTGGAACTGTAGTCTTAGCTGGAAATTAAGAATTGATTCGCCTCCAGTGTCTTTTGTACGTGGGCTTCTGGGGCATCTATCTAGTAGAATTTGTGGTTTGGGAATTCTAGCCAGAGTCTTTTCACTGAAGACAGCTAACATAGGGTAGGCACATTGTTTTATCTTTAACATTGCAGCACCACCCCCGCCCCTTTCAACTGACAGTCACTTTGGTGACCAATATACTCAGAGTCTCTTCAAATGCCATTGAGACCAATTTTTGGTAAGAATCTGATAACTTAAGTTTGAGTTATAACTAAGAAGACTATTTGATGTCCAGTGTTTTCATTCTATTTTTTTTTTTTTTTTTTGTAAAAAATTGTGGCAGAAATCCTGGATTATTCTGAAATATACATAGAGTAAACAAAATAACACATTTTAAAAGTTCAGGCATCTGCAATTCCTTTGTAGCAGAGATTCTAAAGACTTCTTCAAACTTTACAGAAGTTCCTCAGCTGTGGATGAGGCTTACCTTAGGGATGGGTGGAAGGCCTGGCTGCTGGTACCCTCAGAAATTGAATCAATTTGTTGTTCAATGCGCAAGAAAGTATCATATGTAGGTCAGTTTTGAAATGCTGGATGAAGTGGGAAGGATAATGGAGAATTGACCTCCTACCTTTTCAGCCATTTCCATGCTGGCTGCACACAATTGAGTAAAAATCGCACAACTTACAAGTGACTTTGTAATAAAAACACCTTAGAACAAGATGGAAACAAATAACTTTACGTTCTTCCCTGTGGTCATTTGATACAAACCTATAATGGTATGCAAGTATGGAAACCTTTGTAGCTCTGAAAACACTGTGATCTTATTCTATGGGTTCATCAGAAAATTCTTAGTCTTCCAGGCTACCTAGACTGCATTAGAAGTTTTTTGTTCTCTCTGTAAAACACTTTTAGTGCACTATTAGTGGTTGGAAGAAGGAATGACTCCATTTATATTGTATAAACAGTTGCAATCTGTCTACAATCCTAACTGAGCTTCCTGGCAGTATATGAAAGCAGTGTGGCCATAAAATCTGTCATTTCTTTGCCAGGGTTGTTTGACCAACTTTTTAGTTAGGGTAACTCTTTTAGACTTTCCTCACAATGTGGGTTTATTATGATCAGTGAAAATGAAATTAATTTCCCCTAGGTGATATGCCCTTGAAATCAGACAATTGTGTGAAATAAAGAAGATAAAAACAAAATCTCAGATATGAAACATTTATTTATTTGTTGACTTTTTTATTTAGCCATGCTATTTATCTACACAACTTTGGCAAGACTGGGTGAAGTTGGCCCATAAGCTTTGTGTCTACTTGGAGAAGATTGTTAGTCAGTTCCATGTACTTGTCAGCTCCCAAGGTGGGTCCCCTGCCAGCCACAGTGGAGTCCCATTTGCCCTCTGTGCCCCAGGTCTACAGTGCTCCACAGTACACTGGGCACTCTGGTAACTGATGGTGAAATGACAGCAAATGTCTATCATGGTAGACATGAAGTGGGCACTGATACAGTAGAGTAGGGACGGTTTGGGAAAATAATCTCCTTGAGAAAACTTTCAATCAAGTCCTACAGTAATTTCACTTATTGATTGATTCATTCAGTCATCAATTCATTCACCAAATAAATATTTTTTCATGAACCTCTATGTGCTAGCATATTTGGAGGTATTATGTGGGAACCCTCCCCACCCCATGTCTTCATTCTGAATTGAGAGCCCAATATTTTATGGTGCTATTTGTCCAGAATTAAAATTCATAACCCATTTCCAAAACACCCATGGATTTAGATCTGGAATTAAGGTTGAAGGATTAGTATTCTGGCTCTTCCTTATTCTTGATTTGTTTTTTCCAACTGCCATATGTATGGCCAGGAATCTGAACTCTGCACTCTCATTACTTGCAATAGTTGGAGATGAATTCAGTGAGTGATGGAAGAGGACTTTAAAAATCATGATGATGACAGGTCAGGGAGAAAAGCCAGGTGATTACATTTGTAATTAATGCTGTTGAGAAGACCTGGAAATCTTTAGGGGAGGTTTCTGCTCTCAGCTTTGCTGGTAGGTAAGTAAGGGATGTGTCTTGGGTGTGGATGAGGTAATTGCTCTGGAAGATCAGGACACCGTGGTGTTCAGAGATGTGAAACGCTTCAGTAAGCTGAAATGGTAAAGAAAATTATAACCAAGCCCTTAGCACCTGGAATTAGATGATTGCTTCGTTTGGAGGATGGATAAGAAAAGAAGGGTAGAATTAGAATGGTTCTTAACGTATACCTGCAACATCCTTCAGCTGTTTGAACTTTCTTCTAGCCCTCTCTAGGCCTCCTTGCAACTGCATGAATTCTGACCTCACTGTCCAGTGGGAAGAAGGCAGATCGTGATGTGTGTCTAAGTGTAGCCAGGATGCACTAACAACAACTTTCAGTTAGACATCTGTTTTGCTGCAGGTCTGTTGAGGGATATAGAAATTTAAATCACCAGGTGAGTTCATATTCGGAGAGATATAAGGTTCTTTGAGACTTCGGCAGTATGCTTAGAATAATTGCTGTTGGTCTGCAGCCTCGTTTGTAAATGAATTTTAATCAAATGAGAGAGGAGGGATCATATTCATGTCACCAGAGTCTTGACATTTGAGTGAAATTGGCACAGAATAAGAATGGGGGAGGAGTGGGGATTGTTCTAAATCAGAACAATGCATTTCACTCTCTGTGATAAAGATTGATTTTTAAAAAATTTCCAGTGGGTTGTGGCTAATAATTTTGTAAAGTACAATAGAAATGAAGTACTAAATAAAATAGGAAACTCAAAAACAGAAATAGGACTCCCACTTTTTCATTCTTGGATTATATACACATTTGATAATATCACCAAATTGCTATGAAAGTTTCTAAAAGCTTATGCTCAATTTTGTATTTGTCTTGCTGCAGACCAACAAAAGTTAATGAACTGATACCAGTGTGTGAGTAAAATTTAGAAAGGGCTTAGAATATTAATATTTGGAAGTTTTTAAAAAATATGTGCAGATGAGATAAAATCTACCTTTGAAGAAATCTGAAACTTAGCCTCTAGTTTTGACATTTAGATTAGATAATGACTGGGGAACATTTTGTTTTTTTACATTTCATAGTTTCACTTTTCCTGTGCTATATAAATAATTGTCTAAATCTTTTAATGTTTACTTTTCTTTATGACATGGATTTAATCTCTTATTCTATTCCAGTCTAATCCATGTAGTTTAAATAATTCATGTAGCTTTCCATGTAAGTTTTTCCATCTCACATGCACACAAAAATGTACAGTGACATAATTTTCTAACTTATTGGTGTTTACTTGCTTAAGAACTCACAAATATAAAATGCTTCAGCAGGAAATCTCTGTAAAAGATCTTCTTCATATCTGAGGTTCTATATGTCAAATAGATCTCCAACTTTATTGCATGATTTTAGATCATTGTTTTGAACATCATCTAGTAATGACACCCAGGAGTTGTCATTCAGGGCTGGTTATCAGTTATCTTTCTAGAAACTGGTCTCAGATTTTCCCTTTAGAGACTTTGGATTTTGGTCATGGAGTAATAAGGAGTCATCAAAAAATTGTAAGCAGGACTCTGAGAAAATCAGGTTAACATTCTAGAAAACATTGTTCTGGCAGCCATTTGAAGCAAAAGGACTTTTCAAGGGTGAGGCAAGAGGCCAGATAATGTAAAAAATAAAACATGAAGATACTTTGACTATAGGTACACAGTGCACAAATAACCAGAAAGAAAAATTCTATTTTAAAAATTCTTATGACAAATATTTTTTGTAAAATTTAGTTTTATGAAAGCATTTAGTAATAGTGCAATTATATTATATTCAGTTTAAGAATCAACTTAGAAAATTTGTTCCACAGTACTTTCAGATTTTAAGACATGAAAACATTTTCATAAGAGGTTTAATATTTAAAAATATTTTTAATATATTATATCTTTATTCTTAATTGACACAATAGTAATTATACACATTTAGGAGGAACAGTGTGACATTTCAATACATGTATACAATGTCTGATGATCAATCAGGGCAATTGGCAGATCTATTATCTCAAATATTTATCATTCCTTCCTGTTGGAAGCATTCAAAATCCTTCTGTTTTGAAATATTCAAATAATTGTTGCCAACCATAGTTATCTTACGGTATTATAGAACATTAGAAGTTACTCTTCCTACCAGGTTGCAGCTCTGTGCCCATTAACCATCTTCTATCTGTTCCCCTCCCCATGCTTTTCCCAGGTTCTGGTAATCACTGTTCTATTTTCAATATTTCTGTGAGATCAAAAATTTAACTTTCACATATACATACAGTATTTATATTTCTATGCCCGGCTTGTTTCATCTAATATAATATATCCTCCAGTTCCATTCATGTTGTTGTAATGACAGAATTTCATACATTTTATGGCTGAACAATTTTCCATTGTGTGTATATACCACATTTTCTTTCTCCATTCATCTGTTGATGGACACTTAAGACTGATCCCATATCTTGGCTTCTGTGAATAGTACTGCAATAAACGTGGCACAGATGTCTCCTGGACATACTGATATCAAGTACTTTGGATATACATCCAGTAGTGGGATTACCAGATCATATGGTAATTTCATTTCTAGCTTTTTGAGGAACTCCATACTACTTTCCATAATGGCTAGGCTAATTTATGTTGCCATTAACATATGTGAGTTCCCATTTTCCACACACTTGCCAGTTTTTGTTGTTGTTGTTGTTGTTTTGTCTTTTTGATAATAGTTCTTCTAACTGGAGTGAGATGATATCTTACTGTGGTTTTGATATGCGCTTCCCTAATGACTAGTGATGTGGAGCATTCTTTCATAAACCCGTTGGTCATTTGTATGTCATTTTTTCTGAGAAATGCCTTCTAAGATATTTGCCCATTTTTAAATCATATTATTATCATTATTTTGCTATAGAGATATTTAAGTTCTTTATATATTCTGGATATTAATTCCTTGTTAGGTGAATAATTTGAAAATATTTTCATTTGATATGTTGTCTACTCTGTTGATTATTTTTCTAGCACAGAAGTTTTTTAGTTTGATATAAATCTACTTGTAAATGTTTGCTTTTCTTTCCTGTGGATTTGGGGGGCATATCGAAAACATCTTTACCCAGATGAATATCTTGAAGCATTTACCCGGTTTTATTCTAGTAGTTTCAAAGGTTAAACATTTTGTAAATCATATAATTAAGTCTTTACTCTATTTTCAGTTTATTTTTGTTTAGGGCGAGAAATAGTGGTCTGTCTAGTCTTTTTTTTTCATATGGGTATCCAGTTTTCACAGTACTATTTATTGAAGAGGCTGTATTCTCTCCAAATGTATATCCTTGGGGGTTTTGTGAAAAATCACTTGGCAGTAGATGTGTGGGCTTATTTTTGTGTTGTTTGTTCTGTTTTCATTGGTCAATGTGTTGGTTTTTATTCTGGACATCTTGGTTATATAACCCTATAGTGTGTCTTGAGGTCAGGGATTGGTTTGCTCTAGCTTTGTTCTTTTTGCTCAGGATTGCTTTAGCTGTTTGTCTTCTTTCTTTTTTCTTTCTTTCTTCCTTTCTTCCTTCCTTCCTTTTTTTTTTTTTTTTTTGTGAGTCTGAATGAATTTTACTCAACTTGAATTTTTTCAAGTTCTATGAGGAAAGACACTGATACTTTGATTGGGATTGCACTGAACCTGTATCTTCTTTATGTGGTACAGGGATTTTAATAACAGTCTTCTAGTCTGTAAACATGGATGTTTTCCCAATTTTTAGAGTTCTCTTCAATTTCTTTAATTGGTGCTTTATACTTTTCATTCTATAGGTTATTCATGTCCTTGGTTAAATTTATTCCTAGGTATTTTTCTTTGTAACTATTGTGAATGGGATAATTTTCTTAATTTCTTTCTAAGCAAGATTGTTATTAGAGTATAAAAATGCTACTAATTTTTATATGTTGATTTTATGTTCTGCAACTTTACTGAGTTTACTAAAATTACTTACCAGTTTTATCTTCTTTTTTTTTGGTGGAAACTAGGTTTTTCTATACAGAAAATCATGTCATCTGCAAAAAGGAATAATTTGACCTTCTTATTTCCTCCTTACATGTGTTTTTAAAAATACTTTTTTCTTTATTGCTAGTGCTAAGACTTCCAATATTATATTGAATAAGGCTAGTGAAAATGGATCTTCTTGTCTTTTTCCTGGTCTTATAGTAAGTTAATTCAGCATTTCTCCATTCAGTATGATGTTGGCTCTGGATTTGTCATATAAAATACTTAGTAAATTCCTTCTATACCTTTATTTTTGAGTTTTTTCATCAAGAAATTGAGTTTTATTAAATGCTTTTTGCATCTCTTCAGGTGATCATATAGTTTTTGTCCTTCATTCCATTGAGATGACATATTCCACTTATTGATTTGCATATTTTGAACTATCCTTACATTTGTGGGATAAATTGCACTTGATCATGGTAAATAAACTTATTGCTGTTGGATTCTATTTGCTAGGAGTTTGGGGAGGAGTTCTGTATTATGTACATCAAGGATATATGTAATTTACTTTTTCGTTGTTGTGTCCTAGTCAGATTTGGTGTCAGGATAATGACGTCCTCGTAGAGTGAGTTTGGAAGAGTTCACTACCTTTTGAGTTTCTGGAATAGTTTGAGAAGAATTGGTGTTAATTCCTCAGAGGTTTCATAAAATTCCACGGTGAAGTCAACCATTCCTGGACTTTTCTTTATTGGGAGACTTATTACTGATTCAATCGTATGACTCGTTATTGATCTATTCAGGTTTCCTATGTTCTCATGTTTAGGTTTTGGCCAGTTATATAAGTACAGAAATTTACCCATTACTTTTAGGTTTTCCAACTTGTTGGCATATAGTTGTTTGTAAAAGTTCCTTATGATCTTTTGTATTTTTGTAGTATCAGTTGTAATATCTAATTTTTTATCTCTGATTTTATTTACTTGAGTGTTTTCTTTCTTGGTTATTTTAGCTAAAGAATCATCAATTTTATCTTTGAAAAAAAGCTCTTCATTCATCTTTAGTATTTTTCTTTAGTCTCAATTTTGTTTATTTCTGATCTGATCTTTGTTATTGTTTTCTTTCAACTAATTTGGAGTTTGGTTTATTCTTGTTTTTAAGTTCCTTAAGTTATTTGAAATTTCTCTTTTTCTTAATGCAGGCCCTTGTAAGTATAAACTTACCTTTTGGTATATCCCATAGGACATACTTGCTTTTGCTATATCTCATAGGTTTTGTTTATTCTACAGCTATTGAATGAAACCTCTGTAAATGTCTGTTAGGTTCATTTGGTATATAGAATAGTTAAGCTCCCATGTTTCTTTGTTGATTTTTTAAATCTGGATGATGTATCTATTGATGAAAGTAGGGTGTTGAAGTTCCCAGTTATTAGTGTATTATAAATCTGTATTTCCTTTTAGATCTAATACAGGCACACTCTATGTAATTGGGTGCTCCAGAGTTGGGAATTTATATAATTATAATAGTTATTTTCTCTTGTTGAATCGATCCCTTTATCATTAAATTGTGACCTACTTTATCTCCTTTTACTGTTTTTGACTTATTGTCTATTTTATTTGACATAAGTATAATTACTTTTGCTTGCCTTTGGTTCCTGTTTTTATGTCATATTTTTCTTGTCTTCACTTTCAGTATATGGTGCTTTCTTATTGAAGTGATTTTCTTGTAGGCAGCATGACATTGGGTCTTTTTTTTTAAAATATATCCATTCAGTCTATAACTTAATTGGGGAATTTACTCTGCTTGTATTCAAGGTTATTATGGATGAGTGACAACATACCTCTGGCATTGTTATTTTTTTTGGGGGGGGGTTGTTTTATATATCCCGTATTAATTTCTTTCTCTTTTATCATCTATGTTTGTGGTTTGCGATTTTCCCCACTGATGAGGTGATCCTCTTGCCTTTCTCTTTTGTGTATCTGCTGTATTAGCCAGTTTTGTCCTTTGCTGTTTTTTCATGATGGTAGTCATCATTCTTCACTTCTAATATGTGACTCCCTTAAGCATTTCTTTCAAGGCTGGTTTAGTGGTGATGAATTCCCTCAGATTTTGCTTGCTTTGCAAAGACTTTATCCTTCATGTCTAAAGGATAGTTTTGGTGGGCATAGTATACTTGGTTAGCAGGTTTTTTTTTTTTTTTTTCCTCTCTCTCTCTCTCTCTTTTGAATATGTCATTCCATTCTATCCTGATCTGGAAGGTTTCTACTAAGAAATCAATTATTATTCTTTTTTTAAAATTTATATTTTAGTTGTAGGTAGACATAATACCTTTATTTTAGTTTTATGTAGTGCTGAGCATTGAACCCAGGGCCTCATGCTAGGCCAGCTCCACCACTGAGCCACAACCCCAGTCCCCAATTGTTATTCTAATAGGGATTCCTTTATAGTTGATTTGAAGAACTTTCCTTGCTGTTTTTAGAATTCTCCCTTCTGTATTTTTGACAGTTTGGCTATAATATGTCTTTGAATCAAATATTTTTTAGCCAGATCAATTAGGGATACTATGAGCTTTCAGGACTCAGATGTTTTTATCTTTTCTGGGATTTTGGATTTTTTTCAGTAATTATTTTATTGAATACATTTTCTAAGACTTTTTTCCTTCCCCTGAAATACCAATAAAGTGATGGTTTGCTTGCCTAGTTGTGTCTCAGAAGTCTCATAGGCTTTCTTGTTTTTTGTTTTTTGTTTTTGGTCTGACTGGGTTATTTTAAAAGCCTGACTTTAAACTCAGAAATTCTTCTGATCCAGTTTACTGTTAAGGCTCTTAACCGTATCTTTAACTTAAAGGTTTCTTTGTGGTTCTTTTAAATGATCTCCATATATTTGCTGAATTTCTTATTCATGTTAAGAATTCTCTTCCTGATTTCATTGAATTTCTTTATTTTCTGTTCTTTTTTCTTTTTGTGACTGGAGATTGAACCAGGGATATTTTACCACTGAGCTATATCCCTGGTCCTTATTATTTTATTTTGAGGTGGGGGTTTCACCAAGTTGCTGAGGGTCCTCTAAATTGCTGAGACTGGTCTTGAATTTGTGAACCTCCTGCCTCAGCCGCCCACATGACTGGGATTACAGGCATGCACTACCATGCCCAACCTCATTGAATTCCTTCTCCATATCATCTTGTTTCTGTTTCCTTAAAATATTTTGATTTTTTTGTTAAGCAATTAATTCATTTTCTCTTCTTTAGGTCTGTTACTAGAGAATTATTCTTTTTCCTTGGGGATATTATGTTACCTAATTTTCTCATGCTTGTTCTGTCTCTACATTGGTATTTGTATATCTGGCAGATCAGGTGCCTCTACTAAATTTATAGGGTGGATTTTCATCCTGGTAATGTGTGCTAGGGTATTGATTGGCTAGACTGTGTTGGTTTTGGTTGAAGGTTGACATGTTAGTCATCTGTAATCAGTGTTTGTGATATTTGAGCCTGTCTTAGTGCCTAAGAGGCAGGGGTAGTGAGATTATGCTTCTAGCTAGAATGTCTTAGGAGCACAAGTTTGCTTGTGTTTCTGGGTGTAATGCAACTGACTGCTGATGTTGGGCACCTGCTAGTTTGTGGTTGCCTGGAAGTGGGATTGCTCTGGTGGGCCTGTGGAGGTGAAGCACAGCTGATATGCCAACAAAAGTGTGATGCTTGTCAGTTTCTAAGGCCAAGTTGGGATGGAACTCAAGAGAGTGCAACCCAGTGTACCTGTGTGCAGGGTGGGGTGCCAGTCAGTTTCTGAGGGCCATGTGGGGGCTAGGTTACACCAGTGAGCCCACTCAAATGCCTGTTTGAGTGCTATGTGGGAAACTTCTTGGGGACTCTTAGGATCAAACTTCTTAAGATAAGCTGGCCAGTTGCTTCCTGGGACTGAGAATAGGTGGATAACATACTACCCATGTGTTTCTCATGGCCTCAGTGGACTGAGTTTCTGAGAATTGGCTGCCTGGATCCTTCTTGGAACCACAGGAGAATGGGGACTGGTTGAATGTTTTCTGTGTTCCTAGGTGGGATGAGTCACTCGGGGAAGGTTGCTCAGCTGCTTCCTGGGGATGTGGTGAGTGGGCACAATACCTGCAGAGTCCAGAGCCTCTGTGAGCCAACCTTCTTCGGAATGACTGCCTGGCTGCCTCTTGGGGCTGAAGATGAATGAATGGGACTTCAAGTCTGCTTCTGGAATGGTGGGAGATTGGGCAGGACCACCTGGCTGGTTTTGCAAGACTGGGCTGACTGAGCTGTTGGGGGCAACTGCCTGGATGTTTCACAGGACCTTCAGGGGTCTACTGGGATCCAGAAGCAGGAGTTATTGGGGAAGGGTACAATGTGGACTATATTCTCTGGGGCAATGCAGTGGTACCTTGTAGCTTTTCAAACCTGGCTCAGGGACTATGAGAGCTGCGAACTTCTCCAGCAGCAAATGCTTCACATGTCTGTGGCATGACTGGGGCCTAGTGGAGAATGTCTGTTTACCGTTCCTCTATAGTGTGAAATCCCTCTTGGTTCAGAGCTGAGGCTGAGAGAGAGGATGGGAGACACTGTGGGGTTAGTTCCCTTCTTTAAAGACCATCGTGTGTCTCCATGCTTTGCAATGTCTCTGCCATGTCCACACTGCACTGTAGCACTCTGCCTCAAACACTAGTGAAACCATTTTTTTTCTTTGGTTTGGTGCTCTTTTGTGTGTACGGAAGTGATCCAGGCACCTCTAATCAGCCATCTGTCACATCACGGCAATTTTAAACAAAGTTTTATAAAGTTCAGGATGAGTCTGGAGGGGCATCAGGAGTAAAATCTTGACTCTGTTGCAGTAAACCAGGCTACTGAGGCATTGGCAGTGGAAGTGGAGAGGAAACAATGGATATGGGTGTTCAAGAACCATTAAGGAGGTAGGTTAGCAGACTTCAGTTTGAATGTGAAGATTGAAGGAGGGAGATATGTCAAGGGTATCTCCTGTCTTGGGCAACTTGTTATGTGACATTGCCCATAAGAAAGATATGGAGTAGGAGAGAGAGAGAGAGAGAGAGAGAGAGAGAGAGAGAGAGAGAGAGAGAGAGAGAGAGAATATAAAGTGTTAATTTGGAAAATGTTGAGTTTGAGGTAGAGGTAGGGCATCGAAATAGAGAGGTCCTCAGAGATAGTAAGATAACACATCTGTAAAAGCTCAGACAGAAAGTTGAACTGGAAGATTGTTCCAGTATCATTAAGTTCGGATGGTGGTTATAGTCATAAATTTGGAAGAGACCATTCATTTTATGAGTAAAAATGCATCAGAAAAACAGAAAACAAAGGGCACAAATGTGGAATAATAATGCTGATTAGGAAGGCAGTGTGGTACACTAGAGCCCTGGTAAAGCCAGGCTTTGCCTCTAGGAGCTTGGGTGAGTTACTTAATTTCTCAATCTCAGTTTCTCATCTGTAAAATAAGGGTAAGTAATGTCTAGTCTTAGTGTAATTAAAATGATTGTTAGGATGATTACAAGTACTCTAACTTTACTATCATAGTGCTTAGATGTATTGCTTTTGTCAGAATCTTCCTTACTATCATTATCATCATCACTGATGGAGACAGAAGTAGGTGTAAGATACGAATGATCTCGCTGATAAGCAGATGATGACACATAATGGGGGGTGGTAGGGGGGCGAGAATGGAGGAAGGAGGGACTCTATAGAGGGAAAAGAGGCGTGGGAGGGGTGGAGGGGAAGGAAAAAATAACAGAATGAATCAAACACCATTACCTATGTAAATGTATGATTACACAAATGGTATGCCGTTACTCCATGTACAAGCAGAAACAACATGTATCCCATTTGTTTACAATAAAAATAAATTAAAAAAAAAGAAGTAGGTGTCAGATAGAGTAAATAGCATCTGAGTGAAGTCTAGAAGAAACTTAAAGAGCTCGGGATGTGGCCCAATGGTAGAGCAATTGCCTAACATGTACAAGGCCTTGGGTTCAATCCCCAGCACCACAAACAACAACATCAAAAAAGAGCGGGTTTGAATATTTGAGTATCTATTTTGGACATTCAGAAATCTTTTATTTTATAATCTCTATTATTCAATTACTTAGAATAATTAAAATTACTAGAAATGTTTTATTATGGTACATTTGTCTTTATATTTCATGTGGGTATTATAAAAATATAACACAAAATATTAAGAAAAAGAAAATTTCACTAGAGATTATGGTGACAAGGAAAATAAAATTTCTACACAGAATATAGAAGAAAGTATTAAGAGGAGATTGTCAAACTTCTTTTTCTTGGCAAGTCAGAGAAATGTTCCCCATCCCCACCTTTCCTCCTACATTCACCATAGAAATAAGAAAGTATGAATCTGGTATCCCCTTGGCATGAAAACAAGAAAAACAAAGTTATTCATGTATGGATAGTGAAAGAAAAGATTTTTGACAAATTTGGGAATAGCCTTTTAAACAAAACCATGTTATTGTTTTTTGGTGTGATCCTTGTGTATTTATAGCTGAACACATATGCCCTAATTCTTTTGTGGCCAATAGCATTATTCTTCCCTACATCCATCTTTTGTTGGAGGGATTGGGTACTGGGGATTGAATTCAGGAACACTTGACCACTGAGCCACATCCCCAGCCCTATTTTGTATTTTATATTTTATTTAGAGAATTGAGTTAGAGAATTAGTCTAATTGAGTTGCTTAGCACATAGTTTTTTGCTGAGGCTGACTGGCTTTGAACTCAAGATCCTCCTGACTTAGCCACCCAAGCCACTGGGATTATAGGCATGCACCACCTCACCCACCCTTTACCTTCATCCTTTAGGTAATTTGTGACTTCATGAGGTTGCCCCACCATATCTCCAGGAAGAGGAAACTAGACAAAATTTGCAGTTGTTTCTGTCATATGAAACCAAAGACTAGAGAATATACTAATATGCAATTCACTGAAATGAAAAGCTCTAGGAAAAATTACCAGGTAAATCAATCAAAATAAATATATCCAACTTGATGCACAGGGTTTAGGATGTTTCCCTAAAGAAGACCCAGTTTTATACTGAAGCCCAATGAAATCACTTTTTATAAGCTGCAACTATGTAAACTGACAGCTAAATGCAAGCAAAATTTGGGCAAGGTCAGAATGTTTTGGGATACTCAAACACTTCTTAACAGAGTAAGTTATTGCATTTAATTTGCAAGAGATCAGAATGCTTATAAATGTTGTAACACTATAGTAATCTAAAGTGCAAGTGGATTAAGTCACACAAACTTGCTCATTACTAAAGAATATCTGAATATCTTGATGAAGGCACAGTGATAAACCATAAAGTTAGTTAGAAAATAAGGCCTTTAGGAACATAATTGAATTGGGGTTACTCTGCCGATAACACGGAAAGCTAATGAGAAATTTTTTAGCTATCTGTTTATATCTTCATTGTTTTCATAAGTTAAAAATAATATATGGTTCTATAAAAATTTAAGTGCTACAGAAATGTATGTGCATAAAGGATCCCTGTTATCTGCTAGTGACAACCTCCAAGGTTAACTCACTGGCTGTACATTCTTTCATACTTCTTTTTTTATTATTATTATTTTTTTTGTAAACAAACGGGATACATGTTGTTTCTCTGTTTGTACATGGAGTAAAGGCATACCATTTGTGTAATCATAAATTTACACAGGGTAATGTTGTTTGATTCATTTTGTTATTTTTTCCTTCCCCCCACCCCTCCCACGTGTCTTTTCCCTCCATACAGTCCTTCCTTCCTCCATTCTTGCCACCCTCCTTAACCCTAATCTTAATCCTAACCCTAACCCTAACGCTAACCCCTCCCACCCCCCATTATATGTCATCATCTGCTTATCAGCGAGATCATTTGTCCTTTGGATTTTTGAGATTGGTTTATCTCACTCAGCATGATATTCTCCAATTTCATCCATTTGCCTGCAAATGCCATAATTTTATCATTCTTTATGGCTGAGTAATATTCCATTGTATATATATGCCACAGTTTCTTTATCCATTCATCAACTGAAGGACATCTAGGTTGGTTCCACAATCTGGCTATGGTGAATTGAGCAGCAATGAACATTGATGTGGCTGTATCTCTGTAGTATGCTGATTTTAAGTCCTTTGGGTATAAGCCGAGGAGTAGGATAACTGGGTCAAATGGTGGTTCCATTCCAAGCTTTCTGAGGAATCTCCATACTGCTTTCCAGAGTGGCTGCACTAATTTGCAACCCCACCAGCAATGTATGAATGTACCTTTTTCCCCACATCCTCACCAACACCTGTTGTTGCTTGTGTTCTTGATAATCGCCATTCTAATTGGGGTGAGATGGAATCTTAGTGTAGTTTTGATTTGCATTTCTCTTATTACTAGAGATGTTGAACATTTTTTCATATATCTGTTCATTGTACATCTTCTTCTGTGAAGTGTCTGTCCATTTACTTAGCCCATTTGTTGATTGGTTTATTTGTATTCTTGGTGTACAGTTTTTTGAGTTCTTTATACATTCTGGAAATTAGCGCTCTATCTGAAGTATGATTGGCAAAGATTTTCTCTCACTCTATAGGCCCTCTCTTCACATTACTGATAGTTTCCTTTGCTGAGAGAAAACTTTTTAGTTTGAATCTATCCCAGTTGTTGATTCTTGCTTTTATTTCTTGTGCTATGGGTGTCCTGTTAAGGAAATCTGATCCTAAGCCGACATGTTGAAGATTTGGACCTACTTTTTCTTCTATAAGATTCAGGGTCTCTGGTCTGATTCCGAGGTCCTTGATCCATTACGAGTTGAGTTTTGTGCAGAGTGAGAGATAGGGGTTTAGTTTCATTCTGTTGCATATGGTTTTCCAGTTTTCCCAGCACCATTTGTTGAAGAGGCTATCTTTTCTCCATTGCATATTTTTGGCCCCTTTGTCTAGTATGAGAAGATTGTATTTATTTGGGTTTGTGTCCATGTCCTCTATTCTGTACCATTGATCTACCTTTCTATTTTGGTACCAATACCATGCCGTTTTTGTTACTATTGCTTTGTAGTAGAGTTGAAGTTCTGGTATTGCGATACCCCCAGCTTCGCTCTTTCTGCTAAGGATTGCTTTAGCTATTCTGGGTTTTTTATTCTTCCAGATGAATTTCATAATTGCTTGATCTATTTTTGTAAGGTACAACATTGGGATTTTAATTGGAATTGCATTGAATCTGTATAGCACTTTAGGTAGTATGGCCATTTTGACAATATTAATTCTTCCTATCCAAGAACATGGGAGATCTTTCCATCTTCTAAGGTTTTCTTGAATTTCTTTCTTTAGTGTTCTGTAGTTCTCATTGTAGAGGTCTTTCACCTCTTTTGTGAGATTGATTCCCAAGTATTTTATTTTTTTCGATGCTATTGTGAATGGGGTAGTTTTCCTAACTTCTTTTTCTGAAGATTCATCACTTATGTATAAAAATGCATTGGATTTATGAGCATTGATCTTGTAACCTGTTACTTTACTGAATTCACTTATGAGTTCTAAAAGTTTTCTGGTGGAATTTCCAGGTTCCTCTAAATATATAATCATGTCATCAGCGAACAGGGATAGTTTGAGTTCTTTTGCTATTCGTATCCCTTTAATTTCTTTGGTTTCTCTAATTGCTCTGGCTAGAGTTTCAAGGACGATGTTGAATAGAAGCGGTGAAAGAGGGCATCCCTGCCTTGTTCCAGATTTTATTTATTTATTTATTTATTTATTTATTTTATTTTATTTTTTGTAGTGAGAAATTTTTATTACATCTCTCTCAGTAACTAATAGAATAATAAAATATAAAAAGAAGGAATATACAAGATTTAAACAATATAATTAACAAAACTGACCTAACCAGAAGCCAATGTGTGCACATTCTTTTCAAACACACATCCCATAAAATTTTCAATAGTGAAATTATATTAGATAGTAATAAAAAACAAGTACAATATTCCCATAAGTTCAGAAATCAAGAAAAACAATGCTAAATAACTAATGAGTAAATTATGAAATCACAGTGGATATTAAAAATTAGAACCGAATAATGTTAAAAATACAACAAAGCAAAACTTGTGGGTAGCTGCTGATATAGTATTTATATATCTGTTAGAAAAGAAGACTAAAAAAATCAATGATCTAATAATCATCCTTGTTAAGAAATTATTAAAGAATAGTAAACTAAACCCAGAGAAATTAGAAAGAAAAATAATGATTAGAACAGAAGTCAATAAAATAATACATACATGAGAGATAATCAAGAAAGTCAAAAGATGGTCCTTTGAACAAGTTATTGAAAGAGAGAGAGTCCTGGCAAAAACTGATCTATAAAAGAAGGAAGAAACACTCACCAAAATCAGGCATGAGAACAGGGATGATTATATAGATATTAAGAAGTTAGAGACTTCATGTATTTTCATTTGAAAATGTAGATGACATAGAGAAATTTCTGGATAAATTTAACTTATCATTCAAGAAACAGAGGCTATGAATAGGCCCATTAAATTGACTCAGCAATTAAAATTCTTCCTAGATATAAAACTCTAGGTACACTCGGATATTTGGTGATTACACCAAATGTTTATGGAGTAAATCATAACAGGTTTAAAACTCTTCCAGAAAATAAAAAAATAAGATGCAGTGCCAAAATTACCTTGTAAGACTAGAATAACCTAGATAACAAAACCTGACAAGAGCAATCAGAGAAGGGAAAGCTACTAGCCATTCTCACTCATGAATATAGATGAAAAACGTTCTAAATAAAATATAAACAAGCATTGTGACCAAGATATATTTTCCCAGAATATAAGATACAGTATCATTAAATTCAATATCCATTTATCATTGAAACTTATAAAAAAGATAAAGAGGAAACATTCTTTTTTTTTTATTTTTTTTTTATTTTTATTTATTTATTTATTTTTTATTTATTTTTTTACGTTTACATAGGGTAATGATGTTTCTTTTTTTTTCCGTTCCCCCCCACCCCTCCCACCCTTTTCCCTTTATACAGTCCTTCTTTCCTTCATTCTTACCGCTCTCCTTAGCCTAACTCTAAACCTAACCCTAAACCTAATGCTAACCCCTCCCACCCCCATTATATGTCCTCATCCGCTTATCAGCGAGATCATTCGTCCTTTAGTTTTTTGAGAT
Organism: Sciurus carolinensis; assembly: GCF_902686445.1. Classification (NCBI taxonomy): domain Eukaryota; kingdom Metazoa; phylum Chordata; class Mammalia; order Rodentia; family Sciuridae; genus Sciurus; species Sciurus carolinensis. The sequence goes on along the minus strand of NC_062218.1, from coordinate 86,362,449 downwards.
TGGCTTATCTCACTTAGCATGATATTCTCCAATTTCGACCATTTGCCTACAAATGCCATAATTTTATCATTCTTCATGGCGGAGTAATATTCCATTGTATAAATATGCCACAGTTTCTTTATCCATTCATCAACTGAAGGGCATCTAGGTTGGTTCCACAATCTGGCTATGGTGAATTGAGCAGCAATGAACATTGATGTGGCTGTATCTCTGTAGTATGCTGATTTTAAGTCCTTTGGGTATAGACCAAGGAGTGGGATAGCTGGGTCAAATGGTGTTTCCATTCCAAGCTTTCTGAGGAATCTCCACACTGCTTTCCAGAGTGGCTGCACTAATTTGCAACCCCACCAGCAATGTATGAGTGTTCCTTTTTCACCACATCCTCGCCAACACCTATTGTTGCTTGTGTTCTTGATAATCGCCATTCTAATTGGGGTGAGATGAAATCTTAGGGTAGTTTTGATTTGCATTTCTCTTATTACTAGGGATGTTGAACATTTTTTCATATACCTGTTGATTACTTGTACATTTTCTTCTGTGAAGTGTCTGTTCATTTCCTTAGCCCATTTGTTGATTGGATTATTTGTATTCTTCGTGTAGAGTTTTTTGAGTTCTTTATAGATTCTGGAAATTAGCGCTCTATCTGAGGTATGGTTGGCAAAAATATTCTCCCACTCTGTAGGCTCTCTCTTCACATTTCTGATAGTTTCCTTTGCTGAGAGAAAGCTTTTTAGTTTGAATCTATCCCAGTTGTTGATTCTTGCTTTTATTTCTTGTGCTATGGGAGTCCTGTTAAGGAAGTCTGATCCTAAGCCAACAAGTTGAAGATTTGGACCTACTTTTTCTTCTATAAGATGCATGGTCTCTGGTCTGATTCCAAGGTCCTTGATCCATTTTGAGTTGAGTTTTGTGTAGGGTGAGAGATAGGGGTTTAATTTCATTCGATTGCATATGGTTTTCCAGTTTTCCCAGCACCATTTGTTGAAGAGGCTATCTTTTCTCCATTGCATATTGTTGGAACCTTTGTCTAGTATGAGAAAATTGTATTTATTTGGGTTTGTGTCCACGTCCTCTATTCTGTACCATTGATCTACCTGTCTATTTTGGTACCAATACCATGCCGTTTTTGTTACTATTGCTTTGTAGTAGAGTTGAACATCTGGTATTGCAATACCCCCTGCTTCGCTCTTGCTACTGAGGATTGCTTTAGCTATTCTAGGTTTTTTATTCTTCCAGATGAATTTCATAATTGCTTGCTCTATTTCTGCAAGGTACATCATTGGGATTTTAATTGGAATTGCATTGAATCTGTATAGCACTTTAGGTAGTATAGCCATTTTGACGATATTAATTCTGCCTATCCAGGAACATGGGAGATCTTTCCATCTTCTAAGGTTTTCTTGAATTTCTTTCTTTAGTGTTCTGTAGTTCTCATTGTAGAGGTCTTTCACCTCTTTTGTGAGATTGATTCCCAAGTATTTTATTTTTTTCGATGCTATTGTGAATGGGGTAGTTTTCCTAATTTCTCTTTCTGAAGATTCATCACTTATGTATAAAAATGCATTGGATTTATGAGCATTGATCTTGTAACCTGCTACTTTACTGAATTCACTTATGAGTTCTAAAAGTTTTCTGGTGGAATTTCCAGGTTCCTCTAAATAAATAATCATGTCATCAGCGAACAGGGATAGTTTGAGTTCTTCTTTTCCTATTCGTATCCCTTTAATTTCTTTGGTTTGTCTGATTGCTCTGGCTAGAGTCTCAAGGACGATGTTGAATAGAAGCGGTGAAAGAGGGCATCCCTGCCTTGTTCCAGTTTTTAGGGGGAACGCTTTCAGTTTTTCACCATTTAGAATGATATTAGCCATGGGCTTAGCGTAGATGGCCTTTATAATGTTTAGGAATGTTCCCACTACCCCAATTTTTTCTAGTGTTTTGAGCATGAAGGGATGCTGTATTTTATCAAATGCTTTTTCTGCATCTATTGAAATAATCATGTGATTCTTAACTTTAAGTCTGTTGATATGGTGAATGACATTTATTGATTTCCGAATGTTGAACCAACCTTGCATCCCTGGGATAAAACCCACTTGATCGTGGTGCACTATCTTTTTAATATATATTTGTATGCGATTTGCTAAAATTTTGTTGAGAATTTTTGCATCGATGTTCATTAAGGATATTGGTCTGAAATTTTCCTTCCTCGATGTGTCTCTGTCTGGTTTAGGTATCAGGGTGATATTGGCTTCATAGAACGAGTTTGGGAGGGTTCCCTCCTCTTCTATTTCATGGAATAGTTTGAGGAGTATTGGAATGAGCTCTTCTTTAAAGGTTTTGTAGAACTCGGCTGAGAACCCATCTGGTCCTGGACTTTTCTTTGTTGGTAGGCTTTTGATGACCTCTTCTATTTCATTGCTTGAAATTGATTTATTTAGGTTGTGTATGTCCTCCTCGTTCAGTTTAGGTAATTCATATGTCTCTAGAAATTTGTTGATGTCTTCGAGGTTTTCTGTTTTGTTGGAGTATAGATTTTCGAAATAGCTTCTAATTATGTTTTGTATTTCACTCGTGTCTGTTGTGATGTTTCCTTGTTCATTCCGAATTTTAGTAATTTGAGTTTTCTCCCTCTTTCTCTTTGTTAGTGTGGCTAAGGGTTTATCAATTTTATTTATTTTTTCAAAGAACCAACTATTTAATTTGTTAATTTTTCCAATTGTTTCTTTTGTTTCGATTTCGTTGATTTCGGCTCTGATTTTAACTATTTCCTGTCTTCTACTACTTTTGGTATTGGTCTGCTCTTCTTTTTCTAGCGCTTTGAGCTGTAGTGTTAAGTCATTTATTTGTTGATTTCTACTTCTTTTTTTGAATGCACCCCATGAAATAAATCTTCCTCTAAGTACTGCTTTCATAGTGTCCCAGAGATTTTGATATGATGTGTCTTTGTTCTCGTTTACTTCTAAGAATTTTTTTATTTCCCTCCTGATGTCTTCTGTTATCCATTCATCGTGTAATAGTGTATTATTTAGTCTCCAAGTATTGGAGAAGTTTCTGTTTTTTATTCTGTCATTTATTTCTAATTTCAATCCATTATGATCTGATAGAGTACAAGGTAGTATCTCTATCTTCTTGTATTTGCTAACAGTAGCTTTGTGGCATAAAATATGGTCTATTTTAGAGAAGGATCCATGTGCTGTTGAGAAGAAAGTGTATTCGTTCTTTGTTGGATGGTATATTCTATATATGTCCGTTAAGTCTAAATTGCTGATTGTGTTGTTGAGATCTATAGTTTCTTTATTCAATTTTTGTTTGGACGATCTATCCAGTGGTGAGAGAGGTGTGTTAAAATCGCCTAGTATGATTGTGTTGTGGTCTATTTGATTTCTGGAATTGAGAAGGATTTGTTTGACGTACGTGGATGAGCCAATGTTCGGGGCATAGATATTTATGATTGTTATGTCTTGCTGATTTATGCTTCCCTTAAGCAGCATGTAATGTCCTTCTTTATCCCTTCTGACTAGTTTTGGTTTGAAGTCCACATTATCTGAGATGAGGATGGATACTCCAGCTTTTTTGCTGTGTCCGTGTGCATGGTATGTTTTTCCCCATCCTTTCACCTTTAGTCTATAGGTGTCTCTTTCTATGAGGTGAGTCTCTTGCAGGCAGCATATTGTTGGATTTTTCTTTTTAATCCAATCTGCCAGTCTGTGTCTTTTGATTGATGAATTCAGGCCATTAACATTCAGGGTTATTATTGTGATATGATTTGTATTCCCAGTCAATTGACTCATATTTATTTTTGGCATGATTTGGTTTCTCCTTTATTTGGCTATTCCTTTAGGCTAGTGCCTCCTGTTGCTGGTTTGCATCGTTGTTTTTCATCTCTTCCTCATGGAATATTTTGCTGAGAATGTTCTGTAATGCTGGCTTTCTTTTTGTAAATTCCTTTAGCTTTTGTTTATCATGGAAGGATCTTATTTCATCGTCAAATTTGAAGGTAAGTTTTGCTGGGTATAAGATTCTTGGTTGGCATCCATTTTCTTTCAGGGCTTGGTATATGTTGTTCCAGGCCCTTCTGGCTTTTAGGGTCTGGATTGAAAAATCTGCTGATATTCTTATTGGTTTCCCTCTGAATGTAATTTGATTCTTTTCTCTCGCGGCCTTTAATATTCTGTCTTTATTTTGTATGTTAGGTATTTTCATAATAATGTGCCTTGGTGTGGGTCTGTTGTAATTTTGTATGTTTGGAGTTCTATAAGCCTCTTGTATTTGGTTTTCCATTTCATTCTTCAGATTTGGGAAATTTTCTGATATTATTTCATTGAATAGGTTGTTCATTCCTTTGGTTTGTTTCTCTAAGCCTTCCTCAATCCCAATAATTCTTAAATTTGGCCTTTTCATGATATCCCATAATTCTTGTAGATTTTGTTCATGATTTCTTACCATCTTTTCTGTTTGGCCAACTTTACTTTCAAGATTAAATAATTTGTCTTCAATGTCTGAGGTTCTGTCTTCCAGGTGCTCCATTCTATTGGTTATGCTTTCTATGGAGTTTTTAACTTGGTTTATTGTTTCCTTCATTTCAAGTATTTCAGTTTGGTTTTTTTTTCAGTATCTCTAACTCTTTATTGAAATGATCTCTTGCTTCCCGTATTTGGTCTTTTAACTGTTGATTGGTGCGATCATTTAATGCCTGCATTTGCTCTTTCATCTCCTCCTTCAATGCCTGCATTTGCTCTTTCATCTCCTCATTTGCTTCCCTGATCGTTTTAATTACGTACATTCTGAACTCCCTTTCTGACATTTCTTCTGCTGTGCTGTCATTGGGTTTTATTGATGTAGTATCTAGGTTTGTTTGGGACATTTTCTTCCCTTGTTTTCTCATATTGGTCAGTTGTCAGTGGGACCCAGAGATATTGCAGTTTTCCACTATTGGCTTATAGTGTCCCTGTAGATTTCCAGTGTATCACCTCCCAGCCTTCAGTAGCCTGCTGTCTTGGAGGAATCTGATAAAGCAGCGTATCTGAAGAAAACTGCCCCTAGGCCCCTACTGGTTCCACGATTTGGAACTGGCTCTGTGCTGAAATGCTCTCACTGTGGGCCTGCACCATGCAGCTGGCCGTGTGGGAGGAGCTCACTGCCAGAGTGTGGAAGGCTACCTTGGGAAGACTCTAGCTGCCCTGCCTGGCTCCGATAAGCAACCTCTATCTGGACCTGCCACCTGGGCCGAGCTTTACCCAGTGGGCAGACTCACCTGTGGCTCTATTTAAGTCCCAGTCTCTCAATGCCTCCCCTTCTTAACTCCTGGGTTCTGGAGCGACAGGGGGTGCAGTCTCCCTCTAGGCCGCCATCTTGGATCGCCCCGAGAAGAGAGCCTGCAGCCAGAGTGGGCAGAGCCGCCTGAAGAGGTCTCTGGCTGCCCTGCCCCGATCCCAGAGGCTGTTTGAGGATCGAGGCTCTCCGTTGGTTCGGGCGCTTGTGGCTGGTTCTATGTAGAAAGTCTCTCACTGGGCGGTCAGCTCCGAGAGGCTAGCCTTGAACGGCACCTCCCAGCGCAGGGGTCCAGACTACTTGGGGAAGTCTCTGGCTGCCCTGTCTGGACCCTGAATCTGCTTGTGTGCCAGAGTAAGCTGAGCTGCACTGGCTCCGGGACTCGGAGCTTGTTCTGGTCAGACAGGCTCTCACCAGCGGGCCAGTTCCGTTCCGAGAACCTGGAGAAGCTGGCTGTGTGGGCGGGGCCCACCGCCGGATTGCGCAGGGCTGCCTGTGGATGACTCTAGCTGCCCTGCCCGGCTCCGATAAGCCACCTCTATCTGGGCCTGCCCCCCCGGGCCGAGCTTTACCCAGTGGGCAGACTCACCCGTGGCTCTATTTCAGTCCCAGTCTCTCAATGCCTCCCCTTCTTAACTCCTGGGTTCTGGAGCGACAGGGGGTGCAGTCTCCCTCTAGGCCGCCATCTTGGATCGCCCCGAGAAGAGAGCCTGCAGCCGGAGTGGGCAGAGCCGCCTGAAGAGGTGTCTGGCTGCCCTGCTCTGATCCCAGAGGCTGTTTGCGGATCGAGGCTCTCCGTTGGTTCGGGGGCTTGTGGCTGGTTCTATGTAGAAAGTCTCTCACTGGGCGTTCAGCTCCGAGAGGCTAGCCTTGAACGGCACCTCCCAGCGCAGGGGTCCAGACTCTGTTCCAGATTTTAGGGGGAATGCTTTCAGTTTTTCACCATTTAGAATGATATTGGCCATGGGCTTAGTGTAGATTGCCTTTATAATGTTTAGGAATGTTCCCACTACCCCAATTTTTTCTAGTGTTTTCAGCATGAAGGGATGCTGTATTTTATTGAATGCTTATTCTGTATCTATTGAAATAATCATGTGATTCTTGACTTTAAGTCTGTTGATATGGTGAATGACATTTATTGATTTCTGGATGTTGAACCAACCTTGCATCCCTGGGATAAAACCCACTTGATTGTGGTGCACTATCTTTTTAATATATTTTTGTATGTGATTTGCTAAAATTTTGTTGAGAATTTTCACATCAATGTTCATTAAGGATATTGGCCTGAAATTTTCTTTCTTTTGATGTGTGTCTGGTTTAGGTATCAGGGTGATATTGGCTTCATAGAACGAGTTTGGGAGGGTTCCCTCCTCTTCTATTTCATGGAATAGTTTGAGGAGTATTGGAATGAGCTCTTCTTTAAAGGTTTTGTAGAACTTGGCTGAGAACCCATCTGGTCCCGGACTTTTCTTTGTTGGTAGGCTTTTGATGACTTCTTCTATTTCATTGCTTGAAATTGATTTATTTAAGTTATGTATGTCTTCCTCGTTCAGTTTAGGTAATTCATATGTCTCTAGAAACTTGTTGATGTCTTCGAGGTTTTCTGTTTTGTTGGAATATAGATTTTCAAAACAGCTTCTAATTATGTTTTGTATTTCACTCGTGTCTCTTGTGATATTTCCTTGTTCATTCCGAATTTTAGTAATTTGAGTTTTCTCCCTCTTTCTCTTTGTTAGTGTGGCTAAGGATTTATTAGTTTTGTTTATTTTTTCAAAGAACCAACTATTTATTTTGTTAATTTTTCCGATTGTTTCTTTTGTTTCAATTTTGTTGATTTCAGCTCTGATTTTAACTATTTCCTGTCTTCTGCTACTTTTGGTGTTGGTCTGCTCTTCTTTTTCTAGGGCTTTGAGCTGTAGTGTTAAATTGTTTATTTGTTGATTTCTACTTCTTTTGTTGAATGCGCTCCATGAAATAAATATTCCTCTAAGTACTGCTTTCATAGTGTCCCAGAGATTTTGATATGATGTGTCTTTGTTCTCGTTTACTTCTAAGAATTTTTTTATTTCCCTCCTGATGTCTTCTGTTATCCATTCATCATATAATAGCATATTATGTAATCTCCAGGTATTGGAGTAGTTTTTTTTTTTTTTTTCTGTCATTTATTTCTAATTTCAATCCATTGTGATCTGATAGAATACAAGGTAGTATCTCTATGTTTTTGTATTTGCTAACAGCAGCTTTGTGGCATAAAATATGGTCTATTTTAGAGAAGGATCCATGTACTGCTGAGAAGAAAGTGTATTCGTTCTTTGTTGGATGGTATATTCTACATATGTCGGTTAAGTCTAAATTGTTGATTGTGTTATTGAGATCTATGGTTTCTTTATTCAATTTTTGTTTGGACGATCTATCCAGTGGTGAGAGAGGTGTGTTAAAATTGTCTGGTATTATTGTGTTGTGATCTATTTGATTCCTGGACTTGAGAAGGATTTGTTTGACGTACATGGATGAGCCAATGTTCGGGGCATAGATATTTATGATTGTTATGTCTTGTTGATTTATTCTTTCCTTAAGCAGTATGTAATGTTCATCTTTATCCCTTCTGACTAGTTTTGGCTTGAAGTCCACATTATCTGAAATGAGGATGGATAATGCAGCTTTTTTGCTGTGTCCGTGTGCATGGTATGTTTTTTCCCATCCTTTCACCTTTAGTCTATGGGTATCTCTTTGTATGAGATGAGTCTCTTGCAGGCAGCATATTGTTGGATTTTTCTTTTTAATCCAATCTGCCAGTCTATGTCTTTTGATTGATGAGTTCGGGCCATTAACATTCAGGGTTATTATTGTGATATGATTTGTATTCCCAGTCATTTGACTCATTTTTGTTTTTTGACATGATTTGGTTTCTCCTTTATTTGGCTATTCCTTTAGGCTAGTTTCTCCTGTTGCTGATTTGCATCGTTGTTTTTCATCTGTTCCTCATGGAATATTTTGCTGAGAATGTTCTGTAATGCTGGCTTTCTTTTTGTAAATTCTTTTAGCTTTTGTTTATCATGGAAGGATTTTATTTCGTTGTAAAAATCTGAAAGTAAGTTTTGCTGGGTATCAGATTCTTGGTCAGCATCCGTTTTCTTTCAGGGCTTGGTAAATGTTGTTCCAGGCCCTTCTAGCTTTTAGGGTCTGGATTGAAAAATCTGCTGATATCTGTATTGGTTTCCCCCTGAATGTAATTTGATTCTTTTCTCTCACAGCCTTTAAAATTCTGTCTTTATTTTGTATGTTAGGTATTTTCATAATAATACTCCTTGGTGTGGGTCTGTTGTAATTTTGTATATTTGGAGTCCTATAAGCCTCTTGTACTTGATTTTCCATTTCATTCTTCAGATTTGGGAAATTTTTTCTTACTATTAGATTGAGTAGATTGTTCATTCCTTTGGTTTGTTTCTCTGTGCCTTCCTCAATCCCAATAATTTTTAAATTTGGCCTTTTCATGATATCCCATAATTCTTGTAGATTCTGTTCATGATTTCTTACCATCTTCTCTGTTTGGTCAACTTTGTTTTCAAGATTAAATATTTTTAGTTTGAATCTATCCCAGTTATTGATTCTTGCTTTTATTTCTTGTGCTATGGGAGTTCTGTTGAGGAAGTCTGGTCTAAGCTGACATGTTGAAGATCTGGACCTACTTTTTCTTCTATAAGATGCAGGGTCTCTGGTCTGACTCTGAGGTCCTTAATCCATTTTGAGTTTAGTTTCATGCACGGTTAGAGATATGGGTTTAGTTTCATTCTGTTGCATGTGGATTTCCCATTCTCCCAGCACCATTTGTTGAAGAGACTATCTTTTCTCCATTGCATATTTTTGGCCCCTTTGTCTAGTATGAGAAAATTGTTTTTATTTGGGTTTGTGTCCATGTCCTCTGTTCTGTACCATTGATCTACCTTTCTATTTTGGTACCAATATCATGCCGTTTTTGTTACTATTGCTTTGTAATATAGTTGAAGTTCTGGTATTGCAATACTCCCAGCTTCATTTTTCCTGCAAAGGATTGCTTTAGCTATTCTGGGTTTCTTATTCTTCCAGATGAATTTCATGATTGCTTGTTCTATTTCTGTAAGGTACGTCATTGGGATTTTAATTGGAATTGCATTGAATCTGTATAGTACTATTGGTAGTATGGCCATTTTGACAATATTAATTCTGCCTATCAAAACCACCCTAAGGTTCCATCTCACCCCAATTAGAATGGCGATTATCAAAAATACAAGCAACAACAGGTGTTGGCGAGGATGTGGGGAGAAAGGTACACTCATACATTGCTGGTGGGGCTGCAAATTAGTGCAGCCACTCTGGAAAGCAGTGTGGAGATTCCTTAGAAAACTTGGAATGGAACCACCATTTGACCCAGTTATCCCACTCTTTGGCCTATACCTAAAGGACTTAAAATCAGCATACTACAGAGATACAGCCACATCAATGTTCATAGCTGCTCAATTCACAATAGCCAGAGTGTGGAACCAACCTAGATGTCCTTCAGTTGATGAATGGATGAAGAAACTGTGGCATATATATACAATGGAATATTACTTAGCCATAAAGAATGATAAAATTATGGCATTTGCAGGCAAATGGATGAAATTGGAGAATATCATGCTAAGTGAGATAAACCAATCTCAAAAAACCAAAGGAAAAATGATCTCACTGATAAGTGGATGATGACACATAATGGGGAATGGGAGGGGTTAGTTTTAGGGTTATAGTTAGGGTTAGGGAGGGGGGCAAGAATGGAGGAAGGAAGGACTGTATTGAGGGAAAAGAGGGGTGGGAGGGGTGTGGGGAAAGGGAAAAAATAACATAATGAATCAACCAACATTACCCTATGTAAATTTATGATTACACAAATGGTATGCCTTACTCCATGTACAAACAGAGAAACAACATGTATCCCATTTGCTTATAATAAAAAAAAAGAAAAAAAAAGATTAAATATTTTGTCTTCAGTGTCTGAGGTTCTGTCTTCCAGGTGTTCTATCTTATTGGTTATGCTTTCTATGGAGTTTTTAACTTGGTTTATTATTTCCTTCATTTCAAGAATTTCTGTTTGTTTTTTTTTTTCCAGTATCTCTAACTCTTTATTGAAATGATCTCTTGCTTCCCATATTTGCTCTTTTAAATGTTGATTGGTGCAATCATTTAATGCCTGCATTTGCTCTTTCATCTCCTCCTTCAATGCCTGCATTTGCTCTTTCATCTTCTCGTTTGCTTCTCTGATTGTCTTAATTATGTACATTCTGAACTCCCTTTCTGACATTTCTTCTGCTGTGCTGTCATTGGGTTTTATTGATGTAGTATCTAAGTTTTTTTGGGACGTTTTCTTCCCTTGTTTTCTCATATTGGTCAGATGTCAGTGGGACCCTGAGATATTGCAGATTTCCTCTTTGACTTGTAGTGTCCCTGTAGATTTCCAGTGTATCACCTCCCAGGCTTCAGTATCCTGAAGTCTTGGAGGAACTTGATAATGCAGTGCTTCTGAAGAAAGCTGCCCCTAGCCCACTACTGGTTCCAGGACTGGGGGCTGGCTCTGTGCAGAAAAGCTCTTACTGGGCAGATCTGCTCCCAGGTGCTGGCTGTAGATCGTGCCTGCCACTGGAGGGAGTAGGGCTGCTTGGGGAAGTCTCTGGCTTCCCTGCCCCAGTCCCAGAAGCTGCCTGCAGTCTGGGACCCACCATTGGGTCCGGGACTTGGAGCTGGCTCTGTGCAGAAAGGCTCTCACTGGGCGGCCTGCTCCAAGAAGCTGGCTGTGGAACGAGCCTGCTGCCGGAGGGAGCAGGACTGCTTGGGGAAGACTCTCACTGCCCTGGCCTGTTCTGAGAAGCTGCCCCTGTCCGGGTCTGCCACCCGGGCTGAGCTTCACCTGGTGGGAGAGACTCGCCCTGCGGCTCTATGTTAGTCCGAGTCTCTCAATGCCTCCCCTTCTTGAATTCTGGGTTCTGGAGCGACAGGCGATGCAGTCACCCTCTAGTCCGCCATCTTGGATCTCTCTTTCATACTTCTTATGTACTTATTAATTAATAAGGACTTTCAAATATGAACCTTCTCATGTTGTTGGTGAAGGAAGGGAAAGGAGGAAGGTGAGGTTTTACATTCACTACAGGGCTGGAAAAAACAGTAAAGAGGGATTTGATGAATACTGGTCTCTGTGAAAAATGACATATTGGGCTGCAGTGAGGAAGAAACACTGTGTCTGTAAGATTATGGAGAATACATATTCCTTCCCTATTTCCTGCATTTCCAGACCTAATTGTGGAGAGGAAGGATGGAGTTCACATCAACATAGAGACATGTGGTGGTGCTTCTTGTTTCCCATGGCGAATGCTTGGTTGGCCAACCCCACAAACATTCCCACCTTCATCTCTGCTGTCTACCTCTTAGAAGCTGGTAACCCACATACTTTTCTTGGCTAGAGGTGACCAAAAAGATGTATTTTAAAATCTGAAGCAAGAAGGGTTAGATTAAAACTTTTTTTTTCTCTCTTGAACACAGCATGATATGAAACTCTTGTGGCCATCTTGAGACCATGAAATAACAGGTTTGACTGAGATCAATATATTTGAGCTAGAAATCTGAAAGACAAGAAGATCTTATATGCCTGATGGCATCCCTGAGCAACATTAACAATGCCAGAACCACATAATTCTAGATATCTCAATGGTGGAAAAATAACCCTGATTGTTTATGCTTCTGTCAGTTGAAATTTCTGCTACTGGTAGCTAAAAGCATTCCTAGCTGACACAACGTCAAAGCCACTTCTATTATCTGCCTGGACAATACTGGTGGATAGAATCCCAATGTCAATATCTTTAGGGATCAGAATCAGGCTTCCTTTTATATATCAAGTAAAACCTGATTTTCTAGGTCAGAGGCGTATTAGAGAATCATGACAATTTTTTTTTCTTGAATATCCTACCATCTGAGGGATATACATAAGAGAAAATTATCTTAGAAACATCTGAGAATACATCTTAGGGGTGCGTGGAGCACTATTGACATAAGGAACCAGAAGAGCACCTACTATGTACTCAGAAAGGTCTAGGTTGGATCTTGTGCTAGAAATTGCATTGCAACAAAAATGCCATCAAACGAACATGAAAAGCAGTCACTTTGGTCACTGTTCACATCAGGCATCATCATAGGCTAGCAGTTAAAAGGCAGGTTATGGGTTGAAGACCTGGTTTTTTACTGTATTATTTTCCAGTTAGAAGTCCTGGAAATAACTCTTTGTGCTCATTTCCTCACATGGGAAGTGGGCAGGATAATATCTGTTTCAGAGAATTTTCCCAAGGCTTAAATGAAATGATACGTATAAATGTCTTACAAAAGTGCTTAACCCTCTATAAGTGATGGATCTACATATGAAGGTGTTGTTACTGAGCATGATGTCTCTCACATGAAAAACTCAGGAAGAATCCTATCACTTAACAGTATGTTGACCTCAGAAACAGAGATGTTTTAGCTAAGTTGCATGGTGATGTAGGGCACTTGGGGTGGCCTGTGGTTGGGGTGCCCTGTGAGACTTTTTGGTGGGTGATGGGCAGCCTTCAGTTCACAGTGATTCCAACTAACAGGTAATTCAGATGGACCATTTCAAAAGTGTTCCCTTTAACAATATTCTGTGGTTTATCTAGGGGGTGAAGCTAGGAGATTTAAATTCCTTCCAGAGCTGTAAGCTTAGGCATGGTCTCTACAACATTACTTTCTAACAGTTTTCTACCAGTAAATTGAGAGAAGATGGGTACTTCTTGTTCACCAAGTGGATCTGTGGCTCCTGCCCTAGATTAACTCAGTTTGATTTTCTCTTTGCTAGTTTCCTGAGGCAAGCTTGTCATCTTTGCTTCTCCCTTTGCCCCTTAGTTACCCTCCATCCAGACCTGAACCTAGTTGTTTCAGAGTTATTGAATTATTTTGCATTTTGTGTTCCAGGAAGGAGAATTTCTGAGCCCCCTTAAGTCTCTGACTGTCTAATATTGTATCTCAGTGCATTCCCTTGTCACCACCTCCCTAATCAGCTTTTTTGTCATTGCTTTGATTTCAAACTGTGGAAGAGTTGAGATCCTTCATGTACCTCCACTCCACCATCTTGCCAACTCTCCCCTACCATGGTTTGCAATTAGGTTCATAATTTTGAAACAGGTGTTATTTTTAAAAACTCCTTTATCCCTAAGGAGGATTGCATTTTTGAACCTTAGATGTGATCTTTCTGTTGAAATTTATTTTTTGAGAAGTAAAAATTAAGATCAAACTATAGGATTTAGACTATGACTGCTTAAAAAGTCATAAGTAAACAGTGACAAAAAGTAGTTTGTGTGACTTTATAAAAGCAACCACTCCTTTGTGAGTTGTCCTTGGCAAAGTTACTTCCCTCTCTTTTCCTCAGCATTCTAAATTCTGAAGAGAAGTTCCACTTCAAATGATTAAGATGATAACTGCTAAATAAACTTCTTTTGGATTTATGAACCCAGATCATCTCCTGACCTTCAGATTACATCAGAATCTGTAACGCCCCTCCTTATTTTTTAGTTTCGTGCATCAATTAACACAGAGCATGTAAATTGCTATGAGGTTTAACTTGCAGAAAAATAATATCTTTCTAAAGACCTGTAGGAACTGGCTTCAGGAGGTTGATGACCATTGCATATTCTGGCTGAAAAAGAAGGAAGAAAAATAAAAAGGAGCAACACCTGGGTGATGAAGATGCTGACCAGCTTGTAGTTTTCCTGCTCATTTCCCCCTACACCTCCTTCCACTCTCTATAAAACCCCTGTCATGTACCAGCATTCTCTAAGATGGAGCTTTGAGGATGACAGCTAATAGCTCCTTCCATTTTCCAGGTTCTGTTCCTTGAATGAAACTGATTTCCTGTCCACCAACTCTCATTTCCTGAGCCTTGGCTTTCAAGTGGCAAGCAGCCAGACCTGGGTCTGGTAACAACTCTGCCCCATTAAGAAAGTGTCGCACAATTTATGTGTATCTTCATATCTCCTCTCCCCATCCCTTTTTCTCTTATGTATTTGTTTTTGTCTCATGTCCATCACATCAGACTAAAGCCCCCAGGTATAAAACTGACTTACATAGGGAAGTTGAACTTCTAAGCTGTGTAGACTCACAGGGTGATGAACCTGGGCTGCAAGATACTACTTAATAATTTGTTTCATGTGGAGGGTGATTTAAAGCACTGTTACCAGGTAAAAGTACTTTTACAGGATACTTAGAACACTATCAAATTCTCAATGAAATATTTTCTTAAATATTTAGATTTAGTCACTGATTTCTAGAATGAAACTTCAAGTCATTAACTCCAGCTCATTCTAAGGTTACTCCCCAAAATTTTAAAATGCTTTAAGGCATATTTTTTTAAATTAATGTATCCCATAAATCCACATATTTATGGGGATACATTATGACCTTTGAATAAATGCATAAAATGTGTGATGATCAGATCATGGTAATTAGTAGTGTCACCTCAGGCATTTATCATTTTGTTTGTGTTACCTTTCTCTTAGATATTTTGAAATATTCAACTCCTTATCAACTATAGTTATCCTACGGTACTATAGAACATTAGAAGTAATTCCTCCTACCCAACTGCACTGTCAACCATCTTCTTTCCTTTACACACTGCCCCATACTTCCCCAGGCTCTGATAACCACTATTCTGCTTTTTACTTCTATGAGATACAATTTTTTGCTTTCACATAAAAATAAGAACATTCACCATTTATCTTTGTGTATCTGACTTGTTTCACCTAATATAATGCTCTCTTGTTCCATTCATGTTGTTGCAAATGACAGAATTTCATCCTTTTTTATGATTGAACAATATTCCATTATATATATTCACAAATATATATATATATATATATTATTTTTGCATTTATTTGTTGATGGACATCTAAGTTGATTCCCTATCTTGGTTATTGTGAATAGTGTTGAAATAACCATATAAGTGGAGATGTCTCTCCAATAGCTTAAAAGTTTTATTATGATTTGAGGTTGAATTTTAAAAAATATTTTACTCTATTGAAATTATTGTATTGCTTTTTCAATCCATTAATGTGTTTGGTTACAATAATAGATTTTCTAAGGCAAACCATCCTTGAATTCATGGAATAAACCTAAGTGAATCACAAGTACTTTTCAATTTAAGTTTGCTAAAGTTCAAAAGACCAGGGTCTCTGATTCTCTTTCAGACACTTATTAACTATGTGACTTTGGAAGCAACAGAATTTTGTAATGAGTTATGCATATTAAAACCACAGTGTTGAATTATAGAAACTGGACTAGCAAAACACAGATGAAAGTAGATTGGCTAGGAAGCTATTGCAATAGCCTAAATGAGATTAGTCTTGAGCCAAGACAATAGAAATGGAGATGAAGAAAGAAAGAGTGAAGTAAGATCTTTTGGCCACAGTTTTCACAACTTGACTCTTCTAGAGGAATTTAGACAGATGTAAGTAAAGATATGGTTTTACCACTTACTAGTTGTTTGATTTTATGCTGCACATAATTCAACACACCAACCATGGTTTATTCAAGCAATACAGATAAAATAGCATCCATCTCATTTAAACCATTGTGAAAGTACATGGGATATTATAGAAAGTTTCTATTGTAATGCCTGGACACTAGGATGACTGTATAAATTAAAAGGAGTAATTGTTTTCAGAAACTATAAAATAATTCAGGTCCTGGTTGTACCTTAGCCAAGGCCAAGTAAGAAAGGGACCTGAGACAGGAAAATTTGGACTATAATCCAGCTCTGCTGCTTACTAAAAAAGTAGGTAGATTTTAGGAAAGTTGAGCTTCAGTTTTCTAATTTGTAAAATGAAGGACTTAAAATTTAAGCAGTGCAGGTATGGCTAGTGAATCATAGTAGTTGTCTATGTAGTGTGTCTATGTAGTGTGTCTATGTAGTGTGCTATGTAGGTGACAGGCATGACAGGCATAAATTTTTAAAAACTTGATTAAAAATCTTCAGTCTCTATGACCCATTGTCCCTTTGCAGTTCTCCCTCTACCCGTTTACAATTGAGTTGCCAGTGATAATTTTGAATTATTTAATCTTATTTCTTCCCTGTACATACCTAAACTTGTCAGATGCACCTTCTCTTGTCTATACTAGTCAACTGGGGTAAGACACTGTGAGCCTGATCCTTAGCCACCCTGTGAAAGCCACCTGTGAGAGACAACACGATGACTCCATGGAGGACATCCTGAGGGTTGGTCTGGGATGTAAACAACCTGTTGCTTTGTGCAGACCAACTGGCACCTCCTGGTCCTGTGTCTCTCAGGGCTGTGTGTTTTCCCTTGATCCCTGTCGCTTAAACAATAACAACCCTGAGTCAGTGGTGTTGGTTCCTTGGCTCTTGTCACCTCTTCCTATTCTTTTGGTATTTATCCACCCTAAAAAAAAAAAATAGGTTGGATTTATAATTGGAAAAAGCCTAAGGTCTCTTCAAACATGAATATTCTAATGTCTTTTGAGAGAAGCTCCTTCTAGAATTAAAATGATCAGCTTTATGTTTAATTGTGGAATTGATCTTTTTTTATTCACAAAAAAAAATGTAATGCTTATTCAAGGGTAGAAATAAAGTCATGGTTGTCATTATGAAAGATGTACCTGAGATTTGAAGAATTGAGATTAAGTTGGTTAGAATTGTTCCCAGAGTAAGAATAACTTCTTAAAATGCATGTATTATAGGTAAATGGTTCTTAGAAAAATTAAGCATTCCATTTTGTAAGGGTAAGAGGACAGGGTTAGCACAAAAGCTTTATGAATCTTCTAAGTGCTGAGACACATCCCTTTATCATTCCAATAAGGTTGGTGATGTTCTCATAGGGCATCAGGAACAAACAGTTTAAAAATTAGGTCTGAGGGCTGGGTGTTGTTAATATGATAAATGCTTTATGGTTGAGTTACGAGTGTCAGCTACATCTCTTCTTGTCTTAATTAAACACCTGACTAAACCTGGTGGTGGAGCCTGAGCCACTTCATCAACAGAATCATCCTCTGATGAATGATCCCACAAATCACACCCTGCTTATCCTGAAGGGTGTGAGAGAGGTCTCAGAGGCTGAGCAAGCTGTGTGCTCCCCATTTAAGGAATGGCATGTGAGGATGAGCTATGGAAATTAGCAGGTTTGGGGTAAGCTGGGTCAAGAGCATGCCACACAGACACAAAATGCTCTCTTAGACCAGAATGAAACAGGCCAGATACTTTTAGTACCCGAAGCAGGGTGACCTTTTGCTACAGTCATCAACGCAATATGTTAGTGGATACTTTTGGCAGCAGAATATTAAAATTCTCAGCCCTCAGTTGGCCAGTTGGTGTCAATTTATGACAATTAGTGAAATGGCATGATAAGTTAGGAAGTTCAGCACTTCACTTCTCTAGGACAATTATAAAACTTTACATGGCCATAATTTTATCTTCACGTTTACCATGACGCGGGGCTGACTATCACTCTCATTCTCATTTTCTTCAGTATCAACCATCCAAATATTAACCCTCTAGTCAAGGAAAGGAGTAGGGTTTTTAAGAATTACAAGGTTATGGAATTTCATCTGATGAGTATAGAGTAAGTATATGAATACTACTATGGTCTGTAAAGCATAGAAATTATAGATAGCACTGGATTGTTGCTATATTCAATAAAACAGGTTTCATTAGAATTATTATCCAATTTAATATTAATATGCAGTAATATATTGAATGTTATATGATTTATGTGTTTCAGTTATTTACTAACTTAAAGAAGTGTTTTTGTCTCTCCAGTAGACCATAATTCAAAGAGGATAGAAAATTGTATTCATCATAGGGCCTAGCAGTAAGCTGCTCAATAAATGTTATTTAGATAATTGAAAGAAGAATTAGCAGACCTTTAAGAAATTAATATGAACACTTACTATACATGTACTATACAAACCTTTTCTCATTTTTTCCTAATTACCATTGTAAAACCCAACTACTTTATTATTTCTCATTTGAGGAAAGAAGACATGGAGGCGTAAGATGGTAAGTGATAAGTTTGATGTCATTTTTAATGAGAGATATAGCCTGGATATGAAGCCAGATATTCATAACTTCATAATTAGAGCTGTGATTTCCAGTTAAAATGAATACTTTTTTTTTTTTTTTTTACCTTTACATAGGGTAATGATGTTTATTATATTTTTCCCCACCCCTCCCACCCCTCTTTTCCCTTTATAAAGTCCTTCTTTCCTCCATTCTTGCCACCCTCCTTAACCTAACTCTAAACCTAACCCTAAACCTAATGCTAGCCCCTCCCACCCCCCATTATATGTCCTCATCCGCTTATCAGCGAGATCATTCGTCCTTTAGTTTTTTGAGATTGGCTTATCTCACTTAGCATGATATTCTCCAATTTCGACCATTTGCCTACAAATGCCATAATTTTATCATTCTTCATTGCGGAGTAATATTCCATTGTATAAATATGCCACAGTTTCTTTATCCATTCATCAACTGAAGGGCATCTAGGTTGGTTCCACAATCTGGCTATGGTGAATTGAGCAGCAATGAACATTGATGTGGCTGTATCTCTGTAGTATGCTGATTTTAAGTCCTTTGGGTATAGGCCAAGGAGTGGGATAGCTGGGTCAAATGGTGTTTCCATTCCAAGCTTTCTGAGGAATCTCCACACTGCTTTCCAGAGTGGCTGCACTAATTTGCAACCCCACCAGCAATGTATGAGTGTTCCTTTTTCACCACATCCTCGCCAACACCTATTGTTGCTTGTATTCTTGATAATCGCCATTCTAATTGGGGTGAGATGAAATCTTAGGGTAGTTTTGATTTGCATTTCCCTTATTACTAGGGATGTTGAACATTTTTTCATATATCTGGTGATTACTTGTACATCTTCTTCTGTGAAGTGTCTGTTCATTTCCTTAGCCCATTTGTTGATTGGATTATTTGTATTCTTCGTGTAGAGTTTTTTGAGTTCTTTATAGATTCTGGAAATTAGCGCTCTATCTGAGGTATGGTTGGCAAAGATATTCTCCCACTCTGTAGGCTCTCTCTTCACATTTCTGATAGTTTCCTTTGCTGAGAGAAAACTTTTTAGTTTGAATCTATCCCAGTTGTTGATTCTTGCTTTTATTTCTTGTGCTATGGGAGTCCTGTTAAGGAAGTCTGATCCTAAGCCAACAAGTTGAAGATTTGGACCTACTTTTTCTTCTATAAGATGCAGGGTCTCTGGTCTGATTCCGAGGTCCTTGATCCATTTTGAGTTGAGTTTTGTGTAGGGTGAGAGATAGGGGTTTAATTTCATTCGATTGCATATGGTTTTCCAGTTTTCCCAGCACCATTTGTTGAAGAGGCTATCTTTTCTCCATTGCATATTGTTGGAACCTTTGTCTAGTATGAGAAAATTGTATTTATTTGGGTTTGTGTCCACGTCCTCTATTCTGTACCATTGATCTACCTGTCTATTTTGGTACCAATACCATGCCGTTTTTGTTACTATTGCTTTGTAGTAGAGTTGAACATCTGGTATTGCAATACCCCCTGCTTCGCTCTTGCTACTGAGGATTGCTTTAGCTATTCTAGGTTTTTTATTCTTCCAGATGAATTTCATAATTGCTTGCTCTATTTCTGCAAGGTACATCATTGGGATTTTAATTGGAATTGCATTGAATCTGTATAGCACTTTAGGTAGTATAGCCATTTTGACGATATTAATTCTGCCTATCCAGGAACATGGGAGATCTTTCCATCTTCTAAGGTTTTCTTTAATTTCTTTCTTTAGTGTTCTGTAGTTCTCATTGTAGAGGTCTTTCACCTCTTTTGTGAGATTGATTCCCAAGTATTTTATTTTTTTCGATGCTATTGTGAATGGGGTAGTTTTCCTAATTTCTCTTTCTGAAGATTCATCACTTATGTATAAAAATGCATTGGATTCATGAGCATTGATCTTGTAACCTGCTACTTTACTGAATTCACTTATGAGTTCTAAAAGTTTTCTGGTGGAATTTCCAGGTTATCTAAATATATAATCATGTCATCAGCGAACAGGGATAGTTTGAGTTCTTCTTTTCCTATTCGTATCCCTTTAATTTCTTTGATTTGTCTGATTGCTCTGGCTAGAGTCTCAAGGACGATGTTGAATAGAAGCGGTGAAAGAGGGCATCCCTGCCTTGTTCCAGTTTTTAGGGGGAACGCTTTCAGTTTTTCACCATTTAGAATGATATTAGCCATGGGCTTAGCGTAGATTGCCTTTATAATGTTTAGGAATGTTCCCACTACCCCAATTTTTTCTAGTGTTTTGAGCATGAAGGGATGCTGTATTTTATCAAATGCTTTTTCTGCATCTATTGAAATAATCATGTGATTCTTAACTTTAAGTCTGTTGATATGGTGAATGACATTTATTGATTTCCGAATGTTGAACCAACCTTGCATCCCTGGGATAAAACCCACTTGATCGTGGTGCACTATCTTTTTAATATATATTTGTATGCGATTTGCTAAAATTTTGTTGAGAATTTTTGCATCGATGTTCATTAAGGATATTGGTCTGAAATTTTCCTTCCTCGATGTGTCTCTGTCTGGTTTAGGTATCAGGGTGATATTGGCTTCATAGAACGAGTTTGGGAGGGTTCCCTCCTCTTCTATTTCATGGAATAGTTTGAGGAGTATTGGAATGAGCTCTTCTTTAAAGGTTTTGTAGAACTCGGCTGAGAACCCATCTGGTCCTGGACTTTTCTTTGTTGGTAGGCTTTTGATGACCTCTTCTATTTCATTGCTTGAAATTGATTTATTTAGGTTGTGTATGTCCTCCTCGTTCAGTTTAGGTAATTCATATGTCTCTAGAAATTTGTTGATGTCTTCGAGGTTTTCTGTTTTGTTGGAGTATAGATTTTCGAAATAGCTTCTAATTATGTTTTGTATTTCACTCGTGTCTGTTGTGATGTTTCCCTGTTCATTCCGAATTTTAGTAATTTGAGTTTTTTCCCTCTTTCTCTTTGTTAGTGTGGCTAAGGGTTTATCAATTTTATTTATTTTTTCAAAGAACCAACTATTTATTTTGTTAATTTTCCCGATTGTTTCTTTTGTTTCGATTTCGTTGATTTCGGCTCTGATTTTAACTATTTCCTGTCTTCTACTACTTTTAGTATTGGTCTGCTCTTCTTTTTCTAGTTCTTTGAGCTGTAGTGTTAAGTCGTTTATTTGTTGATTTCTACTTCTTTTTTTGAATGCACCCCATGAAATAAATCTTCCTCTAAGTACTGCTTTCATAGTGTCCCAGAGATTTTGATATGATGTGTCTTTGTTCTCGTTTACTTCTAAGAATTTTTTTATTTCCCTCCTGATGTCTTCTGTTATCCATTCATCATATAATAGTGTATTATTTAGTCTCCAGGTATTGGAGAAGTTTCTGTTTTTTATTCTGTCATTTATTTCTAATTTCAATCCATTATGATCTGATAGAGTACAAGGTAGTATCTCTATCTTCTTGTATTTGCTAACAGTAGCTTTGTGGCATAAAATATGGTCTATTTTAGAGAAGGATCCATGTACTGCTGAGAAGAAAGTGTATTCGTTCTTTGTTGGATGGTATATTCTATATATGTCCGTTAAGTCTAAATTGCTGATTGTGTTGTTGAGATCTATAGTTTCTTTATTCAATTTTTGTTTGGACGATCTATCCAGTGGTGAGAGAGGTGTGTTAAAATCGCCTAGTATGATTGTGTTGTGGTCTATTTGATTTCTGGAATTGAGAAGGATTTGTTTGACGTACGTGGATGAGCCAATGTTCGGGGCATAGATATTTATGATTGTTATGTCTTGCTGATTTATGCTTCCCTTAAGCAGCATGTAATGTCCTTCTTTAATGTCCTTCTGACTAGTTTTGGTTTGAAGTCCACATTATCTGAGATGAGGATGGATACTCCAGCTTTTTTGCTGTGTCCGTGTGCATGGTATGTTTTTCCCCATCCTTTCACCTTTAGTCTATGGGTGTCTCTTTCTATGAGATGAGTCTCTTGCAGGCAGCATATTGTTGGATTTTTCTTTTTAATCCAATCTGCCAGTCTGTGTCTTTTGATTGATGAATTCAGGCCATTAACATTCAGGGTTATTATTGTGATATGATTTGTATTCCCAGTCAATTGACTCATATTTGTTTTTGGCATGATTTGGTTTCTCCTTTATTTGGCTATTCCTTTAGGCTAGCTGATTTGCATCGTTGTTTTTCATCTCTTCCTCATGGAATATTTTGCTGAGAATGTTCTGTAATGCTGGCTTTCTTTTTGTAAATTCCTTTAGCTTTTGTTTATCATGGAAGGATCTTATTTCATCGTCAAATTTGATGGTAAGTTTTGCTGGGTATAAGATTCTTGGTTGGCATCCGTTTTCTTTCAGGGCTTGGTATATGTTGTTCCAGGCCCTTCTAGCTTTTAGGGTCTGGATTGAAAAATCTGCTGATATTCTTATTGGTTTCCCTCTGAATGTAATTTAATTCTTTTCTCTCGCGGCCTTTAAAATTCTGTCTTTATTTTGTATGTTAGGTATTTTCATAATAATGTGCCTTGGTGTGGGTCTGTTGTAATTTTGTATGTTTGGAGTTCTATAAGCCTCTTGTATTTGGTTTTCCATTTCATTCTTCAGATTTGGGAAATTTTCTGTTATTATTTCATTGAATAGATTGTTCATTCCTTTGGTTTGTTTCTCTAAGCCTTCCTCAATCCCAATAATTCTTAAATCTGGCCTTTTCATGATATCCCATAATTCTTGTAGATTCTGTTCATGATTTCTTACCATCTTTTCTGTTTGGCCAACTTTGCTTTCAAGATTAAATAATTTGTCTTCAATGTCTGAGGTTCTGTCTTCCAGGTGTTCTATCCTATTGGTTATGCTTTCTATGGAGTTTTTAACTTGGTTTATTGTTTCCTTCATTTCAAGGATTTCAGTTTGGTTTTTTTTCAGTATCTCTAAGTCTTTATGGAAATGATCTCTTGCTTCCCGTATTTGGTCTTTTAACTGTTGATTGGTGCGATCATTTAATGCCTGCATTTGCTCTTTCATCTCCTCCTTCAATGCCTGCATTTGCTCTTTCATCTCCTCATTAGCTTCCCTGATCGTTTTAATTACGTACATTCTGAACTCCCTTTCTGACATTTCTTCTGCTGTGCTGTCATTGGGTTTTATTGATGTAGTATCTGGTTTGTTTGGGACATTTTCTTCCCTTGTTTTCTCATATTGGTCAGATGTCAGTGGGACCCTGAGATATTGCAGTTTTCCGCTATTGGTTTATAGTGTCCCGGTAGATTTCCAGTGTATCACCTCCCAGCCTTCAGTAGCCTGATGTCTTGGAGGAATCTGATAAAGCAGCTCATCCGAAGAAAACTGCCCCTAGCCCCCTACTGGTTTCACGGTTTGGAACTGGCTCTGTGCGGAAATGCTCTCACTGTGGTCCTGCACCGTGCAGCTGGCCGTGTGGGAGGAGCCCACCACTGGAGTGTTGAAGGCTACCTTGGGAAGACTCTAACTGCCCTGCCCGGCTCCAATAAGCCACCTCTATCTGGGCCTGCCACCCGGGCCGAGCTTTACCCAGTGGGCAGACTCACCTGTGGCTCTATTTCAGTCCGAGTCTCTCAATGCCTCCCCTTCTTAACTCCTGGGTTCTGGAGCGACTGGGGGTGCAGTCTCCCTCTAGGCCGCCATCTTGGATCGCCCCGTGAAGAGAGCCTGCAGCCGGAGTGGGCAGAGCCGCCTGAAGAGGTCTCTGGCTGCCCTGCCCTGATCCCAGAGGCTGCTTATGGATCGAGGCTCTCCGCTGGTTCGTTGCCGGAGTACGCTGCGCTGCAGTGGCTCCGGGACTCGGAGCTTGTTCTGGTCAGAAAGGCTCTCACTAGTGGGCCAGTTCCGTTCGGAGAACCTGGAGAAGCTGGCTATCTAAAATGAATACTTTAAAAAACATATTTTGAGAAAGTGTGTTCTATTGATAAAAAGAATGGACTTAGTAATATTCCTTTTCATAGAAATATGAAAACAATATGAAGTTTGGACTAATGACTCTAGGAAACTTGATTCTTTTAAAATTCCATGACCCTTAGACAACAAAGATGTTTGGTTACTCAGATGAAGTTATTATTTTATATAAACAGGTCTGAGCAGAAGAACCTGATAACTCATTATTTATCTGGGAAGAGGGGGCTGACTCAGAGCTCGGTGACTTTCTCAAAGCGGTCTGGGAAATCTTGCTGTCAGCTAGGCAGAAGGATGAGTCATTCAGGGGAAAAAACCACCCATGGTATTTTATTAGCAGAAAATTTGTCATCCTGGTTTTAATTGAAAGATTAAAAAAGAAGAAATGAGACCATTTCAGATTTGAATTTCTACATGGTTTAGGCCTACAGGCATCAGAGATTTCTCTTGGACAGACATAGAAGGCAGGGCATGATCAAGAGGAATTGCCTCTATTTGGTTTGCCCCTGAAGCATACTGAAACAAAGGTTCAAGAACATGCGGTCGTCTCAGGAAATAGCAGCAAGGGAGTGGGAAAACTAGGCAGGAAGTAAAGGAAGTCAAAGGAGACTCTGTCACCAAACAGACTACTACAGTGGCTAAACTGGTGCGTCCCTCCTGTGGAGCTCTGGGTGGCCATGCAGTAGGTTTACCTCAGAATTCAGGAAGGTGAGATACTCTGACCACCAGCTTCTCCTTTGTCATTGAGGGCTACGTCTAAGATCAATACTGGCACTTCATCCTTTCCCTGAGTGTACTGATCTTTCTCTTATTCCCAGAGGAGGTATTTTGAGTCCATCACCTTGGGTATGAAAAAAAACCTGAAGGCATGTAGGCAGGGTACTCAGCACCAGCTACAGGTAGAGAAGCAAAAATAATAATGTCCAAGCATGGCTACAGAACTTAAAAACTTGCAAAATATTTTCAGAAGCAATACCTGACCTTAGTTTGATTCTTACAATTGTTCAGTGGGACAAGGACATATGCTATTACTCTTATTTCAGAGGTGAGGAAATGAAGGCATAGAGAAGTGAAGTATGTCAACACGCTTTTTTCTTTTTTTAATTGACTGAATATGTTGGTGGTTTGTGGTGCTTCCAATATGGCACTGAAATATTGTGGGAGCTCATACAATTAAATTTTTCAGCTTGGGCAATGTTTTCTATCTTCATATTGGAGAGAAACACAGGTAAATGAGAAATTAAGGATTAGTTTTGAGGTAACTTGATTTTAAAGGAAATAAAGACATATAGGAAGAAAACAAAACAAAGAGAAATAAAGGATATGGAGGCATGAACATGTTATTAACATGAACTAAGTATTTCCAGTCCTAATCTTCTCCTTTCTCTTTAATAACTTCAATTTGTGTACTAGTCAGTCAATTCATTGACAATGAAAATTTACTAAGTTATTTAACCTGCTGACTAGAAAACCAAGCTCTCTATTCCTATTCTTACATCTAGTCTTAAATACAGCACAATTGTGCTTTTCAATCTTTGTTTGAATAGACTAAGATGTTATTTTGAGTCATTCTCAAGTAGCATATGCCGTATCTGTTATTTTCCTAGTAGGAAACTTCCACCTAGTCTACTTGAAGCACCCTTCTCTCTGGGAGATTAAGATATTCAGGTATTATTTAGCTTTTGCCATGCAAAATAGGATTGTACAGCAAATTAATATCCTTGCAAGCCAGATTGTTGTCTTGAGGAAAGATTTTATAAATTCCTTTGGTTCCCTCTGTTGTCACATTAATGTCAGAATATCTTGTACTATCCTGTCAATATGCTGCCATATTTACCCCCAAGATGGAGGCCTCAGCTTTTGCTCTGCATGGAGCTTAGATGGAGCCTAGAAGGAGGCTATGATGTAAGAAACTCTTCCTTAATTTCTAATGATTAAGAAATACAAGTGAAAAGTTGCCTCTTTCTGACCCTAGAATATTATGAGAGGAATAATTTCAGAAACAGAGTGAAACATTTACATGTCTTCTCAGATTATCACTTATTTGGACTTGATCTAGAGAGGGGCAGATTTATTTGTAAGTGTGATACATACTATAGGGATAGAGAAGGACTCTTGTTTCCTCCATCATCTAACAGACTTCCCTGTACTGACATAAGCTGAATCATATTCAAATATATTTGATGCCTTTTTCATGATCACTGACACGAGTCCTAATGGTCAGCTTTCTCAACTTGTCCT
Source organism: Sciurus carolinensis (assembly GCF_902686445.1). Taxonomy (NCBI): domain Eukaryota; kingdom Metazoa; phylum Chordata; class Mammalia; order Rodentia; family Sciuridae; genus Sciurus; species Sciurus carolinensis. The sequence goes on along the minus strand of NC_062218.1, from coordinate 86,335,928 downwards.
GTTTTCTTTGTGTCACAACAATCTAATTTAGGAAATTTCTAAAATGGATTAGTGCAATGCAGGGGGTGACTCCATAGCAAGAGTTGCTGAGTGGATAGCCAAAGCCCAAGACAGACCTCTAAAGACTCCATAGTAGATGCTTAAAGCAGCCCAGGTTAATTATGAACCATCACCAGAGCATCATTTGAACCAAGAGAATTAAAATCAAATTTAAAAATTCTGTAGCTTCTACACTGGAGGTCCACAGAGTTTAATAAGATAGCTGGGGACCTCACCCAAGGATGATGAGAGATTGAAAAGAAAGCATAAGAATTCCTATAGATCCCCAATACCACAAAACTTATAACAAGTTCCCCATGACTCTCTGTCATACACCCATTCACCATTTATGGAGTAAAGGGAGGTGAGATTGTCTAAGAAAAAGAGCTTTATTGGGGTTCTATTTAAATTATTGATTATTTAAATTATTAAATTATTGAATTTTTCAAAGCTTTAAATATTTGTCTATTTAGTTCACTTTTTGCCTTCTTAGGAGAGGAGTGGGGATGAGGAATCAAAAGGAAGTTTACACAAGCTAAAGACAGAATGAAGACATTACCCATTGCTCTGCACTTCCAGAATGCAGTGACTGAACATTTTCTACTCTGATAGGTTCATCTCCTTTAACACACTAGCTCTCTTAACCCTCAGAGAAGGGAACCTTAAGTTGGCCGTTACCAAATCCTCTTCATTCTACCTCTGCAATATTTGTAAATTCCCTTTGCCCTGTTCCTTCTGCTATCTTCTCCTTAAACTAGATGCTTTAGCTTCACTTGTGTTAACATGTGTCTTTAATTCATGACTTCCCACTATAGGCTATCTATAGATTTTTGTCATGTGAATTTTTTTTTTCTTTTACCAAAGAGCACCTCATATCTTGTCATTTCTGGCTCCAAAATCTTGCTAAAACAACAAAGTTCATGTTCTTCATTCTGGGAATTGAAAATTTCTTGGGTAGGGTTTCAGTTCGCCAACAGGTTCTTTTAGGATCTCTGGGACAGCATACATGTCCCCACTTCATGTCTTTGTACCAACTCACTTCCTACTCTTCTGTTTGTGCAAGCCCCCATACTTGAAAATGCAAGCTTTAGAACAAATGCAACCTCTTTCACAAAATCTTTCCTGACACATTAAAAATTATTATTATTATTATTATTTTTTTGCGGTGCTGGGAATCAAACCTAGGGCCTTGTGCTTGCAAGGCAAGCACTCTACCAACTGAACTATCTCCCCAGCCCCCTAAAAATTATTTTTAATATGTCTTCTCACTCTGTTTGCATGGTCAGTATTAGAATAGTTCTATACCCTTTCTGAGAATGTATTCCTTACAAAGCCTCGCTAGTTCAGATATTCAAAATATTTTGATTTTTTCTTAATGATTAGAGGGAGTCATTATCTTTTCAACAGTAACATCTAATTAGTAATGTTAAACAGCTTTGTATTATTTACTTTACATAGACACTGGATGATTTTTAAGAGGAACAAATTAGATAAAAATAATTTCTTATGCCATGTAGCACATCTTTAAATGTTCTCACTGATAAGTGTGAAAAGTCATTGTAAACTATTATAGTTGGAGCCTGTCCAAGGCCCCTAAGTATCTGAAGAGGACTCTTGAAGACTGAGGAATGGTTTTGATGGAACAAACTGTTCCATTTAGATTACACAGAGTGTTTTAAAAATACAAAATTAGTATCTTGTTTGTAGTTCTGAATTTACTGAATTTTTGCAGACTATTTTCAAACCACTTGAAAAGAACAAATGAAAAATTACATTACATAAATGAGTTTTAATATTTTGATAGTATATATATTTTTCTAGTAGATATTTCTTCCTCTGAATCACCATGGGTAATATTTATTTTAAGGATGAACATGTTTTCAACTTAATAAACATCCTATAATTGCATGGTGGAGAAGCAATTTTGAGTTTGATTTTCCATTTCTAAAAATGTCATGGATTTTTGTGTATATAGTTTGTATTCCAAGGATGTCATACATTTTGGATCCAAATAGTGTTTATTTTCAGTTCTTGTCTTCTGTAGAATAGGAAAGCTTGGATGGCAAATAAAATAGAATTTTGTGGCATCCCTGTTAAAAATAATAGAGTAAACAAACTGAATAAATATCCTCTACATGATGGAGATCTTTCATAGACTTAATTGGTTATGTGTTCAGGAAATCTTTAGTGTAGGGGACTTACTTAAGGTAGATCTTTCCTTTCTATAATATTCCCCACTTCCTGTTCCTCATTTAAAAAATGAAACTTGATTAAAGAATCTAATTTGAGAATTATAAAATGAACATACAAAAGGAAATCTGTATTTCAAATGGAATTAACTCTTATCATCAGGGACACCACAGAGTGAGCCAATTTTAATCAGTGGCTCAGAATGAGCCAGCTCAAGAATGACATTAAACTTTAACAGACTAAACAACAGGAAAATGGCCAGTCCTGAAAAAATGTGTGAATGTGTGAGAGTGTGTTTGTATGACTGTGAGTGTGTGTTAGTGTCTCTGTGAGTGTGTGTGCGTGTGTGTGAATGTCTGTGTGTATGGGAGTGTGTGTGTCTGTGTGTACCTGTTTAAACACTGACTGGGAAACTGGGCTATCATGATGTTTGCCTAACCATCACCCAGCAGGCATTCCCCTTGCCCTTCCTACTCCGAAGAAAGGAGGGACAGGGAGGAGTGCTGCTTCCAGAGATCTCCACTTTCCTCTCCTCTTAGGCACCCACTGATTGACAGGCCCTCACATCTCGTTTCCCTCCATTTGGTTTATATGCACAAGGTGACTGTTTTTTGGGCTACATGAGTGGGTATGTTTATCTGGTAGAATTGATGAGCCTTGACCTCATAAAAACTGTATTGGAATGATGCAAAACACAATCGTTTTCAAATCCAGTAATTTTACAGCCAATTAAAGGACTCTTTAGAGAAATCATTGTGCATCTTATCAAGCTAAAAAAATTCACTGTGTTCATGTGAATGAATGTTACCTTTTTTATTGTCATGATTGTTCTTTTGAGTTTCTATCTTATGAGAATGGCCCACCAGCCACGGACAAATTTGCAAAGCAAATATTATAGACTGATATTCTATAGTGTTTTTGCTACATGATCAGTTCAGTTATCTTTCTTTTTCCCCTAGTGGAGCATTTTCATAATTAGTTGCTTGCTTTCTGAAATTTAGATTCTAATTCACCCTTTAAATCTAACTAGGAGGAAATTTAAGTTAAAATGATAAACATTGTATCTCATATACTAATTAAATTGTCTTAAAAAAAGATGGCTTGCATGTGTATCTGTTTAACATGTTTCACTGAAACTGTTGCAGTGGCATGTAATTTTAATGTAAAATAGTCTTCTTTGCAGGGAATTGAGCCTGCTGCTGGATCTTTAAATTTTCAGTGTCTGTTGTCATGGCAACCAGAATTGACTCTGCTACCCACTGTGTTCAACATAAATTAATTTAAAGACATAGCATTTGAAATAGTTTAGTCAATTTTAAGTACGTGTCTGGCCAGACCTCAGATTTCAATGATGTTTTATATTTAAAATGTCATTAAATGTGTTCCTTTTATGCTAATTAGACTTATTTGTAGGATTTAGTGCCTTAAATGTGATTTAAGAAAAATGTTGGAAAACTGGTTCCTGAATTGTTTGTGAGATGTAAGTTTTTAATAATGTAAGGGGAAATTCCCTTTTTTTAAAGCACTGAAATGTTACTGTTTATTCTGCCAGGATAGCTAAGTTTGATGTTACCTAAATAAATTCTTATTTTGCATGTGTTAGTCAAAGACCCCTCAGGACCTGTACTATAATAATGCTTTTTAGAGAGGGAAACTGGCTGTCTTCTGCCACTTTTTATGCCTAATTGGTCCTATTATCTTAAGGAGATATGGATTTTTCTCATTAAAACAATTCTAACCAGTTTTAAAATAATTTTTTTCTTATATAAACTTTGGAGCTTTTGGTTTTCCAGGTTGACAACGTTAAGAGATGAAAGAGCTATTATAGTGAATTTTAAACTCATTCTGCTTTTCCTTTTTGACCTAGGCCATTTGTTCAGTGAATATTTAATTTTTTTAGTCTAGTATTATTAAATTAACTATGTGAAGATAGAATACAAATGGTGATAGATGTCAAAGTTTCAGGAAGAGAACAATAACTATTTTCACAATAATATATTAATAATAGGAAAAGATTTATAATAGGAAAAGTTTTTCAATATTTTCTAATAGTTCCAATTTATCTAATAAAAGATACTATACCTTATTTCTGAGAAATAACTTTGTTTCTTGTAGTGCCACTGAACTTTGTGTCATGTTCTTGTCATCACAGGAAATATTATAGTTACCATATAGAAAATAAAATCCATGTTTAAAAAGTTATCCTTTTTCAGGAAAAAAAGTTTTCTCTGAAAGGGTTTCATTTCCTCTGAACCGTTTAATGTCAACTTGAAGTCAACTGAACCATAATCCTTCACTTTAGGATGTAAAATGGTAGACCAACTTGCAGGACTTCAGGAACATTGCCTTCACATTTCTTCTGAAATTAGAAAGTACCCTATACATTAAATATTTAGAACTAGTTATAAACATAAAACTAAGCTGCTACATCAACCTAAGGTTTATGTGCATGTGTTGTTTTCTAACCCAGCTATACTGATGGAAACTAGAGCAAGACATTAAGGAAAGACAGGAATCTGCTGCATCCCTGTGTGACTCATTGAAGCCCACCAGATAGTGTCATTAATAAAACAGCAAAGACAATGCATCTGAAATTCAATGCTCCTGAGGGGGTGTGTTCTGTGATATATACATATATATAATCAAAACGAGTAAGTTGAAATCTTTCCTTGTTTGAGTTAAATCCCATGAACACCTGTCTCTAAATGAGTATACCATTAATCATTATGCTTAATCTTTTTTTGTTTGATTACCATAAGTAAATTTTGAAATTTTATTACTAGGTTCATTTGACAACATATTCTTAAAAGAAAACAAGAATTACTTCAATAATAAACACATACATGGGAATTTAAAACAAACATAATTTAGTCTGATAATTTGACCTACAAATCAAGGCTTGATACAAATGCAATTGAATACAGCTTATAATGACCCAGAGGAGGTAACAGTTAAGGACTGAGAAAAGAAATTTCTAGGTTAAGATGCTATTTATTCCAAATTTTTCTCACTTCTCTCCTAAGAAACTTAAGTTTGACATGTTGACAGATTCAGAGTTTGGGAAAAGAATAATTTTCATAAACCAATATGAGGCTCATGACCATAGCTATACCTTTTCTCAAACAGAGAATCCCAGGGAGGAAATACTGAAATACCAGGGAGGTAGCAGCCAAGGGCTTCAAGATTTACCTGACTATCAAAATTATCCTGAAATAGATTTATACCCTACAGCTTTGTCCATACTGCATACTAAAATAAAATATTGAGTAATAGTAACATTTTGAAAAGTCTTACTGTGCATTTTTTCTGTTGTTTTATTTTCTCTGTTTCTGTTTGTTTCTTATTTTTTGTCCTAGTCAGTTTCATATGTCTAGGAAGAGATCAGAATTTGCTGGAAAAGAAATATGAAACAGATACTAGCCAGGCATGGTGGTATCCACCTGTAATCCCAGCTGAGAGGTTGAGGCAGGAGGATCTCAAATTCAAAGCCAGCCTTAGCAATTTAGTAAGGCCCTGAGCAACAAAATGAGACCCTGTCCCAAAATAAAATATAAAAAAGGACTGGAATGTGGCTCAGTGGTTAAGTGCCCCTGTGTTAAATCCCTGGAACAAAAACAAACAAACAAACAAACAAACAAACAAACAAAAACCAGTAAAGGAGGTGCTGGGGAGAAAAAGGAAGGAAGTGGAAAGAAGTTCCCTACCTGGGACTCTGAAAGGTTGTCACCTCTCTTGTTGTGCCTATATAATCTTGGAGCCAGAACCACATCAGTCAGACCATTCTGTGCTCAGAAGGAGGCTGTGAAGTTCAGGTTCCAGTGTGGTATTTATGTGAACTGAGTCAGCAAGTCTACTCCAGCAGCAGATGCTACATGGAGCCAATAGACACATAGCCTGGAAGAAAACATGGCAGACCATGAGAGTTTGTAGGAGCCGGAGCTGAGGCAAGGCCTCATCAGCTTAGGTCTGCCCATAACAGATCTGAGTTCCACTAAACACAGGCTACTCTTTAGTGCCAGAAGGAATGACTGCATTCAGGTGGACAAGGATGATCGCCACACAGATTGGAGAACTCTGTGCCCAAGGACCCTGATCTATCCCCCCTGCCACAGACAAATTAACTATTCCCAGTATGCATCTAGGCATCACTTTCAGAAAAGATCGAACACAATTACCTGTATAATATACTTAGATTTTCAAATTGGACTAAGTTTATAACTGCATTTAAACATATATATAAACAAATAATAAATATATACATACGTTTTTGCCCCGTTCTCTCTGAGTTTGTTATGTTTTCCATTATGCTTCCTTTTGTGCTTTAGTGGGACTGATTCCTCTTGACTGTCTTCAAGTTTAATGATTCTTTTTCTATTTTTTCCAATGATAATGAGTTACAGACAATAATTTTTTTTTATTTTGGGTATGTGTTTCAGTTTCAAAATTTTTGTTCATTTAAAAAATACCAGTTCCCATGTAACTCCTGAAATTCTCTAGTCTCTTTATCCATTATACTCAAATTTTCTTTCAGAACCTTTTACATGTTTATTATGGTTATTTTGAAATTGTTATGGACTATAATAGGCAATTGGTTTATATATTTATACTATTCTTTTTCTCTTGATGCAGAGCATATTTTCCCTATTGTTCATGTCTAATCATTTTTAGTTGCATACTGGATATTGTATTAATACATTATAGAAACTCTGGGTTCAATTTCCTTCCTCTGAAGAGTGTAAATTTCCCTCATCAGGTAGCTTAATTATTGGTGAATTACTTAGTCCTGACTTCTGTCTTTAATACTAAAATGTGGTTCTTGTGGAATTTTAATAAAAATTCTAATGTATTTATCAAGCCACTGGGCAGAATCCTTAATTCCTAAATCTTAACTGTCCTATAGTGGACATTCACTAAAGTCTGTAACAGTTGCCTTCTCCCAAACTCCTTGGAGTCAGATTCTACAAATCTAAAGTTTAGGAATCAGCCAAGGATTGGAGTGGGGTTTTCTCTTCCTTTCCAGAATTTTATTCTCTCAGTATATAGTCACTCTGGCAGCCCCTAGTTCTCACCTCTGATTTTCAAGCTAATAGTATTTTGCTTGAGTACTATGAACCCTGGGCTGTAGAATGGGTAGTACCATGGGGGAAAAGTATATATTTGTGCATTTCAACAATTCAACTTCCTTCTTTCAGAGATTGAATCTCCTTTAGTTTACATCAATTTTGTCACTTCTCAGTGCCTTCAAACCCTAGTTTTTTCCCACCCAAGTTTCTAAGTATTATCAGCAGGAGGGATAAACTGATAGAAGTTACTAGGTCATTATTGGAAGCCAGAATTTATAAAGTGAAAAAGATCAGCATAGATATCAAGGAGGAATATATGTAAAAATCTAATCAGGCATGGCTTTATAGACCTCTGTAAGGAGGTTGACATTTATCCTAAGAATATAAAGGTATTATAAATTCTTAAGCAAAGAAGTGATTCAATTTTATTGAAAAATCCAGTGATAATGCTAAATGAAAATATGATAAATTATAGTATCAGTAGTATTACACAGAAATAGATAGGAAATGATGGTATGATATGGTGTTTGTTAATCATAACATGTATGTCTGAGGCAGCAATAGGTGATATAACAAAACTTCATAGTGGAGAATGATGGGATTTATACAGCAAAGATACTTACCAACTGACTTATTAGAAAAGAAAAAAGGGATATCTTATGGCTTTAGAAACTGAGATTGTTCTGGTCACTGAGGTACTGTCCCTCATTTTATTCATTTGTCAAACACTTCTAAGCTATACATACTACTCTTATAGGTACTAGAGCTACAACAGTGAATAAATATGGTTGTTGGAGAAACATTAGACAAGTCTATATAATTTTAATATTTCATCTTTGACATACACTAAAGTAAGATATTACTTTCTCAATGAGATCTGGTAACCATGCACTTCTTTAGTTTACTATTGATCAAATATTAATCCCAAGCTATAGAAAAAATGCATAGTATTTCAAACCATGAGTATTCAAACCATGAGTTCAAATTTCACTAAATCAATTACCATTTGTTGTTGTTGTTGTTACTAAATATTATTTCTGATGGCATGGACTACTTTATTTATTTATTTTTCCTGGAAAAATGAAGAGCTAGAATTGTAGTGTATTTGTTAATGTTTTAGTCTCAATAGGAGACTATAAAAATGATTTAAATTAAGAAGAATTCCTATTGTCAATTCCAGAATGAAAACCATGTGTCTCCTAAACAAATTCTCTTGAAGAGATTTTTTTTTTTCTGGTGGTGGTGGTGGTGTGTCTGTATGTGTGTATTTTCAGTTCAAAGCCAACATTCAAGTAATAAAACTAAAAAGAATATTTACGGATTTATTCCATGCAAATATGTTCTCTTGGTTTGTCAGGGAGTCTTGCTTAACTTTCTTTTTTCAGAGCTAGCTTTTGGCTCCATTCTAAATAAACAGGGCACATCCATGTGGGAGCAATGAGAAGGAACTGTAGCATCTGGCATGGCTTTAAAAATAACTTCCTACTTATATAACTGAGATTTCACCAAAGATCAATGAGATTTTTCAAGTCTGAGACCTAAGGAAATAGTTCCTTTGGAAGCCGTTGATTCATGTTGCACTGTTATTTTGAGAGAAAAACATTCTTACCCAAGAAGCAGATGTTAACAGACCTTGGCTCTAAGAGTCATAAGTCTAGGTTATTGAGATTCAAGTTTGTGTTCTCAGCTTCATTTACAATCATTAAGAGCCTTTTACTTTTAATTACTTCTTTATTGATCTCACACCACACAATTCTTCTAGTCCATACAAAATGTCAACTGAAGTGGAGTGGGTAGGTTTGCATCTACAATCAAGCTAGCCTACTGAGTTACACAGAATGGTACCTACTAGTTTATTGTTTTTGGATAACAGTGTTATTCAGGAGATGTACACTTGTGAGATAAAAATCGCATTACTGCTTTAGCTACTAAGCCCTGTGCTTCTTTTGAAATATGATATTGTAGAACTGTTTAGTTTCTCAGCTCTGGGGAACTGTGGAACATGTTGAAATCAGGACTTACTTGACCAAAGTGAAAAAAAATTGTTCATCTGGGTCCCCTTTTAAATTTTCCTTAGAGGACGCTTTTCTTCAGCAAGAAATTTGTTGGTATGTGGTTCCTGAAGAATTCTGAGGTTTGACATTTTATAATAAATTTCCCATCTCTGATAAGTAAAAGTTTAAAAAATACTAGGCTATGACCCCTATATATAAAAAGTCAGTGTGTAAGACTTATGTAGTACATTTTAGGGGGATAGATAGAATTAAAACTGTGTACTCAGATTCAGTTCTTGACAATTTAGAGAACAGTGCTATGACTTATTCCCTTTCCTCATGTTCCCAATTCCAATTCTCTATTCTCAATGGTGCACAAACTTACTACTCCCAGGGAATGAACCTGAGACTCTGGGGACCCAAAATACTGAAACTAATGCATATTCTAAAGAAAAAATTTCAGAAGTCTACTTGCACATATCATCAAGAATATACAAATGAAAGAAAGAGAACACATTTTAAAGACTGTAGTGAAACCCAACGTGTATTAATGATGTGTTATTCTGTCATCTGGTCATTAGCAGTTGATTTAGCTGTTGTGGTTGGTTTTAATAATTCCTGTTTCTTCTGAGTTCTAGGAAAATAATTTGTGTATCTTAATTGACCATCTTTGCCTTATTTCTTCAATTATGCAAATTTTAATCATTCCTATATCCCAAATAATTATATTACTGTGCTAATAAAAACAGACAGCATGTGCTTAGACCACAGATTCTACCATTTTGTGTGACAAGCAACACTGTTGCTTTCCTAAATCAGATTAACTGTGATAAAGAAGGCTTTTTTTTTCATGGAAAAGGAAATAGAGTCTGAAAAATTTTTAGAGAAGCTTTATGTAATATGGAAAAGCATAGGGAAAGCAGTTAAGGAAATATAGAGTTGATAAAATATTGACTGGAGTTTGCTCAGAAAACTTCTTTCACATCTCTCTCTCTCTCTCTCTCTCTCTCTCTCTCTCTCTTTGTGTGTGTGTGTGTGTGTTTCTCTCTGTCTTCAATAAACATCAAATAATACCTTTATTTTTCGTTATTTATTATACCCCTAATGTGTGCCCAGAATTCTGATGGGGAACACAGTCATAATCCAAGTCAGTACTCATGATGCCAATACTGATATCAACATGTTCTCCAGGTGACAGACTGCACAAAGTATCTTTAAATTTGGCAAATTCCCTCCAAGAAAGACACTTAATAACTGAAAAATGATGGAATATGTCTGTTAGCCATTGATGAAGCTGACTATGAGATTACTGTACTGGAAATGAACTACTAGAAAATAACTAGCAATAATTTCAATAAATTGCATTTGAGAACTGAAATTCTCCAGGCTGACTCAATCCCAATCTCTGTATGGCCTTCTTTTGACTCAGAGGAGACTATCTTCTTGTTTTAACTCTTACGTGATTATCTTGTACCTGTTCTCAAAGTAGCCCTCCAAGCCTTCCAAATCAATAGTCTCTTTTCCTGATGTATATAAAGTCCCCGGGGTTATTTTGAATGAATTTCTTCCACTTTGTGTCCTTTTGGAAAGAAAAACTGGAGCCATAATGAATTCTTTCTTTGCTTCTTATTGTTTCTATATTTTCTCTTCTTGTTGAAAATTTGCCTTCTCAGCAAATACAATACAATTTTCAAAGTCAAACCAAACTCAGTGTATTCACTTATGGTAATTCCTTTCTGAATATTTCTTCCAGCCTTCAATTTGTAACAGTGCATTCTGGTTCAGTCAGTACTGGGACTCATGAATGTGGTTTGTGTGTGATTTGACAAACTTTATCTCCTAGTGTCTATCCCAGAATTAAATTTTTTTTCTTTGTGCACTGATCAGGCAAAGCCTTCTCAACTGTCAAAAAATCTTTAGGGAAACTATTGGTCTCTAGAGAGAAATATTTCTTTATGAGAAAAAAAATGAAACATCAGGATAGGCAGGACTCAGCTGCAAGACCTACTAGTGTTTGAACCATCATATGAAACTTAGCAGCATCTACCTGCAGTGGGAAGGTGAAGGAAAGGGATAAAGTTATCAGGAAGAACCATATTACTGTGGTCTCCATCCCTCTGTTCCTATGTTACGAAGAGACAAAAGAGGAACCTCAGGAGTGGGTAACAGAAGGAACTGCCTTAAGGAACTGCATCTCAAACTTTAGCTCTCTTGACCTGAGAGCTTGTTACACCAAAATCTAGAGATTCTGATTTTGTAAACTCAGAATCCACTTAGAGAATTTAAATGGTAATAAGTTCCCAGGTCAAACTGATGCTGATATCTGTGGACTACACTTTGAACAGTTTTGCTCTAAAGCAGAGACTTTCAGATTTTATTGAGCATCAGAATTCACTAGGGTTTGTTAAACCATAGGTTTCTGGACATACCCCTAGGGATTCAGACTCAGAAAGTCTGGTCTCTGTCCCAGTAATTTACATTTCTAGCAAGTTTACAGGTCATGTGATGCTGGGGTCCCTGGGCCACACTTTCAGAACCACTTCTCCAAAGCAAGGAGGTTCAGTGGGAGCCACCATCACTGTGTGGGGAGTCCAAGGAGTTTCTTAATGGGGCTTGGAGCATAGACCACCTGCAGGCAGGCTGAGATGATGAGGCACTGCAAGCAGTAGCAGTAACATTAAGATTGTAGCAATGCAAGGATTCCTGGAGTTATCTGAAGATGTTGCATTTTGTTCAAACCAAATTTTACTTGAATCTCAATATCATGACTTCACCTGCCCCTTAGTTTACAAAATTTAGAACAGCAAAATTGCAGTGTTCCAGACATGACTCATTATGTGTAAGGAAGTCTTCCTTCTGAGGATTCTCAGAACAGCATAAAAAGATAAAAGACTGGGGGGACATTCTTGGTGATTAAGTGGGTGGGCTAGGGGACAAACTCTTACCATACTTAGGCCTTCTGAGGAAAGAAGAAGAAGGAAGGCTTCTGCCTGTGATATTGCAATGAGAATAGTAATACTTGTCACACTCCTAGAGAACGTCATTTTCCATTTTTGGAATGTAATACTTGTTCTTACCTCTTTTTACCAAAATGTTGAGACTGAAGTATTTTATAGTATCTCAGAAGAGTTACTCTTAAAAAATACTTCAAAGCAAATCTCTTCTCTTAGAAGTAATCTAGTCACATGTAATTCAACTCCATCTCAGAAATGAATGTCCCCTAGAGAACTCTGTACCTAAATCCTCCACTGAAATAAAACTTCTTTATGGGGCATGGACAGTGGAAAAAAGAGGCTGGGAGTCATCCCATCAAGGAGATGCTTGATCAGAATCACATGGTGAAAAACTCTGTATGTCCTCCTGATATTCAGAATGGCCTCTTAATTGAGAGTCTCTCCTTCTCCTCACCTATTCCCTTTTCCTCCTATGCTGAGAATCCTAACTAACCTATGGATAAGAATATGCTGGATTTCATAGGGGCACAGAGGCAGAGTAAAGGTGATAAAATACTGGATTTGAGCCTAGTGCATTAAGATTACAGGCGTAGATTCCATTCACTTGAGAATTTTCATCAAGTCAGATTTTCTCTTTCCTTCAGGTCAGGTCTTTTCTCTTGTAGGAAACTTGGGGAGATAGTTTAATGATTGAGCACAGATTGTTCCTCCTAGTTGAAAACAACACAAGTATTTATGTCTTAGCAATGGTGGATAAGTTGGGTCACCTTCCCATACACAAAGAACACACATATAATCAATAGCTCGTAGAATAAAACAATTATAATTAGATCCCAACTGTAAATTGTTTTTCAGGACATAGAACATGCCAACTATAACTTAAGTATGTTTGCTTGAATTTGATGACTAAAATTCTTTCCCAAATTTGAGATCTCTTCTTACTAAATTAAGATTTGGAAGTTAGGATTTGGAGAGCTAATATTCTGCTTCCTAAAGCATGCCCAGAAAATGCTTGCTTGAATCAAATATATCACTATTAAAATGATGACAATCCTGTCTTTGTTTTCTTACCAAAAGAGGGTATTGAATTCGAAAAGCATCACATTGGACCTCTTTTTAATGATGTAAAATGAAGAAAATATATTTAGATGAATACCAAGAAGTAACCAATAAAAAGAAGATAGAGCAATACTGAATGAAACTGATAAGATTTGCATTTAAAATACGGTTTGCTTTAGTTCAACAAATATTTGTTGAATGCAAATTCTAGGTATTGGTGATGCAGAGATGAATAAATCATTGCTCCTATTGCCAGTTAATCCCAATTAAAGGGTGAGGGAAGTTATTGTAAATAAATAATTCATGCAGAAATGGGAGGAGGAATACGGTAGTGGGTGATACCTAGAATTTGGAGTCACGCAGGTTTTGATTACAATCCTGGTTCTTGATTTGCTTTCTTTGTTTTGTTTTAAACCAGGGGAGCTTAAGGACTAGCCTCATCTCCAGGCTTTTTGTTTTTTATTTTGAGAGAGAGTCTCATGAAGTTGCTGAGGCTGGCCTTGAACTTGTGATCATCTTGCCTTAACCTCTTGAGTCGCTGGGATTACAGGCGTACACTTTTGTACTACTTTTTTCTTCTTAAAAAATTTTTGCTTTATCATTTTTGGCACAAAGTAGGCATTCAATAATGAAAGCTAACAATAATAACAAAAATGTGTAGAAGGCACAGAAGTGATAGCACAGAAGAGGGAGGGGACTTTTCTTTAGGAACTTGCACTCTAATAAATTTAGATGATTTTAAATGAAGACATGATTTTCTTTTTATGAACTTTCTGTTCCAAGCTTTAAAAATAGGAATATTTTGCTTAAGTCCATATATTTTTGACTTCTCTTAAATATTTGCTATAATAAGCCTATTTCCTCATAAAGAAATTGGTTAGAGATGAGTAATGACTGCTGTTGGGGCTGGCCTTATGCTCTCTTCACAGGCAATGAGAAAGCTCAGAGAGTTTTAAAGGTTGTTTATGTAGTGAGGACTGTCCTTATTTTTTCCCATTGTACTTGAAGGATAGGAAGTCAGGAATTGAGAAGGGATGATTGGATAAGATACCTTCCAAAGCTAGGTTAATGGAAGAAGTATTTCTAATGTTACTTGGCCTGGTAGGGAGACACATATATATTTTTAATAAAGCAAAACCAAAATAAAGTTAAATGTTACTACTCTAGAAGAGGGGATAATTAATCTCATACAGAGACCTGGTGGTGACTGTTAGAGGCTGGAGATGAACCCATGCAGATCAGGAAGTTTTTTTTTTTCCCCAGATATACCTCTAAAATAAATAAATAAATAAATAAAATTAAGTTACAGGGCAAAGCAGATATTCAAACCAATATCTTTTCCTTCTCTTCAGAAATGGAAATTACCTTTCTCTCCTTAACAGGTAAAGAAATAGATAGGCACTCACTTGCAACTCAAAACCAGCAACCCTAGTATGCAATTGGGAGACCACATTGGTTTCCGAGGTCCAAGAAGTGTAGTAATTGCTGGGAGCAGGTCTTCATCTGATAGGAGGAAAGAAGAGGAAGTTAAAACTCCAAGCACAGGAGCAGCGAGAAGAGGATAGCATGAAGAAGAAGGGAGGAGTCCCTAGGATCGATGACGGGGAATGTCTATATGGAGATATGCTGAGGGTCTAGGCAAGGGATCCCTATTGCTCCTTTACAAGCATGGAAAATAGATAAAATAAGGGAGGCAAAGCAATCCAAAGTTCATCCTGTCCCTACTTTGTCCCTTTGTACAAATTGTATTTTACCATCTAAAACCTAAAGTAAAGACCTGTTTAAGTCTTCTTGGTATTCCTTACATTTGGATTCACTAGTGAAAAAGAAGGGTAAATACCATGGCTCTACCCTGGAGTAGCAGACGTCTCTGCACCTTTCCTGTGAGGACTGGGAAACAAAGGGAGCCACCTTGTGGGCTCTACACAGCCAGCATACTTTTCTGACCATTTTCTCCCCTCCCCAGATGAGTTCTACACATTGCTTTCACCATGAACTGAAGATAATATGTCTGGGTTACATACAGGAGAACAAAGGATGAAGTGAGATTGTATGCATAACACTAGACACAGTGGGATCAGTTTGAAGAATTTCAAAATAATTCTAAAAAAGAGAAGGACTTGAACAGATGCTCCAGAGTACAGATAGAAGGAGATGAATCATGATATCTCTTATCTGGAACTCTGCATATTCCTCTTACTCTACCTTGACTGTGTTTTCCTCATTCCCTTATTCATTCAAAGTTTGTGCTACATCCACTGTGAAGACTTTCACAAGAAAATGCAGGTAATCCCTTTTTTTTGGTAATTCTCTACCTTATTAATAAGTTAATTTTAACAAGGGAATGTTTATTGGATTGACTGCTTTCTCAACAGCAGGTAGGTTCCTTAAATATTAGACACGATGTCTTTGAGAACTGTGATCACCTACATCAGTGTGACATAGTCATTAGGACTGAGAACAGAGGATACCTGTGTTGACATGAATTAGTGTTTTGTTACAGGAAACATTTGCCCAAGAAAGATAAGACAGCAAACCAATAAATAGTTGCACTATTTGCCTAGGGTAAATCAATTTATCTGAGATAACAGTCTGTTCACTTAGATGAATAGCTTACCTATCAAACTGCAGTTTACTTATCAAGTCCCTCATCTTGCTATGATGGCCAATCCTAAACAGTTATGTCATTACAGTCCTTTAATTGTAATACACTTTCTGCTTTGAAGGTTCATTCCTAAGGTATTTGAACCAGACCCTCAAACCCTGTGAACACCCTCTCTTCTATCACTGCCAGCCTGTTAAGGTGGCATTCTCTCTTACTGCAGTTGGAGAGATCTTCGGGTGGTGATTTTTGTGGATGTTGACATCTTTCAGTCTAAATCAGCCTAGAGCATAGTAGCACTTAAATGCCTATTGGAAGTTATGAAAAAATAAACATGACAATACTTTGGATGTGGGCAGATGGGAAAGGGATTAAGAATGCTTCTAATGTAATAAAGTGTTAACTTGTGCTATGATGTAAAGAGATGGCAAAAAACAAAGAGTATATTTTCAGTGAGAACACAGCATGGGCCATGGGAGCTTGAGATTTCCAAGATGTACAAACAGAGGTGTCCAATTCTATGTTCAGTGTTGGAAGGCAGATGTAATTTTTATAGGAGAGGTAGGAAATATGTTTTCTTTTTTTTTGCGGTACTGGGGATTGAACTCAGGGCCTTGTGCTTGTGAGGCAAGCACTCTACCAGCTGAGCTATCTCCCCAGCCCGAAATATGTTTTCTTAATCAGTGTTTTTTGAAATATAATCCTCAGACCAATTGCATCAGCACCACCTGGGTATTAGACCAGAGCCACTGACTTGAAAACTTTAGGGACTGATTTCAACTATTGGGTGTTTTAAGAAGTATTGATGCTATTGGATGCACCATAAAATGGAGAGCCATTGCCTTAGAGATTAATCAGAACAACCATGCCCTAAGAAAAGAGACTGGATGTTACTCAAACTTCTGGTGATACACTTACTAAGGCTTGCTAATACTGTAGTCTTTGTATAATAAGGTCTTCCTAACATGGAGACCTGAAAGTTATATAATAAAGTCATTAAATCTTCTACTTGCTGCATTTGAAATCTGGCTATATTACTTTCTATGTGTGTGCTTTAAAGAGTAAATTGCTTGAACTCTGAGTCTTCTCATTTCTCATTCTCATTCTGTAAAATGAGAACACCAATAGTAGATACTTCATTGAGTTCTTGTGAGGAGTAAATGAATTAATACGTGAAGTACTTAAAGCTATAATATATTTGGTACTTTTAAAATTTTTACTAACTTAGAAAAGCACTTGCACTTTTACCTACCTAACTAAATATTTCGTGTTTTTACAAGTTCACCTCAATCCTCCAAACTGTTGAAAGTCTTTACTGGTTAGTCATAGCATTAATTATAATACAGTGTTTGGCCCACAGGAGGTTTTCAATAAGTATTTTAGTTGAGTGAATGAATATTTCAATTCTCATTTCTTTATTTCTTCTCTGAATTTTATAGCTTTTATGATTGGTACATTTTATTTTGGCATTAAATTATGCACTGTGGTATTTTATGTCTTGCCTACTAATGATATTATAGTCTCTTGGAAAAGAAGTGTTGTGCCTTGCTTATCTCGTTCACCTACACAACACCTAACAGTATTGACTATATGAAGGAATTTAACATATAACACATTTAAAATATAAAATAAAGAGCTATATTGTTTTTATTTCAGGTCATGAATTCACTTACCCTATTAAGATTTTGCAATTTATTATTCTCCCACTTCACAACAATTTCAGTTTCTTAAACTTCTATTGCACTTTCTGCCAAGGGTCACAGGATGAAAAGAACAGGGATCCTCTCCGGTTTCTGATGTTGGTCAGTAAGATGGCTTTTATTCTTTGCAGCCTCCCTATCAACCTCATAAATTCAGACTAATATTCCGAAAATTGCTTCTTCAGTCAATCCAGGGTATTATGTTTGACCCGTTACTTTAAAAAATTTTTTAAAAATTTTATTTGTTCTAATTAGTTGTACATGACAGTAGAATGCATTTATACATTTTGAAAGTTCATACATAAATAGAGTGTACTCTCTCATTTTTCTGATTATACATATTTCAGGATCACATCCGTCATGCAGTCACACATGTACATGAGGTAATAATGTATGTTTCACTCTCCTATCATTCCTTTCCCTGTGCCCCTACTCTTAGAATAACGGTGTGCCTTATCTCTCTAGAAATGCACCTATATGACTAATACACCATGGTTCTTATCCTCTTTGTAACTCTATTTTCACCAGCAGCTACCTTCAGCTTTCCTTTAACCTTTTCAGTAATGTAACAGCTTTGTTCAGCACTGAGTTGAAATTCTGCTGCCACAGCAGATTGAAAATAGCCCTTCTTATGTATTTGTGAAGCTCCTTTACATATAGAGAAAATTAGTGTAATATGTGTAATGAAATATAACAAATAGAACTGAAACAATCTATTTGGAGCCAAAATAGAACTGAGGTAAAATTTTACCTTTGCTTTTAATTTGCTGCCTTGAGTAAACAATTCAACACATCTAAACCGCAATTGACTCTTCTATAAACAATGACGTACATTTTTACATGGTGTCATGTAAGGAGATCAAATAAGACAGGTTATGTATAGTACCCAGGACACAGATTGTGTCAATCACCACAAAACAAAGGAAAATGAGAAAAGTACTGCAAATTCAGAAAAAGAGGCCTTTCTAGAGTCTACATGCTGACACTATCTATAAAATATGATTTATGGTATTGTGGACACTAAAGATATTCTGACATTCTGTTTAAATTCCACTTGAGTGTCTCCATCAAATATCAAATTATTTTTGGTAATTGATTTTTCAAGTGAGATCCCTTATTTGTATATTATCTAAAGGATCTCTCTTATACAATGAGCATCCCTGAGAGGCTGTTTGCTGTTCATGTGTGACTCAGTGCCCCTAGAATTCTAACCCACAGGCAAGGACTGGCTATGGCTGACTATTCACTAAGCGCATCTCATTACTTCCTCTGGGAAACCTTGAGTGTCCTTTCTCCAGGGTCTGTCAAGAACAGTTGTTCTCCCCAAGGGCTCTTTGACTTTTTTCCATAAAACTAGAGAGGACAGTAAGAAACTGTAAATCCAATGACAATTTTTTTTCCTCTCCAGAAGGACAAATTTATTCAAGAGGAAACCAGAAAAGTCTTTCTGGGTGGGCAAGATCCAGTGGGTCCTGGGTGGCAGAGAGAGTTCCAAAGGGGCTTTTTGGAGATAAGAAAATCTTATCATGAAATACAAATAAGTCGCATGTTTTGTGTGAATAATTATTTTTTTTAGAAAATTCCTGATTGACATTCTGAGTCCAGTTGTTTGTACCAGTGCCTCACATAAGTACATAGTTACTGTCATTCCTGCCTTCCTCCCATCATTTCCCTCAGGGCCCATACATACATTGAGACCCAGCAAGAGGGAACTGGCATCTTCTATAATCTGGAGTTTAGAGCAGAGACTGATGAGTCAGGGGCCTGTTTACAGAAGGTGACTGCAAAGAAGAACTCATGTCTAACCAGATCACAGACTTGGTTGAAGACCTTCTGCTGCAACTTTGCTCTTCACATTGTCAAAGGGAGCTTCATTTATATTAATAGGCTCTGTATTTTAGGAGGAAAGTCTCTTTTAGAAGTCTAGAAACTCAAGTCTTTCATATATTGACATAAATTATTTACTTGCACTCAGTAAGTTATTACTGATGGGTGTTCAACATTATGAAATCTATACAAATTTGTGATAGATTCAACAGAATCACAGAAACCACCAACACTTATAAATACTAGTTATGCTGGTTAAATTAAAGCTAAATATATTTTGTGCTGCAAAACTATTGTTATCTATTCTTCTTCTCCTATGAAGAACAATAAAAAAGCATTTTTTCATTCTTGAATAAACATGATTCCCAACCATTTCATTTATGACTATTAAAAACAACATGTGGGTTGGACTACACGGAAGATGCATTCCTTGTCACTTGATGACCTGGGATTCAAACAGAGGAAATATCGTTTTTCGGCAAGACACTCATCACTGCCCACCAATCCCCCGTGGTTTACCCTCCATTCTTCCACTGTGATCACTCTCCCTCTGCCAAGATATTGCCTGCCTTTTGAATACAGATTGCTTACTGACTGCTGCCTATTATCCTCCATTTGCCCCACTCTTGCCTGCCCATCACTGGCCTTTCACCCACCCATCACCCACCACCTGACATCCACACCCTTCCCTGTTAACCTGCAGAGTGCCCACAGACTGCCATTAGATCACCCGCTACCTGCTGTTGCCTGGAAGTTCATTGTTACAGTGCCCGCAGGTTGGGTTACCTGTGACTGCTGCCATCTTGGGACACTGACCAGGACTAGCAGGTTTGCTGCCAACACCACCACCATCTTGGGGTGTGCACCTTCATCTTGGGACACAGGTCAGGGCCTGGAGATATACTGGGGTATCTGCAGGTCTGGTGGCACCTCAGGTCTTTATCTGTCTGCCTCTTTGCAGAGTTGCTTCTTTGTGTGAGTGCGTCCCTGGTGGGCTCTCTGCAAGTTGAAAGGACATTGAGATATTGGGACTGCAGCTAGACAGGACCTGGGGAAGCTGAAGCACAGGTCCATCAGATTGCAGCTGGGTTTGTGTGGGTCAGTTGGGGTTTGGCAAGCCTATGGAAAGCTGGGGACTAGAACAGTTCCCTGTGGGGAGTACAGGTTGAAGAATCTGTAGAAAACTGGGTTTTCTCTTGCTCAGTGAGTCCTGAAGTGCAATGACAAAAGGGGCCAGCTACATCAGGTGGAAAGATGGAAAAGGGTGTGAAGGGCCTCTTATTATCCATACACCTTCCCAACCGGTCTGGCACACAGGGGACTGGAGCTAACATCAGACTTCAGACATCCCCCCTATCCACAGAGGAGGGAAACTAAGAAAATATTTGAAAACCAAAAGAAGCAATCATTCAATTTCCATTGAGACTTTCCTTTTTTTTTTCTCTCACACCTCTACCATTTATGAATCCAACTATTTTTCATGCATCAATTTATTGAGGAATGGGATGTCTGAATAGCATATTACAGTTTTGTTGTGTAATTTTATATTTTTAACTGTTTTTTTAAATCAGTATATAATTTTTCTTTCACCTATCTGTCTCCCTGGATTCTCTTTCTCACTTCTCCCATACTAATAACCAACCTCCCTTGCTCTTACAATAAATTTCTACCCTATCTTCTCTCCTTCTCTCTCATGAACACCAAATTTTATATTACTGTTCCCTAATTGTCCATCATTTGAAATGGTAAACTCTTTTAGCAAACATACTATTTATATTGTAGACAATAAATTAAATACTTCATTTCTGTTTATGGCAACAGAACTATAAAACCCTTAATAAGAGCCATCTGGTTTAAGGTGGTATATTGTTTGTATTGTTCTCCCCCTTAAATGTGAGGTATTGGAAGCCTTCAGGGACACTATAAGACTACAAAGTAGAAACTGTACTGCTTCAGATCCATACCACTAGATGAGAAGACACACAAACAACATGAAAAAAAAAGGGAAAAAAGCACCTCAAACAAACCAAGATGTTCCAACAATATAATCCCATAGACAACACAGTAGAAGAAATGTCAGAGAAGGAGTTTAGAAAATACATATTGATCTTTGAAATAAAAAATGGTACTGGAGAGAAAATACAGGAAGTGAAAGATCACTTCAATAAAGAGGCAGACATCATAAAATGGAATCAAGCAGAAATCCTTGAAATGAAGGAAACAATAAACCAAATTAAAAATTCAAAGAAAGTATCACCAACCAACTAGACCACTCAGAAGACAGAACCTCAAACAATGAAGATAAAGTATATACTCTATATATTCTTGAAAACAAAGTTTTCCGTACAGAGAAGATAAGAGACCATGAACAGAACTTACAAGGAATATGCGATAACATGAAAAGACCAAATTTAAGATTTATCAGAATAGACGAAGGCCTGGAGATACAACCAAAGGAATGCACAATCTTGTCAATGACATAATATCAGAAAACTTCCCAAATCTAAAGCAAGAAATGGAAAATCAACTACAAAAGACTTACAGGACCCCAAATGTAGAAAATTACAGTAGACCTACACCAAGGTACATTACAATGAGAACAATTAACACACAGAATAAAGACAGAATTTTAAAGGCCATGAGAGAAAAAATTTAAAAAATTACATAAGGGGGAAACCAATTCAGATTTCAGAAGATTTCTCAATCCAGACTGTCAATTGCAGGAAGTCCTGGAATAACATATATCAAGCTCTGAAAGAAAATGGATGCCAACTGAGAATTTTATATCCAGCAAAATTAAGTTTCAGATTTGAAGATGAAATAAAAACCTTTCATGATAAACAAAAGTTAAAAGAATTCACAACTAGAAAGCATGCACTATAGAACATTCTCAGCAAAATATTCCATGAGGAGGAAATGAGAAAAAACAATGAAAACCAGCAAAGAGAGGAACTACATCAAAGTAAATGTCAAGCAAAGGAGAAAGTAAGTCAAGTTAAAAATCAAAAATAAACCAAAATCACCGGGAGTACAAATATATCTCAATGATAACCCTGGATGTTAATGACATAAACTCATCACTCAATAGAGATAGACTGGAAAACTGGATTTTGAAAAAATCCCAACAATATGCTGTCTTCAAGAGACTCACCTCATAGGAAAAGACATCCACAGACTGAAGGTGAAAGGTTGGGAAAAAACATATCACTCACGTGGACTGTATAAACAAAGCAGGATTTTCCAACCTCATATCAGACAAAGTGGACTTCAAACCAAAGTTAGTCAGAAGGGACAAAGAAGAACATTTCATACTGCTTAAGGGAATCATACATCAACGAGATATAACAATTGTAAATATATATACCCCAAACAATGGAGCATCTATATACATCAAACCCTTCTCAATTTCAAGAATAAAATAGACAACAACACAATAAAGCTAGGTGACTTTAACACACCTCTCTCACCACTGGATAGATCTTTGAAACAAAAACTAAACAAAGAAACTATAGAATTAAATAATACAATCAACAATTTAGACTTAACAGACATATATAGAGTATTTCATCCATCAACAAGCAAATACACTATCTTCTCAGCAGCCCGTGGATCCTTCTCTAAAATAGACCATATGTTATGCCACAAAGCAATGCTGAGCAAATACAAAAAAACAGAAATACTACCCTGCATTCTATCAGATCATAATGGAATGAAACTAGAAATCAATGATAAAACAAAAAATAGAAGCTACTATAACACCTGGAGACTAAATAGTATGCTATTGAATGATGAATGGATAAAAGAAGAAATAAGGGAGGAATTAAAAAATACTTAGAGGTAAATGAGAACATCAATACAACATATCAAAATCTCTGGGACACCAAGAAGTCAGTGCTAAGAGGAATATTCATTGCATTGAGTTCATACATTAAAAGAATAAAAGGTCAACAAATAAATGACCTAAAATTACATCTCAAAGTCCTAGAAAAAGAAAAAAAAATCAACACCAAAAACAGCAGAAGACAGGAAATAATTAAAATCAGAACTGAAATCAATGAAATTGAAATAGAAGAAACAATTGAAAAAATTGACAAAACAAAAAGTTGGTTCTTTGAAAAATAAATGAAATTGATAAACCCTTAACCACGCTAACAAAGAGAAAGAGAAAACTCAAATTACTAAAATTCATGATGAAAAAGCAAATATCATGAAAGACACTCCTGAAATACAGAAGATAATTAGAAACTATTTTGAAAATTTATACTCAAATAAAATAGAAAATCTCAAAGAAACAAAAAATTTCTAGAGATATATTGTCTACCCAAACTGAAACAGGAGGACATACAGAATTTAAACAGATAAATTTCAAGCAATGAAATAGAAAATGTCATCATATGAGGTTCATTCCAGGGATGAAAGTTTGGTTCAACATATGGAAATCAATAAAGATTATACATCACATCAATAGTCTTAAATACAAGAACCATAAGATTATCTCAATAGATGCAGAAAAAGCATTTGACAAAATACAGCACCTCTTCATGCTCAAAACACTAGGAAAACTAGGGACAGTAGGAACAGACCTCAACATTGTGAAAGCTATCTATACTAAGCCCGTGGTCAACATCTTTCTAAATGGAGAAAAATTGAAAGCTATCCCTCTAAAAACTGGAACGATAGAAATGCCCTCTTTCACCTCTTCTAGAGTCCTTGAAACTCTAGCCAGAGCAATCTGAGAGATGAAAGAAATTAAAGGGATATGAATAGGAAAAGAAGAACTCAAACTATCACTATTTGCCAATGACATTGTAGAATATCCAAAACATCCCACCAGAAAACTTCTAGAACTCGTAAATGAATTCAGCAAAGTAGCAGGATAAAAAATCAATACTCATAAATCAAATGCATTCTTATACATAAGCAATGAATCCACTGCGAGAGAAATTAGGAAAACTACCCCCTTCGCAATAGCCTCAAAAAATAAAATATTTGGGAATCAATCTAACAAAAGAGGTGAAAGACCTCTACAATGAATACTACAGAATACCAATGAAAGAATTTTAAAAAAGATGTTACAAGATGGAAAGATCTCCCTTGTTCTTGGATAGGTAGAATTGTCAAAATGGCCATACTACCAAAATTGTTGTACAGATTCAATGCAATTCCTATTAAAATCCCAATGTCATTCTTCATAAAATTAGGAAAAGCAACCATGAAATTCATTTGGAAAAATAAGAGGCCCAGAATAGCCAAGGCAATCCTTAGCAAGAAGAGTGAAGCAGGAGGCATCACAATACCAGATCTTAATCTATACTACAGAGACATAATAACAAAAAAAAGCAAGGTATTGGAATGATATTGGTGCTGAAATAGACATGTACACCAATGGTACAGAATAGAAGACACAGAGATAAACTCACATAAATAAGGTTATCTCATACTAGACAAGGGCACCAAAAACATACTTGAAGGCAAGATAGCCTATCCAATAGATGGTACTGGGTAAACTGGAAATGAACACACAACAAAATGAAATTAAACCTCTATCTCTCACCCTGCACAAAAATCAACTCAAAATGGACCAAAGACTTAGACACTAGAGCAGAGACCCTGTGCCTACTACAGGAAAAAGTAGGCCCAAAATTTCATCATGTTAGCTTAGGACCTGACTTCCTTAACAAAACTCCTAAAGCACAAGAAGTAAAATTAAGAATCAATAAATGGGATGAATTCAAAGTAAAAAATTTCTTCTCAGCAAAGGAAGTAATCAATAAAGTGAAAAGAGAGCCTACAGAATGGGGGAAAATCTTTACCACACGTGCCTCAGATAGAACACTAATCTCCAGGATATATAAAAAACTCAAAAAACTTAACACCAAAAAACCAAATAATCCAATGAATAAATGGGCTAAGGAACTGAACAGACACTTCAAAGAAGAAATATAATTGATCAACAAATATACAAAAACATGTTCAGGATCTCTTGCAATTAGAGAAATGCAAAGCAAAACTGCTCTAAGATTAGAGCAATTATTATTCCAATTAGAATAAGTATTTATCAAGAATACAAGCAATAATAAGTGTTGGGGAGAACATGGGGAAAAACATACATTGCTGGTGAGACTGCAGATTGTTGCACACACTATGGAAAGCAGTGTGGAGATTCCTCAGAAAACTTGGAATGGAACCACCATTTTACCCAGCTATTTTACTCCTTGGTTTATACCCAAAGAACTTAAAGTCAGCATACTACAGTGATGCAGCCACATCAATGTTTATAGCAGCTCAATTCACAATGGCTAAACTATGGAGCCAAGTTAGATACCCTTCAACAGATGAATGGATAAAGAAAATGTGGTACATATATACAATGGAATATTATTCAGCCTTAAGGAAGAATAAAATTATGGCATTTGCAGGTAAATGGATAAAACTAGAGAATATCATGCTAAGTGAAATAAGCCAATCCTAAAAACCCAAATGGGATTTGGGAAGGATGGTAGAATGAGACAGACATTATTACCCTATGTACATGTATGATTAGACTACGGGTGTGACTCAGCACCATATACAGCCAGAGGAATGAGAAGTTATGCTCCATTTGTGTACAATGTGTGAAAATGCATTCTACTGCCTTGTATAACCAATTAGAACAAATATATATATGTGTATATATATAGTCTGAAAAAATGATAAGTATGTGAAATAAAGGAGATGTTAATTAAAAAATAAAACTATGTGTAGAGTGAGGAATAGTCAGAATAGTCAGAATTGCTATTAGGGTTCGTTTGGGGTTTATTAAAGCCTACTCCTGGCATTGTGCTGTCTGCTTAATTTGTTGCTCAAAGTCACAGTTGTAGTCATTATCTCTATTTTGTCTCTTCATCCCTTTTAATATCTTCAAATAGTAATCTACATTTACTTCTACTTCCTTCTCTCCATTAGCTCTTCAAAACTTTGTAACCTGAATCTTGTCTTCACCATTTTACTAACAAACTTCATAAAGAAAAATGGTATCTTCACATTATTCAAAATCACAGGTCTCTTTTATGTTCTCATGTACTCAATTTTACTGCAGAATTGAATCATCTTCTGTACCTTTGATTCAGTGTTGCTTTTTTTCCCGTTTCTTTGAACAGCTCATTGATTCACTTCTCTTCCAGTCACCATTGTACAAAAGATTTCCTTAAAGAGAATTCCACAGTTTAAATCAGTGGTTCTCATCCATGGCTGTATATTAGAATTAGCAAGGAAACTTTAAATGCTAATGATGCCTGAGTCTCACCTCAAGAGTTTCTGATTTAATTGTTCTGGGTTGTAGCCCAAGTCTTGGGAGTTTTAATTAATAGTTCCCAGGTGATTCTAGCATTATGCTAGGACTGAGAACTAAAACTGTAGCTCAGATTTTATGTGAGGCTAGAGTTTTCTCTGAAGCTCATGGGATCAAACTCCCATCCTATGGTAAGCCCCAGGTCCTCTATAAATAACTGAATATTGAGGGTTGTCATTCTAAAGTTCCAAGTTTCTAATTTCAACATTTTGTATCTCTTGCATCTTGTCTCTTGACTTCCTTTTGCCACTGCTCCACACAAGCCAAGATGAACAACTAGACCTCTTTCTTTGCCATCTCTATGACCCATACCAGAAGATATTTTTATGGTGGCAGCCTTTACTGAAGGTTTGGGTCAATGTGAAGGTCTCACGTTAAAGCAAAAGGTCATGGGCAATTTTCCTGTAAACTCCAACTCCTGAACCTTCTCTTGCCCCAAAGACCTTTCTCAACACCTCAATTATCCTCATGTAATTATGCTAAGTAATTTAGATTTCTATCCATTTTGGCTCACCTCTTAGTAGCAATCTTCTGTTATCAGTTTCTAAAGGAATTTAGTGGCATATAAAGTTTTTTTTTTTTTTTTTAATATGAATTATATCTCCTCATTCCTTTTTACCTCTACCCTCTTTAGAAGACAAAACCTCTTACATTCAATTCTGGTTTTCAGTTAACATTTTCTTCATCCTACTACACATCTTCAGTTATCAATTACTGTGATAAACAGAATCCCAAATATGTTCCCCCAAGATTCCTATCCTATGGTTATTCAATCTAACCCTAATCTACATACTGCCATGAAGGAACTTTGCAAAGGTATTAAGATTCTGGACCCTCAAGTAAGGAGATTATCCTTGATGATCCATGTAGGATCAATTAAATCATGTGAGTCCTGAAAAACAGAGGTCAATAGTAAAGAAAGTCTTGCCAAAGACCCTAACATAGAAAGAATTTTGTTGTACAACAAAGATATTTCCATTCACATGTGTTTTGGATTTCTAGTTCAGGAGGCATAGTAAATGTATGATTTGATCATTCCCTGTGGCCCAAACAAATTTCAATAATAGAATGTAAAAAGAAGGAGAAAGAGCCATATTCAAAAATATAAAGTGTCTATGAACCAGGAATGTATTAAGAACACAACACTGGGATGAATTCCAAATTTATTGGTCTAGTAGCATTTATATTTGGAATCTGGGAAATTGTAGGGTAAAGTGTGGGGTCCATGGGGAAGGAGGTGAGGGACTGGAATGGGATTGCCTTCCTTATGAAAGGAGGTTTAAAAATAGAAACACTGTACCTAACCTCTGCTTTGGAATTTGAGGAAGCTATGGGCTTAGTGAGGCAAAAGGAAACAGACAAAATCATGACCAATAACTGAGCCAAGTTAGCCCTCATTTTGTGACCAAATCTGCAAAATCTGTAATAGCTCTATAAGCAGGACCCAAACCTCTGTGATGGGGCTCTGGAGCGCTGCATGAGGCAAATGAAAAATCAGTAGACTAGAAGAAATATGGAAGTGGGGTTTAAAATGAGAAGGAAAAAGCCTTTCAGAGTGTATTTTAAATCCCCCCAAAGTCAAGAAGAAATCAAATGCTAGAACAGACAGACAACAAAATTAATGGTCAAAGCAGGAATTTACTCCTTATGAGAAAGATTTAAAATAAGTATGTTTAGGATCATCAAAGAGTTGAATGAGGTATGGTTTCCATTTTAAAAAGGCAATAATTATTGATCTGCATAGACAAAAATGAAATGAAACAGCAGTTAGATATGAAATCTTAGGAATGAAAATATAGTCATTGAAATAAAATGTAATTCTGTCAATTATCTATTGCATAGGTCATTTACTTGTGTTATTTAGTGTAGAAACTATCCCCAAATGTAGTGGTTTCTGACAGTAGCAGTTTTCTCACTGATGGCTAAGCTGGGCTAGAAGCTTCTGGAAGTCTTTTTTTTTTTAAATATTTTTTTAAGAGGTCGATCAACATTTATTTTATTCATTTATGTATATGCGGTGCTGAGAATCGAATCCAGTGCCTCCCACAAGCTAGGCAAGTGCTCTACCACTGAGCCACAATCCAGCCCCGGAAGTCTCCATTCACTTGCCTCAGAGTTTTACTATTCGCCTTTGCCCCACTCCATATGATGTCTCCGCATTCAATAGTCTAGACTGTGCTTCTCTAGGACAGAGTGGCTGGTTTCTTTGAAAGTGTGAAAGCAACAGTGCCAGACCTCTTAACGAACTGGAATGGTCACAGTGACAATTCTGCCATAGTCCATCAGTCAGTCAAATCATGGGACTGACCCAGATGCATGGCGAAGAAACCGGGACTCAACCTCTTCCTGATGTGAATGGCAGTCTCATTGCAAAAATCATGTGAGATGGGAGTCGTGATCATCTTTGGACATACACTCTATTATAATAATAGAATGAATAAACTTTATAGGAAAAAAGTACAAATTGAAAGATGTTATGGAGGAATGAATCTAGAAAGCAAAATTTTAAAAAAATGGAAAAGCAGTTAAGAGAAATAGAGATGAGGGAATGGCAAAGAAGCAATATTTGATGAGCTAATTGCTAAAAATTTTCCCAAACTGAAGAAAATAATGAGTTATAAGATCAAGTAACTCTGAGTAAGTAAAATAAATAATACATATCTAGAAATACTACAAACTGTAAAATGTCAAAATGAAAAAATTGTTTAAAGCTACCTTGCAATGGAATAAAAATTAAATTTAAATGAACAAATTGAAAAATGCTTTTTTTATTTCTACAGACTGCATTTTGATTCATTGTATACAAATGATGTGCAACTTCATTTCTATGGTTGTTCACAATGTAGATTCATACCATTTGTGCAATCATACATGTACATAGGGTAATGATGTCTATCTCAGTCCACCATCTTTCATACCCCCACCCACTTCCCTCTCTCATTTCTCTCTACATAATGTAAATGTAATATTTTCAATGCATGTAGAAAAAATTATCTTTAATTTTAATTTTATATCCAGCTAAGCTATAAATCAAGAATGGGTTAATATATGATCATTTTCAGATTCTGTAAGCCTTAAGGCATTTGTAATCTGTGTATTCCACTTAACTTTGTAAATGGAAATGAGTAGAAGGCAAGCACACAAGAAATAATGGTAAACATAAAAATTGATAAGATATGTTGGTGAATTTATTTAGGCAGTTAAGAAATAAGCCTATAGTTTTAGAAGTTCTTGATAATAAAATATTAAACAAAATAATAAGATGGGAGGTGCTAATGTTAAAGATTGCCAGTATCATTGTTATTGTCAGAAGGAGCATCAGGATGTGAAACAACAAAGGCTGTTTTAGAATTTATGGTTTATTACACATGTTAAAATTTAAGATTAAGATTTAAGATTAAAAACCAGCACACGATTATATAGAAAATATAAATATAAATATAAAGGATATTTTGTTGAATCAGACAAAGGCAAGGGGTTAAAAAGAAATAAACAGAAAGTCAAGAGCAAATACAAAAAAAAAGATGCTAAATTATGTGCAAATAAATCTGAAAATAATATAAACTAATTAAATGCACCTATTAAAGAATGATAGATTAGTTTCCTTAAAAATCCAGTTTTAAGCTAGTTACAAAAAAAGCCGGAAAATACAAATCAATTTGTAAATTAAAATATGGAAAATGCAATTTACAACAAAAGATATTAACATTGATTATGACATCACATAATAATAAAAATGAGCAGTCCATCAGAATATATAATATTTTTTATTCACAACATAACCTCGAGACGTACAACCTCCTCACCAAAGAAGTTGTATAAAAACAAAGTTGACAGAATTCGAAAGGTAATTGGACAGGTCCATAATCATCTTGAGAGATTTAAAGATATTCTATCACCAGTGGGTAACTTCTGATGCAACATACCGGAAATTAATGATAGTAGATAACAGAACTTTGGGTGCTCTGTGGGTTTTAGATATTCTAGGATATTGTATTCTTGACTATTGTGATTTCTGGTCAGTTCTGGGATACCTGGAAAACCCTTTTCCCCCTACAGTTGCTTCCAGTTGTAAATTCCTACAAACTGGTGAACAAAAATTAAAAACAACAACAAGAACAACAACACAGTATCCAACATAGGCAATGCAGTCAGAAATTTAGAACATTCATATACAGTTTCAAGGTATTTAAATTGGTATAAACTTTCTGCAGTATAATTTTTCAACATTCTGAAAGCACCTTGGAATTCTGCATTTATTCTGATTCAGTAATTACAATTCCATAAAGTCTTATTAGCAATGTAATTATGCAAATGGAAGTATATAGGTCTAAGGATGTTCATTGTGGAGTTATTCCTATCAGAAAAGTAGGAAAAACCTAAGTGTCCAAAAATATAGGACTGGTTAAATTTTACTTGTAATTGTATGATAGACTATTTGTGGCATTAAAAGAGGCATAGAAATAAGTCAGTTGATATTTTGTGTTTGAAGCAAGTGTAACCTCGACTTGTGGAGACATTGAGTTGAGGTATTCCTTCTAACTTAGAACATGGCCACAGAATCCTCTTTATCAGAAGCTGTAAGCAGCCATAGTCAGGATCAGAAATAAAAGAAAGTATGACATGAACCATACTTATTGTACAGGAATAGTCAATTACATAGAAAAATATTAATTATGTATTGTGTAAGAAAAAAAGATGGAAGTACCAAAGAGTATAAGTTGATGATCAATTTTTAAAAGAATATTAATGTTTGCATATGTGTGGATGAGAAATTTTAAAAGTAATTATTTCCAGTTGAAAGGTTTGTGTGTGACTTTGCTTATTTTTATTTCTCACAGTGAAGGTGTATTACTTTTGTAGTAAGAAAGTAAAAAAACAAAAAACAAAAACAAAAAAACCTTACTCATTCTTCAAACTCCAGCACTTAAGAATCCTTCCACATATTGAATCAATTTCTCCTTTGGCTCCTTTAGGTGCCTGACTGAGCCTCTTTTCATTGCACTTATCAGACTTTGACCTTCGCTGGAGTCATCTGTGTATGTACGTCTTTCTCTTCAACTAGATTGGAATTTCTGCAGTGTAAGGACATATTACTCAACACAAGTGGATTGTTCTTAATAGGTGGTAGGACATATTCTGCTGAATTGAACTGAATGAACTTTTGGGACATACTTTCATCTAAGTCAGCTAGCAATAAATCCATACACCCTGTGCTCAAGTACAGAGTCAGTGATTAAAAACTGATTCCAGGTGGCAATAGAACATTGAGGTTTTGGACTCTGAAATTCTTCAATTCCTTTGGAGAGCTTTTCCCAGATTTTTCCCACTTTGCGCAAGTGCAGACAATATTTTACTTCTGTTTGGAATCTGTAGGATGGCTGTTTGGTAAGATGGGCATTTTTGTTAGGGTGGACAATTTAGGCAATAATTTTCCAGTTTTTTGTCTGTGGCTGAAGAAGCATTCATCCTTCTGATGTAGATTTTTTTTTTTAACCCGAAAACCCATGTGTCTATGATGTGTCCATTGTTAAGAAAGGCCAAACTGGAAATAATTTCTCCCTTGGATAGAATACTCAGTGATCCAGAAAAGCAGTTAACTAACCTTCTATCTTTGTCTGTATCTTCAGGACTAATTTCTGATAGAAGGCACAGGAAAGAGGAAGTAATCTAAAGTCAGGACCAGGAGTAGAGTGAGGGAAGGAAATTTCCGGGATGTACCTAATCAAACAGAGAATTTGAGAGGCTAACCCAAGTCTGGGAAAAGGCACTGGAACTGAAGAGAACACATATCATTATTTCCAGAAGAACTAAGTTAATGTTATTATCAGCTAATTTTTTCTTACATTAAGTTTAAACAACGATTCAATAACAACAAATTACAAAGCTGGAGTCCTTCTTATTCATTGTTCTGCTTTTATATTAGTCATTACCAAAACACTTTAGGAAAGAAAAAGTCTCTTCTTATTAATGATCTTCAAAGAAGGAAAGTGCATAACCTTTCTGGGTAAACTAATCCAGAGTTGAGCAATGCTGGCTTTAGACAAAGAAGAACATTACATACATAAATAACTGACAGTAAATTGAAGTCTATGCCCTTTTGTTCTGTGCTTAATAGATGTGGAACTAGTGATCCCAGTTCTCAGTATTGTAAATCTTTGTGTTTATGACAACTGGCACCAGCACCAGAGCTGCAATTACCAGGGAAATGCCAATAGAAAATGTAGATGTCTCTGAAGTTTACTATAGTCTTTCCGATTACTTGTAGCTGATTAAGGTGGTCATTTGGGTGGCGGAATCGTTATGTCTATATCCATATATAATTTTGTGTGGATCAGGGAGAATAGGATAACATGCATTCATGCAGACATAGTATCAGCATAATTCACAAGATTTCCTGTTTTTTCTACTCCATGATAAATAATCTAGCCCATTTTCTTCTTCCAAAGACTCCATTTCTAAATTCTTAGCATTAGAATCATGGAATTTGTATAGGTGGATAAGATTTCTTTTTTAAGTTTGTTCTATTTGGTTATACATGACAGCAGAATGCATTTTAATTCAAAGGACACAAATGGAGTACTACTCTTCATTTCTCTGGTTGTACACAATGTAGAGTCACACCATTTGTGTAATCATACATGTACATAGGGTAATGATGTTTGTCTTATTCCACCACCTTTCCTTCCTCCCACTCCTACCCTCCCTCATTTCCCTCTACACAATCCAACATTTCTCCATTCTTCCCTTACCCTTCTCCCCCATTATGTATCAGCATCCACTTATCAGAGAAGACATTTGACCTTTGGTTTTTTGGGATTGACTTATTTCACTTAGTATGATATTCTCCAACCCCCTCCATTTACCTGCAAATGCCATAATTTTATTCTTCTTTATGACTGAGTAATATTACATTGTGTATATATACCACAGTTTTTTGGATCCAAGATTGTTAAAGTCATTTGCAAAACTCTCATAATTTTCCAGACAAGAAAACTGGACTAGAGAGTTTTAGCTAATGAAAAAGTTAATATAGAACTTAAGGTTCCTGCCC
This sequence comes from Sciurus carolinensis, assembly GCF_902686445.1. Lineage (NCBI taxonomy): Eukaryota > Metazoa > Chordata > Mammalia > Rodentia > Sciuridae > Sciurus > Sciurus carolinensis. Next base: position 86,302,116 of record NC_062218.1, on the reverse strand, counting down.
GCTGGTCCTGGTCATTTAATATGCCTTCAGTACACTGTTCTTCTACCATAACAGGAGTTTCTCTGAGATTCCTGAACACTGGGGCTGAAGTTCATGCTACTCCAAATGAAGATCCTGTACTTGTGTTGATCCCTGACTGCCTGTTCCTGGCCCATGATAAGATAAGTAAAGAAATCAAAAGTAGCTTTCAGAAAGTTTTATAAAAACAAATTTGCCAGAGTTATTTGCATCTGTTAAAAGTAATAATAATGTCATAATAAAATTGGACTTGTGTTTATATATGATGTGGTTTGTAATTTCATTTACCTAGTAATCACTTTTTACTATATTTTATAAATGCATTGGTTTTTACTGAATTAGAAATAAAAACCAGTCCAGCACCACAGATGGATTGACGAACACTAGTCTAAGCGGGACATTGGGTTTTCCTAGCAATTGATGGGGCTTTAACAGAACAGAACGCTTACAAGCTTGAAAAAAGTAATTGAAAGGAGTGAGCTTGGTATGTAATTGCGGTTGAACAGGGACATTTGAAGTAAGTGGTTTATGGGAAATAAAACAGGCAAAATAGAGCTATGACATATTTTTATGGCACTCTACTTATTCGTTTCTGAAGTTCTTTTATGAATGTGATATTTTTCTTTTGCCAAGGTCAAGAAATATTTTCTTAATTCACAGCACACAGGACAATTATATACTATGATTTTAATACATTTTCCCACCATATTTTAACTACATAGCCAAGTATAGCCTTTTGTTCCTTAATTTAAATTTTCTAAGTATGCTCCTGTCTATTCCTACTTACTAGTCAACTTTATTCTAATCACTAGTCAAATTTCATCAGCATTATAAAAGGTCTAATTCAGTCCTCTGGGTTTTCTTTCACTTTTAGATTCAGTAAGCATAATTGCTTCCTATTATCCAAGTCAAAGACAAATGCAAGGATGCTTGAATGCAGTATCAATCACAAAGGACTGTTCCTGGAGATTTCTCCCAGGGTCAGTGATGATAACGCACCATCAGACACTCCAGCCTTTTGTTAACACACATAACACATTAAGGGCAAATCCCAGCAGCTAAACTATCGGAGACAACTTGAAACCTGAAAGTGGGAAAACTGAGCATTGAATAAAATAGTTCCCATAAAAGCTGCACATGATTTGAAATACCAGGTGAGGGCACGCAGCTGCCCAGGTCAGGGTGCAAAGTCTCGGTGTCATGGGTAGGCTCAGATTGGTGACTGATGATCTTCCTTTATTCCCTGAGGAGCCCGTGCACCCTGTACACTGAGCTCCTCAAACATCACTTCTGTCATGTCCATTCTGACATGTTCATTCTCAATTCTGACAGGGCGTTGTTACATCTCAATGGCTCTTCTCTAAATTTATTGAACTCTTTTGTTTACACTTTTGCCTGCCAGAACTTTACAATTAATAGGATATAAGGTGAGGATTTTATGTATATTTGTGTCCTTAGCTCCTAGTACAGAATAAGGATTCTATAGTGCTTGCAGAAGGAGTGAAAATGGTTATGATTTTCCCTTCAGTTTTTATGAGTATAAAAGCCCCTAGTTGATAAAGAACTCGAAAACCTCTACACCAAGAATACAAATAATCCAATCAACAAATGGGCTAAGGAAATGAACAGACACTTCACAGAAGAAGATGTACAAGCAATCAACAGATATATGAAAAAATGTTCAACATCTCTAGTAATAAGAGAAATGCAAATCAAAACTACCCTAAGATTTCATCTCACCCCAATTAGAATGGCGATTATTAAGAACACAAGCAACAACAGGTGTTGGAGAGGATGTGGGGAAAAAGGTACACTCATACATTGCTGGTGGGGTTGCAAATTAGTGCAGCCACTCTGGAAAGCAGTATGGAGATTCCTCAGAAAACTTGGAATGGAACCACCATTTGACCCAGCTATCCCACTCCTTGGCCTATACCCAAAGGACTTAAAATCAGCATACTACAGAGATACAGCCACATCAATATTCATTGCTGCTCAATTCACCATAGCCAGATTGTGGAAGCAACCTAGATGTCCTTCAGTTGATGAATGGATAAAGAAACTGTGGCATATGTATACAGTGGAATATTACTCCGCAATGAAGAATGATAAAATTATGGCATTTGCAGGCAAATGGATGAAATTGGAGAATATCATGCTAAGTGAGATAAGCCAATCTCAAAAAACTAAAGGACGAATGATCTTGCTGATAAGTGGATAAGGACATTTAATGGGGGGTGGGAGGGATTAGCGTTAGGGTTAGGGTTAGGTTTAGGGTTAGGGATAAGGAGGGTGGTAAGAATGGAGGAAGGAAGGACTGTATAGAGGGAAAAGAGGGGTGGGAGGGGTGGGGGGGAAGGGAAAAAATAACAGAATGAATCAAACAACATTACCCTATGTAAATTTATGATTACACAAATGGTATGCCTTGACTCCATGTACAAACAGAAACAACATGTATCCCATTTGTTTACAATTAAAAAAAAAAAGCCCCTAGCTGGCTTCAGTTATTGTCTATACTACTTAATAAGAAAATGCACGTACACACGTAGTACTTCTACAACAGTTTACAGTTTCTTCTTGCAGACACATCCTATTCCAACAGGAAGTGCAAGAGTCTAGAGTAGAGGTATTTTGTCAAGAATAACCTGCTTCTGGTGCCATTTTAATAACCTTCCTGTTTGACTCTCACTTATCGTTTACAAATGGAGAGCTGGCTGGACCTTCCCTCCAGTCAGATGAGACTTATCCCTTTCCCTTCCTGCCTGCTCTGAACTGCCTCATGTACAGTATATTCTGTTCTTCTTTCCTCTTCTTTGCCATTTACTTGGAATATCTGTCCCATGTAAAGTATTAAGTATAAAATATGAATATTAAATATGAAATATTAAATTTATACCATGCCCATACTTGGTGTTAAGTTTCTTCTTATATATCATGGATCCCTGGAGGAGTAATGGAAGAACAATTTACTCTTGAGGGACTCACAATTCAGTAGGAAGGATATGTGGGTTACTAAATTATTAAATTACCTAGTGCTATCTTTAATTGAACAGTGACTCTTCTAAGTCTTTATATTTCATTAGATGATACTGTTATCTTTTCCATTTTTCAGATTATGAAAGTGAATCTTTCCAGGCAAGGTGGCATACCCTTATAATCCCAGTGACTCGGGAGACTGAAGCAGAAGGATCTTGAGTTCAAAACCAGCCTCAGCAAAAGCAAGGCCCTAGGCAACTCAGTGAGACCCTGTCTCTAAATAAAATACAAAATAGAACTGGGGATGTGGCTCAGTGGTTGAGTGCCCCTGAGTTCAAATCCTGGCACTCCCCCTGAAAAAAGAAAGTGAAATTTGGGGAGATTGTGTAATGTGTCCAAGAATCTATTGTTTGCAAGAAATAGAATAAGGATTTAAAATTAAATGATTTGAATACCAAGTCTGTGCGTGTAACTGTGTCATGATGTCTCTGAGTGTGTGTGTGGGTCCCTTCTCTATCCTCTTTCCTAGTTTATCTAGAAATTTCACTGCAGGAAGAAAATAGATTAGAGCTCTTTTTTCAATTATGTTTAATAAATTAGCAGGTAGTATAGATACCATTCCTGCAATAATGATGGTTAATATCAGGTAGGATCTTAAGTAAATTTGTAAGATATTATTATCTCTATCTCTGCCTAACATACCAGGACTATCATTTTATCATAAATTAAATTATTATTTTAGACTGGGCACAGTGCTGTATACCTTTTAATCCCAATGATTTGGGATTAAGGCTGAGACAGGAGGTTTGTAAGCTTGAGGCTAGCTTCTGCAATTTAGCAAGGCTCTAAGTAACTTAGACCATGCCTCAAAAAATAAAAAGGGCTGGGGAAGTAATATGTATAATACATAATGTCTAATATATAATATATAATGTAATATATGTTAATATATAATTTATACTATGTATATTATATAATATATACATAATTTTAATATTCATTATTTAAAAAAAAAACAAGTTATCACCCATTCCTCCATCTTCTATAGTCTTGTAAATCATTTTGCCTTTACTTCCCAGTATGCTTCCCAGCTAAGTTACTGTTTTATTCTATGATTTTATAGGCTATTATTTCATTTTGAATTTCTAAAATAGAATCAGTTTTCCCATATTCTGAAATCTAATATTGTGCAAATTCTAAAAAACAACAGCTACTTGACTCATAATGACCCTGATAATTTCATAAACACTTTGTTAGGAAAATAGGAACTGCAAACTTGGGCTCTTTTAAGTTCCTACCAGATCTCCTCCTCCTGTTGCTTAACTTCTTGCCCTCTCATCTTCTGTGAGATCTGCTGTTTCCAATTACAGATTATTTTACTAACATGGTTTCATTAGCACTATCTGTGATCAGTTCTCCAGAACACACACACACACACACACACACACACACACACACACCAAACCCCCCCCAGAATCATGAATAGAAAAACAAATTAAACAAATAATAACAACAAAACCCAGCCAATTAATTAATCAAATAAACAAAAGACCCACTGTGTGCCTTTGTCTTTCTGAAGATGAGAAATGAGTCACAAACAACCAGAGTCATGTTTTCCCTTAAGCTGGAAGATCCTTGTCTGCCTTTCTCTGAATGTGATCGACCCTGAGTAAGCAGTGGAAAATGTCTGCTCTGCTTTATGTACTAATGTTGCTCTGATGCTTTCTTCTCCATAAAAAACAAAACGGATATCCCATAACCTGTTGAAAAATTAGGTATTTAATGTATGGGTGAAAGGAGGGTGTAAATTATTGAGTGGTATATTTATTTATTTAAATTACTTTCTGCCATATTTGAAACTATCCCTTAATTTGATAACCTCACTACCAAAGGAAAAACAACACTTATTTAGTTTACTTAAATGGAACCAACATGCTGAATTCTGCCAATATTTGATTATTAAAGTTGTACTTAGATTTTCCTTTTTTTCAGTGGGATTTTTAAATAATGAGGATTATGGCATTGGTATTTAAGCAAACCAAGAACAGAATATTTCTTCATGATTTCATAACAAGAACAATTTCTGCATCAAAAACCTTTATTTTGTCATGTTGTTCTATTCATATAATAGGATTCAGTAGTGAGGAATCTCCAGAGAAATTGAACACAGAGGGCATATAAAAACTTCAGGCATAAGTATTTAACAATGTGAAGATGGAGTTTATAATCAGCAAACTGGATGATCAGAAAGAAGACCATATTAATTCTGAGCTAAATCGAGACAAAGGTTATTGTCATTTCTTTGAAGAATAAATAGGTAGAAGCACAAATAAATTTCTTATGTCCTCTACTTCTTTGAAAAGTACTTATAGACAAGGAATGATTACATATCACTTTTCTTCTTCACCTCATAAATATTAGCAAATTATTGGATAGCTTAAGTCAGAGAGTAAATCTCTGAAAATTTAGCCCATAAATTCAGTAGAGGGACCATAAAAGACCATAAGGACGATAAGGGCAAGATGAAGTGCAGGGGCAGAGTGACTGTAGGGCCAGCAAGGGAGGAGATCAATGCCTCAAGTGATGAGGAGAGAGAAATGACCGGGAAAGAGGCTGTTGTCAGAAAGAAAAATGCAGTGAACAATATTTTCATCATTCAGTAGTGCATTTTGATGTGATCCTGCTGCCATGTAAGTGTCCCAGTTAGAGGTAGATCTAAGCAAGGGTAAAGCTACCACAGAATTGAGGTGGCTCATAATTTATGAATACATGATTAGTCACTTAGAATGATGGCAATTGTTATGGTTTAGATGTGGTGTCCCCCCCAAAGCTCACGTGTGAGACAATGCAAGAGGGTTTGGAGGAGAAATGATTGGCTTATGAACTTAACCCCATCAGTGGATTAATCCCCTGATGGGGATATAACTGAGTGGCAACTGAAGCGGTAGGGTGTGGTTGGGGGAGGTGGGAATTGGGTGTGGCTTTGGGGTATATATTTGTGTCTAGCTAGTGCAGTCTCTCTCTGCTTCCTCGTCATTATGTGACCGAGTCCCTCTGCCACACTCTGAGCCCCAAGGAATGGAGATAACTGTCTATGGATTGAGACCTCTGAAACCGTGAGACCTCTGAAACCATAAACTTTAACTCCTCTACAATTGTTTGTTTGTTTGTTTGTTTTGGTCAGGTTCTTTTAGTCATAGCAAAGGAAAAAACAGACTAAAATAGCAATTGATAGGCATTGAGGGAAAAACACGAGCCAAGTGTGATATTGTCTGGAAGGGTAGAAGGAGTTCATGAGAGTTACAGATGAAGCACTGGTGATATGAGGGTAGATGTTTATGATGTTGGTGGATGAAAGCAGCACTTTTGGAAGGCATTAGATCTTTGAGCCCGGACTCCCAGAGGAGGTGTGATTCCATGGCTCTAAAATAGCACTGGGAGTGCAAAATTGTATCAGTTCAAGCTCTGACCTGGAAAAAGTAGGTCATACACTATTTTACTAAGGTAAAATGTGTATGGCCTGATTTGCATGAGTGTTCAAGGAAGGAAACTGAGTCAAAAAGTCTATGGAAGCATACATGGTTTGGAGAATAGTTTGTTTGAAGAAACTATGGCTTGGAAGAACGTGAAGGTCATGTATTATAGATACAATCCTCTTCTGAAGAAATACTGGGGAAACCAATGTTTTATGACTCATATTTTATACACACATACATACAAGCATATTTTATACAAGCATACATACACTCTAACCAGAAATGCCTCCAATTCCACAAAAAAGAATTTAGAGTAAAGTTAAAATTCTGAAGAGTAACAGAAGACATTTATTTCAAATAATTTAGGCATACAAAAATATTTTAAAAATTTAAATTTTTAAATGAATGTTGTCATAAAATGTAAAATACATACAAAAGTATTACAGAGTTTAGAATCAAATTTCTCATCCAGTGGATTAAAAAATCTTTAAAATAGCCAATAACAGTTAATCAGGAGGCTGAGGCAGGAGGATTGCAAGTTTGAGGTTAGCCTTGACAATTTAGATCCTGTCTCAAATTTAAAAATAAAAAGAACTGGGGATGTATTCCAGTGGTAGAGTACTCCTGGGTTCAATTCCTAGTACCCCTAGAATTGTTCTAGAAATGAAGAGTGAGGAATGACACCTTCTCCCCCAAAAATCTTTACAATGATGTTCAAGTGTTGGGAAACAGAAGGCAAAACAAAGTGGAGCAATTAGTAATCTCCAACCCACAAAAGTGGATGTACCAAAACCACTACCAGGTTGCTACTTGCACCTGAATGATGGATGATGAGTTGGGAGTGCTGAAATAAATTCAAGTGGTCATTTACCTACTAGAAATTCTGTATCCAATACTGTTTGGAATCAAGAAATGTTCTAATATAAATGCCAGACGCTGAGTTCATTAATGGCAAATTGACCCATCTGCCTTTTGTCATGTGACTTGACTCCAAAGGCAAACACAGGTAGAATGCTGGCCTCGGTTCAGAGAACAGCATATGAAAGGAGAGGTAAGCACTGATCTGCAGGACTTCTGAGTCCTTTGATAAGCTTCTGGCATTTACTGCTTGCTCTCTTGCCTTTCATGCTGAAACTTTTGTTTCCTTAGAGGGTTTGTTCTAAGGAGCAGGCACAGAGAAACACTTCCATATATCTGGCTATGCCAATTGCTCCATCACATCTGGGGTACCATTAACTTTGGGAGTCCACCCATCTCATTACCGCACAAAGAAAAATCAGCTCGCTTCTTCCCTTCTTAGTCTGCAGCCTGCAGCAACATGTCCTCAGTGGAGAATAGCATAAAAGCTCTCTGCCTTATCCCTGGGGAGGAGGCTTTATTCTCTCTTTCCTGCATAAACCTGACAAGGGCATGCTTCAGCAGCTCAACTTTGACCTGTGGGTTGCAGAACTGGACTAAAGAACTCTGAGCACCTTGTGAAAGTCCTCTGGGAGATGTCTCTTCTCAGACAATGTTGTTTTCCTTGAAAATGTATAAAGGAAAAACTGGTTTGGAAGTGAAAAGATGTGATTTTGAATTTAGCCGGACAACTTGCTAGCTGCATAAAATGAGGCAATTCTCCTTTCTGAGTCTCCTTATGATATGGGAATAATAAGACTTATGTCCAAGGTACTGTGGAAAAATAATGAGGTGTATATATGAACAATTACCCTGCAAAGATCCTGTTCTCCCAAAATGCTGCTGAATAAATGCTAATCCTATCCTGTCCTTTGTGGGCATCTGATAGAAGGCCAGGCATGTGCTAAGTGCTTTCCAAATACCATCTCATTTAGTCCTCCCTGCCATCTGGTGAGGGAGTCATTGTTTACCCTCATGAGTTGGACGAGGAAATGAAAGCTGAGAGAATTAAATAACTGGTTCAAGTCACCCAACAGTAAGTATAAATCCTGGAATTTGAACTCATCTGACAACACACTCTTTCCTTTAGCATGCACTAGCTCTGAATTTTAAGTAGAAAGTTAAAGAGTCATAAAAAGGAATAGGTTGGAGCTCTAGTGAACTCCTGTTCTCATATCTAGGTTTCTCAGTACTTCTCCTACTTGATGCTTATTACATGATACTTCCTCAAAAGTAATCTAAGCTCTTTGAGGGTCTGAGTTTTAGTCTTTGTTATTATTATTTTAATGTATAAAGCACAGTGCCTAAACCATAGTTATACTTCAATAAGAGGTTTTTTGGATGACTTATGATTTCATATACTGGTAGGGGGTAAAGACTTAGGATGGTGGGAGGGAATAGGGTCTGGTATTGCTCTGGAAATGAATAGTGAGGAAATACTATGAGTTCTAAACATGACTCTCCCACATTTAGTAAGAATTTTAAAAAGGAGTCTTGACTGCTGGATCATGTCAAAGCTCCACTAATCAGGAATTAACTTGAGAACCAGCCCAAATTTGAAACAGAGCTTAGAATGACTGTTTTATTATTTTTTTTAAATATTCTTTGTCGAACTGGAACTGACTTCATGATTTCGAGATGTCAGAGTCTCCAAGTTTCTTCAGCACAGTTCACTCGCAGGCCAATAATGTCACACAAATTATGGAGGTGCACTATTAGGACAAAAGTACCTAATAGATGAAGTGACTTAGGAGAATATTGTTGCTCTTGAAATTCCATTACAAAGAAAGATTTGTAGAATTAGATAAAGAAGTCATAATAGCACTTCAGAATGCTGAGAGAAATCCTTGGGGAAACTGGTAATAACTTCATTAAGGGTTTTACTGAAGAAGAGGGCAGGATCTCTTGGCTATTGATTCTGGAAAGCTTGATTCACTGTGAGGCATCCTGTGATCTTTGTGATTTCTATCGAGTGAAGATGGTAAAGATTGAGAGAGATTGGAGTCCTCATGAGTTGGAGACACACTGATGGGATGGATTGTTCAAAGGAGAAAATGGAGCTGGAGTGAAAAGTTAGAAGCAGCCTGCTAGGCAATGGAAAACAAGATTATGATCAAAGGATCTACCTAGAACTTGATAAAAACAGGTTTCAGGTCTGCCCTATTTTCTGCTTTTCAAAACACTGTTCTAGTATATGTATGGAACACAATTTTCTTGTTAAACATTCATATTTTACTTTACCTTTTAAAAAAATTACTATTTTTCAAACTGGCCTACTTTTATCCAGTGACAGTTAATCAGTAGATAGGTTTTTAAAAAATTAAAAAATTTCCATAGGTTAACATGTAGAAAATTATGTTTAAAGATTCTAGCGTTTCATAGAAAATAAAGGTTGTTTAGTTGTCTTGGTATTCACAAGTCTTAGAATTCTAGAAAAAAGGGTCAGTGGGGAAAAATATTCCAAATATTCTCTAATCGAGTAATCTAATACATTGAATTCTAGCTCAAGGTCTATTAAATAACTCATCTCATTCTCTATTCACATTTTAAATACTATCTGACATGTAAAGAAATATTATTGAGTCAATTTCTATGACAAATATTTTTCGAGTTCTCCTACCCTCACCAGCAATTTTATATTTTGGAGGTATTAAAGTTTTTGTTTCATTATTGAAACAATCTACAGATCTTTTGCATTTGTATATGACTAAACATGAGTATTGGTCGATTGTGTCTGGAGGTCAAAAACTTAAAATAAAACAAAGTGAAAGGTGTGTCTACTCCATTCTTGATGTCATGACTAGGTGTTGAGACAATAAATGAGATGATGAAAGAAGCTCTTGAGCTGTGAGGACAGCAGCTGCTCCATGCAGTCAAGACATCATCATTATTAATTACCTCATTCATTTTCAAACCATCTGTTTCCAAACATGGGCACTTGTGGCCCCATTCTCCTCTCTCCATGCCCCAAGTGTGTATCTTATACATATTTAATTTTCAATGGATTTCAAAAGAAGCAACAGCTTGTACAGATGGATGGTGCTGGAACAAAGGAAAGACATTAATCTGTTTCTTTGATGATTCTTTTGTTCAAGACAAGATTATTCACTCATATTAAACTATGTTGAATACTTTGCTGCTGATATTATGCTAGTAGGCTTTTTTACAAAAAAAATTAAAAACGAAATAATGCCACCTGGTGGTGAAAACAAATACTACATTCATATCTAAAGGGTATTTCTAGAATTTTTAAAAATTTCCTTTTTGCATTGTGATGCTTTAATTGCTGTCTGTAATAACTTTTAATGAGTTAACTGATCATTGGGAAATAAAGATTTTACACTTAATATGGCATTAAAGAGTTTAGAGTATATCTAACCAGATCCAATTATACAGTGACAGAATTTCCAATTCAAATTCTTTTTACCTATAAGAAGTGGTAAGGAATTGTACAAAGATGAGGAGCTTAAGCAATTGGAAATAGCAATTTCCTGGTTCCCAATGATATTATTTCTTTTGTAGTCACAAATAAAATGAGATTCGCCCATGAAATTCAGAGTTGCTCATATAGATGATAGAACAACTTCCTGAAGAGCTGTACTGCTTTTATTGATTCTTTCTAAACTTTGCTCACCCTTGGAATTAAATCCTGAAATGTAAGGATTAGAACTGATGGGCATTTTTGTTTGGTTTGGTTTTCTGTATTTTGCACAAGAACTTGAGAAGCCTGCAAGGACGCATCCAAGGAAGCTGAAACTGGAGATCAATAAGTGAAAGATTATAACTTACTCAGGGATAAGAGATCCCATCTCTCCCTACCTTTTCATTCTCTTGGGACAAAGTGTGTCCCAAGAGGGAACTTCTCAAAATGGGAAATGTTTTGGGCAACAAATCCAATTCTTCTGTATTTACTTCACTGGAAATTGGCTTTTTTCTGTGGGAACTGGGAATAGGTCTGACACTAAGACAGTGTTCAATAAATCCTGAATTAAATAAAAACAAAAGAATGATTCTTCCCTTGCAGCCCTCATAAGAAGATGTTTCAACCGGGATTGAATTTCTGAAGTGTCAAGCTACATTATCACTCCTCTGTCTAAAATCCTTCAAAAGCTTCATAATTAAGTCCAAATTCCTTACAGAGTCATTCCAAGTCTGGTCCTTTGTGCACACTTCTTTCTTTCGTCCATTTCTAAAGACTTTGTCCTGTGAAGTTTTATATGGCGAGAAATATAAAACAAATAGTTCTTATTCATTTGGCATATTGTCATAACAAAATATGATGTCTATAAAATGGGATGTGTGCTAGTGAGGTTTCCATCACTGTGACAAAATACCAGAGGTAATCAACCTATAGGAGGACAGGTTTATTTTGGTTCACAGTTTTACAAGTTACAGTTCATGGTCACTTGGCTCTGCTGCTTCTGAACCTATGATAAAGCACTACATCATGTGGCAGAGGAAACTGTTCCCTTCCTGGTGACTGGGAAGTAAAGGTGAAAGAAAGAAGCTGATCCCATATCCCCTTCAAGGGCACATCTCCAACAACCTCACCACCTCCTCCTGGGCTTTACCATTCTACCACCTCCCCAAAGTGCCACCGAACGGTGATCAATCCTTTAACACCTAAGCCTTTAGAGGACATTTAAGATCCAAACCACATTAGGGATGATAACTAAAATGGAAGCTTTTCAAAGTTTCCAACCAAATGACACCCTTCTGGATTTGATTGTTTAATTTATGCTAATTTCTATTTTTAACTTACATGTATCAGTAAATGTCTGAAATGAATTAAAATGCACTTTTGTTTTTCCTTCTAAATGGCAGCATAAGCTCAAGAATGTAATGAATTCAGCTTAAATTTTATATATTCCATTGACGTATCAATAAATTTAGTATGTGTGGTGTTGGTATGTCATTTTTGAGAGAGAAAGGCAGCTGTCAGGTATAAAAGCATGGCCTTAAACTCTGTATGTCAGCTTACTAAGTCAATATGAAAGGAATATTTTTAGCTTCCTATTGAGACTTTGTGACTGCAAAATGTATTTTCCTATTAGAGATGAACATAAATCTAACAGCCATTAGACAGTTCTCCAATCATTTCTATGCACCATGACCTTTTGGTGAATAGATAACATATGGATCATGCAGTGTATTTTATTTAAGAATTTAAAAATAGATTCATAGTACTGTCTATTCACTTCAGGGATTAACAGTTTCCTGGCTGTCAAAGTGTTGTTTTGCATTGTTATTTCAAAAGAACTACATGTCCATTTTGCAATATTTTTCAATATTTATATTTCAGTTTACATTATGTAAAATCTCAAGTTCTTTGGTTCAAAAATAGAAATGTTTTTTTTGCTCTGTGTAAGACTTTTTAGATATAAGAATCATATAGGTACTATCTCTAGATCCCTCTAAGATTACTTTATTTGAAGCTTTATTCCAAGATTCCAGTCTACACAATCAAGAGTCTATTCAATAAAATAGGTACATACAAACAGAAAAATTATAACAGCTTCACTATCTTTTTTTTTTTTAATTTTTTTTTTTATTATAAAATTGTAAACAAATGGGATACATGTTGTTTCTCTGTCTGTACATGGCGTAAAGGCATACCATTTGTGTAATCATAAATCTACATAGGGTAATGTTGTTTGATTCATTCTGCCATTTTTTCCCTTCCCCCCCTCCCCTCCCACCCTTCCCCTCCTTCTATACAGTCCTTCCTTCCTCCATTCCTCACTATCTTAATTATATTTTATTCAAGCTATTAATATTCATTAATCTTCCTGCAACTAACCATTAGTAAGAGTATTTTAAATAGTGACCTGTTAAACTATTACTTCATTCTAAAGAAAAAAGAAGTAAGCTATATGCTTGCTAAATGACCAATGAGACATTAGCATGCAATTTAAAGATTTTCTTGGCGATCCAAGATGGCAGACTAGAGGATGACTGCATCTCCTGTCGCTCCAGAACCCAGGATTCAAGAAGGGGAGGCACTGAGAGACTCAGACTAAAATAGAGCCATGGGGTGAGTCTCCCACACTGGGTGAAGCTTGGCCTGGGTGGCAGGCCCGGATAAGAGCAGCTTATCAGAGCAGGGCAGGGCAGCTACAGTCTTCCCCAGGTAGCCCCGCTCCCTCCAGCGGTGGGCTCCTCCCACACAGCCAGTTTCTTGGAGCAGGCCCCCCAGTGAGAGCCTTACTGCACAGAACCAGCTCCAAGTCCCAGAGCCAGCAGCAAGCTCCAGCCTGCAGGCAGCTTCAGGGACCAGGACAAAGCAGCCAGGGACTTCCCCAAGCAGCCCTGCTCCCTCCAGCAGCAGGCTCCTTTCACAGCCAGCTTCTCAGAGCAGACTGCCCAGTGAGAGCCTTTATGCACAGAGAAAGCTCCAAGCCCTTGAACCAGTAGTGGGCTAGGGGCACCTTTCTTCAGAAGCACTGCATTATCAAGTTCCTCCAAGACTTCAGGCTACTGAAGGCTGGGAGGTGATATACTGGAAATCTACAGGGACACTGTAAGCCAATAGAGGAAATCTGCAATATCTCAGAGTCCCACTGACATCTGACCAATATGAGAAAACAAGGGAAGAAAATGTCCCAAACAAACCTAGATACTATATCAATAAAACCCAATGACAGCTCAGCAGAAGAAATGTCAGAAAGGGAGTTCAGAATGTACATAATTAAAACAATCAGGGAAGCAAATGAGATGAAAGAGCAAATGCAGGCATTGAAGGAAGAGATGAAAGAGCAAATGCAGGCATTAAATGATCGCACCAATCAACAGTTAAAAGAGCAAATATGGGAAACAAGAGATCATTTCAATAAAGAGTTAGAGATACTGAAAAAAAAAAAAAAAACACAGAAATCCTTGAAATGAAGGAAACAATAAACCAAGTTAAAAACTCCATAGAAAGCATAACCAATAGGATAGAACACCTGGAAGACAGAACTTCAGACACCGAAGAAAAAATATTTAATGTTGAAAAAAAAGTTGACCAAACAGAGAAGATGGTAAGAAATCATGAACAGAATCTACAAGAATTATGGGATATCATGAAAAGGCCAAATTTAAGAATTATTGGGATTGAGGAAGGCTTAGAGAAACAAACCAAAGGAATGAACAATCTATTCAATGAAATAATATCAGAAAATTTCCCAAATCTGAAGAATGAAATGGAAAATCAAGTTCAAGAGGCTTATAGGACTCCAAATACACAAAATTACAACAGACCCACACCAAGGCACATTATAATGAAAATACCTAACATACAAAATAAAGACAGAATTTTAAAGGCTGTGAGAGAAAAGAACCAAATTACATTCAGGGGGAAACCAATACGGATATCAGCAGATTTTTCAATCCAGACCCTAAAAGCTAGAAGGGCCTGGAACAACATTTTTCAAGCTCTGAAAGAAAATGGATGCCAACCAAGAATCTTATACCCAGCAAAGCTTACCTTCAAATTTGACGACAAAATAAAATCTTTCCATGATAAACAAAAGCTAAAAGAATTTACAAAAAGAAAGCCAGCATTACAGAACATTCTCGGCAAAATATTTCATGAGGAAGAAATAAAAAACAAAGAAGCAAATCAGCAAAGGGAGGAATTATCCTAAAGGAACTGTCAAATAAAGGAGGAACCAAATGTGTCAAAAAATAAATAAATAAATAAATAAAATTTTAAATATGAACCAAATGACCGGGAATACAAATCATATCTCAATAATAACCCTAAATGTTAATGGCCTGAATTCATCAATCAAAAGACATACACTGGCGGATTGGATTAAAAAGAAAGATCCAACAATATGTTGCCTGCAAGAGACTCACCTCATAGAAAGAGATACCCATAGACTAAAGGTGAAAGGATGGGGAAAAACATACCATGCACATGGACTCAGCAAAAAAGCTGGGGTATCCATCCTCATTTCAGATAATGTGGACTTCAAGCCAATGTTAGTCAGAAGGGATAAAGAAGGACATTTCATACTGCTTAAGGGAAGCATAAATCAGCAAGATATAACAATCATAAACATCTATGCCCCAAACAGTGGCTCATCAATGTATGTTAAACAAATCCTTCTCAATTTTAGAAACCAAATAGACCATAACACAATAATACTAGGTGATTTTAACACGCCTCTCTCACCACTGGACAGATCTTCCAAACAAAAATTGAACAAAGAAACCATAGATCTCAATAACACAATCAATAATTTACACTTAACAGACATTTATAGAATATACCATCCAACCAAGAGCGAATACACTTTCTTCTCAGCAGCACATGGATCCTTCTCTAAAATATACCATATATTATGCCACAAAGCTAATGTCAGCAAATACAAGAAGATAGAGACACTACCTTGTATTCTATCAGATCATAATGGATTGAAGTTACAAATTAATGAAAGAGTTAAAAACAGAAACTACTCCAACACCTGGAGATTAAAAAAAATGCTATTATATGATGAATGGATAACAAAAGACATTAGGAAGGAAATTAAAAAATTCTTAGAGGTAAACGAGAACAAAGAAACATCATATCAAAATCTCTGGGACACTATGAAAGCAGTACTTAGAGGAAGATTTATTTCATGGAGCGCATTTAATAAAAGAAGTAAAACTCAAAAAATAAACGACCTAACACTACAGCTCAAAGCCCTAGAAAAAGAAGAACAGACCAACACCAAAAGTAGTAGAAGACAGGAAATAGTCAAACTCAGAGCTCAAATCAACGAAATTGAAACAAAAGAAACAATACAAAAAATTGACAAAATAAATAGTTGGTTCTTCGAAAAAATAAACAAAATTGATAAACCTTTAGCCACACTAACAAAGAGAAGACAAGAGAAAACCCAAATCACTAAAATTCGGAATGAACAAGGAAATATCACAACAGACACGACTGAAATACAAAACATAATTAGAAGCTATTTTGAAAATCTATACTCCAACAAAATAGAAAATTTTGAAGACATCAACAGGTTTCTAGAGGCATATGAATTGCCTAAACTGAACGAGGAGGACATACACAATTTAAATAGACCAATTTCGAGTAATGAAATAGAAGAAGTCATCAAAAGCCTACCAACAAAGAAAAGTCCAGGACCAGATGGGTTCTCAGCCGAGTTCTACAAAACTTTTAAAGAAGAGCTCATTCCAATACTTCTCAAAGTATTCCATGAAATAGAAGAGGAGGGAACCCTCCCAAACTCATTCTATGAAGTCAATATTACCCTGATGCCTAAACCAGACAGAGACACATCAAGGAAAGAAAATTTCAGACCAATATCCTTAATGAACATCGACACAAAAATTCTCAACAAAATTTTAGCAAATAGCATACAAAAACATATTAAAAAGATAGTGCACCATGATCAAGTGGGTTTCATTCCAGGGATGCAAGGTTGGTTCAACATCAGCAAATCAATAAATGTCATTCACCATATCAATAGACTTAAAGTCAAGAATCACATGATTATTTCCATAGATGCAGAAAAAGCATTTGATAAAATACAGCACCCCTTCATGCTCAAAACACTAGAAAAAATAGGGGTAGTGGGAACATTCCTTAACATTGTAAAGGCCATCTATGCTAAGCCCATGGCTAATATCACTCTAAATGGTGAAAAACTGAAAGCATTCCCCCTAAAAACTGGAACAAGGCAGGGATGCCCTCTTTCACCACTTTTCAATATTGTCCTTGAAACTCTAGCCAGAGCAATTAGACAGACCAAAGAAATTAAAGGGATACGAATAGGAAAAGAAGAACTCAAACTATCCCTGTTTGCTGATGATATGATTGTATACTTAGAGGAACCAGGAAATTCCACCAGAAAACTTTTAGATCTCATAAGTGAATTCAGTAAAGTAGCGGGATATAAGATCAATGCACATAAATCTAAGGCATTATTATACATAAGTGATGAATCTTCAGAAAGAGAAATTAGGAAAACTACCCCATTCGCAATAGCATCAAAAAAATAAAATACTTGGGAATCAATCTCACAAAAGAGGTGAAAGACCTCTACAGTGAGAACTACAGAACACTAAAGAAAGAAATGAAAGAAAACCTCAGAAGATGGAAAGATCTCCCATGTTCTTGGATAGGAAGAATTAATATTGTCAAAATGGCCATACTACCTAAAGTGCTATACAGATTCAATGCAATTCCAATTAAAATCCTAATTATGTACCTTACAGAAATAGAGCAAGCAATTATGAAATTCATCTGGAAGAATAAAAGACCCAGAATAGCTAAAGCAATTCTCAGTAGAAAGAGTGAAGCAGGGGGTATCGCAATACCAGATCTTCAACTCTACTACAAAGTAATAGTAACAAAAACGGCATGGTATTGGTACCAAAATAGAAAGGTGGATCAATGGTACAGAATAGAGGACACGGACACAAACCCAAATAAATACAATTTTCTCATACTAGACAAAGGGGCCAAAAATATGCAATGGAGAAAAGATAGTCTCTTCAACAAATGGTGCTGGGAGAATTGGAAATCCATATGCAACAGAATGAAACTAAACCCATATCTCTCACCATGCACGAAACTAAACTCAAAATGGATTAAGGATCTCGGAATCAGACCAGAGACCTTGCATCTTATAGAAGAAAAAGTAGGTCCAGAGCTTCAACGTGTCGGCTTAGGACCAGACTTCCTCAACAGGACTCCCATAGCACAAGAAATAAAAGCAAGAATCAATAACTGGGATAGATTCGAACTAAAAAGCTTTCTCTCAGCAAAGGAAACTATCAATAATGTGAAGAGAGAGCCTACAGAGTGGGAGAATATCTTTGCCAACCATACTTCAGATAGAGCGCTAATTTCCAGAATCTATAAAGAACTCAAAAAACTCTACACCAAGAATACAAATAATCCAATCAACAAATGGGCTAAGGAAATGAACAGACACTTCACAGAAGAAGATGTACAAGTAATCAACAGATATATGAAAAAATGTTCAACATCTCTAGTAATAAGGGAAATGCAAATCAAAACTACCCTAAGATTTCATCTCACCCCAATTAGAATGGCGATTATCAAGAACACAAGCAACAACAGGTGTAGAGTGCTTGCCTCTCATGCACAAGGCCCTGGGTTCAATTTCCAGCACACACACAAAAATGAATCTATTGAGGAGACTTATCCAAACCATAGCACAGCTAAAACTTTCTCATCTCTCCTGCCTCAGGACTGGAATCCCAGGAGTCATTTGATTAAAGATTCTCAACTTCCCAGATTTCTTCTGGGACATTCCTTACCTGTTTTGCTTCCCAGAAATGTCCCTCCTTTCTATTTCTTCACCCTAAGAAAAGTTGAAGAATGAAAACCCTTGACTAACGATTCCCAAATCCTGGTCTGTGGACCTCTAGACCTTTCAAGGGATATAGTACGTCAAACTATTTGGATAGTAATACTAAGATGCTACTTGCTTTTTTCCACTTGCATGTTTTTCACTGATGATACAAAGTAGATGTGGGCAAAAAATACCAGGGCTTGAATCAAGAACCAAAGTGTAATAGTCATCTTCACTCTTCACAATCATGCATTCTCAATAAGGAAAATAAAAATAAAAATATTTTTCTGGGTAAAGAAAAAAAAAGATTTTCTTGAAAAATACAGAGGCTATATATTTGAATAGACAGCATTCAAGAAATGGGCTCAATATATCCAGGTTTAAATGTATCATCACCAACTTGAAATTTTTAGTACTTGAAAATAAAATTGAAGTTATTTCACTCTTTTGTGAAAGAAAATACTTATTTTCTAAAGCAGAGAAAGTGTTTCTTTAAGAGTTGTATTTTAATGTATACTGACGTGTACTTGATTTTCAAAGGCCTATTTTCCCCTGCAAATATTAAATGAGATTTAGAAGGATACCAAGTGTGTTAGTCAGATTTTAGTGACAAAATACCTAAGGTAAACGACTTAAAGGAGGAAAGTTTATTTTGGTACACAGGTTTTGAGGTGTGAATTCATGGTTGTTTGACCCTGTATACATCCTAATAAGTTCTACTACTATGGAACATGCATTGAACTAGGGTAAAGTCTGCCTTTGGACAGACTAATTTCCACTATAACCTCTAAATTACTTGTAAATAGGATAGAAGCACTAAATTTGTGTGAGGAAGTAAGCTCATTTCTTGTTTATTTGACATTGAATATTGACCTCTCTAGATCACCGTGATGACAGCCACAGGAAGCCTAGGACCCAAGTTTAATCTCCATTCTGTTACTTACTTAACATATACCAATGGGCAAGGGGTCCAGTTTCTCTTGTGTTCAGTTGCTATAGGAGTAATCTTGGAACATAATACTTGAAATTTTTTATTGGTACATAATAAATTATATAGAACGGTCTCATTTTAGTATATTCATGCACATAACATACTTTGAGCACTTTCATTTCCCAGTGACTCCCCTTCCTTATCCTTCTTACTCTCCCTGATTTCCTTCATCGATCCTACTGGTCTCCCATATATATATATATATATATATATATATATATATATATATATATATTATATATACATATAATTTTTTTTTTTTTTTTTTGCGGTGCAGGGGATTTGAACCCAGGGCCTTGTGCTTGCAAGGCCAGCACTCTACCAACTGAGCTATATCCCCAGCCCTCCCTTATATTTTTATGAGATCTTTTCTACATTTTTTTTCTCCACCTTCCATATATCAGAAACAAAAACAGGAACAAAAACAAAAACCTGTGATCCTTCACTTTTTGAGTCTGGCTTATTTTGCTTAACACAATGCTTGACAATTCTATCCATTTTCCTGCAAATGACATAACTTCATTCTGCTTTATAGTGGAGTAAAATTCCATTGTCTAAATATGGCACATTTTCTTTATCAGTTCATCAGTTGATGGACTCCAAGACTGGTTCTGTAGCTTGTGTTACTACAAACATTAGTAAGCAGATATTGTATGCTGACTTTGGTTCTTTGGGGCACATAGGGAGAAATGTTATAGAAGGATCTTATGGGGGTTATTTATAATCATAATCTTTTGAGGAAACTCCATATTGATTTCTGTAGTGGCTGTATTAATTTAAATTCCTAACAGTGCCTGCTTTTCTTCACCTTGCTAAGAAACTTTCTTTCAGTTCACTGGAGAGCAACTCCTTGCTCCCTCCACCCACCAGCCACCATACATCTAGTGCTGATGCAGTCGGTTCCTTTTATTAATTTTATTTCTATTTTAAAAACCAATATTTCTGGTTTTCACCTGGTTACTGGCTCTCTGATACAACTTCTGGGACTTTCCCACAGGCTTTCTCCCTTTTCTTTCCACTGCAGAACTGTGGTTTTGATTCAATCTCAGAGAGTAGCAGCTACACAGTGGGTTCCTTTGGTCTGCGATTTCCAGAACCTCTAAAACTTTATATTCTTGAAAGAACCTGAATCATGTCATCTCTTTCACTCTAATGCTGTGTGATGTTCTATCATATTTATACAAAAGCCGTTAGTTCTGTTCCTCTTGAGAACTCTAAAACTGTGAGTAGACGCACATCATAGTCATTTGTTCCTTCATTACTTCTGAGAATTTCAGGCTCGGTTGGGATTCCCAAATAGTGGGAATTTGTGAAGGGAGGGCTGAGTCCTTCACAGATAGCAACTCCTAAAACTCAGAAAGAAAATCTGACTCTTCAGTTTATCTGTATCTGAAGGAAGTGCCTGGACTTGTACCATTTCTTAGTTGGTTTCCATTCAAAAGAGCATTCTTGAGAAAAAGAGATAAGGCCATTCCAACTACGAAATGTATTTTATTAATAGATTTTTTTTTTTTTTTGTGGTGCTGGAGATTGAACCCAAGGCCTTGTGCATGTGAGGCAAGCACTCTACCAACTGAGTTACATCCCCAGCCCACTAATAGATTTTTTATAATAATAATATTATGGTTTAAAACAATAGTAATAAAAGATAATATTTTGGCAATATTATTTATCTGATGTCTCGAGATTAAAATTACTTCAGCATAGGGGCATTAATGTCCTTAGTGGGTGTTTTTTTTTTTTTTTTTGCCTATTAGTGTCATTTATGAACAATATAATTAGGGAATCAGATTAATCATCAAAGTTTAAAGAGCTGATTTAAAATACAGCATCTAGAATAAAAGAAATTATTGGCCTAGAAATTAGTTTTAAAAGCTGATCTTTCATAAAAATCGTTTTATGAAAGTTTGTTAGTAGTTGTGACCAACACTACTACCTTGAAACATTTCTACATGTTTTATAAAGGTTTTAGAAATATACCATCAATGAATCACAAATTAAGTTCATTAACTTAAAGTCCTTTTGACCAATGATTTCCTGAGGGGATAATAGAGTTTCTAAAGACACAGTAAAGTCTTTGTTACAAACAATATTAAGAGCTTATTTTAAAGTATTCTGCAGATAAAAAGTTAAACCAGATTAGTGTTCTGATACCTGTTTTAGATAAATGTGTTTAATCATTGAATACATTCTGTGATAAATACCACATATTTTTAATCTATAATAAATTTTAGGATGAGTAATGTGTAGTAAAATATTTTCTCTCTTTTAATTTTTCAGAGTTTTAAGAAAGAGGAAAGCAAAGAGTTCTTCTTTAGATTAAGTAAACTCAGAACGTTTATGGCATGGGAAAATTCAAGTTATAACTTAATGAAGAGAATAAAACTTATAGTTCTAATCTCTTATAAATTAAAAGTTTACATATTATTTCTTATTTGGTTCTTAACTAGATATTTTAGAAAAAATTACAGAGGTGGTTATATACAATGTAAATATAACTACTGCAATGGATAAAGTTAAGACTAAATCTTTGGGCATATCCATAATCATTTCCTTAGAATAAATTTTAGAAACAAAACTGCTGCATCAAAAATATGCATATTTTAAAGCAATGAATATAAAATGGATAAAGCATGTTACTGAAAATTTTAGTCATTTTATGTTCCCTCTGGGTTGGACAGATAACTATTTCCCTGGACAAAGGGTGGGCATTTTGGGGCATATTTATTTCAATCTAGGCAATATATAATAAGATAAATAATAGAACTTTAAAGAGATAAAAGATGTTTTCTCATTGTAAATATTATATTGCACCTTGGGGGAAAGAGATGCGTTGAAGAGTACACAATGCATTCAGATGATGTGCTAATGACTATAGTCTGTATAAAGCTAAAGGGGAAAAATCTCACATTTTAATAGATTTGCATTATGTTGCATTTGCATGGAAAGACAGAATAGTGCCCCGTACTTTGTTTTATGTTAATACAGAAGTAGCTTTTAGTGGAAGAAACTGGCTGTGCTAACTATTGTAAGCATGAAATATTGAAAAGAGATATTTGCTGTTTACTTTAGAGTTGTGGAAATGGAAATTTTATAGGTAGTTATTTTCTGCTTCTATATAAGAGAAGTAAACCATATATGAGAATACAAATATGAGATTGTGTTAATGTGAAGAGAATAGCCAAATGAGTGTATTTAATTCTCAGCTGTGCAGCTCTGCTATAGACTGCATTTAGTTTTAATTTGGTTTACTCTTGTGGAATATACTTGCCTTTAATTATTTAGAGTGCAGTGCTGATGAATTAGAAAATCTTTCTATCTTTTTAAAAAATAATATTTTGAGTCTTTAGGATTTTATATATATATATATATATATATATATATATATTTTTTTTTTTTTTTTAGTTGTAGGTAGACACAATACCTTTATTTTATTTTCATGTGGTACTGAGGATCGAACCCAGGGTCTTACACATGCCAGGCGAGTTCGCCACCTTTGAGCCACAATCCAGGCCCTCTATCACAATTTGGTATCAGTCCATACTTATTCCATTGAAATAAATATGGGAGTTGTATGATGTGAGCAGTGAAAAGAACACAGGGATTTTCAGTATGAAAGGATTTGGATTCAATTTTGAACCTGGCATGTACTAACTGTGTAAATTTGGTCAATCTCATGTTAAAAAACCCACTAAAACATATCGTCTTGCCATGATTTGTCTGTAGTCAAAGTGTATTATTCTTTAGTGCTAGAAAAGTGACTATGTTGGTCAAGGTAAGGTAACATTATTAATAGAAACCCCTAAAATGTCTATGTATGAATACAATAAAAGTTTATTCCTCATTTATGTAATAGACCTAATTCACTAAGTTGAGGGATGGGCATCCATTAGCTTTTCCATCCCTTAGATCAGAGTCCTCTGCTACCTAGAAGACACAGAGAAAGAGAGGGCATAGATTTAAATGGGAAGTGTTCAGTGGGCCAAGCCTGATGTTGAATAAATTGCATCCATTTATGGTCTATCAGCCAACATTTAATCACATGACTGCTCAACTAGCTAGGTGCTTACTAAAATCTGGATCTGGAATTTCCTCCAAAGGATCATGTGTTAAAAATCTCAGTCCCCAGTTGGGTATTATTGGGAAATGGTGGAAACTTTAAGACGGGACTTAGTGGGAGGTTTTCATTTTGTTGGGAGCATCACCTTGAAGGGAAGGAGTGGGACCCCAGCTTTCTCTTTGCTCTTTTTTGCTTCCCCATGATGAGATGAGTGAGCAATTTGTTTTCTCTTCCACATGCTCTCACATGATTTTTCTGATATAGGCTCAAAGCACCAAGCCAATTGATCATGGGATGAAGCCTCCAAAACTGAGCCAAAATAAACCTTATTTCTTTATTATTTGACTTACTTCATGCATGTTTTGTAGTAACAGCTGACTAATACACTGCTCAAAGAAAAGAGGAAATAATTTCAGTGACTCTCTAGCCAGTTTCTATTCATTGGCCTAAGTGACTTAAATCAATTTAACTGACCTAAACAGACTAAGGTTATTGTCATAATTTAGCCTAGGTATTCACAAATATTTAATTTTTAAGTGAATGTTTGTAACCTATAATCATAGTGATAAATGATGTCTCCAGTTTCTATCCTCATTTAGTTGTATCTGTGTTTCCCTGTTTATAATGTATTACTATCTGAATATGTTAAAGATTTACTTTTCATATAGACCTTGATATTATTTTCTTTCTTTTATTATGTATGGGGTTTGTTATCAGTGTATTTATAGTTTTAATTAAATCTGGATACTTGGAAGGATCACAATTTTTTCCAAATGATTTTTCTTTGCATATGTTTCCTACACTTCTAGCATTTCAGTTATAGCTAGTTAGACTGCTTAGTGTTATCTCATAGGTCATTGATGCTCTGATTTTTTTTTTCAATCTTTTCTTCCTCTTTACTTGGGGATATTTCTATTGCTATGTATTCTAGTTCATTTATCTTTCTTCTGCAGTATCTAAACTGCTATTAATCCTTTGTAATATTTTATTTTAGAAATGAAAATTTTTACCTCCAATATTCTACTTGGTTTTTAAAATATTTTCTATTTGTCTTCTCTCCATGTCAATGTTTTGCTTTAAACACTTGAAGATATCTGTTATAGCTATTTTAACATCTTTGCTTTAAATTTTATTGTTTCCATTGTTTGTATAACAGTTTGTATTGACTCATTTTTTTCTTATGTGGGTTACATTTTCTGATTTTAAGAATATTAAGTGTAACCAGGCATGGTGGTGCACAATTATAATCCCAGCGACTCAGGAGGCTGAGGCAGGAGGATCAAAAGTTCAAAACCAGTCTCAGTAATTTAGTGAGGATCTAAGCAGCTTAGTGAGATCCTGTCTCAAAATAAAAAGTACAAAGCTTTGAGAATGTGACTCAGTGAGTACCCCTGGATTTAATCCCTAGTATTATATATACATGTGTGTGTGTATACATATATCCAGTATATTTTTAATTGGATGTGGACATTGAATTAAATTTTACATTGTTGAAAGTCTAGATTTTTTTGTCATCTTTTAAAGAAAGTTGGATTTTGTTTTGATAGTTAATTTAGTTACCGTTTAGTTTGGTCAATTTGTTACTTGTTTTTAAGCTCTGTTCAGATGGATCAAGAGTTACTTTTGTTCTAAAATAACAGACCTACCACTAAGGAGTTTCCTTTTTGGACCTCTACTGAATGTCCCCAGAAAACTACACTTTAGGTAGTTGGACCATATTCCACTCATGAATGAACTTTAGAATAATTCAACTCAAACTCTATTGATTTTCTTCAGCCTTTGCAGATTTCTTGAGTTTTCTGTGCTCTTTCCTCTTTGGAATTCTGCCATATAAAGTCATTCCAAATGCTGCTGCCTCAGTCATTGAACTTTGATTTTTTTGGCTTTCTGACATAGAAAATTCCATACTTTCTTATCATCCCTCATTCAGCTCCACTGTTCAGAATATCATTCTAAGGATTATAATCTTAAATTCATTTGTTTTTCTTTTCTTAGGTATCACATTTCTATATTGCTTATAGTTCAATATCTAAAAATCCTTTCCTATATATATTTGCATAATTTTCTAGTTGTTTATGGAGGGAAGGTAATTAAGTTTCTGCTACTCCATTTTTACCAGAAGTGAAAAGCTCAACCCAAATATTTTTGTGCCCACAGTCTGAAATATATTTTTAATGGTCACCTATTTTAAAAGAAAATCTTTTTGGTTTCTAAAGGTCAGTCATGACATGGTATATACCAAATAAAATGCTAAATGTGAGAGATTAACCTGTTTAAATCATTATTTCATATAAAATCCTTTTGTTTTAGTTACCTTTTTCATCACTGTGACCAAAAAATCTGACAAGAACAGTTAAAGGAACAAAAGTTTATTTTGGGGTATATGGTTTCAGAGGTCTCAGTCCATAGATGGCTGTCTCCTTTGCTCTGGACTCAAGGTGTGGCAGGACATCATGGCAGAAGAAAGAGATTCCCCATACCACAGAAAAAAAATATGTACTCCAAAGATACAACCTCAGGGACCCACCTCCGTCAACCCCACCCTACCTGCCTACAGTTAGCACCCAGTTAATTCCAATCAGGGCATCGATGCACTGATTAGGTTCAGACTCTCATAATCCAATCATTTCACTTCTAATCTTTCTAGTATTGTTTCACACATGAGCTTTTGGAGACTACCTCATATCTAAACCATAACACCCTCTCTGATATATTCTTAATATTCTTTTTTCCAGTTTACTCTTTAGTCCTTTTGTTCCTGCTATTTTCTAAAAGATGAAGACATGGAGAAGACTTTATCTTAAAAATACAATAAATAGCAATGTGACAGCCCTCTTATGGATACTTTGTTTACAAAAGAATAATCAGTTTTGTTTTCTGAAATAGGTTGTTTTGAGACACTAATCCCAAGAGTGCTCAATGTTGCCAATCAGTATTGATGCAATTCAAACCAATTTTTAAGGGAATTGATATCCCAAATCAGACTTGTTGATGACTTTTTTGCTTATGTGGTATTGTCAGATATTCCTCTAATCTCTATTTCATAGTATCTTTACTCCTTGCAAATATTATACTAAATAAACTAGATTATTAGTATTTTTTTCTAGCATATGTTTTAGTGAATGTGATTAAATGTTTAGTTTTGATCCTTTTAAAATTACTATTATGCTCTTTTTTTTTTTGGTACTAGTAGTCAAACACAGAGCCTGCCACATGCTAGGCAAGTGTTCTGCTACTGAGTCACATCCCCAGCCTCTTTATTGCTATTAAGGAGTGTGTATGGGCAATGAGAAAGGAAATTTTTCCCAGGAAAATAGATAAACAGATTACTAAATGTGTTCCTTTAATGGAGTTTTTAAAAAATATACATTTCGATATTTTTTGGATTTGATTTTTGATGGACCTGATGCACATAAAGATGTGCTAGCTTATATTTCTTTATTCTCAATGTACTTCCCAAAGGCGTTGAGATTTTTAATGTCAGATATAAGATTGCGTTAAATACTGCTTTTTTAAAATCAAAAAACTCATTACTATTTTTCTTCTTATTTATTTTCTCTTTTTTCCCCCTGATTAAAGAATGTATGAACAAGATGGATGAATTTGATAAGTATTTCCTGAGTGCCTCTGTATGATAGGAATTGTTTTATATGCTGGAAAGTTAGCAATAAATATGGGAGACAAGATTTCTGTGGTCATGAAACTCTCTTTTTACTGATTGGATGGAGAATAAATAACACAAAGGCAAATAAACAATTGAACAATAAAAAATTAAAGTAACAATAGGAGCCATAATATAAAATAAAATAGAGTGAGGTGTTAAAGTATCTTCTTCAAGGTAAATTTTGGTGAAGAAGTAAAACTTAAGCCTAAAATTTAGTGAATGATAAGTAGTCAGGTATGTGAAAGAGCTAGGTCAAAGGCCCTGAATGAAGGAAGTGTGTTCCAGGAACAACAGCCATCCCTCTTCTCAAGCACAAAGGGAGCGAGAAAGACAAAATCTTACTTTAACTGAAAGGAGTGGTGTAATGTAAGAGATGCAGCAAAAGCAGGGATCAGATGACTTAAAATGACTTTGTAGTCTCTCTTTCAAAACACCTTTCTGGATAATTATGTAATTTAGAAAACATTTACTCTTTTTAGGATATATTTGTGTGAGTACTTTGACTTTTCCAACTTATAGGTACAATTTTTCCCCTATGGTTGCATCTTCTTGGGTTGTATCCTATTTTGAAAGTCTAGAGACAGTGACCTGGTGAACACATTTTATACCTTTTCTAGTCCCTTCTCAGCTCATTTGAACCTGCTACAAGATGATGAGCACTGGACAGCTGCACACTTTATCGATAGATATTATCTTAATCACCTTTCACACTGTATTGAAAGGTTTGTGGTGACAGTTCTTCAGCATGTAATTAGAGTTTGGCTTTTGAACTTTAATGAGTACATAATTGGCTAGTTTCTATGCATTCTGTACTGCTAGTTTGCAGTCTTAAGCTTCAAAAGGATTGGGATAGTTTAGCTCTGACTAACCTTAATATTGCTGCCATATGGCAAGTGTGAAGATGCTTATTTTGATGCAGCTAATGATGAAAAGCGGAGATGGTCAAAATCCCAAGTGTGACACCAGCTGTAAAAAGACTCTATATTAAGAATGTGTTTTCTTTCTAGAACAACTATGAATGGGGAAAAAGGAGCACATTTTTTGTGCCCATCTGTTTGTGGCACAGCTTAGAAAAATATTGTCAAGTGATTTGAGGACCAGTTTCTGGGCCTCTTCCATACTCTTTTATGTATTTCATAATTTGGCAGTCATTTAGAACACTTTGAATACAATTGGCTTAAACAGCTAATTTGTATTGGCCGTGGAATATTGAAATGTCATTCCAAAGAGCAACATTCTATTCCTGCATGCACACTTCATAATCCCTGTTGTTAATGCAAAGTAACAATCTCCCCCGCACAGATACAGCTCTCTGAGGTATTTGCACTATCAGGCTCTAAAGTCTATGATAATTTTTCTTCCTCTCAGCTGACAAAACTGAGAGGTTTGTATTGATAATGTGAGTAATGAAAGAGACAAATGAAACTACAGTGTCTGTAAGGAATTCCTCCTTCTAGATAAAACCGTCAGTAAGATTTTCATAAAATCCTTGCTTTATCAACATCATGCAAAAATGGGCAGAAATTCTAAAAGTGGAAACTTTCATTCTCTGCTGACCAGATAAATATTGCCTGAATAAAATGTGTTTAAAATTTTACAAAGGCAATGATAACTTCTAAGAGAAGTTATCCTATGTATTCCAGTACAAGTATAAGATCTCCCAGTCTGACTTTTTCAAGATCTCTCATTTGTTAAAAATTCCTTTCTTGGACAAAATTGACAAAAATACTCTTAAAAGGATTATCTGTGAAGGATCAGAAAATGTCTTTGTGAGGATTTTTATTTAATTTTTGAGATTACCATTCACGGCTATGATTTGGCAGGTGTTTCTCTTTTCAAAATACTTCATCAACTTTTGCAGTTATGAAAAATGAGTTTGAAACATATTATTTTCAAACCTTATTATCTTTCTCTAGTGTTAAGAGCAACTTTATATGACAACAACTGGCTGAGACTGTAGATACAGATACATCAAAAAGCAGCTAAAAGCAGTCCAAGAATAGTTACTGATTTTCTATTATTTGCTAGGTATGATGAATATTCCTCATCTTGAATAGTTTATTCTGAATTGAGGGATTGGAGCATGTTATGGTTTTGATATACAAAAGTTGACGGATGTGACAATGCTAGAAAGTTTAGAGGTGAAATAACCGTGTTATGAGAAAGCCTTAAACCATTCATTAATACCTGATGGGGATTAACTGGGTAGTAACTATAGGTGGGTGACTGAAGGAGGAAGGTCACTGGGTGTCTGTCTTTGAGGTATATATTTTGTCCCCAACGAGTGGGGCACTATCTCTATTCCTTGTTGACGTGTCCTGTGCTGCTTTCCTCCTTCACACCTTCTGCCCTCATAACCTACCTCACCTCAAACCCAGAGCAAAAGAGTCAGTCATCTATGGACTGAGACCTCTGAAACTATAAGTGTCAAATAAAGTTTTCCTCTTCTAAAATTGTTCTTATTGGGTCTTTTGGTCACAATACCAAAAAAAAAAAAACTGACTGAAATAACATATAAACAGAAAACCTAATATAATTCGTATGTATGTTGCAGGCAGAAGAAGGTAGAATGCAATCAGGAGGAGGGATTCCAAGGAAACAATACCTAAGCTGAGATCTGAATAATACCCAGGGATCAGGATCAGACAGAATAAATTTGGGAATATTGAAAGTGGGATGTTTGGTTAAAGGACCAACATAAGTAAAGCCCTGACATTAATACAACATTGTCCATTCTGAGGACTGAGCATAATCCAACAGGACTAGATCATTAATTTATTAAGAATGATGTCTTAGTGAAGTCAGGGTACTATAATCAAATACCATAGACTGAGTGGTTTAAGAAAGAGGCATTCTCAATGTTCTTGAGGTTAGGAAATCCCAAATCAAGGTACCTGCAGATTGGGTTACTGGTGAGCGCCCTCTTCCTGCTTACAAAGTTGTGACCTCTTACTGTATCTTCATATGGCAGAGAGAAGATACTCTGGGATCTGCTCCTTTTTTTTTTTTAAATAAGGACACTAATACTACCACATGTGTTTTTTCCTCATGATCTTATCTAAACATAATTCCTCTCCAAGGCTCTGCCTCCTAATACCATCAAAATAGGGATTATGTACTGCTATGTGACTATGAGAATGTATGAGGCAATGAGAATGTATGTTAGTCAACCTTTCATTGCAGTGACCAAAACACCTGACCAGAACAACTTAGAGGAGGAAAAGTATTCTGGGCTCAGAGTTTCAGAAGTCTCAGTGCACGGTTGACTGACTCCATTGCTCTGGACCTGAGATGAGGAAGGACATTGGCAGGGGAAACTTGCTTAACTCCTGGAAGTTGGGAAAGTATTTGGGTGGGGGGGCAGGGAGAAAAGGATAAAGAAGAAGAAGGAAAGGAGAAGGAGAAGGAGGAAATGAAGGGAAAGGAAGGGAAGGGAAGAGCCAGGGACAAAATACAGTTCTCCAGGGAATACCCACATTGACCTACTTTCCTCTGGCAATGCTCCACCTGCCTACTGTTACTACCCAGTATTCCATTAAATTATTAATTCATCGAATGAATCAATTCACTGATTAGGTGACAGTTCTCATAATCTAATATTTCACCTCTGAACATTGCTGTATTGCCACATGAGGTTTTTGGGTGGACACCTTATATCAAAACCATGATATTCTGACACTTGCCTCCAAAAGCTCATGTCCATTTCGCAATGCAAAATGCGCTCAATCTATCTCCAAGAGTCTCCATGGTCTTAACATTGTCAACTTTGCACAAAAGTCCAAGTCCAAAAGTCTCCTCTGAGGCAAACTCTTGTCCGCCAGTCCTGTAAAGATCAAAAGCAAATTACATATATTTAGTATATCAATGATACAGAGTAAACATTCTCATTCCAAAAGGGAAAAATAGGAACATAGAAAGAAGGGATGGTGTCTAAACAAGACTAAAACATGGTTGGCCAAATATGTCCTATAACTCCCTGTCCAGCATCTGGGGCACATGGCAGTGAGATATGATTTCCAAAGGGTTTGTGCAACCATGCCCTTTTTCTTTTATGGCCCTGAAACCCACATGACCTCTCTTATAGGCCATTTTTTTTCTGCAGCTAGCAGTTTTCCTCAGCAAATGCTCCACATTACCAGCACTCTTAATTACAGGGGTCTCCCCTGCAGTTTCAGCTTTATTCTCACATCTTCATGTATTGTCCTCTCAGTGACTGCCAATAGGAATTCTGATGCTGCTGTACTGCATGGCCTACCAGACCTTTGAAATCTCAGAGGAAGCCTTTACGATGCCCTCAATTCCACCATCCTAAATTCCTATAGAACCAGAACCATGTGGATGATGTTAAGTTCTGCCACCAACTTGAGCAGTTTCTTGGTCCCTTTGGACCATAGCTGTAGAGATCTCTTAGTGCGTGGGCAACTAAGCACAGTAAAACAAATCCTTGAGAAAGGACTTCTTAGGTATTCCTATGTGAGTAGGCTGCCCCCATGGTCTTTTAAATGAGTTTTCACTTTTGTACCCTTGAGACTGCATGAGTGTGGTATTGCTGTTCCTAGGATGCCTCCAAGACATTTTTTCTATTGTCTCTGTGCAAAGTACTTGGCCTCTCCTTAGTGTCAGTAATCTCTTCAATAACCATGTCTTTCTTGGTCCCAATCTTATGTGTATTTTTCTGGACAAAAGAAAAAAAAATCCTTCAACTCTTCTTCTGATCCTATCTCAGTGAGCCTGTCTAAAAGTCCCTAGTCACTGATTAGAACAAATTAACAAATTAGTTAAAAAATAAAAACCCCTATCTATACCCACACCTTGTCTGAATGCTGTACTCCCTTCAAATTTCTTCCACTTGATTACCTGGACCATCACCTTTAAATTTAACCTCACAGAAAGTCTTAGGACATAGTAGGCAAGTTCTTTGCCAGAATGTAAAGGCTTTTAGTTCAATTTTCCATAGAGTCCTTATTTATCTCTAAAACTTCATGAGCATAGTACTAGTCATATTCTTAGCATTCTCATTTTCTGAGTTCCCACCAGAATCACTCATTAAGTTCTGCTTACAACATTCTAAGGTTTCTCCAGCCTACATCTCCAAACTTTTCCAAACTACTCCCCACCAAACCACTTCCAGAGGCTTTTGAACCACTAGTTCAGGTAGTCTCAGCAAACAGAATTTTTCTAAGGAGTATCAAAGTACATTGAAATTGTAATTGTTATTAACAATGGTGCATAAGGTCTTATTACTTAGCACTTGATAAAATCTTTAAGTGAATTACAAAATCTTCAAACAAATTCTCTACCCAGTTTTTCCCAGGAAACCTAAAACTAGAATTTTAGGGTGAATTTTTGTTGTTGTTGTTATTTCTAAAATGATTTTTTTATAGTATTTTATTTGATTTATTGGCCAAAAAATTATATTTTACCTTTGTTGAGAAGAATGTTAAAACTCTGGAGAGGAATATTTTATTCAGCTAGCACCATGGATAGTGTGCGTAAACTAAAACTTGGATAAAATCATCTTCCGTTATATAACTTTAAAAAAAAATATTGTGCATATAAAGATAATTTTCCTTAGTCATATCCTTTTCTGCTTCCTTCCAAAACCCAATTTCCTTAGTAGTGAGGAAAGTCACACTGAAATTGTACTTAAGGGAGAGAAGAAAGCATAGATTAGTTGGTGTTGTGATCTAGATATTAGGAGTCCCCCAAAAGCTCATGTGTGAGACAATACAAGAGTATTCAGAGGTGAAATGATTGGGTTATAAAACCTTATTCCAATCAGTGAATCAATCCCCTGATGGGAATTAACTGAATGGTAACTGAAGGTGGGTAGGGTGTGGCTGGAGAAGGTGGACATTGGGGGTGTACCTTCAGGGGCCATATTTTGTCTTGTTGAGCAGAGCACTCACTCTGCTACTTCATCATCATGTGAGCTCCTTCCCTCTACCACACTCTTCCTCCCTAATGGTCAGCATCACCTGGGGCCCTGGAGGCATGGAGCTGGCTGTCTAGACTGCAACCTCTGAAACTGTGAGTCCCCAAATAAACTTTTCCTCCTCAAAAATTATTCTTGTCAGGTCTCTGAGTCACAGCAGTCAAAAAGCTGACAAAAACAGTCACCTTATTTGAAAAATGGCTGTTAGAGCTTATGTCAGTCAGAGTCCAAACAAGAGACAGAAGCTGCACAATAATTGGAAGAAGAAAATTTTAAGAATTATTAATTATAACATGAGACAATTTAGATGTAAAAGAAACTTAAAAGGACTCCAAGGGGTAAGAAAAAGGGAGGAACAAAGTTAGAAGTGTGTCCACTCCTCAAGACAGAAATTCAGACCTGGTTGGAGAGGAAGTGACTGTAGTCTGGGAGATGATAGAGAGGTTGATGGGGTTGCATGGCCAGAGCTAGCCCCAGACAAGTTGAAGGCACAGGTAGGCTGAGGATGCACAGCAGGTACACACAGATGTTGATGTGTTCGTTGGTAAACACAGATGTTGGTGTGTTCATTGATAGTGTGTACAAAGCCGAGGGTGTATGATGCCTGGGTGGGAAGGGTTGAGTAAAATGGTCACTGGATTGGGGTTGCCATGATGAATCCACTGAGTGGCACATATTGTGGGTCAAGGGTAAGATGTCAGTTGAATGTCCCTACACATAGCAGAAATAAGAAGAAAGAAACAGAACTGCACAAGATACAAGAAGAGAGACTCCCTTTTTTTCCCCTGTGGTTTCCTTCCTTCTTCCTTTTCTCCTGAAAAAATCTTAGTATTGTAGTTCACTACAAGTGAGAATTGCTTAAATGATTTATCACCATTGTTACAGAGCAGGTAGTGAAGAGAATATTTGGATCTAAGTAGTAATAAGTTGATAATTGATCTGAGATAAATGGAAGATACATTAGCAATGGAAATTAAAAATCTTATTTTTTTCTTAACTAGGGAAAATGTGTAGATATTTATACATGGAATTTACTGTGGTTGTTGTACTCTGTAGTTCAACGTACTTAGAGTTTGATCTTGATGTAATATTGCAGTGGCAAAAATTTGAATTTAGTCCTATTTTTCTTCATTCTATCCCCACCTCCATTTATGCTTATGTGAATGTACACACACATGCACACCACACACACACGTTTATAGATACTTCATCTAAATTCTGATCCCAGATCTGCTAGTTATTACATTCATAATTCTCTAAGACTTACTTGCCTACTTTTAAAGCAGCACATAAAATATGTCCTGACATTATTGTAAGGATTAAAAATGTTTGTGAAAACTTGGCCCATCATAGACACTAAGTAAGTGTTTGTCAAGTTCAACTCTCATGATTTCTAACTCAGGGACTATTGTTCAACAGTATATCAGTAAGAAAGACTGGAGTTAGTTTTCTTCTCCCTATGTGTAGGGAAACTTTACAGAAAATCCTAATGGAAGTAGCTCTAAGAAGACATTAGGAAAATATCTATGATTTACAGTCAAACTGATTTAGACTTTGTAAATTGAAATCACCAACTCATTTTGTAAAGCCTTCAGACTTACATGAACATAAAACAATTATTAATTGCTATTCTATTTACATAAAGGAAAGTTACAATTGTAGGGTTGATTAATAAGTGTGGTTATTTTTAATGGTCTGTTCCTTTCATTGAGTAATTTTCTCCCTTCTTTAGTATGTAAGCCTACACACAGACACACACTTATTCTACTTAGCAGAAAAATGGTCTTGGTTGAAATGTAAATGAAGTCTGCTTATCTTCAAACCCTAGCATCACTCATATCTCTTTTCTTTTACACTTTACAGTTCTTGGTGCTTCCTCATCACTATTGTCGTCCAACCATTCTATTCCTTCTACCTGGAATGCCTTACAACAACCCTAGAGGGTAAATACTATCACTATCCCCCTTCACTAATAAAGAAATTGAGGCACCAAGAACCATGTGAACTACTCAAGCTCACACAGCTAATAAATAGTACAACTCGATGTTACAATGGTGAAAATTTGGCTCTGTTGCTTTTATTTTACCCATTGTACTACACTGGCATTTGTAGTTCATCCTTCCTTACAACAGAGGACTGAACATTTGCTTCTCTACCCATCCTTTTCAGAACTTGCTCTCTATATTCCTTTCCCTAGAACAGTCATAGGAGGAAGCATAACAGGAGCTCATTCAGAAAAGATAAATATTCATCTTAAGAACAGATTCTGGTTAATTCAGTTGCTTTGCTTTTCAGAACACATTCAAAAAGAAAGTACAAGAGTAATAATCACAAATTTTACTTGGGATTTGTTTTTTTAAGATTTCCTTCTTTCTCCCTTCTCTCCTTCCTTCCTTCCTTCCTTCCTTCCTTCCTTCCTTCCTTCCTTCCTTCCTTCCTTCCTTCCTTCCTTCCTTCCTTCATTTCAGTTCTACTCAGTTCTGATGGCCCTTGCCCTGTTTGAGGTTGATTTTCTTTTGGGTTGCATTTGAATGACTCACATTTCTGGAAATCAATGAAAATTTGCAAAGTGCCTGAGCAGCCTTTTTAACTTTCCCTTCAACCTTCGAAAAAGGGATGAGTCTTCTGGGGGAAAATGAGCAGATGGTGCCTAAAGCAGTTGGCCAAATATCTATAACAATGCTGTTACTTGATTCTGTGTCATCGACTTGAGCATCTGTCAGGAGGAAGAGTTATGCTTCTGTGCTTCTCTCTTTCGACAATTAATCACACCTCTCTTCCTTTCCTTGCTGTTCAGCATGTTGTCTTTTTCAGGACCTGGTGCCGGGAGATTTCAGTGACTCTCTGACATAATTCACAAAAGATACTACAACAATGCCATTATTGTGAGTCCTATGAGACAAAGAGCAGCTTTACTAGAAGAGAGGCTGACATTTGTTCAGTTACTTCTGACAAGACTGTATAAAGTCAGTCACTTAACCTCAGGTGAATTATAATCTGTGATGACATCTCAGTCAAGAAAACAGCTGATATGACATGGGCACCACCACCTCATTCTGCTTCATCATTATGATGTATTTCCAGTTAGCCTCTATTCAATGTCTACATGGTGAAGAAAAATCCGTCACTAATCCTTTTGGTAATAATGTATCATTTACCATATGACCTGCTCCTCTTGGAGATCAAGTGTCCAAATGTAAACATATTTACATAATTGTCAGAGTCAATGTATTATGGTTCTGCAGATAAATAGAATCATTAGGATATATGGAGGACAACTATTTTCATGGAGAATCCTAACACATCTGTATCTGTATTTATTTTTTTATGTTTATCTATCATTTATTTTTATGTATGTTTGTGTATCTATCTAGTCCACTTGATTATGGAAGCTGAGAAATTTCATAATTTGTCATCTACAAGCTGCAGAACCTGGAAAGCTGGCAATGTAATTCAGCTTGAGTCCAAAGGCCTGAGAATTGGGGAAGGGTTGATAGTATAAGCCCCACTGTCTAAGTACAAAGGTCCAAGAACCAGGATTGCTGACGTCTGTGATAGATTTCCCAGATTTAAACGGTGCAGGTGAATTTATCCTTTCTCCACCTTTTTGTCCTTTGAGTCCTCAATAGATTAGGTGATGTAGACCCACATTGCTGAGAGTGATCTTTATTCAGTCTACTGATTCAAGTGCTAATTTTGTCTAAAAACATCTTCACATATTTACCCAGAAATAATCATTTTACCAACTCTCTGGCTGTCCTTTAGTGAAGTGAAGTTGACACACAAAATAAGTCATCACAATCACTTAAGATAGAGGTTATAAATGCAATGACTATGCTTTGGCCAAAATTACAGAAGAGAGGACAGGAGACATGCACAAAGTTGGAAGAGTCATAGTCCTAATAATAAAACCACCATTCCCAAGGGAAATGAAACATATCCTCACAAATACTTATACATGAATGTTTATATCAATGTTATTTATAATTTCCAAAGGGTGAAATGTTCATCAACTGATGAGTGGATAAACTAAATGTGGTATGTATGTACAGTATATTATTATTCAGCTATAAAATGAAGTACTGGTATATGCTACAATAGAAATGAACTTCAAAAACGTTAAGTGAAAAGAGCTAGTCACAAAATACCACATATTATATGATTTCATTTATATGAAAATCCAGAATAGGAAGATCTATACATACAAAAATTAGGTTAGAATTTGCTTGGGGCTAAGAGGGGGATAGAGCATGGGGAGGGGTGTTAGCTAAAGAATGCAGGGTTTTCTTGTGAGGTGATAAAATATTCTAAATTTGTGGCGATCACACATATCTGTGACTATACTAAAAAAAAAAAAAACACTAAATTGAAAGTTTCATCTCACTTACTACTTAAAATTTAAAACAAAATAAACCCAAAGAAGATATAGAATAAGCAGTTTATTGAAGGCAGGCTCTATGACTCATATCTGTTTCCCAGTACCTGTCTTGGATTCCCACATACAGAAGACTCAATAAATATGTGCGGTTGAATATATGAGCAGATATGATAAGAATTGTCCTGATGCTGTGAGGTCAAGAGCTTTTGGATGGTTATATATATGAAACTGCTGTATGAAGAATCTCAGAGGGACTGGGGTTGTGGCTCAGCAGTAGAGTGCTTGCCTAGCATGTGTGAGGCAATGGTTTCCTTAGCACCACATGAAAATAACTAAAGGTATTGTGTCCACTATAACTAAAAAAAATTTTTTAAAAATCTCATAAACTCTGAGGATCCCTAAATTTAAAAATTCCATTTTTATGTGACAGAAAATTATGATTACTTTGGTTCTCTGGGCAGTATTTTCAAAATATAGAGCCAAAAAGAAAGTACTCCAAATAGAAGCACATCCTACGCATTCTAGTATTGTGTTACCTTAGAGATATAAGCCTACTTTATAATCCATTTATAGCATATCCTTCTATGGAGCTGACTATAATTTTATTACAATTCCCAAGGACAAATTCACTTAAAAATGTTTTCATATTTTGTCACATTGTTGAAGTTTTCCTTGCCAACTTCCTTTCTTGGCCATCCCACAGGCTACACAATTCTAGAGTTTTTCATTACATGAACTAATGAAAATTTATATAGAGTCTTATAAGTGCCAACAAAGCATTATTTTTTTTCAACTATCCTGGATGTCATCCCTCTAGAAAACCTAAGTCCAGCTACTCCAAATAAAATACATATGGAGATTTCTATGTAATATACTTAAACATAATATTTATTTACAAAATTTGAGCCATAGTAGATATAACTAAATGTACTTATTATGTAAATTCAGAATAGAGATACTTAAAAGAAATATATATTTGACTTAAAAGAAATATATATGTAGATGTATACATACACATATATAACTCAGAATGCTCTAATAAAATTCTTCCTTGATTTTTCATATTTAATAAGAAAATAACGTACCTATAACAAAAGAGAGGAAACTGTCCAATTATAAAAGAACAATATATAATGACACTTCATTTGTATGGATCTCCAGGACGTTCTGCTATATTTTCCTCTCATTCTAAAAAGAAGTACTATCCCCATCATCTTAGTGTCATTGAGTATCTCAAATAAATACAACTAGAGAATTTTATCACTGTACATCCTTAAAATATGGTAAGAAAAAAGTTAAGATATGCATATAATAAAGACTTGCACAAAAAAGTACCAGAGTGCTTCAAAATATTCATAATCATAATTGCTTTCTTCTAGGCAAGTTTCTGAATGTCAGCTTAATTGAATATTAAGAAAATGACAATCTAATCATATTACAACAATGAATTAGAATAAAGTCAGTGTATTTATAGTTAAGGACTTTCCCCAAATGTGCATAACCATTTCTGTTGTAGAATACTTTAGTCTGTCTAAATGTTTACTATGCCCCTTTTCATTCAGTCCCTTCACCCCTCTTCCTTTTTCCCATTCAGTGTCAGCGGTGACCACTAATCCAACTCCCGTCTCTCTAGTTTTTCCTTTTAAAGAATGTCCCTAGGGGCTGGGGTGGTAGCTCAGTGGTAGAGCTCAGTGCCTAGCAGCTGTGAGGCACTGGGTTTGATCCTCAGCATCACATAAAAGTTAATAAAATAAAAATATTGTGTTCATCTACAACTAAAAAATATTTTAAAAAGAAAGAGAATGTCCCTAGTGGAAATGTATAGTAAGTAGTCTTATGTTTCTGGTCTCTTTCACTCATCATTGCACTTCAGATTCATCTATGTTGTTGCATGTAGTTCATTCCTTTTTGTTGTTAGTACCATTCCATCGTATGAGTGCACCACAATTAATCCTTTCCCCGGTTGATAATCTGTTTTTGGTTTTGGTGAATGTAAATAAAGCTGCTATGAATATTTGTATACCGATATTTGTGTGAATGTCTGGTTTTATTCATCTTAGAGAAGCGTAATGGACTGGAATTTTTAGGTAGTATAGTAATATAAAGAATTCTTACAATTTGACATTAAGATGACAAATAATTCAATAAACACTTGCCAAAGGATTGGGATAGATATTTGAGCAAAGAAGATATAAGATAAAAAAAAAAAAATAAGCACATGAAAAGATGTTTGACATCATTAGTCACTAAGGAAGTGCAAATAAAAACTACAATGAGATACCACTATAGAGGTGTTAAGGTGATTAACATAAAAGTGGCAAATTCTCATAAGGATGTGAAGCCACTGGAACTTTCAAACATTGCTAGTTGGGATGCAAAATGATATCACTGCTTTGGCAAACAGTCTGAAGGTTCATACAGAATTAGACATATCTGGTTTCAGTTTTCTTAAAACTAGCTTGAGCAAATGGCTCCACCTAGTGTGTAAATGGAAAGAAGTGCTTTACAAAATTTGCAGTAAATCAATTTTTACTTTACTTTTAATTTAAGTATTATTTTGTTTTGCATTTTTCTGAATGGTAGTTTATGATCTTGTGGTAAGAAAATTTCATAGAATAATCGAAATTATAAAACAGAATCTTTCCACATGCCATTTTCTTAATAAAAGATAGAGTATGAGGGAAGGGCTATATCATCTTGTGTAAATCCCAGAAACTGCATAGGGAAAAACCTTGTTTTCTCAAAGGTAAAGTGGTAAGTTGAATTGAAGGAAGCACTGAGAAAACATCCCCCATTCTTCTAAATTTATAAGAAGTTATTTTTTGTTTTGTATTTAAGTAGTAGTGATGGTATATAAAATGAATATGTGGGAAGATGATTATGTAGCTCTTTGGCTTTAGATCTTTTATTCATCTGGTCATTTTTCCTTCGTACTTTAGCACTTAACATGTGCTACACACAATACCAGGCCCAGCAGATGGAGAGATGAAGATAACGTCTCTCTTCTAGGAGTTCACATATATTTAGGAACTGACTACAGTAGTACATGAAAATAAAATCAACAAATTAAAAAAAGCATGAAGGTGAAATCGTATTCTATGAACAGAGGCTTAATTATAGGCACATTAATTCTTAAAGTTAATTTCCTGATAAAATATGATGCATTTTACATGACATTTGTGTCTAATCCTAAATGTTCAATTACAGGAAAGCCTACATTAATTTAGAAGACAAAGTTTTCCTTTGTACCATTTAAAGAAGAATTCTTAAATTACCCTGAAAAACCATTATTTTCAAGTAATTTTGCAGAACCATTTTCAACACAAATATTTAGTACAAAATGATGCAAGGCACTAAGTACTTCTAGTGTTTACTATAAGAAACTAAATGCAATTTCAGGGTATAAAACTGTATTTTTTCAAAATTGTATTTATTTATTTATATGTGGTGCTGAGGATCTAACCCAGGTCCTCACACATGCCAGGCAAATGCTCTACCACTGAGCCACAACTCCAGCTCCTCTAAAACTCTATCTTTAAAAAAAATTCTACAATTAGTCTTTAAAACTTTAAGTGTTCTAAAGTAGCAATGTTAAAAATTAGAAAGTTTGTTTCAATGTACTTCTTTGATTCATTTGATGAAAACATCTTCTACTCAAAGAACAGGAAATATTTTGTTCAATGGGCAAATATGATGAATTACACCTGTAAGCCAGAAAAGATGGGACAACAGAAAATGTCTCGGAGATAGTTCATCTGGGACTACTTGACATTATTTTTCTACCATATGTGTATGAAAAGTATGAAAAATCAAGACATTTTAATTTTCAAATTACATAGTAGTATTGTTTGAAGGTATTCAATGGATTTCATAAGTTAGCCTAAATAACTTTCTAAGAGGGTGGGGAGGTGGGAACACAAATTTCTCCCATGTAAATACTTGACTTAGAGAGAAAACCATTAATGTAGGGCTTTGGAAAATCATTCTTGGGTTTGGGCTTCAACGGCCAGCAGTTTTATTGTTTTCCTAAGACATGCTGCAACCAGGGACTGTTTTATTTCCAGGTTAGAATGGTCATCCCAAATGGCTGGAAAGCTTCATGTTTCTCATGTTTCCTAGCAGCACTGGTCCCTAAAGAGTAGTACTGGCCAAGATCATGATGCTATTCCCACTGTGGCCTTGAGTATTCAAAGGCTAACTTGTTTCTCTTCTTGTTTAAATACTTTGCATATATTACCTATGTTTAGTGTTACAGAAATATATCAAGGGTTTACAGCAAGTTAAGAAAAATTGACTTGTTTTTAATTTGTGATATTTCTTTCTATAGTATATCAATTTATATATTAAAACAGTGCTTTTTATTAAACTCAAAACAGCTAAGTAAAAAGACACAATTCAAATCTTTTTAAAGTGTAATTTCTAAAACCTATTAATGAAAGAAATTTCCCATGGTTAGCTATAAATTACAGGAGACTTTAACCATAAACCTTTACCTTATTGTATATAATAATATATGTCCATTTTGTGGTAAAATTCTGTATTATAACACTAAATGGCTTGTAATGGGTTATAGACCTGTGCTGCTTGTGTGGCTGCCTCAGTGATCTCTGCTCTTTGGCTCTGTGACTTAGATCTGTATTGTTTCCACTTTTCTAATGGAAAGAGGTTTGTTTAATAAATTACAAATTTTTCCCACACAGGAAGTCAATGCACAGTACATTACAACACCCTTACAACATTCTGATGATGTGAGAAACAAAATTTGCTTTCCGGAAGTTAGTGAGGAAACTGTGTATGTTGAAGTTGAATGGTTTAACAGAAGTCACTCGAGGTCTGGATGAACTCTCCTATCTCCGTTTCCTTGCACTCACTTCAACAGTTCTTCACACATTATATATCCATAGCCCCAGAGATCTGACTAAATTCTATATGTCAATGTAAGATAAAAATGCTGCTGGAGTAGAGGTTGAGTTTTAGACAGGTGTTTTATAGTGTCTTGGAGATAACCAGCAATTTGCTAAAGATTTATGTTTAAATTACTCTTGTGAAATGTGATATAGATCATCAAATTTATTAACTTATTTTCTGCCAGTGGCAGAGGAAGGATATATCACATAAGGTGGATCAAATAGGATAATTCTTGCTAAAGAAGAGTTCTTAATTGCACGGATTGGTGCAATAGTGATAGGAACTGATAAAGACGTTCACAGATAGTTGGTAAACTTTAGTGGTTAAAGCAAATAACCTGAACTCTAGCTGTCTCTGCCACAAGTGTGGTGACAGAAATGCTCAGCCAGCAGGTTCGCATGTGGTTTTCCAGAAGAGGGCGCCATGCATCACAGAGAGAATCAAGAGAAAAGAACCAAGTCTGAACCAAGACTAAAACCAAGTGAAGTCTCCAGCCTTTCTCTTTCTCTCTCATTCTCTCTCTCTCTGTCTGTCTCTCTCTCTCTTTCTTTCTTTCTTATTTTGTGTATGAACTGTACTTCAGTTTATTGATAAGAAAAAGTTTTCAGTCTCACCAAAGAAATATTCTTGCCAAAAGTTAAAATGAACCCAAATCACATCAAGCTTTCTGAGTTAACTAACGAATTACAGGGGGGAAAAATAAATAGCATTAACAACATTCCAGGGGTGCAATGAGCAAATCCTGAGTGTGAGAAACAACAGAATGAACAATCCAGTTCCTTCAACAAATGGGGAGCAAAGGAGAAGGGGTGAACAGGAGAGAAAACTACAGATTAAAAAGGACAAATGCAATATGTGGATATTGTTTGGATGTGATTCAAACAGTGACAAAAAATTATGAGACATTAGGGAAATTTTATCAAAGATTAGATATTTGGTGATAATAAGGGATTGTTAGCAATTTTTAAGGCATGATAATGGTGTTAATAGTTTTTTTCTCTTGTGTATTTTAAAAAGCATACTGAAATTATGTACAAATATAATGATAGCATGTCTGTGACTCTGAAACAATTCAGTTGATGAAAGGGAGGCAATGGTGGAGAGATGAAAAGAGATTGGGAGGCACTGATAACTAAGAAAGGGGTAACTCTATCCTAATCCAAATTACAATTGCTACTAAAAATATTTGCATATTTTTGACATTTTCTATTATAAAAGTTTTTTACACATAAAATAAGAATTAATGAAATACTGTTTTCTTGTTAAATTCTAAAATACAGTGCTTGACTCATTATAAATTATAAAATAGCTATTATGATAAGTGCAGGGAAAACTACACACATACACACACACACACACACACACACACACACACACAAAACAGTCAACAAGAAAGCAAGAAACAAATTTAGCTTAAGAAATTGGAATTCTCCCTAGATTCTTTCCAGTGGTTGGTTGCACAAATACTCTCTCAATCTCTTTCCACTATGAATTTTTATAATTCTACAATTTAAAAAAGAACCATAAGGGACTAATAGGTAAAGAACAATTTTTAGGACAGTGAAACTATTCTGTATTATAATGGTGG
The DNA here is from genome assembly GCF_902686445.1 of Sciurus carolinensis. Classification (NCBI taxonomy): domain Eukaryota; kingdom Metazoa; phylum Chordata; class Mammalia; order Rodentia; family Sciuridae; genus Sciurus; species Sciurus carolinensis. The sequence goes on along the minus strand of NC_062218.1, from coordinate 86,257,901 downwards.
GTACATGTCATTTACACATATGTCAAAACTTGTAGAATGTACAACACAAAAAGCTAACTCCCATGCAAACTATGGACCTTGGGTGATAATGTGTCAATGTAGGTACATCGATTGTAATAAATGAAACAGAATTTTTAAAATTTTTTATATTTGTTCTAATTTGTTGTATGTGACAGTAAACTGCATTTATACATTCTGATAGGTTGTAAATAAATGGAGTGTGAGCTCTCATTTTTCTGATTACACATATTGTAGAATCACATCATCATGCAGTCATATATGTACATGAGGTAATAATGTCTGTTTTACTCTACCATCATTCCTACTCCTATACCTCTTTCCAGTTTTTCAATACTGAGGTTTTCTTCAAGGAAGAGTGGTTCAAAATTAAATCCAAATTATAGATTATACTGTTATAATTTCCTTCAGGTATTACATGAAGGCAAATATATTGTTAAACTTAAGATATAAGGGGCCTTGCTATAAGTCTGTTATTTATTGTGTTTTCAAAAGCCATGTATTAAAAGAGTAAAAAGCATTTAGATAGTCAAAACCAGGCAGATCAGACTATAAAACAGCATAGCACTTTCTCAAGTCCTAGCTGGGTAAGTCCATTGTGGAGGGAACTGTCTCCGGAGCAATTCCTGGTAGACTTCACAAAGGTGTTCTCGTGTTTATACGGGGCTCTTGGTCCAGTTACTGACAGTGCCCTTCAATTACTTCTCTCTTTTTTAAATATTTTATTAAAATGAACAACTGAATGATGACTATCATTGAAACCATCTAAATATTGCATACGTCAGGTTAATTAAATTTGTCTATTATATTCCGGAGTCTAAAGTAACTTTTAACCCTTTCCCTCACTATCAGTTGGATTGGATCTCAATATCTACCAAGTACTATTTGATAAAGTTTTGCCATAATATTCAACAAGCACTTGTGGTGCACTATCATATTTAAAACATGTCCTAAGAACTTGGGTGAAGTGCTAAGACTATTAAACAAATTGAATAATCTTATCCAGATATATACAATTCTGATATGATTACTTTTTACCAAAACTTTCAATTAGCGAGTTCATCAATTAGTTCAGCTTTAAAATGAGGGACTCGTGTGTGCGTGTGTGTGTGTGTCTTTCATTTTTTTTAAAAAAAAACTTTTTTTTAGAAGTTGACAGACCTTTATTTTATTCATTTATTTATTTGTGGTGGGGAGACTCAAACCTAGTGCCTCACACATGCTAGCCAAGTGCTCTACCACTGAGCCACAACCCCAGTCCTGTCTTTCTCTTTTAATCAGATTAAACAATCTACTGCATTGATATGTTATTTTCAAGAAAGTAGTTCAACTGGGTCTTGTATGTAAGCACATTCTTAGCTGGCAGAACTCTAATTCCGATTAACTCAATTGAATCAGATTATATATATTAATAATATGTAGTGGCATAGACAATTTATCTTTTCATTTATGTGACCTCTTTCCTTCAGTGTTTGCTTTTCTTTTCTGCTTGAACAGGGGATGCTAGCTCTTCAGCAGACCAGCAACAGTTTACAGGCTGTACATCTCACAGATAACTCAAGTGTTAGTTGGTGAATGCTGTAATAAAAGCATAATGACAAATGAAGTTGTATTATGATTTTAGACACACAGATGAAATCCTCTGAAGAACATTTTAATTTAATGCATTTATGGTGGCTTTATTTTTGCTTTCTTGTATGATATTCTGGTCAGTCTTTTGACTCCTTCCTTCTAGTGTTCCATGATACCTTGTTTAAGCTTTGGGTTTTTTTTTTTTTTTTTTTTTCCTTTTTAATACAAGAAGTCAGGTCAAATTATACACTGCAATCAAGTCATAGTTTCTAGCCTGTGTATTTCACTAGCATTTCCTAGGAGTCATTTTAGCATCTATGCTGCAAGATTTTTTCTTTGAAACAAAAACAAACAAACAAAAATAGCCCAAAGAAATGTGTTCCCTTGAGGCACAATTTGCAGTATGGTAAAAATTATAAAATACAAGAGAACTTGGTAAAATGTCAAATAATTCTTCCCTGAGTCCTAGTGAGGAATAGCAACCTTTTCATAAATACCGTTTGCTCACCTTTTCAGGAAGCAATAGGCCAACAGCAGCATCACTGTAGATATTTAAAGAGGAAACGTGCTAATCTTTAAGTTCCACAGTTTGCTGAAATAATTTCTTGTAAGACACAATATTATTTGCTTTAGGGCACAGTCCTTAGAGTACCTAAAATAACACATAGTGGTATTTAGTAAGATTTCCTAATTATCTTGTTTTGAAAACAGAAGTCAGGCAGCCCCTGTTGGCCTGCTGTTTCCCTTGCCCAGGAGATATGCCTTGGCAGGCTCTGCAGGTAATCATGAGTTTTGCTCAGCCCTTTGTCCTTCCTTTTGGGATATAATTCACACCCCATCTCTCCACAGTGCTTACCACCAATGCAGTAAGGCATACCAAGTACCCTTAGGGAGAGAGGCTTAGCTATGGCACTCTGACCAAGAACATCTATTCCCACCAGAAAACCCAGAGGGCAGCAAGGCAACCTGCTTTTCATCCTTCCCTAGACCAGCCTTTAGGAGCTTAAAAGCCTCTTCTGCCAATGATCAAGGCACACAGGTTTGTTCCTTCCCCTTTCTTTCTTGATATACTGTGGTTCTCTCTAACCTGGTTTAAGGATTTCATGGAGATGAGACTCAGACAAAACACTGGAAATTATACATAAAAGGAACTGAGCAGAGAGAGAATGTTTTGAAGAATTCAATACTCATTGCACATAAAAAAAGGCTCTGTAGAGGAACGTGGATAAAATCTAGTGATGAAAAAATTGTAGCTGAGCATTTAAATCAGCAAAACCAAACAGTAAGATAAAAACAGGCCACTTAAAGCAGGACAAAATAGGACAAACTAGGGACAAAATTAAGGGGAATAATCTTTGAACATTAAGGATTATGTGTTAGCTATATTTATATATTATATAGCAATATATTATATGTATACTATCTATGTGTAAAAATTTTATTCTATTAGGGAGCAGTGGCAGGTGCCTGTAATCCCAGTGATTTGGGAGGCTGAGGCTGGAGGATCACAAGTTCAAAGCCAGTCTCAGCAACTTATTAGGCCCTAAGCAACTGAGCGAGACCATGTCTCAAAATAATAAATGAAAAGGGCTGGAGATGTGGCTCAGTAGTTAAGTGCCCCTGGGTTCAATCTCTGATATCAAAAAATAATTTTTAAAAAGATTTTATTCTTTGTGTGTATGTGTGTGTGTGTGTGTGTGTATTTAAATATACACACATATAATACACAAAGCATGAAAGGAAAATATTTTCCTAAAACTTTTCTAAGACAGTTACACCATGATGCTAATAGTGTACTATTTTCAAATACTCTGAAAACAGTAAAAAGATGAAATTTGCTGATGAAACTCAAATAGAATCGATTCTTAAGTCTAACCACATTTGAAGATCTATATCACATTTAAAAACAAAATTATCTTAATCAAGGATCACTAAATTGGAAAGAATAGAAGCACAAAGTGAATTAATTCAAGTAAACAAAAAGGAAGGAGTTCCTTGATCCATGTTACTGGCTTAAGACATGTACTTTACATATAAGAGATTTAAATGATCTCATCAAAATTTGTCTCCACTCCCATTTCTACCTCTGTGCTGGCTTCATTCTGGAGACAAACACTTTTCATATTGCAGTAAAGATAAGAGTTGTTAGCTCATAATTTATACCCAGTCAGTTGAGGACATTGGTGGGAAAAGTCTTCATAGCTCTAGGAAAGTCTGGGTGAAATCCTTTGCTCCTGTTTAAGTCACTAGACCAGCCCTGGGCTGATTACTGTGCAATGAGGTAAGATCCCATGATTGGTTCTGTCTGGGTCAATGTGGCAATTCTGACATTGGGAAGAGAGCTAGACATCTTGTAGAACAATCTAACCAGAACACATGGGAGAAAACACAGTACTGCTACCACAGAAAGTAGAGGAAGCTGCAGATGTGCACGCACACACAAAATCCTTTCCTATGGTGAGATTTTTCATCAGGGGTGCTGGAAAAGATAATTATTATTTTAAAAAGTCAAGTCAAGTCACCTTACTGGCAAAATGCCATAGAAATTAGCTTTTTAATGATAGGTAACATAGAAAAAAGGTATAACCTACTTTATAAGAATTAATGCTTTTCATGTTCAATCTTTTCAAACTTTAGACGATTGAAAATTAGAACTATTTGAATGTAACTAATTATATTGGCGAGTGTTATAGACAAATGTCACTGAAAAGAAAGTATGGTGCTTTCAATTAATTCTGATCTAAGTGGCAGAAATATGTGAATAAAGTTGTTACAGCAGAAAGTTAATGATTCTGGTTGTGCTGTAGTACCTTCATGTTCAGTGTAGGAAATGATATGCTGAGGTGAAACTGATGATAGCTGTCAGAGTGCAAAACGCAGATAATTTGTCAGAGCAGCAAGTCTGTTCTAAGTCTACAAAAAAGCAGTAGTTATTAAAAACTAGTTTTCAAAAAGATTTTTTTAAAGTTTCCAGTTTCATCTTTGTATAAATAAAAGTGACATCTTCAATTTATAGGCATTGTAACCTTAAATTACGTAGTATTGATTATACCTTTTCAGAGATGATTCTGTAGCTAAATCAAACACAGCAGATGATATGGCTGGGTCACATTCTTGCCATTCTCAGTAGCAGATACCAATCCTCAACCGTTGAAGTAGTGATCTCTAGCAATGAGACCTAGAAGTCAATAATTCTACAAAATTCAAACTTTGTGCAAAGTTGGTTAACGTTGATTTAGAAGATATTCACACTAGTGAACTAGAGGTAAATAAATACCTGGATTCAGAAGAAATTTCCAAAATGATAATCCAAATGAAAGTCTGGAAGGAATATTCTTTTCTGGATAACTTCACTTGACTTTGGAAATTCATGAGTTAAGAGAGAAGAAATTGACAAAGAGAAAAGAGACTTCAGACTCTCTTCCTTCTCACTCTCCAAAGTCCACAAAAATAAGCAATACCATGAAAAGGAAAATAATTAAAATAAGATATAATCCATGCTTGTATAATTTTATCAAAATGGATGCTACTAGAGCTGGGATATAGCTCACTTGGCAGAGTACTTGCCTCTCAAGCCCAAGGTCATTCAATCCCCAGCATAGGAAAGCAAAAAAAAAAAAAAAAAAAAAAAAAAAAAAAGAAAAAAGAAAGAAAGTGAAAACTGATACCTGCATTATTTCATATTTTAAGCTCCTCATTTGATGCAGGTGAAACAAAACTATCCAGAATTCCACATTTATAATGAAACCCAATTCTTTTAAAAGGTATGTTGCCTAGAGAAGAAAACTCCTCAAATACATAAATGTGCTTTTGTAATCACATAGTCCTAATATAATAGTATTTTAGTAGTGCTTCTAGGTCCACCAAACAACGAATATATTTCTGAAATATCCTTTGTTGATCTATTGACTAGGAATCACTTTTCCCCAATGACTTCATGAGATTTTTTTAAAATTCATTTTTGTTCCTTTGTAGCTATGAGCGAAACAGGAAAATTATAAAGTTGTTGCTTAAAAACTATATATAATTTTCAACATTTAAATTGATATTTAGATGAGTTCTGAACTATTTAATGATTATGTAAAACAAATACAATTAAATTATCTATCAACTCACCACAGCATTTCTAGTCAATAAGTTAAGTCCAGTTACAGTGTTACATGGCTATTTTATTTATTCAGTTCAATAAATATTCACTGAGCACCTATTGTATGCTATTCTAGGCACTGGGGTTACAGTCATGACTATCTCGTGGAACCTACTTGTCAAGATGACAGATAAATCAATGCCTATAATTTCAATGTTATTCAGATAATAAAACCAATTAGTGGGATAGTGTACACTCATGTTTGAACATGAATCTTAGGTTTAAGAAATCATTTATTTTAAATTGGATAGTTAAGGCCTTTCTGAAAGTTAACAAGCTTAGGAATCATTTAATTTAGGTCTTAGTATAATATTTTAGGAAACACAATGTCAAATGCCCATCAAAGAGATCAGAAATGTAATTAAAGAGCCGGGACTGGTATTGCACGCCTGTAATCCCGGCAGTTTGGGAGGCTGAGGCAGGAGGATCCCAAATTCAAGGCCAGCCTCAGCAATTTAGCAAGGCCCTAAGTCACTTTGTGAGATCTGTCTCAAAATAAAAAATAAACCGGGAGTTCTCATAGGGAGCGTGGTGAGAAACAGCGCAGCCTGCTCTCCCACGACCTCTGGGGTCCTCCACTCCAGACCCGCGGGCGAGCTGAGGTCACGGGGACAGGTGTGGCCTCTTGCTCTGCAAGAGGGGGTGCTCACAAGCACCCCTGCGACTGCCCACTGGCTAGCCAGGAGGTGAAGGACCTGCGGGTCTCTACCCAGGCCTGGATGACCTCATTGCGGAGGTGACCTGTTGGACCCTGGACCTCGCGAGCTGCCAGGTCTCCGGGCCCAATCCTCTGCGCCCCAGCCAGAGCAGCAGCCAGGGATATTGGCGCCTTTGGGTGGTGGCGGGTGAGGTGTGGCGAGAACAGCGGCCGCCTAACGCCGTGCAGGCGGGCAGGGGTTTCAGCACCCGAGAAGGAGTGTGGACACCGAAAAGCTCGGGCACGCTTAGACAGCAGACCGAGCAAGCAAGTACCTTTTAACTATCTCTCTCCATCCACTCCTCCCTTTCCATATCCTTTCCAAGTTCTGATAACCACTGTTCTATTCTGTACTTTCTTTTTTTTTTTTTATTATTGTAAACTGGGATACATGTTGTTTCTCTGTTTGTACATGGAGTAAAGGCATACCATTTGTGTAATCATAAATTTACATAGGGTAATGTTTGATTCATTCTGTTATTTTTTTTCCCTTCCCCCCCACCCCTCCCATCCCTCTTTTCCCTCTATACAGTCCTTCCTTCCTCCATTCTTGCCCCCCTCCCTAAACCTAACTCTAACCCTAACACTAACCCCTCCCACCCCCCATTATGTGTCCTCATCCACTTATTAGCGATATCATTCTTCCTTTGGTGTTTTGAGATTGGCTTATCTCACTTAGCATGATATTCTCCAGTTTCATCCGTTTGCCTGCAAATGCCATAATTTTATCATTCTTTATGGCAGAGTAATATTCCATTGTATATATATACCACAGTTTCTTTATCATTCATCAACTGAAGGACATCTAGGTTGGTTCCACAATCTGGCTATTGTGAACTGAGCAGCTATGAACATTGATGAGACTGTATCTCTCTAATATGCTGATTTTAAGTCCTTTGGGTATAGGCCAAGGAGTGGGATAGCTGGGTCAAATGGTGGTTCCATTCCAAGTTTTCTAAGGAGTCTGCTAGGAAGGAATATTAAGAAAAAAAACACAGGACATTAATCAAAGCAGGGACTTGAGGGGTGGAAGAGACCTGATGTGTCTGATCCTAACAAAGGAAAAAGACCATGAATACTTTATTTATAGTGGAGCACACCAAAGGGATTAAGTAAGGAGCTTCTTTAGAAAAACAGCAGATTGTTTGGGGCTTGAAAGGTTACATCTTGGGGCAGCTGTGTTTGAACCTAGGACTGTGAGCTAAGGCAGGGTGCCAGCATGATCTAGGCTTTCTTGAACCTGGGAATTCCACCCAGGAGTTCCCAGAGAAGCAGACTTCCTGCCTTATGATGGCTTGAACAAATCCATAGTTCATACACGACTTCCAACACCAATGGTCTTTGGAGGATGGAAATCAACAAAAAATTTTTCTTTGAAGTATTCATGAGCATATGCCATCTTTCTTTTGAAGGTAGGCACTAAATACAGAAAAGAGGTTAGAATAGCTAAATAAACTTCCTTATGTTAATAAGCTCCCTGCTAGAAAGAATATACTTTTTCATCTTACTTTTCATCTTGGTTGCAGAAAATACTGAATTGCCACCATGTGTTTGATATATTCTCAGACTCAAATCATTGTACATTGATTACTAATCATTATACAGATTATTATTCTCCAAATTAAAAATTCTTAGAATCAATATCAACTAGATAAAACAGATGTAGAATTTTCTCTTTTTAGATTATATCCTACTATTCTGAGAAACCCAGATAGTTCAACCTACATTCCTTATCTTTATTGTGGCTTTTTGTATTTAGGAGACTTTCTGACTGGTTTAAATGGCATCCTAAGTTGGTGGAGCACTTGTTTGATGAGCACAGCCAGTTGCCAGAAGTTCTGCCCTATGTAGCGAAGAATCATACATTTCTGTTAATTTGCTTTGGGACCAAGGCTGACTTACTAGTAGGTGCCTCACAGAACAGTGAAGAGGACAATGACTCTGCATAGTGGGTAGCTCCTCAAGTCCACCTTGAGAGTAATTTTGAGTCACCTAGAATTTTATTTTAAAAAAGTAGCAATGGTAAGCTTTGTGAAACCTTAGTTGTATGGCCATTAAACCTGGCTGCATTTTAGAAATATCCGAGGAGCTTTTGAAAATCATGATGATCAAGTCATACCCCAGACCAATTAAACCATTGTGTCTGAGATGGGACCCAGGCATCAGTATGTTTTTAGATCTCCCTAGATGATGACAGAGTGTGGCCACTCTTGAAAACCACTGTTTTAGGAACAAACAGAATTACTGTGAGGAATATGTCACTTATAAAAACAATATGATACTCCAGTATGCATAAAACAAATAACAAAGAAATAGATAAACAGTACCTCTTAGAATTTCTTGTTAAAAAGCTTATTGCTTTTTGGATGTGTTCAAGGTTATATTATTTGAAAACATCTTAGTTTCCAGATTACATTTAATGTCCTTCTAGTTCTAAATTTACTTTTGTTTTTTCTGCCAGAATACTTGTTAATTTTGATCTTGAGTTTTTGTGATATGTCTAAAAGATGAAAAAAACAATGTTAAGAGTATTGAATAATCAGAACAGAATTTTTCCCTAATTTGATAGGATTTTCTGGCTTGGGTGATTAGAGCTCTCTAAAAGTGGTTGGTAGTTTTATGGAGCTAGTTTGCATTAGAACTTTTGTTAAGCCTTTAACCAACTAATAATTTAGTCCTATTCATAAATAAATGTATAGTTAAGAGCTTAGGAATTTGGTTTTAACCTAGTTTTAATTCTGGCTAGCTGTGTGACCTTGGTGAACTAGGTATTTATCTGGCCAACTTTCCCCTTTTATCTGTACTTAATAGATAATACATATACTTAATAGAGTGAATGACTAATGACAGAGCACCTGAAAAGTCCTTTTCACAGTCCTTGATGGATAAGTACTAAGTAGTAGCTATTATTATTTAATTTTAATGCTCATTGATATAATCAGAAATAACTAAGATTTCCATTTCCATCCATACAAAAAGAATGAATGTTTATTACCTTTTTTTGAGTGACTAGACTGCAACAAACATTGGGTCAGGAGGCTTATGTACTTTTTCCATTTCATTTTCTCTGTGAAGTTGATCTTATCGTCCCAGCTTAACCAATGGCAAAGAAGGTAGAGAAGACATATTTGTTGTATTTAAGTGCATACTCTTAGGAATGTTCAGCAGAAATCACCTTGTGAGAGTAATGAATTGGGACAAGGTTGATTATTTAACCTTGAAAACTGGGATAAGAATAGTCCAGCAAGTGTGGAAATACATCCAGGTTTAACTTTAAGTTTTTTCTCCTTTGAAAAGTAGAATAAAAGAAATGATGTGGAGATATTCAGTGTCCACAAATAGGAAGTGCTTGGAGCATCAAAGACATACAGACCCAAGGCAACTCTGTATTGGTTAGAAGATCTAGTTAGAAAAAATAGTTTGATTTCCAGTCTTAGTAAGCTTCGTCTCCTAGTAAAGCAATCTAAATGGGCCAAGGATAATTAGAGCTTCTCGTTCCTTTTACCAGGTCTCAAATGAACAAAGAAAAATAGTATTTCTTTTATTCCCTGTTTCCCTGTCTCTTTCTACTCTGTTCACCTACCAGGAGAAAACCCATCAGGGCAGACTCATTTTGATTATTAGACTCAGGGGTCCAGAATTTAGTCTGGTACAGAGAATATTTTATATGTTCTAATTATGCATATATCAATAGATGATTCTCACCAAAAACAAGATAAATCATAAACATGGAAACCAAATAAAGACTAGTTTTTACCAAAGAGACTTGAAAACATATTCTGTATCACTCTCTCATCAATTTTTTTATTTGTTGTTTTTAGATATACATGACAGTAGGGTGTATTTTGACATACATAGAATTATACATACATAGAATGCAACCAATTACAATTTTGATCCCATTCTTGTGGATGGACATGATGTGGAGTTACACTGGTTGTATATTCATATAAAAGCATAGGAAAGTTATGTTCAGTTCATTTTACTGTCTTTCCTATTTCCATTCCCCCTCCCTTCCCTTCATTCCTCTTTGTCCAATCCAGTGAACTTTTACACTTCCCCTCCTTACCTTCCCTTGTTATAGGTTAGCATCCACATCCACATATCAGAGATGTTCCACCTTTGGTTTTTTTGGGACTGTCTTATTTCACTTGGCATGATATTCTCCAGTTCCATCCATTTACCAACAAATGCCATAATTTCATTCTTCTTTATAGCTGAGTAATATTTCATTGTATATATATATATATATATATATATATATATATATATAACATGTTCTTTATCCATTCATCTGTTGATGGACACCTAAACTGGTTCCAAAGCTTGGTTATTGTGAATTGAGCTGCTATAAATACTGAAGTGGCTGTTTCATTATAGTATGCTGATTTTAAGTCCTTTGGGTATAGGACCAGAAGTGGGATAGCTGGATCAAATGATAGTTCCATTTCAAGTTTTCTGAGGAATCTCCATACTACTTTCCATAATGGTTGCACCAATTTTGCCCACCAGTAATGTACGAGTGTACCTTTTTCCCCGCATCCTCACCAACATTTATTATTACTTGTATTCTTGATAATTGCCATTTTGCCTAGAGTAAGATGGAATCTTGGTGAAGTTTTAAATTGCATTTCTCTAATTGCTAGAGATGTTGAACATTTTTTTCATATATTTGGTGACCAATGATATTTCTTCTTCTGTGAAATGTGCAGTTCCTTTGTCCATTATTAATTGAGTTATTTGTTTTTGTTTTTTGTTTTTGGTGTTAAGTTTTTTGAGTTCTTTGTATATCCTGGAGATTAATGCTTTATATGAGGTAAGTGTGATAAAGATTTTCTCCCATTCTGTAGGCTCTCTCTTCATGTTATTGATTGTTTCCTTCACTGAGAAGAAGCTTTTTAGTTTGAATTCATACTATTTATTGATTCTTGATTTTATTTCTTGTGCTTTAGGAGTCTTATTGAGAAAGTCTGTTCCTGAGCTGACATGGTGGAGATTTGGGCCTACTTTTTCTTCTAGTATTTGAGGGACTTTGGTCTAATGCCTTGGTCCACTTTGAGTTGAGTTATGTGCAGGGTGAAACATAGGGGTTCAATTTTGATCTAGTACATATGGATTTACAGTTTTCCCAGCACCATTTGTTGAAGAGGCTACTTTTTCTCCATTGTATGTTTTTGGTGCCTTTGTGTAGTATGAGATAACTGTATTTATGCAGGTTTTTCTCTGTGTCTTCTATTCTGTATCATTGGTCTACATGCCTATTTCAGTGCCAATACCATGCCAATCTGTTACTATAGCTCTGTAGTATAGTTTAAGTTCTGGTATTGTGCTGCCTCTAGTTTCACTTTTCTCACTGAGGGTTGTTTTGGATATTGTGGGCCTCTTATTTTTCCAAATGAATTTAATCATTATATTTTCTATTTCTATGAAGAATGTCATTGAAATTTTAATGGGAAATTACATTAAATCTGTATCGCGCTTTTGTTAGTATGGCCATTTTGACAATATTAATTCTGTCTATTCAAGTATATGGGAGGTCTTTCCATTTTCTAAGGTCTTCTTTAATTTCTTTGTTTAGTGTTCTGTAGTTTTCATTGTAGAGGTCTTTTACTTCTGTTGTTAGATTGATTCCCAAGTATTTTATTTTCTAAAATCTGGAATAAGACAGGGATGCCCTTTCACTACCTCCCTGAAACTCTAGCCAGAGCAGTTAGACAAAAGAAAGAAACTAAAGGGATATGAATAGGAAAAGAAGAGTTCAGACTATCCCTATTTGCTGGTGACATGATTCTGTATTTAGAAGATCCAAAAAAACTTCACCAAAAAGCTTCTTAAACTTATAGATGAATTCAACAAAGTAGCAGGACAGAAAATGAATGCCCATAAATGGTGTTTTTATATATCAATGATGAATCAGATGAAAGAGAAATCAGGAAAACTGTTCCATTCACAGTAGCCTCAAAAAAATAAAAAAAGAAAATACTTGGGAAACAAGCTCCCATCTATTTTTAGGGGGAATACCCTGATGCTGAGATTTTTTCTCCTTGTGATCAGAACTGAATATTTTTCTCATGTTTCTATCTTTTCATTTTGTCCAAACACCTGGAATCATGAAGCTGTTTCCTTTACTAGTGCTTGACACTAAGAATTCTTAGTTTTGTTGAAATCTAGTCACCTGTAATTCTTCAGTTATACTTTAATCTGAGATCTTCCAGAAAGCAGAGTCTGAAAAAAAGACTTGCACAATGTTTATAGCCCTGCTATGCTAGAGCAGTGAGATAGGTTGCTAAGAGACCTTGAAAGATACCTGGAGATGGAATATGAGATATGAGGTTTACTGAGAACTGCTTAAGGAGGAGGCTCGGCCAGAAAGATGCATGTGTGTCTGCCCCATGCAGTACTTTTGTCATAGGAGGGCAGAAGCTGAAGCTCCAAACCTAGGTTCTTGTAATGCAATCAAGAAAATTTAGTCAGACACTAAAAGCCATGCAAAAGAACTTTATAATAGGAGAAAATAAAGTAAGGCTTAAACCAAGAACACTCTCAAGGGAGAGAGTTGGACATCTCCAAGCACAGAATAATACAGGAAACAGCACTGTCTGCAAATTTATTACTGTTTGATGTTTGCCTTGCGAAACGGGGTCCTCCTTCAGCAAACTTTGTCAATCAGGTATTCAATAACTCCTTCACATTTGACAGCAGAGGTTTTGTTCTTTGTCCTCCCTGAAACTGTCATGGTGGCCATGACAGGGGGCGTCATCTACAAGTCAATCCTGTGTTAATGTGTGTATTGGGGTCAGTGACTGATCAAGCTGCCTTATTGTGCTTGTGCCTCCAAAGAATCTCCTTTTCTGAGGTAAGAGACACTTGGGACCGTAACTCCTAGTTTTATCTTGACTCATATGGGATCTTGTCAAGAGTTAGTCCCACAAATCCTTCTTTCTTGGTGCATTTCCCCAATCAGCTCCTCAGTTAGCTCCTTTTGTTTCTGTTTGCTTCTCTCAAGGTCTGTGTACCAATGCTTTTCTATAGGTTATCTGCTGCAAGTTATTTATTCATCTGCTTTGACAGTAACTTAAAGAAAACTTTAGGAGTAACTTAAACCTATGACCTTTTATGAATCCCACTGCTCATTACTAACTACTACCTAATACCTTCAGTTTCTTACCAGAAAGTTGAAGGGTTATAGTTTGGGAAAGTGCATTTCTGTTATATACAGTGCCTCTGGTACCTCACTAGAAAAGTGGATGAACACTTATCTCTCCACAACATTCTGATCTGCAACAGTGACCTCAGGGACAGGCATTTTATAATTAAGCTACAGAAGTAGTGACATTAATTTGCTTAGTTTTCTTTTTCCTTGTATGACCAGCATCCCAAGAAGGAGCTGTCTGGTTCTGCGTGCAATAAAGCAACTTTCTACAGTTCACAAAAACTTGCCCTAACTCTCAGCACACAAGAGAGAAAGCCCATGTTCTACAAGATAATGTATATGTAAAAATTTCAGTCATACTGACATTTATTTTTGCTTATCTTGGTTAGGTTTTGCAGAGTAGAAATGGGCATTCAGGGACATGATGCTTTACACACCCTTTTACTATTTAATGATGACACAACTTGTGAGAAGTAGTTATTTAAGGGACAGTTACAGACAGCAGCAGTGAAAGGAGAGTCAAATGAGAGACAGGAAAAGTCAAGATAAGGTTGTTACTGAGTTGCTCACTGTTGTAGGTAATGACATTCCATCCTTCTGAGGAGGGTGTAGTGTGCCTTTCAGAATTGTCCACCTGTGGAGGGCCACGAAGAAGCATTTGCCCTTAGCCTGTCACTCTCTTTGCATAAGGATTACTCAGGGTTATTACTCCCCAACTACCCTTATGTGTCTGCCAAATGGAATGTTTCAGGACTCTCAGAGCACAAAATTGGAATGTCTTGAGCAGTCACTTGGAGAAGGACATGGTCTATGATGTCAAAGCAAGCACTTAATTAATGGCCAAAGCCATGGATAGACAGAGGTGAGGCCAAAGGAAAATAAGGTAGGCCATCTAACAAAAACAAAAACAAAACAAACAAACAATAAACCCAAGCAATCCTGCATTGAGAAGGATGAAAACATTTTTATGACAGCACTACCTGGGTTCAAATCTGGACTCTATCTTTTGTTCTGTGGGTTATTTTGGATCAGTTTTTTTTTTTTTTTCCGGTACAAGGAATTGAACTCAGGGGCACTTAAACTCTGAGCCACATCCCAAGATCATTTTATTTTTCATTTTGAGACAGGGTCTTACTAAATTGCTTAGGGTCTCACTAAGTTGCTGGACTGACTTCAAACTTACAATCCTCTTGACTCAACCGCCAGAGCCCCTGGGGTTATAGGTGAGCACCATTGTCCCCAGCTTGGACCATTTTTTTTAAGAAATCATTTCTGTGTCTGTCTCAATTTGCTCATTATAAAGTGGGAAATAATATGTTTCAAAGAAAACATCAGGTGAATACTGCTATTATAGGAAGTATAGTTGGTGTTTATTGTCTAGAAGATACCAAAGTCATGTAGAAGAGGGAATTTGTGATCACAACCCATAGATTTAGAAAGACATTGATACAAATTATTTTTGTTGAACAATTCAGCAACTCTTGAATTAAACAGAGCAAAAAATATATTTATTTTCTGATTGAGGACTTTGCAAGGCAAAGAGAATTTATACTTTAACTGGAATCTCTTACCTAATAAGAGATAATGCCAGTTTTCTGCCTCTTCTAAGTGATTAATCTCTTCCCTTCATTTTTAGCGAATATTAAAAATGCCAATTTTATCTACAATTTGCAAATTATAATTGACCTACAAATGCAACTTATAGATCCCAGGCTTAATTGCAGTAGACTGATACCTGTTTACTTACTGAATCTTATGAGTAGCTCATTCCCTATCACTGATCTTACCGTTGAATGGAACAAGGCCTTCCAACTCATTTTCCATGTCAGAGTTACATTATAGAAGGGCAAGTGCAATTATCTCCACTCACTTCTGGCTTGCCACTGAATTAGTGATTCCTTTATTCTTCCTAAAATGAAGTTCTTAGGAAGAAACCAATTTATCAAATGATTAAGTATGCCCATTTGGATGTTAACTTTTTAAAACCCTAAATGACTTGAAAAAGTACACAGAATAGTTTATATTTCAGAAAGCTAAAATTACATGAAATTCATTAAACTACAGTTCACCATTTAACAGAAATGTTGTTAGGGACCACAATAATTTTACCAAGATTATTCTTGTTGTTTATTTTTTGAAAAGCATATTGCAGATCTTTGCCACAGCTTAAAAAGTATCCTGATATGATGCTTTTTTAATTTTGATTATGTACCCAGCACCACTGGGTACCTCTTACCTATATTATCTCATTTATATCTCACAATAAGCTAGTGAGATGAGAAAAATTATTACCCCTATTTTATAGAAGAGAAAACCAAGGAACAAAGAGGTTAAATAATTTATTTAAGGTCTCATAGCTAGTAAGTGGCAAAACCTTGCTGCAAACCCTTGTGACAGGGTCCTCACCTCCATACCTTTAACCACCTTGACTGTTTCCTCACGTGGTTCCTGAAAAGAAAAATCAGAATTCTAGTGCATTTGCAAAACATAGGTGAATCTAATTAGGGACAGGGATATTTGATCATTGGATTCTACCAAGACCTTTTTAAGAAAACATATATAATAGAATTACCTATTGAAATGTTTAACAAGATAAAATAAATGAACTATCATAGACAAATGTGCAGAGATATCTGTGTTTATTTTATTTTTCCTACTACATTTTCTTCATCAAAACTTTTGTATTCCACATCTTATCTTTGGTTGCTAGTCACAAGTCCAGGTAAGTTGGTTTAACAAGAAAATAAAATTTATTGAAGGTATAACTCATAATCCTAAAAGCTAGTGCTATTTTGGGACTTGTTTTACCTGGGATCATCTTTTTCTTTATTTCTCTACATCTCCTCTTTATTGGCCTCAAGCAGGCCCCCATGAAGGCAATAAAAAGACACCACTGTTGATTCTGGGGGTGCCCAAGTTCCATAATCTTTAGGGCACTCAGTCTCAGAAGGAGAGCTCTTTTCATTCAGGTTCATATTAATGGCCAAAAGAGAACTAATGGGCTCTGCTTGGGTCACAGGTCTGCTCCTGGGGTAATCACTAATTCCACAGGAAATGGTGCTTTATTGGTCAACCTGAATTGGTAAGGACTGACCCGTAATAAACTATGGCAAAAAGAAAAAGAGGATTTAGTTCCCAGAAGAGGAAAAGAAATCTATGTCACTGATAAGTCATGGTCACTTGGTGTTCCAAAGTCTTCAAATCCCTTCAAAATACTTCACGATGATGGCCACAGTAATAATCACTGTGGGAGCCTTATTTCTCATTTTCTTGGAGAGCAAAATAGTGAAGTCGAATCACAGATTCTGCCTGTTATTTACCATCTCCATTAAAGAGGAAAATAATACTTTAAATTATTTATGATGCCTCCTAAATCAGTTCTGGTGATTAGTAAAGGCAAACTATCTCATTAAAATGAAAATATCATAATCTAACATTTTGCAGCAAATGTATTACTGTATATAAAACATGCCTGATGAGATAGAGTCTCTCCCATCTCCCTTAGTCTTACCTTTGATTCTGGCCACAGCAAAGTATTAGAAATTCCCAGAATGTGCTGTTCTTTTGCACAGAAACATGATTTTATATGTGTTGCTCTTGTTTCTATTCTCCTGGAATGTCAGTCCTTATCTGCCATGCATACTCTTGATTCCAAGGACATTTCCCAGTATATAGTGTTTATATCCTTGTCTTGATCTAACTCTGATTCCTATACCTTACTCCACAACTCTAGCAGTAACTTCGTAGAGTAGGAAAAATGAATTCCTTAGTATAAATACAGCAAATATAGCAATCCCACTATGACACAGATACCATTGTTATTGTTAAATTACATTTGAGAAAACCAAGGCACTGAAACACTGCACAGTTCTAATGAGTAATAAAACTAAAATACAAATCCAGGTAGATTAATTTTAATCACTGTTTGATCCACTCCACTCTATATATTGAGGGGAGAGATCCACTATAATATATTGCCTCTCATTCAATGAATACTTATGAAATGTATAGATTAATGATATTTGAGAAAAACCTACTACTGTGTCATGATTGACTGGAAAAAAGTAATTAGAGTTAAAATGGAAAATAAACCCACTTGTATCTGTTTACTTAAAAACATTACTTGTTGATTGGTTAGTGCCTTTAGCATAATGTGAAGATATTCTTGTAGGCCAAGATACATACTTCTGGGAGAAATTTTTGACCTATTAGCTTTTCTTTACACAGAAACACATACACACACACACACACACACACACACACACACAGAAACACACACATACCCCTTCCTAGTGTGACCTGTAAATTCAATATATACATTTAATATTTAGATTTTTTTCTTGAGACAAGAGTTAAACTTATGATGACCTGCATGTACTTATTTTTTAATTCACAAAATATTGTTTAATGTTTGTTCTTTGACACCACAGGAAGGACCTCTGAGCATGCTGCCAAGTATGCCCCTCTTAGGATTTGAAATTGTTATGGTTTGGATATGAGGTGTCCCTCATAAGCTCACGTGTAAGATATGCAAGAAGGTTCAGAGAAGAAATGATTGGGTTGTGAGAGTTTCAACCCAATCAGTGAATTAATCCCCTGATAGGAATTAACTGAGTGGTAACTGAAGTGATAGGGTATGACCTGGAGGAGGTGGAAATTGACAGTGTGGCTCTGGGGTATATATTTGTTTCTGGCAAGTGGAGACCTCTCTCCCTGCTTCCTGAAGATGTGAGCTGCTTCTTTGTCAGGCTCTCCTGCCATGATGTTCTGCCTCACCTAAGCCCTGAGGAATGGAGCCAGCCTTCTATGGACTAAGATCTCTGAAACCATGAACCATCAAATAAACTTTTCCTCCTCTAATATTGTTCTTGTTGGTCTTGTAGTCACAGCGATGAAAAAGATGACTGAAAGAGAAATTCAACTTTATATAGTGAGGTGTGATGCACAGATATCTGAAAACTGGCAGTTTGTGGTTAGTTTTGCCTGATTAATAGTGATTTCAAGCAGAAACTTTAGTTAAATTGAATACTACTACTCAGCCATAAAGAAGAATGAAATTATGACACATGCTGGTAAATGGGTGGAATTGGAGAATATCATGCTAAGTGAAATAAATCAATCCCCAAAAACCAAAGGCTGAATGTTTTCTCTGATAAGTGGATGATGATACATAATTGGGTTGGGGGAGAGTAAGAGAAGAATGGAGGAACTTTGGATAGTGTAGAGAGAAATGAGGCAGGAGGGATGGGGGAAGGAACGATAGTGGACTGAGACAGACATCATTACCTTATGTACGTGTATGATCACACAAATGGTGTGAATCTACATTGTGTACAACCATAGAAATGAAAAGTTGTACCCCATTTGTGTACAATGAATCAAAATGCAGTCTGTAAAAATAAAATAAAAATTAAGATTAAAAAAACCTAAGGAATGGAAATAAAGAGGAGATGTTAGGTTCATGCAAACCAAAGCAAACTAGAAAGCAAAAACATTCCAAGCAATGATAGTCTGTGCAGTGCATAATTTCTGTCCATATATCAATAAGCTTTTTACTCCCAACAGCAGAATTGTTATCATGTTCTACCAGGAGAACTTTCTCCTATGCTCATTTTACAACTAACTTTAAGAAGTTCAAAATACAATCTCATTTCATACATTATTATTCACTCTAATTTGTTGGCTTCTCTCCAGCTATTACCAAGTATTCCTATTTTCATCTGAACTCTTCCATTTATCTGTTGAACCTTCCACTGTCATTTCAAATACATTATTTACTGCTAAGAACTTCATTGCCTTTCTTTTATTCTTTAAATAAGCCACTCTATTTTTGACTCTTCATATTATGTTTTCTTACTAGTCATAGAAAATATTATTTTATCTTAAAATAGGCACATTTTTCATTATCTTCATTAGACACAACATCAGGTCTTCAGAATCATGCTTTTATACTCTTGATTGTTAAACTCTTCAAAAATTACAATCTCTTCAGTCGTTAACTTCATATAATATGTACAGACATGAGAGGGATTCATGGAGAATTATCTCCCAATACTCAGAGTTTTTTGTACAATCAATTCTCAAATAAATCCCTGATTATTTTGACCAATTCACCCCATTGAAAAGATATAGTTTGGCTGCCTGCAATATCCTTAATCCATATTCCTACTCAGTATGCTCACATTTCTTTCCCCCAAATATCATGGGTTTGCCCAATGAATGATAGCAACAGCAGGTGATCCCAGGAACCCATGAAAACTTTTGGAGGACCTGATTCATAATGTGTGCTGACATTGGATGGGACTCTTACAGCCCTTCTTCACCTTGTGCTCATATCAACCTGCCTTTCTTGAGGTTTTACAATTTGGTGGCTCACTCCAATACAGCAATACCATTACCCAGAACTCAACAGCAAGAAAAAATATCTGCCAATCTCAAATGGGATTTTTAATCCTAAGGTTTTAGTGTTAAAGCATCTCTTCAAATTGGAACTATTAACATTATTGATACCTTTCCTGAACTCCAAACCAAGGATCTTTTGCTTTTAGCTTTCATAAACCTCAGTCTGTCACAACTCTGCACATTTGCTGTTTTTCCTTCCTTTCCTGCTCTTCACATACTAGACTATTTGTAAACTTTTACTATTTATAAAGTCCATGTCATCAGTTCCCATTTTTAAAGTCAGAGGTTTGACCTCTGAATTTAGTGATCTGTACATGAACAAGGCACTGGATTGCAGTATTGACAAGGAGATAGTTCAGATTCCTTTTTCCTTTCACAAAAGAACAATTATTATTAATGCATGGGTTCACATTTGGTGGACTCTGGGTGCCCAAATGAAATAACCTCAGCAGGAAGGTTCTACCTCTAGAATAACAACACCCATATGTATGCATATACTGAACTCCAACTTTGTGCCTTGTACTATGATGAACTCGGCCTATGGATTTCTGTCTGGTCCTAATAATAACCAGTTACTGGTTACTGGTTACTGGTGGTCATTATTAGGTTATTACATCATTTGATGAGTGCTTTGCACTGTAGTGGGAATTTTACACATTCAATTTAAATTTACAGCAGCATGAAGTCAGTGAACTAGTCAGCTTTCCATTTGGTGAATAAATATCAAAGACAAACAACTTAAAAGGAGGAA
Source organism: Sciurus carolinensis (assembly GCF_902686445.1). Taxonomy (NCBI): domain Eukaryota; kingdom Metazoa; phylum Chordata; class Mammalia; order Rodentia; family Sciuridae; genus Sciurus; species Sciurus carolinensis. The sequence continues at coordinate 86,237,161 of NC_062218.1, read as the reverse complement.
AGATTGTTTTGGTTCATGGTTTCAGAAGTCTCTCTCCACGATTGCATGACTCCATTGCTTTGGGCCTCTAGTGAGACAGAACATCACAGGAGTGTGTAATGGAGCCAAGCTGTTCATATCCTGGTGGCCAGAGAGGAAGCAAAAGAAAGAAGGGACGGGGGTCCCAGAGTCCCCTTAAAGAGCATTCCCTCAATGACCTTTTATTAGGCCTCAACTCCTAAAATATTCCACCACTTTGCAACAGTGCCACAAACTGGCAACCAAGCCTTTAACACCTGAACCTTTAGGGGACATTTTAGATCCAAACCATAATAGTTAGGCATGATTCTCTATATTTTATTAATAAGGAAACAGGTTCAGAGGTGTTAAGTATTTATAACAGCAGAAGAAGAATTGTGACTGCAAGATTAATACTCTGACAATCCAGGACAAAATTATAAATAGAGATAGAAATTATAAATTCAACAAATAATATATGTTTCTACATTGTCTATAGGTAAAGAGATTTACTGTCCCTATTGGACACACTTGTGAACAATAGTATCCTAAGTCTTAAAGTAGCAGAATATGAGCCGACTCTCTTTACATAAAGAGTATCAAGTTTTTAACCAAATTGTTTACTTGTTTTGTGTGCTCAAATTGTCCTGTTTCTCCTCTCTCTCTCTCTCTCTCTCTCTCTCTCTCTCTCTCTCTCTCTCTCTCGTTCTCTCTCTCTCTCTGGAAAACCAAACCAGCATATGGCTCAAAATGATCATGACAAAATCAGGCAGTGTATATAAGCAATACCTCCGTATGTGGCTCATACCATTACTGAACAATTCTTTTTTGTTGTTGTTGTATCAAACAAGAAGTTCTTGATCAGAATTCTAAGTGAAAACTGATTTCTTTCTTTTTAGACATACATGACAGTAGAGTGTATTTTGACATGTTGTACATACATGGAATATAACTTATTCTAATTAGGATCCATTCTTGTAGTTGTACATGATGTGGAGTTTCACTGGTCATGTATTCATATAGGAACATAGGAAAGTTATATCTGATTCCTGTTACTGTCTTTCCTATTCCCCTCCCCCTCCCTTCCGTTCATTCCTCTTTATCTAATCCAATGAACTTTATTCACAATAGCTAGGCTATGGAACCAACCTAGATGCCCTCCAACAGATAAATGAATGGATTAAGAAAATGTAATACACACACACACACATACACACACACACACACACACACACACACACACACACACACTGGAATATTATTCAGCCATAAAGAAGACAGATTATGGCATTTGCTGGTAAGTGGATGAAACTGAAGCCTATCACGCTAAGTGAAAGAAGCCAGTACCCCCCCAAACAAAGGCCAAATGTTCTCTGTGATATGTGGATGCTGACACACAATAAGCGAACTTGGAGGAGGGAGTTAGAAATGAGAGCTGATTCCTAAAAACTTTACAACAGCCTATTGAATTGCTATTGAGATGCAAAAGATGTGACTAAATCTATTGTCTTTGAGACTGTGGGAAATGGAGTTTCCTCAGGCTGGTAAAGTTAATATTATTTGCAATAAGATGATTTCCTAGAGATGATATTTCACAGTGGGATATTTCAATTTATAAGTGAGTTCCAGGCAAGGTTCTGGATTTTTTCTACTGTTATATACTCATGAATCAAAATGCAGAATCTGAAATTAATGAAACTATTAACCCGAAGTTTCCAATTTCAAACTCAGATTGTCTTTTTTGTGTGTGTGCTACAGAAAAACAAATGTTCCAAGTGAAAGTTTAGTTTACTACCTAAAAATATTCAAATATAAAGATTATCAAAATACAGCATGAACTCTTTTTGAAGACTATTTTGTATACATTAAGAGGGGCAAATAAACTGAACACATTTATCAAAAGAAAAAAACATAGATGGTCAACAAATAAATGAAAAATGTTCAACATCTCTAGCAATCAGGAAAATGCAAATCAAAATTACATGGAGATTTTATCTCACTTCAGTTAGAATGGCAATCATCAAGAATGCAAATGATAGCAAATGTTGGTGAGGATGTGGGGGAAAGGTACACTTTTACATCATTGGTAGGACTGTAAATTAGTACAACCATTTTGCAAAGCAATATGTAGAGTATCAGAAATTGGAAATGGATCCACCATATGATCTAATACCCCAGTCCTTTACTGGCATTTACCCAGCAGAACTAAAATCAACATACTATAGTAATGCAGGCATATCAATGTTTATAGCAACTCAATTCACAAAAGCAAAACTATGGAACCAATACAGGTACCTGTCAACAGATTAATGGATAAAGAAAATGTGGTATATATACCTAATGGAGTATTACTTGACCATAAAGAAGAATTAAATGATTTCATTTGGTGGAACTAGAGTAATATCATGAACATTTTTCATGTTCAACATGAAATAAGCCAGACACAGAAATTCAAATGCCACATGTTTTCTATCATATGAAGAAGCTAGACAGAAATAAGGAATTAAAAAGGGGGAATTTTGTGAAAATAGAAGGGAGAACAGTATAGTAAAGGGAGGTGATCAAGAGGGAGGGGCTAGGCATGGGAAAGAGGAGTACCTGTGGGATGAAATTGACTATATTGTGCTATGTGCATGTGTGAATATATCTCAGTGAATTACAGCTTTATGTACATTCATAACTTACAAATAAATAAATGAATAAAGTAATAGAAGAAAGACCAGCAGAGTAGAAGAAAGGAAGCAAGGGGAGGGAGAAAAGGAGTGAAAATGGAAGTCCTGGGGATTGATATGGAGCAAATTACATCACATGCATGCATTAATATGTCAGAATGCACCCTACTATTATGTATAACCATAATTCTCTAATAAAAACATTAAAAATAAAACAGTAACAATAAAAAGGTATATAAAAGAAACCAGTATAAATAATAGTTTATATGTAGGTACCTATATGTATATATAAAATAAAACTTAGAAAGTGCTAAGAAAAGGCAGTTAACCAGGCATGGTGGTGCACACCTGTAAACCTAGAGGCTTAGGTGACTGATGTAGGAGGATCGCAAGTTCAAAGCCAGACTCAGCAACCTGGCAAGACCCTCAGCAACTTTGCGAGATCCTATCTCAAAATAAAATACAAAAAGGGCTGAGAATGTGGCTCAGGTTAAAAGTCCCTGGATTTAATCCCTGGTACTGAGAGAGGGGGGTGGGATGGGGAGCCAGTTACAGTTTATGCAAATCTAAGTAAAATGGCCATTCCTTACTTGAGGGAATGGTCAGAAGTTAATCCACTTTTTTCCTTGAGGAAAGAAGAAGAAAAAAGTTTTAGTGATTTACAGTAATATAGATCAAGGGTTCATGGCTTCCAAAGGACACTAATTGTACCTTTTCTTTAGTTCTGCTTTTGGTACAATGATAGAGATGAGGTCTCAGAGCAAGGATTGGGAAAGAAAGATGCTGATTTGTGGCCATGTCTTCTTTCCTTGCAGTTTCTTTGCTACTGTGAGTGAGGTAAAGAAGGATTTTAGCAAACAGAGAAACTAGGATCAAAATTTTTTAACAAAGAATATGTCTAAATGAACACAAAAGATGAAATTAAATGACGTAATCTTCTCTCTGGTTCTAAGTTTCTATAAACTCTGTTTTAAATGAAGGACAAAATATTAGCCATTTAGAACAAATAATGTTTGAGATCACTAATAATCTCCTTCATTTTCACTTGACATTTATTACAGTCTTCCTAGTTTTTTATTCTGATATGTTTTGCTATGGAACAAATGCTGTGTCTCTTCCAAATTCATATGTTGAAACCCTCACCCATAATGTGATGATATTTGGGGAAGGTGTTTGAGGAGGTAATCAATGTTAAACGAGGATATAAGGGGGATAGTCCCAATCCAATAAGACTGCTGGGCTTATAAAAGAGGAAGAGAGAAAGGTCTCTGTATTCTTCACATACATGCACCAAGGAAAGGGGCACTTAGGAACACAGCAAGAAGAAGTCACTTACCAGACAGAAAGGGAGCTCTTACCATGAAGAGTTTGTTGACACCTGATCTTGGACTTCTACATCTCCAGAATTGTGAGAAATAAATTTCTGTGGTTTAATTCACTCAGTCAGTGGTTATGACATCTTGAATGAACCAAGGTGTGTGACTTTAAATCAAAATATTATACATTTGTACTTGATAGTATATATGAGAGGATACAGAATATGTGTCCTGGCTCTGTCCATTGGCAAATCTGTGACCTTGGGAAAATAATGTAATCTCTCTTTCTCTAATCATTCTTATCTGTAATATGGGCTAATACTAGTAGCTACATTATGACGCTATTTTAAGGGTAAAATGAATTAAGACAGTGGCCTAAATCTGGTGGACGGACACTATGAAGGAGAGTGTGAAGAAGATGCATTCCCACATGTGCTCTGACTGAGAACTGGTGGCCTGAGGAAGGGGTCATGTCAGAGTATCATGTCCACTTTCCTCTCTGGTTTCACAAACTGTCTTTTACACATTCCAGTGTAAGGTGCACTTCTTACCCACCTAGAATCTTAAATGTGCTTCTTTCACTTGGTGTATGAATGTTCAGGTGCCAGAGGGAAAATATGAAACAGTGTTCTTAGCAATGAGATAGCAAATGGCGATAATAACTAAAAATTATTTTTTGAAAGTCTACTGATTGCTAGGTCTTTGCATTCATCAAAATTAAAGGAGGATATTTAATTTGAATAATCAAATTTTCAAGTGGTAGTTGATTGAAAACAATTAGGGCACCGGAGGTTTAGCTCAGTGACAGAGTGCTTGTCTTGCATGATCTGTCTCCAGCACTGCAGACCAACAATAACAATACTTAGGGTTAATAGCAGAGAAACCTGTCATTCCCATCTACTTCTGTGTGCAAACCTGATTCTTAGTTTGCCATGTGCCAAGTTAAGAATGGTTATAATTTTTAAAAAATATTTTGATATGTATGTACATATTTTGTACTGAGGGTGGGAATTTCAATTTGTTTTATGACCTAGCCTCACATGCAGAAGATATCACTATGGATGTAATCACATTCCTGCCCATATTCAAGTGTAACATTCCTTCAACTCATCTGTTGAAGGAGAGCTGTGAATGTCACATTGTGAGAGAGCATAAGGGACAGGATATATTATTGTAATCATCTTTGAGTAATAGAAATTACCACATGAGAGGAAAAATACTATCACTTTGAAGTTTCAAAGAGTTTTTGTTTTTATAAGTGGAAAATTAGCTTGGAATCAGTTATCTTCTTTGTTTTAGGGAAGAAATGCAAATATTTTAATAGAATTTTCCTAAGGAGGTTATCCCATTCTGGAATGAAGAGATATGCCACAATGAGAATTGAGATTATTCTGCATCAGAAACAAGCATTTCTTTCCTACTTAGAAATGAAGCCACATCTCTAAACTTTGTTTCCTTTCAGAATTTGAAAGACCTCCCCATTTTTCCCTTTCCGAAGTCCTTGAAGCAAGTCCTTGTTTTGAGTTTTGGGCTGGACAATGATGCTAAAGGACTCTCATATATGGAAGTGCTAAGAATGATGTGGCATTCAGGTATTTAGGTTTTGAGTTTTTCTTTTTTTTATATGATAATTCTATTTTGTCATATTCCAAAGACTTTAATAAAACTTTTGATTATGTTACGCTATATTTTGAGATTTTACTTTGTGAAATTAAGGAATATGCTTTTATTAGGATGATCAACTTGTCTTGGTTTGCCAGGAATTTCCAAGGTTAGTGCTGAGTCTCATGCTCAAGAAAATTCCTTGTACTTAGCCACACCAGGATGGTCACTTTCTCTATCTTGAGATTATACTTGGAATCCACTTGTTGGGAGAGAAAGTTAGCAGCCTGGGGAAGGCTGGTTTCAGTTCAGTCAGAAGCAGGTTTAGAGGAGTTGTACCTGTCTTCTTTACTAGATTCAGGGAGGCAGCCCAGGAATCAAATGACTCTTAAGAAAAAGTATTGAAATTGGGGAAACAGGTACATGGGATTACTTGGGTATTCTTTCAGTTTCATAATGGGTATTGTTTTGCTAAGATTTTTTAGGGGTAAGTACTTTTGTTTGAGTTATGTTCAGAAATAATTAGGACATTTTATATCTCTGTGAAGGTATATGCTAACTTGTAGAAATGAATCAAATGGTTGTTTTTCTGATAATGAATTTTATTCAAGATACAAATGAATTTTATTCAAGAGATATAAATGATTTCCTAAAGGAGTTGTTGCCCATGGTGAAAATAAGATGATCAAAGTACAATTTCAGAAATCACATGGTTTCTTGCTTACAAAGAGAATTTTTCTTATGTTGATAATACTTAAAATGGGAAGGATGATGTGAACAAGCTTCACAGAGAATTTACTTAATGGGTAAGATGCATTAACCATGTAGCAGGTGAGTTCCAAAATTATGGCAATCCCTTGCTCAATTAAGAGGGAAGAAGACTTGAATGGAGAGCAAGTCTAACCAAAAGGTACATTTATATGAGCAGTTCTATGGAAAAGTCAGCTTGATCACCAGGGAAGATCCATAATAACATGTGAGGGATTGTGATGATAGAGGATTTGGCAAGTGTCAGTCTGAGAGGGTTTGGAGATAAGTTCTGAGACTGAAAGTGTATAAACTATTCTAGCCTGAGTGTCTTGCATTTATAGAAGCTGCTTAAAGAATGTAACTATGCTGTGGTCTAAGTTCTCAAAGTGTGTGTCTGTTATGGTTTAGATGTGGTGTCCCCCAAAAGTGCATGTTTGTTGGAGAAATTATTGGGTAATAGCCTTAACCTAATCATATGATTAATCCCTGATGGAATTAACTGAGTGGTAACTGGAGGCAGGTGGGGTGTGGTTGGAGGAAGTGTTTCATTGGGGGTGGATCTATGGGGTATATATTTTGTATTTGGAGAATGGAGTCTCTCTCTGCTTTCTTTTTTTTTTTTTTTAAGGCTTAAAATGTATTTTAATAAGTTGATGCTGCATTACTTCTCCATTTCTCAGAAAAACTCCAAATTTAAGGTATCAGGAACAAATCAAACATGGTACACCAATAAAAAATGCGCAGCATAACTACCTAAGATAGGCAAGGCTAAGAGCTACTGTCAGACCATCAGCATACAGCAACCCTGTTCCCAAGATTGTACTAGGCCTATCAAGAAAAGCTGTGAATAGCAACATCATAGACACAAAAGGGTCATTCTTGGGTTGTCTTTACCCAAGAAAAAGATGGAGGCAAGTTAACACAAGATTTTTTTTAAAGATATACTAAAATGAAAAGTTCTAAGAGAAAATGTCTTCCTTAGGACATGAAGGGGTAATATATGGGGTATAACAGAACTGTATGTATGTTGTCTGTGACCTCTGTGGACATTTGCCTGAATTCTCACCTGGGAGCGAATGGAGCAATGGGGCTAAGGTCATTGGGGGATGTTTTGTTTTTGTGGTATATGTGGCAGTGTCTCTGGGTTCAAGGGGTGTAAGGACAAGAAAGCAAATAAAACATGATAGGGAAAAAAACGGAATGATCAAGATTAATGGGGCTCTAACTGGATCCATTTTGCTATGGGTCCCCCAGCCCTCAACAGTCACATTTGAGACTTCAGGAATGCACCACACAGAATCAATTAACCAATATGCCACCAGAACTGATTTGTTACATACCACCCCTCCCTTGCCCTCTGCCTCCAGCATACTTCCTAGAGTAGTACAGGCAGGGAAGACCTAACTATTGGGAAGAATCCCTAACACTTTTCCAGGGTAGAATTCTGGCTAGTCCAAAAAGGGTCCTTCTTTTAAGGGTTTTGGGAAACAAGACACTGCAATTTTATTAGTATCGGCGACGTTTGTTTGGAGCAAATTCAGCTCCAGGAGCTGCACGGTTGAATGCAGAAGGGGTTCCACCAATTGCCCCAATTCCTTCCATTGTGGCAGCCTGGCCAAAGCGTTCAGTTGTTGGTGGGGTCAGTCCCAAAGTTCCATCAGGCATCATAGTGGCAGGTCCTGGAGGAGCTGGGGTACCAGCTGGCACAAGAGCAGGGGGCATGGCGCCTCTATTATTTATGCCCATAGCACCTCCCATAGCCATCTGGCCCATCCTTATCTCTTGCTCTCTCGCATCAGGGAAGGTCCCCTTGAATCCTTCCTGCTGTCGCTGTATCATCTCTTCTTGTTGTCGCCCCATTTCTTCCTCACGGCGCCTACGCTCCTCTTCCTGCCTGAGCTCCAGTTGCTTTCTTTTTTGCACCTCTTGGTTGTTCAGCTCTTCCATTCTTCGAAGTTCTTCTTGGCGCCTCATCAAATCCTGCCTCATTAGCATGACTTGGTGCTCATGACGAGCAGCCTCCATCTCCATTTCCAGCTTCTCACGAGCCGCCTTGATGTTGCGGTCCACCTGGTCCTGCTGCCGTTTCTCCATCTCAATGAGTGCCTTCCAACGCGTCGCATACTCAGACTCAAAGGAACCAGCCTGTGCAAATCTGGTTTGCTGCTCTTGCTCCTTGTAAAACTGCTGGTTCTTTGTAACCAGCTTCTCTGGAAGCCCTTCTTCATCATCTAACTGGTCCATCGGCTCCACAGTCACAGGCCGAGGAAATGTGGTTAGCAGGAAAGAACCTTCACTGCATCTGTCCAGAGCTTTCCGAGCAGCTGGCTTCCCTGAGAACTCAACAATGCCTTTTCCTGAGGGTCTTCCTCGATCATCCACAATGACCACGGCCCTCTCCACCTGGCCAAACACAGAAAAAGCTTCTTCCAGCAGTTTGTTAGACATGTACTGAGGAAGGTTTTGAACCGTAAGGGATGCACTATGACAGGCAAAGTGCACATGCAGCTGTTTTCCATGGAGTGGCATATTGTCCAGCTCTACTTTGGCAATTTCCGCCAGGGTTCGTGTTTCCGAGCAGATAAAGCCAAAGCCTTTATCCTTATGAATGAAAACTTCGCCTGCCTTCCCGTATTTCTCAAAAAGTTTCCTCATTTTCTCCTCAGTGATGTCAGGAGGGAGATAACCCACAAAGAGACGGCTACGTTGGGTGAAGGTCTTCTCTCCTGGTTTCCCAGAATTCTTCAGGTCAATAGTCAAGCCTTCATTTTGGCTGCTGGCCTGTTGCCCATTTGCAGGTATTGGTGGTGGTGGTGGCTGCTGCTGTTGCTGCTGATGGTGCTGCTGGTGGTGATGCTGATGATGTTTCCTTGGAGTATGGTTCTGTTTCTCCAAATTAAAGGTTTTATTGCTCTGCATTTTTGCACCCCTCTACACACAGTCCTTTCCTCAGAGTAACGGCGACACTGCACGGCCTCTACCGTCCTGAGAAAAGCTCTCTCTGCTTTCTGATCATCATTGTGAGCTGCTTCCCTCTGCCACACTCTTCTGCTATGAAGTTCTGCCTCACCTTGAGCCCCCAAGGAATGGAGCCAGACTTCTATGGGCTAAGACCTCTGAAACCATGAGCCTTCAAATAAACTTTTCTTTCTGAAATTGTTCTGGTCAGATATTTTAGTCACAGCAGGAAAAAAAGCTAACTAAAATAGAAATTGATACCAAGAAGTGGAGTCAGAAGTGCTGAGAATAATCTGACTATGTGGTTCAGAATTTTTTGGAGGTTTTTGGAATTGGTAGAAGGAATTTGGAGATGCTTAGCAGTGCAAGCTGGAAATGCTTTCAGTTGTTGTAAACAGAGCATAATGACTGATTCCGGTGGGAGCTTAGAAGACCAGAATGCCAATAGGACTGTGGACAGTGAAGACAGGGCTCAAGAGGGTGTAGAGGAAAAGGAGGACAGTATTGGTAGTTGGACTAGAGGTCATTTCTGTAATGTTCTGGGTGAGAAGTTGTCTGCATTTTGCCCATGTCCTGAGAGTTTCAATGAGGTGGATTTTAAAAGCAATGAACTTCTTAATCTCGTGGAAAAGATTTCTAGTCAGCATAAAATTCAGGCAGTGGCATGGATAATACTGGTGGCTTTTAGTCAAATTTGTTTTGATAACCAGGAGTAGAAAGATTCAAAAACTTGATTTGAAAGAGGGTAGTAAAACTGGAGCTAAGTAAGTTGCAGTTGTTAAAAACTTTACTGCCACTAAAGAAATGCTAAACTTTGCCCAGAGACAATATGATGGCTTGAGTGTATCTCATGGGCTTGGTAAGACTACACCCATCTCAGGCTCAAGAGAGTAAAAGTGAAAATTCTCTTGAGAAGAGAGCAGTGGGGAAATCTTGTACAAGAGGGCCTAGGAAGTTTTTCCAATGTGTTCAGTATCTCAGACACTCAGAAGCTGCTGCAGCCAGGGTTCCTGGAGGCTTGGCTACTGCTCAAGATGGTGGCAGATCTTGGCATTAACCATGAGGCTCTCGTACTGCAGGAATGCAGGATGCTGGAGTTAGGGATTCATGGAGTCTTCCACCAAGATTTCAAAAGAAGGCCTTGGAAGCAGGAAAAGTGCAGCAGGGTCAGAATTCCTTCAGGTACTCCCTGAGACGGCAAGGTGTGGAGATTTGAAGAGGAAGTTAAAGCTGCAGTGGTGACACCTGAGATTAAGAAATGCCAATAACATGGAATGTCATCCTAGGAAAAATGCAGAAATTGAGCTGAGACAAGCCAACAGAAAGGCCACTTTGGCTGCAACCAACAAGGCCACAAGGGCGGAGCTACACAAGCCCTTTAGAGAGGCCATCATGATGCCATGTGCCCCAGATACTGGATGGGGTTTATTTGCTCAACTGGATTTTAGTCTTGCTTTATTCCTATTCCTTCCTTCTATGCCCCTAATTTTGTGAATGGAAATGTTTGCTCTGTACAATTATATATTGAATACTTGAAAATTGCTTTTAATTTTACAAGAGCTCACAATGCAAGATTGCCTTGCCTCAGAGAAGACTTTGGATTTGAACTTTGAGCAATCTCAGAACTGTTGAGACTATGGGAACTCTTGGGAATGAACTGAATGTATTTTGCATTGTCAGATGAGTGTGAGCTTTTGGAGGCCAGGGGCAGAATATTATGGTTTGGATATGCTGTCCCCCCAAAACTCACATGTGAGACAGTGCAAGAAAGTTTGGAGGAGAAATGATTGGAGCATATCCTTAACCTAATCAGTGGATTAGTCCCTGATGGAATTAACTGAGTGTTAACTGGAGGCAAGTGAGGTGTGCTGAAGGAAGTGGTTCATTGGAGGTGGGGCTATGGGGTATGTATTTTACATCTGGAGAGTAGAATCTCTCTCTGCTTTCTGATCATCATGTGAGCTGTTTTCCTTTGCCACACTCTTCTACCATGATGTTCTGCCTCACCTTGAGCCCTAAGAAAGGACCCTGCTATTTAAGGATTGTGACCTCTGAAACGCTGAGCCCCGAAATAAACTCTTCGTCCTCTACAGTTGTTCTGGTCAGGTCCTTTTAGTCACAGCAGCAAAAATAGCTGGCAAAAACAGTGTCAAATTCTTTGAGTTTTGAAATCTACTGGTTGAGGTCAGTAACTCATCCATGGGGAATCAAAGGTGTGAGGTGACAGAATTCAGAAAATGTAAGTTCACTTTGAATTCTCTCATATGGGGTCTGATAAGATGCCATATTCTTGTAGGGAGGTGGGGAAATCACTCCAAAACATCAAATTAGGCAAGATATTTGAAAATATTTCAAAGCCACATTATAAAAATGACCCCTCAAAATTGCTTTATTTTCTTGTAGGATATTAAGCAAATTTGAGCATCTTGTTCAACTCTTCTATTTTTAAGCCAGTACAAACACTTTGCTTTCCCTAATTCTTCACAAGACAACCTTACCATTTTGCTAATTTCTTCATTAATAAGGTAAAAAACATATTTTATACTGCTTTCTTTGTGTGTGAGTATGTTAGTTTTCCATCACTCCAACAAATATCTGAGATAATCAGTTGCAATGAGAAAAGTTTTATTTTGGCCCATGCTTTTGGAGGTATAAGTTTATAATGGTTTTGGCTCCATTATTTTGGAATTGTGTGAGAGGCTTGAATTACTTGTAAAGAAGTCTAGATATGTATGTAACCATTATATAATGGGGAGGACTTTATAGATTTAGATTTTATAGTATATGAATTGATAAGCAAAGATTTCTGCACAAGTGTGGGAGGTTTTTCACATCATATATAATAAATATGTGTATACATTAGGCACAAAAAACCTGAATAGAAAATTCTTCAACTGTTTTGAGAATACATTGCAAAACACACCTAGAGGAAGATAACTTTCTTCATGTTTGACTTTCAAAATGTTTTAGACAGGTATCTTGATAGAGCTAGAGCTATTGAAATATACTCAATTATGCTATAGTTCCTAAAAGTGACCTCAGAAAAAATACAGATGGAGAATATGGATATATAAGTATATGTCCATATTTATGGACCATAAATATCCATAAATAGGAATATAAATAATTGACCAAATGATGTAATTTATTTATTTTTAGATAATAAAAGTTGAATGACAGCAATTTTGTGGTTTAATCATCTATGTTTGTCTCAAAACTTAAGTAACCATTTAGATAAGAAAAAAAGAATTAATTCTTAGAACCATATGTTTTCAGTTGAATATACAGAATTAACTGTGGTTGTATGATACTTTTAGGATGCTAATAAAAACTCTCCCCCAGTTTTCTTGTTTCTTTCTCCTATCTATAAAAACAAAAATTTGCTCTACTCTCAAAAGGCCTAAAGCCATCTTGAATGTGCAAGGTGATTCTGGTAAACATTAGAAGAATGTCTCTGAGGAGAACATTCGGATAAAGGTACATTTTCTCTCCTTAGTAGGGTTGGAGGATGGAGAAATTAATATGGGGAAGAGATTTGGTTATCCATGGAGTAAGAATAGACTATACTATTTGGTGTTTTTCACAGTACATGTTATAAAATCCTGGAAAAAATAACCAAATCTCCCTGTATATTTTCTTGATTCCAGTTACTATTTTTTCACTCTGGCTTCAATAATGCATGTGAAATACATATTTATGTGATTGCATCATCTTTTATTGATGAATTCTCATTGCTCTGTGCAATCATACTCTCTAATCTTTACGTAGTCATGCACATTTGTTTTCTAACTGCACTTCTCACACCAGCTCAGTTCCTTCAAGTTGCTATGTTCCTTTGCCTTTAGGGCTTAGTATAAGCTGTTCCATCTGCCAGAATATTCTTCTTGCACTTAGTTCTCAGAGAAAATTCTTACTTATTCTTTAAATCTTCACTTAAGTGATTTCTCAGTAAATTCTTTTTAATCTTGTCTAGTACAGATCTTGTATATTCACATTACACCCTGCACCCACCTTTATAAGCAACTTTAGTTCCAATTAAGTAATCTTTGGATTATGCAATTATTTACTGTATGTTTGTATTTTCCATTAGGAGAAGGTTAATAAACTATGGCCTACAGGACAATTTCAACCTGTTGCCTACTCTTGTAAATAGTCTTATCGAAACACGTTGTTTATTCATTAACACATCATTTAAAGTTCCTTTCTGCTACTTCGGTAGCAGCATTGAGTTGCTGTGACAAAGGCCACATGGCCCACGAAGCCTAAAATGTTGGTTATTATTTGGACTTTTACAGGGTATGTCTATGGAATTCTGAAAATGCTAAAACATGCTTGTTTTCTTTTTCTAACATGTCACATCAGTCTCATCCAAATGCATTGGCCTTTCCGTCCCTCCTTCATCTTTACTGCTGGTTGCTGGGCCTTCATCCTTTTACCTTGCTTGCAGAGTCCCTCTTCTTAGTCCGTGGATACTATCAATGAAGTTGTGTTGGGATTGGGGAAAGTGTGGGTTCTTCATAGCCCTCAATCTGTAACACCTTCAAGTCAAACCTTACTCTTGTTACTATGGGCATCTTCTTGAAGCTTTATGGTATCATGTTGTGATCCTAAATGTGTTTCTCTTGCCTTCCATTAGTTTCACTGAAGATACTTCAAGCCCAAGTAGGAAAGACTTGAAGACGGAATCAGGACAGAACCAAATTATAAATGTGTATACACACACACACACACACACACAAACAATTGTGCTCCATGTGTGTGTGTGTGTGTGTGTGTGTGTGTGTGTATAAATGAATCAGAGCCATAGGAGGGAAATAGAAACCAAAGATGACTATGTAAATTATTTTAAAAGGGAAGTTAATATCAAGAATCAAAAATGGTTAAATAGATCAAGGAGAGACTACGAAATTAAGTAGAACACAGTGAGTCACTTTAAAGATTCGCAGCATTAGGAAGCTGTTAACATTCCTATGGTTGAAGGAGGAGGAAGCAATATGCCGAAAGTCAAGAGAAAGGTGGCAGGAGGTGGATCCATGGGGAAGATGTAGATGTTGCAAGAGAAACTGAAAAGGCAGAAAAGAGGGTGCATTTTTCTGTTATCCCTTGTTGCAACAAAATGCCTCAAACTGAGTAATTTATTAAAAAAGAAAAGGAATAATAGGAAGAAGTGGTTTATTTAGCTCATAGTTTTGGAAGCCTGGAGTCCAAGATCAGGCAGTTCTATCTGCTTGGCCTCATTGGGGCCCCCTTTGGCTGTATCATAGCATTGCTTATGGCATTAAAGTGAGAGTGCGTGTGAGACGGGGAGAGCCCGTGTTGAGATAGGGATCCCAGGAAGGGGGAGGGCCAGTCTTACTCTTTTTTTTTTTTTTTTTAAATACATTTTAGTTGTACATGAACACAATATCTTTATTTTATTTGTTTGTTTGTTTATTTATTTAGTGGTGCTGGGGATTGAACCCAGGGCCTTGTGCATGTGTGAAAAGCACTCTAAACTGAGCTATATCCCCAGTCCACTTATTTATTTTTATGTGGTGTTGAGGATTGAACCCAGTGCCTCACACATGTGAGGCAAGCACTCTACCACTGAGCCACAACCCCAGACCCAGTCTTACTCTTTCTATAATTAATTACTAGCATGAGAACTCACTCTATGAGATGAGCATTAACCCTTTTCAAGGGTGATGTCCCTAATGATTTAATCACTTTTTACTGGACCCCCATCTCTTAAAGTTTCTACCACTGTAACACTGCCACACTGGGGACCAAGCTTCCAACATATATACCTTTGGGAAATGCACTCGAACCATATCCAAACCACAGCAGGAGAAGAGAAATACCCTGGTTTCCCCCTTCTTCCTACTATTTCGGACTGGCCAAATCTAGAAATGTACAGTTGGCTAGAAAGCTCATGAAGCAGCATATGGGGTAAACTCCTTTGAGATGAGAACCAGACATAAGACACGCAAAGTAGAGCAATGAGAGAAAACGGACCGTGCACCAGTGCATTATTTAATGGGACATAGAATAGGTCAAGAAATGTTAAATTCTCATTTCTTCCAGATTTTAGATCCACTAACTATTTTAGATTATCTTTATACTGTTAATTAAAAATGTAAAGAACAGTGTCTTCACAATATGCTCCAGAGCCTGGGGTTGTGTCAGTGGTAGAGTGCTCGCTTAGCATGTGCTGGGCTGGATCCTCAGCACCACTTAAAATAAAATAAAGGTATTGTGTTCAACTACAACTAAAAAGTAAATATTTTAAAAAAATAGTAATATGCTCCAGGAACTTAAATCAAGTCAAAACCTTTCTAAGAATATAAGGCCTATTTGAAGATAGTCAATTTCCTCAGTGAATAAATGGGTACTCAGCTCTTGTATTTACTTCAATAGTTTTAGTATATTTTCTGCTTAGCAGTTCAAAGATTTTGTATTTCTGCTCATCTCTAAATTTTACAAAAAAGAGACCTTTCCCCATTTATTCCATTTCCCCAAATTCAATTACTATCTTGACTAACACACATGTATAAAAAACTATGGACTCTGTGGTGATATTAATTATATTCCCCTTTGCTGTTGAGATGTGAGCACACTGAAAAAATATACAAAAGTGAGGTAAGGAAATATATTACCTTTAGTGGTGGAAAAGTTGGAATGAAGAGCACAACTGGGACTTGAAGATTAAATTTATATTTTTTTTACTCTTTCAAACTAAATTAAACTTGCCAGAGAATATGAGTAGCTACAGGCCAGGATTATGAAGGCTCAGTGTTCATTCTCCATTTTCACTTATTGGATAAAATAATCTTTCTCTTGGGGAGATAGTCAAATAATGAGATACAGGGAGCAACCAGAAGGAATCCTCAAATGTTCCTTTCTAGAAGACCTCTCCAATTGTACAAATGAGAGAAAGCAGATAACAGACGTTCCTCTCAGTCAAATAGTTACTGAAAGTAAATTATCAATCAATCATATAAAACCTGATTTTGGTCAAGTTTAGACCCACTGGTTGCTAATTTGTACATAATCAATCCATGTAATGGGGGGTGGGAGGGGTTAGCATTAGGGTTAGGGTTAGGTTTAGGGTTAGGGATAAGGAGGGTGGTAAGAATGGAGGAAGGAAGAACTGTATAGAGGGAAAAGAGGGGTGGGAAGGGTTGGGGGGAAGGGAAAAAATAACAGAATGAATCAAACAACATTACCTTATGTAAATTTATGATTACACAAATGGTATGCCTTGACTCCATGTACAAATAGAGAAACAACATGTATCCCATTTGTTTACAATAAAAAAAAGTTTACAATTTTTTTTTAAATTGAGTATTCTTAATTAAATCAGATTAAAATATTTTCTTTTGAAAATTTTTTTTGTCTTTAAGTCCAAATTTAACAAATGTAGTATGTGCTATTATAGAAGTTTGCACAGGGTACACAAAAATATATTGTATACTGATCATAACTAATAAATCATTCAAACCTCAAAAGAGTACCAGAAACATGAGTGGGAGGGTTAAATAATTTTGTGGTCAGAAATATTCTCCTGAAAGGAAATGTAAAACTTACTACAGATATAGTTTATTTACAGCAAGTAAAATTTATTTTAAATGTTTAAATCATTTTAGATTCAGTAGAAAGATGAAATGTGTGCCCTCCAGATGGCAGCAAATAAAATCTTTTAAAACATTAGTACCTCTGATAAAGTAAAGGGGAAAAGAAGTTCCTATTGGTAACTAAATTGTACAGAGGTAAACATTTATACAGAAACTACGAACTTAAAATATCTACTGGCAAATTAGATAAATTGTACCAAAACAAATGTGATTACAGACTATCTATATTGACTTCCTAAGGTCAAACTCTTTAATACCAATTCTTCCAGAACCTCATATTCTGAGAAAATATCAGACAAAATGATCCAACAATAACTCCCTGCTGTGGTTTGGATATGGTTTGAGTGTGTGTCCCGAAGGTTTGTGTGCAGGAAGCTTGGTCTCCAGTGTGGTGGTATTAAGGTATTGGGACATTTAATAGGGAGGGCCTAGTGGAAGGTGGTTAGGCCTTTGGTCTGCCCCTGGAAGGGAGCCAGGAAAGATGGAAAAACTAAACTCACTTTGATAACAACCTACTCTCGTGGTAACTAACCCACTCCTGTGATAACGGCCTTGCTCCCACCCCTTTCCTGTCATTAATATCTTCTTTTCATATGACTTGGTTTGTTCTTGGCACAATTTTTCCAGCATAAACCAATCTTAACATAATACTTCTGTTTTTATCTTCACCTCAAAAATATGGCAAAATATGAAATATTCCCGTTTAAATATTTCTTTATTAGTAGTAGTTTCCATAGCTTGTAGCCATTGGTTTAGCAGATCTATCTCTCTCTCACATGCACACATACCAACATACACACGCACACACGTAGTTGATTGCTTTCATAGAGATATGTGTGGTCAAAGTGAGATGGTAATATGAAGTATTTGGGGAGTCACGATGAATGTATTATATAAGTGGTTCACAAAGATGAAGGAGGAAATATTAAAATCTGTTAAAAGGTGATACTCAAAAAATGAAGAATCCTGAAGATTTAGCCTGGAAAAGTATAGTTTCCAAAGTTTTTAACCTATGAAATAATTTATTCAAATAAAAGATCATGCAGAGTCTCAGTGTAAAATAAGTGATTGCTACTCTGGTTCCAATATTGGAAATCCTTTTCTATTGCCAGATCTGAAGCATTCTTAGAAGGTTAGGAAGAAACCAAATGATGGCTACTTCACTTCTAACTGAGTGATATTGGTGCCATTCACAGTCAAGGAATATAAAAAATGGGACTTGCACTCTCCTCTTTAGCTTTGGAGTTACTGTCAGCTTTCAAAGTCTCTAAAAAGGTATTTTGAAGTCTTTAATGCATTGATACATCAGTTTCAGATTCTCTAATACTATTAAGCTGCATACTATGAAGCCCTATCTGGGGATGTTCTTATTTTTGTCTCAACATCATACTCCAAGAATCAACTCCAACTGAGGGTAGTATTCTTACCTGTTTTATGTGCTATACAATTATAGGACTTCACAATATCCTAAAGACAGTTTAGCATAAAAGACTGTGTAGTGTTTGTGTGCATTCCTTTCTCATTAGGACTTGATAGTAGAGGCGAGGAAACATGGAATAGTTGAATTTAGAAACAACTTTTATTTTCAGCATTACATGGTAGGATAAGAATGAGCTTTGAAATTAGACAATAAATTTCAAATTGGGCTCTGTGCACTGCTGGATGTTTTGCTGCATTCTACCCCTTTGCCATGAGTTCTGAGAACCAGATGTCTCTAGAGATGGACGAATGATGCCTGGAGAAAAAAATTGCTCCTGATCAACCACTGGATTAGATTGATGCAAGCATTCAAAATTTCTCATTTAAATTTTTTTGTATTTTCTAACTGACACATACTGTCTGTGCATATTTATATTACACAGTATAATGATTTAGTGCATGCATACAACATGTAATCATGTATCACATCAGGGTAATTACCATTGACAACTCCACATACATTTATCTTTTCTTTGTGTTTGTCAAATTCAAACTCTTAGTTTTTTATAAATTTGAAATAGGTTTTTGTAAAGTATGATCACTTTACAGTGCTGGAAAATGCTAAAACTTATTTCTCCTACTTAATTTTATTTTGATTCTCAGTATCCAACTCCTACCTTTCCTAGCCTCTAGTCATAGCTATTTTTTCTTCTTTGAGATAATTTTTTACCCTACACATGTGGGTAAGAACACGCAACATTTCTCTTTCCATGTCTGGATTATTTCCTTTCAGAATGTCCTCCATTTGGACATTAAGCTCTTCAACACACATTATACCATTATCCCAGGGGACATTGGCAAGAGAAGGTTGCTTACTAAGAAGATCCTCACATAAAAGTGGAAAAGATCCATTCCAACAGCTGCACACATCTGAACACAAAAACACAAGAAATATGAAAAACACAAGGCCACAAGCCTCCTCCAAAAATGCATGTTCTCCAGTAACTGATTCCATAGATAGTGAATTGTACAAAATGCTGGACAAGAATGCAAAATAATGATTTTTTTAAAAAGTTTAGTGAATTCCAAGAGGATAAAAATAAACTGAATTAATTTAGGAAAACATTGCACAACATGAAAGAAGAATTCAATAGAGATTCAGAAGAATCAAACAAATATTAGAAATGAAATAATGTGAATAAAAGACTCAGTTGAAAGTCTCATCAATATATTGCTTTCTGTTGTATTTTAAATTAAGCATTGAGGGCTACAGTACTTTAATTGTAACTCTGCCAATATGTCTATCTAGAGGTCTGTTGCCATTTCTGTCATCAGTAAAATTTTTGTTTCCATGAAAGGCAGGATTATACTTATATTCTAACAGATCAAGTTGGTGTAGTATATTATTGGTTATCAACAATATTCATGTAGTTTTGGGATTTTCATGAATATTTGTGATGTGTGGAAATGCACAATATACACTATTATCTCAGTCACACTAAGTGGGATGCTGTGTAGGTTCACACAGGACCTAGAAGGACATGACTGGCTAAACTACCTATGACTGGATGGCTTTCTTTGTTGCTTCTCATGTTTTTTTTTTTTTTTCTTGTAATGCATATATTAACAAAAAATAAAGATTATTTTAAAGCCACAGGTTAGAGGGACCTTCACCAATGAACTAGATCAAGCAGAAGAAATAACATCAGAGCTAGATGACAAAATTTGGAATTATTATATTCTTATAATAATAAAGAAAACTATAAGGACGATCTATGGTATAGCATACAAGATCTACGGTACAGCATTAAAAAAGCAAAATTATACAAGATTGGAATAGATGAGGGCACTGAGCTACAGGCTAAAGGCACAGAAACCTGTTTGGTGGTTCACAGCAGAAATTAGCTGTGAGTTCTCTCAGCTTCCACCACACAGGTTGGAACAGTAGGTTGGCTGTGCCCACTCTAGTTTTTCCACCAGGGAGGTCAAGGAAATGTTGACCTTGGCCAACCTATATTCACTCAGGTGAATTTTTACATGTGCACCCAGGATGTGGTAAAAGTCAGAGCTGCTATGGTCTCTTCATTCAGTATTTTGCCCACTTGCAATGTGGGTACACGGCCACTCCAAAGACATTCAGTCTGTGTGCTTAGGAATGTGACAAATGTCCAAGCCTCAGTGTACCCCTTGAATGTGTAGGACAGTGGTGGAAACAATAAATCTCTGAGTTCTGCACTGGAAAGGGGGTTGTGGAAATGGAGTAAATTGCCAGCTTGGTCTCAGCACTTTTTTACCTGGCCCCCATATGAAACCTCATGCAACTGGTCTTCCTCTCCATCACAGACCACTGACTATGAAGCCTACCAGTTCCCTGCCAGTTACAGTCTAGGTACTCCACTGCTTAGACCCATCAGCATGTTGTGACAGACACTTGACCTATCTGTTATAGTCTTGGATGATCATCTCCCACCCAGTCACTTTGGTGGGGTAGTTCCACGTTTTCTGGTACCTACAAAAATTTAACTTCCTATTAACAGGACTCTTCTCAAGATGTTTTTTGGTTATTGAGCTCTGAGAGCTTGTTGAGTGAAGATAATGAATCTCTTCTCTAGCTCACTTGTACAGGAGGAGTTCTTTCAGCTCAAATCCCCAAAGTAGATCTAAAATTTGTAAGAACCATGGATTTCTTCCACGATTAGGACTGTCAGTTGGGTGATATCATCAGGGTTGTCTGCACTCTCTGGCCTACCTTATGCTGACAGTGCAAGGCTCCCCTCCCCGAGCCAGGGAGCCAGAGTTGTGAATTGCTTTATACTTCTATCTGAGTTGCTTTTTTCCTTCTCCATGCGGTTTGGGTTTTCCATCACTTCTTTATTGGTTCTCAGAATTTTTATTGTCTTTCTCTCCTGGGAATACAGCCTCCCTTTTGTTGCCCTGACTCTTCTCACATGCTGTCATATGAAGGAAACTTCTATTCTGCTATCTTGTCCCCTCTTCCCAACAAATGATTTTCTATACCTATGTTTTAAAGTGTTTCTCCTGCTTTCTTCTAATAGTTTTATAGCTTCAAGTCTTATATTTAGGTCTTTGTTCAATTTCCAATTTTTTTCAATATGGTGAGAGAGAAATGTCAAGTTTTATCCTTCTGCATATGGATATCCAATTTTGCCAGCATCATTTATTAAGCAGCTATCATTTCTCCAGTATATTTGGGGTGTTTGTCAAAAGTCAGTTGGCGGCAGATACATGAACTTATTTTGGACTTCTGTGTTCTGTCCCATTGGTCTATGTGCTGAGATTTATGCCACTACCATGCTGTTGTGGTTGTTATTACCCTGTCATATGTCTTGAGATCAGGATTGTGATGCTTCCTGCTGTTTCCCTTCGCTGAGGATTGCTTTGGTCATTCAGTGGCTTCTGTGGTCCTGTATAAACGTTAGGATTTTTTTTCCCTGTTTCTATGGAACATTTTTTCTGTTTTCTGTTTTCCATTTTGGTGGGGATTACACTGTATATGTAAATCACTTTGAGTAGTATTTGAACAATTTTAATTCTTTCAGTCCATGAACATGTGAGGTCTTTCCACTTTTTGTGTCTTCTTTAATTTCTTTTTTCAGTGTTTTATAATTTTCATCATACAAATCATTAACTTCCTGGGGTAAATTCAGTCATATTCATTATTTTTGTAGCTATTTTGAAGGGGACTTCTGTCTGAGTATTACTATTCATTTTTGTATGTTGATTTTGTATTCTACAATTTTTTAGTTGTCACAGTTTTCAGGTAACCCCTTTTGATTTTTCTATATATAGGATCATGTCATTTACAAAAAAAGATAATTTGACTATCTCCCTTGAATGCCTTTTATTTCTTTCTATTGCCTGATTACTCTGGGTAAGACTTTGAATACACTGAGGAAACTTCTGAGGTTTTTCAGTATTATGTTTCCTGTGGGTTTATCATACATACTCTTTATGACCTTTTATACCTAATATGTTGAGGATTTTATCATGGAGGGAGATCAGATTTTATCAAATAATTTTTTGCAGCTATAAAGCTTTTCATGTATTTTCGTGCTTTATGAGGTTGATGTGATGTATTATGTATATTTATTGATGGTATATGTTGTACCATTCCTGCCTCTCTGGGATTACGTCCCACTTGATCATAATGTGAAAATTGTTGTGCTGTTAGATTTAGTTTCCCAGCATTTTCTTTAGAAATTTTGCCATTCATGTTTGTCAGGGATATTAGTTTTGTTATTCATGTCCTTGTTTTGTTTTAGTATCAGGATAGCACAAGTTTCATAAAAAGAATTTGGAAGAGGTCGGTTACTTTAATACTTTGAAATATTTTGGGAAAAGTTGACAATAGTTCTTTAAAAGTTTGGATTTCTGGCTCCCAGCGGCGTGTTCCTTTCCCCGGGTTCCTAGTATCCTTGCAAGAGAGCAACAGCCGGCTTCTCACCGTCTACCTTCCACCTCCACAAGCCCTTCACTTGCACACTCGCCCCGCAGCCTTCCAGCGCCCCAGGCAGCTGCTCCCGCCCACGGGCCTCCACTCGCCGCAGACCCAAGGCCAAGCGCAGGGAACTCCAACTAAGCGGTGCCAAGAAGAACACCGGAGAGTGTGACTGGTCAAGGTTCCTAAATATTTGTCACAGTAATGGGCTAAAGCCCCGGGAAGAGGTGAAGTAGGGAAACTGCGGATTGCCAAGAATCAAGGAAGGACTGAGGTGTCATTTACTTTGAATGAGGATCTTCCAAATATTCATGATATTGGCGGAAAACCAGCTTCAGTCACTACTCCTGGACAACATCCATTTGTCTTGCAAAGTGTTGGAGGACAGACATTAACAGTATTTACTGAGAGCTATCAGATACACTCTCACTGGAAGGAATAGTGGTACAAAGAGCCGAATGCCGACCTGCTGCCAGTGAAAACTACATGAGATTAAAGAGATTGCAAATAGAAGAATCTTCCAAACTTGTAAGACTATCCCAACAACTGGAGAAAGTTGTACCAACAAATTACAAACCTGTTGCTAATCATCAATATAATATTGAATATGAAAGGAAAAAGAAGGAAGATGAAAAGCGAGCTTGGGCTGATAAGCAACATGTACTAGATATGCTGTTTTCAGCCTTTGAGAAACATCAGTATTATAATCTTAAGGACTTGGTGGATATCACACAACAACCTGTGGGATACCTACAGAACATCTTGAAAGAAATTGGAATTCAGAATGTAAAAGGGATCCACAAAAACACATGGGAGCTGAAACCCAGAGTACAGGCATTATCAAGAAGAAGGAAAGAGTGATTGAGAGGCCTTGTAGCCAGCATGCTGATGGAACAGATGAAGGTTGAAGCTAACCAACAGCATTGATACCAGGAAGCTGGAGCATCCTATGTTAATAGGAGTAAAATGACTGGTACATTAGTTTCTTTTAGTAAATATTTTAAATCTGTAATTCTATAAAGTTTCTTAAGTGTTTTTTTGAGAAAGAACAACTTTATTTATAGACTTAACTTGTATTAAACTTACAAATTCATAATAGGGATAGAGATTAGGGATTAAGAGAGTTTTTCATTTTAAGTATTAACTCTTAAATGTTAAAATTAGGAAATGTTTGCTAAATGAAGACTCTGTCCTTACTGCCTCTCCAAGGAGTTGAGGTAACTCAGGTCCAAAGTGAATGATATACTAAGGGAAAAAAGGTCAACTACAGAAATCATTAAAAGGAATAAAGAGCCAAAGTTTATTTTTCTGAAATTGTTCAAAAGTGAAGTTGCCTTTAAAAAAAAAAGTGATCCTATTTCATGTTCATATATACATTAATAAAAGAATATTTCAGTTCATAGTAAAAAAAATAAAAATAAAAAGTTGGGCCCAGCATGGTGGCGCATGCCTATAATCCCAGTGGCTCAAGAAGCTGAAGCAGGAAGATCTTGAATTCAAAGCCAGCCTCAGCAACAGCAAGGCACTAAGCAGCTCAGTGAGACCCTGTCTCTAAATAAAATGCAAAAAGGGCCGGGAATGTGGCTCAGTGGTTGAGTGCTGCTGAGTTCAATCCCCAGTACCCCCCACCAAAAAAGAAAAATGTTTGGGAAAATGCAGCACTGAAGCCATTTGATCTTGGGTTTTGCTTGTTGTGGGAAGACTTGATTACTGATTCAATCTCTTCATTAATTATGGTCTGTTTAGGTTTTCTATGTCTTCATGGTTAAATTTTGATAATTATGTTTCCAGAAATGTATCCATTTCTTCTAAGGTTTCCTTCCTTCCTTCCTTCCTTTGTTCCTTCCTTTGATCCTTCCTTCCTGATCAAACCCAGGGCCTCCTGCTTACTAGGCAAGTGCTCTACCACTGAGATATATTCCCAGTCATTAGGGCTTTCAATTTGTTGGTCTTTACTTATTTATAATAATTCCTAATGGTTTTTTGTATTTCTGTGCTATCAGTTGTAATATCCCCACTTCTGCCTCTGACTTTATTCACTATCCTTCTTTCCTTCCTTCTTTCCCTTTCCTTTCCTTCCCTTCCCTTCCTTTCCCTTCCCTTCCCTTCTCTTCCCTCCCTTCCCTTCCTTCCTTCTCTTTGTTTGGGGAGTTTGACTAAATATTTGTTGATTTTGTTTTTATTTTTGAAAAGCAACTCTTTGTTTTGTTGCTCTTTTGTATTCTTTTTAGTCTCTATTTCTGTCTACTATTTATTATTCTTTTCCTTCCACTAATTTTGAGTTTGCTGTTAGCTTTCTAGTTCCTTGGGTTGTATCATTAGGCTGTTTATTTGAAGTCTCTTTTACTGTAGGTATTTATTTTTAGAAACTTATCTCTCAGTACTTCTTTTACACTATCCCATCATTCTTGGTATATTTGTTTCCTCCATTTCAATTTGTGTTTCTTGTCAATGAGCTCCCACTTTAGTGTGGAGAGCTGTGACAGAGGATGGGAGAGCAGTTATTGAGACTGGGGGTGAAAAAGCTACATAGATGTTCCAGTTCCTATAACTTTCCTGAATACAAAGAATAATGTTTGCATAGTCTTTAACCTGATAATGAGACATATAGCTGGCATAACTCTTCAGATCTGCATCTCCATCAGAGAGCAGTACTCCACCTAATCCCAGCTGTTTATCTTCAAAATCTGTGTTTGTGAGTCTTTATTTTTCTAAGCCCCCATCACCCCTTGCTGGAACCCACCAATTTGGCTGCACTGGTCATGGTGCTTTAGAATTGCTTTGTACAGGTTTACTCAACTACAAACCATTTCTAAACTGACATTGTCCACGCTTTTATTACTTTCAGAAGAAAGAGGTTAAGGCAACAAGAAAAGAATACAATACTGAACAAATTTTTGAAAAGTAGAACTAATTTTAAGCCCTCAAAATATTGAATGTTAAGTTATCTGAAAGTCTTATATCAAAAATAATGATTTTAAAACATATATCCTGCATTCTGCGCCATGCTAAAAGTTTTTGCCATCATGAATTGAATTATTTTCTTACTACTTTAGTAGTATCTTTGCAATGATAGGTATTTTCTTCAGTAACTGATGCATCAATGAATACTTAAAGTGTATTCCCAGTACATTATCTTTCTTTTTTGCCCATGAGAGAGAAATTCTAGAGTAATCCATTTTTCCCCCACTATATGGAGAGCACATACTGCTGTAATTGAAATATGTTTAATAAAAGTCTATCATGAAAATATTGATAAAAACTTTGATGGATATGTAAGACACAGTTGAATAATAATTTTTTAAAACTATATAAGGAAAACACTGGTGGGCAAGCTAATAAAAAAGAACCTAATAAATAAAAAGTGGAAAATATTTTTTTTTATTGTAAACAAATGGGATACATGTTGTTTCTCTGTTTGTACATAGAGTAAAGGCATACATTTGTGTAATCATAAATTTACATAGGGTGATGTTGGTTGATTCATTCTGTTATTTTTCCCCTTCCCCCCACCCCTCCCATCCCTCTTTTCCCTCTATACAGTCCTTCCTTCCCCCATTCTTGCCCCCCTCCCTAACCCTAACTCTAACCCTAAAACTAACCCCTCCCACGCCCCATTTTGTATCAACATCCACTTATCAGCAAGATCATTCTTCCTTTGGTTTTTTGAGATTGACTTATCTCACTTAGCATGATATTCTCCAATTTCGTCCATTTGCCTGCAAATGCCATCATTTTATCATTCTTTATGGCTGAGTAATATTCCCTTGTATATATATGCCACAGTTTCTTTATCCATTCATCAACTGAAGGGCATCTAGGTTGGTTCCACAATCTGGCTATGGTGAATTGAGCAGCAATGAACATTGATGTGGCTGTATCTCTGTAGTATGCTGATTGTAAGACCTTTGGGTATAGGCCAAGGAGTGGGATAGCTGGGTCAAATGGTAGTTCCATTCCAAGTTTTCTAAGGAATCTCCATACTGCCTTCCAGAGTGGCTGCACTAATTTGCAATCACACCAGCAATGTATGAGTGTACCTTTTTCCCCACATCCTCGCCAACACCTGTTGTTGCTTGTATTCTTGATAATCGCCATTCTGATTGGGGTGAGATGGAATCTTAAGGTGGTTTTGCATTTCTCTTATTACTAGAGATGTTGAACATTTTTCCATATGTTTATTGATTGTAGGTCTAATATATTTTAACATTTTAAAAAGATAATTGGTTATTTAAAGCAAAATGAGAGGGAAGAGGTGGCAGTATCATAAAATCCTGATTAGGCATGTGGAGTAGTATAATAATATTTGAATATAGATTTAGTAAATTAAAGATATATATTATGAATGTTATGTAGCAATGACCAAGTAAATAAGTAAACATACACTTGAAGTATAGCAAATGAGTCAATAGTGGAGATAAAATTAAACTTTATTAACAATCAATTATAACCCAATTAATAAATGGCCAAATGAAGACACCAAAAAAAAAAATGGCCAACAAATATATGAAAAAATGATCAACATCATTAGCAATTAGGAAAACATAAATCAAACCTATGTTGAAATTTCATCTCACACCTATCAGAATGGCAGCCAAGAGGACTACAAATAATAATAAATGCTGGAGAGGATGTGGAGAAAAAGGAATACCTTTATACTGGTGGCAGGATTACAAATTAGTACAAGTATGCTGGCACCAAATTCTCTGTCCCCCTGCCCAAATATATTTAACCTAGTTTTGTGGGGGAGCAATCCATAATGAATTCTCAGCATCCTTGTGTATTCTTACTGGGCATGTGAGGAAGGTAAGACCATGAATGCTCTTCCCTAAAGCCATTTTTCAGAATTTCATTTCAGGAACCAACTTAGAGGATTGAGGTGAAGTCCCCATGGGCAGAGAAAAGATTTCACAACAGCTCACTGTAAAAGTTAAATTCTCTAAGCTCAGATTCTTTGGATGCAATGCAAACCACCATCCATCTGGCTTACTTGAGCTACCCCTGTGGAATTTAAGGGTAATAGAATCAGTCAACCAAGATTAAGTAGCCAAGTTCTTTGTTTCTGACTAAGGAATCTCATGTCTTTTACTAGTGTCTATGAAATTGTAATAGGTTAGTTTATTAGCTTGTAAATAGGGAACAGTCAGAAAATTCCCAAATCTCTTTTTTCAATAATATTTTGCTATTTTCATTGTCTGAGCCTTGCACTTCTTTTGTTCAGTGTATTCTCGGTATTTTATTTTATTTTTGGTGCCTGAAATTGTTTTCTTAATTTAATCTTTAGCAAGTTTATTGCTAGTTTAAATGTTTTTATGTTGTTTTATTTTATCCTTTAATCTTACAGAAATTGTTTCATAGTTCTAGTAAGCTTTTAGTGAAGTTCTTTGGATTTTCTATAAAGAATAATATCATATCTGAATATAGTTTTAATTATTTTTTTCCAACCCAAATTCTCCTTTTCTTTCCCTTTCTTATCTCCCATCTTTCCCTCCCTTTTTCCTTTCCTTTAGAGTTTCCCTGGTTAGAACTGTCAGTACAATGTTGAATGTAAGTGTATCAAGATTTCATATCTCTGTTTTGCTTCTGATTGTAGGGCAAAACATTTAGCTTTTCACAATTTTAAATACGATTTCATGGAAGCTTTTTATAAATAACATTTACTAGTTTCAGGAAGATATTTTCTATTCTTGGTTTCTTAAGTGTTTTAGTAATGAAAGGGTGAAGAATATTTTCAAGTGCTTCTATTATATCTGTTAAAATGAGAGGATTTTGTCTCTTATATTTATGTAGTATATTACATTATTCAGTTTCAGAATTGAACTCACTTTGAGATAAAGTTCACTTGGTCATGAAATATAATTATTTTTATATGTTTTGGATTTTATCTACTAATATTTTTAAAGATTTTTCATAGTTCTCAACACATTTTTGAAAGATACACAGAACATAAAACTTCCATTAGAGAATTTCAAAAATATATTTTAAAGTCAGTTACATTTCATTCTAGCTTGCATGATTTCTAATGGTATCAGTTTTAAAATAATTGTTTATAAATTGTTTCCTTTCTCTGCTTTTCTTCAAACCTTTATGGTTAGCTTTGATTTTAACATTTTGACTGATATATTTTCTTTATACTTATCTTCTTGGTCTTCTCTGACATTATTGCATAATATGGGTCTATCTCTTTTGTTAGTTTCATAATATTTGTGGCCATTATATCTTCAAATAGTTTTTCTACTTATTATCTCACAGTGGTACTTAATTTGTACATATGTTAGACAATTTAATACTAACTTCCAGACATTGTATATAAAGGAATATTGGAGACTGATGCATATATACCTGGAGATAGGCATAGTTCTTCTTTCAGATAATTAGTGTAGATTTATTAATGTAGATTGAAGTAGAGTTGAATTTAGGTTTGCTCTCACTCTATTTGTCTTCAATGAACTGCAGCCTTCAAAGTCTTCCATTGTGGGGTGAAGCTATCTTGTGCTTCACCTGACACCTGGTCAGTGTTTCTGTTGTATCCTCGACTTTCAGCAGGTCCTGTGTATTTACACCACAGAGAGAACTCGCCTCTGCTCTCTTTACCCATCCATACTGTTGGAGTGCTATTGCTTTTCATTCATTCAATGCTCATAATATAGGCAGGCTGATGTTTTCCAGGTCAAACCTGAATTTTATTTATTTATTTATTTATTTATTTATTTTTCCTCAGGTATTTTATTTTATTTTTTTAAAATTTTTTTTATTGTAAACAAATGGGATACATGTTGTTTCTCTATTTGTACAAGGAGTCAAGGCATACCATTTGTGTAATCATAAATTTACATAGGGCAATGTTGTTTGATTCATTCTGTTATTTTTTCCCTTCCCCCACACCCCTCCCACCCCTCTTTTCCCTCTATGTACAGTCCTTCCTTCCTTCATTCTTGCCCCCCTCCCTAACCCTAACTCTAACCCTAAAACTAACCCCTCCCACCCCCCATTATATGTCCTCATCCGCTTATCAGTGAGATCATTCGTCCTTTGGTTTTCTGAGACTGGCTTATCTCACTTAGCATGATATTCTCCAATTTCATCCATTTGCCTGCAAATGCCATAATTTTATCATTCTTTATGGTGGAGTAATATTCCGTTGTATATATATGCCACAGTTTCTTTATCCATTCATCAACTGAAGGGCATCTAGGTTGGTTCCACAATCTGGCTATGGTGAATTGAGCAGCAATGAACATTGATGTGGCTGTATCTCTGTAGTATGCTGATTTTAAGTCCTTTGTGTATAGGTCAAGGAGTGGGATAGCTGGGTCAAATGGTGGTTCCATTCCAAGCTTTCTGAGGAATCTCCATACTGCCTTCCAGAGTGGTTGCACTAATTTGCAACCCCACCAGCAATGTATGAGTGTACCTTTTTCCCACATCCTCGTCAACACCTGTTGTTGCTTGTGTTCTTGATAATTGCCATTCTAATTGGGGTGAGATGAAATCTTAGGGTAGTTTTGATTTGCATTTCTCTTATTACTAGAGATGTTGAACATTTTTTCATATATCTGTTGATTGCTTGTTGATATCTTCTTCTGTGAAGTGTCTGTTCATTTCCCTAGCCCATTTGTTGATTGGATTATTTGTATTCTTGGTGTAGAGTTTTTTGAGTTCTTTATAGATTTTGGAAATTAGCGCTCTATCTGAAGTATGAGTGGCAAAGATATTCTCCCATTCTGTAGGCTCTCTCTTCACATTACTGATAGTTTCCTTTGCTGAGAGAAAGCTTTTTAGTTTGAATCTATCCCAGTTGTTGATTCTTGCTTTTATTTCTTGCCCTGTAGGAGTCCTGTTAAGGAAGTCTGGTCCTAAGCCAACAAGTTGAAGGTTTGGACCTACTTTTTCTTCTATGAGATGCAGGGTCTCTGGTCTGATTCCAAGGTCCTTGATCCATTATGAGCTGAGTTTTGTGCAGAGTGAGAGATAGGGGTTTCATTTCATTCTGTTGCATATTCTTTTCCAGTTTTTCCAGCACCATTTGTTGAAGAGGCTATCTTTTCTCCATTGCATATTTTTGGCACCTTTGTCTAGTATGAGAAAATTGTATTTATTTGGGTTTGTGTCCATGTCCTCTATTCTGTACCATTGATCTACCTGTGTATTTTGGTACCAATACCATGCCGTTTTTGTTACTATTGCTTTGTAGTAGAGTTGAAGATCTGGTATTGCAATACCCCCTGCTTCGCTCTTTCTACTGAGGATTGCTTTAGTTATTCTGGGTTTCTTATTCTTCCAGATGAATTTCATAATTGCTTGATCTATTTCTGTAAGGTACATCATTGGGATTTTAATTGGAATTGCATTGAATCTGTAAAGCACTTTAGGTAGTATGGCCATTTTGACAATATTAATTCTACCTATCCAAGAACATGGGAGATCTTTCCATCTTCTAATGTTTTCTTTAATTTCCTTCCTTAGTGTTCTGTAGTTCTCATTTTAGAGGTCTTTCACCTCTTTTGTGAGATTGATTCCGAAGTATTTTATTTTTTTCGATGCTATTTTGAATGGGGTAGTTTTCCTAATTTCTCTTTCTGAAGATTCATCACTTATGTATAAAAATGCATTGGATTTATGAGCATTGATCTTGTAACCTGCTACTTTACTGAATTCACTTATGAGTTCTAAAACTTTTCTGGTGGAATTTCCAGGTTCCTCTAAATATATAATCATGTCATCAGCGAACAGGGATAGTTTGAGTCCTTCTTTTCCAATTTGTATCCATTTAATTTCTTTGGTCTGTCTAATTGCTCTGGCTAGAGTTTCAAGGACAATGTTGAATAGAAGTGGTGAAAGAGGGCATCCCTGCCTTGTTCCAGTTTTTAGGGGGAATGCTTTCAGTTTTTCACCATTTAGAATGATATTGGCCATGGGCTTAGCGTAGATGGCCTTTATAATATTAAGGAATGTTCCCACTACCCCAATTTTTTCTAGTGTTTTGAGCATGAAGGGATGCTGTATTTTATCGAATTTTTTTTCTGCATCTATTGAAATAATCATGTGATTCTTAACTTTAAGTCTGTTGATATGGTGAATGACATTTATTGATTTCTGGATGTTGAACCAACCTTGCATCCCGGGGATAAAACCCACTTGATCGTGATATACTATCTTTTTAATATATTTTTGTATGCAATTTGCTGAAATTTTGTTGAGAATTTTTGCACCTATGTTCATTAAGGATATTGGTCTGAAATTTTCTTTCCTTTTTGTGTCTCTGTCTGGTTTAGGTATCAGGGTGATATTGGCTTCGTAGAATGAGTTTGGGAGGGTTCCCTCCTCTTCTATTTCATGGAATACTTTGAGGAGTATTGGAATGAGCTCTTCTGTAAAGGTTTTGTAGAACTCGGCTGAGAACCCATCTGGTCCCGGACTTTTCTTTGTTGGTAGGCTTTTGATGACCTCTTCTATTTCATTGCTTGAAATTGATTTATTTAAGTTGTGTATATGTTCCTCATTCAGTTTAGGTAATTCATATGTCTCTAAAAGTTGTTGATGTCTTCGAGGTTTTCTGTGTTGTTGGAGTGTAGATTTTCAAAATAGCTTCTAATTATGTTTTGTAGTTCACTCGTGTCTGTTGTGATATTTCCTTCTTCATTCCAAATTTTAGTAATTTGAGTTTTCTCCCTCTTTCTCTTTGTTAGTGTGGCTAAGGGTTTATCAATTTTGTTTATTTTTTTCAAAGAACCAACTATTTATTTTGTTAATTTTTCCAATTGTTTCTTTTGTTTCAATTTCGTTGATTTCGGCTCTGATTTTAACTATTTCCTGTCTTCTACTACTTTTGGTATTGGTCTGCTCTTCTTTTTCTAGCGCTTTGAGCTGTAGTGTTAAGTCATTTATTTGTTGATTTCTACTTCTTTTTTTGAATGCACCCCATGAAATAAATCTTCCTCTAAGTACTGCTTTCATAGTGTCCCAGAGATTTTGATATGATGTGTCTTTGTTCTCGTTTACTTCTAAGAATTTTTTTATTTCCCTCCTGATGTCTTCTGTTATCCATTCATTATATAATAGTGTATTATTTAATCTCCAGGTATTGGAGTAGTTTCTTTTTTTTTTTTTTCTGTCATTTGTTTCTAATTTCAATCCATTATGATCTGATAAAGTACAAGGTAGTATCTCTATCTTCTTGTATTTGCTAACACTATCTTTGTGGCATAAAATATGGTCTATTTTAGAGAAGATTCATGTGGTGCTGAGAAGAAAGTGTATTCGTTCTTTTTTGGATGGTATATTCTATATATGTCCGTTAAGTCTAAATTGTTGATTGTGTTATTGAGATCTATGGTTTCTTTATTCAATTTTTGTTTGGACGATCTATCCAGTGGTGAGAGAGGTGTGTTAAAATCGCCTAGTATTATTGTGTTGTGGTCTATTTGATTTCTGGAATTGAGAAGGATTTGTTTGACATACGTGGATGAGCCAATGTTTGGGGCATAGATATTTATGATTGTTATGTCTTGCTGATTTATGCTTCCCTTAAGCAGCATGTAATGTCCTTCTTTATCCCTTCTGACTAGTTTTGGCTTGAAGTCCACATTATCTTAAATGAGGATGGATACTCCAGCTGTTTTGCTGTGTCCATGTGCATGGTATGTTTTTTCCCATCCTTTCACCTTTAGTCTATGGGTATCTCTTTGTATGAGATGAGTCTCTTGCAGGCAGCATATTGTTGGATTTTTCTTTTTAATCCAATCTGCCAGTCTATGTCTTTTGATTGATGAGTTCAGGCCATTAACATTCAGGGTTATTATTGAGATATGATTTGTATTCCCAGTCATTTGACTCATTTTTGTTTTTTGACATGATTTGGTTTCTCCTTTATTTGGCTATTCCTTTAGGCTAGTTCCTCCCATTGCTGATTTGTATCATTGTTTTTCATCTCTTCCTCATGGAATATTTTGCTGACAATGTTCTGTAATGCCGGCTTTCTTTTTGTAAATTCCTTTAGCTTTTGTTTATCATGGAAGGATCTTATTTTGTCGTCAAATCTGAAAGTAAGTTTTGCTGGGTATAAGATTTTTGGTTGGCATCCATTTTCTTTCAGGGCTTGGTAAATGTTGTTCCAGGCCCTTCTAGCTTTTAGGGTCTGAATTGAAAAATCTGTTGATATTCTTATTGGTTCCCCCCCCCCCCGAATGTAATTTGATTCTTTTCTCTTGTAGCCTTTAAAATTCTGTCTTTATTTTGTATGTTAGGTATTTTCATAATAATGTGCCTTGGTGTGGGTCTGTTGTAATTTTGTATATTTGGAGTCCTATAAGCTTCTTGTACTTGGTTTTCCATTTCATTCTTCAGATTTGGGAAATTTTCTGATATTATTTCATTGAATAGATTGTTCATTCCTTTGGTTTGTTTCTCTAAGCCTTCTACAGTCCCAATAATTCTTAAATTTGGCCTTTTCATGATATCCCATAATTCTTGGAGATTCTGTTCATGATTTCTTACCATCTTCTCTGTTTGGCCAACTTTGTTTTCAAGATTAAATATTTTGTCTTCAATGTCTGAGGTTTGTCTTCCAGGTGTTCTATCCAGGTGATTATGCTTTCTATGGAGTTTTTAACTTGGTTTATTATTTCCTTCATTTCAAGGATTTCTGTTTGTTTTTTTTTTCAGTATCTCTAACTGTTTATTGAAATGATCTCTTGCTTCCTGTATTTGGTCTTTTAACTGTTGTTTGGTGTGATCATTTAATGCCTGCATTTGCTCTTTCATCTCCTCCTTCAATGCCTGCATTTGCTCTTTCATCTCCTTGTTTGCTTCCCTGATTGTTTTAATTATGTACATTCTGAACTCCCTTTCTGACATTTCTTCTGCTGTGCTGTCATTGGGTTTTATTGAGGTAGTGTCTAGGTTTGTTTGGGACATTTTCTTCCCTTGTTTTTTCATATTGGTCAGCTGTCAGTGGGACCCTGAGATATTGCAGATTTCCTCTATTGGCTTATAGTGTCCCTGTAGATTTCCAGTGTATCACCTCCCAGCCTTCAGTAGCCTGAAGTCTTGGAGGAACTTGATAATGCAGTGCTTCTGAAGAAAGCTGCCCCTAGCCTGCTACTGGTTCCAGGGCTTGGAGCTGGCTCTGTGTGGAAAGGCTGTCACTGGGGGGCCTGCTCCAAGAAGCTGGCCCTGTGGGAGGAGCCCACTGCCGGAGTGCGCAGGGTTATCTGGGGAAGACTCTAGCTGCCCTGCCCTGCTCTGATAAGCTACCCCTCTCTGTGCCTGCCGCCCAGGTCGAGCTTCACCTGGTGGAGGAGACTCATCCCGTGGCTCTATTTTAGTCTGAGTCTCTCAATGCCTCCCCTTTTTGAATCTTGGGTTCTGGAGTGACTGGAGATGCAGTCACCCTCTAGTCTGCCATCTTGGATTGCCCCGTGGAAAGAGCCTGTGACCAGAGGGGGCAGGGCCACCTGGAGAATTCTCTGGCTGCTCTGCCCTAATCCCAGAGACTGCTTGTGGGTCGGAGCTCTCCGCTGGCTTGGGGACTTGTCGCTGGCTCTGTGTAGAAAGGCTCTCACTGGGCAGTCTGCTCTGAGAAGATAGCCCTGAAAGGCGCCTCCTGCCACACGGGGCTGGGCTTCTTGGGGAAGTCCCTGGCTGCCCTGTCCTGGTCCCTGAAGTCGCTTGTGGGCCGGAGCTCACCACGCTGGCTCCGGGACTTGGAGCTGCTTCTGTTCAGAAAGACTTTCACTGGGGGGCCTGTTCCAAGAAGCTGGAGAAGCTGGCCGTGTGGGAGGAGCCCACCGCCGGAGTGTGCAGGGCTGCCTGGGGAAGACTCTAGCTGCCCTGCCCTACTCTGATAAGCCACCTCTATCCGGGCCTGCTGCCCAAGCTGAGCTTCACCTGGTCGGGGAGACTCACCTGTGGCTCTATTTTAGTCCGAATCTCTCAATGCCTCCCCTTCTTGAGTCCTGGGTTCTGGAGCGACAGGAGATGCAGTCACCCTCTAGTCTGCTATCTTGGATCACCCCCAAACCTGACTTTTAGATAGACATAGTAGATTGCTCAAACCCAAAGAATTAGACTTTGCTTTGATTTTATGGAGTTCTGGTGAAGAACTGAAGTTTTTCCCCCTTTTCTTTGGCAGATTGTTTTTATTTCTATCCTTTTCTTTAGTGGCAGTTAGCTATTGGTTTAACCACAGGGCAAACTGATTTCTTGCTTCTTTCTCAATGGAAAATGGCTTTTTCAATGTTTCTACTATAATAACTAAACTTTCCCAGGGCTTGGAGGGCATGAGAGTTTCCTACCTCATTCCCAGAGGCAAAAATGCTTTTGTTTTATATTCCAGAAGGTTCAGGTATATACTGGGGGGCAGGAGGGTGAACTTCTCTGTTTCTTCCCTAGTCAAGAGTCTATCACTAGTAACTGGATCAAAGATCTGGTAATGGGCATAGACTAGCCATATTTCTGAGGTGTCTGGGGTTGTAAACTGTATGTTTGAGGTCACTTGGCCTTTAAGTATATAGTAAACTTTGAAGTGTTCCTATTTTGTTTTAGGATTTCTCTTTCCTCCTGTCTTCTTCACAAGTTAGTCTGTGCATGTCATACTTCTTTCCTAGCACTGGTTACCTTTTAGTATCAATTTATCTGATTACTTTGCAAATGCAGTTTTCTGATGAGCTGAAAATACTTAACTTTTAAATAACTATCTGACTTTGTTGTTTTTTTTTTTTTGTTAGAGAGGGTCAATATTCTCTTTGGCTATGTATATTCTGAGTAGAAGCAAAACCTCCAATATCATTTATTTTTAACAGAAATTTTTATTTATGCAAAATTGGCCTGGTGCATAAATAAATGTACTTGCATATGCACTGAGGTATGGGCACACATAGTATATGTACACAAGATTATTACATTTAACAGTTTTCTCTCTGTGGGTTATATACTTTGCAACTAGCTCAGACCTTTTGTGCCCTCCCCTCTAGGTTCTTAGACCCCTGGGGGACTCCAGAAAGTCAGTAGACCCTTTGTGTTGCAGCTTAATTGGAGAGACCTCTCACATAAGGCAGGTACTTGGGGCAAAGATTCAGTTCCTAGTTAAGACTCTCCATTTTATTTATTTTTAAAAATTATTTTTTATTTTTTGTTTTTAGTGGGGTTTATTTTGACATATTATACATACATGGGATGTAACCCATTATAATTTTGATCATATTCTTGTGGTTGAATACAATGTGGGGTTACATTGGTCATATTCATATATAAGCATAAGAAAGTTATGTCCGATTCATTCTGTTGACTTTCTCTTTCCCATACCCCTCCCTCCCTCCCTTCCCTTCATTCCCCTTTGTCTAATCCAATGAACTTCTATACTTCCCTTCCCTACCCTCCCTTGCTATGGGTTAGTGTCCACATATCAGAGAGAACATCTGACCTTTGTTTTTTTTTTCTTGGAACTGGCTTATTTCACTTAGCATGGAACTCCATTCCATCCATTTACCAGCAAATGCATAACAGAACTCTCTTGTCTATTCTGCTCCTAAGCATTACCTAGTGTGGTACTAAAGGACAAGAATAAGAGTCCTCACTACTCCCCATTTCCTACCACCTACGAATTCTGTTTCCTTTATATTTACTACCTTCATGAAGCCATGTGAGGGCCATCTAAGTTGAGTAGGATGAACATGGAAAACTAGGGTGTCATTCTTATTTATGTAGCGACTGTACATTTGACAAAGCAAGTCTCTTAGTATAAGTAAAATGTTGTTTGAACTTAGTGAAGTGCTTAGTGATTTTTCTCCTGTGCTACCAGGTTAGCACTCTGAGTGGCACAAAATCATGTTGAAGAGTTAGACTGTTTTGGGCAACACATCTAAGTCACAGGAGAATTTAGTTTTCTTTCTCCTGGAAAGTCACCTTCTCCACACATATGTTTTAAATAGATAATATTTCAGCTCAAGAAAATGAAGCCAATAAGAAGTTATGTTTTCATATGAAAAACAGAAACAAAACCAAGTTTAATAACCTGCTATTAAGCTCAATAAGATTTTTACACCAGAGGAAATAAATCATGCTCTGGTTCTCAGACCTTCATTTAGGAAGAAAACTAATAACTCTGTCCTTATGTGGGGATGGAGCTCTAAGACAGTAATTTCTATGTGTGAAAACTTTCATTTAGGGACATCGTTGGTACATTGTTTTCTGATCTCTGTTTTTCTTCCAAAACTTTTATTGTGATAGAAGTACCTTTTCCCATGTTTTCTGATTTTTTTTCTAGTCCTTCAGCAAATTTCAGTTTGTTTCAAGATGGTCCAGTTGGAAAGACACTACAAGCAAGTAACTCTGGGGAACTTGAGGACATTTCCACTGTTTGATCTGCTTCCCAATGAGTATTAAGGACTGGAATCCTTTGACTTCATTATCTAGTACTGTCTGTGTTAGTAGTTTTCAGAATCTAGTTCTAACCTTATTTTTATTTTTGTTTTTCTTCCTCACGTGGGAACAAAGAAGGAAAATAGCCTCGGAAGTCTCCCAGGGCAACTGTCAACTCCCCTGAGGGACGTTTGCCTCCTGCGAAAGAAGGAACGTTCTGGTCCAAGCCTTGCGCGCAGGCGCCCCCAGGCCTCGGAGTCCTCCCACCCAGGCGGGGTGGGTTTGGGGTTTGGCGCTGGCAAGGCAGGTTCCTGGAAACTGCAGACAGCATCGTAAGAAGACACCCAAGTAAACCTTGCCCAGTTCCTGGCAGGGCACCTAGAGACCATGAAGGAAGCCACGGAGAATGTGGGGCCTGAGACTGAGTCAGAAAAGAAGACTTCTCAGGCCCAGGAAGGCGGAAATGTCCCAAAACAAAGGAAATTGCCCCCGGTCCTGGCAGTGGTGCCACTGGCCCTGATGAAGTTTCAGAAAGCCCCTAAGAAGAAGAAGGTCAAACCTGTCCCTCACAAGAAGCAAATAGAACCAGATGACATTGAGGAGGGGCCCTGTGGCATTGGTTGTATTGTTGTCTCCTACTGTGAGCGTTTTAACGACATTCGCTGCTTCCTATTTTTCTTCTGTATCCTGGTCATGACTCAAGGTGAGCCCAAGGGGTGGGGTTCATTCTGGTGGGCCCTGGAGATGCAGGTTTGGTGGGGAAGGAGAGAAAGGAAGGATGTGTGCAGGACGTCCTGTGGTGGACCAGAGTGAGGCAGTTTTCTCTGCCTTGTTCTCAAAGTACTATTGGAATCAAAGCGTTTTGGTTATTGACTGACTTCCTCATGCACACGATTGACATGATCCACCCCATAATTTTGAGGTGATGGGGCTCTGTCACCACATAAACTGTTGGAGAGGGGCTGCTGTTATTTAATGTGGTTTGGCTCCCAGTTTTTAAGTTTCAGATAAAAATTCTTGGAATTTAAATTGAAAACTGTGTGTGTGCAATCACCAGCTTGTTTCAGCTTCTGCCTCCAAATTTTGAGACACTCTGGCTAAGCCACTTTCTGATTGATTTTTTCCCCCTCATCTGTAAATTAAGGAGGAGTAATGGGACTTCAAATAGTCGATATTGGAGAAAAATCTTAAGGGCGTTTATTTGTGTGCAAATGTTTGAAGAGGGTGAAGTTCAGTCTTCAGACAGGGCATGCATTCTCTTCTTGGCCCTGATTCTCATCACTCCCATTACATCTAGATCTTTAATTAGCTTCCTTATACTGATGACACTGGAATCTGCCAAACCTGATCTCTTTTTGCTATCAAATCCTGTGTCTAAATAAATGCAAGGAAAAGATTTTATGAAAAAAGAACCACTTGAGAACAATTAATAAATGGTCATCAGTTTGTCTTCACATCATCACAGAAGTTTCTCAGAAAAAGAGACATTTGACTTATGCCTTAATAATTTAGGTACAGTTCAGATAGCAAGGGATGAACTTGAGGAGTATTTACTGAGTGAAGAAATGAATGGATGAGTAAGTGATGTGTTTTACAAAGACTTGTTTCAGCATAATGAATGATAAGTTTCATTGGTAATGGTTTTATCTAAGCACCAAAAAGGAGTAATTACATTGACATTATACTCTTCACACCCTACTAATGTGAATGGGACAGAGAATACACTCAATAAGTGCATGTTGAATGCACACACAAACTTAAAAGGAAGGAAAAGAATGTGGTCACATTTTGAAGGCCTTTAAATACCTGAATGAGAATCTAAAAAGACACAATTGATTTTTACTTTCCACTACTCCAGGTGGTAAGATGCTTTACAAGCATTATCTCAGTATAATTCCATTATTGGTTGCATAATGAGGAGCCATTGAAGATTTTTGAACAAGTGATTGGCTGTAAATGGTTTGAACTCCATTGCTTAACTGACTCCACATGACTTACCAACTCAGTTTGAGGATAATACTGTCTTCATTTACGAAAATGATGTAGTTCTTCATTTGTATGTCAATCAATATATGTATGATTTTAGTTGCATTTTAAACAATTCTGAAGTCATTTTAAGCTTACGTAAAGGATGTTATAGAAATACAAAGAATTTCTGCATCCTGTTGGCTCAGGTTTTCAGAATTTTACTATACTTATTCCTTTACTTTCTCTTTCCCTGCACATGTAGGCTTCTTTTCAGATATGGTTCCTCATTAGTGCTAACTTTCAGTAGTTCCACATATCCATGTGGAATGTGTTCTAAGACTTCCAGTAAATGCTTGAAACCAGGGATATTACTGAACTCTATTTATACTATGTTTTTTTCCCTTACATGCATACCTACGATGAAGTTTAATTTTTAAATTAGCCATAGTAAGAGATTAAAAAAATTAATAAATGGTAAAATAGGACAATTATAGTAGTATATATGCT
This sequence comes from Sciurus carolinensis, assembly GCF_902686445.1. NCBI lineage: Eukaryota > Metazoa > Chordata > Mammalia > Rodentia > Sciuridae > Sciurus > Sciurus carolinensis. Next base: position 86,196,540 of record NC_062218.1, on the reverse strand, counting down.
TTCTTTTTCTCCCTTGCTCAAAGTAACATGTTATACTGTATTCACCTTTTTTCTTGTGATACCCAGACAGTTACTCTGATAACTGAGATGACTGCTGAATGGCTAATGGCCAGGTAGCATACCCAGCACGGAGGTAATGGGCAAATGAATTATTTACATCCTGGGTGGGGTGGGGTGAGATTCCACCATGCTACTCAGAGTACTCAGAACAGCACGCAATTTAAAACTTATGAATTTGTTTTCTGTACTCCAGCATGCTTCTTCCCAAAGTTAGACATTTTCCTGTATAACCACCATGCAATCTTCACTGTCATGAATTGGTGGGTCCATTTATGTGTTGCAAGATGTCTTAATACTGTCTGCTTTTCTGTTTGGTCCAGAATTCCATCCAGGAATCTGTGTTTCATTTAGTTATCATATTTTAGAAAACTACTTTAACCTAGAACACTTCCTCATTCTTCTACAATTCTTAGGTACTTAAAAAATTTAAAGAATATGATTCTTTCATTTTGTTTGTTGATTGCAACTTGGGTCTGATGTTTCTTTACAGTTAGACTTAAGCCATGTTTCCCTCCTACTTCCATCCTTCCCTTCCTTTATTCTTTTCCTTCACTTTATTTAGGTATAATTTAGATACAATAATACTCACTTTTTTTTCAGTGCTATGTATGCATTGAACCCAGGGTCTCTTGCATGCTAGGCAATTGCTCTACCACTAAGCGACACCTTGATTTCCAAAATTTACAATTTTTAAAGTGTACAATTCAATGAGTTTTAGTTAATATACAGAGTAAGTATATAGACATGTGATCACAACATAATCAAGTTTTAGAATCTTCCCATCACACTGAGTTTCCTCGTGCCCATTTTCTATCAAATCATGCTCTTATCACCTATCTTAACCAATGATTGGTTGACTTTGTGTCATTAGTTTTGTGTTTTTTAGGATTTAATTTAATATGCACAAAATATCATTTCTTGTATTTAGTGTCTGGCTTCTTTTAATAGCATGATGTTTTTGATATTGATTCATGTTGTGTATTAATAGTTTGCTCTTTTTTTAGTGTAACTAGTATTCATTGTGCAGAATTACCATACATGACCACTCAGTAGTTGATAGACATTTGTGTTGCTTCCAGTTATTGTCTATTATGAATAATGCTATTATGAGTAGTTGCACACAAATTTTCATGTGAATATGTTTTTATTTCTTTGGCGTAGATGACTAGAAGTGGAATTATTGCATCATATACTAAGTTTTGTAAGAAGTGTATGTTTCCTTGCTGGTGGAACTGCAAATTGGTGCAACCACTATGGAAAGTGGTATGGAGATTCCTCCAAAAATTTGGAATGGAGCCACCATTTGACCCAGTTATCCCACTCCTCAGTATATACCCAAAGGACTTAAAATCTGCACACTATAGTGTTGCAGCCACATCAGTGCTTATGGAAGCTCAACTCACAATAGCTAAGCATGCAACCAAACTTGGTGCCCTTCAACAGATGAATGGATAAAGAAAATGCAGTATATATACACAATGCAATATTACTCAACCATAAGAAGATTGACTTTATGACTTTTTCAGGTGAATGGATGGAACTGAAGACTATCATGCTAAGTGAAATAAGCCAATCGCAAAAAACAGAACACTGAATGTTCCTCTCTGATATGTGAATGCTAACACACAATGGGGTAGGGGGAGAATAGAAGTTCATTGGATTAGACAAAGGGGAATGAAGGGAAGGGAGGGGTATTAGGAATAGGAAAGACAGTAGAATGAATCAGACATACCTTCCCTATGTTCGTATATAAATACATGACCAATGAAACTCCACCTCCTATACAACCATAAGAATGAATCCTAATCAGAATAAGTTATACTCCATGTATGTATAACATGTCAAAATATAATCTACTGTCATATATATCTAAAAAGAACAAATTTTAAAAACGGAGAGGGAAAAAAGAAGTGCATGTGTTAGATACTCCCACCTTTCCTTCCAAAGTGTCTGTACTACTTACACATTTTTATTATTAACCTCTCTCACCATTGTATATTGGAAGCACCTAACTTTATTTTTTAAAATCTTTTATAGGGGTGTACATATGAAAGTTCCAGCAGCTCCACATCTTTTTTAATACTTGGTAATCTCAGCCTTAATTTTAGCCATAACAGTTAAGAGAGTAATGGTATCTCATTGTGATTTTAATCTACATTTGTTAATGATTAATTGTCTTGAAATCTTTTTCTATGCTTTTTAGCCATTCATATGTCATCTTTTATAAAGCACCGCTTAACAAATTGGATTTTCTTCATATTTTTGAATGAAGTGTTCTTTATATATTCCGGATACAAGCCTTTTGCTAAACAAATGTTTACAAAAATTTTCTCCCAGTCTGTGGTGCTCTTAATGCTCTTTATTATATCTTTTTGATCATAAGAAAGTCTAGCTTTTGATAAAGTACAATTTGTTAACCTTTTTATTTTATGATTTTTTTTTTTTTTGGTCACTATCAAAGAAACTATTCTCTAACTTAGTGTCATAAAGATTTTCTGCTTTGTTTTCTTCAAGAAGTTTTATGGTGGGACTGGGGTTGTAGCTCAGTGGTAGAGCACTTGCCTTATATGACTGAGGCACTGGGTTTGGTTCTTAGCACCACTTATAAATAAATAAATGTCCATTAACAACTGAAAAAATATTTAAAAAAAGAAGTTTTATGGTTTAGCTCCATTGTTTGGTGTCTGATACATCTTGATCTTGAATGATTGTGTGTGTGTGTGTGTGTGTGTGTGTGTGTGTGTTAGTATGAAAGAAAATATGTTGCAGGATAGTGTCCCTGTAAGCATTCCCTGACAGGGAAATGTGTGCAGCTGTGAAAGTGAGGCTGCAACTGTGACATAGACACCAAGGAACAAGAGATACCCACAATGTGGGATGCCTGTCTAGAGAAGCTGCAGGCAGCATGTAAAACCTACAAAGAGAAGCCACATGCACTGCAACCAGCATAGGCACAGGGACAGGGCTTCCCAAATCCTTGGCTGGGCCCTAGATGCTGGACATGAGGGTTAGGATTTAATGCTTGCCCCGTAGGTTTCAGTCCTGGCTTGGGTTGAACATCCCCTTATTACTCTCCTACTACTTTTAGAATAGGAACATATACCCCATGCCTCTCTCACCATTGTTTATTGGAAGCACCTAACTTTATTTTTAAAAATCTTTCATAGGGGTGTACAACTATGTACAAAAACTTTACTTTTTGGAGAAATGCTGGAACAGTTAAGACGTTTGGAGACCATTGGTGATAGACTAAATGCATTTTGCATTCTGAGATGAACATGAACCTTTGGGGACCAGGGGCAGAATGCTACAGTTTGAAGCTTAAAGCCTTGCCCTTCAGAATGGTGCTGTAGGTAGAGTAGCCTTTAAGATGTCGGGTCTTGTGCAAGGTCTTTAGGTTATTTGGGGTGTGCTTTTGAAGGGGATTTTGGGACCCTGATCTCTGCCATGTGTTCCCACCATGATGTACTATCTTGCCTCAAGCCCGAAAGCAACAGGACCAACAAATAATGATCTAGAATCTTTGAAACCTTGGACAAAAATAAATCTTTTACAAGTTGATTTTCTCATGTATTTGATATAGTAACAGAAAGCTAACACATCAGGTATTCTCATTTTTTCTCTTTTAAAGTTATTTTGGCTACACTAGATCTAGACTATAAGACTTTTCTCATAAAATTTAAAATCAACTTGTCTACTTCCTTAGAATACTTATAGCAGTTCTAGTTAGGACTTTATTAACTCTGGAAATTTGGAGAGGATTGACATCTTAACATTGAATATTCTGATAACTGAACATGATGTATCGTGTTAGTTAGGTCTTATTTAACTTCAGTAAATTAACATATTAATTACAGAAGCTCTTTTTGCAGATTGCATAGGATTCTATACACATATGATCATATCATCTGTACATAAACAGGTTTTAATTCTTTCTTTGTTCCTAGTCAGTACGTTTTTTTTTTTTTTTCCTCTTACTTTATTGTGATGACTATGACCTACAGTAAAATCGTGCATAGAAATTGTGAAAAGAGACATGCTGATTTTTGGACAGAAAACATTCAGCCTTTCTTTTATTCTTTCCTTTTTTTTTTTTTTTTTTCTTCCAGTAAGGGGGTTTGAACCCAAGGGTGCTTTACCACTGAGCCACATCCCCAGCCCTTTTTAATATTTTATTTAGACACAGGGTCTCACTGAGTTGCTTAGGGCCTCATTAAATTGCTGAGTCTGGCTTTGACATCAAGATCCTCCTGCCTCAGACTATCAGGCTTCTGGGAGCATAGGCATGTGCCACTGTGCCTGGCCATTCAGCCTCTCTTAATTAAATATACCAACTGTAGGTTTTTGAAAAAGATGTCCTTGTTCAGTTTGAGGATGTTCCCCTACTCTTAATTTGTGGAAAAATTTTTGTACTGAATTAGTATTGGATTTTATCCAGTGGATTTTTTTTCTGTATTTTTGAGATAATCATATTGTTTTGAAATTTATTCTCAAATTGTTTTATGTCATTTGAATATTAATCAACCTTGTATTCTTAGGATAAATCCTCCTTACTGAGTTATTATCTTTTTAAAAAATATATACATTTCTGGATTAAAGTTGCTAAAATTTCGTTCAGAATTTTTGTTTCTGTGGAAAGTATTGGTCTGTAGTTTCCTTGTACTATTATTTGTGTGTCTTTAATAATTGTTTAGAGTGGCTAAAAAAAAGAGTGGCTTTATTCAATGAATTAAGATGTTTTCCGTCTTTTCTGTAAGAGTTTTTGTGGGATTTTATGCCTCTCTGAATCAATTTGTCGACTTATTTTCTGTCATTATTGCTAAGAGTTTATTATCTCTGAATTTCAAATTTATCCTTTTCATCTGTTATGTGAAAATAGATGAGGGCACTTTAAATGTTTTGCTTTGCCAGCTGTCAAGGTAGGGAACTATTATGCAGGAAAGATTTTATTTCTGAGGTCCATTGTTTTGCTTGTTATGTTCCTCATCTTTCTCCAGCATTAGACTCTTGCACTTCTGCAGTGCATGGTGACCAGAATCACCCAACGTCTAGAAGTTTTCTCTGACTTTTCCCATGGGGAAATACATAAGTGGAGATTTCCTGTAAAGTTTAAGAGTATAGATTTCCAGCAAGTTTGTGAGCATAGTACGACAGTGACTTCTCAGTCATGAGTAGATCATAGTTGTGCCTGGTTGTACAATGTCTGGATTTTAGCCGTGGGTGTCCTACCTTAGCTATAAAGGAAGAAGTTGTTCCTTATATTGGTCATTAGAGGTAGTATCAGGTTATATACCCATAAATATGAGGTTTTGGGTTGATTTTACCATGAATGTAATCTCTAGTGATGTGTAGCTCTTTGACAATGGGAGGTAGAACTTTAGTCATTCTTGGCATGTGAACGTATCATATTTAATCAAGCTGTCACACGTGACTGAGATACAGTGCTAATATGCATGTACCTAGGTAGCCCAAGTGGTTACTTAACTAGTAGTCCTGACAATAATGACTACTATAAGGATATTAATATTAGATGAATTCTTTTGAAAGCCCTTAAGTAGTTATAAAGACAGAATGTCAAGCTTCACTTCTAGTAACTCTCAACTCAAGTTGTAGTCTGAGAACTCCAACACTCCTATCAAAGTCTTCAAATAAGCTTTTGAGAAGTAACCAAACAAGAGATTTAAATTTTTTATTTTGACAAGATGATAGTCGAATCCACAATCTTGCCAGGTTGCTAATGTGAAGGTTAAGGCATTGATGTGTAAAGAACAGGTCATGAAGTTTTTGAAATATGTACATTTCATTAGAACTACATGAAAGTGATTGTCTTGATATCCTGAGCTTCCCTTATCAACTGGCAGAATTGGCCTTTAGGAATTGAGCGGGCTATTCTTTCATTCCTTGAAACTCCTGTGATAATCTCACCTGCATTGGAGGTTTTGAAAGAGAATGCCTATGATTCCTAAATTCGCTGCAGTCACCCCTGTTGCCAGTGTCATCCACTGAAAGTACATTCTCAGCATGCTCCAGGGCAACAGGTCCACACTGTGACCCAGGACAAAGAAACTTAAGCATTGAAGTAATTGCAAAGCTTTGCTAATATTTCCTGGTAAAATCCTGGGTATTACATGTAAGTGGATTTTATGAGTTCATAGTTATCACTTTGTGTTTTTTATTCTGTAAAGGAACTCGGATTAGTACATTGTCGTTACATCTTCCTTAAATATTCAACATAATTCATCAGCTAATTGGACATGGAATTTTCTTCTTGGCAAGTTTTTAAAATTACTAATTCTGTTACACTAAAAGATACTCAGCAATGAAAAACTTAACATCTCAAGTCATTTTAGTAATTGTTTTTTAAGGATTTTGTTTCATTTCATCTTCGTTGTCAAATTAATTGAAATATAGTTGTTCATAATATTCTTCATTGTTACTTTAATGTCTGTAAGAGTTGTTGCAATGTGCACTCTGACATCCATTCATGCTGTTATGAATATTTGTCCTCTGCCCTACTATCCTGATCAGTTCAGCTTATTCACTTTTTGTTGCTTTTCCAAAATACCAGTGTGCAGAAAAGTTAACATAGAGGGCCTGAACTGCAGTCCTTAGAGAGCAAGGTTGGCCCCTGACTGGCATCTAAACAATTAAATTTTGCTAATGTTCCCATTTTCCCCTTCCTGATAAAGAAGGTTAGATAACACTTCACACAGCTTATTACAGTTTGACGTGGGAGTGTTCAGTGTGGGCTGTGTGACTCCACTGCAACAGCACTCTTAGAAGCTAGTGCCTGTTTTCTCCACACTTTGCCCCATGTATTTTTTCTCCTTGCTCTTTTTGCTTTGTAAATCACAGCTGTGACTGTGACTATGTGCTGAGATTATTAAATCTTTCTAGTGAATTATCAAACCTGGAAATGGTTTTGGGAACTCCATACAAAGCCAGCTTTGTTTAGTTTTTATTAACATAAGGTACAAAGCTCCTCTTTAAGGCAGCTTTTCTTTTTTAAAAATTGAAACATAATTCATATTCCATAAAAAATTTCCCTTTTAAACTGTACAATTCAGTGATTTAATTATATTCACAAAATTGTGCACCTATTTTCACTAACTCCAAATTATTGTCATCATCCAAAATAGACACTCCACTCCCATTCTAGAACAATGCAATCTTTATTATTGTAGCTTTGTAGTGAGCTTTAATTTTGGAAAGGAAGTGTGCATCTTCCAACTTTGATTTTCTTTTTCAAGATGATTTGAGCTGTTCTGGGTACCTTATTACATTTCCATACACATTTTAGAATTTTCTTGTCAATTTAAAAAAAATGGCAGCTAGGATTTTGTGTGGATTGTGTGGAATCGATATGCCAATTTGAAGATTATTGCCATTTTAACAATATTAAATCTTTCCACTTGTTTAAGTCTTGTGGTGTTAACCTCGGGATCTTGGGCTACATTTGCAAATTGCTTGCACTTTTCTCTGTTACATTTCTGCTTCACTGTTCTCTTCCATTTTTCTGTCAACTCCTTCTTGGTTCTTAGAACTCTTCCTTTTCTCATTTTCAGAATACAGTATTTTCTTTGCTATTATGACGCTTCTTCTCAGAGCCATGTAAAAGATCACCTCTTTTCCATCGTCTTGTCTCCCCCATCGTTGGTTTTATTCTCTATGTCTTACCTGTTCTTTTTCTTTCCTTTTTAAATTTTTATGTACCTTTTTTATTTTAAAATAGACTTTTATATTTTATGGGTTCTTTTTTGTTATACATGACAGTAGAATCCACTTTGACATAAGTATAAAAGCATAGAATACATCTTGTTCTAATTCAGACACCCAGTACCTCTTCATTTTCTGTTTTATTCATTCCCCTCTGACTTCTACTATTTCCTCCATAATTGTGCATAATTTGAAGTTAATTTTCTTTATTAATTTCTGTCTTCTTAAGAAGGTAACCTAGATCATTTATTTTGTAGCTCTCTTATCTTCTATTATTGGCTCTTATAGTATTCTGTGTCAGTGCTGTTCTAGTTGCATTCTAAGCTTGTTAACATATCATGTTTTAGTATTTATTTAGTCATTCATTTCATTTATTCATACACTAAAATCACATAAAGTATTGTTCCTATTATTAGTTTGAACCAATAGTTCTCTATTTGATAGATTAAAGTATACAAAATAAAATAATTTAAAAATTTATTTCTTCTCTAACATTCTTACATTCTTGATATAGATCTGAGTTTGAGATCTTGAGTTTCATTACGTTTGAAGACATTCTTTTGAAATGTGATTTTGTGTGTGTATGTCTCTGTGTGTGTTTAATGTTAATAAACATTAATACCAAGTACCCTAAATGGAAAGCAACAATGAAGAAAAAAAAAAAAGAATATGCAAGAACTGTGCAACAATTACAGAGAGTATAACATATAAAGTCCAGTTATGTATGTGGATTGTCCAGTTATGTATGCTGTGATTTGAACCCAGGGCCTCATGGGCAAGCACTTTACCACTGAGCTACAACTTCAGCTCCACACTTTTCTTAATATGTGTTTTGAGAATATCTTTATTTCTCTTTTACTTTGAATGATATGTTGATGGAGGAAAGGATCCTATGTTACTGGATTTTTATTTCAATTCTTTAAGTATTTTATCCAACTTTTTCTCTCTTGAAGGATTTGTGAGAAATCTGGTGGGATTCTTATGCTTGATCCTTGATAGGTATGGTATTCTTTTTTTCTTCAGCTTCGTTCTTTCTTGTCTCTTGGTCTTTGATGTTCTACAAGTTGATTTAAATGTGCCAAGGAGTAGATTTTATGATATTTATCCTTCTTTATCTTTGAGCTTCCCAAATCTGTGGTTTGGTATTTGTTACTAATTTGGGAAAAATCTTCAGCCATTGTTACTTCACATATTTATTCTCTTCCTTTTTCTCTTTCTCATTCTGATAATTGAATTTTATGTTATACTTTCTGTAATTGTTGCACAGTTCCTGAATATTCTCTTTTTTCTTTTCATTGTTGCTTTACATTTAGGGTACTTGGTATTAACATTCTCCAACTTGCTCATTGATTATTTTCTTGGTTGGATACAGTCAACTAATAAGTCCATCAAAGTTTTTGATTTCTAGAATTTTATTTTGATTCTTTTTTTGTAGAGTTTCCATCTCTCTGCTTTACCACCTATCTGTTCTTGCAACTTGCCCATTCTTCCATTAGAGGTCTTAGCATACTAAGAAAAGTTATTTTAGATTCTTAATGTAATAATTCCAAAGTCTCTGCTATGTTTGATTCTAATGGTTGTTTTGTTCCTTAAGAGTGTTTTCTGTCTTACAAACTCTATGAAGAATAATGCAAGCACTCTTACTGCTGTGTATATCATTATTGTATAGTGTATTTCACCATGATTTGTTGATTGTATTGTTGGGTAATGCTTTTTATTTTCTAATAAAATTTTTGGCACAATGACTTCCAAAATGGTTGGTATTATAAGAAGTTGATAAAGTCATGTACATTTTTGACATTTACCATTCATCAAAGAGCCATGTTGATATTACCAACCACAAGAGAACCAAATGACATAAATCCCCTGAATAATTTTTCAAAATGTTAAATATTGCCATCAGGAACTTCAAGTAGAAAATCGGTTTATTCCAATAAGTATTTGGTTTTTGTAATGAAAGAAAACTTTGAAAGGTACTTCTGTTGAAGATAAGTGCATGACTTCATTGTGAATGCTATTATGGGTTTTTAAAACTTTTTTACTTTAAAGATAAAATTATTCATTGCTGTGGCAATAATAGTACTACAGATTTTGTTTCACAATATCATGGTAAAGACAATGTTTTTCCTGAACTAAGGAAGTTATGAAGTATAAATTTGATTTCGGTATGAAAAAAAATTAATCATAACTGTGTCACAACAAGCTGTAATATTTTACATCAAAATTTAAAATATTTATTCACATTTAAATTTATCTTGTTAGTATATGTTACCTGTCTTTTCCTCCTGGATAAGATAGTTTTATAAATGTTGAACCTTTGAATAACTATTTCACAAATCAGCTTCAGAGTCTTATTATACTGATTTTTAACTGTTTTAAAAATAAGTTCTCTAATTTTTTTCCAGTTTTGTTTAAAACCAGCTAGAAATAAGTATGTAAAGACTTAATGAAGAACCTTACATCTTAAATATTAGAAACTTTTGTTCAACTGTAGTTACTGAAAACAACACTTAAAATGGGATTATTTTAAAATTCATCCCTCCAAAACCAAGAAAGGAACGAAATAATTTAAACTATAAATGCTTGAATAACATCTGGCACTTATTTTAGAAATCCCTTAATTATGCTTTGAAAATATTTTTATCTTGAGGAAGAACTCATTGTCTAGACACCATACTGACCATTCCCTATGAGTTTGAATATTTTGGTGAGTAGGATGCTGAATAAGTGATGCATGTCTCTGAATGGACAGAATTGTCCTGTTTGAATGTCAACAACAACAACAACCAAAAATCCATTAGGGCTGGTGTAGGAGTGCACACCTGTAATCCCAGCATCTTGGGAGGATGCAGTGGGAGGATTGCAGGTTCAAAGCCAGCCTCAGCAATTTAGTGAGGCTGTAAAACCTCACTGTAGACCCTATGGAGACCCTACCACAAAATTTTAAAAATAAAAAGTAAAAAGAGCTGGGGATATGTCTCAGTGGTTAAGTGCCCTTTGGTTCCATTCCTGCTACTAAAAAATTTTTTAAAAAGAAAGAAAATTCCTTTGGAGAGAAGACTCAATAGTGAGGTAGATAAACCTCTGTGACTATTAGCCAGCCTCTTCCCCAACCAGTCTATTTCTGTTCAGTAGACTCTTGGCTAGAGTAACATTTGTATCAATAATGGATGGTATACAAGAGCTGAATGCATGGCTTTAACTTTTTCAGAATTGAGTTGGGTATTGCACTGCCAAATGCCTACCTACTTTGCCTCTCAGAGCAGGAAAAATCAGCATAATCTAGGAAATAACCTCATTCCTTGTTGAAACAAACCAGACACCTGGAGACAAGTTGGTTATATATTTCTGCTTTAGTTATATGTGTCCTCCTTATTTGGATGTGGGCTCTTTTTTTGACACCAGGGTTCTACAAGCATTACCATAATTTGACTTAATGAATGTCTTATCTATCTTCTGATAATATTTACTATCAACTGAGAAATTAATTTTACAGAAAAGAGGAAAAGCAGGTGGTTCATGCTTATGGAATTCACTGACCTTTCAACTTATCTCAGTAACCAGAAACTCTTGACCCGATCATTATAATAGCCTAATTGAAGACTCACAAGACACCCTAGCTGGTAGACAAAATCAACAAATTTGAGATGCTGTCTCATAGGATGAGGAGTATACTTTGAGATCGGAATCTGTTCATGTTATTTGGGATCAAGGGGTAGAAAAGGGAGTGAGTAGTGGGAGAAAAAAGTTAATACAACTATGGTCTCATAACTATTTGGTGAAATAAAAATTGTAGCAGTAACACATTTTCTCTTTCTTGTTTGTTTTTGCATATACATACAAACATGTCCTGTATATGTTTTTATGTATGTGTATATATATTTGCATATGTATATATTCCAATTCTTTATTTTGCTCCTTCTCATTTTATTTTCTTGTTTATACTTTACATAAAGTAGACAGCCTTATACATTTGTGTGTAAGTTTCAGAATGTGCTTGAATTAGAAGACAAATTAAGAGTGCCCCTCTAGAGATGGACACAGTTACTGGTAGGACTTATTTCTAGTCTTGGCCATTACCCTCCCCATCAACAGTAAGAGTTGAAGAAAATTCCTCTTCAGGGTGCAGCAAAGTTTTTATCATGCTTCCTGATGGTTTGGTCTGTTAAACTAATTGCAGCTACAAGTCTCTCTGGAGGTTTCTTTGGCAGTGTAATTCCTCACAAATTTAGTTAGGCCTCTGATATGTTTGCTTTATTATCGGAAGTTACCATTGCCATTTTGTTTTTAGACTAAAGGAAATCTTCTCAGAGTTGTGACTGAACTAGAAGAGTTTAATTGCCCTGAGATGGAAATGGTGACTGATTCTGAGATGGATATGGTGACTGATTGGATCGTGTGTCTCTTTTGGGAAGGAGTGAGAGCATCTTTTTATGAATGATAATTGAAACATATTAGGCAAAAACACTATGATATTGTTATTTATTTGATATGGAAGTTTAAATATGGATTGAAGGGTGAAAATGAGTAGTCTCAAGGGCAAGCTCTGTCAAATTTTTGCCCATGGGGCCAAAAACTCCCTTATGAACTCACTTCTGTTTGCAAGTGGACTAACAGGCTGTGAATGACATTCCCAGAGAAAACTGTCTTATTAGCTGGCTTTTACCTAGATGTGAGGGACTGTGGCAATAGCTATAGAAAGGGGGCAATATAGGAAGCATCTAGAATTTTCTCTATTTCTCTTGGAGGTGTTAGCAATAGGAGCAATGCTGGGTGATTGAAAGTTCCTGGATTTAAACTTGGGCATGAATGTGATTCCATCAGTAGCAATGGAGTACTGTTCAGCAGCTCTGTGCTCATGAGGTCTGGCTCTGGTATCTGCAAGGACAGCAAAAGCAGGAGGTGACTGAGCTGGTTCTTATAGCATTAGGAAGAGTGTGGGCTCCTGGTTTCCTTCAAAACAAGGTAGTGAGCACTGTTCCAACAAGAGCAGCAGCAGTCATAGCAGAAGTGTATGCTCCAGCAACCTTGCAGGGATATCATGAGTTTTGGTAGTGACCACATTCCCTTTCACTCCAACAAATGTACTGCTTTTTGAACCAATTCCTGCCTTTATCAATTTATTTTTGGCTCAGAAACTTAGTGTGATTTTTTTCTACTGAATGATACTGAATGATACTGAATGATAGAAATACACGTAGTATAGAACAATTTTAATACCCTTTGTTATTTACATTGAATATATACATTGCAACAAAATGTTAAAAATACTCTGAAATGGTAAGCTTCAAATACAGAAAGCTAGTTATGGAGAGGAGAGACAGATGAGTTTGATAGTATGTTGGTTGCAGTTATTCTGATAGCATTATATTTTCAATTCTAGGTGGCAGCTAAGTATTCATTATGGTAGTTATTAATTTTTAATAATTGAAATGTAACACATTAAAATAAAGATCAGTACTAACTGAATAATACTACAAAAAGTAATCTTCAAGAAATTACTCATAGATTTAAAAAGTAACTTCAAAATGCAGTTAGCAAATATTTCTTAGTGGTTAACACCTATTATTGTCATAGAAAAATAATCACTAATTATGTGTTTATAGGTTTTAAACATTCAGGAGAATGTAAAATAAAGGTAAATCAATGTAAGTTGGGGTTTGCTTTGAAATGTTTATAATGTGGTCTGTTTTGTCTCTTAAGATACATTTCATTGTCTTCCTTTTTCTTTTTACATTCTAGGTATTGTGTTTGGTCTTATAGACCTAAGCTCTAGCAATTTCCAAAAGGACTATAGTGTAAGAACCATGCAGAAATTAGCCTTGACACTCAGTTATGACATTTCCTCTTGCATGGTAGCAATATTTGTAGCATACTATGGAGCCAGAGGAAACAGAACAAGATGGGTTGCACTGTCCTCCTTTTTAATAGGAGTTGGATCACTTTTACTTGCTTATCCATACTTGAGTGTTGAAAATCTTCAGTTAGCCGAAGAATTTGCAGGTAACATTTTCAAATATATGGTTGTGCCTCAAATCAATATTCATTAAAATCATTGGCTCAAGGGACTTGAAATAGTCTATACATGTCTGTTTACATATCCATACATCCATATTGATTTATATAACCAAGTTTATTCACTAGTTACTTGAAGCTCCCTAGTGAACATATATATCATGATCATATACCGCTTAAATTAGGAAATTGGCCTAGGAAGGAGAAGAAAGAGTATTTTGAATAATTACTTTGTGAGATTATTTCTCATTTGTTAATTTTCATATACATATTATGAATCTCTTGAGAATTTTGGTAATTCCTTTCTTCTTCCACAATGCACTTTAATTAATCACTTCATTCTCACCTCAGCAGACATGCACACATGCAAATGTACATACAAGCTCAAATACAAACAAGCCCACACACAAAAGAAAAACTAAACCTTCATTTTTTTTTTAATTTTAAAGCCTTTTTATTTACCATCTTATGAAAACACCAACAATGTTTAAGTATGTTACCCCATGAAATTTAAGGAGATAAAGAGTACTCAATATTATTTAACAATTAGCACTTAACTTTATAAATTAATCAGATGTCTTTAACACATTTGAGTAATCCCACACACGTTAACTCTAATTCACTTATTTTGTAAAAAACAAGATATCAGACAAGTGTCCTGAACAGTATTTGCTGTCTCTTTCCTGTTGAAGGAAAGGCCTAGAAACAATTGATATTAGACAGTCGAAAAACTAAACCTTCTATAGCTACTCTCACTATTTCAAAATTGGAGCTGCTCTATGACAAGTACTTGAATCTAGAAAGATGGTGGTCTCTTCTCTTTGTTCATTTTTTAAACATTTATTCTACCACTTTTTTCACTATTCCTACTAGATAAAGGCATTTGAAGGTTCCTAAAATTTTTTATGACAGTATTGTATCAGATTCCTTTTTATCATGTACAGGTTTATATATGTAATGGAATGCATTTACCCATTTTGGCAACTTTAAACTTGGTTCAGCAAGACATAGCAAAAAAAGGTAGGAGGATGTCTCTGGAGTGTACAAGTATATAAATGCTTGTGATATTTACAAAGTGTGTTTATAGTATATTTATGATGTGTGTTTATAGCATATTAAATTTAAAAATAGTTGATATTAAGTACAACAAAAGTAATGTGTTAATATATAATTTATAATTTATGTATATGATATTAAGTTCAACAAAAGTAATGTATTAATATACAATTTATAATTTATATATATCAATATAAGATGTATAAAATGCACATATATATTTTTATATTTATAGAACAGAGTGATGGTTAAATGAGAAAATGATTGAAGGCAAGAAGGAAATAGAATACATTTCATTCCTAACTTTCCCTTAACTTTTATTCTGCTCAGAAGGGTGAACCGTTTAGATTAGAAACATTGCTTGATAACAGAGTAAAAATTCTGATCAGAACTCAGTAGAAGTCACGGCAGTAAAGCAGAACAATTTTTCTTCCTTTGATATCTTGTTTGTATCATCTGGATTGAACATATTTTAGTTTTTGGTTGTGATTAGATGCATACAATTCACCTAACAATACTTATTTAGTGTATTTACTGGGTGACTCTGCCCTGTATCACAGAAATAGAAATAAACTGAATAAAGAAGAAATTAATTTATTTGTAGAAGTGCTCTTTTCAAACATCTGCCTAAACAGTTATTCTACTTATTGTATTTGAAAATTTATTTATTAAATAACTACTTTTAACTCTAAGTTCAAATTCAGCTTATGTACACACACAGTGAGTTCTATATTCTTTTGTTTTATCCCTTTCCCATATCCTGCTCTTCTTGTCTATCTCTCCTACTCTGTCCTCTGTTTGAGTTAGTTGCCTTGCTTTTCTTCCCTTTTGAGTGGTCTGACCTTCTTTGATGCTGTCCATTTACCAGCACTTCCTATTCCCTTGCTGTGCTTACCATGCCCATCACAGATTTCCCTACAGATGACATGCCAATCTCCAAGCCCTGTGCCTAAACCAGTATGCAGATATTGTATTTCACTCATCCTTAAAATGGCAGAACTGAGTTTTCTCCATGAACTCATGGAAACACTTATAGCACATTCTAATCTTTAGTTTCTAGAGCTTTATATTAGAGGGACCATCCACATGTGCCCTGGTGTCAGTACACTGTCACTGTTGTGAGAACATTTGCAGCATGTATCATCCAACTCTCTGACATTACATACCCACTTTTCCAACTTACTTATATGTCGAAGGCAAAATTCTTTCCTTTCTTTGGGACCTCCAGGGTTGTGCCACCTACTTTCTTTGTCAGATTCTCATTGTAATCTCCCTTCATTTGTAGCTTATTTTTTGTTCTTCAACATGAAATATTAGAGTATTTTATATACACTTGAATTATTATCCTAAGCTCTCTTGTCTCATTCTTCTGTTTTTGTCCCTAACTGGAAAGCATTTTTAGTCAACCATATAAATTTCCTTTATCTATACTTAGACTGCTGCCTATGAATCCTACAATGAGTTCATTAATGTCAACTTCAGTTGTTAATTTTGCTCTCAAATGGATCTGTTCACCTGAAAACAATTTTTTTTTTTTTTTTTTTTTAGTTCACTCTGTTCACAAGCAGTTTAGACTTTCTTCACTTAACTCTTATGTTCTGTGTTGGATGGAAAGTACATTTTCATAAAGGAAAATTGCCTTAATTTCTTATCAGAGGGTTTATAATTCCACATGTATTCGTTCGTTGATATTCTTTACTTCTTTCTTCCTGTAGAATAAAGGTATAACTTCTGCAAACAGTCTGCTTCTTTGCCTCTTTGGAGACTCTTCCACTAGTGATCTCCTTCTCCACTTATTCTCTGCAAAGTCTCCTTATGAATTGTTCCCACTCATTGGTACTTAAATTTGTTCAAGTTCTTCCTAGTCTTAAACAATATCAGCAATAATAGACATAACTGGTAGTCCTCTTTTTTTTTTAATCATTTTTCACCACCTCCTGCTTTTCATAGATGAGTTTTCTGAAAGAATTGTCCTTGCTTACTGATTTAATCTCCTATTCTTTCTTCAGTGCACTTTAACATGACGTCCACCCTAAATGCTGCAGCAGAATTTTTTTCATCAATTCACCAATATAATTCATGCTATTTAACATAATGAAAACTTTTATTTATTATTACTTGAACTTTCATCAGCATGTCATAATATTGATTTCTCCTTCCTATTTGAAATTCTGTCTTTTGCTTGCTTTTTACTGTAGCCATACAGTTCATAGTCCTAAACAGTTTTTTTTGTTGTTGTTGTTGGTTTTATATTTTTCCTTCCTTCCTTCCTTCCTTCCTTCCTTCCTTCCTTCCTTCCTTGTTTCCCTCCTTCCTTCCTTCCTTCCTTTCTGTTTTTTAGTATGAAGAATGTCATTAAAAGATTAGCTTCTTTCTATTAGTCAACTGGAAGCTCAGGAGTATGAACCCTCAGAGAAGGGAAATGAATAAGTTGGATTTTCTAGGAGAAGGCAGGGGACAGATTTTAGGATTATCAGGAAACTGAAGGACCTGCTTGAATTTATTTATCATGAATTCAATGCACGATTTCAATGGATGTGTGTTTTTCTCCAATTATAACCAGTTTTAAAAATGAAAATATAGAGTAGGGAAAAAAGCTAATTTGACCATGATTGCAGTTTTACTAAGGAATTGCATGATGTGAAAGACAGCAAAGGAGTACAGAGGTTGAGATGATAATGATAGGAGGAAGGTGACACTGGGCTAGTGTAAAGGAATAGTGTCAATAGATTACCAGTGCTGCTGAGTTTTAAGGATTATAGGAATTAGGTTGCTAAAATAAGTGAGTTGGGAAGATAGGGATGATTAGACCATAGATATTTGAAATTATAAAAGGTTTTTACTTAGATTTGACTTTTAAAATAAGCATCCTAAGGCAGGCAGGGTTCAGTAAATGACAGAATTTCAAGGAACTCAAAAATCAGGGTGTTGCAAATATCACAAACTGATACTGATGCTACTGCAAGCTAGTATGTCTGTATAAAATAAACCATAACCATTTTAATCAAAATCTTAGAGACTTTTGCATTTTCTATGGAGTCAAACATCATTCCATGGAAACTAAGCCAAAAGAAAATGTGATGTTATACCATGTTGCAATCTGTACTTTACTAGGTTTTTTCACAATATTTTAAAAGTATTTTTTAAATTTCAACCAAAATGACCATAATAATCTGGTGTAGTAACAATTGCCTAATTTGAGCAATGTAAAATAAAAAATGCAATTACACAAAAATTTATTTAGCATTCTTTCATAACCTTGTGAATAAAAAAAATGCATAAGAAATACCCTAAGACCTAAAGGATTTTTAAACCTCATGGACAAATGACCTTATAATTACTAACTCTAGCAGCAAGAAATTTTGATCATATTTTATCTTGTCCTTATGATTCTGTGTTCTAGAAGTTAGTGACTCTAAAATGGGGCATTATTTATCAGAGTGACCGATTTAATATAAAGATCACTGAAGAAATGAATACAGAACTAAACTCAGAAAGTAAGCTTTAATCATTCAGATAATCCAGGACATTAGAAGTACTTTTATCTTGTGGAACAGGATGCGAAATTAGGAAAATGAGTGTAATACATGTTATATGTGTGTATAAATGTGTATATTTATGAAAACATGCCTAGGCACATGTAATTGTGTGATACAAACAATCATGCATGGACATTTGTATTTTGGTATACAATATGTGCATCTCTTTTGGCATTCCCACAAATTTTCTTTTACAATGGGATTTTTCTGAGAATATGATAAATCATAAGACTCCATTCAATAGAAATGAAATATTAACTAAAAGATAAAAGCATGATGGTGTCAACAGCTTGCAGAAGAAAAATGTTTGATAAAGAATATTTCATATTTTTTGTATATTTAACTTTTGAATTTTATTAACGCGATATAATTATCTTTTTCAAAAGATATTTGCAATCCAAAGAAGGCTCTCGAAGTTTGCTCCAGATCTGGATCATTCCAAACAAAATATGTATATTTCTCCATCCTCGGGCAGATTGTGCAGGGAATAGCAGGAATGCCTCTTTATATACTTGGAATAACATTCCTTGATGATAGTGTTCCTTTGCACTCTTCTGGACTCTATTTAGGTAGGTTCCCCTGATTCTAATATCATTGACCCATTTAATTTCTGTATTTTTATGTACATATTTTAACTGATAAACAAATACTAACTATTGGCCCTATCATAACATTATATATGTTAAGTGTTAACTTGTATGCTTACTTTCAAAATCACACTGAAAGGTGGGGATATAGCTTAGTGGTAGAGAACTTGCCTAGCATGCTTGAAGCCCTGGATTTGATCCCCAGCACCACAAAAACCAAATGAAAACAAAAAATTCCACACTGGACCACTTAATTCTGAAGAGTGTCTTGAGATTTGAAATTCTAGATAAGTCATCTGAATGTCACTGAAAATATAGAGAAAAATAGAAAACTATGTACATACTTTTAAAATAGCAAAAACTATTATATATCTGTCTATTATCTACCTTTATTCTCAGTTCAAGCTACACAGGCTGAAATTCATTTCTCTAAGAAAAAAAATCTAAAAAAATTGGATTAAATTGCCTGAATAGTTGTTACTTTTAAACTTTGGGGATGCAGATGAGAAGTCACTGTCTTGTGTTCATAAGAGGGATAGGACATTCTTAGATGCCTCTAGTACCAGATTCATTGTGGTGCTGAAAATAATCATTGTACTAAGTTCTTTTAACTAAATCACTTTAAGCCTCTGATTTTTTAAGGTAATTGAAAAACATAATTATTTCCATCCTAGGAGACAATTGATAAGCCATTTAATTGAACATAGTGTAGTCTCCCCTATTTATAGTGTTCCATGCTATTATATCTTATGACAAGTAACCTTAGCTACTTCACAGAATTTATCCATTTTTGTATGGCAATTGATTCTGATCCTGCTTAAATCATCTATTTGTACATACTTAGATCATATATTTGAACAGGGTTATCTGAATATCATTTTTAAGGAAAGATTCAAAATTGTTTTTACATACTTTATGTGAAGTTGACTTAGCAGAAAGTAGTATTTTGTACTGAAATAATAATTTTCCACCAGAGGCAAAAATGTGTCTAAATTGCTAAAATATGCTAACAAACTAAAATAGAAGACATTCATATTTATATCTACTTTCACTAAGAATATTTGCAATAATTTATTAATGTTAAGAGTGGCAGCATATCTTTTTGTTTTATTTTAAATTATATTGAATACCAACTAAAACACATACCTTTATAATTTTGCAGCAAGCTTACCATATTTCTACCTCCTTCTACTCTGGCAGCTAAGGTGAAGGATACAAAGGTGATAGTGTAAAGTATCATCTTGCTACAGAACTTTATTAAAGGAAATATGATATACTAAATTTATGTTCATATTAAATATAAATGTTTGTGTTACATTAAACATATTAGGTAAGATATAATAAAATAATTGTTACCTGAGTGTCTCTAATACTTGATCAAATAGTATGCATAATGGTCACTTTTATATGACAACTTGTCTAGGTTATGACACCTAGTTGTTTGGTCAAACACTAGTTTAAATGTCTCTATGATGATATTGTTTAGATGTGATTGATAGACTTTGAATAAAACAGATCCTCCATGATGTGGATAGGCTTAATCCAATCAATTTAAGATAATGACAGTAAATACTGAGTTTTCCTGAAAAAGATGATGATATTCTACCTCAAGTCTGCAATGTCAACTTCTCACTTGAATTTCCAGTGATAGCCTGCTCTACAGATTTGTTACTTGTTCAGTCCTATAATTGTATGAGCCTATTCTTTAAAATCTCTTTCTCTTTTTCTCTCTTCATCTCTCTCTCTTCTGCCTTCCCATACATATGTTTCTTCTATTAGTCTGTTTCTCTGAACTAATACAGAATGCTATTAAAAAAAAAAACCTACAGAAATAATCCACTTAGGTCATTCTTATTATCTTATGACAAAACTGGCTTGTAAAGTTGCTTCATATTCAGTATTCATTTCTAGGTCTTGGGGATGCTTCATCAACATTGGGATATGGTTTAGGTTATATAATGGGAGCACCACTACTTAAGACCCCTAAGAATCACAGTTTTCATGAAAGGTAAGCCATTTTCTTTCCATGTCCTTTTAGATTACATTGCATAAAATGTTCATTGAATAGATAACATAGCTTATAATAAAATATTTATGTTTAATTTGTAATAAACATTTTTTGGAAAAAGTTTAAGCAAAAGTGACTGATATACACATATATCTAAAAATGAGTACATTTTAAATACACATTTATATATTTTACTGCTTGAGATATAATTAAAACTATTACTATGAAAACCTTACAACTGATTTCTCATTTTTTTGGTGGTAAAAAACACACAACATCTTAACCATTTTTAAGTGTACAGTATAGTAGTTTTAACTATATGCACACTGTTTACATCAGTATCTAGAACTTTCTCATCTTGCACAACTAAATCTATACCCATTTAAAACTCTCTTTCCCCCTACCCCAGTTCCTGGTAACCATCATTCTACTTCCTCTTTCTACAAGTTTGGCTGGTTTAGATATTTCATATAACTGGAATCATGAAGGATTTATTCTGTGACTGGCCTGCTTCCCTTAGAAAAACAGCCTCAATTTTTGCCCGTGTTATAGCATGTGACAGTATTTCCTTCTTTTTGAAAACTTAATAAAATTCTGTGGTATATCACTACTAAATCATTTGGTACTTTTAATTTTTTGAGGAACTTTCACACTGTTTTTTGATACTGACTGGACCATTTTATAATTGCAACAAACTATAAGCAGGGTTACAATTTCCCACATCCTCTTTAACACTTGTTAACTTCTGTGTTATTATTTTGTTGTTTCCATAGTTGCCATCCTATTGGGTATGAGGTAATCTGCCATTATGACTTTGATTTGCATTTCCCTGATGATTAGTGATGTTGACTACCTTTTCATTTGATCATTTGTGTGTCTTCTTTTGAGATATGTCTATTCCAGTCCTTTGCCCAAGGAGTTCTTTATGTGTCCTGGATATTATTGCTTTGAAGATATGATTAGCAAATATTTTTTTCCCATTTTTAGATTACTTTTCTACTCTGATTAATGTTTCCTTCTACATGGAAGTTTTTAATTTGGATGTAGTACACTATTATTACTTTGTTGCCTGTGGAAGAAATAATTGTCAAATCCAATGCCTTGAGACATTCACTGTGTGCTTTATTAGAGGATTTATATACTACAGTTTCATTCCATAAATGTAGACATCTTTCCAGTATTTAGAACTTCAATTTCTCATGTCAATGTTTTGTAATTTTTCAGATGGAAGTCTTTCATTTCTTGTATAAAATAACAAGGTATTTTTGTGTTATTTGTCTTTTGCAACTTTACTAAATTTGTTTACTGAGCAGTTTGTGTGTACATGTGTGTAATAATTAGGTTTTTCTACATAGAAGATCATGTCGTCTGTGAATGAAGATAATTTTACATCTTCCTTTCCAACTTGAATGCCTTTCATTTCTTTTTCTTGCCTGATATCTTTGACTCAGACCCTCAGAAGAAATGACTTCTGTTTTTCACTGAGTACAATGTTAACTGTGGACTTTTATTATATGGTTATTATTTTTTCGAGGTAATTTCCTTCTGTTCTTCATTTAATTTTGTCAAAATTTTTCCTTAGCAACTGAACAAGATCTGTTTTTTTCTCTGTTTTGGTAATGTAATGTATGACACTGATTTATTTTTGTATGTTGAGTCATCCTTGCATTACAGTAAATCAATCTCAAATAATTATGTTGTATAATCTTTTTAATATGTTATTGAATTTGGTTTACTAGCACATTGTTGATGGTCTTTCCACCAATATTCATCAGGAATATTTTTCTACAGTTCTTTTTGTAGTATCTTTATCTGATTTTTTGTAAGAGTAATAAAAATATGAATTTGGAAGTGTTCCCTATTAATTTTTTGGAAGTATTATAGATGGATTGTTCTTAATTCATGTTTAAATATTTTATAGAATTCTCTAATGATGTCATCTTGTCCTGGAACTTTCTTTGGAAGATTTTTGATTACCAACTCTTCTGTTTAATAGTTATAGGTGTTTTCAAATATTTTATTTCTACATGATTCAATATTGGTAGATTTTATGTTTCTAGAAGTTGGTCTAATTTTTCTGTGCTACCAATTTTTTTGTCAGAATAATTATTCACAAGTCTTTTATTATCTCCTTTATATCTATGGAATCCATTGTAACATCTCTATTTCAATTCCAATTTTTGTTATTTGAGTGTTTTTCTAAATTTTTCTATCTAAAGTTTTGCCAATTTTGTTGATTTTTTCCAAAAATCAATTCTTTTCTTTGCTGATTTTCTGTTTTTTAATTTTTTTTGCATTCATTCTCTAATTTTTATTTTGCTCATTCTGCTACATAATATATATGTGTATATATGATTAAGTTTTTGTTTTAATTATTTATTGGACATAGGCACTGTGATTTTATTATTCATGGCTACAGTGAAAGCTGCACTGGATGAAAACCAAAGGCCCTTATGTCCAATCCAGAGCTAACAAATACTCTAGAACTGCCCCAACGTCAGGCAGAAACCTATGAAACCTGTGCCCTGGTAGAATAGACTCATGTTCAACCTGTATCAGGTTATTAGCCTTGGAGTAAGCCTGGGCATGCCCCTCCAGAAGACTGAGCAGGTCCCTACTGCAGTGATATTTATATACGATCCAGCTGAGCATCAACCTTGGTGCCACAGGGACTGCCTTGACCAGTACCACTCCCACTTGAGCAACATATAGTGCTCAAGATTGTGTCGAATGAGACTCCATTTTGGGAAATTAGGGCATTTAAACAGGACTTTGACTTGGAATTCAGTGTCAGAATACTGAAACCAAACACTATCAAGATCCTAACAGCTATATACCCAACTCAGTGCCTGTGGACAGAGTCTCTGGAACAGCTCTAAGCCAGGTATAAACATACATTAGTTTATTGGAGTTTAATTACAGTGAGCATTTACCTGTGGCTGGTTGCAACAGTCTGGAGCCATGAGTCATCCACAGCAGTTGGCAGATTACAGTTGTGTGGTCCTTGGCCCTGCCCTATTGCCATGGGGGTCTTGTCAGGCTATGAACTCAAGGTAGAACCCAGTTTTGCAGTATTGATGGCCATCGGACTGTCCACTACATTCCTCCCTAAACCCAGGCAGTACAACACAGAATAATTGACAGAAGAAAAGGGAGATGGGTACCCATTCATGAAATAGGAACCTGAGGCTGTTCTGCACTGTGACTGGAAAGGGTTGGAGTGATGGGTTACCATTTTTAGATATTCCCAAAATTAATGGGAAACAACACATCAACTTCAAATTTAGGACAATCCTGGGTTGAGTTTCCCTAAAACAGCTACATCACAATAACAATGGACACTTGGCAAACTTGAATTTAGGGAACTATTTAGTGATCAAATAGGAGAAGTGACTCTTGACTCAAGTTTTGGAATGATAGATACAAACACAGCAATATTAATAAGGTTGGAATAAATATATAATCCTTCAATGCATAGATGATTTCACACACAAAGAAGCATCAAAAAGTTCTAGGGAAATATCACCTAACCTACAGGTCAAAATAAGGCACAGAATCAGGCCATATAGCTACCAATATGGACAAATGCTAAGGAGGAGAATTTAAATACTGTGAGAGAAACTTAACAGAAAAATTGAAACAAACAAAATGAATCCTTGAGCTGAAAACTAAATTAATTGAAATTAAAAACATAGAAGGCATCAAGAGCGATATAGGGTCAAGTAGAAGAATTAGTGAGCTTTAATGTAGGTTGTTTGAATAGACAGTAAAGAGTAGAAAACAAAGAATGATGAGAAAAGGAAGCTTATGAAAAGTTTGGAACATGATTAAAAGAGCAAATATTAGGTTTATTGGAATTCAGTCAAAACTTGAGAATGTTAAAAGTATAGAAAATTTATTCAAAGACAGGTCAAATACTACTCAAACCTAGAGAAGGATGTAATTATTCAAGTATGGGTGGGGTCAAAAATCATGTCAAATTTCATTAAACCAAGTCTACACAAAATATATTACAATCAAGCACTCAAAGGTTTGAGTTCAAGAAAATATTCCCAAGGCAGCAAGAGAAAATAAATAACAGACAAGAGTGTCCCAGTTTATCTGATACTATAATTCTCAGTAGAAAACTTGTAGGACAGGAGAGAGTGGAATAAAATTTTTACAACTCTAAAAGGAAAAAAAAAAAACAACCCTTCAGATAATTAAGAAACTATCCTCTAGAAACCCAGCAAAGCTATCCTTTAGAAATTAAAATGAGATTGAAAAACATTCCCCAAAACTGAGACAATATGTCACCATCAGATCTACCTTTTAAGACATGCTAAAAAAGTTTCTCAAACTAAAAGAAAAAGATATTAATGAGTAAGAAAAAAAATGGGAGGATATAAAACTTAGGTAAGAGTAATTATATGGACAAATTCATGATGCTATATTTTTGTAAACATGGTACATAAAACATTTATACCCTTAGTACTAAGACTAAAATGGAAAATATTTAACAATAATAACTACATTAAAGATGTAAAATGGGACATCAAAAATTCAGAATGTGAAAGGAATGGAGCTAAAATGTTTAGATATTTATTTGTACAATTTCTCTCTTTTTTGTTTCCTTTCTTAACTTTACAATCATGGTAAGTTGCTATCATTTAAAAATAGCTTGCTATAGTGAATATATGTTTAAGGTAAGCTTCATGGTAAAAATAAAGCACAAATCTGTAATACACAAACAAAAACTTATAAGCAAGCAAACTAAACACCCAACTAGAGTTTAATTCTCTTAAAAAGAAGGAAGACGGAGAAGAAAGGATGTGTAATAAAATTAGAAATCAAGTTGCAAGTCATTTTAGTAAGACCTTATCTACCAGTTATTATCCTAATGTAAATGGATTCAACTTAACAATTGAAAGACAGAAAATGACAGATTAGATAAACAAACAAAGAAGGAGAAGGAGAAGAAGAAGAAAGAAAAAAGACTCAAGTATGTGTTGCTTACAAAAAACACTCTGAGAACACACATACAGACTGAAGGTAAAGACATGGAACAATCAATGAAATTGAAACAAAAGAAACTATTCAAAAAATTGACAAAACAAAAAGTTGGTTCTTTGAGAAAGTAAACAAAATAGACAAACCCTTAGCCACACTACCAAAGAGAAGGAGAGAGAAGACTCAAATTACTAAAATACATGATGCAAAAGGAAATATCACAACAGACACCACTGAGATACAGAACATAATGAGAAGCTACTTTGAAAATCTGTATTCCAACAAAATAGAAACGACTGAAGACATTGACAAATTTCTAGAGACATATGCTCCTCCCAAACTGAACCAGGAGGACATACACAATTTAAACAGATCAATATCAAGCAATGAAATAGAAGAAACCATTAAAAATCTACCATCCAAGAAAAGCCCAGGACCAGACAGATTCTCAGCCGAGTTCTACAAGAGCTTCAAAGAAGAACTCATTCCAATACTTCTCAAAGTATTCCAGGAAATAGAAAAGGAGGGTATGCTTCCGAACTCATTCTATGAAGCTAATATCACCCTCATACCCAAACCAGGAAAAGACACATCAAGGAAAGAAAATTTTAGGCCAATATCCTTGATGAATATAGATGCAAAGATCCTTAACAAAATATTGGCAACCGTATCCAAAAACATATTAAGAAAATTGTGCACCACGATCAAGTGGGGTTCATCTCTGGAATGCAAGGATGGTTCAACATTCGTAAATCAATAAACGTAATCCATCATGTCAATACACTTAAGGATAAGAATCATATGGTTATTTCAATTGACGCACAAAAAGCGTTTGACAAAATACAACACCCCTTCATGCTCAAAACACTAGAAAAATAGGGATAATAGGAACATACCTGAACATTGTAAAGGCTATTTATGCTAAGCCCATGGCCAACATCATTCTTAATGGAGAAAAACTGAAACCATTCCCTTTAAAAACGGGAAAAAGGGATGTCCTCTTTCACCACTTCTATTCAACATTGTCCTCAAAACTTTAGCCAGAGCAATTAGGCAGACCAAAGAAATTAAAGGGATACGAATAGGAAAAGATGAACTTAAGCTGTCACTATTTGTGGATGACATGGTTCTATATTTAGAGGATCCAAAAAACTCCTCCAGAAAACTTCTAGACCTCATCAATGAATTCAGCAAAATAGCAGGCTATAAAATCAACATGCATAAATCTAAAGCATTTTTATATGCAAGCGACGAAACAGCTGAAAGGCAAATGAGGAAAACAACTCCATTTGCAAGAGCCTCAAAAAAAAAAAAAAAAAAAAAAACTTGGGAATCAATCTAACCAAAGAAGTAAAAGATCTCTACAATGAAAACTACAAAACATTGAAGAAAGAAATTAAGGAAGATCTTAGAAGATGGAAAGATCTCCCATGTTCTTGGATAGGCAGAATTAATATTGTCAAAATGGCCATACTACCTAAAGTGCTATCCAGATTCAATGCAATTCCAATTAAAATTCCAATGACGTACCTTACAGAAATAGAGCAAGCAATCATGAAATTCATCTGGAAGAATAAGAAAACCCAAATAGCTAAAGCAATCCTTAGCAGGAAGAATGAAGCAGGGGGTATTGCAATACCAGAACTTCAACTATCCTACAAAGCAATAGTAACAAAAACGGCATGGTATTGGCACCAAAATAGAAAGGTAGATCAATGGTACAGAATAGAGGACAGGGACACAACCCAAATAAATACAATTTCTCATACTAGACAAAGGGGCCAAAAATATGCAATGGAGAAAAGATAGCCTCTTCAACAAATGGTGCTGGGGAAAACTGGAAAAGCATATGCAACAGAATGAAACTAAACCCCTATCTCTCACCCTTCACAAAAATCAACTCAAAATGGATCAAGGACCTTGAAATCAGACCAGAGACCCTGCATCTTATAGAAGAAAAGTAGGTCCTAATCTTCACCCTCGTTGGTTTAGGATCAGACTTCCTTAACAGGACTCCCAGAGCACAAGAAATAAAAGCAAGAATCAACAACTGGGATAAGTTCAAACTATAAAGCTTTCTCTCAGCAAAGGAAACTAACAGTAATGTTAAGAGAAAGCCTATAGAGTGGGAGAAAATCTTTGTCACTCATACTTCAGATAGAAAGGTAATTTCCAGAATATATAAAGAATTCAAAAAACTCTACACCCAGAGTAGAAATAATCCAATCAACAAATGGGCTAAGGAAATGAACAGACACTTCACAGAAGAAGATGTACAAACAATCAACAGATATATGAAAAAATGTTCAACATCTCTAGTAATAAGAGAAATGCAAATCAAAACTACCCTCAGATTTCATCTCACCCCAATTAGAATGGTGATTATCAAGAATACAAGCAACAACAGGTGTTGACGAGGATGTGGGAAAAAGGTACACTCATACATTGCTGCTGGGGTTGCAAATTAGTGCAACCACTCTGGAAAGCAGTATGGAGATTCCTTAGAATACTTTGAATGGACCCACCTTTTGACCCCACTATCCCACTCCTCAGCCTATACCCAAAGGACTTAAAATCAGCATACTACAGAGATACAGCCACATCAATGTTCATAGCTGCTCAATTCACAATAGCCAGACTGTGGAACCAACCTAGATGCCCTTCAATTGATGAATGATAAAGAACTATGGTATATATATACAATGGAATATTACTCAGCTATAACAATAATAAAATTATGGCATTTGCAGGCAAATGGATGAAATTGGAGAATATCATGTTAAGTGAGATAAGCCAATCTCAAAAATCCAAAAGACGAATGATCTCACTGATAAGCGGATGATGACACATAATGGGGGGTGGAAGGGGGGCAAGAATGGAGGAAGGAGGGACTGTGTAGAGGGGAAAGAGAGATGGGAGGGGTGGGGGGAAGGAAAAAAAAAACAGAATGAATCAAACATCATTACCCTATGTAAAATGTATGATTATGCAAATGGTATGCTGTTACTC
Source organism: Sciurus carolinensis (assembly GCF_902686445.1). Classification (NCBI taxonomy): domain Eukaryota; kingdom Metazoa; phylum Chordata; class Mammalia; order Rodentia; family Sciuridae; genus Sciurus; species Sciurus carolinensis. The sequence goes on along the minus strand of NC_062218.1, from coordinate 86,167,561 downwards.
CATGTACAAACAGAAACAACATGTATCCCATTTGTTTACAATAAAAATAAATTAAAAAAAAGAAAATTAGCAAATCAATATGGAAAATGTTAAGGAAATGTAAGGGACTATTATCATTATCATTTTTATGTGATTCATATTGTCAAAAATGACACCTTATACCAGCTTCTTGGGACACTGAAGCAGGAAGATTGCAAGTTCAAGGCCAACCTGTGCAAGATCCTGTCTCAAATTTTTGAAGAGAGATATAATTCAGTGGTAGAGTCCTTGCCCAGCATGTATGAGGCCCTGGGTCCAATCCCCAGTAGCCACCCCCCCCAACCCAAGTAGCATCTTGTATTTACATAGTACTGCTTTTCACAGTTTATAAATGTTTATATTTACAGCATCTGGCACAACTCCTGATGCCTGATAGTTTACATTATAAAGTTTGTTGAACTGAAAAAAAAAAAAAAAAAGACATGGAACAAAACATTACATGCAAATGGAAAACAAAAGAAAGCAGGAGCAGTGGTACTTACTTCAGATAAAATAGTTTTTACATACAAAACAATAACAAGAGAAGATCATTTTATAATGATAGAGGGATCAATTCAACAAAAGGAAATAGCAACACTAAATCCATTTGCCTCCAGTATCAGTGAATCCAAATATATAAAGCAAATATCAATAGGCATAAAGGGAGAGACTCAAATAGAATAATAGTAGTGTATTCATAACACCTCACTTTCAGCAACGCATAGGTCAACCAGACAGATCATCAACAAAGAAAAAGTTGAGTTAAATTGCACTGAAGTCCAAATGGACCCAACAGACATCTCGGGAACATTTCATTCAATGACTTCAGAACACAGACTCTTCTCAACAGCACTTGGCCCATTCTCCACTATAAATCATGTAATAGATCACCAAGCAAGTTTCAAAAAATTTTAAAAAATTGAAATCATATGAAGTATTTTTTCTGACTATTGTACAATAAAACTAGAAACAAATAAAAGGAAAAAAAAAACTGGAAACTATAAAATAAAAGGAAATACCTTATTCTAGAACAACCAATAGGTCAGAAGAATCAAGAAACAAAAATTTTAAAAATTGTTGAAACAAATGTAATTAGTAACCCAACATACCAAAACCAGTGTACCCAATCAATATACCTAGTTCAGTGTAGCCAAATCAATAAATGTAATATACATCAATAAAATAAAGGACAAAAGACATCATCTCTCATGTGCAGAAAAAAACATTTGATAAAATTCAATATTGCTTCGTGTTAAAAATTCTGAACAATTTAGCTATAAAAATGTACTTAAACATAATAAAGTTTGTTTATAACAGATTAACAACTGACATGATACCAAATATGGAAAAACTAAAATATTCTAAGATATAGAACAATGCAGGGATGCCATTTCACCACTCTTATTTCATGTTGTACTGCAAGTTCTAGTCAGAAAAATAATGTAAGAGAATAAAGAAAGGGCGTAAAAACTGAAGAAGTCAAATCACTATTGTCCGCAGATGATATGATCATATATATAGAACTGACCCAAAGACTTCTCCAAAAAGCTATTATTATAACTAATGAACAAATTCAGCAAAGTTGCAGTGTACATAATCAAAACACAATGTTGCTATGTCAATAGCAATTATCTGAACTAGAAATCAAGAAAGCAATGCCATAGACAATAGTTACAGAAATACCTAGGAATCAAACTTAACCAAAGAAGTGAAAGATCTCTACAACTAAAATTATGAAACATGATTTCAACAGAGACCCCCTTGATTAGGAAATGCCAGTAATGTGGGACATTGTCCTAGGAAAGCTGCAGGACAACCCAACAGAAAGGCCACTTGAGCTGCAACCAACAGGCAAAGGGGTGGAGCTGCACAAGCCCTTTGGACAGAACATCAGAACGTCATGTGCTCCAGATGCTGGACACATAACTACAGGACTTCTTGCCCAGCTGTTTCAGCCTTGCTTTGGTTCCATCTCTCTTTCTATGCCCCTATTTTTGTGAATAAAAATGTATAATCTGTACTTTTATATATTGGATACTTGTAATCGCTTTTGAATTTTACAGGAACTCAGAATGCAAGCTTGCCCTGAGTCTCACAGGAGACTTTGGACTTGAACTTTTGGGCAATGAGACTATGAGGACTCTTGGAAATTGATAAAATGTGTTTTGCATTGTGAGATGGTCATGAACTTTTGGGGACCAGGTGCAGAATGCTATGGTTTGGATGTGAGGTGTCCCCCAAAATTTCCTGTGTGGTGACAATGCAAGAAGGTTTAGAGGAGAAATGATTGGTTTATGAGATCCTTAACCCAATCAGTGAATTAATCCTCTGATGGGATTAATTGAATGGAGGACTGAAGGCAGGTAGGGCATGGCTAGAGGAGGTGGGTCATTGAGGTGTGCCTTGGGGTATATATTTTGTATCTGGTGAATGTAGTCTCTCTCTGCTCTCTGATCATCGTGTGAGGTGCTTCCCTCCACCACACTCTTCTACCATGATGTCCTGCCTCACCTGAGCCCCAGGGAATGGAACCTGCTGTCTATGGACTGAGACCTCTGAAACCATGAACACCCAAATAACTTTCTCCTCTAAAATTGTTCTGGTTGGGTCTTTTAGTCACAGCAGTGAAAAAAAATCTGACTAAAACAGAATGTAAATTGATATAGCTATTATGGAAAACTACTTGGAGGTTCTCAAAAAAAATAAAATAGAATTACTATGTGATTCTGCAATCCCATAAGTGGGTATGTATCCAAAAGAAATGAAATCAGTATGACATTTGCACTCACATCTTTATTGCAGTGCTATTCACAATAGCCAATAAATGGAAACAACGCAAATATCCATCAGCTATTGAATGAATAAAGAAAATGTGGAACACATAGAGTGCAATACTATTCAGCCTTCCCAGGGAATGAAATCCTGTCATTTTACAACCACGTGAATGAAACTGGAAATCATGTTAATTGAAATAAAGCTAATCCAGAAAGATATAACCATAGGATCTCACTTATGTGGAATATAAAAAACTTAATCTCATATAACTTATGTGTATAATTTTGGTTACCAGAAGCTGGGAAGCATAGGGGAAAGGAAGGGATGGCAAAGGCTTGAACAATAGGTACTAAGTTTAGTAGGACCTAGATATTCTGGTGACTGTAGATAATGAAAATGTACTGGATATATCAAAAAACTAGAAGAAATGATTTTGAATGTTTTCCCCTTAAAGAAATGATAAATATTTGAGGTGATAAGTATGTTTACATTACACAAGGTATACATGTATCAGAATATCACTTGGGATGCCATCAATATGTATTATTTTTATGTTTTTGGTATGTCAGTTAAACACAAATACGAATTTAGAAAAGGTTTCTTTAACCAAGATTTTTTTCCCCCCCAAGAAAGTAGGTAAGAATATATTTCTTAGGCAAAAATATAGATGGTGATGAATGTGTTCTGTGTGCTGCATAGTATCATTCTCTACTTTCCTCCACCCTTTACCCTGTACCTCAGGAGGCCACATTTCCTCTTCCATGGTCTTTATGGTAACAACTATTTATATAGTTTATGTAACTTGTATTCTCTTTTTCTCTTCAGATCTGGAGATCTGAAGGTGATATGAGTTCTCTGCTGTTGCTAGACCCGAATCCCCCTTCTTCATGTTCATATTCTTTAAACTCTTCTCACATTATTTAAAGTTTATTAAATTATATTCCTAAATTACTAATGCATGATTTTGTATATTAGCCACCACTCCTTTACAAGTTTTAATTTAATACTTATTTCCTTTCTTGGTTTTATATTTGCTCATTGTTTATACAGATTTATAAAGTTCTTCATAGCCAGGTATGGTGACTCACATCTGTAATCCTCAGCAACTCAGTAGGGTAAGGCAGGAGAATCTCAAGTTTGAGGTCAGCCTGAACAACTTAGTAAGAATCTGTCTCAAAATAAAAAATAAAAAGGACTGGGGATGTAGCTTGGTGATAAAGTGTTCCTGAATTCCATCCCCAGTTCCAATTAATTAATTAATTAAAAAAGTTAATTAAAAAAGTTCTTCATGTGGTATAGATATTGTTTGCTAGATATAAGACGAAAACTTTTTCCCAATTTGTCTTTAAGCTTGGTGTACAGAGTCTTTTATTCTGTAAATGTTAAAGTTCTTATGTAGTCAAACACATTTGTCCTTTCATAAAATTTTAGTATTTGTCTTGCTTAAAAGTTCTTATCATCTACAGAATTATTAAATAGTTGATTATATTTTCTCCAGTACTTTGTAATTATGCTTAAATTTCACACTCAGTTGCAATATATTTATGTAATAATATGATACATAGTCCAAGCTTCTATTTTTTCTGTCAAAGGGTTAATTGGACTGATATTCATAAATCATTCTGTTTCTTAACTGATACTAAAAATCATCTTTATCGGAAATTAAACTTCATTGTATGCACAGGTTTCCTTCCTATCTTTCCAGTCTGTAAACCCAATGTAGTTTTCAATTTTCATGTCAAACTACAAGTTTTATAATTTTAAAAGTTTTATTTTATGATTTAGTATTTGAAATACTCCCACTTATTGTTACTCATCAAATATTAGGGACTTTGTTTGCAAATTATCTTCCAGGTAAACATCATAATCTCAGACTACAACTGAAACATTTTTATTTGAATTGAATTTATGTGTCAAGTTAGGAATAATTATCTTCCAATGCATAAAATGGCCCATTGTGTTATTACGTCTGCTCTTGTTTTATGCTGTTCAGTAAAGTTTATTATATTTTTATGAGCTTATCCCATTAAGCCTATTTCTAAGCCTTTTGTTTACTTTGTCAATTTATGTACAGAATCATTATATTATTTCATTTTCCAATAGTTCTAGTAGTAGGAAAACCTCTTGATTTCTAAATTTATCTGATAAACATGTCATATCATAGTTTTTGCTTATAGTTGTATTTTTTTAGGTGAAGACCCTGATTCGTTTAGGTATACAATTAAAACACATAAGTAATAATCATATAATATGTACTATACTGTATATAGTACATATATACAGTATATAGTACTGTATAGGAGTACATACTTGGGTTTAACAGTGGAAAAAAAGATTATGGATATTATAAGCAGCAAGGAAACATACAGCTCCAGTGGTAATCAGGAGTTAAAATTCCCTGGATGTAGTATATTCAAAATAGAGATGAAAAGTGGATAGAAGTTAGATTGAATAACCCCATGTTATTGCTTGCTGGAATTTGTATTCAGGAATATTGTTAGCAATGGACAAGAGTGGTAACATTTTCCATATTTTATGGAAGGCAAGTTCTATGAACTAGTACTGACCAGGTTTTGGTTGGCAATAGTCACCTGTGAGACACCAGCTCCTCCGAAACGAGCTTCCTGTAGACATGGGCATTTTCCAACAATGACTGGTTGGACAATGTCTAGAATGTGTGTGGAGCTGAAAACGTTGGTGGTTGTTTATCCATCAGCTTCCCTGATCTCCCTAAATGATAAAAATTCTCCTGAAAATCATGACTTTAGCCTTAACCTCAAAATTACCATGAGAAAGAAGAGAAAGTCAACAAATCCTACACAGGTTCTTTCTTATTCCATCCCGTCCTGTCCACTGCAAGATCTGCGAGAAACAAAGGCACAGCAAGAAAAACTGCAGGGAAGGCAAAAGACAGACTAACAGGTGTCCAAAGAGGATTTGTCCAAATCACTGGAAAGATAAAATTACACCAAATATAAGAGTTCAGGAGGAAGGGACGGCTAAGAATTAAAGTGATTGTCTTCTAAATGCATAGCTTCTGGTGGAAAAAACAATTATGTAGGGACAAATAAGAAATTTTCTCTTCCTAATTGATGTAGAACAAAGGAAAAAATTTAGGATCCTGGAAGACAAAAAGAAACATTTAAATGGGAGACTACCAAGTACTCCCTGCCAATAAAAACCACACAAACAATAGTGACACATTACAAATTAATTAATTACAAATTAACAGAAAATTTCTCTCTTTCTGTTTTATCTGGTTTTATTTTTAATAAAAAGCCCAAAACTGAAAATTTTCATTTTTCTTTATTAAAGCTCTGTGGAAGATGATGGTCATTGGAAATGGCAGTTTGTTTGGTCGATTGATTTTTGTTTTGCCGGTCTTCTTGCATGGTCTACATTAATACCATTGTTATGCTTTCCACACGATATACCAGGTGACTATAAAAATATAATTTATTAATTAAAGTTTAGTACTTACCCCTACCTCCCATGGGTTCAGAGCATGGCTAAACTACATCTCCTTGTGAACATGGTGGTGTTTTCTCCATAGAGATACAGTGACTTGTGCGTCTTTTTTTGAACAAATGAAACAACCCTACCTCCAAATTTTATATGTCAATCATAATTTGATTAGTAAATATTTTCCTCTCATTATTTTAAAAAATGCTTTATTTCTAGAGTTCATAATTATCTTTTAAACATGAATTATATCTATAATATATATATATGTATCTGTTTACTTAGAATGGTTCAATGTGAAATATGTCATAAAACTTTGGTAAGATGAAATCACTATTAAAGTAATGTGGAAGCACTAAAAAGTACCTGTAAGGTCAGAGAAATCTGATTCTTGATTGTGCATTTCATTGGCACAAATAATTTTAGGATTAGATATTATTTTTTCATGTTTTATGACTGTGCATTCAAATAAGTTAGCCACTTGTCAAATGTGCCCATTTAAATTTTAAAACAAGTTAAATTAAAAATTAATTTACTTGGTAATAGAAACTACATTTCAAGTACTTAGTAGGCATAATATAACTAGTGGTTACAGTATTGGATGGTGTTAATGTGGAAATTTTTCATTATCACAAAATGTTCTTTAGGATAGCACTGCCTTAGAAGAATGTGTCTTTTACTTAATTGGATTAACTTTAAGATGTTTGAAAATAACAAATGTCCCTTTTCAGTACAAACTGGATTTATTAGGGTGCATAGTATGTATTATATATGTATTTTACTTATTTGAACATGTCATAAAATTATTTTACTTGTTAACATGTAGGTACAACAAGAATAAGAGCTGTAAAACGTAAACAACAGACTTATTTGTTTAGTGACAACCTTAAAGATAAGAAATTTGGACCTGGTATTAAGGACTTGTTGGCTGCTATTTGGGTAAAGTAAATTATTTTATGTGGAAAACCAACTAAGTTGATCTGTGCAATTTTCTAATAGTGAACTTAAGAAGTAGTCATAAAGTGTTAAACTTAAATCTGGGTGAAACTTTTGGAATCTCTTAATTAAAGTTCTTTTTTCATATAATGAGAACCAGGACCCATCTCCCTCAACTGGCATTGCCAAGAGTTTGGCTAGTGTCAGAAACTGATATCAGGTAATTTTTTCTTTCTTTTAATTTTGCTTTTATATGCTTTTTGTGTTTATTTTCCCCAAAGAAATATATGACACTTAATGAGATAACATGTCGTCACATGTATTTTTTATTACGTTTAACTGAGAGAGAATAACTCTGGAAGTTAACATAATACAACATGCCCCATATTCCATGGAAAATGTCTCATCACAGTGTCAATGGAGCACACACCCCTATCATGCAGGCATCATGCATAAAAAATACCAACTTTCAAATAGTGAGACCCTACTTGTTTTCTACTCTTATAATTTCATCTTTTATGCCACCTGCCTAATTTTATTTTTCACATATCAAGTCCTTTCTCAGATTGTTCTGCAGATAAAACTCATTCTCTTCTTTTTAATCAGAATATTACAGTTATACATAGTAGTTGGGTTCACTATACAGAATCATACATTCAAGGAATTTGGTTTCAATCCCCCAATGTGTCAGTGTAAAATTGTTTGCCCACATCCTTGCCAGTATTTATTATTTGTGTTCTTGATAATTGCCATTCTGACTAGAGTGAGATGAATCTTAGTGTAGTTTTGACTTGAATTTCTCTGATTGGGATGTTGAACATTTTTTTTCATTGTATTTGTTGGCTATTTGTGTATCTTCTTTTGAGAAATGTCTATTAGTTATTTAGTTATTTGCTCATTTATTGATTTTTTTTTTTTTTTTTTTTTTTTGGTATGAGTTTTTTGAGTTCTTTATGTATTCTGGACATTAATCCCCTATCAGAGAAGCAGCTGGCATATACTTTCTTCCATTCTGTAGGCTTTCTCTGTTGAGTATATTGGCTTGGGTTATTATATATAGCCTTTAAATTGTTGAGTTAATTTCTTATATCCCCAATGTCTCCACCGTTTAAATTTTTTTCTTTTTTCTTTTTTTTAGTTTTAGATGGATATGACACTTTATTTATTTTTTATTTATTTTTGATGTGCTACTGAGGATCGAACCAGTGCCTCACACTGCTAGGTACGCACTCGACCACTGAGCCATAACCCGCCCACTCCAGGAATTTTTAACATGAATGGATGCTGGATTTTATCAAAGGTCTTTTCTTATATTTGGATGATAACTGATTCTTTTCTTAATTATATTTAAGTGGTGAAGTATGTTGATTGATTTTCATATGTTGATACCAACCTGCATCCCTGATGAAGCCCACTTGATCATTCTGTATATCTTCTGATGTGTTTTTAAGTTTGGTTGCTTAGTAATTTTATTAAGATTTTTACATCTATGTTTATCAGGAATATTGGCCTGTAGTTTGTTTTTGTTTTTTTCCTTATAGGTCTTTGTCTGGTCTGGAATTAGGGTTATACTGACATACAGAATGCCTTTGGGAGTTATTTCCCTTTTGGTTTCATAGAATAATGTGAGAAAGACTGGTGTTAGTTCTTCTTTAAATGTCTGGTAGAACTCAGATAAGAATCCATCTGGTCCTGGACTTTTCTTTGTTAAAAGGCTTTTAAACTGTTTCAAATTCATTACTCGATATTGGTGTGTTTAGTTTTCTGTATCTTCCTGGTTCAATTTAAGCAGATTATATGTGTCTAGAAATTTGTCAGTGTCTTCTAGATTTCCATTTGGAGTACAAATTTTCAAAATAGTGTCTAATGATTCTCTGAATTTCACTAGTATCTGTGGAGATATTCCCTTTCCATCTCTGATTTGTCTATTTGGGTCCTCTCTATTTTCGTTAGTTTGGCTAAGGGTCTATTAATATTTATTTTCAAAGAATCAACTCTTTGTTGCATTGATCCTGTGTATTGTTCTTTTATCCTCAATTTCATTAATTTTGGCTATAAACTTTATTATTTCAGATATTTTACTTATTTTAGAATTAATTCTTTTCTAAGGTCTGGAGATGGAACATAAGTTATTTATTTGGGATCTTTCTATTTTTTAATGTAGTAGACTCTCAATGCTATCAATTTTCCTCTTAGAACTGCTTTTATACTATCCCAGATATTTTGATATATTGTATGTCCATTCTCATTTGTTTCTAAGAAGTCGTTGATTTCTTCTTTGATCCTTTCTTCATTTAAAAGAGTATTTTTCAATCTCCATGTGTTTATGTGGTTTCCATTATTTTCCTTACTGTTGATTTCTAGTTTCATTCCATTATGATGATCTGATAGAATACATGGGATTGGATTAAATTTTTTTTGTATTTTCTAAGATTTATATTGTGATCTAGAATGATTTATTTTGAAAAAATGTTCCATAAGCTGCTAAGAAGGTAAATTCAGCTGTTTTGGGTGACATATTCTTAAAAGTTTTATTATGTCTACTTGATTTAGAGTATTTAGGTTGGAAATATCTCTATTGATTTTATGTTTTGATGACCTGTCTATTGGTGATAAGGATGTGTGTGTTTAAATCACTCAGTATTATTGTACTGCGATCTCTCTGAGATTTAGTAGTAAGGAGCATTTTTTTTTTATATAATTGGATGCACTGACATTGTGGACATATATATTTGTTATCATTATATCTTCTTTTGTTGGATTGATCTCTCTACCAGGATGCAGTGGGCTTCTTTCTTCTTCTGATTATTTTTTGCTTGAAATGCGCTTAGTCACATATGAGATTACATCTGCTTGTTCTTTAACTCCTTTTGCATGGAATATTTTTCCCGTCCTTTTATCTTCAGCTTGTGAGTTCCCTTCTAGGAGATGAGTCTCTTGCAAATGGTATATAGTTAGATTTTGTTTTTGATCCATTCCGCTAATCTATGTCTTTTAATTGGGGAGTTGACACCATTTACATTCAGTGTTATTATGAATATGTTTGTGGTTTCCTCCATTTTGTTTTTTGCTATATTTAATTGTCTTGATTTTCATGTAGTTGATTAATATTGATCTTCAATCTATTTGAAAGCTTTGGAGATTAGTTTTGGGATCCTCTGTGTGCAGTTTACCTTTCAGTATTCTTTGTAGTTCTGGTTGGTGGTTTCACTCCTTTTTAAGAAGACTTTCAAAACCTTCACAATAACATCAACTCATTTCTTCAGAATTTTATTCCTGTGTTCTCCACATTCCAATCACTTTCTTGTTCCTGGACATATCAAGTATTTTATCATACTGCATATTCATACATGCTTATCTGTGTACTTGAAATGTCCTTCTCTCTTTTTCTCCATTCCAAAACAAACAAAAATTCTCTTTCATGTCTTATTTCCTAGGCAAAATGACTTTCTCCTTAAGACTCTGATAAAAATACCACACACACACACACACACACACACACACACGCACACACACAGAATGTTCTTTAGGCTAGCACTGTTTGAGAAGAATGTGTTCACATGTATATACACTTATTTAACACATATACACATCTATTTGTTTTAATTTTTATATTAGTCTATTTCTTCCTAAGATAAATAAATATAGTTGTGTAAAATAAGAACATTTTAAATTGTTTCTAGTTGCCAAGTGTTTCTTTTTATCAAAACATATATCATTTCTATAATTGATTATATTCATTAAGATTTATCAAAATTTAAGTTTTCAGAATACTGCATGTACATATTTTAACAATAAGAAGCCAACAATTAGTCACAACCTCTTTTCATATTTAAAAAATAAAATACACATTAAAATGCACTTAAAATTTGAGGAGCATAAGTGTTTTAAGATTTATTTTTTTTCCTTTTAAAATATTTTTTTTTTTTTTTGTAATGGAGATTGAATCCAGGGATGCTTAATCACTGAGCCACATCCCTAGCACATTTTAAATTTTTTTTAAAATTTTGGGGTAGGATCTCACTAAGTTGCTGAGACTGGCTTTGAATTTGCAAATCTCCTGCCTTTGATGCCTGAGTTGCTGGGATTACAGGTGTGTACCATGAAGCCTGTTCTCCCTCATAGTAAATACCTTTTATAAAAAATAGTTATATTAAAAGCAAAAGACTATTTTGTAACATAGAAAAGTGAAAATATTGTTAGACAAACTTTAAAATAATGTAAAATGTAGATTCAAATTTTATAGTTTAGATAATATCAAGTCAAGGATTTCTGTTCTAAGAAGAAAGCTAGACAACATAATAGATTGGTATAGAAAACTAAATCCAAGAGATTTCTTGGAATGAACTTGGAATTCTTGGAAAATCTACACAAAATTTATGAGAGTCAGAAGTCACGTAACCTTGTTAGCTTGTTGAGGCAGTCATAGGCCCTCCCAGGTTCAATAACTCTCAGTGTTAGAGTAGTTCTGGAAGGACATGCAGAACCCAGAAAATTGCTCTGAAAAAATTTGGAAAATATAAGCTGATACATAAAGAAAGTAAGGTTTTCTATACTGAGGTGATAGTGCAAACAGACACCTCAGGAGAATGATAATTAGAGAAATGAATATTCATTCTAGCCCTAATACCCTAGTAACTCCATTCTAGGATACAATATTCCAAATATACTCCATCAGAGTATACTACGAGTACATGCACAGGAGTTTTTTAGATATCCATGCTTATCAAAGCAGGAAATAAAATGCAATATAAGTATTTAATCCTATGGGGATAGATAAATATAGTGGTATCACACTATACAATTAAGGTAGTGCTCAGAAGCTGAACTAGATAAATATGCAAAATATATCTAAGAAGAGCAGAGTCTTTCCCAAATCTTTGTGACTCTTAGACCCACAAAAATAAAACTTAGAGGTGGTATGGAGAGCATATAAAAATGAAAGTGTACATTTTATGGAATGTGTATATTGGTTAGTTGTACATTATTTGTAGAACTGCATATATACTTTTTGAGAATTACATATCTATACATATTTCCATTAGATTGGGGGAGGTAAATTTTTATAGATTACTGACATGAATGGGCATATCTATTCCTCTTGACTAACAAAATAAAATAATTAACATATACTTATTTCTACTTCAGATTCTAATGAAGAATCCAGTGTTTTATGCCAAGCTGTGTCCAGAGCTACAGAATTTTTAGTTTTAATTGGAGCTTCTGAATTTATACCTATATATTTAGAAAATCAGTTTATAATAACACCCAGAATGGCAGCAACACTTACAGGTAGACTTTACTTCTCACTGTGCTGACTTAAAAAAAAAAATTGTATGAACTCTACACATATATATATATATGAAATATTTAAAGTAATTAGAAAATACAAAGAGCAATGTACTTAAGCACCATTTGCCAAAATTTAAAAATATGAATGCTTTGCTATCATTTCACCAATAATTTTTAACACATCAAATTGTAAGGACATCTTTGCATCCCTCCTTAACCCATTTCTCCTCCTCCTTTCCCTTAGATAACCATACTTTTTTAGTTGCAGTGCATCCTTTTATACATGTTTGCTCACATTTTCTGCTTGTCAGTGTATATTCAATATATTTCTAAAGTTTGTATATTTATACAAAGTGTTCTACTTTTTTATCAGAAATTATGTTCTTCAGTCTCATGTTGATCTATATCTATTTAATGCATCTTAATTGTGCTATGGGATTCTATTCTATGAATATATCACTTTTTGCATTATAATATTAACAAATATGAAGCAGGCTTTAATTTTTTACTCTCTTAACCAATCTAATAATAGGTTTATTGATATGTGCACATTTATCAATGTTGTCATATTTTTCAACATTAAAGGGCAATTGCAATTGCAATTGTATACATTGCAACTGTATACATACTAGTTATTGAGAATTTGGCTCTCCAAAAGAGGTGCTCATGGAATTCATTGTTATAAGAGTCTAGAATTAATGGTAAAGTGGTAAAGGTAATCAGTCGTTTCAGGATGAAAATAGTTAAGGATGCATGCTGTAATTTTTAGGTAACCAATGAAGGAACAGTAACAGAAGATATTAGTATCCAATATTTGATTAAAATCAAAATAGAAAGGAAAGAAATAAATAAAACATAAAATATATGGTCCAAATAAAAAACAAATTTTAACACATGGAGAAACTTTTTTAAACTCAGTTTTCAATACATTTTTCTATTAAAAGCCTAGCATTGTCAAATTGCATATTTTCCAAAAAGTCTAAACATGATGCAAATCAGTTTCCATGTCCATGATGACAAATTTTTACATGAGTATACCACATTATGGCTACTCTGATTAATCTAACCAACAAAAATTGGGACTAAATTCATTCAATTTGTTTCTTAACAGTGTTTAATTAAGCCTAACTGTTTCTAGGACACAGAATGAGACCACCTACTGTATTGACCTCACCCATGCCTTTAAGATCCTGGACCCAGTCAGCTGAACAAATCCTTTAGCACTAGACTTTCACTTAATATCTGTTATTAACCTTTTCACATAGCCTGAGGTGTTGGTTCAAATATCATAGAAGGTATTAGCGATAGCCCGATCCACCTTGACCTGCAGTGATGAAGTTTTGGGTAATTCTGTCATCCATAACAATGTTGTTCAGTAAGTGAGATTTACCAGAGTGCTTTCCAGGTATGAAATGGTGTCATTGATTACTTCAAATAACATCAAAGACAAATATTGTACCACCTTTTCTAATTGGATAACCCTAATTGTAGAGATCATTTCTCTCAGAATATGAATAACGTGTCATAAATTCCTCCAGGAAACTCCCCTGCATAACAAAGAGCAACTCCTTTTAGAGGTTTTCCATGGACTTCTGAGACTAAATGATCTACTTTTGTGTTTGAACACTAGATTATCTCTTATGACCATTCCTATGTTCTTGATTAAATAATTTTCAATGGACAAGTGAAGATTGTCAAATAATTGTGAGTCTGATTTGGACTATCCCAAATGAGAATATTAGTCCCCAAAGTTATTGGGTCTCTAGGTTTCAAGTCTTCAGTTTCGACAAGAGACCAGTAATAAGTTAATAGCTGGTTTACAGGATAACTGTTTAGAGTGTCAATGAGTCCTAAACTTCAAGGAACATATCTCAGTGGAAACTTCAGCCCCTTTCCAGTCCACAGTATCTGCAGTCATTAGGACCTGTAGCTCAAAGGGATCATTTGACTTGTAGCACCTCAGGATAGACAGTATGCCATAGCTTGCTGACCAGTTTTAATGTATATTTGGGGGTTATACACAATATTGGTTAGGTGATAAAAGACCAAGTGGAATGCCAAAGTAAGGCATCTAAAATCTCTAATGCCCAGAGCGAGAAGAAATGCTGTCGACCTTTTGTTTGGGGAGAAGGGTGACGTCATTTTTTTTTTTTTTTCATTGCCAGAGAGATAGAACTTTGTGAATCCGTCTGCATAGTCTTTGAAAAAATATGATGAGAAAGCCTGTGGATTTTTGCCATGGTGCCATCTCTTAGCCGAGGACATTAATTCAGGAAATCACCAGCGAAGGGTGATGGGGGGTTGAGAAAAGACAGACACACATAGAGAGAAAGCTGAGGTCCAGTGGGACATGACCTTCTGATGGAGGTATAATGACCCAGAGCTAGTTCAGCTTGTTTATTATATGGATTTCATCAAAGGTTATTTGTGGGAAAGTGTCAGCAAAAGCAGGCAATCTGAAGGGCACACGACTGGTGAGACATTTTGGGTTATCTTGTTATGCTCAGAATTCTCTGCCCCCAGGAGTTAGTGCCCGAGTTCAAGGTCCAGGATGATATAACTGTGTGCCTTTGCATGGAGTCTCCTTGTTCAGGTGTCACAATAGCAACTGGGCCCTCTTGACCTGCATCTTTGCACAGGAAGTTCCCAGAATAGTGCAGCCACCGGGCAATCATGATTCAAGTCGCTGTTCTCCAATGATTTTGTTAAATTTCATCAGTTACCTTTGCTAGTTAAGGTGTAAAAATAATAAAGTCAGAGGTATTGAGTCTGAGGCTTCTGATCCTCTACCAACTGAACACCATCTATTAGTGTAAAGTTCAAACCAGTATATAGGGGTACTCATGCTAAATCTCCAGGAACTGCAATTACTTCTGAATGAAGCCATATACTAACAAACCTTTAAAAACTTACTAAAAATCTTCTCCTCAACTCCACTAATCTAACTGGAAAATGAGAGACATACTGTAGAACCAGGTGAGAAATTAAGTATTAAAGAAAAAAAAAATCATTATACTCTATAGGACATGAAAAGGAAAAAAAAAATGCCGGT
Organism: Sciurus carolinensis; assembly: GCF_902686445.1. Taxonomy (NCBI): domain Eukaryota; kingdom Metazoa; phylum Chordata; class Mammalia; order Rodentia; family Sciuridae; genus Sciurus; species Sciurus carolinensis. The sequence goes on along the minus strand of NC_062218.1, from coordinate 86,152,026 downwards.
ACAGAGAGGACCTATTGCTGTAAAAAGAAAACAGACAGAAAAAGCAAAGAGAAAAAAGAAGGAATAATTCCAATTAATGCTTCAAACATTAAAAGAAATACATAGAATAGGATTAAGGGATGCAATATCAAATAATAAGGGCAAATCTATTAAAGCAATACTGAAGGTAATATCTGTGACATCAAACGCAAATACTAGAGACACGTAAATTTTTCTGTGCCAAGCTATTTGAGATGGAGAGACTTACTGGTCCTTTCTGGTTTCGATTTCATCAGGTTTGGGAGCCTTTGTAATTGCTCACACCTCCTCAGCCTTACCTCTGAGTTTCTGTGGTCTGGGAAGTGATAACCTAACCAGCATACTTCTGACGCAAATCTTGGAGACTTCCTCCATTCTTTGGTGTGTCTGGGCACAAAACAGCTTTCTGGGGGATCAGAGGGAGCAACCTCTAATTGTCTGTGGCCAGTTCTCTCTCTGGTTGGGTATGCAATCTTGTGGTGTCATCACTTGTAGAAATGTTTCCTGTTCCCAGAGATGTGAGAACAGGTGTGAACTTGCCTGAGTAGATTTCAGAGTATGTGGGTATAAAGGAGATGTGACAGTCAGTGGTAGTAGCTCTGGGTTGCCTGCAGGAGGTGTGGAGTGTCTGCCTCCAGTGGGGGCAAGTGCATTGGTAGGCATGCATCTGGGAGTGTTCAAAGGTGGCTGTTGTCTGAAGAGCATGTACCTATAGGCTGCCTCTGAGGTGTGAGTGGCACTGCTAATGCATACCAGTTGCTGTGGAATGCACAATGGTAGGCTCACTTCTGGGTGCTCTTGGCAGCAGCCATGTCTATGGGATGTTTATACACAGGCCACTTCTGTGATGCATGAACCACTACCAGGACACAGGGTTTGGAAGTGGACTTCTCCTGCCTGACAGGGCACACCATTGCTGGCCCTTCCCTGAGTATACTGGATGGAGACTGGCATCTCTAGGGCATTCATCTTTAGGCCACTTCTGTGGTGCACATAGTCCTGCTGGGGCACCTGCAGCCTCTGCTATCTACTGTGGCTTGTACAATTATGACTAACTACTGGGGTTGTTGCTGCTCCCTAGGTACTGTACTCCCTGCGGGTGACTTGCTCTCTGTTCCACTGCATCCCACTGCCCTTGTAATTGATAGAGGGAGGAGGAAATGGCAACCTCCAGCTATGAGTGATCCTTCTACACATAATAGCCCATTTCAATAGTATTCCCTATGGTAATGTTTGCTGCAGTCTGTAAATGGGATGAAACTGATTAAATATAATTCCTTCTAGTGAGGTGGGTTTAGTTGTGGTCACTTCAAAATGACTGCATGACACAGTTTTCACCAGCAATTTGAGATAATCTGTGCTCATCTCACAAAGTGTCTTTGTGATTCCTGCCCCAGCTTAACCATTGTTGCCAAAGTAAGTTTGTCAGCTTTGCCCTTCCTCCTTCTCATTTTGTTACCATACTCCGCTGACTGCACTGGTTGGGATTTAGGATTAGTAAACTATTTCCTGTTTTCTGTACCAGAAAGCAGAATTTCCAAGTCCCTCCAAATCTCTGTCTAACCTTAGGTCTTAGCGCATTTCCTCTGTCATATACCTCTACTCAACTGTTCACTCACTGCTTTCATTCTAGATTTTGGAGGACTTGAGATTTTCTGCCTACTTCCACTCTGCCATCTTACTCTATGTTATATAAAAATAAATGGATCACAGGGAGAAGTGATGTGTGCCCTGTAATCCCAGCAGCTCAGGAGGCTGAGATAGGAGGATCTCGAGTTCAAAGTCAGTCTCAGCAAAAATGAGGCACTAAGCAACTCAGTAATACCCTTTCTCTAAATAAAATACAAAATAGGACTGGGAATGTGGCTCAGTGGTTGAGTGCCCCTGAGTTCAATCCCCCCAAAAATAAATCCATAAATAAATAAATTAATTAATTAATGAATCATGCTGGAGCCAGTGATTCAAGACTGTAATCCTATCTACTCAAGAGGCATGAAGGCAGGATGATCACAAATTTAAGGCCAGCTTCAGTAACTTGGTGAGACCATGTCTCAAAATAAAAATCAAAAAGGGCTGGGGAGGGATGTAGCTCAGTAGTGGTCAAGTGTCCCAGGGTTCAATCTTCAGTACCAAAAAAAAAAAAAAAAAAAAAAGGCAGTAAAAATTTCAAACATAATGTTTACTGAATAAAACAAAAATGTATGCATACCTTATAGACCAGAAGACTTGCAATAAAGATCATTTGGGCTTCCAATGATGTTCTGTTTATTATTATATGGTGATTACATAGCTATATTCACTTTGGGAATTCACAATGTGTACAATTGTCATTTATGTACTTCTATGTACATCATGAAAATATTTAATTTACAATATGATCCAGAGTTATGTGGATTATTGAATTTTCAACTCTTCACTTTTTGTTATGACATTGACCTGGGTGTTCCCCCAAAAGCTCATGTGTTGGGTGATGTAGCAATGTTCAGAGATGAGAAGATTGAATTGTGAGAACTCTGACCTTATTAGTGGATTAACCCATTTTTTATATTAATAATTTGAATTGGCTGCTGGTAGTAGCTGTAGGCAGGTGGCAATGGCCAGAGGAAGAAGGCCACTGGGGATGTGACCTTGAGGACTATCTGTCCTTAGCCCCTACTCACTCTTTCTCTCTCTCTGTCTCTCTCTCTGCATCTATTAAGATGTTTTGCCTTGATACTATTTATAAACTATTTATTGACATGTATGTTGAACCATCCTTGCATGCCTGGTGTGCAACAAACTTGATCATGTCATACAATCTTTTTAACATGCTATTGAATTTATTTTGCAAGTACTATTGAGAATTTTTGCCCCTATGTTCATCAGGGATATTGATCTATAATGGCCTTTTTTTGTTGTGTATTTATCAGGTTTTTGTAGCACTATAATACTGGCTTCATAAAATAAGATTGGAAGGGTTCCTTATCTTTCTATTTTATGGAATAGTTTGAAGAGCATCGGTGTTATTCTTCCTTAAAAGTCAAGTAAAATTCAGCAGTGATGCTATCCAGTATGGGTTCTTCTTTGATGGGAGATATTTTATTACTGATTCAATATCAGTAGTTGTTATTGCTCTTTTTCAGTTTTTTGTATCTTCTTGGTTCAATGTGGTTTTTTTTTGTTTTTTTGTTTTTTTTTTCTCTACCACTGGGAAGTAGCCCAGTCCAGATCTTATTTTTTTTAATTATTATTTTTATTTAGCTTTTATTTTTTTACAAGTTGCATTTTGACTCATTGTACACAAATGGGGTATATCATTTCGTTTCCATGGTTGTACACAATGTAAATTCATACCATTTGTGTGATCATACATGCACATAGGGTAATGATGTCTGTCTCATTCTTGGTTCAATTTTGGTTAGCCATATGTGGTTAAAATTTTGTCCATTTCTTCTGTATTTTCTAACTTATTGACATGTAGTTTACAAAATGTTCCCTAATTATTCTTTGAATTTCATTGGCATGTATTGTAATGTCTCCCTTTTTGTTCCCGTGTCTGGGTCTTCTTTCTTTTCATTTGGCTAGTTTAGCAAATGTTTGCAAATTTTGTTTATCTTTTCAAGAAATATCTCCTTGTTTCATTGATCTTTTATATTGTTCCTTTAGTCTCTCTTTCATTTACTTCTGCTTTTTATTATTCCTTTCCTCTTATTGATTTTGTTTTGTTCTTATTTTTCAAAGGTCTTGCGATGTATCATTATGTTATTTTTTTGATGTTGGCCCTTAGTGCTAAAAACATTCCTTCTTATGACTGCTTTTGCTGTGTTCTGGTATCTTATATTTCCATTTTCACTTGATTCAAGGAATTTTTTAATTTCTGAGTTTTTCACTATCCACTGTTCAGTAGTGTATTCTGCAATCTCATGAGTTCAAGTAATTTCTACTGTTTCTCTTACTTTTCATTTCTTGTTTCATTTTTTTGTGTGTGTGACATGATAAGATGCAAGAAATTATTTCAGTTTTTTGTATTTGTTGAGGCTTTATTTGTGACATATATTCTAATTTGGAAATTTTTCCATGTGTTGAGGAGAAGAATGTGTATTCTATTGCTGGATGGAAAATTTTGGAGATGTCTGCTAATTCCATTTGATCTATTTTGTAATTTAACTTTGATGATTCTCTGTTGATTTTTTTTTTTTGGTGTAGTGAGATATCTATTGGTGAGAGTATTGTATTGGGGTCTATCTCTCTCCCTTTATATCTGGTAATGTTTGTTCTATAAAATTGTGTATGCCAACATTTTGTGCATATGTTTATTATAATTATACATTTTTGATGAACTTTTCCCTCGACTGATATTTTAAAGTCCATTTTCTCAGATATAGTTTAATTATTACTACCACTCTTATTTACGTGGTATATCATTTTCATCCTTTTACTTTAAATCTATGTTTGCCTTTGCAGGTGAGGTAGGTTATTTGTAGGCAACATATTGTTGCCATCCTGCTTTTCAATTTACCCAGCCAGATTGTGTCTTCCACTGAAGAAATTAAGATCATTTACATTCAGCGTTATTATTATTCTTGCCATTTTATTGTTTTTCTTAAGGTGGTTTTGAATATTCTGTGTTCTTTTATTGTTCACTTATTTTTTCCTCAGAAATTTGATGGTTTATTGCATTGATAATATTTGATTCTTTCCTATTTTTCATTTGTGTGTTTAGTCTCTGGTGGGATTTATTCTTTCACATGCTTTCATAATTGTGACCTTCTTTCTTCTTCTTGTGTATAGAAGTTCCTTAAATGTTTTTTATTCTGCTAGTGTTCATGAATTCCTTCATTAATGCTTTTCTTGAAAGGTCTTTATTCTTTCTTATTCTGAAAGATAACTGTGCTGGTTGGCAGTTTTTTTTTTTTTTTCCTTCAAAAACCTGAAATATATCATTTTATGCCCTCCTGACCTTTAGAGTTTCTGCTGTGAGATCTGATTTTAGTCTAATGTGTCTGCCTTTAAATATGACTTGGCTTCTCTCCTGAAGACTTCGTTGTTCTTTTCTTGCCCTGTACTTTTAGCACTTTAACCATAGTATACCACAGAAAAGATACTTTGCTAGTTATGAGTATTTGGGTTTCTAAATGCCTCTTGTACTTTAATGTCCTCGTCTTTTCCAAGATTTGTGAAACTTTCTGCCAGTATTTCATTGAGCAGGTTTTCTTTGCTATCAGTCTGTAACTCTTCTCCCTCTTCTATTCTGATTACACGTTTTGGTCTTTTAATGGTATCCCAGAGTATATGTATGCTTTGTGTGTTCTTTCTTATTTTTTTCTTTATCACCATCTGAATGTGATATTTCATCAGACTTGTCTTCAAGTTTTGATATTCTTCCTTCCATTCACTCTAGTCTATTTGTGAGCCTTTCAACTGAGTATTTTTATTTGAATAATTAAAATTTACATTTCCAAGATTTTTGTGATTCTTTTTTGTAATCTGTCATTTAATTAAAATTTCATTCACATCTTGCATTATGTTCCTTGATTAAGTCAGTTGTTTATCTATACTCTCTTGGAATACATTGAACTTTTCAAGAAATCATTACTTTGAATTCTTTATCAAGTATTTCAGTCATTTTGATATTTACGATTCTGTTACCATGGGAATTCTGAATTTTAGGAGATGACATATTCCCTTGTTTTCTCATCTTTCACATGTTTTTGGTTGAGATTTTTGCATCTGTTGGGATGAACATCTCTTCTACTTCTATGTGTTGGCCTTCATGGTATGTGGGTTTTTTCTTTCCATGTTACCTTGGGTACTGTTTTTTGTTTTTTTCATTGTTGTTTTGTTTTGAGTAGTCTTGAATTAATTTCAAACTAGAATCCCTAGTTTCCGTTCAGAATATATTTTGTCAGGGTTGCAGAGAACTACTATCTCTACAGGTCTTGAAAGAGTGGGAACACTCTGGTTCTTCAGACAGATATGGTATAGGCAGCAATGTATGTGGGTTGTACCCTCCATGATTACTCCTATTATGGTTAGCCCCTGTGATAGGTTAGGAATTTACACAGGTGCTGCTTATAATAGCTCTAGTACTTGAAAGTGATTCTGATGCTGGTTCAGTTTTATTGAAGGGCCACGAATTCTTGTCCCATAGCTGAAGACTTTTATAGATCTGGTTGCTTTATGGGGAGAGGGACATCCTGGAAATATATCTCCCCCTCTGAGGGACTAACCTTCAGACTTATCAGCTCTGTCCAATGTGACCTGCTGTAGATGCAACCAACATAGAGGATCCACATCCATGCAGTGCCATATGCCTCTTTGTTTTCCCTCTATGCTACTCTATGGGGGTTATCTGCCCAGAGGCCACACTGAAGCTTCCATCTCTCTGTACCCATCTGAGGACAAATTGACAACTAGTAGCTCATGTCTCCCGTTTTCTTTAAATAGAAGTGCCCTTTAGGGTTTCAGTGGGACGGTTGTGGCTAAAGCAGAGTTTAATTCCTCTCATCTAATATGTTCTGCCTAATAGTCATAGGCAGAACACCTGCCCAGTGCGCATGAAGCCCTGGGTTCAATACCCAGCACTGGAAACACACACACACACACACACACACACACACACACACACACAATTAAAAAATAAAAATAAATAAGAAAGAGAATGAAGAGGGAAAATAATAGAAATAGAAATCAAAAGTGAAAGGAAGAAAGGTAAAGTGGGAAAGAAAAGGGAAAATACAACTAAATAAAAAATAAGATAAAACAGAATCAAAAAGCAATCATAACAAAAGATAGAATTGACAGAGGGAAAATCAAGTAAAAAAAATCCTCTTAATTGAGTTGCTTTGAATACTTCTCTTGGGGTCTCCTAAGATTGTAATCTGCCAGGTATGACAGTGGGTAATAGGTTGTAGCTGCAGCTCATTTTCATTCCTCTCAGGTCTTGCCAAAGTAGCTGGGGCAGAATGCAGGCTGTACCCTGAAATTACATGTTAAGATAATGTTGACTCCACCCAGGGTATTTTCTCTCCAGAGGCTTTTAGTCTGTGCACCTGGGGCATGGCCAATTTCATGATTACAGCAAGACCTTTGCAGCAACTGAAGTGTGGTAGACTGTGGACTGCATGGGGCGGGCATATGTGAGCCCTGGAGGAAGTTAATATGTGTGCCTGGGGGCGTGGCAAATGTACAAGCCATGGCTGATCCCCAGAATGCCTCCGAGGATTGCAGAGGCAATTGAACCCCACCAAGTTGGGTGTTTGGGAGAGACTTGCAGAAACTTGATGATTTGACAGCCCTGACCCTGGCACTTTCAGACATGGCCTCACTTGTAGCCACACCCGTTGTTTGTGATATTACTTCATGTCACAGAGGGCAGCGTTGCTGAACAGCTATGCCCTCCTCTCCACTCCCCTTTCCCTTGCAGCCTGTGCTCCCCACAGAATAAACCTCTCAGTGATCTTATGTTAAGGACACTCCCCCAAGCTAGAACTGTTCTTTGTGGCTCTTATCTACCCAAACTGACCATGTGTCCAAGGGGACCCTGAGATGTGATTATGCTATGTTTTTTGATCCCCAGAGCAGTTAAGTCCTTAAGAGCAGGAACCCAGAGAGCAGCTAATAATTGTAAGGAATAATAATAATACATGAACCCAGAGAGCAGCTAATAATTGTAAGGAATCTGGCCTCCCAACCACCGGTCAATCTGCATTACGCTGGCCTCTCCCGTTACAGGAATTTCCGGCTTACATTCCCGTAATCTTCCTGACTCCCACATTACGTTCTAATATGTCATTGGTCCATCAGTCAGTCTGTAATAATTCTCCTCCGCGATTGGTTCCTCCCAGCCCGTGAAATTCCGATAACTGAGGAGAAACCCTGCGCCATCTTCTTCTTTTCCTTCTTCCCTTTCCCCCAAGCGGATGTGAATTGTCCGCATAAAATAAAAGTTCCTTGTGTGGGACCTGTGTGTGCGGAGCATTTTTCTGGGAGTTATCGATGAACCAAAACTGCCCCTAACATCTGGCCCAACAATAATAGTGTTCAATAAAACAACTCCCAATTTCAGTTGGCATGAGTCAAGTTCCTGGTACATCTTAAATGTCTTCAGTGTGTAGGAGTAAAATACTACCATACTGTTCAAGAGCCCATCACCCCCATGGCTTTAACCCTACTCAGAAGTTTGTATTTTTCATAAGGTTTAGGTTTGTTAAGATCTTTATCATGCCTTCAACTTTTTTCTCTTTTAAATCTGTTCTCAATGTATGTTAAAATAGAGGAGAATTTATCAATGTATGAATTTTCTATTTATCAGTTGCTTATTTTTTTATTGTTATTTTTTTCCTCTTTTTTTTTTTTAGGGATTATTTTAATTCCAGGATGTGCACTTGGCCAGTTTCTGGGAGGTGTCATTGTGTCCAAGTTACAAATGTCCTGTAAAGCCCTTATGAGATTTATTATCATTACATCTCTTCTGGCAATTATATTTATTACACTTGTAATTTTTGTACACTGCCATCCAGTCCAGTTTGCTGGAATCAATGAAAATTACGATGGGTAAATACAATTTTGTTTATTCAGTTTTCAAATAAGAACCCATAAGCATATTTCTCAGGCAATTAATTTTGTATCCAGTAATGCTTACATGTTTATATCATTCCTAGAATTATTAGGCATGTAAAAAAATTATAAGACACAGTTTTAATTTTCATTTTAAGGTCAAAAATATGAGATCTGGTGATGACTGCTCAGATAGTCATAAATTAATAGAGAACATGCACATTAAAATGACTCAGAACATAAAAGTAAAATTTTGTGTTAGGGTGGGTAGCAAGTAGGGGATGGTACTAACTTCTTTACATGGTAATTTTACCTTGTGTTCTTGAATTGGATTGTCTGCTTTCTTATGGACATCAGATAATGAAACTAAAAAGAGTATCTCTTTTAAACCAAATGTACACAAATTCAAAGAATTCTGCAGAGATTGATATTATTAGGTTACAAAACTGGAATTAAAAATCAATGGATTGAGCAAATAAAATAAGCAAAGAGAATAAGACTTCTACTTCCAGCTATCAGGAGTAGCTAATGACAGACCAGTGTTCAACAAATATAAGTGCTATTGGATATTCACAGGTCATAAATATGACTTAAGCTTTACTAATTATACAAATTTTTCTGAATCATAGATTAATATGTATCATAGATTTAAATGAAAAACTATTAAACTTGTAGAAACAAAGTAGAAAATTCCTGGGACAAAAGTAGGTGAGGAGTTCTTAGACATAACAACAAGTTTTTTCATAAAAGAAAAAATTAACAAATTAGACTTTATCAAAATGAAATATTTTTGCTATGCAAAGGACTGCACTCTAACAAGGTGAAATGATGTGCTATAGAGTGAAGAAAATATTTGCAAACTGAAAATTCATGTGCATTTACAATTGGAGAATTCATATGTTGGTTGAAAATTCCTGGACACAAGTACACTAAGAATTAACTATTTCCTTATTCTATCAAGAAACAAATGGAAAAATATATAATTTTTATGGAAAAATTTTCTTCATAAATTATCACATTAGGATAGCTAGAAATAAATCTATGAGAGATGTGCAAAACCTTGATAAAGAAAACCTTCACTGACATGCATGAAATGATATCTAAACAAAAGGAAAACTATAAAATGTTAATATAAATGTTAATATATTTGAAGAAGAGATATTATAAAAATAACACTATCCTACAAATTAACATCAGTTCCTTATAATACAAATCTTAATAGAAATTTTTACAAACCCCGAAGAGCTTGTTTTTATTGTTTTATATTGTTTTTATTCAAAGAATTATTGTTTTTATTCTCAAAATAGCAAAGTACCAAGAATGGATGGTATGCTCCCCAAAAAGGGAGCCTTGAAAAATACTTAATTTCATTTTGCTTTTATCTCTTCAAGAAATCTTAATGAAATTAGAGAATGGCTGGATTTGTGCTTCATGTCAACAAAGAAGCAGGGTTTTTCCAGCTTCATTGCCCTACCCTGCATTGCCTTAACATTTACTATCGTTTTATGGATCAAGATTGATAGTTGGAAGATTTCAAGGCATTATGTTTCCTTTCCAGCTATTATAAGGCAAAAATAATATATTAAGAACAATTTCAGAAGAGGAACATACTGCTATATATATATATGTTGACCAGGTCTTAGATCATATATAGTAAACATATATATGATTAGTTTAGAAAAATTATTTTTCTTTCTGGGGAGCTACATATTTGGTGAAAAATTTGTAATTTTAGTATTCAAGAGGAGAGTACAGAATTTGGGATAAACTTGTTACAAACATTTATTCATCCGTTTTCCCAAAAACTCTTATTTTTAAAGTTAAATTTGTTCTAAACTTATACATAGTATAAAACAAAAATCATTCACATTAATGGGGTACCTGTGATTTTTGATTCATGTCTACACTGGGCAATCAGATTAAACATGTCTATCTCCTCAAATATTTCTCACTTTTTAAAATTTTTACAGACTGCATTTTGATTCTTTGTACACAAATGGAGTACAACTTTTCGTTTCTATGGTTGTGTACGATGTAGATTCACACCATTCATATAATCATGCATGAACATGATGTCTGTCTCACTCCACCATCTTTCATACCCCACCTTTCATTACCTGCTACATAATCTAAAGTTCCTCCATTCTTCTCTTACCTCCTACCCCCAACCCCCACTGTGTATCTTCATCCACTTATCAGGGAAAACATTCGGCCTTTGGTTTTTTGGGATTAGCTTATTTCACTTAGCATGATATTCTCCAATTCCATCCATTTACCTACAAATGCCATAATTTTATTCTTCTTTATGGCTGAATAATATTCCATTGTGTATACGTACCACATTTTCTTTATCCGTTCATCTGTTGAAGGGCATCTAGGTTGGTTCCACAATCTAGTTATTGTGAATTGAGCTGCTATAAAAACTGATGTGCCTGGGTTACTGTAGTATACTAATTTTAAGTTCTTTGGGTATAAACCGTGGAATGGGATAACTGGGTCAAAATATGGGTCCATTCCAAGTTTTCTGAAACTCTCCACACTGCTTTCCAGAGTGGCTGCACCAATTTGCAACTCCACCAACAATGTACTAAGTGTGCCCTTTTCCCCCACATCCACACCAACACCTGTTATTGCTTGTGTTCTTGATAATAGCCATTCTAATTGGAGTAAGATGAAATCTTAGAGTTGCTTTAATTTGCATTTCTCTAATTTCTAGAGATGTTGAACTTTTTTCATATTTTTGTTAATCACCTGTATGTCTTCTTCTATAAAGTGTCTGTCCAGTTCCTTGGCCCATTTATTGATTGGGTTCTTCGTATTTTTGGTGTAAAATTTAGAATTCTTTGTTTTAGTTTTTTTTTTTAATTATAAATTGACAAGCTATAATTGTATGTATTTATGGGAGACAAAGTAAGTATACAAACTCTGAATACAATATGTAATAACAATCAAAATCAAGCTAATCCCCCTCTTTGCTACCTCAAATACTCATATTTTTTGTAGGAAGAACTTTTGAAATTTACTTTCTTAGCAGTTTTGAAATGCACAGTGCATTATGATTCAGTATGTTTACAGTATTGTGCAATATATATGAAAGAAAAACATCAATTCCTCCTGTGCGACTGAGGCTTTGTATCCTGTGACCCCCATCTTCCCATTTCAGCCATAACACTGCCTCTGACAGCCAGCATTCTGCTCTGTTCTTTGAGTTTGGTTTTTGCTTGTATGGTTGTTTGTTGTTTTTAGATATGTAGTACAGGATCACTACTGGTAAGTCACCCTATCATAAAATAGCACATAATAGCTTCTTAATCTTATGTAAATCCAATGTTGTACCCATTAATCAACCTTTTAATTTTGTACTTTTGGCCAAAGCAAATTGATCAGCAATTTTATTTTATTAGTTGCTTTTCATTAAAATTGTTTCTAATCCATAAACACAATGAGCAATATTCATGAAGTTTGTAATAGGGTAGAAGACGGCAGAACTAACTTCATCTAGATAAAGTGAATTAGCCCATTTTGAGAGAAAAGATAATAAAAACAAAACAAAAAAATTTTACAGAATGAATGGAATCCCATTAAGCATACAAATGTCTGCCTGGTCAGAGATCCAAGGAAGGAGAGAAAGAGAAAAATGTACAGAAACCATATTTCACAAAATGATAGTTAAAAACTTGCCAGGTTTTATGAGAAATACAAACATTCAGTTCTGGGAAGTTCAAAGACTCCCAATTAAATGCAACCTAGACAAAGCCTCTCCAACGCACAATATAATTAAGCTATCAAATGTCAAAGACAAAGAATTTCAAAAGCATCAAGGGAAAATGTCAAGTCACATAATAGGGAATCCTACTTTTTGAAAGACCTTTAGGGAACAAAAATCAAGCCATAGACTTCAAAACATTTGAAATTCAGATAACTAAGAAAAGACTTGTTTCCAGAATATATGAAGCACGTTCATTGTTTAGAAATAAGAAAATAACCAATCAAAATGGACAAAAGATTCAAACAGACATTTAATCAAATGAATACAGATGGAAAATAACCAGATGTGAATAAAATCAACATCAATAGTCACTAGAAAAATGTTTATTAAAAACACATTTTCAATATGATAATATGAAAATGTTAACCCTATTAAAATGTCTCAAGGTAACAAAAGATCATACCAAGTGATGAAGAGAAATGTGGAGAACAATTGAATTTCTTGAATATTGCTGATAGGAATGTAAAATACCATAACAACTTTGGAAAACTGATAGTTTCTTAAAATGTCAAAACACCTATCACATGATCTGAATATTTTACTCCTTAATATTTACTTAAAACCCACGGACGTATTTTACCATAAAAAGACCAAATAAAGACTCATTATGACTAATTAGAATAAATAAATTGCAAAAAAGTTAAAAAACCAAGTTAGTGTGGAAAAAAAGACCCATTGTGTGAAAGAAGGCTAGGAATTTTTATATAATGTTTGATTCCATTTCATAAAATCTTAGAAAATGCAAATTAATGAGTAATGAAGGTTGACCAGTAAAAATCAGGATGTAAAGTGTTTATAAAGGGGCATAAGGAAACTTTGGGGAGTGATAATTATATTTGTCAATAGGATTACAATGGTTTCACAAGTGTATGCATATGTCAAAAAATCGCAAATGGTACGTTTTTAAATGTGCTTTTTATGGAATATCACTTATACCCTAGTGAAATTCTTAAGAAAGAAATTATTTCAATAAGTGTATTTTAGAGGTCTCATTGATATCTTGATGTATGCATTAATTATAAAACAATGGTATTATAATTATATTAAATCTCGTTTTTATAGAACAGGTCAGTTGGGAAACCTCACAGCTCCCTGCAATGAAAATTGTAGATGCTCATCTTCATCATACTCATCTGTCTGTGGAAGAGATGATATTGAATATTTTTCTCCCTGCTTTGCAGGCTGTACTGATTCTAAAAATATAAACAACATAAAGGTAATTTTTTTAAATTATTTTTATTCTCCTCCAGTAACATTTTCAAATTGTAGATAATGTTTATATTGTACTCCTGACTCTATAAAATTTTTGGGAAATCTATTTTATATTTCCATAAATTTTTCTTATGGAAATCGAGTGTAGAAGAGATATGCCTACACTACAATGTGCCTCTATAATCCTGATTTCATAAACTTAAAGCAGTGAGTGATTGTCATTTATTTCTGGTGATAGCAAAGTAGGAAGAAACCACTCAAGAGAGCATTTTGTCTTCAAATTTCACAGTTTGCCTCAGTGCTATGCTCCCCATCAGTCCCACCCAGTCAAAAAAAACCTTGCAATCTTTATCATCACACCAAGGGATTGATCAGTGCTTCTTTTTGATAGTCTTTTGCTCAGATTTTGCTTCTGCCAAGGAATTCAAAATGCTTACTCTATACATTCTTCCTGTTTATCTAATTTTGCCCAACACTAACCCATATATGGAAATTAGTCCTTTCATTATTTACCTTGAATTCCCCATATATATGAGCATTCTTATAAAGCATATCAGCATTTCAGAATAGTATTATAAAAAGTTCATATGGCAGAAATATAAGTGACTTCAAATTGAATATATGCTTTCCTTTCTGTCCTTTGGCATTTCATGAAGTGAAACCATTTAAATGTCACATGAGGGGCAGATTCAGAAAAATGGTGCACTAGAAAAACCCATGTAATAGATACTCTCCAAGATTAAGATGAAATATCCTTTGTAGCTACATGATGAGTGAGGTAGGAAGGCTTTGGGGAAGCATGTGAGATGATTCAGAGAGCCAACAACCAGGAAAAAAACAGAAATGTTGATTTTTAGAAGAGAAAGAGAATTAAGAAAAGGAATAGTTTGCACTAGACCCAGGTACATCATGGCTTGGTAGGGAGAGGATGCTACCCTCCAGTGATCTGCAGACTTCCCAATGAGTTTCAGAGAAGCAAGCTCTGCTGTCTAATAAAATTGCAATTTTTTTTTTGAGGTTGTTGTGAATGGGATAGTTTTCCTAATTTCTATTTCAGCAGATTTTTTATTGCAGCATAAGAAAGCAATCAATTTATTTATGTTGATCTTGTACCCTGCACTTTATTAGATTTGTTTATAAGCTCTGGAAGTCATATGGTGGATTATTTTTTGAGGGGGTTGGTGTCTTCTAAATAAAGGATCATATCATCAGCAAACAGAGATAATTTGACTTCTTTTTCTATTGACATTGCTTTAATTTCCTTCTCTTGCCTGATACTATAGGGCTAGAGTTTCAAGGACTATGTTGAAGAGGAGGGACATGGGTGGGCATTTTTGTCTTATTCCTGTTATTAGATCAAATGCTTTCAGTTTTTCTTGACTAAGTATGATGTTGGCCTTGAGTTTGTCTTCAATCACTTTTATAATGTAGAGATAAGTTCCTTCTATCCCTAGTTTCTATGGTGTTTTAAACATGAATGGGTGCTGAACTTTGTCAAGCATTTTTTCTGCGTCTATTGAGTTCATGTGATTCTTGTCTTTAACTCTGTGTGGTGTACAGTTATAGATTTGTGTATGTTGAACCAACCTTATATCCCTGAGGATATATACCACTCATTATGGTATAATATATTCTTAATGTGTTTTTGAATGTGGTTTGTCAATATTTTATTATGAATTTTTGCATCTAATCAGGGATATGGGTCAAAAATTTTCTTTCCTTGATTGTTTGGTGTCTTTGGTTTTGGTATCAGGGTGATACTGCTTTTGTAGAATGAATTTGGCAGTGTTCTCTCCTTTTCTATTTCATGGAATAATTTGAGGAGGATTAACACTGGTTCTTTGTTAAAGTTCTGATAGAACTCAGCTGAGAATCCATCTGGTCCTAGACTTTTCTTTGTTTGTAGACTTTAAATAGCTGCTTCAAATTCATTGCTGTTTAAGTTTTCTGTATTCTCATGGTTTAATGGTCATATGTCTCTAGGTATCTGTAATTTTCCTTGAGATTTTCTAGCTTACTGGAGTATAAATTTTCAAATAGTTTTTTATGATCCGCTAGATTTCAGTAGTGTCTGGTGATACTTCCTTTGTTAATTAGGGTTTTCTCTTTCTTTTGATTTGTTGGGCTAAATGTTTATCAATCTTGCTTATCTTTTTAAAGGACCAATTTTTTAAAAATTATTTTTTATTTTTACAGACTGCATTTTGATTCATTGTACACAAATGGGGTACAAATTTTCATTTCTAGGGTTGTGCATGATATTCATACCATTGGTGTAATCATACATGTACATAGGGTAATGATGTTTGTTTCATTCCACCATCTTTCATACCCCTGCCTGCTCCTCCCTCTCATTTCCCTCTATGTAATCTAAAGTTCCTCCATTCTTCTCTTACCCCCCACACCCCCAACCCCATTATATATCATCATTCACTTATCAGGGAATCTTTGCTGCATTGATCCTTTGTATTATTTTCATTTTCAAGTTCATTAATTTTGGCTCTGATTTTAATTATTTCCTGTCTTCTACTGATTTTGGAATTAGTTTTATCTTGTATACTGTAGGGATAGAACCATTGCATATTATAGAGATACAGCCATTTTGAATAGCAACACAATTCGCAATAGCCAACCTCATAACTTTCCTATGTTCATATATTAAAAAAAAGAATAAAAAGAATCTAAGAACTGTATACTTATATTTCTTCTAGTGTTTGTGTTTATCTCATACAATTTACTACTTATATATTTTGAATTTTATGTTGTTAATTTTTTATTCAAATGTTTCATTATTTTATAGGCATTTAAATAATAAAAACATTTTTTCATAAAAAAATAGCCAACCTATGGAACCAGCATAGATGACCATCAAAAGATGAATGGATAAATAAAATGTGGTATATATACACAGTGGAATTTTTCTCAGCCATAAAGAAGAATGAAATTATGGCATTTGCTGGTAAATGGATGCAGCTGGAAAACATCATGCTAAGTGAAATGAGCCAGACCTAGAAAGTCAAGAGTTGAATGTTTTCTCTCATATGCAGAAGTTATACCAAAATACAGAGGGAAAAAAAGGAGGGAAAATCACATAAAAGTGGCAGAGAGACCAGTGAAGTAGTGGAAGAGGTTATGAGAGGGAGGGAGTAGGCACAAGAAAAGGGAGGAATGGTGGAATGAGACTGACCCAACTATCCTATATACATATGTGAATATACCACAGTGACTTTCACATTTATGTATATCTACAATGCACTAATTAAAAAGAAAAACTATACATAAATAAAAGAAAGACCAGTAGAAGAAGAGGAACGGGAACAAGGAGGGAGGACAGGAGGGAAAGAGGAAGTACGGGGACTATGTTGGAACAAATTATATTCCATGCTCTTATAACTATGTAAAATGAATCCAATATCATGCATAACTATAATGCACTAACATATTTTTTAAAAAAGAAAACACTTAGAAATAAGTCTAACAAGGAAGGTGAAAGACTTCTTCGGTGAAAATTACAGAACACTGAGGAAACAAAAGAAGACAGGAAAAGTTGAAAATACCTTCTATGTTCATGACTATGAAGAATTCATTTTGCCAAAAAGGCCATACTAACAAAAATGATCTATGGATTCAATGTGATCCCCATCAAAATCCCAATGATAATCTTCCCCAAACTCAAAAAAAAAAAAAAAATTCTAACTCATATGGAAGAACAAAAGACCCAGTATTGACAAAGCATTCTGATCAAAAACAGTAAAGCTAGAGGCATCACAATATTAATTTCAACTTTTAAATTCAGAATCATAGTAACAAAAACAGCTTGCTACTGGAATAAAAATAGACACACAGACCAGTGGAGCAGAGTGGGAGACATAGAGACAAACTCACACAGCTACATTTATTTGATTCTTGACAAAGTTACCCAAAACTAATATTAAAGAAAAAAAAGTCTTAAATGAATTTTACTGGGGAAACTGGATATCCATATGCAAATAATTGAAACTTGATCCATATCTCTCAAACTGCACAGAAGTCAACTAAAAATGGTCAGATAGCTAGGAATAAGACCAGAACATTGGCAAATTCTAGAACAGAATACAGAGGGAAAATTCCAGGATATATGGTTAAATAGTGACTTTCTCCCTAGGACTCCTAGAACGAGTTTGGATGGGTTCCTTCCTTTTCTATTTCATGGAATAATTTGAGGAGTATTGGTGTCAATTCTTCTATGAAGGTCTTATAGAACTTCCCTAGAACTCCTAAAACGTAGGAAATAATACAAAGAATCAATGAATAGGATAGCATCAAACTAAAAAGTTCCTGCACAACAAAGGAAACAAAAGCATGAAGAGAGAACTCACATAATGGGAGAAAATCTTTGCAAGCTACTACTTCTCTAATACAGGAGATCTAGACTATATAAAGAACTAAAAATACTCAACACCAGAAAAAAAATAACCCATACCATAAATGGGCAATTGAACTAAACAGATCATTCTCAAAAGAAAAAGTATAAATGGCCATCCAATGTATGAAAAATATTCAAACATTTAACCATCATGGAAATGTAAAATCAAAACTACACTGAGATTCCATTCACTATGGTCAGAAGGGCAATCAGTAAAAATACAAGTAACGATAATTGCTAGCAAGGATATGGGGAAAGGAAACCCTAATACACTGTTGGTGGGAATGTAAATTAGTATAGCCACTATGGAAATCTGTATGGAAGTTCCTCAAAAAACTAAAAATGGAGCTACTATATGATCCAGCTTTAATACTCTTCAGTGTCTATACAAAAGATTTGAGGACAGCATACTTTAGAGATATATACATTCCCATGTTTATAGCAGCACATTTCACAGTGGCCATGTTATGGAATAAGCCTAGATGTCTGTCATTAGATGAATGGATAAAGAAAATGTTGTGTATATACACAATGCAATTTTATATAGTCATAAAGAAGAATTAAAATCATTTTTGGGAAAGTGGAGCTGAAGAGCATTATGTTAAGTGAAATAAGCTAGACTCAGAAGACAACTGTTACACATTTTCTCTTCATAGGTGGAGGCTGGAGATTAAAAGGGGGAAGAAAAGAAGGATTTCATGAAAAAAAAAAAAGAGACCATGTAGATAAAGGAAGGAAGATGGGAGAGGGAGGAAGGATGGAGACAGGAAGGTACCAGGGAATGAATTTAGTCAAATTATGTTATTTGCATGTACAAATATGCAAAAGGAAGCCCACGATTCTGTTATACTAATATATACCAATGAAAAATTTAAATAATTTCACAGAAGTATGGACCCAGGCTTTAAAATTCTGTATTTCTCTTTCCTTTCTCTGCAAACCTTTGTGGAGGAAGAGAGTGATAGGAGGTATATTTCTTGATTCATTAACATTATGCCACCTCCTTCCATAGATGAAATCCTTTATTTTGCACCTATATAACAATCTTCTTTTCCCTCTGGCCCACAGATCATTTTAGCACAAGAAATAGACATGCCTGGCCAAGATAACTTAGTTCTTTACAGAAATGTTTTCATTGACCTATGGCTTAATATTGTAGCTTCAGATTCTTAATTGAACATGAATGTAAAATTATCATACTATACATGAACAATATATATTAGCATATAACATCTGAATAATTTGTAACCTTTTTAGCAATTATTTTCCTGAAATGTTAAATATTAAAATTATATTTTAAATCTCTAAAATATATTCATATGAAAAGTTTCAAATATAATATAGAAACATAGTGAAATTGCTTGTGCTAATTTTCAGTTTCAACAATTTATTAACTTATGGAAAATCTTGCTTTTATATACTACCACCTATGTTTTAAATGCACACATCACTCCATAACATAACAGAACTGTTTGACCTTGAGATTTTGATCCCGTAGGATGTTAAGAGCTGAACAGGCCATTTACCACATCACTCCAAACCCCCACCTTGTTGTAGGGAATCCCTTTTAGGAATTTCCATTTATTTAAAGAAACTCTTCATAATTTTCTGTTCTTTCTGTGAGGAATAATTAATTCATAATGGATAGCAATGATAGAAATAATCCATAAAACAGTCACTCTTACTTTGTGAAAACTCTTTGATGCTTTAATAAAAATGGAAAGAATAAAATATTAAGAACAAAAAATTAAAAAGGTTAAGAAATTATACAATAGGACAATCATTTTTGATAGAAAAACAGCTCTGAAGTAAACCTGACAATAACAGACTTTATGATTATTAACATGAGATATGAATAGAATAATTAATAGGTAGAATTATCATCAATCTCAAATGGGAAAGAATCGATACCACAAAAAATAATTTCAATAAAATGATCAGGGTCAAAATACTAGAACTGGATGCTCTTCACTTAAAATTTTGCAGAAGTTTACAGGAAGAGTGGTAGGAAATACTGTAACGCTGAAGATTTTCAAGTTTCTGTTGAAAATTGTAATTTCACTGAAACTGAAAATAGGTATCTGCTATCATACTGATAATATTCTTGGGCAGTTTTGCTTCTCTGAAACTCATGTGTACTCCATGGTTCCATAAATCCTCAAGTTCCCTTTTATAGGTTTTTGATACCTTGGACTTTTCCTCATGGTCTCACTGGCACTGGTTCTTTTCAGCAGCTAATAGCACTTTTATTATAAAATAACAGGGTCGGGGGCTTCTGTCACAGGCTGCTGTAGTCCAACAGGCACCTCACTCAGTTTCCATGGAGGGGAAGTTAATCTCATTCAAAGCATTAAGGATTATAAGCAACAAGCCTTCAGGGTCTCTTTGAGTTGAAACATTTTTAGAATATTGCTTTTCATTTACTCACCTCATATCTTTGTGTTGGTTGGTCGTATTTTTTCATATATTTTGAATGATGCTTGCTACTGTCAATTGTTCCTTTCTCAGTCAATATTCACTTATATTTGTCCTTCACCTCACATTTTCATGCTTTTGTTTAGGAATACTCCTTTCTGCCTGAAGAATTTTATTTCACCTTGATTTCTGAAAACTTCACTGGATATGGAATTCTATATTAGTAGTTATTTCCCCACAAGCAGTCTTCAATCTCTGGGTGCTTTTAGGATTTTCTCTTCATTTGTGGTTTTCAGCAGCTTTACTTTGTAGAGCCTAGATGTGGTTTTCATTTTATTTATGTTACTTGGGTTACATGAAATATCTTTGAGTTTGTGGTTAATGTCTATCAGTCTGAAAATTCTCAACGTTCTCTCTCTCTCTCTCTCTCTCTCTCTCTCTCTCTCTCTCTCTCTCTCTCTCCTGTTCTTTCTTTTTGGGACCATTTCTTAATTTACTATTTAGAAATAAATAATTAATTACCAGAACCTTGGTGGGTTTAAATAACACCCAGTTATTAGCTCACATTTCTGAAGTCAGAAGTTCAGACCTAACATGATGGAGTCTTCTGCCCAGAGTCTCATAGACAGAAATCAGGTGCTATACAGGCTGGAATCCTTCTGGAGGCTCTGTGAAAGAATTTACATCTAAATTCATTTCAGATTATTGGCCAAATTCAGTTCTGTTGGTTGAAAAAAAACAAACAAAAAATGAAATCTAGGTTTCCTTGCTAGCTGTCTGCTTGGGTACAGTTTCAGTTTTTACAGGCCACTCACATTCCTTAACAAATGACATCCTCCATCTCCAAGGCCAGCAACAGACAATCTCCCTTACGTGGTGTACTTTGAATGCTTCACTTCAGGAAGAACCTGGTTCATTTTGAGGCTCACTTGATCAGGTGAGGTTTACCCAAGATAATTTATCTTTCTTTAAATCAACTATACCATATAACCTAGTAAGGGACCAAGTCCATCAGTTCACAGTGCTAGGGATTATGTAGCTATGCACAATAGAGGGAGGGTTTCTTGGATGCCATCTTAGAATTCTGCCTAACACAGACTAAATAGAGACAATCTCAAATTCTTTAACTACTTTCTCTGTTTTCCATCTCTTTTCATCTGTTCATTTGTTGAAGTGTAGATATCTTCCACTGACCTATTTTCCAGCTACTAATCTGCCATTATTTGGTGTCCACTCTGCCATTAAAGCTGTTTTTGGAGATTTTAATTTCCCCTCTATTTTCCAATTCTAGCATTTATATTTTTATAGAATACAAACCTCTAGTGAAATTCTACATTTCTTAAGCTATTTTATTCATCTCCCCTCGTATTTCTGGAACATATTAATCAATGCTATATTCTTGGTATTAAATCCACTAACCATATCACCTAAGAGTCCACATATTACTATTGGTTTATGTTTTAATTTTAAGTCAATTTTCTTGTCACTTTGCTTTGCTCATAATATTGTATGAAATGTGAACACTGTGAAAAAAGATCGCCTAATATAATTGCATGATTTTCTATTTCTTTATTTTTGCTTCTTGTATTTGAGGTTCTGCTATTTGCATACACATTGATAATTGTTGTGTCTTCTTAATGAGTTATTCCTTTTATCTTTGTAGAATATTCCTTTCCATCTCTGGTAATACTATTCTTTGTCTTCAAGTCTATTTTATGTGATGGCATACAGTTAACTCCACTTTTCCCTTGATGATTGCTTCCATGGTATATCTTATTTCTATTCTTTAGTTTTGTCTTTATATTTAATGTGTTTTCCATAGCCAGCATGTGTTATGGTTTTGCTTTTATCTCCATTGCTGTTCATCTGTCTTTTATGTGTAGTTTTTAGACTAATAACATTTAATATAATAACTGATATGGTTGGAATTATATCTATCTTGCTTTTCATTAGAATTAGATATAGTTTGCTACAATTTTTACCTATTTATTTCAATTAAATATAGTTTACTATTTCATTTCAATGGCTTCTTATATGTGGCATATATCTCTTTAAATTTTTGTAAATGGTAGCTTTATTTCTTTGAGACCATTAAGAATAATCATATGGCCAATAGAGTTCTTCTTTGTCAGACTCGGTCACCTTTTTGTTGTTGAGGAGGTTTTTTTCTATAACTGCTGCCCCTGCAGCTACCACTGCCCCTGGGTTCATTTGCCCTGACCCCTTCCCACTGCACGCTCCCCAACCCCACATGAGATGTCAGAGGATCTAGCAAAGCAACTGGCAAGCTACAAAGCTCAACTCCAGTAAATAGAGGCAGCATTATCTGGAAATGAAGATTTGCTAAAATTAAAGACAGATGTATAAGAAATTATACAATTAACCAAAAACCTCCTGTTGATGCAATATTCAGATTCAGAAGCTCTGGCAAATTCAGACAGTTTTGCTTCTGCTCAGTCAGCTCATTTATGGAAAGTAGGAGACAGAGACAAATGTATGGCAATCTGGAGTGAAGATGGACAGTGTTAGGAAGCAGAGATTGAGGAGACAAATGAAGAAAATGGCACAATTGCAATCACCTTTGGTGTTTACAGCAAGGTGGAGGTGACTCCACCGGGGTACCTGAAGCCTTCAGAAGAACGGAAAGAAAATGAGTAGGAAAGAGAGCACCAGGAGGTGAAATGGCAGCAACTCAACAACCAAGCCTGTTCTAAAAACAAAAAGGGCCAGGTGAAGAGAAGTAATTTTGCTTCACCTGAGAGTTTAACCAGTGAAGTTGGAACAGGAACTTTTGGAATTGCAGATGACACAATATCAAGATTCCTCCAAATACAACAGCAGGCATTTGATATCTCAATAATCAGAGACCGTTGGATTTCATCTCTGTTGGGCTTTACATTGACTGTTCATATTTTTCTAAGGATAAATTATTTGTTAGACGAGTAAGGAAGATGGCATTGTTGTTACTGTTTGACTTCAATGGAATGAAATGTGAAAAAATTGCAGTTGCTAACAGCTGTTCATTTAATTTTTCATTTTACTACCTCTGCTCCCTCAGTCTTTGTTGAAAAAGGCAACATTTCTAGACAGATGCTGCGTAAATCAGCAGTTAAATGAATATCTTCCTAATATGGGGTCATAACTTAACTGATGGTATGAATATTCTGTAAATCATCATTTGGAATTTTCAGATGCTTTCTACTTTACATGTATTGCAGCAATTCACTAGAGCATCAAAACAAAACACGCAGCCTATTAAAGAGAACCTGCAGGGTTTTCCCCTCTTGTCTTCAACTTTAAAACTTACCTGTTATCTAAAAACCTAAATATAGGCTAATTTGAAAATGGCAGAATTTGTTTTGAAGTTCTTCCTTGAATCACTTGTTTGCTAGCCCTTTTATTTTCATTTTTATTCATTGAGATAGTTGAATGTGTAGGATGAGCTACCTTTCTAACCTGTTCTTTTTTTTTTTTTTTTTGGTAATTTTTGTTCGGGTATTCACTTTATATTTCAGTTATGAGCAAGTGCTACTATTTTGGGATGTGTAATGTTTATATGGGAAAACAACAAGCTGGTGCATAGTTCTGTACACAGTGCAAATATTATTTTTGTAAAAAAGCAAGAAAAAATGAATGAACAAGAAAACTGAATATTTTATCATTAAAAATTTCTTGTATTTCTTGTGCATTAATCTGACCATGATTTCCCTGCAGATTATGATCTTATAGCTGAGTCTGTGATTTTTATTAACTAGATCAAGTTGCCAGCATTTTTTGGTATTAGTGAGCCTCACAGTTATCCTGAGTTGATTTAAAGCCAAATACATGTATACGAAAGGGAATTTCTGTTAATGGAAGAGGTTGCTTTTGGGGATGTCAGTTGGAAGAAAGCTAATCATCTTATGCTCGTTTTACTTCTATGTGACAGTCATCACCAGAGGTCCTGAAATTTCAGGTGATTCCTTATCTCCATATGGTTCTGATTTTAGGTATTTCCTTGTTTTATCGACTCATCTTCCTCACAACCTGCCCCTCACTGTGTGAATCTTTCTACCCTGTCCTCTGGAATTAAGAAATATATGTCAGCAAAATCGGCACACTCTCACCCTCCTTTCTACTGTGATTGAAACAAAACAATTCGATCTTTCCATCTGTCTCTCCTGTCTCCTCTTCCTCCCCCGCCCCCACATTTGACTTTATCTCATATTTCACTAGGTTCCTTCAGGCTTGTATTTTTGGCATTAAAAACAAACAAACAAACAAAAAAACTTCTAATTTATTTCCCACCACAATTATCCTTATCTCATCACTCTTATTTCTTCCATATAAGAGTCAAACTAATTTTTTCAGGTGAGAAAATTCCACCTTTTTGCTCTGATTATTTTTGTATCTACTTTAGTCAAGAAAGTGTTTTCTTTTTTAGTAGCTTAAAGTAGAAGATGACTGTTTTCTCTCCATTGCCTCATACCACTGGGCCACAGAAGAGGTAAATAGCCTCTAGTTTCCTCTTCCATACTCAGACCTCTTTCTCTCTAATCCTTCCTAAACCTCTGTGGTAGAAACACATTCCAGCAGGCAATACTTTACTACCCCTCCTCAATGTGGTCACTGTCAGACTCAAGAGGCTTCCTCTCATTCATTAAGGATGTCACACCCTGTTTCACTTTCATTCTAACACCTGGCTTAATGATTTTGAAACTCATCTTGAGGTTGTAATACTCTATCTCGATAATTCTTTCCCAGTAATTCTGTCCACACTCTACCTCATCCATCCTTTCTTCCATCCTTCCACAGTCAGACCTTCCAAGGCCTTTTCTTATCAGTGCCTTTATTCTTTCCATGACCTTACTTATCATACTGTTGAACCACAACTTCTGTTTTCTTTCATTTTGCTCTCAAGTACCAGACTAGTCTCTAGTCCTTCTAGAACCTAATATTTTATGATGCCACCATCTGATTTCAAACTTTATTTTTTTACTTCTGCTCTTAGTCAGCTGAACTTTTATGGCCTGCAACCAACTATTATGCTGCAATCTCTTGTTTGTCCTTCTGACCAAACCTCCTGAATGTCCCAGGAGACAGAATTATAGGATGAGGTGTCCTTTGCCCTCTTCCTTATAACTGGATTAAGATAAAAATGAGTCCCATGAGGAAATCAGAAAGATAGAAAAAGAAAACTGAAGTCATGGTGTTATTTTCTTGGTTCTCTCCCTGAGCTGTGAACTGGCGCCTCCTTGGACTGACAAAGTTTATCTCGGGAAGGTCCTCACTGCATGACAGTCTCCTTTTGGTTATACTGCCCACTCTAAAACCTGTTGGTGATTCCTTTCAAATCCACTTTCTAACTAAGTGATACATCTGACAATTTTTATTATTTTATCTTATACCATTCTAGACCCGAGAGCTATTATATTACACCTTATTCCAATTGCTTATTAACCATTGTCAGTTTTTATCCTTGTCTTCATGGTTCCTTCATTGTGTATTTCATAGTAACCAGAGTGATGCTTTAAGATATGTCATTTATACTTATATTCCTTCAATGGCTTCTCAACAAGAATAAAAGACCAACATTCTTTTTTTTTAATTTGTTCTGATTAGTTATACATGACAGCAGAATGTACTTTGACACATCCTACATAAATGGAGTATAACTTCTCATTTTTCTGGCTGTATATGATGTAGCGTTATTAGGTCATGTAATCATGTATGCACATAGGGCAATAATGTCTGCTTCATTCTATTATCTTTCCTACCCCCGTGTCCCCTCCCTTCCTTTCACTCCTTTCTGTCTAATCCAAATTCTCTGAGGATTCTCCACATTGCTTTCCAGAGTGGCTGCACCAATTGCAACTCCACCAGCAATATAAAAGTGTGCCTTTTTCCCCACATCCACGCCAACATCTGTTATTGTTTGTGTTCTTGATAATAGCCATTCTAATTGAAGTAAGATGAAATCTTACAGTTGTTTTAATTTGCATTTCTCTAATTACTAGAGATGTTGGACCCTTTTTCATATATTTATTAATCACCTGTATGTCTTCTTCTGTAAAGTGTCTATCCTGTTCCTTGACCCATTTATTGATTGGGTTCTTTGTATTTTTGATGTAAAGTTTTATAAGTTCTTTATAAATTTTGGAGATTAGTGCTCTATCTGAAGTGCATGTGGAAAAGATTTTCTTCCACTCTGTAGGATCTCTTTTCACATTGTTGATTGTATCCTTTGCTGAGAAAAAGCTTTTTAGTTTGAATTCATTCCATTTACTGATTCTTGCTTTGATTTCTTGCACTTTGGACATCTTGTTAAGGAAATCTGATCCTAAGCCAACATGATGAAGATTTGGGCCTATTTTGTCTTCTATTTGGTGCAGGGTCTCTGGCCTAATTCCTAGGTCCTTGATCCATTTTGAGTTGAGTTTTGTGCAGGGTGAGAGATAGAGGTTTGATTTCATTTTACTGCATATGGATTTCCAGTTTTGCCAGCACCATTTGTTGAACAGGCTATCTTTTCTCCATTGTATGTTTTTTGGCTCCTTTGTCTAGTATGAGGTAACTCTATTTATCTGGGTTTGTCTCTATGTCTTCTGTTCTGTACCATTGGTCTGTCTGTCTATTTTGGTGCCAATACTGTGCCGTTTTTGTTGCTATTGCTCTATAGTATAGTTTAAGGTCTGGTATTGTGATACCTCTTGCTTTACTTTTACTGCTCAGGATTGTTTTGGCTGTTCAAGGTCTCTTATTCTTCCAGATGAAGTTCATGATTGCTTTCTCTATTTCTATGAGGAATGTCATTGAGATTTTAATTGGAATTGCATTAAAGCTGTATAGTGCCTTCAGTAGAATGGTCATTTTGACAATATTAATTCTGCCTATCCAAGAACATGGGAGATCTTAAAAATATTTTTTTTAAAAAAGAATATGAACAATAATAAATGCTGTTGAGGATGTGGGGAAAATGGTACACTTGTACATTGTTGGTGAGGCTGCAAATTGTACAACAACTTTTGAAAGCACTGTGGAGATTTCTCAGAAAAACTAGGAATGAAACCACCATATGACCCAGATATCCCACACCTCAGGATTTATCTTGAAGAACTAAAATCAGCATAGTATAGCTATAGCCACTTAAGTGTTTATAGCAGCACAATTCACAGTAGTCAAATTATGGAATCAACCTGGATACCTATGAGTTGATGACTGGAACAAGAAATATGGTATGTGTCTACAATGGAGTTTTACTCAGTCATAAAATGAATGAAATAACGGCATTTGCCTGTAAATGGATAGAAATGGAAAAAAATCATGCTAAGTGATATAAGCCAGACCAAGAAAGTCAAGGTCAAATGCTTTCTCTCATATGTGGAAGCTAGAGCAAAATAAAGGAAAGAAGGTCTTGAGGGAGGAGATCAGATATCATAAAGATGTAGAGAAGATCGGTGGAATAGAAGAAAGAAAATGAAGGAGGGAGCAAAGAAGGGAAAGGGGAAGAAAAATGGAATGAATTTACCAAAATCCTCTTGTATACATATATAAATGTGCCAAAGGGAATTTCAACTTTATGCATATGTAGTAAACACCAATCAAAAATAAATAAATAAGGAAGTGAAAGGAATATCAGTAGAGGAGAGGAATTCTCCTCCCCCAGAAGAATAGGGAGAGGGAGGAAAGACAGAAAAGGGGAGGATGGGAATTGAGACCAAATTCCTTACATGTTTGATTTTGTCAAAATGAATCTAAATACTATGTATGATTATAATGTTTTAATTTTTAAAGAGCAATAACTTAACAACTTCCTCTCTAATACTGATATGATATTCATACTATAATTTTCTGAATCATTTGGATTGAAATCATCTTTAATTCCTCTTATTCTTTCACTAGTAACCTAGTTCCATATATTTTTAAAATTTGCCATTATTTTTCTCATTATTTTGTAACATAGGATATATTCAATGGATTAATAAAATGCTAATATCTGCCATCTCTGATCTCCATTTAGGTCTTAGAAAACATGACTTACTTATCTTCTGTAAATTATTAACCATGAAATATCACAAATTCATATTTTCATTGGTTCCTTATTCAGTGCCACATTATGACTTTCTTTGTACTGCGTATTTTTGTTTTTGTGCTCCCATTTCTTCACTTGCAAAAAAAAAATATTTACAAATGTGTTGGCATAAATCACATGTGATCTATTCTTGGTTTATCATCCATTATTAATTACTTTTTTGTTATATAATATTAATGTGCTAATATTCAAATTTTTCTTTGCTTTTAAAACAAACATTACAATATTTTTATTTGGCTCTAGAAGTCACTGCATCTGCTGTGTCTAATAAATAAAAGCTCTGTCATCATTACATACAAAGACAAGTGTTATCTTTTAAACATAGTTCCAAAATTTTTTACTGTTGGGTAACTGTCCACATTTCATATCCCAGCTAAAATTTGATTTTATTCATTCCTGTATCTTTAATTGTCTTAAATAATTTGGGTACAATTTCTTAAACTAGAAAACCTTTTCTTAAGTGACTATAATTACACACACAAACACACCCAAAGACAATAATTCATCCGGTAAAGGACCCTGGATTTATCTTTTCTGTTCCGAAATAAGGAATGCAAGTTTATCATGAGGTATTTATTAGTAAAACTGAAGTAACCCTAATTTATTGATTTAATTTTTATTTTACAATAACAAACATTTTTGTTTCATGACTGTATTTCTGAAACATTGTTTTTAATCTTTAATATTCATAGACATACTACAATTGTTCTTGCATTAAATCGGGATTAACAACCTCAGATTCAGAAGGTGATTTTATTGATGCCAAACCTGGGAAATGTGACACCAAGTGTTATACATTACCTGTGTTTTTTGCTTTGATTTTTTCTGCAGTTATTTTTTCTAGTTTTTCTAGTGTACCACTTACCCTGCTCATCTTCCGGTATGTATGTAGTATTTGCAATTATTTCTAATATGATACATGAGAAATGTTGAGTTTAGAAATATTTCAGATTATTATAGTAAGTGATTTTCTCTGTGTTGTAGCAAACGCAGCGGGGAAATTTGTTACATTGTCAAAATTTATGTATATGTCTCATTCTTTTAGTCTAATTGTATAAAATATAGAGGCTACATTTAGTTTAAAATTAAATGTATACATGTATTAAAATAGTACATAGCACTCCTTAAATACATAAAAATTTTAGGTATTAATGTATCAGTTACAAAATGAAACCTTAAACAGTCCAATATAATTATAGTAAATCTAACCCATGGAAAATCATAAATAGGAAATGTCTTAATTGTAACACAGTTTTGAGTATAAAGTTGATTCATAGGTTATAGGTGTTTATTGACTAATTCTATATTAGCCAATTAAATTATGAGAAAATATCTGTGTCATCAACAAAGAAATGTAGAATTAGAATGTAGGAAATAAATTTTTTTAAAATTTCTGAAATGAAAGCTAAATTGTAAAGTGCACAATGAAGGAAAGACAACATACAAAGCAGAGTAAAGGAGGGGTCCAAAAACAAAAATTAAAAATAAGTAAATTATGTGAAGAAAGTGACAAAAATTGAAGATAAGAAAAGAAGGTCTAGTATATATATTGTTGAAGTACCCAAAAAAAGTAAGTTCAAATATTTAACTACCTAGTTAAATTAAACTTTAGTGAAATAATGATAAATAATAAATACTGAAACAATGATATAAAATGAACAAATATTAAAATATAATATTTGAATCTGTACATTGAAGTACATCCTAAGTACCCAGGTAAATTGATACCAATCACCATTAAAATATATCATAATAAAATTATCAGTTTAAAGGTGAAGAAATAACCCTTCATTGTTGAAAAAAAGGGAGAGCAGAAAAATGTTGAGGATTAGATTTTCAACACTAATATTTTTCTCTAGAAGACTGTGAAACACTTAATTTCCAAGGAAAGAAAATGTGAGTTAACCATGTCACCGTCCACAAACAACCCTAAAACTATAAACTTAGTTTATATGGATAAACCCAGGAGTTATCATTCTGTGAAACATTACTTAAGAAGTGACAATAAGGCAAGTCAAAACCAGCCAAGATATTATTGGGTAAACTTTAGCAAATGGTCATGTGGAGACCATTGTATATACTTAACAGACTTAACTAGTTATTTAACTAACACATTCAAATATAATAATTCACGCTAGAGTGAAGACAAACATTAAACTGAACATAAGGGTAACAAAATTGAATGAAATTCTCTGATTAAGTGGAAATTGCTCGGTTAACAAAAATGGGGGAAGATGGTAGAGACCAAAAGAAGGGTAAGATTGATGACTGCCTAATAGGTGAAAAGTGGTGAGAGTCAAGGCATATAATTTTATAGCCTTTTTTGAAGAAAATATACATTTAGATGACTTTGCAAATTGCAATTATACCTACTGGTGAATTTTTGCAAACCATAACCCAGTTCAAGAAACTGATAAATACAAGAGTTCCAGGAACCACCTCTTCCCACCCTAAAGTCCTTTCTTGTCACTAATATGCTCATTGTTAATGGTTATCACTATCTTGACTTCTACAGTAAATAGGTTAATTTGTTCTGTGTGGGGACTTTATGCATACACAGGATGATATAGCACATAGTCATTTGTGTCATTATTGTTTTTCAACAATGTGTTTACAAGAATCATTCATGGCCAGGTGTATTGGTGCACACCCAAAATCCCAGCAGCTTGGAAGGAGACTGAGGCAGGAGAATCACAGGTTAGAGACCAGCCTCAGCAAACTTAACAAGACCCTCAGACCTTGTCTCAAGAAAAGGGAAGTGGGGTTGGTGATGTGGCTCAGTGGTTAAGAGCCCCTGGGATCAATCCCTGGTACCAAAAAAACAAAAACAAAAACAAAAAAAACTCATTGTTTTATATAACAAACTGATTTTTAATGTTCTATAGCAATGTGGTCCAATCAAATTTTCTGTAATGATGGAAATGTTCTATATCTCTGCTAATATATTAGCCTGTTGCCACATGTGACTGTTGAACACTTGAAATGTGATTAGTGGAAATGAAGAACTGAATTTTTAATTCTATTATATCCAAAAAAACAAATGACAAGATAATTTTATCAGAGAATTAAATTCCGTCAAAAAGTAAGAAGTGAAATTCTATAATGAAAATGCTGTAACTAGAATTAAGAACTCAATTACTCAATAGGTCAATTTAATACTGAATTAAGATGAAGATAGAATTAGTAAATTAGAGTTTGGTTATCTGGGAAAGCAGGTGATAGAAGATTAGTATGTTCGAATATAAATAAGTAAAAATGTTTTAGTCTGAAGCACAGATCAGAAAATAGAAATGAAAATAGAAAGCAAAAAAGTCTACGAAACACATGGACACAATGAAAAATTTATGATATATATAACTGATATACCAAAAGTAGGTAGAAAGAAGGACCTAGAACCAACATTTAAAGAATAATAATTATGAAATTTCCACAATCAACCAAAGATATTATGGTGAATAATCTTCCAAAAATGTCTGTCGTCAATTCCTTTTCCCCCCCATACATCTATATTTGCATACCATACCTCTGATTAGAAGAAGGATGGACGAAAAAACTATGCAAATACTTTTTAAATTTATTGAAATGTTTCACATCTGAAATCATATATTAATGTCTAACTTTTGGATACCTTATGATCCTACAATTCCACCACTATATGTGTACTCAACAGAAATGTGTTCTGTATGTTCCTCCAAAGACAAATGGAAGAATGTTTATAGATACACTATTCATAATGGTCCTTAATGGAAAATAATATTAACTCTACAAGTAATGAATAAATTTTAGCATATTCATACAATGAACTACTACAGAGTTATGCTGAAAATATAGTGACTATTAAACATTTATGCTCTTTCAGTTTAAGTTAAATTCTATCTTCACCTGTGTTTAATTTGGTATTAAATTGATCTGTTGAGAAATGAGTTCTTAATTCTAGTTACAGTATTTTCATTATAGAATTTCACTTCTTGCTTTTTAACAGAATTTAATTCTCTGATAAAATTCTCTCATCATCTATTTTTTAATATATTAAGCCCAGAAATTTAAGGTACGTGCTAGATATATAGTATCTGAGTATTCTGTGGGTATCTTTATATTGTATTTTTTCCACATTATTTTTTTAAACTCCATTTTATTTCCTGGTCCTGTCTCATAAAATTTACAGATTTTTAAAAAATCATGTGTTGTATTTTATGTTTCAAAAATAATAGAGGATCTAGGTATTACATAACTCCAGAAAATTAAATATAATTTTAATCAGGCAGCTAGACTAAGGATCATTACCTATAATCCAATCAAGAATATGATTGATGATAGGTTTTGGACTTTTTCATTTTATATTTAATTTTAATTTTAATTATAAATTCATATTGTACAGATTAATGGGTTTTTCTGTGACATGTCTGTACTTGAATGTATTGTGCCTTGATTGGAAATGTACCCTCTCTAATATCCTCTTTCACCCTCCTGTCTCCCTACCTGTTAGTCCCTTTTCTACTTTTCATTGTTTTTTATAAGTTTCCACAAATGAGAGAAAACATGGAATACTTGTCTTTCTGTACCTGACTTTTTTCACCTAACATTATGACATTACTCAGAAAAAGAACAAGTTCATCTAATCAATCAGTGGACTGAAGAGCTGAAAAGATATTTCTCAAAAGAACAAATATAAATAGTCAATAATATATGAAAAGATGTTCATTGGTTTTAGCTACCAGGGAATTGCAAATCTAAGGTACTTTGAAGTTCCCTCTCTTGCCATTCAGAATGGCTATTACCAAAACAAATATAAACAAATGCCAGTAAGAATATGGAGTAAAAGGAACCCTTATAGACTACTAGTAAGAATGTAAATTAGCTTAGCTACTATGAAAGCTAGTATGGAGGCTCCTCAAAAATTAAAAATAAAACTACAATGTGATCCAGCTATACCACTCTTGGCTATATACCCCAAAGAAATGAAGTCAGCATAGAAAAGAAATATCTGTATACCTATGTCTATTACTACAATAGCCAAGATAAAGAACCAACATAGGTGTATGTCAGCAGATGAATGGATTAAAAATATGGTCTGTATGCACAATAAAATATTATTCACCCATAGAGAGGAATGAAGTTGTACCATTTGCAGAAAAAAGGATGACACTGTAGGTTTAAGTCTTTAAAAGGCCTTATCAGATGCCAATTCTCTGTTTATCCTTAGATACCGTCTATCTAGGGGTCTTGACTGAAAATAATGTATATTTCACATAATACTCTTAATTTTTGGTGAGATTTGAATTCCATGATTATCTTCTCAATTATAATAATAAAACTTCCAAGAACAATATTACCACTTTACAATATATGAGAATGACCAATATATTTAGATAAGAATTCAGTAAGGCAGCATATAAATCAATAGACTCTTTAATTTTCTTGTAATAATCAGATAAAAAATAAAATAGATTAAAAGAGCTCTTTAAAATAGAAGAAAATGAAGGAAAAGGAAATGGAAGAGAAGGAGAAAAAAACTATAAATAAATTTAACAAGAACTGTGCAAAACCTATATGAGAAAAAAATTGAAAACACTTCTGAAGGCACTCTGTAGGATCAGAATTCAGAATATACAGTTGCCAGGATAGTACATGAATGGAGATTAAGGGAAGGAGGATGGAATTTGCAAACACAAATAGATCGCATAGGGATTCCTTTTGAAGAGATGGAATGTCAGGTATTTTTTCTTTTTTCTTTTTTTTTTTTTTTTTGGTGCTGCTTTTATGTGCCTATACTTAGAAGAAAATCACACAGAACTACATGCACACATACATAATTTCAATTTAAATATTTTAAAAAATCTACATTAACTGGAAAATGAAAACAAAATAAGATCTACAATCTAGTTCACACTAACTTTCCAACTTTCAGTTGCTTGGTTTTGATATTGTGTTATTGATACCCAAAGTGTCAACACTGGGGTGAACTGGATGAAGATAGCATTTTTAAACTTACTGTAAGGCTCTAATACTTTTAAAATAAAAAGTTAAAAAAAAAGAAAGTAGAAAAACAAAACATACACAAATATACCTCTGAATGTACCCAAAGCAGGGACAAAGTAGTTCAAGTCTTATTTGACTTGAACAAATAAGAAAGCTACAGCTCATATTATTAAATAGGAAGACTAAACACAACTATCTCAATTCTCCTTAGGTATCAGTAATTTCAATTTTTTTTTTTCTAGTAATGGCCTTTATTCTTCATGGAAAAGTACAGGAGTTGTGCAGAAACAAAACTACATACCAAAGAGTAAGACTTTCACAAATATTAAAGAAAATAATAAATAATAAATAAGTAATAGTTGTTATAGAAGAACTCATGGAAAGCCTATAAAAATGATAAAGCTGTTTATACACACATTTAGGAGTAAATGTTGAAGAATAACACCAGTAAGTTCCTATTCATACAAAGACCCTAAAGATGTTCAGTAATTTCATTCTGACAATGAAGATATAAAGAGACTTTACAAACTACTCAATTTGATTCCAAAGTTTTTATGAAAAAACAAAAGCAATATTACCTGAAGTAAAATAATGAATCAGATTCATAAACTAAAATGTAATGTAAAATCTTAATAATTTAAAAATAGTGCAGATTTATGAATAGACTGACGGTAAGTATAACAACAAATTTCAAATCATCAGAAATTTAATATATAATGAAAATAAAATCTTAAGTGCTGGAGAAAAAAAAAGACTGTTAGGGAAGTGATTTCAAATAATTGAATAAACTTGGGGGAAAAATCTTATACAGAGCTCATATTATAATAACCCTGAAAAAATCATATAGAACAAGGACATAACTATGAAAAAATAAAAATGCTAGAAGAAACTTTGGTTAATTTCTGTATTATCTTTAAAAATAGGTAATTCTAAACATGACTCAAAATCTGTAAGAGGCTAAAGATTGTAAATTTTATTCCATAAAATCAAAAATAAGAAAAGTCAAAAGTTGAGCAAAAGTTATCATTTGAAAGTCATAGTCTATAAAATGATTAATCCTTCTAATATGTAAAACACACCTAAAATTAACAAAGTATAAAATAAAATAAATATAAAAAATATGAAAAGATGTTCATATACATCAATAATAGAAATTCCTAGGGAAATAGAAATTAAAAATGTAATGTGATTTTTTTATATATCCAGTTGACGGGAATAAAACTTTAATAATAGAATTTGTATGAAAGTTTATAGAAACGAGTACTCATATATTGCTTGAGAGAGGACAAAATGGTACAGTCCCTGTAAAGGAGTATCTACAATAACAAAATTACATTGTGTCATGCCACATGTCTTATGCTAGCACTGACCGTACTTCTACTTTGTTGAATTTGGGTAACTTTTTTTTTTTAAAGAGCTTTAGAGTTATACATAATAGATGGGTTCATCCTTACAAACTTACACATGCATGAAAATTGATTTCAGTGCACGATTGTCCCCCCCTTTCTCTCCCATCCTCCCTCCCCTCTCCTGTTCTCCTTCCTCTGCTCTACTTGACTTCCTTTTACTCATCTATTAATTTATATTTGATTGACTCTTTATATTATCTTATCCTTCTCTTCTCCTTTCCATTATTTTACTCTGGTTTCTACATATGAGAGCAAACATTTGACCTTTCAGTTTTTGAGTTTGATTTATTTAACAGTATGATATTCTACATTTCCATCCATTTACTGGCAAGTGTCACAGTTTTATTTTTTTTATGACTAAGTAGAACTCCATTGTGTTTGCATGTGTGTGTATATATATATATAGATATAGATATAGATATACCACAATTTCTTAATCTGTTCATCTATTAATGGGTAGCACTGTACTTCTTATAATCCTTATTGTAATTATACTGCAAACAAATACATGTTCATCCATAAAGTTATCTATATCACATACAGTATCATATTACATAAAAAAGATATATGTTATAGATAACCTATATACTGGGAAAAAACTAAGTAAGAAATAAGAACAGATTGGTTGAATAAATGATAGCATTTCTGAGAAATGCAATATTGTATGACTGAAAAAAATGAATTAAGGACAATCTCTATGTTCATATAGGAAAGAATCTTAAGAGTACATTGTTAAATGAAAAAGTCAGTGCAAAGCATTGATAGTAGTATGTTATTTTCTGTGAAGAAAGACGCAGTATGTATATGTAATTTTAGTTACTCATGCTCACATAAAGAATCACTGGAGGTATAAACAAAAAGTTAATTAAGATGCTAACCTTTAAGATGTGAGATAGAAATGGGGGAAAATGTGGGCATGGGTGTAAGAATACTAGTTTGTTCAATACATCCTCTTTATGTTGTTTTGCTTTCCAAAGCATGTATAAAAAATTTATATTACAAATTCAACAAATTAAGGTAATTTCTAAAAGCCCAATAAAAGTCAAAGTCAAAGGTATGAATTATGAAGTCATTAAAATAAGTGATAATGAATGTCATGGAAGTGCTTTCAAATGAAGCAGTGTGCAGCAGGCCAATGCCTTCTCTAGAGAGTAACTAAATAAGCTGGGAAAAACCATAGAAATCCTATCTCGAAAGTCAGAAAGAGGCAAAGTACTAAAGGGATTCAAATTCCAGAGACAACACAGAAACTTTTAAAGGTGAGTTGGGACTCTAAAACTGCCCGAGACGTACTTGCTTTTCCATGATGCACTAGATGGTAACAATCCTATCTCGCCTCAGGTAGAGGATCACTAACGAAGGACAAGCAAACTTACAGAAGTCGTGGCGATGACATGAGGCTAAGAATGACAAAATTCTTTTTCCTCTCAAGAAGTTTGCTGAAATTTGTTTAAACTAAAAGAATCATTAGTTGTATCTCTCCATCAAGAAAAAATAAATTCTTCAATATATTCTCTTCTCCCCTCATCATTTTTATGTATTCACGTACCTTGTGATCATCACTGTTGATCCAAATAAGAAAGTAGTTGAGCACTTTAAGGGAAAAAAGGTAGAATAAAAGATGAACAAATGATCAGGTCCCTATTGCTCTGATGGACATTAGAGGGGTAGCAAGGTGAAGAGAAAAAAAAAAAATGTAGTTTCATTAATAAGAACTCAGTTGCAATAGTACTGTAGACTCCAAACACAATGCAAAATGTAGGAAAATGCAATGAGAAAATGATAGGATTATTTGACTTAGTCTGGGAGATTTTTAGGGATGGTACCCCTGAGGCAATGACATTTGAGCTAAACCATAAATGATGAGAGAGAAATACTTCACACAAATGGAAACAACACATACCAAGATTCTGGTGAGAAAGAAGCCTTTATGGAGTATTATGTTGTAGAATGTAGTGAACAAAGAGGGTGATGGGATAAAATTTGGGAGGGGCCATAAAATGAAACTGATGACATCAGGCCGACAGCTGGAAACTTTTTCTCAATTATAGATTTTACTTTAAAAACAATGGGAAGTCAAGGGAGGATTCTTGTAGGAAGCAGAAAAATAATCAGAATTTCACCTGAAAAAATTACTTTGACTCTTACATGGAAAATGGAGTGAGGAGATAAGGATGACTGGTGGGAAATAAGTTAAAAGGGATTTTGTTTTCATGCCAAAAATAGAAGCTTGGAAGTACCTAGTGAAATTTGAGATAAAAACAAAGGCTGGTCACGGTGGTGCATGCCTGTAATCCTAGCTGCTTTGGAGGCTGAGGCAGGAGGATAAAGAGTTCAAAGCCAGCCTTAACAATTTAGCAAGTCCCTGAGCAACTCAGGGAGACCCACTCTCTAAGTAAAATACACAAAAGGACCAGGGACGTGGCTCAGTGGTTAAGTACCCATGGGTTCAATCTCCAGTACCAAAAACAAAACAAAACAAAAAAAACAAAGGAGAGAGAGAGAGAGAGAGAGAAAAGAGGAGACAGGAGAGAGAGATGGAAAAATTGATATGTTCTGTTCTACTTCAATCACAGCATTTGATTGCTAATTCTAGTAAATGAGGAAAAGGATCATGTCCAGAATGACCCTTTCTAGGGTGTGGACATGAGAAGTGAGTAGATGAAGGTCCACTTTTTAAGGTAGGGACTACTAGGGGAAGAACACAATTTTGCGTGAGACAGAAACTTATGTCTAGAATTGATGTCTTATAAGAAACATATGACTTAAAAATAAAAAGGTAGTGGTCACATAAGAGATGAAGAAAGCTTCCTTTTACCTTTGAAGAGTACTTACAAATGTTCTATTTACTCCATGAAATTCTTAAACCACAGTATCTTAACTTTACTTAGAAATCTTTAAAGAACTATTCACTTTTGTGTTGTAGGTATGTTACATTAAAATTTTGATTTTTATGTATGTAATTTTCATCTTTAAGTTCATTAAATTGATATTGGATAATCCTGGGAATCACCAAACATTTTAACTTGTTTCGTGTATCAGAAAGATGCTGATAGCTTGAATCAAACTGAAAATATGTAAATACTTCTTATTGACTTTACTTGAGAGTATGCATATGCTTCAGAGAGAACTCTTGCCATGTCACATATACATCTTTTATTATATTTTAAAACTGCATATAACAAAAGATGCAGAAAAATCATAGTTAAGCAAACAGTCAAAACTTCTACTTTATATAAAAAGCTTTGTACTAAAGTTTGGTTCTAAAATATCACATTTTGATTTTTTTAACCTCTTTTTAAACAATCTGCTTATAATAAAAGTATTACTTTTATGTAATATTATAATTATTAGTAAAGAATTGGTTAATTTGTTTTCAGTTCCTATTAGCATTTGAGAAATAAATACATATTTATTCTTAATTGATATGGGTAGACTTACATTTTGCAAAATATCACAAAATACTATGCATATCTACATCTTTATAAATAAATCATTACAGATTAAAATACTGGTCATACTGTAATGTTCAAATTTTAATACAAAGAAACAAACAGTAAGCAGAAATGCCCACTAAGGACTGGGAATCTAAGGACTGGAGACTTAGCTCAGTGATAGAGCACTTGCCTGGTATGGGCCCTGGGTTCAATCCCTAGTACCACCAAAAAACAAACCAAAAGAAACAACAACAACAAAAAATCAAAACAAAAAAAACCCCTCATAGCTGCTGGACCACGGTGGCTCAAACCTGTCATTCCAGTGACTATGGAGGCTGAGCAGGAGGATTGCAAGTTCAAGGACAACCTCAGCAACTTGGTGAGAACTTCTCTCAAAATAAAGAAAAGTCTAGGAATGCAGCTCAGTAGAAGAGCACCACTGATGTCACTCCCCAGAGCCACGAAATAAATAAATAGGCAAAAAAAATAAAAAACTAAAGGAATCTAAAACAATGGCAGAATGAAGGATATAAACACAGAAATTAGCTATTTCAACAAAGCAAACAGTTTGAAGCAGAATATTTGGGCCATTGAGTCCTTTGTCATTGTGAAGCACAAAGAACTTTGGAATTTGTTGGCAACAAGCAGGAAATGGAGAAGTGGGATGAGCATCAGTCCTTTAATATGTCAAATCAAATTCTGCCAAATGGCCAAAGATTCTTAGTACAACTGATTCCAAAAAAAAACAAAAACAAAATTTGAACCTAGCATACATTATGCATTGCTAATAATATCATTATTTGCTTTCAGGACTGTACATGAGAAACTCCATTCTTTGGCCTTGGGTATATCGTATGTGATTTTGAGACTATTTGGTATGGATTTTTAGCAACTTTTTTTATTACATCCAGTTGTTTGGTTTTTGACATGTATGTGTTTCTATAAGTATTTTTAATTATAATTAAATAATTTAAAATGACACAAAACCAG
The DNA here is from genome assembly GCF_902686445.1 of Sciurus carolinensis. NCBI lineage: Eukaryota > Metazoa > Chordata > Mammalia > Rodentia > Sciuridae > Sciurus > Sciurus carolinensis. The sequence goes on along the minus strand of NC_062218.1, from coordinate 86,111,783 downwards.
AACGGGGGAGGCAGTTAATGTAAAGAAAGAATATCTAATGTAATTCCAGTTCTGTTATAAAAAACATGCATCCATTATATTGGATCTGATGAGGCAATGAGTTTGTACTAAAGTATATTCATCATCTCATACAAGTGGTTTGAGATCATACAAAATGCTTATATTAACAATGCAACCACTTTACATCTCTTGCACTTTAAGAAAATTCCTAGACTAGTGCTTTTAAATATTTTCATCACCAAAGACACTTAATGTGTCTTTTTTTTTTTAATTTTTTTTAATGTTTTTTTTTTTTTTACAGATTTGTTTATTCTCAAAAATAAATTGTTTTTTTCTGGGGGTAATGTGCTAATTTCTTCAGGCTTTCTTAAATAATAAAATCTATATTTCAAACTCACATTATGACTGCATTAGAACTCCTGATTTAAGAAGTTGATTAAAACTATCATTGGGGTAAAGGAACAAGACTGGACTGGATTAAAGACTGCAAAGTATGTAGTACAGGAATGCAGAAATGTTATGTCTGACTCTGATGGGGAGCAGAGAAATAATTTTAGATCAATAGGTGTGATTCAAATTAGCTTTTTAACATGAAAAAATGAGAACATGTTTTCATGCTGGACCCAACAGATAAGAAAAGATCTGTAACAGAAGAGGTGACACGGGAACAGCAGTGCACAGGCAGTTTGCTGCCACAGAAAGAAGTCAGTGAGGGTGATGTATTTTTGAATTGGAAAGATTATATTGTAGATATAAACAAGTAGATGATAGACATTAGCTATGTACATTTCAAAAACTCTGCTGGTAGAGAGACAAATAATTATGAGAAAAATGTAGAGGAAAAGAAACTTTGGTGAAGTTTAAGAGCTATATTACACTGGAAATCTGGGGTCTTATTGACTAGAGAAATAAATTAGTAGAGCCAAGATATGTTTGGAATTTGTGTTACAACTATTTATGATGTATTGGGAAAATATGATGATAAGTGAAAATAGTAAATAGTAGATGTAGGTTTTTCACTTTGAGCAACAATAAAAAGACTGTTAACACTCACTGAGATGGGGAAAATATTGGACATCAAGAGTCATGTCTTGAGAAAGTTGGTCAACCATTACAGATATTTAACTCTGAGAACGCAATTTTGGTGTCTTTGGGAAGACTGTGTGTGAGTGCTCATTCACTTTTTGCCGAAAGTAAAAGTTTTGTTGGTGAGGAGGTGCTGTCTCTGAGAGCATATAAAAGTTTCCCTTGTCCTTCAATTTCTGAGGCCATCTGAATCTGGGACTGCCAAAAGCATATCAAAACATTTTCCTTTTCAGTTATTTTTCTAAGTATCTTGATAAAAGATATACACTGCCAACTCATTTTTCAGTCATTCAAAATTTTGCAGTTACATATCTTTGAAGATATACTGAGTTCACAAAAATCAGTATTTGGTATCTCTGTTCTAAATATTTTCTTCTAAACTTTTCAGGTAAAAACATTTTGAGATGGCTTTGAAACAAAAGCATGTACAAAAATTCTAAAAAGATTCCAATGGACAAATATATTTGTACATATAGGGATAAGGGTTCTTTTTAAACTCATGTTATTCCAGTGGTTAACAATCCTAATCAGAAGTAATGTTTGATGATTTAAGTGATGTTTAAGATGATGATGATGATGATGATGTATGTGGAAATTCAGAAAGAAATTATTATGATCATGACCAATGGTGTTTTATGGAGAATTTACAACCTTTAAATATTTTATAGGAACAATTCCTGGACCATTCATTTTTAAAATGGTAGGAGAAACTTCTTGTACCTTTCGGGATATTAATAAATGTGGACAAAAAGGACGCTGTTGGATCTATAACAGGACAAAAATGGCCTACATATTGATAGGAATGGGTAAGTGGCATATATTGTAGAAATTTAGAACAGTAAAATTGTTTTAAACACTTATGTTGGTTTATAGTAGAGTAATAACCATGAACTAATCGTTTGATGATTAAAGGAGGCTTATATGAACAAATGCTATAGAACTTATATAAATATTTGAGCCAGTGTGTTAAATGCACAATAGTTTCATGTTATTTTTATGGTTTGGATCCAGAATGTCCTCCAAAATTTCATGTGTGGAAGGCTTGGTCCCGATGCAGCAATGTTAAGAGGTGGGAATTTGGGTAAGTACTCGGATCATGAGGGTTCTGACCTCATTACTGGGTTCATAATGTGATGACATTATTGGAAAGTGATGGAAACTTCAGGAGGAAGGACCTAGATGAAGGAAGTGGTTTCTTAGAAGTATACTCTGGGGTACCATATCTTGTCTCTGGCCTCTTCCTCCACATGTCTGTTTCTAATCTCCATGAGGGGAAAAACTGCTTTTCCACACCCTTCTACCATGATATTTTGCCTCATTGATATTTCTGGGTTTATGGTAAAACATAAACCCAGAAACAATGTAGTCAATAAACCCTGGACTGAAAGCTCTGAAGCAGTGCACCCAAATAAACTGTTCCTCCTTAAAGCTGTTTTCTTTAGATATTTGATACAGAAACGAAAAGATGATTAACACAATTATTCCAGAAGAAGGAATTGTAATCAGTAAAATTTCAATTTGGGAGGTAATTTTGCCTGTATATGTATTAGCAACCAAATTTCTTGACCTTGTGACCTGTTCCAGTTTCACTATAAATGATTAAATAAATTTGAGCAAAAAATTTTTATACACTAAATATCATGAAGATACTGTTATCACACTTAAAAAACTTCCTGTTTTCTTTTCTGTTTATTTAAGTAAGAGTGCTTGTAACATAGCAAGCATTCAATATTTGTTGAATAAATAAGAAATACAGAGAACTGGGATGTTGTGTGAGTAGAAGATATGGTCAAAGGGTTTGGGAAGTCTACATATGTTAGTATTTCTTTGGACAATTCACCACGTGAATTTTGGCTCTTAATTTAGTCATTTAATTATGTTATTGTACTACGTAATTTCTAAAGTTTTAGTCAACATAAACTATTAACATATAAGTACTTTTATGTAATAAATATTTTAAAGTATTTATATGTTTTGTGGTTTACTTAGTGGGATCAGTAATTCAAAGAGCCACATAATTACAGATTTTAATATTTAACACTAATAAATATACAGTATAGAGCAATGCCTTGGAATTTAGAATTCAGTTACTGAGAAAGTTTAGCCTATACTGAATACTGGGTTATACAAGAAAATCATCCTAAAAAGCCAAATTTACATTTAATGTGTAGAAATTAATTTCTGACAGAATTCAATAAAACTAGGAATTATTCTTAAGTGTTCTTAAAACATTGCTGAGATTTCTAATTTTTATCATAGATACAATAGTCAACTCTTTTCAAACACAACACACAATTGGAAAAGTTGACGAACTACTGTAGAACCTACTATGGACTTATTACAAGAAGATACAAAATATAAAATACACAATTTTAGTCAGATAGAAGCTAGAAAGACAGGAAAATGCAAAAAGAACATGCACTGTGACAATTTTGTGAACTCTGGTTTATTGTTTGAAACTAGTTTGTGTCCCAGAAGTTAATGTGTTGGAGGCTTGGTCCCCAGTGTGAGAATGTGAGGGGGGGATGGAACTTTTGAGAAAAGTGACCTCCAGGGAGATCACTAGGTCACTAGGGTCACTGCCCTTGAATTCAAGTAGCTCTCCTAGGACTTTGATTAATTCTCACAATAGGAATATTATAAAAGAGCAAGATTGGCCTGTCCTTACTTTGACTTCCAGTCTCTCCCTCCCATGTGTACTCCCTCCATGATGCCATTTGTCATGTGATACAGGCAAGGGAACCCTTCGCCCTTTAACATCTGAAATTCTCAGCTAAATAAACTTTACTTAAAATTACTAGCCTCAAACATTTTATTATACCAATGTTAAATAGACTGACAGAGCGAACACATTTGAAAAATGAAGTCTATGTGTGTCTTTGTACATGTCTGATACTTTTTAAAGAGACTTCTGGAGAGTAGGTGAATTATAAAGAAATGCATATGTCATAGTTTTGGAGGATGGAAGTTCAAGGTTGAATGCTGCACCTGGTGTGGGCCTTCTTGCTGGGTTAAAACATGATGAAAGTGTCACATGGTGAGAAAGTATGCATGGGAGAGAGGGCAGGAGTGAGCAAAAGAGAACAGGTAGGCATAGGAGGAAGCTGGAACTCATCAGTATTTATTACTAACCCACTTCTCTAATAACCATCCTAATCCCGCAATAACTGCATTAATCTATTCGTGAGGATGGAACCCTCATAAGCCCAATCATCTCTTATTAGCTTTACTTCCCGATACGGTTACTGAGGATTAAATTTCCAACACACAAACTTTGAGGGTATTTGAATCATACACAAGGGGCTTTGAATCAGAAGTATTTAGAATTCTTATTCAAAAGTATAAATTCTGAATCATTAAGTTAAAAATTCTCAGGATTGGAGGATGTCACCAAAATGACAGAATGCAACTTCCTAACATTTGTTACTTCATAGAAGTAATTTGTCTAATCATCCACACACGAAAATATCTTTACAAGGATTAAGGAAATCAGGTGAGAGAATACAGCACCTAGGTGTAGCGCAGAAATAAGAAAATGCACTTTCAAGACTATAGGATGTAAAGTTTCATATTACTCACATCACCCCTCTCCCAAGCCTGGGCAGCAAAGCATGAAGAGATACCCCCTCTAGAACACAGTGCATTGGATGAATGAACACTATGAAAACACCTGTTTTTACTGAGGACCCCATATTAAGCCTGCCTTAGTGTAAAACAACTCCAGACTAGCCCCAAAGACTCAGGTCCTAGTCCAACACTCCATGGACCAAGCCTTAAGGCCTATGCCAACTATAGACTTGCGTGTGTAATTGCAAACTCCAGTTTATCTCCTTTAGTACTCACCAAGCGTCAGATTGATACCTGCAACCTCAAATACCAGCCTGGAATTTAGAGGCCCAACCTCAAGGCTGATCTGTAAGATACAGATTTTAGACCTAATGAGCCCCAGGCTGGCTACTGTTATTCCAGGGTCCAGGATAACCCGGTAGGCTTTGGTACTGGCTGGCACTCAGATCCAGTATCCAGGACTTTCTGTAGAATCAGATTCAGTGCCAGTACAGCCCATATGAAAATCACCTTCACAGAATGAAGGTTAAAAATCATGATAATCTCAACACATGTAGAAAAAATATCTGACAAAATTCAATATCATTTCATGATCGAAACTTTTCAGAAAATTAGACACAGAATAAAAAAGTACCTCAACATAATTAAGATCATTTTCAACCAACCCATAGCTACCATCATAACTGTAATAAACTGAAGTTTTTCCTGTAAAAACAAGAAAAAGGCAAGGACTATCACTCTCTCCGGCCCTATTCTATTTAATATGGGAAGTTCAAGCCAGAAAAATTAGACAAGAAAAATGTTATACACATTAGAAAAGAGAAATAAAATTGTCCATTTGCAGATGAAAAGATCTTATGTGGAGAAAACCCTTCGACCTCACTAAAGACATGATTTAACCAGTAAACAAATTCAGTAAAGTTATAGTACTAAAAAAGCTATTTGGAAAAAATAACAAAAGCATCCCATTTACAGTAATGTCAACATATATAGTGCTGTAGTTTAAACATGGTTTATTGTATCGCCCCAAAAGTTTATGAGATTAGAGGCCTAGTTCCCAGGGAGGCAGTACTTCGAGGTGCTGTGGAATATTTAAGAGGTGAAGATTGGTGGGAGGTCCTTGGGTCATGAGGGCATAAGGCAGTTCTTGTACAACCCTTTGGAAGTACTCACGTAATACCTTGATGGTTCTGATGAGAAAGCTGCTATAAAAGAAGGAAGAAGTCTGCTTACCTTACTCCCATCCTGTCCTTCTATGAGATGATTCCCATCAGACCTTACCTTTTAAAGTTTTCCATGACACTTCCAGATCCCCCACACTGAAAACCATGCCTCTATTTTTTGAGAGGGGAGCACAATTAAACCCTATCTAAACCAAAGCAGATCTGAACAGACATTTTTAAAAAGAAGATATAAAATGACCAACAAGTTTATGAAAAAAATTCTCAATATCACTGATCATCAGGTATATACAAATTAAAACCACAATGAGAAATCACATAATGTAATTTAGAACAGCTATTATCAAAAAGACTGAAGATAAGTTCTGGTGAGGATATGGACAAAAGGGAGCTACTGAACACTGCTGATGGAAATGTCAATTAGGATAGCTGTTATGAAAAATAGTATGGAGCATCCAAAAAAGTTGGCAATAGAACTATCATATGACATAGCAATCCCACCCCTGGGTGTAAACACAAAGGAAATGAAATTAGAATGTTGAAGAAATATCTGCACTCAGATGTCTATTCTAGCTCTATTCATATAACCAAGATATGGAATCAACCTAAGCTCCATCAACAAATGAATGGATATTGAAAATGTGATATGTGTATACCATGGGATACTATTTGCTCCTAAAAAGAAGGAAAACCATTCTTGTGACAATATGGATGAATCTGGAGGGCATTATGTCTATAGACTATTTTCTATTACTATAACAAAAATGCTTGAGGCTTGGAATTTTATAAAGAAAAAAGATTTTGGATTCTGAAATTTCAAAAAGCACAGTGCCAGCTCCTTCAAGGGTCCCCTGGTCTGCATCAAATCATGGCAGAGGGCATTAGCAAGGGAGCATTATGAGAGGCACAAGATTGCATGGCAAACTGGAAGGATTGCAGGAAGCTGTAAAACAATTCAGGGGTCAGGCTTATTCCTTATAACAATGCACTCATGAGAATGAATTGGCATCTCACAAGAACTCTCTCAGTTCCTTCTGATAGCAGTTGTCCCCATGTCCTAATGATCTCCTACTGTGCCTTACCTCTGTCATTGCTGCCTTGGGGACCAAGGTAACAGTATCTTCTAACACACAAACCCAGGGAGGACAAAACACATTCAGGACACAGCAAGTACCACAGCTTCCAAGGCTTTTGCCCTCCTCATACTAAAAATATAATCATTCCATCCCTATCGTTACAGTCAGCTCATGCTAGCATCTCTTAAAACTCCCAATTCTGCAGTCTCTTTTGAGATTTGTGGCAACTCTTTCCACTGTAGCCTTTATAAAATACAAAGAAACAGGAAAAAAAAAATTATGTACTTCTAAAATATAATCATGAAATTGTATTTTTTTTATTTTTACAGACTGCATTTTGATTCACTGTACACAAATGGGGTACATCATTTTGTTTCTATGGTTGTACATGATGTAGATTCATACCATTCGTGTAATCATACATGACATAGGGTAATGATGTCTGTCTCATTCCACCATTTCTCATACCCGCCTCCCTCTCATTTTCCTCTACATAATCTAAAGTTCCTCCATTCTTCTCTCACCCCCCACCCCCCACCCTTATTATATATCATCCACTTATTAGGGAAAACATTAGGCCTTTTGTATATATACACAATGGAATATTATTCAGCAATAAAGAAGAATAATATTATGACATTTGCAGAATTGGAACTGAAGAATATCATGCTAAGTGAAATAGGCCAATCCTAGAAAACCAAGGGCTGAATGTTTTCCCTAATAAGTGGATGATGTATTTTAAATATTACAAACTCCAAAAGGAAGAAATAATGAAGCATAGAGAAAAAAATAGGCCCTAAGAAGACTGAGACCAGGCGGGGCAGACATTAAATCTTAAAGATCCAAGTCTGGCATTCTATGAGCACAGGGGTGAGGGCGGAGTTCCCAAGGCCTCAGGCAGTCCTGCCCCATGCTTTGCTCTTCACTGGTGAATGTGGGTCACGAATGGTTTCTCTTTCAGTCTGGTATTGCAGGCTGCCTACTGCTTTCCCTGGTGGTAATGCATGCTGCTGATTGCTCTGCCTCTCCTGTGTCCCCTCTGCAGTTTGGCTGTCTTGGGTCCAGTAGGCACTGCTCCATGTGGCCTTTCTGCATGGGCTCTGACCCTGTAGCAAACTTCTGATTTGCTTCCAGGTTTTCCTTTGAAATCTTGGTTAAAGCTTCCATCATCCCATAACTTGCATTTTGCACACCTGAAAAACTATCGACATGTGACTGGGCATGGAGGCACATACCTGTAATCCTGCCAGCTGAGGAGACTGAGGTAGGAGGATCACAAGTTCAATGCCACCCTCAGCAACTTAGCAAGGCCCTGTCTCAAATAAAAAATAAAAAAGGACTGGTGATGTGGCTCAGGGGTTAAGCACTCCTGGGTGCCATCCCCAGTACCAAAACCAACCAACAAACAAAACCATCACATGGTCACCAATTGCTGCTGCCAGCATGAGCAGTGCCCGGTCCATGTGAGCCATTACCTCAGTTGTGGAGCTCTATTCTGAAGTCGGAGCTGAATCCAGAGGTTGCCTTTAATGCCAAGCCTGTCCAGTATGCTCTGGCTTAGTCCCTGAGAAAACTTCCCCGGGAAATTCTGTCTCTGGGCCTGTGATGTACAGGATTTCTGAGAGGTGCAGGAGAGTTTTCTCATTGTCTTCATGTAGCAGTTGGCTGTCTTTAACCACTCTGATCTCATTAGAATGTAGATTTCTCAGTTCTCCCAAACATCCTCTTTTTACTCTTTCCCTAGTCATTCTATGAATCTTCCACAGCTTTCTGCTGTTTTCTTTTGCTCCCACTTTAATTCTGACTGAAAAAAACAAAAAAACAAAAACAATACCCATACCACAGCCTGAATAATTTGCTCTATTAAAGTTCTACCCTCTCTCTGCTTTCAGAAATGTCTTGCCTTTAGTTGGAAGCCTTTTTTTCTCTCTAGCTTTTTCAATCTTTGCTAGACCATGAAAATTCTATTCTTTAGCAGCAGGTTCTTGCAGAGTAAAAGGATTTTTTTTTTTTTTTTTTTAATTTCAGGGTGTGCGTGTGTGTGTGTGTGATTTTTTTTTTTTTTTGACAGTTTCTTGCTAAATTACCCAGGTGAGCCTCAGATTTGTGATCCTCCTGCCTTAGCTTCCCAAATAACTGGGATATTATAATGTGCGACACCATCCCCAGCCTTAGAGTAGAAATTCGATTTTCAGTCTCTTGCCTCCATCCAGTATGCCACGGGTTCTCAAAACAAAAGCAGGTGCAGATGTCAGACCACCTCCACTAAGTTCTGCCCTCCTTTGAATATTAATCTGTCTGTTCCTTGTTTCTTCATTAGCTCTGTCAGGTATTTTAACAGAGGATTTCAGTATGTTGTCTGGCCTTACCTAATGTCCTCAGATAATTTGCCTGTTACAGTTATTCTCTTCTTTTTGGAAGCACAACTAGGGTAGTTTCTCAACTTACCCTCCAAAACTGTTCCTAAAAGAGATCGTTGTACAGTTACTTACTGCTTTATAATCTCACTATTGTTACAACTATTTCAGAGCTAACTATCTCTTTAAAAATAGTATTCTTCCCTTAAAATATATGAAATGCTATTTTCATTTTAAGTAGTTCATACTCATTAATGTTTCCTGTTTTATCTTTTGAAATATCTATGCCAGATAATTGGTATTACTGCTATACAATAGTTAATATTAATTGACAGGGTATTTGCATCCAAAACTTAGTACTTTTATATAATGTTTTAATCTATTAACTTTCTGAAAATTTGAGATATAAAAATGAAGGAAAAATACATACAAAATCAGTTACATTTTTCATAATATTTCTGTTTGTATTTGGAAAACTGTAAATGTTTCAAAGACTAAAGCTACATGAAGTGATATAAATAGGTTCCAGGTCATATTGATAGTTAAGTTCTGAAAGTACAATTTATTCTGTTTTAATATCAACCCATTTTAGTATTAATAATACACTTTGAATTTGGGGGGAGTACATGCCTAAACCATCTGAAATGTTTTATAAGCATATTTTTTATCTTCTTAAGTAACTTTCTATATGTTTATAACATTGATTACATTCTACATTTGGAGAATTTATACCTTTAAAGATAAAATATACTTTACTTTGGTAAATGACATTATTTCCACAAGTATTTTTGTTCTAAATAAACTTATAATATGATTCTTCATTTTTAAAATTTCAGGTTTTTTGTGCAAAGTATTCACTGTCCTCTTTACTACTACTGGATTTTACTTGTACAACTATTTTAGAAAGGATAATACTGACATTGTCCTGCCTATACCTGTGAAGTATACAAAACCTAAAAAAGCAGGAAAGAACTAACTTATAACTGGATCTTCACTGTGTAAGTGTTTAATATTTTAATCCATCAACATATTATAGTCATAAAATTTTAATATTAATACAAATATTTTATGTAATCCCAAATTATGAGAACAAATATACTGATCTAGTTTATGTGTTTCAAATTTTAGAAGATATATTACAAGATTCACATTTAATACTTTTAATAGAAAAATAATATTTTGAAGGGAAGGTTGAAATGGAAATGGGGAAATATACAGTCTAATTCTTGCTGCAGTGACATCCTTTTAGTTACTGGACCTTGGCTATGTGTAGAATTGTAGGATTAACTGTATTTCTTACAGTCTATTTTTGTTATTTTTCATTTGGACTGTTAAGATTGATTTCCAATATTTTTCTAAATAAAATTAGATTTTCCAATTCAGTTAACATGATGTAAATTTAATTTAAAGTCACATTTATTTTCCAGGAGAAGACTATTTTAAACCTTTTGAAAGTTAGAATTTTATTTATTGGTGATTTGATATAGAGAGGTTTCTCCAGCAGATTTCTGTGGTCAGCTGACCAGTTTACAATGTGTACTTTCCTGTTCCTTTCAGTTTGGAAGACATAAAACTTAATATGATTATATACCTCTACATTTTTACCTTCACTTGAATTTTATTGATGAAGAATACCTGATAAGCTGAATTGATATAATTTTGTGCTTTGATACTTTTATTATTATTAATAATATTCCATGTGAGGAAATATTAACATCTGAGAAAAATCTATGAATCATTTATGAACTTTTTCTTCAGCTTATATGAGTTTCCAAAGAAAGTTTTGTAATACTTTGGTTATATATCATTCTAATCAAATTATACTTTTCAAATATTGGATAAATATCTGTCATAAAACAAAAAAATGTTTTCAACAGTGTTTCCTTATTCTCCTTGCAGAAGCTATAACTGATAAAAATTATCTTTTGTTAGTCACATTAGTCCATTACTTTGTGTGGAAGGGTGACCCAATTTGTGGTCACACATAAAGTAGAAGCAAATATAAAGCAAGGAATAGTCATATCTTGATATTTTTTATCAACATATATTTATGAAAATTCATAATCTAGTCTTTATGTCAAACTCTACTTGACTGCTTGATTCATCTCTCTTTGAACCAGCAGAATTACTAATATCTGAGGATCAGAGTACGAAAACAGGAGTTTCTCCCTTAAAGAATCTACAGAATTTGTTGCTGTGCCCTATTTTCAGAAGAGAAAAATCACACATGTTGTTACCTAAGTAGGAAAAAAGTATTTATGATGATTTCTATTTGCATAATAAAGTAACTTCTTATGAAACATTTTTGATAATGTTTTTGTCTATGTAAGATTTTTACATGTCACTTATAATATAGATCTTATAAAGAAATTAAAGCAAAATAAGGGGAAATTGGAGGGTATCCCATGAAAACAGAAGGAAGATCATCATCAGTGGAGTAGAGAAATGGAATACAAGGGGAGGGAGGAGGGACAAGAAAAGGGGTGAACAATGGAATAAAATTGACCAAATTATGCTATGTACATACATGAATATACCACAGTGAATTCCGTCTTTTATGTATATTTATGAAGCACCAATTTAAAAACCTACAAATAAATTGAAGAAAGACTGAGTAGAGAAGGGGAATAGGAGGAGGGAAATGGGACAGAGAGAGGAGGTACTGGTGACTGAAGTGGAACAAATTGTATTTCATGCATGTATGATTATGTCACAATGAATCCCTCTATTGTGTATAACTATAGTGTTCTAATGAAAGCATTAAAATAATCATAAATAAAAATTTTAAAATGAAGTTTTTAATTTTAAAATTATTTTCTTAATATTCTGCTGTCTGAAAGTACTTGAAAATATAATCAAATATAAAATGAAATAGAGATAATAAGATTCAGATTCACTTTGAAGGTACTTGAAATGTGTCTGCTTCTTTGTGTGTATGTGTAGGTATATGTTATCTATGTGTTTCTCTTTTTCTCTTCAGAAAACAACCAAGCAAAGGTTTGTTTTAGCAAAATTATAATACATTGGGTAGTAGTGCTAAGACTTTAAATACAGCCTTCTGCTACAAGAGAACATGTGTTTTTGTATCAAAAGCTAATATATGACAGCCAGCTTCTCCAGGTTCTCAGAACGGAACTGGCCCGCTAGTGAGAGCCTTTCTGACCAGAACAAGCTCCGAGTCCCGGAGCCACTGCAGCGCAGCGTACTCCGGCAACGAACCAGCAGAGAGCCTCGATCCGCAAGCAGCCTCTGGGATCAGGGCAGGGCAGCCAGAGACCTCTTCAGGCGGCTCTGCCCACTCCGGCTGCAGGCTCTCTTCATGGGATGATCCAAGATGGCGGCCTAGAGGGAGACTGCACCCCCAGTCGCTCCAGAACCCAGGAGTTAAGAAGGGGAGGCATTGAGAGACTTGGACTGAAATAGAGCCACAGGTGAGTCTGCCCACTGGGTAAAGCTCGGCCCGGGTGGCAGGCCCAGATAGAGGTGGCTTATTGGAGCCGGGCAGGGCAGCTAGAGTCTTCCCAAGGTAGCCTTCCACACTCCGGCAGTGGGCTCCTCCCACACGGCCAGCTGCACGGTGCAGGCCCACAGTGAGAGCATTTCCGCACAGAGCCAGTTCCAAACCGTGGAACCAGTAGGGGGCTAGGGGCAGTTTTCTTCGGATGAGCTGCTTTATCAGATTCCTCCAAGACATCAGGCTACTGAAGGCTGGGAGGTGATACACTGGAAATCTACCGGGACACTATAAGCCAATAGCGGAAAACTGCAATATCTCAGGGTCCCACTGACAACTGACCAATATGAGAAAACAAGGGAAGAAAATGTCCCAAACAAACCTAGATACTACATCAATAAAACCAAATGACAGCACAGCAGAAGAAATGTCAGAAAGGGAGTTCAGAATGTACGTAATTAAAACAATCAGGGAAGCTAATGAGGAGATGAAAGAGCAAATGCAGGCATTGAAGGAGGAGATGAAAGAGCAAATGCAGGCATTAAATGATCGCACCAATCAACAGTTAAAAGACCAAATACGGGAAGCAAGAGATCATTTCCATAAAGAGTTAGAGATACTGAAAAAAAAACCAAACTGAAATCCTTGAAATGAAGGAAACAATAAACCAAGTTAAAAACTCCATAGAAAGCATAACCAATAGGATAGAACACCTGGAAGACAGAACCTCAGACATTGAAGACAAATTATTTAATCTTGAAAGCAAAGTTGGCCAAACAGAAAAGATGGTAAGAAATCATGAACAGAATCTACAAGAATTATGGGATATCATGAAAAGGCCAAATTTAAGAATTATTGGGACTGAGGAAGGCTTAGAGAAACAAACCAAAGGAATGAACAATCTATTCAATGAAATAATAACAGAAAACTTCCCAAATTTGAAGAATGAAATGGAAAACCAAGTACAAGAGGCTTATAGAACTCCAAACATACAAAATTACAACAGACCCACACCAAGGCACATTATTATGAAAATACCTAACATACAAAATAAAGAGAATTTTAAAGGCCGCGAGAGAAAAGAATCAAATTACATTCAGAGGGAAACCAATAAGAATATCAGCAGATTTTTCAATCCAGACCCTAAAAGCTAGAAGGGCCTGGAACAACATATACGAAGCCCTGAAAGAAAACGGATGCCAACCAAGAATCTTATACCCAGCAAAACTTACCTTCAAATTTGACGATGAAATAAGATCCTTCCATGATAAACAAAAGCTAAAGGAATTTACAAAAAGAAAGCTAGCATTACAGAACATTCTCAGCAAAATATTCCATGAGGAAGAGATGAAAAACAACGATGCAAATCAGCAACAGGAGGCGCTAGCCTAAAGGAATAGCCAAATAAAGGAGAAACCAAATCACGTCAAAAACAAATATGAGTCAATTGACTGGGAATACAAATCATATCACAATAATAACCCTGAATGTCAATGGCCTGAATTCATCAATCAAAAGACACAGACTGGCAGATTGGATTAAAAAGAAAAATCCAACAATATGCTGCCTGCAAGAGACTCATCTCATAGAAAGAGACACCCATAGACTAAAGGTGAAAGGATGGGGAAAAACATACCATGCACACGGACACAGCAAAAAAGCTGGAGTATCCATCCTCATCTCAGATAATGTGGACTTCAAACCAAAACAAGTCAGAAGGGATAAAGAAGGACATTACATGCTGCTTAAGGGAAGCATAAATCAGCAAGACATAACAATCATAAATATCTATGCCCCGAACATTGGCTCATCCACGTACGTCAAACAAATCCTTCTCAATTCCAGAAATCAAATAGACCACAACACAATCATACTAGGTGATTTTAACACACCTCTCTCACCACTGGATAGATCGTCCAAACAAAAATTGAATAAAGAAACTATAGATCTCAACAACACAATCAGCAATTTAGACTTAACGGACATATATAGAATATACCATCCAACAAAGAGCGAATACACTTTCTTCTTAGCAGCACATGGATCCTTCTCTAAAATAGACCATATTTTATGCCACAAAGCGACTGTTAGCAAATAGAAGAAGATAGAGATACTACCTTGTACTCTATCAGATCATAATGGATTGAAATTAGAAATAAATGACAGAATAAAAAACAGAAACTTCTCCAATACCTGGAGACTAAATAATACATTATTATATGATGAATGGATAACAGAAGACATCAGGAGGGAAATAAAAAAATTCTTAGAAGTAAACAAGAACAAAGACACATCATATCAAAATCTCTGGGACACTATGAAACCAGTACTTAGAGGAAGATTTATTTCATGGGGTGCATTCAAAAAAAGAAGTAGAAATCAACAAATAAATGACTTTACACTACAGCTCAAAGCACTAGAAAAAGAAGAGCAGACCAATACCAAAAGTAGTAGAAGATAGGAAATAGTTAAAATCAGAGCCGAAATCAATGAAATCGAAACAAAAGAAACAATCGGAAAAATTAACAAAATAAATAGTTGGTTCTTTGAAAAAATAAATAAAATTGATAAACCCTTAGCCACACTAACAAAGAGAAAGAGGGAGAAAACTCAAATTACTAAAATTCGGAATGAACAAGGAAACATCACAACAGACACGAGTGAAATACAAAACATAATTAGAAGCTATTTCGAAAATCTATACTCCAACAAAACAGAAAACCTCGAAGACATCAACAAATTTCTACAGACATATGAATTACCTAAACTGAACGAGGAGGACATACACAACTTAAATAAACCAATTTCAAGCAAAGAAATAGAAGAGGTCATCAAAAGCCTACCAACAAAGAAAAGTCCAGGACCAGATGGGTTCTCAGCCGAGTTCTACAAAACCTTTAAAGAAGAGCTCATTCCAATACTCCTCAAGCTATTCCATGAAATAGAAGAGGAGGGAACCCTACCAAACTCGTTCTATGAAGCCAATACCACCCTGATACCTAAACCAGACAGAGACACATCGACACATCGAGGAAAGAAAATTTCAGACCAATATCCTTAATGAACATCGATGCAAAAATTCTCAACAAAATTTTAGCAAATCGCATACAAATATATATTAAAAAGATAGTGCACCACAATCAAGTGGGTTTTATCCCAGGGATGCAAGGTTGGTTCAACATCAGGAAATCAATAAATGTCATTCACCAGATCAACAGACTTAAAGTTAAGAATCACATGATTATTTCAATAGATGCAGAAAAAGCATTCAATAAAATACAGCATCCCTTCATGCTCAAAACACTAGAAAAAATTGGGGTAGTGGGAACATTCCTAAACATTATAAAGGCAATCTACGCTAAGCCCATGGCTAATATCATTCTAAATGGTGAAAAACTGAAAGCATTCCCCCTAAAAACTGGAACAAGGCAGGGATGCCCTCTTTCACCGCTTCTATTCAACATCGTCCTTGAGACTCTAGCCAGAGCAATCAGACAAACCAAAGAAATTAAAGGGATACGAATAGGAAAAGAAGAACTCAAACTATCCCTGTTCTCTGATGACATGATTATATATTTAAAGGAACCTGGAAATTCCACCAGAAAACTTTTAGAACTCATAAGTGAATTCAGTAAAGTAGCAGGTTACAAGATCAATGCTCATAAATCCAATGCATTTTTATACCTAAGTGATGAATCTTCAGAAAGAGAAATTAGGAAAACTACCCCATTCACAATAGCCTCGAAAAAAATAAAATACTTGGGAATCAATCTCACAAAAGAGGTGAAAGACCTCTACAATGAGAACTACAGAACACTAAAGAAAGAAATTAAAGAAAACCTTAGAAGATGGAAAGATCTCCCATGTTCCTGGATAGGCAGAATTAATATCGTCAAAATGGCTATACTACCTAAAGTGCTATACAGATTCAATGCAATTTCAATTAAAATCCCAATGATGTACCTTGCAGAAATAGAGCAAGCAATTATGAAATTCATCTGGAAGAATAAAAAACCTAGAATAGCTAAAGCAATCCTCAGTAGCAAGAGCGAAGCAGGGGGTATTGCAATACCAGATCTTCAACTCTACTATAAAGCAATAGTAACAAAAACGGCATGGTATTGGTACCAAAATAGACAGGTAGATCAATGGTACAGAGTAGAGGACATGGACACAAACCCAAATAAATACAATTTTCTCATACTAGACAAAGGTTCCAACAATATGCAATGGAGAAAAGATAGCCTCTTCAACAAATGGTGCTGGAAAAACTGGAAAACCATATGCAATAGAATGAAATTAAACCCCTATCTCTCACCCTACACAAAACTCAACTCAAAATGGATCAAGGACCTCGGAATCAGACCAGAGACCCTGCATCTTATAGAAGAAAAAGTAGGTCCAAATCTTCAACTTGTTGGCTTAGGATCAGACTTCCTCAACAGGACTCCCATAGCACAAGAAATAAAAGCAAGAATCAACAACTGGGATAGATTCAAACTAAAAAGCTTTCTCTCAGCAAAGGAAACTATCAGAAATGTGAAGAGAGAGTCTACAGAGTGGGAGAATATCTTTGCCAACCATACCTCAGATAGAGCGCTAATTTCCAGAATCTATAAAGAACTCAAAAAACTCTACACCAAGAATACAAATAATCCAATCAACAAATGGGCTAAGGAAATGAACAGACACTTCACATTAGATGTACAAGTAATCAACAGATATATGAAAAAATGTTCAACATCCCTAGTAATAAGGGAAATGCAAATCAAAACTACCCTAAGATTTCATCTCACCCCAATTAGAATGGCAATTATCAAGAATACAAGCAACAATAGGTGTTGGCGAGGATGTGGTGAAAAAGGAACACTCATATATTGCTGGTGGGGTTGCAAATTAGTGCAGCCACTCTGGAAAGCAGTGTGGAGATTCCTCAGAAAGCTTGGAATGGAAACACCATTTGACCCAGGTATCCCACTCCTTGGCCTATACCCAAAGGACTTAAAATCAGCATACTACAGAGATACAGCCACATCAATGTTCATTGCTGCTCAATTCACCATAGCCAGATTGTGGAACCAACCTCAATGCCCTTCAGTTGATAAATGGATAAAGAAACTGTGGCATATTTATACAATGGAATATTACTCCGCAATGAAGAATGATAAAATTATGGCATTTGTAGGCAAATGGTCGAAATTGGAGAATATCATGCTAAGTGAGATAAGCCAATCTCAAAAAAACTAAAGGACAAATGATCTCGCTGATAAGCGGATGAGGACATATAATGGGGGGTGGGAGGGGCTAGAATTAGGTTTAGGGTTAGGGTTAGAGTTAGGCTAAGGAGAGAGGTAAGAATGAAGGAAAGAAGGACTTTATAGAGGGAAAAGAGGGGTGGGAGGGGTGGGGGGGAGGGGAAAAATAAAATAAACATCATTACCCTATGTAAACGTAAAAAAAAAAAAAAATAAAAAAGCTAATATATAAGGCATTGGTAAAGAGGAAAGTGATATAAATGTAACCCGCCAGGTCCTTTGGTTAAAATCAACTTACTGATTTTGAAATAGGAGAAAGTTTTTCAGTATTAAGGAGGAGACTTAATCACGAAGTTTCAAAAGTGCAAAAAAATACAAGTGTTATTCCTTTGGAATCAGTTTATAATGATTTAATGCTTGCAAGAATTATGCTTTTGGCAATGTAGTTAGTGAAGCTTCAGATGAAGAAGTTCCAAAGATGTTTTTTAAATATCAGATTCTTAATTTTGATGAAACTGATGTCTTTTGGAAATTCATATCTTTGAAGATCACTATCTTTCTTATGATATATTGACTACTTAGAGTTGTAAAGTGTTATAGGATGCACTGTGATATTATAATTTATGAATACAATGTGGAATAATTAAATCATGCTACTTAAACATATCCTTCACCTTACCTACATCTTAAAGGCAGACGATGACCTTCCATTTAAATCTACAAAGGCCTGGCTATGGTGTTGGATAAAAATGTTAGGGGAAATTTAACTGTGCTAATATTTATTAAGATGGTGATTATTTTTGTTAGGTTTCTGCTTAAAAAATTGTGTGTTTTTGAGTGATTTACATCAACAATATTTTCTCCATAAATCCACTTTTTCTCTGGTGCTTGATTTTGCATAAAGAAATATCACAAATTAATGTACAAAAATATTTTGATGGAAATGCTTATGTTTTAAAGTCTTTGAGAATTTCTGTTCTTCTAATGCACTTGGATCAAGTCAAACAGTTGTTCCGATCTTTTTTTTGAGGAATGTCAACTGGAGAATTTAAAACAAGGACTTATACCAAATCATTATATAAAGACTTACATCAACTATGGTAATTAATATAATATGGTACAGGTTTAGGAAAAACATACCAACCCAAGGAAGATTCCCAAGTCACTCTTCATTTTCATTTAAGAGTATCTAAAAAGGCCTGGGGATACTTTCTCAGTTTTAAAGTAACCAGGGATTTAATCAACAGTACCAAATACTATCCATAATGTTAATAATAATAATATATTAATAATAATAATGAAGTCTCTTGCAGGCAATATATAGTGGGATCATGACTTTTTAATCCACTGTCCCAGTCTCTGTTTTTTGGTGAGAGAGAGTAATCCCCTGAGATTTGAAGGAATTAATGATAAGGAGGACAACTTCCTATTCTACTATTTTTCTATATTTCTTGTAACTTTTTTTGTCCTACATTTCATGCATTATCCTTTTCTTCTGTGTTTAGTTGATTTTTTTTTAGTAACATTTGTGTGTGTGTGCTTGTGAGTGTGTTGTGTGTTTTCCTTTGTGGTTGCCTTGAGGATCATATTTAAAATCCTAAATTTGCAACACTAATTTGAAGTTATGCCAGTATAACTCAAGAACACACACAAATCTCTGTACCTTCAACAAATTTGTTTCCAACCATTTTTAGTGTTGCCGTAACAAAATTACATCTGTGTCCATTATGTGCCTCCAAATGTATATTGATAATTCTTTTTTATCCATTACTTTCTTCAATTATGTAGAAAACAGAAGTGTGGAAATCAAAGTTGCAATAATACTAACTTAAGTAATGATTGTTTCAAAAGAAAAATGAGAGATTACATTCCATTTATGTATGATCTATCAAAATGTTTAAATGCATTCTACTGTCAGGTACAACAAATTAGAAGAAATAAAAAATTTTTTTAAAATGTATTAGTTTCTTAAATCAAGTAGAAAATCAACAAATTAAAAAAGAAGTAACTAACTCTTTTTATAATGATATTGGCTTTGATAATTTCCCATGTATTTAACTGTACTGCGATCTTTATTTCTTTATACAGCTTGGGTAACTAACTGTTCACTGTGTTTTCATTTCACACAGAAGGCCTTCCTTGAGCATTTCTTGTAGGCCCATTTACTAGAAAAGAGTTCTCTCAACTTTTGTTTATCTGGGAATGTCTTGATTTACATGACATTTGAAGGATACTTTTTCTGGACACAGGATTTATGGTTAACTTTTTTTTTTTTCTTTTCGAAATTTGAATACATCAGCTCACTGCTTCTAGTCTCCAAAGTCGTTGATGACAAATATGTATATAATCTCATTGATGAAACTTTCTTTACATGTGAAGGCTTATTAGTTTTTTTCTTGCTAACAAGATATTCTTTTTGGCTTTGGCTTTAAACAGTCTGATTAAAATATGCCTCGATATCTTTGGTTGTATTCACCTTACTTTGATCATCCTGAATATTTATATCCATGTTGTTCAAAGGTATGAATCTACATCATGCACAACCATAGAAACAAAAATTTGTACCCAATTTGTGTACAATGAATCAAAATGCAGTCTGTAAAAATTCTTTTAAAAATTTTAAAAATCTGAGAAGTTTTCTACCATTATTTCCTCAAATATTCTTTTCATCTCCCTCTATCTCTCTTCTGAAACTCCCAAAATACACTTTAGTCTACTTGATGGTATTCCACAAATTTCTGTAGGCATGGTTCACTTTTTTCAGTCTTTTTCATTTTTCCCTGTTCTTAAGACTTGACAATTTATATTTCTCTTATATTTAATTTATCTCTTCTGCCTGTTCAAGTTTTCCTTTGAATCCCTGTGGTGAACTTTTCATTTTGATTATATTAATTTTGTTTTAGGTTTTCTTCTGAGTTTCTTTTTTCTTTTATACTTACCTGTTGATATTTCTGTTTTGTTCGTATGTCATTGTGTTATTCTCTCCTCATTTTCCTCTGTTCCTTGAGCATTGCTAAGACGTTTTTCAAAGTAAGGTCTTTTTCAGAGAGTTTCATTTGATTTACTTGTTTTTATTTAGAGGGAATTGTGTTTTCCTGTTTGTTCACTCTCTTTTTCTTTCCTTTTCTAAAACTTATAATTTTTGTGACTATTGTTGAAATACTGCACATTTGAATCTAATCATGTGGTGACAAAAGAAATCATATTATCCACCTTCACTTTGTTCATTGTTTTATTTTTTTAAAAATATTTTAGTTGCGGATGGACACAATACCTTTATTTTATTCCTTTCTTTCTTTCTTTATTTTTATTGTAAACAAATGGGATACATCTTATTTCTCTGTTTGTACATGGAGTAAAGCCATACCATTAGTGTAATCACAAATTTACATAGGGTAATGTTGTATGATTCATTCTGTCATTTTTTTCCCTTCTCCCCCGCCTCTTTTCCCTCTATACAGTCCCTCCTTCCTCCATTCTTGCCCCCCTCTCACCCCCTATTATGTGTCATCATCCACTTATCAGTGAGATCATTCGTCCTTTGGTTTTCTGAGATTGACTTATCTCACTTAGCATGATATTCTCCAATTTCATCCATTTGCTTTCAAATGCCATAATTTTATCATTCTTTATAGCTGAGTAATATTCCATTACATATATATACCACAGTTTCTTTATCCATTCATCAATTGAAGAACATCTAGGTTTGTTCAACAATCTGGCTATTGTGAATTGAGCAGCTATGAACATTGATGTGGCTGTGTCTCTGTAGTATGCTGATTTTAAGTCCTTTGGATATAGACCGAGGAGTGGGATAGCTGGGTCAAACGGTGGGTCCATTTCAAGCTTTCTGAGGAATCTCCATACTGCTTTCCAGAGTGGCTGCACTAATTTGCAGCTCCACTAGCAATGTATGAGTGTACCTTTTTCCCCACATCCTCGCCAACACCTATTGTTGCTTGTGTTCTTGATAATCGCCATTCTAATTGGGGTGAGATGGAATCTTAGGGTAGTTTTGATTTGCATTTCTCTTATTACTAGAGATGTTGAACATTTTTTCATATCTGTTGATTGCTTGTAGATCTTCTGTGACGTGTCTGTTCATTTCCTTAGCCCATTTGTTGATTGGGTTATTTGCATTCTTGGTGTAGAGTTTTTTTAGTTTTTTATATATTCTGGAAATTGTGCTCTATCTGAAGTATGAGTAGCAAAGATTTTTCCCACTCTGTAGGTTCTCTCTTCACGTTGCTGATAGTTTCCTTTGCTGAGAGAAAACTTTTAGTTTGAATCTATCCCAGTTATTGATTCTTGCTTTTATTTCTTGTGCTATGGGAGTCCTGTTAAGGAAGTCTGATCCTAAGCCGACATGTTGAAGATTTGGACCTACTTTTTCTTCTATAAGATGCAGGGTCTCTGGTCTGATACTGAGGTCCTTGATCCATTTTGTGTTGAGTTTTCTGCAGGTTGAGAGATAGGGGTTTAGTTTCATTCTGTTGCATATGGATTTCCAGTTTTCCCAGCACCATTTTTGCTGGATATAAGATTCTTGGTTGGCATCCATTTTCTTTCAGGGCTTGGTAAATGTTGTTCCAGGCCCTTCTAGGTTTTAGGGTCTGGATTGAAAAATCTGCTGATATTCTTATTGGTTTCCCCCTGAATGTAATTTGATTCTTTTCTCTCGCAGCCTTTAAAATTCTGTCTTTATTTTGTATGTTATGTATTTTCATAATATTATGCCTTGGTGTGGGTCTGTTGTAATTTTGTATATTTGGAGTCCTATAAGCCTCTTGTACCTGGTTTTCCATTTCATTCTTCAGATTTGGGAAATTTTCTGATATTATTTCATTGAATAGATTGTTCATTCCTTTGGTTTGTTTCTCTAAGCCTTCCTCAGTCCCAATAATTCTTAAATTTGGCCTTTTCATGATATCCCATAATTCTTGTAGATTCTGTTCATGATTTCTTACCATCTTCTCTGTTTGGTCAATTTTGTTTTCAAAATTAAATATTTTGTCTCCAATGTCTGAGGTTCTGTCTTCCAGGTGTTCTATCCTATTGGTTATGCTTTCTATGGAGTTTTTAACTTGGTTTATTGTTTCCTTCATTTCAAGGATTTCTGTTTTTTTTTTTTTTTCAGTATCTCTCTTTATTGAAATGATCTTTTGCTTCCCATATTTGCTCTTTTAACTGTTGATTGGTGCCATCATTTAATGCCTGCATTTGCTCTTTCATCTCTTCCTTCAATGCCTGCATTTGCTCTTTCATCTCCTCGTTTGCTTCCCTGATTGTTTTAATTATGTTCATTCTGAACTCCCTTTCTGACATTTCTTCTGCTGTGCTGTCTTTGGGTTTTATTGATATAGTATCTAGGTTTGTTTGGGACATTTTCTTCCCTTGTTTTCTCATATTGGTTAGATATCTGTGGGACTCTGAGATATTGCAGATATCCTCTATTGGCTTATAGTGTCCCTGTAGATATCCAGTATGTCATCTCCCATTCTTCAGTAGCTTGAAGTCTTAGAGGAACTTGATAATGCAGTGCTTCCAAAGAAAGCTGCCCCTAGCCCACTGGGTCCAGGGCTGGGGCCTGGTTCTGCATGGAAATCCTCTCACTGGGAGGTCCTGCTCCTAGAAGCTGGCTGTAGACAGGGCCTGCCACCGGAGGGAGCCGGGCTGCTCGGGAAAGCCTCTCCCTATCCTGCCCTGGTCCCAGAAGTCGCCTATGGGCTGGGCCCACCACTGGGTTCAGGACTTGGGGTTGGCTCTGTGAGGAAAAGCTCTCACTAGGCGGGTCTGCTCCGACAAGCTGGCTGTGGACCCCGCCTGCCGCCAGAGGGAGCAGGGCTGCTTGGGGAAGACTCCGCTGCCCTGCTCTGAGAAGCTGCCCACTGTCCGGGCCTGCCGCCGGGCCAAGCTTCATCCAGTGGGATAGAATCACCCCGCAGCTCTGTGTTGGTCCGAGTCTCTCAATACCTCCCCTTTTTCAATCCTGAGTTCTGGAGCAACAGGAGATGCAGTCACCCTCTGGTCCGCCATCTTGGATCTCCTATTCCTTTATTTTTATGTGGTGCTGAGGAACGAACCCAGTGCCCCATGCATGCAAGGCCAGCGTTCCACCACTCAGCCACAGCCACAGCCCTCATTGTTTCTATTTTTAAAACTGACCTGGATGTTTCTTTGTCAGGGATCAGTTTTAAGGTCCTCTCAGGTCTTTTCTGAAAATGTGACTTTCCATGGGTATAAGTTATCAGTCCCTAATTTTTCCCCCAATTTTTACTTGGCGTTTGAATGCTTCAATCTTTAATGACTGACTACCAAAGGGGAAAAAGAGAGATGTTAAAGGGAAGGTCTCCAGCCCTTTAAATTCCACTGAAATCACTTCAACTAGGAGGAGATGCTCGGAAACACGGGTGAGTTTTGCAACAGGCCTGACTACCTGTCTCTTCTCTGTGTTTTTTATCAGAAGAGGCCGTCACTGATCAGAGCATAGATATTATGTATTAGTAGGATAGAATACATTTTCCCCACTTTAGTTCTAAGGAGCTGTGTGCAAGTTGTTCCAGAATTATTGACTATAATTATCCTTTGGGATTATGAAAGTGGAGAACCCTGAAGCATGTTCTACATGATCATCTAGAACTTCTCAGAACATTCGATCCCCATGTACTTTGAGTAATTATCTTTCATTAGTGCACCATCTTTAATTTCCTATCATTCTTTATTTCAGTGTTAATTTATCCTCTGGTATACTTTCCCTAATAAAACATTGTATTCAAATCCTTGGCCTCGTTTCTGCTTTTAGAGGGATATAACTTCAGAAAAGTGTGATAAAATCTTTAGGTGTTTATATAATTCTTCTGGAATATCCTTTGGTTTTAATCTAAAATATTTTCTGTGGTTTTAGTTGTGAAGTGTTAATAAATCATACTTTTAGGCTGTTCTTATTTTAACTTATATTTAAGTCTTCACAATCCATTTTGAGCTAACTTTTAATAACAGGGTCAAGTTTATTTTTCTACCTGTGGGCATTCAGTTTTCCTAACACCGTTGGTTTCCTTTCTTCACTGCTGTTCTTAGCACTTTTGTCATAAATTAATTTGATACGGATGTGTGGGTTTACTTTTAGTCTCTCTGTAATGTTCCTTTAGTCTGTGTATCTGTTTTTGTGCCAATACCATGCGGTTTTAATTACTAGAGCACTTCAGTACTCTGTTTTGAGGTCAGGTAGTCTAATGCATTCTGCTTTGTTTTTTGTTTTTGTTTTTGCTTTTTAGATGGTCTTGGCAATTTGGATTTTTTATGCCTCTGTATGAATTTTAGGACTCCCCTTTCAGTTTTGTGAAGAATTTTGTGAAGAATGTCATTCTCATTTTGAAAGTGGTTGCATTGAATCTGTGGATCACTTTGGGTACTATGAACGTTTTCACAATATTGATTCTTTCAGTCTATGAAAATTGGATATATTTCCATTTAAGTGTATGTGTGTGTGTTTTCAATTTGGTTAATCAATGTTTTATAATTTTAATTGTAGAAATTGTTCATATTTTTGGTTACTTTTATTCTTAAGTATGTTATTTTAGCTATTGTAATATGATTGCTTTCTTGATATCTTTTTCAGATAATTTGATATTGGCATACAGCTATGCTACTGATTTTTGTATCTTTTTTTTTTTTTTTTTGCAGTCCTGGAGATTGAACCCAGGGCCTCGTGCTTCTAGGCAAGCACTCTACCAACTGAACTATATCCCCAGCCCTTTGTATCTTGATTTTGCATTCTAAAACTGTGCTGAATTTATTACTTCTAAATTTTTTTTGTGTGTGTGTGAATTCTTTGTTGTCTTCTACATATAAATAATGTCATTGGCAAATAGTGAAAATTTTATTTCCCCTTTCCAATGTGGATGATCTTTATTCTTTCTCTTGCCTGATTGTTTTGGCTAGGATCTTCAGTATTTATTGAATAAAAGTGGTAAAAGTGAGCATCCTTGTCTTATTACAGATTGTAGAGGAAAAGGTTTCAACTTTTTCACATGCAATATGATATCAGCTAATGACTTATCACATATGACTTTTATTAAGTGGACAAACCATTACTTATATGTTAAATTTGTTCCGAGTTTTATCATGAAAGAATGCTGAATTTTGTTAAATTTCTTTCCTGTATCTGTTGAGATGATCATATTTTTTTTCCTTCATTGTGTCGATGAACTGTATCACAATTATCAATTCGTGTATGTAGAACCATTTTTGTAGATGAATTTCACTTGATCATGGAAAAAGTATTTATAATGTGCTGATGCATATGTTTTGCTAGTATTTTGTTGAAGGTTTTTCATCCTTGTTTATCAAGCATCTTGTTCTATAGCCTTCTGTTTTTGTTGTATCCTTATCTGACTTTGGGATCAGTATAATGCTTGCCTCATTGAATGAGTTTGGGACATCTGATTTGTCTTCAGTCTTTTAGAATAATTATAAAATAATTTGTATTATTTCTTCTTTGAACATTTAGTTGAATTCAGCAGTGAAGTCATCTGGTCTTGGACTTTTCTTTGTTTAAAGTTATTTATTTATTCATTTATTACCAATTCAGTTTCATTCTTGGTTATGAAGTTTGGTATTCTTTTAGGATTCAATTTTGATAGGGTTTATGTGTCCAAGAGTTTGTATTTTTATTCTAGGTTATCAAATTTGTTGGTGTAGTTTTTCATAGTAATCTAATGATTCCTTGTATTTCTGTCATGTCGGTTGTAATGTATCCTTTTGCATCTCTGATTTTACTCATTTGAATCTTTTTTTTTTTCATTTTTCAGTCTAGTTAGAAATTTATTTTAAAAAAATCTTTTCAAAGAACCAGGACTTTGTTAACTTAGTCTTTTGTGTTTTTGTCTATATTCCATTTATATATGTTTTAATTCTTACTATGTCTTTCCATCTATTAATTTTGAGTTTGTTTCTTCATATTTTTCTAATTCCTTAGTGTATATCAATAGGTAGTTCATTTGAGAACTTTCTGCTTTTTTCAATATAAGTATTGATTTCTATAAACTTCTTTTATAATACTGATTTTTCAATAATCCATAGATTTTGGTATGTTGCTTATTGTTTTCCATTTGCTTCAAAAGATTTTTACATTATCTTCTTTATTGCTTCTCTATAACATTGATTCCTATACAGTTTTTAAAATTTTCATGGTCTTGTATTGTTTCCTAAGTTTTTCTTGTTATTAATTTATGGTTTTATTGTACGGTAGTCAGAAATGATACTCAATATTCCAATTTTTAAAGTTTGTCAGGACTTATTTGCAACCCAGAGAATGTTACCTGTGCTGTTGAGAAGAATGTATTCTGTAACTGCTGGATGAAAGGTTCTATTGATGTTTGTGAGCTCCATTTGGTGTAGGGTGCAATTTAATTGTTTCTTTCTTGACTTTTGTGCCCATATGATGTGTCCATTGTAGAATTTGCTGTGTTAAAGTTCCCAACTATTATTGTATTGGAGTCTATCTCTCCTTTTATGTTTTTATTTTTGCCATATATATTTGGGTGCTCTGATATTGAGCATAAGTCTGTTTAGATTTGTTTTATCCTTTAGCAGAATTAAACCTCTTATCATTATGTAATTATCTTTCTTTTCTTTTGAAATTACTTTTAAAGTTTTTATTTATTTTTATTGGTTGTAAATATGTCTTGTCCTACCTTTTTTTAGTTTTCATTTGCATGGAATGTCTTATTTCATCTCTTGTTACTTTTAATCTATACATATCTGCTTTTTCTTGAAAAACTCCATTGCATCACTCTTTGTATTTCAAATGAAGAATTTGGTCCACTTATATTTTAGGTAATTATTGATAGGTTAGGTCTTATTGCCATTTTGTAACTTTGTTTCTAGTTTTACTGTAAATCTTTACTTTCTGTCTTATAATTTCTTTTGTGGTAAAATGAGTTACTAAGAAGCGTGTTTTGATTTCTTGCTTATCATTTTGGTTTGTCTATTATATTTTTTCCTTTATGGGTACCGTGTTATCTTTTAATTAGAATAAGCTGTTTAGAAACAATAGCATCATAAAATGACTGTAAAGATTAAAAAAAGAGAGAGAAAATACACTGATTAAAATCCATAGCCTTTTACTCTATTCCTCCCCACATTTTACTCTTATTTACTCTTATTTGCAAGTTTTAAGACATCTAATGTTTTAAGTTTTAAGAATTTCCTTTAGCATTTCCTATAGAGGAGATCTGTCAGAAATATATTCTCTCAGATTTTGCTTGTTTGTGAATTTCATCTCTCATTCATTTTTAAAGGTTATCTTCTTTGCTGTGTAGGGTATTCTTGGTTAGCAGAGTTTTTGTTGTTGTTGTTTTGTTTTTTCATTTAGTACTATGAAAATTTCATTCTATTCTCTCCTGACCTATAAGGTTTCTGCTGAAATGTTTGCTGTCAGACAAATTGGGACACACTGATGTCTTACTTGTTTCTTTTCTTTTGCCGCTTTGAGAATATTTTCCTTATCTTTCACCATTGACAGCTAATTATAATGTCTTAGGGATAGATTTTTTTAGTTAAATCTGACTGGTGATTTTGAACTTCTGTACCTGCATTATCATATCCTTCTGTAGGCCTGGGAAGTTTCTGTTATTATCTCTTTAAGTTTTCTATTCCTTGTCATTCTCTAGTCCTTCTTGAATTCCAATAACCTGAATATTTGCTCTTCTAAAACTGTCTTCAAAATTCCCCTAAATTTGTTCATTCTTCTTCATTACTTTTTATCCTTCAGCTGTACTATTCAAATAGCCTCTCTGACTGAGCTCACTAATCTTTAATTATGTTCTACCTATTTTGCTATTGGTGCCTCACATTTGTTTTGTTGGGTTTTTTTGTTTGTTTGTTTGTTTGTTTGTTTTTTGTTTTTTGGTACTGAGGAGTGAACCCAGGGGTGCTTAACCACTGAGTCCCAGTCATTTTTTCCATTTTATTTAGAGACAGGGTCTTGCTGAGTTGCTTAGGTCCTGCCTAAGTTGCTGAGGCTAGCTTCAAACTCTCAATCCTCTTGCGTCAGCTCTCAAGTCACTGGGTTACAGGTGTGTGCCTCTGCACCAGGCTCCTATCACATTTTTAATTTCACTTAGTTTATTTTTCAATCCAAGCACTTCCATTTGATTTTTTAAAATTGCTTCCATCTTTCTGTTAGAGTATTGAATCATTTATGTTTTCCTTTAGCTCTTTGCATTTCCTTAAAGCAGCTTAAGTAGCTCTAAATTCTCTGAGAATTTCTCCACATTAATTACTATTTGGTTAGTTTCTGGTGTCTTATTTTGATGGGAAGGTGAGGTGATGTTTCCCTGAAAATTCTCAATACTTGCCGCCATGCAGCATTGTCTGTATTAAAGGATTTATTCCATGTGTCTTTCTTCCCAGAAAGCCTAAGGAATGTATTTTTTTTTCCTCTCTCTCAGCCTTCAGTAATTCCTGCTATTTTAGCACCAGACAACACTCTAAATCAAGGTTTGTTGCAGGTCCTCTGTTAGTGGGATGTCACTGCTTAAACAACAGAGAATGATCTGAGCCCAGGTTTCTCCCAAATTTGTTGTTGGTGTGTTATTTTTGCATAACCGAGAGAGGTCCACAAGCCTCTCCCTGGGGCTTGGGTGGGCCTTGATACCTCGTCCACAGTTCCTGGCCTGTGTTTAGGCACTGCTAGAGTCTGCCTGTTCTGGGCAGAATCACCATGGAAAGACCAGCTCCAACATCCTATGCCACAACTTGGTGTCCACCTCTCCCTTCTACTCCCTCAATCAGACAGTTACTCTTTCCATATTGTGCCACCTGAGGTTGAATGAGAAAAAGTGGTCAGTCCTATGCCATAGATGCTGTGATGTTGGGTCATGCCCTGAGCCCACGGCTTGTTAGATCAGCAGAACAGTGGGGCAGGACCTACAGCCTCACTGCTGCCTGCTTCAACAGTAGACACCCCACGGTCACTGTGACAAGCCACAGGTGATGCTGTCTAGAATCAAAGTCTGATAGACTATTGCCATGTGTGTCTCCCTGTCACTGGAGATGTTCCAGGGGTTCTGCTCATGGGCACTGGCCTGGAGATGGAGGCTGTGTGCAATGTGGCACTGAGTTCTAAGGCAAAATCTTGTGCTGCTATCATGACCTACCCCAAGTGAGTGCAATGTTCCTCCATGCTATTCTGCCTAAAACCGGGAAGAGTTGGTGGAGTAAATCTCTTAGCCACCAAGGCTGACAGTAAGCTGGGTCACACCTGTGTCTCATAGCTGCAGCAACCTGCACAGTCTCATGAAGTGGTGCTTCAGGTTTACTTTGAGTCTGGCAATGATATAGACTGAAACATAAATCTGTCCCAGTGAAATCCTGGTCACTTCTGATGTTATGTCTTATTGAGGCTTCGTGTGTGAGCTCTTCTTTGCCTATATCTCACTATCTTTCAAATTATTTTTAACTTTCCATTTCCTTTTGACATTGAAATCATGCCTTCTTCCACCTATTTCTCTCAGAGCATTTATTTTGTCTCTTTCTTCTTAAGTTTTTCTAGCTTAATGTCCATTTCTAAAATAACTTTTTTTAACAACTTTTATTTCCTTTCTGACTCCTATTTTTTTTTTTTAGTTTTCTAATCTTGACTTATAGTTTTATAATTTTTGTCATATTTTCAAGTCATTTTTTTCACCTGATATACTATTTTACAACTTTAATTTGCTGTGTGAAAATATCCTTTTTGTGGTTTTATGGATAAAAGTCATACTCCTTCTTATTTTATTCTAAATTGAATGTAAAAAATACCTTGGTAGAATACATCAGGATGGCCCTTGTAGTGTACTGTATCATGTTACCTCTAGATCTTCTGTTTTTCTTTTTCTTTTTTCTTTTCAAGAAAAGTTAAAGAATAATAACCTCATTCTTTCAGAGATTCTCTTTCTTCTAGTTGAAGTCTTTATTTCGAGACTAAATTCAGTTAGACCACACCTTGATTTTACTGGATGTGAACTAATCCATCACTTTAATTCTACATTGCATCATGGTCTCCTTGCATTCCCTTACAGAATGAGTGCTGGAGAATCTGCTCCTAATTGTGGAGCTTTTCCCATTGCCCTGCTTGCTTTCCACTCTGTATGTGCTGGGGATGTTCCATGACTGTGGTCTAGAAAATTGTCTGCTGATTTTCTGTATTTTTCTCCTGCATAGGTGCTGATTCTTTATGACTGATGTTTATCTTCGCTGGTTCACATTGTTTGTGGGAATATCTTATCACACCATTTTGTTGTTTATTTTCTTTCCACTTGGGGATTTGTTATCCCAGATGTTCAACCAGAGGAGTAGGGAAAACAGAAACTATGTTGCTACTGATTTCACAGAACAACCCCACTACTGGTTCCCTCTGAGGGCTACTCAGTAAAGGTATCACAAGGATAACATGAACTGTGTTCTTCTAGGAAGGCAGGGTGGGATTAAGAACTTTCTAAGAAGATGAATAATTATATTAGAAAGCCAAAATATAAAAAAGACAACTTTGAAAACTCTAAACTATTAATTTTTTTAATATGTCTCTAATAAACATTTTTATTTCCGTGCTTAAAAAGAGAGATTTGTTGTGATGATGTAATGGGTAGTAATTTTTCTTTATGTGTGGAAAGTTATGCACTGAAATATCTTGAAAACATAGTTATGTCATGTAAAGGACTTTATATTTTGCCCTATGGAAGGGTCAGTGACGTTATAATGAATCATTTCAATAAAATTCTAAATATATAACTTAAAATTGAATAAAAAAATTGTAAACTAGAATATTGAATGATATTTACCAGGGATATTATTAACCAATGTTGGATTTTCATTTTAGAGAAATCTCAGTGGAAGGATGTTTAATGGATTTTAAAAGACCTGATTGGGAGGGAAAAAAAAAAAAAAAGAATACTGTAATAACTTATGAAAGCTTTGAGAAACTAGACTAAAGAAATACTTGAAGGAAGGGCAAGAAAGCCCTCCAAAATTTATAAAGAAGTTAGTCTAATGCTGACTACCAGGGTTTCTGGTAGAGGCAAATGCAAATTCATTAGAAAGATGTTTTTTCAACAGAAACTATGGACCAATCACAACTGAAAATGAGTTTAAAAGTTAAAGTTTAAAAACCCAAAAACAATTTGTGAGCAATAATAAACATTTACAATGAACATCAGGATTGGGGACTGGATAAAATTGAGCAACTGAGAAAGTGTAAAATAAACATAGCTTATTTTATTAAAAAACAGAGGCAGTTCCTGGGTTCAATCCCCAGCACCAAAAACAAACAAACAAACAAACAACAACAAAAAAAACCAGAGGCACTAACACAAAACTGCAGGAAAATATTAGAACCAAATTGACTATAACATAAATTAAAATTATAACTAAAATTTTTAAAAACTAAGTAAGGGCTGGGGATATAGCTCAGTTGGTAGAGTGCTTGCCTCACAAGCACAAGGCCCTGGGTTCAATCCCCAGCACCACACACACACACACACACACACACAAAAGTAATAAATAAATATTTTTAAAAACTAACCTTGACCTTAAAAAGAATCATTTCACAAAAATTCCAAATATACAGCTTAGAGTTGAATATAAAAATTGTAAACTAAAAGATTGAATGAAGGCTATGCCTAAGATTTCATTCCAGAAAAATAGAGATAAAAAAATCTGAGAAAAGGGTTAAGAACCACAGAGGATAGAATAAGAAGGTCCAATATAGCTATACTAGAAGTTATAAAAAAAAAAAAAAATTAGAAATGGAGGAGCAGCAGTGTGAAAAAAAAAATACTGGGTTCAAATTTCCCCTTACTGATCAAACATGAAATTTTATATTCAGCAAATATATTATGTCCTAGGCTTAAGAAAAACTAAAAGCTCTCAGAAAAATTTTAGTAAGAATGAAAAATACCAAAAAATAAGGAGCAAAGAAAAATCTCTTGTGAAATGACAATTAGACTGCCATCCTAATAGGAGTAATATAGGCCTGAAGAAAATGGAATAATTTCTACAAATTTCAGAGAGAATCAATAGAAACATCATTCAAGAATTCTATTCCTTGATAAATTGTTACTCAAAATAAAGGTGATGTAGAGAATATTTTACAGCATTTATCACCAATGGCACCTCAGGGAAAGATCTGTTGAAGGATGCGATTGAGAAAGAAAAGGAATATATGTAGAAGAAGTAGGACACATGAAGCAGTAGGACTTGAAGACATGAAGCTAGCACATATGTGTGTTCATACATATGTACATACACACATGAATACTAGTAGGGGTTAGCAAAGAATGATCCTGGAAATGAGTGTTCAGAGCCAAGGAAAAGAGCAAAGTCACTAATTTTAAAATATTCTGACACATATGAGGACAGGGAAAATATAAACAAAGTGTGTTTAGAGAAAACTGCAAACAAGGAAAAGTTGTATTTGAAGGTAAAGTGGAACCATGAATGGGATTCTAGGTGACTAACATCAAGATTTCAATACTTAGCAAGGTGTGGTGGTAATCCCAGCTGCTTGGGAGGCTGAGGCAGGTGAATTGAGAGTTCAAAGTCAGCCTTAGCAACTTAAGTAGGCCCTAAGCAACTTAGTGAGACCCTATCTCTAAATAAAATATAAAGGACTGTGGATGTAGCTCAGTGGTTAAAGCACCCTGGGGTTCAATCCTCAGTTTAAAAAAAGAAAAAAGATTTCAACACTTTATTCTAAATCCAATAGAAAACCAATAAAGAATTTTCAGTAGGAGAATAGAGATAATCTCATTTTTATTTTAAAAAGGAGCTTTGCCATTCAGCAACCATGTACAGCCAGAGGAATGAGAAGTTATGCTCCATTTGTGTACGATGTGTCAAAACACATTCTATTGTCATGTATAACCAATTAGAACAAATTAAAAAATAACATAAAAAATATAAAAAAGGAATTTTGCCTTTTAAATAGAATGCGATATGATTAAAGAATTCTGAGTAGTTTTGTCAATAACCAATAGTGAATTGTTTAGGGTGTAAATACAGAAAATATAGAAATATGGAAAGATTCTAGAAATATTGAAGAATGGAATAAAATGGCACCAAGGATAAATTCCAAGTTCTGGTGTGAACTAATATATTTTAGAAGTGCTATAGCAGGGGAAATAATGAGCTCATTTTTAAAATCCATTAGGTTTGAGTTAAGAAATTCCAGTGAAAGTTTATCAAGTATGTAGCTATATATCTACATCTAGGTTCATAAGAGAAATCTGCAGAAGGGCTATAATTTGAATTTACATGTAAATAATGGAAATCCTGGGAGTGGACAAAATCCTTTTGATTAGTGTATAAAGAAGTCTATTAACAGTGAACAATAGATAGAGAGAAAACCACCATAAGAAAAGCACAAGGAAATATTTAAGGCAGTAAGAGAAAGAGAGCTTCAAAGGCAGCTGTTGGTGTAGATAATCTTAAAAATGTTGAAAAGTACTTAGATGTTTTGGATTAAATATAACAAATATTTTGTTAAATGTATAAATGGGCTTGCAATCAGCAAGTGTTGGTAGATAGGACCCCAATTACTCCATCTCTATAAAGCAAGAATCACTGAAGAATAATTGCATCAGGCAAGAATAATTGCAATAAAACCAGTGTATTGACTGGGCACAGTGGCATATACCTATAATCCCCCTGGCTCAGGAGACTGAGGCAGGAAGATCACAAGTTCAAAGTCAGCATCAGCAAACAGTGAGGTGCTAAGCAACTCATTGAGACACTGTCTCTAAATAAAATACAAAATAGGCCGGGGGTGTGACTCAGTGGTCAAGTGCCCCTGACTCCAATCACTGGTACCCCAAAAAACCAATCTACTTGCACAGGAAGGTAGCACAGTAGCTTATTCTTTTGACCTTACATCCTAGTAAGGAGTGAGGTAAACCCAGTAATGTGGTTCTCATAGATCTTCATCATCTGAGATTGTGTTGGGAATTTATATTATCTTTATGTCTAAGAAATTCTAAACCAACCTATTAATTTAAAATATTTTTGGATATTAAATCAAGATGCCTATCATAAGCTGCAAATCAAATTTTCATGAGACTTCCACTCTGACTCCTCAGAATCCTCACAGATTTAAACCAAATAAATATTTATGAAAAATTGAAAAAAAGCTACAAATCTCATAATGATATATGACATGTAAGTGAGAGTGAGCAGAAATAAGTAACATGGAATTATGTACCTCTTTCAACAGCCCAGATCTTTAAATATTGGAACTATCAGAAACTTTAAAATTAGATTTTTTATTATTTAATTTTATTTTTAGTCAACAAATAATAATTGCATATATTTATGGGGTAATGTGATATTTTGATATTTCTTTACAATGCAGAATGATTATATCACATTAATTAACATATTCATCACTTGCCATACTTTTTTTTGTGGGGAAAACATTTAAAGTCAACTCTTTTAGCAATTTCAAAATAAACAATATATTAATTTTAGTAAGTAATAAGGT
Organism: Sciurus carolinensis; assembly: GCF_902686445.1. Classification (NCBI taxonomy): domain Eukaryota; kingdom Metazoa; phylum Chordata; class Mammalia; order Rodentia; family Sciuridae; genus Sciurus; species Sciurus carolinensis. The sequence goes on along the minus strand of NC_062218.1, from coordinate 86,076,292 downwards.
AACTAAAGAATAAAGTAAATAAAATAGTATCAAAATATATAAGGGGCTGAGGTTTCAGCTCAATGGTAGAACATTTACCTAGTATGGATGAGACCCTGGGGTTTGGTCCTCAGGTACCAGTGGGCAGAAACACACACACACACACACACACACACACATGTACACACACACCCACACACATATATGAATATTTGAAGGTAAATAAAAACAAATTCATTCAGAAAATTTAAATGGTAAAATTGCAATTACAAATTCAGCAAATAGAGTAAAAAATTGATGAAAGAATTGATGAACAAGAGTACAGACCTTAAGAAATTATACAAAAATCCAGAGAAAGATACACAGGGTGTGAAAATAGGAATATATAAATAAAAGACAAAAAGAGGAATAATTTTAGTTTCAGAATTACAATATGAAAAATAGGAGAAAATACTCAAACAATTTAGCAGGGCATTGCAGCACATGCCTGTAATTCCACCAACTTGGAAGGCTAAAGCAGGATGATCTCAAGTTGAAAGATATCCTAGGTTACTTAGCAAGACCCTGGCTCAAAATAAAAAAAATAAAAAGGCCTGAGGATAGAGCTTGGTGGTAAATCACCCTGGGTTCAATCTCCAGGACAAAGAGAGAGAGAGAGAGAGAGAGAGAAGAAAGTTTTTATTTAGTCATGAAAGACATGAATCCTTAAATCCATACCTCCATGGGTTAAAATAAAATTGCAGAACATAAAAGTAATTTTTTAAAAAGTATCAGTGATAAACAGATAAGATCCTGAGATGCGAGGAATAAAAACTTTATTGACAACAGATTTCTCAAGAATAATACTGAAATCCAGAAACCAGTGGAATGTTATCTTCAAATTCATGGTTAAAAAATAACTGTAAATGTGGAATGATATACTAAATAAAAATATTTAGTAAATTTTTAGCTATGGGAATAGCATGTGGGCTATTTTTTTCACATAAACAAAAAGGAGAAATTTGCTCAAAAATCCAAAAGGCGAATGATCTCACTGATAAGCGAATGATGGCACATAATGGGGGGTGGGAGGGGGGCAAGAATGGAGAAAGGAGGGACTGTATAGAGGGAAAAGAGAGGTAGGAGGGCTGGTGGGGGGAAGGAAAAAATAACGGAATGAATCAAACATTATTACTCTATGTAAATGTATGAATATGTAAATGGTATGCTGTTACTCCATGTACAAACAGAAACAACATGTATCCCATTTGTTTACAATAAAATAAATTTAAAAAAAAATGAGAGATTTGAAGATGTACTTCAAGAAGAAAATGATTCCTGAAGGACAGTATGGGTGGCGAGAGTAGTAGATAAAGGAGAATGTGATTCACTCTGAGAAAACATGGTAGAATAAAGATCAGGGGTACATTGGAGAGAGAAATGTTCCAGCTGTTTCCAAGAGAAGCCCCTTATGATCAGCAAGACTCTGACCCATTCTGGCAAGTGGCACCACTGGTAGAGGAAAGCCAAAGGAGCCCAAAGACTTCACACATGTCTCCAAGAGTGATTTCTGAGGAATCTCAGCTGACTCTTAAAAGTAGATAGGAACAAGGTCAGTTTTGACCAACTTGGTTTGAAACACCTGGCAGGAGAGTACAGCCTAAGTACCATCCTACACGGGCATTTAAAAGTGAAAACAGTGTTTGCTCTTAAATGTAGTTTAATACATATACTTGTGTCAGCCCTATCGAAAGTAAGTAAAGCTGGAAGCTATAAAGGAAGGATTCTTGTGTGGGAGTGCCTAATAATAGTGATTACAAAGAACTCTAGAGTCACAAGTTTGTGCTGAGTTAATTTGAGCTTGATTACCAAGACCTACAAATCTTCCTAACCTCCTACATTGATGAACTTGATCTGTTTTTCACTGATATGATTATGAGTGACTGTCTTCATAGTTTTCAGAGACTGACTGAAATACTGATTGCTTTTGTACTAATTATTTACAAAAAAAGTAGTGCTTTGCTGTCTTGTACATTGTTGTCTTAGCATGATCCCTGCCCTCTGCAAGCCTTGCCCAGTCACCTGCCATCTGTCACTGTGGACCTCTGAACTGCTCTGAATGCCCTGAACTGTCCATGCCTCACCTGATAGAGAACAAGGATTTTGGATTACTTTCCCCAGCTTCCTCTTCTTTCATTAGGAAGCAGCTTGGAGATGTTGTCACCCATTTTTCCAAAGAAATGGAATGTAGAAATTGACAATAGGGAAATGTAACAGTGGTACAATTTATGCTTTGAATATGGGTGCTTCCTGCTCTGCCTCTGAAACTTATTTTTTAAATGGACATGTTTCTTTCTCTTCCTCTCTCCCTGCTCCTCCATAATCTCTCCCCCTCCCTAATCTCATGGGAAACAGGATTACCTTTCTTCCCCATTTTAGGTAGATGTATCTTTGAGTACAAATTCACCATAGGAACGAAGCGATCCAGACTTTGAGAATGGTACAAGAAGATCTCAGAAATTATCAAGTGAATTACAACTTCAACAGAGAGTTCATGGAATATAGACTTTGAATCACCTCTTTAAAAGCCCCCATTCCTGCTGATGGGCAGAATGACAGCCTCTGGGACAGGAATCCCCTGTGTTTCTCCTTTGCTAGCAAAGCAGTAAACTTTCCTTTTCCTTTTCCTTTTTTTTCAAAATGAAGAAAGAAAGAAAGAAAGAAGAAAATCAGGCGTAGTTATAGTAATTTTACTAGTAGCAGTAAAAATAAAAACAATAACCTTGGGCAAAAAAGTGCAAGACTTTACCTTTTGGTATCACACAACAATATTTGTTTTAAATGATGTCTTGAACTACAACTTTTTTTTTTTTTTTATCTAGTATAACTTTCCCTATATTTTCATTGTCATCTTTTCTGTTTTTATATCTTAATTATATTTTTCCATCTGATGTGATGATATCTCTATTGTGAATTACAAATTTAGGCCATAATTTTTAGACATAATTTATTGACACTTAAATCATACAGTATTGCAACTAGAATTTCTTCTTTAAAAAAAAAAATCTTGCTTTTGCTTTCTATTTCCCTTAAATTTTCTACTCTTTAAAACATGAAATGTTGGGTTAGATTTTTCCGGCACTGTGTACAGCTATGGACACATCAGTTCTCATGCCCAAAAATTTGTAATGCAGCCGTTGCCTTCATTTGCCCCTTGATCGCACGCTGGGTTCAAGAGTGTGCACACTAGTGATGTACTACTACCTCCAAGCTGGATGGATTTAGGAAGAGAAAAAGGTCAATGTAGATTAAGGAAATGGGTGGAAGGATGCTTGCTCAGAAAACCAAAGTCCTGGCGTTGCTGGCACATCCCCTTCACCCTAGGGCCTCCTGTCTAGTGGGAAAGGATAGGTGAAGCTGGAGTAGCACAGGAGTGGGCAGGTTCTTACAAAACACTGACTAGGAAACAGGGGTACTACTCCTTTCTTGAGTCTAGGGCAAGACTGAAATATTAATGCACATAACATTTAAAAAATTTTAAAATTCACCAAGCAAAAGACAAACCCCTAATAGAAAAAAAAATATGCATTTTAGACAGGAGTAAACACAAATGTCTAATAATATGAAAAAGATGCCAACCTAATTTACAATCATGAAATCACATAAATTGTTACATTTACAAACATGTCCCAATAAAAACCACTGTTCTGTATAATTAAAATACACTAATAAAAACACCAAAAAGATACTACTGTATCCTCATCAGAAATTTAAAATTTTTAAAGAATGACAAATTAGTTTTATTCTCTAAGTTGAAAGTGTATATTCAATAACCCAGAAATCCCATACCTGGGAATATATATCTTGAAAAATCCTCATGTGTCCCAAAACAGACATATTCGAAAAGATTTATAGAAGCATTCATTTGAATTAGAAAATAAGGAAATAATATGCATATTATAAATAAGAGAATGCATAAATAAGTTGTGGGGTTTTGTTGCAATGGAAACTATACAACTGAAAAAGTAAACAAAACTGAGGGATAGCTTTTAAAATGAACAAACTTTATAAATAAAAATTTGAGCAAAAATGCCAAATTACAGCCAGGCACAATGATGCTCGCCTATAATCCCAGGGCTGGGGAGACTCAGACAGGAGGATGATGAGTTCAAAGCCAGTCTCAGTAATGGTGAGGTTCTAAGCAACTCAGTGAGACCCTGTCTCTAAATAAACTATAAAATAGGGTTGGTGATGTGGCTCAGTGGTTGAGTGCTTCTCTGTTCAATCCCTGGTAGGTTCCCCCCCAAAAAGCCAAATTGCAGATCATATACATAAATATTTGTGACACAATAAAATCCCAATCATCTTTTATTACATATGTATTAAATGTTTGTAATTTAGGCACCAAATTTCTGTAACTTTTATGGAAATGTGATGTATACAATAGAATTATTGAGAATTTTAAGAGAATGATGAAATATCAGTTCTAGCAGAAGAGGCAACATGCTTTGTTGCTTATACACAGTTGGAGAAAAATAATTGCCCCTAACCTAAAAAATAAATAAATATTCCTTCAGTCTGGTTGGACAAAATTTGATTATTTGTTCATCCCTAGAACTATAACAATGGCAAAGTTAATGATAATCAGATGGACTGAAATTTGAACCCCTACATTAATAATTGCTAAGGGAGATGTGATTGCTATAATTGGATGATCAATAGGGTTTCATCTCTACGGCTTAAGATCCCTGGGGTCAACTTCCCTTAGGCCCCATAGTTGGTTTGAAAGCAGCATGTCATACATAAAACTGAATTATTTCAGGAAGAAAAAATCTGTGGGCATTAATGTATTGGCCAGGACTATGGTAATAATAGTGGTTTTTAAGAGGAGAATGTAGATGGTGAGAGGTGAGATATAAGTAAGGTAGAGACAGAGAAAGAGAGACAGAAAGGCAGAGACAGATAAAAATAAAGCTTGTCCACCTTATAACTGGCTTTCATGCTTTGAAACAGGGTGTTCCTGTTAGTATGTAAACCGTAGGAAGAACAGAAGATTTAAAGGGGATGAGCTTGTTTTGGACACACTCTTTTGTGGTACCACTGAAAAAAACAGATCTAAAGCTCAAGAGAGATCACAAGTAGAGTTATAATGGGGCATCATTTTTATAGAAATTATTAGTTTATCCATGGAAGATGATACATTTGCTCAAGAAGAGAAAAGGACTGGTATAAATTGAAGAATTTTGAAGAACATATAAGAAAAAGAGGGAAAAAATTAAGAAGGAGAAGGAAGAAAATAAGAGCTGAAATGATCAAATAAACCAACTTAAAGAGTACACAAAGAAAAAGGGAGCAGTAACAATAGTCTCATTTCTGAGAGGTAGGGGAAGGAAACTACCAAATGGCCTACAGGATGTATCAACAAGAGTTTGTTGATGTGGGATGAAAGTAATTTCAGAGGAATTGAACAGAAACTAAATGATATGGAGGTAAAAACAATTTCTTATAGATAAAACAGTATTGGCTGGAGTACTGAGGTCTGGGGGGTGGACAATGTGGTTTCTATTACTCTCGTGATGTTGTAGTGTCTATTACTGAATTTCAAGCATCTTCAGTGAGTGATGGGAGGGGCAAGTAGGAGGAGGTTGTGTCTAGGAGCACGAACTTAATTCAGACATCTAGATTACTCAAAGGTAGAGGGAACACAAAGGAAGAAAAACTGGCTGAAGTGAAGAGAAAGGATTTCTTCCTTTGTAACAGAAGGGACAAATGAAGGATGGGCACAATTCCATGTTCTGTTAGTCACCATGAGACCTCTCTTACTGGTTTCTTGGCCTTTTCTTCTTCCAACTCACTCTCATCCCTACTGTAAAAAAAAACTTTTTAAAAATGCCAATCTGACCAGGTTATCCAATGTATTGTTAGTTACCTGCCTGGCTCTTTTCTAGACTATGAAGCATTTAAAGAAAGTCTTATTTTGTCCATTTGTACTTATATAATAAATTTTCCAATAATATTAATTGAAATAATGAATATCTAATGACTTTATCTTTAATACCATCAACACCAAAGGCTTTTCTTCATATAGAGATTCTCAGGTAATAGTTTGTTGGATAAAGTATAAAATCTTGTTTTATTTATTTATTTATTCATTTATTATTTATTTTTGCACTGGGAATTGAATCCAGAGGTGCTTAACCACCCTTGGGAGCCATATTCCCAGCCTGTCAGGAGCAGCAAATAAATCATTGCTTTGAATTCCATAGCCCATAAACAGCCAGACTGCCCTTTTGAGTTTCTCTCAGTAACTGCTGAAAGACACACCCACTTGTAGACAGTCACTGTTAATGGGGCAGATTCCATGCCTGGTGTGGAATTTATGAGTTTGGTAACTTTGAATTTAGATACCTGCTAGCCTTGGGTCAAAGAGATATCAGGGCCCCAACTAGCCTTGAAGTACCAGCTGTCTGGAGGAGGAAGAATTACTGTGCAAGTGATAAGTCCCCAATCAGGCCATCTTTCACACAGCCTCTGGCTTCTCGTTTACTTTGCCTCCTTCACAAGAAATTCCTTTGGTGTGTTTCACTGTAAATAAAGCATTCAAGGGCTTTTCCCTTTGTTAGGATCAGACCCATCAGGTCTTTTCCACCCATGAAGCCCCTACTTTCAATATATGTATGTATATAGTTCTTACATCCTTTGTGTTTATTTCTTAATACCACTTTCAGCCTTTTATTTCCAGCTGGCCCACATCTTCAAGGTTGCTTATTTCCTTTCTATGCAGGTCGTGGCTAAGTCCAGCCCTTTTCATATTTTATTTACAGACAGGGTCTTGCCAAGTAGCTGATGCTAGCCTTGAACTCTGGATCCTCCTGCCTCAGCCTCCTGAGCTGCTGGGATTACAGGAGTACACCACTGCACTGGCTTCTAGGAAGCTTAAAGGAGTCACAATATCTTATGGACTAATATTCAAAGATACTTCCCAACTTGCTTCAGTCCTCTAACTTAATGTGTCCTATTTTAATGTCCATTTCAGCAAATTGTTGAATTCTAGATTGAAATGTATCCCCTCCAAAGTTATGTTTAATTCTTTTTTAAAAATCTTTTTTGTAGTTGTAGATAGACAGCATGCCTTTATTTTATTTGTTTATTTTTTATGCAGGACTAAGGATCGAACTAGTGTCTCACTGGTGCTAGGCAAGTGCTTTGCCACTGAGCTACAGCCCCAGCCCTATGTTTAATTCTTAACCTCTAGAACCTGTGAATGTAACTTTATTCAGAAACAGTGAATATGTAAACAAATAAAGATAAGGTAGCTTTGAACTAGGTTGGGTCCTGATTCAGTGACTAGCATACTTATAAGAAGAAGCAAACTTAGACACAGAGCAACAGAGGAAAAGAGAGTGTGAAGATGGAGACCAATGAGAGTAATGTGGCTCTCAACCAAGAAAGAAGCACCAACGATGTACACAACTACCAGAAGCTTAGAAAAGAAAAGGGAGGATTTTCTGGTAGCCTTCAGGGGAAACTTGGCCCTGCTGATACCTTAATTTTAGACTGCTAACCTCCAGAACTGTGAGAGAGCTACTTGGCTTTGTTATAAACAAGCCAGTTAATGGCATTTTGTTGACAGTCCTAGAAAACTGTGTGTGTGTGTGTGTGTGTGTGTGTGTGTGTGTCCCTTGTTTGCTTAGACTGATTTCAAGAATGTTATCAAACTTAAAACTATACAATCTCATTTCTTTTAAATTTTACTTTTTAAAAACATTTTACTTTAAAAGTTTTCACTTTTACTCACCCAGGAATTACCATGTGTGATCTGTACCACCATATCCTAACTCTGATTATGACCTTTAGAACAAAAATTCTCTTATACCATGACTTTGTTTTTTTTTTTTTTAATTTCCTCTATGACTTTTTATTTTTCTTTTTCACTTCGTTGTTGCTGTTTGATGAAGAAGAAAGATCCTAAATGACATTAATCTGTTTAGGTTTTTATGAGTAGTACTTAGGAGACAATAATAACTAAGTAAAGTGGTAGGAAAGACTTGGCACCAGTAAATGATTGCACATAAGAAATTTCACAGGTGAAAAATGGCCATACTAAATGATTTCAGAAATATCGCAAAAAATCTAAAAACTGAAATCTAAAACTGCCTCACTCTTTTCAAAAAGCTTATGTGGGAGCTTGTTTTCAAAATGCTCAGGGACACCTCTTTCACTACATGTCGAACATGGAGAAAACAAAGGCAAGCTATCTTTTCTTTGAAACTTTTTTTATCACCTTAAAGTTTGTAAAAATCTGAATATTTCCAGTAGCAAACATTTAGGATGATATTAGATTAAATAAATATAGTTTTTGGTATATTGCAATGGTGCATTAATCTCAATTTATGGAAAATTATTTCAAGAGTGTTTCTAAATAGAAAGTTTGTGTCATGAGCTGACAGATGATACTAATATTTAATTGGTTATTTAATATGAACTGAAGATATTGAGGTTAATACATTTGAGACAGTTTCTGTTTTTCTTTTAATATTCTTTTCACATGAGATTGATTCATTATATGGTGGTAAGTTACCTAACGTGGTAGTTGTTATGTTACCAGGTTTAATATGTAATCATGCTTTGTCTAAGCAAGGTCAGGCCCGGGGATTTCCAGTATTATTTGGGGAAAATATCTTTTTGTTTCCTTTAGCTCTGGGATAAGGAGAGAGAAAATGTTAGTGGTTAATTTCTTGTGCAAAAGCAGGAGACTATGGGAGTCACTTAATGCCATACATTTTCCCCCTACATAAATAATAGGGCAATTTGAGTATTGGGAGGCGTTAGGAGGGAAGAAGAGGAGAGGCATGGGTTATGACCTTAAATTTGAGTGGTTTAAATTATTGGTCATTTGCCATCAGGAAAGAAAACAACTAAGAACGTTTTACCTATTGCCAAGGCATTGACTATATCCTTGTTCTTTGCTTGCAGGTGCGTATCTGAAGCATTTTCTAGCCCTGGACATATAATTTTTTATTTGATTATTGAGTATGTTTCTTCAGTGACTGCCCATTATTATTTTCAACATCTTTACATAATTTTAAGTACACTTAGAAATAAATAATTAGGATATGCATTCAAAACTATGTGTGCTTAGGAAGTAGCTGTTTTGGAATTTTTTTTCTTTAAATTTAGTTTTAGAAGAAACTATATAATATAGTTTTCCCACATTGTAAAGAAAATACATCTTAGGATCATCTATAAATGTAAGCTATAGGCTAGCAGTATGTTTGACAAGACAGATTGTGATTATTAATTGTTTATATGAACTAAAATTTTAATGTTCTCTTTCCTAGAATATTCAAGTACTAATCAACTGATTATGATACTTCCAAACAATTTCACCTTGAAGTCTATAATAGACTTTTCTCTTCCTCTCCTCATGACCTATGATTTTGAATTATTTTTGTCCAAAAAACAAACTGTATTTATGAAAGAAAATATTCTATGGTTTTGTTGGAGTACTTTTATTGTCTTTCTGAAGTCCATAAATGGCTTTTGGTATTCCCCTTACAGCCTGTGAAGATCCCAGGTAGAGTACTACTGACCTAAAGCATCACTTTTCTCCCCACACTCATAAATACATAAATGCATATTTTCTTGTATATATGAATTGTGTGTCTTTCCTTGCTTAATGCACAAGAAACCCACACTGGGGCAACAACTATGGGAAGAATCTGTGCTTTCCTCTGTAAAGGAGATAAATATTTCTGGAATCCTAGTTGAGAAATTAAATGTATTTCCTCCTAGAAACAATGATTATCTTGGTAAATAAGCACAGATGGAATTGTAGTACAAGCATACTTGGAGCTATTATGTATTTGGTTCCAGATCACTGAAATAAAGGGAAAATTGCAGTAAAGGAAGACTCATGAAAGTTTTAGATTCCTAGTACATATAAATGTTATGTTTCTATATACTGTAGTCTATTAAGTGTCCAATAGCATTGTTTACTCAAATAACCACTATCCTAGATGAGACTCCAGGGCAGCTGATTTTTCTACCACTCATAATAATCTTTTCCAGTACTTAGTAATTCCTGCTGTCAGAAATCTACTTTTTGTTTGATAACATTAATGAAGTACCAGCTATGTGTCAAACATTCCTGTCCTCATGTTTATGTTCTAATATTATGATTCAAAATGGTATATTAGGTGGAATGAAGCTGATGACACACATCTATTTGGAAATTGAACAAAATATTATCTCAACTTGTATACAAGGAACTGGCTACTAACATTGAAACTTATTTTCATAGGAACTATTCCTGGACCAATTATTTTTGGCTTTGCAATGGATTTTTATTGTGCCTTTTGACACACTGACAGTTGGGTTGCTAAAGAACATTGGTTTTGTGACAAATCAAATGTCCAACATTGACAGGAGGTATAATGTTTGACATTTTTTATAATTATAGGTTAAACAATTTCCTTACAAATCTACCCTCCAAGAAGATAATTAACAAATGGTTTACTCAGTAATTGAGAGAAATTTCCATAGATAAAAAGAAAATTTAAAAAAATTAAAACTGCAGGATACTGTTTGATATATTATCTTTACAAAATATATAAGTATATTGCTTATTCATTACAAATAGCATAATTTTCTCAATTGGAAGTATTTCATTTGCAGAAATGTTTTAACTGATATGTAGAAATAAAGTGAGTTATAAACTGATTTATTTAGGTTTATTCAGAAAGACAGAACCAATAGGAGATAGGTAGAATAGATAGAGAAATAGGGATTTATTGGCAGAATTGACTCATGAAACCACAGGAGCTGAAACGTCCCACAATATTCCATCTGCAAGCTGGACAACATGGGAGCTGGTGCCATGGCTCAGTGCAAGTCCAAAGGCCCAAGAACCAGGGGAACCACTGATGCAAGTAGTAAAGTCCAAAGACCAGGAACTTGGAGTACTGATGTTCAAAAACAGGAGAAGTGCATCCTGCTCCAGGGAGAGAACATATTTATCTTTCCTCTGAACTTTTGTTCTTGCCAGGCTCTTAGCCAACTGGATGAGGCCCAACCACAGCAGGGCAGATCTTCCTTACTCAGTCCACTGACTTGAATGCCAATCCTTCCCAGAAACATCCTTACAGACATGCCTGGTAATAATGCTTTACCCACTACCTATATATTTCTTAATCCAGTCAAACCGACACCTACAATTAAACATTACCTGAGCTTTATTTGGAACACTAAGATTTTGCTTTTGGGGGGACGGGGTATGGTTTCCATAGACAAGTTGGCTGTAGCCAACAAAGTTCAGAATGCTACTGAAGAGAACGAAGGTATAGTAAAGAGACTGCTGTAGTGGAATAACCAGTAGCCAGGGAAATTGCTTGACTTAATGCAGTTTAAGTGAGTTTGGACAATTCACTTAAACCTTTTGCATCTCACTTTAACTTGTTAAAAAAATGCTTACTTGATTTGGTGGGTAGAATTATACCACTTTAACATTTAGTAATATCACAATTTGTTTCCTCTCTGAGCCAGAATGGCATTTTGAAAACAAAAAACAGATGACAAATTTTTAAAATCTTCAAATATTTTAATTTCCCTGTGAGACTTTGCAACTGAAAGGATAGTTTATAAATAACAGTGAAAACCCACACTGTCAATAACATATAGTGATTTTACATTTATTTATAGACCATCATGGAGCACACTTAATCTGCACTCTGTACAAATAGTCAATAGTGGGTAAATTAGGTATTTTAAAGTTCCACTAGTATAACTTGAAAATTTGTATAGAATAGATACTTTGGATATTGTTGAGAATATTTACTCTTCATTTAGATATTAACAATGCTAAGTTACTTTTCACACAGTGATAGCTAAAATACTATAAATTAAAAGTTTAAAAAAAGCACTATGTTATGGGGAAACTATGAGAAATAGAATTGAAAGATGAGATATTATTTAGACTAGAGTCTAAAAGTAAACAATAGAATAGAAGAAACTCAAATAAGTTTGAGGAAGTTCAGTACAGGAACAAACATTTTGTTTTTTAATATGTGTACATTCATTCATTAAGACATTTAACAAGTATTTGCTGAGCTCATGTTATGACAGGTACAGCTGGAGGTATTAGGAAAACAGCAATAAACAAAAAAAGACACCAGCTTTCAAGCAGCCTCCATCCTAGAAGGGAGGCAGCTGATGAACAAATAGATAAGTAACGTATGTATATAATGTGTCAACTAAGAATAGTTGTGTTGGAGAAAAAAAGAAGATAATGATATGTGCTGCTTTACAGAGTGACCAGTGAAAGCCTACCTCTTTTTTTTTTTTTTTTTTGGGTGCTGGGGATCCAACCCAGGGCCTTGTGCTTACAAGGCAAGCACTCTACTGACTGAGCTATCTCCCCAGCCCCAAAGGGCTACCTCTTGAAGGACTTGAGGAAGTGTATCATGTTCAATGAAAGAACATTCAAATAAGAGGAACAATCGCAAAAGCCCAGTGTCAAGAGAGTTCTTGAGAAACAACAAATGTCATGACAATAGCCTGTGAGAAGTGACATCATGTCAACCTTGAAGGCCCTTGTCAAGATTTTAGTTTTTAACTTGTAGTGAGACGCAAACATCTGGAAGGTTTTGAACAGTGTCGTGATCAGGTTTACATCTTAAAGATTCAGGAGCCTTCTTTGAGAACAGAATAAAGTGAACCAAGGACAGCCACAAAGAGATCACTTGGAAAGTTTTCAAAATCTAGGCAGTACCTGATCATGAAGGAAACCTGGGTGGTAGCTGTGCATTGAAAGGCAGTGGTCAGAGTCTGGATTAACTCTGAAGATAAAGACAAAAGAATTTATAGGTGGGTAAACCATGGGATGCGAACGATAGAGCAGAGTTAACAAAAACAAAAGTCCATGATTTAAACCTATGAAATTGAAAGGTAGAAATATATTTGGGAAGAATAGTCTGCTGGATTATTAGTTTGGGGACAAAATCTAAAGTGCAGTTCTGCACATGTTAACTTTGAGATGCTTACTAGAAAACAAAAGGGAGATAGTGAGTAGGCAATTTTGATACATGATTTTTTATATCAGGAACAATTCAGAGGAATTAATGACATAAATAATATTTTTAACCACGAGACTGAATAAAATGACCTCGGAATAAATGAAGGCAGAGAGAAGGAAGAATTTTGAAGATTAAATTCTGGAACACTGTAAAATTTGAGTTTAGAAAGTAAGAAAAAACAGAAAAAGAAATTGTTAGGAAAGGCAGTCATACTCTTCACAGTTGAGGGTAGCTTTAGGTATGGAACATTTCTTGCAACGAGATGAGGAGTTCCCAGAGCCTGTGTTTTGCATATTTCTTTGGGGATATCTTTTTCTGTTCCAAATCTGATGATATTATTTACTATTATGTGGCATCTAACCTACCGCACTGCTGTCTTTCTTCCTGACAGGGAGGGCCTGGTGACCATGCTCTACCGCAAGAAGCGGTATGTGCAGCCAAACTGCCTGCATCAGCTGTTGCATGGTCTTGCTGGCCATGTGGGACCAATGTATGGCAAGGGCTGGATCAAGCTAGTGTATGCCTTCTACCTTCCTGTCCCAAGATAATTCTGAGTAAACTTTGAACTGCTGGCACACAGCCTAGCCACTTAGTGGAATAGTAAAATTGAGACCAGTAAGTAGGAAACAATAAGGTAGGATTAAAATTTTTAAATGAATCATGTATGGTTCTGCTTCTGATTAATATATAGGAGGTTATAACATTCTCTTACTCCTGCTTTAGGAGAAGGAAAAGGGTAAACTAACAATTGCATGATTTTAAAGATATTAAAGGACTGTGTTCAAAGTCTGAATGAACTAAATCTCAGAATGAGATGAGCCCTTTGCAGAAACATATGTAAACTGCAAATTACAAAATCTGAAGCACATCTTTTTTTTTTGGTACTGAGATTGAACTCAGGGGCACTCGACTACTAAACCACATCCCCAGCCCTATTTTGTATTTTATTTAGAAACAGGATCTCACTGAGTTGCTTAGCTCCTCACTTTTGCTGAGGCTAGTTTTGAACTCCTGATCCTCCTGCCTCAATCTCCTGAGCTGCTGGAATTACAGGCACGTGCCACCACACCTGGTTGTAGCACATCTTGATCTGGGTAAAATCTTGATAGGATCATAATAATTGGTTGCCTATTTCACATTCAGATTCTGTTTCTGTTATTTTTTCATACTTGAATGTATTTCCTTAATTATTTTAGAGGGAGTAATATTTCTTGAGAAATACTTGTTTGAATTTGCCCATGCTGACATACCATATTTTCTAACTTAAATATTTGAATTTACATGTGTTATTCTCTTATCTAGTAAAATTTTATTATAAATGTGCTAATTATTTGGTCTCTAAAATTGGATTTGATATAGCAAAAAACATAATTTTAGAAGTTTACCTACTTAAATTAGGATGCTGAATTATATGCTTATTTTAAAGGAAGAGTTTTAAATAAATTGATTTCAAAGTCCATTCATGAAAAGAAGGACACTCAAACACTAGATGGAGAATTTCATTTTCTTTTATCTTTTTTTCAAATGTTCTAATAGTTATGTTGCCAGAAATAGTAGTTTGTTCAATATTGTTTAAAGAATACTGATTTTATTATAATTTGTCCTTTCCTTATGATTTTTTCCTTTGTAAACATCAAAATAATATCTATTTGGTTCCTTATCAAAATTAAACTAATTAATTCCTGATAACTTCTACAAAGTAATGGTATAATGATATTAATAATAGATTTTTCTGAAAAATCTATCTAGACTCTCAATGTTTTTTGTTTTCAAATTCATGAGGTTTTAATACTAACAGATCTCAAGCATTGTAACATAAGTATTCTTTTATTTAAAAAGAATAATAATTATTATAATATCCAGATATTTATAGATATATAAAAACTTCACATCATACCCCAGATACATACTCATTTACCAATTAAAATGAATGAATTAATTAAAAATAATATCCAGAGAATAGCTCTTATTATAGTGAAAAAATAATTTGAGTTTATTTTTACTATTATCACTAATTTCTAAGTAAATATATGATTTCATATTTTGCATAAATCATATGCTATTTTTTTGAAAATAGTTTGATAACATCAAACATGCACATACTCAATTGGTATATTTAAAAAGTAATACTTTAATAAGAAAATAAGAGCTATAGGCAGAATCTGAGGACAGATGTTCAATTAAATATATACACAAAAGTTATAAATTTAAGATTATGAATATTTTTAAAAAGAAAGGAAGTTAGGAAACTTCTGGAATGAATGAGGATCTTGGTATATCAATAAAAGCAGATAGAGTTATTGAAAATTACCACATACAGATTGGAAACTGACCAAAGGCAGATAAAAAACAGATGCATTTATTTAAGAAAATGTGAAACTTGACAAGAATAGTGTAAATCTGTGTAATTTTATGTAAAGGTTGATTGCATGCTACCTCCCAGATCATGGTGTAGAACTTCGCATAAGCAGAGCAGGAGTGCAATCTCTTCTGTCCTGTTTGATTGATTGAAGAGCACAGAAAATAATTAATTTTTAGAGCCATTGTCAAAAGCAGTTGTGAGCCAGGTGTGGTAGCACAGGTCTATAATCCCAGCTACTTGGGAGGCTGAGGCTGGAGGATTGCAAGTTCAAAGCCAGGCTCAGCAACTTAGCAAGACCCTAAGCAACTTACTGAGATCCTGTCTCTAAATAAAATACAAAGAAAAAAGAAAAAGCAGTAAAGCAATAGTATTAGCAATAATCTAAAGTTGCAATAATGATTGGGACTAGCAACAAAATACATCCTCCAGGAAATTAAAAGGAGGATCTAGAGAATGAAGTAGCTAAAGAGGATCTTCTAATATGCTGCTTTCTCTCGTTATTCTGTTAGAAATCAACAGAAACCTTACGGAACATGAAGCCTTGTGGCTGCAGACAGTAATTACTGGCATAGATTTATAAATTTAAAAGCTCCCTGAACTTTGAAAGCACTCCCAAGCCACACACAGATCCACTGGTAAAGCGTGGAAACCTTAGTGCCTCCAGAGGCAAAAGCACAATCTTCAGTCAGTTGCTGGCTGATTATTAAGTATACTAAGGAGAATCTTTAGAAAGGCAGTTTTAAAAATAAAGACAAAAACAAAACTGAGCTTGGTCATCAGACGCCACACCATGCAAAGGAAACAGATTCCAAAGAATTAAGGCACAGTCCTAAACAAATAGCAACAAATACAAGACTGGGGAATCAGAATCCAGATTTGCTACAGTGTATTTTCTGTTATTTTTTTATTTTTAGGCAACTTTTCTTTAGCGTTTTATTATTGGGAATGTTAACATACAAAAAAATATACAGATTATAATGTTCTCATATGCCTTTGTGTCACTTGTCAAAATCAGATCTTGCCCTTTCTACATTTCCATCCATTCTCCCACATTATAGTATCATATATCCTACACAAATGTTTCTGTGTATCTAATAAGGAAAGGATTCACTTCTTGGTGTGAGCACATTATGCACCTTCAAAAAAGTAATGATGTCAATATACTCTTATACTCAGTTAATGTTCAAATTTAAAATGATTTTTGTAAGATTATTGGTTTTCTTTTTTGTGCTATTTATTTTTTACTGGTACATTATAGTTGTACATAATGGTGGTATTTGTTGCTACATATTTATACATGCATACAATATAACAATATACTTTGACCAATATCATATCAAATTGTTACCATGTTATTTCATTTTACAAAAAGGGAGAAAAACTGCCATTCAAGAAATTTATTTCCAGAAAAAACTATCATGTAAATAACTTCAGAGGATATTAATGGAAGCAAAATAAAGACATTTTCAAAAACAAGGATTGGCACAATTTACCACATCAGGCAACTCTTATGCGAAATACTGATGAAAGTTCTTTAATTTGAAAGGAAGTGACAGTAGGCAGTAACTTTAATTCACTTGAAGAAAGTGAATAATGGTAAATTTGTAATTATAGAGGTAGTTATTTAAGACAGTTGCCATATTTTGGACATGATTTGAGTGTTTTCCCCAATTGTTCATGTTCTAGAGATTTGATCCTCAGTAACATGATGTTGCATGTGATAGAATCTTTAGGAGGTATTACCTGGTGAGAGGTCCTTCAGTCACTGGGGCTGTTGCCCTAGAAAGGGAATGTTGATCTTTTGAGGTGAGTTCTTTCCAGAGCAAGTTTCTATAAAACCCTGATTCCTAACTCTCTGACTTCCTATTTCATTATGTGTCCCATCTGTCATGAAGTTCTCTCCCAGAGCTGAGCTAATACTGACATCACTTCCTTGAGCTTCCAAAGCCATGAGCTAAATAAAATCTCTTTTGTTTTTGAAGTTGGCTGACCTCAAGAAGTTTGTTAGAGTAATGAAAAACCGATTGAGGTAATATGTTTATCTTAATAGATTAAAAGTCAGGAGAAATCTGCTTTTCCCATACCAGATATGGTATGTAGACTAGAAGAGTTGCAGACAAGGATTCAGTCTGGCACCTAGCTAGATTCTGAATCTTATGCATACTTCCATTCCTAGTCCACATACATTAGTCTGGAGGTCTTCTTATTGGAGGTCAAAAGGCCTCTTTCAGTTTCTTCTGCTGAAATCACATCACCAGAAGATACTTTTCTTGAAGATATTTTTCTCTGCCCCAGCTCCAAGGGGGTTTCTGCCACTTCCCACATGGATAAGAAAAGGGTTAACTGCCAGAGGACTATGTTGGCTATAAATAAGTCAATTACCCATAAACTTATCTAATCAATGAACACACAAGAGCCAATACTCTTTTTAAATGAGAGGAGGCGTGACGGGCTGGCCATACCAGATCTGGCCTCTAACAACATGGAGTATCCCAAATCTCTTTTTAATTATAGCCACACAGGTAAAGGGACCTGGAATGGGAGGGGCTTCTCCTGTGATGAACAGGATGAGATGGAGTTAGGGGAGCCATTTTCTCAGGGAAACCATCACAGAACCAGACAAGGAACCACTCGCACAAAGTGCCACATACTTCCTGGCAATCTGGGACAGTGCTCCATGGTAGCCAGTTCCTAGAAGTCAGACCTCTGTGTCCCATGGCTCAACCTAGTCTGATTCTGCTAGATAAGACACACAGCTCAGTATTCAATACTTTTCTGATCCTATCCATATCTTCTTTAGTTTCATCCAATCTCCCAAATCCTTAACATGGCAGGGCTCTGTCAGCAGGGAGACTGCTCCCAATCTGCATTGATCTAACCTGATCCCTTAAAAAAAGGAGCATCCACCACTTAGTCCTCGTTAGCTTATACTATCACAGTAACTGATTCAAATCTTAATAGTTACTTCAATTTTATCTTCTGGTCTCAACTGATTACTCTAACACCTGGAAGTTCAACTCTCCATGACAAGACCATGACAAGAATTTTCTTCTATTAATGTCATCCATTCATGATAAACTGCTTTGATTCTCATCCTTTACATTAAAAAGTACATATGCTCAAATGGAGTTTTCAGATGCACAATCTGATTAGAGAATAGACACAGTGCAGAATTCAAAATTCTGCAATCCACAGGGCAAGTATGTCATGTAGCATGAACAAAAACTGAAGTACAAACGGAAGTACAAATGACCAAAGAGCAAATAGAAGTCAGAAATTGATGGTCAATTCAAGATGTCATTATATTAACTACCAACTTAATTTCCACACATCTGAAACAGGATGGGGAAGGGAGGGCTCTAACTGGAAAAGAGTAGGTGTGAGAATGGGCAGCAGTCTAATAGAGGGTTCCTAAATCCTCTCACCTTCTCTTACATGTTATGAATGTCCTTGGTATATCCATCTCAGACAAGAATTTGTGAATTGCGACTCAGAACAACTGCTAAACACAAATTGGCTATTCTACAAACTAATTGACCCAGGTGGGAGCTAAACCTGAGTCAATTTTCTACGAATGCTATTTCACTAAAAGTAAATAGGATGTATATGATCATAAAACAAAAAGTCAGAGAATGTTGACTGTAAAAGATGAACAGTGTAAAATGGGATTCATTTTTCTCACAAGAAGAATGTGTTGAGTAGACAGCTTTGGGTTAGTATAAAGACTCGCAGAAATAAGGACCCAGGTTCCTTCCCCCCAGTGACTTTGTTTACCTCCTTAAATTCATAATCCAGAACTATCAATTGGATATCCCCAGTAACAAGGAGACTGGAGAGGTGTCTTTTAAGTGCACACACTGCCTTTGTTAAAAATATTGAGGTTACTTAATTAAACAGTGAGTTGAACATAGAGTGGGCAAACAGCTGCCATGAAAATGAAAGTTTTGTTTTCTAAAAATAATATATGTGAATACTTAAGAGGTATGTAAATTCCATTAAGAGAAGAAAATAAATTTGCTTTAAAGGAAGTGTGTGGTGAGGAAGAGAAGGAACATTTGATTTTGAAAAATCAAATGTAAGAAATACAAATGAGGCAAGATTTTACCTTGGACATCATGTGTCCAAGAGAGAAGCCCTTTCTAGAAGGGATCATAACTTATAAGATGCACGACTCTGTCTGACACATATACTTGAGTAAAAAAATTCCCACTTCATTAATAAAGAAACAATATAAACAATAATAATAGTTACTAGGTGCTCACTTGCTGCTAACATTTACTCTAAGCACTTAGCATGAAGTAGCGTAATTAATCTTTGTTATTATTTGGGGATGGTGGTACCAGGGATTGAACTCAAGGGCACTGGACCACTGAACCACATCCCCAACCTTCTTTGGTATTTTATTTAGAGACAGGGTTTCACTGTGTTCCTTAGCATCTTGCTCTTGCTGAAGTTGGCTTTGAACTCACGATCCTCCTGCCTCAGCCTCTTGTATTACAGGCATTTGCCACTCTGCCTGGTCTAAGTAATCTTCATAACAGGATAGACACTACTGTTTCCATAATTTACACAGATAAATGAACTGTTGCACAAAACAAGGTAACAAAGCTGTCACCATGCAAATTTGAAGAACAATCACCTCACTATCATCATAAACCCAAGAATCCAGGTGTGTGGTAGTCCAACTACACAGAGCAGTTCAATACTGTCAATCCTCACAAGAAGAATTCAAGGTCTTCAAAGCCACAGTTTCTAATGATCTGGCATAATCCATTTCAGAATCTGTAAAAAAGTGAATATTCCATATTTGGCAAGAGTGGTTCACAAACAGGAGGCCAGCAACTAAGATGTGAGGTGCCAACTTCTGAGACTTGAGAAATTTACTTATTTACATTTTCACTTGATTTTTTAATTTAGCTTCCCCAATTATAAAGTATCAAAAACTTGAGTACAATTTTGATTAATCAAATAAATAATATTTTTTAAATGTTGAATTAATTCAGGTTCATACTATGAATTTTCTTCATAAGTATTGATAACAAAATTTATTAACTTATTAATAATTTATTAAAGTTATCATTGAAAAGTTTAGGATCTACCAATATCAATATCTAAATTTCAATCAAGTTTATAGTTTAGGGTGTCCCTGTGTAGTCAGGATATTAGACATAACAATTTATTTTCCAAGATTTAAGACAAAAAAATCTTTAAAAACTAAATCCATATATAAAGTAAGTAACCATTTATTTACCAATTTAAGAAATTATATCTTACTAACAATCTTTCTTCCCAGCTCAGAAGTACCTGCTGTTCTGAATTTGTTGAGTATAATGTCTGTTTATTGCTTTAAATTTTTACAACATATTGTCTGTATCCCCAAGAAGCATATGGAATGTTACATATTCTTAAATATTTCATAATCAGAGCAGTTGTATTTTGGGAATTTGCCAGGGAACATTTCTTTATCTATATTCATTTTGTTAAGTATAACTCTAGTTTATTAAATTTTAGTACTGTATAGTATCCCATTTTGTAAATTTACCATATTTTATTTTGTGCCTCTTCTGTTACACATTTAAATGGTTTCAAAAATTTTTGCTATAGCAAATATTTATGCTATAATTTTCTTCCATAACACTTTTTGCAGTGAAACTCTTTCATGGGTGAAAACCAGAAGAGAGAAAGAGGCAGTCAGGGACAAATACAATTATATATACAGGTGTACCTACCTGTGTTGTAGGACATGTATCCCTCACTGTTTCCAGCTATTGCCAAAGCCTTCATCAAAATCGAGTTATCAAGTTAATTCCATTGGCAATACATAATAGATCTCACTGCTTCATTTTTTTTTTCGAAGAGAGATCGCTGTTTCCAATAAGATAGATGCAATATGGTATTTCATTATTTGTAAAGTTGAGAGTCTTTTAAAAAGACTTCTTATTCCTTAAACTTCTGTTTCTGTGAGTTATCTAAGTTGTTTGTATTCTCTTCTATTGGGTCATGCTTCTTTTCTTACATATTTTGGACAGTAGATCTTTAAATTTACATACTGCATGTAGTCTCCATGGAATGCATTTTCACACTTTTATTAGTGTATTTTGATTAAGAAAATGTTCCAATTCTAACAGAAAACAAAAAATATAAAATTTTTGGTTCATATCTTATGAATATGATTTAAGAAATTCTTCCTTACCTTTGTGCATACTTTCCTGTTGCTCCCTGTCGAGCAACAAGGTCCGATGAATCTCCTCAGGGCCCACCTGAGGAGAATACAGGACGAGCAGGATGATGAGTGTCAGCGGCAATGGAAACCCACCAGAGCCGGGAGGTCTGTCAGTACATGAACAGTACACAGTAGGAACTCCTTTATTGAGCAAGTTACACAGCTTTTATGTAGGATGGGGGCCAGGTGGGAACCAATTAGCTTAAAGGTCAGCAAGGCACTGGGAATCACGCAGGGGAGAGTCCCATAGGACTAAATGGCAAGCACGAGCTGATCAAGTTCAGAAACTGCTGCTAACCAATCCCTGACAGTAGGGGGTGGAGATGAGCAGGCCAATCAGGGAGTTTGCTGGGTAAGAACACATTTTTCAGTTTCCGGGGAAGGGTGGTAGTACAAAGAAGTCTGGGTAAACTGTTGGTGGATCAGGCAGTGCCACGTATGAGGAAGAGGTTGCCACGAGGGTGCAGCCGCCATTAGGGTGCGTCCCCTACACTTTGCATTAAGTTTCTCTTCTTTATCTAGCTGCATAGATGAAAAAATTAGATATTTATTGCTTAAATATTTTTTCTAATGTACATTTTTAAAGTGGCATATTTTTCTAAATACTATATGTACCTATAAATATTAATATGTTTTGTTTTTAGTTTCATTGTGCTCACAACATTTACAAAAATCTCTTGTGAATTTCTTTTACTTATGAGTTATTTTGGAAGTCTGCTGTTTAATTTTCAAACATTTTGAAATTTTCTGGATTTTTAATATGGATTCCTAAAAAAAATTCATGATAGTCAGAGATGTATTTTGTTACCCATTTCAATCTTTTGAAATGTATTGGGTCCTGTTTTATGACATAGGATAGAGTAAAACTTGGTGAATGTTTCATAGGTAACTGAAAAGGATGTGTGCTTTGTAGTCATTGGTTATAGTGTTGCATAAATATCAATTAGCTTAAGTTGTCTGAAGTGTTGATCAAATCTTCAATAACCTTACTGTTTCACAAATTAAATTTTAAACATATCAAAGTTCTCAACTACAATCATGGATTTGTTTATTTCTGACAATATTCCTGTAAAATTTGGCTTTAAGTATTTTTAAGCTCTGATTGATGCATATGCATTGAAATTATTATTTTTTTAAAGAACTATCACTTTTGTAATTATGAAATAGATCCTTACACTCAATATTATGCCTGGATAAGAAGTCAACTTTGGGGCTGCAGTTGTGGATCAGTGGCAGAGCGCTTGTCTAGCATGTGTGAGGCATTGGGTTCAATATTCAGCATCACATAAAAATAAGTAAATAAAATAAAGGTGTGTGGCCATCTACAATTAAAAAAAATTTTTTTTAAAAAGTAGTCAACTTTGTCCAATATTAATATTGGTGAGTTTTATTAGTAGTACAGCATCCTAATCCTTGCCCATGGTTTCACCTTCTACTGTTTTAATTGCCTATAAGCAATCATGACTTGAAAATAAATAAATAAAGGAATTCAGAAATAAATAATTCATAAATTTGAAATTGTGTGCTATTTTGAGTAGTATAATACACTTTCCTGCCATCCCGTGCTATCCCTCCTGGGTCATGAATCATCCCTCTGACCCCTTCATGCTCTATCTACTACCTGCCTGTTAGTCACTTGAGAGGCATTTCAGTTATCAGATTCATGTCCAGGTATTGTAATGCTTGAGTTTAAGTTACACTTATTTTACTTAATAATATCCCCAAAGCACAATAGCAGTGATACTGGCAGTTTTATTACAGCATAATGTTATAATTGTTTTATTTTGTTTTTAATTATTATTATTAATCTCTTATTGTGCCTGTGTTATAAATTAAACTTTCTCATCCATATATATGGATAAGAGAAAAAAGTGGAATATATAGAAGTTTTGATACTGTCTGATTTATATCTACTGGGATCTTGGAAAAGATCCCCAGTGGATAAGGTGGCACTGTGGTAAGATATAGTGTTTTAATCAGCTTTTTTGCTACTGTGACTTAAAGACGCAACCAGGACAATTATAGAAGAGGAAAGTTTATTTGGGCACTCAAGTTTCAGAGGTCTTGGTCCACAGGCAGCTGGTTCCATTCCTTGGGGTTTGCAGTTAGGCTGAATATCATGGCAGAAGAGTGTGGTGGAGGGAAGCAGATCAGATGTTGCTCAGACAGCAGAGAGAGAGAGAGAGAGAGATCTCAACTTGCCAGATAAAAATATGTACCTCAAAGATACTGCCCCCAATGCCCCACCTCCTCCAGCCACACCCTACCTGCCTTCAGTTACCACTCAGTTAATCCCATCAGGTGATTAATTCACTGATTGGGTTAAGACTCTCATAACCCAATCATTTCTCCTATAACCTTCTTGCATTGTCTCACACATGAGCTTTTTGGAGACACCTCACATCTAAATCACAACATATAGTATATGTGGTATATATTTTCCTAAACATTTTGAGGTAACTATGTCTTCACTGAGTTATGCTTTTCTTTCTGCTCTGAAAAGCTCTTTTAGTTAGATTTTTTTTTTCATTTAAATTCAATATCATTTTTGTGGAGAACTTTAAATTCACCATCTTGGTTTTGTATGTTGTTTGTTCATTTGTTTTTGTTTTTATTTTTGTGGTTGCTGGGGATGTAATCCAGGTCTTGCACATGCTAGGCAAGTGTTCTACCACTGAGCTACCCTTGTGGTCACATTTAATCTCTTTGCTTCTCATCTATATCTTTTCAAAAATATATCTTTTCTGTTTGTTTTGCTTTTAGTTGTTAATCTTGGGATTTCAACATGACTTTTGACATATTAGTTTTCCTTGAATTAATTTTGTACAACTAATACATTTCAGAACTTAACAATAACACAATTCCATTTGCCCTTTGACATCTCATTTTATATCAACCCCACAATTGCTGTTATAATTTCTGCCTTAAACAATCACTTGTTTTTGAAGAAAACTCATCATTAAACACATCTTCTACGTGACCCTACAGATTTACCATATCAGAATCTCTTCATTCTGTGACAGATGCATTTTGAGTTTGGTTTTATTTCCCTTCTACAGAAAGGGAGAAACATCCTATAATGTTTCTTACAGTGCAGATGCATTGGTGAAGAAAGTCCTTAAATTTTGTTTATCTGAACCTGCCTTAGCACTTCCTTTCTTTTTAAAGGTTATTTGCAGTAAATACAGAATACAAGGGAATAAGTTTCAAGAAAAGCTTTTCATTTTATCTTTTTATTTTCTTCTCACTTGCATTATTTCTGAAGAGTTTAAACATAATTCCTCTTATTCCATTTTATAATTTTCTGCTTTCATTTGAAAGAAATGATTTTATTTTTTTCTTGTTTTCAGGAGTTTCGATATGATGACCTAATTGTGGATTTATTTTGTTTAGTTTTTGAACTTGGATCTGTGGGTTATTTTTCCTGTGTGTAGATCGTCTCAGATTTTTTATGTATACAACTATGCAGTTCACTAATAAAGAGTGTTTAATTTCTTTCTTTCAAATTTTGTATCTTTCATTTTTTATTATGTTACTAACATAACTTTAATAGAATTGGTGATGATGGAGATTCATATTCTGGTTCCAAATATAAAACAAAGTCCTATATAGCTTTCCCCCTAAATCTTATTGCTATAGGTTTTAGGTAGAAACCTATCAGTTAATTGAATTGCCTTACTCTTTTTAATTTTTTAAAAGTGTTTTTACTTTAAATATGTGTTTAATTATTATTAGAATTTGTAACATCTATTGAAATAAACATTCTATATTTCTCTTTCAATGTGAGCCATATTGATGTTTTTAAAAATTAAGACTTTCTTATAACTTTATTTGGACATAAAAAGTGTAATATATTGATAATTTGGCTTACTCATGTTTTTAGATTTTTGCATCTATACTTTTAAGTAGAATTTGTCTACAACTTTGAGTTTGGGGAAGTAACCTTTTTTGTATTGGTATCAAGGCTGTATTTACCATATGAAATGATTCTTCCATCTTAAAATTTATTAAAAGAATAAACCCTCTGACATAAATGCTTCTATACTTTTTAATTCAAATATTTCTAAATTGATTCTTGTCCCATCAGTCTTCACATACTATTGATCATTGTTCCTCCTGATATAATTCATAGCATTTTTCATAAGACACAGTCTGCCTATTTCCAGCTGGACAAACTTGTGTCTTTATGTACATGATTTTGTCATTCCAAATAAATATTATGCTCCTGAGGGAAGGGACACTATTTTATTGCTTTGAATATTCTTTTCTGTTGTGTTCTCTACATGGTTGTTTGTAATATACAAGAACAAGTTTGTCTAGAAAATAGTGGCAAGCATTTATTTTTCCTTTCATTTTGCATCCAATATCCTATAATTTTTATTTGATTGAGCAATGCTAACATTATTTTTTTTTCTATAAATGTACTTTATAAAACTTTTTTGCTTCTAAAAGCATTGGAAATACCAGGGAACATTTTTTTAAGGAAAGAAATTATAAGACAACCCAGGAAAACAGGATGTATTTGTTCCAGAAACTGATAGTAAAATGCCTATGGCAATGTACTACCAAATTCATTATTTTTCCTTGCCTCTAAGACATAAAAAAAATTATTGAATTACTTTATTCCTATGAACTGATAAAAGG
The DNA here is from genome assembly GCF_902686445.1 of Sciurus carolinensis. Taxonomy (NCBI): domain Eukaryota; kingdom Metazoa; phylum Chordata; class Mammalia; order Rodentia; family Sciuridae; genus Sciurus; species Sciurus carolinensis. The sequence continues at coordinate 86,050,032 of NC_062218.1, read as the reverse complement.
AAGTTTATCAATCTATACTTATAGTTTTTAAATGTGAATTTTATGTACAGGTATTTCACAGAATAATACATATTAATTAGCAGGTATGCAGAAGCTGTAGGAATTTTTTTTCATATATTGAGGTTGGCAGAAAAATGGCCACCCATAGATGTCCCTGCTCTAATATCTGGAGCCTATAAATCAGGTATGTTACATAACAAAGGAGAATTAAGGTTACAGATGGAATTAAAGTTCTAATCACCTGACCCTTAAAACTGGGAAAGTGTCCTGCATTATCCAGATTGAATGTAATCACAAACTTTTTTTAAATGTAAGAGAGGAACACAGAGAGCCAATGTCAGTGATGTGATGTAAAAAAGACTACCTTGAATATTTTTGGTTTTGAAGATAGAAGGAACTCAAGAGTTAAAGAATACCAAAACACTGATTTTAGTCCCATGAGACCCAATTTACATTCTCTACAACCATAAGATTATAAATATGTTATTTTTTTTGGGGAGGGGGGAGGTGGTACTGGGATTTGAACTCAGGGGCACTCAACCACAGAGCCACATCCCCAACCCTATTTTGTATTTTATTTAGGGACAGGATTTCACTGAGTTCCTAGCACCTCACTTTTGCTGAGGCTGGCTTTGAACTCTTGATTCTCCTGCCTTAGCCTCCCAAGTTGCTAGGTACAAGTGTGTGCTACCACGCCCAGAATAAATATCTTACTTTATAAAGCCAATAGTTTTTGGTCATTCATGATAAAAGCAATAGGGAACTAGTATAGCTGTTGTACTAGTTCTCAAAAACTGTCCCAGAGATAATATTCATCCAATATTCTATTCACATACCCCACTTACATTGTTGTGGTCTCCTTTAAATTAGGTGTTACTAATTCTGTCCAGTGAAATGTGAACAGAAATGAAATGTCACTTCTGAGACTTGCTTTTCTAGTTACTGTGTCTATAACAGTTCAGATAGTACAAATGCAGGGTGGTTAATCCTCAGTTAACCTGGTCACCTGAATGAATCTGTATTGTACAGTACACATCCCTGAAATGCTTGTTAAACATGAATGAAGGCAGATTGCTCACTGTCAGGTGCCTATCATCCACCATTTGCCTGCCTCTCCCCTGTCCATCACCTGCCTTACACCTATCCATCACCCACCGCACAAGGTTCACTTCCTGATCGTTCAAAAACAGTCAGCAAATAGATGGCCAACCACCAGTGGAGCAACAGCTGCCTGCTGTTGCCTGGAAGTTCACTGTGACAATACCTACAGGTTTGATTACATGTGGCTGCCACCATTTTGAGACAACAGCCAGGCCCTATAGGACCCCTGGCTGGACTGATTGAGCTCCGTCTCCACGATTCCTCAGCCCAACCAATCACTCCCTGCCTCCGGGGCCCTCACATTGACTAACTGCTCCCTGCCACCAGGACCCCCAGACCAACTGACTGCGTCCTATCATCAGGACCCCAGACCAACTGATTGCACCTGACTTCCAGGATCCCACAACCACACCAAACATACCCCACCTCCAGGACCCCTGCCTGACCAACCGCACCCGCCTCCAGGACCTCCAGTGGACCATGTCCACACCCCAAGTTGAGCTCACCATTTGGAAGCCAGAGCAGCCATCTTAGATAATCCTGGAAGCCATAGCTCTGATCTTTAGATGGGGCAAATCCCATCCTGAGATGCCTGCTGGAGACTTGAAGCTTGTTAGGTACCTCTCATGCATCAGGCTACTGAAGACTGGAAGGCTTGACTACTATATGACTGTTATACTGTAGATTTTCTTTTTTCTCCTTATTGAACAATTTTAAGTTTTTATTTCTTTACTCTTCTTGCTCTTTTCCTTTTGTTTACCTGTTCCCTCAGAGTCTCCTTCTCCCTTTTTGCATGCTAACATCCAATTTCTTTTGATTACACTCTCCCCCTTTCTATTATCTAGAACTTCTGTATATTCTTTTCTTATTCCATTAACAGCTACATCCTACATCCTTCTGCATCCTCTTTGTTCTCCATTAGAAACTGCAGACCTTATTGCAAATCCGTTTGTTATACTGAAGATAATATTTGAACTCATTCTGTCTATTATGACAATAATGTTATTGTCCTCATAGGGGCTATTTGGTCTAGGATTGCATAGTGTCTGCATTGGGCACTGCTAATATTGATCTCCTCCTAGAGATAAAGTTTTGGAAACCTATAGAGCCACTATAAGCCTATAGGGGGAAATCTGCAATACCCCAGATCTGCACTGCTAGAGGGGAAGATACATGAACAACATGAAAAAACAAGGGAAGAAAATGATCCAAACAAATCTAGATTCTATATAAATAGAATCTAATGACAGTATGTTAGAAGAAATGTCAGAAAAGGACTTCAGATTATACATGATTAAGATGACTTGTGAAGCAAACGATGAGATAAGAGAGCAAATGCAGGCAATGAATGATAATACCAATAAGCAGTTGAAAGAGAAACTGCAGGAAGCTAAAGATCATTTCAACAAATGGAAATCCTTGAAATGAAGGAAAGAATAAACCAAATAAAAAACTCAATGGAAAGCATCACCAAAAGGCTAGACCACTTAGAAGAAAGGACCTCAGATAATGAAGAAAAAATACTTAATCTTGAAAATAAAATTGCCCAAACAGAGAAGATGGCAAGAAATCATGAACAGAATCTCCAAGAACTATGGGACATCATGAAAAGACGAAATTTAAGAATTATCTGGATTGAGGAAGGCACAGAGATACAAACCAAAGGAATGAACAACCTATTCAATAAAATAATATCAGAAAATTTCCCAAACCTGAAGAATGAAATGGGAAATCAAATAAAAGAGGCTTACAGAACACCAAATGCACAAAATCACAACAGATTCACAAGGCACATTATAATGAAAATGCCTAACATTCAAAATAAAGATAGGATTTTGAAGGCCACAAGAGAAAAGCATCAGATTACATATAGGGGGAAACCAATACGGATGGCAGCAGACTTCTCAACCCAGACTCTAAAAGATAGAAGGGCCTGGAACAACATATTTCAAGCTCTAAAAGAACATGGTTGCCAACCAAGAATCCTATACCCAGCAAAACTAACCTTCAGATTTGAAGATGAAATAAAATCCTTCCATGATAAACAAAAGTTAAAAGAATTTACAAATAGAAAGCCTGTGCTACAGAATATTCTCAACAATATATTCCATGAGTAGGAAATGAAAAACAACAATGTAGGTCAGCAAAGGGAGGAACTACCTTAGAGAAAAACCACTCAAAGGAGAAACCAAGCCAAATTAAAAACCAAAAATAAGCCCAAATGACTGGGAATACAAATCATATCTCAATAATAACCCTGAACGTTAATGGACTAAACTCATCAATCAAAAGACATAGACTGGCAGAATGGATTAAAAAGAAAGACCCAACAATATGCTGCCTGCAAGAGACTCATCTCATAGAAAAAGACATCCACAGACTAAAGGTGAAAGGATGGGAAAAAACCTACAATGCACATGGACTCAGTAAAAAAGTGGGGGTTTCCATCCTTATATCAGATAAAATGGACTTCAAGACAAAGTTAGTCAGAAGGGATAAAGAAGGACATTTCATACTGCTTAAGGGAACCATAAATCAGGAAGACATAATGATACTAAATATGTATACCCCAAACAATGGTGCATCCCTGTACATCAAACAAACCCTTCTCAATTTCAGGAATCAAATAGACCACAACACAATAATTCTGGGTGACTTTAACACACCGCTGTCACCACTAGATAGATCTTCCAAAAAAACAAACAAACAAACACAGAAATCATAGAACTCAATAACACAATCAATAACCTAGACTTAATAGACATATATAGAATATTCCATTCATTAACAAGGAGATTCACTTTCTTCTCAGCAGCACATGGAACCTTCTCAAAAATAGACCATATGTTAAGCCACAAAGCAGCACTTAGGAAATGCAAAAAATTAAGATACTGCCTTGTGTTCTATCAGATCATTATGGACTAAGAGTAGAAATCAATGACAAAATAAAAAACAGAAATTACTTCAACACCTAGGGAAAATAATATGCTATTGAATGAAACATGAATAACAGAAAACATCAGGGAGGAGATAAAAAAATTCTTACAGGTCAATGAGAATGATGATACAACATATCAAAATCTCTGAGATACTATGAAAGCAGTACTAAGAGGAAAATTCATTGCATGGAGCGCATTCCAGAAAAGAATGAAAAGTCAACAACTAAATGACCTACCATTACAGCTCAAAGCCCTAGAAAAGGAAGTACAGAATAACAGCAAAAGTAGTAGAACAGGAAATAATTAAAATCAGAGCTGAAATCAATAAAATTGAAACAAAGCACAAATCTTTTTTTTTTTTTTTTTTTTTTTGTGGTACTGGGAATTGAACTCAGGGCCTTGTGCTTGCAAGGCAAGCACTCTACCAGCTGAGCTATCTCCCCAGCCCCAATAAAATTGAAACAAAAGAAGCAATTCACGAAATTGACAAAACAAAAAGTTGGTTCTTTGAAAAAGTAAACAAAATAGACAAACCCTCAGCCACACTAACAAAGAGAAAAAGAGAGAAAACTCAAATTACTAAAATTTATGATGAAAAAGGAAATATCACAACAGACACCACTGAGATACATAACATAATGAGAAGCCACTTTGAAAATCTGTATTCCAACAAAATAGAAACTACCGAAGACATTGACAAATTTCTAGAGACATATGCTCCTCCCAAACTGAACCAGGAGGACATACACAATTTAAACAGATCAGTATCAAGCAATGAAATAGAAGAAGTCATTAAAAACCTACCATCCAAGAAAAGCCCAGGACCAGACAGATTCTCAGCCGAGTTCTACAAGAGCTTCAAAGAAGAACTCATTTCAATACTTCTCCAAGTATCCAGGAAATAGAAAAGCAGGTTACCCTACCAAACTCATTCTATGAAGCTAATATCACCCTCATACCCAAACCAGGAAAAGACACATCAAGGAAAGAAAATTTTAGACCAATATCCTTGATGAATATAGATGCAAAGAACTTTAACAAAATATTGGCAAACCATATCCAAAAACATGTTAAGAAAACTGTGCACCACGATCAAGTGGGGTTCATCCCTGGAATGCAAGGATGGTTTAACATACATAAATCAATAAATGTAATCCATCATGTCAATAGAATTAAGGATAAGAATCATATGGTTATTTCAATTGATGCAGAAAAAGCGTTCGACAAAATACAACACCCCTTCATGCTCAAAACACTAGAAAAAATAGGGATAGTAGGAACATACCTGAACATTGTAAAGGCTATTTATGCTAAGCCCATAGCCAACATCATTCTTAATGGAGAAAAACTGAAACCTTTCCCTTTAAAAACGGGAACAAGACAGGGATGTCCTCTTTCACCACTTCTATTCAACATTGTCCTTGAAACTCTAGCCAGAGCAATTAGACAGACTAAAGAAATTAAGGGGATACGAATAGGGAAAGAGGAACTTAAGCTGTAACTATTTGCCAGTGACATGATTCTATATTTAGAGGATCCAAAAAACTCCTCCAGAAAACTTCTAGACCTCATCAATGAATTCAGCAAAATAGCAGGCTATAAAATCAACACGCATAAATCTAAAGCATTTTTATACACAAGCAATGAAACATCTGAAAGGGAAATGAGGAAAACAACTCCATTTGCAATAGCCTCAAAAACAATAAAATACTTGGGAATCAATCTAACCAAAGAGATAAAAGACCTCTACAATGAAAACTACAAAACACTGAAGAAAGAAATTGAGGAAGACCTTAGAAGATGGAAAGCTCTCCCATGTTCTTGGATAGGGAGAATTAATATTGTCAAAATGGCCATACTACCAAAAGTGCTATATAGATTCAATGCAATTCCAATTAAAATCCCAATAATATACCTTACAGAAATAGAGCAAGCAATCATGAAATTCATCTGGAAGAATAAAAAACCCAGAATAGCTAAAGCAGTCCTTAGCAGGAAGAGTGAAGCAGGAGGTATTGCAATACCAGAACTTCAGCTATACTACAAAACTATAGTAACAAAAACGGCATGGTATTGGTACCAAAATAGACAGGTAGATCAATGGTATAGAATAGAGGACACAGACACAATCCCAAATAAATACAATTTTCTCATACTAGACAAAGGGGCCAAAAATATTCAATGGAGAAAAGATAGCCAATAGCCAATGGTGCTGGGAAAACTGGAAATCCATATGCAACAGAATGAAACTAAACCCCTATCTCTCATCCTGCACAGAACTCAACTCAAAATGGATCCAGGACCTCAGTATCAGACCAGAGACCCTGCATCTTATAGAAGAAAAAGTAGGTCCAAATCTGCAACACGTCAGCTTAGGATCAGACTTCCTTAACAGGACTCCCATAGCACAAGAAATAAAAGCAAGAATCGACAACAACTGGGAGAGATTCAAACTAAAAGCTTTCTCTCAGCAAAGGAAACTATCAGCAATGTGAAAAGAGAACCTACAGAGTGGGAGAATATCTTTGCCACTCATACTTCAGATAGAGCATAATTTCCACAATATATAAAGAACTCAAAAAACTCTACACCAAGAATACAAATAACCCAATCAACAAATGGGCTAAGGAAATGAACAGACACTTCACAGAAGAAGATGTAGAAGCAATCAACAGATGTATGAAAAAAATGTTCCACATCTCTAGTAATAAAAGTATTGAAAATCAAAACTACCCTAAGATTCCATCTCACCCCAATTAGAACGGCAATTATCAAGAATACAAGAAACAATAGGTATTGGCGAGGATGTGAGGAAAAAGGTACATTCATACATTGCTGGTGGGGCTGCAAATTAGTGCAACCACTCTGGAAAGCAGTGTGGAGATTCCTCAGAAAGCTTGGAATGGAACCACCATTTGACCCAGCTATCCCACTCCTTGGCCTATACCCAAAGGACTTAAAATCAGCATACTACAGAGATATAGCCACATCTATGTTCATAGCTGCTCAGTTCACAATAGCCAGATTGTGGAACCAACCTAGATGCCCTTCGATTGATGAATGGATAAAAAAACTGTGGTATATATATATACAATGGAATATTACTCAGCTATAAAGAATAATAAAATTATGGCATTTGAAGGCAAATGGATGAAATTGGAGAATATCATGCTAAGTGAGATAAGCCAATCTCAAAAAACCAAAGGACAAATTATCTCTCTGATAAGCAGATGATGACACATAATGGGGATTGGGAGGGGGGCAAGAATGGAGAAAGGAGGGACTGTATAGAGGGAAATGAGGGGTGGGAGGGGCGGGGGGAAGGAAAAAATAACAGAATGAATCAAACACCATTACCCTATGTAAATGTATGATTACACAAATGGTATGCCTTACTTCATGTATAAATAGAAACAACATGTATCCCATTTGTTTACAATACAAATAAATTTTAAAAAATGTATGGAGCTAGAAGTAAATAAGCCACAATTTGAAGAGTGACTTTTTACTGCAGTATGATTTGACATAGTTAGTCCTAAAAATAAATTTACTAAATTATAGCTCTGTGTAGATATTTCTATAGGGCACAAGTCTTTTTTCTTATTCGTAGAGTTCTGATTTGACACTAGAGTTTTAAAATTTTAGACTTCATAGTTAACATTTTTCTTAGACCCTTATATTCGACCTGTCTTCTGGCACACAGATTTGCAATTCTAAGTTGTACTCTGTTGTTAGTGACTGAAGTGAAGAATGTGTATCTCTTTTAAAAGTCATATTCTTTAAAATACAAGATAGTTGAAAACCAGAGTAAGATGCAACTATACAAATTAAAAATATTGCTTTATTTTGCCTAGAGATGCAGTTCCTCCTGCAAGTACCAGGGCAGAGAGTACATCAATTCCTGGGGAGGGGCCAATATTTTTCTCAAAGAGTTTTGAGGCTCCCATAGGCCTAAACAAATACTTATTTGACATTTCACATTTACCTGCCAAGTAACAAAAAGTTATAATTTTATTTTAGCCTAAAAGCTTTAAAGCAAGTTGTTACTCTTTGGTCAAGTCAATTGTGGAAGTCTAGTGTGACTCTCTTATATGAATGAACCGGAGATGACCCCTGGGTTGTTTATTCATTCACAGTAGTCTGCAACTCCTGAGCTCAGATCTTGGCATTTACTAGGACCGAATTCAAATTTTTATACATCCAGTGTTTCCAACATAGCCCAAATAAACAGATTTTTAGCCATTTATAGCCTGTGTGCTTTCCATATCAGGGGAAATTACTCAACAGGGATGAGCCACAGATCAGATAAACCCTACAAGCCATTGCCTTCTTTTGCAGCTATCCAATCCTGATTCCCATCTGGACTGCTAGGAACATCACGGCGTCATGATGTTCCTCCTTTCCCCTTTGGGTTCCCTTGCCCTCCTCCCCTTCTGGATAGTGCTACCCAAGAGCTCTAGCCTCTGCGCGGTATACTGTGAGAGAAATCCCTTACAGACCATCCTGTTCAAATGTTACCCAAATAAAGCTTATCTCACACCTCTTGCCTTGAGCAGTTCTGAAATCCCTCAATTTCACTACGAAGAATCTTATGGAATGCCCGATATTTTCCATTATTATTTGGGGTACTGATTGTTAAACTCCAAAAGCACCTCCAAGTAACTGAGAGAATTTGCTCATTCAATGTGATTACTTGTTATTATCCATTTGGGGTGTGATGTTAATAATGCCATCCCTGAAAAGAAACAAACAGTTGTACTTGAACATAGTTACAATGTTAAAGAGCATTATTTTCATAAATTCATTTGGAAATAGATTCAAATGTTTCGTAAAAAGGTAACTCTGGCTTAAAATAATTTCATTAGCAAAAATTTAACTACTACCATACAGTGCCTTTTCACACATTATAACACAATGATTGAGACAACAAACTGAAAAAACAAGATTTGAATTCCAGTTTTGTCACTTAATTATGTGCCTTTAGGCAAGTTACATAATATTTAAAGACACTTTCCTCATTGTCAAAATAGGGGTAATTACAGAGAATAATGTATCTAGGTTACTAAGTTACCTATGTAACTCAGTAATTGTTTACCACATAACAAATTAATCCAAACCTTAGGGACTTAATACAGTAATATTTATCATACCAGCTTCTGTGGGCCAGGAATCTGGGTGCAGTTTACCTGGGTTCTGTGGCTCGGCAGCTCACAGGGCTGGAATCAGCGTTGGACATGACTGCAATCATCTCCAGGCTTGAGCAGGAAAGATTCTGCTTCGAGGCTCACTCCTAAGGTTGTTGGTAGCATTCAGTTCCTAAAGTGCTGTTATACCAAGAGCCTCAGCCCCTCCTGGCATCTGAGCAGAGGCCACTCACAGTTCCTTGCTATGTGGACCTCTTTATAGGTCGACTCCCACGCAAGTTACTTCATTAGAGCAGCGAAAAGAGACAGTGCAAGCAAGACAAGTCACTGTTCTCTACAGCCTACTCTCAAAACGTCCCACCGCCTTTTGGGTGGCAGGGGCTACTGAGGATTTAACTCAGAGGCACTTGACCACTAAGCCACATCCCCAGCCCTATTTTGTATTTTATTTAGAGACAGGGCCTCACTGAGTTGCTTAGGGCCTCGTTGAATTACTGAGGCTGGCTTCGAACTTGCGATCCTCCTGCCTCAGCCTCCTGAGCCACTGGGATTACAGGTATGCACCACCGTGCCTGGCCCCATCGCTGTTATTAAGCTAAATTATAACTTTATTCAGATGCCACCATTATTTTAACCAATAATTTTTCTTCTGTTTCAAGATCTCATCTGGGACATTGCATTGTATTCTGTTGTCATACTCCTTATCCTGTTTGATCTGGGATCATTCCTCAGGTTTTCCTTCTATCTCACAATCTTCAAACTTTTGAGAATGCCTAGTAGTCACTTTGTAAATTACCCTTCAATTTGGGTTTACTTTATATTTTTTCCTGATTGAGATTTTGCATTACAAGAATAATGCAGGAAATAGTAAGTGTTGGCGAGGATGTGGGGAAAAATGCAAACTCATACATTGCTGGTGGAGTTGAAAATTGGTGCAGCCACTCTGGAAAGCAGTATAGAGATTCCTCAGAAAACTTGGGATGGACCCACCATTTGACCCAGCTATCCCACTCCTCAATTTATACCCAAAGGACTTAAAATCAGCATACTACAGTGACACAGCCACATCAATGTTTATAGAAGCTCAGTTCACAATAGCTAGATTGTGGAACCAACTGAAATGCCCTTCAATTGATGAATGGATAAAGAAACTGTGGTATATATACACAATGGAATATTACTTGGTCATAAAGAAGAATAAAATTATGGCAATTGCTGGTAAATGGATGAAGTTGGAAAATATCATGCTGAGTGAAATAGGCCAAATCCAAAAAAACAAAGGTCGAATATTTTCTCTGATAAGTGGATGATGATATCTAACGAGTGGTGGTGGCGCGGGGTGGGGGAGAGAAGAATGAGGAACTTTGGATGGTGTAGAGGAAAATGGGGTGGGAGGGGGTAGGGAACAGAAAGATATTAGGATGAAACAGACAATGTTACCCTATGTATATGTATGATTACATGAATGGTGTGAATCTACATTGTGTACAACCATAGAAATGAAAATTTGTACCCCATTTGTGTACAATGAAAGTGCAGTCTGTAAAAATAAAATTAATTAAAAAAAAGAATAATGCAAGAGAGATTAGCCCTTTCCATTACATCACATACGGTATATGATGTCAGTAGGTATGACTAGTGTTAAAAATCTTGATAGTGTAACCAAGGTCATATCCACCAAGCTTCACTTTAGTATCTCTGCTATTTTTTTCTGTCATCTCACAACTTTTGACATATTTGATTTGTTAGAAGCAAGTCACTAGTTCTAGCCAGCACTTACAGAAGAGAATGACATAAAGGTGGGAGGACCACAAGGCTGAGTTCATTGGAAGTCCTGGCAGAAATCCTTACCAAGTAAGATTGAGAAGGTTAAGATACTAATCGTACACATAAAGGATTTAGCATGTTACTGTCAGTATAAATGACAGCCATCATGATGATTATTATAATGTTTATAATTTTGTGAATTACGTTCAGATTGGTTCATTTCATTCAATAAATGTTTGTCATGCTAGAATTAGAACTTCATAAATAAATGCTTAAGTTAGAATTAGAAATACAAACCTACTTTGGTTTTGGAAAGATGATACTATAGGGAAATAAAATATCTGTGAATTATGACAAAAGATGTAAGGAAAGCAAACAGAATGAGGTGATATAATACAGAATGTTTCTCTCTCTCTCTCTCTGTCTCTTTCTCTCTCTCTGTCTCTCTCTCTCTCTCTCCCTGCCCCCCGACTATTTCAATCAAAGCAGAGAAAGCCTCCTTGAGATGACATTTATGCTGAGATTGAATTTGGGAAAATGTCAACTTTACAAGATCCTGAAGAACAATATTCTAGGTAGAGAGAATAGCAAGTTTAAAGGCTACAAGACTGAGAAGATGTGTCATATTGACAGAGAGGGAGAGAGACCTTTATGATAAAGGGTATTAAGCAAGGAGTAAAAGTGGTATGACACAAGACTTGAGAGGTAGACAAGGGTTAAAATATACAGGGCATTGTAGGTCAGGAAATTGCATTTTATTGTCTTCTGACTATAATGGGAAAGTTTTAAAGGGTTTTATGAAAGATCTTTTTTTTTCCAAATCTTAAATTTTCAAATTTTGTTCTAATTGTAAAATTATAAAAATATTATAGAAATAGCAATATTAGTAAATAAACTCTTTACTCAGACTTTTCAATGATTTATGTTTTGCCATATTTACAACTTCATATTCTTCATAATTATATTAAGAGTGAATTGGAGAACATAAGCATTCTCTTATAAGATTATAGCATAATTGCTACTATGGTTTTGATATGGGGTGTGCCCCAAAAGTTCCTGTTAATGCAGGAATATCCAGAGGTAAAGTGATTAGAGAGTTGTGACCTAATCATTTCATCCTAGTTCGAATGGACGGATTGGTGGTAACTTAGGCCAGGGGAGTGGGGGTGAGGCTGGAGGAGGTGTCTCACTGGGTGGGTACACTACAAGTGTGCATCTGCCCTGCAGTCCCTTCCTCTCTTTCTTGCTCTCTGTTTCCTGCCCCTGCCATGGTATGGGCAGTTTTCCTCTGCTGGACCCTTCCACCATGATGTGCTGCCTCACCTAGGGCTCAGAGCAATGGAGTTGACCAACTATGAACTGAGACCTCTGAAACCATGAATCCCAAGTAAACTCTTCCTCTTAAAAGTTGTTCTTATCAGGTAGTTTTGTCACAGTGATGAAAAAGCTAACTAAAACAATTACCAAAATCAGAATTTAATATTAGTATAGTTTTATTATTTTAATAAATATCATTTTTAATATTTTTAATATTAATGTAATTTTATTATTTAAACCACAGTCTGCATTCAACTTTTGCCAGTTTCACCCACAACATGTTTGAAATTTTTTTTTTTTGGAGCAGTATCCATTCTAGAATTCTTAATTTTGATTTTTGTTGTCACAGTTTTTAGATGCCTTTAATCTGAACAGTTTTTCAATTTTTATTTGCCTTACCTTGACCTCAAAAATTTTGAAGAATATATTTTGCATAATATCTTTTGATTTTAGTTTAATAATTCCTTTTGATTAGATTTTGGCTACCCATTTTTGACAAGAATACTATATAAATGAGATTGCATTCTTAGGATATCATATCAAGACACATTAATGCCTTTTTTCCCCAAAAACTGGGAGGCAACCCAGGTCCCAGTATAGTCACCTCATAAATTAGACATCACATATGAAATATTAGGGAGAATGAGTAGTCAAGGATTTTGCTCACCCTTGACTAATTTTGGTGAGAGTGTTTACATAAATGAACATATTGAAAGAATACTAGTCAAGGTGAGCTAAAGCTATTTTCTTATTTAAATAGGAAATGTAAATGAGTTGCAGTTTTAAAATAATAACCTAATAAATATTATCTATAGCATTGTGATTTTTTGAAAACTGAACTTGTGACTTTTTTGGGTCTGATCTTTATTCATGGAATTAAAGATCAAATAATGAACATCTTTCTTTAAGAACTGTTTAGTTCATGGGCCAAAGACATGTGCATGTTATATACACCTTGCTTCGCTATTCTGGAGGGGACACACTGTCAAACCTGGATTCTGTAGTTCAATTAGTATCCCTTCAGTGTATATACTTTTGACCCATTCTTTAACTTGCTGATGTTTGCTCAAATTTTTCTTGTCTTATAGTTTTGATTTAAGCAGATTTTAATTTGTCCTGTGTATTTATGTTTGTATTTATTTATTTACAGGTGTGCACCACCATGCCTGGCTTAAAGCTGATTTTAATTACAAAATAAATAAATAAATAAATGACCCAAAAAGTCAATGTCAGCTTGTTCTGTCCAACCATAGGGGTATGTTAGTTTTTTGGTCTTAATGCTGTTACACAAAACATTCACAATATTTGTGGCAGATAAGTGGTTTTGTGTTCACCAGCTTGTTTTATTTTCCTTCTGGGCATACAGGTCAATTGCAGACACAGCACCCCTCACATTTAGGTAGGGCAAGTGACTAATTCCTTGTCAGTGGCGTGAGTAGAATTATCACATATTCCATTTCAAGGCAGAGAAGCAGCAGCCAGTGCAAACAATGTTCTCAACTTTTATAACATAGAGATATTAACATTAATTTGTTATTCAGTCATTATTTTGTCACAATAATTCAATCAAAAAAGATTTCTATTTCAACTGTACAGAATGTATTGCATTTCATTATCATACCAGCAAAGATATAAGGCAATTTTTAACAGATGCTATGATGAAATTCAAACTATGAATACTTCTGGTTTCTAGAGTAAATAATTATCACATTCTTCCTTTGACATTTTATCACTTTCCATACAAGACATATACACACACACACACACACACACACACACTTCCCATATGTGGTATTCACAATAGCTTACTTCTATTTCTCTTTTCCTAATCTTTATAGTAATGTTTTCACACATTTCACCTTTCCATATCTTCTGAACTCCACAATACTTTGTTATTTTTCTTTAAATAGTAAAGTATACTTTAAAGAGATCAAATTTATATATCATTTTTTTTTTCCTGAAGGGCTTCTTTCAACATTTCTTGTATGCAAGTGCTCTGGGTGTTGGGTTTATTTATTTTTGGTTTTTTTTTTTTAAGTCTGAAAACTTTATTTCACCTTCATTTGACCCTGTATGAGTACTGGCTTGCCCTCTGATCCCTTCAGATGACTCTTTCCTGACATAGACTAGTTTCTTCACATCCATGTGGTATCTACACTCTGCTGCAGAGGACACACTCTGTGCCTCCCCTCTGTGTGGCTTTCTCCTCTCCAGGACTGTGCTCTGCATAGTCTTTTTATTTTTCTATTTTTCCATCCACCACTCCCTCCCACCCCATTTTCCTTAATAGCATCCAAAGTTCCTTCATTCTTCTCTTTTCCCATCCTGCCACCCCACCTTGTTATATATCATCATTCACTTATCAGAGAAAGCATTCAGCCTTTAGTTTTTTGGGCTTGGCCTATTTCACTTAGCATGATATTTTCCAACTTCATCCATTTACCAGCAAATGCCATAATTTTATTCTTCTTTATGGCCGAGTAATAGTCCATCGTGTATATATACCACAATTTCTTTATCCATTCATCAACTGAAGGGCATTTCAGTTGGTTCCTCAATCTAGCTATTGTGAACCGAGCTTCTATAAACATCAATGTGACTTCATCACTGTATGATTTTAAGTCCTTTGGGTATAAACTGAGGAGTGGGATAGCTGGGCCAAATGGTAAGTCCATTCCAAATTTCTGAGGAATCTCCATACTGCTTTCCAGAGTGACTGCACCAATTTGCAACTCCACCAGCAATGTATGAGTGTGCATTTTCCCCTACATCCACGCCAACACTTATTATTGCTTGTGCTCTTGATAATAGCCATTCTAATTGGAGTTAGATGAAATCTTAAGGTGGTTTTAATTTGAATTTCTCTAATTACTAGGAATGATGAACACTTTTTCATATATTTTTTGATCATCTATATATCATCTTCTGTGAAGTCTTTGCTCAATTCCTTAGCCCATTTATTGATTGGGTTCTTTGTATTTTTGGTGTAAAAATTTTTAAGTTCTTTATAAACTTTGGAGTTCTTTATAAACTCTGTCTGAAGTGTGTGTCAAAAAGATTTTCTCCCACTCTGTAGGCTCTCTTTTCACATTATTATTTTTTGCTGAGAAAAAGCTTTTCAGTTTGAATCTATCCCATTCTTGCTTTTATTTCTTGTGCTATGGGGATTTTGTTAAGGATGTATGGTCCTAAGCCAATGTGATGGAGATTTGGGTTTACTTTTTCTTCTCTTTGGTGAAGGTTCTCAGGTCTAATTCCTCGATCCTTGATCTACTTTGAGTTAAGTTTGGTACAGG
This sequence comes from Sciurus carolinensis, assembly GCF_902686445.1. Lineage (NCBI taxonomy): Eukaryota > Metazoa > Chordata > Mammalia > Rodentia > Sciuridae > Sciurus > Sciurus carolinensis. Next base: position 86,034,468 of record NC_062218.1, on the reverse strand, counting down.
GTGAGAGATAGGGGTTTAATTTCAATTTACTGCATGTGGATTTCCAATTTTGCCAGCACCATTTGTTGAAGAGGCTATCTTTTCTCCATTGTAAGTTTTTGGCACCTTTGTCTATTATGAGATATATGTATTCATGTGGGTATGTCTCTGTGTCTTCTATCCTGTACCATTGGTCTACCTGTCTATTTTGGTACCAATACCATGCTGTTTTTGTTACTATTGCTCTATAGTAGAGTTTGAGGTTTGGTATTGTGATACCTCCTGCATCACTCTTTCTGCCCAGGATTCCTTTGGCTATTCTGGGTCTTTTGTTCTTCCAGATGAATTTCATGATTGCTTTTTCTGTTTCTATGAGAAATGTCATTGGGATTTTAATTGGAATTGTGTGAAATCTGTATAGCACCTTTGGAAGTATGACCATTTTGATAATATTAATTCTGCCTATCCAAGAACATGGGAGATCTTTCCATCTTTTAAGGACCTCTTTAATTTCTTTCTTTAATGTTCTGTAGTTTTCATTGTAGTTTTCATCTCTTTGGTTAAATTGATTCCCAAGTATTTCTTTTTTTTTTTTTTTTTTTTTGAGGCTATTGTGAATGGAGTTGTTTTCCTCATTTCTCTTTCACGTGATTCATCACTTATGAATAAAAAAGTTTTAGATTTATGCATGTTGATTTTATATCCTGCTATTTTGCTGAATTCATTTATGAGGTCTAGAAGTTTTCTGGTGAAATTTTTTGGATCCTCTAAATATGGAATCAAATCATCAGTAAATAGTGACAGCTTGAGTTCTTCTTTTCCTATTTGTACCCCTTTAATTTCTTTGGTCTGTCTAATTGCTCTGGCCAGTATTTCAAGGAGGATGTTGAATAGAAGTGGTGAAAGAGGGCATCCCTGCCTTGTTCCAGTTTTTAGAGGGAATGCTTTCTGTTTTTCTCCATTAAGAATGATGTTGGCTATGGGCTTAGCATAAATAGCCTTTACAATGTTCAGGTATGTTCCTACTATCCCTATTTTTTCTAATGTTTTGAGCATGAAGGGGTGTTGCATTTTGTTGAACGCTTTCTCTGTGTTAATTGAAATAATCATATGATTCTTAACCTTAAGTCTATTGATGTAATAAATTACATTTATTGATTTCCAGATGTTGAATCAATCTTGCATCCCCAGAATGAACCCCACTTGATCATGGTGCACTATCTTTCTAACATGTTTTTATATGTGATTTGCCAGAACTTTGTTAAGAATTTTTGCATCTATATTCAGCAGAGATATCGGTCTAAAATTTTCTCTCCTTGATGTGTCTTTGTCTGGTTTGGGTATTAGGGTGATACTAACTTCATAGAAAGAGTTTGGAAGGATTCCCTCCTTTTCTATTTCCTGGAATATTTTGAAGAGTATTGAAATGAATTCTTCTTTGAAGGTCCTATAGAACTCGACTGAGAATCTGTCTGGTCCTGGGCTTTTCTTTGTTGGTGGGCTTTTAATGGTTTCTTCTATTTCATTGCTTGAAATTGATCTGTTTAAATTTTGTATGTCCTCCTGGTTCAGTTTGGGAGGAGCGCATGTCTCTAGAACTTTGTCAATGTCTTCAATGTCTTTCATGGAAGATTTTGCTGAAAATATTCTGTAGTGCAGGCTTTCTATTTGTACTTTAAACTTTTGTTTATCATGGAAGGATTTTATTTCATCTTTAAATCTAAAGATTAGTTTTGCTGGGTATAGGATTTTTGGTTGGCAACCACGTTCTTTCAGAGCTTGAAATATGTTGTTTCAGGCCCTTCTAGCTTTTAGGGTGTGGGCTGAGATATCTGCTGGTATCCGTATTGGTTTTCACCTACATGTAATCTGATGCTTTTCTCTTGCAGCCTTCAAAATTCTATCTTTATTTTGAATGTTAGGCATTTTCATTATAATGTGCCTTGGTGTGATTCTGTTGTAATTTGTGCATTTGATATTCTGTAAACCTGTTGTATTTGATTTCCCATTTCATTCTTCATATTTGGGAAATTTTCTGATATTATTTCATCAAATAGGTTGTTCATTTCTTTTGTTTCTCTGTGCCTTCCTCAATCCCGATAATTCTTTAATTTGGTCTTTTCATGATGTCCCATAGTTCTTGGTGGTTTTGTTCATGATTTCTTACCATTTTCTCTGTTTGGTCACCTTTATTTTCAAGATTAAATATTTTGTCTTCATTGGCTGAGGTTCTGTCTTCTGAGTGATCTAGTATGTTGGAGATGCTTTCCATTGAGTTTTTTATTTGGTTTATTCTTTCCTTCATTTCAAGGATTTTTGTTTGGGTTTTTTTGAGAATCTCTATGTCTTTGTTGAAATGATCTTTTACTTCCTGCAGTTGCTCTTTCAACTGCTTATTGGAGTGATTATTCATTGCCTGCATTTGCTCTCTTATCTCATTCTTTGCTTCATAAATCATTTTAATTATGTATATTCTGAATTCCTTTTCTGCCATTTCTTCTACCATGCTGTTACTGGATTCTATTAATATAGAATCTAGGTTTGGATCATTTTCTTCCCTTGTTTTTTCATGTTGTTCATATATCTTCCCCTCTAGCAGTGCAGATCTGGGGTATTGCAGATTTCCCCCTATAGGCTTATAGTGGCCCTATAGATTTCCAAAACCCTTTCTTTAAGGGGAGATCAATATTAGCAATGCCCAATTCAGACACTAGGCAATCCTAGACCAAATAGCCCCTATGAGGACAATAACAAAATTGTCATAATAAACAGAATGAGTTCAAATATTATCTTCAGTAAAACAAATAGATTTGCAACAAGGTCTGCAGTTTCTAATGGAGGACAAAGAGGAAGCAGAGGGATGTAGAATGTAGCTGTTAATGGGATAAGAAAAGAATATACTGAAGTTCTACATGCTTATAGTGACCCTATAGGCTTCTAAAACCTCTTCTTTCAGGGAGAGATCAACATTAGCAGCACCCAGTACAGACAATATGCAGCTCTAAACCAAATAGACCCTAGGAAGATGTTAACAATATTGTCATAATAAACTGAGAATGAGTTCAATTATTATCTACAAAATAACAAACAGATTTGCAATAAGGTCTACAGTTTCTAAGAGGATGGGGAGGGGTGTAGGATGTAACTGTAAATGGGATAAGAAAAGAATATATAGAAGTTCTATATCATAGAAAGAGTGAAAGTGTAATCAAAAGAAGATGGTCATTAGCATGAGCAAAGGGAGAAAGAGATGCTGAGGGGACAGGTAAACAAAAGGAAAATAGAGCAAGAAAAGTAAAGAAATAAAAACTTTAAAATTTTCAAAAAGGAGAAAGAAAAAAAACCTACACTATAACAGACATATAGGATTCAAACCTCCCAATCTTCAGTAACCTGATGCATGAGGGGTACCTGACAATGACCTTGCAGTCTCCAGCAGGCATCTCAGATAGGATTTGCCCCACATAAAGATGGGAGCTACTGCTTCCAGGATAATCCAAGATGACCACTCTGGCTTCCAAATGGGCTGGCAAATGGGGAGCTGCAGCTCAGGGTGTGTGCATAGTCAGCTGGGGTTCCTGGAGGTGGGATGCAGTTGGTTGGGCAGGAGACCTGGAGGTGAGTTGTGGTCAGTCTGGTTGAGGGGTCCTGGAGGCAGGGCACAGTCAGTCCAGCCAGGGTTCCTACAGGTCCTGGCTATTGTTTCAAAATGGTGACAGTCACTTGTAACCGAACCTGCAGGTACTGTGGCAGTGGACTTCCAGCAACAGCAGGCAACTGGTGATCCACTGGCTGTCTGTGGTCAGTTTGCTGGCTACCGGCAGACAATTGGCAGGTGGACCTTGGGCAGTGGGTGATAGGAAGGTAAAAGGTAGGTAATGGGCAGCCAAGAGGCAGGCAAATGGCAGATGATAGGGGTCAATCAGTGAGCAATCGAGAAACAGATATCCTCTGCTTGAAACCCGAGTTATGAAGTGACAAGCAAAGTAAACTTTCTCTAGTTTGCCATCTCGGATCCTGTAATATCAGCTACTCAGGAGTCTGAGTAAGAAGAATCTCAAGTTTGAGGCCAGTCTGGACAGCTTAGCAAGAACTTCTAGCTTTGTGCAGGTATGCTGTCACGCTCCTACTCTAAAGGAGAGCAAATGGAAAAAAACCCACCACACACAGGAACTCAGTAAATTTTCTTGCACTCTGATAAAATGGAAATCAGAGGTCTTTGTACCTAATCTTCAAAGAATAGATGTTTGATTCCATGTATTTTCTGATAGTCACTGAAGTTATTCTCTGTTCGCATACCTCTTTGGTGAGATCTGAAATCTTTCTTTGTGCCTGTGCTTGCTCTAAGAATTTCCACCACTAATTTGCTAAATAGAAATGCGGGTTTTTTTTCTCTTTTTCTCTCTCTTTTTTTTTTTTTTTTTGAGAAGAAGGAAAAAGACAGTTTGTTGCTTTGCTATCAAAGGAGAAACACAGGGGCCTCATGTCCCAGAGATTTTGCCCATCAACAGGAACAGGAAGCTTTTGAAGAGGCGACTCAATGGCTACATTCTAAGTGTTCTCTATTGGAGTTGTAATTCACTTGTTAATTTGGAAGATAGTCATTTCTGAGATCTTCTGGTACCATCCCTAAAGTCTGGATTACTTTGTTCCTATGGTGGGTGTGTACTAAAGGACAGACCAGGATGGGGAAGAAAGGTAATCCTGTTTCTCATGAGATTAGGGAAGGGGAGAGATTATGGAGGAGGAGGGAGAGAGAAAGAGAAAGAAACATGTCCATTTTAAAAACAAGTTTCAAAGGCAGAGCAGCAAGTGTTATATTCAAAGCATAAAGTGGAGCACTATTACACGTCCCCACTATCAAATTCTACATTCCATTTCTATGGAAAATTGGACAACATTACCAAACTGCTTCCTGCTGAAAGGGGGAAAAGTCGGGGGAAGTAACCCAAAATCCTTGCTTTCTATCAAGTGGGGCATGGACAGTTAAGAGCGTTCAGCTTCAGAGCAGTTCAGAGGTCCACAGTGGTGGATGGCAGGTGACTGGACAAGGCACACATAGGGCAGGGATCATGCAAAGGCAACAAGGTATAGACAGCAAAGCACTACTTTTTTTGTAAATAATTAGTACAAAAACAATTAGTATTTCAGTCAGTCTCTGAAAACCATGAAGACAGTCACACATAATCTTATCAGTGAAAAACAGATCAAGTTCATCAATGTAAGGGTTATGAAGATTTGTAGGTCTATGAAATCAGACTCAAATTGACTCAGGACAAATTTGTGACTCTTGTGATAATTATTATTAGGCACTCCCACACAAGAACCCTTCCTTCGTAGCCTCTAGCTTTATTTGCTTTTGGTAGTACTGACACAATGTACATCTTAAGTTACATTAATAAAAAATTGTTTTACCTTTTAAATGTCCATGTAGGACTATGTTTTTAGGCTATACTCTCCTGCCAGGTGTCTAAGACCACGTTGGTCAAAACTGACCTTGTGACTCTTGAGAGTCAGCTGAGATTCCTCAGAGATCATTCTTGAGGACATGTGCAAAGCCTCCTAGTTCCTTTAGCTTTCCTCCACCAGTGGTGCCACCTACCAGGATGTGTTGGGGTTTGGCTGACCATATGTGGCTTCTCTTAGAAGCATCAGGGACATTTCCATCTCCAATGACCATTCTCTTTGCAGAACATGCACTGTTTGGCTTCTGTTCTCTAGGGTCCTCTCTATCTCACTGATCAGTAGATCAGGTGACTCAGCAGAGTTGAAGGGCCCCTGAGAAGCATCCTGTCATTCTCTGCATCCTGGCTGACCTTAGAGGGCACGGGTCAAATTGTTGACTGCTTTTTCTTTTCTTTTACTTTTTACTTCCTTGACTTTGGTATCCAAGTTTTTGGTTTTAAATACCCAACAATCCAGTTTCACCACTCATAATGTGGGAGTAATAGGTTATAACTTGATATCTGTAATTTTACAGATACACCTTTCATTTAATTGGGGTTAGTATTAGTACTGGAAGTCAGCTTTATATACTATCTGTACTGTAGGTGATGGCTTATTATCTCAAATTAACCAAAGTTTTTTTTTTTTTTCTTTTTTCTTTAAGAAGCAATACCTCTGTAAAATGCTAACAGTAAACAATTTTAAAGTTTACAAAGAAAATGTAAGGAATCCTATGGAAACCACGCCGGACATGGGAAGTCACATAAGAGGTTTTATTAAGCAAATAGTGTCTCCCTGCAGGGTAAGAGAGAAATGAGAGGAAAAGAAAGGGAAAGAGAAAGGGCGCATGCTAGAGGGAGTGGAAAGCGAGGAGGAGAAAGAAAGCAAGTGAGTAGGAGAGAGAGAAACATGAGAAAAGATGGTGGGGTAGCTATTGCGAAGCCGTTGAATTCTGCCAGCTAACAGGGGACCAATAACACAGAAGGATACTTGCAAGCTGACTGATGAACCAATAGCTAGCTAGGATGTTCACAGACTGACAAGTGGTTGGGAGGTGGGGAAATGGCTGCACCAGAAAGGGTGGGGAGAGCAGCTTTGTACATTACAGAAAATACAAAATGAAATTAAACAGAGCAAAAAAACATATTTGGTTTGTGTAATAGCTATGAACCAAGAAAAATGACTTCTATAATCTTGAAACTTTACTTAGTCATATATTATAGTAGCTGTCTGAGATCACAGTAATCTTTACAACAAAATCAATCTTTTTAGCACAACTTTAAATGAGCTGAGAGCTAGACTATATTACAGTCATTCTAACATATAGTAAGGTGGGAGGCAGAGCCTTGTCTCAGGTAAGGCAGGGCTCTTCACAAATAACACAATACAACATCACATCTGAAACATGAATCGAAGAAAGGCTAGAGAGCTTTTAACTTTCTTCTTGTGGAAAAAAGTGGCAGAATGCTCCCATGTTTTACAATATTACCTTTAAACAGAGCAGGCTCTCCTTAATACTTCTAAAAATACATGTAAATTCCAATTTCAATGTGAAGAATAACACAAAATTGTATATATAACTTATTAACAACAGGTTACTTTATCCAGCTATAAAACATCAACTACACAAATAAATGTTAACCAAATTTGTTATTTTCCATACAAACCTGAGACTTCTGCTACACCTAATTTTATTTTGGAGAACACCAATTTGGCAAAGTGCTCTCTGAAGCTTTATATTTAAGTTTAACTTTAAAAGTACAATTTAGAATCCAGAGTGGATGGTAACAATAATCACAGATCTGCATGGGGTTAACAAAAATCAAAGGATAGGCTTAAATCCCTTATTCATTTAGCAAATGGTGTTAATCATCAGAGGTTTACTTAGTCAAAGCAAACAGATATATGTCTTCAAATGACAGTGTGGTCCTTCTATGTCAGATACAATGTATAAAGAGAGCACTTGTTGGTTATCTTGCCAGTAAACTTACATAAACTTTCATTTTGTAAACTTTTACAGAACACTTAAAGCTTAAAGAGAGTTTTCAGATGCACACATATACCTAGTCACATATGTTTACAGTGTCAAATATATTGTCATCACCTAATAACAATTGTTTGTTTAAACAGTTACAAAGTAATAACTTATGACTTTAAAACAGGTGCAAACCCTAATTCCTTTAAGACTTAGTTTCCCCAAGTAATAAAACCTAACAAATATAAGAAAATTATCCTAACAGATAAGAGCAGATTGAAGTTTCAGTCTTTGCTTCATATCAGTACATTAAAGTTCAAATAACTTTAACTGTGCTAATTATGACCAATTTACTCACAAACACAAACTTTTTGAGATTTACCTTCCACAAACCTTCTGCAACATGCTTAAACATTCATGACTTTACATTCTTAGTTTTGTCCTCTTTCATCTTGGGCTTTAACACAAGAATACTACTTTACAGGACAAAATAATTTCTCATCCAAAACATTATTTTACCTTCTAAATATTATTTTCCAAGCTAAAATATATTTCCAGATCTGGAGTTATGTCTCAGTGGTAGAGTGCTCACCTAGCATTCACGAGGCACTGGGTTCAATTCTCAGCACTGCATATAAATAAAGAAAATAAAGGTTCATGGACAACTAAAAAAAATTAAAATAAAATATATTTCCATATCTATTACTTTATCTTTTCTAGTTTCAGATCCTTTCTTAAATTCATATTCTGAAACAGACCTGATGAATGTTATCTGTACATTTAATTTATACAACATATTTTATCCCAGGAGAGGGCTGGATAATCCAGCATATACAAAAAACAAAAACAAAAACAAAAATCAAAATTGTGTCTTAATATTTTTCTGTCACATTGCATTCAGGGGTTGGAGCACAGGATATTTTCGAGCCTGTCATTATCACAATACCATCAACTTTGAGTTCCCCACTGTCAATTGTATCTAGAGGCTCTGTTTGGGCCTTTTTCTTATACTAGGCATATTGATATGCAATGGAGGAGGCCCTTTCCATCCTCTTCTTTAGGCCTCCTTGAAGATTACTTTTCAAAAGTTGCCTACAAAACACAGGTTGGCCTTAGTTTCTTTTTCTTTTCTGGGTGCAGTTATTTACTCTGGCAGTCTCCCCAGGCATTTAGTTTGATGGGATATGGTTATAGCAAGAATTGCTGTGCCCCAGTGATGAATATCCCCTGGCCAAATGGGAGGTCCTGTCAGATTTTAAAAGGGGAGACTGTTCCTATCCCCAGCACATCACCTGACAGTGCTGGAACCTACTACCACATCCTTTGTGCCAGAAGCTTCCACCTCCGCCCCAGGGGCAAAGGGTGTTGAAAGTCAGGGAAAAGGCCAGGTTCCCTTTGGCCATTTTTCTGCAGTCCAGGCAGCTTTTCTGGGATTTTTTTTTTTTTTTTTTTTTTTTTTTTTTTCCCAGTTTAGGACTGGTGTCCTTGGCTCACCATGAGATGATCTGTGACTGCCCGGAGCCAGGCTGAGAAGCAATGCCGGGAGTGCCAGCACTGGGTCCAAAAGATTTATCCCTAGGTTCTTGAGTTCCACTTAACTGTGACTCCTACACCACTGGCACCACAGATGTCTCCAGAAAGAGGGTCTAGATGTTCCCACAAAGAGGAACCAAGTGTGTGAAATCAAGAGTCTCTGCATGCACACTGGGGACTTATCAAATGGCCAAAATTGTCTTTACTTTACTGGGTTTAGTTGCCTTTTTCTCAAAGTGGATCGATGGAACAGGGATTTGCTTGATGCTTTGACTATATCCCTTGTGGTTTTGAAAACTGACATGGTTTTTCTTTTTCCCAACCTTTTCCTGACCTTCTCCTCCCTGATCTTCTCCTCCTTGACCTTCTCCTCCCTGATCTTCTCCTCCCTGACCTTCTCCTTCCTGATCTCTCTAAGCTTACTCTCTGAATCACCTCTGTAAAAGTCCCCGATTCCTGTTGATGGGAAGAATAACAGCCTTTGGGACAGGAGTCTCCTGTGTTCTCCTTTGCTAGCAAAGCAATAAACCTTTTTCCTTTTCCTCAAAACTGTGTCCTTCTTTCATCAGCCGAGCTTTCGGCAACACCATGATAAAGCAATCTGTACTGTTCAGGGAGAGAAGATGGGAGTTCCCTGAAGCAAAAGTGTAGGAAGCCACTGGGATGGTCCCTCAGTCCCTCCCTTTACTAGAATAGCTCCTCTGGTTCCATCTGGGGCAAACTCACCCATGTTCTAACTCTCCTGCAGTTGGCTCTCATCTAGTTCAGCAGCACCATGGATCCTTAGCATGGAAGTGCAGTTCCTAGGAAAGACAGGCCTGCTCCAGAAAGTTGGAGTGGGGGCTGCTCTTGGGTCCCATCTGGGGTACCTAATTTGCTGCCAAAAGTTCCGACCTTGTCCTAGATGCCAAAACAAAAATGAGGACATGCTTTTGAGAAAAAGGGAAAAGAAAGTATATTGCTTTGCTATCAAAGGAGAAACGAAGGGCCTCCTGTCCCAGAGGCTGTGATTTTGCCCATCAGCAGGAATAGGAAACTTTTAAAGAAGCAACTTAAGGGCTACATTCCACATATTCTCTGTTGGAGTTGTAACTCACCTGCTAATTTGGAAGGTAGTCATTTCTGAGATCTTCCGGTACCATCCCCAAAGTCTGGATTACTTTGTTCCTATGGTGGGTGTGTAGTCAGGGACAGATAACTCTGCCCAGGATGGGGAAGAAAGGTAATCCTCTTTCCCATAGATTAGGAAGGGGGAGAGTTTATGGAGGAGCAGGGAGAGAGGAATAGAAAGAAGCATGTTCATTTTAAAAATAAGTTTCAGTGGCAGAGCAGTGAGTGTTATATTCAAAGCATAAAGTGGACCACTGTTAAAATTAATATGAAAGAATATATTAAAATCCCTTACTCACCTCTTTCTCTTTACTTGTAATTAATCTCTTTCCTGTTTCTCAGTGCATTGAGCTTATGGGTGTATTTGACATTAAAATTCCTGGCGATAGGCTGCTGGAACAAATGGTATCTTGATGTTCCTTGTAGTTCTACCAATCTAAATTTTAATAACTTTTATCATTGTACTAGTTCCCTTTGCTAACAAAAAATAATGGATAAATTGTATTACAGAACTATCAAGAGCTGAAGTTTGGCTATTTTTCTAATCAATAAAGATGGTGTTTTGTTATGAAATACAGAACTATCAAGAGCTGAAGTTTGGCTATTTTTCTAATCAATAAAGATGGCATTTTGTTATGATTATGATGTTTTGATCATATATCTTCCATAGAATCCTAGCATATTGAAGGCTCTACTAGGCATCAAAATCAGATGTTGAGTAGCAAAGAAACACATTTTAAATATAATGTCCTCATTACTAATTTACAGTAAGATAATTTCTTCTAGTCAAAAACACCTCTTGAAGCCGTGATGTACATCTGTAATCCCAGCAGTTTGGGAGGCTGAGGCAGGAAGATCACGAGCTCAAAACCAGCCTCAATAACTTAGCTAGGCCCTGAGCAACTCAGCAAGACCCTGTCTCTCAATAAAATATTAAAAAGGGCTAAGGATGTGGCTCAGTGGTTAAATGCCCCTGGGTTATATCCCTGGTACATAAAAAACAAAACACCACCCCCCCTCAAAAAAAAAACACCTCTTAATATGTATAAATCTACTATGTTTTTGGCTATAATATAATGTTTTTATCATAATTATACTTTTAGGGAGCTCAGTGGTGTTTTGATTAAACTGTAATAATATATCAATGAAAAGTTTAAATTGATATTGTATATTAATGTTTACATGAGTAGGATATATTTGTACCTACAGGTTTAGCTTTCTTAAGAGATTATTACATTAACTGTTTACACATGTTCTTTTGAAAAATTATGATCAGTCATGTTTATGCCTATATGTCAATAATTTATGATTAGTATGAAAAGGAAAGTATAGCTGCATTTCATTTCAATACAAATATATCTTTATGTGCAATTGTAGCTCAAAACAGCATTAAAAATATGTAGTTCAGTCTTAAGTTTTTTATTATTTTAATTATATATTCTGTGAAACATTTAAATGGGAAAATAAATAAAGAATACTACAATCATTTAGATGGATTTATTGCTTTTGATTAGTTAACATATGATCTTCTAGTATTAGTAAAATGTTAATTCTGTGATTTTTAAGTCTTCATCAATATCAGTGTTTGATCATATTTGTATTGAGGTCCTCTCTAGATCCCTCTAACTATTCTATGAAATTTTTGGTATTAAAATGCTAAAAATTTCAGATTTGGTCTGCAACTGGAAGAGAATTAATAGAGTACACAGAGGGGGAATTACTGTACTCAAGGTAGGCATATCAGTACATAGCCAGTAGACAATCAACCTCAAAGACCAAAGTGTAATCATAAGGTGCTCTTAATCATGGAATCAAAGAAAGGGGAGTTAGTGAACTAATCTCAATGGCTTCTCTCATTAAACCACTTTACCTTAGTTCACAATTCCTGATAGGGAAGATCTAGTGCCACAACCCAGAGAATAGCAGATATATCCATGCTTATGTACCGTGTTTTAGCTTACTATAAAATTTAGACACTGTGTTCTGAAGCCATGCTCTACCCCTTAAAATATAGCAAATGAAATCCACTTTAAAAATATGGCAATATGTCAATTATTTTCTGAAATATAACATAGTATATTTTGACAATTCTCATTAGGGACATGTTTACCATAGATTAATCAACTGATTAATTTAGAACGTGACAATCTTCCATAGAATTATCAGACGTAAAACCTGTCAAGTTTTTAAAAATCTTTGTTGCAAACCTGAGTTCCCCTTACTTCCATCATTGCAGCATAAAGAATGTAATGTAATAGGAAAGTGGTGTTGGTAATACTTTCAGTAAGAGCAAGAGGTATTTAGGATGAAGCAATAGCACCGTTGCTAATCTTTCAACAAAATCCTACACTCTTAACACTGTAAAAGTTATTTCTTGGCAGTGTGAAGTTAAGGGTATGATGATTATAATACTCTGATTTTGATGGGATAGTTTGGATTTTTAATTAAAAGTTACAGAATAGTCTTAATCTTTGCAGGTCCACATCTCTTTAAAGAAAACTATGGGGTAATTACTTGTATTCTATAGCTAAAATGGTGATCTCTACTTACAGATACCAGCTTTGAGTCCTTTTCTGTCAAAAGAAAGACTAAGTCAGGCACAATGGTGAATGCCAGTAGTCCCAGATACTTGGGAAACAAGGTAGAAGGGTCACAAGTTCATGGTCAGCCTGGGCAACTTAGCAAGATCCTGTCTCAAAGTAAAAATAAAAATGGATGGGGCGGGGGTGTAGCTCAGGGCAGAATGCTCTGGATTCAAGCCCCATTACCATTAAAAAAAAAAAAAGAAAGAAATGAAAAGAAAAAGATGAAGGGGGGGAGACTAAGAGGATTATACACCACATTTAATTTGGATATCTCCAAAATTGAAGTATTCAGGGCAGCATAAGTTTCTTAAACCTTATAAATATGGCCAAAATATGAGTTATGATATGTCAGTGACTATGTAATAATCTGACTGTGGTTATTAAAAGACAAAATGCCAAGTCCAGACTGAGAGAACTAAAAACAAATCCTTACCTAGCGGCAGGACACCTATTACCTGTGAGAGTTACAGATCCTCCCTGGGATATGGTTTCTTCAGTGTATAAAATGTAGGTAATAAGTTATGCTCATGTAAGGATTAATAATGAGGCATATAGCAGACATGTTAAATGTTAGTTTCTATTTCTACTCCTCCATATTCTAGACTATTTTTTTTTCAAATGTGAGGAAACAGGGAACAGAATGTATGTCTTTTCAACGTAAGATATATATTTTATAACTCAATTCCTCAACCCCAAAACTACCATATAAGTAATTGATACAAATATTTTACAAATTATCATGTTATGTATCTTCCACTATGTATTAGTACTTATTGTCTGTCTCCTATTGGAATGTTAAGCACATAAGGTTCTGAATATATGTCAGTTTTTGTTTGCTGGTGTAACCTTAAAACTATAATAGTGTCTAAAACCCAGGAAATGCTTTTTTTTTTTTAATTTTTATTTTTCAATGGTAAATGAAAGAATGAATGAATTGCGACTACAATTACACATGGTGTTAAGCTCTTCAAAGTTTCTCTTAATAATTTTAAGGGTAAAAATTACATATGGGATTATTTGGTACATGATAATTATTTACATGATTATCAGCACTTGCTCTTAGACATGAACATACAGTCCAGAGAATGTCATGTATAAGTTTTCAGTTTCTTAATTTCTATTCCTTCAGTTTGGGGGAAGTAAAACCTAAAAAGTGGTTATGTTTTGCTGTTAAAGGTGGTTGTTATGGGGAACTAGTACACTTTCAGTTTCTGAGGAGATGACAGGTAAAAGTTTTATCACGATGTTCATGGAATCCTAAATTATATGTGTGGTTAAACGTTTGATTGTGGGATTCCAGGATTCTTGCTCTGGTAAGCAGCAAAGGAAGAAAACCGCAAGATATTTTCTTGAACGACCTCCTGATGCAACTGTTTACAGCTTTCATATCAGCACCCAGCGGGAGTTTTCGGGCACAGACTCCCACAAACCCTATTTGTTCCCAGTCCCTGGGCTCCAAGAAAGGACTCTTGAGGGCCTGGGACGTAGGGTAGAGCGGCTCTCGCCTTCTCACCTGGGGCGGGCGGGCTCTCACGCTTACGCTGCTCATTTCTATGACCCTTTCTTGACACCAGAGGTGACAAGCATGGCGCAGCCCGGCGCCACTCATTTATTCTGGAGGCGGGTGACTGTGCTCCACGCTCCAGGCAGCGGTGAGCTCCTGGGGGCGGGTTTGGATGACGGTGGTTGCAAGAAGGCTAAAGGTGGGAGGGTCGGGAGGTGAGACGCTTTCCCGCACGGGGGCGCTGTCACCTGTACAGGGGAGGAGTCAGAATGGAATCTAGCTTTTTGCTGCTCTGAGGTACTGAAGTCGAGAGAACCGTCCTTAACCATGAAGGGAGCCAAAGGCATCGAGAACCCAGCTTTCATCCCCTCCAGCCCAGATACCCCGCGCCGCTTGTCTGCATCGCCCGCCCAAGTGGAAGTCTCTGCCTTGTCCTCCGACACCCAGAGGGACGATTCGCAGCCACAGCAGTCTCCAGAGTCCCACAAGTCATGGGAGCCTCCTCTGCCTTCATCAACTCCCCCGGCTTCCCAAGAGCCGCCCGAACCACAATCGTGGTCAGAGTTTGAGGAGGGGCCTTGCGGGTGGAGCAACTTGCATCCCCGGTGTCTCCAGCGCTGCAACACGCCACAAGGCTTTCTGATTCACTACTGTCTGTTGGCTCTCACACAAGGTAAAGTTCAGCGTCAGCTCGAGGGGGTGTCGGTCCAGCCAAGAGCAAGGGAATGGGGGCGGCGAAGTTGCAGGGAGGAGAGGACAGGTGCAGGGATCCCGTGCAGCTGACGCGCGGTGAGAGGAGCTGTGGGCTTGGAATTGTTGGAGCCACCACTGACGACAGCCTACCAGGTTCAGCCTTCCACATTTTAGCTTCTCCTTTATTGCAACATTTAAAACTTGCTATACAAGTTTTTACTATTTTGTGCTGTTCCTTGGTTTAGCCGATTGGATTCTTCCAGGGAAGATTTAGGAGAACCTTTGGGGACAGTATGCCCCGGGGGCAATCCATTCTACATTATAAAAGTCTACTTTTTCGGAGTCCTTTAGCAAAGGGATTCTTTTATATTATTTCTCTAGCTGGATTAATAAATTTGTAAATGAAAATAGGATCCTTCGCAAAGGAAACATGAATTTAAAATCTGTAGTATAGATTAGATATAAACATTCGCATTTTTTGAGTATATTTATATCGCGACTGTGGACACAAGTGCACTACGGTAAGTAAATTAGCAAAGGCTTCAGGCCTTGTCAAAGGGTGAACCTTTCCTAGCTATTCAGGCACAGGAGTTACCCAGGATCTGTTTTGTTCTAGGAATTTCTTTTTGGTTCTCTTGGGAATTGCAGATTAAGTCCAGATTTATGTCCTCAGGAGTATGCAATATCAGCGAGTTTAGAAGAGAGATGGTGGAGGGTGAAAGACTCTCTTCAAAGAAAGCATAGAGAAGGTAATAGGGTGGGTGTAGCTTAGAATGCAAGGAATGAACTAAGTGGGAAGTTACAGTAAGACACCTGAGGAGGGGTGGGTGTTTTAAGTGGAGTATAGTGAAGGACGTTGAAGCTTAGTTTCTTATCCTCCCCTAAGGTCTCCTTCCATTATTGACCCATCTTAGTTGTCCAGAATCAGTGATTGCGAAATGTCTCAGTGTCAAAGGAACGCAAAGTTCAAAAACTCGAACTTTACCTTGTGTTTTTTCTTAAAATTTATTATGAAAATTCCACATAATTCTAGAATATATCATTTATACTTAATATGAAATCATGTTTAAAATTAATATGAAATATAACTAGTGCTCTTACAAAAATGTATCCATTTTAGCCTGAAACTTCATATACTGAGAGATCATCAATTTAACAAGCATAATCTGGGATGAATATAGCCCAATAAATAAATTCGTGTCAGTTTAAGTCTCAGTGCCTGAAAACATTGTTGCCATGATCCTTGGGAAGACCATTTCCATTATATATTAATAGATGTTTCATTGGGAAGGAAAACAAAACTTAAGAAATTATTTAGCTCTGAATTACTCAAACAGGAATTCTCTCACCACTTAACTTCCTAATATGCTTCCTATCTCCATGCATTTACAATAGAGAGGTGTGTGGTATTTCATGGAAGTGTTTTTAAAAGCAGTGTTCTTGGAATTTGTATAGCATAGTGTTCAGTTAAGGGTTCATAGGATTAAAGTGTAGCCCTTCCAGAGGAGTTTCCAACTTATTTTTAAGGAGAAGTTGTACCCTAATTATTTCTAGTGACAGATTTTTAATCAGTATGAGACGTGTGGTGGGAAGTTGATTTTTAGGTGGGGAAATTTTCAAATTATCAGATGACTTATTTCCTTATAAAAGTGTCCTTCCTAGGTACTTCAGATATTTTGTCTTGAAATCCCAGAAATTGTTATAGTCTTATTAAACTGGCATAAAAGTAAAAACCATATTAACAATTTTGAAAGCTGCAATATCAATTTTCTTGAAATAATTTTAAATTACAATCTTGATAAACCAACATCTAAAGAACTGTTAGAGATCATGCTATGCATATACTCATTGTATTAATTAATAATGATAACAACTCTTGATACTTCTTAAGTAAGAAACATAACTAGTTAAAATTTGATCAGGTGCTTTTTATTTTCAATTTATGGTAATGTTTAAACTCTTGTAAATTTCATCAATATCTGAACAGAACACTTTAAAATCAGTCAAAATTGGGTTTTCCAAATTTTCTTTATCTTCCTTCATTATAATTACAAATAAGTAGAGGGAGTATTTTTTTTTTCTTTTCTTTTCCTGTGCATGTGATTTAGAATGCTAATGGTCGAAATAAAACTCAACTGATGTTTATTTTTTGCTCTATAATCTTTTAAATGATAGCTTTAAGATCCATAGAAGTTTTGGAAAAAAAATTAAAAGGTATTTGAGAGCTCAATTTCCCCTTCTTAAAACTAAGTTAAGGTGAGCTCTTGTGATAAGTATACTAAGGTTCAGGAAGCAATTGAGCATTACTTTAAGGCTTGTGGGGTCACTTGTGCTTTCTGCACTCTTCTCAGAGAGGTCTTTAGAAGTACAGTAGTACACTTGAAAACTCTGGCAAACTGACTCAATGGGACTTGATCAGTGACTTGTGTTTATCACTTAAAGAAAAATGAATTAAGGCCAGTTAACTGCAGTTTAGTATGTAGCAAGTATCAGTTTTGTTGGGCACCTGAAAATTCACAAATGTGCAATTTAAGAGGCAAACTGGGCTAGACACTGTTGCTCTGGCCTTTAATCCCAGCAACTTGGGAGGCTGAGGCAGAAGAATCATTTGTTCAAAGCCAGCCTCAGCAAAAGGGAGGCACTAAGCAACTCAGTGAGACCCTCTCTAAATAAAAAACAAAATAGGGCTGGGGGTGTGGCTCAGTGGTCAAGTGCCACTGAGTTCAATCCCCATACCTGGCACCGCCCCCACCCCCCAAAAAAAGGCAAACTGATTTCCAAGGAAGTATGTTTGGGTTGTGTCACTTTAAGAACTTTAAAACTGACACTTTTAAAAACAGCAAAAAAAGCCAAACTTTTTGTAGATTGTGTTAATAATCATACACTATGTAGTAAACTGAGAGTAATGTACTTAAATTTCCTTTTCTCTTTTTTAGGTATTGTTGTAAATGGCCTTGTAAATATTAGCATATCCACTATTGAGAAGCGCTATGAGATGAAAAGTTCCTTGACTGGCCTGATATCCTCAAGTTACGATATCGCCTTCTGTTTGTTGTCATTATTTGTATCGTTCTTTGGTGAAAGAGGACACAAGCCCAGATGGCTTGCATTTGCTTCCTTTATGATAGGCCTGGGAGCACTTGTATTTTCCTTGCCACAGTTTTTCAGTGGAGAATATCAATTGGGGTCCCTTTATGAAGGTAAGTGTCTGTTGTGTTTTTGTTTGTTTTGATTTCAGCAAGTGGTACAACACCAGATTATTAACTCTACTGCAATTCCCTTCTACAGAGGATAAGGGGTTAAGTCTTTTCCAGGCTCACTGCCTACTTCATTATGTGAATTTGTACAAGGTAGGAAATTACAGATTGGACATTATTTGTCATTTCAGTAGTTCTCTGGGTTTTTAATCTTTTGATTCTCATTACCCATATTACATGCAATCCTCAAAAGAAGTAGGTGTTGTAATCTTACTGGGGTTTCCTGATCTGTAGTTTTTCCTTTTGTGCTATTATTTGCAGTGCTTACAGCTCTGTGCCTGGAACATGTTGATTCCTGATTTGAGACAAAAAGAGGTAACATTAACAGGAGCAGGACTTTTCCTAACAACTGAAATTAGCTCTACTTGGGGCTTGAGTTTAGAGACAAAACTTCTGGGCAGCCTACAGCATTGCTTTAGTTAGATGATATGCATGCTTCACAGGCACAGAAAGGAAATTTAATTATTTTGATTTTTTTCCCCCAAAGAATCATTTTTAATGGAAAAACAATTATGGTAGAACTGGAGAAATGTGCTAATGAAAGTACAAGTTCACATTTTTTTTTTTTTTTTTTTTTTTCTTTTTGGGTACTGGGGATCGAACCCAGGGCCTTGTGCTTACAAGGCAAGCACTCTACCAACTGAGCTATTTCCCCAGCCCCCACAAGTTCACATTTTTATGTCCTTTCTGGGACTTTTAATAGCAAACATTAAAATTATAAGGAATAAAATCAGATGGTTACAAATTTAGAGACCTTCAGGGATTAGGTAAATGAACGAGGCTTAGAACAAGAGGAGAATTTGAAACTGCTGAACTGTAGGTATTATTTTTAAAAGTTAAAATATTTATATTTGTGTGTATTAGTATTAAAAGTGTTAATCTCTCCCAAGACACATTTCCCAATTTTGATAACAAATAACTATGGTTTTAAAAGTGCACTTATTAGGTGAGTAGACTTCACTTTATAAGTAAAAATAGAATATGCAAGCAGATAGATGAATGTGGTAGAATTTGAAATGAATAAGAAAAATAAGGAGAATGTGTTATCAGTGAAAGGAGTACTTAAGTAGATTCTAGTCATTATCTAAGAGTGGATGAGACTGCATTAGGCAAATTTGACATAATTTCACTGGGGGTAGTTTCAGGAAGTAGGCAGACATTGTAGCACAGGCTGTAGTATAACACCTTTGAAATCTTAATGGCAAGGGGATATCAAAAGCTTGATCTGCCACATGAGAACACAGGATACTGATTGCATGATAGCAAAATGTTTTTGTGGTTTTGGCTTTTGGGTGGTTATCTCCATGCTGCCTCTAGGTCATCACTCTTCCAGTTAATCAGATGTTCTTAAAGTAAAGAAACTTTGCTCAAAGCCTCTGATTTTCTAAACTAAATATAAAAACTTCTTCCAGTACAAAACTTGGTCTTCTTCAGCAGTCTCAGTGCTGTCTCTTGCCACCCACACCTGGAATTACAGCCAATCTGAACAATTTATATTTCCTGAAAGGAAATGGCAACAAGTTAAGGTGTGTGGTGGGGGTCGGGGTGGGGAGATGAAGCTAATGTTTAGTACATTTTTGTGTACTATGCAGGTTTTCACCAAATTCTTGTTGATCATGTTGACATTTTTCATTATTGTAGCAGATCAGATTTAATAGAGTATTGAAGTAGAAAAACTCAGGTTGGCCTATGTTATTCTGCCATTCATACAACAAATATTGTTGGTATGGACTGTATATGGTACAGAGATAACAGCAGTAAAACAGCCATCTAAAGTTTATGTATTAGTGGGAAGAAATAATTAATTAATAAACAAGGTAATTGAAGATTAAAGTTAGAGGATAGAGGGGACAAACAGTATGAAGTCATAGTGTACAAACACGTAAACAGGTTGGTAGGGAAGGCTAGCATAATAATATCTGCATAAGGAGGGCCAGGCTTGAAAGATGCTTTTCACACTGGAAAGCAACTCTAAGCTTGGATGGCTTTAGGAATTGTCAGTTTGGGCTGACCTGATAACAGGAGGGAAGAAGGTGGCATGAGATGAACTTAGAGAGGCCAATAGATACCAGGGAGACATTTAAATTTTTCTTGAAGTGTAGTGCAAAGTCCTGAATGAATATTACACAGGGAAGCACATTGATCTCACTTGAAATCACCTTGAGAGGTTTTTCCATAGTTCTGGTGAGAGATAAAGTGGGTGGGCCAGGGTTGTAGTGGTAGAGATCCATAGGATAATTGACAGTATATATTTTGGAGGAAAAAGAGATAAGACTTTACTGGATTTATTGTGAAAGAGGAATGAAAACTGACTCCTTTGTATTTGGCATGACCAACTGGGACCAAGTAGCAGAATGTGGAAGATTAGGGACAATAGAGTGGGGAGTGGAGATCAAGAATTCAAGAATATGGGTTTGGACTTGCCAAATATGAACTGGATATTATACATCCAGTGTTGCAATACATATTCACAAACATATTTATCTAAATGTGCAAGTCATTCATTACACTTAATTGATAATGTCACACTGATGTTTGGGAAGGGCTATCAGTTCCTCTTTAACTATCAATGTATGAACATGCCTCACTGCTATTTTGAGTTTTTTTCCTTGAAGCTTTTACTTAACACAAATATTATCATGGAGTATGTGTGTATGCATGTTTACACTACTAGATACAGAATTCAGGACTGAAATTGTATTGTACATCTAAAAGAACCCAGATATTTAGAAATGGAAGGAGTATTAGAAATAACGAATCTCTTCTGTTTACAATGTAGAAATTTAGGACACCATTTAGGACTTTAATGAGAAAGTGGCTGCATAGTGATTTTACACATGGTTAATACCAGCTTACACTAATCCTAGTACTCATGCTTTTTGTGTTTCTTCCCCCCCAATCCCCCAGTACTGTAGATGGAACCCAGAGTCTTGCACACACTAGACAAACACTCGATGCTTTGTTTAATATTTTTCAAATTTTTGTACTTATTACTATGGTAGGTTATTAGCTATATTGAATTAATTCAATATTTTTATGAATTTAATTTAGTTTCTGAATTCAAGTATGATGGTCTACATTTTTTTAAAAGCTTCATAACTTGTCTTCTCAAGTAAATTCATCTACTTTTGCAAATATGGGAACCTGTAACCAAATATATGAATTATTTTTCTAACTCTAAGGAGAGAGTAGAGTAAAAAACTGGGTATTTAAATGGGAAGAGGAAAACAAGTAAATTGAAAGTTTCCTGTAAATGAATTAGGAAACGTATAATCTTTTTAAGTAGCATAACAAAACATGATGTATTATAATAAAGAGCATACTATTAAGCAGTCACTTTGTCAGTTGAAATCATATATATAGTTTAATCAGAAACAAACACTGAGGAAATTAACATACGCTTGTGTGCTTTTTTGTTGCTGCTGTGTTTTTGAACTTGAGGGAAATGAATATCAGGGTTCACATTGGACGAGATAATCTCTATAAGGGGAGATTAAAGTAATGCAATATAGTTAGGAAGCAGAAGAAAACAAAGTATGAAATCTGATAAGCATGTATAATTTCTACAGGTGTGAGAGTAAACAAAAGGAGGTTAAGAGTTAGCAAATGGTAGAAAGGTGAATTTAAAACAGCTTGAATGTTCTGCGGTTTTGTGAAACAGAAAAGGTTTGGGAGAAAGTTTTTTAAGGGAAGCTTTGGTAGATACATAAGGGTTAGAGATGATTGACTTTGAGTGGAGATGATAAAATTTATCAAAGGGAAGTTTAGGTTGTTATTGGATACAAAAAAGAGGAAGTATTAAAACTAGAAAGAACAAATTTTTCTAGTGGCTATTTTTTTTTACATGTTAATCTGAAAATAAGTAGTGTCATAAAACATTTTCAAATATGTCATATTTGACACTCACTTTTTAAAAAAAAATTCTTTTTCACTGCAAATGGGTATTGACATTCACTTTTGACATAACAGTATTATAATTTTAACATTTAACATGCAATATATCTTTGTCCCTTAACGTTTTGTTTTCATCTAAGTACATTTTAATTCCTTTTGGATGAGTGTTTTTATAATGTTAAGAAAAATAATCTTTTTGTTTCTTTGAGAATCTGGGAGGGAGGTCATTTTTCAATACCAAGAAATTGGAGAAAAGTGATTACTAAACCCAACAAAGTTTTTATCAATCAGTTTTTTTCCTAGATTACGTTGTTTCTATTTTCCATCCCCTTCCCCTTCGCCTCCCCAAAAAGTGTGTCAATGATAAACGTTTCCATTTGTTATAGTAGTAAAATGCTAAATCTCTGTGATTGGCATTTTTGGAGAGATCTGTATAAAGGACTTTGGCTATGTTGAGTAACTACTTAAAAAGTTGTGCTAGAAAAATTATTCAAGTGGGACTCAAAATTGGACTTAATTTCTACCTACTTTCTCTTTCATCTTGTATTCTTAAAGGTTTTTTTCTTGTTTGTTTATATTTAAATATGGAATGCCCATCCCCATTGGAGAAGACCTAGAGCAAAGAACCTTAGAATTTCTCAACCACTAATTCAATACAGTATGCTTTAATTTTGGTTGGCCTTTGAGTGTTCTTCCCTCTTTGAAACTATTTCTTCCTTATGGAAATCACTTTTATTTTTCTTATATTTCGATCATATTATAACTGAAATGAATGAAGAGAAGAAGGTGATTTCTTAATAAAACAAATGATCCAAAATTAACTTTAATATACACAATAAAAGGATTAAAGATAACTCTTTTAGAGTGAGTTGATGTTCCCAATGCAGGTATTATGATTGTTCATACGAGAGACTCTCCAGTGTTCTCCTAACTTCTTAGATGATTGAATTATCCTGGATGATTTCTCTGCATGTTTAATGCTATCTTTTGGAGATCCTGAATCAGTAAGTCTGTAGTAAGATTCAGGAATTCATCTTTAAAAAAAAAATAATAATTACCTAGTTTATCTTAGTTAAATGTGGGAAGTACATTATAATTTAGGTCTGATTATTTTGTGACACTCTCAACTGGACACAGAAAGGTTTCTTTTCATCTCAAGATTATTGCTTTATATCTTCCTTTAAAATAGGAGTTTCACAACCATAATGAAATACCAGGTGCTTTAATATTGCCAGTATTGTTGAAATTCAAATGACCAAACTTCCGAAGCAGAAGAAACTTACAGAGAAAAATAAGTCAGGCAAACATATCACTGAGATGTTAATACAAACTCAGAACTAATTCTGCTTATAAACTGCAGTTTGCTGGCAGGTAGAGGTTTAAAAAATGAATGGCCTTCAGCAAGAGAAAAAAGTCCCAGTGTTTCCCAAGGTATGATGTGCAGAGTAATTTCTAAGGATATTAAATATGTTTTAAAAATATGTTCCATAGTTGAAGAGTTTGGGAAGAAATGAAAGTTATTCAGGTATCTTTGCTGCATCAATGCATAAGGGAATGTATTTTGTGATTCTTTAGTAGTTTGCTATGTAGAATTCAGAACTTACTGAACAAGGGACTTGATTGCAATGATTGTGCCCTGTGTCCTGCTTTCCATCCCTCACTTTAACTTTCCTCTTCTAGGTGTTTCAGTGAATATGCTTTGGGGAAATCTCTGTGCTATTTTAGGTCAAGTATGTTGTTTTTGAAAGTTGCCCTGTTGAATTTAGAAACTTCATTATGGCCAGCATCTAGAACAGAATGTGAGGTAGAGTAGGTGTTCAAGAAATGTTTGTAGAGCTGTCAAATATTTAATGAATAAATGTTTCCCTTTGATGGGGACATATTAGGTGTCCAATGACTTGCTCTTCCACAAAAGACAAGAATATACCTTAATACAAATATATATTATATACAAGAATATACAAGAGAATATACAATGTCAGGGAAAGACAATTTGGAAATTCTATCCATGTTTTCTAAAACTTGACCAAAGGATAATGGGACATTTCTCTGTTTTCTGTCTCTCTCTTACTCACCATTGAATAACAATTTGTGCTTAGTGATCAAAAAGGCAAAAAATTACTTGCTATAAATGAGCTTTATGGATAAGATTTGGATCTGAAAAATTTGCAGTGTATAAAAGGAAGCTGAATCGAGAAGCATATTTAGAAATAGCAAAATGCTTTGATATTCTGTTTTTGGTTTTTGTCATGATTCCTTACTAAAATATTGATTTCCCTAAAAGTGCTTCTAAGGTAGTGCCAAAACGCAGAATTTTTGATGGACTTTAATTATCTTCATATATAAAATAAAATTTTCTGATAGAATATTCAAAAGGGCCATAGGCATTGTGTCTAATCATATAAAATGTGTAGGAGGTAATGATTAAGCAATTTTGTTTTTGTAGCTTCCTCAGAAAGATTGGTAAAAATGTGGTTTGTGGCAAGAAAAAAAATGAGGAAATTCTATTTTCTTAGTCATGGTTCTTAAAAATGCACAAATTAGCCAACGTAAGTTTTAATGTATTTTTACTATTTCATTTTAATGCTAATATTACACATTATATTTAATAAAAATAGATAATATAGCACATATATTAGGGTCAGGTAGAAATGAGTTTGTGTGATAGAACTATGTGATCCTGCCTTAAGGAAATTAGACATATGCTTTGATAAGGCCATGTCCATTGTGTGGAAAGTTCTCATTAAATTGTAGCAATCAATAAATGATGTTACTGATAACTGAATAACCGTGTTTTGTTTTTTTTGTTGTTGTTTCCTTTTTAGTAATTGTCAGTGGTGGTTTCAAAGTACTATAAATAAGTGAGTCTTTCCATATAGTATATTTGTTTCTGTAGGTGCCACTTGATTTTGATGTATCTTTAAAGTTTAGCCAAACACTTTCAAAGTAACCCATGAGAAAGGATTTTAATTATATGTATTTTCCAGGATTTTATCCTCATGAGATGAGAAGATGTAAATATCTTTTTTTCCCCCCTGAATTTAATCATCACACATACCTTGTAAGATAATCAGAAAATACCTGGGTTCAGTAGCACACACTTAAAAGTGTGGCTGAGGCAGGAGGATCATGAGTTCAAAGTCAGCCTCAGCAATTTAGAGATGTCCTAAGCAACTCAGTGAGACCCTGTCTCTAAATAAAATACAAAAAGGACTGGGAATGTGAGTCAGTGGTTAAGCACCTTGGGTTCAATCCCTGGTAGAAAAACCCAAACAAAATATCATAGGAAAGTGAATAAATGTTTCTTAGATAATACAACCTGGGTTACCCACTGTTAACATTGTTCCCTTTTAAAATGTATACATGTATACATGTATTCACGGAGTCACAGTGAAATTTAATTACATAATCATTAACAAACATGCACACCTCACATCCTCAGTTTAGTATTTATGCATATTCACACATCTTTATATCACATTCACACATACACATTTAAGATTTATTTTTAAGGAAATGAGTGTGAACCTATGGAAATCTACTTTTTTGCTTCTAGTATATATTAGACATCATTTTATATTAAGATAGAGCTACAGATTCTTTATGCTTTTATATTATTTCGTTTTTAGATACGTTATTTAGTTGACTCTATTATGTTTTTTTTTTTTTAAATACATTCTGTATTTGTGGTTAGAGATGTTCTGTGGGTCATTAAGGACAATCTGGATAATACTAAGAAGTGGAAAGAAAAAAACTCAATTCATTGTTATTCTTTTCTCAGGGAAAACTGGGGGTTATTTTAATGCTTTCACTGGACCTAATTTTTTTTGAAGTTAATATCATATTTAGCAAATCGTTAGCATTTTTATTCCTGCATAGCACTTAGTTTTACTTTGTGTTTTTGAATATTTACTTTTAAATCTTTTTATTAATTGTATGTGATAAACATGATATATACCTGATAAACATTTTTAGGTTTAAAGATTTTTCTCTGTTTTGTAATTGTACAGTATGCAGCCTTTTAGAGTTTGCCTTTTTTGTTCAGAATAATTCTCTGAATATTTATTGGGTTGCTGTGTTTATCAATTGTTCATTCCTTTCTATTGTTGATTAGTATTCTATGGCATGGATATTCCCTTGTTTGTCTAACCATTTGCTATCTGAGCAGTTTACAAATTTTAGTTATTACAAATAAAGCCATAGACATTTGTGTACAAATTTTCACATGAACATAGTTTTCATTTTTCTGGAATAGAAAACCAGGAGTAAAATTGCTGGGTCATATGACAGTTATTTGCTTAGTTTTTGGAAAACTGCTAGACTGATTTCCAGAATGGCTGTCCCATTTTACTTTTCTATCAGCAACGTGTGTGAGTGGTCAGGTTTATCTCCATCCTTGCTGCCTTTGGTGTTTTCATTATTTTGTTTTTGTTTTAGCTGTTTTGATAGGTGTATACTGAAATCTCTTGTGTTTTAATTTGCATTTCCCTAGTGGCTAAGGATACTGAGCATTTTTGCCTGTGCTAATTTGCCATCTGTATATCCTTGGTGAAATAGCTGTTCATATTTTTTTCCCTTTTTCTAGCCAGAATTTTTTTCTTTTTTTCTGTTCAGTTTTGAGTGTTATGTATGTATTCTAAGTACTAGATCTTCGTAAATATTTTCATCAATTTTACAACTTGTCATTTTATTCTTTTAACATGGCCTTTCACAGAGTAGTTCTTAATTCTGATGACATCCTCTTTATTTTTCATTTTATGGGTTATGCTTTGTTGTCAAGCCTGAGAGTCTTTTGCTTAGCTCTATATTCCAAAGATTTTCTTCTTCTGCTTTTTTCAAAAAGTTTTTCAGTCTATTTTACATTTATGTTAAGTCTCCGAAACATTTTGATCTAATTTGTACATAAGATGTGAAGTTTAGATCAAGCTTCATTATTTGTCTATAGGTGTCCAATTGCTCCAGTACAATATTTTGAATAAGAAATTCTTCACCATTGAATTGCTTTTGTAGTTTTATAAAAAATCAGTTGGGGGAGAGCGTAGGGGGAAAGAAAGATAATCGAATGAGACAAACATCATTACCCTATGTATATGTATGATTACACAAATGGTATGACTCTATTTCGTGTACAACCAGAGAAACCATAGTAGTATTTCATTTGTGTACAATGATTAAAAAAAAAAAAAAAAGTCTTTTAAAATGCAAAACAAAAATCAGTTGGGCATATTTTATGAATCTATTTCTAGGATCTCTATGCTGTTCAATTGATCTGTGTTCTGCCAATATCAGTCTTAATTGTTGTGGCCATATAATAATTCTCAAAATGAATTTATTCTTCTAACTTCATTTGTGTTTTTCAAAATTATATGACTACTAAAATTCCTTTTCGTTTCCATGAAAATTTTAAAATAAACTTGTTTATATTGTGTTTTTTGCACTTTGGGGCAAATTTTATTTCTTCCTTCACTTTCTGTATATCATTATCTTATTTATTTTTTTGTTTCATTAAACACAATAGAACTTTCAGTATTTTGAATAAGGGTGGTGAAAGAAAACATTCTTACCTTGTTCTTTATCTTAGGGGAAAAAAACTTTCTGTCTTTCACTTTTGCTGTACTTTTTTATAAATGAGTTTTATCAAGTTGATGTAATTTCATTTTATTCTTTTTTTTCCTGGAGAATTGTTAATCATAAATCATGGTTGAATTTTGTCAAATACTTTAGCATGAGTTGATATGCGCATATGATTATTACTTCTTAGTCTTTGGAGATAATGGATTACATTTTTGTAAAATTTTTCATTATTGAGGCAGCCTTGAATTCCAGAATAAACCTCACTTGTCAATGGTTTATACTTCTTCTGATGTATTTCTGAATTCTATTTGATGACATTTTGTTAAGAATTTTTGTACTTGCACTCTAGATTATATTAGTATGTCCTTTTAGTCCTGTCATTGTTCGATTTTGGTTTCAGGGGCTACTGGCTTCATATAATGAATTGAAAAGTGTCCCTTCTGTATTTGGGGATAAATTATCTAGAATATTCTGTATATGTTTGTTAAAGCATCTGGGCCTGTCGGTTTCTGTTTTGCAAGATTTTCCATTAAAATTTCAATCCCTCTGCCCCAAATTTTCAATTTCCCTTATGGTTATAGGGACATTCAAATACAGTTCTTCCTAGCATTCCCTTTTTTGGCTGCAGGATCTATTGTGAATCCTTTGTTTTTTTCCCTGATTGATAATATTCATCTACTCACTTTTATTCTTTGTCAATCTCTTGTTAGAAGTACACAATTTAATTCAGTTTTTCAAAGAACAAGTTTTGGTTTCATTATTGTTTTCAATTCACGGATTTGCTATTTCTATTTTTCTTCCTTCTGCTTGTTTTAGGGTAACCCCACCCCTTTTTTTCTCTGAGACTCCTTTAAGTGGCTTATATGGAAGCTTAGATTATCAGTTTGAGATCTTTACTTTTTTCTAATGTATTCATTTATTTTTTTGCACTGGGGATTGAACCCAGGTGCACTTTACCACTAAGCTCAGCCCTCAGCCCTTTTTATTTTTTATTTTGAGACAGGGTCTTGCTAAGTTGCTTAGGACCTCACTAAATTGCTGAGACTGGCCTCAAACTTGCTATCTCCTGCCTCAGTCTCTCAAGTCTCTGGGATTGCAGGTGTGTGCAACTATGCCTGCCTTAATGTGTGTATTTTATTGCTATGAATATTACTCTAAGCTTTGCTTTAGCTTTGTCTTATAATTATGATGTACTGTATATTCATTTTTGTTCTATTTAATGTATTTAATGCTGGAGACTTCCTCTTTGGTTTATGGATTATTTGAAAGTTTGTTGTTTAATTTTCAAAATTTGGAGATTTTACTGTCTTTCTTGTAATTGGTGTTTGTTGAAGTCAGAAAGCATATTACCTAATATTTTAATTCTTTTAATTTTAGTGAGGTTTGCCTTATGGTCCAAGGTATGGTCTATCTTATTCTGTTCTCTAGGCACTACATGGGAAAGTGTATGACGCATTTGTTTGGTGAAGTGTATTATGAATGTCAATTAGATACTTATTGGTAATTGTGATTGTTAAGTTATTCTGTATCTTTGCTAATTTTCTAGCTAGTTGATCTGTAAATTGTTTCTAGAGGTGTTGAAATATTTAAATATAATTGTAGATTTTGCCATTTATTCTTTCATTTCATTAGTTCATATTTCATGTTTTATAGCTCTTTTGTTGGTGAATATGTATTCAGGATTTGTATGTCTTCCAGGTAGATTGACTGTTTTCTCATTCAGTCTTTCTTTGTGTCTGGTAAATTTCTTGCTTTGAAGTCAGTTTTATTCTAATATTAATATAGCTATTCTGACTTTATTTTGATTAATATTTGGACAGTAGTCCCTTCTATCATTCACTAAATTTGAACCTACTCACAACATTATATTTGAAATAAGATTCTTGTAGGTAGAACCTGTTTGGGTTATGTTTTTTATTCTACCCTGTAATGTCTTCCTTTCAATTATATGTAGACCACTTAGATGCAATATAAATGTTAAAGATTAAGTTTACACTTTCATTTTTCACTTTGTTTTTGTTTTTCTTTTTTTTTTTCTCTAATTTATGCTTCCTGACTTCCTTTGGGGTACTTGAATAATGTTTAGAATTCCATTTTGATTTATCTGTGTTTTAAGTACATTTCTTTTTTAGCTTCTTGAGCGTTTCCTCTAGGTACTGCATTCTATGTACATCAGTTATCATAGCCTTGCTTGATATTATTCAACTCTGTATCTTATTTAAAACTTCTGCAGTAGTTGCACCCCCTGATAACTTAGAGGTGGAGGTGGGTGAGACCAGGTTACTAAGCAGTCAAAGTTTCACTTAGCCTCAAGTGATACCCAAGATGGGAACAGGCTCCTTGTTGTTGTTGAGTAATAGTGGTAATTCTGGATTTCTACCAGAATACTACTGATTCCATTCTCTTTGAGAGGGGGATGAGTGGACTTCCTACTTGTTCTCGTGCTGTCTTTAACACCACAGAGGAGGGGTATGGCCTAGTTCCCACTGGGCTATTCTGAAAGTCCTGGCTTCAGTAGGCTTCCTCTTATATCACCTAATGTGGAGAGGAAGGAGTGCCTCAGTGATGCATGAAGATGGAAATACAGGCTACTGATGAAAAGTTCACTGGCCAGGTAGGGTTTATAATCTCTCGGTTGGGATAAAACCCTATATCTCTTCTCAGTTTTTTTGGCACCAACCTGGAGGGGTGATCTGGAATCTTATAGCTTCTCTTTGTATATTGCTGGTGTGGGTGTACATGGAAGCATAGCTTTTTTTTTTTTTTTTTGCTGTTTTTTGACTAGAGTAGAGTGTTTATTGTGTAGAGATTTCTGCAGTGGCAGGCTATGCCTTTCCTGATATTTTTGGTTAGAATTATCAGGGTTTTTGTGTCCTTTCATCGGTCTTCGCCCCTTGACATTTAACTCCAATTATGGCATAGATGAGGCAAAAATAAAATCTCAGAAACTCACCATAGTGTGGTTTCTTGAGTAACCAATATCACTAGCTGGTCTGTCTGCTCTTTGACTTCAGTCACTATGTGCACACACACACACACACACACACACACACACATGTACATATTGTTCAGGGCTTTTAGTTGTTCTTAGAGGAGGAATAAGGAAAAATACATCTATGCCATCTTCTCAGAGAAATCTTTTGTGTCTGTCCTATTTATCATTGCATTGCTAGCATTCTGCATGATTTTTGGGAAAATGTAATCACTTAGAATATACTTGTTGAGTGGCTAAATGAGGAACATTTGACCTATAGTCCATATAGATTTGGTTATGTGTTAGTAACATATAATTCCAAGATCTCAAGGGCTTACAGAAATCTTGTGGATCCTGCATTAACTCTGTGTGTTTACAAGCAGGCATCAATTAATCTCTAAGCTATGTTCACCTGAAGATTCAGGTAGATTGAGCAGTCACTATTTACATATTGCAGGCTGTGGAAAAAAGAATATGACAAAGCAGGTTCAGGCTGTTGAAGCAATTGCCCTGGATTGATGTGCTTTCCTGGCACTCACCTGTCAGTTGGTAAAGCAACTCATGTTTTAGATGCTATCTAGGTGAATGAATCCTAATGCCAGTGGGACAGTGGAGTCATTCTTTTTCCCAGGTGAATGAAAAACAATTTTTGGATAGTAATGCAGCCTCCCACATAATAAAATTTTAAGTTTGAGTAATATGATGTTTTAGATTTATTTCAAAACTGTAATACCAATGAGTAGGGAAATAAAATTGGGAGAGAAGATCTAAAAATCGGTTAATCATGGACTGATAGTTGTTGAAGTTGATGGTTGGCTTCAAGGGAGTTCTCCATTTTGTTTGTTTCAATCTTTCTACAGTATAAAATAAAAAAAAAAAAAAAAAAGAGATCGATGAGTAAAACAGAGAAAGCTTTCTGAAAAAAAATGGACGGTACCTGAACAATTATATTGTAGTCTAAGAGGTCAGAAAACTTTTCTGTAAAGTGCAGGTAGTAAATATTTTTGGTTTACAGATGATGCAGAGTCATTGCAATGAACTCTTTTTTTTTTTTTTTTTTTTAATAGTAAGAAAGCAGACATAGCAACCTAGAAATAAATGGGCACAGTTGTGTTTCAATAAATTCTTATTTACAAAAGATTCAGTGGGCTGGAATAGATCCATGGGTCACAGTTTGCATTCTCTGGTCTAAGTGACTGCTGTTTTTTGGAGCTGTGCAGTGCTACTTTCCTATGCAAGGAAACAAATTTAGTACCTCTGGAGTATGCCATCTACCTAAAATTCAAACTACCTTTATTAGACGATAAGTTCAGTGGGACCAGAAACTGGATTGGTCATGTTCATTGCTCTATGTCCCATGCTTTGGGAGAGTACATAAAGTAGGTGCTCAATAAATATATTGAAATGGGTAAATAATTCTTGCATACTTGAGGTCCAAAAATACTGTATACCCTTTAAATAAAAATCTGAACTTTTCATTTATGGAGAATATCTATTATTTCTCTTTGAACCTTTCCCTTCCCCCTCTACTAGACTAGAAGAAAGAGTAATAGCTTTGCTTATTTTCTATCTAATATAGTATGTATAGCTTTATGTGAACAAATCAGGTATTCAATACTTTGATAAATCAAAGAGAAATTGTAGTTGATATTTTAAAAGAAGATAGTTATGTATTGCTAAAAAATGGAATGTGGTATCAGATTTTGACACCTTTCATGGATGCATCACTAAACGTTTACACCAAAGCTACATAGTTCAAGGTTATTGAGCAAATTGGTGAGATAATAGTAGCCATTAGGCATAAAACTCTTTGATTTTCTTCCCTTCATCCTCATTTCTTTATCTCATATAACAAAACAATGGACGTTTTTAGTGTTTTCCCATTGCATGCTATCACTTTATTCCAGATTGAACCTGCAGTATACCTCAGCTACTATCTCTCAAGTATCTCTAACTACTTTTCTCCTCATTAGCTATATTCCTTTAGCAGTACACATATTAAAAAAGAAAGTAAAACATCTCTTTTGACTCTCTTTTTATTTGCTATTAGCATTGTTTCCTTCTTGTTATTGCCCAGACATGTGAGAGAGACACCGGTCACAGTAATCACTGGTAGTTAAAAGAAGATACACCGGAGTCACTGCTTTGTAGGAATTGTGAGTTCACAGTATTATGAGTATTCCTCCAGCAAATGACTTCAAAATTCTTCTCTGGGTCATTTTTTTGTTACCATCATTGGCCACGTTTGAGGAGAGTGCTTGGAGATCATCAGCCTTGAATACCGAGAAGTTGTTTTAGGCTACCTGTATGGAGTTGGGAACTCAGGGTTATGTACACCTATCAGTCATAATTTCTTTTAGGGGATGGTGGGGGTACTTTTGGCACCACAATTTTTTCAAAAACAATTTCTTACTTAACTGCTTCCTGATATCCATTCCACACTTACTAGGGGATTTTGTTTGTTTTGTTTTTTAAACAAATTCCTCTTAGATTTAGTGTATGCCTTAACTTTTTTTTTTTTTGGCTGGGGGTGGTATTAGGGATTGAAACCGGGGGAAGTACCACTTTACCATTGAGATACATTCCCGGTCCTTTTTATTTATTTTGAGACAGGGTCTTGCTAAATTTTTTAGAGTATCGCAGGTTGCTGAGTTTGACCTCAAACTTGCAATCTTCCTGCCTCGACCCCTGAGTCACTGGGCTTACAGGTGTGTGCTATGACACCCCGCTATTTTACCTTTCTTATCTTTCTGAGCCTCATTTCTTTCCCTGAATTTTAATAATCCTGTCAGTTTCACTGAAAGCATATCGTTACTTTTTCTTTGACACATATTTTCCAATTAAAATTATTTTCTTGGTCCCACCTTAATCCTTTCAGTGGTGTGGTAAAGGGTGGGGCCATCTTGGTCTTTTATAGGATCAAGACGAGAGAAGCAGTTCGTCTTCCCTACTCTTAAATCCTAGTCGTTCTATTTCCTTTCATTTTTACCTAGACTATTTGGCAAAGATTCAATGTCTACCACAAATTTCATTGTTGTCAGTTATTTGTTGTAGGATGGGGTCAGAACAGAAGGGAAACACAAGTTTGTGTAGAATGTTAAAATAGGTAACTTGTAAAAGGGTTCCCGTACACGAGGTTTCAACATTTTCCAGCATATTATCCCACATATTGTAGAGAGTAGGTATTTGTTGATGAAGAGGATGGAGGAAAGAGGAAATAAAGGAACTGTTTCAAAGAATAAAGGAATGAAGTTAAAATGCTTATTTATTGAAGTATTTCTGAGGATACTTAATATTATTAAAATGCTTGTGGGGTCCCTAGGAATAATATGTGCAGAATTTTTTTTTTTTGAAAAAGGAGAAAAATTTTCTATATCAATTTGTTTTTGTAGATGATATTTCCTGTCATCCCCATGTTATTATCAATCTAGTCAGGTTTCTAACTTGAATTTTATGAGAACAATTAATACATTGGTAATGAAGTATTTTGCCTTTTTTGGATGTTTTATGGACTTGGTGTTACTAAAACATTATGTAACAATGTGAGTGAACACTTTTAAGTTTCAATTTTATGGGTATAGTTTAAGTGCTATAATATTGTGACCTGAAACACCATAAAATACTGTTGCTTTTGTTTTTACTAAATGCTCTGGTATTCAGGAGATAATTTTTTTGACAGGTATCTGGTTGCTTCAGAATGAAGTTTATTCTCTAATGTATCAATTAAATTTCATTTAGTATATTGTTTAGTTTATGATTTCTACATACTTGTTTCTAGTTTGGTATGTTGTATTCTGACATTGTCAATTTTATTTTGCATTTCTGCATCATTTAAAAATTACTACAGTTGTATTTATTTATTTATTTATTTTTAAAATTTTAATTTATTTTTATCGTAAACAAATGGGGTACATGTTGTTTCTGTTTGTACATGGAGTAACAGCATACCATTTGCATAATCATACATTTACATAGGGTAATGGTGTTTGATTCATTCTGTTATTTTTTCCTCCCCCCCAACCCTCCCACCCATCTTTTCCCTCTATACAGTCCCTCCTGCCTCCTTTCTTGCCCCCCTCCCTACCCCCATTATGTGTCATCATCCGCTTTTCAGCGAGATCATTTTTCCTTTGGTTTTTTGAGATTGGCTTATCTCACTTAGCATGATATTCTCCAATTTCATCCATTTGCCTGCAAAAACCATAATTTTATTATTCTTTATAGCTGAGTAATATTCCATTGTATATATATACCACAGTTTCTTTATCCATTCATCAATCAAAGGGCATCTAGGTTGGTTCCACAATCTGGCTATTGTGAATTGGGCAGCTATGAACATTGATGTGGCTGTATCTCTGTAGTATGCTGATTTTAAGTCCTTTAGGTATAGGCCGAGGAGTGGGATAGCTGGGTCAAATGGTGGTTCCATTCCAAGTTTTCTAAGGAATCTCCACACTGCTTTCCAGAGTGGTTGCACTAATTTGCAGCCCCACCAGCAATGTATGAGTGTACCTTTTCCCCCACATCCTTGCCAACACCTATTGATGCTTGTGTTCTTAATAATCGCCATTCTAATTGGGGTGAGATGGAATCTTAGTGTAGTTTTGATTTGCATTTCTCTTATTACTAAAGATGTTGAAATTTTTTCATATGTTTGTTAATTGCTTGTAGATTTTCTTCTGTGAAGTATCTGTTCATATCCTTAGCCCATTTGTTGATTGGATTATTTGTATTCTTTGTGTAGAGTTTTGTGAGTTCTTTATATATTGTGGAAATTAGTGCTCTATCTGAAGTATGAGTGGCAAAGATTTTCTCCCACTCTGTAGGCTCTCCCTTCGCATTGCTGATAGTTTCCTTTGCGGAGAGAAAGCTCTTTAGTTTGAATCTATTCCAGTTCTTGATTCTTGTTTTTATTTCTTGTGCTATGGGAGTCCTGTTAAGGAAGTCTGATCCTCAACCCAAAAGTTGAAGATTTGGACCTACTTTTTCTTCTATAAGATGCAGGGTCTCTGGTCTGATTTCAAGGTCCTTGATCCATTGTCAGTTGATTTTTGTGCAGGGTGAGAGAAGGGTTTAGTTTCATTCTGTTTCATATGGATTTCCAGTTTTCTCAGCACCATTTGTTGAAGAGGCTATCTTTTCTCCATTGCTTATTTTTGGCACCTTTGTCTAGTATGAGAAAATTGTATTTATTTGGGTTTGTGTCCGTGTTCTCTATTCTGTACCATTGATCTACCTATCTATTTTGGTACCAATACCATGCTGTTTTTATTACTATTGCTTTGTAGTAGAGTTGAAGTTCTGGTATTGCGATACCCCCTGTTTCATTCTTCCTGCTAAGGATTGCTTTAGCTATTCTGGGTTTCTTATTCTTCCAGATGAATTTCATAATTGCTTGCTCTATTTCTGTAAGATGATATTATTGGGATTTTAATTGGAATTGCATTGAATCTGCATAGCACTTTTGGTAGTATGGCCATTTTGACAATATTAATTCTGCCTATCCAAGAACATGGGAGATCTTTCCATCTTCTAAGGTCTTCCTCAATTTCTTTCTTCAATGTTTTGTAGTTTTCATTGTAGAGATCTTTTACCTCTTTGATTAGATTGATTCCCAAGTATTTTATGTTTTTTGAGGCTCTGCAAATGGAGTTGTTTTCCTCATTTCCCTTTCAAATGTTTCATCGCTTGCGTATAAAAATGCTTTAGTTTTATGCGTGTCGATTTTATAGCCTGCTATTTTGCTGAATTCATTGATGAGGTCTAGAAGTTTTCTGGAGGACTTTTTGGGTCCTCTAAATATAGAATCATGTCATCAGCAAATAGTGACAGCATAAGTTCCTCTTTTCCTATTCGTATCCCTTTAATTTCTTTAGTCTGTCTAATTGCTCTGGCTAGAGTTTCGAGGACAATGTTGAATAGAAGTGGTGAAAGAGGACATCCCTGTCTTGTTCCCGTTTAAAGGGCATGGTTTCAGTTTTTCTCCATTAAGAATGATGTTGGCCATGGGCTTAGCATAAATAGCCTTTACAATGTTCAGATATGTTCTTATTATCCCTATTTTTTCTAGTGTTTTGAGCATGAAGGGGTGTTGTATTTTGTCGAATGCTTTTTCTACGTCAATCGAAATAACCATATGATTCTTATCCTTAAGTCTATTGACATGATGGATTACGTTTATTGATTTATGGATGTTAAACCATCCTTGCATTCAAGGGATGAACCCCACTTGATTGTGGTGCACGATTTTCTTAACATGTTTTTGGATACGGTTTGCCAATATTTTGTTAAGGTTCTTTGCATCTATATTCATCAAGGATATTGGTCTAAAATTTTCTTTCCTTGATGTGTCTTTTCCTGGTTTGGGTAAGAGGGTGATTTTAGCTTCATAGAATGAGTTTGGTAGCGTATCCTCCTTTTCTATTTCCTGGAATACTTTGAGAAGTATTGGAATGAGTTCTTCTTTGAAGGTCTTGTAGAACTCGACTGAGAATCTGTCTGGTCCTGGGCTTTTCTTGGATGGTAGGTTTTTAATGGTTTCATTTATTTCATTGCTTGATACGGATCTGTTTAAATTGTGTATGTCCTCCTGGTTCAACTTGGGAGTAGCATATGTCTCTAGAAATTTGTCAATGTCTTCGGTAGTTTCTATTTTGTTGGAATATAGATTTTCAAAGTGACTTCTCATTATGTTATGTATCTCAGTGGTGTCTGTTGTGATATTTCCTTTTTCATCATGAATTTTAGTAATTTGAGTTTTCTCTCTTCTTCTCTTTGTTAGTGTGGTTAAGGGTTTGTCTATTTTGTTTACTTTTTCAAAGAATCAACTTTTTGTTTTGTCAATTTTTTGAATTGTTTCTTTTGTTTCAATTTCAT
Source organism: Sciurus carolinensis (assembly GCF_902686445.1). NCBI lineage: Eukaryota > Metazoa > Chordata > Mammalia > Rodentia > Sciuridae > Sciurus > Sciurus carolinensis. Next base: position 85,997,069 of record NC_062218.1, on the reverse strand, counting down.
TGATTTCAGCTCTGATTTTAATGATTTCCTGTCTTCTACTACTTTTGCTGTTATTCTGTTTTTCTTTTTCTAGGACTTTGAGCTGTAATGTTAGGTCATTTAGTTGTTGACTTTTCATTCTTTTCTGGATGGTGCTCCATGCAATGAATTTTCCTCTTAGTACCACTTTCATAGTGTCCCATAGATTTTGATATGTTGTATCGTAATTCTCATTGACCTGTAAGAATTTTTTTATCTCCTCCCTGATGTTTTCTGTTATCCATGTTTCATTCAATAGCATATTATTTAGTCTCCAGGTGTTGGAGTAATTTCTGTTTTTTATTTTGTCATTGATTTCTACTCTCAGTTCATTATGAACTGATAGAACACAAGGCAGTATCTCTATTTTTTTGCATTTCCTAAGTGATGCTTTGTGGCATAACATATGGTCTTTTAGAAGGTTCCTTGTGCTGCTGAGAAGAAAGTGAATCCCCTCATTGATGGATGGAATATTCTATATATGTCTATTAAGTCTAGGTTATTGATTGTGTTATTGAGTTCTATGGTTTCTTTTGTTGGTTTTTGTTTGGAAGATATATCTAGCGGTGACAGCAGTGCATTAAAGTCACCCAGAATTATTGTGTTGTGGTCTATTTGATTCCTGAAATTGAGAAGGATTTGTTTCATGTACAGGGATGCACCATTGTTTGGGGCATAAATACTTACTATCGTTATGTCTTCCTGATTTATGATTCCCTTAAGCAGTATGAAATGTCCTTCTTTATCCCTTCTGACTAACTTTGGCTTGAAGTCCACTTTATCTGATATAAGGATGAAAACCCCCACTTTTTTACCGAGTCCATGTGCGTGGTAGGTTTTTTCCCATCTTTTCACCTTTTGTCTGTGGATGTCTTTTTCTATGAGATGAGTCTATTGCAGGCAGCATATCGTTGGGTCTTTCTTTTTAATCCATTCTGCCAGTCTATGTCTTTTGATTGATGAGTTTAGTCCATTAACGTTCAGGGTTATTACTGAGATATGATTTGTATTCCCAGTCATTTGGGCTTATTTTTGGTTTTTAATTTGGCTTAGTTTCTCCTTTGAGTGGTTTTTCTCTAAGGTAGTTCCTCCCTTTGCTGACCTACATTGTTGTTTTTCAATTCCTCCTCGTGGAATATTTCATTGAGAACATTCTATAGCGCAGGCTTTCTATTTGTAAATTCTTTTAACTTTTGTTTATCATGGAAGGATTTTATTTTATCCTCAAATCTGAAGGTTAGTTTTGCTGGGTATAGGATTCTTGGTTGGCAACCATGTTCTTTCAGAGTTTGAAATATGTTGTTCCAGGCCCTTCTATCTTTTAGAGTCTGGGTTGAGAAGTCGGCTGCTATCCGTATTGTTGTCCCCCTATATGTAATCTGATGCTTTTCTCTTGTGGCCTTCAAAATCCTATCTTTATTTTGAATGTTAGGTATTTTCATTATAATGTGCCTTGTTGTGGATCTATTGTGATTTTGTGCATTTGGTGTTCTGTAAGCCTCTTGTTTTTGATTTTCCATTTCATTCTTCAGGTTTGAGAAATTTTCTGATATTATTTCATTGAATAGGTTATTCATTCCTTTGGTTTGTATCTCTGTGCCTTCCTCAATCCCAATAATTCTTAAATTTGGTCTTTTCATGATGTCCCATAGTTCTTGGAGATTCTATTCATGATTTCTTACCATCTTCTCTGTTTGGGCAACTTTATTTTCAAGATTAAATATTTTGTCTTCATTGTCTGAGATTCTGTCTTCCAAGTGGTCTAGTCTTTTGGTCATGCTTTCCATTCAGTTTTTTATTTGGTTTATTGTTTCCTTCATTTCAAGGATTTCCTTTTTTTTTTGAGAATCTCTCTGTTTTTTGTTGAAATGATCTTTTGCTTCTTGCAGTTGCTCTTTCAGGTTATTGGTATTATCATTGCTTGCCTGCATTTGCTCTCTTATCTCATCCTTTGCTTTGTGAATCATCTTAATCATGTGTAATCTGAAGTCCTTTTCTGACATTTCTTCTACCGTATTGTCATTGGATTCTATTAATAAAGAATCTAGATTTGTTTGGATCATTTTTTTCCCTTTTTTTTCATGTTGTTCATGTATCTTCCCCTCTAGCAGTGCAGATCTGGGGTATTGCAGATTTCCCCCTATAGGCTTAGAGTGGCGCTATAGGTTTTCAAAACCTTTTCTTTAAGGGGAGATCAATATTAGCAGTGCCCAATTCAGACACTATGCAATCCTAGACCAAATAGCCCCTATGAGGACAATAACAATATTGTCATAATAAACAGAATAAGTTCAAATATTATCTTCAGTAAAACAAACAGATTTGCAATATGGTCTGCAGTTTCTATTGGAGGACAAAGAGAATGCAAAGGGATGTAGAATGTAGCTCTTAATGGAATAAGAAAAGAATATACAGAAGTTCTAGATAATAGAAAGGGTGAGAGTGTAATCAAAAGAAATTGAATGTTAGCATGCAAAAAGTGAGAAAGAGACTCTGAGGGAAGAGGTAAACAAAAGGAAAAGAGAGCAAGAAGAGTAAAGAAATAAAAACTTAAAATTTTTCAATAAGGAGAAAAAAGAAAATCTACAGTAAACAGTCATATAGTAATGAAATCTCCCAGTGTTCAACAGCCTGATGCATGAGAGGTACCTGCCTGACAATGAGCTTCAAGTCTCCAGCAGGCATCTCAGGATGGGATTTACCCCACCTAAAGATCGGAGCTACAGCTTCCAGGATTATTCAAGATGCCCGCTCTGGCTTCCAAATGTGTTGGCAAATGGGGAGCTGCAGCTCAAGGTGTGGACGTGGTCAGCTGGAGGTCCTGGAGGCAGGGTGGGGTTCGTCAGGCAGGGGTCCTTGAAGTCGGGTGTGTTTTGTGTGGTTGCGAGTGTGTTTGGTGTGGTGTGATGGCCGGGTGCAACCAGTCAGTTTGGGGTCCCAGTGATAGGGTGCCGTCAGTTGGTTTGGGGGTCCTGGCAGCAAGGAGCAGTCAGTCGATGTGAGGGCCCCAGAGGCAGGGAGTGATTGGTTGGGCTGAGGAATCCTGGAGACGGGGCTCAGTCAGTCTGACCAGGGGTCCTACGGGGCCTGGCTGTTGTCTCAAAATGGCGGCAGCCACGTGTAATCAAACCTGCAGGTACTGTAACAGTGAACTTCCAGGCAACAATTGGCAGCTGGTGCTCCACTGGCGGTTGGTGATCAGTTTGCTGACTATTTTTGGACTATCGGGAGGTAAACCTCGGGCGTTGGGTGATGGATAGGTGTAAGACAGGCAATGAACAGGGGAGAGGCAGGCAAATGGCGGATGATAGGTGCCTGACAGTGAGCAATCTGCACTCAAAAAAGGCGTCAATATGCTGGCAGACTGCAGGTCATCACAGCAGACAAATGGGGTAAACAGCAGGGGATCGATAAGAAGCAAAAACTGCCTCACCAAGAAACAGATATCCTCTGCTTGAAATCAGACTTTCCGAGCGATAAGGAACACAACCTCCCTCTAGTCTGCCATCTTGGATCACTACAGTAGTATTTAGATCATATAAATTCTGAAGTTTTTCGGCTTTAATTTTTTATTATAAATCATCACTGCTACTACATCAAACTCAGTTTTTTGGGAACATAGGAGTCATAATTTGTTCATAGTTTTCAGTGACTGAATTAAATGTGGCTCATATTAACTATTCTGTAAATGTTCGAAGATTAGAATTAGTACCCAGGGCTTTTTGCTATGAAATACAATTTAATGTTATATTTTCACAGTAGCCCTTCCTGTTCAAAAATTAATTAAAGACCTATAGAATGGACCTCGTAATGGATATTTTTCATCTGTCCATTCAGAGCCCGGAGAGAGAGAAAATGAATGACAACGCTAAGGTTCAGAGGAAAAATTGGTCCAATTACACAAACAAGTTGTAAGAACTGAATCAATATATGTAAATATAATAATTCTAAGTCTCATGAAACAAAACCTGATATGAATATGTACAGTGGGAATTCACAGCCCTCTGTCAGATTCCCAAGTTTAAGCCAGTCCATGGACTCTGAATTCAGTACTTATGGGAGTACAGATCTGGTTGAAGGATTTTACAACAGGACCAGGTGTATGCGATATGTCCGTTCTCCTAAATCCATCCTGGAGGGACTTGAAGACTTTCAACAGAATCCTGAGGAGGAAGGGAAGTATCGATCCACCAGGTGGAAGAGTTTGTGAGCTATTATGGTTCGAAGGGCTAAGCAGATGTTCCTGAATATGACGTTAAGCCAGAAGTAGTACCATATCCTTAAGGGAATTAAAGAGCTTTGGGATACTATCAAAGATCAGAAAGACTTAGTAGTGATTCCTACAAACATTCTCACTTTTCCCCACACATTTGTCTAGTACACATGCAAGATAAAGTAATGAAGCATGACATAGATCATTGTAAACAGCATCTGGGGGTGGTACTAACCACAGTTGTTGCCATCTCTGGGCAAACCATCACAGTCTTATATACTTAATATGTAGCTATTTACATTACAGATGCTTTCTTTGACTTCTTAACTACAAAACATATTAGGGTGGCTCGCTTTCATTGAAAGATTAAGGTTATGTTGTCACATCTCAGTACTGTATGAATCATCTTGATCTCTGTCATAATGTAGTCTGGAACAGTGATTCTCAACTGAGGCCAATTTTCCATGTCAGGAAACATTTTTGATTATTATACTGAGTTGGAGGATGCTTCCAGCATCTAGTAGGAAGAGACCAGAGACATCCATAAACCCCGTACTACAGGAGAATTCTCCACCACAAAGAATGAGGTGTTCTCAAATGGCAGTAGCATCGAGGTACCATAATTATTTTATTATTCCATAGAACACCATACTGGGTTTTATATTGATGGTATGAAGTTTGGTAGATGTGATGAGTTGAAAAGTATTTTAGATGTCTCAGAATAGCATATGCATGCCAGAGGAAAGGAGACGAACCACAAATCATTTAGAGGCCTGCCATAAATTTCTAGGAGTTCGGCAACCTGAGCCATGCCATATTTCCTGCTATGCTTCTTACATATTAAGGAAACATAGAACCTGGTGTACCTTTTAGTGCGTTGGAGGCATATATTACCTTATTTGTGCACATACATCTGCCCATTTGCTAGATAATGCATGAGGCTGCCAGAGTTTAGTTGGAAGTGAAGCAAAATCCATTTCTGCATCTGGTACAGGCAGTGTTTAAATGCAGACAGGGAGAATTTAGGGAAGCCTCTGGAGAGTTTCCGTAGGGAAATCACAGTGAGGGCCCCTAAGTTTTTATAGTAAGACCATAGTATCTCCTGCCTACAACTATTCTTCATTTAAAAAGCAGATCTTGAATTATGCCTAGATACTAGTAGGTCAGACATAAATATGCCTACCTTCACTATGTGACCTGTAATTCCCATTATGAAGAATGTGCTTTCTATCATAACAAAGCATAAAATTACATGCATGAAGTAGCATTCATTTTGAAATGTAATGTGTTATGGAAATCACAAGCATCTAAGTGAGCAGGCATCTCACACTACTGGTCTAATTGCTTTTCATGCCTTGCAGCTTCCCCTTGGAAAATGGAGGAAGGTCGTCATTATAGAAATTAACTAAGCCTTACTACAAAAACTTAGGTGTCCTCACTGTAAGGACCTCACAGAGATGTCCCCATGACTGGCTGGCAGAGGAGAAAGTATAGCTTGCTTTGCAGAGTTTGCAAGCTGTCTTGGCACTTAACAAGTAGCTGTGAATAACAGCCCCAGTCATGTTTTACAAGGCAATGATAAACACAACTCACTTTGATAAAAGGAAAGAAGGCCCTACCTTAGAGATTATTTTGGCAACTGATAAAGAATTGAAAACCATGACTTTAAATCTGATCTTCACATAGTGACTGCTACTGCTCACCAATCAGAGCTCACAAGCTCCCTCCAGCACCAAAAGTACCCATGAATTTCAAAATAACTTGAGATTTCTCTGTCTTTGTAAAATTCCCAATCTTTCCTTTCTTCCCTGGATATACCAGAGCCTACCCTCACCTGTGCATGTGTGACATTCAAGAAAAAGGAAAGTGTATGTGTGTGTGTGTGCTTGATGGTTACTTAAATAATTTGGGATAGGAATTGAAAACATTTCTATAAACATTTCTCAAGATAAAATGACAAACATTTTTGAGATAGGATCTAACAGTCAATCTGCTTATCTAAAATAGAGAAATTTAGGCTAACTGGCTATTAAAAGAACAAAAAAATGATGAAGGTAAGAAAAACAATACAATACAGTGAATTCAAACTCTCAGGTCATGGATTCATTCATTCATATCTATTGATTCATTCAATGCACGCAATACCCCTTATTAGTCTCTAGAAAGGGACACACAAACTACTTTGTCAACTCTGAAATTATTTAGAAATGTTTATAACATGTGACAGTGTACTGCTGGTATTTGCAAAATATCTCAACAGCCCCAGTGTGTATGATTTGGAGTCTCCTCAAAGTCCAGTCTATGCTGTATCTTGATGAGGACTCATCAGGTCATGTTTGCCTGGTGCCCTGTTAATGAAGATTTAATTTACATTCATACATTTAGATTTTAGTGTCATCTCCTAAATCTTATATTTTGGTATTTTGTTCCACAGCTTTAGTTTTCTTTCTCAATACTTTAATTTTATGTGTATATGATCCTCATTGGCTAGCTTATGTGTTAAATTTTTTTTTTTAATCATTCATTTTGCTTACTTTTCTCATTTCCATTCAGTATGTCCATTGCCCTCTTTTCTTAGTCTCTTTACATTGGAGCTCTTTACATTGTATTTTCGTTTCTATGGAGCTGTAATTTTTTTCTTTTGCATTTCCTCCCAGTGCATATTTCATTTCCTCTTTCTTTTTTTCCTCTCTGTGTTTTCTATTTCATTTCTGCTTTGCTTTCTTCTTTCACATAAATTATTGGTTTGTTTCAGGATGAAATTTGTGTTCACAATTTTCATCAGCTCCATGAAAGTATTTTTGGGCTAGTGTCCTAACATTAATTTGTTTTGGTTTTACTAGTTCTATTTATTTTTCTTCTCAGATGTTTCTAATGAATTGATCATTGCATTTCCAAAGTTCTGAAATGACTAACAGAACGTAGAAAGACATTTCTTTTGGCCTAATGTTAATTTAATACAATTATGTTATTGATTTTTCTTAAAACATCTTTCTAAGAGGGTGCAGTAGCTCTTTTTGAAAATTATATCATTGGCTTGGTTCCTGTTAGATCCCCAGAGCTGGTGAGTAGTCAGGCTGGCATCCCAGGCAGGTGGGCTATGCAGGCAAAGGCTACCTGCTTTTCAATTCCCACAGAGACAGAGGGCTGAGCTGTCCTTGAGATTCTTTGTGTAAACTCCGCCCATCTGCCCTTTGTGTTTTTTGAATCAAAGCTGCCCAGGAGGCCTTTGCTGCTGCCTCGCTCATTTCCTGTTACAGACAAAGGATATAAATTTGGACTTGGGAGTATTGCTCCTTACCTCTTGGAAGAGCATTTTCCTTTCTGCTTTTTCACATCTTCTGCCACCAGACATCTTTGTCCTGTGGAAGAAGGAGTCTTCCCTGAACCCAGTGCCTCTTCAGAGGGACCCATACATTGCAAACATTGACGTCCAAAGATCCTTTATTTTTTTTTTTTTTTCAAGTTTTATAAGAAAGGTTTGAAAGACTGGTAACAGGGTGAGTGAAAAACGTTGTAAGCGGGAGATGTGCGAATGAGCTAAGTTCCCCAGATAGGAAGGTGGTGCTCTTCTGACTTAGGGTGGTCAAATATAACAATCCAGCAGCTTTTTCTCAAACACAGGCCCTTGTCTGGGACATGGGGAGTGGGGACAGGAGAAGAAAATTACACTTTCCAGGAAGGGAGAAAGTCAGGCCCTCTCCAAAAGTTTGCCAAATCAATGTACTGGATGCAAGTAATTAAAAAGAGTAGGTTCCCTGGAAAATCATGCCTCTTCAATCCTACCCTGGGAGACTCATGCAGCTCTTAGAAATCCTCTCAGAAAAGGGATTGGGGGGATGGAATTCCACTGCTCTGACTCTTTCCCTACCCTTGGCTACAGGATGGGCTCCAGGGGAAAAGGGTTTTTCACCTTCCAGGTGTTTAGGGCAAATGGCTGTAAATAAGGCTGTGGGTCTCTGTGTGGGATTAGGGTTGGGCTGAGCTTGATATTTAACTTCTAAATATTCTGACATATGGTATGTGGATTTTCTTTTGTCCTTTTGCTGCAGACTCTGTAAATACTATAGGCAGGACTAGCCACTGGATTCTCTATTAAGTGAAATTCTAATCTGTGATTTTTAATGGCAACCTTGTTCTGAATTCAGAAACAACGTAGGGGCTCCCCCTTGTGGTATGTTGTCAAATCACATGCCTTTTTTTCTTTTTAAATTTAGATTTTTTTGAATTTACATTACACTTGTACATATGTATGGGGTACGGTGTTATAATTCAACATGCATACATTGTGTAATGTAAAGTCAGGGTGATTAGTATTTCCATGTTCTTCCACATTTGTCATTTCTTTCTATATGGAGTCTTTAAACTCCTTTCTTCCAGGTCTTTTTAACCTTTATAGTAGGTTGTTATAAAATAATAATCTCCCTACTGCAACTGAAAACTCAGTGCTTGTCCCCAATGCCAATTTAATAATGACGACAGTTTCGATAAAAAGGAAAAAGGTTTATTGCTTTGCTATCAAAGGAGAAACACAAGGGGCCTCCTGTCCCAGAGGCTGTGATTCTGCCCATCATCAGGAACAGGAAGATTTTGAAGAGGTTATTCAAAGGTTACATTCCAAGTGTTCTCTTCTGGAGATGTAATTCATTTGCTAATTTGGGAGATAGTAATTTCTGAGATCTACTGGTACCATCCCCAAATTTCCTATGATGGGTATGTACTCAAGGACAGGTAAATCTGCCTAAAATGGGAAAGAAAGGTAGTCCTGTTTCCCCTGAGATTAGGAAGGGGGAAAGATTAGGGAGAGTGGAAGAGAAAGAAACATGTCCATTAAAAAAATAAGTTTCAGTGGCAGAGAAACAAGGGCCATATTCAAAGCATAAAGTGGATTGCGGTTACACTACTGTGCTGTGTAACACCAGAACTTATTCTTATTATCTAAATGTATTGTGGTGGCCATTATGCAACTCCTCCCTGTTAAGCAATGTCAAAAGTGTTTTATTCAAAACCGATTTTCCATTAAAAGTCAAAATCGTAGTTTCAAATAGTTTCCTCAACTAATAGTACCATAGAATATATAGAGTAGTTGAATCCATTTTATAAAACCATATTATAACAGTACAGTTTAATAAATTATTTTGTATTTGCTTCTGAAGTTCTTTAGGTCCACATGTCGTCTCTGAATGGAGTGTTCTTTGGTAGACTATACTCCAGTGATTTTTATTTTTCAAACAAAATTCATTGTAGCCTAGCAGTGGTGCACCCCTGTAATCCCAGAGCTTTGGGAGGCTGAGGCAGGAGAATCTTGAGTACAAAGCCAGCCTTAGCAATTTAACAAGGCATTTAGCAACTCAGCAAGATCTTGTCTCTAAATAAAATACAAAAAAGGGCTAGCGATGTGGCCCAGTGGTCAAGTGCCCCTGGGTTCAATCCTTAGTACCAAAAAAAAGAAAAGAAAAAGAGATTCATTCTACGAGATTTAAGATGTATTCATATACTTGTTTTTGTCTTTGTAGCTGAATGTGTTTGAGTATAAAGATTGTGTTATCTTTCATTGATTTCTTTTTTGGCATTCCTTCATTCTTTTATTGGATTTGTTTTGATGTAGGGGTGCTTTACCACTGAGTCACATTCCCAGTCCTTTTTATTTTTTTTGTTTTGTGAAGGGTCTCACTAAGTTATTGAGGCTAGCTTCAGACTTGTGATCCTCCTGCCTCAGTCTCCCAAGTTGCTGGGATTGTAGGCATACACCACCATGCCCGGCAAGCATACTATTTTCTATCTCCCTGTGCATAAGTAACTTTATCTTTAGGCCTCGTTATTCAAAATGGTATTTCTTTACCTTTTAAAATCCAGTAAATTTGCACAGGCATATCTTGGTGTTAAAAAGTCCTGTATCACATTTCACTTAGACATTCTATGCCTTCATTAATTATAGACTAGTCTTCATTTATTTCAGAAAATTTCCTTAATTTTATTTATTTCTGTTGATTATGTATTTCTTTGATTGCATTTTTTGAATCTCATATGTATAGCATTTTCTTGAATCTTATAAATCTTGGCATCATAAATTTTTTTCATGTTTGTGTCCTTTCTCTCTCCTTAATTCTATTAATCTTTATTTTCTTTTGATCATTCCAGTGTGACTTCCATTTCTGATAGTTTTGTTCTTTTATTTTCATGTCTTTTCTGAGTTTTATCAACCCATTTATATTTCTTTCCATATTGGCACACGTCCATGAGTTTATAAACCCCTGTTTGAGTTCTCAACATTAAGAGGTGATTGTTTTCATTATTATTTTTTAAGCATCATAATGTGATAATTTTTAAAATTACATTCTTATGATATTTTTGGAGAATTCTGTCATACTATTTGCTTTTCTTTTTTGGTTGTTATTTATCTTTGAATGAGGTGAGTTATTCGTTAACCAGCTCTTTGTATGATGTTTGTATTAGATTTCATTAGTCACAGAACATTTCATGCAGGGTTGTAAAATGAGAGGCTAATGCCATCCAACCTCAGAGAGCCAAAGTAATCACCAGAGATCTTTTCTGGAGAAAGATGGTGAAGAAAAGTGACACAGGCTCCAACATCTAGAAAAAAACCCTAAGGCAGAAAAGTTAGAAGAGATGCTTTTTGGTTAATCCTACAGAATGCTAGATCCCTGTCTTTCTCACTAAAATATATTACACGAATTAAAAATAAAGTGATAAAAATGCCTAGATAAAACTGTTATTAGTTTACATGAAAGCATGGAGAAGAGAAACCATCTATAAGTCATATACCAAAAGCAGAACATATGCAGTAAATTTGAAAAGTTAGTTCCCAGAGAAAAAATGCAGGTGTCTAATAAATATGTGGAAAATGCTTAATTTCACTGATGATTTTAAAATGAAATGGAAATCACATGGCAGGCTAGAGGTGTGTAGCTCAGTGGTATCATGATTGTCTAGCATGTGCAAGGCTGAAGGATCAACCCTGAATACAAGGAAAAAATTATGTTGTTTTTAACCAATAAGATTAGTAGTGATTTAAGTTTTATTATGTAAAGCATAATTGAGTTGTTAGTGGGATTGCATGCTTGTGTAACTTTTCAATAAAACAAATTGATATTACCAAAATAAAATTATTTATGTATTTTGGTGGACGATCTCCATTCTTTCTAACCTGTTTTACAAATAGGCTTGTACTTAATCCCAGCAGCTGGGGAGGCTGAGACAGGAGGATCACAAGTTCAGAGCCAGCCTCAGCACAGAGGCTCTAAGCAATTTATCAAGACCCTGTCCCTAAATAAAATATAAAAAAGGGCTAGTGATGTGGCTCAGTGGTTAAGTGCCGCTGGGTTTAATCTGCAGTACAAAAAAAAAAAAAAAAAAAAATCAAATAGGCTTTGTACAATGTGTCAAGATATGAAAGATTCTGCACCACAAGATTATTTGCAATAAGAATGACAAAAGTTTTCTAAATATATGTAATGATTACTATATATAATAAACATTTTATGAATATATATTGATATAGATTAACATATAATGTATATTAATTAAATTATTTACCTAGTCTAAGTGGTAGTCCAAGTAAATAAGTCACAGAAAATTTATGCTGTGGAATATTATAATAGTACCAACAAGGTAATTGAAATACAGTTTTAAGTACCACTGTCAAAGATGCCTGAAGTCAGGCTTAGTTGTATGCACGTGGGTGGTCCAAGCTACTTGGGAGCTGAGGCAGGAAGATTACTTGAGTCCAGGTGTTTGAAGCCAACAAGATAGTGTATTTTAGTTTAACTCTACTTGTATAAAAATTAAGTGCACATGCAACATGTGAGTGTGTGATTAAATGTCTGAAATGTTAAAAGGTGTCGCTTCCAAATGAGTGACATGGGGGTGGGCAGAAAGTGATGGAGGCAGGAATAAGGAACAGATTTGTTTTTCTCTTGATATTCTTCTGTGCTAGTTCAAATTTATCTAAAAAGAAAAGAAAAAAAGAAACAAAACCCGTGAAACTTCATGGATTTCATTCTCTGAAAAAGAAAAAGAAAAAAACACCAAAACCCCTTAGGAAACTCATATGACCGAAATGAGTACCAAATTTACCGTAAAAGATATATGTATGTAGACAGACATACATATATATATATATATATATATATATAACTTTTACATGTAGCTTACTTATTTTTTATAAATATAATAAATGTGTGTATGACATGTGTGCATGTATGTAGACAGACATGCACATATATAACTTTTAAAGGTAGCTTACTTATTTATTATAAAGCAGAAATAAAAAAATAGTTAAATGAGAAATACATGTAGTTATATACAATTTCATTGTATGAGATAATAAGGAAATGTTAGTCTAACGTATCACATCAAAAAAGTGAATATTGAAATCAGAAATTACAATTCAATTGCCTGACATGGCCAAGGAATTAGCATAAATAAAGCTGACCCAGTCCAGTTATGAATATAAATTATCTGCTAAGTTATTTATCCAACCTTTTATAACATGAATGTATCCAATATTAGAGGGTATATTTTAAATTTGGAATTTAAAAACTCATATTTTATGCACAGATTTGCATCTGATAATTTGATGATCATGAACTTAATTTCTTCATTTCCATTAATATTGCAAATACCAGTTTAAGAATCTCAGAATTCTTTAGGGAACTTCTTTATATTTTAAGGGACTTATTTATCCCATTTATCATAAAATAATAAAACTTGATCTGATATTAGGGAAAGAAATTTAATAAAATGATTTGAATTTAAAGATACAACTTTGATATTGTTGTTTTGCAGTGAATATTGAGAATTAGTATATAGGTCAAAATGTCCTTTTGCCTAAGTACATTTTCAAAATGTGTTTTTAAGGTATTTGTTGAGAAATTCAGTATGGTACTCATATTGTAATTAAGACCTAAAAAAAGAAAGGTATTTTCTCCTTCCCACTTCTTAATCTGAAATTTCTTCCTTAGGACCTGTCACTTCAGTGATGTTTAGTCTACCTGAATAATTTTAATTTTCTTCTTAATGTTAGTGTTTCATATTTTCTAAGTTTTGACATTGTCACATTTTATAAATTTTGTTCAGTATTCTGTATTTTTAAATGTTTAAATATAACCAAAGTGAAGTGATTGAAAAAAAGTGAAGGCTATGTTAAGGAAGAATCATTTGCAAGTTAGATATTTAATTTACGTGCTACATTTCTGTAAATTCACAATTTTTTTTTTTTTTTCCACTAAAGATACTTGCTCAATAACAAGGAATAGCACCAGTTGTACCTCATCAACCTCTTCACTTTCTAATTACTTGTATGTTTTCATCTTGGGGCAACTGTTGCTGGGAACTGGAGGAACCCCTCTATACACCCTGGGAACAGCCTTTATTGATGACTCTGTACCCACTGACAAGTCCTCTCTCTATATAGGTAAGTTTAATCTCTAATGTAATTGTCCCAGAATCATTTTGTCTTATTGTTTACTTCGTAGGTACGCTTGTCTTAGTCAAAAGGCAAAAAGAAGTGGTTCTCATTTTTTAAGTAAAGCATAATCGGTTTGGTAAAAAGTTATTTGTAATGTCGTAGGTATTTCCATTAGGCAAATGCACTATCTCCCTTATTTAACTATTACTGTTGTATCCAGATGGTTAGTAAAATGCATAATGAGTTTTGCTCATGTCCTGCTGTGGGCATGTTAACCTTCCTGGATGGAAAGAGCCACTGGAAAAGCCTTCTGTCTGGATTGCCCGAATCCTGGGGAATTTAGACAGGGTGTGGCAATTACGACTGGTTACATCTTATGTGGACTTAAGTGGAGACCCCAAAGGAAAAAAAAAAAAAAAAAAACCCAGAAAACAAAACAAAACAAAACTGGAGGGTATTCAGAAACTCTGGAATTTTCATTTTAAATTAACACTTTCATATGAGTCCTTTTTTTTCCCTTTGTGATCTAATTTCAGGTAAAATTCCTTCCCTGAAGTCTAGGGTTAACCAGGCTCTGCAAGGTGCTGAATCTAATTATTGCCTGATTAATTTTTACATGTTTTATTATTCTATCATAGGAAACCCATTGCCATAGTCACTGAAAGACAGTGAATCTTTGACAGAGATTACTAACTCTACCTGGGCACATCCCTTAAATTTTTTCTCCTCCAGTGCTAGCAGTTGAACTTGGGACCTTGTGTAACCGGACAACCACTTTAGCCTAGATCTGGGTACATCTCTAATATGGAAACTTCTGTAGCAACTATATGCTCTACAAGTTATAAGATATCCTTACAAAGTTGTTGGCTAAACTGAATTGTATATTATTTTTGTAAAAGATCACCACTAAAGAATTTATAAAATACATATTTCTAGCATTTTTAAGCATGTCCATTTAGTAATAAAATATTTTGAGTATGAATTCTTTATATGTACACAACTACTTATAAATTATATAGTTTAATTTTTTTACTAATGTGTTTTTTCCTTTTTAAAATACAACTACATTATAAATTCAGGTAGTTGGCAGATAGATAAAAATAATGTTTTCAGAACATCTTGCATTAGCTTTATTTTGGATATGCTGAGTTTTAGGTAAAAATTAAGTTTCTTGTTCTTTTGTTGTATGAGAATGAAAAACCCACCAGTTAAGAAAAAAATCTAGAAGTTGGTAATAATGGAGTTAAATTTTTAATATATAGCAAAATGTTAAATATATAATGGATAGAAATAAGTCCAATTTAATCTTGCCTCTTGTTAAAATGGGAATTGTCTAAGAATAGGTTTAAATGAATGTGTATTAAGAAATGGAATTAGCAGATAGAGGTTTGGAAATCTTCTGTAGGCAAGATAAATGCTTTCCAAGTGGATCCAGAGTGAGGAGACTTCTTGTTTCACATTGTTTTACTCTCTGAGATTGTAAACAATAATTATCATTCTTAGTACAGGATAATAGTAGTGCTGCTCATGCCACCGGTGAACTTTGCATGATTTGCAATTATTTGGCTTGTTGTAGTTATTATAGTTAGACAGATTTTCTATTGAGACATACCTTTTAGATTCCTTGACTTAATTATTGACCATGATACCATTCAAATGGCACTTTTATTGAAAATTTTTGTAATTTTGATGTAAACCTAATCAGTTAGATTTTTCTACAGCACAGTATTTGCCTTTTTTTCACTGTTAGAGATGCAAATTTGTACATTTGACTATTTCCAATGTCTTTGTTTATTTTTTAGGAATCGGCTATTCCATGTCAATCTTAGGCCCAGCCATTGGCTATGTTTTGGGAGGACAATTGTTAACCATGTACATTGATGTTGCTATGGGACAAAGGCAAGGCAATATCTCTTTTTCTTTCATTTGAGTTTATTTTTTTCAATAATATTAACATCATAGATCTTTTTACAGTATTTATTCAGTATGTCATGTGAGATTTGTAGGACATGACACTAAAATATACAATTTTTATATGATATCTTGTTTTGACTTCATTGCTTCATGAATAAATACCGTAACATCTCTTGATGTAATAATGTATTTATTCGTAAATAAAGATGTTTAATAAGGTTATGTGGTTAAATTTTTAGAAATACTTTTTTTAAGATTTCATGTGTTGTTCAAATTCATTAATTCAATATAAATAGTTACAGATTTAATTGGGGACAGCTAGCCTGAAGAGTCTGAAGAGTCTATGATTCTCAGAAAAAGTTCTGGTAGCTCTGAAATGTCATAGAGATCACAATTATAATGTCATAGAGATTACTACTTTAAAAACTGTGACAAATAATAATAATGATGTAATTCTTATTTATTCCATATTCCAGACAGCATATGTTTTTTTATGTTAACTTAAATGTTTTCTTATTTAATCCTCCCTATAATTCTTTCAAGCGACTGATACTCACAGGTAAGTGGCCACAACATTAATTGAAGTAGATCTTTTGATTATAAAATTCTTGTTTCCTGCCTTTATCTTTTCTTGAGTAGAGAAATTAATGACCTTTGCTGAGGATCTGGTTTCTCATTTTACCAGTGGGAATCATAACTGCACAATCCCTTGCATGATGATAAATAATGAATATGGAAAAGCAATCCTACTTATGTGATTTTTTTTTTCTCTCGAGAGCTTTTAGTCTTAGAATAAACTTTTAGAGACTGTGAAAAGATAAGTTAAAACAAAACAAAACCCTCAAAATGGTTCAAAGATTTTGATATAATACCCAGAATTCTGCAACTACTACTGGAAAATACAGGGGGAGTACTTGAAGTTATGGAATAAGAAACGATTTTCTGGATAGGACCCCAAAAGCTCAGGAACAAAAGCAAACATTGACAAATTGGATTACATCAAATGAAAAGGCTTCTGCACAGAAGAGGAATAATCAACAGAAAAGACAACCCTACAGAATGCGAGAAAATGTTCGCTAGTTACTCATTTGATGGAGGAGTGTTAATATCCTGAATGTATTTAGGAACACAAAAAACAGCATGTTATTTTATTAAAGAATAGCAAGTGATCTGGTTTAGAATCGCTGTTATGCAAAAAAGTTGGCAAGAATGTGGAGAAAAAAGGAAATTCTTGCAAACTCTTTGAGAATGCAAATTTGTGTAGCCACTGTAGAAAATAGTATGGAGGCTCCTTGAAAAATGAAAAATGGCGGTTCCAAATGATTCAGCCATGTCTCTTTGGGTGTATATACAAAAGAAGAGTTTCTTGCATACCCACGTTTGTTACAGCACTCTTCTCAATAGCCACGATAGGAAATCAACCTAGGTACAGATGAATGGACATCAGAAAATATGATATATATATACACACACACACACACACACACACATATATACATATGAGAGGATTAAATTAGAAAACATATACATATATATGTATGCATATATGTGTGTGTGTGTATCAGAATATTATTCAACCATAATATTCCTGTTATTTGTAGCAAAATGGATGGTACTGGAGCATATCATGTTAACAGAAATAAGCCTGATACTGGAAGAATAATATCACATGCTGTCTCTCGTATGGGGAAACTGGAAAACAAAAACAAACAACAACAACAAAAAAGCAAGTTGAAAGTAGAACAGTGATAGCTAGGCACTTGGATTGTGGGTGGGTGGATAGGATCAAGGTACACAGTATGTATGTGTGCAAATATCAGTGACTCCCAATCACTTTAGAATAATTTGTACTTAAGTAAATGCCAAATGTGAAGCCCAGAATACGGGCTTTTAACAAATATCAGTGATTTTTTTTTTTAGATATATTTAATTTTAAATAATTATAATAATTTTAAAGTAATTTTAACACAGTAGAGGGAAAAACCAGCTATAGTTAAATAAAGAATGCTCAGAAATTCTATATATGTTTTCAAATATTCATCATATTTATATTAACTATTAAATATTTTAAAATTTTATGTCATATTTACTATTTTAAAATACTTTGTAAATAATCGTTTATTTACAATTATTTAGCTGGGGAGATATTTAGCTGGGGAGATAGCTCAGTTGGTCGAGTGCTTGCCTTGCAAGCACAAGGCCCAGGGTTCGATCCCCAGCACCACAAAAAAAAAAAAAAAAAAAAAAAAAAAAAAAAAAATCATTTATGTCATTAATGTCTGCTACTGTTTGATTTATCATAAAGGCATCAATGAAACTTTGGTTATTATATTCTACTAAATCTTTTTGAATTTTTACATATATGCTTATCATAACTGAACTTTAATTAACAAAACTGAGTTGGCTTTTACCCCTTTTTTTCTGTTGTTTAGTTCTGCTATTACTGAGGATGATCCGAGATGGTTGGGGGCTTGGTGGATTGGATTTCTCATATCCTGGTTCATCGCTTGGTCTTTGATAATACCTTTCTCTTGTTTTCCAAAACATTTACCAGGTAAACAATTTTTCTTTAAAACCAGGAAGTTTTATTCCAATTCTAGCCCAGATGCTGTTTTCTTTTTTGGTTCAGGAGGTTGAACCCACGGGCCCTTTCCATTGAGTTAAACCCCTAGTCCTTTTGTATTTTAAGGTAGGATCTCACTAAGTTTCTTAGGGCCTCTCTGAATTGCTGAGGCTAGCTTTGAACTTGCCATCCTCCTGCCTCCACCCCTGGAGTTGCTGGTTACAAGCCAGCATCACTGGGCCCAGTCAGATGTTGTTTTATATACGACTAATAAGACCGTAGATTCATCCTCTGCTGTTTTATAGAATCTCAGTTGTCTGCCTATGTAAACTTTTGAATACCTAACTTTATTTTAGACAATGTCGATTTATAATTTTAATATGAATGTATATTTCTCTTTAGTAATTAATAAAAGTGCAGATATATTCATCTTAGTACTTACTAAATTTGTTTTTTATATTTTATCTAGAGTCCTGCTTTATTTTTTTGGGGGGTGGGGATGCTGGGGATCGAACCCAGGGCCTTGTGCTTACAAAGCAAGCACACTACCGACTGAGCTATCTCCCCAGCCCCTGGAGTCCTGCTTTATTGTATGTAAGATACAAAATCTTTAAAACAGTTTCTATTTTGTTAATGACATTTCAAGGAACATTCTGTTTTAAATCATTCATGTTAATTATTTGTAGTCAAAAGTACAAGTGCTTATTTTTTTCAGTTATCACTGAAGTCATACTGTAGAACATTCGTTTTTACTATATCTTAATACTAGACAGTTTATTAAAAAAATTAATGGAAAAGAATGTTCATTGTTCTGAGATCTTGCTTCTGTATCTAAAATAGGTATCTGTAGAAGTGCTCTTCTCTGTTTTGAGGATATTTAGTGGTTCCCATTGTTATTTGCAATAGGATAGATGATTAATTTTGGAAATGGGCAAAAAAAAAAAAAAACCTTGACAGATTAAAAATAGATGGACTCATTTTCTTTTTACTGCAGACCCTCCAATTTACAATTCCATGTGTTGACTGTTTTCTCAGATTTATTCATGTACTATTATTGAAAAATGAAGCCAGACATGGTGGCACATGCCTGTAATCCCAGCTACTTGGTAGACTGGGAATTTGCAGGAGGTTCACAAATTCAAGACCAGCCTCACCAACTTAGACCTTCAGCAACTTAGTGAGACTTTGAATAGAATAAAAAAAAACCAAAACAACAACAAAAAAAACTGGGAATGTAACTCAGTGGTAAAGTCCACTCAGATTTTATCTCCAGTATAAAAAATAAATAATAAAATTAAAAATGAAAGGGACATTGTGATAGATGATAAATATTATTTTTCATCTACCTATCGTTTTAGCAATAAATAGAGGAAAGGAAAAAAGCCACAAATGTACTTTAATATATAAAGGATGAGAAAGAGAAACATTAGAAAGGAACAAGACATTTTAAGAGACTTGAAGTGAAGAAAATATATATGAAATGGGAGCAAAATTATCTCACTGTAATGTTTAAACTGGTTGGAACTTCCTTAGCTAGTGGTTATGAAAGCTAGCTCTTGGGACAGCTTGATTGCAGACATAAGTATTTGTACTGTTTTGTTAACAGAGGAACTGACCTCTTGTTGTGGAATTTATATACTTGTGGAAATTTGTGTCAATTAAAAAGTAAGCATTTTTTGAAATGATGAGTGAAATGATAGAGCAAGTATATTTACTTTTTTTTTCAGGTACAGCAAAAATTCAAGCTGGAAAAATTTCCCAGACTCATCAAAGTAAGAGTAGTTCCTTGCAACACACAGATGAGAATTTCGGAAAAAGTCTTAAAGATTTCCCAGCTGCTCTGAAGGTGAAAAAAAACTGTTCTCTTTCACTTTTTCTCATTACTACACTTCTGTCCCTTGTTCACATGTACCTAATGCATATGTAAACACACACACAAATCTTTTTGTCATGTATTTTTGTTTGCTCATTTACTAAAAATTTAGCTCTTATCAACAACTCTTCAGATGTAGTTGTTTCCCCGCCCTCCACCCCCTTTTGAGTACAACTATTCCAGAATAGAATAGCTGAAAGAGCGTGAGTTATTTTATTGGTGGTATCATTAATTTGTGATCCCTCCTGGGCACTCTAGCCCCCTTTATCATTGTTTCCTTATGCAGTGGTTGATCATTTATCACTGAAGCCTTTTACTTCACTGAGCCACCTTTCATCTCCTCTCCACACATGCACTTCTTGCAAGCTTGTTCATAACTTTAATTCCAACTACTATTATTTGCTCTTATAGTAGTCTGTTCCATTTCATATATTTTACTTCATTTATTTTATAAATTATAATTTTCATTACCATCAAGAGTTATTGCTTACCTTTTTTTTTTTTTAATCCTTATCCCTTCTGGGTAGAAATTCCTATACTGATTCAGTTCCCTATGGGTAACTTATTTCACTGCTGGTTTTCCTTGGATGGGATATCACCTAATATCCTTGAATGTCTATGATATTTCTGACTAGATGAGTATTTTTGGGATCATTCCACTTTAGTCCTAGTAGTGTTTGGGTATTGTTTGTTCTTTTCTATATAAATGTGTTGTAGTTGAGGAATTTCATGTTAGAATGATTTTGACTTTCTATGTATAAGTTTGTAAAAAATTTATGTATCTTTGATTTCTAGTTAATGCTTAAGCATAAAAATTAGAAGCAGTCCAGCAAAAGAAATACTATTTAAAGTTGCTCAACTTTATACCTATTCTTAATAATACTATGAGCATCATTATGATCCTTAGAGACCGTTTTCATCTGTGTCATAGTCTCAAGGTTTGTGTTTAGTGGACATAAGAATTCAAAATACAATTAAAAATCAAATGAGTGGATTTATAGTATGTGCATTCACAATAATAAGTGTGGGGAAAGAAACCTTTCCAAGTGGGCTTCTGCTTTCTGTCTCTAGCCTGTTGGGTGTAATAAAGGCATGATCATGGTACTGATGAAGCCATCTACTAATTCTCTAGATGCTCCACCTACCCATTTTCTCATTAATGTACATGTAAATCCATTAATCATCCTTAGTTATATTTTGGTGCTGGAGGGAATGCTGTACTTTTATAGGCTAATATTTTGTTTGTTAAAAGTTTTGCCATTTCACAATGCCACCATTTTAAAGCTGCACTTTGCAGTAAAACCATAGTTATTCATTTGGTGAACTGTATTTTTTCTTTAGAATTTGATGAGGAATACTGTCTTTATGTGTTTAGTTTTATCAACTTCTTCAGAAGCCTTAGTTACTACTGGATTTGCAACATTTTTACCTAAATTTATAGAAAATCAATTTGGACTGTCATCCAGCTTTGCAGCTACCCTTGGAGGTAAAACTTTTTCTTTGTCCTAACTTAATCTAATAATTTTACTTTACCACAACACATTTTCATTAGGATAATATATAATTTTGGATATCTTGCATACTTTATACTGATTTGGATAAAAGTTTCTGATTTTATGACATCAACAATTTATTGTATGAGACTGAGAGAGACAATCCTATGACGCTGAAGAGAATATCTTTATGTTCAATAGTTAATTTTACTAAACCTTTACTTAATGAAACTATTGTCATTTATGCAGTTATTTCTATGTTGGCTGAAAACTTCTATATGTTAAACCATATTGTTGCTTGCTTTTGACGTTTCTCCAGTTATCAGTCTGAGTTATTGAGTATTCCTATGTGTTCTCTTTTCTGTCTTCTTTCTCCTTAGGGGCTGTTTTAATTCCTGGAGCTGCTCTTGGTCAGATTTTAGGTGGTGTTCTTGTTTCCAAGTTCAAAATGACATGCAAAAATACAATGAGGTTTGCATTGCTCACATCTGGAGTTGCACTTGTGCTGAGTTTTGTATTTATTTATGCCAAATGTGAAAATGAGCCATTTGCTGGTGTGTCTGAATCATATAATGGGTAAATATATTTCAATGTTTTTTCATATTACTATTAAAGTAGTAAACTATGGTGCATTTACAAGTATAGGTATACTTAAATTATGAGTAATTAACTTTTTTTATTATAAGACTTGTTTTCTATGAAAGAGCATGTGGAATTTTTTTAAATTTATTTTTATTGTAAGCAAATGGGATACATGTTGTTTCTGTTTGTACATGGAGTAACAGCATACCAATTGTGTAATCATACATTTACAAAGGGTAATGATGTTTGATTCATTCTGTTATTTTTTCCTTCACTCCCACCCCTCCCACCCCTCATTTCCCTCTATACAGTCCTTCCTTCCTCCATTCTTGCCCCCCTCCCAATCCGCATTATGTGTCATCATCCGCTTATCAGAGAGATCATTCGTCCTTTGGTTTTTTGAGATTGGCTTATCTCACTTAGCATGATATTCTCCAATTTCATCCATTTTCCTGCAAATGCTATAATTTTATTATTCTTTATAGCTGAGTAATATTCCATTGTATATATATACCACAATTTCTTTATTCATTCATCAATTGAAGGACATCTAGGTTGCTTCCAGCATGTGGAATTTTTTTGTTTTGCTTTTAGTCTGAATAATTGATATCTTCTTAAAAGTTGTGTTTATTTAAAGAGCTTTTAAGGAGCAAATATCACATACTGGGCACACTATACTTGGCTCAGGGTTACAAAGACTAACACAACACAATCTTTGCCTAAGAGATTCACATCTACTATGCTCTGAATGTGTTCCCCAAACGTATATGTGTTGAAATAGTTTCCATCTTCACATGTCAGTAGTATTTGGAGGGAAGGTCTTTAGAAGGTGCTTAGAATTAGAGGAAGTCCTGAGAGTACAACCTCCCTGATGACATTAATGGCTTTATAAAAAGAGGCAGAGAGATTCCTCTTTTCCTTTCTTTCTCTGACTTGCTATATGATATCCTCCACCATGCTATGTCACAGCAAAAAGGTCCTCACCAATACTGAGCAGATATTGGCACCATGTCCTTGGACTTCCTAGCCTCCAGGACTGTAAGCCAAATATATTCTTTGTAAACTACCCAGACTAAGTTATTTTGTTATAGTAACAATAAAACAAATTAAGATAACAGTGTGGGTAGAATTTCACATTTTATTTTCCCATTAATTTATTTTTTAAATAAAAATTATTCCATATTATTGAATTTCCTTAATAGATGAGTTGAAAATAAACTGGAAGAGAGATTAAAATGAAGCTAGTCCCAGGTATACTATTGTAGTATATACTTAGGAATTTGTTTGTTGTAAATATATAATCTGCTGTTCTGTGCTAATAGTGTGTTTCTACCTATAACCAGTTTTGACTATTTGTCTTTCTTTCTTTGCCTTATTTATTTTGCTTTGAAATCCTAAGACACGAGAGGGAGATCAGGCAGGAGGCATTGCACAACAGTGTATTTTGTGGTTCACAGCAGTGCTTTAATTATTTCATTAGATGTGCATGTGGCTGTTGAGGGAGGTGGTATTCCAGGTCCAGGACACCATAATTTTTTGTATTTCAGCACTTCAGATGGCAAAATGAATTGTAATTTGTTTAGAAGAGTTTGCCAATAACAATAATCATGATTTCAGGTTCCTATTCATATGTCTTCATTTTTTCATATCAGTTTGATGCAGACTGATCTAAGGCAGTGTTTGCTTAAGCTCCATTACATGTATTCAGCACTTGTTGAATGCTTCCTTTGGCAGACCTCTGAGGCAAAATCCCTGTTCTAAAGGAGAGGTTTGAAAACACAACAGTGAATGAACAATGACTTATGCCATTGGGAATATACAAAGTGCTATGGAAACCAAAAGGAGAGCTTTTCCATTTGATTAGATTAGAGTCAGAGTGAGTTCATGGCCCTATAACAAAATTGAGTTTAAATATCAGGTAAGGATGCAGGAGTTTGAGATTTAATAGTTAGAGAAGAGGGGAAGACAGAGGGAATGTGCTAAGCCAAGGGTATAAATGCTATAAAAAGTGAAGGCTAGATTCAAGGATCAGTTTGAATGGGGCTTCCTGTTATATGTCCAGAAATAGTAGAAAAATAGCTGGAAATGTTGAAAAGTAGGTAGAGGTAAGTTGTATAGACCTAATATTTATCCTTATAGACTTCACACAAAGTTATTACAAAAAAACACTTTTTCTGTATTCCTTTTAGAAAAACAAATTTCTGAATAGTTTACCAAATAGTGTATTATTCCAAGTAACAAAATAAATATGAATCCACTTGGTAATTTCTGTTTGATACAACAGTTAATACCAGGTGAGGTTTCCTTAGCATAATCAGTAAGGAAGGCAAGTACATTATTTGAGTTCAAGGAGGATATAGGGATTGATTATCAAGATATGTGAAGATCTGGAACATAAAGATAGTGATTAATATATATGTACATTTCTTGGTGGTGGAAAAAAACTGAAAGTGAGTATCATGCACAAACCCACATTCACCCATGTTTATGTATGTATGTATAGAGAGGTATAAGTAGAGACAGATTGGGCTTGATGTCACAAAGTAGGTGTGACGATGTCTGATTATTTTTCTCTGAGCCCCCCAATTCTTAATTTTAGCTTCTGTACCTGCACATTAAAATGCTCATACCATGACTGCTTAGTCAAATAGCCTCATTCAAAAAACATGAATATGAGAAAAAGAAAAGAACAAACCAAGAAACTCAAGAAGTACTGTTTCAGAGAGGGAGAGAAAGGTTGTAAGAATACGGTTTCTAGTCAGTGGTGCAGATAAGCACATAAGCACAACTAGGTTAAAAATGGTTTTTGTAGCTTTAAAATTAATGATTAGGTTTATTGCCAGGTTCATTTGAAGCCTGTATATCCAAAAAGATTAATAGATTTAAGATTAATAGTGATTATTTCAGGGGATATTTTGCAGTAATATTTAATTTATTATGAAATCTTTAACTGGGCACAACACTGAATTCAACTGAAAGGAGATTGCATAAGATATATTTCTTTTTTTTTTTTTCACATTTATTTATTTATTTATTTTTTTTTTTTTGGGGGGGGGATTAATTTATTTCACTTAGCATGATATTCTCCAGCTCCATCCATAAGATATATTTCTAAAAATCTTTTAGTTATTACAATTTTCTACCATTATATTGCCTTGGCATTTGATAGGATCCTTGGGTCTCAATTTGGTAATTAGAGTTGGTGATGGTGATTTGTTTTTCACTTTGTATTTAAAATCTCATAAAATATAATATTCCATAGTAAGTACGTGCAATATTTTTGTGCATATATCCATAGCTAGAATTTCTTTGCTTACATGAAGTTGCTCCTGAAAGAGGCATACCTATTATTGTAATAGTTTTAGGGAAATATTTGCCTATTGTAGAGGCATAATTCTAGAGTGATAGTTTGAATTTAAATAAGATAGTGTTTAAGTTCTATTATTTGTGATAAATATGTCTATTTTTAAAAATATTAAAAATTTAAAAGTAAAATATTTAAGGTAATTCTAATATGTACATATAAGCCACATACTTGGCAACTCTTACTGTTTTTCCATTGTTTCCTTCTTACCTTACTAAGTAGGTAGACTAAAGTGACCTACTCTTCATAACAAAATGTATGTTCTATAGTTTGCATAATGTTGTCTTATACTTTGTGCATTCTCAGTAATTATTTATAAATACTGATAATTATACATTAGAAAATTTAAATATGAAAATTATTGTGTTAAGGCTATTTCTAGAGTTGAAGGGGATAGTTTCTCTGTAGTCCTCTCTCTATATATGTGCTGGAAGTTCCTTGTGGGTCGAGGCTGTAATGTATGCTTTTGTCAATAAAATTGTGCTTGATAAGATATAAAACTGGCAACAGCCTGTGGAATAGGTTAGACTCAAAAGAGATTGCAGGTAGAGTGACAGATTACTTATAACCTACTCTTTCTACAATACTTTCCTCCAAACTTCCTATGCATTTGTTTATGTTGTGTTTTCTACCTTTCTCTTTAGTCTGTCTCCTTCGTGAACTTCCATTCTCTACCAACTAAAACGCCATTTTTCAGTTTAGCAATATTGTCTTCTAGTACAGTGGATATGCTAACTCTGTTTGAAAGAGTTTTCTTCAAGGTGGCAGGGATTCATCATTCTCTTTCTGTTGTTCTCCCTCTCATCTCTGGCCCTGCTTTTGGTTAGATATCTGCTAAGTGCATTTAAGAAACACTTTTAGATGTTTTGCTACCACTTTGGTAGTCTAGTGCAAAGTTGGAGATCACTGCATATTTATTAGCAAGTGCCCCCCCCCCCCCAACACACACCTTGTGCTCTTCTCCCAGGGCTCTACTTGACTGGATTAATCAACCCTACTAGTTTTAGCTAAATTTATAATTATATGCCAATAGATTTTAAGATTTCTACCTTCAGGCTAGATTTCCTCACCAAATTTGATACTCTTAATTTCTGTGCATACACAACCATACCTGTTACCTAGTTTCCAAAGTGATTCTCCTTCTCTACTGAACCACTGGGAGTCACCTTTGACTTTCCATCCTTCAATCTTCAATCAGTTAACAAATCATCAGATCTTATTGATGACTGCATGTCCAAAATTTTTCTCCAATCTATTTCCTGCAAAATTTCTTATATTTTAAAATACAGTAGGATCATAGTTATAATTGGCATTCTGAGGGGCTGTCAAGTTTCCCAATTTTCCTGTCCTGTAAATGAAACAGAAGGTCAAATTATTTAAGTTCATAACTTTTAATGAATAGGCCATATCTTGCCATTCATTTATTCACTCATTCAACATATGATCACTGAATGAATAAAATTAAATATCTGTCTTTGCACATAGGCTTATCTTTTTGTGGGAGGATGATAGTCAAATCAATAGTTATATGTAATCATATCTTTTATCTTAAAATAATAGTTTTGTTTATTTAACTCTGTGTAGTTATCCCCTGTTGTTTGCAGTATTCTAGTTGGTCTCTTTTCTTCAAGTTCATACTCTGTTCAACCTCTAGGATTATTTCTTGAAAAAGAAGTTTTGCAATGACATTTCCATTATAAAAATAGTTATTATCTTTTGCCTATATCTTAAAGCTTATTGTTTGTAACAAGGCCCACGAAGACCCTAATTAATCTGGTCTCTGATTCCTCTCCAAGTACATTTTCTCTCACTCTTGACTTCAAATACCGTTTATATTTCTCCACATCAACAGGATGCTGTTTCTCACTGCTATGCCTTTGTGCCAGCTTTTTCTGAAGGGTCCCCCTCCCCCATTGCCCAGCTATATCTTACTCATCCTTTAAGAATCATCTCAGGCAGTAGCTTTGGCTAGTGTTAGGTGACTGTCTCTGGTTCTTCCAGAATGCACTCTGCAAATATCTAACCATACTCAACACATTAGTGTGTAATTGCCTATGTTCGTCTCTACTCCTAGACTCTGAAGTCTCTAAGGGCAGGGACTATCTTATTCTGCTTCATATTCTCATTACCTAGTGTAGGTCCTAACTCAATATGTATGGTTGAATGAATGAATGAGGCATTGGGAAAGCATCTTTGATTAGAGTACCCCATTACATTATGAAAGATATTGCTTTTCGTTAAGCAGCAGCAGGTTAAAACAACACTAGGCCTGGGGATCAGGGAAAGTATATTTGGCAAACAAAGAGTAATCTATTCTCTCAAGGCTTCAATTTTCCCATTGGTAAATTGAATATGTTGAATGACATGATTTTATTCATCCCTTTTGGGTAAAAATTCTACCTTGTACCTGGGGACATTTGGCAAAGATCTGGAGACCTTTTGGTTATCAAAACTAAGGACAATGCTATTGACATCTGGTGGATGGAGTTTGGGGCTGCTGCTTAACACACCACAGTCCATATTGCCAGTCACTACAGGCATTATCTGTCACCAGAAAGAAACCCTACCTTCTTCACTTATTCTACTTTGTTATTCTTATCACTGGCAGGCATTATATTATGTAACGATTGTTTTTACTGCCTCTCCATCACAAGAAAGTTATGTACGAAGATGGAAATTCTGTCTTATTTGGTCAGTAATCATGTGCTCAGTGAATGAATAAAATGACTGAATGTCAAGGTTTGACAATGCTCTGAATTCTTCTTTAAATGTTATGGCCTTAGAGCGGAGCATGGTAGTGCACAACTAACTGTAATGCCAGTGACCTGGGAGGCTGAGGCAGGAGGATCAAAGTTCAAGGCCAACCTGGGCAATTTAAGGAGATACTGTCTTAAAATAAAAAATAAAAAGGGATGGGAATGTACCTCAGTGATAGAGTGCTCTGGGTTCAAATATTAGTACCAGAAAAAAGGTATGACACAGAGAATTTGACCTTCTGTCTTTTCTTATTTACAGAACAGGAGAACTGGGAAACTTGACAGCCCCTTGTAATAGCAATTGTAGCTGTTCTAGATCCTATTATTATCCACTCTGTGGAGGAGATGGAGTCCAATATTTTTCTCCATGCTTTGCAGGTTGTTCAAATTCTGTTTCCGATAAGAAAACAAAGGTAAGTGTGTCTGCTGCTTTACCTTTAATGAGGCAAAGTATTTATGACAGTCCTTTTGATCCCTCTAGTGGAGTTGCCTCATCTTCCTGCCCCTTTTCCATTAAGAAACGCCAAACCTGCTGCTGAAAAAACCCTTCTTCCTTTATGACTCAGGCAGTTCTTGTTGAAATATCAATCTGGCAGTTATTCACATATATTTTTGTAACATCACTATTGTTGTAGTGAAACATTGCTTAATTTTTTACTTTGGTTTATTTTTTTCTTCAATTCTACTTTAAGATCTTTAAGTTATTCTTACTAAATGCACTATACATTTAATAAATATTTATTTTACTTGATGTACCATGGATATATTTTAAAATATTCATTAATTCATTCTCAAATACAAATTTACCTTTAATCCTATGTCAGAATACATGCCAGCTTACCCAGAAGTTATTTCTTTTCAACCAAGTTAAATGTGAAGAGAATCCAAATGGAATCTTATTGTATTACTACTACAACCTAAAGATTTTATTTTAACTAAGTTTAAGAATATTGGGAATAGCAACGGGCGCGGCCAGGGTAACAGTAACTGCCACCGCAATGCCGAAGGGACCCAAGCAGCAGCCACCGGAGCCCAAGTGAATCGGGGATGGAGAGAGCACAAGTCCCTCAGACAAGGTGGTGAAGAAAGGAAAGAAGGACAAGACCAAAAAGACGTTCTTTGAGGAGCTAGCAGTAGAAGATAAACAGGCTGGGGAAGAAGAGAAAGTGCTCAAGGAGAAAGAACAACAGCAGCAGCAGCAACAGCTGCAAAAGAAGAAGCAAGACATTCGAAAAGGCCGGCGGAAGAAGGATGTGGATGATGATGGGGAGGAAAAAGAGCTCATGAAGCATCTTAAGAAGCTTTCTATACCTGCCAATGATGAAGAGGATGAGATACCAGCCCCAATACCCCAAGGAGGAAAGAAGACCAAGGGAGGTGATGTTTTTGCAGCCCTAATTCAGGATCAGAGTGAAGAAGAGGAAGAGGAAGAAAAACATCTTCCTAAGCCCGCTAAACCAGAGAAGAATCGGATCAATAAGGCTGTATCTGAGGAGCAACAACCTGGGCTCAAGGGCAAAAAGGGAAAGGAGGAAAAGTCAAAAGGGAAGGCCAAGCCTCAAAATAAATTTGCTGCCCTGGATAGCGAAGAGGAAGTTGAAGAAGATGAAATGACAAAAGAAAAGGAGCCTCTCAAACAAGGAAAGGAGAAGGCCAAAAAGACAGAACAGGGTTCAGAGGAAGGAGAAGAGGAAGAAGGAGAGTCTAAAGCAGATGATCCCTATGCTCACCTTAGCAAAAAGGAGAAGAAAAAGCTCAAGAAACAGATGGATTATGAGCGCCAGGTGGCTTCATTAAAAGCAGCTAATGCTGCCGAAAATGACTTCTCTGTATCCCAGGCAGAGGTGTCCTCCTGACAGGCCATGTTAGAAAATGCATCTGATATCAAGCTGGAAAAATTCAGTATCTCCGACCATGGCAAGGAGTTGTTTGTGAATGCAGATCTGTACATCGTAGTTGTACGCCGCTATGGGCTAGTGGGACCTAACGGCAAGGGCAAGACCACACTCCTCAAGCACATCGCCAACTGTGCCCTGAGCATCCCTCCTAACATTGATGTGCTGCTGTGTGAGCAGGAGGTGGTAGCAGATGAGACACCAGCAGTGCAGGCTGTTCTTCGAGCTGACACCAAGCGATTGAAGCTTCAGGAAGAGGAATGACGACTTCAGGGGCAGCTGGAGCAGGGAGATGACACAGCTGCTGAAAGGCTAGAGAAGGTATATGAGGAATTGCGGGCCACTGGGGCAGCCGCTGCTGAGGCCAAAGCACGACAGATCCTGGCTGGCTTGGGCTTCGACCCTGAGATGCAGAATAGGCCCACACAGAAGTTCTCAGGGGGCTGGCGCATGCGTGTCTCTCTGGCCAGGGCACTGTTCATGGAGCCTACACTGATGATGTTGGATGAACCCACTAATCACCTGGACCTCAATGCTGTTATCTGGCTCAATAACTATCTTCAGGGCTGGCGGAAGACGTTGCTGATTGTCTCCCATGACCAGGGCTTCCTGGATGATGTGTGCACTGATATCATCCATCTTGATGCCCAGCGGCTGCACTACTACAGAGGCAATTACATGACCTTCAAGAAAATGTACCAGCAGAAGCAGAAAGAACTACTGAAGCAATATGAGAAGCAGGAAAAAAAGCTAAAGGAGCTAAAGGCTGGTGGCAAGTCCACCAAGCAGGCGGAAAAGCAAACAAAGGAAGCCCTGACTCGAAAACAGCAGAAATGCCGACGGAAAACCAAGACGAGGAATCCCAGGAAGCCCCTGAGCTCCTGAAGTGCCCAAAGGAATACACCGTGCGCTTCACTTTCCCAAATCCCCCACCACTCAGCCCTCCTGTGCTGGGTCTACATGGTGTGACATTTGCCTATGAAGGGCAGAAGCCACTCTTTAAGAACCTGGATTTTGGCATTGACATGGACTCAAGGATATGCATCGTGGGCCCTAATGGTGTGGGGAAAAGCACACTATTCCTGCTGCTGACTGGCAAGCTGACGCCAACACATGGGGAAATGAGAAAGAACCACCAATTGAAAATTGGCTTCTTCAACCAGCAGTATGCAGAGCAGCTGCACATGGAGGAGACGCCCACTGAGTATCTGCAGCGGAGCTTCAACCTGCCCTACCAGGATGCACTCAAGTGCCTGGGCCGCTCTGGCCTTGAGAGTCATGCACACACCATCCAGATCTGCAGATTCTCTGGTGGTCAGAAAGCCCGAGTTGTGTTTGCAGAGCTGGCCTGTCGGGAGCCTGATGTCCTCATCTTGGATGAGCCAACCAATAACTTGGACATAGAGTCCATTGATGCTTTGGGAGAAGCCATCAATGAATATAAGGGTGCCATGATTGTCGTCAGCCATGATGCCCGACTCATCACAGAAACCAACTGCCAGCTGTGGGTGGTGGAGGAGCAAAGTGTTAGCCAAATTGATGGGGACTTCGAGGACTACAAGCAGGAGGTGTTGGAGGCCCTGGGTGAAGTCATGGTCAACCGACCCGGAGAATGAGCTTTCCCTCCTGGAAGTCTCCTGAGAGACAGGCTTACATGGCCTAGAAATAGCCTGTTGTCCCCCTTTCCTTGGAAGTCTGCCTCTGCCTTGCAGCTGACCCAGCAACCACTTGGGCACATGAAGGTGAAGCTGTGACCAGGATACTGCTTTCATTGCTTCCTTTGAAAGACTTGTGTGTTGCACTTTTCTTCAGACAACTGAGCTGACTTACCTTCAACAGCCCTCTATACAAACTGAGGTGACCATGGTTATTGTGGGGTTCCATCCAACCAAACTTAGGTGGCCTTTTGTCTTGAGACTCATTACTCAGAAGCCTGCCTCTGGTCTACCCTAAAGCTTCAGGCTTAGCTCCCCCTGGTTTTGAGTGGTGCTTTTATTTTTTGATGGATTTAATGCTTACTTAACACAAATATCCATTTGGACCTCAGAACCGGAGGCAAGTTTCTGAGGCCTGTGCTGTTATCCAGCCTAATATTTGGTGCCGGTGGTCACTTGTCCAGTTGGGGACTTGAGGACAGGAAAGGAAAGCTGCGGAACCTGGATTTCCTTTACAAGGGGAAGAAATAAAGGAAAGGAGTTGCTGCCACCTATCACTGGGGATTCCTGGGTGTTGGAACTGTTTTTACTCAATGTTGATTCACTTTATTTGGTTTTCTAGAAGTTTTTACTATCCCCCTTTCCCACTAATACAGATGGCTCTATCTAGAGGTCTGTCTTCACTTAGAGTCTTGCTGTTTGAGGGTGCTCCCTCCCTCAACCACCTTCAGAAAAGACAAGCTTTGCCAGGCATGACACTACATGCCTGTAATCCCAGCAACTAGAGACTGAGGCAGGAGGATCCCAAGGCCAACCTGGGCAACGTAAAAATGGGAATGTAACTCAGTAATGTAGAGCACCTCTGGATTCAGTTCCTAGCACTAGAAGAAAACTGACACCCTCTGCCTTTGTTGAATAGACTTGAAAAATAAATCATGGGCATATATATATAAAAAAAAAAAGAATATTGGGAGTTAATTATACTCAGATTATGAGTAGTATATAAAATATTATGCAGTTTCAGATGATGTGATAACTTTAAAAGGATCTGGGAGAAACATAACTATAGTATAGGAGACTACAATAAATAACCGAATAAGAATTATATAATTATTTTGAATGTTTGAAACATGGGACCGCAAGATGGCATTCCTTTTCCTATATGAAGAAAGTGAAGGGTTGTAAGAAAAGATTTCTATATAAATAAGAAGAAATAATTAATCAAAATAATTATAAAGACTTCCAATTTCTTCCAAAACCAACACGAATGTGTGAGTGCATGTGTGTAAAGTCATATACTTTATATGTTCATGTGGACCTATATAAACATATAAACATATGTGTGTGTATATACATATATATACATATGTATATATACATACACACATCTTTAATGGTTTTATGTGTAATAAATACATTCAGAGTGTATCTCAATAGATGAGGCTTTGAGTTTCCTGCTGGGGTAAAACAAAATATGATAAACAGCAAACATTTTTTTCTTGTATTTTCTATCCTATATCTTTTAAAATTAATCTAATGACATTTAAAAATCTGTCAAGAAATGTTGTTGGTGACTCATAATAGACCTAATAATATATTTTGATGATGCTATATGGAATTTTAATTTTTGGAATTATCTTTTGATAATTAGATCATTATCAAGGAATATCTATAGAAAATTAATAAAAGACTAAAGAAGGAGTTTAAAGAGTTTAATCTCCAAACTGAGGGTTATTTTCCTTCAAACCAATAAGACATCTGGAACTGCTTTAGTTTCAAAACACCTTGAGAAAACCAGATGTTTCTATCAGTTAGAAAGATTCAAATTCCACAAGTGAGCTTGGTGGATACCTTAGAATCCGAACTACTTGGCAGATAGCTATTCCTTTGGGAGGTGGATAAGTAGGTAACATTTTCTTGCATATAAATATGAAGGAGTTAAATTATTAGAAAGATTTTAAGAGTATAACTAGATTTGTGATATGCAGATGCTAATTCACAATAGGGGTGGGGGGCACTAGGGAAGAATAGAGTTACTTTATATTAGGTAGAGGAGACTTAAGGGAGGGGAGGGGGCATGGAGGTAGAAAGGATAGTAGCTTGAAACAGACATTACCTCATGTACATATATGATTACATGACTGATATGATCCTACAACATGTACAATCAGAAAAATGAGAAATTATACTCCATTTATGTATGATTTATCAAAATACATAAATGCAAAATGCATAAATGCATTCTACTGTTATGTATAACTAATTAGAACAAATAAAAAAATTAAATAAAAAATGTATAGACACGAATACCATCCTGCTTAGGGAAATGCTGATGAAAAATCTAACACCCAGATCACATTTGAAGTACTGTCGATTATTTTGATATGT
The DNA here is from genome assembly GCF_902686445.1 of Sciurus carolinensis. Lineage (NCBI taxonomy): Eukaryota > Metazoa > Chordata > Mammalia > Rodentia > Sciuridae > Sciurus > Sciurus carolinensis. Next base: position 85,962,925 of record NC_062218.1, on the reverse strand, counting down.
TTAATTTGCATTTGTATTTTTGACCACATGATGAGATAATTACCTTCTTACACAGAAAATTGCCTTCCAGATATCATATAGGAAGAGCAAGTTATTTTGACTCCCAAATATTATCTTTGTCTTGGATTTTTATATTCAACTAGTTCATGGAATAGTTTAAATAGGCTAAATGCATAAGAAAGTAATAGACACCTATGCACATTTGCTCACAGTGGTATTACTCTCATATTTTATACCTGTGACCTTAATTATAAATAGAAACTTCAGAGATAAATGTGTATTTATATAAGAGAGCTATGAAGTTTTATCAGAATGAAAATCCTGTTCTCAGTTTACCCTCTTAAGATTTTAAGTGAATCACTTCATTATTTGATACATCTGATTGCTTAGTGTGTATTAGTTTTGGAGGTCTCATCTTCATATTTGGTTTTCTTGTATCCATACCAGTGGTCTTAAAACTACTTTAGCACTGAAAAAAGGTCTCTGGCCTTTGAAACAATAAAACATCACCTTTTTTGACTTTCCTGACTCTTTTGATGTTGGCTGTGGTTTAAAAATGTGTTAAAAGATTTTAAAGAAATAACTGTGCTTAACCAATTTTTTATTTTTCATTTTATTTATTTGTTTATGTATTTATTCATTTATCTTTTGTGGTCCTGGGGATTGAAGCTGGGAATGTTTTACCACTGAGCTACATTACCAACCCTTTTTATTATGAGACAGGATCTTGGTAAATTGCTGAGATGGGCCTCAAACTTGTGATCCTCCTGCTTTATCTGTATGAACACCATCATGCATAGCCTAAACAACTTTTTATGTATCTGATTTCTTTTTCTACAAAAGCAAACCTTGAAATATTTTTATCATGCTAGTTTTCAATATTTCACATTATTAATATATGTGTGTATATATATATATATATATATATATATATATATATACTAAGTATATATGTAAAACAGTCTGTAAGATGATGACATTGACATGTCTATTGTTTTATTGTGATCAACATATTATGTTAGGAAGCATAGTGTACTTGCAGTAAAGTAATTCCAAAAAGCTCAGAAAATTATAGTTAGAAGGTTATAGTTAAAAGAAGCAAGTTTTATTTCCAAATCTATAGGATGTGTTGGTTCATATTAGTATGGCACTTGTCACAATTCTAGTGTTTGCTCAGTTAAACTATTGTAGATAATGAGATTGTCACTATAGTCTTCGCTCCCTGTAGTGGAAAAGAAGAAAGTTATTAAAGAAATTATGGTCTAATGAAAGCCTAAGGTATGTGAGATCACATAACTGCTATCAATTTGTTTTGTAAATCATGAGACAATATTGGTTACAAATTGAAGTAATGATCATACAAGTCAAATACAGATGATTCTACTTCAAATGTATGGTTTGTTTCTACTTGCTTGATTTTTAGGGTTAATTATGCTTTCTCATCATTATTTATTGTATATGGATTAAGACAGTATGAGTGGGTTTGCGAAGTCTAGAGATTACCTTATTTACAAATCTATTTTCAAAAGAAACTGTTTTATGTCTAACATTTTCAGGTATATTACAACTGTTCCTGTATTGAAAGGAAAGCAGAAATAACACCCATGGCAGGCAGTTTGGTTTTTGAAGCTAAAGCTGGAAAATGTGAAACTCATTGTACAAACTTGCCCATGTTTCTTGGCATTTTCTTTGTTGCAGTTATTTTTACCTTTATGGCTGGTACTCCAATAACTGTGTCCATACTAAGGTATGTATCAGTTGTGAATATACATTTTCTGAGGCAACATGTTGAGTCAAAAGAAAATAGACTCAGTGGCAAATTCAGTCCTTGTCAACTATTAATTCTCTGGCATTGGAAAAGTAACTTCACAGAGCCCCAGATATATGGGGTTTAAATCAGATCATGTCAAAGTATCTTAACTTTGATTAACTGGGATGTATTTGGTTTTAGTTTCTCTGTCTGTTTCATGAAACTTTGTTGTGAGCTGAAGATACATTCAATTTGGGCATCATGGAAATGAAGAGCACTCCCTGTACACCAGAATCAGAATGGCATGCATTCTGCCTTAAGCATGAGGTGCTGTGAAGTAAATCCTCCTGCAGACGGGGTTTCACTTGTTCCTCTTCCTTCTATACTTAGCTTTGCAAAAATGTTTCCTACCTGCCCTACCTTAGACCCACTGACCTTTCTGTATTTTTCCTTGCAAACTATAGCTTTTCCCTTTTCAATATTTTGTTTCATAGTATTCACTTGCTACCTTTTCATGTATTTTTTGATGAAAAAATAATTTTGGATTCTATTCTGAAAACATTAAGTAGTTAAAAATGCACACTACATGGAAGTATTTGGAGAAGAGGAAAATGCTTTTTAAATTTTTTTTGAAAAATTATACAAATTACTTTTCAACTAATTTGTTTTAAAAGACTGGTGTCTTATCTCTCATATGATTTTCTTGTGGTCAACATTGTATCTCATTAATGTTTGACACTTATTACTTAAAGAATTATGTTGAGTCAAGTGGAATTTCAGATTCATATCTAAATCTGCCTCAGATTTTACCCTTATTCCCTAGGTATGATTTCTGTATCAAAGTTAGTAAGAGAGTAAGAATTATGTGCTTTCACCTTAATGATAGTCAAAAAATCAGTATTTTTTCATATAAATGTTAATTTATATTTTTAAAAATCCCATCTTTATTTGTATAATTGACAAATGAAATTTGAATATATTTAAGGTGTATAATATAATATTTTGAAATATATATACACTATGAAATGATTATTCACAAACTAACATACATATATATATCATAATTATTTGTGCCTGTGTGGGGTGAGAACATTTGTCATCTACTCTTAGCATATTTCAAGCATAAAATACAGTATTATTAAGTGTGCATCTTCATCTCCAGAACGTAACTTACCCTGCATAATTGAAACATTTTACCCTTTGACTAACATCACCCTGTTTCCTCACCCTCAGCCTCTGGCAATCATTAATTCTTCCCTATACTTATGTGAAGTTTCTTTTTCTTTTTTTTTTTTTAGTATCTATCCACCTATGAGTGAGATTATATAGTATTTTGTCTTTGTGTGGTTTATTTTCATTAGCATAATATCTTCAAGTTCATCCATATTATAACAAATATCAGGATTTCCCTTGTTTTTAAGGCCGATTAGTATATGTCACATTTTCTTTATCCATTCTCTTAGGTCAAATCCATACGTTAGCTGTTGAGAATACTGCAATGAACACTCTTCAACATAGTGATTTCATTCCCTTCCATAAGCAACCAGATGTGAGGTTACTGAATCACATGCTAATTTTATTTTTAATTTTTGAGTACTGTCTGTATACTACCTTCCATAATGACTGTACCAGTTTTGATTCTTTCTAGTAGTATACAGTGTTTCCCTTTTCTCTAAATCCTTGCCAGCATCTGTTGTCCATTACCTTTTCTATGATATTTAAACTAATAGGTGTGAGTTGATGTTTAATTGTGGGTTTGATAAACATTTCCCTGATGATTCCTTATGTTGAGCTTTTATCCCCCATATTCTTGTTGACCATTAGTATGTCTTTCTTGTAAAACTATATTTTGCTTATTTTTTATTTTTTTTTTTTCTGGATGAAGGACAATTTATTATTTTTATGTACAGAAACCCAACAGTGAGCATTTATCCTAGTTTAGTGGCACGTCATTTAGCCTTTGCCTTTTGGCAATGCGAGCCACACATTTTGAACCCAGGACGTTGCCTCCCCATGACAGATCTCATATCTGTGATTGTAGTTGGTTCTGACAACTTCCACCAGCATAGCCAGAGCTCCTTTGTCTTCCGAGTTAACCTGTGTGAAGACAACTGTGGCTCACGTCTCCTTGTGAACCAGATGCCCCAGCCTGGCCTTCTCCTTGATGATGGCAATAAGGGACTCCATCTTGTGACACAGGGCGGGCAGGAAGACAGCCAGCTCAGTGGAATCCACATCATGTGCAATCACCACCAGCTGAGCCTTCTTGCTCTCCACCAAGGTGGTGTCAGTCTTGACACCTGCTTGAAGGACTGGCAGTCTCTTCGTGGGGATATCCCCTTGCCAGCAACTTTTTTCTCAGCTCGGGTCAAAAGCCCCTGCTGCTTCTCCTGCTTTGTCTCTGGTCTGTATTTGTGGGTGAGCTTTTGCAGCTGGGTGGCTGTTTGATGGTATAAGGCCTGGGTGAACTGGTTAATCTTAGGAGGCTCTTTCAGCTGCTTATAGAATCTACCCTTTTGCTGCTGCGGCCAGATGTAGCAGGGCCATTTTACAAAGCTGGTAAGGTCCCTTTTGAACTGGATGTCCTGTCCGATGCCGAAGTTCTCCGGCCTCCTCTCAAAGACGGGGTTCACCACCCTTTTGGCTTCCTGCTTCTTGACCACGGCAGGGGCAGGAGCCACCTTCTTCCCTTTGACCTTCTTTTCTTTTGGCATCTTGGGCGGCTGGAGGAGCTATTTTGCTTATTTTTGAAATTGGATTCTTTATCTTGCTATTTTGTCGTTTTAGTTTCTGATTTCCTTTCAATGCTAATTCCTCATAAAGTGTAGGGTTTGCAGATATTTTCTTCAATTCAGTAGGTTGTCCCTTCATTTGATGATAGTTTCCTTTGCTGTGTAGAAGCATATTAGTTTGATATAATCCCATTTGTCTATTTTTGCTTTTATTGCATATGCTTTTGGTTTCATACATTTTAAAAAACCATTGACCAGGTGAATGCTAAGTAATTTTACTGTTAGGCAGTGTTTTTTGCAGAAGTTTTATATATTCAAGTCTTGTGGTTAAGTCTTTGATGCATTTTGAATTGATTTTTGCCTATGGTGTGAGATAAGGATCCAATTTCATTCTTTTGCTTGTGAATGTCTGGTTTCTCCAATGCAATTTATTGAAGAAAATCTTTGTCCACTATATGTTCTTGACACCTCGTTAAAGGTCAATTGTATAGTACTTTGTGGTTTTCTATTCTCTTCCATTGTTTGCGTGTATGTGTGTATGTGTGTGTGATGCCAGAATCATATTTTTTCGTTACTATAGCTTTGTACTATATTTTGAAATCAGGTGGTGTGATTCCTTAAGCTTTGTTCTTCTTGCTCAAGATTGATTTAACTGAGCCTTTCTATATAAATATTAGGATTATGTTTTCTATTTTTGTAAAAGATGCTATTGGCATTTTGATAGGAATTGTACTGAATCTGTAGAATACTTTGAGTAGTAGGTATACTTTAATAATATTAATTTTTCTAATCCATGAACATAGGATGCCTTTCCATTTGTGTCTTCCTCAATTTCTTTCATCTTCATTGTTTTTTATATTTTTAGTGAACAAAATTACACTCCTTTGATTACTTTTATTCCTATGTATTTTTTAATGCAATTGTAAATGGAATTGTTTACTTAGGTTTACTTGATTTTTAAAAAATAGTTTATTGTTAGTGTATGAATTCTAAAACTTTACTAAATTCATTTAACTCTAATAGTTTTTGGCAGAGTCTTTAGGAATACACACACACATACACACACACACACCCACACACACACACACACACACACACACGATTATATCATCTGAAAACAGAGAGTACTTCTTTCTTCTCAATTTTTATGGCTTTGATTTCTTTTTTTTTACCTAAGAACTCTGGTTAGGAATTCAAATACTATGCTAAATAGAAATTGTGATACTGTATTCATTATCTCAGAGGAAAGGTTTCCCTCTCTTCACCGTTAATAATGATGCTAGCTGTGGGATTGCCATATATGACAATTAACCCCCGCGTATCTAATTTTTGAGAAACTTTTATAAAAAGTAAGCCTCATTAATAAATGACTCTTCTCCTTTACCTTTGTTAAAATTATAAGAGCTGGTGGTGTTTTTTGGTGTTATTTAGTTCTGATAACACTTTTCTTCTTTTATAATTCCAGAATGAATAAACTATTCATAAGGTCTTTTAAATAGTCTGTTTATTTAAATGAACATTTACATTTATATCAAAATGCTAAACTGATGTAGATATGAACTTGCTCAAAGAGTGATTATGCCATATAACCTTTTTTGGTCTCACTTGCGTTTAATATTTCCAGGTGTGTTAATCAAAGTCAACGTTCTCTAGCATTGGGAATACAGTTCATGTTGCTTCGATTATTAGGTATGTCATTTCATTGGCAAATGTCGGCTATTTTGGTTCATTGAGTTTATGAATTTATTTAGATAGGGTATGTGCCAAGAAAATAAATAAAGTAAAGAGGAAAACTATACAATTGTCATTTAAGAAAGCAGTTTACTAAGGCTCAGGATGTAGCATTGATTCTATGCCACATGATAACATAATGACAACTTTTCCCTTACCCAATTTGTTATTGTCGTTTCCAATCCTATTGCAAATATAATTTTATAAGATGTACTGAATTTACTTAAAATATAAAATAAAACCTTCAACACATAATTTATTTTCTCTTCTTTATCTTCATTTGTGACACTGTTATGTTGCACTAAGAGTGAAAATTAATGAGTCAAAACATCAATAGCAACTCTGGTGTTGATATTGTGACAAACTAAGAACTGTTGGAAGAAATTATGTATTCTAGAGAGTTTTATAAGTTTTCAGATATGGGAGTTTTCAGATGTAGGAAGAATAAGAAAGATAATAAACATAATACCAAGATACTTCATTAAAATAAAAATAAAAAAGAACACTAGAGATTACCTAAACCAACTTTCATATTTTTCTGATGAGTAAATTAAGTTTCTGTAACTATGTAACTATGTAAAACCCATAGTTACAGAATTAATGATGGAAATGAGACCAGGAAAATGATCCCTCTCAGTTCAGTGCAGTTTTGACTTTATCCTGCTACATGTCATGAAAGCACAGACCAGATATAGCCTGAGTCTTTTTCTGAGAAATACTTCCTGAAATCAAACATTTGATTTGTAACAATTGGAAGTGTCTTAACTACAGTCGTCTCTGAGTGTCATTGGAGGATTTGTTCCAACCCCAAAGGGTATCCAGAGATACCAAAATCTCTGGATGCTCAAGTTCCTAATGTAAAATGGCTTAGTATTTGCATATAATCTATGGATTATACTTTAATCATCTCTAGTTTTCATATACTTTAATCATCTCTAGTTTTTTTATAATACATAAAACAACGTAAACACTATGTAAATAGTTGTTATACTGCATTGTTTAGGGAATAGTGACAAGGAAAAACAGTTTGTACATGTTCAGTAAAGATGAATTTTTAAAAAATATTTTCAACCTGTGATTGGTTGGCTCCAGTAATGTGTGTGTGTGTGTGTGTGTGTGTGTGTGTTTAAGAAATACTCCAATGTTTGTTAACATGATACATACATTTGTGTGTGTGTGTACTCATACAAATTCATACTAACTTGTATACACAACAAATGTATTATAGTTCAACAGAATTACTTTTGCATCAATTATGAGCATTTTGATGGGGCTGGGGTTATAGCTTAGTGATAGAGGACTTGCCTTGCATGCATGAGGCACTGGGTTCAATCCTTAGCACCACATAAAAACAAATAAAGAAAATAATGGTATTGTGTCCATCTATAACAAAAAAAATTAAAAGAATAAGCATTTTGATTTTTAAAATCTATAATAGTGAATTTCAAAGGCATATTCATTAAATTATCAAGCAATGAATTAAACTCTTTACTAAGTTAAATTTTAACACAATACATGACAAAGATTTCTATTAAAATATTTTTAACTGATTAGAATATATAATTAGATATATTTATTTTCAAGTATTTTATTTGTGTGTTTATCTTTTTGTCTTTTACATGAATTGATTAACTTGCATCTGGACAACTGAAGGCCCATTTTTATCTATATAAATATATGTATGGCTATGTATATTAAAAACTTGTACAAGCTGTAATCTTTGTCCTTTTGTATTTTGCCTATAATTTTTCTAGGCACTATACCTGGACCAATTATATTTGGTGTCACAATAGACAGCACATGTATTCTCTGGGATATTAACGAATGTGGAATTAAAGGTGCTTGCTGGATTTACAATAATATCAAGATGGCGCATATGCTAGTAGCTATAAGTAAGTGACTTCTTGAAAACTTTAGAGTAAATTAATGTTAAGTCAAAAAATATCAGTGTTGGTTACTTGTATCATAGTTGGTCTGGAAATTTCAGTGCACCCTGATAAACAATCCTATAGTCCCAGGATTGGAGATTGTTTGCCACACTATGTAATGGGAGGCTTCGAATGGAGTCTGCAAGGTTCAGTCTTAATTAGAAAAGTATAATTTTAACTTTCACTATATCACACATTTGTTATTATTTTCTTTTTATATTTTCTTTCACAGTTTTTAGGGAAATATACCCAAAAGCTAAAGGTGAATTTTGAGAAACTCAGGAATGATGGTCATCTAGGTGTTCAGGCTTTGGAAAACACAGATCTGCCGTAGGGTAGTGTCCTTTGGTTATGAGGCATGTTGTAAGAAGATTTTTATAGTTTAGAAGAAGATATATATATATATCTTCTAATATATATATACACACACACACACACACATACATACTAAGTATATTTGTGTTTCTCTTCACCTTTTATGGTCTATGTTGTTATGGTTAAATAATAGTTAAGATTAAGGAAGTAGAGCAACACATCTAGTATGTATTAGTATGATAAATTTATATTTAAATTCCAAAATAACCCAAGGAATTAGAATATTTTAAATAGAGACGTCTTGAATATGTGTATATCTATAAAGTTCCTCTTTCTACAAATCTAGTAATGCTTGTATCGATGAGCATTCCTGATTTTCAAATATACATTTTTCAATAAAATATTAATAATTAGTAAAAAAGAAACCAGCTACTAGAAAAACTACACAGTGAGATTACATTTAATTTATTCTACTGGCACTAACTAAATGCTTAGTACCATGGATGGTGCTAGTTTCTGTTTACCTAGTTGATTTTAAAACCAGAGTTCTTTGAAAACCTATCAAAGCTTATGAAGTAAATCTTGATGTCTCCCATTTTTAGGTGATACAGCAGGGTAAATTTGGGTAAGAATTAAATGTGATATATTTCTGTAGAATATTTTTCCTAAGAACTCCAAAGTTTACTTTTTAAAGATTATTTTCCATTTGGACATGAAAATCCTGCAACTTGATTCAAATTTAAGGATGATAATAGGCTATTTTATCACTGACACTTGGTTGCTTGTAACTTTCTTAAGATAGGATATTGTGTTAAAGTTGTAAATGGAACATGAATTTATTTAATCCTATACAACACTTATTTCACAAAAATGCACACTCATGACCACGAATACAATAATTATTGTACATTTTTATTGCTTAGAAGGAACATGATTGCTAGTTCATTGAGTTGTGTAAATATTTATTTCTGTCTGCCTGGTCTTTTACAATTTTAAAACAATCATAATGCCCATGTAATAATCCGTTGTGAGTTTCATTTCATGAAGAATTTCTCAATGAGCATTAATTTGTGTAATAACTGAAGGGCCAAAGGCATGATTAATCTTTATTTTTCTATTCAGCTGTTACTTGTAAAGTTGTCACCATTTTCTTCAATGGATGTGCAATCTTTTTGTATAAACCGCCACCATCAGGCACAGATGTGTCATTTCAAAATCAGAATGCAGTTGTGACAGCAGTTCCAGTAGAACGGGATCTCAACAAAGCAAGAAATGAAGGGTGAAGAGAAAAAGATTATTTGACAGTTGGAAAATTGACCTCCGTTTCTAAGAACACGCAGTGCCATGGCAGCATTATCTACCCAGTATAGACAGTGGTATTTTAAACACCGATGGTTCATATCAAGAGTGTTTATTGTACATGTATCAACTCTTGATTTTGTTTTAGTACAAGAAGCAGACCTGTGCCTCCAAAGTCCACCAAAGCCTGAAATCACACACAGGCTCACTTATTTTCCACTGTCTACATCAACCAGTAACAAGAAAAACAGCTAAAAATTAGTTTAAAATCTATATTTAAAAAACATGATGGAAAAAAACCTCATCATTAAATTTTTATTTCATTTACAACTTGTTGCACTTTAATTTTTATCTCTGATAATGGAAAAATTTAAGCTAATCAAATTTTTTCTCATGGTTTCTTGGAATTGTGACAGCCCATGAATTTAAAGGCAGCTTTACAATGTAATTTGTCTTCAAATTAATATATTAATCTGGTCTTTATTTTACTGCAGTTAAGTTATTGAACTATTAGAATATAGGTTAGTTATCTTCTTTGTGTTCAAGTATATGAAAAAATTCAGCATAGAATAGACATATGTACATTTCAATTTGATTTCCAGTAGCCAATTTTTGATTTTGCTAATTTTCAATACTTAATTTTTTGCTTCTGTGATAGTATTATTCAATTATATATATTTCAGAAGAAAGAACCAGCTTCCATGAAATGTGCCAATTAGATATAAAAATGTTCCTTAATGTGTTATTGACCAATATTTGTATACTGAATAATTTTTCTTATTTTAAAACCTGATAATTTAGCACATTACTTAGACTACCTAAAATAGGGCCTTGCACATTGTAGATATCTATTATTGTTATTCAATTAAGACATTAAGCCCTGTTCTTTGCTGCATTTAGTATTAAGGTCAAATGTCTCATAAACCTGATAAAATTATAAATGAACTTCATGTATTTTGGTCATATTTATGTCACATTTACCCTGAATACAGAGGAAATAGTTCAAGTCAACAAAAGTAACTTCTACTATTAAAAATTTTCACTGTCTAGAAAAGGCTGGAATGTAACTCCATGGTGGAATGCATGTCTGGCACGTGCAAATCGAAACCTAGAGGTGATTACATTTATATCTGAGTGGTTTTTTTCCCCCCAAATAAAGGTTTTAATTTATTAAGGTTGGTTATCAGATTTCCCTCATCCTTCCTTCCCTAGGGTAGTCTTTTTGCAAGCAAGTTTTAGTAGATTGTGATCAGGATATCACAAGCTGAGAGTAAAGAACTAGTAGGAAGCCAGGAGAAGGACTAGAAATTTGCAGAACTTAATAGATTGTGTTTGGTGGAAATCTGTGATAGATGAGTATTCAGGATCCTAGGAGCACTGATAAGCTGAAATTCAAGGAGAAGAATGGAGATATTAGTAGGCAAGCACACCTGGCTATTAGTTGGGAGAAACAGAAGGTTAAGAAGCAGAGGGTTAGAGTTGCTTAAACGAGGAACATTTAAGCACCAAAAATTAAATCCAGAAAGCCAAAAATTCAGGTATTTGGGAAGTGGGAAATTTCATCAACCAAATATGAGAGAGACAGGGGAATGTATATGTGATACCTCTATGAGACTCTTCCTTCCACCCAGTCAGACATATTCAGATGTTGCTACCTGTTTACCATCAAGGCTAAAGGAGAATTTAGACTGATGTCCTAATATGGACACAAGGGACTGCACAAAAGAGTTTCATTGCGGTAGGCTGATGGCAAATCTGAGACACTCACTGATAGAAATGTGAAATGAGAATAAGAAAGCAAACTATAAAAAGTAACTATATAAACATGTGAGTCTAGGACCATTTAATTTAGGGAGAAGAAAAAAAAATCACCCCATGCATAGAAACAGTTTGATAAACAAGTCATCAAATAATTGGCATTTATAATCAAGGACTACATTGTATTCGGTATACACAGTTTTATAAGATGATAACATTTTAACAGACATTTTAATGAAAATATAATAAACCAATAATTTTGGCCTTTAAAAGGAGTGGGACTCATCATTTATAATATATATTTAGAAAGACTACCTCCTTTCATGATAGGGTGATACAGACACTACTATAATTTATAATTGTCATTTTTACTTTTGTATCCGCCTAGGTTATATGGGTTGGTATGCTACTTCTAGAACAAAATTTTTCATAATATGTGTTTTTCACAATTTGTAATGATTTTAAAGTAAGGTTTAACTTATAAGTTGACCTGTGGAATTTTGTATGTAGTTGGATATATGTCTTAAAACTTTTAACGCTTTTTATTGTCTTAATTGTAGAAAATGCAAATGTAAAACTGTTCTATGTGGAAAAACTGAATACATTTGACTTTATGTAAATTGGAGGAATACATAGATACAAATTTAGATCCATATTCTTTCAAGATTTTTTGTACATAATCATACAAAATAAATGTACATATATTTTATTGAATCAGAATGTTTGTATTAGATTGTTTTATAACAAAGTTTTGGAAATTTTGGTTTATCTCTTTGTGAATATAAACACATTTATGAATGGGAAAGGGAACTTGGTGCACTTTTGAACCTGGTGAATATAATTTAATGAATCCAGTGATTTTTGGTATCTCAACAGATGTATTTAATAAAAAACATTCATTATTAAATATACACCAGAAACATCATTGGGCATGATAGTTTCTATGTGACAGATTGACATATAAGATTTATATGAGTAGGCTACATGTTGCAGATGGTTTATTGTAAAATATCTGAAACTTAACAAAAGTAAGATGGTTTAGAAGGAATATATTTAATCCATCTTAATTTATCAAAATACTCAGTAAAATACTTGCAAAGAAATCATTTTGGACTGTAATGGTTTTTACCTGGTCTGATCCTTCTTAAAATCCCATCTTAAATTTATTTCTCATGGTTTCTTAGTCTTTTCCAATCTGAAACAGTTCTTCAGTCTTTTTTTTTTTTTCTTTTTGTATGTACTTCTTTTCTATTGCTGAATATTAAATAACTCCAAACTTCAGTGACTTAAAACAAATGTTTATTTTACAGTTTCTGTGGGTCAGCAATTCAGGAGCAGCTCTGCTGGGTTTTCTGAGATTTTTCAGGAGTTTACAGTGAAGATGTTAATTAGAACTATAATCATGGAAGGCTTGCCTGGGATGTGATCATGTGCTTGTAAAAACGGGTGCTCTTGTGGCTGTTAGAGAGCCCCATTCCCCAGCCTGTGATCCCCTTCACAGGACCTGAGGTTGTGGCAGGGATGAAAGATAGAAAGGAGAGCGGGAGAACAACCAAAACTCAAATCATAGTGTCTTGTAGGACCTCATATTAGAAGTGGCATATCCCTTCTAAAAACTGCATTCTGTTGACCATTCAGAGAACCCTGGAAATATTATTTGCACATGCAAAGATGCTTCACCACAGCATCTAGATTCATACTAGATTGAATCAACCAGAGAGGAGAACACATCTTTAGAACCCTCCCTATCATGCCTGATACAATGTGGGAGGAAACCACAGAAATGAGAGAATACTAGGAGGCAGGATCACTGGGGTGATCTTGGAGGCTGGCTACCACACAGGATTCTGATGTTTTGGAAAAGGATCAGCCAATTATTTTGTAGAATATCCTTCAGTTTGGGTTTGTCTGATGTTTTTTAATGATTAATACTGATATTATACATTTTTGGCAAAAATTCTATAAAACAGTGCCCTGTTCTTCCCAACACATCTGACTATATAATGACTGTATATGATGAATCTTTGGTCACTTTGATAAGGTTTGTGTTTGCCAGCAATGACTGCTTTCTTTATTTTCCCCTTTGTTTTTAAGAAATATCTCTTGCATAGATACTTGGAGACCATGCAGATATTTTATTTCTCAGCAAACTTTTCACCCAAGTCTGACATTTACTGATGACTCTTACATGCACTTACTCTGTGTTTTGCCAACAAGGATTCTCTATTTCCATCACTTCTTTAGTTTACATTAATTAGCATTCTACTTTAAGAAAGAGCTATCCCAAATAAACTTCCTCAATTATGTAAGTATACTTTTTTTTTTTTAATTCTGTGGAATATTTTTTTTTAATTCATCAAATTGTCTTATGTTTGGTAGTTGGGAGCACTATAAGTTTCATAATTGTTTCTTTGTTTGTTTCATATACACATTGTTAGTGAGCATATTTGCACTCCTTAGCACCATAAGACGTTCCTGACTAGCTGAGCACAGTGCAGCCTGCAATCTCGGTGACTTTGAAGTCTGTTAAGATTGCAAACTTCATGTCAGCCTCAGCTATTTAGTGAGCACCCTGAAACTTAGCAAGAAACTGTCTTAACATTAAAATTTTGAAAAGCCAAGCACAGTGGTGCACTTCTGTAATTCCAGTGGTTCAGGAGGCTGAGGCAGGAGTATCGCAAGTTCAAAGCCAGTCTCAGCGACTTACGGAGACCCTAAGCAACTTGGGGAGACCCTGTCTCAAAATAAAACACAAAAAGGGTTGGGGATGTAGCTCAGTGTTAAAGCACCCCTGGGTTCAATCCTTGGTACCAAGAAAAAAAAGGAAAAAGAAGACTATGGGTGTAGCTCCATAGTAAAGCACTCCTGGTTTCAATCCCCAGTATCTAAATAAATATTCTTGGCTCCTCTGCAAGAGTTAGTAGTTCCTTGTATTGAAGAATGGTTTTTCTCAAATAATATTTTTAATTATAGATAGACACAATACCTTTATTTTGTTTATTTATTTTTATGTGGTGTTGAGGATTGAACCCAGTGCCTACACGTGCTAGGCAAGTGCTCTACCACTAAGCCACACTCCCAGCCTCAAAGAATGGCTTCTAAAAACCAAGATTTTCATGTCAACACACATATTTCAACATCCATTTCTTTTTTTTTTTTCCACATGTGAATATGCATATGGATACCTCCAATTGAGATCTAGTGCCACAAAGTTCATTCTAGCCTTCCCTTTTTAATTCGCAAACCCTTTCTCCAAGAGTGAGAAGCCTGGTTCTCATTATCTACAACACTTATTTGCCCTATATTGCATCATAGGTTTTTTATTGCTCACATGACATTATTACAAATTTAGCATCATAAAGCAATACCCATTAATAACTCATGGTTGTGTTGGTTGAAGTCTAGGCATACTGGTTCTGCAGGTTCCCAGTCCTGTGCTTCTCACGCTGAAGCCAAGGTGAGGTGGTGTGCATTGGTGGAAGGTCAGGAAGTACACACTTGCAAGCTCCTTCAGTCTGTTGGGTGAATTCAGCTTCAGACCATTTCATCAGTAAGGTCAATGTTTCCTTGAGGGCTAATATCTGGAAGCTACTGTTCTTGGATCCTGGAGACCATCCACATTTCTTGACTCATGTACTTCCCTCACTTTCTCATCTACAAAACTAGCAAGAACATGCCAGTCCTTAGGATTTGAATCTCTCTGACCTCCCTTTTTCTTACGCCTTTCTTGCTCCCTCTTTTGCTACATTTTTATGAATTTAGCATGATAACACTCTCTGCTTTTAAGGGCTCGTGTATTTAGATTTACCAATCTAGACAATAAAGGAAAAAGGCCCTATTTAAGGGACTACGTCTTAATCACATCTGCAAATTCCTTTACCACATAATTTACATGAGTATTTCAGTGAAGAGGCCAGGGTCTGAGAATTTTGAAGCATCTTTAGAATTTTGTCTACCATACTTTTATACATAAATAAGTGTATCACTGCCACATATGCTGTAAAGACCCAATTTACTAAGCAGAACATTTGAGGTGGTGGCAGGAGAAGCTATTCAGATCCTCTCCTAAAATGCAATGATGAGGCAAACCTAAAAAAAATTATTTAACTCTTTCAGGACTCAGGTATCAAAGAAAGGCATGTAATAAATTAGGAAGTATGTATTCACCAATAAACCACTAAATTTTGGATAAGAACAGTGGGACTGTGTGGTGTGGTAGCTGGGAATGCTCCAGCATCTTGGTAGGACTGCGTGTGAGGCATAGTAAAAACTAGTAATTTTGGTGGTGGAGGAGGCTGACTTGATTTGGAGTGGAACAGGATAAAACCAAAGGTTCCTGGGCATTTCCCCAAGACACTAGCAATGTAAAAGGTCTGTCTTGCATCTTGCCTGAGATCAAGATGCTGGGAGAAACTAAGTAAGCAGAATTTCCTGAAAAACTCTTCTTATAAAAGAACCAGAAATCTCTGGAGAAACAGTTATTGCTATATTGAAAAATATCTATCCCATCTGCAAAAGGACTCAACAATCATGACAATATTAAAGTCTTCTTTTGAATAATTGAACTTATACTTAAAAATGACATTTTACTATATAAAATTTCCCTTGTAAAATTGATTAAAAAGGAAATTGTGAATATAGAAACAATACTTTTTTACAAAAAGAAACAGCTATTGATGATTTCCCTCAAGTTAAAGGTGAGAAGACCCTAAGAGAATCATGCTAGTGATGAAAATGTGTGTAAGAATTGAGGCTGATACTTCTTCCCTAGTTTCACATTTGCTGAGTTGCAGTCGCACCAGAAAGGAGTTTGTACCCCAATATGTTGAAAGGGTAAAGGAAAACAGAAAGACCTTTCTGGACTATAATACAAAGAGAAGAGGAATAGATACATTTGCAAGTTCTGAGGATCAGAAGTTCCCATGTATTGACATGCCTTCAAGTATGACTCTATATGTAACTTGTGCAGACTTACTGGAACTCGGTCTCCAACTCTTCTCTGCCAAGAGCTCCTCCCAGAAGTGAGAACAAAAGTGGGTAGGTCTGTATGAAGTCAGCTCAAGGGAGCATCAACTTAAATGGAACCCTCAGTTCAGCCTGGACCCACGATTGCCCTCCACAATGAACCAGTTTTTGAAAGCCTGCCACAGTGGGGGACATTGTGGTCTGTCAGTGTTGTTCAAGAGCAGACTCGGGAGGCCTGACGGTGTCAGATTTTTGCTTTTCCTCTGTTTCTGTAGCAGTGGTTCACTTTATGCTTTTATATAACCCTTGCTGCTCTGCCTCTGAAACTTATTTTTAAAATGTACATGTTTCTTTCTCTTCCTCTCTCCCTGTTTCTCTCTACTCTCCCCCTCCCTAACTCAGGGAAACAAGATTACCTTTCTTCCCCAACATAGGCAGAGTTATCTGTCCTTGAGCATACACCCACCTTAGGAATGAAGTAATCCAGACTTTGCGGATGGTACTAGAAGATCTCAGAAATGACTCTCTCCCAAATTAACAAGTGAATTACAATTCCAACAGAGAATACATGGAATGTAGTCTTTGAATCTCCTGTTTAAAAGCCCCTGCTCCCCTTGGGCAGAATCACAACCTCTGGGACAGGAGTCCCCTGTGTTTCTCCCTTGCTAGCAAAACAATAAAACTTCTTTTTCCTTTTTTTCAAAATCATGTCTTCATTATTGGATTAGCATCAGGGACAAGGATCAAGATTTTGGTAACATTGCTTCCATGCATTTTTGGATGCAGAACACAGTCAGTTCTAATTTGGGGGAATAAGAGGCGAGAACTTTCTAATTCCTAAAGTGGCCATTGAGCTATGGAGTCTAAAAATGTTGCCAAGAAAGTGTGGAAAGTAGGTCATACTGGGTGAATTTTTAAGTCAACAATGGAATAGAAATAAGACCCTTATAGTTTGCGTCTTGTGAGTTCCACTTTTATTAGTTTACTATTTGTGTACCCTTTTTTTACTTATTCAGGGGGAATAGACATTAGGATTTTCTTACTTTTCTTCTTCTCAGTTCAATGCAAAAATCTGTTTCTTACTTTTGAAGTTAATTAACCAGAGATTAATTGGAGTGGGTGACAACAATGACCACAGTTTAGGTAACTTATAGAACTTTTAAAACTAAGAGTACTCAAGTCCCACCCAGGACTAATTACATTTGCTTGTTAAAAATTTCCCAGGTGGGGCTGGGGCTGTGGCTCGGTGGAGGAGTTCTTGCCTAAAATGTGTGAGGTACTAGGTTCAATTCTCAACACCACATAAAAGATAAAATAAATTGACTTAAAAAATTTCCCAGGAGATTCTGAGATGAATCCAGATTGCAAACTACTAAATATTAACTAACACATTGTGGAAGATTGGGGTTAGGCATGTTCACACTTTTTTGTCAATGGTTTAATCATGTTTTCTTATTTATAATTTTGATCATTGTGAGACTTAAAATGTACTTTGAAAGCAAGAGAGGGAGGAATAGGGGTAATTTTTTTTTTTTTTTTTTGGTGATGGGGATTGAATCCAGGACCTTGTGCTTGCAAGGCAAGCACTCTAGCACTCTAGCAACTGAGCTATATTCCCAGCCTAAATAGGGGTAATTTTGAAGTAAACTGGGGCTCTCATGAAAATATGGAAGCTCTGGGAGGTGGGGTGAGCGAGTTAGGTAAAGAATGTGCTAGAAATTTAGAAAGCATTTGAGAGAAACTGACCCAATGCAAAATTTTGCCTAAGGCTTATCCATTCAGAGATAACAAAAAATTAGAGAACATACTTGGTAAACTTCTTTTCATGAACTGGTGAGCAACTTCATTAACATGGGCACAAACACTACAGGATGCTCCCTGGAGAGCTCCAGGAGTGGTTGGATTGAGCAGAAGGAACCATGGGATGGGATGGGAATGCGAGAAATTCCCATGAGGATAATGGGGGCATATTTGGGATAACTAAGTTGGAGGTGAGGAAGGCACTGACAGATTTAAAACATCCTGACAAGTGCTCTGCAGCTCTGGATTCCTGAGCTCTTTCAAAAAATGCAGAACCAACCAGTCAACCCACCTGTCTGCCCCAGTGACAGAACGCTCTGCTTGTCCTCTTTGCTGATTGTTAGACAACCCAAAGCTTACATAGGACAGAAGCAAATCACAATGTCACATGTGTCCGAATTTGTTTTTCTTCTCTACTCTTCACTCTCTACTCCTTGTTCTTTATACGTGTGTGTGTGTGTGTGTGTGTGTTTGGTTTGATGATGTCAATCTATTATTGGATATCCTTTTATCTAAGTAAATGATATACTGGTAATCACAAAATGTCTTTGAGAGGTGATTCAAAGACTGAAAATTATAAGCAGAAAAAACTTGTTGGACAACACTTCCCATGAAAATACTTTCAACAAAAGTTTAGTAAATTTCAGGTAGTTCAAGTGAAAATAAGGTAGTTATCAGTTACTGTTTATCTACCATGTATAAGGAAACGTGCAGATGAATTTCACATTTTGCACTCATATGTGAGACTATTAAAACTCAGGGAAATTAATTTGTCAAGGCCATAAAGATACAGTAAGAGCTAGAACTTAAATCAGATATTTGTGGCTCCCAAGCTCAGGCTTTTCTTTTTCACTAAAATAAGTTAACTTCATAGGTTAAAACAAAACAAAATGAAACGAAAACACGCAACTTTTAGTTATGGGTATTAACTCACATAGCTTTATATTCTATGTTTGTATTTTATTAGATAAGAAAATTTGAGGCAATAGACATAAAAATGTGGATCATTTCAAGGAAAGAAATTGTAAAATTTAATTTTCTTCTTTCCAGGATTACAATTTCTCTTTTGGCCATCAGGTGGCAGCGTTGATTTTACTATTTCAACAAAGGAATTTTTCTGAACCTAATTTCTGTTCCTGATGTAGTATTTCTGGTCCTTCTATAAAAATTATATTTGCATTTTTTCAGCAGCATTATTCTCATCCTACTACTTTCTCATTGAAGATCATTGGAAATATTGCCAGTTAGAAGTTAAACTAGTAGCTAACAACAATTATTCTACAGTGCAAGTTTCATTATTTTAACTTATTTTGGATAGCCATGCAATCTACACATTATACAATGTGGTTTTCTTTCAAAATAGCCTTTACCAACGTTTTTTTCCAAGTTATCTGAGGCTTTAATATGCAATGTTGTGACTAGAATTACTTCCTCATAAACCTAAAATCTAACTGGTAAAAATGCAGTGTGTGCGTATATATAGAAAACTAATTAGTAAATCAATCAAAGATTTGAACAAAAAAGGCAAAGGCAATACATTCAGTTTCCAGAAACATTTACTTGCAGCTTTACTTAATATCAGGAATATTTTAAGCTTCAAAAAGTTGTGAGGGAGAGAAGAGAGAGAAAGAACTCTGCTCATATTATTTCAGTATTTATTATTTATAGACTCTTGGACTTTTGTAAATAGAAGCGATACCACCAGTTATTGGTGACAAGTTCTGCTTCCTCAAATGTTGAAGTTCGAACATTAGAGAAACAAGCCAAAGCAAGCATATGAAGCAGGTGTTATTTAAAGGTAGTAACAGACTTCTCTCGGGAGGGAGAAGCGGGGGCCATGGCTGGCGTTCTGGTATCCCAAGAAGAGAGAGTGCCCTGACCCTTTTTATAGAATAAAACTTCCTTTGTTCTCCTGCTCTCTCCCCACTTATCTCTCGCTTTCCTGCCTATGTGACTAGGTTCAGGAGATGCTGGTGGCATGGCAGAAAGGTAAGAAGTAGATGGGCAGAAGGAAAGGCCAAATGGAGTGATCCAGGCAGGAAGCAGCCCAGGGGGCATTAATTAACAACTCCCTGTCTGCAACCTTTTGGGAGGGGTAATATAGGCAGGTAATTTTGGTAATTTGGAGACATTGGCATTCCATTCTCCCAGGGAGTCTCCAACTTCCACTGGCCTCCATTTTCTCAATCTGACCCAATTACCTATTCAACACTAACTGCCTATCATTAATTCTGCTTCAGAAGGGTAAATAATCAATTCTATTAAAAGGCGATTTAATTTTTCACCAGGAATTTTATTATGTAAGCGTTTAGAGTCAAGACTAGAACCAGTAATACAGATACATAGAGATATATCACCCCTTCCTCATCCAGGCGTTATGGAAGTCCTCTACCAGAGGCCTGACTCCAGGGGTCAACAAGTCAGGTTCAGCCACTGAACTGTAAAGGTGAAAGGCATGAAAGGCACTTCAATCAGTTGTGCTACACTGGAAAGACAATGGGACTAATGTCCTTATCCTCATCTTCCAGGGTCTGATAATGACTTTGAGGTTTTATAGAAAGGGGAATGAAAGCAAAGGTTGGGGGTTTTGCACAGTTGGAGGCTTTTCACAACTGCCAAAGCTGGTGATCTTGATCAGATGTATTCTGTCCTTTATTATCTCAGGATTGATTGGGCAGGGTCTTGTCCCATATTTAAATAAAAAATTGCTGTCGCCTAGAGGGTAACTTCCACTAGATCAGATCTTGTTTCTGGAATCCCAGGTGACTGGGAGCAAAGGGGATGAATGCAAAATGGAGGCAGAGAGGCCAGGTCTTTAATCCTACTTTTAGCTACACACTGGACATTTGCAGGCAAAAGTGAAGAGTTTAAGTCTTTGTTACAAATGTACAACACAGAGCACATTCAAATTTTCACCAGAACATACAATGGAGGGACACTAACTGCTAGCACAAAAAGACAGACTGGACGCAAACTTTACAGATCAGTTCTTTATTCAGGAATGAAGTCTCATGTAGGACCAGGTAGGAGGCAGGAACAGGGGTGGGGGGTTGGGGGGGAGTGGGGATGCTGCTCGATCCACTCTTCTGGTGGAAAATGGGTCCCTGAACAAAGGAGGGGACTGGGCTTATGTAGGTTATGCTGAGAGGTGCCTTAATTAATGAGTGTTGGCTTGGGCACTCAGGAATTTGAGGTCTGTTTTACTGGACAAAACGGGAGGGAGTCTGGAGTTAGCAGTTGGTTTCTGGGATTTATCTTACTGAGTAGCGTGGAGGGCCTGGGGTCAGTGGTTGGTATCTGGAAAGGATGTATTTAGGGAAGGAATAATGCTTTGGCCTTGCCCCAGAGACTGCCTTTCTAGGTTTGATGGACACCTCCTCCCCAGGGTTTGTTTTATCACCGGGAAAGAATGTACTGGGAAAGGATCAATGTTCTCAATGTATGGCTTTCTTTCCTACCTGCCTTTCCTAGGTCTCACTATTTTTGGATTTTTTTATTTTTCAAATCTAACACCAACCCTATCTGAAATTTTTATGTGGCAAAGTGCCAGCCGTGGTTGTGATATGGAAATTGATGGATTAACATAAGGTTACAAGGCAATCCTAATCACAAATGATTTCATAGCTCTATCCCAAAACTGGTTTAGGTAGAGCTACCTCTGCCTCTAGAAATAGTAATCTCTCCTCTCTCCCATGTCTTTGCTCATCTAAAGAACTCAAGGTTCTCCCTTCTATAGAAAATTCCTCCTCTCCTCTCATGCCTTCTGATTGCCCATCCCTGTGCTGTCTGCGCACATGCAGGCTCTGGTGGGCATCTCCCTTGGGCTAAATCTTAGGCATCATAAGCTCAATCTGTCAGGAACTACACTCACCATCTACCTCCCTTCTGATGTCATCCTACCTCTACTTTCTTCATTTTGATGGATTGTAAATCAGCATCAAATTTTGCATATAGTGATTCATAATTTCAAGGAAAGGATGATAAATAGATATTAACATTTCTTCATTGAATATACATTGGGTTTACTATGTAAAAAGAGAATAAGCTGAATGTCATATCTAGACAGGTTAAATATTTTTTCCATTATCTATATGGATCATCAAGAAAAAATTTAAGGGAAAAATCAAGAATGATCAAGAAAATTCAATTCCTCAGTGTACTTTTATTTTCAAATATCATTTCATAAATGTTTTAATTTGATAATATGAAATATTAATTATCAATACAAACTGGACATGGAAATACTTTATTTTTTGAATTCACTTCTAGCTACACAACCCAGTTGATACACCAGAGCTAGTCCCAGGAAAAACCTATGAAATGAAACCGATAGTTTTAAATATGTTCTGTAATTATTAGACATTGGAGTGTCAAAGCAAAAACTGCATCAGAGTTAAAGAGGAAAAGAAACTTTATTCAAAACTATTATAATAGAGAAGAGAGACCAGAACTCAGTCTGAACTCAATCTACTGAAATAAAAAGTGGTAGGGTTTTATGAGATGGGTTGAAGATGAATCATGGACTAGCTGTGTTTGCCAGCTGGCCTTATTTACCACAGGAGAAGTAAACTTTCACACATCTTCAAGACAAGCAGTTGCAGAACTTGAAGCAAGGAGCCCACTGAAATCAGGTTCTTATCCTCCTAAGGACACTGAAAGATCTTAGCCCTGCCTTCCCGGATGGTTATGTTTCAATGGGAGGGAAGTGTCAAGGATGTCTTGGTCAGAGGAATGCAAATTATTCAAATTGGTTTCAAATTGCCCCAGGTCTCGGTAGCCATGTTTTATACAGCATAACCTGTGGTTGTTTAGTATTTGATTTTGGACTTAAGGACCAGGGAATGCAATAGCGCTTCTTAAATTTTAGTCTGACTTACCCTATTATTTTTAATTAGATAGCACATCTGTCAGTGGATTTGTGGTTTTGAGCAAATGAGTATAACAAAGCAATTAGTTACTAGAGACTGAAAATGTTAGCCATGGTGTCCTCAACAGACATTGATCCTATTTTTATGCTTTTAAATTCTGATACAAGAAAAGTAATCATAAAAGAGGGCTATGAACAGCACAGGCTGAGATAACAAGGCCCAGGCACACTAAAGTTAATTACCTACTGTAAATGGCTTGCATATAGGCCAATAAGAGATTGGGGAGTAAGCATATTACGGCCACTATAATAGAAGACATGAAATGAGACAAAAGAAATGAGGGATGGAAATGTAATGCATGGAAGGAAATTCTTATGGGAGATTAATAAAATCACATTACTATTGTGTTTTATTCCAGTTAAAGTGAATGACCTTCACTGGCAATGGTTCATGAATACAGTGATGATGACATACAGATTAACTCCTTTTGTGTTTTTTCTTGTTTCTTTCTTGTCCTGTTCCCTTTATGACTTGGATAATTAGCTACATGGCAGATACACAACCTAAACGCGTGAAACCTCAAAGGATGGAAGTTGAATAGGCTGTGCTTACCTACTTGAAGAATTTTCCAATGTCATATCCTCTTTGCCAGTCACAAAACTGCTAGATTTGTACATTAATAGCTGTTTAGTTGATGGAGTTCTGCACTGTCAGAGCATTTTATCAACTTTCAGTGAATTTTTTGACCCAGTAGTTGTGCTGCACTGTTGGGGGGATGTTTCTGTTTTGGGTAGAAAGCTGTTTTTTTGTTAATTAATTATCACCACATATGATTATGAATAATAAGCTTCATTATTTCTATGACAACATAACATTGGTCCTGGGAGTTGGTAAAGGGAAATGAAACCTAAGTTAGGCACCACCTCAGATCTGTGCTCTTCGTCTAGATAAAATGACTTTCTAAGACTCATCCCAATCTAATAAACTCTCAGAGGACGGAAGGGAGCAAATATCTGTTAATGAAATTATGACGACAGGGCACAGTCTGAGGCGAATTTACTATAATTCTATGACTGAGTATAGTATTTTTGCAGAGATTAGGTACTAGTCTGGGGAATTCCAAATTCTCAGAAAATTTTGTCTCAGGCATTTTTTCATGGAATACAGAGACTCAAAGAAAGGGATAATAATTAAATTTATTAACTTAATACGTTCAAAAATAAGTAATCTTTATTCCATGAAGTTTAATGGTTATTTGAAAAAATACATAAGTTGAAATAAAAAATAAAAAGATACATTCATATTTCATTCTCAAGTACAATTACTAATGTTTGCACCTGTTGGACACTGTACAACTTCTCAAACCTTGGACTCACAGAATACTGTCAACTTCCTTTCCTATCCCACATTATTTGATCTTTATTATGGCAATTTCTGAAGACCCAGCTTTGTAGAAATATGGAATCACCTAAAGGAATTGAGCAATCAAGTCAAATTCAGGCCTCTGAATTGCTGAAGCTAGCGGTTTAAACAGAGCCCAGCAGATATCAAGTAGGGTAGTGTTTTTTCCAAAAGATTTTAAATATCTCAGACTGGGGTTGTGGTTCAGTGGCAGAGTGCTTGCCTAGCATTTGCAAGGCACTGGGTTTGAGTCTCTGCACCACATATAAATAAATAAGTAAAATAAAATAAAGGTTAATTGCCAACTAATATATATTTATGTAAAGGTTTTAAGATTTTAAGTATTTCACAAGTCCCCTGTGAGTTTGTTACAGCACACTGGGGTGTGTAAGGATAAATACAAATTTAGAATAGAAGGCTTAATTAAAAATACAAAATAACAGTCTTTCCTGATAAAATGAGGACAAAGATATTTCCCCCTCTCCCTTTTCATAAAACTTATAATTATCTATTTGAAAGATAAATAAATACTTTCAAAAGCCAAGTAGCATCTCGCCCAATTAATGACCCAGGGGTGTCTTTCTCAAAGACCTGGGAACCATTCTTTGCAATGAAATGATCAAGAGAGAGAGAGCTTTTACCTCTCAATTTCTCTAGGAACTAGGCATAGGCAGGTCCCTGTCTCCAAATTACCTCCTATTGTAATGATATGAGAAATTCATCTTTTGGATAAAGCCAATTTGCTAATTCATTCAGATGGTCTCTCTGGTTGCCATATATACTTAGGAAAGCAAGTCTTCATCCTACTTGTGGCAAATATGCTGCCAGTCTTCTTACTGAGTTATTCTGTATCTTGAAAATGTGAATGTAACAGGCTGCATGTGTTTGGTTACATGGAAGTGTAAGGATTCCTTCTATCCTTGCTGCCTCTTTAGTAAATTGCACTATGATGCACCTGAGGCTTGGATTTTAATGCATATTCTATAATAACATTGTTTTTATTCTTCTCCCTTTGTGGAGAGGTTTTCTGGGTTAGGAGGCGATTTTTGTTTTTATTAATATTTCATCAACAGGTGCTTTCAAATTTGTTTGGAGACGATAACTCTGTTTCAGGGAATACAGCCTGAGGTTCAAAAATAAATAACCCACAAATTTAAAAAAATGTCAGAAAAACATCACCACAAAGGTTGACAGGAAAAGTAACAGAAACGTAAATATATTCTTTGGCTTAGAAACATTTGATAATACAAATCATAAATAAATGTAAGTTGGAAAAGAATTTATTATAGTGGATAGATAAAGCATAGGGCAAGCTAGGTTGTAAGAGACTTAATATTTTCATTTATCACAATAGGGAATTGAAAGATAATAGCAAATATTTGACAAAAACTTTATTGAGTAATGGAAAGTAAATACAAAGAAATGAATAACAGACAAGAACACGGTCACTTCTGGCCTGTAGAATATTGAGTATGAGGGCAGGGTGCAGAGGTAGGCATTAGTATACTCTTGTGTTTGCCAAGCTTTCAAAACTATTTATTTTGAACTCTTCAAATATTTTATTTAGATAAAGATTAAAGTTAGAAACCTACTGAATCATGGAGGAAAATTATTTTTTCAGGAGAAACATTTTCAGGGGAATGTCTAAAATTTTCTTTCAGTTATGATTTTCCACACTTTGTTGTACCTTGCACAAGTGCATCCTCTTTCTTTCTACCTCTTGTGTGTACTTATGAAAAGGATGCTCAGAAATTAATGAATCTCAAAGTGATGCACACAAATTAAAGACTTTTTCCCAGATGCCAATATGAGATTTATGATTTGTCTATTTTGGAATAGATCCTAACACTATATCTGTTCTCCACATGATGCCAAATAATCAGCTGCAAAGGGAAGAATCAAAGTCCACGCTCATTGCCAATTTTTTTTTTTTTTTCATCTTGTACACCCAAACTCAGTGCATTCTGGCACTAACATGAAAAATTCTGGAAACAAATTGGTTATGGATTGATTAAACATAACTCCCAACCTTGTCCTTGTGCACACACCACACACCACACACACACACACACACACACACCCATCTATATGTAAATTTTTTTCTATAGAACTAAACTTCTGAGATGTCTTAAAAGTTTTCTTAACCACAGAAATAGAAATCCATACGAATAGAATACTTCATTTTTATGCTCAGAAGCACAACTTTAACTTTGAAAATGGAATACTAGCAGCTTGTGGTCAGAAAGACACGTTCTGTGGTTCGATCATATGGGGAATATTTAGCTCCCAGTGTGTCTTAAAAAATTATTTGCTCTATATGATTTTGTTAATGAAAAACCTGTAGATAAGTTATAGTAATACATTCTGAAGAATGTAATCATCTTTTCTCCATTATTAATAAGCAGTCTTAAGCTAAAAGACTGAAAATCTGAGAAATAACCTACTAAAATCCTCAGTTTA
Source organism: Sciurus carolinensis (assembly GCF_902686445.1). Taxonomy (NCBI): domain Eukaryota; kingdom Metazoa; phylum Chordata; class Mammalia; order Rodentia; family Sciuridae; genus Sciurus; species Sciurus carolinensis. Next base: position 85,935,918 of record NC_062218.1, on the reverse strand, counting down.
TTTAATATCTGGATGTCAGAAGATTTAAAACTACTAAACTAATAAAAGGTAAACAGTTCATTATGCGGCTAAGATACTATGAGGAGAGATAATAACCCTGAAGATGATAATTCTGAAGGACTCACAGTCTTTTCTTTCTTTCTGCTAGCACATTTCTGCCATATTTCCATTGCCTTGCATTTTCTGTATTTACAAAACTGCTAGGTCCTAGACCAGAGCCACAACACCGATGAGGACAACACAGGCAACCCTAGCAAAGGTCACTTGCATTGGCCATGCCATTTTAGGCTCTTTCTGATTTAGAAAAGTTAAAATTTTTGCCTTATTAAGTAAACACCAAAGACTATCATTTGGACCGAAGGGCTATTTTATTATGGGATATGTATCAGTAAGCATAATAAATAAAATTATAAACTAACTTTCGACAAAATATTTATCTAATTAAAAAACATTTTTATTCCTGATCATTGTTTTCTTTTTTCTTTTCTTTTTTTTTTTGTATGTAATGAGAACTCTTAGGAAGATATACTTTTTTAGCAAATTTCGGGTATACAGTAAATATTAATCACTAGTTACATTGATGTACATGAGGCCTTCAAAATTTATTCATCTTCTATAACTGAAATTTTAGACCCTGGACATCTCTCTGTTTTCCCCTTTTGTCAGTCCCTTACAGTCATTACCGTACTCTCTGCTCTATGAGTTTCTGTTTCAGGCTCCACATTGAATGAGATCATGCAGTATTTGTTTTTCTCTGGCTTTTTTCAGGTATCACAACATTCTGTAGATTCACTATAGTGTCATAAATGTCAGGATTTCTCCTTTTTTTTTTTTTTTCAAGGCTAGTTTTCCATTGTGTCTATATACCACAATTTCTTATATATTCATCTGTTGATAAGTATGTGGGTTGATACAGCATCTTGGCAATTGTGAATAGTGCTACAGTGAAAATGAGTTGCAAATACCTCCTCAGCATACAAATTTCATTTTGTTTGGATATATACAGGAGAGATTGGATTCCTAGATCTGATGTAACTCCAGTTGTGATTTTTTTGAAGAATCTCTGAACTGCTTTCCAAAGTGGCTGTAACAATTCCAGGACATTGAATTTGTTTCTGGGTTCTCTATTCTGTTTCATTTGTCTATAGGTCTGTTTTAAGTCATTATCATATAGTTTTTATTACTGTAGCTTTATAATACATTTTAAGTCAAAAAGTGTGAACCTCTGATTCACATAGATTCAAATGATATCAAATTCTCTTGACACATTAGCATTCCAGCTGCACAGGATGCTGTCAATACCCCGTCAGAACTCCCAGTCCCACCTGGGAACATATGCACTGGTAATTACCATACTCATTGATATGTCAAGGGAATCCCCTGTTCATAGGAGCATGTTTTACTCAGGTTAGAAGTGCAAGGAGGTTAATTGTTTAAAATTAAAACTAATATTTTAAACTAACATCTTTAATATATGAGAAATTTGGTAGTATTAAAGTTAATCACTTAAAGATGGTTTTCTATAATTTTACAAAGACATAGAATCATAATTATATCATCAGTTAATGACTTATGGAAATAGAGAGAAACTTATAAAACACCTGTCAGAAAAGAAAAAAAAATCTTAAGTTGTTTTTATAGCATTAGCATAACATATATTTATTTTATTGTATTACCCTTTCTATTAAAGAAAATGTGGGAATCCATATGATTAAATGAATCATAAAATTTACATTCTTTGTCACACAAATATAGCAAATGGGTACCCTGTCTAGCTCCTAAGGTAGGGTATTTTCTGTTGATCATTTGTTCCATAGCGTATTTATTATGAGTCTTCATGTGTCCTATCTTTGACTGTTAACAATTTTGTCAAGTGATAAAGCAAGATTACAACTGAAGAAAGAGTGAAGCACCCTGGCTTGGGGAGTGTTTTAGACAATTTATTTTTTGTTGCTGTGACCAAACAACCTGAGAAGAAAAACATAGACGAGGACAAGTTTATTTTAGCTCATGGTTTCAGAGTTCCAGTTCATGGCCAACTCCATAGCTCTGGGCCTGAAGTAAGGCAGAACATTATGGTGGAAGGGCCTGGAAGAGGAAAGCAGCTCAAGATATGACATCAACAAGCAGAGAGCAAACTCTACTCACCAGGGACAAAATATAAACCTCAAAGTCACACCCCCAGTGACCTACTTCCTTCAGTCATACCCCATCTGCCTTCAGTTACCACCCAGTTGGTCCACATCAGTGAATTAATCCACTCATTAGGTTAAAACTCTCTTAATCAAGCTTTTGGGAGACACCTCATATCTAAATCATAATAGGGAGAGAAAGATAGTAAAATAAGCCCAGGTAAATTTTAGTCTTCATATACTGTAAAAGATGCTGGTATTTCTGACTTTAAGTGCTCAACAGTTTGAAGTTCCTACTAGAAATGTTCCCCATGACTGAGGCAGAAATTCTGTAAGGGACTATCTTCAAACCCTTGTCAGGGACAGAATTCTAATATTTAACAAATTTATTGGGTCATGCTTCGAGTTTGGCTACTGATCTAATGTCAAATGTGCCTTAGAAAATGATTATATGGAACATACAATATACTCTTGTTACAGGAAAGCAGGGAGCTGAAACTCCAAACCTTGGTTCTTGTGTTCCAAAGAAAGAAAATTTGAAATCAGACACCAAAAGTCATGCAAGAGAACTTTATTATAAGTGAAAGTGAGGCAAAAGTAAAGAAAAAGAAAAGTGAGGCTCAAGCAGAGAGCACTCTCAAAAGAGAGAGTGGGCCGTTTTGAAGCAGAGAATGACAAAGGAAACAAGGCTGTCTCCAAATTTTTTACTGTTTGATGTTTACCAGGAAAGCTGGGGACCACCTTCCTTACTCTTTGTCAATCAGGTGTTCAACTCCTCATTCATATCAGGCAGTGGAGTTTTTGACCTTATTTGGTCTTCTCTGGAACTGTCATGGTGACCATCCTATTTAGGAGGGCTTCATCTACAAGTCAATCCCATGTTAATGTGGGTACTGGGGTCAGTAACTTATCAGAGTTACCTTGGTGCACCTGTGCTACTAAAGAAATCTTCCTTCCTAGACAACTGGAAATGCTTATAGTCATCATTCCTAACTTCACATCAACCTCAATGGACCCTGTGAAGAGTTAGTCCTATTAATTCTTTTCTCTTGACACGATTTCCAACTAGCTTCCTTGCTTCTGTTTATTTTCTACAAATTAACTACCACTCTTTGTTTTCGCATCTACTTCAGAAGTAGTTTAAAGAAGACCCTAAAGTAATTTAAAGAACACTTGTGACCTTGCCTGCATTTCACTGCTCATTGATTGCTACTACCTAACATTCTTGCATGCATTCGAATCATCTCCCTCAAAGGGGCACTTAATGAATCCACAAAGTAGATTCAGAACTTGCTTTTTCTGAAATGAATTCAAGTGTCTTCATGTATGCTAACTTCTTTAGTCTGTATAATCTTTTCTTTCTTCTTTATTTATTTTTTCACACCAGGGTTTGAACCCAGGGGTACTTAACCACTGAGTCACATCCCCAGCCTTTTATATTTTTTATTTTGAGAAAGGGTCTCACTAAGTTGCTTAGGACCTCAATAAGTTCCTGAGGCTGGCTTTGAACTGGCGATCCTCCTGCCTCGGCCTCTTGGGCCACTGGGATTACACGCATGTGCCACCACTCCTGGCTTTTGTGGTGTGTTGATAGATGAGGAAATGGTGGTTTGAGAAGGTTAATTTACTGTTTGGTATTCAAGTTGATTACTATAAAATGAATGAAACAATCACAGATGTGTTGGTACAGTCACATCATGACCTCATTTCTTCTTCCCAACTCCTAACAGGCACAAAAAGTATCTGTAGGTCCATCTTGAATCCAGAAAGTAGTTGTTCTCAACAATTTGTGTAACTATAAGGATATTCGGGTGAAAATTTTTTAGTACTTAGAAATAATAGCGTATGTGACAAATTTTCTGTAACCTGAGTGGCACCTTGCATATGTAGAAAACCATAAGAAATCATCTGGAATATTTGAAAAGCACTTGACTACTTTTACTTTTGTTTGATAAATATACTGAAAGAAACAACAGTATAAAATACATCGATTGTCATCACTGTTCACTTTTTATTACTTTAACTTCTCTTCACAAAATAAGTCAGATGAAGTGATGTTAGCTTCTAGTTCAGCTTCACCATATTGAGGAATTCAGAGTGGAAAAGTGAGTGCTGCTTTCCCTGCCAGATGCCTCTCTACCTCTCTCTAATTCACCATTGACTTCGCCACCTCCCAGTCCATCCTCTTGGCTTTTCCTCATGCTGCCAAATATGAAGAGCTGGGGAATTCTGAAAAATGCTAAAGACGCTCTGCAGGGGTTGTTAGCTTCTCCGGGGTTGTTATTCTCTTTCTCTTTCTTTGGGTTTGGTTCACTTCCCAGTAGTTTATTGCCTAATACCAAGGGTCAAAATCTTCTGAAAGAATTGACTATTTCTCTCTCCTCTCTTCTCGCTTCAAATGATCAAATAATGTCCTCATTATACTTCACTTTTTACAGGGCAGAAAAAGATTCATAAAGATTATGTTTTTCTTCCCTAAAAAACTCCCTTAGCAAGGAAGTACTAAATATTTGGCTATGACCATGAAACTAGAAAAGAATAAACTACTGACCCATCTTTTCCTATCTCAGAATAAAAATTGCTTGAAAATTCTAAATTCAAAACATAAAAAGAAATGTCTGATGATTTATCTTTCTTTTGTCATGACTAGGCACTTTATATTCTGCAGGATTAGGTTGTTCAGAGGAACAAGTTTGGCAACAGAGTTTTCAATTAAGGGTATTCATTTATTTATAATTAACTATGTCTTTAAATAAAAGGAGCTCTTAAACGCAGCAAGCATAATTCTTTATTAAGTGGTGAAATTTAATGAATTTGTTAAAAGTGTTCATATTCCATGGATACCTGTTTGCCTATCCTTCAATTAGAGTGAAATTATTAGGAAAAAAAGATATGGATTTATGTAATTAAATATACTTTTATTTTAATTTTCTATTTTATTTTGAATATCTGATCCTGCCTTTTCTTTTCTCTTTTTTTTTTAAGTTACATTAATTCGAGGGGACTTTTTTTTAGTTGCATTAATTTGAGGGATTATTCTTCCCATTTTTCACAATGTTTTGACCAAGAAAGTGAGTCAGATTCTCTGTTTTCAGAAATGAGGCTTATTTCAATGTAGAAACAAATATCACATATCTAGCAGGGACTTTGCAAAATCTTTGTTTTAGTCAAAATAAGACAAAGCTATTATGGAAAAAAAATTTAAGTCCAGTTTTAATTATTTTTTTAGTTTTGTTTTTCCACACTTTTATTGGTACATTATAGTAGTACATGATGATGGAATTTGTTATTATGTATTTTTACATGCATACAATATAGCAATATAATTTGGCCAATATCCCTCACAGTACTACCCCCCCCACCCCATCCCCTGGAAAGTTTTTTTTTAAAGTAATCAGTAACTCAGAATTCCAAGGAATATAAAAATATCAAAGTTTAGAGGGAATTTTAAAAATCAAATTTCACCCACTATTATTGTGCTTTTGGTTTATTTGATTCTTAAAATTGAGAAGAGTTTGTTTGATGTACATAGATGATCCATTGTTTGGGGCATAAATATTTAAAATCATGTTTTGTTGGTTTATGTTTCCCTGGAACAGTATGAAATGTCCTTCTTTATCCCTTCTGACTAACTTAGATTTGAAGTCCACTTTATTTGATATGAAGATGGAGACCCCTGCTTTTTTACTGAGTCCATGTGCATGGTTTGTTTTTCCCCATCCTTTCACCTTTAGTCTGTGGATGTCTTTTTCTATGAGATGAGTCTCTCAAAGGCAGTATATTATTGGGTCTTTCTTTTTAGCCAAATCTGCCAGTCTATGTCTTTTGATTAATGAGTTTAGGCCATTAACAATCAGGATTATTATTGTGATATGATTTGTATTCCTGGTTATTTTGGCTTTTTTTTTTTTTTTAACTTGACTTGATTTCTCTTTTGATTGACTTTTCCTTTAAGGTAGTTCCTCCCTCTGCTGACTTGTATTGTTTTTCACTTCCTCCTCATTAAATATTTTCTGAGAATGTTCTGTAGTGCAGCCTTTCTATTTAAATTCTTTTAACTTTAGTTTATCATGGAAAGATTTTATTTCATCATCAAATCTGAAAGGTTAGTATTGTTGGTATAGGATTCTTGGTAGCATCCATGTTCTTTCAGAGCTTGAAATATATTGTTCCAGGCCCTTCTTGCTTTTAGGATCTGGGATGAGAAACCTTCTGATATCCATATTGTTTTCCCCTTATAAGTAATCGATGCTTTTCTCTTGCAGCCTTTAAAATTCTATCTTTATTTTGTATGTGAGGTATTTTCATTATAATGTGCCTTGGTGTGGATCTGTTGTAATTTTGTGCACTTGGTGTTCTGTAAGCCTCTTTGTATTTTATTTTCCATTTCATTTTTCAGGTTTGGGAAATTTTCTCATATTATTTCATTGAATAGGTTGTTCATTCCTTTGGTTTATATCTCTGTGCCTTCCTCAATCCAAATAATTCTTAAATTTGGTCTTTTCATGATATCCCACAATTCCTGGAGGTTCTGTTCATGATTTCTTACCATTTTCTATGTTTGGTCAACTTTATTTTCAAGATGAAATGTTTTGTCTTCATTATCTGAGATTCTGTCTTCCATGAGGTCTATTCTGTTGGTGATGCTTTCTATTGAGTTTTTAATTTGGTTTATTGTTTCTTTCATTTCAAGTATTTCTCTTTGATTTTTTTTTTCAGAATCTCTATCTCTTTATTGAAGTGTTCTTTTGCATCCTGCATTTGCTTTTTTAACTGGAAATCCATATTCAGTAAAATGAAATTAAACCTTTATCTCTCACCCTGCACAAAACTCAACTAAAAATGAATCAAGGACTTTGGAATTAGACCAGAGATTCTGCACCAAATAGAACACAAAGTAGGTCCAAATCTTCATCATGTTGGCTTCATCATGTTGGCTTAGGATCAGACTTTCTTAACAAGACTCCCAAAGCACAAGAAATCAAATCAAGAATCAATAAATGGAATGAACTCAAACTAAAAAGCTTTTTATCAGCAAAGGATACAATCAACAATATGAAAAGAGAGCCTACAGAGTTGGAGAAAATCTTTTCCACATGCACCTCAAAGCACTGGTCTCCAGAATTTATAAAGAACTTACAAAACTTTACACCAAAAATATAAGAACCCAATCAATAAATGGGCTAAGGAACTGGACACTTTACAGAAGAAGACATACAGGCTATTAATAAATATATAAAAAAGTATTAAAAATCTCTAGTAATTAAAGAAATGCAAGTTAAAACAACTCTAAGATTTCATCTTATTCCAATTAGAATGACTATTATCAAGAAAACCAACAATAGATTTTGGCGTGGATGTGGGGAAAAAGGCACACTTTTACATTGCTGATGGAGTTGCAAATTGGTGCAACCACTCTGGAAAGCAGTGTGGAGAATCCTCAGAAAACTTGGAATGGACCCAACTTTTGACCCAGTTATTCCATTCCTTGGTGTATATCCAAAAGACTTAAAATTAGCATACTACATTGATGCAGCCACATCAATGTTTATAGATATATAGCAGCTCAACTCACAATAGCTAGATTGTGGACCCAACCTTCAACAGATGAATGTATAAATAAACTGTGGTATATATACGCAATGGAATATATTATGCCATTTGTGGATAAATGGGTGGAATTGGATAATATCATGCTAAGTTAAATAAGCCAATCCCAAAAAACCAAAGGCTGAATGTTTTCCCTGATAAGTGGATGATCATATATGATGGGGTGGAGGGGTGGAGGGTGAGAGAAGAATAGAGGAACTTTAGAATACATAGAGGGAAATGAGGGGGAGTATGAAAAATGGTGGACTGAGACAGACATTATTACCCTATATACATGTACAATTACATGAATGATATGAATCTACATTGTGCACAACCATAGAAACGAAATGATGTACCCCATTTATATACAATGAATCAAAATGCAGTATGTAAAAAATAAAAAAAAATTAAAAAAATTTCTAGTTATGAAGTACTGTCATATTTCCAAATTCTTGAACTCATCTTTGTCATTAATATTCTCTAAAAGTCATCTGGGAAAATGGATCTTGATTTCTAAGTCACTAGCATGTGACTTCATTGAACAGTTAGAGAAAGGTTGCCTTTGAAATAATGTAGATTACCAGGCACTGTGATGCAGGTCTGTAATCTCATTTACTCTGGAGGCTGAGGCAGGAGGATCACAAGTGCAAAACCACAGTGGGCAACCTGGTGAGACCATGTCTCAAAATTAAAAATGAAAAGGACCAGGGATGTGACTTAGTGGTGGAGTGTCCCTGGGCATATATATATATATATATTTCACCACCATTGTATTACAAAGATGGTATGGGTGGCCATCAGGAGTTCTTAATTGAAGGCAAGGACAAATCTACTGAAGATGGGAAAGCTTCTTTAACCAAGTCAAATTTTCTTTCTCAGTATGACATATCATCCGGCAGAAGTCACATGCTAAAAACCCTTTTAGTTTTTCCAGAATTGTCATAATTTCATAATTTAACATTTTTGAGGTTGGAGAAGGTCATATTAAATGTGAAGCAAATTTCTAACTTTACATAAAAAATATTTAAATATTTTTTTTTCACTCATTGGGAGTGGATTATTGGTTCAATTCTTCATCTTCTTATGTGAATCTAAGCTTTCATCTAAAGGTGAAAAATTGCACTGAGATTCTTTTCTAACTCAATATGTAGGCAGAATGAAGAATTGTGATAATTGCCACTGAACTAACATTCTTTCTTCATAAAATGAATTTTTAGGAATAAAAAATATTGCAGGAGAAATCACATGTAATAGAGGTAAATGTTTACTTTTCAAATATTTATCTGTGAAAATGAACATGTTTCTTTCTTTTCTATGATTTATCTGATCTTCCTTACAATGCTTCAACTCTGTAAGGTAGAATAAGCCCTCTGTTGTCCTAGGTCTACCTCTATACATTAATTTAAAACACTGTAACCAAATTCATATTCAGAAATTGAAGAAATTTCTTTGGGTAACTTGTCAACATGTTTTCTTTGGGATGATTTGAATTTTCAAGATTGTTTCTCTCATTCTCAGCTTTTTGCCAATATCCTTTCTGGAAATATGATGTGGGGCTCACAGTGACCTTATGGTAGTATCAAGAGGCAAGGTCTGTGGAATCAAGTAATTTTCTCTGGTTTCTGTTGTAGAGTGACTCATCCCATATGTTTCTTGAATTAGTGATCACTGCCATGGATTAGTGGATGTTTGGCCATTGTGCATTGTGACATTTATCAGTGGAATGCATAGTTCTTATCTTTGTTCGCCAGTCATAAGATCCATCCATACATAGAGCATTCTCTTTATCATAGTCCCTTGTGCTTCTTAAGTTCCATTGCATTTACTATAAGGGTATATGAAAACCACTGACTCCCCTGCACAGTCCCTACAATTGGAGAGGAAGCAAGGGGAGAGAATCACCTTAGGGTGTATCTCTAACCCTTTTCCTTTACCAGCACTATGTGATTCCTGACATGCTACATTGAACGAGTTCACATGCAAGGCTTCCCTTAGGTCAGTGGATGCAAACAGCAATTTGTAAGCAAAATCCACCTGCCACCTGATGTTCTATGAATGTTTTATTGGAATATAGCCACATTTATTAAACTGTTGTTTCTGGCTGTCTTCATGCTCTTGAGGATAGAATTGAGTAGATGTGACAGAAACCCCATGGGTCACAAAACCTAAAATATTTATTACCCAGACCTTTACAGATGATGTTTACTGACTGTACCTGTGTTCCAGACTTGCACTTTTCTTGGTATATCATGGGTAAATGTGTGACTCCCTTTTTTCGTCACACTTCTTCTCAAGATCCACCATTCCCAGTAGGATTTTTTTTTTCCCAGAAAGGAGAAATGTGGATATTGGCCAACCTTTCTCATCATCCTCATTTCTCTTCTCCTTAACATTTGTGTGACCTCAAGAGTATCTGTCTACCCTCTCATTGTCTGCCTGCAATTCCCTTTATCAGTGCATCTTTTGTAGAATGGTATGTTGTGTCCTTTCTTGAGATCCTAATGACAAGTGGGGAGTATGGAGGGAGAAATGAGTTTACCAAAATATAGAATACAAATGGAGAAATATTTTGACAAATGTACTTGTTTCACATGGCCTATTTTTCATTTCCTACTAGTGTGATAGAATGCCAATACATAAGTGCTTGAAAGGGAATAGATTGTTATTTTGTTTTTTCAAGTGATGCTAAAATATCCAGATAAAATCCTTCTCTTGTTCTGAAATAAATTAAGTAAAAAAAATTATAATTGTGAATATCTAGGTAAATGAAGACCAATTCCAAAAAGACATTTAAAGAATTACATTGTGACTTAACAACTATGTGGAGTGCTCTGCTTGTAAATCACACATGGCACATCAGCTTCCTTCTTTCTATTTTTATACCTGGTCAGGTATATCTAGATACTCATTTATTCTATCTCTATTTCTATCTATTAGCTCTAAATTGTATAGTTTCATGTGGTTTGGGAGTGGACATTCAATTCCATTTAGGGTATTTTACAATGCTATAATAGACCTCTGTGCTGAGAGGATAGTAAACATCTTTATTCATATTTTTTGAGTCTGAACATCTCTGAAATACCTGAAGGAGATTTTTCTAATAGTCACAAGAACACACTTATTTTTCAATATAAATTTATGGTAAAATAGGGATCATAACTCACATCTATAGGTTTTAAGTCAAAGTCAGTTTTTTCTAAATTAACCTCTTCAGCTAAGCATTGTCAGCCATAAGAATGGGATATTTAGGAGTCTTGTGTAGACCCGATATTTTAAAAATTTACAATTTATCAGGGTGCAGTGGTGTATGTCTGTAATCCCAGTGTCTCTGGAGGCTGAGGCAGTAGGAACAATAGTTCAAAGCCAGTACCAGCAACTTAGCAACCAGTAACAAATAATAATAAAAAAGAAATATACCCTTTTTTAACTTCTTTACTTTTTAATTTTTAAATTCATTCTTTTTAGTTATACATGACAGTAGAATGTATTTTGACATATCCTACATAAATGGAGTATACCTTTTCATTCTTGTGGTTGTACATGATATGGAGTTACACTGGTTGTGTATTCATATATGAACATAGGAAAGTTTTGTCTGATTTATTCTACTGTCTTTCCCATTGCCTCCCACCCCACCCCGCCTGTTGTGAATCAACGTCTACATATCTGAGAGAACATTTGGCCTTTTGGGATTGGTTTATTTCACTTAGCATGATTGCCTCTAGTTCCATTCATTTATTGGCAAATGCCATAATTTTGTTCTTCCTTATGAGTGGGTGATATTCTATTGTGTATGTATATATGTACCACTAAAAACTTATTTTTAACTTGTAATCCTTTCTGCCTCAGCCTCCTGAGCTGGGATTACAGGAGTACACCACAGCACGCAGCCTGTGATGAAGTCTCAGGTTGGTGAGGTGAATTTGAAGTCTGGCCCTAGGCAATGGTGGTGAGGTCAATGAAGGAGAGCTTCTGAAAGTGTCCTGACTGCTCTCAGTTCCTCCTAGGAATGTGCTCTGCTAGGAGAGCCCTGCATAGGGAACTCTGACTTCCTTTCTTAACTTGATTTCCTCCTATAATCGTCAATGATGTGTCTCATTTAAAACTGCTTCATTTCTCATGAGTTTCTACTTGACTTTCTAAACTAAAAAGTGAGGTACAAGCAACCATGAAAGAAACAAAACTGAAAAACCAAGGATGCAATAGAACTTGAATTTCAGATAACACAACAACATCCGTAATATTGTGAAAAACAAGGACATCTTTTAATATAAAAACTGGAGTTTTTTATTGTGTTGAAATAGTTCATGTCAGTGGTTATTATCATCTCTGTTATGAATGAAACTAAATATTTACCCTCATATCTTAATATTATCTCCCATTAAGAAACCACTTACATTAATTCTCCTTGTAATGAAGTACTGTACTCAATTTTTCCTATAAACAATTATTTAAAATTATTTTGTCTCACTTAAATATATTCATCACTGAAATACTTATCATTTAACATCATTCAACAGAAGAAAATTTATTAATTATCCTAGTAATAATCTGTCTTGGAAAGTGGGAAGTCCTTTGAAAATATAGATGAGTTTATTTGAAAAATTCAGATTTTTATCATTTGGATTTTGACATGTTGGTAAAGACCATGAAAGGATATCAATTGTTAATTCATCCATAAAATGGAAGTGTAGTGTTAATTTTTGTTTAGTGATCTTTTTATTTATTTTATTGTAGGTTTTCATGCTTTTTATCCACTGGCTTATAGAGACCACTCTCAATTTCTTTTGTAGTTTTTCAGTCTTAACATTTCCCTGCTTAGAATGTGTAAGATCAAGGCATCCTTGAGAATTATGAAGGGCATCATGGACCACATATGACATTTCAGTGAATACACAACTCAAAAAACAGAAATGATTAAAAAAAACCCACAAAAGCCCCTGTGATTGTCCACTCTTCTTAAACATTTTAAAAATGTTCGCCTTCTGACCTGAGCAGTTGTCTATTTTAGAACGAGTTTTAGCAGTTTATTTTTATGCCCCATCTTAAGAGCACGATTTTTTTTCTTCTCCAAGTTCCTTGAAACTCCCTCCAGTAGCAGTTAGAAATGATATTCATTTGCCAGAAGCAGAAATCTACTAAAGTGGATTAAACAAGAGATGTTTATATCTTTTCCTGTCTATGAGAAATTGGAGGTTAGTGGTCAAAGATGGATATGGTCTTGGTGGTGCTGTGACCATCAGGTTTCCTGACTCCCTCCATCTTCTCGTCTTCCATCCTTTGTGCATGTTGAAAGAAATTCTAACCTCAAGGTCATGATATTAGGAGATAGGACCTTTGGAAGGGAATAAGATCACGAGAGTATGGAAAACCTGCTTTGCTGTTGTTGTTAGCACTAACGTGTTCCTTACATATTTTGGATATTAATCCGTTATTGGATGTAAGATTTTCAGTTATCTTCTTCCATTTCATAGATTCCTGTTAATGGATGTGGAGAATAAAAATTCCCAAAATAGTGAAACCTGGGGAACAGAAAAGGGAGTGAAAATGAAGGCTGTGCATTGACAGCTTTCACCTCCCAAGGTGAATGTTTTCCAGATGCTGGTTGGAGGTAAAGAGGATGCTTTATCATCCTCAAAAGAAAACAGTCTCTGGAAGATGTCATATCCTCCAAAGCAAAATCCTTTTTGGCACTGTCCACAGACCTTGACTGAAAGGGCCCATATTCCTGACTGTCTAAGCAAAACTGATGTATGTTCACTAGATCACCCATCAAAATAACCTGTATGAACCCAGTCCCTTTCTTTGTTCAGGGCTCACTTTCCACCTGAACTGAGTTCCACGATGCCATTTCATCCCCGCACCCTTGTTCCTGTGTGAGACTTGGTTCCTGAATAAAAGAGCTGATCTGTGGAGTTTGCACTCATCTCTCTCTTTTTTGTGCTAACACCTTTCATTTTATTGTTTTCTTTACTGTAGAGAAGAATTTTAGTCTGATACTATTTCATTTGTCTGTTTTTGTTTTGAATGTCAGTATTTTTGGTATCTTATCCAAAAAATCATTGCTCAGATCAATGATAAACAACAGGGTTTCCCTATGTTTTCTTCGAGGAGTTCAATAGTATCAGATTTTACATTGAAATATTTACTCCATTATTAGTTGATTTTTGTGCATCATATAAGGATTCAACTTTACTCTTCTGCCTATGAATATCAAGTTTATCTAATACCACTCATCTTTTTATCTGTTCTTATGCCAGTGCAACACTGTTTTTATTACTGTAACTTTGCAAAACATTTTGAAAATCAGGAAGTATAACAGCTCCAGCTTTGTTCTTCTTGGTCAAAATCTCTGTCTATTCAGGGTTTCTTGTGGTTAAATATAAAATGTAGAATTATTTTTCTATTGTTAAAAACTCCATTGGAATTTTAATGTTGAACTCAATCTGTTTCAGTAGTATGACCATTTTAATAATATTCATTATTCTAATATATTATATGAGCAATCTTTCCATTTGGATCTTAATTTTTTTATCAATGTTTTATCATTTTTAATGTACAGATCTCTTATCTCCTTAATAAGTTTATTCATATAATTTTGAACATTATTCCACATCACTTTATATATGCTCTCTATTATGCTTTTAAATATTGTATTTGTACATTAATGATATACTATAGAGGTCATATGAGCCACTCTTGAACCAATATTTCAGTTTGATTATGCCATTTTAATATTTCACTATTCATAAATAATACCGTTATTTCAGCACAGGGTGTGTATATCTTTAGGAGAAATTGCTAAGAGTGGAATTTCCAAGTCGAGGATTGGGAATGGCTTGCATTCTATGAATATTGACAGATTATTCCCCAAAAGCTTTGCCAAGGAATGAGACTGAAGAAAAAATTGTTAGGACTTACTTTCAAGTAACTGAAATAGTTTGAATTCTAACAAACACATCACAATATTAAAGGCAATAAAAGAAAAAAATATGTTTGAAAAGTATGGAGAAGTCTTGAAGGGATGAATGTGGAGTACAGGAAGACTTGTCTTCACACACTTGACTTGGGCAATTTATGTAGCATAGATCCACTCTGCCTCTCATTTTTTTTCCTCTCAGAGGGCCACTTTCAGCTTTGTCCCTGGATAGGGAACATGGTTCTGAGCATTCCTGAAATCATGTCTTTTTTTTTTTTTAATTATTTTTTATTTTTATAGACTGCACTTTGGTTCATTATACACAAACGGGGTACATCATTTCGATTCTATGGTTGTGCATGATGAAGATTCATACTATTTGTATAATCAGACATGTACATAGGGTAATGATGTCTGTCTCATTCCACCAGTTTTCACAATCCCCCTCTCATTTTGCTCTACAAAATCTAAAGTTCCTCTGTTCTTCTCTCACCCCCCACACTCCCACCCCCATTACATATCATCATCCACTTATCAGGGAAAACATTAGGCCTTTGTCTTTTAGAAGACATCCCAAGAGAGAAAAAGGTCTTTTCCATTGATAGCAATAGAGAATTCACCAGGGAAGGATTCTATGTAGCATGATATATTCATATTGCCTTACAGTTGGCAAACACATATAGACTGAAATATGAGGTGCTGCTATTGGTCACCTATCACAGATTCCCTGGTTAATAGAAACTGCTGTCTCTGCAGGGGTATCATTATTTGTTTATGAGTAGTTTCCACTTACCCCTCAAATCATACCATATGGCTGAAGCAAACACTTAAAATTTGGTTCTAAAGAGAGGAAGACAAATTGATTGTGATCATGTGTGAAGAAAAGCAGGAAGAAGAGAGAAGCAAAGTCGGAAGGAGAGAGAAAAGACAGTAAGTCTATACCAATAAATGAAGGAGACAGGAGAAACTGGATAAAGTGAAGCAATGCAAAAGGAGGAGTCAGACTAAAGGAGCGTTTTGATGGCAGAAAAGAAAGAGAATAAGAATTGTTAACAAATGGAGGATATAATCCTGCTTCAGAGGTTTGTGCTTTGGCAAAATGCCAATGTCCATGGAACATTTTGACTAGGTTTTTAAAAACGTGTCTTTAGATTAAAACGCACTACTTATTTGTAAGAATAGGAATAAGATTTTACAAAAATCACTTTTGAATGTTGCTGCCTGACTGGATATAATTGAAAATGGTTATTATCTTATTGGTATTTTACAATGTCTAGTAAAATGTGCTCTGAACTCAACCCTGTCAGCACAGTCAATGCATCTCTTAGCTGCGAAGAGCAAAGCAAAGCAGCAAGTACATTTTATATGCTGATTCAAAACTAACTACAAAGGGGAGGAAATGGTTTGCAGATCTAAATTCTTTGCCTAAGGCCATGTGAACACATGACAACATATAAACCATTTATCTTTCTTACTTAAATCAATTATAAAATCAACAGAACCACCCAAAGGGGTTGAGATCAGACATCATGTAATTGACTCATTATAACCTGTCAATGGGTTCCCTTAAGAAGTGAGTAGACACATACTTATTTGGTGATTAATGTAAACTCAGTTTCCATAAATATAAATATGCCATTTTATAGAAGATTGGGAATTCATGTGGCATTTGGTTTTATTGATATAATGTGACATGAAATATTTATGCACAAATGTACTTTGAAACACATAATGCAACAGACTTTCCTTTTCAAGTATCTTCCAGCAAAACACAGGTATTGTTTCCCGATGGCTGATTGTATCTTTCTTAAATCTGACCATTTGTGCCCATTATTATAGTACTATTGTCTGATGAGTATAGTCTTCTCTCTCCAACAAGTGATTGTGTATTTCTCGAGATAAGGAGAATAATTTATCTTCCATAGTCTTTT
Source organism: Sciurus carolinensis (assembly GCF_902686445.1). Classification (NCBI taxonomy): domain Eukaryota; kingdom Metazoa; phylum Chordata; class Mammalia; order Rodentia; family Sciuridae; genus Sciurus; species Sciurus carolinensis. The sequence continues at coordinate 85,919,344 of NC_062218.1, read as the reverse complement.
TAAAATGTCTTGCAGAGACAAGTGGCATGGCGAATGCTTATAATTCCAGCGGCTCATGAGGCTGAGTCAGGGGAACCTCAAGTTCACAGACAGCTTCTGCAACTTAGTGAGGCCCTGTCTCAAAATTAAAAATAAAAAATAAAAGTAAAAAAAGGTCTGGGGATGTGACTCATTGGTTAAGCACCCCTGGATTCAATTCCCAGCATTAACAACAACAACAACAAAAAGTTCTGCAGAGTTCTAAGCATAGAATGCATACTTAATACATGTTTATTGCTTTAACATGGCTGAATACAAGACGAGATAGTTTGGCCTAAAATGTGATTTCTTTCTAAATTTTCAGATTCCCAAGCTCCTCTGCCCTTGGCTTTCCTTTCAAATTATTCAACATACTGTCCCTGACCCCAGTTTGAGCCAAAGACTAAAGGAGGGCATAAAAATATGTGTTTCACTTCCTGTTCTGCTATTATTTATTTTTTGTGCAATAGGGCCTTATTTTGTGATTTCTATTTTTCTTTAACTGTCTGTGTCACTGATCTTCTCGTCATGTTCTTGGAAAAATGGACCCGTGGTTTGTTAACATCCTCATCATTGTCTCTTTAATCCTGAATCTAGGTTCTGCCTTTGCTTCATGTTTTCTCACATTCAATTTAGCAAAACTAATCACATGGCTGGGCCTAAAATTAGAATGGGTGAAATTTTAGCCTGAACTGTGCCTCCCACTCCAAATTCATATTTTGAAATCCTGATCTTTAGTGTGATTTATATTTGGAGATGAGCCATTTAAGGAGATATTTATAGTTAAATGAAGTCATAAGGGTGGACCCCTTATCCAGTATGACTAAGATGAAAGACACCAAAGAAAGGCAGAGAATAGATTTTGTGAGAACACAGTGAAAAGATGATTTTTTGTAAGTTAAGTAGAGAAGCCTCAGGATACTTTGCTTACACCTTGATTTGGGACTTCTGGCCCCCAGAACCATGAGAAAAAAATTTCTGTTATTTAAGCCACCCAACTAATAACCCTTAGGTCTGGCAGCTCTAACAGACTAGTACAGGTGGTCTCAGAAAAGTTCAGAGCAAAATACATGGGTATAGATAGGACATTAGTGCCTATTGATCTACAGAAGAAGTCTGTAAGGCTCTTTTAGAATATACTTTAGTGTATTCTAAAATTTAGCACTAAATATAAATATATACTACATAACATATAGTATTTGCTACATAAGATTTATGTAAAGATTTACACATTTATATAATGTACAGACAGAAAAGAGTGAAATCCTGAATGTCAAGTATGACTTTTTTTCCCAAGCTGAACATACAGGTAGTCACCATGAGGATAAAAGCATAAAGCAGTATTCATGTGTGTGAAAGAAGCAGCAATCAATTAGTTGTTTTAAACCTATATCAATTAATCTTGCCATGCCAAATAGGAAGATGTCTGTTTTTTTCAGCTACCCATATCAACTATGCCACAAATTGGGTTCTATCATTGGTTGTTTCTTACATTATATTCTGTTCTATTGCTGTGTGTGAACTGGTATCACTTAGTCATTTTTTTGCTTGTTTGTTTTTCTTTTGGTACCAGTGATTGAACTCAGGGGTGCTTAACCATGGAGCTCTATTTTGTATTTTATTTAGAGACAGGCTCTCACTGAGTTGTTTAGTACCTTGCTTTTGCTGAGGCTGGCTTTGAACTCATGATCCTTCTGCCTCAGCCTCCCGAGCTGCTGGGATTATAGGTGTATGCCACCAAACTCAGCCCACTTGTTCTTAATCACTGTATTCCCATGAATATGCTGTTCCCTAACCTTTGTGTAGAAATTTTCCAATCATGATGTCAACTTCAATGGAAAGATGTACTTGGATATTGATTGAGGGGCAACGAGGCAACAATTAAGTTAAGAGAGACATGATATGTTTACAGTACGGAGTGATTGCATTTTACTTTTAATTGGGTCTTATATATCTTGCATGATGCCTAATATCAGATATTTGATATTTTGGTAATATGTTAAGTTATATCATTTAAATTTTTAATTATCTTGTAGAGTATTGGATATTCTAGGTGTGTATAATCAATGGCAGTGTATTAATGTTTAGTTTCTGCATTATTATATAGGTTATGTCATTCAGCACAATATTGAGCTGAGCTAAAGGGATTATAAAGGTCTTAGTTGTTTCTTTCATAATTTTAAGAGGCAAGCTCTTAAATTTCTATTAAATCAGCAAACATGAATTTGCTGCTGGGGTTTAATAGATACTCCTTATCAGATAAAGGAAGTATATTACTGTCACTATTTTTGTTAGTAAAATGAAAACATGAATGGATGTTGAATTTTATAACATATTTTTACATTTTTTGTGTTATGGTTTAGATATTAGACGTCCTCTAAAAGCTCATGTATAAAACAATACAAGAGGGTTTAGTGTTAAAATGATTAGTTTAAGAGAGCCTTAACCCTATCATGAATTAATCTCCTTCTAGGGATCAACTGGTTGATAATTATAGGCAGGTAGGGTGTGGCTGGGGAGGTGGCTCCCTGGGGCACGCTTTTGGGATATGTATTTTCTCCTTTTTGAGTGGAGCTCTCTCTCCTTCCTAGTGCCATTGTCCCCAGCTGCTTTCCTTCATCACACACTTCCACCATGTTCTGCCTATTTCAGGCCCTGAGGAGTGGAGCTGGTCATCTATGAACTGAGTTCTGAAACTGTGAACCCCACCCCCCATAAACTTATTCTCCTCTAATCGTTCTTGTCAGGTCTTTTGATTGCAATGGCAAAAATACTGACCAAAACAGTTTGTGAAACTATAATTTTGTATACTTCAATCTGAAAAGTTGTAAATTAAATTGTCTTTATAATTATGAACTACTCAATACTGGAATAATATTCAGTAGAAGGTGAAATATTCATTAGTTTCACTCTGTTAACCTTCCATGAATTTATTTATTTTAATTAACACATAAAAATTGTACATATTTATGAAGTACTGTGCGACGTTTTGATACATGTACCTGCTTTGCAGTGTTTGAATCAGGATGGACATATCCATCTCCTTAAACATTTATTGTTCCTTAGTGGTGAAAATATTCAAAATTCTTTTTTCTAGCTTTATTCATATATTATTACTTATAGTTACTCTACACCTAGATACCAGAACTTATTTCTCCTAATTATAACTTAGTACCTGTTGACCAATCCCATCTTATCCCTCTCCTACCCCTACTCTCCCTAGACTTTGATATCCATTATTCTAGTGCCAACTCTCAAGAGATTAACTTTTCAAGATTTCCTAGATGGGAGTTCGGGGGAAGAAAAAAAAATAACAGAATGAATCAAAAACTATTACCCTAGGTAAATGTATGACTACAAAAACGGTATGCCTCTACTTCATGTACAAACAGAGAAACAAGATGTATCCCATTTGTTTACAATAAAAATGAATTTAAAAAATACTAAAAAAAGCAGATTTAAGATGTATGAAATCATGCAGTATTTGTGTTTCTGTTCATGGATTACTTTATTATAGTGTCATGTCCTCTCAGTTTATTAATGTTGTCATGAATGACAATATTTTACTTTTTTAAAAAAATTTTTTTACTTGTCAATGGATCTTTTATTTTATTTATTTATTTATATGTGGTGATGAGGCTCAAACCCAAGGCCTCACACATGCCAGGAAAATGCTCTACCACTGAGCCACAACTCCAGCCCAGTATTTTACCTTTTTATGGCTAAATAGTCTTCCATTATATGTATGCACTGTTTCCTGTATCCATTTATCAGTTGCTAGACTAATTTCAAAGTTATCGTGACTAGTACTCCAATAAACATTAGAGTGATCATATGTGGTGCAGATGCCTGTAATTCTAGCAACTAGGGAGGCTGCAGCAGGAGGATTACAAGTTTGAGGCCTGCCTCAGTCAGCCCCTGTCTTAAAATAAAAAGATAAAAAGGGCTGGAGGTGTAACACAGTGGTAAATGGGTCTGTGAAGTTCATTCCCAGTACCACAAAACAAACAAGAAAACAAACACACATGTGAGTGCAGATGTTTCTTTGACATATGAACTCATTTCCTTTGGCTATATACCCAGTAGTAAAATTGTTGGATCAGTGCTTTCCTAACATTTTTTACAGACTTTTTTAGTTATGTTTGTGAGAGAGAGATGGTAATGACATTGTCCCATGTTGTACATCCCCCCTGATTTTTGTTTTAATCTTCTGGTTATATCAAAGCTGTTGAGAAAGCTGCATTAAAATTTCTAACTATGATTAAAGATTTATACCTTCTTAAAAATTTTATTCATTTTTTATTTGTTCTAATTGGTTGTACATACTAGTAGTATGCCTTTATACATTTTGATAAATCATGCATAAATGAAGTATAATTTCTCATTTTTCTGATTGGACAAAAAGATTTATGTCTTTCTCCATTTATTTCTTTTCACTATACAAAGGTATATATACATTTTTAAATATTGTGTTGTCTTACTGGGAACAATCTTTTATCATTGTCCACAGAATGTATTTTTATTAAAGTTTCCTTTGACATTATCATGACCACAACAGCTTTTAATAATGCAATTTAAACAGTATATATTCCTTCTTTCATTTACTTTTAATCATAATATGCAACTTAAAAACCATGAATTTGGTCATGTTTTTAATGCAATATAACAATACTTTTATAGGAGCATTTAGTCCAATCACATTAAGTACAATGCTACTTAAGAATGGTATAGGATTTAGTTGAATTCTCCTGAGATTTTTTAATATGTATAACATTTGCTTTTGGTTGTTCATATCACTTGTTTTAGTCATCTATTTCACTGCTGCGAGTAAAAGGATCTGACAAACACAATTATAGAAGAGGAAAGGTTTATTTGAGGGCTCATGGTTTCAGAGGTCTTAGCCCATAGAAGTCTGTCTCCATTGGGGTCCAAGGTGAGGCAGAACATCACTGCAGAAGAGTGTGATAGAGGGAAGCAGTTCACATCATCAGGAAGCAGAGAGAGACTTGATTTGTCAGATACGAATGTATATACCCCACAGCCACATCCCAATTCCCACCTCCTCCAGCCACACCCTACCTGCCTCCAGTTACCACTCAGTTAATCCCATCAGGGATTAATTTGCTGATTGTTAATACTCTCAAAACCCAATCATTTCTCCTCTGAACCTTCTTACATTATCTCACACCTGAGTTTTTGGGGGATACCTCACATCCAAACCATAACATCACTTGCATTTAGTTTTCTCTTTTTGAATGATCAGATTTTTTACTCATCTATCTCTTATATTAGTTTTTTGGTACCAGGGACTGAACCCAGGGACACTTAACCACCGAGACATATCCCCAGCTCCTTTTATTTTTTATTTTGATACAAACCAGAGGATGGAATCCAGGACAATGTGCATACTAGGTAAGCTCTCTGCCACTGAGCTAAATCCTTCCACTTCTTTTTTTAGATTTTTAAGATTAAAATATGCAACCCTCATTTATTAAAATCTTTTCCTATTAGTAATTTGATTATTTAATATTGCATAGGTTTAAGATATATATTTTGATATCTATATTAAGAGCAAAAAGTTTACTACAGGGAAGCAAATTAACATATTCATTATCTTCTATAGTTCTTTCTTTGTGTGTTCATGTGGTTAGAGTACCTAAAATCTACTCTCAGGAAATTTTCAATGTACCATAATATTAGTTATTGTTATGCTGTATATAAGATCTTTATACTTATTCATCCTACATAACTTCAATTTTTCACTCCTGAACCTACAGTTGCTCATTTTCTCCTCTTCTCAGAAGTAAACCCAGACATACAGAGTCAGCTAATTCTCACCAAGGCCTCTAAGAAGAAATAATGTTAAAGAACCGTTTTCACGTTAAAAGATACTGGAAAAACTGTATACCTACATGCAAAATATTGAAACTGGATTTTTATTTTATGCCAGACAAGGCTTAAATGTAGAAACTGAAATTGTAAAGCTACTTGAAGGAATCATAGAAGGAAAGTCCTTTGATGTTGGCCTTGGTGACGAATTAGAATTTTTATCACTTTTTAGCAATACAAGAAACCTACAAGAATGGAATGTACTTTCTCCCTTCTTGCCCCTTGTACTATTTGTTGCAATATATCTTACTTTCACGTATTTATAAACATAATGCTATGTAGATATTAATGTCAATTTAGAAAATCAACATATTTACAGAAATACTTACCCATATTGTTTACTCTGTCCTAAAGTACTTTGCTTTAATTAGGATAATTTATCTTTAGTTGGAAGAATTCATTTAGTATTCAATAAAGAGGAAATGTTTAGTTTCTTTTTTGTCTGAAAATATAAACTTTTATGCAATATTTTTAGTTAAACTTTATTTTACAATAATTGTAGAATATTATGGTATTATATGAAACAGTATAAAGATACTCTGTCATCCTGTGTACTTTTTACCCAGTTTCCCCCAATGATAATACTTTGTATAACTATAAAAAAATATAAAATAATACCAGCAGGAGTTTTTTTGGGGGGGTTGGGTACTGGAGATTGAACTCAGGGACACTCAACCACGGAACCACATCCCCAGGCCTAGTTTGTATTTTATTTAGAGACAGGGTCTCACTGAGTTGCTTAGCACCTTGCTTTTTGCTGAGGCTGGCTTCTGAATTTGAGATTCTCCTACCTCAGTCTCCCGTGCCACTGGGATTACAGGCGTGCACCACCCTACCCGACACAATCAAGATATTGACATAGATATAATCTACCAATCTTACTAGAATTTCCCCCCAACTTTGTTACTTTGCTTATTTGTATGTGTGTGCATGTACTTAACTCCATGAAATTTAGTACATATATACAGTTAAATTTTACCGCCAGAGTTGATACTAGACAGTTCGCCTTACTATAAAAAAAATACCTTGTATGCATTTTAGAACCAGGTCCATCTCATCCCCACACTGGTGCATAAACTTGCAATCAGTATGCTCTTCATCTTCAATTTTTTTTGACTTTAAAGAGTCTCATGCAAATGGAATCATAATTGTGAATAAAGAATTTAGTAAGGATATCTATGAATTGTGTTTTAACATAATATCTGGTAAAGAAATTCAGGATGCTTGCTTTCTAAATAATAATAATACAAATATAAATGTAGTGCATATATTGAAGATAATTTTTATTTATTTATTTATTGTCACTGAGGATTAACCCCAGGGGTGCTTAACCACTGAGCCACATCCCCAGATACTTTTATTTTTTTTTTGAGACAAGGACTTGCTAAGTTTCTTAGAGACTCTCTAAATTGCTGAGGCTGTCCTCAAACTTGGAATCCTCCTGTCTCAGTCTCCTGAGCAGCTGGGATTATAGATGTGTGCCATCACACCTGGCATTGAGGACAATTTTCAAAACATGTGTCAAAGGAACATGGAAGAGAAAGCAGTGAATAGGGAAACTGATATCAAACCTAAAATTATAATTATAGCAATGCAAGTAGGTGATACAGATTTTGTTTTTTAATTGTAAGGAACCTCAGATTTGATGGTTAAAAATCAATCCAAAGTCAGTAACAAACCATTTTCAAGCTAGAGTGTTTATGGCTTAAAGAGCATTGCATCTTACTACCAAGGCCCTGAGTGGAGCCAGACCACCAGCAGCCTCATGGCCATTGTTGCCTAGGACAGCAGTTGACATATATACTTCGAAGGTCTATTCAGTTTGGTATCACCTTTTCTATTTTGATAAAATGGCAATTAAAAATGAAAAGGAATATGTGATAATAGTGAAACTAATTGAAGAAAAACCATGAAAGTAATCAGCATAATGAATGTTATCCAAGTGTTCTATATTCATTAACCAATGATGATTTTCATATCAGTTTCATTATCAGACCAAATGCATAATCATTCAGAGCCAGCACTGTGAACTCAACTGATCATCACAAAATTAAGCTACCTGCTTTCAAATTAGTGCATATCACCAACAATTAAAAAACTGAATGAAGTTTGCAGTCATCCTGATAAATGAGGAAGATTAGAAACAAAAAGCTAGACTTGCTTTGCAGTACTAACTCTTTTCTTGGAAAGGCAGGTAAGTAACCTGCACCCATACTGCTCTTCACCTTTGTGAAGCACTTGAGAATAGATAGGATGTGACTTTGTAAAAAGGTAAAATTCCAGGACAGAAATGACCCCACTCTACTTGAGATTAGCTAAGGGTTGCTGTTTTATCTCAGAAGTCTTGCTCTTCATTGTGCTATTCATGTTAATCTGAAAGAAGAGGAGTAGGCAAGAGGTAAAAGGCTAGTCCTTCTCCAACTATCCTGTGAATACTTACTGCATTCTTTCTCTCCCCAGGATGGTTTTTGGGAGTCTGTCATGACAGGTGATGCCTAATTTGTCAATGCCACCAATCAGTGTCAGAACCAGTATTCTAGAACTCTGAGATTCAGGTGGCAAATGCTACAGTCCTCAAGAGTTTTGCTGTGTATTTAGTAGAATTGGAGACAATGTTGCTTTTCTGATTTGAGCTTATATCTTCTTGTGCAAGGGACTAGAACTAAGTCTAATATGCCATAAATAGAGTTCAATTACATTTGCCTGCAGCCACTGTTACCACTGGGCTCAGTTTTCATTCTGGGACCAGACTGAGACTTCAATCATCCACTTCCCCTCATGAAGATCAGTTCAGGCCACAAAACCACCTGCCTGTTCATCTCCTCCAGCAGAATCAGACACGCCTGAACAATTTTAATTCTCAGTAAGAATGCAAGGTGAGCTCAAGCTGGGACCTCTGACACACAATAACAGAAATAAATACAAGTGCATCTCAAAGTTTAGCTCAAGCTGGTACTTTGTAAATTTTTCAGTGGGAGTAGTGCAGTGTTCTCATTTTCCAGTTTGTTCCTTTGGCAAACTATTGTACCCAAATAAAGATGTCAATAACGATTGAAGTGAGTGAAGTCAGAACACCAGTTTATTATTATTGATTATTTTCCTTTCCTTAAGTCAGAAATTCCTGTAGTGATACTTGTCTTTGTAAGAATTATCAAATACAAATGTTATTTAAAGGATTGGTATTTGAGATGAGAATTCCTATTTCTAATAAAATTATTTCTTTTCATTGCTTCCTTCCATTTCAAGAGCAGGGTGATTTTATAATTTCATTGCTAAATGCTTCTAGTGACATGTTGACCCCTATCAAACAATTGCTATTGCCATCATACTGTAAGCCATTATCTGGAGTGGAGTGTTGGATCTATTAACTTCCGAAGTGAGCATCCATGTGTACAAGTACTGCCGTGAGGTTCCCCAAAGTATAGTTTTAACTACACATCTATTAACAGCAGGGTAGCAATACAGGGATATAAATCATTTTGTGAAATGGAGATAGAGACATATTTCTGTTTTTATAAAAATCCACATATTTGTTAACATAAAACATTTTAACATTAATGGAAATTCAGGGATTTAAAAGAAATGGAAAATGGTACTTTAAACTTAATAAGCAGTTTAAGTCTTTCCCACAGCTTTAAGACTAGCTGAGGTAAGTTGAAGAGTAGCAAAAACTGTTTCTTGAGGTTATCAGTCAGTAGAAAGCACCCACAATGAACAGGGTTTTGGAAAAACATATATTGAGTGTGGAGGTGTCTGTTGTATAACTCACTTACAGTAGTGCTCCACCAAATAAGCTGTAGGTCCTTGAGTTTCTTCAACCTTTTGGGTTGTGGAGGTTTTTTTAGAAACTGCCACTTGCTGTTACAACTTTTTCCTCGGAGTATCATAGAGCCAGTATGGGCAATAGATTGTAAATCAGTCTCACATTAAGGGAGTAAGATGCAATCTTCCAAACTTCGTAACTTTTTCTTTAAGTGCTCTGCTCTGCCTTTTGTTCCCTCTTTCTTCCTCCCCGGCTCCCTGAATTGTGAACTACCCCGTCTGCCTCCCCAGCTAACCTAACAGGAGCTACTTACTTTGTCACCCAGCTACACCATCTTTCTCTTGAAAATTGTCCTACTCTGGAATATTCTGGAAAACCAACTCATTGCCACTTTACAAAAGTCATTCTTTCATTATTAGATCTCAATACTAAAACTGATGAATTTTGATGAATTAATGATTCCATAGGCAAATATAATTTGATGTTAGTATGCTTCTATACTAGGACATGTTATTTATGGTTCAGATGAAGATTTCATAGAAATAATATCTTAAAATGACATAGGATTTGGAATTTAAGGCAACAGAGTGGGCATGGCAATTATACTGGTCTTGAGGCAGGTCTTCGTGGATCCCTGTAATAACCAAGCAGGCAGAGTTTGCCTTATTTAGAGTGGTCTCAGCCTTCAGTTTGATCTGTAGCTACCTGAGTTGGAGGTCAGGAAATCTATTATGTTGTTGGAAACCTACGTTCTGACAGTATTGGAGTTAGAGAAAATAGTAAAGGCTTCTAAGAAATTATGGTTCTTCTTTGGAGTTCTGTATAATGCTTCATAAAAAGATGTTTTCAGATTTCAGCTTAGTTTCTTACTTTATACTTTATTGAGAAGATATCTTTTCCTGCCCAACAATCACACCCCTACAATATATAGAAGTTCCACTCCTTGCATGAGATCCCATAGCTGCCTGTGAGAACAACAGAGCATTTTTAGCCTCCTGTGAGTTAGTCAGGCAGTTGAGATGACATCATACAGACGGATGTGTCTGAGCCTCACAATGATTATTGGTTTCCTCTCCTACCAAATGCAGCCACAAGATGGCAATGTGACAATTTAAATAAAATCAGCAGTTAGAAAGCTTTGTTTTATTTAGTTAAGGGGAATTATAGAAGGTGGAATCCACTTTAGGCAAATACTTTACCTGAACAGGGAACTATATCCCACAGTGTATTAATGTTTGTGTTGTGGTTCAGAAGATGGGTGACCTCCCGTCAGAGTGATTCAGGCTGGGGCAAAATATAACCGCACATCTGGCCTTCTCCTTTTCTCCTCTAAAGTGCTCCAGTACAGTGGTTGATGCAGGTCTCTGGATTTTTGCCTTTGCACAGTAATGAGAAGGTTTCAAATGACATTGACTGACACTAGAGGACAAAGGCAGACACTTTGTTTTTACTTTTCCTCCTGTGAGATACAGACAGACTGAGTAAATTCCTACCAAGAAGTCAACTTTTAGAGGGCAATAAATCCTATTCGTTTACAGATAAGTCATTTAACAATTCTTCAAAGTTCATTGTTTTGCTCACTGGGTGAATGTAAGATTAACTTTACATTATAAAAATTTTATTATTTAGCATTTGAATCAGTGTTGTAGAATATAGAAGAATTCATTATAGAGAAATGTTTAGTTTGTTTCAGGACCATGCAGCTTGAAATATGCAGGTGTATGCTTATTTTTTAATAAGCCTAGGACATGATTCCTTCCTTATTTTCTAGAATTTATGTGTATAAAGTAACTAGTGAAGAGAAAGTTTGAAAAGTCTGAGGAAATGATTTGTGTAAAACATTTAGCATAGTCCTTGGCCCATAGACATCAACGACAAATGTTATTGTAATATTGTTATTGTTCTCGTTGTCATGTTCATAGTTGGTATTTCATTGACAATTTTCATGGGAACAAATTATCTTAGCTCTGTCACAAAGCCACAGATAAAATTTTCTTACACAATGATCTGTTTTGGAATGCAAAGACAATAATAAATGCTAATCCACGTTAACTGAAACTTTAGAGTGGGTAGTTTATATGAATAGTCTTGCTTAATTCTCACAAAACTATGGGTAACTACTACATAAGTGAAACACACACACATGCTATATATTTATGTGATGATATTTATAATGTTTATATTATGTATGTATGGAAGAGGATGAAGGATTTTTATTTCTCTCACATGTTGAAGCCTCTGAGTCAGCCCTTCAGAGAGGCAGCATTGGGCATGTGCCTAGTCACAGCTGTAGCCAAGTTCTATTTGACTCCATCTTTCCCCTCTCCATATATAATGCTAAATCTTTTGGGGATATCGGATCAGCTGTCAGCCTCTACTCGGTGGCAGTTCCTCACTTTATTTTTGACAATGCTCCAGACATAAATTGCTCCATAGTCATGTGGGCTCCTTTACAGAGGTAATTTTTGAGGACTCTTATGAATTTCTAAGGTTTCTTATGACCCTTCAAGGCTCTTCTTAGCTGTTTCTTTATCCAATTATTTCCAGTAAACTTGCTTCCTGGAGTTCATGTTGTTTACCATTCATCTCTTAATGACTTCACATCTAAATCTCCTTTTTTAAAAACATTTTTAATTTATTGATTCTTTGTAGTTGTATAAAACATTGAGATACATTTTGACATAATCACAAAAGCATGGAATATAATTTGCTCTAATTCAGTCCCCAGCACTTCCCCCCTCTTTAATCCCCTCTCTCTACTGATCTTTCTGCAATTTATTTATAGTTTTTTAAAATTAGTGTTTTGTGGATATACTTGGAGTTTAGTGTGCTGTATTCTTGTGTGCACTTTAGTCAGATTCATTTCTGTGCCTACTTGCCCTCCCGGCCCAGTCCCCAGGTCTTCCCCAGTCTGAGAGCGCTCTGAGGTGTGAACTATCCAGGCCCTGTTTCAAAAAACAGTTCTTGTGGCAAGCTGCACACTGCCTGCATCCCTTCCTATCCCCACAGAGCTGGGGAATGAAGCAACTGTACTGCTTTATAAGCACAGTTCCTGGCAGAAATGATAGCCTCTGCTTTTCTTGCTTTTCCTCTCTCATAGAGCAAATTCATCTTATGGGAGAACATATATGAAGGCATTTGGGGCCCCAATATTTTATGTTTTTTGTTGTGGACCTAATGTCTGTGTTTCCTTTCCTCTTCCCATTCATATGTTGAAATTTTAACCCCCAATGTAATAGTATTAGGAGGTGGAGCCTTATGGAGGTGAGAAGGTCATAAGGGTGAAGACTTCATAAATGGGATTAAGGCCCTCATGAAAGACACTTCACAGGGCTCTCTTGCTTCTTTCTGGCATGTGGAGAAAGAAGATGACCATTTAAAATACAGGAAGTGCACTTACTGGACATCAAATCTGCCATTCCTGTAATCTAGCATGTTCCAGCCTCCAGAACTGTGAAAAATAAATGTTTATAGTTGAAGCCACCCAATCTATGCTAGTATTTTCATAGCAGTCCAAGTGGGCTAAGACGCTTGCCATTCTTGTATGAATGAGGACTGGGTGGAGGAAGGGGGCCCTTGTCTCTTTGCTCTAATCACCAAAAATGTATCCTCTGCAACTTGGAGCTGAGGCAACAAGCAGTGTTCGTGGCTCACCTAAGTCCACAAGATATGGTATTCCTTGACTGTGAGCTTAGGAGACAAGAGGTCCCATTTTCTTGGCCATACCATCTTGAACTGAGCTTCTACTGTACTGAGCAGAGGTATGGGAAAGGTAGGGAATGCATTGTAACTTATGTGTCACAGATTCTTGGATTTCTGTACCAGATTTAGTAGATTTTCTTGAAGCAATGTGTCTTCTTTTATTGTATATGTTTAGAAAAATTGCCAGATTTTAAATGGTTATTTTTAAATAATTTTAGTTATGATTCTTTTTCTGGATAGCATGTCCAGAGTTCCCCACATTGCCATTGCCATTCTGGAAGTGTAACTCCTATAATAAGCATTTACTGAATGACTTTTAAGTGCCATCCAGGAATAAATATTTAAGAGCTATCTCATTTTATCTTCACAAGAACACTTTGAGCTATATACCATCATTAGCCTTATTTATGGATGATATCATAAAGACTCAGATTGCATGGCTTGTACAAGGTTGCACAACTAGTAAATATTGAAGCCCGTATTTCAACCAAGGTCTTTCTGACTGCAGAACCTACTTGACTATGGCTATAATGGATGGTCAGCGTAGGACTCAATAGCCAGATGGCCGTGGGCTAAATCCTGCCTCTGTCACTTAATAGGCAAAGGGCCTGGAGCAAATGGCTTAATCTCTTTTTGTCTCCCTTTACTTGCAAAAAAAAAGTTAAGTACTTTCCTTTCTTGTGGGATTGTGGTGAGTCTTGAGAGAGGAAGAACATTAAAAAGTTTTATGACAGTTCTTGACCCAGTATATGAGTTTGATAGTTACTAGCATTTTTATTATTTTTATTCTTATTAAAATCTCATTCTATTATTGACTAAAAGGAATTTTTTGGATATAAAAAAGAATTCCGTCACTGAAATGTATGTTTAAATCTCAAATGAATCTCTAGTATATTTTACACTTAATTCTTTGAAGAAAAGGAGAATAAATATATTTTAATCCCAGAGCTAACAATTTTTTGGTGGATTTTAAATCATTAGCTTTTCAGAGCTATGGTTTCATTTTATTTTTCAAAGTAAATTTTTAATTGATGTATCAAAATTACATGTATTTATTTGTGTACAATATGATCCTGCTAAGAATTTATACATTGTGGAAAGGTCAAACCTAGCTAATTTATAGTTATAGTTTTTAATATGGAGTTACTTTTCTTGTCAATATTTTATTTGAAAATAGAAGTACTTCCTTATTTCTCTTTGATAAAATGGCAATCCTCTCACCCTCCCCTTTTTAGAAACATGAATAATCTTCAACATATGATAACAATATATGCCCCTCCTCTCAGAACTAGGGACTAGATTATAACTATAAGATTAAATAAACCATTGTACAACCCTGCTGGTGAAATGTTGGGCCTGGTAAAGGAAGAAAGGAATTGTGTTAGTTTTCTATAGTTTCTGTAACAAATCACCATAAGCTTGGAATTTTAAAATAACAGATTTTTTTTCTCAAAGTTCTGGAGAACACAAGTCCAAAATAAGTATCAATGGATCAAAATCTTGGACTTTGCTTCCCCTAGAGTTACTAGGATAATCAATTCTTTGTACTACTAGGTTCTGGTAACCACCAACATTCCCTGGTTTGTGGTCACAATGCCTCTTTCTCCCCTGTCCACATGAAATCTCCTTATTGTTCTCTCTTAAAGGAATACCTGTGATAGTATTTAAGGCTCACCCATATAAGAAGGCTCATCTGTCCATATCCAGATATTTAATAATATCTGCAAATATCCTGTTTCCTTCCAAAGTAATATTTATAAAATCCAGAAACTAAGGGACCCTAAGCTAATTGTATCAGTGTTCTTACAGAAAAAGAAATGATATCAGAGTTTGCTCTTTACACAGCATGTGCACAGAGGAAACGTCATATAATGACAGACAGAAGGTGACCATTTGAAAGCCAGGAGGAGAGTCCTCACCATAAATCAATTCTGCCAGCTTGATCTTGAACAGCAAGCCTTCACTGCTGTGAGAAAACAAACTTCTGTTGTCTAAGCAACCCAGTCTGTGGTATTCTCTTAAATGGCAACAAAAATATATTAATACACTTCTGTTGCTCATATTTTCTAGAATGAATAATTATAACAACTCCTGCCTGAAAGCAGTAAGATGACTTGGGGGTCATTTCCCAATGGTATAAAAATTTTGGTCATACCACCAAATAACTGCTTAGATACCAGGAGAGGTGGTGGCTAAGGATCAGGGTACTCCAGTGCTGGTGTGGAGAAAGGTGAAAGTCACCATCACTGATGGACCAAATAGTAGTTTCTATCTTCCAACTTTCCTCTTCTATATTTTTCCCAGGAAGTGAGACTTACTATTATCTTGATGGTGTTTCCTGAACATATATGCAAAGATGTATCTCAGTGGTGCCAAGGTCTGAATGGATAGGACTGTGAGCCTTCAAAAAGGACTTGTTCCTTTATGTCCAATAGGAGCAAATAATCTTTAGCTGTTAGGTGATGGTGTCTATACTGGGTCACTATCTCAGCTAAAGGCATGACCTTTTAGGGTCAGCTTATATCCAATGACTGATGGAGGCAGGGGTATCAAGGCCCATTTGTTTTGTCCCAGGCAGGACAACTGTGAGGGCCTATTTTAGCTCCTGATTCCTGGGGCCTGGTGAAGCTCTCAAACCTGCTCTGCGGTTCAACCTCTTCCTCTGCGCAATTCTGATTCCTTCCGGTTCACAAACATTGATCCTAATAGTGTTTCCTTTGTGCTCCTTGTCTCTGAGAACCTGATTGATACCATTCACTAACAATTGGGTTAAAGTTAAAGCCTTTTTTTTTGTATTGGGGATTGAACCCAGAGGTGCTTAACCACTGGACCACATCTCCAGGGTTTTTTGAGACAGGATGTTGCTAAATTGCCTCAGGCCTCTCTAAGTTGCTGAGGCTGGCTTTGAACTTGTGATCCTCATGACTTGACCTCTGGAAATGCTGGGAATACAGGTGTGTGCCACTGTGCCCAGCAAGCCTCTGCTTTTTATTTGGAGTCCTTGGCAACAATTTCATCCCAAAATGCAAAGTTACACTCAATGTTTTGTAGCACTAAACTAATGCCTTTGGCTTAAGTTTGCTTACAATCAAAGCATCCTAAAGGCACCTAACAGGGAACACACTTGTGAAAATATGTACCTATGGTTTATTGTAGTCTGTGCTGACAGGACCTAATCACTTAGAGGGCTGTAACTATTGAAGGTAGATGGGGAAAGGGTAGTATAATAAAGCTGAAAAATATAAAATTTTCTTTTCATGGGTCACATGTAACGAGGTCTTTGTGCTAAAATTATGCCCAACCAACAGTCATTGTAATTAAATTGGGACCAAAACAAATGGAACAAACTTTATGTGATATTTTTGAGATTAAGAATACATCCTGGGTAGACAGCCTATAATTCTGTAATTATTTCTGAACCTGTGTGAAGCAGCAACAAACATAAAAATCACAGTATTAGGTATGCACATCATGGGAAGAACAACACAAATGTATCCTATTTTATTGATTATTTTTGCTTTCTAAACTATTACTACAATGTAATATTTTTTGGTGTATCAAGTCTTTTTATTCCATAGAGCTTCTCTCTGGATTAATGGTGTTCCTCCACTGAAGGTGGTCCCTATGAAGAAAAATTTAAAATAATCTTAAAATCTTTCAATGAAAAATTATTTAAAACATTTAACTATTTTATGTTATGAATGAATAAATAATAAAACAAATATTAAAGGGAGTTTTGATTTTTGATTTTTTTATGATAACTTACACTGATATTAATGAAATTTTTGGGATCTGAAACACACATTAAAATGTGTGTTTTAATTGAAAATTTCTAAGAGAATAGATTTTAAAAGTTCTCACCACACACATTAAAAAATGATTATGTGAGATAATACATGTTATTCAGATTGATTTAGTCATTCCACAATGGATATCTGTATCAAACCATCACATACACCATAAAAATCTAAAATTTTTATTTATCTATTAAAAGTAATAATATGCCATTTTGGCCTTTTCAATACTTATTTTATTTCTATGTTCTTTATTTTAAAGTCCTTAAATCATTATAACCTCTGTTATTTACTAATGTCAGTACTGTTAATTTTCCAAGTTTAAAAAATGATTAAATCTAATTTTGGTGGATGTTTGCTGCTTCACATAGTGGTTTTGTTTCCTTATCTCAGAGTTTAGTCTCTATTCTGTTGGTAACAGTATTGGATTTCTTTTTAAGGAATTATGCCTCTCCCATTGTCAAAATTGTAGTGAGAGGTTATATCTAGATGCCCTGCACAAGATTAATGGACAGAGAAAAGAAAAATAATTGGAGTTCATGCATTGCAGTGTTTGGTGTCCTCCATGAGAATGTTCTGCAGCAGCAGCAGCCTTGACCTTCAGAACATCTCTGCTTCTCTCCTGTTAACTGGATTTGGTTATTACCACTGAATTACATAGTTCCCTGGAAACTTTCTAATAAATTTTCTTTTCAGTCATGTAAGAGAGTCACTTGATGTTGATAGCAATGAAAACAAAATCCCTGACTGTTCCAAAACTTTAGGAGTACACAAAATACCAAATGTCAGATGTCTATAGAGATTATGAAATAAGTAGCTAATATATTTAATGTATAATAAAGGCAAAGTATTTTGATCTTTGTAATTTGATAATTATTACTCATTTTCCTGCTTGATCATTTAGACTACACTCAGGATATTTTCTCTTTTATACTTCTAAAGTATATTTGACAGATTGACATCTCTTCACTCTTTTTGTTGTTGTTGTTGTTGTTTTTTCTTTTTTCATTGTTTGTTTTCTTGAGACACATGCCAGATTATTGTCAGAGTGAAGGATCTTCAGGATATTCAGGTTATCAGGGTTGGGGAACAGGATTCAAATCAAGTAGCAACTCTGCTCACATTGATCATATTGATTAATTTACTCATTCATCCATCATACAGGTATTTACTGTGAGTTTTAAGCATGATAGGCATATATTAGAAATTAAAATCAGCGAAATAAACAGCACATTTTAATTCAGGATGAACTGTAGCATGAAAAGTGGAATCACCAGTGGTACCCTGAGAGCTCAGGAGGCTCCTGCAAGGGCTATAGTGTTCTCAAGTGAGAAAGTGCTCATTTTGGGTCTTGAAGAATGTGTAAGAGTGTTCAGGCAAAGAATGAGAAAAAGGGGGAAAAAAAAAACCCAGAAAACATAAGGACAACACAACAGGAAAATATGCATGGTACATTTGGAGACATGAAGTGGTTATGCAACTGGAACAGGATTTGAAGGTTGATGTTAGGGATTTGATAGATGAGTCTGAAGACAATGGTGATTACCACCAAATTTTTAGCAAACGCTAAGTGCTACATTCAGGAATTTGGATTTAATCTCAAAGTTTGGAAGATACAGAGTTAAGATATACATTTTTGAAGAAATTGTCCTGGCTGCTGCCCATGGAACAAAATTTTCGTAGGCAATCTGAAATAAAAACAGAAAGAAATTCAAGCTATTTTAAGAGTCCAAGTGAGAATATTGGAGAAGAGACCTAAGGTAGCAAGACCCACTATAGTCATTTGAAATCCCACTCACCCCCAATGGCCAAAGGAGGAAACACAAAAGCAGATATGAATTTTTAGTATTAATTTCAAGCATAAGTTCCATTGGCAGACTTTATTCATCTATTCATGAATTAAATATTTATTCTGTGCCCTTCTCTGGCATTATTTTAACCACTAAATATATAAGGGTAATGAAGCAGGAATATTAGCTATCCTCAAGTCTTTCAGCCAAGATTCCAGCAAGAATTGCTGATACATTTCAAATTGCATAATTTAAAAATGGTTTATTAAAAGGATTATTTTCCCTGGAACCACACATACACTAAAAGAATATTTTTAAAGTCGTGTATGAAAATCACGTTATTTTCTGGGGATGGAAAGGGATATTTTAACCCTTAACATGAAGAAACAAGAGAAGGGTGTGGCTTCTATAACCCAGAAGTAGAGGGAGGCTTGAGGAGATAGGCCACTCTGAGAGAAGCTTTGATCATGGAGGGCACTGCTCACCTAAGAATGAATATCCCCACGACCCCTCCATCACTCTTTCATCTTTCTTTTCCATGTCCTGCTGGGGGATCTCAGTGGCTCAACCAAACAAGACAAAGGCAGGTGTTCCTATGTTTTCTGTACAGGTCTGCATCCTGCAGCAAATAGACATGTAGAAAGTTGGAGAGTTGACTAGGAAAAGCAAATTGAAAGTGCAATGTCTTGTGAATAGGATGAAACGCTCAGGTATTTTACTGCACGTGCATGTATGTATTCATCCTTTCAAAACTATGTCTAATATTTGTTTCAATTTGACAACCATGTGGAATGGTGGGAGGAGGAGAGAGGTTAGCATACTGTGGTTTCCCTGTGTTGACTAGGCCTTAGAGGTAGCCCAGGACTTCAAGCATGCTCTTCTTCCCAGCAGCCCTCCCTTTGAAGTAGGCATGCACTTTTACAATCAGAGTGTGCAGAACTTTTTATTTAACAGTGTATTTAAATTAGTATGCAAATGACATTCATATTTATTATTCTTATTTCTTAGAATCTTGCAGTTTGGACAAACTTCAGCATGTGAAAGTTCTTTTTTTTTTTTTTAAGACTGCTTACATAGACTTTGTGCTATGTGTCCTTTTCTTGTGACCTCTGTTTGCCTATTTGTGGTTTATTTGGTCTTTTTGCTTTTTCAATGTTTTGGGATTGCAATGATGAAAAGCTGTAATGTAAAGTCTAAAAATACACTGCCCTCTATTAGTTTTTCTTATATAAATAGAAGGCGACAAAAGCAGCTTGTCACTGGCAATTCTGAATTCATTATTCTGAATAAAACTGACATTCAGGGTCTTAGCTGGTCAGTGACAAAATAAAAGATGTAAAACTGACAGGCAGAGTAAATTCACCTAGGTAGGGGGAATTTGTCATTGTATAGTTATATTTGATCTTGTTAAAAAAGGAAACTTCTTGACATTCTCAGGATTCTAGAAAGAAAGATTTAGATTGTAAGGAGTTGAAGACTTCACTTGTAGTTTTAGATATCTTGTAAATGAACATTAAAAATGCTCTGAAAATAAAGGAAGAAGTCTGAATCTGATCAGCTATGCACATATTTACTGCAATGGTATGTGTGAGAGTCACAAATTTTTCTTCTTTCCAATATGCCAATGTTTTGAAGATAATTCACTTTGTCTTTAATACATCATATTTGTAGGTAGAATCAAAAACATTAATAAATAGAGAACTACCACGAGTTTTAAAGATAGGAAAGGTACTGGAATCAGACAATATGATAGAAAGGAATTGCTCCTGCTCTCCACTCTTGGTCTCATGGGCAAAAATAGTAAATTCATAACAATATCATTGTATGCTGGGTAAATAGAATCCAAAAGTAAAAGTTTGTGCTGTGTCCTTTAGGGAGTATGCACCAATCAGGGATGGCTTAAAGATCTGTAGGCCAAGAATACATAGCCTTTATCTGGGGAATGCCAAAGGCAAAAGTTCTCACAGGCCTGCAAATAATGCTACCCATTTTTGCACAAAAAAGTCCACATGTTTATATGTACTATGCAAAGGAGTCTTGGAAACCATCCAAAGTGTCAGGACGAGAGAACTGCAAATATAAAATTTCACATTGTTTCTCTAAATTTCTAACAGGCTTTAGAAAACAGTTAAGTAGAAGTGAAAGATCAGGTTTTACCCCTATTATAGACCTGGAATTATGGTTCAGCCTATACTGAAGGAGGAAAATTTTGTATTGAAAATGAGTTTAAAATTTAATATAGGATGGATGAAATATTTTAGCACTTGAAGGTATATTTGACTTGCTGAATATAGATATTAATCCTTGAAAGTGACTCAAAAGTCACATCAGATGTATAAAATGTGGTTGGTGTAATGGGAATAGAGGTTGAAAACTGTTTGAAGGCAGGCTTTGTAGAATAATAAAGCTACTTCCTGGTTTCAATAAATCAGTAATAATAGTATTACAGTATTACAGAAATTTCTGCATATTGAATTTGAAGCCACAATAGAATAATTAGTAAATTCTGCTGATTTTGTACTTTCCAAATAATTTTATTTTAAAATAAAAAGGGGTGGGTTGAAATAATCAGTTTGTGCAAACTATGTATAGTATCATTTGATCACCCAGAACAAGCTGAGTCATTGAGTCTTGGTCTCCATATCTGCCCCTTTTCCCTTCTTTTTCCTATTTAACTTCTAGAAAGGTTTACATTAAGATTGACTCATCAATGAAACAGGAAACATTTCATTCCAGTTTCAAACATCAGCAACTTTGGAAAATATGCAAGAACCACAAACAATTGATAATCTATGGAGGAAAGATTATTTGTTTATAGATGTAAAGAGGGTTTGATAAGTGTGGAAAGTTTGGAAAAGATGAGGGGGGCAAAATTCAGGACTGATAGGAACTTAAGTAAAAAACAAACAAACGAAAAACACATTTCATGTTTATAACTTAATGTGTAACTTAAGACGATAGAAAAAATGAAATTCTCGGGGTTGG
The DNA here is from genome assembly GCF_902686445.1 of Sciurus carolinensis. NCBI lineage: Eukaryota > Metazoa > Chordata > Mammalia > Rodentia > Sciuridae > Sciurus > Sciurus carolinensis. Next base: position 85,897,403 of record NC_062218.1, on the reverse strand, counting down.
TGACATAGTTCGGTGGTAGAGTACTAGTCTAGTATATGTGAGACCCTGAGTTTGATTACAAGCATTGTGGAAAAAAAATTGTTTTGCTTTGTGAATTTGGTGAGTTTTATGCATTGATCTATCATGTTGTAAAAATTCCTACACAATCTTAACCATTCAAAATACTTCTAATGCTGTTTTAAGTTTTTGCATGCATTTTCTCCAGGTATTTTAAATCTAAAATATTTTCCCCATGAATTTTAATTTGAAGTTCTTGGTGACTAGGCAGGATGCTCATTTTGGTCTGATGATTCAAACTGAGCATTTCCTTCGAAATCTGGGGGAGTTCACAGTGAAGAATTGTGAACTCCCAGGGTAGATGTGATAAAATGCTTATTTTGGCCAGAGGAATGTATCACACCAGTTCTCACTTGCAGCGTGGCTTGAATCCTACTCAGGAGCCATGAATGATTCAAGACACATGGGAAGGCCTTTCCGTGCTGTATTCTTCACACAGTATCTGCATTGCTTTTGATCTTTTCCCTTCCCTCTTTCCTGACAGCTCAATCTTTCACTTCCTCAGCAGGCTTTCCAGTTGGCACTTCAATAGAGAGGAGTCATGTTGCTGGACTGCTATCCCCAGCCAATGCTATGTTGATGGTACCAGTTGGCTTAACTTTTCAGGAACAAGGACACCATGGTTTTAATGATTCCTTTTCACTTTTTTAGGGATTTTTGATTTTTTAAAAGGTTCGTTTCTGGAAGGGGACAGTAGTTATGTTGGAAAAAAAACTAAGTTATTCCATCAGGCAAAATACCAAAAGCACTTAATTATTTCAGGAGCAAGATTTGTAAAAGATTGATATTTGTTCATTTAGCACAAACAATAAAACTACATTTATTACAGCAGAAATGGTGTCCCTAGAACACATTTTTCTCACTTTATGCTTGCAAAAGTTGATCTTTAATAACCCAGTACAGAGGATAGGTGATCAGTAATTTCCTTGAACAGTAACTTACATTTGATATATATTCCTATCCTCTTAACAAGCTTCATGTAGTCTTATAATTCTATATCTCATTATGTTCACTGGCATCTAATAGAAAATGCCACTGTATAAATCAATTATGAAATTATACCTAAATTGTGTAATAAATTGTATGACAATTTAGAGTTTTGAAAATCTTCATTAATCCTTTTGTAACTTTACTTATTTGAATACAAACAAAACTTGTCTTTTTGTCCTTTTTTTCCCCCACCTACACACAAAACACATACATAAAAAACTTGGTTTAATCATTTGAGGAATTTACTGTTACTGAGTTTTTAATCCAAAAACAATTTACAAGATTATTCAAGGATATGCTTCTGCTTGGGATTTGGAAAGCTGAAAAAGTCTGTCACTCTAAACATAGGAAGAAGTTAAATAAGCTTTTAAAATCATATATATATATAATCATATATATATATAATCATATATATATAACCATATATATATATTTTTATATATATTTTTTTAACCTATCAAAGAGCTGAAGTCACAAGACAAACAAGTTAGCAGATATTTTATAAAAACACATCTCTCCACTGGTATAGGGTCTGACATTCTCAACTGTATATAGTAGAGGAGACTGAGTTCTCAGGATATGCAGGTAAAGCTGTAGGCAAATTTTGTGACAAATTGATACAGACTGAGTATGGACTACAGTGAGAGAACACCCTTTATCTGCTATACCACCAATAAAGAAGGGATTTGCACTCACTCTCAGACTCTTTCCCATGAAAATCTAATAGGTACTTAAGAGAAATTTGGGGTAAGGGGAAAGACTAAAGAGTATCCCTCCATGGTGTAGTTCTGAAGAGCAGCCAGTGCTTTGAGAAATGTTTTAAGGGACAACTATCCCTAATGAAATTAAAACCTTTAAACTCTGAGGGAGCAGCAGCGAAGTTGAGTCCCCTATGGCATAAGTAAAGATATTTTTTTGGACACAAAACAAAATGTGTTATTTCTGAGAGGGGGAAAAAAGGTAAACTGAATTTTATCAAAATAAAAACTTTTTTCTCTGAAAAAGACATTATAAAGGGAATGAAGTGACAAGAGACTGCAAAAATATTTGCAAATCCGTTGTTTGATAAAGGACACATAACCAGGATACATAAAGAACTCAGTTGTTTGATGAAGGACACATAACCAGGATACATAAATAATTAAAACTCAAATAAAATAAGTAAGACAATTGAATATAAATAAGCAAAATATTTGAACACATGCTTCAGAGAAGATACATGTATGTCAAATATGCAAATTTAAAATGCTCAAAATTATTTATCATTAGAGAAATAATAATATCTTAGAGAAGGCGAATACCCAACTCCAGTCGGCCCGAGGCTGTGAAGAAGGCATGAATGCCAACCTGTGTCAACAATGAGAGGAGAAAATTCCCAAGAAACATATGTGCAGTTCGCCGTCACTAAAAGACTGACCTCATCGAAGAAGATTTCCCTCCCCTGAAACCTTACCACTGCATTTCTGAAGGCCTATTTACAGGAGTTTCTTTTACATTTCATGTCTGGCTTTCAAGAAAAAAATGATGTATCAAAAAGTACAAAAGAAGAAAAACCCAACAACAGTAATAACAAACCCTATTAAAGAGACAGAGCAATCATTAGAGTCAGACATGGCAGAAATGTTGGAAATATCAGACTGTGAATATGGTAAACATGCTAAGGGTTCCAATGGATAAAGTAGAGGGCATGAAAGAACTGACAGGTAATATTATCAAGGAGAGAGAAAGCCTAAGAGGGATTTTAAAAGGAATATTAGCAATCAAAAACACTAAAGGAGCAAGGAATGTTTTTGTTGGAAACTGTGGAAAGGATATCTGAGCATAAAGATATATCAATTAAAACCTCAAAAACTGAAAAGCAAACTGAACAAAACAACAGATTATTCTGAGGACTACAGGACAACTTTAAAAAGTGATATATATTGACAATAGATACTGACATATGGCTATAGATATAGACATAGATATCACCAGAAGGAGAATAAGGAAGAAAAAGGAACAGAAGAAATACTCAAAAAATAATGACAAAGAACTTCCCCAAATTAAAGTCAAGTTCCAGAACCAGGAATCTCAGAGAACATCAAGTAAGATAAATGATAAATATAGCAATACCTAGGTATGTCATTTCAAACTACGGAAAACCAATTATAAAGAAAAATCCCCAAAGAAGATAGATGAATAAAACACCTATGTTTAAGGGAACAATGTTAAGAATTATATCTAACTTCTCCTTAAAAATCATGTATTCAGGAAGAAAGTGGAATAAAATATTAAAGCATTGAGAGAAACAAATCATCAACCTAGAACACTGTATCCTGTGAGATTATGCTTCAACAGTGAGGTAGAAATACATATTTTCTCAGACAAACTGAATTTGAAAGTATTTGTTCCAAATAGACTTGCCTTAGAAGCAAACTTGCATAAAAAGTTCTTTAGAGAGAATAAAATGTATATAGGTAAGAAACTAAAATAAGCATAAAAAAAGAAGATTGAAGTGAAGGTAAAACAATACCTCTGATTTTTTTTCTTAATTCATCTAAAAGGTAATAGTTTCATTAAACAATAATGGCATTGTGTTTGCTCTTCTTTTCTCTGACCAAAATACCTGAAAAGAACAACTTAGAGAAGGAAAAGTTTATTTTGACTCATGGTTTCAGAAGTTCAGTTTTTATTCAGTGAGCTCCATACTTCTGGGTCTGAGGTGAGGCAGAACATCATGGTGCAAGTGTACAGCAAAGGAAGACTGCTCAGCTTAAGGTAGCCAGGAAGGGGGAGGGGTGAGGGTGGGGGAAGAAGAGAAAGAGAGAGAGAAGCCAGAGACATGGCATATACTCTCCAAAGGCATGCCTGCTGTGACTTACTTCCTCCAACTACACCCCACTTGCCTATAGTTACCACTCAGCAGTTGATTCAAATTACCAATCCATCAAATGGATTAATCCACCTATTAGGTTATAGCTCTCAAAATCTAATCATTGTACCTCTGAACATTCTTATATTGTTTACCACATGAGCTTATTGGGAGACATATCAAAACCTTAACAAGCATCAAGATATTCCATTATATATGCTTATGTATGCATATATACATAAATGAATGACAGCAATGACTCAGAGACAGGAGGCAGGATCATAACTATCATATAAAATGTTTGCTTGACACCTGAAGCAATACACCATCATTCAAAAGTGAATTTGAATTAATTGCAAATATATATTACAAAGTTTAGGGAAACTAAAGCTTTTTTTGAGAAAGTGTAATTATATGCTTAGAAAGGGGAGAAAATGAAATCACATAAAATGTTCAATTAGAAGCAGAAGATAAAAAGAGTGAAAAAAAATAAGGACAAAGAGCAAGAAAAGGCAAGAAATAGGATAGATGAACAACATGGTCAATATTGATTGAACTGTATTGATAATCAATTTCAACATTAATGATCTAAATGCAACAATTAAAAATCAGAGATTTCCTAAGTGGATTAAAAATCAAAACATACTGTATTTTATACATAAGAAACCAATTTTAAATATAAAGACATATAAATTAGAATTAAACAGATGGATAAAAGATATTCTAATGCTAATTTAGCATTTCAAACTCTAATCAAAATAACAGACTTCAAAGTGAGGAAAGTTAGCAGGGATAAAGAAGTATATTATAATATGATAAAAGGGACAATTCTCCAATAAGACTTAACGGTCTTTAATGTGTATGTACTGAACAAAAACATTAAACTACTTGAGGCATTGAATAACAAAATTGCAAGGAAAAATAAATGGATCCGCTGTTATGGTTGCAGAGTTCAACACCCCTTTATCAGAAATGAATAGATGCATCAGTCAGAAAAATCAGCACATAGTTCAACTCAACAGCACATTTATCACCTGAATATAGTCAATGTCTATAGGCAACACCATACCATAAGAGTAGAATCTTCTTTCAAGATTACATGGGATATTTACTAACATAGACCACATTCTGGGATATAAAACATACCTTAACAGATTTAAAATAATAGAAATTATACAAAGTCTGTTTTCTGATCACAATGGAACTAGTTAAAAATCAATAATAGGTTACAAGAAATTCCCAATGTAGGAAAATAAATAAAACTTCTAAGTAACATATAGGTCAAATAAGAAATTCCTAGAAAAAAATCACACATTGAACTTGAGTAAAAATGAAAGCACAAATTATCATAATTAGTGGAATGCAGCAAAAGCCAAACTTAAGAGGGAAATCTATAGCATTGAATGCATATATTAGAAAAAAGAAAGATCTGAAATAAGTAATCTATATTTATACTTTAGGAAACAAGAGAAATAAAAGTAAAGTAAATACAAAAGAGGAGAGAATAAATCATAGAAATTAGAGAAGAAATGAGTAAATTAAAAATGATAAATTATTAGAAAAAAATCAATGAAACCAAAAACTGATTCTTTTCAAAGATCAATAAAATTGATCAATAAAATTCTAGCCAGAGTAACTAAGAAAAAAGAGCACCTAAATTATATCAGAAATGAAGCGGGACCATCATTATGTATCTATGGACATTGAAGGAATAATAAAGGAATACAATGAAGAGCTCTATGCTGATAAATTTGACAAGAAGAAAGAAACAATTCCTTGAAAAACGCACTTTGATAAAATTCTTATGCAATAAGAAATAAACCATTTGAATAAATTTATCTCTGTTAAAGAAATTGAATCTATAATAAGCAATTTTCCAAAACAGAAAGAACCAGGGCCAGATGAATTCACTAGTGAATTCTATTACACATAAAGAACTTATACCAACACTCTGCAATCTCTTCTAGAGGATAGACGTAGAGAGAATGCTTCCAAAATCATTCTGCGTCCAGCATTACCTTAATATTAAAACCAGGGGCAACACAATAAAATATTCATTGATATCACTCATTAACATAAATATAAAATGCTTAACAAAATATTAGCAAATCTAATACAACAATATATAAAAGAAATTATACAACATGACCAAGTATGATTTATTCCATGTATGCAAAACTGGTTCAACATTCAAAAATCAATGAATGTAATCTATCATATCAACAGGATAAAAAAAAAATCACATGACCATATCAATAGATAAAGAAAAAACATTTGACAAATTCAGCATTCATTCATGATAATTTTCTTAAGTTGATAAAGAATATCTGCAAAAATCCTATGCTAACATCTTGTTTTAAAGTGAGAAACTTGAAACTTTTCCACTAAGATCAGGAACAAGGAAAGAAAGTCTCTGGCCATCACTCTTTTGTATAATCATAGTGGAAGTTCTAGCGAATGTATTAAAACAAGGCATGAATATATAAGGTATGTATAAAGGGAAAAATAAAAATTGTCACTGTTTGTGTGATATGATTAGCTATGTGAAAAATCTAAAAGAATCTACAAAAAATTCCCTGGAACTAAGAAGTGATTATAACAAGATTCCAGGACACAATGTAAACATACAAGTCAATTGTTTTTCTATATAAAAGCAATGAATAAGTGGAATTTAAAATTAAAATCATAATTTCATTTAAATAAGTACACCAAAATGAAGTAGTTAGGTGTAAATATCTTAAAATATGAACAAGTTCAATATGAGGAAAATGACAAAACTCTAATAAATGAAATCAAAGAACTAAGTAAAAAGTAGTATATAGAATGTACATTAATATAAAGATTCAGTATGATCAGATTATCACTTCTTCCCAACTGCAGCCAAGTATTTAGAGCAATCCCAATTAAAATTTCATCAAGTTATTTTCTGATTATGGACAAACTTATTCTGAAATTTATATGAAGAAGCAAAAACAAAAAATACACAACCACAAACCAAACAGAATAACCAAGACAAATTTAAAAAGAGGAGCAAAACTTACTATAAAGGTTCAATAGTCAATATTATTTAGTTTTTTTTTAAATAAACCAAAGTGTCAATGAAACAGAATAGAGAACCCAGAAATTGAACCACAGAAATATAATTAACACTTTGGATAGAGGAGCAAAAGCAATACAATGGAGCAAAGATTCTCTTTTCAACAAATGGTGCTATAAAAACTGAAAGTCCACATGCAAAAAAAATTGAAATGGATTTAGGCACAGACATTACAAATTTCACAAAAAAATTCAAAGATGATTATAGATCTAAATGAAAAATGCAAAAGTTTTAAGTTCCTAGAAGATAACACAGGAGAAAGCCTAGATGACATTTTCAATACAACACTTTGGGTACAAAGTGATCTATAAAGGAAATAATCAATATGCCAGAGTTCATTAAAATTAAAAACTTCTGTTCTTCAAAAGAAAATGTCAAGAAAATGAGAAAACAAATCACACACTAGAAGAAAACATTCTCAAGAGACACATCTGATAAAGAACTCTTACCCAAAGTATACAAATAATGCTTAAAACTGAATAATAAGAGTAAAAACATAATATATAACACATTGAAGACCTTAGCAGATATCTCATCAGAGAAGAAATACAGATGTCAAGTAAACATACGAAAAAATGATTCACATCACATAGTATCAGGGAAATACAAACTTAATCAATAAGGTCCTTTTACAATAGAAGAATGCACTTAAGAATGACCCAAATCTGTAACACTGACAACATTAAATGCTAAGAAGGACAGGCAGCAATAGGAACTCTCCTTCAGTGCTGGTGGGAATGCAAAATGGTACAGTCATGCTGAAAAACAGCTTGGCAGTTTATTATAAAATTAAATATACATTTATCATGTAATCCAGCAATAATAATCCTTGATGTTTAACCAAAGATAATGAATACTTTAGTCTGCACAGAAACTTGCATATGGTTGTTTATAGCAGCTTTAATTATAACAGTTCAAACTGGAAGCAACATAAATGTCCTTCAGTAGGTGAATTGGTAAATGAGTTGTGGTATGTTTATAAATGACATACTACTCATCATGAAAAAGAAAACTCTATCAAGGCATTAAAAAAAAAAGGAAGAAACCTTCAAGGTATATTATTAAGTGAAAGAAAATGCTGAAAATGCTCCACACTGCATGATTCCAAATATATACAATTCTGGAAAAGGCAAAGCAGAGTTAGAGACTTTAAAAATATCACTGGTTGTCAGATGTTCAAGCCTTCAAGAGGGTAAAAAGAAGAACATGGAGTTTTAGGGCAGTAAAAATACTGTGTGTTACACCACAATGGAGGGTATGTGTCATTATAAATTGATCCAAACCCATAGAATGTACAACACCTACAGTAAACCCTGATGTAAACTATGGACTCCAGGTGCTAATGATTCTGTCAATGTAAGTTCATTAATTGTAATAAATGTACCACTCTGGTAGGGTTGTTTATATTAGGAGGGGCTATACCTGTGTGAGACACTGAGTATATGGGAAATATCTATACCTATCTCTTATTTCTTCTGTGAACTAAAACTTCTAAAAATCAAAGTCTTCAAAAAATGAAAATATAATCACTATATTTCCTTAAAATCACACTCTTTGGTATTTATCCAAGTACACTGAGAATTTATTTCAGCACAACAATCTCTATATAAATATTTATGGCAATTTTATTCACAATTTTCCCAAATGGAAGCAACCAGATTTTTTGAACAAGAGAATGAATTAACAAATTATTGTATATCCACACTGTGGTATGGAGGCAAGAAGTAAAATGATAGTAACTGTGAAAGAGGATTTGCTTTTAATTGCTCTCAAGAGCAAGTAATTGTGTGAAGCAACATTTAACAGAAAGTAGCAGTGTAGTTTGGTTTCATAGCATGTGTAAAAGTCATGAAAACAATTACACATAAGATGGGTGCTATGGTTTGGGTCTGGGTTGTCCTCCAATTTCATGTGCTGGAAGCCTGTTCTCCAGAGCAACAGTACTGGGAGTTGGTGAAAACTTCAAGAGCTGGGGATTCACTGGAGTTCCTCAGGGTACTAGAAGTGCTGCTTTTGAAGGGATTAAAATAGTACTCATAGGGTCATTATGAGTTAGTTCTTATGATAAAATTGTAAAAAAGAGCAGTCCTGGCTCCTCTTCTCTCGCTGGCTTCCATTCTGGCCATAGAATCTTTCCCTTTTGCCACATGCTCCTACCATTGTGATGCCATCCTCCATCAGGCAAGCTGATACCAAACACAGTGCCCATGAACCTGTAGAACCAAGAGAAATAAACCTCTTTTCTTTATGAAGTTACTCAACTGAAAGTATTTTGTTACATAAAGAAAACTGTCTTCCATTGTATTAGTCAATGGAAGACAAATCAAAATTGATGTAAATGTATGCTTAGGTGTAAACACATACTTACAGATGCATGTATGCATGTATGTCTTCATCTATGTATGTTCTCACCTTTTTCCCTGACAAAAACTGGGAATAGCTTCATTCCAATGGCAAATAGCAATATAGTGTTCTTGATATCTAAAAATATTTGATCACTAAAATGAAACAGATTTCTAAGAACAGATCTGATATTGAGAACACACTGTATGAGAATAGAACCTCCTTTTGTGCTGAAATAAGAAAGTGTTCAAGAATAATGGTGGCATATTGAAAGTACAAAGGATCAGCTTTGATGGAGTTTCCAAGGGTCGAATCTAGAAAAAATTTCAGCCTCAAATTAAATAATAATAGTAATGGATCAGGACCTGGTGAACAAATTAGATAACCTTATGTTTAAGCAAATTGAATACTTGATTAGAAATTTGGGCATTTTTAGAAGTGCTAGCAGCAGTATGGTTGACTAGATGCTCTTTGTACTTTCCCTTCCCCTATCATGAAGCAATGAATAAAAACCACAATTCATCCAAAAATCACTGAAGGAGAGCACCAGCGAACAGCAAAGCAGCAGAAATCCTGTATAGCACAGAAATTCAGGATGGCCTCATAAAGAACTGAAGGAAAGACCTCACTTGTGCTGTCTCTCACTCCAGTGAAGGATGAACTCACAAACAGGAAGGACTTATCTGTGTGTGGAAATGGTAAGCAACAGGACATCAGCAGTCCCTATCACCAAACGCATAACTTCAACACCTGCTGTCTTCGTTGGATATTCCTACTCTACAGTCCACAAGTTTCTGAGCCCAGTTGAAATAGCACTCTGGCGTCTACACAGAGCTACCTTCAGAGAAGGAGATAAAACTGTGCCCTGCACTCCCAGGGCCTGGGCTGCTACTTCTCTGATCTACCTTGGAACCAGATCCACTCCTAGAGTACATCCTGCTTTATACCCATTGCATCTCTTCATCCCTAAGGTTAAATTGCTACTGTACGGTATCCACCCAGGAGTGAGCCATTCTATATCATAGTTATGTCAGGCCACCACAGAGCTGCTCCATTCCTTCACTACAGTTCTGTTGAACTCTCCCTTTAGGGACAAGATGAAGTGGTTCCCTGCCCCATGGGATCCAGAGCTTTGACTACTGGAGCAGTCATTTTCTGGGTAGTAGCAGCCAATGTATTACCCCACCACTGGGGACCTTAGGTTTTCTAAACACTGAAGCCGTTGTGTGTTCTGTGTCATAGGTGAGGCAGCATTATAGGTGAAGCAGCACCATAACCTCAGGGATCCAGAGGCTCCAATGACCATGTAGCTACACTTTCTGTGCTTCCTATCGCAGAGAATCAGAGCTTTGTCTGGGCTATGCCCACCAGACCAAAAACCACAGTATCTTACCTACATGGAATTGGACTAAGCTAAGCTCTGGCAGCCTTAGCTGCTAAGTACCCTGTTTTTCCATAGAGGGGAATCAGTGCTACAATACCTGCTGCTCCCAGGGCCTAAACCACAGTAGCATTTTGCCATTTCTGGGTTCTGACTGCTGCTGATCCTGGCCTCATACAGCCTGGGTTCTGCCACATCCCACCATACAAAGTCCAGAGTTATTACCATGTGGTATCTCATCCTCTGGTTCTTGAGTTGCCATAGTGCTCTATTGTTTCTGGGTCAAATTTCAGCTGTACTAGACTTCCCAGTGTTCATGCCTCCAGAAGTCTTTTTTTTCCCCTGGAGTTTTGTTAGTATTGCACCCTGCCCTTCAGTGTCAGAAACACAGCTGCATCTCATCCCACTGAGCCTGAGCTGCTGAGGTGTGCCACACAGAGAAACTCTGCATTAGCAAAAAAAGAAAAAAACTACATCTAATAGTGACTTGGAGAAAGTCACAATTATAGCACTGGGATCTTGAGATCTTGAGATCAAGAACCTAACTTCAAGGCCTCTCTAAGTATCTGTGCCCTGGATCCCAGTTGTCACTGTGGTTGCCTGTGAGTTATGCCAGACCCAGAACCAGAAGTGACCTCTTCAGTTAACATTCCTCACTGAGAAAATCAAGAACAAGCTCTTCTGCTAATAGCCTGTACACTCAACATCACTTCCACAAACACCTGCAGCCTAAAGAGAAATTCAAAGTCTTTGCTAACAATGATCACAACTGAAGCTGTAAAGATATGCCATTGTGCCCACACAGAATCAGAGTCAATAGGCACTTGTCCAACTGACTCTTTCTTATCCATCTGTAGGTGACTTCCCTTACTAAAGTCATTCTGTAAAGTTTGAAAAAGGTGACTGTACCATCAGGTGTGCAGAAATCACTGAAGGGACACAAGAAAAATGGAAAAGCAAGGAGGAAAGAAACCATTAAAGGAACAAAGTAATTCTCTAGAAATCAACTCCAAGAAATGGAAATTAATGAACTGCCTGAAAAACAATAAAAACAATGCTCTTAAGAAACTCAACTAAATACAAAAGAATATAGATAACTCAATCAAATAATGAAAACAATTCATCATCTGAATGAGAAACCAACATAAAATGATTGATAAAAAAAAATTGATAGATTTCTGAATCTTGGATCTGAAGGGTACAGTCAATGAAATAAAAAATACATATTCAACAGCAGATTAGAAAAAAAGCAGAAGAAATAATCTGTAAAATGAATATCTGCAAAGACCCAGTGGAAAAAAAATAGTAAAAAAGAGTGTAGATACACTATAGGGCATAGGGGACTCCATTATCCAAAATCGTTGCGCTATGGTAATTCTAGAAGGGAAAGAAACAGAGAAAGAAACAAAAAAGTTTATTTAATAAAATAATTGCTGAAAACTTCCCAATCTTGAGAGTTATATGGGTGTTCAGATTTGTGAAGCTTAAAGGATCCCCAATAGATTTAATTAAATGAGGTCCTCTCTAAGGTACAATATATCAAACTTTTAAAATTCAAAAGACAATTTCAAAAACATAAAGAAAAATGCCTTCAAATATAAAGGGAATCCCCATTAGACTACCAATGTATTTCTTAGCAGAAAACTTTCAGGTCAGTAGAGAATGAGATTTGATGTACTAAAAGAAAACAAACAAAAAAGCAAACCAAGAGTATAATACACAACAAAACTGTGTTTCAGGAATGAAAAAATAATAAAATCTTTCATAGATGAACAAAAGCTGAGGGAATATTTTAATAATAGATCTGCCTTACAAAAAATGCTCATAAGAGTTCTTTAAGTGGAAACAAAAGGATGATAATTATTATCATGAATATATATGAGAGTATGGAACTCACTGGTGAAGGTAATTAAGTGAAATCCAAAATACTTCAATACTGGAAAGATTGTGTTTAAATTATGCATATATCTAGTATGTAGGTTAAAATTCAAAACAGTTAAACATAACTAAAGCTAACTATTGGCAAGGAACACACTATAAAAACTGTGACATCAAAACATAAATTGTATGGAAGAGGTAAAATTGTAGAGTTGTATGGAATAGAAGTTAGGTTGATATTAGCTTAAATAGTATATTAAAATTATAAGTTTTTAATGTGGGCCTTACAGTAACTAAAAAAGACCATAGCAGATATACACATCATAGAGAGAACAGAATCAAAGCTTAGCACCACAGAAAATTATACCACAATTATAGATGATAAAAGAAGAAAAAAGAACAAAGGGGATAAGAAATAACCAGAAAACAATGTATTGTCAGGATGTCAGTAGTAAGTCCTTGCTTATCAATACCAACCTTGAAGGTAAATTGATTTAATTCTCCAATCAAAAATACTGAGTGGTTAAATAAATTAAAAAAAAAAACAACAACAACAATCCAACCACATGCTTCCTACCAGATGCCTACTTAATCTTTAAGGATACACATGGGTTGAAGATGAAAGGATGGAAGATGGTATTATATGTAAATGGTAACCAAAAAGAGAGCAGGGATAGTTAAATTTATATGATGTCAACTATATTTCAAGTCAAAATTGTCACAAGAAAGAAAGAATAAAAAAGAGTCAATTCATTGAGAAGACAAGGCTATTATAAATACATATCCATCCAACAAAGGAGCCCCTAAAGACATAAAGCAAATATTAACGGAAATGAAGGGAGAAAGAGGTAGCAATACAACCACAGGAGAATGTTCCAATCTCACTTTCAATAATGGGTAAATCAACCAGATAGAAGTCAATTAGGAAGTGAATATTTTTGTCCAGCACACATTAAGTGTTCTCCAGGATAGACCCTATTTTAGGTCACAAAACAAGTCTTAACAAATTTAAGAAGATACAATTCTATCCGTATTGTCTAAAATGGTATGAAATTAGAAATCAATATCAGGAGGAATCTTGGAAAATTTTCAAATATGTGGAAATTAATCAACTCGTTCCTTAACAACCAATGGATAAAAAAGAGGAAATCAAAGTGGAAGTTAAAAAAATACCTTCAGAAAATTAACAGTGGAAGCACAAAATACTAAAACCTATGACATGTAGCAAAAACTGTACCAAAAGGAAGTTTATATAATAAGTGCCTATATTAAAAGAGAAGAACCATCACAAGTAAACATTCTAGTACTAGGCCTTAGGGAACTAGGAAGACAACACCAAACCTAAAAATTAGCAGAAAAAAAGAAATAATAAATAATAAAAATTAGCATAAAATAGAGCAAACAGGAGAAAAACTATTAAAAAAAATCAATAAAACTGAGTTCATTTTCTGAAAAAAGAAAAACCAAAAACCAAAAACCAAAAACCAAAACCAAAAAACCCAAATTGACAAAACCCCAGTTAGTTTAACTAGGAACAAAGAGCGAAGACTCAAATCAATAAAATAAAAAATGAAAGGGATGAAATTACAACAGATGCTTCAGAAATAAAAAGAATTGGAGAAACTAATAGAAAACATTATGTGCCAACAATTTCTCTAGGATAACCTAGAGAAAATGGGTAAACTCCTAGAGAAATACAACCTACCGAGATTGAGGCAAGAAGAATTAAAAAGCCTGAACAGAACAATAATGAATGGATAGAGGTTAGAAGATGCATTTAAAAAACTTCTAACAAAGAAAAGCTCAGGACCAGATGGCTTCACAGTTGAATTCTATCAAACATTCAAAGGGCAATTAATACTAATATTTCTTAAAGTCTTCTGAAAAAGAGAGCCAGAAGGAATGCTTCCAAATTCATTTTATGAGAGCAACATCACCTTGATACCAAAGCCAGGCAAAGAAATCACAAAGAAAGAGACTAAAGACCGATTTCTCTACTGAGTATTCATCCAAAGTCCTTGATAAAATATCACAAACTGAGTCCAGTACATATCAGAAGATTGGGATTTATCCCTGCAATGCAAGACTTGTTCAACATATTAAAGTCAATCAATGCGATGCATCACATTAACAGAATGAAAGATAAAAATCAAATTATTATCTCAATCAACACATAAAAAGCATTTAACAAAGCCCAAGATTGTTTCTTGATAAAAATCCTCAATTGTTTAGACATGGAAAGAAATTTCATCAATAGAAGTAACTTATGAAAACTCCAAAATTAACATTGTAATCAAGAGAAAAGCTGAAATATTTTCCACTAAGATCTGGTACAATGCAAAAATATTGCTCTAATTCTCTTTTTTTCAACATAATATGGAAAATATTAACAAGAGGAATCTGGCATGAGAAAGAATAAAAGGCAATGAATCAAAAAGAAAAGAGTAAAATTGTCTCTATTTGTAGATGACATGATCTAAGTTGTTCAAAAAACCCACCAAAGATTCTAAAAAAATATTTTAGGACTAATAAAATATTCCAGTTAAGTCCCAGGATATAAAATAAAAATACAAAATAATTATTTGTATACATAAAAAAGGCCTAACTGAAAAAGAAATCAAGAAAATTTCATTTATTGCAGCATCAAAATGTCTAGAAATAAATTTAACCAAAGATGTGAAAGATCTACTCTTATGTGTTAAAACCTATGAACATTGATGAAAAAATTAGCAGAAAAAAAAGACACAAGTGAATTGAAAATTTCCCTATGTTTAAGGACAGGAAGAATTAATATTGTTAAAATATACATGCTACTTAAATCAAAAGATATAGATTGAATGTGATTCCTATTGAAATCCCAATGGAATTTTTCAATAGAAATATTTTAAAATTTTAAAAATAATATGGAACAATAAATGACCAAAAAGAGCCAAACAGTTTGAGAGAGAAGAAGAAAGCTAGAAACCTCATAGGTCACAATTTTAAATTATGTCACAAAACTACAGTAATCAAAACAGTATGATACTCATGAAAAAATAGGCACGAAATAGAGAGTAGTGCAAAATAGAGAGCCCAGAAATAGATCCAAACACTTACAGTCAACTAATTTTTTGACAAGGGCCCAAAAATGACACAAGAGGGAAAGGATAGGCTTGCAACAAATGGTGCTGGAAAAACTGGATTTTCACTTGCAAAGGAATGAAATTTGATCTCAAATCATATACAAATGAATAGAAGATCTGAGCAGACTAGAAACCAATAAACTCTTAGGAGAAAATAGGGGGAAAGCTCCTGGACCCTGGTATTGGAAATGATTTTTGGGGGTGGGGTATCTCAAAGATTAGGCCACAGGGATGACAACAAATAAATGGAACTAGATCAAGCTGAAAGCCTTCTGCATAGTATAGGAAATAATCACCGAAATGAAACTGCCGTCCATTTCCATTGAGGAAAAATATTTTTTACTCATGTATCTGATGAGGGGTTAATATCCAAAATGTATGAAGACTAATACAATTTAATAGTGGGAAAATAAATAATGGAAGTAATAAATAATAATAGTGGAAAAAGAAAAGTGGACCAAAGTTCTGAATCCACATTTCTCCAAAGAAATCACAAAGATCACCAACAAGTACAGGAAAAGATGCCCAGTGTCATTAATACTATTTGGAGAATGCAAGTCAAAACCATTATGAGCTGGGCATTCCAGTGACTTGGGAGACTGAGGCAGGAGGATTGCAAGTTTGAGGTAGGCCTCTACAACAGCCAGACCCTGTCTCAAAATAAATAAATAAATAAAAATAGAATTATAAATATAAAATCGGCTAGGGTAAAGGGCCCCTGGGTTCAGGCCCTAATTACAGCAAACAAACAAACATAAATACTCATTAAGAGATGTTATCTCACATCTGTTAGGATGGTTACTTTCAAAAAGTCAAAAGATGACAAATGTTAGCGAGCACATGAACAAAGGGAATTCTGTTGGTGGACTTGCCTTTTGGTATAGTCATTACAGTAAACCGTGGAAGTTTCTATAGAAATTAAAAGTAGAACTATCATATTACCTACTTTTCTCTCTCCTGGGCATATAGTAAAAGGAAATGAAATCACCACTTTATAAACATTTGCACCTCCATGTTCCCCACAGCATGATTCACAAGAGCTATGATATATAAGCTATCTTAGAGTCTGTTAATGGATGAATAGTTAAAGAAACTGGTACACATATACAGTGAGATATTATTAAGTCTTACAAATATGGAGGAGAACTTAACCATTTATCATTTCATGAAAGAGCCTGGATGACATGCTAAGTGAAATAAGCCAGACATAGAAAAAATTACATTTCCTCACTTATACATGAAATCTTAAAAATCTTAAAACACATAGAAATAGCAAACAGAATTATAGTCACCAGGGGTAGTGGTGTGATGGAAATGGGAAAAGACAGGTCAGAGAACCCAAGGTGGTGAATATGTAGGATGAACCAGTCTAGAGATCTAATAATGTCCATGAGGACTATAAGTGATAAAATCATATTGTATGCAGGATTAATACTTAATGAATAGATTTTAGCTGCTTAGGTCACAAATATTTCAAAAAACATGATTAGCTGTATGAAACAATGGATATATTAGTTTCACCAATCTTTTTACATGTATTCCAAAACATCCTGTTGTATACCTCAAATAAACACAATAAAATTTATCTTTAAAAAAGTAATGAGATTTTTTTCATTGTCTTAACATGACTTCCAACAAAATACTTATCTGTAAATAAGGGAAAAGTGACTTTTTCATGAAGTCTGAAAAACGCTACTTTATTCAAGTGATCAGAGTGGACATAACCAATAATGGACAAGTTTAATTTTAAGACTCCTGATAAAATGCAAAGAAAAAATGACAGAATTAATAAATACATAAATGTTAATGTTCTTCTATCAGTGTTCACATAGTACTATGTAGAAGATTGTCCTCATTTGTAAGAAACACTGATTTATTTTGGGAACAGATCATCATGTCAACAATTTACATTCAATATCATTTTTTTGGTGGAGCGCTGGGACTTAAACCTAGGGTCTCATGCATGCCAAGTGTATGTTCTACCACTGAACTACTCCTTCAGTCCCAATATAAAATCTTTTAAGGTATTCTTACAAATTTAAGTTTGATTTTATTCCCAAAAAAAAAAATAAGTACTCTGTCTTGATTGTCTTAATAGAGTATTAATTGTTATTCTTAGGTTAAGAAATTGCTGCATTCTTTTTAGTCAATTACATTAGTAATTTTGGTAAAGAATTTTTTTCTGAGATGTTTTAATGAGAAAAAAATAGGATTTTATGTACTGATCAAGGTAGTAAATTTTCAGAAATCATTACACTCTAGTAATTCATATCACATTCTGGAGTAAATTAAATATTGTATGACAACAGCATTACTAAGGAAAATTATTAAAAATGTAATTGAATATATTTATTCATATAAGGAAAATTATAAATTACAGATATAGTTTTAGATTAAAGCAAACCTTTATTTTTCAAGATTCACTAAGTATTAATGGCATGTTGATTTCTAAATTTTTTTTCTTTTTTAAAAAAATTATTTGTTCTTTTTAGTTATACATGACAGTAGAATGTATTTTGACATATTCTACATATATGAAGTATAATTTCTCAATCTTGTAGTTATATAAGATATGGAATTATACTGGTCATGTATTCATATATGAATGTAGAAAAGTTATGTCCTATTCATTCTACTGTCTTTCTTATTGCCAACTCTCTTCCTTCCCTTTATCCCCCATTGTCTAACCCAATGACTTCTATTTTTCCCTACAACCCCACCTTATTTTGGGATAGCAACTACATGTGAGAGAGAACATTAAGCTTTTGGATTTTGAGGATTGGCTTATTTCACTTAGCATGATCCATTTGCTGTCAAATGTCATAATTTTATTCTTCCTTATGGCTGAGTAATATTCCATTGTGTACATGTACCATATTTTCTTTATGCATCCATCTGTTGAATGGCACCTAGGTTGGTTTCATAGCTTAGCAATTGTGAATTGAGCTGCTCTAAACATTGATGTGGTCACGTCATTATAGTATGCTGATTTTAGGCATTAGACTAGAGACCCTGTACCTACTAGAAAAAAAAGGAGACCCAAATCTCTATTATGTCAATTTAGGAACAGAATTCCTCAACAAGATTCCTAAAGTGCAAGAATCAATAAATGGGATGATATCAAACTAAAAAACTTCTTCACAGCAAAGGAAACAATCAAGAATGCAAATGAAGAGCCTACAGATGAGAGAAAAATCGTTGCCATCTGCATCTCAGAGCATTAATCTATAGGATATATAGAGAACTAAAAAAATTAACACCAAAAAGCAAAGAAAACAATAAATAAAAGGGAAAAGGAACTGAATGGGCATTTCACAGAAGAAATACAACTAATCAACAAACATATTAAAAGATGTTCAATATCTTGTATTATCAAGAATACAAGTAATAATAAATGGTGCAAAGAATGCGGGAAAAGGCGCACTCGGATGTTGCTGGTGGGAATGCAAACTGGTGCAACCTCTCTGGAAAGCAGTATGGAGACTCCTCAGAAAGCTTAGAATGGAACCACTATTTGACCCAGTTACCCACTCCTCAGCCTATACCATAATATCTCTAAATGTTCTAGTTACTCATGTGTCTTCCACAGTCAGCTTAGTTTCAGAGACACCCTGATAACTCCAACATTAGATAAGGGTTTACAGCTGTACTCACTGTGTCTAAGGAAGAGATTACATACCTAGTCAATTTATTGCCTCTTGAATCTGAGAGTATTATTTATACTGGTGTCAAGTATTTGACCTCTAGAAAATGAGGTGTTTGAACCCCAGCCACCTGGTGTTCAGATTTTCTTTTTTGGTAATTACAGGCTACCTTTTTAAGAAGTGTGTATGTGTATGTAAACACAAGAAAGAGGAGCAAGAGAAACATGTAGAGAAAAAGAATGAAGAGGATCTTAAATTTTTATTTCCTTTTATAATACCCATTTGGGATTGGTAAGGGTTCTTTTTAAACAATCTAAGATCCCAAATTCATAATTTAAGCATGAGATCGAATTATTAACATCCCAGAGCAAATTGTGATTAAGAAACACCGTTAGGTAATATTCAAGTGCCAATGTTCAGGCTGAGAGACCTGAACTAGTACCCAACAGGAATTCCCTACATGTTGAAGTTGTCAGAGGACTCATCATAGACAACCTGGTACCCAGAGTCACTTTTGCTTTACATTTTAGAAATTTCCTCACACTGTGACATTGAGAAGCCCAGAGTATGTTTTCCCAGTGGCAATGAAAAGGTTCATCAGTTCTTTCATTTTAGGAAAAATTTAGACTAGACATTGACTAGGCCTAGGAGAGCCTGAAGTTTAATGTATTTTTTAAAAATAGATCTGGTATGCATTTGAACACTTTATCCTAAGTGCTAAATGCAGGTCAATTAGTATTGCAAAGTTATAGTAATCAAAAGAATTCACAACTTTTTCCTCCTGCAGAAAGTCTTCTATTTTCTTAGGTTTCTTACAATGAAATCCCATAATGAAATACCACAATCTCTGTGATGTCATTATTTAGAACACTATTGAAATACAGAATATTATAGTTCTTCCTTTAATACTGTGTCTAGAGAAAGTGTATAAAATTTTGCAGTCAACAAATTTCACATAGGATGGAATTTGATCTCTTCAGACATTTGCAATAGCACCACAAATAATTATTTATAAAACTTCCAATGTTCAGTTTTTCAGTGTTTTCTCTTGTCAAGGAGGGTCAGTTGGAGTGAAGTTGATTATGAAGCTGAAGTTTGGCATTCTTAAAAGCCAGAGGCCAGAACTTACCTTAGGCTTTAATATGTACACAACTAAGTAGAATGCTGTCAAGAAATCTAGGTTTCTTTGAATGGTGTAATGTATTAAAGCATAACCCAAACTTCTTGAGTATCATCACAATTTTGACCATATTTGCATATCACCCATACTCATGCTTACATTTTTTAGACAATAACTTATTTTTATATTTAAAAAGATTTATTTAAAAGACCTATTTTATAACACAATTGGCACAATGTCTATTTGTTTCCCCAAAATGGAAAATAATCATAATATAAAGTGGTAACACGTGATCTTACATTCCATAGTGGAAGAAAATGTCTTTACTATTAGGCAGACCTTGATTAAATTTTTGTTTTTTACATTCAACTCAAATATTTGATTGGTGATGTTGAGTAGTCTTTTATATCATAGACTCTGTTTTCTTTTTTGTGAAATAGAGATAATTTTACCTAACTTTTAATGATCCAAAAAAAGTACAATCAAATCATATGAGAAAACAGTTATAACACTGAGATAAAGTAACTAATTAGTAATAGCAGATCTAACTAACCATAATCATCTATGTTTTAAACTGTTTTCTGCAATTTTCTTCTCATCTCTACCTGCTGAAATCTTACTCATGCTTCAAGTCCTAAATTTAAAAATTACTTCTTCCTCCAAAATATCTCCTATTTTCCCTGCTATAGACAAAATCTATAACACTTTAAAATTATTTAAAAACAATAAAAGAAAAAAGAAAAATGGAAAATGTAAACATCTTTGCCTTTTATTTCATGTAATTTATCCTAATTTTAAAAGACAAAGAGAAAAATTAGTACAAATGCTTGGTAAGAGCTCCCCCAACCCCAGAAGAGTTGTTTTCATGGAACTGGTTTGTTTTTAATTAACAAAAGGGAAATTTTATATTAAGTGTAATGGTTTATTTTCAAGTTGTAATAACACATACACAATGCAGAAGAGAATTGGTTTTAAAAACAGACTACTGAGTCCAAGAGATTATAACTATAAACCTTAATAATAATGGTAATTTAAAAATTCCCATAAAGAAAAAAGTTGTTTATGCATATTCTTCAACTTTACTTAAAACAGAGTTCTGAGCACATTAAATTAGCACTTCTCCCTCATAATCTGAGATGTTTTGTTTTAGAGAAGTTGCAGACTTTGCTATCAGAACAGCATACGGCTATTAAATTTGATCAGAGCACAGCACAAACTAGAAAAATAGCAAATGACCAATGAATTTTCCCATTCATATCACACTTCTTCATGATATAGTTGGTGAACTTAAAACAACTTTATATAATTAGTAATTATCTATTTAAGTTAGTTTTAAAAAGAACCAGGGGGAAGGAGGAGGGAAAGAAAAGGGGAAATATTGGTGAACAATATTGGCCAAATAATATTGTTATATTGTCAGCATGGACTAATATGTAGCAATAAAACTCACCATTAAATATAATTATAATGCACAAATAAAATATGGAATAAAATAAACTTAATGTTTATTATTTGTAATTTTTAGGGAAGAATGCTTTCAGTTTTTAAGCCATCCAAATCTTAGTAAATATAAAAGACAATCATAGCTGGACATTTTCCAGTCAGGTGAGCAATAAACATATAGTACAAAATTAGTTTTCCATAACAAAGTTCAAAAACAGTGAATGCACAGGTTAAAACATGCATCTATCT
Organism: Sciurus carolinensis; assembly: GCF_902686445.1. Lineage (NCBI taxonomy): Eukaryota > Metazoa > Chordata > Mammalia > Rodentia > Sciuridae > Sciurus > Sciurus carolinensis. The sequence goes on along the minus strand of NC_062218.1, from coordinate 85,875,228 downwards.
CCTGTTCTCACTTTATAACAATTTATCTTCTTTGACTTCTTTCTATTCTAAAGGCATACAAAATAACGTGAAGATTTTTGTCACCAAGATTGTTGAGAGTAATGTTTGAACTCAGAACTTGTATATTTTCTTTTAAGATTTTGCATTGATTTTTTTACTTCCACAACAATAAGCACAAACTTAGTAGCTTAAAACAGCACAAATTTACTTTCTAATGGTTCTACAAGTTAGGATCTAACCATGGTCTCACTGGGCTAAAATTGAAACACAACAGGCTACTTTCCTCCTGGATGCTCAAGGGGAGAATATATTTTCCTGCTTTTTGCACCTTCTGGATACTGTCTGTATTCCTTGTCTTGCTTTCACTTGCTGTCTTCAAAGTTTTCAATGTCTCATTTCTTCTGACCTGGCCAGGAAGTTTCTCTGCTTATGAGGATACATGTGATTGGACTGGGCCCCTTTGGATAATCTAGGACAATCACTGAAGGTCTGTATCTATAATCACACTGACAAGTGAGAGAAGGTAAGACAACACATTGACAGTTTCCAGATATTAGAACACGGACATCTTCAGGAGCCATTTTTTCCTGCTTTCTATATACTTTGAACCAAGGACAATACACTTTACTTTGACAACCATTGTTGCTATTTGTTGCTACAAGTTTGGGGAAAAGAGTGAAAGGGTAATTTTTCAGTATTCATTTTTTTTTTAATCATTCATCTAGAACACCACAGGAAATGTCAAAAACATAATTAAAATATCAATTCTCAGATTATTTTCTCATCTGTAATGCACTGCCCTCATTGGCTTCCTTCTAGCACCTTGGAATCCCAAATTAATAATTTCCCAACCACCCCCAATTTCCTGTCATCTATAACAACTCCACAACTTGTTTGGGTGAAAGCACAAGTCAAGACTGGAGAAAATTGTATTGTACTATGAAGTACAGTGGAAAATGGTTATCCACTTAGGAAAACATGAAATTGGACCCATTTCTCACACCATATCTATTTCTTTCAACCCCAGATGAATAAGGAACTTATTATTGTCAAAAGCAAAAAAAAATTTAACTCTTGGAAGAAAATCTGGGTGAATGTAGTTTTGATCTTTTTTTAAAATTTATTTTTATTGTAAACAAATGGGATACATGTTGTTTCTGTTTGTACATGGAGTAACAGCATACCATTTGCATAATTATACATTTACATAGGGTAATGATATTTGATTCATTCTGTTATTTTTCCTTCCCCCCACCCCTCCCACCACTCTTTTCCCTCTGTAGAGTCCCTCCTTCCTCCATTCTTGCCCCACCCCACCCCCATTATGTGTCATCATCTGCTTATCAGCAAGATTATTCATCCTTTGGTGTTTTGAGATTGGCTTATCTTACTTAGCATGATTTTCTCCAATTTCATCCATTTGCCTGCGAATTCCATAATTTTATTATTCTTTATAGCTGAGTAATATTCAATTGTATATATATACCACAGTTTCTTTATCCATTCATCAATTGAAGGACATCTAGGTTGGTTCCACAGTCTGGCTATTGTGAATTGAGCAGCTATGAACACTGATGTGGCTGTATCTCTGTAATATGCTGATTTTAAGTCCTTTGGGTATAGGCCAAGGAGTGGGATAGCTGGGTCAAATGGTGGGTCCATTCTAAGTTTTCTAAGGAATCTCCACACTGCTTTTAGAGTGGCTGCACTAATTTGCAGCCCCACCAGCAATGTATGAGTGTACCTTTGTCCCCACATCCTCGCCAACACCTATTGTTGCTTATATTCTTGATAATCGCCATTCTAATTGGGGTGAGATGGAATCTTAGTGTAGTTTTGATTTGCATTTCTCTTATTACTAAAGATGGGGAACATTTTTTCATATGTTTGTTGATTGCTTGTGGATCTTCTTCTGTGAAATGTCTGTTCATATCCTTAGCCCATTTGTTGATCGGGTTATTTGTATTCTTGGTGTAGAGTTTTTTGAGTTCTTTATATATTCTGGAAATGAGTGCTCTATCTGAAGTATGAGTGGCAAAGATATTCTCCCACTCTGTAGGTCCTCTCTTCACATTGCTGATTGTTTCCTTTGCTGAGAGAAAGTTATTTAGTTTGAATCTATCCCAGTTCTTGATTCTTGCTTTTATTTCTTGTGCTATGGGAGTCCTGTTAAGGAATTTGATCCTAAGCCAAAAAGTTGAAGATTTGAACCGACTTTTTCTTCTTTAAGATGAAAGGTCTCTGGTCTGATTTCAAGGTCCTTGATCCATTGTGAGTTGATTTTTGTGCAGGGTGAGAGATAGGGGTTTAGTTTCATTCTGTTGCATATGGATTTCCAGTTTTCCCAGCACCATTTGTTGAAGAGGCTATCTTTTCTCCATTGCATATTTTTGGCACCTTTGGTCTAGTATGAGAAAATTGTATTTATTTGGGATTGTGTCCGTGTCCTCTATTCTGTACCATTGATCTACCTGTCTATTTTGGTGCCAATACCATGCTGTTTTTGAACTATAGCTTTGTACTATAGTTGAAGTTCTGGTATTGCGATACCCCCTGCTTCATTCTTCCTGCTAAGGATTGTTTTAGTTATTCTGGGTTTCTTATTCTTCCAGATGAACTTCATGATTGCTTGCTCTATTTCTGTAAGGTATATCATTGGGATTTTAATTGGAATGTATTGAATCTGTATAGCACTTTTGGTAGTATGGCCATTTTGACAATATTAATTCTGCCTATCCAAGAACATGGGAGATCTTTCCATCTTCTAAGGTCTTCCTCAATTTCTTTCTTCAATGTTTTGTAGTTTTCATTGTAGAGATCTTTTACCTCTTTGGTTAGATTGATGCCCAAGTATTTTATTTTTTTTGAGGCTATTGCAAATGGAGTTGTTTTCCTCATTTCCCTTTCAGTCATTTTGTCGCTTGCATATAAAAAAAGCTTTAGATTTATGCGTGTTGATTTTATAGGCTGCTATTTTGCTGAATTCATTGATGAGGTCTAGAAGTTTTCTGGAGGAGTTTTTTGGATCCTCTAAATATAGAATCATGTCATCAGCAAATAGTGACAGGATAAGTTCCTCTTTTCCTATTTGTGTCCCTTTAATTTCTTTAGTCTGCCTAATTGCTCTGGCTAGAGTTTCGAGGACAATGTTGAATAGAAGTGGAGAAAGAGGACATCCCTGTCTTGTTCCCATTTTTAAAGGGAACCGTTTCAGTTTTTCTCCATTAAGAATGATGTTGGCCATGGACTTAGCATAAATAGCCTTTACAATGTTTCTACTATCCCTATTTTTTCTAGTGTTTTGAGCATGAAGAGGTGTTGTATTTTGTCGAACGCTTTTTCTGCGTCTATTGAAATAACCATATGATTCTTATCCTTAAGTCTATTGACATGATGGATTATGTTTATTGATTTACGAATGTTAAACCATCCTTGCATTCCAGTGATGAACCCCACTTGATCGTGGTGCACTATCGCGTTCCCTCTGGCCGCAGAGAGAGACACGACAAACGTCTGAAGCTTTGGAAGTTTATTGTGCACAGTCTTCCTTTCTTTCCCTCTTTTCTAATCCCTTTCTCTCTTTTCTTTCTCTCGCTCTCTTTCCCTCTGCTTAACTCTCGCCTGCTCCGGTCGCTCCGCTTCTCCCGCTCGGCTCACGCCTACTTCGCTCGCACTCTTCTTCCTCGCTTCTACTCCTACTCTCAGCTTCTTCTTCTCTCAGCTTCTTCTTACTCCCAGCTTCCGCGCTTTACTCCCCCACCCACCAAGCTTATATACACTTCAACCAATCAGGGGAGAGCACACGAGGTAAACGCGCGGACAGCTGCAGGCATAGAATAGGTACACGAGGGGGGCATGCTCTAATCACATCGTTAACTAGCCAATCATTGGAATTCGCTGGTTGTTTACTGTATAGCTAGCCGCTTTTGGCTCAGTGCCAGGCGCCATCATGACTGTGCCCAAGGCTGGGGGTCCCGGGAACCCCGACAGTGCACGATTTTCTTAATATGCTTTTGGATACGGTTTGCCAATATTTTGTTAAGGATCTTTGTATCTATATTCATCAAGGATATTGGTCTAAAATTTTCTTTCCTTGATGTGTCTTTTCCTGGTTTGAGTATGAGGGTGATTTTAGCTTCATAGAATGAGTTTGGTAGGGTATATCCTCTTTTTCTCTTTCCTGGAATTCAGTATTCATTTTTTAAAAAAGTTTTTAGTTGTAGAGGGACACAATATTTTATTTACTTATTGTTATGTGGTGCTGAGGATTGAACCCAGTGCATCGCACGTGCTGGGCAAGGGCTCTACCACTGTGCTAAAAACCCAGTCCCTTCAGTTTTCCTTAATAATAAGCAACCATTTAGGATGATTTATGTATTAAAAAATAAAGAAAATAAAAGTAACAAAGGCATAAGTATGTTATCTGTGGGGCCATTATTTTGATAAGACAAGAAGATACAGTTTTGGGATTTGACTGTAGTCATTCTGGGTGCAGAAGTTCTCAACTATTAACCACCAGGCATATACTCCTCTCACATTATGGAGAAAATAATTCCAGCCTGAATAAGTTTGATATGCAGCTTCAGTAAAGCAATGAACACCAAAAACTAACACAGGGCTTGAACCAAGGCCACCACTCAGGACTGCTAGTTTTCATGCCACTACTCACATGCACTTAATTCAAATTAAAATAAAATGACAGGATGATGGCTGAAGAAATATAAGGAAGGAAGAAGGGTTGGGGAAGGCAGGAAAAGAGAGATTGAATGGGGAACTGTTTTATTCATTTGGCAAGGGAACATAGTAAATTATAATAGTTAAAACTTTGTAGAACTCGATCTGAGCAATGTGTGCATCTATATATAAACACCAATTTGAATCCTGCATCCCCAAATTCTTAAAATGTTTACATATTTATCTTCCCCAAGTGTACAGATGCAAGAGTCAATGGCCACAGACCTTTAGTGAAAAACTTGGGACATGATTATACTATATATTTAACAATGTTGTTGGTAGCTGTTTCCTCCTGAGGAAATGTTTTCCCCCTTTAGTCCCTGGGTCTAACTGACTCTGGTAAGGAAAATGGGCAAAATCTTTTATTTGGTGAACTACTTTCAGTCTCCTGATTATATACCTTTGACTTCATTTCATGAAACAAGTTGATTTGGACCTTTGTTGGCTCCCTGTTTATCTGTGAACATCAGATTCCAGGAACTATCTCCAGGTTGGTTCCTCCATCCCATTATCCACTCCTTCTGACCTTGCCATTTGTTGTACAATTAAGACCACGTGATGTATGAAGATGAAGAGGCACCATCTGATCCCCAGTATTCCAAGATCCCCTCAGCCCCATTTCCTAGGCCTGTGTCAAACTCTCCAACCCTTACCTCAGAACCACAGGAGGAAGCCATGGCCGCATGAATGACCCCTATGAACTCTCTCTACTTCACTAGTTTCCTGAAAACCTAAAATTATTTAAAAATAAAATAAAGAAAGTATTAAATGCTAATAAATGTTACATAATAGACTTTTTACACTGATTAGTGCTTTTACTACACAAATATTTTTCATTATACAGTATGCAATATAATGTAAGAGAGTTATCTGTCTTTACCACCAAAAGGGAAGAAGCTATCTGAAAACAAATCTAATATGGAGGTAAATAGATCTGACAGAGGATGAAACAAGTTCCTAATCTCAGTGTTTAAATGCTGGATCCCGTAGTGTATGATGTCAGTCCTCCCTCTGCAACTCTCAGTCAGTGAGCCAATTTATCCCACTTTTAATTTGTCCATTCTAATTCCTAAATCTATTCAACTCAGGATAATCTGCCACCACACACATGCCACTACACAAAGTGTTTGCTTTTACTTCTTTTCCTATATGATTTCTAATTCTAAAGTTTTAGACTTATAGACACTTTGCTTTTTTAGTGTCTCAGATAAGGTTGATGTAGACAGACACAAACTTTGGAATACCATCCCCCCAGAAGATAGAATCTGAGTTTTTTGCCCAACCAAAGATTCACACCAAGCAGGTATTGACTGATCTCAAGTCAGTTTAAAAAATATTGAACTACACTCTATTATTCATCCTGGATTGGGATTTCTTATAATGTACCATTGATCCAGGAAAAATCTACTATAAAATGTAATTAGTATGTTTTATATTGAGCACAAATAGAAATATATACATGTTGCACCAGTAGATTCCAAGACTTTTCTGTAATCCGCCATGCATCATGACTTGCAACATGCCTTTTCTTCAAGTCACACTAAGGTCATACGGGAAATCTCACGAGACTAGCTGATAAAAGAAGATAAAGTATTAGCTTTGCCTATTCATGGAATTTGCCGAATCTGTGAGTATAAACTGAAAATGGAAGACGGTTTCAGTAAAGTCACACTTAGTGCTGACTTTACTAGAGTGAAAATAAACTTGGGCAGAACTTTGGGGATGAGCTAGTTAACCACTTTACGTAAAGAATGTCCCCAAAGAAGAATACACATGGACAAATGGGCAGTGTGACAAATAACTGTTTCAGTTGATCAAGGGCAAACACTTGAAGATCAGGAATGAGAACTCTAGAGGAAAGACATGTTCATGGAAGTAGAATAGTGGACATGAGGTGTAAAGATCTTTTTAACTTACAATAATGTCCACCCCAGAGCACTTTCCAATGTAACAGCATTGAACTAATCAGCAGACTAAATAATCCAATAGTTCATATCATCTAGCCCTGTCCTCGGCCACCCCACTTGTGATGAGATAATTGTTTGATAGTAGTGGCCATAACTGCAGGAGGAGAATATTTATGAGTTTGAAGTTATTGGATTATGTTTACCAATGTTTATCTAAGTAAACTGAACGTCTAACCTGTCTGTCTTACTTGGGGTTTGACAGCTAATGGCAACGACTAGGATGATGTCAACTGGCTGAGTCATTAAGTCTACTATGTCCCATATAATGCTGTCATTCTGGTAAGTGCTGTCTGTTGGGTGTTTTCATAAAATACAGTGATCTTTACTCTTCATACCCATGATTTTATGCCCAGGAGTATGTGGGGTATATACAATTAGGATAGTTGTCTCAAAAATAAAGTTAATAAATACTCAAAGGTCATCATTTATTCATATTTATACCATATTTTATTATTACATTTGTATTTTTTTAATAAAATTTTTTGAGACTTTATTTATGACCTGGTACATGGTCAGTTTTGGTAAATGTCCCAAGACTGCACATGAAGAATGTGGCCAATGCCTTTGAACAAAAAGCATCAATATCCATAAACAGCTACTTTGATTTAAGACAGGTTGAAGTACATTTGAATTTTACTTCTAGTAATTCTACTTCACGGAATACGTTGTCCATTCCTAATCCAACTCAACAAAAGGGGTAGGGGAAATTCAAAGAATTTACTTCTATAATCCAGGTTAGAAAAGTGAGGATCTTAATGACAAAAATAAAACAAGTAGGTGACAATATTTACAGGTCCAGGTGGTAATAGAATGTAGGCAATGTGTTTAGGAAAGAATTAAGAAAGGTGCTCAAGTTATAGAGGTGGGTCGGGGGAAAGACTGCGCTAGCATTTACTGAGCTAAGGAAAACAAGAGAAAGGTCAAATTTTAGAGGAAGAAAGATGGTGTTGAATGCTCAGCTTATCTGTAACATTCAGGTAGTGACTTTAGTAAACTTTGGTAGGCTGTAAGTATGAGGAAGAAAGTACTGAATTACCCCAGCCTCAATCTCTTTTTGTCCCAAGACGCTTAATTTTCATTAAACCATTAATTTTTTCTAACTACATCAGAAATAAGCTGATGGATTATTCTATGTGCTTTTTAAGTCATCTATGTGTATTGAACACATGTGATGAAAATACAATGTAGTAGCATAATACTACTCATCTCTTCCCAGCTTCTCTTTCAGGAAAGTTATGTTAGTAGTTCAAAATTCACCATGTAGGAGTATTCAGTCCAAGAAAACTAGCTAATGCTACAAATCTGGGCTCCCTTCTTTCCCTTGAATTGCCAATTGGTAAATATTTTCCAGCACATGACTGAAGGTAACTCTCCAAAAAGCCATCTTTAAAGATAAAAACCAACAGACAAATAAAAAACTATTTTTTTCCTTTGTCAGCATTCAAGTAAGAGAGCAGAAATTTTTATGATATAAACAAATTTTATTTCACCAGACTTAAAAAATATACGTATTGGGATAAGAAAGGATAAGGTGAAACTTTTCAAATACCTTTCTAGGATGTTACAATGAGGTATTACTCATGGCTTAAAGGAAGCTTCCCTTAAGTAAAGTAGAATTAGCTTTCCTTTACTTTAATGAAGAATCTACTGAGATGTACAAAATTGTATCAAAATTTTTAAGATTTCTCAGAAATTATTCTAGGTCACTGAATCTCAGGTAATGTTATCCTTCATTCTGATATAATCTCCAGAATATTTATTTTTTTATTTTTATTTTATTTTTTTTAGTATTTTCAGTCATTTATTGTATTTTTATTTATTATTGCATTTGGATACAAACACTCAATGTTTATGTATTTATTTTTTTTTACTTTATTTTTATTGTAAACATATGGGATACATGTTGTTTCTGTTTGTACATGAAGTAACAGCATACCATTTGCGTAATCATACATTTACATAGGGTAATGATGTTTGATTCATTCTATTATTTTTTCCTTCCCCCCACCTCTCCCACCCCTTTTTTCCCTCTATACAGTCATTCCTTCCTCCATTCTTGCCCTCCTCCCACCCCCCATTATGTGTCATCATCTGCTTATCAGCAAGATTATTCATCCTTTGGTGTTTTGAGATTGGCTTATCTCACTTAGCATGATTTTCTCCAATTTCATCCATTTGCCAGCAAATGCCATAATTTTATTATTCTTTATAGCTGAGTAATATTCAATTGTATATATATACCACAGTTTCTTTATCCATTCATCAGTTGAAGGACATCTAGGTTGGTTTGACAGTCTGTCTATTGTGAATTGAGCAGCTATGAACATTGATGTGGCTGTATCTCTGTAGTATGCTGATTTTAAGTCCTTTGGGTATAGGCCAAGGAGTGGGATAGCTGGGTCAAATGGTGGGTCCATTCCAAGTTTTCTTAGGAATCTCCACACTGCTTTTAGAATGGCTGCACTAATTTGCCTCCCCACCAGCAATGTATGAGTGTACCTTTCTCCCCACATCCTCTCCAACACCTATTGTTGCTTGTATTCTTGATAATCGCCATTCTAATTGGGGTGAGATGGAATCTTAGTGTAGTTTTGATTTGCATTTCTCTTATTACTAAAGATGGGGAACATTTTTTCATATGTTTGTTGATTGCTTGTAGATCTTCTTCTGTGAAATGTCTGTTCATATCCTTAGCCCATTTGTTGATCGGGTTATTTGTATTCTTGGTGTAGAGTTTTTTGAGTTCTTTATATATTCTGGAAATTAGTGCTCTATCTGAAGTATGAGTGGCAAAGATTTTCTCCCACTCTGTAGGCTCTCTCCCTTCACATTGCTGATAGTTTCCTTTGTTGAGAGAAAGCTATTTAGTTTGAATTTGTCCCAGTTCTTGATTCTTGCTTTTATTTCTTGTGCTATGGGAGTCCTGTTAAGGAAGTCTGATCCTAAGCCAACAAGTTGAAGATTTGGAACTAATTTTTCTTCTATAAGATGCAGGGTCTCTGGTCTGATTTCAAGGTCCTTGATCCATTGTGAGTTGATTTTTGTGCAGGTTGAGAGATAGAGGTTTAGTTTCATTCTGTTGCATATGGATTTCCAGTTTTCCCAGCACCGTTTGTTGAAGAGGCTATCTTTTCTCCATTGCATATTTTTGGCACCTTTGTCTAGTATGAGAAAATTGTATTTATTTGGGTTTGTGTCCGTGTTCTATTCTGTACCATTTATGAGAATATTTATTTTTATGCAAAGATTTGTCTTGGTGCTCAATTATTTAATTATACCTTAATTCTTAGCTGGCTAATGAGACTCTTTCAGTATTTTTAATTATATTTTAGATATTAAGGTATATACTTGCCTTGCTTGATATGCAATTCTCTGGGAGTTCTTTGGAATTATCAATGACCTTGATACTTTGTTACCACACCTGTAATTTTGGTATAGGAAATATGCTAGGAATGTAAGTTATTTCTTTCAAAAAAGAAATGCTAAAACAAAATTGTACCATTGATTTTCCCATTACAAATTGCTTATCTTTTTAGTATTTGCATTAAATTGCCAGTTTCTAAAATGAACTAATAAGACAATGATTCATCACATAATACAAAAATAAAAACCGACCAAACAAAGAAAGACAAAATAAAAACATAATGCTTGATGTCCTGGAAAGCAATTTCCAGAGGTATTTTTTAAAGTGAAGAGTTGGTGCTGAATACTGCACTGCTAAATGACTTTGCACAGGAATTATACTGACACAGTTTTGAAGCATTTTTTCCATTAGGAAACCAATTTCCACTTAAATGGTGAAATCAAGCTCTGACTTGATTGTTGTAGTGAGAAGGATTATGCTGTCAAATCAGATGAATCCATGTGAACACAATGTTTTTGTTTAGACAAATACTGAAAATATTTGTGTGCCAAAAAAAAGCATAATAATAAACTCTATTGTAACATTATCTTTAAAGAAAACTCTTATTCTTCCTTTAAAATGCAGTTTACAATAGTGGCTTATCTATTCTAGAAAATGCCACCCAACAAAATCTAGTTTATCATATAGATTTAAACTTTTCATTTCAATTATATTGAATTCCTGAAAGTATGTATTTTCTACATCAGTTCATATATATTAATAGTATTTGTCTTTACCTTCCAATACATGTCATTTTTATCCTTACAGCCTTTAGCTTGCTTTGGTCCTTTTGTTATTTGTAAATCATTTTGTGAAGCCAGTTATGGCTAATGGGACAGATCTGTATTCTTGGATTGTTTCAATGACTTAGTTTGCCTCTCCAGCTCGTTACTTCCTGTGGTAATTTATGGCTCCAGATTTGGCTCTAAAGTAGATGCTCAATAAATATATACTAAATAGATGAATAAACCTTTTGCCCTGGAGAAGTTTGAATAGTTGTCTCTGCTTGTGAAATGTATAAACCACAGTTTTGGTGAACCATTGAGGCTGCTAATAAGAATGTAATAATTTATTGATGTTTAATTTTTCAATGGCAATGTAGGTGACCTTGTTGTGTTCCTTGAATGTAATATAGGAATAGATTTGTTGTTTAAATTCTTCGTTGATGCAACCCATTATTATCATCATGGGCGGTGTATAGTCACAGATGATGTAAACACAGAGCTCCTTGAAACCTAGAGATTCTAATTAAAAATCAGTGACTTGACAGTGAATTTAGGTAGATCAGACTGATATGTATGTGCCTCTTTGAGGTGACCACTACTCTGAAGATGACATATAGAGTAGACCAATAAGAATGAGACAGACATCATTACCCTATGCACATGTATGATTACACGAATGGTATGAATCTATATAGTGTACAACCATAGAAATAAAATTATGTACCCCATTTGTGTACAGTGAATTAAAATGCAGTCTGTAAAAGCAAAAAAATAATTTAAAAAAATAGAGTAGACCAATAAGATATTAAGTCTCTGCTCTGGGTGCTAAGGACTGAATGTTTGTGCCCTTAACCTCCATAGTTCATACATTGAGCTTAATCCACAAAGCAATGGTATATTTGGAAGTGGGAATTTGGGAAATAATTAGGTCATAAATATAAGACTCCTGGGGATTGGATTAATTCCCTTAAAAAAAGTGAAATAGACATGGAATCCTTTTTTTGTTCTCTGTCACATAAGAGATAGCCCTCTGAAACCAGGAAGTGGGACCTCACCCACCTAATCCACAGTAATTTTGTTGTAGCAACCTGAACTGAGACATTGGGAATGGGGTCCTCTGCACAGTCTCTAGGCAGACCTGGAGTTCAGAGGCCCTGAACACAGACTTAAAGAACCGTGTTTCTGCTACTGAGCCATCAGCATGACCTTAGCTTTGCAGCAGTAGTGCAGTGCAGATGGGTCTTCTGCATAAATTCTGATAACTACGCCTTGTCCGACATGCTGCTGAATTGGTGTTGGCATTAAATACACTGGCTCCAACCTGTTCTTGTGGTCAAAGGTAGTGGCATGGCCCTCCCCTGAAGGTGGATGAACAACGTCCTATCTCAGGCTATGGTTCTTTGAATTCATCATTCCCCTTTCTTCCATTTTTTGCTTTTTCTCTACACCTTAGGTTATTTTATTAGAAATAGAACTGTATGGGAACTGGGAAGGATAGTAAGGAGCTAGAGATGCCATAATTCTTAAAGAAAAGGAGTAAACATAAAATAAGTTTTATATGCTAAGTAGTTGTATGGTTTACAAGAGAATAAGTTATATTATCAGAACAAAAACATAGGGTTAGGGAACAGAAGTTTTTAACTGTACTTCTAGCTCTGGGACTAGCCAGCATTATGACCTTGTGGATTTTATTTATTCATCAGAACAATGAGGCATTTAGTTTCCTATGTTCATATATGAATACAAGACCAATGAAACTCTGCATCATGTACAACCACAAGGATAAGATCCTAATTACAATAAGTTACACTCCATGTATGTACAATATGTCAAAAATACACTCTACAGTCTTGTATATTTAAAAAGAACAAATAAAAAAGGTAGTAATTTTAAAAATGAGACATTTAAAATACTAAGGCCCTTTGCAGTCACACATTGTATAATTCTACCATGGCCCTTGCTGCTGTTTTTTTTTTTTTTTTTTTTTTTTTTTTTAAGAAAGGATTCATACCTGAGCTGAACTCTGAGTCCTTGGTATTACACTTGCTTTAAAATATATTTTGCTACTTCTTTAAAAAATGAGAAATAGCGTATGCATTCCTTACTACAGCCACTGGGCTTTATATCAACTTGTTCTTGATAGTTTTATACCGAGAGGAAAACATATATCAAGGGGATGGTCCTCTCCGTAACTCTTGGCATATTTTACATCATCACACCAATGTGTTTCCAGGTACTTATGCCAGTGCTATGGTATTAGTCAAGGTCTTAAAATGTCCTTGGTTGACTTAAGTGAAATGGAGTTTTCTGTGCTTCTTAACACTTCGTATTATAAAATATATATCTTAGAGTGAGAATTGTGGGTAGGTGACTACAGTCAGTGATAAGAGGAATTCATCTTTCTGCAGGTCACAGGAATCAGTGCTTACATTATGTCTGTGTGAGTACAATTAAAGGCTTTTGAAGATCTCTATGTTTTCCAATGGCAGAGGTAGATTGACGTTCAGTATTGTATTTGAATGGCACAGGTTAAAATACAGAGTAGAAAATTACATAGCTTGGCTAAATGCTCTAAATTAAAGGATTTAGTGAAATCTGAATGTTTTTCAAACTTCAGTCTGAATTCAGCACTGTTGGTGCCAGTACCTGATCTGTTATTCCTGTATTGAGGCTGTTTCTTCTGAAGCATTGCTATGCTTTCTATGTATCCAGTTAGTCAAATATAGATGTTTCTGATTTATTCTGAAAGAATAATTTATGATCCTGCCAAAGAAGGATTTATTGTTTTCTGAGTAACAATATGAAGCTCATATTCTCTCCAATCAATTCAAAACTTGAGGATTAAAATGTAGCTATGTATGCATCAACTTGGACCAATCTCAAAAGCATTATGCTGAGCAAAATAAAGCAGTACCATACTAACCTAGGAAGAGAGCTGTAAGTAAGTATTGAATTCTGGAGGAAGGTAGAAGCAGGAGCCATAGACTGCCTCAAGAGGGCCAGGAGGGTGATGACAATGATTTATATCTTATTTTGTGCAGTGGTTATACGGGTATAATACAAGTGTTAAAATTTAGTGAACTGAATACTTACAATCTATGTATTTTATGGCATGGAAATTGTACTTCAATGTCAGTTATCTGAAAAAGATTATTCTAAAATATTGGTATTGATATACAAAAAACAATCATTAAAGTTTTCATTTGAAAGTAACAGGGCCTACAACATTCAGAATGGCAGCTTAAGGAGCTCTTTGGCCCTTCTACACAGTAAAATGACTAAGAGTGTAATAATTTTGTATACAGTCTCAATCATTGTTGTAAAGGAATACAGAAAATTTAAAAAATATTTATTAAAGAAAAGTAAATCAGTATATTGAGAATCTGTGGTATTTGGGCTATAATCCATCTCTCTTTTCCCCACGAGCTCAGCATAGAAAAGTTCTATTACAATTTAAGTGCAATGTAGGACAAAGTTTTCCCCCAGATTCCGGTTTAGGATGCAGTGTTACCTTGGAACAGAAAAAAATTAGCATTTCTCATTCATCTAATCCTAGGTCCATGTTTTAGAAAGTATTCTATATCAGATGTGTGGAAATGTTTGGATTTTTCTTCTTCAATTCACGTCCCACTTGCAAGACAAAATTTCTACCCTATGCATGACAAGTAAAGAACACTGATTCCCACTCACTTGTGCGGCAGCTCACCCATAGAGTGGAAGTTCTGCTCCGGGAGAGGAGAACCTAGAGTACCAGAGGCTACTGCCGTCACCATGTACTCTACATGTAAATAGAGAAGCAGGCCATGGTACTCATCTCCAGCTCCAGAATCACTAACTATAAAGTGTTGCTCAAAGGGAAAAGCAGGATTTGGGACAGAGCGTTCCATAGCTCTTCCCAAGAGAATTTGCTTCTTTATTTGGAACAGACTGTGAGGAAGTCCAACCTCAAATGTACTTGAAAACAACAGGGATTTTGGTGGTAAGCATATAAATGGAAGATGATGGATCTATGAGAAGAACAAAGTAAGCTACAGATCAAAGAGGATCAGGGAAACAGAAAGCTAAAAAGAGCCTTACTGCAGTCAGAAAAAGCCTCAAGGATAAGTCTGAAAAATTATTTCTTCGAAGGTCCAAGATTTAATTGGATTAGAATTTACAGTTATTTATACTACAAAGCACTAGCTGGTAATTAGTGGAGGTGAATAAGGTAGGTTACATGCTTACAGAGGAAGGGAATTCAACAGAATTTAACCTCAGCAACTTAGTGAGTCCCTAA
This sequence comes from Sciurus carolinensis, assembly GCF_902686445.1. Lineage (NCBI taxonomy): Eukaryota > Metazoa > Chordata > Mammalia > Rodentia > Sciuridae > Sciurus > Sciurus carolinensis. Next base: position 85,860,123 of record NC_062218.1, on the reverse strand, counting down.
GACCCTGTCTCGAAATAAAACATTAAAAAAAAAAGGGTTGAGGATATGGCTCAGTAGTACAGTGCCTCTAGGTTCAATGTCTGCTGCCAAGAAGGAAAAAAAAAAAAAAAAAAAGGTAAGCAAAATCATCAGTTATACTAGTTATACTAAGAAAAAATGTAATGACTCAAATACAATCAGAGATGAAAAAGGAAGCATTACAAGTGATACCATTAAAATACAAATGATCCTGGAGATTATTATGATCAAAGACATGCTAACGAGTTGGAAAACCTAGAATAATGGAAAAGTTTGTGGATACATCTACCTACTGAAATTGAACCATGAAGATGTATAAAACTTAAACAGAGATTAAATCAGTGACAAAAAGTCTCCCAACAAAGAAAATGCCAGAAACAGATGGTGTCACTACTGAATTCTGTCAAAGTTTTAAAGAAAAATTAATGCCATTTCTTCTTAAACGAAAAGGGAAGGAATCCTCTTAAACTCATTCCATGATGTCAGCATTACCCTGATATAAAACCAGACAAGGACTTGTTGAAAAAAGAAAACTATAGACTAATAGAACCAGTGAATATAGAAGTAAATTTTTTTTTACAAAATACAAGCTATCAAACACAGCAGCACATCAGAAAGATAATTCACTAATTTATTTTTATAAGTAAATTAGTAATACAGGCTAAGTATCAAAAACTCTCAGCCAAAGTCATAGCCAATGGGGGAAAACTATGATTGTTTTCTGTATGATCTAGAATGAGAAAAGGGTGTTCACTCTCATTTCTCTTATCCAATATAGTACTAGAAGTTTTAGCCCAAACAAGTAAGCAATAGAAATAAATGACTGGCTGACTAGTAGGAAGGGAGAAAGTCAAATTATCCCCATTTGCAGATAATATGTACTATGTACAGAAAAATCTATACTTCCCAAAAAGTATTAGAACTGATAAAGGAATTCAGAAATGTTTCAGGATATAAAATCAACGAAGAAAAATCAGTAGCATTTTAATATACCAATAGTAACATTGTAGCCAGGAGTAGTGAGTGGTGCATACCTGTAGTCCCAGCTACTTTGGAAGCTAAGGCAGGGAACTCTCTTGAGGACTGAAGTTCAAGGCCAGTCTGGGCAACATAAAATGATCCCTTATAAAAAAAAAAAAATGAGATCTCTGAGAAAAAAAAAATCAAGAAAACAATTCCATTCACTGTAGCTACAAAGGAAAATAGACTACTTAGGAATAAATTTAATCAAAGAAGTGAAAGAATTACTTCTTTCACTTCTTTATGGCAAATTTGAATTTCTCCATTCTATTTTGAGATACATAATTCTAATTATATTCATCCTAATGTGCCATAGAACACCAAAAATCATGTCTCTTAATATTGTAGTAAGTAAATATATTTATATGTGCCACAAATAATAAAAGATGAGGAAGGAAAGAAAAGTTTTTACATGACTGGAGCGTAACTTAGAACCATGAAGTAGTATTCCTAAGAATGGTGGAAGAGATGAAGTTTGTGAAGAACCCCTGAACCTGACATTAATTCCAACCAATAGAGGCATGACTGGTTATTTCATCTGCTGGCACTGTAAGATTATTTAATATTGAATAAGGGTTGGTGGTCCCATAATGGCTTAGAAGTTAAAAATATTTATTTTAGCTTTTAAAGTTAAGCCCTTTTTCTACATTTGAAAATTACTTAAACCCAAGGTAGTAGGGCTTCAAAAAGTATTGGCAGCATACCAATGCATATATGCTGAAAAAAATAAAAAGAAGAAGATATGCAATCATACCTAAGTACCACTAATATTAGTACCTACTTTGTCATCTGTGAAGGAACTGACATCCTTCCCAGGTTTTATCTCCCTCAGAAAGGAAAATGAGCCAGATTTTCTTTGCTTACATTGCTGTTATGTGAAACACTGATAGTTTTCTTAACTTTAGGTGCCTCAAAGTGTTAGTGTTGTATAACAATCAGGAATATCATGTTGATGCATGTGACAAATGTAATTTGGAGGACAGATTTTGAAGTGATCTAAAAAGCAATTTTGGGTATGATCCCTAAAGTAGGACTATCTTAATTTATTTACTTTTCTTGTCTTCCATAATCTTGAGTTGACAAGCTTTGTGTTTCTATCTCCATTTTGGAGAAGACTAAAGGGTTATATCTACTTAGTACAGCTCTAGGAGTAGAGTTGTGAATAGAAATTTAATTCTGTACAAAATGCACTGCTAAATAAAACTTATAAGAATGCTTCATGACAACAATTGTTTGGAAAAATTTCTGTTACTTCCTGGTAAAAAATAATATTCAGAACACAGACTTAAAAATGCACATGCATATGATTAATACAGTAACTTCTGTTGAACTGTCATTAAAATACCCCCAAAACACTTTACCCATTCCCTAAGCTCCCTATGAAACATTCTGGTTTTTCAGTAGCTGATGTTAATCAAAGTCTTTTTGATTTTCATGCTCATTATAGGAGGTGTTTCACACTTGGGTATGATTTAAATTTCCATAAAAATGTAATGAATCTGGAGCTGGCATTAAAATGTTATTAAGATGGCAAGTTATGATCAGTGCCTCCTTAGATGGAGATGGTGGTAGGGGTTTCCCACTATTAATCCTACCAGAGGTCTAGCATGACTGTTAATTAATCACTTTCCTTTTACTAAGAAGTCTGTTGAGAAGTAATAGGGTCAAAAGAGACTGTTTTTTCATAACACTGTCTGAATGTCTCAGTATTGGGTGGCTCAGTATGACCCTGAATCTGGCATTTGGATTTGCTCCACTGATTTGTGTCTTTCTTGCTATCCAATTATTCTGTCATGGCATTTCCCCTGATCTTAGGGATAGTCAAGCAGCTGACAGTCATAATGATTCTAATTTCCTAAGTTCAGGGCTAGGAAGTATGCTCAGGTATAAGGGCCAATTTCATTTGAGCATATGTATACAAATGAACTTGTTTAACGATTGACAAATTACATATATACCTCTCCAAAAATCATAAACATAGCACTCAGCACATCATGTCAATAAAAATAAATGTGCATAGAATAGCAATAGATCCTATCTGCTGAGTTTCATGCTTTGTTTCCTAGATATTTATTCATTTATTTCTTTTCATTTAATAATAAGTGAGTATAGTAGATTCCAATGACATAAAAGAAACATAGAAAAGTTTAAAATTTAATTAGTGCTAGTGTCTTCTTCCTTTAGGAAATAATAAATTATAACCATCATTTTATTTTAGTCATGTTTATACATATTTCAGGTGGTGTAGTTTGAGTGTCCAAATTCTACTTTCATAATTGAAAAGCTGATATAACTAAATCTAAAGATTGCAGAGGATAAAAGACAGCTTAGTTTGAAGGATAGATGGAGATTAGCCACCTTGCTATGCTGCAGTGGGTGTTGTGAATAGTGTTACTGTGTCCTGAAGAAATCCTGATTATCTTGATGGAGAAAGAGGTCACATGGAAGGGCCTGGGGGAACAGGAAAAAGAAATCACAGAGAGGGAGAGATGGTGAGAGAGAAAATGTGTAGGAAATTGTATTGGCTCTAGACAATGGATAATAATTCAATAAACCCACAGAATCATTAAGAAACATTACATTATCATTGTTTTCATCCCCAAAGTTTTGCTATGATTTGTTGTAAAAATATAGATTACTGGGCTTGGTATATTTACTTATTTGTTTACTTAACAAATAACTTTAGTATCAACTCTACAGAGTCTGTTTTGGTGCACACTTTTGCACCAAAATTTCCTTCAAAGCAACTTTAACAGGTACCTGGTTGTTTAGTTCTCTGATTATTCTCTTATCTTTATGAATTAATACCACTTGATCTTTGATTCAAGATATTTGACTGAAAACTCCCAAATCCCAAATTGAAATCCCTGTCCTTGGAGATATCTATTACCTTCCCTGAATTTTAAGATCTAAGCAGTTTAAGTTCATTATTACTGGATTCTGTGTATTTGCATTGTAGTTTATTCATTATTTTAGGTTTTTCAACCCCCCCTTTTCCTCAGGATCATGTGAGAAGTGGTTCTTTTCTTCCCTCCTTTCTGCCCTTTCATGGAGGTATGACACAAAGGTTAGAAATATTCAAGTGTTCTGGAAAGAATATCATGAGAACACTTATCCATGTTAACAAGCCCAGTCACCTTAGTTCGCTGTTCATTGTTAAAGTAATTTTATTTACTGTTAAATACTCCAGTGGTTTTATATGCGCAGGTGTTGGGAAGGCTTACCATGACCTAAAAAACTAATGTAAATGTGCCATTGTTGTGGCTTACATATAAAGTATCCCCACAAAACTCATGTGTGAGACAATACAAGAAAGTTTGGAGGTGAAATGATTGGGTTATGAGAACCTTAATGTAATCAGTGAATAAATTAACTGGGTGGTAACAAGCAGGTGGGGTGCGACTGAAGGGGGTGGGTTTCTGGGGTGTGCCTTTACGATGCATATTTTATCTCAGGTGAGCAGAGGTCCCTCTCTGCTTCCTGTTGGCATATTCTGAGATGCTTTCCTCCTTCACACTCTTCAATCATGATGTGCTGCCTCACTATGGGCCCAGAGCAATGGAGCTGGCTGTCTATGGACTGAGACCTATATAATTGTGAGCCCCAAGTAAATTTTTCCTCCTCTAAAATTGTTCTTTGTTAGGTCTTTTTGTACACAGCAGTAAGGAAAACAAAACAAAACAAAACAAAAAATTGGAGTAAAACATGCATGAGCACATAAACACATCACAGCAAATGTGAAAAATCTCAGGAAAATCACATTTATATGCTGGTCACATTTCTGAAATTACTGAATTCAGATTGAGTTCTTTTTTGAGTGGTATGTGTCACAATTTATTGATTGCTAGTCTCCAGCAATGCTTTATAACCATTTTATGGATTTTCTTCTGAAAGTATTTGTAATTTGAGAAAACCACAAATTAATTATATGCTTTTGTGTGTGGTAAACAATTTGACCAACAAAATGTGATGTGAAGAATGTCTGTAGTTTGCAAACTTTTGTGGGTATTACTAAAAGCAGAGCCTCTCTGTTTGCTGAGAGTCCATTAGGTCTCCAGTGTAAAGTTTTCCAACATGTAATTATACTGACCACTAAAGGCATGCTGAATTTGAGTGTTTTTCTAAATGTCTTGCAAATATTCAATGCTTCTTAAATCTTTCCGACTGACCATCAAACATCCTTTGCCCACGTGAAATTTGATAAGAAAACCCAGTGCCTAAGTGATATTGGAAGAGGGTGAGTGCTTCCAGTTAAAATTCAGTGTTCATAAACTGTTTTATTTCTACAAAGATTACAAAAGTAAGTGTTTTTATAACATATTACCAGGAACTTCCTAATTTGTTAAAGTCCGCACTCTAGAGCATGACTTTAGTAGTATTTTGTGAAAGTTGCATATAGAAGCCAATTAGGCTTAATATTTCCTAATTCAGTGAAGTATTTTAGTATGCAATACATTGAATTCTCTTACAAATCCCAGGCAGCCATTAGTTACAAAGATGAAGAAGACCTACTCTACTTATGCTTTGCAATTACTGGCAGTTTACACATGACTCTTCTGTATATCTTCATTGATAATTCATTTAAAGTTTCAAAATTGAACTTCAAAAGATAAAAATTCTGTGTAACAAAATTTTCCAATGTCATAATTCTCATTCATCACTTCATATTTCTCTTAAATCCATGTGATTGCTCTGATGCACCCTGGTTGTAATCAACAGGAAGGAAGAATCTATTATTTTATCTCTAAATGCCTGAAAATACTACAGGTTAATTTTCTTCACTACAAATTTTTCCAAACCAATTAATACAGGACATCATGATGTAAAAAAATCTATAAACGAAGAAGAGACTTCTACTCACCATGGTGAATCAGAAGCCCTAGGAAATCCTTGATGACTTTTTTCCCTGCTGAAAGTCATATGCCCAACACTCAGAATGTAAAGAAAATGATCCTACTAGCCTTATCAGATTGTGAATGAAAAAATGGGAGTTCAATTTTTATTAAAAAAAAAATCTAAAACAACAACAACAAACTACCCTGCTTCTTTAAATTCTCACTTAACCCTCATGAATAATACATGAATTGGAAGCTGGTAGTCTCTCATATAGCTTATTTAATTACTTAACTGCTGTGCTGGAGACTCTCATACATTTTCATACATTTTTTTCCCCAATTATCAAAGTCTTTACATCATTAGTGAGGATTGTGGAACAAGATTTACAACAAACTATTTCTCTTTTTTTGAATGCTACTCATATATATTTTATGAAGAAATTAAGCACAGGATATTTAAAATTTTAAAGTCTTGGATGTTTGATTCAGAGATATGATGATTCTTACACATAGGAAGTTTTTTCTGAGATGATAGATATGCCACTTATGCTAATGTGATCATTATATATTTTAAATATGTATTTAACTATTGCACTGTACCCCATAAATTATTTATAATTACTATGTGTCTTTCAAAAATTAAAATATTTTAAAAAGAAGTTTGTCATTCAGCTATGATAAAAGAATTGGGGCTAGATTAGTCCCCTGTAAAAAAAAAAAAAATCATGAAAACCAGAAAAAAAAAAAATCTAGTCGACTGTTTTTAGTGTTGACCATACACACCAATTTTCTCTGCCTAGGGACAATTTTCTTACAATGATAGTCTTGACAAATTTAAAAGGCAGAGTTCTGGGAAATTTAAGAAGATTGGAAGAATAAGAAACCCAGAATAGTGAAAGCAATCCTGAGCAGGAAGAGTGAAGCAGGTGATATCACAATACCAGACCTCCAACTATACTACAGAGTAATCGTAACAAAATGGCATGGTATTGGCATCAAAATAGGCAGGTAGACCAACGGTACAGAATAAAGGACACAGAAACAAACCCACCTAAATACAGTTATTTCATACTAGACAAAGGTGCCAAAACCATACAATGGAGAAAAGATAGCCTCTTCAAAAAATGGTGCTGGGAAAACTGGAAATCCATATGCAACAGAATGAAACTAAACCCCTATCTCACTCCCTGCACAAATCTCAACTCAAAATGGATCAAGGACCTAGGAATTAGACCAGAGACCTGGCACCTCATAGAGGAAAAAGTAAGTCCAAATCTTCATCATATTGGTTTAGGACCAGATTTCCTTAACATAACTCCCAAAGCACAAGAACTAAAAGCAGGAATCAATAATTGGGATAGATTCAAACTAAAAAGCTCTTTCTCAGCAAAGGAAACAGTCAATAATGGGAAGAGAGATTCTACAGAGTGGGAGAAAATCTTTGCCACACACACTTCAGATATAGCACTAATTTCCACAATATATAAAGAACTCAAAAAACTCTACACCAAGAATGCAAATAACCCAATCAATAAGTGGGCTAAGGAAATGAGCAGACATTTCACAGAAGAGGATCTACAAACAGTCAACAGATAAATGAATAAATGTTCAGCATCTCTAGTAATAAGAGAAATGCAAATCAAAACCACCCTAAGATTTCATCTCACCCCAATTAGAATGTCTATTATCAAGAATACAAGCAACAATAGGTGTTGGCAAGGATGTGGGGAAAAAGGTACACTCATACATTGCTGGTGGGGTTGCAAGCTGGTGCAGTCACTCTGGAAAGTTTTACAGAGATTCCTTAAAACACTTAGACTGGAACCACCATTTGACCCAGCTATCCTACTCCTTGGCCTATACCCAAAAGACTTAAAATCAGCATACTACAGTGATACAGCCACATCAATGTTTATAGCAGTTAAATTCATAATAGCTAGATTGTGGAACCAACCTAAATGCCCTTTAATAGATGAATGGATAAAGAAACTGGTATATATACACAATGGAATATTATTCAGCCATAAAGAACAATAAAATTATAACATTTACTGGTAAATGGATGGAGTTGGAGACTATCATGCTAAATGAGATAAGCCAATCCCAAAAAACCAAAGGTTGAATAATTTCTCTGGTAAGTACTTGAAGATACATAACAAGGTGGGGGAGGTAAGGAAAGAATGGAAGAAGGATGGATTGTGTATATGGAAATGAGGGGGAGGGAGGAGGAGGGGACAGGAAAGATAATAGAATGAGGCAAACATCATTACCCTATGTACATGTATGAATTCGCAAATGGTATGACTCTACTTCATGTACAACCAGAAAAACGATAGTTATACTCCATCTGTGTACAATGAATCAAAATTAAAAAAAAAAGACCCCTGCACCTAGCTCGGTGCCATCACTGGTTGGTCGCAGTCACAAAGTGAGCGGGTGGTGAGCCAGGCCACCAGCATCACGGAGGTAGGCGGCGGGCAGCTATCCTACCCACCCTGCAGGCCAAGGACAGACGTCATAAATGAGCAACCCCACCTGACCCCTGCACCTAGCTCAGTGCCATCACTGGTTGGTCGCAGTAGCGGAGTGAGCTGGTGGGCGACTCAGGCTGATTGCATCCCAGAGGTAGCAGGCGGGTACCCAACCTGCCTGCTTTGCGGAGCTGGGCGGAGGCTAGCCAACCCGCCCAACCATCAGGTCAAAGACAGATGCCATCACTGAACAACCCTGCCGGACCACCACACCAAGGTTTGTCGCCATTAGGGAGTTAACCAGAGGTTTCTTTATAGGCTGGTGCAGGAATTTTGAATTACTCCTGAGGGCGTGGCCATCATCACTGGAAGGTCAGCTCCGTTCCTGAGACACCTACAGGAGGCTGGAGGACCTTTGACAAGACCCAGGAGCCAAGAAGAGGAGGTATTGAGAGACTCGGGACCAACTCAGAGCCACCAGGGAATATATCCCACCTGAAGCCACCACCCTTAGAAGGCCAGCTTCCTAGTGGAGCACCACATTATCAAGTTCCTCCAAGATTTCAGACTACTGAAGGCTAAGAGGTGAGTTACTGGAAATCTACAGAGACAATATTAGTCAATAGAGGAAATCTGCAGTATCCCAGAGTTTCACTACTAGAGAGGTAGATACCTGAACAATATGAGAAAACAAGGGAAGAAATTGTCCCAAACAAACCTAGATGGTATAGCAATAAAATCCAATGACAGCATGGCAGAAGAAATGACAGAAGGGGAGTTCAGAATGTACATAATCAAAACGATCAGGGAAGCAAATGAGGAGATGAAAAAGCAAATGCAGGCACTGAATGATCACACCAATCAACAGTTAAAAGAGCAAATACAGGAAGCAAAAGATCATTTCAACAAAGAGTTAGAGATATTGAAAAAATACCAACAGAAATCCTTGAAATGAAGGAAACAATAAACCAAATTAAAAACTCCATAGAAAGCATAACCAATAGGATAGAATACCTGGAAGAAAGAAACTCAGACACTGAAGACAAAATATTTAATCTTGAAAACAAAGTTGACCAAACAGAGAAGACGGTAAGAAATCATGAACAGAATCTACAAGAATTATGGGATATCATGAAAAGGCCAAATTTAAGAATTATTGGGATTGAGGAAGACTTAGAGAAACAAACCAAAGGAATGAACAATCTATTCAATGAAATAATATCAGAAAATTTCCCAAATCTGAAGAATGAAATGGAAAACCAAGTATAAGAGGCTTACAGGACACCAAATATACAAAATTACAACAGACCCACACCAAGGCACATTATAATGAAATACCTAACATACAAAATAAAGACAGAATTTTAAAGGCCAGGAGAGAAAAGAATCAAATTACATTCCAGGGGAAACCAATACAGATATCAGGAGATTTATCAACCCAGACCCTAAAAGCTAGAAGGACCTGGAACAACATTTTTCAAGTTCTCAAAGAAAATGGATGCCAACTAAGAGTCTTATACCCAGCAAAACTTACCTTCAGATTTGACGATGAAATAAAATCCTTCCGTGATAAACAAAAGCTGAAAGAATTTACAGAAAGAAAGCCGGCATTACACAACATTCTCAGCAAAATTTTCCATGAGGAAGAGATGAAAAACAATGATGTAAATCAGCAAAGGGAGGAACTACCTTAAAGGAACAACCAAATAAAGGAGAAATCAAGTAGTGTCAAAAAACAAAAATCCAAAAATGAGCCAAATGACTGAGAATACAAATCATATCTCAATAATAACCCTGAATGTTAATGGCCTGAACTGATCAATCAAAAGACATAGACTGGCAGATTGGATTAAAAAGAAAGATCCAACAATTTGCTACCTGCAAGGGACTCATCTCATAGAAAGAGATACCCACAGACTAAAGGTGAAAGGATGGGGAAAAACATACCATGCACATGGACTCAGCAAAAAAGCTGGAGTATAAATCCTCATTTCAGATAATGTGGACTTTAAGCCAAAGTTAGTCAGAAGGGATAAAGAAGGACATTTCATACTGCTTAAGGGAAGCATAAATCAGCAAGACATAACAATCATAAATATCTATGCCCCAAACAGTGGCTCATCCATATAAGTCAAACAAATCCTTCTCAATGCCAGAAATCAAATATACCACAACACAATAATACTAGGTGATTTTAACACACCTCTCTCACCACTGGAAAGATCTTCCAAAAAAAAATTGAACAAAGTAACCATAGATCTCAAAAACACAATCAATAATTTAGACTTAACGGACATTATAGAATATACCATCCAACAAAGAGTGAATACACTTTCTTCTCAGCAGCATGTGGATCCTTCTCTAAAATAGACCATATATTATGCCACAAAGCTACTGTTAGCAAATACAAGAAGATAGAGATAATACCTTGTATTCTATCAGATCATAATGGATTGAAATTAGAAATAAATGACAGAGTAAAAAACAGAAACTACTCCAACACCTGGAGATTAAATAATATGCTATTGTATGATGAATGGATAACAGAAGATATCAGGAAGGAAATTAAAAAACTCTTAGAGGTAAATGAGAAAAACAGACAACATATCAAAATCTCTGGAACACTGAAAGCAGTTCTTAGAGAAAAATTTATTCCATGGAGCACATTCAATAAAAGAAGAAAAAATCAACAAATAAATGACCTAACACTACGGCTCAAAGCCCTAGAAAAAGAAGAACAGACCAAGACCAAAAGTAGTAGAAGACAGGAAATAGTTAAACTGAGAGCTGAAATCAACGAAATTGAAGCAAAAGAAACAATCAAAAAAATTGACAAAATAAATAGTTGGTTCTTTGAAAAAATAAACATAATTGATAAACCCTTAGCCACACTAACAAAGAGAAGAGAGAAAATTCAAATTACTAAAATTTGAAATGAACAAGGAAATATCACAACAGACACGATTGAAATACAAAACATAATTAGAAGCTATTTTGAAAATCTATACTACAACAAAATAGAAAATCTCAAAGACATCAACAGGTTTCTAGAGACATATGCATTATCTAAACTGAATGAGGAGGACATACACAATTTAAATAGATCAATTTCAAGTAATGAAATAGAAGTCATCAAAAGCCTAAAAACAATATGCATTTTTGAAGATAGCCTCTTCAAAAATGGTGCTGGGAAAACTGGAAATCCATATGCAACAGAATGAAATTAAACCTCTATCTCTCACCCTGCACAAAAATCAACTCACAATGGATCAAGGACCTCGAAATCAGACCAGAGACCCTGATCTTATAGAAGAAAAAGTAGGTCCAAATCTTCAACTTGTTGGCTTAGGATCAGACTTCCTTAACAGGACTCCCATAGCACAAGAAATAAAAGCAAGAATCAAGAACTGGGATAGATTCAAACTAAATAACTTTCTCTCAGCAAAGGAAACTATCAGCAATGTGAAGAGAAAGCCTACAGAGTAGGAGAAAATCTGTGCCACTCATACTTCAGATAGAGCGCTAATTTCCATAATACATAAAGAACTCAAAAAACTCTACACCAAGAATACAAATAACCCAATCAACAAATGGGCTAAGGATATGAGCAGATGCTTCACAGAAGAAGATGTACAAGCAATCAACAAACATATGAAAAAATATTCCCCATCTTTAGTAATAAGAGAAATGCAAATCAAAACTACACTAAAATTCTATCTCACCCCAACTAGAATGGTGATTATGAAGAATACAAGCAACAATAGGTGTTGGAGAGGATGTGGGGACAAAGGTACACTCATACATTGCTGGTGGGGCTGCAAATTAGTGCAGCCACTCTGGAAAGCAGTGTGGAGATTCCTTAGAAATCTTGGAATGGACCCACCATTTGACCCAGCTATCCCACTCCTTGTCCTATACCCAAAGGACTTAAAATCAGCATACTACATAGATACAGCCACAACAATGTTCATAGCTGCTCAGTTCACAATAGCCAGATTGTGGAACCAACCTAGATGCCCCTCAATTGATAAATGATCAATTATCTCAATGGATAAAGAATCTGTGGTATATATATACCATGGAATATTACTCAGCCATAAAAAATAATAAAATTATTGCATTTGCAGGCAAATATCTGGATGCAGTTGGAGAATATAATGGTAAGTGAGATAAACCAATCTCAAAAAACAAAGGATGAATGATATCACTGATAGGCATATGATGACACATAGGGGGATGGAAAGGGGCAACAATGGAGGAAGAGCGAACTCTATAGAGGGATAAAAGGGGTGGGAGAGTTGTGGGGGGAAATAACAGAATGACTCAAAAACTATTACCCTAGGTAAATGTATGATTACACAAATGTTATGCCTCTACTTCATGTACAATCAGAGAAACAAGATGTATCCCATTTTTGCAATAAATATGAATAAAAAAAAAAAAAAGAAAGAAAGTTAACCTGAGTCTTTAAATTGTGGTGTGTCAGACTAGTAGCAGGCAGGACTGGTAGAATTAAGCATCCCACTGAACAATGAGTAAATAGATTTGTTCAAATATAAGTGTGAAGCCTTTCTACCACTTGCTGTTAATGAAGAATATCGATATTTTTATCACTTGTTCATTGTTTTAGAAACACATAAGCAACATACATAAATAAATCCCTAAGTCAACCAAGAAAAAGAACACTTGGACAAATATTTCCTATGAACTAAAAAAAAATCCATAATACATTAGGAAATTGATTTCAGAAACACAAAATTACATGACCAATTATCTCAGAAATTAAAATTGGTTTAATATTCAAAATTTAATACATTAAAATAAAGTAGTATCAAGTTGACTTAATAATTACAGAAAAAGAGGTTAAAAATTGACACACTTATGTTAGAATTTTCACAAACTGGAAATAGAAGGAAATTTTCTCAGTGTGATGGAGGGCATCTGCAGAAAATAGGTCCATGATGTATAGGGTTCAGTTCAAATCCACATTCCCACTTGGTCCTGAGCAGATCATTGTCATGTGTGTACGTACCTTCCTGCCCCATGTACATTTTTGAGCTTTTTTCAGACTTTAAATAAATATTCATGTCTTTCAACCCCCGAAAAAAAAAAAAAAAAAAAAAGAACATTGGAGACAGAAGAACAAGTGCAGCAGTAATACTCTGGAGTCAGGAGACCAGATATCAGAGAGGGGCACGTTGTTGCAGAATACTTGTTGGAGTCCTCTGCAAGTCTATTAGTAATCTATTAGTAATTATTATTGTTATTACTATTTTTTTGGGGATTGAACCCAGGGGTGCTTTTCCACTGAGCCACATCCCCAACCCTTTTTAAATATTTTATTTAGAAATAGAGTCTTGCTGAGTTGCTTAGAGCCTTGATAAATTGCTGAGACTGGCTGTGAACTTGCAATTCACTTGCAGCCTCCCCAGCCACTGGGATCACAGGCAAGCACCACCATATCCAGCTGCAAGTCCATTTTAGAGACTCGTCATTACATGTGCAGGGAAAGAACTGCACAATGTTACAGAGAAGTTGCTACCAGCTTGAGATGAGATGAAAATTTTCTGAGGTTGGGCAATACTGTGGGACACTGACTTTGCGGTCCAATTGAAGTAAAGAGACCATTATCCTCCTGAGTATTCAGCTGATATACGAGAAAAGCATTGACTTCGGAGTTAGAACTGACTCCAAGAATGACACCTACTCTAAATACTTCTTTAAAAACCCAAGTTACTACAAGTACCCCAAGGGGTCAAAATTTTGTGATTGAGTTCACTGAAATAGAGACTCTTGGGAGATAGTGCTTGCCATAGAGTTTCCCTAAAAGAGCATAGTCAGGACTACACATGGCTATTCAAACTCCACCAGAAACTATCTCACCTAATAGAACAAAATGAGGTATCTTCAGAGAAAAATTAAAACATTCAGCATCCTTACCACATATCATTCACAATATCAAGTACACAATGAAAATGCACAGATATTCAGAGAAGCTAGAAAATATGATGAAAATGTGAGAACAAAATAGTTAACCAAAACCAGACTCTTTTTTTTGTTGTTGTTGTTGTAAACAAATGGGATACATGTTGTTTCTCTGTCTGTACATGGCGTAAAGGCATACCATTTGTGTAATCATAAATTTACATAGGGTAATGTTGTTTGATTCATTCTGCCATTTTTTCCCTCCCACCCTCCCACCCTTCCCCTCCATCTATACAGTCCTTCCTTCCTCCATTCCTGCCCCCCCTCCCTAAATCCAACTCCAGCCCCAACACTAACCCTTCCCACCCCCCATTATGTGTCATCATCCACTTATTAGCGATATCATTCTTCCTTTGGTTTTTTGAGATTGGCTTATCTCACTTAGCATGATATTCTCCAGTTTCATCCATTTGCCTGCAAATGCCATAATTTTATCGTTCTTTATGGCTGAGTAATATTCCATTGTATATATATACCACATTTTCTTCATCCATTCATCAATTGAAGGACATCTAGGTTGGTTCCACAATCTGGCTATTGTGAACTGAGCAGCTATGAACATTGATGTGACTGTATCTCTGTAATATGCTCATTTTAAGTCCTTTGGGTATAGGCCAAGGAGTGGGATAGCTGGGTCAAATGGTGTTTCCATTCCAAGTTTTCTAAGGAATCTCCACACTGCTTTCCAGAGTGGCTGCACTAATTTGCAGCCCCACCAGCAATGCATGAGTCTACCTTTCTCCCCACATCCTCGCCAACACCTGTTGTTGCTTGTATTCTTGATAATCGCCATTCTAATTGGGGTGAGATGGAATCTTAGGGTGGTTTTGATTTGCATTTCTCTTATTACTAGAGATGTTGAACATTTTTCCATATGTTTGTTGATTGCTTGTATATCTTCTTCTGTGAAGTGTCTATTCATTTCCTTAGCCCATTTGTCAGTTGGATTATTTACATTCTTGGTGTAGAGTTTTTTGAGTTCTTTATAGATTCTGGAGATTAGCGCTCTATCTGAAGTATGATTGGCAAAGATTTTCTCCCACTCTGTAGGCTCTTTCTTTGCATTGCTGATAGTTTCCTTTGCTGAGAGAAAGCTTTTTAGTTTGAATCTATCTCAGTTATTGATTCTCGCTTTTATTTCTTGTGCTATGGGAGTCCTGTTGAGGAAGTCTGGTCCTAAGCCGACATGTTGAAGCTGTGGACCTACTTTTTCTTCTATAAGATGCAAGATCTCTGGTCTGATTCCGAGATCCTTAATCCATTTTGAGTTTAGTTTCGTGCATGGTGAGAGATATGGGTTTAGTTTCATTCTGTTGCATATGGATTTCCAATTCTCCCAGCACCATTTGTTGAAGAGGCTATCTTTTCTCCATTGCATATTTTTGGCACCTTTGGTCTAGTATGAGAAAATTGTATTTATTTGGGTTTGTGTCCGTGTCCTCTATTCTGTACCATTGATCCACCTTTCTATTTTGGTACCAATACCATGCCGTTTTTGTTACTATTGCTTTGTAGTAGAGTTGAAGATCTGGTATTGCGATACCCCCTGCTTCACTCTTTCTGCCAAGGATTGCTTTAGCTATTCTGGGTTTTTTATTCTTCCAGATGAATTTCATAATTGCTTGCTCTATTTCTGTAAGGTACATCATTGGGATTTTAATTGGAATTGCATTGAATCTGTATAGCACTTTTGGTAGTATGGCCATTTTGACAATATTAATTCTTCCTATCCAAGAACATGGGAGATCTTTCCATCTTCTAAGGTTTTCTTAAATTTCTTTCTTTAGTGAAAACCAGACTCTTATATGGGCCAGATGTTGAAACAGCAAACAAGAACTTCAAACAACTATTATCAATATGTTCAATGATTTGAAGAAAAACAGTAATGTGAATGAATAGATTGACTCTCAAGAATGCAATGAAAATTATAACCAAAAGATTAAATGGAAAATCAATAGTGGGAAAGTACAACAATTGAAATGATAATAAATAACTGGATGAATTTAACAAAAGAACAACCAGAGAATTGAGAGAGTTTCGAATGTGGACAAAGAGAAAGTAGACTGAATAAAAGGAACAAGTCTTTGGAACCACTGAAAATACCAATGGCGTAATATACATGTAATTGAATCTCAGAAGGGCAATGAATGAGGCAGAAAAAGATTTAAAGTAATGTTTCCATTATATGGAAAAAAAAAGATACAGATCTAAGAATCTTATTAATTCTCAAGCGAGATAATTATTTTAAAAACCTATACCTAGTTACATCATAGTCAAACTGCTGATAATCAGAGATGAAAAAGAAAATCTTCAAAACAGAAAGCCAAGACTTATTATATAGAGAGGAATGATGTTATAAATGATGACTAGCTTGTAAGAAGTAATGGCAATTCAAAGGTAATAGAGACATTTTTAAAGTGCTGAAAGAAAAACCAAGCTAACTCCAAACTCTATATGCCAAAAAAAACCTTAAAAAAGAGAGAATAAAGGTATTTGCAGATAAATGAAAGCTAAAAAAAGACAGTATATGCTGTGCTAAAGGCTATTCATCAGACTGAAAGAAAATAACACTGTATAGCAACTCAGATCTACAGGCTCTGATAAAAATCATCTAATATAGAGAGGATAGAAAATATTTTGTTTTTTCTCATAAACTGTTTAAAAGTCAAAATGATAATATTTTAGATTGGAGTTAATATATATAGAAATATAAGCAAAGACTAAAATAGTGTAAAGGACAAGTGCAGGTAACTGGATTTATACTCTTAAGTACATTATATTTTAAGGTGAGAAGTATGAAATGAAAACTGAAAAATAGTGGGAATTGATGAAATGAACATGCTATATGAACACTGATACTAAAATAAGTGTAATAATGTACATATATGATTGCATGACTGATGTGATCCTGTAATATGTAAAATCAGAAAAATGTGAGATTACACTTCATTTATGTATATTTCAAAATGTATAAATGCATTCTACTGTCATATGCAACTAATTAGAACAAAAAGGTAAAAAGAAGTTTTATAAAATTAAAAAAAATAATGTAATACTAAAGCATATCCTATTATTCCAAAGAGAAATGAAAGAAGATATAGAGAGAAGATACAAATGGAGAACATATAACAAGATGGTAGACATAAACCCAACCATGTCACTATACACATTAAAAATCAGAGACTTTAAATCTAGATATGAAAAAAGGCTTAAATATATTTTTGTACCAGAGATTCTTTTCAAATATAAAGACACAAGTAGATTGAAATTCAGAGTACATAGGGCATATGACATGAGACCCACACATTGAAATAAGCTGGAGTGACTGAATTAATATGAGGCAGGTCAGCTCTTGGGACAGAGTACTTACAGGACAAAACATCATACTTTGTAATAACAGAAAAGCAGTTTGTTAGGAAGACATAATAATTCTAAATCCATCAATAACAGAACTCCAAAAGTTACAAATAAAAAATTCAGATGGGTGCAGTGATGTCTGCCTATAATCCCAGCTATTTGGTATGTTAAGGAAGAAAGATAGCCAAAAAGCAAAAAAGGAAGAAAAGAAAAGAGTAAAAGGCTTACAGAAATAAGATGAGAATTAAGCAGTAAGTAATTAAGAAAATAACTAATATTACTCCAACTTTAAAAATCTCCAACTTTAATTTGCTGGAGAACCATATTGAAACCATAATGAACCATAATTGAAATTACTATTACACAGTTGTCCTATTAGAGAAACTAAGCAAAGGGGTTATATTTTTTTGAGGTATTCATAAGAGTTTTGTAAAAATTATGTGATAGCTAAGATCTCAGATTTTGAGAAAATTTGAATGCACAATCTGTATGTGGCATCTTGATGTTTCTGTGTGTGACCTGCAGGGAAGATTTGCATGCTAGTATTTAGGAGACTATGATGCTGGGTACTTCCAACATGGAGATGATAAAGGAATACGGAATGGAGATCATCCTGATCATTTCCTGAGCATATTGTCTCGTTTGGAAGATTTATTTATTTGTTTTATTACAGAATCCTATGTAGTTCCAAGAAAAGTACTTCCTAGGTGTATGATTTGGTTAGACCCATTTTTCTTGGTTGGTCATGGGGTAATAAACATGATGATGATGGCTTTTAGACTTGCTGTTAAGAGCTGTGTTTCAGGGAAACAATTAGTATTTAATTTCAGGATAAATTTGAAAATAAAATAACTTATTGCATGTGAAATATTTCTAGGTTGTCCTTTTAAAGTAGACATGTCTCACCGAAATTTTGTTGATCTGAATATTGTGTATGCCATAAAATGTGCATGGATGTTTTTGCTTTAAAAATTCCTAAATGCTTTTGCGAATTCCTAAAGCACATTTTACAGAGCTTTTAGTAATCAAGCACTGATTTAAGGATTAGAAGAATGACTGTAAATCTGTTGTTATGCCTCATTCTGAGCTTCTCTAAATCTATGGCCTCTGGGCACTTAATTTGTAGGTGTAAATCTTCATGAATGGTGAATGACTCTGTTCTTCAGTCTCCTTAATGACTGAAAACAGGTCTATAGTGCTGACACATGCCAGATGTTAGTACTATTGAATAGAGACATGGTTCATATTCTGTCAAAATTACATTTCAGGTTACTAATTGTTTTCCTTTTTCATAAGGTTCTCTGACCAATCTTATGTGTAACAATTTATGACAATATCCAAGAAGCAATAACTTTTAACTGCTATTTCAGTAGCATCATTACTTTTCCTTAGATAGGCAACTACTGCATTAAAATCATGTTGCTAAACCTGACTCTACTTTCAAAACCAAAATGCAAGAAGAATTCAAGAAGCTGCAGGAGTTTCAAAGATTGTAGAAAACTAACTCCTTTGCCAAAGAACATGTAAAATGTGCAGTGTGTATACATTTATTTTATTATTTATAGAATATATCTTTTAGGTGAATTTCACATACCAATATGATATGATTCACTTAGTTTACCCAATTATTTGGAGATTATAGAATTCAGAAGAAATGCCTGTGGAAAGCAGTTATTAAGTAATTCTTCAAAGTTGTTTTAAAGGTGGCTCAATTTGGGGGTTAGTTGATGCTTCAGTGACAAAAGAGTCCAAATGAACCTAAATCTTTTTCTTGTTTTAGCCATGAGATACATAGGAATAGGACTTGAGGTTAAGGCAGATCACCTTCATGAAATGTAGTGTTTAAGGAACTTGATGCCCATTCCATTCTCTTCTTTTTGGAAAGAAAAAAATATATATATTATTAGTTCTTTTTCCAAAGTTAAGGGAATGGGATGAGACGATAACTGTTCATAAAATCTTGTGTACACATAAGAAGAGGAGAATGGGTTTTCCTCTGTTGTCTGCCTGATTATTGAACTTGTCCCTATGCCTCCCACACTGAAGCTAGAGATAAAACACAGGGGAAAGATAGGGTATTATGTGTGACTATAGCCCAGGTAGGGAGGACATAGAGACTACCCTCAAATTCTTGATCTCAGGAGCCATGAAAGATGAAATTTACAATATTGGAGCTATAGATGTTAAATGAAATACAAGTGGCATTACTGGGGTGTACCACAACACCAGAGCAAGGTGATGCACACACCAAAGGGATATTCTGCTGTGTTCTATTGCTGATCATATTCAATCTATGCATTAGTGGGGCCAGAGTTAGAGCTTTTAAAACCAGGAAATTAACAGATTCCATTAAATGGTTATTTGAATTTCTCATGATCCAATCAAATGGAAGGCTATGACAAGCTATGTTTTATGGTGGATTGTGTTATTGTGACCAGTTATTGTCCATGTAAGAGTGTCATTCATCTTCACTCTTACCACACCTACCTTTGCATGAAGTAGAGGACGTCCCCCTCCCTGGTTGTTACTGAGTCAGGGTTGCTGACTTGCATCTTCATAGACTGTTACTGGGTTTAAGAAGGAACATTGAATAGAATTATGTAAATTTTTTTTTTTTGTCTCTTTTCCTTGACCTTGTATACATACTGTATTAGGGCTACCCCACTGCCTCAACCCTGCAATGGGAAGGCATAAGGGAGAATATCTCTTTCCTACCTATCTCAGTATGGTATCCAGTTTACATTCCTATTAATATTAGAATCTAACTTTGTTTTCCTGAGCCATTAAGACTGTGAGCCTTGTGTTTGTAACCAAAGTTGACAAATATAAAAAACTGGACAATAATAGAATCAGTTAGTAAGTTGACAAAAATTAGGCTGCCAGGAGAAATTCTAAAGAATATTAAGTTAGAAGTGAGAAAAAGCCTAGGAATTCCCTCCCTCACCCCTGACAGGGGATTGAACATCTGCTTCCCTTCCCCAGTCTTACTAAGTTAATCAGTTTGAACTTGAACTTGCAATCCTTTTGCTTCAGCCTCTGTAGTAGCTGGAATTATGTGTGTATCACAGCACCCAGCAAAGCATAAGGATTCTGACCTGAAGGGGAGACATAATAGTGAAGGGATATGGCTGGCACTGGAATACAAAGTAAGATGCCAGTGGAGTTGTACTTCATGGATTGATTTATAAAGTATTTATGGGTAACCTTTAATAAATCAAGCATTGTATCAAGCACTGGAAAGATAATGAAAAGATTAGTGGTCATTTCTGAGAAATTCACAATCCAGTAAAAAGTATACAGGCTAAAAATGAAAGATTTAAGTATTAAAAAATATACGAAGTTCAGAATAGAAAAAATAAAATTTCATTGAGAGCTTGTGGAAGACAAGCTAAGCAAGGCAATATCTGAGCTGGATTTTAAAAAATAATAACAATTCTGTAGGCAGTAAAGCAGGTGGGAAGGTGTCGCAGACACACAGAAGACTCTGTGTTGTTTAGCGCAAACTACAAGCTGTTCAGTTTGGCTGGAGCATTAAGTGTTAGCTTGGAATGGTTGGTCTGATGAAATGAAAATGAACTGTTAAAGGTGAAATCAAGGAGAGCCTGTTATGCCAAACTAAATAACTTGGCATTTACTCTAGGTAATAAAATTTCATTGGGAAAGATTTTAATCAGGTGAGACAGATGATCCGATTTTCATTTTAGGAAGATCACTTTGGTAGCTTTTAAGGGTCAGTTACAAAGGGCCAAGGTTAGAACCAGAGAAAATTAACTAGGAGTCCTTCAAAAAGTTTTAGAATTATTTAATATAATACAGTGGGCTTGCATCTTACATATGATTTAAATTCTAAACTGGGGAAGACGCAATTCAAATATAATAAAAATTGCTATGGAAAATTCTTCAGTTCCATCATGTTTTGCATTTCAGAGTCCAACAGAAACATTCTTAGATGTTGGTTTTGAACAGATTACTTTCTTTTATGAGCATCAGATAAGTAGCTGCCTTATGTATCTCAAAATATTTAACTACTCATTCTGATGGGATGCTTTTGCTAAGAAACATACATTGTAATTGAGAGCAATTGAGAGAACAATAATTTACATCTCTCTACTTGCAACAGAGTTTATGGTCATTGAGAGGATTGGAGTTTCTTCCCTACCATTTAAATTCTTCACTGTTGTCTTCTGTTTATTCTTTTTAACAAAAGCTCATTAAGATCAATATATATAGAAGATGAGATTTCATTGGCATTAGAAGGAAATAACTTCTAAGCGAATCTTTTTCAAATTAAACATTGGACCTCAAAAGCATGAGCAACAAAACAAAAAATAAGCAAATAGGATTACATCAAAATGAAAAGCTTTTAAACAGTAAAGGAAGCAATCAATAGAGTGAAGAGACAAACTATAGATTGGGAGAAAATATTTGTGAACTATAGATCTAATAAGGGTTGGTATCCAGGATATGTAACAAACCTAATCTTTCCAATAGCAGAAAAACAAATAATCCAATTAAAAAGGGTAAAATATTTCAACAGACATTTCTCAAAGGCCATATATTAATAGCTAACAGGAATTTGAAAAGCTGCTCAACATTCCTGATCATTAGGGAAATGCAAAAGAAAGCCATAGTAAGATATCATCTCATTCCAGTTAGAATGAATATTATAAAAAAAGACAGGAAATAACAAATATCAGTAAGACTGTGGAAAAAGAGGAACTTTTATACACTGTTGACAGGAATGTAAATTAGTACAGCCTTTCTGGGAAACATTATGGAACTTGCTTAAATAAACTAAAAATGGAGTTATCATAGACTCTAGCAAATTCACTACTGGGCATGTGTCCAAAGAAATGGAATAAGAATGTGTTAGAGTTATCTACATGCCCATGTTTATTGTGGCACTGGTCACAATAAGTAACATTTGGAATCAAGTGTACATTAAATGATGAATGAATAAAGAACATGTGTACATATACATAGTGGAATGGTATACAGCCATTAAAAGGGTGACATCCTGTCTTTTATGACAATGTGGATAGACCTTGGGTCATTATGTTAAGTGAAATAAGCCAGTCACAGAAAGACAAATACTGTCAGATCTTACTTACATGTGAAATATAAAAACATTGATTGCATGAAAGTGAGGATTAGAAAGGGAGTTACCAGATGTTGGGAGGATGGGAGAGGTTGATCAACAGATTTGAATCCACAAGTATGCAGAAGGAATTAAGTGCTAACTTTCTGATTGTGTAATAGCTATAACTAATAATAATGTATTGTATATTCCAAAATAGAAGAAATGTCCTTTAATGCTTTCATCACAAAGAAATGATAAATACTTTAGGTGATAAACATGTCAATTATATGATTTGTTTATCATATAATGTGTGTATATATATATATAATCACATTGTAACCATAAATATGTATAATTGTATGCATCAATAAAAATTAATTAAAAATTAAAAAATAAAAAAGAATATATACAAACAGCTTCTTGTTTTGACTTTCAAAATTTGGAGGCTATGTAGAATTAAAAGCTTGTACTTTTAGTTTTTCTCCTTTTCTTTGTGAAACAAACATATTCTGCTGACTCACAAATAGCATACAAGTAAAGAAAAAGCAGTATACAGGTTTACTTTTGCCTTTTCATCTGTGTGTTAATATCCATAATACGTTACAGTTTTTGACATAATTCTTTTTATCTCATTGGAGACACACAATAGGCACCTTTTGTGCAAGGTGAAAGTCAGTATTTCTACATTGTCAATGAGAAGGCAAAGGGCCAGTGTGGTTACTCATGAGTGGGAACTGCAATCATATCTAGAGACTGATTCCAGTGTTGTTGCTTCTTGCTGCATGGTAAATTACACCTGCACTGCACACATGCTAATCAAGAATTTTGACATGGGGTACTCAGGGTCATTTGATCAGTTTAAAGGACTCTATTTTCCTAGATGAACCTTGGTGAAAATTAGGAAATGGTTTTCCTTGAAGGAAAGATGGATCCTCACACAAGTATAACATAACTGTGTGCATATGTATGTGTCCATGTGCATGCATATGTATTTCATGTGATTAAAATCAGCTTCTAGCTTCCAGCTTTCTGCTGGGGTGCAGGTATGTCTGAGTGCTTTGTCAGGTGATGCTAGAGTGCTTCTAAATTCATCATTTTCCTTCTCAACAAAATAAGCACAGCTTTTCCTTCATTGCTGCTTAATAGCTCCTTCTTGCTATGTCTAAAAGACTTTGTGCTTTTGCCTTCATCTGCTTTTGCTTTTTAAAGGGACAACAGCTGTTTCAGAAAATATAGATAAAAATGCATTTAAATAGAATATTTTCAAACATGAAAAATGTGCTTTTTTGTCATAATGAGATATAAATTGAGGACCTAAAAAATGAGTACAAAAATGTTTTGAACACTTTGTGGTGTAGTCATGGAACTTTTCTTCAGCAGATTATGCCCCCTTCACTTTCTGTAAACACTTTTCTGTGCGCATCTGTTTCCACAGGAAAGTTACCTCTGCTGTTTTCAAAGGGTGATTGAATTTTGTGGATTTGGAAATAATACTTGAAGGGCATTTACTTTAAGGTAGAGATAGAAATATATCACATATGGTTTTTGTTTCTCAAATTTGCATTCTTATATAAGGCTGGTAATTGCCCCTAAGGAACAAGTTACTATTTTTCTTTTTTAAGAATCTTGATTATTTAAGTAGCAGTATGGAAGAACTGACTGAGTATGACAAGCAATCTCACGTCCCTCATGAGAAAATTTTGTTTATTTAAAAAATCTGTAGCAATTTGGGACAGATCTCTCTCAACTCTGTAACAACTCATGCTAAAATATGGATTCTATAAAGACAACACAACAACACTGTTTGGTAAATTCAATTTTGACTTTATAACTTTCAGCCAAATCACTCCTGCCTTATTAATAAACTAATATTAAGCCAAAAGACATATGTTCAAAAAAAGCATAAAATACCCTCATGTTTCATGTAGTAGACATATCTCACAACATAGAAACATAATTAAATCCATATAATTTCAGGAAGAAATTTTCAATTTTGAATACTATAACTTTATTGGTATTTTGATGTCAACAGTTGACTCTATACATTTACAGAAAGTCAGATATATATTTTAAAATAAGTAGGCAATGGTGAGGTCGAATTGATACAGAAAAATAATGAAAATGGTATTGAGATATTACTTAAGAAAACAGAGGAGGAAAATTAAAAGCACTTGCTTCCTAATTTTTTAAAATGTTTTTTAATTATCAGCATTCCCAGAATCACAAATCAGACAATAGGTAGCAGTGTCTTTGGTAGGTTTTCAGTGATTCTAGGATCCAAAGTTGCATCACTCAACCTATGAAAAAAACAGCAGTGGTGTGATGTTCTTTTTCAATCTGTAGATGTCAACATTAGGCAAGATAGGAAAGACTTTGAATATTTGAAAATTCACAAATGGGCAATATACCTAAATCGATATTTCTCTAAAGAAGGCATACAATGA
This sequence comes from Sciurus carolinensis, assembly GCF_902686445.1. NCBI lineage: Eukaryota > Metazoa > Chordata > Mammalia > Rodentia > Sciuridae > Sciurus > Sciurus carolinensis. Next base: position 85,834,913 of record NC_062218.1, on the reverse strand, counting down.
TCAATAGGCATGTGACAATGCTTAACATTAATGATTACTAGTGAAGGAATCATCATGCAAATCAAAGAGTTGTTTAACATAAAACTTGTTTTAAAAGAATATTTATGAATAATGATACTAGGAAGTTTGTTTATAGTTTTCTATATCTAGGAAGGGAGCATAATTTTCTGGTCTATTTTTGCTGCCATTAGATATTGGGAGTGTGTAAGTACATGATCTGGAGTTGTCATTGTTGTAATAAAAGAAGCCATCATCTCCAGGGCAGTTTTATACAAGACACAGTCCCTCATGAAAATTTTCCTGAGGAATTCTGTTCTTTCCTGTCCCAGGTAGGTACTGTAATTGTGAAAAATAAGTACCACTCATGTTAGTTGTTTTTTTTTTGATGCTGGAGATCATTAAACCCAGGGCCTTGTGCATGCTAGGCAAACACTCTACTGCTAAGCCACAATCCCAGTCCTCTTGTTAGGGTTTAGAAGTGAGGTGTCATGCAAAACACTACTTAAAGCAGGGATACTCAGAGTAAAATGGTTGTATTATGACAGCTGTAATCCAGTGAGTCTATCCTAGTGTGAATGAACTGACTGGGTGTTACTGTGGGTGGGTGGGCATGGCTGGAGGAAGTGGTTACTGGGAGTGTGCCCTGAAAGGGTAGGTGTCTCAGCAGTGAGTAAGAGAGGGATCAAGTTTGGTTCCAACAAGTGGATTTTATTCATGCAACGCCCACTCAACTTACCATTCCTAATGATAGCAAGTCACAAATACATCGAAGATTCATTCCCCTGTTCACCTAGAGTCCAATCCCCATGGACTTACTCAATGCAACGTCTCTTAGCCAAGAAGTCAGTCAGCAACACCGAGGGGACTCTTCTCAGCTGTAGCCTCTCTCAGCTCCTTGAATGTCTTTGGATGTCCTCGGGTGTCTGATAAGCCGGAGGCTGGGTGGCAGTCATCGCCAGGGGAGAGGTGGTCAGTCATCTGTCCTCGGTGACAACGGTCGATCAGCAATCAGCGATGGAGTAGACAGCTGCTGGGGCAGCCAAGAGACAGAGCGATGTGGCATCCTCTGGTCACAGTGCTGCTGATAGTTTGCTCCAGAAATTCAGGGGTGTAAGTAATGATTTTCAGCTCAGTCATGCTCTGGTCTTCATTGATAAAGACCAGAACACGACTATACTAGGAGCCACCACTCAAATCATAGATAAAGGTTCATTGTTCAGGAGTGTCATCCTGCCACACAGCAAGTTTGTCATCAGGTGCTTTTATTTTAGTTTTACAAGTCCAGGCAAATACCAAAAACAGTTTATTATTACTACATAACACACAATTCTAGCAATTCCTATTATTTCCTTGTCTCATTACAGTGTGTCTTTCCTGTGGCCCCTTCCCTTCCACCCTTTGCTTCCTGGCCTCCACAAGGTTAAGAGCTAATCCCTTCACTGGCTCCTTCCCACAAGATGTGCTGCTTCATGGACTGAGACCTCTGAAATCATGAAGCTCAAATAAACTTTTCCTTCTCTAAGTTGCTCTTGTTGGATATTTTGGTCACAGTGGTGCAAAAACTGATTAAAACACCTCCCCAACAGTTATGTTCTTCTTAATGAAAACACACAAGAGGAAGAATATAAACCTTGGAGTGTAAGAGAAAAGAGTATTTGTTTTATGTAAGATTCTTTAACCTCTTGCTGCTGCTTCAATCCATCATTAATAAAACAGGGATAGTAACACCTATTTGTCAAAATTATTTTGGAATTTGAAAGCAAAATTCTGCACAGTGGAAAGTCAAAGTATAAGGTAGAACTTTACAACACATGTCAGTTTCTATACACAAGAAGTTGATTCTTTACTCTGTAGTATGATAAAAGATAGATAAATTGAAGTTTAGCTTTCTTTTCTGTCAAAAGGAAGAAAATCTAGTTGAATATTCTTCTTAAAAAGAAAAGGAAGCATGTTCTTTAGATTGTGTTGGAATTCACCTAGAGACTGGTGGTATAGAATTTTCACATGTGTTGCCCTGCTTGTTCAGATAAAAAGGAAAACATTTTGAATAAAACATGATGAAAAAGTAAGGTCAATTCTTCCTCTAAATTTGGGAGTGTGTGTGGGAGGAAACTGTATTCTATATTCAACTTTTCTTTTACATTATATACATATGTGAGTGAGGATAGTTGTTAAACTATTTCTTCACTTCCAAAAGTTCAAGTTATTCATTTCTTTCATTTTTAAAAACTGTACTTATTAACACATTAATTGCACAAATTGACGGGTTTCATTGTGACATTTTTATGTATGCATATATCATGCTTTGATCTTCTATCCCACTTTGCCCTCCCCTGTCTCTGCCCTTCTACTGGTCTACTTCCCTTTCCCTCATGGGCCATTGTCTACTTCTAGGCTATTTATTCATATTTTTAGTTTCCAATATGAAAGAAAACACACAGTACTTGTCTTTCAGTGTCTGGCTTATTTAGTCTAACATGATGCACTGTTTTCCATCAATTGTATAATGATGTATGTATGTATATCATATTTTCTTTATCTATTCATCTGTCGAAGGAAACCTAGGCTGATTCCATATCTTAGCTATTGTGAATGGTGCCTCAATAAACATGAATATGGGGGTATCTCTCTTGAAGGCTGGCTTCATCTTCTTTGGGAAAGTAACCCGGAGTGGTATAGTTGAATCATATGGTATTCTATTTTTAATTATGTGAGGAACCACCATATTCTTTTCCACAGTGGCTCTACTGATTTACATTCTCACTGTTATTGTTTGCATATGAAATGTTCCCCAAAGACAAATATATTGAAGGTTAGGCCCCTGAATGCAATAGTTCAGAGGTTAAAGCCCTTGAGAAGAGATTTGTTAATGAAGGTTCTGGATCCTATTTTTGGATTAATCCATTCAGGGATTCATAATTTTAATGGAAGGTGACTGAAAGTATAGGAGGTGGACCCCAGGAGTGTGTGCCTGGGGAATATATCTCATCCTAATGTTCTTCCTTTCACTCTTTCTGTTTTCTGGCTTTCTTGAGCTTTCTTCTGGTATGCCTTCTATCATGAGGTTTCTGTCTTGGAGTCAGCAGACCATAGACTGAAATCTCTGAAACCATGAGCCAAAGTAAATCTTTCCTCCTCTAAAATGATTTGCCACAGCAATGAAAAGCTGACTGACATACCCGCCAATAGTGTAAAAAGGACTGCTTTTTCTCCACTCTACCAGTACTGGTTATTATTATTATTATTTTATACCCATTCTGATGGGGATGAGTTGGAATCTAAATGTACTTTTTTTAAAATTTATTTATGAATTTTGATTCATTGTACACAAATGGGGTACATATTTTCATTTCTATGGTTGTGCACGATGTAGATTCATATCATTCATGAATCATACATGTACTTGGGGTAATGATGTCTGTCTCATTCCACCATTTTTCATGCCCCTGCTCCTTCCTCCCTCTCATTGGCCAATTCTTGTTTTCTGAACTACTAGTGGTTCTATTCAGGAAACCATCAACTGTTCAGATATCTTGTTTCCCTTAATGCTTTCTCTAATATTAGTGTTTATTACTTGTGGGAAGCCATCTGTGTTTAGCAGAATCAGCCTTGGCCGAGCCATGGGATACAGAGGTTTGATTTCCAGGAACTGGCGGTCATGAGAGACTGTTTCAGATAGCTGGGAGTAGGGTGGCCGTGTACGAGTTGGGTCCTCATCTGAGGAACTGCTAATTCTCTAAGTAAATGGTTTCCCTAACTCCACCCCATCCTCTTCCTTACAGAAGAAGCCCCTCCCATCTGGGCCCCTTTATCTGTGGGACTATAAATAAATGTGAAGATGGGCTCCTCCATGTAGTTGGAGGCCAGAACTGACATGGCCCAGTCCACCACATTCCATTCCATTTGAAAAGATTATTGGCTCTTGTATTTATTTAATTAGATAAGTTTCTTGATGATTAATTGATAGCTGGCACCGTCCTCCCACAGAAACTCTTTCCCTCTTCCACTTGGGATGTGGCAGAACTCCCCACAATTACTAATGTTTGATTCTTTACTAATTATCATCTACTTATCAGTTTTTCTACATTTATTCTTTACTATGATTCTGTTTATTTTCCTTCCACATATGGTTTAGTGATTTTGAAATTCTTTTTGTTTATGCTTATCATGGAAGTCTTTATTTTAAATGAATTTTTGATCTGATGTGTTGTACTTTCAATTTCTAAAATTTCTATTTGTTTCTTTTCAAAATCTTTTTCTCTTTATTGAATTGTTCACTCATATTTTATCTTACCCAATTCATTCAGTTGTTTATTTATGATTTTTAGATTCATTGAACTTTTAAAAAATCATTCTTTGGAAGGCTTTATCTGGCATTTCTTTCACATCAATATATTTGGAATAAGTTACTAGACAGTTATGAACTTTAGGAGGCTTCATGTTGCCTGCTTTCCCCCTCATATTTCTTGTTTCTTTGTTATTTGCACACTTCTGGGTATGGATATCTCTTCCCCTTTATGTGAGGGCCTCATTAGTAAGCAGCCTTCCCTGCATGGTTTTATGTATTATGTTGGATTTCATCCCAATAAGACTTCTTAAATGAGTTTTCCTTTGACTTATTTGACTGTGTCTTGAGTTTTTTGACATCACACCTATTGTGTCATTCCTGGGGACCTGCTTTCTCTGTAGGTTTCACAAGAATGAGGTCTTTCTGGTAGTTCAGGCAGGTGTGGGGTAGACACTGAGGTGCTTGGTTATGTGGATAACAAGGGATGATCTGTACTAGTGCTGATCACATTTTCTTTCTATGTCTTCTTGGGTCCTATGAAAGCAAGTCTGGGGACTTTTTATGTCCACAGCAATAATCTTAGACAAGATTATCTCAAGATGGTGCCCTGTTACAGCACCAGGAAGACATTATTTATCCCATTTTCCCAGTTTTTCTCAAATCTTATTTTCAACAGAAAATCTTTCTAGAAAAGTGCAAACACTGAACATCTTTATTATATTTCAATTTTTAATATGGAATTTAACTTTCTGTTATATATCCTCTAATTATGCCATATGTATCTTGACTCCTAAAATAGATTCTAAGTGGCTTCAGTGGTTTATATATTCTTTTCCTTTGTATCTCTGTAAAAGGTCACAATGGAGATATTAAATGAAAACAATTGGATATTTGTTTGCATGTGAGAATTACAGAAAAATACTTTGCTAGAGTTTAGAACAAATAAATTTCATTTTTATTTAAACACTTGCCTCTCTGAGAGATGGTGGATGTTATGGATCAAATGCAGTGTTTCTATCTTCCAGTCAGACGTAAGTAATTCAAGAGGAGTGACCTCTACCCTTTCTGACCTTGGGCAGATGATAGGGTGCAAGTGATCTATATATTGGTCATTGGGAAAGATACAGAGAGTTGGTCTTACAGGTTGTCATGCTTGGGGTCGCCTGCTGATTTGTAGTAAAACTTTGACTAGTGGTCTAAATGAAAGTGTTATTTGTACCCCATCAGATCAACATGAAATGGGTACTGTCACTAAACAGACAGCTCTATGTTCTCTTCCCTAGTCTTACAACATGGTGAGCCCCACTGGGTATTAGATATTCTCTACTTAACTGTCTGTGAAGTATGCTGAGTTGTGACAGAGTACGACTGAGATTAAACGGTGAATATGTGTCCTTGTGTGAAGAAGAAGACAAGGGACAGTGTGCCTTAGATTTTACAGTGCAATTCAGTTCTGGCTGCTTTCTGTCTCCTTCAGTTGATCCTTCTTTCTAAGCCCCTGTATATTGTCGCCTCTCCTACTCAGGAAACTACTTCTCACACAACAAAGAACCTTCTGAATTCTGTCCCCTCTTGACTTTTTGTGTCATCTTAATTTATCAGTCTTCAGGCTCATGTTAATGAAGGCTAAGGGTTTTGTTTTCCTGACTGGTTGTGAGTTCAGTTGATTCTACCCAGAGAGGAAGAAATAGGACAATTTTTCCAATTCTAACTGGCAATACTTTGACTGGTTTCATACATTCTTAAGAACAAACATGTAATGCATATATATTTTTTATTTCTTCCACAGTAAAACAAATATGTTTGTACATAGGAAAATATTTTCTTTATTCAAATTTCTCCTTGCTCACCACCATGTTAAATTTTTCCCTGGTATCATTGTACTGAGATCCATTTTATACCTCCTTAAGAAGTGTCAGCATACTACAGAGATACAGCCACATCAATGTTCATCGCTGCTCAATTCACCATAGCCAGATTGTGGAACCAACCTAGATGCCCTTCAGTTGATGAATGGATAAAGAAACTGTGGCATATTTATACAATGGAATATTACTCCGCAATGAAGAATGATAAAATTATGGCATTTGTAGGCAAATGGTCGAAATTGGAGAATATCATGCTAAGTGAGATAAGCCAATCTCAAAAAACTAAAGGACGAATGATCTCGCTGATAAACGGATGAGGACATATAATGGGGGTGGGAGGGGTTAGCATTAGGTTTAGGGTTAGGTTTAGAGTTAGGCTAAGGAGAGCGGTAAGAATGAAGGAAAGAAGGACTGTATAAAGGGAAAAGGGTGGGAGGGGTGGGGGGGAAGGGAAAAAAAAGAAACATCATTACCCTATGTAAACGTAAAAAAATAAATAAAAAAAAAAAAAAAAAAAAGAAGTGTCTCGGCCAAAGGGCCTCCATGTTAGATTAAAATATCTCAGTCAGAGTAAGTTTGGAATGGATTATCCAACATTGCCACCCACTAATTGCTAAATTTGTCCCTTAATAGATTGAGTGGGGTAGAGATTTCCATTATTTTTGCCTCACTATGTCTTATGCAAACCTTGCTATTTGCTATTAAATTTTTTTAGCAATTGAATCAATTTTTAAAAATATGTTTAGAGCAAAAACTAGAACTTGTGATGCTACTAGAAAATGATAAGCCTATCTGGGTAAAAACTTTAATTTTTATGATTACAGTGTAATATATGTGTTCACAAAATTAAAAGGCACCCTCCCAATTTTTATATTGTTAGTTATTTGGTAGTTGGAGAGTGCTTAGTATGAACTTATAGGGATGGATATAGAAGGATACAAACATAGCCCTCCTTCAAGACTCACTATATTTAAACTCAGAAACCTACTTCAGAATATAAAATGAGGACAGAAAATGTTCATAGAAGATGGTGGTAGAGGCAGCTATGATACTAGCAGAAACATTTTTGATCATTAGAATATTAAAAATACGTTTGGCATAAAGGGAAAATAAAATATTTACACATTAGTGAATATTAAATCTTCAAAAGCTAATCCACTGTGAATAATTTTTAAAGAATGAACATTCAAAATAATGTCATTTTGAAACGTGTTCACATTTCTATCTTGCATAGATTGTTACCCCAGAACGCGTGGGTTACTGTAGTGGTCTAGTGGATGCCTGTACCATGAATCAGGGAGCTGCTACAAAGGGAGATTTTCAGTTTTAAAAATGCAGACATACAATCATATTTAACTTAGCTCACAAGACATTCATTTTTCAATTCTCATTGAACAACCCTGACATGCTCTTGATTACAGCATATGACAGTTTGAATTCCCATAATGTTGATATTTAACTTTGTTGGTACATTTTACATTTCTGTAATCTGATAGTTAAACTACTTTTAACCCTGACAGGCAGTTTCCATTACAGATGTAGCTTATTTAACTGATTTTTATATGATGGAAGAAAAGATGGGAAAAACATAAATTAGTCTTCAGATTGAATAATTCTTTATTTTAAAACAGTAATTTTTCCTTCATCAACAAATCAACAAGAAAGGTGAATGTGAAAAAATTGTCTACTTTAATAGTTCTGATATTACAATCAAAACAATTGAATACACTATGTAGAACATTTAAAAAAAACTTTCATAATTATGTGGACTATTTTTGAATAAACTGATGACCAACTTAAAACTTAAATAATAACAGTATTATATTTTATCTTGCTATTTTACTACATTGCTTTGTGGATTTCATAGGAGTTTGGTTTTAATTGCCGAATAACTCAGGCACCTAGAGGAAAGTGACGGACCCTTCCCAGAAAATTGATGTTCAGGTTTGAAGTAGTAGACACATTATTCTTTTTTATTTAAGTTTGCATTAGGAGTTTGGCCCAACTCTAAGGGGATCATGAAATATTTTATATTTTCTGTACTGTGGTCCTACTTTCTTTGAATTCTCAGGAATTGTTTTGTTCTTTTGTTTTCCCTCTTACTCCCCTCTGGTGGGGGAATACTTGATTTATTCAGAAAACAACTGTTAGTTTGGGTTGCTATCTCTTTTATGTGTTGCATATCAGATCATCATTGACCCCTCTGAGTGATCTGTGGGTGACCTAGGATAAATGGCAGATTTCTTTTCAGAGCCTCTGTTATCTGGTCTTTGCTTGAGTGTCACCTACCTTGTGTTCTGTGTCTCATCATCTGTCTCCCGACTCTTATCATAAAGATACAATTCAGGATGATGCCTTGAATTCTACAACTGTTTTAGGACTTTTAATTTCAGTAAATAGAACTCTTTATATTTTTGTCTTTCTGGTGAACTCCTACATATACATGAAATCCCAACTCAAATGTGGATGCGCCCTACCCATGCCTCCTGTGGGACACAATAGAGTGACCATGTGATTCCTGTTATCTATTTACTGCCACCACTCTATTCATTTAGTTGAAAATATGGAAAATAAAAATGGAAATATATTATTCATTTTTGTATCATCAGTCCATTGCTTTGCCACTCAATCTTACTAAGAACTCATAAATATTTGATAACTCCATGAGGATAACCTGCTCATCATCTCAGATTTTGATATGTATCTAGCAGATTCTTGCTGTATTCACATTATTACATATTAGAACAAATCATCTTGCACTGCAGCCTAATAAGTGACCTGCCTTGAACCTTTGTTTTATTGTCAGGTACTTAAAGTGGCCAAATAGTATGCTGGAAAAAATCTTCATGAATATTCATGAAGGAACTCTGGCAACAAAATGCACAGGAGAAAAATAGCAACAAACCAGTAAATAGATAACTGATAATGTACACTTTGCATTATTAAAATGGTTTTTAGGATTTGAGCTTTCGTTTAAATCAATTTTACATTTTCTAACAAAAATATTTTAATTATAATAACGACTGACTCTGTTAAGTATAATAGCTATTCGTTTGTCTATTAATTTGGTATTAGCATTTTCATTAGGTAGAAGAATTTAAAAATATTTTTTAGTAAATCCACTACAATAAACTGCACATACTATCCTTGAGTGTGGCTTGTAGAGTGGAAGGACTCAATTCTTGGTTGAGATTATCTTAAAATGCCATGTGCAGAAAAGTGCTTTGCTGTTTTGTGAATTGAATTTTTCTTCCTTGAGATACAATTTTAGAGTGAAAGTTTAAGAGTGAAATTAACACATCTTTGATGACATTTCTAGTGTTTGTGGTTTAATTATTGTTTAAATGTTTCTACTAGAATCTTTAGTGCCCATTGTGTAAAATAAGTTAACCTTCAGAATTTTGGGTGAATGTTTTTGCTCTAACAGTATCTCTCATCAAAACAATAGGAACTATTCCTTTATTATTCTTCTATCCGGTAGCTTTCCAATGTTTGAAAGCAACTGTGTCAGATTAATTAAGATAAAGGGTTTTTCCAATATATTTTCTTTCCTTTTATGATACCTGTAATTTTCTCCCTGTTTTGCATGAAAGTTTCATTAAATGTTAAAACTATTAAAAGTAGTGCTGTATCTTCAGATTACTAAAGAAAGTTCAGCTTCGAGGATGTATATAAACAGATTTCCTTTGAATGGCCTCATCATGCTTTTGTTATGTGTGTGTTCTTTATAATAAGTAAGATCTTTTTGTGACAGCAGTGTTCTCTGTTGAACTTGAAAAGCATTAGTTAATGAATATACAAAATGATGTGGTGCACAAAAATGTAATATGTTGGTGAACTTGTTTCAACACAGAGCACTGCATAATCTGTAGTGCTTTCTGGAAAGACTTATTTTATTGCATATTTACGGCAATTGTTCTGTTTCTGGGGGAATACAAAAACCTTCAAGAGAAGGTTTTCCCACCCACTTTTCACTCCAACCTTGTTTTCTAACCTTAAAAACATCTGATCCTGACAGAAGACACATGGCAGTTTCCTAGGGCTTAGAAGGACTAGCAAGAGGTTTCATAAAGAAGGATGACTGTATTGCCTTAAGGCCAGTGGGTTCCTCCCTCATTCTGGAAATCAAAGAATATACATTCAGGAGAGCTGATGTGGCAAATGATGAATGGAAAAGGCAAAACACCACACATGATTTAGGCTTGCTGCTCTCTTAAGTCAAACACAATAGAAAAAAGATGGGTGCAAGCATTTGATTTTTATATGATTTCATATCATAACTTCAGTCTAAATTTCAGAAGAGTGCTATGTTACATATTGTTAGAATAAAACATGCAATATGAATTTTTAAATAAATAGGTAAAAAAAGAGAAAGTGATGCAAGGAGCAGAGAAACACCCTAATTAACAGATAGCAGTTGTCTTGCTGAGAACGTGCAACCCAGTTCCCTTTATTTCTCTCCTTTTTCTCCTCCTCCTCCTCCCCACTCCCTTCTCTTTTTCTTCCTTAGTATTTACTTACTAAATCAATCAGGAAATCAATTATTTTATGGATTCATTTGCACTTGAGATATAATTTCTGTGCTCAGATTTATATAGAATATTTTACCCTTTCACTAAGTAAGCTATGAAGGAAACCAGAATGTCACCCCAAAGCATAAAGAATTGTTGAGCTGAAGGAAATTAAGAAGCCAATGCAGGAGAGTTCTCTGCCCTTCCTCTCCTTGCCCAAAAGAAGGACCTAAATTTACAAAGAGAAAATGTATCTTGCTTCCTCTACCAAGAAGAATGAAGGATAACTACTAACGATACCTTTGACCCTTACTTTCCTGTTGGTGTTGGAATTCATATGAACAGCTTTACTAAGGAGCCCTTGTCTGCCATTTTTTTGCATATCACTTGTCTGAAAATTTAATTCTTTATTGAATTTAATATATAAGCTAAAATTCAAAATTACTTCTCTTAGAAATAATTATTCCATGAATTCCATGGATTCCATATATATGTCTTTGTATATGTATTTTTGGTTGAAGGTCTTTTATTTTTTATTTAATTTTTAAATTTTTGGACAATTAAAAAAATTTAGATACTGATAGACCTTTCATTTTAATTATTTATTTATTTATATGTGGTGATGAGAATCAAACACAGTTCCTCACACTTGCCAGGCAATGTTCTACCGCTGAGCCACAACTCGAGTCCTGAAGGTCTTTTATAAAAACAAAATTTATTCAGTTTAAGGGAATCTAAAGCAATGATTATTTTCATATATCAATTATTTTAGAAAATGATGAAATACAACAATAGAAAAAAGGATTTTCTTTGAAGAAAAAAATAAAAGTTGGCAATTTTATGTCTACATCATGTCATTTATTCTTCATATATACACGAGATAAAAAAAATTGTCTTTTTTGTGTCTGGATTTTTTCACTTGACATAATGACCTCCAGTAAATTCATGGACAGGTTTTCAGCAAGTTCCTCAAACTTTCTGAAACTCTCTGCCATCCAATGAGCCATGGTTGTACCCTCTGCATCAAAGCCTGGCTCTCATCCTGGAGGGAGCTTGTTGGGGCCTCTCTCGGTTATTCCATCTCAGCCCTAGATGTATTGATTGTTTCTTGTATCTTCCACTCCTTTATCCTTCAGTATTTTTAATTCTTAGTACCAAATTGATCATTACTTCAGTCCATTATTACTGTTGTATGTTTATATTTATATATTTATCTTAAACTGTCCTTCCTCAGATTATTGTGCGGTTTCTCTCTCCTGTTGGACCCAGGTTGACACAGAGACCATTGTAGTTTTATTTAGCAACATATTCCAGACTTTTATCTTTGCTTTCTTGATGACACAAAACCCTACTTACAAACGTGAGATACTAGATAGACTCCATGTACTTTGTTGCATTTTTTAATAATGGCAATTCTTCAAAAGAAATGGCAAAGATCATAACATAATTCTAAACTATCAAGTAGTAGATGTAGAAAAATAATTTTTCTTCAACTTTAAAGATTCATATTTGGAATAGTCCCTTGTATCAAAAGACAGATACACACACACACACACACACACACACACACACATACACACAAAAGAATAAAACAAAAAAACAAAAAGCAAACAAAAAAAATAGAAAATTTTTATTTACTTCAGCAAGACCAGATCTACATTTATTTGCCTTACTTATATGTATGACTTATCAGACATCCTGGTTTTAGCATGATGCAATATTTTTCAATAGCTCTACTTTTCCCTCTTTCTTTCACAATTGCCTCTGCCAGATCCTCCAAGGTCTCTAGCCAATCTCTTAAGAATAATTATCTCATTTACTTCAAGTACTTTTTCATCTGTTGGAATGCCTTCATCTTTCAGCTGTCAGAACAGTTTCATCATTAAAATATTCTGTCCAATATAAAATCAAAATTTGAATCTCTCAACTAATTCAAATCTCCTGATCTCCAACTCCTAGGATACTTAGAAAATGAATGAGGAAAGATCCATGGTCTGCTCTTTAGCACTTGTTCTTCTGCATCCTTACTAGCTCACTTGATTGTTTCTGGCTTCTCCATGATTAGGGAATAAAAGGAGAGTAAGTTAGAAATAATGGGTAAAATATTGCTTCTGTGGGGCTTATTTATCCTAGTTATCTGTTGGTCTTATATAATAGATGTCTATTTTTTTTTCTTTGCATAAAGCTCTTACAGGTTGTTAAGATCCTGTCTCTGGAGTCTTGTAATGAACCATTATTTTCTATCATAGTATCTTTGGATAACCTTTGATATGTCCTCCTAAGCTCCTGCCCTCTCTATACCTCCACTCTTCCTACTCAGATCTGGAAGCCAGGTATTCTGGGTAGAATTCTTTCAAGATGATTCAATGTGTCACAGAGCAAGTGGAACACTGGTACTCAATCATCATTGCTCTATTCAAACCTGGAAGTTTAGGCAGTCCCATTGTCTTTTCTTATCCAATGATATGGGAAGCTCCATCTAGCTACTTTCCCTCAGAGTTCAAGAGAGTTCAGTTCCAATATCCATTTTCTTCCAAATTCTGGATAATCATGCTACTTTTCCAAACTCCTTCTCCTTGTGATTATCTTTGATGTCATAGTAAGGTAGAGGCATCTCATTTCTGAAGCTCCCCTAATATTCATAGTGGAGGAAAATACCCATCTCTCATTTAGAAAAACAACTCTCCCCAATCCCACTGAGGAGTGCTCTTTGACATACACTTTAGTTAATCACAGTATTCTTTACTACTACACATTCTTTCAATGCACAATCTGTCCTAATGACTCCTGGCTTCTCTCATTTAATCTGGTTGGAGTGGCACTCACTGAACCATTTTGGACACCTCTTTTTAAAACTTGCAGTTGTATGTCTTATAACTTCCTAGTATGTACAAGAACTAAATATATATTACATGCAGTTTTCAGATAAAAATCTCTTAGCAAAGATATAAATGCTTTTTGAAACCCATTATATTTATTTGTAATGTTATGAAAAGTTTTGTTTGAATGGAGATAAAATAGGATTGCTGTTAATGTAAAATTGTCACTAGGTCCAAGGAATTATTGAAAAATATTAATATATTGTCAAATTTATACAGTTGAAAGACATTAGAATAAATATCCCAGCAAGATTTGTTTTAAAAATGAGCATGTATAAAGTGATTTTCTTCATCATCTGTTTGGTAACTTTAATCTTTAATGTTCCTGGTCAATGGTTCCATGTGGTATCTTAAGGAAGAATTCTCATATGTAATTTGTGGCTTCTAACAAAGATTTATAAGAAAAGTTTACCAAGTGCAGAATTAGTGCAGAATTATTTTAATCCTTTCTTTGACACTGTCTTTCTGCTAACTCCCCTCAACATGTCTTTGGTTCATTGTGTGTTTTGGTAATAACCATCTTATAGAATTTAAATTAACATTCTGACTGTGTGTGTGTTGCAAACTTTGGAGAGAAACTCTAACATTTTTTGCCACAGACTAATCCTCCTCTGGAACCAAACTCAAAATAAACATAAATACAATGGAAAATAGAACATCATAAAGCAAAATTAATAGCTACAGGCTTCACCCTGGGATTCACTGTGCAGCTTCACCTGGCTCATCATTCCAGCCTGAGGCAGGTTGTTGGTGATGACAGTGATTATGATACATTGACATCTGGCCACTGGATATTATATAGAGACTAGAAAACTAATGTCACATGGCTTTAGATGGGTTTCTGTCTTAACTTGATATGTCTGCAGTGATCTTTCAGATAAGAAGACATAAAAGAAAATGATGAGTTTCAATTTTATAGTACTAGTTTAATGCTAGGGATGTTCAAATGAAAAACAATTCAAGAATGGAGGGTACCACATTTTTCCTGCATACATAAAAGTTTCTTGTAACCCTAGGATAGCAATTTTTTTATATGGCTATAGATAATTGGAGTCATTGGAAATAAATAGCTTTTAAACTAGATAGAGACATAGTATTAGTTTCAAATGTGGATATGATGAATCAAACTCTGCTCTAATTTTCAGAATATCAAAAATAAACAATAATAGTGTTGTTTCTCATACTGTTATAATGTCCATACCTTCTAATGAAGATTTGATGTGATCTAATGGAAACTCTTGCACCAACTATTTAGTGGGTGCCAAAAGTTAATAAATTTGCAAAATTTTGAACACTTCTCCTTTTCATATATCTTGTAAACTAAGAACAAAAAATGAAGGAAATGAAGGAATAAAGTGTTTAAACCCTGAAAGAGTAAAGTCATTATTGTTATCTTTACCTTGGACTTTGATTTAGCAACCAGTTCAAAAAGGGTCTGATTAGAACTGATTAGCATACCTCTAATTCTTAGGAGATAAAGTTTTCTTATATTGTATTTGGAAACAAATTTCCTAAGGCACCTTCATGCCCTGAAAAATAAAAAGATAGTGACTTAAATGAGTTTTGTAAGAGTTGAAAAATTTTTTTCATGGTTACTTTTTATAATTAATACTAAATAAAAGTCAATAGCATCACATTAAAAATTAATTTCAAATTTCCTGCCAGTCAGAATTTTCCTTTTGTTGTCTTGTACTTCTTGAGTGGCAGTTGTTTTTTCCAGTAAGCTTTTGTTTTGTAGATAAGTTTCAGGCTAACAGGAAAATGTAGAAAACACAAAGAGTTTTTGTATAGCCCTTGTGTCCACATGGGTGAGCTTGCCTCACTATCAACATCCTGCTCCTGAGTGGTACATTTGTTGAAACTGATGAAACAGCTTATCTGGCAAAGTCCCTAATTTACATTAATTTACATTAGGGTTCAGTCTTGGTGTTGGATTTAGACAGACAAGTATCCACCACTAGCATCACAGAGAATAGTTTCACTGCCCTAAAAGTACTCCGTGTATGCATCCCTTCTTCACCACTCCTAGCAACTGATCCTTTCATTGTCTCTAGAATTTTGCATTTTTAAGATTGCTGTATAGTTGGAATCAAGAGTATGGAGTCTTTTCATAGCTTAATAATGCGCCTTTTTTTTTAGCAGTAAATACTATCTCATTTTCAGGATGTACCATGGTTCATTTACTAAATTCACCTACTGAAGGACATCTTCGTTGCTTCTAAGTTTCATCAATTATGAATAATGTTGATAGAAACATCTATGTGCACATTTCTGTATTGATATAGCTTTCAATTCATCTGAATGAACAATGAGCATGATTTCTGGGTTGTATGCCAGGAGTATGTTAACTTTTGTAAGAAACTGCCAAACTATCTTACAAAATGACTATATTGTTTTGCATTCCCAAAGCAATGAATGAGTGAACCTGTTGTACCATATCTTTCTCAGCACTTAATGTTGTTAGTGTCTTAAATTTTCACTATTTTAGCAGTTGGTGTGTGTGTGGTGTGTGTGGTGTGTGGGGATATGTGTGTAAATTTACCACTCCCTATGATATATAACATGGAACATCTTTTCAAAATATTATTTGTCATTTGTTAATCTTCTTTACTGAGGTGTTTGCTCATATATTTGACCTATTTTTAAAATTCAGTCTTTTTTTATTGTTGAACTTTGAGAATTCCGCTCTTATTTTTGAATAACAGTCCTTTATCAGATTTTTATTTCAAGTATTTTTTCCAGTCTGAGGTTTGTGTCTCCTCCTTTTGATTATGTCCTTTGCAAAGCAGAATTTTTAAATTTAAATGAAGTACAACATCAATTATTTGTATCTAAAAAAGTGGCTTACCAAGCCTCAGGATATCTTAATTTTCTCATTTTATTTTCTAGGAGTTTTATAACTTTGTATTTTACATTTACTTCTATGATTCGTTTCGAGAAATTTTTTGTGAGAGATGTCAGTTCTGTGTTTGGATGTTTTGTTTTGGTTTGTTTTGTTTTGCATATGGATGTTCAATTGTTCCAGCAACATTTATTAAGAGACTATTGTTATTTAATTACAATTCTTTTGCTCCTTTGTCAAAATTAGTTGTCTATTATTTATGTGAATCTCCCTGCACTCTATTCTGTTGCACTGATCTATTCATCTATTATTTCAATAACAACACTGTCTTGATTATTGTGGCTTTATAGTAACTTACAATGTTGGGTAGCATCATATCTCTTTGTATTTTCTTCAATATTATGTTAAACATTCCAGTTTTTTCCCTCTCCACATACATTTTAGAATCAGTTTGTATCAACTGAATCACTTACTGTAATTTCATTTGGGATTACTTTGAACATATGAATCAAGTTTGGAAAAACAGACATTTTGACAATATTGAGACTTTCTGTTCAATGATATGGAATATTCTCCTTTTATGTAGTTCCTTTATGATTTCTTTTATAAAAATTTTGTAGTTTTTCTCATGTGGTAGATATATGCATGTGTGTGTGTGTGCATATTATATATATATAGTGCATATTTTGAGGGGTACTATTTATGCACTTGTTTGGGGTGCTGTATAAATGTCATTGTATTGTGTTTCTAGTTTTAAATTAAAGTTGTTCATTGATGGTATATAGGAAATGAATGACTGTGTTTTTCTTGTATTATTCAAACACTATACTCAGTTTGAGGGTTTTTTTTTTTTTTTTCTTGGTAGATCTTTTGGGATTTTCTACGTAGACAATCATGTAATCTCTAAACAAAGGAGTATATTTCTTCTTTTCTAACCTATACCTTTTATTTTAATTTCTAGTCTTTTATAGTATTATCTAGAAAGTTAAGTACTTTGTCGAGAGAATATTGCTGCCTTGTTTCTGAAGAGTGGCCGTTTCTTCTTTAAGAACAGATTTGTAATATCTTCATAGAAATTTGGATTAAGAACTTATTTTTGTAGTAACTGTAGATTCATAGCAGTCATAGCTATTTTTCACTGAAATATGTTTTGAAGATTACGCTTGAAGGAGCAGGAAACACTCACATTATAATTCCTGATTGAAGGGTTAGATGTGACAATAGTAGATTTTCTTACTTTGGTATTTAGCTCTGAGGAAATTCTAGAAAAAAATATTGTGCTTGTGGAGTCTCGGCAAAGGACTTAAGGAGCAGTATAGCTTCTATATACTACATTATTGTTAAGCTCAAGTATTACAAATCACCTAAAATGAGTACATTTAAAATAATCTCATTTTTATATTCATAATGTTTTGTTTAAATGTATCAAGTATGTTCTGGTTCATAATGTGTCAAATAACTGAGCAAAGCATTGAATGAAATTATTGGAATCAATTTATCCAGGTTTAAAAGACAGTATGTTCTTTATATCAATCTGTGAGGGTGAGTTATTTAGAGTTTTTATAGTTTCAGAGGATACAATGTTAACCAAATTACCTATTTGATTTGAGATAAGTGATTGGAATCATAAAATTAGGAAGTTCAAAGGGGTAAATCTCATGAGCTTAAGGTGTGACTAGATCCAAGATTTCAAAGGATGGAGCCTTTGAAGTGATACCTCTATTTTTCTCCTTTTTGAAATTTTCTTCCTTTGTTGTCTATTTATGTTCATGTGGAATCTCAACATGGATGTTTGATCAGGTCACCAAAGTCTTTGGGTATATTCTACTAGATAATCATGCCAACACAGAGTGATCCTTTTTTCAATAATTCCAGGAAAAAAACCAAGTTTCACTCTTACTGGGCCAATTGGGGTCCCATGACCATCACTGAAAAAGAGTTTTGGTCAAGAGATTAGAAGATGCTAATTGATCAAACCTGAGTTATAACCCTGAACTCAATAGGATAAGAGGATTAAGGGATGGAGTGTTAAAATATGTTTGTTCTTCTTCTGATCCAACCAAATAGAATGAGAATAGAGATGAGCGACTCCCCTTTCAAACAGGGGGTAAAATGAGTGTTATCAGAAAAAGAAATGCTGGTTTTTAAGGCCAAAGGGAATAAAACAAAGAAAATATCACATACGAAACAAACCTAAATGAAATTAACAAAACAATTGGTTAAGGAAACATCAGTTTATCTTTCTAAATTCATGGATAAAATGATTAAGATTAAAGAAGTCAACCAAGATTTTTAGCTAAGGTATAGTCTACTGGAATTAGTGATAGATCTTAGATGTCATTATATTTCATCTCTGGTTAAACTTTGAATTCTGTGAATTTAAACACACACACACACACACACATACACACACACACAGGAACCAGAGTGGCATAAGAGAAAATTTAAGGTTAAAAATGATCAGAACTGAAAAGAATAAATATGAATCCTTCATATGAGGAGACCAGTATCATCTGGTTGCCAACTTGCAATAAATTTGTGCAAGTGAAAAGAGTATATGTTGATTTCGCCCCAGGAGAATGGCAATTACAGATTTGAACTTGTAAGGAATCCCACGAAAACCACATGGGACACGGGAAATCACATAAGGGAGTTTATTAAGCAAACAGAGTGTCTCCCTGCAGAGTAAGAGAGAAAATGAGGGGAAAAGAGAAAGGAAAGAGAAAGGGCGCCCACTAGAGAGAGTGGAAAGCAAGGAGGAGAAAGAAAGCAAACTGGGGAGAGAAAGGCAAGAGAGAAAAGATGGCGGTGAAGCTATCTTTAAGAATCCCGCTGGGCTAACAGGACCAATAACGGAGAAGGATACTTGTAAGCTGACTGATGAACCAATAGCTAGCTAGGATGTTCACAGACTGACAGTAGTTGGGAGGCGGAGAAATGGTTGCATTGGAAAGGGTGGGGAGAGCAGCTTTGTACATTACAGAACTTATGTCATATCCCAGGTAGAAAGAATTACTGTCCATACTATTATTTTTCACTTTATGTTTTCTGGCACTTTATGTTTAGTTTTTATGTTAAATAGTGTTTTCTTTTCCTTTGTTGTTATAATTACAGAAAATGATCCTTTGAACATAATACATAAATAACTAGCAAATTTATAGCCATTATTATACTAAAGACAACAATTTCCTGCATATGTTCTATTTGCTTAATCATTTTAGGAAACTGATGATATCATCACAATCATTGGTGATTCGAGAATGATCATATTTCTTATTGCTTAATGGAAGATGAAATTATACACTACAAGCACAGTTCTCAACTAGAAAGCTAAATCACAATGCAATTGACTTAATATATAATGATATTTAGTGGATGTAGCACAATGCAGGTTATCAATATTTGCATCCTTCCAGTTATTTCTCATGTGTTTTCTCATCAACAACAAAACTCAATATTCTAATGTGTGTGGTATACAAATTTCCTTCCCTTAAAGTCATGCCTGAATTGCTCTGAGTCTTAGTGCAGGGGAATTCTGAAATCTTTCTTCCTTCTTGTGCTTTAGGATTTGTTTCATGGAACAATTTTGGGGGGAACTCCAATGATTATTCTGAAATCTTCTGAGCATCCCTGTATTCTCATTGTTGTTTTTCATGCTACATTCTGGCCATAATTAGAAGCACTTGCCATAGACACCCTTGTAGTAAACCCTCAACCTCTTGATATCAGTATGTTAGCTCAAGACACTGCCAGGAGGTAGCAACGATATTCTTATGAAATGTTCTAAATGTTTCTATTTGTAAATAGAGTGTTTCCTAAACAGTCTAAACAAGTTGACTTGCATTTTTATTGTAGATTGCTTCTTTGTGGTTTCAAATTCCCTTGTGTAGACTCTATTAGGATGTAAAGTCAGCTTTACTAGAGTAAAGGCTGATTCCTAAATAATAACTACTCTGTGGTTTAATTTAACTTGTTTATTTCCCCTTTCTCTGAATTTTGTTGTCTGAACTTATCATGACTGCCTGGTTGGAGATTCTTAATGGTAGCTTAATACTTAGTTTCAACAATGAGCATGCTGAGCATTTAGTGCAATACACACTGTGGAATCACAGGGAAGAGGAATAATTCCCATTGATAAGATGGATGATGTGTAATATTGCTCCAGATGGGGAGAACCTGGCATAGTACTCTCATGCCAACATCTGTCAATATAAAATGCATTTTAGTCACTAGTTGCTGCATATGGGCCTATCTTTACTGACAGTACCATAGATAATCCAAGCCTTTGGATGACTCTCAAAACTAATGGTTGTTAAGGACTTAGCAACTTTAAGGCAGAAAAGTATATAATAATAAACAGCCTTGACACAATTATTTTTATCAGATTAATTCTTCAGACAAGGGATAAAGAATAAGGCTTTTATCACTACTTTAGAGTTCTAAACTTTATTGGCATATATACACCCTATTGCTGCAAATTAATCTTTGCTATCCCCTAAAATTAAATTGTCATGACTTTGATCTATTTTTCTGGGATAATCAGATAGAGATACTTTTATTTAAAAACCATAGCCACAGTTATTATATCACAAATCTCTACATTCAACAAATAGCAGTTTGAGAAATTGGACTAGAGAAATGAGCTTTCAGTCTAGAAGTTACTTCAGTGCCCTCAGAGGAAGCACAGCAAGGCAAAGCATCTGAAGAGGGTAGTCATCTTCAGAGAGTGAGGCAATCATGATGGGAATATGATCATGAAGCTGTGCCTTTCCCTCTATAGGGAGAAAAACTCTCCATGGGGAGAAGAGTGATCTGGTTTCCAACAGAAAACTATTAAGATTGAGATTTTGTATAACATGGTAGTAAAAAATAAATCTCACCAGGCAAGGGGGCACACACCTGTAATCCCAGCGACTCAGGAGGCTGAGGGAGGAGGATTGAAAATTCAAAGCCAGCCTCAGAAACTTAGGTCCTAAGCAACTTAGCGAGAATCAGTACAAAAAATGTCTCTGATATCTGTGTCAGTTATTAACAACCATCCTAGCTACAGTCTTGAAATACTCTTTAATGGAAACTAGACTTGTTTCTCTACTCATTGAAAATTCAAAGTCAAAGGACATAGCAAGGAAGGCTTACTTCCAGAGTTCAAGGAACCACTCTATTAGGATGATATCAATAGCTCTGAGATTTTCCTTAATTCATCCAATTCTTCTATTTCTTTGTGTGTGCATGTGAATGTTTCTAGTAACAATTATGCAATCAGTGAATTGAATAAATAAAAGAATATAAATGGCTAAAAACAATTTAAAAAGGAAAGCCTTATTTTTCAAAGCCTAAATAAAAAGGAAAGATAGGAAGAATAAAATTAGAGATTTATGCTGGAAAGCCACTATATTATGTAATCATTTTAAGTTCAAAGTGTACTACAGTTAGGTGTTTAACTGTCTCCCAAAGCTTTGTAAGATGGATGTTGAAATGTAAAGACAAAAGAATTTCCAATAATTTATCCCACATCTCAGACCAGACTTACTATGCAAGGGATATTCTAAGATAGAGTTTACCTAATAGTACCTCCCAGCCAATGTATCTAGAAAGTAATCTTAGAGTTCTTCAATATCATTTCCTGAGTACTCATTTGAAGATAATTAAATGTTTCCATTCATAAAACTGCATTGCAGGCCTGATGTCAGATGGTGTTTTAGTCAGCTCTTTCACTGCCATGACAAAAAGACCTGACAAGAGCAATTTTAGAGGAGGAAAGTTTATTGGGGGTCACAGTTTCAGAGGTCTCTGTCCTTAAACAGCCTTCTCCATTTCTTGGATCTTGAGGTGAGACTGAACATCAAGATGGAAGAGTATGATGGAGGAAAGCAGATTAGGACATGAAAATCAGAAAGCAGAAAGAGAAAGACTCTTATCACCATGAAAAAATATATATGCCAAAGGCACCCTCAATCACTCACTTCCTCTAGCCACACCCTACCTGCTTATAGTTAACATCAGTTAATCCCTATCAGGGGATAATTCACCATTTGGGTTAAGGTTCTCATAACCCAATCCTTTCACCTGTAAACCTTCTCACTCATGAGGTTTTGGGGGGAACAACTCATATATAAACTAAAACAGATGAGATTATATTTAACCTGTCATCCCATTTTCCAAAAAGGAGATATGAGCAATAGCAAGAAAAGGAACTAAGAAGATTTTTTAGTATAACTTCCAAAGATTCAGGGAATCTTACATTTGAATTGAATGTAGGGTTTCTCCATAGTGAAATGATCAATAAATAACATCTAAAAAGAATAGGGTCTATTTAGGTACTAATTTAAAATTTTCATTGTTTGTAAAACTATAAATGAGTTTAATTTGTGATATCAGTTACAGAACACCTAACTGCATGAAACCACATTCTTATAGTTATATTTAAAAAGTAATTGTGTGCATTTTTAAAGGGAAAAATAGTAAGTTTTTTGTAACCAACAATAGAGAAGTCTTGACTAGGAACTATTGATGTAAATCGAATACATAAACAATCAAGAAAAAAATTCTTCTGGTCTTGCAGCAAAATTCTCATGTATCGTAAAAAAATATGGAATCTCTGGGGCATGGCAAACATCTGTGAGTCAAAAAATATAGTCAAGCCAAATTGTTGCCTTATTTGTAAAAAATATCAAATAATGAAATTTTATACAGAACATAAAATTCAAAATTTAAGTTAAAAGTCAAAGATTAACCCAACTATTTTCCCAAGGCTTGCAGGAAAGAATAAATATTAAGAAAATGGCTTATAAAACATTTTGTAGCCAGGTAAATGACAACATCTATGAACATTTATTAATTTCCAAATTGTGCCATGATAAAATAATTACTGAAACAATTTTCTGGAAAAAGTAAATCTATCTGTGTACATGAGCACAGTAATAATTGAGAAAAAAATGAAGAGAGGCAGGATAGGCAGCTTACGTCAAGGAATTTAAGTATTCTGAGTTCTCTCCCTAGTACCAAATGCCAAAATTTCTAATTAAAAGGTCTCACCTTGAATTTTTTGAATCATTATAAATAGAAAATTCTGCATTAAATTTTGAAATGAGCCAGATATGGTGGTTTACCTGTAATCCCCAAAACTCGGAGGACTGAGGCAGGATCACGCATTCAAAGACAACGTCAGCAACATAGCAAGGCCCTAAGCAATTTATTAAGACCCTGTCTCAAAATAAAAAATTTAAAAAGGGCTGGGGTATGACTCAGAGGTTAAGCATTCCTGGGTTCAATCTCCAATATCTAAAAAATATTTTTTAAAGTTGTTTGATTACATACTTTTTAAAAGTATTTTGTGAAATGGGAAGTCCTTTTATATGCTCATTTTATTAAATAGATACATTTTGGTTTAATTAGGGTAACTGCTATTCAAAATTTTACAAATTACTGAACAAAATTTTTTTGAAAAAAAATTGATTCTATGACCAATTGAAAATTTCAATGCTTTGAATTTGGGCAGAAATATTCTTAATGATAGAGAATGACCCACGAAATGATTATTTATCATGTGGGTTGTCAAGGCTGATCACACTCAAGCATGAACTATAAAGCAGACCTCAACCTTTGAATGCCTCATAACAAGATCTCTTTAGAAAAAATTACATCTAAGGGTTATGTAAAAAGAGTGAGGGTTTATGTATATATCCTCTACGTTATTTAGATCATTCACAATATAAAAATAATACTATCAATGATTTAAAATAAAGATTATGTTTAGATATGTTTCATGAAAAATTCTTTAAAATGTATATAAAACTGAGAGGCAGATGAATATTTCAGCCCTCCACATGAAACAAAACAGTTCGATCTCTCAATATGCAGAAACACAATTCAAAATTTCTAAAAATAGTAGCCTGAGAACTTTCTACTAAAACTTCTCTTTTATATTGTAGTCTTGTCTGTCCTCTCAATGTCTACCCAGAAATCATTCATTCATAAAGAAAGTATATAGAAATCTCTGGATACATATACATTTGACTTTTATAGGCACATTATTATGTAAGGATATTTGTGAAAATGTATGTCACCAAGGAATGATGAAATATGGGTCCAAGCTGGTATGTTTTGTGGCTCTTTAATTTAGCACAGATTTTTCAAAATTCAGAGACCAATCTTACTTTCATAGATGTAAATATTATGTTATCACAAGTAATACATTTTCTAATAGAATGCAAAATTCCATTGGATTTAAAGATAAACCTCAACTACTCAAAGAAAACTGATCTTTGGAAAAGGAGTTTGGAAAAGATGTATTCAGGCTCAAGAAGGCATGCATATTGTCTCTTCTGTGGCTAAAATTCCTAGGAAAGCTACAGAAAGACATCTGGAGTCAAGTTGTCTTACAGAATCTAGTAGCTTTTTCTTAAAGTGACTTTCTAGCTTCATTGAGGTATGGTTGACAAATAAAAAAAATCATATATACTGAAGATGCACAAGGTGATGATTTGATATACATGAGTATAGTGAAATAATTACTGTAATCAAGCCAATCCATCAACTCATATAGTTATCCTGTGTGTGTGTGTATGTGTGTGTGTGTGTGTGTGTGTGTGTGTGTGTATCTGCACATGTGTGTAGTGATAACAAAAGGTACTCTCTTAGCAAATGTCAGGCACACAATACAGTATGATTATAGTCCCCACACTGTACATTAGACCTATAGAATTATTCATCCTTTATAACTGAAAGTTTATATCCTTTGATGTGCGCCTCCCCATTTCCTCCTTCCTTTGTTTCTCTGAATTTGATTTATATTTCACATATAAATGAGATCATGCAGCATTTGTTTTTCTGCACATGACTTATTTCACTTGGTGTAATGTCCTCTAGATTTGTCCACGTTTTAATAGATAGCAGGATTTTTTTCTTTATTAAGACTGAATAATAAATTAACATTCCACTGTACTTATATAAGGAGTATAATGGAATACAACATTCACATTTTTTCACAAATTCATTTGCTGGTGGATGCTTCCTTTGGTTACTTTTCTTGGCTATTGTAAATACTGTTGTAAAGAACATGGAACAGCAGACAACTGATCAACATGTTTCTTTCATTTCCCTGAGATATATACCCAGAGATTGTACTGCTAAATCAAACAATAGTTCTCTTTTTAATCTTTTGAGTAACCTCCATATTCTCTTTCCAATTTACATCCCCCTTAACAATGTATAGGTGTTCCTTTTCCTCCACATCACACCTAACACTTATTATCTCTTATCTTTTAGATAGCAGCCATCCTACAAGTGTGAGGTGATCTCTCTTTATGGTTCTGATTCATATTTTCCTAATGATTAAAGGAGGGTTCTATTAGCTTATTAATTAAAGAATCAGTAGTGAGATTTCTGCTATGGGACTTTAAACAGAGATTGGCACACCATGTACATAAGATGTTTATGTGGACAAGGCAGATTTTCAGTAGAATTCAATGAAATTGAAGTTTCTTTCTATTTAATAAAATCAAGTGATCTTTTGTTATTTCTTTAAAGAAATGACATTTCACATGCATTTTCAGAACTTTGATTGTTTTTCATTTATTCCTTAGATGACACCTAAAGCTTTTAAAACTTTGGTTCATTTTCCCACATTGATATCTCAATATGTAGCATGTGAAATGTTAGTCTGTTTTCCATTGCTGTAACTAGGTACTTAAGAAAAATGATAAATAGCAAGATTTATTTTGACTTTCATGTTCAAAGATTTTAGCCCATGGTCTCTTGGTTCTTGGGCCTCTGTTGAGGCAGAATATCATGGCCGAGAGAAGTCATGGCAGCACAAACCTGCTCACCTCATTGGTAGCAAGAAAAGAGAAAAAGAAAGAAAGGGTCCATGGATGAGATGCATCCTTCAAGATAGAATACCCAATGCCCTATTTCCTCCTCCTTGACTTTGTCTCCTAGAGTTTCCATCAACTCATAAGCCTTCAATGCATTAGCCTTTGGGGGACATTCCAGAACCAAACTATGCCATAAAAGTAAAACTTTTTCTTGTGTTTATTAAATTACATTAATACTGACATTTATTACTTTTCCCCATATAACTTGAAAGTCAAATACAGTCTCCATAAAAGCACTGTATATATTTTATAATTTCTACTGTTACATGCCATTTTGTTATGTGCAAAATGAAATTCAACAAATTAATTTTTTTCTAACTTATTTAACAGATATAGAGAAATTAGCATTTTGCTCATCTCTCTGCATAGATTTTTTTCTCATATTATAAAAAATAATGTAATAAAGGATTGTATGCATAGGTATGCTGAACTATTAATGGCATGTGAATACCCATATGTATATATTGCCAATAATACACAAATGATGTTATTAGTAAGGGTGTAAGAGCTGAAGTTTCCTTTAAACTGTTTTGTGCTTCCTGATGGACTGGAACTTATAGCTCTCTTTTCTTCTAAGAAATATATTTAAAAGTTGAGACAAAATAGAAACTTCAATAGAAACAATGGTTATTTCCTAGGTTTGGGAATCTAGTCTCTTTGAATGCTGGGCCATCCTGACTATTCAGTCTGCCTGTCAAACTCTCCTGCTGTGCACTACACCCCACTGTGAAAGGAGGAGCTAGTGCAGCACAGCCAGAAGCAAACATCAGGATTCCAGAGTCCAAAACATTCTAAAATCTCCTACAATTGCTCCTCATGCTTATTTAAGGAAGTTGCTGCTTCATCTTGTATCCTTGTGTGTGTTGTGTGCATGTGCGTGAAGTCTGATAAAGAGCACTACTTGCAATGTTGCTTGGGAAACATGATTCATAATAATAATGCTGGAAATGATGAAAACTGTGTTCTACAATTTTGTTCTTTAAAGTGTTACAATTGTACTCTTTAAAGGGTAAGACTGAGTCTGAAGTGCAATGAAAAAAGTCTGTTCCTTTATTAGAGTAGATGCATGTTAACTACTTTGTGATACACATACCAGTGAATGATAAAACATGCTAATTAGATGATGAGTCCTTTGAACGTGGACCTAAAGTTTTGAAGAAAAGAGACAGAAAAATGAGCAAAATCATACTTATGACCATTAAAACATTATTTATAAATAATAAAATATTTGAGAACTCTCAACAGCTTTATATAACATACCAGTAGTGCTGTTAACAATAATAACTTTATCTAATATTCTTTAGAACAAACTTTGTGTTAGGCAACCAATTTTATACTGTTTTAGCTATGGTAATTTGAGTCCCATAAGACAGTGAAATAGATAATATTTTTTATTTCCATTATGTAGATAAAGAAGCCAACACGAGATAAAGTCACTTTCACATTGTTTCACAGTTGGCTTATGACAAGCCCATATGAATAGAAAACATTTATTAGGAAAGAAGAAACTTTCTTTGGGAAGCCTTTTTAGTTGCTGAAACTATTGCTCCACTAAATTTAGAAGTCAGTGTTTGGCTTCCTTATTCAATAGAACGTTGGCCATTTTTTGCTTTTAATGTCACCTGAGAAAAAACAAAATTTATTTTTGGCAAGGTACAATTACTTTTGTTTTAAATTAAATTTTACAGCCTCCATGTGAGGTCAAGGATAATGCAAAGCATCTGAATCTGAATTATTATTAAGACCATAATGCATTAACTTTTAGGGAAATACAACAGGTTTACTAAGTAAGTTTCTTTTGAAGACTGAACCTTATTATTATGAAATTATTATAAGATTATGAGCCTCCTTATGATCTCTTTCTCTATTTTTCTCTGCTCTTTCTCTTTTACCACAGACATAAAC
Organism: Sciurus carolinensis; assembly: GCF_902686445.1. Taxonomy (NCBI): domain Eukaryota; kingdom Metazoa; phylum Chordata; class Mammalia; order Rodentia; family Sciuridae; genus Sciurus; species Sciurus carolinensis. The sequence goes on along the minus strand of NC_062218.1, from coordinate 85,806,745 downwards.
ACATGAATACTGAACTCGGGTTGAACTGAGGTTGTTTTTATGCTGTATTATTTCCTCAGTGATATACTATTGTAAACCCTATTACCTGATAGGCATGACATCAAATGTCTATCAGACTTTAAAAACTGTATTTTGGAAAGGGTTCCCTTTCTCCAGATTTTGTTTTTATTGTTTTGAAGCAATTATTGATGAGGCATCATTCTGTTTCCTTACTTCCAATTTACTCTGCACTATATTTTTTATAAACTACATCATGGTATACATAGTATAATACATAGTGATTTCAAATATTTTAGTTCATTATTTAAAAATCCTCTGTGCTAATTATTTCCTTTCACTAATGAAAACACACTTCTAACATTTGTTATTTAAATTACTAAAACAACCAATTAAATAGAGTTGAGCCCAGCGTGGCAATCTTGGTGGCTCAGGAGGCTAAGGCAGGAGAATCTGGAGTTAAAATTAGTAGTGAACCTGAGTTGGATTAGATCTCTACTAGTTCAAGTCTCATTCAACAATTCAGTGCTCTATGTTTGCTCAGTTTGAAATGTTATATTGTCATATTGTGTTAAAAAGAGTTTCTTTGTCTCATTTTAAGTTGAGCATTAAGAGAATGCATAATTTTACTCATAACTCTGCCAATATGTCTAGAGGCCTGTTGCAATTTCTGCCTTTAGTGAAATTTTTGTCCCCAAGAAAGGATAACAGAGTTGGTGTAGTGTATTCTTGGTTCTCAAAAATACTCATGTAGCTTTGGGACTCTGAATTGGTGAATATTCATGATGTTTGAAAAGCATGGTACACATGTGTATGTATACACATGACCTGGAGGGACAGGTCCAACTAAGCTGCTTATTACTGGATGACTTTATTCTTTGCTTGTGTTTTTATTTTTCCTGTAATATACATATTAACTTTTAAAAAATAAAAACTAATTTGAAAAAAGTGATATAAAGTAGACTTTTCATTTGTATATCTTAAAACTTTATTCATGACTTTGGGTCAGTAAAACACTTTAATTCAAAAGAAATTTATGAATGCTGCTTTTAATATTTGGTAGAGAATAATCTCTCTGTTCTTTCTCCAAAGAATTCTTAGTACCCTTTTTTTCTTATTTTAAGACATATTTCATATAATTTTTGTCATGCCCTAAGGTGAAATAATTTTATATATAGAATATATTTATAATACTGAGATTTCCTATCCTGAAATACAATCTTTTTCTTCATTTCTCCAGTCTCCTCTTTTGATTTTTACAGATTCCTATGCATTTTTATTAAGTTAGTGCTTACAAGTTATTTATTTTATTTAAAAGTGTGCATTCTGCTTTAGTTCTTTTAATTGATTTAATTACCTTTTTTCCTTTAAATGCTTTATATTTTTCAAGGATTAAAATCAGTAAAGTCATTAAAGTATTTCATTGTAAGAAAGATGTAAAGTACAAAAGTTGGCAACCTTCCCTCCTTCGTTGTACCATTATTGTTAAGCATACCAATGTGTGTCCTCTCCTGGTATTTTTCTTTGTGCCGATATAAACACACACACATACACACACACACACATGCACATACACATGGTGTTTATTTTTTTAATGGTATTATTCAATTTATATGTATCCTGTTCTGTTTTCTGGTTAGTAATTGTAACATGGTAAAGTTTACTTTTATGAAATCCAGTTTTATTTAATTTTCAGGCAAACTATAACATATAAATAATATTAGTAAAATGCATTCCTACTTTTTGTACATTTTAAAATTTCTTTTTATTACATTACATAATCCTTAAAAGACAAAACATGAATGAGAAAGTTATTTGGAATCATTTTTTATTTTTTATACCCTCTTTTTGTTCGTAATGTCAATAATTTCTTCTGATTATTATCAAATGAAATATGTGTCTTTTCCAAAATTACCAAGTTTTGTGGTTTTATTGGTTAGGAGATAACATATCATTAGCATACCAATAAATAGCACATATTGTTATCAATCAAAACATAATTGAATAATAAGATTCATTAAATTTTGTTTTTTAATTTGCTAATATTTGGCAATACATAAGATATATACTCTGTGTATAATATTTGGGTATACATATACAGACTATGTATAGTCATTAATTTCTAAAAAGTGTCTAATCATATTTTAAATGATGTACTCTCATTTGAATTTTTTTTTGTACTAAGGATTAAATGCAGTGGTGTTTTGCCACTGAGCTACATCCCCAGTCCTTTTTATTTTTCATTTTGAGACTGGGTCTCATTAAGTTGTGTGGGGCTTCACTAAGTTGCTGAGACTAGCCGGAACTGCCTATTTCCTGCCTCACCCTCCTGAGTCCCTGGGATTGTAGGTATGGGCCAAAGCTTCTGGCTCATGCATATGTTATTTAGGACTTTAAAAAACTCTTTCAATGGATTGGATTATTTGGGGTTTATTTTTGTTTGTTTGGAAAAAAAGTCTCGTTAAGTCCTGTCCAGTCAGTCTAGGTGCTCTTGAATTTTTTCTGCTTTTAGCTGTTCAAGATTTTCTTAATAGATAAATATAGGATCAATTTTAGAATATTCTCCTTGCACTTTAGGAAAAAAGGTACCTTTTTATTTTTTTGAAGTTCAAATAATTAAATATCCATATGTCTAAAGACACAAATATATATACACACAAATACATAAATACAGTCTTAGTAATAAGAGTAGTCCTCAATGTATAGTCCATGATCTCCTGGAGGACTTAGGAATCTTTCAAGAGATTCACAAGTTCAAAACAGTTTTCATAGTAATACTATGATATTATATATTTATTTTTCTTTTGTTATGTTGATGGTTAGATCCACATTGTGAAAACATCAGGTAGATATAAGGTCTGGTTCTGTCACATGAATGACAACATTGGTATTGAGTTGTGTGACTATTAAGGTAATTTCCATCACACATTCATTGTTAAAAAAAAATACTAGTTTCACTTGAAAGTGTCAATCAAAGCAGTAAAAAACTGCTAATTTTATTAGATCTTTCCTTTGTTTATATTTTAGTATATTATTAAATACAAATATTTCAATAACTATTTAATAAATATACTCATTTTAAATTTAGCAGTTCCATTGCAAACCAAAGTTTGATAAGTGAGTCTAGGAAAATAAACATTTGTGAGATTAAGCTATAATATGAACTTGCCACTCTTTTAATAGGATATTAGGCTCCTTCCAAAAAAGTAACTGACAAGCAAACTTTAGTCACTCAAATATTGGTATTTGATTTTATTGCAAACAAACAAAGTGAGTCTGCAATTGGAAGGGGGAATATTGTAATCAAATGTGTCTTCCAATGGAAAATTAAAATAAAGGAAAACTTGCATGTCTGAGCTTGAAATATCCCCAAAACATAAAGACTTCTCTTCTGAGATTGATAGTGAACTAATAAATGTGAATTTTTTATCTTACCAACATTCATCATAATTCATTATCATCACAATATTAATTACGAGATACTTTATATTAATAAATAAGAAAGTAGCATATTCTTTGGTTTATAAGCAATAAAATGAAAAAGAACTTATTTGTATTTGTTGTAAAATACTTAAAATATCATAAAAACTATTACTGAACATAAATGTATCATTGTCATAACTTATTCTCTAAATAACGTATTTGAATGTAAGAAATAAATTTCCAAACAAATGTATGATAAGAACAACCAATTATTCAAAATAAAATGCACAATTCAGTTAGTTTTGTCATCTATGGAGAAAGCACTAGATAGGTTTTAGATGGGAAATGAGAGGGTCAATCTATCAAGGGTGACATTATAATTACAGCAAATGTCTTAGAAGGAAACATCAATCGATTCTTACTCTGACAATGTATTTTTCCTTTAGTCTCATTCATCTGCTTGGCAACTGTGAACAATCTTCATGGTTTTCTAATCTTGTTACTACTTTAAACAAGAAGAAACTTTATATATATATATAAACTTTATATATATATAGAAACTTTATATATATATATATATATATATATATATATATTTATTTATTTATTTATTTAATTTTTTTTTTCCAGTTACCTAGCAGGTCAATTCCAAACAAGCAAAAAGGAAGGCAGGAAGGCAACAAATACAGGAAAAATAGGATGCACTTAGCTGTCTTTGCAAGAGATGTCAAGATTTTTAGCTAAATTTCCCCAGTAACAGGATGATTGCACAAATCTGTTCATGCTCATAGCTTTCTCTTCATAGTTTGAGGTGAAAAATAAAACTAGTGATACCAACATATTATTTGAATTTCACACCTACTCTCGGCTAGATGCTTAAGTGTTTTCAAAATAGGTGCTTCAAACATGGTAATTATGTTCTCTAGACATGTATAAACATGTAATTGAGTCTTTTGTGAGTTTTCAAACTCAGATAATAGTTTGGGTGATCTATGCATGCCAAGAATGTGTTGCTTCATTTCCTATGGGGAAATTTCTAAATAACTTCCAAAATAAATTTCTTCAGGATGCCCAATAGACAGAGTAGTATATAACAGCAATTGAATGGATGCATGCGCAGCTCTACTGAAGAAAGCAAAATCAATATGACAGTAGGCAGTAATCATTGTGGAAGGCTGTGAGTGGAAAACTATGAAAAAAGGATACAAATTACATGTATTTGACATGGTTCATGGCCTCCAACTTTGCTGCTTAGGTGATGAAAGAAGATGTAGTTCTTGAAACTGATGTATAATAATCATTATGTGCTAATTCCAGGTTACGAGTAAAGAATCCAATGGACATTTTCTGTCAGAAGATTTTGTTAAGGCCACCCTTTTCAATTTGCTCTGCTCAGAAATTTCAAAAACATTTTGAGTAGTAATACATTCATCTTTTTGCCCATAATTAGAACCAGAAGGTAGCATTACATATGCTAAATTTATGGACATTTTATGGAATCCTAAAATTTAATCTCATAAGTAAAGATTGTAATTGCTTACATTGTGAAACTGAGCGAGTTTTTCTTTTAATATTACTTTTTATGAATTATGAGAGGTCCCCTCAAGATGTTTATTTCATGATGGTTGTGATAGGCAGGAAACTTTCCTTATGTATCCCCACATAATGTCCATGCCCTACTCCCCAAAATTTGTATGTTACCTGTATCATGAAAGGGACTTTGCAGATATAATTAATGGTATAGACAGTGAGATGGGGAGTGTATCCTGAGTTATCCAGATGGGTTCAGTGTAGTCACTTGAATCTTTAAAGCGTAGAACCTTTCCTACTGGGTCACAGAGATGAGACGGAAGAATAAGCGTGGGCAGGTTCTAGAAGTTAAGAACTAACAGCTGACAGCTAGCAGGGAAACAGGGTTCTCAGTCCTACAACTACCCGGGAATGAATTCTGTCTATGACCTACATGAGAGGGAAATAGAACTTCCCTAGAACCTCCCAGAAAGCAATCTGAATCTTCCAGTAGCTCTTATTTAAGTTCTATGAGCCCTTTGTCAGATTTCTAAGCTGCAGAAGTGCAAACTAATACATTTGCATTGGTTGAGACTGTTTGTTGTAGTTTGTTATGACAGTGATAGAAAATTGATCTTTTTTCCAGTCTGACCCCCTTGAGGAATATGAAATTCTTGCATCAGTCAACTTTTTTTTGCTGTAGAAATTCTGCATTCAATTGTGTGCATTTAAGAATTCTCTTTCCAGTTGAAGAGATTTACACATGCATTTCTAGTAAATGAAAAATAAACCATTTTAATTAATCACAGTATTTGATGAGACTTTTCATTGAACTAGATTTGTTATTTTTTTAATAATTGTACCCAATGGCTTAACCAAGGTTCCTACCTTGCTTGCATTCACATTAGCCAGGAATTTGGTGCAGCTGTATTTACACTGTGGTCACTCTTTCATACCTCTGCTAATACCAGAAAAAAAAAATGTGTTCTGAAGATTTGGTATTTTGTTTTTTTCTCATAGGATTTCATATAAATGTACTGAACTTTACCTTAAAAGATTGGTTTGTCGTGTCAAGAAGGAATGTTGTTAATGGATTAGGCACAATGGAGCATTGAACTGTACTTTCACTTTTATAGAAAAAATGTATTCACATTTCAAATATATCAAAATTCCAGATGTAACACTTCACATGAACACTGTGCTAATAAATGTTCTTTGAAGACACTTTCTTAACCCATAATTTTGAACAGTATAATAATCAGTACTATTGTAGAAAACAATTCATTGTTATAATAATCAAAAGGTGAAGAATAGATGTTTTTCAAATTCATCTAATATTCTAGTAATAAATTTTATTGTAATCTGTAGAAATAAGGATATGAAATGATGAACTTCCTTGTAAAAGGATAAAATATTGTATTTTAGGTTAAAGACTCGATTCTACAAAACAGTTTCTTTTTCTAATAAGATGCCAAAAGTTTATCTTCATCTATCATCTAAAAAAATTATTACAGATAATACATTAAGCTCACTTTTTACTTCAGGAAGGAATCATATGTTGGGAGGTATTTCATGGCTCAGTATTAATTCTAAATCTTGACTCTCTCTCTTTCTCTCTCTCTCTTTCTCTCCTCTCTCTCTCTCTCTCTCTCTCTCTCTCTCTCTCTCTCTCTCTCTCTCTCTCTCTCTTTCTCTATTTTTTCGGTACTGGGGATTAAGCCTATGGGCTCTTAACCACTGAAAAACATCCCCAAACCTTTTTATTTCTTATTTTGAGAAAGGGTCTCAATAAACTGTTTAGGGCCTTGCTGAGTACTGAGGCTGGTTCCAAAATTGTGATTCTCCTGCCACAGACTCCTGAGCCATTGGGATTACAGACATGCACCACCGCACTGGGACTAAATCTTGACTGTTTTAATCACCATGGATTGTATGGTATGATTGTATGTATTCATGGATTATAATGTCCTTACTTGTTAATTTTTCCTTTTCTCTTTGGTAAAAACATAACAAATACCTATGATAGCATAGGTGTTTTTTCACTCTGTAGTTCATTGGAGTTGGGAATTTACAGTAACATCTGTTATCTGTGGTTTGGTTTATTTGTCATCAGGATTGTGTCTCTTTTTTTTTGTTCCTTGCAAATAATATTACTGGCCATGCTTTGGTCAGAGTTTTATAAAATTTGAATTTAATAATTCTGACATTATGCAAAGCAAAACATGCTGTGGGAGGCAAGGCAATGGATAGTACCAGTTTTGAAGAGGAACAAGATACCAACTTTCAGGAATATGTCTGACCTTAAGGAGAGTTCCATGATTCAGACAGTGGAGGTGAAGGTGAAGGTGGATAATATTTTGTGTAGATAATTTTTTTTTCTAAGAATTACCATAAAAATTATAGTAAATTCAATGTGTTAGCTACTCGCATTTTTGTTTTGCCAAATTTGTGGTAATAAGGATTGAATTCAGGCTTCACGTATGCAAGGCAAATGCTTTACAACTCTGCATCTGATACATTCTCTGCATCCCAGAGAATTCTTTATGACCTTTTGATACTAACAAAGTTACAATGTTAATAATCTATAACCTGAGGAATATAGTTTAAATTTTTGCTATGTGTTGTTTATTAATAGAATAGATCTTCTTTTCTATGACTAATCAAACTACATTATAAAGTATAACCTTGGGAAAAAAAAAAAACATACTACCCAAATGCCCTCAGTCTCTTACCAAATCTTGACTGTGGCACATTTCTTGTTACTGACCACAATGGTTAGTGATATTTTCTCAAGATACTTTTAATACTTTCTTAGAAAAAAAATACCAAATTTTCAAATGTCAATTTACATGTTCATAGAGCTCTCATTTCTGCTATGGCAAAAGTCATTTCTGAACTTGTAGTTTATATTTTGTGTCTTCTTCAATATATTTTAATATTCTACTATAATGCAGTGAGGTCAATTTCTTCCTGATTTTTACATTAATTTTGGGTTGTTAAATACAGGACACTGAGTCAAATCTGAATTTCAGTCAAACAATAAATAATTTTAGTAACTCCCATATGCTATTTGGGACTTGCTAATATTAAAAGTTATTCAAGGACTATCTGAAATTCAAACTTCACTAGGCTGAATTCTATTATAATTTCTATTCATTATCTTATAAGGTGAGTGATAGAATATTATTTCTCTTATTTCCTTCAGTATAAGGTGCTTAATTTTGTTACATGGCTTAATTATTACATTTTTCTAATAAGGTATTAGGAGATTATATGGCATGATTTAAAACTATTTGACTGAATTCACAAACCATATAATAAATTTCCCATGTTCAGAAATAAGGTTCCAAAATACATTAAAACTGAGTAACTTACACAAGACAGATACATGAAAGTCTTGAAGTAGAAATAAATATGAAGATGTGTAACTGTTGTATTCAGTTCTTCTGTTCTCTTGTCCATTCTCAGTACATATTCAGGCATGATCACCAATTCCACTGATTTTGGGGGCCTCACCCATATATTTATTTTTCTTTTAGATTATCTGTGGACTATGTATAGAAAATTTTATGTGCACGTGTGCCTGTGTGTGCATAGGAGGGTGTATATTCAGTTCCACTTGGGAATAAACTGAACGGAGCCTTGGAATATGGAGAACATGCCCGAAGGTCACCTATGCCAGGAAAGGTGCTGGATCCTGAGAAATCTGAAATCTTTGGGCAGTATTTTAGGAATGGGTGCCAGCTCACATGGGTAACTAAACAGATTTAAGGATTTTGAAAAAATGGTCTTTAATTTTGGCTTTTGATTCTTCCAGATGATGTTTGGGTCATAGGAATACATTGCAAGGATGACCAGAGCTCTTTCAGTAAAGCTGGAAAGCACTAATTCAGACCCTGTTGCTTTTAAAAGCACTCTGACCTCTCCTTAAATCATTCTCATCTTTATTCTCCTGATTGTTGTTTTATCTTCATTATAGACCTTGATATTACAACACACTAAAAGCAAAACTTATCCAGAAATAAGCTCTCACATACTCTTAGAGTACGTGGAAAAAATGATGTCTTTATTTTTCATTTAAAAACATTTTGAATGCTCATATCCTTTCATAATTTAGTAAAGATGATAGAATTAAGCATGTGGAAACTGACCAAAATAGGTAAGTAATATTATCTCACACAAAGTCAATTGGGTTCCTATGTAAGTTGACAGCTAAAGTCAGGAAAGTAACATAATTCTATAAAAATGAGACTAATTATATATGTTTTAAGCCAGGCAATAAAGTAACCATAACAAAATGAGACCCAAGAGTAAATCAAAGTGCTATTCCAATCACCCTATTTATTTTCTACTCAAAATAGTTTTACAAATTTTCAGTTGTTTTTACACACAGCCCAGAAAAATCTCTGAACTGCCTATTTTAAGTGGTGATAAAAGTGAGTACAAAAAGAGTTGTTTTCTTATTTTGGTTTGTTTTTGTAATTGTGCATTTTGTATGATAAAATCATTCTTTTTGACACTTCCTATAATTTGTAAAATAGAAATACATTACCTCTCATGATATCTACATTGCTTCTTTTAAGGTGGGCACAATGGACATTTTGCTTTAATTGTAATAGAAATAATAATTTAATGTTGACAAGTGAATCAAGAAACTTTCACAAGAAACATTTCAAGGAATTAATGTTCATTTTTGCAACTTGTGAAAATCATCATTTGGAAAAATATGTTCATGTTTCTTGGTATGACCTAATTCAGTAAAGGAAAACAAGATTAACTAGTTTAAATATATATTTTCCCAAACTAATGAATGTTAAAGGTTAGTAGGATTTTATTTAATGATGAAAACACATGTAAAGTTTCTGAAAAATAAAATAAATCACCTTATATTTCTTTTGGGTTAATAACAGATGAATGAGATACACTTTTTGGAAACAATGCTCTTTCACTATAAAATCAATGTAAAATTTTATTTAAATTACTAGAAATCCTGACATCTAGAGACTTTGGTATTTATGGGAGACTGAGCACATCTAACAGGAGGCAGCCCATCTGTTCAGACAAACAAAGCCAAAGACCAGTATGGAAGCCCTAAGTGAGCTTCCAGGATCCTTTCTGGAGTTACTGTACTACATTAAAAAAAATTTAACCCTCAACACCTCTTCATGGTATATTAAGTTGAGAAATATTTAACAAACCTAAGGTAGTTCTCCTCCACTTTTCTGCCTGTTGAGTTGCTTTCTTTTTCTTTTCTTCTCTTTTCTTTTCTTTTTTTTTTAGCATTATACTTTATTTGTACTAAAGCAGTTTTAAACCAATATGGAATACAATTAATTAGATTTGATATATTCATCACAGGACCCTCAAAACTGCACTAACTTTAACCTCAATTGATTCATTATTTGAATACATAAAATAACTCCACTTTTTACATATATTCTCTCTTCAGTTTTTTTAAGGCAAAATCATCAAGTGATTGATGATTTTTGTCTTATTTAGTAAGTTTTTGTGTAAGACTTACTAGATAACATAATTTGTTCATGATTGTAATTTTATCACCTAGAAGAATATAAACCAAGTGCATAGTATTCAAATAGATGCCAATTATCATTTGGCTAATTTTTTTCTATCATTGAAGTAATTAACATTATTATATATCAGTTTCATACAAACATAATTTATAGAACCATTGGGACATTCACAGAGTTTAAGAAATTTATATAATCAACTATTTACATAACTATTTGTACTATCTAAAAGATAAACCATTTGTTTTACTATTGTTGAATTTTATGATAGTTCTTTAAAACACTCTTCTTTGCATGTAACAGTTGTCTACAAGTTTTTCTCTAGTTAGTAAATGGTTTTATGCATTCTCATATTTTTATTTAATTCTTAAAATCAATATACATATTATTTTAAAAACACACTTTAATATTGCTGTGTAACACCAACAAGTGTCAACTTTGGTGATTAGATCTGTGGGAGCTTCGCATGGGTACTGGCAGCAGGAAGAGTGATGTCAAGAACTTCTAGGTTTCTTTTCTTTTTTTATTATAAACAAATGGGATACATGTTGTTTCTCTGTTTGTACATGGCGTAAAGGCATACTATTTGTGTAATCATAAATTTACATAGGGTAATGTTGTTTGATTCATTCTGTTATTTTTTCCCTTCCCCCCCACCCCTCCCACCCCTCTTTTCCCTCTATACAGTCCTTCCTTCCTCCATTCTTGCCTCCCTCCCTAACCCTAACTCTAACCCTAACATTAACCCCTCCCACCCCCCCATTATGTGTCATCATCCACTTATTAGCGATATCATTCTTCCTTTGGTTTTTTGAGATTGGCTTATCTCACTTAGCATGATATTCTCCAGTTTCATCCATTTGCCTGCAAATGCCATAATTTTATCATTCTTTATGGCTGAGTAATATTCCATTGCATATATATACCACATTTTCTTTATCCATTCATCAATTGAAGAACATCTAGGTTGGTTCCACAACCTGGCTATTGAGAACTGAGCAGCTATGAACATTGATGTGGCTGTATCTCTGTAATATGCTGATTTTAAGTCCTTTGGGTATAGGCCAAGGAGTGGGATAGCTGGGTCAAATGGTGGTTCCATTCCAAGTTTTCTAAGGAGTCTCCACACTGCTTTCCAGAGTGACTGCACTAATTTGCAGCCCCACCAGCAATGTATGAGTGTACATTTCTCTCCACATCCTCGCCAACACCTATTGTTGCTTGTATTCTTGATAATCGCCATTCTAATTGGGGTGAGATGGAATCTTAGGGTGGTTTTGATTTGCATTTCTCTTATTACTAGAGATGTTGAACATTTTTCCATATGTTTGTTGATTGCTTGTAGATCTTCTTCTGTGAAGTGTCTATTCATTTCCTTAGCCCATTTGTCGATTGGACTATTTGCATTCTTGGTGTAGAGTTTTTTGAGTTCTTTATAGATTCTGGAGATTAGCGCTCTATCTGAAGTATGATTGGCAAAGATTTTCTCCCACTCTGTAGGCTCTTTCTTCGCATTGCTGATAGTTTCCTTTGCTGAGAGAAAGCTTTTTAGTTTGAATCTATCCCAGTTATTAATTCTTGCTTTTATTTCTTGTGCTATGGGAGTCCTGTTGAGGAAGTCTGGTCCTAAGCCGACATGTTGAAGATCTGGACCTACTTTTTCTTCTATAAGATGCAAGGTCTCTGGTCTGATTCTGAGGTCCTTAATCCATTTTGAGTTTAGTTTCGTGCATGGTGAGAGATATGGGTTTAGTTTCATTCTGTTGCATATGGATTTCCAATTCTCCCAGCACCATTTGTTGAAGAGGCTATCTTTTCTCCATTGCATATTTTTGGCCCCTTTGTCTAGTATGAGAAAATTGTATTTTTTGGGTTTGTATCCGTGTCCTCTATTCTGTACCATTGTTCCACCTTTCTATTTTGGTACCAATACCATGCCGTTTTTGTTACTATTGCATTGTAGTAGAGTTGAAGATCTGGTATTGCGATACCTCCTGCTTCACTCTTCCTGCCAAGGATTGCTTTAGCTATTCTGGGTTTCTTATTCTTCCAGATGAATTTCATGATTGCTTGCTCTATTTCTGTAAGGTACGTCATTGGGATTTTAATTGGAATTGCATTGAATTTGTGTAGCACTTTTGGTAGTATGGCCATTTTGACAATATTAATTCTACCTATCCAAGAACATGGGAGATCTTTCCATCTTCTAAGGTTTTCTTTAATCTTTTTTTCTTTAGTGTCCTGTAGTTCTCATTGTAGAGGTCTTTCACCTCTTTTGTTAGATTGATTCCCAAGTATTTTATTTTTTTCAAGGCTATTGTGAATGGGGTAGTTTTCCTAACTTCTCTTTCTGAAGATTCATCACTTATGTATAAAAATGCATTAGATTTATGTGCATTGATCTTATACCCTGCTACTTTACTGAATTCACTTATGAGTTCTAAAAGTTTTCTGGTGGAATTTCCTGGTTCCTCTAAATATATCATCATGTCATCAGCAAATAGGGATAGTTTGAGTTCTTCTTTTCCTATTCATATCCCTTTAATTTCTTTGGTCTGTCTTATCGCTCTGGCTAGAGTTTCAAGGACGATATTGAATAGAAGTGGTGAAAGAGGGCATCCTTGGCTTGTTCCAGTTTTTAGGGGGAATGCTTTCAGTTTTTCAGCATTTAGAATGATATTGGCCATGGACTTAGCATAAATGACCTTTACAATATTAAGGAATACATTTATGTTAAGTCTATGAAACATTTTGATCTAATTTGTACATAAGATGTGAAGTTTAGATCAAGCTTCATTATTTGTCTATAGGTGTCCAATTGCTCCAGCACAATATTCTGAATAAGAAATTCTTTCACCATTGAATTGCTTTTGTAGTCTTATAAAAAATCAGTTGGGGGAGAGGGTAGGGGGAAAGAAAGAAAATCGAATGAGACAAACATCATTACCCTACGTACATGTATGATTACACAAGTGGTATGACTCTATTTCGTTTACAACCAGAGAAACCATAGTTGTACCCCATTTGTGTACAATGATTAAAAAAAAAAGTCTTTTAAAATGCAAACAAAATCAGTTGGTCATATTTCTATGAATCTATTTCTAGGATCTCTATGCTGTCCTATTGATCTGTGTTTCACCAATTTTTGTTTGGAAGATCTGTCCAGTGGTGAGAGAGGTGTGTTAAAATCACCTAGTATTATTGTGTTGTGGTATATTTGATTTCTGGCATTGAGAAGGATTTGTTTGATGTACATGGATGAGCCACTGTTTGGGGCATAGATATTTATGATTGTTATGTCTTGCTGATTTATGCTTCCCTTAAGCAGTATGAAATGTCCTTCTTTATCCCTTCTGACTAACTTTGGCTTGAAGTCCACATTATCTGATATGAGGATACATACTCCAGCTTTTTTGCTGAGTCCATGTGCATGGTGTGTTTTTTCCCATCCTTTCACCTTTAATCTGTGGGTATCTCTTTCTATGAGATGAATCTCTTGCAGACAGCAAATCGTTGGATCTTTCTTTTTAATCCAATCTGCCAGTCTATGTCTTTTGATTGATGAGTTCAGGCCATTAACATTCAGGGTTATTATTGAGATATGATTTGCATTCCTGGTCATTTGGCTCATTTTTGTTTTTTGACAGGACTTGGTTTCTCCTTTATTTGGCTATTCCTTTAGGGTAGTTCCTCCCTTTGCTGGTTTACATCATTGTTTTTCATCTCTTCCTCATGGAATATTTTGCTGAGAATGTTCTGTAGTGCCAGCTTTATTTTTGTAAATTCTTTTAGCTTTTGTTTATCATAGAAGGATTTTATTTTATCGTCAAATCTGAAGATAAGTTTTGCTGGGTATAAGATTCTTGGTTGGCATCCATTTTCTTTCAGAGCTTGAAAAATGTTGTTCTAGGTCCTTGTAGCTTTTAGGGTCTGGGTTGAAAAATCTGCTGATATCCGTATTGGTTTCCCCCTGAATGTAATTTGGTTCTTTCTCTCACAGTCTTTAAAATTCTGTCTTTATTTTGTATGTTACGTATTTTCATTATAATGTGCCTTGGTGTGGGTCTGTTGTAATTTTGTATATTTGGAGTCCTATAAGCCTCTTGTACTTGATTTTCCATTTCATTCTTCAGACTTCGGAAATTTTCTGATATCATTTCATTGAATAGATTATTCATTCGTTTGGTTTGTTTCTCTAAGCCTTCCTCAATCCCAATAAATCTTAAATATGGTCTTTTCATGACATTCCATATTTCTTGTAGATTCTGTTCATGATTTCTTACCGTCTTCTCTGTTTGGTGAACTTCGATTTCAAGATTAAATATTTTGTCTTCATTGTCTGAGATTCTGTCTTCCAGGTGTTCTATCGTATTGGTTATGCTTTCTATGGAGTTTTTAATTTGGTTTATTGTTTCCTTCATCTCAAGGATTTCTGTGTGGTTATTTTTCAGTATCTCTAACTCTTTATTAAAATGATCTTTTGCTTCCCGCATTTGCTCTTTTAACTGTTGATTGGTGCGATCATTCAAAGCCTGCATTTGCTCTTTTATCTCATTGTTTGCTTCTCTGATCATTTTAATTATGTACATTCTGAACTCCCTTTCTTTTTTTCTGCCATGCTATTTGGGTTTTATTGATATTTATATTTATATTTGTTTGGGACATTTTCTCCCCTTGTTTTCTCATATTGCTCAGGTATCTTTCACTCTAGTAGTGAAACTCTGAGATATTGCAGATTTCACCTATTGACTTATAGTGTCCCTGTAGATTTGCAATAATTCACCTCCTAGCCTTTAGAAGCTGAATCTTGGAGGAACTTGACAATGCAGTGATTCACAAGGAATCTTCCCCTCTAGGGATGCGGTCCTCAGGTGGGGTATATTCCTTGTTAGTGGGCAGAGGCCCCTCCATTTGTTGACCGATGGTCAGCGAATGGGGAACTAGACTGCGGGCTGGGGCATGGCTGGTCTGGGCCTGGTTCTTTGGTTCTATCACCCTGGTGGGAAAGCCTTGATTGGTGGGGAAGACTCACTGGATAGCTCTCCTCTGTGACGTTCCCTGTGGTCCAGTAGTACCGCCTGGGCCGGGGAACCTGGCCCTGCAAGGAGTCTCTTGCTGGGCAGCCCTCCTCTGAGAAGTTGCCTGTGGTCCGGGCTTGTTGCCTGGGCTGGGAGAGCCTAACTCTGCGTGGAAGCCTCTCTCTGGGCAGCCCTCCTCTGCGACTCTCCCGGTTGTCTGGGTTCACCGCTCCAGCAGAGGGGTCTTGCTGGGCAACTCTTCTCCAGGAAGTTCCCTGAGTTCTGGGACTACCACTCCGTCTATGGAGCCTTGTCCAGTGGGAGAGACTCACCGGGAGGCTCTGAGTTGGTCCCGAGTCTCTCAATACCTCCTCTTCTTGAATTCTGAGTTCTTTGGAAGCTTTCTGCTTAAAGCTCCCTGCTTTCTATCAGGGCAGTGTCTCTCCAGTTTTTGAACCATTTCTGTGTGTTCAGGATCCAGTCCTTCTCCCTCGGGATCTTCAGCCCCTGCACAGCAGAGCAATCTGGGGCTCCTAAGCAGGAGAGTGAAACCTAGAGCCGAATCTAAAAGAGATTTTGTATGTAAGTCATGGCACCTATCATTTGCAAACTTACTGCCATTTTTAGATATATGTGAAAATGTAGTTTGAATGCAATCCTTTGATTTACTGTTCAGGCTTAAACCTACTATTGATAGATGTCTGAAATATGATGTTGTGGTCCCATCCTCCTGGGTTTCCTGAAGCAGTGCAAGGCACAGAGTTGGAGAACTCTGAGGAACTGTAGTTCAGTGGCTCTATCAGAAGTAGGAAAGTAGTGGAGTTCTACTTCAAGCCATGCTAAAGAGTTAAAGGAAGGAATCTAAGATATATATCATTTGTGTGCAGGTAGTTATTCAAGTGTTTAGGAAGCACTAGAAAGTGCACTAACAAGCTAGATATTAGAGAACCAGAGAATAACACATATGGGATGATTAAGAAGCTCTTCTCTCAACGTTGATTCCTGCAAGAAAAAAGAAAGCATGAAAATAAGAAAATAAGAAAGAAAGGAAAGGGAAGGAAGAAAGGAAGGAAGGAAGGAAGACAGGAAGACAGGAAGAAGTAAGGAAGAGAAAATAAGTAAGAATAAGGGAGTGATTAATGAATCACTGAAATTACTTGATCTGGTTTGATGCCATTAAAATTTTTAAATGGTGGTGCAAATTATGACAGACATTAGTGGAATTAAGTTATTGTCAATGTTTCTTTCTTCAGGTCATATTATTTTGGGCCAGTGACAGAATTGATGGAAGGCAGAACAATGAAAATGCACATCATAAAGGTTTCATGAAAGCATTCCCCTCCAAAAAAGTTTTTGGCTAATTTAAAACAATATTTTATGTGTTAAGTACCAATAAACATAAGGGAGTCTATGAATTAATGCCCTGAGACAAAATTTGCATGATATAGAAAAATTAGTCTATAATACTTTTTCTCAAAAATTTTATTTTAGTAAATGCATTGACAATATTTAATACTGCAAAAAATGCCAAGAACTGTTAGGTGGTAGAAAATTATAGACATTATTCCTACCAGCTTAGAATTTGTGTTCTAATGAGACTTATAGTAAGTTCATATACATATGCTGACATTTAAGAAATAATTTCTAATGACTGATATCAAATAGGAAAAACAAACATCATATTACAAAACATTATGTACATTTTGTGTTTATTTGTGTGTCTGTGTGTTTTATTTAGTCATATCTATGGCAAAGCAAATTTTAAACAGAAACTTGCATTCTAATGTATAGATATCTGTTGAAAATAAACTCAGGAATGATATCCTAAAATAAATTTGCTGAGGATATTATGATTTTCTAATTCAATAAAAAATGATTATAGCATATGTGGATATTTATATTGTTGTTTATAATCTGACCCAACTGAGAAGCAATTACAACTCATAGAAACATAAAATAATAAGTACAATAATGGTAAATTATCTTATGTTGGATTTATTTAATGGCCCGAAGTTGCATATATCTCAACTTTTGCATATTTTTTGTAAATATTGTCGCCTTTTTTTAGAGTGTGATTAGAATATTAGGAAAAATATTTAATTTAATATTTAATTTTCTACATGAAAACAAATCTCCACTTTTAAATGACCTGACCAATTTATTTTTTGCCAATTGCTTTTCATGGTGACAACTTCATTTTAAAATGACAATATGTAATTTTCTTAGTTGAATTTCAACCTTTCCTAAGTAGTTTGAAATATTTCCATAAATTTCAAACTTTGCATTTGCTTCTTCAGCTTTCAATTCTGTCAGTAATAACTTTGTTTCCATGCCGTATGAAAGAACAGAAGAGCTATTAGCTTATGTCCCAAAATTGCTGTGAATGTGAAAAAGCTTTATATTGATTTATAGCTGGTTTTGTATCAATGAAAGGGGCTATCATTTGCAAACTTAATGCCCTTAATGATAACAACATATATTCAGAGTTAAGTAAAAATATGAGAAGTGATTCTTGCCTACATAAAATATATCTGTAGCTTTTTCACTGAAGGAAAGTACTACTATCTTTCAAAACCTTGAAAAAATGAAATTGACACATTACTAAAAAGTAGAAAAGTTGCCATCAAAAGCATGTGCTAAAATATTATTTCCCTTATGCTGTGTCTATGAATTGAATATATTTATTGAGGAAAATGTCAACTTCAAGGTGACACAAAATCATGGTTGAGAATAAAACACAAAATGTATTCAAAAGCAAACACATATTTTTAGTGTTAAGAATCTGACCTTTCCATTTGAGAGAAAATCAACTATCTTGTATGCATTATATCAAAATTCACATATACCTAAAAATGTTATTTTGAAGAGTCACACTTGAATTAACTATAATTAAATCAGAGCCTGAAGGCTGTTTTGAGGAAAGTCCTCTCCATCACGTGGCTGCACCAACTTCTGTCATCCGCTACACATTGGCAGTCAAGATTGTTTTCTCCTAGCCAGTGTCAACACCTGAAAGACTTAGTTGCATGGGGTTGTACAGTAAAATTATCTTTACTTTATTCCACAACTTTCTTTTGAAATGATGCTTGAAAATTCTGTTTAGGTAAATATTTTGGAGGTAGAAAGCCTCTTCTTGCATGACAGAATCTTTTTGAAGCTATTGCAATAGTTTCATTTAAATAATTTAAACACTATGTTTTTGGCATCAACTACACTAAAAGAAATTTACACTGGAGACAAATAGAGGAAATAATTCTTGGAAAAGTGGATACTACTTCACAAAATTTATTTTACTTTATAATATATGTTAAATACTTATATCTAAAAGTAGCTTGTATTAACTTCATAAATAGAATAGCCAACAAACAATACCAAAAAATCAATTTTAAAAATACATATTGTATATAATGAATTAGCCACCATTTTCTCTAGATGTTATTATTATTATATATTATATATATATAGATATGTCTGTATAAATACATACACATATATATATGCTATAGGTTATCTGTGACTTGTTTTAAAGTTGAAAATGCAATAATAAAACTTGTTCCAGGTTATAGTTTTCAGAAGATAAAAACTGAAGATGTACAAAGTAGACATCCTAGTTACTGCATAAATCTATCTAGAGACATTCGTTTTGAATTATGGATGTCTGTGTCAGTAAGCTTATGTTAGTTCTATTGAGGTAAAGTCTTGTCTCCTGTGTAATATCATTGATGGCAGCCTACCCGTTAGAACAGAAAATAATTGAATTTTACACTGTACTTCAGGTTTTCTTTTCTTCCCTTAGACATTTATAGGTGTGTTATTTACAGCATAATTTCATCTATTAGTTATTTATGTGACTCTTCCAATTTCCATCAGACAAGTAATATCATGAGAGTACTTAGATTACATCATGCTACATGTTACCTGATATATTAGTGTTCAATCTTTTTTTTTTCTTTTTGACAAGGCACAGATATTTTATCCTGAATTCCTTTTAATAGTGAAAAGCCTTATGAATTATTATTTTCATAATATGCTTTCATAATATTAAATTTTACCTCACTGGTTTATTTCAGTATGTATAGTTTAATTAAGTTAATGGGTCCATGATTCTAGTTCAGGGACTATAAATTGATATGCTACTTAATAAAAACAAATTTTAAAACATGACATGTTTTTATCACAGTTTCTGTAGGATGTGTATTTAGAGAAGAGCAAAGATTATTAAGGTGTGCTTTCAGTAATATTTTTCTGGCTAAAGAAAGAGGGACTATCAAATGTCAAAAGTAACTGGGGAGCCTGGAGTTGTGACTCAGTGGTAGAGCACTTGCCTAGCACGTGTGAGATCCTGAGTTCCATCCTCAGCACCGCATAAAAATAAAAATAAAATAAAGGAATTGTGTTACCTACAACTAAAAAAAAACTAAGTGGGGCATAATAAGTACAAATTGATGATAGAAGAAAAGAGTGTAAAGCAAAATATAACCAACTAAGAAAAAAATCAACCACAGGTATATTCAATGATGAGTTAGACACAGTATAATTTACCAGTCTGAGCCTCCACCACAGGGGTTCTTTTTACATTTTACCTGTTGACTTTGGAGAAGACAATCCTGATTGGGTTTCATCCTCCCTTATGCACTTTGTGGTATGAAATATGAGGGCTATATGTTCAAGCATTTCTTAAGAGATCATTTTCTGATGGCTATGAAAATCCACAAATGAGGCCCTTATTGATGGTAGAATGCTCCTGTTTTTGCTAACATTAGCAGTTTTGAAATTCCTGTCTTACAGTGCATGATCCCGCTTCTAATGTGTTGTCATTTATGAATATTCAGCACTTCTTTCAGATTATGATGAATTTAGTTACTATCTCACTATTATTCTAAACAAATGCACTCATGTCTTCTTTCTTGGTGCTTTGAATGAATACAAAGATGATCCTTCCAATCCTTTGGACTCTAGGATCCTTTAATTCTCCCTGACAAGGGGCTGGGAAACCACTTACTTGAGCCACTCACCTCTATGATCATAGCCTAGAGAGTGACAATTCTAGTACCTGCAACCTTTCCATGATCTCACTTTCAAACATGGCATCCTTTCATTACCTCCTCCTGCCCCTGCTTCTTTCTACCTTTCTGTGCAATTCCAGATCCAAAAATCTATAGACTTTACTGTGACCTCCCATTCATTGAACCTGATAATCTCTTGGATGGTCATTTGTCTTCTCCTCCTTACCCTTTGAAGTGATTTCTTTCTCTTTCTATACTGACTCCCTTAGTGACATAGTTTAATCTGTGGTATTTACAAATCAGTATGTGTGTATGATTAAATTCATATGTGCATCCTACATTTCTCTTTGTTTCCGGAACTGGTACTGAAAATTGAATCCCCAGGGGCGCTCTACTACTGAGATACATCCTCAGCCCATTTTAATTTTCATTTTGAAACAGGGTCTTGCAGAGTTGCACTTGTGATCCTCCTCCCTGGCCTACCCAGTATCTGTGATTATAGGCCTATGCCACTACATCTAGCCCACTCTGGTACCCCAGATTAAAGCACTCCACATAGACAAGTATTTTTTCTTTTTTATATTTGTATGTCACAATTGCTTGCTGGACCAGTGTCTGTAACATGACAGGTCTTCACCATACGAATGAATATTTTTCTTTGCCTACCAAAGCAAATAAGATACATGTGGTTTTGAGTTGTATTATGTAATGAAAATGAAAAGAATAGGTGTATGTGTAAGGATAGTGGTATTGACTGGAGCAATTTTTAAGAATGTTGTTACTTTATTTTTCAATCAGAAAGGACTCTTAAATGATTTTAAGCATATCTGTGTTTTCTACCTTCAGTAGATGTGAAAGGCTAACAATGTGGAGGGGAAAGAGAGAATATGAGTATTCTTTCAAAGTCATTCTTATGAGATCACAAAAATGTCTTTAAGTGATAACAAAAACATGAAGCTCAAGACAGGGGACAGTATTGGTTATAGATAAAAATGGAAAAGAAACATATTCCTTAGACTTATATTTTGTGAATAATTTTAAATAGAGTATTGGTTTTCTTCAATAACTTACATTTTTGTATCACTTTACTTGTATGATTCACCAAAACAGCATTTTTTGAGCAGAAATTATGTAAGTCAAGATTTTCAAGGGGCAATATAATGAAATATGTAAAATTTCTGAATAATAGTTTATTTACTCTTTTAACATATTTAATTCACTTCTTCTAAATGGATTTAAAAATAACATCCTGTGTCCTCATCTAGTTTGATTCATTAAACAACATAATTTCATTATATTTGATGGATTTACAAATGTTTCATACACACAAACACACACAAGTATATTCATGTGTTTAAGTATATATGTACTTATTAAATATACATATATATAATGACCTTTTTAATATTTGTTTATATTCATAAGTGTTCAATAGAACAAATATCTAAATCTTTAATAAGATATACTTTGTTACCCTCGTATCTTAGTAATTTAGAGTAGAATCATAAAATCACAATTCATTCTCAGAAGAGAATAAATATATTGAATTTACAGTGCATGATCTTTGTTAGATGATATGGCATGTCTATTTCTATGAATTTAGTAAGCACATGATCATATAAACTATAATGGTAAAAATTATATAGAAGTGTATGAAAAAGATATTACATGTTGTTGGACAGTATATGCATAATAACTGTTAATTTTTATTATCATGAAATTAAAACTATTGAGGAATCAGAATTTGCATTTATGTGTGCTTTAATTAAAGTACTTCATGAAAATTTAGAAAATACATATTTTAAATTATGTAATTTTATTATAATGTAAAATTTTTTATGTAACTATAATGAATGACCCATCTTGTTATGAAAGAAAGAAGAATGTGAGAAAATCAGTCTGACTTTACTGTCATGTCTTCTCATGCTGGTTATTATCTCATTATAACTGATATCAATCTGAACAGACGGTCATTCTTTCTTCCTAACAGTGGATGGACATGAATAATGCTCCCTAATAAATAGGGGATTCATTAATAAAGTTTTCTTCAATGTGGGCTACAGGTAGAGAGCTCTGCTTCATTGAAGCACTCATAGTTGCCCATGCATGTCTTCAGCACTCTGCATGAAGTCGCCATATGGGAGAATTTCACTAATCAAATTTCAGTTTTTGTCTTGTTCCTCTCAAGAAAAGTGTTCAGATATAATTAACTCCATAGGATCCCTAGAAGTAATTTATGGTTGCCTCTGTGAATAGGGGGTATGTTCAGACATGAGCTTATTTGTGCATCACTTTCTATTACATAGCTATTTTAAAACTGCTCCAATATTTTTGGTTATAAGTCCAAAATGTTATTTCAGTAAATACACGAAATATCACTAATTAAAATTCTTTTCTTTCCATAAAGTTAAAATACTACCAATCTTCAAACATATAATTGATCATCAGAGTAATATTGCTAATATTGTAAAAGAATTTTATGAATATCGTGCAGAAATTTAACAACTTAGATGAAATAGACAAATTCCTAGACAGACAGAAACTGCAAAAAATTATCTTGCTATTCCTTCAGGATGTGGATCTTACTTCATCAACTTTTGAAAGTGTATGGGTCATGTGATTTATCAGATCAGTGAAATTTTCCTAAATATGGCAAGGGCAGATATTGTAAAAATGTCAACACTCAGAGTGTTTTGTTGTTGTTGGATGTGGAAACCTAAGACTACCAGATAAGGATGCTAGGGCCTGCTGGAAGATGAGAAAACATGGAGCAAACCCAACATAACCTGGACAACTGCTTGCCAGTTGCTATGCACGTGAGTGAAAACATAAATCTTAAATCTTCCCACACAAGAGGGGGTTAACCCTCCTGAGATGACCCAGATTATAAAACCACCAAAAAAATCCCCAGAATTATGACATAATTTAAATCCTTATTGTTTTAAACCACTTACAGAGTGATCTGTAATAAATAACAAATACATCAATATTTTATATCAAAATTCTATTTACTACAAAAAGAAAAATATAAAATACATCGGGCCTATGCTTAAAAATTATGACAACACATCCTGATTAAATCAAAGAACTAGATAGGCTTCTTTCCCTGCTTCTAGCTGGAAACAGAGAGCTGAAATAGAGATAGAGGGGAGAGTCCAGGTTTAAGGATACAAGGATCAAAAGATGACAAATGCCAACAACACTATGACTCAGTTGCAAACAAAACAAAAAAACAAAAAGACATTAAATAATTTTATTTGGAAAATGACCCCTTGGAATTCTGATTTAGAAAGTTATTTCAGATTATTGAGATAGACATACAGGGAAAACAGATAGGGACATCAGTTGGAAGACACTTGCAATAATGTAAATAAGAGATAAGAGTCTGAGTTATGGTATGATAATAAAAATCAGAAATCCAACAATGGCTCAGAAAGATTGCTTATCTTTTTGATAAATCAAAAAATTGCTGCAAAAATCTGCTATTACAAGTGTTTGAGACAAATTTATCCTGAAAAAAATAATATCAAAGTTTAAATAAATTATCTCCTAAAATTGTATTTTACACTGAATAACTTAAAAGTTCATTTCCTTTTAGTGTTAAATTCCACTAAAATTATGCATAGTTTAAATATTATTCTTATTTTGTCTTTTATCTTCTTGAATTCTGTTTTTCCTCTTCCTGTTTTTCCTATGCCTCCTTACCATTCCTCCCTTCCCCCCGCCTTTTTTTCTTAGACACTTTGATATGGAGTTTCTTTTACCATCCTGTTTCCAGTAAGCTGGGAATATTATATCATGATAGGGAAGAGCTGAAGAGAGCTTCATGATGAAAAGATGCCACTACGATCACTGGAAAAATTTCATTTCCATGAGCTCAATGCTTTTGCCCCAGATCCAACTCTTACTAACCTGGGAAACTTGGGTTATTACTCACACTCTCTGTAGATCAGTTTTCTCATCCACACAATGAATGAGCGATGGAACTAATGTTTCCATGTCAGATTAACCATTAATGATATAATACAATTAATTAGGGGTTGCCTTTAATATGCTCAAGACAGTAATCATTCAATAAATGTTATCAGTTAACTGTACTGTACTTCACCACTGTACTTCATAGAAAGGACTGAGAGCAGTGAGAGTTCTTTTTTGTTAGTCTTTAACAAAAAGAAAAACATGTCCAGAATCTTCAAAACAGTATTAAATATTTTATACTTCATTTTATGAGTATCACAGAAGGAAACACTTTGACTAAAAGTCTCTTATGATTCTTGACATTCTAAGGCATCTAATACTTTCATTTTTCCTGAAACCCTTTTAAAACCTTTTCCACATCCATTCTATTGCATGTTTAACTGTGTATCAACTTAACATTTGGTCTAAACATATTTTTATTTCCATTAAATTTTCATGCTTATAATTTTAATAGTCAAAATTTTTCATTAGAATTCTCTCAATTTTCATTATTTTAAATATGTAAATAAAGATATCTATGCTTGAGCTTTTCTAACTAGTAAATTATCTTGCTATGATAGTATGCTCAGATAATAAATGTCTTTTGACAAATATTAGGTACATCTACTTTTTCAAAATACAAATTTGTAAGACTACCCTAACACTAGGGAGAGGATTCTGGGAACAGACTTTCTTTTTTCTTCCTTAATAACACACTAACAGAGTATTTGTGACAAACTTGGGTTTGGATCTCCCTGTCTACTGAAAAATTTGCCAGATTCCTGGCAAATTCAGACCTGGATGCCATCTCATGCAGAAATAGTAGAAGTGACTACATGGCCAGAGAAAATAAGCAACCTCCTCAGAATTTCAGGAGAAACAGGCACAAACAAACCCAGATTAGGAAGACCAGAACATACACCTGACCCTTCAATACTCAGATGACTTTGTGTGCCCACATGCATCAAGTGAATGCTATGACTCAACAAAGCACCCAAAGTAAGGTGCCAGAAATTGACCAGGATGTATTCAGTATGGGAGAAATCTCAGAAAAGGAATTTAAAATAGTCGTGTTAGGGAAATTCAGTGAACTTCAAGAAAATGAAGCAAAATGTTTTAATCTAAAAATATTTGCTATAAATCTCATAACAATTTAACAGTTGTTTACTAATTATTGGATCCTAAAGAAACTGAGCCCACTTAAACCTTTCTTTGTTGTTCTTCTATACACTGCAGCAGCTTAACAAATACATAATATCACTTTATAGATGTTTGGAGAAGAAAGTCAATAAGACTTGGAAGCTGGATTCATAGGCCATTTTTTTCTAAATAAAAATGAACATTTCCAAAATAATCATAAAACAAAAAGCACAATTTTAGACAAACAACATATTTGATTTAGTTGACTGTAATGAAAACTCATGCCCAAAATATCATTTTATCATAACTTATTTCATAAAAGATGTAATACTATTTAGAATGCTGAATAAATAAATGTGTCATTAAACGAAACAATTTTAATTAAAATTTGAGTACTTGAACCTGGTTAAATATAGTCTTACTCCACATCAGAATACTTTTGTCAGTGATGATCAGCACACATGATGGTCCCTGAAAACTGCATTGTGTAGTGATGTCATAGCTGTTCCAGTCTGTGTTAAGTTCTCTTTTTAATGTTCATGTAATAATGGGATTGCCTAATGATGTATTTCTCAGAATATATGCTTATATTTAGCAATATATGATCATATTCTTGAGACAGTAATAATTGATCAGGTTAAAATATAATAGAAATATGTGTTTTTGTATGATGGATAACTCTAGTGCTCACTCATATGTAAATTTCCTGTCCTTCTGGATTTACATAGAAGAATATGTTTTTCAGCTTCTTGGTGGCAAAGTAGAGATAGATAATTGATTCTGCACAATGGGCTGTGGGAAGTGATGTGCCTTACTTTTGGGATAAAGTTTTTAATTATGGGATTCTCTTTTCTCTTCCCCTGTTGCAATAAGCAAGGTGCCCTCACGTTCCAGATCAAAAGCATGAGGCTTCCATCAGCCTGGGTAGAACCACCCTGCGCATACATGGGATGGTTGAGTAAATGCAGGGTAAGTATTTGTTCAAGCATCCCTCTGTGCTGGAGGTTTTATTTGTAACCCTGAGTGATTGATATTTTACAGGTCGTACTCTCTCATTAGTTGAACAATGCAGCATAAATAACACCTTAATTTCTTGTCATTTAAATCAAATCTTTCTATCTCAAATTGTGTTCTATTTTCCTTTACCTATAATTATTTAACTTGATCCTCTTGTGAATTCATAATATGTAATATTATTTTAGTGTCTCTTTTAGGATTCTTTTTAAATAACAGGTCTTCTCTCAGATCTTTGTTTTCCTTACATTTTTGGGTTTGAAAATGTCAAATAAAATACAAAATTGCATACATAGTTATGTAAAAATTCATACAAGTATTTCAGTAGAGTAACTTTGCTGTGCTTTCATTTCAAGTAGATGGAGTTCAGGACTTCCCCCTTTTCATTCAAACATTTCTGTAATATTTATAGTGATTTTATAACAGAAAAGTTATTATTGCCATCTATAATAAAATGCGATGAAATATTTTATTAGTTTATCCATAAAGCAACTCTCTTTTAAAAAGAAAATTTCCTTGCAGCTACCTAATGGGTTAAACTATAACACATTATATTTTTGAAATGAGTTCATAGGAATGTGAATTATGAAAAGACTTCAAAGCAGAAATATATTTCAATACTTTATAAAAGATGCAAGTCAATTACCTGCAAAACTACAAACAATTATGTTTGATAATTTAGGAATATAAATTCAAGAAAATATGCAATTGTTTTCAATTTCATCTCATAACCATATAGACTCAATTATACTGTTTTCCATTATGGAAGCCTAATTAGCTTAAAAAAACTGGACTGTTTGCAGCACAAGGTTTCATAATTAGGATTTTGATTTTTCATTTCTGAGTATCTATCCTTGATTGACTGCCTTATTCTGAATTATTTTACATACACCTCTTGAAAAAATATTTCTTAAGAAATATTTTCAAACTTTCCTTTGAACTTGTTTCAGTGAGAAGGAAAAAAATGAAGATAACATTTCACAAAACACTAAAAACCTCAAAAGAAAAAAAAAAGAAGAAAATCTATCCTTCATGATTTAGAACTTTAAAAATTCTTCACATTCTGCATTTTTTCAGTTTTCTCTGATGTGTATTTTTGTCCCAGAAAACTTTTTACTAAATTTAATTTCATCTCAATCTTGAACAAAGGTGCTCAAATAACAAAATCTGTAAATCAAATAAATAAATAAAATAAAACACATGACAGAGAACAAAGATGAACAAATAGCATAGTTCATAAAGCATGATAAATGAATGAAACACATGGCAGAGCAGAAATGAGTGAGGAGGAAGATAATAAATTTATAATGTATCATTAGTCATTAATTTCACTTCTAAAATTTTTGCATTGCTATTTGGATACTATTAGTGTAAATAAAGTATGTCTAATGAGATACAGAAGTATACAGGTGTGTTCTTGAATGCACATAATTTTAAATCTAGGTAGGTAGAGGACTAGTAGATAAGAAAGCAGTTGATAAAGATAAGCAGTGATTGATAAGGAAGGTTACAATAAAGTTACAAAAAAGTTATCTGTAGAAGGAGAAATAGTTGTAAAATAAATTAGGTTAGTTTATTTATGCCTTTTGTATTTATGATACAATTAACTCTTTCATAAATTATTTCAATCAGGAATTTAGAAATCAGCTATAAATAGTTTCTTTTATGAGCCAAAATATTTGAAGCTCACATATGCACAGATGCTTCTATGTAAGTCATGATAAATGGATGACTTTTACACATGGTAAATGGATGATGTTTGAATTAAAATAGATTCACCTTTTCTGACATAGTATAAATATGAAAATACTTATTTTATCCTGTGATTAAGTCTCTGGGAGTGTTACTTTCTGAATAAATAATCAACAAATAATCAACAAGTTAGAGTAATTAATATATGTAAGATTGGTTATAACAAATATCATTTGAATATGCTTAATTTTTTCTAATTAAACTTAACTTAGTGTTATATTTTTCATATAATTTGAACCTAGCCCATTTAGAAATGCAAGTTCAGTTCACATGCAAAAATCAATATCTCAGAGAAGGAAAGTTAAACATCAAAAACTGTAATTGTAAAGGCTATGAAAAAACCTACTAGATTTAAAAAATAATAGTGTATACTTTCTAATACACTGGAAAAATACATTTTGGATTTAAAAGAGTAATTTTCAGAGTCCATACTAGCAGTGGTTATTTTATTTTACTTTTACTTTTTAATTTAAAACTAAAAGTGACAAGACAAACATAGTGAGATCTTTTGATGCATGGTCTTGAGGGAATAAATAAGATTAACATAGATAAAGGTTTATAGAATATTCTAATGTTGAAAGCATAGACACTAAAAATCTGTGACTTTATGCCAGTACCCTAGTGTATTGTTCACTAAATTTTTAAAATATATTTTAAAACCAGGAAGTATGTTTTCTCCATATTTTTTAAAATAATTCTATTGTAATTTATTGTCTCCAGCTTTATTATCCTATTTCAGGATTGATTTGATCATTCACAGTCCTTTGTGGTTTCATATATATTGTAGCATTGTTTCGTGTTCTTGTAAAAAGTACAATTAGAAGTTTGATAGGGATTGCACTGTTCCTGTAGATTGCTTTGAGTAGTTCAGTCATGTATTAACAACAGTAATTCTTCCAAATCATAGACACAGAATGTCTTCCATTGTTTATGTGTTTAATATCTTTCATTAATATATTCTAGTTTACAGTATAGATGGCTTTCAATTTTTGAGTTAAGTTTAGGCCTAAGTATTTTATTCTTTGTGTGCTATTATAAATTGAGATAGTTTCTGTAATTTTCTTACTGAGTGATTCATTGTTAAGAGTATATAGAAGGACAACTCATTTTTGTATGCTGATTTTATGTCTTGCAACTTTACTGAATTGATTTCTTAGTGCTAACAGTTTTTTGTGTGGAGTCTTAGGATTTTATATATGTAAGGACATATCATCTACAAACAAATAATTTTACTTTAATCTTCTACAATTTGGATGCTTTTAAATTTACTTTTCTTGTCTAACTATCTAGAACTATGTTGAATAGAATTCAGAAATAAATCCATTCACAGATGATCAACTGATTTTCTGCAAGGGTGCCAAGAATACCCAATGGGAAAAGAAAACAACTGATATTGGGAAAGTAGATATCCACATAATAAAAGAATGCAATTGGACATTTGCATCATAGATAAAAATGGATTAAAGACTTAAATATTAAGATTAGAAATTATAAAACTTTTAGAAGAAAACATAGGAAAAAAGTTTTGTGACATTCATCCTGACAGTGATTTCATGGGTAACGAAAGCATAAATAAACACAGAAAACAAACAGATGGGACTATATCACACTACGAAGCTTCTGCAGAGCAAAGGAAAAATAAAGCATAAAAGGATTCTATGAAATGGGAGAAAACCATTAAAAACATTAATGTCCAAAATGCATAAGGAACTCACAACTCAATAGCAAAAAGCCCTAACAACCCAAGTAAAAAAACAGGTTAAGGATTCAAATAGACATTTCTCCAAAGAAGATGTACAAATGGTCAACAAATGTATGAAAAATGCTCTGTGTCACCAATTATCAGGAAAATGAAAGTCAAAACCACAAGTCAAAACCACATGAGATATTGTCTCATACATATGAGAATGACTTTTATAAAAAAGCATGAAAATGAAGACAAGTGTTGGTAAAGATGTGGAAAAATTGCAACCCTTTGTGTTGTTGCTGAGAAGACAAAATGACACAACTTTTAGAAAAAGCAGTGTAGAAAAGTCACAAAAAATTAAAGTTGTAGCATATCATCTGGCATACTTGCAAGTATTTATCTAAAAGAATTGAAATTGAGATTTCAGGAGATATTAGAACTTATTTTTTATTACAGCACTAGTAATGATAGCTAATCTGAATTAAACCTGAATGTCCATTGACAGATCAATATATTATTAAAAAAGAAAACAAGGGGGAATTCCTATAAGAAAATACTATTCAGTCTTTAAAAAAAGGAAACTGGGCACAGTGGTGTAAACCATAATCCCAGCAACTTGGAAGGTTGAGGCAGGAGGATGGCAAGTTTGAGACCAGCCTGGACAACTTAGTGAGACCATGTCTCAATATAAAAAAAAAAGGTGATGTAGCTCAGTGGTAGATCACCCCTGGGTTCAATCCTAAGTATGAAGAAGAGAAGAAGAAGGAGAAGGAGGAGGAGGAGAAGGAGGAAAAGGAAAAGGAAGAGAGAAACGTGCAGTATGCAACAACATGGATGAATCCTGAGGACAGTATGCTAAGTGAATAAGTCAGTCATAGAAAGATTCCACTTATGTGAGATATCTAAAATAGTCAAATTCATATAATCAGAGATTGGAATGGTGTTTTCCAGCAGATGAGAGAGGGAAAAATGGGGAATTACA
The DNA here is from genome assembly GCF_902686445.1 of Sciurus carolinensis. NCBI lineage: Eukaryota > Metazoa > Chordata > Mammalia > Rodentia > Sciuridae > Sciurus > Sciurus carolinensis. The sequence continues at coordinate 85,775,732 of NC_062218.1, read as the reverse complement.
AATCAATGGGCATGAAGTTTCAGTTAAGCAAAATGTATAGGTTTTAGAGATTTGCTGCACAACTTTGTACCTACAGTCAGTGGTGTATCATACACTTAAAAATTTAAGCTGGTAGACCACATGTTAAGTGTCATTACCACAAAAAACAAATTATAGTTTTAAAAGAGAGATACCTGAATGCTTTTTAAACTTCAACATATATTTAATGTTAATTGTTTTCTGAATTTACCAAATATTTGTTAAATTTGAACACTCATTTTCATGGAGCCATCTGTGTAACATTCAGCTTGCTAAATACAAAATTTCATATTTTTTCCACAATTTGAACAAAAGCATAAATTTAAGCTTTTATTTACTTCTACCATTTTCATAAGTGAAAAAATAAATAGAACTCTAGTAGGGGGAGGGAAACAGAGCAGCAAAATATTTCCTGTATTTTGATCTGATGAAGATCAGTTTATTCAAATGCAAAGAAATTAAACCAAATATATTATTTGATTAATTTGACTACTTTACTATTTTGAAATGCTTACACTAGAGTTGTCACAATAAAAAAGAAGAAGGAAACTCAGTATGCTTCTATAAAAAATGTCCTAAACATATATGTGGGTCAATTTAAATATTTTTAGAAGTTAGAAGAATTCTTTCACTTTCTAATACTCAAGTTCTCTTCCATTGTTAGTGCTCACTAGACTGTATTCATGTTTTCATTGCCTTTCAAAAGATGAATAATTAATATGTATGTAAAGATGAATAATAAGTCTTTTTCTATCATGACATTCGGAAATGCACTTCCTTGGTATATTTGTTTTTTCAACTTTGTTTGGCCTGTGTGTATGTGTTTGTGTGTGTGTAGTTTTGGGAATTGAATTCAGGAATATTTACTACTGAACTACTACATCTGTAGTCCTTTTTCAGTTTTTATTTTGGAACAGGGTCTGGCAAGGTTGCCCAGACTGGCTTCTTGCCTCAGCTTCCAGAGTTGCTGGGATTACATGTGTGCCACCATTGCCCAATCAGTATAGATGGTTTCAATTGAATGCTAGGCCATAAATTAAGTGTTTTAGTCACCTTTTTCCTTGCTGCTGTGAGCAAAAACTCCAAGAAGAACAGTTAGAGAAGGAAAAGTTTATTTGGGGGCTCATGGTTTCAGAGTGCTCAGTCCATAGCTAGCTGGTTGCATTCCTCAGAGCTCGAGGTGAGGCAGAACATCATGGCAGAAGGGTGTGATAGAAGAAAGCAGCTCAAGACATCACGCCAAGAAGCAGAGAGAGAGCTCTGCTCAACAAGCACAATATATAATCCCCAAAGCATGCCCCAAGGGACCTACCTCCTCTATCCATACCCAACCTACCTACAGTAACCATTCAGTTAATCTCTATCAGGGCATTAGCACACAGATTGGGTTAAGGCTTTCATAACCCAATCATTTCACCTCTAAACTTTCTTGCATCATCTCACACATGAGCTTTTGGGTGTCAATTAATATCTAAACCATAATATTAAGTATAAACAGTTTCTTTCTATTATTTGTTTATTTTATCAAACTGCTAAATTCTGCTACTTTATTTTTCCACATTTTTTAATTGGGGCATTGTAGTTGTACGTAATGATGGGATTTATTGTTACTTACATACATGTCACAATAAAGCAATATAATTTGGCCAGTATCTCCCCCAGCAGTTGTAGAATTGCATTGTAGTAGTTTAGTTTAGGTGGATATTTATCCTTTCTATGAAATGACCTTGGAAATGTGTCTTTCTTTGTCCTTCTCAGTGGTGCTTGACTTCCAAAGAACTTTGAAAGTAGTTGGAAATGGATTTTCTTACTAGAATTCTACCTGTTTAAAACACATGACTTCATCTCACCCCAATTAGAATGGCGATTATCAAGAATACAAGCAACAATAGGTGTTGGCGAGGATGTGGTGAAAAAGGAACACTCATACATTGCTGGTGGGGTTGCAAATTAGTGCAGCCACTCTGGAAAGCAGTGTGGAGATTCCTCAGAAAGCTTGGAATGGAAACACCATTTGACCCAGCTATCCCACTTCTTGGCCTATACCCAAAGGACTTAAAATCAGCATACTACAGAGATACAGCCACATCAATGTTCATTGCTGCTCAATTCACCATAGCCAGAATGTGGAACCAACCTAGATGCCCTTCAGTTGATAAATGGATAAAGAAACTGTGGCATATTTATACAATGGAATATTACTCCGCAATGAAGAATGATAAAATTATGGCATTTGTAGGCAAATGGTCGAAATTGGAGAATATCATGCTAAGTGAGATAAGCCAATCTCAAAAAACTAAAGGTCGAATGATCTCGCTGATAAGCGGATGAGGACATATAATGGGGGGTGGGAGGGGCTAGCATTAGGTTTAGGGTTAGGTTTAGAGTTAGGCTAAGGACAGCGGCAAGAATGAAGGAAAGAAGGACTGTGTAGAGGGAAAAGAGGGGTGGGAGGGGTGGGGGGAGGGGAAAAATAAAATAAACATCATTACCCTATTTAAATGTAAAAAAATATAAAAAAAAATAAAAAAAAAATTGGAAAGCAAAAAAAAAAATAAAATAAAACACATGACTTCAAAATGAAATTTCTAGCACAGAGCCCTTCTGTCTTGCTTAGGGCATTTGTGTACATGGAGTTGACAGTTACTATGTTTTTATGGGTAAAATAAAGTGATTTGGAGCAACAACTAATTTTGACATTTAATTTTAGTACATTTTTATGAAACACGATGTACCTTTTTTTGGTTTCCTTGATCTAGACTCACTCTGCTAACTCCAAGGATATAAGTCATAGGACTGTGTACTCATGGTATAAGGTGACTCCAAAGTATTTCCCAGCTACAAAAATCTGTGATAATTCTAACTGAGGATAACAAAAGTATTCCTAACTTCTTCAGCATACTGCCCTGTTAATTTTCCTGGAATGTCCTCTCTTGTGACAATACACTTTGGATGTCTCCACAGAATCTGTCTTGTAAGTCATAGTTCAATTCAGTGACTAAAATAAAGATACCCACTTTGCCAGTTTTCTGGGTGAAATTAATAATGGTATGGGAAGTGGTGGGGGGAAATAGGAAGAGTTGCAAGGGAGAGAACACTACAGAGAATGAAGAGATGAGGCTACAGAACAGATTAATTTACCTCTCCAACTGCACAGTCAAGGGTAGCCTTCGACAGATAGGCTAATTCTGACACAGAATAACATACACATCTAGGTGGTCTAAGTGTTTTTTTGTGTCATCAAACAGAAGACAGATCACTGAAGAGAGGGGAGAGATTCCTTTTCTCTTTCATTATACACTTCTGACTCTGTTCTGTCTGCATGCTAGACAGATAAAAAGCACCAAATCTTTGGTGAAACTTAATTAGGCATTGTGAGCTCACTTCTCTGCTTTGCCTTCCATATCCATCATTAGGAGAACCATTTTAGCAAGCATCCTACTTGGTCGGTTTAAGGAGAATCCCCCTTCCTTGGTATATAATCAAGTTTCTCATCCCACAGTTTGGTATCTAACTCCTTGCACCTGTAGCAACAGTCCTGCCAGGTCAGTTTATCAAGAGTTTACCCCTCATCCCCCGCCTCCCATTTGAGGTCTCCTTTTAGTGATTTCCATTCCCTAACCCTCTCAGTCTACTTGCTAGCTATAAATCCCCACTCATTCTCTACTCAGAGTTGAGCTCCACCTTATTCCCTTACTGCACTAAGATAAAGAATGTCTTGACAAGCTCAGAATATTTTTTGACAGGAGTTACCTTCTTTCTTGTATTTCGATGACTAGATTTTTGTTCTATACTTCCATCCTCAGGAGGCAATAATACTGCAATTAATGTATTTGCCTTCCCACTCCACTTCTCTAGCTCCTCCCCTCCAAAAAATTAAAGAAAAATAAAGTAAATATATTGGAGTATCTGTTGAAGAACAGATTCTTGTTATGTCTATATACTTGCTTTTCTGCTGGCACACAGTGTTTACAGGCTTTGTCTTGCGTGCTTCTGTCTCCTCCCCTCTTCTCCCTTTCTCCTCTGTCTCTCCCCCTTGCTCGCTCTCACTGCCTCCCATTAGCTCAGCCATCTTCCTCTGCTGACCCTCCCCCTTCAATGGACACCCTGGGGCAAGGTTTCTTTTATATTTGGTGATACTTTGGTCTTTATTCCTTTCAACTGCTCTGTTCCCTACAGGGTGGTTCCATCAATAAAATTTAGAGAGAAAGAAAGAAAAAGAAACATTTCAGGCTGAGCAGTAAATCTCAGACTCCAACCCACTTTTGTTTCTGTAATGAAAACAGTCACTGAGCCCTCAGCAGGGTTAGAGTACAGTGGCAAGGACAGTCAGGGGAGTTCCCACTACCACTCTGTAAATCATTAGGGTTTATAGAAAACCTGGAAAACAGAGAATAAAGGCATAAAACAACTTGATTAATGGAGTCAGAAAAATATCCAATAAACTCCATAGAGAATGCTGGTCTAACTAAGATAGAGGATGTGGCTTAGCCTATCTTTGATAAGAAAGATCTGTAAGAACATTCCTTTCCCTAAATCAAAATTTCCTAAGGTCCTATCATGACCTTACACAATGTTTGCCTGGCGCAGTCCTTTATCATTCTACTGAAAAATCTAATTTGATGTCCCCTTCAACCTCAAGCAGACATTCTAACAAAGTATATTTATAAATTTTCTTTAAAGTTTCATGTCCTAATGTGACATTCTTTATCTCCAGGTAAAGAATATAAAGTCAGATGTCCATGAGTGTGTGTTTCCCATCTGTGGATTCAAATAACTGGACACTGAAAATACTCAGAAAAAAATGCATTGGTACTGAAAATATACAGACTTTTGTGCTTGTCACTATGTCTAAAACAATATAGTATAACAACTATTACACATCACATTGTATTAATCCAGACACAATTAAACTATACAAGATGATGAACAGAAGTATGCAAATGCCATGTTTTTTTTTTTTTTTTTTTTATTTAAGGTACTTGAGCATCCAAAGATTTTATGATCTGCAGGGGTCCTAGAACCAATCACCTGCAGATACTGAAGGATGATTGCAGGTTTAATATTTAGCCAGTGTATGGATACTGGATATGCTGACAACATATTCTTGGCTTGCCAAGTCATATTTTTGACATGATAGCACAAGTGAAATGGACACTATAATTTGTAAAATTTCTACTTTATTTATTAAAAGAAAATCATGATTACTTCTAATTTTTTCTTAATTAATAGGACACAGTCAAATTCCCTTTTAAAATTCCTCCCTTAGTTTTCTTATTATTTTATTGTTATTCTGAGCTCCTTTCAGTTTCCTCTGACCTAATGTACTGACATGCTCAAATAATGATATAAAATATTTTAATTGTGCTCAGAAAGGTAGAAGGCCTTTTACAATGTTACCTAGAGAAGATATGACTGCCTCCTTAACTAACAAGGCAAAGTTCCCAGAATGTACTACAGACATGTCTGACCAAGATCTGCACTAAATACAGAAAAGCACCATTTAAGGAACACATGTGATAATAAAATATAATTAATATCCTAATGACTTTTTAAAAGCTCAGATATTTCTTCAATGTCATAAAGGTAGCAACTCAATAATAAAGCATTTCAAAATAAGAATCAGAGGATGTGAATTTTGGTGGCAACTAAGTGACTTGGGTTAGTAAATAGTCACCAGAAAGTAACTGTAAAATCATACCAAATGGACAGAAGCAAACATTCCAGCACACTAGAATTTAACCAGTTTTTATCTTTGAAAAGTACATTGAGTATCAGAGTCTAACAAGGAGCCAGATAACAAAGTAGAACTATGGGTTATGGAGTGAAATAAAAAAGGTAGAATTGCGGCTTAAGAACAACATCTGAAAAACCACATATATCCAAGTACCATGAAAGGGACGAAAAATCACAATCTGCTCATAAAATATTAATGGCATAGTTCCCTTTCCCTAAAATTAAAAAAAGGCCTAAGAGAAAGAAGAATCACGTATTTTTTTCTTTTCTTTTTTTTTTTTTAAAGAAGGATCAGTTAGCAAATCAGTTAGTGAGAATAGCAAGGAAGACTCTTGAAAAGTCCTGAAGTAGAGAAGATGAAAGCTTGCAATGTAATATGTGGGTTGTTGGGTGAGAGAGGAAAGGGCGTTTCAAATAAATAGGCACAATGGCAAAATAAAGACATATAAGTGTATTTGTAGGCTAAGCTTGTGATGGTTTAAAACCACTGGTGGTGACTATGATAGGAAGTCAGTCACCAGATCTAAAAGGCTTTTTTTGTTCAATGAAGGAAAGAAGGTATTAAAAATTTGTAGCAGATTTGAAAGGCAGTCTGTTAAGAGCATGATTAGACTGGGGAGTACAGACAGGGAGAACAGTTAAGGAGCTTGCTATAATTATGAAATTTGTATATTATGAATGTATTGATTTAGAGCTGCTATTCTCAAACTGGTTGGGAAGCTCATTTATACCTTTGAAAATTACTGAGCGCACAAAAAACTTGTGTTTTCTTTATATTTTCCATATTAGAAATTAATACTTATTACTAGCAACTGTTAATTTTAATTAATTTAATATCTTAAGAAAAAACTATTAGATAAATGTCTTACATTACTAGAACTGTAGTCTAATTTCCAAATTTAAAAAGTCAGTGAAAAGAGTGGCATTGTTTTAGTTTTGTATATCTTTTCAATGCCTTGCTTAATAAAACAACTGGATCCTCATAAATGCTTCTGTATGCAAAACAACCAAACTTGTTTTACTGAAGTATATAAATAAAATTTGACCTTACCCTGACAAGAGTTTAAAAGGAAGGAGTATTTTAATAATCTTTTCAGGTAACCTTGGATATAATTCTTTAATACTACACCAAAACTTAACAAGTGGTAGTTCATTAAAGTTTAGTTCCTATGTGGAAAGGGAAACTACATCAATACACTTTTTGATTTTGCTAATATGTTAAAATCTGTTGGTCTTCTTTTATTTTAAGTGGATATTTTCCACATGAATGATTTTACAACATAATTAACTGTTTGAAAGTTATCAATTCACTGCATTTTCTGCATCTTCCAAAAATTGACACGTTGCATTATGCACTATTTTGAAAGAATGTATGTCTTATCATCACTAATCTCATCAGAATAGTCTTTAAGAATTTTGAAGCAATATGAACATTAGTTTTGTAGAATTCTAACTTTAAATTGAAAACTCAGAAAGTTATCACTGGCAACAAATATTTTCAGTTTTACTTTATAGGCTCCACATCATTAATTTTTGAGAAAAAGTATCAGACATATATATAAGTCTGAATAACTGTAGTTTGTCTATCAAGTCATTCTATCATGTAAACATGTTTTTCTATAAAAAAAAGCATCTCAAATTCAGTCACATAATGGCTTTCTTCCAGATTATCATCATACTCCTTGAATATACAACAAAAATGTTTTGTATGTACTCACCATTTTCTCAATAGAACATTGAGAAGAGGTATGCTTGGTGTTAAGTTTCCATTAAATTAGCTTTAATTGTTTTATCAAAAGATTCTTAAGTGAAACTTTCTGTTGCTGTTGTTTAATCTGGGACTGTATGGCACTGAAGAGTAAAATAACTACTTGTGTGTATTGGTGCAATTGATTTAATAAACTCTAAGAAGGTAGCAATTTTACCTACCACTAATTTTGCAGCATTAGTGCAAATATGAACATGGCAGAAAAGGCAAATATCATCACTGAATGAATTTAAGAAATTATTTTGACCTCCAAACCCCTTGTAAGGGTTTCAGAGACTACCAAGAGTTCAAAGACTACAGTTTGAGAAGGACAGAGTAAGCACTGACTTAGAGAAGAGAAGAACAAAAGGGAAATAAGAGAGAAAGTTAAAAAGATTGACAAAAATAAACATAAAAATTGTCATGCCTTTTAACCCTTTCAAAATGCCTTTATTCATGTGTTTGAAAAACAGTGTAGACCTTTACTGTGTGCTGCTTTGTATTCTTTTCAAATGGTTTCTCTATATAATTTGTCTAACTGGTCTTCTTGTTAAAGTTTTGTGAAAGTTTGTTTTCCCATAACCACTTTGAATCTCTGTAAGTGTGAGCCATGGAGTAATTAAGAACACCATTAATAACTCTTTATTAGTTTGTGGCTCATGGAATACAGTGAAAGATTTGGATAGGAGGTCATAATATTCTGTTATCTAATACCATATTAAGAACAATTTATATTATTTTAAATTTGAAACTGAGAAGAACCTTAAATTTCAAATACTAAAATTATAGCTATTGGTATATTATTTACTTTTAATTTAAATATAATTATAATTAAAAAGCACAAAATAAATAGCAGGGCTCATGCAGTAAACAAAAATCTCAATGGGCATTATCTTTCTCACCTTTTCAATATATCATTTTACATAATTGTCTCTATGTTTGTGTCTTAAAAAGTATAAAGTTTGCAAATAAATTTTGAATCAGGTTTGAAGTAGCCAGAATAATGCAGAAGGCATAATTATTGATGGATATTATTCTACCCCAAATTATTAAAATCTGGGTATAGTTTTGTTATAATTCTCTTTAATCAATAACTGCATGACCTTGGATACATCCAGTAGTTGCAATGCACTTCAAATGATCATCTATAAAGTAAGGGGTTAAACTACATAAGTTGTCACATTCCTTCTTTCTCCTTAACAACCTACAGTCCATGACCATAGTGACCAAGCTCATTACTTTGTTATATATTAAATAACATTCTAATCTATTTAAAGAAGAGAAATGAATCATTTTGGTTATCATTGTAATGCTGTGATATTTTAATCATCATCCTGACAGATTTTTAATATGTGCAATTAAAATCCCACATACAATTATTAGATGCTAGTTTTATCTTTTTAACAAATGTACATATTCATATTAAATTTCTTCCTTGATCCCTATGAGAATATGATGACAATTTCTATGCTTGTCTCTTTTCATTATTGATTTAGCTGCCCACTTCTTTTGTTGACCTTCTAAAGAAGACATTGAGCTTACTGAATTATTTTATGCTGTTGGGAAGCACAGAATGTGCTCTAGATTTAATTCTTTGATTTCTAACTATCCAATGTTGATGAAAATTTAGAATTTAAAAGGAAAATAGGAATAGGGAATTATAAATACCTAAGAACACACAAAATACAGCAGTCTCTACAGCTCCAAAAAAAAAAAAAATCATTTACTTTAGTGGCTCTGGATGATGGTAAATGAATTAAACATAACTCTGTCAAGACAAGAAAGGATATTAAGAAATTACAATTTATGGAAGTTATAGGGGATAACTTAAAATAGAATGGCAAAGCTTCTATAGGTTACTTGATGATCTCATACTGTCTATTAAGCCCAAATAAGTATGTGATACATGACCAAGAATACCCAAGAAGAGTAAGCGATAGTAGTTAGACTCTGTTTCTCCTATCCTCTCCCTTTTTCTCTTGGTTTCTTCTTTTACCTTTCCCTTAATAGTTGGCTTCTATAACAGGCAGTTGCTGGTGTGGGGAAAGATTCAACCCTCTTTCTAAGCACAGCACAGAAGGATAAAGGGAGTCAAGATTGGCATTCCTAGCCCTGATCACAATGGAAAAGTGCGAGCTAGTTTGTTTTTCCTAATCTTAGACTAGAAATAAAGTTTACATGACACTCACATATACAGTTAACCTAATATCACTTAAATTCTAACAGTTCTACATGAATGGATGTGTGGCAGTTTTTGATGACATGAACATATGCAATTTCAGTCCACTGGGTTACTAGTTCCCCTTTGTCACACAAAGAAACCCTGATTTTTTTTGGCAGTTTGGGGGAGAGGAGTGAGGACCATTCATCCTTTTTTGGGTCCAGTGTTCCTGTGTCTTAATGCAACCAGACCTGAGTCAATCAGCCCATCCTGTTGGCAGGGTGCTTGCTTCATGGAGGGTTCCTGACATATTTTCGGCCAGCTTTCTATAGCCCTGATTTTATCTATAACTTTTGGGAAGATAGGGTTTTTTTTCCTATCATAGTTGCTGATAGCAGACATGTTTTTCTATGAGGTGACTCAACCTGTAATGAAAGGAAAAGGAGCTGAATCAAAAAACATAGTAAGATAGTTCAGTCATAACTGAACTTTTCACTATGAAAACTAAAATTTTCTTTAAGCCATTTTATTATATAAGTAGGGAATCTTATTATTTTGCATATAGAAATTCCAGTCCAATATGTATAACATAGTAGAACTCTCTGCTATCCTTACCTTCATGTTTTTACTTGTGCATTATCTTAACAGAATGTTTGTACTTTTTTTAAAATTAAAATTTATGCAGCGAGGCCTAGGGCTGTAGCTCGGTGGTAGAGTGCTTGCCTAGCACATGTGAGGCATTGGGTTCAATCCTTAGCACCACATAAATATAAATAAATAAAGGCATTCTGTCCATCTACAACTACAAAAAATTTCTAAAAAAAATTATTCTGTGAAATGAGAACACACACAAATATGTATGTACCTTAAGTAACTAATTATAAATAATCACTGGCAAGCTTTTAAATATGCATTTGGATGAAAGTTTAACTAAGGTAGTCAGGCATGGTAGTACACGTCTATAATCCTTGGGAGGTTGAGGTAGGAGGATTGAAAGTTCAAGGCCAGCCTTAGCAACTTAGCTAGACCCTGTCACACAGTAAAAAAAAAAAAAAAAAAAAAAAAAAAAAAAAAGCCTGGGGATGTATCTCAGTGATTGAGCACCCTTGGGTTCAGTCCCCAGTATCCTGCACCCCCTGCCACAAACCAGAATGTAGAAAAAAGAAATCTAATTTGTTTCACTTCATGATAAAATCATGATTTATTGTAGGATGATGATTGCATGTTATGTAATTCAAAATTACATAACATTCCATTTCAAGCAATATCATGTATTCAATTAATTTTGAACTTTGGTGTATAGATCACACACTAAATTAAATAATACTTAAGAAAATGATAGACACAAAATCAATGGAAAGGAATTAGTAGGCAGGCAAAAGTTCCATGAGGAAAATTTAATTTGATCTTTTTTCTTTACCTTAAAAAACAATTTTGATGATAATAATTATAGCTTAAGTAGAGTTAGAGCTGATTATATCAAAACTTATAGCTATGCAGAAACTTTATATTGACCTTGAAATCATTCTTGTTTGTGTCAGGAGAAGATTTATTCATACTTTAAATGCTGTAGCCCCAAAGAAAATGCATCCTCTGAAACCTCTATTATGATATTTTCTTTGGGATGCAGCAATATTTTCTGACAGAGTAATTGAAGTAGTAGTTGTATGTTGACATCAGATAGCCTAAGGCTTAAGAGACAGTGCTAGACCAATTCTTATTATCTGCATTCCCCCCAAAATAGGAATCATCATGCAAAAAATTAGCTATGTCTCTCATTTTGGGAAGAGGAAGGGGGCAAAGATGAAGAAATGCTGCATCTTGAATGCAGTTTATGTTTAATTATGACCTGCAACTTAGTTTCCCTCTCATGTCTATGTGCTTAAAATCCAAGAAAGGTGGCAAAATGAGATATGAAGAAAACATATATACTCTTAAAACCAAAGACTGTCTAGTGGCCCCGTGAAAGTGTGTGTTGCCATGCTTATCTTCACTTGAGCATTTCTCAACAGGCACTCCTTAGACTAGTTATGCAGAATACCTGACGTGCTTTCTAAAATACTATTTCTTATTATATTTTTGAACTGTTCAATTAGATTACCTGGGTTTGAGCTGACAAACCTGAAATCTTAATGGAAACCCTAGGGGATTCAATGTTGAAGTCTGAAAACTGCTGACTTTGAGTTCGTGGATGCCGGGGCCTCGATTCCCCTTGTGGTGTGATGTAAACTAAATCTCACACCATCTTTACATTGACCTTTTACACAACTCATAATTCCTCACACCGATTCTATAAAACTTCACTTGCAACATCAAGGTTGGACTTTTGTATACCAGTTGATGTCATATGTGCAAAATTAGTATATGGTGGATTACCTTTCAAACAACAGTAGAGTCAATTTCTTCATCTTTATGGTATTGGTGTACACTTACAGGACTATCATTTCTTTCATCCAACATGTAGTTGAAAACAACAAATGGAAAACAGAATGATTAAAAGTACTGATTCTCAGTAAGAATTAATTCATATGAGAGAAAAAGATTATTATAGTGAAATTAAATAATCAATTTTAATGTTATTCTGATATAAATTGTTTTAAATCTGCAGAAAAATAAAATGAATGTAAATTCAACATTAGAACACTATTTTTCAAACTAGTGTCTGAAAACAAAAGTGTAATTAGAGATTTTAGAAAACATTTTGTCTCTTTGAACTTGGAGTCTATATGGAGTTCCAATTCCACTTATATTCCAGGAATATTTATGTATTAATTATGTATAAATGTATGTATACATAAACTATGTAGTAAATTATTGCTTCCATGTTTAATGGATATTCATTCATTCACACAGTCAATATGATCACATATCTATTAAACCGCAGGCACTATTCTAGAAAGACCATATGTTGTAGTAACAAATCAGAAATTTTAAAAAAGGACAAACTCTTATGGAATTTCCTTTCTAGAGGGAAGAGGGAAAAAAATAAGCATGAGATGGATATTTGTCAAGTTATAAAAAATATCATACCCCATTTGTGTACATTGGGGTATGACAATGTGTCATGACAATGTGTGATAGCATTCTGTTCTCATGTATAACTAAACAGAACAAATACTAAAAAAATGTTATGAAGAAAAATAGAACAGAGTAGTGAGGTTACTGGTGTATATTGTGATCAGGGAAAACCTTTCTGGTAACTTGATGTTTGAATAGAAACTTAAGAGAAGAGACAATGCATGTTGCTATTCAAGAAAACTCATTCCAAGCACTGTAAACGCTAAGAGAAAAAGTCGTGAGGCAGAGGCACAGTGCATTTGAGACACGGTGCAAAGAAGCTGGGGTAGCTAAAGTAGAGGCAGGAAAGAAGTCTAGAAGAACATGAGATCAGAAAAAGTAGAGGGGACCATGTCATGGAAAGCCTGGTAGACTGTTTTAAAGAAATGGGATTATGCTGGGTGAGTTGGGAAGACATTGGTAGGTTTGGAGCAGAATGGCACTCTCTTGACGTATTTTTTGAGAAATTATTCTTATTTCTCTGTGGAAAAGCAAGAGTAGAAACAGGGAGATCATTTACAATCTTTTTTTAAATTGTTCAAGCGAAAGGTAATGGTGCCTGGCATCAGGGTAGTTGAAATGGAAATAGTAGAAAATGGTGAGCTATTACATATATTTTCATAATATTATCTGCTGCTAAATTGGATGTGAATGTGAGAGAATGAAAATTTAAATGACTCCAAACTCCTGGTCCTAAATATCTGGAAGATCAGAGTTGCCATTGACTGAGGTGAGGAAGTAGAATGAGCATTTGAGGTGAGGGAGGAGAGTGTGGGATAAACTGTTTCATTTTGGATGTGGTAAATTGATATGTGTGTTAGCCATATAAGGAGATATCAAACTGGCCAAGATTATGGAAGTGGAGTATCAGGGGAAAGTCAGAGTTATGATATAAGCAGGGTAATCAGAAATAGATAATATTCAAAGCTAAATAACAGGATGGAATTACCTAAGTAGCAAATGTAGAAAGAGAAGATATACAAGAAATAATTTTCAAGTTACTTTAGTGTTTAGAGATGAAGAAGATGCTGAGATCAGGAAAAAGCAAGAAAGAAGCAGAGAGCACAACAAATAAAGTGAATTTCAGCAGGTAAGTCCATGCTTAATAAGGGAGGTGTTAGAGGGGAGGCCGAAGTTTGACAGTGTGAAGAAAGTGGATCATGGCAGTAGCTAACTGCATTGAGAGAGGATAGCTTTTTATTATCATTATTATTTAATTCCAAATTAGAATGCTTTCTGTAGAAACTGATATAGATAAAAGAAGATAAATTGAAGTAAATATTAATATTTTTAAATATGGGTAATTTACTGAAAAAAATAAATAGTATATTACATGTTAGGGAGGTCTGAGCAGCTGTATGGGGGCGGGGCATCAGGCAGTCCCCTTGCGCCAAAGAACAACCAATCAGATACTGGCAGATAAACCCTAGTGACCTCTTGCAACTGCAGGTCAATCAACGGAATCCCCAGCCAACCCTAGGGAGACACTAAACCCTCAAGCCTCCCTACCAATTCCAGACTATAAAAGCCCCCCCGCCAGAAGGAGCCACACGTGGATTTCCTGGCCCTCTACCCTGGCCTTCACCCTGGAGGACTGGTGAATCTTGCGGAGAGCCACCCCCAATAAAGCCTTGTTCAGCTGCTTTTGGTCTGACTCCTTTCTGGTCACCCCCATCTGACCTTACATTAAGTGCATAATATATGTTTTGAATTTTAAATTTTTTTCACAGCACTAGTAACTGAGGCTAGGAAATTAATTAATAAATTAATTAATTTATTAATTGCAAACTCATATGCTTTACTGTCCTCTTAACTATAGGTGTTTTCAAGGTGCTATAAATAGATTCAATTATACCTCAGAAATATGCTACCATTCTGAGGGTGGTAAAGTTGGTTTAGGAAATCTTTGGTCAGAGCAATGTAGAAAGGACGGTTTAGGGATGGTTCTTAGTTTTGTCTACACTTTGGAATCTCTGGAGAAATTTCAAAATATGCTAATAATCATACTTGATCCTGACCAACTAAATAAAAACCAATTGTATTTTCCATTGTCCTCCAGAAGATTACAATGTTCAGCTAAGATTGAGGGTTACTGTGAGACACAAACATACCCAGTTGTTAATGGGAACATAGAAGACTTTCTTTTTTTCTTGCAAGTGAAGCTTAGTCTTGTGGGACGATCAAGAATGAGAGTTATCCTGGACATGAAAGGTGAAATGGACAATCAAGGATACAAAATGTGGAAAATTGACAAAAGCCTTAGCGTATTTGAAATATTGATGTTTATGTAAATGAGCCTTGCAAAATTCTTCTCTTCTAGTTCTTATTAATATCACTCTAGTCTGGGTACCCAGAGACATGACATATGGCACAGATTTCTTGAAATATAAGAACTCAAAATAAATCTGAATATCTTCAGCTAATGCCTTAAGAAAGTTTTACTCTATTGGAATATACACGATTACGTGAGGCATTATGATGCTTGAATCTAGAGTATAAAATAAATAATCATGCTCACATTCTTATACCTTATGAATGTATCTTTGAATTAGAATAATTTTTGCATTGACTGTAATTTTCAATTTATACATATAGTTGGGTTGCTGATACTGAAAGCACACTGAGTATTATAGTCTGAAGAAAAAGTATTAATAGATTTTAACCGCTATCTTGCAAATACACCCCTATTTCTACAGAATAAAGAGCCTGCCTACCTACCTTCCATACTTCTCTCTTAATGTAAATTAATTAATTAATGTGAAATAGGGACTTTTCTTGAATGTAGCTGTGTGTGCCACTTACAATAGTACATGCAAAATTATTACTTTAGATATGATGCACATATTCTTAAAAAGTTTTAAACATATATTATATGATGTTTGTGACAAATGGTAGTTTTTTTAAATCTTGACAAGCAGATTATAATTGTAAAGTATATGACTATTTTACACATTCACCTAAAACAATTTCTGACTGTACTACTCTCTCTATGCATTTCAGAAGTGGAGTTTTGCATTCTGCTAAAGAAAAAAAAGAACTTCAAAATTTAAAAATAATGAAAAATATACACTCAATTTTATTTTGTTTGGACATTGAGCTTGAAAATATGGATTACTTGAATTTGCAATGAATCCACTAGATGGTGCTCTGTTTCTTGAGTTTCAAAGAAAGGTCAACTTTCAAAGAATTGAAGTCTTGAACACAATGCTACAAAGGCAACTGGATCAGCTTCATTTTGTGGCTTTTCCATGTACCCATTTCTCTGTGTCTGTCTTTCTCTCTTCTATCCAAATAATTGATGTTCTTGTTTTATGTGTCTGTTGGGGTGGTGGGAGAAAAGGAGAAAAAGAAATGTGCTGTATATCATGTTGGCATAAGCACTGTGCAACAATCAATTCTGAGAAGAATACAAAGGAAGTTTTTGTCATGGTCTGATGCAGTTTACACAATTCAGATTCAAGCAATACAGAGGGAAAATGAAAACAAACAAACAAACTTTGTTTAGTACCAAATGTGATCTGTGGCTAGTAAGTATGGCTTGCTCAAACGGGAACCATACCATAAATTAAAAAAAAAAAAAAAAAAAAAAATAGGTAACCTGCAGACATTTATTAAATTTCTCTGGTGTCAATTTTTTTAAAAAAGTGTTTGGATTAAACCACAGTCCTTAAGCTTCCATCCAATTCTAATGTGTAATTTTTCTGACCTTTAGAATTATAGGAATTATATGAAAGTTTATTTTTAGTCCACAATCATCAAAAAAGTCTCATAAAAGAATAGGAATTTGTAAGACATATTTGAAAATCCAAGTCTAAGGAGAGAAACAAGTGAGGAATTCGATGCTGATGTCCAGACATGCCCAGACTTGAAGTGTGTGTTCTGTTAACAGGTTTCTAGTGCCACCTTAGGAAACACACTCTTGACACTTGGAGGTCATCCTTCCTCCAAATAATATGAGATGAGGAATGTTTGTAAGAGTTACAGTAATCAAATAAAATCTTAAAGGTTTATAGTGATTTTTCAACAGAACTCCTTTAAATTGTCATTGTCTGCTACCCAGCACAACACAATGATTGTGACATATATTCATGTGAAAAGTGGTGTAACTCGTTTTTATCCGTGTAATTCCTGAGGATACCCTATATCGGAATCACCTTTGGTAGTTACAGAAACTTTGTCTTCCCAGGCTGCATTCAAAATCTACTCAATTAGAATCTCTATTGGATAGCTTCTGAAAAATGCTTTTAACAACATCCTTCGAACATTCTGATGGATATCATAAATTGGGAACATCTGCTATTGCCTATAAAAAGGCAATGGGGAATAGAAGAAATAATGTATTAATGGACTGAAGAAAAGTTGGAAAACAAACTATCAATGAACAGGAAATTGGCAGTGTATTTTGCTCAGGGAACAGGGCATCCTGTCTGTTATCTGTAAAAAGAGTCTCAAAAAGAACAGCTACAGAGACAATGAAACAAAGGACTCGTGGGTTATATGTTTCTCAAAGTCAGTAAGTTAAAAAAAAAAAAAAAAAAAAAAAAAACAACATTTGGCTAAATTTCTATCTTCCATTGTGCTGCTGCAGTTAATATTGACCCTGTTTAGAGTAGTATTAACAAATATTTAGATGATGGGGAGGAGAAATGTATTGGGCACAATTTACAACTAGTCAAAAGAAGGGAACCTAAAGAAAGATATTGGAGAAGATGACTTCTTGTTTCTGCTCAAATCATATTCTCAGGTATTAACTTCCTTGACCATGGTATTTTAAATTAGCACACTCCAGTTTTCTAATATTCTATAGTTTTGTTTATTTAATTATAGCACCATTTTATTAATGTATTGCATTTTTTATGTTATTTATTTTCTATCTCCAGTCATTAGTTTTAAACTCCTGAGAGAAAAACATTTTTTTTTTTATTGTTTATCTTGTCCCCAGAATCTACACAGTGGCATCAATTGCTGAATAATAGGCATTCAGAGACTACACAGTAAACATTTAGTTGTGATCGGTAAGAGACAGATGTGAATTATGGGAACATGAGGTTAAGGGAATAATTCTATGAAATGGGCACACTGTGCTGACCCCTACATGCTTTCTTTTCCAAGAAGCAATTTACCTGCAGCCCTGCCTGGTTCAAGTGGACAGGATATGTCACATTCCACACATACCACCTGTTATCTGCAGGAGAAATGCAGGCAGAAATAATGCTGAGAGGAAGAACACAGGTTACCATGAAGAGGGAGATATTTGTGATCTTTTTTACAGAATAGATCTTGGAACTAAGAGAGATAAGGATAATTCCCCCTAACTATAAAATCTCTAAGGACAGGTTCTAATTAGAACGAGTCAGCATGGGCCAAAGTCACCTAGAGTTGTTATGGCAGTGGTGACTTGAAAGTCTGATGTTATCCTGCTGTCTGTCAAAAGTCAAGAGGTGGACCTGAGTGGGATTCTCTGGAAACTTAAAAAAAGGAGTGCAGGAGAGACACCTTGTCCCTCTCCCCTGTGAGAGGACCCACACTCTCCCTTAGGAGCATTTCCTTTTCCTTTTCCTATCCCTTTCTGTCTTGAATGCAAGAATCAGACTTTAAAAGAAGGGATTCTTCACACCACCTCAGTTTCCCTGAAGGTCCCATCTCTGTAATACCTGAAAAACAGAAGAAAATAAACAAGTGAAATTATTAATTTATAAATAAACCACATGATTTCATTAAGATAGGAACATGCATAACATGTCTTGTCCATCTACTGCAGACACAACATCCATTCCTAGATGATCATTATGTATTTTTGAATAATCAAAGTTTACCTGTTTAAAAAAAAAAATCAATTCCGAGAACACAGGTGCACCCTTTGAGTGAGAATCTTGGAAAAACTGAAGTGGTTGAAAATATCACTAAAAAAATAAAAAATAAAAAATAAAAAATTCTTGATTATTTAAAATACAACCAAAAGACTTATGTTATAAAGTAGCATTTTTAAGCTCAACAGTTCATTGGAGCACTGACAGATTAGAGGAAAATAATCTTTTAAGACAATATCACTATAGCTTGTTAAGAGCACTTAAATTTTTTCAATAAAAAATTATCACACAGCAAAAAAAAAAGTTTGATAACAATGTGAATTTTGAATTCATTTTAAAAAAGAGATATTTGGTGAAGACACTATTTGATTGCACACAGAGGAGACACAGAGAAGTACAGAGTGTAGAATACGCTAAGGGGGGATTAATTAAAATAGGGAGCATGTCCCTGGATCCAGGGACTGGGGAGAGGGTAAGGGCATAGAGCGAGATGTGCTGTGTCTTAGGCTTCCTGATAAGCACACCCCTCATATAAGGGATTTAGCAGGGCAACAACCTCTGTCCTAACAAATATGCATTTGGCAAAAACTTCTTCAAAGGCATTCTGCATGACACTTTTAGAGATTCCCATATGGATTTTTCTCTGCCTTACTAGAAGTTCCATAAGCAGAATAGAAAATTTACAGACAACAACTTAATTAACTTTATAGTTAAAACTTTATAGTTTTTTTTTTTTTTTTTTTTTTTTTTTTTGGTCATGTTCAAATTGGAATTTGGCTTATTCACAAATGGGACATTGTATTACAAATATTACTACAAATGTTTCTAGTTGTGTACTTAATTGATAAAAAGAAAGTTATTGGATAAGAACGTTCTAGGAAAATACTATGTTGGTAATAAAATATTAATAAGAGGTACATAGTTGACAACTATTTTTAGGAAATAGGTACAGTTTTAACTTTCTACTAAAGATAATTGAAAATGTTTTTCTTCTTGAGTAGATATATTTGTGTATGTTTCTTAAATCCTAATGGGATTTGTTGCTATAAACCTCCTTAAGCTCTTGCCTTAGGGGGGATACTTCCCAAATCATTCCCTGAGGCTACATTACCCTGACATCAAAACCTGAGAAAGAGCTCCAATAAAAATAGATGTTAACATTATAATAAAATATTATCAAATCAAATTCAACAAAATATAGAAGTAATAATATATGATGATCAATTAGATTTGTTTTGGGTGAAAAAGTTTGTTTAACACTTGAAAAATTAATGGAAATATGTCGATTAACAAAAAAAAATGTTATATGATAAACTCAGTAGAAATTGAAAAAAGAATTTAACAAAATTCAACATTCATTCTTTTCCCTTTTTTTTGGTGGGGCGGAGAGGTGGGAATTGAACCCCGTGATACTTTACCATTGAGCTACATCCCCAGCCCTTTTTACTTTTTATTTTCTAAGTTACCCAGGCTACTTCAAACTTGTATTCTTTCTGCCTCAGCCTCCCAAGTAGTTGGAATTAGAGGCATGTGCCAACACACCTTCTACAACATTCTTGATTAAAAAAAAAAATCATCAGAAAACTAGGAATGTGAAGAATCTCATTTGGGCTCAGTGGTAGAGTGCTAGCCTAGTATGTGTGAGGCACTGGGTTTGATCCTCAGCAACAAATAAAAATAAATAAATAAAATAAAGGATAAAAAAACCTCATTTATCTTGATTAAGAGCATCTACAATAGTCCTGCAAATAGCATCTCACTTTTTGGTAATTTCTCTCAAGACAAAAAATGAAATAAGGATGTCTGATCATACCACTTATTTTTTTTATTGGTTCTTTTTAGTTATATACAACAGCAGAATCCAGTTTGATATAATTATACAAGCATGGAATGTATCTTATTTTGGTTAGAGTATTATTCTTAAGGGTGTATATGGTGGTGAGATTCTTATGTTGTTTTCATATATGTACAGGAGAAAACTATGTCAGATTCATTCCACTATCTTTCCTTTGCCTATTCCCTGAAAATCAGTGACTTTGGAGACCCATCAGAAAGATGTCACAGGTCAAATTGCTACCACAATCCAGAGAGACATGCACATCTGGAAGATGCGCATCCAATGAATATCTGCTGAGGAGAAGCCACCAAAGGCACAGTCTCATGGAGATATTTAAATGATCATTTGACAAGATACCAGAATGTCTAGGCACTGTGTTCTCTGATGTAGAAGTGTTACTGTGTTCACATTTACTTGAGCTTTTCTTGCAGGAACTCCACAAATTTTCTCATTGAGAATCCAAGAAATGTCCTCCCTTTGGTCCATAGAAGGGAAGGAAAAAACACTCTTTCTGTATGTGAAACACAGATAGAGACATGCCCATAACAAAAGGATTTAACCAGATCACAATTCTGAAAATTTATGCCAGTTAGGAGCAAGATTCTTTTCTTTCTTTCTTAATTAATTAATTATTTTTTTATTGTAAACAAATGGGGTACATCTTGTTTTTCCATTGCAAGATTCTTTTCTATTCCAACCCTCTTCAGCTATCCTACTGCACTTAAAAACAAAAACAAAATAGCAAAACAGCTGGCAGAAAACAGGGCTTCAAAGAAATATATTTTGAATGATGGAAGAGAAAATGCTGGAGTTGTAACAAACCGTGAGGGCTACAGCTACAAGACACATGGAGCGAGTGTTGAAGCTGATGCTGGATGTCATTAAGTTCCATAAGCACTGGAAAATTACAGAGGACAGGGTAAATTTGGGGGAAAATAAATGGTCATCAATAAATTAGCTGTTTTTGTATATGTAGTCTGTGATATTGAATGCAATCTATTCATTTTTGCTGCATGAGCTGCACAGTGTACTATTAGTTTAACTTTCCTAAGAGTCTAACCTCTCTTGAAGTCACTCTGAGAATTCTAGTGCTGTGCCTTGCTCAATTGTTTGTCCCTTTAATCACACTGGGGCAAATCATCAGTTGATTTCATTTCTCTTGGGTCAATATCTACAAGTATAATGGTTAGGTTGCATGTTAAGTGTATGTTTAACTTCTTTAGAAACTACCAAGATACTTTCCAAGTTATTGACTATTCTCATCAGCATTGCATGAGAATTTTCATTGCTCTAAATTTCCCCCAATACTTGCTATGGTCAGTGTGTTTAACTGTGGTCATTCTAATTGGTGTGTATCTCACTGCATATCCCTATTGGTGAGTGGTGTTATATTTATGGATACACATCTCTCTGGATTCGGATGGCAATTTGATCTGTGGCCCCAGCTTTCTTTGGGTTCACAGAATTATTGATTTTCAGTTTTTACACTTTTTTCTTCTTGTAAGGATGAGAGTAAGAGTTCTAAGCTCTTTGCTGTTGAAGTCAAAATCAGAATTTTCTCCTTCCATTCATTTTTCAACATATATTTGCTGAGATCCTAATTGTATAAGTAACTTTTAAGCACTAAGGATGCAAACTAAACAAGAAAAAATTATGTTCTTATCAGTCTTAATGGGGAAAAAGAGTCATTAAGTAAGTGATTATACATATATTCAATCAATCTATGTACATGTAAATATAAATATAACAAAAGATTAAATGCAACAGAAAATGAGATGCATATTAAAGTCACCTGCATAATCATTATTCTAGAGTATCAAGAAGTTTAATCAAATTAAACTGTTGATTTGTCATAAATTTGTTGTATACGTGCATATATCTACAGATTTTTTTTTAGAGGCAATCACCTACATTAGAGAACAGAGAATATGATTTCTACATTTGTTCAAGGAAAATTTTAGGCTGTACTGGGCTCATTATAATCTTTGGAATATAAAATAAAGATATATAAGCAGAATATGAAATGCTTAAATAAAATATATAATTTACTAGAGGGTATGATAAAAAATTAATTTTTTTCAAGGAAACAGATGAACATATTTGGTTTAAAAGCTTCTAATGGAGACCAAGTGGGATATGTTTATTTCAAGTTGAACATCAGTTTTCCCTAGGAAGAAAGCAGTATTACATAATCTAATTTGACAGTAGTTTTTTAAAAGTCTGTTATGCATTGGAAAGTAAATAGCATTATTTGAGAAGTTATGAATTTCCCAGAACAACTAAGTATAAAGCCATTTATCTAAAACATCATCTACAATTATTCACATAAATAGATTTTTGTACATAGCAGGATTTTTTTTTATTGTTTGTTCTATTTAGTCATACATAACAGCAGAATGTATTTTGACTCATTGTACGCAAATAGAGTAGAACTTTTCATTTCTCTGGTTGTACAAAATGTAGAGTCACACCATTCATGCAAGCACACACGTACACAGAGTAATGTTGTCCGTCTCACTCCATCATCTTTCCCATCCTGGGTCCCCTCTCCTCCCCTCATTTCCCTCTGCATAATCCAAAGTTCCTCCATTCTTCCCTTACCCACCCCTGCCCCTGCCTCCACTTATATTTCAGAATCCACTTATCAGAGAAAATATTTGGACTTTGTTTTTTTGGGATTGGCTTATCTTACTTAGTATGATATCCTTCAACTCCATTCATTTACCTGCAAATGCCATAATTTTATTCTTCTTTATGGCTGAATAATATTCCATTGTGTATGTGTACCACAGTTTCTTTATTCATTCATCTATTGAAGGGCATCTAGGTTGGTTCCACAATCTAGCTATTATGAATTGAGCTGCCATAAACATTGATGTGTCTGAGTCACTGTAGTATGCTGATTTTAAGTCTTTTGGGTATAGGCCAAGGAGCGGGATAGCTGGGTCAAATGCTAGGTTCATTTCAAATTTTCTGAAGAATATCCCTACTGCTTTCCAGAGTGACTATACCAATTTGCAACCCCACCAGCAATGTATGAGTGTACTTTTTCCCCCATATCCTTGTCACCACCTATTATTACTTGTATTTTTGACAATTGAAGTGAGATGAAATCTTAGGGTGGTTTTGATTAGCATTTCTCTAATTACTGGAGATGTTGAACATTTTTTTCATATATCTGGTGATTGCTTGTAGATCTTCTGTGAAGTGTCTGCTCATTTCCTTAGCCCACTTATTGATTGGGTTCTTTGTATTTTTCATGTTAAGTTTTTTGAGTTCTTTATAAATTCTGGAGATTAGTGCTCTATCTGAAGTGAGTGTGGTAAAGATTTCTCCCACTCTGTAGGCTCTTCCTTCACATTATTGTTTCTTTTGTTGAGAAAAAGCTTTTTAGTTTGAATCCATCCCATTTATTGATTCTTGCTTTGATTTCTTGCACTTTGGAAGTCTCGTTAAGGAAGTTGTGTCCTAAGCTGACATGATGAAGATTTGGGCCTATTTTTTCTTCTATTTGTTACGGAGTCTCTTGTCTGAGTCCTAGGTCCTTGATCCATTTTGAATTGAGTTTTGTGCAGGATGAGAGATAGGGGTTTAATTTCATTTTGCTACATATGGATTTCCAGTTTTCCCAGCAACATTTTTTGAAGAGGCTATCTTTTCTCCATTGTATGTTTTTGGCATCTTTGTCTAGTCTGAGATAACTGTATATAGGTGGGTTTGTCTCTTTGTCTTGTATTCTGTATCATTGGTCCACCTGTCTATTTTGGTGCCAATACCATGCCATTTTTGTTACTATTGTTCTGTAGTATAGTTTAAGTTCTGGTATTGTGATATCTCCTGGTTCATTCTTTTTGCTAAGGATTTCTGTGGCTATTCTGGGTCTCTTATTTTTCCAAATGAATTTCATGATTACTTTCTCTATTTCTATGAGATAAGTTGTTGGAATTTTAATTGGAATTGCATTGAATCTGTATAGTACTTTTGGTCATATGGTCATTTTGACAATATTAATTCTGCCTATCCAAGAACATGGGAGATCTTTCCATCTTCTAAGGTTTTCTTTAATTTGTTTCATTAGTGTTCTGTAGTTTTCATTGTAGAGGTCTTTCACCTCTTTTGTTAGATTGACTCCCCAGTATTTTATGTTTCTTGAGGCTATTGTGAGTGGGGTAGTTTTCCTAATTTCTCTTTCAGAGGATTCATCACTGATGAATAGAAACACATTAGATTTATGCATATTGATTTTATATTCTGTTACTTTGCTAAACTCATTTATTAGTTCTAGAAGTTTTCTGGTGGAATTTTTCAGATCTTCTAAATACAGAATCATGTCATTGGCAAATAGTGATAATTTGAGTTGTTTTCCTATTTGTATCCCTTTAATTTCTTTGATCTGTCTGACTGCTCTGGCTAGAGTTTCAAGGACAATGTTGAATAGAAGTGGTGAAAGAGGGCATCCCTGCCTAATTCCAGTTTTTAGGGGGAATGTTTTCAGTTTTTCTCCATTTAGAATGATGTTAGTTGTGGGTTTAGCATAGATAGCCCTTACATTGCTGAGGTATTTTCCTACTATCCCTATTTTTTCTAGCGTTTTGAACATGAAGGTGTGCTGTATTTTATTAAATGATTTTTATGTATATATTGAAATGATCATTTGATTCTTGTCTTTAAGTCTGTTGATGTAATGAATTACATTTATTGATTTACAGATGTTGAACCAACCTTGCATCCCTAGAATGAACCGCACTTGATCATGGTGCACTATCTTTTTAATATGCAATTAAATGCAATTTAATATGTAAGTTTTTGTATGCAATTTTCCAGAATTTTATTAAGAATTTTTGCATATATGTTCATCAGGGATATTGGTCTTAAGTTTTCTTTCCTTGTTGTGTCTTTGTCTGCTTTTGGTACCACGGTGATACTAGCTTTGTAGAATGAGTTTGGAAGGTTTTCCTCCTTTTCTATTTCATGAAATACTTTGAGGAGTATTGGAATTTGTTCTTCTCTGAAGACACTGTGGAATTTGAGTGAGAATCTGTCTGGTTCAGGGCTTTTAGCATTGGTAGGTTTTTGATGGCATCTTCAATAACATTGCTTGAGATTGATGTTTAAATTGTATATGTCCTCCTGATTCAGTTTTCATGGATCATGTCTGTAGAAATTTGTTGGTGTCTTTGAGATTTTCTATTTTGTTGGGGTATAGATTTTCAAAATAGTTTCTAATTATGTTTTGTATTTCAATATTGTCCACCTTGATATTTCCTTTTTCATTCTTAATGTTAGTAATTTGAGTTTTCTCTCTTTCCTTCTTTTTGTTAGTGTGGCTAAGGTATTATCAATTTATTTATTTTCTCAAAGAACCAACTTTTGTTAAGTTTTTCAATTGTTTCTTTTGTTTCAGTTTCTTTGATTTCAGCTCTGATTTTAATTATTTCCTGTCTTCCCCTACTTTTGGTGTTTATTTGTTTTTCATTTTCTAGTGCTTTGAGATGTAATGTTAGGTCATTTATTTGTTGATTTTTTATTCTCGTATTGACTGAGTTCAATGCAATGAACTTTCCTCTTAGTACTGCTTTCATAGTGTCCAAGAGATTTTGATATGCTCTGTCAGTGTTCTTGTTTACATATAAGAATTTTTTTTATCTCCTCCCCGATATCTTCTCCTATAAATGCATCATTCAATAGTGTATTATTTAGTCTCCAGGTGTTGAAGCAGTTTCTACTTTTAACTTAATTATTGATTTCTAATTTCATTCCACTATGATCTGATAGAATGCAAAGTAGTATCTCTATGTTTCTGTATTTGGTAAGAGTTGCTTTGTGGCATAACGTAGGCATTAGAGGAGGATCTATGCACTGCTGAGAAAATAGCGTATTCACTTGTTGGTGGATGGAATATTCTATATATTTCTGTTGGGTTTAAATTATTGATTGTATTATTTAGTCCTATGGGTTCTTTGTTCAGTTTTTGTTTGGAAGATCTATCCAGTGTTCACAAAAGTGTTTAAGAGTCATCCAGTATTATAGTGTTTTGGTCTAGTTGATTCCTGAATTTGAGAAGTATTTGTTTGCCATACATAGATGTTCCATTGTTTGGGGCATAAATATTTATGATTGTTATGTCTTATTGATTTATGATTCCCTTAAGCAGTATGAAATGTCCTTCTTTATCCTTTCTGACTAACTTTGACTGGAAGTCCATTTTATCTGATATGAGGAACCCTGTTATTTTCTGAGTCCATGTGCATGGTATTTTTTTCCCCATCTATTCACCTTTGGTTTGTGGATATCTTTGCCTATGAGATGAATCCCTTGAATGTATCATATTGTTGGTCTTTTTAAAAAATCCAATCTACCAGTCTGTGTCTTTTGATTAATGAGTTTAGGTCATTAACATTCAGGGTTATTATTGAGATATGACTTGCATTCCCAGTCATTTTGGCTTATTTTTGATTTATAACTAGACTTGGTTTCTCCTTTGATTGATTTTTCCTTTAGTGTAGTTCCTTTCTTTTCTAACTTTTTTGGTTATTTTTCACTTCCTTCTCATGGAATATTTTGCAAGAGTATTCTGTAGCATAGGCTTTATATTTATAAAGTAAACTACTGTTTATCATGGGAGGTTTTTATTTCATCATCAAATCTGAAGCTTAGTTTTGCTGGATATAAGATTCTTGGTTGGCATCCACTTTTTTTCAGAGTTTGATATATATTTTTGCAGGACCTTCTAGCTTCTAGAGTCTGGGTTGAGAAATCTGCTGATATCAACATTGGTATTGCCCTGCATGTATTCTGATACTTTTCTCTTGCCATCTTTTAAGAGTCTATCTTTATTTTGCATGCTTAGCATTTTTTTTTATTGTAAACAAATGGGATACATGTTGTTTCTCTGTTTGTACATGGAGTCAAGGCATACCATTTGTGTAATCATAAATTTACATAGAGTAATGCTGTTTGATTCATTTTGTTATTTTTTCCCTTCCCCCCCACCCCTCCCACCGCTCTTTTCCCTCTATACAGTCCTTCCTTCCTCCATTCTTGCCCCCCTCCCTAACCCTAACTCTAACCCTAACACTAAACCCTCCCACCCCCCATTATGTGTCATCATCCACTTATTAGCCATATCATTCTTCCTTTGGTTTTTTGAGATTGGCTTATCTACTTAGCATCATATTCTCCAATTTCATCCATTTGCCTGCAAATGCCATAATTTTATCATTCTTTATGGCTGAGTAATATTCCATTGTATATATATATACCACAGTTTCTTTATCCATTCATCAATTGAAGGACATCTAGGTTGGTTCTACAATCTGGCTATTGTGAACTGAGCAGCTATGAACATTGATGTGGCTGTATCTCTGTAATAAGCTGATTTTAAGTCCTTTGGATATAGGCCAAGGAGTGGGATAGCTGGGTCAAATGGTGGTTCCATTCCAAGTTTTCTAAGGAGTCTCCACACTGCTTTCCAGAGTGGCTGCACTAATTTGCAGCCCCACCAGCAATGTATGAGTGTACCTTTCTCCCCACATCCTCGCCAACACCTATTGTTGCTTGTATTCTTGATAATCGCCATTCTAATTGGGGTGAGATGGAATCTTAGGGGGGGTTTGATTTGCATTTCTCTTATTACTAGAGATGTGGAACATTTTTCCATATGTTTGTTGATTGCTTGTAGATCTTCTTCTGTGAAGTGTCTATTCATTTCCTTAACCCATTTGTCAATTGGATTATTTGCATTCTTGGTGTAGAGTTTTTTTGAGTTCTTTATAGATTCTGGAGATTAGTGCTCTATCTGAAGTATGATTGGCAAAGATTTTCTCCCACTCTGTAGGCTCTTTCTTCGCATTGCTGATAGTTTCCTTTGCTGAGAGAAAGCTTTTTAGTTTGAATGTATCCCAGTTATTGATTCTTGCTTTTATTTCTTGTGCTATGGGAGTCCTGTTGAGGAAGTCTGGTCCTAAGCCGACATGTTGAAGCTCTGGACCTACTTTTTCTTCTATAAGATGCACGGTTTCTGGTCTGATTCCGAGGTCCTTGATCCATTTTGAGTTGAGTTTTGTGTACGGTGAGAGATATGGGTTTAGTTTCATTCTGTTGCATATGGATTTCCAATTCTCCCAGCACCATTTGTTGAAGAGGCTATCTTTTCTCCATTGCATATTTTTGACACCTTTGTCTAGTATGAGAAAATTGTATTTATTTGGGTTTGTATCCGTGTCCTCTATTCTGTACCATTGATCCACCTTTCTATTTTGGTACCAATACCATGCCGTTTTTGTTACTATTACTTTGTAGTAGAGTTGAAGATCTGGTATTGCGATACCCCCTGCTTCACTCTTTCTACTGAGAATTGCTTTAGCTATTCTAGGTTTTTTATTCTTCCAGATGAATTTCATAATTTATTGCTCTATTTCTGTAAGGTACATAATTGGGATTTTAATTGGAATTGCATTGAATCTGTATAGCACTTTTGGTAGTATGGCCATTTTGACAATATTAATTCTGCCTATCCAGGAACATGGGAGATCTTTCCATCTTCTGAGGTTTTCTTTAATTTCTTTCTTTAGTGTTCTGTAGTTCTCACTGTAGAGATCTTTCACCTGTTTTGTGAGATTGATTCCCAAGTATTTTATTTTTTTCGAGGCTATTGTGAATGGGGTAGTTTTCCTAATTTCTCTTTCTGAAGATTCATCACTTATGTATAAAAATGCATTGGATTTATGTGCATTGATCTTATATCCCGCTACTTTACTGAATTCACTTATGAGATCTAAAAGTTTTCTGGTGTAATTTCCTGGTTCCTCTAAGTATATAATCATATCATCAGCAAAGAGGGATAGTTTGAGTTCTTCTTTTCCTATTCGTATCCCTTTAATTTCTTTGGTCTGTCTAATTGCTCTGGCTAGAGTTTCAAGGACAATATTGAAAAGAAGTGGTGAAAGAGGGCATCCCTGCCTTGTTCCAGTTTTTAGGGGGAATGCTTTCAGTTTTTCACCATTTAGAGTGATATTAGCCATGGGCTTAGCATAGATGGCCTTTACAATGTTAAGGAATGTTCCCACTATCCCTATTTTTTCTAGTGTTTTGAGCATGAAGGGATGCTGTATTTTATCAAATGCTTTTTCTGCATCTATGGAAATAATCATGTGATTCTTGACTTTAAGTCTGTTGATATGGTGATTTACATTTATTGATTTCCTGATGTTGAACCAACCTTGCATCCCTGGGATGAAACCCACTTGATCATGGTGCACTATCTTTTTAATATGTTTTTGTATGCGATTTGCTAAAATTTTGTTTAGAATTTTTGCGTCGATGTTCATTAAGGATATTGGTCTGAAATTTTCTTTCCTCGATGTGTCTCTGTCTGGATTAGGTATCAGGGTGATATTGGCTTCATAGAACGAGTTTGGGAGGGTTCCCTCCTCTTCTATTTTATGGAATACTTTGAGAAGTATTGGAATGAGCTCTTCTTTAAAGGTTTTGTAGAACTCGGCTGAAAACCCATCTGGTCCTGGACTTTTCTTTGTTGGTAGGCTTTTGATGACTTCATCTATTTCATTACTTGAAATTGGTCTATTTAAATTGTGTATGTCCTCCTCATTCAGTTTAGATAATGCATATGTCTCTAGAAACCTGTTGATGTCTTCGGAATTTTCTATTTTGTTGGGGTATAGATTTTCAAGATAGCTTCTAATTATGTTATGTATTTCAGTTGTATCTGTTGTGATATTTCCTTGTTCATTCTGAATTTTAGTAATTTGGGTTTTCTCTCGTCTTCTCTTTGTTAGTGTGGCTAAAGGTTTATCAATTTTGTTTATTTTTTTGAAGAACAAACTATTTATTTTGTCAATTTTTTGTATTGTTTCTTTTGTTTCAATTTCGTTGATTTCAGCTCTCAGTTTAACTATTTCCTGTCTTCTACTACTTTTGGTGTTGGTCTATTCTTCTTTTTCTAGGGCTTTGAGCTGTAGTGTTAGGTCGTTTATTTGTTGAGTTTTACTTCTTTTATTAAATGCACTCCATGAAATAAATTTTCCTCTAAGTACTGCTTTCATAGTGTCCCAGAGATTTTGATATGATGTTTCTTTGTTCTCATTTACCTCTAAGAATTTTTTAAATTTCCTTCCTAATATCTTCTGTTATTCATTCATCATATAATAGCATATTGTTTAATCTCCAGGTGTTGGAGTAGTTTCTATTTTTTACTCTTTCATTTATTTCTAACTTCAATCCATTATGATCTGATAGAATACATGGTAGTGTCTCTATCTTCTTGTATTTGCTAACATTAGCTTTGTGGCATAATATATGGTCTATTTTAGAGAAGGATCCAAGTGCTGCTGAGAAGGAAGTATATTCGCTCTTGGTTGGATGGTATATTCTATAAATGTCTGTTAAGTCTAAATTATTGATTGTGTTATTGAGATCTATGGTTTCTTTGTTCAATTTTTGTTTGGAAGATCTGTCCAGTGGTGACAGAGGCGTGTTAAAATCACCTAGTATTATTGTATTATGGTCTATTTGGTTTCTAAAATTGAGAAGGATTTGTTTGACATACATGGATAAGCCACTGTTTGGGGCATGGATGTTTATGATTGTTATATCTTGCTGATTTATGGTTCCCTTAAGCAGTATGAAATGTCTTTCTTTATCCCTTCTGACTAAGTTTGGCTTGAAGTCCCCATTTTTTGCTGAGTCCATGTGCATGGTATGTTTTTCCCCATCCTTTCACCTTCAGTCTATGGGTATCTCTTTCTATGAGGTGAGTCTCTTGCAGGCAACATATTGTTGGATCTTTCTTTTTAATCCAATCTGCCAGTCTATGTCTTTTGATTGATGAATTTAGGCCATTAACATTCAGGGTTATTATTGAGATATGATTTGTATTCCCCGTCATTTGGTTCATTTTTAAAATTTTATTTATTTATTTATTTTTTTGACACAACTTGGTTTCTCCTTTATTTGACAGTTCCTTTAGGATAATTCCTCCCTTTGCTGATTTGCTTCTTTGTGTTTTATCTCTTCCTCATGAAATATTTTGCTGAGAATGTTCTGTAATGCTGGCTTTCTTTTTGTAAATTCTTTTAACTTTTGTTTATCATGGAATGATTTTATTTCATCATCAAATTTGAAGGTAAGTTTTGCTGGGTATAAGATTCTTGGTTGGCATCCATTTTCTTTCAGAGCTTGAAAAATGTTGTTCCAGGCCCTTCTAGCTTTTAGGGTCTGGATTGAAAAATCTGCTGATATCCGTATTGGTTTCCCCCGAATGTAATTTGGTTCTTTTCTCTCATAGCCTTTAAAATTCTGTCTTTATTTTGTATGTTCGGTATTTTCATTATAATGTGCCTTGGTGTGGGTCTGTTGTAATTTTGTGTATTTGGAGTCCTATAAGCCTCTTGAACTTGATTTTCCATTTCATTCTTCAGATTTGGGAAATTTTCTGATATTATTTCATTGAATAGATTGTTCATTCCTTTGGTTTGTTTCTCTAAGCCTTCCTCAATCCCAATAATTCTCAAATTTGGCCTTTTCATAATATCCCATAGTTCTTGGAGATTCTGTTCATGATTTCTTACCATCTTCTCTGTTTGTTCAACTTTGTTTTCAAGGTTAAATATTTTGTCTTCAATATCTGAGGTTCTGTCTTCCAGGTGTTCTATACTATTGGTTGTGCTTTCTATGGAGTTCTTAATTTGGTTTAGTTTCCTTCATTTCAAGGATTTCTGTTTGCTTTTTTTTCCATATCTCTAACTCTTTATTGAAATGATCTTTTGCTTCCTGTATTTGCTCTTTTAACTGTTGTTTGGTGCTATCATTCAATGCCTGCATTTGCGCTTTCATCTCATCATTCAATGCCTGCATTTGCTCTTTCATCTCATCGTTTGCTTTCCTGATCATTTTAATTATGTACATTATGAACTCCCTTTCTGTCATTTCTTCTGCCATGCTGTCATTGGATTTTATTGATGTAACATCTAGATTTGTTTGGGGCATTTTCTTCCCTTGTTTTCTCATATTGTTCAGGAATCAGTGGGTCCTTAAGATATTTCAGATTTCCTCTATTGACTTATAATGTCCCTGAAGATTGCTAGTATATCCCCTCTTATCCTTCAGTAGCCTGCAGTCTTGGAGGAAGTTAATAATGTGGTGCTCCACAAGGAAACTGCCTCTCTAGGGATGCTGACCCTCAGGTGGGGTATATTCCCTGCTATTGGGCAGAGGTGCCTCCACTTGTTGACCAATGGTCATCCAAAGGGGAGCTAGGCTGCAGGCTGAGGCAAGGCCTATTTGTGCCTGTGTTTCTGGTTTTACCGTCCTTGTGGGAAAACCTCACCCGGCAGGGAAAACTCACCTGGTGGGGAGGTCTCACTGGTCAGTTGCCCTCCTAGAGGTTCCCCTCAATCTACAACTACCGCCTGGGCTGGGCTGTCTTCCTCTGCAACGATCCCAGGGGCCCGGACCTACCTCCTGGGTCTGGGAGCCTCACCCTTCGCAGGCGAGTCTCCTTAGGCTGCCTCTCCCAGAGAATCTGCCCACAGTCCTGGAAACTTCTCTCCGCCCCTAGGCGTGTCTCTGTGCAGCTCTTCCAGCAAGAAGCCGGTCCTAGGACCCTGCTCTGCACCTAATTGCCTGACTATGCGGCCCCTCCTCTGAGCCGCCACCTGGAGCCCCATACAATAGCTCCAAGACCCAGAGACCCACCACACACCTCCTCCTCCGGACAGCTGCCCGGTTTCCGACGCAGTCACTAGGAGTTCAAGCAACTCACTTCGCGTCTCCTCCCCCTGCCAACTGCCCGTAGCCCTAGGCAGTCCCTCCGAGTCCAAGTGACCCACCCTGTTCCTCCTCCTCCCCGGGGAAGCCCCCCGGGTGTTCAGGAGTGGTCGCTTTGAGTCCAAAAAACTCACCACTCGCCTCCTCCTCTGGCAACCGCCCGTGGCTCTGATGCAGTCACTCCTAGACCAAGCGACCCACTGTGCTTCTTCTCTTCCTCTGGGCAACCCCCCAGTGTTCAGAAGCGGCCGTTCTGAGTCCAATTAGCTTGCCACGCAGCTCCTCCTCAGGTAGCCGCCTGTAGCTCTGATGCAGTCACTCCTAGACCAAGCGACCTGCCGCGCTCCTCCTCTTCCTCCGGGCAGCCCCCCCGGTGTTCAGAAGCGATCGGTCTGAGTCCAAACAGCTCACCACGCAGCTCCTCCTCAGGCAGCCACCTGTAGTTCTTATGCAGTCACTCCTAGACCAAGCGACCTGCTGTGCTTCTCCTCTTCTTCCGGGCAACCCCCCGGTGTTCGGAAGCGGTCGTTCTGAGTCCAAAGAGCTCGCCAGGCAGCTCCTCCTCAGGCAGCCGCCCGGAGCCCCAGTGGTTGCTCCGAGTCCAAGCGCTGTGCTGAGCAGCCTCCTCTATGATGATCCCAGTTGTCTGTGTTTACCACTCCTGTGGGGGGAGGGGCGTCTCGCCGAGCAACTCTACTTCACAAAGTTCCCTGCGTTCCGGGGCTACCGCCTCATCCGGGACGCCTCCCCAATGGGAGAGACTCACCCAGCGGCTTTGAGTTGGTCCCAAGTCTCTCACTATCTCCTCTTTTGAATCCTGCGTCCTGGAGCAACATGAAATGCAGCCGCCCTCTAGTCTGCCATCTTGAAAAACCCTCTAGCATTTTTATTATAATGTGACTTGGTGTTGATCTGTTTTAATTTTGTACATTTCCTGTCCTGTAAACCTCTTTTATTTGATTTTCCATTTCTTTCTTCAGGTTTGAGAAATTTCCTGATATTATTTCATTGAATAGGTTGTTCATTCTTTTGGTTTATATCTCTGCACCTTCCTCAATCCCAATAATTCTTAAATTTCGTCTTTTCATGTTATCCCATAATTCTTAGATGTTCTGTTCATGATTTCTTTCCATCTTTTCTGTGTGGTCACATTTATTTTCAAGATTAAATGTCTTGTCTTCATTTTCTGAGGTTCTGTCTTCCAAGTGATCTAGTCTGTTGGTGATATTTTTTATTGAGTTTTTAATTTTGTTTATTGTTTCATTCAAGGATTCTGTTTTTTTTTTCAGAATCTCTATCTTTTTATTGAAATAATCTTTTGCTTCCTGCATTTGCTCTTTTAACTCTTTATTGAAGTGATCTTTTGTTGCCTGCATTTGCTCTCTCATATCATCCTTACATTGTGATCATTTTGATTTTGTATTTTTGGAACTCTCTTTCTGACATTTCTTCTACAGTACTGTCAATGGCTTCTATTAATATAGCATCTTGGTTTGTTTGGGATGCTTTCTTCCCTTGTTTTTTCATGTTGTTCGTGTGTCTTCCCCTCTAGCAGTGCAGTGAGTTATTACAGTTTCCCACCATATAGATTTAAAGTGTCCCTAACAGGTTTCCAATACCTCACCTTTAAGGGGGAGATCAATAGTAACAGCTTCCGATGTAAACAATATGCAGCCTTAAACCAAAGTAGCCCATATTAAGACGTTAGTAGTATTGTCATAATAAACAGAGATGATATGTTTGATTATCTACAACATAAACAATGGGTTTGCAATAAGATCTACAATTTCTAATGGTTGACAAAGAGAGAATGGGGAGGGGTGTAGGATGTAATGTTAATGAGGTAAGAAGTGAGAATATAGAGGTATTAGATCAGAGGAAGATTGAAAGAGGAATCAAAAGAAATTGGTCATTAGCAGAAAAAAAAGGGAGAAACAGAGTCAGAGGAAACAGAAAAATAAGAGGAAAATAGAGCAATTAATAAAAAGAAAAAAACTACAACAAAACTGTAATATAGTATTCAAACCTCCCAGTCTTCAGTAGCTGCCTGAAAAGTACTTGATTTCAAAGATGATGGGGATATGAGAGTGGGAAATTAAAAAAGAAAAAAGAAAAAAACGGAGGTGGGGAGAAGAGTCTTAAAGGAAAATTGAACACTTGTTGCTGTTGTTTCTGATATTGGTTGAAGTTCAATATTTTCTCTGCTATCCCTCTTCTGATAGGTGGGGTTGTCTGGAGTTTGCTGATAACTCCACCCTCAGGATGATGAAAGATACTAAGGTGGGTGGATTAGACTTGGAAGTGGGACTCCCGGAGGCAGGGTATAGCAATTGCCAGTCCCTCTGGAAGACTGCACCCTGGGACTCTCCATTGGAGTCCACTCAAGTGACGCAGGAGCTTGGTCTTAGCCTCTTCCCTCACTTGCAGACCCCACAATTTCTGGTCTATAATTTAGTCTCTAAATTGTGTCTCTCCTGCTCCTGCTCTTTTGACTTCCCAATCAGGAACCTCTTTCTTCAGAGGTCCTGGGGGCTGAGCATCCAGATCTGTGCACCTGCTGTGTAAAATTGTCCTGTATTGGGCAAATCAGGACCAGCTGTTGAGAGCTGTGGGCCAGTCATGTAGCTGCAAGCACTGGGCCAGGTTGGTGACTGTGGGTGATTGGGAGACTGGGTATTGAGGAGCCGGAGGGACCTGTTGATTGCCAAACTGGTGGGATCAAGTGAATGGTGGATGATATATTGGGTAGAAAGTCATGGATCAGGCTGATGTCAGGTCCCAGGAAGTGCTGCCCAAATTTTCTCTGGGATATGGGTTGGTGCTGGGCTGGTTGACTGGATGAGTAAGAATCAAGATGGCCTCATACCCTTTTCCCACCTACTGAGCTCTTACAAGGCTCTCTCCTGCTTCTACAGCAAGATGGTGGCCATTAGCACGCCTAGCAAGGATGCCTCAGGTGTAACCAAGCCTGCAGGGCCTTTGGTGATGATCTTCAGGTCCTGGTTCTTTTCCCTAGATGGAAGTGACCTAGTTGGTGGTGGCAGCAGCGGTTAACCTGTAGGCACCTTGATGATGAACTTCTAGTCTCTGGCAGGTGTCCCTAGATGGAAGTTCCCCCAACTAAAGAGGGCAGCAGAGATGTCCCAGGATGGAGGTTGTCACTGTTTGGTATAAGGAGAGCACAGGCAGGTGCTGGGCTAGATTTGCAGAGGCAGGCAGCAGGATTCTTAAGTAGGTGTTCTACTTAAATATTAAGCTAGATTTTTAAAGTTGTAAATTTTATTTAAATAAAATCTATTATTTTTGATTGACAATAATAATACAAACTTATGGGGTACATTGTGATGTTTTAATATATCAATATAACAGCATAATTAGATCAAGGTAATTAACATATCCATTACCTCCTTCACTTATCATTTGGGATGATGAGCCATTTTAAGTTTTTGCTTTTCTGTTTTGTTTTTTACATTATTGAGCATTGGACCCAGGTCCTACTACATGGTAGGCAAGCAATCTACCAATAAGCTACATCCCCTGCCTCTTATTTGAAATTTTAAAACATTTGTTAAAGATATGGAAAAAAGGAAACTTTTAAACAGTCATTGGTATTGAAAATCATTACAACAAGTTCAAATGGAAGGGAGATCTTTAGGTTATCTTTTTTGCTGCTGTGACTACAAGATTTGACCAGAACAATTCTAGGGGAGAAAAAATTTATTTGGGAGCTCATGGATTCAGAGGTCTCAATCCAAAGACAGCAGGCTCCATTCTTTGGGGCTCAAGGTGAGGCAGGATATCATGGCAGAAGGTGTGGCAGAGGAAACCAGCTCACATGATGATTAGAAAGCAGAAAGAGATTCCAGTATCCGGATACAAAATATATGCCCCATAGTCTTGCCTCCAATGAACCACCTCCTCCAGCCACACCCTACCTGCCTCTAGTTACCACTCAGGAATTAATTCTCATCAGGCATTAATTCACTGATTAGTTTCAGGCTATAACCCAATCATTGCTCCTTTAAATCTTGCATTGACTCTCTCACACCTGAGCTTTTGGGGGACACTGCATCTAAATCATAACAGGGGATGTGTGTTAGATCTGCCATGGTATGCCTTGTATCAACAGAAGAGAGGGAAGAATTTTTTCAGGGTTAGGATCTATCTGGATGGAGGTTGGAATAAGTTACTTTTTTAAGTACTAGCAAATTTTTATGTTTATTTTTGTTGGTACATTGTAATTATGCATAATAATGAGATTTATTATGCCATATTTGTACATGCAAATAGCATAATTTGTTCACTCTCATAATCTTTGATACCATTAGTCTAATACAATGAAGAGGCTGAATGACAGTCTGTGTCATGAAGCAGGGATTTGTTTTAAATTTTTATCATGGTCTTGGAATTTAACTCAGTGGTCATGAACATACCTAGGAAACCTAAGGCCCTGGTTTGATTACTAGAAACAGACACACACACACACACACACACACACACACACACACACAACTTTCTTCTTAGGCCAAAAACCACTTAGAGGAGATGTGTGTACATGTGAAGACTCATGAATCATCTTTTATGGCACTGATCAGTCTAATGAAAACTACTGAAAACAGCAAGCTTTCACTTAACTTGGGTAGTGTATATTCAGATATTCAAGTAAAACATAACATTTTGGTGAACACAATTTTGTAATCCAAGAAGGACAGTATCTCTGTCTCATTTTTAATTAAAGATTTCTTTGGTCAGTTTTTAAAATGAGGATATCAAAACAAGTTGTTGACTATAATGATCTCTATCAGTGCAGAGTTAGAAAGGATATCAGTTTTTATAACTTCTTATAGGTGTTAGCTGATTATTGATAAATTATTTGTAAGTATTTAATATATCCCTCATGAGAGAAATCATCCAAAGTGATGTGCTATTTTAGTGGATTATGTGAAGTAAGAGAGCTTGAGTTTTTTTTTTTTTCCTCTCAAGTACAACACACATTCATTAGCTACAGGTATTTGGGTATACAATATACACTAATAATATGTAGCAAATACATCTACAGAAATAAAATTTAGGTTAAAGAAAAAGAATAAAATTTAGTTTAGACTCTCACATTGATTCATTTTCTGTTTTTGTACTGAGGTTATGAGTAGAGAATAAACAGAAAACCATACACGGTGAGGAAAGAGATCAACTTGCCAACAGAAAAATATGCTTGGGTGCTTCACGCAAGAGAGGAGATAAAAACTCCAGTTTTCTCATGGATGACAAGGAGTGAAATCTCCTCCTCTGTGTTGTTTGTTGATAACCAGGCAGAAGAAAGCCAATGTGCAACCTTTTCTCTGCGTGTCTCATAGAGCCAAGCATGAATAAACAGAACAGTGAGCTGGCACCAGAGCTATGACACTCGGAACTTGTTTGTTTGTTAGATTTCTTTAAATCTGAGTTGTCAGTTAAGCAAACCTTGGTGCAAAGTCATAAGATGATTATACAGGAATCAGAACAGAGGTGGGATTCTTAGCAATAATTTACATATCTTCAATAGGAGAAATGTAAAAAATATCCTACAAATTCTTCTAAAGGCCTCATACTAATCAGCAGAATTGACATTGGACATTAAATCACACTTTTTCATTTTTATCACTTGGTCCTCTGCAAAATTGAACATGGGGCTTGAATTTAATATGATTAAATTGTAAGGAAAATTCACATAATTGTTATAATATTTTGCAGATATGCAAATGAGGTAACTCTCTTTATATTGCCATTGAATTTTTAGATATATTAAGTAATAAAAGATATAGAACAGAATTCAGAATAAGGAATATTTATGTAGTGAAGTGACATACACATTTTTATCTATTTGCTGAATGATAATGCAAATACTTACCCTTCATCATGTCATGGGAGAGTGAGGCCAGGGAACTGAAAAGAACAGTGGATACATTGAACTGACAGCCTTCTATGAGTTTCTACTTTGAACGATGGCTTCAGTGATGGCATATACAAATTGTATTATATAATAGATAATACAAAACAACAAATAATTTACTAGACACTGATCCAGGGAAGCCCACAAATTCAGTATATGTTTATTGTAGTATAGACCCATAATAGGAAGTTAATATTGTGGATGCAAATATATGCAGTGAAACATTTATCTACTGGCAAAATGCATACTCTGAGTAAGCTTCTGGCTAGTTTTTTAAAAAAAATATTTCTAGTTGTAGATGGACACAATAGCTTTATTTTATTTATTTATTTTTACATAGTGCTGGTGTTAGAACCCAGTGCCTCACACATGCTAGGGGAGCACTCTACCACTGAGCCACAAGACCAGCCCATCTGGCTAGTTTTTAAATGGTAATCAAGCATCATAGTTTAGGATTTCCTATCAGTGGCTTCCTATACAAATACCAAATACAACCTTTGTTTCTGCTGTAATCATTGCCACATAGGCTCAGTGACTTGGAGTGCTGACTGGAGAGGTGAAAATAGCACTTTAGAAATATCAACCTGATACTTTGTTAATTTATCCCATTTTAAATCTTATGCACATAAAAATAAGCTTATATATTTTTATTTGAAAATATGTGTATGTATCTGTATATATATATATATATATATATATATACTTTATTTGATACATATGTATTATTAAAGTTAAATTAATGAGGTATTTTAGGGTACAATTAACATTTATGAGAAAACCAATCAAAGCAAGTCACCAAGGAGAACACTAAAACAACAAAATAAAACCCTTGATTTAGTGGTAAGAAAATTGTAATTTTTACTTAACTGTATTTTTAACTGGTGCATAAGAAATGTAAAATTGTACATATTAATGGGCAACATGATATTTTTGATACATGCATATATTGCAAAATATTTAAATCAGATTAAACACATCTATCTTCAAATATTTATCATTTCTCTATGGTGAAAGTTTTCAAAATGCTTTGTTCTTTTTGAAATGTACAGTTCACAGTTATTATTTATAACTGTCACCTTCCTGTGCAGTAGCAGGCTACAACCTCTTTTCCTATCTCACTGTAACTTAGTACCTGTTTATCAACATTTCTGTGCAACCCCCCAACTCTGCCTCCTACTCTAGCTACATATAGCTAACCCAATGGGAATAAGGCAGGGTTATTTTATTACAGAATAATTACATAATCTTACTAATGATGTTAATTTGAAGAAACTAGGTTATATAATATTGGATTTGCAGAAATTAACATGGTTGTGTTGACAAGAGTATTCCAAAGATCAGAATAAGACAGACTTCCCTGGAAAATTGTCATTGTATGTAATTCATTATATGAAAAATCATGATCTTTCATTTTTTTTCCTTTTTGCGTGTTTTTTCCTTATGCTCTTGCTGCTGTGCCACATGTCTCCTATGTTAGAACGTCCCCCTTCTTTTCTTTCCACATGCACTGAGTGGTATGACTACTGCTGATCTGTAGTACTCTTCACCAAATCGAAGAAAACCTTTCCTATCAAGATAAACATGGGTGATCATTCCATTTAGGGCATTGGGTATCCCAGGAATGCTGACAAAAGCTGATATTAATAAGAGAGATGTGCTCAAACAAAACTAAATATCAGGAATTATTTTCTTATCTTATTTGCTGATTGCTATATTTGCAAACGGTAGATGGTTTATGATTTCTAAACAAGAACCTTCATTCCCCCACTGAAGAATAGTTTTAGAGATTAATAATTTAGGTTGTTAATGATAATCTATTTAGAAACCCAAAGAGATATGCATTGATAAGACAGTTAAGTTTGGAAAAGTTCTACTATTCTTCAGGAATGAAACAAAACATATACAATATGCTGTTTATAAAATTTCATTTAAAAAATCATATGAATTAGTTTATTGACTATAATTATACTGTTTAAAGCTGAAATGGAAATCTGTATGTGACTTTTAAACATTGTTTGGAAACCCTTGAAAACTACCTCTATTTTTACTTGTATATGTGATGTAAAATTTTGCTTCTTGTAACAAAAATCAGCCTGTATCTGGAGAAGTTATATAGAAAAGTGTGATCCTTTCTGACAAGGGTAACTAGAAGGAACAATGAGTGATCACTATTTTGCGTTGGAACAGGTAGAGCCCATATGTCCAACTCTTCAATTCACTTATACTCTTGGATACTATTTTGGTAAGTCATATTGGTGTTTGCAATATTTTCTAATATCTGAATATCTGAATTGTTCTCCTTGTCAGTGTGTGCTATGTGGTCATTGGGTCTGATACTGGGACCTCTGTAGTCCATAGTCCTGTCACCTTAACTGGGGCATTTTTAATGGATCTCCTTGCTTGTGGACCGGTTCCCATTAGCTTGCAGTCACTATGAAAACTGGCATTGAGAAACTGATTGTTTGCTAAGGTCTTTTTATTATGAATCCTTTATGAACTTGTCATGTTAACCAAGGGTCATGGGTGATGATTTCTATCTGACATGCACTTCTCTTCAGACTGTGCATATGTAGACAATTTCTCTTTTCTAACATCCAGATGAAACATTAACCCTCCCAGAAAGCCTTCCACAATGCTCAGTTAAAAGTAATGGATCACTCATTTTAATACCCAATGGAATCTCTTTGCTTATCTAATGGCTTTTTAAAAACTTTCTATCATTTTTAATGCTAGAGCAGTGCTTCTGAAAGGAAGGAGGCATAAATGGTTGTCAGAAGTTAATTTTAAATACATATTCCCAGTTATGACTCCTGAGGTTAAGTCAGGACCTAGGGCGGGATAGGCAGAGATCCTATTACTTTGAAAAAAATTTCCCATGATTTGCACTCCCTGTTTCCTTTCTGCAAATTTCCATTTCAATTTCCTCATATTTAACACACATTTTCATTTCTGGTATCCTCTTCTAACTTACCATCATCCCCCTGTAGTCTATGATATGTTTTACCTGGGATGTCATTAACAAATGATTTTTAAATGACTGAATAAATGACCATTCAAGAGAAAATAAAAATCGAGTGACTGGTGTTGAAGTCATAAATCATGCCTCTGAATATCCTGAGTTTTCTAAACTTGATTTTCTAATTCACTGTTTATTATCACTGCTTTGGATAGCATTTAACATTTGATATTATTAACAATGCAGTCATAAGCTGTGTTTACTGTCCTTCTCTTTGGTTCTTAAGTAGCAGCAAATCCTCCATCAATTGCCTTGTTTTCTGTTTATGGGATGATGCTCACTTGAAAAAAAATTGTTTTAAAAAAATTCTTGGAATTTTCATGATGATATTAATGAAAACTTTGGGGTGTTGTGGAAATTAGCTATTCTAAAAAAGAAATAAAAGAAATTCTTGTAGTCA
The DNA here is from genome assembly GCF_902686445.1 of Sciurus carolinensis. Taxonomy (NCBI): domain Eukaryota; kingdom Metazoa; phylum Chordata; class Mammalia; order Rodentia; family Sciuridae; genus Sciurus; species Sciurus carolinensis. The sequence continues at coordinate 85,733,235 of NC_062218.1, read as the reverse complement.
AGTTTCATTATACCACAAAAGATAGGTAGCTTGAAGGATGTCTTCATGTCTTCTAGGAAAACATTGAAATTTCCAAGGTTTCCTATAAAGTCAGTGTGATAATTCAACATTTCAGGTCCTAAGAAAGACCATAGGTATTATTTCAGTCATATTCCTAAATTGTCTTAGTTCAGATTTGAATCATAATTTCTAACACTGTGTACAAAAGTAGTTTTATTTATATTCAGTATTGGCATAGAGCTGTTGATGAGTTGGGAAATAAATGTATTTTAAACACCTCCATATATTTCAAGTGTTCCAAGGTAAAACTGTTAGAAGCCTTTTTAAATATTCATTAGTATCTTTTATTTTGAAAAATGCTTTTTAATTGAAATGTTTTTATCTACAATATTCCTTCATTCCATGAACACCAATACCTAATATTTTAGAGATCATGGAACACAAATATTTTTCTTTTTAAAAGGTGTGCTAAAATCCACTTTGATCAATGAGTTGTTTTGCATTAATCAATAAATTTTGCAAAAATCTATAGGTTTTATTCATAGCAGACAAAACAAAAGAAAAAAGCAACATATGCCACATTTTTGTTGTTAGAGTAAAAATGTGAGGAAAATATGAACGCAAAAGTGCATTTTCACAATCTCTAGTTTCCCTTTATTCTTTGTGTTTAAAACCAGTTTTTAGAAACTGTGCTGAACTTAGTGGCAATTTTGTTTGAATACTTCTAAATCTAGTTCATAAACTATAGTATTAAACTCATAAATTTGTATGATAATTTTATGATGCAAAAGTTATCTTTTGCTGCTTTCCAATAAGTGAATAATTAAGAGGATATTATAATTTAAGATTTCTTCACCTACTTATAATATTTCTTTTGTCTCATTTAAAAAATAATATTTAAAAAGTGAAAAGTACTGAATTTATACTTCTTATACTTAATTTTATCTTTGATCTCTTGTCAATCAATAATATGGAAGGCACACTGTAGAGAGAAAACTAATGAACCTAAAATTAATGTATATATGAAAATAAGAAATAAAATGCACAATTAGAAATGTAGTTTATTTAAGAACATTTTGCTTGGACTGATACTTCTTTTCTCTATGTAATTGTTAAGAATCTGTAATTAGCTTTAAGTGCATAAAGGATGGATTAAAACAAATAAAGTAAAACAACTGAGTTCATGACCACAGTCCAAATTGCAGACAACAGGAACTACTCTAGATTTTTAAAATAGAAATGGAATTTATATAGGCAGAATTCATCTTACAAAAGGATTGATGGAGTTGATGGAATGGCTCTAAACCACAAAGAAGGATTTCTTTTTTCAGATTAAATATATGTTTTTCAATTGACACATCATAATTATAAATATTCATTGGGTTCAGTGTGACATTTCTATAACTATATACAATGTGTAATGATCAAATCCAGATAATCTGTTATCCCAAAATCTATCTTCTTTGTGCTGGAAACAGGCAAAATCATTTCTACTAGATATTTGAATTGCCATGGTTAAAATGATAGCTACCTTTCTCTGCTATAGAACATTAAAAGTTACTTCTTCTCTCCAATTTCATCTAAAAACTTTATTTATATTCAGTATTGGCATAGAGCTGTTGATGAGTTGGGAAATAAATGTATTGGATTGTAGGATTCAAAATCAACCTACAGAAAAAGACCTACCAGGTGACCCAACAAACCCACTGTTGGATATGTATCTAAAGAAAATAAAATGAGTATGTTGAAGAGACATCTGCAGTCCCATGTTTAGCATAGCACTATTCACACTAGCCAAGCAATGCAAGCAACTGAGTGTTCACCAACTACTGAAAAAATAAAAAAGTGTTTTGAATGCTACTTATCTACAAAAAGGCAAAAATCCTGCCAATTGTGAAAACATGGATGTAACTAAAGGTCAGTATGTTAGTGGAATGAGGCAAGCACAGAAAGACAAGTGCCACATGATCTCATTCATACATATGTGGAATATAAAACAATTCATCTTTCAGAAGTTTATAATAAAATCATATTTGTCAAGGCCTTAGGAGGGCAAGGTGGAGGGAGAGATGGGAGAATGTTAATCACTGAGTGCTAAGTTATGGTAAGATAGGTGAATAAGCTTTCTGGTGTTCTATTGCAAAGCAAAGTGACAACAGATACTGATAATATACTATATATTTCAAAGAAGCCACACAAAAGGATTTTGAATATTTCTCCACAAAGAAATGATAAATATTTGAGGAAATAAATATGTTGACCTTAATTTGAACATTTTGCAATTTGTACATGTACTGAAACATCACATGGTATTCCATAAATATGTATAACTTTATGTTAATTAAAAATGAATAGCATTTTGATATATCAATCACAAATTAACTGAAAAAGAAATCAAGAAATCTGCTTCATCACAGTAGCTACAAAATGTGTAGAAATGAATTTAAGCAAAGTAGTGAAGGAACTCTACAATGAAAACTATAAAATATCGATGAAAGAAATTGAAGAGGACACTCGAAAAAATGGAAAAAATTTCCCAGGTTGGTAGATTAAAAGAACAAATGTCCATACTACTCAAAGTAATATACAGGTCAATTGTAGTCAGTCCCTATAAAAATATCAATATTTTTCTTCACAGACATAGGGAAAAAAAAATTCCTAAAACTTATATGGCACACACACAAAAAAAGAGAAATCCACAAATAAACAAAGAACAAAAATCAAAACAACAACAACAAAAACCAAACAAAATGGACAATGCATTTCTGAACAAAAGAACAAAGTCAGATTATCAAATATCTGATCTCAAGACATGGCTAACCATAAGCAAGACAGCAGGTTATTGACATAAAAGACACACCTAGTCCAATGGATCAGAATAAAGAACTCAGAAATAAATCCCCATGTTGACAGACAACTTTTTTTTTTTTTTTTTTTTAACAAAGTCATGAAGACCACATATTATTTTTGGATAGTCTCTTCAATAAATGGTGCTGAGAAAACATGATATCCAGAAGAATGAAGGTGAAACACTGCCCTTGCTAAGGTGGAGAATCAGAGGTTGACATGAAAATTGTTAAATCCAAGGACACACTTTTCTAGTTTCAGTCTAGGATTGGATATTATACATGTTTTCCTACCTGCTCCACTGCGTGTGCCTCTTGAAATCCATACTACCAATGAATGGATACCTGTGTGCCATTGCAAACAGCCTTATTGCCTCCTAAGGTGGCCTGTGAGCCACAATAACCAAGGCAGAGAAAGATGGCCCCTGCTTTATTTCTGCCTTCCAAATGTCATGTAAATACCTCTGGTTTGTGGTACATAATTCCAATCTAGAAGCATAGCTGCAAGGGAATGTGAACAATCCATTGCTTAGACTCGCATATTCTGCAGTAAAGAAAGGCACACTGAAGGGAATTGAAAGAGATGTCGGATGCTTTACCACATCCTTGACATTCATGTTTTCCAGTCTCTACCAGGCTTATGTTATGAACTCAAAGAAGGAACTCAGTAATCGGATCAAACTATTGTTATTCTGCAATCTGATTTCCTTGAGAGTAATGACTTCACCTAAGTCTTTATGAAGACTGTTCATATTCTGGATAAGGTTAAGGCAAATATAATTCAAAATAAAAGGCTTAATTCTCCCTGTTGAAAATAAGGAAACAGATTTTCCCCTTTTGCATTCTCAACATTTATTTTGAGAATGTGTAAATGTAAGTTTTTTTTCCTCTGAATACATGTAAATCTTTTTAAAAACTAAGTAAACCTTTTGTCAGTTTAATTTCCCAGTAATGGCTTTCTGAAGGACCTGGAAACATTCTCTTTGGACTGTAAATATCCCAGAAAGATAGTACCCCTATCTCTTACTTTCTGTGGGGAGACAGGAGTCAAACTTGGTACGCGGGTAGGGGTGGGGTTGAAGGAATGGGGGGCAGTTCCGGCTCTGAATTGCAACTATCTCCTGTTGCTAAAATATAAGTCATTTATTATTTCCCTTTACATAAAGTCAATCAGCTAATGCAGAAGGACACAAAAATTACCAGGTAAACTTAGGAAAAGCTGTGTGACAAATGATGTGATCAAGTCTTCTTACTTGAGGACTAGTAATTGCTTTTCTTCAAAATATGTATGTAATGGGTATTCCCTAGCTTCAGGCTGCAAACCCTTTCCTGGACTGCACCACAGTTGAGACCACCATTCCTCCCACAAAGGCTAGAATGAGCAAAACCACACTGAACACAGTGTTATATCATTAAACTACATCACTGTGTCTTTACTAATGATAATAATAATACTAATAACAATAATAATGTCTATAATAGGTTAATTGGAATTTTATCTACTCAGGTAAATAAAAGTGAGAGGATTCTTTTTGTACTTAATTTCTTAGTCGATTGCCTATGATGATTATCACATTTTGGCTTACTACTTCTTATTTAATAAAATAATTGTCCTTCACCTTTTGCTTTCTTGGAGAGATTTTCTGAATTGATAAAAGATCATGTTCTTAATTATATTTTCTAAGGGTATAGAAGAAACTACATATAAAACATTATTTGCATAGGTGCACAATTTCTTCTTGTCAATTCCTATAACGTATAGAAATCTCTTCTGTTTCTCTACTTGATGTACAAACATAAATGCAACATATTATGAAAGTTATATATTCATTTATATGAAAAGCATATGCAACATTTAAGTTCTGAGAAATAACTAAATAATATTTGACTATTACAGGAAGACATTCTACCACCCTTGTCAAATCCATCAGTCCAATCAGATACAGTTTTATTCGGCTAAAATAGACGATAGATAAATTTCAACATAAACAGACTTTTTATAACTTATTATAATAACTGATATTTAAACAATCTCCAATCTCATCTTTTATTCTTTCGATAAATGGTTCTCAAAATGCTAGTTTTAGCAATGAACTTTTTCCTCATAAATGCTTGACAAAATAACATTTTACTTATGACTTCTACTAGCTGGTACAAATTTAAAAAGGCAAAATATAGTATAAATATTATTTTACTTTAACTACTTTCTATTTTTCATGATTTTATTTTCATGATGTTACTTTACTATAAGTAAATATTGAAGCCTATAGTCCTTTGTTAATTTCTTCACAAAATGTTTACATAATTTTTTTTATTTCTTTATTTTTATTCCACAGTTTGACTCTCATTGTATTTCCTTACAAATTGTTTTCTTCATTAATGTTTACTTAAATAGTATTCCTCAAGCTCTACTCAACGTCATTTTATTCAAATCTTTCTATTTTATTTTACTATTACCCTACTGATACATTGCTAGTCTGATGGTTACTCATTTTGCAATTTCACACCACATCCCTCACTTTAGGTATCAAACTTCAGTTGCTTAAAACTGAATCCCCATCAGGACAAAAATTTTATGTTCATTTTAGGGCATTTATATTCATTTCACTGCATGAAATCATTTGCCTTTCAATATTTACTTGTGATTGTTCTCAATACTCATCATAGTTTATCATATTTTTGGCTCCATAGATTAACCTTTAAAATATTATGCTTTGCTGAAAATGCTCTAAAATCTAAGGTTAATTATGTCCTCAGATTTCTACTACTGACTCTGTCTACTCTCTTTAAAAATTGTCAGATTTACTAGGAATTCTCTTTGCCTTTGTATTTCTGTGTGTGACTATATTCAATAAACTTTTTCTTCTTATATAAGACTTGGCAAATTTATCTGTAATAGACACTTATAGAATTCCCTTCTAGACATAAAATTTCTTTAGAATTTTCATGAATAAATTTGTTACACTGTAATGGCTTCAGATTTTCCCTTTTCCAGTATGATAATTTTGATTTTGATTAAGCTGGCAATAAAAAACAAACAAACAACCACAGAAAAACTAAGAAACTTAGGTGAAAGTTACGCCCATTCAGCAGAGATTATGGATATGATTCTGGGAAAAAAAACTTATCTTAAAAAAATTAGCTTTTTGGTAGCATGAGAGCTAAGAAAGGTTTCAAGTTATGTCCTGCCAAGGGCTGGAACTTGAAGAACAGGCTAGTACCTGTCAGAAATGGACCATTCAAAGGATACTTTAATGCTAGTGGTGGAAATGTACTCAGAGTAATTTCTTTCTCTTTGGTCAATGGGCAGCTTACTTATTTCTTGTTAGTTATATTCAGAGTTCACATCTTTAGAAAATTCATGACTAATGTTACTCCTGATCCCTTCCCACAGTGATCACCCCACAGTGATATCTGTGGGGTGGGAAGGTCGAACCCACTGCACATCTCTTCAGAATGCTAAGATTCAACACTCAAACAACCAACTCAGTAGGCAGAGAGATGGGGTGGGAGCATTTCTCAAACTACAAACTCTAAATCAGGGGAAGCCTATGTGGGACATGTAATAGAAATCTTCCTTTGTTGGTTTTCTTTCTTTCTTTCTTTCTTTTTTTTTTTTTTAAGAATTTCAGCTTTTTTTAACTTTATTTAGTTTTGTATGTGGTGCTGAGAATCCAACTCAGTGCCTCATGCAATTTCACACCATATCACACCTAGCACATGCTAGGCAAGTGCTACCCCACTGAACCACAATTCCAGTCCTTTGTTGGTTTTCTTGAGCACAGATGCTTCAGAGTGTTTATTTCCAACCAGCATCCCCTGGTTTCATGTTGGCAAGTGGAAGGAAGGAAACGAGAAATCCAGGCTGCTTGCTTTAAAAATGTCTGTGAGTCTTTGAGCCCACGGCTTGACTACCTCAAAACCAGCCACCATGGAACAGAACCTTTTTACTTCTGGGGTAAGCTTACCAGGGATGTTACAGAGGACAGTATCAAAGCATGCCACTGTTGGTTTAACACCTTTCTTTTCCAAAATTATTTTTTTTAAGCCTTCTATTATGTCTCATCGCTACACAGGGAATCAGGAAAAAGTATTTTGGGTACAAGTTGGAGTAGAGTATGCAAATATGAGCAAAGGGATTCTAGGACTCACTCACTGGGAAAGAATAATTGGCAATGTATGAAATTCCTCTAGGTTAAACTAGGACTTACTGGGAAATAATTGGGGTCACTCTTAAGCATATGGAAATGTTTCACCATCTGGAAATTTTTATTTCAGAACTGTAGCAATATTCTGTGCTACATTAAAAGAAGATGGTGTTTCCCTTACGTCATAACAGGCCCTGGGCCTTTCTGCATCCTCTTCAGAGCAAAGTGTGAAGTGGACAGATACATTCTCCAAGGTCATTCTGGGCAATCCAAGATGGCAGACTAGAGGGGGACTGCATCCCCAGTCACTCCAGAACCCAGGAGTTAAGAAGGGGAGGCATTGAGAGACTCGGACCAAAATAGAGCCACGGGTGAGTCTGCCCACTGGGTAAAGCTCGGTCTGGGTGGCAGGCCCAGATAGAGGTGGCTTATCGGAGCAGGGCAGGGCAGCTTAAGTCTTCCTTCCACAGGCAGCCCTGCGCACTCCGGCGGTGGGACCCGCCCACACAGCCAGCTTCTCCAGGTTCTCGGAGCAGGCCCCCTACTGAGAGCCTTTCTGACCAGAACAAGCTCCAAGTCCCGGAGCCAGCGCGGCGTACTCCGGCCTGCAAGCAGCTTCAGGGACCAGGACAGGGCAGCCAGAGACCTCCCCAAGCAGCCTGGACCCCTGAGGTGGGAGGCGCCTTTTAGGCTAGCTTCTCGGAACAGACCGCCCAGTGAGAGCCTTTCTACATAGAGCCAGCCACAAGTCCCCAAGCCAACGGAGAACTTCGATCCGCAAGCAGCCTCTGGGATCAGGGCAGGGCAGCCAGAGACTTCTCCAGGCGGCTCCGCCCACTCCGGCCACAGGCTCTTTCCACGGGGCGATCCAAGATGGCGGCCTAGAGGGTGACTGCATCTCATCGCTCCAGAACCCAGGACTCAAGAAGGGGAGGCATTGAGAGACTTGGACAAAAATAGACTCACGGGGTGAGTCTCCCCCACTGGGCGAAACTTGGCCTGGGCGGCAGGCACAGATAGGAGTGGCTTATCAGAGAAGGGCAGGGAAGCTAGAGTCTTTCCCAGGTAGCCTTCCACACACCAGCGGTGGGCTCCCCCCACATGGCCAGCTGCACAGTACAGGACCCCAGTGAGAGCCTTTCCGCACAGAGCCAGCTCCAAGCCCTGGAACCAGTAGGGGGCTAGGGGCAGCTTTCTTCGGAAGTACTGCATTATCAAGTTCCTCCAAGACTTCAGGCTACTGAAGGCTGGGAGGTGATACACTGGAAATCTACCGGGACACTATAACCCAATAGAGGAAATCTGCAATATCTCAGAGTCCCACTGACATCTGACCAATATGAGAAAACAAGGGAAGAAAATGTCCCAAACAAACCTAGATACTACATCAATAAAACCCAATGACAGCACAGCAGAAGAAATGTCAGAAAGGGAGTTCAGAATGTACATAATTAAAACAATCAGAGAAGCAAATGAGGAGATGAAAGAGCAAATGCAGGCATTGAAGGAGGAGATGAAAGAGCAAAGGCAGGCATTAAATGATCACACCAATCAACAGTTAAAAGACCAAATACGGGAAGCAAGAGACCATTTCAATAAAGAGTTAGAGATACTGAAAGAAAAACAAACTGAAATCCTTGAAATGAAGGAAACAGTAAACCAAGTTAAAAACTCCATAGAAAGCATAACCAATAGGATAGAACACCTGGAAGACAGAACCTCAGACATTGAAGAAAAATTATTTAATCTTGAAAACAAAGTTGGCCAGAGAAGATGGTAAGAAATCATGAACATAATCTACAAGAATTATGGGATATCATGAAAAGGCCAAATTTAAGAATTATTGGGATTGAGGAAGGCTTAGAGAAAAAAATGAAAGGAATGAACAATCTATTCAATGAAATAATATCAGAAAATTTCCCAAATCTGAAGAATGAAATGGAAAACCAAGTACAAGAGGCTTATAGAACTCCAAATATACAAAATTACAACAGACCGACACCAAGGTACATTATTATGAAAATACCTAACATACAAAACAAAGACAGAATTTTAAAGGCCAGGAGAGAAAAGAATCAAATTACATTCAGAAGGAAACCAATAAGAATATCAGCAGATTTTTCAATCCAGACCCTAAAAGCTAGAAGGGCCTTGAACAACATTTACCAAGCCCTGAAAGAAAATGGATGCCAACCAAGAATCTTATACCCAACAAAACTTACCTTCAAATTTGACGATGAAATAAGATCCTTCCATGATAAACAAAAGCTAAAGGAATTTACAAAAAGAAAGCCAGCATTACAGAACATTCTCAGCAAAATATTCCATGAGGAAGAGATGAAAAGCAATGATGCAAATCAGCAACAGGAGGCGCTAGCCTAAAGGAATAGCCAAATAAAGGAGAAACCAAATCATGACAAAAAACAAAAATGAGTCAAATGACTGGGAATACAAATCATATCACAATAATAACTCTGAATGTTAATGGCCCGAACTCATCAATCAAAAGACATAGACTGGCAGATTGGATTAAAAAGAAAAATCCAACAATATGCTGCCTGCAAGAGACTCATCTCATAGAAAGAGATACCCACAGACTAAAGGTGAAAGGATGGGGAAAAACATACCATGCACATGGACACAGCAAAAAAGCAGGAGTATCCATCCTCATTTCAGATAATGTGGAATTCAAGCCACAACTAGTCAGAAGGGATAAAGAAGGACATTTCATACTGATTAAGGGAAGCATAAATCAGCAAGACATAACAATCATAAATATCTATGCCCCGAACATTGGCTCATCCACGTACGTCAAACAAATCCTTCTCAATTCCAGAAATCAAATAGACCACAACACAATAATACTAGGTGATTTTAACACACCTCTCTCACCACTGAATAGATCGTCCAAACAAAAATTGAATAAAGAAACCATTGATCTCAATAACACAATCAACAATTTAGACTTAACCGACATATACAGAATATACCATCCAACAAAGAACGAATAAACTTTCTTCTCAGCAGCACTTGGATCCTTCTCTAAAATAGACCATATTTTATGCCACAAAGCTACTGTTAGCAAATACAAAAAGATAGAGATACTACCTTGTACTATCAGATCATAATGGATTGAAATTAGAAATAAATGACAGAATAAAAAACAGAAACTTCTCCAATACCTGGAGATTAAATAATACACTATTATATGATGAATGGATAACAGAAGACAACAGAGGGAAATAAAAAAAATTCTTAGAAGTAAATGAGAACAAAGACACATCATATCAAAATCTCTGGGACACTATGAAAGCAGTACTTAGAGGAAGATTTATTTCATGGGGCGCATTCAAAAAAAGAAGTAGAAATCAACAAATAAACAACTTAACACTACAGCTCAAAGCCCTAGAAAAAGAAGAGCAGACCAATACCAAAAGTAGTAGAAGACAGGAAATAGTTAAAATCAGAGCCGAAATCAACAAAATTGAAACAAAAGAAACAATTGGAAAAATTAACAAAATAAACAGTTGGTTCTTTGAAAAAATAAACAAAATTGATAAACCCTTAGCCACACTAACAAAGAGAAATAGGGAGAAAACTCAAATTACTAAAATTCGGAATGAACAAGGAAACATCACAACAGACATGACTGAAATACAAAACATAATTAGAAGTTATTTCGAAAATCTATACTCCAACAAAACAGAAAACCTCGAAGACATCAACAAATTTCTAGAGACATATGAATTACCTAAACTGAACGAGGAGGACCTTCACAACTTAAATAAACCAATTTCAAGCAATGAAATAGAAGAGGTCATCAAAAGCCTACCAACAAAGAAAAGTCCGGGACCAGATGGGTTCTCAGTCGAGTTCTACAAAACCTTTAAAGAAGAGCTCATTCCAATACTCCTCAAAGTATTCCATGAAATAGAAGAGGAGGGAATCCTCCCAAACTCATTCTATGAAGCCAATATCACCCTGATACCTAAACCAGACAGAGACACATCGAGGAAAGAAAATTTCAGACCAATATCCTTAATGAACATCGACGCAAAAATTCTAAACAAAATTTTAGCAAATCGCATACAAATATATATTAAAAAGATAGTGCACCACGATCAAGTGGGTTTTATCCCAGGGATGCAAGGTTGGTTCAACATTCGGAAATCAATAAATGTCATTCACCATATCAACAGACTTAAAGTCAAGAATCACATGATTATTTCAATAGATGCAGAAAAAGCATTCGATAAAATATGGCATCACTTCATGCTCAAAACACTAGAAAAAATTGGGGTTGTGGGAACATTCCTTAACATTATAAAGGCCATCTACGCTAAGCCCATGGCCAATATCATTCTAAATGGTGAAAAACTGAAAGCGTTCCCTCTAAAAACTGGAACAAGGCAGGGATGCCCTCTTTCACCACTTCTATTCAACATCGTCCTTGAGACTCTAGCCAGAGCAATCAGACAAACCAAAGAAATTAAAGGGATACGAATTGGAAAAGAAGAATTCAGACTATCCCTGTTCGCTGACAACATGAATATATATTTAGAGGAACCTGGAAATTCCACCAGAAAACTTTTAGAACTCATAAGTAAATTCAGTAAAGTAGCAGGTTACAAGATCAATGCTCATAAATCCAATGCATTTTTATACATAAGTGATGAATCTTCAGAAAGAGAAATTAGGAAAACTACCCCATTCACAATAGCCTCGAAAAAAATAAAATACTTGTGAATCAATCTCACAAAAGAGGTGAAAGACCTCTACAATGACAACTATAGACAATAAAGAAAGAAATTAAAGAAAACCTTAGAAGATGGAAAGATCTCCCATGTTCCTGGATAGACAGAATTAATATTGTCAAAATGGCCATACTACCTAAAGTGCTATACAGATTCAATGCAATTCCAATTAAAATCCCAATGACGTACCTTGCAGAAATAGAGCAAGCAATTATGAAATTCATCTAAAAGAATAAAAAACCTACAATAGCTAAAGCAATCCTATGTAGCAAGAACGAAGCAGGGGGTATTGCAGTACCAGATCTTCAACTCTGCTACAAAGTAATAGTAACAAAAACGGCATGGTATTGGTACCAAAATAGACAGGTAGATCAATGGTACGGAATAGAGGACATGGACACAAACCCAAATAAATACAATTTTCTCATACTAGCAAAGGGGCCAAAAATATGCAATGGAGAAAAGATAGCCTCTTCAACAAATGGTGCTGGGAGAATTGGAAATCCATATGCAACAGAATGAAATTAAACCCCTATCTCTCACCGTACACAAAACTCAACTCAAAATGGATCAAGGACCTCGGAATCAGACCAGAAACCGTGCATCTTATAGAAGAAAAAGTAGGTCCAAATCTTCAACTTGTTGACTTAGGATCAGACTTCCTTAACAGGACTCCCATAGCACAAGAAATAAAAGCAAGAATCAACAACTGGGATAGATTCAAACTAAAAAGCTTTCTCTCAGCAAAGGAAACTATCAGCAATATGAAGAGAGAGCCTACAGAGTGGGAGAATATCTTTGCCAACCATACTTCAGATAGAGTGCTAATTTCCAGAATCTATAAAGAACTCAAAAAACTCTACACCAAGAATGCAACTAATCCAATCGACAAATGGGCTAAGGAAATGAATAGACACTTCACAGAAGAAGATCTACAAGCAATCAAAAGATATATGAAAAAATGTTCAACATCCCTAGTAATAAGGGAAATGCAAATCAAAACTACCCTAAGATTTCATCTCACCCCAATTAGAATGGCGATTATCAAGAACACAAGCAACAATAGGTGTTGGCGAGGATGTGGGTAAAAAGGTAGACTCATGCATTGCTGGTGGGGTTGCAAATTCGTGTAGCCACTCTGGAAAGCAGTATGGAGATTCCTCAGAAAGCTTGGAATGGAAACACCATTTGACCCAGCTATCCCACTCCTTGGCCTATACCCAAAGGACTTAAAATCAGCATACTACAGAGATTCAGCCACATCAATGTTCATTGCTGCTCAATTCACCATAGCCAGATTGTGGAACCAACCTAGATGCCCTTCAATTGATGAATGGATAAAGAAACTGTGGCATATATATACAATGGAATATTACTCTGCCATGAAGAATGATAGAATTATGGAATTTGCAGGCAAATGCATGAAATTGGAGAATATCATGCTAAGTGAGATAAGCCAATCTCAAAAAACTAAAGGACGAATGATCTCGCTGATAAGCGGATGAGGGCATATAATGGGGGGTGGGAGGGGTTAGCATTAGGTTTAGGGTTAGGTTTAGGGTTAGGGATAAGGAGTGTGGTAAGAATGAAGGACTGTATAGAGGGAAAAGAGGGGTGGGAAGGGTGGGGGGGAAGGGAAAAAAATAGTGAATCGAACATCATAGTCCTATGTAAACGTATGATTACACAAATGGTATGCCTTGACTCCATGTACAAATAGAGAAACAACATGTATCCCATTTGTATACCATAATAATAAAAAAAAAAGGTCATTCTGAACTCATTTCTGGGTCTGTGATGTCCATGAACTGAGTGTGGATGCTTTATTGGCCTCATTTTCTACATCTTCTACATCTTTCACAGTGGCAGACTTCCGATTGTATGGCTATAACTGGGGTCCTAACATCCAAAAGTGCAATAAATACATTGGAATTTTTATTTGAATTAGACACAGAACATGAACAAAATTTTGTGTCAAAGTATATTTCTACATACGGAATATAGGCTGGGTATAAATATTTACCTAACTACTTTCCCAGATATTTTTCATAGATTTCACAATCTATAAACTTGATGTATCATCCCTGATAATACTCCCATCTTTATTTAACTTCAGGACAAATATAAGAAATTGGCTATATAATCTCATAAGATAGAGATATAGACACTATCTTTTTGATTTTCTTCCAGAATCTTTTTTGATTAAGACTCATTCCTGGTTTGACAGAAGAAAAATAATCCATAGAAAGTTTCATGATTTGTTGTGAACTTCATATCTCTGAGCAATAGGAAGAAACTTTTCCTAGGCCAGGTGGGGAGGCACACTCCTATAATTCCAGCTACTTTCAGGAGACTGAGAAAGGATCTCAAATTTGAGGCCAGGCTTATCAACTTACAAGACCCAAGACCCCATCTCAAAAAAAAAAAAAAGGGCTGGGGATGTATCTCAGTGGGTAAGTGCCACTTGGTCCAGTCCCCATTACCAAGAAAAACAACACAAAAGAACCTAATATGAATTAGAACAAGAGGAAGCTTTAAGACAATGAAAAATATTTAGGCTCTTTCACATACCCTACATATCTACTTTATGATAATTATTACTCTGAAATGGAATTATGTGTGTCTTTTTCTGCTTACCCCTAAAACATGCATTTCATAATTGAATTCCAAGCAAGGGCACAGTATCTGGCACATAGTTTGAATTTAATGAATGCACAGATATCCTTAGTTTTTACTATCTTATTTCTTCATGCAATACTGGAATATATTTTGGAATACAATGTAGACTATGTCAATGAGACAAACCTAAAAGGGTTATTTTTTGTATTTAATTTTTTTCAAGACTACTACAGTAGGAGAGTACACTTTTATAAAGGCCCAACCTTAAAATACTATTAAAGCTAATATATTTTTAATGCTAAGGGTCTTTTTTTTTTAACTTTGCTAATGAGATTCTTTTTTTTTTTTTTTTTTTTTGTATCAGCATTGAACACAGGGGCACTTAACCACTGAACCACATCCTGACTCTTTTTTATATTTTATTTACAGAAAGGTTCTCACTGAGTTGTTTAGGGTCTGGCTAAATTGTTGAGGCTGGCTTTGAACTTAAAATTCTCTTACCTCAGCCTCTCAAGCCACTGAAATTACAGACAAGCACCACTGTACCCAGCCTTATTTTTCCTTGAATTAGGGTCTTGCTAAGTTGCTTAGGGCCTCACTAAGTTGCTGGGGCTGACTTTCAACTCATGATCCTCCTGCTCCAGCTTTCCGAACTTCTGGGATTAGAGTTGTGCTCCACCTCACCTGGCTGCTTTGCTGATGAGCTTTGGGGAATCTTTGGATCAATGTTACTAATTACATGATTTTATGTGACTAATGATGATAAACTCTTTATGTTAGAAATGCATGAGAATCTATTTGAACTAACTACTGTTACTTTTTTTGAATGAAGACAGCAAAATTATTATTGTTCTATTGATATTCAGTGAATTCCCACTGGTAATATAGCTCTGTGGTAAGATATAATAACTTGGCAAGTTGTAACTTGGTTTTTGAAATAGAAAAGTAGATTTGAAATCGCCTACAATAAGTTTAAACACTGGAAGAATCTAGAGACTGTTTTCAAAGTAGGACAGTATTCAGATGATGGTACAACATGTCTTGTTTTGCAGTCTGTGTTAGAGTTAATGCCTATGTAATGCATGCAGGGCTTGTCTTTCTTTTGATATCATTAAAAGCACTCTCATATAAAGGACTTTCTGAAATTTTTATTTTTAAATCACAGCATGGTGAAAGTACATTTTAAAACACTCAACCATGATCTTATTCTATTACAGAAGTACAATGATCTCAAGGTTCAGCTCTTTTTAGTAATTCAATAACGTATAACTATCCTCTCCTCTTTTATCCAGGTTTAGTGCTTGCAGTATGAAGACAACTTTTGAAGCATTCTCATGTAAAGTTGCCATGTTTATATACTTTCCATTTGCAGGAAAACTTTATTGTTTGGTGAAAATCAGAGTTTTGTTTTAAAACTGAAACACAACCCCAGTATGTATTTTTTAAGAAAGATTTAGAGTGGAAATATGTAATTCATGATTGTTCAAACATGAACTTTGCAAAATGAACTTGGAAATGATCTGTATTTAAATCTGGAAAGAGTTCATGACAAGAATGATATTAACTGTACAGTTTATAGTGGTTTATGTCATTTAGAGGGAAACATATAAAATTGTCCCTGACTTCCTACAGTAATTAGTGCCTCTTTTATGGTACATAAAATATTCTAATGGTAATGTTGTGAGAAGTCATTTCTCTTTTATCAACTGCTTAAATTACCTTGGATGCTGTAACTAAAAACAAAGAGACATATAGGTATATTGGCATTTGGAGAGCAGCAGATCAGCATGTGCCTGCCCGATCTCAGCTTTCTTTTGGGGCTCAGATGAAAGGTCTAATTCCATGGCATTCCTTACAGTAAGAGATGACATTCCTTTTGTTGTTCTTATGGAGGTGAGAAAGGCAGAGCTTGAAGGGAAGAGGTCAGGATGGAGACACGAGAGAGGAAGCAGGAATTGGGAAGACTTTTGAAATCTTTTATCTGTTTATTTATTTTTACTGTTTACTCAACATTAATCTCCCACTTTCCCTAGATTTATTTGATGTGCTTTTTTAAAAAAGGAAGATAATATTTCAATGATAATTCTGTACAGTTGCTAATTAGGCCAATATCAGAGAAAAAAACCAAATGAAATATGACAAAGAGAAGAAGAAATCAAAGAGAAAAGCATTTGGAAAGTCTCTTCAAGTTGTAGCATTTAGCAACGGTAAGAGCTCCCTGCTCTTCTGAAATCAGTTCATCTGTTGACGTATTTCTTTTGCTATCATGGTTGATTCATGATTCTCTTTGCAAATTCCTATCATCCTACCTTTCTAACTTTTTATTTCCACAAAGTCCCTCATGTTACATTTTTCAATTATCCTAATGATAGCTACCAGGATCTTTAGATTTATTCTATTTCCACTGGACGGTAAGGCTAATGAATCTGATACCATAACAGACCGAATTCTGAAAATGAAAGCCAGGAAATTAGGGACCTTTTTTTTTTTTTTTTTTTTTTTCTTCCCGAAAATCTTGTCTAGAAGCCAATATAAGAGTGGAGCTAAATGCCAATGTATGATAGAAATATGGCTAAGTAGCTAATTTCTTTCTGTGAAAAGGGTATTTTAAAATTTGGCCAACAAACATACAAATATATAGTTGGTTTTAGATAGTCAGAATCATCCTGATTTTCAGAGTCTTGAGAGTATATTCATAGAAGCATGAATAAATTTAAGTCTGGCATATTTTGACCACTTAGTGAAGGCAATTCTAACTGTGAAACTGACAATTTTCATTTTCTGGACAGACAGAATTGAGATAGGTAAAATGTGCCCATGGGGAGAGGTTCTTAGTAACTGGAACAAAACAACACCACAAGTTATGTCAAGCTTGTATCTTTGGCTAAAGATAAGTAGAACATTGATTGCATTACAAAGGATTAGACAAATTATTAATTAAAATGCCATCCACCTGAGGAACTTACACAATGTACCCCCAAGTGATTAACAACTAGATCTCTTGATAAAGAGGAACATACTGACCTGCAAATACAAGGTGTCACCCTGGGACTTGATCACTATGACAGAGTGGTCAAGAATCTGCATGATTCCGTGCTGAGGTTTCCTTCTCTTAGGTCATACTTAGACACCCTCTGCTGATAGGATGACATTTGCAAGGCTTAGTGTGGCACTGAGTGACAGATATGGTAAATGGCAATGTGAGAGGAAATGTGTCACCTCTACTCTGAGGCATTTCAGAGGTGGGGTTTTTCCTCTCTTTCTCTCTCTCTCCCACTTTGCCTTGACAATTCCAGAAACCATGAAGAGTAGCTATCAGCAATGGAGGGAAACACCTGATTAGCTGTACTGACTTCATATATGAGTAATAAATTTTGATAGTACTTAAGTCCTTGATGTTTTAGGGTTCACTTGCTATTACAGTAGAACCTAACTGTAATAACTGATCCTGACAACTATATTTAGTACAATGTACAATGTTGTGGTTATATTGTTTATTAAATGATGATGATGATGATGATGATGATGATGATGATGATTTTTCATAGTGTTCTGTGAGCCTACTAAAAGATGAAATGTATTTATTCCACCTTCATGGGTAATTTTCTCTATGAAAATGAAAGCAGGAAATTATGATGTGTACATTAAATATTTAATAGATTCTTTTGATTCACTGAGTGGTACATTTTAGGATGAGAGTGACTGAATCCTTTTCATTTATATGTACTGCATTCTTTAATTTATGAAATGTCTTACCTAAATAGTCATGTCTTTAGTCTAATTTTCAGAGATCTCTGTCATAAACATTTAAGAAAATAGAGTTTCAGAAGATATGAAAAGGGATAGAAAAGGAAGAAAGAAGAAATAAAAGAAAGAGTAAAAAGAAAATGATTGTCTAGGGGGTTATTTTACATGACCTCCCTCAATACTTTAGTACTACTGAATATGTTCAAGAATACTAAAGAGCGAATCCAAATTTGCCAAGTACATTAAATGACTCCAACAATCAGGAAGTTCAGTAATGAATATAAAAAGCTTCAAAATGTCAAAATTTTGGTCATCAGTCACAGTTTGACCACCTATCTCATTGGAACACTTGGGAAAAGATCTAGGAAAAATGATTGCGCAAAGATAGATTCCATAATTAAAAGGGTTTTTTAGTTAACAATCTTTAAATTTGCCAGTTAGAAAGTCTAACCTTGGTTTTCATAGGTGAACTTCCAATGTACACATGCCACAGTTGTCATGATAGCAATCCTGCAGTTGTCATGAGAGCAGTGCACGAACTTGTCATCCTCAAAGTGCACTCCTGTTAAAGAAAGTTAGGCCTGTGCTTTAACAGAGAAACTAAACAACAAAATTTCTCCTTAAATTCCCATGGTAAACTTGACGTCTGGAAAACATCTCTTTGGTGTTTAGTAGTTTTTATTCTTTTTATAGGATACCATCAACATGTTTTAAACTTTTAAATTTATTGTGTTTATTCATGTCATCCTGACAGAAAAATGGTTCTTCGTATGAGAAAAATAAATAAATAAATAGTAATAAATCAGAAACCGTATCACTGTTAGTCAAGTGTTTCTGTGACAATAAATATTTCCTACCTGCGAATTGGACAATCTATCTGTGGTTTGACTGCAGTTGCCCAGGTTTAGATTCAGGATGTCTCTGTGTCTCTCATTATAAAACTGAACTGGCAAGGCTAGCACTTACTGGAAGCATGCTATTTTCATGGTGCTTATCAGGAAGGCAAGTGGGAAAATGGGAAAATGTTCTTTACTTGGATTTATCACCCTTTCATGTCCACATATATATTCTAAGGGTCAAAGCAAGTATGTGAGCAAGATCAAATTCAATGGGGTAGATATGTATAGGTTATTCTATGTGATCAATGGCACATAATTAGAATATTTGTGTTGCATTATTCACATGCATTTATTATTGTGTATCCTGCTACTAAGTAAACATGACCAAATTAACCTTAAAAGAGGTCAATACTTCATTTAAAATGGTAGGAGAAGGAGATGCGGCTTTTTTTTTTTTTTAGTATCCATAAATTTTTTTTATATATATATATTTTTATTATTGTACACAAATGGGATACATGTTGTTTCTCTGTTTGTACATGGAGTCAAGGCATACCATTTGTGTAATCATAAATTAACATAGGGCAATGGTGCTTGATTCATTCTGTTATATTTTTCCCTTGCCCCCCACCCCTCCCACCCCTCTTTTCCCTCTATACAGTCCTTCCTTCCTCCATTCTTACCACCCTCCTTATCCCTAACCCTAAATCTAACCCTAACCCTAACGCTAACCCCTCCCACCCCCCATTATGTGTCATCATTCGCTTTTCAACAAGATCATTTGTCCTTTAGTTTTTTGAGATTGGCTTATCTCACTTAGCATGATATTCTCCAATTTCATCCATTTGCCTGCAAATGCCGTAATTTTATCGTTCTTCATTGCAGAGTAATATTCCATTGTATATATATGCCACAGTTTCTTTATCCATTCATCAACTGAAGCGCATCTAGGTTGGTTCCACAATCTGGCTATGGTGAATTGAGCAGCAATGAACATTGATGTGGCTGTATCTCTGTAGTATGCTGATTTTAAGTCCTTTGGGTATAGGCCAAGGAGTGGGATAGCTGGGTCAAATGGTGTTTCCATTCCAAGCTTTCTGAGGAATCTCCATACTGCTTTCCAGAGTGGCTACACTAATTTGCAACCCCACCAGCAATGCATGAGTCTACCTTTTTACCCACATCCTCACCAACACCTATTGTTGCTTGTGTTCTTGATAATCGCCATTCTAATTGGGGTGAGATGAAATCTTAGGGTAGTTTTGATTTGCATTTCCCTTATTACTAGAGATGTTGAACATTTTTTCATATATCTGTTGATTGCTTGTACACCTTCTTCTGTGAAGTGTCTGTTCATATCCTTAGCCCATTTGTTGATTGGATTAGTTGCATTCTTGGTGTAGAGTTTTTTGAGTTCTTTATAGATTCTGGAAATTAGTGCTCTATCTGAAGTATGAGTAGCAAAGATATTCTCCCACTCTGTAGGCTCTCTCTTCACATTACTGATAGTTTCCTTTGCTGAGAGAAAGCGTTCTAGTTTGAATCTATCCCAGTTGTTGATTCTTGCTTTTATTTCTTGTGCTATGGGAGTCCTGTTAAGGAAGTCTGATCCTAAGTCAACAAGTTGAAGATTTGGACCTACTTTTTCTTTTATAAGATGCAGGGTCTCTGGTCTGATTCCGAGGTCCTTGATCCATTTTGAGTTGAGTTTTGTGTACGGTGAGAGATAGGGGTTTAATTTCATTCTGTTGCATGTGGTTTTCCAGTTTTCCCAGCACCATTTGTTGAAGAGGCTATCTTTTCTCCATTTCATATTTTTGGCCCCTTTGTCTAGTATAAGAAAATTGTATTTATATGGGGTTGTGTCCATGTCCTCTATTCTGTACCATTGATCTACCTGTCTATTTTGGTACCAATACCATGCCGTTTTTGTTACTATTGCTTTGTAGTAGAGTTGAAGATCTGGTATTGCAATACCCCCTGCTTTGGTCTTTCTACGGAGGATTGCTTTAGTTATTCTGGGTTTTTTACTCTTCCAGATGAATTTCATAATTGCTTGCTCTATTTCTGCAAGGTACATCATTGGGATTTTAATTGGAATTGCATTGGATCTGTATAGCACTTTAGGTAGTATGGCCATTTTGACAATATTAATTCTGCCTATCCAAGAACATGGGAGAACTTTCCATCTTCTAAGGTTTTCTTTAATTTCTTTCTTTAGAGTTCTGTAGTTCTCATTGTAGAGGTCTTTCACCTCTTTTGTGAGATTGATTCCCAAGTATTTTATTTTTTTCGATGCTATTGTGAATGGGGTTGTTTTTCTAATTTCTCTTTCTGAAGATTCATCACCTATGTATAAAAATGCATTGGATTTATGAGCATTGATCTTGTAACCTGCTACTTTACTGAATTCACTTATGAGTTCTAAAAGTTTTCTGGTGGAATTTCCAGGTTCCTCTAAATATATAATTATGTCATCAGCGAACAGGGATAGTTTGAGTTCTTCTTTTCCAATTCATATACCTTTAATTTCTTTGGTTTGTCTGATTGCTCTGGCTAGAGTCTCAAGGACGATGTTGAATAGAAGTGACAAAAGAGGGCATCCCTGCCTTGTTCCAGTTTTTAGAGGGAATGCTTTTAGTTTTTCACCATTTAGAATGATATTGGCCATGAGCTTAGCGTAGATGGCCTTTACAATGTTAAGGAATGTTTCCATTACCCCAATTTTTTCTAGTGTTTTGAGCATGAAGAGATTCTGTATTTTATCGAATGCTTTTTCTGCATCTATTGAAATAATCATGTGATTCTTAACTTTAAGTCTGTTGATATGGTGAATGACATTTATTGATTTTTGGATGTTGAACCAACCTTGCATCCCTGGGATAAAACCCACTTGATCGTGGTGCACTATCTTTTTAATATATTTTTGTATGCGATTTGCTAAAATTTTGTGGAGAATTTTTGCATTGATATTCATTAAGGATATTGGTCTGAAATTTTCTTTCCTCGATGTGTCTCTGTCGGAATAGGTATCAGGGTGATATGGGCTTCATAGAATGAGTTTGGGAGGGTTCCCTCTTCTTCTATTTCATGGAATAATTTGAGAAGTATTGAAATGAGCTCTTCTTTAAAGGTTTTGTAGAACTCAGCTGAGAACCCATCTGGTCCCGGACTTTTCTTTGTTGGTAGGCTTTTGATGACCTCTTCTATTTCATTGCTAGAAATTGATTTATTTAAGTTGTGTATGTCCTCCTTGTGCAGTTTAGGTAACTCATATGTCTCTAGAAACTTGTTGATGTCTTCGAGGTTTTGTGTTTTGTTGGAATATAGATTTTCAAAATAGCTTCTAATTATGTTTTATATTTCAATCGTGTCTGTTGTGATATTTCCTTATTCATTCCGAATTTTAGTAATTTGAGTTTTCTCCCTCTTTCTCTTTGTCAGTATGGTTAAGGGTTTATCAATTTTGTTCATTTTTCAAAGAACCAACTATTTATTTTGTTATTTTTTCCGATTGTTTCTTTTGTTTCAATTTCGTTTATTTTTTCTCTGATTTTAAATATTTCCTGTCTTCTATTTTTGGTGTTGGTCTGCTCTTCTTTTTCTAGGGCTTTGAGCTGTAGTGTTAAGTCGTTTATTTGTTGATTTCTACTTCTTTTGTTGAATGCACCCCATGAAATAAATCTTCCTCTAAGTACTGCTTTCATAGTGTCCCAGAGATTTTGATATGATGTGTCTTTGTTCTCGTTTACTTCTCAGAATTTTTTTATTTCTCTCCTGATGTCTTCTGTTATCCATTCATCATATAATAGTGTATTATTTAATCTCTAGGTATTGGAGAAGTTTCTGTTTTTATTCTGTCATTTATTGCTAATTTCAATCCATTATGATCTGATAGAGTACAAGGTAGTATCTCTATCTTCTTGTATTTGCTAACAGTAGCTTTGTGGCATTAAACATGGTCTATTTTAGAGAAGAATTCATGTGCTGCTGAGAAGAAAGTGTAATCGTTCTTTGTTGGATGGTATATTCTATATATGTCGGTTAAGTCTAAATTGTTGATTGTGTTATTGAGATCAATGGTTTCTTTATTCAATTTTTATTTGGAAGATCTATCCAGTGGTGAGAGAGGTGTGTTAAAATCACCTAGTATTATTGTGTTGTGGTCTATTTGATTTCTGGAATTGAGAAGGATTTGTTTGACGTATGTGGATGAGCCAATGTTTGGGGCATAGATATTTATGATTGTTATATCTTGCTGATTTATGCTTCCCTTAATCAGTATGAAATGTCCTTCTTTATCCCTTCTGACTAACTTTGGCTTGAAGTCCACATTATGTGATATGAGGATGAATACTCCAGCTTTTTTGCTGTGTCCTTGTGCATGGTATGCTTTTCCCCATCCTTTCACCTTTAGTCTGTGGGTATCTCTTTCTATGAGATGAGTCTCTTGCAGGCAGCATATTGTTGGATTTTTCTTTTTAATCCAATCTGCTAGTCTATGTCTTTTGATTGATGAGTTCAGGCTATTAAGATTCAGGGTTATTATTGTGATATGATTTGTATTCCCAGTCATTTGACTCATTTTTGAATTTTGACATGATTTGGTTTCTCCTTTATTTGGCTATTCCTTTAGGGTAATTCCTCCCATTGCTGATTTGCATCGTTGTTTTTCATCTCTTCCTCATGGAATATTTTGCTGAGAATGTTCTGTAATGCCGGTTTTCTTTTTGTAAATTCCTTTAGCTTTTGTTTATCATGCAAGGATCTTATTTCATTGTCAAATCTGAAAGTAAATTTTGCTGGGTATAAGATTCTTGGTTGGCATCTGTTTTCTTTCAGGGCTGGGTAGATGTTGTTCCAGGTCCTTCTAGTTTTTAGGGTCTGGATTGAAAAATCTGCTGATATTCTTATTGGTTTCCCCCTGAATGTAATTTGATTTTTTTCTCTCGGCCTTTAAAAATCTGTCTTTATTTTGTATGATAGGTATTTTCATAATAATGTGCCTTGGTGTGGGTCTGTTGTAATTTTGTTTATTTGGATCCTATAAGCCTCTTGTACTTGGTTTTCCATTTCATTCTTCAGATTTGGGAAATTTTCTGATATTATTTCATTGAATAGATTGTTTATTCCTTTGGTTTGTTTCTCAAAGCCTTCCTCAATCCCAATAATTCTCAAATTTGGTCTTTTCATGATATCCCATAATTCTTGTAGATTCTGTTCATGATTTCTTACCTTCTTCTCTGTTTGGTCAACTTTGTTTTCAAGTTTAAATATTTTCTCTTCAATGTCTGAGGTTCTGTGTTCCAGGTGTTCTATCCTATTGGTTATGCTTTCTATGGAGTTTTTAACTTGGTTTATTGTTTCCTTCATTTCAAGGATTTCTGTTTGTTTGTTTTTTTTTTTTCAGTATCTCTAACTCTTTATTGAAATGATCTCTTGCTTCCTGTATTTGCTCTTTTGACTGATGATTGATGTGATCATTTAATGCCTGCATTTGCTCTTTCATCTCCTCCTTCAATGCCTGCATTTGCTCTTTCATCTCCTCATTTGCTTCCCTGATTGTTTTAATTATGTACATTCTGAACTCCCTTTCTGACATTTCTTCTGCTGTGCTGTCATTGGGTTTCATTGATATATTATCTAGGTTTGTTTGGGACATTTTCTTCCCTTGTTTTCTCATATTGGTCAGATGTCAGTGGGACTCTGAGATATTGCAGATTTCCTCTATTGGTTTATAGTGTCCTTGTAGATTTCCAATGTATCACCTCCCAGTCTTCATTAGCCTGAAATCTTGGAGGAAACTTGATAATGTAGTGTTTCCGAAGAAAGCTGCCCCTACCCCGCTACTGGTTCCAGGACTTGGAACTGGCTCTGTGCGGCAAGGCTCTCACTGGGGGGCCTGCTCCGAGAAGCTGACCGTGTGGGAGGAGCCCACCGCCGGAGTGAGCAGGGCTACCTGGGGAAGACTCTAGCTTCCCTGCCCTGCTCTGATAAGCCGCCCCTATCCGTGCCTGCTGCCCAGGCCGAGCTTCACCTGGTGGGGGAGACCCATCCCGTGACTCTATTTTAGTCCAATTCTCTCAATGCCTCCCCTTATTGAATCCTGGGTTCTGGAGCCACTGGAGTTGCAGTCACCCCCTAGTCAGCCATCTTGGATCGCCCCGTGGAAAGGGATATGTGGCTTTTTACCTTTTAAAGGAGAATTCAAAATCATTTAAAAGCACTCATTTGCAAATTAAAGCTACCTACGTGTACTTATAAAGGTACACTTACCTATAATTATTCTGACTTGCTAATTAATATTACGATTGAATTACAGTGGTGAAAATACCATTTAAATTTAAATTCATGTTACTTTAGTCATAAACTCATATAATCACAGTAGAGTTAATTAAAATATATTGTCTTTCTGGGCATTATGGCACTTGCAAACCTTTAACCATAGTAACTCAGGAGGCTGAGGCAAGAGGTTCCAAGTAAAGGGCCAGCCTCTGCAACTTAGCAAGACCCTCAGCAACTCATGAAAAAGATGTTTCAAACTAAAGAGGATGGAGGTTGTAGCTCTTGCCCCTGAGTTCAATCCCTAGCACATAGTTATATACATATGTATGTATGTATGTGTGTATGTATATGTGTGTGCATAATGTATCATATCATATAGATATTGATATTTGTATACATTTAAATATTGTGTAACTAAAACAGTAATGATTTAGAAACAACTAAATAATAATAATATTATTAATAATGTATGTCAAGAGAGTAATAGTGCTTGAACATTATGGTGGTTGTATGTATTGTCTGCATATTGAAGTATCAAATAGTACAAGTCTATGTGTACCATTTATTTACATTATTTGTATTAGTTTTGGTGGTCAACACATTGCTCCCATTATGTCTCTATACCTTCTCAAGAGTTTCTTGAATCTGTTATTTTTATTGTTCCCCTTATAAAAGTGAACAGACTTTCCATAGAGATTAAGTGATTGACTCTTGTATCCCACATTAGTAATGACTAAACAGGTATCATGTTTGGGATATCTTCATGTCTATTTAACTTGATCATTTTGTGATCACTTCTTTCATCATAAAAAATTGTATAAAACTAGCATAAATTATGTGAAACTCAAACTGCTGAAACAAAAACTATATTGTAACTAACTGTAACACCAAAAGATTTTCTTTCACAGAAAACAGCAGGTTTTCTAAATTTCTAAATTTCTGGTGGAAATTTAGAGTTTGTTAGACTTTATTTTAAGAAAAAATTGCAATTTTCAGTGTTTGAGCATCTGTTGAATAAAGCTGGGCAAACTTGATTCATGAAGGAGCCATGTGCCCAGCAGCATGGTGCTGTGATTATGGATTGAAAGAAGTAATACTGCTAAAATGTCCATGCTACTCAGAATGACCCAAAAATTCAATGCATTTTCCATTAAAATTCTAATGTCATTTTTTAATAGAAATATAAAAAATAAACTTAAAATTTTCACGATATTATAAAAAGTCCCCAAAGAGCCAAAACAAACTTGCAAAAGAAGATCTAAGTTGGAGGCATCATACTTTCTATTTCAAACTCTACTACACAAAGCTTTTGTAACTAAAACAGTGTGGCACTGAATAATCAAGACACTATAGGGAGCCCAGAAATAAACAAATCATGCATGTAAGGTGCACTGATTTTTGACAAGACTACTAAGAATATGCAATTGGGAATAGGCTCTTCAATAAATGGTGTGGAAAAAGCATATGTCTCACATGCAAAATAATGAAATTGGACCCTGAACTTCTACAAAGCACACAAATGAACTCAAAATAGTTTAAAACATAATGTAGACCAGAAGCCATAAAACTCCTAGGAGAAAACATAGGCAACAAGTTCTTAAACATTGGTCTTAGCAATGATTATTTGAAGACAGCAAAAGCATAGGCATCAAACTAATAAGCTTATGTGTAGCACAGAAAGTAGTCAAAATTTGAAAAACAACCTGGAGAAAATATTTGCCTACCATATATATTATAAAGGATTAATCTCCAAAATATATTAGGAACTCAGACAACTCAATAGCAAGAAAACCAATAACCCTATTAAAAAATGGACAGAAGACTTGAACAGGCATTTTTCCAAATAAGACTTACAAATAGCTAGTACGTAAAAAGGTGCCCAAATCAATAATAGTAAGCAGAATGAAATCAAAACCACAATAAGTTTGAATCCATCCCATTTATTGATTCTTGATTTTAATTCTTGCACTTTAGGAGTCTTGTTAAAGAAGTTAAGT
This sequence comes from Sciurus carolinensis, assembly GCF_902686445.1. NCBI lineage: Eukaryota > Metazoa > Chordata > Mammalia > Rodentia > Sciuridae > Sciurus > Sciurus carolinensis. The sequence goes on along the minus strand of NC_062218.1, from coordinate 85,706,000 downwards.
CCTAAGTCGATAAGATGAAGATTTGGGTCTACTTTTTCTTCTGTTAGGTGGAGGGTCTCTGGTCTAGTGTGTAAGTCTTTGAGCCACTTTGATTATTGTGCAGGGTGAATGAAGAATGAGCCTACAGAATGGGAGAAAATCTTTACAGCATGTACTGCAGCTAGAGTACGATCTCTTGGCTATATAAAGAGCTCAAAAAACTTAACACCAATAAAACAGATAACCTAATCAATAAATGGGCAAAGGAACTGAACAGGCACTTCACAGAGTAAGAAATACAATTGATCACAGAATTAATATTGTCAAAATGACCATACTACCAAAAGCACTATACAGATCAATGCAATTCCAATGAAAATCCCAAAGATGTACCTCATAGAAATAGAGAAAGCAATCTTGCAATTCATTTGGAAAAATAAGAGACCCAGTATAGCCAAAGCAATCCTTAATAGGAAGAATGAAGCAGGAAGTATCACGATACCAGACCTTAAACTATACAACACAGCAATAGTAACAAAAACAGCATGGTATTGGCACCAAAATAGGCAGGTAGACCAATAGCACAGAATAGAAGACACAGAGACAAACCCACAAATTTACAGTTATCTCATACTATAAAAATGTGCCAAAAACATACAATGGAGAAAAGATAACTTCTTTAACAAATGATGCTGGGAAAACTGAAAATCCAGATGCAGTAAAATGAAATTACACCCCTATCTCTAACCCTGAGCAAAACTTAACTCAAAATGGATCAAGGACCTAGGAATTAGGCAAGACACCCTGAAGAAAAAGTAGGTCCAAATCTTCATCATGTTGACTTAGGACCAGATTTCCTCAACAAGACTCTCCAAATGTAAGCAATAAAAGCAATAATTTAAAATGGGATGGATTCAAACTAAAAAGTTTTTTTTTTTTTTCTCAGCAAAGGAAACAATCAATAATGTGAAGAGAGAGCCTACAGAGTGGGAGAAAATCTTTACCACGTGCACTTCAGACAGAACACTAATCTCCAGAATTCATAAAGAACTCAAAAAACCTTACACCAAAAATAGAAATACCCAAGCAATAAATGGGTTAAGGAACTGAGCAGATACATCACAGAAGAAGATATACTAATCAATCAACAGATATATGAAAAAAAATGTTCAACATCTTTAGTAATTAGAGAAATGCAAATCAAAACTACCCTAAGATTTCATCTAATTCCAATTAGAATGGCTATTATGAAGAATACAAGCAACTACAGGTGTTGGCAAGGATGTGGGGGAAAAGGCACACTCATACATTGCTGATGGGATTGCAAATTGTTGCAGCCACTGTGGAAAGCAGTCTGGAGATCCCTCAGAAAACTTGGAATGAACCTACCATTTGACCCAGCTATTCCACTACTCGGTTTATACCCAAAAGACTTAAAATCAGTGTACTACAGTGATGCAACCACATCAATGTTTATAGCAGCTCAATTCACAATAGCTAGATTGTGGAACCAACCTAGATGTCCTTCAATAGATGAATGGATAAAGAAACTGTGATATATATACACAATGGGATATTACTCAGCCTTAAAGAAGAATTAAATTATGGCATTTGCAGGTAAACGTATGGAGCTGGAGAATACATGCTAAGCAAAATAAGGCAATCCCCAAAACACAAAGGCTGAATGTGTTTTCTCTGATAGGTGGATGATGTTCCATCATGGGGGGGGAGTGCAGAGGAGAATGGAGGATCTTTGGATTGGGCAGAGGGGAGTGCAGGGAGCAGAGGGGGTAAAGGAGTGGGGAGAATGGTGGAATTAGATGAACATTATCACCCTATATATTTGTATGATTGCATCGCCGGCGTGACTCTGCATCATGTACAGCCAGCAGAATGAGGAGTTGTGCTCCATTTGTGTACAATGTGCCAAAGTGCTTTCTGCTGTCAGGTATAACTAATTAGAACTAATAATAATAATAATAATAATAATAATAAAAAGAAGGAAATCTTGATATTTGCGACAATATGAATGAACCTGTGGAACATTGTTATAGGTGAAATAAGGCAGACACAAAAACAAAAATGCTCCGTGATTTCACTTATACATGTAATCTAAAAAATGTTGAATACATAGAGACAGATGCAGAGGGAAAATGGGAAGATGTTGGTTGAAGGGTGTTAAATTTCAGTTATGTTAATTATTGAATTCAGTTATGTTAATGGTTGAGCACAGCATGGAAATTATGTTAATAATATGTATTGCATACTGGAAATTTACTTAAAAGAATGGGTCTTGAGTGTTATCAACACACACACAGGGATAAAATAACACGAGCCATTTTCTCTATAGGATTTTCACAGTTATCTGAAGTTACAGGATGGTATAAACTCTATGTATCACAGAGAAACGGAAATGCCACTGAGAACGTTTCATGCTAGCAACAAAAAATAGGAAAAGGGAAATTATCTTAATACTTCCTCTATATCATCTGTGCTCAGTAAGTACCACATCAGATTCTTGTTTAATTTTTTTCTCTATGACAAATATACTCAAGTAATTGAATTTCTCCATTTTATAGAACTAGGAATTTTACCCATACTGAAATTTGCAATCATTGCTTTTTCATTATGTAAATTTATATTCCTGAAGTGTACTAGGATAAAGTGTAATTTTTATTACTTCAAATATTGCAAAGAGGATCCAGATCTTGCTGTTAATATATAATGCATTGTTTACAGAATTTCAGATCTTAAGGAAAATTTATTCACCACAAATATTGCAATGGTTTCTTTGTAAACAAGCACCTTATTTTAAAATTGAATCATAATTGAACTAAATATTTAGAAAGGATATCTTAAGTAATAAATTGAGGACTTTCAGGATACATTTTACGTAGCTACACATTTTGGTAATCATTTTTGTGCTCTGTAGGTGCAGGGACCTTTCACTTATCTTCACTGATCGCCTGATACATAAGTATGCTCCAACTGAAGGCTTCTTTATCCTGAATAATGCATTTGCCATTCAGTCTCAAAACTCTATTAACTTTTAAAAATGATGTTGTAGTAATGCAATGAGCAGTTATTAAAACATAATTGACGAATAATGGTAAGCTTTCCTTTTAAGTTGTTTTCTTAATTGTATATGGTTATATTGTGCTTTAGATCTTACAATCAAGTTACTGGGATGAAAGGGTATTTTCAATGTCATCTGGTCCAGTGAGTTATAAGTTTATTTTACCAGCCGAATTCTGTTTTATTTTGAAATAAAATTGTATATGGAACTACAATAATAAAATAGAAAGTATAGCAGCTCTGCTTTAAGAGAAAGAAGCAATCACACCCTGTAGCAAGATAGTATAGGCTTCCCAAAGCACAGTTTTATGACTATTGATCTGGCTAATTTCCTCAATCTGCTCAAAATCTCTTCTAAACCCCTGATTTTTTTTTTTGACATTTCTTGCAATAACCAACCAGATATTTGAAGACAATATAACTCTATGACCTACATAAATCTGAGAAGAAAATAAATTTGACTTGTTTCCAAACTTCCTTTGAGAGAAGTAAAATACCCTTGCTTTGATCTCTCTAGGTGATACTGTGTTTAGGAGACAGTGGCGCAGTCAGGATTCTGACCACGAGGCAAAAAGAAGCCATATTGCAAAAGCTAGATGATGTTTAATTTCTGATTAAGCAGCCACAGGAAGATATAAAGAGTTTAATATTTCCAATTCCTTGGAATTACACAGAGTAAAAAACAAAGAAAGAAACAAACAAACAAAAAACACTCAGAGCAAGGGGAATTGAAATAGTAAATAAGGCAAAAAACTGGAAGATAGAAAATAAATCCAAAGTTAAAATATAAGTGTGTGCTAATTATTGTAATGTGTTTATATGTTGCACCTAATCTCAGAACCATCAATACAGACATAAAAGTCTAATAGACTCTGAAATATTAATATAGCTGCCAAGAACCATAACTGCCATCATTTGTTTGGGATAGTGACTCTTCTGATTTTTGAAATCTTAGCCTAATAATATTTGACTCTCAGACTAGTATTGTCAACTGTGTTTTTCAATCTGCAGTAGTAACAGTTTTGAGAGTAGAATATTTACTATGTATCCCCGACTGGTCCTTGCTTTTTAGTTCAGTTTTTTTCCCCCCAAACAGTTAGAGGCATCGAGTTCTGTTCTATTTATTTTTCTTGATGCCACCATTGCAGTCTAAGGAAGTGAAGTTAGAGTGCAGCTGAGGCTGAGAAAATTACACAGAACTAGTTAGATTCCCAATGTATAAGAATTTATAAACACTCAAAATTTTTGGGCTCCGGTTTGTCTTTAGAACCCTGCATGGGGCGCTGCTTCCTGGAATTAAAAAAAAAAAAAAAAAAAAAAAAAGAATTTATAAACAGCAAGAAGAAGTAAGAAGCAAGACAGAGGGGGAGGACAAGACAAGCTTAGTAGTTTGGAAGATCCTGGCCAAGTGGTTGACAGAACTGGCAATACTCTCTTCAATTACCAAAAAGATGATGTTTACTATGATAAAAGCTATTGAGCAGTAAGCAATTACTTTATTGCTATTAAAGGACTAGTGTGTTGGCTGAAGTGACGTTTTCCCAGGTGTAAGTAATTTACAGAGGATATTTACTGTTCAGATCTTCTGAAATTTAAAGGTTGTCTATCTTGTGATGTGCCTATCTTGATTTCTGGCAATGACCTGTAGCTAAAGACTTTCAGAAATGAGCTGGCAGTTGAACAAGTCGTATTTATTGCTTCTTGCAGTGAGGAAGAACAAACAGCATGTGAAATGTGGACTGTTTAATAAGAGGGTGTTAAAAGGAAACTATTATGGGATTTAGGTTTTATCACAACAATATGAGGGAAAGTCCAGGGAAGCAAGGACTCACAAATGGTCAATACCAGAAAGCAGAGATGATTTTATGATTGGATAAAGTAATGGCTGCCACTCATTTAACAAGAATGTGGAGGTTTGTTATTTTGTCCAGAGACCTTGCTTTTTTCTGATCTTAGACAGAAAAAAAATGATGAAGTATCCTTGCTTTCTCTCCTTTGAATGTGCTCTCAGAGTAACCTTGTATGTATTTGATATTCTATGGAATTGTTTTCTAATAGGAGAATAAAATAACCTAGTTGTGTCTGACCAGCTTCTGAATGTCAGTCAATGCTATGCTCAAGTTTTCTATGTCCTCTAAATTTCACTCTTTCTTTCTCTGTGTTTTTTATATTTTTCAGAATTTTTAAGTAAGGAAAAGTTAGTTATAGCCTATATATCACAGACATATGTAATTTTCATAAGCTATGTAAATTATATGAAAATTCTAAAAATGTTACTTGATGAATACACGTAAGGGATGACATTTGTTCCCCCAAAATATCAAATTATTTAAGACAATTATAAATATTTTAAATTTTGGATGTCATTTTAATAAACTCTTTTTTCTACTGCTCAAAAATAATTCTTAAGTGATAATTTCTTCATACATGGAAATATCTATCATTATAGTAGCTGTTCACAAATGATTGAATTCAGCAAAATTAATATTTGTACTCTTTTAATAAACATCAAACTGACCAACATTTTAGTCAATGCCCTATGTATTGATAATGAGAAATAGTATGTACAGTATACACTAAAAATTTGGAGCAATTGTTAAATCATTGTAATACAGTGTCTCCAAAGGTTTCAATAACTCTACAAATATTTGTACATTATTTTATTGGCAGCAACATTTTTCTGTTTTATTTTCTCTTCTTTATCTTCTCCTGTATTACCATCTAAAAATTAATATTAATTCTTATAAGAATTGTAAGTTTGCAGAAATACTGATAAAATGTTGCAAAAATTTTCCATAAACTCCATACCACATCAATTTCCCATGTTAACAATGTATCTGATAAATTTTTACAAAAAAATAGATATATTACTATTAACTAAAATATCTATATAAAAAGAAAAAGTAGGTCCAAATCTTCAACATGTTGACTTATAATCAGACTTCCTTAACAGGACTCCCATAGCACAAGAAATAAAAGCAAGAATCAATAACTGGGACAGATTCAAACTAAGTAGCTTTCTCTTAGCAGAGGAAACTATCAGCAATGCGAAGCAAGAGAGCCTACAGAGTGGGAGAAAATCTTTGCCACTCATACTTCAGATAGAGCACTAATTTCCAGAATACATAGAGAACTCAAAAAACTCTACACCAAGAATACAAATAATCCAATCAACAAATGGGTTAAGGAAATGAACAGACACTTCACAGAAGAAGATATACAAGCAATCAACAGATATATGAAAAAAATTTCAACATCTCTAGTAATAAGAGAAATGCAAATCAAAACCACCCTAAAATTTCATCTCACCCCAATTAGAATGGTGATTATCAAGAATACAAGCAACAATAGGTGTTGGTGAGGATGTGGAGAAAAAGGTACACTCATACATTGCTGGTAGGGCTGCAAATTAGTGCAGCCACTCTGGAAAGCAGTGTGGAGATTCCTTAGAAAACTTGGAATGAACCCACCATTTGACCCAGTTATCCCACTCCTTGGCCTATACCCAAAGGACTTAAAATCAGCATACTTCAGAGATATAGCCACATCAATGTTCATAGCTGCTCAATTCACAATAGCCAGACTGTGGAAGCAACCTAGATGTCCTTCAATTGATGAATGGATAAAGAAACTGTGGCATATATATACAATGGAATATTACTCAGCTATAAAGAATAATAAAATTATGGCATTTGCAGGCAAATGGATGAAATTGGAGAATATCATGCTAAGTGAGATAAGCCAATCTCAAAAATCCAAAAGGCAAACGATCTCGCTGGTAAGCAGATGATGACACATAATGGGGAATGGGAGGGGGGCAAGAATGGAGGAAGGAGGGACTGTATAGTGGGAAAAAAGGGGTGGGAGGCGTGGGGGGGAGGAAAAAATAACGGAATGATTCAAACATCATTACCCTATGTAAATGTGTGATTATGCAAATAGTTTGCTGTTACTCCATGTACAAACAGAAACAACATGTATCCCATTTGTTTACAATAAAAATAAATTTAAAAAAAATCTACATAAAATTTTTATAATTCTCCAAGGAAGAAATGTCTCTTGTGCCAATTTCACTTATTTCTTGATTCATGTATGATCTGTATTTAATCATGAATATTTATTTTATATTAAGGTTTATTAGCTAGTACTACATTGTTTGTTAGCTATTCAAATTGTTTTAACTTTAGCCATTGAAAAATCCATCAGCTGGCTCTTGGGTCCCTTAAGGTACTCCTAACTTCCTATCTCTCTATGTGGTGTGTGTGTGTGTGTGTGTGTGTGTGTGTGTGCATCTTTACATTTTTTTGCTGTGGTATCAGGGATTAAACCAATAGGTGCTTAACAACTGAGCTATACACACACCCCCACCCCCCACCCCCCACCTTTTATTTTCTGAGACAGAGTCTTGCTAAATTGCATAGGGTCTCTGTAAATTGCTGAGGCTAATCTTGAATTTGTGATATTCCTGCCTCAGCTTCCCAAACTGCTGGGATTACAAGTGTGTGCCACTGTACCTGGCTCAGTTTTTATGCTTTCAGGTCATCCTTGAATTACTATACTATGTCCAATTTAGAAAAAAAAAATCCCAGAAATATAATTACCCACTTTTGTTAAAAATCACAGTAGGAAGTCAAAATCCTTAATTATTGGACTTATAATACTTGCTGGAATTATGATTTTTATCATCGTATACTCTCTGATAGCCCTCAGCAACAAATAGTTTGATTTGCCATAAACATTACAATAAACTTTTGGAAGTGTATATTTTTCAACACATTGTGTTAATATTATATAACCCCAATATTGAAATTCTAACACTCTATTTTTATAAAAAAATTTTGTTGATGGACCTTTATTTTTATTCATTTATATGCGGTGCTGATAATCGAACCCAGTGCCTCACACTTACTAGGCAAGTGCTATACCACTGAGCCACACCCCAGCCTAGAAGTTCTAACACTCTTGATTATATAATCAGGATTGTTGCCAGGAGTCATATGCAAATGGATTTGATCAAGAATAATCCATTCAATCTGGGAGTGGGAAAATGAGAAGATTGGCAGTAAGTAGACAAACAATTTTCTTTCAGTCATTCATCTAAAGTTTCTAAAGACATTGCTAGAATAAAAAGCAGTAAGTATTAACTACAAAAATGTTGAAGTCTGCATTGAAAAAAATTCCATACAGTAATAGTAAATAATTATGATCTCCTTCAGTTCCCTAGGGATTATAAATCATACTGTCAATGAAATGCAAGGCTTCTTTATTCTCTCAATATAAATAATAATGAATTCTGGACGAGAAGGCGAGTGAATATTTGTAAGACTATTTAAGTACTTCGATTTACAGTACTCAATGAACTCATAAAAACACAGAAAACAAGTGAAGGTAAACAGCATGAAACAGATATTATAATTTAGCACTGAGTTTGTCTATAAATGTTAGAAGGATATACACAGTTATGCGTTAATAATAAGCAAAAATACAGATGTCTCTAAAAAGAAAGCAAGCAGTTTCTTATGACTGACAAGGAAAGAATTGAACTTGAGAATGTTGACTGTCTTTTGAATATATTAATATAAAAATTAAAGATGTGAAATGTTATCTTGCTCATTCTTCTTTGAAATTTTTTGAGGAAATTACAAATGTTCTTTTTCAGTACACAGTGAATAGAATGTGGACTCACACATCCAGAGATTGGCTTCGTGATCCATTTCTACCAGCATTTACTTTTGTAGCAAAAATTTGAGTTCATCAGTTTGGGATAGGATAAGTGTGATACATGCCCTACTCTCTAGGAACCATTTAAGAGTTCCTTAAATTTGTCAATCAAGAGATTCTTTACAATTAAACTGATGTAGTCCTCAGACATGACACCTATCCTTGAAATTATAAAATTGCTCAACTATTCATGCTACCAACGTTGTATCAGGAGCAAAGGGGATGTGGCATAAATTCAGGGGAATAACATCTTATTAGGACACCTTAGACATATATAACCAGAATTATTCTCACTTGTCTAGGTCAATTTTATGCACAGAATGTGAAGGAAACCCACAAAGAAACTCGTGGGAAGAGTTTAAGAAACATTTTCATTTGTGTGAATTGACAATATGAAATTAAAATTTCTCACCACAGAGATCTCACCAATAAGTCTCTTCAGATCCTATGTGGAAGGATGTCAGGAAAGAATGAGAGAAAGACATTGCTCATGTATAATTTATGAAACAAAATATTTGATTTAAAACCAAAAATGACAAGAGAATGAAAAACTCAATAAAACAACAAACCAAGAATATGAAATTGTTAATTTTGATCACTGCATGGTTTTTTATTGAGAGGTAAGTTCCTACTCCTAGTATAGTGCTTGATATAAATTTTTATTGAGATATTTCTTTATAAGAATTATGATCCCTAAAGCATGTAGGAGTTTCTTATTGTCATAATAAATTATTTTAAAATTATGCTATAAAATAAAACAAGTTTATCTCTTAGTTCTAGAGGCGAGAAGTCTAAAATGAGCCACATTGGGCTAACGTCCAAGTGTCAGCTGGAATGTGTTCTGGAAGCCCTAAGGGAGAATCAGTTTCCTTACTTTTTCCAATGTGTGAGGGTTGCCTTCATTTGGTGGCTGGTGGCCTTACATCACTCAGATCTCAGCTTCTATTGTCACATCTTCTTTGACTTTGGTTCTTTTGCTACGAATCCTTGTAATTAAACAGATTTTTTTGGGTAATGCAAGATTTATCCCTGCTTTTAGAGTCTGAACTTAATGACACCTGCAAAGTTCTTTTGCTATGGAAGTACTGTATTCACAGATTGTAAAGACTACGAGTGAATATCTTCAAAGCACCACTATTTTACCAACCACAAGATTCTTCTGGGGGAAAACGTGTTATCATAGAAAGAATATTGCACATGAAGGAAAAGGATTTTTCCAAGTTATAACTCTATTATCACTCTGACATGCTCTATGTGTCAGTAATTGTCTCTGAGCATCGTTTTCCCAATTGAATAAATAAGAGCAGGTAAGCCTCCCTTGATTCCTTACCAGGTGTATCATAAAAACCAAAAAATGTAAACTAAATACAAAGCATATGTGATTTACAAAAGGTGAGGTTTCATTAGTAAATCTGAACAAATTAAGGCCCTGGTAAAATAAGTAAATATCTCACCTTCCAAAGGCTGTCAAATGCCATGGAGAGAAAGGATGCCAGAAATATCCTTTTCATCAGATTTGTTACCGAAACTTTGGACAAGGGATCCCTTAGTAGCATTTCACAGCTGTTTCACAGAAGACCCTAACAAAACTGCAAGTGAAGATGAATAAAGATGTGAGAAGGACGTGGAGCGAAGAGCACATCCATGGCATTGGCACAGGACAGGAGCTCTTTAGGAAGAAATTTTTATTTGTATTTATAAAATTATTCTGAAAACTATTCATTCCATTTCACTAGATGAGAAAATAGAAAGCAAAAAATAAGTATTTATTGTGCATAGTCATTGATGAAGCACTGAGATATTTTTTTTTTTATTTGGCTCCTGGAAGTGATCAACTCACTCCTGGAAAATTAAGGACAAATAACCCTAATCATGTGTTCTGACTGCTGAAAACCATCTTCAAGCATTCAACAAAGCACTAGTGTTTTAGGCAAACTTACAGAGAGTTTAGATGATGTGAGGGGACATCAAAGTGTGTCTAGATGGGAAAGCAAATCGTTCACTTGGGGTCCTCTAAGCAGCCTTCTCTTGCCTTGCTCTGCCTGTTACCTTTCTCTATCATTTAATTGCGTCATTTGTTTTTGAGTACATCGTCTGAAGTAATGTTTTCTTTGGCAGGGTTTTATTTCCATTTGCAATTTGTAAACATGTTTAAATAGATCTCACATCATCACATTTTTACATTTAGAATTAAACTCCTTATGGTTGATGTTGTCATAGATACCTGGACTTTTATTTTATTGGTCTTTAGATTCCTTTTCATTAAAATTCATCTTCATCTGCAAGCATTCTGAGTAATTTGCCAAAAGGGAACACAAATTTATCTTAGGAGAGGAATTGGAGGAGGGTGGAAGAGAGAAGAGGATGAGGGAGAAAGAGAGAGAGAGACTGAATGTATTTAAGTGCTCTGTAGTTTTCTACTATATGATAAGCAAAATTTTATTTGTTTATTTCAACTAACTATCAAAGTAGTTGTTTACATATCTCGCAAAAATACTCAGAGTTCACGTGAAAAGATTGAAGATACAGAATGTTTACACCTTCAAATTTACTAAATATTATACAACAAGTGTTTTGCAGGGCTCGAACTTTAGCTCAGTGGTAGAACACTTGCCTAGCATGTGTGAGGCATTGGGTTGGATCCTCAGCACTGCACAAAAATAAATAAATGAAATAAAGGCATCGTGTCCATTTACAACTAAAGAAATTTTTTTTTAAAAAAGTGTTTTGCAGTCCGGCTTTTCATAGCATGGTATGTCCTCTTTTTACTTACTATGCCATGTTGGGAAAGTCATCTCTGTGCCTCATTTTCTCATTGTTTTTTTAAAAAATGCACACACAGAAGATGTGTTGTGAAGATTAAATGAAGTTGTGTGTAAAGTTTCTACTATAGTATTTGACAGAGGAGCAAATAATAGTAAAACAAAAACAGAAGAAATAAGTATGAAAAATGCTGAGCCATTTATTACTTATTTATTTTTATATAAAATGGAGTCCTAACATATGCTCATATTCAGGAAAAAAACAATAACACCTTTATTGATGGTTCCAGGTTACCTGGCCTTTGTTCTGATTTGCATCAATAATAATAAATCTTAGCCTCTTCTTTTTCTTTTTTAATTTTCACTTTGCAATGTAATTTGGGGCTAGAATTGCTAGATGATTACTTAGTCATTCAGATTTAAATTTATGTCTTTAAAAATATATCAGTTATGAAATACATTTTTAATGCAATCTACTTGTTTGTAGATTATAGATAAATTTCTGTAACTGCTTTGTTTGAAGATATCCAGAGAGAACCCACCATCTTCAAAAAAGATACTTCATCGTTGAACGTGTCCAAATATTAGAATATTTATTTTGTATTCAATAGGTATCTGCCCTCATGTAACAGCCCTATGGATATGGTGATAAATACATTTGAAAAATAATATCATGGAAATTCACTGCACCATCATTTTCTCAGGTACTTTAGGGAGTTCTTAAAGAAAGAAGATTTAGCTAAAAATGATTATGAGTCTTAATCATTGCAAGTGAGATAGAACCCTATTAATTAATCACATAATTACTTTTCTGTTGCAACTGGACTTTTATCCATTTCATTTACATGCATAACTGGCTTAATGGCTTTTACTGAATAGGTTGTTTGAACTAATTGACTGGAGAATCAAATAATCAAACCAATGCTGCATGTAGAGTTGGAGTAAATATCTTGTCTTATAGAATTTAACTGGTCATTAGCCTGCTTTATGAAAGTCTTAACTAATTCCTACTGACCTCTGCACTCTGTACTGTTCCTTTTGGGCCATTCTACTCAGATGAAATAGTTTGCTTTAGCAAATGAGGTCTCTGAGAAGATCACTAACACAATTTATTCTCTAATAGTTGCCTATTTATTTAAAAGGTCTTGATTTGAAAATTTAGTTTCATTCTACTATTGTATATATATATATATATATATATATATATATGTATATATATATATATTATGATGTCATAGATAAAACTCATAATTTGTTCATATATTCCCTGATTTTCATTGCAAAAATTCAGAAATTTCCAATATTTTCGTGCCAAATTATAATTTTAAAATGTTTTCACAGATTTTTTTTACTTTATATTTTGTGACAATTATAGATTTACATGCAATTGTAAGAAATAATACAGAAAATTCTCAAATACCATTTGCCAAGTTTTCCTCCAATAATAACATAAAACTCTAGAACATTATTATAGCTAGAATATTGGCATTGATACATTCCATTCACCCTTCAGATTTTGTCAGTTTTGAAATGCATTCTTGTGGTGGTGACTCATGTATGCCTTGAGCTCTACCCAATTTTAACAGACGTGAATGCTTATGGAACCACTATCAAAATCAAGACACAGAATAGATGTATTCTATCGTCATACCTTCAGACATCCTCATAATGTGTATGATAGTCACGTTTTATTTTGATTTTTTTAAAAAAGAAAGCTTAAGCATTACCTCACCCAAAATATACAAAATTGACTACAGTAGTCCCTCCTTATCTGGGAGTTGGTTTTCTGAAGTTTTGGTTACTCATATTCAACTGCAATCCAAAAATATTACATACATATTATATATATATATATTATGAATTTATAAATTTTAAATTGCACCTTGTACTGTGTTCTGAGTAGCATGATGACATCTTGTGCTGTTCTTCTCTCTCTTTTCTGGGACATTAATTTAACCTGATGCAAACATTACAAAATGTATGTATGTATTAAAATATCACATGGTATCTCACTCATAGCAACAATTTTTATGCTTTTATATATTGGTTTTTAAAAAAATTAATTAAGGGCTTGTGCTGTAGCTCAGTGGCAGAGTGCTTGCCTAACACATTCGAGGTACTGGGTTCAATCATTAGCACTGCATTAAAAATAAAACAACAACAAATAAAATAAAGGCATACTGTTCATCTACAACTCCACAAAAAATTTAAAAATACTTAATTTAAAAATGTCATATGGGACAATATAAATTGTAGAGTTAGGAAAATTAAAACATAGACATATAGCCCAATAATCTGACAACTTAGTTCCCAAGAAAATCAAAATCAATAGACAAAACCCCTGATCTAATGTGTTTAGACACTTCATTCATAATTGACCCCAAACTAAACATATCTAAATGTTTGTTAACCAGAGAATTGACAAATGAACTTTGGCATATAATAGAATGTAATATTACTCTGTAATAAAAAGGAATGTACTATTTATACACAATATAACATGAATTAAGATAGTGAGTCTAAGAAGACAGACTCGAAATAGTACATAGCATTTGATTCATGCTGGAAGTAGAAAATATTTTATGAATAGTAATGAGGTTAAAAGTTTCCAGAGACTGTTCTTTTCAGAGGACTGGAGTGTAAAGTGCAACCTGTGATATTTTTGGTGAGATTAAATTGTTCTATATTTTGATTATGGTGGAGACGATAGTTCTGTCAATGTTTCACTAAATATAAATTGACATTAGTAACGTATGGACTAAGTCTAAGGATGATTTGGTAAAATTTGGATATTCATCTTGAAACAAATGGGTGCGTCTCTGCATTTGACCATAAATTAAACAAATTTCAGACACTATATATAATACACAAAACTTTAAAAATACTAGAAGAAAACTTGTTTACAACTTTAGAATAAGTTAAACAAGTCACAAAATGAATGTATTATAAAGGAATAGACAGACACATTTGAGTACATAGCTGATATTTTTATATAACCAAATATATCAGAACAAATTCTCAAACTAGTAACAGACTTGGGAACACATATGAAGTATATATATGATAAATAATTTGTGGGAAAATAAAGGAGAGACAAAAATAAGTAACCACTTGAAAAGTTTATTGACAGGAAAACCACATATTACATAAAAATTATGTTTGAAACATATGATAATATTTGACTTCACATGCTACTAGGAAAATGAAAACAGATATATTTTCCTCCAACAACCACAAAATGAAAAGAAGAAAAAATGTACACATTTGATATATTTGGTGAAGTCCAGAATTAGTTAAGTTTTGGGAAATCACCATGAAAATTTCAAAAGAATATTAGTTGGCTGAATGTTTTGAAAGGAATATCAAAATATTTATTTTGTTTAAAATTTGCATTATTTAAAATTCAGAAATGTTTCCTTAGACCATCTTGAAATGTATTTGTGCAAGGAAAAATACATTGCATTTTTAAAGTAGTTTTTTAAAAAACTTTGGGATTAAATAATGCCCATTATTAGCAGATTTGGTCATTAAATCATGGTGCAAAAATATCATGGTACATTGTTAAAGAATGGAATATGGTGAAGTAGATTTGTATATATGACAAGGAAAGTTCTCTGAGTCATATTTTTAAAAAGACAATTTATAGATAATACTTATCGTCTGATTCCAGGTATAAAGAAAACCACAATGAACACAAGTTTAAAGGTTCTTTAACAATATCTAAAGCACCATTGAAATACATAGCTTTATCTATTAAAATCTGATCAAATTTCAATGTAGATAAATAGATGAATACAAATGCAAATGCACCATCCTATAAGACTGATCTTTTGTGAAGTAAAATGATAGTTCCCAAAGGCAGACACTTTCCACATAAAGCACTGCCCATCATTAAAATACTTTTATTTTATTTTACTTTTGATAGTAGGGATTGAACCCAGAGGTTTTTTTTTTTTTAATTCATTTTTTATTTTGAGGCAAGGCTTGCTAAGTTGCTTAGGGCCTCACTAAATGACTGAGGTTGGCCAAGAACTATCAATCCTCCAGTATGAACCTCCCAATTTGCTATAATTATAGGTGTGAGTCACCATGCCTGGTCTATCATAAAACACTTTTGATCTGATATTTTATGAGTTACAGAGTAAGATTTGCAAAAGCAGTATAATCATAGGAGATGAAGAAAGTCATATACATTGCATGAATATTTACCAATGCAAAATCCTAAGAATCTGTCAACATATTAGTAAAATATTTTAAAAAGTCTTAATAGACAATGGGGAAAACATGTTTAAATAAGGGGAAAAAATAGCTTCATTTGAAAATCACTAATTAGAATGCAAATTTAATATCCTCTATGGTGTTAAGTTCAGGAGCATTTGGGCTGATGAAACATTTTAAAAGATGTTAGGCTTCAGTTTATGATGGGAATTCAATTTTACTGATCTTCTGGCTGTATGTCTCTTCCTGAAGGCTACAAAATCATCCCATTTCAAAGTCTTGAATAAAAATGATAAACTCAAGATACTAACTCAAAGAAAAGAAAAACCTCTATATATTTACTGTGTTCAAAAATGGGAATTATTCTTCAATCAGCTTCCAAAGTAAGTTCTGAATTTGAGAATAGGTTCTGGCAAGTACAACAATGTGAATGAACTTTGAGTTGCCACCTCTTAGCGGGGAATTGCCATAAAAGGCCTCTCACAAAGAAATCAAGCAGATGCTCAACTCCTGAATTTAAGAAAATGCCTAATTTAAAAGTGTGTTTAACACTTTTTTTATTTTCATTAGTAAAAGCATAACTTTGGAAAATCTTTCTCTTTCCTATTTCATTACCACCTACTGCCTTCCTGTTCCTTAGGAAAAGTAAAGCTTAATGAGATATTCTGATGCAACAATGCAGGTTTTTAAAAGAAAATTAGAATGTTTGATCCTGAAGGAATTTACAGACTAATTTGCACAATCACCTTATAGTATAAGGGAGGAAATCAAGAAAATATTTTCTACAAATGGAATGAATTGCTTTTCTACCACATGGTAATTATGCAGGAAGCCTTGGGGGGCTTCTCTGAGTGGTATGTTCTTAGAAAGTCTTTTGTTCAGGTGACTCACTGCTCAGTCATGAAGGACATGCAAGCATCAGCAGGAGAATGTATGGGGTCTGGAAAAGATGCAGATCTCACCCAGGGCCAGCTATGAATTTCCAACTCTTTTTATTTCATTTTTATTTTGGTTTGCTCTTACTAAGACCAGAGACAGAAAAGCATAAGACTTTTAGGATTTATACGAGATTAATGCCTCTTCTTTGTACATATACAGGCTGTAGACAGAAAGGCTGACATAGAATCCAGAGACACTTCATCCCACTCAGTCAGAGTTAGTTAGAAGGGAAAACAAAAAAGAAAGAACAATGGGTGGAGGGAGGAATACCTACCTCACAAAAAAAAAAAAAAATTCAATAATCTGCATTATTTTTTACATTAAACTATAGCCAACATATTAAACTCTATGTGGTTGTTAAATCATTACTATTATTTTCTTAGGCTAATTAAATCTCTTTGGTTCATTGCAGAATTAAGAAAGTCTGTGGTTATTAATATGCATGTCGGAGAATGACATTTGAGAAGCAAACCTAATCGATACCTTTTTTTTTCTTCAAATTATCCCAAGTTATTACACGAGAATGCATCATTTGTTTATCTTTGTACCTATTTTTTTAATTAGCTATCATTAAGACCCATGAAAATTTGTTTTTTGCAAGACAGAGCAACTTTTCATTTTGGCTAACGTGGTTGAAAAGTCAATGAAAGATGCTGTGGAGGATGCCCACAACTCCATTTTTAGCCAATCTCCTACAGAGGTTGTAAAACTGTTTTGAGGAAGTCATGGGTGAGACATGTTAAAAAATTGATACAGATAGCCTCACGCATAACCAAAAAATGGAGGGAAATATCATCTTAAAAAGGAACATAAAAGAATTGTGTATGTTTATCACAATAGAAAGTTCTTGGTTTGAATAAAACTGAAGAAAAATACTAAATGATGAACTCAAATTTTTACTAACCCAAGATGCAGTTGCCAGAAGGTGGATTTTATTTCCAAGATTAGAGAGAGAGGGCAAAAGTGCAATTAAGGTAATAGAAATGTCTCAACAAATAATTAAGGAAAATTCTATTGTCCCTGGACTCCTAATCTCCTACAGTTAGGTTAGAACTTCTGACTCTACCATATTATCCTTTGTCAAGCTGAAAAGAGCAGAGTTCACTGTGATCCTCTATATTAGAAAGCATTTTCATATAAATAGAATGTGAGTATAGAGGACAGCAAACATCATTGCTAGGATTGGAAGCACAGTTTTCCTGCCCATAGAAAAGTCCTGTTTGTGGAAAGTATCTATGTATTTCTAATCCAAAATATCTCTGCCAGACCTGATTTTAACCACCAAGGTAACATGAAAACACACACACACACACACACACACAAACACACACATATATAATAAAATTAATATAAGAAAAATGTTATAAGAATTTTTTAAATAATCAAATAAAAATATTTCCTAACCCAAATAGTGTCTTTGGTCAAACTGAAAAAAAAAAAAAATGCTTCTTCTTTGAGACATTTCCATTGGGTTGAAAGCTATCATTGTACACATACAAATGAGAACACTGGTGCTGCAAACTGTGCACAACTGAACAAAGTAGTCATAAAATTATGCACAAACTTATGTAAGGAGCATGACAGAGATCAAGGCGCCTCTAGAGAACTAAACAGTTAACTTATAGTAAGTTACATGCTTGTTCTAAAGTACATTCTTATCAAGGAAAATCTATAAAGGATGGATATTAGGGAACATGGTAGACTTATTATCATTCAAATAGAATTATTAAAATACTGGGGCTTTATTTTATTTCCTGTTGCTCTGACATACAAAACATCAGCATGTTTTACTAGGTGGCATTTATTAATGCTTCCATGCATAAAACAACAAAAATCATCATCTATGTTTTTTATGGAACACAAGAACACTGCCACTAACAAAACAAGTTTTCACTTCTAACAGCATGTATGAGCTCATGTCATAAGAAAGAGTGAGAAAACATTTAAGAACTTTTTTAAGCTTGCTAGCACTTCAAAATAGAAAAAAATACTCCAGTTTCTAAAAATGATATTTGATATTTAGATATTTTAAATGTGTTCTATTCTGACCTAATTAATAATTGTTATAACACTTAATTATTATAAATATTTAATTTATAATATATTTAATTATGAACATTATATTATATAGTATAATATTTAATTATAATAATATTTAATTATTATAATATTTTAAAATAATTGTTATAATTAATAATAATAATGATGATGATGATGATGATAATTTGATACCTGGGATTGAATCCAGGGGTGCTTAACCATTGAGCTACATTATCAGACTTTTTATTTTTTATTTTGAGATAGGGTCTCTTTAAATTGCTTAAGACCTCTCTAAATTGCTGAGACTGGCTTTGAACTTGTGATCCTCCTGCCTCAGTCTCTATAGTTGCTGGGATTACCTGCATGTGCCACCATGTCCAACTATTTTGACCTAAATTATGTTAGCCTTCTGTGCACTGTTTCTGCAAATATTATTTGTTAAGTTAATATTATACATAATAGAAAACATTTACTTTTGAACCATAGAAGCTATACAAAAACAGATGGCTGTAGAATATTCACGATTGATGGTTTCCAATTAAAATGTGAGACCCTTCAGTGCTTCTATCTTTAGACATCAGAGTGGGAGTTATTTATTTGTTATATACTAAGAACAGCAGGTCAGATCATTGTGTAACACATTTACTATTTTATTTATGCAATTTGGGAGTAAGTCTTTTGAGAATCTGGTCAGTGGCAAAGAAAAATCTTTGCAAGTAGCTGCAAAAACTTGGTACCAAATGCACATAAAATGTGCATTGCACTTCTAGTGTATTTTCTCTTGTTTTGGCACACAAATTTCATTTTGCAATCTTCATGAGCATTGTGCAATTACTACTCTCCATATAGTTCAAGGAAACAATCATGTAGCACTAACAAGGCTACTCTGGACAGACTTTATGAAGAATTCCAAGGTCTGGGCATTGATAAAAGATCTGGATGGAAATAGGTACCAGGAGGAGGCCCAGGAAAGCTAAGTCAAGTTACCTTTGGGACACTGGGATAGAAAAAGAATCCACTAGGCATGCTAAGAAGCCTTTGCAAATGCCACTTCATTAATCCTTGCACTCCCTAATTTCCTTGCATACACATTCTAAAATCTAAAAATACACTGAAAAGTTCTGGCATTCTCACATGCCTTCTCAATCACAGAGTTATTGAGGGAGGAAAAAAAGCCAACTTCATTATTCATTCAGGTTTGTTCATAACCCAAATATTCCATGGGGACAAGTATAGATTAGGAATTTCCTTCTGGTCCTATTTACTGTGAAATGTTATAAACAAAAGTCTTGATAGCTATAGTAGTAAAGCATATCTATGGAGATGTAAGGTGATTTGTTTTTAACCTTTTGGAAAATAATTGAAAGCATTAGTATTTTGGTAATATAAAGTCCTATATTTACCTCATACTTAGTAACTTAGTAAAAATGCACTGATATACTTTTTTAAAAGTCCTTTAATAAAATTGATATGCAGAAAATTCAACAAACCTTTAAACTAGTGAAAACTAGCATTTCATTTGTAACCTACAATGTTCAGAGAATTTATTATGTGAATGACAGTGGTTCAGTGTAATAAAGTCATGTGAAGTTTAAGAAGCATTAGACGTATACTTAAGACGCAAAGAAATCATGCTACTTCTACCCTGGAAGACCTTATAAACTTACTGACAAACATTTTAATTCACTTACTCTAAGGACTAGATGCCCAAGCAGGGTTCATATGTACAAGACAATTATTGTGGGGGAATTATTGTGGGGGAATAAAGAAGTAGGAATAGGCATGAAGAGACCTCAGAGTTGTGGCAGATCTGACACCTATGAAGACAAGAAACAAAAATATATAGGATAGAAGTGCTGAGTTGCAGCCATGAGTACTTTCAGCCGAAGGGAAGTCCTTAAAATAA
This sequence comes from Sciurus carolinensis, assembly GCF_902686445.1. Classification (NCBI taxonomy): domain Eukaryota; kingdom Metazoa; phylum Chordata; class Mammalia; order Rodentia; family Sciuridae; genus Sciurus; species Sciurus carolinensis. Next base: position 85,685,360 of record NC_062218.1, on the reverse strand, counting down.
GTTTCACATTAGCAGAGGTTTAAATCTATATGAATGGCCCTACATATGCCCATCAAGCTCAATAATTACTGGAATAGCTCAAGAAAAGAATGCCTCAGTACACACACTGTGGTGGATCCAACAAGGGGTCATTTGGGAGAAAGCATTTCCCAGGATGCCACAATCCAGTCTTTTTACAGCACAGATGCTTTTCTCCACATAAACACAGAGAACAGATTCTTATTGGTTCCTATAAACTTCTCCCTTTGAAAGCAATTTAGAAGAAAGAAGGCTTGTGAGGTAAACTAAATCTCCTAACCAGTCTGTTGCCTAGCACTGGCTACAGAGAAACAAATGATCATGTAAGTGATCATATCCTATCCCAAGGCCATACCAGCTCTGTATGGGAAATGAGTGCCCATACAGAAGAAATGCAGCAGACAACTCAAGAAAGAAGGGAAAGAGGCTGGGTGTGGTGGTGCATGCCTGTAGTCCCAGTGGCTCAGGAAACTGAGGAGTATTGCGAGGGAAAAGCCAGTCTCAGGAACAGGGAGGCACTAAGCAACTCAGTGAGATCCTATCTCTAAGAAAAATACAAAAAAGTGTTGGAGAAGTGACTCAGTAGTTGAGTGACCCTGAGTTCAATCCCTGGTATCCTCCCCTGTCAAAACAAGAAGGGAGGATGGAAGGAAGGAAGGGAGGAAAGGGAGAAAGAAGAAGGGAAGGAAGGAAACTAAAAACACTTTTAAAATTGAAAATAGCACCTACTGGTGGTTATTAGAGATAATGTTACTTAATTTCTAGAAATGATAGCCCTGGCCATTGAAAAACATACTCAGTAGAGAAATGACTTCCAAATGCTAGTCATTGGCAATACTTTTGAATAAAGGATGTACTTCATTAAGCCCAGTTAATAAAGTGACTGGTTGATTTAATTTAAATAAGGCGATGTAGAAGAAGGGCTATTGTAAAATAAGATACAATTTCATGTGTGTGGATGGCCAGTTGATGTATAATTAAGCTTCATTTCTATCTCAATTTTCCATCTCTTTGTATCTACCACTTACAGATGGATAGAAAAGTTACATATGTACATTTCACATCTATTCCCATGATTTTTCTATTTTCCATATTCGCTTTGGTTTTACCTTTACATTTTGACTGATACCCTTTGGACACTTTAGTATCTTGTTAACTTGCAAAAGTGAAAATAAGCTATGGATAAAATAATCATAAGAGCTTAAAGAGAGATATTAGAACTGCAAGTCTGATCTCATGTAAGCCAAGATTTTCTTCTCTTTCTTCTTCTTCTTTTTTTTTTTTTTTTTTTTTTTTTGTGCTGGGGATTGAACACTCTGAGGCACATCCCCAGCCTTTTTTTATTTACTATTTCAAGAGAGTCTTGCTAAGTTGCCAAGACTGACCTCAGGTGTGATGCTCCTGCCTCAGCCTCCTGATCACTGGGATTATAGGCATGTGCCACTGTGCCCAGATAAGATTTTCTCTTTTATACTGACACTTCTTATGTACACTTGTATGATTTTTTCTGTTTAGGGGAGGATGTGTTTATATATTAAGATTGATAATTACACTGATTTTCTGTTTCTCAACTGTAGTATAAACAATAGAAAAAGTTTGTACTAACATTTGTTTACAAAGCATATTAGAGAAAAATTTTCTGCTGAATCATTATAAAAATTCTAGGTTCTAGGATGGTATCATTTAATTTTATAAATGAGAAAATATTATTTGTTCTTTTATGAAATATATTTATATTATACACTTTTGATTGTCTCATACAATATTTTATTTTAAAGCCAGTTCAAAACGAAAGCAGTATAAGTCAATGTTGAGTATGTGAGTTTTAAAATTCAGCAATTCAAAGATGGCACAGAGAGAGAAAGTTTATAATGCCCACCATCTCACCACTTAGATCTGTTTGGCAATGAGAGTAAGCAGTAAGAGTAAGCAAATGTACCTGGAAATCTTCACTATAACTGGTATATGTGCTAATAATATGTATATTATTGTTTTGAAGTACTTTTTATCAAGTAATATGTTTGATATTTTTCACATTGATATATGTGTATCCTCATTATCACTCACAGTGAATGAATTTTATTCCATTGTGTGTGTAACATAATCAATCACCTACTATGTGACCTCAATACTGTTGATAGATTTCCAAAATTTTAAAGAATACTACATTTAGCTACTATGGAGGATGTTCTATTGTGTGATAAGAATGACAACCAGTTGTCTATGAACCAGTAGGTGAGACCTCATGAGACAGAATCTGCTGAGACCTTGATATTAGACTTCCAGCCTCCAGAGTGGTGAGAAATAGCATTTCCATTGTATATAAGCCACCCAGTCAGTGGCATTTCTTTATAGCATCTCAACCCAATTAAGTCACTTGGTAGTAGATAATGAGCCTTGACATGAACTACCTGAAGTCTGTTTGCATTTTTTCTAGGGGTTTCACAAATACCATTGTTGAAAAATTGTCCAAAACAATGAGAATACAAACTAAACTGAATAAACATAAAATGATTGATTAAAATAACTAAAGAAGGCCAGCTGTGTGGTGCACACCTGTAATCCCATGGGCTTTTGGAGAGGCTGAGACAAGAGAATCTTGAGTTCAAAGCCAGTCTCAGCAAAAGCAAGGCACTAAGTAACTCAGTGAGACCCTGTCTCTAACTAAAATACAAAATAGGTCTGAGGATGTGGCTCAGTGGTTGGATGCCCTTGAGTTCAATCCCCAGTACTAAATAAAATAAAATAACTAAAGAAGTTATTCAAGGTATCCTTAAGATATAAATATCTTGAAATACAGGTATATTACAAAATGTTTTCCATTTTATTCACTTCATGCTTTACTAAGCATATGAGAATAATTCATATAGTACAATTATTTCCTACCATTACTTAACTATTATTCCCTTTCATATACTTTGAACTTTTGATGTTCCTGCCATTTTTTTAAATGTTAGAAGGAAGGCAAGAGCTAAGAAAACAATATATTGTGCAAGCTTATTCTGAAGAGAAAGTTAGCTGCACAAGGTTGACTCCTTAGTACTTCTATAACAACAGGTCTGTTATTCCTTGTTACTGACATAATTTTTTTCTCAATTTTAAAACTCTAAGTGGATCTCTGTTGTGTTTATTCCTAGGTTTTTCTTGTGATTTGAATTTTGGATGATATACTCTTTGTAGTGGCTTAGCATAAAAATTTTAATCATTTCTAAAAGCACTTAGAGTTGTACTCAGGCTAGAAGTAAAGTGAATTCTTGACTTAATGAAGGAGATATTCCTTAGAAGCATTATTGTGTGCTATGGAAGTTTAAACCATCTACCCAAATTCTTAAAAAGTAGTCAAAGATGTGGGTTTAATTGTGTCTTTCAAAGAGACAAGTTGAAGCCCTTAATCCCTAGTACCTCAGAATATGAACTGCTTTGGTAATAGGATCATTGAAGATTTAATTGGTTAAGTTAAAATAAGATCACACAAGAAGTTGGGCCACTATCCTTGTATGACCAGTATCCTTATATGAAGATGGCTATATGAACATGAAGATACTCACAGGGAGAACGTAATGTGAAAGCAAAAACAGAGACTGGAGTTATACCACAGTAAGCCAAGGAAAACCAAAGATTGGCAACCAAACCCCAGAAGCTAAAATAGGCAGGGAAGGATTTCCCTATGTGTTTAGGTGCGTCATGGTACTGTTAACAACCAGATCTCAGACTCCTATCTTCCAGGAATATTAGGTAATAAATTTCTGTTGTTTTAGGGCATCTGGTTTTGGGTACTATATTATAGTAACCAAAAATTAACTAATACAAGTGGTTTAGGCCAAAAATATTGGAAAATAAATCCCAGAGTCTCTCTGATCAGATACAATCTGGTAACAAATCTTATATAAACATGCATGTAAGGAAAATGGAAACCAAGGGATAAAGATGATATTCTGTCTTTGTTAAATATATAATATTTGCATTAAATTGATTGTTTTAGTCTGTTTTTTATTGTGATAACTGAGTGAATAACACTAGTAATTTATAGGAAAATAAATATATTTCCTACAATTTTGGAAGCTGTGAAGCTGAAGAGCATGACACCAACCATGAGGACTTTCTTGCTAGCCAAGTCACTTCCTAGAAAAACCATTAATTCATGAATGTGTTAATCCATTTCTGAGGACTGAGACCTCCTAACCCCATTACTTCCCCAAAACCCTACCCCGACACTCCTGTAACATGACTTTGTAGATTACTTTGCTAACACATGAAACTTGGGATACAAATTCCAAACATAGCATTGACTAAAATAGTGCATTTGAAGGGTCTTCAAAAGACATTCAACCAAATAAAGTGAATAGTCAAGGTGCTTAGTAAGTCTTATTCACTCTAATTGGTACTCTTAAGAATGCTTACAAATACAGCTGTTCCATTTTTACAAAATAACTCAACTTATTAATTGAATAAAGAGAAGAATTTTGAAAATCCTAGGTTTTTCAGTAAACTAAAAGACAGAGATATGGAAAGGACATTTCAGTAAAGTATAGAGTAGAAATCATGGAACCATTATCATTTAAGGGGAGATAACACTTTAAGGCTATTAAAATATAATGAATACAAAGCCAGCTAGGTTTAACTAACATATCTATCTTAAGGATAATTTGAAAATAAATGCAGGTAGAAGTTGCTGATCTTTAGAAAGCTTTCATCATGGCAGCAATAACCTGACTCAAAGCTGAGCAAATCGCTTGATCAGAGCAAGCAGAGCAATGACCTTCAGTTTCTTTCAAGGCTGCAGAAAACTATAAACTTTGAAAGCAAACCACTCTAAACTTGAAATTCTCAAACTGTGGATCAAGACAACTTGGAAGTTCTTAGCAAAGTTGCCAGACTACTCTGAGGTATTTTACATTTTCAAGGGAAATAATACTTCTCTTAGAAACAGTATGAGCTACTATTATGAGGTAGTCCCATAGTTTCCATATTAAGTTACTTTTAATATTGATGTATATTTGCAAAGCTGGGTTTTGTTTGATAAGAACTTGAGTATTCATGAAAATCTCTGAGTTAGAAAATATAATTGTGATGTCCAGTATAATTTCAAGCTTCTAGAAGCCATATAGTAACTAATATGTGCTCAGAGTTTAACATATAAGTACTTTTAAATTGCTTGGATCTAACTACCTTTCGGAATGAACTGTTAATTTTTTTTTTTTTTTTTTTTTTGGTTTAAAGAGACCATGAAAAAAATTACTGACACAAAACTGCACCACAAAGTGTTGAAAACATGAAAATTTTCATAGTTAACATTCAAAGTATTTTAGAAAAGAGTAATGGGTTGTTATTTCCCAGTTATTTTGGAAATTTATGATTGTAAATGCCTAAAATAAATATTATTTCATCTAGGAAAAGTAAAGGAAATGGAACTTCTCTCTTTAGAGTGTTTTACTTTCTTTTTTCCCTGCATTAAACAGAAGAAAAAATAAACACCTGTATTCATAAAATATTTTAAATTTTAGATCTTTAAGTCATAAGCTTCAAAATACCACATTTTCCCAATTATAACCCAAATCAGTCATGATTATAGTCTTTTGAAATATTGCAGGTTAATAATAACACTCTACAATTCAGTATTGACAAGTACAATGTACCACACTGGAAGGAGAGAAAAGTTTCAGAATTTACAGCACAATATAGGAGTATCCATATAAAATATATATTTCTTCTTGTGTAATCATGAGTATTCATGTTTAAATATGTTCATTTGAATATTCTTTAAAGAAGAAATTATCCATTTACAGGGAATTTCTTGAATAAATACTATCACATATGACAAATATCATATATGTCATATAATATATATGACACATATCATAAACCATATATTTATATATAAATTGATGTCTATGCAGGAAAATAAAAAAATGATTCTATGTATTTTCGGACGGAATACATATTTTTAGAAAAAGAAAAGGAATATAGTAGCTGCAAGAGTGAAGACAAGGAGGTTAATTCATAGGAGGATTAGTGACATTTGAAAGCTGCTACCACTCCATTTGACTGGAGAAGCAAACTGGAACATAATATCACCCAGAGGCCAAAGTGCCATGGTATCAGCAGCTGGTGATGATCAGCTGCCTCTTTGAGAGATAGCGGGAGTTCTGCTCTCAGACACATTGTCACTAGCTGTCATTATGGCAACAACTCACAGCAGGCCACAGTCACCTGCTGGTGCTACAGAGAGAAGCCTAGAAAGTGTGCTCCTGAGGATGCTGGACTGCACTGCACCCTCAGAAACCGGGAGTCCACACTTGCCTGCCATTCACAGAACTGTTTCCGGAGACAATGACTCGTCACTGCCTCCCTTGTGTGGAGTGTCCTGTCAGTGGCTCTCATTAGAACATTCTAACTTAAAGCCACTTTGCAAATGAATTCAGAAAATGTAGTGTGTTAGCTTTCATCCTTTCTTTAGCAGAAGAGATAAAACTGAGAGCTCAATATTTAGCACAACACAAAATGAAATAGAATGAAATCCATAAGAAAATGAACTCAATCTGTGTGTATTCACATGAACCTAGGATTATAATATTTTCCTATTTTCAAAATAGCAATTTTAAAAGTAATATGCACATAACTTACTGTGTTATCTGTGTTTCTGAAAAAAATTAGATATGGGAAAAACATATGTATAAAGTTATATCTTTCCAGTCATTTACTTTACCTGGTTTGGCTACTAATGATAATATGTATTTTATTTGAATACTTAATATACATGTGTTTTTAGATTACTACAAAAAGATCTGGTAATCTTTTTCTGGCTGCATTATAATCTGTTGTTAATTAATAACTTTATCATGTAATTTGCATTTAAAAGAAAAAATTTATCTTTTACTCACAAAGATAGATATATTAGAAAGTATTTACAATTCTGATTGTGGTGAATTACAAATTTGTATTCTGTTTGTATGTGCATAAGTGCCAAGGGAAATAAATTTTCATTAATGAATTAACAGTTTTATTCAACATTTCTGTCCTGTAGAAAATCCAAAAATTATCCTTTAATTTCTCCTCATAACATAGAATGAATAAGTGTTTTTGAGGCTTTGTAATAAAGAATGTGGAGAATGGAAAATGGATTACTTGAAAGTTGAGTGAGTTAAATAAGGGGATATACAGTATAGATAATTTGGGAATAAAAGATAGAAAAAGACAGACTTGGCAAGAAACACTTAGACCATCCTTATTCTGAAATATTCACGCAGATCTATAACTAAAAAGGGAAGTGAATTCAAAATTCCTATGATGGGCATACTTTAGGATGCAAATAGGCAGATGGGATTTACAGGAATGTTCTTCAACACACAGGTTCTGCAGGTGCAAAACTGAACAGCAACAGCAACAACAGAAAGAAAGGAAGGAAGGAAGGAAAGAAGGAAAGAAGAAAGAAAGAAAGAAAGAAAGAAAGAAAGAAAGAAAGAAAGAAAGAAAGAAAAAGAGTAGCCACCAGCAACTAAATGGTGAAAAAGAAAATCTTGTGGACAAAAGTCAGTCACAGCATTGGAGGACTCAACCTAGATATAATACAATCAATTAAATGAAAAATCATCAGAATATATGAACTTTGTAAAAATAAGAATATAGAATAAAATTAGGAATATTGTCGATATACCCCAATACTGTAGAAATGAACAAATAAATGTCAATTTCAAACAGAACTCTAAACACAACCCTGAAGAAAAGGAAAAATGAAATCAACATTATAAACAGAACTAATGTATACTTAAACAAGTACTTGTGGATATGAAAAACTATCTCCAATCACAAAAACAAAGGCTAGTTTTTAAAACTGTAATTCATGCATTGTTTTGTCATTTTTAGACCAAATATATTCATGTATTGTGATTTTGAAAAAAAAATGCTACCAGTACCCATGGATGGAGGAAGAATAAAATTGATTGAACTCAGAAAAGAAATGGAAGAAAAGATACAGAAATGAAAAATATATTACAAGGTGCCCAATAGAAAATAGACTTAAATGAAATTTAATGAGGAACATTAGAGAAAGGAAAACAAAGGAATGGAAATGACATAAAGAAAGAAGCAAAGAAAGTCCTGTAAAGAAGACTATAGAAATACCATCCAGACAACACAAGCATTGTATTAATATTCCTAGATTCTCTGAAGACTAGAAATAATATAATGGAATAGAACTAAGGCTTGAGGTTATAACTCTAGAAAACATTAAATGTACTGAACAATGCTAGAAACTCTATGTTGAAACGAACTGCCAGCTACCCAAGGTAACTGCCTTACGTGATCATCTCTGAAACATATTCTAGTAAAACTATTTAACTTTATAGTTGAAGATAAAATCCTCATGACTTTCAGGCAAACAAATCAGTGACTTACAGTGATAAAGGAATTAGACTAAGAACAAAATGTTCAAAATCAACACTTAAAACAAAAGAGTAAGAGAGTCACATTTTTATAAAACTCAGTGACCAAAAGGTGAACTAAAGATTTTATATGCAGTTGAGGTGTTCTTTCACTCTCTGAAGACTATGAAAAAAAATCATGATGCAAGATGTAGGGAAGGCAATACTGGTCAATTCTTGAAGAACATTTCTAATTTTATTCAAGGAGGAATAAACCTTTGAGAGTAATTGGAAAAGTATCACTGGCCTGGTATGGTGTTGCACACCTGTAATACCAGCAGCTTGGGAGGCCAGGAGAGGAGGATCACAAGTTAGAGACCAGCACCAGCAACTTAGTGAGACTATATCAGTTGAGCAAGACCCTGTCTCAAAATAAAAAAGAATAAAATAAAAATAAAAATGCTGGAATGTTGTTCACCCCAATAATAAAATACCACTGGATTCAATCTGCAGAACAAAAAGAATTAAAAAGGAAAAAGAAAATAAAGGTATCAAATGTAGTTCTCCATTAATTAGAAAAACAAAAACACATAAGGCAACGTCTTTTCAGGTTCCCAGGACTAGGATGTGGCCATCTTTGGGAAGGTATTATCCTAACATGATAGGTTTCATAATAGTTTACAAGGTCCTCTCTTTAAATTTGGGAAGCTTACTCAGTTCTCAGAAACATAAAATAATCCAAAGCAATATATGCAGTCATTTTAATTTTTAGTATTAATATCTCACAATGCTCCATTATCATTTCTTAATCAGAAATTAATTTAATGCTGTTAAGTGATAATTGAGAAGATTATTGTCACGTCCAGGGTGACCAAACTCTGGGATCTGGCAAGGGGTGAAGTGGGATTGGAAAATAAAGATTCACAGACACAGATTTTGAAGATTAAGCTGGGATCAGGTGGAGATCTGCTCTGTAATGGAGATGCAGATCTAAAGAGTTATGCCAGCAATCTTTATTTATATACATCTCATTATCAGGTTAAAGGCTATGCAACCATTATTCTTTATATTCAGGAAACTTACAGAAACTAAGACATCCTATGCAGCTTTTCCACAGTTGCAATCCCTAGTTGCTAAGTGTAATGTTAGGAGCTTTGTGTAGCTCTCAAGAGAGTTCATTGTTTAAAATTACTAAAAGGGAGCAGAAACTGTAGAAGCTGAGCTGGTGAACATTGTGGTTGTCTAGTATAAGAATTCCTTCCTTCCCAGGAGTTGTGTGCCTGAGATCAAGATCAGATCTGGTAGGGCTCTTGCACAGAGCCTCCTCATGCAGGACATTGCCACAGCAGCTAGGCATCCTGTGCCTTTGCACAGAAATATTCCCAGGCACCAGGCATGCCACAACCATGAGGGCATCAGAGACCCCTGATCTCAGTAACTGCTCTCCCCTCCTCCCTCGCCACTCTCAATAGATGATAATATTATAATATGCTATGGAAAATAAAACAATAAATATGTTCTAGAATGAGAGAGCATTTAGGTTATGTTCTCATTTCCACCAGTGTTAGTCTGAGTGGTCTTGTATGACTTCTATGGTTCTTAAAATTTATTAAATTCTATAGGTCTTTGTTTCTCTTGAATCACATAAAATATTAAATATATTAGTGAATTTCAAACTATGCTGCACAAAACCCTAGGACTCAATGGCAACCTTTAGGGGATTAAGCAAGAGGTCAAGCTTCTTTATGCTTTACATGTTAAGTTTCTGGCTGATATTGCTTGAAGACAAAAAGTCTGTATATTTTAAAAACTAGTGGGCAAAAACAATTTAGGATACCTCATATTTCCTATAATTTAAATAATTAAAAATTGGAGAATTATTGACTCTAAATATTCTGGGAGCTATGAAAAATTTCCTGCTTTCTCCTAAAAAATATAAGTTGGGACAGGGTGATCCAAGATGGTGGACAAGAGGGTGACTGCATCTCCAGTCGCTCCAGAACCCAGGATTCATGAAGGGGAGGCATTGAGAGACTCAGAATAAAATAGAGCCACGGGGTGAGTCTCCCCCACTGGGTGAAGCTCCGCCTGAGTGGCACGCCCGGAGAGGGGTGGCTTATCAGAGCAGGGCAGGAGAGCTAGAGTCTTCCCCAGATAGCCCTGCTCACACCGGAGGTGGGCTCCTCCCACATGGCCAGCTTCTCGGAGCAGGCCACCCAGTGAGAGCCTTTCCACACAGAGCCAGCTCCAAGCCTTGGAACCAGTAGCAGGCTAGGGGCAGCTTTCTTTGGAAGCACTGCATTATCAAGTTCCTCCAAGACTTCAGGCTACTGAAGGCTGGGAGGTGATACACTGGAAATCTACAGGGACACTATAAGCCAATAGAAGAAATCTGCAATATCTCAGAGTCCCACTGACATCTGACCAATATGAGAAAACAAGGGAAGAAAATGTCCCAAACAAACCTAGATACTATATCAATAAAACCCAATGACAGCACAGCAGAAGAAATGTCAGAAAGGGAGTTCAGAATATACATAATTAAAACAATCAGGGAAGCAAATGAGGAGATGAAAGAGCAAATGCAGGCATTAAATGATCACATCAATCAACAGTTAAAAGAGCAAATACGGGAAGCAAGAGATCATTTCAATAAAGAGTTAGAGATACTGAAAAAAAAAAAAAAACAGAAATCCTTGAAATGAAGGAAACAGTAAACCAAGTTAAAAACTCCATAGAAAGCATAACCAATAGGATAGAACACCTGGAAGACAGAACCTCAGACATTGAAGACGAAATATTTAATCTTGAAAACAAAGTTGACCAAACAGAGAAGATGGTAAGAAATCATGAACATAATCTACAAGAATTATGGGATATCATGAAAAGGCCAAATTTAAGAATTACTGGGATTGAGGAAGGCTTAGAGAAACAAACCAAAGGAATGAACAATCTATTCAATGAAATAATAACAGAAAATTTCCCAAATCTGAAGAATGAAATGGAAAACCAAGTACAAGAGGCTTATAGAACTCCAAATGTACAAAATTACAACAGACCCACACCAAGTTACATTATTATGAAAATACCTAACATACAAAATAAAGACAGAATTTTAAAGGCCACGAGAAAAAAGAATCAAATTACAATCAGGGGGGAACCAATACGGATATCAGCAGATTTTTCAATCCAGACCCTAAAAGCTAGAAGGGCCTGGAACAACATTTACCAGGCCCTGAAAGAAAACGATGCCAACCAAGAATCTTATACCCAGCAAAACTTACTTTCAGATTTGACGATGAAATAAGATCCTTGCATGATAAACAAAAGCTAAAGGAATTTACAAAAAGAAAGCCAGCATTGCAAAACATTCTCAGCAAAATATTCCATGAGGAAGAGATGAAAAACAACAATGCAACAGGGGGAACGAGTCTAAAGGAATAGCCAAATAAAGGAGAAACCAAATCATGTCAAAAAACAAAAATGAGTCAAATGACTGAGAATACAAATCATATCACAGTAATAACCCTGAATGTTAATGGCCTGAATTCATCAATCAAAAGACATAGATTGGCAGATTGGATTAAAAAGAAAAATCCAACAATATGCTGCCAGCAACAGACTCATCTCATAGAAAGAGATACCCATAGATTAAAGGTGAAAGGATAGGAAAAAACATACCATGCACATGGACACAGTAAAAAAGCTGGAGTATCCATTCTCATATCAGATAATGTGGTCTTCCAGCCAAAACTACTCAGAAGGGATAAAGAAGGATATTACATACTGCTTAAGGGAAGCATAAATCAGCAAGACATAACAATCATAAATATCTATACCCCGAACATTGGCTCATCCATGTACGTCAAACAAATCCTTCTCAATTCCAGAAATCCAATAGATCACAACACAATAATACTAGGCGATTTTAACACACCTCTCTCACCATGGGATAGATCTTCCAAACAAAAATTGAATAAAGAAACCATAGATCTCAATAAAACAATCAACAATTTAGACTTAACCGACATATACAGAATATACCATCCAACAAAGAACAAATACACTTTCTTCTCAGCAGCACGTGAATCCTTCTCTAAAATAGACCATATTTTATGCCACAAGGCTACTGTTAGCAAATACAGGAAGATAGAGATACTACCTTGTACTCTATCAGATCATAATGGATTGAAATTAGAAATAAATGACAGAATAAAAACCAGAAACTTCTCCAATACCTGGAGATTAAATAATACACTATTATATGATGAATGGATAACAGAAGACATCAGGAGGGAAATAAAAAAAATTCTTAGAAGTAAACGAGAACAAAGACACATCATATCAAAATCTCTGGGACACTGTGAAAGCAGTACTTAGAGGAAGATTTATTTCATGGGGCGCATTCAACAAAAGAAGTAGAAATCAACAAATAAACGACTTAACACTACAGCTCAAAGCCTTAGAAAAAGAAGAGCAGACCAACACCAAAAATAGAAGACAGGAAATAGTTAAAATCAGAGAAAAAAATAAACGAAATTGAAACAAAAGAAACAATCGGAAAAATTAACAAAATAAATAGTTGGTTCTTTGAAAAATGAACAAAATTGATAAACCCTTAGCCACACTAACAAAGAGAAAGAGGGAGAAAACTCAAATTACTAAAATTCGGAATGAATAAGGAAATGTCACAACAGACACTATTGAAATATAAAACATAATTAAAAGCTTTTTTGAAAATCTATATTCCAACAAAACACAAAACCTCAAAGACATCAACAAGTTTCTAGAGACATATGAATTACCTAAACTGCACAAGGAGGACATACACAACTTAAATAAATCAATTTCTAGCAATGAAATAGAAGAGGTCATCAAAAGCCTACCAACAAAGAAAAGTCCGGGACCAGATGGGTTCTCAGCCAAGTTCTACAAAACCTTTAAAGAAGAGCTCATTCCAATACTCCTCAAAGTATTCCATGAAATAGAAGAAGAGGGAATCCTCCCAAACTCATTCTATGAAGCCTATATCACCCTGATACCTAAACCAGACAGTGACACATCAAGGAAAGAACATTTCAGACCAATATCCTTAATGAACATTTACGCAAAACTTCTCAACAAAATTTTAGCAAATTGCATACAAAAATATATTAAAAAGACAGTGCACCACGATCAAGTGGGTTTTATCCCAGGGATGCAAGGTTGGTTCAACATCCGGAAATCCATAAATGTCATTCATCATATCAACACACTTAAAGTTAAGAATCATATGATTATTTCAATAGATGCAGAAAAAGCATTCGATAAAATACAGCATCCCTTCATGCTCAAAACACTAGAAAAAATTGGGGTAATGGGAACATTCCTTAACATTGTAAAGACCATCTACGCTAAGCCCACGGCCAATATCATTCTAAATGGTGAAAAACTTAAAGCATACCCCGTAAAAACTGGAACAAGGCAGGGATACCCTCTTTCACCCCTTCTGTTCAACATCGTCCTTGAAACTCTAGCCAGACCAATCAGACAAACCAAAGAAATTAAAGGGATACGAATTGGAAAAGGAGAATTCAAACTATCCCTGTTCTCTGATGACATGATTATATATTTAGAGGAACAGGAAACTGCACCAGAAAACTTTTAGAACTCATAAGTGAATTCAGTAAAGTAGCAGGTTACAAGATCAATGCTCATATACCCAATGCATTTTTATACATAAGTGATGAATCTTCAGAAAGAGAAATTAAGAAAACTACCCCATTCACAATAGCTTCAAAAAAAATAAAATACTTGGGAATCAATCTCACAAAAGAGGTGAAAGACTTCTACAATGAGAACTACAGGACACTGAAGAAAGAAATTAAAGAAAACCTTAGAAGATGGAAAGATCTCCCATGTTCTTGGATAGGCAGAATTAATATTGTCAAAATGGCCATACTACCTAAAGTGCTATACAGATTCAATGCAATTCCAATTAAAATCCCAATGATGTACCTTACAGAGATAGAGCAAGCAATTATGAAATTCATCTGGAAGAATAAAAAACCCAGATTACCTAAAGCATCCTCAGTAAAAAGAGCGAAGCAGCGGGTATCTCAATACCAGATCTTCAACTCTATTACAAAGCAATAGTAACAAAAACGGCATGGTATTGGTACCAAAATAGAAAGGTAGATCAATGGTACAGAATAGAGGACATGGACACAAACCCAAATAAATACAATTTTCTCATACTAGACAAAGGGTCCAAAAATATGCAATGGAGAAAAGATAGCCTCTTCAACAAATGGTGCTGGGAAAACTGGAAAACCACATGCAACAGAATGAAACTAAACCCCTATCTCTCACCCTGCACAAAACTCAACTTAAAATGGATCAAGGACCTCGGAATCAGACCAGAGACCCTGCATCTTATAGGAGAAAAAGTAGGTCCAAATCTTTAACTTGTTGGCTTAGGATCAGACTTCCTTAACAGGACTCCCATAGCACAAGAAATAAAAGCAAGAATCAACAACTGGGATAGATTCAAACTAAAAAGCTTTCTCTCAGCAAAGGAAACTCTCAGTAATGTGAAGAGAGAGCCTACAGAGTGGGAGAATATCTTTGCCAATCATACTTCAGATAGAGCGCTAATTTCCAGAATATATGAAGAACTCAAAAAAATCTACACCAAGAATACAAATAATCCAATCAACAAATGGGCTAAGGAAATGAATAGACACTTCACAGAAGAAGATGTACAAGCAATCAACAGATATATGAAAAAATGTTCAACATCTCTAGTAATAAGGGAAATGCGAATCAAAACTACCCAGGATTCCATCTCACCCCAATTAGAATGGCGATTATCAAGAACACAAGCAACAATAGGTGTTGGCGAGGATGTGGTGAAAAAGGAACACTCATACATTGCTGGTGGGGTTGCAAATTAGTGCAGCCACTCTGGAAAGCAGTATGGAGATGCCTCAGAAAGCTTGGAATGGAAACCCCATTTGACCCAGCTATCCCACTTCTTGGCCTATACCCAAAGGACTTAAAATCAGCATATACAGAGATTCAGCCACATCAATGTTCATTGCTGCTCAATTCACCATAACCAGATTGTGGAACCAACCTAGATGCCCTTCAGTTGATGAATGGATAAAGAAAATGTGGCATATATATACAATGGAATATTACTCCACAATGAAGAATGATAAAATTATGGCATTTGCAAGCAAATGGATGAAATTGGAGAATATCATGCTAAGTGAGATAAGCCAATCTCAAAAAACTAAAGGACAAATGATCTCGCTGATAAGCG
The DNA here is from genome assembly GCF_902686445.1 of Sciurus carolinensis. Classification (NCBI taxonomy): domain Eukaryota; kingdom Metazoa; phylum Chordata; class Mammalia; order Rodentia; family Sciuridae; genus Sciurus; species Sciurus carolinensis. The sequence goes on along the minus strand of NC_062218.1, from coordinate 85,669,676 downwards.
GATGAGGGCATATAATGGGGGGTGGGAGGGGTTAGCGTTAGGGTTAGGGTTAGATTTAGGGTTAGGGATAAGGAGGGTGGATGGAGGAATGAATGACTGTATAGAGGGAAAAGAGGGGTGGGAGGGATGGGGGGAAGGGAAAAAATAACAGAATGAATCAAACAACATTACCCTATGTATATTTATGATTAAACAAATGGTATGCCTTGACTCCATGTACAAATAGAGAAACAACATATATCCCATTTGTTTACAATAAAAAAAGAAATAAGATGAAGAAAGGGAAATAATAAAATTAAAAAAATATATAAGTTAGATAGGAAACTGAAAAAGGAAAAAAAGTGCTAGATTGTTGGGTATTTTTTTGGTTGTTTTTGGTCAAATATGGCTCTCATCTATAAAACAATGTTAATATCTCTTCACTGTGCTTAATAAAAATCTATCAAAGTTCATATAAAATATTGTATACACAACCTATATAAATTTATCAATGCTGTTTATAATAATCGCCAAAAATGCGATACCAAGGTGGAAGCTTGCTGTTTAGAATGCAGCCCTGGTCCTCCCTGTGAGGATTGACACCAGCAAACATGTTGGGAGTAATGACACGTTAACTAACTCAGGCTGACTCCTTACTCCCTGTTGGATGAGCAAGATCAAGGCCTCAAAGGTGATTTCAAAGGTTAATGATGATAAATTGGACCACCATCAGGGATTGGTTAAAAACAGTTCCCAAGTGATCAGCTCGTGCTTGCCATATAGTCCTATGGACTCTCACCTGTGTGAACCCCCATGCCTTGCTGACCTTTAAGCTGATTGGTTCCCGCCTAGCCTCCACCCTACATAAAAGCTGTGTGACTTCCTCAATAAACGAGTTCCTGCTGTGACTGGTCTCCCTGACGCGTCTGATTGTCCTCTGCCCGGAGGGCTGGGTGCGGGTGGTCAGTCGGTCCTACCTTTCCCGGTCTGACCTTGTTGGGGAGTGTCCCTTCCCTTGTTGCTGGTCCAGAAGAGCAGGGGGCCTTAAGATCCCAACACAAACAGCCATACAGCAACTTCTACCAACTTGTCTTTGTACCTCTATTCTCATTTTTGAAAGTTGGTAGAAAATGACATCCATACCACTGTGCATTTGTCTGTTATCTCTCAAGTATTTTCTTGTTTCTATTGTACTGCTCTGTATCTCAGTGATGATGAACCTGATGTCTACATTTCCTGGGCTCCAGATTCACCTGTGTCTGGATGGTTTGACTAACGTCAATCACTGAAAGATGCCTGTCATTGTTAGATTTTTCATCATGGTGACCAAAAGTCCTGACAAAAATAATTTTAGAGGAAGAAGAGTTTATTTGGAGTTCATGGTTTCTTAGTCTCAGTCCAGAGATAGCCAATTCCATTGCTCGGGTCTGAGGTGAAACAGAACATCATGGTAGAAAGGTGTGGAAGAGGAAAGCAGCTCAGGACACAGCAACGAGGAAGCAGAGAGAGAGCATCCTGTTCACCAGAGACAAAATGTATACCCCAGAGGCATTCTCCAGGGACCCACCTCCTCCTCTAGCCACCCCTACCCACCTACCATTACACCCCATCTCCTGGTTAATCCATATCAGTGGATTGACACACTGATTAGTCAAGCCTCTCATAACTCACTCATCTCACCTGTGAAAGTTCTTTTATTTTCTCACACATGAGCTTTTGGGGACACCTTATATCTAAACCATAATACAAAGTAAGCAAGTGACCTCCATACATGGCATTGTCCCTTTTATACAAAGTCACTTATTTATTCTTCCAGGAAACTGAGATACAATTCAGGGTCGTTTCATGGCATAGTGTGTTATGTTTAGTTTCTAGAGCATTTGCATACTTTGAAAAAGGGAAAAATTCTCTCTTCTCCTTACTGTTTTTTTATGTAATTCTTTAAAAATATTTTATTTTGACTGACACATAATAATTATACATTTTTACAGTATACAATGTGATGTTTCAATAATACATATTGATCAAACCAGAATAAGTAGCAGACTCATCACCTTAAACATGTATCATTTGTTGGTGGTGAGAACATTCAAAATACTCTCTTTGATCAATTTTGAAACATGTAACATATGACACATTTTAAAATTATAGACACCCTATTATGCAATAGAACCGCAGAACTTGTTCCTTATTACAACTGTAATTTTTTTTTTCTGGTACTGGTGATTGAATCAGGGGTGCTTTACCACTCAGCTACATCCTCAGTCCTTTTGTATCTTATAATTTTACTGAGTTTGTTTATTAGTCAGAACATTTTTTGGTATAGTCTTTAAGGTTTTTCCTATATCTAAGACCATGTTGCCTGCAAACACAGACAGTTTACTTTTTTTCCAGTTTAAATGCATTAGTCTGTCTCTTACCTAATTGCTCTGCAAGGTCTTCCAGTACTTTGTTGGACTGAAGAAGTGAAAGTAAACATTCCCTGAAGCAGAGTGTGGTGGGACAGGAAGGTGAAGGCCCACAAGCTGAGGATCTTGTCCTCTGGGGACCTAAGTCCCTTCCACTACCTCTGTGAAACTGACCATGGAAGTTCAGCTGGGACATGGCAGACTGCCTCCTACTGGTTGTGCCCAAGAATGAGGTTTGACCCCCAAGGGCTTCCTCAAGAGAACTCTGGGCTTGTAAGGTTCATGGTTGTTCAAGGGCCCTTCTTCTAATTATCAACCTAACTCACACCCGAGTTCATCTGGCCAGATGATGCAGTGACACCCGTATAATAAACATTGAACATGTAAACTTTAGAGAAAAGAAGAAAAAGAATAAGAATCTTGTCTTTTTCCAGATCTTACAGGGAAAGATGACAACTTCCCTCTTTCACTGTGATGTCAGCTCTGAGTTTGTCACACATGGTTTCTATTCTATTGAGTTACATTTCCTCCATATCTGATTTGTTGAACTTTTATCATTAAGTGGGATTTGTTAATCCTTTTTCTGCATCCATTGAAATTATTATTTTGCTGTATCTTCCAACAATTCTCTTCATTAACTAATTTAACATTTGATAAAAGTTTTCTTTGTAAGACACATTACACTGTTTGTAAATATCTTGTGCTAAATATATGTCAATATAGACAATATTCAACAAATAGTTTTCCATTTCAGTTAGCCAATTCTTTTAAATATGGGCATTGTTGCTAAAATGATTAATCCCATGGAGAATAATATCACAAAATTAACAAAAATGATTTTTACATTTACTAAAGAACAAGAATAAAGAGCAATTTGAATCTTGGAAAATAGGTATTAATGTACTTATTTTGTCATATTTCTTTTGCTGAAAAATAAAAACATAACATGATTTTCCCAATTTAGAAAATGATATGATGGATTTATTTTTGTCTTAAACTTTGGTAAATGGATAAATCATTTAAAAAAAAAACTCTCTTAGAGATTCAATTAGTTATTTTAAAAGGGAATAAATTCACTTGTTTGTCCATTAAAAATATGGTGAATGCATAAGTAACAAACATTCAGCAGTATAGTAGGAAATACAATAAATATAAGATGGAGTTGAAATCTTTTGTACAAATTCAAGAATCTAATTGAAGAAAAGGGCACCAAGATGAATATACATATGTATATATGTATATATGTATATATACATATATATGAAACAAATACTTTAAAACCATGAAAATGTTGCATGGGGAAATCACAATACATTCTTATGAACCTACATGAGGAAATGTCCCATGAGACTTGTCTTCTAAAATGCTTTTTAAAATTACATCATCCCTCAAAATCTACTGAGCCAGCAACTCATGCATGAGATTGAGGCACTGTGTCTCTGAGGAGGCCAGGTTAGTTTTCCTTTTAGGAAGCTCTGGGCACCTTGGTGGCTATAGGTCAGAGGAGTGAGAAATCTGCAGGCTCTAAATCTGCAGCCCACTGGGATGTCTTTTGGAAAGAAACATAACTCCACCAGAGCCTGGAAAGTTGAGTAGATTCAGATAGATTTTAGGGTGTGGAATATCAGTAGAGTAAGGTTGGGATATATATAGAGAGAGGTATGGGATAAAGAAAGTGAGATATTGGATTAACCAGCATCCTTGATCCAGGAATAAGGAGGGGTGGAGTAGGAGGCAGAAGAGAAGGAAAAGGAAAAGATTGTTCCTGATAGCATCCATCATGTTTCCCCAAATTTGTATACTAAATTCCTTATACCCAGTACCATAGAATGTAGCTGTGTTTGGACGTAAGGCCCTTAGAAGTGGTGAAGAAGTTGAAGGAGACTATTAGTGTAGCTCTAATCAATTAACTGCTGTCCTTTTAAGCAAAAGGGGTGGGTGCACAATAGGATGGGTCAGTGAAAAGAGGGCAAGAAGGCGGCTATCTACAAGTCACAAAGAATGACTTCAGAGGAAAACAACCTTCTGGTTTCCTAATAGTGAACTTTCAGGCTCCAGAACTGTCCAAAAATACATTCCCAATACTTAAGTCACCCAGTTTGTGATAATTTTTTTGGCAACCCTAGTAAAATAATGTACTATCTTACACAATATATTTTATAAATGGGCAGCATGATATACAGTTGCTATACTATATCTCCTTATTTGGAGAGTAAAATAGCCCCTAAAGTGCTTTAGGGAATTTTAGGGGATTAGAGTCCTTCTAGATGTTTTCAAATTGAGAACATGGCCCATGGTTTTGGAGAGCAGTGATAGAAGATGGGATAGCAGTGACTGAGATTGTGGGTCTCTGATGACCTCATGTCTGTGGCATGTCCCGTGCCTGGGAATGTTTCTGTGCAACGGCACAGGATGCTTAGCTGCTGTAGCAATGCCCTGCATGAGGAGGCTCTGTGCAAGTGTCCTATCAGTTCTGATCTTGATCTCAGGCACACAGCTTCTGGAAGGAAGGATCTCTTATGCCAGACAACCACAATGTTTCACCAGCTCAGCTTCTCCAGTTCTTGCCTGCTTTACAGTAACTTTAAAAAAATGAACTTTCTTGAGAGCTACACAAAGCTCCTAGAACTGCACTTTGCAACTGTGGATTGCAACCTTGAAAAAGCTATTTAGAGGTACTAGTTTCTGTAACTTTCCTGAATACAAAGAATAATGGTTACTGACTCAAAATACCTCACATGGTTATTATGAAGGTATTTTTACCTTCTATCTGTTTGACCTTGCTATGTCTTTAGCAACATAGATTACCCTTACCAGGGAAAAATTCTCCCTTCTCTTGGTTCTGTATCCTTACACTATTGTCGTTTCTAGGACTATATTTTTTCTGTATTTCCTTCAACTTGTTCTTCCATTTTTCTCTTTATCTTTGTTTCCTAATGGTGTTCTAACAAATTACCATAAAAATCAGTACTTAAAATAACATAAATATACTTTCTTTGTCAACTACCTTCTGTATATTTCATGTATCTTTGTCACTAAGATTTCTTACAAAATCCCTTAAAAAGTTTCTGCTGCATGACCTTCTCCTTGAGGAGACATTGTTGTGAGGATCTCATTGTGGATTTAAGATATCACAGAGGATTGAATTTCATGGTGTTAATTTTCAAAACATTTCTGCCATGATTTATGTTCCTAATATATTACTATCTACAGATATTTCAAATTATAGAAAGTGTTAATCTTTATAACTTGATGAATAAATGAATGTATTTTGAAAGTTAAAAGAAAAAAAGAAAGAAGAATGGCTGAATAGTCTCTAACCTGACAATGAATCATATATAAATAAATATTGATGGCAGAACTCTTTAGATCTGCATCTCCATCAGAGAGTAGAGCTCCCCATGATCCCAGCTTAATCTTCAAAATCCGTGTTTGTGAATCTTTATTTTCTAATTCCCCTTCTCGCCTCTCAGGACCCAAGAGTTTGGTCCCGCTGGTCATGGTGTTTCAGTTAATTATTCTATGTCCATCCATATCTCTTTTTCTATACATTAAATAAATCTACTTTATTTTTGAACCTAATGACAAGTCATAAATCTATGTTAAAATTCCTCACTCTAAAAAAAAAAAATCCCTCACTCAGTTTTGCTATTGAAAATGAACTTAAAATAAATCATCTTCCAAAATGCATATAATTCAATTGAAAAAATAGAATGGCTCTTAAACAATGAACTTATCAATATTTAGCAGAAAAATATTAATAAGGATTAACATACTTTCATTAACTTCATTGTTTTTAAATCTCAGGTTGTGAAAGGAAATACATTTGTTAATATTTATCATGGAATAATTAGCAGCACATAACAGAGTAAACCAGAATGAAGACTGGCATTTCTATACTGAATGGAGAATCATTTCATTTTTGTAGATCATGGCATGATTATGACCATGATAAATAATTGTATGTACTTTATAAAAAAGGACTAAAATATTAGGTTAAATTTTAAAAATAATATAAGCAAATTTCTTATCATTCTTATTAATGAGAAATATGTTAGGAGCTAAGTTTTTATATGTCTACCTTTTACTTCTACTTTTATTTTGTGATTTCTCTAGCAGGATTTACATTCTGTGAGGATAGGTATATATATATATATATATATATATATATATATATATATATATATTTCTTTTGTTCACTGCATTTCCCCAGAGAATAAACAATGTGTACTACATACTGGTTTTAAAAAAATCAGTGTAAGGGCTTGGGATATAGCTCAGTTCATAGAGTGCTTGCCTGTCAAGCATAAGGCCCTGGGTTCAATTCCTAGCACCACACACACTCACACACAAAATAGTGTAGGTTTAATTTTAAAAATCACAAGTAGAAGACATTCTCCTGGTTAAAAATGAAAAGAGTCATGTGTGGTGGGGTGGCATATGCCTGCAGTCCCTGCCACTTAGGAGGTGGAAGCAAAAAGGTCACTTGAACTCAAGAGTTCAAAACCAGATGGACATAATTAATATTCTCCAAATGGCCATACCACCAAAAGCATTATACAGATTCCACACGAACCCCATTGTAATACCAATGACATTCATCACAGAACTAGAAAAAGCAGTTCTAAAATTCATTTGGAAAAATAAGAGAACCAGAAGAGCCAAAACACTCTTGAGCAAAAATGCTGGAGGCATCATAATACCCGACCTCAAATTATGGAACAGAGCTATATTAACAAAAACAGCATGATACCATCACCAAAACAGACATTGAGACCAAAGGAATAGAATAAAAAACAGAGACTAACCCACATATATACTGTCATCTGGTACTAGACAAAGGTGCCAAAAACGCAAGTTGGAGAAAAGAGTGATTTTAACAAATGATGCTGAGAAAACTGGATATCCATATGTAGAAGAAGGAAATGTTGCTCCTCCTTCTCACCCTGCACAAAAGTCAACTTGAAGTGGATCAAACACCTAGGAATTATATCAGAAACTCTGAAACTGCTAGAAAAATATGTAGGACCAACAATCCAACATATTGACACTGGACACAACTTCCTTAACAACCTGCCCAAAGTAAAAAGAAAAAAAATCAAAAATCAATTAAGTGGATGGTATTAAATTAAAAGGTTTCTACACAGAAAGAAAAACAAATGAGTGTGAAGAGAGTGCCTACAGAATGGGAGAAGATCTTTGACATCTGTTCTTCAGGTCATTAATATCCAGAATATAAAAAGAACTCAAAAAACTTAACACCAAATAATTAAATAACCCAATCAATAAATGGGCAAAAGAACAAAACAGATATTTCTTAAAAGAAGAAATACTCATGACCAATAGATATATGAAAAAAAATTTTAAACAACCTTATTAAGGAAATGAAAATCAAAATTACACCGAGATTTCATCTTGCTTCAGTTAGAATAACAATTATTAAGAATACAAATAACAATAAGTGTTGGCAAAGTTGTGGGGGAAATAAGGTACATTCATACATTGTTGCTGGGGCTGCAGACTAGTGCAAGCACTCTGGAAAGCAGTATGGAGATTCCTCAGAAGACTAGGAATGGAGTCACCATATGATCCAGCTATCCAACTCCTTGGTATATATCCAGAAGATCTAAAATCCGCATATGGCAAGTGATGCAGCCACATCAATACTTATAGCAGAACAATTCACAATAACCAACCAGTAGAACTAGCCTAGGTGCCCTTCAACAGATGAATTGGATAAAGAAAATGTGTAGTGTTTTACTTAGTCATAAAGAAGAATGAAATTATGGCATTTGTGGCAAATGGATGGAACTGGGGATTATCATTTAAGTGAAATAAACCAGACCCAGAAAGTCAAAAGTTAAATGTTTTCTCTGATATGCAGAAACTTGACCAAAATAAGGAAAAAGCAAAGCAAAGCAAAAAAAAAAAAAAAAAAAAAAAAAAAAACCTAAAAGGTTAGGGGAATTCCATCAACATAGAAGAAAGATCAGAGGACTAAAGGAAAGAGACTGATGGGGAGGGAGAAGAGACTGGAGAAGGGAAGAACAGAGGAATGGATCTGACCTAACTGTCCTATGTATATATGTGACTATATCACAGTGAATCTCACTCTCATTTACATCTGCAAGACACTAATTTAAAAAAAAAAAACTATAAGTAAACAGAAGAAAAATTAGTACTCTTGAGGGAAAGGAATGGGGGAAGGAAGGAGGGAGAAGGAAAATGGAAAATACTGGGGCTGAATTAGAGCAAATTCTTTTCTATGCTTTTATAGTTATGCCGAAATGAATCTTAATGTTATATGTAACTAAAAAGAACCAATAAAAAATTTAAAAGAAAAAGAAAAAAAGGAGACCAACGTGGTCAAGGTCCATCTCAAGAAAAAGAAAAAAAGAAAAAAGAAGAAGGAAAAAAAGCAAACATCTCCCAAGTATATAAAGTAAAAGTTTTTTTATTTTTTCACTTTCCTCTCCTCATTCTCTAGGATGAGATCACAGTTAATAATTTAGCATGTACTCTTACACATGTATTCTGTGTGCTTATCTGCCTTCCTCAGCAGAAGAACCACAGATAATAAATAAATCACTGCTGCTGCTGACCCAGGAGTATAGAGTTTTCCATTTTAGAAGTTTGATCATAAATCCATACCAGCTATTAAAGATATTGCGCAGCTTTTAATTTAGGATTCATATTTGAAACTTTTTTTTTCACTGCATATACCATATTTATATTTAAAAATAATTCTCTGGAGCTCAATAACTCAATATATCTGTCATACTCTTTCTGATTTGCATTAACAAAGGTCTGCTGCAGTAATTCCTAATTTTCCAGGGAAGAATACACATGATTGCCTGTAACTTTGAGCTCCATACCTACCCTAGTTTAAATCTCTAAGTCCCAAAGGTTGATTTTGATTATGATGTAAGATAACTTTATGATTTAAGTTTGAACATCACAAACATAGACTCCAAAGTTAATGAATACATGTCATTTGGGAAGTGGGGGAAAATATTGTCATAGGAAAGTAAAAAACTAGTTAAATTTTGGTAGGGATATTGCAATTTCTTTCCTCCAATGTTTTAAGTAGGCCTCAAAAAGACATTTAAAGCATAGAAAATATAGCCACACATAAGACTATTCAAAAAAAGAATGAGAGCATATATCAATACTTAGGTCATGAATTCATATCTAGCAGCCAGTGTTTGAAAAATTGGCAATGAGTCAATGATCTTTCAACTGTTTAAAATTGATCAATGACCACAAAAATAAGCCCATGCTTCACCAAGAAAAATATCTAAATGTTGAAAACCTTAACTATTATGGAATGGTTCTCCAAAAAATAAATAATAAAGGAAAGGAAACCTTGAACCTTATGTACTGAGCAAATGCTGGATCTAGCAAACAACACTAGTCCTAGATTATTTGATTTTAAAACAAACACAAATGGTAAAAGATGAAAACAAATTAATGTTTTATAGACTCTGGGAAGATTTTTCAGCAAAGTACAAAAATGTAAGACCTTTTTTCTTTAATTTTGTAATTATGTATTGTGGAGTAGCTCAGAATGTCAGACCTGTTTTAAAATAACAGAATTGACAACTGAGCAAGGAAACATAGTATGAATTATAAAATTCTTGTTTAAATTAAAATTCCTTAAACAGTGAAGAAAATGGCTCTGATCCACCTTTAAAAAAATAAAAAGAAAATTCTTTTTATTTTTTGACACTGTTAATGAGACAAATAAAGCATTGCTTCTTTTGAAGATGAACTGCTACTCTGGCACATATTTGAAAGGAATTGCTTTCCTATTTGTATGCATTCCCATCAGTTTAAACTTGGTTTGCAACTTTTGGTCAGAATATTTGCCAGTGGCCTAAAAGTACCACTTTGAGGGAGGCAATTACTAACTTTTAGGATCTCATTCTTCATTTAAATTGTCTGACTACAAAAAGGCTTCAGACAGGTTATTCAAAGTATCATCAAACCAAGAACACAAGAAGATACTTCAGAAATTATCCAGTTTACCCTTTTTATTTTACAATAGCACAAAGAAGCTTCATGTCTTTCATAAGTGCTATTTAATTGTTCATTTCTATATACACATATTCCTTCACAAAAGAATAAGTTACTTCAGAGTCAGGAAATTAGTTAAGTGTCAAAGCTCGCCCTAAATGTCTATGACCATTCTTTTCTTCTACACCAGTTTCTCCCCTTGACTTGAGGGGGAAGGTAAATGTCCTCCTCTGACTGCTTAGTTTCTGTTTGGGACTTAACATAAAACCACATAAAAGAAGAAAAGCACACACATTTTATTTAGCAACTTTTATATGTACATGGGAACCCTCACAAGTAAAATGAAGAGCCCAATAAGTGTTTAAATCTAGAAGTTTATATATTACACAGACTGGCAATTGTGGGAAAGTAATCAAAATAAATGTGAATATAAAGGAATGTAAAAGTTAGTTTAGTAAGGTATGTTTGTAAAATTTCTGTTAACCTTGACACCATATCTCCGGGTATATAAATGTTCCTTTTCACTTGGTATAGTGAGGGCAGCTTACAAATAGAAATGATATTTATATTCACATATTTATTGAATTTACTAAGGGAATTGCTTGCAATCTAAATTTTTATTTTAATTGTTATATCAAGTACATTTCCCAATTTCTTCTTTACAACTTCGAAATATATTGTTCTACAGAATATTATATGAGTCAAATTTATGCAGTTGCTTCACTTGAGTTCAGAGCTTTGTCTGAGGTCCTGTACAGTGTACTGAAAACCAAAAGTAATGTGGATGATGCTTATTTTCTAGACGTCTATAGTCATTCTTGATTTTGAGTATGTAATCACAGGATTAAAAAATATAGTTATCTTTTATCATGAAAAATATGAACTTCAACTATACCCAGACAACCATTCTTCCAAAGTATTGTAACAATGGACAATTGCCTTTTGGATCTTGGTTTATAAATAAGTTAGTGTTACGATGTTTTCTTAGAAATTTATTGTTCTTTGAACTGTGATTCCAGAGCATATTAATAAGAAACCCATGGATTATTAAGTTGTTATAAAACTGAAAACTACTCTTGTTTATTTTTATGTATATGGGATATAAAACTCAGCATTAGTTTACCAAGTAAATCTCCATTAAAAGACTCTAAAAAATGATATTTGGATTCAAACAGCTCATTATTATTATTATACATACCAGGGGCTAATATAAAATTGGCTAAAGGTCGATTCATTCAACAGTGAAATCAAGATTCACATTTTATGTGGCCTGCAGTATTTTAATCTTGCTAGTTCCCATAAACAGACATTTCTACATGGGTTAAAGAGTAAATTTAATTATTTTCACACAGGAAGATAATTAATTATGTAAATGGGCCTTTGCTTGCATTACTTCTTTCTTCTGTGAAAAAAAATGATTAAAATTAAGACACTTCACAGAAGAAGATGTACAAGTAATCACCAGATATATGAAAAAATGTTCAACATCCCTAGTAATAAGGGAAATGCAAATCAAAACTACCCTAAGATTTCATCTCACCCCAATTAGAATGGCGATTATCAAGAACACAAGCAACAATAGGTGTTGGTGAGGATGTGGGTAAAAAGGTAGACTCATGCATTGCTGGTGGGGTTGCAAATTAGTGTAGCCACTCTGGAAAGCAGTGTGGAGATTCCTCAGAAAGCTTGGAATGGAAACACCATTTGACCCAGCTATCCCACTCCTTGGCCTATACCCAAAGGACTTAAAATCAACATACTACAGAGATACAGCCACATCAATGTTCATTGCTGCTCAATTCACCATAGCCAGATTGTGGAACCAACCTAGATGCCCTTCAGTTGATGAATGGATAAAGAAACTGTGGCATATTTATACAATGGAATATTACTCCGCAATGAAGAATGATAAAATTATGGCATTTGTAGGCAAATGGTCGAAATTGGAGAATATCATGCTAAGTGAGATAAGCCAATCTCAAAAAACTAAAGGACGAATGATCTCGCTGATAAGCGGATGAGGACATATAATGGGGGGTGGGACGGGCTAGCATTAGGTTTAGGGTTAGGTTTAGAGTTAGGCTAAGGAGAGTGGTAAGAATGAAGGAAAGAAGGACTGTGTAGAGGGAAAAGAGGGGTAAGAGGGGTGGGAGGGGTGGGAGGGGTGGGAGGGGTGGGGGGGAGGGGAAAAATAAAATAAACATCATTACCCTATGTAAACGTAAAAAAATAAAAAAAAAAAAAGAAAAAGGACTGTAAATAAATCCTAGGTTTTTAGAAAATTCTTTGAATAACATTAATAATTAAGGTTATGCTTTGTTGATTGCTTCAGGTTTAGTTTGTTCTTCCTGTTCTACTTTGGTAGCTTTGATTATTTGGGATATTTCTTGTTTTCTAATGTAAGCATTCAGTGCATTAGTTTCTGTGTAAGCATAGTTTTGGTTATTTCTCATGAAGTTTGAATTTTATATTTTCAATTTTTTTCCATTCAAAATATGTTTTAATTTCCCTAAGATGTTCCCTTGACTTTTTACTATTATAGGGGTTGCTTAATTTCTTTGTATCTGGGAATTTTTCACATTATAAATTAAACTCTTTTTTGATCCAAGATATACAACATATTGTCTCTGTTGTTTTAATTTTACTGAGGTGTGATTTATGGCCCAAAATGAGATCTGTCTTGGTGACTGCTTCATGTGCACTTGAACAAATGTTTTATACTGCTGTTTCGGATTGTAAAATGACATCAGTTATGTCTTGCTAGATGATTGTGTTAATAAAAGTGTTAATTTCAGTTTCAAGTGTGATATAGAAAGAGCTTAGAAATACATCCCTTGTACAAGAAAAAGTGGGACAAGCTAAAAATCAACCACTTTTCTTAAGACTTCAAACAAACAGACAGAGAAGACTTCAAGACGTTAGCGATAGGGAATGGAGACTGAACTCATCTGCTAAAAGAAAGGGCAGAAAATTTTAAGGGTAAGGGTGGGGGAGTCATCTTGTCTCTTCGTGACAAATGGTAGTTTTAGTACTTGGAGCAAAGTACCTAAGTCAGTCTCCTACCCTCTCAAGACACTGAAAGATAGGTCTATACTTCTTAATGAATACGTTTCAAAGAGATGTCTCCCAGGTGCTTGAGAAGTACATTCCTTGATAGAGATCTATATTGTGAAATGCTTAACATATTCAAGTTAATTAATATATCTATCAATAACTTTTTTATCTTTTGAGATCCCTCAGCATGATTTTAATATGCAATACATTATTGAATCATTAAATATAGAAACGTGTTCTACATTAGGTTTCCAGAAAATATTCATATAACTGCAAGTTTGTATCCTTCAAATAACACCTCCTCATTTCCCCAACCTTCACTTTCTGCTGTGAACTCCTTACTTATAGAATCTAAAAGGCAGTTATAAACTGAATAGAAAGGTAGTTAACAGTGGCTAGAGGCTTTAAGAAAGATTTTTCTCTCTCTAGGTAGTTAAGAAAAAAAATGCAAGTTGTCTAAGAAGAGAAAGCAAAGGGTTCTAGGGACAAGAAAAGGCCTATGGGAAGTTTAGTGAAACTTAGAGAAGAGTTAGGGCTCTCCAGATAACACCAAAAGAGATCTGATGTAACAAGTCCAAGCACCATGACATAATGTGGAATGACTTTAGTATCCAAAAATATGTAACAACTGAGATCTATGTATGTCTGGACTTCTCAAAACCTGGGCTATTTTCATCCTTCCTTTGGGGAAAATAAGCAAATATGAGCTAAGAATAAGCAACACAAGCTCACTCTTCAATTCTGATGTCTTTTGCATGATCAATGGGTTACTTCACACAAAGGTTTACCCAGCTGACAACTGAGATTTAAAGAAAGAAAGAGCTTCAAGTGGCACAGCTCCTTTGCCAGCTCGCTGTGCTATTTAGTCAAACTTGGGTCTACATCTCCTGTGGAAGAGGCTCTGCATTGGCTTTATTCTGTCTCTTTATCAGCTTCCGAGTAACACTGAGCAGTGAATGATACAGCAATCTTCACTACTTGTGACTCAAGAGTAAGCTGGAGTCTTTATCTCCTTTCTTCCATGAAGGACCCAACCACTGGCATATTGATCTCTTCCTTCTCTTTCTCTTTTATTCTTTACACATAGACTGTAGCAAAAAACAAGGCATCAGTGTGGGAGTTTGATCTGGATATTGGTGTTATTCAATTTCCAAAACTGTATTTCTGCAGATGTCAGTTCCATTAGCATATATGCAGCATGCCCAAACACTATCTTTAACAAATTTCTGTAGTACTTGGAAGGAAGAAAAGGAAAACGGCCTCTCTTAAACATAATCTGCCAAACAAATGGAATTTTCTCATAAGGATCAGGAAACACTAAATATTACACAAATTACTTACTAACAATTTCCATGAAAATTTGTTCTTTTAAAAATGTTCCCCCACTAAAATGGATAATTATTTCTAACCATTTGTTTTGATATTCCATTTTCAATGATCACACACACACAAAAAGAGTTTTAGGGCTGTCGGTTAATACTAAAGATGAGATGAAACTCCACTTTTCCAGAATCCAAACTTAACTCAATGGGTTATTGTGTATCACTTGACCCTGTGAACAGAAAGAACCCAAGCAAATGCCACTGACCATCCAGGGCAATGTACTCTGTAATGTTTTATACTACACTAAACTATTATGTGTCAAAAATGATTCATGGGTCCCCAAATATGTCTCCTCTGAGTAGTTTTCAACCCCAAAAAATCAAAGTAAGTTCTTGAAGCTAATCCCTGCCCCTGGCACAGAACATTCAGTTGTTTTGAGGTCCCAGCCTAATGGTCTCTCAGGTCATTTATCTCATTCTAACCTCCACACAGCATGATGTTGTTCTGAATAATAACCTTTCATTTCTGCTCAGTAATCTAAGGTATACTTTAAGTCACTTCCAGCACTTCTAGTCTTGGACGCCTCTTCACATTGTTGGGTATCTAAATTCATTTTGTACTTACCATCTATATATCAAGTGTATTTTTGCAAATGTTGTGCTTATATGAATATGGAAACTGTAACCCTGTTTTCTAATTGTTATTGAGTATGAGGTGCCCTCCAAAAGCTCAGGAGATAACACAGGACTAACCAGAAGTGAAATGACTAGATTATGAGAACTGTAACCTAATCAAGTCTATTCTAGTTTTAATGGACTAAGTGGGTGTAATTGTGTGTGGGTGGGTCATTAGGGAAATGCCCTGGAAGGACTCATTTTTCCTGCAGCCTCTTCCTTTTCCACTGTTTCCTAGTCACCACAAGTAGAGCAACACTCCTCCCCTCATGATGTTCTGATTGTCATCTTGAGCCAGAGAAATGGAGTCTGCCAGCCCTGGACTGAAACTCTGAAACCATGATCCAAAAGAAATTTCTTCCTCCTCAAAGTTGTTCTTCTCACGTGTTTTGGTCACAGCAACACAAAGCTGACTAGCACACTACTATACACAGGAGTACTACAGTGTGAAGTATATAATCAAAATTCAGTAAATGCTTGATCATTTGACAGTTGAAAAATTAGTGAAAATTTATTTAGTATAAAATTAGTGATTTGATTATTAATACCCAAAGGAAATCAAAGAACAAATGTTACTTTAATTATTCCAGTTTAATTTTTAAATGCAATGCCTGATATCTGGAACTACATGATAAAGAACCCTGCCATGTAAGCAAATTCTAGTTTGTGAAAAATGATAAATGATGTTGTACATAAATAAACTGTTCTCAGTTGTTTTGGGAAATATTTAATATTTTATATAATTGAATTCACTCTTACAAATGTATAACAGACTTTGAAAATCTACAAAAATTGGTTCACATGTATTTATTTTTCCTTAAAGAAAACCAATGTTTATTACACAAGTCCTACTTGGTATTCAAAGACAGTTTTTCATCCAAATTTGTTTACTTGATTCCCCATAATGAATTAAGCTGATATCACAATTTTGTAGTAAGGCAAGTGTCTTAACTGAGATTTTCTCATTCTTCAAATCTACATTTTATTTAATATTCTAAGAATTACAATGAGCCCAAAACTCATAAAAAAATATCTTGAGCAAATGAGGCATCTTAAATCTGTTTTCTTCCTCTCTCATATAATCCCTTTGTAAACATAAGCAAAAAAAAATCAATCACAAAAACCACTGAAGAATGTTCTAGAAAATACCAGACTAATATATATAGTATATATTAAAACTTCCAAGGTCATCAAAACTAAAGAAAATTTGATAAACTGACCCATAAGAACCTAAAGAGACATAACTACAAAATGTGATGTGTTGTCCTATTTGGGGTTCTGGAATGGAAAAAAAAAGATGTTAGATTTTAGAAAATGAGGAAACTGGGTAGAGACTTTAGTTATCAATAATATCTCAACATTGGTTGTGATAAGGTGGTATTGATAAGTTAACAATTGGGGTGGAGGTGTATGGGAGCTTTCTGAACTAGTTTTACAACTTTTCTGTAAATATAAAACCTACTTTAAAATAAAATTATAATTTTAAAAATATATATGTAATGAATTCATAAAAGTATCATATGAGAAACACAAGCATGGCAATTCTATAATATAAACAACTTTAAAGATCAGCAGATTCTTCAAAGTAGAGGAACCAGAATATACAAATGACCTCAAATATACTTATTGATTTAAATATATTTAATCCACACCATGTTATTATTATTTTTTTACTTAAGCAACATATTTCCTCACATGTTAATTTTTAAAATCACTCTTCACTATCTTATCTTTGAACTGATTTTTTTTTTGTCTAAAAAATACCCTCAGTATGACTTAGTGAAAAATTATTTTAAAAAAGTGTTCTTTTTTTTTCAAAAGTGTTTTAATCTGTCTTATTTAGACAGATCTTTTCGTTAGTTATGTTACTCTTCTTGGGCTTCAATAATACCTGGTGGAATGTATTTCTCTTAATGCTGGCGGTAGGAAATTCAAGACAGTGGTGTTGGTAAAGTGGATTCATTCTGGAGCATCTTCTTTAGGCTTATAGATGGCCACCTTCTTCCTGTGTGCTCACATGACCTCTTTTTTTGGTGCATGTTTAAAGGGTGAAAGAGTGAGAAAGTGAATGCACTTCATCATATCTTCTCTAGTAAGGACGTGAATCTTCTCTGAGTCGTACACTTAGGATCTTGTTAATGATAGGTCCCTCCTTATAGGCCCTGACACTTGGGGGTTAAGTTTCAACACATGGATTTGGGAAGACACAATTCAATTAATAACACTGGTTATAAAATTTTGGTCATTATATCATATTATTTCATGGTACTATTTTCTTGGTCCAATTTCATAATTTGAAAAGTTATCTGTAAGTATTGCTGCCTTTTGAAGGTGTCTTGTCTTTTCATCTTAATACTCTCTGAATATTTTTTTCAAATTGCAGTTTTATAAAGCAGAGGCAGCATAAAAATGTTATTTTTGTCATTGTTGTTTTTATGTTCTGTTTCTGAATTTTGTTTTGTTTTGTTTTCCTTTCTGTGAGCCTGTAGTTAATGAGTTGGCAGATTTACTGTTACCCTGAGGGCACATCTCTTGTTTAAGACACATCAAGAGGATCAGTAGATAGATATCCTCTTTTCTACATGATGAAAGTTCTTATTTTACTCCAGCAGGCAATGTCAGAAGGCAAAGCTTTTCAAGAGTATAAATAGCCTGCTGGTACCTAAAATTCTTTTCTGATGGAATAAACCAGCAATTTTGGTTTGAGTCACCTTGAAATCTGATTTTCCTGACAGAGTCTAACCAAAGCTAGTGTATATTGTGCTGAAATTTTTCAGCATTTGCCAATGGAATTCTCACTTGTTCTTCCAATTTTTTGTGTGTGATGGTAAAGATTGAACACAGAACTTCATACATGCTACAAAGTACTCTACAAACTGAACTACATTCTCAACCCCTTTCTACTTGATATTTTGAGTCCAAGACTTGCCTGTCAGGGTCTAGCAGTAGGCTTCTTAGTCCTTTTTGTGCATATATAGCAGAACACCTGAGACAGGGTGATTTATAAAGAACAGAGATTTATCTATCTATCTATCCATCTATCTATCTATCCATCTATCTATCTATCTGAGTTTTGGAGGCTGGAAAGTCTCAGTTCCAGAGGTCACATATGGTAAAGTCTTTCATGCTGCATGAAAGTGCATCTCATTAAAGTGGAAGGATAAGAGTTAGAGAAAGAAATCAAATTTGAAGCCTCAAGCACTCTTATCATTTGTGTTAGTTCACAAATAAGGAGTCCTCATGATATAAAAATCTACCATGAGGCTCCATCTCCCAACACTATTGCTTTGAAGGTTAACTTTTCTATACATGCTAAGGGACACATTTAAACTACCACAACTTCCTTGAGTGCTGCGTGGCTCCAGAGGAAGAGAGAGAAAAGAAAGTCACCCAGAAACAGAAATAGGAGCTTCCATTAATTCCATCTTGTTCTCATTTATTATATATGCATTTTAATTTCATATTGAAAGAGTTACAATCCATAGTTTTGTATTTAAATATATATGTAAAGTATTTTAACACAGTGATTTAGGTCTATTCTAGAATCTTTGTAAGTCTATTAGACTTAAAAACAATGGTAAAATGACCTATGTGACCTTGATACTCTTGAATAGAATGTCATCTATCACACAAAATGACAAAAACATTAAAATATTTTATTTTTGATATTTCTTGGAAGATCATTCTACAATCAGATATTGGTAATATTGCAAATATTTGAAATAAAACAAATACATTATTATAAATATTATTTTATAAATAACCTTGAACCTACACATCTTTACAATTAGTATAAAATTTATAAAATTGCCTTTAGGTCTACAAAAGAGTTACTATAGAAATCTGCAAATTCATTAATGTGGTTAGATATCTAATATTGTGATCATTAAGTCATTTTTCAAATAAAAATACTTGCAAAACTTAGTGAGGCTATGCCTACTTAATAGTAATAAACCTGGTGTATCTGAGGAAGTTTAAGAATTAAGCGACTGGGCTAGGTGCAGTGGCACACAACTACAATCCCAGAGATCCTGTTCCAAAATAAAAATAAATAAATAAAAAGGGGTGGGGATGTGGTTCAGTGGTTAAGTGCTCCTGAATTCAATTCCCAGTACCAAAAAAAAAAAAGAAAAAGAAATTAAGCAACTGGACATTGGTTTTACGTGTAGAGGAACTACACCTTAAATATGATCCCAACGTAGAACTCCAGTTACTTTGTTTTGGGGACACTTCTTTTTTTGACTATATTTGCCTTTAAAGCAGAGCTGAGATAAAATGGGATAATTTTAAGTTTTATGTGTTTTTTTTAATCCTCAAACAGTTCGTGGTTTGTAACAATCAACTTCTCAAATGGATATACAACAGAACCAAATATTCATGCTATTTTAATGTATTGAAGATGCAGTTATACTTACTGAATTTTTATTTATAAAAATATTAATTTATATTTATATACATGCATCTATTTTCTGAGCATTTTGAGACATTTTTACTAGGTATGAACTGTCTTATGTAGGTTTATATCACTGTATCTATTTTACTAAATTATTCACAATCTGTTTCTTCACATATTCACTGAATTCAAGAAAACATTATTTTGACAACGATTTATATGACAGTGAATGAGCAGACCAAACTGGCTAAGATGAAACAAATACATGTCTCTGCTCTCATCTATCTGTTCAACAGATAGCTTATGTGAGACCCAAGACAGTGGTCTTGCCCTCCAAGCTGTAACTTATAAGGGTTTAGCAATGAAATAAAATCTTGCAAGTAAAAAGTCTACTCAATATGTCTGTTTGACAGAGACCCCATGCCTAATAAAAGAAAAAGTAAGCCCAAATCTCCACCATGTCGGTTAGGAAATGACTTCCTTAACAATACTCCTAAAGCACAAGAAGTAAAATCAAGATTCAATAAATGGGATGGAACCAAACTAAAAGCTTTTTCACAGCAAAAGAAACAATCAAGATCATGAGGAGAGAGTCTACAGAATGGGAGGAAATCTTTACCACCTGCACTTCAGATAGAGCATTAATTTCCAGGATATATAAAGAACTCAAAAACTTAACACTGCAAAACCCCCCAAATAACCCAATCAATAAATGGGCTAAAGAAGTGAATAGACACTTCACGGAATAAGAAATACAATTAATCAACAAATATATGAAAAAATGTTCAAACATCTCTAGAGGATTAGAGTTTAATTTTGCAAATCAAAACTAAACTGAGGCTCTGTCTCACTCTAGTCAGAATGGCGATTATCAAGAATACAAGCAACAATAAATGTTGGAAAGGATGTGGGGGATAAGGTACACTCAAACATTGCTGGTAGGGCTGCAAATTAGTGCAACCACTGTGGAAAGAAGTATGGAGATTACTCAGAAAACTTGGAATGGAAACACCAGTTGATCCAGTTATCCCGCTGCTCTATTCATACCCAAAGGACTTAAAATCAGCATACTACAGTGATTCAGCCACATCAATGTTTATAGCAACTTGATTCACAATAGCTAAACTATGGAACCAACCGAGATGCCCTTCAACTGATGTATGGATAAAGAACATGTGAGATATATACACAATAGAACATTCTCAAACTTCAAGAAGTAGGAAATTATGGCATTTGCCAGTAAATGGATGGAACTAGAGAATATTATGATAAATGAAACAAGTCAATCCAAAGAACCAAAGACTGAATATTTTCTCTGATATGCAGATGCTAATTCACAATAAGGGGTGGGGACAAGAGAATAATAGAGGTAGTCTGGATTCGACAGAGAAGAGTGAAGGGAGGGGAAGAGGATATGAGGGTAGGAATGCCAGTAGAATTAATCTGACATTATTAACCTATGTACATATATGATTGCACAGCCTGTGTAACTCTACATCATGTACAGTCAGAAGAATGAGAAGTTATACTCCATTTATGTATGATGTGTCAAAATACATTCTACTGTCATGAATAACTATTTAGAACAAATAAAAAATTAAAAAAACTAAAACTTTGCTACAACATTCACTGTTTTAAAAATATGTCTGTTTGAAAACAGAAAAAGAATGATTGAATCAATGGTTAATTTCCTGTACTGTTTTTCTGAATAACTAAAATTCTATTGTTTTTTTTTTTTTGATTGTGAATAATGAGTTTCCTGGCTTAGGTTGCTCACTATTTTTCACCTAACCATGTACTACCATCAGCATCACTTAACTGCATCTTCTCTCTCACTGGTCTAGTTGCACATTCTTTTCATCTTCTTATAGTTCTGTAAATTTTATGAACCAAATCTATTGGGTCCAGGTTTGAGGTCATGTGCATTTCAAGGAAACATAATCCAAAATTCTAGATTGATTTTTTAAAAAACCCAGCCAATTTATTTATCATAATATATTTAAAAGATTAAAGGGTGTTGTAGTGGGGACAGTTTTTGAAAAAGTAGCAAGAGACTAATTTGGTAGACTATACATTATTTAATAAATTCTTTATATGACAGTGAAAGAAATAGCAGTTCTCTTAGGCAGAAGAGTATTTAAGAAAGTATCATGTTAAAAAGAAGATTCTTTATCAGATATTTCATTTGCTGACAAGATCATTCTTTATAATACCTTCAAATGTCTGAGAGTCCCTATACTTTATTTAGGATTGATTTAATCACTTCCTCTTTCCCACTTTGGTATAACTTGCTTCAATCTTCTATACCCAAGTACATTCATAGGAATGGTAAGTAGTTACAAACTCTCCTTTCTCATTTTGAGCACAGATCCTTCTAATATATATTTCAATAAACCTTGTCATGCTAGGCTCCTTCAGCAAGTTTTTGTGTCTGTGTATGTAGATGGATTAAGCATAGCACCATAGTAAGTGGTCAAGCCTATGGCCTTTTGAGGAGGGTTATGCAAATGTTCCATAGCCCATAACACCAAACACATAATCTGTAAGATATATTAAAATTTCCCTTATCAACTGATACATTCATCTAATTCTCAAATTCCCCAGATTATCACCATCCATCTCCAGAAACAATCCTTCCGACACTGTCCTCCTAGATGCCCCAGCACATTAATTTTATCCCGTTGCTGTCCATCTTCTCTTACCTTCCTATGTGCTCTGAGCTCACAGTGCTGCTCCTCTCACAACTTTTAAAATTAAAATACATTAGATAATTTTTGTTCTACTTCTCTTTTTTCTGCAATTTACCAAAAATCCCTGGTGATAGGATCCTTCTCAGAATATTAAAGTAAGAAACATAGTAGTGAAATAAGGCATATATTTTTTTTTAAATTGGCTAGAAGGGGGAAGGGTGGGAAAATAGGAGGTAAAATACATGTTCTTGTTAATACCTTTCTTACTATGATTTGATACAGTTGGACACGAATAAAATGGAGACCGATGTGTGGTGATGTGTGTTTAAGAGAAGGCAGCCACTGCTTGAGGCCAGCAGCTACACATGTCCTCTATTCTGCTAGGGATGCATGCTCATTAACTGTCCTCATGAACAATGCTATTATAATTTTTAGTACCTATGAGTACATAAAACCAAGGCAAAGAGTAATAATAAAAAGCAACTAATGAATTGCTTTTGCTGCTAAATCACCTACTGACAACATGACACAAAGGAAAGAGGAGAGCTCTAGGGCCATAAATGATTGGTTTTGAATCTAGTTTCTCCCCTTTATTAATCATGTAGCTAAGCCACATTTCTTTGAGCCTTGGCTTTTCATTTGTGATGAGATACCTTTGTGCACACAAAACAGAGTTTTAGACGATGTGTATTCAGCATTTACTACAGGCCTGGCACTTACTACGAACTTCATGGGTACTCACGTTTTTCCCCTCTTGTGTCTTTTTTGTAAATTATGTCTATACATATTTATTTAATGTTTATTCACTTATTTATTTACCAAAGAAGCTAATTTTGATCTGCCATAAAATATGGAGATGAGCAATAATCCATTTATTTTTATTAATGAAAAAGTGAGCTTATATTTTTTATCTCGTAAGAAACCTCAGAAGTCTGAAACATGAAAACTGAATAGAAGAAAACAGCTGATACTTAAAGATCACTTTCAAACTTTGTATGAACTGCTTCCGTGTTATAAGTCTAAATACTTAGAATCTGGCATCTTAAACTATAAAAGGAACTAAGACAAAGAATATTTTAAAACATTTATTAAATCTGCTTTTTGGAGATATATGATAAAGATTTATTTAATAAATTTCAAAGGTTAAAAGCTTTCAGATCAGTCAACCAGAAACTTCTGAGCAGAGGAACATATGAGCAGTTCAGATTCAATAGAGCAGTGAACAGGAAATGAATCTTCATATTACACACATCTTTTATTAGACATGTGTTTGAGCAAATTATGGATACCTATTAAAACACGTAAGCTAAATAAAAAGCAATTTCTGCTTGAAGAAAAGACAAAACATTCACATTTTGGTGGCTAAACTGTTCTTCTGAACAATAAGCTAAACTAAGACATTAATTATTTTTATGTTCATCAGTCTTTCAGATCAACACGATATTGCAACTAAGATTTTTAAATCTCATGTTCAATTAATTAAATGAACATCTTCTGTTTTTAATGCCATGTGTATAATCAGCCAGGCAAACACTGAATTTGCAATTTAAAGTAGTTGCGCCTTTTACCATTAAAGAGATTTTTTAAAAAGTGCTCTATTAAGAAAAATTTTTGCATAGACTTCTTTAATTTTATTTTGGTTTTTATATTGTTTTGTGTATCCAGAATGTCTATCCTATAGTGTCAAATGGTCACCATTAATATTAAAAATATTTCAGGAGAACTAGAATTTGAGGAATTTTATTGAAGAAAAATTACTCTTTGATAAATTGGTTAAGGTAAAGGATCCTGACTTTTCACTGAATGTCTCCCCCACCTCTAGCCTGATTTACGACTGTTGGGCTCTGGCTTCCTTCTTTAGGTAGAATATGAGGATCTCGTTATGATCTGTAGCACTTGGTGCTAGCTAGTTAGGCGTGGCCTTGAGCATCTTCCTGGAGGTATTCGCCCAGGTGACTCCCATTCATTCTTACCATCCCTGCTCAGACATCATCTCCTCAGGGAAGCATTATCTCCTTGAAAGTGCACAGATTCTTAACTTCTTGTACACACCCTCATCCTCAGACTTACTACTACTCTCTATCACATTTGTATTCCATAGGTAACAGAAAAATGCAAAACAAAGTTTTTATTAATTTAACTATTCATTGTCTGTTTTCTTCTATTGGATTTTAACTTTGATGAGGGTAAGTTCCACATGAGATTTCTTATGTCTGTATCTCAGGGTCTGAAACAAAGGGCAAAGAGGTCAAATAATATTATTGATAAATATTTGATAATTATATGTCAATTCTTTTTTTTTTTCCTGGATCATTCTTTAGAAAATGTTTGCTTTGTAAGATTATATGAAATAAGGAAATGACTGAGATTTTTTTCTTATCATCAATTCAACCAGTTTTTCAAATTGTCATCACTTATATTCCCCTTAAGTTCTGTATCTATGTGAGAGTTTGTTTTCTTATTCTTAAAATAGTGTTTAAATTTTTTAATGAAAGCTTATGAGTCTTAAGTTATATTAAAAAATACTTGAGATATACTATGCAATTATTTTAACCATAGATATTAAAGATTGTCAAATCTGAGCTAAGCTGACCATATGCATAGAAGGGCTGTTCTTATACAATGACTCAAGACTTGAACTTCTCTATTTATATTGCTTTCTTTGTCACAATGGTAAGCTATCCATCTTTCTTAAATTTATGTAAGCAAGATTTTCAGGAGGAGGCTACATGATTAAGGGTAAAACCCTACATATATACCATAAATAAATATTCCAAACTGTATTTAGATATACATGTGAGGACATACAGGCAAACACAAAAACTACATTGATTAGAACTTAAAGCTTGATGATTTTTTTTCATATATACACACCTGAAATCACTGCTGCAATCAAGGTACACATCATTCTTTCTCTAGAAACTTTTCTTGTGTCCATTTGCAGCCCATTGTTTTCACTGCTCCTGGCCTCAGGTAACCCTGGTTGGTTTTTTGTCACTAGAGATTCATTTGCATTCTCTGGAATTTTATATAAATAGAATAATAGGATAAATTTTTATGAGCCTGACTTCTTTTACTCAGAACACTTAGTTTTGCATCAGTCAATGTTGCAGTTACCAGTATTTTGTTGCCTTTGCTTGCTTTGGTATTTTTAAATTACTGAATAACATTCTACTGTGAATTCATGTTGAATTGTCTGTTTTTTCTTTTTTTGATTATGTTAATCAAACTACCATGGGCATTTGTATACAATCTTTGCTATTCAATTTCTCTTAAATAAATACCTAAGAATGGAATGTTTGGTCAACTGCAAGTGCTTATTTAATTTTTTAAAGCAGTTGTCCATAGTGGGTTATATTTAGCATAAATGCTAACAGTATATGAAAGTTTGCAGTTTTTCAATATACTTAACAGTTTTAGGCTTTCTACTTTATCCATTAATGTGGTGTTTGGTATTTTTATTTGGTTAAAATTCACATTTCCATGATCACTAAAATGTTGAGCATCCTTCCTATGCTTGTTCACTAGTTCTAAGTCTCTTTTTTTTAAAGGGTCCATTCATCTTCGTGCCCACCTGTCCATGAATTGCCTTGCTGTCCTTAAAACTCAGGTGATATATGATTTGTGGGACGATTTCTATACATATTCAGAGTATATTAGGAGATTTCATGAACATTCAAGTGAGATACAAAGAGCCTGATCAAAAGTAAACTCTGAATGAACTTGGGAAATGTCTAATTCTTGAATGTTCTAGGCAACACACTAAGATCCTTTAGCAGAAAATGAAAACCTTATTGATTCAAATAACTTCTACCCAACTTGTGGCCAAATATGAAGCTATGCACACATGAGAGCATCCTCTAGGAGTCTAAGTTAAAAATAAAAATAAGAATTAAAAAACTGAACAGACACATGAGCAGCTGCCCACTCAGAGAGAGAGAGGAATTCACCAGATTGCTCAAGTTTCTTAAAAAAACCACCAATGATAAAAATTAAAAATAAATATTTTGTGTGAACAAATATTAAATTCAGAATTGCAACAATATATTATCAAAAATGTCCAATTCCCAAAGACATATTCTAAAATATTCTAAGAAAGAACAGATGACAATTGACATTATATATTACTTCTTCCACATAAGAATTTTACATAGGTTACTTCTATGCCAGAAAAAAAACCAAAAAAACAAAAAAACTGTGGGACAGTAGTAAGTAAGTGAACAAATGGATATGGAATGAGGACCCCAGAAGGGGAGGGAAAAGAGAAAGGTGAACAAAAACTAAACTCATAAATTACAAAACAAACAAATAAACAATTTTGATGAGAAACAGGAGTCTAACATGTTAGGAAGGGCATCTGATGATCTGATGTAGGATAAACATAAACACAAAAATTTAAAGTAACCAAACCACTGAAGGCTAAGAAAAAGAGAATCCATTGAAAGTAGGACGATAAAAGTAGACAACAGCCTGGTGAATTTACATTGTGTAAACACTACCTTAAAAGAGCTGAAATGACCTTTGTATTATGAGTCAAAAGAGATTAAGGGCAAGAAATACTACTTAACGCAAGGAAGGATATTTCAACATTATGTCAGGGTTAATATATCAGGAAGGTAAAAATTACAAATACATGCAAATTCAATAGTGAAGCCTTAAAAAGTAGGAAGAATAACAATGAAAGATTAAGTAACTATTTTCAATTATTGGCAGAATATGAGAAATGAAAAAACAGATATAAATAACACTATCAAACATCTTGGCTTAATGGATGATTATAGTATACATTACAAGAACATATTTTCTTTTCCAAGCACAAGTGTACATTCTCAAAGATGGATGATAGGTTTGGATATAAACCCTATCTTAGTAAATTAAAATGCTAAAATCATACATAATGTTCTCAGATTACAATAAAATTGAATTAGAAATAAATAAAAAAAGATTTGGAAAATTTTCAAATACTTGACAACTTTTACAACTCTAAGCTATGTGTCAAAAGAAAAATCAATAGGAAAATAAATATTTTGAACTGAATGAAACTTAAAAGACACCAAAACACATGGTATGAAGGTAAAGTAGTGTCTAGAGGAAAATATATGCCTTTACACTTTTGTAATTGATAGCATTTGTGGGTAAATGGATGGAGCTGGAGAATATCATGCAAAACGAAATAAGCCAATCCCACAAAACCAAAGGCTGAATGGTTTCTCTGATATGTGGATGCTAATTCACAAAGGGGTGGAGGCAGGGTGAGGACAGCTAGAGAAGAATAGAGTTACTGTGGATTAGTCAGAGGGGAGTGAAGGGAGGGGAGGAGGTGTGAGGGTAGGAAGGATAGTAGAGTGATTCAGACATTATTAAATGTGCATATATGATTACACAACTGGTGTGATTCTACATCATGTACAACCAGGAGAAGCTATGCTGCATATATGTATGATGTGTCACAATGCATTCTACAGTCCTGTATAACTGATTAGAACAAATAAAAAAATTACAACAAAATTTCAATCTTCACAACTAAACTAAACACACACACACACACACACACAAAAACAAAGATCATATTAAAACTTCCCAAGGTCATTTTGGCATAATAAAACTCATAAACCTAATTACAGATGTTTTTCTATGTGTATATTTTCACCCTTTAGAGTCTGCTTTTGGTAAGATAAAATTGGAATGTAAATTTACCAAGAATTGACATACAAAACAAAAAGTTTTAGAGTTTTCACTTCTTTAACTATATCCTGATTTTTCTGAGCCATCCATTTATATGTTAAAATATTTTGTAAGTCCATTTTATTGGTCTGCATAATTTCTGTGTATTTTTGAAGCATCTACTATAATAAAACCTTTATCTAATTTATGAGCAACAAGGAGAAAAATAAAAATTTAATTTCTCTCCTAGGGGGAGAGAAAAAGAAAAAAAACACCAAGGGAATTCATGAAATACAATCCCAAGTAGACAGAAGGCAGTGAACCATTGAAACTTCATTGTGAAATTTGCATATTGCTATAAAGTGAGCTCACTCTGAGGTGAGTACAGATGGTTTGGGGAAAAGAAACATTAATTTCAGGGATCCAAATCAAAACAAATAAAATAAAAAGAGCTTTCAAAAATGATAACTGGGGCCATCAATGGGGGGCAAAAACAAAGTCAACAATATTTAAAATTAGGGTGATTCACTAGTGATCACATTATTTCTTTTTTTTAAATATTAATTTATTTATTAAAGAGCCTACTATGTGCCAGGAGATGGGCATATGGGAGTGGGCAAGACATATCCAATCCTAATTTCCATGAAACTTATTTGTAGTGGGAGAGGAAGACAAAATACCTAGAAAGGTCCTTCTGGTAGCAAAAAGCATGCTGAAGGAAATCAAGGAGGGTAAAGGGACGGGACAGGAGGCAGGGAAGAGGAACTGCTTTGGAGAGGGTGGTAGGGATGCAGAGGCATGAGGATGTCACTCGAGATTCCAGTGACCTGTAACCACAGATGGTTCAATAATCCCCTCCCAAAGTCCTGTGGGCAGGGACCACATCCAGCTCACTTCCGCAATGTGGTAAGCTGAGCTCAGAGAAGTAGGGACAAGTGGCTCCACAACAAGAAAGGGTGGAGACACACTGCTCTCCCTTGATGACAGATCTCTGACTCTTTGCTTAGCAAAACCAAGTTGTGGGGTGGTTCTCAACGGGTTCCCCATGTCAGGCACAGAATGGACATCTGGCTGCTTCCTTGGGGGCAGACCTTGTCTTCCAGGAGGCTGGCTTCACACCCCTGGGGCTGGGTTCCAGGCAGGGTTGGGGGGATCTGCTGGGTTCTTAATCCCAGGGGTGACCTGGGACTTACCGATTTCATGACATTCCTCCCCTCCCCGATTCCCTTGGGGAAATGCAATGGCATAGGAGGGACCAAGCACCTCGCCCACAGCTACAATATTTCTTATTAATATTTTCAATATAAGTAAAACCAAAATCAGACTCCTAAAACAAATTGCCACAACCACTTGCAGTGTGTGACAAATAATAATAATAATAATAACAATAATAATTATTATTATTTATAGAAAGAATGTTAAATGGGGTTAGAGGTAGGCCCTAGTTTGACTCTGGAAATGAAATGAAAGTGCACCCCCAAAATCCCAAAACATAAAAATATTGTTTAAATCTATTATCAGTTGAAATTAGAATATGGATGGTAACTTTCAGATTCATTTTATATGTATACATATATGTGTATTTTTTTTTCAGAACTTGATGAACTCAGGGCAAGTACTCTACCACTGAGTCACGTGTTCACACCTTCCTGTGGATTTGATTGCAACTACTTCCTCTTCCAAACCTTAACCACCCAAGCTAAAATCACAGCTTGTCATCATTTCTAGCAGAGTTGCATGTCTATAGAACTAAAATTAGGGACATACAGGGACACAGGGATTATTCTATCACCTGAGAACAATCTTCAAATGTAGAGCCTCTCAACTCTTTTAAGGTAGTTTGTTTGCTCTGTTGGTTTGTTTAGTAAAACCAGCTTGAAGAACATTAGAGAAAGTCAGGCTGTGCAACCCTCACCATCTAGAGCATCATTTTATGTGATGCAGAGGACCCCTGGACCATTCCTTCCTCACCACATACTTGTTCTCTCTCTCTCTCTCTCTCTCTCTCTCTCTCTCTCTCGCTCTCACTCTCACATACACACACAAAATACACTAAGAATATTTTTCTTAAATTTTGAAAGAGAGTAGAAAATATAATTTTTTAATGTGGTGGAAAAGTACCTTTAAAATGTCCATCTTTTATCTTCTGATACTTGAAATGAGAAAGAACACATATGGAGGTATCACTGGACTTGTAGAAACCCTATTTCTCTATTGTGTCAGAGTCAGAGGTGGAAGCAGAACTTCAACTCAGTCCAAGGTGTTTATTTTGTTCTGTTTGTTTCATTTTTTTTAACCTATAATTCTATTAGATCTTTTTGCTTAAGCAAAGTATAAAAAGTTATATTGCAGAGAAGATCTAGAATAAGTATAGTGTAGTTTTTGCTTATAGTAAACAGCAAGTAGCCTTTTTATACATTTCAAATTCTGTCATTTCCTTTTGTGCAATATATATTGAGCTAAATATTCAGAAATGTGGCAAATGTTTAATCTCATGCATAAAATTATTCACTTATCTTTATATTTTCCAAAACTTACCTGAATTACATACTTAATCGTGTGGGTTGATGCTGCATAATATATAAATTTAATAATATGCATAATGATGGAGTAATCTATGTTTGTGATAGAATTTCAGCCTCAGAACTTCATTTCAAGAGATTCAAATTCTGGGGCATGGGGGTGGAGCTCAATGATTGAGTGCTGAGCAGTAAAAGGCTCTTGGTGTGATCCACAACAACATAAAAAGTAGTCATTACCCTAAATACATGTATGTTTACACAAATGGAATGAATCTACATCGTGCACAACCATAGAAACGAAATGATGTACTCCATTTGTGTACAATGAATCAAAATGCAGTCTGTAAAAATAAAAAAAAAAAGAGATTCAAATTCTAGAATCACACTATTATAAGATCACATGACATTTTAAAAGCACAAGAATGATAAAACCTTTTTTTTTTTTTTTTTTTTTTTTTAAGAATATCAGGGACATAGAATTTCTTGTGGTTACTAATTACCAAATTTTTATTTGGTCCAGTTAGTTCACATTCTCATTTGCACAAACTGGTATTTCCTAATTACATTACCTGTCAGTGTAAGAGAATAGACTATATCTTTGCATATGTTTCTACAGAAAGGATAGATATTTAGGTAACAATGTGGGATTAAAATGTTTCGATGGTATGTTCCCTGTCTTCCTATTTACTGGATGAACTATAATAGGATCCTTAAGAGACGTTAAGGATTTTGATGCTACTGGATATATGCAGTAATATAGCGTAATACCTTAAGTTGGGATATTATTTTTTCTTTATTGTAAGCAAATGGGATACATGTTGTTTCTCTGTTTGTACATGGAGTCAAGGCATACCATTTGTGTAATCATAAATTTACATAGGGTAATGTTGTTTGATTCATTCTGTTATTTTTTTCCTTCCCCCCCACCCCTCCCACCCCTCTTTTCCCTCTATACATTCCTTCCTTCCTCCATTCTTGCCACCCTCCTTAACCTAACCCTAAACCTAACCCTAACCCTAACGCTAACCTCTCCCAATCCCCAATATATGTCCTCATCCGCTTATCAGCAAGATCATTCGTCCTTTAGTTTTTTGAGATTGGCTTATCTCACTTAGTATGATATTCTCCAATTTCATCCATTTGCCTGCAAATGCCATAATTTTATCATTCTTTATGGCTGAGTAATATTCCATTGTATATATATGCCACAGTTTCTTTATCCATTCATCAATTGAAGGGCATCTAGGTTGGTTCCACAATCTGGTTATGGTGAATTGAGCAGCCATGAACATTGATGTGGCTGTATCTCTGTAGTATGCTGATTTTAAGTCCTTTGGGTATAGGTCAAGGAGTGAGATAGCTGGGTCAAATGATGGTTCCATTCCAAGCTTTCTGAGGAATCTCCATACTGCTTTCCAGAGTGGCTGCACTAATTTGCAACCCCACCAGCAATGTACGAGTGTGCCTTTTTCCCCACATCCTCGCCAACAACTATTGTTCCTTGTGTTCTTGATAATCACCATTCTAATTGGGGTGAGATGGAATCTTAGGGTAGTTTTGATTTGCATTTCTCTTATTACTAGAGATGTTGAACATTTTTTCATATATCTGTTGATTGCTTGTACATCTTCTTCTGTGAAGTGTTTGTTCATTTCCTTAGCCCATTTGTTGATTGGATTATTTGTATTTTTGGTGTAGAGTTTTTTGAGTTCTTCATATATTCTGGAAATTAGCGCTCTATCTGAAGTATGAATGGCAAAGATATTCTCCCACTCTGTAGGCTCTCTCTTCACATTACTGATAGTTTCCTTTGCTGAAAGAAAGCTTTTTAGTTTGAATCTATCCCAGTTGTTGATTCTTGCTTTTATTTCTTGTGCTATGGGAGTCCTGTTAAGGAAGTCTGATCCTAAGCCAACAAGCTGAAGATTTGGACCTACTTTTTCTTCTATAAGATGCAGGGTCTCTGGTCTGATTCCGAGGTCCTTGATCCATTTTGAGTTGAGTTTTGTGTAGGGTGAGAGATAGGGGTTTAATTTCATTCTGTTGCATATGGATTTCCAATTCTCCCAGCACCATTTGTTGAAGAGGCTATCTTTCCTCCATTGCATATTTTTGGCCCCTTTGTCTAGTATGAGAAAATTGTATTTATTTGGGGTTGTGTCCAGGTCCTCTATTCCGTACCATTGATCTACCTGTCTATTTTGGTACCAATACCATGCCGTTTTTGTTACTATTGCTTTGTAGTAGAGTTGAAGATCTGGTATTGCAATACCCCCTGCTTCGCTCTTTCTACTGAGGATTGCTTTAGCTATTCTGGGGTTTTATTCTTCCAGATGAATTTCATAATTGCTTGCTCTATTTCTATAAGGTACATCATTGGGATTTTAATTGGAATTGCATTGAATCTGTATAGCACTTTTGGTAGTCTGGCCATTTTGACAATATTAATTCTGCCTATCCAGGAACATGGGAGATCTTTCCATCTTCTAAGGTTTTCTTTAATTTCTTTCTTTATTGTTCTGTAGTTCTCATTGTAGAGGTCTTTCACCTCTTTTGTGAGATTGATTCCCAAGTATTTTATTTTTTTTCGAAGCTATTGTGAACAGGGTAGTTTTCCTAACTTCTCTTTCTGAAGATTCATCACTTATTATAAAAATGCATTGGATTCATGAGCATTGATCTTGTAACCTGCTACTTTACTGAATTCACTTTTGAGTTCTAAAAGTTTTCTGGTGCAATTTCCAGGTTCCTCTAAATATATAATCATGTCATCAGCGAACAGGGATAGTTTGAGTTCTTCTTTTCCAATTTGTATCCCTTTAATTTCTTTGGTTTGTCTAATTGCTCTGACTAGAGTGTCAAGGACGATGTTGAATAGAAGTGGTGAAAGAGGGCATCCCTGCCTTGTTCCAGTTTTTAGGGGGTATGCTTTCAGTTTTTCACCATTTAGAAAGATATTGGCCATGGATTTAGCGTAGATGGTCTTTACAATGTTAAGGAATGTTCCCACTACCCCAATTTTTTCTAGTGTTTTGAGCATGAAGGGATGCAGTATTTTATTGATTGCTTTTTCTGCATCTATCGAAATAATCATGTGATTCTTAACTTTAAGTATGTTGATATGGTGATTTGTATATGTTTTTGTGACTGCATGTTTCTCAGCCTTATTTTT
Source organism: Sciurus carolinensis (assembly GCF_902686445.1). Lineage (NCBI taxonomy): Eukaryota > Metazoa > Chordata > Mammalia > Rodentia > Sciuridae > Sciurus > Sciurus carolinensis. The sequence continues at coordinate 85,635,781 of NC_062218.1, read as the reverse complement.
AAATTATGTCAATTTTTTGGCCATTCTCATTAGCCTTATGAACATAATTATTATGTGAGCATGTATGAATTATGTTTGAACAATAGAATAGAAAATGAGTAGGCTATTTTCCAAGTGTGTGACACTGCAAAAGTGTGCATGAGAAGTGACTATTTTTTGGGGGGGTGGCCTTCAGGAGCATGTTTATTGTGTTTGAGATGATACATCAGTGTTCTCTGAGCTACAGAGGATAAAAGGAAATCGTCTTGTTACAAACTGACAAAGGTAAAAGGTAAGAAATTTTCACAACAGCATGAACCACGTACTCAGAAATAGATCTGGGTTTAAAACATATGAGAAAATTCCTAGTCATCTACGGCTAGCAAAACCACTGCTAATTTATCCACTAGTGCTAAAAGAATTCAGAAGGAGCTAACTGAAATAACCCTTGATCCTCCTCCTAACTACCATTCTGGGCCTAAAGGACATAACATTCATGAGTAGAGATCAACCATACTTGATCCACCAGGTTCTGTATATGAAAGTGGTGTGTTTTTCTGGATATCACATTTTCACCAGATTATCCATTTAAGCCATCAGAGGTTACTTTCCGCACGAGAAGTGACTATTATGAACAATGTGTAACATCTATCATGAGACTAGTAACAGAGACAGACTGGTTCCAATGGGGTTAGACTCTGACAAATAGTTTCATAAAATGGCCCAAGTTTATTAAGAGCACTTTGTTTTGAACATTTCTTTTAATATGTTTCTTTAAACACCCTGTTAAGTAAGCACCATGTAGAATTGGGTCACAGAGTTGTTGTTTGAACAAGAAGTTGAGTGTTTGTTCAATTCAGCCGCAGAGCACAACTGTCTACCCAATCGCCTTATCCAAAAACTTCACAGACACAAATCCAAGTTCCCTATAACCAAGAAGAAGAAAAGAACATTTTTTAGAGGAGAAAGAACACAGAAGCACATAACAAATGAATCCTTCAGAGTTACAAAGGAAATGACCCAATGAGTAGAGGTAAGAGAGCCGTTAACAGCAGGAATCCTTAGGGATCTACAGGACATCAGTGTCACTGTGCTGTGGTCATGAGTTGTTTATATTTCCTTACTCAGTTTTCTCACAAGCAGACAGAAAGTTTGCAAACTAGAACCACTGACCTTAGTGCAGGGTTAATCCCACAGAAAAGTCTAAATAAAGAAAAGCCAATTCTCCATGTTCAGGGATTCAAAAAAGACTTCTGGGAGCCACAACAGAGAATGACATTTGAAACAGGCTTTGCTGCTTTTGTTCTGCTTAGGATGGTACCTTAATTTTTTTCTTCCTTTTTTTTTTTTTTTTTTTTTTTTATGAGTCTCTAAAGATTAGCTTTTAGTATTTGTAGTAATGTCTTTGGAAGTTTCAAACAGAAACTTATGGACTAAATTTTTAAAAAATGGGAAGAATGGAAAAAAAAGTAAAACTCAAGTTTGGACCAGTAAGTGAACACAGTGGCTCCAGTGGAAGACAGGGGAAAAAGATTTCATGAAAAGCATAGTATTTAACGGAGTGACCTTGAGACAATAACCCTGAAAAGTGCTGTCTAGAACTCTCTTCCCTCAGTTCTAGTTCTTGAAATAGGATCTCTATTACAAGAAAATAAGACATCCAAACACCATTTAGCATTGCTATGTAGATTCTATTATCATTTTTGCCTTTAGATCACTGTCCTTCAATATTTGAAGGTCCTCTGGAGCAGCAAGTCTGTGTTAACCAGCTGCTATAATCGGCCCCATCCTCAATCCACAGTAGCAGTTCAGGCTTGTGTTTGTGTATTATTTTAATTGCTTTAATGAATGAATGAATAAATAGGCCATATATTTGAAATAACTTTAGAAATAGAAGTTATAGCCTTAAGTTTATAGTCATTCAAATTTAATATGACAATTATTAATTTTAATGGTGGTAAAGTGCCAGAAATCTAGTATTGCAGCTGTTAGTTAATGTGATGCTTTCAGAATTTTTTTCACATTATTATAGAAATGTGTGTTTTAAGATTTTAAGAGAAACTTGCAAGTATAGAAAAATTAAATAAGATAAAGATAGAAACATCATAATTTCTACAAAAGTCACTACTATTACTAATTTACTGTGTTTTATCGTCCCTGTTTTCTCCTGTGTAAACCGATAAATTCCAATTATGTAAGAATGCTGCTTCCTTTTTGGCATCCAAGTGTGATAATGTTCTTTTTATGTGGCAGTTAATTAAAAGAAAACATAAATAACATCGCAATAAGTTCTATTTTCCTTTAAAAATAGAGTCCACTAAAGTGTAGCTTGTTTTAAGACTTTTATCCTTAATAAATTTCATGCTTCTGTCATAAGGAACATTTACTAGTTTCCACAGAAAATAACAACATTAAGGAAATTTCCCATACTGCATTTCAGTAACCTGGTATTGTAAAGTAATGGAAAGGACTCAAATAATATGAAATAGCACTCAATGTTTCTATGTTACCATGTTTTCTTTGACTTAACCAATGGTTCACCATACACATTAAAAACAACTTTTTACTTCTTAAAAATCATTTTTATTAGTTCCTTTTAGTTATATGCAATATTATGATTCATTTTGACATAATTATAAAATAATGAAATATAATTTGCTTTAATTCAATCCTTAGTACTTTGCCTTTTCCTCCCCTCCTCCATTCCCTGTTCTTACTCTTTAAAGATGATCATAGGTCAGTAGTTCAGTGATGGTGTGCTTGCCTAGCACATCTGAAGTTTTGGGTTTAATCCTGAACTGCCAAGTATACATGATTCCACACATTATTCTACAACATAAACTTGAAAAATAAAATAAAAATAAATAACATTGATTCCTGATGTTATCTCTCAGAGAACTTCCACCTTGTCAATATTTTGGCTTGCATATTTCAATGTTTCTACTCTATGTCAGGTACATAGAAAAAAGATCAAATGGTGCATTTTGTTTCCCAGGATTTTCCTATTCATGTGTAATTGTATGCATACACCAATGATGCATACCAAACTGTCTTTATACTGTAATGTATATATTCCATGTATATATGGTACTGAATTCTCACCTGCCTTTTCCCAACTACTGCTACCACCCTATTTCTGATTCCCACTATGTTTTACCTCTGATTTGTTCTACATAGTAAAAAACTTATCAGATTTGGCAACTTGTACCTTATCTTTGAACAAATATCTTCCTACTCAAAAATTGTTACTTATTCCAAACCAGATTAAGTATATATTACACAAAATTATACATTTATTAGTTTCATCTTCTGTTTCTCCTGTATCTATAGCAAAACAGAGCTATTTACCATCCTCCGGGTGGCTCATGCTTTTGTGTTTCTCTGGTTTGCTCCTGTTCCTTTTATTTAAATGACTTAATCCAACCGGCCCAGTTGTGAAAATTCCGCCACTTTTTTAGACTTACGGACATTATTTCTTCCTTGTGGTAACTGTCTGGGTTTCTCTTGACACAGCATCTTCTCTTCTCCTTTGATCTTCTATATATTTATGTATTTTAATAACAATTACCTTATGCTACATCATATATATACATATTAATTAATTTATTCATTATGACTTTTATTATTACTTGTAATTTTTTTATGCATTGACTGTATTCCTGCTTTTTCTTTTTCTTTTTTTCTTTTTTGTGGTACTGGGTATTTAATCTAGCAGCACTTTACCACTGAACTACATCCCCAGCTCTTTCTAATTTTATTTTGAGAGAAAGTCTTGCTAAATTGCTGAAGATGACCTGGAACTTGTGATCCTCTGCTTCAGCTTCCTGAGTCACTGGGTTTACAGGAGTGTACCACCATTCCCAGTTTATATTACTCCTTTTTATAAATGCATAAAATAAGGAAATCAGTCACTTAACAATCTTTTTTTTTATTTCTCAGTGCTTTATTTACAGAAAGTGTTCAATAGGCACATGTATAATTGAATTTATAAAAAAATTTCAGACATCTGATTAAAACCTAAAATACTATTTGAAATTTAAAATAAATCTAACATTAAATAAAACCATAAATAAGAGTTGATAATTTAAAATGCATTTTTCTTCCACTTTAGGTGCATTTACAGGATTACCTCACATTCCAAAAATAGATAACTAAAAATGTGTCTGTCTTTACTTAGAAGCTAGGTCAATCTGATTGCAAAGTATCTTTGATTCATGGTAAGATTATTTGGACGTTGTCAAAAAAATTTATTTTTCACATTAGAAAGCAATTTAAGCCCTGCCTTTGCAAGCAGAGATTTTTACTCTGTTGTTATTACTCACTGGTTCCCAGGGCAGGCTTGCAGAATTGCTCTTGCCACACTAGGAAGACTAAAAGCAGCTGACTTTAAGAGTTTGCACAGTATGGGAAATGCTGCCTGGTGAGAACCCAGTGGTGGAGCTGAAGGAAAGAGAAAACTGGCCAGGGTCAATGGCTAGGATGGGTGGAGACCAGGTGTAGGTTAGGTTTTGTGTGAAACCTTACTGGATTCTCATTGGGAAAACTGGAGGAAAATCCCCTCATGTAGGGAGAGGAGACAAGAATAAACCCAGTGTTTTTGTTATTAACAAATGTATGTTATAAGGGAAATAGTTTTACCAGAGTTTCACCAATTTGGGTTTTACCTGAACCTAACTCATGTGAAAGAAGGGAAAAGCCTTCTAGCTGTCTTGTCTTACCTAAGTGGGGGAAAAATTGGTGTGACACACTTGTGAAAATCACAGTAACCAGGGATTTAGGTCCACCAAAAATATGGAGCCTGATATCATTATACAACACATCCAACCCCCCACACACATACCTTACCATCACGCCAGTTGGGATCCTGTATAATGACAGATGAACAAAAACAAGGGCACTAGAAAAATTTAACCTCTGACATTTAAAGCCATAGCAAATAGAAAATATAGCCTGACTTCTAACTAGACAAACAATACATGCTTAAGGGTCTTTATCTCAGCTCATTTTATCTGGCACATCATGTTTGGCTTTTAACAAAAAATTACACACCATATTAAGCAGCAATTAACTCTGTCTTAAGTAAAGCGTGTTAGACTCAGACTTAGATATTGCAGAGATTTTGAAATTATCAGAATGGGTATTTAAAATAATTATGATTACTACAGCAAGTGCATTAATGGAAAAAAGTGCACAACATGAAAGAACATGTAAGTGTAAGCAGAAAGATGGAAACTAAGTATCAAAAGGTAATGCTATAATCAAAAACTGTAACAGAAACTAGTATAGAATGGTGAATAAATATATGACTTAAAATAACTTGTATTAAAAAATATAAACTAAAAATAAGATATTTATCACTTTTCATAAGAGTTAAAGAATTGTTGAAGGAACTAAATATTCACAAGGGTGTTAAGAAATGTGCACTTTTCTGTACTACTAGCGGAAGGACAATTTGACATTTACTATCAAAATAAAAACGTTTACTGCATGTGTCTTTAAACCTAGTAAAACAGCTTTCAGAATTTGTTTTTTGGGTACACTGAAAAGATGTAATTGAGACAGTAAAATATAGTCATGATATCCGACATTACCTTACAGGTTGTAGGATGATCAAAAGCACTAAGGTTGCTATTCTTAATTCAGGGAAAAAGAAGTATATAGAAATATAGATCCCAGACTTCATAGTTGTACCAGCATAACTATAGTAGTTCTCCACAAGGGAAAAGATCCTGGTGTGTTTATTTCCCCAAAATTATTGATCTAAGTACTTCCACTCTTGAGCAAGTCAAAGCTACAAAGTGAGGTCACTGAATATAGCTTTTGGGAAACATGTAAATATTTGCCTTTCACAGGGTTGAGGATATAGCTCAGTTGGTAGAGTGCTTGCTTTGGATGCACAAGGCCCTGGGTTCAATCCCCAGCACCATGAAAAAAAAAAAAAAAAAAGAAAAGAATATTTGCTTTTCACAAGTTCAGGTACACTGAGTCCAGTATATCACTGCCTAGAACGTCTTGTCAGTTAAACAAGAACACAAGAGTTCTATTGAGGTCATGCTCCCAGAAACAAGGTTAGATAATGGATGTAGTTCAAGATCATAAAATAGAAACTGAACACCATGGAAGAAGATGAAAAATTAAATACCAAGAACTGAACAAAGAAAAAAAATCTTTCCTACAGAAATGTTCTCTGATTTAGTTCAGTGAGATGGAGAAAAAGTGTCAGACAGAAAGTAAATCCAGGAGAGACCCAAGGAAGTCAAATGCACAGTGGAGTTTTACATACAGGATACCTTGGACTTTACCTGATGGCAAGAAGATAGCTACTAAGAGTTTGAGTTTGTTTTAATACCAATTTGTCTCAGCATTGCTGCCACAGAGAGAGTGCCTTTCATTCAAAGAGCAAAAATTGAAGTGTATAAGCAAGGTGACCCCTCTTACCTCACTCAGAACCACACAAGAGCACTGTGAGGGTAGATGGCAGGAGTGGGGTATAAGGAGGGAATTACCACCTACTTGTTCAAGTCAAAAGAGTTCATTTCTTACATAGTTTAACTATTTCTGAAGCCAAATAGATGCTTAGAAAATAGAGATTTAGTCTTCCTGTGCTAGGATCGTGTCATGGACTAAATGTTTGGGTAATACCAAGAATTCATTCACTGCAGTCTCAACCCCCAAGGGGATGATGTCAGGAGCTGAGAACTTTGGGAAGCGACTATGTGGGTCCTGATGCCCTTAGAAGAAAAAATCTGGAGAGCTTGCTTCCCCTCTCTGCTCCTGCAATTGAGGATTCAAAAAGGTGACCACCTAAAAACTAGGAAGAGGGAATTCACCAAGAACTCATATACAGCTGCTACTCAAGTTTGAAATTCTAGTCTCCAGAAATGTAAAAATGAATGTTTGTTGTTTCAGCCACCTGGTCTGTAGAAATTCTGTATTCCTATAGCATTAACTAGAACTGACTAATACAAATTATTTTCTAATTTGACAGACATAACTTATAAAATGTACATTACATTCCTGCAGTGTTAGATACAGGCAAAGATTCAGGAAAATATCATTGTATAAAAAGAATTAGTTCAAGATGCAGAAATATTATGAGTTATAAAAATTATTGTTTTCCCAGGTGTTAGATGTCACCAAGATACCTTCTGAGAAAGAGTTTATACCGGAGAGAAATAGTTCTTTGATTCTAATTTCCATGGTAATGTATTTAATAAAGGAACTTAGTTTCAGCTTTTTTGCAAGTTTCTTTCAGATTTGATGATCTTTGTGACAGACTGTTATAGTGGAAATAATATTAAACTATTCCCTTGATCTGAAATGATAGACAAAGCAGATCTACTTTTTCCAGAGAACTGGTGGAGGATATATTATTTCACCTTCCCTTACTCTTGATAGCTATTTTAAAGAAAGATTGCTCCATTTTAATGTTCAATAGTCTGAAGAGATTTCATGGTCAGGGAATAAAAATTTTCTCAACAAAATTTAGCACCTCAAAAATCTTTTGGCCTATGCCAACATGTACATCATTCAGATACATCTTATTAGGAAATTGTTTTAATATATCTTCATGATCTAGTAAAATAGAAAAGAATGTAGCTCACGAATAGAAAAAAAGAGCTTAGCACATTTCATAGTTTTTGTAAGAATGTTCCTTCTGATTTACTTAAGAACTTTATCAAGAGTAACTGGAATTGTCATGATTTATGTCAACAAAACCGAGGAAATTGATATAATTTTTGAACCATGTGTGTGACGATAGAGCTGTTGCCACAAGTCATTCAGTTCTTCTGGTCACTGGATTATGCAGCAAATATAAAGAAGGGAATCTATGAACTGTAGTATTGCAGGGAAGCGAAGTATGCCTCATCCATTGAGAATAAATTATTCATCTTCACTAAAACTTCCACTGTTAAAACTTGATTTCCCTAAGATGTTTTAACTAGGTAAACACAAATTTGGAAAGTATATTTCTTCTGTGTAGCGTGATTTAGAAGAAAAGTTGCTAACTGGCATCAGGCTTGGTTGTATGTTCTAAAAATAGTATTTCCACTTATAAATCACTAGATGGATAATTAGAGAAACCAGAGCCAGCCTCAGGCAGAGCAAACAGGATGATGGAGCAGAACCCAAAGAACACACACATTCCAGCTCCCACCAGGAGCCTGATGAGGAGTGTATTCTCTTTCAAAACCCCCGGAGGGAAGCCACTGAGTTGGCATCTAGATCTTAAACTTTTGTCTCCTCAATGATGAAACAATACATTTCTATTCTTTTCTTTTCTCTTTTCTTTTCTTTTCTTTTCTTTTCTTTTTGGTACCAGGGATTGAACCCAGGAGTACTTAACCATATCACCAGCCCTTTCTTTGCACTTTATTTTGAGACAGGGTCTATGCTGAGTTGTTGCTGAGGTTGGCTTTGAACTCTTGATCTTTCTGCCTCAGCCTCTCTAGTCACCGGGATTACAGGCGCATGTCAGAAATAATAACATTTCTATTGTTCAGTTTGTGGTAGTGGTTGTGTCAGTTCCAGAAAAATAAGACTGGGAAGGATACATGAAAACTCAACAGTTTTTCTTTTTTTTATTGGTACATATTAATTATACAGAATGGTGGGTTTCATTGTGGTATATTAGTAAATGTATATAACATTGTTTGATTACTTTCATTCTCCTCTTATCCATCCTCTCCCTTGACCCATTTCCTACCCTAATGATCTTACTTCTGCTTTCATGGTGTCCTATTTTTCCCCACTAGTTTCCACATTTGAGAGAAACATATGATTTTTGTCTTTCTGAGTGGACTTATTTCACTTAACTTGATGCTCTATAGTTCCATCCATGTTCCTGCAAAAGACATAATTTCAATTTTTAAGACTGAATAAAACTCGATTGTGTATATGTGCCACATTTTCCTTATTTGTTTATCTGTTGACAGAAACCTAGGCTAATTCCATAATTTGGTGATAAACACGGGTATGCACGTTTCTCTAACGTATGCTCACTTTGATTCGTTAGGAAAAATACCAAGGAGTGGTATAGCTGGCTCATGTGGTAGGTATATTTTTGTTTGTTTGTTTTGTTGTTGGAGGGGCAGGGATTGAACTCAGGGGCCCTGAGTCACATCCCCAGCCCTATTTTGTATTTTATTTAACCCTATTTTGTATTTTACAGGGTCTCATTGAGTTACTTAGTGCCTCGCTGTTGTTGAGGCTGGCTTTCCTCCTTCCTCAGCCTCCGGAGCCGCTGGGATTATGGTGTGAGCTACTGCACCTGGCATATTTTTAATTTTTTGTTGAACCTATATACTATTTCCATAGAGGCTTTACCATTTTACGTTCCATCAACACTGTGTAGGAATTCCTTTCCCCGCTCATGTTCTCACCGGCCTTCGTTATTACTTACTTGTACTCTTGATGGTTGCCATTGTGACTGGAGTGAAATGCAGTCTCAGTGTAGTTTTTATTTGCATTTCCCTAAGGATATTGAACTTTTTTTTTGACATGTTATTTTGTACTTTTTCTTTTGAGAAGTGTCTTTTAGTTCATTTGCTCATTTATTGATTCGACTTTTTGGAGTAACTTATACATTTTTTATCTTAATCTTCTGTTGAAAGAGTAGCTATCAACAGATTTTCTCCCATTCTGTAGGTGTGTCTTCACTCTGTCAATTGTTTCCTTTGCTGTGCATAAGCTTTTCAATTTGATGTAATCCCATTTGTTGATTCTTGCTATTATTTCTTGAGTTATGGGAGTCCTGTCCTGTAAGTTGTCTGTGCCTATATACTGAAATGTTTCCTGTACATTTTTTGTTACCAGTTGCCAAGTTTCTGGTCTTTTATTTAGGTCTTTGATTCATTTTGAGTTGACTTGTTTGTAGGATGAGAGATAGGTTCTAGTTTTGTTCCTCTTCAGAAGATATCCAATTTTTCGACACAGCCATAGTTATATGACAAAGGGGAATTTTTTACTTTTTTTTTTTTTTTTTAAACTCTAAGTCTTTTTTCTTTTTCTTTCGGAGTACAATGAAGTGGTGGTGGTGGAGTTGTATCTATAGATCATTGAGTTTTTCTCCAGTTCTTCTTTCTGCTTTCCTACTGAGAGGTGAAATGGCTTAGCTTTCCCTTTAGTTGGTCAACAAGTTATGTATTTTCTTCATGAAAATCTCATTTATATCCAGGTAGTGCAAGAAAACCATGGTCATGAGGAGTGATATCCTTCACACATTTTCCTCCTCATTTTAATTAACTTTGGTAGGAAAAATAAATTCCTAAACATGTTGAATATGCACTCAGGTTTTATTATGCTTTAAACTTCCCATCAAAACAAATTCAAAGCACTTTCAATCGAGGGGTGAATGTCAGGGATGCCCTGTTGCCTTCTGCGCAGTAGCAACCAAAAAGAATAAAACACCAGAAGTTATTTTCCTTATCCCAACAGCCTGGTAACCACCACCCCCCCTTTTTTTTTCTTGTCACATAGCTTTGTGGAATATGAGTGGGGATATTTTTTTAAAAGAAGGGAATAATATGTATCATATCACGGTGCTTATTTTATTGTATGGGGACTAGTTCTTGTGGTGGGAAACTTGTCCTTAGGTAGTCTGCAAATATACAGTTTATTGGTATAGGAAATAACAGAAGAAAGAGAATTTAGATACACCTTTTCTTCTACAGAAGTTGTTAGTTAATGCGAATGTCTGAATTCAAGGAACAGAGAAGGATGGAAATAAAGGACTAGAATAATGGCAGTGATTGTCCCATCAAAATCAAGAAGGAGTAGACAGAACATGCAAGTTCTTTGTGCAAGACAAATAGAATATTTAACAAGAGAAGCAGTAGAGGAAGGAGCATGTCAAGTCACACGGACATGATAGTGCAGCTAAGACTGTAGTAAACAACTATGATAAAAGCAAAAGTCATGAAAGATAAGAATAGAGTTCACAAGGTGCTACTGAAAATGTCACTAACAGTTTAGTAGGAATAACAGGTGTGAAAATATGTCATTGCTGAGAAATCTGTGATGCTTCTCAATTGGGAAGAAACAATAAAAAAACAGTGAGAGACAAATAAGGGCAGATAATAATATAGAATGAAATGAAACTGATTAGTAATTCCTCACTAAATAGAAAATTTACTTTGGTTATCATGCCACATGTATTCTCAAACACCTTAGTCAAATTTTAATGATCTGAAAATATATTAGTGATATGTAAATTCTTGACTGTATACAATGTACATAGGACTCTGTGAGTACTATTATTTAGCTGTTATTACTTGGCCCATGGGAACAAACCCAGAGGCACTTAACCACTGAGCCACTTTCTAAGTCCCTATTTATTTTTTATTTTGATATAGAAGTTTGCTAAGTTGCTTAGGGCCTCACTAAGCTTTTTTTTTTTTTTTTTTCAAATGGTGATTCCATCCCTTGTATTTTGAGGAATCTTTTTTTTTTAATTGTAAACAAATGGGATACATGTTGTTTCTCTGTTTGTACATGGTGTAAAGGCATACCATTTGTGTAATCCTAAATTTACAGAGGGTAATGTTGTTTGATTCATTCTGTTATTTTTTCCCTTCCCCCCACCCCTCCCACCCCTCTTTTCCCACTATACAGTCCTTCCTTCCTCCATTCTTGCCCGCCTCCCTAACCCTAACTCTAACTCTAACACTAACCCCTCCCACCCCCCATTGTGTCATCATCCACTTATTAGCGATATCATTCGTCCTTTGGTTTTTTGAGATTGGCTTATCTCACTTAGCATGATATTCTCCAATTTCATCCATTTGCCTGCAAATGCCATAATTTTATCATTCTTTATGGCTGAGTAATATTCCATTGTATATATATGCCACAGTTTCTTTATCCATTCATCAACTGAAGGGCATCTAGGTTGGTTCCACAAACTGGCTATTGTGAACTGAGCAGCTATGAACATTGATGTGGCTGTATCTCTGTAATATGCTGATTTTAAGTCCTTTGGGTATAGGCCAAGGAGTGGGATAGCTGGGTCAAATGGTGGTTCCATTCCAAGTTTTCTAAGGAGTCTCCACACTGCTTTCCAGAGTGGCTGCACTAGTTTGCAGCCCCACCAGCAATGTATGAGTGTACCTTTCTCCCCACATCCTCGCCAACACCTGTTGTTGCTTGTATTCTTGATAATCACCATTCTAATTGGGGTGAGATGGAATCTTAGGGTAGTTTTGATTTGCATTTCTCTTATTACTAGAGATGTTGAACATTTTTCCATATGTTTGTTGATTGATTGTACATCTTCTTCTGTGAAGTGTCTATTCCTTTCCTTAGCCCATATGTCGATTGGATTATTTGCATTCTTGGTGTAGAGTTTTTTGAGTTCTTATAGATTCTGGAGATTAGTGCTCTATCTGAAGTATGATTGGCAAAGATTTTCTCCCACTCTGTAGGCTCTTTCTTCGCATTGCTGATAGTTTCCTTTGCTGAGAGAAAGCTTTTTAGTTTGAATCTATCCCAGTTGTTGATTCTTGCTTTTATTTCTTGTGCTATGGGAGTCCTGTTGAGGAAGTCTGGTCCTAAGCCGACATGTTGAAGCTCTGGACCTACTTTTTCTTCTATAAGATGCACGGTCTCTGGTCTGATTCCGAGGTCCTTAATCCATTTTGAGTTTAGTTTCATGCATGGTGAGAGATATGGGTTTAGTTTCATTCTGTTGCATATGGATTTCCAATTCTCCCAGCACCATTTGTTGAAGAGGCTATCTTTTGTCCATTGCATATTTTTGGCCCCTTTGTCTAGTATGAGAAAATTGTATTTATTTGGGTTTGTGTCTGAGTCCTCTATTCTGAACTATTGATCCACCTTTCTATTTTGGTACCAATACCATGCCGTCTTTGTTACTATTGCTTTGTAGTAGAGTTGAAGATCTGGTATTGCGATACCTCCTGCTTCACTCTTTCTGCCAAGGATTGCTTTAGCTATTCTGGGTTTCTTATTCTTCCAGATGAATTTCATAATTGCTTGCTCTATTTTTGTAAGGAACATCATTGGGATTTTAATTGGAATTGCATTGAATCTGTATAGCACTTTTGGTAGTATGGCCATTTTGACAATATTAATTCTACCTATCCAGCAACATGGGAGATCTTTCCATCTTCTAAGGTTTTCTTTAATTTCTTTCTTTATTGTTCTGTAGTTCTCATTGTAGAGGTCTTTCACCTCTTTTGTGAGATTGATTCCCAAGTATTTTATTTTTTTCGATGCTATTGTGAATGGGGTAGTTTTCCTAATTTCTCTTTCTGAAGATTCATCACTTATGTATAAAAATGCCTTAGATTCTCACTAAGCTTTTTGATGCTGGCTTTGAACTTGCAATCCTCCTGCCTCAGCTTCCTAAACTGCTGGGTTTAAAGGTATGTGCCACCACACCTGACTAAGATTTTTCTTTTTTGTTTTTACTGGCATTGAAAACTGAATGTCAACCCATTTATCATGCTCTTTATTCAAATTCCCTTCTTACAAAAATTCATATTCCTTGTTCTTTTTGTTTGGTTGTAGCTCTCTAGATGATTAAAGTTTTTCTAAAGAACACATCTTTATTGTAGGATATATAAATTATCCATGTAGTTCACTATATGTTCTCAGTTCTCTTTATGTCTGGGTATTTTATAGGGTTTCAGTTACCAGTCCCCTTCAAATTAAGTGTTGCTATTTGATTTGCTTTAGATAATGAAACATGTTTACATAGAGTTTACACACAAATGACTACATTTACATAGAGTTAGGAATGGTATGAGCAAAACCAAAATTCACCTCACTTTGTGTCGTATTTCCTGGCCTTAGTCATTGTTTTGTTTGGCAAAGATGAAAACTACCTCAGCCTGAACTTCTAGGTGACTACTGTGAGCAGAATACCTGCACCCCTGTTCACCTAGTGATCTGTGATGGACAGGTAACATGAACCCAAATACAAGTGCATCTTATTATAACTCAGTTAAGTTTAAGGTTTTTACTTCGTCAACATACATCTTATATTGATATATAGGAAGGGCATGAAACTTTTAACTTTTATCATCTTAAAAATGCATCATCAAACATAATGTATTCTTAAAGATTTGGTTAAGAGAAGAAATTTCTTCACAAAAGAACCTAATAGTGAATTCACTTTGTGTGTCTTACTAAAGAAAAAACAGAAACAAAAGCAAACCCACAAAAATAAAACAACAAAATAAAACCTTACCTATCTGTATAAATTTGTGTGTTCACTCAAGAAGAATGCTATATTTTTCAAACAGAATAAAAATCACTGGATTTTAAAGCATTCTGAAATATTCAAAGAAAATAAAAAAATTTTAAATTTTGTGTTCCACAGAGTTACAATTTTTGCTACCTCTCTCTCTCGCTCGCTCTTAAAATAACTATGATCCCTTTCTTGTCTTGGGATAAATCCATTTACTGGATTGTTTTGAACTCTGTTTAAACAGAATCACAAATACAATTCAAATTTTAACAACCCAATGGAATCTATGAAGCAGTCTCATCTGTCATACTAACGTGTTTATTTATGTCCTCCCAAATCCCAAAATTATACTAATACAGGTACCAGGATAAAACTAATCTGCCTAACTGCCACACTCAGCACAATGTCACATTCAAGTCAACACCCTACTAAACATTCAAACTTGTTGGAAAGTATTCTAAATCTCCTCTGAATTATGGCAAAGAGTGGCAAAGGAAAATCATGATTATGACTGAAGACCACTCCATTAATGTCATCTTCCTGTTGTATTAACACCGCTGCAAGTGGTACAACAGTTACTTCTCAAACTTGCAAATCATGATTCAATGCTCTCTCCTAAAAATAAGTCCTTTTCTGCATTTCTTCTTTTCTTAACTGCTCTTTCTAGATCTGCAATGTCATGAAGTTAGTGAACTTTAGTTTGAAATATCATTTAATAATTTTTCTCCCTTTTGTCTCTATCAACATAAAAAATAAACACATAAAGAATGACCCAAGGATTGATCAGAGAGAAGAAATGCAATAATACAATCAGAAGAGCTTTATGCCAACTAAAATGGAAGCAAAAGTCAATGTTAACATAAATATATGCAAAAATATCACAAACCTAGAATATGCTTAGATATTTTCCACAATTATTTCTGGTTAAAATTATTATAGTAGGTACACAATACTTTGCTTACCTCAAATTTATTTCTCTTCTAATTGATTATGTTTATTTAATACCTTTCTCCTCCCAGTGTGGGTCTTGAGTAAATGGGAAGATTTGTCAAACTTCTAAACTGTCTTGGGAGGCCTGATCAGGTTTATGCTGCCACTATTACTATTGTATTCTATTCCCTAGACCATTTTATTTGTTTCCTATGATATTCAGATTATAAAGTAGGGAGACAGGAGAAGATTTTTAGAGCTGGCATTTCATTTCTAACTAAGTTTTTAGATATTAAAGCACAATATTAACAGATGATTGCAAACCCTAAGTTTTTGAGAGCACTCCTGAGAAATTTAGCGTGAACTGCATGAATTCACCTTTTAAGATTTCTACCGTGTGAGCAATTGGCATCTATATTTTCTTCTCTTAAGAATTTAGAAATACATAAGAGAAGACTGTAGAGAAAGAACCACATAGCAGCATTTCATATTTCACAAACTAAATGACAATACTGGAGTAGTTTCCAATAATGAAAGTGCTTTGGGAAGTTGAGAACTATTATATGACTCATCAGCTTCAAATAATTTAGTCACTGAAGATGAAGGGTAATGTCTCTCGTTAAAAGCAAGAGATGAAATAAGTATTTTCATGAAAAAAAATCTTCAGAAATCTCTGCATAACATAGAGTGCAAACTGTGACAGTTTTATACTATGTAGTTCTACATAGTGGCTTGCGGAAAACCAAATCATCAAGAAATAGTCTCAGAGAAAAAAGATGTGTAGAATGGATTGTATGGAATTTGCTGACTACAGTTAAAAGACTACCTTTTATGTACATAAAATGCTTCTTTTATGACTCCCAGAATCAAAAGAGGTAGAATAAATCATATCTTAAAAAGAAATCTGATTCTCCTGGTGAGTAATTATTATTGGAGTTGAACAATCACTTTGTGAAAGAGCATTAATTCTTTGTGGAGTGTAGAATGTTCTGTACCGAGTCTGGGTTAAGTAAAAGTCTAATAATTATAATACTTTATTATCAGGAGAAAAGTCAATTTATCATTGTCCAAAGTTAATCTCTAATTCTGCAATAAACTTTTCAAAATGGCATTTCTTTTTTTAACACATAATGTTCTGCACAATGGTACTCAATAAATACGGTTGTTAATGTTTACCTATTGTTCATACAATTGGTCCATTGCCTAAATATCCTCTGCTGAGATTTCCCTCTCATTTTCATTGTGCTCTAATTAGGTAGATGATAATTTATGCAGTGAAGTGATATAATGAGTCAAGTAAATGATGAACTTGCAAATAATAACATGTATCTTTGAGTGAGAAAAGAAAAGTCTTTTGGCAGTTTTAAGGAGACTGGAGGAAAGCTTAGCAGAAAAGTCTACTGAAAGCATGACTACACAGCTTTACTTATTTGTTTTACTATAGCTCTGCTTATTTTATATTTATTTTGGGAACTTAATTTTCTCTTTCCCTGTCCCTGCTCTTTTCTTCCATTCAATAAAATACAGCCAAACACAAACAAACATCTAACTTGCAAAGATTCAGAAGATCAAACAAGGTGTCTGGTTTCCTACAGGACAGTAATACAGAGAGCATCATAAGTGTGTATCTTTTGGCACATGCAGGTACTACTTAGAGGAACAGTGATTTGTGAATTTGTAGAATGTTTTATGGGAATTGAATTGTAAATGAACTGCCATAGAATGGTTTCAGTTGTAACACTGATGAAAATGTGTTTGCTAAGTGATTTCCTAAATTACTTTACAGAGTATAAAACATCTGCATTTAGTTGGATTCCATTTGGCTGAAAAATAAAGATTTCTATACTATACTTCTCATGTCTGATAATAATAATATACTAGAAAACTTGAGACTTCACAAGGCAATCTAAGTATGATTTCTCTTAAAAAGCAAATAGCACTCTTAGTATGTAATATACTATATTGTCTGACTTAAATGGCACATTCTTTCTAAAGATATATAAATGTTATAGTATGTACATAACACTATGATAAATACTGGAAAATAAGAAGGCCATTTCTGGATTTACTTTAAAAATGTCAGTTTTAATAATAAAATACCCTCTTACAAGATCATAAAGGAAACAATAGGAGACAACATTCCTTGACTTACTCAAAGAGGAAAAAAAAACTAACAAAGTTCAGTAATTTTACATTACATGTCTTGCAAATACTAGAGTAATTCACAGCAAATTTTGGGTTCAAGAGTCCACAGATGCTATAGCTGCCAAGATGTTGGATACAACAGAAATTTCAATTAGAGTTTTCCTTTAAAAGAAAACTAAATGAAGACCATCTTCATTGTGCTCAATCTTAATGGAAGTTAGTCTTACAAGTTGTTCAAATATTTTAAGTATAAAATACTTGCACAGTTGCATAAGTTGTGACCTGGGAATACACAGTGACCTATTTGAAGGAAGTTTGTTTTATATGGTGCTAGTCACAGACTTTCTTTCTTCAGTCAAGTCCACTTCTACTCATTTACCTCACATGTCTGCCTTCAATTTAAGCAGAAGATAATTTTGCTAATTATTAAATCATATAATCTTCAGGAATTCTATAATCACTAGGAAAGTATTTTGGCATTATTTAGGCTAATGTTAATTCAAATATTTATTACCTACATGCAGGCAGTATCACAAACAAAAGATTGAGGAACAGAAAGAATGTGTTGCCATTTGATTCATAGACAAGATTGTATTTATTATTCAAGGCAATACTAAACATTTTATCAAAATATATTTATGACTTTGAGAGAAAAATCTTGTCAAGATCAAGTAGTAAAATTCATTCAAGTTCTCCAATGACAAGAAGGCATTTATTCCAATGCTCAAATGATATTTTGATGTGGGTTTAAATGTTTCATCTAAATCTCAGTGGCACAGACTAATGACTTATGCTTGTTCAATATACAAAATATTAAATGAATATATCTTGGAGAACTCACTTTATCTCTGGGTAATAGAGAGCACTTTCTTCTCTATTTCTTTGTTTTGCTCTGTATAATTAACATCACTCATCTATTTGCCCAATTCTTGGTTCTGCTTACCAGAATCCAATAGTATATATATATATATTTTTTTTTTTTTTTTCTTCTGGGTGGTAGTAAAATTATCTTTATTAAGAAAAATACTTACATAGTTTCTGAAATACTTCAATATGTACAAAATAAAAGTTCAAAAACTAAGAGATAAAATCAAGTTATTAATGTTTTTAATTACTATGGAATTGTTCTAGGAGTATGTGTTTGCAAATTATAGAAAACTTTCAGAATTGTTTTTTTTTAATTAGTTTTTGATCTTTACAGACTGCATTTTGATTCACTGTACACAAATGGGTACATCCTTTGTTTCTATGGTTGTGCATGATGTAGATTCATACCATTCTTGTAATCATACATGTACATAGGTTAATGATGTCTGTCTCATTCCACCATTTTTCATGCCCCTCTCTCTCTCATTTCCCTCTATGTAATCAAAAGTTCCTCCATTCTTCTCTCATCCCACCCCTCCCACCCCATTATATATCATCATCCACTTATCAGGGAAATCATTCGGCCTTTGGTTTTTTGGGATTGACCTATTTCAGTTAGCATGATAGTCTCCAATTCCAATCATTTATTTGCAAATGCCATATTATTCTTTATGGCTGAATAATATTCCATTGTGTATATATCCCACAGTTTCTTTATCCATTCATCTATTAAAGGGTAGGATGGTTCCACAATCTAGTTATTGTGAATTGAGCTGCCATAAACATTGATGTGGCTGCGTCACTGCAGTATGCTGATTTTAAATTCTTTGGGTATAAACCAAGGAGTGGGATATTTGGGTCAAATGGTAGTTCCATTTCAAGATTTCTAAAGAATCTCCATACTGTTTTCCACAGTGGCTATACCATTTGTAACCCCACCAGCAATGTATGAGTGTACCTTTCCCCCCACATCCTCACCAACACCTATTGTTGCTTGTATTCTTGATAATAGACATTTTAATTGAGGTAAGATGGAATCTTGGGATTGTTTTAATTTGCATTTCTCTAATTACTAGAGATGTTTAACACTTTTCATATATTTATTAATCCCCTGTGTATCTTCTTCTGTAAAGTGTCTGTCCAGTTCTTTGACCCATTCATTGATTGGGTTCTTTGTATTTTTGGTGTAAGGTTTTGTAAGTTCTTTATAAATTTTGGAGATAAGTGCTCTATCTGAATTGCATGAGGAAAAGATTTTCTCCCACTCTGTAGGTTCTCCACATTGTTGATTATTTCCTTTGCTGAGAAAAAGCTTTTTAGTTGGAATGTATCCTGATTGATCATTGATTCCTGCTTTTATTTCTTGTACTTTGGGAGTCATGTTAAGGAAGTCTGGTCCTAAGCCAATATGATGAAGATTTGGACCTACTTTTTCTTCTATCAGGTGCAGGGTCTCTGGTCTAATTCCTAGGTCCTTGATCCATTTTGAGTTGAGTTTTGTGCAGGGTGAGAGATAGAGGTTTAATTTCATTTTACTGCATATGGATTTCCAGTTTTCCTAGCACCATTTGTTGAACAGACTATCTTTTCTCCGTTGTATGTTTTTGACTCCTTTGTCTAGTATGAGGCAACTGTATTTATGTGGGTTTGTCTCTGTATCTTCTATTCTGTACCATTGGTCTGTCTGTCTATTTTTGTGCCAATATTATATCATTTTTGATACTATTGCTCTGTAGTATAGTTTAAGGTCTGGTATTGAGATACCTCCTGCTTCACTTTTCCTGCTCAGGATTGTTTTGACTACTCGAGGTCTCTTATTCTTCCAGATGAAGTTCATGATTGCTTTCTCTATTTCTATGAGGAATGTCATTGGGATTTTAATTGGAATTGAATTGAATCTGTATAGCTCCTTTTATATGTTATTTATTCATCCAATTATTTGTCCAAATATAACAAATTTAAACTGATACCAAAATATCTGTGTCATTGTTAGAATGTGTTATTTATTAAGGATTCTTCTTATGTCTGTGCAGGATGTTCACATAGCCTCTCGTGCTGCCTCTAGTTTAAACAACAAAATTTAGAAAACCACAAAACTGATTCATGGTTTTATGAACATCAGGATCATAACCTGGCATTTATGAATGTGGATGAAGTTGATGTTAATCGAGTTATTTGTTATACACACACAGTAGGTGCTGTCAAAATTACAGAGAAACATGGGGTGTGCTGAAAGATAACAAATCACTTTTTCTAGATAAGGAAAATAGCTGTATATTAGTGGAGAAAATTTAAGTTCACACAGTTAAACCACAGAACCTGTCTAACTCTCATATACTAACCAATGTGAAATGTAAACTTGAACACTTGAGAAATTCATAAGAGATTTTTAACATTTAAAAAAAATTATTTTGTTATATACAACACCAGGATATACCCTGAGGTAATCACAAAATCATTGAATACAACCCACTCCAATTCAGTTCCCAGCACTTCCTCTATTCCTTTTAGAGTGTCCAGTACAAGAGAAGTCATCTAGTAGGCACTTTTTAGTAGAACTATGACATAGATATTAACCCTATTTGGGAGACTGATATTTCCTTTGGTAGGGAGATTAATTTGCTTGCTTAAAGTCACAGGATCATAGAGCCAATATTTGGCTTCACAACTGCCATTTTCAAATCCTGTGTGCTTAACAAACATCCACTCTGCTAAAACCTTCACTAACCCTGTAATACGTGTAACAGAGGCCCACTCTCAGTACAAACCTTTCAGTATTTCTGGAACTATGACACCTTCATAGGTTTTGTTGGCAAGTGCCAATTGATGGATGTGAGCATCTTTTTGTATTTTCTTTCCATCTTTGTTGAGGTGTAATTGAAAAATAAAAATTGTGTATATTTAAGGCAAAGAATGGAAAGATTTGCTATACATATATATTATGTAATGAATATCAAAATTCAGTAACTCATCCATCATTTCCTTTAGTTACCACTGTAACATGCCTACCAGTTAGTTTGAGAACAGCTCTTCCAACATGGAGAAAGGTGGAGATTTGAATGCTGAGTGGCACTTTATGTGAGATCAAGGTACTGGGATGGGAGTTTTGGTCTGGCAGTGCTTTGAGAAATAATGATATCACTGGCACTTGTGTAATGTACTTAAATTAACTCACTGAATACTGAAAAGAGTCATATGCAGTAGGTGCTTCTCTAGTTGGTTTTATGCTGCACTTGAGGAAATTGAAAAAGAAGAGGAAATCAGTTTCCTATCAAATCACATGACAGATAGTGTAACCAGTGTTTGAATGCATACATTATGGATGCTCCTTACTTGTACTTTGTGCCATTGCTAACCAACTTATCATGCCAGGGAAGCTCACTTAGAGAATGTTTCAATGAGTCAAAATCCCCATACATTTTCAACCTCTGTTTTCCAGTTT
This sequence comes from Sciurus carolinensis, assembly GCF_902686445.1. Classification (NCBI taxonomy): domain Eukaryota; kingdom Metazoa; phylum Chordata; class Mammalia; order Rodentia; family Sciuridae; genus Sciurus; species Sciurus carolinensis. The sequence continues at coordinate 85,614,206 of NC_062218.1, read as the reverse complement.
CCCAAATGTTTCCTTTATCATTTATATTCTCTTTTCTGATTTTCTTTTTGTTAGTCTATGTGAATTTATATCTCAAAAATTCCTTTTTATGTCATCTATATTGTGTATTGGAGAAGGGAGGCATAAATTTGCCTATTCATTCTAATTTTCAATTTGAAGCATAACTTATCAGTTCCAATATCATGGGAAGGAATAGAAGTAGCAGAAGTTAAGAGAAACAAAATAAAAGAATTAAGACTTTTGAAGAAAAATAAATGAATTTGGCACAATTCATCTAAATTTTAAGAAGAAACATTTATCCTAGTATAGCCTAATTCTCAGTAAACAAAGTTGAAGAATACATTTGTCCATACAAGTTTTAACCAATAGTAAAGTAGGCAAAGTTGCAAACAATTGTATGGTTTGCATTTTTCATAAATATCATAAAATTGCATTTATTCTTTTTACTGCATTTCCTGAAGTGACAAATCACCAAATAATAAATGGTGATAGCTATTCCAGATAGGACATACATTGGTACAAGGGATAAAGTGGTTGTTATTTTGGTGTAGACAAAATACAATTAGATACACAACAACCCATAGAGAATGAAATGTTTCTCCTTATTGTTTTTTACAATTTTAATGAAACATGATTAATATGCCAAAACTCTACACATATAAAATATATACACATTGATGAATTTAGATATATGCATACATCTATGATGAGATAACTACAGCTGAGGTAAAAAATATCACCTCTAAAAATGTCCATGTGTCTCTTTGCTTTTAAAAAAATATTTTGTGGTAAGAACATTTCATATAAATATGATGTACCCTTCTAAAATTTTGTATGCACAATACTGTATTGTTGACATAGGCACTATAGTTCACAGAGATAACTAAAACATATTCATTTCATATATCTAAAACTTATAGTCATTGAACAACACTTTGTTTCCTCTTCCCCCATGCTCTCAACCACGATGTGTGTTTTGCTTTATCATTTTAACTGTTTTAGATACCACTGAGAAGTAGAATCATGCTGTACTTGTCCTCCTGTAACCAATGTATTTCACCAAGCATGATATCCTCTAAGACCATGAGTGTTGGTACAAGGTAGAATTTCTTTCTATTTTAACACTGAATAGTGTTTAATTGTATGTATAAAGTGCATTTTCTTTTTTAATTCTATTTTGACACATAATAATGCTCCAAATTTATGAGATACAATGCAATGATTTGAAACATGTAAATATTGTGTAGTAATTCAATCACAGCAATTAACATATCACCTCCAATTCTTCTTTGTGAAGAAATAGTCACAATCTTTTCTTCTAGCCATTTTGAAATATACAACACATGAAATATGTATGTGACACATGGGTATTGACTATAGTTACCCTATTGTACAATAGAACACTGGAACTTATTCCTTCTACCTACTGTAAATTTGTACCTTTCAAACAATTTTCCCCATTCTCCTTCCCATCTACCATCTATAACAGCCTCTAGTAATTCTTATTCTATTCTCCACTTTTATGAGATCTTTTTTTTTTTTTGATTATACACATGAAGAGATCATGAAGAATTTGTCTTTCTGGGCCTGGTTTACTTTAATTCCCACAATGTATCCTCCAGGTTCATCTAGGTTGTGGCATATGACAAAATTTCATCTTTTTATAATTGACAGAATTCCCCTATGTTAGAAAAAAATCAACAGAATGAAAAGACAAGTTTTAGAATGGGAGAATGTATCTTAAAACTGTACATCTGATAAGGTGTTAACTTCCATATTACATAAGGAAGTCAAACAACTCAAGAGCAAAACTAGTAACCTCAGTGATCCGATTAATTTAAGGAAATTACATATATCCTTTATTGCTATTGTGAACCACAACTTTTCCAGCTTTCACTTTTCTAGGTGAAAGCAGAATTTGCTTCTTTTTCTTAGGTTAATGATGATGTGACTTTATCATGATGGACGTTTCCATTTCTTTTCTTTCTTTCTTTCTTTTTTTCTTCCATACTGGGGATTGAAACCAGGGGTGATCAACTACTGAACCACATCCCCAGTCCTAATTTGTATTTATTTAGAGACAGGATCTCACTGAATTGTTTAGGGCCTCAGTAAGTTGCTGAGGTTGGCTTTGAATTTACGATACTCCCGCCTCAGCCTCTGGAGTCACTGGGATTACAGTCGTGCACCACTGTGCCCAGCTTCCTTTTCTTTGTACCTTTTATGACTCTCACACAGATTCTTTGCTCATATTAGTATTACATAAATTCCCCAAAGTATCATACTCTTGTGGTCCAACAGTTTGTGTTTCTTGTGTTATATATACAAAGTATGATCCTGCCAGTTTCATGAAATTTATCAATATAAATTCTTCTTTAGATCTAAGTATATATTTCATTTTTTCTGAGCATTTCCTTTGACCTCCAAAATTTGAATATAAAACCTCTCTTCTGCTTCTATAGCACTAGGATGTCCTCTTTCTATTCCTTTAATTTTAATAATTCTTTCCTCTCACCAGTTAATACTGAAAATTGAAAAATCATGATTATCTTGCTTAGTGCTTCAAGGCAGCATTTTTCATAATAGCTAAGAGGTGGAAACAACTGAAGTGTTCAATCATAACATTGATGAGTGGCTAAACATAATCTAGTTTAGCCATTCTAAAGAATATTATTCAGCTATAAAAATGAATGATTGATGAAGTTACAACATAAAAATGCTGTGCCAAATGAAAGAAACCAGGCACAAGAGAGCATATGCTCTATATTCCATTCATATAAAATCAAGAATAAGCAAAGTTTTGGAGACAAAGCAAATTAGTGGTTGCCAGAGATTGGGGAAGGAGAGAATGCTAAGTGATGACTGGGCAAAGGGTATCCTTGTGGGTGATAAAAAAGTTATGAAACTAAAAAAAAAATAATGAAATTAGTGATGTTTGCAGAACATTATAAATGTAATTAATGCTATTGGATGCTATGCTTTAAACTAATTGAATGGTACATTTTACATTATGTGTATTTTTACCATAATTAAGTATAACATATGTATAGGTAAATTATATATATGTGTGTATATATATAATTTTTACATAAATATCACTAAGACTCAACTTTTTCATTGGATTATTTTTTCATTTCATTGGTACCTGCTCTCTTTACTATATAAAATCTCATTTAGGATGGCATTTTACTAAAAGTAAAAATGAGCTGATTTTTAATATCTATCACCCTTGTATTAGAAATAAAAAACGCAGTCAGTAGAAATTCTTTGGCAAATTTAACAACTCAATCAATTTTCTTAAAGGTAAAGAATTATCTTTTTAAAAATACGCATTTTGATCTAAATGTTGTTCTATTGTTTGGGATAAAAATGCATTATGGTCATTTTATGAACACTTTCAAATCATATACACATTGAAACAATGCTATAGCATTATATATAATTGGTAATAAGAAAAAAACTCGACCTCTCTGTATATTGCTTCCATTCCCTGAAGAATGGAACAATGAACAGTACTGAAAAGTAACACTTCACAGAAGTGTTCACACATTATATAAACCAACCAGAGGCACCTTATGGTAAGAGATCTGAGTACACATATCTTTCTTTGTTTTAGAGTTCTGTAGCCATTTCACTTAGTGTTTCCTTAACAATATTTCCTGATTTCTATCTGCTCACACCAAAGTTCAGGAAAGATTATTCAATGAGATTGCTTATTTAAAAACTTGACCTTTCTTTTCTGAGTTGAATTTCTACTTGATTATGGCATTTTCAAGTTGATTTCTTAAAAGTTAATTGATATGAGTAAGGTTCAAATTTGTTTTGATATAATGATAAAATGCTTCCATTTCTTAGTGTTTTTCTTTAAAATGAAGTTAGAAAAATGCTTCAAATTACAAATAGTATGTATTTTTTAAGTGATATTGAGATACTCATGTATTGACCTCATATTTTTATATTCAGACACTAAAGAAAAATGACTGTCTAGCTCATATCAGGACTAGTGGAATCAAAGGTCTATTTTGGGGTTGGGAGGTGTACCAGTGAATTCTTGATAAGAAAACAGTGAGTAGGAGAATCTGAGTTTTGAGATAATTATTTAGGCAAAAGAAGTGAAATGAAATGATATCACTTAAGGAGCTTGAGATGGGTTTACATATTTAATTGAAGAAAACAATAATTAATTTTGTAGTTAACATGAGAAGCATCTTTGACATGTGGGTGTGTCTGTGTGGGTTATGGTGAGTGGATAGGGTGGTGAGTGCAGACTGTATAATCACAAGATAGGAAGTTTTACCCTTACGCTGTGATTTGAATTGATCTGAAAACATGCAGTCTGGAATTTCTTCCTTTTCCTTAATTTCTGCCTTTCTCTTAGCCTCTTCCTCCTTAGGACTCCATATGTGTTTGCATTGAAAAAACTGAGACAGAATTGGCATCTGTGGTTCTAAGTACTACAAGACTCTGAAATGAGACCAAAAATTCCTGAGTCAGTTTGCTTGGTGCTGGAAGAAATGGTGAAGAGATTTTCTTTTCTATAATTCAAGATGGAAAAGAAAAATAAACATAATGGTTATACATTGGAAATTGATTTATTTCAGTTTATACTACAGAGCAGCAGTCCATTTTAAACATCATTTTCAGATAGTCACACTATTGCTGAAAAATTTTTAGGACGGACATTTCCTTATTACATGTTTAAAAAGTGAAGTGCACTTTTTCTTTGTTCAATATTCTCAGGGATTTTAAAATGTAAGTAAGGGTCATCTACTTGCAATGTTATTTGTCTATACATGGAGAATGAAGTTACAACCTTCCTAACAGGTACTTCTTTTAACCTTTAGAATATGCTCTGTATTGTGTTTGAAGATATTTCAACTTAAGATATGTCACTGACATATATCAGAAATGCTTAAAGAAAATTAATCTTACAAAGTCATTTTTCTTTCCATAATTTAAGTCTTTTCCTTTCAGACTCAAAGTATATGTATTGAGTTGCCATGTGTTACTCTGACTGAAGAACAGGAATGTTCAATGTATGTAACTGAACTTTTCAGGTAAATACAAATACAGAGCTCTTGAGAGCTTTTAACACCCATCATAATTTGAATTTTAAAAGACAATATAAAGTAATAGCAATGGATACAGAAAATGTAATCAATTAAAACATAACAGTAAAGTAAAAAAGTTGAAAGACAAGAATAAAAACAAAATAAAACCAAACAAGAAAACCACTCAAGCTATTTAGTAAAAGAAATGTGACCATACTAGAAAAAAAAGTTATTAGTCACATAAAAAATGTATACCTTTAATATACTTAGAACCCCCATTATCTACAGGGAATATACAAGCACAGAAAAAAATGTATAGATATTGATGTGATGTCACATCACAAAACAATCTTTAAAATACAAAAATAAAAGGTTCATGAAGAATTAAATTATAACTTTGGAATTTATGAAGAGTCCTTTTATGTTGAGTTATATTAGAAGCTATTTGTTATTGATAAGAAATTCATAGTATATAGCTAAATTTGTATTTAAAAGATTATGTTTAGCTTCAAATGCATGTATCTTAAAGAAGAAGCTAAAACTTCACTTTGGTAAATTTGAATAAGTTAGTAAACACTCCAAAATGAAAAGGAAACATTCAGAGAAAAAGAAATTAAATAAATGAATAGTGGTGCAAAATTTAAAATGATAAAAATTAATGGAAGAATAAAATTAAATTAAATTAAAATAAAATAAAGGTAAATATAAAATTATTATTATCATTATTATCATTATTTGGTACTGGGGATTGAACTCAGGGGCACTCAGTCACTCAGTCGCATCCCTAGCCCTATTTTGCATTTTATTTAGAGACAGGGTCTCCCTGAGTTGCTTAGCACCGCACTTTTTGCTGAGGCTGGCTTTGAATTGGAGATTCTCCTGTCTCAGCCTCTCAAACCACTGGGATTACAAGTGTGTGCCACCATGCACAGCACTAAAATTAATTTTAAATACTATACATTAGGCAAATTCTAGAAACATTGATAAAAATAGAATAAAATGTAAGGACTATAAATAGGAATATAACTAAGTTCAGTGGCAGTTAAAAAAAGTCATACTATGATGAACTTCAGCCTAATATGTGGGTTAGATGAAAAAAAATAAAAGGAATCAGATTAGCAAACAGAAAAGTGAATTGGAAAATATGGAGGAAAGGCATATGCAGTACTGTTATAGTAATTTAAACAAGATATGAATAAATCATCACATCAAAAAAAGGGAAATGGGATATTTATTCACTTATCTCAAAAATACTCAGCAGGTGGACTTACGAGTACTTTGCAACCAATTTAAAATGAAGAATACGACAAAAATAAATGTTGACTCTCATATTTGTAGCTTTTGAGATTTCAGTAAATGTACAGTAGTCAAACCTGAAATATCTTCTACATGAAGTGCAGCATTATCATGGTGTTATTTTTGTTTTGTGTGGGAGAAGGACACGTAAGGATAGTGAAAATGGTTGTGGTTTTCAGTCAGCAAATTTGAAGGTTCAAACAAAAAGAAACTATTTCTAAGTTTCTCAGTATTCATTCCCCTCTCTTCTATATCATAGTTGAATTATATCATTGCTTCCTTCTGCATAACAGCAGGCTGTTGGGGTGCTATTGACAACTCCCAACATCAGGAGTCTAGCTGGTAGTAAATATGTCAATAATGAGCACTTACCCAGACTACACCAATTGCAGTATGACATATTACTGGCCCCATAAAGTGTTTATTAGCACAATCAAGGTAAAAGTAAGAATATTAATTTGTTTCATGAAATAGAAGGCTATGTTCTAATAGGTTTGCAAAAAGAAAATGTACTGCTTGTTACTACCAGTAACCACCTAGTGCCCATGTAAGAACAATAAAATCAATGCACGAAAAAGGCCAGAGATAAAATTGTGACTAATCCAGCTAGTTTCTTGATTTAAGTATCTTGAAGTCTAAGCTGCTGCTAAACTCAAAGTTACATGGGTCCATAAATTCATGGTATTGCTTAAGCCAGTGAATTTTACTTCTTGTTGCTTAAAGTATGTAATCTTGTGTTAACTCTATTCCTCCTCATAGGGAATTTATTTTTCTTGTTTTGCATGTGAAAGCACACTAAACCTTTTTGTGCTATTATAAAAGTGGTAGAGCAAAATGTTTGTCAGATTTATTATGGGTAAAGCACACTGCAAAAATTCTTGTCAGAAAAATAGTAAAAGCACAAAGCGTACCTAGGAAACCTGTTTTCATTTGGTATTGTTAATTGTTAATAATTTTTAGCTTTTTCTATATGTTACCTTTATAACATTCTAGAAATATGAAAATATATGAACAACCATAGAGCATTATAAAAAGAATATAAGCTCATTCATTTTAAAAAAGAACTCATGTAACAAGTCTACATGAGTTAAGGATAATATTGCAGTATTATCAATTTACTTGAAAGAAATAAAAAGTCATTTAACATACTCTATGATAAACATCTGAATGAATACCACAATCATATAACTACATACATTTTCTGTTATTTAATGCATTTCAAACTGTTTTCTAAGATTAAATTGAGAAAGGAGTGTGAGGAATTTTTTTAACTCTGTTAATTGTATGTCCTGATATTTTTGTGAACCTCATATCTTGCATTTTCTTCCAATTATGGTATGATAATGTAATAGACTATTATAAGTAACATAAATTGTCAAAATAACCTGACTTGCCACTTCACACTGAAAGCTTTTGTCCCTTTAAACTTTTGAAAATAATTCAAATAGAAGTTTCCTTATCCAAAAATCATTTTCTTCAGGATAACTTACTTCAAATTATAGGCTAGTCAACCTGATATTTTTAATGTCAATAACTTTTTTAAAATAAATCATACCAGATAATAAGAGGCAAACCTATAAGATTCAAACTTTATCGTTCTATACTTAAAAATGATAAAAATCTACAAGGAGATTTTTCATTTTGAAGGCAGAATTGGTAGCTAAGAAGTTGAGAACTAAAATATTCCATTAAATTGATGGTTTTACTGAATTCTTCTGTCTGCTAAAAGACAGCTCATTAAGTTTAATTCCCCTTTTTAAAACAGCTTTATTAAGGGGTATTACTTAACATAAAATTCACTCAGTGCTAGTGCACAATTCGATGGTTTTTAGTGACTTGAAGGAATTTTGGCATCATTGCCACCATCCAGGTTAAGATTTACTTCACCCCATCAGACCTTGAATCCACCTGTCCTCACTTCCCTCATCCAACCTCTATTCCCAAATGCCCAATATTATGCCTGACATAATTTAATCAATTTCCATTGAAATTTTCATAAATTTTAAATTTCTCAACAATACTTTTTAGGTTTCAGTGTATAAACCTCTCTTATTAAATAATTGTTAAGTGTTCTATGGTTTAAGTGTTCTGTGGTTTTAATGTATGCAGACATCTTCTATAGAGATTTGAAATAAAATTTTCCCAGTATTTGCCTATTTTGCAAAACACGTAGTCTATGGTTTTGATGCTACGATAAATGATACTGCTTTGTTAATTTTGCTTTTCGATTGCTTGCTCATATGTAAATTAAGTTTTGTATGTTAACCTTGTATCTTTCAGGTGTTGTTGCATATATTCACTAGTTACTAGCTTCTTCTTTATTCATTCCTTGAGCTTACATATTCAAGATCATGTGGTCTATAATTGAAATTTACTTCTTTCTCATCTGGTTGACTCTTTTTTCTTTTCCTTTTCTTGTCCACTTCATTGTTTCTGTCTTCATTCCTTCCTTGTTTTTTCGTTCCTCTTCTCTTTTGTTTCTCCTTCCTTTAGATTACTGAAGGCTAGAACCTCCGTTGCAGTGCTGATTATAAGTGACAAAAGTGAACATCTTTGCCTTCCTCACTTCAGGGATAAAATTCAACTTGTAATGATTAAATTCAATTTTGTGTGTGTGTGTGTGTGTAGTTATCCTTACACGTTGAGGAGATGTCTTCCCATTGCTAGTCTACTGAGGTTTTTAAATCAATGGCTGCTGGTTTTATTAAATGTTTTCCCTTCATCTTTTGATGATACTATGGTTTTTGAACTTTAATTAATATGGTATATTATATTAATTGGTTTAAAAATGATAAACTTAACTTGTATTCCTGACAATACTCTCTTTTCATCATGGTATATAATGGTTTTTATATTTTGCCAATTTTTTTGCTATTTTATTTGGTGAGAACTTTTCGTTTTTTGAGTTTGGGGAGAATTAAAATTGTATGTGATGAGAAACTTAATGTATCCTCTGAATATTATGAAGACATCCAATTTGAATTAGATTGTGGTCCTACAGAATAAATGGTTGAGGAAGTGTGTAATGTGTAATTTTTATACCACATTTAATTGAAAGTATTCAAATGTCTCAAGTGAAATATAATTAAAGAAGACAAAGGAAATTTCTTCTACAACAGAAGTTATATTAGAAGTTTAAAATTAGTTGTCATGTACATAGATAAAATGTCTACCTTTTCTCTCCTACTTGGGAAATTATAAAAATAAAACTTTCACAAAATGTTCCTCTACATAAGAAATATTACTTACTTTTTCTGCAGAGAGGCTCGTTGCTCTATTGTGCTTCTGACAATTTCCCTTTAATTTGATAAATGTGTTTGTGTTCAATGCAAAATAGTTGAAATAACCTGAAATGCCTTATCCTGTTGATGTATTCTGAATTTACAGAAGCTTCTAAGGAAAATACTGCTTGAGGCTGGGAACGTTATGAATATTTCAGTGGAACTGAAGCTGTCAAAATATAGGAGGAAATGCCTGTTGGATATGTAGAATAAATGAATGAAACTATGACAATTGAAAATTATAATGCATCCTTTTAAACATATTTATTATGTTTTGGAGAACTTACTGGGGAATGGAAATGGCAGGAGTACAATAAGTTTGGGAAATAACAGTGAATTAAAGTTATAAAATGAATTCAATAACATATGGTGAGGAGAGATATAATTAAACTGAAAAATAAATACTAGTATCCTTTATTGTATTGTAAATTATAGCCTGGCAGAAGAAAAGCAGGTCCATTTGACTTTCATGTTGTATAGAAGAAAAATTCACCTTATAGTTTACTAGAAATAGGAGTGAACATTTATATTAGATAAAATGAAAGTTCTGACAGGTATCCATTCATTTTAGTATTCAAAATATATTTAGCACTTACTTTGTGTCAACCATTGAGGAATTACATATGGACATTAGAGCAATTATTAGCATTGGGAATACAAAGAGAAATAGGATACAAGAACATAGGAATATAAGACTATAAATATGTGCTAAAGAATAGGTGAGTTAATAGTTAAGAATCCTCTATGTGCTAAGTACTAATCAATGGTAAGACTGTATGGGCAAAAACACAGACAGAAGGGGTTGTAGCTGGACTAAGTTACTAGGGATATCCTGTACTGAGCCTTCAGGGCCAACTGGAACCCATACGACCATAGTAGAGTAGTGGGCTGTGGCAAATGTCAAAGAAAAGACAAAAAATGATCCAAATGGCTATAGTTGCAAATAATTAACCATGGTCACAGTATACAGTACATATGGTAATAAAAGAAACCCTGTCCAAACCTTATCTCTGACCTTGAACAAGTTACTTAGATTTACCTGGTGTCTTTACATCTTTATTTGAAAATTACATGGGTAAATGAGTTAACATTGTTTTCAAACTTCAATGATTTCAGATTCAATGGGTTTCCGAAATGTTTGCCTGAAATTATTCTATGCCCTTAATACTATTAATAAAATGCTGCTTATATTTTCTTGTTATCTATGAAGTTAATAAACCTACACAAAAGTTTGAGACATATAAATAATTACAACAGGTTTCCATATCTTCACTCAGTTTCACCCTTGAAGCCAGGACCTATGCTTTTTTGAAAATTTCATTCAGGCTACTCACTTAACACAGGACCTCCGTATTCTTAATTGACCCTTCCATTTTTCCTGTGCGCAAATGTTATCTGTTCCATAACCCATATGCCTGCATCTTTACTAAATAGTATGAAAAATTAACTCATAATCAACAATTACACATATCAGTTACCTTAATGAGAATTCCTTTTCCAATTGTATTTTGCAAGATATTCCTGGAATCAACCATGGCTTAATCCAGATGAATATACTGGTAATGGTAAAATGAGGTCACAGCAACAGTTGTAGGAAAGATTGACGATATCTGAGCCTGTGATTAGCTCCCACAAAACATACCATGAAAACATCCTCCTGTCTGTTACACATAAGATAATTCCTGGTGTTCTTAATTATGGAAAGGAGCAGCAGGGTGTGGTGGTATATACCAGTAATCCCAGCAACTCAAGAGGCTGTGGCAGAAGGATCACAAATTTAAGGCCAGACATAGTAACTTAGTGAGTCCCTAAGCAACTTAGTGAAATCCTGTCTCAAAATAAAAAATAAAAAGGCCTGGGGATATGGCTCAGTGGTAGAGCTCTCTTGGGTTCAAACCTAGTACAAAATAATGATGATGATGATATGATGATGATTATGATGATAAAGAGGAAAGCTGCAGACATAACTCTCTGAAGTTTGAGCTCTAACATAAGAAGGATATATTAGAATGGGCCAAGTTATTGAAGACCTGACTTATGTTACGTCTCTCCTTGGCAGTTGTGTTCACAAGGAACTCCTTTTCTCTTTTTTCCAGATGCAAATTTCCTTCTTCTTTTAGAATATGAAACAATTGGTTTTGTTGTATAATAAAATTAAAAATATGTTTAAAAGTTCTTTTTAAAGTCTATAGAAAAGTGTGTAAATAATTTTTTTTCTTTTAGTTGGTAACATGAAAATATCTTCAGAAAATGACAGGAAAATAGTTATAAGAGTGGCCATAGATGGAAGGCCATTGTGCCTTTCCTTAATCCATTAATTTTTCTTGGAAGAAGTGTGTTCTGGTGGCATATAATGTAGTTGGGAGCAGCGAAATTTGTCAGATTCTGTCATAGTAATAAATCACTCACAGTAAGAAGTAGAACGATAGGTTAGGAGAAATGAACCTAAGGCAAAGTAAACACTGCTTCTCCTGAGCAGAGGAGCATAGGAAGTGGTAAGAAGTGGAGCAATTGAGGGTGACGACATTCGAGGATACGTGGAAGACTTAGAAGGTAAAGTGGGCAGTTAGGAGAGGTTATCTGGAGGAAAAGTTAATTGGACATTTAAAAGGGTTGCATAAATTGATGAACAGTTAATATATTTTCATTTATCAGATTTTAAATGAGTATTGCTTTAAATAATGGCATTTACAACTGTGTCTGAAACCTTTCTAACATTTTTCAGAAGCAGAGTTATGATATCATACTGACAACCTGCTACCCCTTCAAGATTCATCTGATATACCATTCAGGAAAGAAGAACAGTCACAAAGGAGTTAACTGTAAGGAGATGGTCACTGCCCCACACATACTACAAGGCCCTATAATCTCATTAGTTCCTAAAAATTGTTTGATAAACCTAAAGACTATTCTATCCCTGACGTTGTCAAGACATCTACTTGGCCACTCATAAACATAACACTAAAATAAGCCCAACATCTATTTTTGCAATACAGTGGATACTTTCACTACTACTCACAAAAACCTCTTTCATTGTAGAGGACTTAGAAATTTTCTCTCATGACTGTGTAGTCTCTGTACCACTCATAATGACCATAAATTTTCTACTGTCTTCTGACACAATATATGTCTTCTTTGACATAAACATTAGAGTGGTGATTGCTGGTCACATATTTTGACCTCCTGGAAACACAATCTTTCACCAGATTTAGGCCTGTAACTCTTGATACCTGGATGCCATGCTCTACAAGCTAGGCATAGTCTACCGTGTGTGTGTGTGTGTGTGTGTGTGTGTGTGTGTGTGTGAGTATGTGTGTGTATTTGTTTATTTGTTTTTGTTCCAGGAATTGAATCCAAGGTCACTTAACCACTGAACTACATCCTCAGACTTTTAATTTTTTTTTATTTTGAGACACAGTATCCCTGAGTTGCTTAGTGTCTCTCTAAATTGCGGAGTCTGGCTTTGAACCTGCAATCCTCCTGCCTCAGCCTTCTGACTTCTGAGCTGCTGGGACTACTGGCAAGCACCATTGCAACTGGCATAGTGAAATGAGAATTGATACCTAAAGGGTCTTTCTTATTCTCAGTCCCTTGTTCGATATCATGATGGTGGAAGAGGTCACTCATATTTTGAACCATTGGGATATCTGGGAAGCCTTGTGAATATCAAAGTAGAATTGTACATACATGGATGGTAGTCCATTAAAACATGTGATGGGGCTGTTGAAGAGCATCTACTTTCCATCTTTTACATGGAATGCCACTGATACATGATGGGGCACCAGGGTTAGCACAATTGCCAGAACTTTGAGAAGTCCTCTTAACAATAGATTCCCTGGAAAACAATAAACCCTAATGGAGTGTTTTTATAAAATCTTACACCATCACTATTTGTTTTTCCATCTGAACTGGCCAATGGAAGCAACAGCAATTTCTTATTCAATTTCTGTCTTTAGAGTAAAGAACTCTGGTGTCTTTTGCTTCACATATTTTAAAAATATAAATCAAATCAAAGGCAATAATGTCTCTACACATACTAACACTGCAATGTAAGTCTTTAACAAAGTACTCCTTATGTCCTTCAGAATTTAGTCATCACTAATAGTGACAGAAGCATACATTCCACTTTCCCAAATATAGAGAGTTAGACTCTTGAATAAGGTACTCAAAGAAATTTTGCTTCACTCAATGGCCTGAGGGTACAGGCCCCAAACAGCACAATGGTTTACCTAAATAGATTCAAATGCAAATAAAGGAGACTTGGCACATTTCAGTCATTGAACAACAGGGGTGTATTACACATTTGACTATAGTTTTGATGGTTGGCTGTTTGTAACTTTCAAGCCCTATGTCTCCCCTTCCCCTTTCTGCCCCACATCGAAGGATGATAAGAAGTACCGGATGCTTTCTCCTTTGGTTCAGGTGGGAAGCTGAAACTTTTGTGAGGCAATTCTCAACCCTGCCACATGACTTTACACCACATAGTTCCAAAGCCAATCACTCCTCCCTGGGTAGTCTGGCCAGCAATTGGCCCCATCCATGTGTTTTTGAACTTGGAAGCCTGTCTTTAACTCATTCCAAAAAGCCTCATATGTGAGTGTACTACATCTTTCACTGTTGTTTGGTGCATGTTGGTCTCATCTGTCTGGATATCTGAATCAGCTTTGGGTCAGTTGGTCCATTTCTTCTCTGTGGAATGGCCACAATAGATCACTTCTAATTTCACTCCCTTTTTCAATAAGATTGTCTCCTGCAACTGTTTTGAAATGAAGCAAATGTATAACAGAGATGTAAGCATGTAATAGCTGGTCTGTATATTTCATTACTCACTTTTTCTGCCACACAACCATGGGACTGCATTTTATAGTTGTTATAAAGAGGTTTAAGACTCAGAAAGGGTGGTTGATATGCGCCAGATTGAAGAGAGTAAGAAATAAACTTTTACAGTTAAGCCACAAAGATTTGTCTGTCTGTTAAAGCAGTTAAATTGCCCTTATACACAAAGCCATGGTATCAATTGAATTCTACATTCATCCAGGGGATTGTTTCACATATTCTCCTTTATTGCATTGTTTAGACTGGTCTGAATGTTATTCCTGACCTCTATATAGTCTGAACAGATAGTTTCTTTACTACTCTGCTAGGAGAAATTTCTTAAAAGCTTTCTACTAACAGTCACTGTGTGTGAAATTCCTTTCCATATTTCTTTGGTTTCAAAATTAGAAAGGTGTTCTTGTCACTTTGGGTAATAAGAAAACTTATTCATGAACTCAGATCTAGCACCTAGTTGTGGTGTGACTTAGATAAAAGATGATAACATAGGGTTTTGTGTATATGAAACAATATAGGCATTATCTATGAGACAGATGAAATAATATGTATAAAATACATGTTTACATATACAGGATACAGGATTTTATCTGCCGTAACTATACATATAAAATAACTGCTTCCCACTTGAAGAACTCTAGAATGTATTTCTCCTTATTATTAATACTGTGATCATTATAATTTTTTTATTTAAAATTGATCCCTAATGTAATAATAACAGCAACAAAATTTATTTGATAAGCTACTAGGATGGTTGTGGTTAAATGGGATGTGGCTTTATTCAGCTAAAGTGAAAAGTAAATTGATTAGGAATTGATTTGGATTTTTTCCCTTGTGAACAGAGCTATCACCTACATGCATTCAATACTTCAGCACATGAGCCTGAGGTGGAAGTGGAGATGCAGTGCTATGAACTATTCATGGGGGTTCAATGAGGAAGCACATATAGGAGTGATTTCTGTCACCTCCCCTGAGATTTGTATTTGTAACCTTTACCTGTATATCCATTTTTTTCTTATAGTTTTATAAACATTGTTATTATTTTATTTTCTTATGTTTACAGGAAGCCCAATGAAGCTCAGGCAGGTTATAGGACTTCGATAAAATCTGACTAGTGAATAACAGGGCTATACCTTTCCCCTTGGTCATTCTATCCTCTTGAAGGAAAAAGCACTTCTTGAATGTTTTGCTCCTGGCTTACTTGTGTCATGTGCATGAGATGTGCCAATTTACTTAGAAATATGCAAGTTTCTAACACTTCCTCCTATTGCTCCTTTATCTGGTGAAGGGGTGATAAAATCAGCATGCAAGCATGAGATTGAAAATGTCAGGCTCACACTCTTATTCATTTTCTTAGGAAATAGATGATATAAGAAAGAGAGGACCCCTAACTCCTTGAAATGTTGGCCATATATGACTTACTCCTCAGTCTTGAGTTTAAATGTTATGTATTTCTGTTTTATTTTTCAGAAAAATGATGGGCTCTAGAGCACAGGGGAAGTCCTGCGTTGTCTGAGGTAATGAGAGAGAGAAGTGGTGCTCTGTGTGTGTGAGCGGCGCTGCCCCTGGAGTCACTTACTATTCTACCAAGCAGGAATTGCCTGGAAACAGCGATGAAGGGGACTAACCAGACAGTGGTTTTCTTTTATGAGGACAATTAACACAATGGGTTTCCTTCAAGCCTATTGTGTTGATGGATTAATTAATTCCTCTGCCATAGACACCCCATGTTGGGCAGCATAATATGCTTAATTTGGAATCAGTCTAGTCAGCTAGATGCCACTTTTCCATTTCTACATTTTAGTATTTTTATTCTCAGTGATATCACATCTCATATAGAGATACTTTTGAATGAAAACAGAAAGATTTGTTAATTAAAGAAAAATATGTGCTCAATAATTTATTATGATACGCTAAAACCATTCCATCAACTTCTCCCTAATAGAAATTGTCATTGATATGAATGAGAGAATAGAAGCAAGGAGTTCAGAAAGATTATGTAAAAAATATGAATTTTAAAATCACTAATGTTGGATACATGCTCAAATGTGTGATTCTGCATAATGTCCTTTATCTTCTGAAGCAGCATGGGAACTTCAGTGGTACTATTATCTTTTATAGAGTAATGCCACCTGGGATGATGGCTGAGGAGGTAGGACAGAAAAAATGAATTTATAATGAGAATCTCACACAAAATAGGCTATGAATCAGGGATCAGCTTTAAAGATGAAGATGAGTCTCAAATAATAATGTTGCTAAAGCCTGTCACTACCCTCAGAGTCCTGTAGAGGACAGTCAGGTCACTTATAAATGACTGTGCTTAATCAGTTGTGATATAAAACAATGATTGTAGCTAACAGAAGAATAAATGCATATCTTGAGAGAAAACTATTGCTCGGGGTTAGCCATGCAGGAGCACATACATGTTGCAAAAATCTTGATATTACTAAATAATTCATAAATACAAAGTGTTATGTGAAATATCTCAATTAAGGTAATTATGATGGAATAACAAAAGAAAAATTTCTGTGGTGATTTTAAATTCCCAGCTTCCGTTTTTATCACTTCTGATCAGATTAATGCCCCAGATTTTTATTATTTCCAATAACACATATGCTTTACCAATAATACACTCTTGGTGATTTCTGAGAAGTAGAGAAGTGAGAATATTCCAAAGTTTACATATGAAAACTTACATGCTGAAATCTGTATAAGGGAATGAGTTGCTCAGTTGATTGTTAAACTATGTATATTTCAGTAAACTGTTTCTTATCTATGTTGAAACATGTATAAAAAAAACTCCATTAAAGTGATTTAATTTTTATTCTATAAGTAAATTTCTCTGAAAATAAATTTTAAGTACCAAAGGTATCTCCTAGCTATCTAATAATATTTATGCAAAAAAGTATGTAGTCCAGTGAAAATTGTGAATTTTTGTCTTTAGTTCTGAGTAAATGTCATTGGTCTAATATGATTAGTTTGTGTAAAATAGCACTATAATTTAAAAAGCTTATCATGGTTTTATATATGTGAATGAACAATGTCAAGATTATCAGACATTTCTGTTAGTAAAAAATAATTCACCACACTTGCTTATAATCCTTGCAACTCAAGAGACTGAGACAGGAGGATCACAAGTTCAAGGACAGACTTAGCAATTTAGTGACATCTTGTATCAAAGAAGAAAGAAAGAGAGAGAGAAAGGGGCTGGGTTGTTAGTGGAAGTGTGCCTCCAGATTTAATTGCCAGAAAAATAAATAAATAAATATTGAAAGTATAGTTTTGCATAATATATAACCTATTATAATATGTGAATCATAATATGTAACTGACAATCAGTGGAACTTGAGCACATTCTTGGACTGCTGTTTAGTGTACAGTATAATATATCCTTTGTTCTATCTATATTTATATGTTGTACTCTATGGTGGTTTTCATTGTAATGAGTCAAACATTTCTGTCGTGGGACAAGAGATAAAATATTCCTTTTTGAGCCATACTCCTGAAAAAAGACTTATTCCATGATCTTACAAGTCAAATTTACAAACCAGCAAGTATCTTCTTAACTTTTGTTTAGTGGATCACCTGCTAAAATCCATGGATGTTAGTGAGTTATGGTAAAGGAACTCAGAATCTGTAGACCTAAGGTACACAGTCTTATATAGTATGAGATGAAAAATTGAAAGTAAGCACTCAATTGATTCAAATGGGGAAAAATCAATGTGACTTGACTAATTGGCAGAGTTTTCATGGGGGACATGGGTTCTAACCCATTTCTTGAAAGATGAGCAAAATTTTAACAAATTAAAAGAGCATCAAAGGACTGGGGATGTAGCCCAGTGGGAGAGTGTTGCCTAGCATTTTGGGGGGTACTGGGTACAAATCCTATCACTGAAAAAATAAGAAGAAAGAGTAAAAGAGAGAAAGGTGCAGAGAGAAAGGAAGGAAATGAGCATCAATATATGCAGTCTCTTCTTATTCTAAGATTCCTTGGGATCAGACTCTTAAGTAGAGTTATCAGAGCATCAGACTCTTGAGTAGAGTTAAATAGAGTTCTTGGAAGTTCATTTAAGCATTAATTTACATCATCATACCAGGTTTTCATTGAAAACGAACTACCCAATCACAAGGACAGCTTTTTTGAGCATTTAACAATAGGCACATGCCAGTAAGGGCATTTTGGATAGTATTACATATTTTATAGTTTAAATAACATTACATATTTTGGTATTTTATAGTATACTGTGTATACCACTCTGGGTTCTCTCAAGAAAAAAAATCAATAAATATATGTGTTTATGATAAGAAATTATTTTGAGGAATTATATCACATGATTTGGGGAGCTGACAAGTTCTGAATCTTATTATATTTTGTTAGTGCATTATAGTTATATATAATGAGTATTGACTTTTCAAGTCAGACCAGCAGGCTGGAAATGCAGGTAAAAGCTGCTATGTCAGTCGCAAATGCAAAATTTCCTCTCCAGGACCAGTATCTTCATTCTTAAGTCCCTTCAGTTGATTAGATGAAGATCATCATGTTATCAAGATCTCTCCTTTACCGAAAGATCTACAAAATACCTTAACAATGTACGGACTACTGAATTTATCAATAATTGGGCAATATAGCCTGGCCCTGTGGTGTTCATAAAATTACTCATCATAGCATGCATTTTGGCCACAGATTCTGGAGTCTCACTTCCTAGAGTTGTACCTTAATCCAAAACCATATGAAGTCAAACTTCTCAGACTCTGCTTCTAAATTTTGTTTTAAAAGTAAAGATGATTGTAGAATGTGCTATATCGTGAGAAGGTTTTGGATGTAAATGTGGTAATCCATGTGAAACAATTGGAGCAGTACCTGGTACAGAATGAAGCTCTGAGTAAACAACAGTTATTTTTTATTATTACTGTAATAATAGACCTATGTAGGAATAAATGCCAACAGAATTTCAGATGCAATGTCTCTTTTTTATATCCCTACATTTAGGAACTTGATAGGACATATTAATGGTATGGCAAAAAAACCCCAAAAATAATAGGAAAAAAAAACAGATTTAATGTGTTATTTTAACCAAATAACACTCCCTCGATTTTAAGAAATTTTAACATCAAGTTGGTTGTTTGTTGTTAGTCAGTTAGGCCATTAGCTATTGCAGCTCTGGAGCCTTTGGTTATAACCATGATTTATGATTCTCGTGAGAACAATAGCCAAATATCTGAATACATCTGCACTTTAGCCATATGTTTATGCCTAGATACCAGATGTTAAAAATGCCAGAAAATTTTATTTATTTCAATTGTCTTAATACTTGTAATTAGCCAATTACAAAACCACTTAACTAAAAGAATAAACCAAAATAAAACTAAAATGAACTTTTTAGTCAAACTGAAAATATTCATCAGCCATAAGCAGTCCAAAATATATTTTGGGATTTTTAGCATGATTTTTATTAGATGGTGAGAGGTAAAATGGAAATTCATCTGAACACAAAACTTTGTGTCTGGTTAAAATAAAAATATTCTGTTTGAAGAAAATACCTTTTAAAGCATACCAGTAAAGTACCTGAGAATTCATATCATAAAGAAAGAAAGCAATTTTAAATTCACGTTTATAAAATGCATCTGACCACAGGAGTTTGTATCCCACTCACCACTGAATCCCAATCTATTGATTCTTTTATTATTATTGTTATCGTTGTTTGGTACTGGGGATTGAATCCAGAGATGCATTACCATTGAGCTACATCCCATTCCTTTTGTTTAATTAAAATTTTGAGACTGGGTTTTGCTAAGTTGCTGAGACTGACTTCCCATTTTCAATCCTTCAGCCTCAACCTCCTGAGTCCCTGGGATTGCAATTGTGTGCCACTCTGCCCAGTTAAGTCTATTGATTCTTAAGTTTTGGTTGAGGGTAAAAATCCATACAAAACCTATTGTTAATATTTTATATTTTCTTCTCAGGTAAGTGTTCTTTTGTTTGAAATATGAGAAACAGTCACCTAAATCATGACTCAGAAAGTTGGAGAACAGGAGCTAATAAAGGGAAACAATAGATAAGGTCTGTCGGGTCCACATCATAGAAGAGAAATTAACTCTCCACATCAAACACTTTTGTATGCCCCCTAGATAACAACTATCAAAATATATTGTGACTTCCATCTGTAATTGCTACATTAGGGAAATAATGACCTTAATGTGACTCTTTGCTACCCTGACAACTTTAACAGTAATGCAGGCATTGTCCATCTGTTATTTATTCTCTGTCTGCATTTTGGGTACCGAGAAGTATAAATGACATTACTCTTTAAGATTCTAGTTTGGTATTCACAGAAGCATGCCCTCCCAAGATGTATGAATGAAACCTTTCTTCACCTTATATCTCTGTGTGAGATTGCACACTGGTATATCTGCATGTGAACACAGCTTCCCCCAACAAATATTAGAGGTCCAAGGACAGATTAATTAGGATAAAAGACTGACTCAAAATCCTCTAAAGAAAATTGATATAAAAAGTTTGCCTGCTAACATTCATATGACCACTGTCTTCATAAAAATATGGAAGAACCCATTGTTGTAATAAATTTTACTTGAACATGCCACCTTTTTGATATTTTATATGCTCCTTAAGTTTACTACTGGGTGGGAAGGAAACAAACAAGCAGATGTCCAAAAAATTTACTTTTTCAGTGGTTCTTCTAGTTACATGGGTGAGTTAAAAAGTAATCTGAACATATTTCTTCTGAATCTTAACAGAGGTATTTTCACTTACAGAGATATATGGAGATAGACATAAAAACTTATTTTGCTTTGTTATTTTTATATTTAAATGTATTAAAATTTTGTAGCTGAAAATATAGATGCACATTCTGAAATTGCTTTTACTTTTTGATCAATCTATAAAAATATTTTTCTGGTGCATTGTGCATTTCCTCTTAATCATTATGGCATAAATTAATATTCCTAGCACTAATTCTACTGTCACTATAATGGCAGCTGAATTTAATACATATTTGTATTTAATACATATTTGTATATATATAAATATATATATGTAATGTACCATTTGTGTATGACAAATCTACACCTCTGTGTAGTAAAATGGTTGAAATCTTAACTCACTGTTGTATTAATGTGTTCATAACATATATAACTTAGATTATCATAGGTTTTTAAAATTATTTAAAATATCAGGTTTTAGATGCTTATAAATTAACTGAAAATGAAAACTTTTCAATATATATAATAGTATATAGATAATAGATCATAAACACATGACATAATAAAATGTATGGTACCCAACTATGATTGAGAAAGTTCAGGTGAAAGGATTGTCCTGGTTGGAGGGCAGATGTTAATACCTAGCAAGCCATATGTCTCTTTGATGCTAGATGATATTTGGCATTTTCAGTAACTGTAAGTGGCTGTTCCATGCCCAGTGTAAGGTAATGATATGCAAAATGATATATTTCCTTTGGTTAGTTGCCTGGATGTATTCAAATATACCTTTGTCTAAGGAAACAAACCATTCAGAGTGTCCAAAACAAGGGTTCAAAAACCTGAGCACAAGCAAACAGATGTGGATAATTCCATGTCAAAACTCTTTTTTGTTTTTCTTAGGAAGCAAATATGTAATATACCAAAGTGTTTCACAAATTGAATGACCAGTTTATATAATGGCAGAACTCTTTTAAAATGTTGAAGTTTAGATAATCAAAATATTGTTCCAGGAAACTGGGAATAGTGGACAATTCCCTGCTCTGAAAATCTGGCCCTGTTTATGGGAGATGTTAGGCACATTATGCTATAGTTTTACTCCAAGAAAGAGAAAGAAAGTGGTCATCCTGCCTATCTCCAGCACGTTCCGAGGTGTTAAACAAAACACTTCTGTGTATTCTTAAGGACAATGATGTGAAGTGGCTCCTAGCCCCACAGTCCGGTTAGTGCGGGGTTGTAAGTGGTGTCTACCAGAGCCTTGGAATGTCACGTGTGAACAAGTCATGCTGTCTACATCATTCCAACCTCACTCTTTGGTTGATAGTTTTACTTTTTAAATGTGAGCATAGATTAGGATAGTCTGGTAGTGTCCTTAGACCTATACTGAGCACTAGAATAACCACTTATCATATTCTGACTTTTGAGCACTTTAATACTCTCAGTGCTACTGGCAATCTGAATTACTAATTTTAAAAATTTTGGCAATTTAAATTTAAGTTTGATACCAATTTAAATTATCACAAAACTTTCAAGTAACTTTGAAACAACTTGTACATACAGATCTACTTTTTAAATCATTAATTATTAATAATTAATTAATTATTAATTGACTTTTGATTAATAATTATTAAATTATTTTTTCTCTAAGCAGAGATTAAGTATTTGTAATGAAAATACCATAAAATGTACATTTTAAAGTTTTCATACAAAAAAACATAAAATATCATTACATTTATTGATAGCATACTGAAATAAATTTTTGGATATATTTATTTAAATAAAATATATGTAGTATTGAGATCTTTGCCATTTGTTTCTTTTTTGAATTTATTTTTATTGTAAACAAATGGGATACATGTTGATTCTCTGTTTGTACATGGAGTAAAGGCATAACATTTGTGTAATCATACATTTACATAGGTTAATGTTGTTTGATTCATTCTGTTATTTTTTCCCTTCCCCCCACCCCTTCCACCCCTCTTTTCCCTCTATACAGTCCCTCCTTCCTCCATTCTTGCCCTCTCACCCCCAATATGTGTCATCATCTGCTTATCAGCGAGAATCATTCTTCCTTTGTTTTTTTTTTTTTTTTTTTTTTTTTTTTACTGAGTACAATGACTTTACACTTTTATTTTTACTATGACCCATAGTAAAGAACATATTTTGTATTTCGACCCAGTACGTCATTCATGTATAGGTACACATTATATACATATATAACTGGACCAAGAACTTTACTAAGAGTAATGTACTCTGATAGATTTTGTTTTACACCATTGCATTTTTTCTTTACCTTTTAATGGTGGTTTTGACCACAAAATTAATTTCATTATCTGTGATGGAAAAAACTTGCCTTAAAGCAGAAACTCTACATTCAGAGACAAGTTCTTATACCACTTTTCTACAAAGTGCCCACAGTGCCAAACACATAGCATGTTCAGGAAACACTTGTTGACCTTCTGGACTTTTAAAGAACTAATAATCCACTCTTTAAACAATTTGTTTTAGAAAATCTCCAGTTTGCTTTGTGTGGAAAAAACCACCCTAATTCCAAATCCCAATAAACACATCATTGACACACACAAAACTATAAATTAATCTTTCTTGTGAATCTAGACTTGAAATTCTTAAATAAAAGAAAGCAAATAGATTTCATTCAACAAGTATGAATCAAATGTCTGCCTTGTACAAGGAAAGGGCAATGTCCCAGGGTCTAGAGACACAGACCCAAAGACCCAGTCCCTGCCCTCAAGGAGCAGGGGTATATGGGAGACTGAGAAGTAAAGTCAGAGTTTCTATTCAGTTTGATGGGCATGGCACAGGCCGCCAGGGAGCGGAGGGGAGATGTCTCCTCAACCTAAAGGAGGTAAAGAAGGTTCCCTTGAAGCCGCCTTGAGGCTATACTTGAAAGAAGAGTAGTTGGATGAAAGAATAAATGGAGAGGAGCTATTTCAGACAAAGGAAATGGCATGTGCCAAGCCGTGGCAGTCACAGGTGATTGTTACCCTACAAGTAATCCCATGTTCCTGACTGGCATGATGGAGGAGAGCCATGGAGAGGGAGTGTTCACTACTGCTCTGTATAATTTAGGAGGAGGTTCCGATTAACATGAATTAATTGTAATGGTTACAGCTTCTTGCTGGTTCCCGGTTCTGGAATTGGCAAAAAGACCCAGGTCTGGCCAATGAACTTTGAGGGGAGATCTTCTAGGAGTAGCCTATGGGATAAGTTTCCTTGTTCTTTTTTTTTTTTTTTTTTATTGTAAACAAATGGGATACATGATGTTTCTCTGTTTGTACATGGCGTAAAGGCATATCATTTGTGTAATCATAAATTTACATAGGGTAATGTTGTTTGATTCATTCTGTTATTTTTCCCTTCCCCCCCACTCCTCCCACCCCTCTTTTCCCTCTATACAGTCCTTCCTTCCTCCATTTTTGCCCCCCTCCCTAACCCTAACTCTAACCCTAACACTAACCCCTCCCACCCCCCATTATGTGTCATCATCCACTTATTAGCGATATCATTTGTCCATTGGTTTTTTGAGATTGGCTTATCTCACTTAGCATGATATTCTCCAATTTCATCCATTTGCCTGCAAATGCCATAATTTTATTATTCTTTATGGCTGAGTAATATTCCATTGTATAAATATACCACAGTTTCTTTATCCATTCATCAATTGAAGAGCATCTAGGTTTGTACCACAATCTGGCTATTGTGAATTGAGCAGCTATGAACATTGTTGTGGCTGCATCTTTGTAGTATTCTGCTTTTAAGTCCTTTGGGTATAGGCTGAGGAGTGGGATAGCTGAGGAATCTCCAGACTACTTTCCAGTTTGGCTGCACTAATTTGCAACCCCACCAGTAATGTATGAGTGTACCTTTTTCCCCACATCCTCACCAACACCTTATTGTTGCTTGTATTCTTGATAATCACCATTCTAATAAGGGTGAGATGGAATCTTAGAGTAGTTTTGATTTGCATTTCTCTTATTACTAGAGAAGTTGAACATTTTTCATATGTCTGTTGATTGCTTGTAGATCTTCTTTTGTGAAGTGTCTGTTCATTTCCTTAGCCCATTTGTTGATTGGATTATTTGTATTCTTGGTGTAGAGTTTTTTGAGTTCTTTATAGATTCTGGGGTTTAGTGCTCTATCTGAAGTATGAGTGGCACAGATTTTCTCCCACTTTGTAGGCTCTCTCTTCACATTACTGATAGTTTCCTTTGCTGAGAGAAAGCTTTTTAGTTTGAATCTATCCCAGTTATTGATTCTTGCTTTTATTTCTTGTGCTATGAGAGTCCTGTTAAGGAAGTCTGATCCTGGGCCGACATGTTGAAGATTTGGACCTACTTTTTCTGCTATAAGATGCAGGGTCTCTGGTCTGATTCCGAGGTCCTTGATCCATTTTGAGTTGAGTTTTGTGCAGGGTGAGAGATAGGGGTTTAATTTCATTCTGTTGCATATGGTTTTCCAGTTTTCCCAGCACCATTTGTTGAAAAGGCTATCTTTTCTCCATTGCATATTTTTGACCCCTTTGTCTAGTATGAGAAATTGTATTTATTTGGGTTTGTGTCCATGTCCTCTTTTCTGTACCATTGATCTACCTTTCTATTTTGGTACCAATACCATGCCGTTTTTGTTACTATTGCTTTGTAGTAGAGTTGAAGATCTGGTATTGCGATACCCCCTGCTTCGCTCTTCCTGCTAAGGATTGCTTTAGCTATTCTGGGTTTCTTATTCTTCCAGATGAATTTCATGATTGCTTGCTCTATTTCTGTAAGGTATGTCATTGGGATTTTAATTGGAATTGCATTGAATCTGTATAGCACTTTTGGTAGTATGGCCATTTTGACAATATTAATTCTGCCTATCCAAGAACATGGGAGATCTTTCCATCTTCTAAGGTTTTCTTTAATTTCTTTCTTTATTGTTCTGTAGTTCTCATTGTAGAGATCTTTCACCTCTTTTGTGAGATTGATTCCCAAGTATTCTATTTTTTTTTTTTAGGCTATTGTGAATGGGGTAGTTTCCCTAACTTCTCTTTCTGAAGAGTCATCACTTATGTATAAAAATGCATTGGATTTATGAGCATTGATCTTATATCCTGCTACTTTACCAAATTCACTTATGAGTTCTAAAAGTTTTCTGGTGGAATTTCCCGGTTCCTCTAAATATGTAATCATGTCATCAGCAAATAGGGATAGTTTGAGTTCTTCTTTTCCAATTTGTATTCCTTTCATTTCTTTGGTCTGTCTAATTGATCTGGCTAGAGTTTCAAGGACAATGTTGAATAGAAGTGGTGAAAGAGGACATCCCTGCCTTGTTTCAGTTTTTAGGGGGAATGCTTTCAGTTTTTCACCATTTAGAATGATATTGGCCATGGGCTTAGCATAGATAGCCTTTACAATGTTAAGGAATGTTCCCACTATCCCTATTTGTTCTTGTGTTTTGAGCATAAAGGGATGCTGTATTTTATCGATTGCTTTTTCTGCATCTATCAAAATAATCATGTGATTCTTGACTTTAAGTCTGTTGATGTGATGGATTATGTTTATTGATTTCCAAATGTTGAACCATCCTTGCATCCTTGGAATAAAACCCACTGGATCATGGTGCACTATCTTGTTAATATATTTCTGTATGCGATTTGCTAAAATTTTGTTGAGAATATTTGTATCGAGGTTCATTAAGGATATTGGTCTGAAAGTTTCTTTCCTCAATGTGTCTTGCCATTTGTTTCTTTGTACTATTTATTTTAAGTTACCTATGTGGCTCAAATGTATTCCTATCGGAAAGTGTTGCCCTCATTCCTTGTTAATAATCCTTTCCCTGTAGCTCCATTATAGAGATACATGTAGTATAATCAGCTTTCTCAAAGTTTATTCTAATGAAAGACTATTTTACCTAGTAATCTGAAGGCATAGAGTCAAATTGCATGACCTGAATTGCTGATTCTATTTATCTTCATGTGCAATTCTGGATTTGGGAATGTTTCCAAAGTTATCAAATAGAAATACAGGATACCAAGTTCAATTGGAATTTCAGATAGTATTTCTGAGAATAAGTGTGTTACATATAATATATAAGTATATATGTATAGTGAACTTTTTCATTACAAATATTTGGGACACATTTACTTTAAAAATGTTTACCTCAAACTCAAATGTAACTAGGAGCCCTGTGTTTTATCTGACATCCATAGAAGTTGAGTATGTTTTTGAGTAGGGAAATAACGTCCATTTCAGTAAGTAACACAATTTTCAATCAGTGAAAATTAGATGCAGTTCTGGCAAAAAATCCTTGGTCAATATAGCAAACAATACACAGAAATTAGTTCCTGAATGGATTGCTGAACTCATTGTGAAAGATAAAGTATTAAGTTTATTTGAAGTAAGGGGATGTAGCTCATTGATAGAACACTTGCTAGTCTGTGTAAGGTCCTGCATCTGACTCCTATATCATCAAAAATAAAAATTTAGTTGATAAAATAGCAGATTATCTTTATCTTTTTAAAATAGGCTATGATTTGTTAATTTTGTGAATAAAGCATCACCATAGAAGGAAAAGGTAGATCAATTAGATTTTAATAAAAGAATTTCTATTTCTGAAAGTGAAAAAGAATCTTACAGAATACAAGAAAAATTTAGGAAAGAATATTTAGATATCAGTATAAAAGACAAGTAAAATCATCAAAAACTTTGAACAGCCCTTAGAGGTTTTGTAAATAGACAAAAAACAGTGAAAAGTGCTCAACCTCATTTGTTGTTAGGAAAATGAAAATTGAAACTGCAAAGGGAGGGAGGATAGCAACAGGAAAGACAGAGGAATGAATTGGACATAACTCTTCTATGTTTATATATGACTAAATCACCAGTGAAACTCCACATAATGTGCAATCACAAGAATGAGAGCCTAATGAGAATAAGTCATACTCCATGTATGTTTAATATCTCAAAATATACCCTACTGCCATGGATATCTAAAAAGAACAAATTTTTAAAAATTGCAATGTTACGTCACTATATACCTGTGGTCTTCCGAAAGAGGTAAAGGACCATTGAACTAGAAGTAAACCATCACCACTGTGCTTTAGGAATCTTACTTTGCTAATAAAATAGAATGGGGTAAGGAAAATTGGAGCTTAGGAGGAGTATAGAATGAAAGCTGTTCTAATAACTTGGATGATTTTTAAAAAGAGGCACTGATTAGGGAAAGAGAGATTTTCACGATATTTTGAAGAAAGACTAAATAGCATATGATACCTGATTGTAGGCAGTGAGCTATGTAACCACATCTCATCAAGGTTCTCAATACCTTACTTGCATGTAAATTGGTAAATGATTGATTTCAAATTAGTGAAGTAAATCCTCATTCTATTCAGGGGAATAGAATGTCTCATTGTAAAAAGGGATTTAAAAAGTGGGTACCAAAATTAAGGCATGTCTACATTTTTAGGACCTAACACTGGAAAGAGATGTCTGAGTTCTTCCCACTTGACCATTTAGCTTAGGACAAGAGATAAAAAGTACAATAGAGAACACTTTTTATGACATAAGAAAATTAAACTATAGAAGTATAAAATACCTTGTCCAAGGCATTAACTGGCATTACAATACTGGCATAGACCTCACATATCACGTATTAATGTGATCCATTATAGAACACTGAGGCACAAAGAAGTTGACTTAGTTGTTCATGGTCACACAGTCAACTCACGGTAGAGTAAAAACTACAAATTAGGCCTCTCCTTTCTTTATCTGAAATCCTGCTTCTTTACTGTATTGTTTATGCACAGAGCCTGCCTTGTACAACTGTCTGAAAAGGGAGAAATTCCCTTTTCCTATCTAGCTTAGGCAGTATGGAGGTTAAACTCAGTCTGTATAGGGCTAGGACTCTGAAGTCCTCATAATTGACACCTCTGAAACTGAACACTTATAATTTTGATGATTAATCAGAAAATGGCAAATCTTCATTATCACACTATGACCCCAAAGAATAATAAGTAATACAAGTAAAGTTGAATTTTAGCACACTATTTTAGTTCACTTTGTGGGAGATCTGCAGAAAGGTTTTCTGATTTCCAATGTGGAAGAAAAATGAGTATCTAAGAATTTTGGTAAATGTTTGTACTTATTTTGTTGTAGTGGAAATTCTTTGACTTGCCATAATTAGATGTTTTTATTTGAGTTACAATTACTGCCTGAATGCACTCTGGTTTTTGGAGCAGAGCATTTGAAAGTATGTATTTAATATATCTATCTGATTTCATTTTTTCACCAATCTACCCACTTAGTTGAATTTCCCTTGTCTGATATTTACCTTAAAGGATTTTTAAAACCTTTTATCTAATTTTCATTCTGATTTCTTTTTCTAGCTGTAGTTGAATCAAAATTTTTGTACACAAAGATAGAATAAGTATGATTGTGAATTTCAAGCCCACTTTACCTTTACAGTAGCAGAAATGTAAACAAATAATTCAAGTACAAGGCAATAATGCCACAGGGAATTTTATAGAAGGTGTTCTGAAAGCAGAAGTGAGGAACTATTCATTTATGTACATAGCTGAGGTTGTATTTGCACTAGATACTGGATGAAGAATAAGGAATGATATAGAGGATTGGTAAGAGCATAGTGGTATGAGTGTATGTAATTGATTGAAGGAAAAGGAAGCATTAAAATCTGATCCTGAATAGCTGGAGCAAGAAGACTGAGGATGCCATGCAGGGAAGACTTGAACCTCAGGATCTTAATAACCTTATCCTTCATACTTTGTTGCCATTTATTTTGTCAGTGATAAAGAGCCATTAGTGATTTTAAAGAAGATAATTTTGCTGAAAACTACTATATTTACTGGATGTCAAAGCACTACAAGGCAGATCGTCAGATGTATTAGAAGTTTGGAGGATTTGTACTTTGAATAAATACATGGAATAATCCCTAGATTTCTACTTTAATATAATCTTTGCATACATATTGGATAAAAATGATTGTGGGAATATTTTAAAAGTCTAAATTTAAAATTGGTTAATTGTGTGTTTTGATTTCACTGTGATATACATAATTAGAAATACATTAATTTACTATTGTGCAATATGAAAACAAAAATTTAGGTTTCATTAATAAATTTTATAATTTAAAAAACCTTTCTCACTCACATGTTATTCCCAAAAGGAGAGTATATTATTATCACATGCTTCATAATATGACATACCTCTCTAGTATCTGAGATCTGAAACTATAGTTCAAAAGATAAAAACATTGTATTATTAAAATAATTAAAGGCATTGACTTTGGATTCAACCTGAGCCAAACAGAACAGTTTATATTAATCAAAAGTATTGATTCTTTTCATAATAACATAAAATTTCTAAAACTTTTGAACTGATCATAATTAGAGAGATAGAAAACCAAAACCATATGTCTTCTGTCCAAACTAGAGGGATCAATCAGAAATATGTCATTAGAATTAAGGGTTTTTTGTTTTTAATAAATTACTTGGATTCACTTATGTTGGTTATTTCTTAATAAATCTTCTGTGAAAAATCAGCCAAATATGTTTTTTTCTGAAAACTTTTAATTAGAACCAATTGCTTTAGTCCTTAGGATTTTGTGCCAATTTATTATTTGCAAGAATTATTATTATTATTTTTTTTTTTTTGGCGGTGCTGGGGATCGAACCCAGGGCTTTGTGCTTGAAAGGCAAGCACTCTACCAACTGAGCTATCTCCCCAGCCCATTTGCAAGAATTTTTAATGGGCTTTTAAGGTATTGGAAGAAGAATTTAAACCTGAAATATTCATAGACAACTCATGTTTATCAGAATAAAATAGGTTGTTTTTACTCTCTCTTGTTCTAACTCTTTTAATTATTTATTGTTTAGAATAAAGGGTCTTAGCAATTCCAAGTGATGCCAACCAAGCTTGAAACACTGGTGATTAGTTATAATTAGCTTTGCAGCAGAACTAAATGAGTTACCATAGTATAATTAATGGTCTACATGTGAATTGTATTTAAGAATTTGTGGATCTTTCATACATATATATTAAGATATTTACAAAATTAGTATATGTGAAGTCTTCTTCACATATATAGTTATATGCACTTATTTTGTATCTTTTCCTTTTTTGTAAATACATCGGTTATTAAGTATTAAATAAAAAAAGAATTTGAGGTAGTAGCAACCATATAATTATTTAAATTATAGAAGATATGTTATATTAAATATGTTATGTGATTGATTGTTATCTGATTTTAGACTATTATGGAGATCAAGTCATATTTGCAGGTAACAGACTTACAAAGAATCTTAAGAAGTACAACTTCAATAATTTCAGTAGTCCTTCTTTTTGAATACTTCCTTACCCAATCAGCTTGGTATTCATGTGAAAACATTTAGAATTAAATGTAAGTGTTCTGAATCTTTGCTTAAAGGCTCGTTATTGTCAAGGTAGGACAATGTGAGCAGAGTTGACCTAATAGCAAGCATGATAATGTGGATATTTGCATGGATATAAACCATTTAGCAGGGCAGAGTAACTTAGGATGCTAAAATGACATGAGATGCAACAAATAATGGTTAAGTACTCAAGGCAGATTTTATCAATGATCTGAGAGTTTAACTGATTATTTTTCAGAGAAAATATTCTAAACACAGTACAAATATTAAAGATTATCATTTAAACATAAATTGAACCAGAGTGAATGGCTTATATTAATCTAACTATTAATTCTAATGAGTGATATCTGAACTGAGAAAACAAAGATTACATGTTAGGTTGTCACATGATCTAGTTTACCAGGAATATTCCCATTTTATTTTCCTGGCTCACCACTACAATATACAATTTATTAAAAGAACAAAGCCGTACATGTCTAAGGATGCTGCCTCAGCGGTGAAAGAGCTCTTATATTTATTGAATTGTCAGGGTCAAACTCCTCCAAAGGTTTGTAACAAAATTAGGTCTTCCTTGATTTTCCTTATTTCTCTTAAGTTCTTCCAAACATCTCCTATTTATAGGATTATCTTAATCTCCATTTTTCAAACTTGTAGATATATATTCCAGTTTCTTCAGAAAGGTATATTTTAACATTTGACATACTTTGTTTTAAAATGGTCTTGCTATTGTCTTGCACCTTTTCCCTATCTTCTGTAACAATGATACTAATACCATTTTGAATGAGCGCTAGTCTCGTAATTTATACTTATGCTCTTTATAAATCTCCTTAAAGTTGGTTAGTATTCTTTTTTAAACTTTTCTTTTTCTTTTTACCATCAGTACAATGAAAATGAATACAATTAATATATTAATCCCACTGTTCCTAATATAAAATTTA
Organism: Sciurus carolinensis; assembly: GCF_902686445.1. NCBI lineage: Eukaryota > Metazoa > Chordata > Mammalia > Rodentia > Sciuridae > Sciurus > Sciurus carolinensis. Next base: position 85,581,691 of record NC_062218.1, on the reverse strand, counting down.
GCTTCTATTGAGTGTAGTGGTTCATGTCTGTCTTCCTGGTGACTTGAGAGGCTGAGGCAGGAGGATTGCAAGTTTAAGGCCGACCTGAGCAATTTAGTGGGAACTTGTCTCAAAATTTAAAAAAAGGACTGGGAATGTAACTGAGTGGTAAAGTGTCCCAGAGGTCAATTCTCAGTACACTTCCTACTCCAAATATCTTCTATGTATTTTTCATATCATTATTCTCTGGATCACTTAGTTTAGAAAATCTAGAGAAACTACATTTCCATTTCATTAGTTCACTTACATCAAACAGATTATCAAGTCCTGTTGATAAATTTTCTCAGTATCACTTGACATTACTATTTTTGTTTTAGTTCATCACCATCAACTGATGTTTGTTTCGTGATTATTCCTGTATAATTCTGATTACTTAAATATTTTCTGCTTCGACCTATATTTCCTCCAGTTTGTCTAAAAAGCAACCCTCGAATTTGTACTTTTATTTATATTATGTTCTTATACTTGGACAATGCAATGAATCTTTTTTTATAGAAAGGCATGCGCTCAAGCTTTCTTCCAAATTTATTTTCAGGTTACTCTTACATAAGTCATTATACAATGTTACATTAAACAGAGAATTATTGGGATAAAATTGTATTATATTTTAGAGAGAGATTATCAGTAGAAATAAAATGTGTCTTCCACTTTTTTACCTAGAATTTATCATGGAAATATTTTCACATAACTTCAGTCAATAGCTAGTTTTCAGTAGGAAGACATTTCATATCAATTGAATGTCAATGATGAAAGTGAGAGCAGAATTTCAATTACACAGGTTTCCATAAATTATTATATAATTTCCAAACATTTGGAATGACATCAAAAAAATACAAGACTAAAAATACTTTTGCTAAAAGGCATGAATATTGTTATTTTGTTTCCTAGAGCAACTACAGATAACATGACGCTATCATCTTTCTTCCATAATAATATGCCTGTGAGAACAGATAGGAAGTGCCACCCTTTAAAGCAAGATAATAAAGAAGAGATGTGGAAACTTTAGTATATTGACATATAAATTATGATGCATTTTTATGAGAAAAAACAGTTTTGCATTCATAGGGTTTTATAAATCTGAGTGACTTATCAAATTCTTCTTTAGGGTGTGGCTAGTGTCTAAACTTCTCATCCTTTGTTATCCTTATGTTGATTTCTCTGAATCTCACTCTGCTAACATTACCATGAATATTTGTTAGGTATGGCAGAAACTGTATTTTCCGTTTTAATCAGTATATACAGCAAACAAAATTTTAGTGAACAACATAGGATAGTATGGATAGTTATATAACCAGAGAAATCAATATAATCTGCAAATATACATAAATAAAATTTGTGTACATATGTTTATATAATTATACTTTATTGTATAATCTCAATTATAAGATTTAGGGTGGAATTTTAATACCACATAATGTCATGATTTGAGGTAGAATTTAAAGTTGGTTAATTAAGATTAAATTGGTTCAAATCAAATACCATAAGTAAGTTAAAGCTAGCTGTAACCCTCAAATAAAACTGTTTGTGTTTAATTAAATTGTTAACTATGATTCACTAAAATAAAGATTTAATATCAGATGAATACTGATGCAGGAAAGTTATAAAAAAAACCTTAGAAATAGAGGTGACAGAATTGAATTTCAAATGCATCATTATTAATAAATGTTTATGTCTGACTTTTTTCTACAAGTTATATCAAAAATTCTGAATTTTGTAATAATTGGCACTAAAGATATTAAAATAACACTATCATCATAGTAAATTAATTAAAATAATGTAACTGCAGTTTATTTTCTTACTATCATAGCTATCACTTTCATGTTTTTGAGCACTGGAAACTAATAAATGTTTCCTTCTGTTAAAAAAAAAATATTTTCCAGGGATAAAACTGTATTTGTAAAATAATAACACACCATCTGGAGGACAGAATGTTCATTTTGTAAATTCATGGGTTTTATTTTGTGAAATGATACATTATCTTTCTTTCCACTGTAAAAGTATAGTTTATTATTCAAAGAAACAATACTATATAAAATATGGGCATTATAATTGTTTGTATAGAATGTTTCCAACAAAGGTTAGTTAGAAATAGTCACTTCTCTATCTCTTTAAGTGTTTGTATAAACCAAAGTAAGGATTGCATATTATTCTAATTAGATGTTCAATTAATTTTTTTTAAGAAATAATAAAATGAAAGATTTAAATTTATCATCTAATTTTTTAGTAAGATGATTACTAACCACTCTTCTGAAAGTCATCTCATTTTCCCATGATAATAGCTTTAAAAGCAAAATATTCACAGTTCCCTAAATGTTACTGAAATGATAACCTTCCCTGGAATTGCTTTTATTTTGTTTGTTTTTGTTTTGTTTTGTTTTATTTTGAGAAAAGATCTTGTATTGTTGCCTGGCTGGCCCCAGAGTCCTGGGCTCAAGTGATCATCCTGCCTCAGTCCTGTAAGTAGTGGAAGTATAGGTGCCTGCCCCCATGAGCTGTCTCAAATTGAGTTTATTATCTTTAACAGCATCAGTGGTTTTTACAAAATTAAAACTCACAAGTCTTGGATTTAACATAGCTAAACATTTTCTCTACATGCAATTTCTTTGTGCCTTAGGTTTGTTCACTTTATAAAGTTCAGTTATAAATAGTTCTTACTTGAGCTGGGGATTGGTTCAATGGTAGAGTGCTTGCCTGGCATTCATGAAGACCTAGGTTCAATTCTCAGCAGTGCAAAAAATAAAACTAAATAAATAGATACTGCTCTTGAAAACTTGGTTTGACTTTTAAAATTATCTTAAATTGAACTGATTGCAGAAATTGATGTGATGTTAGAGAATGCAGTGCAAAAAGGGTGATGTCACCAGCCACATGTCACGCATCCAAAATATGATAATCTCCAGCTACATTGATTCAGACTGAACACCAATGTTCAAAAAGTCTGAGTTTGAGAAAAGCAAAAGATAAATATTGCTACTTTCAGTTTATGAGAAAACATTTATTATTTTTATGCATTTTAATCTTTTGCCAATAAAGACCAATATGGTTGGTTGTGATTAGAATCTTAAAAGATTTTATTATGTCAATATTGATTGGAATGATAAAATGTCTTCAGTATAAAATGTTTGAAAAAATTTTGAAATATGAAAAGGCAATAGTAAAGTAACTATAATCCTGTCCTCAAAGCATTTTTCCTATCATTCACTTATCCATGTCAATATTAGCATGTATAAAATTTGATGTGATATAATTAGTAAATATGTAGGACAGTCATATGGCAATATAATCCTAACTTCCATTTATAAAGGAAAACCTGAAAAAACTCATTTGAGCTATACTTATACAGACTATAAGTGGTTGGGCTGGGTTTGAGCCCCAGTGGAAATTCTGCTGTTTTAAAACTCCAACACTGAGACCCGGTGGCATGTGCCAACAACAACAGCAATGCATACACACCTCTCAGATGTGCCCCAAAGTCAGATAGGGTAAGGTTAGGAAAATAATTAGAAAAGATGGCACCTGGTGTGGTGGTGCAGGCCTGTAATCCCAGCGGCTCAGGAGGCTGAGGCAGGAGGATTGTGAATTCAGAGATAGTCTCAGCAAAAGTGAGATGTTAAGCAACTTAGTGAGACCCTGTCTCTAAATAAAATACAAAATAGGACTGGGATACAAAATAGGGCTGGTGATGAGGCTCAGTGGTTGCGTGCACCTGAGTTCAATTCCTGGTACCCCCCACTCCAAAAAAAAAAAAAAAAGATGGCGACTGAAGTAGAAACAATAGGAAACAGAAGTTAAAAAATTGAATATAAAGCAAAAAATTAACAAAACATAGTAGAAATTTTCCATGACATAGAAGTGTGGAAAATGAGGTTCCAAATAAAAATGTTCTTGTCAAAATCATCTAAAATAGAGCTGACAGGCCATGAGAAATGCTTTGACCACAAAGGCACATCCCAGAAACTGCCCAACTAGGCCAATGCAGAAAAGCAGCCTTTCTTTTTTTAAGACAATGTATTTTCTTTTTACACACTTTCAACATAAATGCCACAACCTTGAGACCAGCTCTTTATAGTGACTGCTCATGCTCTCCAATCAGAGCACCCAACTCACTTGTATACTGGAAGGATTGAAGGACTTTCCTTCATAATAAAGTGCTTCCTCTGCCCTAATACAATCCTTGCCTTGTCCTCTGTGCTGTAGGAGTCCCAGAGGCCATCTTGATGTGTGCATGTATGCTCTGGATTGCAATCTATGTTTTCATTTGATTTTAACAAAGAAAACTTCATGCTACATTTAGGAAGCCAGATTAGGTCACATACTGCATCTAATTCTATGTATATGAGCTTTCTGGAAAACACAAAAGCAATGATTTTTCAGAGCTTGGGAGTCTGGCAAGGACTCAATAAAACAAAGAAGTTTGAGTTCAAAGAGCAATTCTGTATCTTGATCATAGCAGAGGTTGCAGAACTTTAAAGTTTGTCAAAACTCGTGGAATGAGTGAGACAAACTGGAAATCTAGAAATAAAACCTATTGCATATAGAAATAAAATACAAGGTAATTGCTGTATTTCAAATCAGTGGGGAGAAAAGAGAGAGTTTTGAATACATGTTGAGGAGAAATTTGTGATAAAGACATAGATAAAATTAGATTAATTTCTTGCACTATGTTCTAGAATAAATTTCATTATGGATCAGAGGTTTCAAAACTATGATAAACCATACAAGTGATAGAAGAATGCGTAGGTGAAATTTTTCAGTAAATTGAAATAAAGGAAGACTTTCTAGATTATGAATCAAAATTTAAGAGTAAATAAGGAAAATATTGATTATAATCAATAATGGCAATACATAAACAGAATTCTTCCACATGTCAAAACTTAAGCACAATCAACTGACAAATTATAGATTAGATAAAATTGAAAAATATATCATGTACAAAGGGTTAAAATAGAAATAGGAAAGAACAGTTACTTTAGATTAGGTAGAGGGGAGTGAAGGGAGGGGTAGGAGTTAGAGGGTAGGAAAGATAGTAGAGTGAAACAAACATTATTACCTCATGTACATGACTGCCTGACTATTGGGATCCTCCAATATGTATTATCAGAAAAATGAGAAATTATACTCCTCTATGTATGATTTATCAAAATGTATAATGGCATTCTACTGTCACATATAACTAATTAGAATAAACAAAAAATTTAAAAAAGAAATGGAAAGTATGCAAATTCATAAAAGAATATGCAAGAAACATGAAAAAACAATTTACAGAAAAAACTGCAAACTACTTCTAGCAAATGGGAAAATGCTCTAGCACACTCACAATAAGGCAAGTACTACTTAAACTACTTTGAGGAAAAACACATGGAATTACTATTTCTTATTTATGGTTTGCCAAAATTCTGCTTCAAAATTTAGTGGCAAACAGGGAAAATATTGAGGCCAATCGATGATGATGTAATATTCCAAAGTTTAATATTATATTCTGTTGACAAGACCAGAAATACACTTAGCATATATTGCTGGTGGAGAAATAGAATAGTAGAGCCTCAGTGAATAAATATTTGTGAATATCTAGCAAAATGATATGTATATTTACCCATTGATTCAGTAATATTAATTCGAGGACTTTATCTTAAAGAAATGTTAGCCAAAAATATGGATGAAAAGGTTTATCCACTTTGCAATACTATCCCAGAAATGAATGTCTCTCATGGTCTGCTAGTCCCACACATGATTAATTTTTATAACTCAAATAGAAGAGTTTAGATTGAAAATCAGGTTAGAATATAGTAATAGTAACAGTTTCTGTGTTTTCTACTCTGTCTGTACAACCAGAGATACTGAATCAGATCCTAGATATCTTTTCTCAGTGAACTGTCATAAAACCAAGCACCATAAGGGACTCCAACCAAAATGGGGCTCCAACCAAACTAGAAAACCCATGGACATCAAATCTATAAATCCTAATTCATGTAGGGAGCTACTATAGTTTGGATGTTATACATCCTCAAAGGACTGTGTGTTTAAGACTTGGTCTCCAGGGTAGTGCTTTTGCAAGGTGATGGAACTTTAAGAAGTTAGGGCCTAGAACCTTGTTTATTGTAGTTTTGCCTCAACAGGGACTGTGAGACCCTGGACCCTTCCTATTTCTCTCTTTTGCATCTGATGATGAGGAGAGTAGTTTTACTCTGTCACAAACTCCTGCCATGATGTATTATCTCATCACAGGCTCAAAGCAATGCATCCATTGAACTTCTGAAACTATGAGCCAAAATGAACTTTTCTATTTATGTTGATTATCTCAATATTCTGTTAAAATAATCAAAATGTGGCTAACACTGGGCCTATATTTACATCATTGTTGTCTTACATGGGCTAGTTGTAAAAGTGAAAGTGAATAAAAACTGTCTCAACCAAATACTTTTGCATACCTTAGTCCTATCTCCAGCTCTACTAGTAACCTTGTAGTCTAATAATGACTCTTTTTCTGGCTTTATCACTTGAATCAGCATCCTTTCACTACCTATCCTTTGCCATGCCAAGACTCAATACTCTTTTGGCTCAAATGATCTGAAGTAGCTGGTCAATTTTTCAACAATTGACCTTGTTCCTGTGAACATTATTTCTTTGGGCTTATATTTTCTATAAAATGCTTATTTATGAATGTGCATTTACACACCTCGAGTTATACTTTCCAAGAACCTTATTTCAAGTTGTTGAATAATTCTAGTTTGTTTTCAATGCTGAACAAAGTCCTGGTTGTTTGCTGGTAGCAGGTAAATCATTTTGTACCTTCAATCTTAAAAATTTAACAATTTCTCTTTCATTACCTTTCACTCTGAATAAGTTATTTCAACCTGTCACATAGCTTTTTCTTTGGATTAAATAGCTCATTGTTCACATAACTCAATTTACTTTTCTTGAATGATATACAAGTAAAACTTTTTCTTTCAGTTCTTTGGGCAATATCTTTTTTCTAATTTTTTTTTTATTGTTCTAATTGGTTTACATGACAGTAGAATGAATTTTGACACCTTGAATTCAAATGGAGCCTAACTTCTCATTCCTCTGACTATACATGGTGCTGAGTCACACCAGTAGTCTAATCATACATGTATATAGGGTAATAATGTCTGTCTCATTCTACCATCCTTCCCATCCCCACCAACCCAGCCCTTGCCTCATTCCCCTCTGTATAATCCAAAGTTCCTTCATTCTTCCCTACCCACCTACCACTATGGATCAGCACCCACTTATCAGAGAAAATATTTGGCCTTTGGTTTTTTGGGATTGGATTATTTCACATACTATCATATTCTCTAATTCCATCCATTTGCTTTCAAATGCCATAATTTTACTCTTCTTTAAGACCAAGTAATATTCTATATGTACCACATTTTCCGAATCCATTCTTCTATTGAAGGGTATCTAGATTATTTCCATAGTTTTGCTATTGGGAATTGAGCTGCTAGGAACATTGATGTGGTTACATCACTGTAGTATGCTGATTTTAAGTCCTTTAGATATAAACTGAGGAGTGGGGTAGCTGGGTCAAAGGGTAGTTCCATTCCAAGTTTTCTGAGGAATCTCCATACTGCTTTCCAGAGTGGTTGTACCAATCCGCGGTCCTACCAGCAATGTATGAGTGTACCTTTTTCCCCACATCCTCCCTAACACTTATTATTCCTTCTATTCCTGATAATTGCCATTCTAACTGGAATGCAATGAAATCTTAGTTTTGATTTGCTTTTCTCTAATTGATGAGAGATGATGAACATCTTTTCATATGTTTGTTGATTGATTGTATTTCTTTTTCTCTGAAGTGTCTGTTCAGTTCCTTGGTCCATTTACTGGTTGAGTTATTTATTTCTTGGGTGTTAACATTTTGAGTTCTTTAAATATCCTGGAGCTTAGTATTCTATCCGAGGTGCATATGGTAAAGATTTTCTTCCATTCTGTAGGCTCTCTCTACACATTATCGATTGTTTCTATTACTGAGAAACTTTTTTTAGCTTGAATCTATTCCATTTATTGATTCTTAATTTTATTTCTTGTGCTTTAGGAGTCTTGTTAAGAAAGTCGGGTCCTAGGATGACATGATGAAGATTTAGGCCTACTTTTTCTTCTATTAGGTGCAGGGTCCCTGTTCCAGTGCCTAAGTCTTTGATACACTTTGAGTTGATTTTTGTGCAGGGTGAGAGATAGAGGTTTAATTTCATTTTGTTATATATGGATTTCCAGTATTTCCAGCACCATTTGTTGAAGAGGCTATCTTTTCTCCAATGTAAGTTTTTGGCTCCTTTGTGTAATATGAGATAACTGTATTTATGTGGGTTTGTCTCAATGTCTTGTATTTTGTACTATTGGTCCTCATGTCTATTTTGGGCCCATACCATGCTGTTTTTGTTACTATTGCTCTGTAGTATAGTTTAAGGTCTGGTATTGTGATGCCTATTGTTTATTATTCTTGCTAAGGATTTCCTTGTCTATTCTAGGTCTCTTATTTTTCCAAATGAATTTCATGACTGCTTTTTCTGTTTCTATGAAGAATGTCATTGGAATTTTAATAGGAATTGCATTGAATCTGTATAACACTTTTGGTAGTATGACCATTTTGCAATATTAATTCTGCCTGGATAGTATCTCTTCTATTTTTTTTTTTTCTAAAAACATAATAAATCTTCTTTTACTATCTAACCTTTTAGTTGATACTCCAATTCTATTGAGTTTAGATACAAATAAAATACAATAAAATAACATATTTTGATCATTCTTTGAAGTTTGCACGCACATTGGCTGGCTTCCCTGTGCTCATTTCATTTAGTATTATACAGATGAGAATAGAAGACTCAGAGTGATTGAATGACATCCCTATGTGCTCACAAACACCAAATGAGATATTTCAACTTTACATTTAGTGTTTTTTTCTACCAAATGTTTCTGTTTTTGAAAATTAGATTTTTATTTCATTTTTAAGGTCATATTTAGATTCAACTACCTTTGCAATTCCAATTAACTTCAAAATTCCAGCTGTGGTAGGTAACATGAAGTCCTTCTTCTTTCTTCATTTCTCCTCTTCCTGTATCTTACCTTTATTTTTTAAAAAAATCTTCCCTTTCTCTGTTTTCCTCTCCCCCATGAATTAGAAATTGGTGTTATGTCATGAGGATATACCTTTGGTTAAAAGGTTCTGGTTAAACTGTGTGAAATGCTTTAATGTGCTGTTTCCACATGATGTTCTAGTTCTTAATAGAGACCATGATCCTAGAGGTAATTTGTGCACTAGACTGCTGAAGTCTGGGGCCTGCCTTTCAGTAATAATTACACCATTTTTAGACTTGCTTTGGTTTCCTCTGTTGTGCCCTTGGTATAACAAATCTCATACATCATAAAAATAAAGTCAGCACTTAGCAGTGTCAGAAGATAGCAATTTACTAGAGCTACAAAATTTTAATCTAAGAGAGAGGTTTACACTATTGAAGTGTACTTTGGATCTTTGAGAGAGAGGCAATACAATCAGAAGTCTCCTGGAATTTACAGTGAAAAATGAACTACATAGCTTGCAGATTCTCTTTCAAGGTGCTCAGTAATCAATCACATGTTTTTGAAGATATAACCAAACTATAAGCATATATTAGGTAATAATAGGAAGATTCTATGTATGTATGACAAATTAGTTATTTTTCTTTGTCTTATCCTTTCTCTAACCACCATAAAAGCACTAAGATAATAAACTAATAACTTTATAATATATCATAGCTGCAAAATGCATGGAAAAATTATTACCCTGATATAGCTATTATAAGATGAGTGGCATGAAGAAAAATTTTGAAAATTACACATTTTTATGCCCTGGGCAGCCAATAAAAACTCAAGCATTTTAAAAATATATTCCCATTTTTGTATAAAATTCATATTTTTCACTTTCACATTTTTATTAGTTCACTTACAAGAAAATTCACATTGCTTTTTAAAATCTGTGAATAAGAAACTTTTGAAAGGCACTAACATTTTTTGTAAAAGTTTTTATTTCAGTTTGATGCAACATGATTTTTTGGGGGGATACTATGGATTGAACTCAGGGGTGCTTAACCACTGAGCATATCTCCAGCCTTTTTAAATGTTTTATTTAAAGACAGGGTCTAACTGAGTTGCTTAGGGCCTGGTTAAGTTGCTGAGTCTGGCTTTGAACTACCTAGTCTCCTGTCTCAACCTTCTAAGCCACTAGACCTGGTTGATGTTTTGATACAAGTATACTTTGTGGAATAATCAAATTCATGTGGATAGAGATGACATTGCAGTTTTCAGCATATATTTAGATATAGGTAAACTTTAAATAAAAGTCTATCAAGTAATATCCTGAAAATATTATGCATTTCAATATTATTCTATTTTATTACTCGTATAATAATATACAATGCAATAATATGGATGAGAATAGAGATCATAATTACCAAAATAAGTCAGCTACAAAAAGACAATACTGCATGATCTCACTCAATATGAAATCTAAAACCTTCATCTCTTAGAATTTCTTTTGTGGCAAATGACTCTGTTGGAAGATTGAATCATTTCTCCGTTTTCCTCAAGCTTATTTAAGTTTCCTGAAAGCAGCTGTTTCAAATTCCCAGAGAGAAATCCATACTGGTTACTATCCAGGCAGTTTCTGCCATCTAATTTGAACCATTAGGTGAGATCATAGTTTTCTAAAAGTTTTAATGTTTGGTATACAATGGAATACAAGCATTTAAGGATTAGGTATTCATTTTGATCTTCATAATCTAGCTTGATTTGAGCCTTAGAATTTCCAGAAATTCTAAGCAAACTGCTTATTTTCTTTGGATCTGTAATCACTTCTGTTACTTCAGCACTAGATGGTGACTTAAATATAGGTTTGCTGCAAGTCAACTGTTGGTAAGCTGCCACTCTTTCTACACTAGAAGGCAATCCCAACTCAGGTTTGCCCAAATCCGCAGTTGTTTTGTTCAGCATCAGTGGAGTACAAGAGAACGGTGCTCCATCCCCAAAAGTCTTTTTCTGGGGCTGGGTCAGACCCAGACCTCCCTTCAGTCACCTGCATATAGTCAGGCACTATAGGATTCTGCCTGTCTCTGGGCAGAAATTTAATGGATGAACTACACCCAGGATCATATGCCATGCCTGTGGAAACCAATACTACAAAGCTGTGTCACAAGTTAAGCCTACAGACCAACAAGACCAAAAGAGTACTCGGGTAGGACCAACACTGCTGCTATGGGTTGCATGTATTTGTTGCAGATTTATGGCCCAAGTCTACTTCAACTAGCCACAGAATGTTGTTGGCTGAAATATAAATTCAACAAATTGAGAGTGTTTGTTTCTACCTGTCACTAGAAGTGTTACAGAGGATCTATCACTGAGCATTCTGGAGCCAGTAGAATCTGCCCAAAGTTGGTTTCACCAAGATGCCACTGAATTCCAAGGCAGAATGTTAGGATAATTTTCTTGCTCTGCTCTGAGTGTATGGGGTCTTGATGCACGCTATGCTGTCAAAGATTGGGGTAATGTTGATAAGGGAGTTCCTTTGTTACTGAATTCATGTTTAGAGGCTCATGTCCAAGAGATGGGTGTTGGAAAGAAAGAGAGGCTTTATTCAGTGGCCAAAGAATGGAGAGGAGGAAGCTTTACGCATAAATTAGTTTTTCAACTTCAGGGGGTTGGAGGAGGATTATAGATAGGGGATAAGAATAATGAGGGAGAGAAAAAGAAAGATACTAATAAAGGAGAAGGATATTTCTGTGTTTTCTGCATACAGGTGGAGATCTTGCATGATCTGGGTGGCACTTTTCATTCCTTTCATGTTCTGATATTTTTGGCAATGGTATCTGGTAAGGTCATATCTTTGTGTGGAGTATGGGAAGGGGTGACACAGACCACTCTTCACTCTTCTGCACTCTTCAATGTTTCTTATTAAAAACAGGCATCATGATCTCTTACCTGGTTTCATTAGTTTTAGTGAAGGTAGATGCATGACTAGCAATTCAAATGGTTATCAATGTAGGCAGATGATCTGTGGACGATGTTAACCACTAACTCCCATTCTCCTCCATAGTTTTTTTTTTTTTTAATGTGGTAACTAGTTCTATAATATATACATTTTTATGTCAATAAATATATGCAGTTGTGTGTTTTAAACTGCTCCTTTCAAAAAGTGATTCAAACAATTTAGTGGTTTTTCAACTTTTCAATTTTCTAACTACATGCTTCTTGAAAATCAAGGGGGCAAAATATCTTTTTCGAGCTACAGTTGAGCTTTTTGAGTAAGCATGTTTTCTAAAAAGGATCACATTATCAAAGTTCAATGTATAAGATGCTTAGAAAATTAAAGTGCATGGGTATATAGAAAAAATATTTTATCTAAAGAAGACATTAGAAATAGATAAGGGTCTGACTCAAGGGTGATCTAAGATGCAGGAACTAAAATAAAGAATCAAACTCTACTAGGCAGAGTGGTAGAATCTGATGATAACAAAGAATAACAAAATACCCTACCAGCCCCAGAGAATGCAGAAGAATATTAGGAGTCTTGGCCTGGAGAGGTCCCTGAAATGCTGAAATACAAATTTGCACAGATGTCTATAGGTCATAAGAGGAGTTGAGTTGTCTATCCTGAAGATCCCAAAGCTCAACACACAAAAATACCATAGGAGAATTTAGAAAGCTTTCAGAGAAGGGAAAATAAATCTTGACTGGTTAAAATAATGATTTTGCCCTATTTTTCCATTCATATTGCAATCATTCAACAATTCTTTTTAAGCCCATAGATACAGGCACCTTACAATGAGTTGAATATAAAAAGATAATAATGCATGTTGTTTCTTTCAAAGGATTTCTTTATTTTTGCATTTTTAATTGACAAAATTATTTATATTTATATAAACATGGGTGACATGAGATATTGAAATTTTTATACATTCCAAAAGGCTAAAGCAAACTAATCAACATTTGTACTACCTCATATAATTTATATGTGGTAACAACACCTAAAATATTTTCAGAGATTTTCAAGAATACAATAAATCATTATTAATTATAGTTTTCATGTTGCACAATACAGTTACAAGAGAGTTTACAACATTCAAAAAGTGCTCATTGATATATATGTTTGAAATTGAGAGGAAAGTGGTAAGAATTTTCTATAAGGATGTTCTAAAAAAAGAAAGGATGGAGTAGACATAATTATAGATATTGGGGTATTTCTGCATGTTCAGATTCAATTATCCAAACAATTTGGTTGCACATGGGTCAGCCTAGTACCAGTACTTTCAGGAGTCTTGAAGTAGAATATTTTAGTTGTTCATTTGTTTGTAACTGGAACTGAAAGCTTTAGTCAACATGTAGTCCTTTTCTCTATTTACTAAAAAAAGTAAGGGCAAAATGAATTATTCCAATTGTTCACAGATATTATTTGGGGAGAAGAAACGTGACTGATTTTTATACTCAGACTTACGAAGATGTAGTCCAATTTTAATATGATGGCTTTGGAACATATTACAGGAAAAGAAGACTATGAGAAGAAAAAAGTATTGAAGATGATTGTGATTTTAGAGAGGAGGTAAAACATTATGAACCATATATGTATCATAACTCTTAAATTCAACTTCTATTACAATTTTGTATTATGCTTAAAACATGCATTGTTCATGATGATTTCTTCATCTGATTCAAACTTTCAGGCAGATTTACAGAAGGATAAGAAGGAAACAAAATGTAAAATTGATACAAATGGCTAGTTACAAAATTATTTTCCAAAATTACCTAGATAATATTATTTAGCATGCCTATGAAATATGTAAGTATTCCTGTAAGCTTTCTAAAATTAAAGCTTTGGAAAAAGAGTTAGTACAATTATCTAAAAGATAATTGACTTCACAAATGTAGTTTGAGATAATTAAAATATTGTGATTCCTCATAAATTTAAAATGCAATCGATACCTTACTATAGGTATTTTATGTTGTATTATGATTTCTTAAATTTAGCTCATATTTTAATGAGTTAAATATATTTATTACATATAGTATACAAAAATGAGATGTCAAAGTGGTTTTATACTTAAAGTATTATTTAATATATTTCTTAATCTTTTAGGCCTGTTTTTATTTTATATCCTCTCTATGTATTTAATTAAATTCTTCTCAATTAAAGCAGTCTTTATATTAGTAAATTAGAAGCGAATATCATAATACATACTGACAGACCAGATACATATTTATATACCTCTAATGTGGAAATATGGGTAACTAACAATCATTTTAAATTATTTTAATATCCCATAAAATTCCTTTTAAATTACCATTAAGCACACTTTAGTATCACTGTCTTTGTTTTCTACATACACCCACCCACCAACCCACACACACACACAAACCAACTATGAAGGATTTTCTCAGCTTAAAAAGTCCCTATGTCTTGGCTGGGTGTGGTTGTACACCCCTGTAATCCTAGTGACTCTGGTGCCTGAGGTAGGAGGATCCTGGGTTTGAGGTCAATCTTAGCAATGAAAACAAGAAATGAAAAAGTACTTGGGGATGTTGCTCAGTGGTAGAGCACCCCTGAGTTCAATCCCCACAACCAAAAGAAAGAGAAAAAGAAATCCAAAATTTCCTTGTCTCTTTTACCCATCAAGAAATTTTCTTAATGTTCATTAAACCTGGAAATGAATTATCCCATTCTCCCATTCTGCTGGAAAAATGTATCAGTATTTTTACATAATTATATGATTGATTTGTTCTTCCCAGGACTTCTGAAGCAGTTTCTCACATTTCCATTGGAGCAAAACCATAGTTTAATTGAGGAACCTCATTGACATCCTTCTCCTTTTTCCTTAAAACTGTCTATATAAAAATTTTAACTTAAAATTGTCACTCTTTTTCCTTGAAATTGTTTTTGTTCCTTTTTCAAATTTTCAAAGGCTTCTCTCCTTCTTCTGAATTTCTTTTGCTAATTAAATAGCCCTGGTGACCATCCTGGACTTCATTCCATCTGCTCCAATGGAGGGTATGTTTATGTGTAAAATAAAAACATATGTCATAGTTTATCAGTCTCTTAATACTATTAAAAAACAAATAATCTTAAAACAAATTTACATTATATATATATATATATATATATTTAGCAAAGCTACATCTAACAGCACTTCAAAAACATCACATTCATAGAACAAAGTGCTGTTTCAATTCTATGATGTTGCACCTGAATGAAGTTGGTTTTGAGAAGAGACAACAAGATCTGCAGCCAATTTAGGTGAAACCAGTGTTTCTTCCCCTAAAAGAATCTCAAGAGCATAGAACAGAAGCTTTATGGTGTATGAACCAGTCTGTACTTAGTATTGTTCATGATCCACCTTGGCTGTTGCAGAGAACATTCTTTATGAAGAGGATACAGTGAGGACAGTGGACCTGAAGTTAGAAGGTCTGCTTCTAATAATCTCTTTCTCTGTGGGCATGAGACCCTAGGAAAGCATGGACCAAGCTGAGTCATAGACTCCTAATCTATAAAACAGGGAGACGCTGAAACCTACCTCAAAATAGAGCAGTTAAATGAAATATTATGTGAAAGGAGCAAGACTTAGTACACAAAGCTTCTGTAAGCTCTTAAAGTGATTCATATTTCTTCTTTTGTTCTTTCACTGCTACTTCTCTCGTCATGACTGGACGAATTCTGTATTTGAAGTAAACGATAGTACCAATGGTCGTTAAAGAACAGTAAATGTTAGTGTAACAATTAGTTTTAAAAAGTATAAACTTCTCATTGCTTGGTTGGTTCTATTGCTCTAGCTAAGCAGGAAAGTCAGAATGATAAAAACCAGATTCAAAAATTACTTTGTAAATTCATGCCTCTAACTACATATCTAACTACATATTCTCTAACTAACTACATATATCTAACTACATATTCTCTTTCTTTTGTCTCAAGAATACCAGATAATCTCTGAAAAATTTCCATCATCTTTCTCTTTTACTCCTTCCCCCCACCTCATTTCTTTATTTTAAACTTGGATTGTAATAGGAGCCCCTTGACCCTTCCCTTGAGAAGAACTCCTGTTACATAGTGCTTGACATCAGTGTTTCTATTAAAAAGATAAGTCAAAGAACGTTGAAGAGAGTAAGCTATATCCATGGAAGAAAGAACACAATGAAAGGATAAATTATTTGACCCAGTAAGCTATATCAACTTTAATTTGTGTGGATTAATTTTGTATGGTTTTACTGCATAAAATCTTGTTAATAAGATCACCTCTTTAGAATTTGATCAAAAAAAGACAAAAAAGATAACACAAAAATGAATGGGACTGACAAAAAGATAATGTGCTCATTATTAAAATATTTAATAGGGATTTGGAATGGGAAGAGAAAAGAGAATGATATAGAAGAAGTGAACTAAAATGGGGATTCATCAACCAGGAGATGTTAGAAATGACTCTAAGGTCATATTTTCATTCTTTTATTAAATCTCCGTATGTACTACTATCATAAGGTTTCACCTACCAAGGACCCAAAGGGACACTGGTGAACATTCATGAGCTATGACTATGTCAGAACCTGCACATATCATATGCAGGAGCACTGCATTGTTCATATGTCAGTTTTAATCAAGACAATTCCTATATCTTGCCCATTGGTACACACAAGTCCGAAGAGAAAATGCAGCAGTGTTTACAATAGCACTTCCTGAAAGTGCTTCTTTTTTTATATACCTGATCCTTATCCCAACATACAAGGAGCATTTGTTTTTCTTTTCCATGTGTCTGCACATCCCTTTAGATCCCAAGACAAGAATCAAGCCATTAGTTCCTGAGTGATCTGGTAGGCTGTCTTCCCAGCAAGCATGTCTTTCTTTTTTCTTCTCTCCCAAGACAAGCTCGAAGGTACACAGCTTCCTTCCGTCTTATATGGCAGAGTGCTGTGAGCAGTGACTGGAGTTTTGTTTTTGGTTTGTTTTGTTCCACTAAGCTTTCTAAGTTTTGTTAAAAATAAAACTGGAGATACTTTAAATTCAACAGAGTTCAGTGGAGAGGGGAAGGATTTGAAATTCGGCAGACCCAGAACCAGAATAGGTCCAGAATGACTCCAGGGCCATCACATTGCTGGGTAACATGTATTAACAGAAAACAGAAGTGACATACAGAAAATGGAAGTGAGGTACAAAGACAGCTGACTTGTTAAACTTGGCAGTTGTCTTATTTAAACCAGGTTTGAACAGTTGGCTGGCTGCAATTGACTGAAGATGTGATTGGCTGAGACTCAGCTTCTTGTTCTAAGAGTAGGTTACAGTCTGTTCACTACACAGGGACGGCCTCCTCTCCAAACTTATACTTTGTACCAAGGCAGCTTTCGGTTAGACTTAATTAATTTAACACATGGAAAAACATGCAGACACTGAACAGAATTCTGTACTTATGTATCAAGGAGAGCTCATAATTGGAATTCTTCTAGGTTCTCAATCAGAAATCAGGCCATCTCCATTTACAGAACACTTCCCAAACACTCGAGTAAATGTTCCCCATTATGCTCCTTTATTCTGTGAATGATTCAATATAATGGCATCTGATGTACCTTCATTTTTTAAAAAATTCTTTGGGATAAATGCATAAATATTATTTTAAACTTCATTCCATTTTTTCTTGAAAGTTACAAAGGACCCCTCAATATATTAATTTAGATAATAATGTGTACAATAGTACAAAATAGATTTATGTTTATTAATGCTGCATTGAAGTGTTTGTAGATTTGGACATTAGTTCAGTGCATGGAGATGCAAAAACAGGTGTTTCTAAACCTAATGTGCAATTGTATGATCATTTTTTTAAATTAAAAAAAACCTCCATCACCCTTCCAAGTAAATGCCACAGTGGACATTTAGTGTATCTGAATGTGCAACTTCTCACAAAACACCTTTACTTACCCATAATTTTACAATAACTTTCTGTGAGGTACAAGTCTGTATGTATCATCTTTGGGATATTATACTGTAAGTCATAGTATACTATTGCACTGTTGTGCCTAGCTCAATGGCTCTCAGCATTAGTACATCATGACAAAGAAGTAATAGAGTTGAGATGCTTGTCATGCACTTATTTCAGGAAGGCTATACGTATTGGTGGCATTAAATTTGATATGACAGTTTAAAGACCAAGTAATAAAATATTCTGAGGTTAAGAACAGCATGCTTCAGGCAGAAAGAGGTACAATCTTCATATGAAATACATAGGTTTTATGTTGTTTCTTCATGTTTTCTTCTTCAGAGAAGATAGAAATTCTAGGAATTAATTCAGTAGCCTAATTTTTGTACAGTGTTCCACTATTAGAGTCAGTGGAGTGATCATTGGAAAAGGCTTTAGATAAGAGCTGATTTTTCATTATGTAGTTCAAGTTTTCTTTAGAGAAACATTTTGTAATCCTCAGAGGAATACAGTGGGTTATGGTTCATTTAAAGCAGCTGACCTGGTGCCAGCCTAGTAGAAAGCCGAGAATAAACAGCAGCATAATCATGAATCAGTTTACTCAATTCTGCCAATAAACATAGAAGATGCTTTAAGAGTCAGACTGATGTAGGGCTAAAATGTTCATTCGTGCAAATGCAATAGATCTGTGTTAAGAGAGCAATAAGAGTAGTGCCAGGCAGACAAAACTCCCTCCTAACAGGGCTTCTCCATGAGTTGGTCAATTGCTGTACTGTCTTATAAACTGAATAGGATTCTTCCCATTGACCTGCAGGTTACTCACAATTGACACAATAAAGAAAGCAATGCATGTTGCAAGCTACTGACGTTTCATGTTTGTTACTAATAAAGCTAGATAATAAGTTAAACTCATTTAAGAGTAATAATTAAGAGGAAATGAAAAATTGTATCCATTTTAGTTGATGAATCAAGTAAGAGTGGGGAAACGGGGGCTGGGGAGATAGCTCAGTTGGTAAAGTGCTTGCCTTACAAGCACAGGGCCCTGGGTTCAATCCCCAGCACCACAATTAAAAAAAAAAAAAAAAAGAGTGGGGAAATGCTGCTCAAAATGTTACCTATATGATTGAAAATTCATGTTACAGTAAACCCAGAATATATTTTTAAGCAATCTGTAATTACTAAAAAGCATGGCTTCTTTGTTTTTCAGATATGACAATTTAAGAAGAGGTTATACTCTTCTGGCTATTTAGCCACCATCCTGAGCATTTGAGGAGAGATCTCTCTTTGCCTGGTAGATCCCTCAAGCCAAGACTATTTTCTCTTGCAAGTCACATTGACGTGGCCAGAAGGTGGAGAACATAGCCTCATCTGTTTCCCATCACGTCAGAAACTGAAAACCACTTCCGTTTGTCTTTTAAAGGAGCTCCAGCTTCTCTGGAGTCCACATCAGTGATGATTCCCTCGCTTCACCTCATGTGGTCAACTACAAGGCACCCACTTACTCCCAAGGGTTGTTCAGTCAGCATAGCTCTCTGCAGACATCCTGTCATCACTCTGGGAAAACCCAGAGGGAGTCCACTGAACACACTGGCATCTCTGCTTTTCAACTTCTCAGCTCTACCCAATGCTTTCTCCATGTTCACTCACTATTTTATTCCCATGGGCAAACCCTGGACCTCACGTTACTGCCTCACCTCCAGTACCATCTCCCACATCTCAATGGAAGACATCACATTCTCTGACCACCACTGCACATTTTCAGCTCAATTGTTTCTAGCCTCCCCATTATAATAACCCTCTTCCATTAATAACGTGTTTGTTCGGTTGACTTCTTTACTCTTCTATATTGAGCATCACTTCTCTAGTTTTGCACCCCCATTTATCAACTTTGACCACAACTTACCCACTTCATAATCATGAAGTGATAATCACCTTCAGCATTTGCTTTTGTCTCTACCTCTCTGTGTCTGTCTCTTTTTTTCATATTCCCTAGTAAATCCCCCACTTCTGTAGACTTTTATCATGTGGATTTTGACCTGGATAGGTAAAATATGTATGAAAGATGCTTCTTTCTTTTCATCGCCTCAAACTAACACTGAATAGAAAATATTTCTTTCACCATCCAACAGATATTATAGATTCAGATATAACTATATTATTTATTTTTCATGTATTATAAACCTCTTTTGCTGCCATCCAATTTGCTTCACTAGCTATCATGGTCTCTTGCACATTTTCAGTCACTTTAGCTATCCCAGTTTAGACTTTGTAGCCTTGAAATCTGCTGTTTTTCCTACTCCTTTGTTAAGTACGTTTCCTTCTTACTTTTTGGCATTATGTCAGTATTCACTTCTTAGTAAGGACTTCTCTGGTCACTCTATTTAAAAATTATTCTCTATTCTGCCTTCCTCACAAGTTTCCTTTTCTGTGCATGTTAAAATAATTATCTCAAGTACTTTTATTTCCATTTTTGAATATAAGGAAAAGATGAAATCTATTTTGATTGTGATTTATCTCTAGAATTAAATGCAATGTTGGACACACAAGAGAGGCACACTGGAAACATCTGTTGAATGAAAGAATGAATGAATGAATGGTATTAGGCAAATTACTTAAAACTACTTCAAGTTTTACAAAGGAGATTGTTGAATTATGTGATATAAAAAGTTTCTGCTGTAATGCTAATCACATATTCAAATCCTTAACTACTTCTAAGTGATCTTACCCATGGGATTAGGTAATTAGTAGAATTTGCTGGTACTCCAATGTATCTATTTAAATTTTTTTGCTTATAGATTCCAAGTGTCTCTACACATGATTTTGACCATTGTTTCAGTAACCACTACTGAGGACTCCCTTCTCTGTGAATTGCTTCTTTTGTTTCCTATATATGTATATATAGTTCAATTCACAATAGCTAGACTATGGAACCAGCCTAGATGCCCTTCAACAGATGAATGAATAAAGAAACTGTGGTACATATATACAATGGACTATTACTCAGCCTTAAAGAAGAATGAAATTATGGCATTTTCAGGTAAATGGATGGTACTAGAGAACATCAGGTGAAGTGAAATTAAGCTAATCCTAAAAAACCAAATGCTGAATGTTTTCTCTGATAAGTGCATGCTGACCCATAGTGGGAGGCAGGTAGGAAGAATGAAGGAATTTTGAACTGTGCAGAGGGGAGTGAGGGGAGGGGTGGTGCAATGGGGATGGGAAGAGAGAAACAGACATTATTACCATATATGCATGTGTGATTAGGCTACTGGTGTGACTTAGTACCATGTATAGCCAGAGGAATGAGAAGTCATGCTCCATCTGTGTACAATATATCAAAATGCATTCTACTGTCATGAATTACCAATTAGAACAAATGAAAAAAAATTTAAAAAGCATGTATATATAAATATTTATGTATGGATATGTAATTATTATATATTAAATATATATTATGTATTCAGATATTTATTAATATATCATACCTCAAATATATATTATATATCAAGGTGAATATGTTATATAACATATCTCAAAATAATATATCTCAAATATATACATGTATATATATACATATATATGTATATATGTTTGTGTGTGTGTGTGTATATATGTATATATATATATATATATATATATAAATATATGTATATCCACCCTACTTGCAATCCCAGGCTTCTACTGCTATGTCTTTTGTATCTATCCAGACACGTAGCTAAAAGATAAGTAGCTTATATTTTAGGTTTCACTGAAGGTAATGAACAGATACATTTTGAATTTTCCTGAGAGAATTTTAAAATGCATTTTTCTGACTCTTCTAATTATAGGTCACAATTATTACTAACATGCAATTTGGTTAAGCTGTTATATTGGGAGAGTGAAATTTTCTCTAAGTTAACCACATGTATTGACAAAAAGCTTTGGAGAGGAATGTGAAGAAAGATAATTGTGGCAGTGCAGAGTAGAGATCAATTATTTATATTACCTTGGGCAGAAGTAGGTCAGATGTGAATTAGACTCATTATTTTTCCTTATTCCCTTAGGCTTTCACCAGTAAGTATTCATTGATTCACATTTTCACATCACAAATACTTCATTTAGTTATTTGTTCAACTACTTACTCCAAGTAAACCCACTTTATGAAAAGTTACATTTACAAAACTGGTAAATCAGAGTGTTTATCCCTCTTCCTTCTGAACTGAGGTCCATGGGAGAATTAAGCACTACGGCCCCAAGGCATACTTTGAATATAATGAAATTACTTCTCTCCTATGCATCTAAAATGGTACCAGCTATAAAATAGCCTCAGAATAATTGAGAAAATAACCACTTAACACTATTTCCTTATATTGTGTTTTAGATGAGAAATCCTGATTAACAAAGTTTTACATCAAATGCCCAGAAAAACCTATATCTGAAATATGCAAATAAAGACAAGAATATTAAAGTTACACAAAAATTAGATGTCATAAGGGAATTTTTTTTCCAGTTTTTGTACTAAGAATGCTATAGGAAAAATTTTAGGAAGATCCCCATTCAAAAGAGAACTTCTACTCAAAGCAAACAATTGTTATAATATTAGAAGATTAGTCCAATGTTACAAAGTTTGCTTTTATTTTTGAATGGAACTTTGAAATTGGTGAAATTTTATTTTTTTATAAACCCTTGCAACTAATTTTTTAACTTCTGGTATATTATCCTGGTAAATACAACACTTCTGTGGTTCATTCCCTCTCCTGGGCTGTCAGTCAGTGAAGATCTCTGCATTATAAAAATTGAATAATAACCTTTTAACAGACACTTAATATATCATCTGCTTAGCAAAATTTATTTTATGTGGTTGTAGTTGGAAGAGATGGTTTAAAAATATTTGTTGTAGACAGAGGTGTTTCCCAATCTGTATTGTTCTTGAATCTTATTGGATTCAACCACTGAACCACATCCTCAGCCCTTTTCAAGTTTTTATTTTGAGACAGGGCCTTGCTAAGTTGCTGAGGCTGGTTTTGAGCTCGCAGTTCTCCTGCCTCAACCTCCCAAGCTGCTGGGATTATAGGCTTGGGCCATCACGCCCTGCCAAGACTTACTTTTTTGAGTTGGAAAATTGAGAGGATGTGTATTCCATGTGCCACTTGTATTAACCAATTAATGAACATTTTTTTCTAATTACTAATTAGGAAATTCTATATTAGTTGTCCTAACATGGGATGCAGAATTCCCGAATTCTCATCAATCTGACATTGACTATATACATATAAAATATCCTGTAAAATTTTCAGAAGGAAAATATTACAAATTGAAAAGTTGCACTTTTTCTCTTTATGAATTTTAATTAGTATTATGATTTTCCCATAACAAGTTCTTGCAAGGATAATTTGATTATCTTACTGAGGTGTTTGTGTTTTGATTTTTATCTACTATTTATTATCAAAACAACTGTACCCCTGAAAAACTTCTTGCTACAAGTCCTATTTACACGTATTTCTATAATAACACAAACACATTTTCACTGGAATGTTTAACTTGTCTCTTGAGTCTCTCTTCCCATTTAATGCTCTAACTGTACTGAACTGCCTGATTTTCCCTGAAATACTATTCTTCTTATGCCCTTGACTTTATATCTAGTTTGCTCTGCTTAGGATATTCTACTCTCTGCTTGCTAATTTCTTATTTGCTCTTGAAAACACAACTTAGCAGTTCAACACCAGAGAAGCTGTTCTTTCTTTCAACATCCCTGCCTTTAAAATTTAACTTCAGGAACTTATCCAGACAGCAGATACAAGTTTTGTATGCTTCTGTGAGAAAGTTCTAGAGTATTGAAATTTCTTTCTTTTTTAGTGTGTTTCCCCTGAGATGATGAACTCTCGTCTGATCGTGGGCCATATTTTATTTCTAGGTTTCCACACATTTACACACAGCCTGATCCAAAGTAGTTGGCCAAGAAAGCCGGGATGAATTTAATTAAGTGCTGGATATTTCTCCATAGGAGTCTGATTCAGTTTTAATACAAAAATATATTCATTTACCATTTTAAAAATCCACAGTTAATATACAAGATTTGAAATCCTAAACAACATTTCCAATGAAAATTTTCTTTTTGTATATTTTATTGATTAGGAAAATAATGGAATAACAGAAGTGCATTACTGCTAGCCATTTGTCAAAATACCAGTAGACAAGAAACACTTCAAGCTATTCACTAAAGTGTCAGAGTGTTCATTATTACTGGATTCTTAGAACATTTTTGGTCCAATTCCAAAACTTGCTCTTCAGTGACTGCCAGTTATAGACTCAAGGGTTCTTAAAATTTCCTTCATCTAAGGATGATAGTACCCATATCCATGCACCTTGTTTTGAACTAGAAGTCAGGTAAACCCAAAGACTTAAGCTGGCCTTCAGCTGCAGTCACATTCCAGCCTAAGAACTCAAGTTCCAGATGAGAGTTGGGATGAAAGCAGGTAGATACTGCCACACCGTTAGAAGCTTCCCAAGCCCACTGACACGCAGCTAACACATGGAACCAGACCACAGGTGGGAAGAAAAGAAAAGTTCCTTGCTAGGAGTTTTGTTCTCTCTCCTTTCTTTGAATAATATGAGTGGACACCTGGATTTACTCTTTTCTGCTTTTACTCAGAATTTTCTCCTTGGAGAATCTTGGAATAGTTGGGAGTTTCCTTCACTTCTGTAAGAGGAGTATTCACATAGGCAGTGACATAAAGCCTTATAAATATACTTTAAGTTCCTAATTTTACATCTCTGTCATCATTGCTTCCTGCGGACCCTGTATCAGGCCCGTTGTCTACCACCCATTCTGAGTAGGAGATCAGCGACGTGGTTCGTATGTGTCCTACTTTCCAGACTGAACTGTGCACAGAATATAAAACAAGTTTCTCCTCTTCCTCACTCACTTCTCAGGTTAATCCTCCTGGTGCTGGGGCGAAGAGAATGCATGAGACAGGGCTCACCCGCGTGCTTATGTTTACCAAAAACCCTGAGAAGCCACTCCTTTTGCAATTGACCTGTAGTTTTCCTGGAAGCATTCATTTCTTAGGAGTGAAGCTTCTCTAATCTGTGTCCAGTCAGGGCGCTTCACCACGCCATTGCAGACCGTCTCGGAGTTCCAGGTTTCGGGGAGCTTTGGTCTGACTCTCTTCTCCTTTTGTCCCTGGGCTCTTCCTAAATTGTGTGCGCAGATACGTGCACATACGTGCTAGTGTGTGTATGTGTGTTTGTGTGTGTGTGTGTGTGTGTACACTGATAACAGATTTCCTGCCCTCCACTTTGTCTTTCTATCAAGGAAAAGCCCGGAAGTGGGTGCCTCCAGGGTTTTTCTCGCACACAGAGTACTCCAACAGGAAAGGGTGGAGATCTGCTCCTGTTCTGTAAGACCAGAGGAATACCAAGAACTGAGAGACAGTGGGAAACGTACTGCATGGGCTAAATCAGGACATGATAAAAGTTAAGCAATGAATGGAATGAGAATATAAATGGAGTAGAGTCAGGGTTGGGGTAGTGGGTGCTCCTGTGACCTTTTGCACATTATGTTCGATGAAGTAAATAGCAAAATCTGTTGGGCTGAGTATTTCTTCAAGCTGTTTCCAGTAACAACTCAAGTTTCCCAGTGCAGCGATATTGACAGTTGTATTAGCCCCTAAGCTCTTATTCCAAAGTCACCAAGGAAGCCTCCGCTAAAAGGTGTGCCCTATTCCTCTAGTGGTGCAGGAGAACTCAAGCAAAACATTACTCACTCTCTGGTTGCCCTTCCTTCTTCCTCCGTCTTGTCACTCTAGGGACATACTAGAGAGAGCTGGTTTCTTAAAAAAGTGAATTTAAATCCTGGACACCAAGGAATGTCTTCCTCCTCTTATTCTCATATTTTCCCTGGTTAGAGTAGATGTATATTGAATCTTAAAAGAGAATTCCATGGAGGATACCACATTAGCTTTTGTCCTTCTTAGCAAAAGATTTTTGTATGCTTGGGTGAACTCGCAGAAACACACACAGATTTAATAAACTTTCTTATGTGTTTGTCCAGATGGGGTCTTCAATTAGTATCACCTCTGTGATTTTGAAGTTTGCTTAGGAGGTGGCTGTAATTTTGTTGTACTAACAGATTGAGGTTGTTTCTAAGGAGGTTAATCTGGTTATAAATTCATTTAATACTGTGTTTCTGGAAATCCTATTTTCCTACATATGAAAAAGTTTACATTCTCTGAAGTATAGGCTTGCTTGTAATAATGTAAATAGATTCCATTTACACTTCAGACTGTTTTTTTAAAGCTTATTTACTGTCTTTAAAACAGTACAAATAAATGGAATATATAACTTACTTTAACTATTAATCAAAATAGATGCTGTATCAAGCTACTTGCTTTCTCAAAATTGGAATTTTGTGTTTGGTTTCAGAATGGTGAACTCAAAATTGATCTCTCATTGATAGTTCTTCAATCTTTCAGCATTCTCTAGGAGGTGGCAAAATCAATTCCTCTTTGGTCTTATGTATAAAGTGAGTTTCTTTAATAATGCATAGTGAATTTCAGATCACGTCATGGAATAACTTCTTCTTGACCAATATATTGAACACTGCTTTATACTTTATGAATATTTTAATAAGCAAACAGTTCAATTTAACCATGTTCAGTGCATAAAGTGAATTCAAAACAGTAAAATCTTTATATGATTATTATTTTAAGGGATCAACAGCTTCAAATATACTGTTTTTGCAATGATAGTTGAAACTACAAAATAGTTATAGTTAGCATTTTATTATTTTCTACACTTAATGGTCTCCTAGAGGAAACATAAAATTTTAGTTTCTAATAATTTAAATTAAACAATAGATATGCCTTCAGATGGAAATAATTTCCCATATATAAGCTGGATTAAAAAGTGAATTGAGGGCCTGGGGTTGTAGCTCAGCGCTAGAGCATTTGCCTGGCATGTATGAGGTACAGGGTTCAATCCTCAGTACCACATAAAAATAAATAAATAAAATAAAGATATTGTGTTCATCTACAAATACACACACACACACACACACACACATATTTGAATTAAAGTTAAAATAAAGTCAATCTTGGGAACTACTTATAAGTATTTTTAAGTTCACCTGTATAGATTAAACACTGCTTATGTTTCTTTTTTACATTAGTGAAACATTTATAGACTACTTCCTATATGTTGATATCTATGAAAAAATTCTTTCTCTTAAATGAATAAATTAGAAAATAAAACAGTGAGTACTATTAGGTATTAGAAGAAATAAAAATGCAATGGGGTTAAAAGGAAGGAGAATTCACTATATCATTCTGTCATGGATAGTTTCCTGGTCTAAAGGAAAAAATGAAATTTAAATGACTGTAGATATAAATAGAATTTTGACAGATAAAAATTGAGAATAAAAGGAGAATGACAGAGAGGCTATTATTTTCCTCCAGTGTTAGCTTCTGTGACTGCGGTAGAATCTCTGGGAAAAAACAACTTAAAGAAGGAAAGACTAATTTGGTTCATGGTTCCAGAAGTTTCAGTCCATGGTCCACTGGCTATATTGTTTTGTGTCTGAGGCAAGGCAGAACATCAGCATGCAAGGATCTGGGTGTTAGGGATGAGGGGCTGTTCACCTCATAGCAGCTGGGAAATAGGGAGAGTGATACAAGATACCAAGATACACCCTTCCAGAGCACACCCTCACCCACAATTCCACCGACTAGACCCCATCTCATATAGTTCCCACCACTTCCCAATGGTAACTGTAGGCAGGTGGAGTGTGGTTAGAGAATGTAGGTCACTGGGAGTGTGGTCATTGGAACCATAGGTTACTGGTCCATTCTGCCCTTCTTCTTCTGTCTCTCTCTCTCCCTCTCTCTCTCTCTCTCTCTTTCTCTCTCTCTCTCTCTCTTTCTCTCTCTCTCCCCCCTGCCCCCTGCTCCCTGGGTGCTACGAGTTGAACAACTTTTTGTCTTGGGGCCAGCTGATTATGTACTTAATCTTTTGACACCATGAGCCAAAATAAATTTTTCCTCTACTTAATTGTTCTTGTTGGGTATTTGGGACACAATGATGAAAAGCTAATATAGAAACTTTCCTTTCTTTTTCCTTTTCTTTTTTTCTTTTCTTTTCTTTTCTTTTTTAAGTGTCAAGAAGTAAGAATAAAGCTGTTACATTTCACCTACTCCCTAACATTGTCGACAACATTTCTTAACTTTTATTCCCTGGCTCTTGGTATTAACATATCCATAGCATGGACAATTTAGACAAAATTACCTACATGTATGAAATAGTATTTAGAAAGAAGAAAGAACCGAGGGCCTTGGAACATGCCTTCTTAGGGAGTGAGTGAAAGAAGAGGTTGTGAAATTATGACTTTTAGTGGAGAATACAATGTCACTTAAAACAGAACATAAAAAAGAGATTTTACAGGTTTAAATTAATTTTAGGCTCAATAAATTCATTTTTGTGCCCTATTTATCAATATCATCTAAAACGTTAAGATAACTATTCTATATATAGCAGATGTCATATTAGGAAATGTGTATTAATATTTATGCTGATTCAGATTTTTTAAATTACCTACTGTGGTATGATACTATTTTGAAGTTTTTTTGTTGTTGTTGTTTTTTGGGTTTTTTTTTTTTTTTTGCAGTGCTAGGGATTGAACCCAGGGCCTTGTGCTTGCGAGGCAAGCACTCTACCAACTGAGCTATCTCCCCAGACTTACTATTTTGAATTAATAGGTCATTTCCATATATATTCAGAGCAATTCATGAATTATTAATTTGGGGAATTATTTGTAGTTAGAATCATAAAGGTGACCTTTTTCTTTACAGGTAGCTCCTCATGATCAATATTAAACATCATAACTGCATAACATTTTTCTGTCACTAAAAAATAGCTGAACGTGTACTGGCATTCTACTAAAATATTGCACCACTTTAGGAAAATCTTTATTTATTTATTTATTTTTCCTACCGGGGATTTAACCCATTAGCACTTAATCATTGAGTCACATCCCCAATCCTTTTTATTTTTTATTTTTTAAATTTTGAAACAGGGTCTTGCAAAGTTACTGACACTGGCTTTGAACTTGTGATCCTCCTGCCTCAGCCTCCTGAGTTTGGGGCATTATAGGTGTGTGACATTCACCTGACGAGGGAAATCTTTTATTTGTAACCCAGGCATAATCATAGAATAATAATCTAGAAATTATTAATTAATTAATGTCTTATTTCTAATATCAGCAGGAACATTTGAATTAATTCACTGATATGCATATATTTAGTATTTTGTAGCATATAGTAATCATAAATGAATGCAAAAGACCTTCATAAGGAAATCTTCTTTACATGATTTTATTTCTCCCTAGCACCTAGCATATTGTTTTGTACTTAGCAAAAATCCAGCAATTATTTGTCAACTACTATGATAACTATATATGGAAACATTATAATTTAAAAATTACTGGACAGAGAATAGTATGTTTGCATAATTTGTATTTGTCTTATCTATGCATATATTATCACTCATTTTAAGGGCAAAGATTGTTATTAGATCAGAGGTTAATTTATAGGAACAGATGGAAGTAAGTCTAGAGTCATCGTCATTCAGTAATTACAACATTTTATCCCAAATAACCAAAATAAACATGCTTGTTTCTTCCTCGATGCTGCGACTGTCCCTTTATTAACTTCTAGTGGGTATACATCCTTGCTTCTCTACATCTTATTCTCATTCTTAAATTGACCCCTCTGCGCCCAGCATTTCACTGGCAACTTGTGTGTCAGTTTGTAGCTTTCTGATTTCTTGGCTACAATGTGCCCTTCCCATCTCCCTTTCCTTCCACCTGCTCATTTCATGTTTGTGACCATTGCTTCTCTCCAGTATATATTTTTTTTCATGAGCTCTTCCTTCTCTACCTACTCCATATTATCATTCTCTAGTATACTACTTATCACCTTCAAACTTCTAGAAGGTTCACTTACTTTTAAAAATACATTTTTGTAAGTTTTTAACAGATTAAAAATATAACCCTAGCATTTACCTAAGCTCCTCAGGATTCTTTTCCTTTTCCTTCCCTTCCACAATCTCTTTCTCTCAATTCTATTTCCTGGATTTTACCTAGTCTCCAAATTTCAAATGCCTTCTATATGCCAATCACGCCAATTTTTTTTTTCTATAAATTTGAGGCTTTTAATTTCAATATTTAAAACAATCATACCTTTAATTGCTCTGGTCTATTGTTATGAATTGCTCTAGTCTATCATTATGGATTATTTTGTGGTTTGTGCAGTTTACATACATGGAATCATACAGTCTGCAGTCTGTCTGGCTTATTATATTCATTCACCATTATTATTTTGCAATTCACCCACATTGTTGCATATATTAGTAGTTCAATCTTTTTATTACTGAATAACATTCCATCATAAGGAGAAACCACAACTTCTTTATCTATTCTCCTGCATTTGTACAATTGGAGTGTTTTCAGCTTGGCCTATTACAAATAAAGTTATTAGGAATGAACATCACTAAATTTATGGTAATTACTTTCATATTTCTATTCAGTTGTGATCTTCAATCAATCTGGTTCCTAACTGGGCTGATTCTATATCTAACATTTTTCCTGTCTGCTCTCTGTAGTCTGTCTGTGGTACTTCAGTTCCAGTTTGGAATATCAACTGTTGTCTGGAACTCTAACTGATCCTCTTGTCGTCAATCCTGCAAGACTTCTTGAAATATTTCTTTAAAACATATGTTTACTCTAATACAACTTCACTTCTCACCACTTTTTACTCAAATAACATGCATAATTCAACACATGGACTGATCTCTCACCCTCTGAGCTTTATCTTTTGAGGACAGATTATGAGAAACCTAATGGACAATACTTCACTCAGCTCCTGATTTATAAAGCAAGTTACTTTGAAGCAACTTTGAGGCTACTACTTGCTGGAATCTCCCTTTCGTTTTTACACATTCTCTTCTTTTTTCTTCCAACTCTATCTTATTGGTTATATTTATTCCTGGAATGCCCTTTGTAACACTAGTGTCGGGGAATGTAATATATTATGAAGATATATTTACTATATGTAATTATGTAATATATACTTATAATGTAGGTTATATTTAAGCATGCTCTAACAGAGTTCTACTGACACATATTCATATGTATGCCTTGGACAGATTGTTAGAAATTTAATTATTAACTTTCTTTTGAAAGTTTTGTAGAGTAAGGAGAACTTTACTTTATTTTTATTTTTACATACTGAATTTTGATTTACTGTACACAAATGGGGTACAACTTTTTGTTTCTATGGTTGTACACAAAGTAGATTCACGCCATTCATGTAATTGTACATGTACATAGAGTAACGACGTCTGTCTCATTTCACCATCTTTCATATCCCTTGCCCCCTCCCCTTTCTCATTTCCCTTTTCATAATCCAAAGTTCCTCCATTCTTCTCTTACTCCCAACCCCCATTATGTATCATCATCCACTTATTAGGGAAAACATTCAGCCTTTGGCTTCTTGGGATTGGCTTAAATTATTTAGCATGTTATTCTCCAATTCCACTCATTTACCTGCAAATTCCATAATTTTATTCTTCTTTATGGCTGAATAATATTCCATTGTGTATATATACCAGAGTTTCTTTATCCATTCATCTATTGAAAGGCATCTAGGTTGGTTCCATAATCTAGCTACTGTGAATTGAGCTTCTATAAACAATGTGGCTGCATTATTGTAATATGGTAATTTTAAGTCCTTTGGGTATAAACTCAGGAGTGGGATTAAGAAGGATTTTATTATCTATACTTATGGACAGCTCAGATTTGAGTGTTGCTCTGTTGCTACATGTTTACAGTGAGCCCTCTTTCTACCACATCTGAAATAGTCTCTTTTCTCTTCATACAGTAGTCTACTAGTCTGTCTTGTGTGCTGATCATTGAAAGATATTCTATAATTTTTAGGACATTATACATCTTTTTCAATGCTTTTCTCCCTCACTAGAAATTTAAACTCAATGATGGAAGGTTTTTGATTTGTTTTATTTACTCTATAAATAAGAGTAAATGAATCTTATTGTAAATAAGATTCATTGAACGAATAAATAAATGAATACTAAAATATATAGGCACTTCTGAAATGTTCATTAAAAATGATAGTTCATTCTTATTTCATCTGTTATCTTTGCAGGAGAACTGGGAAAAGTGGCAATAAGTTGTAATACTAATTGCATCTCCTTGAGAGCTTATGATTATTCCTTGTTTAAATAAGATATGGAATACAATGTTTTTCTATCTGCTTTAAGGATTTTGTAAATTCAGTTTCAAAAGAGAAATGTGAAGGTATCTTGCCTTTAGCATGATAACTCTGGAAAACAGCACAGTTCATTTTTAGGTGAATTCTTGAATACTCTAGTGGAGTTATGCAGTGCCCATCCTTTCTTCTGTGCCCCTCCCCTGATCACAAAACAGCCCAGCCTTCTGCCGATAAGTACTCATGTACATCTTTATGACATCACTTTTGTTATGGTTGTAATATGTTATTTAAATTTTTATTCTTGCAGTGTCAGGGTTCCAACACAAGGACTTGCACATGTTAAGAAGCACCCCACCTTTGAACTACATTTCCAGCATGTTTCATTTTTTGTATTGCTATTTTCTTCAATTACATCTTGAACTTCTTTAAGGTAGGGGCTACTCCTTATTTTTACTTAGTACACTGAACATAATAGGCACTGCATTAATAATAGTTAATAAATGTTTATGTAATCTGATACACCTTAGTGCATAGCATTTATTATCCAAATTGTCGATTGTGTCTCAATTTTGACTTTGCCTTTTAACGCAGATTAAAGTGCATGTCTGTTTTGTCAGATATTATCTATTTTAACGCAGTTAAGAAGTAAATGGGAACTAAGTAGAATTTTATTATGCCTCCTCTTCAACTGAAATAATTTTTTTGTTTTTAATTTAAGATGTCTGTAAAAAGTGCTTTTCAAACCCCTGCACCCAGGACGTGCCATCACTGGTCGGTCGCAGTCGCTGAGCGAGCTAGAGGGGGAGTCAGGTCGCCTGCGTTGCAGAGGTAGCAGGCTGGCACCCAACCCGCCTGCCTTGCGGATCTAGGCGGCTGGCAGCGACCTGCCCAGTCACCAGGCCAAAGACAGACGCCATTACTGGGCAACCCCGCCTGACCCTTGCACCAAGGTTGGCACATCACAGAGCAACCCCACGCGACCACCACGCCAAGTTCTGTCGCCATCACCGAGCAAGCCAGCAGACCAGCCAGTCCACCTGCATTGGGGAGCTAGCCAGAGGCTTCTTTATAGGCTGGTGCAGGCAGTTTGAATTATTCCTGAGGGCGTGGCCATCATCATTGGAAAGGCAGCTCCCTTCCTGAGACACCTACAGGAGGCTAGAGGACCTTTGACAAGACCTAGAGTCAAGAAGAGGAGGTATTGAGAGACTCGAGACCACGTCAGAGCCACCAGGTGAGTCTCTCCCACTGGGCGGGCTCCAGGGATGGGGCAGTAGTCCCAAAACACAGGGAACTACATGGAGTAGAGTGGCCCAGTGAGACTCCCCTGCTGGAGCCAAGAACCCAGTCAACCAGAAGCATTGCAGAGGAGGGCCGCACAACAAGAGGATTCCATGCAGAGTGAGGGTCCGAGGCCCAGGGAACTTAGCAGAGGAGGGCCACTCAGAGAGGGAGTCACTCATAGGGTCAAGCTCCCCAGTCCAGGTGGTAGTTCTGGACCGAAGGGAACTTCTCGGAGGAGAGCTGCCCAGCGAAAGTTCCCCACCGGGTAAGTCGTCCCCGCTGGGCTAGGCTTTCCCACCAGGGCAGTAGAACCAGAGACACAGACCCAGACCAGACATTCCCGTCTACAGTCTAGTCCCCCTTTGACTGACCATCAGTCAACAAGTGGAGGCACCTCTGCCCACTGACAGGGAATATACCCCACCTGAAGGCCACCACTCCTAGAGGGGCAGCTTCACTGGAGCTCTGCATTATCAAGTTCCTCCAAGACTTCAGTCTACTAAATGCTAGGAGGTGAGTTATTGGAAATCTACAGAGACAATATTAGTCAATGGAGGAAATCTGCAATATCCCAGAGTTTCACTACTAGAGGGGTAGATACCTGAGCAATATGA
Source organism: Sciurus carolinensis (assembly GCF_902686445.1). NCBI lineage: Eukaryota > Metazoa > Chordata > Mammalia > Rodentia > Sciuridae > Sciurus > Sciurus carolinensis. The sequence continues at coordinate 85,547,557 of NC_062218.1, read as the reverse complement.
GAAAACAAGGGAAGAAACTGTCCCAAAAAAACCTAGACAGTATATCAATAAAATCCAATGACAGCATGGCAGAAGAAATGTCAGAAAGGGAGTTCAGAATGTACCTAATTAAAACGATCAAGGAAGCAAACAAGGAGATGAAAGAGCAAATGCAGGCATTGAATGATCACACTAATCAACAGTTAAAAGAGCAAATATAGGAAGAAAAAGGATCATTTCAATAAAGAGTTAGAGATATTGAAAAAAAAACAAACAAACAAACAGAAATCCTTGAAATGAAGGAAACAATAAACCAAATTAAGAACTCCATAGAAAGCATAACCAATAGGATAGAAAACCTGGAAGACAGAACCTCAGATATTGAAGACAAAATATTTAATCATGAAAAGAAAGTTGACCAAACAGAGAAGACAGTAAGAAATCATGAACAGAATCTACAAGAATTATGGGATATCATGAAAAGGCCAAATTTAAGAATTATTGGGATTGAAGCAGGCACAGAGAAACAAACCAAAGGAATGAACCATCTATTCAATAAAGTAATATCAGAAAATTTCCCAGATCTGAAGAATGAAATGGTAAATCAAGTACAAGAGGCTTATAGGACTCCAAATACAAAAAATTACAACAGACCCACACCAAAGCACATTATAATGAAAATACCTAACATACAAAATAAAGACAGAATTTTAAAGGCTGTGAGAGAAAAAAACATCAAATTACATTCAGGGGGGAACTTATATGGATATCAGATTTTTCAACTCAGACCCTAAAAGCTAAAAGGGCCTGCAACAACAGTTTTCAAGCTCTGAAAGAAAACGGATGCCAACAAAGAATCCTTTTTTTTTTTTTTTTTGCGGTATTGGGGATTGAACCCAGGGCCTTGTGCTTGCTTGTGGGGCAAACACTCTACCAATGGAGCTATATCCCCAGCCCCCAACAAAGAATCTTACACCCAGCAAAAGTTACCTTCAGATTTGACACCGAAATAAAATACTTCCATGATAAACAAAAGCTAAAAGAATTTACAAAAAGAAAGCTGGCACTACAGAACATTCTCAGCAAAATATTCCATGAGGAAGAGATGAAAAACAACAATATAAATCAGCAAAGGGAGGAACTACCCTAAAGGAATAGCCAAATAAAGGAGAAACCAAGGCGTGTAAAAAAAAAAAAAAAAAAAAAAAAAAAAAAATGAGCCAAATGACCGGGAATACAAATCACATCTCAATAATAACCCTGAATGTTAATGGCATGAACTCATCAATTAAAAGACATACACTGGCAGATTGGATTAAAAAGAAAGATCCAACAATTTCCTGCCAGCAAGGGACTCATCTCATAGAAAGGGATACCCACAGACTAAAGGTGAAAGGATGTGAAAAAACACATCATGCACATGGACACAGCAAAAAAGCCAGAGTATCCATCCTCATCTCAGATAATGTGGACTTTAAGCCAAAGTTAGTCAGAAGAGATAAAGAAGGACATTTCATACTGCTTAAGGGAAGCATAAATCAGAAAGACATAACAATCATAAATATCTATGCCCCAAACAGTGGCTTATCCATGTACGTCAAACAAATCCTTCTCAATTCCAGAAATCAAATAGACCACAACACAATAATTCTACGTGATTTTAACACGCCTCTCTCACAACTGCACAGATCCTCCAAACAAAACTTGAACAAAGAAACCATAGATCTCAATAACACAATCAATAATTTAGACTTAATGGACATTTATAGAATATACCATCCAACCAAGAGCGAATACACCTTCTTCTCAGCAGCACATGTATCCCTCTCTAAAATAGACCATATATTATGCCACAAAGCTAATGTTAGCAAATACAAGAATATAGAGATACTACCTTGTGTTCTATCAGATCATAATGGATTGAAATTAGAAATAAATAACAGAGTAAGAAACAGAAACTACTCCAACACCTGGAGATTAAATAATACACTATTGTATGATGAGTGCATGACAGAGTCTTCTGTCATCAGGAAGGAAATTAAAAAATTCTTAGTGGTAAATGAAAACAAAGAAACATCATATCAAAATCTCTGGGACACTATGAAAGTAGTACTTAGAGGAAAATTTATTTCACGGAGTCCATTCAATAAAAGAAGAGAAAATCAACAAATAAATGACCTAACACTACAGCTCAAAGCCCTAGAAAAAGAAGAACAGAGCAACACCAAAAGTATTAGAAATAGTTAAAATCAGAGCTGAAATCAACGAAATTGAAACAAAAGAAACCATCAAAAAAATGTACAAAATGAATAGTGGGTTCTTTGAAAAAATAAACAAAATTGATAAATCCTTAGCCACACTAACAAAGAGAAGGAGAGAGAAAACCCAAATTACTAAAATTCGTAATGAACAAGGAAATATCACAACAGACACAATTGAAATACAAAACATAATTAGAAGCTATTTTGAAAATCTATACTCCAACAAAATAGAAAATCTTGAAGACATCAACAGGTTTCTAGAGACATATGAATTACCTAAAATGAACCAGGAGGACATACACAATTTAAATAGATTAACTTCAAGTAATAAAATAGAAGAAGTCATTCATCAAAAGCCTACCAACAAAGAAAAGTCCAGGACCAGATGGGTTCTCAGCCGAGTTCTACAAAACTTTTAAAGAAGAGCGCATTCCAATACTCCTCAAAGTATTCCATAAAATAGAAGAGGAGGGAACCCTCCCAAACTCATTCTATGAAGCCAATATCACCCTGATACCTAAACCAGACAGAGACACATCGAAGAAAGAAAATTTCAGACCAATATTCTTAATGAACATTGATGCAAAAATTCTCAACAAAATCTTAGCAAATCGCATACAAAAATATATTAAAAAGATAGTGCACCACGATCAAGTGGGTTTTATCCCAGGGATGCAAGTTTGGTTCAACATCCAGAAGTCAATAAATGTAATTCACTATATCAATAGTCTTACAATCAAGAATCACGTGATTATTCCAATAGATGCAGAAAAAGCATTTGATAAAATACAGCATCCCTTCATGCTCAGAACACTAGAAAAAATAGAGATAGTGGGAATATTCCTTAATATTGTAAAGGCCATCTATGCTAAGCCCATGGCCAATATCATTCTAAATGGTGAAAAATTGAAAGCATTCCCCCTAAAAACTGAAACAAGGCAGAGATGCCCTCTTTCACCACTTCTATTCAACATTGTCCTTGAAACTCTAGCCAGAGCAATTAGACAGGTCAAGGAAATTAAAAGGATATGAATAGGAAAAGAAGACTCAAACTATCCCTATTTGCTGATGACATGAGTATATATTTAGAGGAACCAGGAAATTCCTCCTGAAAACTTTTAGAACTCATAAGTGAATTTGGTAAAGTAGCAGGATATAAGATTAATGCTCATAAATCCAATGCATTTTTATACATAAGTGATGAATCTTCAGAAAGAGAAGTTAGGAAAACTACCCCATTCACAATAGCATCAAAAAAAATAAAATACTTGGGAACCAATCTCACAAAAGAGGTGAAAGATCTCTACAATGAGAACTACAGAACACTAAAGAAAGAAATTAAAGAAAACCTTAGAACATGGAAAGATCTCCCATGTTCTTGGGTAGGCAGACTTAATATTGTCAAAATGGCCATACTACACAAAGTGCTATACAGATTCAATGCAATTCCAATTAAAATCCCAATGACGTACCTTGCAGAAATAGTGCAAGCAATCATGAAATTCACCTGTAAGAATAAGAAACCCAGAATAGCTAAAGCAATACTTAGCAGGAAGAACGAAGCAGGGAGTATCTCAATACCAGAACTTCAACTATACTACAAAGCAATAGTAACAAAAATGGCATGGTATTGGTACAAATAAGTGGATCAATGGTACAGAAGAGAGGACCAGGACACAAACCCAAATAAATACAATTTCTTATACTAGACAAAGGGGCCAAAAATATGCAATGGAGAAAAAATTGCCTCTTCAACAAATGGTGCTGGGAAAACTGGAAATCCATATGCAACAGAATTAAACTAATCCCCTGTCTCTCACCCTGCACAAAAATCTACTCACAATGGATCAAGGACCTTGAAAATCAGACCAGAGACCCTGCATCTTATAGAAGAAAAAGTAGGTTCAAATCTTCAACATGTTGGCTTAGGATCAGACTTCCTTAACAGGAGTCCCATAGCACAAGAAATAAAAGCAAGAATCAACAACTGGGATAGATTCAAACTAAATATCTTTCTCTCAGGAAAGGAAACTATCAGTAATGTGAAGAGAGAACCTACAGAGTGGGATAAAATCTTTGCCACTCATACTTCAGATAGAGCACTAATTTCCAGAATATATGAAGAGCTCAAAAAACTCTACACCAAGAATACAAATAACCCAATCAACAAATGGGCTAAGGAAATGAACAGACGCTTCACAGAAGAAGATCTATAAGCAATCAACAGATACATGAAAAAATATCAACATCTTTAGTAATAAGAGAAATGCAAATCAAAACTACCCTAAGATTCCATCTCACCCCTATTAGAATGGCGATTATCAAGAACACAAGCAACTATAGGTGTTGGTGAGGATGTGGGGAAAAAGGTATACTCGTACATTGCTGGTGGGGTTGAAAATTAGTGCAGGAAATCTGGAAAGTAGTGTGGAGATTCCTTAGAAAACTTGGACTGGAACCACCATTTGACTCAACTATCCCACTTCTTGTCATATACTCAAAGGACTTACAATCATCATACTACAGAGATGCAGCCACAACAATGTTCATTTCTCAATTCACAATAGCCGGATTGCGGAACCAACCTAGATGCCCTTTGATTAATGAATCGATAAGGAAACTGTGGTGTGTATATATATATATATATATATATATATATATATATATATATATACAATGGAATATTACTCAGTCACAAAAAATAATAAAATTATGGCATTTGCAGGTAAATGGATGAAATTGGAGAATATCATGCTAAGTGAGATAAGCCAATCTCAAAAAACTGAAGGCCGAATGAACTCCCTGATAAGCAGATGATGACACATAATGGGGGGTGGGAGGGAGGCAAGAATGGAGGAAGGAGGGACTGTATAGAGGGATAAGAGAGATGGGAGGGGTGGGGAGAAAAAAAATATAACAGAATGAATCGAAAACTATTACCCTAGGTAACTGTATGATTACACAATCGGTATGCCTCTACTTCGTGTACAAACAGAGAAACAAGTTGTATCCCATTTGTTTACAATAAAAATGAATTTAAAAAAAAAGAAGGATCCTATCACAATAACATGGACATTTGTAGAAAGGATATTATAGAGGTAAAGGATAGGAATTTTGTGCCTGAATTCTATCCTTTCATTTCTACCCTCTCCTAATACCAGTGATTCAGGATCTTCTGTCTTCAACTGTGTGGACTGTGAGCAATTACCAAATTAAAAAATGGTATGCCTCTACTTTAAGTACAGAGAAACAAGATGTATCCCATTTGTTCACTTTAAAAAAAATGTTACAAAAGGCAAAAACAAAAGGTGCTTTTCAAATTACCAAACCTCTTTGGTAAATAATCTGTTATCAGTATCATCAAAAGGGCCCACTGAGAATATATAATACAATATAAGAGAGTATAGTAAGTACAGTAACAAATTCTATCCTGTGTTTTTTCAGTATTTTATTTGTACCTTTTATTTGTTTACATATTTCTCATGATGATAAAGATTTTGGAAGATGAACAATAATCATTATTGGCTTTATTTATAAAAAAAGTTTATATTTACTATGTGTATTTCCTTGAAATATGATATAATAAGTCATTTCTAGAAAAATGCATTTGATATTTATTTTCATAGATATCTAAGTTGTCTTTATCAAAATTATTTTTTTCTTCTAATCAGATATACACAGTAATAGAATGCATTTTTTTTGTGTGTGTGTGTGGTGCTGGGGAACGAACTCAGGGACTTGTGCTTGAAGCCCAAGCACTCTACCGACTGAGCTATCTCCCCAGCCCAATAGAATGCATTTTGAAACATTGTACACAAATGGAACATCACTGCTCATTCCTCTGACTGTACATGGTGCTGAGTCACATCATCAATCTAATCACACATGAATACAGGGTATTAGCATCTGTCTCATTCTATCATCCTTCCCATTCCCACCATTCCACCCCACTCCTCTCTCCCCTCTGCACAATCCAAAGTTCCTTCATTCTTCTCTACCTGCTCCCCTGTCACTATGAATCAGCATTTGTTTATCAGAGAAAACATTTGTCCTTTTATTATTATTATTATTTTTTGGTATTGGCTTATTTCACTTCATATAATATTCTCTTTTTCCATCCATTAACATGAAATGCCATAAGTTCATTTCTCTTTGAGACTGAGTAATATTCTATTGTATATATGTATCACATTTTCTTTATCCATTCATGTGTTGAAAGGCACCTAACCTGGTTCCATAGCTTAGCCATTGTGAATTGAGCTGTTATGAACATTGATGTGACCACATCACTATGATATGCTGATTTTAAGTCCTTTGGGTATAAACTGAGGAGTAGGGTAGCTGAACCAAATGGTGGTTCCATTTCAAGTTTTCTAAGGAATCTCCATACTGCCTTCCACAGTGTCTGCACCAATTTGCAACATCATCAGCAATGTATGAGAGTACATTTTTCCCCAGCACCTGTTGTTGCTTGTATTCTTGGTAGTAGACTTTCTAATTGGGGTGAGATGGAATCTTAGGATAGTTTTGATTTGCATTTCTCTTATTACTAGAGATGTTGAACATTTATTCATACATCTGTTAAATTTGGTTTTCTCATGTTATCCCATTGTCCTTGAAAGTTCTTTTCCTGATTTCTTACCATCTCAGTGTGGTTGACTTTATTTTCAAGAGTATATATTTTGTTTTTATTGTCTGAGGTTCTGTCTTCTAAGTAGTCTAATCTGTTAGTGACACTTTCCATTGAACTTTTAATTTGGCTTATTGTTTCCTTCATTTTGAGGATTTCTGCTTGATTCCTTTTTATAATTTCTGCCTCTTTATTGATGTGATCTTTCACTTCCTGTATTTTCTCTCCAATACTATCCTTTATTTCAAAGATCAGTCTCACTATATACATTCTAAACTCCTTCTCTGACTTTCCTTTTTCTGTGTTGTCTCTGGATTATATTGTTAGAACACCTTGGTTTATTTGAGGTGTTTTATTCCCTCTTTCTTTTTTTTTTTTTTTTTTTTTTTTGTGTCTTCCCAACCAGCATTATTAATCTGAAGCAGTACAATTTCTATTCTGTAGTCTTACAGTGTCTCTGAAGACTTCCAGTGCCTCACCTTTAAGGAGATGACCAATATTAACAGCACCCAATGCAAACAATACACAACCTTCAACCAAATAACTCCTATTAAGGTGTCTACAGTTTTGTTGCAATAAGTAAAAATGATGTGTTCCATTATTTTCTACAATATATATATAAACAGTAAGTTTGCTAAAATGTTTTACCATTTCAATGGTGGAAAAAGAGGGAACAGAAATAGTGTAAGATGTGATGTTTATGATGGAAGAGAAAAAATATAGGTGATAATTTATAGTAATAGTGAGGAGAAATTAATAGAAGTTGGCTGTTAGCAGGAAAGAAGTGACAAAGAGAATCTAGGGAGACAATTAGGCGAGAGAAAAAATGCATACAGATTTATTTTTTAAAAAGCATAAAAATGTAAGAATACACAAACAAAATGTAATATACTATTCAGACATCCCACTCCTCAATAAGTTGATGAATGAAAAATAGTTGGATTCAAGATGGAAGTGGTGTGAGAGCGAGGGAAAAAAAAAAAAAAGGAAGACTCAATGGAAAATTGGCCAATTGCGTCCACTGACTTTCGAAAATGTTCTCAGCTTCCCTTCTCTGCCTATAGGTGGTGTTGTCTGAAGTTTGATGTTAGTTCCCGAAAGGTGGGTGCCAGACTTGTTGAGTAGGTGAGCCAATAGCAAGATGCCCTCACACCTTCTTCCAATCTTCCCTCCCATTGTACCTGGCCCCTTCTTTCCCTGAGTACTTTATGACTGAGTTGGGGAGAGCCTAGCTTTCACCAGCTTCTCCAACCTATGCTCCCCCTGGGGAACTGGCCCTGGTCTCCAGCTTTCTACAGGCTTGCCAGACTCAGACTGGCCCACAAAATCTGAGTTGCAATCTGATGGACCTGAGCTTCAGGTTCCCCAGGCTTTGCCTTGCTGCAGTCCCAAAAGCTCAATCCTCTTTCAAAAGACCACCAGGGATGTGCTCATACAAAGTAGCAAACTCTGCAAAGAGGCAGTCAGATGGTGGCCCCTAGCACACCCAGCAAAAAGACTTCACATGCAACCAGACTTGTAGGTACTCCGTCCATATATCTCCAGGTCCTGACCTGTGTCCCCAGACTGGGGCAGCTGCTCCTCAAAATGGCAGCTGTGACAGCAGCAAACTTGCAGGTCCAAGATGTGTACCAAGATGGTGATCCCTATGGATAACAAAACTTGTGGGTACTGTGATAATGGACTTCCAGGCATCAGTGTGCAGCAGGCAGCAGCCGATTCACTGGTGGTCTGTGGGTGGTGTGTAGACTAACAGCGGGAGATCAGTGGGTGGATGTTGCGTGGCAGACAATGAGTAATGAAAGGCAGGAAATGGGATGGAAAAAAGAGGGAAAATGGGCAAATGGTGGACAAGAGGCAGCGGTCAGCAAGCAATCTGTACTCAGAAGTTGGGCAATATGCTACAAAATTCTAGATACAATATTTTAAAAATAATTTAGGGCAAATGAAGTATTCAAGAAGGAAATATGTAAAGACTTGTAATGCACTTAAATTCATGAAAGATATATTTTATTCTATAAGTTTTCCATACTTTTTGCCATTACAGAAGTTAGTTTTTAATTTTCCTTGAAATTGTCATCTTTTCGATATTTACATACCAGCTGCTGTTGTTCCATGTAATACACCCATTTCCTTTTCAGACAGTTTTGTGCTATAGAGACTAATGGTCAGTTCTTTATCTAGATTTTGAATACTACCACTTTATTTATTTATTTGTTTGTTTATGAGATGTGGTCTTGTCACATTGCTGGGCTGATCTCAAACTCCTGCATTCAATTGATCCTCCCACCTCAACTTCCTAAGTTGCTGGGGCTATAGGTATGTACCACTTCACCCAGCACTTACTTCCACTTATTTGACCTCTAGCTAAAATATTTTTATTTTATGTAATATATGATTACTGCAAAAATTTGAAAAAAATATTTAGACATAAATGAAATTATTTATTATCTTACAAGTGTGACATGTAATGCTATTAATCAGATATAAACATAACTAAGAATTTGGATTTCATGTAGAGGAAAATCTCCTTTACATTTATTGGGAAATGACTTTTTGGACATGATGCAAAATGAATGGGTAAGGAAAACAAAATTAGACATGTGATGCACATCAAAGTATAAAGCTTTGGTACAGCAAAGGAAAAAATCAACAGAGTGAAAAAAACCTGAAATATTTGGAGAAAATATTTGAAAACCATACAGATAGGAGACTAATCTCCAAAATATATAAGAATATTGAACTATGAAATAATAAGGAAAATATTGCCATATTAAAAATTGAGCAAACATTCTAGGATAAACGTTTTCCAAAATAAGAAATACAAATGGCATATAGATAGATAGATAGATACATAAATAATGTTCAACATCACTACTCATCAAGCAAAAGCGTATTAAGTCTACATTGAGATATCACCTCAAACTTGTTACAGTTTTTACTACACTACTGTCACTAATAAAAAAAAAAAACAGCAACTGTTGGTGAAGTTCTGGAGAAAAGGGGCCCCTTGCACATTGGGAGAAATAAATTATCCCAGTTATTGTGTAAAATGGTATGGAAATCCCCCAAAAAACCTGAAAAATAGAATATTATGGGATCCAGCTATACTATTTCTGATATATTTCCAGTGGAATTAAAACCAGCATGTAGAAGAGATATCTTCATTCCCATATTCATATGGAGCTATTCACAACAGTCAAGTTGTGGATAAAATCTGTTTATCCATGGATGAATGATGTAAAGGATATGTGGTATAATGGAATAGTATTTAGCCTTTATTAAAAAAGGGAAATCATTTCACCTGTAACAACCTAGATGAACTTAGAAGATATTATGTTAGGTAAAATAAGCCAAAGACAGAAAGAAATACACTGCCTGATTTTACTAATGTGTTGAATCTAAAAAACTCATAAAATCATAAAGTAAAATGGTGGTTACCAGAGACTGGAGCAGGGGAATTTGGGAGATGTTGACTAAGGACATAAAATTTCATTTAGATAAAAATATCAAGAGATCTTCTTTGCTTTATGGTGATTATAGTTAATAACTAAAGTTATTTGAATATGATTTGTCCCCATACAAGCAGGAACTTAGTCTCTAAAGTCATATGATAATGTATTAAGAATGTGAAAACTTAATCTGTCTGTGGTGTTTAGAGATGGAGCTTTTGGAGAGTGTTTAGGTTTGGTAAGTTCATTAGGGAGGAGCCTTCACTATTGATCCTGGTGGCTTTCTAGGAAGAGGAACAGAGACCAGACCCACAGAACACACAGGCATACTCTCTGTCTCTTGACATCTAATGCTTAGTGCCAATTTATGATTTTGTTAGAAAGTCTGCTGTCACTAGATGAGGTCATTGCACCTCCAGAACCATAAGTCAACATGAACCTCTTTTCTTTATACAATCATCTACATTGTTACAATATTTAAAAATGGACTAAAATAACAACATATTGTAAACATGAAAATTGCCGAGGATAGATTATTATTGCAGAAAAATGGTTAAGTGTATGAGGTAATGCACATGCTGATGACTTTGATTTATTTATTCTGCATCATTTGTAAATATCAAGCATCATGCCATATACCATAAATATGTTCATCTCAATGCATATGTTATTATTATTATTAGTAGTAGTAGTAGTAGTCGTAGTATTGTTATTGGTCCAGGGATTGAACTCAGGGGCACTCAACCACTGAGCCACATCCGCCAGTCCTATTTTGTATTTTATTTAGAGACAGGGTGTCACTGAGTTGCTTAGTGACTCACTTTTGCTGAGGCTGGCTTTGAAATTGCAATCCTCCTGCCCTAGCCTCCTGAGCCACTGGGATTACAGGCATGCACCACCATGTCTTGACAATGCATATATTATTAAAAATTAAATATATATATAGTTAAATTTAAATAAATGTACAAAATTAAATGTAAACTTAAGACCTCCATTATATTCTATCATATACATTATTTTTAATAAAAGTATTCAATTACTGGGAAAATTATTAAAAATACTATAGAAATCACAGCAAAATATGAAGTAGTCCTTCTATTTTGCTTATTTCTTTTTTATTTATTCTAATTAGTTATACATGACAGTAGAATGCATTTGACACATCATACATATATGAAATATAACTTTCCATTCTTCTGGTTGTACATGATGTAGAATCATACCAGTCATGTAATCATATATGCATATAAGGTAATACTGTCAGATTTATTTACTCTTCTTCTTACCTCTGTACCCCCTCCCCTCCTTTCATTCCCCTCTGCCTAATCCAAAGTACCTCAATTCTTCCCTACCTGCCACTCCCTTATCAGGAATTAGCTTCACATATCAGATAAAACATTCAGTCTTTCATTTTTTGGGAATGGCTTGGTTTGCTTAGCATGATATTCTCCAGCTTCATCCATTTACCTGCAAATGCTATAATTTCATTCTTCTTTAAGGTTAAGTAATATTCCATTGTGTATATATACCATATTTTCTTTATCCATTAATTTGTGGAAAGGCTTCTAGGTTGGTTCCATAGTTTAGCTATTGTGAGTTGAACTGCTATAAACATTGATGTGGTTGCATCACTGTAGTATACTGATTTTAAATCCTTTGGGTATAAACTGAGGAGTGGGATAGCTGGTTTAAATGGTGGTTCCATTCCATGTTTTCTGAGGAATCTCCATACTGCTTTTCAGAGTGGCTGCACCAATTTGCAGTCCCACCAGCAATGTTTGAACGTACCTTTTCCCCACATCCTCTCCAACATGTATTGTTAATGGGAATTCTTCATAATTCCCATTCTGAGATGAAATCTTAGCTTTGATTTGCATTTCTCTAATTGCTAGAGATGTTAAATATTTTTTCCATATATTTGTTGATTGATTTTATTTCTTTTTCTGTGAAGTTTCTGTTCAGTTCCTTTGCCCATTTATTAATTGGGTTATTTGTTCTTTCTGGTGTTAAATTTTTTGAGATCTTTTATATCATGGAGATTAATGTTCTATCTGAGGTGCATGTGGTAGAGATTTTCTCCCATCCTGTAGGCTCTCTTCATGTTATTGATTTTTTCCTTTGCTAAGAAGAAGCTATTTATTTTGAATCCATCTCATTTATTTATTCTTGATTTTATTCTTGCACTTTAGAAGTCTTTAAGGAAGTTAGTTTCTAAGCTGACATGCTGAAGATTTGGGTCTACATTTTCTTCTAATATGTGCAGGGTCTCTGTTCTAGTGCCTAAGTCTTTGATCCACTTTGAGTTGAGTTTTGTCCAGCGTGACAGATAGGGGTTTAATTTATTTTTTTCAACAAACAAAGACATATCAAGGAAAGAAAATTTCAGACCAATATCCCTGATGCAAAATTCTCAATAAAATTCTGGCAAATCACATACAAAAACACTTTAAAAAGATAATGCACCATGATCAAGTGAGGTTCATCTCATGGATGCAAGGTTGGTTCAACATATGGAAATCAATAACAGTAATCCATTGCATCAATAGACTTAAAGACAAGAATCATATGATCATCTTAACAGATGCGGAAAAATCATTTGATAAAGTACAGTACCCCTCTATGTTCAAAACACTAGAATATCTAGAAATAGTAGGAATATATCTTGACATTGTAAAAGCTACATGTGCTATATATGCTAAACCCAAGACCAACATCATTCTAAATGGAGAAAAATTGAAAGCATTCTCTCTAAAAACAAACAAGACAAGGATGCCCTGTTTCACCACTTCTATTCAACATCATTCTTGAAACCCTAGCCAGAGAAATTAGGCAGGAGAAAAAAATTAAAGGGATATAAATAGGAAAAGAACTATTACTAACACTATTTGCCAGTGATATGATTATATATTTAGAAAAGTCTAAAACTTTCACCAGATTGCAGCAATGAAGCAGGTTAATAAAATCCAACCCATAAATCAAACATGTTCCTATACATAAGTAATGAATCTACTAAAAGAGAAATTAGGAAAACTACCCCATTCTCAATAGCCTCAAAAAAATTAAGTTAAATACTTAGGGATCAATCTAACAAAAGAGGTGAAAGACCTGTATAGTGGAAACTACAGAACACTAAAGAAAGAAGTTGAAGAAGACTTTAGAAGATAGAAAGATCTCCATGCTCCTGGATAGGCAAAATTAATATCATCAAAATAGCCATACTACCCAAAGTGTTATACAGATTTAATGCAATTCCTATTAAAAGCCCAATGACATTCTCCTTATAAATTAAAAACAAATCATAAAATTCATTTGGAAAAATAAGAGACCCAGAGTGGTCCAACCAATCCTTAGCAAGGAGGGTGAAGCAGGAGGTATCACAATATCAGACTAAACTATTTTGCTTATTTTAACTTGTTATAGTTTAAATATTAGGTGTCTCCCAAAAGCTCATGCATAAGACAATGAAAGAAAGTTTAGAGGTAAAATGATTGGGTTATGAGACTTTAAGCTAATCAGTACATGAATCCCTTTATGGGGGTAAACTGGGTGGTAACTGTAGTCAGGGAGTAGGCTGCTGGAGGAGGTGGGTCACTGGGGCATGTTTTTGAGGTATATGCTTGTCCGTGGTGAGAGAAGTCTCCCTCTGCTTCCTGGTGACAGGTCTTGAGCTGCTTTCTTCCATCATACCATTCTACCACAATGTTTGCTTCATTTCCAGCACAGAGCAATCGAGTCAGCTGTCAGTAGAATGATTTCTCTGAAACCTTGTGTCCCCCCAAAACTTTTTCTCCTCTAAAATTGTTCTTACCAGTTCTTTTGGTTATAGCAGTGAAAAAGCTGACTAAAACACTTTGTTACATAGGATATAAAATGCTTAATAATATGGATATTATAGGATCCTTCAAAGTGTTCTGCTGATGGGTTTGGTTCACTCCCTGGTATAAAGTTTACTTTGTAAATAGACAACTTTGGGGCAATCTCCAGATTTAGCATGACTCAGCTTCCCAATTTGGTTTCAAGACTTGCTTTTTTCATTCATGGTTCAAATTGTATGACTGTAATATTTCCAGAATATGAAGATTTAGTGTCTGCCAATTTTGGCCTTTTTGTGTTTCATTCAGTCTCATTTGCCTGTGTTCATTTCCTTCACTTTCTGAGTATTTTCTATCCTCTTGAATCCATCTACTCAGAACAGTCTTGCTTTTTCCTCCATAGCATCTACTTTTTAGAGGAAAGTTCTATACATTGGTCACCACCTTATTTTCTTCTTCTAATTCTATTCTGTTCTTTTTGTGCTTTTCATCTTTGTTTGGTTTGGTGAATGATCAAAGTCTTCCTCAGAAGGTTCTTTTGCACCTTTTCTATACATTTGAAAATACACACTTTAAACTTTGCTCCCTTTACTGAATATAAGAATTTTCCAACAAGAATTTTCTAATAAGAAAATCTGAGCTCACCTGGTGTCTGAATAAGTCCCATTCCATAGTTGTGCATATTCAGTAACACTTGATTTGTGTTAATATCATTCCTTTTTTCATCAGAAAAGAAAGGTGACTATCAGAGAGAAGTTTCAAGAGCCTCCAATGCCTGTGTAACAGTGGATTAAAGCTGACCCATGGTTCAAGGAGCCTGATTCCCTCACTACTGACAGGAGAGTGAGAAATGGAGCTGTGATTTACAGACTCCTAAAATCTGACCTGTTAGTATGACACATGTGAGCTATTGCTCTGGTTTGAACACTGTGGATATCTTCTAATTGTTGTGTATGTGCTGTATAGTAGGACATTGAGTCAATGGACAAGAGCTTCACACTCAATCATGTTTCTTTAATCAGCATCTTTCCCTCTTCCGATGACTAGTGTTATTCACATTTGGCTAATTCTTTCTTCATAATTTGGGTTAGCATGACAACTGTTTTGTTCATTTGCTGCCAATCCATGAGCTACAATTTGCAACAGGTAATCGGAAATGAACACTGTGTCAAGTACAGAGCAACTGCATACACTAACTTATGAGCTTACATCTCTCTATCTGTTTCAATTTCTGTGTCCTGGAAATTTAGCCTCAATTATAGGGACTGCAAATGACAATAAGCACCAACTCAAGCTCAATGGTAGCACATGTGTGGAACAGAGAGTTGGAGACAGCCAGCATGAGAGAGACGCAGACCCTGCACACTTCCAGGAGTGTTGCTTGCATTATGACATTAATAATTATTTTCCATGCTATTTAAATATTCTTATGTGAAATTTTCTTCTTAAATGGTGGTATATCTGTTCATAATATATTAGGAGGTTAAGAAATTCATCCTTTTTACTGGTGATAATACCACTGTTGCCTTTAATCACGTATCTTTTTTCAAATCTTTAATAATTTCCTCTTTAAAAATTTCCTAAAAGTGAAAAATGGAATAGAAGGTATAACGTTCAAATCTGGCTTTTTAGAATTCTTTTTTTAGTTGTAGATAAACACAATACCTTTATTTTACTTATTTTTTTTTTAATATGGTGCTGAGAATCTAACCCTGTGCCTCACCAATGCTAGGCAAACACTCTACCACTAAGTCACAACCCCAGACCTCAGGTATGTTTTTTAAAAACTACCTCAAACAATTTTAGCTTACACTAAAATGTTAAGAATTAGCCCATTATTTGGCATTATCCCCAGGATTCAAAGTTTCCTCAATGTCTGCCTGCTACATAACTCCTAACTGCTTGAATTCCACTGTGAAGTTGTACTTTTCATAAAATTTCATAGATAATATATTCTTTAATTTCTTTCTTATTTGCTAATATTAAACCTGTGTTTACTCTAAGAAGAGTCTGATTGCATACAATTTTTTAAAAATTTTATTTGTTTTGGCCAGAATCCAAAGACATTGCTCAATTATTTGGAATAGAACTTTAATTAATCCTTTCAGCATATTTTTAAAATTTGTGTTATATTGGCTGAATTTTATCCACTAATTCCCCCGCCCACAAAGAATTGGGTGTATGTGAGAAATGAGAATGCCTGTCTGTTACACATTGAAATGAAAGACAGTTACCTGGGCTTAATAGACTTGAACCGTATTTTATTTCCAATTTTCAGAGACTGTTCTATTATTTCTGGGCACTTAAGGCTGTAGGGAAGACTAAAGACAATTTACAGTTTAACATTTTCCTTTTGCAGGTAATTTGCTTTTTCTGCCTGGATGCTTAAATAATTTTTATCTTTTAAGTCCAATTATTGCCCAGGATATATCTTGCAGCTAAATACACTGGGATTAATTTTCTCTAAGTAGCCTGTGTACATAAGCTCTGTAGTTTCAAATCTCCATTTTGAGAATTGTGTCTTTAATTATATCTGCTTTTTTTCCTATCCACTTGATCTCTATGTAAAATCATATTTATTTATTATAGGGATTTAGAACTTTCCTGAAGCAAATCCTTTCCCAGTGTTCTTATAAAAGCTTTAACCTCCTAATGCTGTATATATGCCAGGGGGAAAAATTCCTCCAGTGAATTATCCAATGGTTCTGTTTCCTGAAGTTCAAATCAAACAGCTCTAATTAGTTTTCTAGGTTAGCATTCCCTGGGAGAGAGACTTGCATCTCATCTTTCTAGAATGTGAAAGGGATGAACACCCAGCAATTGGAGATATTTTAAGTCATTAAAACATACAACAGATGAACAGATAAAGAAAATGTGGTATATATACACAATGGAGTATTAATCAGTCATAAAGTAGAATGAATTTATGGCATTTGCCGTAAATGGATGGAACTAAAAATAATCATGCTAAGTGAAATAAGCTAGTCCCAAACAATCAAAGCTTGAATATTTTCTCTGCTATTCAAAAGCTAATCCAAAATGGGGTGGGGGTCATTTTAAAAAGTGGAAGAAAGATCAGTGGTGTAGACAAAGGGGAATGAAGGGAAGGGAAAAGAGATGGGATAGGGAAAGACAGTGGAATGAATCTGACCTAACTTTCCTATGTATGTATGAATATGCCACAGTGAATCTCACTATCATGTATATCCACAAGATACTGATTTATACATATATATATAGTAGAAATATCAGTAGAGTATATACAGATTAAATTTATATATGTACATATAAATAGCAGAAATATCAGTAGAGTAGGGGGAATGGAACATGGAAGAGGGAAGGGAAAGGGGAAGTACTGAGGACTGAAGTAGAACAAATTATATTCCATGCTTTTATAATTATGTCAAAATAAATCCTTCTATTATACAACTAAAATTAACCAACACAAAAGTCAAAAAGAGCCTTCTGTATCACATTCTTCACATATCAAAAGGTTGGGATAAGGGGTGTGTGTGTATCTCTGGGAAGAGCAGTGTCTTCATCCTTCGTAGTCGGAAAAGTAGTTTATCCCTGACAGCTTACTGGCACGAGGCCTTTGACCTTTTTTGGATCATGTCATGCCATGGATAAGTCCTAGAAGTAATGGAGACCAATGCACTTATAATTCACTCTGAAGTAATTGAAAAGAGATCTAAGTCTAATCTAGAAACACCTCATATATACATTTGGGTTAAATTTATCAAAGGTAATATTATGGTTTAGATGTGTGACTTCCAAAAGCTCATGTTCAAGGTAATACAAGAAAGTTTAGGTGTAAAATGATCGAATTATGATAGATCTAACTTAATCAGTTTATTAACCCACTTGAATGGGTTAACTGGTAATTGTAGACAGGTGGGGTGTAAGTGGAGCAGGTAGGTCACTGGGAGCATGCCTTTGAGTTTTATATTTTGTCCTTAGTGAGCGAAGCTCTCTCTACTACCTGATTGCCATGTCCTGAGCAGCTCTTGTTCTCCAAACCCTTCCATGTTGCTCTCTCTCATCTTGTCCCCAAAACAAAGGAGCCACCTATCTACAGACTCAGATCTCTGAAACTGTGAGCTCCAAAAAAACTTTTTCTCCCCTAAAATTGTTCATGTTAGGTCTTTTGGTCACAATGATGACAAATATGACAAAAACAATAAATACAAACAAAAAATAAAAATAAACAAAAAAGGGGGGCGCTGGGGCTGTAGTTAAGTGGCAGAGCACTTGCCTAGCATGTATGAGGCCCTGGGTTCAATCCTTAGCACCTCATAAAAATAAACAAGTGAAATAAAGTCACTCTGTCCATCCACAACAAAAAAATCTAAAAAACAAAACAAAAATTTAAAAAAAAAACCTTATGTTCATATTCCATGTATGAATTTGAAACAATATTAATAATATTCCTGCCTTCTATATTAAGAAATGGACAAGGACTACAAAGTGGAAAGATTTCCTTTTTTTCTTCCAGTGTAAACTGGACAGATTGGTTAGGCCTGAATCATTACTGATTTCCAATAGTGTTCTCCTCTATCTGTGTTGTTATCCAGAAAGCTGCATGGACAATTGCATGTACTATGAACCCAGGGAAACACAGACAGACAGCACCTGAGAACAGCACGGTTTGGCTCATCATCCCTACAGACCAAGTTTGTACAAGAATCTTACACTCTCACTGATCAAAATCACCCTTCCTTCCATCCAAAAGCCAAGCAACAGTAGTGATAAGGCCAGAAGTTTTCTATATGGAATGTACTTTTTGCAGTGAATCAAAAATGCTAAGAAGATAATGAAAATAGTACCACTTTAACATTTTATTTTCCATTATATTTACTCTAAATTGCTTTACTCTTCAGCTATTTCATCTTGCCATACTATGGTCATCTCATCTATTTCACTACAGATTATTTTCTTTTTTTTGCTCTATCATTTCTAATGCTTGTTGTTTCTAACTTATGTGTTATGTCTGTTAATGTTTGATTCCTATTTGTTTCCTTGGGTCAGCATTTATCTTTCCATTTCATTGTTGGTTTAACATCTTTTCTGCTCATATTTTATTGGATTTAGATTCACATTAGGTTTTGCTAGTGAGAGGTACTTAGAGCATATTTAGTGCTGCATTCATTGTTTTCTTCTAAGCCAAGTTCTTCATCTGCCTTGTTTCCTAGTTGCTCCCTCCCATTCTCTCTTGCACTGACATAAAATGAAAGAGATACTCCATCTTTTTCATGCTTGGAGATTTCAGTCTGGACACTCCCCAATGTCATGGGAAGTCTTCACAGAATTTCTTATGAGTTTGGGTGGGATGAGTGACTTTTTATACATGATTTGTTCATTCTTGATATTATTTGAATATGGTTTGTATCCCTCAAGGGTTCATTGTGATTAAAGGCTTGATCCCCAGGTGGTGATATTGGGAGGTGGTGTGGACCTTTAAGAGGTGGGGCCTAGTGGGTGGCTCATTAGAAATATGCCCTGGAAGAGAACTGTAGAACCCTGGTCTCTCTCTCACTTCCTGTTTTGCAATGTATACTCTTCTACAGAGATACCTCTGCTGGGATGTGAGGTAGTCTCATCAGAAATGATCCCATGCAGGTTCCATGCCCTTAAACTTCCAAAACTATGAGATAAATTAACCTTTTCTTCTGATAAAGTTATCTTCTTCAGGTATTTCCTGATAGTGATGAAAAAGATGAGGAGTAAACTGAGTTAGAGTTTTTGATTAAGTTAATGCCCACGTTTCTGATTTGTCAGGTTTAGAAATAATGCAGGATTTATTCAGGATTTATTCAGATGTATAGCATCTGTTAGAGGAGCTTGGTGTATCTTCTCTTCTGAGTTTTTGCTGAATAGAATCTATGGATGTTCCCTTCACTAAGCCCAAAATGTAACTGAATCCTATGGTGTAGGATTTCTGCAATTTAGCTTTGAGGCCTGAAGCTCTGGTTGTTCAGTCTATTTTAACAGATTGTCTCTTCCTAGCAGTTTCTACCACTGCTCTGCTCAGGAGAGGGAA
Organism: Sciurus carolinensis; assembly: GCF_902686445.1. Taxonomy (NCBI): domain Eukaryota; kingdom Metazoa; phylum Chordata; class Mammalia; order Rodentia; family Sciuridae; genus Sciurus; species Sciurus carolinensis. Next base: position 85,527,383 of record NC_062218.1, on the reverse strand, counting down.
ATGAAAGGACTTCCAAGCAGAGTTGAGTAAGGGGCAAGTGACCTTGAGCTCTCAGTGTACTTCTCCATCCCTAGCCCCAGCACTCAACTCTCTAGAGTCTCATAGCTTCCATGCACTCTGTATATAAATTTAAATAATTATACAGATGCATGATGATTTTACTTTCTTTGTCTCTCACTTTTCTTTTGTCTTGAATGGGCACAATAGATGGGACTCTCCTGAACTATTTTCTAGCTTCAGTTGGAATTGTGTTCAGTTTTTTCATATGCACACTAAGTCCTTCAGTTCGGCAGATTCTATATTTGTGATTGTTACTGAACATTTTTATTATTTTCTAAACACATTTTCTGTTCTCTTTATATTTCAGGAAGGTGCAGGTTGAATCAATATTTAAACATTACAGAATTTTTACATGGTTTCTTTTGGAACACTAATTTTCAAATTCATTAAAAGATTCTCAGTCTCTTCCCTTGAGGCATTACTTTTGGTGAAAAGAAAATGCTGGTTCCCTTTATGGATCATAATCATTATAATTATTGTTATTATTATTAGGTGGTTGTTGTTGGTAGAAACCAAACTACTGATTTGGTTTAAATCTTACCTAAATTCTCTGTAAAGGTATTTTATTTTGCATGTTTTTGTGGTTCCTTCACATTTGTTTTTGTTAATGATTCAGTTGCATAAAATCCCTTACTCTATAATTTTCTTCTGACTTCACTTGTTATTTTTAATTAAGCAGTGTATCTGTTGCTCAGTTTGTGTTTTTTAATCAAGAAAATGAAGCAGAGCAATTAGTACCTTGAAATTATGAGCAAACTAACCCACATACTTCTCTGTAGACATTTATTTTGTCCTGATTCTTTTACATTCTAAACGAAGAAGGGAACTCATAAAAGACTGCTGCAAACAGAGCAGGCTGAGATAACACAGGCTCAGACACACTAAAGCTAATTACCTACAATAAGTGATTTGAAGCAGGGCCAATAAGAGATTGGGGAGTAAGCATATTAAAGTCACTATAATAGAAGACATGAAAATGAGACAAAAGAAATGAGGAATGGAAGAGTAGTGCATGGAAGGAAATTCATATGGGAGATTAAGAAAATCACATTGCTATTGTGTTTTATTCTAGTTAGAGTGAATGACCTTCAGTGGCAATGATTTTGAATTCAGTATTTATGAGAGAACACAGGCTCTACTGCATTTGATAGCACACAGGTTAATACCTTTTGTCCTCTCAGTCCTGCCTTCTTTCCTTATCCCTCCCCTCATTGTGTAGATAATTAGATACATGGCAGAAAATTATGTGGATGTGTCAACTCAAAGAGCAGGGATGCTGTGGGCTATGCTTATCTAGCTGAAAGCAGGATTTTGCCAATGTCAGAGCTTCTTCATCAGTCACAAAATTGCTGGGCTTATACATTAATAATTTTTCAGGTGATGAAAGCATGTGCTGCCATAGCACATTGTTCCAAATTTCATTGAACTCCTAGTCCCAGAAGGTCTGGCCCTCAGTTGGCTGGATGTCTCTGTTTTGGTGAAAAGTCATTTTTTTTTTCAATAATTCATTATAATATACAAATACATGTGAATAATATGTCTTATTATACCTTTGACAAGGTTGCAATGACTATGAGTGGGGGAAAGTAGAACATAAATCAGGTAGTGTCTTGGATCTATGTACTTTTCCTCCTACACAAGAAGTTTGTGCTAATATCCACAATATTTTGTCAAAAATGTACTTGAATAATATAAGAGAAACTGGATGAGAGATAAAAATGTAATAACCACTTATGTTTATTGCTAAAGGTAAGAAAAAAGGAGAGATTAGGAAATTGATCAAGTAAGCTAATTCAGCATTGTGGTTTTGTAGATTCTAGTGACACAGTTTCTAATCTATCAGGCCTTGATGCAATTAGGTCATTTTAACCAAATTATGAACCATAAAGATTTGTGAGTATTGGCATATTTTATATATTGGGATCATTTTTAAAGGACTATTGTATAAGAAAGTATAAAGGTCTTTTTCTCTCTCTCTCTCTCACTTTTATTTTTTCTTTTTTTCCCAGTGCTGGGGATTAAATCCAGAGTCTTGCACATGCTAAGCAATCACTACGTCTGCAGTCACTCTACCTACATATTCTTTAGAATAAAGGGCCTTGATGATGCAAGTGAGGATTAACATGTCTGAAACCTTTGTAATTAGTTATTGTGAGCAAAAGTAACCAACCATTCAGCACCATTATGGAAACACTAATAACTGGGATGGGAAGCAGACCTCAAATGGATCAGCAAGCTTTCCTTTATTCCACAGCAGGGTCCATCATTCAGGAACTAGAAAACCTCGTTTTCTGGGTAGGAAAATGGCCTCAGTAACAGAAGGAGATGGACTTTTACAGTTTACATTGAGGGTGGTTTGATCATTGGAAACTGTGGATGTGTTGGTTTGGACAGTCAGGGAACTAGTTGGGCAGGTTAAAATTTTAACTCAGGAAGGCAGTTGTAAAAATTTTGAAACTCATTGTTACCAGGAGAAGAGAGGAGCTCAGATCCCACCCATTGCTTTTCTTCTTCTGCTGGGATTCATTGTTTCCCAGAGTTTCACTGTTTAATGTTCCTCTGTTCAGAACCAATTGGCAATGGTGGAGGGTCAAAGTTTAGGGCTCAGTGTTCAGTATCTGCCTCCTTCCTTCAGGGCCATGGTTCCTGGAAAAGGATTTACTTTGAGAGGTTTAACATTTGGCTAATTTCCCTCTCTCTGGGGCCACACCATCTTTCTGTTTTTCCGGGGGCTGTCCTATAGGAATATTAGTTTCCATAACCCTTCAGTTCTAACTGGGCTTGCAGCACAAAATAGTATACTTAATAGTCTTTTTGTGGATAGTTAATAAGAATCAGTGGACTTTAAAAAAATATATATTAGAGCCTGGCATGGTGGCACATACCTGTAATCCCAGCAGCTCAGGAGGCTGAGGCAGAAGGATCACAAGTTCAAAGCCAGTCTCAGCAAAGTGAGGTGCTAAGCAACTCATTGAGACCCTGTCTCTAAATAAAATATAAAAAAGGACTGAATATGTGGTTCAGTGGTTAAACCTCCTTGGGTTCAATCCATAGTACTAATAAATAAATAAGTAAACAAATATTGATATGTTTACAGATATTACTATACTGAAAAAGATAGTTATATGAACTTATTTTGTAACTTTTTCTTTTATGTAAATGCATCCCAGAATTAAGTTTTAATAGTTCAAAAAAATGGGTAGCAGTTGTAAGATGTAACTACTAGGTGATTAATTAAATTATGGAAGATAGTTATATTACATATAATATGTGATAAATTAGCACCCAATTTTACCCTATAATTGAGGTCAAATCATATTTACAGGTAATAGAATTACAAAGGACTGTATGAGGTACAATTTTGAAGGATATTTTCAGTAGTCTTGATTGTTTTAATCCTTCATTAACAAATCAGTTTAATACTTATGTAAAAATATTTGTACTTAAATGTTTTCTATCCACATATAAATGTTCTGATTCTTTGCTTAAAGGCATGTGTGTTCTCCAAAGAGGACAAGTTGACCTAATAACAAGCACTACAATGTGGACATTTACATGGAAATACACATCTACACATGTCCATATTGTTTTGGCTCACAGAAGTTGCCAGATTCAAAGTTTAAAAAAAAAATATTCAGTCTTGGATATAATGAAACATGGGAACAATAAATTTGATTTTTAAGTTTAAAAGACTGAGCTTAAACTTTAGTTTAAAAAGTAAGTGATGATAATTTATGGCTTTAAAACAATCAGACCTTTGTCACAAATATGAATACATTTTTCTTATCTTCACATTGAATACATGTCAGAACTGTTACATGGAGAATTATACCTAGATTTTTTTTTGTTTAATAAACTTAAACCTTTACTTAGTTATATATTATAGCCCCTGTTTATTTTGAGATCACAGTAATCATTACAACAACATTTGATCTTCTAAGCACAACTCTAAATGAGCTGAGGTCTAGCCTATTTTGGAGTCATTCTAACAAGGAGCAAGGTGGGAGGCAATCTTATCTCAGGTAAGGCAAAGCTCTTGACAAATAGCACAATAAAATGTTAAATCTAAAACATGAATCAAAAAAAGGATGAGAGTCTTTAACTTTCTTTTTGTGGAAAAAGTAGCAGAATGTGCTGATGTTTTACAATGTCACCTTTACACAGATCAGGCTCTCCTTACTATCTTACAAAAATTCATTTAAATTCCAAGTCCAGTGAGAAGAGTAACACAAAATTGTAAATATAACTTATGGACAATAGATTACTTTATTGAGCAATAAAACTTTAAATGACATGAATAAATACCAACCAGATTTGTTATTTATATACAAATCTGAGACTTTTGCTACAGATAATTTTAGTTTGTTGAATACCAACTTGGCCAAAGTGCTCTCCTAGCTTTACATTTAGCTAAGTTTAACTTTTAAGTACAATTTAGAATCCAGAATGTATGGTATCAATAATCACAGGTCTGCATGGATTAACAAAACTCAAAGGATAGCCTTAAATCTCTTATACATTTAGGAAGCAGTGTTAATGATCAGAAATTAACTTAGTCAAGCTAACAGATATAAGACAGGTTTTCAAATGAGAGTGTGGTTCTTCTAAGTCAGATACAACGTATAAAAGAGAAAACTTATTGGTTATCTTGCCAGTAAACTTACATAAACTTTCGTTTTATAAACATTTACATAACACATAGAAAAGACTTAGACAGATATAGTTCTCAGATACATACATAAATAGTTGCATATATTTAGGAAGTCAACTATGTTGTTATAACCTAAATAACAGTTGTTTATTTAACCAGTTAATCATTTAAGACTTTGAAACAGGGACAAATCCTAATTCCTTTAAGACTTAGTTTCCCCAAGTAATGAAACCTAATAAGTAAGAGAAAATTATTTTGATAGATAAGAGCAGATCAATGTTTTTGAGTTCACCTCATACTAGTACATTAAAGTTCAAAAATCTTTGTGCTAATTATAGTCAATTTAATCACAAACACATTTTTTTTGAGATTTACCTTTTGCAAAACTTCAGCGATTGACTTAGACATTTACAACATTACATCCAAGTTTCATCTTGGACTTTAGCCAAAGAATATTACTTTACCAGATAAATACTTTCTCATCCAGAAACATTTCTTCTATCTCCTAATTTTCCATACTAAAATTTCCATACCTATAAATTTCTTTTGTTTTTCATAGTTTTGAACCCTTTCTTAAATTCATATTCTTAAACTGTCCTTCTGAATGTTATCTGTGCATTTAATTTACACAATAAATTTCATCCCAGGAGAGGGCTGAACAATCCATCATACACAAAAACCACCTTAAACTTTTTTCTCCCAGGTTTAACTCGAGAGGTTGTAGCACAGGGTATTTTTGAGCTTCACCTGTCTCCATTATCATTATCACAATGCCATCAATGTTAAGTGAGTTCCCTACTCTCAATCGTAACCAGAGGCTACTTTTGGGCCTTTTTTTTTACACGAGGCATATCGATGTGCAATGGAGGAGGCCCTATCCATTCTTCTCTTTAGGCTTCCTTGAAGATCTCTTTACAGAGACTGTCTTCAAAACAAGGGCTGGCATTAGTTTCTGTCTTTTTTTTTTTTTTTTTCCCCTGAAGGCAGTTGTTTACTCTGCCAGTCTCTCTGTGCATTTAAAGTTTGACAAGATACTGTTATAAGAACTGCTTTGCCCCAGTGATGGTTATCCTCTGGACAAATGGGGTATCCTTTCAGGTCTTAAAAAGGGAGGCTATTACCTCCCCAGGTCATAAACTAACATTGCTGGTACCTACTGCCACATCCTTTGTGGTCAGCAGCCTCATTGCCCAGGGAAAAAAGGGATTTGGAGGCAGGGAAAAGACCAGGTTCTTTTGGCCATTTTTCTACAGCCCAGGCAACTTTTCTGGGATTCCCCCCACTTCTCCCCCACCTCAGTTTAGAACTGGTGTCCTTGACCCACAGAGAGATGATCTGTGGCTGCCTGGGGCCAGGCTGAAAAACAGGGCTAGGAGTGTCAGCACTGGGTTTAAAAGATTGAAATCTTTTTTAAACCCTTTCTTCTAGTGTCTTGCTATCCCTGCACACCAGAGGCAGTGCCTTTTGGCACCTTCAAATTAGTTCCTGACTGTTCAGGCTCCTTATCATGCAACTGCATAAATGCCTGTACATACAGAATCTCTTTCATATATTTTACCCCTGACAGACTAACTTCAACTTCAGAATTGTATAATAATGCAGAAAAAAATATTTGAAGACCAGATCGTATTACAGTAAATCCTCTTTCTCTTAGACAGGCTTATCCCTACAGGTGGAACCCATGCAGCCAAGATCTCTCTGCTCTAGAGACTACAGGTAAGATCAACGCAACATGGCCCATACCTTAAAGGGCCAGTAATCAACAAAAAAACAGACAAGAGAGGATCACAGAAACCAGGGCTGACAGATGGGAACCTTTTTACTCCATGTACAAACAGAGAAACAACATGTATCCCATTTGTTTACAATAAAAAAAAAAAAAAAAACAGATCTGCACATACAAATTTCTTCCACTTATTTTAGCTTTGATAGACCAACTCCAACTGCAAGAATTACAAATCCAGAATACTATTTAAAAGTCAGGTCATTTTTACAGTAAAACATTTTCTTGGATAGACTTGTAACTGTAGGTGACCCTTTCTTCAACTCTCTTTACCTCTGACAGACCAACTCCACTTGCAAGATTGTACAAAAAAGAAACATACAGAGACAACCAGAGAGGAGCCCCAAAACCATGGCTGACAGATGGGAACCTTTAAATTGAGCATCCAAGATGTTTCCCAAGAGATTACCTATAGAATCAATGCAGGACTGGTCAAGTCTTAAAAGGGGTAGTAATAGGTACAAACAAAACAAAAACAGAGAGACAACCAGAGGGAATTCCCAAACCATGGCCAACAGATGGGAACCTTTAAACCAGACAGACCAGATGGGGAAAATTCCCCCACAGTACCAACTCCCACTTAACTGTGACTTCTACACCACGGTGCCACAGCCATCCCCAAGAAGAGGGCCCAGATGTTCTCACAAAGGGGAACCAGATATGTGGAATCAAGGGTCATGGTGCGCACACTGGAGGATCTTACTAAATGGCCAACGTGTTGCAACTTTACTGTGTTCAGTTTCCTTTTTCTCAAAGTACACCATGATGGAGCAATCCATATAGTTCATGGAAGGACGGTGGGGGTTCCCTGAAGCAAAAGGGGCTTCGATAGCTGCTGGAATGGTCCCTTAGTTCCTCCCTTTATTCACAGAATAACTACTGTGGTTCAACCTGAGACACACACACACCATCTCCTAACATTCCAGCAGACAGGTCTCAAAAAGTTCACCTTACATCCTCACCATGGAAGTGGGGTTCTTTGGAGATCCAGGCCTGCCCAAGAAAACTGGAGTGGGGGGTAGCTCTCGGGTTCCATTTGGGGTGCCAAATGTGTTGCTGTAAGCTCGTCCTTGTCCCTGATGCTAATGCAATAATGAGGGCACAGTTTGAGAAAAAGGAAAAAGAAGGTTCATTACTTTGTTAGTAAAGGAGAAACACGGGGGACTCCTGTCCTAGAGTCTGTGATTTTGCCACATCTAGTGTTTTAATAACCAAATATGTTAGGAACCAAAAGCAAATCACATTTCTTTACCTTATAAATTATCACTGATGTAATTTTAATATCTAGAAACATAAGTTTAAACGCTAAGTTCTTACATTTTCTAAAATAATATAAAGAGAAAATATGAGCCTAAAGAACCTCTAAAATAGTAGCTAATCTTGAAGGGTTTCTAAAATATAAGGCATTTTCTTTCTACACTGTTAATGGTTTGGAACATGCTTTATGGCCTCATATTTCAGTAAGGTTTGGATGCTGAACAATGTCTCACTGTGCAGTCCTACTAATATTTTTAGTGTTTGTTCTGATTTAAGGTAAATTGAGCACCAAGACCATGAGCTAAAACTATGAGAAAATTGTGTCCTTTCGGTCTGATTATTTTATTATGCATTTGTTGTAAGTAATGTTCTACATCAAGTTGGTTCTTAGTCACTTGAAATTTTTATAAATAAAATCTCTTCTCCTGCTTACATTTTTGGTGTTCACATTGTCATTTTCTTTTTGATACTTATGAAGGTATATAATAATAAATTATATGCCAACAAAAGAAATAGATAATTATTAATGTACGATTTTCAAAAAATTGCTACAAGATGAAAATAAAATCTGAATCTATTAAGTAAATTGACTATATTATGAAATTCTACCAAGGAAACACAGGCTTATATGGTTTTACTGATTAATTCATATTAAAGGAAAAATTTAATCTCTGAAAAACTCTTCTAAGAAACAATAGAAGAGGTAATTTTTTCCAACTCATTATATAATATAAGCAAAACATTAATAACAAAAGTTGACAAAGACATTACAGAAACAAACAGAACATTCTTAAACGGAAACAGAGATATCAACATCTTTATTAAAATATTAGTTCATGAAATCCACCAATAAACAGAAAAGATAGATAAAAAACATGACTAATTGGAATTAGACCAGGAAAGCGCTTAAATCAATGTAATTCACCAAATTAACAGAGTGAAGGAGAAAAAAATATGATCATTTCAAAAGAGGTTAAAAAAATGGTGAAATTCAATAGCCATTCTTAGCAAACTAGGAATAGAAAGTAATTCACTTAATCTGATAATGAGCCTATCTGAAAAACCTACTGATAAAGAGGTATTTGACCCAGACAAATTTGTGTTACCATTCTGTATTCTATATCCCTTGAAAAACAATTTTCTTTCTAGTGGCAATGCTTGACTATGTACACAAGGAGAAGTAAAAGTTCTAAAATGACAACTTCAACTGGCATACATCATGGAGTTCTTTCATAATTTGTAAGGCTATGGAAGTCAAAAGTTATTTGATAATGTACTTAATTTGCAGTGATTTTATTCTTAAAATATTTTCTAGAATTAAGTGTTATGATGCATGTGATTTTCTTCCAAATGCTTGAAATTTATTTCCTGACCTGAATTCTGTTCTACAGTACCCATGCTATACAGGTTATCTGAGAAAATATTAGTAACTCCAAGGTCAAGTCTGATGCTAGACAAATTATATATACATACATACATACATACACACACAGAGAGATAGAACTAAAACTTGTGTAGAATTTCTTCTTTTCTTTGTTTCATGCTACTTGGTGTCACAAATATGTAACTTTGAATCCCAAGAAGTAAAATCTTTCAAATCTCCATTCCCACACCTATAATCTCTAACTCATGTGTTTTCTGTCAAGAACAAATACATTAACATATGTAGAGGCACTTAATTCAGTTTCTGGTACATAATAAGATTGGCAGTAAATGTAAACCTCATTGACAACTTCTACAATTATGATGGGAATTAAGAGTTCAGGTAAAGTTATATACAGCATCTGTCCTTCTGTAATGTAGTGATCTCGGCCCAGGGCAATTTGCCCTATGATTTTGCAATGTATGGAGGAATTATGGTTGTTACAACTCTGAGGGGAGGTACTCCTAGAATCTATTTGGGTTGAGGATCAAGGATGCTGCTTCTCATAGAAAGCACAAGATGTTATTTGGTTCAAAATGGAATTCAACATACAAAAATACTTAAACATACTGCTGACTACAACATGAATAGCAAAAATAAAATTTTGAAGCAACAAACCTGTTAATACTTAGCATCCTCTCTCTGAAGATGGTTCAAAAGAAATTCCTCCCATACATCCTGCCTGGATTATTGGGATCCTTTCTAGCAGGAGCTGGGTACTCTTAATGTACTAAATAAAACCTCGGCAACGTCAACATGACTGTAGAATCTGAACTCAGCTTTGTCTAGTGTAGTGTTCAGGGTAGAATAATCTGGCTCAAGTTCCACAGTGCTCCTTTCTCTCCAGCTTATGTCTTTCTACTGTCATCCAAGTTGTGACCTTATCTGTACTGTATAAGACAAAATTACTAATAGGACATAGATTAGCCCCAGAGAAGGTAGCAGTTCTGTAATAAATATGTCATAGGACACAATGACTGACTGTTAATGATGATGTGCAAAAACTAGGTGGATAGGGTAGCTATCAAACTGATTTGTGTGACTAGGGACATAATTTTCACAATTTATTTAAGGGAGGAGTTACCACATCTTTTAAAAATAAGGCATTGTTTTAAAAATAAAACAATGTATTTTTATGAGAACACTTTGGGAGCAAATTGGCATTTCTTTTATTTTCTCTCAGAAATGTTCTGTAAATTTGTTTTTAGTGCTTTCATAAAACAGACATGGTCTTATGAAAAACTGATTGTGCCTATTCTCTAATTCACAAAACAAAAATAAGGTAATTATAAATTGGTCACTATAAGCATAATTTAAATATTCCTCAAAATATGGATATTTTAAATGGTAGTTTTCAAATGCAATACTGAGAATCTCAATTTACTAAAGAAATTATAAGCTTCTGTATAGAAAAAATAATCTGCATAGCCCTTTCCATATGTAATATGGATGAAATATATAACTCATGTATAAATGCACTTATGTATAACCTACAGAATGTACATATAAGTTGATTTTTTATTGGGCAAAACCCCAATCTCTGTTCTAATTACTGCATTTCACTTATGCTGAAAAACATCAACTTAATAAAATACAGTGTTTTTCATAACAAATTTTATTATACTATAGAAATTTGTTTCCCAAGTAATACTTGGGAATTTTAAATACTGAAAAATTGATAAATAAAAAAAGAAAAAGAAAATAGCAATAACAATTTATTAATGAAATTAATTAATACTAGTAATTTAAAATTAGGTAAAATGAAACATTTGCTAGCAATTTTGCAAATGTCTTCATATCTCCTTTAAACTGTACTATGAGAAATATGAAAAAGTACGTGAAATGCTAAAATATATAATTTGCAAATGTTTCCTAGACAGATTTAGTTTAATTATTCAGTATACTAGTCATATGGACTGGTATTTGCCTACTAGTTTTGGGTTTAAAAGAAGTTAACTTTATATGTCTAATATCATAGAAAAGCAGAGGAATTTATCTGAACTTTTTGATTACTATCAACCACTGTCTTGTCATTATGTTTTAAAACACAAACAACTAAAACAATTCTTATTATCCCTTAAAGGTTTATCAAGTTTATAATTGTAAACCAGGAGTACATGATCTTAGTGAAATTTAATTTATCCTGGTCTTCTAGTAAAATATCATTATTTTGTCATCCAGTATAAATCATTGGCTAATATTTTCTTTCACAAAAGGTTGAGTGAAATTTTCTTGCCTTTTGTGTTATCTGCAAACAGTGAGATTTGACTATGCATTCACCTAGTGACAACAATATGACAAGTATCAGAAATTCGGAATTGGAAATGATAATGTAAATTTGTGTTTAGTCCTTCTTCATCAATTTTAATTCTAAATTCCTTTTCTGCATTCTCTCATACAATGTTTTCTCAACTTTCATGACTACCATAAAGTATAGAAAAGAAGGAAACGGGGGGAAAATGTTTCATTTTTTATACATGATGGTTTCCTGAAGAGGGAAATGGGTTATCTGGCCTCAATTCACACTCTATTTTCCCTCTCTCAGATAGCATGTTAAGGCCTATGTAAACAGAATTTTGTCATTGAGCTTAAATTTTTACAAAGCTTCCTTAATGTTGGGTTTCAGGCAGGTTTTGTGTTTGTTTTTTGTGAAGACAAAAATACCGAATATTTGGCTATTTCTTGGGGGAAGAGATGAAATGGGGGAGGAGAAGAAAATATGAAGTTACCTGGAAATTGTAATCCTAATGCTAGAAGGGGAAAATAAACTTCTTTCATGATACTATGATTTCTATCAAATTTCTTATTAACCTGACTTGCAATAGACATTCTGTGCAATTCAAAATAATTAGGTACATTCAAAATTCTCTCTTCTATTTAGACACATGAAGAAATCACATATTTTAAAATTTTCTATTATAATTATTAACATATAGTAATTTTAGAATTTAATGAATCTTGCTGTGACACTTCCATGCAAGCTTGTGTGGTGCTTTGGTCATGCCACTCTCCTTTCTGCCCTCTTTTGCCCCTCCCTAATGGTTCCTCTTGTGTTTTCAGTCCTAGTTCTCCTTTTTCTTCTCCTTCTCCTCCTCCTTCTCCTTCTTCTTCCTTTCCGAATATGAGAGAAAACATATGACAATTGATTTTGTATCTGCAGGAAAGTATAAATCTCAAGGTAATGAAATTGCTAATTACTCTGAATCACTATCCAATGTGTATATGAATCAAAACATTGCATTGAACTTCATAAATATGCATCGACATTATGCATCAATAAAAACAAATTTTTAAAATCATATTGTAAAATTACATGGCAAACATTCAAGTTAAGGTGTTACATTTTTAAAATTTAATGGTGCTTCTTTTATAAAAATTTTCCACTAAAATAAACTATTGCATATTAAAAAAAAAAAGAAGAGGATTCTTTTTTATTTTTAATTTCATCTGATAACTTCAAATGTATACCCTTTGATCAGTATCTGGCCACTCAGCCCACACTATGATCCCTGCCAAATGTATTTCTACTATTGATTTCTTTTAGTTTAACGTAGATTCCACATATTAATTGTCTCTCTCTCTGGCATACTTCATGTACCACAATGACTTCTAGGTGCATCTATGTCATCATAAAAGATAGGACTTCCATCATTTTTTTAAGAGATAATAGTACTTATGTTGCATATGCAAACTGCATTTTCTATACCCATTCAGGCAATGATAAATTTAGAATGTTTCCACAACTTGGATATTGCAAATAATACTACAATGAACGTAGGAATGCAGGAATCTCTCTGAAATACTGACTACTTTTCTGTTTGAAGTATACTTGTTGGATTGTATGGTTATACTATTGGTGATATTTTTCTGAACTGTTTTCCATAATGATTATATCAATTTACATCCACATCAGTGATGTATAAGCTTTGTTTATTCTCCACATCTGCAACAAATGCTTTGTATTTTATTTTTTATAACTTTTTGATAGTTTCCATCCTCATGAAAACTAGGAGTTGATACCTGATTGTGGTTCAATTTGCATTTTCCTGATGATTATTAAAGTTGAGTGTCTTTTTAATAACCTGTTGGTATTCTCCATAGATAAGGGTAGAGTCAGATATTTTGTTTTTCTTTCAATACCATTATTATTAGTAGTATTTCTGACATTCAATTGTAAGAGTTCCTTAAATATTTTGGATATTATTTGTTATCAGATATATGACTTGCCAATATTTTCTTTCATCCTATGGGTTGCCTTTTCATTTTGTTGATTGTTTCCTTTGCTGCACAAAAACTTTGTAATTTGGTGAAATCTTGAGTTTCGCTTTTCTTGAATTTGGTTTGGTGTCATATCCACAAAAATGTTGAATACTATGTGTGGCCTTTAAAGCTATTAAAGAGCTGGGGCAAAATCCAGCTTATCATTCTAATCCCTCCTATTTCAAATCTCTTACTGATGTGTGATTTCTTGCATGCCATGGTTAACAAGGTTACAGACCAGATAATTGTGGACTTTCAGCCTTCTAAAACTTCTAGAAAATTATGTCATTTCCTCTTGATGTTCTCAAGATATACATTTTCCAGTTAAACATTTTCATAGGACAATTAGAAGACCTAAATGTCTAAACTTTACCAGCATGTTTGAATACACGATTTCTTTGCTGGAAACATCAGGTAACTCTGCTATAGTCTTTGAAATAGCACAGCTTTCCCAGGTCATAGTCACATCCTTTTCTCTGAGACGAAGTTTAGTCTGTCTGCTTTCATGAGATCCTATGGTAGGTAAGAAGGATGAAAGGATAAACAGGTCTTAGAGATATGAGAACATAAGTTTAGGAGTATTGCAAAAATACTACTTTTGTTTCATATAAATCATTTTTCTTTTCCTGTATCTGTAAATAAATGTTAATAAAGAGTCATTTAAAATAGGTCATGGCTGTCACCTGAAGAGGTCTTCTCTAGGGGTACGCCACTGCCCAGGCACATGCAGGTTTTTTCTCCAGGTGCGACTGCCATCTACACTGCTGATGCCGCCTCTGCTACTGCCATTGACATTGTTGCCACCCCATGGAGGTCACCTGGAGGTATTCTCTCTGCACGCTGCTACAGGTTCAGCCATAGCTGCTGCCGCCACCAATGCTACTGCTGACACCCCACCTTCTGCAATGTCACCAATGACTGTAGCTGCTGCTGATCCCCTGCCTACTGCCAAGGATCCTGCCACTACTGTTTGCACCACTTCCCAGAGGTCCACTGCCTTGGAGACTCCAAGTTTTGTTGCATGTGGCTGCATCCATCTTAAGATACCAGCCAGAGCCTGGAGTTTGGGGAGCCAGCAGTTTTGCTGCCACCACCATCCTAAGGCACAGCCGCTTCTGTCTGGGGAAGCCAGTCAGGACCTGGAGGTTCAGTGTTGGGGTGCCTGCAGATTTGACTCACCTGGGGTCTTCCTCCTGGGAGTGCTGGTTGCCACCATCTAGTTACTGCTTCTCAGGATTGCTCATCCCTGGTGGTCTTTCCTCAAATTCCCGTGACATTGAGGTCTTGGGACTTCAATGTGGCTGAACCCAGGGCATCTGAAACCCAGATTGGTGGGATAGTGATTGGGTCTGCAGGGCCAGTCTAGGCCAGGCAGTCTTGTGGGAAGTCAGAGACAGGGTTAAGAAGCTTTTGGATGCTGACAGAGACAGCTGTTCAGTTTTCTACTGAGATTTATTTTATTTTAATTTTTTCCTTCTCTGGAATCTCTTTCCACCAAATGTGGAGAAGGGTGTTTTTCTTGCATCAGTTTCTTGAGGTGAATGGTGTTTTTGTAGTTCTGCTGTATATTCTCATATTTTATTTATTTATTTTTCTCTTTATATGTATTCCTCCTTTCTCTTGTCTGTTTTCCTGGATTCCCTTTCTACCTTTTCTCCACCTATCAGTCAATCTATGTTGGTTTCTCTTCCACTATTCCTGTGGATTTTTGCTTCTGCTTCTCTCTTCCTCAAGAATACCATGTAATGCACTATTTCTGTTCTCTCTTTGTCCACTATTTGAGATTGTAAATACTTTTGGTAAATTTCTCTTTATATTGTGGACACTGGTAGAACTCATCATTGCTGTTTAAATTTCTCTTTATATTGTGGACACTGGTAGAACTCATCATTGCCATGGTGGGAAATATCAGAATTGAGACTCTATATTGTTTGCACTGGGTGTCTTGATATTGGTCTCCCTCTTAAAGGTGGGATACTGGAAATCTTCAGGGACAATATAGGTTAACAGGGTATAATCTGTACTGTCACAGATCGATAGAACTAGATGGAAAAATACACAAGTAATATGAAAAAAACAATAAAACAAAGCAGCCCAAACAAACCAAAATGCCCCAGTAAGAGAATTCACTGATAACACAGTAGACAAAACATCACAGAAGGAGTTTAGAGTGTACAAAGTTAAATAATCTGGGAAGTAAAAGATGGTATGAAGAGTAAAATCAAAGAGAAGACACAGGAAGTGAAAGATCACTTCAATAAAGAGTTAAAGATTGTAAAACAAAACAAGCACATATCTTCAAAATAAAGGAATTAATAAACAAAATTATAAATTCAATGGAAAGCATCACCAACAGACCTGACCATTTAGAAGACAGACCCCCAGGCGATGAAGACAAAATATTTAATATTTAAAATAAAGTTGACCATGCAGAGAAGATGGTAAGAATCCATAAACAGAATGTCCAAGAATCATGGGATAACATGAAGAAAGCAAATTAAAGAGTTATCAGGATAGAAGAAGGAACAGATATGCAAATCAAAGGAATCACAATCTTTTCAATGATATAATATCAGAAAATTTTCCAAGCCTAATAAATGAAATGGAAAATCAAATACAGGAGGCTTACAAGACCCCAAATGTACAAAATTACAGCAGACCCACACCAAAACACATTATAATGAGAATGACTAAAATACAGAATAAGGATATAATCTTAAAGGCTGTGAGAGAAAAAAAAAACACAAATTATGTATAGAGGAAAACCAATTCAGATCTCAAATGATTTCTCAACCCAGACCCTCAACTCCAGGAATTCATGGAACAACATATTTTAAGCTCTGAAAAATAAAGGATGCCAACCAAGAATTTTATATCCAGCAAAATTAAATTTCAGATCTGAAGATGAAATAAAAACTTTCCTGACAAAAAAAGTTAAAAGATTACACAATTAGAAAGCCTGCACTAAAGAACATTCTCAACAAATACTTCTATGTGAATGAAGTGAAAAAACAAAAACGAAAACCAACAAAGGGAGGAACTACTAAAAGAACAGTCAAAGAAGAAACTAAATCAAATTAAAAGTCATAAATAAACCAAAATGACCAGGGATACAAGTTATATCTCAGTAATAACCTTGAATGTTAATGGCCTAAACTTATCAATCAAAAGACATAGACTTGCAGATTGGATTAAAAAACAACACCCAACAACATGCTATCTCCAAAAGACTCACCTTGTAGGCAAAGACATCCACAGACTAAAGGTAAAAGGATGGGAAAAAACATCACTCATATGGACTGCATAAACAAGCAGGAGTTTTCATCGTAATACCAGATAAAGTGGACTTCAATCCAAAGTTAATGAGAAGGGACAAAGAATGTCATTTCATTCTACTGAAGGGAATTATACATCAGCAAGAAAACAATGATTGTAAATGTTTATTGCCAGGCGCCATCTTGGCCAGGCTCCACCTAGGGCCAGGGATGGGTGGCAAACTTCCTTATTAACAGCTGATTCTTCTTTTTTCTTCCTCCTTTTGGGAAGTTATTGTCACTTATATAGGTTATATCAACTAATTAGAATATTCATGATATGTGGGGAGAAGATAGACGTATATGGGTATAACTTGAAGCACCTAAGAATCACGCAAGAATCATGCAGAGGCCCTGACCAATTACTGTGACTTCCTCAAGGTGAAATTAGTTGTATACGTGCAGAATAGCAGTTTTTCAACCGCACTGGCAGCTTGCCAGGCGCCATCTTGGCCAGGCTCCACCTAGGGCCAGGGGTCCGGCCGAAACCCCGACAGTTTATGCCCCAAACATTTGATCATGTATGTACATCAAATAAACACAAAATAAAGAAACTATAGAACTAAATAATATAATCAATAATTTGGACTTAACGGTCATATAGAATATTTCATCTATCAATGAGCAAATACAATTTTTTCTTCACAGCACATCCTTCTCTAAAATATAACATTTTATCCCACAAAGCAACTCTTAATAAATACAAAAAAAATGGAGATAATACCCTGCATTCTAGTTGATCATAATGGAATGAAATTATAAAACAATGATGATATAAAAAATAGAAGCTACTCTAACACATGGAGACTAAATAATACCTTATTGAACGATGAATGAATAGTAGAAGAAATCAAGGATGAAATGAAAAAATTACTTAGAGGTAAATGAGAATACTGATACAACATACCAAAATGCCAATATGAAGGCAGTACTAAGAGGAAGGTTCATTGCAGTTAGCTCATTTATTAAAAGAATAAAAAGTCAACAAATACATGACTTAATATTACATCTTAAAGCCCAACTAAAAAGAACAAATCAACACCCAAAATGGTAGAAGACAGAAAATAATTAAAATCAGAGCTGAAATCAATGAATTTGAAAGAAAAGAAACAATTGAAAAAAAAAGACAAAACAAAATGTTGATTCTTTGAAAAAAAAATCAATAAAATCAATAAACCCCTAGTCACACTAATGAAGACAAAAAGAGAGACAACCCAAATTACCAAAATACATGATGAAAAAGGAAATATCACAGTGTACACAACTAAAATACAGAAGATAATTTGAAACTATTATGAAAATTTATAATTCAAAAAATTAGAAAATATTGAAAACATTGACAAATTTCTGGAGACATATGGACCTATCTAAACTTAATCAGGAGGACAAACACAATTTAAGCACATCATTTTCAAGCAATGAATAGAAGATGCCATCAAAAGCCTACTAAACAAGAAAAGCCCAGGACCAGTTGTATTCTCAGCTAAGTTCTAAAGAAGTTCTTCAAAGAGAACAATACCAATATTCCTCAAATTATTCCATGAAATAGACAAGGAGGGAACCCTTCCAAACTCATTCTATGAGGCTAATATCACCCTGATACCAAAACCAGACAAAGACACATCAAGGAAAGACAATTTCAGACTAGTATCCCTGATGACTAAGATGCAAAAATTCTCAATAAAATTCTGGCAAACTGTACACAAACACATATTAAAAAATAGTCCACCACAATCATATGGGTTCATTCCAGGGATGCACGGTTGGTTCAACATATAGAAACCAATAAAAGTAATCCATTTTACCAATAGACTTAAAAACAAGAATCATATGATCATCTCAACAGATGTAGAAAAAAGCATTTGATGAAATAACAGAAACCCTTCATGTTCAGAACACCAGAAAAACTAGGGATAATAGAAACATAACTCAACATAGTAAAAGTCATATATGCTAGACACAATTCTAAATGGAGAAGAATTGAAAGCAATCACTCTAAAATCTGGAACAAGACAAGGATGCACTCTTTCACCACTTTTATTCAAAATTGTCCTTGAAACTCTAGCCAGAGCAATTAGAGAGAAGAAAGAAATTAAAGGTTTAGAACCAGGTAGAGAAGGACTCAAACTATAATTATTTTCCCATGACATGATTCTATATTTAGAAGATTCAAAAAACTCCACCAAAAACTTCTAGAACTAATAAATGAATTCAGCAAAGTAACAGGGTATAAAATCAATTCTCAAAAATCAAATGCATTCCTATACATCCATAATGAATCCACTGAAAGAGAAATAAAGAAAACTACCCCATTTGCAATAGTTTCAGGGGGAAAATAAGAAAAAAAACTTGGAAATCAATTTGACAAAAGAGGGAAAAGACCTCTACAATGAAAACTACAGAATGCTAAAGAAAGAAAATGAAGAAGACCTTAGAAGATGGAAAGACCTCCCATGCTCCTGGATAAACAGAATTAATATTTCCAAAAATGGTCATACTACCAAAAACATTATACAAATTTAATAAAATTCCTATTGAAATCTCTATGACATTCTTCATAGAACTAGAAAAAGCAATCATAAAATTCATTTGGAAAAGTAAGAAACCCAGAATAGCCAAAGCAATCCTTTTTAACCAGGAAAAGTTAAAAAAGAAAAGAAAAGTTAACCAGGCAGCATCACAATACCAGACTTCTAACTATACTACAGAGCTATAGTAATAAGGACAGCATGGTATTGGCATCAAAACAGACACATAGACCAATGGTACAGAATAGAAGGCACAGAAACAAACCCACATAAATGCAGGTATGTCATACTAGACAAAGATGCAAAAAATATTCACTGGAGAAAACCTAATGTATTCAACAAATGGTGCTGGGAAAAATGAAAGTCACTTTTAACAAAATGAAATTAAACCTTTATGTTTCAATCTGCATGAAACTCAACTCAAAGTGGATCAAAGACTTAGGCACTAGAACAGAGACCCTGTGACTACTAGAAGAAAAAGTGGGTCCAAATCTTCATCATGTCAGCCTAGGATCTGACTTCCTTAACAAGATAAAGCACAGGAAGTTAAATCAAGAATCAGTAAATGGGATGGATTCAAACTAAAAAGTTTCTTCTCAGAAAAAGAAACAATCAATGTGAAGAGAGAGCCTACAGATTGGGAGAAAATATTTTCCACATGCATCTCAGATCAAGCATTAATCTCTAGGATATATAAAGAACTCAAAAAAAATAATATTAAAAAAATAACCCAATCAATAAATGGACTAAGAAACTGAACAGACACTTCACAGAAAAAGAAATACAATTGATGAACAAATATACATAAAAATGTTCAACATCTCTATCAATTAGAGAAATGCAAATCAAACTTGCTCTAAGAGAATGGCAATTATAATACAAGCAAAAATAAGTGTAGGCGAGGACATGGGGAAAAACGCACACTCCTACATTGCTTGTGGGAATGCAAAATGGTGCAATGGTTATGGAAAGCAGTATGGAGATTCTTCAGAAAACTTGAAATGGAACCACCATTTGACCCAGCTAAACTCCTTAGTTTATACTCAAAGGACTTAAAATCAGCATACTACTGAGATGCAGCCACATCAATGTAGCAGCTCAATTTATAATAGCTAAACTATGGAACCAAGCTAGATGACCTTCAACCAAGCTAGATGACCTTCAACATATGAATGGATGAAGAAAATGTGATATATATATACACACACAGTGGAATATTACCAAGTTTTAAGACAAACAAACAACAACAACAACAAAAAAAAACAAAGAACGAATGTTTTCTCTGATATGTGGATGCTAACTCACAATAAGTGGGAGGAGGGCTAGGGAAGAATAGTTAGTTTATATTAGGTAGAGGGGAGTGAAGGGAGGGGAAGAGGTATAGGGGTAGGAAGGATAGTAGTGTGAAACAGACATTACCTCATGTACATGTATGACTGTATGACTGATGTTATGTACAATCAGAAAAATGAGAAATTATACTCCATTTATGTATGATTTATCAAAATATATAAATGCATTCATGTACAACTAATTAGAACAAATTAAAAACTAAAAAATTAAAAAATTAAAGTTAAAATAGAATAGGTTATTACAATAATGCTAATTATTTAACATGTATTATTATATTTTAAAATTTCTTTTTTCACATAAGCAAGTAAGAAACAGAAAACAAATCAATGATCACCAATGATCTAGGTAAGCAAAAAACAGAGAAATAATATCACAATACTGGTGTGACTTATCAAGGTAGCATATCTAATCTCTGTTTGTACTACTCATGAAGTTATACAACCTCCTGTATTCCACCACTCAGAAGAATAGCTATAATTAGGTTTTCATGTATTAAATCCTACGCCTCTCTTCATCGTCATATCATTATCACCATCTATTATGGTTTAGATGTGAGGTGTTTCCCCCAAAGCTCATGTCAGTCAATTGAGGAATATTTAGAAATGAAATTTGTTTCTAAATATTATGACCTAATCAGTGGATTAATTAATCTAATGGATTAATAATTTCAAAGGTATGTTGCACTTGTGATAACTATAGGCAGGTTGGATGTAGCAAGAGGAGGTGGGTCACTGGAGACAAGCCCTTGGGGACTATATATCTTGTCCCTATGTTCCCCAGTAACTGGGCAGCTTTCCCCCATCACAGCCTTCCACTTTACCTTGGGCCCAGAAAGCCTAAGTCAGAGTCAGCTAAGCATGAACTGAGCCCTCTGAAACCATGAAGGCTTTTCATTTTACAATTTGTTTTCCTCAGGTATTTTGATCACAACATCAGAAAGCTTACTAACACACCATAATATTGAATGCTGCTAGAGAAAAACATGTCGGGAAGTTGCTTTTCAAATTCAGAATACAGAATAATGATAGAAGAGGTAGAGATCTTTTGTTGTGTCTGTTCTTGTTTTTGACATAAAACATTTGTGTTAATGAGTTTCCTCTAGTAGCCATAATTTGTAATTTGTAGGGCACTGAAGTGATAAATAACATTTACAATGAAAAGATCACAGTCACCCTTAACTGTAGAATTACTAGATTTGTAGAATGAATATTTTTAAATCCAAAATATATTTTTATTATAATAGATTCATTCAAATATTCCTACCTTGAAAATAAATATGCTATTGTACCACTGATTAAAGAATTAAATTTGAAGATGTTTTTTATAACTGGAAGTCTCAGGTGAAATAATGTAGGCATACATGTAACAACCTATGAGCATTCTCTTGATCTCTGCCCAAATGAATCCTTGAATTCAGAATGGTTTCAGACAGTGTATGTGGACAGTGAGGTACATTGGAATAACACATGGGGTACTGAACATTTGAGAAGACAAGAAAGATGACCAAATAATCTCTCCACCCTCTGTTTATCAGATGTTCTCACTAAAAATAGAACCAACTGTTTTTCAACCCAGTTTTTCATCTACTCACTACTTGTATCCAACCCGCTAACCATGTCTAGCAGGAAAGACTGTTTTCCTTATTTATTTATTTTCAAACAGACCATCACAAATATTTTAATTGAGCTTTCAGAAAAGTCTAGGATTTCTATGTGAATTCACTTTTCCACTCTGTAAGAATATTCTTTTATTCATTTTCTCAACTCAATGAACTCTCCCTCTTCCTTACACTAAACATTTGATATCATGTTTTATTTCAATAAAAAATGAAAGTTTTGATTTCAAAATTATGAAATTAAATCTCTGATTATTTTTCCTTACTACATTAAGATAAAGACTGCATAAAATTGTTTAAAAATAGTCTACAATTGACAAAAATGATAAGTTCTTTCATTTTAGACATAATATCCCATTAATTTAAACATCAAGAATAGATCTATTAAACAAAAAAAATTATTACATCATTGTTGAAAAAGTAATAGACTATACATGTACAATTTAAAAGATTCAAAAGAACAGAAGGTAAAAAAGTAAATTTCTCCCACTTCTGTCCTGGTATTCTGAGATAACTACTACTACCAGTTTTTTATCCATAACTACAGTGATGTTTTATATTTGTTCAATGAAATGTGTCTTTCCTCATAAACATATTTTCAGTGATTTTATTCTACATTATTTTGTCACATTTTTAATATCTCCAATATTTGAATGTATGTCATAGTCAATGGTATCTAGCAGTCCCTGTTAACCAAGTGCCATGTGATGTGATTGCCATTGCTTACACATGAAGAAACTTGGATTTTATTCCTCTTGGCCTATAGGTCTGTAATTTTAGGGAGATCTGAAATTTGACTTTAACTTTGTGTAGTGACAGAACACCATACAAAAGCATTAATTGTCCTAATTCAAATAAAGGAAAGAAAACAAAAATAGTAACAACAGTCAATGGTGACATCAGGCATTTTTTAGTTGATTTCACTTCCATCTTTCAATGAACTCTGTAGGAATCTTGTGCATGCCTTCTTTATAGAAGTTACTGTTCATATAGTTCTAATTTCTATAAACTGTATCTATTCATGATGGAGAAAACATGGGAACTTTTGTGTCATGAGTGGCACTAAAGGAGGAGGGGACCTCACAAACTTACTTATCAGCCTGTCTGAAAGTGGAATTCATATTAAAACAATATAAAATAATTTACTGATGTAAAATTTTCTTTTTTAATTTGTGCCATTATGTTTTCAGCAGGAAGATTATTTGAAATATCCATGCATTTTTTTAATGATTAGTGGTGTTGAAAATCTTTTGTGTGCTTAGTTGACATCCTATATGTTTTGGGGTAACATGTCTGTTTAAATCTTTGGCCTATTTCTCAATTAAGTTGTTTAGTTTTCTTATTGATGAATTTTAAATGTCTTTCATTAATTCATTGATTTGACATGTACTTTTGCTCGTGCTGATAGGAATCAACCCATGAACAAATCCATACAAATGACAAAAAATAAATAATTAAATAATCCTTGTGGAATGACAAAAAATAAATAAATAAATAAATAAAATGTCCAATATTAATAATCTTAAGCAAAATTTTCATTCTATGTCTAACTGAAGAATGGGCAGTGTTTCCCTGTGGGTGATTCAGTTCATGTCTTAAATCCTTAAGCCTGACATTCTAAATCCATTTTTTCTCATTTATGTTTGATACATGTACACACATATCATTTGTCTTTCTCTAAAAAGGTTGAATGGTTGGTTCTTAGAATACTCATAGTTCTCAGACTGTTTTGTGTTGCTATAATACCAAAGTTGGGTAACTTACAAGGAAAAGAAGTTTATTTGACTTGTAGTTCTGGAGGCTGGGAAATCCAAGAGAAAGATGCTGGCATCTGATGAGAGTACCATCATCGGATGCCTGCAGAAGGCAGCTATGTCATCCCGTGGCAGAAAGCAAAAGGGGTGGATTTGCCTTAGAGAGAGTGAGGAGGCAGTGAAGGGGATTACTATTGAAAATTCCTAATGGTAGAAGGTCTAAATTTCTGCTGGCACTAAAGGAGGAGGGGATCTCATAAGCTTACTTATCAGCCTGTCTGAAAGCGGAATCAAAAGTAAAATAAAAAGTGAGCCTTAAAAAGCAGACTAAAAAGTGAGGCTTAAAATAAAAGTGAGGCTTAAAACACAAACTGTTTTTTTTTTTTTTTTTTTTTTTTTTTTTTTTGCAGTGCTAGGGATTGAACTGAACACAGGGCCATTCCACCACTGAGCTATGTCCCTAACCTAACCATCCTCCCTACCCATTTTTTGAGACAAGTTATCATTGAGTTGCAGAGATTAACCTAGAACTTGTTTGTGATTCTCTTGCCTCAGCCACTGGAATAACTGGGATTTTAGGTGGGCACCATTGCATTAGGGTAAAGTCAATTTTTTATTACACCCTGTTCAAGTATATAAAAAAAACCTTGGATTGTCTTTTGACAGATATCAGTATTGTAATTTACTAATTTACTTAAAAGAAAGACAGGTTTTATGAAAGAAATTAACAATCACATCAGTAAATTAAAAAGTAATTTCTATGTTTACTCGTGACACTTGTTAAAGTAAATGACAATTGAGAAAAGGCCTGTAGAATTCCAGAGTAGACAAAATAATCTAGGCCTCATACATGATTTTATACTTACTTGACTTGAAAAATATTAAGTAAAATTTAACTTGGGCTATTAACTTGTAATAGCTATTTTAATAAATATAAAATTTAAGGCTAACCAGTCGGAAGTTGTCAACTCATATTTAACTAGGGACTCTCCAGCAGGATAAGTCAAATAAGGCAACTGTATAACTGCAACCATTCAAGTATTTTATGTGGTTTACTTCCACAGCCACCCTGTAAAAGCCATCCCCTGCGTTCTATAGCACAGCCTCCAAACTACTTTTATTTGGAACTCCCTGACCCCAAAATTGCTGATTGTTCAAATAAATTTTAAAATTTTTTATTGTGCCCTAGTTTACATTTTAACATTCTTTAAAAAGTCACAAGAGAAATGCCACTAATCTAACAAAGAAATATATCCTGAATCTCTTTGATCTCCTTTATCTCCCTGAAGTCTCAAACTCATTGCTCTTAACTTTTAAAAATTCTTTTCCTTCCTAATTGAAGATTTATTCTGTATCTCATAAAACTATACTTTCTTGTCTACTATGTCATCTTTTTCTGTTCAATGTAATATAGTTCTTTTTGCTGTAATACTCTTATTATTTCTTATGTTAACTTACTTCACCCACTTTAGGTATTTATGTTACTGAGGTTCTCCTACTTGATTATGTACTATTGAGAAGATGACCACCAAAAACTTCATGACAAAACTTTAACAGCAAGAACATCCATTCCTCATCTCTCATTATTCTGTGGGGTGACTGAACTCAGTTGAGTGGTTATTATGCCTCACTTGCTATCATGGTCCAGACTCACCTGCAAGCCCTATTGAGTGGAATTTCCAATGAGACTACTCCCAAAGCTGGCCATTGATGCTGGCTAGTTTAGTTTTTGCATTGCAGTTTGGAGTGTCAACCAATATTGCTTTGGTCCTCATCATTTGAAGGTGGAAGCTATCAAACCCTCAAGGTCTATCTTCACAAGTTCCACAGTCATTCTGCCACATTGGTGAAACCATTAGCAAAGCAAGTACAGACATGAGGAGTAGATAAATAGACTTAACTCTGCACAAGAGAAATGATGAAGACATTGCAGCCATCTTTAATGCCATAACTTTCTGTAAGTTTTCCTCAGAAAAAAGTATGCTGATGGTGATTCATGAAAATTTTCTCTCTCTTTTAAGCATGAAGGTCAAGAAGCAATTGAAATATACTTAAAGACTTAAAGACAAGAATCATATGATCATCTCAATAGATGCAGAAAAGACATTTGAAAAAATACATCACATGTTCATGTTCAAAACACTAGAAAAACTAGGGATATTAGGAACATACCTCAACATTGCAAAAGTTATCTATGCTAAGTCCAAGGCCAACAACTCTCTAAATGCAGAAAAATTGAAAGCATTCCCCTTAAAAACTGGAACAGACTGGGATGCACTCTTTTGCCACTTTTATTCAATATAGTACTCGAAATTGTAGCCAGAGCTTTTAGGGATGAAAAAAATTAAAGGGCTACCAATAGGAAAAGATGAACTAAAATTATCACTATTTGCCAATGACATGATTCTATATTTAGAAGCTCCAAAAAGTTTTACCAGAAAAGTTCTAGAACTAATAAATGAATTCAGCAAATAAGCAGGATATAAAATCAATCATCATAATTCAAATGCTTTTCTATACATCAGTGATGTATCTGCTGAAAGAGGATTTAGGAAACTACCCCATTCAAAATAGCCTAAAAAAGTACTTGGGAATCAATCTAACAAAAGAGGTGAAAAACCTTTACAATGAAAACTACAGAACATTAAAGAAAGAAGTTGAAGAAGATGTGAGAAGACGGAAAAATCTACCATGCTTTTGGATAGACAGAATTAATATTGTCAAATGACCATACTACCATAAGTGTTATACAAATATAATGCAGTTTCTATTTAAATCCCAATTACATTCTTTCTGGAACTAGAAAAAGCAATCATGAAATTCAATTGGAAAAATAAGAGACCCTAAATAACCAAGGCAATACTTAGCAAGAAGAGAGAAGCAGGAGGCATCACAATACCAGAACTTATACTATACTACAGAGCAAAAGTAACAGAAATGGCATAGTATTGGAACCAAAAAGACATGCAGACCAATGGTACAAAATAGAAGACACACACATAACTCACATAAATATGATTATCTCATACTAAGCAAAGACACCAAAAAAATACATTGGAGAAAAGATAACCTATTCAACAAATGATGCTGGGAAAACTGGAAATGCATATGTAGCAAAATGAAATTAAACCTCTATATCTCACCCTAGATAAAACTTAAAGTTGATCAAAGACTTAGGCACCAGAATAGAGACTCTGAACCTAATAGAAGAAAACTAGGTCCAAATCTCCAACTTGTCATCTTAGGAAATGACTTCTTAACAAGATTCCTAAAGTGCAATAAGTAAAATCAAGGATCAATAAATGATAGGATTCAAACTAAAAAACCTCTTCTCAGAAAAGGAAACAATGAACAATGTGAAGAGAAAGCTTATAGAATGGGAGAAAATCTTTACCATACTCACCTCAGATAGAGCACTAATCTCCAGGATACATAAAGAACTCATGAAATTTTGCATCAAAAATACAAGTAACCCAATCAACGAATGGCCTAAGGAAGTGAACAGACCCTTCACAGAAAAAAATACAACTAATATATGAAAAAATGTTCATCATCTCTAACAATTAGAAAAATGCAAATCAAAACTACTTAAGATTTCATCTCATTCCAGTCAGAATGGCAATTATCAAGAATACAAGCAACCACTAATCTTGATGACAATGTGGGGTAAAAGGAACTCTCATATATTGCTGGTGGGACCACAATTTGGTAGAACAACTATTGAAAGCAGTATGGAGATTATTCAGAAAACTTGAAATGGAACCACCATTTGACCCAATTCTCCCACTTCTTAGTTTATACCCAAAAGACTTAAAATCAGCATATATCAATGTTTACAGCAGCTCAATTCACAATAGCTAAACTATGGAATCAACCTAGATGTTCTTCAATAGATGAATCGATAAAGAAAAAGTGGTATATATACACATTGGACTATTACTCAACCTTAAAGAAGAATGAAATTACAGCATTTGCAGGTAAACCTATGGAACTGCAGAATATCATGCTAAGTGAAATAAGCCTAACTCCCAAAACCAAAGGCTGAATGTTTTCTCTGATAAGTGGATGCTGATCCATAATGGGGGGGGGGTAGGGAAGAATGAAGGAACTTTGGATTGTGCAGAGGGGAGTAAGTGGAGTGGAGAGTGTGTGGGGGTGTGAAGGTCAGTGGAATGAAATCCTATATACATGTATGACTACACTAGTAATGTGACTCTCCACCACCTATAGCCAGAGGAATGAAAAGATGTGCTCCATTCATGTATGGGGGTAGGAAGGATAGCAGAGTGAAACAGACATTATTAGCTTATGTATATATATGACTGTATGATCAATGTGATCCTATAATATGCACAATCAGAAAAATGAGAAATTACACTCCATTTATGTGTGATCTAACAAAATGTATAAATGTATTCTACTGTCATGTAAACAAATTAGAACAAATAAAAAATAATTACAAAAGGCATTCTACTGTCATGTATAACTAATTAGAACAAATTAACAAATTAAAAAAGATATAATGAATAAGAAACAAACTATAAGCTCATGCTAATGAATTGAAAAACAAAGATAACTTTCAATGATGCTTTATTGTGTACCCAATTAAATATGGATATGATTGTGGAGCCTTTACCCCAATTATGCCTTTGACAGAAGGAGAAGAATCTATGACAGACCAACTATGTTGGGTGTGAGTTAGAATGGGTTAGACTAGGCAGTCTTCCATCATCCTGAAATATATGTCTTCATACAATGAAGGGTATTTTTCTTGCATACTACATAAATAACGTGTTTGGTGGAGAGCTTTGATTTATTCAGTCTCTCAGGAACCCAGCTGATATGCTGTTTGTTTATACCTTATAGCATCATCTTCGGATATATAGATCTATTTTCACAGCTGAAAAACCGGTGGTTGGTGATTCACGTAGAGGCTCCTTCATGTAGGGGCTCTTTGATTTCATCTGGTCCTAACTACCTACTCCACAATCTACTAGTCTTAACTAACAAACACAGCTCCACATAAGGGGAGGTGGAATGTGGAAGAACAGATGGAATAAGGGAAGGGCAACTCAAAATCCCTGAGTCATGATCTTTCATGCTCCGGAGGACTAGTCTCTGCTCATTCATGGGGCAACTGTCAGAGTTTTAGAGAGAGAGAAAGCACGTCAGGCCTCTTGGTAGACAGAGCTTTGCTTTCTTCACAGTTTATTGCCCAAGGCAAGTTACAAGGAAGTCTAGATTCAAGAGGTAGAAAAATAGCCTATATTGTTCTGGCCTGCCTTGTTTCTATCTAGTGTGATTTAAGAGGACATAAAAAATTTGCATGTTCTAAAACTGTTGCCCTTGAAGTCAATTATTCATGTTCAGATGATCATGATGAGATTTGTCACAGTGGATTAAGACAGTATCTCTCATTAACCTAATTTTGTAATTGTTTGCTGAGTACTGAACACTTTTTATCATTATTAATATCAAAAGCTTGGTGTGAATACAATTAATTAGAGGTATTTTATGGGAGAATCTAGCAAAATGTGATTTGATAGTGTGAAAATATAGGTCCAACTTAGTGAAATCAGACTCAAGTAGCATATTTTATTGAGGAATTCTGTGAGAACTGTGATCAGGAAAGGATAATGGTACTGGGCTTCTCAAGAAAACCAAGGTATAACCATGGACATACTGAATAAATGGTGACATGAGAGCAAATTAAATCTTAAAAACTCACCCTAAAAAATAATAAATGAAAAATTAAGATGTTTTGGTGGTTTTCTTCAAATTTCTCTAATTCTCTGCTTTCAGAGCTCATAGTTGGTTTTCAGTCTCTCATCCATTTATTATTATCAGGCCCTGTAATTCTCTCAGGGTTAATTCATGGGAATGTGATGTGAGCAGTAACACAGCACCCTTGTGAAAATGTCTCCTTGCTTGATTTAATTCACTGGTGTTGCCATCTTTAAATTCTCAATACATTTTTAACCTCTGAGAGGCTGAGTTTTCATTGAGCCTTACAACTTATGTACCTGGTCAGATAACTAGTTTTGGGAAACATTTGTGAGTGGAAGTGAATTTTGTCACTCTTGAGCCAGTATACTTAGTTGCTAGGGAAAAAACACTTCCCAGTTTTCTCCTCCCACAATAAATGAATGAGGTTTTTCTGTCCCAAAGGAGTGTTTTATTTTGGGCAAAGTACCAAGTGAAATTAATGAACCTATACGTGTGAGAAATAACTCTGGAAGTTGCAAACATTGACACGAGTGTCACCCTTCCATGTGGTCTTTATCCCTTTACTATGTGATTATCAAAAATCAAATCAAGACCAGAAACTATTCCCACCCAACTCCAGATTTTTTTTTTTTTTTTGAGATAGGTTCTTCCTGTGCTGCCCACCTTTACCTTAAGCTCTCAATCCTTCTGCCTCAGCCTCCCAAGCAACTGGCATTACGGGAGTGCACATCGTGTCCATCTTGGAGTCTGTTGTTTTATCCCTTGATTTCAGGCTTCCGTGTAGCTTGCTTTTAGCAATAAATTATGGGGAAAGCAGTGATGTGCCCACTTTGAGGCAAGACATGAAGAAGTCTTCCATGTTTTCTCACTTTTTCTTTTAGAACCCTTACAGCTGCCACATGAATAAACAAGCAGAGGCTAGCTGTCTGGAGGATGATAGACTGTGAGCAGCAGGCAGGAGACATACCAGCTGACCCTTCAGGTGTGGGAGAGAGCCCAGACATAAGCAGACAGCCTGCCATCAGATGGCCAACAGCTGGCCACAGAGGCATAATCTTCTGAGGATGATTACTCCACAGGAGAACTACAGAGGTGACCCTCAACATGTGAGCTCATCCATTTATTTAGTAGAAATAGCTAACTGACACAAACACTTGGGAGATGGCATGACTCTAAAGCTATTTTTGTGAGCACTTACTGTATCTCAGATATTATTCATATTCTGTCACATTTGAATATTGTTGAATTATTATCCTACTTCTAAAATAATTAAAATAGCAGAAAACAGGTCAATCACCCAATGACTGCATCATATAATCTAACACAACACAAAATCACACAGTTTCACATTTGGGTTTATTTTTACATCACAACATTACTTTGTTCAAAGTTACAAGAATTGTTAGAAATTATCTTCTTTTAGTTTGTCTTCCCTCAGTCTGTATTGGTAAAGTTTTAAGACTTTCCAATGAAGAATTTAGCTTTGAATTTGGCTCCATACATTTGTTTCAGACTAGAAGAAAGACAAATGCAGTAGATGTGAATTTCTAAGCAGTGGAATTTGGTTTGATTACAGTGGTGACCAGGGAAGGTGTTCTATTGTAGGGTTTCACTGAGCAGCTGTCTGGTAGGTTCTAACCCACACCAGGCACTCAGTCTGATCTGCTTTCCTCTTGGGGCCTGCTAGCCTGGCACACATTCTATTCTGAGGAGTCCTTCTGCTCCAAACCTGTAAAAGTTAATGAGTAACTTTCCAGAGCACTTTTAGTTGTAATTACAAAAATAAAACCATCAATGAGGAGCAAAATTATAAACTACAATACAAAATAGAGTTTTAAAAAAATGAAATAGAAAACATCCAGGTCTTATGGGTCCCTCGATTATTGCCTACTCCCCTGCTAGAATCACAAGTGGAGAAGGATTGGGATTTTGCCATCTCCTGATGTTCTCCAGTGTGCTAGAAGTGAAAATGACCCCATCTCTCAGACTCTTCCAGAGTGACCATTTGGACACTCTACTTTTTCTTAAAAAAAAAAAAATATTGGCATATGTGTGGACTGTCAAATATTGATGTACTCCCACATTACATTTTTAAAGCTAACTGGAGTGGGTAGAGAGAAGACCTCTAACCCAGAGATTCTCAAATTTGAGTTCTCATGAGAATAAAGCCTTATACAAACATAACCTTTACAGATGAATGGATAAAGAAAATGTGGTACATATACATAATGGAATATTATTCAACCTTAAAGAAGAGTGAAATTATGACATTTGCAGGTAAATGGATGGGATAAGAAAATATCATGCAAAGTGAAATAAGCCATTCCCAAATGCAAAGGTTGAATTTTTTTCTGATAAGCAGATGTTGATCCATAGTGGCAGGGGGCACAGGTAGGGAAGAATGAAGGAACTTTGGATTGTGCAGAGGGGACTGAGGGGAGGGACAGGATGGTGGGGATGGGAAAGACTGTAGAATGAGACAGACATTATTACTGTGTATACATGTGTGAATGGACTACAGGTATGACTCAGCACCATGTACAGCCAGAGGAATGAAAAGTTATGCTCCATTTGTGTACAATGTGTCAAAATGCATTCTACTGTCATGTATAACCAATTAGAACACATTAAGAAATTTAAAAATTTAAATTAAAATAAAAAAACATAAGCATTAGCATTAATCTGACTCAATCCATCACACTCCCTCCTATTTGAAAAGAGTATTGACTCTTATGTATTTATTGATTAGACAAGTTTATTGGTAATTCATTGATTTTTTGCCAGCACGCTGTCCTCTGGCAGTTATCCCTTCCCTCATCCACGCAGGATGTGGCTGAAACCCCCACAGACAACCATAGCATTCCTAATGGAATGCAGAAATTGTGTGACTAAGTCTCAAAGCATACTTACTGAGATGCTGCTTATTATTTAGATTCAGAGATATCTAGAAAAATTGTAGTTATTGTTTGATGGTAGAAAGATTTAGTATTAGTGTTTTTATTATTCAACCTCTCCTTATTTTCAAGCTGGAGTTTAAAAAATATTGTATTTTTTGTAAATCTAGATTGCTCTGATAATTGAAAACGAGAGAAAACAGCAACTTAATTTGCTTCTTCAATGGCTGTGTAAAAGCAGACATTCCATAATGATGTTAACTGCAGGAGGTCATGGTGAAAGATAGCCCACTGGTGTTTTGATTACCACAATGAGTTTGTATAGACATCACTGATATATGGTTATTATTCTGTATTCATTCACAACTTTATTGAACTCCATTACAAAGTTTATTGAAGAGTTGCATCATTATAAGTAACACCAGCATCCAGAAAACCCCGAGGAAAATATAGTTAAGAAGTGGATTAAATAGTTTATTTAAATGGAAGAAATAGCCTAGTATTAATTAGAAAAAAGATTATTTTTAACTGTGAAAACCTGGGCTTTCTGCCACTTGCATGTGGAGTGATGTTTTTCTATGCAACGAAATCAATACTAGTTTTTATAAACCATCCATTTGAAAGAGCAAGAAAAACAAATGTACTATTTTCTCCAAAGTCATCAAATTGTAGATTGGCATCTTAGCCATCTTCTATGGAAATTATTGATCCCAGTGGCATAACAGCTGTTACCTTTATTCTCAGTAAGAAACCAGCTGTCGTCACTTCAATGGACTCAAATTATCTGTTGAACATTGATGGTGACATTAGACATTAAACGTTAATGTCTCCCAGTCCAATTTGTGATGTATTTCACATTGATGTATTCCTTTAATTACAAAATAAACGTTTCTTTTATCAAGTTCTATTTTCCAATAGATTCATATTATCCAGCTGGAATGATATTCATTTGTGGAGGAAATAATTCAACCAGAGACATAATATAACCATGCCCTTATAATTAATAACTTAAAATGTTTATATTGTCTATAATTAATATGATGACTAAATTACAATGTTTTCAGTAATATAGAAGATGGGTAAAGAAGTTTTATATGTGGAATAATAGATGAAAACTATTTTTAAAAGTTATGATACAACCTGACAGTGCCAGCTTAAGTCCAAAAAGCATACTAAACTTCCAGGTCATTCATACTTTTGATGTTAGGAGAGCATGGACCTGAGTGTGGGTCCTGATCATCCTCAGGGAGAACCAAGAATGCAAAGGTCTGATGTCTCATTTTTTGGTCCATTTCTTAGAGCTGTTTCTGCAATGAGCAGCCTTGAGGAATAGGTAATGTCTCCCATCAAGATAAAGAGTGGGTTTGGTATATCTTTCTTTTCCGAAATGTAACTTACTGAGAGTTTCTCTTTGAGCCTTACATTCCCTCTTACATGACTTAGTGGCAAGAGGAACCTAGTCAAATACACTCATGATCAGACTGTTTGTTTTGCCAGGAGTGAAAGATCTTTGTCCCTGATCCAGTAGTCTTTTGTTTTCTGTTATTTATCAAAACAAAACAGCAATAGCCTATTTCTAGAAATAAATTAAGTATCCTCATAACTATATCAATAAAGGTAAATGATAAAAAATGAAGTAATATCTATGTCAATAGCACATGAACATTCTTTGAAATACACACTTCAGGATACCTGAAAATTCTGTGTTATAAATAACCATCACTAAACATGTGTATACAGGTTTATAAATACATATAGAGAAAGGTTAAAATAGTTTCTGATTTATGCGATTTATGAAATCTTATGTGAATGTAGTAAGTTCTATATAACATGCTACAATCTAATTTGCTATTATTGTGTGCTGAAGACAGTGGAGAGTAAAAGAGAGTATCTAAGTTTCCTGGCACTTTTTTTGAATGTTTGAATGGACCTGTGCTATCTTAGTCCTTTTCAATAATATTTCATTAAAATATTATTTAAAATTTTAAATTTTGAGTCAAACCTTTGATTAACTGTATCTTGTGGGGCATTCTCTTTATTATAATGTAACAACTATGAAGTATAAACAGACTTTATTGAAAGAAGACACTGGTTTGACCTACAATCTGCTCTACATGGGCTCTTTTGAAATTCTGAGACTAAGAGCATTTCATTTGCATACTAAATAATTTATCCTAAAATTTATTTCTTAAATACAAAATATAAGAAATAGGTAATATAAAATATCTCAACTAGATTTCCACTTCCCAGAGTGTACATAATTTATTTCCACCTCAACTTTGAAAATTCAGGTTATATCTTCCTGAGGATTTTATGTTTCTTACCTGAAGAGTTACATGAATAGACCAATCAATGAGAATTCTAAAAGAAAGGAACAATAATCTAAGGAATGTTTTGAATTATACTGGTCATAGAAACCACTTTTCAGATTTATCTGATCTTAAGTTTTTTCATTGAAGTGTATGTATGCAAAATCATTTGCAAATCTAATGATTAATAAGAGATCAAAACCATGGAGTGATTTCAAGTAGATTAAATCAATCAGTAAACATCAGAAAGATAGCATAAAAGCACAACCGAGGGAATTTATAAGGTCCTTTATAATTCAAATCAATTTTAACTTTTCATCCCTTACCTGTGCAATGTTTCAGTCTAGTTTTTTCCTTTGTTTTTGCTTCAGAAAGATTGAATTCTTTTCTATTTTTTATTTAAGCCAGGATTCCACTCAGTCAAAATCTTTTTTTAGCCATAGAACTTTCTTACTGGAATATTCATCTCTTAAACCTCAGTGTGGCCAGCTTCTACGCATTCACTTTCTTGACCTACTACAACATGTTTAGGTGCATTCTGATTTAGGTCACTCCACTTTTCCCTTTATGGAACTCATTCCACTGTGTTGAATTCAACTTGTAATGATTGTGAGCTCTAGGAGAACCGACTGTGAGTCTGTCTTGTACACCATTTTATAGGTGCTCGTAACACAGTGCCTAGTACTTAGCAGATACTTCGTAAATGCCTGTAGTCTGAATGAATTAACAATCAATCTGAGTAATGATGTTGGCATTTTGGAGTTAATGGGAGGACTAGTGATTACACATATGGAGAATAAAGTCAGAAACTTTGAGAGGAAAAACAAACCAATCTCAGACTCTTTGTTAATTCATGTAATATTTTCAGAAGATGAGCTGCTGCAGAGTTGTGGGTTCTTTTCAAGGCTTTTAGGTCTTTAAAAAAATGTGTGCATGTATGATACATATACACTCTATACTTATGATAGACTTCACTTTCAATAAGCCTATTATAAATTGAAAATATCAGAAGTAAAAATTTCATGTAATATACATAATCTACCAAAAGTTTAGCCTAGCCTAACTTAAATGTGCACAGTACACTTATTAGCCTATAGTTGGGCAAAATCATCTAATACAGAGCCTGTTTTATCAAAAAATGTTGTAATTTAATACTATCCTGAAAGTGAAAAACAGAGTGGTTGTGTGGGAGTCTCCATTAACAACTACATCTCAAAGCACACTAGACCCCAGTAATGTTTGAAACATCAAATGAGAATCCCTGGATGTGGGATGCTACAGTACACTGGTGTAGTACAAGTTGTTTGCCCACAATATTACTGTATAGCATATTGCAAACTGGGAAAAATACTAAAATTTGAATTACAGTTTCTATGGCATGCATATCACTGTCACATTGCTTTAAAGTTGAAAAATTTTAAGTTGAACTGTTGTGACTTTCTATAATTTATTTATCTAAATATGTACAAAGTTTATAGTTTCTCCTTCATTTGGGTCTTACTATCCCATTACTTGAAAAGTCTAGTAATTTTAGGTTGAAGACAGATTTCTATTCATCTGTTCTAGAGGCTCCAGATGTTACTTCTCAGGGAAAAATATAGACATAACTGAGAAAGATTCATCAATAATCCAGATACTGGAGTATATAAGCTATGACTTTAAAATAACTGCAATTACTGTATTCATGAAAACAGGGGAAAATGGAGAAAAGGAAAATGGGAAATTTATTCATTGGAAAATAGTTCTGGAAAGATCCTAATATGCACTCTGGAGTGTATCTCTTGAACACAGATGTGGTGAACATAGACATTGATAGTTTCTTTTTACTTAATGAGTTCTGAAAGTAAGAGGAAGTCTAGATAAGTCTGCTACTACAGGGGACAAAAAACAGGGTCAAAACAAAGCATCTTGTACTCCCCTATTAGGAAAGATAAGAATACTGGAGTTTGCCATATATAAATCATAGTACGTGGTCAACTCAAACTGTGTGTGTGTGTGTGTGTGTGTGTGTGTGTGTGTGTGTGTGTAGCACTGGAATAGAACCCAGGGGCACTTTACTGTTTATCTATATCCCCAGATCTTTTTATTTTCTATTTTGAGAAAGCATTTTGCTAGGTTGCTGAAGTTGCCCTTGAATTTATAATCCTGCCTCAGCTTCCCTAGTTGCTAGGATTGTTAGGCACTACGCCTGGCTCGGTCTTTAAACAAACTATCTGCAAAGGACATGTATCTCCAGGAACATAACTGAAGTCAGGAGTCCAAGACAGTAACCTCATAGACAGTCATATTAGGTATGGGGAATGTTGAGTTACCTACAGACCCTGCAAAAAGTCCAATAATATTCTGATGACATCAGTTGGTGTTATGTTGAAAATCTATGTGACTTTCTGTTTTGTTTTGTTTTCAGGGACAGAAAACCCTTACTTGGGCTTATATTGAAAAAAAATGTGACATTCATGGTATGAAGGAAAGTTCATATGTACTATATACTATATTGATAAAAGAATCGGTATGCTATGTTTTCATTATGTAAGGAATTTGTTTTAAGGAGGATCTTTCTAATACTACTAGAAAATCAGTAACCCTTGCTGTAAGTAGAAAATATTCATACAAATTATTAATTACTAATTTTCAAAAGTTTTCTTTGTATCATTAAAACATCATTACTAAAAGGAACCAGGAGGAGGGAGGAAGAAAGGGAGACGTGAAGTACTGGGGACAGACATTGGTTAAATTATATTGTTATATTGTGGGCATGTACAAATATGTAACAATGAATAGCAGCATTAGGTACAATTATAATGCACCTCATAAAATATGGGGAAAAGAGAGAAAAATAAAAATTTCTCATTCAAAAAACGTTTATAAACTGGACATGATGGCCAATGCCTGTAATCCCAGTGACACTGGAGACTGAGGCAGGAGGCTGACAAGCTTGAGGTCAGTCTTAGCAATTTAGTAAGGTCCTGTGTAAAAATAAAAATTAAAAGGGCTAGGGATGTATCTCAGTGGTAAAGTAGTCCTGAGTTTAATCTCCAGCATGCAAAAAAATTATAAATAATGATATCTAAATTCCACTTTGGATAAGAAGAAAGTATTTCAAGTAGCATTAACTCTTATGTCAGAAGACCCAGATCAAATCTAACTTTCTAGCACTTTTAATTCAAATAGTTAACAATTTATTCTGGATTGTCATATAACATAGCTTGCATTGATTTTCTCATTTATAAGTAAGGCTATCTCAACATTAAATTTCACAAAAATCACTTAAAAAAAACAAGGAGCAAGGGCCTAGACAGAGTAATTAGGCAGTACACAGTTCTTTTCCCTAAACTGTTTGTTTCACTTTCTTTCTTATTTCCAATAGCTGAAATCCTACCCAAATCTCAAAATCAACTTAAATATTATTTTCCCCTATTTTCTTAGCTTTAAGGAATAATTGCTTTTAACTAACATAAATTTAAAATTAAGATTAGGTTTTTATTTCCAAACACTGCTTTGACTACTATGAGAAAAAATGGATAACTGGTATGATTACAATATGATCTCCTTTTCATAAATGATAATTTTTAAGAAACTGATTCTTTGAATTTAGAAGAAAGGGTAGTGTCCATTTTCAGTTTTCATGTTTTTTTAAGGTTTTAAAAAATTCCTCCCACACTCTTACACAGAGTACATAATTTCTCAACGTAATCCAGCACTCAGTACTTCTACTATTTAAAGGGAAAGGGGAAAGGTGGTATTCTGTTTTGTGTAACTGGGAATTTAATAATTATAATAATAATAAAATATTTCTCATATAGAGAACAAGATTAGCTGTACTTGCAAGAGGAGTACAAAACACATTAAAATTTGCTGGAGTAAGTGCTTCTTCCTTTTAATGAGCTGAAGCATATTCTGTGTCTGTACAATTGGATAAATTCTTATTAGGACAGGAAAGGGCTATTAAAACTGATGAGGCCAAAGTATAGCAAAACTTGAATAATGTTTAGTGCATAATAAAGTCTTCATGCAAATAGTGGTTCTCTCTGACATTAGTGGAAACCAATGATCTGTATGTAATTAATATATATGTAATTATTATTGTTAAAGAGAAAGCATTTTCATTAAATATACATTTTAATCATTGTGCATTAAAAACCTTGATTACTAAAAATATAATAATCAAACATTGTTTTCATTCCTGCAATGAAATTAAGTCCAACTAAATAGCATAAGAACTTAGCATCGATAAATTAGAAAGTAATGAAAACACAGGGGAAAATGTGTCAAATGTGATTTAGAAGGAAGGGTCAGAAGATTTTCAAGAAGGTCCCAATTCTCAGCTGCTAACCTTTTTAAAAAAACATTACCTTTTATTTTAGTCTTTCCTAAACTATGAATTAAAGCCATGATTATTAAATCCATAAGCATATACAGTCACTTGACAGATATAAGTTTTAACAGATGAAAAACTAAAAATTTCTTGTGTTACTTTTGACAATAACTAAAAGAGTATCCATATAAGGAAGCTGGTGCAAGTCTCATCTCTACATGAAACTGGCAACCTTCGCTGTGGTAAGACAAAATTAAAAAAAATAATAATTTGTTAGTTTTTTGTAGCAATGGATAACTCAGCTAAGTCATTAGTTATATCCTGTTAATTACACTTGAAAAGTTCAAAGTTCAAACATAATTTTTTAATTTAACAAACTATATCATAAATACTAAAGATTTGCCTCTCCTTTGTAGGTGATCTGATAAAAAATAATTTGAGGATAAGCTTTCAAATCTCAGAAATGTGTCATTTATGTCAAGAAAGTATTTAAGAGAACTTGTGAAGATGACACAGTATCTGAGAAAAGGAAATTCTAGTTTCCATGGAGTTAGAATCATAGGGGCAGCTTCATCAAGTGGTTATAGATCAGGTTCTTCAAGTTTCTCCCACTAATTACAGCTGTCTCACCTTGGGCCCAGAGACCACACAAGTGGCAGGGTAGCAAATGTTAATTCATTCATTTAAGGAAACTAGTAAGCCTCAAAGGTTAATACTTGTGTACTTTTGGAATTTAAAGATATCTTTGCAGGGATGGTGTGGTGGCTCCTGCATATTATCCCAGTGATTTGGGAGGCTGAGGCAGGAGGATCACAAATTTGAGGCCAGTCTCAGCAATTTAGTGAGGCCCTAAGCAACTTAGTGAGACCTTATCTCAAAATTAAAAATAAAAAGGGCTGGAGATGTAATTTAGTGGTAAAGAGCCCTGGAGTTCAATCCCCAGTACCCAGGGGAAAAATAAAAAGCTATTTTGTCCCGTTTTATTGAAAAAATCCCCAATAGTCATTAACAGGTGTGCAATTATTTTATTAAGCTCACAGTGTATATCTTTTCTTATTCACATTCAACTTTGGGAAAATTTTTGCAAATAGATCCTGCTAGCTAAATTACCATTCTAACTATTATTTACCATTAGGGATTAAACTAGAGGTATGTGGGGTTGTTGAAATATCATTAATTATTAACTTAAGACCCACATATCAAATCTATTGTACAAAGGTGAATTGGATCACTCAGATTACTCCCTTGTCTAGAGGTAATGAAAGTCTAGAAGAGGAAAACCAGAATATTTATTGGTTTTTACACTTCATTTGATGATCTTATGATCCCTTAGACTTTTGTGTTGTGCAAGTTTCTCTAAATTGTGCCTTTCATAGAAATATTTTTAAAGTCAAGTGTTGGAATTTGACATCATTCAATGACTGAGAAAGGATGGTTAATTGAGATCTATGATGTTCAAATAGGGTTGAAATGGGTTATGGGCAAGTACATAGGATGAAGGAGTAAAATCTATTAGCAGAATTAGCTGGCTGATAAAGGAAGGAGAACCCAGAAAAGGAGGCAGAGATGCTATCCTGGTCCTGAGAGAGAGAATTGTCACTGTTACAGCACTTTTCAGTGTTTACAGAATGTGTATTTTGTCAATAAACATTACTTTTTTCCCCCCTAAGGTGACTTGAATCTGTGTTAGTTCTAGCCTTTGCATAAACTTAATTAAATCATTATTAGTTCTTAGGATTTACATAAACTTAAATAAAACAAAATATGAGGAAATTCTATGCAGGCAAATAAGATTATGATTATTTCTCTCCCACCTCATTTTATGACCCGTACTCCATTGAGGACACATTAAGAAATAGCCTATTTATATTTAATACAAAAGTCATTGGTGAGTTAGCAAATTTAACTTTAGAGATGAGACTGAAAGATTTAACAGCTGTGACAAGGAGATTTCAGGGTGAATGGATGCTTAATAGATTATTTCATAAAGGAAAAATGAAGAATGATTGATTCAATTGCCAAACTAATGGACTGCCAAAAGCCACATCCAGGTAGCTCTAAATCCAATGCTTGGGTAAAACAATGAAAGGAACCGCTACAAATGCATATTGCAGCATGTAATTATTAATAATTTACTAATTACCTAGTGAGTACTAGGCACTATGGTAGATGATACACATGCATGGGAAAAAAACACAAACAAATGAGGCTATCTACAAAGAATCATGGGTTAGTGCTGTTTGGCTTTCTCTGTTTAGAAATTTTTGGTTTTGCAGCAAATGTATTATAGTACCTAAAACTACTATTGGTAATTTTAAGGTATTTTTGAAATAAAGCTTACATTAAAGTATAATATTTTCAAGGTAAATCTACCATTTGAAATCAATAATAGTTCATGAATGAAATTAATTAGGTTAGATTCTGAGCAAAGAGGAGATAATTGCTGTTCTTTAATTTTTGGGCATCAGCACACTGAAGAAACACTTATAGCAGGGAACTTAGTGAGACTAAAACAGATTTGGGCACGTAGTAGTTGATAAACAGGTTAAAGTTTAGCACCTTTATGAAAAATTCAAAAGACTGAAGAAAGGGTTTGAGAGTACTGGGCAATTATACAGGTTGAATAGTGAAATAGGGTGGAAGTATAAGAAAAATGTGTGCTGATATGGAATAACACTCAGCAAGACGGAAGCAATGAGAGGCTAGAAGGGTCCATAGACCTTAAAGTTGATCAACTTTCTCTAAATTGTGCCTTTCACAGAAATCTAATTTAAAGCCATGTGTTGACCTTGGGAATCTGATCATGATAAGTATTAAAACTCATGAAAGAAGTTTCCAGTATCTTTCTCCTATTATACATCTTTGGTACAACAGACTAACGATATAATACTAATGCTATGTCTTGGATTTGAAATATACACCAAGGGTTTATACTTGGTACCCGATGCAGCAATATTCAGAGGTGAAGCTTTTGTGATTGGATTATGAGGACTCTAATCTCATCATTGGATTAATCCATTTATGAATTCATAGCTAAATGGACTATTGGTAAGTGGTGGACACTCTAGGAGGTGGAAACTAATTAAAGGTAATAAGTTCTTGGTGATGTGCCCTTGGAAACTTTCATCACATATTTTGTCAAAGAGATGGAAAGCTGAATAGCACATCTAATAATTGTCTTGCAGTGAAATAATACCAAACATGGAAATGAGAATTTATTTTAAAAATAAGCTCCTTTTGGAACAAAGCAGGCTTTCCTATCAAATGATGTAAGTATAATTTAATTCTTAGTTGGACACCTTAGGCACTAATTGAGTTTGGAAGCACTTTGCTTTTAGAAAGAGGTCTTTTGAAATTATTACTTCATCTGATAAAATAAGCATTAGCTTATGGAGAGTAAAACAAATATAGAATAAGATAAATATGAAGAACAATATAAATGCTAAATGAAAACAATATCATCTCTAAATAACACCTGCTAATATTTTGTCTTTTGGAATATTCTACTTATAAGATAGATTATTTTTCCTTTTCTTTTGTGTTAAATATGTGAAGTGAAAATAGAATTATCCCAAGGTAACCATGGGGACATGTTTCCAGGAACCTATGAGTATACAGAAATCCATGGATGCTCAAGTTCCGTATATAAAATGATATGGTATTTGCATACAGCCTATACATACATCCACCTGTATACTATAAATACTTTAGTAGGGTTCTGGAATTCTTCCTTTCCACTGAACTCCCAGTTATTTTTAATGCTGTTCCTTTGAAGATCTTTGTTTGAGAAACAGGCTATAACAGACAGGCTGTCCAACAGGCTGAATTTTGTTTCCATTACACTGCTCTTTTCCCTCACCTTGTGTTTGGGGACATTTGTAACCTGCTTACCTGTAGCTTTTACTCTCAAATTGGTCAAGATTGCCTAGGTTTATCAATAAGATTCCTCATTCTCTGGATTCTGATTTGATTAGACATAAGCATAGGACACAAACCAGGCAAATCAGAAGACTTTTTGAAACTTTATTGAAATTTTAAGGGAAAAAGTATACCCTTTGACTAAGTTTTCCAGCTTGAAATTCAAATTATCTGGAGGTGACTCTTTATTCCCATCAGCAAAAAACCTACTGAGAATAAAGTCAATGTGGTTGGAAGAAGAGTTGAAAGATGAAGGAAGAGAATGATTTCTAATCATATAGTTCTAATGCTCAATCCACCCATGTCTGATGTCTATTTGCCCCTTTGAAGTTTCCAGTTAGTGAGCCAATATATCACTTTTCCTGTTTAAGCTAATTT
Source organism: Sciurus carolinensis (assembly GCF_902686445.1). Taxonomy (NCBI): domain Eukaryota; kingdom Metazoa; phylum Chordata; class Mammalia; order Rodentia; family Sciuridae; genus Sciurus; species Sciurus carolinensis. Next base: position 85,483,844 of record NC_062218.1, on the reverse strand, counting down.
AAGTTTTCTTGATGAAGAGAAAAGAGGGCCCACCTGAGACCTGCCAAATTACAATCTGCATTCTAAAAAGTTCCCAAGGTGATCTGTGTGAATTTTGAGAAGCACTGATCAGCACTTTCATAGAAGATTGCAAGCATAACAAATTTATCCATCTTTACTTCTGCTAGTTCATAGTATTAAATTTTTTTCTTATCCATATTCCCACTTCTTAGGCTCAGTTAAGTAAAACAAAGTTCTCAGAATTCTTGATATCTTCATCCTTAGGCTCTTATATGTCACAAGAGGGAAATAATCCCAATGCAAAGTGATCCTATGTGACAAGATAAGGTTTGCTGATAGTATAGCTATGTCATAAATTCCCTTTTATAGATAAGTTTTAATTTTACTGTTTTCCATTTGACTTATTATCTCCTTTTATTTTTGTTATTTTATGACTTATGTGGTTATATATTTAGAAATATGATTGTATACTCTTTTAGCCATAATCCTTACTCAGATCTTAAATAAATCACTTGATTGGCAAGTGTTTTCTGGTCATTGTCTAGCTTATACTAAATACCCAGACAAGAGTTGTCAAAAATGTTCATTGTTCTTTCTCTTCCTGGGCCTCATTATTATGCTACTGTGCTTGGTCTGTGTTAATGTGACATTACTGTCAGACAGTTTTCACTTTGGCCTTCACTAGCTGTTTCATTACATTTTTCTGTGGCAGCTAAGTGAAATGCCCTAGGATGTCTTGTTACTCAGTTGTTATCACAGGGCTAAAGTGACTTTCACATTTCTTACAGTCTAGTTTACCAAGACACAATGCAGTCCATGTTGCCTTAAACATGACATTTATTTGACACTTAACATTAAATAAATAGTAAAGGGTTCGCTCATTTTATTTCTATTTTTAAGACTTAACTTCCTCCATTAGCCATCAATGTCCTTCCTTCCTGACTGCTCTTTTCCTTAGCATGTTTTGCTGTAATGTGCCATTCTTAGAAACAGAAAAAGAACCCATTTCCACAAATAGAATTTTTTGTTGTTGATTCAGAAAAAAAAAAAAAAAAGGAAGAAGGTATTTGGCCTTAAAAAGTTTAACTCAGAAGTTTAATGTTTATTTGCTATTGTGTCCACTCTTCTAACATTCAGATCACATCAAAGCAACCACATAAAAATCACTTGAACATGTTCATACTTTCTGGAGTATGATAAAGTGGAAAGCTGAAATGGTCAAAGGTTTAAATAGTTGTTTTATACATTCCAGTTCATCTCTTCTCACCATGGAGTGAATATTTTGCTAACTATACGTAGGTCTACAACTTCTCTTTCATTCCAAGGAGTAGCTTATTAATTTCTCCTCCTGTGATATAATATAATATATCTCATGGCACAATTTGAAGACTGGGAGGAGGTATGCATTAAATTGTGAAATAATTATTTCATTTATGCTTTTGAGGATATTTTATCCTTTAAAATGGGGAGAAATTGCAGGCAGAATGGATAAACATTGAACATAAGGAAAATATAGAATAGCTTGTCAGTGTGATTGAAAATAGCAAAGTGGAACAAGGCAGCAAATCTCAGCTCTGCAGAGAATAGAAGTAATTGAGAATAACTGATGAAAGAGGAAGGTGACAGAGTGAATTCACTAAGACCCAACACTGGACAATCAGAGACTTGGAAGAACTCAGAAATTCTGGTTATTAGAACAGAAAACAGGAAAGAACTTATTAACCCCATACTCTGACTAGGGCAGAAAGAGGGAGAGGGTAACAAAAGGTAAAAGAAGGAAAGAAAAAGCTGAAAAGCTTACTCCAGGGATATGGTAGAAAAGAAAGTCAGAATAAGGTAAGTTGGAGTAGAACCTGAAAATCCACTCAGTGAGTGAGAAACACACAGCTCATGTCAAATTGCTGGTGGAAAATATAACAGGCTGACATCCTGTAGAGACTACACCGAGGCCAACCTCTCTAGAAGGAACTGAATCTGTATAGATTCATTCAATCTATAGGCGTCAGCAAATATCATAGGGAATGCCTTTGAAATGGGCTGCTCCAGTAATCACTGTTAGCTGAAGGTTGCTAAATCTCTCTTTCTTCAAAGCCAATAAGAGGTAGAGCAGAAAGAGAGAAATTTACTCTTAGAGAGTATAATAACTGGGAAGCAGCAGTGCCCTGCTGCTGGCCACAGCAGCTGTAGCCCAAACAGCCAACAGAAGTTCCTATACACACCAACAATGCTACTGCTGCATGAAGGCAATTACAGGCATGCATATCATAGACACACTGCCAAGAGAATGCAGAGGCAAGTCCACTAACAAAAGACATCAGCTGCAGGCAGAAGCTATGAGATCTGGCAGTCAGTAGAGGCTCCTCAACCCTCAAACTCACTCCATGGAGGGAGTAGTGTCACTCTGATACCAATACCAGAGAAGGACATACCAAAGAAAGAAAACTACAGACCAAAATCCTGGATGAACATAGATGCAAAAGTCCTTATTTAGCAAACCACATTCAAAAACATGTTGAGAACATTGTAGATCATGATCAAGCTGGTTTCATTTCAGAGATAAAAGGGTATTTCAAAATATGCAAATCAATAAATGTAATTCACCATAAAGAGAATGAGGATCAAGGATAAAAATCCCATGATTATTTCAACAGATGCAGGAATGTTTTCAACAGAATTTAACATCCATTCTTCTAAAAACACTGAAGAAATTCAGCATAGAAGGAACTTATGTCAAACTAGGTACGTATATTGGTGGTGGAGTGCTTGCCTGGCATGCATGAGGCCCTAGGTACAATTCCCAACACCACCAAAAAATAGAAACAAAACCAAAACAAAACAAAGCAAAAAATTAGGAATAAATCTAACCCAGTAAAAATTATAGAACACTGAAAAAAGAAATAAAAGGCACTAGAAGATGGAAAAACCTCCCATACTCATGGATTCACAAAATTAATATTGTTAAAATGGCCAGATTTCCAGATGTGGTGGTGCAGGCCTGCAATCCCCGTGACTAGGGAGGCTAAGGCAGAAGGTTTACAAGTTTGAGGTCAGCCTCAGCAGCTTAGACTCTGTCTCAAAACAAAATATGAAAAGGGCTGGAAATGTGAGAATTTAGCTCAGAGATAGAACACCTCAGGGTTCAATCCCCAGTATCCCCACTTCAAACACACTCATACACATACATATACACATGGCCATATTATAAGATGATCTGCAGATTCAGTGCACTCCCCTTCAAGATACCAATGACATTCTTCCTAGACCTAGAAAAATAGTTCTAAAATTCACATGGAAGAATAAAAGACCCCAAACAGTCAAAACAATTCTGAGCAAAATGAGAATTTCCTGGAATCATCACAATACCCAATTTCAAATTGTATTACAGTGTTAGAAAGAAAATGAGTAGAGTGCTAGTCTGAAAACACACACATAGACCAAGGGAGTAAATAGAAGACACAGAGGCAAATCCACAGACTCAGTCATATGATCCTTGATGAAGGTGCCCAAAACATACATTGAAGAAAAGACAGCCTTTTGTAACAAATGGTGCTAGAAAAAACCGAAAGTCATATGTAGAAAAATATTTAGTAGAATTTATGTAGGAGGATAGATCTCTGTCTTTAACTCTGCACAAAAGTCAACTTGAAGTAGATTAAAGACCTAGGAATTAGACCAGAAATTTTGGGATTTCTAAATGAAAAGTGTCAACATACCAACACATAGGCACAGGCAATGACTTCTTCAATAGAACTCCTGAAGGTCAGGAAACAATACCATGAATTAATAAATGGGATGACATCAAATTTCAAAGTTTCTGCACAGCGAAGAAACAAGAGTGTGAATTAAGAGAGAACCTACAGAAAGGGAGATCTTTTCAAGCTATTTTTCCAACAGAGGACTGAAATCCATAATATATAAAGAACTAGAAAATCTTAACACCAAAAATGAGTAATCAAATCATTAAGTGGACAAATGAACTAAATAGACATTTCTCAGTGTCTATTTTTCTCAAATGTTCAGAAAATATATGAAAATATACATTCAAGATCTTTAGTGATCAGAGACATATAAATCAAAACTACACTAAGATTTCCTCTCCCTCCAGTTACAATGGTAAACATTAAGAATACAAGTAATAATGTATGCTGGAAAGGATGTGGGGTAGGGAAGGAACACTAACATACACTATTAATGGGTCTGCAGATTACTACAACTACAATGGAAATAAGTGTAAAAATGCCTCAAAAGATGAGGAATGGAAACACCCTCTGATCCAGCTATGTTCACTTTTCAGTATTTATCCAAAAGAATTAAAGCTACCATACTACATTTTATGTATAAACTTATGTTTATAGCAGCACAATTCACAAAGCTAAGTTATAGAACTAGACTAGGTACCTGTCAACAAATGAATGGATAAAGAAATAATAGTCGTATATACAAAATGGAGAGTAACTTGGCCATAAAAAAAAAAAAAATGTCATTTGCAGGAAAATGGATGAAACTGGAGAACCTCATGTTAAGTGAAATAAGCCAGACTCAAAAGGTCAAGGATCATGTATTTTTCTCTCATATGTGGAAACTAGAGAAAAAAAAAGAGTAAAATTGGGACCTCATGAAAACAGAAGGAATTAACAGTGGAGAAAGGGGATCAGGGAAAGGAAAGAAGGGAGGGGAAAAGGAGACACTGAGGAATGAAATCAATCAAATTATATTTTGTGCATGCATGGCTATGTCACAATGAGTCCCACTATTATGTATAATCATAATACACCAATCGAAAATAAAGGGGCATGGAAAAAATAAATAGCTTATCAGGTTTTAGAATTCCATCCTGTCTTCTTAGTTCTATTTAAAAGTATAATAAAATACAGTATGTAGTTAATTTTATAGATGCATAGTGGAATATTATTCATTTAAAAAAAGAAGAAAAGAACAACTTTTGTAACAACATGGTGGGAACCTAAAGGACATTATGCTAAGTAAAACAAATCAGTCACAGAGTGAGAAACATTTTATAATTTCATTTCTATATGAACTCTAAAAATTTTAAATAATCCTTTCAATATGAGTTATTTTTATCTACTCACAAATTTAGGACCAAGTATACAGGGATGGAGGGGCACACTGTGAATTTTTCATGCCCCTCATTAGATTGAGTCATCTCTAATGATTCTTGGAAGTTCCCTAAGAAGAAAAATATAATTTTCCTTAATTGCTTTAACTTTTAGAAATTACCAAGCTTTCTAGAATTTCATTAAGAATTTCCGATTTCCAAATAGTCCAAGAGAAACTACTTTCTGTTAAGACAGGTTTTCTTTACTACATACACTTGAGAGCTCCCTGCACAATATGGTAGCCACATGAGGCCATTAAGCATTTGAAATATGCTCATTTCAAGCTGAGATGTACTATGAATGTAAAATGCATGCTAGACTTTGAGAACGTAATTTGAAAAAAACAAAGAATGTCAAATGCTATATGAATAAGTTTTATATAGTTAATGCATTGCAATAGTAATACTTTGGGTTCATTAGAAAACTTACATTATCAAAGTCAATTTCAATGTTTCATCTCACATTTTTAAGCATGGCCACTAGACAATTTGAAATTTTACATGTGGCATCCATTTGTGGCTCACATTATATTTCTATTGTAATGCTGATCTAGATTCTTTATTGTTTTTAAAAAAATTAACTTGTTCTGCAATTTCTTGGTAATACTTAAATCTTGGTTGATTAATGGAATATTTTTATCTTCAATATTTCTAGTAGCAATTGAGACAGAAGGGAATATGCATATGTAATGTGGTTTGAGATTAGAAGAATATATAATGAAGTGTATTTGATAATGTGATGTTTTTTATTCTCTGTTCAAGCTGTCAACTGAAATATGAAGACTAACAAAGGAATTAAGGTTTAAAAGAGAAAGACAGAAAAATGTTTCCACCGAGTGATCTTTGGAAATACCAATGACCTTGGCATTCAGTTCCCACATTTGTGGCTTAGCTAGAAGTATTATTATTATTTTTTCATTAGAGGGAGAAATAGTAGTGCTTACTATTATTATAATTATTATTATAATCTTTATTTTAAAATAAAGATTAAAAATAAATTAGTCACATTCTCAGTTATATTATTTAAAATAAACTTTTGATAGCTGTTGAAATAAATCTCTAGTGTATCAAAATTGAGTAATAAGAAAAGACAAATATAAGAAAAAAATACAATGGGACATTTGGTTTCCTAGGCAGCAATTTGTATAGGTATTCCACAAAGTGAAGAGTTGGTACTGAATCTTGTATTGTTAATGACTTTGCTTAGAAATTTTATTGACACAATTATGATGCATTTTTCCATTAGAAAACCAATTTTCACTTAAGTGGTGAAATCAAGCTCCAGCTTGATTGTTGTAGTGAGAAGAATTGTTCTGTCAAATCAGAGGGATCATGTGAAGGCTATGTTTCTGTTTAGACAAACACTGAAAATTATTTGAGCACAAAAGAACAGTAAATAATAAGCTTCCAAGTGCATGAAATAAACTTTAAAGAAAACTGTCATTTCTTTCTTAAATCACAGTTGAAAAAGGCTAAAGTGTCATGGAAAATAATTTTATTTTTCATTTTAAATTTAAAAACAAATTGATTTTCATTTTGTACTGATTACTCAGAATGATATAGTACTAGTGGTTTTTACTACTTTGATTAATATTTTTACAATTCCAGTATGAAAAGTTGCTATTCTCAGAGTCTTTAGTTTAGTGTGATTCTTTTGCTGTTTGTAGCAAAGTACACCATGGAACTAGGAATAGCCAATGGAATAGATTCATTTCTGAATATTCTTTGTTCTGGGGTTCTTACTGTAATTCAAATCTATGACCATTGAATTTAGCCTTGAGATTGCTTTTCTCTCTCACTTTCTAACTTTGAATTTTTTCAACACATTTAGCTTTCTTTACTGACTTATAATAGTTTTTGGATGCAACTAACTTATAATAGTTTTTGGATGCATGGGCAAACTAAGTAAACACTCAATAAATGTCTGCTAAATAACTGGAAGAGCATCCTAACTTAGAGACTTAAAAAAAAAAAAAACCTACTATTTTTAGTGAGATGTGTTTATCCAGAGTTTCTGTCAATTATAGAGTTCTTCGATGAGAGTATAATTATTCAGCAAAAATATCTCCTGTGATGGTACATAAGATGACTTGCTGGTGTTGCAGGAATTATAACAATATGGATGTTCTTTGAGTTGTCCTTTATGTGATACAGTCCAGAACAATATGATGCAGATTGTATACAATATCCATCAAGATGATGGATTTGAAATTGGAATCTTGAAAATCATTCTAAAACTGGCATACAGAAACACTGGAGTTTAACAAACTGCAGAAATGGAAAAGCACATAGACAAAATTTGTGTCAAGAGATATAGTAGCCAGAGGAAGGTTAATGTGTATGTGTGTGTGTGTGTGTGTGTGTGTGTGTGTGTGTATGTGTGTGTGTGGTGAAGAGAGATTATTAGTAAGATGTTGGACAGCAATGTATCAGTTGAAGTAGAGTATGTAAGAGATCAAGCTCCAGTTGGTGATATCATGTGGGTGTAAGTTTTCAAAAGTATATCCTAATATAATTCTATTTAAAATATGTGCAGATTCTCTCAGCATTTCAAGTGATTTGTGGTAGTTTCTCTGGCAATGACATCACAGCATATGCACCACCCATGAGCATAAATCACTGGTATAGTGTGGTAAATTGTTGAAATTGGTTGACATTTGCTCTTGGGAAATGCATGAGGTGGTAGTAGGCATTGTGAAGATCTATTTTTCAAAAGAATCACAGTCTAAGGTATATGAATCATTGGATATTGGTCTTTATTTTGACTGTTGACTGCACTGAAGCCACAGAAACACACAAGCAGGGGGAAAATGTTGTTCTGTATAAAGAGAGCTGTGTTTTGCACAATAGAAAAGAAAGACCTGATAAGTGCCTGATAAGTTGTTAACTATGTACTACAGCAGGTCTTATTTCAACTTCTGGAGTTCATAGATGTACCTGGAAGAAATGTGATCCCTAGGAGCCAAATCCTAGATGTGTATGTTATATTGATAATAATAGAACAATTTCTCTGCCAGGATGTTAAAATTATATGCTTAAAAGTAATATTTTTGTTCAGTAATTTTGTTATTTAGTCCTGTATAACAGAGAATATTGAAACTTTGTGACTTGAAACAATAACTTACCTTTCATAACATTGTGGGTTGACTAGGTTCTGCTGGGCAATTCCTATTTTGGTGTCTGTTATTCATTTCCAGTTGCATGGTGGCTCGAGCAGGAATCATTTGAAGGCTCAACTAGGCTGAAGGCCTGAGATGACATCTTCATTTCCATATTTGGCAGCTCAGCAGGATTGGCTAGACAACTGGAGGATGGTTGGACATTTAACTCTTTATGTGTCCAGCTTTTCATGCAGTAAATAGTGTTTACTTCCTTACAATATAGCAAATAAAGGGAAATCAGACTTCTTGGTGGCTGGCTCACCATGGAATACATTTTGCAAAACAAAATTTCCCAATGATCCAGGCAGAACCTGCAACTTAGTTCTAGACACCCTATGAAGTCACTTCTATCAAATTTTAAAAGGAAAACAAATCACTATGGACAGACCAATTCAAAGAGAAGGGCATGAGATTACACCACTTGATTTCATGAACACCACTGAGTAGGAAAAGGGAAGGAATTATTTTTGGTTTTCTCTTTGGTCAAAACAGTGCTAATGCCAGCCGACTGATCTGATGATAGTGTGAGCATCTCCAGAATCTCCAGAAAAAATTGGGGTGGTAATCAACATCATCAAAGATGTCTTAGCAATATCTACATATAATCTTATTCCACATACACCATGTAAGCAGGACATGAGTGATGTCAGATGGAAGTGGCTACAAAGTAAGAGACATACACAGTCTGTTTTTGCAGATTTCAGCCTAGCCTTGACCCTTTGGGCTAATTGCCTGCTTTCTGGGCTTGGCCCATGAAGTCAAAGAATACCTTTAAAACCACTATCATTATGATTCTTCTTCCTGCTTTCTCAATTTTTTTTTAATTATTTCCATTTTGTCTCTTTCTTGCCTTTCCTTTTCCCATTTCATCCTTCTTATCAAGTTTTAATCAAAGGTCTCTTAGGTAGAAAACCCTATGCTATGCACAGGAAAACCAATGTGACAGGAATCAAATTTTATTACTATCTTCATGAAATTAACTTTCTAATGGTGAAAAAAATACCACTAACTAAATAAAATATGAAGTATAGTAAATTAAAAATAATTTAGAATGAAATTAAATTAGCTTTTATAAAACAAATTTATATTTGAAATATGATAAGCTATATAGAGATTAGGTACAAGGTCCTCTGAACACATTTAATGAAAAGACTTCTCCTTTCCTTTAACATACATTTGGTACTAGGCATGTGCGTTATAAAAGGGCGATAGGAGGGATCTTTGTGTTAAAACTGATTAGTCTTTTGACTTTTGGCAGAATACAAGTCTGCCCAGGAGAAAAAATATATATATAACCAAGTTTATAATACATATACCAACCTCCCCCCAAAATAAAAATGAGTATCAGTAAAACTGGGGAAAGTTGGATAAGTAGATTGTATCAATAGATGTATCCTAGTTGTGATAGTATATATTTTGCAGATTGTTACAACTTGGGTAAACTGAGAAAAATGAACAAGTGATACCGTTTATATTATTTTCTACAATGGTAGGCGAATTTTCAATAGTCTCAATGAAAATGTGAACTAAACATGCTCCTATAAAAGTCAAGAGATGATCTCTTGACTGCCCAGTGAAAAAAGATAAAGGATAGTTGGTGAAGTATGCTCACTTATTAATTGAAAGGATATATAATATATATATATATATATGTATACATATATATATATGTATATATATATATATATAAATTGTATAATGACATGGTAAAATTGCTGGAAGGACACATAAACATTTTTTTAAATAGAGACCTCTGAGATATCTAAGATGGAGGAATTTCACTTTAAAAATGTGCCCTTTTGTTGCACTTGATTATTTTTGAATTTATGTATTATTGCTTGTGTTGATTTATATTTAAAAACAAAGAATCTATAATATCTTAGGTGAAATGTAATCTTCTTTAAAATACCAAGTTTCATATTCAATGCTATCATAATCACCACAGTGAAAGCATTTGTAGGAAGAAACTTACAGAGCTAGTGCTTTAGCTAGCTCCAAACCAGTCTCTGGGGCATAACCAATGATTTTTGTTTTTGTTTTTCCTTTTGTCATTCCTAGAGTCTTTTATTTTGATGCCAAACCATGTGGAAGAAATGGATTATTTCACTAGTGTTTTTTTCATTTATATGGTCTTAGTCATCATATTTTAAATCTATTCATGAATATGACATATATAATTTAAAAGTTTAGATCCTACTAATTCTCAGTTGTAAATATCAATAATATTGACAGCAGTCAGTGCCTAATATTTCTTACAACCTACCAGCAGGCAAGAGGGGAAAAGATGCTCATATAATATAAATCAGTCAGTCCTAGCTGTGGGTGCATCCAAACACCTGAAAAGATCTGACCCATTCTGACTGAATGAGAAATAACCATGAACATGTCTGTAGTACTAGTCATTGATAAATAAGTTCTCTGAAATCTTTTAGCTAAATATTGGCATCTGTCACCTACAGAGGCAAGACTGCATTAAGGGGTGTATAAACAGCAAAGATGATAGGACATATTTAGCTTACCCGGCCCCAATGTGACTTTGGAAATGTTTGTTTTTATCCTCACTGATGAGAGATCTGTAATAATTACTCCACAGCAACATTCTCATGATAAATAAATATATAGCACTGCAATTCTAGAGTGAAAATGTGAAAGGGTAAGAGGGTAGTTGTCAGTTACACTAGACATGTGAACAACCATTAGACTCATGCACTGAGACACAGAAATCTAAGATTCTCCCTGGGTCTCAAGATTTACCTGGTTGAATCTTGCCCTTCAAATTCTCCTACCCTTTAAATATGGGCAGGAACTAAGAATATTTTGGTATATCTCTGAAGTGTTTAGGTTACTAATTAGGTGACTTCAAATTCATCAAAAAAGATTGTGTTGTGGGCACTCTTGAATGAAGATTAAGAATCAGCGGTATGTACTCCTGCTGGCAGGAAGAAAGTCAGTAATCCATTATGATGTGCCTATGGAAAACATGTGGCGACTGCAGGTAGCCTCCAGATGCTAAGAATTATCAGGCAAACAGCGAGAAAAGAAAAAGAAAACAAATGATGCCAACAGCCTGGATGACTTTGAAGAGGACCCCAGGATTCCTGAGAATTATAGCTCGACCACACTTTGATTTCAGCCTGGTATGACTGAGCAGAGGAACCACCTAGCCTAGACCTGAACTCCTGAACAATGGAAACTGTAAAAATTGTGAATATATTTGTGCTGTTTTACAGATAAGAAAAAAACTATGGAAAAGTACTTATAATTTCATAATCATTAAATTCATAATTCCATGGCAACAAAGAAAAACGTAAGTCCTATGGGCAAAAGTAATTGATCACAGGGAAACACACAGGGAAAGGGTCAGCGTTCTCATTGTGGTCTAGTGCTGCCGTCTGCCGGCATTATGATATTGGAGGTCTCAGTTTATTCACTATAATACCATTTAGACCACCATGCTTTTTCACTAAAACATTTTACAACTTCCAGGTAGTCCTCCCTGCTCTGTTGTTAAACTGTCCATTTCAAACTAGAATGATACTCTGTGCTTTAGCTTTCACTTACTCTAATATATATTGTGTTATTTCATTTTTCTTAAATGTTGGAGAATGCATGTGTAACTTTTGGTAACCACTGGACTTCATATTAACTAACTCTTGATAGTTTTATACCTAAAGGGCAAAATACATCAAAGGGATGATCCTCTTTGTAACTCTTGACATATTTTACGTTGTCATGTGTATGCATTTTTAGTTACATATACCAATACTAAGGTTTAACTCAAGGTCTTAAAAAATATTTGAACTTCTTAAGTGAAATTGAGTTTTCTGTGTTGTCTTGTATTTTGCATGTGGAAAAATAATCTGTTATGGGTTGGGATGGTTAAGTGTTGGTAGTCATGACAAGAACTATGTACCTACAGGTAAGTGCTTAAGAGTTAAATGCACATGGGCACTTTTCTAAATGAACTATAATTACTAGGAACAGAAGAAGTATAAACATTATTAACCCTTAGTATCCCACTTAACAGAATCAATTTGTCTTCTAAGCAGTCAAATGCTCTGCATTTTAATGCATGGCCGATCCTGTACTGAAGTCTTCTATAAAGTCAGTACAGTTTTGCCCGTTAGTCTATCAAGTACTGTATGCCCCAATCAAGAGTGAAAATGTGGGGCTGGGGAGATTATATGTACCAGCTCAGTTGGTAGAGTGTTTTCCTTGCAAGCACAAAGCACTGAGTTCGATCTCCAGTATCGCAAAAAAAAAAAAAAAAAAAGTGAAAATGTGGAGTGAAGGCCTCTTATCATTCACTGAAGAGAACTGCTGTACCTTAAAATAATCCAGCTGGTGAGAGGGAGACTTTGGATTCCTCAACAGAGAACACTTTACATTCTTGCCAAAGAAGAATTAATTTTTCTCTAAGTAACAATACAAATTTCTTCATTCACCAATTAAGTGAGGAGCTGGCTGAAAAGTCAGAGATTAAAATGTAGCTCTGACATTCCTCTTACACATTCTTTTGAAACTTGCTTTGCTTTGAAAGAACACAGTAAGGTTCTCTTATCAAAACTAAGTTGTAAGATAAAGAAACTCTAAAGAGTAGGACTTAATTTTATGATGCACTATCAGAAATTCAAAGAACCATCTGTGAGAAATTGTTTCTTATTATTTTTTATTTTTACAGACTGCATTTTGATTCATTGTACAAAAATGGGGTACAACTTGGTTTCTATGGTTGTGCACCATGTAGATTCATACCATTCGTGTAACCATACATGTACATAGGGTAATGATGTCTATCTCATTCCACCATCTTTCATACCCCTGCCCCTTCCTCCCTCTCATTTCCTTCTATGTAATCCAAAGTTCCTCCATTATTCTGTCACCAACCCCTCCCCCATTATGTATCATCATCCACTTATCAGGGAAAATATTTAGTCTTTGGTTTGTTGGGACTGGCTCACTTCACTTACCATGACATTCTCCAGTTCCATCCGTTTACCTGCAAATACCATAATGTCATTCTTCTTTATGTCCAAATAATATTCCATTATGTATATATACCACAGTTTCTTTATTCATTCATCTGTTGAAGGACATCTGTGTTGGTTCCACAATCTAGCTAGTGTGAATTGAGCTGCTATAAACATTGATGTGGCTGCTTTACTGAATTATGCTAGTTTTAAGTACTTTGGGTATAAACCGAGGAATGGGATAATTGGGTCAAAAGGTGGGTCCATTCCAAGTTTTCTGAGAAATCTCCATAGTGCTTTTGAGAGTGTTTGCACCAATTTGCAACTCCACCAGCAACGTAAAAGTGTGCTTTTTCCCCCACATCCATGCCAATATCTATTATTGTTTGTGTTCAGATATAGCACTAACCTCCAAAATTTATAAAAGCCTTGCAAAACTTTACACCAAAAATACAAAGAACCCAATCAATAAATGGGCCAAGGAACTAGGTAGATACTTTACAGAAGAAGAGACACAGGCAATTAATAAATATATGAAAAAGTGTTCAGCATCTCTAGTAATTACAGAAAATGTAAATTAAAACAACTCTAAGTTTCATCTTACTCCAATTAGAATGTGAGGAATTGTTTTCACATACATGTAACTTTCTTTCCATCTTAACTGAGAAATTTCCACATTGGTATTGTACTTGTAGAATAGTAGAAATTATAGTCTGAAATCCTTGCTAGAAAGTCTGTGTCTGTTTTCTTGGGGATGTTTAAGTCCTTTTTCCTCTTGTCATCTTAGGGACAGATGCTACACTGCTTGATACTGTGATACCACTATCATCAACAGGCAGTAAAAGGAGCTTTCAGTCAAGGGTGTGTGAAGCTCTTGGGTTTGTTAAGAACCCTGTATGGGAAGAGAAGTGGCAAAAGGAGTAGAAGCACAGCAGTTGTCCTCAGGTTCAGGGATTGAGGTTGGATTACAAACAACTGGTTAAACCCACTGGTTTCTGGACATTGTGCTACTCCCTCCAAGACAAGGGATGAGCCAGGTCATCCATACTAAACTCTCCAAGTGTGCTTGGTGTAGAATTTTGTAAAGTCATAGGAATGAGACATGTAGCATGGGGAAAGAAATCTTTCTCAGGGAGATTTTAGTGTATGGTGTCCCCTAACAGTTCTATCTGCTTTCACAGATGGATTTCAAAGGGAAAGATAGCCTCCTTAAGGCCAGGAGCTAATAACTTGGACTCATTCCCAGGTTTGTCTTACTTTAGAGTCTGGGCTTCCCACCATACCAATGTCTCCATTTGTACTTTGAGAGACTAACACAGCTCCAGAAAACTCCTCAGAGGTCTGGACAGGGAAGAAGGTATAAACTAAGCTTTTGTCTGATTTACATGTGTCTGAATTTCAAAGAGGATATGTGTTTTAAAAGTAATCTCACTATTAAAGATAATACAAAAAATCTCAATCTCACAATGTTTTCTAATGCTTGCCTCTGTCATATTTCTGAGATGAGCGGTAGATAGGAAGACATATGTATGATCTACATGTTATATGTATATTATGTATATTGTATATATTAAACCACCTGAATTATTTTCTCCCACAACCATACATGCTATACTTTAAATATATCATCATGTATATATCTATATATTTAAAGACTAGAGAGAGGGAAAGAGAGAGAGAGGAGTTTACCTTTACCCACTGCCAAACTTAGCCTGTTTCTAATGTCCCAAAAGTAATTTTTTGGCTTAATAAAATAGTAACCTAGTTATGTATGATGACATTTGTTCTCTTTATTATATTTTTAAAATGCAGTCTTTGTAGGTGTAGAACAGTTAAGATAGTTTGTAGGGCTGGGGTTGTGGCTCAGAGGTAGAGCACTTGCCTAGCATATGTGAGGCAGGGGTTTGATCCTTAGCACAGCATAAAAATAAATAAAATAAAGTTCCATTGAAAACTAAAAAATATATTTTTTAAAAAAGATAGTTTGTAGCCAAGTTCTTTGGGAGTGCTACTTTTCCACTAAATTCTGTGCCTAAATGTAATGATACTTTTTCTTTCAGATTCACTTTAATTCTGGTTATGAGCAAAAGGAGGTGAAGCTGATATTTTATTGACTTTTCTTGTAGAGCTGGGAATTGAACCCAGGGCCCCATGCATGCTAAGCAAGTGCTCTACCACTGAGTTACATCGCCAGTCTATTGAAGCTGTTTTGAATGCACACCATATGAAATTCTATCAGTACTTATGGTTTTGAAAATACTTGGTAACTGGGAAGAAATTCCAGAGCTTTTTGGTTACTGAAGGCTTGATAGAGGGTCAAGGACCACCATTAATGATATTTTAATAAAAGTTTATGTACCTATTTTGCTTTGCAGGTAACGAAAATTTGGTAATAAATAAAGATTTCATAAACACCTTCATCAGTAATCCCGGAGCAGCTGAGAAAGTATTATTTTTTGCCTCTGGGTGGCAGCAGAGCACGTCCAGACCAGCAGAGGCTGTGGCCTTTACCAAGGGAACTGGGGACTTCAGAGAAAGGATAGAACAGATCCCTGAACTGTGGATTCAAGGAATCAAGTTATTGATTGAAGAGCTGTTTAATGACTTAAAATTTCACAGAAGAGCCTCAATTAAACCTCAACTTAATCACATGCCCACAGGAATGGAACAGAGTCGAGTTACACAGTACCCCAGAAAATGCCAACATGTAAGAAAGCAGCCCAGATCTCTACATAGTAAATTTAGAAAGCCTGCATTATTCAGAATTTATTTCCTTTCTGTCTGAGACACTGGATCAGAAGGAAGGAGACCTAGTTTCACACTATACCTTTACTAATCATTAGGGGTACAACATGGGATGACACTGAGCCTCAATGCTTGCGTTAGAACAAAGGCAATTTTTTTTTTCTTTTCCCCCTAGCTTCAGTATTTTACAATTCTCCAAGTCCTTACCACCACTGGTCCACATCTGTCTTTCTTCTGAACATTTCTCTGTCTTTGGCTGCATTCACCTTTTTGTGGATTTGGGTTCTTAATCTCCATCTCTGGTTCAATGTTCTCCTCTCCTTGGTTTCCTGATCCTCACCTTGTTGCATAAACCTCTGACGCATCCTCAGTCTTTGATTTGGTCATATTTGCTTCTCTCTCTTCCTGTTTCTCATGAGCCAGATCCCTCTCCAGATTGGTTTAACCTTGACCTCTCCACACCACCCACTCTTTCTATGACCTTCCCTATTAGAGCAAATTCCAGAGTTTAAATATCTTGACTCTAAAAGAGAGCTATATAGGATTTTTAAAAAGAAATTAGATGCACTTGTCCTGGAAAAATAATGAAAAGTATATGGATTTTTAGAAAACCTTTACTATTTAATGTAAATAAATTACAAAAATCAGTCAAAAAGGGTACAAACATTGGCATTGATTGAAAATATTTAGGTTTACTGAAGCGAAAAAAAAGATTGCACATTTTCTAAAAGGGATATTTGAATTTAAACAAAGTTAATTTATTAATTTTTCACTTTCTACTTTTGGTAATATGCAATCTTTTTTCCTATGAATGTCAAAAAGTACTAAGAAATAATAAAATATATAAAATTTTAACTTGATAGGAAACTGATAATAAGGACAAAAATCCCTCATTGCTAGAATTCACTTTAAGAAATTTGTAGAAACATTAACCTTATGAGGATTTGGGTGCTTAGCACTTAAAGCACCGCCAACTTGAACTCTTTCATGTACCTTCCTTGTTTCCAGAAGCTCCTGGTAGCCAGACTACCCTGTGAAAAGGTCAGGATTTTGGAGTTAGATAATCCAAGGCTTGAATTCATGCTCTACCCTTTGCAATCTGAGTGATACTTGGGCAGACTTTTTTTTCTTTCTGAGCTTTTGTTTCATCTCCTATAAAATGTGAACATTATCTTATAGGAGGACTTCTTAAGTATTGACTTTTGAGGATGGATCATTCTTTGTGGTGGAGGCTGTTCTGTTTTGTAAGATGTTTAGCAGTGTCCCTAGTCTCTCTGTACTAGATGCCAGTAGATCTCTGCAGTTGTAACAGAAACAACAGGAACAACAACAAAAAATGCCTCCAGACATTACAAAAGTATCCTGGAGAGCACAGTTGTTCATGGTTGACAACCACTGCCTTACAGGATATGAGAATTAAATATCATATTTGTGAAGCATTTAATATGAGCAAATAACTGATTAACTGATTAACTGGTGCCCTCTTTGATATCACATTCAAATCTGATTTGAATTTATATTTGTATTTTGGATACTGACAGTAAACTGCACAAAGACATGAGACAGGACCCAGGGGCCTGGTGATCATTAGGAGGGATTTAAGAGGTCATTGAGCTGGAGTCAGATGGGAAGTAATCTGGATAATGCATGTTTACTGGCATATATTATAGTGTGACATAGAACACCTGAGTCTCCACCAGCATCTCTTAATTGGGCAGATATTTAATTTGGGGAGACGAAGAATGGTGTGGGCCTATAATACTAGTCACTGATAATACTGGGAAGTTTCTCAGAGTAACAAAAACAACAAAAGAACCAGAGCCATCCAGGAGACTGTCATCCTGAGAGAAATACGTATTGCAATCCAGGATCTGTTTTTCTTTCAGCAAGATCTTAAAAATGTCTCCCAAGAGAAGATTTCAGTTTTCAATTGTCTCTTCTCTGTTGTTGTTTTACTGTGTAATATGTAATATTTCACTATGATTTACAATGTAGTCAATGAATTATTAGATGAGAGATCTAGAAATCTGTGCCCATATTCTCCTATGCAACTATAAATATTGCTTTGGAAATCTTTGTGGCAATACACTATATACTCTGGGTATTGCTCGATGTAGTGTGGACAGTTCTATAAATTAGCTTGAAAGGAAAAGAGTAGTAAATGTGAGTCATGGCACCACATGCTGCTATAAACAAACTGGGGTGGGCCCAGTGACATTTTGAAGTCATTCAGAAGTGTTTTGTGAGGTCACCTGTCCCATTAGATGCATATTCTTATTAATGGTTTCTCTGCATTTTTTTCTTTTCTTTTTTTTTTTTCCTTTTTGAGAGGAGACAAAGAGGAGGTGGGAAAGGAGTGGAGGCGGGTGGGAGGAGGTGTCAGCACTGGCAATTAAATTTATTAACTCAATTACCTGGGGTACCAGTAAAAACTGTAATCATGAGGCCATCTAAAAGGCATTAGCTGTTTTACTGCTAATGCGGCCCTTGCCAACAGGATATGGAACCAGATGCTCTTGGTGGGTGCCGGCAGCTGTTTGGTAGCACAGACTCAAATAGATCGAACTGTGGTAGGGCATCTGGACTAACAACAAAGCATGCTTTGTATTCATAGAGAGACTTCATTCAAGTAATACCAATACAGACTTCCCACAAATGAACACATGAACTCTTATAAGGCCTCCCCTGGGGAGAGAGTCATAAAGGTAGGATGATGATTTTATGGATGGAAAGAACTATAAGCGGGGTCTCATAGGGGTATGCTTTCCCTGGCTATCTGTGACAGAATGAGCTGTAAAAATCTTAGCTGAGCTGTGCCTTGGGTTTTCCTTCTCCTTCCCTGCTCTCTGGCTGTGGCTGCTCTAGAAGTTTTAGTGCCTACTCTAAATCTGTCAACCTAAGTATCCAGTCAGCTGCTTGGGAGGAGGCACCAAATCCCTTCTCTGAGGTCTGGAATCATTTATTATTTTATGCACAATTTTAGACTGGTCTCTAAACTGCTAAGACAGTAGGGATAACTTATGAATATTGAGGTCATTTATTAGTTTACCATGTATTTATTAAAAATACGCTAAGTGCTAACCCCTGGCTTGAGATATGAAATCAAAGACAGCAATGTTGTTCCACATAGAATTCTCAGGATAGTCCGAAGGGACAGAGATTATGTATCACAACAGTTGTGATGAATACTCAGTATGATATCTGTGTGAGGAGTTAGAAGAGCCTTCTTGGGAGTCAAGAGAAAGACAGGCCAAAGTTAGATCAGAAGGAAGAGCAAGAGATATCTAGGCAGAGAGGACAATAACAGGTAGATAGCAGAGTATGTTAAAAGACTTAGCAGGAAAAGACGTTTTCACTCCAAGAACAAAAGATGGTTCCAGAAGTTAGCAGATAGCAATGGAGATGGGTCCAAGGAGAATGATAGAAAATAAATTGAGAAAAATTATTCACAGGAATAGATTATTATATGCACATGGGATTTTTCAGATTTTGTGCACATATCAGTTGAGGATGCCAAATGTTTCTCTGCTGGAGTTCTGGAGGCCAGTTAAATTGGAGACAAGAAATCTAATAGGTGGCAGCCAGAGTAATCCAGTACTGAGGTGATGAAAATCTGTCAGTGTGAAAGAAGTAATGGAAGCATTTTAGAAATAAACAGCTAACAGACTTCTCAGGATTTTGTGATCATTGGGTGAGAGCACTGGATGCTTTGGACTCAGTTCCTGCCAGAGTTGATCTATATCCAATTCTGTTTTACTCGGTCTATAGCCATCAGGTCCTCATCCAAGGTGGCTTCAGTGTCCCACGTTCCCTGCATCTTTGATATACTTTGTACTACCTTCTTTCCTTCTAGCTTGTTACAGCTAGCAAGAGTGGCGCTCAGACTCTGTTACATTTACAATGTCAAGAAAACATTAACTTTCCATTTCTTGGAGACAGAAAGTTCCGCTTTGATAAATATTAGTTATAATAACCTTGCTGATTGTTCAAACAGCTTAACAGACTAAAGCTGCTTTATACTCATAAAGAATTTTTACATGTTCTTCCTACTCTGGGTTCATTGCAGTGACTGCTGTGACAGGGAAGTGAAAAAGACAGGTAATGATTCTTATGTATTTATTTTAACCTCTACTTCCCATAAAGGAGGCATTGCCACAATGAGAATATGAGGCACTCATCTTGGTCCTCTCTTTGCAGGATCAAGCACTGCATTAGGATGAAAATTCAAGGAAATTTATTGATTCAAAAATAGAGTGATTTATTGAAATTCCTTTATTAATTTATTGGTAGTGATATGAAAGTTGAATATTTTAATATTTGTTATATTTTTATCATGTTTTTATTTTACTTGTGACATCTATCAAGTTTATTTTTTAAAGTTTGTGGAATACATCCTTTGTAAGATGAACTTCAAGAATGCATGCCATCATATAATACCCTCATAAGAGAATATGAAAACACTGGTGGGATTATATTGCATTATATAAAACTTTCCTGCTTGTGGGCACTTCCCTGAGGTTTGGAAAAAGTGAATGGCCATGTTGTCAGGGGGATTCTGAAAACAGGCCACTTGGGGAGGTATTGCTGCTTGTACCTGAGAACTGAGAGTGGATCCTGGCTGGAAGAAAATGAAGAATTGCACAGCAAACTAAATTAAAGTGATTTCTTACAGTAAGTGCATGGTCTTTGAAGAGGACCTGAGCTCCAAAGAGTAACCAATAGGACAATTTGATTATAGCCTTGTGAGATCCTAAGCGGAGGTATTGCTTAGGTCTCAACTCTTAAACCAAGAAAACTGAGATAATAAATGAATTTTGTGTTAATCTACAAAGTTTGTGGTGATTGATATGTGACAAAAGATTACTAAAATAGTTACCCTGTGATCAAATCTGTTTTTATGTGATTTTCCTGCTGTTTTGATTTTGTAGAAATATTTTTCCTATACTTAGGTCAGAGCACATATTTAGCATCCATTATCAAATAAGTTGTATAATTTTTCAGAAGTCCACATAATTTTAATTTATTCTTTCATTCATTTATTCATCCAATAAAACTCTTGATGTCTTTACTATCAACTGTGAGCAAGTTAGCTGAAGAGTAAGCCAACAGTTCATGTCTTTGAGAGTTTGTAGTATGGTCAAGATATAGGCTAAATATAAATAAATATTTTTTTTCTATAATGGTGGAAAAATCTACAAGAAAGGCATGTGCTAGAGTTAAAAAGAACATGAAAGGAAAAAATAATATGTAAGAAAGTTTTATTTTTCTTAGAGAATAATACAAGAATATTTCAAAGAGGAGATGTTCTCAACCTAGGTCTCAAGATGAGTTTGTCAGGCAGAAAAAAAAAAAAAAAAAGAAGAAATAGATTAAATAGATTAGAAACAAACAAACAAACAAACAAAAAACCCCAAAACTAATGTTCAAATATATCAAAACATTTAAAGTAGTCTTTAAGGTGAATTCGGTTGAATTCCTTTCTGATTTTGTCAGTTCTGCCTGAGCAGTTAGCATTTTGCCTAGCCAAGTGAGTCTTTAATATGTTCTGAATACATTAAAAAAAATTGATCGATGCAGTTATACAAGACATAATGAGAAATGTTCAGGAAACAGAAACTGGTTGGAGTGTAGCATGGACTGGTAATGGGTGTGTGAGCAGGAGCAGTAGTGAGAGATGAAGAGTCCAATTTAGGTTAGCCCTCTGTTGTGTTTTGGATCTGGAATGTCCCCCTAAAACCTCATGTGCTGGAAGCATGGTCCCCAATGCTTCTAGGTTTAGAGGTGGGAGTTTTAGGAAATAATTTGATTATGAGGACAATTGCCTCATCAGTGAATTGATTCATATATTGGATTAATCATTTGAATGGATCGTTGGGTGATTAACTATAGGCAAATGGGGTGTGGCTGGAAGAAGTAGATCACTGAGGATGCACCTTTAGAGACAGTGAATTTCCTCTGGCTCCCCATGCCCTCTCTTTTCTCTCTTGGTCTCTTTCCCTTTCTCTACTTCCCAGCTGCCATGTACTGAGCAGCTTTCTTCTGTCATGCTCTTCTTCCATAATGCTTTTTTTTCTTGGAGCCAGCTGACCATAGTCAATATGCTGAAACCATGAGTCAAAAAAAATCTTTCCTTCTCCAAGTTCTGGTTGTCAAATATTTTGGTCACAGTGATGAAAATCTGACTAACACTGTTACAATTGACATTCACTCTGGTCTTAACACAATGACTATTTTAGTCAGTTTTTTCCCCCACTGTAACCACAAGACCTCACAAGAACAAATGTAGAGGAGTTGAAGTTTATTTAGCACTTATGGTTTCAGAGGTCTCCATCCATAGATGGTCGATTCCATTGCTCTGGGCCCAAAGGGAAGCCGAACATCATGACAGAAAACTGTGATGGAGGAAAGCAGCTCAAGAAATGGTCATTAGGAAGCAGAGAGAGAGAGAGAGAAAAATAGTGAGCTCTAACTCAGCAAGAACAAAATATAACCCCAGAGGCATGCCTCCAATGATCTACCTTCTCAAACCACAGTGTAACTATCTGCACCCAGTTAATCCCTATCAGTGGATTAATGTATGTATTAAGTTAAGTCTGTAATAACTCAATCATTATCCTTATGGATATTGTAGTATTTTCTCATACATGAGGTTTTGGGGGACAACTCTTATCTAAACCATACCAATGACCAACCATGCTTTCAGGTAATAGAAAAAGTTATTTTATTTTTCACAAGTTTCTTCTAACATAACAGTGGTTAAAAGTTAAAAAAAAAAAACATTTCTTTACCATTTTACTTTAAATTTGCCCCATTTTTTTTTTGGTTCAGTAACAAAGATATAATAAAGATGGTATGGTTTAAAAGCATTGGCAGAAATATCATCATATTTCAAAATATACAATCACTGTCAAAGTACCAAGGTAAATAATTATCTATGTTTTTGCACCATGAAGATTTCATTCTTTCCAGGTTCTGTTATTTCTATACATGCTGAAGATTTTAATGATCTCCATCATCTCAAAGCAGTTTTGTGATCGTATAACTATGCCAGGGATTCTGTCGGCGTGTGCTCCAAATGGTACCCATGCAGTTTGGAGGTTGGTTTCTGAAGTTGTTGAAGTGCACCTTGTAATATAATTTCTGATGTTATTTCTTAAGAATTGCTCCCAGACTTTATCATCAGCTTGACTCCCATAATCCTCAGTTGAGAAGCTCTGTAGGCTTAATATGTTATGACGAGAGGGTTGAAAGTAGCTAGTGATGATATAATTCTTACTTTTAATGTTGTCGTAGAATTAAGTTGTGACTAAAAATGCATTACTAGATAAAACTTCTAAGGATGTTACCTGAACAGAATTGTTCATAATGAGGTAAGATTGCCTGTCTGAGATCCAGAAGAAAATACTATTTCAGATAGATGCATAAATGATACTTCGCACAATAAATACAGTAGCTTCAATGAGATTTTTTGGAACCAGTATCATTAAAAGAGTCCAATGATCATTTGTGTAGTTCTTCAGCATTCTGGCGTCCTGGGTAACATTCTTGATCCTTCAGCATTTTGCAGATAATAAAAAATGTTTGTATTTTCACGTTTATTGTTAGAGACATTCTACCATTGGAAAGATTTAAATTTTCATGAAACCACAGTGAATCTAGAGCTGGCATGAATTTGTATCTAACATGACAAGATGTGATCAATGCCTATTTGGATATAGTGATGGTGGTGTTCTATTTATTATTCCCAGGGGGAGGGTCATCGGACCCACTGCTCATTACTCATTTCCTTTACAGTGAAATGACTTTTAAAATGCAGTAGCACATCAAAGTATCTGTTCCATAACATGCTTTAAGTACCCCAGCCTTAAGTGAGTTTAAGTAACATGATTTTTGGCAATGGATTCATACTGGTGCTTTGTCTGCCTCTTGCTCTGTGATTCCTCTCTGGAGATGTTTTCTTTTGAGGAATGGGAAAAGAATTATTTGGCTACTGACAAGAAAAACTAAGTTATTTTCATACTTCATAAAAATTGGTACAAGTACTAGTCATGTTCACATACTCATAAACATATATAGGATAAAAACACAAGATGAAAAATAAGCATGATTAACTTCATTTAATTCTTATGCTTTTGGTTCTTTAAATAATTGTGCATATTTGTTATTTGCTTTCATTAACTTGTAAATAATGGTCAGGAAGTTACAAAACTCAAGAAAAATATACAATATATAAAATAACCCACATATTCTCAACTGAATAAGTAACACAAATAAGGCACAAAACTTTGCCAAAAGTATCTATGGCAGAGTGAATCTGGGTAAATGTATAGCTCTGTGTCAACTTTAAAAGGAAAACCAAAATGAAAGAGGCAAATGAAATTTAAAGATGAATGTTCTTAAGTGAAAAGAATACAGGATTTAATTACCTAATACTGTCCTCAAAGTAAAATAGACACTTTTCAATAATTGCTTTCTAATAGGATAGAACATAACAAGGCAATGCCATGTGGACACATTTTACTGTATTGACCTACATTTTTATCATGACTCTCTTAGAGAAAATTACTTATTTTTAGATAGTGTTTTGCAAACCATCAGTTTGAGATTAACTAGTCACCTTGGTTGTGCCACACTGTGTCATGAATTCCAGGAATCATTAAGAAATCCTTACCTGATTTATTTTGTGTGTTTGCCATCCAGTGTGTTTGTTTCATAAAGGGATGGGTAAAAGTAATGCCTTTACTACAATGGTACCTCAATTAATCCCAGAATTGTCAATGTATATTTTTAAAAGTGTTTAATGTGTTTGCATTTCTGCTTGCTTAATTATACAAACATTGTGCTATTGTGCTATCATTGTGAGTGTTATCATTTTTGTATTCAGTAATTATTTGTTGCATTATCCGGAGATTAAATCTCTTACTTCAAACATTCATTCATTGATTCTTAATTTCATCTTAAGGCATCACTGTAAATGTAGTTGCAAATTTAGCAATTATATTAATGAGATAAAAACTCCAAATTCATCACATTTAAATACTACAGCTGTGCCAAAGACATGTGGAAAAGTAATCCAATTTTAAAGATGATGTTAGGTCTTTTCTGCTTAAATTATAAGGAAAATGATTACAGTTGCTTTAAAAATTTGTCTGGATCTAAAGTAATATTATAGATTTTAGATACATTTAAGGATTTACCATAATATTAGTCTCTTCCGAGCTCCCAATATTATATGTCTATGAATTTTAATCTGTTTATCAAATAAGAAATGAGTAAACATTACTCACACCTTGACTCTGTACCTTATGTTTTTTTAAAGTCATGAGATAGTCAAAAGCAAAAGCTATAAAATAAAAAAAAAACCTTAAAAATTTTCTAATTGTCATGATTGTTACAATGAATCAAAATGCAGTCTGTAAAAAATAAAAAAAATAAATTTAATTTTAATTAAAAAACAAAAAGAAAATTAAACAGGCCCCTTTATGTCTAATATTTGTGTGACAAAGCTATAAAATTCAAACTAACAATGAGGTGTGTGTTTTATAAATATTCTTATATCTAGAAGTGCGGTCTGAGGAAGGGATTTTTATGATCACCTTTCTTTGATCAAGAGTTGAGACAGACATCATTACCCCATGAACATGTATGATTACACGAATGGTATAAATCTACATCGTGCACAACCACAGAAACAAACAGACACACCCCATTTGTGTACAATGAAGCAAAATGCAGTCTATAAACATTTTAAAAAATGATAAAAAAAGAGTATTGTTTGAGGGGATTGAGGTGGAGCTCAGTGATTGAGCACTTGCCTAGCAGGCTAGAAGGTCTAGTTTTCTTCACTAGCACTGCAAAGAAAAAATGTATTGAATCCCAGTCCGTCATATATTCCCCACACCCTGGACAAGATACAAGAGAATTTAAAGTTGGTGGCCAAATTGACCTCTTTAGTAATTAGTTTTATTTTTGTTTGGATTCCCAAGGTCAGATAAGCATTTTTTAGAGTAGACTACTTTAAAAACAATGGGTTTTTTAAACAATGGGAAAGCTCTGTCATGTAAATCTTAAAGTGTTAAAACATAAAAAGAAAATAAAGAACATTTTAACCCAAGTTTCTGTCCTAAAACGGAAAGAATCTTTTGAAAAGGGAAGTGAAGGGGGTTGTTTCATCTCTTGACTTCTCTTGTCTTAGATACATAATAGTAGGGAATTTTAAATTCACTTCCACAGCTCCATAAAGACTACTACCACAATGCATAATGGGTTTAGAAATGGATGAAGAATTCTAGGACTAATACAATAAATTCTGACACAAATACAAATATCTTTTCAAAATTATATTTGGAGATTGCATGTTTGGAGTTCTCATTTTGCATTATCATATTATATTGATCATACGATGGAATCATATGTAACACATACTTACATTAATTACTAACTGTAATTTTTCTAACTATTATGAAAATTTATTAAATAAAAATATTTTGCACAATATTTTCCAAGAATGATTTTTACTATTAAAGGAATACATGTAAGACCTAATATACTTTTGTGTTACTAATAGAGAAAGAGCCACTTAAAAAAAGAAAACAAACAAAAGTCCTCTGTAATTGATTGACACAATGAACCAAAGTTATTCATGCCTTCCTGAGACAATTACTTTGGATAATCACCTAAACTGAATCTAGAAATGACCATGTAGTTTGTCTTGACCTTTTGGACAATGGGCCATGACATCAAACATAGCAAAGGAGCATAGATTTGAAAGAGCTTCTTTGTTGTTGTTTCGGGAATAGCCTGCCACATATTGAAGGGCATATGGCCCATGCCCCAAGCCGACAGGCAGTCATCCCTGAAAAGCAGAGATGGCCTGATGAGAAGCATCTGACCACAGATGCTTGAGAAAACACATCCAATACAAGAAGAAAGATGACCTAGTTGCCTCTAGGCCCAACTGATGACCCATGGAATTGTGAGCTAAATGCATATTTGTTTTTTCTGCCACTAAAAGTTGATGTAGTTTATTATGCAGGAAAAAAGTGCTACTGTAATAAAAACATAAAACATGTAGCATTGGCTTTGGAATCATGTGTCAGGCAGTAGATGCAAGGAGATTGTTAACAAAATCTGTAAAAGCAGTGAGAAAACTTGGTAAAGGCTGAAAGAATTAGTGAAGAAATAAATCGTTACTGAAGGACAGAAAAGTGACAATTTGGGGCTATAACAAACAGCAAAACTAACCTGTGATACTTTAGAATTTTGAAAATGAACCTATGACTTTTTGGGTCTTATTAGAAAGAATGGTGAAAAACATGTATTATTTATTCCTAACTACATAAAATGATACTACAACAGGTAATTGAATTGAAGAGGGAACAGTTTAATGTATAAACTGAATTAAGAGAGTATACAAAGGAACAGGACTTGCTGGGTTATAAAATAAAACTGGTTCTCAATTCCATTCTCCCCAGACTATAAATGTTTCAAAGTAAATGAAACCAAAAAGAATTTCCAGGCAAGAGAATAACTATAAGTACCAGAAAGTGAGGTTAAAACTTCTAAAATATTAAAAACAGTGTTTAGTGACACACCAGACCAAGGTTTCTCAGCCTTATTACAGCTGATGTTGGAATCAAATAATTATTTGTTGTAGTTGGTAACTTGCACATGGTAATAGATTTAGGAATATCATTGGCTTTCTCCCACTAGGTGAAAGAAAACTGTCCCTATCCGTATTGGGACAACTAAATGTGTCTCCAGACACTGTCAAATATCTTCTGAAGGGCAAAATCACTCTTAGATGAGGGCCACTGAGTCAGACAAAAAGTATTCTGAAGCTTTTATTATGTTATACACAGAAGCCCAAAGTGCCCAGGGTAGAGAGGTCCACCTGAAAAAGAACTGTTGGTGTATATTTTGTTGAATAAAATAGGCCATAATCTGTTGAATAGAAATTTCCCACATTTTTAAGTATGTTGTATTAGCAAATGACCACGTCAAATTAGTGTATGTTATTGCTCAAGTTCCAAAAGGCATATGGGTAGAGGAAACTACTATGCTGCAAGCACAGACTATTTTTAACATAAAAGAAAAAGTTTATAAGTGCGTGAATTTCAGTGCTCAGATGGAAAAGCCAAGAGCAACAGATGATAACAGATTTGGGAGTTATTCCCAGGGAACAGAAATAAGAACATATAATGAAAGATCCCCTGCAGCTTGTGTAAGGGGCTTGGCAACAAACACCATTCTAGACTTCAGGAAAGGTATATAACAACAGATTTTATGTGCCCCTGCTTTTCTTTGCATTAGAAAATTGTTTGTGATTATCATGCTCTTATGTCAGCATCGGGTGTTGAGTGTGAGGAGGGTGTGACTCTCTTTTTATTTCATAGATTTCTAAATTAGGAGAAATGATACACAAGTATTCCCATTAAATATGGTTACAGATTATATAGATTAAAATCCACCTATAAAATATGGATTTTGAGGTTGACCTAAGAGACTTAATTATATATGAGATTTATGAAGATCCTGGTAAGAAATTAATGTGCTTTATATTGTGAGGGAAGTGAGTCACTGGGGCCTCAAGACACACTGTGGTAAGTAGAGATTGCTATGATTTTCATTTATTTATATTCTGCATATTCATGACAATCTCAGCCTACTAATTTATGATGGCTAATGGCATTACATCAAAGCTGCTTAGTATAGCTAGATCACTGAAAACAATTTGCCCTGTTGGACTTGCCTTCTCTTGATGCTCCTTAACCTTCTACATTTCCAACTTATGGGGATAACTGATATGGCCTATCACATGAAAGGGACATGTAACTGAGTCATGCTTATCACGTCCATTGACAAGTAAACCTCCCATAAGAGAGGTAACTTGGAAACAGAAACTCAGAACTTGGAAACATGAGTGAATCCAACCAAGATCAACAAAAGAACAGCCTAGATTAACACAAGTGAAATTACTGACTTCTGCTCAAAATTTTGATCTGAACAAGTAGGTGTTGTATTGATTCATTAATTCACTAAATTATAGAGTGATTTGTAACCTAACCATCAAATAATTATTCTTAGAGAATATGCTGCCATTCACAATTCATGGTAAAACTATTGCAAGTAGTCAGATATTCAAATCACCTCTATTTCCCTTTTACTAGTACATGCACAAAGACTATCCATGGTAGGTTCTCAATATAAAGTCAGTGAAGAGGAATTAACCATTATCAACTTCTAGTACTTGATTTGATAGTTTTTTCAGTATCAAATTGTCTTCTTTCATGACTTGGAAAAATGTTTAGACTTGACCCTTTAGATTGTTCCCTTATTAATTTCAAATTATTTGATCTCTCCTTTCCATCATCCAGTTATAAGGGCAGATTTGCAATTAAGGGAAGCTTTTTGTAAAGCTTGTCAAAATACTAACACAATAAAATCAATATGGTGATATATAAGCGGTTCCTATTTTCCCTTAAAAGTTATTCTTTATGATGATGTCCCTCATTAATAAGATTATAGAGACAGAATTCATTTGCTTAACCATACTAATATGGGGCTAGAGAGGGCAGCTTTCATCTTCATGTGGAAGGAAAATCCAAAAATAGCAATACACTCACAGGTTATGTGCATGGTCTAATCACAGGGCTCTGCATGTCACTTTATTAATTAACATATAAATAGCTGCTATTTAAATCTGTCTCTGAACAAATCATCAGAAGGCACATTAAGTAGATATTCTAATTAATGAAATGGCATTGCATAATATTGTAGAAAATAGGTGTTTCCATTAGGACACTTGGAATTTAAAGAAAATGGTGAAAACAGTAACAGATGTCTTCTTCAAGGAACTATTTGGCATACATTGATCCATTCTGACCTTAAATGCCCTGGGAAATGGGAAATCCACCAGTACAGTGCAGGTGATTATCATTGTATATATATTAACTATAAAAAGATTTGCTTATTTCTTTTTATAAAGTTCGATGAAATTTATTTTTATGGCATATCTTAGGCAGTGACATTTCTTTCAATATAGGACTGCATTTGACAGAATGGGAAGGAAGTAACACAGAGTCCTTGTTAACTTACAAAATATATTCAAATAAATTATTACTCACTCTTATTGCAAAACAATTTGTTATACATTGCTCTCATTAAATACTGTAATCCAAGAAATATAATCTCACATTACCAAATATTAGGTATATATATATTACATACATATGTACATAGCATACTTCAACAAATTCATAACTGAAGTTTTAAACAAAGAAACTTTTTTTTCTAAACAACAAAAATAATGTATATTTGTGCACAAAATTGTAGAGAAACAAAAGATGGCATGTACTTAGCTGAATAAAATTAGAACACATGTAGTTAAACAATGCATTCACATGGTATGTTATTTTATAGCTATTTTGAGTAAAAATTTATTAAATCCCATGCAGATTTAAAAGTTAAATGTATGATTTTATATATTGAAATTTTGTGCAAATAACCCCTTCTTACACTGCCTATTTATTTATAATAAAATGAGATTTTATTTCATAATGATATCTACATACAGATGTTTCTATGTCTAAATTTTCCTTAATATCACTGATTTCAAATAATATAGCCCTGCATCGAAAAGTGGGTTATATAAGTAGAGTATTTGTCAATATGACTTAATCTACTTAGTAAATATTGTCATTAGAATATTCACCAAAGAAAATGAGACTTAAAAATGAAAACGTACTACACTGAAAATTTTCCTCAATTCTTATCAGTTTTTGTAGAAACTATTAGAATCACAAGCTTCTCAGGTTCTAACTGAACGCAATAAAGTATAAAATTCTACCTTAACATGTCTGTCGCTAAGGTGTACATTTATTTTTCTTTCCTTCATGATATATTAAAATTACCATCATGATATATTAAAATTTCTTTATTACTACCTAGATTTTATTCAGATTTCAATAAGTATAAATGGTTCATCATCATTTCTATTAGCAATTAACTCATGATTTCATTTTATTTTATCAAGTTATTTTTCAATACTGCTATCTAATTTTGGACATAAAATTGAGTGACACAGTATTCATTTTTAAAAAGGCATCCAATATTTCTTGTATTAATACATTAGGTCCAATTTAACTCATTGCTATGGAATTGGATTTGATTACCTTCAAGACTATTTCTGGCCTTAATATTTATATTATAGGTTGCCATGTTAAAAATATTATTATATATCAAGAACTTCATGGTAATTTTTATAATTTACTTATATGAAGTTTTTATTTGATTTAAACCCTTATTCTATTATTTTCATACATTCCCTCCTCTAGAATGGTTTCTATCTCATAGCAGACTTCAGTTCTACATTTGTTAAGTAATTATTTATTCTCCTTTATTTCAAAAGCATATTACTTTTCAGACTCCACAATAACTCTCTATTTAAATGTTTTCATGAATGTGTTTAGAAACAAGTATGAAATGCATATTTGGTTTTTTCCTGTGTTCAATGTCATGAATCTTAACAAGTGCAAATATTAAAGCAAAGACTGAAAGAGATTTTTCTCATTCCCATTCCATCAATGAGTATGAAAGCACCATAGCTTTCCTTAAGTTGACTGAGCCAGATGATATCACAGCATCAATTGCTATATGTTAATTAAAAATAAAACTTTTTTTAAAGATACTATAGAAATATTTTATGTCAAATATCAGTTTAACTGCCTACAACAAATAAATTATTGATACACTATTTATGTCACACAAATTATGCAAATACTATAACTGTGTGTACGTTATAGAAGAAGACAGTCAAAAAGTGGTTATTTGACTTCCTGAAGACCAGTTTTGAGACTATTTTCTGAACCAGAGCCCTGTAATAACTCAAGTATATTTTATCCAAGCAGCAATAAAAGTTTCCTGAACGTTATTTTCCAGATTGTGTTAATGCACCAAACAGACTTAAGTACTGTAGGTATTTATTGTTACAAAATTTTCATTTCTCACCATTGTTTTCTACATATGTGTGCAATAAGTTACATTTCAAGCTAACAAAATATAAATGATTCCACTTA
The DNA here is from genome assembly GCF_902686445.1 of Sciurus carolinensis. Lineage (NCBI taxonomy): Eukaryota > Metazoa > Chordata > Mammalia > Rodentia > Sciuridae > Sciurus > Sciurus carolinensis. The sequence continues at coordinate 85,451,776 of NC_062218.1, read as the reverse complement.
AATTCTTTTTTGATCGTCTCACACTATGATTTTATTTTTATTTTTTATTTTTAGTTTTACATGAATGATAAAATAAGCAGATATCAGTTTATGTATGAAATTCAAAATACTCCTATGTTAACTGAAAAACACATTTATATTAATGTTAAACTGCCTATGTGTCAGAAGGCTCATATATTTTAAAAAGTGAAAACATAACAAATTCTGCAGTATTTTATATTAAGGTTCATAACAGTGAATTGAGATAAAGGATATGACAACTTCACTGTGTGCAGAAAGTTTAGTCTATTCAATTCATTCATTCATGTTCTTATCTAACAAGTCTATCTGCTTAGGACCTATGGAAATTTTAATTCTGAAACTACAAAGTGTCAAAGTCTTTCTTCACTGGATCTTCACACAGACATGGCTTTTTTTCTTTCTTTTCTTTTTATTTCTTTATACTTGTATTTGTCAGGTACAGTGGTGCACACTTGTAATCCCAGTGATTGCATAGACTGAGATGGGAGGAGCACAAATTTTAGGTCAGCCTTTGCAATCTAGTGAGACACTGTCTCAAAAAAATGGACTGGTATGTAGTTTAGTGGAAAAGTGCCCTTGGATTCAATTCCCAGTTGCCTGCTTAGATAGATAGATAGATAGATAGATAGATAGATAGATAGATGCATGTATTTAACTGCAGTGTGCTCCATGAGAAAAGTTAAATACAATCTCACTTTCTTTAGATTCTGTGCACTCGTTTTCTTATTCTTTAACTCTTTCACTTTTTTTCCACCTTTAACCCTTTCCAAAAACATGTTAGAAACATTTCTGAACATGCCTTAATTCCTCAAGAAGCAAAGATAGTACAAATCATTTAAAAAGCTATGGCGAATATATAGAGAGAATATCATGAGAAGACAACTTTTATTCTGAATCCAGTTTTTGTAACTCTGTCTGTAACATTGTCGTAGGAATTTTATTATTTGTAAAATACTTTTGTAGAATTTAAATGGTACACATGGAGGAAGTTAACATGACTCAAAAATCTTTGGTTGGTATTTACACCTGTACATATGTACACAAAGTGACACATCTTACACATGAAAAGCTAAATGTAGTCTACTAGATGTGTTTCTAAAATCATGGAGCTTATTTTTGATAATCTTGTGCTGAAGTGTATCATGATTTAAAGTGTACAGCAGCCTGCTGAAATGTCGTATAAATACTTCATGCAATATTCTATTGAAAGTATTAGCATCTTGAGATACAGCAGAAATTATTTATATGCCTTTCCTTTTGGCAAATATTTTTGGTCAGTAAATATGAAGATGTGAAAGACTTATATGTTTTGTTTACAGATAGCAAATCCTTTCTGGGAATTTATATACTGAGGCTTCACCTGCTGAGATTCAATTCTTCACTGAGATAGAAGCAAATGCATTTAAAAAAAATCTAAGGATTAATATATCATTAGGAAATGATACACATTTTTTACTTTATTTTATTTTGATACCAGGGATTGAAGCCAGGGATGTCTAACCACTGTGCAACATTCCCAGTTCTTTTTATTATTGTTATTTTTTGATTCATTGTACACATATGGGGTACAACTTTTCATTTCTCTGTTTGTACACCAGTCCTTTTTATGTTTTCTGTATTTTGAGACAGGGTCTCATTAAGTTGTTGAGACTGGCTTACAATACTCCTGCCTCAGCCTCCTAAATCTCTGGGATTATAGTCATGTGCACCCAGCCAGTAAATGCCATATAATTTTTATTTGAGTTTAAAAGTGTCTGTTACAGATTTTCAGTATGTTTTTAAGCAATAGCTATTTCCAATGAGCCCCAAACACATATTGTTCCTTTATCCAATCTTCAGGAAAGAAACAAGAAAATCTACTTAAGTGGCATTGGGTGAGATTAAAACTATCGTTGCAAATGAGTACAAGGAATATAACTGGAATGTTTAATTTTTATTTTAGAATCAATTATACGTATATTATACAGAAGTAGATGCTTTTTAATTTCTCCATAGTATTTATTCCCTGAAGCACATCATATCAATCAGCATCAATTTTGATTGTATTTAGGTGAGACTTTAAGAAGAATAAGATGGGAAAAGATAAGCTGTACTTTAAATAGACATCAAGTACCTGTCTTAGTGTAAACAACAGACCTAGTGTTGTGCACAGAAAAGTGAAGTAACATGTGGTCCCTGCCATGATAGTACTTATTATTTAGTAGGGGCAGGGGAAAAGTGTATACATCATAATGAAAGGTATTAAAGTAATTTCTATGATCGAAGAACAAAGTGTTAGGGCAGCCAAAAGGAGGAAAGATTCTTTTGAACAAGAGAATTAGAAAGCATTCTATGAATTGATAATGCTAATGTTGTGAAATTTCTATATTGTACCTAATTTAAAATGTCTAATGAACACAACTCTATCATTGGTAGCAAAACAGACACATAAATCAAAATTTCCCTGATTCAGTTTTTTTTTTTTTTTAACATATTCTACAGGACATATTCCCCCAGTTCTAAAGAGCTGGGAATAATAAAACACATTTTACCTACAGTTTACATATGTTAGTGATTAATGTTTAAATATATTATTATCTTTATAAATTGGAAATTAAAATGTTTAAAAATTCTATATTGAGATTTTTTTGTAATAGTTCTGTTTACATTTCATCTGGTATCCATATACTACTCTAAAGCACAATGTACATACTCAACAATAAAATATATGCCTTTAATTCCAAAATAAATATATGAAGATACTAAAGAAGAACCAACACTTCTATGGCTTCTTCAAGACCACTTCATGGGAGACAAATTCATTTCGTAGACACCCATTCATGCATATGCTTTTGATTCCTTGACTTGACTGTTAACCTTTGAAGTGTATCTGAAAGTTGAAGGAATCATTTGTTGGTTAGTTTGTCTGAAATTCATAGGTACATCAGCATTTATGCAGGTGGAATTTTTGTGAAAGCTTCATCCTGCCATCTCATGGACAAGAAAAATCACATTTTTATTTTTTCTTAAAAAACAAGGAAACTCACATTAAACCAAAATTTAAAAAACAAAAGGCAACTACCAACAAAATTCCACCATCTTATTTCAGGTTTGGCTATTGTTGTTTGTTTTTGTGCAGGTAAACTTTGTGGAACTAATGGAGCCTGAATTGCAACCAGCATATGAACCTGTGTAAATACTACCCTTGTGTCCTTTATAAAAACTCAAAACAGGATCTCTTTTTTCCAGGCAAGAGGCAGACTTAAGTCATGTTTTTATGTGTCATTTTTACCATGGACAAAAAGCAGAATATTTGAAATTCCAAACAATGTTGATGGTTGAAAGAGTGACATGGAGGCATTGAACAAGAAAACCATATAAAAAATCATGATTAAAAATAATATTGACCTATTTGTGTGGAAGACTTGGGAAAAGTGTCTGTAATCTCTCAAGGACTTGGTAGAATTGAAATTGTATGACCTAAGGTCTCAAGGAAAGTGGCACACTACCAAGGTTTGGTGCTTAGACTTTACTTATTTATGATTTGGCTAATCCATGAAGAAACAGAAAGTCAGAATTCTGGTGATAGGAATGTATAGTATTCCAAAGGGCAGTAATATGGATTGTATAATAAAGAAAAGGATAAGCAATCTCAGGAACATTGTCATACTTGAGTGACTTATTTACTAGTTTTATTACCAAATTCTACTTTATTTCTTCAAAAAAAATCTTATAAACCTCTAGGTATTTCCATTTTTTCTTGTAAGATCTAATGGCAGTAAACATGCTTACAGTGGTTTCCAGACTTGGTGCTAAATGCTGTGATTTAGAGATACAATCAACATTTAAATGGGGAAAATTAGAACATAAAATAACTTGTTGTCACATAAATTGTTTTTATGATGTGCTACTGTAGCTATGTTATGCGTGGACATGTTCTCATTTAAAATTGGGTTGCTTGAATATTGTTTATGCTTTGACAATATGCATGCTTTTCTTTTCTTTTTTTTTTCTTTTCCTATAAAAAGATTCTGAATGCTTTTACATATTCTATAAGCACATCGTATGGAGTTTTTAGTTTTAATAATAAAACACTCAAACGTTAGAAGAGACACTATAAATCTGTGATTGAGCCCCATTCTGAGTTCTTCTGTTTCTATGGCCTTTAGGCATTTAATTTGTTAGGACAAACAACGGGAAATGTGAGTGACTATTATTCTAGATTAATTCAGGGTTGAAGGAATGCGATACTGACATATGATTGGTTTTACTCTTGTTGAATAATGGTATAGTTCACAGTTCATTAGCATTATATTCACAGTAACTTCATTTTTCTTACCCTGGTGTTTTTTGGAACTTCTCCCATGTAACAGAATTTGTATTTCCCTAAAAAAAATTCCAGTGGTGTTGTTTCATAGTTTTTAGATGAACAACCACTGGATCAAAAACATATTATAGCTAACCTCACCCAACTCTATGTCTTAATGAGAAGGGTCATTTGAACAATTTGGAAAGTAATTTCATTGTTGAAATGAGAACAATTCAGTCTAGGTGCAGTCTATTGTGGGTATATTTCAAGGGGTGCTGTACTATGCAGAGAATATCTACTTTGAGGATTATGAAATAAAATGTTTATAGTCAGATTATTAAATGATTAATGGTTTAGAGTAGAGAAGGCCTGCTTTATAATTTCCAGTTGGCTAAATTTCACTTATGGTTTAAATTACTCTCTACTATTCTGTCGGGGTACCGCGGACCCCACCCTAGTCTGGCACTGAGCCGGGGTGGCCCAGTTTGCAACATCGAGGACCTCAGTCTGGGGCCCCTGGTTTGCAACAAACAGCTAACACTGCTGACTCATGCTCGCTGCGTGCCCTCTTGTTGCCCTTATTGTATTACATTGTTATCATGCTCTCCCCACATGCTCAGTAACTCTGATTGGCTGCTGTATATGAGGTGATTCTTGTAACTGCCTAGAAACTGATCTCAGGCTGACTCTGATTGGCTTATGCTTGCTATATAACCCAGACACTTCCTCGAATAAAAAGCATTGTTTGTTGGGCATTGTTCGTCGTTCATTGTTCGTTGTTCGTTGGTCTTTGTCTTTTGGGCTTTTTTGTTCGTGTGAAAAGGAAGCGTATGCGTTATCATTGCCTCCGCCGGCGGAGGGCAGTGATAAGTGGTGCCGAAAACCGGGAAACTGAAAACTTTATAAAGAAAACAAGGTAAGATATTTAAAAATTTTTTAACAAGTTAAACCGGTTATAAAAAAGGTCAAAAAATAAACAGGTGAAAGGCAGCCTTGAAAGGCAGCCTTGACGTTCGCGGTACGCGACTATCCAGAAGCAAAAGTAAACAGGTGAAAGGCAGCCTTGATGTTCGCGGTACGCGACTATCCGGACTAAGCGAAAGGCGGTCCATATTAAAGTGAAAGTAGCACGCGAAAGGCGGCTACCTGGACTAAGCGAAAGGCGGTCCACATTAAAGGTATTAAAGTGAAGGTAGCACGCGAAAGGCGGCTACACCCTGGAAAGGCGGTTCAAGGACTAGATAAGCATGTGGAACGCAGCTTACATTGTACAAGATGGGGTCTGAAAAATCAAAAGTTCGTATGCAACAACCCTTACAGGAACTGCTTAAGGCCAATGGTACACCTTTAAAAATTAAAACTGCTAGAACATTTTTAGATACAATAGAGAAGGTAGCTCCTTGGTTTTTAGATGAAGGATTATTAAATATTCCACAGTGGGAACATCTTGGAGAGGATCTTCATAGGGCAGATCGACAAGATCCACTGCCTGATGGAACTATGGCTATATGGTCTTTAGTGAGAGGGTGTCTAGACACAAATAAGGACAAATTTGATGAGCCCTTTACAGAGGGAAGTCAAGTTTTAGAGGAGATAAAAGAGGAACGTTCATGCCGTTCACAAAAAACACAAGATTCGGGAAGTAACTCTGAAGGGGAACTATCAGGAGAGGAATTAGCTAAATATGTTAAAAAATGGATGCTCAAGGAGGAACGCTCTTTGACACCTACTGCGCCTCCTGAACCTCCTCCTCCGCCACCTTAAAACGCGGAGGGAGTGGAGTCATTTGGGATCAGCAGCGTATCCTGTTTTTGAAGATCCTCAAAATCAAAGATATCATCAGACATTAGATTTTAAACATGTTAAACAGTTAAAAGAGGCAGTCAGTACATACGGTCCACAGGCTGCTTTTACGATCGCCCTAGTAGAAACCATATCCAGTTTACACCCCAGGACTGGATTAATTTGACAAGAGCCACTCTTTCCGGTGGGCAATATCTTATGTGAAAGACGTCTTGGCAAGAGATATCTTCAGATACTGCCAGGCGTAATGCAGCTGCAGGTAATCCTCAATGGAACTTAGACATGCTCATGGGCACAGGTCCTTATGATAATTTACAAACTCAAATACAGTATCATCCAGGAGCATATGCACAAGTGGCTACTGCTGCTACTGTACCACTCTCATCAATGACAAAGTCTATACTCTCATTATTCAACCCCACTCCGCTCAAGTTACCGAATTGGCTGCAGTAACTATGGCTTTCAAATTATTAAATAATGTGCCTTTTAACCTATTAACAGACAGCTATTATATTGTCAACTCTTTATCTGTTTTGGAAACAGTACCTTATATCTCTCCACATTCTACTATTGCTCCTTATTTTTCTAGTCTACAAAAAATAATCCTTCAACGTTGTGAACCTTTCTATGTGGGACATATCAGGGCCCACACTAATTTGCCAGGACCTTTATCTAAAGGAAACACTATTGTAGATTTGGCTACTAGATCTTCCTTTGTGTTTTCTGTGGAAGAACAATCAAAACTTTTCCATGACAAATTTCATGTTAACTCTATTACCTTAGTAAGAAAATTTCAAATCCCAAAACACCTTGCTTGACAGATAGTCAAAAACTGTCAACACTGTGCACCCCTTATCCCTGTACAGTCAATTGGAATTAATTCCTGAGGTCTTTTGCCAAATCATATATGGCAAATGGATGTAACTCACATATTAGAATTTGGTAATCTCAGATATGTACATGTGTCTACTGATACCAATTCAGGAGTTATTATGGCTTCTGCATTATCTGGAGAAAAGGTTTCCAATGTCATTCAACATTGTTTACAAGCCTTTGCCTGTTGGGGCATTCCAAAAATCATTAAAACAGACAATGGACCTGCCTATACATCTAAAAGTTTCAAACAGTTTGCAGACACATTCAATATACAATTAATTACCGGAATTCCTTATAATCCACAAGGTCAAGGTATTGTAGAAAGAACCCACCTTACCCTAAAAAATTGTTTAATAAAACAAAAAGGGGGAATAGGGGTCTCCTTTAGATCCCCCAAAGATAAATTAAATCTAGCTCTTTTTATTCTAAATTTTTTAACTCTTGACAATGATGGGCGCTCAGCTGCCGACCGTCACACCTCGCCCAACCCTGCTCCACAGCATTGGGTGCGATGGAAGGACGTGTTAACTGGAGCATGGAAAGGTACGGATCCCGTCTTACGTTGGGTCCGAGGATCTGTTTGTGTCTTTCCACAGGATCAACAAACTCCGGTCTGGATTCCTGAGAGACTGACCAGAACAATACAACATGAGAGTGACAACAATAAGGATACAACTGGACAGCCAGACTCGGAACTTATGGGCTATAGTTAGAGCTTGGCCATATCCTCTGCCTTTAACTAATACCTCCTCTTTATATACTAACTTACAACCTTTCTTTGCTCTCTTAGGAGGACCAGAAATATTATGTTTCCACCTACGCCAGTTTGTGTTTTCTCCCCTTTTATGTTTCAGCTAACAAACAAAAAAGATGTTTCTCTCAATCTCTCTCAATGTTGGAATGCTTCTAGGTTCTCACAGGCAGTCTTAATATGTGTTCCTACCTTCCTACCAGTCCCAGTCTTTGTTACAGGTACAGAGAACTATTATCAAGAAACAGGAGAGATTTTGGCATCATAACGGCCGTGATCGCCACGGTAGCAGTCACCGCACCAGCAGCATTGACGCAACCATACAGACCATACAGACAGCAACAACAATCACTTGGCCGAAAATACAGCTGCAGCCTTATAGACTAAAGAGACCCTAAACCAACATCTAACAGCAGGCATACTCCTTGTAGATCAGAGAGTGGACCTATTACAAGAACAAGTGGACATATTACAAGAACTTTTGGGACTGGGATGTGTTTACTCTTTAAGAGCTGTCTGTGTTACTTCCATTGTATATGATAATTCCAGCACCATAGCTGGGTTATCTAGAAAATTGCCAGCCTACTTGGTCGTCTCAATTTGATAATCTTACCTCACAGCTTAGGGCTGAAATTGTCAAAGTTAATTCTACTAGGGTACAAATTGCTTCTATGTCTGAGCTAGCTAAGTGGTTTTCTTCTGCTTTCAATTTTGTACAACAGTGGGCAAGCCTTGATACTTTGGGGTTTTTACTCCTCCTTGGTAGTTGTACAACTATGAGCCACCCAACAAAAAGACCGGATTATTTTTCATCAGGCCATGACCGCCCTAGAGGCTGGCAGTTCCCCTCAAGTTTGGCTTTCTATGCTGGACCGGTTGTCAATGACGGGTAATGAAGGAGGTGGCCATGTACCAACCTAAGACAGAAGCTGTAGCATGCTCTACAGTCTTTGATGACGGGTAAGGACATGAGCTGACCCCTCAACCTAAGACAGGCACGGTCTCAAGCCTTTTCTTTTAATAAAGGAAAGGGGGAGCTGTCGGGGTACCGCGGACCCCACCCTAGTCTGGCACTGAGCCGGGGTGGCCCAGTTTGCAACATCGAGGACCTCAGTCTGGGGCCCCTGGTTTGCAACAAACAGCTAACACTGCTGACTCATGCTCGCTGCGTGCCCTCTTGTTGCCCTTATTGTATTACATTGTTATCATGCTCTCCCCACATGCTCAGTAACTCTGATTGGCTGCTGTATATGAGGTGATTCTTGTAACTGCCTAGAGACTGATCTCAGGCTGACTCTGATTGGCTTATGCTTGCTATATAACCCAGACACTTCCTCGAATAAAAAGCATTGTTTGTTGGGCATTGTTCGTCGTTCATTGTTCGTTGTTCGTTGGTCTTTGTCTTTTGGGCTTTTTTGTTCGTGTGAAAAGGAAGCGTATGCGTTATCATTGCCTCCGCCGGCGGAGGGCAGTGATACTATTCTCTTTGTCTTACTCTTGATTTTGAATATGGAGATTAAGTGCACGGATGCCATGTTTTAGACCAATTTGTGTTACATGCATGTACATACATACATCACAGTACATCCAACTGTTATGTATAGTTATAATGCACTGACAAAAAGTAGCAAAAGTTATGTTACATTGTAGGGGATGCCAGGCTAGCTCAGGCGCAGGTAAGAGACAGCGGAGTCAGAACCCAGACCACGAGAGTTGGCTGAAAGCAGGCTTGTGGTGAGCAACCTGCAAACTCATTTATTGCAGGAAAAACCACACATTTTATAAACTTTTTGCCCAATCACAATGTGCCATGGGGGGTCAGACCACCAGGCCCCCATACAGGTTCCCTTGGTAACACTAGGTCAATTTGGGGCAGTTGTTTACATTCCTAGGTGGTCAGAGCAGAATGCTCCTCTCTGCAAGTTTACACACTTGAGACATTAACTGCTGCAAGCCAAGAACTAGGATTTCTCCCAATACTACCTTCTCATTTAGCCTATACCTATTACAGAATCAAATATTCTACCAGCATAGTTACAAATTTAACAATGAGACTTGAGAGATGTGTGAGGCAAAAACTCTGGCTTGTGTTTCCACCTTCCTCTCTTTTCTCTTGTAATAAATATTGCATTGCCAAAGAAAGTGCACTCTTATCCTTCCAAATTCACAGTTACCTCCTCTTTTGTGGTAATACCAATCAAAGCTGATCTGGTATCAATCAAAGCTGTCTCTGGAACGTCAATCTTATGAAGCAATTATAGCTCCACATCTGATGCTGATGTGCACAGCCTCTGTCAGGCCATGTTAAAAAGGCAACATCTCTACGTTTTACACTGGGAGGTTGAGGTCCAGATTAGTAAAGGAGCATTAGGGTTTTAGGGCTGACGCTAAAACTCATATCTGGCAACTAATTTCAATGCTCTTCAAAGTGTTGCCATATAATCCATCACACCCACCCTGTGCATATGCAAACTCTAGAACTGAAGTGGTCCCAGGGTCACTTAGCTAATTTCACTCCCTCTGCTTATGATCATGCTCCCTTTCTGAAGGTTAGAAAACTGTGCTTTCTGGGGGACAGGTCAACTACACTAGCATACTACTTGTGTGGCAAAAAGTTTATGTGCATGTGCAGTGGTTGGCACAGCGTATAAAGAAAATAATGCAGCTATTCTTCTGAGAAAAGTGACACAGCCCATTAGTGCTACAGCCAGGGCAAGCATAAGATTGCACATTGACTGAGACTCAAGTACAGGGTGCTTCCCTTCCCTGTGCCATGCTATGATCATCCCTACCCATTTTCAACCATTCAGCTCTTCCCTGAAACCTGCCATACTGCACTTGGCTTCTAAATGTTCTGATTCTCCTTTTCAACAACTTGCCATAATAAAAAGTAAACTTGTTCCTGTTGTCTGTAGGACCAAATCCTTGTCAGTAGTTGTGCTAGCTAAATTTCTCCTTCTCATAATTGCTTTTCCATTGTAAAAGAGCTAAAGTCATTTTTTAAAACTGAAAAAATGTATATTAGCAAAACAATATTTTCTAAAATTAGAAAAATCGGATTTTACCATAATGAGATTTCCATATGTAGAAATTGAGGATCAAAATATTACATACAAAGAAGCGACATGGACGCTTTTGAATTAGTCAATGATTTTTTTTCTTAAATAAATCACGTCTCTTTTAAGTTTCTATTTCCTATTTCCTTTTTCTGTGTACATCTTTGATGTTTCAAAAGATTTATTCTAATTTGATGGAAAACAACATAATTGATGGGTAATTTGTATAAACAAATCCAAATTAATGCTAAGTTAGAAATATGTTACAAATGAGTTTAATTTCTCAAATTTTCTTTTTCAGATGTGACTCGTAATTGCTCACAGGGAATAACTCACTATTTCCTATTCCAAGAAACTCATGACAACCGAGTAGCAACCAGAAATGAATAAGTTCAAGGGCAGTGAACAATCTCACAAACTCCCACAGAAAATACTTATAACATTCATTTCTAAAACCTGGAGCAAAGCCTTTAAGCAGATTCTCTTAAACTCTGGTTCAACTTGTCCTGAAATATGGATTCAGTAAAGATGAAAGACAACAACTCAGTTTTACCAAATTAAACATAGACTTTAAACTTTTAAATCAAATTGCCCTGATTAGAAAGTCAATATAAAAGTAAAGATAAATGTTTAAGAATGTAACATTTCTGCCCATTTATCATGTAGAATCTGTTCTTCAATGCAAAAGTGGTGTACTTTAATTCCCTCAGAATTAAGAAGGCAGTTTACCTTCTTGTTTTGAATACAATTTTGATATTTAGATTCCTCCTTTCAAATTTTTTTTAAAAATAAACAGGCAAATGTAAAAGGGTATTCAAACTATCCAATTGCTTTTGATATTGTCATGCATTAAAACAGAAAAAATACAGGCGCTTAATACCTAAGGTTTTTGAAATCCTTCATTTCACCTCACTCTGACAATGGATGGTTAAAATGACAGGAAGTATTTATTGTTGGTTTTTATTTTCTAGAATCAAGTTCCTTTCCTTTTTTGCAGGGGAAAGAGATATTCAATTAAAACATATCAATCTTTTCCAGAGTAAGCCCAATGAACTTACACATAGCATACATATTTTATTGCAAGTTTTTATAGTCTTGTTCTTTATAAAGAATAAGCAAATATACTATGGCTAAAAAAATTTCTCTCATTGCACAGTATCTCCATATTAAATGAAAAAGCTCTTCAGTGATTTGGAATAGATGACTTTAAGTTACCAACTACATATTTGATCTTGGATTCCCACATTTTTGCCTTGACCAAAAAAGAATGAATTGCTTCAGTCATTTGCCACACTAGAGGAACCTGAAAATTGGCATCTCTCTACAGTTGTGTGGGGACTGAAAGTTTACTATTAGACCTTGGATGATAGGCCAGATGTGTATGTAGAGAGTTACAAGTATAAAGAGATGGAAGCTAGAACTTACATAGTCTTGACATTCTGCTTGAAAATGTCAAATATATCTCTTCTAAAACTACATTTATGTGATTTCCAAGTAAACTATTCCATATGCTAACAAAAGTATCACATACTCTGCCTAATCTTTGAACTGCTTTCTTACATGCCAGTTTCATTCATAGAGCTCATAAAAGTACTTTACATGGTTGCACTTAAAAGGGAATTCGGGACATTTTTTTGTACTTTTAGTGAGACTCAATCAGTGAGACTGAAGGAATTCACTGAAACGCAACCTTGGCCATTAAAATAATCATAGAGACACAAAAATTAAAGAGTTTTGAACATCAAACAAGAAATGGTATATTAGAGTTGCACAAGTTTTTCTTTAAGCAGCAACAGCATCATGGTTCACCATAGAAGAGAAGGGTAACAGGCAGAAAGAATGAAAAGCACTGAATAAATTTGGCCCAGAAGAACCCAGGGAACAGAGATAGAGGCTGATCTTAACTTACCTAGAGACAGCGAGCATAGCAAGCTAATGATTGAAAAGTGCTCTGAATCTCTTTACAGTCAAGTAGAGAGGTGAAGCAGGAGTCATTTACAAACTGTGGCAGCTTTCAGTGGCAGCAGCCTAAGAGTTCATAAAAAGTTTTTTCATAAGCCAATTCCCCCAAAACCAAAGGATGATTGATTTCTTTGATAAGTGGATGATGATATATAATGGGGGGAGGGATAAGGCAAGAATGGAGGAAGAATGGATTGTATAGAGGAAAATGAGGAGGGGTAGTGGGTGGGGAGAAGGAAAGATAATAGAATGAGACAAACATCATTACCCTATGTACATGTAAGATTACACAAACCATGTGACTCTACTTTGTGTACAACCAGAGAAATGAAAGTTGTACCCCATTTGTGTACAATGAATCAAAATTATGAAAAAAAATAAAATAAAATACAAAAAGCTCTTTCAGCCTGTGTCAGTCAATGACTACTATGGAACCCAGAATGTGACTGGTCAAGGGTGACTAAAACAGGCACAGAAAGAATTATGCCCAGTGGAATCCAGGCTGGGTATACTGAAGAGAGAAGCTGGCATTCCATTTTTTTTTTTTTTTTTTTTTCCTGGCAGCTTATGTGACCAGCTAGGGAGAGGCCAGAAACTGTTCAGACAAGTGCATCTGTACTCCGAGTCTATCCTGGGAAGTCCACACTCACAGCGATGAAATATGTGAGGCCTGTGGAGGGTTATTTTCCCCCACTCTAGGAGCTGAACTTTCAGGAGGTCCTTGACACACAGAGCTCTGTAGCGACTGATATCTGCCCAGCAATAGCAAGTGTGAATCTATCTCTCTAGAGTAAATACCACCTGATGAAATTTCAAGGGACAGTCAGAACTCAGCCCCAGCTGTTGGAATTTTTCATTTAGAATTCTGCACCAGCCCCACTCTGGGAGTGCATTGACCTAACCTGTCCAGACAAAACTCCAATTGTCAGTATTCCCTACTCTGCCTTATCTTGTAGTGTGAGGCAGGAAGCTGAGAGCTACAGCAACCAGCTTCAGTTCCAGGCTTTAGCAGCTGGCAGCTTGATGAGAAGCATAGAGCATTTGGATTTAAACACCTCTCAGTCCTTAATGCAAGGGCACATAGCCCAAAAAGAAATGCAAAGAAGGGTACAACAGCATGGGCAGTGAACATCTATACTTATTAGTAGTTTGAAACAACTAAGGTGAGACAAGTTTTTCACTCCTCATTAAGAATTTTTTTCCCATTATGCATGAGTGTATCTATTCATAACAACAATGTCAACCATCAAAACTCTCCAATTAAAAGGCACATATTGGCAGAATGGATTCAAAAACCTGATAAAATGATATGCTATTTGCAAGAGAATCATCTAACAGGCAAAGGTACTCAAGGCTGAAAGTTAAAAGATGAAAAAGATATTCTGTGCAAATGGAGTCCTAAAACAAGCCAGAGTAGCTATTCTTATACCTGACATAGATTCAAGAAAAAGTACAAAGAGATAAAGAAGGTCACTACATACTGGTAAAGGGAATAATCCAACAAGAAGACATAACAAGAGCAAGTATCAATGCATCAAATGTTGACACACCTATTTACAGAGAACAAATTTTTTTGAAAATATGTCCAAGATATTCTCATTGATTTCAACAAACTACTCTCACCAATAGACAGGTCATCCAGACATAAAATAAATAATTTTTCTGACCTAAATAAGACTATAAATCAAATGAACCTAACACATTTATAGAATGTTTTTCACTGAAAAAAGAGTTGAAGTAATTTTCTTCTCAGCAGCTCATGGAATGTTTTCCAAAACAGGCCTTTTCTAGGTCACAATATAGTTCTTATAAAATACAGAAAGTGATACAGTCTTGTGCATCTTCTCAGATTATAATGGAATAAAATTAGAAATTAATGGCAAGAAAAAGTATAGAAACATCATAAACACATGGAGATTGAACAAATATTCTTTTAAATCAGTAATAAATCATTGGAAAAATTAAAGAAGATTAAATATTCCTAGAATCAAATGTGAGAATTGATATAATGCACCGAAATCTCTGCGATATTATGAAGGCAGTTCCAAGAGGAAAATGCATAACATTAACTCCCTAATTAAAAAAAAAAAGGATGCCCCCCCAAAATTCAATACTACATATATAGAGTCTAGAAAAAAAAGGAACAAATTTGAAAACCAGTAAAAGACAGTAAATAATTAAAAATCACAGCCAAAATTAATAAAATTGAGAGTAAAAAAATGCAAAGGATAAATGCAATGAAGAGTTGATTCTTCGAAAAGATAAACAAGACTGATAAACCCCTAGTCACACTAACAAAGAAAAAGGTAAGGCCCAAATAAGCAAAATTTGAGATACAAAAGGAGATATCACCAAGATATTTTTAAAACCAAGAAGACTGTAAGCAGCAATTTTTGAAAGAAAATATTCCAATAAGTTTGAATATCCCATCAATAATTTAAAAATTCTAGATAAATAATGACCTTTGCAAATTGAAGAAACAGGATATAGAAAATCTAAACAGACCGATGTCAAGTAATGAGATTGCAGCAGCAATAAAATGCCTTTCAATAAATAAAATTCAGTACCAGATGGATTCTGAGCCTAGTGCTAGCTTACTTTTAAAGAAAAACTAACATCAATCTTTCTCAAATTATTCCATGAAGTAGGAAGAGAATACTCCCAGTCTCATTCTATGAAGCCAGTATCACCCTGATAACAATCTAGATAAAGACACATCAAAGAAAGGAAACAGTAGGTGGATATCCCTGATGAATATAAATGCAAAATTAGTTAATAAAATAATAGCAAACCATATCCAAAATCATGTGAAGAATATTACAGACCAAGTTGGTTTCATAACAGGGATTCAACATTGTTTGAATATAAGTAAGTCAATAGATGCAATTCATCACACAAATTGAATTAAAGACAAGAATAACATGATCATTTTAAAAGATGCAGAAAAAGCCTTTAGCAGAATTCAGTATCCATTCATGTTAAAAACACTGAAGAAAATAGGTATAGAAAGAACATATGTAAATACCATAAAGATCACATATGACAATGACAAAACCATAGTCAATATCATACCATAGTCAATATCATATCAAGAGAAGCACAGGAGTAGGAGAAACAAAAGTACTAAAATTTATATGAAAGAATAAAAGACCCAGAATTGTCAAAGAAATTCTAAACAAGAACAATACTGGAGGCATCACAATATCTGATCTCAAAGTATACAATAAAGCAATAGTCATGAAACTAGCCTCTTATGGACATAAAAACAGATATGAAGACCACTGGAATAGACTATAAGACACAAGAAAAAAAATTGACATAAATGCAGTCTTTTTACTTTTGGCAAGGGTGTCAAAAGGATAACTTGGAAAAAAGATCACCTCTTTAACAAATGATACTAGGGAACTATGTAGCAATAACTCTATAAGAATGAAACTAGATCACTACCTTTCACCCTGCACAAAAAATCAACTCAAAGTGAATCAAAGACCTAGTAATTAGACCAAAAACAGTAAAACTGATGGGAGAAAACATAGGGGCAACACTCCAACACATTGGCACAGGGACTGAGTTTCTTAGTAAGACTCCTATAGCTCATGAAATAAAATCAAGAATCAATAACTATAACAGCATTGAATTTTTAAAAAAGTTTGGGCACAGCAAAGGAAACAATGAAATTCATGAAAAGAGAGACTACAAAATAGAGGAAATTTTTTGTCAGTTACTATTTCAAAGGAGAACTTATAAGCAGAATAAAGAACTCCCCCAAAACTCTGAATGTTAAAAAACTCCCTAATAAACCATTTAATAAATGAGCAAAATATCTGAGACATTTATCAAAAGAAGATATGCAAAAGGTCAGCAAATGTATGAAAAAATATTCAACATCCTTAGCAATCATGGAGATGCAAGTGAAAACAGTTCTGTGATGTCATCTCACTCCAGCCAGAATGGCAATCATCAAGAATACAAACACTACTACTCAGTCATAAAGAAGAAAAAAATTATGGCATTTGCAGGCAAATGGATGAAGTTGGAGAATATCATGCTAAGTGAGATAAGTCAATCCCAAAAAACCAAAGGATGGAATGATCTCGCTGATAAGCAGATGATGATACATAATAGCGGGTGGGAGGGAGGCAAGAATGGAGGAAGGAGGGACTGTATAGAGGGAAAAGAGGGGTGGGCAGGGTGGGTAGAAGGAAAAATAACAGAGTGAATCAAACATCTTTACCCTATGTAAATGTATGATTGCACAAATGGTATGCCTCTACTTCATGTACAACCAGAGAAACAAGTTGTATCCCATTTGTTTACAATAAAAAAAATTAAAAAAAAAAAAAGAATGCAAACACTGTTAATTGCTGCAGTGGATGCAGGGGGAAAGTCATATATTTTGGTGGGACTGCAAATTACTACAACTACTTGGGAAAGCAGTGTGGAGATTTTCAAAAGATTAGTAATGGAATTGCCCTATAACCCAGCCATCTCCCTCCTTAAATTAGCATACTGTAGGGATACATACATATCAATGTCTGTGGCAGCAAAACCCACAGCAACCAGTGTTTGGAACCAGCCTATCTGTTCATCAATAGAAAAATAGATAAAAAGACTGAAAAAAAATATATATATATTATGGTTCTACTTGACCATAAAGAAGAATGAAATTGTTATTTGTTGTTAAGTGGAAGGAACTGGAGATCATTGAGTAAGCAAATAATCCAGACTCAGAAAGTCAAGGGTCAAATTTTGTTTTCATATGCGGAAGCTAGAGAGAATAAAGGAATAAAAGGGAGATCTCACAAAAATAAAAGGGAGAGCAGTAGGGTAGATGTAGGAGAACAAGGGTGAAGGACAAGGGGCGGGGGTAAAGTGGAAGAACTGGGGAATAAAGTTGATCAAGTTATGCCATGGGCATATACAAATATATTACAGTGCATTCCAATATTATATATAACATACTGCATCAACTAAAAAATAATATATAGAAGAAAGACCAAAAGAGTAAGGAAGGGGGGTTGGGGTGAGATAATTGAAATGGAGAAAGCTATATTATATGCATTTATAAATGTCAAAATGAAGGCCACTATTACGTAGAACTACAATACACCAACATTTAAAGTGAAAGTAAAATAAAGATGTCTGGAAAAATTCAAAAATATAAAAAGAATGCTAATGGGTTATTATGTTATCAGTAGAAGAATCTTTTAATTATTTGGAAAATTAAAAATGCAAATGTTTTAATGTAACAATGAAGTATTTAAAAAATCTATGCATATAAGATATCTCAGCTACTAAGAAATATTACCAATATATCAACATTTCAAAGGTGACTTTTTTTCAAATATAAGACAATGTTCAAATTAATATCGAACAGGGATTTCTTATGTGATACATTGGCTAGGTGTTTTTAGTACCTTTGCTCCTATTTATCAAAACATCTGCACACAGAATGGCACTTTAAGATGCAGAAATGCATTTCCTAAATGACTTGTCTTCTCCATTCTACTGGAATTTGTCTGAAATATCTTTTAAAGTGTTCTCAGAATTTTCATATTATGTAATTCCTCTGCATTCAATTCTCTCTCTCCTTTTGGTTGAGTCTATGGATAAAGAGTACTTCTTTCTCTTTTCTTGTTTCTGTTATGATCTCCATGTGCTGGACTTTACCTGCTACTATTTTTCCAAACCACACTGCCTCCATATTCACATCTCAGTGACTATGCCCCAGAAATACTGAATCTCTGGTAGTTCCCTAATATCTTTGGCTATGCCAAATCTTCTAAATTGATTCATCCCTGTGCCTGGGTCACTTTTAATTTGCTTGGGGTGAGGGAAGAAGTGAAGGAGAGGATAATATTGATAATTGAAATGGAGAAAGCTATATTATATGCATTTATAAATGTCAAAATGAAGGCCACTATTACGTAGAACTACAATACACAACATTTAAAGTGAAAGTAAAATAAAGATGTCTGGAAAAATTCAAAAATATAAAAAGAATGCTAATGGGTTATTATGTTATCAGTAGAAGAATCTACTGATAGATTCTTTAATTATTTATTGAAGTCCAGTTTATCTCCTTAACAGGTAAGCAGTGAACCAGTTTTTCAAACACACACTCTCTATGGAAACATTATCTTGATCAATTGCAGTGACCTCTTTACATGCCTGTTTTCTCCACTGCTCTAAATTCCTTTGAGGAAAAAGAATGGTGCATTTATTTTTGTGTTGCGAGTAGACGAACTTGTGATTTGGTGTGAACTATATGCTTTATAACTGTTTGGCTAGTAATTAATGTTGCTAGTACAGTGTTTAGATCTGTAGTCAGAGTCTTTTATACTCTCCATGAAGTCTGGCCCATTCACAGTTATTATATTTTTTGAAGATTCACATTTACTTCAAGCCTGACTAATAAGCAACCTGAATTAAAACATGTGTTTTATGAATGAGATTCATTGAAGATAAATAATATTCCAGAAAAGTTGTTAATGAATTCACAGTAAGAAATTTGATTTCAAAACACAGGAAAGAAGAGAAATAATAATATTCTGAGCACACTAAAATTTGATAATGTACACTTTATATCACTAATTGATACTTTTGATTTAAGCTTCTATTCAAATTTATTTTCATGTTTTATAGCAAAAAATACTACTTTATTTAAAACAGATGTGCTCTTAAAATCTAAGCACTACTTGTATTTTGAGCTTGGGATTAGTGATTTATAAAGTAGGGGATTTGTACGATACACTTGAATTAATATATTACTGGAGTTGCTTATAGAATTTAGGAGAATTTCCTTGTACTGTAATGTCAGAAGTACAGAAAGTTGTTTTATTATTGTTGGAAAATGGAAAGATTAAATTGTACTTGCAATATAGTTTTTGGATAAAATTCACGTTTAAAAGTATATATCTGTTTCACAGCAATTTTGTTTTAATCAATGTCTTCAAAATTTATTTCATGTTTTAAGAACCAGCCAAGCCAGGGAATAAGAAGTTACATACTAATTACAGGGGGTTTTATCATGTACTTACCTGTTGCTGTATGTTGTTACTCACTTCACTGAATGCTTTGCCCAAGAGTAAAGTCAGAAGGACTTATTCAATATATTTTTTTCTTTTTCTTTTTTTAATGTCAGGGAATTGCTTATCTCCCTTGGTTTTTTAGTGAGTCATTAAGGAACTAAGGGTTTTTAAAGTGATGCTTTCCTTGTCCGCCAATAATTAAAAGAATGTGAAGTTCATAACTGATAATATGTGAACAGATTTATTACACAGGTAATATTTCACTGCTGTTATTGCCAGCTTTGAGCATGTGTTCTTCCTTAAAAAAGGTGTGACAGCAGAAATCTCTGTTGAAATGAAAAGTCATCTATATGTGAACATTTTAAAATGTGTATAAACTCAAAATAATCACAGAATAAATACACAGGTGTTACAATAAAATACATGGGCAATTTAACGTTTTAAAACCAGCAATAGATATGCTCTCATACTTACGGGCTACATTGTTAACTATGTGCTCATTGAACCTCTATGCTTCTGGGCACAAAATGCACTTCTTCCAAAAATAGAACTAACCCTTTTGTACCTCATCCTTGTGCTTACTAACTTTAGGTGTATCTGCCCTTGATAATAGGTGTTTGGCAATTTCCTAGAGTATAGGGGGAGTCTGCTGCAGAAGAATAAGTGCATTGTGTCAAGACCTGTGAGTTCCACACTCACACTGGAAACAAGCTAGCAGAGCTCATGTGGGCAAATGGTAAATGATGCACAGAAATAGGGGGAAAATCATCTTCTAGTGTAAGCCTTTTTTCTTGTCAACCAGATGAACAAAAGGACAAAGGGATATATGTGCATGCACTGTTTTCCTTCATTTTTATTTCAGAACATGAGTGTGAGCTTAAGAAAAAGATAGTTATATATCCCTGCGGGTATGAGAAATCTCTTTGAAAGAGTGTTCAAACAAATTGAAAAAGAAAAAAGACTTATAAGGAAACCAGATAAAAGAGAGATTCTGATCACGAGGTAGAGGTTACCTTGCTGAGAAATTGAGACCTGATTTTTTTTGTTTTGTTTGTATTTTTCTATCTCTAGAACTAGAGATACTTGAAAAAACTGTTTTGCACTTGAGATTTAATGTCTAATTCTCCGTTGAATTGTAGTTGCTTTAGCTATTTTTATGTTCAGAATTTATAAAATTTAGCATGTTTTAAATCAAAGGTTTTTAAAAAACTGCTAGTTATAATTGCTTAAAAGTTAATTTTAGTTTTGAAAAAATAAATGAATTCTGATAGAAAAGAGCATAATGAGATGTATGCTTTCATTCTGAAGTTGAATAGGTTGAAAAGTGTTGAACTTCATATATTGACTATCACTTTATTTTGCAATTTGGAATTTCTGCTCTTATTTAAAACTTTTGAGTGCAATTAAGCATGAACAATGAACACTTTAAAAATTTTTTTAGTAGTGGAGTTTGAACACAGAAATTCTTAATCCCTGATCAACATCCCAAGCCCTTTATATATATATATATATATATATATATATATTTTTTTTTTTTTTTAATTTTGAAACAGTGTCCCACTAATTTGCTTAGGGTCTCACTATGTTGCTGGGAATTTTCTCATACTTGCAATCCTCCTGCCTCAACATCCTGAGTTATTGGAATTACAGGTGTCTGCCACAATACCTACCTCAAAATGATCTTCAAATACTATTTTTAAGGAGGTCACATTGTTTAAAAATAAACATATGGGTCTTAAATATGTATCTACATAAAGTATATAATTCAGTTTTATAAAAAGTTTTGAAGGGACGGAGTAGAGAAAGACCAAGAACTCTAAATATTACCAGTGATAGATTAATGATGACTAACATGGATATGTAAAAATGTTGGTTGTGTTTGTAGGGGAGTACAGATTTTGAGTGAATTAAAGAAT
The DNA here is from genome assembly GCF_902686445.1 of Sciurus carolinensis. Taxonomy (NCBI): domain Eukaryota; kingdom Metazoa; phylum Chordata; class Mammalia; order Rodentia; family Sciuridae; genus Sciurus; species Sciurus carolinensis. The sequence continues at coordinate 85,430,072 of NC_062218.1, read as the reverse complement.
CCTTAGAATTTTTAGAGAAGTAACAGTTGCCCTTTTAGCTTCTAGCAAATCAACTGTTGTGTAGCTCAACTAAGTGGAAACTATTTAACAATGGCAATAGAGACAAAAAGCATTTATGTTGTGCTTCCTGTAGGCCAAGACAGTTAAATAAGAAGTGCTACATTTAAATCTGCCACTAATATATGAAATAAGAACCAGACTCATCTCCATTTTAATGTTTAGAAAATTGAAACAATGAAAATTTAAGTAACTTTCCAGAATAGCAAAAGCAATCCTGAGCAGGAAGAGTGAAGCAAGAGGTATCACAATACTAGACCTTAAACCATACTACAGAGCAATAATAACAAAAACAGCATGGTATTGGCACTAAAACAGACATAGAGACAGAACAGAAGACACATAAATACCAGTTATCTGATACTAGACAAAGGTGTCAAACACATATTGGAGAAAAGATAGCCTATTCAACAAATGATGCTGGGAAAATTGGAAATTCATATGTAGCAAAAATAAATTAAATCTCTATCTCCCACCTTACACAAAACTCAACACAAGGTGGATTAAATACATAGGCACCAGAACAGAGACCCTTAGCCTAAAAGAAGAAAAATTAGGCCCAAATCTTCATCATAGCAGCTTAGGACATGACTTCCTTAAAAAGATTCCTAAAGTAAAAAAAGTAAAATCATGACTCAATAAATAGGATGGATTCAAACTAAAGTAAAAAGTTTCTTCTCAGCAAAGGAAACAATCAATAACATGAAGAGACAGCCTACAGAATGGGAGAAAAATCTTTACCACACACACCTAAGATAAAGCACTAATCTCCAGGATATATAAACATCAAAAAAAACAAACAACCCAATAAATTAATGTGCTAAGGAAGAAATACAGTCAGTCAACAAATATATTTAAAAAAGTTCATCATTTCTAGCAATTAGAGAAATGCAAATTAAAACTACTCTAAGATTTCATGTCATTCCAGTCAGAATGGTAATTATCAAGAATAGAAGCAACAATAAGTGTTGGTGAGGATGTGGGGAAAAAGGTATACTCATACATTGCTAGTGGGACTGCAGATTGGTGCAAAAATTATGGAAAGCTTGGTGGAGATTCCAAAGAAAACTTGGAATTGAACCACCATTTGACCCAGTTATTCCATTCATCAGTTTATACCCAAGGACTTAAAATCAGTGTACTACCAAGGTACAACCACATCAATGTTTATAGTAGCTCAACTCACAATAGCTAAAATATGGAACCAACATAGATGATCATCAACAGATTAATGGATAAAGAAAATGTGGTATATATATATATACAATGAAATATTACTTAGCCCTAAAGAAGAATAAAATTATGTTATTTGCAGGTAAATGGATGGAGCTGGAGAATATCATCCTAAGTGAAATAAGTCAATCCCAAAAAACCAAAGGCCGAATATTTTCTCTTGATGTGCGGATGCTATTTCACAGTAAGTGGGGAGGTGCTAGGGAAGAATAGAGGTAATTTGGATTAGGCAGAGGGACATTAAAGGAGGGGAAGAGGATTGGGGATAAGAAGTATAGTAGAATGATTCAGACATTATTACCCTGTGTACAAATGAGATTAAGTGACCGGTGTGATTCTACATTGTATACAACCAGAATAAAGAGAAGTTATATTTCATACATGTATAATGTGTCAGAATGCATTCTACTGTCATGTATAACTAATTAGAGCAAATTAAAAAAAAAAAAAAAAGAGAAACTCTAAGTAACTTGTCCAAAGTCACACACCAACATATTGGGTGAATTTCAAATTGAGGTTGACTGACAGATTCTAAAATCCATTTCCTAATCTATATTCTATACTGCCTTAAAGAGATTAAGTAAAATGTAAAGATTAGATCCCTTGGAGTGATAATAACAGAATATACAACAGTTAGGAATTAGGCAAAATTCTTTATGTGACAGATTACAATCGAATTGTATAGAAGGAGAACAGTGAACCCTAGATATATAAGTAAAAATTTTTGGCCGATATTTTCAGCTGATCACTCTTCAGTGACTATCATCTGACTTTTCATGTTCAAGGTACAGGGGATGATGAAGAAAGGGAAAAGAGAATTCCTGTTTAGAAAAGTACCCTAAACAGAGCAAAGAATATAATGAAATCACGAGAGAGGACTAAAATAAAGAATATACATTGACAAAATTCAGTTCAATTCAAAATTGCTTTCTTGAGGTTCCTCACTCTTTTCATGGAACAATTCAACAAAATACTTTGGCAGAAATAACTGTGTTGGAAAATAAATTGCCGGTGGAAACAAAGAGGTGGAGGGTAGTTATTTGGAACTTATTCTTGAAAATGACTCATTCAACTCTGTATGATTTTGTTTTCTCAGCCCAAAATGATTAGCTGCATGGATTGAACAGTCTTGTGCATTTAAAGAGTAAAGATGTCTTTATATCTGGGAAATAATGATAAAATGAAATGTACAGTAGGACAAAGATATGGGTACTTTTAAAAGAACTTTTCCTTGATGCAATTTTTTTTTTTTTTCTGGAAAAACCACTCCAGATAAGGTGCACTGCCCCATCGGTAATTTCATCAGAGGTGGAGAGCGTAACATTAATGGAAAAGAATGACTAATCCACTGAAGAACACTTAAACAGAGGGTAGAATAATAGCCACCAGTTCATCTGTTAGACATTGAATGACTCAATCATCTTACTATAGAGTTCTCTAAATAAATATATCACCTTTAAAAAAATCATGAAACCTAAATTTTTGAAGTTATTTTTAAGTCTGTGAAATTATCATAGAAAACAATTATCTAGATAATTTAAGATTAAAGAAGGTGTTCCAGAACAATGGGATATAAAAATGCTTGGAAATAGTGTGAACTGGACATAGGATTGACAATCTTTAAGTTTTTCCAAGGAAGAATAGATAATAAAATTTTAAAAAATACTGCCATTACCCTTTCTCATATTTACACATAATGAGTATTTGAAATATGAAGTAAGAATTACATAATGATACAATAAAGATTGTCACTTAAGTTGAATAAATTAAACTGAACAAACTTGATATATTTTTATTATTTTTGTTATAATCTCATGTACAAATAAAAATGCTATAATTGATTAACTGCACTCTGTGGATAGAATTGGGATACCTCATATACATCAATGGTCTCAAATTGTCTTAATTCTCAATAGAATATAATGTGGAAATAGCTTTATCTTGTTTCTTTTCTACAATTAAACATTTTCCCCTAACTTTCTCTTTCCAATATTTTGCCAAACTCTCAAACATATTCCCTAAACTTTCTATTTATTTTCAGCTATTAAACAATTAGAATTGTTATTTTCAGTCCTTAAAATATCTTGATAAATTTAAATAAAAATATTAACTTCATTTAATTAAATTCTAAAACACTTTGTCACCCAAGTCATTCCTAGAATTATCAGTCCCACAGTAGGAGTGGAGGGCAGGGTTTGCTCTTTTTCCTTTAATGCTATTATTACATCTCACAACTTCTTCCGTCTCAACCAGAAAAGGATGAAGGACTGAGGCTAACATAATTGTAAATTACAGAGAAAGACAAAACTCCTCTAGCCTGGTGCTAATGTAATCTGAAAATGTTTGTGCATGACCAAATCTTACCTATAGCTAATAATAAAATAAATAATTATAATAATACACTGCAAAATAAAGTACTTTTAGTAACTAGCAAATATTCATAGAAAGAAAGTTCTGGTTTCTCTTCTGGAAACCAACCCTACTCCACCATAGTCTCTCCAAGGAATTCACCTGCTCCTATTATACTTGGATGGAAATGGGTGAGAAGGCAGACCTCTGTACTCCCACTACTTGCTTTAAACAGTTATTTTCTCTCCTCAGTGAATCTCTTGCCTTCTTTTATTTTTGTTAATGTGAATAATGATGTATTGGGTATTTTTAAATACTTCTTATGAAGCCTTGAATGAATGAATATATCTAAAATATGTAGAAGTAATCCTTTTGTTGAGCTCTGGAACCTCAGACAAACTCCCTGAGACAATAGAAAATATTGTCCAATTTTTAATAGATGTATTTACATATTACTCCAGGAATTTGAGTATTGGAAAAAACACTGATTAAAACAAACAAAAGCTGCAGAATTTTCTTTTTGTAGGCTAAAGTTATAGTGAACCTTGTTTTGTGGGAACAAAAATTGTAGCAATTGGACCAGCTCTTTTTGAAGTTAGAAATCACAAACAAAAGAAGAGTGTTCTTCAATTTGAAAATTTTAATCTATAAATCTAGTCCTGTGGAACAATATATCTTAAGACTGAGCTCAAAAAATATGGCATGTACTTATCCACATAAATTTTGAAAGTAGTGTTACTCAGTTTTCAACAGAATCTATTTGATGAAAATGCCCTCAATACTTTCTCAGTACAAGCTCTCTTCAACCTATTTGTCTGGTTAAAGAATGGTCATAGAATTTTGGGTTCCTTTGGAAGAGGAGGTACCATGTTCATTTACAATTCAGTGTCATCAAAATTAATATTTCAACTCTTCATGTATGTGTGTGTGTTTGTGTATGAGAGAGAGAGAGAGAGAGAGAAAGAGAGAGAGAGAGAGAGTGAAACAGAGAAGCATCTGGGATAAACTTTAATCTTCCTTTACTGCAAGCATGTAAACATTCAAACATTAAAATGGAACCAGTCTCAATCTGAGCATCAAACTTTGTGGTAAATATAATGTCATGAAAGTAGATAAATGGTTACAAATTTCACCTTTTTTCTTGCTTTATATCAGTTTATCAGAACAAAACTGGATTTATGACATGCATGACAGAAAGATCCAAGATGGCAGACTAGAGGAAGGCTGCATTCCTTCTTGCTCCACAACTCAGTTTTCAAGCAGAAGAAAATATGTTTCTCAGTGAGGCAGTCTTTGCTGCTTTCAGTCTCCTGATGTTTACCCCTTTGTCTACCGCGATGACCTGCCATCTGCCAGCATATCACCTACTTTTGAGTGCAGATTGCTCACTGACTACAGCCTATCATCTGCCATTTGCTCTTTTGCCTGCCTGTTGCCTGCTCATCACCTGCCTTTCACCTACCCATCACCCACCACCCGAGGTCCACCTACCAATTGTCTGCTAGTAGCCTGCAGACTGTCCAAAGACTGCCAGCAGATCATCTGCTGCCTGCTCTTTCCTGGAAGTTCATTGTCATAGGACCCGCAGGTTTGGATACACGTAGCTGCTGCCATTTTGGGACAACAGACAGGACCTGCAGGACCCCTGTCCCAACCAACTGGCCCCACCCCTGGGACCTCCAGCCTGAGGGACTTTGTCCCATGCAGACTTGGTGTCCATGCCCTGCCCTGCAGCTCACCATTTGCCAACACTTTTGGAAGCCAGAGTAGTCATCTTGGATTATACTGGAAGCAGAAGCTGCCAGTATAATTATTAGGAGGGGAAAATCTCATCCTGAGACCCCTGCTAGAAACTGGAAGCTCATTGTCAGGTACCTCTCATGCATCAGGTTACTGAAGACTGGGAGTTTTGAAGTATGTGACTGTTATAATGTAGATTTTTTTTCTCCTTTTTGAAAAGTTTTAAGTTTTTATTTCTTGATTTTTCTCACTCTCTGTATTTTTCTTTTGTTTACCTTTTTTCTTACCAAGAAAAGAAAACTTTAGACCAATATCTTTGATGAACATAGCCCCAAAACTACTTCACAAAATTCTGGCAAATCACATACAAAAACATATTAAGAAGATAGTACACCAAGACAAGTGGGGTTCATCCTACATATGCAAGGTTGGTTCAACATCTGAAATCAATCAATGTAATTTCATCACATTAGTAGACTTATATGATTATTTCAATAGATACTGAGAAAGTATTTGACAAATCACAACACCCCTTCATGCTCAAAACACTAGAAAAAATAGGGATATTAGGAACATATCTCAACATGTAAGCCCACTGCCAACATCATTCTTGATGGAGAAAAATTGAAAGCATTCCCTCTAAAAATTGGAACAAGACAGGGATGCCCTCTTTTACCACTTGTATTCAACATCATGCTTGAAATACTAGCCATAGTAATTAGACAGACCAAAAAAATTAAAGGAATATGAATAGGAAAAGAACTCAAGCTGTCACTATTTGCAGATGACATGATTCTATATTTAGAGGATCCAGAAAACTCCACTAGGAAACTTCCAGACCTAATAAATGAATTCAGCAAAATAGCAGGATATAAAATCAACACACATAAATATAATGTATTTCTGTTCATAAGTGATGAATCCTCTGAAAGAAAAATTAGGGAAACTACCACATTCACAATAGCCTCAAAAAAAAAAAGTGGGAATCTATCTAATAAAAGAGGTGAAAGACATCTACAATGAAAACTAAAGAACACTAAAGAAAGAAATTAAAGCAAACCTTAGAAGATGGAAAGATCTCTCATGTTCTTGAATAGGCAGAATTAATATTATCAAAATGGCCATACTTCCAAAGGTGCTATACAGATTTAACACAATTCCAATTAAAATCCCAATGACATTCCACATAGAAATAGAGAAAGCAGTCATGAAATTCATCCAGAAGAACAAAAGACCAAGAATAAACAAAACAATCCTGGGCATGAAGAGTTACGTAGGAGGTACCACAATTCCAGAACTTAAACTACACTACAGAGCAATAGTAACAAAAACAGCATTGTATTGGTGCCAAAATAGACAGGAAGATCAATGGTACAAAATAGAAGACACAGAGACAAACCCACATAAGTACAGTTATCTCAAACTATACGAAGGTGCCAAAAACATACAATGAAGAAAAGATAGCCTCTTCAACAAATGGCACTGGCAAAACTGGAAATCCACAGGCAGTGAAATGAAATTAAACCTCTATCTCTCACTCTGCACAAAACTCAACTGAAAATGGATCAAGGACTTAGGAAGTAGACCTGAGACCCTTCACCAAATGGAAGAAAAATTAGGCCCAAATCATCATCATGTTGGCTTAGGACCAGACGTCCTTAACAAGACCCCTAGAGCACAAGAAATAAAACCAAGAATTAATAAATGGGATGGATTCAAACTAAAAAGCTTTTTCTCCATGAAGGAAACAATCAATAATGGGAAAAGAGAACCTACAGAGTAGGAAAAAAGTCTTTTCCACATGCATTTCAGATAGAGCACTAATCTCCAAAATTTATGAATAACTTAAAAAACTTTACACCAAAATACAAAGAACCCAATCAATAAGTGGGCCAAGGAACTAGGCAGACACTTCACAGAAGACAATATACAGGTGATCAACAAATATATGAAAAAGTGCTCATCATCTGTAGTAATTACATAAATGCAAATGAAAACTACCCTAAGATTTCATCTAACTCCAATTAGAATGGTTATTATCAAGCACACAAGCAATAATAAGTGTTGACATGGATGTGGGGAAAAAGACAAAATCATACATTGCTGGTGAGGTTGCAAATTGGAGCAGCTACTCTGGAAAGCAGTATGGAGATTACCCAGAAAACTTGGAATGAACCCACCATTTGAGCCAGCAAGCCCAGTCCCTGGTTTATACCCAAAGGACTTAAAATTAGCATAGTACATTAAAGCAGCCACATCAATGTTCATAGCAGCTCAATTCACAATAACTACATTGTGGAACCAACCTAGATGCCCTTCAACAAATGAATGGTTAAAGAAACTGTGGTATATATACACAAGGGAATATTACTCAGTCACAAAGAAGAATAAAATTATGGCATTTGCTGGTAAATGGATGGGTTTAGAAAATATAATGCTAAATGAAATAAGCCAAGCCCAGAAAACCAAAGGTGGAATGTCTTCTCTGATAAGTGGATGATGACACATAATGGGGGGAAGGAGGGCAAGAGAAGAATGGAGGCATGTTGGATTGTATAGATGGAAATGGGGTGAAAGAGGGTGGGGGAAGGAAAGATAGTGGACTGAAACAGACATCATTTTCCTATGTACATGTATGATCATACAAATGGTGTGATCTACTTTGTGTCCGACCATAGAAATGAAAGTTGTACCCCATTTGTGTACAGTGAATCAAAATGCAGTCTGTAAAAAAATTTTAAGAAATTTAAAAAAAAAGAAGTACATGACAGCTGGCTACCTACTATTAATGGTAGAACTGATTGTAGTACATCAACATCTGTACAGTGGTTATGTTGCCAAGACTAGAACTAATGTCACATGATTTAAAATGTTTTCATCTTAAACTATATTAAAAATGGTCTTTCACCTAAAGGATGATTTATTTTAAAATGTAGAGTGTTATTTTTATGGAGGTGGTTTAACATTTGCAAGTGTTTAATTAAAACAAATCGGGGTGAAGACAATTGTATATTTCTTCATTCATAAAGTTCTTTATGAACGTGTCATTAATTATTTAGATGATTGTGTAACTTGGGAACCATTAGCAGTTCTTTCTTAACAACATTGATTTGTATTATAGTAAAAAGCTAAATTTTAGAAAATATTAAAACAAATTTAATTATGATAGCTCAGAATCAAGATGAATAATGATTTTGAAGTTATAGAATTGTCACAATAGAAATAATTATTTTGTTTATAATCTAAAATTATTGCATGTGAAATTATTCAATAGCAGACAGTAAAAACCTGATGATTTTGTCACTACTTTTTTCTGTTGATATTAATAATTTGTCTAAAACTTAACTTGCTTGGAGACTGTTTGACTTTTCATTTTAAATAAATCAATGCAAATTATTTGGGGTATGAAGAAATTTGCAAATTTGTATTTGTTATGGAAACTATGGCACTTACAAAGTTAGAAGTTTCACAATTAAATATGTGACTAATGACAGATATTGGATGAGAATTTTGTCTCCCAATTTTCTTTTATCTGTTTAACTGAAAAATAGAGTATTTCATAAAAATTTGCAAAATCAGATGGGACATTATTTTACTCTAACACTATGCCTATTGCACAGTGACTGATTCATACATATTTGAAGATAAATCAAAATAGGAATATACCAAAACACAAGGAACATATTAATTAGTTCTTAGTATTAAATTTGGTGATGAAACCTGCAATTTTAAAATTTGGAAAATAATCACAAGGCATTCTTTAATCCTTTAACAAGTGTATCAATGACTGTTATTCCCAATATTTTACTAATTCCTTTGTCTAGAAATAGATGGTTGTTATGGTTTGGAGGTGGTGTCCCCCAAAATCTCACAAATGAGATAATGCAAGAAGGTTGAAAGGAGAAACAATTGGGTTATAGCCTCAAACTGATCAGTGAATTGGTCCCTGATAGTATTAACTGGAGTCATGTGGGGCATGGCTGGAGGAAGTGGTTCATTGCAAGGTATGGGTATGGGGTAAATATTTTGTATCTGGAGAATGGAGTCTCTGCTTTTTTGATCACCTCATGAGCTGTATCCCTCTGCCTCACTCTTTCACCATGATGTTCTGCCTCACCTTGAGCCCTGAGGAATGGAACCAGCAGTGAAAAAGCTGACTAAAACAATGGCTTTATCCATATCCTCTGTGAAGCAATTTGAAACCTAAAATGAAAGTAAATATAGAAGTGCTAATCTTTTTTTTTTTTTTCTTTTGTGGTGCTGGGGATTGAACCCAGGGCCTCATGCTTGAGAGACAAGCACTCTACCAACTGAGCTATCTCCCCAGCCCAGAAATGTTAATCTTAATACACAACAAAAAGTAAAGAGAAAGACATGAAGGTGTTTGCTGATAGACATTTCTTGCTGCCTAGGGAAAAAGTGTCCTGTGAGTGTTCATCTGACTGAAGTAATTTGGTATAATCAAATAATTTCCCCTCATTAGATCTCTGGTGTATCTAAAATATATTTATATTTATTTATAACATCTTCTATTTTAAAGGAAATTCTGAAAATATACCTAGATGTAGTAAACAAAGACTGCAAAAAAGTAAAGAGACCAGACATACAAAACATCCATAATTCCTTTTAGCTGAATTCTTTATAAAGGGTTCATCTATGTTATCAGAGTGAAAGAATATAAAAGCAGCTATGTATAGATTAGTTTCCTTTATTCTAATTTCTATGAGGTACCTCATATAAGTAACACTGAATGATGGATAACATAGCAAAGAATGTTATAATATATTTTTATGTCAAATGCAGTGTATTTTTTACATGTATGGCTTGTAAAAGTTCACTGATAAAAATCCGTACCATTAAATTAAAACAAAATCCAGCATTCCCTCCCAGTTAAAACTTCCCTTAAAATCATCTGTGCTTTTTGAGAGGAGAGACAAGCATCTCAATAGGTCTGCTTTATGATTATAGGAACTATTAAAAACAAGAATAGTGACTACGTAGCTGATTAGGCTGCTTTATTATTTCATCACTTGGGTTTATGTGTTTGCCATATCTGGTTACAAGATATGAAAACTCATTCATTCTAATCTTAATATCTTAAAGAAAAAAGATTATATGGTTAAGGTATTGGATCTGCTTTAATGCTTGTCTGAGATCTTTCAATTTTATGATCTATTATTTTATTGTTTCTTTTATAGTCTTCTCAAAAATAGTTATACTGAACAAAAAAATATTTGTTCTAGTCTGGAAAACAGATATTGAAAACCTTGGTTGTATGCTAAAGTTTAATGAATGGAATATAGTATTTTAAATAAGGTGATTTATTGCAAGGTCAGACACATAAAGTTCTACAAACTCAATGTAACATGTATTTAGAATATATATAAGATGTTCATGTCTGTTATATAATCCTTTGATGAAATACATGAATTGTGAATTAGTCTTAACATACCTTTGACCAAGAATTAAGCAAATATAGCAATGGAATTGATTAGCCAGATTATATAAATAATAATATAATCCCTATACTCATATGTATACTTTTTATTCTTTTATTTAGGGTTAAAATAGTTGCAGATGGTCAAATATTTAATTAATTCTATTTTTAAATGCTAAGTTTGAGGCTTATGTAACTATAGTGCTCAAGATTATAGTGATCAAAGTAGATTCAGTCAGTCTGAATTCAAATCTCAGATGAGGAGATCCAAGATTGTGAACTAAAGGGAGGTTGTAGTCCTTTTTGCTACGTGACTCGAATTCAAGCAGAGGAAATATGGTTTCATTGTGAGACAGTCCTAGATGTCCACCAATCCCCTCCTTTTTGTCCCCCATTTATCTGCCACCACCACCAGCTCTTTGCCAGTGTATTGCTTGCCTTTTGCATGTTGATTGCTTGCTGACACTGCTAACCACCCGTTGGTTGCCCTTTTGCCCACCTTTTGCCTGCCCATTGCCTGCTGCCTTACTTTCACCAGTTGAGCACCTGCTAGCACCTGCTATTTGCCTACAGACCGCACACAGATCAATACCACTAATTGGGAAGACACACAAACAACATTAAAAATCAAGGGAACAAAGGACCTCAAACAAACCTAGATGTTCCAATATAATTGGAGACAATACAGTAGAAGAAATATAATTCAGAGACAATATAGTAGAAGAAATGTCAGAGAAGGAGTTTAGAAGGTACATAGTTAGGATGATCTTCAAAATAAAGGATGGTATCAGGGAGAAAATACAGGAAGCAAAAGAATTGCCTAAACTGAATGAGGAGGACATACACAATTTAAATAGATCACTTCAAAAAAGAGGCAGAGCTTTAAAAAATGGAATCAAGCAGAAACCCTCAAAGTGAAGGAAACAATAAAACCAATTAAAAATTCAATGGATATTATCACCAACAGACTAGACCACCTAGAAGACAGAACCTCAAGCAATAAAGACAAAATATGTACTTTTAAAAATGAAATTGACTGAACAGAGAAGATGGTAAGAAACCATGAACAGAACTTCCAAGAAATATGAGATATCATACAAAGACCAAATTTAAGGTTCATTGAAATAGATGAAGGCATGGAGATAAAAAACAAAGGGATGCACAATATTTTCAATGACATATCAGAAAATTTCCCAAATCTAAAGAATGAAATGGAAAATCAACTATGAGAGACTTACAGGACTCCAAATTTACAAAATTACAGCAGATCCACACCAACACATATTATAGTGAAAATGACTAACATAGAGAATCAGTATAGAATTTTAAAGATGGGAAGAGAAAAAAATCAAATTACATATGGGGAAACCAATTTGGATCACAGCTGATTTTTCAACCCAGACCCTTAATGCCAGGAGGTCCAGGAATAACACATATCAAGCTCTGAATGAAAATGGATGCCTACCAAGAATTTTATATTCAGCAAAACTAAGCTTCAAATCCGAGGATGAAATAAAAACCTTCCTTGATAAACAAAAGTTAAAAGAACTAGCAACTAGAAAACCTTCACTACAGAACATTCTCAGCAAAATATTCCAAGAGGAGGAAATGGAAAAAAAGAAAAGAAAACCAGAAAAGGGAGGAAGTACACTAAAGGAAAAGTCAATGGAAGGAGAAACTAAGTCAAAAATAAAGCAAAATAACTGGGAATACAAATTATATCTCAAGAATAATGCTGAATGTTAATGACCTAAATTCTTCAATCAAAAGACACAGACTGGCTGACTGAATTTAAAAAAAGACCCAACAATATGCTGTCTTCAAGAGACTCACCTCTTAGGAAAAGACATCCACAAACTGAAGGTGAAAGGTTGTGAAAACACATATCACTCACATGAACTGTGTAAACAAGCAGGGGTTTCCTTATAACAGAAAAAGTGGACTTCAAACCAATGTTTTCAGAAGAGATAAAGAAGGACATTTCATACTGCTTAAGGAATCATACCTCAAGAAGTCATAACAATCCTAAATATATATGCCTGAAACAATGGAGTGTCTATGTACTTCAAACAAACTCTTCTCAATTTCAAGAATCTAATAGAGACCACAACACATTAATACTGGGTGACTTTAACACACCTCTCTCACCACTGTATAGATCTTCAAATAAATAAAAAACTGAACAAAGAAACCATAAAACTCAATAATACAATCAATAATTTAGACTTCACTGACGTATATAGAGTATTTCATTCACTATTGAGTGAATACACTTCCTTCTTAGCAGCACATGAATCCTTCTCTAAAATAGACCATATGTTATGCCACAAAGCAACTCTTAGCAAATACCAAAAAATAGAAATACTACCCTGCATTCTATCAGATCATCAGGAATGAAACTAGAAATCAATGATAACATAAAAATTAGAAGCTACTCCAACACTTGGAGACTAAGTAAAACATGATTGAATGATACATAGATAAGAATTAATAAGGGATAAAATTAAAAAGATGCTTATTGGTAAATGAGAATACAAATATAACATATCAAAATCTCAGGGGCACTATGAAGGCAGTGCTAAGAGAAAAGTCCATTACATTAAGCTCATTCATTAAAAGTATAAAAAATCAACAAATAAATGACATAATATTACATCTCAAACTGGTAAGAATGATAGTAGAGTCAAACAGACATTATTACCTCATGTACATATATGACCGCGTGACTGATGTGATCCTACAATATGTATAATCAGAAAAATGAGAGATTATACTTCATTTATGTATGATCTATCAAAATGTATAAATGCATTCTACTGCCATGTACAACAAATTAGAACAAACAAAAAAGAAAAAACAAATAAACAGGGACATTGTTTATTTAAAAAATTTATAAAACATAAAGATTGTTCCTTGAAAAAATAAATAAATTTGATAAACTCTTAGCTACACTAATTAAGAGAAAGACAGAAAACTCAAATTGCTAAATTAGTGATGAAAAAGGAATATCATGACCAACACCAATGAAGTACAGAATATAATTAGAAATTATTTTGAAAATTTATACTCAAATAAAATTGAAAATCTCAAAGACATTAACAAATTTCTAGAGACATATGAAACACCCAAACTGAATCAGGAGGTCATACACAATTTAAACAGATCAATTTCAAGCAATGAAATAGAAGAATGCCATCAAAAGCCTACCAACCAAGAAAAGCTTGGGACCAGACAGATTCTCAGTTGAGTTCTACAAAACCTTCAAGAAGAATTAACACAATATTCCTCAAATTATTCATGAAATAGAAAAGGAGGGAACCCTTCCAAACTCATTCCTATGAAACTAGTCTCACCCTGATAACAAAACCAGACAAAGACACATCAAGGAAAGAAAACTTCAGTTCAATATCCCTGATGAAAATAGATGCAAAAGTTCTCAATAAAATTCTGACAAATGGCATACAAAAAACATATAAAAAGGGCATCATGATCAATTAAGTTTCATCCTAGGGATGTAGTATTGGTTCAACATACAGAAATCAATAAGTGTAATTCATCATATCAATAGACTTAGAGACAAGAATCATATGATCATCTGAATAGATGCAGAAAAAGTATTTGACAAATACAGTACCTCTTCATGTTCAAAACACTAGAAAAACTAGGGATAGTAGAAACATAGCTCAAAGTTTTACAATCTATCTATGCTAAGCCTAGGGCCAACACCATTCTAAATGGAGAAAAATTGAAAGCATTCTCTCTAAAAAACTGAAACAGACTGAGATGCCCTCTTTCACAATTCTATTCAACATAGTCCTTGAAAGTAGCCAGAGCAATCAGAAAGATGAAAGAAATTTAAAGAATATGAATAGGAAAAGAAAAACTCAAACTATCGCTATTTGCTGAAGACATGATTCTATATTAAGAAAATCCAAAAACTCCACCAGAGAACTTCTAGATCCAGTAAATGAACTCAACAAAGTAGCAGAATATAAAATCAGTACCCATAAATCAAATGCATTTCCATACATCGGTGATAAATCCTCTGAAAAAGAAATTAGGAAAACTACCCCATTTTCAATAGTCTCAAAAAACAAAAACAAACAAAAAAATACTTGGGAATCAACCTAACAATGAAAACTATAGAACACTAGAGAAAGAAATAGAAGAAGATCTTAGAAAATGGGAAGATCTCCCATACTCTTGGATAGGCAGAATTAATGTTGTCAAAATGGCCATACTACCAAAAGTTTTATACAGATTTCATGCAATTCCTATTAAAATTCCAATGACATTATTCATGAAACTAGAAAAAGCAATCATGAATTTATTTGGAAAAATAAGAGACCCAGAATAGTCAAAGCAATCCTTAGCACGAAGAGTGAAGCAGAAGGCATCACAATACTGAAACTTAAGCTATACTACAGAGCAATAGTAACAAAAACAGCACGATATAGGCACCAAAACAGACATGTAGACCAATGGTACAGAACAGAAGACACAGAGACAAACCCACATAAACATGGTTATCTCATACTGTACAAAAGTGCCAGGAAACATACATTGAAAAAGAGATAGCCTATTAAAATGGTACTAGGAAAACTGGAAATCCATATGTAACAAAATGAAATTTAATCTCTATCTCCTACCCTATACAAAACTCAACTCAAAGTGGATCAAAGACTTAGGCACTAGAATAGAGACCTGTGACTACTAGAAGAAAAAGTCAAGTCCACCATGTTGACTTAGGACCTGACTTCCTTAACAAGATTTCTAAAGCACAAGAAATAATAAGAATCAATAAATGGGTTTTATTCAAACTAAACAACTTTTTCTCATCAATGGAAACAATAACACGAGGAGAGAGTCTACAGAATGGGAGAAAATCACACACACCTCAGATAGAGCACTAATCTCCAGAATATATAAAGAACTCAAAAAACTTAACACAATTAATAAATGGGCTAAGGAACTGAACAGACACTTCTCACAGAAGAGGAAATACAATTAATCAACAAACACATGAACAAATATTCATCATTTCTAGCAACTAGAGAAATGCAAATCAAAACTGCTCTAAGATTTCATCTCACTTCAGCAGAATGGCAGTTATCAAGAATACAAGCATCAACAATAAGTGCTGGTGTTGATGTGGGGAAAAAGGTACACTTATACATTTTTGGTGGGACTGCAAATTGGTACAACCACTCTGGAAAGCAGTATGGAAATTCCTCAGAAAATTTGGAATGGAACCATTTGACTCAGTTATCCCACTCCTCAGTTTATACCCAGAGGACTTAAAATCAGCATACTACAGTGACACAGCCACATATGTGTTTATAGAAGCACAATTCATAATAGCTAAACTATGGAACTAACTTAGATAGCCTTCAACCAAAGAATGGATAAAGAAAATGTGGTACATATACACAATGGAATATTATTCAACCTTAAAGAAAAATGAAATGATGGCATTTGTGGGTAAATAGATGGAGCTGGAGAATATCATACTAAGTGTAATAAGCCAAACCCCAAAACCAAAGGCCAAATGTTTTCTTGGATAAGCAGATGCTATTCCATAATGTGGGGAGTGTGGGAATAATGAAGGAACTTTGAATTATGCAGAGGACAGTGAGGGCAGGGGAGGGGGCATGGGAATGGGAAGGGCGGTGGAATGAAATGGACATTATTACCCTATATATATGTATGATTATGCTACATGTGTGGCTCTGCACCATGTTCGGTCAGAGGAAGGAGAACTTGTGTTCCACTTGTATACAATGTGTCAGAATGCATTCTACTGTCATGTATAACTAATTAGAACAACAACAAAAAGAAGACCTCAGATGATAATATCTGAACATAATTTTTTGTTGTTGTTTTTTGAAATTCTCCTTTTCTTTTGGTCTCCTGTTCTCATTAGCTTACTTCATGTGATGTCTGTTACTATAATCAAAGATTATGTTTTTATTTACATTTTAGTTCTAACAATCTCTAGACAATGGTTTATAATGAAGTAAGTTAGTATAGCTCTTGAGATTGACTTACTAGGCTGATTTGAATAGACTTGACAAGCCTGGTCAAGATAGAGTTTTCTGTCTACTACTAGGTGGAGAATGTGCTGAAGGTTGGGGGCAATCAGCACTGCTCCTTCCAAGACCATATTAAATGAGATAGGAGAGGCATGATTTCTGCCACCCAAAAAAAGATGATTCCTTCCATCGAAGAATAAAAATACAGATAACCAACCACCATAAATGGCCAATGCCACTAAGTGATAAAATTCATCTTGACCATTCATGCCTCAATAGAATTAATAAAATTTCCCAGTTGTTCTGAGCTCTGATTGGTTGCCAATTCTATATAAGAGGTGTCTCTTATAATGCCTTCATTGTATGGAATAAGGGAACTTATATTTTGGCATATTCCTTGATTCTCTATTTTAATATGCATAGTTTTCCATCTTTGGTCAAACTTTAAATTGTACAGATTTAAACAATTAAACTGATAGGGAAAATGGGTGAGAATGAAATATAATTTTTCAAAATCCAGAATGTACGCAAACTAATGTACCTGATCTCACTCTCCTCATTTGGACATCCTGGGATTCTCAGACACTCTGAGGTTTAAAATGTGCGAGTTGATTTATCCCCAGAACATGACACTTTGACTCTCCAGAATATCCTAGATAGTTACTAATGTTTGTTCTTAGACCATTTCTGTAAAAATTTGATTTATTATCACCCTATTTAATTCACACACACACACACACACACATATGTGTTCAGTTTTTTTAAAGATTTCCTATAGTAATTTGAGAGCATCTTTCTATATTTTTGTTGGTGCCACTACAAAAAACAACATTTTGGAAGCTAGCTTTGTTAATTATTGATTTAGACGTAATCTATGTTAAGCAAACTTATCAAAATAAGCACATTTTCCTATACACATTCTATTTCCCTATTTATATTTTTGAAAAAAAAGTTGATGATATTATTAATTTGAAGGATCATCACATAAGACAATATTTTGATTGCTTTGTGTCAGACAACATGTAAATATAAAGAAAGCTGAAACTCTCCTATAGAAATTTGTCACATTGGAATTAGGTATTGCAATGTCTCTGCAAGGTGAAAAGTTATTCAGGATTTGCAGTTTCGGAAGCTATTTCTTATCCATTTTCTTAGTAACAGGAAGCATAATACTCCATTCTGTTTAATTTACAATCCTTTTCTGTTTCGAGAGTGATTGTGATTGATGACATTCTGCAGTTCTGTCTTCCCTAAAGCCATTCTGCTTCTATTATTCCAAAACAGTGAAGCAGGCAATAGTGTTGCCTTCTTTCCTCTGATATTTTTAAATATGGAAGTTGTATAGACAGAGGTTAACAAGACTCCAAATAATTCCTTATTCAGTAAAGGCCTTAGAGTTCCTTAAAGTTCACTGTTGTCTGTCATTCTACCTACAGGCTCAGCTTACTGCTTTTTAGAATAAATATCTTATCAGTAAACTCTGCATTTGCATATTAAGTGGTTTGTGATAGAACCATTGGGCAGTACCCACACTACTAAGTGATATGTTCCCGAGCTTTACACCATGAACATACTGTGATACTAAATCTGTAAGTTGTTAGGAAGAGAAGTCAGTTTTCGGGGTTGAGAACACATTGCAAATGTTTTCCTTGCTTTTCTGTTTTCTCCTTATCCTGAAGTATCTAGGATCAAGCACTGCCTATTCCTGCTTGGTTAAGGGATTCTAAATATGCCCTATTAATTCAAGGAACTCTCATGCTGAGCATTTAGTGGCTCACAATCCTGGAAATCATAGGTAGTGTGTGCCCTACTGTCAAGACTGATGATGTGGAACACTACTCAGGACAAATGAAGTCTAACATTGCTCCTTATAGCTGCAAAGTAAAAAAAAAAAAAATTATACCTGTCAGGAGTTGCTAATACACACATGGCCACACATTATCTGGGGTTTAAAAGGACAATATCAATTGTGAGTTTAGTGCATGTAAACTTTAAGATAGAATATATGATTTAGTATAATATTATTTGAATGTACACACATGCTTTTCATTGTGTGAATTCATTAGAGATGGGAGTAGAGAATGAACTTTTAATACTGTATCATCCTGTAATTTAAGTCATTTTTATATAATTTATTTTTCAACAAATAAATTTTAGTTATTGCTGCAAAAAATATGCTGAAGCTGAATAATTGCTTTTCATTTTTCTGGGAGTAAGTAGTGGGGTCAAAGAGTTTTTCTCTTTCTTTCTTTTTTTGTCTTTTTTTCTTTTCTTTTGTTTCTTTTCTTTCTTTCATTCCTTTCCCATAAAAGTGGTGATGAGAGAGAGAAATACTCTCACCGATTTCTAAATATCTCACTGATGATTATTTTGAGAGCTATACTTGGGAAACAAGGTCACATTGCACAGGATGTGATATTCTCATGACCCTACAAAAAGGTTCACACATGATATTTTAGGATGGGAGCCATCTTCTGATAATGACATAGTTGCTACAGGAGTATAGAGACAGAGACAATCCTGTGGCAAAACTTAGCTGTTGCAAGATGTTGAAATAGCAATAAATAAAACATACATGTGAACATGTTCAAATTGATCCTATGTATCTCACAGGACAAGAACATATTTATGTCAGTTGTTAAACCTCAACCCTGCTAGATCTGGTTTAAGAAATAGGATTTAACAATGAAAACAGAATTAGTTTTCCTATGTGTGCCATTTGAAAACTTAAGGATGAAAGATCATTCTGATCTCCTTTTCTAGGAATTAAGGAGCCACGGTATCAGAATGTCAAAACGTTTGTTAGAATTTTGTTTATATTTACTCAAAAGGATTTCTGTGTACACATTTTTCTTTCTACTGCTATTTGAAGGGCACAGAGAAGCTAACAATGTGGCATTAAGTCTCTGTAATTCAGAGATGAACGTATGCCATGAATTTGCTAAAATATACTTGCTTGATTTTTCTAGGGAGTGTGACTAGGTGTAGGGAAGAAGCAGTGGAAGACCATCTCTGGAAGTCCTCCTGATCAGCACTGTGAGAGTTTAGTTTTCCAGTAGACATATTTAAACTTATTATTTTCTTGAATTCCTTAAGAACACATGTATTTATGGGAGGGAGAGGGCCTGTGAGGGAGAAAAAGAAAAAGTAGTACAAAGTAAAATTACATATTAATATTAATGTATGTTCTTATTCATCATAAGGCTTTCATAATGTGTCAAATGAGCCAAATGCTAGTAGAGGTCACTCTAATGTTGACACAGAATCTCCAATAGAAGAAATACATCCTAATTCAATTCTTTTTTGTTATGACATGATAGATTGTTTTTAGTTGTCTACGTGCTGTTTTATGTTATGGAATGTACTGTTTGACATTGTATTAAGTGTTCTTATAAATAAGAGGCCAGAAGGGGGCAATGTTAACCTTAGATCTTTAAAGCAGGTAATTTTTTTTTTAAATGTGTATTTCTATTTAGATACACTGTGCCATATAGTTAGAATATTTCGTGCTATAAAAAGTCAATGTTTGAATTTTCAAAATTCCAAATTCCAAATCTTAGTTAAAACATTCTTTCATTAGCTATTAAATCATAAAAGAGAAAAGTAATATAAATATTCTTGCATTTTATTGTGGAATAAAATGTGAAAAAATTCTTTAGATTCAGTGTGAATATTTGCTTTTCATTATTTTTGCACACAAATCAAAGGGAAAACTACTTTGATTCAAAGCTAATGAGCATAGTAAGTCACCATATGTTTGGGATGACTTTTATTCATAAAAATATTAGGGTTAATATATTTAACACCCATGTGTTTCTGTGGCCATGTAAATTTGTAGGAAAGAATGCCCATTATCATTTATAAATTTGTCTTGTGTGTAATTAACTCTGTAATATTGAAATCTAATTTGGTATTGATAATCTTCCATGCATTGGTTGTTTCCTGTATTTACTATAATGACCTTATGCTCTTATGATAAAGATTTTCCATGTAATTAGTCTCCATTTAAAAAATTTTAAAAAATGAAAGGAACTTCTTTATTTTCTGTCTGGTCTGTTTTTCTCCTTGGATCTGTTTTCTTCCACTTGGATTGGTGAAGATTTCATTTGGTCAAAATGCTTCCAGTGTCTATTTTTAAAAACGTGTCTCATTTAAGTTCTCCCATGTGGGATGGGAGGAAATAAGATTACTTCATTCTAAAGGCTAGTTGCTCTTGGAAAAGTTAAGTATGTGGTAATACTTTATGAGCTTTGCCAACTATTTCTGCAGTTGCATGAGCTTGTCCCATAGCTCAGCTCAGGCACCTCTGACAGAGGGAAGTACTGAGTTTCTACCTTATGAAATTGTCAAGAAAGGATTTCAAAATTTCTTGAAAGAGGTATACCACAAAATAATATAGAAAGGTTTGGAAGAAAAGAATGTATTATCATATTAGCTAGAGATCATGTTGTTAATAATTTATGTATTTCCAGACATAGTTCAGCACATGTATATTCATATTATGCATACATTTGCAATCATGTTTTACAGAGGTGGACTTAAATTATTTTTGCTGTATTATAAATTATTGTTTTTGCTTAATATGTTATGATCATTGTTCAACATCAATAAATATTAATTTGCATAGTATTCCAGTGTTCAAGAATAGTAAAATTAATATAGGTCTACTTTTTACTCTAATGACTTCAAATGTGTCATAAAAGTTGTGCTTTTTATATTCATATAAAACTTTGTACATTTATTTTTCCAAAGCATAGTATATCCAGTCTATTGTGCAATCAAAATTTCAAATGTTTTCCTTTCATTGTGCTAAATAGGTTATATGCTCAACACTTTTGATTTTATGAGTACTTCTGCACTATGAAGTTCTTGATTTGTGGGATGAACTTCTCATGTAAAAATATATCTGAAATGCACTCATCTACGCTTTTAGTTCTTATGTTTCAGTATAAGTTTATATTAAACATGCCTTTCTGAAGGAAAAATAAGATAAATTTAAAGTTTTGTGTGAATTTATTTTTACATCAGAGCTTTGTAAATATTATTCTTTTCTGGATGACAATGCTAATTGATTCATCATCAATTTCTCCATATAAACCTTGATATCATTTCTTTTAATTCTTACAACTAAGTATTTGCTTTGCAATTTCCACATGCAAAATTTTATTTTAGAAAACATTTTGTCACATTATATATATTTTTTTTCTGTCATCCCTTTGGTTTTGACCTCATCTGGAAAAACATCAATAAACATGATGAAATATATCTTGTATTTTGCCTTTGTTTTGTTTCTTATATTTTGTTCTCAGTATGTAAAATCTATTTTTAATCTTCTCACAAGTCTTTTCCACTTGTAATAATTTTTATATTCAATTTTACTGCTAATTCACCTTGACATTTTTTCACTGTAACGTAATTTTAATTAAAATTTTTGTATCTATGCTCTGAGATTTCTCTCCCTTTTGAAGAAAGATGACTTGTCTGCAATGTTTTAAGAAGTAAAAAATATTGCATCTACCTGTCTTTCCTCAGGTGACATATATTATTCCTCTATATATTGCTTTATTAGTATCCAGTTTCTATTTATTTTTACAAAATTGTTTCTACCTTTTACTCCTTTTTAAAATAACAATCTACTTATAATTGCAATATTTGTGGCTATTTGACTTTTCAAATACTTAAGAGGAGAGACTATAGTGGACTACCTGATTTGCAGATGTACTACTGAGAGCATAGAGGATAGATGGTGGGCAAACTGAGACCTACAGGGCAAATTCCAAACTTGCCCATCTATTGGCCATGCCTAGTAATTTAAACATTGTCTGTATCTGCATTGTTACAACAACAGCAGAGTTGAGTATTTGCAATAGAGATCTTTCAACCCATAAAATCTAAAATATTTTCTATCTTCCCCATTAGTGAATATTTTGCTGATCACTGGTTTAGAAAGTCACATCTATTAGGGAGAAAGACCTATGATTGACCTCTTTGATACACTAAGGTTAGCCTTGTCATTGAGAGAAGCAGTAGGCAAAGGATTTGAGAAAATAATTTAGTTTAACTTGAGCTAAATTATTAGGGCTGCAATGATGTAGACTTCCCCCTGAGAATCCTCTCAGTGAAATCAGCAGTGAAAAATAGCAATAAATCTGAAACTCGCTATTCTTAAATTTTCATTTACTGTAAGTCTTATTTTTAGAGCTCTCAATGAGACTTCTCTTTGACATCCTTTGTGTAAGAACAACTTGGATCAAAAAATAAGCAATTTTGTAAACTTATTTAAAGGGGAATTTGAAAAACAAACATAATACCACACACACAAACACATATACATATGCCCTCCCCCACAGACCCATGGAAATTTGGAATTCTTGGCTCGGAGGTTAACACAGTAAACATGCATATAAGAAATACATGAAACAGTCTTCAAGGTCACATCTGGAATTGAACATAAAAATTACATGATAGAAAAAATTGAAAATAATATATGGAAAATATTTCTGAGTCTTTTTTAAAGGGAAAAACAAAAACCAAACATGCGTATGTGCACACACACATGAAAGACTTTGAATAACACCATTCCACAAAACATAAGAAAACACTAATAAAAAACTGAGCATGGTGGTACAGGACTGTAATCCCAATGACTCAGGATGCATTGAGCAGGACGATCACAGGTTCAAGGTCAGCCTCACCAACTGAGCTAGATCTTGTCTCAAAATAAAATATTTAATCCTCAGTACTGAAATATAAACACACACACACACACATGTACACGCACACAGAGAAATACATGTATTCAGAAGAAATTTTGGTTGAAAGACTGAGATAAGTATATGTACTTAGGGTTGTATAAATCATGAAGTTTAAAAATAGCATAGTTCCTGTCTTTACATTAATAATAATTATGTGTGCATCTTAATCAAGTTATTAGTAATAAAACCACTGGAAAGATGTTTTCAAGAAAATGTATGTTTGGTTGTGTGTGTTCAGAATTGATTGAAAAATTTTTCTACAAAAGGAATATGGATGAGGCCAAATCTCTTTTAGGCAAAATGATAGTAGGATACATACATCAAAGATCACAGACATTAAAAACCAGTTGTCACTGAACATTCACTATTGCCTGGATTTCCCATGAGTCAATGTAATTTTATTTAAAGATGTTTTTGTTTGAAAAATATTCCAAGACAGATAAATGCTCTCACAAGCTCACTTTATTAAATGTCTTATGTAGGATAAATTGTTGGTTAGATACATAGCAACACAATCAATGATTATTTTGTTATTTTTCATGGAGTACAAAGATGTTATGACCACTAATAGAAAACTGAAGATGGTGAAATGAAAGCTGTTATTCCATTAATGATAAAGGATGAATTATCAAATTAATTTATTTAGCAGGTATTTTTCTTTCAAGAGGAAAATTCTAAAAGCAACAATGGCAGTGTGAAACTGACCAACTTCATATACAGAAAATAAGTCTTAAGTTAGAAAAAAACATGACTATTTATCCTTTAGAAATTTTAGATATTTATTTTTAAAATTTTTTTTAAAAATTTTCAATTTATCTTTTAATTTTTACAGACTACATTTTGATTCATTGTACACAAATGGGGTACATCATTTTGTTTCTATAGTTATACATGATATAGATTCATACCATTCGTGTAATCATACATGTACATAGGGTTATGATGTCTGTCTCGGTTCACCATTTTTTATACCCTGCTCCCTCTCATTTCCTTCTACATAATCCAAAGTTCCCCCATTCTTCTCTCCCTCCCCACCCCACCAAATTTTAGATATTTGCATATTTAGAATTATAAAATTCTTGCTTAAAGGTGACAATTATTAATCCACCTTTTTATTAAATTTCCTTATGTAATCTTTTGTTTCACACTGTTTAAAACAAACAAACAAACAAAAAACCTTACTTATGGATCAAAGATATTTCTGTCCTCTACTTGACATAAATAATTTGATTCCTCATTTTGAGGGGAAAAAAACTTGCAAAAAAATTTCACAAACAGTAGCTGTGAAACACTGTACTCGACTCAATCCCCCATGTAATAGCAGTCTCAGAACTTTCCTCAACAATCATCTAAAGCAGTCCATCATACAGTGAAAATGCCGTCACCCTTCAAATACACGTTGCTGTGTGAGCCTATTTCTGAGAACTCTGACATGCATACATGGATACAACTATCTGGGAAACTACCAGGAACTATGTGGGCTTTTGCTCTTCAATTCTGTGGGATACGAGTATGTGTATGAGTGTTTTATTGTTTGTTGTTTCATTTTGTTGTTTATTCAAGAAGCTCACCAAGAAATTGGTAAACAACCAAATGCAGAACTACTCTCTGGTACAGTGCCAGGTACCCTTAAAATGCAAAGACAAATACAAGATCTCAAAGAATCTTCAGTATAGTCAAATACACTTGAATTTCAGCAGGGTGTCTGAGTGTCTCTATTTATTGAATTAAATAGTAGTGAGGTCTCCATTAAAGAAGTTACTTATACAGAGAAAAACAGACCTTCAACTAGGGGACATCATAGCAATTTCTTTCTAATACTCATGACACTGTGTGTGTTCTGGTTGTTTCTTTGTTTCATATTCATGACATTATATATTCTGCTTGTTTCTTTGTTTAAAGACTTTGAATTTTACATGCACTTTTTATTATTTTATTATGATTATTATTCCCTAAATAAAATGAAAGGTTATTCTTTAGGTTGGCATTGCATATATTTCTTTCAAAGTTCAACATGGGTAAACAATGCTTATTGATGTTTCTTTTTCCTTTATTTTGCATTAAATGAATTGCATGTTTTTAGCATTTTACATATCTTTTTCTTTAATTCGCTTTGCATTACTGTTTAAAAAAATAAGAATTTTGTAGATTTACCAAACAACAGACTTGTAGATTTCCCCAAATCAAAAAATTATTTTGTTACTTTTAGCTTTATGTTTCAATGTGTTTATGAAACATTTTTATGTATGTCAAATTTAGAATTTTTTTCCCTAATGTAGTTTGTAAGCACAGAGATGGCAGGTATTTCCCTTTCCTACACATAAAGCCTTTCAAATAAGTTAGTGACTGTGTCATATTTGTAATTATGAAATACACTTCTAAGCAAAACTGTAAACATTGCTAAAATGCAAAATCTTTTCTCACAGCGTACACAGTTTATTATAATATGCTTACCTAACACTCCTCTCAATTATCTATGAAAAAGTTTGGTTTAAAGGGGGAAGCTGTGTGCCTTCTGATTGGTTGGAAATCAGTCATCGATGGCTCAAATGTCATTTAACAAATGTTTAAAAATCTGAGAATAAACAGAAAACCCAGGGTAGAAGCAGTGACTTTTCGTAATGTTTGCAGAACACAGCCTCCTTAAATGCTAGGCCATTTTTGCTTATTAAATCCTTCCTTAGCTAGCTTTCCTGCTGTGTACAACTCACTATGAAAAGCAGACACTTGCATGGCACAGCTGGAGACCAAGTATAACAGGATTTGGGGACCAAAAACATTCTAAAATTTCTTATAATTTCCCCACACGCTTTCTTAAGTCTGCTAAGGCTTCCATTGTTTACCATTTTTTTTTGTGTGTGTCTGTGTGGTGTAGTTTCTGATTGATTACACTACGTGAAATACTGCTTAAAAAATATGAGTCATAATAATGTCAACATCCAGAGAGTGAAGAAAAAAAAAAAAAAAAAACGAGCATTTTTTCCCACAGAATTTAAAATGTGGTGTTTGGATCTCACTGAGCAGGTAAAATTGGAGAAAATATGTCTGCTCATTGCTGGGAGGTTGGTTAATTAATATGTCAACATATCTTCATGGGTTCAAGTATATTTATTTATAAATAAAGGTGGCTGGATTATATTACCAATAAGTCAGTTCAATGATAAAATATTATTGTTCTAAAAGGGAATTTTTGACATTATTCTCATTCATAAATAACAAATATGAAAGTCTCATTACTTTTTCTGGGTCTTTTCCCTTCTCTCATTGATACAACTACTTTGCATAGGACTGTACAAAGTTCATGCATAAAGGTAAACTTAGAAGACTTATAGTTTCAGATCTAACATGTAAAGAGCATGGAAGTCATAGACCCCTCCTTTAAGAAGGAAAGACTGGAAAACTGAAAATAAGAAGCTTTTCTTGGCACCTACAGCGAACTTAAGTCCAAGAGCAAGCTGCCACTTAAAACTTTAAAAAGAGGAATATACATGGAAACATGGAAACTGACATCTACTTATCTAGAGCAGAAGATGCTGGTGACATCAAACAGTAAACAACACAAACTGGTAATTTTGTTGAATTGTGGAAACAGTGTGAATTAACTATCATGAGCGTGAGACAAAATCTAAATGTCATAGTCTTGAGGGATTCCCCACATTTTCTTGGTCCTTCTTTCCACGTCTCCACTAATTCTCTTTGTTGTCTCCTAGGAAGATAAGAAAATTAGATAAATGTGCTATGAAAGGTGGATATTTCATCATTCATTTGTCAGTAACTGATGACAAAAAATATAACTGCATTACAAATGTATGAACTGCCTTTGCTCAAAGGATCAGGAAAAAATATGTGTTGACCTAAGTAACATTGGAAATGATTGAAGAGTGTTGAGAATGGAGCTAAAAAGAACTGCAAATAAGCACTGGACTGTAGTAGGCAAAGGTGTTTCCTATAGGGGCATGAACTAACAATTCTGATACCATTTTCACTATATTCTCTATCTGTACACGCACACATACACACACATAAATATGTTTATATAAATGGGAATATGACAAGTATACTGGATAGTGGTGGTAATAAGAGTGGGAGATTGTAGATAAGCAAGGAGAGGGTGGGGCTAAAATAATCTACATAGTTATCTAGTATTAAAGTTGGAGACATTATTTTAAGGAGGCATTGTGATAAATAGAAATATTTAGATATGTTTATATAAAAGGTTAATATACACACATGTATATTCTTGTTCTTTCCACGGAGATGGCAAAGAAGCAATGATAGCTATTGTAACAAGTCCCTGAGCCCACATCTTGATTTCTAATACTATTATCCCATACGATGAACTAGGACCCTTGAAGAAATAATAAATTCTAGGGCTGCCTCAGAGAATATAAAAGATGAATTGAGAGCATCTTGCAATTCCAGAAATTAAAGAAATGCCCAAAACAGCCAAAGCAACCAGCAAACCAACCAACCAAAGAAAAAAAAACAAAACAAAACAAAATATATTTCAGCTGAATATATCAAAGGGATGCAAGAAACAACCGAAAAGAACTCCCAATGTCAAATCCTATAATAATTTGAGACCAAAATAAATTAATTAGTGTTGGATAATAACCCAAAGTATAAAAAGCACATCCTTAAATCCATAGTGACATAAATTCATGTTTGGACAAATAAATAGGGAAAAAGAGACAAATTTTCTCTAACAACTTAAAATAATTCACGCAAATCCATCCTCTTTGAATAGGTAAATTCTAACTTCTTATACTTTAAATGAAAATATAGTGTTCTCTTTCCTAAATGGCTGGAGGAGATGGTCAATGATTAATTTTGCAGTTGAGAAACCTCTGGAACAGGCAATCAGGATTAATATAGAAAGTGAAACATTGTAGCTAGAGTATGTACCCTAGATATAATATGATTTGAATGGCACTTCTGTGATCTTCTTAAAAATGAAAAGCTAAGGTGTAATTGTGAGAAATACCAGGCAAATTGTTATTGAGGAATATTCTACAAAATACTTAATCAGCACTCCTCCAAAATTTCAGGGACATCAAAACAAGGGCACTCTGAGAAATTAAAATAATCTAGGAAAATTTGGGAACATTTCAACTACATGTAATGTGGTATCTTGGATGTAATTCTGGAACAGTAAAAGAATATGCAAATCAACTAAAGAAATCTGAAAAAGTATTAGCTTTAGTTAATAGGAATGACTTTTACCATATTAATTCATGTGTATATTAGTAATAGACAAGACTGAATGTTTTGTATGTAATGTTTCTGTGTATATTCTTTAATTCTGTCTATATTGTTTGATGAATCTAAATTGTTAAATTTCTTAAAGCTTATTATAAAATACATGTCCCCATTTTAAAAATATAATAAAACAGCAACTATTGCTTTCTTTACATATTGGATATTTTCACATAAGATAATGCAATAGATGGTTGAAAACCCACAGAATTACACTCAGCAATAAAAAGGAGCAAATTATTGCACATACACAAATTGGATAAATCACAAGAAAATAAAGCCAAGCAAATCATAGAATAAATTTGTGGTAACAGAGATCA
Organism: Sciurus carolinensis; assembly: GCF_902686445.1. Lineage (NCBI taxonomy): Eukaryota > Metazoa > Chordata > Mammalia > Rodentia > Sciuridae > Sciurus > Sciurus carolinensis. The sequence goes on along the minus strand of NC_062218.1, from coordinate 85,400,893 downwards.
ATGAAGGGTGTTTGTAGCTGTAAAATAACAACATAATAGATTGATTACAGAACTTTTTTGAATTTCAACTTTACTGATAATACCCATATCTGAATGTGAAATTTTACTACAGATTTGGAAGATGTTACCACTGTCAGAAACTAGGTCATGGTTTATGGGATCTGTCTGTAGTATTTCTTACAACATCATGTTAATTCATAATTGTCTCAAAATAAAAATTTTATTTTAAAAACCCCAGGTGATATTAAGTAGCATTTCTAAATATTGAAAACAAATTACATTCAATCAACCTAGGTGAATTATATATGTCAGTGACATAACCATTAAAATAAGACAATTGTTTCAAGTAAACTTAAAGTAGTAATCCACGCTAAATCTGTGCAGGGGTGAAAATAATTCTTGGATTGCTTATGTCTGCAAAAGAGAAAATAAGCAGGTAAGTTCAGAATGAGGGTCAGGGTAAATGTGTTTGAAACTGAACTGGAAGAGTATCAGAATGAGTGAGCCATGGAATGACCTAAGTTTGCTGGGCAGCACTGGAATCACTCTTGAGGAAAGTAGGAGCATCTTTAAGTGAGATGAGTTTAGTAGTTGCATATTTCTCTTAAGCAAGGATCTTCCATGGATCCATGTAACAAGAAGACAATTAGCTTTAAAACAGGATAGGAATTTTCAGGCTAATATCGCACATAAGAATACGCGTGAGCAGTTGAGGTTGTTTGCCAAAGAATAATAAAAATGGACCATGAAACCTAAACTGAGAATGTGAATTTGAGAGCATCGCCAGGGAAAAGTTCATGGTATCAAAAGATTACAGCATCTAGCTGAGTCCTGAGGTTGACCTCCCAATTTCTGACTGTAGAAATTGAGCAATGAACAGCTTTGCCATGATTCTTATCTATGTATAGCATGGTATTCTTAAAACCTCCTTGTGGTCTAGTACTAATCCTTTGGCAGGATTCATACCCTGAAGATTCTACAAGTAGCAACTTGTATGTACAAGCCGTTACAATTGAATAATTTTACTAACTTTTAGAACAAAGTGTCTTAATGAGGTTTTTTTAAATTAAAAAAATTATACACAAAAATTGTTGGAAATGATAAGGCTTGAGTTGCCTTAAACCTGTTAGATTAATGGTGTCTGCTCTTGAAAAATTACCAACTGGTGTTCCAATAGAAACAAGACTTTTCCTTTAGATTTTTGTCTTTGATGAGTTGTGGTTGATGGTGATGTGTGGTAATTAATTAAAGTATGTGGTTCACATACAAAATAGCCCAATATATGCTTATATGAATTCCTTCTAACTGAAAACAATATTTTATATTTTCATTATCTATTTCTTAGAGATTTTTACCTGCAAAATGTGAATAGCACATATTCATTCTAGTCTCATTAGTAATAAGTTCCTTAGAAGTAAATGGATGAAAATGACGTGTATTGGTTAGCTAAGAAGCAACTGTGTGTGCATTTTATATGACAAAGCTATATCTTGGAATATAAACTTATCACCTTTCTTTTTCTTCTTTTTGCAACTATACCAACTGTGCCAATTGCTTAGAAGAAAATTAGGAAGAAGGAAAGGACTACTTTTTCCCTATTAGAATGTGGAAAGGACAAGAGCAAATTACAATGAAATATATCTGTAAACAATGTTCTGAATAAGCAAATTCTTGTATATATTCTTAAATATATTTTTAAAGTGTTGAATGTTTTTAAAATGCCAACGTGACTTCTGAGTTTTGAGCAAGTCATTTTCAATTTACATTATATAGGAAATACTTTGGGTAGAGAATTGAACCAGGTAATAGGATGTTACACACAAGCAAATACAGCATTTCCTTACTGCCCTATAGGACTTTTAATCTACTATGGGATAAAGAGGCATGATTTAATGCATATGCCTGTATAGTTTACCAAATATTTAGAGTGTGTCTAATAAGCATTTAGTTGAATGCTGAAAATTAAAAAAAAAATGACTGTACATATATTCAACATCATTTAGTACCTGTGATGTACCTAGTGTTGCTCCAGGTACTAATGAATTAAGTGCAAACAAGATTGACACATTTTCTGTTATTAAAAAGATTATGTTTTGGAGCATAAATAATTTTGCAAATTACTGAGATTATTTTAAGACACTATAAGGGAAATAAGAAAGAAAACAAGAAATTATTGACCAAGTTCAGGGAGATAGTTCTTTTGATGGAGGTAGATGGGAGTGGAGATGAATAAAGGATCATGTCATTCTCCATGGGTGGGTGTGTGACAGGTTTCCTTTTTTGATCTGAGGGAGGTTTTACACCTTGGCTAAGTGAACCATTACAAGTGAGACATGTGACTGGTCTCTTTTTCTGCATCTGTAGCCCAAAAAGAAAGAGGGAGAATAAAAGAATGATTTTGAGAGGTTGCCCTTTCGATGATCTTTTCCCTCTTTTATGTTTCTTTAAAAGTAGTTGTTTTCTTTATATTAGGGCTAATTTTAGTTGAGATATTTGCCAATTTATTTAACCCTAGACCTTTGATGCTTTCCCTTTCTTCCAAAAATGGAAGAGGACATAAAACACTAATTCACATTCCAAAGTAATTAGTGCTGCTAATTACTGCAGTCTCTTGTTTAGATCTGTCTGAATATATATTTATTTCTCCTGCTTTTTATTTCATCTTGAACCTTACATAGAATAACATTTTTTTTTTCTCTCAGAAGAAAATGTTTTAGGAATTTATTGAAAATCTGTTGTACTGATTTTCAACTCCAGCCCTCTTATATTGTTTCCTTTTTCTCCCTAGCTCTTGATCTACCTAGCATCTAACTATTGTTGCTTCTATCAATTACATAATTTCAGTTTGAAATATAAAAATCAATGATGATATTACATGCAAGGTATGAAGTAAACTATTAATTCAGCACATCTGAATTGTCCAAATTTTGCACTTTACATCCCAAAGAAAGGTTTGGTCCCTGCCTGCTTCCTAGGAAAAATCCAGAAAGCTTTTAGAAATATCCTGCCTGCAGAGAGTGTGCTTATTTACCAGAACACTTGGCCACACATACAATTTATTCTAACCTTGATATTTCTGGTCGGGACCTTTGAACAAGTTGTATCAGTTTGACCTCTGGAGAGGAGGAGCACTAAAGTTCAGTCACTCAGGTGGTCAGCCATGCCGACGTGATCAATCCCCAATAAAATACCCAGAGGGCTAGGATCACATAAAATTTCTAGTTGGCAATACTCCCTGCATTTTTCTTGAGTCATTTGCAGGAGGATTAAGTACTATCCACATGAGTCCGTTTGAAGAGGACTGTTGGAAGTTTGTAGCCCATCTCTCCTGGAACTTGCTCTGTGCCTTTCTCATTGCTGCTTTTAGTCTATATCTTTTCACTGTAATAATATTTATAACAGCTTTTCTGAGTTCCAAGAATATCTCTAAAAAATCATTGAATATGAGTTTGGTCATGGGGACTGGAAAACACACAGGGCATTATGATTGCCCACCGCCCGCAGGGACAATCACAATGCGAACGCTCTTCTTGATCACAGGAACCAAAAGCCATTTATTCCGCAAGTCTCAGACTTATATTGAGAACATCAGCCTATCAGAGAGTAGACTACCAGGAAAGTCAGCCTATCAAGGAACAGTCTCCAGGCAGATACCAGGATCGCCTCATGTACAACAGCCAACCAGAGTTACTTCCTAAAACTTGTATATGAGTGCAGCTATGTCTGGCAAGCTGCCAGGCGCCATCTTAGAGATCAGGCCAGGGTGCAGCTCTGGGGCCCTCAGAGCCCGCCCCTGGGGCCCTCAGAGCCCGCCCCTGACATCTCCTCCTTATTCTTTAAATAAAGAAAAGATGACTTGGGACCATGCCTGTCTTAGGTTGTCCATGGCAAATTACATCCTTACTCGTCATTGGAATTCTGACCTCCAGGCGTCAGAACCCTGTCTTAGGTTGGTATGCATTTCCACGGGTCTTACCCGTCTTTGACTACTGGTCCAGCATGCTTAGCCATACTTGGGGGGATGTGCCTGTCTCAATGGCTGTCAAAGTCTGTACTATAGCCTGTCGATGACATTGGGCATCTTGGCGAGCTCTGATTTGGCTGCGTATAACATAGGCTATCCCTAAGCAGATAATAATCAGAACAGCTACTGTTCCAGCCCACTGTTTTGTCAATCCCAGGGCTTTAGATAACAAAGAGAACATTTCGGATACCGATGCAACTTGAACCCTGGTGGCATTGACTCTGAGTATTTCAGCTCGTAGCTGACTGGTTAAATTATCAAACGTAGATGACCAATTGCCAGTAAGGTAGACAGAGAGATTTTTAGATAACATAGCAGCAGAGCTAAGGTTGTTATAAGCAATAGGGGTGACACACACTGCTCTTAAAGGATAAACACATCCCAGTCCCAAAAGTTCTTTAAGACATCCACTTGTTCTTGTAGTAAGTCTACTCTTTGATTTACAAGGAGTATGCCTGCTCTTAGATGTTGGTTTAGGGTCTCTTTAGTCTATAAGACTGCAGCTGTATTTTCGGCCAAGTGATTGACTGCTGTTGCTGTAGGTATGGCAGTTGCTAGTGCTGCTGTTGCAGAAACCACTATTGCAGTGACCACAGCCGCTGTGATGCCAAAATCTCTCTTGTCTCTAGATAGTAGTACTGGCAGTTCTGTATCTGTAACAGAGACTGGAACAGGTAGGAAGGTAGGAATACGCATTAAGACCACCAGGTCAAATGCAGAAGCATTCTAGCATTGAGAGAGAGAGCAATTGCTTGAGGTGCAATTGAGAAGAGAAGAAGTTGAAATTTGGTTTATTAGCTAACAAAACATAAAAAGGGGGGACACACAAACTGGGGTAGGTGGAAAGGTAATATTTCTGGTACATGTAGATTGTGAGGCAGCACCAGTGAACCTAGCTGTTTGTCCATGTAGAGGAGTTCCAAGTACATAGCTGAAATGGCCCTCCTAAGAGACTGAAAAAAGATTGTAAGTTAGTATATCCTGAAGCCGCAGCGAAAAGCATCTAATTGTCAAAGGGGTTGACACGTTTCATGCCTAATTGAACATTATTATTAGTGAAGTTATCATTAGCAGTGAAAGAAGTGAAATTGGGAGTGAAAAAAAAGCCATTTTGTACAGGAGTTGCTGGTCCTGCATGTTGACAACCTGTCCATATAGGAGGTGTACTGTGTTTAGGATTTTGAAAGTAGTTCCTGTAGCATTATGTCTGCGAGGTACCCATCCTGAAAGTAAAACAGCATCTCCTGTTAAGTTTTTTATGTATTCTTGAAATGTAGAACCATTTTCACCCGGGCGAAAAGAAAGCGTGGCTAAGAGGTGAAAGACTGTCAACAGCATGATCGTCAGGAGTGTCTTTGGCGTCTTCATTTTGTTGATCCGAATTACTTGTTGGTAGCATTGCCACTGGTCAAGTCAGCCGTTCAGGAACCCAGATAGGTGACGTTTTATCCTGTGGAAACACACAAACCGAGCCACGGCTCCAGTAAAGCACCGGGTCCGGGCCGTTCCATTGTCCAGTAAGAACATCCTTCCATTTTACCGTCACTCTATCATGTTGTTTATGATTGCCATGTCTCTCAGCGGCAGAGCGACCCTCATTATCCAGAGTAAAAAAATTTAAAATAAAGAGGCAAAGAGAAAGTTTATCTTTAGGGCACTTGAAGGTCTCCCCTATTCCCACTTTTTGTTTATAAAGAGTATTTTTGAGGGTGAGATGTGCATGTTCAACAATATCTTGTCCTTGTGGGTTATAAGGTATACCTGTGGTTAGAGTTATTTCAAATTTAGTGAGAAATTGGTTAAAAGAGGTTGAAGTATAAGCAGGGCCATTGTCCACTTTAAGTTATTTAAGGTTACCAAATTCAGGAATGTGAGTAACATCCATTTGCCATAGATGATTAGGTAATAGCCCTTTAGTATTAACTCCTATAGAAGGTGGATAATGGAGGACTTTACACTGGCCACAAGATTTAACAATAGCACGTGCAGTTTCTTTAGTAATGGGAAACTTCAGTTTTAATGTTGTAGAATTAACACGGAATTGCTGATGATAATTTTTTGCTGCCTCAAACGCAGAAAAAATGTGGGGATCCTTATTTGCTATGTCTGCTACATTATTCCCTAGAGCTAAAGGTCCAGGTAAATTGGTATGAGCTCTGATATGTCCAATAAAGAAAGGATTATAAAGACCCCAAATCATTTGTTGTAAAGTTCGTAAAGGATGAAAAATAGTAGAGTTTGAGGCAATAAGCCCTGCACATTCTAAGTTACTGAGAGCTTGAACTACATATAAACTATCTGAGTAAACATTGAATGGAATATTAGGGAACATTTTAAAAACTTCAAGAACTGTTAAGAGTTCTGTTTGTTGAGCAGGGAAAAGGAATGTTTGGACTTTATCTTGATAACAAATAGCTCCAGTCCCTGTTTTGGATCCATCAGTGAAAATCACAGGAGCCTTAGAAATAGGTTGTTGTCTGGTTAACTCTTGGGAATATTACAGAATTATTACTACAAAATTGTATATAAGGATGTTTAGGATAGTGAATATCAAAGTTAGCTTGAGTGGAGCATCTAACAACAGTCCAAGAATCCATGAAATTACATAACCAAGATAGTTGATGCTTATCATAGGGAATAATGATAGTAGCTGGATGAATTCCAAACACTGTGATAGATGATTTTTAAGTGCCTTTAAGATTCTTTTATGTCTATAATTATTGTAGGCCAATCTTTTGGTAAAGCAGTAAGGACTGGAAGCCCTAACTGAGTTGGCCCCATAGATTGCATAGTAGCATTAATAGCTCTTAAGTCACGAAGGAGCCTCCATTTTCCTGATTTCTCTCTTATGACAAAAATAGGGGTATTCCAAGGAGAAGTTGAAGGTCTAATATGATTTGCTTCTAATTGTTGTTGTACCTGTTCTTGGGCCGCTTTAAGTTTTTCAAATGTCAAGGGCCACTAAGAGACCCACACTGGTGCATTGGATTTCCAAGTTATTTTTACATACTTTTGTTCAGTGGCCCCAAGGAAAAACCCAAGCCTTGGCGACCTTGATTGCCCTTAACACTAATTGACTGGGTATTTCCCTGGCCATAGCGGCCAAGTCCCTTGTCCCATTTATAACCTTGTTTTACCACTAGATTTTGAGCCTTTTGGCTATAATGGCCTTCTGTAGTGAGTACTAAATCCATTTGCATGAGAATATCTCTGCCCCATAAATTAACAGGTAAATGGTCTAAGACATAAGGTTGAAATGTTCCCTGTTGGCCCTCATCATTTTTCCATGTCAATACAGAACTACTCCTTTGTGGGCTAGTAGCTACACCCAATCCCCTCAGGGTTTGTTCCGCTACTGTAGAGGCCATTCTTTTGGCCAATCTTTTAGAGTAATAATGCTAGTATCAGCTCCTGTATCTAGGAGTCCCGAAAATTCTCTATTTTTAATCTTTATTTTAAGCATTGGCCTGTTTTTTAAGTCCATGATAAGACAGGCAAAATCAACTCCAGAAGATCCCAAACCTGCAGTTCCCCTGGTTGCTGTGGTTGATGGAAAATTATTATGAAGGCTGGGAATAATCAAAAGCTGAGCTATGCGGTCCCCAGGTGATATGGAGATAATTCCTTGAGGAGAATGTGCAAGAACCTTAATTTCTCCTGTAAAATCAGAGTCAATAACTCCAGGGATAACTATAAGTCCCCTGAGTGCAGTAGAGCTCCTACCTAATAAAATTCCAACAGTATCAGAAGGTAAGGGACCTTTTAGGTCTGTAGGGATGTTACAAGTTTCGGATGTTTTAGTTTCAAGAGGAATTCCATTGGCCCGGAGCAAATCCTTTAAGGGAACTTCCATGCGCATTCGTGGCATTTCAGTGCCCATATTTCTCTATTAAACGAACAGAATGCAAAGCACTTTAACTAGCAAAACAAAAGCAAAAGCACTTACAAACACTCAATCTCTGTTCCTTATTCCGTGAACTTTAACTCCATTGCTTATTCCTCGAACTTTAACCTGGCCAGACTGTACTTTACTTACCCTGTATTTACCTGATCAGTTCCTTCTTTGTAACTCCAGTTCCCGGGTTTCGGCACCACTTATGATCGCCCACCGCCCGCAGGGACAATCACAACGCGTTCACTCTTCTTGATCACAGGAACCAAAAAGCAGTTTATTCCGCAAGTCTCAGGCTTATATCGAGAACATCAGCCTATCAGAGAGTAGACTACCAGGAAAGTCAGCCTATCAAGGAACAGTCTCCAGGCAGATACCAGGATCGCCTCATGTACAACAGCCAACCAGAGTTACTTCCTAAAACTTGTATATGAGTGCAGCTATGTCTGGCAAGCTGCCAGGCGCCATCTTAGAGATCAGGCCAGGGTGCGACTCTGGGACCCTCAGAGCCCGCCCCTACAGGGCATGTCATAATTTGTTCTTAGGTTGAACCAGTCAGTATGAAAAGATGGAGTCTCAGTTCAGGCATGTCAAAAACAGTTCATTTCAAATACCAAGTTTTGCTAATAATTTCAGGGCTCTGGTGATCAGCTCCTGAGATGAGCAGGCCTAAAGAAGTCACACACAGCTCTCTGAGTCTGTTCTTCTTTTACTGGGCATGAACAATCTGACCCAGAACAATAGGTGAAATTTCTAAGTGACAATTGTGAATTACTGCAAAGACAGGGATAATTACTTTGGTTATAAAATATCTCCATTTCACCCTCTAGATAATTTGACATTTTCCATAGAGCTATGGTTTACAAATCATAAATTTTGAGTTTATCTTCTGTAACTAATCCTTAGTCAACTATATCCTCCTAAGACCATTCCAGAAATAAGGACTATTGCTCCTAAAAAAATATCATTGATCAATTTATGAGAAGAAGGTTAGGTTGGGTCACCTGTTTTGTTTGTTTTTCTTCTGACTAAACAGACACAAAACAGTTTATTAATAATCTTATTTTCAAAAATAGGTTAAGTATGAACTGTGATATTTAATTTAGGGTTAAAATTTATATCTAAAAATGAGACTACATCAGAAGTCTTTTGGTTTTTAAGTTCCATGGAATAGCTAATAATTTTTAAAAAAGTTTATTCTTAATTTCCTATTCATGGCATTGATAATAATCAATTCTTATTTTTTATTATTTATTTTTCTGCTAGAAACCTTTTTTTCTACACACAACCTCTATGTTGTTTTATTGGATAAACTAACACATTTTTTAATGAGTTTCTTTTATGGAGTCATCTACTCTAATTTATTAGTCATTTCTATGTAGCAACTTAAAAAAGTTTCTTACCTTGACTCATCAAATTTCATTACAATGGTGCCCAGAAAAGATATTTAAATCATTTAGTGATGAAATCATACAAGCACTAAACAATCAAAATGGATAACAACACACTCAGGATGGTGTCTATGGTTGCCTGTACTGACAATTACACTGCTATTTGTGTGAGTTATAAAATGTTCATGGTACCTTGAATTACCTTCTGGAAAAGACTTAGGCATTGTTTCTTATAATGTTGTCTTACCTCTTCTCATGAAACTCTAATTTTGTTTTCTATTTATCCTCTGTATCTTTTTATCATTTATTGTGTAAACATGTATTGACCTTTCTGGGATAACTTGTGAAAAATTAATCTTCCCAGATAATTTCTTATTGTCTCAGTTTTCTCTTCAAGTGTAAGATTTAATTTAAATGCACCCAGTGAGTTTAAAGTTCTACAGCTAAATTTTTATTTGTAATCATTTGAGTACACTCTGTTTTCCCAAATAGGTTTATTTTTCTCATATTTAAGCCTTTCCTTCTTTTTTTGTAAATATACAATTTATATTATACTTTCTGTCTGATAATTACAGTTTTTGAATAGTTACATTAGGTATTTGATTTTGTGTTGATTCTTTTCTCATTTTGTTATAATTTCTTATGTGTTTATGAACCTAAATAAACAGGTTTTGATGAATGAAAAATATTAGTATCAAAAATATTTTGTTTGCTTTTCTGATCATAAGTACATGGATTTGGGTGGAAGAACTAATGGTAGACTTGAAATTATTCATAGGTAGAATTTGCATGAGCTCATTTTCTGCTTTAGGCTTTTTATATGAAAAATTTGAACTACCACCAATGTTAATCATAGGAGATATAATTTTGGTATTATAAAGAAAAACACATGAACTTTGAAATCAGGCAGCATTGGGTTCAATAACCAGACAACCACAATTCAACTCAGTTTGCTTAGAGATAAAAGGAGAATGATAGGCGATTAAAGCTATCAAGTGATATATCAGGTACATGTTTTGCAATAGATACTCAATGAAGATCTGTTGCTATGGTGTGATTATTGCTATGAAATTATAAGCAAGATATTCTTCAAACAAAAAGCTTAGTTATCATATGTCTCAGGTAATTTTGTTGTTGTGGTGGTGGTAGTGGTTGTGTGATGGGAATGAAATACAGAGCCACACAAGGGATCTATTGTGTGTATTTTTTCCAGGGGATTGTTTTTCCTCAAAATTTTAAAACTTAAATTAACTACAGATATATTAATATTAGTCTTCTATTACATTAATAACAGTGATTTCCAATCAATTTAGAGGAGAGACTTAGCACATAGATATTGAAGACTGACAACCTGGATAGAATCTCATTTCACCTCACTATTTGAATGATGTGATAGTTATTTAACTTCTCCTTGCATCAGATACTCAATTAAAAAATTAGAAAAATAACGGGCCTACCTCATAGAGGTGGCATGAAATCAACTATTATTAAAGTGCTTAAAGAACAGACAGGCAAATAAGTTCTATGTCAGTGCTATCTTAAAGTTTTTAAGCAAATATTTTATTACACAGATTCATAGAAAGTGCTTTTTTTAAAAAAATTTTTTTCTTTCTTTGGTACTGGGGATTGAACTCAGGGACACTCAACCACTGAGCCACATCCCCAGCCCTATTTTGTATTTTGTTTAGAGACAGGGTCTCAATGAGTTGCTTAGCACCTTGCCATTGTTGAGCCTGGCTTTGAACTCGTAATCCTCCTGCCTCGTCTCTCAAGCTGCTGGGATTACAGGCGTGTACCACCACACCGGGCTTAGAAATCTAGTGCATTTTAAGAAAAATATTTATAAATTATTTTCCATAATATTCGAAATACTAGGGAATCTCATTGTAGTCTTACAGGAGAAGAAAGTTACATTCTCTGATTAGCCTTTTGGGGATGGCTGGTGTTGGGACATACTGATTTTCTTCAGAGTTTGGTTGAACTAGCATAGTATTTTTCTGCATGTTTTCTACATTTGTAAATTGTGCTTTTCTTGAACAGAGAAATAAGTTATTTTTCTAGATGGTCATTATTCTGTTGTGCCTTATTTATTTATTTATTTATTTGTCTGCTGTTATTAGTGTTTCTGGGTTGCAACTTTCTTCTGTTTCACTGTATAGGATATCTGAAGGCAAAACATAACCAGAGGAATCAAGACTATAACATCAGAGTTTCTGACTGATCTACTTTCTTCTCTGTACCCCAAAATCTTGTGTTTGTTTTTCACATAATGTCCTGGGATTTTAGTTGTCTTTAGCAAGAGGAATATGCAAAAGTGCATTTACTCTGTCATTCTGGAGAAAGGAAACTATGGTGTTTATTTTAAACACGGTTTAAATTGCTTTCTGTCCTACATACATTTATTCAGGACTTTGTCATTTGAAACTTTATGCTGACTTACGTAGCTCTGTTTCACAAAGGATGTAAGAGTTGATCTTGCTATAGATCAACATGAGCAACCAATAACTGCACTTGAGAGGTAGAGTAAGGAACTGTACTCAGTAACTGGAAACAGTTCTTAATTATCTATTCAAGGTTTTAAAATCTTTCTACTGCTTGCAAGCATAGACATCGTTAATATCACTTTGTGATGAGATAAACTGTTCATATTTGGTAAGAATTTAATTTTAATACTTGTTTATTCATATTTATATATAGTTTGGGTTTACAGACTTATTAAAATTTCATCTTACTTTCCATGCCTATAAATTGTATAGTACAGGAGAATGCCAACTGAGTAAAAAGTATAATAGAGCTATAATATTCTGGAGGTGAAATTATTAAAAATTAATATAGAACAGCAAATCCTGGAATCTGGTCAAACTTGGGTTCTTTCCCAAGTATCTCCTAGATTTAAAAAATCATAATAAAGGATTTTTTTTTAACTTTAAACATAGGATGAAAAATATGATGGAAGAATAATATTACATGGACACTTTTAAAACAACTAGGATGTGCCAGGTGTGGTGGTTCATGCCTGTAATTCCAGCGGCTCAGGAAGTTGAGGCAGGAGGATTATGAGTTCAAAGCCAGCCTCAGCAAAGCTGAGGCACTAAGCAACTCGTTGAGTCCCTGTCTTTAAATAAAATACAAAATAGGGCTGGGGATGTCCCCCTGAGTTCAATCCTCAGTAACTTTCCTCTCAAAAAAAAAAAAAAAAAAACTAGAATGCAAAATGCATTTAAATTATTCAATGTGCTAGAAATATTCTATGTGCTAGAAATTTACATATGTGTTTATAGATCTAATAAGTTCTAAAATAAAAGTATATATTTAAATATGCATGCTTAAACTTGAGAAGAAACCTTTGTCATCATAGTTCCATGGCTATTTGTCATGTTGGTGTGATGAAGTTGTATTAACTTTGATGAAGCTGTCATGTGTGGTAACTTCTAGAAGCTGTTGAAGAGGGAAAGTTTCCTAAACCCAACTTTGTAGTCATTACTAAAAATGCCAAATTCTCACTTCAAAACCTGGTCAAGTAGAAAGTGCCATTTTTCAAGTTGAAACTTGTCTTTGATCTTGCTGTATTTTGATACAGCTACAGGTAACTTATTCTTCCAGGAGAAAAATGAAAGGATTGAAATAATCATTAAAAAAAAAAAACTATAGTTCAAGTTTTTAAATTAGATGATTAGTTATTGGAAATAACAGAAGGAGATTATGACAATAGTAACATAATGTAAGACCAAAATATTACAAAGAAAAACCTGCAATTTTCATGTATTCTTACACTGAGAAACCAAGATTAAATGTTTGTAAAAGGAAAGAGATAAGTATTTTGTGAAGTGTTAGTATGTTTTTCATGCTGGCAAAGTCATTCTTAAACATATTTTTGCACATTCAACTTTAAAAAACTTTAAGATGTATGATTTACATTTTTGCAACTTTCTTAGAATGAACAGCTAGTAAGCGGCAAAGCACAGAAATTGCATCTACAGTTTTAGATGATAAAGCACAAATGATTGTGACTTTGAGTAGTATATGGAAGTGATACCTATATATATTTGAAAAAGAACATTGGCTATTATATCAAACTGGAACATAAATCCATGGAATACAAACAGAGTAAGGGATCTAAAACTAAATCAGAGCCTAGTGCTTTGTGTACAAAGTAATTTAATACATTAAAAATTGCTCATTTGTGTTACATCACATCACAATATTTGATCCAATGTATTATATTATTTTAAATCACTTAACTAGAGAGAGGAATACTGACACTTTTCCCATAAAAATTTATAAATAATCCATAACCATTGACTTAAGTTTCTTAGGAAATGTTTTGTACCTTGACATGTTCACTTTATCATTGAGACAATGTCTCTAAAATTATAAATTATTTTCCTAGTATTAGGTAGGCATATTTGTAATAATAGTAGTTATTTAAACTATAAGGTAATGCCTTTAAATTCTTTTCATGTTCCCTTGTAGGAGTAGCTTATAAACCAAGGGAAAGATATGCTAAATGATATCAATGAATTTAAATAATCCCATCTTTTGATTGAGTAGAGTCCAGCACAGACCTCAATGCCCAAACACAGTTATTTTATATTCTTACACTAGAGCACACATCTAATAGCTAATTTTTTTCGAGAAACATACATTTTCTTTCTACATTAAAATATAGTAAATCATAATCCATGAAAATAGTTTTATAAATTCTGAAATATATAACATTTAAAAATTTTTCCAGGGCTAGGGAGATAGCTCAGCTGGTAGAGTGCTTGCCTTGGAAACACAAGGCCTTGAGTTCGAATCCCAGTACCACCAAAAAAAAAAAAAAAAAAAAAAAACTTTCCCAGGAAACAGAACAACAACTTCAACAACTTCTCCTTCTCCTCCTCCTCCCCCTTCTTTCTTCTTCATCTCGTCCTCCTCCTCTTCCTTCTTCTCCTTCCCCTCCTTCTCCTCCTTTTTCTCCCTTCCTCCTCTTCTTCCTTCTTCTACTCCTCCTTCTTCTTCTTCTTCTCTTCTTCTTCTTCTTCTTTTCATTCTCCTTCTCCTCCTTTTCCTTTTCCTTCTCCTTCTTTGTCTAAAAAGAATAAAGACTCCATTGTAGTGGACTCTAAATCAACAACGGTTGATTGTGGATTTCAATTATGCTGATTCTGATTGCAAGTTGAAGTATACAACATTATAAGCTAGAGGAGAAAGGAATGCATTACTTGCACTCCAAAACACACAAACAATATAATTCATATATTCACGATACGCTTCATTTATTTCACAAAATTGAATTGACAAAATCAATAAAAGCCTGAAATGATTAATCTAAAACAATGTTGGAAAGTCTAAATATGTATGTTATGGTTTGGTTATTTTTTTTTCTCCTCTGAATTGTTTTCATCAGTTATTTTGGTCACAGAGTCAAAAGGACTAGCAAAGAAATTGGTACCAGAAATGGAGTGTTGCTGTAACTAACCTGATAATGTTGGCTGAAAACATTCTAAATGGTTTTTGGGGGGGCGCATTTTGGAAAGATTTGGAATTGCAGGTTGGAGAAGCCTTAAAATGTTGTAAGCAGAACCTAATGGGCAATTCTGGTGGGAACTCAGAAGACCCAATGCCAATGAGACTGCAGTAATAACTAGTGGACTTTCGGGATTTCAGAGGGAAGGAGTAGTCTATTAAAAGTTGGACTAGAGGCCATTCATGTTACCTTCTGACAAAGACAACCTTTTGCCTATGTCCTGAGGTTTTCTGTGAGACTGAATTTAAATGTGATGGGATAATAAATCTGGCAGAGTATATTTCAAGTTAGCACAGCATAGATACTGATGCAAGTTTTAGCCAAGTTTAATGTAATAATCAAAAGCAGAATGCAGAGGACAAATATTTGAAAAATGTGCAATTTGTTCAGAAAAGTGCATTTAAACTGAAGCCAAGGAAGTTGTGGTTGTTAAAGAGATTACACTGCCACTAAAGAGATGCTAAATTCTTCAAACAGAGACAATGGAAAAGATGAGTTGGGGGTATCTCAGGAATTGGCAAGACCACTCATCTCAAGCTCAAGGGTGTAAAAAACAAATAATATCTTTGAAAAGAAACAATGGGAGCACCCTGCTCGTACAGGGGCCTAGGAATTTGTTACAGCACATTCAGCTGCTCAGGTACTGCTCATAGGCTGCTGTCACTATTATCCTAGGGGATCCATCCACTGATTAAGATGCTGGTAGACCTTGGCATTCCCCAAGATGCTATTTTTTTAGGATGCTGGAGTTTAGGATGTCATGGAGTCTTTCACTGAGATTTTAGAGGAAGGTCTTGGAAGCCCAGCAAAGTACAGCAGGATCAAAATCCCTGCAGGTGCCTTCATGAATATGGGGAAGGAAGCTGAATCCTCAATGGAGACTCCCAAGATTAAGAGAAGCCGGTAATGTTAAATGTCTGTTGAGGAAAGCTGTAGAAACCAAGCAGAAATAAGTCAAGAGGACCTATGAGCTGCAACCACCAAGGCCATAAGGACAGAAGCACAAGAGCCCTTTGAAGGGAACATTACTAAGCTATGCACCCCTAACTGCTGAACATGGAGAGGCAAGATTTTTTTTGGCCTGATGGGTATTTTTCTTGCTTTGGTCCCATCTCTTCTTTTTATGCCCCTATTTTTTCCTTGTGGAATAGAAATGCTTATACTCTGTGCCATTATATATTGCATATATGTAACTTTTACTCCTTACAGGGGCTGACAGTCAAGAGTTTGTTTTGAGTACCAGGTAAGATTCTTGGACTTAGACAACTTTTGACCCGTTAAGATTATGGTGACACTTGGAAATGTACTAAATATATTTTTCAATGTGAAATGAGCATGAGATTTGGGGACCAGAGATAGACTGTTAAGGTTTAGGTATGAGATGTAACACAAAAGCTCAAGAATAAGGCAATTGTAGAAATGCTCAGAGAAAAAAATGATTAGATTATGAGAGTTGTATTCTAATCAGTGGATTAATCCATTTGATGGATTAAATTTTGAATGGAGTAATGATTGGCAACTGTAGGTAAGTAGCATGTGACTAGAGGAAGTAGATTGCTAGAGGCATGTCTTTGTGAATTATAATCCCTGACTTCTTGCACTTAAACTCTCTGCTTTCTGATTGTCATGAACTGAGTAGCTTTCTTCTGTTCTGCCCTTCTTTCTTGATGGTCTTCCTTACCCTGGACCCAGAGCTATAAGGTTTTGTGACCACAGGCTGAACTTCTGAATCCATGAACCAAATAAACTTTAAGTTGTTCCTCTTTGATCTTCTGGTAACAGTAATAAAGATCTCTTTAACACAATATGTGTGTGTGTATATATATATATATATATATATATATATATATATATAAAATTTATATTTATATTTATATGTTTAGGCTTCTGAACAATATTTATAATATATTAACATTATACACTTAATGAGTATCTTTAAAGTTTATTCTTTTTATAACGTGTTATAATCAGAAGAACAGCAAACAATATTAGGAACTTGGTCTCTTCATGTTTGTACATGGCTAAAAACTGCTATAAATTTTTAAATAGTTGACAAGCAAGTTTAAGGTCTTCTAGAAACTGATCTTTTACTTTATTACTATGGTTGGATCAAACTATAGTTCTCACATTATGATAATTAATTTTGTTTATTTATTATATGACTAAAACTTATTTAATTTCAGTGACTTCCTATTTAACCTCTATTCACAAGGTATCTTTAATTTTGCTTTCCTCAAATTAGAATACACATTTAAAGGTATCTTAAAAGGATTCTGTCAAATTTAACTTTTGTCATTTTCTTTAATATTTTATAACCATTTCACATTTAATAATTATCAAAAATTTTATGCAGTGTTGAAGTAATTTAACTTAATTAAATTAGATGATTACAAGAATAACAAGAGTGGCATAAATAGTTAAGAAAAAAACACAGTGCTCTAGTTGGAAGCATGTAACTCCACCATTCGGCAGAGGATTGTGTCACTGAAGAATCAGTGTGTCATGAAGAGCAGTCTAGAGAGTACAAGTTAAATGAATAAATCAGTGAAAAGGAAATAGGTTAAAATCATGAAATGAGCTCACTGTACTCACTTCTTTTGCCCTGTAAGGGCAGTCCAGAAATTGTCTGAAACCTCACACAAAGGACCTAGGAAATCTCACTTTCTTCTAGCCACTTGTGCCACCTAAATAAATTCAAATGCCACAAGCAACATTCTGGTTTCAATGTGAAGCCAGCTATAATTTCTGTGGGTTGGTGTTTTTTCTGTACCAACTGTTCTTCCAGATGACTGTATCTAAAATGTTGACAGATAGTGTAGGTTTCACATTTCCTCCTCACTAAGGAATTTGAGTGGACTTAAATTTTTCAGTGGGATGATTTTACCTCCTCATCGTGTCTTACTCATATCACAGGGTAAATATCCTAAATATCAAGAAACTACTAGCATATTTTTTCCCTTCTAGTATTAAGTATATACTAAAATGATAAGAGTAGAAATGACTTGGTCTCTTTATGTTGTTACATGACTGAAAATGATTGTGGCATTTTCTAGTAAGTGGAAGGACCACCAGAAACTAGCCATTTCCTTCCATTGCTGCTGTTTGATCCAGCTAAGTCTCTCAGATGTCATGCTTTTATTGTAAAGAGACAGATTCTGTTTTCCATGTAAAGGTGATAAAAATATGTCACCCCCAAACATGCTCTTTGCACCAAGTTATTTTCAGCTGAGGATATTCCCTTTCTGATGATATTCCCTTCTTTCATTCCAGGAAAGAAAGAACAACCATTATCACTACATATAGACACAGTGCTAAGATTAATCCGAATATAAAAATCTTACTAAGTAATTTGCTTTCAAGTAGTTTCCCCATATATTTACCACCCTACAATTGACTGTCCCTTAAAATCCTTAAGATCTTTTTCTTCGTGTTATCACTTTACAATCCATTGCCTTGTATATAGGGACCCTGAGTATACCTGTTTCTTTAGGTCTTAGCATTTTTTATATGAACAATTTAGTGTGCATAAAAAATTTAAAGGTTGATATCAAATAAAATTGTTATACCTTTCCCTTAGTTTATCTCCTGTTAGTTCAATCCACGGCTTCTTTCCACTTATAACTTTCTGTTAAGCATTCATTGGTGGAGAAAAAGTGTCATGACTCATGTTATTTTATAGGCAACATCACATAGTGTTTTACTGCTGTGACCAAAAGATCTGACAAAAACAATTAGAGGAGGAAAAGTTTATTTGTGGGGGCGAGGACTCACATTTCAGAAATCTCAGTCCATAGATGGCTGACTCCTTTGCTCTGGGCCTGAGATAAGGGAGAACATCATGGCAGAAGAGTACCATAGAGGAATGTGGCTCAGGACAGAACCAAGAGGCAGAGAGAGTAAACTTTTCCCCAAAAGAACAAAACATGTAATTCAAAGACATGGCCCTTACCTGCTCCAACTGTACCCTACCTGCCTATAGTTACCACTCAGTTAATCCCTATTAGAGGATTAGTGCACCAATTAGGTTAAGACTCACAACCCAATCATTTTACTTTTAAACTTTCTTACATTGTCTTAAACATGAACTTTTGGAGGACACCTCATATCTAAACTATAACTAAAGAGGTATACCAACAAAAACCATTATTAAACAGGGTTCCTTTGTCTGATTACTATCTTTAAAAGCTGTTGATAACTTAGTAACCATCACCTTGAGGAATTAAGTAGCTCTCTTGCCCTAGTGTATTTCATTTTTTACATATAAGAAAAAAGTATTCACTCATTGTTCTATGGTGAAAACAAGATGACTCATATAAATTGACACAACAATTCCCAACTCATCATGTTCAACTAATGTTAGCTTTAAATAGTAGTATAAATATATCAAACTCAAAACAACTTGTTTCATAAACTCCCGTACCACAATTATGTTGTCACAAAACAATCTCACTGTATTTTAAAGCTGTTAGCTTGCATTTAATTAAATTCAAACTTTTTAAAACAAATTTATTTTTAATATAGCTTTTTAATATAGCTTTCATTTTTTAAAAAGTGCTCTAAATTAACTCATAGATGAGAAGTACCACTCTAAAACATTTTCTGCCCACCCCCACAGAGTAATGCAGGCTCAGTGCAACCTACAAATTCAATGGACAGATTGGACAATACAAAGATTAGCAAGCTGTTGCTTCTGTTTGGATGAAATGCATTTTTATTTATTTATTTATTTATTTTTTGCTGTTTGGCAGAAGTCTGGTAATCTGCTATCTCTTCTCTTCTAGGAATTCAGGGAAATTTGAATGCAAATGGATCGCCAATTTTCTATTGAAGTTGAATAGTTGAGATAAAGCTTTTACTGTACAATGTAGGATATGTTTCCTTACAATGTATATTACATTTGCATTTTTGTTGAATATAAATTGTCATATCTCATATATTCATATAAAAAAATCTTACCTCATTTCTTTTATCTAATTACTCACGTTATTTCTAAGTTACAATATACCTTTGACTAAAGAGAAATTAGTTTCTTACTTTGCTTAGGGTTTTCTCACCTATTCTAGAAGAATGTCCCCAGATCATCTGATTCTTAATCATTTCTTTTTGCTTTTTGTTGTCATAGTTATGTAAAATGGAATGATCAGGCTCAAATAAAGTAACATCTTCCCAAAGAATACTTTCACAAATTTTGTTGTTGTCTCTTACTTCCATTAGATGACTAATGTGACTGGTTTTATTAAATTTGGTTAGAGCCATTGTAGCATTTTGTATTTGTAATGGCATGAGAAATAGATTTTCACAACACAGGAGCTTTTTTTGGGCTTAAACTTCAAACATTTTGTCACTTGTGCACTAAATAAAAAACTTCTAAAATCATTTTATAACCACCTAAATGTGAATTAAAACCAATTTTGGAAGGCATGTCCAATTCATGAAAGAACTGTGAAAACACTGAGTTTTTTCATTTATAAGTGCACCAGGGAAGGTGACCTTCATGAAATGTATCTTAGCTCCACGTGGACTTCATTCAACCCCATTGTCCAAACACTAACCAATTTGGGTTGGAAAGCTCCTTTTTAAAAACATCTAAATACCTTAGTGTGTGTGTGTGTGTGGGTGTGTGTGTGTATGTGTGTGTGTGTATGTATGTATATGTGTATGTATATATATATATATAATATAGTACACATATTACTTTTTTTAGTTATTAATTCATACCCTAAAATACTCCAAAAATTAAATTTCAGAATTCCATAGGAATTTAAGACTTCATCTAGTACCCTCCTATTTAATAGCTCAGGGTTCTAGATCATTTCATGATGATAGTAGAAAACATCATTTCAGGTGCTGAACTTCCTAAGAAAACTGTGAGACCTTAGAGAAATTATTTAATTTATTTATGTTTCATCTTTCTCATTTGTGAAATGGTATAATGCCTGCTTCCTCAGTAACTACCTTGCAGGTTTTTATGAGAATTAAATGATTCCAGATATCAAATACATAGAATAACTGTTTATATTTATGCTCTGTTATTACTATAATTTGAGAGTTTCAATGGATTTTGCTTAAGTGAATAAGTAGGTTGTTATTCTTAAATATTTAGATACACCTTTCTTAAAAAAATAATTCACTACCTATCAGTGTGAGGACTGAAGCAAGAATAGAAGGAATGACATTCATGGACATGAGTCATAATGTTGAACCAAAGTTAAGACTTGGCCCATCTCCTTTCAGTGGCTTCTGTTTGGAAAGACAGGAACACAAGAGGACACCTACACTCCTACTTGATTTCAGCAGGTGAGGAATAGAATAACTGCATTAAAGATTGGAGCACAGTACCTTCTTCCTAGCTTCCTCATGGGCCAGATATCAACTGAAGAGCTCTGGTAAATGGAAGAAATTACTTATTTTTTGCTTGTAAATGAAACAGAAACAGTTATGACTACATTCAAAAAGTTATGAACTTCTGTCATCTTTAAATATGTCTTTTCCATGATCAGACTGAGAAGAAAAAACTGGCAGGTATGTGTTCTAACAGAGTAGTTGTACTCTCTGAGCAGTAATATTTTTAAAAAACTAAAGAAAAGCATCAACCTTCATAAAATCAATGCATAACGCCACAAACAAAAAAGTATCACATCAAAATAGCAAAGATCTTTAAAACTATTCATTATACTATTTTCAATTAAAAATCATTAATGTACATATTTATGTGTTAAAATTTGATGTTTTGATATAGGTAAACATTACAGGAAGTTTCAGTAAAGACAATTAACATGCAGATCACCTCACCAATATGACTTTTTCTTTTGGTGGGGACATAAAAAATCTCTTAGTCATTTTGAAATATGTGATATACCTTTTAAAAGTATATATTTTAATTGTCAATGGACCTTTATTTTATTTATTTGTGTGCAGTGCTGAGAATCAAACCTAGTGCCTCACACATGCTAGGCAAGTATTCTACCACTGACTACAACCACAGTCCTGATACACCTTTTTAAAACTGTGTTCAGCATTCAGTGAAAAAGATCACACAAACTTGTTCCTCCAGTATAACTGAGATATTTTTACCCTTTGATTAACATCTTTGTTTTTCCCATTCCCATCCCCCATCCCAGCCTCTATTAATTGCTTTTCTGCTCTGTTTCTAGACATATACTCCTGCATATTTCACATGTAAGTGAGCTTTTACAGTATTAGTCTTCTTTTTTGTGCCTGACTTATTTCAGTTAGCATAATGAGCTATAGTTTCAACCATGGTATCACAAATAACAGAATTTCCTTCTTTTGTAATGCTGTGTAATAGTTCATTCTGTATGGAAATATCTTCTGGCATACACAAAGGACTGGTTTCATGATTTCTTATGTAGACCCAAGTTTCTTATATAAAATGTATTTCTTGTGTAGACCCAAGTTTCTTATATAAAATGGCACAGTACTTGTGAATAACCTTAGAACATCCTCACATATACTCTAAATCATCTCTAGATTACTTATGATATCCATTGCTAGAGTACTTATGATAGTATATAATATAAATACTATAAAAATTGTTGTTACACTATCATTTAAAATATGACAGAAAAATCTGCATATGTTTAGTACAGATACATTTTTTTCTGAATATTTTTGATCCATGGTTTATTGAATCCACTTAAATGGACCTCACAGATATGGAAGGCCTACTGTATACACAATGTTCTTTTCTTCATTCATCTGTTTATAAATACTTAGGCTTCTTCTATAACTTGAACATTGTAGATAATGTCAAAATGAATGTGGAAGTGCAAATATCTCTTTGACATACTAATACCAATTCTATTGAATATAAAGTCACTTAACAAAGAGGACATATTCTGAGAAAAGTAATATCAGATGATTTTGTTATTGTGTGAAAAATCATATATACAAAATAAAATGGCTGGGATATCATTAGATCACTAGGGGACAATTATCTTATGGGACAACTCAACTTACATGTTATCCATACTGGACTGAAATGTTACCAGTGACCTTTGACTGTACATCCAAAAGTAGAATTGTTAGATTACATGTTAATTCTGTGTTTAGTTTTATTGAGGATTCTTCATAACGTCTGTACTAATTTACATTCCTACCAACAGTGTACAAGAATTCTTTTTTCTCTGTATCTTCATCAACATTCTTCATTTATCATTTTGATAATGTTCACTCTAAAAAGTGTGAGGTGATATTTCCTTTGATTTAAGTTTTCACTTCCCTGATGATTAAAGATGTTTAGCATTGTTAATGTATCTGTTATTGTTATGTAGCTTTAGGTTGCTTTATAAAGAGGCTGAGAGGTTGGAGTTGTGACCCGGTGGTAGAGTGCTTGCCTGCATGTGTGAGTCACTGGGTTTGATCCTCAGCACCACATAAAAGTAAATAAACAAAGATATTGCATCCATCTACAACTAAAATAATTTTTAAAAAATAGAGTGAGATGCGAGATGTGAGATTATTTTGTCAGCTTCATCTACACTAGTTTTACTTTTTTGTTAGTTCTTTAAAGATAATGTTTTTACTGAGGATCTTCAGGTTTGATTCTGATTAAATCCTTTCATGCTTCTGTTGGCTGAAGGTTGCTGGTGGATGTCAAAGCACTGGAACTTTTTGGATAAGTCCGTCTTCTCATCCTGAGCCCATAAGATCTGGGAGGGCATCTGTGAAAGTCAGCAGTAGGAACTTCAGGCAAATGCTAACACAGTGGAGAGTGCCCTGGAGACTTGGCACGGGCACCTGGACTCAGCTCTACCAGAAGTTGTGTGGCACCTGCCAGGAGGTTCTGATGTCTTCATAGGGCCAAGGGCAAGGCATTCTTTTTTCAATCTTACTTTACCTAGCCAATCCAGTTCAATTTAAACTAGTCATGGTAGTTTAACATTCCGGGAGCCTGGAGCAAACTAAACCACATCCTTCTCTCTTATTAAAGGTTTCTTTTTGCAGGATTTTTGTGTATCAAAATTCTGAAACAATGTTTCTCCTCTGCAAGTGACATTTTCTTTCTCATCCTTCCTTTTTTCCTGTGCTATTAATCATGCATGATTAGCATCAGTAAATGTAATTGTAAACAAGGTGAAAGCATTGATTCCAAAACCTAGCTCCAGGGCCTGGGCTGCTTTCTGCTGCTGAGAAGGGCCACATGAGTTTTGTTTGCCACCTCTGTAGAGGTGCCACTATAGAAAAGTGCTGCTAGAATTCATCTTGGTTTATTCTCAAAACATGTAAAAACATAATTGCTGCTTAAGTTCAAATATGGAGACATGCTTACATGTCCAGTTATTGTAGATTAAAAACAACCAAAAATTAATAAGTGGGAAACAAAACAAAGCACAAAATCCTCTGATCAACTTCTGTCAGTTGATGGAATCCACTGTCTTGTGTTCTGCTTCTTAAATGGCATGATTTTCCCCAAAACACACAGATTATTTATTTTTAAGTTATTGGTGTAGGATTATTTTGCTCTATCTTTATAGAAAATTATCATTTTTCGAAAGTGGAATTTTCCTGTGACTACAATCATCCTCTTTATTTTTTATTTAAGTTTTAGCCACTGATAAAAGCAGTTTTCTTGCTCTTTCAACAAACAATTCTTAAGTCCACATTAACTCAATGTTATGTGTCTATTTATTTTGTTTTATTTATTCATAAGAGTGAATAAAGGGATAAGTCTGGGTGTTATTTTTCCTTTTAACACTAGAAAATAAGCTGTCAACTGATTTGGGTCTCAGGTTTGCATTTTTTCTTGATCTAACAGGTTATAGTTTATAAAAGTCATTGTTACTGAATGGGAAATTGCAGTGGCAGATATTATTTTAAAGGTTTTCAGTTCCACACTAGACTTGTGGTCACAGCTTTATTAAGTCCATTCCTTCTTTATTATATAACTAAATTTTTCCATGGGAAGTAAAAGAGTTTATTGCATTTTCAAAATAATTATTCCTAATAGGACTTTCCCTAAATATTTCCTAAAATTCTAAATATATTGTCAAAAAAAACCAAACATGGTAGAAATAGTGCAAGTGGGTAACATGGTTTGCTTGTAAATCTTTCATTGACTTTTTCAGCATGTGTTTACTAGCATCCTCTAAAATTACAGTGGCATCAACATTGATAGCATGCAAAATACACATTTGTTTTATCCAAACCAAATGATACATGACTCTAAATACTCTTTGGACAATGGTTTTTCAAGACAAGTAGTTTAAAACAATTACAAATAAAGAGTCCTAATCTAAAATTTTAATTTGTTTGTCAAAGCTCAAAAATCTAAAGTGTGTCACAAAGGAAATATACTATTTCATTTAATCAAAGGTATTACATCCAAAATTCTGTATTATTTTACTTTCATTATATTTGAATTAATTATTAAAAGGTTAATGAAAAGTTGTGGAGGTCATTTTTATATTTTATAGATGCACATCTAATGTAGTAGATTTTATTTCCCTAATGACCTCCCCTTTGCAAAGTACATATTTGGTAAATTACATAAAGTATGAAACATGCATTATCTCAGTAATCTTCATAAAAATATAGCAAGTAAAAATGAGGGAAGCAGACTGCTTGAGTTCACAGCCTGTTTCTTCCTCTCTCCAGCTGTGTGACTCTTCAGAAAAATCACTTCACCTTTCCATGACTCCATTTCCTTGTCCATAAAACTGGAGTGATGATAATCATCTCTACTCATAGGACAGCTGTAGGAATAAAATGTGAAATTCACATGAACACTCATGAGGCCTAACACCTAGTAAGCCCTTTATAAATATTCCAATTGAAATGATATGATTGCTATTATCACATTTTATGGATGGAGAGCATGAGTTCTGCTTTAAAGAATATTTCCATGAGTACACAGGTAATTGATGGTGGAGTCAAGATTTAAACAGATGTGTCTGATTTTAAAGCCAGAGTTCTTATCTATTGTTTGGGTCCCCCTCATTGCTAGTGAAATATTTGCCATTGAAAGTCTAAATACAGACTTCCAGAAAATACCTTCAACAGGTATATCATTCATTCTAATGTGAAATAAAAAAATGTTTTTGAAAATAAGTATCTATTTTCAGTGCCAGTAGATCACTATTTCTTATTTTTTTCACTCAAAAATCAAAGATGTACACTAATATGGGGGTATATATTATTTTTAACATTCCATTTATTTAGTAATTGAATAATGGAAAATAATTTTTTAGTATTATCCAAGGAGAGTTAAAATTCATAAATAATTGCAAATTCACATATTCTTTTATATATATAAAATCATATATGCTTTTTATTCATGTTTTAGGTGATTGTGGCTTTTTTAATACATTTTTTGTTTTAGTTGTACATAGGTAAATACATTTATTTTACCCATTTTTTTTTTAATGTGGTACTGAGGATCAAACCCAGTGTCTCTCACATGTAAGGCAAGTGTTCCACCACTGAGCTACAACCCCAGTCCTGATTGTTGCTTTTGATATGGTCTATCATTTTTTTTCTTTAGATGTACAGAAATATAATATGAAAAAGAAATACATTTTTATAATTGAGATTTGGCTTCCAGGATCCACCATTTTTCCACATTTAATGATATTATTAAATTCTGTATCTGTGCTTTTTTCTCTGCAGGATAATAGTAATTTTGAAAACTAAGAAAATATCTGAAATACTCTCTGGATGCCCAGTTTCTCCATCATCCCCTGACCTTATCCCCAAATGCCTAACACAGACATACTGTGACTTTTAATTTCATTGCACTATCACCTCTATCCCCTTTAGTCATGCTCACAAAACAGTTTTCTTCTCCACTGCCTATTTTTATTTTTATTTAAATTGAGACACCATAAGCCTTTGTAAAGCCCCATAAAAAAGCATTAACCTCCTTAGATATCTTTTAGCATCCCATAGGACTGAAATAAAAAGCAAATATAATTTTAAAAGCACAGTGTATCTAACAACAACAAAAAGATTAAAAGTCAAATTGATACATTCAGAATCATTATCAGACAGTCAAAAACCATATTAAAGTTAGAAGTTAAAACAGTCTTGAGTTGAAAGAAAATTTTGAAGAATGTTAGGAAATGAAGCACTATAATGAAATTCCTAATTTAGGAGACAATATTTTGTGAAGAATTATATGCTATGACAAAAAATTTTTGTAGTATAATACCAGACTAGAAAAATAAAATGAGTTATTTTGCTGTCTTGAACATTCTTTGTTTATATATCTGTTTAAATTTTTGTCTCTGTATAGATATTTATATGTATTATATATTATGTATAAATTATATATAATTTTATCTAATATACATATACCATCAATTTCTCATATGGAGATACATGTATAAATTTTTATATGTGCATATATACATACAAAATTTATATAAACATTTATTTTTAGAAAGAGAGAGAGGAGAGAAATTGAAGAAAATACTAAATATATAAAATAGCAATGGAGGGACCACATATGAATCTCAAAATATGATAGAGAATCTGTTGTCACATATAAATCTCAAGATATGACAGAGAATCTGTTGTCACCTGCTCCCTCTGGGCAAACAACAACCCCTGCAACAATTAGATCCAAGTGTTCAAGCTTTCATTAATGACTGATACTTTGTCTCTATGTCTAACTCATGACCAACCAGAAATATTAAATATGCACCCCTAACCAATAATGCAGTGTAGTCAGCTTCTAGTTTAACCACCTGCAACTTTCCCAAGTCAATCGCCTCCAAAAAGGGTAGACGGAAGCCTTCCCTCTTTTCCATCATAAAGCTTTCCCACTTACATCCACATCTGTCTTCCAGTCTTCACCAAATGCAAATGGTAATTGCTGACTGTAGAAAGCCTTTGCTTTGTTCTCATTTGGATTGTCTTCCCTTATTTCACTCATTTTGCCACCAATTGTCCTTGAGGGTGTATAGGAGAGGTGATATATGTGTGCACGCACACACACACACACACACACACACACACACACACACTAAAAGATATATCTCATAATGAAGATAATGCATACATACAACCTTCCACAAATTTTTCCCTAATTCCCTTTTGAAAATTCTCTCATTCCTCGTTATCGCTTCTTGCTCCATTCCTGGAAGACCACTTATTTTCTTTTTACCTACATATATTTTCTATAAATGCAATCATACAGCATATATGATTATGTTTACCTCTTTTTATTTTAGTTTAGTTTATTTGGTGCTGGGAATCAAACTTAGGTATATCTGCTTTCTTTTCATCCAGCATAATTTCTTGAGAAGCATCTATATTTCTGTATGTATTGACACATAATTCCTCTTAATTGTTGAGAAACAACCTTTAGTTCTGATTTATTATAATTTGCTAATCCATTCTTTTGTGGTTGTTTGAAACTAGCTTGTTTTCAGGTTAAGGCTATTATGATAAAACTGCTACATACATTCATATCCTAATCTTTGTCTTTTTATTTGTATTGAGCAAAGAAATAGGAGTGAAATGCCTGGTTTGATATGTCTAACTTTTAAAGAAACTAACATAGAGTTTTCCAAAGTGATTTCATCATTTTAGATTCTCATTAGTGGTATATGAGAAATCCAATTGTTTTGTATCATTAGGAACACTTGGTATGATCATACTTTAAAATTTCAGAATTTTAATAAATATGTAGTGGTATCTAACATGTTAAATTTTATTTCTATAATGACTAACGGCATTGACCCAAATTACACATGCTTGTTTGTAATCAGCAGATATTTGTTGAAGTATTTTCACTCTATTTCTTTTGTTGACTAATTAGTTATAACTCATTAAAAGATAATTGATTTTTTTTTTTTTTTTTTTTTTGGTACCAGGAATTGAACTCAGGGGCACCTGACCACTAACCCTCATCCCTCTCCCTATTTTGTATTTTATTTAGTGACAGGGTCTCACTGAGTTGCTTAGTGCCTCACTTTTGGTAAGACTGGCCCAAGCCACTAGGATTACAGGAGTGCATCATCATGTCTGGCAGGTAATTGATTCTTTAAGAAAGAAGAATACAATGTATTTGGGAGCATTAGGAAATAGAAATAAAACATGTGACAATGGCATAAGGCCTTGAAAGGAAGAGATGGGATAAGAAGTAGGTAAAATATGTACAGTCAGAACCAAAATTTCCTCCTAGTCACCTGCTGTACCTAAGTGCAAATCAATTTCATGAGGAGTGACTCCAAGAGGAATGTGTGCTCAGTTGTGGAGACAGGTGAAACAGTGTCAGAAGAAACTTAGAGCAAATCTAAGTCACCATCTACGGGTTGGATCCTACATCACCCACTCCATAAGCAGAAGAGAACTCAGGCCTTGGCACTGTCTTTAACCCATACCTTTGGAATAACATCACCTAAACTATGGACTTACTTGTAGGAAATTTGCTCCTAGGAAAATTTGTGAAACTTTTGAATAGAACATTGATCTAATGGAATTCAACAAACAGATAATCTTGTGATAATTGAAGCTATATTTACAGACAGAGCAAAATATGAGTTAAATTTCATGGAGATTAAAGTAAATATTAATAACAGGAAGCAGGGGCAAATAAAGAGATTGTTTCTTGACAATGGTTAATAAAAGAACTACTTGTAAATATTAAACATGCAAATCGTTTGGTGCAAAATTGGTATAGATAAACTACAAATTAATGAGTTCAAATTCAGATTCATAAAATTACCCCAGAAACTATCTAGACAAAGAGAGAAAAAAATAATACAGAAAGTGATTTTGGGAATAGAAATAAAAAGTAAAAACACCTGAATATTTTGATTTGTGGGAAAGAAAAAAATTAAAAGAAGGATTAGGGGAATTAGTGATATTAGAGATAAGATCATACCTAAAACAAGATTTTACCAGCAACTGCAGTGTGTTCTTGGCTCTTGGGCTTTTTTATGAGAGGGTTTCAAGCAATACAAGACTTAGTATAGTGAAGTTTATTAGAAGAGAAAGAAGAGAGAAAAGCATCCCCAAGTAGAGAGTGGGTTCTGTCACAGAAGACGAATGAAAACTGACTTCTTCGTGTTCCTGCCTTTACTGCGGAAGGAGGAAGAGGCTGTTAGCAGGTTCCACTGAAATATTACCCTTGACTCTGGATTGACATAGTTAACAACCTAAGGGCAACTCTTAATAATCTTGACCCATCCTGACAAGTCTTAATTGGAACTACTTTTAGAGAATTTATGCTAACTGGCTCCAGCCTTAATCACCCTGTTTTCCTATGTCTGGGAATCTCTAGTCTGTGTTGTTTGTGCAGGGTCTTATTTATGATATGTTAGAAACTAGGCCCATTTGAGCAATTATCTATTTATCTAATGCTCTGTTGTAAGAGTAATAGTTTATAGAGCAGAGATCAGGAAAGGGTCCTGAAATACTTATCTTGTCAGATCTTTGGGCACCACTGAGGCAGGGCTGTTGATTAATTGATTTGTGCTGCACTAAGCATTTTTTTAAATGCATGACATATTCCTTCCTCATATTCAAATGCTACATAACATTAGAGTGAATAAAAATAAAGGTCTTCAAGCAGAAAACAAACCGTGTTCAATGGAAATATGATAAACTCAATGAGGTAAACATATATATATATATATATATATGTTTGGGTGGTGTGTGTATATACTTATATGTATGTATTACAGTTGCATATATATGTACTTACATGCATACGTTAAATGTGGCTGAAGTTTTGTTGTTTTCCCCTCTGTTAGATGAGAATGGGTAAGCTAAATGGCCTTCAACAGTGAATTTACCCTTCCAACTTAACTAGGTTGCTGAATGCTTGCTTTATGTCTATCTCCTGCCATGAATAGGATATTATGCCTGGAGCCTCCTGCCATTTTCTTATGACGAGGGTCAAGAAAATTATGGAGTTACTGACCTTGGCGTTACTCAATCTGGGCAAAAACAGTGCTTACCCAAAACTTTGTATATAGTAATTATAGTAAAGGACCTCAGCATTCTGGTATTAAAGCATTTGTTGTTATTTTGAATTTATCATTTTAGCTTTTTGTATTCTATTGAAGTACCACAATTTCAGAGACTGGACAGCAGCTTTGTGCACTTTTATGTTTGTTTATTGTTTGTTTGTTTGTTTTGTTTTGTTTTGTTTTTTCTAATTTTGCTTCCTCTCTTCTTTAATCCCCTCCCTAGGCATTCATTACTCATACCTCACCAAAAGCCCAGGCAATTTTCTTTACTTCTGGTCTTTTTTATTTCCTTTTCTTGCATCCATCTATGTTGCCCTAAATAGGGTCCTTATGAACTCAGGACTCAGGGTTCACAAAGATGAATGAGCTGTCCTTTAGGGAAAGGAAGGGTATAGTTTGCATAAAGGACTTTCTTAGTGAGAGAGAAATCAAAACTTCTATTTCTCATTACCAATTGCAAAGATCAGAAGAGCAGCTGGAAGTAGTGATTTTAAAAGTGCTATCTCAGAAGGGATAAAAGAAAAAGAGAATACCAAAATGTCAGAAGACCACATATATCAGTGGTACCAGGCATGAGGTTGTCTTTGACAGCAGAGCAGTCATCATTGAAAGTCATTGGTGATATAGCAGCTAATACTTTCATTAGAAAGTTTAAAAAGGTCCAGAAATTTTGCTTAAAAATTTGTTTTTCTTGATACACAGAATACAAAATATGTGAAAAAACCCCTTTATTCCAATTGTTTTAAACTTAATTTTGAAGAATTTATTTTTTAATGCTAAAAAAATATCTCAATTATGTATTATCTAAATTTCAAATGTACCCACTCATGTTCTGACATTTGTTTTTCTTGTGTTTTTCAATAATCTTGCTGTAATAAAAACAGAAAGCCTTATTTATCATTTTTAGTTTTTCTTTATTTGTAGTCACAAACATTTTTAATGAAGATAAGAGCAAACTATACTTTTCTTTCAGTATATACAATTCAAATGCAAATTGAACAGAAAAAGATCAATTTTGAGAAATCTCAATAAAAATGGAGTGGCTTTGTGTTTTTGTTAAAATGTATTTAAATTTTTCTTTTCTGTTTGAAAAAAAATATTTCATTAGTTGTGTGAAAGAAACATACTTGAAAAGCATATATGAAAAAACAGCAAAAATATTTGCAACCAACTGATATAAGAACTGTTAGAATATAAAAATGGGTGGCATAGAGAGTTAAATGTTCTTTGGGGTTCTTTCCTAATTTGCCTTTCCTTTCTTCAGTGCTGGGGAAAGAACCTGGGGCCTCACACGTGATAGGCAAATGTTCTGCCACTGAGTTACACCCCAGTCATCTTTCTCATACTTTCAGTAAGAAATATTTCTATCTTCCTCCATTCACCTTATATTTCAGTTAATTCTACTTCCATCCCATACACCTTCATCCTCATCATTTTCCATGTTTCCTATGTCTGAAGAAAATAAAATTGTGGGAAGATGCCTCAAGTGAAGATACCGGATGTCCAGCCATTCCCACCTTTGAGCCCTTCCTCTTTTAATCTTTATTTTTTGCATGATTTACTCCTGAGTTTCAACAATTCTGTCCTGTTTCTTTAGAGAATCTGATAACTATGGATTCTTTTTTGCTTCTTCTTTATCTTCAAATTTTGCTTCCTACTGAATGCTTTCTTTTAGAATTTAAACTTGTTAAAATCTCATTTTTTAAACTTACAATAGAAATCTCTTCAAGTCTTTATCTTTTTCTTCTTCACTACAAGTCTCCTTAGAGTACTGGTTTCTGCATGTTGTTTCTTTATTATCCACTAATAGTTCAATACATTCTAATAAACTAATCTGATTTGTTTGTAAATAGGACTCTAAATATGATTATTGATCACTCTATGCTATAAGTTTTCTCATTAATTTTCAGTCCTAACCATAGATGACATCTAAACAGGTTTTGAGCTCTCCTTCGTTTCCATCACCCTTCTTTCTCCTGATTTCCTCTTAACTTTGCCTTTACTCCTCATTTGCTTTTGCTGATATATTCTTTTGTCTACAATATGTATTTATTTTATTCAGTTAGTTATTTTTGCCTTGCTGGGAATTCAGTCCATGTCTTTGTGCATGCTAAATAATGTTTTACACAAAAGTTATACCCCTATCCTGCCTGTAGCCTGTCAGTTCCGGACAGTCTCATAGTTTCATTCTACTCACCTGTTTTACTGTTTATAATTGGAAAAATAAAAAACCGTCACACCCATGGTCACAAATTCCATAGGAATGCATATATATAACTCTCAAATTTTTCTTTTTTCCAAATCAGTTATCTTCAGACTCAGTTACTCAGGTGTATACTAGAGTTCTACACCTAGGTATTTAATACACATTTCATACACAAAATATATGAGGCAGATATCTGAGTATTGGCACTCTACCCAATTTCCCCCCTTCAAGTTTTCCCCAGGTCTTTTTTTTTTTTTTAATTTCAATTTTACTTTCACTTTCAAATCCAAATAAATATGTGACCTCCTTAATATTGTCTTTTTTTCATCACTCACCTATATCCAACTCATCATTAGGGCCTATAACTTGGATTTCACCCAATTTCTTAGAAAAAATTTATTGCATTTAGTGTCACATAAATAACCACTTTCTAAACTGTGACCTAGGCATGCAAATAGTCATTTTGCATTTACATTTCCCATCTTAAAACCAATCTTCAAATATAAAACCAGTCAGTTTCATGGACCACACCTGTAAACCCAGAAATTTAGGAGGTTGAGGCAGGAGGATTTCAAGTCCAAAGATAGCCTCAGCAACCTCGGGAGACCCTAAGTAACTTAGTGAGATCCTGTCTAAAAACAAAAAATAAAAAGAGGTTGGATGTGGCTCAGTTGTAGAGCACCCCTGCTTTAAATGTCTATTATCAAAAAAAAATTTTTTTAAACTAAAGAATAAAAACAATTTCACAATTATGGTTCTGATATTTTAAATAACTACTCTAGTGCTCACAGACTACTTATCAGGTTTAATTTTGATAGTTAATTTTGATAGTTAAAAGTTAATTTAAGACACTATTTCTATAAGGTTAAAAGTATGTGGTATTTCTTATTTAAAAATCAGAGAAGTAAACTTTTTTAAGGTATTCCCAGTAATATTTTCTCTTGAATTTCTATGTAATCAGAGTAGAATGACATCAAATAAGAACTGCATCCTGCATCATGATACTGAATTAGCACCTCTATATTATACAATGCACATGTTATATAGGATGCAAATTATACCTCAATAAAGCTATTATAAAATGTAAGCATTTATACTAAATAATGAAATAATAGAATTAATTCTGTGAAGTTACATTTGGTTAAAATCATCATTTTTCATACTATGAGATAAGTAAAAGCTTATTCAAGTTTACAGGAAAATACATGATAAATATACAATGGTAACATTTAATGAAATGGAAATTATACAGTAGAGAAATGTGGAGTTTTTAAAATAGAGTGATTTTCTTTTCAGTTCTGTACTATGTTGGTCAAAATTTTTGAATGAAAATGCTAATAGGCAGATGCCTAGAAAATGAAGGTCTAGATAATCTATTTTGATGAAATGGAGCAAAAGGAGAAAACAAAATAGATGACTGAATGTCCTGATTTCTGATATCAGAGTGATGTACTGGGTCCCATGCCATGAAACACAAAGTTTAAAGGAAAGAAACTCCTGTGCTTCTCAGGTTGACAGCTAATCTTCATTCTAGTGGTGTCTGAGTTATTGGTAAGCCAATGAAATAGATAAATTAAAGAATGATATTAGTAAATATATGGTAAAAATGTTTATTTCTACTTAAATTTTGGTAAAATGAGTTTCAAAATTAAAAATGGTGTTTAAGAATACATCCATATTGGGCATATGGTTTTGAATGTCTTTCCAGACCCAAATATAATTAGTTTGACCTACTTTGGTGACTATTAATATTCAGGATGAAATTCAGTGTTCTCTCCAGTAGTTCAGTAAATAGACAACTTTGGATGAAAACTAAAACCAAAATTTAGTGCCTGGTAATATCTGTCAAAAACATCTGTTGAATGCATTGCAAAAATAATTCTTAAAAATTTTTTATATAACTTAAATCAAAAAACACATTTCCCTGGTTATAAATATTACAAAATCAAATTTTTAAAACAATAGGGATATCCCTATAAATGCATCTGTGTTGCTAAATAAGTGACTGAGTGGAATTTCTGAATTGTATGGCATACAATTACATAAATTTTATTTATAGGCAAAATGTACTCAGTATTTTCATTTAATAACATAGACTGTAAATGATATTATCAGAGATATAAGTAATATGATTTTTTCAATCTAAGTCACATATTCTTTATTCCCCTAAAAGTTTTAAAATATGCAAACTTGTCATATGATTTAAAATTTATTTAGTTAGATGGAATCTATATACCCAAAATTATAAAAGTCTTTAACAAAACACTAGGAAACTAAATTTCACAATACATTGAAAGGATGAACCAAGAGGACCAAGTGGAATTTATCCCTGGGATGTAAGCATGCTTTAACACTGGAAAATTATTGAATGTGATACAGTGTATCAACAAAATAAAGGATAGAAACCAAATGTTTGCCTTAAAAGATACAGAAATAGCATCTGAAAAATTTTAACATCCTTTTATAATAAAACTCTCAATGCACTAGATATGGAAGGAGTATTCCTTAGGACAATAAATACTATATATGAAAATATGATTGCTCACACCATACCATAATACTGGATGAAAAACTGAAAGCTTTTTTCCTAAGATCTGGAATAAGACAAAAAAGTGATCATTCTTACTATTTCTATTCAAAACAGTACTGAAAGTTCTATATACAGCGACCAAATAAAATAATAATAAGCATACAAGGTATAACAAAGCTTTCTAATTTGAAATGGAAGAGATAAATTTTCCCTATTTATAGATGAACTCTTACTAGAAAACTCGATGATTCCGTTTAAAAAAAATAATAGAATTAATGAATTGTCAGTGATGTTTTAGATTACAATAACACTGAAATACTGTCAAAGGAAATTGTAAAAATAATACCATAGGCATAATACCAAATAGAATGAAATACTTAGGAATGAACCACTTATGCAGTGGAAGATTTGTATATTGTACACTACAAAACATTAATAATAGGAGCCTGATATAATTTATGACAGTGTAGAGTAATTTGCAGTGTAGAGAGTTGAAAGTAAAGAACGTAATCTATAATAAGCTTTCCAGGATTTCTTTTACCTAAGGTCATTATTTGAGATTCCTTATTGCTTTAATATTTCATCTATCTTATTGCTGACTTTAAGTTCAGGTAATAGTTGATTTTTGGTGTATTTTCACTTCTACACTTTTGTATACAAACTTTTTGTGGACATTCGTTTTGCATTCTTTTCTTTTGGGTAAATGTGTAGGTGTGGTATGGGTGGATCATGTGATGGGTGTACGTTCAAATTTTTTGAAAATTTCAAACTATTTTCCAAAATGGTCATACACATTTGTATTCAAACCATGAGTGTATAGAGTCCCATGGCAACACTTAGTATATCAGCTGTTTTAATTTTAGCCATTTATATAAATATAAATGCAAAATATATATAGTGTGTATATATATATATATATATATAGTAAATATATATATTTATATACTTAGTGTGGTCAGTTGTTTTAATTTTAAACATTTTAAATATATATATCTATATTTATATATATACAATTTATACAATTGAGTATATATTGCATACACATATGTATACACACATATACACATGTAAGTATGATTTTTTTGTTTTCATTTATCTTATCACAAACAATATTGCACATCATTTATGTGCTTATTAGCCATTCATATATTTTCTTTAGTGAAGTTACATCCCAAATATTGTGTCATTATTAAAGTGTTCACATCTAGTTACTAAATTTTAAATATTTTAAAATATAATTTGGATCTAATCCCATTGTCAGATATAAGATTTGCATGCATTTTATCCCATTCTTTTAATTTATCCTTGCATTGTCTTAAAGCTGTCTTTTATATGTCTTCGTTTATTTTGGCTAAGTTAAGATGACCATTTTGATGTCCCTGTAAGTCAAACAATCAAAATGAGCTTGAATGTAAGTCATTTTCCCAAATGCTCTGCTTTTTCCATTTATTGCAGGGAGGTATTTTCTAAGTTTGTTATTTGGGAATGCTAGATGTTCCTTTTTTTTTTTTTTCTTTTCTTAATAGAAGATAATGGTAGAAAATCATAAAGGTCTTTTAGAGTTGCCAAGCTGACAAATGACGCTGATGAGAAAATAGTCCCTGTGCAAAGGATTTAATTTTGGCTTTCTAATAATACCTTTGGTATCATTATAATTTCGTCTTTGATAGATAGACTCTTATTTATCATTTATGACCTTTATAGTGTCTTCCACCAGAAGAAGCTACTGATTATTTGAAGCAGGTTTGTACAAAAATCCACTAATTTGTGTTACAGATTTATTGAGGTTTTTAATTGATGTGACCAAATAACTATAAGAATATTTTATAAGTTTTCATAAATCAATCTCTACGAGTAATATATCACATACATGGTTTCAAAACATGTGCATATAGATGCTGGTCAAAGAAAAACAGCCTCAGAATGGTATAATAAGTTAAAAAGATATTTTAATTCTTAGCGATTGGTAGGTATCATTACACAATAAATTGTGATGGTCATAACAAATTAATGAGAAGGCAGGTCACATCAAACTAAATCATGTACATGTATAGACAGATATATGTTGTGTGAGGCTTGATAGTTCACAGTAGTGTAGAGGGATGGTCAATGGCATGCCTGGGACATTTATGCTAATAAGAGTTGTGTGTGTAATACAAATACCAAGAAAAATACTCCTGAAAAATGATTAATCTAATATAATAAATAATGAAATTTACAAAGATATGTAATTAGCATAAATATCTTTGTCCCCTCCTACAAAGACTTTTTAGAAATATATGCAGAATTATGAGATACTTAGTAGTGATCAGGTAAGCTAACACATCAACATTTCACAGATATGGGAAAGTATGTAAGTTAACAAATTATAATAAAGTCTTCAAGGAAGGAGTGAGAGTTAAATCAGATGCTTCAAAATGATTGAGAGGAGGGTGGCAGGAAAGTGGAACAGCTTAAGGGCATAAGCTGGAGGGTTTGGCACGGAGGCAGGGGCAGTGACCTGTGAGTGGTCATGGAAAGCAAGAACACCTTCCTTTGTGCCTGAAGTGCAATGTTATAGAATATAAGCAAGAGACTGGTTTCTTCTCAAGAGGGTTGTAAGGCAGAAACTTCCCTTGGGACAACATAGACAACAAGATAGGGAGGACACAGCAAGGTCAAAGGTGTGTATATGATCCACTGTGGGTTTCAGTAGGGAGAGTCTGGAAGGGAGGGAAGAGAAGATTGGATCAGGTTAGAATTTTGCTTACTGTTTCCTATCATTATTTTCCTATGTAACTTGTGCCATTTTTACATACAGAACTAATTTATCTTTTAGTAATGCTTTCTTCTGTCTAGAATATTTTCTTATTTACTCTGTTCTCTTCTCTAAAGAAATAATTACTCAGGTGACCATCATGTCTATATATTTTTTACAGTACATTTATATTTCTTATTGTCTCTAGCCTGTCCAAAATGAGTTTTATGGCATTACAGTTCTTTAATTCAAATTTTGTTACTTCTATGGCAGTAAGTCTTCATTTTCTCTTTATTCCATGTGATCTGCTGACTTCATAATTGTTTTATATATATATTCGCCTTTGAATTTTATTGGTCCCCATATATTTTCTCATCTTAGGTTAATGTATAGATAGATGAATGTGTTCAAATTTATGTAATCATATAACTCTTCCACAAACAAAATGTAAGACTTTATTTAATCACCCCAGTGAGTTCCCACATAACTGGTTTTTTTTTCCTTATTTGGATTATTTTT
This sequence comes from Sciurus carolinensis, assembly GCF_902686445.1. Taxonomy (NCBI): domain Eukaryota; kingdom Metazoa; phylum Chordata; class Mammalia; order Rodentia; family Sciuridae; genus Sciurus; species Sciurus carolinensis. Next base: position 85,362,141 of record NC_062218.1, on the reverse strand, counting down.
AATTTATTGAGAAAGAATTTTTATAAAATTTGTGCATTCAAATGATATGACTTAAGGAACTTGGCACATTCCAAGTTGTGCACCCATCACTACAATTAATTTCTCATAAGAAATCCTGTTCCTCACAGCAGCTACCTCAGATTCCCACCTCCTTACCCTCAGAAATGGATATTATACTTTTTATTCTCTTTGTATTTGCCTATTCTGTTTTTATTTAATATAAATTAAGTCATAAAATACATCATTTTTGTGACTGATTTTTTTCACTTAGAATTTTTCAAAGCTCATTTATGTTCTAGCATATTTTATTTCATTATTCATTGCTGAATAATATTCTAATGCTGTGACCTGCACAACTGAACCCTAGAAACCAGTGAGAGACAATGTGAGATTAAGATGCACAAACATTTACAAAGAGAAAGCTGGGACTAGGTAGGACACTGACCTCTGATGAAAGACCAGCAAACCAAAGCTAGCATGGCATGTTTATTATATAGGTTTTATCGTCAAAAGGCTATTTGTGGGAAAATTTCTCCAAAGTAGGCAGGCCTGAAGTTCGCATCACATGCAAGCTATCATAGTTATCTTGTTATGCTCAGAATTCTTTATCCCTGGCAGCTGGTGTCTGAGCTCAGGGTCAAGACTGATATAATGCTGTGCCTTTGCACAGAACTTCCTCAGGTGGGGCACCACCATAGCCCTGGTCAATCTTGTCTTGCACCTTTGCACAGAAACTTCCTAGGCCAAAGTGCAGCCACGGCTCTGAGGCAGTCAAAGACTCTGAGCCAAGTCATTGCTCTCTGCATTCTACTGGATGGACGAGCCATATTTTATAAACTCATGAATTTACAGACATTTGATTACTTCCAAAATTTAGCTATTATGAAAAATGTATTGTGAAAATTCATATATTTTTATTTCACTTAACAGATAAATGCCAGTAGTAGAAGTGGCAAGTCATATGGTAGTCATCTATAACAATTGGAACAAACTGCCAGTTTCCTAAAGCATTTTGCATTTCCACCTGCAATGCACAGATGTGAATTTCTCTGTATTCTTGCCATTACTTATTATCTGTTTTTGATTACAACCATCCTTGTAGGTATGCACTAACATGTCATTGTGGTCTTAGAATGCATTTGCAATTTGGAAATGAACAACTTTTCATGTGTTTATTGGTAATAGAGTATCTTCTTTGGATAAATGTCTATTTCTATTCATTGTTCATTTCCTAACTTGTTAATTTGCCTTATTATCAGCCTTTGAGAAATTATAGCATGCACTAGATGCAGTCTTTTATCAGATAAATGATTTACAAACTTTTCTCTTGTCTATAGATGTCTTTTCACCTTTTTGATAGTATCCTCCCCCCCACACATCTTTATTTTTGGTGAAGAGATTTTACTTTAACATGCAGCTTGAACTTGGTTTCTTATTTTATTTCTTGTTCATACACTTATTTGACTTTATTTGTGATTTTCTATAATTTATACTCACTTATTCATTTTTAATTGATTTTCTTTTGTCTTGTTACAAACTAGAGTGCATTATAATATTTTAGTCCCGACTACATTGTAACTTATTTTTCAAATACTTACTCCCAGTTTTTTTTTTCACTTAAGCAGTGATTTATTATTAAAAGGAAAATATACCACTTGAGATGGGGCAAAATATTTATTTTTCACATATGTATGATAAATATATATACTTTTATTTATGTATTATAGTTATATAGAGTTATATATGTGTTTTAAGTATACTGTCCTATACACAAACAGTGTCATTTGATGAAAATGTTTTCTTTCTCACTGAATTTCTATGTCATCTTTGGAAAAAATTATTTGACTATATTTCTGGAGTCTCTTTAAACTATACATCTCTTTTTTTCTGAATATAGAAGTATTTTAATTACAGTATCTTTAGTATAGATCTTCAAATGAGATAAGGGAAGTTTATCAACATTATGCCTTTTTCTATATTGCATTATTTATTATAGGTCCTCTGAATTATCTTATAAATTCTAAAAACAGCTTGTCAATATATATGTAAAAACTTGCTGGGATTTTCACTGGATCTTTGTTGAATCTAATATGGTAAAACTGATATTCTAGCACTGTTGAAATTCTAATGCATGAACATAGCATAGTGTTTCATTTACTTCAGCAATATATATTTATAATGTATATGGGCATGTGTGTATGTGTGTGTGTGTATGTGTGTTTGTGTTGAGGGGTGTTTGTATTCATTACAGAACTACAAAAAACAATTACAATATTTGTTGGAAGAATAAAAGATCCAGAAGAGCCAAAGCAATCTTGAACAAGAAGAATGATGTTGTAGGCATCAAATACCTAATCTTAAATCATACCACAGAGCTACAGTAACCAAAACAGCATGGTATTGATATGAAAACCAAGGGAATGAAATAGAAGACATGGGGGAAAACCCAGATAGACAGTCATCTGATCCACAAGTAGGTCCAAAAACATGCTGAAGATAAGATGGCCTTCTTACCAAAGGGTACCAGGAAAACTGGATATCCATATGTAAAAGAATGGAACTAGATCTCCATCTTTCACCCTGTTCCAAAGTCAAATGAAAGTGTCTCAGTCTTAGTAATTAGACCAGAATCTCTGCAGCTGCTAGAAGAAAACATAGGTTCAACAATACAATATATTAATTCAGGCACCGACTTCCTTAACAAGAACCTGAAAGACCAAGAAATAAAACCAGGAATCATTAAATTAAAAAAAAATCACACAGTAAAGAAAATGATTAAGAGTAATGAGAGAGCCTAGGAAATGGCAGAAATTTTTTGATCTTTACTTCTCTAAGAGGAGATTAGTATACTGATTATATAAAGAACAAAAAGACAACAGAAAAAAAATAAATGAAAGGGCAAAAGAACTAAACAGACATTTCTCAAAAGAAGATAAACAAATGGCCCCCACATCTATAAGAAAGTATTCAACATCCCTAAGAATCAGAGAATTGAAAATTAAAGTTACATTATTGAGATTTCACCTCAGTCCAGTTAGAATGACAATCATCAAGATACAAAAAATAATAAATGCTGATGAGGATGTGGGGAAAAGTTATACACTCATACATGGTTGTTGAGATTGCACATTAGTAAACATTCTGGAAAGCAGTATGGAGAATCCTCAAACAACTAGGAATGAAACCATCATATGACCCACCCACCTGATATTATAGTGATGCAGGCACATCAATGTTTATTGCAGTGCAATTCATAATAGCCAAGATATGGAACCAGACCAGGTGCCTGTCAATAGATTAATGGATAAAGAAAATTGATATAACACACATAATGGATAAAGAAAATTGAGTATATAACACACAATGAAGTTTTGCTCATCCATGAAGAAAAATGAAATAGGAACTGGAGAAAATCATGATAAGTGAAACAAGCTACTTAGAAAGTAACAGGCTGAATGACTTCTTTCAAATGTGAAAGCTAAAGAGATAAAAGAGGAAATAAAACATGGGAAGGAGTTTCCATGAAGATAAAAGGTAGATCAGTAGAGTAGAGCAAGAGGAGAATAGACAGGGAGAAGAGACACAAAAAGGGAGGAACTGAACAAATCATGCTATTTATAAAAATGAATATACCACAGTGAATTTTACCTTATGAAGCAATAATGAAGCACTAATTTAAAACACAATAAAAAATAGGTGGAGACCAGTAGTGTAGAGGACAGAGAACAGGGGAACAGAGGAGGGGAGGTAAATAGGAAGTAATGGGAATCAAAATGGAGAAAATTACATTTCAGGCATTTAAAAGTACATCAGAATGAAACCCATTATTATGTATAACTATAATTCACTAATAAAAATATTTAAAAAGGAATATTGAGCAGAGTGTGGTTGCACATGCCTATAACCCCAGCAGCTCAGGAGGCTGAGGCAGGAGGATCAAAATTTTAAAGCCAACCTCAGCAACTTATAAAGGTGCTAAGCAACTTAACAAGACCCTGTCTCTAAATAAAATATAAAAAGGGCTGGTGATGTGGCTCAGTGATTAAGCACCTCTTGATTTAATCAGTGGTATAAAAAAAAAAAAAACAGGGAGAAAGAGAGAGAGAGAGAGAAAGAGAGAGAGAGAGAGAAAGAGAGAAAAGAAAATGATATAGAGCATATAAAATGCAGGAGTTTAATTGTCATCTCCTTTGTTCTTCGCAAAGATCTTTTTATTGATTTTTCAAAATAAATAACACCAACAAGAACACCATTTAATAAGACAATACAAGGAAAAAAATTCCAAATCCTGATTTTGACACTCTTTTGAGCTAGCACTTGGGCATCTTAACATTTTAAAATATTTTTACATGTGCATTACAGTTATACATAATAGTGGAATTCATTTTGACACACTCATACATGCATATATTTAATTCTCAACTCAAAGTGGATCAAAGATTTAGGAATTAGACCAGAAACACAGAAACTGCAGGAGGAAAACATAGGGTCAACACTACAATAAGCTGGTGGCAGCAACAACTTCTTAAATGAGACTCACAAAGCTTATGAAATGAAAGCAAGAATCAATACATGGGATGGCTTTAGATTGAAAAACTTCTGCACTGCAAAGGAAACAATTAAGAGAGTGAAGAGAGAACTTATGGAATGGGAGACAATCCTTGACAGTACTCCTGACAGAGCATTAATAACCAGAATATATGAAGAATTCAAAAAATACCACCAGAGAAATTTACCAAATCAACACATGGGGAAATGAATTAAACGCACTTCTCAAAAGAAGAAGTACAATTGGTCAACACACATATGAAAAAATATGCAGCCTCTTTATCAATTAGGAAAATGCAAAATCAAAACTACATTGAGATTTCATCTCACTCCAATGAGAATGACAACCATTAAGAATATAAATAATAATAATAAAGTCTGGTGAGGTTGTAGAGTAAAAAGTACACATACACATTATTGGGGGACTGAAAATTAGTACAGTAACTTTGAAAAATAGTGTGGAAATTCTTCATAAGATAGAAAATGAAACCATCATACAGCCCAGCTATCCATCTCCTCAGTATTTGTCCAAAAGGACATCTTCATCTTTAAAGAACACTCTAGTTGTTTCCTACTAAAATCTTGGTACCGCGGGTGTAAAGTTTAAGTTTGGAGCATTATATCAAATACATAGTGGTTTCCTTGAAATCTTCAAGTATCTCACTACCACTGTGATAAGTATAATGCATTTCTATTCAACAATGTAAAATCATTTTACTAGACTGAAGATAATACTTCCCTATAATCTTGATCTCAGACTCAATCACATGACTTGATTATTACAATGAAATATTAGTGGCAGTTTTGACTACATAAGAGCTGTTGTGATTTCTCCCTTTTCTACTATAGTCAGCAATGTCCTAGGTAAGAACTGTACCATTAACCCAGATGAGAGATTGATGGGAATAAAAAATAAAAAATACATGACCACCAGCTATGCATAGTGAAAATACTCTTACTGAGAACCACACCTTTGTGTTTATTAACCTCTGATACCAGTTTTTTAAAATTTTGCAAATCATTCATAGACCAGAAATTAACTGCTACATACAAGTGACATTTTACTAATATTTAATGATATTTCAAATACAGTTCTAACCATTACTCTCAAAAATAGTAGGTAGAGGTCCAAAGTGCATATATTAATTTTATAGCAATACAAAAATTCTTACTCTGAAACTATTACAAATAAATATCCCTGAATCTGAATTGGTAATTGGGATATGAAAATCATCATAACCCAAGTTTTGGGGACTTAAAGTAATGATTTTAAGTAAGTTTAACAGAAAAACAATTGATTTGAGTATTTTAAAAGAAATGATTTTGTGGCATTGAATACTACTAACACAAATAAAAAATATGTTCTTTTCTTCTTCCACTGAGAAATGCATGACACGTGCTGCTTGTATGCTGATCCACTGTGGTAGGACCACAGTCCCCACTCACAGAGTATTCCTGTTGACTCAAAAGAGGTCAAATGTACTTCTCTGCTCTTCACTATTAGTTTGTTCCATATTAAAACTTTAACATCTAAAAAATAAATATTTTATGCCCAGTTTCTGTTTATGTTTAAGAATTATGATAACTTATATCTCTATATATCAAACAATAATTACATGTGTATTTTTATTTTCTCATATATATATATATATATATATATACTTTTTTTTTTTCTCATATATATATATATATATATATATATATATATATATACTTTTTTTTTTTTTTTTGTTTTCAATCATGGCACTTCAATGAAAGCTAAGATTTCACTTGTATTTCAGTAGACCTTTCGGCCTATTGGAAAAGTACACCAAATCTTTTCACCAGAAACCTTATGACTGACTTTTTTTTTTATTGTTACAAGAGATGTATGTTTCAACTTTGGTGCATAGTTTTGCTGCCAAATCATTCTAAACTTTACAATAAAAGGCTTGTTATTTATTGTTTTTCTTTTTCAAAGTGAAATGTGAAGATTTTAGTTAAATAAGGATGAATCAAATTATTTCAATATAATAAAATTTGAAATTCTATGTAGATCAAAATTCTAAACTTAATATTTTACATAGCATGCCTGAAATCCCAGTGACCTGGTAGACTAAGGCAGGAGAATTGCAAGTTCAAAGTCAGCCTCAGCAACTTAGTAAGGACCTAAAGCAACTTAGAGGGACCCTGTTTCTAAATAAAATGTAAAAAAAAAAAAGGGACTGGAGATGTAGCTAATGGTTAAGTGTCCCTGGGTTCAATCCCAGGTACAAAAAGAAAGATTTTATATAAATGGTTTGATTTCATTTTCTTTAATTAATTAAAAGTCAGCAAATATAAATTCCATTTAATCCATCTGTTTGTGTGATGTAATATTTGGAACTCACTTGGAAATTTAACCTGCTGTCATTCTATGCCCAGTAGATAAGAGTTTCTGGCACAAGAATTCATGATGTTCTTTCTAAAATCCAATTTGGTCATTTTCTCCTTCTGCCTTGGTCTAAAACACATATCATTTAACATTTCACTGAAGGACCTTGGTTATTTAGTTCCTGTCTGTCCTCATCTTCCACTGTTTCTATGCATTCACTCTTCAAAGAAGTCATTTATTATGCATATCTGCAGTGCCCTTCTGTCAGCAGTGAGCTTCTTACATCTGCTTTCCCTAATATATATACACATGCACTTTTCTAATTTAGAAGACCCTTTTATTGGAACCATTCTCTCTGCTCTATTCCCATGAAATTTTGTAGATGAATTGCAACATTGTATTATACCATTTAGTAAAGAATACAGCATTTTTATATACATTATTTTAGATTTACTTTTCTACCTCTTCAACTACTTTATAAGCATTTTTTAGGGAAAGTAGTATGTCTTGAGTTTCTGTCTATCTTATAATAGTGTATTGTCTTGAACTACAGGGTCTCTTAAATGTTTAGTGAATGAGTAAACATATAAATCCCCTGCCTGAGAGGTGTTTAACAAATATTCCCAGAATAAGGTACTAAATGATACATAAAGGATCACTCATTTGTTACATATAAATTTCTTCTAAGTGAAAATTTTATCTGTTGCACAGACTTGTATTTTATATTTAATGTGCATTTAAAAATGTATTGTCTTAGATTTCTCTACTTACTTTTTGCATTCAAATCTCAGGTATCACAAATACAACACTTGTGATATTGCCATTACTACCCAGAAGATACATTATGAATTTTCTTATTAGTGACTACAATCTTCAGTGATATTATCTCCAAATTCTGTTAAGCTTTCAGATATATAAAACTTCAATATTAAATAAAACAAGAGCAAAGATTACCTCCTTTTTTAAAATCAGGGACTAAACCCAGGGGTACTTAACCACTGAGTGACATCCTCATTTGGTTTTTATTTTGTTTATTTTAAAATTTTGAGACAAAGTCTCACAAAGTTGTTTAGAGCCTTGCTAAGCTGCTAAGGTTGGCCATGAACTTGCAAGCCCCCTACTTCAGTCTCCCAAACTGCTGGGATTATAGGCATGCACCACTTCATCTGGCTATTTTCTTACCTTTTAAGATGCTTATCTATGTCACTTATTTTATATATTTTTTCATTGGTACATTATAATCATACATACTAGTGAGATTTGAAATGCCATACTTGTACATGCACATAGCATAATTTGCTCAGTCTCCTACCCCAGTATCCAGCCTTTCCTCTTTGCTTCCCTCTCCCTGATTTACTTACTCTACTTTAGTGATTTCCATTCAATTATTATTATTATTTTAAATAGTGCATTATCATTATATATGTGTATATATTTTAATTAGCACAGTATCATTATGTGTATGTGTGAGTGATTAATTGTGGTATATATGTACATGGACATAGCATACTTTAGTAGATTTTATACCCCAGTACTTTTCCATGCTCTCCCTTTATTCTTCCCTATCACTTCCTTTCCTCTACTCTATTAGTCTCTCTTGTATTTTTGTGAGATACCCTTTTGATCTCCTTTTTTATTCCTTTCTCTCTCTCTCTCTCTCTCTCTCCCTCTCACTTCCACATATCAGAGAAAAAATTCAACCCTTGACTTTCTGAGTCTGGCTTATTTTCCTGAGCATGATGTTCTCCTGTAGAAAAATTTAATATCACTGATATTAATTATTAAATTTTCTACAGACGTGCAAGGGAAATAATTGAAAGAAGAAATCATTTCAACCCATAGCATGGTAGTGGAGTGTGGATAGAACATGATGTCTGTGAATTTTCCCCAGGAAAGAAACTGGTCAGACACTGTCAACTTGTGTACAAATGCTGCTAGAATCATCAACCAGGAATATTAACTGGATATCAAGGATTGTGACTAAATTGAGTAAAATGATCAATAATTAGTTCTTAAACTCATTTTTTTACCAATAATTTGTACCAAATAAATTCATGGTGAGTGTTATAAAAATTTTAGTTTGTAATGAAAATTTGATTATAAGAAAATTTGATTTTCTTATTTTTTTATTCTTGATATGCTGTGAATTTTCTGGAAGAAGAAACAATCCTCTTGCTTGGACAATTTAATCTAGTAAAAATTAGTTATTATTGGCCAATTTTAAGGCAATGTGGTTTGGAAGAATTGTACATACAAAAGTGGATTTATAGTTGAATGTGAGGTTATTCCATGATAATTTTTCAACTTATCATTTATGAATCTTAAATTACCATCTAACTGATAGGATTTATTTTACTTATTTATTGTCTTGCAAGTTGTCTTGATAAAAATATCATAGCCTCACAGAGTATTTGTTGAGAGCAGCATTGTGGTTATATGTAGCAGTGGAAGGTGAATAATGATCTCTTTCCTTATAGGTAAATTTTTTAGCACAACATTATCATTAAGATTCAGATGATTTATGCAGTTGATCATCTTGATTTAATATCCATTCTTGGAACAGTTAGCTAGAATACTCAGCTGCCTAGTACTTTGTGACATTGGGGGTAGTGGGACGAGGCCATTCCTCTTGTCAGAGTGAACCGGTTTTGCTGAGGGTACCTGGATTCATGTGCATGCCCTGCAGAGGAAGGAGAGACAGTCCAAGGTGAGCCCAGGGTTCATTGTACTATGATGGTAATATTTTTTAACTTTCAAGAGCTTGTTATGATGTAGTCATATAATATGGTATCAAATGCAATTGCTTTGCCTTATATGATCTAGATTAAGGGAAACTAACATACCAAGTCATTAATATATGTTTGTTAGGTTCAATTTGATATTACTGGCCCTCAGATTATTGACTGAAACACTATTTTTTTGACATAAAGCATTTTCAACATGACTACATGTTGACTGTCCATAATTATGTTACCTCATCTCAGTATTCACTATTATAGAAATAACAATATACATTTAAGTCTTTTTAACATCTATAATGTTTAAATCAGGTTAAACATATCTATTTCCTGAAAGATTTATCAGTTCTTTATGGTGAAAACATTCAAACTACTTTCTTTTACTTTTTTGAAATATACAGTTTATTGTTGTCATGTATAGTCCACTTACTGTGCAATAAATAGCACACCAGAACTATTTACTCCTAACTCAAACTTAGTGCCCATTGATCAATCTTTACCCTGTCTTAACCTCTTGAATAGCTGGGAGTACAGGGGGGAGCCTCCTTCAGTCATCAATCTTTAACCTTCTTTTCCACCTGCCTATACTTTCCAGTCTGTTAAAACTACCATTCTTCTAGAAGATCAACATTTTCAGATTCCATATATGAATGACCTTGTGTTATACTTATCTTTGTATGCTTGGATTGTTTCTCTTAGCTTAATGATTCAGTCCTATGCATATTGTTGAAAATGACAGGAGTTCATTCCTTTTGTGACTGAATAATATTTCATTGTGTGTACATACTGCATATTCTTTTTTGACTCATCAGTTGATGGAAATTTGGGTTGTTCCATCTCTTAGCTATTGTGAGTTGTGATATAATGAATATGGTGGTACAGATTCTATTCAACACACTGATTTCATTTCTCTTGAATATAGTCACAATAGTGGGAAAGCTGGTTTACATGGTGATTTTATTTTAATTTTCTGAGGAACTTTTGTTCTGTTTTCTATAATGCCCTATGACTCTCTTTCAAATAACTTCTATAGAGTTAATGTTTGCTTCTCTCCCAAAATTGATATGTGGCAACATATCAATATCCCCATTGTGGTGGCATTTGGAGGTGGAAATATCCTAGGAAATTAGGTCAAGAGGTCAGAGTTTTCAAGAATGGTGTTAGCAGTTTCATAGGAGAACTTTGGAGTGTTTATTTGTCTCTTTCACTGTGTGAAGATGGTGAGAAAATGACTATCAGTGAACCAGGAGCCTGACTCTCACCAGACACTGACTCTTTTGTCACATTTTTTTCTTGTACTTCAGGTCTCCAGAAGTGTGAAAAATAAAATTTTATTGCATATAAACTACTTAGTCTATGATATTTTATAATATCAGTTTGTATGAACTAAGATAACATATGACACTTTTACATGTGCAATTATTTAAAATTTATGATTAGAGAAAATAAATTGCTAAGTAATAGAATTGAATTTAAACCAAAGAAGATGTGACTCCACATAGACCATAGAGTTGACAATATCAATATAAGCCAACTGACAAAGACATTTATGGTGCAAAGCAAACTCTTTTAAGCAAACTTAGGTATAGCAACTATTTCTAAAAAAAAGTATCCATTTCATGAATCTGCATTTGTCATTTCTTAAGATAACAGTTTGCATTTCATTCTTGTAATGGCTAATTTGAATTGTCAACCTGATTGGATTAAGAGATGCTGATGCCATAATATTATTCTTCTTTATGGCTGAATAATATTCCATTGTGTATATATACCACAATTTCTTTATCCATTCATTGTTAAAGGGCATCTAGGTTGATTCCACAATCCAGTTATTGTGAATTGAGCTGGCATTTGTGGATAAATGGATGAAATAAGCCAATCCCAAAAAACCAAAGGTCGAATGTTTTCCCTGATAAGTGGAGAATGATATATAATGGGGGGAGCGGTGAGAGAAGAATGGAGAAACTTTAGATTAAGCAGAGTGAAATGAGAGGGAGGGGGTATGAAAAATGGTGGACTGAGACAGACATCATTACCCTATGCACATGATTCATACCATTCATTGTACACAAATGGTATGAATCTACATTTTGTTCAACCATAGAAATGAAATGATGTACCCCATTTGTGTACAATGAATCAAAATGCAGTCTGTCAAAATAAAGAAAAATAATAAAAGAATTCCTCACTTAGGAGTATGCAGGGGCAGAGATGTTGTCCATAGGAGCCTGCCATGAGAGGACAACCACTCCTGCCTTCACTTTTCCTTATGTCAGGTATCAAGAGTGATAATAATAATAATAAAATAGCTTTAAAAATCCAAAGAGAAAAAGAGATGCTGATGATTAAGAAGATGCTGGGTGTGTCAATGAGTGCATGTCTAGGAATGATTGGAATGTGGGATAGTGAACTAAAGTGGAGCCCCTCCCTAAGCAAGGGCACCACCGCCCAATAGGATGGAATAAAAGATGGAAGAACTAGGAAGCAGATGCAGATGCAAGCTCAGCAATTCTTGAAGAAGTTCTTGATGGATGTTTCAATCAGTCTGAGGATATCAGACTCTTGCTTCTTCACTCTCCCAAAGCAGACTCTGCCAATGATTCTCCAGGTAATTTTCAGAATCCTCCATCTCAGACTAGGGTAGCGCTGTTGATCTTTCTTGCTCTGGAGCCTCTGCATCTTGAACTGTGCAGCTGCTGGTTCTTCCAGCTCTCCAGCTGCAAATGGCCATTGTGGACTTCCAGCTTCTGGTCATGTAAGTCAATCTAATAAATCCCCTTTTTATAATCATAACTCCTGTTGATTCTGTTCCTCTAGAGAACTCTATTATAATCCTATTGTATCTTAACAATGATTATGTTACATTTTTATCTTACATACTTAAAGATAAAGCGAAAATAATTAATGTTGCAAATATTTACAGTTAAAATTGCAATGGTATGTACAAATATAAGAAAATTAGGTCAAAGCATGAAAGGGTATTTATATAATTGTTGACATATAAAGATTAATAATTAGGTGAACTGTTATGCTTCCCAGAGAGACATTCTATATAGGCAAGTCTTCTGAAATTCCTGGAATATCCAGGCTCTGCTGTGAAACTTTTCTTGAGAAAGACGTTTAGAAAGAAAGGCTTAAATGTCATGAACTTTTCAGGTGCCTTGAGAAATGTTTGGCTTCACCTTTATCATCAAATTACTGTTTTATTAGACAGGCCTCCAAACAAAAAATTAAAATAATTCAATTCAGTAAAACCTCATCTTGCCTTGTACTCTTAAACTATCTCGTTCTAATCTCTTTAAAATGAAAAGGATATGTCAGTTCAGATTTCCTGAATTAATTTTACTTGTGTTCATAATATATTCAATTCTTACTCCTCTTGAAGTGTGTTATTTTGAAGGATGAGTAAATGAAAAAAGAGTTCTTCAAAAGAAAGGACTCCCTGGGATGAAAAGTAAGATGGGAAACTCAGTACTTGATACATGTTCACAGACCAGAGCATCCACAGCACCTGCAACTAGGTAGGAATTGATCACCTTTCCCCATTCATACTGAATTATAATCAGGTCCTTAAGAAGACTAGCAGGAGATGCACATACACAACGCTTGAGAAGCTTTGGCATACACTGTGTTGATGCAGTCAGTCAGATTTGTTAGAAATCTGTTTAAATACCATATGTGTATGTGAAAATATAAACATCTCTTATTTAAATGTACTATTTAAATTTAGAGTTTAAGTATATCCATCTGAAACATATCTAGGGATATGGAGGTGGACACTATTACAAGGATTCTTTTATATTAGAAATTAAGTCAAAACTAATCAGTGGAGAATTGTACAATGGTTATAAGATAGTGGTAGTCCTTGTCTGATCAAAAGGTGAAATGCTATCTATCTATGGCAAAAATAGGTAATGTTTTTATCCAAAAAATGAGTTGTGACAGTTTACTTTTTATTTCTTCCTTTATTGTAGGAGGTGAATAAATTATGTTAACCCTATTATTATTTTGTCATGTCACTTGGGAAGCCTTGCCTTGCTTATCTAAGCCTGAATTTGTTCTTAAAATACTACAATGAATGTGATATTTTCATATTTATTATGGGATTAAAACTAATATTTATCTGTAACATAATACATGAGATGAAATGTCATCCACACAGGACAGTCCAGGGTGACTGGTATTTTCAGTGCAGCTAGGACCTTGACTGTGTGCTTCAGAAGGGAAGGACTGCCATCACCAGTCTTGTTTTTCTTCAGGTCACAACAGTCTACACGTTCCTGGGGAATCACTGTGTCTTTGAACATAAGTAATTAAGAGTATCAGCCTACCACAAAGACAGGTAGATGTGCCGAGCATGGTGGTGTGTGCCTGCAGTCCCAGCGGCTCATGAAGTTGAGGCAGGAGGATTCCAAGTTTGGAGCTGACCTGGGAAACCTAGCAAGACCATTCACAATGTGAAAAATAGAGTTGGAGGTGTATATCTCAGTGGTATTGTGCCCTAGTTTCTTCCCCCAGTACTGAACATAGAAAAGCAAGGAAGGAAGAAGGAAAGAAGGGGCACATATTTTAAGCCTGACCATGAGATCCTCGCACCCATCTTAAGTCAGGAACAGTTTCAGGAAAACCAGGAATTCCCATCCTTCTTGTAAAAGTTGATTGGATATACATCAGTTGTACAGTCAATCATATTGTACAGAAGTCATGCCAACCTAAGATGCTCAAAACATTGTCTACTGACTTAACCACTTAATAGCTTTGTATCTGGCCAGGATAACTACAATCTCTGAGCTCAGTTATTTTACCTCTGAAAAATACACAAGGTACCTTTTATGAATTTGATAGCTATTGCTTAAAGAAAGATATTTTCATTTATGTTTGTTATCCAGCCTGATACTCTAGTCTTAAAGTATTTAAAATACCATTGTACATTTGAATGTCATACATAGGCTTTTCCATTTATGATTTTAATTCAATCTTCTTTTTCCAGTTGTATATCATCAGTTAGTATTATCTCCCTCAGATAAACTTCGTGAGTAGTCTCACTTTGCTAAAAATTACTTTTTTCCTTCTTCCAAACTTAACTCACTAAAACTTCAGAATGATAGCTATTGAAAATATTACTTCAAAAAATGTAAGTAAAAATAGTTCCAATGGCTTAAAAAAATACTGCTTAAAAAGAGCAGGCTATCTACCTTCAAATCAAGCACTAGGAAAGCATTCTAAGCCCTCATTAAAATCAAAGGGCTATGTGGAAATTCTGTAGCAAGAGTAAGACTTGCCATTTCACCAAAGTCTTCCCACATGAACTCGGAAGACGGTATAACCCACATTCCAGATCTGATCTTTCCATTTGGGAGGGGTGAGAACAGTTCAGCCGGGTTGAGAGGCCATATCTGCCTACTCCCATTGGAATGTAAGTTTCAAAAACTGAATGGTGATTTTTGGAATGCTTTCTGTTATGAATTAGTAAGGTTTATTGTTGAAGATTTTCGTCTTAAATGTTTTTCACATTTTATTTGAAAATGTGTTTACATCCTTTTGTAGTTAGCTGTTCTTCTTAGGAAAACATCTGTTAATTCATAGTCATAATCAACATGAATATACTATTTTTAACATATTTTTTTCTTGCCAGTATTCCCTACTTTCCCATAATATGTTTATTTCATTTATTAAATCTGTCCCTGAAGTAAACACTCTTCTCCAAATAAAGTGTCAACATCTTTTTCAGTATCTAGATATGATCCATGTGTTTTCACTTAACTGACATTATAAGTTTAAATGTTGATTTTAAGATTAAAAATGAAAACAAATTTTATTGATATAAAACCAGCTATCAGTTAGTTTTCATTACTCAAGGTAATTTTCAGGACAAAAATCTAATTTTTAAATATCTTTCCTTTTGCAACAAGATTGATGCTCACACAATTAGAGGCAGACAAAACAGTAACAATCAATAAAATTGATGTAGGAAAACTGCACATCATTTCCTCAGGATAAGACCTAAGACCCAAGAAAATGATGTCTTATTTTAGAACTAACTTACATTTTTGAGAAGCAATTTAAAATCAACAACCAAATCAGTCAGTTTATTTAATAGAAGCTTCATTCACACACAAGTGGTTGAATACTTTGTTTTTCAATACTTTTATGCATTTGAAAAAAAATTTGATAACCATCTGTTTACAGAATCACAATTTCAAACTGTTATGTAAATCTAATACATTATTATCACTCTGTGGATTTGTCAACACTCTGATTAAGCTGATCACTGAAATAATGAGTATTATTAAAACGTTTACCCTTATTAGCAATTACCAAACCCATTTTATTTATTTATTTCCTTTCATATTGGCAATGATTACCCTTTGTACACACAAAGGAACGACTTCATTATTCTCATTATCATGCCTACAAAATAAATATCATAGCATGGTTCTTTGGTTGCTTAATATCCAATCTATGATGGTATTTTTCAGTATTTCAAAAATGTACTTTGCAATGGTCAGCTGCAAATACTACTGAGAATTGAGGACATCTCATTGGCTTCTAAAGTATTTGCTGGTTGTATAACATCAGTTTTCTCACTTTTCTCAGAACTGTTATATTTTTATTCTAGAGACATTATAATTAAGAAAGAAACTTTGGGCCATTCGCTGTGGTCACTCATATCACTCCTTGATGATCATGATTCTGGTTTTCTCCAGCCAACCACAAGTCACCGCCATGGGCAGGAGTTGCTTCAACTCTGCATCCTCTTCAGTCCTCTGGGAATCCTGCCTGACTGCACCTCATAAGCCTCTTGTTTCAATGTCATGCCTAAGTCTTATGACTATATTTGATCTAGACTATATTTTGCACTTATTTACACAAATGATTAGCTAAAATGTGTAAAAATTTGAGTTGTGAGTTATTTTCAGTGCTGACAGAAAATTGTAGTAATTGTTACTTCGTTTTACATTGGCTGCATAGCTATCGAAATCTTTGAGAGGTACTATGGGGAAATAAACAATTAATGAACATTCATTGACATTAAGAAAGATAGATATCAAAAATAGATTCCAAGACATATTAAAGTTTATTTTTAAAAGTTTTAAAAGAAAAAGAAGCAATAAACTGTTAACAAAAATCAGAAGGGCATGGAGAAAGTCTGATAATAGGAAAAAATAATAAATCCATAAATTTGAAATTAAATTAGACAGATAAATATAACCTTGCAATGTAGAGTAAATATTTTTCAGACATGAAAAGAGTTTCTGAAACTTGCGGAATTGTCCTGCCTTCCACATGTGTGTAGGAGGAGCGATTTTCAGCAAATTTTAGTCCCAGATTAAGACCTCTAATATGATCCTCATGAAGAGACCCCAAAGCCAACTCTTGGAACAAGAAAAGTCAAGCTAACACAGAGATATCGTATTACTGCCAGAAAGCAAAGATACTATCAAAGAATCCTAAAATACTGAGAATAAGAATGAAGTTATCAGAGTGGCAAAGCTCATACCTGCCCTACAGTGACATTTTGAGCTTCATAAAAAAGAAAATAGTAATTGTAGCCAATTGTATTCAATTGATTATAAAAAAGAGTCTAAGTTCATGATAACACTCAAAAATGACAAATATCTTAAAATGTAAAGATAAATCATACTGAATATTTCCAAGTGTTTTCACCAAAAAATTGTTATATAATAACTGAAATAAATTGTGTAATATGTTTAAGTGTTGGTAATTGTACAGATAACTTCCACATAGGAAGTTATAAAAAACACAAAATAGGCAACTTTTAAAAGTATCTGTATTACTTTTTAATCAAAACATTAGAATGCATGGAGCCATATCAAAAGTAATGATTAATATATGTAAATAAATAGTATGTTATCTGTACCATAAATCAACAAAATATGATATAATAAAATGTAAGATGGCAGGAGAAGTTTACACCATCTTTATATTATAGATATACAAACAATTAGAAAACTCAACAGTGTCTTGATAATCATCTTTTAAGAAAAAATAAGTCACATAAATAAAATAGCTTGCCAACATTACCCTGGTATCTCCTACCTTGTGAGGGTATCCATGTCCCCGCTTTTTTTCTTTCACAAAACAAGGACATTTATTCAGCATACTTTACTCCACATAGGTTTTGGCGATTTTTATTGAATGTTCTGCCAGGCAAATAACACTAGATTTTGAACTTTATCTTCACTAATATTCAAATTATTTTAGCTTTTTCTGAAAACAAATTCTTTGAGTCCCTATTTATGCTGGACAGTGTTGAATGTGAGACTGAACAAAGGTAAGGGTAAAGATGAGAAACCATAATTTAAAATAACTTAAATTTTATTGTATACAGTACTTTTTTTTGTTTCAGAGACTATTGAGTCTTTAAAATTTTAATATGTATTTAATCTCTAAAGAAGGTTTATGATCTCCACAGAATTTTAGTCTATTTTGAACCGTTTGAGGAACTATGTCTCAGCAGAGTATGTTTTAGAAAATTATATTTTCATTTATTGCTTGAATTCTCCAGTATCCTGAGGATCAGATTAATGGTATAAATAGTATAACATATTTCTGCCAGCTATGTGGTAAGTAGAGCTCTCGTGATCCTCCCAGGATTGCCTGGGAATCACCCTGGCTCTAATAGTGTACTTAAGACATATGTTTTTAAAGGAAAATATAACAAGGAGAAAAACCACATTCCATACTGTTCACCTGCTTTTTAAAACAGAGTGTTTTTAAATTCATTCCATGTACCAATGTGCTTTTTATGTAGCTTAATACACAGAGTACCTAATAAAGAATAAGTAATTTTTCTTCTGATTCCTGATTAATTCAAGAACCATAAGAATAAAAATAACTTGCTCTAAAATCAAACTTATATCATTTTAAGATTCTTAAGATGTTCCCATGAAAAGAATTTTTCTAGAAATTCATTATAATAGCATTGGAAATGATCCAAAAGGAGCATAATAGGAAGTTGCATTAAAGAAAAGTCACATTCTCTTTGTCTTTAAAGTACAAATAATACCCATTACTGTGTACTTGTAGTTTTGGTGTGCCTTTCATATGAATATTTCAAATGCTTGGTGTGTGATTATAATGGTGTCAGGTTTACATAACCGACTTGGGAGAAAAAAAGATGTCTTATATGTAAAAACATTGCATGTTTTCAAAGAAAAAATTGTTTTCTCATAGCACTTCTGTATTAGCTGAAAGTCTGTGCTTTGCTATTTTGGTTGTAGTAAATATAGTTATTCTTGTATTGTCAAGTAACTTTTGAGAGATTAATGAGTGAACAAGAATCATGTTTGGAAGTTTATCCACTATGACAGCAGGAGTTTAGATATTTAAAGAAAAATATTAAGTCAAAATGATAAGCCAAATAATGAAACACTTAGTAAAGTAGTAAAAACTCCCTGGTGATTTCCTTAACTTCTTGAGGACACCTGGTTTAATGGGCATCAAGGACAGTTCAGTGTGTGCCTCTTAGCATGTCAGGAGAAACTCTGAGTCAGCTTTCCTTCAGTACTTTTATCCAGTGAGCCAGATCATATGGTTATCCTCAATGACCATGATACCACACGGGATTGCATGTTCCACACATTTCACTTCTTTGTTCCTGGTATTAGATTTATAACCATGCTATATGTTCTGGAATAGTTCAACTCCACATCAGATCTTTCATATTATATAGGAATCACTGCACACCAATTTTCAGGCTAATGGTTTCTCAAGCAATTGGTAAGCCTTGACCCACCATATTGACTAAACACATTACTGTTGATAGTTTATAATGCACTTTTATTAGTTCCTTGATATTTTTAATATGATGTTTGTTTCTTAGAAAACCAATCTCAATTAGTCTAATTACATTTCTGGCATATACACTAACACATGATGGTTCTGTATACACAGGCATTGCTTTCCTTCGATCACAAAAAGATAAAAGTAAAACTGGCAGGAGTGTTAGTAGTGTAAAATAAGGCTCTAGGATCTTCTCTACCATTTCAACATTAGTAAAATCTATTTTTTTTTTAAATTGGAATAATCTGAGTGGATTCACTGAAACCTAAATGAACACAAGGAGGAAGGAAGAACGAAAATGGTGATGGAGTTTCAAATGATAAGCTGTGTCACATACCTGACAGCACAAGCAGCTTCCCTCCTAGAGTGAGATCGTCTTCGCACTCTTGGTCACATGAAAGCCAAGTGAAGCCTAAACACAGATCACAAAGTGCCCTGCCCAAGGAAACTTGCTTGTTTAAACATAGTCTCCTGGTTCAACTGACCTACATTTCAAGATGTGATTTTGCATTATTTCTTCATATCAGAAAACATCCACTTTATAGCAGATATTGAAAGGACACTTTTATATATTTATATTATTTTTAACCATTCCAGAATATTGCTATTATTTTACAGATAAAAAAAAAAAACAGACTTACATTAAACGATTTGATGCAAATCATTTAAATTAGTAAGTGAAAGGTTGTTACTTTTGAAAAGATATTAAAGTTGACACTCTTTATAACCTAGTATACCCATTTATTGATACATTGACTGTGTACCCAAGATTCATTGAGTATTCAACCTGAATGAAAATAAAAAAGTATGTGATGGTTACCATCAGAATCTTTCCAAGAGTTATTTTTCCATTTTCCATTGTTAGTGGGAGGTCCATTTCATTTTGAAGCAGACTCTTGGCAATGTTTCCCTGGGGCCAACCATGGCTCTCCCTCCTCTTTGGTGGCTACATACTTGCCTTCTTTTTCTTGCTGCTATGAGCAGTCATTAGATTGACACCATTGAAAGCCAGGATATTTTGGAAATACATCATTTTTGGACTGAAAATTACAGGCCCTCAAGGAGAAGATCTGGGTCATGCCTCCTCTTCTTGCTAGGCTGCTAGAGAAACTGTGTAACTGTGGCAACCATCTTGTTATCATGAATGGCAGACATTAGGTCAGTAGTTTGAAAGGGTGGAGAAGACAGAGTGAGTTGATACCATTCAGGCACTGAATAAACCCTGATCTATCTTTGCATATTCTTTGTTTAATTGGATTAGGAAAGGCATCTCCAAAGGATGGCATAGACCTGAAAGATTAGTAAGAGTTAAATGAGCAAAGAGAATAGTGTCCTCTTAGTCTATGTGGTACATGTTCTAAGCATTGAAGTAAATATTGTTGTTGGAGTAAAGGATTGAACTTGCCCAAGGAAATATTTGGTGCATTGCCCTCAGCCTCTTGGAAGGAATGCCTGAGCTCTTGGAAGTTTGCTTTTTGAGAGTAATTCCCTTTAATTTATCTGAGGCTTTTGGCCCATGCCACATAGTGTAAGCTAACAATAAGAATTAGGGTGTGATCTTGAGAATCTGGAACTATTGGAGGGGCTTGAAACTACTGCAGCCATGTGGGCAGTCCACATGAACACAGGACACAATCCCAGTGAAAAACCTGGGTACCAGGCTGTCTTTCCTGGTTGGCAATATTCCAGTCATATGATCTCATGTAGTTGCTTACAGAATTGTATTCTACACCACTCCACTGAGACAGGACAACTGAATGCTTTCTGAACCCTGCCCCAAATACCTCTTCTGCATCTGATTTTAATCTTTATCATTGTGATAAAATGTGAGTAAAGCAGCTCTCAGGGTATACCAAGTATGTCTAGCAAATTATTAAACTTATGAGTGATCTGGAGACCACAAAATTATAGTTGATATTAGAAGCAAGGGTTGTTTGGAAGATTCCTATATTTCTGGTGTTTTAAAAATTGTGTTCAATACATAAATGCCAAACTGCAGCATTCTTTGTATTTTTATTTATTACATCTATCTTTAATCTTTCTGTGAGGGGATATTCTTGCTGATGACTGGAGTTAGTAGAATTATTCAAATCTGACATTTAAAGGTATATTAGACTTTTAATTTTGGGTAGCCTTTTTAAAACAATTATTAATTGACTTTGGATAAAGGATAATGTATTAGTTTCCTAGGGCTACTGCATAGCAAAATACTACTGGCAGCTTAAAACAATAGAGATGCATTATCTTACAGTTCAGGAGGCTATAAGTCCAAAATCAAAGGGTCAGTGTGACCATGATCCTTCTGAAATTTTTTCACTAAAAATTCTTCTTTACTTCTCTCTAGTTTCTGATGATTTTCAAGAAATCCATGGCATTTTTTACCTTGCAAACATAATACTTCAGTTCTGCCCCTGTAATCACGTGACATTCTTTCCTCTGTACCTAAATTTCTCTCTTCTTATGAAGATTGCATTTATATTGTGTTATGGACACATTTTTCTCCAATATGATGTCATCTTAGCTAATTACAACTGCATTGATATTCTTTCAAACAAATAAGGGTCATTCTAAAACAGTGGGGGTCAGAATTTCAACAAATATTTTGGGGGAACATGATAACACAATTCAACTTAGAACCATTTTCTTATGTTTGCAATTTTAACTACTCGTGAGGTATTGTTGTTGTGTGTAAACACAGAGAAAAAGAGAGAGAGAGAGAGAGAGAGATTTGTATGTGTTCTCATGGTTATCTGTCCCTGATGTCCCTGAGCTATATCTATATTATGGCTATATCCACTAATGTTTGTTTCATAAAATGTTTATTTAGAGGATGAGTATTTACAATCATATCTTTTCATCGTATTGTCCCCTTTGCCAATATTTAATGACCTTCTTTATCTCTTCTAACTAATTTTGGCTTAAAATCTACTTTGTCTGATATGAGATTGGCTGCAGTAATTCAGTGAGGGGTTCACGCTTGGATGAGTGTGAAGACTTGAAAGGGGGCTAGCAAATTCCTCCAGGCTTTGATTACTAAAGTTGTTAGGATTTGCCTACAAATTTAAGTTCCTATAGAAAATCTCATCCTTACCTCAAAGTAGTGGAGAAAAAAGTAAGATATTTTGTTATGACTCTCTATTTTCTCTTCCTCGGGTTCTTTTCCACTTCTTATGTTGTTGGCAGTGCTATAAATGATGTGGAGGAGAACAGAGAATATTAACTTTTCCTGGGATTGAACCATGACAATTTCTGGTCTGTACTGGATCATTAGAATAAAATTAATGTGATCATATTCATGGCTTGTAAATCTTCACTTTTTTGTAAAATCCTCTGAAATAACAGCATGCTATATTGGGTCATGTGTAGGATCAAAATAAGTAAGGTATACTATTGTCTTTGTCCCTTTTTCAGTGTGTTAGCATAGCTACAAAAATAACTTATTGAAAACTCTTAGAAAAACTAGATATTTGGCTACAATGATGACCAAGAAGTGATTTGAGGTTTAGTGTCATCTTGCAGATATTTGTGAAATAAATCAGGCAGGTCACAGCCTCCAGCTCAGATACACTTAAATTTGAGGTTAGGTTGGGTTTAGGTTACTTGCCCAACCCTTTAATGAAGCTTATTTCCTTAATTCTTATATCTCTTTTTCAGAATTCCTGTAAATATATAGTGACCTGGGGAAATGATAACTGAAATTCTCTCTCTCTTTCTCTTTTTTGAAACTCAAGTAGGAAGAGAAGCGAAAATTCAGATGAGAATTAGACTCTCATGGGAAGCAACATTTAATTGGCAAATTTGATTTAGATCTAAGGCTAAAATGAGTCTTTCTATTCATTTTTATTTGAATCAAATTAGTGATAACACTCATTATTAATCTTTCTTTTACAAAAATCATCACTTGTAGTAAGCCTTTTAGTTTTTCATGTAAAAGTACAGTATTAACAGCTTGCTCTTGTAGAAAATATGACTTCAGACTGAGGAACTGAAGATATATAAGTTATTATAAATTACTTGATTCTCTGTAGACTTTGTTGGCAATCCTTGGGGAAATAAAGCACAGCCAATAGCAAAATAATTTTCCTTTTTATGGAATTATTCTACCCTAGAGAAAGATTTTTCTTGGCAGTCTTGAGTGGATTCCTGTTCAAAACAATTAAGAGATAATTTAGGAAAAACACTCTGGCAAGGACCTTAATTCACATCTAGGAAGATTATAGAAATATATTTCTTTAGACATGGATCAGTCCAGCAAAGACCAAGCCAATAAACAGAATAACCTGAATTTTTGGAACAATAACAAACTTATAATGTTACATGAATATATTCATAAATACAATTCAAAATTTGAATAAATAAAATATAATGGTATAAAGAAGATACCTCATGCCAAAGTGGCATTTGATTCAATCTATGAGTGGAATACAATACAGTAAATATTAGTAGAATACTATTCAATTCAATATGTGTAATTAATCAATATAACTTGCCTTATTAACAAAATAAAAGATAATATTTGCATAGATTTCAAAAGATACAGGAAAGTATTGGATAAATTATGGTAGCTTTTTGTGATTAAATTATACATTAGAAGTTAGGATATGATAAGCATAATAACTGCAATCCAAAAATATATACACCCTAATTGAATATGTCACATTACATAGCAATGGTAATTAAAGTAGCATAGGAAAGGAAGATTGTTAATGAGCTGATCCTAAATTGGGATATTATTCTGGATTAATCAGTGGGCATAATAAAATTTCAAGCATCCATATAAGTGAATTAAGGAGGTTGAGGTGTTGGTGTCAGAGGGAGGAAATGACTTTGAAGATGGAAGAGGGCCATGAATAAGACAAGATTCAGCACACTCTTGGTGCTGGAAAAGGCAGGAAAATAGATTCCCTTCTAGAGCATCCATGAAAAAATGCAGGCTTGCCAGCGAGACCATGTCGAACTTCTCTCAGCCCCACAACTGTTGGCGCTGTTTTAGACCACTAAGCTTGTGATCCATGAACTTCGGTGAAGGAAACGAGAGAGAGAAAAAACAAACAAACAAAAACAAGACATAGAAAAAATAGTAAATGTTTAGACGATTTGACAGTGGAATTTGAGAGAGAAATTAGCAAATAGAAAAAAAAAAATCCTTGACTTTCTTCTAATGTTATCCCCTCTCAAAGTATTCCCACTTCAGAATACATACTATAATATCCACCAGGTCCTAAGCATAAATTTCAAGGATTGTTTTAGGTTTCTTATTTTCCTTTATCCTAGACATTGATTAATCAAGCAACTCCTACAACTATATATCTAACCGATTTACTTCATTAAATATCATCTAGATCTCAGCCTAAGACACTATAATTCCATATGTGAAGTATTGATATCTTCTTTACAGTCTCATTAACAATTCATCTATGTATGGTAGCAAAGGTATGTTGTAAAAGTGGGTTAAAGTTTACACTCTTTAAAAGATCTTTGGCTCAGATTTAAATTCAGAGAAACAAACTTCAAACCATCATTCTAACCTGCTATATTCTAGGAGCCCTATAATTTAGGGATGTTTTTCCTTTAAATTTAAATAAATACTTGCATAATTTTTGCCAATGCCACTTGTGAAATATGGAGTAAGCTCCAAATCTTGTCCATGTCCAACACTTTACTCCAAGTCCTTTTAGAAAGTAATTATGTTATATTCACATATCATGATGTCTAATCAAGTATTTGACATAACTTTGTTGAGAAGTTTGTTCCTCTGAATTGAAATCTGAACCCATCCCTTTCAGATGTATTACTGTGAATGAATTATGTCTATAAGTGGGTATAATAGTTCAATGTATTCATAGAGCTGTTAGGAGAATTAAGTATGTTATGATATCATTGGAAACAACATTTGTCATATTAGAAATACTCAATAAATATTAGTGAAATGATCATGTTTTATTAACTGTTTTGTAAGATTATAATAGGATATGAAATAAATATTGATGTTTTGTGATTATAAAACTGAAAAAAAATCTTCGACTTAAACCAGAAATCATAATATAGTCACAGTGATTTTTCATTTCTTGTTTCATGCAATTGGAATGTTCTTCTAATATTTGTTGAATGGTTCATTTTCATCTTTCTTTTTTATTGAAATATGATCTTTTCTAAAACACCTGTTATAATAATCCAAACTAAAGCATCTCTAATAATTTTCTATTCTATATTACTCTTGTATTTCTTTAGTTGTTGTTATTACTATCAGAAGTAATCTCATTTGTAAAGCTGACTTACCTTTTCAATTACATCACCAAGAATAGAAGCATCATGAAGATAGGTGTGGTATCCAGCATTAAGTGGGAGCCAAGAAATGTTGATATCATGCAATAAGATACAAATTTAACAATGTGATAGTGAATTTAGGAACTATGTTCTGTAGTGCTATGTGATCTATTCTGATAACTTTTTGTTCTCTTGGATTAGGGAGGATTAGGGACAGGAGCTCTGAACCTGGGCTCCAAGGGGGACTGATGTAGCAGGAAGGAATTGGAGGCTAGGAATTTGGCATTTTGAAGAAGAATAAAGTGCAGGTAAAAAGGCAATAAGAGACTGAGATCAATATACTATAATGATAATTTTTGCATTTGAAATGATTTTATTGAGCCCTTACAAATTATATTCCCAAATATAATTTTCAAATGAGCATTTCCTAAACTGACTTTTTAACAAGCAGAAAAATATAATTTATCTTGTACAGATGAAAATACAAATATCTTTGAGTAAAAATAGAAATATAGAAAGCCAAATATTATATAAAAAGTTATCCTAGCAAAGAGAAACTCAAAGAGAAACTTTCTCATTGGAGGTTGGAAAGATTTGAGTGTTTATATTCCCCTTAGGTATTTAATTACATTTTAAACTTGTTCAACAAATTTAATTGAGCTCTTGCTTTCAGAACTCCTCAGGCATTATAGACTCATGAACAAATTAGATAGGTCACCTTCCTGACATTAAGATATTCAGTGTGTAATGGTAAAATACAACAAGAGAATACTTATGAATACTTAGGTTTATTAAATGCAAAAGATTTAGCAAATACTCCAAATATGACCCATTCTTGTTGAAACCACACATATAAAAAAATAAATATATTGCTCTGTAAGTATGCTTCTACAAGGATGGTACAGAAGAGAAGAAATAATTTATTTTTTTAAAAAAAACCTTTATTTTATTCAGGATGTCTCATATTATAAGGAATGATGTAGTTACTAACACATTTTTATCTAGTCGAATTGTCATTTCTTGATTTTTTTATGACCCTAAGAGTTTCAAAAATAATTCATTGGTACTCTTGAACCTTAGTTTACCAAATAGTTTCAATATTATCATTCACCTAGCTACTAATACTTTCAATATTTCAATAAAGAACAAAATTTCAGTTTGTTGTCTTTCCTATGTGATGATTCATTATGTGTGGGTTTTTCAATTTTGGTTTGGTTTTTGATACCAGCATTTTCACCCAGGGGTACTTACACCACTGAGCTTCATCCCTATCCCTTTTTTCAAATTAAAAAAAATTTTAAAAAAAATTTTTACAGCCTACATTTTGATTAATCGTACACAAATGGGGTACAACTTTTCATTTCTATGGTTGTACATGATGTAGATTCATACTATTCGTGTAATCATACATGTACGTAGGGTAATGATATCTGTCTCAGTCCACTACCTTTCCTTCCCCAGGCTCCTCCTGCCCTATTTCCCTCTACACAATCCCTGCTTCTTAGGTGACTATTATCCTGGAGGAAAATGGAGAATTTTGTTCTGGGGAATGTTACAAATAAAAACTATAGCATTTCACCAAAATTACTGTTTACCACACAACAATAATCAAAATACTACTGATAAATTTCAGCAAGTCTTTTATTGCACTAGTCATAAATATGATGAGGTAAACACACCTCAAATAGAAGAAGTCCCAACTAAGAAAGGCAGAGATTGAGGTAAATAAAAAAATAAGTAAATTCTAGAAAAAAAGATTGATATTTTGAAACCAAGCGAGTGTCAAAACATATTTTCAATATCAACAGAGAGATCAATGAAGATATGTTAACATTTAGCAAGGGCAGGATAGTATGGAGAAATCTATGTAAAAAGGCTTTAAAACTATACAAAATCAAAATACAAAACTCTTGAGAAGTTAATGTCACAGGACTCTTTCCAAAAATATAACAAACAAACACAACTGTAGAGAAGAGGGAAAAATACAAAGTAACTAGATGATTCATCCAGGCCTGTCAACATGCAAATGCTGATATACTAAAAAGAGGAGACAAAAGAAAATAAGAGAAAATCTAGAGTAAAATATAATATTCAAGAATGTTTTTTTCTGAACTGAAATACATGTGTTTCCTTATGGATATATTCAATCAACCACTTTGCAGACTGCTAAAGTAATATGTACAATGCAGAAATGACTCTGTATTTGATAACTTTTATCTCTGTTGAGCTGAATAGGTTATGACATTACTGTGCCAGCTTGATTCTTTCCCATATCTACTGGCCTGGATATGAATGACTCGACTTTTCAAGTTTTAGAGGTTGTCAGAATGACAAGATAAGAGAAGCAGGAATCACTATATATTCCAAGAACCTTTTCCATCTTGGGAAAAGAAACATGAAATGATGATATTGAAAAATTGAGTAACATAGATAGAATAGTAAATTGGGAAAGAGTCTGAGAGTAAATAAATTCTCATTTGAGATCTAAAAGATTAATGGCATTATGTAGGGTATTTCATATTCTCATCTGTTTCTGTGAACAATGCATTCCTTTGGTGAAAGAACAAGAAAAGTTCATGAAAATGACAATATAAGAAAAGTAGTTCACTGAAACATTTTGCAAATGTGATTTTATATAAACAAATAGTGTTAGAGATTATATGGAGTTAAAACTCAAAACCATTAATAATTATTGTGATCTGAACTATTTAGAAAGAGATACTTAAATTAACATTTTTCCTACCTTTACCAAAAAGGATATAAGGCATTATTAGCCTAATTTGTTCATAATCAATTGTGGTAGAAGAACATACCCAGCAAAACTTACATTCAGATTTGATGACAAAATAAAATCCTTCCATGATAAACAAAAAGCTAAAAGAATTTACAAATAGAAAACCGGCACTACAGAACATACTCAGCAAAATATTCCGTGAGGAAGAAATGAAAAACAATGATATAAGTCAGCAAAGGGAGGAACTGCCCTAAAGGAATAGCCAAATAAAGGAGAAACCAAGTCAAGTTAAAAACCAGAAATAAGCCAAAATGACCAGAAATACAAATCACATCTCAATAATAACCCTGTATAGTAATGGCCTGAACTCATCAATCAAAAGACAAAGATTGGCAGACTGGATTAAAAAGAAAGACCCAACAATATGCTGCCTTCCAGAGACTCATCTCATAGAAAAAGATACCCACAGAAAGAATGGGAAAAAACATACCAAGCACATGGACTCAGCAAAACAGTGGGGGTATCCATCATCATATCAGATAAAGTGGACTTCAAGCCAAAGTTAGTCAGAAGGGATAAAGAAGGACATTTCATACTGCTTAAGGGAAACATAAATCAGCAAGACATAATGTTCATAAATATTTATGCCCCAAACAATGGCTCATCCATGTATATCAAACAAATCTTTCCCAATTCCAGAAACCAACTAGACCACAACACAATAATACTAGGTGACTTTAACACACGTCTCTCACCACTGGACAGATCTTCCAAACAAAAATTGAACAAAGAAATCACAGATCTCAATAACACAATCAATAATTTAGACTTAACA
Source organism: Sciurus carolinensis (assembly GCF_902686445.1). Taxonomy (NCBI): domain Eukaryota; kingdom Metazoa; phylum Chordata; class Mammalia; order Rodentia; family Sciuridae; genus Sciurus; species Sciurus carolinensis. The sequence continues at coordinate 85,332,859 of NC_062218.1, read as the reverse complement.
GACATTTATAGAATACTCCATCCGTCAGTGAGCAAATACACTTTCTTCTCAGCAGCACATGGATCCTTCTCTAAAATAGACCATATGTTTGTATTCTATCAGATCATAATGGAATGAAATTAGAAATCAATGACAAAATAAAAAGCAGAAACTACTCCAACACCTGGAGATTAAATAATACACTATTATATGATGAATGGATAACAGAAGACATCAGGGGGAAAAATTCTTAGAGGTAAATGAGAAAAAAGATAAAACATGTCAAAATTTCTGGGACACTGTGAAAGCAGCACTAAGAGGAAAATTCATTTCAGGGAGTGCATTCAATAAAAAAAGAAAATGTCAACAAATAAATAACCTAACACTATAGCTCAAAGCCCTAGAAAAAGAAGAACAGAGCAACACCAAAAGTAGTAGACAGGAAATAGTTAAAATCGGAGCTGAAATCAATGAAATTGAAACAAAAGAAACAATCAAAAAAAAAAGACAAAATATTTGCCTAATTTGTTTATAATCAATTGTGGTAGAAGAACATTTCTGCCATTAGTTACCTGTATACGCGACCCTTCTGAATTCTCAGAAATAATCAATAAAACTTAATATATCTATCATGTGAACTTTAATAGAACTCATAGATGTAATATATCACATTTTAAATGTTTATCTACTTGAATTTGTTCTTTAATAATTAGTTTCCTGAGGGAATATAACCCTCAGTAAAAGAGACCATTTGTCAACAATCTGTACAATTATACATGCTTTTCACAATGAAAAAATGGGGGCCTTCCCTTTCAGAACAGTATTCCCAGGAGCCTAACATGCCAGCATGCCCAGACTCTAATGGACCAGAGCCCATTCCATCTCTGGTGTGTTCATTCTTCCTTCCTTAAAACATTCTCTGAAACAAATGATGAAAATAACTTGAGGGAGTTAGAAGAAAAACTTAATCAGGTGAAAGGAAAACAATGTATCAAAGTCTGCACCCGTGAGCTAAAATGCAAAATGAAGTTGTTTTTACAAGAAATTCTTTCTTTGCTTTTAGTATGTGAAGAGTGTGGAGGAGATTAATGACCCTTTACTGAAAGACTTCAGCAGAAAATGTTTGTAAATCACTTGCTGGTTTCTAGGAAAATACCAGAACCTTTCATTAGATGTTTTATTGCAGTAATAGCATTCCTCTTTTTCACCAAGCCTTTACTTTTTTTGGTGTCTCGAGGCTTATGCCCAATGAGGGAATGCTAATTATATCTCTCTCCAATGTGGTCTCTACATGCCAAGCTTTCTGCCTCCCCAGTCACTATGAGTGAGATTGAGGAACAGACTAACACAGCAGCTGATCCACTTAAAGATTCTATTTTATTTCTTTCATATTGGTTGCAGATGTAAAACTGTGAAAAATTGATTTCACATGTGCTCTAACTGCTATAGCATTCTTCTGCTCACGTTTCTTCAATAAACCTAGGAATCATCTGTGTTCTATACTTGGAAAGATCTCATTCAGCAGTTCATCTTCCATGTTAAAACCACAGCTTTTTAAAATCTGTATATCAGTTTTTTTCATCTTTTTTCCTGACCTATTTCCTTGGGCTCTTAAGATGATGAGATTTATTTTGTGACACCTTTCTATTCATGTATTTCAAATAGTGGATGAATACCTCAACATGACCATACAGAATAGAACTATTTAAATTATTTTGTAATTAAAAAATTAGGGACAGAAATCTCTATTGAAAAATAAGAATATGTTTAACAAACAGGTAGCATATCTCCAAGGAGAAAGATGGAAATGGATAATTTCTACTTAGAGAAAACTTTCCATTCAAAAGGTAGGCTTGGCAGTAACGAAAATTTTATTTTTTTTTTATGTTAGTGAAAGTTAAGCTAATTTCAAAAGTATCAGTTATGTGTTGCTAAATTTCATATTACTGTATTATGTATTTCAGTTACTAAAAACAAAAACAAAAAAAAGGAGACACAGGCCCTGAATAGTAAGGTAAATTGTTATATTTTGAATTTATTTTTACCTGTGTAAATATGAAATTACATTTAACAAAGCTGTGATACTTCTCTAAAAGTTGGTTTACTAAATAAAAACACAGAAAATTAATTTTCTGCTTTATTTTCAAACTTTCTTTTGGTGAATAGATGGTTAAATATATTTTAACTGTATTTGACATAATAGTTTTAAAAATGCTATTTTACAAATTTTTAAGCAAAGATATTTAGCATTTGGTAATGAATCATCCAATTAGCATTTTGACAAAGGAGATGTATAATATACCTTTTAATATGAAAATCACTATTTTATTATGTTTTCTTTTAGCAATTCTTCTTTCTATACATGTATGCATGAGATCTTTGAAGTATGTCATTTTATTTCTGCTAGTAATTTATACTGCTTAATATGTGGAAATTTTAGCAAAATATTTGACCCAAAATAACATTTCATATGCTGTTAAACTTGCCAATTTCTCTTTAGACACACACACACATACACACACACACACACACATACACACACACACACCATGTATCAACTTTGCTTCTGTAGTTTAAAATGTAAGTAGCAAAGATGATTATCTGTTATAGACAAGGTCCTTTTCATCTTTCTCATCCTGTATCCCATGATCTAGCAAAATAATTTACATATAGAAGGCACTAGTAATGTAGAAATGAAAGATAAGAATAAAATGAGGGAAATACTACATATTTCTGATAAAAATCTCAATATCAGAAAAATAATTATTTAATGTGGACTGTACATATTATAAACACACAAGACAGAAATATCATTATAAAATTGGAATCACTTTAAGTCTTTTTGGTACAAGGTGTCATGTGGAATAGACATTTGTACATCTCTATGGTTCATTCATGTTTTAAATTTTATGACCTCATAGTTTTGTTAAATAAATAATTTAACAGCTTTAGCACAATTCTTCATAAAATACCTTATTCATCATTAAAATAGGGTAGCACAAGAAGGCTTTGATGCTAACCAAGGCATTGACCTTTCAAACTTTTCTATTTATATATCAGTATATGTGCAAGGAAAAATCATTACTATGGTTTTACCTAAGGTATTCAAGCTGCCTATGGAATTCTAGTATCTCCCTTTTGAATTAAAAATGTTCAAAATAGTCCAAATGAATTCATGAAATATCTACTTTTATATAATAAATGTATAAATGAATCAGTTCTCCATTATTTTTAATGAAAATATTCTTTATTTGCCCCTAGCATTACCGTAATGCCTGAGAATAACTGGAGGCTAGAAAGGGTTGAAATTCCTTTGCTTAAGAATTTGAGGAACTATAAACCTCTTCTATCCATGTTGTGCTGTTGTTTGTTATCATAAAACCTTCTGAGTATTTAAGGTAAATATCTACCTGTTAGTCACGCTTGTTGCATGATATACACATTTAGGTTTTATTGCCCTGTTTTGGCAGTTAGTTTGCTGCAAGTGCAATGCAACTGAATCAGAATTCTGTATCCCATCTCTGCTGGGGGTTTGTATAACAGAAAATGGAACATTAAGTTAAAGGTAATTTAATAGGAGTCTAGATACATCAGAACTGGACTTTGCTATGATGCTGATTTCAGAGAAATGACTATAGGGGGTTCAAGCATTTTGAAGTCTCCAAAGCTTTTTGTTAGCCAGAATACAAGGAGATAGATAAAGAAAGTCATTATGAAGATGGACTTTCATCTTCAATACATATTTCTTAAGAAATATATTTCTGTCTCTGGGAAGCTGGTGATGTGATGCAGAAAGATATTCACTGCACCTTCTGCAGTGAAACTGCTTTCCCTGAGATCTAATTCACTTCTTGATCAGGACCAGGAATGACATTTAAAAGGCTAAATATGAATGTCATCTGAGAAAGACCAGTAGAGTACAGGAAGGGGACTAGGGATCAAGAGGAGAGGGAAATGATGGGTCCTAAGGAATGAAAGTGACCAAGTTATGTACACATGCGTTACAATGAATCCCACTATTTTGTATAATTATACCCATAAAATTATAGTGAAAAAATTTAAAATTAAAATTATTTTAAAAGCATCTAACTTTTTGCTACTACCTTAAAAAAACTGTGATAATAATGATAAAGTTATCAAACTTTTAAAACCAACCTGAGCAACAATCTGCTAATTCACACATGAATAGGGCCCATACATCTCTTTCTTTCTAGAATTTATTCTGTTGAAGGAGACATTTTCACAACACCTTAGGATGAAAGCTAAAAAACTATTGACATGATACAAGCAATGGACTGAGGAAGTAGGAGGCATATAGAGATTAATTTTGCCTATATCCCAGGGAACTTCAGGAAGATGGGGGCTTTGAATTAGACCTTAAGAATGGGTACAGCAGGGCTTTCCTGGATGTGAGTATAGAGAAGTTTAAGACAAAACAAATGAAAATAACAATGAAAAAATTAAAAAGATTCTTCTTTGTTTCAATTATAAAGAGTTAAAATTTTATAGCTGAAAATAGCACTGAAGTAAATTTATTTTGAGGATCTTCATATTTTTTGGTTCCCTATAAATGCAAGTGCCTCTAAGAGATGGAAACAAAGGGGATAATGTTTTTATGAAAATAAAATTTCAGTGGTAGTAGTGAATTCTAGTTACATTATGTTACTGGAAAATCTGCTTTGAAGAGTTCTGTGATTTCCATTTCATTGGAAATTATTTTGTTGGAAAGAGTCAAGAGCATTGATTTATAGTACATTGGGTTTACCTTGCGTTATTACCATAATATATGTTTTCCTCTAGGAAGACTGAGCCAACTTCTACAAATTAAAATGAAATTTTTGTATCTAAGTTTTGGCAGTATCAGTCCTTTTCCTTTTATTTAGCAAATCATCTTAACATATGATTAATGAATTTCTACTAGCTCTTGTTTCTATGTACAAGAAATGCATACAGGAACAGGAACAGAATGGAGTCCTATTTGCCTGAAGTCTATATGCCACTGGAAGAATTTTTAACCTGCTATTAATAATATTAATATCATTATTGGCATTTTTTTAATGGATGACCTAAATGTGTTTGTTGTTGAAGGAAAATAGAAGTCATTAAAAATGTGGATTCCAGCACTAACCTGCTGGTTTTTGCTTTTTTGGTAGTGAGAGCTCAACCCAGGGATGCTTTACCATTAAGATACATTCCAAACCCTTTTTTATTTTTCATTTTGAGACAGGGTCTTTCTAAGTTGCCGAGACTTGACCTTGAACTTTTGATCCTCCTGCTTCAGCCTCCTGAATTGCTGGGATTATAGGCTTGAGCTATCACACTGACTAGTCTTTACTTAATGCCTGAATGTTCATACAAAAATTATTTAACCTCACTATGCCTCAGTTTCCTCATTTGCAAAATCAGACAACTATGGTGCTGAGTTCATAGGATGGTTTTGAGGATTAAATGACATGATACATGTTGTTTTAGTCAACTTTTTTGCCACTTTGACTAAAAGATCTGAAAAGAATAATTTTAGAAGAAAAGTTTACTTGGGGATCACAGTTTCAGAGGTCTCAGTCCTAGACAGCTTACTTCATTTTGGGGACCTTGAGGTGAGGAAGGACATCATAGTGGAAGATTGTGGTGGAAGAAAATGGCTCAAGAATCACACCAGGAAGGGGTGGGGGAGAGCACTACCCTCTCTCTGGACAAAATATAAGCCCCAAGGGCATGCCCCCATCAACCCACCTCTTCCTCCTAATCAGGGGATTAACGTACTGATCAGATTATTACTTTATAACTCAATCATTTCCCTCTGAACTTTCTTGCATTGTCTCACTCGTGAGATTTTGGGGGACACCTAATATTTAAACCATACCACAGGTAAAAACATCTTAGGACACCATCTGAGATGTAGCCAGGATTTTATCATTAGCTTTTAAAAATTTGTTTTGCAGCTATTCCTCACATCATCATAGGTCTTTTCAAGTCATTTATTTTTAACTGCTCTGTTTCTGCAGTGCTGGCCATCAAATTCGGGGTTGGTGCATGTCAGTCAAGCACTCTGTCATGGAGCTATGCCCCTAATCTCTTTTTAACTTCTTTATTGAAATGTAATTGACATGCAGAGTCCTCATATATAAAATATGCAGTTTGATAAGTTTTGAGATAGGTATACATCTTGAAGCCTTCCACAACAATCAAAATAATGAATGTGTCTATCATCACCAAATTTCCCCACATCTGTTAGTAATTCTTCCTTTTCTTTCCATCCTTCATCTTTTCCTAGGTAATCCCTATATATTAACTTTGTGTTTTCCTGAATTTTGTGCAGATAGAGCTACACAGCTGTCTGTTTTGTCTGATTCCATGTTGCATGCAGTAGCTTGTTGCTTTATAGTGCTAAAAGTATTCCACTGTGCCCAGCATGCCATGACTTATCCATGCTGTCCATAGAAAATTCCATTGTTTCCAGTTTTGAGCTGATGTAAACAAGCCTGCAGGGAACACTCACATAGGAGTCTTTGTAAGCATATATTGAACAATCTTTTGTCCTTATTTGCTCTTTGTGCATCTTTTTCATGCAGTACCTGATCTAAACCTTGCTTCACTTTTTATTAAGTTTGTTTTATTATTGTGTTATGAAATATTTTATGAACATAATTTTTGTGTTAGAGCTAAGAAACCATTGCCTAACCAAACTTGGATCGTAAATAATTTCTCATATATTTTCTGTCCACTCTTGTTGAATTTTGGGTTACACATTCAAGTCTATGATCTATACTGCGTTAATTTTTCTATATAATATAAGACACAAATCAAAGTTTATTTTTCCTTGTACAAAGATACCCAGTTTTTCAAGAATCATTTGCTTACATGACTATGCTTATTCTACTGAATTGTGTTTGCATATTTGTCAAAAATTGGTTATGCTTTTATGTTGTGGTTTTTTTTCTGGGCTATTCTGTTGTGTTAGACCAATTTAACATTTGTCTTGAAACTAGTTTTATGAAATTGTTATAATCATGTATTGATTATACTTCAGACCTTTTCAAAATTGTCTTGATTATTATTTTTTTTGCAGTTTCATATGAAGTTTAAAGTCAGCTTGACAATCTTTGCAAACAAACAAACAAATAAAAGTCAGAAAAACAAAAATAAGCCTGGTTGATTTTGATTTGGTTAGGTGAAATTGTAAATTAGTTGGGAGAGAATTTAAACCTCAACAATATTGAGTGTCCCAACCCATGAGAACAGTGTATCTCTCCATTAATTCGGACATACTTTAATTGTGATCCACATTAATTTTTGTAACCATTATAGTAAGCTTGTATATGTATTTTGAAATGTATGCATTAGATTTTTGTATTTTGTGATACTACCTTAAAAGTTGTATTTTATTTCAGTTCATGATCGTATTGCTAATATGTAACACAATTCATGTTTTTACATGCAGAATTGCTAAACTTGCTTCTTAATTCTAGTACTTTTTTGAGTGTTTAAGGGGTTTTCTATATGGACAAAAGTGCTCTATAAAGACAGTTTTATTATTTTTGTTCCAATCTGGGTAACTTTTAATGCTTTTTCCTGATTTTTTTTTAATGTTCTAAAATTTCAAGATTATTGGTATAGAAAGGAGGATACAGAGCATTTTTTTCTCTTCTGATCTGAAGGACAAAGCATTCATTTATTCACTGTTTATTTTTGGTTAGCTCCAGGTTTTTCATTGGTGCATACTATAAAATTGTGAAATTTATCTTCCATTAGTGGTTCACTGAGAATTTTTTCAGCACTGACTTGTAGATTTTTGTTAATGCTTTTTATACATTTATTGAGGTGATGATATATTTTTTATCTTCTCATTTAAAGTTAATATGATCAGTTATTTTTTAAAATTTTAAGACAGTTTTAATATACTGGGATAATCCCTTCTTATATAGAGAGAAATTCAACTTATTAAAATTTTTTTAAGGATATTTATGTCTATATTCATGAGTTACTGGTCTCTTGTAATGTCTCTGTCTAGCTAGGAAGTATTCCTCTCTAATCAGTTGTCTGCAATTTTGTGTGATACAGGTTTTAGTTATAACTGAAATATTCCTAGAATTTATAGCTGTGTTAGTAGGTCTAGAGTTTTGTCCTATTTATGTTTTTTAATCTTGAGTGACCCCTAACAGGCTATGCCATGATATGTTTCAATTTTACCTATCTTGTGAAGTATATTGATGTGTGAACCTGGTTATCATATCTTTTGTGTTACTTTTTTCAGTTCTTCAAAATCTCTATTGATGTTGATGCTACCTCTCTTGTGGCTGGCACTGGTTATATATTTTTTCCTTTGATCTGTCAGTCTCAACGTATATCAATTTTACTGATCTCAAAAAACACATTTGAGTTATATTGATCTTATATGTGAATTATATGTTATCTGCTATGTTTCTTCTCATTTTAATATTCACTATTTGCTTTCCTGACCTTATTTTGGATTTACTTTTCTTATCATTTGCTAGTTTCTTAAGATGTAAACAGAAATGGTTGACTTGAGAACTTTCTTCTTTCCTAATAAAGATACTTTGTGCTGTACATTTCTTCTTTAGTACTATCTCAGTGAGCTCTTGAAAACTGTTTTTTTCATTTTCATTTTGTTTAATTTCTAATTTACATTTGGATTCTTTTATGACTTTAACTATTAGGAAATATATTGTTTCATTTCCAAATATTTGTGGATTTCACACATCTTTTTTATTAATTTCCAATTTAGTTCATTTGTTGTCAGCAAATAGACTTTTTATGACTTGAATAATTTTAAATTAACTGAAACTTGTTTTATAGTTTATCTTGGTAAATATTTCATGTGTGCTTAAGAACAATATATATTCTGCTGTTGTTTAGTTGGTTTTTCTATAAGTTGATTAGTTTAACTTGGTTAGTTAGGTTGTTAAGATATTTTATGTCCATATATATTTTCTCTTTATTTGTTCTATTAAAATTGAAAGAGGGATATTTAAATTTAACAGTAAAATTGTGGCTTGGTCTGTTTCTTCTGTAGTTATGTATTCATCCCCCCTCATATCCCTCCACTGTCAGGCTGATGTTCAATAAAGCAATTTAAATACCTATTTCTGAAGAGGCAATGTGTCTGATTTTATTGGCAACACTTTCAGTAATGTTTTTAATTGTTCTAACAGCAAATCACATTTTACTCTCCAAAGGATCATTTTGCTTATCAGCTGACAAAAATTGTATAAAATTAAAATCATATTTTTGTTTGCTTTAGTGGATTATTACCTACTGTGAATTTATTTAATTCCAGATTATCTGATTTTAAACTCTTACTTAAAAATCTTCTTGATTATTATACATAGTCAAGTCAGTTATGAATTAAAACATATGCTATCTAAAAATTCTTTTGTTCTATTGATGTGAATGAGACTCTTGGCTTGGATCCTTGTTTGATATGTTTTCTCCTTATTCCCTAATGAGAATCCAAATTATTTTTAAACCACAATGCAATTATAGTAAAAATAAAGTCTGCTTTTCTAATTATTCTTTAATCTTCTGGATACTTCCTTCTTCATAAAATGTAAGTAAGATGCTTGGTGATAAAGTATTCTTCCTTCACCCATAAGGAAAGCTAATGCATCCTACCTTAGATATTAAAAGGATATTTCAGTTCACATAACTGAGGGTGTTGAAATAAACAATTCACCCAGTCTTTCTGAATTGCTCTGAAATATATTCCATTTGAGATGCATCTTCAGGCAGATGTCTAGAAAATTACAGCCATTCTAGGTCATGTAGATTCATACTCAAATTTCAAAAAAATATATATTATTTTTAAAAGTTTCCAAAATTTGTCTCTGAAGAAAGAAGGCTCACAGTGTCTCGGGAGACTGAAGCAGGAAGAATGTGAGTTCAAAGCCAGCCTCAGCAAAAACGAGGTGCTAAGCAACTCAGTGAGACCCTGTCTCTGAATAGAGTACAAAATAGGGCCGGAATATGGCTCAGTTGTTGAATGCCTCTGAGTTCAATTCCTGGTATTCAAAAAAAAAAAAAAAAAAAAAGGGAAAGAGAGCAAGGCCCTATTAAACCTACTATAATATTAATTCATGTAGATATGGGATTAACAAATATTTACTGGCTTAGGCCTATCCCAATATTTATCTCTAACAATAGAGCAGGATTGCTTTTTGCTGGCTAATTCAGATAAGTGTATTAAAACACATTTGATGACAAACTTAATTCATGATAAAACTCATCAAGCTAAAAGAATGTTTGCACTGTGAACCATTAGGCACATATGTATACACCATAAACATATGCCACTAAATCGATTTTCATGTCAAAAAATGCCCACATTCCATTTTATCTAAATGCCACATTTAAATGCTGGTTGCAACATTATAAATTGATGTGATAACCATTCACAGCTTCTGTTTATGAAATAATGGCTTAGAAAAATCAATGTCTAACCATATGGTCTATATTACTTACCACATTGGGACATATAGTATAAGAACAGAAAAAATGTTGGACATACAATAATAATAAACCTCAGAATACTCAAAGCATCAAAGTCACAAACAGACATTTGTTTACCAATTCTAGGGTATCACAAAGTTCCTGATAGTTCACCAACCATGAGACTCATATTATGCATTATGTTTTTCTACTGTAAAAAAATTTCATATATATGTATGCATATATATGTATATATATATATATATATATACATATATATGGAAAGCAAGAGAAAGGAGTTTGTTTGCTTGCATTTTTTTTCCTGATTCCTTACAATAGTTTTTACTTTGACAGCAGCATTGGAAAGGAAATACAAAAACTTCCCATATACCTCCTGCTCTTACACATTCACTTTCCCTATTGTCAGTATCTCCCACTACCAAGAGACAAGTGATAGAACAGGGGAACCTACACTGACATTAGATTATCAACCAGTCCATAGTTTATATTTGAGTTTATTCTTGGAGATTTCATTCCATAGTTTTGCACAAATTTGTAGTAATATGCACCTATCATTATAGTACCATATGGAGAATTTTCATGGCCCTAAAAAATTCTGTCTTCTTCACCTATTCATCACCATGCCCCAGTCCTGACAACTACTAATCTTTATTAATGTCCCATAGTTTGATCTTTTCCAGAATATCATATTGTTTAAATCATGTAGACTATTGCATTTCCTGATTCTTGTTTTGCTTAGTGATGTGTATTTAAGTTTTTAAAATTTCTTTTCACATCTTGTCAGCTTGATTATTTTTAGTTTTGAAATTTATTCCACTATCTGGATATACCTCAGTTAATTTATTCTTCTGCTAGTGAACATCTTAGTTGCCTACAAGTTTTTTTTTAATTATTTTTATTTAGCTTTTAATTGTTTACAGACTGCATTTTGATTCATTGTACACAAATGGGGTACATAATTTTGTTTCTATGGTTGTGCACAATGTTGATTCATACCATTCATGTAATCATACACGTACATAGGGCAATGATGTCTGTCTCATTCCACCATTTTTCATACCCCCCTCCTTCTCATTTTTCTACATATTCTAAAGCTCCTGCATTATTCTCTCATTCCCCACCCCCACCCCCATTATATATCATCCTCCACTTATCAGGGAAAACATTCAGTCTTTGGTTTTTTGGGCTTGGTTTATTTCACTTATCATGATATTCTCCAATTCCGTCCATTTATTTGCAAATGCCATAATATTATTCTTCTTTATGGCTGAATAGTATTCCATTGTGTATATATACCAGAGTTTCTTTATCCATTCATCTGTTGAAGGGCATCTAGGTTGGTTGACATTGATGAACAAACTTGTTTTAAAAACCAGTATGGAAACTTTTTTGTGGCTATAAATTTTCTAATTCTCAGGGTAAATACAAAGAAGTATGATTGCTAGATTGCTTAACAAAAGCATTTTTAGTCTTGTAGAAACTCACAAAACTATCTTCCAAAGTGCTTCTTCCATTTTGCATCCTCATCTACAGTGAATGAGAGTTGTCATTACTCAATACACTTACCGCCATTTGTGTACTCAGTTTTCTGGATTTTGGCTACTCTATTAGATATTTAATATTTCAATTGATTATATTTCAATCTGTGTTTGCCCAGTGACAGTCATGTGGTACATCTTTCATTATGAATATTTGCCATATATGTGCATTCTTTGTTGAGATGTCTATTAAGATCTTTAGCCAACTTTTTAATCAGGTTGTGTTTTTTTATGATTAGATTTTAAGAGCTCTTTGTATATAATGAATACATTTTATTAGGTATGTCTTTTGTAAATATCTTCTCACGATGCTTGGCTTTTCAATTTTTTCATTGTCTTTCTCAGAGTAGAAGTTTTTAATTTAATAATGTCTAGATTAGCAATTGCTCTTTGCTATTATATTTATAGATTCATTTTCATACACAAGGTTTGTTAGGTTTTCTCCTATGTTGTTTTATGGTTTTGCATTGTATATTTAAGTGTGTAATATATTTTAAGTTAATTTTTGTGAAGAGTATACGATCTTTGTCAAGGCTCACTTTTTTGCATGGTGGTGTCCCACTGTTTCAGCATCATTTGTCAAGAAGATTGTCTTTACTATTTTTTGCCTGTCCCCTTTTGTCAAAAGCCATTTCTCTCTACTTATGTGGGTTTTTTTCTGAACAGTCTGCTTTACTTCATTGATCCATTTGCCTGGTGCATGGTCCACAGCCTTGTTACACTAGGACAATGGAGTAGGTTGCTAAGAAAATGAAGAAGACAACTGTAGATGGCAGATTTGTCATAAGATTTACTGAAAACTTACAGGGAAGATCCAGTGGTGACAGGCTGGAGAGGTATTCACCAAAAAGTTCAATGACAACAGGCTGGAAAAGTAACACCTGCATCCCTCAGAGTCCTTTGCCAAGTAGAGCGTGCATTTCTCATGGCACTACTGCAAAGTTCAGTGGTAGCCTGTTGGATGATAAGCACCTGTTTTCTCCACAGTGCTCTTCTATACCAGTTACCACAGGCAGAGGATGCTTACAGGTTATACTACATAAGCAGTGATATCATTAGCTTGCTCTGTCCCACCGTATACCCAGCTTTCCAAGGAACTTGAATAAGTGCAGGAAAAAGTTTCAAAGCAATTTCTGCAGATAATGCTAGTTTGCCAAGTATGCAAGAGAGAGTCAATGGCCTGCAAGATAACACCTATCTAGTCAAACTGTTTTGGGCCTGTTCTCATTGTTCCTTTCACTTGGCTAGAGTGCTGGAAAAAGAAAGGGGGCATTTTAGGGACAAGGGGCGTCATTCTCCTCCTTTCCTTAAGGATGACACACCTAGGTTTTGCTAATATTATACTGTCTTGATTACTTTAGTTGTATAGTAAGTTTTTAAGTCAGGAAGTGTCAGTTCTCCAACTTAATATTGTGTTGTTTTCTGGGTGTTTTGCTTCCTGTTTTTTTTAAAGTCTGGAATAGTTATGTCATAAGCAGTCACTAAGCAACTTGCAGACAATTATTGGGGCAACTTTGAATAGAAATGCATAATAGAAATTTTCTATAATTTTTCATAGACCTTCTTATTTAAAATAAATTTATTTGGTGTGTTTATTCTGGCAACCTATTTCTGAAAACTGGTAAGCAGCAGAAACAGGTAAAATAAACTCACTATTTAAATAAGCATTGATGATTTTAAGAATCACTTCTGTCACCATTAAATATAATTTTTGCCATGTTTTACATGGCACATGTAAGGTTGTGCTTTCTATATTGGTAGTGTGTAGCAATAGAGTAAGCTTGATTTGATGTAGAAACAAACCAACCATGATCTCAACAGAGATTCATTTTCATTACGTGCTATGTCCTCATTGCCTGAATTCTGCTATTCATTTTCATATGTTTTTTCCCCTCCATTTGGGGTTAGCCTATCTGAAATATTTCCTGTTGCTATTTAAGAAAGCAAGGAAATTGCATTGAATCTGTATAGCACTTTAGGTAGTATAGCCATTTTGACGATATTAATTCTGCCTATCCAGGAACATGGGAGATCTTTCCATCTTCTAAGGTTTTCTTGAATTTCTTTCTTTAGTGTTCTGTAGTTCTCATTGTAGAGGTCTTTCACCTCTTTTGTGAGATTGATTCCCAAGTATTTTATTTTTTTCGATGCTATTGTGAATGGGGTAGTTTTCCTAATTTCTCTTTCTGAAGATTCATCACTTATGTATAAAAATGCATTGGATTTATGAGCATTGATCTTGTAACCTGCTACTTTACTGAATTCACTTATGAGTTCTAAAAGTTTTCTGGTGGAATTTCCAGGTTCCTCTAAATATATAATCATGTCATCAGCGAACAGGGATATTTTGAGTTCTTCTTTTCCTATTCGGATCCCTTTAATTTCTTTGGTTTGTCTGATTGCTCTGGCTAGAGTCTCAAGGAAGATGTTGAATAGAAGTGGTGAAAGAGGGCATCCCTGCCTTGTTCCAGTTTTTAGGGGGAACGCTTTCAGTTTTTCACCATTTAGAATGATATTAGCCATGGGCTTAGCGTAGATTGCCTTTATAATGTTTAGGAATGTTCCCACTACCCCAATTTTTTCTAGTGTTTTGAGCATGAAGGGATGCTGTATTTTATCAAATGCTTTTTCTGCATCTTAAAATCCCTATGATGTACCTTGCAGAAATAGAGCAAGCAATTATGAAATTCATCTGGAAGAATAAAAAACCTAGAATAGCTAAAGCAATCCTCAGTAGCAAGAGCGAAGCAGGGGGTATTGCAATACCAGATCTTCAACTCTACTACAAAGCAATAGTAACAAAAACGGCATGGTATTGGTACCAAAATAGACAGGTAGATCAAGGGTACAGAATAGAGGACATGGACACAAATCCAAATACATACAATTTTCTCATACTAGACAAAGGGTCCAACAATATGCAATGGAGAAAAGATAGCCTCTTCAACAAATGGTGCTGGGAAAACTGGAAAACCATATGCAATAGAATGAAATTAAACCCCTATCTCTCACCCTACACAAAACTCAACTCAAAATGGATCAAGGACCTCGGAATCAGACCAGAGACCCTGCGTCTTATAGAAGAAAAAGTAGGTCCAAATCTTCAACTTGTTGGCTTAGGATCAGACTTCCTTAACAGGACTCCCATAGCACAAGAAATAAAAGCAAGAATCAACAACTGGGATAGATTCAAACTTAAAAGCTTTCTCTCAGCAAAGGAAACTATCAACAATGTGAAGAGAGAGCCTAGAGAGTGGGAGAATATCTTTGCCAACCATACCTCAGATAGAGCGCTAATTTCCAGAATCTATAAAGAACTCAAAAAACTCTACACCAAGAATACAAATAATCCAATCAACAAATGGGCTAAGGAAATGAACAGACACTTCACAGAAGAAGATGTACAAGTAATCAACAGATATATGAAAAAATGTTCAACATCCTTAGTAATAAGGGAAATGCAAATCAAAACTACCCTAAGATTCCATCTCACCCCAATCAGAATGGCGATTATCAAGAACACAAGCAACAATAGGTGTTGGCGAGGATGTGGTGAAAAAGGAACACTCATACATTGCTGGTGGGGTTGCAAATTAGTGCAGCCACTCTGGAAAGCAGTGTGGAGATTCCTCAGAAAGCTTGGAATGGAAACACCATTTGACCCAGCTATCCCACTCCTTGGCCTATACCCAAAGGACTTAAAATCAGCATACTACAGAGATACAGCCCCATCAATGTTCATTGCTGCTCAATTCACCATAGCCAGATTGTGGAACCAACCTAGATGCCCTTCAGTTGATGAATGGATAAAGAAACTGTGGCATATATATACAATGGAATATTACTCCACAATGAAGAATGATAAAATTATGGTATTTGTAGGCAAATGGTCGAAATTGGAGAATATCATGCTAAGTGAGATAAGCCAATCTCAAAAAACTAAAGGACGAATGATCTCGCTGATAAGCGGATGAGGACATATAATGGGGGGTGGGAGGGGCTAGCATTAGGTTTAGGGTTAGGTTTAGAGTTAGGCTAAGGAGAGCGGTAAGAATGAAGGAAAGAAGGACTGTGTAGAGGGAAAAGAGGGGTGGGAGGGGTGGGGGGGGAGGGGAAAAATAAAATAAACATCATTACCCTATGTAAACGTAAAAAAAATAAAAAAAATTAAAAAAAAAAAGAAAGCAAGGAAAAAGACAGAAAGACATCTGTCTTCCATTCACATTTAGTTGACTGAGTCACCTATCCCAAATTTCAATGGTCACTAAAGAGATATTCTACCATTAGACCCATAAGGAAAATTGGTAATATTTAATAAACTATACTGTATAATCATTATTCTCATGTTTAAGAGAAACAACCTAAAATTTAGAATCAGTATGTCCATATCACCTGAAAAAATAGACAGGAGTTCTTTGTGATAGTAGACCCACAAAGGAATTGGTATTATAGAGAAGTTATTCTTTCAGAAGTTTCCATTGATTACAGGATTTGATCTAGACCAACAAGTACATGAAGTAGCTGCAGAAGTATATGTCCTCTCTGCTAAGGAAAATGCACAAAAAGAGCAGTGAGGAGCCTAGTCCAGAGTAGGGTGCACACAGATGGAATGAACAGTGAGAATTTAAATGGTAGTCATCAAATGAAAGGTCATGACATAAAAAAAGGAAGAATAATATGTAAGATTGACTGAATTTGGCTACTAGTAGATGTAAAAGTAAGAAAGACAAGACTTTTATTAATAGCACTTAATAGTTTGAGAAGTGCTTCAGAACAAAATTATATGTACCCCTGGTTCAATGGCTTGGTAATTGTTATACAAAGAGAAAAATGTAGTCAAATAACATTAAAAACATTGCACCTACACCATTCTTCTATATAATTTTTCCTTAAATATTTGCTCATTAAGGATATGAAAATCTTAAACTAAATATATTTAATCCAATGTTCCTCAACTTGAAAAGATTTTTTAAATACAACATGTATTAAGAGCACATAAACAGAGAGAAAATGAAGTTTAAAAGTTCTGACTTATTACTGAGTATGAATTAGGATTCCTGCTATGTGACCAGAAGTTTGTTGTGCAATTGCTTATACAAATGAAGTATTCATTTCCAAGGGGAAAAGGCTAACACTAAATATGAGTTGAATATGTAATGAGTTTTTATTAATTCATAAGTCACTTCAGGATATTGCAATTTCAGGGTTCTCATTTTGTGCAACCATTTTTAAATTAGAAAAGTCAGAGATTATTTTTAATCTATATTAATCTTACTAAGTCTTGGGAAAAGCATATTGTAGTAGTTTTCTAAAATCAATCTACTTTCTTATCATTTGTGTTCTCTTGGAGGAAAATATTAGCTCTTATAGTTTTAACATTGTTTTTAAATTTTGATATATATATTCAAATATTATTGAATATATATGCATGTAAATACATACACTATATGTAGCTTTATAATAAAAAGCACAAATAACTGGGGATTTCTCTAATTCAGTAGTTTTTCTTCCTTTCTCTTTTAGTATCAGTATGATAGTTATTGATCTTTTTTCTAGAGTGATTTGAGAGGGACATGATAAATTGTGTTTCTAACTAAGAATGTTTAGGTTATCAAAAACAATACGGTATTCATTTTAATTATGGAAAGTAACAAAAAACTCAGACTTTTTTCCTGATATACAATCTGGCACATATTTGATGATTCGATATTGGTTAAATGATTACTTCACTTCATTCCTAAGGATTATCATCAGGTGTTTACATAGGGAACATAAAGTTATTTTAAGATCCATTCAATGGTATAACATAAAATGCATACCTGTGTAGTAAAAATGTACTTTCTTCCTGGTAGCAAATATACATATATGTATAATATATACATATACATATATATATAATGAGACAAAACATGACTTTCATAATCAAGATCAACTTATATATGAGAAATTGACTTCATCAAAATATTTGAGAAAGATCAACTGACATATTCAGCTACACTTTCTTTAATCTCTGTCATTAGTCAGAACTTCCTTTCCAAAGATTTCACTGAGCCTTCCTCATTTATTACATTATATGCATTAGCTGATATTTATGTCAACTCAACCTCTGCACAATTGGATTTAAAATCCTTTGTGGTCCCGAAGTGAGTTGTTATATATCAATGTTTCATTTCATGCGTTTGCTGGCATTAATAATTCTCACTGTAGCACTGCGCCAAAAGGAAGGGGGTGTGACCCAGTAGACGGAGACATCCTTCTGCTAACTGTCCTTCTTTCCATTCCTTCCTTCACTTGTGAGTATGTTTTAGTTTCTTCTTTTCTTTCATATTGTTAGTTTAATCAATTTTTTAAAAAACACTTTAGAATATGAACTTAAAGATTCTTGGAAAAGAACACACAAAATATTGTTGGATAGATCAAATGAAAAAGATCCTTCGTACAATATTTGTTATGGTTCGGATACAAGGTGTCCCCAAAAAGCTCTTGTGTTAATGCTTGGAAATAAAATGATTGGATTAGGAGAGCTATCACCTAATTAGTATATCCCAGTTTAAATGGACTGTCTGGGTGGGAACTGTGGGCGGGTGGGGCAGGGCAGGATAGGCTGGATCACTGGAGTGTGCTGCGGAAGGACACATGTTCCCCAACTCTCCCTCAATCTCTTGACTGCTATGAGCTAAGTAGCTTTCCTCTATAATGTGCTGCTTCACCTTGAGCCCAGAGCAAAGGAATGGATTATGTATGGACTGGAACCTCTGATAATGTAAGCCCTAAATAAACTTACCCTTCTCTAAGTTGTTCTTATCAGGTATTTTGGGTTGGTCACAGCAAATCTGACCAAAATAATATTTGAAAAATTGTTTGTGGTTCAAGAAGATATTCCCCTTTCATACTTCAATATCACCCTGAAGCTGAGTACCTGTTTGACTGACACTCACCAAAAATGTAGTCTAAATGGGAGACCTAAAGATTAAATAAACATTATATGCATGTACACATGTCCACACACACACTCATACACACACATTGAATCAGACTATAAATTCAGGCATATTCACTTGAAATAAAAAAATTGAGATCTGAAATATCATAGCTGGCTTTATAAAGATGCCAGTTTTAAGCAACAAATTAGCCTTAAAATTTGGAACATCCTGCAATTGGATCTCATTTTTATGGGAATTGAAATTGAAAACAAGTGTGCATTTTTTACTTTTATACTCCTAAATTGTCAAACATAATAGTATTTTTAAATTTCTATAGGTAATTGACTTGTAATTTTTATGTTATTACCATGTATCTCTGCCTTGGAGTCTCTTAATAGTTATATCCCCCTACAAATACTTCATTTCAAGGACTATGTGCTGTGTTAGAACATTAACTCACTTGTACAATGCTATGGAAACAGGACCACCTAAAAGGAAGTCATTTTGTTAGCAAACTAATGAAATATTTCAGCACACTTTCTTTTGGTTCACAATGTATTTTTATTATAAACTTACAACAAAATTATAGAATATATGGAAATAGAAGAAAAGAATATTTGCTCCCTTTAAATTCTTGAGATATTTGTATATTTTAGTTGATATTTCTGTAAGCTGAATGTTTTAAATTATATTTTTTAGTTTTACAGACTGCATTTCGATTCATTGTACACAAATAGGGTACATCTTTTCATTTCTATGGTTGTGCACACATTTTTAATATTTTAAAATATATCTTTTTTAATGAAACAAAAAATCTGAGAAAGGGATCTTTCTAGAAGATCGTAATTGAGGGAAAAATATAGTGAATTTGGATGATTTATACAGTGTCAGACTGAGTATAATTTATATTTTGGGAATATAGAAAAAATTGAGATTTGCTTGTTTATGATGTCCTGTCGAAGGTAAGGGAAATAATCTAATACTACAGTATTTGACCAATAATGAATGAATGGAAAATCAGAACACAAAGTAGGAAACAAGAAAGTATGAGTCAAGGTAGAAGAGTATGCTGTACAGCGAAAAAAAATATTAGTTTATTTCTACAAAATCAGTAATTATTTTTCTCTCACTCAAATATCCAGTGCATGTTTTGTTTAGTTCAACTCCACAAAATAAAAAAGAATTCAGGATAATGGAACACTGCATTATTTTTGTTTGTTTTTGGTACCAAGGATTGAATCCAGAGACGCTTAAACTCTGAGCCACAACCCCAACCATTTTTCCTTCTTACTTTGATAGAGTGTCTGGCTAATTTGTCATAGCCTTGCTAAGTTGTTAGGGTTGGCTTTGAACTTGCAATTCTCCCATCTTAGCCTCCCAAACTGCTTGGATTACAGGAGTGCTTCACTGTGCTCAGCACAAAACTGCATTTTTAAAATGTCAATACACTACCTATAAAGAAGTTTTGTTGTCCCTACCACCAGGGGAGGCCTAGAAAGAAAGCCTCATAATTAAATAATTTAAACTAGAAGTAAGGTATATCACTCTGCTCACACAATTGACAAGAACAAATCATAATACACTATCTTGCCTCAGGGGGAAAATGGGTACTCATGTGAGATGATGGATATATTAATTTGTCTCATTATATTAATCACTTTACTCTATACATATATTTTACAAAACATCATGTTGTATGCCTTAAAGTATACACAATAAAACTTATGTTTTAAAAATTAGTTTTCTCTGTGGTTCAAAATGGGGAGTCATATCTACTGTAGAAAAATAGTTGTAATTCCTAATTGATTAAAACTATTGGAATGGTCACTCTATTAATTAGAATAGTCTCTTCAGTATATTAAATGGGGATAATAGTGCCCCCCTGCACAAGATTTCAGCATAGTTGGAACACTAGAATTTTACTTTCTTGGAAAGAGGTTTTTGCAGATGTAATTAGTTAAGATAAATTGGTAGTGGATTAAGGTATGGCCTAAATCCAATAGCCGTGGTCCTTATCAGAAGAGGATAGAACACACAGAGATACACAAAGATTAGTGAAGATGAGGCAGAGATTGGAGTGATGCAATTATAAGCCAAGGAATACCAACTGTTGTTGGCAACCAACAGAATCTTGGAAGAGATGAGGAGGATTCACTCCTAGAACCTTCTTCAGAGGAAGGATGAACCTTCTGACAACTGGAGTTAGGAGTTACAACCACCAAACTAATAAAAATTCTAAGAACTGGAAAACAAACTTCTGAAATGAAAAAGTCAGTAAACAGACAACTTCAGAATGGAGGTGTCAATATCAGAGAAAAGAGTAGGATATTTGACTATAGAACACTATAAAAAAATCCAGATGAAGAACAAAAAGAATAAAAAGATTTATAACAGTGCACAGTGGCACATACTATATAGTCCCAGAGACTTGAGAGGCTGAGGCACAAAAATTTCAAGTTAGTGGCCAGCCTGGGAAATTTTAGCTTGGGAGATCTTAACTCAAAATAAAGAATGAAAATGGTTCGATGTATCTCAGTGGTAGAGCATCCCTGGGTTTTAAATCCATAGTACAGAAATAAAACCCCTCATATATTATATATTTTAAAAGCATATAATATATTATATATATGTACATATATATATGTGTACATATATATATATATGAAATTAACAGACCATTGGGACTTGCAGATGATGAGAATAAAAACACTATACATATTTGGAATACTACAAAATAGAATATTTCAACATATTTGAAAAAAATGATCCATAATATTCTAAAAGCAATCAAATATAAAAATTTGAAAAAAACCCAAAATCTAGGTTGATGGACATAAGAGTTAAATGGTTTGAAGGCAAAAATATAAAGGAAATCTAGGAGGAAGCAATAGAAAAACACAATATATTTCATATGCAGAAAAGTAATGAAATCAACAGTTATTTTCTCAGAAAGCTAGAGGCCAGAGGAGAGTAGACCTCTACATTTACACAAACCAATTTAGAATTCTCTTTCAATCAGAAATACCTCTCAATAATGAAGATAAACTGAAGATGTTTCAAAGAAAACTAAGATAAACTTTTTTGCAAGTCAGCTTGCACTGCAAGAAATGCTAAAGGCAGTTTTTCAAACTCAAGAGAAATTGTGTCTAATGGAAAATCAAATTCTCAAAACAGATTAAGGTGAATTAGAAATGGCAACTATCTGGAAAAACGCAGAAGACTAGTTTTTCTTTATCAGTTTTTATTCATGTGTTATGTAATTTAATTCCACAAATCTATTCCATTGCCATCATCATTATTTATACTCTTCTCCTTATAGCCTGTGTTATTGCCAGTACTTCTCATCTGGTCCTCCTGTCTCTAACGCATATGCTCATGTATGTCCACATTCATATAGGTTCCTCCTAAATATTCCTGAAGCACCCTTCCATTTAAATCATGTATTCTGAAAACAAATTTATTTTCCACTTTCTTTCTGAATTTAGCAAAAATCTGGTTTGTCAGTTCATATCTTTTTGGAATAGAGTCTCTTCAACATCTCCATTCACCTGTAATCTCCCATTTTCCTCCTCTCCTTTCTCACTGCCATTATTGAGCTGAGAAGAAGGTTTATGTGTGATTTAATAATTAAACCATCTAAACCAAGTAGTAATTTTCTAGCTCAGATCAGATCTTTTCATAACAAAAAAGTAGCTATCGGGAGAAATATTTTGCTGTATGGTCCTTTATTATTTATTATTGCTTTGAGGATTACTGAAATGGAATTGCATAGATATTTTCCATGAAGAAAATGAACTCAGATTGTTCAACAAAATAATAATAAGTGTGACTTTCACTGTAAATGGGACGATTTTTCAGTCATAGAATGGTTAGAAGTAAAGATGCTTTTCTTTTCCCTCATGATTCAACAATGTTCTTTCTCTTATATTATTTTTAAATATCTGGATTTGTGAATGTGAAGAAGGAAAGATGAAAGGATGAGGATGGGAAGGTTAAAAGAGAGAGAGAATATGAGAGACAGCACACACACAAATATGAATCCATCATTTTCTCACCAAAAGCCCAGAAGAAAAAAGAACTATTTTTCATGGCAAAGCAACTTTAAAAGGGACATGACTTAGAGTGCTTCTCTTATCCTGGAAGTTTTGAAATACTGAAGGGACAAAACATTATATACCTTTTGGGCTAGATATAAGTTTTTTTTTCTTTCAGAGAATATTTGTTATTTTTTAATTTTTAAAAATTTGTCCTAATTAGTTGTACATGACAATGAGAATGCATTTATACATTTTGAAAAATCATACATAAATGGAGTATAATTTCTCATATTTCTGATTGTACATATTGTAGGATCAACTCGATCATGCAGTCATGTATGTACATGAGGTAATTATGTCTGTTTCACGCTACTATCCTTCCTACCGATCTGTCTCTTCCCTTCCCATCACTCCCCTCTACTTAATATAAAGTAATTCTATTCTTCCCTAACACCCACCAAAAATTGTGAATTAATATGCACACATCAGAGAAAACATTCTGTCTTTGGTTATTTTGGGTTTAGTTTATTTCCCTTAGCATGATATTCTCCAACTCCATCCATTTACAAGTAAATGCCATAATTTCATTTTTTATTAAAGCTGAGTAATATTCCACCATATATATATATAGCCTATATATATACATAAATATGTAGTATATATAAATATATTTATACTATAGTATATGTATTGTATTTTATACATATACACTACATATTCTTTATCCATTCATCTGTTGAAGGGTGCCTAGGTTGGTTCTGTAGCTACTATGACTTGAGCTTTTATAAACACTGATGTGGCTATGTCACTGTAGTATGCTGATTTTAAGTCCTTTGGGGTATAAAACAAAGAGTGGGAATGCTGCATCAAATGGTGGTTCCATTCCAAATTTTCAGAGGAATCTCCATAATGCTTTCCATAATGATCACAACATTTTGCATTCCCAGCAGCAATGTATGAGTGTACCTTTTTTCCCCACATCTTCCCCAACACTTACTGTTGATTGTATTCTTGATAATTGTCATTATGACTAGAGTGAAATGAAATCATAGAGTAGTTTTGATTTGCATTTCTCTAATTGCTAAAGATGTTGAACATTTTTTCACATATTTGTTGATCAATTGTATATCTTCTGTGAAGTTTCTCCTCAGTGCCTTAGCCCACTTGTCGACTGGGTTATTTGTTTTTTAGTGTTAAGTCTTTTGAGTTCTTTATATACCCTAGAGATTAATGCTTTATCTGAGGTGCATGTGGTAATGATTTTCTCCCATTCTATAGGCTCTCTCTTCATGTTATTGATTTTTTTTCCTTTGCTGAGAAGAAGCTTTTTAGTTTGAATACATCCCATTTATTGATTCTTGATTTATCTTATTGCACTTTAGGGATCTTGTTAAGGAAGTGAGATCCTAGGCTGACATGGTGAAGATTTGGTCCTACTTTTTCTTCTGGCAGTTGCAGGGTCTCTGTTATAGTCTTTGTTTGGTTCACTTTGAGTTGAGTTTTGTGCAGGGTGAGAGATAAAGTTTTAATTTCATTTTGTTACATGTGACTTTCCATTTTTCCCAGCACCATTTGTTAAATAGGCTATGTTTTCTCCAGTGAATGTTTTTGGCACCTTTGTCTAGTATGAGATACCTGTATTTATGTGGGTTTGTCTCTGTGTCTTCTATTCTGTACCATTGGTCTATATATCTGTGTTGGTGCCAATTTCATGCTGTTTTTATTACTGTAGCCCTGTAGTATAGTGTAAGGTCTATATTTGTCATTGGCAAATAGTAGTAGTTTGAGTTCTTCTTTACCTATTTGCATACTTTTAATTTCTTTCTTCTAATGGATCTGAGACAGTACAGATTCTACCGATTCTACCCTGTAGACCTATATTGTTCCTGAAGATTTTCAGTATCCCACCTTTAAGAGGGAGACCGATATCAACAGTACCCAGTGTAAACAATATATAGCTCCCACCAAAGTGTCTACTTCTTTCTAGCTATAAACAGAATGGATGAGTTCAATCACTGTCTACAATAAAAACATAAAATTTTCTAAAAGGTTTACAATTTCAAATAGTGGACAAAGAGAGAGCACATAGTGTAGGATGTGATATTTATGAGGGAGAAAAAGCATAGGTTGAAGTAAAAGTTCATAGGAAATGTGGAAGAGGAATCAACAGAGGTAGGCTGTTAGGTGGAGAAAAGGTAGAAAGGGAATCAGGAAAACAGACAAGTTAGAGGAAGAATACATAGAAAGAGAAAAAAATTAAAATATAAGAATATAAAACAGAATTGTAAAACACCATGCATATATCACCATGCAAACAAACTGATGCATAGAAAATACCTTGCTCCAAATATGGTGGAGAGAGATGCTACAAAAGGAAGAAATAAAACATAAACCCCAGTTGAAAAAGTCATAACTGTCTCTGTTGATGTTAAAAAGTTTCTCAGCCTTGTTTCTGACTTCTCACAAGATTGACTGGCCCAGACTGGCCCTGGCAGACCCAGTCAGTATCTCATCAGTCTCAGCTTCAGATGTCCTGGGCTCAGTCATATTGCAGTTCCAAGATTTCAATGCCACTGAAATTTGAAGAGAGACCTCAACAGATGAGAAATACTGAGAAATAGTAACTAGATAGTGGCAACCAGCACTCCCAGGAGGAAGACCCCCATACCTAGCCAAACCTGCAGGCACCCTGAGACTGAACATCCAGGTGCTGGCCAGTGTCACCACACAGGGGCAGCTGTGTCCCAAGATGGCAATGCCAGCAAACTCTCTGGCAACCCAACCACCCAGAATTTGGCTGGCATCTCAAGATGACTATGGCCATGTGCATCCAAACCTGGAGTCTCCCTGGCAGCAAACCTCTGGGAAGTGGTGGATGCAGTAGTGTTGGGTATAGGTGGGAGCAGGCAGGATGTCAGCAGCAGCTGCAGCGGTCAGTGGTGTTGGTAGCAAGTGGGTGGTGAGCAGCAGCAGAATGTCTGTGGCTGCAACTGCAGTGGCATCCAGAGAAGTAACCTCTGGTGGGGGGGTGGGGGAGCAGCAGCTTTGGTGGCACTGGAGTTTGGAAGAGTACATATGCCAAAATTAATGACTGCAAACCACATACTTGAGTCTGATTTAATGTGAAATAACAAGTATAGAACATTCTCTAGGATCTGTCTTTTTGTTGCATGGACTGTGTTGATTTATTAAATGTAGAATTAATAGCAAGTACTGCATCTGCATTCTTTAAATATTTAAGGATGCATGAAGACTATCGTCTCTTGAGATGTGATGTTACTTGGTTTGGTAAGATGCAGAAAGGGGTTGTCTTAGGGTCTTCTGTTGGCCATTACTGTATTACTTCTGCTGAGACCCAATGCAGAGATTCATTAAATGTCAACCAAGTCAATGGCTATCGTCGCCCACCGCCTGCGGAGGCAATGATAAGGCGTACGCTTCCTTTTCACACGAACAAAAAAGCCCAAAAGACAAGACCAACGAACGACGACGACGAACGACGAACGATGAACGACAAACAATGCCCAACAAACAATGCTCTTTATTCGAGGAAGTGTCTGGGTTATATAGCAAGCATAAGCCAATCAGAGTCAGCCTGAGATATTAGCCTATCAAGGATCAGTCTCTAGGGAGTTACAAGAATCACCTCATATACAGCAGCCAATCAGAGTTCTGAGATATTAGCCTATGAAGGATCAGTTTACAGCAGCCAATCAGAGTTACTATAAGTACGGCTTATTCTGGCAAGCTGCCAGGCGCCATCTTAGAGATCAGACCAGGGTGTGGCTCTGGGGCCCTCAGAGCCCGCCCCTGACAAATGGCTATTAATCATTTGAAGACCAGGAATACTACCACTTATGGGATCATAAAACTGGTAGAAATGACAACTTTATTCAAAAATTAAATGGGGAGATACTCTCCTATAAGAACTAAAGACATGTTAAAAAACATAAATAATGTAAGAAGAGTAACTTTACCTGATGTTAGGCTTACTTCATAGCTACAGTAATTAACAGTGTGATTTCAACAGAAACAGATGCATTTATCATTGGAAAAGAAAAAAGAACCAATAAATACACACACGATTATGCTCATCTCATAGATAAAGGTACAAAAGCAATTTAAGGGACAAAAGATAAACTTCCAACAAATGGAAGGAAAAATTGAACTAGACAAAAGTTGAATCTCAACACAGACCCTGGTAAGGGTATGAAAACCAAGCTACATCTCTGCCATAGAACACCACTCAGCATTAAAAGGAAATGATTATTGGTTCATACAACATATTAGGTGAATCTAGGAATTTGTAATGTGTGGAAAAAATCACAAAAGGTTGTGTAATTCCATTACATAACATTTTTGAAAATATGCAATTTAGAAATAAAGAGCAGCTTAGTTTTGCTAAGGGGTTAGCAATATGGGAACCAGTATGATGGAAGGGAAAGCAATAAGATTTTAAAAGAACAAAAAAAGGAATCTTTTGGAACTTCCTTGATGTGGTAATCTATACACAGGTCTACACAGGTGATAAACTGGATAGAGCTAATCACACATATGTATATGAATGAATGCAGATACAAAACAGGATTATTCACTAAAATCAGTTCATTGCATTATTCCAGTTGTGATATTTTACTGAAACATTAATAAATTAGTGTTAAGGAAAAACATGAACAGTTTTTAAATAGCAAGTTCTCTGTATTATCTGTAGATTTTTTTTGAATCTGTAAGTCTCAGAACTCAGACCTTAATTATAAAATATAACAAAAAGTGGAAATATGTAATAATAAAAGCAGAAACCAAGTGTTCGGCCAGACTAACTTTGAGACTTTAGATGTGTATGTGTATGTTTTGATACACAGTATTACCAATGCAAGAAAACAATAAATTTTATGATATTTATTAAATATGTGCATAATAAAGTTTTAAAGGTAATGGGGAACTGAACATGATTCTGGAATATGACCATCAGGGCTTTAGTCAACTTTTTTATTTCTAAATGATTTGTAAAATGTTTTTTCCTAGGCATATTTCTTAAGGTTAAAGCATTATTTTTCTGTAAATAAATGAAAATATCATTCTGAATTAAGTAAGTAGGAGTTAGAAATATTTTCACTAAACATGATGGATGAATTTTATCACTGTTACTGTGATTTGTCAATTCAGTGTTTGTATGATAAACTTCGATTATTTTTCTGAATGGAATTTTTTAATTAAAATATTACATCAGACACAGTGGCACTTGCCTGTAATTCCATCAATTTGGGAGACTGAGGAAGGAGGATTGCAAATTCAAAGTCAGCCTCATCAACTTAGCAAGATCCTGTCTCAAAATAAAAATTAACAGAAAAGGCTATGGATGTGGCTCAGTGGATAAGAGTGCCTGGTTCCAATCCCTGGTATAAAGAAGAAGAAAAAGGAGAAGGAGAAAAAGGGGAAGAAAGGAAAGGAGGAGACTGAGGAGGAGAAAAAAATGTTAATATCTAAGTTGGCAATTTTAAAATACAGTTATACATGATGGAGTTATACAGTCTGAGAAATGCATCATTGGATGGTCATCATCATGAGAAAATCATAGCATATACTTACACAAACCTAGATGACATAGGAAAGGTCAGTCATTCAATGAGGGCTCCTGATGCCAACACAAATTGAGGTAATACATCATGTACAACGAGAAGAATGAGAACTTAGACTTCAGGATATATGATGTATCAAAGAGCATTCTACTGTGATGTATAACTAATTAAGGCAAATAAAAAATTTTAAAAGAAGAACTGAGGTAAGATAGAGATTTATGAGGCTGTCGCCATATATCATTATAACAGGGCATATTGTTTCAGGGTAAACCATTTTCTAATGAGTGCAAGCACACTAAAAATATTGATTGAAAGTATACTACAGTAGATATATAAATCAGAATCACAGTCATTTACTATCATTAGCAAATATTATGCACTCTATATAATTGTGTGTGCTATATGTTTACATGATCAGTACTGCAGTAGAATTTCCCCCATAAACATCACCACAACCACATGCATTCAGGATTGTAAAACAATATTATGATAGCTAAGACACCCGAGGCAATATGAGTTTTTTTATCCCCCTTATAATCTTATAAGACCACAGTCATTAGGCTGCACTCTGCTTTATTATCTTTTTAAACATCTTACTGTAAAAATATAGGTATATGTATTAAGGTTAAGTCAATTCCTCCAGAACGATGTATAATGAGTAATCACATTCTTGTTCTAAACATATTCCTTACCCTTATTTAAACCCCAGAGATAATCACTCATAATTTTCCTCATATTTTAATTCTTGTTTTAGCTTTCATAATCCTAAGTAACTTATAAGTGCAAAATTTATTTATTTATTGACTTTATTTAAAAAAAGAAAGAGGAGGTTCAAAGTGATATAAATTATGTCATTATTTTGGCATTTGCCAGTAAATAAATGGAACTAGAGGTTATTCTGCTATACAAAGTAAACCAGTCCCCCAAAAGTCAAATTCGAATGGTTTTTCTGATATGCAGACACTAATCCAAAATAAAAAGAAGATAAAAAATAGAAGAAAGATTAGTGGAGAAGACACAGGGTAATGAAAGGATAGGGAAGGACAGTGGAATTATCCTAATATTTCTATATACATATATGAATATCCACTGTGATCTCACCATCATGTACATTCACAAAACACCAATTTAAAAAACCTAGTTAAATAGCACAAACATCAATAGAGTAGAGGGAAGGGAACAGGGAGATGAAGGAGTGGAGGGAAAGAGACAAATAATTTTGACATTACGATCATCCATGCCTCGACTTTAAAAAGTACGTGTAGTTTTGTTATTGTGTTTGCTCCTCTATTTATAATTTCATAACTCTAAATTATGTACATAACTCTTTGTTTCTTCCTTCATTGTCCCAAGAGTATCTTTAGCATCACGTTATTCAAAGTAGGCCTCTTAGCAGCCCTGCCATTATTTCTATCTGCTCACACTATTACAATTTTTCTCCTTCTAATGTTTATCCTCCGCAATATTACACCCTTGAGACAAAATACTTCTAAAACTTATAGAAACTAAAGATCAATAAATGAGATATACATTTTCATAATTTTGAAAATATAATTTCACATCCTACTGGGTGCCCTTGCCAGAAAAATTAGGCAGCATAAAAAATAAACATACCTAAATAGGAAAGGTCTTCTAGTCAACTTTTTACAACTGTGAGCAAAAAAAATGGCTAGAGCAATTAAAGGAGGAAGAATTAATTTGGGGGCTAACAGTTTTAGAGGTCTCAGTCCACAGATGACCAACTCCATTGCTTAGGGCCCAGGTGTGGCAGAACATCAGAGTGGAACATATGGTGGAAGAAAGCAGTTCGGGACATGGCACGATGAAGCACAGACAGCTTCCCTCACCACAGACAAAATATATACCCCCAAGGGCATGCCCCCAGGAGCCCTCCGGCCACACCCTACCTGTCTACAGTTAGCACCCAATTGATCCCTATCATGGGAGTAATGCACTGATTAGGTTATACTCTTGTAACCCCATCATTCACCTCTAAACTTTCTTGCATTTTCTCACACATGAGCTTTTGTCAATACTTCACATCTAAACCATAACAAAAAGATAAAGTAAAATTGACAAATACATAGAAAAACAAAAATACTTTACCGAAACTTATTGGAACAAATAAACAGTAAATTTATGGGATACAAAATCAGGACACAAAATCAGAAATTAGGGAAAATATTTGTAAGTCATACATCCAATAAGGGTTAATATTGGAAACAGATTAGGAACTCAAACAACTATACAGAAAGAAAACAAGCTGATTTCAAAATGGGCAAAGGACTCAAAATGAAAAAAATAATTATGTCATAGCAATCAGTTTGAGTTCCTTCCTTTTTTTGACTTAAATTAATAAATCAATAAATTTTGAACTTACAAATTATTTAAAATTATGAAAACTAAAAACAGTCTCAAAGACATACACGTGGTCAAGAATATATGAAAAATAGTTTAATATCCTATGAGAAATACAAGCTAAAATTACAATGAGATTTCACTTCACACATTTTTATAGGCTATTATCATAGGGATTAAAGAAAATGTGGTACAGTAATGTTGCCTATAGTTCGATCTGCTTGGCAGACTGACAGGCAGATGGCTTGAGTCTTGCAACTTGAGGTTAGCCTAGTCAATACAGTATATCTTATCTCAGAAAAAAAAAGTGTTGATGGATATGTATTGGCAAGGGTATACAGAAATCGAAACAATTGCCCAAATCTTGGTGGATTGTAAATTGGTAGAGTGGGTATAGAAAATTATATGGAGAGTCCTCAAAAATCTAAAATTAGAATTTCTACATTATCCAGCAATCCTATTTCTGGGTAAAGATCCCAAAACCTTGAAATCAGTGTTGAGCAGATACGTGCATTGACATATTTATTGCAGCATTATTTGCTTTAGTCATGTTATGGAATCAACCTACATGTCCGTTAAAAAAGAAATGGATAGTGAAAATGTCATATACGTACACAATAGAACACTATTCAGACTTTCAAAAAGTGAAATTCTGTTACCTGTGACAACATGGAACCCGGAGATTATGCTAATTGAAATAAATCATACGGAAAGACGTATAGCACATAGCTAAGATTCTGAGATGTGATTTGTCCTTATGGGTTCATGTGCTAAAAGTATGGTTCATATTGTGGAGGTATTGGGAACTGGTGGACCTTTAAGAGGTTCAGTCTCATGGCCCTGGAGCCACTGCCATAGGAAGTAATTAATCCTGATCTTATGGTGTAAATTCTCATGAAAGGGTTGTTATAAAAGAGCAAGATTGCCCCTTCCCCAGTCTCTGGTCTCCTGTCTTACCATTTGACCTCTCCATCTCATATGTGCTCTCATCATGATGTCATCCATCATATTGTCATGTGACCAAGGTGTTCCTTCACAGAGATCAACCTGATCAGGTTGCCCAGTCTTGAATTTTCAACCTCTAAAACTATGAACTTAAATAAAGCCTTTTCCTTTGTACAGTACCTAGCCTCAGATATTTCATTATAGTAACAGAAAATCTATGAGTACATGTATTATTACCTACATGTGGAAAGAAAACCAATCAAAATCAGAAATAGAGAATGGAGTGCTGGTTACCAGAGGTAGTAGAGTGCAGAGAATGGAGTTGTGGGTCAAAGGGTACAATGTTTCAGTTAGCAGGAATAAATGACAAGTATTTAAGCTGATGAATATGATAATTGTCTTGATTCAATCATTCCACATTGAATTTATACATGATTATACAATATCTAAGTATTTCATAAATGTATATAATTTTTCAATATTTAAAATGGAAGACATTCTTTCCCATAAATATATTTTCACCAAATATTCATTTCCTGTTCTTTTTTTAATTTATAGATTAATTTTCCCTGTTATATTGTCACATTTTCATGAGCCATTTGCTCTATGTGCAGCTGTATTACTGTAATATGTGAAGTCTATAATACAATTTACCTTTTTATTTGTTGAGGTACCTCTATTAAAAAGAAATGCATTTGAACATTGATAAACCTGAAGGTTTGGGATTGACTAGGGAACATCTTCAATTAACAGCAAAATTCCCAGAGGGGACAAGATTCTGAGTTCCACCAGCAGCACAGCAATCCCGGGGTATGAAAGGAGCTTTATCATTTGCTGCTATTGCAGATTCACAAACAAGTCTGTCCCAACAGACAATTAACTTTAACTGTAACCATTCATACACAGTGTTTCTACTTATCTAAATGTTTAACCTTTAACTACAAGTTGGATGGGGTACAGAAACCAAGGGTGATGAAGAACATGGAGAAGTTAATCATATTTCTCTTGACAAAACTTCAACTCAGGGAAATGCAAATATGAAGTGTCCATCAATTGCTACAGCAATTGCTTTGTCAGTGTATTGCACCGCAGGTTGTTTGCTGTTGAAGTGGAAATGTACACGTACCTCTTCCAACTTATAATGGCCTTACACTGATTTTATGATAGTCACACAAAATCCAGATTAAAGCAGACAATGAATGAAAAGATAGCCACCTCTGCACATCACTTTTTATGTTTCATGAGAATTGATCTTGATTTGTCTTTTATTTTGATAAAAATTTAGAAGAAAGCTTACTGTTAATTTCTATTAATGCAAAACAATTAAAATGTTGACAAATCACGATTCATAAATTAAAGGACAATAGGCTTTTCTTTTGTTTTCTCAATCACTGCAGACCAAACCTATTGTAACAGGTTGTAAGATATTAGTAGAAATCTTGGTTTCTGAAAAAACACAATATATTTGTAGCCTATGGTATCTTTATGAACTTTATTTTTGTGTGTGTGCCTGTCTGGATGTCTTTTACAATAAACCAATTTACATATTTAGTTGTCAATGGAAAATTCTATCTCATGGATGGCAAACTTGGGTGGTTCTAAAAAGCTAACTGAAGACTAAAAAAAGTAAGATTTAAAGAGTGAATAGTGATGGCAAAATGAAGTAGTCCATTTGTCCTAAAAAACTTCATAAAAGAATACAGGTCCTTAAAGACAGCTACCAGATGAGGTCCAGTCTATTTTCACAAATAATATTTTTTTATAGATCAGGGCAGTAAAATGCTTTGCTACTGCAGTTACCAAAAACATATAGTTCAGATATTGAAATTTAAGACTGAAAACTTTAATAATTTCACTTCATTATTTAACTAGAATTTTAAGACTTTATCAGCTACCAAAATTCAGTCCCTGCTAATGAATCACTGGTTGCTTTCAAATATGATTTCTCTTCTAAAACAATTTCAGATGAATTTATAACTATTAAACTAATTAAATACAGTGACATTCTGGGGAAAATGTGGAGGAAGGAAAATGTTATAAAATATCACAGTTTTCAAAAAATGAAATATAGCAAATTTGACAATTCCTGAATTATTGATTGCAGCATCAGTCAAATAATCAGAAACGTTGGATTCTTCTGTTGCATTTTAAATTTTTATTTTATGTTTATTGAAATATGATTGGTATTTGAGAAACTGCACTTATTTAAAGTGAAAAATCTGATAAGCTTTGATGTATGTGCACCCTGAAGTTATCATCACAATCAATATACTAAACATATCAATCACCCTCATTTCCTTGTGTCACTTTTTAATGCCTCCTTTTTATTAATTGATTTTTATCTCACACATGAAATAAAAAGTATACATATTTTATGGTCTACAATGTAATCTTTCAATACAGCATACATTTTGTAAGGTTTAAATCATTTTAAACATCTCTGTCTCCTCCATTATTTATCATTTGTTATAGTGAAAACATTTAAAATTTTTTCTTTTAGCATTTCGTATTATACAGTACATTATTGTTTTCTGTAGCCCTACTGTGTGACTGTGTACCAGAACTCCCTGTTCCTATCTAATTTTAATTTAGCATTGATCGACCTCTCCCACCCAACTTCCACGACACTGTCTCTGCCTCTGATGACCACACTTCTCTCAAATGCTATCCAATCAGGTATTTTATATTTCACCTGTGAGATCATGCTGAACTTGGCTTTTGGTGCCTGTGCAATACCTTCTTTGTACTTTTCCTTGAACTTCCCTTGCAGGCTCGATAGATCTATGTTGTTATCATAGTAATTCAGATGCATTTTGACATTTTTAAATAATATAAAATAATCCAGTGTGCATTCTTTTTGGTTTTCCTTTTTACCCAAATAACTATTGGGTAAAAATTAATTATAATATTATAATATTAGTACTATATACTAATATTACATTCCTTACATTGCTGAGTAGGATAGCATTACATCAATAAACCTCTGTCGTTTTTTATTTATTTTTTTTAATTCACCTGTAGGTACATGACTTTTGCTATTACAGAAAAAACTCTGATTACATTTTTATAAAAACCTTTATGCAGCATACTTCCATTTCCCTCGGTGCAAGCTCAAGAGTGCAAAGGTTAGATCATGAGTGGCATGTGTTTACATATTAATAAACTAAATAATTTTTTTCCAAATTAGTATAACATTTTATATTCTCACAAGAGTTCACCTTCCTCCATAGCCTCAGTATGGTCAGACTATTTGGTTTCAGCTTTTCTAATAGGTATCTCAAGTGTGATGTTTTCTCATTTTTATTTTAATTTTCATCTTCCTAATAACTATTGATAATGAGGATCATATTCTATGATTATTTTTCATTTATATATTTCCATTACTAAAATATTCTTTAAAATATCTATGCTTTAAAAATTTGTTTTTGATTTTCTTACAATTGAATATATAGTATATATATTCATATACATATATACTGAATATATAGTGTATGTATATATACTGAGCACACCCAAAATATCTTTACTGGGCATTTCATTTGTAAATATTTCCCCTATTGTCTAAATTATCTTATATGCTATATTGTCTTCCAAAGAGCAGAAACTTTGTTTGTTTGTTTAATAAGCAGTAAGAAGCCATAGGGAAGATTTTAAATATACTGATCTCTGAGTTTCACTCTTAAAGATACACATCCACTGGATCTGGGGAAAAAGTTGGTTTACTTCTTTAAAACTCCTCCATTTAACTGATAGTCAATCAAAATTGAGAATTATTGTTCTATATGACACCCTAAAATAATCAGAAATATTGTAAAAAACAATAATGATGAGGATTCTTTATAAGATTATGTGAAATATATAGTTTTTAAAAAACACAATATTTGATTGAAATGTGATTTATGTAAAATGAAGTTCAATGAGTTAAAGTTTAGAATTTAAATTATTTTGACAAATATATGTTCTTTATAAATTCCACCAAAATCAATACATAGGATTATCCTTCTCCCTAAAAATGTTCCCTCTTGGCCACTAGGTTGTCAATCTGTTCCCACTAACACATTGTCATGTAACCAATGGTTTCTTTCCTGGAGCAATTTATTTGACTTTTTTTTTTTTTTAAATAAAATCATAGGACATAATAATGTAGTAGTATGCTGTGTCAGGCTACTTTCATTTAGCCTAGAGCCATGGCAATTCCCTAATCTTGGTGGTGATACCAGTAATTTGTTCTTTGTTTGTTTGCTAAATAGTATTTTAAGATATTTACCTAAGAGTTCATCATGCAAAGTGAAATAAGGCAGACCAAGAAAGTCCAGGGTCAAATATTTCCTCTGATAAGCAGAAGTCATACAAAAATAAGGGGCGAAAAACTGTAGGGTGCAGATTCCATGAAAAGAGAAGAGAGTAAATAGAGGAAGGGGATTGAGGAGAGAGAGAAGAGATGGGGAAAAGGAGGAACAGTGCAGTGAATCTGATGAAACTTTCCTATGTACATACATGTATATACTGCAGTAAATTTCACCTTTATGCACATCCTAGTGCACCAATTAAAAATACTGTAAGTAAGAACAGAAAATATCACTAGAGTAGAGGAAAAGGAACAGGCAGAGGGAGGAAGAGAAGGAAAGAGAAAGTACTGGAAATGAATTGAAGCAAATTTCATTCCATGATTGTATAATTATGTCACTAGGAACCCTCATATTGTGTATAATTAAATTAAATAATTTAAAAATGATAAAAGATAGTTATATGACATAACTTTGTATATATCCATGGTTAATAGAAATTTAGTTTGGCAATTATGAATGAAGTGGAATATATGTTTACACCATTTGGGGTACACGTTTTTATTTTCTTGGATATGTACCAGTGATATATGAGAGGTCTAATTGATCCACACCTTTTCAAACAGTTGAGACTATCAGTATTTCTAAATTAGGGTGTTCTAATGAGAGCATATTTATATCTCTTTGTGGTTTGGGTTAGCATTTGCCTAAAGGTTAATGATTTTGAACTTTCATTTGTACATTTTTTTTTTTTTTTTTGGTACCAGAGATTGAAACCAGGAGCAGGAGCATTTAACCTGTGAGTCACATCCCAGTCCTTTATGAATTTTATTTAGAGACAGGGTCTTATTGAATTACTTAGGACCTCACTAAGTTGCTGAGGCTGGTTTCAAACTCGTTATCCTCCTGCCTCAATCATGTATACCATTTACAGCATTTTCAAGAAAGTTGCTTGTTCAAATATTTAGGCCACTTAAATTAATTATTTTGGCTTTTTTTACTAGGTTGTAAAATTTCTTTTTTTTTAATGCTAACTTTTATCAGCTATATGTTTTACAATTAGTTTCTACCATTCTCTTTCTTGGTTTTTATTATTTTCACAGTGTCTTTCAAGGATTAAGTTTAAATTTTCATGAAGCAGAAGCACCTAAATTTTGTATAGTTCACACTTATTTTAAATATCTTTCTAGGATATATTTGCCCAAACCAAGACTATTCATATTTTTTCATATTTTTCCTGTGATAAATTCATATTTTTGACTCTAACATTTAAATCTCTATTTTGTTGAATTGACTTTTAATAACAACCTAATATAGGAGTTATTTTTTATTCTCCATGGAATATAATTGTTTTGATACCACTTGTTGAAATACCTTTTCCCCACAGAATTATTTGGTATTCTTTCTTAAAAATGAATCAACCATATATAGGTCTATTTCTGGACTTGCTATATTGTTCCATTGATGTATAGTTCTATCATTAATTTCAGTAGAGTCCTGTTTCATTATTGCAATTTTGGAATAATTCTTTTAATCAAGTAATACACTAATAGTGTTCTTATTGAAAGTCAATATTTAAATTCTAGTTTTGGTTTGATACATTTCCATATGTTTTAGAATCATACTGTAAATTTTTCCTCCCTTCAAAAAAATCTTGTTGAATTCTAATCAGGATTTGGGTAGTATTAAACTTAATAATAATTAATTTGTTAATTCAGAAAATGCTGCAATATTTTAGGTCCCTCTGTCTTCTATGACATGAATGTAATATATTTTAAATATCTATATTATTAAACTCTAAAACTTTTTATTATTAAACTCTAAAACTTTTGCAGATATTGTATCTTAAGTAACAATATGATTTGTAATAAACTAAGAAAAAAGAAAATAGTAATATTTTGAATTTTTTTAGGAATTGATCTTTTCTGATAGCCTTCTTTCTCATTTCTATTAAAGACTGAAATTTCTGATATCTTATTCCAATTACTTGATGTATTTCCTTTAGTAATTCTGCTGATAGGAAATCATTTTTTTTCTCTGAAAAGAATTCATTTATTTCACTTTTCGACTTGAAGAATATTTTGTTGTATATAAAATCTGATGTTGAGTATTTATTTTTGGTAATGGATATATAATTTTTCATGATAAAAATAATTATTAAAGTATCTATTTAACTATCTATCCTGTAATTTCTTTGATATATATGTATGTGTATATATATATATGTATATTCTTATACATGCATATAATGGAAGAGGTTTCAGCTTATTTGTCCCTAAAATTTCACCTTTATCAAGTAGGCAAATACTGTGGACAAATTTTTCTTATTAATGGGTTATGTAATTAGCTTCATAAAGTGCACCTCACTTTTTCTTTCCAGTCCATTATTTCATAATTCTAAAATCTATATTTCCTTATTCTGTGATTAAAATTAGAAATTTTATTATATCTCATATTTCTTTTATTCTTTAGAGACATAGGCATTAGGTTATAATTTTTGGGGGAGCAGGGATTAAACTCTGGGGCACTCGACCACTAAGCCACATCCCCAGTCCTATTTTGTATTTTATTTAAATACAGGGTTTCAGTAAGTTACTTAGCTCCTTGCTTTTGCTGAGTCTGACTTTGAAATCAAGATCCTCCTGCCTTAGCCTCCTGAGCTGCTGGGATTACAGGTGTGTGCCACCATACCTGGCAAGTATAGGTTAAAATCGACATTATTTTTTTAGAAAATATAAACCTCTGTTAAACTTTAAAGTTATCAATTTATCATAATCCAGTTATTTATTCGAATGTATTTAAATGGAGTTGTACTGCACTTAAAAACATGTTTCAAATAAATTGTTTTTGGTTTTGTAAATGGTAATGAAGATATTTGGGGCTAGGGATAAATTTTTCAATTTTCCACTGAATTTCTCTAGTAGGAACAAGTTTAGAACTTTAAAGTGATAGATTCAGTAGTAAAGCTGATGCAGCTATACAATTCCTCAGTATATATTGGAAAGAATTAATAAGCAGCATACTATAGAGATATCTGCAGAGCCATGTTTATCACAGCAATAGCCAAGTTATGAGATCAGCTTATGTGACCATCAACAGATAAATTTTTGTCTTTAATATATACACAGTGGGGTATTATCCAGTCATAAATGGAAAATGGTGGAACTGGAGATTATCATGTGAAGAGAAATAATCCAGACTTAGAAAGATAAGTATCACATGATTTCTGTCATATGTAGAATTTAGAGAAAAGTAGAAGATAAGACATTAAATTAGAAGAAAGAATATCAGAGATGAGGAAGAGGATCAGGAGATGGGCTAAGGGAGTAAAAATAATCAAAATATGCTATATGCATCTGTGAATTTCCATAATTAATCCTATTAGTATACTTAAAACACATTAAAATGAAACAAACAAACAAACACTACAGACTAGTATTGTGCACAGGGCTCCAGGCTAGATAAACTCTAGCTGGCCAAAGATGGAACAAGTGGAGCTGACCAAAGGAGTTCTTAGTGATGGATCAAAGTACATTAAACACTGCAATTTTGAAAACTAGTGAATAAAGAGAACCTGGAAATCACCCTGCCAAGGCAAAACTTGTTTTGTAGAATTTTTCTAGCAACTAAATGGACAATAAATGATGAAATTATAATGTTTTGTTTCCATTCCCAGCTATGAACTAGATACTGCAGCTAAAGTCACAAAAAAGAGATCAACAGAAATTTGCATTATCTGATAAAAGATTATAGAAGAAAGATCGGTGAATTAGAGGAAAGTAATTGAGGGGGCTGGAGGAGGGCCAGAAAAAGGGAGGAAGAGCGAAAAGAAATGACCTAACTCTCTTACGTATGCATGAACAGACCAAAGCAAATTTCACATTGAAATGTATCTATAATGCACTAAAAAAAAAAAAAAAAAAAAAAAAGAAACTATGAAAAAATACCAGTAGAATAGAGAATAGAGGAATGAGAACAGGGGGAGAAAGGAGGGGAGTGAAAAGGGAAGTACTGGAGATTAAATTGAAGCATATTATATTCCATGATTATAAGATTGTG
The DNA here is from genome assembly GCF_902686445.1 of Sciurus carolinensis. NCBI lineage: Eukaryota > Metazoa > Chordata > Mammalia > Rodentia > Sciuridae > Sciurus > Sciurus carolinensis. The sequence goes on along the minus strand of NC_062218.1, from coordinate 85,292,688 downwards.
TTAAATGAATCCTGATACAGATATAATACACCAATAAAAATTAAAAACAATAAATAAATAAAGACAAGTCCAGTAGAGGTAGGCAAACAAGGAGAGGGGAGGAGAGGGAGAGTGGAAGTACTGAGGATATAAAGGGTGCAAATTATATTCCATGCATATATGAATATGCCAAAATGAACCCAAATTCTATCTATTAGTACAATGCATTAATAACCACACACACTCACACACACATACACACAAACACATGCACAAGATGTATCTATACAATCCATACACTTACATCTCTTTTGCTTAATGGCTTTCCCCTAAAGTTTAAAATGTAGAAGAGAATACGGGGGGGGGGGGGGGGGGGCGAAAGAAAGGGAAAAATTTTCTTAAAATCCAAAGCACTATCAGAATTTTAGAAATTTTGGACTCTTATCAATTAAATTATACTTCATTGATTATGCTATATTTCAATTTTTTATTGTTTAATTTTTGCATTTGTTTAAGTAATTGAGTAATGTAAACTGTTTAAACATCCACTTATATTACCATAATTCTTTTGTTTTGGGGTAAGTAGCATCTGTCTGTCCAAAATACTTCAGGTTCGAAAGAGGAAAAAAAAGTTTCAAATTTACATTCAAATTAATATATAAATTTCCAAACACTGGAGACCTTTTTAAAATGTGTTTTGTCTCCAAAGTGGGTAAAAATTACTGTGCAGAGTAGAAACTATGAGGAACACCTGTTGAGGAGACTCCATGTTTGAGCAGATGCTTTAAATTTATGGGCAGAAAATCTGTTCTCTGTGATTCAGCCTTTCGTTAACATTCAGGATACCCTGTTCAAGTCCAATTTCATTAAATAACATGATTACCTGTACTGTAAAGTGAAAAAAAGAGCAAACTAATAAAATGTGAAATGGTAGTACCTGAATATGCCTTAAATTTAATTCATAATTTGGCATATAAAAATACTTACAATAAAAGACTGAAAAGGAATGCTTGTAAAAAATTTCAGAGAATTCTGATACTATAAAATGGAAACCTCTAAATCTTACAGGTTCTTTTATTTCATGTAAAAAGAGAAATGATCAGAATACAAGATCAACATAACAGAGCTTTGGGGACTCTTTTTTTTTTATTAATTACTGCTTTCTTCATTTGAATGTAGTAACACAGTGAAGACATGCAAATATATGAAGGAAAAAAGTTTTCTCATTTGATACTATTTTTCTTTTATTCCCCTATTATCTGCAAGTGGTCTGACATTTATTACTCCTAGGTAGAATGATTTCCTCCTAATCTACATACTGCCATCCTCAAATCAAATAGCTACCATCAGCAACCGTCTTCATCCTTTGTAGCAAATTTCTTTCCAACTTGCTTCTTCATTGGCTAAATGCAATATGAAGGATAGGTATCTATTTCGCTCAGCCTGAGAGATGAAAAGCTTAAAGTACTCATAAAATTAGCAAAATGCCCTTCTTCACAGCAAAACTCCAAACACCTTTACAGAATGTGCCTGCCACCATTTCGACTTACACATTACATAAATCTAGCTACAATAGCTTTTTAACCAGGAAGTCTTTAGAACAATTCCATTTAACAGCGGGAAAGGTGACCAGTTGTGATTAATAACTTTCTTGTTCAATTTCTTTGCTACAGCAAGAAAATTGTTCAGATTCATCTTTGCCTCTTATCTTGATGTTTATTACAGCAGATGAGCTTCCCCCCCAGGCAGTCACTGTGTTATTGCTCTTTTCACATTAAACTCATTTCCCTTAGCAGCTGTGTTAATCTTCCTCACATTCTCCTTTGTTTTTCTTTCCTTCTTTCTATCTCTTCCTTTCCTCTTTCCTTTCTCTGTCAGCATCTCACATAGTACATGATTTTAAAATTCATATGTTATATATATCCAAAATCTCTGTCAGGTGCACAATTATTATTCATTAACTGTTCATCAGTTCGTGTTTCAAAAATTTTAATCTCAAAACATCTCTACATGTTTCTGCATTTAAAATGTCATTTGAAACAAGGGAAAGGTGTTATAAATTTGTGTGTGACTGAGTTTTGTAGAATTCCAACAGTTGCTTTCATATTAATTGTGAAGCAATAAATATTCCTATTTTATAAGTTTCACTGTTAACACTGGATAGACAATGTAAATAGACATGCAAATGATTCAACTAGGACACAACAGTTTGTTCTGCCCTAACCTGTTTTGTAGCTTCTACAACATTCACCAAAATAATGTTTTGAAATTTTAAAAGGATTAGTAGTTTTTTGCAGAATTTTAATACTCATGTCCTTGAAATGTTTCTGATATTTGTTCTTTCTCTTTTGAAAAGAGAGGGAGGTGGGTGTAAAGTTACAAATCCTGAAACAATGATGACAACGAATAACAACAAAAATTCTTTAGAGGATATATATGTGATACTACTTATCTGAACAAGGGCTCATACTGAATGTGAACTTTGAATATAAGCAAGCACTCTTTTGTTACTTATTAATAGAGCTGAAGAAGACTATATTCAAAAACATTGACCCACTAGTTTTAAAATTTGATCCTGTAATGGAAGCATTTTTATATACCTATTTTTTAAAGAGATTTAGTTTTAATTTTAAAGAAATATGTGCCATCTAGGAAAATACTGAGTAACAGGAAGAAAAATGAAAATGGATTAAAATATCATGTAAAATCGTTTTACTCAGAAATAATCACAATTTTGCAGGAGTGGCTACTGGGGATTAAACTCAGAGGCACTCAACCATTCAGTCACATCTCCAGTCCTGTTTTGTATTTTATTTAGAGACTGGGTCTCACTGAGTTGACTAGTGCCTCACTATTGGTAAGGCTGGCTTTGAACTCAAAATCCTCCTGTCTCAGCCTCCCAAGCCGCTGGGATTACGGGCATGTGCCATGGTGCCCGGCCACCATTTTTGAGAACACCATTATGGACATTTCTCTGTGCATAGAGTTAAATATTATGACATATACAATGAAAAATTAGATTATACTCACTTATAAAAAATGAAAAAAGTACTCAAGTGCTCCTTTATGACAATAAGAAATAATTTATAAAAACTGCTGACATTTAGATACTTATTTTCTCAACAAACAATATATAAACAATGTCTCCAAAGTATAAAAAGAAAAAGTAACTAGACCTTTTATTTCTCTAAGTTAAGTAGGATTTAGGTTTAACTATATCTATAAATCTTATGTAATAAAATAGAGAATACTGTGGCAATGACACCCCACACATGCTACTTCATCTTCTACAATCTTACAACTTCACTTTTATACTGTCAAAATATTACCTTTTTTTCATATTCACAATTGTCATAGTTAATGCTAAAAGAATTCAATGATCGATATCTGTTTTGCATTGCTGTTTTCTTGTGTAGAGATGCACACGATTATTTTTGCTAACAAAGTTTGGAAATTTTAGAAAATGTCATTGTACTGGTTACTTTTGTTATCCACCTGAAAAATGCTGCACCATTTTAGGAGTTTAGAAACACTTTTATTATATCTTCAAATACTTTCTTTATTTTGATATTTTTGTCAAAAACTGTAAACCTATTTGGAAAATTGTGTTCTGACATATTACACATATATGGAGTATAACATATTCTAATTAGGATCCCATTCTTGTGGTTGTACATGATGTGGAGTTACACTGGTGATGTATTCATACATGAACACAGGAAACTTATGTCTGATTCATTCCAGTCTTTCCTATTGCTTTCCTTCCCTCCCTTCCCATCATTTCCCTTTGTCTAATCCATTGAATTTCTACTCCCCCACAACACATACCTCGTGTGTTAGCATCTGTATATCAGAGAGAACATTTGGCCTTTGTTCTTGGGGTACTGCCTTATTTCACTTAGCATGAGAGTCTCTAGATCCATCCATTTACCAGCAAAAGTCATAAGTTCATTCCTTTTTTGTGGCTGAGTAGTATTCCACATATATATACCACTTTTTTTATCCATTCATCTGTTGAAGGGCAACTCAGTTGATCCAATAGCTTAGCTATTGTGGATTGAGCAGTTATAAACAAACATTAATGTGACTGCGTCACTGTGGTAAATTTTGATATAATATTTATTCTAGTCACTGTGTTATGCTTTGTATATTTTTGTAAATTTTACATTGTGTGATTTGTTTGGAACTATTTTTTTTCTGAATCTACATTTAACTTCTTGATTTTTCCTTTCAGGAAGCTTATTTTTATCATAATTCATGTTCTTTTTCTCCTCAGCTACAGATCTGAGTTACTTTCTAATTATTAACAATTGTTGAAAGGAGCCTACTATTTACTAAAAGGTAGTTAAGGAATAACAGGGCAGTAAAGAAAAAGTCTTTTAATTTGTTGTAATCCCATTTATCAGGGTAGGGAGGGGTAAGAAAGGGTAAAAGGGAAGGTGTAGCCTACTATATATATGTATGAAAATGTCACTATGAAACCATTGTTCTACATAACTAAAATGCACTAATAATTAAAATAAAAACAAAGAAACTTTGAATTTGGTTTTCTAAAATTCTCAACTTCTTGATTATTTCCTTCGCCCTTTGGGGACACTGGTGCTCCATTTTGGTGCCTGATGTGTTGTGCGACACCATTCAGTCTCTACATCACAGGCTCTGTGAGCGCTGATTCTGCATCGCCTCTCTGACTACATTTTGCCTCAGCTCTGACAGTTTACTCCTGTAGACAATCTAAACTGCAGAAATTGGAAAAGAGGACGAGAATGACTTAGTGTTTGATTCAACATCTGCCTGCTGATCTGTAGTATTGATTTACATCTCTACAGCTCATTATTTCATTATATTTTTTCTTCTCATTTTATAAATATGTGCCTTTCGTTTTAAACATTCATTTCCATCCCCTGTGATTTTCCCACCCCTCTCTTGCCATTCTCACCCCACTTTTGTGTTCATCTTTCCATCATGGAAACGTATCCGGAGATGATCAGCTTTAACACATCTAGAGATGATCACCTTCACAAGGCAAAAGGTTTATCTGAGTCACAGCTTTGGAGGTTTCAGTGCATGTTCAGTTGTCCCTGTTGCTTTTGGGCCTGTGGTGACACCGTACATCACTGCTGGATTGTGCAATGGAAAACACTGCTCCCCTCACGGTGGGAGAAAGAGAGAGGCACGGCGGGTGGGGGGAGGACTCCAGTTCCAACATCCCTTTAAGGGAACACCCCCAGTGACTCTGCCTTTTAAGGTGTAATCACTTTATATAGCATCAGACTTAGGACTAAGCTTCAAGAACATGTACCTTTGGGGACATTCTAGAACCAAACTGTAGTACCTTAGCACTTTGCTTTCTTTCCTTTCCTTTTCGTTTTTTCTTCAAATGTAAGGTATCATGATGGCTTTAATTTTCTATTGTATCTGTAAAATAGTACACCAGTATTTCAGAAGTTTTATACTTATAAGAAGATAAGGTGAGAATTCTACTTGTCACAGAATTGTTCGAAATAGCCTCATATTTGTTACACATATTTCATTTAAAAAGTGGTATGAATTGTCTTGGATGCAGTATTGTTTATTAGGTAAAATTGTAAGTGCTGATTTTCTTAATTAAAGATATAATTATTTCCCTCTACTTAATTTTTGTTTGCTGTGTGGTTTTCTCTGTGTAATTCATATTTAATGGATTATTCTACAGACAGCTAATCACTTTATTTTTATTTTTTGTGCATAATGCTACTCAAGCATCTCCACTAAAAGAGATTATAATCAGTAAGCAATTAAAAATAGATGGTTTAGTGTTCACTTCTCCAATGTCCAAGGACTTTTTCCTTACTTGGATTTCCTCCTGTTCTTTTACTTTCCTTTCATTTTATACAGTATTCCTCCCCTTTTAGAGGAAAATAAGTTTGGCAGAGAATAAGTTTTTCAATGAATTATATACAAATTCATTATTGAAAAATTTTGTGCTACATGTAGGCTTATATATGAAAGGAGCACACTGAAAAGTTTTTCTCATAACAATAATGAATAGGAAAGTATTAATAATACATATATTTAAAGTTAAATTATGTTGAGTACAAATAGCACTTCAAAGACAATTTAAATAGAATAATGCTTCTAGTGAAGATGAGTAGAGAGATGTGATAAAAATATGGGCCATATGGTTGGTGCAGTTATGAGACTTCTGTGACCACCACTTAGTATAATATTGACTTAAAGTTATTAACGTAAGTGGTGATGACAAAAATGATATCCAGTCACTTTTCCAGATGATTTACATGGATGGAATTATTATTTATTACATTATTATCATAAACATTTTGATATACAAATGAAAAAAGTGTGTTGGACCAATCCAATATCATGTCTGAATTTTTATTTTTGTGTATCTCAAGTTTCACTTTTTTTAAAAAATAAAGTTTTATTGGAATGTTATCATGCCTGTTTACATACATGTTAGCAAAGGTTGATTTTGTGTCACACAAAATTTACTAGTTATAACAAGGCTGTACTGCTCTTGAATCTAAAAATACAAATTTTGTCCTCTCCTGAGTTCAACTATTACATTAATATTTAAGAAGCTATGCTGAAAAATATGATTGTTGATCTTTTAAATACGCTTGCATAATGTTGGAACTTTTTAATATATTTGCTGATCATGATGACATTGTACCTAGATATTGAGAAATAATAAAATTTTATTGCTTCAGTAAAACAAAATTTTATCTGAATTAATAAAGCATCATTTACATAAACAGGGACACATGTCAGCAGAAGATGCTCATATACCCTTATTTCCTAACTGTGGCCAAATTATTGTTTTCCTTTATTAAATTAAATCATGAAAACCACCTTCTTTCAAGTTGAGATCATAATCCAGACAATTATAAATTTAATTATCAAACAGTATTGTCAAATAGTTATTTGGTTTTCTTAATTAACAACATAAATTATAAGCTCACATTTTTATGTGAAATTATTAATGTATCAGTAATAGTCCATTAGTCAGAAGAAATAGAAAACAAGACAGGCCTGGTGGTACACTCCTATAATCCCAGCTACTTGTTGGTTGAGGCAGGAAGATCCCAAGTTCAAAACTAGCCTGAACAATTTAGTGATATTCTGTCTGAAAATTTAAAATGGACCTACAGATGTAACTCAGTGATTACTTGCCTTGGATTCACAAGGATCTGTGTTCAATCTCCAAAATTGAAAAAATAAAACTTAATGAAAGAAAGAAATAGAAAACAACTATGGTTTACCGAAGGGAAAAAAGAATATAGGGTAGCTCACATAATTGATTAAATTTTTAGGACATTTGGGCTTGGAACAAAGTATGACAACCAAGGTAGGAATCAAACAAACGTAAGCACCTAGAAAGCAAGAAATAATCATATTTCAAAGATATTATTATTAAAATAAAAAAAAATAAGTTGGGCACGGTGGCCCACACCTATAATCCTAGAGGCTCAGGAAGCTGAGGCAGGAAGATCATCAGTTCAAAACCAGCCTCAGCAACTTAGCAAGGACCTAAGCAATTCAGAGACCCACTCTCTAAATAAAATATAAAAAAGGGCTGGAGATGTGGCTCGGTGGTTGGGTGTCCCTGGGTTCAATCCACAGTACCAAAATAAATAAATATATACATACATACATACATACATACATACCGAATACTGTTTGTCACTCATAGAAGCTCTCTTCCTCTTCTTCTTTCTCCAGAAAACCATTGAAAACTGATTATGTATATAAAACAAAATTTTAAGTCATCAACTTATTTTACCTAAAATTTATTTTCATTTTTTAATATGAAGTATGCTTCTTAATAATACTATGAAGGGCTGGGGAGATAGCTCAGTCGGTAGAGTCCTTGCCTTGCAAGCACCAAGGCCCTGGGTTCGATCCCCAGCACCCAAAAAAAAAAAAAAAAAAGAATAATACTATGAAGGTACTCAAAGGGATACAAATAAAAAATTATCATACACATTGCTATTCTCTTACATTTTTATCACTCTATCTTTCTGAAATTATGGATTGTATACAATGGCTTTAGAGGCACTGATAGTGTAGCATGAATTTGTTATTTTCCAAGAAAAATAAATTACTTTAAGCAGAATCATTTTTCTTTTCTTTGAGACTGCTTAAGGCTTCACGCGAAACTCTAATCAGAAGTTATTTTTCCTTCTGAATTTCAATAGTAAAATTTTCCACCCTCCTGTTGACACTTATCTTATACTTCCCTGAATTGTAGTTTTGTTTATGCAATTCTTATCAGTTCAACCAGATTGTAAGTACTTTAAGACAGCATGTATGCTTAAAGAATCTGTGTGCCCTATGGCACTTAACAAATATATCTAGTAAATTTTGCAGCCTGATCGTTGTTAAAAGCTCCAAAGAGACACATGTTGCCCTGAAGTCTTAGTTTCATCATTTCTCCACAAGTTTATTAAATGGACCTGCATTCCAATATATGAGCTAGCTAAAAAAATAATTAAAAAATCTTGTTTTTACTCCTTTTTCTTCTTCAATTATTGGTCTCACAGTTACTTTAGAGAACTTGAACAATAATTTAAACATTGAAATTTAAATATATTGCTTCACATTAAGATTCTTGGTGGGCGTAATTATATGTTGAACTATGACATTAACTGTCTTGAAAAAAATTCTTAAATTATAAATGAACAACACAATTTACTATTATTACTGAGTGATTTATTTTACTCTATTAGTTTAAAAGATATATTATAAAATATTAACTATTATTAAATATAAACCTATTATTATAATATTTAAACCTCATCATTATATCCTGCCATCATTGTTAAGAAAATACACTGCAAAGTTATTCAAAATAATAATTTACTCTATTTCAAAGCAATTGTATAACCAGGACTCTTAGGTATCTTTGTTTTAACCAAGACCTGTTTAAACATGTTTATGACATTTTATATTAATATTCTTATGTCTACATATATTTATTCTTCAAATGTTTGGTATTTCTGTTTGTTACTCAGATTTGCTAAAATAAGAATAGGGTTATTTGTATTTCAGCCCATATTTTACAAGTTTAGTGCAAAGATACGAGCCATAAAATTGCAGATTTTTATAGCTTTCTGAGCGAATCATTAAAAACACTTTAAAAATTTTTTTCAAAAAGTCAAAATATTGACCAGTCTCAGATAACACAGCATATATCATGGGCTAAAAGTTGGATTTGTTTCCTCAAAAATGAACTTTGAATAAAGAATAAGGGTCTAATGCTTGACATTGACAATCTCATTAGAAAGATAAAACATGTCTTTTTTCTCTTTAAGGAATACAGTTCAAAATGACATATGAAATTATGTAAGCATGTTTATGACCCATTTATAGTCAAAATACTAGATGCCATCCTCTAATTATGTATAATCATGTCTCTATTTTCTGTTACTGTTACCAGGATTTGGATTAGTAAGGCTTAAAGAAAATATAACTGTTATTGTAGGAGACTAATGAAGCTAATTTTAAAATTGTGGTATTAATATTATTATTATGATTAAAGACCAGAGAAATTAAAAATCACATCATTGTTGGGATCATAAAAGGAATTGACTAGTCAATTTGACTAAGTAGTCAACTTTAGAGTTGAATAGCAATAAAAAGCTTGTTCCTAGATATTCACTGTCATATTTTGAGCAAATTATATTTTTCTAAATGTAGTTTAGTTTTACAATTACATTTCTAAATAATTAAATTGAAAGCTAACATAATAAATTTTCTGTGTTTTAGATTCATTAAGGGATATTTAAAATGCAAGAATTTTAAGAAATTGATGTGAATAATTGATATTATTATGGTTCATTTCTTCAAATTTCAATAATCTTTGAACTCATTTCCAATTACAAAACCTCAGGCAGCTTAAGTACTATGCAAATTCATCACAATCCTTGCCATTTTTCTGCAGATAAAAGTTTTGATATTTTGATTTGATATTAAAATGTATAAATGTCAACATACAGTATTCAATAATCAAAAAATCCATTAAATATTAGTAAATGCATCACTAAGACACCAAACATTCCAATTTGTGTAATCTAATGAATGTGCAGCTACACTATTCAATCTGCCAATACACTTTGTCCACCTTTAATATGACATCAGGATGGGGAAGTTTTGATATGAATCACTGAAGTAGATGTTGCAAGGTTACTGGAACTAAACAGCTAACCAGTTATACAGGAAGGGTGATGGGCAGGGCTTCTTAACATCTGGAATTCCCAGTAAGATGAAGTGTGCTAAATTCTTTATTCTGGTTCTCCAAAGCCAAGGCAATCTCTTGAAGGGCAGACAAATGAAATTTGTTTTTTGATAGCACACCCATCAGCTGGTCAACTACCCTTTCTGTAAGAGGTTATAGGGTGATAGGGTGGTTTCTCTCACACTATCACGCTTCCATTCAGTACAAGTGCTACAGCATGCACATTTTAGGAATAATAAAATAAAGCAGATTTATTTATGTAATTATTTTGTACTATATCTCAGGCACCATTCATAATATTTTGCATATATTGATTTACTTAATTAACAAAATTATTTTAAGCTCAAATTTATAAATGAAGGGACCAAGGGACACCGAAGTTATACACCTTTCTCAATTAAGTCTAAATATCAGATATTTTGCCTCCAAAAACCAAGTTCTTAAATGCTATATCATTTTTTCTTTCATAATCATATGTAGGTTACATATTTCCCACCTCACATGATGTCATCTAGTAGGAGTCTCTGATATAACTGATATTGAATTATGAAGTGTGTGTCTCATAAATTTCTGATTGCATATACCAGGAGAAAAAGGCATCATAATCTTTAACAATTCCAAGCATGACTTTGTAAGGGTAACCATATTGTTATTATTATCATGGTTAATGATGAAAATCTGAGTACCAGGAATAAAAATTGGGTTTGAAAGTGAGAAAGGCTAGGAAAGGATGCAGAGTTTATATTAAAAGATTTAGGTTTTCTACTTCAAATTTCTTTAAGATTTCACCTTTGTTTTGCACAAATTTTTTGTCATTCAAGACTCATCATACCACTGTAGTATTAGGAAAGGCTCCAAATTGTTTATTCAGTACTTCATGGAAGCTTTTTTCTTGTGGTTCTTATTTTTTCCATCTTTATTGTAGTATGAGAGAAAAAAAAAGCATTGTATATAATTAAGGGGTATGATATGATTTTTGAAGTTAATTAACATATGCATTAATACACTCAAGAATTTCTCGGTAATTTCAAGTACACAATACATTATTGTTAATTTATATTCACTGGGCTGAATATTAGATCTTCAGAACTGAATCAATTCATAACTAGAAGTTTCTAACCTCTAGCCAACCTAACCAATTAGTTTACCCACATGAACTCTGGCAACCATTATTACCCTGTTTATATGAATTTCATATTTTTAGATTCCACAGACACATGAAATCATCCATGCATTATTTTTCAATTTTGCTACAAATATTCAGATTGCCTTGTCTTTTAAGACTGAAAATATATGTGTGTATGTACACACACACACACACACACACACACACACACATTCATTCATCAGTGGACACTTACATTGTTTCCATAACTTGACTCTTGTAAACAATGCTTCAGTGATCATGGGAGGGCAGATGTTTCTTCCAGGTAATGGTTTCATTTCCCTTGGGTATGGGGTTGTTTTATCATAGTAGAACAAGCCTCAGAAAAGTAACTGGAATGAGAACCTCAACACCATTTTTGGGAAAACAATGCAGAGTAGGAGCAACGTGTCTGTACAGTGATCAGTAGGAGGGTAGGGTATGATACTATTTTGTGACAAGAGAGGTGCATGGATAATGACATGCAATTGATTTTCTACATCTCTATTTGGGTGTAACTGGCTTGAGTGACTTTATTTATTTATTTATTTTTTAAATTTTCCTTACCAGTGATGAAGTGATATGTGTAAACACAAAACATACTTCTTATTCTTGAGGCATTGTAAATAGGTTGAAACCTGAAAATATGAGGACTTTTTTACCTTTTTGTAAATTCATTCTGCATATCAATAACATCTATATTTTATATCATATTTTAACATAATTTTTATTGTTGCATTATAATTATACATAATAGATTATATTATACACAATAGATTCATTATACCATATTCATACATACACATAATTTGATCAGTCTCTTTTATTACTTTCTCATCAGGTGCTCCAGAAAGGGTAATGAAAATAACTCTTAAGTTCTGAAATAAAATCTATATTCATACTCATAATAAAATAGGAATTTTGAATACCATATTCTCTTGCTCAGAAGGCAAAGAATGAAAGAACATAGTTTCAAAGCAAAGGAATTATCATATGTATATCATTTTAAATGACCTTAAGGCAGATACTTTATATGCTAGGCACTTTGTATACATTATCCCATTTATTATGTTGATCAGATAAATAACATGAGAAACCAAAACCTCAGAACTGATAAGTAAACTGTGTGGCTTCATATACATTTTAACTGGGAAAACCTGAATTGGAGCACAGATTTTGTAATACAGATGTGTGTTATGTGTGTGCCACAAATTCCTGAAGATCATCCCTTGTTATAAGTAGAAACTGCATTTTTTACTATCTTAAAGAGTGATTACATGGATATAAATATTAAACATTGTCTTAATATTTTCATGAGTTATTAGATTGCATTAAGAAGAGAAACTGGGAAAACATACAGTCCTTTCCAATAGATTAGGTTGAGTGAATACAGGCACAGCCTCTGTGTTGTTCAGGCATTATCTTATTTTTTACCTTCAAAGTGACAAAGAGAAGTTAATTTTATCAAGTGAAATATTTTGGTGCACTCTGTTTTTCAGACCATATTTAATCTTCAAGGTAGAAATCAATCTCAGAAATGAAACTAAGAAAGTCACCTGAAATGAAAGTTAACCAGAGTCTGAACGTATTCTATACCCCAGAGGTTTGATGTTTTTAGTTTAGATATTAAAAGTTCACTTACACACCAGGGGACACTTGCAACATTATTGTTGCTGCTATGACAAAACATCTAGCCATCTTGCCTGCAGCCTACTCTCTTATAAAACAGAGCAAAATGAAACAAAAAAATCCCTAGTGATCAGATGAAGACAAAAATTAGGGCTTCAAGTAGATAAGCCAAAGCCGCCTTTTCATTTCTAATTTTAAAAAAGGCATTGAACATACTATATTAGAAAGCATGAAATTTATTAACTAATTCAGAGAAAAGTGGAAAGGATGTCAAACTCAAATTGTTGTAGCCCCAGGATTTCCAAGTTGTTTTTTTCTTTATCTTCCAAGGGTAGTAGGTGGCAGAGACAGTTTTCCTTTTAAGATTTCAAATCACTTTAAAATACAAAGACTTTTAAAAAATCATAATTTTTGATGGCAACAAAATAAGCTGAGGTGAAGTATTTTGAATTTTCTGTATATTGATTCGGTGATCAGTTATAGGCTATAGTGATGTCTGCAAACAAAGTGCAAGGATATATGTACCACATTTCCCTATTTGGAGCCAATTATTCAGTGAGATTGAGCTGTCATTTGTAAATAAATTTGATACATAAAACTGAGTCTTTACTACCTTTGCCAAGTATTACTTCCCCAGTGAGTTAGACTGAAGTGAATTGAGAAAGAATGTGGCATAGAGATTTTTTTAAAACCATCAAATAAAGGTTCTTGGTTAATTTTACCAGCACCATTTGTTTAAAATGCTGTATTGGGTGCTTTTGTCAAGGATCAGATGACTATTGGTGTAGTTTGTTTCTATATCTTATCTTGTAGCCCATCATTCTATTTGTCTCTTTTTAGATGATTACCATGCTCATTTTGTCACTATAGCTCAGTAATATAATTTAAAATTGAGTACTCTATAACTCCAACATTGCTCTTAACACTCAGAGTTGTTTTGGATATTTGGAAAGGATGCAAGGGGCAAAGGAATCATTATACACTATTAGTGGGGATGTAGATAAGAACAGTCACTCTAAAAATCAGTACGGAGATGCCTTGTGAAGACTACTATATGACACAGCTATCCCACTTCTTGGTGTTTATCCAAAAGAAATATAGTTAACATAGTGACACATGCTTACCTGTTATAGCAACACACTTAACAGTAGCCAAGTTATGGAACAGCCTAAGTATCTGTAAAAAATGAAAGGATAAACACATATGGAATATAAATACAATGGAGTCCACTTTATCTGATATGAGGATAGAAACCCCTGCTTATTTACAAGATCCATGTGATTGATATGGTTTTTTTCCCCATCCTTTTACCTTCAGTCTGTGGATATCTTTGTCTATGGGGTGAGTCTATAGAAGACAGCAAATTGTTGGGCTTTGTTGTTTAATCCAAAACAATGGAGTTTTATTCAGTCATGAAGAAAATTAAAATTTTGTCATTTGCAGAAAAATGGATGCAGTTGGAGACCATCCTGCTAAATGAAATAAACCAAAGTCAAGAAGTCAATGTACATATGTTTTCTCTTGTATGTGGAAGTTAGATAAAGGAGGAAAAAAGGGATATTATGAAAATTTAAGGGAGACCAGTTGGGTAGAAGAAAGGGATCAAGGTGAGGGAGGAATTGAGGACAACAGAGGTACTGGGGAATGAAATTTATAAATTATGTGCAAGTGTGCATATTCTTCAAGGAAATTCACTATTTCCATAAGTTTTATAAATCAAAAAAGAAATTAAAATTATAAAATAATTGACCAAGGATACATTGCTCTTTGCTGGATAATGTTTATAAGTGCTTATTTTAGTTTTCTTTAATTTTGTTTGATTTGAATTATAATTTACTCTTCACATTCTCTCTTACCTTCTGTCTCTGATTTACTTTTGGTGAAATACTTAGCTCTCGAGTATAGTATTCAGGCAGTTTTAACAAATGCTAACTAGGATACATAATATTTCCATCATATCAGAAAACTTCATCAGGTCCTTATTCCAATCAGAAGGGTTGAAATACAACTGACTGGATTTCTATTAACATAGTTTTGTTTTATATAATCTTGGATTTTTTATTAATAGAATCATAATCAATAATTTTAGCTGCATGTTTTCTTTTAAAAATCACAGTATTTTTGAGATTCAACCATTTTACTGCATATGTCTATAGTTTGTTCTTCTTCACTAGATTCCAGAGTATATTTATATGTATCCTTTCTTTTGTTGATAAAAATTGGGGTTATTTTTAGGTTTTTTCCTATAATGAAGAAAGCTTCTATGAATAATATTTTAAAATCTTTTTAAGAACATGTAGTTTTATTTGTTTTAGTAAATATGTAAGAGTAGATTGCTGGAGTCTAGCATGCTTTGTTTAGAAAGTGCCAAACATTTTTCCAAAGGAGTTCTACAATATTTATAATACTGCAAACAACATATAAGAGTTTAGGTTGCTCCAGATCATTTCCAGCCTTGAGGGGTTTTTGCTCTTTCTCTTTTCATTTATTTGTTTCTCACAATTTATTGAATCTTTGTTTTACACATGACTAATGTCATGGAACAATTTTTTGTGTGTGCATTGGACTCTGCAAATCTTCTGTGTAAGATGCTGATTCCAACAGTGTGACCATTCTTATAATGTACAAAAGAATAATTGGTCTTTGCAGATTTCTGTATTCTAAAACATCTCTAAACTTATCAATCAGTTCTTAAAGATTTTTGCTAAGTTCCTTATGATCTCATATGGTTAAAATCCAGTCCCTGGCTAAAGTAAGGTTTACTTCTTTCTCCCTAGTCTCAATGCTTTTTATTTATTTTATTTTATTGAAAACACTACAGTGTCCAATACAACGATAAATAGAAGTGATGTGAGCAGACATTGTTATAATCCTCACTTTGCAGTGGAAGTATTTAACACTTCACTATTATATCCTAGTCATAGTTCTTCAATTATTCCCATTATCAGGTTAAGGAAGTTTACTTATATTGCTACTTTTCTTTAAGTTTTCTATTATCATAAATAAATATTTTACCTTGTCAAGTACTTTTTCTGCATTTATTAAAATGATCATCTTATTTTCTCATTGACATTCTTTTCTTAGGTTAAAGCTACTTTACACAAATCAACACCAAAAACAGAAGACAGGAAATAATTAAAATCAGAACTGAAATCAATGAAATTGAAACAAAAGAAAATAATTGAAAAAACTGACTAAAAAAAGTTTGTTTTTTGAAAAAAATGAATAAAATTGATAAACCACTAGCTACATTAAAAAAGAGAAAAAGAGAGAAAACCCAAATTATTAAAATACATGATAAAAAAGGAAATGTCACAATGGATACAACTGAAACACAGAAGATGATTTGAAACTATTATGAAAATTTATACTCCAATAAATGAGAAAATATTGAAGACATTGACAAATTTCTAGAGACATATGACCTACCTAAACCAAATTAAGAGGTCATGCATGCTTTCAACAGAACAATTTCAAGTAATAAAATAGAAAATGTCATTAAAAGCCTATCAATCAAGAAAAGCCCAGGACCAGACAGATTTCCAGCCAAGTTCTACAAGACCTTCAAAGAAGAATTAACACCAATACTTCTTAAATTATTCTATGAAATAGAAAAGGAGGGAACCCTTCCAAACTCATTCTTTGAGTCTAATATCACCCTGAGTCAGTATCTGATACCAAAACTAGACAAAGACACATCAAGGAAAGAAAACTTCAGATGAATATTCCTGATGACCATAGATGCAAAAATTCTCAATAAAACTCTAACAAACTGCATATAAAAACATATTAAAAGGATAGTGCACCATGATCAAGTGGGGTTCATCCCAGGGATGCAAGGTTGGTTCAACATCAGGAAATCAATAAATGTAATTCATCACATCAATAGACTTAAATACAAAAATCATGATTATCTCAATAGTTGCAGAAAAAGTATTTGACAAAATATAGTACCTCTTCATGTTCAAAACACTAGAAAAAATAGGGATAGTAGGAACATTCCTCAAATTGTAAAGGCCATCTATGCTAAGCCCATGGCCAATATCATTCTAAATGGGAAAAAAAAAAAAAAAAAAAAAACAACTAAAAGCATTCCCTCTAAAAACAAGACAAGGATTGCCCTCTTTCATCACTTCTGTTCGACATTGTCCTTGGAACTCTAGCCAGAGCAATTAAACAGAAAAGAAATTAAAGGTATATAAATAGGTACAGAAGAATTCAAACTATCACCATTTGCCAAAGATATGATTCTATATTGGGAAGATTCAAAAAATTCCACCAAAAAACTTACAGAACTAATAAATAAATTCAGTAAAGTAGCAAGATATAAAATCAGTATCCATAAATCAAATGCATTCCTATATATCTTTAATGAATCCTCTGAAAGAGAAATAAAGAACACTACCCCATTCAAAATAACCTCAAAAAAATAAAATAAAATACTTGGGAATCAATCTAACAAAAGAGGTGAAAAACTTCTACAATGAAACTACAGAACACTAAAAAAAAAATTGAAGAAGACTTTAAAAGATGGAAAGATTTCCCATGCTCCTGGATAGGTAGAATTAATATTGTCAAAATGGCCATATTACCAAAAGCATTATACAAAGTTAGTGCATTTCCTATTAAAATCCTAATGATGTTCTTCATAGAACTACAAAAAGCAATCATAAAATTCTTTTGGAAAAATAAGAGATCCAGTATAGCCAAAGCAATCCTTAGCAAGAAAAGTAAAGCAGGAGGCATCAAATACCAGACCTCAAACTATACTACAGAGCTATAGTAATAAAAACAGCATGATATTGACACCAAAACAGACATGTAGACCAATGGTACATAATATAAGACAAAGAGACAAACCCATATTAACACAGGCATCTCATACTAGAAAAAGGTGCCAAAAACATTCACTGCAGAAAAGATAGCTTATTCAACAAATGGTGCTGGGAAAAGTGGAAAACCACATGTAAAAAAATGAAATTAAACCCTTCTCTCTCACCCTGCATGAAACACAACTCACTGTGGATCAAAGACTCAGGTACTAGAACAAAGACCCTCCAACTACTAGACGAAAAATGAGGCCCAAATCTTCACCATGTAGCCTATGACCTAACTTCCTTAACAAGACCACTAAAGCGCAAGAAGTTAAATCAATAAATCAATAAATGGGATGGACTCAAATGAAAAAGCTTCTTCTCAGTAAAAGAAACAATCAATGATGTGAAGAGAGTCTACAGATTGAAAGAAAATCTTTACCACAGGCACCTCTGATAAAACATTAAACTTTAGGATATATAAAGAACTCAAAACACTTAACACCAAAACAAAACAAAACAAAACAAAAACAACAAAAAACCAAAAACAAATAACCCGATCAATAAGGAACTGAACAGACACTTCACAGAAGATATACTATCAATCAATAAATATATGAAAAATGTATAACATCTCCAGCAATAAGAGAAATGCAAATCAAAACTACTCTAAGATTTCGTCTCACTCTGATCAGAATGGCAATTATCAAGAACACAAACAATAATAAATGATGGTGAGGATAGGGAGAAAAAGGTACACTCATACATTGCTGGTAGCACTGCAAATTGGTGCAAACATTATGGAAAGTAGTGTGGAGATTCCTCAGAAAACTTGAAATGGACCCACCATTTGATCCAGTTATCCTACTCCTTGGTTTATACCCAAAGGACTTAAAATTAACATACTTCAGTGATACAGCCACAACAATGTTTGTAACAGCTCAATTCACAATAGCTAAATGATGGAACCCACCTAGATGCCCTTCAACAGATGAATGGATAAAGAAAATGTGATATATATATATATATATATATATATATATATATAATATATAAATATATATTTTAACCATATATACCAATTTTAACCATATATACCATTTCATACTGGTCAACACATTTAAAAACAAATGTAATAATCACCTCTTATGTTTATTTATAAATTTATATATATATATACAAAGGAATATTACTCAGCTTTAAAGAAGAATGAAATTCTGGCATTTGCTGGTAAATGGATGCAGTTAGAGAATATCATGCTAAGTGAAATAAGCAAATCTCAAAATCAAAGGCCAAATGTTTTATCTGATATGTGAATGCTAATTCACAATAAGGGGGGGGGGTGGATAGGGAGAATAGAGTTACTTTATGTTAGAGGGGAAGGGGAAGGGTTATGGGGGAAGGAATGATGATAGAGTGAAGCATTATTACCTCTTGTACATGTATGACTGCATGACCGATGCGTACCTGCAGTATGTATCATCAGAAAAATGAGAGATTACACTTCATTTATGTATGATCTATCAAAATGTATGTGTATTCAACTGTCATGTACAACATATTAGAACAAATAAAATTTCAAAAATTTTTAGAAAGAGACTTTACATTCCTAAAATAAACATTTGTGCCATATATTTATATATATAATTTGATTTTATTCACCAATACTTCTCTTATATAAAAATAAAATAAATATATACATTAAAAAGTAATTTTTACAAAAAATTAAAAATGAAAACAAAACTGACTACCTCCGGAGCTAAGACCTACAGATGTGCTACAGAAAGGAGAATTTTGTTTTCACATGCAACTTCTCCTCTTATGCTTTTTATACTTGTGAAGGCATTTTTAGAGAAACATCCAAATAATGTTATTGTGGAATAATCATTTCTTTGTGTATGTGTAAAAGAGAGAATCAAAACAGAGATTTTTAAAAGAAAACTATACAAAGGCAATTATATGCCATTTTAAGTAAAAGAATATATATATATAAATATAAATATATATATATATATACATAGAAGAATGATTACCATCTTTTATTTTGAACCAGTCACAACAGATGTTACATGCTCTTGTATTTGATCATTCAACCAACCAAAATAAAGTTTTGTATTATTCACATTGCAAACTTTTGTGTAGCAGTGATCTCTTCATACTATTATGAAATATGGGTGGGATAAAAGTACACAAATGATAACTTGACAGCTATAGGACACATTGTAAGCTCGGCAGGTCTCGGCAGCGGAACCAAATGTAAGCTAGGCGGGCTTGGTGGGCTCCGCGGGCACAGTTAGAGGCCAAATAAAATGGGACAGAAAGTGGCCAGAGCAAGCTTTATTGGAACTTGGCTCTCTGGCGAAATTCCCAGATCCCGGGGGTATAGGGACCCAGAGAAAATTGCGCGTGGCCCCCCAGGGTTTTTATAGACTGGGATGGGAGGGGGTCCTGTTGAGTGACAGGTGGGTGTGAAGGGTCAGTGGAACTTTCCATCCACCTTGCTGTGAACTTTCTGGTCACCTTTTGGTGGGCTGGTCTTTGTTCCAGCTGCTCAGCTGTACCCCCTACAGTCGCCTAATTTCTGACCCAACACACATTCTTCTTCTTAAGTGTCATTATTTAATCACACGGCACGGCTTACAACAGCACTGAGAAGTAACTCTAATGTAGCTATTTTATGTACCTGTAGCATTAATGATGCCATATTCACATTACTGTCCCTAAATTTTAACCATTTATACCATTTCATACTGGTCAACACATTTAAAAACAAATGTAATAATCACCTTTTATGTTTATTTATAAATTTGTAGTAAAAACAAATCGAAATAGAGAAGAGTAGACTTTTTTAACATTAAACCACTGTAAATCTTTGCTTATCCTACATGAGTTTAATATGTCCATGAAGAAATTTTAAAGTAATTTTAATTTACTTTTGCTACCAGTTTAATATTTCCATGAAGACACAGAATAAATTTCAATGTGTTCATTTTTTTCTGAACTGAGAATGTCAACATAAATGTCAGTGAATTATATAAGTAAGTTCTTCAGTCACATTAAATAGTATTAATAGTATCTTTATCTCCCGTGGTGTTTCTTTTTAGACTGGTTTGCTTCTGGGAAAGATCACTTGGAAATATACACACGGTATCTGTGTTTGAAATCATTCATTTGTGTCTCACAATACACTCTGCACATTTTACTATCCTGCCTTTTGCCTGAGAAACTCCCTCCACAGGGTTCCCATGGCCTTTGTCCTCTGACTGCATTCAAACAATGATCGCGTTCCCTCCCCTGCCTGCTGAATTTGGTAGAAGAGATAGAAAAGAATGAGAGCAGGGTGCTTTTTACCTTAACTCTCTCCCAGGAAGTTTCTCTTAGGTGGGCTGTTATCTTCCAACAAAGGCTACTACTTCTTTGAATATAGATTATCCTATGTAATTCCCATTTCTTTGTCTAGTTCTATAAAATGTCTTTCCCATGGTTACTTGGTCTCCATTAGCTGCACACTGAATTACCCAAACTTAGTGGTTTAAAATAACCATTTGCTACCTTCACAGATCCTCATAGGGAAAAGTAATGTCAGGTTGTCACTAGTTCATGATGTTTAAGGCCTCTGATGAAAGGTTTAAAACTTAGGAATAGTAAATTAGCAGAACATGGAATCATCTGAAAGCTTGTTAGCTCTTTTACTGGTTGATGTTGGCAATCAGATGGACAAAGGTGAGACTGAGCAGAAGCAGTACTGCCTTTTATACCTGAGCCTTTAAGATTGGCTTTAAGAACATCATTTTCCCCCAATTATTTTTTGAGGCAATCAAAAAGTCCTGTCCAGTTCAAAAAAGAGGGAAAAAAGATTATAATTATTAGCTGGGGAGAAGAAAAATGCTGCAAAAATACTCTCAGAATCCTCAGATATTGCTGTGAATATTTAGGAGAAACCCTACTTACCTCAGGCCCTACCTCACTTACTAGTAGTCCAAGGTTCCTACAATACTCCTGTGACTTAGAAAGAAGTTTTTGTAATATTCACTCTTGGAATTACCATCATTCAGAATATTTTCTGTTTCTTTTTGGAAACCTGCATGATGAAACACACTATCCAAGTCCTTCTAAAAAAAAAAATGATTTTAGCATATTGAAATATTCAATTGAAGATTCAATGAATTGAATCAAAAACTCAAAGAAAATGTGGTATACATACACAATGGAATACTTTTAAAATTTGGAAATTTTATAAACATTTTATTATAATAACTAACACATAATGGGTTTCACTGCAGCATGTCTCTTATGTATGCAAGGCACTTTGACCCTTCCTTTCTCCTACCTACCTTTCCTTTCCCCCTTCTCCTCCCTCTTTCTGACATCCCCTTTCATGCCCTTACAATCCTTGTACTTTTAGGTCATCCTTATGTTTTCTTCTCTTCTGGTTTTTTTTTTTTTCTTTTAGTTTCCACATATGAAAGAAAACACATGACATTTGTCATTCTGTGTTTCCCCAGCTAAGTTCATGTAGTATTCTAAGTCATATTTGTCATTATAGTAGTGTTCCCAGCATTTTTACTTATTTATTTTTTTAATTCATTTTATTGTAAACATATGGGATACATCTTGTTTCTCTGTACATGAAATAGAGGCATACTGTTTTTGTAATCATACATTTACCTATAGTAATAGTTTTTGATTCATTCTGTTTTTTTTTTTGGCCCCACCCCTGCCACCCCTCTTATCCCTCTATACAGTCCCTCCTTCCTTCATTCTTGCCCCCCCTCACCCCCCATTATGTGTCATCATCCACTTATCAGCGAGATCATTCGTCCTTTGTGTTTTTGAGATTGGTTTATCTCATTTAGCATGATATTCTCCAATTTCATCCATTTGCCTGCAAATGCCATAATTTTATTCATCTTTATGGCTGAGTAATATTCCATTGTATAAATATACCACAGTTTCTTTTTTTTTATTTTAAACAAATGGGATACGTGTTGTTTCCCTGTTTGTACATGGAGTCAAGGCATACCATTTGTGTAATCATAAATTTACATAGGGTAATGTTGTTTGATTCATTCTGTTATTATTTTCCTTCCCCCCCACCCCTTCCACCCCTCTTTTCCCTCTATACAGTCCTTCCTTCCTCCAATCTTGCCACCCTCCTTAACCCCAACCCTAAACCTAACCCTAACCCTAACGCTAACCCGTTCCTCCCCCCATTATATGTCATCATCCGCTTATCAGCGAGATCATTTGTCCTTTAGTTTTTTGAGATTGGCTTATCTCACTTAGCATGATATTCTCCAATTTCATCCATTTGCCTACAAATGCCATAATTTTATCATTCTTTATTGCGGAGTAATATTCCATTGTATATATATGCCACAGTTTCTTTATCTATTGAAGGGCATCTAGGTTGGTTCCACAATCTGGCTATTGTGAATTGAGCAACTATGAACATTGATAGCTGCATATCTGTAGTATGCTGATTTTAAGTCCTTTGGGTATAGGCCAAGGAGTGGGATAGCTGGGTCAAATGGTGGTTCCTTTCCACGTTTTCTAAGGAATCTCCACACTGCTTTCCAGAGTGGCTGCACTAATTTGCAGCCCCACCAGCAATGTATGAGTGTACCTTTTTCCCCACATCCTCGCCAACACCTATTGTTGCTAGTATTCTTGATAATCGCCATTCTAATTGGGGTGAGAAAAAGATGAAAAACAGTGATGTAAATCATCAAAGGAAGGAACTACCCTGAAGGAACAGCCAAATAAAGGAGAAATCAAGTTGTGTCAAAAAAGAAAAAAAAAAAAAAAAAGGAGCCAAATGACCAGGAATACAAATCATATCTCAATAATAACCCTGATTATTAATGGCCTGAACTCATCAATCAAAAGACATAGACTGGCAGATTGGATTAAAAAGAAAGATCCAACAATATGCTGCTTGCAAGAGACTCATCTCATAGAAAGAGATCCCCACGGACTAAAGGTGAAAGGATGGGGAAAAACATACCTTGCACATGGACTCAGCAAAACGCCTGAGTATCCATCCTCATACCAGATAATGTGGACTTCAAGCCAAAGTTAGTCAGAAGAGATAAAGAAAGACATTTCATACTGCTTAAGGAAACCATAAATCAGCAAGACATAACAATCATAAATATCTATGCCCCAAACAGTGGCTCATCCATATACATCGAACGAATCCTTCTCAATTCCATAAATCAAATAGACCACAACACAATAATACTAGGTGATTTTAACACACCTCTCTCACCACTGGACAGATCCTCCAAACAAAAATTGAACAAGGAAACCATAGATCTCAATAACACAATCAATAATTTAGACTTAACAGACATTTATAGAATATACCATCCAACAAAGAGTGAATATGCCTTGTTCTTAGCAGCACATGGATCCTTCTCTAAAAAAAAAAACATATTTTATGTTCCCAGCATTTTTACGAGTAGTTTCCATCTCGAGAAACGACTTGGATCATTTAGAATAATCAACTCTTCATCCAGTGAAGTTCGGTAATGTGATTTAGCAAGAAGTCACATCATCAGATTCCACTTCAAATTCTAGTTGTCCTGATATTTCCAGGACATTTCCATTTACTTGCTCCATTAAAGTCTTGAGCCTTTCTAAGTCATACATGTGAGTTAGAGTAAACTTCTTTCAAATTTCTGTTAATGTGGAAATTTTAATCACCTCCCCTGATTCACTAATGTCCTTAAAGTCATGTAGAATGGAAAATCCTTCCCATAAGTTTTTTTTCTTATTGGTGAATTACAAGTATATATTATAATGAAATTTGTTATATGTGTATTTATATATATATGACATAATTTGACCAATTTTATTTTCTAGTCCCTTCCCTTTCCATCCCTGTCTCCCTCCATTATCCACTTGTTCTACTTTAATGATCTCCCTGTATTTTAGTTATTGTCATCTTAATTAGTTTATTTAATTATATATACACATATATATGGGATTCATTATGATATATTTGCTCTCCCCTCTTTCCTCCTCCTCTAATCTATGATCTAATCTGTAGCTCTTCCTTCTATTTTCTTGAGATCATCCTACTTTTTTATGTATTCCTCTTCTCTCTCTCTCTAATTTTTCAATATAAGAAAATATTCAACCCTGGTGTTTTAAGTCAAGTTATATTCTCTTAGCATGATATTATCCTATTTAGCCATTTGAAAGTTTTTAATTTATTTAGCCCAGAATCAACAGAGGAATCACTGTCTATGCAATGATAGTCTTATGGATGGTATTTCTTAATAACAATACTTGAAAATTGAAAATTACTCATTGATCCATAGCCTACAGAATAGAATGTTAGCAGGCATGAAAACATTAATCTCATTGTTTATCTTCATTAAAGTTCTTGAAAAATCAAGTGCATTGTCAATGAAAGGAATACGTGTGTATATACACATATATATATGTGTATATATATACATATCCATATATATGTATACCTATATAAATGCACACATATGTTTATATATATACATATATATATTTATAAATTTGAGCAATAGGACTCAACTATGGTCTTAAAATATTGAATAAACTATTTTGCCAATAGATGTGTTATTATGGAGGCTTTGTTGTTTCATTTGTACATCACAGGCAAGTATATTTTGTATAGCGTTGATGACTTGGAATTTTTCAAAAGTGTAATTGTTCATTGACACCCATTTAGTCACCAGCTACAATAGCCCTTAATAAGAATGTCAATCTGTCAGTTTAAGCATTGAAGCCAGGCATTGACGACAACTTTTCTCCTCCTTCCTTCTCCTTCTCCTTCTCCTTCTCCTCCTTCTTTTGCTTTCCCCTTCCCCTTCCCTCCTCCTCCTCCTCCTCTCTCTCTCCCTTCTCCCTACTCCCTTCTCCCTCCTTCTCCTCCTCCTCCTTCTTCTTCTTTTCTTTTCTTTTTTAAATTCTGGTATATATTCAAAGGATTTAAAATCAGCAAACTACAGTGATGTAGCCACATCTATTTTTATAACAGGCATTGACTTCTCTACCTATGAAATTCTATGAAATTGCCATCTTCTTCCAAAATAAGACTTTCATTTACTCCGAAAATATGCTGTTTAGTGCAGATGTCTTCATCAGCATCATACCTGAACCTTCTGGACAATTTTCTGTAGACCCTACATCAAGAGTTGGTGATTCACCTTGCACTTTTTTGTTATGCAGATGACTCTTTACTTAAACCTCATGAGCAAACCTCTGAGACCTCCAGACTTTTTTTTTTCTGCAGTTCCTTCACCTCTCTTAACCTCCAAACATTTGAAAACATTTGGGCTTTATTTGGGATCAGGCCTTAGTTTAAAGAACTGTGTGGCTCATTTGATTTTCTAACAGACTGCGCATACTTTCTCCACATCAGCAATAGGACTGTTCTACTTTATTATTATTTTCTTATTATTGTCCACTGGGTAGCACTTGTAATTTCTTACAAACATTTCCCTTCGCATTGACAATTTGGCTGTCTCCTCAGCCTAAGATGCCTGACTTTCAGACTATGGTGGTGTTCAGCAAACCCCCCACACGGTTTATGTCTAGCCTTTGATTTACAATAACAGAAATCTCTTTCTTTCAGCAAAGCACTTAGATGCCATTGTAGGATTAATAATTAGTCTGATTTCTATGTTGTGCCTGTGTCTCAGGTACTAATGAGTCCTGAGAAGAGGGAAAGAAGGAAATGATCCATAGAACAGTGAGAACACATATAACATTTAGTTGATTAAATTCAATATTTTTTGGGGGTGGTGGTGCTGGGGATGGAACCCAGGGCCTTGTGCTTGCAAGGCAAGCACTCTGCCAACTAAACTATCTCTCCAGCCCCCTAAATTCAATATTTAATTTGGATGCAATTTGTGGATCTCTGAAACAAAACAATGACAACAAAGATCACTGTACAGATCACCATAACAGACATAATAATAATTAAAAACTTGAAATTTTGAAAGAATTTCCAAAGTGTTATACAAAGACATGAAGTAAATACATGTTGTTAGAAAAATGGGTCAAGTAAAACTTGCATGGCACAGTGTCGCCAAAATCGTCAGTTTGTAAAAAACTGATATTTCAATAAAGTGAAGCAAAATAAAAGGAGGTATGCCTGGACTAACAAATTAGATATTATATGTCAATCACTCAACATGGCCTATTGACACAATTAAGACAAAAAGTACTCATGAGATATATGAGGCTGCTGCCAGTGCAATGCAGTATGCAGTTTTATATTAAACTTGAATTTCAAGTAAATACAAGGAGTATCTTCTAAAATAACAATAAAAAGTTTAGTATAGTAGTACATGAAACAGTAATGCAGTTGCTTGTTAACATTTTCAAGCCAATTCCCATGGGTCACAAAAAATGGAGGATTTTCTAGTTTTGAACAGACAGAAGTGAGAGTCCTTGTTCAACATAGTGTTATTCAGTCTTTAGATGTAAAAGTAAATAGTATACATCCAGAAGCAATGCTATGAAAAATTGAAGTTAAGTCATAGGCATAAATAACAGAAGAAATGTGTAATAGATACCTTTAAGTAGGAAGGAAATCATTTTTTTCTGAACTGTTGGGTCTTCACAAAGTAATAACGGTAGTGTCAAATAATAAATAGCAAAGAAAATAGACATTTTAATTTGTGTTCTAAATTTAAGTATGCTTATGTTTTATATCTAGCTTTTACTTTCTTGCCCTTAAGTTTGTCTTTTCTATTTCATTCATATATTTCTTTTAGTTTCATTTCTTTTTCTTCTCTTTTATTTATTTAATTTTTTTTTTTTGATGGGGTCTCTGTCTGTTGCCCAGGAGGATATTGAATTCATGAGCTCAGGGGATCCTCAGCCTTGTAATCAGCCAGGACTATGGATGTGTGCCACCTTGCCCAGAAATTTTTCTTTTATTTTCTGGCATATGTTTGTATTTAGTTATTGTAAAAACATTTTTATATTCATATTATTATATATTTGTATGTTTTTAAATCTAGCTTTTGAACATCTCTGTATTTATACCAGTATATAGCATGAGTGAGACAAGAATTCTTCTTTTTTTCTTCTTGTTTTTCTTAGAGAAATAGACAAATGTATTCCAAAAGTTCCAAATTATCTTTTTCTCAATAAGTTGAAATTCTACTCATGATGTGTATTGAATTTGTACATGTACTTGGATATTGACTTATGTGTGGCTTCATGGTGCTCTAAAGATTTTATTTTCCCATGACATTCCATCTTTTAAGTTATAATTATATAGAAAACTTTAATATTTATTATAAGGTAGCTCCACACATCAGTTTTCATTTGTATTTTCTTCATTTTAAAACTTCTGGGGCATGAAAATAAAGAAAAACAGGACTTTAAAAAGGAGAAAGGTAACAAAAGGAAATTCAATAGCAGAATTTCTTTAGGATTCTGATTTTAACTATGTACAAATTTCTGAATATGTTAAATAACTGATATTACTATGATCTACCTATAGAATATATAAGCATTCCTTTACATTTTCTGTTTTTTTAATATACATGCATATGCTCACAAACATGCATACACATTTCATGTTGAATATACCATATATAAAAAATTGCACATAAAAACATTTAAATATTTCCTGTTAATATACTATGTACTAGAAAATTGTAATGATATGTATGTGTGTATGTATGCATTTACAATATGTTCTATATTGTATAATAGGTAATATAGCACATATTGTGGTTTTACGTGTTTGCAGAGAGTAAAATAGATACTTGTTAAATATATGACTAAATATGATATATATGTACATATATTTTTAAAAATTTATAAATATGTGTCACTTGACTATTAATTGCTAACTGTAGATGTTCAGAGACGGGTTTGCTGAGGGTGAGGATGAACTATGCCTACCCTACTTAGTCTTACCCAGTGCGGTTACTCAGGCATTGGAGATCGAGCTCTGAAAGCATGGATCTAATTTTATTTAGGGTTGCACAGGACATATATAGACACATTATCCAATCAGGTAACACACTTGTTAAAGTATAACAGAGTCAGCCTATAGGTGAACTGTATGTTAAGGGTCCAGGTAATGTAAACAAAGCAAGCGTGATTAAACAATTCTGCCAAGCAACAGGTCTGAGAGAAAGGACTGGGGGAATGGCAAGCTCCTGCACACAGCATGAGGCAAGGCAGTGCAGGTGAGCTCACATCCCAGCTTTCTGTGATGCATGTCAGAAGGAGGCCTCCCCTCAGCTCAAACTCAGCCTCAACAACTGCAAAGACCTTCATTCCATGGCGAGTCTTTACCATGACCTCAGTTTCTCTGTTCAGACTGTTTGGCTTACTTAGACCATGGTGTCAGTGACTGCTGTCAGATAAGCTTGAAATGTTCTCTACATTTCCCCCTTCTTTACTAATCGAAGCAAGTAGGGTCTTGGCAAACATTTGTTGTGATTTGGCACAGTGATCTAGTCGCTCAGAAAGAAGACTGAATATACAACGAAACCCACATATGCCTAAGAGTACAACAAATATAAGTATGAGCACAGTTACAAAAAGTTGCTTTAACCAAGACATGTCTGGTAACCAAGAAGTCAGCCAATCTAGCAGGCCTGTATTTCCAGGTTCTTGATGAATGTTATTAACAATGTCTTTTAAATGACTTAACTCTTTGGAAATAGAATTACCATTATCAGAAAAGTTGAAACAACACATATTCCTTACTTCCTTTCAGCCCTTATTGTGTAACAGCAACAAATAATCAATGACGCTCTATTATCAAGAATAACTTGATGATGCTGTCTTTGTTCCTCATTGAGCATAGCAATAGCCCTAGAGATAGAATTAATGTTTTTTACCATGGCACAGGCTAATTTCATGACTTCTTTATATGCCCCTACAGACAAGTTTTAGAGGAATTAACAATTTCCATCAAACGAACACAAATATTATAATGAATACAATCGGTTAAAGTAGAAGATGATAACATTACAGAGACATGAGCATTAGAATGAGCAGTGATAATAGCACACTTTAATAGGAATAATGTTTCAGGCCCTGGATTGGCCTCTGGCGACATCTGTTCCACTTGATGCATCATATTCTTCATAGCTCCCCATGTTACGGCATGATATCTTCTGACGCGTGGGTGTCTTGTTCGTTATATCAGTCCTGGTGTGGATCAAGCATCTTCACCCTCAATCTTCAATTGCTCCATCTGTCTTGTCGGCGGTGTCAACTGCTTTTGTTGTTGTGACTGGTCTGACATTTCTTGCCGGTACCCAGATGGGCGATGTTGCCGATTCTGGAAAGACACAAGCAAAACCTCCTCGACCTTGGGTTAGAAGAGGATGAGGACTATTCCATTCATTTGTCAAGGGATCTTTCCATCTAACCAATGGTAATGGTAATGGAGATGATAGAAGTGATCCCCAGTGTTTATAGGCAGGGGATATTCCATGAGAATTGAAAGTTAAAACTTTTAAGGTAAATAGGGAAGATATTAATATTTCTCCAGGGGAGGATGAGTTCTGCCTTTCCTTTTGTATTTGAGTTTTTAGAGAACGATTTGCACCTTCTATGATTGCCCGTCTTTGCGGGTTATGAGGAATACCAGTAAGACAACGAATGTTCCATAATGTACAAAATTGTTTAAATTGAGAACTAACAAAACATGGCCCGTTATCTGTCTTTAAGGACCAAGGTATTCCCATTATCAAGAATGCTTGCTTTAATGCCTGAATGGCATGTTTTATTTTCTCACCACTTAAAGCAGTAGCATAATTATAACTTGAATATGTATCTATAATTACATGAACAAATTTTAATTTTCCAAAAGAATCTACGTGAGTGGCATCCATTTGCCATAACTTATTTGGTTGTAGACCTCTAGGATTTACACCTTGAAATTGAAGAGGTCCTAAAGGCAACAAGGGTGCACATTTAGCACATGTTCAGACCAAATGTTTGCATGAGGAAATAGTTAGATCTGGATACAAACAATGTAGAGACTGAGGAGACATGTGAAATCTAGCATGTAGCTCTTTTGCTTGTTGAATTGGAGAAGAATCTGTGTACATTATCATCAATTTATCAATAATCTCATTGCCTTTAGATGGTCCTGGTAAGTTAGTATGAGGTCTTATGTGTTGAATAAACCGAGGATTAGTTTGATTTTCTATTAGAAGCTTTAATGTGTCCATCACTTGATCTAGCAGGCACAAAGAAGGTCTAAAAGTGAGTGTGGGAGGTTTTTTGTTACTTGAGTGGCATAAGCGCTGTCAGAAAAGAGATTAAAAGATTTCAGGCAAACCTCAAAAGCTTTAATTATTGCTAATAACTCTCCAAATTGTGGCGATCCATTAAAGTTTTCCTTTATTATTCTTTTTTGTGTGATATGATTAATATTCCCCAACAAGTTCTATTTGCATCCATAAAAATTACTGTGACTTCTGGCAAATGTTTGGGCTGAGGAAAAACTTGTTGAGTATCAATAGGTAAAGTGTTCAAAGTTTGAAGAAGTTTGTCTTTAGGCAAATGATTATCTATTTCTCCAGTAAATCCTTTCATCAATATTTGACAATTTTAATTATTATAGAGCTTCCTCATGCCATAGCACCAGGTGCTACAGCCATGAGATCTTTAGAGACCCCCAATATTGCTCTTCATACTCTTTCTTAAATGTTGTCTTATAAAGTGTGTATATATTGCCTTTAGAGTCTATATAAACATTAGTACAAACGACCTCCAAATTATGCTAATTAAGAACAAGATTTTATTATCAGTTCGTGAATCATAACCTAATTAATTCAGACCGGGTTTACCTAGTGTTTCTATTTTCTGTAGGTTTTATTACACATCTGCTCTGAGCTGCTTTATAATTTGTCCATTGTGTTTTTAGTTGTTGACTAGTAGTAATCCCATGTTCAATATTCCACATTATTACTGGTCAGCCTAATTTTTTTTTTCTTATGAAAGAATTTGGGCTTAAAGAGCAAGAATAAAATCCTAAAAGGCTTGTCAATATCTGCAATTCAAACTGTCTTGTGTCAGTTTTATCACACTCATTTCGTAAAAGTAAGACACACAGCCAGAACTGATTCAAAAAGTGAAGAAACAATGGAGACTATATCAGGTCCTTTTGTTTAGAGAGCCTACAAAGTTAAATTACACAGGATGGACATAAAAGAGAATCATTGATTTGAATCCTTGCAGCAATTTATCCCAGTGATTAGTAAAAATTTAGTAACTGCATTTTAAATGACTATTTAAAAAAAGAGACACATATTACAAAATTCTCTTTAATCTTTTTAATTTAAAGTAATTTTCTTTGACAAATTTGTCAGATTCAATATGCGTCTGTTTGTAACCTACCCTGTAGTACTTTTTCATGTTATTTTCCTGGCTCCACAGAGTCTAACCCTCCTGTATAGTCTAATATTAAGCCAAATTTTTGAAAAGAACATCTATGCAAATTTCTGGATATGTTTTCATGATTAACTTCAACCAAAGGGAATACCAAAATCTCTTCAGTCTTCTCTACCCTACCACAGGTAGAAAGCCTATGTATTCTAAGGGTTCTCCTCATTTATATTTTCTCTGAGGGCTCATGGCTCTAATTTGATTTTGATTTTCTAATTGAGTTTAGATAGAAATCTCTCACAAGAGATATTCTTGTATGACCAGTGCCCAAATAATATGCTTTCATGTTTTTGTAAACTCCATGTATCACGAAATCAATAAATGAACAATAGATTATAAAACTGTTTGCAACAAATACAGAAAAATAATAGTTAATATTTCTACTGTATCAAGACCTTGAAAACTAGGAAAGAAAATTTTTAAAATAACAGAAAAAGAGGCAAAATACTTACATAGAATTTGTAAATTAAAAAATATTGTAATACGGATATTGAATAATTTATTTCACTTGTGATAAGGAAAATGAAAGCAGAAAGTGAAAAAAGTTTTAAATTCAAATCACAAAAAATAAATTGAACTAAAATAAAAACTTCCAATGACTTAAAGATATAGGAAATAATCACATATGTTGCTTTTGGAAATATCTCTTTCTAAATTCTTTTTTAAAATAAATTGGTAATATCTATTAACATTAAAGATATTACCCTTTCAGTTGTTAATACTAAATATTTGAGTCTTTGTATTTTGGAGACAGTGACATCAACAGGGTAAGTAGTGTATAGTGTTGACTATTCCAGGAGAATTTATGTTGGCAAAGATCTTGAAAGAATTTGTACTTTTAGCATATAGACTTGTTGAAGAGATTGCAATATATGGGTAACCTACAATTATCTGAAACTAATGGCATTAAATACCTATTCATAGTTGAGCCACGACAAAATTTTATTAGATAAAAATATATATAAAAAATCATGATTCCTGTATAATTTGATCAAGCAAAAAATTTTGAAAATATACAAAGTTGTTGATCTGCTTTACTTAAAAGTGCACTAATGATACTGTTGAGTGATGAGGTATAAACTTTTTAAAATATACTCTTGGCTTATTTTGCTACTCAGCATGAGCTACTCAAATAAAAGTAAGATTAACAATGTATAAAATTAATAACTAAGATGTTAGACTCACTTGAAAAAGAAAAATAAACCATAGAATGTAATGAGGGAAAACTCAAGCCAAACAACAATGGAAAACATTGTCCCCTTGTAATGATAAATAGCGCAGGGATACCTCTCTCTCTCAGGTTGGTGTGTCAATTTCTCTAAAAACTAGAGAACTGTTCTCCTCTAAATGTGTCTTGTAAGAAGCCTCTATAACCAGGTACTAAGGTGCAAGAATATACACCCTGTGACTCTGAGTCCTGATGTGTACTCTCCCACCTGCTACATAGCTCTGTCGAAAGTATAATTTCTCTCTATATAGCATTCCTGATCATCCCGGGGGAAAAAAAAACACCACAAAACATGAAGAAGAAGAAGAAGAAGAAGAAGAAGAAGAAGAAGAAGAAGAAGAAGAAGAGGAGGAGGAGGAAGAAGAGAAGGAGGAGGAGGAGGGTGGAAGACAGGAAAATATAAGTTAAAAAAGTTCTATTACATCTAAAAATGAATGAAAAAAATAAATTTATAATTTTAATACTAGAGAAATTGTGATTTAAATTTACCTAAATGTACATTTAAAAAATTGAATGTTGGTAGAACTACTAAATATATATATATATATATATATATATATATATACACACACATAAATATACATGTATATATATGTTTTAATTTATTCTTATTGTAAACAAATGAGATACATCTTGTTTCTCTGTTTGTACATGAAGTAGAGGCATACCACTTGTGTAATCATACATTTACATAGGGTAATGGTGTTTGATTGATTCTGTTATTTTTTTTATTCCTCCCACCCCTCTTTTCCCTCTATACAGTCCCTCCATCCTTTTCTTGCCCCCCTCACACCTCCAATTATGTGTCATCATCTGCTTATCAGCAAGATCATTCATCCTTCGGTTTATTTGAGATTGGCTTATCTCACTTAGCATGATATTCTCCAACTTCATCCATTTGCCTGCAAATGCCATAATTTTATTATTCTTTATGACTGAGTAATATTCCATTGTATATATATACCACAGTTTCTTTATCCATTCATCAATTGAGGAGCATCTAGTTTGGTTCCACAATCTGGTTAAATTATTGGTTGTGTTATTGAGATCTATAGTTTCTTTGTTCAATTTTTGTTTGGAAGATCTATCCAGTGGGGAGAGAGGTGTGTTAAAATCACCTAGTATTATTGTGTTGTGATCTATTTGATTCCTGGAATTGAGAAGGATTTGTTTGATGTACATGGATGAGCCACTGTTTGGGGCATAGCTATTTATGATTGTTATGTCTTGCTGATTTGTGCTTCCCTTAAGCAGTATGAAATGTCCTTCTTTATCCCTTCTGACTAACTTTGGCTTGAAGTCCACATTATCTGGTATGAGAATGGATACTCAGGCTTTTTTGCTGAGTCCATGAGCATGGTACGCTTTTTTCCCATCCTTTCACCTTTAGTCTGTGGGTATCTCTTTTATGAGATGAGTCTCTTGCAGGCAGCATATTGCTGGATCTTTCTTTTTAATCCAATTTGCCAGTCTATGTCTTTTGATTGATGAGTTCAGGCCATTAACATTTCAGGGTTATTATTGAGATATGGTTTGTATTCCCGGTCATTTGGCTTATTTTATTTATTTATTTTTTGAAACGACTTGGTTTCTCCTTTATTTGGCTATTCCTTTAGGGTAGTTCCTTCATTTGGTGATTTACATCATTATTTTTCATCTCTTCCTCATGGAATATTTTGCTGAGAATGTTCTGTAGTGCTGGCTTTCTTTTTGTAAGTTCTTTTAGTTTTTGTTTATCATGGAAGGATTTTATTTCATCATCAAATCTGAAGGAAAGTTTGGCTGGGTATAAGATTCTTGGTTGACATCCGTATTCTTTCAGAGCTTGAAAAAATGTTGTTCCAGGCCCTTCTAGCTTTTAGGGTTTGGGTTGAAAAATCTGCTTATATCCGTATTGGTTGCCCCCTGAATATAATTTGATTCTTTTCTTTTGCAGCTTTTAAAATTCTGTCTTTATTTTGTATGTTAGATATTTTCATTATAATGTGCTTTGGTGTGGGTCTATTGTAATTTTGTGTATTTGGAGTCCTATAAGCCTCTCGTACTTGATTTTCCATTTCATTCTTCAGATTTGGGAATTTTTCTGATATTATTTCATTGAATAGGTTGTTCATTCCTTTGGTTTGTTTCTCTGTGCCTTCCTCAATCCCAATAATTCTTAAATTTGGCCTTTTCATGAAACCCCATAATTCTTGTAGATTCTGTTTATGATTTCTTACCATCTTCTCTGTTTCCTCAACTTTGTTTTCAAGATTAAATATTTTGTCTTCAATGTCTTCCAAGTGTTCTATCCTATTGGTTATGCTTTCTATGGAGTTTTAAATTGGTTTATTGTTTCCTTCATTTCAAGGATTTCTGTCTGTTTTTTTTTTTTTCCAGTATCTCTAACTCTTTATTGAAATGATCTTTTGCTTCCCGTATTTGCTCTTTTACCTGTTAATTGGTGTGATCATTCAAAGCCTGCATTTGCTCTGTCATCTCATCGTTTGCTTCTCTGATCATTTGAATTATGTGCATTCTGAACTCCCTTTCTGACATTTATTGTGCCATGTTGTCATTGGATTTTATTGATGTAGCATCTAGGTTTGTTTGGGACATTTTCTTCCCTTGTTTTCTCATATTGCTCAGGTATTTTCCCCTCTAGTAGTGAAACTCTGAGATATTGCAGATTTCCTCTATTGACTTATAGTGTCCCTTTAGATTTCCGATAATTCACCTCCTAGCCTTCAGTAGCCTGAAGTCTTGGAGGAACTTGATAATGCAGTGATCCATAAGGAAGCTGCCCCTCTAGGGGTGGTGGCCTTCAAATGGGATATTTTCTGTGCTAGTGGGCAGAGGCACCTCCACTTGTTGATGGGTGGTCAGCCAAAGGGGGACTAGACTGCAGACTGGGGCATGTCTAATCTGGGCCTGTGTCTCTGGTTCTTCCACCCTGGTGGGAAAGCCTCACCTGGTGCAGAAAACTCACCTGGTGGGGAAGTTTCCTCTCTGGGCAGCTCTCCTCCGAGATGTTCCCTTCACTCTGCCTTGTCCAGGGAGCACAGCCCTATGAATGAGTCTCTTGCTTGACAGCTCTCCTCTGCAACATTCCCTGTGGTCTGGAACTATCTCCTGGGCCGGGGAGCCTGGCTCTGCGAGGGAGTCTCCCACTGGGAAGCCCTGCTCCAAGAAGCTGCCTGTGATCCTGCTAGGCCTGCTGCCCCATCCACGGTAGCCTCACCCAGTGGGAGAGACTCACCTGGCAACTCTGAGGTGATCCCGAGTCTCTTAATACCTCCTCTTCTTGAATCCTGAATTCTGGAATGATGAGTTGCAGTCACCCTCTAGTCCGCCATCTTGGTCTCCCCTATGTATATCTTCTATATATATATATATATTTTAGTAGATATATATAGCATACATTAGATATATATGGTTGACATATGTGTGTGTGTATGTATATATATATATCTGTATCTATATACTATAGTATATATACACACACACAAACATGTCTATCATATATATCTAATGTATGCTATATATACCTACTAAAATATATATATAGTAGATATATATGTATATATATATATATATTTGGGGGCATACTGGAGATTTAACCCAGGGTCACTTACCCACTGAACCACATTCCTGCCCTCTTTTATATTCTATTTTGCAACAAGGTCTTGCTAAGTTGCTTTGGACCTCACTAAATTGCTGAGACTGACTTTGAACTCGTGTTCCTTCAGCCTCAACCTCCTAAACTGCAGGGATTACAGGCATGTGCCACTGTGCCTGCAGAACTACTATTTATATTTTGTTATATTTTCTGTTTTTCAAGTTCTGGTAAGATTTAGCTTCATAAATAATACTTATATAATATATGACCCAAAATTTTATCTTATTTCCACTAGTTGGACATTTATAGGAAAGCAAGAATAGAGGCATTAAAGAGTTATTAATTTGTTGATAGAGGGTACATGTACATCTGCATAAATATAAATAAGTTTTGGTATATAAGAATTGATTCTTATTTTTCAATAGATAGAAGTATTTAATGTGTTACAGGAGGGATAATAATATTTTGCTACTTTGCTTAAAAGGAAAGAGATAAAAAAAAGAAATTGATAAATGTAATTCCTCTGTTCCTTCTACTGAGACTCTGTGCTGAGTGCTAAGGACATCCAAGGACAGCTATGATTGTTTCAGCAGAGCAGAGCTCTCTACCCAGCCCCTGCATGAGAAATCCTTTATTAAAGAATGGCCCACTTATTATAAATCATTATTCCTGTTCATGCACTGCTAGGAAGGAAGAATGACAGTTCGTTCAAAGTGATACAAAGCTCACTGATTTCCTAAATCGCAATGAGACAACACAGAGTTTTGCCAGTGAATTCAACCAATTTTTCCTGCACTCATCTCTATCCTATAATAATCTGGAACTAGAAACCTTTCTAAATTGAGGTAAAATTGCATAAGTTAAAATATCTTCACCCATATGGTCTCATGAAGTACTTTCCTTAAACATAAGGTAATGTATGTCATTCTTTTATAATGTAGTTTCAAAATAATTTCAATAAATACAAGATTCTGCATATCTATATAATACTTGTCAGTATACTATCAGTGCAAATTGCCTAAGTTTTGCATACCCTAAGAATTATTTTGCTTATGTTTTACATAGTATTTAAGTAAGGAATTCATAGAATTGTACCTGATATATCAAATGAATTATTTCTAGTATTTTTAGATTATATTATCTAGTATCATTTTATTTCTATTTTTACAGACAGCATTTTGATTCATTGCATACAAATGGGATACAAATTTTGTCTCTATGATTCTGCACAATATAGATTCACACCATTCATGTAATCATACATGTACATAGGGTAATATGTCGTCTCATTCCACTATCTTTCTTATTCCTGTGCCTCCCCCCCATTTCCCTTTACACAATCCAAAGTTTCTCCATTCTTCTCTTACCCACCACCTGCCCTCCCAGCCCCCATCATGTATCATCACCCACTGATCAGAGAAAACATTCAGCCTTGGGTTTTGGGGAATTGACTTATTTCACTTAGCATGATATTTTCCAATTTCACCCATTTAACTGCAGATGCTATAATTTTATTCTTCTTCATGACTAAATAATATTCCATTGTGTATATATGCCACAATTTCTTTCTCCTTTCATCTACTGAAGGGCATCTAGGTTGGTTCCACAATCTAGCTATTGTGAATTGAGCAGCTATAAACATTGATGTGGTTGCTTTACTGTGGTATGATGATTTTAATTCTCTTGGGTATAAACTGAGGAATGGGATAACTGGGTCAAATAGTGGGTTCATTCCAAGTTTTCTAAGGAATCTTCATACTGCTTTCCAGAGGGGCTGCACCAATTGGCAATTCCACCAGCAATGTACAAGTGTGCCTTTTCCCCCACATCTTACTAAAATTACCTAAGATGACTTGTGACATTTGAATATTTAATTATCTGAAAACAAAATATTTAAACCTTTGATATTTGAACTCTTTACAAGGTATATATAGTAATGACAAAAATGAGTATATTCCCTTTGTATATCAATAAAATAAAATATTTTTAGTTAAACTTACACTAGATGACTATACTGAAGGGATTTATTTAATAATCACATTTTATTTTGTTATGAATACATACTGTTAATTTGGATTCAAAGAAACATGTCATTAAGAATGACTAATACCCACTAATTACAAAGGAAAAGTAACTTTACAATGGCGGAAGGATGGTGGGTACAATCTTAACAATGAAATCAAAGTTGACATCACTAATAAGGGGAAAAATAGACATATGTGACTCCCAATGAAACACGCCAAGAAGGTGTATCAAGAATTTCTTATTCTTGACCAAAATGTATTATCTAAATCTTATTATGATAAAATAGAAGGCAAAACCAAATTTGGTTATATTCTGCCAACTAACTCATTTTCAGTCTTCAAAAAGTTTAGCATCTTAAAAATAAAGGCAAAGAAACTGCTCCGGATTAAAGACAAATAAAGTGGCCAGAAAAGTAATCACCTCCATTGCATCCCAAAGTCCCAACAGAATAGCTAGACGTTACCAAGATGTTCATTGTAATGACTGTTGAATGCATATCACATATGCGTGTTTTAACACCATAAAATGACTTGATCTGGGTAATTATATGGTGATTATATACCTATCTCTTTCTTAGGAAATCACCCAGAACACTGAAGTTCTTAAACATGATGCTTGCAATTTATTTTCTAATGTTTTTGCAAATTATAACAAATATCACAAATACACATGCACATGCACATAGGAAAGTCATAGCAGATGCCAACTATGGAAACTTAAATTTTGATAAGCTATGAGTTTTCCATGCTTTTGGTATTAGTTCAGAATTAAAGGTTGAAAGACTAAAAAGAAGATAAAAAATGAAACACATTGTCAAACAAACATTTTAGGAATATATTATGGAGATATGTCATCTACTAATCAAATGGTGTTCTTATGAAAAATAAAATCTCAGCTTCTGAGTCCTTTCCCTCAGAATAAGGTGTTTCAATGCATACATTACTGTAATCTTGTAAGGAAGTATTCTGAAGAATAATGTGACATATGTATGTACATATATACATATAATCAAGAGGTCATATACACATTATATATGCATCTGTATATGTACACAAATACGTATTTATATAGAGAGATAATAATTTATCCTAAAAATCAGAATCTTTCTTCCTTTGTTTTATTTTGTGTTTACATATTCATGAGATTTAAGCCTACATTACTATATTTCTATTATCTAAAGGCTTGTCTTTAAGGTAACAAAACATACATTGGAGAAAAGATAACCTTTTCAACAAATGGTTCTGGGAAAACTGGAAATCCATATGTAGCAAAATGAAATTAATTCCCAATCTCTCACCCTGTACAAAACTAAACTCAAAGTGAACAAGGACCTAGGAATTAGACCAAAGACCCTTTGCCTAATAGAAGAAAAAGTAGGCCCAAATCTTCTTTGTGTCAGTTTAGAATCTGATTTCCTTAACATGACTCCTAAAGTTCAAGAAATAAAAACAAGAATCAACAAATGGGATGGATTCAAACTAAAAATCTTCTTCTCAGCAAAGGAAAAAAAGTCAATAATGTGAAAAGACAGTCTACAGAATGCGAGAAAATCTTTACTGCATATATTTCAGATAGAGCACTAATCTCTAGGATATATAAAGAACTCAAAAACCTTAACACCAAAATAAATAAATAAATAAATAAATAACGCAATCAATAAATGGGTTAAGGAACTGAGCAGATACTTCACAGAAGATATACAATCTATTCAACAAATATATGAAAAAATGTTCAACATCTCTAGTAATTAGAGAAATGCAAATCAAAACTACTCTAAGGTGTCAATCATCTCACTCCAGTCAGAATAGCAATCATCAGAATACAAGCAACAATAAGTGCTGGCAAGGATGTGGGGAAAAAGGTACACTCATACACTGCTGGTGGGACTGCAAATTAGTGCGACCACTCTGCAAAGCAGAATGGATATTCTTTAGAAAACTTGGAATGGAACCACAATTTGATACAGTTATCCCATTCCTCAGTTTACACTCAAAGGATTTAAAATCACCATACCACAGTAACACAGCCACATCAATGTTTATAGTAGTTCAATTCACAATAGTTAATCTATGGAACCAACCTAGATGCCCTTCAATAGATGAATGGATTAAAAAAACTGTGGTGTAAATACACAATAGAATATTACTTGACTTTAAAGGAGAATAAAATTATGGCATTTGCAGGTAAATGGATGGAGCTGCAGAATATCATGCTAAGAGAAATAACCCAATCCCAAAAAAAATAAGCCAAAAGTTTTCTCTGATATGTGGATGCTGATCATAATGGGGAGTTGGCAAGGGAAAAATGGAGGAACTTTCATTTGGGCAGATGGGAATGAGTGGAGGGGAGAGGGCAAGGAATTGGGAAAGATGGTGGAATGTGATTGACATCATTACCTAGGTACTTGTATGATCACCGAATGGTATGACTCTACACCATGTACAACCAGAGAAATGAAAAATCGTACACCATTCATGTATAATTAATCAAAAAAATTCTGATGTCGTGTATAACTAGTGAGTTCACAGTCAGCCTCAGTAACTTAGTGAGGCCCTAAGCAAATCAGTGAGACCTGGTCTCTAAATAAGATACAAAATAGGGCTGGGGATGTAGTTCAGTGGTCGAGTTACCCTGAGTTCAATCACTGGTACGCCCAACAAAAAAAAGACTTTTCTTTTTAACATCTTCATCTCAAATGAAATTCGTCGAAGTGTTGTGGGTCTTTTTTAATAATCTCATTCATGTAGTCTATTTCTTTTTAAAATCTGGTTATCTATTTGCTCAACTTACAGACTCAAGATATTAGCCACCTACTTATAAAAATCTGATAATTTTACATTGCCAAAAAGTTGTACACCATGATTGTTGAATAAAGGATATTAAGTTTTCACATACAAATTATACTGATAATATGCTGTCAAATAAAATCACTTTGATAAGCAGTACACTTTCTTATTACCTTTCATGACTATCTTCTGGTGTAATTTTGCGTATTTAATATGTTTAACGAATGAACACTCAGGGTTTACCATATTCCCAAAAGAAAAAAAAAAAAAACGAGCAGAGTTTTGGCCTTTCTTGGGCTTAACTTTTAGTGTAAATATGGAGATGGATAGAGCAAAGTCAGCTATAAAACTAAGCGTGGACATCATTGGCATACAAATGATATTTAAAACCATGAAACTACTCGAGATCATAGGGAAGTAGAATATATGAAATGAACAGAGAAGAAGGCCCAGGGACTGACACGGAAGAAAAGGAGAAGTCATCAAGACACTTGGAAAGAACAGTGAGGGTTTGAAATTCTGGGTGGAAAAGATCTAACATTAGGAGGTAATGAGTAAATGAGGTGCAGAACACTGATATGATAGAGGGTTTGAAGATACTGAAAATGACAGGGCCTAGTTACCACCAGAGAACTGCTGAAACAACATCACTGGGAAAGACTGAACTCAAATGGTTGAGAGACCAGGGGTATTGGAAATATTACATAAATTTATATTTTTAAATCACTAAGAAGCAAGGCAGAAATCTTAAAGGAAGGACGATGAGCTACCTGGTTTGTTTACTGAGAAATGAGGGGACTAGTTGAGTGCTTGAAGACAGTAATACAGTGGGAGCAATTGTACTGACAAGTGTTAAAATGGGATTTGTTGGAATTTTCTTTTCTTTTCTTTTTTGTTTGTGACAGGGATACAGAAGGGTCTGTTGAGGATCTGGAACCACAAATCCTCCACCTCTAAGCTCAGTACTTTCAGAGTTGTGGGAAGGCTGCTGGGAAAAGTCCTAGTGTTCGCTTGCGTGGGCAGGGTGGGGGAAGATAGAAGAAATGCTCATGACATGTGTGAATAACAGGAAAGGTTTCTGTCAAGGAATGATAAATTTCAGGGGGCACCAAGGGAATCACATGGTGTTGAAATAGATAACAGAGGCCCAAATGGAGAATGTGCTGAAGATACTTCTGTTGAGAGCATAGACTTGATGTCATAGTATTCTACATTTTCTTGTGATGACTGACATTGTGAAACATGACATTGGTCCTGGAGAAAAGATAGAGAATGATAGTGATGTTGTGATTGTTGGGGATAGACAGGACAGTTGTCAGGGGAGGTGAGAGTTTCTCTGGGTCTTCTTAACCGTAAGAGGCATGAGGTTGGAAGGTACCTTATCTAATATCTCCTCATGGAGACACAACTCAATCGCTCCCTACAATTGGGTACAGTTATTCTAAAGGTGCAGTTCTCCCTATTGAAACTGTTGATGGAATTGAAGACTTCTGGGGAAGAAAGTATAGTAGAAGCAAAGCTCCCACATGCTCCTTCTTGATGGACTGTAGTAGTTTTGTTGCGGAATGAGAAATACATTTTCCTCCTCTCAAATGGCAAGATGATTTCCATCTGTTATGGCTCATTTCATAGTATAAAGTAATTCCTTTATGCTTTTTACCTCACATTTTGCTCACCAAACATCACTGTATGTTCCCATTGTTTTTTCCACTGGGTTGTGATCTCTTTCAGTTTTGGAGATCTGGGATAATTTATCTTGCTTCCCTTATTTAGCACAGGGTATATAATATATTTGTTACTCATTAAACATAAATAGCTTGTTGGTGGCAGAAAATACTCTAGAAAAATATTTTTGGAACTCATTAGTAATTTGAGGGTGGTGCTAAAAGTTTCATTTGATGGAAATGCCATTTTCTCTTGGCCACACAGAGCACCTCATTCTAAACTGACAGACATATATAAGTTAGGGAGTGGTCATAGCAAATTACCATTACCTTTTAAGAAGTTCATAGTTTTGATTCTATTCTATCATTAGGGTGTAATTTTTTATAAAGGGAGCCATTTTTTTTTTTACTTTGGAAATTATATAGATAATTAACAATTAAATACTTGTTTTTCATGCTGTATGCTTAATGAAATTCTACATTGGTCCACAGGAGGCTGAATTAGGAAAGCACACAAAAACAATGTATAAAGACGAGCAAAAATGTTCATTCAGGCAACAAAATCCATTATGATTTAGATTACATGAAGACTCATCTGAAATGGCAACCTATGTATCCATCATTCACAAAAAACAGAACATCATACAGGGTG
The DNA here is from genome assembly GCF_902686445.1 of Sciurus carolinensis. Lineage (NCBI taxonomy): Eukaryota > Metazoa > Chordata > Mammalia > Rodentia > Sciuridae > Sciurus > Sciurus carolinensis. The sequence goes on along the minus strand of NC_062218.1, from coordinate 85,248,508 downwards.
TTGTTGCAGGAGGTTATATGAGGACTATGACTTGGACCAGTTTCCTTAGTAATGTAATATCTTCATTAAATAAATTAAATCTCCAATATTAATATATTAATAAGAACAAACACAAAAATCTATTGATTATTCAATTTGTCATTGTAGAGTTATACTACACGACAAGTTTCTATTTAGAGAAATCTGTTAACTTTCTGTGGACCATATTTTAGTAGTCTTCTGAGAATTGAAAAAGAAGATCCTAGCACATAATAACAAGATCAGTTTTCTCTCCAAACCAAGATTTGCACGTAAATATTTTATATATTTACTACCCGAATATGGAAGAGGCACATGAATTAATTACATTTAGCATCAATTTCTTGGAGTCAGGATTTGTATGAATGATTGTTTTGGCATATTTTAGAAAGCATAGATGCCATGATTTCTTGAATATATAATATACAATATTCTGTCCAATCTTCTGTCAGCAGATATGTATTTACTTTAAACATTTGTTTAGGGTTTATTTTAATTCAATCTAGTAGATTATATAGGATAAATAGGGAGTTACATCTAGTGATCTTCATGAATGCTGAAAGTTGAAAGTTATTTAAAAATATTTTGTATGACAGCCAATTGTTGATATAATACAGGAATGAAAATTTAAAGTAAATAGAATCATAATATTGAAATTGCATACTTACCACCATGTAATTATTAATACAATCTAAATCTATTTTGAACCTTAGGGTTTTATGTCTTTTGCAATTTAATTATTAAGTACTTGCAGTGATTTTAAATTTTAAATTCTCCCTTGTTTCCTCACATTCTGTTTGTAAAATATTATATGTGTACTTACAACTTTATTTCTGTTTAACAGAAAAGTGTAAATACATCAGATAGTAAGAAGTTAAAATTATTTTTTATTAATAAAAATCAAAGTTTTTAAGATTCAGTTTGATCAATTAACTTGATAGATATATTTAATAATTTATACCATTCTATAAGATTTCATCAGTTTAAATAGTTCATTGATAATAAAAAGTGGTTGTTTTGTACTGTTTGTGGTGCTGAGAATCAAACCTAGGGCCTGACACATGCTAGGCAAGCGCTCTACCACTGAACTACACCACCATTTCCTTTTTAATTATATAAAAACATTTTTGTGGGTGGGGAAGATAATCTTAAACATTTATATGTTAAGTGTATTTAGTTCAGTGGATGGAGGGCAGAGATGTTCAGCTAGTTCTCTAAATACAATTTTTGTTTTCTTGGGAATCTGCCTGCTTTTCTTCATAATGGTTGCACTGATTTACATTTCAACCAAAAATGCATGAGTTCCTCAAAGCCATATACTTTCCAGCATAGATTTGTTGTCTTTTCAGTAGTTGCATGTGTGATGTGGTATTTCATTGTGATTTTGATTTGCATTTCACTAGTGATTAATGATATTGACCATTTGTTTTCATTTATCAGTTGAACATTTGTATGTCTTGTTTTGAGACTATTTAGATCTTTCTTAGATTTGTTTTTGCTTTTGTTTATTTCTATTGAATTGTTTGAGTTGCTTATATATTCTGGAGATTAACTCCTTGTCAATTGCATAATTTATGAATATTTCATATTTTTAGGTCATCTCTTTGTTCTGTCAATTGTTTCTTTTGTTGTACTGAAGTTTTTCCCATTATTGGGTACGTAACCAAAGGAATTGGAATCAACATGTCAAGAAGACATTTGCACTCTAGTGTTTATTATAGCACTATTCACAATAGCCAGTGTATTCCATAAAAATCCATCAACCGATAAAGGAATTTTTTTAAAAAAAGTGTGGTATATAAACAGGAAGGAATATCATTCACTCATAAAAAACATAAAATTCTGTCATTTGTGACAACATGGACAAACCTGGCAGACATTATATTAAGGAAATTAAGTTAGGCTCAGAAAGACGAATTCCATACAATCTCACTTGTAAGTGGACTCTGAAAAAGTAGATCTCATAAAAGTTGAGCATTGCTCGCTAGTGTCTGAAAAAACGAACAAGTGACAAGCAAGGGTGGTGCTGCTCAGTGAGTACAGTGTTATTGTTGGATGAAAAAGTAAGTTCTGGTGTTCAATGGCAGAGCAAGATGAATATAATCATTGTTATGAAACAGTATTTTTTGCAAATAGAAAAAAATTTGAAATTAATAACAATAAGGAAATTTTATAAGTTTAAGATGATGGATGGGCTAATTACCCTCAGTAGACATTTTTATATAGATGAATGAAAGCATCACATTGTATCTCATAAATATGGACAAATGTGTGTCAGTCAAAACAGGGATGTGCTTTCTGTTCCTATGGTTCTGCAGTCTGGTTTCCCATGACATATGATCCTCAGTGGATCTGTGTCAGTCTGTCCCCAATCTTTGAAGGTGACTGGGTGATACTGCCTAGTGAGTGATGCCAGAGAGAGGGAAATGCAGAGGGCTTTCACTTGAAGAGATGGAAGCTCCAACAGTGAGATCCTCCTCAAGAACCTTCTTACGAAGCAGACTTTACTACCCTATGTGCAAGTATGATTATATGTAACTCTACATCATGTACAACCAGACGAACAGGAAGTTCTACTCCATTTATGTGTGACGTGTCAAAGTGCATTCTATCATCATGTATAACTAATTAGAACAACAATGAAAAGAACCTACTCAATGGCTCTTAGTTACAACACTGTGAGAGTATGCCAGGAAGTACCTAGAATCCCTCCAGAGCCAGCTAGCTATGCAAATCCCAGGTCTTTTATCTCTTTAGACTATGTGCCTATTGGGTGCCAAAACCTGAACTACTAAAATTCACTGGTACTCTCCTTCTTCATCTGTATCCCCATCAGAGAGCATTTCCCCTCCCCCTGCTAGGTTGCCACGTGATCTGTTCTGAGGAACTCACTCTGTCTCCCATTCTTTCACTATCCAACATCTCTGGGTATCCACAAGGGTTTGTTTCTCTACTATTTCCTCCCAGCATTTTCCAACAGTCATCCACCTCAATGGGTAGCATTAGTTCTACTGGATTCTAATTTGTAGAGATGTTGGGAAGTGCTAGATACCTCTAATCCAAGATCTCACATAATATCTTACATCTTTTTAATTTAATGATGTTTTCCCCACCTGAACAACATACTTGAAATCCATCTCATCTCCTACTCTATCCTCAAACCCAAACTGATCCTTCACACCTCTTATTTATACAGAACATTTAGTCAGAAGCATGCATTTCGCATATTTGCATTCAACATTTATTTTTCTCTTCTTTTATATGTGTCAATCTCAATATACTATGTATGAGGTCATTTGATCTCTCTCAGGTTTAGTTGTAAAAGTTCAGAAAATTTATTAAAATATGGAATATAGCTGGGTGTGGCGGCACATGTCTGTAATTCCAGTGGCTGGGGGCTGAGGCAGGAGAATGGCAAATTCAAAGCCAGCCTCAGAAACTTAGTAAGGTCCTAAGCAATGTAATAAGAACCAGTCTCTAGGTAGAAAAGAAGACGAATAAAGGACTGGGGATGTGTCGCTCAGTGTTTAAGCATCCTTGGGTCCAATCCCTGGTACCAGAAGGAAAAAAAAAAAAAAAAAAATATATATATATATATATATATATAAAATTAATTGACAATGTTTTTTATCACCTCTATTCCATGCTTCATATGCATTTCTGATTCATCTGCTCACCACTTCATTTACATAACATAACATTTCTCTAGCTTTTACTTTGCATTGGGTTCTCTACTGTGGTATTGGATAAATTGTGCTTGCACTTGGAAGAACTTACAGACGAACAAGAGAGACAGTGCATAAACAACTGTTATGAAAGGGTTAACAGTATAGTGTTGATACATATAGAAGGAGATGCCTAACTCAAGCACTGAAGGTCTGAAAAGCAAAATGTACACTGGAACCTAGAGAATCCATTAAAATTAGCAAGTCAAAAAGAAAAGTAGAGAAAATGACATTCATAGAGACATGAGACAGGGAAGACCTCAAATTAAATAGGGAACTGAAAGAAGTTTATACTTAGAGCATCCTGAGTTACAATGTGAGTGGAGAGATACTTTCCTAGAGACATAAAGAATAGTCTTACACCAATTATTCCCCTGACAATCTGACAGTGGTTATCTAATCCAAGGTATAGATTGCCTAACTGGTCAGCAACTATGCAAAACCAGTCTATGTTTACGATTATTAGTGCCTCTTTTCAACTAGTCTTAAATTGGATAATTAGAACTCACTGGCAAATTAAATGAAAAATTCCAGCTGTCTTCTGAATATGTTACACACTGACTCTGAAAAGATTCGTTTTAAAATTAACAGAAACATAATAAAGAGAAGGGAGGGGCATAAGAATAGGAATGAGAGCAGAATGAATTGGACATTATTTCTCTCTGTTCACATTCACGAATATAACACCAGTGAAACTCTGCATCACACATCAACCACAAGAAAGGCACCCTAATTAGAATGAGTTATACTCTGTGTATGTGTAATGTGTTAAAATACACTCTAATGTCTTGTATATCTAAAATGAACAAATAGAAAGGGAGAAAGAGAAAAAGAAAGGAAGGAAGAAAGGAAGGGAGGAAGGAAGGAAGGGAAGAAGGGAGGAAGGGGGGAAGGAAAGAGAGAAAATAAGTTTGAGGGACCTCTCTGTCTCTTCCTCCCCTGCCCCTCTTTCTCCCTTTCTCTCCACAAGCACGCTGCCATGACACACACACACATATATTTTTAACAAGAATCATCAGTGTTCTTCTGATCCTAGCCATTTCCACAAATGCTGAATAAATTCCTATAAATCACTAGCCATTGATGTCCTTTTTAATACATTATACAAAAAATGTATTCTGCTATAAAAATGTGAATCACACGAGCTTTACCTCATGATGTTCTAAAAATTGAACTATTTCACTGCTAATTTTTAATTTTCATTTGTAAACATTAATAGATATTTACTGAATATCTAGTATGATATTCTTATTAAGTGATGGCATATCTTTATTGTTAGCAATTAATATAGCAAAAAATAAATCTGTGGAATATGAAACTAGAGATGGAAAGTGGATTGAAGTATTGCTGAATTTGATTTTTTTATATATCTACTGCTAAGCACTGATATCAAACCTAGTTTATAGTATCATATTTGACAGAGATAACTGTACCACATTCCTAGAATAAATAGAAAATGGTTTCATGGTTTTAACTGACATTTCTTTCCCTGCCTTTCATGCTTTTCTCCTTTGACAATCTATTAGAATTGACTAGCACATCATTTCCAGCCTCAGTTTTATGATTTACTTTCCAGTGCTCTTTGTGATCTGTGCAAGTCACTTAGGAAAGTTCTTTTGACAAAAGAAAAACTAAACTTCCTATGTCTCTTGCACTAAAAGCTGATCAAAAAAAAAAAAAAAAAAAAAGCCAAAAAGAGAAAAAAAACAGAATTTATTTGTCTATACATAAAAAATAATCTTCCTATCACAGCATTCTATGCTAGTTATTCATTGCTGGATACCTGGAGGCAATAGAATCTTTCTCACAATTGATAGAAATTTAGAAAATGGTTTCTTATGACTTCCAGTTCCACCATGTCTTTGGAGGAAGTGACTCTAGATTCTTGGCAAAACAACTCTTTGTTTTGGAGATAAATCTGCACAAGTTAATGCCAATAATATAACCAACAGCTCATGCTGTTGTTCATTGGGTTATTATGCTGTTGTAGGCATTTTTTCATTTGTCTTTCAATTTAATGTTTACCAACAACTCGTTGGAGATGTCCATTATCAAACAGAAGAAGAGGAAAGAGAGATTAATTGACTTGCCCAAGGTCAGCACTGGCAGATACCAAGTTGGCTCCAGGAGACTCATTAATTGCTGATTCATTTTGATGTATTTTGCTCATGGAATATCAAGTTTGTTTTTGCAATTTAGTGTAGATTTGCAGAACAGTTTACTGTGTTTTAAGATGAAGTTTAAGAAAAAGTAAACTAGAAAATGGAATAATTTCTCATCACTCTTTGAAGGACATTACAAATGCTTGAATTCTGTAGCAATATCACAAATAAACACTATACTATCCATATTACCACTTACAGGCATTGTGACCTCAGCAGTGTTTATTAACTGACTTGGTTTCTTATGAAAGATGAGAGAGGGAGAGAGACAATAGTGTTTTACTAAATAAGCAAACACATAGCAAAAAGCATGACTCAAAAAGACTTAAAGAAGTGAAATTTTGCTTTCTTAGTTAAGAGGTAGAATAGTAATTCTGAAATTACTATCTTTCACAAAAAAAATGCCAGGTGATATACAGGCAATTTGTAAATATTTAGGTAGTTTCACTTTATAGGAAGTTATAACTTGAAAAGAATAATCATTCTTAATAGGGATTGTTTTTAGATTGATACCAAAAATAATAAAATGTAATCCCCCAAATAATCACTTTATTCACTCAGAGTGTGAGTAGTAAAATTGTTACCTGATAGATTACCATTACCCTTTTTTCTAATATTATAAAAAAAAGGTTAAAAATTAGAGATTTTATTTGATAAGATAAAAAAGTATTGTTCTGGTCTAATTCTACCAAAGTAGCTCACTTTTTTCCTGGAAACCAAGATGATTTCCTATTTAATTTTGCTAAATAGTGTCAATTTCTATTGAAATCTGTACAATGTTTCATCTAGTATGAAGGAGGAATTTCATTGGATCTTCCTGAAGTTTAGAAATAGAAAATAGTTTGCTATATTTTTGGTCATGTTGAAAATAATTTTTGTGCATTGGTATCCCTAAAAGGATTTTTAACGAACTTTAGATGTAGTTTTCAAATAAAACTTCATTATTATCTAGAATTTACTATTATTCTAGTATTGGTATAATAGCAGCTTTAATATTTGATAGCTGATTATTCGATGTCTATAGAAAATCCTAATTTTTTTTTATTTTGTACTTATTTTGTTATGTTTCCTATACTTCAGAATTAATGTCACTTTATTAATAACTATACATAGAGAAAAACTACATCCCTAAACCATCACTCCAGTCCACTAAATATTGTGCAAGAATTTTAAACATTTTATCTAGTTATAGCTTCTGGATTTTAAATGTCTTATGAAATAAGAAAATACTTATTCTGTGACATTATTCATCTTTAACTTACAAGAAATGGAAATGTCTCTAATGTAAAGTGTCAAATATTATGCTATGTAGATTTTCAAAGACTGAATTTCATTTGTGGATAAGTAGCCCAGACTAGAGGTCTGGCAATGTTTAAAAATTATATAATGAGATGCAAATAATGCAATTTTTTTCTCTTTTTGTTCATTTTTTCGGATAGTAGCTATTCCTCTTAGCTTAAAAATAGCTTAATATTTAACTTTATTCTAATCTGTTTATTATATTTTCTTTATCACCATATTCTTCAGTGATTCTTATGTATTTTGGATAGAGATCTTCAATTTTGTTGTTAGCATCATTGATTCAGTTTTTCACAGAATCAATGCTTTGTTGGAGTGACTGATTTTAATACTACTATTTCAGTTTTATATTCTTTTTGAGCTCATTCTATGACAAACTTGCCTTTTATTCCACATTATTATCTTTTATATCTTGTTATTTTCCAACATATCATGAAGAAATACTGTTTCATATTCTTTAGAAATGTCAAGTGTTTTTAAAAATATTCCATACTTTCCTTCCCCAAAATGAATCACTTCTGATATGTTTCTCCCAAAATCTGCATAATTACCTTCACTTTCCTTCCTTCAATCCTTTCTTTTAATTTGTCCTGGCTACTTGTTGTGTAAATGAGTAAACATTTTTCTGAACTTCTCTGAGTTATGATAAAGGAACTGATGTAGCTGATATCAGACTAGTCCACCTTCTGAAGGAAACCTGTATAATATAGAATACAGCTCTATAATAAAGAGCTGTAATGAGCTGGGGTGCAGGTCATGTCCACTTATACCAGTGGGTGCAGACTTAATCCCTTATGAATGAAATAGCAGTTCCTTATGCACAAGCACTGGTCCATTCTTCTGCATGTACTACATGTTCAACAAGTATAGATTAATGATCATGCTGTAGTCACATATCTCTCTGTGGTTCCACTAGAAATAGGAATCCAGATTTATTCCTGGTCACCATACATTTATCCACACTTCCTGACCTGCTCCTTCATTAGAACACATTGCTTGTTAGCAGTATCTTGCTGTAATGAAGAGCATCGTGCCAATTGTCTTCTCTATGCCCTTAAATACAAAACACCCCCATATGCATGCCCGTGCGCGCACACACACACACACACACACACACACACACACGCACAGAGTTTTCTTAGATTTGGAAGTTTCACTTGACGCAGAAAACATACTGATAAAAGTGTGGGAAACATTATCTAGTGATTTCATAAATTATTACCAGATCATAAGAGAGAATTGATAGAATTTTCTCATTGATTTAGATTTTGGGTCTAAACAAGAATGCAGTTGACAGGGGTGGGCACACATTTCTCTAACCTTTATTTTGAAAAAGTTTGTTCTATTTCATGAGCCAAAATTCCTCTAATCTTTTCTCTATGTATTCAATTTGCTTGTACCTGAATAAGATAAAATTATCTAGCAATAATTCAGAAGATTGAATCTTGACCATTACCCAGGCATTATTTTAAACTTAGCTTTAAAAAAATCTTCTAACAATAAAGTCATATGACAGATATAAGGTAAAAAGTATGCAGGTAAGTGTATCTTATAAATGTTCTTTGAAACACATCTAGATATGTGGACAAAATTTTATTTATTGTGTTTAAATATTACTATACAAAGGGAAGGAAAAACAAAAATGCCCAACAAAAAGAAAATGTCCAAATGCTTATTGTACATTTGTGCAATTAGATTATGTTTCTCTCGAAGCCATATTCATTAGATATATTGAAAAATAACCTGCTTACAAAAGTACATTTGATTGAAAAAACATTTTTCTGAACTTCTCTGAGTTATGATAAAGGAACTGATGTAGCTGATATCAGACTAGTCCACCTTCTGAAGGAAACCTGTATAAAATATAAACAACAGGGTTTAAAGATATTTTTTTCTGAGATAGTCAAAACTCAAGAAGAGGCATTATATTTATGACTACCTTTTCTCCACTTAAACTTTTTCTCCTTCAAAATGCAGGTTATGAGGTCAATCTGAAAACCTAATTTTAAGATTATGATATTATTTTGGGTTATGGAGATGAATATTATAAATCAAAGTGCCTCAGGATCTTGGCTGTGGGGTGGGAGAAGATTACCACAAGTCTAATTTTTCCATGTGTCAAGAAGACAAAACAGGAAGAGGCAAGAATAAGTAAAATCTTTCATCCTGTCAATTGTTTTATCTTGAAATAAAATGTTTTCACAGAAACATTCCTTTAGATAGCTCTTCTTAAAAGCATATCACATGATCACTCATAAATTTAAAAGTAGTTGGGTAATTGAACATGACGGCTAGGAGTGACTGCCATTTAAAAAAATGGTAATTTCATCACAGTTCCTCATTCTGTGTAGAGGACTGTAGAAGGAAAACTTCATCAATGGGTTTTCCCTGTTTCTGCCAGTTTTTCCATGAGTAAATTCTTTTTTATTTTTTTGTGCAGGGAATTGAACCCAGGGCCTTGTGCATGCTAGACAAGCACTCTACCAACTGAGCCATATCCCCAGTCCCCCATGAGTAAATTCTTTTAGAATATTTTTCTTCAAGTAAATTTGATTTCATGACTGGACATCCTTTTCTCAGGATATAAGATAATAGACAAATGATAGAAAATTTTCAGAAATTGTATGTACACTTGAGAAGGAAGTTGGAGAGGGAAATCTTGAGGCAAACAAATTTCACAAGCAGACACCACATTTCAAAGTGCCATAGTTTGCTCTTTCCTGGAGATAAGGTTTTTTCAATTGTGATAAAATTGATGACTAGTAGCTAGAGCAGTAGAATACATAATATGAATTCCAAAATGTCAATCTTCTGAACAGTACATCCACTTTCGTCTTCAGCCATGACTATCCTGTTGATTTCTTGGAATTCATGATTCACTATGTATCATGTTTATACTTGGAATAAATAGCTCTTGTTCCCAGAGTTAATTTTATCTGACTGCTTATTGGCATCAATCAGTTTTAGAAAGCAGAACTGGAGAGTTCTTCAAAAAAGCTACTTGATCTGTGGAACACATTAGGCAGATATTTTGAAAACTCTGTCAAAGAAAATTACCTCAATAACTAATAATCATAAAAATGTCTTCCTGTAGTCATTCGTAAACACATCTTCAAGAGAAATTGGTATGTGCACAATTAATTGATAATCACGTTTGATATTTGTGTAGATGTGTGTGTGTCCTTTAAATTTGACCTGAGTGATTGGTTAGAGCAGCATTCACTATTTCTAAAATATCTTACTGTAGAAACAATACTAGTATTAGCGAGTTTTGTTAATACTTCTTAAAAAGTATATGTATATATGTATATATTTACATGGCTGAGGTTATTTTTGTGCCATTACATGCTTATCACATTGTGCCCTTGTGTGATTAGTATGTAATAAAGCATGTGATAAGCATACAAATAAAATAAACATTTTACTGTTTATTATATATTGAAAACTATATTATCCATCTTTCTTATATTCAGATAATACTATTTGTATTTCCAAACTATTATAATAGTAATATCAAAAAAGCATAAACTTGCTAGAATGGATGAAGCACAGTACAAGAGAGAGACTTGTGAGACAGAATTATACAGTTTATTAAGTGTCATAGATGACTTGGATTCTTACATTCTGCAAATATCTATATGTTGTTAAACTGTTAGTTTGTAAACTTTGGGTTTTGGGGGGAGGGTTTTGTAACTAATCTTACTGAATTCTTTCTTTGTAGTTTTAACACCTTCAAGATGATTAGGTTGACTGCCAAAAAAAAGAAAATTCAGTACTAAATTTAATACTGAAGACAGTTAACTAGAACATACTGATTTCAAGTTCCAAATGTTAAAAGAGCAATGTCTCTGTAATACAAATATTTAGATCTGTTGGAATTATAAAATAATTTCCATGTCCTTCAAAGCTAATAGAAATTCTTGTCATATCTTAGGGTGACCATTTTGAAATGTCTTTAAGGGCTTCTAGGTACTCTCATAACTGAATAGGAATCATAGGAGCAGTTTGTTAATCACTTGCAAAGAGAGTCAGAAAATCATAAAAGGATCCTGTGAAACCAGACTCCATTATCAACTTTGAAATGGCCTGACCTTCTTGTCTTTATTGTACCTAGTTGCCTCTTCTGTGTGTTTTCTGAATACTACATGGAAACCATGGTATCTCATGAGGAAGAGAACTGTGGCATCCACTTTTCTGGAACAGGGTCATCATTTATCATGGTCACCAGAAGGAAGAGCTTTGCTGTCTTAGTAACACTGGCTAATATATATGATCGCCCACCGCCCGCGGGGACAATCACAACGCGAACGCTCTTCTTGATCACAGGAACCAAAAGCAATTTATTCCACAAGTCTCAGGGTTATATCAAGAACATAAGCCTATTAGCGAGTAGACTACCAGGAAAGTCAGCCTATCAAGGAACAGTCTCCAGGCAGATACCAGGATCACCTCATGTACAACAGTCAACCAGAGTTACTTCCTAAAACTTGTATATGAGTGCAGCTATGTCTGGCAAGCTGCCAGGCGCCATCTTAGAGATCAGGCCACGGTGCGGCTCTGGGGCCCTCAGAGCCCGCCCCTGACATCTCCCTCTTATTCTTTAAATAAAGAAAAGATGACTTGGAACCATGCCTGTCTTAGGTTGTCCATGGCAAATTACATCCTTACCCGTCATTGGAATTCTGACCTCCAGGCGTCAGAACCCTGTCTTAGGTTGGTATGCATTTCCACGGATCTTACCCGTCTTTGACTACTGGTCCAGCATGCTTAGCCATACTTGGGGGGATGTGCCTGTCTCAATGGCTGTCAAAGCCTGTACTATAGCCCATCGATGACGTCGTGCATCTTGGCGAGCTCTGATTTGGCTGCGTATAACATAGGCTATCCCTAAGCAGATAATAATCAGAACAGCTACTGTTCCAGCCCACTGTTTTGTCAATCCCAGGGCTTTAGATAACAAAGAGAACATCTTGGATACCGATGCAACTTGAACCCTGGTGGCATTGACTCTGAGTATTTCAGCTCGTAGCTGACTGGTTAAATTATCAAACGTAGATGACCAATTGCCAGTAAGGTAGACAGAGAGATTTTTAGATAACATAGCCACAGAGCTAAGGTTATTATAAGCAATAGGGGTGACACACACTGCTCTTAAAGGATAAACACATCCCAGTCCCAAAAGTTCTTGCAAGATATCCACTTGTTCTTGTAGTAAGTCTACTCTTTGATTTATAAGGAATATGCCTGCTCTTAGATGTTGGTTTAGGGTCTCTTGAGTTTGTAAGGCTGCAGCTGTTTTTTCGGCCAAGTGATTGACTGTTGTTGCTGTCTGTATGGTCATCGTCAATGCTGCTGCTGTGGTTGTGGCTGCCGCTGCAGAGACTGCTACTGTGGCGACCATGGCCGCTGTGATGCCGAAATTTCCCCTGTTTCTTGATAGTAACACTGGCAATTCCGCATCTGTAACAGAGACTGGGACTGGTAGGAAGGTAGGAACATGCATTAAGACTGCCAGCAGGAACCTAGAAGCATTCCAACATTGAAAGAGATAGCACAAATCTGAAGTACAATTGAGAGAAGCAGTTGTTTCATTAGTTAGCAGAAACATAAAAGGGGGAAACACACAAACTGGCGTAGGTGGAAACGTAATATTTCTGGTAGAGTGGGCGCTTGATGCAGCACCAGAGAAGCCAGAGCTGTTCTTCCATACAGAGGAATTCCAAGTACATAGCCTAAATGCTCCTCCTAAGAGAGCAAAAAAAGGTTGTAAGTTAGTATATCCTGAAGTCGAAGTGAAGAGTAGCCAGCTGTCAAAAGGGTTGACACATTTCATGCCTAACTTAACATTATTATTAGTAAAGTTATCATTAGCAGTGAAAGAAGTGAAATTGGGAGTGAAAAAAAAAAATCCATTTTGTACAGGTGTCGCTGGTCCTGCATGTTGACAACCGGTCCATATAGGAGGTGTACTGTGTTTAGGATTACAAGGAGGGAAGATTCTAGGGGTTTTGAAAGTAGTTCCTGTAGCAGTATGTCTGCGAGGTACCCATCCTGAAAGTAAAACAGCATCTCCTGTTAAGTTTTTTATGTATTCTTGAAATGTAGAACCATTTTCACCCGGGGCAAAAAGAAAGCGTGGCTAAGGGGTGAAAGACTGTCCACAGCATGATCGTCAGGAGTGTCTTTGGCGTCTTCATTTTGTTGATCCGAATTACTTGTTGGTAGCATTGCCACTGGTCAAGTCAGCCGTTCAGGAACCCAGATAGGTGATGTTTTATCCTGTGGAAACACACAAACTGAGCCACGGCTCCAGTAAAGCACTGGGTCCGGGCTGTTCCATTGTCCTGTAAGAACATCCTTCCATTTTACCATCGCTCTATCATGTTGTTTATGATTGCCATGTCTCTCAGCGGCAGAGCGACCCTCATTATCCAGAGTTAAAAAATTTAAAATAAAGAGGCAAAGAGAAAGTTTATCTTTAGGGGACCTGAAGGTCTCCCCTATTCCCCCTTTTTGTTTAGATAGAGTATTTTTGAGGGTGAGATGTGCACGTTCAACAATACCTTGTCCTTGTGGGTTATAAGGTATACCTGTGGTTAGAGTTATTTCAAATTTAGTGAGAAATTGGTTAAAAGAGGTTGAAGTATAAGCAGGGCCATTGTCCGTTTTAAGTTGTTTAGGAAGTCCCCAGGCTGCGAAAGCCTGGAGACAGTGGGAAATGACATTTTTGACTTTTTCTCCGCTGTGTAGCGACGCAAAGATGATACCTGAACATGTGTCTACATATACATGTACATATTTAAGGTTACCAAATTCAGGAATGTGAGTAACATCCATTTGCCATAGATGATTAGGTAACAGTCCTTTAGGATTAACTCCTATAGAAGGTGGATGATGGAGGACTGTACACTGGCCACAAGATTTAACAATAGCACATGCAGTTTCTTTAGTAATGGGAAACTTCAGTTTTACTGTTGTAGAATTAACATGGAATTGTTGATGATAATTTTTTGCTGCCTCAAATGCAGAAAAAATGTGGGGATCCTTATTTGCTATGTCTGCTACATTATTCCCTAGAGCTAAAGGTCCAGGTAAATTGGTATGAGCTCTGATATGTCCAATAAAGAAAGGATTATAACCATCCCAAATCATTTGTTGTAAAGTCCGTAAAGGATGAAAAATAGTAGAGTTTGAGGCAATAAGCCCTGCATATTCTAAGTTACTGAGAGCTTGAACTACATATAAACTATCTGAGTAAACATTGAATGGAATATTAGGGAACATTTTAAAAACTTCAAGAACTGTTAAGAGTTCTGTTTGTTGAGCAGGGAAAAGGAATGTTTGGACTTTATCTTGATAACAAATAGCTCCAGTCCCTGTTTTGAATCCATCAGTGAAAATCACAGGAGCCTTAGGAATAGGTTGTTGTCTGGTAACTCTTGGGAATATTACAGAATTATTACGACAAAATTGTACATAAGGATGTTTAGGATAGTGAATATCAAAGTTAGCTTGAGTGGAAGCCCTAACTGAGTTGGTCCCATAGATTGCATAGTAGCATTAATAGCTCTTAAGTCATGAAGGAGACTCCATTTCCTGATTTCTTTCTTATGACAAAAATAGGGGTATTCCAAGGAGAAGTTGAAGGTCTAATATGATTTGCTTCTAATTGTTGTTGTACCAGTTCTTGGGCCGCTTTAAGTTTTTCTAATGTCAGGGGCCACTGAGAGACCCACACTGGTGCATTGGATTTCCAAGTTATTTTTACATACTTTTGTTCAGTGGCCCCTAGGAAAAACCCAAGCCTTGGCAACCTTGATTGCCCTTAACACTAATTGACTGGGTATTTCCCTGGCCATAGTGGCCAAGCCCCTTGTCCCATTTATGACCTTGTTTTACCATTAGATTTTGAGCCTTTTGGCTATAATGGCCTTCTGTAGTGAGTACTAAATCCATTTGTATGAGAATATCTCTGCCCCATAAATTAACAGGTAAATGGTCTAAGACATAAGGTTGAAATGTTCCCTGTTGGCCCTCATCATTTTTCCATGTCAATACAGAACTACTCCTTTGTGGGCTAGTAGCTACACCCAATCCCCTCAGGGTTTGTTCTGCTACTTGTAGAGGCCATTCTTTTGGCCAATCTTATAGGGTAATAATGCTAGTATCAGCTCCTGTATCTAGGAGTCCCAAAAATTCTCTATTTTTAATCTTTATTTTAAGCATTGGCCTATTTTTTAAGTCCATAGTAAGACAGACAAAATCAACTCCAGAAGATCCCAAACCTGCAGTTCCCCTGGTTGCTGTGGTTGATTGATAATTATTATGAAGGCTGGGAATAATCAAAAACTGAGCTATGTGGTCCCCAGGTGATATGGAGATAATTCCTTGAGGAGAACGTGCAAGAACCTTAATTTCTCCTGTAAAATCAGAGTCAATAACTCCAGGGATAACTATAAGTCCCCTGAGTGCACTAGAGCTCCTACCTAATAAAATTCCAACAGTATCAGGAGGTAAGGGACCTTTTAGGTCTGTAGGGATAGGTTGGACTCCCATTTCTGGAGTTAGTACCGCTCTGGTGGTGGCACGGAGGTCCAATCCTGCGCTCCCTGTGGTGACTCTCCTTGGCTTGTCAACGGTTGGTGAGTCCTGTGTACCTGTTGAATCACCCCGTACACTTTTGAGGGGCCCCGAGGAGCTGGGCCCCAACTCCTGTTTTTTGTCTGTCCATGAGGGGGCAGAGGAGTTCCATCTATATCTATCATAGATCTACATTCAGATGCCCAATGATTACCTTTTCTACATCTAGGACAAAGCTGAGGTTTGGTTCTTCTAGGGGGTATTTCTCTATTAAACGAACAGAATGCAAAGCACTTTAACTAGCAAAATAAAAGCAAAAGCACTTAAAAACACTCAATCTCCGTCGCTTTCCGCTAACTTTAACTCCATCGCTTATTCCGCAAACTTTAACCTGGCCAGACTGTACTTTACTTACCCTGTATTTACCTGATCGGTTCCTTCTTTGTAACTCGAGTTCCCGGGTTTCGGCACCGCTTATGATCGCCCACCGCCCGCGGGGACAATCACAACGCGTAAGCTCTTCTTGATCACAGGAACCAAAAGCAGTTTATTCCTCAAGTCTCAGGCTTATATCGAGAACATCAGCCTATCAGAGAGTAGACTACCAGGAAAATCAGCCTATCAAGGAACAGTCTCCAGGCAGATACCAGGATCACCTCATGTACAACAGCCAACCAGAGTTACTTCCTAAAACTTATTTATGAGTGCAGCTATGTCTGGCAAGTTGCCGGGCGCGATCTTAGAGATCAGGCCAGGGTGCGGCTCTGGGGCCCTCAGAGCCCACCCCTGACAAATATAGGTCTATGATAATTCCCCTATATCGTGGGGATCCCTGAATAAACCTTTTCTAATGGCACAGTTTGTCAGATGGTCTCATAAAAGAATTCACTGTGGTACAGTGGTACATTGAGAATTTTTGTGCACATGAGGGCAATAATTTTTCTGAAAGTCCCAAGTGGAAGCAGGTAAAAATGATTGCTAATATCAGTCACTGGTCTGTAGAACTGAGAGATCCTCACAGCAATGTAAGCCCTGAGGTTGATTTGTCAACTGATTCCAGGCTCATCTTTCAGTAGGTCAGTATATTTCTTATTCTCAGTAAGAACCATGGAAATGGTAGTTCATCAGGTATAGCTAAATAATTTTTAAAATTTATATTTGAATTGCCTATATTTTTATTCTTTTTATTAAAAAAAAATATATATATATATATATGCATGAAGCCAGGATTGGGGACAGACAGTTAGTGTAGAAATAGGGAATTGGGTTAAATTGAGGAAATGGAGGCCATGAAAGCCATCTGCCTCTGGAAGTTGGAGACTGCCCCTGGGAGAATGGAATGTCAAGGATCCCTGGGCCCACTGACTACCACATGTACCTGTCCTTGTCAAGGACTGCAGGCAAGAAGCTGCTAAATTAATGCCCCCAGCCCTTGCCTGGCTGAATCACTTTGGTCCTCCTCCTGCCCAATCTCTTCTCACTTTATGCATCTCACCTGCAAAACCATGCGTAGTCACATAGGCAAAAAGGAGAGGTAAGGTGGGGAGAGAACTGGAGAACGAAAGATACCTTAACCTATAAAAGATGTAGGGTGTGCTCACTTCTTGGGACTTTAGAACATCAGCCATGGCCCCCTTCTCCCTCCCTGGAAAAGTCTGTGTTATTACATTTAAATAAAACCTGCTTAATATGCTTACTCTGGCGTGCTTCTTCAGTGTTCAAACTTCAACATGAGAGGAAGCAGAACTCATCATCAGTAAATTGTGGTATCTCATATATATATATATACTTGTGTAGATGGACACAATGCCTTTAATTTATTTATTTATTTTTATGTGGTCCTGAGGATCTAACCCAGCGTTCCACACATGCAAGACAAGCACTGTACCACTGAGTCACAACCCCAGCCACCATATTTTTATTATTGATGATAAAAAGAAACTACTTATTTTCTACCTGGGTTATACAGTGGTTTTCAATATCAAATATTAATCTACTATTAATTAATTAATTCTATCCATATAAATACATAGTCCTACAGGTTTCTACCCAACATATTTTGTTTTGTCTTTTCTTTAAACCATAGACTATCTGAAGTCTTAAATCTCTTATATGATGTAGGGTATCAGGACCAGATGAGACTGGCTATTCTCAGATGTCATGTAGCTTTTAGTTTCAAACATTTATTCATGAGGCTTTCTTTTTTTTTCATTTTATTTTTTACAGATTGCATTTTGATTCCTTGTACACAAATTGGTGCATCTTTTTGTTTCTACGGTTATGCACGATGTAGATGCATACCATTTGTGTATACAAATCATAGGGTAATGACAGCTGTCTCATTCCACCATTTTTCATATACCCCTCCTCCTTCTCATTTCCTTCTACATAATCTAAAATTCCTCCATTCTTCTCTTCCCCCTACCCCCATTATATATCATCATCCACTTATCAGGGAAAAAATTCCACCTTTGGTTTTTTGGGATTGGCTTATTTCACTTAGCCTGATAGTCTCCAATTCCATTCATTTACCTGGGAGTGACATTATATTCTTCTTCTTTATGACCTAGTAATATTTCATTGTGTATATATAACACAGTTTCTTTATCCATTCATCTGCTGAAGGGCATCTAGTTTGGTTCCACAATCTAGTTATTGTGAATTGAGCTGCTATAAACATTGATGTGGCTGTGTTACTGTAGTATGTTAATTTTAAGTCCTTTGGGTATAAACCAAGGAGTGGGATAACTGGGTCAAAAGGTGGGTCCATTCCAAGTTTTCTGAGATTCTCCACACTACTTTCCAGACTGACTGTACCAACTTGCAACTCCACCAGCAATGTAAAAGTTTTTTTTTTTCCCCACATCCATATGAACATCTATTATTGTTTGTGTTCTTGATAATAGCCATTCTAATTGGAGTAAGATGAAATCTTAAGAGTTTTTTAAATTTGCATTTCTCTAATTACTAGAGATTTTGAACACTTTTTCATGTATTTATTAATTGCCTGCATGTCTTCTTCTGTAAAGTGTCCAGTTCCTTGGCTGATTTATTAATTGGGTTCTTTGTATTTTTAGCATAAAGTTTTCTAAGTTCTTTTTTTTTTAATTTTAACTTTTTTTTTTGTAAACAAATGGGATACATGTTGTTTCTGTTTGTACATGGAGTAACAGCATACCACTTGTGTAATCATACATTTACATAGGGTAATGAGGTTTGACACATTCTGTTATTTTTTCCTTCCCCCCACCCCTCCCACCCCTCTTTTCCCTCTATACAGACCCTCCTTCCTCCATTCTTGCCCCCCTATCCCCCACATTATATGTCATCATCCGCTTATCAGTGAGATCATTCGTCTTTTGGATTTTTGATATTGGCTTATCTCATTTAGCATGATATTCTCCAATTTCATTCATTTGCCTGCAAATGCCATAATTTTATTATTATTTATAGCTGAGTAATATTTCATTGTATATATATATATATACCACAGTTTCTTTATCCATTCATCAATTGAAGGACATCTAGGTTGGTTCCACAATCTGGCTATGGTGAATTGAGCAGTTATGAACATTGATGTGGCTGTATCTCTGTAGTATGCTGATTTTAAGTCCTTTGGGTATAGGCCAAGGAGTGGGATAGCTGGGTCAAATGGTAGTTCCATTCCAAGTTTTCTAAGGAATCTCCATACTGCCTTCCAGAGTGGCTGCACTAATTTGCAGCCCCACCAGCAATGTATGAGTGTACCTTTTTCCCCACATCCTCTCCAACACCTATTGTTGCTTGTATTCTTGATAATCACCATTCTAAGTGGGGTGAGATGTAATCTTAGTGTAGTTTTGATTTGCATTACTCTTATTACTAAAGATGGTGAACATTTAATCATATGTTTATTGATTGCTTGTAGATCTTCTTCTGTGAAATGTCTGTTCATATCCTTAGCCCATTTGTTGATTGCGTTATTTGTATTCTTAGTGTAGAGTTTTTTGAGTTCTTTATAAATTCTGGAAATTAGTGCTCTATCTGAAGTATGAGTGGCAAAGATATTCTCCCACTCTGTAGCCTCTCTGTTCACATTGCTGATAGTTTCCTTTGCTGAGAGAAAAGTATTTAGTTTGAATCTATTCCAGTTGTTGATTCTTATTTTTATTTCTTATGCTATGGGTGTCCTGTTAAGGAAGTCTGATCCTAAGCCAGCAAGGTGAAGATTTGGTCCTACATTTTCTTCTATAAGATGCAGGGTCTCTGGTTTGATTTCGAGGTCCTTGATCCATTGTGAGTTGATTTTTGTGTAGGGTGAGAGATAGGGGTTTAGTTTCATTTTACTGCATGTGGATTTCCAGTTTTTCCAGCACCATTTGTTGAAGAGGCTATCTTTTCTCCATTGTAAGTTTTTGGCACCCTTGTCTAATACAAGGTTATTGTACTTATGTGGGTATGTCTCTGTGTCTTCTATCCTGTACCATTGGTCTACCTGTCTGTTTTGGTGCCAATACCATACTGCTTTTGTTACTATTGCCCTATGGTAGAGTTTAAGAACTGGTATAGTGATACACCCTGCATCACTCTTCCTGCCGAGGATTGTTTTGGTTATTCTGGGTCTTTCGTTCTTCCAGATGAATTTCATGTTTGCTTTTTCGGTTTCCATGAGAAATGTCATAGGGATTTTAATTGGAATTTATTAATTTGGGTTTGTGTCCATGTCATCTATTCTGTACCATTGATCTACCTGTCTATTTTGGTGCCAATACCATGCCGTTTTTGTTACTTTTGCTTTGTAGTACAGTTGAGGTTCTGGTATTGCGATACCCCCTGTTTCATTCTTCCTGCTAAGGATTGCTTTAGCTATTCTGGATTTCTTATTCTTCCAGATGAATTTCATGATTGATTGCTCTATTTCTGTAAGGTACATCATTAGGATTTTAATTGGAATTGCTTTGAATCCATATAGCACTTTTGGTAGTATGGCCATTTTGAGAATATTAATTTTGGCTATCCAAGAACATGGGAGATCTTTCCATCTTCTAAGGTCTTCCTCAATTTCTTTCTTCAATGTTTTGTAGTTTTCATTGTAGAGATCTTTTACCTCTTTGGTTAGATTTATGCTCAAGTATTTTATTTTTTTTGAGGCTATTGCAAATGGAGTTGTTTTCCTCATTTCCCTTTCAGCTGTTTCATCGCTTGTGTATAAAAATGCTTAGATTTCTGCGTGTTGATTTTATAGCCTGCTATTTTATTGAATTTATTGATGAGGTCTAGAAGTTTTCTGGAGGAGTTTTTTGGATCCCCTAAATATAGAATCATGTCATCAGCAAATAGTGACGGCTTAAGTTCAAATCCCAATGATGTACCTTACAGAAATACAGCAAGCAATTATGAAATTCATCTGGAAGAATAAAAAACCCAGAATAGCTAAAGCAATCCTCAGTAGAAAGAATGAAGCAGGGGGTATCACAATACCAGATATTCAACTCTATTACAAAGCAATAGTAACAAAAACGGCATGGTATTAGTACCAAAATAGACAGGTAGGTCAATGGTAAAGAATAGAGGACTTGGAAACAAACCCAAATAAATACAATTTTCTCATACTAGACAAAGGGGACAAAAATATGCAATGGAGAAAAGATAGTCTTTTCAACAAATGGTGCTGGGAAAACTGGAAAACCATATGCAACAGAATGAAATTAAACCCGTGTCTCTCACCCTGCACAAAACTGAACTCAAAATGGATCAAGGACCTCGGAATCAGACCAGAGACCCTTCATCTTATAGCAGAAAAAGTAGGTCCAGAGCTTCAACATGTCGGCCCAGGATCAGACTTCCTTAACAGGACTCTCGTAGCACAAGAAATAAAAGCAAGAATCAATAACTGGGATAGATTCAAACTAAAAAGTTTTCTCTCAGCAAAGGAAACTATCAGTAATGTGAAGAGAGAGCCTACAAAGTGGGAGAAAATCTGTGCCACTCATACTTCAGATAGAGCACTAAACTCCAGAATCTATAAAGAACTCAAAAAACTCTACACCAAGAATACAAATAATCCAATCAACAAATGGGCTAAGGATATGAACAGACACTTCACAGAAGATCTACAAGCAATCAGTAAACATATGAATAAATGTTCACCATCTTTAGTAATAAGAGAAATGCAAATCAAAACTACACTAAGATTACATCTCACCCCACTTAGAATGGTGATTATCAAGAATACAAGCAACAATAGGTGTTGGAGAGGATGTGGGGAAAAAGGTACACTCATACATTGCTGGTGGGGCTGCAAATTAGTGCAGCCACTCTGGAAAGCAGTGTGGAGATTCCTTAGAAAACTTGGAATGGAACTACCATTTGACCCAGCTATCCCACTCCTTGGCCTATACCCAATGTACTTAAAATCAGCATACTACAGAGATACAGCCACATCAATGTTCATTGCTGCTCAATTCACCAAAGCCAGACTGTGGAACCAACCTAGATGTCCTTCAATTGATGAATGGATAAAGAAACTGTGGCATTTATATACAATGGAATATTACTCTGCAATGAAGAATGATAAAATTATGGCACTTGCAGGCAAATGGATGGAAATTGGAGAATATCATGCTAAGTGAGATAAACCAATCTCAAAAAAATAAAGGATGAATGATCTATCTGATAAGTGGATGAGGACATATAATGGGGGGTGGGAGGGGTTAGCATTAGGATTAGTGTTAGGTTTAGGGTTAGGGGTAAGGAGGGTGGTAAGAATGGAGGAAGGAAGGACTGTATAGAGGGAAAGAGGGGTGGGAGGGGTGGGGGAAGGGAAAAAATAACAGAATGAATCAAGCAATATTACCCTATGTAAATTTATGATTACACAAATGGTATGCCTTGACTCCATGTACAAATAGAGAACATGTATCCCATTTGTTTACAATAAAAAAAAAGCAAAAAAAAAAAATGTTGGCCATGGGCTTAGCATAAATAGCCTTTACAATGTTCAGGTATGTTCCTACTATCCCTATTTTTTCTAGTGTTTTGAGCATGAAGGGGTGTTGTATTTTGTTGAACACTTTTTCTCTGTCAATTGAAATAATCATATGATTCTTATCCTTAAGTCTATTGACATGATGGATTACGTTTATTGATTTACAGATGTTAAACCATCCTTGCATTCCAGGGATGAACCCCACTTGATCGTACTGCATGATTTTCTTAATATGTTTTTGGATACCGTTTGCCAATATTTTGTTAAGGATCATTGCATCTATATTCATTAAGGATATTGGTCTAAAATTTTCTTTCCTTGATATGTCTTTTCCTGGTTTGGGTATGAGGATGATATTAGCTTCATAGAATGAGTTTGGGAGGGTACCCTCTTTTTCTATTTCCTGGAATACTTTGAGAAGTATTGGAATGAGATCTTCTTTGAAGGTCTTGTAGAACTCGACTGAGAATCTGTCTGGTCCTGGGCTTTTCTTGGATGGTAGATTTTTAATGACTTCTTCTATTTCATTGTTTGATATTGATCTGTTTAAATTGTGTATGTCCTCCTGGTTCAGTTTGGGAGGAGCATATGTCTCCAGAAATTTGTCAATGTCTTTGGTAGATTCTATTTTGTTGGAATACAGATTTTCATAGTAGCTTCTCATTATGTTCTGTATCTCAGTAGTGTCTGTCGTGATATTTCCTTTTTCATCACAAATTTTAGTAATTTGAGTTTTCTCTCTCCTTCTCTTTGTTAGTGTGGCTAAGGGTTTGTCTATTTTGTTTACTTTCTCAAAGAGGCAACTTTTTGTTTTGTCAATTTTTTGAATTGTTTCTTTTGTTTCAATTTCATTAATTTCAGCTCTGATTTTAATTATTTCCTGTCTTCTACTACTTTTGTTGTTATTCTGTTCTTCTTTTTCTAGGGCTTTGAGCTGTAATGTTAGGTCATTTAGTTGTTGACTTTTTATTCTTTTCTGGAATGTGCTCCTTGCAATGAATTTTCTCTTAGTACTGCTTTCATAGTGTCCCAGAGATTTTGATATGTTGTATCGTCATTCTCATTGACCTCTAAGAATTTTTTTATCTCCTCCCTGATGTTTTCTGTTATCCATGTTTCATTCAATAGCATATTATTTAGTCTCCAGGTATTGGAGTAATTTCTGTTTTTTATTTAGTCATTGATTTCTACTCTCAGTCCATTATGATCTGATAGAACACAAGGCAGCATCTCTATTTTTTTGCACTTCCTGAGGGCTGCTTTGTGGCATAACATATGGTCTATTTTCGAGAAGGTTCCATGTGCTACTGAGAAGAAAGTGAATCTGCACGTTGATGGATGGAATATTCTATATATGTCTATTAAGTCTAGGCTATTGATTGTGTTATTGAGTTCTATGGTTTCTTCATTTGGTTTTTGTTTGGAAGATCTATCTAGTGGTGACAGCCATGCGTTAAAGTCACCCAGAATTATTGTGTTGTGGTTTATGTGTTTCCTGAAATTGAGAAGGATTTGTTTGATGTATAGGGATGCACCATTGTTTGGGGCATAAATATTTACTCTCGTTATGTCTTCCTGATTTATGGTTCCCTTAAGCAGTATGAAATGTCCTTCTTTATCCCTTTTGACTAACTTTGGCTTGAAGTCCACTTTATCTGATATAAGGATGGAAATCCCCACTTTTTTACTGAGTTCATGTGCATGGTAGATTTTCTCCCATCCTTTCACCTTTAGTCTGTGGATGTCTTTTTCTATGAGATGAGTCTCTTGCAGGCAGCATATTGTTGGGTCTTTCCTTTTAATCCATTCTGCCAGTCTATGTCTTTTGATTGATGAGTTTAGGCCATTAACGTTCAGGGTTATTATTGAGATATGATTTGTATTCCCAGTCATTTGACTTATTTTTAGTTTTTAAGTTGGCTTGGTTTCTCCTTTGAGTGGTTTTTCTCTAAGGTAGTCCCTCCCTTTGCTGATCTACATTGTTGTTTTTCATTTCCTCCTCATGGAATATTTTGTTGAGGACATTCTGTAGTGCAGGCTTTCTATTTGTGAATTCTTTTATCTTTTGTTTATCATGGAAAGATTTTATTTCATTTCAAATCTGAAGGTTAGTTTTGCTGGGTATAGGATTCTTGGTTGCAACCATGTTCTTTCAGAGCTTGAAATATGTTGTTCCAGGCCCTTCTAGCTTTTAGAGTCTGGGTTGAGAAGTCGGCTGTTATCCGTATTGGTCTCCCCCTATATGTAATCTGATGCTTTCCTCTCGCGGCCTTCAAAATTCTATCTTTATTTTGAATGTTAGGCATTTTCATTATAATGTGCCTTGGTGTGGATCTGTTGTGATTTTGTGCATTTGGTGTTCTGTAAGCCTCTTGTATCTGATTTTCCATTTCATTCTTCAGGCTTGGGAAATTTTCTGATATTATTTCATTGAATAGGTTGTTCATTCCTTTGGTTTGTATCTCGGTGCCTTCCTCAATCCAAGTAATTCTTAAATTTGGTCTTTTCATGATGATGTCCCATAGTTCTTGAAGATTTTGTTCATGATTTCTTACCATCTTCTCTGTTTGGGCAACTTTATTTTCAAGATTCAATATTTTATCTTCATTGTCTGAGGTTCTGTCTTCCAAGTGGTCTAGTCTTTTGATGATGCTTTCCATTGAGATTTTTATTTGGTTTATTGTTTCCTTCATTTCAAGGATTTCCTTTTTTTTTTTTTTTTTTTTTTTTGAGAATCTCTATCTCTTTGTTGAAATGATATTTTGCATCCTGCAGGTGCTGTTTCAGCTTATTGGTATTTTCATTCATTGCCTGAATTTGCTTTCTTATCTCATCCTTTGCTTCCTGAATCATCTTAATCATGTATAATCTGAAATCCTTTTCTGACATTTCTTCTACCATACTGTCATTGGATTCTATTAATATAGAATCTAGATTGGTTTGGATCATTTTCTTCCCTTGTTTTTTCATGTTGTTCATGTATCTTCCCCTCTAGCAGTGCAGATGTGGGGTATTGCAGATTTCCACCTACAGTCTTATAGTGGCCCTATAGGTTTCCAAAATCCTTTCTTTAATGGGAGATCAATATTAGCAGTGCCCAATTCAGACACTATGCAATCCTAGACCAAATAGCCCCTATGAGGACAATAAAAAAATTGTCATAATAAACAGAATGAGTTAAAATATTATCTTCAGTAAAACAAACAGATTTGCAATAAGGTCTGCAGTTTCTAGTGGAGGACAAAGAGGATGCAGAGGAATGTAGAATGTGACTGTTAATGGGATAAGAAAAGAATATGCAGAAGTTCTAGATAATAGAGAGAGTGAGAGTGTAATCAAATGAAATCATATGTTATCATGCAAAAAAGGGAGACAGAGACTCTGAGGAAACAGGTAAACAAAAGGAAAAGAGAGCAAGAAAAGTAAAGAAATGAAAACAAATTTTTTCAATAAAGGAGAAAAAAGAAAATTTACAGTATAACAGTCATATAGTAATGAAACCTCCAATTGTTCAGTAGCCTGATGTATGAAAGGTACCTGACAATGAGCTTTAAGCCTCCAGCAGGCATCTCAGGATGGGATTTGCTCCACCTAAAGATTGGAGCTAAGGCTTCCAGGATTATCCAAGATGGTCGCTCTGGTTTCGAAATGTGTTGGCAAATGGGGAGCTGCAGCTCAGGGTGTGGACTTGGTCAGCTGGAGGTCCTGGAGGCAGGATGCAGTTGGTCAGGCAGGGGTCCTGGAGGTCGGGTGTTTTTGGTGTGGTTGTGGGATCCTGGAGGCCAGGTGCAATCAGTCGGTCTGGGGTCCCCGTGATAGGGCGCAGTTAGTTGGTCTGGGGGTCCTGGCAGCAGGGAGCAGTCAGTCAATGTGAGGGCCCCAGAGGTAGGGAGTGATCAGTCGGGCTGAGGGACCCTGGAGACGGGGCTCAGTCAGTCCAGCCAGGGGTCCTAAGGGGCCTGGCTGTTGTCTCAAAATGGTGGCAGCCATGTGTAATCAAACCTGCAGGTACTGTGACAGAGAACTTCCAGGCAAAAGCAGGCAGCTGGTGCTCCACTCTTGGAAGTTCTTTATAAATTTTAGAGATACATTCCTCATAGAAATAGAGAAAACAATCATGAACTTCATCTGGAAGAATAAGAGACTTCAAATAACTGAAACAATCCTAAGCAGGAAAAGTGAAGCAGAAGGTATCACAATACCAGACCTTAAACTATACTACAGAGCAATAGTAACAAAAACGGCATGGTATTGGCACCAGAATAGACAGGCAGACCAAAGACATAGAATAGAAGACAGAGAGACAAACCCACATAAATACAGTGACCTCATACTGGAGAAAGGAGCCAAAAACATACACTGGAGAAAAGATAACCTGTTCAACAAATGGTGCTGGGAAAACTGGAAATCCATATGTAGTAAAATGAAATTAAACCTCTATCTGTAACCCAGCACAAAACTCAACTCAAGATGCATCAAGGACTTAGAAATTAGACCAGAGATCCTGCACCAAATAGAAGACAAAGTAGGCCCTAATCTTCATGATGTTGTCTTCGAATCACACTTCCTTAATGAGACTCCCAAAGCATAAGAAATCAAAGCAAGAATCAATGAATGGGATGGCCTCTAACTAAAAAACTTTTTCTCAGCAAAGGATACAATCCATAATGTGAAAGGAGAGCCTACAGAGTGGGAGAAAACTTTTTCCTCATGAAGCTTCCTTCACACATCTACCAAAAAACTCCTTGTTTAATTGTCTTTTCTGTGTATTTTGTTTACACAACTTATTTAAGTCCATGGCCCTCATTATTGAAGTCTTTTTGCTACATGATCTTATCAGTTCTACTGTCATTCTTTTAATTCACTAATTGTGGAACACTTCTGATTTCTATCCTAGGAAATGCAAGTTATTCCTTATTCCTTGCAACCATGCTCAGATTATGGGATAGAAACAGTGTATTCCTTGGTCTGCCTAGAGATCCTCTGTATTGACTTTTTCATTGGTACTCCATGACAAAGGAGGTTGTAGAAATAAGAAAGAAGCCTGCTTCCATGGCTCCTAAATTATTTGGTTGTTTTCCTTTCCCTTACAGCCTCCTTTTATCAAGTTTAATGTCATTCCAGTAAGGAATAAGAAGTGGCATGGGGCAAGTAGACTTATCTCCAGCACATAAATTCTTAGTCTTTCTGCTCTTTGAAAATAAAGTTCATAAAGAGACCACTATTTTATTCTAAATTTCCTAATTTAAAATTCACTTTGCATTTTTTGTTATCGATGTATTTAATTTAATGTTATCTTTAAAATGAAATTTCTTCAATTATATTAATACATATAAAACTTTTAAAATTGTAATTTGTACAAATTCATAGAATGTATTTACCATGTGTTATGAGGTTGAAAATCTACCTTTTATATAATACAAAATATAAAATAAATTTCAATATTTCCATATTTATATAGTTTATTGATAAATACATATGTTGAGGATAAGACAAATCTTCCTGCAAAATTATTCCAAGTTATTTATGAAAAGTTATTTCTTTCAAGAAGAAAGGATATAAATCTCCACCTCTTGAGAGTAGGCTGCACTTAATGACTTCTGTTCAGAGAGAACAATTTGGAGAGGAGAAAACTAGAATACCTTTTACTAGCAAAATCTGACAAATAGTACCTCAGTAAGGCACCATCCAAGTTAGCACCAACAGCTGTAATTCATTCTGAGAGTATTTATCCATGACATGATAATAACAATATTTAACTGTAGTTTTCATTCCCAAAACACGTAAGTCTTGTGCAATCATAAGGAAAACATCACATACATTCTAAAGGAAGGACATCATACAAGTTACCTAGAAAATCATCCCCAACACTGTCAAGGCTATCAAAAACAAGGAAAGTTTGAGAAGTTATAAAGACCAGTGGAGTCTAAGAAGACATAAGAAAAAATGGAGTACTCTGGATAGGATTGTGGGAGAGAGAAAGAAAATTAGTAAAAACTAAGAATATCAGAATAAAGTGTCCACTTTAGTTAACAGGAATTTATATTTTTTTAATTAATTGAGAAGAAGTTGCATATTAAAGGAAGATGCTAAAATAGGGGAATTAATTGTTGATACACATAAAATTTCTGTAGTTTTTTTAACATAGGTTTTCTTATTTTGTATACACATAGATACATATGAAGAAAGATAAGAGAACATTTTATGCAACATTTGATTCAACAAAACTGTTTTAAAGGGTTTTGCTTTCTTTGTTTTCAACAGGGCGATTTCTATCCATCAGATGAGAGCTCCATAGATTTACTCTACAAGTGCCCATGAGGAGGAATTTCTATCTACAATTTATTTTCCATAGATGAGCCCCAGTATGTGATGTTCCAGCATAATTAGTCTCACTTATTAGAAATGTGTGTCAATAGTGGAGTAAATATTCTGAATTTTATGAAGTAGGAAGATGATAACATCCAAAGAAAGTGAAGTTCTGCTCCAAAAAACACTTAACCAAAATTAGATAGAATCAAATTAAGGAAGGTAGATAGAACTTACATGATAAAATTCACATCTGAGGCTTACAAATAAAATAAAATAATTGGACTAGCATTTCTCTTTTTAATCTTCAAATAATGCTAACTCTATTCATACATATGGCAAAAATATTTTCTGAAATTATACCTATGATTAAATTTATTAAAAACGGGACTATTAACACCAGTATTCTTAATCTAACTTAGTCTTTGCAGATAGAACTTTAAGATAAATTGACCATCAAGATGAAATTTTCTTTAAATTTGAATGCAAATTTGAGAGTGAAAATTGAAGAGCATCTAAAAGAGTGGAAGCACAGAAAACAAAATGGTGTCAGAAGTTTGGGGAAAAATAATTTTGAGAAGGAATAAAGTTCACAAACATAAAATAATTATGTATTCTGTTTAGAAGATTGCTGAATAGGTCAGAATTTTTTAATTTTCCTCCTGAAAATTATCAACTGTCATAGTCACAAGTATTTAAAGCAAACCAAAGTCTTATTTCCAATTAACTAGACCCATATATAATGCTCACATTCTGCAATACGTGCTGTTGACCAAAGTAGCTGAGATCAGCAGTATGTATACAGAAAGACTTGAAGAGTACAAACTTTGGGAGTAGTGACAGGATCCAGCACCAACTTTGTAAGGTAACCAGAAAAATGTTACCTATAAAGGAGAGAGCCTCACCATGAGATAAAATTAATACACTTTATTTAGAACAATTCATGTGATACTGAAGTGAACAGGTGTGTATGTTTAAGCTCCAGGAAGGAAACAAGGTGAGGCTGGATAAATAATTTTACAGGTGAGCCCTATTAGAGAAAAGCAATTGATGTCAGTGGTAGACCAGATCTTTTAGCTTTTGTCTTCCTCCTTTTTATCCAAGAACATCCAATAGAAAATTCTGCAAAAATCAAGAAATAGTAACTATGTATTCATATAGATTTATGTGTGTGTGTGTGTGTGTTTGTCACAGAACTGATACAAAATTACTGCCCTAACATTTTCAAAACATGATGCTCAGATAATTAAACTTCAATAAAGAACAAGTTTTGATCTAAACCTAATACCATGTATAAACATTAACTCAGATAAACTGAAAACAGAAATGTAAATTACAAAACTACAAAAATTTTAGGGAGAAAAACCTTTATGATCTAAGACTTGGCAAGGGGTTTTTAGACTTAGCATGAACTGCATTATCCATTAAAGAAAACAAATCGCAAATTGATCTTCACCGAAATAAGAAATTTTCTGCAAAACACCCTGTTACGAGTATGAAAGGTCAAGCCATCAAGAACTACCTAAAAAAATAATTACAAACATCATATCCAATTAAGTGCTAGTATCTGTAGCATATAAGGAATTCTCAAAATTCAATGGCAAAATAAACAAGCAAAAATATCCAAACAATTCAATTAGAAAATGGATAAAACACATGAAAATATTTCACAGAAGACAATAAACAGATGGCAAATAACCACATGAAAAGATGTTCAACATCGTTAGCCATTAGGGAAACTCTAATTAAAACATTGAGATATCAGTACACATATCAGAGTGACTAAAATTTTAAAATAATGGTAAAATACCAAATGCTGGATAGGATTAGGAGAAACTGGATCACTTATTGCCAGTAGGAATGCAAATGGTAGATCCTTTCTGGAAATCACATCTAGAAGTTTCTTTTAAAACTAAACATCTAATTATGACCCAGCATTCTTGAGTATTTGTACTATTGAAAAATACAGTTAAAATAGCACAAAAATGTATATGCAAATATTCCAGTACCTCAATTCCTAAAATCCAAAAGTGGGAAACAATTCAGAATTCTTTATGACTGTGCTATTAAACAAAGGGTTATACCATGAATATTCAGTAATAACAAATAACTATTGATATATGTAACAACTTGATATTATCCCGAGTGGAAAAAGTTATCAATAAGGCAGTATGATCCTACTTATATAACATTGAAAAAATTACAGAAATTGAGAATCAATTATGCTTTCCAGAGATTAGAAATGAGGAAGGAAAAGTCATAGCTATCAAATGACATCATGATGAATCTTTAGGGTTATGGGACTCTTCGATTTTGATTTTGGTGTATTCAAGAGTCTATATTTGTGATAAATTTGCACAGAATGAAATGCATATGTGAATTCAAATAATTTAAATTCAAAGTACAATATTCAGAATAAGATTGAGGAATTGTATTCAAGTCAATATCCTGGTTGTGATTATGTACTAAAGTTTTTCAAGATTTTATCATAGGAAATACTGGGCAAGGATATACAAAGTCTTCCTCTACTATTTATTAAAACTGCTTGTGAATCCATAATTATCTCCAACTTAAAGCATACATATATGTTATATATAATCTTGATGGCATATGGGTTTTTTGTTGAGGAGCAAAGCAAAGAACAAAGTTTTCCTAGAGATAAGTTTAGATATCAGTAGAAAAATGAAATTCAAACTTTGGACAAATAGCACCTAGCAAATATAGTAAATTGTTAAATTAAAGAGCTAAGAATGATAGCTCTTGTGATATCCTGTAGCTTAAAAGGATGAATCTTTCTATGGCATGTATTATTTTAATTCAACCTGTCTCATTTTCTCTCAATCAATCTCATCTGAACTCTTTATCCAAAAATCATTAAAAACACAGAGACAATAAAAAGAAGTGTTAGTATAGCTTTTAAACAGAATTAGGGAAACAACCAAATGACTAGACTAAAAATGTAACAATGGAGGCCATAAGAATGAATTTAAATATAAATTTTTGCACTCTTTAAAGGAAATAGTAGTGATAAATGAGCCCAGTGAAATTGTTTCTATTAGTATGAAAGTCAACTATCATCCAGGAGTGATAGTGCAAGTCTGTAGTCTAAAGTTACTCAGGAATCTCAGGCAGGAGGATTAGTAGGGCCCAGAAGTTTGAGGCCTGCCTCACCATATGAAGGTGCTCTCCTGGAAATAGAAAATCCTCACCAGACACCAAGTCAGCCAATACCAAGGCCTTGAACTTCCCAGGTTTCAGAATTGTGAAAAATGAATTTCAGTTGCATATAACGTACTTTAGTTTATGGCACCTTGTCCCAATTGCCTGAACAGATGAAGATAGATTCTAATGAAGCTTATGTGTGTATATTAACTTTATAATGCTAGATGAAATGTAAATATTGAATTTAAATTTCTTCTTTTCCTGAATTTTTGACAGCCTAATTTCCTGACTTATCTCAAGTCCTTTATCAATATACTGATCATGACAATGTGTGGCTTAATGATAAAGAAAACTGAGCATAATAAACAGATCTAAGTTTTTTATTTTCCTTTTGTACAAAATGTTTTCCAAGAGTTCTGGTTGACATTTATGGTCCAAAGTTAAATGCAATGTAATTTTAGAAAGACTATAGGAGAATAAAGAGGAATTTAAGTAGTTAAAATAAAACAGTAAAATATTTTTCATAATTACATACAGAAGAGTTGCATTTATGCTATGTACATATGTGAATGTACCACAGTGAATTTGACCTTTTGGTGTATCTATAAAGCACCACTTCAGAAAACTATAAATAAATAGAAGGAAGGGCAATTGAGTAGAGGAAGGGGAACAGGTGGGGAGAGAAAGAGGAAAATCAGGGGACTGATGTGGAGCATATTGCATTCACGTAATCAAACATGTATTATGTCAAAACAAACCCCAACATTATTTATAACTATTGTATTCTAATAAAAACATAAAAAAACAAATTATGGAAAATGACAGATATCAAAGTAGAGGAAGGGTGCAATTTCCAGTTGCTCTGTGGCTCAGGATTCAAGCAGCAGGATTCACCAGTAAGGCAGGTGACATGAAATGCACTACAATTCAGTTATTAGAATCATAGTAACACAGAAATTCCTGTGCTTTGAACATAGGGAAGAAAACAACACCTTGGGAACCAAACCCGAAACACTGGCAGTGCTGGTTCCACAGAGGTTAAGGGTGACACAGGCAGACAGAGTAAAACTGCAAATAAATTTGGCACAGAGGAACTCGTGAAACAGAAGGGCTGTTTGACTTTAACTGATTGAGAGGAAGCCAGGTGAACTGGTGTGTGAATAGTGCTCCATTGGTACATGGAGACCTGGGGCAAGGAGCCATTTCAAAGTGGCTACAGGGTGACTTTCTGCTGCAGGATCCCAGGAAAACATACCAAGTATTATCAGACTATCCTGGTATGTGACTTCCATGAGATGTAGAGACCTAGAGTGCACCTAACAGGAACAGGAAAGATTGTTCCTAGCGGGGCTCAGACTAGGGATAAGGAGGGAAGTATGCTTTCTTCTTTGGGTCTAACATCTTGCCTGCAAGATTAACTGCAGAGAACCCAGAAACTGGATTGGTGGGTGCATTTGCAATCAGGTTCTGACCTTGAGAATTACACATTTATAGGCAGGGGAAGGTGCAAGAACTGCAGAGAGTTGGTTGCTTTGCCCTATGAATGGGCTTTCAAGAGGACCATGATATTCAGTTGTCCTGCAGAGATTGGCATCTGCCTGGCCATGGGTGGTTGGAGCTATTGTCTCTAGAATAAATACCCTCTACAAAACTCCAAATGCACCAGAAGGTCACGTTCAGAACTCTGCATCAGGCCACTGTGGAGTACTTCTATCTAATTTGCCTGAAAAAAAATCCCTAGTTATCACTACTACCCTTTCCTGCATTGTACTGATGAGAAGGAAAGCTGAGAGGTATGACAATCAGCTTCAGTTCCAGACCATTCTAGCCAGCAGTTTAGAGAGCAGTCTGGAGATGATGGGTTTAATAATTCCTAGTCTCTGCTCTCCTCAGTCAGTACACAAAGAACAAATGGAGAGAGGAACAATATAGCACAGGCAGTGAACATCCATCCTTCTTTCATTTTGACTGCCTCAGTAAAGACAAACCCCTTTTTTTCATTAAAATGTTTTCCCTTTTCTGTCTTTTCCTTTGAATTTGTGTGTGTCCATATGTGTGTATGAGAGGCATTCTTGCTGTGGTGATCGGCTCATAGACATTATACACACACACACACACACATACACATACTGTCCAAGATATCAAGTTCAACAATTACTTTCCCCTAAATGGCAACCATTCCTATTCAGTAAGGAGCATTAACTTTAGCCCTCTACTTTTACCATGTGTTGTGCACTTTTAAACATCTAGCAACACTAGATGTTTCCAACAAGGATTTAATTTCCCAACCATACATAACAGTAGCCCTGAATGAACTGCAACATTTACTTATCAAAGGTTACACTTTGAAGCAAAAAAAACCCTTTTCTTGAAAGTGTCTTCCTGACAGGAATATTCTGACCTAGAACCCTTCGCCTTCTCATTGCTTATCAACCCAGGGGTCAGCAGAAAATTTCCTAAACCTTAGGAACTAAACAGGTGAACACATACAGGAGATATATAGAAATTCAAATAACCACAAGAGAAAAAAAGCAAGTCACTTTTCAGGTACACCAGTAAAACTTACTTCTGACTTCTCATACTCTAAAAGACAAGAGGACTTGAAATGAGACAATCCAAGCTCTGAAATAAACAATTGCTAGAAAAGCATGGCTATGTGCAGTAAATCTACTTTCAGAATCAAAGAAATTTTAAAATTTCATAAGTTTAACCTACAAGAATCCATGACTGTTAAACATGTGATGGAAAATACTTAAAGAAATACTATACAAAGAACTCAAACACAAACCCCAGTGCTTTCAAATGGATGAAGCTCCCCGGAAGAACAATAAAGTAAATGAAAGTAAAAAATGAATAAAATCTATAAAACAAACCAAAATGACTGGAAATAGTAAACATCTTTCAATAATAATTCTGAATATAAATGGTCTCAATCCTCCAATTGAAATACATAGACTGGCACTATGAGTTTAAAAATAGGACCAAACATATGCTGTTTGCAGGAGACTTTTCTTGCATGCAAAAAAGTCAATAGGCTAAAAATAAAAGGATGAAAAACATACTCCTTACTAATATAATATACAAACAAGCAGAATTAGCTCTTTTCATATCTGAGAAAGCAGATCTCAAGAAAAATTAATCAAAAGAGTGAAGTAACTCCTCTACATAATGTTAGAGGGAATAGTTCATCAAGAAGTTTTAATGATAGTAAGTATGCCTCAAATATCAGTTCACCTAATTATAGAAAATAAACAATTCTTGACAATAAATAATAAGATAGATCCTAATACAATAGTACTGGATGATTTTAACCCACCCTTCTTACCAATAAAAGTCATCTAGACATGTAGTTAATAAAGACACTTGTAAACTACATAATAAAATAAATTCAATTGGACATAACAAACATTTATAGAATATTTTATCTAAAAACAGATGAATACACTTTTTTCTCAACAGTTCATTGAAACTTTTCCAAAGTGGACCATATATTAGGTCACAAAGTGAATCTTAGCCAAACAAACAAACAAACAAAAAACAAAACAAAAGAAGAAGAATCTATGTTATCCATACATCTTATCAGATTATAGAACAAAAATAATAGTAAGGAAAATTATGGAAAACACATAAACATGTGGAAATTAAACCATACTCTTTTTAAAAATTTTGATATATTTTAGATATACGTGGAAGTAGGTGCATTTTGGCATACTATACATACATGGAGTATAACTTATTCTAATTAGGATCACATTCTTGTGGTTGTATATGATATAGAGTTTCCCTGGGGGTGGATGGGAATAGGAAAGACAGTAGAATGAATCAGACATAACTTTCCTATGTTTTTATGTAAGTAAACCATACTTTTTCAAATGAGAAATGAATCATAAAAAAAATGAGATGAGATAGGTTTGCAAATTCAGAGTCAACCTCAGCAACTTAGTGATGCCCTGAGCAACTTAGTGATGCCCTGAGCAACTTAGTGAAACCCTGTTTCAAATCAGAAAATTAAAAATGAATGGCAATGTGATTTTGGGTTCAATCCACAGTTCCAAAAAGAAAAGAAAAGGAGAGAAAAAAAAAAGAATATAGTGATACTACTGACTAATATTGATGCTTTGAAAAAAATACTAAAAATATTTTATGATTAAGATCACATGAGAATGGAAGGAGAATTTTAAGGAAGTCTGTCTTATTCTTTCCCCCACCTCTTTCTCACACGATATCAGCTGCCATTGATTGGTTTTTCTGAGCATGAAGCAGCAGACTAGGAGGAATTTGAAATCAAGATATTCTTGAAATGATCAAAAGCAGTCAATGAATCCTGTTGTCTATAATTTAGACCAATTCTGAACCACTCTTCTTTGATGACTGTTTGTTTTTCCTTCCTATATACTTTCTATTTCACCTTTGACAAAATGCCAATTATACTTTGGGGGAACCATTCTACCCACTTTGAGTCCAATATTCCTTGGAGAATTGTTATTGATTCCAACTGTATTTCTGGGACTCAGAGCCCAATGTAAGCCAACAGCACATTCTCTTTGGCCTAGTTCATGGAATTGGTTAATGATCTTGTTAACGACACTTACTGTCAGAAATATCATTTCAATGAAACTTTTGATAAAGCAAAATCATTTTTTTCACATGGATTATTGTAAAAGTAGAATATAGGTTGGAACTGCTTTAACCAACTCCCTCTAGAAGTTGTTAATAATTTATGAGGGAGGAAAATGCAAAGAAAAAATCCAACTATGCTTAGATTTCTTAATTAGAGAATAAAATGCACTTTTTAAAAACATAGAACTTAAGTAGGATGGTTCTATTGCTTTACAAATAAAAAAATTCTCACTAGAACCTTTTACATCAATGATATCTATAAGTCTGTATTTCTGTCCTTATTGGTCGTGACTTTAACTAATTGACTTTAGTTTGATTGTGTGGATTATTGTTAAGTGTGTACATTTTCCAAGGACTCTTAAGATACACTGTTACTAAGAACAAACCAAAGTAATGTCCACAAGCAGATGGCATGTGTCACTGAGAGATTTTCATGTATTTTTAAATCCATTGGGTCTATAATATATTAATTAACACCTATTAACTTATATAACTTCAAAAATAATTATAAACATCTGATAATGACCAAAAAATAAACTGGTTTCCTATGGATTTCAGGTTTTTTATAATTAATCTAATTCAAACTGTAATATTCCATTCTAAGAAACATTCTGAATTCAATTATTTATTTCTGAAATATATGAATTTGTTAGGATATCACTTTTAAATAGAATACTAAAAAATAAAAAAAAGAAAGAAAAAAAGGAATACTCATACAACATCACTGGTAAAATTTAACATAAAAATACTCTCCAGAAGAAATATTCCAATTTATTTTAACTGCCTTGAAAAATAACACTTCATTATAATATATAAGTTGAGCTACAGTGAATTCTATTAAAACTCCCAGTTAGAGAGAATCTTTATTTAACATTGAAATAGTCCTTGAGTCCTGCCAAGACAAAATTTTACTTGTGTTTTCACTACTGTCGGAGTTTCAACTTCAAAGGAAACTTGGTCTGCAGTCCTCACCATGGTCCCTTTCTTAGGATAGAAAGAAATTGACACATAAGAGAAGGAATCCTTATAAGTTGTCACTGGGTAGCCTTTGGCTGTAAAAGCCAAAGCTAGAAAAATTTCTATTATCAACATTCTCCAAAAATAAGTATGTAGGCAAAAGATTACTCAAGCTCCTCATTTCAAGAAGATTAAGGAGGTAAGGCTGAGGAAGTTAAGGTCTTAGTACAGTTTCAGTTCAGTGATGTAGCAGAAGTAAGTCTTTGAATCATGTCAATATGCTTGAAATATCAAAGAAAATGGAACAACTAACCCACCAAGACAACTAGAAACCAAAATGTTCACGTTACTATATTATATTTTCCTCATGTAGTATATATTTCTTTAAATTTTCTAAGGTACCATTCAGTAAAAACACTTAATTTTCTTGTTAAAAAGAAAGCAAAGCAAAAAAGGAAAAGAAAAAAGAAAAGAAGCAAAACAAAACACACTAATTTGTGGTCCATTTTGAATCCAGTAACAGTGTTTCTGAGGTGCAGGAATCTCAAATGCTGCTGTGCCCCCAAAAGTAATACATACTAACTTGGAACTTAAAGTTGACTAAGTTCCAATTTTATACCAACTTTACTTTCAATGTTTGCAAATCCCATTCTAATAGCTTATCCTCATGATTAGTCTTTTAGAAACCAAATGTAGTGTTTTGTATATCAGTTGATGAAATTTAAAAGTTATCACGTGATTGATGCTATCAGCCAAGAGTTCTGCTCCAGCAGCATGAACAATTTTGTCTTGAATGCATTGAAATACAGTAAATATTTATTCAACTTTCTTTATATCCATCCCTTATGTAGTAAAATAATGAAAAGAGAAATGAAAACTAATATTCAAGAGAAACATTGTTTTTGGAAAAGATTTAAAAACATAACAACTGTCACTTTAAATCTGTTCTAAATGTTGTACTATGTTGAAAATCAAAACCAATGATGAAAATGCACACTAGCAATATATCTTTCATATTGATATCAAAAAGGAAGATGTATTTACTGATATTATAAAGCATTTTAGTTCCTGGTTTTGAAAGCCCTGTTCACTTATTTTTTGACTCTTAGATATCTTAATTCCATATACCATTTCATGAAAACATTTATTATGTAAGACACTAGAGGATCGTTTGTATGTTTAACATTGAAAATATTAATTCAGTGACTTATATACTGGGAACATTTATTAAGCACGGGTCTCGGTTCTGGAATTAGCAAATTCTATGTTAACAAATCAAAACCACAAAACGTCCTTACACATAGAACTTGCATTTCAATTTGTGAAACATAGACATTAAACAATACTAACAGGTAGAAATACATGTTGTGAACAGGAAGAAAACACAACTCTGTGTAGAAGTTAACCTACTCTATGATGAGACAAACGACTTTGAGAAGAGACTTGTGAGAGTTATACTCAAATACTAACTGGAGAAAGCACATTCCAGGTGCAATAAGAGCTAACACCTTGAGGCAGGGGTTTTCAAACATGGTTAAGGAACAACAAGAAGGCTCCTGTGGCTAGACCAGGG
Source organism: Sciurus carolinensis (assembly GCF_902686445.1). NCBI lineage: Eukaryota > Metazoa > Chordata > Mammalia > Rodentia > Sciuridae > Sciurus > Sciurus carolinensis. Next base: position 85,209,136 of record NC_062218.1, on the reverse strand, counting down.
TGGAAGCACACATAAAGACATATGAAGTTAGTGAAGTTTCCACAGCCCAAAAGGCACTGCAACTGACAATTCAAAGTGAAGGTATTTATTTTTACTATTTTGGATGAGATGGGAAGTCACTGAAAAATTTTGGGCAAAATGTCAATTTTTAAATCAAATAAATTTTAAAAGGATGTCTATAGTAACCAGAATAGAGTCTCTAGAAATGCAAAGATTGAAGTAAGGAGACTAGTCATGGAACTACTGAAACAATTCATGGTAGAACTAATGTAATGCTGGCTAACATGAGACTGGTTAAATGGAGATGGGGAAGGGAGTTTTGGGTTTCCATAATTTTTGTAATATGCCAAAAAATTTATAATGTAAAGAAAATATTCCTTGAGGAATTTTTTTCTCTGACAATCTCAGGAAAAGAGTTATCCATAATGAGATGACGAGTATAATCAGAATAAGGGGAGATTTTGAAAGATGAGAGAAGATGGTATAAAAGTTTCTCTGAAGATATATATTTTTTTTCAACACATAAGTGAGGATGCTAGGTAGGCTAATAGATGCATGAGTTTTGGGAATTTTGTTTGTTTGGATTATGGGTTTGTTTGTTTCTGGGCAAGGATGGAATATAAAAATAAATTTATGGTCACCAGCAAATAGATTTAAAATGAAGTGACTGTATATGATTACCTAGTTTGTGAGGACAGAGAGGATATAAAAGAAGAGATACTGTGATAATTCAAAGTTTAAAAATTAAGAATATGAGACAGGCACTGTGATGTATGCCTGTAATCCCACCAGCTTGGTAGGCTAAGACAGAAGGATCACAAGTTCTAGGCCAGACTCAGCAATTAAGCAGGGCCCAAAGCAATTTATTGAGATCCTGTCTCAAAATAAAAATAAAAAATGTTGGGGATGTAGTTCAGGGGTAAAGTGCCCTAGGTTAAATCCCCAGTACCCAAAAAGTTAAGAATATGGGGAGAAATCATCACAGGAGACAGAGAAGAAATAAATACTAAGTTGAGGAAGGGTAAGGGGGAGTCATGATGCTTCTTGGCCATTAAAATGAAGATGGACAGTAGTATATTAATTGATACATATGATTGAATTTTTGTACATGATAGTACTATCTATATTACTCTCTTTCTTGTATCTGTTATATAAATTAAAGATTATTTTTTTATTATTCTACTATGAAGATATATGTTGATATTAAGGAAATAAGTAGATATTCTAAAATGCAAACTTATAATATATATAGCAATTACCATCATGTACATCCACAAGACACTAAAAAAAAACCCTATAAGTAAATAGCTGAAAGATCAGTAGATTAGAAGGAAGTGAACAGGGAGAGGGAGAAGGGGAGGGAAAGGGGAAATAATGGGAACTGAACTACAACAAATTAGACCCATGGTTTTATAATTATGTCAAAATGAATCATATTGTCATGTATAATTAAAATGAGCCAACAGAAAAAAAGAAAATATACATATATATGTATATATTAGTTAAAAAGGTAATTTCTGATATCTAATAATATTTAATTTAAAATGTCAGCAACACTTGTGGGATTTAATTGTTAAAATTATAAATTTTGCTATATTAGGTTTCATTCTCTAGGTGTAATTAATTGGTTTATTTATATACTCTGGTGCTGTTGTATTTTGAATGTAACATTATCAGGATTAGAAAGCATCACTCCTACCTCTGAGTTTATTGATTATATTATTTAGAGAGGCAGGGATTTTCAAATATTATTTTGCAAATTAAAATAGGCCTTTGGATTTCTTCATCAATTTTCCAAGAATTTCATTCAGGATGATCAAGTTTCATTTTTTTTTCTCCAGGGTAATAAAAGTTCAAACTGAGAATAGCTAATTGGGTTCCTAAATCAAACTTATCAAAACTGACTCTGCACCCAGGCATCTGCAAGCAGTCTATTCCTCAAACATGGTCCCCTCAATACTGTTCTGTACTGAGCTGTGAAGCAGCATCCCCGTTTGATTACTAACATTTCACATAAAATTCCCATCTTGAAACCAATGCAACAGACCAAATTAATTATTGTCTCCAACACTTTCCCATGTTTAGTCACTGCCTTAGATAAAGAAATTACCCACATCCCAGGGTTTATGAAATGTCAGCATCCTCTTCCACTTCCTATTGTAACTACCCATACATCTTCTGAAAGAACTGATATCAGTTATTTCATTCAGCTTCTTAAAAACACTCTTTAATTTAAAAAATAACTTCAACTCACTTTAATATCATAAAAATATAGTAGGCTTTTTGTAGAGGATTTAGAAAATGTAGATAAATCAAGAGATTAAATTAATGCTTACCCATAATCCTAAAAGCCAGAGATAATTGCATTGTGTTGTTTATACATTCAATATTTAATGCACTATTTAATGTTCCTATCAATGCATACAGTCTACAACAGGAATAATTGCATATTAGTTCAACTTGATTTCTGATGTTTTGGAAATGCACCATCGCATTCATTTCCCTTCCTAGATGGTTTCTTTTTGGTTGTTTGTGTAGTTTAGAGGAATGACAATCTCTTCATTTTAATATTATCCTTACCTAAATTATAATTTATTTTCAAAATAGCAACCAAAAATATTATTAATAGATCATAGTTTATTAAATTCATCCCTATTGATAAGTTTATAAGTGATTTTACAATTTTCAGTAGTATAAATGATGTGATTATCATTTTAAGAAACTTTCTGATAGTGTTTTGTGCTAAGTCCCTAAACATGGTCTTAACTAAGAATGAACACTTTTGTGGTATTTGATATACACTGTGTAGAGACTTGTTTTGTTTCCCATTTCCTGCAGAGATACTCCATCCTCATGAGAATAATATTTGAGACTCTGACCCATTTGGTTTCAAATTGTACTGATGTTTTCCAGTTCTGTGGTTTTCTGAATTGCACTCATTCACACTATTACAGTCAAGCTAACAAACCCATTCACTTGTTTTTATTCACCTGTGTATTTCTGTTTCATTCTTATGCTTGCCAAGATTCTCTATGTTTTGTCTTCGTTTTTTTGTTTGTTTGTTTGGTTGGTCCTTCATTACTTACATTTTAGCATGCATTATTTGGTGGGCAATTTGTTAGAAGGCCTTAAAAGGGAGGAGGGAGATGAAGGACTTTTTAAAGAGAAACACAAAATTTATTTCTTCCTTCCTTCCTTCCTTCCTTCCTTCCTTCCTTCCTTCCTTCCTTCCTTCCTTCCTTCCTTCCTTCCTTCCTTCCTTCCTTCCTTCCTTCTTTTCTCTCTCTCTCTCTCTCTCTCTCTCTCTCTCTCTCTCTCTCTCTCTCTCTCCTTCCTTCTTTCTTTCTTCCTTTCTTTTTTGTTGAGGAAAGGGAATCATGTAAAATCCAGCAGAGTGAACAACCCTACTGTTACTTCATGTACTATGTGTATTATGAAATCGCCTTCAATCCTTCCATCCTATAGCAACTGGTATACAGTTTTAGTATGCAGAATTTTGTACCTTTATCTATGCTTATCTTCTAATGTTCAACATGAAATAACAAAAGTGAGATAAGACTCACTGTTTTGTAGTCTACTTTCCTGACTAAACAATTTATCATAGGCAAATCTTCCCACATCAGTAAACATATTCATCAACATTTTAATAGGTGCATAGGAACCTCTTTTACAATTCTTCTAATGATAGACAATTAAGTTGTTTCTATTAATTTTTGCTTTATTAATAAAACATCCTTCTCCATGCTTCTTTTCTTGCTTGTACTTCAGAGATTTTGATGCCTTGTGGAAACTCCTCATGTGAAATCTGTTCAGGTCTGTGTCTTTTTAAAAATATGATAATTTTTCTTCTCTTCAGTGCATTTCTGTGGTATCTGAAGTCAGTTTTCTGTTACTATAACATATACCCAAGATACTCAACATATAAGGATGGGAAGTTTATTTTGGCTCACAATTTTAGTGGTTTTAGTCCATTATTGGTTTTCCCCCTTGATTTAGATAGGGCAGTATATCATGGTAGGAGCACATGCTGGAGCAAAATCCACTCACCCCATGGCCATGAAATGAGAGAATGAGGATAGATTTGAGGTCCCACTACCTGTTTTGACGACATGATCTAGAGTCCTCCCATCAGGACCCACATCCACTACATCCCAGTAACATATGAACCAAGCCTTTAGCAACATTCCCCTTTGTGGGACAATCAAGATCAAAACTACAGCATCTTATATTTCTAAAAACAGTATGGATGAATTTCCATGTAATATAAGTTTGGTGACTATAGCTTAGTTTGACAATTATGCCTAGCAAGTAACTTAAGGCAGAGTAAGTTTTAGCCATTCTTGCCTGTACTAAAATACTTTGCTTTAAACAACAGTATATATGATTATTTGTATTATATTGAATAACTCATATGATAAGTTGGCTTCTACCTTGTTTAGCAAATTTTAGATACTTTTGATATATACATCATGAATAGCTTAAGTTTATAAAGTAAATATGAATTCTGATCTTGAAAGGCAAGAGGTGTGTTAAATCTTTCTGGCATGGTTGATGGGTGAGGGTACCCTTCATCAGACAGCTATCTAATGCTCAAACATATCCCACCAAATAGTGCTCTCTACTGAATTCCATCCAGTAAATACCTTAATAGAGCTTTGGACTAATAGTTACATTAACGATATCTTTAATTGATCTTATATTTTACTATTTTACTTGTCCTTGTATGTATATATTTTAAATGTTATAAAAATAATCACTCAACATATTTATAGACATGTCAGAAATTTAATAGTTCAGAATTCATTGCAATCCTTTGGAACACTGAAAATCTATAGAAATGCTGGTATTATATACAACAAAATGTGTTTTACCTAATATTTTAACTACTCAAGATTGCAAATATTTAGACATTTTGTCCCATGAAATGGGACATGTTATTACACTCAGACACAATAAGCCATATAAATTTCTTTTTGGGGGTAAGAAACAATATATTTTATTTTTCTGCACTACAGCTCTGGTGAGTGCTTTTGCGCCAAATTTAATGGACATTACACAGAGCGTTTTACGCATGGGATGGGGAGGAAAGCAAAGAAACCACAAATTTTAAAACAAAAACAAAATCCTGGATAGCTCTTAGCAATTGTTCCACTCCCACATTAATCAAATTCACTTGGGAATTTCTAATAAAAAATAACAGAAAACAAGTTGGGGGAGAAAAAGACGAAGGGAAAAGAGGACAAAGGGCCCTCCCAGGACAGAGCTTTCCCTACCATGGCCAGGAGGACACTCGGCATAAACTCCCTAGAGTTATTTCCCCCAACAGAACACCAGGTATTGCAGTTGCGAAAGGGAAAAGGAGGGAAGCATAGGGTCACCAGTGGGGACACAAGGGAAGAAAACACACTTAACTATGATGGAAAGGGTGGGAGAAGGCTGGAGAAAATGCGATGGTGGGTTTGTATATTGGGAGAGATAGATGTAGCTGAAGAGCACTTGAACTGAAAACAGATGTCCTAGGCTTCATTATTTTTACAAAGAAAAAAATCTCCCCCTGGTGGAACTTAGTTCCTTTTTTATTTTATTTAATTATTTTTTTATTTTTATTTTATTTTGCTTTTTATTTTTTTGCTTTACATAGGTACTCTGCCCTGAGGTCATACTTTGGTTTTTCTATACCCTGGAGTTGAAAGAAATAGTTCAAAGTCTGAAGATGGATTCTCCACCTAAAGTAAACATCCCAGCATTCCCACTCTCCTCTTGCTCCAAAGAATAAAGTCTCTGCTAAAAAACCCTTTTACAATTTTGTACAGTAAACACACACACACACACACACACACACACACACAAATAAAACCCAAATCAAAAAAACAAAAACAGTAAAGAATCCTGGGAGAAGACAATACAAAAATGTAAACATACAGAAAATGGTGCAATATATGACTGATGCAAGTCTCAAAGCACAGCTACAGATTCCCAAAAGTAGGTACCATCATGAGCTACCCAAGTCCACAAAAATAATTTTTAAAAAATAAATCTTAAAAAAAACACACACACTTGTTGATTAAACGAATAATTTGTTTTCAGTTAAATCCATACATTCTCAAGTTTCCCTTCCCCCAAAGTGACCCTGGGTTCTCTGTTCTTATTGTATGACCAATAGTAAGTATTCCTGTAACTCCCTCAAAGCAGCTCTCAGGATCTGGAATCTCATCTTGATAAGGATCCGCACATCCAATCTTAGCAGCTTAAAACATCATGTTTCCTTGGTTGCCAGGTCCTAGGCTATATCCACCCATGCCCACATCAGCAGCTATGTCCTGGGTCTCAACTACAGGGAGTTCATGATGTTCTGTTGGAGTCCCATCATGTCCTGCATGAACATCATCACACAGACCCAGGGTGGGTGTGAAATCCAGCAGGTCCCCCATCCTTGTCAGGAATCATGCCCATGGAAGAAGTTGGATTTTTTATCAGGTTAGACTGACCGAACATTGTAGATTGTGCTGGTGACATCATTCATCGGTGAGGTCCCATCATGTTTTGCTGGAGAAAGGCTGGTGGTCTCATTGGTTTGTGGCCTGGCATGCATCGAAGTGTACCAAGAGGGATGTCTGGAGTTCCCGGACCTCCCATCCCAGGTAATGCTAGTCTCATTGTGGGTGCTTAATCTCCCAACATCCCCTTCACATGCACAAAACCAGGTCCAGGACCTGGGGCTATTTACACCCTGAAACTTCCCCTCAAGGGAAATGTTGCAGTGTCTGGCTAGGTTTCTCAAACAGAATGATGTGGGATAGATCAAACTCAAGTATTCTATTGGTTCCAGGTCAGATGACCTCCTGCTGATCTGGATCTGTGAACACCAAGGCATGCTGTTCCCCAAGACAGTGAAGGAGTCAGGATTCCCACGGCCTCTAGGTTTGAAGAGGGCTGCATCTGCTGAACTTTGGGGCAGTTTGCTGGGGCAGCCAAGGGGGCCATCTCCCAGGAAACTCACCCCTCTTACAAATCTTTTTATAATAAACAAGTGACTTTTCTATATATTTGACTAAATTTCTGAAATTTGCATTCATATGTAGTAGGGATTTAAGGGAAAACAATAGAAAATTATTGCAGATGTTAAGACATTACCTAAACAAAACTAGTTCCAATTTTTAATATAACTCATATAATTTTACCATTATGCTTCATTTAAAACTGGAATTTTACCAAATGCAAATTTTCCACTTAATAGAACAAATATAAGTATTCAAAAATCAAATGCAAAATAAATATTCTTCAACATTTGATTTTTTTCCATATTTTTATTTGTGCATAATAGTTTGCATAGTATGATGGGATCCATTATTTCATATCTGTACTTGCAAACAATACGACATTATAATTTTACCAATATTATTCCCCAGTATTTTCTCTTTACCTTCCATTCTCTCTCTCTGGTTCCTTTATTCTACTGATTTCCTTTGATTCTCATAAGATTTTACCTCCTTCTTTCTTTTCCTTTTTTCTTTCTAACTTCATATATGACAGAAGACATACAACTCTCAATCTTATGAGTTTAGCTTATTTTACTTAACATAATATTCTCAAGTTCTATCCATTTTCCTGCAAATGACATAATTTCACTCTTCTTTATGTCTGAATAAATCTTCATTGTATATATAACCCACATTTTCTTTATCCATTCATCCATTGATGGATACCTACTCTGGTTTCATATTTGGCTATTGTGAATTGTAGTGCTATAAACATGGGTATGCACATATCACTGTAGTATGATGACATTAATTCTTGAGGATATATAGTACAGGAGTGTTATAGTACAGTCATATGTGAGTTCCATGCCTAATCTTTAGGGTTCCTCCATATTGATTTCCATTGTGGTTATATTAATTTATAATCCCTTCAACAGTATAAAAATGTTACTTTTTCTCCACATCTTCTCCAGCATTTATTATTGTTTATATTCTTTATGGTTGCCATTCTGACTAGTGTGAGATGAAATCTCAATGTAGTTTTGCATTTCTCTAATTACTAATGATGTTGAAAATATATTTGTTTGCCATTTATATTTCTTCTCTGAGAAGTGTCTGTTTAGTTCATTTGCAAATTTATTAGATTACTTATTTTTTGATGTTAGGTTTTTTGAGTTATTTATATATTCTGGAAATTAATCCTCCATCAGAAGAGTAGTTGGCAAAGATTTTTCTCCCGTTCTGTGGGTTCACTCTTCATATTACTCATTGTTTAATTGCTGTGCAGAAGATTTTTAATTTGATGTAATCCATTTATTAACTCTCATCATTATTTTCTGTATATTAGGGGTCCTATTGAGAAAGTTATTTCTTACCAAACACTTGATTTTTAATGTCTTGTGATATAAATTGTGCATACAAACTATCAGAACATAAACACTCATTTTAGTACAATTTTATTTTCAAAATAATTTTTTAAACATTAGAATAAATTAATTAGAATAAATGCATGCTCTGTACATACATTTTGTATTTTTGTTATTAAAATTTAGACTGCTCTTGCCACAGGAGAACATATTGTTCTTTCAAAGAAAGAAAAGTACATGTATAATCTTTGTCCAAAGAGGGAATGAAAAGTGGCTTCTTTGATTCTTCTTTCCCAAAATGGTTCTCCACCAGAGGCAGTTTCATACTTAGGGAAAATTTGGCAATATCTTAGACACATTTAGCCATCAAATGGAAAGTGCGATTTACATCTTGTAGGTAGAGGTCAGGAATGTGACAAAATATCCTACAATTCACAGGATAGATACCATAACAAAGAGCTATCTGCCCTAAATGCCAGTAGTTCTAAGGCTAGGAAACACTGATTCAGCCTCTAGCCACCACATTCCTCATCTCCTTTTTAGTTAGTATAAGAGTTATAGATTAGTTGTGTGATTAACTGTATATGTAAGTTTAAAAGAATCTGTCAATATGTTCCATATTTCATTTAATGTTACTGTTAAGCATGGTGTGTGAAGATTACCCATGCACATTATTCCATATGGATATGGAAAACCACATGTTGAAAATATTATTCTTTCTCCATTGAATCACTTTGTACCATAGTCAAAAATCAATTACCTGCACATGTGTGACTCTATCTTCATATTTTCTGTTCTGTCCATTGTTACATATAATTATTCTTCCTTTATAAGTATAGCTTACTAGTGAATCTTGAAATTGCATACTGTGAGTCACCAATTTAATACTTCTTTTTAAAAATTGTTTTAGCTACCTTGACCTTTTTCACTTCCATAGTCATTTTTTAATCATCTTACAAATTTACAAAAAACCCTATTGGAGTTTTTGATTATGATTTTATTAAATCTATAAGTCACATCAGGGAGAACTGAGATCTTAGTGATATCTTCTTATTGATAAGTATGACATATTTTTATTTATTAGATCCTATAATTTCAATGAAAGATCAATGCATTCATTTTTCTTAGTGCACATGTCTTACACACTTTATTAAATGTATGTGTTATAGTATAAATATGAAGTGTTCCATAAAACTATTATAAATGCAGGAATATTCAGAGGTGAAATGATTAGATTATGAGAGTTATAATCAAATCTATTAATTCTAGTTTGAATGAACTAAGTGGGAAATGTAGGCAGGTGGGACATGGCTGGAGGAGGTGGGTCTCTAGGGCATGCCCTGGAAGACTACACCTGCCCTGAAGCCCTTTTTCTCTTTATCTTTCTCTGATTCCTGACCTCGCCAGTTTTTTCTCCACTGGGACCTCCCTCCCATATTGTGCTGCCTACCCTGGGTTCCAGAACAATGGACATACAGGATATAAAGGTGAGAGAAAGTTGTAGAAATGATGGGTCATGGTATCATAATATGCTATGAAAACTTATTGTACAAACTTTGAACATACAAATATATATATCTTACAAATAGTTTGATATTCTCCACTCTGTAGCTATAAAATAGTTGTACTCTGTTGTAGTTGATAGAGAACTAAAAATAAATTTGATTACAAACTACATACTAATTTTACAGGGACAAAAGGAAAATAATCTTGAGAGGATCACATTTTTACTGTATACATCTAGTAAACAAATTTTTACACATAGGTGTTTTCCATATGAATAGAGAATACCTCAATGAGCCTTAGGAATTTTTTCCCCCTTGTCAGTAACAGAGTAAGTATTTACTAGCTGGAAACTTTATTCATTTTGCAAATATGTGTGGGTGCACTTACATGCACCTAGATTTTTATAGAAAATTAACTATTTTTTATTGAAAAAAGAAGCCACAATGGGCAGTTTAGAATAAAATTATCCCGAATAAGTGTGTTCATGCAAAACTAACTCTGTGCATATCATTACCTTAAAAGTGTGTGTAGTTTGGCACTATGTTTTGATAGGTTAAATTTTTGTATGCCTCTTCCTATTATGTGAATATTTTTAAACTCCAAGAAACAAGCAGTAATTCACTAAATGACAACTCTTCAAACTTCACATTTTGAAAAACATTCTCTAACTCTATTCCATAACTGTTAAGTATCCACCCTTTAAAAAACAGCATTTCTCCTTGTATTTATTTAAAACTGAGCTTGAAAAGGTGAGGAATGCCAGGTTTGAATGAAACCACTAGATGGAGCCCCGTATCCTAAACACAGGAGAAATGTCAGAAACTTTAAGAGAATGACAATTTTGAACCTAGTGTTACCATGGTGACTTGCTTGACTTGTTCCTTTTCCGTTGGCTACTTTCCCCCTCTTTGTTCTTTCAAAAATATATGAATTTAATCTTTTATGCACAGGACTACACATTGTGTCATTGTGGGGAGGTGTGGAGAAAGAATCTTGATTATGCATAATGTCCCTTTTCAAGCAGTTTTATTAAGGGGGTGGGGGTTAGGAAAGAAATTTAGGAAAGAAAAGGTCCTGCTAAGTGTCATGACAAAATTCACAGTCTAGGTTAAGATGTAAGAGGTTAATATTGAAAACAAAACAAAACCAAGGAGCAGTATTAGGAAATAATTGATCACGTACCCAATAGGAGCTATTCTTGGTAAATGTGGTTGGGTTTATAGGTTCAGCATCATAATGGGAGGAATGGCTCTTTAATCTAGCAATCATTGATTTGCTGTGTTTCTTGAAACACTTTCTTTTTTCAGTCTCCCTATTCAGAAAAGAAAAGTCCGATTAGTGTTTCTAAATATGAATGCTTATTAGAAAAGGTAAAATTCCAGAGTGGCAGTATTTGAATGGGGGAAAGGAGGGAAAGCCTGTCAAATCTAGTTCTGACATGAAATGCTGGCAGTTGGTATTCAATGTGAAAGGTATTTCTTCAGTTCACAGTGCTTTAAGTGCTTTCATGGAATATACCCTGGTGACGGTGGAGCTACAGTGATGTCTCCAATAGTTTAAAATGAGGTTATGACCCTAAGAGTTATACTGATAGAATAAAAACAGCGTTCAAACTGATTCTCTGTAGAAATGCTTTTGAATTTTTGGTGTATCATATATCAACACATAAGGGGAATTTGGGAAATCTTATTGTAGCAGTATTATATGAAAAAAATACACCCGTTTTTCTCAATGTACTGTGACAAGACCCTTTGTTATGCAGTGAGTGTTTATGTCTCCCTCAAAATCTTCCAATGAAATCATAACCACCTGTGTGATGCTATTTGGAGGTGGGCCCTTTCATAGGTAATGAGGGTTGGTTAGGCCCTGGGGTTGGACCTTCATGACAGGTTTAATGCCCTTATGAAAAGAGTAGGACATAACCAGGAAAAGGACCCTCACCAGAACCCAACCATGCTGGCATCCTGATCACGGACTTCCAACCTCCAGAATGGAGAGAAAATGTTTGTTGTTTAAGTTATACCATATCCGAGCCACTAGACACCCGCTACATCAGAACTAGCTGGTGTGTGTGTTAGAACTGGGCCTTCAAGGACTCCACCTGAGAGCTTCTGGTGGGCACTCTAAGTTGCTAATCAAAGAGCAAATGGGTGAGTCACTGAAGTGGGGAGCAAGGAATGAGGAACTAAGAGCAGTCCATATCTTCTGGTAAAAATAAATAAATAAGGTGCCATCTCATGGAAAGCCAGCAGAATAAGTGTTTTTGAAAAGGTAGAATCCTCATGTTCCTTTCACAAAGTGTTATATGAATCTGTACAGTGGCTTCTCTTTCCAATTTCACCTCAAAACTTAAATCATCAGAGACCTCTTCATCAAACACCATATCTTAAACAGCCCTCTCTGCCTCTCATATCTCCCTGATTGTTTCCATCTTACCACCTGTGACTCTGAGTGATTGACTCACTTATGTATGTGATTCTTTATTTATTGTTTTCCTCTCCCAGTGGACAAGACACTCCTAGAGAGTATCACTCAGAAAATTCCCTGAGCCTTTCAGTCAGTTACTTATGAGGCCTGGAGTTAAAACATATATATTCTGTTTGCCAAGTAAAGGCCATGTTTCTGAAAACTGTTTCTGGAAAATGGCCCTGGAAAATGCCCATGGAGACAAATAGCCATCACCAAATATAATGACCAAAAATATCATGCTAAATTAAATTGAATTGAATTATTTACCCATGGAATTTTTTTAGTAATCTTCATTTGCAAGGCAGAAGTATAATAATTAACCCACTACAAGTCAAAAAGTCACAAACCATTTTTATCATTTTTATAGGTTCATATTAGCTATATATAATATCAGGACTCATTTTGACATAACTATAAAAGCAAGAAATATAATTTGCTCTTATTCAGTTCCCAGCACTTTCCCTTGCCCTCTTCTCCTCCCTCCCCCTGTTCTCTTTCCTCTACTCCACTGATCTACCTGCTATTCACTTGTAGTTTTTCTTTTAAATTACTGTCATGTGGTTATAAATAATAGTGTTATCTCCTCAGGTATTTCTCTGGTGCCTTTCCCAATTAGTGACCCCTCAGAAGTAACTATTTTTTCTGATTCCATAATCAGAGATTATTTCATGCTGATTTTGAACTTCACATAAATCAAACTGCAAAATATGAATTCTTTTGATTCTAGCTTCTTTTCTTGAAGATAATGTTGGGGTCCCTTACACATTGTTTGCCTATCAGTGTTTCATTCGACTGCATAACTAAAGGGTACTCTACTATAAGAATTTGCCATGTGATTTACTCTTTGTATTGGGTGGACTCCATGTTTTCCAGTTTGGGATCTCTCTGCTTAGAGCTGCAATGAACATTCTTTCACACAGCATTTTTATCTGCATGTTTTTCCTCTAGATGCTTGGTTTTAGCCCTCTGTATTGAACCTTTTGATCCTGTCATACATTTCTCTTCAAATATGTGTTCTTTGCTCTTTGTTTACTTCCACTTTATTTATTTACTTTTAACTTCAATTTGAGTATTTCCTATTAACATCTTTTGGAAATTACTAATCCTGCTTCCTATTCCATTGGGTCATAGAAAGCATGCACTTGAAATAGATTTTGGTACTCTTGTCCTTTCCTGACTCTCTTTACTACTTAGCTTCTATGGAGTGAGCACCTTCTCCATCCTGCATTGTCACCATGATGTGCTATGCCACCACAGGCCCAAAGTAACAGGGTAAAAATGACCATGAACAGAAATCATGAAATAAAATAAACCTTTTCTCTCTATAAGCTGATTATTGTATGTATTTTATTTTGCAGTGATGACATAACACCTCTGCTTACTTCAAATCTGGATGCTCTTAGTCTTTCTAATTTCATCACTTATCACTTACTTTGTTGCTTTTTCTCATGTGCAGCAATTTTGTAGCATATTCTTCCTTTTATAGATAGCCAGATATTAGATTTCTGAATGACCATATAATCCCTTAAAATGGCTAAAGTTTTTTTTTTTTTTCCCCCACATAGTACAATTGCTGGTATTTCATTGCAATTCTGCCATAGGCTTGGTGAAGGTTTTCTCAGGGTTGTTCTATATAAACTAGACTCTTTTTTCCAGGGTGCTGTGTTTATCTCAAGGTGGTACCCTTATGCCTTTTCTGGAGTTTCCACTGAGACTCTGTCCTGGATGGGTGACTCTTTAGTGTCTCCCAGCACTCTTGAGACATTTCTCTGCCCTTAGTCTCTCAGCACTGTCCTTTCCTAGAACTTTCAGTAATATACTTTATATTTAAGCATTTTAGAGGTTGGTCAAAGACCCAGAGTGCACAGATATGCAGACTCTTCATGCTCCCTTTCCTCCTTCCTAGCATTCTGACCTCAATGACAATAACTTCTGTAACCGCATAAACCTTCTCTGATTGGGCTGTATTTCCCGGATTTAGGGTTTTGAAAATTTTCTTAAAGAGCAGCAAAGAATTAATGCTTCCTTGTGTTTTGTGCTGCCAATATTTGCCAAAATTTGTAAACTATATCTTATACAAGTGTCATAGTTGTTAATAACTACAGTCTAATGATTGTTACTCCATCATGACTGTAACTAAAATTTTTCTAAAGGATTCTATCTAGTTTGTAAGTTCCAATGCATAGAGAATCTATTATTTCTTTTATATTAGATATTCGTTATGTTATAATAAATATAAGTGTACTCCCTATTATTAGCAACTGTTAAGTCTTAAAGATACAGATGTAGAAAAACAAGTATGGTTTATGCTTTCATGGAACTTGGCAACAAAAATATTCATCAAATGTAATTATGCCAAAGGATATTTTTTTCAAATTATATAAATGGAGCAGAATTAAAGGTAGAGTTTACTGAGAATGCATAATACAAACTCCCTTATACAGTATGTTTACAAGTAAATTGGTCAAGTTAATTATTTGTTAAATCTGTCTCTTGTTATTTCTTAAATTTCCCATAGAATTACATTCATCTCAGAATTTTGGGCAGCCATCATGTAAGTGGAATTGTGGGCAGCATGTTTTTCTGAACTGACAATAATACTTCCAAGTGTCTCCAGAATATTTTGATGTTTGTGATGTGAAATACTAACAAACTAGCAGAATAAACAATGTCCACCTGAAATGTATGTTTCTGCCAGGATGATGAGTTTGGCTTTTTCACTTTGAAGGAAGCAAGTATATGTGTTTAGTTGAAGTACTTTCTATGTGGACCAAGAGGAACATGAGAGTGGTTAACGGCACATCAGTTTCCCTGGGGGAACACAGCGGTTGCATGTAAACAGGCTTTTGGCAGATGTTTTTAAAGTGGATTATTCATTGTAAAAGTGAAATCTCATTATATGAAAATGATAAACAATTCCCAGAACAACTAAGCACAGAACCTTTTCCCTACAACCTATTCTGTTACTATTCACAAAAATAAAAATAATACAGGGTTCACATGAAGGCTGAGAGCTAATTTATTTCATTTATTGACTCAAATACAATGTTTTAAAGAATATTTGGACCTTGATTTATTTAGGTATTCAGAATTATCCACTATACTATTCTATAGTTAAATGAACAGGATGGCATTCAATTTTCTCTAAAAGACTAATAGTATGGCCATGGGTACAGTACAAAACAAAATTTTGGGTCCTGTTCTAAAAGGACACATTATTTTGAAAATAATCCAGGAAAGCAAGGGTATCTCTGAATTGCTAAACTGCACATCACAAGCAGTAAGTGCAATATAAGTTCAAAGAATAAGAATGGAGGTCAATTTTTGAGACTTAGAATTGTCAGAAAAGTTTTGGTTAAGGAGATATGAGAAGAAATGGCTCTGACTCTAATTATGACCCAGAAATTGATAAAATGAGATTGATGAGTTTGGGAATGGTTAGACTTTTACTTTCTGATCTGGAAGATCCTAAATGATCTTTCATGTAGCAGTGAATACTCTCAGATATTTGCTCAGCATCCTAGCCAAAAAACTACTCAAATAAGACTTATTTCAGGACTGGTGGGTCTTAGAGAATACATCTTCTGATTTAAAGGTGAAGAGATAAGGCTTAAAATACATATGAGGCTGGTAGATGACATTTAGTTGTAATATCATAAGCTCACCTGGCCAGGTAAAACTGAGATTCCAATCAGTGAGATTTATGACACTGGAAAAATGAGGCCTAATTTCTTCCTTACTTATCTTTCATGGACTTAAAATATTTTTGCAGTATCATTATAAATAGAGATTGAGTATTATTATACATGCCAGCATAAAAGTAGGAGAAAAAAAGATAAAGTATTTGTGAGCAAATTATGTATATATCTATATCTATACATATATATATATCTTTCTTTTATATATATATATATCTTTCTTTTTTCTTTAATTTAGGAATTAATGTCTTGATTTGATAGAATACATGAACTTTGAGAAGCTTTTATATTTTCATAGTTTAATAAAATTTTCTTAATTATAGGAGATGAAAAGCAGTACAAAATAGCAAATACACCTATAGAAATATAATTTAGGAAATTGAATACTAACACAAGCATCAGGGTCAGAGTCTCAAATTGATTCTTTTTTATTTGTGATGTGAAATCTCTGAGTAAAAATGAAACAGAAAGCCATGCTGAGAGAGGAAAGAGATCAACCTGCCAGTAGAAAAGGTAGGTTGCTTCATGAAAGAGAAAATTGAAAGGCCAGCTTTTTCATGGGTGATGAGGAGTAAAAATTATTCCTCACCCGCTACTTGGTGGTGTTTGGTGGTTGACAGATAAGAATAAGACCAATGTGGAGCCTCTTTTCTATGGTGCTCACAGAGCCAAGTGTGACTAAACAGCACAGTGAGCTGGCCACCACGCTGTGCTATTTGGAGTTTCATTTTGTTAGTTTTTAAAACTGAATTGTCAGCCAGGCAAACCTCTGACCATGTAAAGCTGTCCACTGAACATGCAGTAATGAGACTGGACAAGTGGGCTTCTGTTGCTTACTCTCAATAACACTAAACTTGGTCTCATCAGAAGAGACAGAAAAATATCCTAAACTCTTCTAGAGCCCTCACACCCATTGGAAGAATTACCATGATTTGCAACAATTATTCAGTGCCACAGCTTGTCCCTCTACAAAATCTTAAATCTTTGTCATCCTACCCTTAATACTGCCTTCAAATACTTATTTTATATTAAT
Source organism: Sciurus carolinensis (assembly GCF_902686445.1). Taxonomy (NCBI): domain Eukaryota; kingdom Metazoa; phylum Chordata; class Mammalia; order Rodentia; family Sciuridae; genus Sciurus; species Sciurus carolinensis. Next base: position 85,192,086 of record NC_062218.1, on the reverse strand, counting down.
TTGCATTTAATGGAGTATTGACAACATGCAATATGCATACAAACTTTTAATAACAATCAATAAAATAATGCACAGTGCAATGACATCAAAAGTAAGTTTCTTTTCCCTCCTGACTCCCCTTCCTCAGCTCCCCGGGATTACCATATATAATTTATAATACCTCCATTATTATAAATCAATCTCCAGAGGTATTCTGTGTGTATGAAAATATTGTTTTCTTACAAAAATAATAGCCCATACATATTTTTATTCTTTATTATCAATGAATCTTGAAATTAATTCCATATCATTACATGTAGAGCAGCTTCATATATTTTAAAAATAGCATAATATTTTTAGATATCATATATATCATAGATATCATAAATATATGTGTCACATTTTTTTCAACTGATCCTATATGGGTTAGTAGATGGGTAATTTAAGTTGTTTCTAGTCTTTAGTTTTTACTACTAATCAAGAGCAGGTTATAACCCCTTGAGCACAAAGAGTAAGGAACAAAGTTCCAAAATAATTGGAGAATAATTGGAAATCTAACTGCTACTTGGAGGTCTATAAGCTCAAAAAAGGGTTAAACCTTTTGTAAAGTGTTTCCAACACATTAAGTTAGACCCACATGTAATAATTTCCCTTTTGATTAACTTAGAGTAAGTGGATCACAGAGTTTAATTATGTCTGCAAAATCCTTTAACAGCAGCATCAAGGTTTGTTTTTAATTGAGTCACTGGGAGAAGGTATCTATGTTACCAAATAGCTGCTGCTTGTCTTAGATTCTCCTACCATTAATACTGACAATCTCTGTTTTATGAAATATCTTCTCCATTTTAACAGGAATCATACTAGAAAGAGAATTTTATAGTACAGCTTAGACAAGGTAACACATCACAAAGCAATAGTGTAGTTACTATCCATTACCGTTTTTCTTTTTAAAATACTGCTTCTGTGAGAAGCATAATTAAAAGTTAATTAACTATTCCAAAATTTCTAAATACTAATTGGGTCCAGAAAATATTTCTACTTTATGATATTCAACATAATTTATGTTGTTACTAGCTTCATGTGGTTACTTAAATTTAAATTAATCAAAAGTAAAAAATTGGTTTCTTCATGGCACTAACTGTACTTTGCTCAATGGTCACAGTTGCATAGTGACTACAATGTTCAAATGTAGATACAGAACATCTTCATCACTGCAGAACAATCTATTCTATGGCATTGTCTAGACAATCTCTAAGAGTACCAAGATTGTTTTATTTTACTCATTTGAAATGGCTCCTGTCCTTTAAAAAAAAAAAAAAAAACTACTATGAAGCTTTTGATTAACTACCCACACAAAATCTTTTTAAATGACAGCAATTGAAAATTTATCTTAATTAAAAAATTGTCCAATTGTAATAAGTGGAACACATTGCTTCAGGGTGATGTTGATGGGAAGGTTTTGTGTGGGAAATGACAGGGACAGTGGGGACTTTACTTTCCAGTCTATTTCACTGAAATTCTAAAAATTTCACTGCTTTTTAAAGTTTTTATTGATTTTAAAAGATTAATATTTGCTACCTAAAATTTATTCTCGGAAAAGTAATGATTCAAGATATCATAAAAGAACTCTTTAAAATTACCTACAACATCTTGCTAATTATGTACTAATGATTCCATAACAAGTTAGGATAAATATAATAGAGTTGGAGTTTTCTTTAAAATTGAAATATTTATTAATATGATTAACATAACACTTCTTATAGTTGGAAAACACATAAAATACATTTATAAAAGAAAAATGTTGGATAATTTAATATTTGTCCAGAAATATGTTCTATTTTATTTGAACAATTATTATTTAAAAAATAATTCTTAATTAATTGGTATGCTATTTAATTATATTTTGCTTTTCACATTATTTCTGACCTCTCACTGTCTTGATTCGATATAGTATTTTATAAATTTTAACTTATAAAAATTTTCTTTCTCTATTAAATTATGACTGTGAAGTGTAACTTCAAAATAGTTAATGTAATTATTTTAAAATATTTTCTAGAATTAAAGCTTTATGAAACTTTTTACTTATATTTAAGTGACATGCACATATATTTTATTTTAGAAGAATATCCATTCTAAAAATCAAAATACCTTGCTCAAATAATTTGCAATGAGGTATTTTGTAGGGACACATTTTTCTGTAGAAGATGCTAGACTGGAATATATTCATACTGTGTGAATTGTGTTAACTTTTCTACGTACACGTAGTTTTGTTTTGTTTGATACTGGGGATTGAATCTAGGGGACTTAAGCCCTGGGTCACATCCTAAGCCCTTTTTTTGTTTTATTTTGAGATTGAATCTCACTAAGTTTGAGAGCCTTGCTAAATTGGTGAACTTGTGATCCTCCTGCCTCAGTCTCCTGAGTCACTGGGATTATAGGAGTGTACTGTGGTGCCCAGCTGTGTAAATATGATTCTAATCACCTTTTGATATTCATCATCTCAACTATGTCTTACTTTTTATTTTTACCCACATTGAATTTCCTAGTTGATCATGTTAATAAATATTCTTGCTTGAATCCTTACCTCACTTACCCTTTCCATTCTTATCAACCTTCCCTGGTTAAACTTGAAATTTGTTTAGAGCCTACTCTTCTACTGTTTTTTTTTTTCCTCGCATTTGTGCAGTTATGTAAGTCTAAAGAAAAACTTGCAACATCCTGTGTGATCTCATACTTTGAATTCAAGATCATAAGGGAGCACTCAACTCTGCATGGAAAATATATGCCCTAGTCATTCTAGTTATCATGACAATGTCATATGCATTTTTCTCCTCAAACTTCCAGCGATTTATTTCTCATTTGTCATTCAGTATTGAAGAGTTTGCTTACTGCTCCAGCAATAATTTTAAAGGAATCAGAAAATAATGTCCACAAGCATCATCCCTTATTTACCCCAAATCTGTCTCTTTCTTTGTACTGGAACATCTCCTTGGATAAGTCAGGGAAACCAGTCAAGTTCCTGTTGAAGAAACCTGAATTTGATTTAAGCACTGGCTTACATCATCTCTCCCCTAATCAAGGACATGGGTCTCTAAAGATCTCTATGTATTTGCATAATTAATTTTTCTTTCTCTTGGGTGTTCTTCATCAATGTCAAACCCATTAATATTTTTTCACACCAAAACATTATTTTCTGTTACTAGTTCTTTCTCCAATTTTTATCCCATTCTACTTAGAATAATCCTCCTCAGAAATATTTCTATACTTGCTGTCTCTAATGTCTCTTTTCTCTTTCTCTTGAAGTTTGTGCCCTAAACATTTATTCCTAAACTAGCTACAAAAATTGCTTTGTCAGAGGAGTCAGGATCACTTTTGGTATAATCTAGTACATTAAGGCATCAAAACTTTAAACTGATTATTTTCCCATTCCATGCCTGAACAAAATAATTACTGTGAAACATCAGGATTTTTTTTTAAAACTAAATAACCATTTCCATTTGCCCTGTACTCACTACCATGAACTTTCTTGATATTTTCTTTCTTAAAGAATGTCAATATAAACATGAAAAAAATTACTATTATTGAAAAAAAAGTTCTTAACCATTAAATAACTATATACATAAATAAATAATGTATTTGTGAAAGGGCAGAAAACATTAAGATAAAAGGCAGAAAGCTACCTGAAAGAATTAGAATTGTGTAGGGCTAAAATTTAAGAAGAATACGACTGGCTTACCTGCTTGTGGTTCTATGTATAACTTATTTTGTGTGTGTACTGTGTGAGTAATATTAGTAGTAATAACACAATTAAATTATTTAAATCATTTTATAAAATATGATAATTTTCATTTAATTTTTATGTCTATTTTCATATTAAATGTTTAGTCTCATAAATGTTTAAATTATAGTTTTTAAAATTTGACCATTACTCTCAGCATCTTACTCTCATACTGATTTTCATTATCACTGATAATTTCTGGATACAATTTTTAAATAAAAATTTGAATTGAAATGGGATGACCATATTTAAGTCTTTTGAGACCAGTATATAAAAGTATATTAGAAAAGTTTTAACAATTTAACTCTTCATCACAGTAAAAAAAGAGATGATTGGTTTACAAAATATGTTTTCATAAATCTTGCATCTTTGTTTTAATTTACACATGCTGTTAGTAAGGTTGATAATATATTAAGATATTCACTTTTCTTTATAAGTTCTGAAGAGATTGGGGGAAAGTTTGACTTTTTTTTGTACCTTATTTTTAATTTGCTATTGTGTTGTTTTTGGATTGATAGAATTATTTTTCAAATTCTGTTGTTTTCAACTGAATTTTTTCCCAGTGATATGTTTAGTGATATGATAAATTCTTTTATCACATTAGCAGATATGATATATAGATTTTCATCAATACATATTCATATTTTAGTCTAGTCTTTCAGTTCTCCATTTAATTTTTTGTTTTTCGGAATTTTTGTAGAATGTGAGAAAATAACTTATTTTTCCTAAATAATACATTGAGTCACATATATTTATTACCTAATAAATTGTGATGATATGTTTGCCAGCTTTTTATTATGCATTCTACAATCTCTTTTTGTGGGATCACTATTGCTTTTGCATTCTTATTATTCAACTTAATTTTGTAGCTCTTTATAGCAATATCCAGTGTATGAGAGGATAAACTTAAGCTCCTAAACTTGTTTAAAACTTTTACAAAAATCCTTACTCATTTTTAATACAATGTACTTATCAAGTATAAAAACTAAGAAGAATGCCATTATTAATCATAATATAAATTAAAATGATCTTACCAATTTTTAAAGAATTGAGTATATTTATTTTTTGTTCTTGAAGTATAGGCACATAGTGTGACTTTCAATTTTTTTCACATCTGTTTTCATTTACTTTACTAAAATTTTACAGTATTTTTGGAGTATTTCTATCTTTTTATGATTTTTTATACATACATCACCTATTTTGTTACAAATAGAATATTTTAGGTTTTCTAATAGGCAGACTTCCTTTATGGCATGTCCTAAATCATGTTCTGTTAACAGTCCAAATTATATTTAACAGTTTTCCTTTTTTGTTTCATTGATATTTTTATTCCTTATTTTTATTAATTATCCTTTATCCAAATTTTCTCATAGGATGAACAATACAATTAAATCTTGTCTTAATTTAGGATTAAATTTTGGGGCTATAAAATGAATTATTTTCTAAATAGTCTATAATGATAATTTGTAACTCCTTTGAATAATTATTTAATGATGCTTAAAATAAAGTTTCTGAAATTTGTCTGTTACATTTCCTTTTACCATTTCTTGTTAAAACATTATTATTTCACCGTGATCTGAGAAGGGGGCTTATAAAGATTATACCATTCGTCATCTTAAGAAAGTTCGATTTTAAGATTGAATTATAAATAAAATTTTGATAAAAACACATACACAGCATGAAACTTAGTTATAAAATACATTCAAACATATGTAAACTAAGAACATAACATGTGGTTTGGTTATGAGGTGTCCCCCAAAAGCTCTTTTATCAATGCAGAAATATGAAATGATTGGATTTTGAGAACCATAATTAGTCCTTCCTAGTTTGAATATACTGGATGGTGACTCTAGGCAGATGGGGTGTGGCTAGAGGAGATGGTTCACTAGGGTCATGCCCTAGAAGGATTCATAGTAATACAGAGTATGAACTAACTCTCTCTCTCTCTCTCTCTGTCTTTAAATATATATATATATATATGTGTGTGTGTGTGTGTGTGTGTGTATATATATATATATATGCATTATATTCCTCAAATATTGTTTTTATATATTCATTAACTATTGAGGAATAAGAGCTGTCTTAATTAATGATAATCACCATTTACTTTGAACTAAAACGAACTGTGCATCCCTTCAATTGAAATTATTAACTTATCATCTGATATTCTATTTTTAAAATAGCCAAATGTTTAATTGTTTTGAATTTTCCTACTAGTTTATTTTTATACATTATGAAGGTTATTTATCTTACAATCATATAATTAAATTATTTAAACCTTTCTTTTATAATAGAAGCGTAAACATTTTCTAGATTCACAACCTCAACACCATCACCACCAACAAAACAACTCAATGAATAAATGGGCAAAGGAACTGAACAGATAGACATTTCACAGAAGAAGAAATACAAATGGTCAACAAATATTTTCAAGAATGTTCAAAAACTCTAGCAATTAGAGAAATGCAAATCAAAACTACACTGACTTCCATCTCATTCCGGTCAGATGGCAATTATCAAGAATACGAGCAACAATAAATGTTGAGGATGTGAGGGAAAAATTTCAATCATACGTTGCTGGTGGGAATGCAAATTGGTGCTACCACTCTGGAAAGAAGTAAGGCAATTTCTCAGAACACTTGGAATGGAACCACCATTTGACCTAGTTATCCCACTCTTTGGTTACTACCCAAAGGACTTAAAATCAGCATACTATAGTGATGCAGCCACATTGTTGTTTATAGCATCTCAATTCACAATAGCTAAACTATGGAATCAACCTAAGTGCCTCTCAACAAACGAATGGATAAACAAAATGTGGTATGTATTCACAATGAAGTATTACTCAACCATTAATAAGAATGACTTTATGACATTGTTGCAAACAAATGGATGGATCTGGATATAGTCATGCTAAGTAAAATAAGCCAGTCCCAAAAAAGGTCAAATATTTTATCTGATATGTGGAAGCTAACCCATAATAAGAGAAGGGAGAGGGAAAGAATAGAAGTGTAGTAGATTAGACAATGGGGAATGGAGAGAAGGGAGGGGGATAAGAAAAGGCAAGAGAGTGGAATGAATCTAACATAATTTTTTCATATGTATACATATATGAAAACAATACAGTGAATCCCACCATCATGTACATCCATAAGAATGTCATCCTAAGTAGAATAAGATATATTCCATTCTTATCTAATTTTATCAAAATGAATTCTGCTTTCATGCATATCTAAAAAGAACCAAAAAAATATTTTGCTAAGTAAAAATAAAAAATCACAATCTGTGTAACCAATTATCTCATTTATAAACTAGTGGGCCTAATATATAATGCATACTGTTTTTGTAAGTTATTATTACTTTTATCATAGTGTCAAAACTTGAACATAATAGAATATGCTTGTTTATTTCTATTTCCCTTACACAGTATAAGCAGTTATTTGGAAAGCAGACATCCTGTTTTAAATTCACCTAGCAGTTGCTTTGAAGTTTTAATATAATTTGATCTCATATTATGAGAATGCATACTCTGGGCACTGCATTGTTAGTCTTTCTCTGACATGGAAATCTGAGTTATTTTAATTTATTTTTATTGTAAATAAATGGGATACATCTGGTTTCTCAGTTTGTACATGAAGTAGAGGCATGCCATTTGTGTAATCATACAATTACCTATGGTAATAGTTTTTGATTCATTCTGTTATTGTTTTTCTCCCCTTCCCCCCCACCCCTTCCAACCCTCTTTTCCCTCTATACAGTCCCTCCTTCCTCCATTCTTGCCCCCCTCTCACCCCACAGTATGTGTCATCATCCGCTGATCAGTGAGATCTTTCCTCTTTTGGTGTTTTAAGATTAGCTTATCTCACTTAGCATGATATTCTCCAATTTCATCCATTTGTCTGCACATGCCATAATTTTATTATGCTTTATGGCTGAGTAATATTCCATTGTATATATATACCACAGTTTCTTTATCCATTCATCAGTTGAAGGGCATCTAGGTTGGTTCCACAATCTGGCTATTGTAAATTGAGCAGCTATGAACATTGTTGTGGTCGTATCTCCATAGTATGCTGATTTTAAGTCCTTTGGGTATAGGCCAAGGAGTGGGATAGCTGGGTCAAATGGTGGTTCCATTCCAAGTTTTCTAAGGAATCTCCACACTGCTTTCCAGAGTGGTTGCACTAATTTGCAGCCCCACCAGCAATGTATGAGTGTACCTTTTTCCCCACATCCTCACCAACACGTATTGTTGCTAGTATTCTTGATAATCGCCATTCTAATTGGGGTGAGATGGAATCTTACGGTAGTTTTGATTTGCATTTCCCTTATTACTAGGGATGTTGAACATTTTTTCATATATCTGTTGATTACTTGTACATCTTCTTCTGTGAAGTGTCTGTTCATTTCCTTAGCCCATTTGTTGATTGGGTTATTTGTATACTTGGTGTAGAGTTTTTGAGTTCTTTATATATTCTGGAAATTAGTGCTCTAACTGAAGTATGAGTGGCAAAAATTTTCTCCCACTCTGTAGATTCTCTCTTCGCATTGCTGATAGTTTCCTTTACCGAGAGAAAGCATTTTAGTTTGAATCTATCCCAGTTCTTGATTCTTGTTTTATTTCTTCTGCTATGGAAGTCCTGTTAAGGAAGTCTGATCCTAAGCCAACATGTTGAAGATTTGGACCTATTTTTTCTTCTATAAGATTCAGGGTCTGATTCCAAGGTCCTTGATCCATTTTGAGTTAATCTTTGTGCAGGGTGAGAGATAGGGGTTTAGTTTCATTCTGCTTCATATGAATTTCCAGTTTTCTCAGCAACATTTTTTGAAGAGGCTATCTTGTCTCCATTGCATATTTTTGGCACCTTTGTCTAGTATGAGAAAATTGTATTTATTTGAGTTTGTGTCCTTGTCCTCTATTCTGTACCATTGATCTACCTGTCTATTTTGGTACCAATACCATGCTGTTTTCGTTACTATTGTTTTGTAGTATAGTTGAAAGTCTGGTATTGCAATACCCCCTGCTTCATTCTTCCTGCTAAGGATTGCTTTACCTATTCTGGGTTTCTTATTCTTCCAGATGAATTTCATGATTGCTTGCTCTATTTCTGTAAGGTACATCATTGGGATTTTAATTGGAATTGCATTGAATCTGTATAACACTTTTGGTACTATGGCCATTTTGATAATATTAATTCTTCTATCCAAGAACATGGGACATCTTACCATCTTCTAAGATTTTCTTTAATTTCTTTCTTTAGTGTTCTATAGTTCTCATTGTAGAAGCCTTTCACCTCTTTTGTTAGATTGATTCCCAAGTATTTTATTTTTTTCAAAACTATAGTGAGTGGGGTAGTTTTCCAAACCTCTCTTTCTGAAGATTCATCACTTATGTATAAAAATGCATTAGATTTATGAGCATTGATCTTGTAACCTGCTACTTTACTGAATTCACTTATGAGTTCTAAAAGTTTTCTAGTGGAATTTCCTGGTTCCTCTAAACATATAATCATATCATCAGCAAATAGGGATAGTTTGAGTTCTTCTTTTCCTATTCATATCCCTTTAATTTCCTTTGTCTATCTAATTGCTCTGGCTAGAATTTCGAGGACAACGTTGAATAGAAGTGGTGAAAGAGGGCATCGCTGACTTGTTCCAGTTTTGAGGGGGAATGCTTTCAGTTTTTCACAATTTAAAGTGATATTGGCCATGGACTTAGCATAGATGGCCTTTACAATGTTAAGGAATGTTCCAACTATCCCTATTTTTTCTAGTGTTTTGAGCATGAAGGGATGCTCTATTTTATCAAATGCTTTTTCTGCATCTATCATATCAATAATCACGTGATTCTTGACTTTAAGTCTATTGATGGTGAATTACATTTATTGATTTCCAAATGTTGAACCAACCTTGCATCACTGGGATAAAACCTGCTTGATTTCGGTGCACTATCTTTTTAATATATTTTTGTATGCAATTTGCTAAAATTTTGTTGAGAATTTTTGCATCGATGTTCATTAAGGTTATTGGTCTGAAATTTTCATTCCTCAATGTGTCTCTGTCTGGTTTAGGTATCAGGGTGATATTGGCTTCATAGAACGAGTTTGGGAGGGTTCCCTCCTCTTCTATTTCATGGAATACTTTGAGGAGTATTGGAATGAGCTCTTCTTTAAAGGTTTTGTAGAACTTGGCTGAGAACCCATCTGGTCCCAGACTTTTCTTTGTAGGTAGGCTTTTGGTGACTTCTTCTATTTCGTTACTTGAAATTGGTCTATTTAAATTGTGTATGTCCTCCTGGTTCATTTTAGATAATTCATATGTCTCTGGAAACCTGTTGATGTCTTCGAGATTTTCTATTTTGTTGGAGTATAGATTTTCAAAATAGCTTCTAATTATGGTTTGTATTTCATTCATGTCTGTCATGATATTTCCTTGTTCATTCTGAATTTTATTAATTTGCATTTTCTATCTCCTTCTCTTTGTTAGTTTGGCTAAGGTTTTACCAATTTCATTTATTTTTTCAAAGAACCAAGTATTTATCTTGTCAATTTTTTCAACTGTTTCTTTTGTTTCAATTTCATTGATTTCAGCTCTGATTTTAACTGTTTCTTGTCTTCTACTACTTTTGGTGTTGCTCTGTTCTTCTTCTTCTAGGGTTTTGAGCTGTAGTGTTAGGTCATTTATTCATTGATTTTTTCTTCTTTTATTGAATGCAGTCCATGAAATAAATTTTCCTCTAAGTACTGCTTTCATAGTTTTCTAGAGATTTTGATATGTTGTTTCTTTGTTATCATTTACCTCTAAGAATTTTTTAATTTCCTTCCTGATGTCTTCTGTTATCCATTCATCATACAATAGTGCATTATTTAATCTCCAGGTGTTGTAGTAGTTTCTCTTTTTTACTCTGTCATTTTTTTCTAATTTCAATCCATTATGATCTGATAGAATACAAGGTAGTATCTCTATATTCTTGTATTTGCAAACATTAGCTTTATGGCATAAAATGTGGTCAATTTTAGAGAAGGATCCATGTGCTGCTGAGAAGAAAGTATATTCACTCTTTGTTGGATGGTATATTCTATAAATGTCTGTTAAGTCTGAATTATTGATTGTGTTATTGAGATCTATGGTTTCCTTGTTCAATTTTTGTTTGGAGGATCTGTCCAGTGGTGAGAGAGGTGTGTTAAAAACACTTAGTATTACTGTGTTTTGGTCTATTTGATTTCTGGAATTGAGAAAGATTTGTTTGACATATATGGATGAGCCACTGTTTGGGGCCTAGATATTTATGATTGTTATGTCTTACTGATTTATGCTTCCCTTAAGCAGTATGAAATGTCCTTCTTTATCCCTTCTGACTAACTTTGGCTTGAAGTCCACATTATCTGATATGAAAGGGTGGATATTCTGGCTTTTTTGCTGAGTCCATGTGCATGGTATGTTTTTTCCCATCCTTTCACCTTTAGTCTGTGGGTATCTCTTTCTATGAGATGAGTCCCTTGCAGGCAGCAAATTGTTGGATCTTTCTTTTTAATCCAATCTGCCATTCTATGTCTTTTGATAGATGAGTTCAGGCCATTAACATTCAGGGTTATTATTGAGAAATGATTTGTATTCCTGGTCATTTGGCTCATTTTTTTTTTTTTTTAACACGACTTGGTTTCTCCTTTATTTGGTTGTTCCTTTAGGATAGTTCCTCCCTTTGGTGATTTACATCGCTGTTTTTCATCTCTTCCTCATGGAATATTTTGCTGAGAATATTCTGTAGCACCAACTTTCTTTTTGTAAATTCTTTTAGCTTTTGTTTATCATGGAAGGGTTTTATTTCGTCTTCAAATCTGAAGATAACTTTTGCTGGGTATAAGATTCTTGGTTGGCATCCGTTTTCTTTCAGGGCTTGGTAAATGTTGTTCTAGGCCCTTCTAGCTTTTAGGGTCTGGGATGAAAAATCTGCTGATATCTGTATTGGTTTCCCCCTGAATGTAATTTGAAAGCCTCTAAAATTCTGTCTTTATTTAGTATGTTAGGTATTTTCATTATAATGTGCTTTGGTGTGGGTCTGTTATAATTTTGTATATTTGGAGTCCTATAAGCCTCTTGTATTTGATTTTCCATTTCCTTCTTCAGATTTGAGAGAAATTTTCTGATATTATTTTATTGAATAGATTGTTCATTCTTTTGGTTTTTTTCTCTGTGCCTTCCTCAATCCCAATAATTCTTAAATTTGGTCTTTTCATGATCCCATAATTCTTGTAGATTCTGTTCATGATTTCTTACCATCTTCTCTGTTTGGTCAACTTTGTTTTAAATGTTAAATATTTTGTCTTCAATGTCTGAGGTTCTGTCTTCCAGGTGTTCTATCCTATTGGTTATGCTTTCTATGGAGTTCTTAATTTGGTTTATTGTTTCCTTCATTTCAAGGATTTTTTTTCAGTAACTCTAACTCTTTATTGAAATGATCTTATGCTTCTGACTAACTTTGCTCTTTAACTGTTGAGTGGTGTTGTCATTCAAAGCCTCCATTTGCTCTTTCATCTCATCATTCAGTGCCTGCATTTGCTCTTTCATCTCCTCATTTGCTTCTCTGATAGTTTTAATTATGTACATTCTGAACTCCCTTTCTGACATTTCTTCTGCCATGCTGTCATTGGATTTTATTGCTATACCATCTAGGTTTGTTTGGGACATTTTCTTCCCTTGTTTTCTCATATTGCTCAGGTATCTACCCCTTTAGTAGTGAAACTCTGAGATATTGCAGATTTCCCCTATTTACTAATATTGTCTCTGTATATATATTTCCAATAACTCACCTCCTAGTCTTCAGTAACCTGAATTCTTTGAGAAACTTGATAATGCAGTGCTCCACTAGGAAGCTGCCCCTCTAGGGGTGGTAGTGTTCAGGTGGGGTATATTCCCTGACAGTGGGCAGAGGTACCACCACTTTTTGACTGATGGTCAACCAAATGGGGACTAGACTGCAGACTGGGGCATGTCTGATCTGGGTCTGTGTCTCTGGTTCTACTGCCCTGGTGGGAAAGTCTCGCCCAGTGGGGAAGACTTACCTTGTGGGGAAGTTTCGCTGGGAAGCTCTCCACTGAGAAGTTCCTTTCATTCCAGAACCACCACCTGGACTGGGAAGCCTTCCTCAGTGACGTTCCCAGGTGTCCTGACCTACTGCCTGGGCTGGGGAGCCTGGATCTGGGAGGGACTCTCTTGCTGAGGGACCCTCCTCTGCTATGTTCCCTGGGGACCGGAGCTACCACCTGGGCCTCGGACCCTCACTCTGAGCTGAAGCCTCTCGCTGTGCAGCCCTCCTCTGCAATGTTCCTGGTTGACTGGGTTTTCGGCTCCAGCAGGAGAGTCTCACTGGGCCACTCTACTCCACGAAGTTCCCTGTGTTTAGGGACTACAGCCCCATCTGGGGAACCTGCCCAGTGGGAGTGACTCACCTGGTGGCTCTCAATACCTCCTCTTCTTGGCTCCTGGGTCTTGTCAAAGGTCCTCTAGTCTCCTGTAGGTGTCTCAGGAAGGGAGCTGCCCTTCCAATGATGATGGCCATGCCCTCAGGAATAATTCAAAATGCCTGCACCAGCCTATAAAGAAGACTCTGGCTAGCTCCGTGATGCAGGCGGGCTGGCTCCTCTGCAGGCTTGCTCCACAATGGTGACAGACCTTGGCGTGGTGGTCGGGTGGGGTCACTCAGTGGTGGTGTCTGTCTTTGGCCTGGTGGTTGGGCGGGTTGGCCTCCCACAGGCTACCTCTGTGATGCAGGTGGCCTGACTCAACCGCCAGCTCACTCCATGACTGCCAGAAGTAAAGGTTTGCCTTCCCCACTGGCTTTGAAGCATATCGCTATTTCTAACAAATGTATTTAAGGAAAGCATTAAAGGTTCTTCTGTGAATGTGACATACAATCTGGATAGAAGCTTTGTGGACCTATTTTGAAAAGGTATCTTATGGGAAGCCATCCTTATCTAGCTGAATTAGACGAGGCTGAGTCTCATGTCACAGAGGCTTGACTTGTAGGAACCGGCAGACCCGGAGGGGGCGGCGGTGCATTTGGCACTGGGGGAGTGGTTCCCTGCCTGTTATGTGACATTTTCCCTGAGCAAATTGGCTCCTGTAACTCACCCCATCCTGTTCCTCACAGAAGAAGCCCCTCCCATTCAGGGTCCCTTTACTTGTGTGATTATAAACAAAAGAGAGGTGGGCTACTCTAGGTTGTTAGAGACTGGAGCTTGTATGGCACGATCTCCTCATGTCCATCATTTAAAAAGAGTATTTGATTCTTGTTGTTTATTGATTAGATAAGTTTATGTGTAATTGATTGATTTATAGCCAACTTCGTCCTCTGGCAGTTAACCCTTTTCTTATCCATAAGGGACATGGCAGAAACCCCCACAGTGTCTCTCCAGCATTGGACCTTGAAGGCATTGAATAACATAATATGCAGAGGAATTGCACAATCTCACTGAAAAGTCATGGAGAGCCTTGAAGAGAAGGTGCAAGCATTACATAAACTCTGAAACATTAATTTTGCTAATTCTCAAATGTTTCATCATGAGTAGGACATGAATAAAAGTGATAAAGGCCATTTCTGACCTTGCTCATAAATTGTTACAATTCCTGGTTCTTTTCCCCTCCACTGACTGGGAGATCACAGTTACAATACCGTCTTAGACTCATAAATGCAAGTCACATGCTGAGGATGGCAGAGTTACCCAGTTATGCCTGATGACTAGACTGTTTTGTGTAATTTTTGGTTCATTTTATGAACAAGAAATTAAGTTTTATATAAGCCAGTATATCTGTGTGTCTCTGTACTGTACTTCTGTAGCTGTTACCTTAATCTTAATAATAATTTCAACTTTACCTTGTCTTTTTGCTTATTTGATATGGTTCTCAAATGTTCTTATTCTAAATTAAATGCTTTGTTTTTGTCTTTGTACTACTACCCTGTCTGTCTCTGCCAAACATCAATATTGAAGAAGATGTAATCCACATTCAGGATTTACACCACCCTCTTTGGCTTAACAAAAAGATTTTTCCTAAGAACAGCTTTCTGATTTCCAAAATGTCATCGCTGATTCTCCAAATATTCCTAATAGATACTGTGCTTTCCTATTTTCTTTACTATGCTTCTACTCTTTCTTTTTTCTTTTTTTTTTTTACTATCTCACTTCTTTTTTTTAATTTGTAAAAAATTTTTATTTATTTTTTTATTTTTTATTGTATACAAATGGGATACATGTTGTTTCTCTATTTGTACATGGAGTCAAGGCATACCATTTGTGTAATCATAAATTTACATAGGGCAATGATGTTTGATTCATTATTTTTTCCCTTCCCACCCCTCTTTTCCCTCTATACAGTCCTTCTTTCCTTCATTCTTACCACCCTCCTTATCCCTAACCCTAAACCTAACCCTAACCCTAACGCTAACCCCTCCCACCCCCCATTATATGTCCTCATCCGCTTATCAGCGAGATCATTCGTCCTTTAGTTTTTTGAGATTGGCTTATCTCACTTAGCATGATATTCTCCAGTTTCATCCATTTGCCTGCAAATGCCATAATTTTATCATTCTTCATTGCAGAGTAATATTCCATTGTATATATATGCCACATTTTCTTTATCCATTCATCAACTGAAGGGCATCTACATTGGTTCCACAATCTGGCTATGGTGAATTGAGCAGCAATGAACATTGATGTGGCTGTATCTCTGTAGTATGCTGATTCTAAGTCCTTTGGGTATAGGCCAAGGAGTGGGATAGCTGGGTCAAATGGTGGTTCCATTCCAAGTTTCTGAGGAATCTCCATACTGCTTTCCAGAGTGGCTGCACTAATTTGCAACCCCACCAGCAATGTATGAGTGTACCTTTTTCCCCACATCCTTGCCAACACCTATACAATTTTCTCATACTAGACAAAGGGGTCAAAAATATGCAATGGAGAAAAGATAGCCTCTTCAACAAATGGTGCTGGGAAAACTGGAAAACCATACGCAACAGAATGAAGTTAAACCCCTATCTCTCATCCTACACAAAACTCAACTCAAAATGGATCAAGGACCTCAGAATCAGACCAGAGACCCTGCATCTTATAGAAGAAAAAGTAGGTCCAAACCTTCAGCTTGTTGACTTATGATCCGACTTCCTTAACAGGACTCCCATAGTACAAGAAATAAAAGCAAGAATCAACAACTGGGATAGATTCAAACTAAAAAGCTTTCTCTCAGCAAAGGAAACTCTCAGTAATGTGAAGAGAGAGCCTACAGAGTGGTAGAATATCTTTGCTAATCATACTTCAGATAGAGCACTAATTTCCAGAATATATAAAGAATTCAAAAGAATGAATCAACCAACATTACCCTATGTAAATTTATGATTACACAAATGGTATGCCTTTACTCCATGTACAAACAGAGAAACAACATGTATCCCATTTGTTTACAATAAAAAATATAAATTAAAAAAAAAAAACTCTACACGAAGAATACAAATAATCCAATCAACAAATGGGCTAAGGAAATGAACAGACACTTCACAGAAGAAGATGTACAAGCAATCAACAGATATATGAAAAAATGTTCAACATCTCTAGTAATAAGAGAAATGCAAATCAAAACTACCCTAAGATTTCATCTCACTCCAATTAGAATGGTGATTATCAAGAACTATCTCACTTCTTAATGGGTGTACCTGTTTAATTTTTTTTCCTGCTTTTTTGCTACAAATAATTTCTTTTTCTCTATGGCTTCAACTATTAACATACATTGAACAAACCTTAACTTTCCCTTCAGATTAACTAAATTTTTAACAGGTTTCTTGTTGATTTTAGGTCCCATCTCTCATTTCCTAGAGATTTACTTTAGAAAACTTCATTCTTTTAGTGCATTTGAGATGTAGATATTTTAAAAAGCTTCTTGCTGCTTTTACAACCCAGTAATGTCTTTCTAAATGACTAGGGAACTGTGTCTTTGAGAAGCAAAAATGAAGAAAGATAAAGCCCCAATCTCCTAGGCTTTGTAGAAGAGTAGGAGGCTAGCTTTCATGGGGAATTTGTTGCTGGTTGTAAAACTAACTTGTACCAAGAAGACATGAGGAAGTTTACTTTCGTGGTAGGTAAAACTGTTTAGCAAACACAGGAGACCTAAAACTTTCCCTTACTTCCTTTACTTCTTTTAAATGCCACTTGTTTTCATCAAAGTTGAAATCACTCACTTTCCTATTCCAATAGCCTTGAATAAAGTCTTCCTTTCCTATTTCACTTTCTCCACTGCAACTTGTATAAGGACATCAATAACACTCAAATCTGTATTCTGGTTGTTATTTCTTCTAAACTCTTTTCCGTAATGACTGGGAATCTTGACAGCTCAAATTCAACATCTCCAATTATGAACTCCCCTTCTAATGTCTCCTATTTCTTTTTCTTTTATTCTTTTATTTTTTCTTCTTTACTTTCATTGTTTTTTCCGTATGTTTTGTGGTTGTTCTGTTTCTTTGTTTTGTGGTGCTATGATTGAAGGAAACCAGGATCCCTCATATTCTAGCCAAGCACTCTACCAGATTCATGTTTCAGACTCCTCTGCCTCCATGTTCTATTTTTCTCTGTGCTAACTTCCTATATCTTCTTTCTTTCATTTGTAGTCAACTCATCATGTTTTCACTGTAGTTCAACATCAAGCACCTAATGATTTATTCACAGTACTCTATCAACTGATCCAAGTTTGTCTTTTTATTCTCTTTTCTAATTCTCAACTCATCTCTGTTTGGACTATTTCAATTTAAGAATGATCTCGTCCCTTGTCCTGAATATGCTGTTCTCCAGCTTGAGACTGCTATTTCTGTTTATCAAACAAGTGATAAGTTACACATCTACATCTTTTGATTCCTCTGTAGCATGCCATATCTATCTAAAGTTTTTTTCTTTCTCAATTAAATACTTGATTATTCTTTTCATAATTTGCTTCAAATTTTAGGATTTAAGTTTTTCTGCTATTTTTATACATAGTGTGTATCTCCCTCATAAAATTTTTAATTTCCTGAAAGGGAAAATATTTTGCTGTTCACTTTTATATCTTTTCTTCATATTTACACTATTTTGTGTAAACTTATATTTCTCTACTATGCTGAATGCTCACTTTTTTTTTTTTTTTTTTGATACCAGGAATTGAACCCAGGGGTGGTTAACCGCTGAACAACATCACCAGTCCTTTTCATATTTTCTTTTGAGACAGGCCTTCACTAAATTGCTGAGACTGACTTTGAACTAGGGATCCTCTGCCTCAACCTCCCAACTGCTGGGATGACAGGCATGTGCCACCACACCAGGCTTGAGTGTCCACTTTTAAACAAACAAAGTATTCTGTACATGGGGTGTTAGATTATAGGTAGGTACTGAATAATTATAAATTGTTAAAAATTCAATTTTCCATTAATCCTAGAACTTGGGTGGACAATGTACACTAAAATAATTTGGAATTTTCTTTTTTTAAAATTTAATATGAATTTAAGTTGGATATAAAAGTTTACACATTTAATACTCTAAATATCACTGACTTAGAATAAGAGAAAGATTGGGAGATTTTGACACTCGATTATAAATGAGATAATTACCAAATATCTAGTTATTTCTTCAATTATTTCATGAAATTTCAGGAACAATCCATTAACAAAGCAAGTGATTTAAATTATCAATATCTACTGAAAATAGTAATTGCAAGCATTTATGAACAATGAATGTTCTTCAAATATGAAGTGAATGCTTTTTATGAGTCATATTAATGACAACATTAAATCAGAATGTTGACTTCAATGACTAAAAAAATTGTTATTTTGCAAGTGAACATACAAGACATAGTAAAAATAAAATAATTGAGACATTTTAGTTCAAAATAAAAATAATCCCATTCTTGCAGAGTTGACCAAGCAAACCAACAAATAGTTGAGAGAGAATTGTTTTTTTCTTAAAGATACTAATTATATTTTAATTTAAGACATTCCTGGTAACTTTTTAAGCTGTGTGCAAGTATGTATTTGTACATATAGGTATTTTTCTTATGAGTAGAAAGTACTGTCTATGAAAATGTTTTAATGACAGAGGGTAAGTTTTATTCAAAATATTTTTCATATAGTGAACATAATGGGTACTAAATAGTCAGGTGCCCTTTCCTCAAGGCAGGATTTCATAAAACGGCATTTGCTTCTGCTTACAATTACAAATCTGAAGCTTTCAACAGCTTTCTGAAAATGACAGAGAATTAAGACTGAATCTAGAATACTTTTAATTCCCTAAAGCATGAATGTATCATCACATATACTAGTAAGTACAGAAGCATATTCTTCAAAATTAAATAAACTGTAAAGGACAGAGAATAGGAGCAGTATTTGCTGCCTTATAACTTTAGTCTTCTGATGGAAGTGAATTGCATTTGTAGATGCTGATAAGAACTTTAATATATTTATCAAGTAATGGAACTATATGAGTTTTAAGTATCATTATTACTATACTCTCTAAAGAAAAAGTACATTTTCAGAATCATCTAGATTAGTGACTATTTTTCTCAAATACTGCATTGATCATTCCAATGTGGATATTAAGATTTCAGAAGCTTTGAAGAGTAAAATTATATCAGGGCCTGGGGATATAGCTCAACAGTAAAGCATATGCTTAACATGTGTGAGGTTCTGCAGCGGGCAGGGCACTAGGAAAGAATATAGTTACTTTAAGTAGAGGGGAGTGATGGGAGGGGAGGGGATATGGGGATAGAAAGATGGTAGAATGAAACAGACATTACCTTATGTATATATATGACTGCACGACCAATATGATTCTACAACATGTACAATCAGAAAAAGGAGAAATTACACCCCATTTATGTATGATATATTCTACTGTCATGTGTTAACTAATTAGAACAAATAAAATTTAAAGGACACGCATCAAATAATACATATATCTACATCAAAACAATAAAGGTTTCAGTTTAATTTTTAATCTGGTATTACTCAGGATGATGCTAATACTTTTGGTTATGATCAATTTGTTCTCTTTATCAAAATAAATGGGCTAAGTATTCATTAAATATTTTAGGCAAAAAGCAACAAATATGAGACATTTAATCAAATCAGAGACTATCAGAACCTTAAACAAAAGAATGAAGTTTCTAAATATATCATATAATCCTTTAACACAGAAGATGAACTATATTACTTAATAAAAAAACTAAATGTCTCTCACCTTGAATAAAGACATTCATGGCAAGATACTAAGGATGATTTTAGAAAATACTACAAAACTGATAACCAGCAAACAGTGTGGTGTCTCTGTTTGATATTTATGTGAAATTTCTCTGTAATGGATTTAAAACTCTTAATTAACAACTACGCTTGTGAGATGAATATGTTTTCTCACATTATTAGAAAATTGTTCTTCATATTCAAAAAAGTGCTATCAAAAATCATGTAATTATTTTGGAAAATTGTACCAGAAGTTTTGTGACAGGAAACATACAATGTGGTTGTGTGGAGTTGGAAGTCTCCCTCTCCATAATCCATCAGTTATCTTGTTGTACTTTTTACAAGACTTGTTGACGCTGGAAAGAGAATTGTTCTGGATTCTCTCTCTCTCTCTCTCTCTCTCTCTCTCTCTCTCTCTCTCTCTCTCTCTTTTTTTCTTAAGGGAACCCTCCCTTGGTGGTGGACTGTTGACACAATGCTCAGCAGCTGTGGCAGCCTCCGCCCTCCACACGCCAGCACAGGTCTTCTGCATGTTCTCCTTGGTTGTTTCCTCAAGCCTTATGTGTGGGCTGGCACTTTCACCTGGATATGGCTTTGCTGTCCCATGGTCATCTTCTGTATCCACTGGTAACTGTGCTTCAGGGAAACATTTTCAATGCTGTTCCTTACTCTTAAATATGGGAGGAAAAATTTTCCTTCCTCCTCTTAAATTAGTGCCCGGGGCCCGGGAGACTGGTGGACCAAACACAGATTACTTGGAGAAAAGATACAAGTTCTATTTGATGCTATAAGCTTTACATGGCATGGAAAGGTGTGTCACATAGAAGCAAGTAAAATAAAGAAGCAGCTGTTCTTTGAAGCTTATGTAACATGTGGACAAAGGATGACAAATTTGCAGAAGGGTGACAAGATAGAGGAAAAGGATCCCTGGATATTTAAGGTTTGGTAAATTGTAATAGGTTAAATATATACAGGATACTAATAGTGTATAAAATACAGTATAATGTATACAGTGTAATATAATAGTAAGACCAGGAAGGTTGGTTTATGGAGACTTTTCTGGTGTCATCACCAACTCTGGTATTAGGGCTGCTATCCCTCCCCTTTTGGGAAAGTAGAGGATGCCATTGCATGGAAAATTTATGTTCTATTTTTAGGCAGATAGGGAAAGGGAAGAAAGCTTATCTTATAGTAGCTTTTTATCCTTCCCTTCAAATAACCTTTATGTCAGAATGGCATATTTTGATTTTTAAACGTATAAGATCTTTCACGGTTTATTTTTCATAAATAACTCAATTTTGAGTTAAGACTTACAAGGTGATTCTTTCCACCTGGAAAATTTTTGTCCTCTAACTTTGAATATTTAATCACAGTTGATTTCTGTGTTGATAGTGAAAGAGAGAACCAAATTTCCAAAACTCCAGAGATTCACAGGAACGAATGTATCTAATCGAAATGAAGGTAGAGGTCCCAAGAACAGATGATATATTCCTAACCTTGGGGTGATCACCTAAAAGGCTCTTCCATATTTAATAAAAACAATAAATATGAGAGTGTTCCATGTAACAGATAAAAACTGTTTGTTCCACTACCATATTTTTTATATTATTAATTTTTTATTCTAACTTTATAACTAAATAACAATTGATGGCATTTGAGTAGTCCAAATCATTAATATAATTTAACAGTCAAGTACCTATAATACATGGGTGGAAGAAAAGAGTTAGCTAAAATGATACTTCGTTGAGAAAGATTTTTTTTTCCCTTTCACTGTGAACATTACACATATACTATAGGAAAGAAGAGAAGAAACATCCATAATCCAAGCACCCAAAGACCAACACTGCTTTAATGTTGGTGAATTTGAATTTGCTCTTTTCTGTATTTATATTATTGGTTTGTAAATGTTTGTAGTAAAACCGTATTTAAAGCTTGACATATTGTAACATGACAACTTTCCATGCCTTTATTAATTCTTTGTGGACCTTATTTTAAGTGGTTGCATAAAACTGTATCAAGCAAATAATTTGTTTAAATGCATGAGATTGCTTTGCTCTTTTAAGTGAAATTACACTGGACTCTTTGTAACATTAAGTTTTTTCCATCTTCAGGATTTTCATTGAATACATGTTTCAGAAAAAAAAGAAAATTCTGAAAATGTTTAGACTGAATTTCTTTTTTTTTTTTTTTTTAAAGATATTGAGAAGAATGAGAGGCTCTAGAAAACTCTACAGACTTTTTGCCAAAAAGAGAAAAGTAGCTAACTGTAGACTGGTTCTCATTATCAATTTACACTAAATTATTGAGAGGGTAGTTTGTGAATCCTTACAAAAATAATCATCTCTGCCAATGAAGTAAGTCAATAAAAGTTATAAAAAATACAAGAACTAGAAGGAAAGAGATAATGTCATTTTTCTCAGATAATTTTTAGATCATATTAATAAAGTACCATCATAAAGTCAGTAACGCTCAACTTTCTATTTTAAGTCCAACCTTCTGATACCAATATTTATCTCTTATAAACTCTCAAATTAATAAAATATATTAGATTTTTCTCCTTAATCTATTGTTTCCCTGGTATCTCCTGAGAGGTCTTGGGTTGGTGAATGTACCACCATAAATGAAGTTACTTTTGCCCCAAAGTAGGAGTCAAATCACTTTCATTTCAAGTCTTTCCCTGATCCTCATATACTGACTCTACAAGTTCTTTTCACTTTTCCCACTGTCCATATCTTTTCTCTGTCACTATTATTGGTTTAGGCCTAGGTATCTCTATTCTGATGGTAAAATAGGCAAGCTTGGCAGTACTAGGGATTGAACCTAGGGATATTCTACCACTGAGTTACATCCCCTTTTTGATTTTTATTTTGAGACAGGGTCTTACTAAGTTGCTTAGGGCCTTGCTAAGTTGCTAAGGCTGGTTTTGAACCCTGGATTCTGCTGTCTCAGTGTCCTGAGCTGTTGGGATTACAAGCACGTGTCACCATACCTGGCACAACTCATCTTTAAATATGGAAGTTCTTTTTAGGTTCTTTGCTGAGATAATCAACTAATCTCTGAGTAATACATTAAGTTTTCATGGTAACTTTTTATCTCATTAAAAAGTAGTTTTAAAAAATTATAAAAATTGTTCTACACTAAAAGATTTTGTTTTTATACAATTAATCCTATCAATGAAATGTCCATCTGATATCCTCATTTTTGCATACATGTCTTGCCTGTAATAATGTGTGTTATGGATTTCACTATACTGTTTATCTTTTTATCCTAGGATCTCTCTTTTTTTTTTTTCTCTTTTCAGTTAAGTGAGTATTTATACTCAGTTTTTCCTTAGTACAGTGTGTCAAAAGATAATACTGACAAGAATATATACTCTCCATTAGATTTCACTTTATTGGCTTGCACAAAATGTTGTTCTTCATGTATTTAATTACTGACACAGACTCTAACAAACATTGAAAATGGAAACATGTTAGAAGCATTAGTAGTTTTATCCAACTGTTTAGCAAATTTTCTAATATTTGTTTCTCCAAATATTTAGCTTTGTTTCTCCTCTTTCCCTCCTTTCTCTTTCTTCTAATACATTTTATTTAGTTGTTTTGGGTTGCAAATTGATCTTGATGCAAGGATTTGAGTAGTAGTTTAATTTGTGAGGAGGAAGTTCCAGAAAGCATAAAGAAAGCATGATAGAAGTGAGAAAATGAAGGACTAAAACCAGTAAAGAGAGGCCTGTCAAGTGAGTTTCTGCTGTGGACAACTAGAGCTACTCCGTGAAGGAGCTCTGGAGTCACTGCAGGTATTTTTTTTATAAGTTCTTCAACTCTTACCAGTGCCCACCATTTCTGTCCAGCTATTTGTGGATATAGACAGAGCCCTCTGACTGACGGGTACGAGGGTTGCAGTAAGACATGGTGCCTGGATAGGGACAATGTGCACAGAAGGAATATGGGCAGGGCCTGTGAATCATTGTACTATGGCCATGTTTTCTAAGACAGAAAGAACAAGTATATTTTACCAAAGTTATGAGCATTTTGTCTTTATTTATTTTTTATTTTGAGGCTTCTTAATCTTTATCAAATTTTGTAGAATTTTGTAAGGTCTTTAGAGCCTAGATGTAAATCCGTATTTTAAATAGTCTTCATATATATAGTTGTGGCCAGTGATTTAATATATCTGAATTACTGATATTTTTCCCTAGCAAAGAAATGATACAAGAAGTAGAAGGATCAGCTCTGCTTTTCTATTTGTTCCTATTGTATTTAACCTATTTGAATTATCTTGTCTCTGGTGTTTCTTTGAAGCAACTTTTGAAGTCATCTGTCTGTTTTAGAAGAGTGATTTAGTTTAAAAACTACATAATAAATCCACAATTCTATTTAATTGGACACAATAAAATGTAACATGTTATAATAAAAAAAATGAATGACACGGTGATAGTCAACTGTCTAGCCCTCCACATTTTGGAATTCCCATTTTTCCTGCAGGATGCTTAGCTTACTGTACCATGTGACAGTTTACATTCAGATCTTATTAAGGATGCCAGTGTCAGTTCAAATGATATATTAGATGTATGCCCAGATAAGGCATCTGAACTTTGTCCTGTAGTCTAGGGTCTCTAAACTGAGGTGCACATATCACAGGGGTTCATAAAATAATCTACTGGGGCAAAATGTTAGAACCTCTATTTCATTTTATTTTTACTCCGAGAACTAGGAAAAAATAAGCTTCTGTAATATATCATATGTTTTAATAAATTTGGTGGTGAGGTCTCATGACTAATTTAATTATTAGATGGAAGAATTAATACACTTCAAAATAAATTTATAATCATATTAAGATTTATTATAACCAATGAACAGCAGGAAAAAAGATACACATGAGCAAAAGGTAAAGAAGTTAGACAAAGGCTTCTGAGTTCTCCTTCTGTGCTAGCTTAATATAAAATGCAATTTTCTCCTGTAAGATCTCTCTATTCAGGGAAACCCACTTTAGTCCTGGAGTTCAGAATTCTTAAAGAAACAAACTAATCCAGGACCAGATAAATCACTAGTCTTCGCATTTTCTTTAAATATTCTATCAACTTGGTTCATCTTGATCTATTCCATTATACAGCCCCTATGAAAACCTGACAGATCAGGGCCAACTGTTTTGACCAAGGCTGTTGCCATGGTTACGGAGCAAAGAAAGGACTGGGTAAAATAGTCCTGCTGTTTTAGCTATTTGTCCCACCTACCTAAAACTAGACTTCCAATTAAAAAGTGATATGGTAAAAGATTACTTGCACAAAGTTTTGGAAATTAAATTGATATGTAGGCTTCCTTAATATAGTTATTTGAAAATAAATAGAAAAACCATTAAAATTTTAAACTGCTCAAAAATTTGTGGATTTCACTAAAAAAGTCAACAATGTAATTACATTTCTTTTCTTATTCATCAGGTTGCAACATTTGTCCCAAATCTCTGTTGCTTTGCAGTCTGAATACAATGAGGGGTTAGTTGTCAGGGGAATTGAATATTTATCCTGTATTCATTTGTTCTTTGCTCACATACTCTGTTGACCAAAATGACCTCAGGATCTCCTTGGCAGCCTCTTCAGGAAAGAGGACACACTTGACTCATCAGTGTTTGGCCTTGAATATTAAATGGTTTTTCAATAATCACAAGGTGTCTTTTTAGTTCTGCCCTGCAGCAGTGCAGGAGATCATGTGCTTCGGCTATTAGAGGTCAGAGTTAGCGATTTGACAAGCCCTGCTCTTCCCTTAGCATTTCTTAACTGAATTCTGGGAATGTTAATATAAGATCATTTTTCCTTCAGCTTCTGTTATTACTGTCGTCCTAAGCTTTTGCTCATCAAACATCAAAACTATATTTATATAGAGGGCATCACTACAATAATCATCTTACTTGTGTATTAAGCAAAATCCAGAAAATCACATTTAATTAGAAAAAAATTAAATCACTATGAATGAACTTTGCAGTCATAATGTTCTTCCTCTTTAGGATGACTATCTTTAGGAATACTTTTTATTAGGCTAGAGGACATATCTACTTCTTGAATGTGTATTAGCATTGATATTTTCATTCTGAATACATAAGCTAATTTTAACACATCACCATTCAATTCTGAAGGCCCACTGTCTTATTAATAAGAGGGGTGGGAAGTAGAGGGAAAAGTGAAGTAATTGGAAATGATAAAACTGTTAAGAAATTACTTCAAAACCTGTAAGTTTAATAACGTCATATAAATCAAATATTGTCTTTACTATTGATAGTTAGTTATGTATGAGTTTTCTAACTCATTCTGATTGCGAAAACAAATACCTTTCCCCATAATTTATATGCAATGTATATTTGAGATAATTTTAAAAATTAATGGATAATTTAACTCATTAAAAATTCTGGAGTCAAATATTTAGGACTTAATCTTATAAACTTCAGTACCACTACCTAGTGTAGCTTAAAGAAGGGGTATATTAGAGTCATTTTGCAAGGTAAGACTATTTGGACTATTTAAATGAAAATTTAAATGCATCCTTTCATTTTATTTGCTTGATTGAAGATAAATGCAATAAGAAAACTTTGGAATAAATCTTAAACATACATTACTATCGGAAATTAATAAAATTTAATTAATTTCTTTTCTTTCACAGCTTTTTGTATTCCAAAGAATTAGAGTACTGCAATTTACTTAACCATTTCATTAAAGTATGACATTTAGGCTGTTCTGAATAGTATTCCTATTTAACATTATCTCAGGTAAATATTACATACACAAACATTTTCCACTTTTTCAGAAATGTTTATAATTCCTTAAAAATTGGATAAAAGATAAAGTTTATATTTTTAAGATGTTTTAAAATGTTTCCTCTTTAAAATAATTACAGTAACCTCAAATCATTTCATTAATAACTCTTCAATATAAAGCTTCAGGAAACAGTCAACCATTTATTTCATTGTACTGTATTATTTTTTACTTTTTTAAATTATGTATGATTGTGTTTGTATATATATATAGATTAAAAATAGATATTTATATAATTTTACTTTCACATTAATTGCTTTCTTCTGTACTTTTTTATTAATTAGCCTTCATTTGACATATGTAGGTTATAATTATACTAAGTTTTGAGTCATTTAGAATTATATCCACTACTTTGTACCTTGAATTTTTGTCCCTGTTATTGCTCCTTCTCTACTGTCTTTCTTCATAAACACCCAAATTCTGTTCCCTCTTCTTCTTTTTCATTTTTTACTACTTTCAGTTTTTCATTACTTTCAGTTAATTTTTATGACTCCTTCTTACAGCCAATATCTGCTACCTAACTCCTGCTTCTCTTCTGACCATTTTTGAAAAAAATTTCATACTTTCTCTTGCCTCTCTACCCTATTTTCACTTCCTTAATAAAATATAATTCTGTTAAATAATAAAATTATATAGCTTATGTAATTATTATTCCATTCATGTTGTGGTGATTATTAATACAGTGTATGACATAGTAGACACCTGCTACTTAATGCCTGATTTAATTCACAGATTTTTATTGTTCGTACTGATGTTCAATGCTGACCCCTCCATTTTTATATAGGTAGCAATTAGTGTTACAGATGTAGAAGTAGATATTAGATATTTATATTAAGACTGTATTCTGCTGCTAACATTAGTGTTATTCTGTATAATAAAAAATATTATAGGACACGAACAGAAATTGAAGAAGATCTTAGAAGATGGAAAGGCCTTCCATATTCTAAAATAGGCAGAATTAATATTGTCAAATGGATATACTACCAAAAGCAATACACAATACACATATTCTATGTAATACTCATCAAAATACCAATGATATTATTCATAGAATTAGAAAATAAAAAACAATTCTTAACTTGATTTGGAAAAATAAGAGACCCAGAATAGCTAAAGAAATACTGAGGAAGCAGGCTGGAGATATAGCTCAGTTGGTAGAGTGCTTGCCTTGCAACCACAAGGCCCTGGGTTCAATCCCCAGCACTGCAAAAAAAAAATAAAAAATAAAAAAAAAAAATAAATACTGAGCAAGAAGAGTAATACAGGAGACAACATGATACCTGATCTGCACTTATGCGGCAGAATTATAATAACGATGATATGGTATTGATATCAAAATAGACATGAAGATCAATAGAATAGAAGAGGAAACAAACAAATAAACTCACACATTTACAGTCATCTGATATTTGTCAAAGGGTACAAAAATATGTGTTGGAGAAAAGACAGCTTTTTAAACAAATTACGCTGGGGATACTTGATATCCATACATATAAAAATGAAACTAGATACATCCCTTCACCTGCACAAAAGTCAAAACAAAATGGATCAATGACTTTTTATTTAGACTAGAAACTTTTCAACTGCTGAAAGAAAATATAAGGTCAGCACGCCAACATACAGGTGTAGGCACTGACTTCCTCAAGAAGACATCTAAAGCACTGGAAATAAAACCAAGAATCAGTAAGTAGGATGTTATCAAATTTAAAAAGTCTCTGCACAGTAAAGGAAATGATTAAGAGCCTAAAGTATGGTACTGCAGAAATTATGGCAATTGCTGGTAAATGGATGGAAATGGAGAACATCATGCTAAGTGAAATAAAACAGTCTCAAATGTTTTCTCTCATATGTAAAAGTTGGAGCAAAATAAGGGAAAAAAGAAGGGGAGGATCAGATATCATAAAGATATAAGGAAGAAGGAAATTTAAGGGGAGGTAGGAAGTATGAGAAAAGTGAGGAAATGCAGAATGAATTTAACCAAATCACACTATGTACATACATAAACAAACAACAGGGAGTTTCACTTTTGTGTACAAGTAGAAAACACCAAAGATAAAGAAATAAATTAGTGAAAGAAAGATCATTAGAGTAGAGGAAGATGAACAGAGGGAAGGAAGAGGGGAGGGGAAAGGGGGAGGAATAGGGACTAAAATAAAATTTCATGCATGTATGATTTTGTCAAAATGAACCTAACTACTATGTGTAACTATAATTCTCTAATAAAAAAAATAGAAAAGGAACATGCAATAGGAAGAACAAAGAAGTGATTTATTCACCTACTGTAATCAATCTTAACATTTCAAGTAAGCATATGAATATAATTATTAACTTGAAACATTTTCTAAATTCTTTAATATTTTTAGAAATCTACATTGTCATTAAAATAAAATATTTATTTGTATTGGAGATTATCTTTTTTTTGCTTTCATTAATTTAATAGATGCAAAAATACATCCATTTAAACTTTAAAAAAAACTCGTGTCTTCTTGATTACCTTTAATTTTTTGAGTATTTCATCTAAAACAGTATGTTTAACTTTCAGTGTCCCAGAATAAAATGGCCTTCACTTAAATTCTGAAGATTTCAGATAAGGAGGACTTGCTAGTGCGTTTGTTTAGAAGTTGCTTGAGTTTCAGATGTCGTAGTAATTCTGCAATATTGCTAATGTTCTATAAAGAATCGGCTAGGCAAAAATAGAAGTGTGTACTTCTAGAAATAGGAAATGGTAGTGAATAAAATGAAAATATCAGCAACTTGTCACTCTATGAAGATATAAATCATAATGACCC
This sequence comes from Sciurus carolinensis, assembly GCF_902686445.1. NCBI lineage: Eukaryota > Metazoa > Chordata > Mammalia > Rodentia > Sciuridae > Sciurus > Sciurus carolinensis. Next base: position 85,162,495 of record NC_062218.1, on the reverse strand, counting down.
AATTATAGAGAATCTTCTAATTAGGGGTTATGAGGTCAATTTTCTTAGCTTCATTAACTTGAGTTATAACAAAGACAGCCTAAATCTTCACAATTTAGATCAATAACTGTGTCTATATGCACACCATATAGTTTTTCCTTGTTTCAACTTCATTTAGTAGGACTGAGCTATTTAAATGATTAGGAGCAGATTTTTTATATTTAAATTTTTTTTGTACTTTAGATGGACAGAATATGTTGTTTTATATATTTGTTTATGTTTATGTATTGCTGAGGATTGAAACCAGTACCTCACACATGCTGGGCAAGTATTCTGCCACTGAGCTACAGCCCAAGCCCCCAGATTTTTTCTTTTGTTTTTGACTAGCTAAAACTGTTTATGTGGGTAAACTCAATATCCTAGCTTGGATGATTTCTGACTGAAGACAATGAGCACAATGGGAAATGCATCTGAAAGCTAGATCAGAAAGAATATTACCTGATCTCAAGAAAATGATGAGGCAAACAGTAAAAAGATGCAGATGCCAGGAAAAGACTAATATTTGTTTCAAGTTATCAGGAAAATACATTTGTCTAGCTATCCTTACAAGAATTTTTAGATGTTTTGATAAATAATACACACACACACACACACACACACACACACACACACGGATGCTTTTCAGTTACATCCAAATCTATTTTTAGTTGAAAACATAAGTAAAAATGCTCTTAATGTAGATAATCCACTGAACATCATAACTTAGCAGCACAACACATTGTAGTGTGTCAGGGTGTCTACTTTGTGAATACATGGCTCACTGGACACTGTGGCTCACTGCCACTGTGGCAAGAGTATGAGAGAGTATAGTGTTTTGATCACTAGCCACAAAATGAACAGAATTCAAAAATTGATATATAACTATTGGTGAATACCCATAGCTTTCACAATATTGTAAATTAAATCAAAACTTCATATGCCAGAGACCATTTGACATATATTATACAAATACACAAACACACACACAGAAAACGTGTGAGTTCTTCCTCTGTCAGGATTTCAAGTTGGAAGTCTAAGGTTAGTACGATAGTCTGTATGTGTGTGTGCGTGCACACACTTCTTAATCATTAGAAGTGATTGGGACTCACAAATAATATTCCCTAAATTGGTGAAATAGATGACCCACTTTTGTTGCACCAAGTTGTAGTTCCTAAGCAGCATTCAGCTGTACATTTCAGAGCACCTATGACACCATATTAAGCATGGTATTAGTTTTCTATTGCTATGATTGCAGATCACCACAGATTTAGTGGCTTAAATAATCTAGTACTTTTTATTATCCCACAGTTCTGTATGTTGTGTATCCAACATGGTTCTCAGTGGATTAAAATCAAGGCATTTTTAGGGCTGCATTTCTTTCCACAGGGTATAAAAGAAAATCTGTTTCCTCACCTTTTCCTGCTTTCTTGCATTCCTTAGTCCTTGGGGATCCTCCAGTCTCAAAGCCAGCAGTGGCCAGATAACCCAGAATCATCTCCCTTCTTTAAGTCAACTGATTAGTGGATGTAAATACATCTGCAACCTTCTGTTCCCTTTCTCCTGAAACCAAACATGTTGGGGGCTGTGATTAACTCATGAACCTTTTGGGCAGTCGTCATTTTTCTGCTTTACACTGTCATGAACCATGAAGCTGGAGCATCCTCATGGATATAATTTAGTGTTTTAATAAAATGAAACTTTTACTCAGCTTCAGGGAACTTTGCTTTTGTTCTGTCAGTGCTTTAGAAAACCGTATGAACACAGGGTCTCTCTCTCCTCCCATCCCCTCCCACTCCCAGCCCAGTTTCCTTTTTTCTGTCTCTGTTTCTCTTTCTCCACCCTAAGAAATACTTTGTGGTCTTTCTTTTAGAACCTCAGATGATATCACTCACTGAGTTTATCCTCTGATGCATTAATGGATTTCTAAAAAATCCTGCTATTCTGGGTCAGTGAAACACTGGAATCCTGCTTCTTGTATTTCTTGTGTTTCATATAATTCTCTACTGCTTCTTCCAAATCTGTGCTTCCTGCAACAAGTTCTGAAAGACTGGTGAACTGTGATCAAGGCCACAAAGCCTTTCCTGTTTCAAAGAACATGAACATGAAGTAGGATTTTGGTACAGAAAATTAGAAACTGTACTATTGTTTTGAGGTCAGAATTACCAATACCAAAATTGGAAAACTCTCAACATTGAATACATTTTGGAACCATTTTGTTATTCAGCATCTTTTCTTTCTTTTGTGAAGACTCAGGGGCCTGCCTTATTCAGCTTCCTGAAATCCATGAAAAGTGCAAATATAGCCTCCCCTGATACCTGAGATCTTCCTATCAATTTTTGTATTGTTATTTTTGTGTATCTGTTTTTTCCTTTGAAATATTACAAGTTTGCTTCCTTACTGGATTATGTGGGAAAGAATGATACAGTTTAGCCAGTTAAGTCAACTACAATACTTAATGAACATTCTCACTTTTTTCTAATTCCTCTAAAATATTTTTCTTCATTTTCTGATATTTAGAAGTACTTCTTTTGGTACCACTCCCAAAAGCATTTTTTTTTCTCCTACATATCCTAATTTTACATTTCCCCTGTCTTACAATGTTAAGTGAAATCTTCCATCAACCAAGCATAATTAAAACTATAAAAGTTTGTAAGAATTATGGATGGAAACAGGACCAACAAAAAGTTGATCTTTCTGTGGATTACTCTATCCTTGCAAAAATAAACTTGAGAGTCAACCAGAAACCCCTGCATTTAGGCGTGCTTTGCAGTGAGCAGAAAACAAATAAATGAAAGGACAAATGGGTTGCTTTAGATTTATTAGATGTAAAAAATGCAATAATTCGTTTTTTTTTTTTAAGTCAGGGATTGAACCCAGGTATACTTAACCACTGAGCCCCATTCCCAGCCCTTTTTACTTTTATTTTGAGACGGGTTCGCTAAGTTGCTTCGGGCCTTGCTAAGTTGCTGAGGTTGGCTTGGAACTTGTTATATTCCTGCCTCAGCCTTTTAAGGTACTCAGATTACAGGTGTGAGCCACTGTATCTGGCTAGAATTCAATATTCTTAAAATAAAGCTTGACATATTATTATTTGGTTCTATATTGAACATAGATTGTCCTTTTCCAAGGTAAGCAACAATAATTAAGTATTTTAGGACAGCTAAATAGCTTCCTTTTTGGGACTGGAATTTGCTGAGGGAAAAAAATTTTAGTGGGCCAGTTTACCACTCCAAGTTGTATAACTGTGATTCATGCTGAAGGCAAAATCAAGTGGAGGCTCAAATATACCACATTTTTCTCCTTCCTCCTTTTCTAAAGCTTACTATGTCAGGAGGAGATGGTTTGATTTAATTATATCATTCAAAGGAAATTTAGGAGAAGTTGTTCTAACACTAAAAATTCCCAAAAGGTGTTGTGAAAAATCACAGCATAACACACATTAGGTTGACAAGGAAACATGCATAAGTGCAGTCTCAGTAATTTCCAGCCATTCATATAAGGTTTGAGGGAATAGCTAGTGTAGAACACTGGCCTAGCATGCACAGAACCTGGATTTTATTCCCAGCACCAGAAAATAGCAACAACAACAATAAATTTCCAGCTTTCAAATCTCAGTGTACGTTAATATTATTATTTTTATTCTTCCTTAATTGGTGTGATGTGGTAGTGAAATGGTAGGGATTTAGAAGTGAGGAGGTTATTGTGACGGGTCTGGTGACTACACCAGATATTGAGGCATAGCCAGCAGGAGACTCCCCAAATACTGGCAACAGCAGTTAGTATTTGTTGTGGATGAAAGAATGCCCGGATGCAAGCAGTTAGGTCCATACTCATAGTCACACAGCACTCTCTCTTCACTTTAGTTATTCAAACAGGGATGTGCAACTTGATGTTAGAAGAAAGATGCCTGTTAATTAAATAAGTACAACATAAGAAAGGATTATATCATTTTTAAGTGTTTTATGATTTAGTGAAAGAATATGTCTACTATCTTCTCAAATGTAACTATAGCAACAAATCTTGGACAGTTTCTGGGAATATTACACTTCAGCCACACCTTCTGAGCATAAAGAAGCAGACTGGTAAAAGGGAATTTGCACCATTGCATTCTGGGAGTTAAGGATTGAACTGTGTTCTTGAAAAGTTGATGGAATTCTACTTCCTAGTGACTGTGACTATTTTTTGAAAGTTTGTCTTTGTGGATGGTCAGGTTAAGATCGGGTTATTAAGGTCGACCCTAACCTAATATGACTGTGTCCTTGTGAGAAGGGGTTATTTGGGTCCACGGACTGTGCAGAAGTAAGATTCTATGAAGAGAACATAGGGAGAAAGTTCTGTAAAGATTAGAGCTATGATTCTACAGGCCAGATAAGAGCTGGGTCTACCAGAGCTGAAAAAGGCAAGAGAGGCCCTTCCAGAGGACCTTGGGGGAATGTGACTGTCAACACCTCTGTCTTAGATATCTACCCTTCAAAACTCTGGGATAGAAAATGCCTGTTTTCAGTCATCCACCTTGTGGTACTTTGTTACTGTAATCTTAGGAAATTAATACACTAGGATCTTTTAAAATAATAATGAAAGAAAAATGCATTTACTGGTAAGAACATCATTTGTTTTGGTCAATATACATTTAAAGATTTCTTGATTTTTTAATGTGTATTTAATTTTTCTCCATTTACATTTTGGCATTGTTCTTTTTCTTTTTTGTAAAAAGATTCTATATTGCCAAGGATATCTGTGGAATCCAATTAACACATATGATGTAAATTCAAAACAATAGCAAAATAAGAAGCAAATGTATATAAGGTGGAATAATGTAAGAAATAAATTTCTCTGAATATTACCTCTAAAATTGATACCTAAGAAATCTGGAAGGAAATTAATACGATTTTTTTCTCTGTACCTCTGATCTCAAAATAATGTTTGTACTTTTTCATATAACATCATTCTTTCTGTAATGATAGTGACATTGGTGTTTCACTCGTATTTTCGGTCACTTGCAAATATTTGACCTTAGAGGAAAATAAATGAAATTTCTTCATCTAGTCCACCATCTGCATTAAATGATCTTTCTGTCCAACTTACCGATACACATAATTCCAGCAGTGTCTTTTTACTGTAAAACATGTGGACAAAATATAAAAATTAGTTAGGTAGATGGATAAATAAACAAGATGAAATAAAAACAATGTGGCCAATAAAATATAGTTTCAAGTCAACCTAATCTTACTATGCATGATGTTAGGAAAGGTTTTACTTATGATCAATGCATTTGTTTTTATTTTGCTGGTTGACTGATTTGTGTTTATCAGGTGATGGACCAATATAAACATTTAATGATGACTCCTGAAAGATTGAAGAATTTTAAAAGTCAGTGCTTTGTGTAGAAAAATAAGAAAATATGAGGTAAGAAAGAGTTTAAATTGGGAAAATTATTGGGAAAAGTAACTAAGATAAAAAAAAGTAATCTAATGGGTAGCTTTTTAAAAAGCAGTATACATATATGCTGTTCTCCTGATGTCCTAAAAGTCCTTGAGAAATGTTATGGTGCAAATACCTCTGTCCTAGATCCAGAATACTAAAAAGTCTCTCATCCAGAATAAAATTAATTGCTTTCTGTTTATAAATTCCATTGTTGTCAGCATCCACAACTCTTCCTGCTAATGAAAATTAAATTAACATTTTTCAGGTAAATAGCTTTTCCCTTACATGTGTTGAAGTAGCCAAATGATCTTGTCACAAGTGTTTTTTCCATCAACAATTTCACTTAAAAGTTTCTAATCTTTCTTCAAAACCCTTAGAGTTTAATTTGGTCTTCTCCAGTTCTCACAATTTGTATTAGTAGGAAATAACATTGTGCCAAATATTTCTAATTGACATCTGCAGAGTATCCTGTAATTCTTCACTCATCTGTCAGGTAATTCAACTTCTGCAGTTCTATTTTTAAATTAATGATCAAAGGAATGTTGTTTTCCCTTTTGTGAAACTGAAAAACAAGACAAGCTTCATCATGGATATAAAAGGAACAAAAGAAAATGCTCCTATCTCCCTCATCTTGGTAAATTCTATACAAAGTTCAAAGAGAAGCATACAGTTATCAAAATGTGGGAGTGAAATGTATGAATTTGCTCAAAAACAAAGGCTTTGTTGATGCATTTTCTTTTTATTATGACTTATGCTGAATACAAAGTTTTTTTGTTGTTGTTTTTTTTTCCCAGAATAACTTAGCTTCAGTAGTTATACCTCACAAAGTCCCACAGGGAAGATTTAAATTGTCAGTATCATTTTATAGGTGTTGATATTCAGAAAACAATTTCGTGAAACTAAGATACAGACTATTTTCCAAACTGTTCAATCCTCTTCAAGATTCTATGGTGTTTTTTTTTTTTTATTGCATTGTGTCAAAGTGGAATATTGTTTATCTTGTCTCTTCAAGCATTAGTCTGTTCTTCAAAACTGAATATAGGATCTAAAATAATTTTTAATTATTGTATTATTACAATGATAATTCTAAGCAACTTATGAATGTGTGTAATGGAGCTTGTCTTTCACACAATGGATCCAAGTGTAGAAGATTGTGAAAAAGATACATGTTTAGACAGTCAAAGAAGATCAAGAGGGACGCAAATTAAGACAGGAAATCAAAGAAAGTCTGAGCAACAAATCAGAGCATTGTAGACAGTGAACAGTTGTAAAATATTTGCGCAATCAGTGACAAGTCTAGAGAAAACAATGTGCACTGCAAACAAGTGAATTGGATTATGTTCCTAGCACAGCTAGTTCAATCATTCATAAGCAATATGCTTCAAATATTTTAATGGGAGTCAGAGCAATCACATGCGATAAAATCACCCCTTACAGAAATAAGAATTTAGGTTGAATTGGAATAAGTAATTTGAGTTTCATTCACCTCTCAGGGTCAAACACCATGTTTCACTATTAAGCATACAATTGGCAATTCCCATACATGAGTTGTAATTTATGCTATACTACACTCTCAATAGGAGATGTAATGGCACCTTTCCAGGCCTAACTTGCATACTTAATATATATTTTGAGATTAAAATGGTAAAATATATAGGCACCTAAAAACCTAAGACCAAAACCAAACAAAATGTAAAAGGATTCATTGCCCATGCTGACCAGTAAATATCAAACTATATTGCATTAAAATTATATCATTACAAATTTTAATCAGACTATTCATTTGTTACTTCATACATTCAAAGTTATGGAGGCATTTTCTCTCATTTGAAAGCTCTGCTTCTGACTTGGAAATGACATTACATCTGACCAATATGCAGTTGAATATGTTTTCTAAAAATCGAGCTAGTATATTCATGTTCTAGATCTAGTAATAGTTACCATTCCTAATAGTTCTGGAGACTATGATGTAATTTTAATTGTGTCTTGGAAAATTGTAAGTTCCAATAGAATAATAGTTATTATCCACCTTTTGAACTACTGTTTATAATTGTGAAAATACAAGGATCTGTTTTTAAAGCTTACTTTGCTTCTAATTGGTTATGTGTGTCATAAAAAAATTGTACTTAGTCCTTATATATCACTATGTTCGTAGCATTGCTTAGAGGATAAAAAAATGGATGCAAAGAAGGAAATGTCATTTGCAGGAAAGTGGATGGAACCAGTAGATAGGAAAACATCATGCTGAGCAAAGTGAACCAGACACAGAAACACAGGGACTGCGTGTATTCTCTCATATATGGGAACAAAATAAAACAAATGAGAGGGAGAAGGAGAGGGAGAAAGAGAGAAGAGACTAGGAAGAAGAAATTAGGAGAAAGGTGGGTGTACAGGATCAAAGCATAAGTTATGCTTGTATAGAAATGCCACAGTGAAACCCATTGTTTTGTACATTAATATGTGCTAATAATAAAAAGTAAAATAAACATGGATGGAGAAGATGCAAGAAAAAACAGTGAAAAGTATGCAGAATATATAAATCTGCCAAGGGATTGCTATTATTATTTGACTATTACTTTTCCTATTTTAGTTCAGTCATCTGTACATTTCTTAAGTTGGTTTGAGCAAGTTGAAAAATGGTGGCAGTCTATATCTGTCTTTTAAAATAGAAGGGAAGAAAATACAGCTGTTAACAAGAACATGATAATTTTATCTTAGAACATTTCAATGTTAGTAACACATTGGCACAAAGTATAAAAAATTGAGAGTTTAACGAAACAAATGTAGGACATGTCAGTTGGAGTTAATTATTATGGGAATGAAGGTGATGAAGTACTTGGAAAATTGCTAATAGTATGCTCTGCCCATGGTACATGTCATTGTACAAGTGATACTGGTGAGAAAGAGTGTTTGCAGAACTACTTCCAAGTTGAAATAAAGAATTCCTTCTTAGACAAAAAGATCATTATGTTAGAAGAGGTGAAAGAGGTCACTTTTGCATCATTATTTAAGTACTACCTAAATTATAATATTGTGGTTTTTTTCTTTTTTATTCAGTGATGTGTCTGCATTTATTTTTGGAATGAGAAACTTGCAGGAAAGGAAAAGCTATTACACAACTGGCTGTTTCAAGAGGGCTGTTTTTTCCTGAACTTAATTAGTTATAACTTACATACATTTACTCAAACTAAATAAAAGGATAAAGTGAAATTCTGAAGTTTATGTATGAATAAAAGGACTGGGTGTAATTATAGTGCATAGTGCATTATTTCAAATCATATTGCTGCTCTTGTTTCCTTTAATTATGTATATTCTTCAATATTCCCAATTCAGATATTTGGTTAAGTCAATTTCCTTTTCCAATCACCAGGTTGATTCCCCAAATAATTTGAATGTGCTCAGTACAATGAAAGTGGTGATTTTCTTCTTTTCTTTGTTTCTTTTCTTCTTTTTAATTTCAACATCTCAGTTGTTAAAGATCAACTTATTATACAGGCTTAAAATGTTGGGAAAGCTTTTCAATTTAGTTTGGCAGTGTTATTAATATGACAGCATGCTCACTGGGAAGTGAATACTCTATAATAACTGAGGTTGGTTTAAATTGTAATGGTGATTAAGTGGTGTGGTTCTGCTAGTTACTTCAGAATTCCTCTCATTTGTCCTGGCTCAATAAATTTTGACCTCAAAATAAGAGGCAATCTAGTGAATATACTCCTGTACCAAAATGCACATGGCTACCCTAGGGAAGAACTGGGTAATAAATGACTTACATAAGGTACTTCACCCTTAGGTGAAGGAGATCTCACTAAGCCTACCTGGAGAAGTTTCTGATGCTGTGAAAATAATGACAAAACCTATTAATTTAAGGAAGATCTTTGCAGGGTAACAATGATATGGGATTGAAAGAGAAGCATACTGCATTCAGTAGATTACTAAAATGAAGCTAGAAATGATTTAGGGATACAAGAGATATATGAATTACCTGTTGGTAAAGTCACAGGGAAGGGCTGAAGATTAAAAATGTGCATGCGTAACTGTAGATTCAAGATGTTTTAGCTGTTAGCACGTATAATTGCTAATGAAGGAAAGAATTTCAGAGATGTGGAAACTACTGTATTTACTATGAGATGACCAGATTATAATGAATGGCAATATAGATGCTCTTTGAATTACAATGAGATTTTGTCTTGATAAACCCATAAGTTGAAAATAATATAAATACAGGATTAATTAAATATGTCTAATTTTTGAGCATCATATCTTGGAAACACAGAGTATCAGTTGGTTGCCCTCCAAATTGTGCAACTAACTGGGACTTTTGGCTCACTGTCGATGACCAGCATCCTAAGAAAGGAGGGTATCACATCATTCTAGTCCAGGAAAAGATCAAGATTCAAAATATTAAGTATGGTTTCCATAGAATGCATTCACTTTGGCACTGTGATAAAGTAAATAAAAAATAACAATAAAGATCATAGTTAAGCCAAACCATCATAGGTTGGGGTGTCTTCTACAAAGAAAAAATTAAATAGTAAATGCAGGTGCTGCTCTTGTAAGCTTAAAATTTGTAGACCAAGAAGAGAAGATGATGCACAGGTCTTGGGACATCTGGTAACCCTGAAATATCAACAACTCATACAAAAATACCTCACTTGGCAAGAAGCCTGAGTGAAAATAAAGGGATATTAACTACTTCTAATTATATATCAGCCTGTTGTTTTCACCAGGAAATGTGTGAAGGTGAATGAAGGAACAAAATATAATGACATAGATAATGTGTGGCACAATTTCATCCTTGACATAAATAGGCACTTTTCTAAAAAGAATTATATCATTCTTCAAGAAACTGAGAAAACTTTAGGGTAAAGTGTTTCTTGAAGGATATCACCATGTATTTTTTTTTTTTTTTTTTTTTTTTTTTTTGCGGTGCTGGGGATTGAACCCAGGGTCACCATGTATTAATAAGTGAAAGGCTCATGAAATATTTAGAATGAGTACATACATAGTGGACTTTACTAAAGTTTATAATTAACATAACTTTATTTTGGCATAGTTTTATTACTATAAAAGATTGAATAGATAGTACAGAGTATCCATGCATAATCTCTGCCTTCCCTTAAAATTTTTGAACAATTAGCATCTTGCCTTAGTGAGGTGCTTTTGTTTATTTTCAAGTGATCTTCATAGATATTGTAACCCAAAGCCTAAAATTTACATTAGAAATCACTCTTGGTGTTCTAAATTTCTATGGATATTAACAAATGCTTAATGTGATATGTCTACTGTTACATTTGTCACACAAAATAATTTTATTTCCTTGTACCACCTATTTATCCTAGATCACTAGCAACCACTGATCTTTTTATTATCTATAATGTTACCTTTTAAAGAAGGTTATATATTTGGAATCGTATCACTATGCAAACTTTTTGGATTGGCTCTTTCACTTAGAAATGCAAATTTAAAATTTCTTCATTTTTTTGTGGCTTCATAACTCATTGCATTTAATCACTGAAAAATATAGCATCGTATAGATGTACAATATGTTCATACCTTTACTTCTTAAGAGGCACCTTGATTGATTCTAATTTTTGGTAATTATGAATCAAGGTGCTATAAACCCCACATGTAGGATTTTGTGTCCACATAAGTATTTAGTTCACTTGAGTAATTGTCAAGGAGCACAATTACAAAATCATATGGTAAGACTCCATCTCCATCAGCAATGAATGAGAATCCCCATTGTTACACATCCTCACTGGCATCTTGTGTTGACAATGATTTGAATTTTAATCATTCTAATAAATTAATAATAATATCTTTTTTTAATGTGTATTTCTTCCTTGACATGATATGGAATATCTTTTCTTATGCTTTTTTGTCAACTATATATATTTTTTGGTGAGATATCTATTCAGATATATTATCTGTTTTTTATTCTTATTGTTGAGTTGTGAGAATTCATATATATTATGGATAAATAAGTAAGGCCTTGATATATTCCTGTCACAGGGGTTAGGATTTCGGGAGTACACCACACCAAGCTGTTTTGGATTTTTACAGAGGACACAGCTCAGTTTTCTTTGAGTCTCAGAGAAGTATTGGACATGGACTTTTGAGCAATACTGAAATGATAAATCTTTGGGGTCTCTTAGAGAAGGACAAATGCATTTTATGTCAGAGTTAGATATAAGCATTGGGTGCTGGAGCAGATTATGGTTTAGATCGGGAATGTGTGTCAAAGGCCTATGTATTAAAGGCTTAGTTCCCAGCATGATGCTATTGGGAGAAGATGGGATTTCAACATGATGGGCTTTCTTTCCACAGGCTTAAAGCTATAGGACTAGTAGGTCATAGATAGAAGCCTCTAGAACTATGAGATGAACATTTTTCTCTTTATGAGTTTGTTATTGGGTACTTCATTATACTGATAGGTAACTGAATAACCTACTCTATAAACAAACTGACTATTTTATTATGGATATTTATTTGTTCCAGCACAAAAGAAGGGACCATCTTTTCCTCATTGAGTGGCATTGCTCCTTAGTCAAAGATTAGTTGAGTTGTAAGAGCTCTGTCCTTCTATGGGCTCTTAATTCTCTCTAATATTCCTCCTTTTTTACAAATATTTTCGACATTATTATATCTTGATTAATTTATCTTTATAGTAAGTCTTCAAATTGGATGATAATAGAATTCCCACTTTCTTCTTTTTAAATATTTCATTGGTTGTTGTAAACTTTCAAAACATTTTGTCAAGATTCAAAAATGAACTGAGATTATCAATGGGATTGTCCTGAATTGATATGCACTAGAAGAACTACCATGTTAACATATTATCTTCCAAAAATGAACATGGTGTAGGTAATACTGAGTTTATATGAATCTTCTAAGTTTTGTAGGCTTCAGGATACACATCCTATAAATATTTTATTATACATATCATAGTTGTCATTATGTATGCTTTTTTATTTTTGTACTGGGGATAGAACCCAGGGGGTCTCTATCAATGGGAGAATATTTTATTATGCATAAACATAGTTGTCATTGTGTATGATGTCATTATGTATGCTTTTTGTTTGTACTGGCGATAGAACCCAGGGAGTCTCTATCGATGAGAGACATCATTCTAAACCCTTTTTTATTTTCTTTAAAATTTGAAACAGTGTCTCACTAAGTTGCCCAGACTGACCTCAAATTCACCATCCTCCTGCCTCTGCCTTACAAGTCACTGGGGTTACAGGTATGTACCACTACACCTAGTTTTATTGTTTTAAATGTCATTTGATAATGCATTGAAGTTCATAGGAAAACAATTTTCATTTTTATTTTTACCTTGTATGTTTCTTAGATTTTATTGTAATCACTCCCTAGTTCTAAGAGAATTTTGATAGGTTCTTTGAGGTTTCTACATAGATAATCCCTATCTTTGCAAATAAAGGCTATTTATTTCCTATTTCTCAATCTGTGTACTTTGTAATTTTTTTGTATCATTGCAATCACTGGTAATAAAAAAAAATGAATAAGAATAATGAGAAACCTCATCATTGCTTTGTTTTTGATCTTAGAGGTAAAGTACAAAGTCCCTCACCTCTGAGAATCACATCTGTAGGTATTTTATATCCATTCCTTATCAAGGGAGTTTGTTCAGAGTTTTCATTATGAATGAGGGTTGAATCTTTTCAAATGCTTTTTATGTTCTATTTTTTATGATTCCATGGTTCTGTCTCTCTCCAGTAGACATGCAAAACTACATTTATTGATTTTTTTTCCATATGAAAACTTTCTTGTTTCCTGGAAAAAAAAAAAAGACTTGGTCATGGTATGTACTTCTTTATACTTGCAAATACTTTATTTATAATATTTGGATCTATCCTTGAGAGAAATATAAGTTAGTGGTTTTCTTTCCTTGTAGTGCCTTTACCTGTTTGGTATTATGGTAAGAAGACTATTCTTGTTGCATAAAGTAGAAAATGTTTATCCTATGGTTGGTTATATATACTGCATTCATTTTTAAGGCTGCTATAACAAAGTACATTAAACTGGATGCTTTAAAACAAAATAAATTCATTATTGGTTTGTGATTCTAGAGCCTTGTACTAAAGGTTTTGATAGGGCTATACCCTCTCAAAGTCTCTGGGCACTGGTATATCCTAGTTTTAACATCTGATCACCTGAGGTGTTCACTGGCTTCTGACAGCAAGACTCCAGTCCCTGCCTTGTATTCACATGGCTGTCTCTCATCAGTCTTTGTTTTCACATTCTGGCCCCCTTCCATCTTAGAGGAGAATTTCCTTCTTCTTAGAAGTCATATTGAATTAATCCTCATTTAAAGGTTATATCTTAACCTAGTTGCACCTGTAGATCCCTATTCTAAATAAGGTCACATTCACAAGTACCAAGAGTTAGAAATTCCAACATGTGTTTGAAAGGGACACAATTTGACCCAAACTATCAAGCCTCTGACCCCCAAATTCATGTTATTCCCTTGTGCAAACTGTATTCACCCCATTCTGATATTCCTTGATCTTTTTTCAACGTTCTAGCAATAATGCTAGGTTGACAATTTCATTTAAATGTGACCTAAATTAGTAATAGGTAAGACTTTTGGGATAGAATTCATCCCAGGGCAAAATTGCTCTCCATCTGTGGACTTAGGAAAGTAGAAATAAGTTATAAATCCAACACAAAATAGAGGGGCACAAATAGTGTAAATATCTCCATTCCAAAAGAGGTCAGAAAGTAGGAGGTCACTGACCTGAGGACAATTCATAGCCCAGCAGGGCTAGTTTCATTAGACTTCAAGGTGGGAGGACAAGTCAGTGTGGCCTGATGCTTTTGTCCTGTCATCTCACCCACTAGAGAGATCTTTTCAGTCCCAGCCTCTGCATCCTCAGTTCTTCCATCATGGAGTCATTCATCTTTATTTCATTCTGTCTGTCTTTGTCCCTGTATATCCAGCTGTCAGCATTATTCTTGATGTTAAGGTTTAGATATGTAGTGTCCACCAAAAGTTCATCTGTGAGACAATGCAAAAAGGCTTAGAGGTGAAATGATCAGATTATAAGAGTCTTAACACAATTTGTGAATTAGTCTCATGATAGGGATTAACTGAGTGGTAAATGAAAGCAGAGAAAGTGTGAGAGGAGAAGGGTCATTGGGGGCACATTTTTAGGGTTTATATTTTGTCATGGTCTCTCTCTCCCTCTCTCTTTTCTTTTAATTTTTTTTAAGTTTTCTCCTTCTCCTTCTCCTCCTCCTCCTCATTCTTCTTCTTTTCTCTCTCTCTCTCTCTCTCTCTCTCTCTCTCTCTCTCTCTCTCTCTCTGCTTAGAGGTGCCATGTCCTTAGCCACTTTGCACCACCACACTCTTCCCCCATGACGTTCTGCCTCATCTCAGGCTCTAAGGAATGGAACCTACTGTCTACGGACTGAGACCTCTGAAACCATGATGCCCAAAATAAACTTTTCCTCCCCTAAAATTGTTTTTTTGCAGGTCTTTTACACAGTGGTGGAAAAGCTGACTAAAACACTTTACGGTTCTCAAAAAACTTGCCAATTTTCTGTGGATGTGAAGGGTATATCATTAGTTCAGAGATTTTCTCTACAGATATTTAATGGATATCTCTGGACTAATGATATGCACACCTTTACTTAGACAGAACTCTTGATACCTATCACGTAATATTAGCCCTTCTCAGAACATCTAATTTCACTTAGCATAATGTGCTCTTGGTTCATCCATGTTTTCACATATGGAAGGATTTTCTTCTTTTAAACTGGAACAATATGACATTGTATGTATATACCACATTTTCTTTATCTGTTAATATGTCAATGACTAAGGCTTTGTGCACATCTTGGGTATCAGAAATGAGACTGAAATGAACATGAACATATTAATATATTTTTGAGGTTCTAACTTCAATATTTTAGATACATAACTCCATTTTGTTTGCCATTATTATGTGGTAGCCCTGTGATTAATTTTTTTAAGAAATTTCATACTGTTTTCCATAGTTACTGTACCAATTTACATTTATATTTCCACCAGTAGTGGAAGGGTTTTGATGTCACCACATTCTTGCAAAAAACTTACCTCTTTTTGAAAAAATAATAGCTTTAAAAAAATACCCTTAGCTATTGTTCAGATGAATGGATAAAGAAAACATGGTATATATATACACAATGAAATATTCCTCAGTCATATAAAGAATGATTTGATGACTTTAGCTAGTAAATGGTTGGATCTGAAGACTATCATGCTAAGTGAAATAAACCAATCCTGAAAAACCAAAGGTGGAATGTTCTCTCTTATATGTGGATGCTAACACACAAGAGGGAAGAGGGGAAGAATAGAAGTTCTTCAGATTAGACAAAGGGAAATGAAGGGAAGGGAGTGGAGAGGGGAATAGAAAAGACAGTAGAATGAATTGAACATACCTTTCCTATGACCAATATACATGACCAGTGCAACTCCATATCACATACAACCTCAAGAATGGGATCTGAACAAGAATAAGTTAAACTCCATGCATATATAATACATCAAAATACACACTACCATCATGTATATCTGAAAAGAGGAAATAAAA
This sequence comes from Sciurus carolinensis, assembly GCF_902686445.1. NCBI lineage: Eukaryota > Metazoa > Chordata > Mammalia > Rodentia > Sciuridae > Sciurus > Sciurus carolinensis. Next base: position 85,146,458 of record NC_062218.1, on the reverse strand, counting down.
TAAATAAATAATAACCTTTATATGAAATGTAAGATGTGACATCATTGTGGTTTTGACTTATATTGCTCAGATGATATGTGATATTGAGCATCATTTCAGGTCACTTGTATGTAGACTGGTTCCTTAAATATTCAAAAGCTTCTATAACTTCTGTGTAGTCTCATTTGCCTCTGTTCATTTTTGTGACTAATACTCTTGGTGTCTTAACTCAAGAAATCATTGTGAAGATGAATGCCATAAAGTTTTTTCTTTCTCAATTTTCTTCAAGAATCTTATAGATTTAGGACCTATGATTAAATCTCCAATTAATTTTGAATTAATCTTTATGTACAATATGAGTCCCATATGAAATATTTTGTCTGTGTTTATGTAGTTTACCCAATATCATGTGTTAGAAAAGACTATTTCTTCTCTATTGTGCATGATCAGACACTCGGTGAAAACCATTTGATTGTATATGTGTGAATTTATTTCTGGATTCTTTTAATTCTGTTTCTATTTGCTCAAAATTCTGTTCTTATGTAAGTACTATACTGTTTAAATTATTGTGTCTTTGTAATGTACTTTGAAATCAGGGAGTATAATGCCAACAGTTTTGTTCTTTCCCATGATTGCTTGAGATATTCAAGGTCTTTTATACTCCCATATGAATTATAGAATCTTTTTCTCTATTTTAGCCAAAAACATCATTGGGACTTTGACAGAGATTGCACTGAATCTGTGGATTTCTTGGTGAATGTCTTTCATAGACATTTTGTCATTAATTCTTCCACTAAACATATAAGACTCTCCTTTTCATTTATGTGTATATTTAATGCCTTTCAGCAAAATATGTAGTTTTCAATTCTTTGCTTACATTTATTCCTAGGAATTCTTTTTTTTTTTTTTTTGATGCTACCATAAATAAGACTTTACTTAATTTCCTTTTGGGGTTGGTTGATTGGTGGTGGTATATAGAAACAAAAAGAATTTTATGTTTATAATAAAAACTTGAATTCGCTTTATACTTCAGCATGCTTTTCTCATGTTTTGTGTGTGTATGTGTGTAATTTTAAATTATTTTCTATCTAGAGAATCATGTCTTTTGCAAACAGATAATTTTGCTGCTTCTTTTCCACATGGATATACTTAATTTCGTTTTGTTTTCTAATTTTTCTGGCTAGGTCTTCTTGTAACTTATTGAGTATAAGTGACAAGAGTGAATATCCTTTCCTGATTTGATGTATTGCAGTAGATTCTGATCATCATGGGTTCCTTGGTCAGGCAGTGAGCTTCCTAAGTGAGTGTATTATAGTTTATAGAATGAAGTTGCTACCACAGTGTATAGGTATTCACCGGTTCTCTAAACATTTTGACAGATTTTCATCCTGTTGACTATTGTCGTAAGTTCAGTTTCTCAAAGACAGAAGAGAAAGTTTATAGCAACAGCTGAGAAATAAAATAAATATACATAATTTCTTCATTATGTATACTATTTTTGTTTTGAAAATTTATTTAGTGTTTGTGAAAGATGTCAAATTGAGAAAGAAACTAAAAAAAAGAAATTCACTATTTAATCACAGATGACTTATTGACAGTTCAATTTCTTCAAGAGCCTTGTTACCTCTCAGCTTCTGTCGCACTTGCATGTCTTTGTACTGTGGCAGGGAGTGAGTGAAAAAATAACGATGAGTCTCCATGAAGCAGGTCAGTGACCCAATTCCAGTGCTTGAATTTCCATGGGTTAGTCACTGAATCACTCTGTAAGCATGAAATGAGGTAATATTGTTGGCATTTGAAAAATTATAATATCTTTCATGTAGTAAGTGCTGTAGGAGTGTTATTTATTTTATGAATTTAGTTGAGTAACACCTAACTTTTTGTAGAAAATTCTCTAACCTTTTTTCATGGTTAAATCACGTGGCAGTATTTGCCTCTGATTTCTGATTTTATAGTGCTCATGATTGCATTGTAATTGGTGAACACTAAGATTGTGAAAGGGACAGCTGTTTTTGCTGCCTATCAGTATTTACATCATCAATTGGTTAATAGTTCTTCTCTTTACATGTCCATCAATACACTGCACTCTAGCAATCTCTTCAATGGTTGGTTGATATCCTTTTTTAATGACAAGTTTTGTATAATGACTTTTGAGACTGAATTCATCCAAGACTCTTTCTAACATCCTCATGCCTGAGTGAATTCCACCATCCTCTCCAACTCAAAATACTCTCTAGAGATTTATTTCTTTGTTTCCAAGTATCTGAACCAGTACTGTTGGACTATAAAAGTTTTCTCAAAAGATATAGGTTTCATTCAATAAGATACTGATACTGCAAAGCTTGGGGATCAGTGGTTCAATTCTTACTTATTGCAATATGGTCATAATCTTTTTCCTTTTTATTTTAAGTCCTTGCTAATTTATAAAGGAGTATGTTCTGGATGTTTTCAGAGTCATGAATAAAATTTTCACATAATATCAACTTAAGCTAAGCATTAAATAAGTTGTAGGATTTGTTCACTTGCTAAAGCACCTGTGTCTAAAGCTGAGATATAATTAAATGCATGGGTGGAAGAACTATAAAAGACTTGGAACTCTGTTCCTATAATTTCACATATAGAAAAATCTACTGTTAATACATGAATATCAACTGAACTCAAAATTTAAATTGATCATAGCCAATATATTAGACATCAGAGGACAGAATAAAATGGTACATGGACCATCAATTATTGTGAAGTGCATTCATTTCACATTACATACGCCTCTTTCATTTACACTAGATGGTTAATCATTGTTATTTTACACCATTTCACTAACATATTTGACTTACCTCCCAATGTATGTTGGTGTATACTTAGCATGCTTACATTCCTAACCCTGGCCAACTTTATTATTTGTGAAAAACAGCCCATATTCACTGTTATTTTTAGCCTTTCCCACAATGTCTGATGGGATAAAAAATTTTAGGCATCAGATTAAAATCATGATCATCCTCATGATCACCAATATCAGTGATTCACTTAGTTACTTTTGCTAAATCCAATAAGGTATCAGGAACTCTTTTGAACACTCTTTTACTAACTGAATTCTTTAGCTCCACAGGATAATGACTAATATAATACACATTTACATACGATGACACTAAAGCATGGAGGAACAAGTAAAGTAGCCCAAGATCATCACAGGACAATTACAGAATGAACCAGGATTTAAATCCAAAGTCTGGCTCTAAGTGAAGAGTTGACAAATTGTCACAATGGAATAAATTGGTTAACAATATAACTTCTATATTACAGAACTGGGAGATATGCTAGGATATAAGGGAAGGTAAGTTCATATTTCCAGAGCTTCCAAAGGACAGTATACTACTGCCAGGAAATAGAGTGGGGATATTGGAGCTAAAAGAACAATTTGGGAGATTTGACTAAACCTTGCTTGCATAAATTTTCATGTATAAATTTTTTCAAGAAAAACTACTACACCACAAAACTAAACAGAAATTTGTTTTTTCAGACCTTCCTTCCTTCCTTCCTTCCTTCCTTCCTTCCTTCCTTCCTTCCTTCCTTCCTTCCTTCCTTCTTTCCTTCCTTCCTTCTTTCCTTCCTTCCTTCCTTCCTTCCTTTCTTCTTTCCTTCCTTCCTTCCTTCCTTCCTTCCTTCCTCGTTTTTCTTTATTTATTTGGTACTGGGGATAAAAGCCAGGGGTACCACATCCTCAGCCCTATTTATTTATTTATTTATTGAGTGAGTGAGTGAGTGAGTGAGTGAGGCAAGATCTCGAATAGTCACTTGAGATCTCATTAAATTGTTGATGCTTATTCAAACTTGCAATCCTCCTGCCTCAACCTCTCAAGTTGCTGGGATTACAGGCATATGCCACCATGCCTGGTACTTTTCAGTATTTAAACAAACAAAGCACATTCAGGTTGATGCTAAATTTAATATTTATGTCAATATGCTGTCGGTGTTGTGAAAAAGTCTTTGTCAAGGAGATAATTAACTAAAACTATATGTTAGAGCCATGTACTTTAAAATTAATATTTTATACGTAAACAATCATTTTCACATACTCCACCATAAGGCTAACTTAAAGGTAAAATGCATGATGAGGTTACAAAGCATACTTCTTCCTGCGGTTTAGATGTGATGTCCCCTAAAAACTCACCTGTGAGACAATGCAAGAAGGTTTGAAGGAGAAATGGTTGGGTTGTAGCCTTAATCAGTGAACTAATCCCTCATGGAATTAATTGAGTGGTAAGTGGAGGCAGGTGGGGTGTGGCTAGAGGAAGTGGTTCATTGGGGACGTGGCTTTGGGGTATATATTTGTATCTGGAGAGAGTCTCTCTCTGCTTTCTGATCATCATATAAGCTGCTTCCCTCATCCACACTCTTCCACCATGATGTTCAGCCTCACCTTGAGCCCTGAGGAATGGAGTCAGCTTCTGGGGACCAAGACCTCTGAAACCTTGAGCCCCTGAATGAACCTTTCTTTCTTACAGTTGTTCTGGTCAGGTCCTTTAGTCACAGCAGCCAAAATGCTGACCTAAATGCTTTTCTTTAACTATGAAAATAATTTAAACTATCTTTTAAGTTGATTATAATATTACTCATTAGATAGTGTTTAATGCTTTGTATAACATGAATCACAGGGATGAAATGAATGGGTGCATTTTAGAAAAGAGGTGGTTATATTTTCTACATGTTAGTTTCTAACTCTGACAGGACAGAACTCTTTTTTTAATTTCTGTTTTATAACTTAGGGTACTTGGTAAGTCAAGTGGTTTGCATGATTTTTCCCACAAAAGTCATATGTTGAAATCATATTTACACCCAAAGTAACAGAATTAAGAGTTGAGGATTTGGGGAAGTGATTAGGTTTTTAGGGTTCCACCCTCTTCAATGGGACTAATGATTTTATAAAAGGCATTGAGGGAGAGAGTTTGTTCCTTTCACAGTTTTTAATCTTTTGCTCCTTGTGAAGATGTCTCAAGAAACCAGATATGAGGAATGTACTCTCACTACCCTTCAGAACTGTAAAAAATAAATTCCCGTTACTCATAAATTACAAGCTTCATGGTATTTTGTTAAAACAGGTCGTATGGACTGACACAGAAATATACTGAACTACTAGGAAGTCAATAATTAGAACTTGTGCCTTTTAATTTTCAGATTAGTCTTTCAGTTAAATACAAAGTTTAGTATATTACATATTTTTGTTTAGTTCCAACTGCTCTATCTTTTCCAAAATGCACACATTCATGTATTCTGGATAAATAAATAAAATCTTTATTCTTTGTAACTTTTCTTGCAATATTGTGAATCATAAAATTTATAAGTGATATTTCTAATGGCTTTTATCTGTCTTAATAATGTTTTGAAAGAGCAATTTCCTATAACATGACCTTAATGGTCCTAATGAGGTCCTAGAAGGGAACTGACCTCTTCATGTCAATCATCAGAGAATTGACTATTAATTATTAATTTTTTATAGCTCAGTGGATAGTGTTTCTATGATTTCTTTTAATATTATTATAATTTCTTTTAATAATATTTTATAATACTATCTATATAAATTTTACAAATCTATAGAAATTTAGTTTATATAAACTAATTTTGTGATAGATATGAGAAAGTGGTTCTTCTTAAAGCCTCCTTAATGGGAAGGGGTAAGAGGGTGCTTTCAGTTAGTCTGCTAAATGCAGTATAAATACTGAGGCTGAACTTGGGTTGATGAGACAGTAAGTCAAGAAGACTAAGTACTGCAAAAAAACCAAAACAAACACAAGCACCCATGTTGGTAATAGCCAATAACAACTCCTTTCTTAGATGCTTCAGAGGGAATGTAGCAACTTCTATCGCTTAGATTTCATACTTCTGGCTTCCAGGACTATGAGACCAAAAACTTCCTGTTGTTTTTAGTTTTAGATTTAGTGTTTTCTGTCACTAAAACAAATATCTCAGATAATCAACTTATAAAGAGAAAAATGTTATTATGGCTCAAAGTTTTGGAGGTTGGGCCCTTAACTCTTGGACCTGTAGTGAGATAGCTCACACCATGACAGGAGCATGTGGCAATACCCCTTAATTCATGGCTGGGGCGGGGTAAAAAGGAGGAGAATAAGAAGAGGTCAGGGCTCCACTATCTCCTTCAAAGGCATGCCTCCAATGATCTAACGACCTCCGAGCCCATCTCATGAAGTGTCTATCACACTGGTGACTAAGCCTTTGACATTCAGACCTTTGGGATTCATTCAACCTCCAAACCAAAACCAAGCCATTCTGTTTCTGGTAGTTCATCCCCGGAGCCCCAGGAACTGAAACACTCCTCAGAATGTCTCAGCTTATTCTAGACTCTCAGATATCAATCACCTGTTTACAAAGATTATGTTGCAGTTTATAGAGATGATCTGTTTGCCCTTATCGCAAAATCACTCTGATTCTTTAAAGTACCACCACACATACCTTTATCTTGATGTCCAATAATTATGGTGCTATAAACTATAAAATACCAACTGTAGAAGCATAAGCAATATTCAAAGAATTGCTGAAGAGAAAAAGAAAGAGAAAAAGAGCAGTGAAACAGACATCCAAATAAGTCACAATTTTGATATCTTGGTGGGTGAACAAAGAAAGGGGAGAGTAATTCAGTGCAAAAGTAAGGTAGTTCTAGTATTTTACAGTACAGTAGGCTGACTATAGTCAGCAACAGTTGATTGCATGTGCTAATGTAGCTACAAGAGCAGACTTTGAATGTTCCCAGTGCAAAGATATTATGAATGTTTAAGTTGATGGAAATGCGAATTACCCTGATTTTATCATTATGCTTTGTATATATTTATCATATCACAGTGTGCCCCATCAATAGGTACAGTTTTTATGTGTCAATTTAAAAATCTATTAAAAAGAACATGGAATTAGAGAGATCTGGATTCAGTTACCAGATCTAAATTTTAATCATTATAATAATTTGAATAATTTGATATTTCTATCATATGTTGTACTGCAGTAATATTGGAAGCCTACCTCATTTTGTTAATTAAGTAAGAAAAAAATTTAGATTAATAAAAATTAATAAGGTTCCTGATACATATGAATATGTAATAAATACTAGCTATTGATGTTTTCCCATTGTTATTTTCTTTCTTTAATATTACTTGAATGAAGGAAGGTTTTTTTCTTTCTGTTCATAAATCTTTTTTCAAGTGAATGCTCATGAAGTAGAACTCAGTATAATAATGATCTTGTCTAGTGTGCTCAAATGAGATTTATTCATAAGCATTAGGTTGAAAGTAGAACAATACTCATTAGTAAAACTCAAGTTTCTTATTTGTTTTAACGTATTGTGACATGAATTTGAGTTAGGGATCTGAAGTCAGGTGTATCATGCAGAGTTTAAATGGAAATGCTCTTTTCTGTTTGGTAAGTGAAAACTTAGTGTTTGAGAGTTGTGGAGGTAATAGGGTTCACAAAATACTGTACAATTCAATCCCCTTTTATTCTAAAATATGTGAATCTCACTCACTTCCTCCAATCACATTGTTTTATGTTTCTGACAAAAATTTTAAATTACAATTTTATTTTCAATATTTTTTTGATCACTTATGCCTCGGTATACTTAAGAGTTACATTGTCTAGTTTTGAAATACTTCTAATACTTTTTTTACATAATGAATACATTCCTAAAATATCCTAAGACTGTATAGAAAATATCTTCCATAATTGTCTTTATTTCCTACAACTAAAGGAAGAAAAATGGTAAGTATTTGTGGGTGTGTTGCAGATGATTTTCCTCACTTATTAGAAATTGAACTTAGGCAATTTTAATTGTCAGTTCACAGTACACACTTTTTATATAACACTAAAAATGCTAAAGTGCATACTTTTTCTTTAATGAGAAAGAATTTATTTGTAAACCTTTTCCCATTTTGTGTTAATGGGAATTATATGAACAAAACATTATGCATTTAGATAAGAATGTATTCTTTTTTGCTTATTTTAAGTGAAAGTTTTACACCTGTAGTTTCTTATCAAAATGAGAGTTAATTAAATGAGGTAGTTGCACCAGTACATAAACAATAGATACTAATTGCAACTGGCAAGAAGTATTACTTTCTTCTTTAAGTGACAACACAAAACAAGCTCATATTTTAAAGTTTTATTACTGTAGAATTGTTAAAATTAAACAAATTTTAGAAATTTCCTGTCATTTCCCTAAGCTGTTTACCTCTATTTTGTCCTTCTGAGTCTCATGGAAGGAGATAGGTAGTAGATTATTGAAGTCATTATACTAAAAATTTGCTCTGTGAAAAGCATTTCATAAAATAGGTGAGTGATCACAATCAGAAAATCAGTTTCTTAGTTATGTTTCATTTCCAGGGTAAGTGAGAAGTGTTCTGTTCCTCATGGAGTTTCAGTTCTTAACCATAAAGTTTGTGCCACTAAGAAAAAATAACTTCCACAATTAACCTAGGTCTTTTTCTTCAATTTGTTCTTTTTAGATAAACATGACAGTAGACTATATTTTGACATATTATACATACATAGAGTATAACTTATTCTAATTAGCATCCCTGTAGAGTTCACTGGTCTTGTATTCATATATAAGAATATGAAAATTATGTCAGACTTATTCTACTCTTTCCTATTCCCATCCTCTTTCCTTCCCTTCATTCCCCTTTGTCTAATTGAAAGAATTTTCATACTTCTCCTTCCTTTCCTGCCTTTTGCATCAGCATTCACATATCAGAGAGAACATTTGCCTTTGGTTTTTTGGGACTGGCTTATTTCACTTAGCATGATATTTTCCAGATCCATCCAATTATCCCCAAAAGAAAAAAACCAAATAACCCAATCAGTAAATGGGCAAAGGAACTGAAGAGTCACTTCACAGAAGAAGAAATTCCAATTGTCAAAAAACATATGAAAATAATGTTCAAAATCTTTAACAATTAGAGAAATGAAAATTAAACTCCCCTGTGATTACATCTCATTCCTTTGGAATGGCAATGATCAAGAATACAGTAACAATAAATGTTGGCAAGGATGTGGGGAAAAAGTTTTACTCATACATTGCTGGTGGGACTTCAAAGTGGTGAAACCACTCTGAAAAGAAGTATGGAGATTCCTCAGAAAACTTGGAATGGAACCACTATTTGACTCAGTTATCCAACTCTTCAGTTTATACCCAAAATAAGCAAACTACAGGGATGCAGCCACATCAATGTTTATAGCAGTTCAATTCACAATAGCCAAGCTACTGAACCAAACTAAGTACCCTACAACAGATGAATAGACAAAGAAAAAGTGGTATATATTGATCTGGGGTTTGATATCCATTATGAAATAAGAAAAGAGTAGGTGAAGAATCACATTTCCTGCTTAAATTCTGCTTTGAAATATTTTTCTATCCATTCTATGGTCCAGAACATATCTCAAGGTCCCACATTGATGCATGCTTTGGGTGGGATTGGAAATGTGGCTGCAAGTGGGCAGTTCCTTCCCCTAATTTTTGTTGTGTGAGAAAGAAATGAAAACATGCCACCATCTGTCCTTTAAGTATGGAATATTCATGTCCACACTTTTCTCAAAACTCAGAACATAGCCTTCATGAATTTTTACTCTTTACCCCTGTTCCATATTCTAACATTTAAATCACTACTTTTTTTTTAATTTACTTTCCAGCTGCATTTAAACTTTACTTCTGAGAAAATTATAAAGTCACATGAATGTGTAAGATATAGTACAGATTCTTTATCCCTACTTCTTAATTATACTGAATGCTAAGATCTTGCAAAACATAAAATCAAGACAATGGCATGGATATATGTCAAGGGAGAGGATCTTTTCACCACCACAAACTTTATTCATGTTACACTTTTAACCTACACCCCACTTCTCTACTTTCCTATCTCTTCCCTAACATTCCTTAAGTCTATTCCTCATATTTTTTCATATCAAAAAGGTTATATAGATGAAATAATACTGTGTGTAATTTTGGAGAATTGGATTTTTTGTCACTTAGCATAATTCCCTGGAGATTCATTCAGGAGGATGTAAGTACCAATAGCTTGTTAAATTTTAATATTCCACGGTACAGATGCATGGCAGAATCTGCCAGAATCTGCCAAGGAAGTGGAGCAGTGGAAATTTTCATTCAGTAGTAGTGGAAATGAAAAATTATGCGGTTACTTTGGAACATGATTTGGCAGTTTCTTTCAAAGCAAAACAGTTTTTCTTATAATACAACAATTTTTCTCCTCCATGTTTACCAAACTTATTTAAATCCCCAGGGCTTTTAAAATTTTATTTTGAGACATCATCTGACTAGGATATAGGGCCTCAAAAATTTGTTGAGATTGGCCTCAAATTTTCACTCCTGCCTCAGTCTCTCAGGTTGCTGGGATTATAGGTATGCACCACCACACCTGGCTGGTAGGTAAATATTTATAATAAATTTATTCATAGTAATAAAAATTGGAATTAACTAAGATGCTCTTTAATAAGCAACTGGTTAAACAAATCATGGTATGTCAATACAACAAAATAGTATTCTGAGGTACAAATAAATTATCTATGAATCTATAAAAAGATATGAATGAATCTAAGTGCATATTGCAAAGTGAAAGAAGCCAATCTGAAAACACTATGATTTTTCAATTCCAATTATATGATACCCTGAAAAGGTAAACTGTAAAGATGGTAAAGATAACAGCTATTTCCAGGTGTTCAGGCTGTAATGAGGTTGAGTATGTAAAGTAAAAGAGACATTAGGTGGTGCAATCATTTGTGGAACTTGTCAATGCATGGCAACCATTTATTACATTTAGAGGATTTTATAGCACAAGGATAAAACGTTGGTGTATATTAAACAACACGACCTCAAAGAATGAACACTAAAATGAACAACTAGATTTAATACAATATATTTGTATTAAAATATATGAAATAGAATGGGATTTTAGTTCAATGATAGAGAACTTGCCAAACATATGCCTGGCCCTGGGTTTGATTCCAAGCATTGTGGAACTAATGTTTGAAACCATCTCATTTAATTGGTTGGGGAAAAAATGCTAGCCTTTGTAACTTTGGAAGTGAATAGTATTTGCAAGGCTAAAGGTGAGAGAAATTAGACATAAGCACTGTACTCCAGTTAATCAAGTTGTTTCACATAAAGATATGGATTATTGATTCTGAAACCACTGTGCATGCATATTGGAATTGAGCAATTAATTAAATGAACAGAGATAGTGAAGCCAGGTTTATTAGTATTGGCACAAAAAGTTACAAATAAGCAACAGGCTACAAGGACCCTTGTGGTAATCAGCTAGAGTTAGAGAAAAGAATATGAATTCATGTGTAACTTTATATATACATATTGACAAATATAGTACATGGATAAATATTAGATAGATATTAGAGTACACACCTATGTCTCCTCATACTTTTAACTGGAAGGACCTAGAAGGAACATACTTAAAGCACCATTCCTAGTAAATATTTATTAGAAATCTAAATAAATTAACATAGAATTTTGCATAGAGGTATATATGTATACATCATACAGGTAAATAGAATATAAGTTAATGCATTATAATTTATTACTTATTACATATCAATCTATGTATTTTTAGATTTTTATATTGTCAATGAGATAAAGAGTAAAACAAAGGAGAAAGCCTTGGACAAATGACTGATTCCAGAATTATAGCTGGAAATACATGCAGTAAGGATCATCTTAGCAAAAAGGCAAATAAGTGCTCTGAAAAAAATGGTAGAGGCTTGATGCAAGATAGTGGATTAAAGGAGGTCCACATTTTCAGTAGCTCTATAATCAAAATTCAAGTAGCTTGAGTACTGCTTCTCAATGAGTTAGGTCAAAGAGGGTATTCACTGAGATTCAATATCAGTCAGAGACACTCAAGGACTCAGAAATCCAGGCATGAAGGACAAGAAACAAAGAATGAAGAAGTGTACACTCCAGTCAAGCTGGTTGTAGCAGGGTCACTGGTTTACCGCAGAGGACAGGAATAACACAGACAGAGAAAGAAGCACAGGATACATTTGGCATGGAAAAGTCAGTAGAACAGAAAAGCAGTATGGACTCAGTCAAGCCGGAGGCCCCATAGTGAGGTGGAGTTTAAAAATACTATGCTTCTCAACTAACAGAGAGCTGAGGTGGGGAACCATCTTGAGGAGGTCAAGTTGCAGCTTGCTGCAGCAGAAGAACACGAGATGATAGCAAATATGGCAATATAGTCCTGGCAAGTGCCCACCCTGTGATCTACAGTACACCTGATCACTACCTAAAATAATTTAAAGAACAAAATAAAGTAATATTTACTTTTATGTCATACTACAAAATAAATATCAATAAAGGTACACTTGTATAAAAATTGTTAATTGAATGAACAGACAAGGAAATACAAATAAATGGGAAGAATAGACATCTCCCAATTAAAGAATTCTAAAAATTTTTATGAAGATACTTGGCCCCAAATGAGGTTGCCCATTTTTTCTTACTCCTTATATGTGGACTGCCCACAGGGTATACTCCAGGAAGTACATATGGAATTGAAGGAAATAAAAGAACAGTGGAGAAATCTAACACTACCTAAGCCAGATAATCAAAATTAACCTCTGAGATGAGTCCTGATGGAGGATCAAGAAGCAAAGAGAGCCACAGAAAAGCAGGAGAAAAACTAGCCACCTTCATGCCACTACCCTGTCACCATGAATTGGGGTAAGGGCTGCCTGTTGCTCTCAATGCAGTGGCCACTGGTACATCATATGGTTCTGTTGGGTTTTAGTAGATGTTCCCTTACTGAGACAATGTGGAGGAGAGCAAGAAAGCTCCTTTATTTGAAGCTGATGAAACTAGGCAGGAAGGACAAACAGAGTGTTACCTGAAAGAAATAAGAAGTAGGCAAAAACTGAAATAAGGGTTTCTCAAATAAAAGTAAATGAAATTCTTCAATAGTTATTGCACACTTTAGTATGATTCCTTGATATGAAGCGGTGAGAACATGTTACCTTTCTGGTGTTCTCCCTCAGTCCCCAAAACCACACTCTGATAAGTGATAAAAACATTAGACAAATCGCAATTAATAGACATTTTACAAAATAGCTGAAAAGTATTCTTCAGAACTGCCTAAATCACTCATAACAAGGAAAGTCTGAGAAATTGTCATCACCAAGAGGAGTCTGGAGACACATGACTACTAAATGTAATATGTTTTCCTGAATGAATTTCTGGGAAAGAAGAGAAGCATGAGGGTTCTGTTGGAAATCTGTAATTTTTTACAACTTTTATTTGAAAAACTACTGAAGGTTTTTCTTTATAAATCTGAGCATTATTATTTCATTATAATTAGTTCCAAATGACATCATCTGGGAAATTATTGTTGTCCTGAACTGAAGCAGCTTTCTGATGAACAATCGGACTTTCTTTATTCAAACGTATACAAACTAGTGATTAATATTTATCCTATCTGGAGAAATAGCTTTAAATGATTAATTAAGATGAGGATTAAAAATTCATCTTTCAAGCATTTAATATATCTTGACTTTTCCCCTTGAGGGAACTGTTACATGGATTTCTTCCTTGGTATTATTTGCTTGGTAATAGACTTGAGTTTTTCATTTTCTTCCTCTGCTAGTCTTTGATCCTTTGACATCTCTTCATCTCTTTCATTTAAGCAGCCACTTTTTATTCTTATCATGCAATGCAATAAGTACAGAATGTATTCATATCTTGGAATATTATTTTATTTAAAACAGTATAATTATAATGTACCTTTTTTCAATCTGCTAGATATAAACAAATAAAAATAATTAAAGGTAGGAAGTGTTGTTTTGAGTAACTTCTTCAATGGTCAAAATACTGATATTTATTTCATTAGTGTTGGTTACTGGGGATTAAATATTATCTCATAATATCCTATCTGAAAATGCCATTTTGTATAAATGAACAGAGTTCACTGAGGTACAGTACCATTGTTTTAAAAGAATTACATCCTATTCATCAATTATATCTACTGGCAAGTGGCTGTTTCTTTTACTAAAAATCCCAAGGTCCCTCTTATTTCTAAAGTACAACAAGATTAGAATATTCTGTAGCTCTTTTTTTTTCAGTAATTATCAATATGTTAGCTTCAACTAATATGATCTTAGGTAAAATTGTGTTGTGAGCCTTTTATTTTCCCACTGTTTTAGTTTTCTGCACACACATATCAGAGTGGTTCCAAATATGAGAATTAAAGAAACATAAAATAAGGCAAAGACACTGTCTATTCCAAAATAAGTTATTGAATACTGTGATTTTCTCTGTTCTCTGAAGTTATTTGTTTCTCAAATTTCTAGCTATAAAATAGGAATAATAATCTCTACCTAATATAGCTTTTTTGTGAGGATTAAATTAGGTAATTTGTGTAAAGTATCAGAAAAGTGTCTCTATACATCGCAGACACTCAGAAATAGCTGCTATCTTAGCTACAGGAATCCTCAAGATAATGCCACACAAATGATCTGATGGATTACCTGCCATGCTATTACAGGCTATTCACATTCTTACATTCATTTCCTTGTTCATGTGGCTCAGTTAGTGGGTAATACAGTTACATTTAAGTTGTAATAACAAGCTACACTTGTGAAGCAAGACTATAGTCTAATAAGTGTCATTAATGATTTAGGAAATGAAGATTTAGGGAAGAAAATAAGGTTACTTGAAATAGGACCTACAGAGCACAACATTGTGTCTACTTTTCCTGTACTAGAATTTAGGTATACTGAGGTATACTTAGAATCTTAAATACATGTTGGGGTGGGTTTAGAAGTAGGAGCAGATTAGTTATGAATAGTTAAGATTAGATTAGCTAAGGCCAAGAAAAAAAGAGTAAAGAAAAAGTTTAAACAATACAGAAATCATACATTATGTGCAATATTAATTTCAGATAATAGGCAATGTTGTTTTGGTCATGATTATTTTTTGGTTTCTCTTGAACTGATTTTCACTTTTTAATATTTTATTATCTTTTATTTCTAACTAGCTATTATAGAAACAGTCTGAGTCATTCTACTTAAAATAATATTTCGCCCCTTCATTGATATCTTAGCTTGAAAGTGTAAGCATATTGTTTTTCTGTTCTTATTGTATTACCTTACAGTTTGTGTGCTAGATAAATACCTATTTAAAAGAATAATAGCTGAGCCAGGTGTGGTGGTGCATGCCTGTAATTTCAACAGTTTCAGAGGCTGAGGCAGGAGGCTAACAAGTCACAGCCAGCCTCAGCAGCTTAGTGAGGCCCTCAGCAACTAGGCAAGACCCTTTGTCTAAATGAAATATTTAAAAGGGGACTGGGTATGCAGATCAGTATTAAAGCGCCTTGGGTTCAATCCCCAGTATAATAATAGTAATAATAATAATAATAATAATATTAATAACAGCAGCAGCTAAGCATTTTACCAATGTTTTAAACCTCTCAGACCACTCAGTTGTCTTTATTTTATTTTTACTTTTTAATGGACTTACCAATAGTATGAATTTTCTTTTAATTGCATATTTCATATAATGTTATATTCCTTGTCCTCCATCATTAGCAGTTAAACTCTTTGAAAGTAGATCCTTATCTAAGTATCCTGTCTCAGTAACATTTCTCTCATATGCCTTCCATTTTAAAACACTGGGGTCTGCCTGAAGCCTTTTACTATCTAAAGACTTCCTAGATTGTTTTCAATGCTCAATTCCCAATGTCACACTTCCTGACCCAGTAAATTAGTCTTTTGTGTGCTGTATAGTGTTGAAAGTGCTCTCAAACTGGAGGCAGATTAGTCCTCAGATCTCTCCTGCTGACTCTTTGTGCTCTGTCTTCAGGAATTGTCAAATTTATTAGGCACTGCTCCTGCCTTTTGTGATTTCAAGCTGTGACTCTATCTAATCTTTTTTTTTTTTCCTTATTAAGTGTTCTGTGATGTGACTATAATTAGCATTTCTAAAATTCCCTTCTTCAAAAATGCCTTTGGCTCTTAAATGATTGTCAGCAGTCAATTCATTAGAGAGTAGTGGCTTGATTTTTGTCTCTACTGTAAAAATGTTCGTTTTGGTCAAAGTAGGGATACTGCAAGTTGAGAAATGCAACTCATTAGTGATCAGGGAAAGAATCCAGACATCATCAAGGTTAATCTGAATCTGCTTCTGAGGGTAGCATGATACCTAAGACTTGAAGCTTCATCTTCAAAGTGATCAAGGTAAGATTAGTACACCTGGCAGAACTGGAGCTTGAAGAACTAACCAAATACTCATAACAGCTCCCCAGGAAAGTATGTCTCCAGAATTTTTCATGAATGTTTCCTAGTTTCTATTCCAAAGGGACTTGTATTAACTGATTCTTTTTCATCCATGGGCACTTTGGGTAAACCCTAATCAGCCCATGTAAGTCAGGCTCAAGAAAATCTTGAGAGACTCACTGTCTTTCTGATTATTGTAAATAACTGATTGCTGCTGGGTAATCCCTAAACACAGAGGCAGTAGGGTTCTTTCAGAAAGTAGAGGGCTCTTAAAATTATCTTAGAAAAAAACTAGAAACTTAATTCATACCAGAAAAAGAACCCTTTGTTGGCCATGAGCACAGAAGATGCATAGTATTGATGGCATGAACTTGTTAATACTAAACATGGTGAACTTGGAGGTGTACAATGTGAAGTGCCACCTCCATCGTATCCTTCTCTCACACCAGACCAACCAGGAGATGAGAAGGAAATGGAAAGAGAGCAAAAACAGAGTTTAGATAAGGTTTCTCTGGAGTTTGGTCAACTCTGGGGTTCAGTAGAGCAGAGCTTTTACACTTGGAGACAGGTTGGCTTTGGGGAAAGTCAAGATAACATTTCAAAGTAAACAACAATCTAATCTTTTGCTAATTCTTTTTTCAGTGTTTTTTGTTTGTTTTTGAGACTGTAGTTAATTCAGTCCACTGGAAAGTCTGGAATATTGAATTCACATACATATATCCAATGCATATGTAGATATGTGTTTGTCTATATATACATAAACACATGGATGTGTGTTTATATGTGTACAGTGTATGCACACATATGCATACATATATAATATTCAAAAGATCATTTTCTACTGTTCAAGGGAATATTTGAGTTAATATAGTTAATGTAGTTTACATGAGTTAATTTAGTAATCCCAAATAGTATTACTTAAAAGGAATATAAATGTATTTATATTTAATATAAATGTATTTATATTATATAAATGTATTTATATTATATAAACGTGTGTATATATACATATGCATATATGTAGTGTATATGTATACTAGTTACTTGTAGTATGTATACATATATGCATATATACACACACTATAGTGTAACTATATAAGCACACATGCATGTAGCATACATATAATAAACTATATATCACATACATACTAAGTACATATAGTGTATGCTTATGTCATTGCAGATTGAAAACACATTCTAGACAATAATATATGTTAACAAAATAAAAAGGTGGGGATGCTTTTTAGACCTCTTCTATCCAGGTTCATCACTTTGAAAACAAAGCTGACTTTTAAGTTATCCCCCTTGGAAGACACCACTTTAAAGAATCACTTGTTTTCTGGAGTGTTTAGTCATAACTCACGTAGAATACTTCTAGAAAACTGGAGGCTTGCTTATAAAATTAGTCTTATATAAATAAATTTTTAATGTTTACAATAAATTAATTTTTAATTATCTTACCATGTAAACACATTTCACTAATGATTTGTGAATGTGAGGGCTTGTAAAATGAGTTTGGAAGTGGTCTAGATTTCCATCTGTAAAAAACTTACTTGAAAATATAAAGATAGAATTTTTAGTGATTTCTGTAATTTAGAAGGATAGATAAAAACCTTTCCCCGAATTTGTATGCTATTAAGTATGTCTTTTAAGGTAGTATAAATGCTCTACTGTTAACATTGTGGAAGGTAGTTTATTTTTATCAATTCCTGAAATGATAATTGAGTGAAGTAGTGTCAATAAAATAGTGATGGTGTATAGACATATCAGACATTTAAGCAGCTCTAAACAATCCTCCTTGAGCAGGGCTTTCTGTAGACTCCTGGGCCAGAACTAAAAAGAGGTTTGTACATCATCCCTTCAATTGCTTTTATAGAGGAGACAAAGAATATCTGAGGGAAAGAACATTAAGGTGGAAGAATAAGGGAGGAATGAAGAATTTCCACCTGCTCTGTGGAGACTTCTTTGTCTTCCTTTTCTCCTCAGGCATACATAAAGGAACGGAATTTTGCCATCAACTGGAATGACCTTTAATATGGATTATTTGCCAGAGTCTCCAGATGGGTCTAGACCAGAGGATATCCTGATTTTTATCTTGGAATAGCATGTAGAACTGAGCCTGTCCATATATCTCACCCACAAAAGTCTACCAGAATAAAAGGGTATTCTTTTAAGCAAGTATGTTTGTGGTAATTTGATAACACAGCATTAGAAAACTAATGCAGGGAAATATGAATGGCATCTCCTTGCTCTTGTCTTTGATGGCTACTTTTATATCCCGCTATCTCAAATGACATTTCACAGTTGTGACCATCATCCCTTCTCTTATTTGTGCACTTCGTTATGTGTTGGGAGAGTCCTTGATATCTTTAAAGTGCTCTCCCATTTGGAAATGAACTGACATGATATGCTCTCAGCACGTATACTAAATGCAGATTGTTTTTAAAATGCTTATGATAAAAAGCCTTGAATCTGGGAAATTGCTCTTTAACTTGATGGGGTATTTTTTATCCTTTTAGATAAGATACTAATTTACATCCTTTTGAAACTCTTCAATTTAAATCATAAATGCTCATTATACTTTTTCTTCATTGTTAGGATGATCAAGCCTTATGGATGCATATTTTAGCACCTCTTGAAATTGCTACAGTCCTTTGAACAAGTAAGTACCAGAGAAAATGAGGACTGTATTTCCCTGCATCTTGTTTTCAGAAAGGGATTCATTTTTCAATAGCAAATGCCTAACAAGTGGAATAGTGTCAAGGCCTCTGTCAATGGAAATACATTAACAGACAATACTTCACAAAATAGTCCCTCCAAAATTTTTATATAATATTATGTGAATAAACACCATATCCTAGTTAAGAGTAACAAAGAACTTAAGTAATGAAAACAAATCTTATCAAAGGAAATAGTGTATATATTTTTTAATGTGAGTACTTAATATAAGAAAAAGACTTTGCAATTTATGTCCAGGACAAAATTTCTTAAGCACTAACAGGAAACTCCTTTGTAAAATTTCTTTTTTGTTATTTTAAATGTATTTGTTCTGTTGGTTTCTTCTGCAACTTCCCCTTTATTATAATTATTTTAAAATGGTTAAAATTGTGATATGTCCAGTTTGTTTCTAGTTTGTATAGATTTATAAAGCATAGCTTAATAAGTAAAATTCATGATATAAAATTATAACTTAAGGAGCTGATTGTCAAATTGAAATGTAAGGATAAAGATATTGAATTGTTCCACGGTTAAGAATACAGCAATGCATGATCATATAAACATGAATCAAAGACAAAAAATTCATCATCTTATGAATGCATTTATTGGCCAATAAAAATTTACTTGGGTACAACTTATTTGAATTTGCTTTTTTGTAGTATTTATAAAATAATTGGGAAATCAATTTGGAAGAAGTAGAAAATTTATTCATAAAGTAATAATCAATTTATTTTTCCATTTATTTATTTTGATAGTATTTTGCAGTGCCTATTGTTATATTCATTTTATACATAAGAAGAGTAAATTTGTTTAGCACATTACCAGCCCTTGATGATGTGTCTAGCTGGTTATTTAGCTTGTATTCAAACTGAGATCTTTTGACTTATCTAGGACTTAGACACCACTGCTTTCATATTATTTTAAACATACTCAAGCATCCCACCAAAACACATATTTGACTTTTTTGAGCAAAACAATAACTTCACTTTAATGTGTAAATGAACTAATAAGATCTTCAGAGAGTTAAGTCAAGCTAAAGAACAGAGAGAAGAAAGGAGGTATTTGTCATACCACATATTAAAATGCTATGATTAGATAGGTCAATGGAGAGATATGAAAACAGATACACTTTATCTAAACATATGTTTATGTGTGTTGAAGTATACTTTTATGATTTTATTGATGTATTATAACTATACATAATAATGGGATTCATCGACATATTTGTACATGCACATAACAACTTGATCAATCTTGTTCATTATTACTTCTCCTTTCTCTCCCCTCCTCCCTACCTTTCATCCTTGTCTTCTACTCTGATGATCTCCATTCTTTTTTCTTTCTTTCTTTTTTGGTTTGCACTCTATGATCATACTTAAAAGTGGGATTCATTGTGGTATATTCGTGCAAGAATACATCATAATTTGGGAGATTTCGTTCTCCAGGACCTTCCCCTTATTTGTCCTCTCAAGATCCCATTTCTCTGTCTTATTGGTTTCTCAGCTATTTTCTTTTTATTAAATTATTTTTACAGACTGCATTTTGATTCATTGTACACAAATGCAGTACCTATTTTCATTTTTATGGTTGTGCACAATGTAGATTCATATCATTTGTGTAATTATACATGTACACAGGGTAATGATGTCTGTCTCATTCCCCCATTTTTCATACCCCCCTCCTCCTTCTCATTTTCCTCTTCATAATCTAAAGTTCTTCCATTCTTCTCTCACCCCCAACCCCTACCCTCATTATATATTATCATCCACTTATCAGGAAAAAAAATTCCACCTTTGTTTTTTGGGGATTGGCTCATTTCACTTAGCATGATATTCTCCCCTTCCATCCATTTACCAGCAAATGACATAATTTTATTCTTTTTTATGGATGAATAATATTCCATTGTGTATATACATCAGTTTCTTTATTCATTCATCTGTTGAAGGGCATCTAGTTTGATTCCACAATCTAGCTATAAACATTGATCTGTGTTACTGTAGTATGCTAATTTTAAGTCCTTTGGGTATAAATGGAGGAGTGGGATAACTGGGTCAAAATGTGGGTCCCTTCCAAGTTTTCTGAGAAATCTCCACACTACTTTCCTGAGGGCTATACCAATTTGCAACTCCACCAGCAATGTACAAGTGTGCCTTTTTCCCCACATTCATGCCAACATCTATTATTGTTTGTGTTCTTGATAATAGCCATTCTAATTGGAGTAAGATGAAATCTTAGAGTTGTTTTAATTTGCATTTCTCTAATTACTAGAGATGTTGAACACTTTTCCATATATTTATTAATTACCTATATATCTTCTGTAAAGTGCCCAGTGCCTTGGCCCATTTATTGATTGGGTTCTTTGTGGTTTTGGTGCAAAGTTTTGTAAGTTCTTTATAAATTTTGGAGATTAGTGCTCTACCTGAAGTGCAGGTGGAAAAGATTTTCTCCCACTCTGTAGGCTCTCTTTTCACGTTATTGATTTGTATTCCTTCTATTTTCATGAGATTTCTTTTTTCTCTTTAGCTTCCACAACCCACAAGGGTTCAAACCTTGACTTTGTGAGTCTGGTTTATTTCCCTTAGCATGATGTTCTTCAGTTCCATCCACTTAAGAGTAAATGACAGTTTCATTCTTCTTTAAGGCTGAGTAAAACTCCATTGTGTATACGTAGCATGTTTTCTTTAATCATTTCTCTGCTGACAGACACCTATGCTGGTTCCATATCTTGGCTATTGTGAATTGTGTTGCTATAAACATTGATATACATGTATCACTCTAGTATGCTTATTTTAGATTTTACATTACTACCAAGGAGTGGAACACCTGGGTCATATATTCATTCCATTCCCAAGTGGCTATATTAATTTGCATTCCCACCAACACGTATGATAATACCCTTTCCCCCACATCCTCACCTGCATATATC
This sequence comes from Sciurus carolinensis, assembly GCF_902686445.1. Classification (NCBI taxonomy): domain Eukaryota; kingdom Metazoa; phylum Chordata; class Mammalia; order Rodentia; family Sciuridae; genus Sciurus; species Sciurus carolinensis. The sequence continues at coordinate 85,124,551 of NC_062218.1, read as the reverse complement.
ATTATTTGATTCTTGATTCTAACATTCTAACAGGAGTGAGGTAAAATCTCTGTGTAGTTTTGATTTGTATTTTCTTGATTGCTTAATATTTACATCTGCTTATTCATTTACATAACAAGAAAAATTAAAACTATGACACTCTTATTCATATAAATACACTTTGAGCCCATACTTTTCTTTTACTTTTTCTCCTTTATCAATTAATACTCATTCAGGCTCATTTGTTTTGCTTTGCTAAGATGTATATGTGTTCAGAATGGTAGCAAACAAATTTAGATAATGCACCTTTGTTCTTACAAATAAACCCTCAATTTTTGAGTTCCAAAAATTAGAGACTTGTTATATTATATACAATAAAGTGTTGCATGCTTAGAATCTAGACAAGTTAGTTCTTCAAAGCAAGTTCTTATTTTCTCTGCATATAAAGGTGAAATGTGGATAGTAATTCACAATGCAGTATTCTAAAGACTAAGTGTATGAATGTGAAGAAAGTCTGAATTCATGAGCCCACATTTCTCCCTTTAAGTCAGTATTTCATGAAGCATTTATTTATTCCAGAGAATAAATGTTTATTGTGGCTTGTGGCATTTGTTAATCTTCTTGTTTTTTTTTTTTTTTTTTTTTGTCATCTCAAAAATTTCATTCAATATTATCCATTGTCTCTTGGCTTCCATTTCAGTAAGACTGGTTTACACATAAATATTTTTTATATCTCAAATTAAGTATAACATAAGAATGGTGTGGACTTTTTTAAAAAATCTTTTATTATCTCTCTCAAATATAAGATTTTTTCCTTAGAAGCAACCAAATTTACTTCTTGAATAAGGAAAAATTGAGATCACTGTAGTCACATTCCCCGCTGCCTTTACATGTGGAGGTATTTGCCATCATCCTGGAAATTAATTCTCTATCAATAAATTTCAGATGAAGAAAAAGTAATGCTTATTCATTGTACCTGGTGATTCAGCAAACATTTCTTAAATTAAAAGCTAAAAATAGTTAATGTTTTACTCCCAAAATGGGTTCCATGTTTGACATACTGCTTATAAGATATAACTAAAAGTATAATCTGATCTATTTTAAGTACTGTAAATTCTTCTTCCTGCTTTGGGGTTTAACTATTTTTATTCATTTAACTGGGTATGTTTCTGTTTCCCTTTTGAGAATATAAGCAACTAATACCAGCATATTCTGTTTTTTAATATCTCGAAAATAAACATGTTGGGTTTCTATTTCTAGGAATACCTACACATATATATGTACATATATAATTAATACAAGATGAAGAAATTATTTTCACAATTCACATAATACAAAAGAAATTTTAAATGATTGAAAAGACTGTCCTTTAAATTACTAAATCTAAATCTAAAGGTGCTGATTTTCTACTTATTAAAATTCAAAGTTATTTTCTACTTATGAAGGTTTTGTCTGTGCTGATATCAGGCTTGGGGGGGTCAAAAAACTTCAGTATATGTCTGTGTATGTATATATGTGTGTATTGGGGTGTATAAAACTCTTGAATGAAACTATTTTACATAGTCAATTTAATCGTGTTTTTGTAAAAAATGACTTTCATCTGTTGGGTCACTATAATCTAACAACTAATCCAAATGGTGTTTATCATTGTCCAATGTATTCAGTCTATAAACTGTAGACTGCATGTAGAGTGTATTTCTTTTTATTTTTATTTCTTTCTTGAGGTGGGAATGTATTTGGGATTGAACCCACAGGCAACTTACCACTGGGATCAATACTTTTTAATTTTTCTTTTGAGGAAGCCTAACTTAATTGTTGAGGGTCTCACTATGTAGAATGTTATTTCTACTATTCATGATTATGTTAAATAAAATGTAATAAAACTTGTCAATGAAAATTTGGGCTGAAAGATCTTGTAACTTATTACAATTAGGACTTCAGATTTATGGGAAACTATTTTGAAGAACTTTTCCTGACTCATAAGTGATTGATAAGAGGACAAAGGTTAATAATAGATTGAAAATTGAATTTATCAGTAGAAAGAGATAATTATTTACTTACTACTACATATTTATTTCCCCCTTGTTTTGCATGCATTTATGTGTATGTGTGTATTAATTGGTGTGTGCATGTATATGTGTGTTTGTATGTTTGCATGTGTGTTTTAGTCTGTTTTCTCTTTTTATAACTGAATACCAGAGACTGGATAATTTACAAGGAATAGGGTTATTAATTCAGGGAACACTATGAAAGTTTTGATGTTGAGGAGTGTTATATGATAAGAGACTGTGTTTTGTAGGATTCTGAAGAATTCTGAGGCAGCACAGGGCATCACAGGAAAAGAGAAGCATATTGAAAAGAGAGTAAAACTTGTTTTTATAACAACAAATTTTGAGATAACCCATTAATCTATTAAACCATGAATGCATTAATTCATGAGGACAGAGGTCTGATGATCTAATCAACTTCTGAAGATTACACCTATTTCCAATACTTAATAACTGAGAGTAAATTTCAACAACTCTTACACAGATGGAAACATTTGATTCACAGTGATATGCATAAATCCAGCTCTTATAATTTGGTATCTTCTATAGTTCAATATTTTCCATTCTTTAAATATTTACTTTTAGTAAGTTTTCCTCCCCTCTTAGCAAGGCGTTTGGGAGAAGATAATATACCGATTTTGATGTACAAGCCTATAACATAGGTAATTTTAAAAAATCTGTATTTAATAATATTAATTATGAAAGTAGTTCTTTTAGACTATGTATTTTTAAAGGACAAGAAAATATAGCCCTATTTTTATGACAATAAACTCCTCAAATGGGTATGAATTTCCACACAAATTAATTTCAATACTGCACAAATTGAAGAGCATACAGTCAGATGATCAGTTTCATGTTTGACTTCAATGTGCAGAAAACTGACTTGTGATTCTATGGGTATAGTTAGTTGAAGAGTGGGTGGACCAATGGACTAAAGCAACATTTACATGCTTGTACAATGGAGGATGCATAGAAATCAAGTTCATAGTGAGGAAGTTTGGTTTTGGTGTGGAGAGTTATAAGGAATTATATGACAAATGCTTTTTAACTGTTAGTTCAGTACACTAAATGGCTATAAAATTGAGATAGAACAAACTCTATGCCAATGCCATGCTTGGAAAATCCCAAGGTTCATGTACTTCTTCAAAGAAGAGATTTCTGACCCACTTCTGGTTGCTATAGGAGGCCTGCCATATCCTATACTTGTTAAGTAGGAATAGATCCCATAATGATGGTCATGATATCTTTCAAGGAGTATATTGGTATTGATATGCTTTCCTTTCTAGCATGTAATGATAGTGATAATAATACTTAATATTTATTATTTGTATTATCAAAAAATTGCTAAGGACAATAATGTATAATTTAATAAAAATAAGAACCAAATGCTGTTGTTATTGCTGTTTTAAAGATCGGAAATATTAGAGAAGTTAAATAATCTTCTAACAATCACAAATGTGCCCAAATCCAATAGATTTTCTTAATCAAATATCAATATTCTTGCAGAATATATTATCTTTCTTCCACATATGTGCAAATGACTAATAATTAAGTTAAATTATTTATTCAACTTATGCTTTCTTCCAAAAATAATTAGTAACAATTGTATGCTTCCTAATTTTCTCTATAAACTAGATACAAGAAACCAAAATACACTATATTCACAAGCTTATTTGATCCATTTTCCAGGAGATTTAAATTCCATGGTACCTACCTCCTTATTTCTTTTTAAGTTGACTTTGTTTTCATTGCTGTGATGATTACTAACTGAAAGTTAAAATTCTATCATTTTTAAAGACTGGTCAGTCATTTGTCTAATTAATATACACTCTGCTGTTAATATTTATTACATATATTTATTATATAATAGGTTGATAAATTTCTCTTAAATTTTTAATTTTGAAATAAAGAAAAAGTTGTTGAATTAGCTTATTAGCTCAATATTTTATTTCAAGGTATAAGAGAATCTTCAATGCTTTTTTATATTGTCAGATTTTAAAAGCATTTAAAAGCACTCATTTGCAAATTAAAACTAATTTACTACATTCATTGAATCTACACTTACATAAAATGATCTTCACTTGATTATGAATATTATGATTAAATGAGCCTTAGTATGCAAATACCACTTAAGTTCATTTACATATGTTACTTAAATCACAAGCTCTTATAATCACAGTAAAGTTACTCAGAATACAAAGAGTTCTGATGTATAAAGATCAGAAAATATCATCCCTCAAACTGTATTGGCAGTAATTTTTAAATAACCTATTTGCCCTCCTTAACTTAAAATATAAAAATGAAATTCAAATATATGAAAAAAAAATTTATTTTCAAAATTGAAAATATGGAACATAAAATACATGTATGTATGTAATCAAATGTATGTGTATATTTTATAGTCTAAATAAAGAATTGTCTGAGACTTATAATTCATAAGCATACTTAAAAATAATTAAATATTTATGATAGTGACAATAACAAAGTCAGGGATATTCAACCTCATAGTGGTTATAGTAACTTTCTTCATGAAATGATATAAAATAAAAATAATACTTAGAATTTACAGATCTATATTCCTATTGTGGTGTGGGCTGGCAGGGAGCCAAAGGGCGTGCTTAGTATGCCTGGAGAAAAACAGGAAGCTGTTACAATTGGCTACATGTATGCTTGAGCTCGTGATTGCTTGACCTTTAACGGGATTGGGTGGACATATCTGATCGAAATTGCTTATGCATGAGACTGCTTATATATTGAGGGTGAGACTGCTTTTGGGGGGTTTTGTTGTTGTTGTTGGGATCCGACTAAAGAAGAAGCTGCTTCATGACAATCTGAGGTGTACGTGTCTTTATGTCCTGCTCGACGGCGACATTGTGGTAGTAAATATTCTCCCAGAAACATGTCACTATATCTTCACAAAAGTTTAATGAATCTGTTTTACTATTGTCTCCCATTAATCAAATGAGTGAAATAAATCTACAAACTGAGTACCATCTGCAGGATTACATGTGTATGATGGGATGAGCAAGATTCTTACTCTCAAGTCTGCACTTCTAATCTCTGCATCCTTTGCTTCTACCACAGGAACAGTAACTGACAAAATCTGAATATGAACTTCTTTATTCATATATGTTTTTAAGGTTATTTATGTGAATATTTGAGTGTAAGTTCACTTTGACTACCTATTTCAAGTCATGGGAATTTTGATGCATAAATGCATTTGTAAAAATGAAACTATAAATTTTAGTAACAGTGTATACCTCTTTTACTATTGTGTCTTTGCTCAATAGAATTCTAATAATGAGTATCATCAAATGAGACATAAAATATTTATTTAATTTTGTCATTGTAGTTTAACAACAGAATTTTAACTGACATCTGATTTTAAAACTCTCTGATGCTTACTAGGAGTTCCCTATTTATTTAAAATAAAATGATTATGATTGTCAGGGTTTACCATAAAGATAAATTATGATGATGTGAAATTCTCCAATATTTCTCACTTCATAATAACATTCACAAAAGTGTTTCTTTAAATGATGTTATTTTAGATAGATTTAAAGTACAGTATGATTTATAGAAAACAATCAATTAAAAACCATCTTTTCAAACATGCATCTGTTTAAACTTATGTAACCTGATCTCTAAAGCAGCCTGGCAATGCTCTGAAGAAAGCAACATGCCGAACACTGGCACAGCAAAGCCTTTGGCTCTCTAGGTTCAATGGAAGAAGACAAGGCATTCTGTCCAGAGGGCTCAGCCTGGCCCATCACAGAGCTCAGTCTCTCCCACGAGTATTCTTGTAAAATCCAGGCAGCACTTACTGCATTAAAGAACATGTGATTGGTTCACCTCTTTTAAGGACTATTTCAGAAAACAAGGAAATTGTAACCTTTGAAATGGCATTATTTAAAATAGTTTGTAACCACTTTTTAAGATTTGCCACTAGTTATCCTCTTCTCTTTTATAACAGACTATTTTTAAAATTGATTCTTTTTTATTGGTGCGTAATAATTATACATAATAGTGTGATTTGGTGTTGTATACTCATATATACACAAACTATAACAGTGTAATTTGAACAATTTCTGAGTACAAACTGCTATTTTAAAATAAGAGATAACATTCAAAAATATAATTTTGCAGATTCATGCTACATGTTTGTTGGTTGCTTTAGTTCATCTTCCTTTGTGCCTTTCTAAATGAGGAAGGAAAAAAAATTTCTATTTATGTCCTTTGAAAAACAGAAAAATAGTATTGAACTCTCACTGGACTCATGAATGAATGTAGCATAATCCTAGGGAAGCCAGTTCACAATATTTCTTACACTAAAATGTCAAGATTTTGAGACTTCTTCATCCTGAATACCTGGGGTTTGTTGGATGAATAATACCAATAATAATAACTATAATGATTAAAAGGAAAAAATAAACAATTATCAAATACTACCTTGATAGGTACTCAGTAAAGGGATTTACATTTAACCATAACCACTATAGATATTGTCCTGATTTTATAGATAATAAAACCTTCATTAAAAAATCAAGTAATATGTTTCACTCTTAACTATATACTACTGAGTACACTGTGTGTTGATCAACTGCAAAATAGCAGACAAAATGACAAATATTCCCTATAGATTATATTAAAACTGATGACACACACACACACACACACACACACACACACACACTCAGGAATTTATTTTTTCAAATTTCATTTACATTTAAATTCTAGGTAAATAACAATGAAATTTCAATATAAGCATTTCCCAAATACTGCATGTTCACTAGATTTTCTCACATATTCTTTTTTTATTAGAAGTGTTTATAATCTAATATTGTAAATGATGCATAATTAAGACATCCTATTAAGGCAAAGAGGTATTTAAAAGGGGATGCTTTTTGCTTTGTTTTGAATTGTGATTCATTGTACACAAATGGAGTACAACTATCATTTCTTTGGTTGTACATGAAGTAGAGTCATACCATTTGCATATTCACACATGTACATAGAGTAATGATGTTTTTCTCATTCTATTATCTTTTCTTCCCCCACCTCCTCCCCACTCCTCATTTCCATCTACACAATCCATCCTTCTTCCACTCTTCCCTTACCTCGTGCAGGGTCCCTGTAATGTATCATCAACCACTTATCAGAGAAATCATTCAGGCTTTGGTTTCTGGAATTGACTTACTTCACTTAACATGATATTCTCCAACTCCATCTATTTATCTGCAAATGTCATAATTTTATTCTTCTTTATGGTTGAATAATATTCCATTGTGTATATGTACCACAGTTTCTTTATCCATTCATCTATTGAAGGACATCTAGGTTGGTACCACAATCTAGCTATTGTGAATTGAGCTGCCATAAACATTGATGTGGCTGCATGCGTATGCTGACTTTTAAGTCCTTCAGGTATAGAACAAGGAGCAGGGTAGTTGGGTCAAATGGTGTTTCCATTCCAAGTTTTCTAAGGAATCTCCATACTGCTTTCCATACTGCACCAATTTGCAACCCCACCAGCAATGTATGAGTGTACCTTTTTCCCCACATCCTTGCCAACACCTATTATTGCTTGTATTCTTGATAATTTGGGGTGAGATGAGATATTAGGTTAGTTTTGATTTGTATTCCTCTTATTACTAGAGATGTTGAATGTTTTTTCATGTACCTGTTGATTGCTTCCAGATCCTCTTCTGTGAAATATCTGCTCATTTCCATAGCACATTTATTGATTGGGTTATTTGTATTATTAGTGTTCTTTATAGATTCTGGAGATGAGTGCTTTGTCTGAATTGTTTGTGGCAAAGATTTTCTCTCACTCTGTAGGCTCTCTCTTCACATTGTTGATTATTTCCTTTGCTGAGAAAGAGGCTTTTAGTTTGAATCTATCCTGATTGATTATTGATTCCTGTTTTTATTTCTTGTGCTTTGCAAGTCATGTTAAGGAAGTCTGGTCTTACGTCAATATGATGAAGATTTGGACTTACTTTTTCTTCTATTAGGTGCAGGGTTTCTGGTCTAATTCCTAGATACTTGATCTTTTTGAGTTGAGTTTTGAGCAGGATGAGAGATAGGGGTTTATTTCATTTTGCTACATATGGATCTCCAGTTTTCCAAGCACCATTTGTTGAAGAGATTATCTTTTCTCCATTGTATGTTTTTGGCACCTTTGTGTAGTACGAGATAACCATTTTTTATGTGATTTTGTCTGTGTGTCCTCTATTCTGTACCACTGGTCTACCTGCCTAATTTGGTGCCAATACCATGCAATTTTTGTTACTATTACTCTGTAGTATAGTTGAAGATCTGGTATTGTGATACCACCTGCTTCACTCTTCCTGCTAAGGATTGCTTCAGCTATTCTGGGTCTCATTCTTCCAAATGAATTTCATGATTGCTTTCTCTACTTCTATAAGGAATGTCATCGGGATTTTAATGGGAATTGCATTGAATTTGTATAGTGATTTTGGTAGTATGATCATTTTGATAATATTTATTCTGCCAATCCAAGAACATGGTAGATCTTTCCATCTTCTAAGGTTTTCTTTAATTACTTTCTTTAGTGTTCTGTAGTTCTCATTGTAGAGGTCTTTCACCTCTCTTGTTAGACTGATTCCAAAGCATTTCATTTATTTATTTATTTATTTTTTGAGGCTATTGCGAATGGGGTAGTTTTCCTAAATTCTCTTTCAGAGGATTCTTCACATTTGAATAAAAATGCACTAGATTTATGCATATTTATTTTATATCCTGCTACTTTGCTGAATTCATTTATATGTTCTAGAAGTTTTCTGGTTGAATTTTTCGGCTCCTCTAAATATAGAATCATATCAGCAAATAGTGATAGTTTGAGTTCTTCTTTTCTTGTTCATATCCTTTTAATTTCTTTGGTCTGTCTAACTGCTCTGACTAGAGTTTCAAGGACAATGATGAATAGAAGTGATGAAATAAGGTATCCCTGCCATGTTCCAGTTTTTAGGGAGAATGATTTCAGTTTTTCTCCATTTAGAATGATATTGGCCATGGGTTTAGCATAGATAGTCTTTACAATGTTGAGGAATGTTCCTACTCTTCCTGTTTTTTTCTAGTGTTTTGAGCATGAAAGGGGGGCTGTATTTTATCAAATGCTTTTTCTGCATCTATTGAAAAAATCATGTGATTCTTAACTTTAAGTCTGTTGATGTGGAGAATTACATTTATAGATTTCTGCATGTTGAACCAACCTTGCATCCCTGGGATGAAACCCACTTGATCATGGTGCACTATATTTTTAATGTGTTTTTGTATGCAATTTATTAAAATTTTGCTAAGAATGTTTGCATCTATGTTCATTAGGGATAGTGGTCTGAAATTTTCTTTCCTCCATGTGTATTTGTCTGGTTTTGGCATCAGACTGATATTAGCATCATAGAATGAGTTTGGAAGGGTTCCCTCCTCTTCTATTTCATGAAATACTTTGAGGAATATTGAAATGAGCTCTTCTTTGAAGGTCTTGTAGAACTCAACTGAGAAAGCATCTGGTCCCGAACTTTTCTTGGTTAGTAGGCTTTTGATGTCTTCTTCTATTTCATTGCTTGAAATTGATCTATTTAAACTGTGTATGTCCTCCAGATTCAGTTTGGGCAGATCATATGTCTGTAGAAACCTGTTGATCTTCAAGATTTTCTAATGTTGGAGTATAGATTTTCAAAGTACTTTCTAATTTTTTTTTTTTTTTTTTGGTATTTCAATAGTGTCTATTGTGATATTTTCTTTTTTATCACAAATTTGAGTTTTCTCCTATTTCTCTTTGTTAGTGTGGCTAAGGTTTTCTCAATTTTTTAAATTTTTCAAAGAACCAACTTTTTTGTGAATTTTTTGTATTGTTTCTTCTGTTTCAATTTCATTGATTTCAGCTCTGATTTTAATTATTTCCAGTCTACTACTTTTGGTGTTGATGTGTTCTTCTTTTTCTAGGACTTTGTAATGTAATATTAGGTCATTTAATTATTGACTTTCTCTTCTTTTATTGAATGCATTCCATGCAATGAATTTTCCTCTTAGTACTTCTTTCATAGTGTCCCAGAGATTTTGATATGGTGTGTCACTGTTCTCGTTTACCTCTAAGAATTTTTTTATCTCCCCCCTGATGTCTTCTGTTATCCATGCATCATTCAATAGCATATTATTTAATCTCTGGGTGTTGGAGAAGTTTCTGTTTTTTGTTTTATCATTGATTTCTAGTCTTATTTTATTGTGATCTGATAGAATGTGAGGTAGTATCTCTATATTTTTGTATTTGCTAAAAGTAGCTTTGTGGCATAACATATGGTCTATTTTACAGAAGGATCCATGTGCTGCTGAGAAGAAAGTGTATTCACTGGTTGGTGGATGGGATTTTTTTTTTTTTTTTTTTTTTTTTTTGGGTGCTGGGGATTGAACCCAGAGCCTTGTGCTTACAAGGCAAGCACTCTACCGACTGAGCTATCTCCCAGCCCCATGGATGGGATATTCTATCTGTGTCTATTAAGTCTAAATTATTAATTGTTTTATTGAGTTCTATGGTTTCTTTCTCCAATTTTTGTTTGAAAGATCTGTCCAATGGTGAGAAACATGTATTAAAGTCACCTTCTATTATTGTGTTTTAGTCTCTTTTGTTCCTGGGATTGAGAAGGATTTGTTTAATGTACATGGATGCACTATTGTTTGGGGCATAAATATTTATGATTGTTATGTCTTGTTGATTTATACTTCCCTTAAGCAGTATGAAATGTCCTTCTTTATCCCTTCTGACTAACTTTAGCTTGAAGCCCACATTATCTGATATGAGGATGGAACCCTCTGCTTTTTTACTGAGTCTAGGTGCATGGTATGTTTTTTCCCATCCTTTCATCTTTAGTCTGTGGGTATCTTTTTCTATGAGATGAGTCTCTTGAAGGCAGCATATTGTTGGGTCTTTCTTTTTAGTCTACTTGATCAGTCTATGTCTTTTGATTGATGAGTTTAGGCCATAAATATTCAGGGTTATTATTGAGCTATGACTTGTATTCCCCAGTCATTTTGACTTATTTTTGGCTTTTAACTTGATGGGTTTCTCCTTTGATTAGTTATTCCTTTAGGGTAGTTCCTCTCTTTGCTGATTTACATTGTTGGTTTTCATGTCTTCCTCATGGAACATTTTGCTTAGAATGTTCTATAGTATAGGCTTTCTAATTGTAAATTTTTTTAGCTTTTGTTTATCATGGAAGAATTTTATTTCATCATCAAATTTGAAGGTAAGTTTTGTTGGGTATAAAATTCTTGGTTGGCATCCATTTTCTTTCAGAGCTTGAAATATGTCATTCCAGATCCTTCTTGTTTTTAAGGTCTGGGCTGAGAAATCTGCTGATATCTATATTGGTTTCCCCCTATATATAATCTGATGCTTTTCTCTTGCAGCCTTTAAAATTCTATCTTTATTTCATATGTTAGGTATTTTCATTATAATGTGCCTCAGTGTGGATCTGTTGTAATTTTGCACATTTGGTGCCTATAAACCTCTTGTATTTGATTTTCCATTTCATTCATCAGATTTGGGAAGTTTTCTGATATTATTGCATTGAATAGATTATTCATTCCTTTGGTTTGTTACTCTGTGCCTTCCTCAATTCCAATAATTCTTAAATTTGGTCTTTTCATGATAGTCCATAATTCTTGCAGGTTCCATTTGTAATTTCTTACCATCTTCTCTGTTTAGTCAACTTTGTTTTCAAGATTAAACATTTTGTATTCATTGTCTGAGGTTCTGTCTTCCAAGCGATCTAGTCTGTTGGTTATTGAGTTTTTAATTGGTTTATTGTTTCCTTAATTTTGAGAATTTTTTTTTTCAGAATTTTTCCTTACTGAAATTATCTTTCGCTTCCTGCAATTGGTCTTTTAACTCCTTATTGGTGCAATCATTCATTGCCTGCATTTGCTCTCTTATGTCACCATTTGCTTCTTGGATCATTTTAATTATGTACATTCTGAACTTCTTTTCTGACATTTCTTCTGCCATGTTGTCATTGGGTTCTAGTGATATGGCATCTAGGTTTGTTTGGAACACTTTTTTCCCTTGTTTTCTCATGTTGTTCGTGTATCTTCCCTTATAGGAGTGCAAATTCAAGGTATTGCAGTTTTCCCCCTACAGATTTATAATGTCCCTGCAGCTTTCCCATACCTCACCTTGAAGTGAGAGATCAATATTAGCAGCACACCATACAAACAATATATATCCTTAACCAAAATAGTCCCTATTAAGGTATTAATTGTGTTGTCTTAATAAAGAGAGATAATGAATTCAAATTATTACTACAGCATAACCAATAGGTTCGCAATAAGGACCACAATTTCTAATGGTGGACATAGAGGATGAGGAGAGGTATAGGATATAATAATGTTAATGAGATAAGAAGTGAGTCTATAGAGGTACTAAGTCATAGGAATAGTGAAAGCAGAATTTAAATAGGTTGTTAGCATGAGCAAAGGGAGAAAGGATCTCCATGGAAACAGATATATATGAGGAAAGTAGAGTGAGAAAATATTAGTAAAGAAAAATGTAGGAATTTAATAGTTAAAATAGGAATAATCATAATAATACTACTAATTAAAAAAGAATTCTGCAGTAAAATTATACTGTACTGTTCAAACCTCCTATTCTTCAGTAGCCTGATGCCTGAGAGGAACTTTATAATATGGTGTCCCAAAAAGGGTTCTGTCCCACTACTCCCAGGTTGGGAATAATCAATGCTTATGGGCAAAGGTGTTCAGCTGCAGAGCTGGCACTAGACTGCTCTGGGTGTTGGCACTAGAATAGGGGCCAAAGCAGAGGCCTGGTCTGGTTGCTGGAGATGGTGGGTCTGTCACTAAATGTGAATTTCTGATATGTGACAAATCATGTTTTTATCATATGTCTCAGGAAGTATTTGGATATACTTATATTTGAAATTAAAATTTAACTGAGAATTCTAACTTTAAATATCAAAACCTGAACACACACACACAAGCATGTACATGTACACATGTACAGAAAGGCAAAAGCTATGGTGAATTATGACAGATACTATGCAGGAAAATATATTAAGAAATTAAAATATGGAATAACAGAGAGAAGGGACTGCACTTATATATAAGACAGACAAGACTACTGGGAAAGTAATACCTGATCAAGGGCCCGGAGGGAGGAAGGAAATAGTCAAGTTGCTCTAGGAAAACAACATTTTAGGCAAAGGAAATGGCAAGTGCCAAACACTAAACCAGAACTACTACATTTTACATGTGATTCAAAGAGTGAGACTGAGAGTACAATGAGCACAGCTTCAAGGAGTAACTGCCAAAGCAAGTATATGACTCAGGTGTGCTTTGTTAGAATTCTTAAGCACTGTGATAGGTGAAGACATACAAAGATATTTGCCTAATTGTTTCATTAAAGGTTCTAAGAGCAGGGGCTGAGAGGCAGCTCAATGTTAGAACACTTACCTAGCACACATGAGGCCCTGTTTATATGCAAACCCATAAACAAGACAAAACAACTTTCTAAGAGCTATATTCTGTCCATATTGATATTAGGAAACAGATGATAGTATTTGTAGGTAGAGAATCAAGACATAAAGAATACATGTGAATATTCCTACATTTCCTTAGGTTTAAAGATAAGTACTATATGTGCACAGTTCATTGTTCAAGAAAAATTAGTACAAAGAATAGATAAATTATATCCTTGAATTTCCCACTTCCAAAACTAATTAGAATGATGAATAGCACATTAACATTATATACTAACTACCTGATACTACCTTGAAATATGCATGCACATAACATGATACACAATGTTTATATTACTATAATTTTCTTATATCCATTTCCAGAAACTCCTAACTGAATGTAGCAACTATATTTGTGGGAAATCAGATATCCCTTTAAAATGCGTTTTACACCACTACAGTACATATTTTATGTACATGTATAGATTTTTTAGTTTTTGATACCAGGGTATCAAAAAACCACTGAGTCACATCCTCAGACCCTTTTTGTCTATAAAGACATATATAACTTTGATAAACTATGTAAATTATATGAAGTATTCTAAAAATATCTCATCTTTTCATGAATATATAGAATGAAAATAGATTATTTACCACAAATATTGAAATAAATGAAATCCCAAAGTATTTTTACTTTCACTTAAAGGATTTTAATATGACTGAAGTTTTTCTAACTATGAACTAATAATATATATTTTGAAAACATTGATTACCATATTGAATATACATGGCATGGGATTAGAAATTGATGGACAGACTTAAATATGGCCATTTCTTGACAATGTCAGACATGAATATTTGTCATTTAGGTTTGGTTAAAATTTCAACAAAACAAATTTGTTATCCTAAAAAATTCAAAGATGGAAAGGTTAGTTGTACGAAGACAATGAATTTTCTAGACCTTGTTTATTTAAATATCTCAAAGATAATCATTAATGAGATTATTTTAAATACTATTATGTGTCATAAGTATTAAGTCAGTCTTATAAACAAATGTGAAAATATACTAATTTAAAATTGTTTAAATCCAAGCATGGGGCATGCACCAATTGTCCCAGTCACTATTCTTTCTAGGTATGTCAGACCAGTCTGGGTCATATAGTAAGTCCCAGTCCCAAATGAAAAAATAACAAAAAATAAATTTATTTTAATAGTTTTAGTAATCCAAAATTTCAGATAATCCAATAAATTCTATAATATTAAGCTTATAATAGAAATAGTAAGATAGTGAAATGTGTAGGTAATCTGATATTTAAAATTATTTAAGTGGTTTAATTTAAGTAATAAAGAAGCTTATAAAAGTGCAAGAGACAACTAAATGTATAAACTTGTGAAACATATGGTATTGTACCACTGAGTTTAAGTTTGTGCATATAACATTTGAACTCAAAGAATGTCCTTTGAAGAAAATCATTTAGGGTCATGGAAAATGAGTAAGAAAAAAAGGTTAATAAATATATATATATATATATATATATATATATATATATACATGTATAGATATTTTATTTTTTGATAGCAGGGATTAAGCACTGAGTCACATCCTCAGACCCTTTTTGTATTTTACTGGAGACAGGGTCTCACAGAGTTGCTTAGGGCCTCCCTAAATCACGGAGGCTGGATTTGATTTGATTTTGTAATCATCCTGCCTCATCCTCCTGAGCCCCTGGGATTACAAGCATAGGCCACTGTGCCCAGCTACCTTTTTTCTTTCTTCTTTTTTTTTTCTTACAATTTTGTGTATTTAAGTGGTTTAATTTAAGTAATAAAGAAACTTATAAAAGTGCTAGATTGTAGGTCCAGGTACACACAGCCATGCTTCATGACATATTATATATTATCTCACATATATTTGTTGAGTATCTACTGTGAAGATTCAAAAGTAAGCAAGGAAAAGAGGAATTGAGAACTTCTTGAAAGTGTGTAATGGGATGGATGCACAAGTTTAACAGATGATGGCATCAAACAAGGTATTTACTCTACTGACACAATAACCCATGAGTATTCCTAGCATATACACCTTTTCCCCTTAAGCAAGAGAGAGGAAAAGAAAAAAATCACACATTAAAAATTTAAAATAATATCTGAGATGTCTTTCATTTGACAAGTTTAACTATTCCATACTATGTACATTAAGGGTTCTGGCAGTCTGAATTCAATCACAAAATAGAAACCATATGGTAGTCTTAAAAAGGTAAGTTTAATATAACTATTAAACTCTGATTTAATAAGTGTCTACTGTAAGGAGAATATCAAAGCAATATAATTGTTTGCAAATAACATTTCCAGAGCAACATTCTACTGAGGATATTATACTTAAGAACTATTATTTCTAGTGTGCCTACCATTGCTTGTTTTGAAGAAGTTACTATCAGAGAAAATGTATTTTAAAAAGAGTAAAAAGTGGAGGATCCAAGATGGTAGAATAGAGGGTGACTGCATCTCCCTTTGTTCCAGAACCCAGGATTCAAGAAGGGGAGGCAATGAGAGACTTGGACTAACATAGAGCACCGGGATGAGTCTCTCCACTGGGTGAAGCTCGGCCCGGGTGACAGGCCTGGACGGGACAGCTTCTTGGAGCAGGGCAGGGCAGCTAGAGTCTTCCTCAGGCAGCCCTGCTCCCTCAGGCGGTGGGCTCCTTTCACAGCCAGCTTCTTGGAGCAGGCCACCCAGTGGAAGCCTTTCCACGCAGAACCAGCTCCAGCCCCGAACCCAGTGGCAGGCCCCAGTCCAAAGGTTGATTCTGGGAAGAGGGCAGGACAACCAGAGACTGCACTGGGCAGCCCTGTTCCCTCCTGTGGCGGGTACCTTCCACAGCCACCTTCTTGGAACAGGCCGCCCACTGAGAGCCTTTCCTCACAGAGCCAGCTCCAAGCCCCGGACACAGTGGTGGGCCCCGGCCCACGGGTGCCTTCTGGGACCAGGACAGGGTAGTCATAGACTTCCCCAGGCAGCCCTGCACCCTCCTGTGGCAGGCTCTTTCCACAGCCAGCTTTGTGGAGCAGGTTGGCCAGTGAGAGCCCTTCTGCACAGAGCCAGTCCCCAGCCCTGGAACCAGTAGCGGGCTAGGGGCAGCTTTCTTCAGAAGTACTGCATTATCAAGTTCCTCCAAGACTTTAGGCTACTGAAGGCTGGGAGGTGATATACTGGAAATCTACAGGGACACTATAAGCCAAGAAGAAATCTGCAAATATCTCAGGGTCCCACTGATATCTGACCAATATGAGAAAACAAGGGAAGAAAATGTCCCAAACAAATCTAGATACTATATCAATAAAACCCAATGACAGCACAGCAGAAGAAATCTCAGAAAGGGAGTGCAGAAGAAATCTCAGAAAGGGAGTTCAGAATGTACATAATTAAAACAATCAGGGAAGAAAACAAGGAGATGAAAGAGCAAATGCAGGCATTAAATGATCACACCAATCAGCGGTTAAAAGACCAAATACGGGAAGCAAAAGATCATTTCAATAAAGAGTTAGAGAAAAAAAAAAAAAAAGAGTTAGAGAAACTGAAAAAAAACAAACAAACAGAAAACCTTGAAATGGAGGAAACAATAAACCAAGTTAAAAACTCCATAGAAAGCATAACCAATACGATAGAACACCTGGAAGACAAAAACTCAGACACTGAGGACAAAATATTTAACCTTGAAAACACAGTTGACCAAACAGAGAAGATGGTAAGAAATCATGAACAGAATCTACAAGAATTCTGGATACCTTGAAAAGGCCAAATTTAAGAATTATTGGGATTGAGGAAGGCTTAGAGAAACAAACCAAAGGAATGAACAATCTATTCAATGAAATAATATCAGAAAATTTCCCAAATCTGAAGAAGGAAATGTAAAACCAGATACAAGAGGCTTACAGGACTCCAAATATACAAAATTACAACAGACCCACACCAAGGCATATTATTAAGAAAATGCCTAACATACAAAATAAAGACAGAATTTTAAGGGCTGCGAGAGAAAAGAATCAAAGTACATTCAGGGGGAAACCAATAAGAATATCAGCAGATTTTTCAATCCAGACCCTAAAAGCTAGAAGGGTCTGGAACAACATTTACCAAGCCCTGAAAGAAAATGGATGCCAACTAAGAATCTTATACCCAGCAAAACTTACTTTCAAATTTGACAACGAAATAAAATCCTTCCATGATAAACAAAAGCTAAAGGAATTTACAAAAAGAAAGCCGGCATTACAGAACATTCTCAGCAAAATATTCCATGAGGAAGAGATGAAAAACAATGATGCAAATCAGCAACAGGAGGAACTAGCCTAAAGGAATAGCCAAATAAAGGAGAAACCAAATCATGTCAAAAAACAAACATGAGTCAAATGACTGGGAATACAAATCATACCACAATAATAACCCTGAATGTTAATGGCCTGAACTCATATATCAAAAGACATAGGGGCGATCCAAGATGGCAGACTAGAGGGTGAATGCATCTCCAGTCATTCCAGAACCCAGGAGTCAAGAAGGGGAGGCATTGATAGACTCGGACTAAAATAGAGCCATGGGTGAGTCTCGCCCACCAGGTAAAGCTCGGTCTGGGTGGCAGGCCCGGATAGAGGTGGCTTATTGGAGCAGGGCAGAGCAGCTAGAGTCTTCCACAGGCTGCCCTGCGCACTCCAGTGGTGGGCCCCTCCCACACAACAAGCTTCTCCAGCTTTTCAGAGCAGGCCCCCCAGTGAAAGCCTTTCTGACCAGAACCAGCTCCAAGTCCCGGAGCCAGGGCGGTGAGCTCCGGCCCACAAGTGGCTTCAGGGACCAGGACAGGGCAGCACGCCCAGTGAGAGCCTTTCTACACTGAGCCAGCCACAAGTCCCTGAGCCAACGGAGAGCTTCGATCCGCAAGCAGCCTCTGGGATCAGGGAAGGGCAGCCAGAGACTTCTCCAGGCAGCCCTGCCCCCTCCGGCTGCAGGCTCTTTCCACGGGTGATACAAGATGGCGGACTAGAGGGTGACTGCATCTCCAGTCATCCAGAACCCAGGACTCAAGAAGGGAGGCATTGAGAGACTTGGACTAAAATAGAGTCACGGGGTGAGTCTCCCTCAATGGGTGAAGCTCAGCCTGGGCGGCAGGCACAGATAGGGGTGGCTTATCAGAGCAGGGCAGGGCAGCTAGAGTCTTCCCCAGGTAGCCTTGCACACTCAGGTGGTGGGCTCCTCACACACTGCCAGCTGCACAGTGAGAGCCTTTCTGCACAGAGCCAGTTCCAAACGGTGGAACCAGTAGGGGGCTAGGGGCAGCTTTCTTCAGAAGCACTGCATTATCAAGTTCCTCCAAGACTTTCAGGCTACTGAAGTCTGGGAGGTGATACACTGGAAATCTACAGGGACACTATAAGCCAATAGAGGAAATCTGCAATATCTCAGGGTCCCACTGACATTTGACCAATATGAGAAAACAAGGGAAGAAAATGTCCCAAACAAACCTAGATACTATATCAATAAAACCCAATGACAGCACAGCAGAAGAAATCTCAGAAAGGGAGTTCAGAATGTACATATTAAAACAATCAGGGAAGCAAATGAGGAGATGACAGAGTAAATGCAGGCATTGAAGGAGGAGATGAAAGAGCAAATGCAGGCATTAAATGATCGCACCAACCAACAGTTTAAAGAGCAAATATGGGAAGCAAGAGATCATTTCAAAGAAGAGTTAGCGATACTGAAAAAAAACAAACAAACAAACTGAAATCCTTGAAATGAAGGAAACAACAAACCAAGTTAAAAACTCCATAGAAAGCATAACAAATAGGATATAACACCTGGAAGACAGAACCTCAGACATTGAAGACAAAATATTTAATGTTGAAAACAAAGTTGGCCAAACAGAGAAGATGGTAAGAAATCATGAACAGAAACTACAAGAATTATGGGATATTATGAAAAGGCCAAATTTAAGAATTATTGGGATTGAGGAAAGCTTAGAGAAACAAACCAAAGGAATGAACAATCTATTCAATGAAATAA
The DNA here is from genome assembly GCF_902686445.1 of Sciurus carolinensis. Classification (NCBI taxonomy): domain Eukaryota; kingdom Metazoa; phylum Chordata; class Mammalia; order Rodentia; family Sciuridae; genus Sciurus; species Sciurus carolinensis. Next base: position 85,104,984 of record NC_062218.1, on the reverse strand, counting down.
TATCAGAAAACTTTCCAAATCTGAAGAACAAAATGGAAAACCAAGTACAAGAGGCTCATAGGACTCCATATACAAAATTACAACAGACCCACAGCAAGGCACATTATTATGAAAATACCTAACATACAAAATAAAGACAGAATTTTAAAGGCCATGAGAGTAAAGAATCAAATTACATTCAGAGGGAAACAAATAAGAATATCAGAAGATTTTTCAATCCAGATCCTAAAAGCTAGAAGGACCTGGAACAACATTTACCAAGCCCTGAAAGAAAATGGATGCCAACCAAGAATCTTATACCCAGTAAAACTTACTTTTAGATTTGATGACAAAATAAGATCCTACCATGATAAACAAAAGCTAAAGGAATTTTCAAAAAAAAGCCAGCATTACAGAACATTCTCAGCAAAATATTCCATGAGGAAAGGATGAAAAACAACGATGCAAATCAGCAATGGGAGGAATTAGTCTAAAGGAATAGCCAAATAAAGGAGGAACCAAATCATGTCAAAAAACAAAAATGAGTCAAATGACTTGGAATACAAATCATATCACAATAATAACCCTGAATGTTAATGGCCTGAACTCATCAATCAAAAGACATAGACGGGCAGATTGGATTAAAAAGAAAGATCCAACAACATAGTGCCTGCAAGAGACTCATCTCATAGAAAGAGATACCCATAGACTAAAGGTGAAAGGGTGAGAAAAAACATACCATGCACATGGACTCAGCATAAAAACTGGAGTATCCATCCTCATTTCAGATAATGAGGACTTCGAGCCAAATCTAGTCAGAAGGGATAAAGAAGGACATTACATAATGCTTAAGGGAAGCATAAATCAGCAAGACTTAATAATCATAAATATCTATGCACCGAACATTGGCTCATCCATGTAAATCAAACAAATCCTTCTTAATTCCTGAAATCAAATAGACCACAACACAATAATACTAGGAATTTTTAACACACCTCTCTCACCACTGGATAGATCTTACGAACAAAATTTGAAAAAAGAAACCATAGATCTCAATAACACAATCAACAAGTTAGACTTAAGAAACATATATAGAATATACCATCCAACAAAGGGTGAATACACTTTCTTCTCAGCAGCACATGGATCCTTCTCTAAAATAGACCATATTTTATGCCACAAAGCTACTGTTAGCAAATACAAGAAGATAGAGATACTACCTTGTATTCTATCAGATCATAATGAATTGAAACTAGAAATAAATGACAGAATAAAAACAGAAACTTCTCCAATACCTGGAGATTAAATAATATACTATTATATGATGAATGGATAACAGAAGACATCAGGAGGGAAAAAAAAATTCTTAGAATTAAATGAAAACAAAGACACATCATATCAAAATCTCTGGGACACTATGAAAGCATTATGCAGAGGTAAATTTATTTCATGGGGTGCATTCAACAAAACAAGTAGAAATCAACAAATAAACGACTTAACACTACAGCTCAAAGCCCTAGAAAAACAAGAGCAGACCAACACCAAAAGTAGTAGAAGACAGGAAATAGTTAAAATCAGAGCCGAAATCAACGAAATTGAAACAAAAGAAACAATCGGAAAAATTAACAAAATAAATAGTTGGTTCTTTGAAAAAATAAACAAAATTGATAAACCCTTAGCCACATTAACAAAGAGAAAGAGGGAGAAAACTCAAATTACTAAAATTCGGAATGAACGAGAAAAAATCACAACAGACACAAGTGAAATACAAAACATAATTAGAAGCTATTTTGAAAATCTATACTCCAACAAAACAGAAAACCTCGAAGACATCAACAAGGTTCTAGATACATATGAATTACCTAAACTGAACGAGGAGGACATACACAACTTAAATGAGTCAATTTTAAGCAATGAAATAGAAGAGGTCATCAAAAGCCTACCAACAAAGAAAAGTCCAGGACCAGATGGGATCTCAGCTGAGTTCTACAAAACCTTTAAAGAAGAGCTCATTCCAATACTCCTCAAAGTATTCCATGAAATAGAAGAGGAGAGAACCCTCCCAAACTCATTCTATTAAACCAATATCACCCTGATACCTAAACCAGACAGAGACACATTGAGGAAAGAAAATTTCGTTGATGACATGATTTTCGCTGATGACCTGTTCACTGATGACATGATTATATATTTACAGGAACCTGGAAATACCACCAGCAAACATTTAGAACTCACAAGCGAATTCAGTAAAGTAGCAGGTTACAAGATCAATGCTTATAAACCAATGAATTTTTATACATAAGTGATGAATCTTCAGAAAGAGAAGTTAGGAAAACTACCCCATTCACAGTAGCCTCGAAAAAAATAAAATACTTGGGAATCAATCTCACAAAAGAGGTGACAGATCTCTACAATGAGAACTTCAGAACACTAAAGAAAGAAATTAAGGAAGAACTTAAATGATGGAAAGATCTCCCATGTTCTTGGATAGGAAGAATTAATATGGCCAAAATGGCCATACTACCAAAAGTGCTATACAGATTTAATGCAATTCCAATTAAAATCTCAATGATGTACCTTACCAAAATAGAGCAAGCAATTATGAAATTCATCTGGAAGAATAAGAAACCCAGACCCAGAATAGTTAAAGCAATCCTCAGCAGAAAGAGCAAAGCAGAGGGTATCGCAATACCATATCTTCAACTCTACTACAAAGCAATAGTAACAAAAACGGCATGGTATTGATACCAAAATAGACAGGTAGATCAATGGTACAGAATAGAGGACATGGACGTAAACCCAAATAAATACAATTTTCTCATTCTAGACAAAGGTCCAAAAATATGTATTGGAGAAAAGATAGCCTCTTCAACAAATGGTGCTGGGAAAACTGGAAATTCATATGCAACAGAGTGAAACTGAACCCCTATCTCTCACCCTGCACAAACTCAACTCAAAATGGATCAAGGACCCTGGAATCAGACCAGAGACCCTGCATCTTATAGAAGAAAAAGTAGGTCCAAATCTTCAACATGTCGGCTTAGGATCAGACTTCCTTAACTGGCTCCCATAGCACAAGAAATAAAAGCAAGAATCAACAACTGGGACAGATTCAAAGTAAAAAGCTTTTTCTCAGCAAAGGAAACTATCAGCAATGTGAAGAGAGAGCCTACAGAGTGGGAGAAAATCTTTGCCACTCATACTGCAGATAGAGCACTAATTTCCAGAATCTATAAAGAACTCAAAAAACTCTACACCAAGAATACAAATAATCCAATCAACAAATGGGCTAAGGAAATGAACAGACACTTTAGAGAAGAAGATGTACAAGCAATCAACGGATATATGAAAAAATGTTCAACATCTCTAGTAATAATAGAAATGCAAATCAAAACTACCCTAATATTCCATCTCACCCCAATTAGAATGGCGATTATCAAGAACACAAGCAACAATAGGTGTTAGCGAGGATATGGACAAAAAGGAACAGTCAAACATTGCTGTTTGGGTTGCAAATTAGTGCAACCACTCTGGAAAGCAATATGGAGATTCTTCAGAAAGCTTGGAATGGAACCACCATTTGATCCAGCTATCCAACTCCTTGGCCTATACCCAAAGGACTTAAAATCAGCATACTACAGAGATACAGCCACATCAATGTTCATTGCTGCTCAATTCACCATAGCCATATTGTGGAACCAACCTAGATGTCCGTCAATTGATGAATGGATAAAGAAACTGTGGCATACATATACAGTGCAATATTACTCGGCTAAAAAAATGATAAAATCATGGCATTTGCAGGCAAATGGATGAAATTGGAGAATATCATGCTAAGTGAGATAAGCCAATCTCAAGAAACCAAAGGACAAATGATCTTGCTGATAAGTGGATGATGACATATAATGGGGGGTGGGAGGGGTTAGCGTTAGGGTTAGGGTTAGATTTAGGGTTAGGTTTAGGGAGGGGAGCAAGAATGGAGTAAGGAAGGACTGTATAGAAGAAAAGCGGGGTGGGTGGGGTGGGAAGGGGGAAAGAATAGCAGAATGAATCAAACAACATTGCCCTGTGTAAATTTATTATTACACGAATGGTATGCCTTTACTCCATGTACAGAGAATCAAAATGTATCCCATTTGTTTACAATAAAAAATAAATTTAAAAAAAGAGTTAATATTTCCTTAAGAGACCCTACAAGTTTCCAAAAACTGCATTCTCCTCAACATCGAAAAAACTTTCTTAATTTTTCCAGGGATGTGAGGAAAGGCACATGATACAATGTAGATAATAAACTTGCTAAGTCTAACCCAATGTTTGAGTTCATTTATGCAATTGGTGTAATTGATCAGTCAATTACTCCACCAAAATAAATAAATGCCCCAAATTCCTATGTATGTTAAGTGATAATGAGAAGAGGGATACAAACTAACAATACAATAGAGTTCTTGCTTAATTATTGAGTTCTTAATTTTTCCTACCCGTATTGTATGGCAGTTTTACAGAAGAGGGAGAGATTCCACTCTGCTAATGGGAATAAAAAATAAACCTGGCAAGGAAGAGAGCCTGTGTAGTAGCAGCATGCACTAGGATGGTCCTGGATGGTTGAAGATGCTTACGTGAACTTCTGCAAACTTTCTATTCTCAATAAAACTTTTGATTCCCAATCTCAGTCACTGTTTTCTCATCCTCTGTCACCACACTCCACAATATGTAAGCTTCATAATGATGAGGTAATTTCCTTCTATTAACCAAATAACCATTGACATATAAATGTGAATATCATCGTGATACATCACACCAAAACATACTACAATACAAAAGAGTAAAAACAAGATAGAAGAAACTTATCTAGTCATTATTGTAATTAATAAACAAATTCACTGAATCACTATGAACAATTTTTAAGTCACGCAAAGTACGTAAGATCAGTATTATTCCTGTTTCTTCAAGAATGTATTTGATGTTTATCATTATTACATTTGTCAAATTGAGGAATTGAAGGGAAAGTAAACGAATTGCCTTGATCACATTAATACTAAGACAAAGAAAAAGAAATTACAGGTCAGGAATTATGGTTCCAGAAGCAACATTCCTAACACTTCTCTTGACATACATTTGATTCTGATGGGTCAAATATAGGGCCTGGCAGACTTTTCTTATTTGTCTCAGTGCATTGAGTAACATAAATTTATCCTAGTTATAAAGTTTTCTTAGTTCTTCTTCAGCCACTGGGTTGCTTATCATTTTAGTAGGATGTGAGATGTGTGTTCTTTAATAAATCTTTTATCTAAGAATTTTGCTTTCTTCAGCTTTACTTTCTATGTTCCAATAATATTCAGTTTACATCTGTGAAAAAAAATAAGGAAAGGGACCAAAAGAACCAATATTTCCTGAGTCAATATTTTCTTTGGTTAGAATAACTCTATTATACTCATAAATAATTTAAAATTTTAATACACACATAATAACTGTGCATGTTTATGGTGAAGAGGGTGATAATATGACACAGGTGTATAATATAAAATCATCAAATTAGAATCATTAGCTTTTCTATCTCATTTATCATTTCTTTGTGTTGGGAAATTTCTAATTTCTCCTTTCTAGGTCTTTATAAAATACATATTAGATTGTTATTAACTATAGTTAACTGCTACTGTGATCTATGATAGTAGCCAAATCTGTTTTGGTGTTGTTATTCAACAACCCTCCATTCCCCTCCCTTGACCCTTCTTAGCCCGTGGGAGCCACTATTCTGCTTCCTATCCGGATCAGTGTTCCCACATGAGTGAGAATATGCAGTATTTGTCTTTCTGTGACTCCTTTATTTCACTTACCATAATATACTCCCATGCCATCTAGTCTGCCATAAATGACAAGATTTATTTCCATGTTATGGATAAATAATATCCTATTGTGTATATATATCACATTAAGAAATTCACTCACTCATGGATGGTCATCTTTGTTGATTTCACATCTAAATTGCTCTTCACATAATTCAGTAGGATGTTTCCTTTCAAAACTACATTTATGACTGAAAATTTTTTTTCTGATTTTTGTATCTGGATAGCCTTCATAGTTTTTAATTTGAGAGTGCATATTTATAAAGGTTTATCCTATCATATTTCCTTAGATTAAACATTATTTTATGTATTTTTTGTTTATTAAGTGCATAGAAGCAAAACTTGATATTTTATTAACTTTTCATTTGCAAAAGATACTATGTAATTATCATATAATTTTAAATACTTATTTGTGCCATTACCTTGATTAATAATATCAATTTGACAATAAATTCAAATAATGAATTTATTATAGAACCCCTACTATCAAAGATAAGTATAAAGCTTACTTTCCATTAGTACCACAGCTTTGCTACAAGAGGCTGATGGTTAAGGAAATTATGCTATAGAATTAGAAAAAATACTATGAATGAATGTGTGCATAGGTGTATTTATACATATACATATACATATGGTAAATATGTGTTCAGGTTAAGAGTTACTGTCTTGAAACAATTCTATTAAATACGGTAGATATGAAAAATCATTTTTCTTTTACAAATTTAGGAATATGGATAATCAGTGTTAAACTCACTGCTATCACTGTGAATTATTGTGTGAAAATGTTTAAATCTTTTAATAAGCCCAAGAAAAGTGATAAAGTTGTGTTCTTAAAACATATGATACTCTTTTCTCTCAATTTTTAAATCTATTTTTTTATGTGTTCTATTTGTTCTAATTATTTGTACATGACAGTAGAATGCATTTATACATTTTGTAAGATCATACATAAATGGAGTATAATTTCTCATTTTTCTGATTATGTTTTTATAGAATGATAATTATATTGGTAAACTTTTTAATCAATATTTTGGCAAACAACCTAAACTGGATGAATGATAGTGGGATCAGAGAAGGCTGTGAAAGCTACTATAGTGCAAACATTTGGTAAAGTTTAATTTTTATGAATTATGGATATTAATTTCCTGTCTGTGAATAGTTTTTATAAAAATTATTGAAGGTTCATAATATAAATTTGAAATATAATGATGTTGATTTAATTAACCGAATTCCAGATTTTACTAGATTTTCTTTATTTCTCCTCACACACTTTTTACTGTTTCAGAATTCTACCCCAGACAACACATTATTTTTAGTTGACTTGTCTCTTTGGGTTCCTCTTAATTTTAAGTTTCCCAGAGTTTCCATATTTGGATGACCTTACCATGATGAGAAGTGTTGGTCAGGTATTCTCTAGAAAAAACCTCAAGTGGAATTTATCAAATACTATCCCATGATTATACTGTTCCTATGGGCTTTTAGGAAGAAAAACCCAGAAATAAAATGCAATTCTCATCCTATTTTATCAAGGCTACATACTATCAATATAACTGAGCAGTTATGATGTTGGCCTTGCTTGCTTTATTGAAGTAATGTTTGTTGAGTTTTGCTCTAACCATGACTCTTCTCTCCTCCCACTCCACACTTCGCTCTGTTGGAAATCCCTTTGCACAACCCATATGTAAAACATAGAGGGGGGCGATCCAAGATGGTGGCCTAGAGGGAGACTGCACCCCAAGTCGCTCCAGAACCCAGGAGTTAAGAAGGGGAGGCATTGAGAGACTCAGACTGAAATAGAGCCACGGGTGAGTCTGCCCACTGGGTAAAGCTCGGCCCGGGTGGCAGGCCCAGATAGAGGTGGCTTATCGGAGCCGGGCAGGGCAGCTAGAGTCATCCACAGGCAGCCCTGCGCACTCAGGCGGTGGGCCCCGCCCACACAGCCAGCTTCTCCAGGTTCTCGGAATGGAACTGGCCCGCTAGTGAGAGCCTTTCTGACCAGAACAAGCTCCGAGTCCCAGAGCCCCTGCAGCGCAGTGTACTCTGGCAACGAACCAGCGGAGAGCCTCGATCCGCAAGCAGCCTCTGGGATCAGGGCAGGGCAGCCAGAGACCTCTTCAGGCGGCTCTGCCCACTCCGGCTGCAGGCTCTCTTCACGGGGCGATACAAGATGGCGGCCTAGAGGGAGACTGCACCCCCAGTCGCTCCAGAACCCAGGAGTTAAGAAGGGGAGGCATTGAGAGACTCAGACTGAAATAGAGCCACGGGTGAGTCTGCCCACTGGGTAAAGCTCAGCCCGGGTGGCAGGCCCAGATAGAGGTGGCTTATTGGAGCCGGGCAGGGCAGCTAGAGTCTTCCCAAGGTAGCCTTCCACACTCCGGCAGTGGGCTCCTTCCACACGGCCAGCTGCACGGTGCAGGCCCACAGTGAGAGCATTTCCGCACAGAGCCAGTTCCAAACGGTGGAACCAGTAGGGGGCTAGGGGCAGTTTTCTTCGGATGAGCTGCTTTATCAGATTCCTCCAAGACATCAGGCTACTGAAGGCTGGGAGGTGATACACTGGAAATCTACAGGGACACTATAAGCCAATAGAGGAAATCTGCAATATCTCAGGGTCCCACTGACATTTGACCAATATGAGAAAACAAGGGAAGAAAATGCCCCAAACAAACCTAGATACTACATCAATAAAACCCAATGACAGCACAGCAGAAGAAATGTCAGAAAGGGAGTTCAGAATGTACGTAATTAAAACGATCAGGGAAGCTAATGAGGAGATGAAAGAGCAAATGCAGGCATTAAATGATCGCACCAATCAACAGTTAAAAGACCAAATACGGGAAGCAAGAGATCATTTCAATAAAGAGTTAGAGATACTGAAAAAAAACCAAACAAATCCTTGAAATGAAGGAAACAATAAACCAAGTTAAAAACTCCATACAAAGCATAACCAATAGGATAGATCATCTGGAAGACAGAACCTCAGACATTGAATACAAATATTTAATTTTGAAAGCAAAGTTGGCCAAACAGAAAAGATGGTAAGAAATCATGAACAGAATCTACAAGAATTATGGGATATCATGAAAAGGCCAAATTTAAGAATTATTGGGATTGAGGAAGGCTTAGAGAAACAAACCAAAGGAATGAACAATCTATTCAATGAAATAATAACAGAAAATTTCCCAAATCTGAAGAATGAAATGGAAAACCAAGTACAAGAGGCTTATAGAACTCCAAACATACAAAATTACAACAGACCCACAACAAGGCACATTATTATGAAAATACCTAACATACAAAATAAAGACAGAATTTTAAAGGCCGCGAGAGAAAAGAATCAAATTACATTCAGAGGGAAACCAATAAGAATATCAGCAGATTTTTAAATCCAGACCCTAAAAGCTAGAAGGGCCTGGAACAACATATACCAAGCCCTGAAAGAAAACGGATGCCAACCAAGAATCTTATACCCAGCAAAACTTACCTTCAAATTTGACGATGAAATAAGATCCTTGCATGATAAACAAAAGCTAAAGGAATTTACAAAAAGAAAGCCAGCATTACAGAACATTCTCAGCAAAATATTCCATGAGGAAGAGATGAAAAACAACGATGCAAATCAGCAACAGGAGGCGCTTGCCTAAAGGAATAGCCAAATAAAGGAGAAACCAAATCATGTCAAAAACAAATATGAGTCAATTGACTGGGAATACAAATCATACCACAATAATAACCCTGAATGTTAATGGCCTGAATTCATCAATCAAAAGACACAGACTGGCAGATTGGATTAAAAAGAAAAATCCAACAATATGCTTCCTGCAAGAGACTCACCTCATAGAAAGAGATACCCATAGACTAAAGGTGAAAGGATGGGGAAAAACATACCATGCACACGGACATAGCAAAAAAGCTGGAGTATCCATCCTCATCTCAGATAATGTGGACTTCAAACCAAAACTAATCAGAAGGGATAAAGAAGGACATTACATGCTGCTTAAGGGAAGCATAAATCAGCAAGACATAACAATCATAAATATCTATGCCCCGAATATTGACTCATCCATGTAAATCAAACAAATCCTTCTCAATTACAGAATTCATATAGACCACAACACAATAATACTAGGCGATTTTAACACACCTCTCTCACCACTGGATAGATCGTCCAAACAAAAATTGAATAAAGAAACTATAGATCTCAACAACACAATCAGCAATTTAGACTTAACGGACATATATAGAATATACCATCCAAAAAAGAACGAATACACTTTCTTCTCAGCAGCACATGGATCCTTCTCTAAAATAGACCATATTTTATGCCACAAAGCTACTGTTAGCAAATACAAGAAGATAGAGATACTACCTTGTACTCTATCAGATCATAATGGATTGAAATTAGAAATAAATGACAGAATAAAAAACAGAAACTTCTCCAATACCTGGAGACTAAATTATACACTATTATATGATGAATGGATAACAGAAGACATCAGGAGGGAAATAAAAAAATTCTTAGAAGTAAACGAGAACAAAGACACATCATATCAAAATCTCTGGGACACTATGAAAGCAGTACTTAGAGGAAGATTTATTTCATGGGGTGCATTCAAAAAAAGAAGTAGAAATCAACAAATAAACGACTTAACACTACAGCTCAAAGCACTAGAAAAAGAAGAGCAGACCAATACCAAAAGTAGTAGAAGACAGGAAATAGTTAAAATCAGAGCCGAAATCAACGAAATCGAAACAAAAGAAACAATTGGAAAAATTAACAAAATAAATAGTTGGTTCTTTGAAAAAATAAATAAAATTGATAAACACTTAGCCACACTAACAAAGAGAAAGAGGGAGAAAACTCAAATTACTAAAATTTGGAATGAACAAGGAAACATCACAACAGACACGAGTGAAATACAAAACATAATTAGAAGCTATTTCGAAAATCTATACTCCAACAAAACAGAAAACCTCGAAGACATCAACAAATTTCTAGAGACATATGAATTACCTAAACTGAACGAGGAGGACATACACAACTTAAATGAGTCAATTTTAAGCAATGAAATAGAAGAGGTCATCAAAAGCCTATCAATAAAGAAAAGTCCAGGACCAGATGGGTTCTCAGCCGAGTTCTACAAAACCTTTAAAGAAGAGCTCATTCCAATACTCCTCAAAGTATTCCATGAAATAGAAGAGGAGGGAACCCTACCAAACTCGTTCTATGAAGCCAATATCACCCTGATATCTAAACCAGACAGAGACACATCGAGGAAAGAAAATTTCAGACCAATATCCTTAATGAATATCGATGCAAAAATTCTCAACAAAATTTTAGCAAATCGCATACAAATATATATTAAAAAGATAGTGCACCACGATCAAGTGGGTTTTATCCCAGGGATGCAAGGTTGGTTCAACATCAGGAAATCAATAAATGTCATTCACCATATCAACAGACTTAAAGTTAAGAATCACATGATTATTTCAATAGATGCAGAAAAAGCATTTGATAAAATACAGCATCCCTTCATGCTCAAAACACTAGAAAAAATTGGGGTAGTGGGAACATTCCTTAACATTATAAAGGCAATCTACGCTAAGCCCATGGCTAATATCATTCTAAATGGTGAAAAACTGAAAGCGTTCCCCCTAAAAACTGGAACAAGGCAGGGATGCCCTCTTTCACCGCTTCTATTCAACATCGTCCTTGAGACTCTAGCCAGAGCAATCAGACAAACCAAAGAAATTAAAGGGATACGAATAGGAAAAGAAGAACTCAAACTATCCCTGTTCACTGATGACATGATTATATATTTAGAGGAACTTGGGAATTCCACCAGAAAACTTTTAGAACTCATAAGTGAATTCAGGAAAGTAGCAGGTTACAAGATCAATGCCCATAAATCCAATGCATTTTTATACAAAAGTGATGAATCTTCAGAAAGAGAAATTAGGAAAACTACCCCATTCACAATAGCATCGAAAAAATAAAATACTTGGGAATCAATCTCACAAAAGAGGTGAAAGACCTCTACAATGAGAACTACAGAACACTAAAGAAAGAAATTAAAGAAAACCTTAGAAGATGGAAAGATCTCCCATGTTCCTGGATAGGCAGAATTAATATCGTCAAAATGGCAATACTACCTAAAGTGCTATACAGATTCAATGCAATTCCAATTAAAATCCCAATGATGTACCTTGCAGAAATAGAGCAAGCAATTATGAAATTCATCTGGAAGAATAAAAAACCTAGAATAGCTAAAGCAATCCTCAGTAGCAAGAGCGAAGCCGGGAGTATTGCAATACCAGATCTTCAACTCTACTACAAAGCAATAGTAACAAAAACGGCATGGTATTGGTACCAAAATAGACAGGTAGATCAATGGTACAGAATAGAGGACATGGACACAAACCCAAATAAATACAATTTTCTCATACTAGACAAAGGTTCCAAAAATATGCAATGGAGAAAAGATAGCCTCTTCAACAAATGGTGCTGGGAAAACTGGAAAACCATATGCAATAGAATGAAATTAAACCCCTATCTCTCACCCTACACAAAACTCAACTCAAAATGGATCAAGGACCTCAGAATCAGACCAGAGACCCTGCATCTTATAGAAGAAAAAGTAGGTCCAAATCTTCAACTTGTTGGCTCAGGATCAGACTTCCTTAACAGGACTCCCATAGCACAAGAATAAAAGCAAGAATCAATAACTGGGATAGATTCAAACTTAAAAGCTTTCTCTCAGCAAAGGAAACTATCAGAAATGTGAAGAGAGAGCCTACAGAGTGGGAGAATATCTTTGCCAACCATACCTCAGATAGAGCGCTAATTTCCAGAATCTATAAAGAACTCAAAAAACTCTACACGAAGAATACAAATAATCCAATCAACATATGGGCTAAGGAAATGAACAGACACTTCAGAGAAGAAGATGTACAAGTAATCAACAGATATATGAAAAAATGTTCAACATCCCTAGTAATAAGGGAAATGCAAATCAAAACTACCCTAAGATTTCATCTCACCCCAATTAGAATGGCGATTATCAAGAATACAAGCAACAATAGGTGTTGGCGAGGATGTGGTGAAAAAGGAACACTCATACATTGCTGGTGGGGTTGCAAATTAGTGCAGCCACTCTGGAAAGCAGTGTGGAGATTCCTCAGAAGCTTGGAATGGAACCACCATTTGACCCAGCTATCCCACTCCTTGGCCTATACCCAAAGGACTTAAAATCAGCATACTACAGAGATACAGCCACATCAATGTTCATTGCTGCTCAATTCACCATAGCCAGATTGTGGAACCAACCTAGATGCCCTTCAGTTGATGAATGGATAAAGAAACTGTGGCATATTTATACAATGGAATATTACTCTGCAATGAAGAATGATAAAATTATGGCATTTGTAGGCAAATGGTCGAAATTAGAGAATATCATGCTAAGTGAGATAAGCCAATCTCAAAAAACTAAAGGACGAATGATCTCGCTGATAAGTGGATGAGGACATATAATGGGAGTTGGGAGGGGCTAGCATTAGGTTTAGGGTTAGGTTTAGAGTTAGGCTAAGGAGAGCGGTAAGAATGAAGGAAAGAAGGACTGTGTACAGGGAAAAGAGGGGTGGGAGGGGTTGGGGGGAGGGGAAAAATAAAATAAACATCATTACCCTATGTAAATGTAAAAATATAAAAAATTAAAAATAAATAAATAAATGAATAAACAAAAGTTAAAAAAAAAAAAACATAGAGATCTGTGCTCCAGGTCCCTCAGTATGGAATGTCTATGCAAACTGTTTGAAATTCTTCTGCCTGAGAGATGTTTGCATTCCCCCTTGATGAATTATTTACGCAGTAATTTGTCTGTATCGATATGAACTCATATTAGTTAGATTTTTTATTAATTATATATGTGGATATAGATGTTTTCTGGTAGAGTTTATTCAAAAAGAGAAAAACTTATTGGCTAATGATTTCTGTATTTGATTACCTAGAGTAGCATGCAAATTTGTCTGTCTGGGAACAATATAAATTTTCTCAATCTACTTTGTCACTGAGTCATTTGAACATGGAATCAGAACCATTCTAATTCGATTTAGTTATTCACTATTCAGGAGCTAATCTGTGGATAGATAGGGTCCTGATAGATTTCAAATTTAGTATTTTATTCCTTTACCTCAAAATTTTCAATAATTCATGATTCAGGAAAAAGCCATCTTTTCCATTTTTTGGTTTTTATTCTGTAATCAGAATAATATCTAGGAACTATCTAGATATTATGTTGATAAATGAGTGGAAGCCTTTTTTTTAATCATCTTTTAATGTGAATTCTGAGTAGTTGTGCTGGGTGAATTTTATTACCATTTCTCAGGAATCTCTTCTGCGACTTTGAAAGTTTTCTATTTGATTTTGGTCACTTTTATTCCTTTAATTTTTCTGGTAGTAATTATGAGGTTTAACTTTTATCTCTCTGATCCCCCACAGCAGCTGTTTCAAGGTTGACCTTCTTTGACATCTTTATGCTTATGAGACCTTTGAAGTCCTTTTCTTTCTAATTCTTCCTGAATATCATAGAACTTACATGTTAAAAGTGAATTGCTTATTGTGATAGTCACCTTGATTTCTCCTTTGAACTTCCAAAACTCTTGTTTTTCAATTTCTTAACTAGTAACATTTTAAATTATATTTATCCCAATTTCTACTTATCTTTCCTTTTTTTTTTAACTTAACTAAGCAAACGTGTTAAATGTTCACTATTTCTTTGATACAGTAATGATATTTTTCAGTTCTGATGGGCACACTGCCCAGCCAATGACCTAATAGTGCAGGTGAGAGGGGAAGAAGTTCACCCAACACCAGCTCTGACACAGTTGTGGTTGCTGAAGCTCCGGAGGCCTTCACATCTGTTGCCCTGAAACCCCTACACTTTGCTATTTCAAGCAGGCATGATGGATCCAGCAAGCCCTACTCATCCAAGGCTGTGTCTAACCTCAGGAGATTTTCCAGCAGAGCAAGCTAAGCTTTGGGGTTTAGGGGTCGTGGCAAGGCCTAGAGCCAATTACAGAATTTCAAGGGTTGCCTAGGAAGGGTCAGCAGTTTGGGGTTATTTTTACCAAAAATGTAAGTTAGTTGGAAGTAAATGTAGCAAAATGATACTGTATTTCATAAAATATTAATTTGAAAACAGAAAGATGATAATTTTTTATTAGACTATTGTCTTCATCAAGATTGCAAATAATAATTAGTACAATGAATTTATTGCTTAGGCAGTAAGTGAATTATGTAGTATTGTGGTATTATATACCTCTAGAAGATGGAAACATTTTAATTAGAATATATATTTTAAGTAAATTAAATGTTATGTATTATGTTATTTATGTCATGCTATGTGATATTTATGTATGTATGTGTAATAGGCAATAGTCACAATGTTAATCACTAGCATATACAAATTATTTATGAGGAATTTATAACACATTATACTTAGAGAGATGCATGTTTTTCCAATTTGCTTCTTTGATACACTTTGCTTATGTACAAATAATCAACATTAACTATTAGTGTCAAATCACTTTTGTCTTCTTGCTATACTAATTGGCTATATTTTAAATTGTATGTTTTTCTTTCAAATACACAAAATAGTTACAAAAGTAAACAATATTAACTGGGCCACATAATTGTACATGTTTTCAATAGGAAATATTAAAGTTAATATAAATTCTGGGTTGTTCCATATACATTTAGTCAATATTAGAAATTAAATTTATACATTTGTTTATCTTTAATTTTATTTTGTTACATTTGTTAAGTGTATTTTAATATTTTTCTTACTGTTATTTCATATGTGCCCTTCAAGCAATTGAAGCAACAAGAAATATGATCTCTTCCAAATATGATCAAAAAAGCCAAATCTCATGGAGCAGCATTATTTTTTTCAAGATGTAGTTTTAAGCATAATAGTAAATATTGTACATTTTAATGACATAGAAATAAGTGTGTCTTTAAAGGCAATTGATGTCATTTTTATTTTAGCTTATCCATCATATTTAAAGGAAGCAAGTTGCTCTCTGAGTTGTCTTTTCAATCTGCCTTAGGATCTCCTGTCAATGCTAATGATTTGTTAATAGTCGCAAAAATGCTTAAAAAAACATAAAATAGCCACTCTCTGGGAGAGTCATTTTATCTCTGAATTCTGCAAACATTAAAACATAAAACATAGATTGATATTTACTGAAAGATTTTTTCTTCCAGAGAAATTTTGCAATGAATTTTCCCCAAGAAAGTCATTGTAATAATTTACTTTTATTTATTGTATTCCTTAAATTGTTTCATTTAACTAAATATGTATCTTTTTATTACTTGACTACTAAATCCCTATTATGTGTAAAGCAATCTCCATAATGCTATCAAACATAAAGATATATAAATAAAAAAGAAGCAAATAAACCTTTTAAATGTTTCCCATATTCCATGCACTGATTGTTGTATGACTTTACATAAACTCTATTATTAACATGTCAAGATTAGAATTTACATTATCAAACTAGTATCAAACAAGTTAACAAAAGTCTTGCAATTAGTAGGTAACACAAATGAACATTTGAATCATATTTGATCTCAAGGCAAAAAGAAATGATACTAAGTCATTGCTTTTACTCTAATTTTTAACTTCTATATGCCAGGTATGTCAATTGTCATACATATATTCATTCATTTGCTACCTACAAGAAATTTCAGATTTAAGGTAATTATTTACAAATCATAGTAATTTCTTGAGTTTCAAAGAATTAGCTAAGTTATTATGTAATAAAATCTGAGTTTGGATTTAATTCCAGATTTTTTTTTGTAGGCAAATCATGCCCTATTAATTTCCATGACCACCAATTCAAGTCTATAATATTCTTGAATAATGTAAATTCCATATAAATAGGTATTTTGTTCTGTACAATTCAGGGAAAGGGTTGCCTCGTTCAAAGAGTTTAGCATTACACAATGGAATAACTAGATTATTTTTAAGATCTCCTAACATTAGGATCAAGATATAGCAAATATAGTTTGATCTTAATATGATGGAACTCTTGTGTCAGAGATAAGAGCAATCACATATTATAAAACTCTAAGAGATGCTCAATATAACTTAGACAACTATCTCAAAAAGTTAACTGATATGATCCTCAGTACAATATTATATTTGCATGAGGGGGTTAGTCACTTATCAACGGAAAGAAATTATATAATTGGGATTGAAAGATTTGAATACAGATAGGTTCAAATGATTTACAAAGGGTGTTATGAAATATTGCTATCATTACTTAATGTTTTTCCAGTTTCTGTTTGTGTTTTGGTTTTATTTTCAGATTGACTTAGTTTATGTGGAAATTTGATATCATGCTAATGGCAAATATGGCGAGGGTGGAAAAAGAGCTTTTCCACTAGAGTTTTCATAAATGGTTAACTCATAAATTATTATGAATTATTGGCCAAGAGAAACATGCACTCTGAATAGCAATACTCTTTTAGGATTTCATACATTTCATATGTATGTGTCATAATGTTTTAGAAACACATATGTTTTAATCAAATCTCAACATTCAAATCATGCTGGTGATTGGCAATCATTACTTAGATATGAGCAATAATTGGTAGCTAAATTTAAAAATATACTACCATGCATAAAACTCTGGTATGATTCAAATAATAATTTTTCACAAATAATTTATTAAATTGCTATTTATAGAAAACTTTTTTATTATCAGATGAGGAAAAACATTGCAATTTGGTTTTATTCATATATATATACATATATATATATATATGCAATGCTAAAAATTGTCACATTTTTATTTATCCTTAGCTTTTTTTAAATAAACGCAACTATAAATAAACTGCACTTGTGCCTATGTTCATGGAATTTTCTAGGATATGAGTCAAATCAATTAACATAAAATATTTTATATTCATTACCTTGTGAATAAAAACCCAGTGACTATGTCAGCGGTTTTCACTTTAGTCCTTTTAATCCTGAATATGTACATGAAAAAAATTAAGAATGAGGAAAAGTGCAGAGATACTCAAAGTCTTCTTGGGGGCACATAGCACTTTTGTTTCTATTCACATGACGGGGTGACTTGATCTAGCTTTTCTAACAGGACTGCTTCTCATGCCATTTTTGTCCAGCTCCTTTGTGAGTGTCCATCTCTGAAGAAATCTTTTTTTATGTTGCTGCACAGCAGTGTCTTACCAAAGTTACATAATAGTTGCCTTGAGTTCTGTGAAGAACAGTGATCATACAATATTCATGGAGATTTCAACAATAAGAACTATGTCAGAAAAAATAAGGGAAGAGATTCCAGCAATACGATGTATCTATTTTATGTCCATTCAGTGTCAGACTCCTGAGGCCTACTTGTAAATGCTCTTCTTTGTCACTATCCTGATTCTCAGCATACCTATTTTCAAATGAAAGAAATAAAACAGGCAATGTATTATGTGTTGGTCTGAACACATTTGCTTTTTAGTATGGGTAGTATATAACCAATGAGCTACCACCCTGTAGGCTAATACAAAGACCTTCAAGGGTGCCACCATTTAATCGAAAACTGTCTATTGTGGGTATTCTCCAGCAACCTGAATTTTATTGTTGATATATTCAAAAGAACATGATTTTTAAATGTTCCAACATTTTGGGGGGACACAACTAAATATTCGGCAATGAAGTTGAAATAACAAGTTAGATTATACAGGGTCACATTTTAAATGACTCAATTTGAAGAACTTTTATCATTTGAAATTGAGATTATATTTATTTTGATATGCTTCCAGGATAAAGCAAGTTGTTTATAGTATTTTAGGAATTTTTATTTTGCCAGTTTGGAAAGAGACACTATAAAAACTGAAGTATTAATGTGGGGGGTTGTTGGTACTGGGGATTGAAACCAGGAGCATTCTGCCTCTGAGCTATATGCCCATCCCTCTTTTCTAAAAAAAAAAAAAAAAAAAAAAAAATGGAACTAATGGAACTAGAAATTGAACTCCAGGGTGCTTTACCACTGAACTACATCTCCAGTCTTTTTTATTTATTTTATTTTGTCTATTCAGATAGGGTTTCACCAAGTGGGTCTTGAACTTGACATCCTCTTACCTCAGCCCCTGGAGTTGCTGAGACTACAGGTATGCACCACTACAACTTACCCAGACCTTTTAAAATTTTTATTTTGAGAACAGGTCTGACTAAGTTGCCAAGGCTGACTTTAACTTGCAATACTACTGCCTCAGCCTCCCAAGTATGTGGGATAACAACTGTGCACTGCTGCTCCCAACAGAAGACATTTTGTTAAAAGCAGTGATACTGATTTATTAATTAATGAAGACCATAGTAATCCACAGTTGAAGATTCTATTTTTGTGCTATCAGAGCAATAAAGAAAAACATGTAGAAGTTCTGATTAGTAAAATCACTGATTCATTTGACTTACAGTATTCTCTGAGCTTCAAAAAATGAATTCTTTACAAATTTCTCTTTATAATGAGCAATGAACTATGAATAAATTACTTGTTTGATGTAAAGTACCATTTTAATTCTACAAATTCTTTTTATTTGTTATTCATTTCTTTCATATTTTTATACTGATACTGAATGTATCTCAAAGAAAGTAGACTCTACAAATGGCAATAAATTTGTTTAGAGATGCTTTTTATGAAATGTATTCTTTATTTGATTATTTCATCAGCATGATATTAATGAAAACATAAAAAAGAGTCCATGCTGCACAAATACCTATATGAGAAAATTTGTGGAGCATGTAAATTACATGAATTGAGCATCTGGTCCAAGGGCACCTGGGTCTGAGTCCATATTTGGTATTTCCTGACTCTATGATCTTTGGCAAGTCACTTACTCTCTGAGTTTTGGACTTCTTATTAAATAAACTGATTCTCCCAATATTTCTAATTTTTAGGGGCAACAACAGGTCTGCATGATTCGATGGATTTAATATTTTTATTGTATTCCTCTTTACATTTTATTTGTACTATTTCATAACATATTCTTTGAGAAATATTTACATGCACACTTTACATTTTATATAATATATTAAAAACTCAAACATCAAGTCTGTGTTTTAATTTAATATGCATTCACTGAAACCTTGGTGACATTAGCCTTTTTTTTAGAATTTAAAAATATTGGATAAACATAATTTAGTGAATTAAACTGAAACTCCTAAAGGGTCAAGTAGTGATAGAAGTACATCAGTTTAACTAAGCCAATTTTTCCACGTCAAGTTTGTTTCCAGAGCTATTCCCTTTTTCAAACAGTTTGTCTACAAGAGGAAGAGAGGAGCTAACAAACCCTCACCAGTCAAAAGACAAACTTCATTCCCAGGAGGGAAAACACTGCTTATTTACAGAAGCAAACTATAAACCAATTATCACTCATCATGAACTCCAACAGACTGAAAATACCACGGTCTCTGCATAAGGAGACTATACAGAGACTTGGAGCCAGTGTTTTTACTGCCAAATGTGTCCCCGTAATCACAAATTTCCTTATTCTGAAACTTTTCTCAGTATCATCTATGATTTTTAAATATTTTATTTTCGTATTAATTTGGTGACCAAAGTCCTCGGACATATGAATGTTACAACAGTGACTTGAAGGAATATATTTGGATTAGAATTGACCGAACTATTTTCTATGTGCAAAGAAAGTTTGTTCCCAATTCCAGCAACTATGCCTGCTCTACTCTATTTTATACTCACATTCTCTTCAGACTAAAGTGTCCTCTGATGTGGAGCCTTGCATTTGGCTGTGCTCTTTTCAACCTGACAAACAGCAATTTGGTGCAGTTGGAACTTCTTATTAAACTGTGGCAGGTTAAGAAGTCCAGGGCTAGTAGAATTCCCCTAAATGATTGGCTGAGACATTTGTGTTAGCTTAATTGTACATTTGCCCTTTGACTAAAATTAGGGATTAAGTCCCCTCCCTGGGAACTGCATCTTAAGTTAGTAAGAAATTGGACTGCACATTCTAATTAGATCTTTTCTATTCCGTAGTACCATGGGGTTTTTACCTCGACAACACACAGTTCCATTATGTTCTTTATAGAAAAGATTTTCATACTTTATGTAAGGCTGTCTGTCTTATATTAGTAGTGGTTCCACCAGTTGTGATTGTGTGGGAGGTTGACTAACAGTGGCAATGTGGGCATCCTACCTAGCACCTTTCACTTCCTCTTTTTTCACCATATCAACTTTAACACAGCATGACTTTGTTCTAACAAAGACAATTTTCTAAGGAACACAGTACTGGTCAGGTGGCCCATCTATCATGTCACTCAACTATTGACCCAGTTCTGTATAATATTTTAGAATGCTCAGTATCGCCTGAAAATATCTTCAATAATGGCACTGATTTTTTTCAAATGTCATTCTTGAATATAAATATCCGTTACCTTAGAGGTTAAGAATATATGATGCAATAGCATAAAAATAATTTAATTCAAAAAACATCAAAATGGTATTCAAAAATATACATAATATCATATTCCATGGTAATATGTATTTTTCTTGGTGAACAATAGAGTACTGATTGTTGAGTGTTATTTATGGTAACAGCACTCATTTCTTTTCTTTTTTTCTCTGAGTGTTTCTGTTGTTGCTATTATTCTTCTGGATCCTTTTCACCCTGCTTCCAGAAGGAAAAGAAGGAGGGTCATATTGTGCTTTGAGTTAGGATCTGCAAGTTTGTTAGGTTCTAAAATCCTCCCCACTGTTGTGTGCTTGTACTTCATGGCTAAGTTAATAAGTTACCTGTACACATAACTAAGAAAATGATTTTTTTTTTTAAGGCTTCCTGCATAATGTACAGGAAGAAACAAGGATTTACATTTTTCAATGCAAGAGACTGAACTCAGGGAAGCTCAATGAATGAGCTTCATTCCCTGACCTTTTTATTATTTTTTTTTATTTTGAGATAGGTCTTGTTAAATTGCCCAGACTACCATTCAAATTGTGATCCTTCTGTCCCAACCTCCTGAGTAGCTGTGATTACAGGCATGAAACACCACACTGACTGAACTACTTATTTTTGAAGAAAAGCTTTCTTTGATTTCCCCACCTATAAAAGATGAGACCTAAGTTTTAAGATTACTTCTGAAACAAACATTCTGTGAAGCTATGATTTTTTTTTTTCCCTAAGGTTGTGTTATGGTTTAGACATGGTGTCTCCCGAAATATGTGTGAGACAACACAAGGTTTGAAGGAGAACCCAGTGGGGTCATAACCTTAATTTAATCAGTGAGTTGATTTCTGATGGGATTAACTGAGTGATAACTGAAGTCAGGTGGGGTATGGCTGGAGGAAGTGGTTCATTGGGTGGGGGGTTGCTATGGGGTATATATTTTTTATCTGGAGAGTGAAGTTTCTCTCTTTCTGTTCTTCCTGATCATCATGTGAGCTTCTTCCCTCTGCCACACTCTCCTCCCATGATTTTCAACCTCACCACAAGGCCCAAGGAATGGAGCCGGCCTTTTATGAACTGAGATCTCTGAAACTGTGAGCCCCCAGATAAATGTTTTCTTCTTTAAAATTGTTCTGATCAGATCTTTTAGTCATATCAGTGAAAAAGCTGACTAAAAGAGGTGGGAATATCTCACTAAGCCTTTCTTCTCCAGGAAAACACAGCAGGCTGAAATCATAGAAGGAAATAAGAACATCTAAAATTTTTGCATCTCTATTAATTAAAATGAATACATTAAAAATCCTTAAATTAGACATTTCCTTAAATATGTGAATGCAGAATATGTCTCATTTCCTTTCCTTAGGCTTCCTATGGCAATTCTCTTCTGCAAGGAGGAAATGTGAAATGCATTAATGTTGCTAAATCCCTTGAGCCTATTCCCAAATGCAGGGCTTATCGCTGATCCAGACTATGCAATTTTTTTTTGTATTATAATAATTTGTATATACACTTTTATCTCTTTGAGTTTTAATAACTTCAGTTTATGACTGATATTCTAGATTCTAAAATAGGATGCATTTCATAGCCTTTGGGTATGGTTATTATTTAGCTAGATGAATAGCAAAATCAAATACTTATCATATATTAAAGTCAAACATAATTGACACTTCTTAAAACTCACAACTCATCAGAATTGAAGGTAGCACATCGGTTTAAATTAAAATCGCATTCCTTTTAGTTCCTACTGGTGATTTTAACATGATTTTACCCTCCCATTCCCTTTTATATTGTTAATATCGTTATGGAGTTCTGTAGAATTTCCAGTTGATAAAATATTCACATGACATCACCTATGACTGAAATATATTTTCATGCAATTTTGTACAATCTCTTAAAAATCTGTTTCAGAAAAGCACCTTAATAGGTTGACTGTGATTTGCAGAATAAAAGAACACTCAACATGGAAAACAGCCTGAGGAATGCAACTCAACTACTGTCATATTATTATTTTTCCTTTCCAGCTTTCAAACAAATCCCAAACATCATCCTATCCTTCCTGAATGACTCCGGTTCCAGATGAATGCAACTATAATAAGAAAAATGCACTTTTAAATTTTTGATTTTATTTCAAATGTATTCATAATTTCCCAAGTTATATTTGCATACAGTTTTACAGTAAAACAGTCAAATCTTATAAATAAAGTGAAGGTATTCTTGAGCACTCATACAGTACCACTGTATTTGGTACAGAAGAACTTCCAGTAGGGGTTAGTTTATACATGTTTTGGTCTTAGTCAATTTATTTCCTAACATCATATATACCACCAATTTTTGAGTTTTTGTATTTAATCCAATGAAATTTTAAACTTCATGAATTACTTCATATATACCACCAATTTTTGTAGTTTTTATTTTTAATACAATGAAATTTTAAACTTCATGAATTAAATCATAGGTAATCTGGGAATTGCATTTGGTAATAATATAATTAAGAGATCTTCTAATATCAGTTTATAAAAATTCATTTCTTTATTTTAAAATATTAGCATTCTGTGGTGTGCTCATACTGTTTTTATTAAGCTGTTATCCTTTTGTTGATATTATTTAAGACTTTGAAATTAAAAGTCTTTTTTAAACCTAAAATTATGGACTACCTTTTTTTTTTTTTACTCTTTTGAAAATATAACTTCCCTTGTATTTATTATGTGGAATTCATACTTTTTATGTGTCATGAAGAAGACCTCTAATTTTTTGAATAAATATTCAATTTTCTTCATGCCCTTTATTGCCCATTTGCAAATTACGATTTTTAAATTTTCACTTCTATTTTATATTCTATCTTTATGTACCTGAGATTGTTTCTGGTCTTGCTGTAATTAGTAGTTTATTAACAAATGTTTCTTTAAGTCACATTACAATTAGCTTCTGTAGAGGTTCTGTGAGTAGGCTATGCAGGTATCTTGGTCTCATTGTCACTTAAAAAACATACTTTCTCACAACACTGGTCTTGAATTTATCTCTTTGTGGTTCTGTTGTTGATTCCTGCTGACCTCCATTCTTTCAGATACTTGAAAAAGACTTGAAAGTGAGGATAAATTTAGACAATTTGATGTTCAACAATGTTTCTTTTTGGGGCTATACATCTTCCTTTTTGAGTCTTTTCAAAGTGCTTCCACCCTGAGGAATTCATCACTGCCCCAACTACCTAGAAAAGTATATAATAATTCACAGAGACCTGTCTTAGAGATATACTTCATTTGTAAATGTAGCCTTAGATTAAACATCTATTTTTCTCATTCTGTATCTATTGAATTTCAAAATTATGATTGCTATACCAAATATTGATGGTGTGCTGCTCCACTAGAGATGAGGGAAGCTAAAGAGTAAATGAGGGACTTAAGAAGATGGGTTGGGGTCATCAGCATATCCAGTCTGTATTGTTAATTTTGACTCTGCAAAGAAACACAGAAAATACCTCCCGTGTTCCCAGATAGGTAGAATTAATATTGCCCCAATGGCAATACTACCAAAAACACTCTACAGATTCAATGCAATTTCCATCAAAATTTCAATGACATTCTTCATAGAAATAGAAAAGGCAGTCATGAAATTCAACTGGAAAAATAAGAGGTCCATGATAGTCTAAATCTTGATGAGAAAGTGAAGCAGGGGGCATCACAATACCAAACCTTAAATCATATATGAGCTATGGTAACAAAACCAGCATGGTATTGGAACTAAAACAGGCATGATATCCTATAGAATAGAAGACACAGAGAAAAACCCACAAAAAAACAGTTATCTCATACTTGTCAAAGAACCAAAAACATACATTGGAGAAAAAGAACCTCTTCAACAAATGGTTCTGGGAAAATGGGAAATTCATATGTAGTTGAATGAAATTTAATCTGTTTCTCTCACCGTGCACAAACCTCAACTCTAAGTGGATCAAAGACCTAAAATTTAACCAGAACCTCTTCATCGGCTAGAATAAAATGTAGGAGCAACACTCCAGAATATTGGTTCAGGGACTGACTTCTTTTATAAGACTCTTAAAGTACAAATAAAATAAAAAATCAATAAACAGTATGGTATCAAATTTAAAAGCTTCTTCAAAGCAAAGGAAAACAATCAAGAGCATGAAGAGAGAGCCTGCAGAATAGGAGAAAATCCTTGCCACCTGCTCCTAGGATAGGGAGTTAATATCTAGGATACACAAAGAATATAAAAAACTTACCACAAAAATCCAGACAACCCGATCAATAAATGGGCAAAGAAACTAAATAGACATTTCTCAAGAGAATAAATACAAATAACCAATAAGTATATTAAAAAAGTTCAACAATTCATTGGAGAAATGCAAATTAACACTACATTGAGATTTCATCTCACCCCAGTCAGAATGGCAATTTTCAAGAATACAAGTAACAATAAATGTTGGGGAGGATGTGGGAGAAAAGGTACACTCATACATTGCTGCTGGACTCCAAACTGGTACAACCACACTGAAAAATAGTATAGAGATTCCTCAGAATACTGGGAATGGAACCACCATTTGACCCAGTTATTCCATTTTTCAGCATATATTCAAAAGACTTAAAATCAGCATACTACTGTGATGCAGCTACATCATGTTCATAGTAGCATAATTCACAATAGGCAAGCTATAGAGCCAACAAAGTGCCTTTCAATAGATGAATGGATAATGAAAATTTATTTTTATTTAATAACATTTCCTGGTAAATGAATATAGATCTGGAAACTACCATACTAAATGAAATAAACCAATGCCAGAAAAACAAAGATCAAATGTTTTCTCTGATATGTAGGTTTCCCATTTTTACTCAATCATCTTCACTTGGATTTTTTTTTGCTTCCTATCACAGAAATTTTAAGTCTAATATTTTGATATGAATACTTCTTAGTTATGTGACTTGCAAATATTTTTCCTGCTTCTTGACTTGTCTTTTTAATCTTAACAATGTCTTTTGATAAGGAGAATTCTTAGATTTGATGAAATTCAAATTATCAATTTTATTCTTTTTGAATGTATTCATTTTTTATCAATAGAAATATATTCAATAAAGATAAATTATAGGATTTAGTTAATTATATCTGGTGTATAAATAAAGCCAAGAGTCACAAATATTTTCTCCTCTGATCTGCTCAAAAATTTAGTTATTAATTTTGAGACTAAAGCATTTCAAATAATTTTTGTATATGTTGAAACTTTTGAGATTAGTGTAAATTTCTCATATGGACATCTAAATATTTGGCAGTAATTTTTGTAAAAACTATTCTTTTTCCACTAATTTGCAAGAAACTTTGTCAAAAATCAAGAGTATTTTCTATTTCAAAACTCTTTTTCGATTGCATAGAATTTTCTATTTAGATACCAATAGTATTCTTTCCATTTTAGAGAATTATTAGAATAAGTGTCAAAATCAGACAGTAATTATTCTAAATTTCCTTTTTCTTTGGTTCTGATTTTTCAATTTCCTTGTCATTTCACAAGAATTTTAAAATTAGCTTTATATCATTAGCTATCTGTGTAATGTTGCGATTCATTTATAGATCAATTTTTAAAAAAATCAATAAGTCAATCTATAAATACAACTCTCCTTTTATTTTTCTTCAAATTTCTCTGTGACATTTTGCAGTTTATAGTGTATAGAACTTTCAAGCCATTTTTCAGATTTATTTGTATTCAATTTTGATGGTATTACTAAAATATATGTAAATATGTACATATACATATATATGTACATATTTATATATGCTTAAAATTCCTATTGTTCATAACTAATATAGGTAAAGATGTTGATTTTATATTACTTTATAATAAATTTAAAACTCATGATGGTTCAATACATATTTTGATTTTGCTTTAAAAATTGATTTTTAAGTAATTAGTTAATTTATTTAATTTTTTTGAAAGACAGGGACTTATTACTTTGCCCAGGCTTTTTCAGATTCCTAGGATTAAGCAATCCTCTTTCAATCTCCCCCAAGCTTGGCCTATAAGCACATGCCACTACACCTAGCAGGCAACTGATTATACTTTAAATAATTTTATATAATGGGAAAACTACATAAAATTAGGTAGTTTCAGTTTCTGTTTTATTTTTAAATCTCTTTCTGTGCATCCAGGATTCCATATGGTATTATTTTGATCTGTCTAAATGACTTCCTTAGACTGATCTGTTGAAAATAAAAATTTAGGGTAATATATACATAAAAAAATGTATTTTGTCTTTAAACTTAAAATGTATTTTTACTGGACACAGAATTTCATGTTAATTTATTTATTTTTTTTATTCTGCACCTTGAAGGTATTGCCTCATTGTTCCTGATAAGAAACTTGTTTTCTTGTTTTCTGTTACTGTAGTCTCTAGTAGCTTTTGAGATGCTTTTTTCTTTATCCTCATTTGCCATGTTCCCCCCCTTTCGTCCCCCATGAATCTTTTGCTTAAGGTTCTTTGAACTTCTTGGATCAAATTCAGCCATTATTTATTAAGAATTTGTTAATCACCTAAATTCACTTATATTTATGTTCTATTTTTCCACAGTCACTTTTTGTATTTTTTTTAGTCTTTTGTTTCTCCTTGTGTTTCATATTGGATAGTTTTAATTGTTATGTGTAAACATTTATTTATCTTAACAATATTAAATATTATGGAATATTTTCATATTTAATCAAAATTCCAGACACCATTGGCCATCTCTAGAAGTTTCCTTTGAGAAGTTTTCTTTTCTTTCTGCATTAGTAGTTGCAGTCAAAAAAAAAAAAAAAAGTGCGTTTCTCATCCAGGCATGACTTGAATCTTTAAAACCAAAACTAGCAATCTGTAGCCTGTGGTAGTCACTTGGGCTCAGAAGTTGGAGACCAGTGGGGGCCACTTTGCAAGACTTAGTTTCAGAAACAAACAAAAAATGTGCTTCTGAGAGGATATAATGAAGCTCAATCTCTAGTCTTTTAAACAAAGCAATCTGATATTTGACTGAGGTTAAGTATTACAACTATAGGAATCACCTAGTCTTTAAGACAGTATAGTAAATCTCTGTTTTTAGCAAAGTTAATCCCTGCTCTTGTTTCCCTTTTGGGAGGGACTTTTACAATGTGATGAGAGGGTAAATTTATTTTTTACAAGATTAGTCTAATTTGATCATTTTGTGTGTATAAGGATCATGCCTAATGTATGACAACTGACACATTGTTTCATTGCAAACTTTTGCATCAGGCAGCATGTTCACAAATAAATGGGTAGTTTTTCTCATGAAAAGAAAGAATATATGTTTCTGGAGATTAAATGTGGTTGTGAAAGTTCCATCACAGCCTGAGTTTTCACATATTACTTAAGATAATGTTCATCTTTGAATGTCTTTGGAGACTTTTATCAGGTTTCTGAGACACACTTCATCTCTGATTATCTTCATACTTCACATGAAATTCTCTTTAATGGGTTTCTCCCACATGTTTCAAGAGGCCTCTCCATTTTTTTTTTTGCCTCAATGGAACATCTTTTCTGATATTCATAACTCCCTGGACTTTCCTACTTCTTTTCAACCTGCTGGATAAAACTATGTTTTCCAACACTTCTTGGTTTTATTTAAATACTGATTCATTGGTATGCTGACACTGATGGATTTTCAGCTGCTAATGTTTCTTAAAATTCTTACTATGTTCAAAATTGCACATGCATTGCTTTTGCTGATTTTCAGGTTTGCATTCACAATTTTTAAAAGTTTGATTTTGTGTTGAATTATTTATCGTAGTCACCAGCTGTGCAAATGACTTTTCTCCTGTAGGAATCAAGATGTAACAATTCAGAATAGTGGTCCCTGATAAAGGTTTTACCACACACTTTGCAGTCACAGTTTCTCAAGCATTTCTCTCAGATATCACCATCATCTGCTATGTATTGTCCAATGTCTCAGAACTGCTCTTTCACATACCTTTGTAGTTTTCAATTGAGCATTGGAGATTGAGCTAGTCTCATTCTGTCATTGACATAGGGAAAGGTGCAATTCATTATTGTTTTGAAATTGCTAATTTTTGTTTATTTTATACGCTATAAATATTCTTTCATGTTGTATTTGTACTTATGTAAGCACAGTTAATGAATGACTTTATTTTACTGTATCTGAGTAACAAAACTTAATTATCAATTCACATTTGGTTGATATGTAGGTTGTTAATGATTTTATGGAATTTTATAATTTAGTTTTATTAGTTTTACATAACATTAGCATCCATTTTGACATAATAAAAATCTGGAAAATAATCTCCTTTAATTCAGGCCCCAGTATTTCCTTTTTCCTTCCCTCCTCCACTCTCCAATTGCTTTCCCTCTATTGATCTTTCTGGAAATAACAGTGGAATGAATCTGATCTAACTTTCTTATGTACCTATATTAATATACCACAATGAATCTTACATTTATGTATATCCACAAGTCATTAATTTAAAAAAAAAAACTGTAAGTAAGATTTTACAGAATTTTAAAGAACTTTAAACTTAGCACCATTGATGGAGAATACATGTGCAGATATTTAATGTTTTATGTTCATTTAAAATTTTAGGACAGAATTTGTTGGAAATAACCAGTTGCATCCCATTTCAAGTTTGGGTTATCTGACATAGTCATATGTCTCAGATAGCATAATCTTAAAAATTGGCATGACTAATAAATTGACTAAGGAGTGGGTTGATAAAATAACTAAATGAAAACAATGAGATATTTCTGGAGTCCTGACATGTATCTCACATCACTAGGATCATGAAGAATGATAGTAAATGTTGAAGAATGTGCTTCTTATTTTAATTCACTTTGACTTGACTAAATATATACGACACACAGCTATTACAGGGCACTTTACTACCATTTCCTGAAACTATTGCTTTAGTACTTTTATTTCCCATTCTGCCTGTAATTTTTTATATCAGAAGGCAGGGTAGAGACAAGGGAGGGAGAAAAAATAAACCTAATAAAGATAGAATATTCTGGGGGATCTAAAAAACACAGAGGTGAAAGGAGATGAGCTAAGTTTATAATTCCCCTGTTCGGGAGATATGGGTGCAGCTCCATGGTAAAGCACTTGTCTAGCATTCTTGAAGTCATGGGTTTAATTTTCAGTATCAAAAAAGAAAACTTTCCACTTAAATTTATCACCTCTCAAACACTTCCACATGTTACAGATACTTTAAAAAATACTGATTTTTTTTTTGCTTCAATTACTTACTTCTGCTTTAACTTTTCAGAAAACAATTACTGGTGTCAATTTTCAGGCATTTATAAAAGTAGTTATCAAATGTTTAAAGAGGTTAATTGTCAACAAATAAATATACAAAATAAATGAAGGACATATTTCTCATATGTATTTCATGGCTTGCAAATTTAAGCAATTTCCACAATGTCTTATAGTGAATCAGTGGTAAGACTGAAATATAATTTGATAATCTGGGCTCGAGTGTCCTTATGACTTGATATAGGTAGATGCTACCAATCTCGTCTAAGCATTTGGGGAAAAGGATAACCTTAGACAGGGACATATTAGTTTACAGACATCTAAGCATTTGAATAGAGCGTTTCCTGCTGTTTGCGAGAGAACACAGTATTGACTTGACCATCAAGGCTCAAATCTCTTCTCACAAAGACAATAAAGGTGAGCAGGAAATTTGCTTAAATGAAGGCCTTCAGAAAGATGGCTCATTTAAGACCTTTCCCCCTTATAGTAAGTGTTTTAGTCAACTTTTTTGATGCTATGGCTAAAAGATCTGACCAGAACAATTTTAGGGAAGAAAAGTTTGACAGCTTACAGTTTCAGAGGTGTTAGTCCATAGGAGGCCAGCTCCGTTCCTCTGGGCATAAGTGAGGTACAACATCACAGTAGAAGACTGGGGCAAGGGAACCAGCTCAGATGATGATCAGGAAGCAGAGAGAGAGGTCTCCACTTGCCAGATACAAATATATACTCCAAACCCAATTTCCACCTCCTTCAGTCACACACTACCACTTCAGTTACCACTCAATTAATCCCTATCAGGACATTAATGCACCAATTGGTTTAAGACTCTTAGAACCCAATCATTCATCCTCTGAACCTTCTTGCATTGTCTCACATCTAAACCAAAAAATAAACAACTAAATCAAACACATGAGAACAATAAAGTTTTGTCAAATGTAGCTGTTGCTAAAGCTGAAGGCTTTGCAATACATAAAGATCATCTCAGGATAAAATGCAGAATGAACTTTATAGAAACATCATCACCTCAAAGAATTTAAGATTTAAGACAAATAAATTAATTGGAACAAAAGATGATGTACCCAAATGCAGTAAGTGTTTCCAAATTAGTTCACTTTTCATCTACTTTGAAACAAAATAACCCAAAACAATATTTTAAAATAATAATTATCATTTAATTTACTCATGGATCTGGAAGTCACTTATGCTCAGCTGGCCATTTCTACTTGCCAGTTCATACAGTGTCAATAACATGCCTGAGGTCCTCCTAAAGATTTTTTATCTCACCTGTTATGCAACAGATGAGAAGACGTAAGTCAAGAAGAATATTTCAAAATTCTTGGATGTTTTGAAAATGCCAAGTTCATATTGACAGTTTTTGGTTTCAGAGAAGTCTCATGGTGTTGAAAAAAAATAACCATTATTGTAATTTTCTGTTTTCATTTTGTAGTACTTGAACATATCATGTTAGATTCATTAAGAAAAGGAGTCTGCCGTAATTCATATATTTGTTTATCTGTAGGTAATGTTTCTATTTGTCCTCTTTGTCTTCATTGTTTCTTTCTCTTAGGTTTCCAAAAGTTTGCATATGTTATGACTAATTATTTTTTTTAAATATGCTAAATATAGCTTTCTGAGTTTTGTCTATATGCAATTTGCTATTTGTTGCTAATTCTGGAAAATTCACTGTCATTATTTCCTAAGTTATTTCTTCTGCCCTATTTCCTCTTTTCTAATTGTGATTCTCATTTAACACAGGTTAGATTATATGATGTATTCACAAAGCTACTGGGTATTTTATATTTTCTTTCTCTGTGTCAAATTCTGTCGGGGTACTGCAGGCCCCCAGCTCTTCGGCGTGGCCAAGATGGCGCCTGGCAAGGTGCCAACAAAGTGCTGAGAACAAAACCAGGTACCTCCAGCAGACTAATTCTCTCTGCCAACAAGTGGCGTTATTCGAGGAAGTTAATGTGATTGGTCATGGGTCCTCGTGGACACTGCATGATTGCTATATCCACACTATTGTGCTCCATTACTGTCCATGCTTTCCCCTCGTGATCTATAAGCTGATTGGTTGTTGTATGTAATGTAAGGCGCTTGCAAGAGCGGCCCGCCGCTGCCGGCCAGCCAGAAGTAACTGCTAGCAGAAAATAAAGAACTTGCCCCGATCCGGTTTCGTGTTTCTCTGCGGGCAGGGGAACGCGATAAAATTCTATGATTTCTATGGACCTATTTTCCCATTCACCGATTGTTCCTTCAGGTATGTCAAAGACATTCTTTATCTCTCTGCTACTGTGTTTGAAAATTCTAGCATTTCCACTTGATTCTTTTTGTTGCAATTTTCTATTAAATTTTCAATATAATCCTGCATATCATCCACATTCTCCATTAGATCTTTTCATATATTAACTGAAGCTATTTTAAATTTCCTTGCATGAGCTTTTATATCTATGACATTTGAAATCTGGTTTTGATTAGTACTTTGTCTCTTAGCAATGTGCGTCCTCATACATTTTTGTCTGCCTTCTAGTTGTTGGTGAAAACTGGTCATCTAATGTAGGACAGGAGACTGAAGTAATTACATATTTTTATGCTTAGAAATGGTTGCACCTTTCTTTCCTTCATTCTGCCTTTAGTGCAGGGGTTTGAATCATCTATTTAGAAGTTGGACTGGGGTGAGGAATGTCATTACAGTGTTACATCAGTGCACAGAGAGCAGGACAGCCTGTGGCCATGTCTCAGGTTTGAGTGTGTGGACTAGCTGGTCCTGAGGAGGGCTGCTTGACCCTGAGTCTCAGGGTTTCCTTGCACTGTGCCTCAGAGAGAGTCTCTTCCAATGCACTTGTCCATCTCTGTAGTTTTCAATTATGAATTGTCATTCACAACTCAGCTTGGTTGTAGGCACCTGTCTCATATATATTCTGTGGTGGTTTGATCAAATTTTACTTTTAGATGGTTATGCTATCCTGGGTTTGGGAATGTTTTCTTTTTATTTCTTTCCCCTCTTTTACCTTAGTTTTAAGCCCACTGCACAGTTCTCCACCTCCAAAGGAACAAATATTTTCTCCTAATTTCTTCCCTTCCAGGTAATAAATTTTCTCTGATGACAGAAGAGCTGTGGTGTATTCTTCCCCCTCTGTCACAGATAGGTGCTTTTGTTCCATAGAGGATGTGGAAGAAAATGGCCCAGGTGGAGTTTCCTGTCCCTTCTTCCTTGTAATCGCTGTTCCCCTCCTCCAAGTCTATAAGATAAGGGGATTTTTTAGGGCTGCTTTGGATATTTGCTGTGAATATTAAATGAGGCTGGTCAATAAAAGCTTTCAGTGGGATATGGATTCCCCTGTAGCTGTGAGTTCAGGTTTATCAGTCTTTCAATAGCCCAATGCAACCTTTAACAAATTCTCAGTTACTCACACTGCACCTCTACTGGTAACACCCATTTAGGTCTATATGAGGTGAATGCTCTTGCATCTCCTCTCTCCTTGCAGATTTTCTTTCTGCATGAAGGTCAATGTCTCATAAGATTTTGGAGTCATCAGTTGCTCTGTTTACTTAGTTTTGTAAAAGACTCAAGACATATAGTTAAACTTTACTGGACTGCTTGTTTGTTTTTATTGTAAAAATTAGTGTGAAACACCTTTAATTATTCATATCCAGAAATGAAGACAGAAGTCTCCTTTATTCACTCTTGTGTGCGTTCAAATTTTCACAATAATGTACGTGAAATTTATTCATTTAAATTACCCTGAACATATTGTTTGGAGGTACGAGAGATTGAACTCAGGGGCACTCAAACACTGAACCACATTCCCAGCCCTATTTTGTATTTTATTTAGAGAGAGGGTCTAGTTGAGTTGCTTAGCTCCTCGCCATTACTGAGGCTGACTTTGAACTCACAACCCTCCTACCTCAGCCTCCTGAGCCACTGGGATTTCAGGTGAACATATTTTTAAAACATTTTTGATCATAAATGTCTCTGGTTAATTCTTTATATAAATAAAAGTATAATACTTTATTTCAATTTTTATTTCAAAATTATGCAAAGATAGTTTAAAGGAATAACAATAAACTTTCAGAAGAACACAATGATGGTGCAAAATGTTTCCTACTGTAATACGATTCAAATTGATATATATGTTTGGAGGTGTAAATGAAAGGTTCACACAAAATATATCTACTTACGTTATTTCCACATTCTGTGTAAATGTCTTTTTTACTTTGAGAAAGATCCCTGGATGTTTAAAAAACAATCTAGGAATGGGAGACTGTATAAAGGGTAGGAAGTAGAGAAAAAGGACAAGGTTCGTGGTGAAAGGAGGTATTTGAGTTGTCGGGAGGAACGGATGGGAAACGAGGTGTGGTGACTGAGGAATGCAAGTTAATTGTGTGGTAAAATCAACTATGGAAAGAGAATTTCAAGGTATCATAGATTATGAAGGGGAAAAGCACTGTCAGTGTAAATATTTCCTGGGGACTGGGTTGATTTTATGCCTTCAAGTGTGAGATTGCTTTCTGACTAGGCAACAGAGATCCCAGGGATGATTTGGCCCTTAAGTGGTTATCTATTTAGAACTTTTTTAGAAAGTGTTAATTATAGACATCTCATTTCTTCGTTTTACTGCTTTGATTTAATCAATTTTCATGAGAAGAAATGTATTATTTTTATAAGAAAATCAATACAAGCTATTTTTAAATGAGAGTCTTGAAATTGAATCCCAATATAGTGAAAAATTAATATAATAAAGCAATAAAACAGCAATATATACTGCAATGAGAGGGGTCTGCCACCACCTACTCAAGTGATCTTAAATAAGGGGGAAAATCCTTCAAACTTCAGTTTCCATATGAATCAAACAAGCATAAATGAAATTAGGTACTTTTCACAACTGTGTACCAGGAGCCTTACGATTCAGAATGGTATTGATACAGAGTGATACAGAGCACAGGCCTTTGGCAAAACTTCAAATCTGGATTCTTGTGATCAGACCATAAAGATTTTAGTATGTCACTCAGAGTAGCAGGCATTTATTTATTAAAGGAATGGGAAAAGGGAAAGGGGGACAGTTTGAAGGGAGAGAGCATGGGTCCTTTAAGAGAAGATAGGGATGGGGTCTTTCTACCCTCCAATTTTATTGGGGGTCCTAGAAAGTTCCAAAGAGGCCTACCCAGTCCACCTCTTGACTTTGGACTGACAGCATGATGGCATCAGACTTTCATGTCCCCACTGCTGTGACAATTCTACATTACTTTGACCCCTGCTGACAGTTCTAGTAGAAACTATTCTTATAGATTTTATGGTTAGGGGGAATTATTCTTATTCCCTGAGTTCTGGAATCTGATCTGTGTAAGGGTACCATAAGTCACTGCCCACCACCTTCAGGGTAGATTGTGTTCTTCCTATTGAGATTCTGGACTGCATTTCTCCTGCAGGTAACAGGTAGTATGCTGAGGAATATGACATATCCTGTTTGCTTAAGCCAGTCAGGGCTGCAGGTAAATTTCTTTTTAAAGGGGAAAGCATGTGGGGGTCAGCACAGTGGGCCCATTTTATGGAATTATTCCTTTACCTTCATGCTCCCCCCTCTCACATCTGCTTGTTCCCTGTTGGTACCAGGGTGGTCAGGTGGAAGAGTCATAAGAAGCCATCTGTGTTTGTTAGCTTACATATTAATGTTTCAGTTAATTTAACCTACAAAATCAAAACTTGAAAGTCTATGTTCTGAAATAATTTTTTTAATCATAAGTTAATTTATTAAAGACTCTAAGATACATTATTATTTTCCTAGGGCTGTCATAACAAGGTACCACAAACCGTGTGGTTTGAAACAATAGAAATTTATTCTCTAAGTTTTCAAGGCAAGCGATTAAATTTAAGGGAACGACAATTCCTCTGAAGGTTCTAGAGAAGAACTTTTCCTTGTCTTTCCTTGCTTCTTCTGGTTATTAATAATTCTTATTTTCCTCAGTTCATAGACTCATCACTTTAATCTCTGCCTTGATCATATAACCTTCTTCCCTCTATAAGACTACATGCTTTCAAAGCTTCTTATAAAAACTTAAGTTATATTAGTTTAAGGCACACCCTGATTGAGCATAAACTCTACACTTAATTACATCTGCAAAGACCCTCAGTTGAGGATTTCAAGCATATCTTTTAAGGGAAACATTTCAATCCACAACAGATACCGACAGCATATTTGTTTTGAAAGATCCACAGTGCTAGAGGAAATGTTTAAAAATACACAGTTCTATATGAATTATGACACTCTTTAGTTATATGAGTAAGACTCTTAATCTTTCTGACTCCAGTATCCTTATTTATAAAAGAAGATAATTTTACCAATCCCATAAAGTTTATTGGATATTACATGAATTCATATATGTAAAGTACTTAGAACGGATATTCAATAGATGCACTATTAATTTTGTCATTGTAATATTTACAT
Source organism: Sciurus carolinensis (assembly GCF_902686445.1). Taxonomy (NCBI): domain Eukaryota; kingdom Metazoa; phylum Chordata; class Mammalia; order Rodentia; family Sciuridae; genus Sciurus; species Sciurus carolinensis. The sequence continues at coordinate 85,067,998 of NC_062218.1, read as the reverse complement.
AGAAGAGGATTTGTCAATTAATAGTCAAGCAAAAGATGAGCTCCTTCATTGTGGAATGAGGAAATGAAGGAGATCCTCAAACAACACAGTGTTTGAGCCTTAAACTATTGTTAGAGTCCTCAGTTATAGCATTTTGTCAAGTGATGTGAGTCAAACTGATTCTTCTATTTTCTTTGTGAATTCAGAACTAAGCACTCATTGAGTCCAACATCTTTCACCATGGAAACATTTACTCTGCTGTTAGGCTTTTATTTTAATTGTTGAGACTTTTCTTTAAAAAATAAATACATGGAAAAATATGTGTTTTATATGTAATGGTGTGTAAAATATATTGTGCAAATGAAAATAACCAGCTGAATATTTGTTGCCTGGGCTTAAATTAATTTTAGAAAGTACATGGTGAAACCACAGGAAAATCAACATTATAAATTGGTGTACTATCACAAAAGTTGAAGAAATTAACAGTTACTATATACATAATAACAACAATGCTTTTATTCTGTATATATATATATATATATATATATATATATATATAATTCATGTTATCTGGAGGATGATTATGTATAATTGGATAGGTAAAACTTATTAGTATTTCTTTTATTTTGATATTCAACCAAGTACACAAATTTTGTTTTTTTAAAGGAGACCATAGCAAGTGCTCAGAAACATAGTAGAAACTGAGACCTGTTTGTCCTTCCAAATGTTGTATTATTCAAATTTTTTATAGTATAAAATATATCTTTAAAGTCAAATGGTTCTAGGATTTTTCTCGATGTGGGACTGAATATTGATCCTATATCTTTATTTGTTAGTGGCCATCCAGATTTATGATCTCTACATTTTTCGGTCTTGATAGATTAAATATTTTTAGAAATGTATTTTCTTCTAGATTGTCCAATTTGTTGTTCCTAGTAGTCTCATAATGTTTTATATTTTTTCTACATCTGTTGTAATGTCTTCCCGTTCTCTTATGATCTTATTTATTTACATCAGCTCACAGTTTTTTTTTAGCTAGCTAAAGGTCTGACAATATTGTTTAATATTTTAAACAATTAATTCTTAGTGTTTGATATTTTCCAGTATGTATTTTATTTATTTCTGCTCTCATCTTTGTTATTGCCCTGTATATGTTAACCTTGGTATTACTTTTTTCTACTCTCTACTTTTTTTTATTGGGTCCAATTAGAGTTGGTTTTGTTGCATATCATAAGTTTTGGAATATTGTCTTTACATTTTTTTGTTTTTTGTCTCAAGCTATTTTAAATATCCACTTTAATTCTCATTTTGCCCAATAGCTGTTCAGAAACTACTGTTTAATTTAAAATATTGCATAATTTCTGTATATTTGTTAATTTTTTATGATTCCTCTCATTTTTTATTTGTAGTTTCATTCCACTATGCTTGCAAAATGCAACTGATATGGTTTTGATCTTCTTAAATTTGTTAAAACTTGTTCTGTGGCCAAATATCTGATCTGTCCTAGGCAGCTAAACTATGGAACCAACCTAGATACCCTTCAACAGATGATGGATAAAAAGGATGTGGTATAATGTATAATGGAATATTATTCAGCCTTGAAGAAGAATGAAATGATGGCATTTGCCAGTAAATTGATGTAGCTGGAGAATATCATGCTAAGTGAAATAAAACAATCCCCATAAAAACAAAAGCCTAATGTTTTCTCTGATACAAGGATGCTAATTAACAATGCGGGTGGGGGCAGCTAGAAAAGAATAGAGTTACTTTAGATTAGGTAGAGGTGAGGGGAAGGGGAAGGTGTTTGAGGATGGGAAGGATAGTAGAATGAATCAGACATTATTACCCTGTGTACATATATAACTATATGACTGGTGGGATTCTACATCATGTATAACCAGAAAAATGAGAAATTATACTCCATTATATATGATGTATCAAAGTGCATTCTACTGTCATATATAAGTAGTTAACACAAATTAAACAAATAAAAAATTAAAACATTATTAATTACTTCTCCAAAAAAAGAAAAAGAAAAAGAAGAATGTGTCTTCTGTCACTTTTGGGTAGAAGTTCTGTATCAGTCTTTGAGGTCTGTTAGTCAGGGTTCTCTAGAAGAACAGAACCTACAGGATACATATACAGAAATGATTATAAAAGGGCATTTATTAGACTGGTTTACACAACCAGTGGACCCCAATAGCTATCTGCAGGCTGGAGAGCTGGAGCAACCAGTACCTGCTCGATCCAAGCAACTGAAGCCTCACAAGAAGTATCAATGATGCTACCCCAATCCATAACCAAAGGCCTGGAAACCACCTGGAGAGTCACTGGTCAGAATCTGCTTTGGAAGAGTGAAGAAATTAGAGTGTGATGTCCTCAGGCCATCTCAGCAGCAATCAAGAACTCTTCAAGAAAACCTGTGTGGTGGCTTATGCCCATAATCCCAGCTACTTAAGACACTGAAGCAGGAGGATTAAGCATTTGAGGCCAGCCTCAGCAACTTGGACTGTGTTGCCCACACTTAGGGTGTGTCTCCACTTCAGTTCACTGTTCCACACGCCAGTCACTCCAGAAATACCTTCATTGAGATAATCAGAAGCCTTTTAATCTTTGGCATTTTTTAACCCAATCAGGTTTACGATTCATATCAACCATCCCAAGATTTAATGAGTAGTTCACATCTGCTGTCTCCTTATTGACATTATGTCAGAATGTTCTTGTTGTTGTTTTCTAGTGCTAGGTACAGAACCCACGGTCCTGCATTTGCCAAGCAGGTGCTCTACCAGTAAACTAAGTCCCCAGCTCAGTCTGTCTACTTAAAAGTTGAGCACTAAGTTTCCTTACTGTCATTCCATTGCAGTCTATATCTTCCTTCAAATCTTTTAAAGTTTGCTTTATATGTTTATGTGCTCTGATATAAGGTGAATATATATTTGTAATTATTATATTCTTATTGGATTGACCCTTTTACCATTTTATCTTCTTTGTCACTTTTTAGCAATATTTGACCTAATGTTTAGTTTGTTTGAAATTAGAACAGTTAACCTGTTCTCATTTGATGAATATTTTCTCAAAATAAATTTTTCTATCATTTCACTTTCATTCTGTGAAATTTCCTTATGGTGAATTAAGTCTTTTGTAGAAAATATCTAGCTGGAACTCTTTTCTTCTTGTGTGATTCATTCATTCAATCAGTGCTATGTGATTAAAGAATTAATTGTATATTAATTATTGATAGGTAAGGACTTAATAGTATTTTCTTATTTGGTTGCTTTCTACCTGTGTGCTTTGATGGTGTTCTGTAGCAGTATATTTAGGATTTAAAAACAAAATATTTTGTGTATCTGTTATAGGTTTTGTTACCCATATTAATTACCTTTTACTTGATAACAATTTAATTTTAATCATGTAAACAAACTCTACTTTTTCGCTGTCTCTCCTTTCATGTTTGTGTTTTGTTTCACAATTCATCTTTTTATAATTTGTATCATTTTTGTTGCTTTAATTGTTCTAATGCTTTTTTTTCTCCTTTTAACCTTTATAATAAGGATGTAATTGATTTACCAAACACCATTACCTGTTAGATCATTTCGCAGTTAACCACATACTTACTTAGATTGGTGAATTTAATACTTTCATATGTTTTTGTGGTAGTACTAATTAACATCTTCCTTCCGCTTAAAGATCTCTGTTTAGCCTTTCTTACAAGGCAAGTCCAGTATTGATAAATTTCCTCGGCTTCTGCTTGTGAGGAAGTCATTATCTCCCTTTCAGCAGGTTGTTTTTCTTTGGAGTTTTGAATTCATCATCTCACTCCCTTCTGGCCTGAAAAGTTTTACTGAAAAATACACTGACAATCTTATGGAGGTGCTCTTGTACATAACAATTTACTTTTCAATTGCTAGTTTCAAACTCTTCTTAAGTTTTGATAAGTTTACTATGATGTTTCTCAACACATGTGTGTTTTAATTTATCTTATTTGGTGTCCTTAGTGTCTCTTGAATGGGAATTACTATTTCCTTCTCCAGGATCGAAAATTTTTCTAACATTATTTCTTTTAATATGTATCCTACTTCTTGCCTTCTTCCAATTCTGGTATCCTGTTAATGCATGTGTTATTCAACTTATTGATATCTAAAATGTCTTGTAAGTTATCCTCATTCTTTTATTCTTCTTGCTAGTTGTATTGGATAATTTCCAGGGATCTCTCTGCCAGATCTTTGATCATTTCTTCTCAATATAGTCTGTTGAAACTTTGTATTGACTTTTTTCTTCAGCTTTCCATAATTTCTGGTTGGTACATATGTTCCCTGACCTATGATGGTTCAACTTGCTATTTTTTGACTTTACAATGGTGTGAAAGCAATACATAATTAGATACAAACTATGCTTCCAATTTTGAGCTTTCCTCCGACTAATGATATGCATTGCAGAGTTCTGTTATGATGCTAGGCATTGTCAGCCAGTTTCCAATCAGCCTTGTATACAAGGTTAAACAACGGATACTGTATGATGCACTGAGTTAATAAGCTTTGATATTTGATAGGTTAGGTGTATTAAATGCACTTTCAATCTAGTATGGGTTTGCCAGGACACAAAACATCAAAAGTTGGAGTTTCTGTACTTTTGAATAATATCTATTTCTTTGTTGAAATTCTTAGAAAGTTCTTTCATTTTTTTCAAAGTTAACTGAATGCCTTTTTGATAATTATTTTGAATCTCCTACCAAAAAAAAAAATAGAACATGTCTACTTTATGCAGGTAAATTTCTAGGGACTTTGTTTTTTCCGTTTTGTTTTTGTTTTTTTAAAATTTCCTGTTTCATCAATTTTCTTGACTCTTTGTGTTGGTTTCTATACATTTAGATAAGACCCCTTTCTCTTCCAGCCTTATTAGATTGGTCTAGTGTAGAAGAAGGCTCTTACCAATTTTTCCAAAGAGGAATTTTTAGAAGTCTTTCAAATTTTATTTGTCCAAACTGCATTGTGGCAGGGGATGTTGAATCACACAGTTCCTTCTATCCTCCTAGGGAAGCTTAGCATGGGTGTTATCTCCTACTTTCTCTGTACTAAGTCAGGGAAATGATCTGTGACATACACCTGGATTTTTGATTTTCCCTTCTGATCCTGAGAAGTTAGATGTTGGAAGTGGACCCACTGTATGTTCACCTCCTTCTTCATGTTGTCTCATGCCAGTTAAGAAAGTGAAAGACGCATTGACTTCCAGAGCTATGTTGAGGAGACAGTGCCTTGGGTGAGAGTTATAAAAGTTGTGGCGTTTGGTATATGAACCAACTCTTTCCAGGAAAAATATGTAGGTCTGGATTTATCACAGGCAATCCAGAGGAAAAGTTTGTGAACTGCAAATTTCTGGCACAAGCTCCTGGATGGTGCAGCTTTTCTTCACCATTGGCTTCTCAGTGCAAGTTTATTAAAAACTCTGGGAGAGTGTGCAATTAAATCTTTTCTGGATTATAAAATGGGAGCTTACTAAAACTCCTATGGGGCATACCCTTGGAAGAGTTTGTATGTCTGCTTAAAACCATTTATTTTTCCATTGAACTTGGGAGACACATATACATAATATTTTGGTACTGAAACTAGACATTTTAAGATGCAATCCCTCCAGTGGCAACTGTAAAAGTGGGGTGTTAAGGCATAAAGTCCTTTCATGAAAAACAATAAGCTACATTTTCATTGCTTCTCTGACCTTCTGCAGAATGAAGTCCTCATTGAGATTATTTACTCACCACTCTAAAGTCTCACCCATGGCCTGCGTGGGGAGGGAGTAGGTAATCATCAGAGGTGTGGGCTGACTGGAAATAAAAGCTAGAAAAGTAATGTTAAGAAATAAACACAAAAGACGAGAAATTCTTCAAAGAGGGAACATTGACAGGTGAAAGGCCTGTGGATCTCATCCTTACAAAGAGAAAGACCCTGCAAATACTTTATTTATAGTGAGACACATCAAAGAGATTCAGTGAGGAGCTTCTTCGGGAAAACAGAACAAAAATGGGGAAAACAAGTTGTTTGGGGCTTGGCAGGTTACACCCTTCTCCAGGTGGCTGTGATTGAACCTAGGACTGTGAGCTATGCCAGCATGATCTTGACTTTCTTGGACCTGGGAATTTTATGCAGAAGTTCCCAGAAGAGCAACTTCCCTGCCTTATGATGGCTCAAATAAACCCATAATTCATACATGGCTTCCAAGAATAAAGTTATCACTTTTACTTGGGTGCAGTGGCGCACACACCTGTAATTCTGGAGACTTGGGAGACTGAGGGAGGAGAATTGCAAGTTCCAGGTTAGCGTTAGCAATTTAGTGAGGCCCTAGGCAACTTAGTGAGACCCTGTCTCAAAATAAAAATAAACTGTGCTGAGTATGTAGCTTAGTAATTAAGCACCCCTGGGTTCAATTCTCAGTACCAAAAATAAATGAATAAATAAATAAATAGAGTTATTAATTTTTCCATAATGGCCTGGAAAGACTCATGTATGCCTAATCCTTTCATCTCTGAGTTAAGAGTATTAAAACCCAAATCATGAGAAACTTCAGAGTTAGCACAGTATATGTGAACTGTAAACCCTTTTCTCCAAAAGGAAACTGAATTTCCTAAATTTGAATATATCCCCCAAAACAATTGTGTTAGAAATTTAAACCCCAATCTGACCGTATTGAGGTGTGGGGCTTTCAAGTGATGATCTAGCAATGAGAGTTCTGCCCTCATGAATAAAATAATGCTGTTATCACAGGAAAGGGTTTATCTCTGTGGAAGGAGATTCCTCATGAGCTTGCACCCCTGTGTATTTCACCCCCTCTGCCTCTGTGTTCTGCCATGGGATAATGCAGAAAGAAATCCTTCATCATGTACTGGACCCTCAGTCTAGGACTTCTCAGATTCTAGAACCATAAGTCAGTCTGTTTCTATTCATTATAAATTAACCAGTCTGTGTATCCTCTGTATTCTGCTATCGCAGCTTAAAGTAAACTAAGAATTATTTTCATGATTGTAAGGCACAGTGCCCAGGTGCGGCTCATGCCCAAGTGTGCCTTAGCTTTTCTTGCCCTGTCAACGTGGATATGTTTTCATTTGTGTGGTGGTAGGACTCTAAAACCTAGTTTCTGAGTTCCCCTAAGAGAACTGACCTCTGAGCAGATGCTTGTTAGACCTGCCTGTGGATGCAGGGAGAGTAAGGGCCCCTTTTTTCTTCCATGTTACTAATGTCTGGCATAGTCCTTTTCAACAAAAAATTCATTCCACACAAATTCAAATAAGACTAGAGAATAAAACAAGCTAGGATAATAGCATACGAATATAAAGACTGCAAAGATATGGTTCAGTAACTGATGATCTGAATATTTGAACTAAAAGTCAAAGAAGGATCATATCTTGCCTAACTGCTCCATATTTTATGGAAATATTATTTCAACAAATATGAGCTCCTGAAGATTTGAATTTCATGTGAAAATTGGGTCTACTATCAAGGTCTTCTGGTTGACAGTACTGTTTTAATAGCTCCAAATTAAGAAGAAAAGTGGATTTACCACAGAGTTGCATATTATCGACATAATAATTATCTTTCCCTTTACCCTTTAAAAACCTTTGAATATCCATTCTGTGTTCATTTTCTAGAGTTTCCCATAGTAGATTGCCACACACCAAATAAACAACCAAATTTATTTGGTCAAAATTCTAGAGGTTAAGTATCTGAGGTTGGGGTGTTGGCAGGTTTGCTTTCTATTGATACTTTTCTTCTTGGCTTGAAGATGGCCACCCTCCCCAGAATTTTTATATGGGTTTTTCTGCACATGTATGTGTCCTAGTTTCTTTTTATAGGAACACCAGTCATTTGGAATAGAGTTCATACTAATACTCTCATTTTACCTTAGTTATGTCTTTAATTTCTTTTCACCAAATATAGTTATATCCTGAACTATTAAGAGTTAGGACTAGAAGATAGGAAATTTGAAGAACACTATTACCCTGTAACACAGGCTTTTAAATTAACACCAGTTCTCAATTATTTTAGAAAAATTGTGAAAAATGTGGTTTCTGAGACATAATGTTTATGCCATTATTTCAGTTAAGCTTAGATTTGGCCCTGGGATTTCTAGCTCTTACAGATAAGATAAAAAATAGTTCAGAATATATATGATGTTTACCTTCTAGTCCCATTAAATCACATTTTCACTGACCTATATAATAACAAGATTAAAATATTTTCATTATTTCTTATAACAGGACCATTTTGAACTATGAAAAATATCTCTGCAATTTCCTTAAAGTATGAAAATCTTGAAGCACTATATTTTAATTCTTAATTTCTTCACTTATAAATATGCTAATATTGCTGTATTTATCAACAATTTCTTGTTTTTTAATGTGAATTCAAAGCACATTAATATGAGATGCTTCGATGATTAAGTTTTAAAAAATTTGTAACTACTATGCATTATGTTTATATATAAGAGGCCTTGGGAAAAAACTACTGTGTTCCTTTACTGACTTAATTTCTGTTAACAGAGAGTTTTAAGAAGAGTTTTAAGAGTTTCAATTAAAACTCTTTTTAATTGAAGTAACATAAATATAATGCAAGCCAAGGGTAAAAAAAAATAGGCTCCATGTTGGTTCACTCAGCCTGAAAGAAATTTCAGTTCACCTTTGTAGTAGCCTCTAATTTCACAGCATTCCTGTTCCCAATAAACACACATTTTTAAGTTCCTTTAAATGTAAAAATGTTTATTTAATATCATTAGATAATTAATTATGCAAATTTATTTAGGTTGTGTTAACTATTAAGGGATAGAAAATACTACTTATTTCTTAGTTTTCAGAATGCCTTCTGGAAATAAAAAAAATTAAAAAAAATATTGTTGCAAATAATGTTTTTGGAATTTCTTGATGTTTTGAAGAGTTAGAAAATCAGAATGTTACTAAAATTAAATTAAGAATATGTGTTAGACTTTGAGAGTTTGATATGTAAAAATTCAATTGTTTGCTTTTTGTTATATTCTGCCCCTCTCTTTATTTTTTAAAATTATTTATTTATCTATCTATTTGTTACATTCTTTTAATCATATTACACTGGTAACAATGTAATATAGGATACTAATACTATTGAGTGACAACACTAATACTAGTGAAAACATTACAATACTTACTTTTGTATATTCTCTCACCATCTTACTAGTATTTGGTGCTGAAGATATTTTCTGACCCTTTAATTCATTTAACAACCCTCTGGGGCACCTTCTCTGACTTTCTGCTGGAAAAGGGGTACAAAAATGAGTAAGATACATCCCTATTCTCCAAAAGCTAAGGATCAGCGTTGTTGGGTTTGTGTGGTATCATTCTGGTATAGAAAGGTGCCCCTCTCTTTAGACCACTTAGTTTAATTTCAAACCTGGCAGTCAAGAACTGGCATTTTTTAAAAAAATATTTTTAGTTATAAACAATAACTTTATTTTATTTATTTATTTTCTTATGTGGTTCTAAGGATCAAAACCAGTGTCTCACACATGCTAGGCAAGTGCTCTACCACTGAGTCACAACCCCAGCCTCAAGGAGGTGGGATCTTATTCCTGAGGTTTTACCCCTTATATTTTTCTTTTATCCCCTTTCTCTGCTGTGTATTTCAGGGGTGCTGATTCCTGCAGATTGCTTCACCCAGATTTGTGTGTTACCTACTGCTTGCTAGTTCTGCATCGTGGAAGATTAGGTAGTGGGGGAGGGGAGAGAGGACATTCAGCATTTTGTCTGGAACAGCTTCTCTTCACAACTCTGCTCTGTAGTTCCATGACCTTGGAGACAGGCCCACCATAGTTAGAGCTAGCATCACACAGTTCTGTTTCAGGTCTGGTTGTTCTCTCCATTCCAACTGGCTATGGGCTTCTGCTGTTGTCAACTTTGGGGATCACCTCTCCATAGGCAAGGGCACCTTCCTTCATGCATATGATCAATTCTCTGCATTTTCATTCCTCTGTTTTAAACACTTGAAATTGTTTCTATTTTCTTCTTTCTTTCTTTTTAGTACGGAAAATCAAACCCAGTGGTGCTTTACCACTGAGCTACATGCCCAGACTTTTTTTTTTTTTAATTTTGAGACATACTTTAAGTTGTTGAGAGTCACTCTAATTTACTTAAGCTGTTCTTTAACCTACCATTTGCTTATGAAAAGCAAAGCAGCAACTGTTGTCCTGTACCCTCAGCCTCCCTAGTCACATGGATGGGAGGTGTCTGCTACCACACTGGCTTCTCTTGTTTAGAATGACAGATACCTTTTCCTTAAGGTAAGAGGTAATTTCTAAATGTAAGTGCTGTGTACTCATTTAATTTTTTCCTTTTCAAATAATCAATATTTCCTGATTAATCAAAACACTTTCAACATGTTATAATGTATTCTTCCTTGCTAGGACTTTTAAAAAAGCGCATACCATGCATCTCTGTTTTACATTTTTTTTTAACATTAAGTTTTTCTATATATTTTAGTAATTCTACTAGATATTGATGGGGCACAAACTTGAAATTTTTTGTATATAATGTCATATCACTTAATTTTTGGTTATTATAAAAAATGGGGATGGGTTGAGGGTTTAAAAGGAAGGTATGAAACAGTCTAATGTGAGGTTTTATTCAATTAAAATACTAAATAAAACACAGAAAGTAACAAAAATAAATTAAGACTTTAGGACATTAATGGATCTCTGGAGAGAAAAGTTAAGAAAGAGGTGCAAAGGGTCTCAGAGTCAAAATACAGAAAAAAAATACTAAGAAGACATAAAGTTAGGATGATAAAGGAGATTTAGGTAGATGACACAAAGAAGGAAAACAAATGTTTCTTGGAAAGAAAATGTTCCCTGGGTGCAAACCCTTACTCCCTTTCCCTGGACAAAACATTCACTCTTTGCTCATCAGTGGCAACGTTCCACTTTCCTTTACTTCCTTTTGACCATGTAACTAATATCTAGTCATAAGGAAGATAAAAAATTCTTATGTGAAATTATTTCTTTATGAAAAGCAAAGCAGCAACTGTTGTCAATACATGCCACTTTTCTTCTTTCCTCAACAATAGACATTTTGTTTGATACTAGAGCAGCAATTTTGCAACCATGTGGCACTAAGAATGAGAAAGAAAGCTATTCTGTGGTTGTCAGGCAGGCCATGTAGAAAAGCAATAAAAGAGTGAGTCTGTGGTAGTAGTTTTGAATAGCTAAGCTAAAACAATAATTCCCTTTTTCTGATAATGAGAGAATAAATAAGCACTTATTTGCTGAAGTCATTATCAATTAGGTTCTTCATTTAATACAATGGGATGTACTACTAATAGGTTAGACATGTCATTGTACAAATTATAAAATGTGAGGTTAAAAAAAGGAAATAGTACAGTGATATTGCACAAAAAGGAAGAGGTTGCTAGTATTTGCAGGGCTAATGTGTCTGTGATTAACTGGGAATTTCTTTCATGTTTGCAAGATATCTACAGTGATGAGTGGAGAATAAGGGGATCAAAGAATGATGCCACTGTGACTTACTTTGATGATAGTTAATTTTGTAAGTCAACGTGGCTGGACTAAGGGATGCCCATATAGCTGCCAATGCATTATTTACTCAGGTATTTGTGAAGGTGTTTCTGGAAGTGATTTGTAGATGAACTATAGGTGATCTGTAGGTGGTAAACTGGGTGAAGACCATGCTCACAAATATTAGCAAGAATCAGGTGATGGAAAGTCTGATTAGGATAAAAAGGTGGAGGAAGTGTGAAAATTTTCTCTAGTACTGGGATTTCCCTTGTCGCCTGTCTTGAACATCTGTGTGTTCCTGTTCTCAAGCCTATGGACTTAGATTGAATTATATTACTGACTTTTCTAGTTCTTAAGCTTGCAGATAGCAAATTGTGTGACTTCCTGGCCTCCACAATTAATAAATCTTTGACCATCTACCTCTTTCTCAGTCTCTCTGTGTATTTCTCTCATTCTGGCTCTGCCTCTCTCAATACTTAGATATCTCCCATTAGTTCTATTTTGTGGAATACTCTTAACTATACAACTTTTTCTAAGAAATATAAATTAAATATTTTCATAATAAATACTACTACTTTCATTTGTTCCCACTGGCAAAGGCTATGCTTCAACATTACCCTTTTTTTTAATGAAAGCTAAGGAATCAGAATGGCCTTACCATAATGAGTCACATTTTGCCATGTTAAATTAAATTATATATTCTGTATTCAAGGAGGCAGTATATTACTAAGATAGAAGTGTCTGGTACAAATATTTAACCAAACAAAAACAACAAAAAATTCCAAGCCATTATTGTTGACACTACAACATTTCTAAAAAATGATCCAAGGATCCAGTCTAATATACTAAATTATTCACTGTGGATAAAATCATTCAGAGGAAATCAAGGTGAAACAAAAATGCTTCAGCTTATTAGCAACATGTTTTTAATGAAAGAAGGACAACAAAAGATAAGCATATTGTATAAGGTTCAATTAAAATGCTTCTTCAAAGAATGTTAGTGATGTTCTCACTTTTCTCTGACACTCAAAAGGTAGAGGATAAGAACTCATATTAATTATATATTTGATCACCTTATATTTTATAGTAATTTTTTACTTTCTAATAAAATATCACTAGGTAACAAAGTTAATTGAAAATCCAAGCAAGTCGAATGAGAAAAGAAAAATTTAATGAGACAATACAGTATTTTCTAAATCTTGGAGGCATCATCATGATATAATCAATTTGATTTAACATAAGAATAGCACAGTCAATGCAAATAAATTATTATTCAAATTTACTTCAGCTTTTGAACAAAATATCTGATTTTCTTATAACCAAAGGGCAAAATATTGATTTAAAAAATTTGTAGATGTGAAGAAAGCTATCTTTAATCCTATACATTGTTAAGATAATGATCTAATAAGTAAATAATCACCTACACAGATAATATTTTCCCAATAATATAAAAAAATTTAAAAATAAGCATTGAACTACTTAGGAAATTTACTTTGATTAGCAATTTAATACTATTTCAAAATCAATTCTTATATATCTTTTTCTTTTGAGTTGTTAAGAATATGCACGTTTGTGTGTATGTGTGCGTTAAGTGCATTAAAAAAATTCCCACTGAATCTATGGTAGAACTCTGCAGTTCAATTGATCCTGAAACATCTTTTGAGTTTAGCTTCTGCTAGAGAGAGGCTTATGATGATGTGTAGGGACAACTAGGGGTCATAGGAGTTAGGAGACAGAGATGAAAATCTTTGTCATTGGTTAGTGAAATCATTTTTAAAAATGTTGATATGTTGGACTCATTTACTAAAAGTAACTATTTTGTTAAGCTGATTTTTTTTCCCTAGGAAATATATCATCCCAGTTCCTATTACATAATTTGGTACCCTATTGTTTGTAGTTCAGAGACTGGCTTCCCCATCATTGCTGGGAGATTATTAGACATGAAGATGCTTAGGTCCCAGCATAGACCTCCTAGGAACCATTTTGACAAGGTATCTTGCTGATTTGTTTGCATAGTAAAATTTGAAAACCACTGGTGTAATGAATACTGTTTGTATTGTTTACAGAATATAATCTCAGAGAAATTAAATCTGTTCAACTAACAAAAAAAAGTAACTTAAGAGTGGGAAAGACATTCTAACTCAATATACGACTGGCATAGCATATATGGAATTTCTGCATGATTCAAGAACAAGAAGGCAAATAATTTATTGAATTCTAGATAATCTATTTCTTTTCTTGTTACAATTTAGTATTTCATAGTCAGAAAATTAAAATATTAATAAATTAATGGAATATATGTAACACCAAAGTTGTGGATATTAAGTTTTCATCATTTTAAATTACTTAATTGTGCTTTAGAAAATCATTTGCTTGCTTTATGACTCCTACTAGACACTAGAGGAACAAAAGTTTAAGTATACTAAAAGTGTATTTTGAATAAAGAAATGCATTTAAATTTAATTTTGATTTGTCTAAGGAGTTTGAAAAAATGTGCTTCTCCCTTTCTTTCAGTGAATAAACACTCACATTCATCATGATAAACTATTTGAGAAAATATTTATGGTAAATATACAAAACCCTTACTTTATGGCCTAAAGATATAATAAATAAGCTTTTTAGAAATAATGACTCTGCTTATATACCTTATGAATTAAAATAATGGTTATCTTCACACAAGTGATAAATTATACAAGTGTAGAATTTTAGAAATTTGAGATAGTATAGAAATTATTGAAGTATCTTCCTTATATGCATAAAAATCCTGGCCCAGGGAAGTTAAATAACTTACCCAAGTATCTAGAAGTATTTAATGATTTACAGGATAGAATCTATTCTAACCACAAAAAGGTGAAAAATTGTCTGAATTTTTGGTTTTTGATCAATTGTACCTGTAATTTCTGTTTACCATATAAACTTGAAAAGATGCATTCTAGTATATTTTTCAAGGATGTTCTGTTATGATTATGGGGGATATTTGAGCATAATTTATGCATACATACACACATATGTGCAATCTTGACACAGAATAAAAAATAGGTTTGTATTTATTTCAAAGTAGTGTTAAATTAACAAAGAATGTGAAAGATATGAGTCAAAATGATATACATAGGATAAGGAATTCTACATGCAAATGGTAAAAAAGACAGCAAGGGCTGCTTTATTTGTATAAGGCAAATACATTTTAAGTCAAAAGTATCTCAAGGTACACAGACAAAAAAAAAAAAAAGGAAAAGGAAAAAGACAAAAGGATCAATTCACAAGGAAGATAATATATACCACACACATACACAAACACACACACACACAAACACACACATTCAAAATCAGAGTAGAGAACTGAGAAGGAAAAAGACAGCAAAACAGTCATACCAGAAATTTTCAATGACCATTTTAAATAATTGTTAGATTAAGACAGAATATTAATAAGAAAGCAAATGACTTGAACAACACTACCGATCACATGGACCTTGTGGACTTATCCCAAACATTTTACCCAAACAGCAATAAAATATAAGTTCTTCTCGGATGTGCAAAGAATGTTTTCTAGGATAGATTATATGTTGTGTCACAAAACAAGCTCCCCCATCAAAAATTTAAGAAGATTAAAATCATATCAAGAATCATTTCCTACATGTAATAAAAATGATAACAACAACCAAAGAAAAACAGGAAAATACACAAATATGTGGAAATTGTCAATAAACTCTCGAAAAAAAAATGAATGTAGAATAAAGCAGGAGAAGATTTGAAAGTATCTTGAATTAAACTAAAATGAAAATGAATACCGAGATAAACAGGACACAGCAAAAGTAGTAAGAGGGAAATTTGTTGCAGTAAGTCCCTATATAAAAGTAGAGGAAACATATCTTAAAACAATATAAACTTATACCTCAAAGAAATAGAAAAATAAGAACAAACTGCAAAGGTAGCAGAAGGAAGGAAATAAGAAACAACGGAGCAAATTCAAACAGAATAGAAAAACAGAAAAATAGACAAAGTCAACCACAAAGGTGATTTTTTAAGATTAAGAATTTTGACAAACTTTAAGCTAAACTAGGAAAAAAGAAAGAAGACTGAAATAAATAAAATCAGAAATAAAAAGGAGACACTACAATGGATGTCACAGATAAAAAGGATTTTAAGAGTTTGCTATGAAGAGCTATACACAAATTGAATGGGTTAGAAGAAATAGTAAACTCTAGCAACCAGACAACCTCTAAAAACTCAGTCATGAAGAAATAGAAAATCTATACAGACCTATAATTATTATGGAGAGTGAATCAGTAGTACAACTAATTTTTAATTGAGGAGCTTATCAGTTTACATTTAAAATATTAATCATTACTGTTGAGCAAAGGGGCATACTACAGTAATCCCAGTGATTTGGGAGGCTGAGACCGGAGGACTGTAAGTTTGAGGCCAGCCTCAGCAACTCAGCAAGACTGTAAGCAATTTAGTAAGACCCTATCTCAAAATTAAAAAAAACAAAAAAATTTACAAAAAGGGCTGGAGTTGTAGCTCAGTAGTAGAGCACTTGTCTAGCATGTGTGAGGCACAGGGTTCAATCCTCAACACCACAAAAAAATAAAGGCTTGTGTTCATAAACAACTAAGAAAATTATTTTTTTAAAAATTTATAAAGGGTTGGAGTTGTGGCTCATCAGTTAAGCACCCCTAGATTCAATTCCTAGTAACAAAAAATAAAAATTAAATCATAAAATAAACTATTAACCTTAATAAGAACTTATTGTGGCAAATTTGTTATTATTCTGTTTTGTAGGGTTTTTTCCCCCTCTTTTCTCCCTTTGTGTCTTCCTTTGTGTTTCAATGATATTTTATGAGATTGTACTTTGATCCTTTTTCATGTTCTTTTGTGTATTTTCTATGGTTATTTTATTTTTAGTTACCATGAGGTTTATACAAAACACCTTATAACTGTAACAATTTTAATCTGATAACAACTCAACTACAATACCTTACAAAACTCTACTCTTACTTGTCTTCTCCACATTGTATTATTCATGTCACAAATCACATCAGTTTATTTTGTATATCTAGTAACATGTCATTGTCACTTTTGTGAGGTTGCATTTTAGCTTCTGTAACAGAATCGTGACTGATTTCGCACTGCTGTGTATCAGTGTTCCGTGTTTGCTTAGTAATTGCCTCTGTAGTGAGTTTTGCACTGTTGTATGACTGTGTTGCTGAACCCTTCTGTTGGTAAAGGACTACTTTACCATTTCTTGTAAGGCAAATCTGGAAGTAAATTCTGTTATCTTTTATTAGCCTGGGAAAGTATTTTTTCTTCATTTTTGAAGGACAGTTTACCAGATAAAGAGTTTGTGATCAGTGGTTTTGTTTTGATTTGTTTTGTTTCTCCTAGGACTTTGAATATATCATCTCCCCCGCTTCTGGCTTGAAAGGTTTCTATTAAGAAGTTCAGTAAGGGGTGCCCTTGTACATGATGACTCATTACTACATTCAAAATTCTCTTTGTCTTTTGACTTCTGACAGCTTGTTTGTAACACATGTCAGTTTGGTTTTATTTATGTGCTTCCTGCTTGTTGTCCATTAGACTTCCCCGAATCTAGATAACCATTTCCTTAGCCACGTTTAAGTAGTCTTGGGCAATTATTATTTCAAATAAACTTTGTATCCCTTTTTTTCTATCTGTTCCAATAAGTCTATGTTGTTTTGCTAGATGGTGTTCCATACTTTTTTTAAAAAATTTCTTCATTCTTTTTCATTTTTCTCATCTTTTGCCTCTTCAAACTGGATAATATTAAAACGATATGGTTTTGAGTTCATTGATTCTTTTGTTTGATCAATTGTCCTATTGAGTCCTTTTAGTGAAATTTTCAATTCAGTAGTAACTACACAACTAGTTATTTCAGTTTCAATTTTTGTTTATCTATTTATTTAGCAAAAACTTACATATTTTCTATCTCTTTGTTGATCTAATTTTGCTCCTATGCTGTTTTCTAGGACTTGTTGAATATCGTTCTTTCATTATTATTTTGAATTCTTCATTTCTTTGTGGTCAATATATGGGGGCCTCATTTGTTCCTTTATTTGGAATGTATATCCTTACCTGGTTGCGGACTTTCTGTTGGGATACGCCAATGTGAATCACAGTCAACTCTTCCAGTTTTACAGAATAGCTTTTTACAATGAAAACATTTCACTCATCAGCCTGGCTCAAGGGTATGGGTTCTTCTCAAACATTACCCATGCATGCATTTTGTCTGGCATTGTGTATGTGTAAATTCTGATCAGAGGGTTTTGCAAGATTTTTATTTATTTATTCATTCGTTTGTTTATTTCAGAAGCATTTACCCTTTTGAACACTCTGGTGACTGGGTATTTCTCTACAAGTGTTACAGGTTCTCTGGAGATGTTGCAAGCTGCTCAGTTTTCCTTTGATTTAAAACATTCCTAGTCTTCCAGAATGTGTCAGAGTTTGGCAGTGCTTCAAGTTGTGTATGACAGAAACCAATCTACAGAAGAGTTTCAAAAAGATCAGAATATTGGACCCATATTCCATTTTTTTCTTCCCACTCCCATGGGAGAGTCTTCTGAGATTTATTAGCCTCTGTCTGCTCAACCACAGCTCCTCTGAAACAATAGCAAAGTGTTCTCAGTGATCGACAGGCATGCAGCATAGGCTGTGTCCCATCAGTGCTCCAAGACAGGTGACACAAAAAACAGTACCTCTGAAAAGCAAGAATGTTGAACACCTGCTTTAACTTTTCTTCCCCCCCCCCTCAGGGAGAAGGCAAGAAATGGGGGTTTCCACCTCTCCGTATGTGCTGAACTGGGGAGAGACATGTCTCACGTATGTACACAAATCCTAAACCATTGCCTTTAATTTCAACAGCCTCCGATTTTCTGTTGCCTGTCAGCACTGAGAATTAATAAAGCCAAAGCCATGTATCCCACAGAAGTCAGAAGGCTAAATATATGGTGTTGCCTTTTCTTTCCCTCCTCAGTGAGCTTCTGTGAATTTTGAATTTCTTCCTAACCATATGCAGTGCTGAAGCTGGAAGGCGGACTATTATGTGTACTGTCCCAAATTTTCCCATCGGATTCATTGTAGAGGGTTTCAATCTCACATGGGATCCAGGAGTCTCTCAATTTCTTCATAGGTTTCTCTAAATGTACAATGGTTTATATATTATTGTTAATTCAGCATTCCTTTTGGTGAAAAAGGGTCAGGGGTTTCCTATTTTGCCATTCTGCAGATTACCTTCCAACTTTGAGCCATAACTTTGCAACCATCTTCTCCAGTATCTTTCCACGATTTACTTTAAAACATTGTCCATGATATTTTATGTAAAATAGAAGGCTAATATCATTCAAAAGACTACTGAATTATATTATTTTAAACATATAATTAAATTGACTCTTTTTTGGTTTACAGTTCTATTATTTTTGATCCAAGCATAGACTTTGTAACCAGCTCCACAATCAGGACACAGAACAATTGAAACACCTCAAAACACTACTTCACATTGCTCTTTTAGTCCTACCTTACTCCCAGTTAATCACCTACCAATTGACACTAAAATTTTGTGTTTTTCAGAATACTGTACTAATGGTGTAATATAGTACCATTTTTTTAACTAGTACCTCTTGCTCAGCTAAGATCTTCGAAATTTATTCAAATTGTTTCTCTTATAGTTTATTCCTTCCTATTTTTGATTACCCTTCTATCATATGGATATTCTCCAGTTTATCCATTCACTCCTTAGTGTCACATGGGTTATTCCTGATTTTTGGTAATTATAAAGAGAGGTGCTGTACATCTTCAGGTACATGTTTTTGTGTAAAGAAATGTGTTTCATTGTGATAGTGTCCAGATCTGGGATTGCTGGGTCACATTGCACATTTACGATGTGCTTTATACAAAACAGAAAATTCACTTTTCTAAATGGTTGTACCATTTTGAATACCTGAGAGCAATACATGAGATTAATTTGGCTTTGTATACTTGATAGTATTTTATGTTGTAGCACCTTTAATTTTAGTCATTCTGAAAGTTTTGTAGTGATATCTCATTTGGGTTTAGTTTGCATTTCCTTAAGGGCTAATTCTGTTACAAGGTTTCGTGTTCTTCTTTGCCTCATTTTCTCTTTTAAGTGAAGTATTGGTCCAAGGAAGGCAGCCTTTCTGTTGCTGCTGGGCACACTTCCTTCCTACCCTTGCAGTTTTATTATATTTGAAGATAATATGCCATCATCGTACCTCTGGGCATAGCCAGAAAGCCTAGAGTCTCAGTTCATAAACCCAGGTAGCTAGTACTAGGAATTTGATTAAGACATGTACTTATATTTCTAGATCTCTTATGAACAAGTAACTAGGCTTTGTGGGAGAATTTATTGGATTCACTTCAGTTATTTCTCTAGATTGTTATGGAGACTTTCTGAGTATCTCATTCTTTCTTTTCCAATTACAATTGGCTCATTTGCTTCACCCTTCCGCAAGGCTATTGATAAAGGACCAAGACTCAAAATATAGTCAGAAACTCTGCTGAGGAGATACCCCCAAGCTCCCTCCTATCACCATGTAAATGTCTCTCATTTCTCCCCACTGTGCAGATTTTCTTTTATCTTATTCCATCTGAGAATAGGATGACTATTTCTATATAACATCACCATCAATCCAGGAACTCTCAACAGTGAGGTGCAGGGTGCAGTGTATATCATCTTTGTTAAAGGATGAATCAAAAAGTCTGGACATGGGATATTGAAATGCAGAGGTTCCGGAGGCCTGGATTTTGAGTGCTATAGGGAATAAGCAATGTGCTGCTATGGGCAGCTTCCCTCTGCGGTATGCACTCCTACATTCTGTTCCCTCTACATCGTTGACTTCTGAGTTCTTTCTACCCAGAGTTTTCTCTGTATTTCTCAAGATCTGATAGCTATTCCCAGTCTCAATACTGTTTGATATTTTTCCATAAGGAAACACTTTTATCCAAATTTAAAGGACCAGTAGTAATTGTCTTAATTACTTAAAGTGATCTTCAAAGCAGCATTTAAGACAAAACCCCAGAAGTTTTCCTCAAAGTAGAGGAATTCCAATTTTGCCAGTAACTTGTTCTGTATCACATCTACAATCACCTGATGGACTGAATTGAAGTCCAGCCCATGGAACTGAACTCTCTTAATGCTTACCTTTTGCTCAGTGTGACATTCAGATTTAAATTCTGGTGAACTGGTGACTAGAAGCAGCCTTACCTTTATAAAGGATGTAATATTTCAAAATTAATGAGTCACAATGAATATCTTGGCTTCCCTTTTAGTAACAATATAAGCAAGTTGTTTTTCTAATTCATGGGATATTCCTAATTTCATGTCCCCAAACATTCCAAAGATTTCATATGGAGTCAGGTCTTGCTGAGTCAATCAATATACCTACTAGCACATGGAGGTGACTACCTTTCATTTCTTCCTTTGAGGAGACAGTTAGGATGATACCATCAATAGATGCATTAATCATTGTTGTCAAACTGAAAATTTTTCAATACCAGGTTATGAATAGTATGGCAGTAAATTTAAATATTCGCACAGGAAAATTTAAAAGGGCATATTGAATGACTCAAGTTCACAAAATGCAACTTGAGTTGCATTAGTTCACAAAAATGCAATTTGAGCCTATCTGAATACCAACTGAGAAATCAGAAAAAGGCCACAGCCAAGTCTTTTAAGACTGAATTACAGTTTAGAACTATTCCCAAATAAAAACCAGTTATAAATCTTCTACTTAAGAAATACTACATTTGAGATGAATCAAGCTAAAAGCATCAAGGCTTTGAACATTTTGGATGAAAAATTAGATTGAAAATTAGTTTAAAAATTATATAGACTAATTTAAATGATAAAAATCACATTTTAGAGATATTTTAATATCAAGTGTAAATTATAGTTACAGAAGTTACTTTGAGTAAAAATTCCAGTTCTCAAAAAATTTTCTGAAACAATGTATTTAAAGTGCCTAATTGCATTGTTTTCAAACTACTAGCTTGGCTTTTGGAAATATTTGCTTTTATAACTTTTGACTAGGCAAAGTCACAGATAATGTACGATGTAACACCTAATTGTCATAGTTTGTTCTCATCTTTGACTTTTTAAGAACATTTGAGGCAGTTTTTCTCAATGGTTGCTGGAAGTATTTCCTCCACTTCAGCATTAAAATCATGACCCTCTCTTGTTTACTCTTCTCCTTGGTACTTGGCAAACACTACCTCAAAGCTCTCAAAATCTCTCTCCTGAGCTATTCCACACCACAAAATGGTCTCCCTACTCCTGCCTTTATTTACTATGCTGTAGTCTATTAATAACAGAGCAGCCAAAGTAAATATGCTGAATTGTACCAGATCCTCTGGTCTTGTCTAGACTGCACTGCCTTCTCATCCAAGTGCAAAGGCCAATATCTTAAAATTGATTTATAAACAAGTGTATTTTATAAGCTCCAGTTACCTTTTTGACCTTATTTTCTATTCTGTTCCTTCTTATTTTGATCAAGCCATAGAGGCTTACTTGCTGATGTATTAAAATACCAGGCAAAACTGCTATCCCTGGGACTTTGCACTTGCTGTTTTTCTGGACTGCAATTTTATTTCATCAGATATTGCAATGGCTTTGTTCACATACTTTTTTCATGTCATGATACTAATGCCACATTATCAGTAAATCTTCCTCTAGCTCTTTTTTCACCTGTGTTTGATTATTCCTGTTCTTATTCCTCATTCTATTTTCATTCTTGGCATCTATCACCCATTTACAAGCATATATTGCTCATTAAGTCTTATTAGTTTTCTGAATTAATTTATGCTGAATGTAAAGATTGTCCTATGCTACTTTTATTTATACTAAATAAATATATTTTAAACTGATACATGAAATGTGATATTTGGGTGCATTTATGAGATACCATGTGATGTTTTGATGCATGTATATATTGTATAATTTTTAAATTAGGTTAAACATATATATGTATCTCCTCAGACATTTATTGCTTCTTTATGGTAGAGATATTCAAACTTCTTTCTTCTGGGTATTTCATATATATAGAAGATTACTGTTTCATTCTATTATGAAATAGCACTCCAGGAAGTTCTTGCTGTTCTTTAACTGTAACTTAATGCCAATTGATGTGTCTCCATCCTCCCCAACCTATTCTCCTCACTCTCTGGTACCCATCATCCTACTCTCAAACTTCTAATAGATCAACACTTTTAGATTCTGCATAGGATTACACAGTATTTGTCTTTCTGTGCCTGACTTATTTTGTTTAACATGATCTCGAGTTTCAATCATGTTACTGCAAATATCAGTTAGTTCATTCCTCGTCACAGGTGAATTGTATATATTGCCCTCATATGCTTTATCCATTAATCACTTGATGGATACTTGGACTGTTTCAATTTCCTTATTATTTTTTTAAACATATTTTAGTTGTAGACACAATACCTTTATTTTATTTATTTTTATGTGGTACTGAGAATCAAACCCAGTGCCTCACACGTGGGAGGCAAGCACTCCACCACTGAGCTATAGCCCCAGCCCCTCCTAATCATTATTATTAGGGCTTCAGTAAATGTAGGAGAGTAGTTGTCTCTGACATACCAATTACATGTCCTTTGGATGTATACCAAGGGGTAGCATTCCTGGCTCAAATGATAGTTCTATTTTTAATTCTTTGATCACCCTCTATATTGTTTTCCATGATGGCTATACTAATGTATATTCCATTCAACAATGTGCAGGTCTTCTTTTCTCTCCACCACCTTGCCAGCAAGGATTGTCTTTTGACTTATCAACAGCCATTCTTACTGGTATCTCCTTGTGATATTGATTTGCATTTCCTTGATGACTAGTGATGTTGAGCATGTTTTTTGTTTTCATTTATCTGTTATCATTTGTCTGCCTCCATTTAGAAATATCTGTTGCCTAATTTTTTTTAATAAACATTGTTTTAATCAATGTTACTGATGAACTTTTGGAGTTCCTTATATATTCTGGATATTAACTCCTATTCTGATATATAGTTTGCAAACATTTTCTTCCATTCTGCAGGTTGTCTCTATGTTTTGTTGGTTGTTTCCTTTACTGTGTGAAAACTTATTGTTTGATACAATCCCTTCATCTATTTTTGCTTTTGTTTCCTGTACTTTGGGAGACACACACACGCAATATGTAAAATATACCTATGCTCCATCTCAATATCCTGAAGCATTCTCTTATTTACTTAAGATAGTTTTATACATTAAGTCTTATAAATAAGTGTTTAATCCATTTTGAGTTGATTTTTATATCTGGTGAGAGATGGAGTTCTGATTTCATTCCTCTGTATATGAATACTCACTTTTCCCCAAACTATGTCTTCAGAAAGTTTTCTTTAATGTATGTTTTTAGCTCTTGATGAAATTCAACTGGGTATGGATACATGGGTACAATTAGAGGCTTCAATTTTGCCACATTGGTGTATGTGTCTGTTTTTCTGCTAATACTATACTGTTTGGATTACAACTTTGTTGTGTGGTTTGAAATCAGGTTTTGAAGTCAAGTAATCCTTCCCAATTTGTTCTTTTTTGTTGTTGTGATTGAAATTGCTTTTGCTTTTCAGGGTTCTGGTTTTCTTCTTAATTCAGTGAAGAATGCCATTGGTATTTCAATAGAAATGACATTGAAAATGTAGATTACTTTCAGTAGTTGGACATTTTAGCAATATTCTTCCAATTCATGGACAAAGAATATCTTCTCATTTCTTTGTGCCCTTTTCAATTTATTTTTTCATTTTTGATACTATTCCTTGTAGACACCTTTTAACTCTTTGATGTATAATTAGGTATTTTTCTTTTCTCATTTCTTTTTTTTCTTGCTTTAAAATGGATGGGATTCCTTTCTTTTTCATATCATTTACTATTGATGTGTAACAATGCTACTGACTTTTTAGATTAATTTTTTATTTTGCAACTGTAGAAAATTATTTTATTAGTTCTAACAATTTCTCTTTTTCCTGACAGAGGCCTTGGGGCTTTCAATGTATAAGATCATGTCATCTTCAAACTGACAATTTGATTTCCTTTTTTCCAATTTGGATGCCCAGTATCTCTTTCTCATTCCTCATTGTTCTGGGTAGGACTTCCAGTAATATTTTGAATGAAGTGTTGAAAGTGAACATTCTAGTATTCTTTTTTATTTTAATTCCAGATCACAATGAGAAAGCTTTCACATTTTCCCATTCAGCATAATGTTAGCTATTGACTTCCTATAAATGGACTTCATTATGTTGAAATACATGAGAGTAAAAATTTATCTTTAAACAGTTAGTAATAGGTTATCATTGCTTAGAGAAGGAGTAACTTCTAGTTAAATGAATTAACTCTTTTTGAGACATCATTTAGGGGCCATTGGCAATTAGGTAAAAGGCAATTTTACTCAAAACAATGAAGAAATTAGTGTTTGGAGGTTACAAAAGAATTGTAAAATACTTGTATTCATTTCTAATATATGTACTAGCAGAAATAATGTTATAACAATCAAAGTTTACACATATCTGATACACTACATACAGTATTTTCTAATGGCTCCTGAATCTGTTATATTGCTAAAGCAACAAAGAAGATTTTAAAAGGAAACACACACTTTAATCAAAGAAAAACTATATATTCACTACATTTTTAAAATGTTTTTATTTGCTAATTAGTTGTCCATGACAGTAGAATGCATTTATATATTTTGATAAGTCTTACATAAGTGGAGTGTAATTTCTCATTTTTCTGATTGTACATATGGTAGGATCACATTGGTCATGCAGTCATACATGTACATGAGGTAATAATGTCTGTTTCACACTACTATCCTTCCTACTCCTCTACTTGCTTGCTCCCCTTGCTTCACTTCCCTCTACCTAATCTAAAGTAACTCTTTCTTCCCTAGTCCCCCACCCCTTATTGTGAATTAGCAACCGCATATTGGAGGAAATGTTCCATTGGTTTTTTGGGTTTAGCTTATTTTGCTCAGCACTATATTCTTCAACTGTGTTCATTTATCAGCAGATGCTATAATTTCATTCTTCTTTAAAGCTGAGTAGTATTCCATTTTCCTTAACCATTCATCTGTTGAAGGGCACCTAGATTTGTTCAATAGTTTAGATTTCAGCTGCTATAAACATTGATGTGACTGTATCACTGTAGTATGCTGATTTTAACTCCTTTGGGTATAAACTGAGGAGTGGGATACCTGGGTCAAATGGTGGTTCTATTCCAAGTTTTCTGAGGAATTGCCATACTGCTTTCAATAATGGTTGCATCATTTTGCATTCTCACAAGCAATGTATGAATGTATCTTTTCTTCACATCCTCAACATTTATTGTTGTTTGTATGTTTTATATATATATATATAGATATAGATATAGATATAGATATAGATAAAGATTTAGTTGTAGATGCATTCAATACCTTTATTTTATTTATCTATTTTTACATGGTGCTAAGAAGCACTCTACCACTGAGCCACAACCTGAGTCCCTGTTGTTTGTAATCTTGATCATTGCCATTTTGATTGGAGTGAGATGAAATTGTAAAGTAGTTTTGATTTGCTAGAGGTGTTTAACATTTTTTCATTTATTTATTGATTGATTGAAAATCTTCTTCAGTTCCTTAGCCCATTTATTGACTGGGTTGTTTGTTATTTTGGTGTTAAGTTTTTTGTGTCCTTTATATATCCTGGAGATTAGTGCTCTATATGAGGTGCATGTAGTAAAGAATTTCTCCCAATCTAAGGGCTCTTGCTTTACGTTATTGGTTGTTTCTTTGCTGAGAAGAAGTTTTTTAGTTTGAATCCATTCCATTTATCAATTCTTGATTTAACTTGTGCTTTAGGGATTTTGTTAAGGAAGTCAGACCCTAAGCTGACATGGTGAATCCTCCTTTTTCTTGTACTAATTGGAGGATCTTTATTCTAGTTCCTAAATCTTTTATCCACTTTGAGTTGAACTTCACACAGGGTGAGAGATAAAGGTTTAATTTCATTTTGTTACAAGTAGCTTTCCATTTTTCCCAGCACCATTAGTTGAATAGGTTATGTTTTCTCCAGTGAATGTTTTGGCACCTTTGTCTAGTTTGAGATAACTGTATTTATCTGGGTTTGTCTCTATGTCTTCTATTATATACCATTGGTATACCTGCCTATTTTGGTGCCAATACCATGCTGTTTTTATTACTATAGCTCTGTAGTATAGTTTGAGATCTGGTGTTGTGATTCCTCCTACTTCACTTTTCTTGATAAGTATTGCTTTGGCTATTCTGGGTTTCTTATTTTTCCAAATAAATTTCATGATTGTTTTTTCTAGTTCTATGATGAATGTCATTAAGCTTTTATTAAGAATTGCATTAAATTTGTATAACGTCTTTGGTAGTATGGTCATTTTGACAATATTAATGCTGCCTATCAAGGATCCTGGGATGTCTTTTCATCTTCTGAGGTCTTCTTCAATTTCTTTCTTTTGTGTTCTGTAGTTTTCATTGTAGAGGTCTTTCACCTCTTTTGTTTGATTGAATCCCAAGTATTTTTATTTTGTTTGAGGTTACTGTGAATGAGGTAATTTTCTTTATTTTTCTTTCAGTGAATTCATGACTGAAGTATAGGAATGCATTTGATTTATGGGTGTTGACATTATATCCTGCCAATTTGCTGAATTCATTTATGAGTTCTAGAAGTTCTGTGGTGGACTTTTTTGGATCTTCTAAATATAGAATTATGTCATTAGCATGTCATTGTATTCTTCTTTACCTATTTGTTTACCTTTAATTTCTTTCTTCTGTCAAATTTCTCTGGCTAGAGTTTCAAGGACAATGTTGAATAAAAGTGGTGAAAGAGGGCATCCTTGACTTGTTCCAGTTTTTAGAGTGAATGCTTTCAATTTTTCTCTGTTGAGAATTATGTTGCCCTTGAGTTTAGCATATATAACTTTCATAATGTTGAAGTATGTTCCTACTATCCCTATGTTTTAGTTCGCTATTTCATTGGTAGGACTAAATGACCCAACTAGCACAAAAACAAAGGTGGAAAGGTTTATTTGAGGGCTCATGGTTTCAGTGGTCTTAGTCCATAGAAGGCTGACTCCATTGCTGTGGGTTGAAGGCAAGGCTTAACATCATGGTGGGAGAGGGTGGTGGAGGGAAGCAGTTTACATCATGGTGGTCAAGAAGCAGAGAGAGGGACAAAGAGAAAGAGAGAGAGAGAGAGAGAGAGAGAGAGAGAGAGAGAGAGACAGAGAGACAGAGAGACAGAGAGAGAGAGAGAGACTCCATTCTCCAGGAACAAAATATATACCCCATAGCCACATCTCAATTCCCACCTCCTCCAGCCATATCTCATCACTTCAATTAATCCCATCTGGGATTAATTCAAGGACTGTGTTAAGACTCTTACCCCCCAATCATTTCTCCTCTGAACCTTCATGCATTGTCTCACATGTGAGTTTTGGGGGACCTCTCACATCCAAACCATAACATCCTAGTTTTTCTAGTGTTTGAACATGAAGGAGTGAAGTATTTTGTCAAATGCCTTTTCTGCATCTATTGAGATGATCATGATTCTTGTTTTTAAGTCTATTGATGTGATCAATTGCATTTATTGTTTTCTGTATGTTGAACCATCCCTACATCCCAGGAATGAACACCACTTGATCATGGTGTACTATCTTTTTAATATATTTTTGTATGTGAGTTGTCAGAATTTTATTCAGAATTTTTGCATCTATATTCATCAGGGATATTGGTCTGAAGTTTTCTTTCCTTGATGTGTCTTTGTCTAGTTTTGACATCAGGGTTATATTAGACGGGTAGAATGAATTTGGAAGGGTTCCCTCAATTTCTCCTTCATGGAATAATTTGAGCAGTATTTGTGTTAATTCTTCTTTGAAGGTTTTGTAAAACTTGAGTTCAAGTTCCTCTGATCCTGGGTTTTTCTTAATTGGTAGGTCTTTGATGGCATTTTCTATTTTACTTGAACTTGTTATGTTTAGATCATGTATGACCTCCTGATTCAGTTTAGGTAGGTCATATGTCTCTAGACATTTGAGTTCAATATTTTCTGTTTTATTGGAGTACAAATTTTTAAAATAGTTTCTAATTATTTTCTGTATTTAACTGTGTCCATTGGGACATTTCCTTTTTGATCACATATTTTAGTAATTTGGGTTTTTTCTTTTTTTCTCTTTATTTTTGTGGCTAGTGGTTTATCAATTTTATTGTATTTTTCAAAATACCTACTTTTTGTTTTGTTAATTTTTTCAATTTTTTCTTTTGTTTCAATTTCATTGATTGCAGCTCTGATTTCAATAATTTCCAGTTTTCTGCTGCTTTTGGTGTTGATTTGTTCTTTCTCTAGGGTTGAGATATAATGTTAGGTCATTTATTTGTTGATTTTTTATTCTTTTAATAAATTATATCAATGTGACAAAGTTTCCTCTTAGTAATGCTTTCATAGTGTCCCAGAGATTTTGACATGTTGTATCAATATTCTCACTTACCTCTAAGTTTTTTTAATTTCATCCTTGTTTTCTTCTACTAATCATTTTTCATTCAATAGTGTATTATTCAGTCTCCATGTGTTAGAGTAACTTCTATTTTTTTTTTTATTTTATTGATTACTACTTTCAGTCCATTATGATCTGATAGAATGCAGGGTATTATCTCCATTTTTTAAATGTTCTTTGTATTTACTAAGATTTGCTTTGAGGCATAAGATAGTCTATTTTAGAAAAGGCTCCATGGGATGCCAAGAAAAAGGTGTATTTGTTAATTGTTGGATGAAATATTCTATATAAGTCTGTTAAATCTAAATTATTGATTCTATTATTTAGGTCTACAGTTTCCTTATTTAGTTTTTGTTTAAAAGATCTATCTAGTAGTGAAAGAGGTGTGCAAAAGTCACTCAGTACTATTGGATTGTAGTATATTTGATCCTTGAAATTGAGAAGGGATTTTTTTTCCATTGCTTGGGGCATAAATATTTATGATTTTTATTTTTTTGTATAATTCCCTTCAGTAGAATGAAATGACCTTTTTTGTCCCTTTTGATTAACTTTGACTTGAAGTCCATATTATCTGATATGAGGATGGAAATCCCTGCTTGTTTATGCAATTCATATGAGTGACATTTTTTTCCCCATCCTTTCACCTTGAGTCTGTGGATGTCTTTGTCTTTGAGGTGAGTTTCTGGGAGATAGATAGCATATTGTTGGGTGTTGTTTTTTAATCCAATCTGTAAGTCTAACTCTTTTGAATGATGCGATTAGGTCATTAAAATTCAAGGTTATTATTGAGATATGATTTGTATTTCTTGTCATTTTGGTTTATTTATGACTTTTAATTTGATTTAGTTTCTCCTTTCACTATTCCTTTAGTGTAGTTCCTCCCTCTGCTGGTTTTCACTTTTTTTTTTTTTTTTTTTTTATGTCAGCCTCATGGAGTATTTCATTGAAAATGTTTTGCAAAGCTAGCTTTCTACTTGTGAATTCCTTTAACTTTTGTTTATCAAGGAAGGTTTTTATTTCATCTTCAAATCTGAAACAATTTTGCTGGATATAAAATTCTTGGTTGGCATCCATTTTTCTTTCAGAGCTTGATATTTGTTGTTCCATGACCTTCTAACTTTGAGGGTCTGGGTTGAGAAATCAGTTGAGATCCAAATTGGTTTTCTTCTATACATATTTTTTTTTTCTCTCTTTAGCTTTTAAGATTTTATCCTTACTCTGTATTTCAGTCATTCTCATTATAATGTGTATTGGTGTGGGTCTGATGTAATTTTGTACATTAGGGGTCCTCAAGTCTCTCAGATTTGATTTTCCATTTTACTCTTTAAGTTTGGGAAATTTTCTGATATTATATCATTGAAAAGATTGTACCATTCTTTGGTTTGTATCTCTGCTCCTTCATCTGTCCCAATAACTCTTAAATTTTGTCTTTTCATGTTATCCCATAATTAGACATTCTGTTCATGGATTTTACCATCTTCTCTGCACAGTCAACATCATTTTCAATATTAAATATGTTTGTCTTCAATTTTTGAGGTTGTGTCTTCCAAATGGTCTAGGCTGTTAGTGATGGTTTCCATTCAATTTATAATTTTGTTTATTGCTTCCTTCATTTTGAGGATTTCTGTCCTTTTTTTCACAATCTCTAAATGTTTTTTGAAGTAATATTTTACTTCCCACATTTTTCTTTGATTTCTTTCTTTATACCGTTCTTCACTTTGTAAATCAGTTTACCTATGTTTATTCTAAACTCCTTCTCAGACATTTCTTCTACTGTGTTGTCAGTAGATACTCTTATTGGCACATCTTGGTTTGTTTGGAGCTCTTTGTTCCCTTGTTTCTTCATGTTGTGTCTGTGTTTTCCCATCTTGTTGTAAGGACCTGAGGCAGTACATATTCTACTCTATAGAGCTATATTGTTCCTGAAGATTTCCAGTACCCCACCTTTAAGAGGGATACCAACATCAACAGCACCCAGTGTAAACAATACACAGCCTCAAATCTAAGAGCCTCCACCAAGGTGTCTAGTGTTCTTTTAATATAAACAGAAGTGATGAGTTTACTCACTGTCCACAATGTATACAGAAAATTTGCTGAAAGTGTTTACAACCTCAAATAGTGGACAAAGAGAGAACAGAAATATTGTATGATGTGATGTTCATGAGGGAGAAAGAGAGAAGCCAGAAGTAAAAATCCACAGGAAGAGTCAAAGGGAAACTAACAGAGATTGGCTATTAGGTGGAGAAAAGGTAGAAAGATATTCCAGGAAAACCGATAAACCATAGGAAGAATACATACAAAGAGAAAAAAAAAATGAAATATATAACAATATACAACAAAACTGCAAAACACCATGCATACATCACCGTCCTCAACAAAGTAATGCATGAAAAATACCCTGTTCCAAATATGGTGGAGATAGATGTTAGAGAAGAAAAAATTTAAAATACAACAAATCTCAGTGGAAAATTGAATTACTGTATCTGTTGACTTTCAAAAGTTTCTCAGCCCTGTCTCTGACTTCCCACAGGATTGCCCGACCCAGACCAACCCTAGCTGTCCTAGTCACTATCTGATGAATTTGGGCCACAGATGTCCCGGGCTTGGCCACGTTGCAGTCTCAAGATATCAATGCCACTGGAATTTGGAGAAAGACCACTAGGGATGAACAATCCTGAGAAATAGTAACTAGATGGCAGC
Source organism: Sciurus carolinensis (assembly GCF_902686445.1). Classification (NCBI taxonomy): domain Eukaryota; kingdom Metazoa; phylum Chordata; class Mammalia; order Rodentia; family Sciuridae; genus Sciurus; species Sciurus carolinensis. Next base: position 85,036,246 of record NC_062218.1, on the reverse strand, counting down.
AACCTGCATTCCCAGGAGGAAGACCCCAGGCACTGCCAAACCCACAGGCACCCTGACACTGAACCTCTAGGCCCTGGCCAGTGTTTCCAGAAACAGGCAGCTGGACCCTAAGATGATGGTGGCAGCAAACCACTGGCATCCCAGACCCCAAGCTGTGGCCAGTGTCTCAAAATGCATGGGGCAGTGTGCAACCAAAATTGGATTTTGCCTCACAACAGACCTCTGGGCGTTGGTGGAGGCAATAGTGGTGGGGGTTAGTGGCACTGGCAGGGGATCAGCAGCAGCTGTAGTTGTTGGTAGCATTGGCAGTAGTTGGGGGGTCAGTGGCAGCAGTGGTGCTGGTTGTGGTGGCAGCTGCAGTGGCACCTAGAACGGTGACCACCAGGTGACCTCCGGCGGGGTGGCAGCGGTGTTGGTGGCAGTAGTAGTAGCGGCAGCAGCAGTGTAGACGGCAGCTGCACCTGAAGGAAAGACCTCCTTCACATGCCACAGTGACTTCACAGGCAGCTGCACCTGAAGAGAAAACCTCCAGGGATGGCGGTGACTCCTGTGGCAGCAGTGCCCAGAGAAAGGACCTCTGGGCATTTGGTGCAGCGGCCTCAGAGGAGAGAAAACCTCTGAGCAATGGCGGTGCTGTCTGCGGTTGCCACCACCATAATTTTCTACTTTTACTATGGTGATTTATCTGTCCCTTTGAAATTCCTAAATGGTTTTAAGTGCTTACTGTTGAAGGATCACTCTATTTCAAAAATTAAGGAAATAGGCTTGATTTTGTGATGATTCTGGACTGTAAGTGAAGTAAGAAATGAAATACTGCTTAAGTAGAACATTGATTATGAACATTAGCAATAAAAAGTATGCATTTCTCCTGAAAACTCCTAATATGTGCCAGGAGCCAAGATCCCTATTTTAACCATTCTTTTTCTGTAAATATTTAAACAATAGTATGCTTTCTTAATAGAGTATTGTTTAAAAATAAGTGACACCCCATCTTCAAGTTCAACTCATATTCTAAATAATTCAAATTAAAGTTCAGCTCACAGTATCTACCTTATGGAGGAAAAAGAAAACATCAGGCCCTTATAAGACTTTACAATGCAATATATTTTTGAAAAATGCAGGACTGTGTAGAAATTTATATACTGGATTCTCAGAGAATTTCTTTGAATTGTGTGTGTGTGTGTGTGTGTGTGTGTGTGTTCTTATTTTTAGCGGACTTTCATCTACTAAGCAATGCTCAGTGCTACATGGAATATAGCTAGTGCAAAATCCTAATTTCTGTTACTGCTTCACATATTCTTGATTCTATTATATAGTGTCTAACAATGTATTTCTTAATATCTCATAGTTGTGTGCATTACCAACATTAGGCACTAGCTTTCTACAATTGTGATCTTTTTCATTTATTAAGGACAGATCACAGTTTTGTTTTGCAATGTGTATGAATTTTGTTTAAAGCACAGTGTTATGACAGTGATTTAATATTTTGAAAAGTCTATATTCTTTAAATAAATTCTTCATTCATTTCTGTTAATCAAATTCATAGGAGATAAACATTTGATCTGGTACAAATAAATGATAGGAGAGAGAGAGTGCTAATTATTAATGAGAGTGAATTTTCCATTTTACTAAGAATTCAGTGGCATAAGCCATGTTTAATAGTAGTACTATGAGGGATACAATATATGAAGTTACATTTGCATTTATCCTTGGGTATTAAGGATTGAGCTAGTTTTAGATTTCTCATTTTAACACTCTGCTAAAACCCTTTCATCATTTTGCTATTCAATATCATCACTCTCTCAGACAAGGCTCACATCGAATTAATTCACCACTCTCTAGAATTGTAGAAAAATTGTATAGATAGGATCAGTGTCTCTGTTGCACACTGTTGATTTTATATTTCCTAAATCAGCATATGGTATAGCAGGAGAACTATAAAAATTTTTGATTAATGATTAATACCAAGTACATGTTTAAAGAAATAGGATAGATGAATAAATATCAGTTAAAAGCATAGAAAGTTACAAGTATAATTATTATTTTAAAATGCTTTTAGTAATGCAAAAAATCATGGAACTGATTAGAACTTGATTAAAAGTATCTTTATCAAGAAATATTATTTCTATATTTTATGTAGCAGGAGATGAGGACAGCAGAGAACATTAGGTAATACGTCATCTTGAAACTAGCTAACATGAAATAAGTTAGTACTTGCAGTTGGAAGAACTAGTTAGTGATAGTACTGATATTAGTCTAAATCCAGATTTTTTTTTTTTTAATAGCAGAGTCGTGACCAATGTTGAGAACAAAATAGTCATTAGTAGCCTAAACTCAAGATTCAGAGTTTCTAACTGTTGGACTTAATCATTTCCACAGAAGGCCCCTTTGAAAGGTGTTAGAATCAATCCCACAATGAAATATGTACTCACCAATCAGTAAAAGCTATGACCTGAAGGAGGAAGACCAGATTACCTCAGAGATTTTAGTTTGAATTGAGTTTGAAATGGGTAAAGTGAGTCCCAGCAGGATCCTCTATATGAAGAAACAAAAAGTCAAGAGTCCCATGTCTTCTCTTACCTGCAGAAGCTAGACCAAAGGAAAAAGGTGGGGCTGGGAAGCCTATGAAAATAGAAGGGAGGTAAGTGAAGCAGAAGAAGGAGATTGACCCAGGCAGAGGGAGGGGAGATGAAATTGACCAAATTATGCAACATAGATATATGATTAAACCAAAATGGATATCACCTTTATGCATATTTGTGAAGCACTGAATTAAAACACTGCAATAAATTGGAGGAAGACCAGTAGATTAGAGGAAGGGGAACAGGGGGAGCGAAGGGAGGGAAAGAGGAAGTACTAGAGACTGATGTGGAGCAAATTTCATTTCAAGCTTGTATGATAACATCAAAAATCAAATAATGCTTTGTGTGATTATAAAGCATTAATAAAAACATTTCAAAAACAGAAAAAGGAAATGACACTAAGTGAAATCTCACATAGGGCCCTCCAAAGTTGCCGCAAATATACCTACAGGTGAAAATAAAATCAGAAAACTCCCTTAGAGGTTTTTGAAAACCATTCAATGTTAGCCAGAAAGCATATGTGATCTTTAGATTGACCAATGAAATATTATGTTTATCTCATTTTGAATTTTACTTTTCCATTCATGGACTATTTTAATTTTAAAATAACATTTTTAAGAAATTAATTTTAGTATTTTTCCTAAAATCTTCCTTGTTTCTTCCCTTGCTGAGAAGACCCAACCATACTAAAGGTTTTAGACACATCCCCCTAATCTAATCAATGATATGTGAGAACAATATATACTACCAAATGCTATTTAAATCCAGTAGGAGAAAATGATTTCTTAACTGGCCTTTGTATTATACTCACCTAGAAAAAAAAAAAAATAGAGATAAATTTCTCATGTGTTAGTGAAAATGAAGAATTATGCATGTCAAAACACTAAAAAATATATTTTAAAGCTACACATGGTAGTGTACACCTTTAAACACAGTTACTTGAAAGACTGAGGTCAAGGGATCCTAATTTTGAGGCCAGTTCAGGCAATTTAGCGAAAGTCAGTCTCAAAAAGAAAGAAACGAATAAACAAACTATGTTTATAAGCACATATGTTTTATTATAAATACTTTTTGGAATAAATTTTTACTAAAAATCATTTTTGGTAATGATTATTTAGTAATGATTATTTTTATTAGTTTATAAACCATATTATGAAATTATGTTTATATTATCATACAATAATATACAAAACTCTCATCTACTTACCATCCATTATAAAATCTCAACAATTTTGTCATAATTTCTCCAGGACTTTAAATTTTGAATATGAATAAAACAGTAAGCATGGCTGACTTCCCATTTCAACTCTTTTATATTTTCTCTTTAACTTTCTTCTTTAAATGTAATTAACTTAGATATCCTAATTATCATAATTTTTAAATTTTTTATAAATGTTCTTGTACTTTCTCCAACTTTATGAAAATTGAGTTTTTCCATTCAGTATTCTTTTGGAAGATTCAGCTATAGTTATAAAAATAGTTTTACTTATGCATATTTCTTATAATTAATATAACATTCCACTGAATTCACATACCATTTTAAATTTATTTCTAGTAGATTATTTTGTATCATGCTTAATATTATACCTTATTTGCCTCTATTAATTTATTTTTCTATTCATCCAGCTGAATTTATAATTGCAAATATATCAATTTCCTTTTTCATCTCAGTTAATTTAGAAATCATATATTCTACTAAATTATTTAACAAGTCGACTTTAAATTATTAACTTTGCTATCTTTCTGTGTGTTTTTCAACAAGCTATTCATTCCATCATTTTATTACTAAATAATGAAATAAAACTAGAACACATAACTGTCTTATTGTTTTTGTACGTACTTGCTCTTTCTTAGATATAAAATAACATATGTTATGGTGGTGTTTTGATTATATTTATCATAATGTTGATCATTTTTTGTGGACATAGTCCCTGAGAAATTTTGTCATTTTTTTTCTTTTCACTTTAAGCATCTCTTGATTAAGAGTAATATTTCCTAAGGAAAAGTAAGGTTTGCTGGAAACGAGATGCTTTTGTACTTCTCTCAAAAAGTTCATTATTGATCTATCTACAGAACAATATAAATAATATGAAAATTCTTAATACACCATTAAGTGTGCTTTGGGGGACTTACTTTTTTTTGAATCTGTACTATTTAGTTTTACATGACAGCGGAATGCATTTCAATTCATTGTATACAAATGTAGTACAACTATTCATTTCTTTGATTGTATATGATATAGAGTCACACCCTTTGCGCAATCATACATGTGTGTAGGGTAATGATGTCTATCTCATTCCACTATCTTTCCCACCCTCTGCACCCTCCCCTTCCCTCATTCCTATCTGCACAAGTCAAAGTTCTTCCATTCTTCCCTTATACATCCAGTCCCATTATGTATCAGAATCCTCTTATTAGAGAAAACATTTGTCCTTTGTTTCTTGGGTTTGACTTATTTTGCTTAGCATGATATTCTCCAACTCCATCCATTTACCTGCAATTGCCATAATCTTATTTTTCTTTAAGGCTAAGTAATATTCTATTGTGAATATATACCACAGTTTCTTTATCCATTCATCTATTGAAGGAAATCTAGGTTAGTTCTATAATGTGAATTGAGCTGCTATGAACATTGATATTGCTGCATCACTGTTGTACCAATTTGCAGTCCAAACAGCAATGTATGAGTCAACAATTATTGTTGCTTGTATTCTTGATAATTGCCATTCTAATTAGAGTGACATGAAATCGTAGTTTTGATCGGCATTTCTCTAATTACTAGAGATGGTGAACACTTTTTCATATATTTGTTGATTGATTGTATGTTCTTGTGTGTTCACTCAGTTCCTTAGCCCATTTATTGATTGGGTTATTTGTATGTTTGGTGTTAAGATTTTTGAGTTCTTTATACATTCTACAAATTAGTGCTTTATCTGATATACAGGTTTTAAAGATTTTCTACCAATCTGTTCACATTATTGATTGTTTCCTTTGCTGAGAAAAGGCTTTTTACTATGAATTCATCCAATTTATTAAGTCTTGATTTTACTCTTGTGCTTTGGAGTCTTGTTAAGGAAGTCAGTTCCTAAGCCAATGTGATGAAGATTTGGCCCTACTTTTTCTGCTATTTGGTGCAGGGTCTCTGGTCTCACTCCTAGGGCCTTGATTCAGTTTGAGTTGAGTTTTGTGCAAGGTGAGAGATGGGGGTTTTAATTTCATTTTGCTGTACATGGATTTTCATATTTCCCAGCACCATATGTTAAACAGGCTATCTTTTCTCCATTGTATGTTTTTGCACCCTTGTCTAGTTTGAGATAACAGACTGATGTGGGTTTGTTTCTGTGTCTTCTACTCTGTACCATTGATCTTCCTGCCTATTTTGATGCCAATATTGTACAGTTTTTATTACTATTGCTCTGTCGTATATTTTAAGATGTGATATTGTGATGCCTCCTACTTCACTGTTCCTGCTAAGGCTCGCTTTGGCTATTCTGGGTCTCTCATTTTTCCAAATGAATTTCAGGATTGCTTTCTATATTTATATGAGGAACATCACTGGGATTTTAATTGGAATTGCGTTGAATATGTATAGTGCAATCACACATTTTGGTAATATGTTCACTTTTATAATATTTATTCTGCTAATCTAAGAACATGGGAGAGCTTTCCATGTTCTAAGGTTTTCTTTAATTTCTCTTTTTAGTGTTCTTAGTTTTCATTGTAGAGGTCTTTCATCTCTTTTGCTAGATTGATTCCCACATATTTTATTTTAATTTTTGAGGTTATTGTGAATGGAGTAGTTTTCCTAATTTCTCTTTCAGAATATTCATCAATTATGAATAAAATGCATTAGATTTATGAGTATTGATTTTGTATCCTGCTACTTTGCAGATTTCATTTATGAGTTCTAGAAGTTTTCTGGTAGAATGTATTGGATGCTTTAAATATAGAATCATGTCATTGGGAAATAGCAGTAGTTTGAATTCTTTTTTTTTCTATTCATATTCCTTTAATTTCTTTGATCTGTGTAATTGCTCTGGCTACAGTTTCAAGGACTACATTGAATAGAAGTGATGAAAGAGGGCATGCTTGTCATGTTCCAGTTTTTAGAAGGAATACTTTCAATTTTTCTCCATTTAGAATGATGTTGGCCATGGGCTTATCATAGATATTCTTTACAATATTGAGAGATGTTTCTACTATCCCTATTTTTTCTAGTGTTTTGAACATTAAGGGGTGCTGTATTTTTTTAAATGTTTTTTCTGCATTTATCGAAATAATCCTATGATTCTTAACTTTAAGTTGATTGATAATGATGAGTTACATTCACTGATTTCTAGATGTTGAACCAAACTTGCATCCCTGGGATGTCATCATGGTGCACTATCTTTTTAATATGTTTTTGTATATGATTCGCCATAATTTTGTTGAGAATTTTTGCATCTATATTCCTCAGGTATATTTTCCTGAAGTTTTCTTTCCTTGATATGTCTTTGTCTGGTTTTGATATCAGGGTGATAGTACATTCACAGAAAGAATTTAGAAGGGTTCCTTCCTTTTCTACTTCATGAAATATTTTGAGGAGTATTGGTATTAGTTCTTATTTGAAGGTCTTGTAGAACTCAACTGAGAATCTTTCTGGTCCTGGGCTTTTCTTGGTTTGTAGGCTTTTGATGACATCTTCTATTTCATTGCTCGAAACTGATCTGTTTAAATTGTGTATGTCCTCCTGATTCAGTTTGGTTGGATTGTATGCCTCTAGAAATTTGTTGATGTCTAAAAGATTTTTTATTTTTGGAGTATAGATTTTTAAAATAGCTTCTCATTATCTTTTGTATTTCAGTAGTGTCTATGGTGATATTTCTTTATCATCACAAATTTTAGTAATTTGAATTTTCTCTCTCCCTTTGTTAGTGTGACTCAGGGTTTATCAATTTTTTAAAAAAATTTTTTTCAAAGAACCAACTTTTCATTTTGTCACTTTTATCAATTGTTTCTTTTATTTCAGTATCATTGATTTCAGCTCTGATTTTAATTCTGTCCTGTCTACTGCTGCTTTTGGTGTTGCTCTGTTCTTCTTTCTCTAGGGTTTGAAATGTAATGTTAGGTCATTTATTTGAAATTGTTCTCACTTTCTCCTGAAAGTGTTTGATGTATATAGATACTCCATTGTTTGGGGCATAAATATGTGTGATTGTTATGTCTTGTTGATGTATGATTCCTTTATGCAATATGTAATTTCATTCTTTATCTCTTCTAATTTTGGCTAGAATTCTTCTTTATCTGCTATGAAGATGGGAACCCCTGCTATGTTACACAGGTCGTGTGGGTGATATGTCTTTTCCAATCCTTTCACCTTCAGTCTGTGAATGTCTTTGCCTATGAGATGAGTATCTTGAAGGCAGCATATTGTTGGGTCATTTTTTTTTTTAAATATCTAGTCTGCCAGTCTATGTAGTTTGATTAATGATTTTAGGTCATTAACATTAAGGATTTTTATTGAGATATGATTTGTATTCCCAGTCATTTTGACTTACTTTTGTTTTTAACTTGACTTAGTTTCTCATTTTATTGGCTTTTTTTTTTTTTTTTAGTGTAATTTCTCCCTTTGCTGAATTTCTTTGTTGTTTTTCATTTCATCCTCATGGAATATTTTGCTGAGAATCTTCTATAGTACAGCCTCTCTACTTATAAATTTGTTTAGCTTTTGTTGATCATTGAAGGATTTTATTTTGTCATCAAATCTGAAGTTTAATTTTGCTGGATATAAGATTCTTGGTTGGCATCCACTTTCTTTCAGAGATTGGTATATATTGTTCCAGGACTTCCTAAGTTTTAGTGTTTGAGTTGTGAAATCTGCTGATATCTGAATTAGTTTTCCCCTATATGTATTCTGATACTTTTCTCTTGAGGCCTTTAAAATTCTATCTTCATTTTGCATGCTGAGCATTTCCATTATGAGTTACTTTTGTGTGTATCTGTTATAATTTTGTAATTTTGGTGTCCTATAAGCTACTTGTATTTGATTTTCCATTTCATTTTCAGATTTGAGAAATTTTCTGATATTATTTCATTGAATAGATTGTTCATTGCTTTGGTGTGTATCTCTGTGCATTCCTCTATCCCAATAATTCTTAAATTTGGTCTTTTCATGTTATTCCATAATTCTTGGTGTTTCTGGTCATGTTTTCTAATCTTCTCTGTGTGGACTTTATTTTGAAGATTAAATATTTTATCTTCATTGTCTGAGATTCTGTCTTCCAAGTGATCTTGTCCATTGGTGATGCTTTCTATTGAGTTTTTAATTTGGTTTTTGTTTCCTCAATTTGAAGGATTTCTGTGTTTTTTCCAGAATCTCTATCTCTTGACATAATCTTTTCTTCCTGCTTTTTCTGAATTAGCTCTTCATTGAAGTGATACTTTGCTGCCTGCCTTTGCTCTCATATCATCTTTTACTTCACAGATCATTTTGATTATGTACATTCTTCACTTCTTTTCTGAAGTTTAATTAATTTAACATCTTGGTTTGTGTGGGACACTCTCTTCCCTTGTTTTCTCATGCTCTTCATGTGTCTCCCCCTCTAGCAGTGTGGATCTCAGATAACAGTTTCCACCTTATAAATTTACAGTACCCCTGCAGGTTTCCAATACCTTGCCTTTAAGGGGGAGATCAATATTAACAGCACCCAAAGCACATAATACGCAGCCTTACACCAAATACTCTTATTAAACATTAATAGTTTTGTCACAATAAACAGAGATGATGTGTCCAAATATTATCTACAACATAAACAATAGGTTTGCAATAATGTCTACAATTTCTAATGGTAGACAAAGAGAATGAAGTAAGAGGTGAGAATATAGAGGTACTAGATCATAGGAAGAGTGAAAGAGAAATCAAAAGAATTTGGTTATTAGCAGGAAAAAAGAGATAAAGAGCTCTGAGGAAACAGTTAAATAAGAGGAAAATAGAGTGAGTAAAAGAGAAAGAAAAAGAAAAAAAAACACATGTAAAAAAATAAAAGAATCTACAATAAAACTTTAATACACTATTCAAACTTCTGATGTATGAAATGTACTTGATTTCAAAGATGTTGGGGATGTGAGAGCAGGCAATGTACTGAGAACCTTTGTCAATGTTATAGAAGTATCAGTTTTCTCTATTTGACACTACAAATGTCTAAGATATGAGAAAGAGGAAGAGAATACCAACTTTTTTATAATGTGACTTATTTTTTTCTATATGCTTATGTGTTAAATGTCATAAAGAAAATCTTCTGAAATTCTGGGGATTTCTTGGTGAATATTTTATTATGCTTTCTGTCAGGTGAGGGGTGCTTCCTCTGAATCTCTCATGTTCCATCTAATGAGTACAGTGAGGTCTGTCAGTGTGTGCTGAAGACCTTAAAACTAACTTGTTACAACCTTTTTTTCTTCTTTTTTCTCTTAAGAGAACAACTTTCTTTTGCTTTAGAATGACATTGAAACCTCAGAGACATAAAGAAGATTTTTATTTTGGGGGGGCAAAAGTCCATTTGTAAAATTGTTTTCGTCTACAAAATGGTTTAGTAGCAATCTGTCAGTTTTGCCAATGTGGTTAGACATTCAGTTTTATGAATATTACTGTCCATCTTCAAATAAACAAAATAATTAGCAAAAACAGTGAATTCACAAACCATTTAATACTCATAAAACCTTCCTGTTGATGTAGGTTTAAAACTGGGCAACTAAATTAACTACCAATCTTGCTTTTAGAGTAATTGCACTTTAAATATGAATTCAGAAAAGAAAAACCCTGGTAATTAACTACCTTGCTTTTAGAACACCTTTTATCAGTGTGTATCTTTGAAGCAGAACCAAAGGAAATAAAATAATTTTCAGCATAGCTACTTATTTTCTTAAAGTAGTTTGTCACAATTAATGTGCTGAATACATTGTATCCACTGAGTCAGGGTGTTATTTTAATGCACTAAAAATGTGGGTTTGTTGGTTGCACTTTGTATGTCTTTCAGGAAAAAAAAAAAAAGCAAAAACGAAAAATCATCACTTATACGACAGCAAATGAGTAGGCCAAACTGGCTGAGACAAAACGAAATTATATCTTTTGCCATGTGTTCATCTCTGACTGGTTGAGTTATTCTTAATTTTGTCAGTGCTGCCCACCAACCACCTAGGTCAAATGTTTTGTCTAAAGGTGCAGTTCTGAATCATGATCCTTAAAGTTAATAACTGTGACTTTAGTTGAACTAATAAAATATTCTCATTTGAATATTTGAATGTAGCAAGGTCTGACATGGGATGTGATGAGTTGTAATATTTAATACGCTATGTTTAAAACAACGTAAGAAAATAAGCTCAATAAGGGTTGTTTTAGGGTAATTTTTAAAAGTAGAGAGAAAAGGGATAAAGATGATAACCTTTTCTTTGTTAAAATATACTTTAATATTGTTTTAAAAACTAAATCAGGGGCTGGGGTTGTGGCTCAGTGGTGGAGTACTTGCCTAGTATGCATGAGGCACTGGGTTCAATTCTCAGGGCCACATTGAAATAAATGAATAAAGTAAAGGTCCATCAACAACTCATATATATATTATATATATTATATATATATATGTAAAACTAAATTGGTAAATACATGTAGGGGTGTCAGGCTAGCTCAGGCGCAGTCAAGGGCTGTGGAGTCAAGACCCCAGACTCTGAGAGTTGGGTGGAAGCAGGCTTGTGGTGAGCAGTCTGCAAACTTGTTTATTGCAGGAATAACCATCCATCATTTTATAGACTTCTTGCCCAATCATAATGTGTCACGGGAGATCAGACCACCAGGCTCCTATACAGGTTCCCTTGGTAACACTAAGTCAATTTGGGGCAGTTGTTTACTTTCCTAGGTGACCACAGCTGAGTGCTCCCCGCCCCCAACCCCCCGCAGGTTTTCCTGACTGACATGAATGTGCGAAGGTTTTCCTTTATGCACTTGAGACATTCACTGCTGCCAGCCAAGAACTAGGATTTCTCCCAACAAATACAACGCTCACATTTGTCAGGATATTCAATAAGGTTTCAGTTCAATAAAGCTAATATTTGTTATTAATATTGAATTAACTGTCCTTCAAAAGTGATATTGATTACCTTCTCATATTGAGCATCATATTCTGAGAAAGGTCTTTGTTGAAATGCTATAGGAAATAAAAAAGTTAATAGTCCATTGAATAAGATATAAACTTTTAAATTACTGAAACAAATTTTGCCCCAGTATGTTCAAACTAGAAAAATATATAATTTTTTTTTAAAATTTTACCAGGATTCAGTGGCTATCAGATCTGACTTACAGAAGTAATTCATCTTTCTGCTGATGAGGCCACTTTCTTTCAACAGGTATAAAATATGAGAAGTATTCAAAAAAATGCATTAACATTCCACTCATAGTACCGACTTTAGCCAACAACATGGGTTTGATTCCTTTATTTTCCCATCTGTGAGCTAACTTGCCTACCTGTTTGTTTGTACTTTTTTTTTTTTTGATTAGGCAATTGGCAGTAACCTATAAGCAGACACAATCTCATTCTTGTTTAGGGTTTGAAGAGTTGGACATCCTTTATGTCCTCATATATTAAAAAGTACACATTTAAAACAGAATCTCTCAGTGAAAGTCCATACATCCTTATATGTGAAGAGAGATTAAGTATTGCTATAGGGAAAAAAGAGTGGCTTATGCAAGTTTTATTACTAGGTCATGGGACCCACAGAGCCAAATATGCAATCCATAGACCTTCTAAAAACCCCTTTTTCACAACTCATAAATTCTTTCTCCTTCCATGTAAAATTTACTGTCCAGTGTCTAAGAAAATCAACATTGCAGGACAGATTCTGACAAACAGCTCAACATTTTAATCTTGCCCACTGATCGCGATTCACTTCCATACCTCCATGTTCAAAGAATTTCTAGCTCTTTTATTCACTTTACATTTCTCTTTATACTGTATCAGAACTCTTTTTCTTTTTCTTTTACTTTTTCTTTACTTTTACTTTTTGCTGTATTGGTTATTGAAGCCGGCGTCTCAAACTTGCAATCCTCCTGCCTCAGCCACTGGGAAGCTAAAATTACAAGTGTGCACCATCATGCCAAGGACCTGTGCTCTTTCATTATTTCTCTTCCCCATCACAAATATCCCACATACCGCTTACAGAGTATAAAACAGGCAAAACTGGGTAGAAATCTTAAGTGATAAGAAAAAGGAAATCCAGTTTTAAATACATGTGTTTTCCATCAATGTTGTTTTTGCATGGGAAGTGAGAGAGTTGGTTTTATGTAACGCAGTTGGAAAAAAACAAAAAAATTAAGCAAGACTGACTTCCCTTTCATTGATTGATAGAAAAAAAAATTGGATAAAACCATCTGTGTTACCTCTGTTTAAAGTACAGAGAGCTTCTACAATTTTTGAGGTAAAATTGCTGTTTTTCTGACCTCAAGTAAGCAAATTTTTATCACAGAAGCATGCATATATTTTTTTTTCAAATTAAAAAGAAGCTATTTTCCAGTTCTAATGAATGTATTTAATGTGTTCACTGAATGACACAAAACAACTTGGACTTCTGAAGGTGTTTATCTAGTCAACTGAGTAAATATTAGAGTCCTACCTTGCAGTAGTTTAAAATGCTTGAAAATAGATGTTAGATGCAAAATGGTATTTAGAGAGAGAGGGTTACCTGCAGGTCCCCAAATGTATTTTCATTTATAGGAATTTGGTAATATTGTCTCAAACTTACTGAATTTTTTTTCTATAATAGTTTGTGCCTAACTTTATGATTAGATACATTTCAAAAATATGTTTGATTTATTATGACTTTGAAAGTAGCAATATGCTGGAAGTCATGACACATACCTGTAATCCCAGCAACTCAGGAGGTTCTGGCAAGAGGATCACAAGCTGGAGGTCAGTCTCGTCAATTTAGAGAGACCCGAAACAAATTAGAGACCATGTCCCAAAATAGGAAATAAAAAGGACTGAGTTGGTAACTCAGTGGTAAAATGCCATTGGGTTCAATCCCTGGTACTGCATACAAAAAAAGTAACACTACTTGGGAAGTGTGTCAAATACTTAAGGTTAAGAATGAACAAGGTTCTAATTGTTCATAGGATGCTTTCCACTAGCTAAAACCAGGAGTGGAAACTATAGGTGAGTGTTAATAGATAAACTCAATAATTATATTAAATACTTATTGTTTCATTGGTTAACTTTTCAAGTTCCATATTGCTTATCATGTCTTCTAAAGAATAGTTTATTAAGAAAATTGTGTACTAAATGCTACAGACATCTTTTAAAATGCTAATATTCTATCAAATGAAGTATACACTTTCAAACTTCACAATAATTGATTTACCCCAAAATGCTCTAACTGCAGGAATATTTAATTTCTTAATTTTAGCAGTCTGTACACATTGCTGTAATTGTGGTTTATAAGACCTTAGTTAGAACAAGAAGAATATAGGAGATTATTAAATGTCACTTTAGAATTCTTAAAACATTCAAGACAGATTTAAGTTCATCATTTTTAAATTACTAGGGCTTAAAGGTATTTCAAATTATCATATAACAGGCTTATCGCTTCCACCCCTGTCTTCATTTTATATGGACTCTGTTATGTCCCGTGTAGGTTTATCTGTATCTTAATATCCACATAAACAGATAGTCCACAGAAAAGAGGGGAAGTGACTGTGAATAATAATCAGCATGCAAATTATGTTTAACAACAAATTTCCACAATTTTGGCCCCCACTGAACCTATCTTTTTTTTTCTTTATTAGAGTGTTATAGTTATACATAGTAGTAGTGTTCAACCTGACAAAATCATACATGCATGGAGTTTGATTTTAGTTCACAATACCCTCTTTCACTCCTACCTGCTGCCCTGCATTCTCCTTCTTCTATTTTGCTAGACTTCCTTTTGCTCTTCTCTTTATTAATTTTTGATTGGTTCTTTTTACTTATACATAAAGGTGAAATTCCCTGTGGTATGTTTATATAACTGTACCTGTCTTCTATATCCTTTTTCTTTCTTCCTTTCTTCCTTTCTCTCTCTCTCTCTCTTTCTTCCTATTTACATTCCAAATTTTCCTTTTCAGATAGAAATCTTAACTCATTGTAGAATCTGTTACCAAAATACACCAAAATAAAAAAACTAATTTGTAAGCCTCAATAAGCTCCATGTTCTAAGAGAAACATGCCAAAAAATCATGTTTCTGAATTTTAGAAGTAAAATGCAGTTTCAGAAAACCGTCACAGAATTATAATGAGCATACACTAGTGCCTTCTTGATCAGCTGGCAGAGCATTCTTCCTGCAAAGAACAAATGGAAGAATATACATTTTAGAAGAAAATAAATGATCCTATCACATTATGCAAACTCTATGTCTTTCCAAATTTACTTTAAGATGATCGTGGATTGGCATGTTGACCATGGAAAGTATAATGGGAAAATATTAAAGAACGGAGTTTGCAAGCAGAAATCTGTAATGCATATTGAAATAATCTAGGGTTTTGTCTCACGTGTTTTTATGTGCTTTCTTTTTATCTGGCCTGTGGTCCAGCTCTTTTTTTTCTCCTTCCTATTTGAAGGATTTAAAGCAGGAATTTTCTGGCACAGATAGAAATATTGAAAAGTAATATAAAATTCACATTTTAATCGAAAGAAAGAAAGAAAATGTGGATGAGGCAGGAGAGAAGGAGATGTTGATTTAAAGCAATGTATTCATTGTTCCTAATGAAAGTTCTCTTCATTCCTTCAAATCTCTCTCATCATTCTGCTCCTTGAAATAAAGGAAAATGAAAATCCTTTATTTACAGGGGAAAAAAATACAAACAAAACAAGAAGCAAAACAAACAAACAAACCAAGATGTGGTAGCCCCTTTCATGAATAAACTGGGAAGAACTGTTCTCTGTTCCACAAAGTCCCTGTATAGCAAAAGGAAAAAGAAAAATGTATCTGGCTCAGGGAGCTGGAGAAGGTCAGCACCAGATAACAGGAGGGAGCTACGCAGCACATGCCTTGCAGTAGGAAACCAGCACAGCCCCAGAGCCTGGTGGAAACTGCATTCACTCCATGGATTCAACAAGCCCTACTACAAACAGACACACTCTAGGTAGGTGTTTATAAAACCACTTAGGACGAAAAGTGTACAAGCTGTTTAGAAGATAACATTTTCAGATAATTTAAGCAAATGGCATTTACTAAAAAACAAGACTGCATTGAAAAACTATTTCTTCAAATAGTGTACAATTTTTACCTGTTAGAATTAGATTAGTCTTCATGTCCTGCTCTCACTGAAATTTTACTACTTTGCCTGTTTTTAACTATGTCTAATATATCTTATTTTTCCAACTTAGAGTACCCAGTAACTCATTTATATTATAATTTATATTAAAGGTACTTTTTGAAAATTATTTAAAAAGAAAAAAACTAATTCATCATGCAGTACTAAGAAATATCACCAAAATTCTTGCATTTGATTATCAGGTGAATACATTTGTAGAATAAACTATAAATACACAAAGTTTATTTTGCAAAATTGTTTCATGAATAAATATCAAAGTTATATGTAAAAGTATACAGTATATGTTACCAATTATTATTTTTTTAAAGGCCTTTGTACCTTAGTCTGCAATTTACCAACCTATTGTTAGGAAGAAACTAGGCCTTTGATATTAATTCATAAGACTTAATTTGAATAATTCTCTTGCTAATTTATTCATTAAACAGAAAGAAGATAATGAATCCAGCTTAGTGCTTTTCACGTCATTCAGTACTTTGATGTGTTTAAAAAGTCAAGATAAAAATGGATAAATATTCATCCAGATTTTTTGACTTCTTTAATACAATTTCAAATCATTCAAAAGCTCTTTAAAAAGAACTGCGACTATATTCTCTTTAGATTATTCTAAAATAAAATAAATTTAAAATAATATGTAACTCTTGCAAAGCCTATAAATTTCCCCTTAGATACAAAGCAAATCTATAATTTTAAAACCTCTCATAATTTTTAGAGAAGCTGGAAATTTTAATTAAGGTGAACAGTAAATTATAAAGCAAGTCAGAAATAGCAAATAGGGAAAAGATTATCAATGGTCAACATAGGCTGGTGAGTTCTGTTGAAGTAAGATTTTAAGCTCAGCATTTTGATGATGGAATCATTTTCCTTGGCTTTGTTAGTTCAAGATCTGCAAACAAATACAGCATGAAAATTTACATAGGTTTTTAAATATGGAAAGTAACTTGCTAATTGAAGGGCAGACATAACCTTAAGTCCTTATGTTTTAATAATCTATATGCCTTTTTATTATTTGCATAAAACTGTATACAGATTTTTTTTCCCCTCTGGCGATTTAAAAGTAATCAGTAGACTCAGTTAATGTATGACACTTTTTAAGCAGTCTTCAAAATCAACCCAGGACCCTGGCAGGACACACCTCAAAGGAATCACTGCTGTCTCCATGGTCCCAGTCTTGTTGAGCTGCAGTTCATCCCTGAGCCAGCTAGCTTGCCATGTCTGTGCAGGGACCAAGTGTTCAAAGGACTGACCATATTTTTATGCTTCCCTTGCTGAATCTGCCCCGCAAACCTCACCTTAGGTAACCAGAAAGTACTGAGAGACTGCAGAATAGGTAGCTTCTGCTATTTCAGGGAACCAATCTCAGTTATCAGAAGTTTTTCTAAACTAGGTTCAGTTTCTCTCCTCCTTTAAGATCAATGTTCCCTGAAGCAGCTTAGTCTCCCTGTGCCTTCTCTTAACCTGATCTCCAAAGAGCCAAAGGTCCTTCCTATTCTTCTTACATCAAAGCAATTGCAGTGAATCAATCTACAGAGGATATTGCTCTATTCTTTCTTCCAGTCTAAATTTCTATGGATGTTTATAAATTATCCTTCAACTCTTTTGAAGCACGAAGCACCTTTTCTGATTCTAGGTCAAAGGAGGAAAAAACAAAGCCCAAACCACAAATCTAAAATTTACATTTGTCATACTCCTACACACTCCTTATTGCATTTAGATCTGTGCAGCACCCAGCAAATTAATGATCTCCAGTTGGGCCATTATCTCTCAGTAGCCCATTTTCTACTTGGACTTCCTCTCATGTGAACCTCTCCTCTTTCTTACAATCTCTTTGCCTAAAGACCAGACTTATCTTTCTTTACTGCAACATTAGGATGTTCAATAATACTGTGATAGGGTACTGACCTTAACACACAGGAATGTACCACTGGTCCCAAACCACCTCATGGTTTCAATGTTCTGCCTCTACAGGAGCTGACCCTAAACCAGGAATAGCATGGAAGTTCATCACATAAAATATTTAATACCCACTGCCTTATTTTCAATAGTCATGTTGTTTTATTCCATTTTGCTTTTCTGTTTGGTGTCTATTCTTACTTTTTTTCCTTTCCACTCATTCACTTTTTAAGACCCAGTTCAAATATTTCTTCCTCAGATTCATTTCTAACCTCTATAAATAAACATTTGTTTCTACTGTTTCATCATAGCACTTGGTACATACTTCTGCTAAGCAAATACTACATCATATTTAAAATATTTGCATTTGATGTTTTCTCTAATAATAAAAGATATTACAGAAAATTAATTACATTAACCTATTTCTTATAATCCCACACTCAACTCATGGAAATAGTGATGTGTATGCAAGTGTGTTATTGATTGATTAAATATTTAGCATATGTAAACAAACATGCCTTCACACAATTAGATTTGTCATTATATTTACTTTGAGCTATGCTTAGCATAGAATAGTTTATAAAATATTGACTAAATTATGTTAGTTATTCTAACACTTCTTAATTCATATTTATTTGTGAATATGGAGCAATATCCTCAAGTTCATTCTTAATACAAAGGTATTACAATTTCCTTAGAAAATTAATGGAAAACACTTAAAGAAAATGAATGATTATGTTCACATCAAAGCATTCAGAGTCTACATCAATGTATACTATAGACCTTTACTTATAGATATTTTTCATTTCTAGTGATATGTTACTATTGTTTTTAGTACGAAATCATGGCAGCATTGTTTTTAAGTAGTGACTAATAATAAGCAAACCCACTAGCATAGCTAGCAAAATATATTTATTCTATAAAGCCTAAGAAGCATTCTCCAAAGTTATTAAGATTTTTAATTTTATATCTCAGTATTTACTATGTTTATGTACTAGAATAGACTTCCTAGTCACAATGATGAATGTCAGTATTACTGAGGGGAGCACATCTGAATTTTGGCTTCAATGTAATATACAGTAATAAGATAATTTCTTTCACTGTGTGAGATATCTCAAAAATGTGAAAAATGATAGGAATGACAAATAGGTTATAATAATTTCTTTGACCTGAAAAAGGCATTGCAAATACTAGTGTATTTTAAAGAACGCATTAGTGATGAATGTTAGTAGAGCATGTATGAGATTAAAAATAAGAGAGAGAATTTCATTCCATTCTTCTGGCATAGTTAGCAGAGAGAAAAGACAGCAAATATAAGCCAAAAGAAGAAAATAAGCATCACTCCTGATCTATAAATCAAAGGAACTAAGAAACTATGTATTGTTAACTAACATTTGGATATACATACCTCTATGATTTTTTTCTAAGAATATGTATTTATAAAAACTTAAATCATAAAGATATTCACATGCCCATAAATAAATGCACATACCCTTGCACACACACTCACATAATTATACTCTGTATTTGGAACTTTTTTGTCACTGTACACAAATGTAGTACGAGTTTTCATTTCTCTGGTTGTACATGATATAGATTCATGCAATCATACATGTACATAGGGTAATGATGTTTGTCTCATTTCACCGTATTACTCACCCCCGATCCCCTTCCCTTCCCTCATTCCCATCTGCAGGATCGAAAGTTCCTCCATTCTTCCCTTGCACCCCACCCCCATCAGTATCAGCATCCAGAGAGAAATTGTCAGAGAAAGCACTTGGTCTTTGGTTTTTTGGGTTTGTCTTATCTTGCTTAGCGTGATAGTCTCCAACTCCATCCATTTACCTGCATATGCCATAATTTTATTTGTCTTTAAGACTGAATAATATTCCATTGTCATATATACCACAGTTTTTTTTTTAATTCATTCATCTGTTGAAGGGCATCTAGGTTGGTTTCATAATTTAACTACTGTGAATTGATCTGCTATAACCATTGTCATGGCTGTGTCACTGTAGTATGATGATTTTAAATCCTTTGAGTATAGATTGAGGATTGGGATAGCTGGGTCAAATGGTGGTTTCATTCCAAGTTTTCTAAGGAATCTCCATATGTATCCATGGTGGTTGCACCAATCTGCAATCCCATCAGCAATATATGAGTGTACCTTTTTCCCCACAACCTCACCAACAGTTACTGTTGCTTGTATTCTTGATAATTGCTCTTCTAATTGGAGTGAGATGAAATCTTTCAGTTTAAATTTGCATTTCTCTAATTGCTAGAGATGTTGCACATATAGGTGAAGATTGATTGTATATCTTCTTCTGTGAAGTGTCTGCTCAGTTCCTTAGCTCATTTATCAAATGGGTGTTTTTGGTTTGTTTGCTTGCTTTTGGTGTTAAGTTTTTTGAGTTCTTTATAAATTCTGGAGACTAGTGCTCTATATGAAGTACATGTGGTAAAGATTTTCTCCAAACATGTAGGCTATCTCTTTACATTCATTTTTCCTTTTTTGAGAAAAAGCCTTTTACTTTGAATTCATCCCATTTATGGATTCTCAGTTTTATTTCTTGTGCTTTAGGAGTCTTGTTAAGGAAGTCTGGCCATAAGCAGACATGATGAAGATTTGGGCCTACTTGTTCTTCTATTTAGCACAGGATTTCTGTATAATTCCTAGGTCATTGATCCATTTTGAGTTTAGTTTTGCACAGGGTGAGAGATAGGAGTTTAATTTCATTTTGCTGTATATGGATTCCAGTTTTTCTAGCACCATTTGTTGAAGAGGCTGTCTTTTCTCCAATGTATGTTTTTGGCACCTTTGTCTAGTGTCAGATAACTATATTTATGTGGGTTTATCTCTGTGTCTTCTATTCTGTACCTTTGGTATACCTGCCTATTTTGGTGCCAATACCATGCCGATTTTGTTACTATAGCTCTGTAGTATAGTTTAAGGCCTGATATTGTGATGCCTCCTGCTTCACTCTTCCTGCTAAGGATTACTTTGGCTATTCTGGGTCTCTTATTTTTCCAAATGAATTTCAGGATTGCTTTCTCTATTTCCATGAGGAACATCTTTGGGAGTTTTATTGGAATTGCATGAATCTGTATAACATTTTGGTAGTATGTCCATTTTGACAATATTACTCTGCTAATCTAAGAACGTGGGAGAACTTTCCATATTCTAAGGTTTTCTTTAATTTCTCTTTTTAGTGTTCTGTAGTTTTCATTGTAGATGTCTTTCATCTCTTTTGCTAGATTGATTCCCACATATTTTATTTTATTTTTTGAGGCTATTGTTAATGGAGTAGATTTCCTAATTTCTCTTTCAGAAGATTCAACAATTATGAATAAAATGCATTAGATTTATGAGTATTGATTTTGTATCCTGCTACTTTGCAGATTTCATTTATGAGTTCCAGAAGTTTTCTGGTAGAATTTTTTGGCTCCTCTAAATATAGAATCATGTCATTGGCAAATAAGGATAGTTTGAGTTCTTCTTTTCCTATTCATATCCCTTTAATTTCTTTGGTCTGTCTAATTGCTCTGGCTACAGTTTCAAGGACTACATTGAATAGAAGTGGTGAAAGAGCATCCCTGTCATGTTCCAGTTTTTAGAAGGAATGCTTTCAATTTTTCTCCATTTAGAATGATGTTGGCCATCGGCTTAGCATAGATATTCTTTACAATGTTGAGAGATGTTTCTACTATCCCTATTTTTTCTAGTGTTTTGAACATTAAGGGGTGCTGTATTTTTTTAAATGTTTTTTCTGCAGTTATCAAAATAATCCTATGATTCTTAACTTTAAGTTGATTGGTAATGATGAGTTACATTCACTGATTTCTAGATGTTGAACCAAACTTGCATCCCTGGGATGTCATCATGGTGCACTATCTTTTTAATATGTTTTTGTATATGATTCGCCATAATTTTGTTGAGAATTTTTGCATCTATATTCCTCAGGTATATTTTCCTGAAGTTTTCTTTCCTTGATATGTCTTTGTCTGGTTTTGATATCAGGGTGATAGTACATTCACAGAAAGAATTTAGAAGGGTTCCTTCCTTTTCTACTTCATGAAATATTTTGAGGAGTATTGGTATTAGTTCTTATTTGAAGGTCTTGTAGAACTCAACTGAGAATCTTTCTGGTCCTGTGCTTTTCTTGGTTGGTAGACTTTTGATGACATCTTCTATTTCATTGCTTGAAATTGGTCTGTTTAAATTGTTTTCATCCTCCTGATTCAGTTTGGTTGGATTGTATGTCACTAGAAATTTGTTGATGTCTTCAAGATATTCTACTTTTTTGGTGTATAGATTTTCAAAATGCCTACTCGGTATCTTTTGTATTTCAGTAATGACTATTATGATATTTCCTTTTACATCATGAATTTTAGTAATTTGAGTTTCTCTCTCCTTTTCTTCATTAGTGTGGTTAAAGATTTATCAATTTTTTTTATTTTTTCAAAGAACCAAGTTTTTGTTTGGTCAATTTTTAAATTTTTTTGTTTCAATTTCATTGATTTCAGCTCTGATTTTAATTATTTCCTATTTTTTTTGTTGCATTTTTTCTTTTTCTAGGGTTTTGACATGTAATGTTAGGTGATTTATTTGTTGACTTATTATTCTTTTAATGAATGAGCTCAGTGCAATGAACTTCCTCTTACTATTACCTTTTTACTGTCCTAGAGAGTTTGATATGCTGTATCTTTGTTCTCATTTACCTCTATGAATTTTTTATTTCCTCCCTTATATCTTCTGTTATCCCTGCATCATTCAGTAATGGATTCTTTAGTCTACAGGTATTGGAGTGACGACTATTTTTATTTTGTCATTGGTTTCTAATTTCATTCTATTATGATCTAATAGAATTCAAGATAGTAGTCTTTTTGTATTTGCTAAGAGTTGCTTTGTGGCATAACATATGGTCTATTTTAGAGAAGGACCCATGTGCTGCTGAAAAAAAAAGTGTATTCACTCCTCAATGGATGTAATATTATATATATGTCTCTTCAGTCTAAAATTATTGATTTTATTATTGAATTCTATAGTTTCTTTGTTCAGTTTTTGTTTTGAAGATCTATCCAGTGGTGAGGTAGGTATATTAATATCACCTATATTTATTTTGTTGTAGTTAATTTGTTTCCTGAAATTGAGAAGTGTTTCTTTGATATATATAGATGCTCCATTGTTTGGGGCATAAATATTTATGATTGTTATGTCTTGTTGATGTATGATTCCCTTACACTGTATGAAATTTCTTTCTTTATCCCTTCTGAAGTCCTCTTTATCTGCTATGAAGATGGAACCCCTGCTTTATTACACAGGTCGTGAGGGGGATATGTCTTTTCCAATCCTTTCACCTTCAGTCTGTGAATATCTTTGCCTATGAGACGAGTGAGTGTCTTGAAGGCAGCATATTGTTGACCTTTTTTTAAAAAAAAAAATCTAGTCTGCCAGTCTATGTCTTTTGATGAATGATTTTAGGCCATTAACATTAAGGGTTATTATTGAGATTATGATTATGATTTGTATATTCAGTCATTTTGACTTATTTTTGTTTTTTAACTTGACTTAGTTTCTCATTTGATTTTTTTTTTTTTTTAGTGTAGTTTCTCCCTTTGCTGAATTTCTTTGTTGTTTTTCATTTTGTCCTCATGGAATATTTTGCTGAGAATCTTCTATAGTGTAGCCTTTCTTCTTATAAATTTTTTTAACTTTTGTTTATAATGGAAGGATTTTATTTTGTCATCAAATCTGAAACTTAATTTTGTTGGATATAAGATTCTTAGTTGGCATTCACTTTCTTTCAGAGATTAGATTATATGGTTCTAGGATCTCCTAGCTTTTAGAGTCTGGGTTGAGAAACCTTCTGATATCTAAATTAGTTTCCCCCTATATGTATTCTGATACCTTTCTCTTGGGGTCTTTAAAATTCTATCTTCATTTTGTATGCTGGGAATTTTCATTATAATGTGACTTTGTGTGGATCTGTTGTCATTTTGTACACTTGATGTCCAGTATGCCACTTGTATTTGATTTTCCATTTCATTTTCAGGTTTGGGAAATTTTCTGATATTATTTCATTGAATAGATTATTCATTGCTTTGATGTCTATCTGTGCCTTCCTCTATCCCAATAATTCTTAAATTTGGTCTTTTCATGTTCTCCCATAATTCTTGGAGGTTATGATCATGTTTTCTTACCAGCTTCTCTTTATGGTTAACTTTATTTTGAAGATTAAATATTTTGTCTTCATTGTCTGAGATTCTGTCTTCCAAGATAGAGCCTGTTGGTGATGGTTTCTATTGTGCTTTTAATTTGATTTATCATTTCCTCCAATTCAAGGATTTCTGGTTTGTTTGTTTTTTTTCAGAATCTTTATCTGTTAATTGACATAATCTTTTGCTTCTGGCATTTGCTCTTTTTAACTCTTTAAAATATTTTGTTGCCTGCATTTTCTCTCTTATATCATCCTTTACTTTGCAGATCATTTTAATTATGTACATTCTTCACTCCTTTCCTGAAATTTCTTCTACTGTGCTGTCAATGGATTCTATTAATATAGCACCTTGTTTTGTGTGGCACACTTTTGTCCCTTGTTTTTTCATGTTGTTCGTGTGTCCTCCCCTCTAGCAATGCAGATCTGAGGTATTACAGTTTCCACCCTATGCACTTATAGTGTCCTTAAGATTTCTAATACTTCACTTTTAAGGAGGAGATCAATATTAACAGCACCCAATGCAAATAATAAGCAGCCTTAAACCAAATAGATCTTCTTAAGATATTACAGTTTTTTCATAATAAACAAAGATTATGTGTTTGAATATTATCTACAACACAAACATTAGATTTGTCACAAAGTCCACAATTTCTAATGGTGGAGAGAGATCAGAGGAGGGATATTGGATGTGATAGTAATGAAGTAGGGGTGAGAATAGAGAGGTACTATGTCATTGGAAGAGTGAAAGAGTAACCAAAAGAAGTTGGTTGTTAGCAGGAGGAAAGAGAAGAGACTATGAGGAATCAGATAAATAAGAAGAAAATGAGCAAATAAAAAAAGAAAAGAAAAAAATTGGGAAAAAATAAAAGAATCTATGACAAAACTGTAATATACTATTCAAACCTGTCAGGCCTCAGTAGCCTGATGCAGGAAAAGTGCTTGATTTCAAAAAGGTTGGAGATGTGAGAGCAGGAAACAAAAAAAGTAAAAGATAAAATGGGAGGGAAGGGTAAAAAAGCAAAATGATAAAATAGGGGGAAAAGGTTAAAAAAGAAAAAAAGATAAAATAGAAGGGAGAAGAATCTTAAAGGAAATTTGAACAATTATTTCTGTTGTTGATCAATATCTTCTCTGCTTCTCTTCTCTTCTGATAGGTGGGATTGTTTGGAGATTGCTGGTCACTCCACCCTCAGGGTGGTGAAAGTTAGTAAGGTGAGATGATTATACTTAGAGGCAGGACTCCTGGAGGCAGTGTATAACAATTGCCAGTCCCATTGGAAGACTGCACCTCAGGAGTCTCCTTTGGGGTCCACTTGTGTGATTCAGGACCCTGGGCTTAGTCCCTTACCTCACTTGTAGATCCCACAATTCCTGGTCTCTAATTTAGTTTCTAAATTGTATCTCTTCTGACCTAGACTTTTCAATTTCCCAATCAGGAACCTCACTCCTCAGAGGTCCTAGGGGTTGAGCACGGGGACCTGTGCACCTGTCACAGAAAATTGTTCTGTATTGGGCAGATCAGGAACAGGTATTGAGAGTTGTGGGTCAGCCATGTCACTGCAAGTGCTGGGCTGGTTTTGTGACTAGGGAAACTGAGGATTGAAGAGACAGAAAAGTCTTTTGAATATATATTCCTACAGTGAGTCCACAATTAATCTCCATGAAAACAAGAAAATATATTCCCATAAAAGACTTACCTGTGACTACAGGTTGTGCAAACAACTGCAAAAGAAAACACAGAAAACCTGTTTTTCCATCAATAAGAGATTGAATAAACATAGTGAAATCACACAATGAGATACCATTCAACTATATAAAAGAGAGGCCAAACTGCGGATAGCTGAATTTTATCACCTGAAGACATAATTGGATAAACACATACACAAAAAAGAAAATGGTGAAGATTACTGTTGCTGGTAAAAAAAAAAAAAAAAAAAGTTTATGGCACTGGGTGAACCAAGATAGGAAAAGTAGCTCTAGGGAGACACTAATGCAAGTAGAGTGTACGTGGGTGCAAGGTAGTCACATAGGTCCATCATCGGTCTCATTAAAATGAACAAAAATCTTCATTTTATTGTTTGAAAATTTTTCTTAATTATAAAATAATAATAAAGAATAACTTGTTCCAGCATTCAAAGATAAAGACAGTGTTCTCTACTTTGTGTGGAAAAGAGGATTTAGAAAGAATTACATTGATTCTTCTTGCTATGTTTATATCTTTAGGGCTCCAAGAAATACCAAATTTGAACTCTGTGGCTCGTCTCTTTCAGGTATGAAAATCGTGGGAAGGACAGCTATGATGGAAATAAAATTAAACTAACCACTTAAGGTAAATGTACAGACAAAATAGATTTATTTTTCCTTTGGAGACGATGGAGAATGTATTATTTAACTTTACTTATGGTTGTTGTCTATTTTAAAGAAATATTGAACTATTTTTGTGTGTGACTATCTGTAAAGGTTTCAAGGTTGGGAAATAATAATTTTCTCAAAAAGTTTCTCAGTGAAATTTGGTCAAATGCCAACATTATATCTTCAGGCTTTATTAGAAAATTGTTTTGATATATCTTAATAATCCATTAGAAGAAAAAAAAAAAACTACATTGCTTATGAGCATAGGAAGAAAACAGCCCACCATCATTTGTGGAGGAAAGCGTCTACCTACCTCATTCACCATTGAACTTTATCAGCTGATAAATAATTTGAATTTCATCCAAGATATAAGAGTTTGATGTAAATACAAGAAGACTAATGGAGGTAACAAAATCAGTAGGAAGTTTTCAAAAAGTGAAATCCAATAAATCAAGAAAAATTCATAGTATCCACAAAAATTGTTGTGAAGATTATAAAATTATCAAATACCATCAAACTTGATTAGTGACTAATTCTAAAGAAAAAACAACATTGGTCTAAAAAGGTATTCTGATTAATTATTCAAAAGATCTCAACCAGGAATTTTAGAGAAACCTGGAGGGATCTTGGGTCTCATTCCAGGAAAAGAGTTTCTAGGAGTGGGCCAACCATAGACAATTTGAAAAATTCCCTAGGTAGTTTCAATATACCAACAGGTTGCAGAATTCCTGGTGGTTCTGAGGATCTTTGAAGCATAAATTCTAATCTCCACTCTGGCATATAAGGAGCTAAGTCTTAAGTGTTCCACTAATTATGTCAAAAATTTTAAATAACATTTGAAGAGCCTGGGGCTTATTTTGCTTATATGCAAATGAATGTTTCACATTTACCTATCATTAGACACCTCTTTAACTCCAGAATTCCTTTATTATTTTTCCTCTATAATTTCCCATAAGAAATGACTTAGTTTAGCATCTTTTCTTTATTTGAACAACAACAAAAAAAAGTGTCACCTGTTCTTGGGAAGATGGTATAAGAATACCTAAGTGATTATTAGTAGAGTCCTTTCACAGGGAATGTCTGCTATCAAATTTGTTTTAATGAACTCCTGTAGAAATAAAGCAAAACCTCTAAATATACTGAATATGTTGCATAGGTGTTCTAAATTATTAATAAGACTCTGTAATCACAAGAAATGGAGAGCCCATGTTCCTATGTACCAGAGCATAATTTACCTCTGTTTCTCACTATTTGCATGATTGATGGTAAACAATAAAATCAGAAGCCAAGTAGATCATATGTAGATCATGTTTGAGGGACAATTCTAGTGGTATTGCTGAGAAATTAGTCTTGTTATGAATCTCAACGGCAGAATCCCTGCAGCATAGTCTCCTGACATGCCAATTACATACACATTTCCCTATTATTTGGGTAGTGATAAAGATGTCAAAAGATGTATTTAAGGAATGGAATAAAGAAGTGAAGGTATTACAACAATGGTGGTCAGCCATTTGCAGTTATGAGCTAGCCAAGTGTTCAAGCTCTGTATCGTCTTAAATCTACCAAGAGAAGTGGGAGCAGATCAAAGATCCATATTTGTGAGAGTATGTAAATATATTTAACATAACAGTAGGCACCATGAAAATAGCATTAACTTTCCTAATCAGTACTCAGAAGAACTCAGTAAATATGACAATGATTCTCTATTTTCTTCTTTTTTTTTCTTTTGCAAGGTAAATATATTATTTGTGAAAGTATAAAAAGATGGCATTGATTTAAAAAGATATGAGGTCATTCTTATCAGTTATTTACTTCAGTAGGATTTTCAGATGTTAATTTATAATTCAGAGATAAGATAGAATAGTAAGCATGAGTTGAGGCTGGGAAATCTATTTTTAAGCAAGAAGAGAAAAAATATTCTGTCAATTTTAATGTAAGAACAGAAACAGGCCTAATGAGAGTCAAAGATGGTAAAAATTTTCCTTGATATTTTTCATTCATCTTGTGTATATTAGTAAAACTCCATCCCTTTTTAGATAGATATCTAGATAGACTGAACAAAAGCAATCATAAAATAATCCTGTTATTTGAAGATTATTGCAGTCCAGAAATTCATAGATTATATCAAATGTACAATCAGGTAGCTCTTGGTATATCAGTGATGTGTGTTTAGCAGTTTTTTTTTTTATTATAGTTGAATTATCAATACAACAAAAGCAAAATAGTCTTAATTATTAAAGTAGATTGTTTAATTTCCTTTGCTGTTTTGTGGAACTTAATACCTTACCATATAATGAGAAACAACCCAGAGACCTTAAGACTGATAATGTCAATTTACTGGAATATATGCAAATTACTAAAAAGATAAATCATAGTTTCTCTTAAAAACAATGATACTCATATTACCTAACTAAAGTTCACTGTCTGGCTTATGTGGTATATTTCTCCTAAAGAGTTCTAGTTGCTATATTACATATTCTTGTTTATATCACCAGATGTCATTCAATATCTAAAATACTCTAGTCAACAAAATTATGAATGATATCTCATTGATTTTTCACAAAGATAATTAGAAATTATTAATAAGTGCTATCTTGTTATCTTATTCACACATAAGGAAAAAGCTAAGGAGAATAATCTCTTGCTTTTCAAACATCAGTACAAGTGTATCATCCTTTGCATATTTATGTCAACTGCCAATAAATGAAAACTTCAAAGCAAACTATTCACATTTACAAAGCACTGAAAATAAGATATTTTTTCCTCAATCAAATCCACACCTAGTTATTTCCTACGGGGTACGTGAATCCATTTTTTCATAGATCTCACTTATTCTGAGGTTTCATTTTACATTTGATTGAAATGTTCTTTCTGAAATAAAAGTCATATGTGCAATTTATATCAAGAAAGTTCTATAAAATTGCATTCAGATCCTCCAAATTATAATAAGAAATTTATTTATCCTAATGCATGAATATATGAGATAGAATACAATACTCCTCACTGTTTCCAGAGGTGTAATTTACTGACTTTAGGGTATTCAACTCATAAAAATTTTGATGAATAAATCTTAGAAATTTGATATTAAAATTTTTTATCCCCTCCTGCATTTTTTCAAAACTACCCAATAGAATAAATCCTAACTAAAGAGAAAGCTTGTTGTCCTTATTCATTTCCCAACTTCTTTTCTTTTTTTTTTTTTCATAGTTCTTATTCTTTTTACTATTAGCCAAAATAAAATACTGGGCTATTCCAGACCTATAAGAAATCTAAGATTTGTACTGTTATATAATCACCAGAAGTATAGTTGTTGACAATAGCTGTTGTAGATCAATATCAATTGGAGAGAAGACTGTACTGATAGATGCACAGAAAGGAGTCTAATGAGAAGTGCATGCCAGATCTTGTGGTTTAGGTCAGACTAGAATGAACATAGTTATATTATTTCTGGGTAACAAAGGAATTGATACCCTTAAAGAGCCTATGGACTATTGATTGGTTTACTGATCCATACTGAGTTTCTCAAATATTGTGTTTTCCTTGAATTGAAAGAAAAGTAGGCATTACAAATATAAAAATATTATTTTTCATGGAAAATTACCTAGACAGGTAAATAAATTATACGTGACTGGTGGATAAGTTAGATCTACATATCAAATACTTTGACTTCATTCCACTTTTACTTTTTCACCATATGCTTTGGAAACAATAAATCTCCTGTGCTATGGGTAGAACTTCTAAAACATTTCTCGAAAAGATATCCTGAAAAAATGCTCAGAATTTGAATCTGAAGGATATCACACGTGTGATTATGTAGCATTTATATGACACTGTTGAACTTATGTGGTAATTATCCACATGACCCCTTAATGGCAGAGAGCTTTCTCCTGCTAATGGAAGAACAGGAAGTCAGAAAGCTTTAAAGCTTGGGAAAGGTTTTATTTTGTGTTCCTAGTTTGAAGATGAAGGGAGCTACATGAAAGGATGAAAGAACAAACTTTTAGGAATTGAATACAATCCCCTCCTGACTGCAAGTGAGAAAATGTGAATATGAGTAGTATAAAATCATGGGGAACTGATTTCAGCCCATCATGTGAAAAGTCATAGAAGCAGATTATTCCCAGAGCCTGTGAACAAGAGCCCCACTTAGACTGGCATACATTTTGCCTTGAAACTCTAAGTATAGAGCCTAGCCGAGCCTATCTGGATTTCAAAGGATTGTGATAAGCCACTAGATGTGTTATAATTTCTCTTTCTTATTCAGCAACAGCAAAATGATACACATGTCATCTATTGATTTAATAATATTTTAAAATATGCTAAGGTATCATTTGGGAAATTTACATTAAGCTCCCTTTTACAAATTTCTTCATTAAATGACATATTACTGAGAGGCAATATGGTAATATATATCAAAAGTCTTAAATTATTCACTTGATGAGAAAGAGTGATACCAATCCTGAGACAGTACCTTAACAATAATTGCAGATATTGGGACATATATGTGCACAAAAAGGTTAATACAAGTGGACTACTGCACTGTGGTCAATGGACTAACTCTCATGTGTCCTCGAATTCATTCCATCCAACAGCTCACTTTCTTGATAGTATTATTCCTATTATAGAAGATGCCAATCTCTTAACTAGATCTATCTACTGATCCAAGGCATACCTGTTAATGTCCTTCTCAAAACTGTAGAAACTTCAATTTTATTTATTTGTGAAAAATAATTAGAAAATAAGGCATGGAGACTATCAAATGGTTATGTCGTTATGGAAACCAGGTTACATTCACGAAGAAAGAAGCTGAAAAAGTTGAGAATAAAGGTCATCAAACAGAAAACAAAAGATGACACTTTGCGGTGTTGAAACCCTGGTTCCAGGTATTGGGGAAGCTGCCACAAATGTGAACTTTCTTGCGGAGTTTGTGGTTCAAATTGTCCACCAGTGACATGAGGTACACTAGTATTTTATAAATAAAATATTTCTGGTAGGCTTGGTGTCTAAGTTAATTTGAATTATATTTCTCTTGCTCAAAAACAAGATTTCTGACAAATTCACGGTACTGCTCATAAAAGCAACAAGGGTGAAATCCCAGCATTAGCATATTAAGTAAATTATGGAACATTCATATAATAAAATTTTATGCATCTCTACAAAATCACATTCAGAATAATGGCTTGGGAAATTGTCTGCCTTATTATATGAAAAATAGGGATACAACAGTATGATTCTTTTAGTAAATACTAAAATGTTGAAGCCAAAGAACAAAGAAATATTAACAGCAATACACTCACATATTAATAGTGACTGCCAAGAGATAGTGGGATAATGTTTGGGTTCTGTTTTTCAATCACTATTTACTCTTTTTTTCTTGTTCAACGATGAATGTATATTAGTTTTTTAATGAGAAAAATAATTCAATTTATTTAAATTGTTCATAAAAACAAGTCCCCGAGCCAGCGGAGAGCTCTGACCCGCAGGCAGCCTCTGGGACCAGGGCAGGGCAGCCAGAGACTTCTCCAAGTGCGCACTCCCCCCCCCCCCAGGTCCATTCCACGGGACGATCCAAGATGGCGGACTAGACGGTGACTGCATCTCCAGTGGCTCCAGAACCCAGGACTCAAGAAGGGGAGGCATTGAGAGACTCGGACTAAAATAGAGCCACGGCGTGAGTCTCCCCCACCGGGTGAAGCTCGGCCTGGGTGGCAGGCACGGATAGGAGCTTCTTATCAGAGTAGGGCAGGGCAGCTGGAGTCTTCCCCAGGCAGCCCTGTGCAATCCGGCGGTGGGCTCCTCCCACACGGCCAGCTTCTCCAGCTTCTCGGAGCAGGCCCCCCAGTGAGAGCCTTACTGCACAGAACCAGCTCCAAGTTCCGGAGCCAGCGCAGCGAGCTCTGGCCCACAGGCAGCTTCAGGGACCAGGACAGGGCAGCCAGGGACTTCCCCAAGCAGCCCGGCTCCCTCTGGCGGGAGGAGCCTTTCAAGGCTAGCTTCTCAGAGCAGATCACCCAGTGAGAGCCTTTCTACACAGAGCCAGCCACAAGTCCCCGAGCCAGTGGAGAGCTCCGACCTGCAGGCAGCCTCTGGGACCAGGGCAGGGCAGCCAGAGACTTCTCCAGGTGGCCCTGCCCCCTCTGGCTGCAGACTTTCCACGGGGCGATTCAAGATAGTGGACAAGAGGGTGACTGCATCTCCAGTCACTCCAGAACCCAGGATTCAAGAAGGGGAGGCATTGAGAGACTCGGACTAAAATAGAGTCACGGGTGAGTCTCCCCTACTGGGTGAATCTCGGCCTGGGCAGCAGGCACGGATAGGGGTGTCTTATCAGAGCAGGGCAGGGCAGCTAGAGTCTTTCCCAGGTAGCCCTGCTCACTCTGGCGGTGGGCTCCTCCCACACGGCCAGCTTCTCCAGCTTCTCGGATCAGGAACCCCAGTGAGAGCCATTCCGCACAGAGACAGCTCCTAGCCCTGGAACCAGTAGCGGGTTAGGGGCAGCTTTCTTCGGAAGCACTACATTATCAAGTTCCTCCAAGACTGCAGGCTACTGAAGGCTGGGAGGTGATAAACTAGAAATCTACAGGGACACTATAAGCCAATAGAGGAAATCTGCAATATCTCAGAGTCCCATTGACATCTCACCAATATGAAAAAACAAGGGAAGAAAATGTCCCAAACAAACCTACATACTATATCAATAAAACCCAATGACAGCATAGCAGAAGATTTGTCAGAAAGGGAGTTCAGAAGGTACATAATTAAAACAATCAGGGACGCAAACAAGGAGATGAAGGAGCAAATACAGGCATTGAAGGAGGAGATGAAAGAGCAAATGCAGGAATTAAATGATCGCACCAATCAACAGTTAAAAGATTGTACATCTTCTTCTGTGAAGTGTCTGTTCATTTCCTTAGCCTATTTGTTGATTGGATTATTCGTATTCTTCATGTAGAGTTTTTTTTTTTTTAATTTATTTTTTTTTTACTGTAAACAAATGGGATACATGTTGTTTCTCTGTACATGGAGTAAAGGCATACCATTTGTGTAATCATAAATTTACATAGGGTAATGTTGGTTGATTCATTCTTTTGAGTTCTTTATATATTCTGGAAATTAGCACTCTATCTGAAGTATGAGTGGCAAAGATATTCTACCACTCTGTAGGCTCTCTCTTCACATTACTGAGAGTTTCCTTTGCTGAGAGAAAGCTTTTTAGTTTGAATCTATCCCAGTTGTTGATTCTTGCTTTTATTTCTTGTGCTATGGGAGTCCTGTTAAGGAAGTCGGATCCTAAGTCAACAAGTTGAGGGTTTGGACCTACTTTCCAGTTTTTCCAGCACCATTAGTTGAAGAGGCTATCTTTTCTCCATTGCATATTTTTGGCCCCTTTGTCTAGTATGAGAAAATTGTATAGGTGTTGGCGAGGATGTGGGGAAAAAGGTACACTCATACATTGCTGGTGGGGTTGCAAATTAGTGCAGCCACTCTGGAAAGCAGTGTGGAGATTCCTTAGAAAACTTGGAATGGAACCACCATTTGACCCAGCTATCCCACTCCTTGGCCTATACCCAAAGGACTTAAAATCAGCATACTACAGAGATACAGCCACATCAATGTTCATTGCTGCTCAATTCACCATAGCCAGATTGTGGAACCAACCTAGATGCCCTTCAGTTGATGAATGTATAAAGAAATCGTGGCATATATATACAATGGAATATTATTCTGCCATGAAGAATGATAAAATTATGGCATTTGCAGGCAAATGGATGAAATTGGAGAGTATCATGCTAAGTGAGATAAGCCATTCTCAAAAAATTAAATGACAAATGATCTCACTGATAAGTGGATGAGGACATATAATGGGGGCTGGGAGGTGTTAGCGTTAGGGTTAGGGTTAGGTTTAGGGTTAGGGATAAGGAGGGTGCTAAGAATGGAGAAAGGAAGGACTGTATAGAGGGAAAAGAGGGTGGGAGGGGTGGGGGGAAGGAAAAAATAACAGAATGAATCAAACAACATTGCCCTATGTAAACGTATGATTACACAAATGGTATGCCTTGTCTACATGTACAAATAGAGAAACAACATGTATCCCATTTGTGTATGATAATTAAAAAATGTTGTTCATAAAAGTAGAAAGCATAATAGTATTTGCCATAGAGAGTGGAAGAGAGGCAAGGAAAGGAGAGATTAGGCAACAGGTACAAAACCACAGCCAGTTGGGAAGAATAAACTCTTCTGTATTATTACATAGAAGGGTGACCAGGTCCAGCAGGTTTAACCTACTATATAGTTCATGTAGTTCAAAATAGAAGAGAGAATTTTGAATGGTGTCATTATGAAGAAATGATAATTATTTGAGAAAAATTTAAAGTAATAAAAAATTAATGCAGGTATAAACAAAGATCTGTGGGTTCATCTAGGTTTATTGCTTGCTATCAAAGCGAACTTTTAATTTAAGAGCAGAAACACAATTGTAAAAAAAATGGTGTAATTGCAACCACTAATTATGCAAATAGGGTATCAGAAATGGAAAAATTTATTATGAAGTATAGCTGTCATGGAAAGTTAAATTTATTGTAATAGTTACTCCAGTATGGGTATGTAAGCTTTGAAGAAATGTTTAAAAAGGAGGTTTCTCTTGGTAGGATAAATTGCTTCACAGAAGTGCAAGTCTTAAGAAAAGAGTGAGTAAATAGTTTCTCGAAGTACAAAAAAATTTACTAATTTTTCTCGTATTGTAAAACGAGACCAGATTTTGGATTACATCAAAAGAATTGCACAGTTTCAAGATGGCGGACTAGAGGTTGACTGCATTTCCTGGTGCTCCAGAACTCAGGATTCAAGAAGGAGAGGTATTGAGAGACTCAGAAGAACTCAGAGATGCTGGGTGAGTCTCTCCCACCAGGTGAAGCTCCGCCCAGGCAGCAGGCCAGAACAGTGGGCAGCGTCTAGGAGCAGGGCAGGGCGGCGAGAGGCTACCCCAGCAGCCCTGCTCCATCGGGCAGCAGGCCCAGTCCACAGCCAGGTTCCTGGAGCAGGTCCGCCCAGTGAGAGGCTTTCCGGGCATAACCAGCCCCAAGCAGCGTGCCTGGTCTGGTCCTCAGACAGCTTCTTGGATCAGGGCAGGGCAGTAAGAGGCATTCCCCAGCAGCCCGGCTCCATGTGGCGGGAGGCCCAGCCCACAGCCAGCTTCTCCGAGCATACCCGCCAGTGAGAGGCTTTCCGAGCATACCCAGCCCCAAGTCCTGCACTCAGCGGCGGGTCCTGGTCCTCAGACAGCTTCTCGGACCAGGGCAGAAGGGCAAGAGGCTTTCCCAAGCAGCCTGGCTCCATCTGGCCGCAGGCCCGTTCCACAGCCACTTTCGTGGAGCAGACCCGCCCAGTGAGAGACTTTCCCTGCACACCCAGACCCCAGGGGCGCCCCGGTCCAGTCTGCAAGCAGCTTCTCAGACCAGGGCAGGGCAGCAAGAGGCTTTCCCAAACAGCCCAGCTCTATCCAGTGGCAGGCCCAGCCCACAGCAGGCTTCTCAGAGCAGGCCCGCCTTGTGAGAGATTTCCAAGCACACCTATCCCCCAATCCCGCACCCGGCAGTGGGCCAGGGGCAGCTTTCTTTGGAAGCACTGCATTATCAAGTTCCTCCAAGACTTCAGGCTACTGAAGGTTAAGAGGTGATATGATGGAAATCTACAGGAACACTATAAGAAAATAGAGGAAATCTGCAATATCTCAGAGTCCCACTGATATCTGACCAATATGAGAAAACAAGGGAAGAAAATATACCAAAGTAATGTGGATGCTATATCAATAAAACCAAATGCAGCACAGCAGAAGAAATGTCAGAAAGGGAGTTCAGAATGTACATAATTAAAACAATCTGGGAAGCAAACGAGGAGATGAAAGATCAAAGGTAAGCATTGAATGATGAGATGAAAGAGCAAATGCAGGCATTGAATGATAGCACCAATCGACAGTTAAAAGAGCAAATACAGGAAGCAAAAGATCATTTCAATAAAGAGTTAGAGATACTGAAAAAAAAAAAAAACAAATAGAAATCCTTGAAATGAAGAGAACAATAAACCAAATTAAAAACTCCATAGAAAGCATAACCAATAGGACAGAACACCTGGAACACAGAACCTCAGACATTGAAGAAAAAATGTTTAATCTTGAAAATAAAGTTGACCAAACAGAGAAGATGGTAAGAAATCATGA
The DNA here is from genome assembly GCF_902686445.1 of Sciurus carolinensis. Taxonomy (NCBI): domain Eukaryota; kingdom Metazoa; phylum Chordata; class Mammalia; order Rodentia; family Sciuridae; genus Sciurus; species Sciurus carolinensis. The sequence goes on along the minus strand of NC_062218.1, from coordinate 84,999,657 downwards.
ACAGAATCTACAAGAATTATGGGATATCATGAAAAGGCCAAATTTAAGAATTATTGGGATTGAGGAAGGTTTAGAGAAACAAACCAAAGAAATGAGCAATCTATTCAATGAAATATTAGAAAATTTCCAAAATCTGAAAAATGAAATGGAAAATCAAGTACAAGAAGCATGTAGAACTCCAAATACAAAAAATTACAACAGACCCACATCAAGGCACATTATTATGAAAATACATAACATACAAAATAAAGACAGAATTTTAAAGGCTGTGAGAGAAAAGAATCAAATTACATTCAGGGGGAACCAATAAGGATATCAGCAGATTTTTCAATCCAGACCCTAAAAGCTAGAAGGGCCTAGAATAGCATACATCAAGCCCTGAAAAAAAATCTATGCCAACTAAGAATCTTATACCCAGCAAAACTTACTTGAGATTTGATGATTAAATAAAATCCTTCCATGATAAACAAAAGCTAAAAGAATTTACAAAAAGAAAGCAGACAATGCAGAACATTCCATGAGGAAGAGCTAAAAAACATTGATGCAAATCAGCAAAGGGAGGAACTGGCTTAAAGGAATAGCCAAACAAAGGAGAAACCAAGTCGTGTCAAAAAACAAAAATGAGCCAAATGACTGCAAATACAAATCATATCTCAATAATAACCCTGAATGTAATGGCCTGAACTCATCAATCAAAAGACATAGACTGGCAGATTGGATTAAAAAGAAAAATCCAACAATATGCTGCCTGCAAGAGACTCATCTCATAGAAAGAGACACCCATAGACTAAAGGTGAAAGGATGGGAAAAAACATACCATGCACATGGACACAGCAAAAAAGCTGGAGCTCCCTTCTCATTTCAGATAATGTGGACTTCAAGCCAAAGTTAGTCAGAAGGGATAAAGAAGGACATTTCATACTGCTTAAGGGAAGCATAAATCAGGAAGATATAACAAACATAAATATCTATGCCACAAACATTGACTCATCCATGTATGTCAAAAAAATCCTTCTCAATTCCAGAAATCAAATAGACCACAACACAATAATACTAGGCAATTTTAACATACCTCTTTCACCGCTGGACAGATCTTCCAAACAAAAACTGAATAAAGAAACCATAGATCTCAATAACATGATCAATAATTTAGACTTAACAGACATATATAGAATATACCATCCAACAAAGAGCGAATATACCTTCTTCTCAGCAGCACATGGATCCTTCTCTAAAGTAGACCATATTTTATGCCACAAAGCTACTGTTAGCAAATACAAGAAGATAGAGATACTACCTTGTATTCTATCAGATCATAAAGGATTGAAATTAGAAATAAATGCCAGAATAAAAAAGAGAAACTACTACAACACCTGGAGATTAAATAATATGCTATTATATGATGAATGGATAACAGAAGACATCAAGAGGGAAATAAAAATATTCTTAGAAGTAAATGAGAACAAAGAAACATCATATCAAAATCTCTGGGACACTACGAAAGCAGTACTTAGAGGAAAATTTATTTCATGGAGCGCATTCAATAAAAGAAGTAAAACTCAACAAATAAATGACCTAACACTACAGCTCAAAGTCTTAGAAAAAGAAGAACAGACCAACACCAAAAGTAGTAGAAGACAGGAAATAGTTAAACTCAGAGCTGAAATCAACAAAATTGAAACAAAGAAACAATACAAAAAATTGACAAAATAAATAGTTGGTTCTTTGAAAAAATAAACAAAATTGATAAACCTTTAGCCACACTAACAAAGAGAAGACGAGAGAAAACCCAAATCACTAAAATTCGAAATGAACATGGAAATATCACAACAGACATGAGTGAAATACAAAACATAATTAGAAGCTATTTTGAAAATCTATGTTCCAACAAATCAGAAAATCTCGAAGACATCAACAGGTTTCTAGAGACATATGAATTACCTAAACTGAAGGAGGAGGATATACACAATTTAAATAGATCAATTTCAAGTAAGGAAATAGAAGAAGTCATCAAAAGCCTACGAACAAAGAAAAGTCCAAGACCAGATGGGTTCTCAGCTGAGTTCTACAAAACCTTTAAAGAAGAACTCATTCCAATACTCCTCAAAGTATTCCATGAAATAGAAGAGGAGGGAACCCTCGCAAACTCAATCTGTGAAGCCAATGTCACCCTGATACCTAAACCAGAGACACAATGAGGAAAGAAAATTTCAGGTCAATATCCTTAATGAAAATTGACACAAAAATTCTCAACAAAATTTTAGCAAATTGCATACAAATATATATTAAAAGGATAGTGCACCATGATCAAGTGGGTTTTATCCCAGGGATGCAAGGCTGGTTCAACATTCGGAAATCAATAAACATAATTCATCATATCAATAGACTTAAAAGTCAAGAATCACATGATTATTTCAATAGATGCATTAAAAGTATTTGATAAAATACAGCATCCCTTTATGCCCAAAACACTAGAAAAAATAGGGATAGTGGGAATATTCTTTAACATTGTAAAGGCCATCTACACTAAGCCCATGACCAATATCATTCTAAATGGTGAAAAATTGAAAACATTCCCCCTAAAAACTGGAACAAGTCAGAGATACCCTTTTTCACCACTTCTATTTAACATTGTCCTTGAAACTGTAACCAGAGCAATTAGACAGATCAAAGAAATTAAAGGGACCCGAATAGGAAAAGAAGAACTCAAACTATCCCTATTTGCTGATGACATGATTATATATGTAGAAGAACTGGGAAGTTCCACCAGAAAACTTTTAGAACTCATAAGTGAATTCAGTAAAGTAGCAGGTTACAAGATCAATGCTCATAAATCCAATGCATTTTTATACATAAGTGGTGAATTCTCAGATTCACAATAGCCTTGAAAAAAATAAAATACTTGGGAATCAATCTCACAAAAGAGGTGAAAGACCTCTACAATGAGAACTACAGAACACCAAAGAAAGAAATCAAAGAAAACCTTAGAAGATGGAAAGATCTCCCATGTTCTTGAATAGGCATAATTAATATTGTCAAAATGGCCACACTACCTAAAGTGCTATACAGATTCAATGCAATTCCAATTAAAATCCCAATGACATACCTTACAGAAATATAACAAGCAATCATGAAATTCATTTGGAAGAATATGAGACCCAGAATAGCTAAAGTAATTCTTAGCAGGAAGAGCGAAGCAGGGGATATCACAATACCAGATCTTCAACTCTACTACAAAGCAATAGTAACAAAAACGGCATGGTATTGGTACCAAAATAGGTAGATCAATGGTACAGAATAGAGGACATGGACAGAAACCCAAATAAATACAATTTTCTCATACTAGACAAAGGTGCCAAAAATATGCAATGGAGAAAAGATAGCCTCTTCAACAAATGGTGCTGGGAAAACTGGAAAGCCATATGCCACAGAATGAAACTAAACCCCTATCTCTCACCCTGCACAAAACTCAATTCAAAATGGATCAAGGACCTTGGAATCAGACAAGAGACCCTGCATCTTATAGAAGAAAAAGTAGGTCCAAATCTTCAACATATGGGCCCAGATTCAGACTTTCTTAACAGGACTCCCATAGCACAAGAAATAAAAGCAAGAATCAATAACTGGGATAGATTCAAACTAAAAAGCTTTCTCTCAGCAAAGGAAACTATCAGCAATGTGAAGAGAGAGCCTACAGAGTGGGAGAAAATCTTTGCCACCCATACCAACCTAGATGCTCTTCAATTGATGAATGGATAAAGAAACTGTGGTATATATATATACAATGGAATATTACTCAGCCTTAAAGAATAATAAAATCATGGCATTTGCAGGCAAATGGATGAAACTGGAGCATATCATGCTAAGTGAGTTAAGTCAATCTCAATAAACCAAAGGAAGAATGATCTTGCTGATTAGTGGATGATGACACATAATGGGGGGAGGCAAGAATGGAGGAAGGAGGGACTATACAGAGGGAAAAGAGGGGTGGGAGGGGTGGGATGGTAGGGGGAAAAATAAAAGAATGTATTAAACAACATTACACTATGTAAATGTATGATTACACAAATGGTATTCCTTTTCTCCATGTACAAACAGAGAATCAACACATATCCCATTTGTTTACAATAAAAGTAAATACATAAAAATTAAAAAGAAATTATAAATAAATTTAAATAAAAAGTGTATATTATTCAGTCATAAAGAAGAGTAACATGGTGTTTTCGGGTAAATGGATGGAGTTGGAGAATATCATACTAAGTGAAATAAGTCAATTCCAAAAAACCAAAAGCCAAATGATTTCTCTGATAAGTGAATGATGATACATAACTGGAGTGGAGGAATGGTAAGGGAAGAATGGAGGAAGGATGGGATGAATTGTGTAGAGGGAAATGAGGAGTTGGGAGGGGGTAGGGGAAGGAAAGATAATAGAATGAGAAGACATCATTACCTTATACACATGTATGATTACACAAAAGGTGTGACTCTACTTCATGTACAACCTGAGAAATGAAAGTTGTACCCCATTTGTGTCAAGTGAATCAAAATTTTTAAAAAAGTGAAAAATAGGAACTTATTTTTCAAATGTTCCTTTGTTTGTGTTTTATTTTTGTTTCTTTGTTTAAAAGATTTGGGTAATATTCTTTATTTTATTCTTTATTTTATTTATTTTTTTCTGTATCCCATAAGTACTTTGATGAAAGATATAATTATGTTGAGACAGTGCATATAGAAAGAGATTTTTAGGCAAAGATTAAAAAAGTGGCTATTTGCACATGATATAACAAAAGAAGAAAATTTAAACGAAGCTACAGTACATTATAATTAAAAGGCAAACTGATGAATGAAACAAACAGGATGTTCAGAAGTAGATCAACTGGTTTTATGATATAGATGTCATTAAAATTTGGTCAGAAACAATTTTTCAACAAATTATTTTGCATCAATTAGATATTCATAAGAGAAAAGAGAAACATGACCTGCTAAACTATTTTCAAAAGTTTTCAAAAACTTGCAGATCTCAATATAAAAGTTAAGACAATAAATATATAAGAATGATTAGAGAATATCCTCATGACCTTGAAATGAGCAAATCACTTGCAATAAGTGAAAATAAATCTGCTTACATAGTTTATGTCAAGATTCTGAACATCAGTTTATCAGAAGACGCCAGTCAGAGAATGAAAACACAAACTAAAAGGTGAAAGAATGTAGTATCCAGTGCCACCCCAGCCCAACCTGTGGCCTGGCCACAGCACCCCACGCACCCTAGCACCCCCACTGTGGACGACCATCGACCAACAGGTGGGGTCACTTCTGCCCACTATCATGGATTATTCCTGACTTGGAGGCCACCATCCCCAGTTGGGCAGCTCCCTTCTTGGGACACAAAATTATCAAGTACATCTCAGGCATCAGACTGCTGAAGGCTAGGGGGTTCATACAGTACAGTATAGTTTTATTGTAGAATAATTTTATTAGTAGTATTATGATTATTCCTATTATACCTACTATTATTCTTTTTCTTTTTTTTTCTTCATTATTTTTCTCACTCTATTTTCCTCTTATCTGTTTGCTTAGAAACTCTTTCTCCCTTTCCTCATGCTAACAACCAATTTATTTTAATTCTGCTGTCACTATTCTTATGATGTAGTGCCTCTAATAGACTCATTACTTATCTCATTAACACTACATCCTACACTCCTCCCCATCCTCTTGTCTACCATTAGAAATTGTTGTTGTTATTGCAAACCTATTTTTTATGCTGTAGATAATAATCAAACACATCATCTCTGTTTATTACGACAATATTGATAATACCTTCATAAGGAGTACTTGGGTTAAGGATGCATATTGTTTGTATTGTGTGCAGCTAATATTGATCTCTCACTTTAAGATGAGGTATTGGAAACCTGAAGGGTCACTATAAGTTATAGGGGGGAAACTGCAATACCTCAGATTCACACTTCAAGAGGAGAAGATACACAAACAATATGTAAAAACAAGGGAAGAAAGTGTCCCAAACAAACCTAAATGCCATATCAATAGAATCCAAAGACAGCATGGCAGAAGAAAGGTCAGAAAGGGAGTTCAGAATGTACATAATTAAAATACTCTGAAAAGTAAAGGATGAGATAAGAGAGCAAATGCAGGCAATAAATGAAAATACCAATAAACAGTTAAAAGAACAAATGCAAAAGCAAAATATTATTTCAATAAAGAGATAGAGATTCTGAAAAAAAAAACACACAAAAATCCTTGAAATGGAAGAAAAAATAAGTCAAAATAAAAATTCAATAGAAAGCATCACCAATAGACTAAACAGTTGAAAGACAGAAAGAACCTCAGACGATGAAGAGAAAATATTTAATCTTGAAACAAAGTTAACAAAACAGATAAAATGGCAAGAAATCATGAACAAAAATGCCAAGAATTATGGGATATTATGAAAAGACCAAATTTAAGATTTATTATGATTGAGGAAGAGAAACAAAACAAAGGAATGAATAATCTATTTAATGATTTAATATCAAAAATTTTTCCCAATCAGAAGAATGAAATGGAAAAATCAGATACAAGAGATTTACAGGATACCAAAGGTACAAAATTACAACCAATCCACACCACGGCATATTATAATGAAAATACCTAACATACTAAATAAAGATAAAATTTTAAAGGGTGTGAGAGAAAATATCAGATTACATATAGGGGAAAACCAATACAGATATTAGCATATTTCTCAGCCTAGACCCTAAAAGCTAGAAGGGCCTAGAACAACATTTTTAAATCTATGAAAGAAAATAGATGCCAACCAAAAATCTTATACCCAGCAAAACTTACCTTCAAATCTAATGATGAAATAAAATCCTTCCATGATAAAGAAAAGTTAAAAGAACTTACAAACAGAAAACCTGCACTATAGAACATTCTCAGCAAAATATTCCATGAGGAAGAAATGAAAAAAAACAATTTAAATCAGCAAAGGGAGGAACTATCTAAAGGAAAAGCAAATTAAAGGAGAAACCTAGTCAAGTTAAAAACCAAAAATCAGTCAAAATGACTGGGAATACAAGTAATATTTCAATAATAATGCTGAATGTTAATGACCTAAACTCATCAATCAAAAGACACAGACTGGTTGAGTGGACTAAAAAGAAAGACCCAGCATTATGCTGTCTCCAAGAGACTCATCTCATAGAAAAAGATGCCTACAGACTAAAGGTGAAAGGTTGGGAAAAAACATATCATTCACATGGACTGTGTAAAGAAGCAGTGGTTTCCATCCTCAAATCAGATAAAGCAGTCTTCAAGCCAAAGTTAGTCAGAAGGGATAAAGAAGGATATTTCATATTGCTTAAGGAAAGCATAAATCAGCAAGACATAATGATCATAAATATTTATTTCCCAAACAATGGTGCATCCATGTACATCAAACAAATCCTTCTCAATTCCAGGAACCAAAGAGACTACAACACAATAATACTAAGTAACTTTAACACACATATCTCATCACTGACCAGATCTTCCAAACAAAAATTGAATAAAAATCATAGAAATAAATAACACTATCCATAATTTAGAATTAACAGACATATATAGAATATTCCACCAATGAGTGAATATACTTTTTTCTCAGAAGCAAATGAATCCTTCTCTAAAATATACCATTTGTTATGCCACAGAGTTAATCTTAGAAAATAAAAAAAAATAGAAATGCTACCTTGTATTCTATCATATCATAATGAAATGAAATTAGAAATCAATGATAAAATAAAAAGCAGAAACTACTCCAACACCTGGAGACTAAATAATACACTATTGAAATATGCATGTATAACAGAAGACATCAGGATGGAGATTAAAAAATTCTTGGAGGTAAATGAGAACAATGATACAACATAACAAAATATCTGAGATGCTATGAAAGCAGTACTCAGAGGAAAATTCATTGCATGGAGTGCATTCAATAAAAGAAGAAAAAGTAAACAAATAAACAACCTAACATTAGAGCTCAAAGCCCTAGAAAAAGAAGACCAGATTAACACCAAAAGCAGCAGAAGATGAGAAATAAATAAACAGAGCTGAAATCAATGAAATTGAAACAAAAGAAACAATTCAAATAATTGACAAGACAAAAAGTTGATTCTTTGAAAAATAAACAATATTGATAAATCTTTACCCACATTAATGAAGAGAAGGAGAGAGAAAAATCAAATTACTAAAATTTGTGATGAAAAAGGGAATATCATGACAGACACTTTGGAAATACAAAACATAATTAGAAGCTATTTCGAAAATCTATGCTCTAACAAAATAGAAAATCTTGAAGACATCAATAGGTTTCTAGAGACATTTTTTTCTACCCAAACTGAATCAGAAGGACATACACAATTTAAACATCAATTTCCAGTAATGAAATAAAAAAAGTCATCAAAAGCCTACGAACTAAGAAAAGTTCAAGACGAGATGCATTCTCAGCCAAATTCTATAAGACCTTCAAAGAAGAACTCATTGCAATACTCTTCAAAGTATTCCATGAAATAGAAAAGGAGGGAACCCTTCCAAACTCATTCTGTGAAGCTAATATCAACCTCATACCAAAACCAGATGAAGACACATTGAGTAAAGAAAACATCAGACCAATATCCCTAATGAACATAGATGCAAAAATTCTTCAGAAAATTTTAGGAAATTGCATACAAAAACATATTTTAAAAAGTGCACCATGATCAGTTGGATTTCATCCAGGGATGCAAGGTTGGTTCAACATCCAGAAATCAATAAATGAAATTCACCACATCGACAGACTTAAAGTTAAGAATCATATGATTATTTCAATAGCTGCAGAAAAAGGATTTGATAAAATACAGCATCCCTTCATTCTCGAAACACTGGAAAAAGTAGGTGAAGTAGGAACATACCTCAACATTGTAAAGACTATCTATGCTAAGCCCATGGCCAACATCATTCTAAATGCAGAGAAACTGAAAGCATTCCGCCTAAAAACTGGAACAAAGCTGGGTTGCCCTCTTTCACATTTCTATCCAACATAGTCCTTGAAACTCTAGCAAGAGCAATTAAACAGACTAAAGAAATTAAAGGAATACGAATAGGAAAAGAAGAACTCAAACTATCACTATTTGCCAACGACATGAATCTATATGTAGAGGAGTCAAAAAATACCACCAGAAAACTTCTAGAACACATAAATGAATTCAGCAAAGTAGCAGGATATAAAATGAACACTCAAAAATCTAATGCATTTTTATTCATAAGCGATGAAACCTCTGAAAGAGAAATTAGGAAAACTACCACTTCACAATAGCCTCAAAAAAATAAAATACTTGGGAATCAATCTAACAAAAGAGGTGAAAGACCTCTACAGTGAAAACTATAGAACACTAAAGAAAGAAATTTAAGAAAACCTTAAAGATGGAAAGATCTCCCATGCACTTGGATAGGCAGAATTAATATAATATTATCAAAATGGCCATACTACCAAAAGTGCTACAAAATTCAATGCAATTCCAATTAAACTCCCAATGACGCACGTACCTCATACAAATATGGAAAGCAATCCTGAAATTCGTTTGGAAGAATAAGAGACCCAGAATAGCCAAAGCAATGCTTAGCAGGAAGAGCAAAGCAGGTGGTATCACAATACCAGAACTGCAACTATACTACAGAGCAATAGTAACAAAAACAGCAGAGTACAGTAATAGGCAGGTAGACAGAGAGACCAATGGTACAGAATAGAAGACACAGAGACAAACTCACATAAATACAGTTATCTGACACTACACAAAGGTGCCAAGATCACAGAACGGAGAAAAGATAACCTCTTCAACAAATGGTGCTGGGAAAACTGGAAATCCATATGCAGCGAAATGAAACTGAACCCCTATCTCTCACCCTGCACAAAACTCAACTCAACATGGATCAAGGACCTAGGAATTAGACCAGAGACACTGCCCCTAATAGAAGAAAAAGTAGTTTCAAAGTTTCTTCATATTGGCTTAGGATCAGACTTCCTTTACATGATTCTCAAAGCACAAGAAATAAAAGCAGGAATCAATAACTGGGATAGATTCAAACTAAAACGTTTTTCTCAGCAAAGACAACAATCAACAATGTCAAGACAAGAGACTACAGAGTGGGAGAAAATCTTTGCCACACACACTTCAGATAGAGCTCTAATCTGCAGAATTAGTAAAGAACTCAAAATACTTTACACAAAGAATACAAATAGCCCAATTATTAAATGGGCTAATGAAATGAGCACACACTTCACAGAAGATCTACAAGCAATCAACAGATATATGAAAAAATGTTCAACATCTCTAGTAATAAGAGAAATGCAAATCAAAACTACCCTAAGATTTCATCTCATGCCAATTAGAATGTCTGTTATCAAGAATACAAGGGAAAATAGGTATTGATGAGAATGTAGAGAAAAAGGTTCACTCATACATTGCTGATGGAGTTACAAATTGGTGAAACCACTCTGGAAAGCAGTGTGGAGATTCCTTAGAAAACTTGTAATGGAACCACCTTTTGACCCAGTTATCCCACTTCTCTGTTTATTACCCAAAGGACTTAAAATCAGCATACTACAGTGACACAACTACATCAATGTTTATAGCAGCTCAATTCACAATAGCTAGAATGTGGAACCAACCCAGATGCCCTTCAATAGATGAATGGGTAAAGAAACTGTGGTATATATACACAATGGAATATTATTCAGCCATAAAGAAAAATAAGATTACGGCATTTGCAGGCAAATGGATGGAGTTGGAGAATATCATGCAAAGTGAAATAAGTCAATCCCAAAAAACCAAAGGCCAAATGATTTCTCTGATAAGTGAATGGTGATACATAACAGAGGGGGAGGCAAGAATGGATTGTATAGAGGAAAATGAGGGGTGGGGAGGGGTTGGGGGAAGTAAAGATAATAGAATGAGACAAACATCATTACCCTACATACATGTATGATTACACAAATGGTGTGACTCTACTTCGTGTATAACCAAAGAAACGAATGTTGTACCCTACCCCATTTGTGTACAATGAATCAAAATTTTAAAAAAATAAATGAAAATGGTGATCAAAAAAAGGTGAAAAAGTATTTTTGGAATTCACATACCTAATATATACAAAAGACCACTATTCTATGTACAGAGAAAATTCTTACAAATCAATAATAAGAAAACAAACAAATCAATAGTTAAAGTGATAAAGGAGCTGAAAATAAAGTTCACCAAGGAATAATCAATGGTAATCAAATATATGAAAAAAAATTCTTATCTTCATTATTCCTCAGAAAAATACAAAATGAAACTGCAGTAAGACTCACTACACACCAGAATAATAAAAATGAAAAAGGCCCACAATGAATAGTATTGAACAAGCTGTAACTCTGATCCATGCAGTGGGAATACAAGCCAAGCAGACATTTGGGAAACTGCTTCGTGGTATCAGCCAAAAATAAATATGTTCCAGTCTTTGAAACATCTATTTCATTTATACCTTCATAATTATGCTCATTTTTTTACCACAAGTATACACAGTAATCCTTATAGCAATAAGGCTCCTAGGAAACATAAACTAGAAATAACCAAGATGGCATGACAATAGAATGTTTAAATGAACAGCAATATGTCTACACAGTTGAATACTCTTTAGTACAAATGAACAACTAAAAATCCACTTTGAAAACATACCAATAGACAAAATAAAACAAATATAAGAAGTACTTAATGCATAATTCTTTCAGCTTAATGTTTAACAACAAGCAATATTAGTAAGTGGTGATAGAAATCAGGAGGGTAATTGTCCTTAAAGGGTAGGCTGGGGTTGCTGGATGTGGTAGAAGAGGGCTTCTATATGTAAATGCAGTGGTCTTTGATCTGGATCTCAGTTACACTAGCAATTGGTTTATTATTATTTAGCATATGTCTCTATTTTTCAATAGAAATATTTACTAAAAAATGCAAGATTATGCAAAGTTCTTCATAACACAATTGCTTTCAGTGCTTAGCTCATACATTAAGTTTTATCCTTATTGATTTTGACTGATAATTCCTTTTATATACCTGCTTTCTGATCCTACAAGGAGGAGAGATTTATACATTTCACTTCAGGTTTTTGGTTCTTATAATTTTTAGATTAGACACATAGACTAATAACAAAAACTCAATAGTTATGAGAAAACTGAGGGAATTCAGTTATCTAGTGCAATACAAAAAGTATCAGATTAAGAAAAACATTATGATTAAATTTTTTTAAAGTATTATATTTTTTGGATGATATTTAACTTAGACCAATGAAATCTGTACAAGAGTTGGATCACTAACTTGAAATTCGAATATCAAGTTTACAATAATGTAATTTTTCTTTGAGATAAAGTCTCATCAAATTGCCCAGGTTGGCCTTGATCTTGTGATCTTCCTGCCTCAGCCCCCTGAGTAGCAGAGATTCATAGACACGTGCCACCATGCCCAGTTCCCTATAAAATATTTTTTTAGAACTCTGCAACATCAACAGTTTGTTATATAATAATTATGCCTAGATAAAGACAAATATCATTGCTGAATATTTATTTTAGCTTTTAGCAGTTCACTGAGAAAGCAAGTAAACATCATTATGCTGATTATGTATTACTAACACTATGTAGCTGATAATTTGTTAATGACTGAGAACAATCACCCAACTTGATTTTAGGAATTTCTTTATGCTTATTGTATCAGTTCAATTATGAACATAAGAACCACTTTCAAAAATTTACTAGTTGAAACATTTTATGTACAGTATTAATTTTTGACAGGACATTTCACAATGAAAAAGTATATTATGAATCTTGGAATAAGTTTTTTTTTTTTTAATGCTTAGTTGTAGATGGACGCAATACCTTTATTTAGTTATTTATTTTTATGTGGCACTGAGGATTGAACCCAGTGCCTCATATGAGGTAGGCAAGTGCTATACCACTGAGCTACAATCCCAGCCCAATAGGAATAAGTTAAGAACTGATATTTGATACATCTACTTATTCTTCAAATATTGTCTGAATGTACTATGATTTTGTGACATTGAGCCTATTCTTATGTAAAGAAGAAAATTGTTCTTTCTGAAAAGTCCTTCTTTTTTTTAAATCAGGCCAGTTCTATTTTTATTATTTTGATAATATTTTACATCAGTAGACTCTTGCTGGGCCTTGTGACACCGCTTATAATTCCAGCAACTCAAAAGACTGAAGCAGGAGGATTGCAAATAGGAGACTAGTCTGAGCAATTTAAGGGAGATCCTATCTCAAAATAAAAAATAAAAAGGGCTGGGACCTAGCTCAGTGGTAAAGTATCTCTGGGTTCAATCCCCAATTTTGAAAAATAAATAAATACATTATTTTGTATATTTGTATATTCACAGATATGTACAGAAAGGAAACCCAGAAAGGAAATATTTTCCATATGTAAGTAAACTTGTACAAAAATTATTATACATTGAGAAGTTTAAGTAAATATTTTCTTTTCTTGTTATATTTTCTTATTTTAAATTGCCTAGAAAATTTTATCTCTTTGCCATTTTATTTCACCAATGTAGAAATTAGAATTCTTTTAGGAATTCAATGCAAATTACTTGTTCAGATGCCAAGATTTAAGTCATGTTAATTTTTTAAAAGATTTTTTTAATTCAAATATAATTAATTTATACCCAATTTCATCATTTGAAGAATAAAGTTTGATGAACTTTAACAGGTATATGTAGGCATGTACATACTACCAAAATCAAAATATAAACTATTTCCTTCATCTCACAAGTTTAGGGAACATTTTAGAATCAATCTTCTCTTTCCCAAGTCTTGGTAACTACTGATTTGATTTTTTTTCCCATAATTTTGACTTTCTACAATCATATCAGTGAACACATATGACATGCAGTCTAATTGTAAGAATTTTCCATTCTGAATGATGATTTCAGTTTTATTCATCTCATTACAAGTACCTGTCACTCATTAGTTACCACTAAGAACTACGTGATGTGCTATTTATTATAACTAAGTACTGTGCCACATTTTGCTAATATATTTGCCTCTTGAAGGACATGTTTCATTTTTTTGGTACCAGGGATTGAACTCAGGGGCACACACTCAACCACTAAGCTACATCCCCAGCCCTATTTTGCATTTTATTTAAAGACAGGGCCTCACTGAGTTGCTTAGCAGCCTTGTTTTTGCTGAGGCTGGCTTTGATCCTCCTGCCTCAGCCTCCTGAACCACTGGGATGCAAGGCATGCAACAACACTCCAGGCTCAGGACTGATCTTAACCTACAGATATTACACCCTTGAAGGCAGAATTGGGAAGACATATGCACAAAAACATGTGAAGCTGGAATGAGTGAGCTCCAAAATGCATGCCACAGAACTGCTAGTTTAGAGGAAAAGTGCATATTTGACTAAAAAAGTGCCAACTGCTAAAGTGGTCATTCATTTTTACTTTGTCACCAGAAATGTATATGCATTAAATTAATAATGATAACAGATTCTGAAGTGTTAGCCATTGTAGAATGTATTGTTATCTCATCATTTTTAAATATATATTCAATTACAGATGATGGTGAACATCTTTTTCTGTGTCAGTTAGCTATGTATATATTATCTTCAGCTAAATGCATATTCAAATTTTTGCTCATTTTAAAATTCTGATTGTATTTATGCTTTTAAATTTTTTTTATTTGTTCTAATTAGTTGTACCTGACAGTAGAAGGCATTTATACATTTTGATAGATCATACATAAATGGAGTATAATCTCTCATTTTTCTGATCCTACATATTGTAGGATCACATTGGCCATGCTGTCATACATGTACATGAGGTAATAATGTCTGTTTCACTCTACTATCATTTTTTCCTCCATACCCCTTGCCCTCCCTTCACTCCTCTCTTCCTAATATAAAGTAGCTCTATTCTTTCCTATCCCCCCTGCCTTATTGTAAATTAGCATCCAAACATCAGAGAAAACAATTGGTCTTTGGTTTTTTTGTATGTGGTTTATTTCACTTAGCATAATATTCTCTAACTTCATTCATATACCAGCAAATGCCATAATTTCAGTCTTCTTTAAAGCTGAGTTATATTCCACCGTTTATCTATACCACATTTTCTTTATCCATTCATCTGTTGAAAGGCCCCTAGGGTTGGTTCAACAATCTAGCTATTGTGAATTAAGCTGTTAAAAACATTGATGTGGCTGCTGATTTTAAGTCCTTTGGGTATAAACAAAGGATTGGGATAATTGTGTCAAATGGTGATTCCATTCCAAGTTTTCTGAGGAATTTCCGTACTGCTTTCTGTAGTGGTTGCACAATTTTGCATTCCCAACAGCAATGTATGAGTGTACCTTTTCACCCACATCCTCACCAACATTTATTGTTGCTTTTATTCTTGGTACCTTCAGTTCTGATTTGACTGAGATGAAATCTTAGAGTAGTTTTTATTTGCATTTCTCTAATTACTAGAGATGTTGAACATTTTTTCATGTATTTGTTGATTAATAGTATATCTTCTTCTGTGAAGTGTCTTTTCAGTTCCTTAGACATTTATTTACTGGGTTAATTGATTTTTTGATGTTAAGTTTTTTGAATTCTTCATATATCCTGGGGATTAATGCTCTATCTGAGGTGCATGTGGTAAAGATTTTCTCCCAAACTCTATGCTCACTTTCACATTATTGATTGATTGTTTTGCTGAGAAGAAGCTTTTTAGTTTGAGTCCATCCAACTCATTGATTCTTAATTTAATTTCTTCTGCTTTGGGGGTCTTGTTAAGGAAGGCAGTTCCTAGACTGATATGGTGAAGATTTGGGTCTATTTTTTCTTCTGGTAGTCACAGGATCTCTATTCTAGTGCCTAAGTCTTTGATGCACTGTGAGTTGAGTTTCATGCAGGATGAGAAACAAAGTTTTAATTTCATTTTGTTACATGTGGCTTTCCATTTTTCCCAGTACTATTTGTTGAATAGGCTATCTTTCCTCCAGTGAATGTTTATGAGATAACTGTATTTATGTGAGTTTGTCTCTTCTATTCTGTACCATTGGTCTACGTGTCTGTTTTGGTGCAATACCATGCTGTTTTCATTACTACAGCTCTGTCGTATAGTTTGAAGTCTGGTATTTTAATACCTCCTGTGTGTTTCTTCATAAGCCGAATTACAAACAATTTATTTGGAATTGTCTTAAACTCTAATCTTCAGCATGCATAGAATCTTACTTGATGTCAGTCTTGATTGACTGACCTGCTAGACTTTTTTTTTTTTTTTTTTTTAATTGGCTCTTTACTACTGAGCTACATCCCCAGCCCTTTTTATCTTTTATTTTGGGACAGAAGCTCACTAAATTACTTAGGTCCTTGCTAAATTATTGAGTTTAGCTTTGAACTTGTGATCCTTCTGCCTTAGCCTCTGGGATTACAGGTGTGTACCACCATGCACTGCAGACCTGCTACACATTTGCAGATACATGAATGAAATATAAATAGTTTTATCATTATGATACTTGTGGTTGTTTATTTCGCAGAATATTTTGTTATACAGAATATTTATTACACAGACTATTTTTGTAGCAACTACTTAGTGATACAGGTTTTAACACATAGAAATGAGGCATTTCAATTACAAAAGTACTTTATATTCATTTTCCATTTGAGTATAAGGAAACCGATATATGACTATAAAAGAATAGACTGATATGAGATTGCAAAAAAAATACTACCTGTGAAAACTTGGAAGTAATAATAAGAATTCATTTAATATGCTGAGCCATAAACAAGTAAGTTTTGAAACAGTGTTGATGAGAGTTGACTTTCATCATATGCTTGTATAAGATGTTAATAGAAAGCAATGAGCTCTGAGAAGTGTCATTTGTAAACATTAATAGTAAAATATTAAATTTATTACTTCCTGAAATTTTGGCATTAAAAGTGAATGTGCTTTTCACATAATGAAAGTTGTGATCCTGAAGACATAGCTTTAGGACAAAGAACAAATCCAGAGCTGAATTAATAGAAAGTTGTAGGGAAAACTAAGTTAAAGAATACTATAAACTCATTGCTAAGAATTCTAAAGGAATCATTTCACTACCATGTCAGTTTTTAAGCTCTTCAAAGAGACTATAAAAATGAAGCTAAGAATCTATGCACCTAAATGGCCATAAATACAGAGAGAGAGAATTCACAAAAGGAATTGTGTATGTATGTGTTGGTACATAGAACTGAATGAATATATTAAAATGCTTTAAATGTATTAGAAACAACTGGGGACAGTGGCATACGTGTGTAATCCCAGTGGCTCTGGAGACTGAGGAAGGAGGATTGTGAGTTCAAAGCCAGCCTCAGCAATTTAGTGAGGCCCTAAGGAGCTCAGTGGGAACCTTTGTCTAAATAAAATACAAAATAGGGCTGGGGATGTGGCTCAGTGGTTAAGCACCCCTAGGCTTAATCCCTGGTACCAAAAAAAAAAAAAAAAAAACATGATGTATCAAAAACCTACAAGATAATGACAACTGAGATGACATCATTAAGGCCAGTTTAGAATAGAATAGATTGCAACTCTTTCAAATGATCACACACACACACACACATACACACAAACAAACAAACAAAAGTCCTCTAGGTTTTTACAGAAGGAACATGTTGAAGAAGTTGTCCATCCCTCCAAGGAGGTGATTTCTCTGATATCATACTGTAACATACATTGTTCATGAGGATAATACAATAGAAAATATCTCTGTGGAAGTAGAGACAAGGTTGTAAATAACAGAAGACTTAGGCAATCCTTCCAGAGAATGGTATGCATAAATAGCCTCAGTGTATGGAGGCCTCACTACATTGGGAAATGGGACTTCAGATTATATTACACCAAGATTACTTTGGGTTTACTCTAAAAATACAAAGTTTGTCAGACATTTTTAAAAAGCATTAATCAATAGGTGATGCAAGAGATTAAAAAATATATAGTCCAATTAAGAGACAAATTTTAAAGTCTCAAAAATATTTATAGTAAAATCTTTATACCCTGGTAGAATTTTCTTAATTTGTCAAACAGTAACAATAGGAAAATCTATTTTTAAATATGTAATAATGAAATAATGAATAGTGAGTTTGTAAATGAGGCAAAAAACTTTCCATTTACATTATCTTGAACATTCTAGTTTGTGAAAATAAGAGAAACAAAGGCCATATGATTTGAAAGCAATAAAAAAGGTGTCATTTTGTAAGGATGATTTTGAATATAGTAAATACAATGTTAAAAGTAAGCATTAATTTATCCAGCTAGATAAATTTAAAAATTAATTTATTTCCATTTGTACACAAGAAAAATAAAAATCCAAGTCATATCTAAAATATTACATTCCTTTACATTTAGAAAAAAATGTGTAATATCTTTGCACTAAAATTCTCCCAAAATTGTGAGATATTAGATATTAGATATTAGATATTCAAGTACATGGGGGATTATACCAATTTTAAAAATAGGAAGATTTAGTAATGTAAAGGTATTAAATCTCTCACAACTGGTCTTCTTACCCATTGCGATTCCAGTCTAACTCTGAGAAAAAAAATTTTCATGGATATTGACTAATTTAAACTGTATATGGAAACATGAAAGGCAAAAATTCACAAAACAGTCTTGAGGGGAGACAAGGAAGTTGAAGATCTTGCAACACCAAATACCAAAACTTATCACATAGAAGTCTATACCATAAATTTACCATATTGTGGAACCAGCAATTTCACCAACTGGTATATGTCGCAGAAGGTAGTATTCTTATTAATCAAAAAATACCATATATCAAATTACTGATATCATCCTATTAATAACATAATTACTGATAAAACTATAAAATTATCCAATGACCAGATACAACAGAAAGGAAAAACACATTGTGATTTATTCACAAAATGGAACACAACACCATAATGAAAAGCTGTGTGTTAACAACTACATAAAATAATGTGGATATCTAAAACATAATGTTAAGTAAAAGAGACAGACTGAAAATAATACTCCTACAGTCTACATTAGTACAATTCACTGCTCAATATGGTATTAGCAAACAGGAGAGTAATTTCTCTTGGGATGTGTATGGTGAGGGGTCAATTTAGAAGAAGGCACTGTCAGCCATTCTAGAAGTTAACATTTTTATTCTTAACCTCATGGTGACTACGTAGGTAAGTTGCCTCTTTTTGAAAATTCATCAATTATCTATGAAAAGTCCACATTATTTATCTCATCCTACAAAGATATTTTCATATAACATTTACCAAGTATTCAATTTAGGTGAATGATTTTACCATTTCACAATTTAATAACCCTGTACCATCCACTAATGAATAATGAGCCATCTTTTAAATAAGAATTAGACAAATAAAGTAACACATAATTAATCTGTGTTCATAAAACTTTCTATGAGAAGAATACGGCCAAACTTAAATATTTGCTCAATTTTTTGTAACATAAAATAAATATGTACCAAAATATCCTTTGATGATTTTACAGATCACATGAAAATAAAACTTGACTTTTACATCATGCTGTTACTGAAGGATTTTAATCCCCTGGTTGGCAGAGAATGAAGACATTATATACAGTTCTGTGTGGGAAGCCATGCATGACTCCTATGAGAACGGAGGGTAAGCTGAGCCATTAATCAGCAATCTTTGGCCTCAGGAACACAGAGTTGGACTACTGTTGCAGGGGGCCTGTGTCATGTGGTATCCTATGTTAGCTCACCACTCAAGCTCAAATACAGCATGGGATTTGGGAGTGACCTGCTAGAACAAAATGACCTGCTTCCATCACCTCCCCATCCTGTTTTTTCTGCAGAAGCTCCTACAGGCCTCCTTTGATCTGTACTGCTATAAAATAAAGCAAGCTGGCCTCCCTCCTTTGTTAGAGTCAGACCCTTCTGGGTGGCTCAATTGATGAAGCCCCTGCTTCAAAAATATTTTTGCTTTTTTGTCTTTATTTCTGATATATAAATTTCTTAGTTTTTATTTCCCAACCAGCCCATCCCTCCAATGGGAACCCTTTCTGCTGCCCACCTGGGAGGTGTGTGAGAGTTCTTCAAAAAAGCATAGGTATATATGAGGACTCACAAAGACTTCTGTCAATTTTTTGAATCTGTAATGTGATGCTTTATTTTGGAAATTACTCGTGATGAATTATTCCCAACAAATTGCTATACATAAATAAAAGTGTTGACTGTTAAGTAGCAAAACTGATTATGTCACTTGAGTATTTCTCCAACTTCATTTCGTATTCCAAAATAAAACACTTCCTAGGATTCTAACAGTATCACTACATAGTTGCTGGTGAATCAACAAAATATATTTTATTTTTGAAATATATATTTAGTATTCAAAGCTATATTGCATATATTTAACTATATTAGTGTGCATGAATGTGTATATTCTTATATAATCTGTTCATCCTAAATGAGTGATAAGGGATAGGATATTTACCAATTGTTTCTGATGTTTTAGTGAGAAAGTTCTATCTTGAAATTACACTCTCTTAACTATAAGATATATCTATATAAACAGATACAAAGAACAATTAAAATAGTGATTTTGCTACTGCTTTCTGTGTAATAAAGTGATCCAATGCTAAGTGACTTAAAAAGATTTTACTTCTAAGGTCATAACTAGAAATTTTTCAGTGTACACAACTTTTCAATGTTCTATGCAGCTACATTGTCTCTACTTCACTTTGTACTAACAAAAATGTCTAAAATAGAGCTGGAGGATGCATTTCCGTGATCAGTTTACTCATGATTAAGAAGTGGGGTCTGACTGATGTTGGTACTACACATGGAGTCTTGTTCTGGGCTTCAGTTCTTTTGCACAAGGCCCACCATTATGGGTTAATTAAGATTCTTTTAATACCATGATTCCAAGATAAATAAACATATTACACATTGGGTGTTTCTCCCAGTAAGCAAAAACAACAGCTGCAAGATCATCTTTCTTAGGATTTAGTTAAGAAATGTGTAGAGTATTGATTGTACCACTTGCCATTTGTTAAACAAGTCATTGGTTATTAAAGGGGATGACTTACACCACTCTGTGAAGACCAGGAGGGATGTTTCCACAGAGGACAGCAGAGTTTATGTTAGAGTGAGATACAGCTCCTAATGATACATGTTGCCCTCACATTTTCCTAAAGTAACAGTACATTATGGCATCAGCTCACACTTGAAACCTGTGATAATGTTCAAATCAAGTACAGGTGTGCAAATGAATCTCCTCAAATACAGATTCTCTTGATCTAACTTAGGAGACATGAAATCTGCCCTCTAGGAGCTCAAAATATCATGTCGAGTCAGTGAAAATAAAATAGGAAGCATACAGAAGTTACTTCATAATGATTCTGAAAATCAGTTGCTAATGTTTTGATTCAGATCCAATTGTATTGCCATGGAATTGTTCCAGATGCCCATCTGAACTGTTAGTGATTTTTCACTTCCTGAAATAAATGATCAATGTTTTCAAGTGAATAGTTTTCTTAACCTGTTTATTTTTTCTTATAGGAAGCATTGGAGAGCATTCTAGCTGACAATGAGAGGAAGTGTGTATAAACTTCTGAATTCATTCAATCAGTAACAAGAGTTGAATTTTCAAATTGAGTATTATGGAAAAAAAAATGAACACCAGGAGAAAATAGATGTGAAAACAGCTAAAACAATATTGAAGAATGGAAAGGAATAGAGATGAATTTAATGTAGCATAGCTAAACTCTTTTTAATCTAATTATGTATATAATGTTCATATAAGCAGGGATATTTATTCTTCCAAATTATAAACTGCTAAAGATATTCTAGTGATTCAAGTTGGACAAATTAAGAAGAAATTAGTCAAGATAAGATAAATTCTTAAAACAAAATAGTTTTTCTTATTTATGAATATCATAAGAAACTTTTTCCTCAAGAATAATACCAAAAAAAAAAGTGCTGACATCTTCTCTAATAACAAGAAGGATTTGCAGGATATTAATGTGTTTGATTTTGACTATTTCTAAAATACAGTCAAATTAAAATTCATCCATAGAACCTGATTTTTAAAATGCTCAGTAGTCTTTTCAAATAGCATAATTTTTACTTTTGTAAAAGAAATTTTCTCATATAAATATTTTCCAGATATAAATATTTTTTGGATATAAATTTGAAATGGTGACAGGTTTGTATTTTTTCTTTTTTACTTTTATTGTCCATAACCAATAATTTTAAAAAAGGACCCACAAACATTTCTTAAGATATTACTTTTACTAGGTATTCCAAATTTGCTGTTTTAATATGAATATTTAATTAGGAATTTCTCTTTCTCTCTCTCTCTTTCTATCTCTCTCTATATAAATATATATATATAATAATCTCTTTATATACATACTCATATGTACATGTGCATATGTTAAATACTCCAATAATTTATTTGTATATTTAAAAGAAAGACCAACCTCTTTCCAATCATTACTAACCATATTACTACAAGATAAAGAGGCAGTCATTGAACACTATTTCTTGGACACCTATGTAGTAATCCAGAAAATTACTTATGTACTAATCCAGAAAAATTGCCTTTCATGATTTTAGTTCATTTTTCTCCACTACCTAATAACCAGTATTTCAATTCTCACATTTTAATTAAAGTCAATAATGAGAACTTAACTCTTAAATAAATTATACCTATTTCCAATATAATTAAATTCTGTACTCTGTTTATTAAAATCACTTTTATCCTTCACTCTATAAAATAATTTTTTTCCCTCAGACCAGTGTGTGTATGGTCACTTCATTAAAAAAATTATGTATGTGAAGTTCTCAATATAATTATGGGAAAAAACTTCACTTTACTTAATTAAATTCAGAAATAACCCACATTAACATCTTTATTATGAGGGAATATATTCCAATGATTTAGCAAAGAAAAAAATTCTTGGTAATGCCCACTTTTTGCATGTAAATATAAAATGGAGAAGGAGTTGGTATTTTCTTCTCTTTTTTTTCCTATAGCCAGTGATATGAAAAACAACCCACAAATGTTTCTTAAGACATCACTTTTACTAGGTATTCAAATTTTCAGTTTTTATATAAAGACATAATTAGTAATTTCTCTCTTGACACTCTACATTTTAACTGCTGCTCAATTTTTTTAAAACTAAGGTGTCTGAGTCAAGTGAAAACCTAGGTGATATGTTTAAGTTAGCTTACTTGCTATCATCCCTTCATATTGTATATGTATGTTTGTGTGTATGCGTGTATAACATGTTTTGCTATATGTATATGCACATCAAAATATATTGTGTACCTAAGATATACACGATTTATGTCAGACATATTTCAATAAAATTAGAAAAAAATGGAGTTGAGTTTGTGTGCAAGTGAGAATTCCACCCCTTGGAAGGGATTGCAAACTGGAAACGAATAAATGACACTGATTTTAAGAAAGCTAAACTAAGAAAAATATACAATGTAGACTAGTGAATAAAACAAAAAGTCTTAACAGAGGAATCATTTTTAATAACTTTAAAATTAAATTGAAATGACTTACATATCTAAATAAAGCTTGACTTATTGAGAGGGTGAGCTCATCAAAAGAAGGGTAGAAAATAGGCAGAGACACGAAGCACATGCCACTAGCACCATGCATAGAAGCCATGTACCAATCACTTAGCAAGTAGAGTAACTTGGTGCATTTTGTTTATAACCCAGTATTATCATGCACTGAGAGTACACCCACTAGATGTTTTGCTCTTCAGAAAAGTTAAGCTGAAAATGAATTACCAATGATTCAATAAAATTTTAAAGTATTGAAGTACTTACGTTGACAATAAAATTGTCTTTGAGGCCAAGTTCTCTCACTGTTTAATACTCAGGTACATTGGCTCAAGAAAGGAAGAAAAACACATGCACAAATTCATTTAAAGTAAATATTTACTAAACATGTTATTTTATATAAATTTATGATATGTGTAATTGCACAGTGAAATGAAAAAAATCATTAATATTTAGAGTCTGTATCAGAGACTCATACTATAAAACTTAACAGTGTTGTCACTCAGTGTATTCCAAGAGAAATCACCAAAGGCACAGCATATATCTAGTTCTGCTACTGAACGTTTGACATTTAAAAATCATGTGATTTCTCTTTCTTTCATTTTCATATATTGTCAAGCACCAGCAGATGTACTCATATCACCTATAATTTTAGAACTCTGAAGACATACAAATGAAAATGTTTATAAGCTGCATAAATATTTCCATCAATAAAATTATATTGAAATTGTAAAAAATCTTCAAGGCATGTTTATCAATAATATGCCTATATGTATATCTATTTTCATCTTTGAAATTCAGATAATGAGCTTGTAGCAAATTTGTGGCAGATTTGTAAATTTAGAAACTAAAACTTCTAATTCCCTGTGGTCAGCATTGATCTGTTTTTATAGGTACAAGTGTGTTCTATATCAATAATTTGGTTCTAATACATGGAAAACCATAATATCAGAATTAGTAATAAATGTAAAACCATTTGTATTATCCTAAGTGGTCTCCAATGTTCTAAATTTATTACTAGTTCTGGTATTTTGATTTTCTATGTATTAGGATCAAACTAGTAAAATAAATTATATCCCACATTCATTACAGCATATTGGCATATACTCATTTTGGAACAATAATAATAATTATATAATCAGTTCTATTTGTGACTAAAGAACAAGGTTTTAAGCCAAAATAATATTTTTCAATTTCTGTTCATCTACTTTTTCTATTATTGATAGAGGGATATTAAAATTGCTAACCATAGTTTTGTAGAATTGTTTATTTCTTTTTGCAGTTTTATCAGCATTTTGGAGCATAAATGTAGAAAAGAGTTACAGTTTCTAGCCTCTGGTCTCTGAATGTGTCGACCTTTGTTTTTTATTACGAAATTGTTTTCCTTCTCCCTTAAGTTATTATTTTCTGAAATCTATATTTTCTGATATTAATATGTATATTTTAACTTTCTTTTATTGGTCTATTTTATGGTCTATTTTGGATTAACTAACTGATGTGGTTCATCTATTCTCGTGACAAGACTAATAGATAAAGGAAGGTAGAACTGAAAGTATTTATGGATAAAAGTCACAAAAATTCTAATAGAAACCACTTGAAATCTGTATCACTATTAAATTTTTGTGTCACAAGTTATTAAATTTACATATTATTTAAGATTAAATTTACATATAATTTAAATTTACATAATATTTTTTTGAAATTCATCTTGAACCATTCTAGCTGAGGAACTACCACCTTTCTACCCAAACCCTCTCATCCATTTATTTCCATTATCATGAGCATATTCAGACATCTGAATATACTGTGTCTTTCAAGTTTTTTCCATGAAGAGGTTGATTTTCACAGGTCTTTAATGAGAATTACTATAATTTACTTTAAAAATCTCTTTATGCTCATTCCATATAAGCCAACAGAAGAAACTTTCTTGTTAGATGTATATAATTTTTCTAGCATGTCTTTCCTAACACCAATTATTTTTGTAGAAATACGTTCTTCTATTTGAATCTATTTTACCACTTGTCTGATTCTTCGATGTCATATTTAGCACCAATTATAGTTTGGATAGGATGTTCATATATATATTTACATTAACTATTCAACTATTCAACTCAAAACTCCTTTAAATTATTCTAATCTTTCAGGTTCTATATTTTTAAAACAACCATAAAATTTTGTCATCCTTTTTGAAATACATTTTAAGTAGATTGTTTTATAAATGGTACAAAAATTTGCTCCCATGACCCTTCACAATATTGATTTGCAACACTACGAAGAAGTTGCGTCCACTTCATCCACTCCCCTCAAATCTGAATAGGTTTTCTGTCTTGCTTTGACTAACCGAATGTGCAGAAGTGAAGTCCTCTCTTTTGAGCCTAGGCCGTATGTGACTGGAAGCTTCTGTACTCATTCTCACGTAGGGCTGCACTGAGAGTGTTGCATTATAAAATTACCTGTCTACTGGGTCTTGACAGACCAAGCAAAGGAGAACCATGCTTCACCAGAGTATTCAGTCCAACTGATCCTTTGACAAGTGCAGGCAAAACAGAAGAGGAATCATTCAGCTGTTCAGGAATCAGCATGGATATTACTGGCTAGTTTTAGTCAAATTTGCAGCATGAATTGATAAAAAAGAAAACCAAAACCTGGAGTTTGATCAGAAAAGGAGCATCATTAATGTTTCAGCAAATGCGGGTCAGGTTTTGGTGCCAAGGAAAGGAATCCAAACACTTTGCTCAGGGAAAATAAGAAAAATGGTCCAAGGGCACCAGATAAATCAGCACGACCTTACCCATCACAAGTTCAGAGATGTACAAATGCTAATTTGTTTCAAGGACTTTCTACGGAAGCCTTTTGAGAAGGTAACCCAGGCACCCTGCCATCCAGCACTACCTCAGGTTATCATTTCTCAGAATTTATTTCCTTGCCTCTCATAGGCAAGTTGCTCCGAGTTTACTGCAGGAAGCTCCCACCTGCCATGGACTTTAGCATTGTCTATGTGATAGTAGATTTACAGTCCTGCAGAATGCAAGAATCATGGCATCTTGTAGGCTTTGACAGAAACTTCAAAGGAAAGTCTGGGAGGCAGGAAATAACTTGGCAGTGTTGGAGTTCCTGAAAGTAGCCCCTGATGGAGTAGTATGTGTGGAGGTGGGAAAGTGAAGCCAAAGCTACCAGGAACACCCCAGAAAGTTAGAGATGCCCAAACATGAAATGCCTAGCAAAGCTTCAGGCAGTGTACAAAATCTTCTCAAAAAAAAAAAAAAAAAAAAAAAAAAGTGGTCATCTGGGCTTTAGGAAGCAAAGTTTAGGGCAGCTGCTTAAGACCTTTGGAGCCACATCCCACTTCAATATGCCCAGATCCCAAATTATAGAGCTGTAGGATATAACATTTTCCCTGCTATATTTTGGTACTGCTTTGGTCAGTCCCTCTTCATTATTTCCTTGTTCCTTACTTTTAGAATGTGAATATTTACCCTGTGCCATTGTATCTTGGAAATACATAACTTCCTTTTTAAGACACCAGAAAATGAAGGTTTAGAAAATTCTTAGCTTATCTATATGAGAAATAGATTATAATGAGAAAGCTTGTTTGAAGAGAACACTAAGTTGTGTGACTGAACAACAACTTGACAGAGGTCCTGCTTGTAATTTATGGATTTATCAGCCATCTATGCAGAGTCAGGAATAAACACATGAGTATACCATCAGAAACACTTCAGTGTGACCTAAAGAGGACAAAGAAAGTAGGAAAGAATGAAGCAAATCTGTCAGACTTCTTGGCTTCCACCACATCAAAACAGAGCTGTTTGGTTAAGAGTGTGTACTATTCTCCAAGAAAAAGGAAAGGTGACCTTAAAGATGGTTTAGAGATCCTGCAACTGCCACTCCTATCATATGCACAAGGATGTTTTCTCCTACATTTCAAAGGGCAATCATTTCTACTCCATTTCTGAGGGCCAGGAATGCCACACCTAGGGTCTCAGCGGGTGAGCCACCTTCTCAAAAAGCTGCATGGATAGGGCCTTCCTAGAGATCAGAAAAGGTGCGGCTGCTCTGACAGTGGGGATGACCCTGCCATGCCAGTGTGCCTCCAGGGCTGAATATGAACCCAAAGAGGGTTATTAAAGCCTTACAGTATACTGGAATTTGCCTTGATAGGAGTTGAACTCATTTGAGATCCTTTTCCTTGTCTTTCTTTCCTATTTTTCCTTGAAATGAGAATGTCTGTTGTATTTTGGAAAAACATAATTTCTTTGCTTTTCAGTTTTGCAGCTGGACATGATTTTTGTCCTATGATCAATCATAGAATCTTACTCCTATCTCATTAAGATAATATGTAGATTAGGCTTTGAACTTTAGACTTTATAGTTGATGCTGAAATAAATAAGACTTTTTTGAACTCTTGCAATAGAATTGTGCATTTTGCTTGTGAAAACCACAGAGATATTGAGGGTTCAGTGGAAGAATTTTAGGAACTCAATTGTGTCCTCTGAAATTAATATGTTGAGGTCTAAACATCCTATGTGACTTTAATGGGCATAAGGCATTTAGGGATATAAGATTAAATGGTGTGAAAACACTAAAGCCCTGATATGATACAAGTAGGGTTCCTATAAAAAGAAACTCCAGCTCTCTCTCTCCCACCTCCCATACTTCCTTTCATCTCCCCTTCCAATCCTCATGCATGGAGGAAAATCCATGTGAACATATGGTAAGAAAGAGGGCATCTGAAAACCAGGAGAAGACCCTTCATTAGAACTCAACCATATTGGCACCCAGATCTCTAAATTCTACTCTTCCTTAATTGTGAGAAAATAAATTTCCATTGCTTCAGTTGCAGCCTATTGTAATTTGTTAAGGAGCACTGATGTGTTATGTTAAGTTCATGCAAATCTTTTAGGCACTAGCAGATAGTATTTTCAAGACTATAATGTTAGGCCAATGATTTGAAGAGATTTTTATCCTTAGAAAAGTAGGTTAAGCTTCCTCACCTGCCAAATGATTTATAGGGTGATCACAAAGAAAAATAACACAAAATGCGTAAAATAGTACTGTAATGAATATAAAAGAGCATAAACTTAATGAGCTGCATTCAGCAGATATAAGAATTAGGTAAAGTCATTAATTTAATAAGAGATGTTAGTTCATAACTACCTAGTTACCTTTTTCCCCAGGTTTAAAGTGAAATTATTATGTATGGGTTCTCATTTCAATTATATAATACCAATGAACCTCAAAACTTACATTTGTCAGCTATATGGTATGATGATTTTTTAAAAGCTTAGAAAATATCAGATTAATATGTAGTAGTTTCAAGTTGTAAGATACCCTAAATATAAATGATATTCTATGTGAGATTTTATTTTTGAATAATTTTCCAAGCTTAAAATATATCAACATGTTAAATGTTTAAATCCAATGAACTGAAGAAGTTTTGGAAAATGATGTTATTTCTTGTCACTCTTCACTTCTGTAAGCATACCTAGGTATAAATAGAAATAATAGGTGACGCCAGGCATAAAATCTATGAACACACAATTAATTATGTTAAATTCTTTCTAGCTTTTTTTTGTTGTTTCTTATGACACATTCATAATCAAGTTTGAGAAGGCAGAAATGTGTTCAGCTGTATGTGTCTAAGTACTTAGATAGCAATACATTCCTCCTTAAGCACATTGTTTTAGTTTCCATTAAATAATTTATTATTTCTTCATTAGCCAAAGATGTTGCTATTAACACACTAACACGTACAAAAGGATTGGTGTGCTATATTAAGTAGTGTTGTCTGATTTGTTTTGGACTTTTTGTCCTTAATTAATTGTTAGCCAACTTAAAAACTTAGCTGACTTACAAGAGAGTTTTATCCATTTTTTGGCAACATGTTACAGAGTCATTGTTATGCCATACTAACATAATTTCCTTTGCCTATAGTTCAACTACATAATGGGATCACATTTCTTAGCTTAAAATAAAGTGAAAGATAAGAAAATGAAAGGATGTAAAGGAAAGACTATGTTTAGTGCATTTTTATGGCATGTAGTAGTGTTGTGGCAAGCTATTTTCTACTAAGAACTAACTCACTGCTATTACAACTGTTGTCTCTATTGCTTTGTTGATTAGAAATTTCAGATCTGACAAAGACCAACAAACACAGGATGAACTGAAACAAATCTTTCATTAAAGTATTATATGGTAGAGAAAGCATTACTGTTTGCTGTGTTTTTATGTAACATGATACTACAAGTAATTTTTACAACACAAATTACCATTCCCAACTTTGGTGCATCAACTGACTGAATAATGCAGTTATCAACCACATAAAAAGCATTGGAATAATTTCTCTGAGCCCATTTATTTCACTCCTTAACCTGTTTAATCTCCATCATGTCATGTAAGTGATATAGACAAAGATAGATACATAAATAAAGGTGAAGAGAATAATGAATTCAGACTACTCAGATCATTTCCTTACTACCAGAGGACTCTCTTGCATATCTGAGATTAGCTCTCAGTTTTTATTACTCTCACTTTTCCTTCATATATCTTTTTCTCAGTTTTTTCCCTCTCCAAGGTCCTAAACAGACTTTTCCAGAAAGCTATTTAAATGTACTATACTAGAGGTAAAGCTACTGGCTATTTTAGACTGATTCTTGTCAAGTTGGTTTACATCCTAGAACAAACCAGAATTTTGCATTTTCAAATTTATTTTTCTATCTTTTTTTTCTGGTGTACACATTCTTATTCTCTTTCATTACTTCCAATGTTTTTTTTACATCTAGTTTTAGTTCCATATCCCTCATGTTGCCAATCTGACCTACTCTATACTCTAGTTGGCTGATTATCAGAACCAGATAAAAAATCTACAAGGAAAAAAAACGTGTACACCAATATCTCTTAATGATACAGATGAAAAAAATATCCAACAATGTATTAGAAAATTGAATCCAACAATATACAAAAAGAGTTAAGTGCATGCCCAAGTGAGATTTATCCCACATATGCAAGGTTGGTTTGCTACTTAAAAATTCAGTTATCATCACATTATTATATAAAGAAGAAAAATGTCATGATTGTATCAATAGATGCAGAAAAAGCATTTCATAAAATCCAACACAAATTCAGAATAAAACCTTTCAGTACAGCACAGAAGGAATAGAGAATAATTCTTTTCTTTTTTTTTTTTTCCTTTATTTTATTTTATTTTTTTGTACTTGGGGTTGAAACCTGGGGTGCTTTACCACTGAGTTACATAGCAAACCCCCAGCCCCCCTTGCTTTTTTTTTTTTAGATAGGATCTCACTAAGTTGTTGAAGTTCTTACTAGATTGCTGAGGCTAGCCTCCTGCCTCAGTCTCCATAGTCACTGGGATTAGAGGCATGTTCCATCACACCAACTCAGAAGATAACTTTCTAAATTTCATAAAGTACTTCTGCAAAAATTAAACATAGCTACCATCATTCTTAATGGTAAGAAACTAGAAGGTTCGCACTGACATGAGGAACAAGACAAGAAGGCCAAGGCTGTAGTTCCAGTTCAGTGGTAGAGAACACATGAGGGATGTGTGAGACCTTGGGTTAAATCTCCAGCAATTAAAAAAAAAAAAAGACAATAATGTTTCCTTCTACCAATCATTTTCTACTTGTATTTGAAGCCTTAGCCAATGCAATAAATAAAACCACAAAGTCCAGTGAACAAAATCAAAGAACCAACAGCAGTGATATTCTATGCTTGTGAACAGGAAAAATAAATATTTCAAGGAGCCAGTTTTTCTCAAAACGATTTATAGATTCAATGCAATAACCCCTAAATCAAAACAAGTAATTATATTTTTTTGTATAGCAATTTCTCAGGTTAATACACTCTCTCTAAAAATCATATTATACTCATCTCTGGCCCTCAAACTGCTCTCTCTCATCTGTCCTATAGTTAAAAAACCTTGAAGTCATCTTTAACTACTTTCTCTCAAAGCAAGTTATTTTAACAAAAGTTTACATAGACTGACAAGAGACCAAGAATAGCCAACACAAAACTGAAAGGAAACAAACGAACGATAGACACTATCCAACTTAAAACCTACAGTACAACTGGATACAATTGAATTTGAGTAACTACTTCACACAAAGATTTGAAGAACTAAAATTATAAAATTCTTAGAAGAAAACGTAGGTGTGAATTTTTGTGTCCTTAGATTAACCAAGAGTTTCTTTTTTTTTATTAAAATCTTTTTAAATTTTACAGATTACATTTTGATTCATTGTACACAAATGGGGTATAACTTTTCATTTCTATGGTTGTACACAATGTAGATTCACACCATTCATGTAATCTTACATATACATAGGGTAATACTGTCTGTCTCATTCTACCATCTTTCTGTCCTCCAACCCTTCCACCCCATTTTCCTCTACACCATCCAAAGTTCCTTCTTTCTTCTTTTCCCCCCGCCACCCTCCCTCATTATATATTGTCATGTACTTATCAGAGAAAACATTAGGCCTTGTTTTTTTGGGATTTGCCTATTTCACTTAGCATAATATTTTCCAACTTTATCCATTTACCAGCAAATGCCATAATTTTATTCTTCTTTATGGTTCAGTAATATTCCATTGTGTATATATATATTACAGTTTCTTTATCCATTCATCAATTGAAGGGCATCTAGGTTGGTTCACAATCCAGCTATTGTGAATTAAACTGCTATGAACATTGATGTGGCTGCATCACTGTAGTATGCTGAATTTAAGTCCTTTGGGTATAAACCGAGGAGTGGGATAGCTGAGTCAAATGGTGGGTCCATTTCAAGCTGTCTGAGGAATCTCCACACTGCTTTCCAGAGTGGCTGCACCAATTTGCAACCCCACCAGCAACGTATGAGTGTGCCTTTTCCCCACATCCATGCCAGCACTTATTATTGCTTGTGTTCTTGATAATAGCCATTCTAATTGGAGTTAGATGAAATCTTAGGGTGGTTTTAATTTGCATTTCTCTAATTACTAGGGATGATGAGCACTTTTTCATATATTTGACAGGAATAAAGGCACCATGGCAGTGGTGAAACAATAGCTAAATCAATAGAAAAAATAGCTCAGAAATAGCTCCACATGAGTATTGCCAACCTATCTCTGATGCCCTGGAGACTACGCTGAGGGAAAAAAGCCAGTCCCCTAAAAACAAAGGCTGAATATTCTCTCTGATATGTGGATGCTGACCCACAACTAGGGAGGGTAGGGAGGCATAGGATAGAAGTTCATTGGAGTAGACAAAGGGGAATTAAGGGAAAAGAGGGGAGAATGGAAATAAGAAAGATGGTAGAATGAATTGAACATAACTTTCCTATATTCATATTTCAATATGCAACCAGTGTAACTTCACATCAGGTACAAACATAAGAATGTGATTCTAAATGGAATGTGTTGCACTCCATGTATGTATAATATGTCAAAATACTCCCCACTGTCATGTATATTTAAAAATAACAAATAAAAAATGGTAAATCAGAAAAGAACTTTAAAAAAAAGGTGATATAATGGGACAAAGATGATATTTTCAAACAACAATTTTGGAATGACTAAATATCCACTTGTGAAAAATAAATAAAACAAAATAGAAACAAAGTTATATATCACAAAAGCAACTCCAAGGAGATCTCTACCCAAAGGTGAAAAGTAAACCTAGAAGACTCCCAGAAGGAAACAGGAGCCTGGAAGACCTTGACTAAGGCAATGACTTTTCAAATATAACACCAAAGCATGGTCATTTAAAAAACATCAAAAAACATTTTTCATTAAAACTAAAATCTTCTGTTTTCAAAAGACAGTGTCTAGACATCACGAGGACAAAGCAAAAATTGGAAGGAGACAACAATTACAGCAGAAATTTGTCATAAAGAACTGTTACCCAAAATATACAAAGAAACCTTATAATTCAATAATAAGAAAACAAACTCATTTAAAAATTAGTCCATATTTTGAACAGAACTTCACCAAAGTAGATGTATAGATGAAAAGTAAGCGTCTGAAAGCATGGAGAGTGTCCCATGTCATATAGGAATAGCAAATCAAAACAAGAAGCTTCTATAATTTCATTAGAATGGCCAATTCAAAACAATAACACCACCGAATGTTAGCAAGAATATGGTGCACCAGAAACTCATTCATTTCCAATGAGAATGAGAAAATTGGTAAATCACTTTGAAAGATAGTGTGGCATTTGCTTTATATTTTATTTTCTAACAAACCTAAACATAGCTTTACCATATGAACTAGCAATTGTGCTCCTTGGCATTTACTCAAATGAGTTGAAAAACTCACAACCACACAGAAAACTTCCACATGAATGTATATGGAAGCTTATTTATAATAACCAAAATTTTGAAACAACCAAGATGTGTTTCAGTGAAGGAATGGAATCATAAGTTATGGTATATTCAGATGATAAAATATTATTTATGGCAAAACAGAAATGAGACATCAAGTAATAAAAGCATATGTAGGAATCTTTATTACATATTGTTAAGTAAAAGAAGTTAACCTAAATAAGACACAGTAGCATGTCCATTAGCACAATTTTATATAATATCCTTAAAAGTACAAAACTTCAGAGACACTAAAAGAATTGGTGATTGCCAGGGGTTGCAGAGAGGGTGTGACAAATGATGTAGCACAGCAAATTTGGCAGGGGGCGGGGTACCAGGAATTGAACTCAGGGCTACCCGACCACTGAGCCACATCCCCAGTCCTATTTCATATTTTATTTAGAGACGGGATCTCACTGAGTTGCTTAGTGCCCCGCCATTGCTGATGCTGGCTTTGAACTCACAAACCTCCTGCCTCAGCCTCCCCAGCCACTGGGATTACAGGCATGTTCTACCCCACCTGGTCACAGCAAATTTTTAGAGCAGTGAAATCACTCTCTATGATACAATAAAGTAGGCAAATATAATTATATTTATCAAAGCACGAAGAGTGAACCCTAATATGAACTGTGGACTGTGAGAAAGGCATCTCAATATAATGTCATTCTTGTAAAAGTGAACCACTGTGGAATATGGTATTGGTAGTGGAAAAGGCAGTACATAAGAAGGAGCAGGGTACATGTGCAATCTCTGTACCTATCTCTCAATTTTACTGTGAACCCAAAACTGTTCTAGAAATGAAGTCTATTTAAAAACATTATACAAAGGCAAAATAAGATTTCATGAAGTTAAACTAGGGAAATAAGTACCTTTTTTAATTCAGTGTTTCCATTGCTTTTTCTTCTCTTTTGTTTTCTTTTACTATGTATTCATTTGTTTGGGGAGAAGAGGTAAGGGATTCCATGGCAAGTTAGAGCCAAAAGAGTAGAAAGAAAACAGGCAAAGCAGATGAAGCATTCTTATGGAAAGTAGATAATGCAATTTCTCTGATTTCGACTCTGAAAGCTGAGCAGATACCCTATTTTGAGGGATGAAAGAATCCTGCCATTGTTGTAACCATTGCTGTAAGGTTTTTGTTTGTTTGTTTGTTTGTTTTAAAACCAACATCAATTTGAAATCAGAAGTGTTATGTTGGAAGGTTTATAGAGCAAGGGATTCCTCTTCCATAACAGGACTAAAGGCATTTTTCCCACGAGGTTTACCTGGGAAACTGCATAGACGCAATAAAAGCCAATGTGCATATCTTTTCCTCGTATCTATCAAACTAATTTCTAAGAGACTAACAAGAAATTAAATCCTTTCTAGAAGTATAATAAGCCGTGGAAAAATTCTTTTGTCAAAAATCATTTTCAGAATGTTAGTATTTGAAGGCACACCTTTAGTGATTTATCCAGTGACTTCTTTTCTGAGATACAAGTATCTACTGGGTCATTATAACAGCAGCAAGCTTAAGAAAATGTGGAAATATATAATTAAGGAAAGAGCTGACAGTTATCTTTTTCTTAGATTTGCACAGCTGGTTCTTGGAGTAGCAGTAGACCTCTTGCATCCATTTGAAGTTGATTTCAATCAACATTGATTGCCCAGTCTGGACCATTAAATGTATAAGCTGATTTCAGAGAAATGAAACACGATAGATGTAGAAATCAGTATAGGGAAGCTAAAGAACAACAGGAAGAAATCAAGGGTCCTGAAGTAAATAAACTCATTTTCTAACACTGCTAATTACCTCTTCTAAGTTTTAAGTTCAGCAGTTTTGTTGATTGTTCCTTTCTTCTCTAAACTGCCTGAATCTAGAGGATTTGAAATGCATGGATGCCCAAAACACAGACTGATAAATAAATCAATCCTCCTAGCATTCCCCCAATTAATGAAAGTTCCATGTACACAGAGAAGTCAGAAAAGTTAGTGCAGGGAAACTCAAATGCCTCAAGAAAATACAGGTGAATGCAGAATGGATCCCTCCATTTAGAGATTTGGAGACTAATGGAATTTTATTTTAGCATAATACTTTAATTTTCTTCCACTTTTTCTGAAATTTGAGAATCCTTCTTATAAGGAAACTAAGTTTATTTCTCCTGATTTTTTTTCTTTGAAAAACAGAGAACAACTATTTAAAGAACCATGAAAAATATCACCCTTATTATTAACAACCAATAATAGCATCAGAAAATGAAAGACTTTTGTTTAGGCATTCTTAAGTGGGTGTCCTATAAGACTATATGTGCAAAAATTATTTATTTTTATAATATATTTCATTACATTCCCACACAAGTTTAAAATAACAATAGAAAAATAGGGGAATTAGATGTCACACAGTAGGAAAAAGACAGGCGATAGAGGGAGAAACAGAAAAATTTTAAAGGAGAGATTGTCTGGATACCAATCTTCATATTTCCCTTAACAGAAAACTGTACTTTAAAATATAAGAGAAGTAGAAAACTGTCTTCTGTTGTCTTTTTCCCTTCCATCAAAGAGTATGCATGCTATTTTATGGTTTACAAGAAATTCTTTTTAGTATATTTATTTTTATGTGTTTTAGAGTCATATGCTTCTGGACTTTTCCTTCAATTAATTAGAAAAGATAATAATTCTTCATGTCCCATACTAATATGTAGTTTTTAATATCCTTCTCATACTTTTAAAATGAATAAATCCTTAGCCTTTAACTCCTTATTTATGTAATGTAGAATAAATATATTTAACTAAAATCATAGCTTTAATGTTTATATGGCATAATTATAGCACAGTTTTGATTTTGAGTTATGATTTAAGAAATTTTAAAAACTTGAATAGCATGGACAAAGCAGATTTACACAAAATTTATATATTAAAACTTAATTAACATTCAACATATGAATTGAAAAAATTTTGTGGGTCTGAACCTCTATAGATATGGGCTCAGTTATATTTTTTTGATTCATTGTACACAAATGGGGTACTGTCATTTCTATGGTTGTACATGAAGTAGAGTCACACTGTTTGTGTAATCATACATGTACATAGGGTAATGATGTTTGTCTCATTCTATTATCCTTACTTCCCCATGCCCCCATCCCACTCCTCATTTCCCTCTACAAAATCCATCCTTCCTCCATTCTTCCTTTACCCACCCTACTCCCATTATGTATCATCATCCACTTATCAGAGAAATCATTCTGTCTCTGGTTTTTTGGGATTGGCTATTCCACTTAGCATGATATTCTCCAACTCCATCCATTTACCTGCAAATGCTATAATTTTATTATTCATTATGGCTGAGTAATATTCCATTGTGTATATATACACACCACAGTTTCTTTATCCATACATCAATTGAAGGGCATCTAGGTTGGTTCCACAATCTAGCTATTGTGAATTAAGCGGCTATAAACAGTGATGTGGCTGCATCACTATAATATTCTGATTTTAAGTCCTATGGATATAGGCCAAAGAGTGGGATAGCTGGGTCAAATGGTGGTTCCATTCCAAGTTTTCTAAGAAATCTCCATACTGCTTTCCCGAGTGGCTGTAACAATTTGCATCCACCGAAAATATTTGAATGTACCTTTTACCCCACATCCTTGCTAACATCTACTGTTGCTTGTATTCTTAATAATCACCATTCTAATTGGAGTGAGATGGAATCTTAGGGTAGTTTTGACTTGCATTTCTCTTATTACTACAGATATTAAACATTTTTTCATATATCTGTTGACTGCTTGTAGATCTTCTTCTGTGAAGTGTCTATTCATTTCCTTAGCCCATTTGTCGATTGGATTATTTGCATTCTTGGTGTAGTTTTTTGAGTTCTTTATATATTCTGGAAATTAGTGCTCTATCTGAAGTATGATTGGCAAAGATTTTCTCCCACCTCTGTAGGCTCTTTCTTCACATTGCTGATAGTTTCCTTTGCTGAGAAAAAAACTTTTGAGCGTGAATCTATCCCATTTATTGATTCCTGCTTATATTTCTTGTGCTTTGGGAGTCGTGCTAAGGAAGTCTTGCCCTAAGCTGACATGATGAAGAACTGGGTCTAATTTTTTTTTCTATTTGGTGTAGGGTCTCTGGTCTAATTCTGAGGTCCTTGATCCATTTTGAGTTGAGTTTTGTGCAGGGTGAGAGATAGGGATTTAATTTCATTTTACTGCATATGGATTTCCCGTTTCCCAGCACCATTTGTTAAAGAGGCTGTCTTTTCTCCATTCTATGTTTTTGGCACCTTTGTCTAGTGTCAGATAACTATATTTATGTGAGTTTTAATCTGTGTCTTCTATTCGGTACCATTGATCTACCTGTCTACCTGCCTATCACTTTACTCTGCTGTTTTTGTTACTATTGCTCTGTAGTATAGTTGAAGTTCTGGTATTGTGATACCTCATGCTTCGCTCTTCCTACTAAGGATTGCTTTGGCTATCCTGGGTCTCTTGTTCTTCCAAATGAATTTCAGGATTGCTTTCTCTATTTCTATGATGTATGTCGTTGATATTTTAATTGGAATTGCATTTAATTTGTATAGCACTTTTTGCAGTATGGCCATTTTGACAATATTAATTCTGCCTATCCAAGAACATGGGAGATATTTCCATCTTCTAAGATTTTCTTCAATTTTTTGCTTTAGTGTTCTGTAGTTCTCGTTGTAGAGGTCTTTCACCTCTTTTGTTAAATTGATTCCCAAGTATTTTTTTTTCTTTGAATCTATTGTGAATGGGTAGTTTTTCTAATTTCTCTTTCAGAGGATTCATCACTTATGTATAAAAATGTATTAGATTCATGAGTGTTGATTTTACATCCTGCTACTTTGCTGAATTCAATTATTAGTTCTAGAAGTTTTCTGGTGGAATTTATTGGATCCTCTAAATATGGAATCATGTCATTGGCAAATAGAGTTTGAATTCTTTTGTCCTATTTGTATCCCTCTAATTTCTTTGTTCTGTCTAATTGCTCTGGCTAGAATCTCAAGGACTATATTGAATAGAAGTGGCAAAAGAGGGAATTCCTGTCATGTTCCAGTTTTAAAGGGAATGTTTTCAGTTTTTCTCCATTTATAATGAATGATGTTGGCCATCGGTTTAGCATAGATAGCCTTTAGTTTGTTGAGGTATATTCTTACTATCTCTATTTTTTCTAGTGTTCTGAGCATGAAGGGGTGCGGTATTTTATTAAATGCTTTTTCTGCATCGATTGAAATAATCATATGATTCTTAACTTTAAGTCTGTTGATGTGGTGGATTACATTTATTGATTTCCAGATGTTGAACCAACCTTGCATCCCTGGAATGAAACTCACTTGATCATTGTGCCCTATCTTATTAATATATTTTTGTATGTAATTTTCTTTTTTTTATCATTTTTTTATTATAAACAAATAGGATACGTGTTGTTTCTCTGTTTGTACATGGAGTCAAGGCATACCATTTGTGTAATCATAAATTTACATAGTGTAATGTTGTTTGATTTTTTCTGTTATTTTCTCCCTTCCCCCAACCCTCCCGCCCCTCTTTTCCCTCTATACAGTCTTTCCTTCCTCCATTCTTGCCCCCCTCCCTAACCCTAACCCTAACCCTAACCCTAAACACTAACCCCTCCCACCCCCCATTATGTGTCATCATCTGCTTATCAGCGAAATCATTCGTTCTTTGTTTTTTTGAGATTGGCTTATCTCACTTAACATGATATTCTCCAATTTCATCAATTTGCCTGCAAATGCCATAATTTTATCATTCTTTATGGCTGAGTAATATTCCATTGTATATATATGTGTATATATATATATATATATGTATATATATATATATATACCATAGTATCTTTATCCATTCATCAATTGAAGGGTATCTAGGTTGGTTCCACAATCTGACTATTGTGATTTGAGTAGCTATGAACATTGATGTGGCTGCATCTCTGTAGTATGCTGATTTTAAGTCCTTTGGATATAGGCCAAGGAGTGGGATAGCTGGGTCAAATGGTGGTTCCATTCCAAGTTTTCTAAGGATTCTCCACACTGCTTTCCAGAGTGGCTGCACTAATTTGCAGCCCCACCAGCAATGTATGAGTGTACCTTTTTCCCCACATCCTCGCCAACACCTGTTGTTGCTTGTATTCTTGATAATCGCCATTCTAATTGGGGTGAGATGGAATCTTAGGGTGCTTTTGATTTGCATTTCTCTTATTACTAGAGATGGTGAACATTTTTTCATATATCTGTTGATTGCTTGTAGATCTTCTTCTGTGAAGTGTCTATTCATTTCCTTAGTCCATTTGTCGATTGGGTTATTTGTATTCTTGGTGTAGAGTTTTTTGAGTTCTTTATATATTCTGGAAATTAGTGCTCTATCTGAAGTATGATTGGCAAAGATTTTCTCCCACCTCTGTAGGCTCTTTCTTTGCATTGCTAATAGTTTCCTTTGCTGAGAGAAAGCTTTTTAGTTTGAATCTATCCCAGTTATTGATTCTTGCTTTTATTTCTTGTGCTATGGGAGTCCTGTTGTGGAAGTCTGGTCCTAAGCCCACATGTTGAAGATCTGGACCTACTTTTTCTTCTATAATCTGCAGGGTCTCTGGTCTGATTCCAAGGTCCTTAATCTATTTTGAGTTGAGTTTTGTGCACGGTGAGAGATATGGGTTTAGTTTCATTCTGTTGCATATGGATTTCCAATTTTCCCAGCACCATTTGTTGAAGAGGCTATCTTTTCTCCAATGCATATTTTTGGCACCTTTGTCTATTATGAGAAAATTGTATTTATTTGGGTTTGTGTCCATGTCCTCTATTCTGTACCATTTGTATATAATTTTCTAGAATTTTGTCCAGAATTTTTACATCTATGTTCATCAGGAATATTGGTGTTAAGTTTTCTTTTCTTGATGTGTCTTTATCTGGTTTTGGTATCAGGGTGATACCACCTTCATAGAACTAGTTTGGAAGAGTTCCCTCCTTTTCTATTTCATAGAATACTTTAAGGAGTACTGGAATGAGTTCTTTGAAGGTCTTGTAGAATTCAGCTGAGAATCCATCTGGTTCCAAACTTTTCTTAGTTGGTAGTCTTTTGATGACTTTTTCTATTTCATTGCTTGAAATTGATTTGTTTAAATTGTGTATATCTTCTTGATTCAGTTTGGGTGGATCATATGTCTCTAGAAACCTGTCTAGATTTTCTACTTCGTTGGAGTATAGATTTTCAAAATAGTTTCTAATTATATTTCGTATTTCAATAATGTCTGTCATGACATTTCCTTTTTCATCACAAATTTTAGTATTTTGAAATTTCTCTCTCCTTCTCTTCGTTAGTGTGGCTAAGGGTTTATCAATTTTTTAAAGATTTTCAAAGAACCAATTTTCTGTTTTGTCAATTTTTGGAATTCTTTTGTTTCAATTTCATTGATTTCAGCTCTGATTTTAATTATTCTCCATGTTCTGCTACTTTTGGTGTTGATCTCTTATTTTTCTAGGGCTTTGAGCTGTAATGTTAGGTGGTTTATTTGTTGACTTTTTCTTCTTCTATTGACTGCCCTCCATGCAATGAATTTTCCTTTTAGTACTGCTTTCATAGTGTCCCAGAGATTTTGATATGTTGTATTGTTGTTCTCCTTTATCACTCGGAATTTTTTTTATCTCTTCTCTGATGTCTTCTGCTATCCATGCCTCATTCAATGGCATATTATTTAGTCCTCCGGTGTTGAAGTAGTTTATGTTTTATTTTATCATTGATTTCTAATTTCATTTCACTATGATCTGATGGAATATAGGTAGTATCTCTTTTTTTCTTTATATTTGCTAAGGTTATCTTTGTGGCATAACATGTGATCTATTTTAGTGAAGGATCCATGTGCTGCTGAGAAGAATGTGTATTCACTTGTTGATGGATGAAATATTCTATATATGTTTGTTAAGTCTAAATTATTGATTGTGTTATTGAGTTCTATGGTTCCCTTGTTCAATTTTTGCTTGGAAGATCTATCCAGTGGCAAGAGAAGTGTGTTAAATTCACCTAGTATTATTGTGTTGTGGTCTATTTGGTTCCTGGAATTGAGAAGGATTTGTTTGACGTACATGTATGCACCATTAATTATGCCCCAAATGATCATTATGTCTTGCTGATTTATGCATAGCTTTAAGCAGTATGAAATGTCCTTCTTTATCCTTTTGACTAATATTGGCTTGAACTCCACTGTATCTGATATAAGGATGGAACCCCCGCTTTTGTACTGGGTCTGTGTGTGTGGTATGTTTTTTCCTTCCTTTTACCTTTAGTCTGCTGGTAACTTTTTCTACGAAATGAGTCTTTTGAATGCAGTATATTTTTGGATCCTTTTTTTAAATACAATTTGGCAGTCTGTGTCTTTTGATTGATGAGTTAGACTATTAACATTCGGGGTTATTATTGAGATATATTTTTGTATTCCCCTTCATTTTTGACTTATTTTTGGTTTTTAACTTGACTTGGTTTCTCCTTTGATTAGCTTCTCCTTTTGGGAAGTTCTTCCCTTTGCCGACTTACATTGTTATTTTTCATTTCTTCCTTGTGGAATATTTTGCTAAGAATGTTCTATGGTGCAGGCTTTCTATTTGTAAATTATGTTACCTTTTGTTTATTATGGAAGGATTTTATTTCATTGTCAAATCTGAAGATAAGTTTTGCTGGGTATAAGATTCTTGGTCGGCATCCATTTACTTTCAGCATTGAAATATGTTGTTCTAGGTCCTTCTAGCTTTTAGGATTGGGCTGAGAAATCTGCCAATATCCATATTGGTTTCCCCTTATATGTAATCTGATGCTTTTCTCTAGTAACCTTTAAAATCCTATCTTTATTTTGTGTGTTAGGTGTTTTAATTATAATGTGCCTTGGTGTGGATCTGTTGTAATATTGTACATTTGGTTGGGCTGAGATATTTGAAAGAAAGAATTTTTTTTTCTGTCTCTATCTGAATTAATCTCTTTAGTCTTCACAGATTTCCTTGTCATTTTAAATAATTTTTTGCTTGAAATACTCTACTTTCATCATTGTTTTAGGCAGCTTTTGCACTGCTGTGACTTAAAACCTGACCAGAACAATTGTAGAGAAGGAAAAGTTTATTTGAGTGTTCATGGTTTCAGAGATCTCAATCCATAGACATTAGGCTCCATTCCTCAGGTTTCGGGTTTGAGGTTAGGCAGAACATCATAATGTAAGAGTGTGGTGGAGAGAAGTGACTCATATGATGATCTGGTATTAGAGAGAGAGACTACACTCACAAGATACAAAATAAATACCCCTAATACATGTCCCTAAATACCCACCTCCTCCAGTCACAACCTACTACCCTTTACTTACTGCTCAGTTAATCCTTTCAGGAGATTAATCCACTGATTGATTTAAGGCTCTCATAACTCAATCATTTCTCCTTCAAACCTTCTTGCATTGTCTCACACATAAGCTTTTGAGGGGCATCTCACATCCAAACCAAAACAACTCTCAATAGTTCTTTTAGGTAACTACATGTATAGTCAGTCTGTGGAAGTTTCCTCTCTCTTCAACTCATCCAAAATGGTAGTCAGCTACTTAGCGAATGATAAGATTTGTGATTGGT
This sequence comes from Sciurus carolinensis, assembly GCF_902686445.1. Classification (NCBI taxonomy): domain Eukaryota; kingdom Metazoa; phylum Chordata; class Mammalia; order Rodentia; family Sciuridae; genus Sciurus; species Sciurus carolinensis. Next base: position 84,956,082 of record NC_062218.1, on the reverse strand, counting down.
ATTGGCTCTTATTAAGGAAATTAAATGGAAGGAATTTAGTCAAAACATCTACAATTTTGCCTTTCCACATTGTTTTAGAATTCTGCTGAAGGTCAAACCAAGAGCCTTTCATATTCCAGGCAAGAATTTTATCAGGGATATCCATTCCCAACTTCTTTCCTTAGCATTCCTAAAATATCATGGCTAGAAATCCACATGTAATAGAATATATTTAAGCCCAATCTCTCACCCGACACAGAAATCAGATTAAGGTGGAAGAAATACCACAGTATTAGAACAGAAACCCTGAACCTACTAGAAGAAAATATAGGGCCAGCTTTCCATCATTTCAGCTTAGGAACTGACTATCTCAACAAAACTCCTAAAGCACAAGAAGTAAAATCAAGAGTCAATAAGTGGGGTGGTATCAAACTAACAAGCTTCTTCACAGAAAAAGGTACAATCAAAAGCATGAAGAGAGAGCTTACAGAATGGGAGAAAACCTTTGCCACCCTCTCCTTAGATAAGGTGTTAATTTACAGGATATACAATGAACTCAAAAAACTTAACATACATGCCAAAAAAAAAAAACAACAACCAAACAAACAAATAACCAAATCAATAAATGGGCATAGGAACTGAATAGGCACTTCTCAAAAGATGAAATAAGAATGGTCAACAAATATATGAAAAAAATGTGCAACATCTCTAGAAATTAGAGAAGTGGAAGTTAACAATAGAAATTTCATCTCACTCCAGTCAAATGGCAATTATCAAGAATACAAGCAATAATAAGTGTTGACCAGGATGTGGGGAAAATGTACACTCATACATTGCTGGTGGGGCTGCAAATTGGTTTAACTAATCTGGAAAGCAATAAGGGGATTCCTCAGAAAACTTAAAATGAACCAACCATTTAACTCAGTTATTCCACTCCTCAGTATATATCCATAGGAGTTAAAATCAGCATACTACAGAGATGCAATCACATCAGTGTTTATAGATGAACAATTCACAATATTTAAGCTATGAAACCAACTTAGATGCCCATCAAGAGATGAATGGATAAAGAAAATGTGGCATATGTATACAATGGAATGTTACTCACCCATAAAGAAGAATGACTTCATGGCATTTGCTGCTAAATGGATGGATCTGGAGATAATCATGCTAAGTTAAATAAACCAATTCCCCCCCCCAAAAAAATCAAAGATCATATGTTCTCTCTGATATGTAGAAGTTAACCCACAAAAAGTAGTGGAGGTTCCTGGGGGAAATAGAAGTTCAGTAGAGTAGAAAAGGGAAATGAAGAGAAGGGAAGGGGGATAGGAATAGGAAAGATGTGGAATGAATCTGATATAACTTTCCTATGTGCATATATGAATACATCACAGCAAATTTCCATATCATGTACAATGACAAGACCACAAGACCAGGATCCTAATTAGAATAAGATATATTTCATGTTAATATGAACACATCAAAACAGATCCTACTGTGAAGTATAAGTAAAAAGAACAAATTTTTAAAAATCACAACTGGATGCAAAGTTGTAATATCCTGAAAGAAAGGAACTAGAGAAAGAAGCTTTGCCTTTGAAGCCAGGTTTCAAATTCACAAATCATCATTTCTGTGACATCTGACTAATTTAACATAAGCCATTAAAATCAGGTCATATTCAAAATGAAAAAAAATAATAGAATTCACATTCTGATGGAAGAAGTATCTATACATTTCCAGACATGTTTTAAAATCATTGTAATCTGAATTTATTTATAAAGAAATAAATATTGTGTAAAACACATTACCCTCCTCCCATGACCTCCTAGGAAGCCTTATTTATTTGGAATCATTCTCAGCTTAAAGATCAAGTTCTTATTACCTTAATTAGATTCAGATGTGGGTGAATCTTCTCATGTCCTGTTCCTTAAGTGCGGCTCTGTGAAGATAACTCCCTTGTACCTGAAGACCTGTGAATGATAAAGAAAAATTATCTACACCATGATCCCTTTTCTCCTACACAAATAATATATAACAGTGAGACTGGCTTAGAATAATGGCTGTAGACCTTCCCATTAAAAAAAAAAAAGAGAGAGATCCAAGATGGCGGACTAGAGGAAGGCTGCACTCCTTGTTACTCCATAACTCCGGTTTCAAGCACAGGATATCTGTTTCTTTGTGAGGCAGTTTTTGCTGCTTATCGATTCCCTGGGGTTTACCCCATTTGTCTGCTGTGATGACCTGCAGTCTGCCAGCATATCGACGTCTTTTTTGAGTGCAGATTGCTCACTGTCATCCACCATTTGCCTGCCTCTTGAAAGTCCATTGCCTGCCTTACACCTATCCATCACCCAATGCACGAGGTTCACCTCCCGATCGTCCAACAACAGTCAGTAAACTGATCACTGACCGCCAGTGGAGAACCAGCTGCCTGCTGTTACCTGGAAATTCTCTGCCACAGTACCTGCAGGTTTGATTATACGTGGATGCTGACATTTTGAGACAACAGTCAGGCCCCATAGGACCCCTGGCTGGACCGACTGAGCCCTGCCTCCAGGATCCTGCAGCCCGATCAATCACTCCCTGCCTCTGGGACCTTCACATTGACTGACTCCTCCCTGCCACCAGGATCCCCAGACCAACTGACTGCGCCCTATCACAGGGACCCCAGACCGACTGATTGCAACCAGCCTCCAGGATCCCACAACCACACCAAACACACCAGACCTCCAGTATCCCTGCCTGACCAACCACATCCTGCCTCCAGGACCTCCAGCTGACCACATCCACACCCTGAGCTGCAGCTCCCCATTTGCCAACATTTTTCGAAGCCAGAGCGGCCATCCTGTATAATCCTGGAAGCCGTAGCTCCAATCTTAAGGTGGCGCAATCCCATCCTGAGAGTCCTGCTGGATGCTTGAAGCTCACTGTCAGGGTTTTGGAAACCTATAGGGCCACTATAAGCCTATAGGGGGAAATCTGCAATACCCCAGATCTGCACTGCTAGAGGGGAAGATACATGAACAACACGAAAAAACAAGGGAAGAAAATGATCCAAACAAATCTAGATTCTATATTAATAGAATCCAATGAAATGAGAGTATGTTAGAAGAAATGTCAGAAAAGGACTTCAGATTATACATGATTAAGATGATTCGCGAAGCAAAGGATGAGATAAGAGAGCAAATGCAGGCAATGAATGATCATACCAATAAACTGAAAGAGCACCTGCGGGAAGCAAAAGATCATTTCAACAAAGAGATAGAGATTCTCAAAAAAAAACCAAACAGAAATCCTTGAAATGAAGGAAACAATAAACCAAAAAAAAAAAAAAAAAAAACTCAATGGAAATCATCACCAAAATACTAGACCACTTGGAAGACAGAACCTCAGACAATGAAGACAAAATATTTAATCTTGAAGATAAAGTTGCCCAAACAGAGAAGATGGTAAGAAATCATGAATAGAATCTCCAAGAACTATGGGACATCATGAAAAGACCAAATTTAAGAATTACTGGGATTGAGGAAGGCACAGAGATACAAAAAAAAAAAAAAAAAAAAAAAAAAAAAAAAAAAAAAACAACCTATTCAATGAAATAATATCAGAAAATTTCCCAAGCCTGAAGAATGAAATGGAAAATCAAATACAAGAGGCTTACAGACTCTAACCAGAGCAATTAGACAAACCAAAGATATTAAAGGCATAGAAATTGGAAAAGAACTCAAACTATCCCTGTTCGCTGATGACATGATTATATATTTAGAGGAACCTGGAAATTCCACTAGAAAACTTTTAGAACTCATAAGTGAATTCAGTAAAGTAGTAGGTTACAAGATCAATGCTCATAAATCCAATGCATTTTTATACATAAGTGATGAACCTTCAGAAAGAGAAATTAGGAAAACTACCCCATTCACAATAGCATCAAAAAAAATAAAATACTTGGGAATCAATCTCACAAAAGAGGTGAAAGACCTCTACAATGAGAACTACAGAACACTAAAGAAAGAAATTAAAGAAAACCTCAGAAGATGGAAAGATCTCCCATGTTCTTGGATAGGAAGAATTAATATTGTCAAAATGGCCATACTACCTAAAGTGCTATACAGAGTCAATGCAATTCCAATTAAAATCCCAATGCTGTACCTTACAGAAATACAGCAAGCAATTATGAAATTCATCTGGAAGAATAAAAAACCCAGAATAGCTAAAGCAATCCTCAGTAGCAAGAGCGAAGCAGGGGGTATTGCAATACCAGATCTTCAACTCTACTACAAAGCAATAGTAACAAAAACGGCATGGTATTGGTACCAAAATAGACAGGTAGATCAATGGTACAGAATAGAGGACATGGACACAAACCCAAATAAATACAATTTTCTCATACTAGACAAAGGTTCCAAAAATATGCAATGGAGAAAAGATAGTCTCTTCAACAAATGGTGCTGGGTAAACTAGAAAACCATATGCAACAGAATGAAATTAAACCCCTATCTCTGACCCTAAACAAAACTCAACTCAAAATGGATCAAGGACCTTGGAATCAGACCAGAGATCCTGCATCTTATAGAAGAAAAAGTAGGTCCAAATCTTCACCTTGTTGGCTAAGGATCAGACTTCCTTAACAGGACCCCCATAGCACAAGAAATAAAAGCAAGAATCAACAACTGGGAGAGCAAAGTAAAACGCTTTCTCTCAGCAAAGGAAACTCTCAGTAATGTGAAGAGAGAGCCTATAGAGTTGGAGAATATCTTTGCCACTCATACTATAGATAGAGCGCTAATTTCCAGAATCTATAAAGAACTCAAAAAACTCTACACCAAGAATACAAATAATCCAATCAACAAATGGGCTAAGGAAATGAACAGACACTTCACAGAAGAAGATGTACAAGCAATCAACAGATATATGAAAAAATGTTCAACATCTCTAGTAATAAGAGAAATGCAAATCAAAACTACCTTAAGATTTCATCTCACCCCAATTAGAATGGTGATTATCAAGAACACAAGCAACAATAGGTGTTGGCGAGGATGTGGGGAAAAAGGTACACTCATACATTGCTGGTGGGGTTGCAAATTAGTGCAGCCACTCTGGAAAGCAGCATGGAGATTCCTCAGAAAGCTTTGAATGAAACCACCATTTGACCTAGCAATCCCACTCCTTGGCCTATACCCAAAGGACTTAAAATCAGCATACTACAGAGATACAGCCACATCAATGTTCATTGCTGCTCAATTCACCATAGCCAGATTGTGTACCAACCTAGATGCCCTTCAGTTGATGAATGGATAAAGAAACTGTGGCATATATATACAATGGAATATTACTCCGCCGTGAAGAATGATAAAATTATGGCATTTGCAGGCAAATGGATGATATTGGAGAATATCATGCTAAGTGAGATAAACCAATCTCAAAAAACTAAAGGACAAATGATCTCGCTGATAAACGGATGAGGACATATAATGGGGAGTGGGAGGGGTTAGCGTTAGGGTTAGGGTTAGGTTTAGGGTTTGGGATAAGGAGAGTGGTAAGAATCGAGGAAAGAAGGACTGTATAGAGGGAAAAGAGGGGTGGGAGGGGTGGGGGGGAGGAAAAAAATAATGAATCAAACAACATTACCCTATGTAAATTTATGATTACACAAATGGTATGCCTTGACTCCATGTACAAATAGAGAAACAACATGTATCCCATTTGTATACAATAATTAAAAAAAAAAGGAGGCTTACAGAACACCAAATGCACAAAATCACAACAGATCCACACTAAGGCACATTATAATGAAAATGCCTAACATTCAAAATAAAGATAGGATCTTGAAGGCCGCAAGAGAAAAGCATCCTATTACATATAGGGGGAGACCAATACAGATAGCAGCCGACTTCTCAACCCAGACTCTAAAAGCTAGAAGGGCCTGGAACAACATGTTTCAAGCTCTGAAAGAACATGGTTGCCAATCAAGAATCCTATACCCAGTAAAACTAACCTTCAGAGTTGAAGATGAAATAAAATCCTTTCATGATAAACAAAAGTTAAAAGAATTTACAAATAGAAAGCCTGCACTACAGAATGTTCTCAACAAAATATTCCATGAGGAGGAAATGAAAAACAACAATGGAGGCCAGCAAAGGGAGGAACTACCTTAGCGAAAAACCACTCAAAGGAGAAACCAAGCCAACTTACAAACCAAAAATAAGCTAAATAACAGGGAATACAAATCATATCTCAATAATATCCCTGACCGTTAATGGCCTAAACTCATCAATCAAAAGACATGGACTGGCAGAATGGATTAAAAAGAAAGACCCAACAACATACTGCCTGCAAGAGACTCATCTCATAGAAAAAGACTACAGACTAAAGGTGAAAGGATGGGCATGCACATGGACTCAGTAAAAAAGCGGGGGTTTCCATCCTTATATCAGATAAAGTGGACTTCAAGCCAAAGTTAGTCAGAAGGGATAAAGAAGGACATTTCATACTGCTTAAGGGAAACATAAATCAGGAAGACATAACAAGAGTAAATATTTATGCCCCAAACAATGGTGCATCCCTGTACATCAAACAAATCCTTCTCAATTTCAGGAATCACATAGACCACAACACAATAATTCTGAGTGACTTTAATGCACCACTATCACCACTAGATAGATCTTCCAAACAAAAACCAAAGAAACCATAGAACTCAATAACACAATCAATAACCTAGACTTAAAAGACATATATAGAATATTCCATCCATCAATGAGCAGATTCACTTTCTTCTCAGCAGCACATGGAACCTTTTCGAAAATAGACCATATGTTATGCCTTAAGAAATGCAGAAAAATAGAGATACTGCCTTGTGTTCTATCAGATCACAATGGACTGAGAGTAGAAATCAATGACAAAATAAAAAAACAGAAATTACTCCAACACCTGGAGACTAAATAATATGCTATTGAATGAAACATGGATAACAGAAAACATCAGGGAGGAGATAAAAAAATTCTTAGAGGTCAATGAGAATGACGATACAACATATCAAAATCTCTGGGACACTATGAAAGCGGTACTAAGAGGAAAATTCATTGCATGGAGCGCATTCCAGAAAAGAATTAAAAGTCAACAAGTAAATGACCTAACATTACAGTTCAAAGCACTAGAAAAAGAAGAACAGAATAACAGCAAAAGTAGGAGAAGACAGGAAATCATTAAAATCCGAGCTGAAATCAATGAAATTGAAACAAAAGAAACAGTTTGAAAAACTGACAAAACAAAAAGTTGGTTCTTTGAGAAAGTAAACAAAATAGACAAACCCTTAGCCACACTAACAAAGAGAAGGAGAGAGAAAACTCAAATTACTAAAATTCGTGATGAAAAAGGAAATTCATGACAGACACCACTGAGATACAGTACATAATTAGAAGCTACTTTGAAAATCTGTATTCCAACAAAATAGAAACTACCGAAGACATTGACAAATTTCTAGAGACATATGCTCCTCCCAAACTGAACCAGGAGGACATACACAATTTAAACAGATCAATATCAAGCAATGAAATAGAAGAAGCCATTAAAAACCTACCATCCAAGAAAAGCCCAGGACCAGACGGATTCTCAGCCAAGTTCTACAAGACATTCAAAGAAGATCTCATTCCAATACTTCTCAAAGTATCCAGGAAATAGAAAAAGAGGGTACCCTCCCAAACTCATTCTATGAAGCTAATAGCACCCTCATTCCCAAACCAGGAAAAGACACATAAAGGAAAGAAAATTTTAGACCAATATCCTTAAAGAATATAGATGCAAAGATCCTTAACAAAATATTGGCAAGCCGTATTCAAAAGCATATTAAGAAAATCGTGCACCGCGATCAAGTGGGGTTCATCCCTGGAATGCAAGGATGGTTTAATATCCGTAAATCAATAAACGTAATTCATCATGTCAATAGAGTTAGGATAAGAATCATATGGTTATTTCAATTGATGCAGAAAAAGCGTTCAACAAAATACAACACCCCTTCATGCTCAAAACACTAGAAAAAATAGAGATAGTAGGAACATACCTGAACATTGTAAAGGCTATTTATGCTAAGCCCATGGCCAACATCATTCTTAATGGAGAAAACTGAAACCATTCCCTTTAAAAACAGGAACAAGACAGGGATGTCCTCTTTCTCCACTTCTATTCAACATTGTCCTCGAAACTCTAGCCAGAGCAATTAGGCAGATTAAAGAAATTAAAGGGATACGAATAGGAAAAGGGGAACTTAAGCTGTCACTGTTTGCTGATGACATGATTCTATATTTAGAGGATCCAAAAATCTCCTCCAGAAACTTCTAGACCTCATCAATGAATTCAGCAAAATAGCAGGCTATAAAATCAACACACATAAATCTAAAGCATTTTTATACGCAAGCCACGAAACATCTGAAAGGGAAATGAGGAAAACAACTCCATTTGCAATAGCCTCAAAAAAAATAAAATACTTGGGAATCAATCTAACCAAAGAGGTAAAAGATCTCTACAGTGAAAACTATAAAACATTGAAGAAAGAAATTGAGGAAGACCTTAGAAGATTGAAAGATCTCCCATGTTCTTGGATAGGCAGAATTAATATTGTCAAAATGGCCATACTACCAAAAGTGCTATACAGATTCAATGCAATTCCAATTAAAATCCCAATGATGTATCTTACAGAAATACAACAAGCAACCATGAAATTCATCTGGAAGAATAAGAAATCCAGAATAGCTAAAACAATCATTAGCAGGAAGAATGAAACAGGGCGTATGGCAATACCAGAACTTCAACTGTACGACAAAGTAATAGTAACAAAAACGGCATGGTATTGGTACCAAAATAGACAGGTAGATCAATGGTACAGAATAGAGGACATGGACACAAACCCAAATAAATACAATTTTCTCATACTAGTCAAAGGTGCCAAAAATATGCAATGGAGAAAAGATAGCCTCTTCAACAAATGGTGCTGGGAAAACTGGAAATCTATATACAACAGAAGGAAACTAAACTCCTATCTCTCACCCTGCACAAAAATCAACTCACAATGGATTAAGAACCTTGAAATCAGACCAGAGACCCTGCATCTTATAGAAAAAAAGTAGGTCCAAATCTTCACCTTGTTGGCATAGGATCAGAATTCCTTAACAGGACTCCCATAGCATAAGAAATAAAAGCAAGAATCAACAACTGGAATAGATTCAAACTAAATAGCTTTCTCTCAGTAAAGGAAACTATCAGCAATGCGAAGAGAGAGCCTACAGAGTGGGAGAATATCTTTGCCACTCATACTTCAGATAGAGCACTAATTTCCAGAATACATAAAGAACTCAAAAAACTCTACAACAAGAATACAAATAACCCAATCAACAAATGGGCTAAGGATATGAACAGACGCTTCACAGAAGAAGATCTATAAGCAATGAACAAACATGAAAAAAATGCTCACCATCTTTAGTAATAAGAGAAATGCAAATCAAAACTACACTAAGATTCCATCTCACCCCAATTAGAATGGGGATTATCAAAAATACTAGCAACAATAGGTGTTGAAGAGGATGTGGGGAAAAAGTTACACTCATACATTGCTGGTGGGGCTGCAAATTAGTGCAGCCACTCTGGAAAGCAGTGTGGAGATCCCTTAGAAAACTTGGAATGGACCCACCATTTGACCCAGCTATCCCACTCCTTGGCCTATACCCAAAGGACTTAAAATCGGCATACTACAGAGATACAGCTACATCAATGTTCACAGCTGCTCAATTCACAATAGCCAGACTGTTGAATCAACCTAGATGTCCTTCAATTGATGAATGAATAAAGAAATTGTGATATATGTGTGTATATATATATATATATATATATATATATATATATATATAATGGAATATTAATCAGCTATAAAGAATAATAAAATTACGGCATTTGCAGGTAAATGGATGAAATTGGAGAATATCATGCTGTGTGAGATAAGCTAATCTCAAAAATCCAAAAGGCGAATGATCTCACTGATAAGCGGATGATGACACATAATGAGGGGTGGGAGGGGGGCCAGAATGGAGGAAGGAGGGAGTGTATAGAGGGAAAAGAGGGGTGGGAGGGTGGGGGGGAAGGAAAAATAACACAATGAATCAAACATCATTACCCTATGTAAATGTATGATTACGCAAATGGTATGCTGTTACTCCATGTACAATCAGAAACAACATGTATCCCATTTGTTTACAATAAAAGAAAAAGAAAAAAAAAATGCTAGGCAAGTGCTCTTACCACTGAGTTATAACCCTGTAGCACTGTTCTTGGTATCCAAATCTACTCCAGCTATTTCTATGAAACAACCTAGTATAATATTTAGTGTCTAGAGAAAAAGAAACATTTAATCATAAATCTGCTCTTTGAGCAGGGCTTTAAGGGTATGCTTACCTCTCCTTTATTCAGCATTATGTAAAGATGCTGTTTTCTAAAACCTGCATATTGGAATTATGTGAAGGCTATTTCTTTCATGTGTCTCCTGATTGATATTGGCTGTAGGTTATGACTTACCATTCAATTATATACCATTTGGTCTCTCTGTGTAAATTGGCATCTTAATATGATGGTTGGTTTTCCAACATGAATAGCACATGATAGAGTAAAGCCTTTTCTTCCCTAGCATCAAATTCAGGCAGATTTCCTTCTAATAATTATCTTTAATAGCACAGGGTCACAAAAGCTTGTCTGTACTTAAGTGGAGGGTAATTAAACTCCATTCTTTGATGGACAAGTCTCAGGGAATTTGCAGGCAAATTTTAAAATCGCAGTTCAACTATTGACTATAATATAATTTCCTTTTATACTTCTTCTGCTGGTTCATGTTATGATAAGCATGAAGCTTTTAGAAAATAAGGCTATCCACTAAAGTTTTCTTTTAATACTATTAACTAGCTCTTTGAATTTTTGCAAATAGAATTCAAAGCTTGATTCTATCTCTTTTGCACATTTCTGCTATAACAATTAAAATAACCACAGCACAGACCCTACAGAAGATAAACAAATGGGTGTACAGGGAGGTAATAACATAAGAAAAATGCAAAACACAAATGCACATTAATATACCTTTAGCTGGGTGCAGTGACTCTGGCCTGTAATGCCACTTACTCAGGAAGTTAAATCAGGAAGATTGTAAGGTGGAGGTCCACATGGGCAACTTAGTGAGACCCTGTCTCAAAATTAAAAATAAAAAGCGCTATGTTAATGGGCCCCCATAGTACTAAAAAAAATATACTTTTTTGTTTCTACTTATAATTTAAAGGTAATTCCCAAAATATTACTGAGGGGAAAAAATAAAGAAAGAACAATGTTATTAGTCAGCTTTTTGTCACTGTGAACAAAATACCTGAAGGACAACTTCAAGGAGAAAAGTTTATTTTGCCTCACAGTCTCTGAGGTATAGTCCATGATGTGCTCACACCATTGCTCTGGACCCCAGATAAGGCAGAACAGCATGGTGGAAGAGAGTGGGAGAGGAATACTGCTCCCTTCAGGCTGACAGGAAGCTATGTGAAAGAGGGGTAAAGGCCACAGGGAAGATGAACCCTTCCAGCACACACTCCTAGTAACCTACCTCCTTCAGTCACAGGCCATTCTCCTACAGTTACCACCCAGTTTATTCAAACTAGGATGGAGTAATTGATTAGGTTATCACTGTCATAATCCAATAATTTCACCTGTAGATCTTCCTTTATTAATGCAGGAGCTTGTAGGGGAACCTAATATCCAAACCATAACAAACAGGAAGAGATAAATGAATTTCAGACTTTATGGGTGGATTTTTTCCTGGGATCTATGATTTTCTAATAGGTTGAGTTTTGAAATACTACTTTGAATCATAGTAGCTGATGTTCACATATTCTTTTAAGATACTGTAAAATAGAATATAAGCAATTGAAAGGATAGATATATAGATTTTTTTCAATTCAAGAGAAAGTTAAAAAGCAGCTCAATGCATATACTCAATTGAATTAAACAGAGTGGCAATGCAAATTTATAGGGAAAGGAAAGTTTCAAAATGTTACTGAAATAGTTGAATGGCCATATTGCAAAAATGAATTTTGACTTCCACTTTTCTTCTTTCTTTCTCTCTTTCTATGTCTCTATCTCTGTCTGTCTCTCTCTTATCTCTCTCTCTCTCTCTCACACACACACACACACACACACACACACACACACACACATCAATGGTCAGAATTAGAATGTATTTATAGTTTAAAATATAATATTATAAAAATTGTACCATTATATTTGTGAAGTTGGATTAGAAGAATATTTTTGTGCAAGAAATTAGACATATTAACCATAAAGGGTCAAAGAGCATTAACTGTATTTTATTAGTATTGCTCAATAAAAGACAATTAATAAAATGAAAAGTTAAATCATATTTATAATACATATATCTAATAATGAACTGAATTAAGAATCATGAGGGAACCTTACATATTCATAATGAAACAAAACAGAAGTGTATTTGTTCAAAATAGGAGGAAATGATTTGAACAAACATTTCACCAAAGAAACAAATATACACATAGCCTATAAACATTACATAAAGTTGTATAACTGTACTCATCAAAATGGAAGTGCAAACTAAAAGTGATTTAATGGTACATTAGCAAGACTAGCAGGATATAGAGCAATTTCTAAATATTTACCTATAATGAATAAGAATAAAAAATTTTATACAAGATAGTTCATAGTAGCTTTAATAATAATTGACAAATATAAAAGAAACAACTATACACTAATAGAAGAGTGGATGCTAAAAGTATGCTATACTTTTCCAAAGTAATTCTCTTCAGAAATAATATATTTTAAGTGCAACAATCATTGTTGATTCTTAAAAGTTTCTGCTGATTAAAAGAAATCATATACAAAGGCATATATATTTATATAATGCTCAAAACAGAAAAAATAAGAATCAGGCTGAGGTTGAAGCCCAGGTCAGAATGCTTGCCTAGCATGCATGGGGTCCTAGGTTCACATCAACACTGTGAAAAAAATAGTATGTATTTTCCTGTGAATAATGGTAGTTGACTAGATAGTAGGAAGTAGAAGTAGAAGAAGGAAGCAAAACTACAAGGCCTTTATGAGGACAAGTAAGTCTTGGCCCACAGTCTTGGGAAAGCTGCTCACATCTCACAGTGCTGTTTGCTTCCAGGAAACATTTCTGTGATTAGCTTTACCTTAAAACAAGATGTAAAGTTCCAAAAGTTCAGAGGAAGTTTTTTAAGTTGAGACATTTGGACTGAAGATCTGAATCCCTGAATATTTACTGTAATGTGTGTGGTAAGAAGAACTTGGTAGAGTTGCCAGTGAGGTTCAAGAAACTGATGAAGTCTCTGAGTTCTAGATTGTGAGAGTCTAGCTATCATCAGTTGAGGACTCACAAAAGCTTCTTCCTATAGAAAATGCACTTTGTAACATGTATGAAAACTTTAAAATATGCCCAGCAAAATGAGTTCCTCCATCAGTATAAGCTTTCCTACAGGAGAATATTTCTGCCCTACCAAACACAAAGAACCTACTGCAGGTACATACTGATACTTCACTGAAGGTGAGCCAAGTCCACCATTAAATGTTTAAATCATTCATCAGGATGTTGGAAATGCAGCGCCACAAGTTTTTTTTTTTTTTTTTCTGTCTTCCAAAGATTATAAGCTTGACAAATAAAATATCAACTGCAATATATTTTAGAACAGTCACTCTACCAATATTTTTTGACAATTTGGTTCCTGTTATCTGTCCTCTGATCAAGTTGTTGAGTGAAAACCTTTAAACAGTGGAAATTTCATAACTCAGGGAGAACATAGTGGCCATTCAGACTTTCCTTGAGACTATGCTTAATATTTACTATACATTGTTTTGGTACCAATTGTGTTTTTCTGTATCAGGTATATTGTGCTTTCTGCTAATTAGATCATCTCTAATTTGAGTTGAATCAACCCTATGGAATTTATTCAAATTCCATCTCATGATAATGAATGTACTGGCTGACCTAGCATGAAAACCCCCCGGAGCATTTTGTTGGTACAAAATTATTTCTTGTTCTGGTTGAGGATGCTTTGTAGAGCCAGTCAGTTTCTTCAGTAGAAATTTGGGAAGTCTCAGTAATCCAATGATATGATCACATTCCTAGGAATCTCATCATCAATGTACTTTTGATATTAATGCTTCATCTCTTAACAAATTTGTAAATAATTCTCTTCTAACCATAGCTTTATCACCATTGTTTGTTATGTTATTCATCTTTGATAAACACTCTACAAATTTCTAATCCATTCAGTTTTGTTCTATATTTCTCTTTTTCTAATTTATTACACTTTAAGACAAATTGTCTCTCCTTTTTTCCCTCAACATCCTTGCACATTTAGCCTATCTTAACAAAGGCACATCTTATCTTCCCATAATTGTAAACTCAGTTTTTCATTATATTTGTCTAGTAATTTTAGCTATATATACTAATTAATGTTCCTAACCAATAGTGACCTTAATTTCTAGTGAATAACAGGAATCAAACAATTGTGAGTTATCACACCAGCAATATGTATATTAAAAAAATCTACTGGTCATAATTTCTAAAAGTATGTGTTCTCTCCGGTTACAATTTGTCAATTATAACATGTATGGTGATGAATATTTTTACTCCCTCTATAATTTAAAAAAAAAAAAACCTTCAGAAAAGGCAATACTTTTATCTCTATCTCCTTTACTTGGTTAGAATATTAAATTTTTGTTTTACAGATTTCCTTAAGTTTTACTTCCCATTTAATTCTTCATATAAAAGATAAAAGCTAGTACAGTATAGACATATTTAGGACATTCTTATGTTAGGAATTTTATCTTACTTACTATCTTATTCTATTTTCTGTTTTCATAATGAAATAGCTGATGGCAAGAATTTTATATAGAAAATTTATTTATTTAAATCACAGTTTTGGATGCTTGCAGTCCAAGATTAACCATCTTCTCTGTCCTGTGTTTGGTGAGGACTGTGTTGCATGTCATCACAGTGGTGGAAGCATATGTAGAAGAGACAGAAGAGATCACATGGTATGACATGGAGGCCACCAGAGGGATTGGAGTTTCAGGCTTAATTATTTTGAGGTGCTGAGGATTAAACCCAGGGCTTCATCCATGTCAGGCAAGTGCTGTACAACTGAGCTACATCCCCAGCTCCCAGGCTCACAGTTTATAACAATCCACTATCATAGGCGCTGACAGGGTCCTGAGAACTACATCAAGCGCTTTCAAGGAAGATGCCCCCAAATTACCAAGTAACCAAGTTACCTGGAATGAAGCTCCACTTCTATTACGGATTGTATGAGCGGTATCCCCCATACAAAACAATGAAACAATGCAAGAAAGTTTATAGGTGAAATGTTTGGGTTATAAAAGACTTAACCTAGTAAGTGTGTAAACCCCCTCACAGGGATTAACTGGGTTGTAACTGTAGGCAGGCAGGGAGTAGCTGGAGGAGGTGGGTCAGTGGGGTCATGCCCTTGGGGTTGACATGTTGTTCATGGTGAGGAGAGCTCTCTCTGCTTCCTGTTGCCACATTCCCAGCTGTTTTCCTCCACTGCACACTTCTTCCCTATTGTTCTATCTCACCTTAGGCCATAAAGAATGGAGTCTTCTCTTTATGGAGAAAGATTTCTGAAACCGTGAGCCCCAAAAACACTTTGCCTCCTCTATCTAAAATTTTTATTGTTAGGTCTTTTGGTCATAGTAGTGAAATAAGTAGACTAAAATAATTCTTGAAGGACCCATTACTTTTCAAAATCATCATTTTGTAGACCAATATTATGGCACATGAAAACATACTTAAATCACATATAAAACACACCATTTATATCTATTTAACACCCAGATTTTTAATAATTATGCCTGAACTGCTTATCAAGACAGGGTATTAAATAACCATCATCCCAAGTCATTCTTCCCACTGACAAACTTTTTATAACATATAGTCTACTTAAATGAATCAGTAAACTGAGATTTTCAAAAGTTGTGTTCCTATACTAAATATAATGTTGAAAACTCTGAAGATATGCCTATCTTTATCATACCAATGATATTCTTATTTACTAAGTGTTATGATTTAGATATTAGATGTCCCCCAAAAGTGCATGTATGAAACAATACAAGACCCTTCATAGGCAAAACGTTTGGGTTATGAGAGCCTTAATTCAACTAACAAATTAATCCCTTGGTGGATTAATTGGGGGTAAGTGAAGACGGGTAAGGTGTGGCTGGAGAAGGTGGATCATTGAGGGTGTGCCTTTATAGTATGTATTTTGCATCTGGTAAGTGGGTCTCTCTGCTTTCTGATCATCATGTGAGCCACTTCCCTCCACCACACTCTTCTGTCACAAAGTCCTGCCTCACCTTGAGCCCCAAGAAATGGAGTCAACTGTCTAAGGGCTGAGACTTCTGAAACTGTGAATCTTGAAATAAACTTACTTCTTCTAAAATTGTTTTTGTCAGGTCTTTTGGTCACAGCAGCAAAAAAAGAAGACAAGAATAAACAAAACTGCCTAGGCATATCTTCTTTTTTAAGTTCATGTGAAACACATTTGCTTTTTATCTTACATTTTTATCTTAAGTCCAATTAAAGAGTTCTCTGACAACTTCACAATATAATGAGACAGAAAAGTTATCAGACATATATCATATATACAGGCACACATAAGTAATAATCAGGAATAATTTTCTATAATTAGAGTTGAGATCTCAGGCTTAAACATCATCATTGCCTAAACAATGAAGAAAGTATGAGGTAAAGTTGCAGTTAAGGTAGGATGTCAAAAAAATTAAACAAACCTCTTTAAACAAAGGCAAGAGTTTGTTTTTGTTTTTGTTTTCTAATTAGTTATACATAACAGTAGAACGCATTTGTGCACTTTGATATATCATACTTTATGGAGTATAATTTTTCATTTTTCTGATTGTACATGTTGTAGAATCACATCGGTTTGCTATATAGTTCGCGTTGTTATAGGGTAACTTGCCTTATATTTCATTTTGAGTCTTTGGCCTAAGACTTGTTACCAGAAAGTATTAACTCACAATTATCTAATGTTGTATCTTATAAACCCATATGAGAGGTCACTAATTGAGATAACTACACTCACACAGTCATGGTCCTCAGCATGATCTGGCAGAAGTAGTTAAGTGGTAGGGTTCTATAATTTGCAGTGTTTCAGGTTAGATTAGAAGGGCATAAATAAGACTGTCATATGATTTAAGTCTACTTACTAAAAGATGACAAGTTTGACTGGAATTCAATAGACTTTCCATAGCATATAGTACCTCAAAACAAAACAAAAAACTCAAAATCCCTCATTCATCAAATCCACTTCAGATAAGAACTTCACCAAGTTGTCTACTGCTTCATCTACTTTTAAATAATTAACTCATGACTTGTCTACTGTGTGGAATTGCAGGCTAAAATGTGATACTGTTTCGGTCCCTGTAAGAAATACTCTTTGTTATATCTTTATCTAAGAATGTTCCACAATATTTCTAAATAGACTCTGCAATCTAAAAGTATCTCACCCTTCTTTGTTGGCAAGATTATATAACAAACAAACCAAATTTTTGCAGAAAAACCTTAGGAACTACTAACTAGATTTAAAAGTTTTTCTTCTCTTTTTGGCATATAGTAGTTGAGTTAAAATTTTAGATTCAAGATTAGGTGAAGATGGTCACAGAAAAATATAATCAGAGTTAATTCAATCAAAGCAGAGTCACTTTTGTCATGTTATTGGTGTATTGTAAACATTACATTTGCTTTTTAAAAAAGAGTTTTTTAGGGAGTCCATTTGGGTTAAATTGTTCTTTTACCTACCTCCATACACCAACTAAAAATGCATGTCATTGTTTTGGTTGAGGTTTCTGGTCCCTTTTTTCCTAACATGTTTCAAATATAAATTTATTTAAATGTTCATATTAAAATTTCTCTATGTGGCCACTGCATTTCTAAGCTATTTATAGTTAGGTTATTCCATTTTCCCCCCAAAACTTCATATTCTGCAGCCACAATTCTGAAACATGAACTTAACTGGCATCTCAGAAGGTGGAGACCTATACTCTTAAATTCTGATAAGTCATTACTAAAACAATAAAAAATAAAAATCACAGAACCAAAAATTAAAAGAATTTCCTACCCAAGGCCCTTTGCCAAGCCCAATCAAGTGTTGAGTCATTTCCAACCCTGAGTCCAGCTAAGAGTATATCTAATGCACTCAGACAACTGAGGTCTGTTAACTAAAACAAATTCATTAAAGTAGGAAAAAGAAAAGGAAAGGGAAAAAAAAGAGAAAGGAAAAAATAAAAACATTTGCTGAGATAAACTCAAAGGGGGCTTGCAACAGAGAATAGATGGAGCTCAGGATCCCAGAGAGAAGTTTCCACACACTCTAGTTGCCGTGAGAAATGATTAGGTTCATATACCTCCAAGAGTTGCTGCTTCAGGAGTCACCTTCTAATCTTACTGACTATGCCAACCTTTAAACAAAACACCTATGACCAGTTAAACTTAAGAGAATTCTAAGATAGGGCAGTATCCCCTCCTACAGATGGCTCAAAATACCTCCACTCAGAATATGAAGCATATTTATAACCATAATACAGGAAATAACATACATTCATTACATGATTAGCACAGTTCAGGATTTATTTAGGCATAATTTGATACTCTTCAGTTTAATTTTGGCTGAGGGTTCAAAGGTTACAACTGGTTCAGTTGTTTGCTTATCAGGGTGTGTCTGTGTGTATGTGTGTGTGTGTGTGTACAACTTACTTCCACCTTAAGCTAAGATGCAGTTCATTATACACTGAGGCCACTTCTGTCAAATTTTATCACTCAGGTAGAAAGGCAAGTTTAGGTCAATTGTAAGAACTCCTACACCTAAAAGCAGAATTCAGAGTCAACCATCTCATCTCTGAATGACTAGAACCAAGAAAATATGAACTCAGGAGTACTATAGTGACAAAGTTTTATTGAGATCACTGAGAAGCAGGAAAAGTCAGGTTATAGAGCATGCATAGAAAGAAAAAGTTCAAGAAATCAAAGGGAAAAAAGTCACAGTTTTTATTAATTCTCAGTCTAATTCAGCATCTTTAATTATGGCCTACTCAAGCTCTTGTATTCTAGAAGGTATCTCACTAACCATGGAACCCCTTCCACATTTTCTGTTTTAAAAATGCTTTAATATGTTGCTTTTATTTTATTTTTTATATTTTTGCAATACTGGGGATTGAACCCAGGGCCTATGTGCTTGCAAGGCAAGCACTCTACCAACTGAGCTATATCCCTAGCCCTGTTGCTTTGATCTTTAGCCACAAAAAAGTCTTAATAAGGCTCATGTTTTAACCCCAGCTCTCAGATGCAATATATTTCAAAGTAATAAATTATGATAGGTCTTGGAACTCTTGCTTACTTGTGTACTCTGTGATTTCACTCTCAAAATACACTTCTAGGAAAATTCAACAGCCTTGAATGATCAATGCAAATTTATTTCAGAAACTAAAAAGGTTACTATCCAAAATAAAATAATAGCAGGACAACATGGATCTGGAGTAGTTATAAAATTGCTGATGTGGACCCAAAAACTATTTAGTTTTTGGCAACAGATCCAGTAATAAAATGATGAGCCATGAGAAAAGTAAGGCTGTAGAAATATACCCTGAGCACATATTTGCTATTACTCTTCTGCTGGCTTTATTTCGTTAGTAAATCAAGAGCAGCAATGCATTAACTCAGTATTTAAGGGCTGCATTTCTGAACACAGTGGTTCCATTGCAAATCTTCTTTCATTTTCAGTCATCCCACAACACTACAAGATGACCAAGGAACTGGCAGGAAATTTCTTACTACTATTACTGATCAAAATATGAAAAGAAAACAATACAGAGATCAACAACACAAAGTACTGCATGCCGTCTTTTTAGCATGGCTAATAAAGATGATTTGAAGAGCTATTAACTGTTTCTTTACCAATAACCTTAAGTATGGTATAGCTGGCATGTATGGTAGGCAAGAGTACACATACATGCTGGGCCTGGTGGTGCATGCCTATAATCCCAGCAGCTCAGAAGGCTGAGGCAGGAGGATTTTAAGTCCAGAGCCAGCCTCAGCAATTTAACAAGACTATAAGCAACCTAATAAGACCCTGCTTCAAAATAAAAATGAGGGCTGGTGATGTGACTTAATGTATGGTTAAGAGTCCATGGATTCAATCCCTGGTATCAAAAAATTTAAAAAGATTACACACACATATGTATATATAATTAACATGATATAATCTAATCATGTAATACATAGTTGATAATATAATACATACATATATTCTTGATCAATCAGTGGAAGTTGTTTTCTGTTTTTGAGAGCTGTGACATTATGTATGTAGTTAAAGCTATAACTTGTCCCCGTTTTCAGATTTTAAAGCTCAGTTAAATTTGGCCTCAAGGTAAAATGTGAGGGAAATTTATGGGAGTGGTGGAAATACTTGAGCTGGAAGTTTGAGTCTCTGGCCACAAATTGAAAGTAAAGAACATGTGAAGCCCAAGATTACGACAATGCCTCTTAGCAAATATTAGTTTCATATTGCACCCCACCGTTTATCCCTTAATTTACTTTTGCCTTGTGAAACTTTTAATTTGTATCAGGAACATGGTGGAATGATTGTATCAGATTCATGTGGAGTATTCACAGGCATATAAGCAGTCATCAGAAAGAAACAGTTTCTCTCAATTTCCTTGATGTTTTTAAAGAAGTATATTCAGTATGGTTCACAGGATAAATACTTTATATCTATTTAATAAAGATATTTTTAACATAAGAAGCATTACAAATGTCTAGTCCACATAAAAATATTCATCTGTTGTGTCAAAGCATTTTTCGTTTTTGTTTCTATACTGGGTATTGAATCCAGAGGTGATTTACCACTGAACTACATCCCCAATCCTTTTCTTTTATTTATATACAAACTTTTTATATTGAGACAGGATCTCACTAAGCTGCTTAGGGCTTCACTAATTTCCTGAGGCTGGCCTCAAAGTTGTGATCATCTTGCCTTATCCTCTTAAACACTGGGTTTACAGGTTTACTGTGCCCTGTTTGAAGTACATTTTTGTTCAGTGATACAGCCTATAATTAAAGGCATCATAGAAAAAGAAAATACCACCTTAAAGAAAAATCACAATCAACTAAAAAATTTAAGAATTACAAGTATCATAGGTGGAGAATTTCTCTCAAATAACAAAATAAACCCCAACATGTATTCTATAAAAATAAATAATTCATCCTGTTCTTAATAATACTAAGTTTAATTTTTTCATGACGTACCATGAACCAGGTTACAGCATGATATAAAATATATATGTAATTATGTTATACATATCACAGGAAAATGGTGATAAAGACAAAACATCCTAGATTGCTTTTAAAAAGCACTTTATTAAAGTAATAAAAATGATAGAGATAATGGGTATTTGAGGTCAGCATATCATTATTTTAGTCCATTTGCTTTTGGAGGAGAGACTGACTAGGGGGAAAGGTAGCCCTGTATTGCGGAGCATGATGCACATGCAAAAGTGCTAATGGTGGTGATGGGTGTAAAGGGAGTGTAATTTGCTCTTCTATGACATGAAGCAGAATATAATGATACTCTTTGTATGCTTAAAATGTATTTGAACTTTTATTATGAACAAAATTTTAGTACTACTTTAAATTCCAACTTGAGTTCTGTCTCTGCTTCCCTGAGAAGCTTGGCTCACAGACTTCCCCTTCAATTGAATTAAGTTCTTACTCTCCCTGTTATTATTTGATAATTATCATGTATTGTCCTATCCTGGAACATGAATTAGGTGTTCAAATTAATTTGGACATTTCTCTGTGGCATTTCCATTCATGAATACATTATACAGCCCTTATGTCCACCCTCACTTCTTCCCTGTCTGGCCTGTAATGCTCTTCCCACTATTCCTTGTCCCCTTCCCATCAGGTCATTTTATCCCCCTGATTATATTATAAAATAAAATCACCACCTTGGCTTAGTAATATGATTTCATATTTATAACATACCCTTTTGTGGTAAGTTATTGCTTTTTGAATATATGCAATGATTGATTTCCTTCTTGCTTCAACAACAGTTTTAGATTGATAGACAACTTCTGAAATACTTTCCCTCTCTCAAGTTTTTAAAGATGTATTAACTTCACAATACATTTGTAAAGTTTGATAAATACAACTATTCTAACTTTGTAAAGAATCATTTACCTTTAAAATGAGGCAATGTTGTGCCTGAACAAACCATGAATTTGCTTCTGTTGGCTTGTCATATGAAATGAATACAATAATCAATCTGTAAATTGACAGATGCTCTTCTCTAGAGCATATTAGTCAGATTCTGATCACATAATCTTGGTATAACCCATCTCCCTAACATGACTTCTTCCTCTACTAATATTTCCATGATTGGATACCTCTACTATATCAGTTTAGAAATATTTCATCTCCCCTCACCAAAGTGTGTGTCACCTAGTAACACAGAGGGAGGAGGGAAGGAAGGTTCTTTACAAATACTGTGCATGAGGTATATAGTTTTCCAAGCAGTAACAAGCTACATTAAAGGGGGAAAAGGTCCAAATTGAGCAACTTTAAATTCGGTGTTATTTATAGCAAAGTGATTTTGTGATTTTTGTTCTAATAACAGTTAATTATTCTCAATGAACTTTCACCAGGAAATTCATATACCACAAGATGCTATGTACGTCACCCGGTGTGCACAAAAGATCAGTTTAAAGACAGTTTTGTTAATATTGTGTGTCTCATAAAGCATAACATAACAATCTGGGGTTCTTGGAACTTGGATGTTGTATATAATTTATAATATATATATATATATATATATATTTTATAACTTAAAATATATGTATATATTTTAAGCAGTTATTTTTATTAGCATTTTTTCCAAAATTTAGGTTGTATAGAGTTTTATTATCCACCATAATATGAATTAACTTTTGTCCAGTAGAAACTAACTAAAGACATCTTCTATGTTCTTGAGATTTGCCTCTTATTTCAGATATACTGAAAGCAGGAGAATTTTATTATTGATTATTTTCAAAATCTCTCTGAGTTTTAGCTAATTGAAGCCCTGATCTTAGCATTATGTTTCACAAGCTGTACTGTTTAAAATTTTGTTTCAGGTACCCTACTACTAACAAACTGGAACCAAAGTCCATAAAACTTGTCTAATATGTTGGTGCATTGACCATAGTCATAGGACATGGTGATTCTTGGAGACACTGTGTGGTATTCCAGGCTTACTGTCCAATACCTCCGTTCTGGAGCAGTAGTCCATTTTTCCTTGGTAGAATCAATCACTCCACCTGGAACATTAATTTCCTTCTAGGCTTACTGACTCAGAAGCATGAAGGACCAAATGTGGGCTTATGCAAAACTTAAATTCCAGTTCAAAGGAATCATTATTGTCTCCTGGTAGAAGCACTCTCCCTCTGTATCTAAAATCTCTGGACTTTTTTTTTTCATAATTTTCCATATATATTATGAAAACCTGTGGGCTACCAGAGCATAAAGTTGCACAAAATGGAAGCAAACATATCTAAATAGTCACTGAGTGGCCTTTCCCACTTGGCCTTGGTTCCTGGACCTATAAATACTGATTATGGTAGAAATAACACCACACATTGAATGCAGATATGAAACATCTACATGAGGCTTCTGGAGAAATTTGTGCCTCTTTTGCAGGGTATTGCCACCACACTAGAACTGAAAGTGTGTTCAAGAGACCATTAAATTGTTTCATCAAGCCAGATGCTTCAGGATGACGGGAAACATGCTAATATCAGTGAATTCCATGAGCACAGGCCATTGTCATGCTCTCTTTGCTTTGAAGAAAGTTCCTTGCTCAGAAGCAATGCTCTTTGAATACCATGATGATAGATAGGTTATTCTGCAAATCCACAGATGGTAGTTTTGGCAGAAGCACTGAGTTCAGGAAAGGCAAATTCATAGCTAAATGTCTATTCCAAAAAAGAAAAAACACCACTCCTTCCATGATGGAAGCAGTCCATTTCAATCAACTAGTCACTAAGTAGCTGATTGGTCACTCCAGGGAATGGTGCCATGTTGGAGGCTCAGTTCCAGTTTCCAATGCTGGCAGACTGGGCACTCTATGGTGCATATAACTGGATCAACCCTCATGAGTGGAAGCCCATGCTAATGAGCACATGCATAACCTCTGACCCTGCCACCATGATCTCCTTTTTCATGAGCCCACTGAGTGATGACAAGAATTTCTGGACAAACATGCTGACTGGTATTAGCAGAACAGCCTTGCTACTTAATTGTTTATTCATATCTTCCTTTGCTCAGATTACCCTCTGGTAAGTTTTTTGGCCACTCAGAGAAATATTTCCATGTGTATCTTCACCAAATTTTTCACCAGTTTTCCCATCATGATCATCCAGTCAAATTATTAGTGGTATTTCAGAAATTGGTATGTAATCACAAATCAATTGGCTAATTCTCTTTCCAAGAAAGGTATATAACCTGGTATACTGCCTAAAGTTCTGCCCACAGGAAAATTTGCCTTCATCAGTGTCCCTTAGGGAGGCCCCACAGAGAGCCATACTGTCACAGCTCTTGACTCTTGGGTAGTGCCTGCATGTTGGGTGGAAACTTTCAAGAGCAGACAGGAGCCTTCCCACCCACTGACAACTGATTATTCAGTCCATAGGTGTATACTGGAAAGAGAAGATAAGGTGACAAGGAGGGAGAATTCGCTCTCCCTGTTTGAGTTGGGACATCAATATTTTCCAGTTCAGAGACATTCAAACTGAGACTTAACATCATCATCAATTCCCAGTTCTCAGTCATTTGAACTTGAACTGAATTGTATTATCAGCTTCTTGAGTACTCCAGCTTGCTGATGTCAGCTGATGAGGCTTCTCTAATTGCACAAATGCATGAGCCAATTTCCACAATGCTATATTATGTATACACATACATATATATATATATAGATATAGATATATAGATATAGATATATATATAGAGAGAGAGTCTATTATTTCTAATTATGTGACTATTCAGGTACTGAAATATATATAGACATATATATATAGAGAGAGAGAGAGAGAGAGTCTATTATTTCTAATTATATAACTATTCAGCAACTGAAATTCTGATAAAACAAAGAAAATGAATTGAAAACTTTATTTAATCTTAAATGTATACAACTACAGGCATCTAATGGGTATAGTAGCAGCAATACAGTTCTAGGTTATCATTCTTGTCATTCCCATGTTAACAATAATAAAGGATCCTAGAGTAGTTATTTTTCCAGTGGTCTACATTTCACTAACTGTCTTGTCATTACATATTTTAATCTTTATTCCCTAGATACTTTATGAAGATTAATTAAAATAATAGTCTATAATGAGTCTATAAGATCATCTTAGGTTGGGTCTACAACATAAAAGCATGCAAATATAAAGAAAAATAAATAATATTGAAATAAAGAGGGTATGGACATTTTATTCACATTCCAGAACACATTAGTCTTTTCTTCTTCAAAGTGTTTTTTAAATGTTATAAAGAAAACTACATGTAAATAAAATTAATACTTTTAATTTATGTTTTTCATCTGGACCACAAAGGAAACAAGCCAAGCATTTATTTGAAGAGATCTTTTGATTTCTATCAACGTGTAAGGAAAGTGATAACTATTTAGAAATACATGAAAATATACAGTTTAAAACTTTAACATTGCCTTTAATTGAAGTTGACATGGGAAAAGCAAAAGTATTTTAAAAATCAAGTCCTAATTGCAAGTTAATGGATCACTAAAAAAAATCATTGATTTCAATTAAAAGATACGATATAAAGTCAGTATGATATTGAGCATTTGGTCAATAAAATTTTATAATTGCTTATTTCTAGTTACAGTTTTTTGGGGGAATTTGGATTTCAGGAAAAAGATAAGAATTAGTGATAATGCATTTTGTAAGACATGTTTCAGTTTTTAATTTGATGCTTTCTCATGAATAGACTGAGAGGTGGCATTGTATGATCACCAAAGTTTTTCTTGTATTTACCCTATATTAAATCATTTCTCAAATTTTTCACTGCTTTTATAATCAGAAATTATATCTAGGAACAAAGATCTGAGCCTCAGATGTTCTTGTTGCCAGAGAAGTGTCATGATTTCTATATCATGGCAGACAACAGAAGTAGGAAATATATCTATGATTTACAAATAATACCTATACGTAGCCTATTTTATTTCTGTTTTCCCCATACCTATTTACATATTTTTGAAAAATGAGAGTTCATGCTGATATTTCTAAATCTAGACTTCTCTTGATTCCTTTGCTTATACCCATTTATTCAACTATGTGGTGGAACTAAGAGGTTTCTATGATGTAGTTGTAATAGTAAGTAGTAAACAATGTCATTATCATTACTGAATACCAGAAAACGCTGTTATGCTGCTGCCTGAATATAGCTACCATACTGATATGCATTGAATTTTATTGGTTTCATCACTTAGGAAAACAACAACAACAACAAAGTCTGTGACTGAGAACTAGTGTTTTAAGAAGACCACATAACCTTTATGCTTAGCCTAAATGCATTCTGGTTTTGAAATAATAAATGATTGAGTTATTCACATCATTAGTTGTAAGGACATTTCCTCATGACATAAAAGCTATGAAGAAACTAAAGTATGCTAGAAGCATGTAATATATGTAAAATATCCTTATTCAGATAAATATTTATTAGGCTCCTTTGCGATTAGGAGAGCCTGTTCAGTTAGATTCGTCGCTACCTTATGAAAGGAAATCAGGGGTGTCACTTCTGGCCAATACAACTGGAAGTGACTGCATTCTCCTTCCGTAGATGTCTATGCTTAGGTCATTTTTTTCAAATTGCAGAGCTATAAGAAAAAGGAGGGCCTTCTCAATTGCCTCAGACATGATATAAACAAGAAATAAAACATTATAGTACCGTTGGAAAGGCTAGCATTAATTTCTATACTATAAAAGGTGATGGTGTTTGTTTTATTCTAGAATTATCCAAATAATTACTTCCAATAGTCTCTGTGATTTCCATATTGGGATATAGTGCAAGTGTGTGATTCAGCCTTTTTGTTGATCATCACTTAGCACTGTGCATTGAGAAAATCCTTCAGATAATAGCCACTTTATGTAAAATCAAGTTCATTATTGCTTTTGAATTGTCATTATGTCTACATAACTTAAGAGAGTTATATAGCAGAAAGTCTTTAGACAGACATGAAGCAATAACAAATATGACCTTGTGCTCTGCTCCAGCAATTAGATTTATTGTGTCTTTGACCAAAGATGTTAAATGTACCTGTTGGAATGGTTTTAAGGAGTAGAGTTTACAGATAAATAACATTACTGGTACAGAGCAAGTATTGTAACCTTGTAATAATTTTTATTCTTATTTATTCACATTCTTTTTTTCTAGTATTGGAAATATATTTTAGTATGGAAATTAGAAGGGAAAAGAAAGGATTTTGTATGGTAAAGTAAACAAGTTGCAGAGTGTCTAAGGTTTGTGAAGGATAAGTGTCAATAAGTTTGTGTGTAATTAAGTTTGGCTATACTTAGCACAATCAGTTGAAGTTATTTAAGGTTTTTTTCCCTAAGGTCAAAAATTAATGTCCTCACCTTCATAACCTCACATTTAAATCTCACTTAAGGTAAAATGGGAGTCTAGTATTTCCTTAGCACTAACTAATTTACCTGAGAGACTAGGGATGTACATGGCACAGTAAAAACCAAAAGATGGATTTCTTCTAGGGTACACAGTTCTAAGTAACATATTGAGAAGAGAACCACAGTGTGATTTCACCTTGAGAATAGCTGGTGGGTATGGGGACCAAGTGTTATAAAAAATATTTGGTCTCAAAGGGTAAGGTATTAGCTAAGTAATAATTAAAATCATATATAGTTCTATTTAGAAATTTATGAAAGCATTTCTTTGCTTATTTTCATTTGATTGTTTTAGATCAATATAGTTATATTAATACTATATCCTATTAAAATTAAAACAATCCAATGTCTATATTAAACCAACAGTATAAGAAAGTTTTCTGACTCCAGAAACAGTGCATTCCTTAGATCATGCTATTCCCCAGGGGGAAAATATATAGTTGTCTATATACCTCTTTAAAATATTTTCTGAGGACTGGTCAAGCATTTTTCCCCAGAGGTACAGCAGCATGTATATTGTGTACATCTAGGGAAGCAATGGTAGCTAAACATATAACTAGATTAAAGGTGATAGAAATAGGCCATCACCTCCTGAAAGTAGTTGTCAAGTAGTAGCTATAACTATAAATGTACTTATATGTAGTATCTCAATTAAATTTAAGGAAAATGAATTTCTCATCTTTTATTTTAACCTCTTGCTTCTTTGCCTGACAAAGATTTATATGTAATTATTCAAAGAAGCATGAGAGTGTGCTTGCAGTAGCTGCTGACAGGCATCAATCTACCAAGGGAGGGGTCTTTTCTAATGGAAAGAGGAAGTTTGAACACAAAATGTCTGGCATCCATAGGTCAGGTTCTCAGTCTCCTCACTTTTTTTAGAAACCCTTGGGCTTTTCTTCCCATAAGGACTATGAATTTAAGATAACAAGGTGTGGCTGTGTTGTGTGTGGAATGTGGCAATGAATGTTAAGTTCCTTGTTTTTCCATCATGTGCGAAGCCAGTGGGCACAAACATATGGTGGGGGCTAACAAGGCACTGGTTTTCATTGATGAGAACGATAACCACTGTGCATTTTCCTTTGGGTTACTGTGTTGCAGAGTTAATTAACTCTTCTGCCATAAATGTGTCAGATGGGGCAGGATGATGAACTTAATGTGGGAACCAGTCTACTCAGGTGGATGGCACTTTTCCATTTCTGTATCCTAATGTCCTCATTACCAGTAAAATCACATATGTATTTTGATACTCTTTGCTGATGAAAATACTAGAACTTCTATTAGATAAAGTAAAATAAATGCAAATATTCTGTTACGACAATACTCTCTATTCTGTCAATACTTCTTTGGACTGTATCAGTGCTATCAACGATTAAAAAAGAGAAACAAGTAATTCAGTTGTAATGTGTGAAGAATTATGAGTATCTCTACTGTGCCCTTCATCATCTGGAGTAACATGCAGGTTTCATTGAGATTACCATTTGTAGTGGAGCAACATAAGACAATACTGAAGAGAAAAGGGAATGAGTTTAAAGTGAGACTACCAGTAATTTTGGGCCAGGGCTCAGGCCACAGACCTGAGACTGGAGTTGAGACTAGTGTAATAAAGAGGAAATAATGAGTTGCAATCCTTAAGGTCATACAGAGAAAAGCAGGTCACTTAAAAACCTGACCTGGGTCAGGTATAGCATTATCTGTGAGTTAAATGAGTGGTAGGAGAATGAATGCCATTCTAACAGGAAACAAATTTCATTCATTCTTAACCATGTAGAAACATAACCATGTGTGCTGATTCTTTCAATTATCATAAGTAATTACGAATCTTGACTTTTGATTTTGAAAATTTCAGATTAATGTTTAAGATATTACCAAATCCAAACAACACATGCCTGTGATCTTCCTGGGACTGGGGCTGCTTGTTTTGTCATTTTGCTTACAGCATTTCTTCACAACCCCCACAAATTTATGGTTTCACAAATTAGTAATGTAGGGCAAACACTTTTGAGAGTTTGCTATAAAGGCATAAGTTGTTACTATGGCCCTTAATTAAATCTATACATATCAGCACATGTATTACAGCAAAACCTTTTTGAATTTTCCAGTGTGTCATATAATGTCACATATAGCTCATATTAGTAAAATACCTATGGTGAAAGTGAAGAAAATTGAAGGAGGCAATAGTGTTCAGCCATAAAATATGAATTCTACAAAGTTCTACAGGGATGTCTTTGACATTGTATTCAAAAAAGTTTTGGAAATGTACCTTATGATTGCCAAAGATCTTACATTACCAAGTACTCATAATGTCATTGTAACAATCAAGGTTATAGTGGTTAAAATTTTGAGATGTAGATCATCAGAAATCATCAGAATATTTTCAAATTGGTAAGCAATATTACCTTATACAAATCATGTGTAAATCACTTGTAAACTCGAAGGCATTAATAGAACTTTAAGAAATCACTATTCCACTTATTGTCTAACATTAGAATATCTCTAGTACTTACCCATCTCTTATTCAACTCTTTGCAAGAGCATTCATGTAAGCATGAAATAAAACATGTAAATTATGACATAAGAGCTTTTTTTGGGGAAAGAATAACTATAGTTTGTCATTTTATAATACAGTAAACTCTGCAATACTATATCTATATATATAATTTAGAAAAATGAATACCACATAGAAAGTTCTGGATAAGTATTAGTTATGCTTGTTATTGGTATACTTACCATCTTTTTAGGTCTATACTCAGCTTAATAATTTGTGCTTTATACCCTTGTGACTATAATCCAATGTTATGGTAAAACTAGCTAGTTAATGGAGATTTAGTTAAAGCCTTCCATGAGTGGTAAGAAAACTTTACATCAATCTTCTTTGGCTTAAGAGCCTTTGGGTATAAGCATGATTTATGAACTACAATGGATCAGTAGCCAAATATCTGAAAACATCTGCACTGTAGCCATCTGTTTATGCCTAAATACCAGATGGTATATATGTTGCAAATTTATATTTACTGAAATTGCTTTAATATGTATACTTAGCTCACAACAATACAGCAAACACAAAACTCAGATTATAAGTACCCCTGAGTCATGGATAAATTTAAAACATTCCATAATATCTCTCAGGCTATTGAACTTAATGCCCTGGCAGGTAAGAGCACAATAGAGGACTTAATAAAACATTATCTAAGCAGCTAATATTTGTGGTTACTGGAAACAGTCAGGTTCTGAAATTAGGTAAGATTTTTCTCAGCTGATAACAATAAGGACAATTCTTTGCTGTACCAATAGTCACAGAACAGATGAGAACTGTGATAAATGTTTCCAATATGTTTATAGGTTATTGGTATTGCATGAGAAGAAAAAATGTTTTATTCAATATCTTTAGATTAGAAAAGACTGATTATCATGGTAATGGCTCTATGTCTTCCTATAAGGAAAAAAAAGGCAACTTAACTGACCCAACTTAAATATATATTTGGTCACAGAGGTAATTTTCTCCCCTAATGTCCTGAGCAGCTGTGTTAAGTTACTGAATCCTAGGGTGTTGATTTTAGGGCATGTATACCTTATGTTTCCATTTTAAATAAATCCTCTTTGCCCTCACATTTGAAAAATTTCCATCTACGTGATAATCAGGAGATAGGAAAAACAGGAGCTATGGAAGAGGAAAATATTGCTTAATGACTTCTGGATTTGCACTGCATACAAGAAAGAAAACACTGTCAAACCATTAGAACGAAAAAATTCTAAGGGGAACTACCTGCTCAAATATATTATTGCAATTTGTCAAGTTAAAATGTGAGATTGATTTCATTGAGTTAGAGAAGTTGTGTCAATCAATCTTTGAATTCCTTAAAAAGGAACTAGTTAATGAACATTTATATCCCAACATGCTTTCTCAGGAAGGGAAGGAGAAAAAATAGTGTTCTTAACAATATAAGAAAGTGAATGTGTGCTCAGTAAGTATGGTGATACATGACAAATTGATACATACATATATATTATGTATATTTAGTTTATGTGTAGTGGAGGCAGGCAAAAGTTCATTTGCTTTAGATTTACCTCCTAGATTTTAAATAAATATGAAGTAAATCTACATGATCTGAAGTACAGTTTAATCTTAGAAGGGTCTAATACAATCGCTTCCAAGTCACAGTCATGGTGGGGAACGTTATGTCCTCACTTATTTTAGTATGAATATATACAAATGTATGCATTATCATAAGCATGGACACATCAGTGTTTTGCTAAATATTCTAGGTTCAACAATATTCAGTAGAATAAAAAAGTGAGACAAATTCTTTGAAGAAATTTAGAAATAGTACATTTTAAAATAGCAATAGCAGGAAACAAACTTGAAAATTATTTTATTACAAGTCATATGGTCTAAAATGTAGACAAGATAACATATAAACCTGCTAACTTTTATATATTGAGCACAATATTAAGAAAGCAAGCCAGGGAAAACCAGTACTCTGATGTACTTTGCTCAACCATGGCTCAATTTTTGACATCCTGTCTCCTCTCAAGAGGTTTCACTTCCAACTGGATAGAGAAAAAACAGCACCCTACCAGGAAAGTGATTTTTTTCAATTTTTTTCATGTGACTGAGAAAGACAAAGCACAAATATTTCATTTTTGTAACCACAGAGGAGTCTACCTCAAATTCAAAGATTTATGAATAAAATCAGAATTAATTTTAACTTGGTTCAATTCAGTTTTCAACCTTTTAAAATAATTACCACCAAGGTCAAGAATGTTTTTGTTTTATGTAGCTGTTTCTTTTAGTATGACAAAAATTCTAAAAACCTACAACTCCTGATGATATCACAGTGAATTTCCCTTCAATCAGCACCAAGCAAAGTGGAAAAAAAAAAAATAAAAAAAAAATAAAATAAAATAAAATAAAATATCATCTAGGGCTACTTTCATAAGATTCTAATATGTCATTGGCTCATGCATCAATCCCTTCAGGAAAAACAGAAATAAAACGTTTAAAGTATTGAAATGTATAGGCACAAGTATAATAAATGTATGTATGATCAGTCTAATAATCAGGCATGTGAGCTTCTCTGATAACGTATTTCTTTGTCCTTATCAGTCTAACTCTAGTAATCCTGTAGCAATGTGTTCCACAAGTTTAGTCATGGCATCATAAAACTGAAAGAATTGTTTTGAGATGATCAAGTTCAATCAAATGAGAGGGTTGTAGCAGATGAGTAATGATGGAGACTCTGCTCTGGGAGTATCTGACCAGATCAGTGAAAGAAACTCAATTCAAAAAGCAATAGAGAAAACTGACCTATCCAGAAAGTCCCAAGCAACTTCACCTCTATAACAACACTGACTCGAAGATACTATTTTTTAGTGTGAAAGAGATAATCTTATTGGTGAAAGTGTGAGAAATGGTACTCACACACTAGACATTGTAAAAAGGTATTGAGAAAAAAATATGAATAAATCTTAATAGTAACATCTCACAGCAACCCTTCGCTAGCCATCACTTCCTCTTGTACATTGAGAACATTCTGAGGAAGCTGATCTTTTAATACTTCTCTTAAGTCCAAAATAAGAATACTTTTAGAGCAACTGCCTTTCTCTGTCTTTCCCTGGAATTATGTCCTTTGACATAGACTATATTGTTTATGCATTTGAAAGTTCAAAGTCATAAATTAAGCAATGTGTCTTAAGACTTGGGGCATAGAACTTTTAAAAATTCTCATTCTATGTTTAATAATTACTAAAATTAGATATCATAAACTAATAGACAATGACTAAATTCAGCCCTAAAAAGTGGTTGACTTGACCTTCATTAAACTCTTTTCCATATGTTGCTTCATTTCAATTATGCATTATTTTATTCATTAAACTAATAATTATTGTAGGTATGCCAACTGTCTAGTATAGGAAAATTGGTAGAAACAACATTAAGTTAAAAACATGGTATTGATATAAAGCAGATAAATGCTCACACTAGGATTCTAAATTACTATTTGAGCATTGTTTACAGCTTGCAAACTCTACTTTGCAATTTGGGAGTTAAGTACTTAACACTGGATTTCTCAGTTTCCTTATAGAAATGGATATAATTATAACTTTAATGAATATTTGTATTGATGTTACAATATGTTTATTATTTATTTGTTTGCAAAAGGTTATTTCTTAGTCTCAATACTTTCTTATAATAAATTATTATATTGTAACTAAAACTTATGTAGAGGCTGCTATTATCATCTTCAAAATGCAACTATGGAATCTAAAAATCACATTCACTGGGATTACTGAAGTTCACAGAGCTGATACACATTAAAATTAGAAATTTTGCTCAAGTATCATGTTAATATTCCAACTATTATGTTGCAAGGCTCTCCACTCTGGTGTTGATTCCTTTGTTATTTTTTCCTACATAAGCTACATAAACAGTGCAAATTTTAAAAACTGTCATTAATAATAAGACAGTCTCTTTTTACAAAGAATTTAAACTGTGGTGGGAAAGATTAAACATAATATAATATGAAAGAAACTAGGTACTGAGTTGGATTTGATTATTAACACCTGGAAACATTAGAGATATTTGTTAATATTTTGGAATAGCATGAAAGCTGTGGATTCTGACTGAGAATTTACTATGGAAGATAATAAAATATTGTAGAGAGGGGTTCAAAACCGCAGTGATGGCAAAGAACAAAGTACCTTTCCTGTATATACCAAATTAGATTTTCAAATAAACCTTTTGTATATATATATATTCATAACAAACCTGTATGATAGAAAAATAAGAATTAAAAGACAAACTACATGTGCATGGTCATACAGATTTTAAGATATTGTCAGAAATTGAACAAGAAAGCCACTCCAACATTCTAAGTGATAAAACAGCCTAAGTGATAAAGTGGAACCTTAAGTCATCTTGATGGGGAAAAAGAGAAGACAGAGTCTCAAAAACTGAGAGGACAAACCTTCAGCACATGCAATCTTGAAGACATGAGATGAGCCACATCACTACTCAGGATGGTGTTAGAGACCTGAATTGCACATAAGACTTGGAAGGTAAATAAGGTGAAATTAGTGGAAATGTGACCCATAGCATATGGGAGTTGGATAGTAAACAGATACACAAGTTAAGATGTGTCCACAATTTCAAGGACTAAGAAAACACAGACATGCCTATTTTCTCTACAAGTAGTCTCTTTGAAAGAAGAAGGTAGTGTGAACACAGGCATAATTTTCCAATTGTGTAAAAATATCCATGCATGCATGAAAATGTCAAAATGAACCACACTGTTTTATGTAACTCGAATGCACTAATAGAAACGTTAAAAAAAAAAAAAAACACAAATTCTACAGATTCTTTGAAAATATTGTAAAGAATAGAAAATCTAAGACCACTGAATAAGTGTTAAAATGTTGGAAGGGCCTGATGCAGTGGTGCATGCCTGTAATCCCAGCAGCTTGGCAGACTGAGGCAGGAGGATCATGAGTTCAAAGCCAGTCTCAGCAGTTTAGAAATGCGCTAAGCAACTCAATGAGGCCCTGTCTCTAAGTAAAATACAAAAATAATAAATAAATAAATAAAAGAAAGGGCTGGGGATGTGACTCAGTGGTTAAGTGACCCTAGTTCAATCCCCCATACCAAAAATAAAAACTAAAAATAAATAGAAAGTTGGAAGGAACTTAGATATTACTCCATCTTACCAATTCTTATATAAGAAAACCAAAGCACAGATGGTAAACATCTTGCCCACAGTCACAGAATCAGAATTAGAAATAAGGTTTCTCTTTACTCATAGTGTTCTCTGTTCTCTAGACAATGTAAACATCTACAGGAAACTGTCATATAAAATTGCCTGAATTCTGATATTCTCCTTTTCCATCTATATTACTTATCAGGCAGGGCTGATTCAGACAGTGTTAGATTTGATGTCTCTGTCATTGCTACTTTAAGAATGTGCAAAAATTATTCTAGAGATTTGATTTTCATCCCCAAAAGCAGCTTTTGAAATCAATTGGTACAACTCATAAGTTCAAGAAATAGTGACAATGTGGATTTTTGGCATAGTTCTCAGTGCACACCTCCTGGGTGGACTAAAGAGACAAAAATCCAGAGGGATTTTAATTTCTTAATTACCAGGAAAATGAAGGCATGAGAACTGTCATATATGTTTATGTACTTTTATATGTAATTGAAATACTGTGTGTCACTCAAATTTGTGTATTATTATTTAATTCATAGTACTTTTCCATATCCAATTCTACTATTTAGCAAAATGTTTGCTTATTTGGCTTTATTTAACTTAATATAGTCATAGTCTTTCTCTTTCTTTTACAGAAGAAAAGAGGATGCCCATGTTAAAGTTACCATTTCCCACTGAGTTATTAGCAGAGAAGTGGAACTTTGCCCTTGAGATTGCTGAAGTCAGGAGGTATATGTATAAGATGGAAAAGCTAGTAAGAAGTTTGTCTTTTCTTGAACCCAAAATTCTTATTTAAGGTTTAGTTTCTTGTTTTTTTATTCATTTTTCCTTTTTCTTTTTCTTTCACATTTATATACCCTATGTTATCCAAAAACTTATGTTATCCAAACACTGTATGAGTAAAATTATCTCCTTGTCTTATACATAGAATATTTAAAGGAATCTACAGGACAATATTAGATCTCAAAAAGAAGTTCAGCAAGACTGCAGGATACAACATCAAAGTACAAAATCAATTGTATTTGTATACAGTAGCAATGAAAGTATGAAAGTGAAATGAGGAAAAATCATATTCATAATGGCTTCAACAAAGAATGAAATGTTTAAAAAAATAAAAGAAGCATAAGCCTTGCATAGTGAAAAGTACACAGGTTATTGCAAGAAATTTAAGTGGACTTGTATAATTGGAAAGCTAATACTCTATTCCTGAATCACAGCATTCAAATGGATGCAACGTTTCCCAAATTCAGATGACACTACCCAACTTGTTCCACATCTTCAAAACAATACCTATCAAATTCTCAGTTGGATTTATTTTATTTATTTATTTTTCAGAAACTGACAAAGTGATCTTAGAATTCATATGGAAAAGCAAGGGACCCTGAAAAGGACAAACAATCTTGAAAAGAAATATCGAATTTAGACAACTCACACTCCCTGATTTCAGAATCTGTGACAAACTTTAGAGTAATCATGACACAGTGACACAGGAATAGGATAGACATGCATATCAAAGAAACAGAATTGATAGCTTAGAAATAATCATATATATATATATGTATATATATATTTATGGTTGCCATATAATTATATATATATATATGGTTGTCAAGGTAATTAAATTGGAGAAGGAATAGTGTTTTCAATAAATGATGTTTGGACAACTGAAGATGAATAGTTGAATAGTTCAGGCTTTTTATAAAATTTAACCCAAAATATAGGAGTTAGATATAGGAATTTAATCTAAATATAAGAGTCATATAGGACCTAAATAGGAGTTAAATCTATAAAACCCAGGTAAAAACATGAGCATAAATCTTCTAGACCTTGAAATCAGCAAGGCTCCTTAGATGATACTTAGGTCTCAAGCATACAAGAAATACAGATGTGTTTTACTTAATCTACATTTAAATATTTTTGCATCAAACCACAATACCGATGAAAAGACAGCCTATACAATGGAGGAATACATTTGCACATCATGTATTGTTAAAGGACTTTTATCAAGAATATACAAAAAACTATTTCAATTCAATCTTTATTCCTAAGTAGTAAAATGGAAATGAAAACCACGGTAAAACTCTACTTCACACCCTCAAGTGTGGCTAGAATTCTAAAGACAGAAGCTAAGTGTAGGCAAGGTGAATAGTAATTGGAACCTTCAATCATTGCTACTGGGAATGCCAACTGGAGCAGCCACTTCAAAAAAGAGTTTCTAAATCCCTCAGTTGATTTAACACCAAATTATAGTATTACTCAGTGATTATCCTCTTCGGTATATACCTAAGATCATAAAAGCATATTTTTTCCACTTAAAAACTTGTATAGAACAGACCCAAAGTGGAAACAATTCAAATTTACATCAACTGATGAATGGGTTAAAAAAAATAGAAGCAAAATAACCTGGCAGTGGAAGGTTATTCAACAATAAAAATATTTGAATTACTAATATATACTACAAATGGATAAACTGCAAAAACATTATGCAAAGTTAAATAAGTCAGAAACAAAGGCACATCAAACATGGTTCATTTATATAAGATGTCTGGAATATTCAAGTCCACAGAGACAGAAAGACAGAGAGACTGAGAAGGGGGAAATGGGGGATGACTTCTAATGATAATGGAATTTCTTTATTCGCTAATGAGAATGTTTATGAAGTAGATAGTTGTGATTGTTGCATAAACATATGAGTATATTAAAAATGACTGGATTGTGTAATTTAAAAGGGTGAATGTTTTGTCATTGTAATTCGATGATAACATTTATCACTGCTTCAAATAAAGTTCTTTCTTATAAATTTAATAAAATGTGAGCAGTCTGTATGCTGTTTTACATAAAGATAATTTTTAAATAATCCAAGAAGTCCTAAAGAAATGAACAGACATACTGAATTTATGGATTGGAAGACTCAACATAATGTCAATACTCATTTTTTCTAATTTGATTTATAAAATTATTCAAATTCTTATCAAAATTCTAACACATTATTTTGTAGATATAAAAGTGCTTAAATTTACATGAAAATGCAGAGGAAATTGAATATTCAAAACTGTCTTAAAAATTAGTGAGTTGGTTAGAATCATTTCTCCCAATATAACATTTATTATATAACTATGATATCATAGGAACAGTTTTCCATATATTAACCACATACAAATTTAAATCTCAATGAAATATCATCACACGTATATTACAGTGGATAAAATAACACAATATTGGCAATTCCCAAAGCTAAAAAGACATAGAAAGCCTGGACAATACATGCACTTCAGGTGCGAAGGCAGCACAATGCAACCATATTGAAAAAGAGCACATTTCTTATAATTCTAATTATTTAGCTTCCATAAGAGCCAGTTTTTGCATTCTTTGGCGTTAATTCAGAGACATGAAAACTTATGCTCACACGATAACCTGTACACACGTCTATAGCAGCTTTATTAAAAATAGGCTAAAAGCCTAAATATCCTTAAATAGGTAAAGAGCTATACAAACTGTACATTTGCACTATGGCTTGCTGCTAAGAAATAAAAAGGAATAAACTAATTGATAAACATCAATTTGGATGAATCTCCAGGAAATTATGCTGAATAAAAATATCTTAAAATGTACCTACTTTTGGATATTCCTTATTGAAGGCAACATTTAGAAACTGAGAACAAATAAACCATTGCCTGTCAGGAACAGGTTCAGGTAGTAGAAGGGTTGATATGTACTGTTAGAGTGAAAACACTGTTCAATATCCTGACAGTGATTGTGGATAAAAGGCCTATTTATTTTT
Organism: Sciurus carolinensis; assembly: GCF_902686445.1. NCBI lineage: Eukaryota > Metazoa > Chordata > Mammalia > Rodentia > Sciuridae > Sciurus > Sciurus carolinensis. The sequence continues at coordinate 84,916,803 of NC_062218.1, read as the reverse complement.
AATGTGGAGCTGAACACACACAGATTCATATACACACACAATTTAGTAAAAGTAGAACAGCATAAATCAGATATAGTGGGTTGAAACAATGTTGACATATAGGTCACAATATTGTACCAGAATTGTTAGAATAATCAATATGGTTGGAAACTAAGTAAAATGTATTTGGGTTCTCTCTGTAATATTTAATATTTATTACACTTGCAAGCTTATCTCTAATTATTTCATAAAATACCAATTAAAATCCAAAAACATGGAAAATATCTTGACATGCAAGCACTAAAAAATGATGTCATGTCTTTATTAAAGTAAGCTTCAAAACAAATTATTAAGAGAGTGAAATAAAGACATTGCATAATGATAGAATCACCAAGATACAATAATTCTGCATTTGTTTATACCTCACAATAGACCTTCAAAATTGTTGAAATATTCTGAAAAATCAAAAAAAGGAACAAATCCACTAGGATAGTTGGAGACCTTAACTTTCCTCTCTTAGTGATTGATGAACTAGTAGAAAATGAGCAAAGGCATAGAAATCTTGAACAGCATATCATACAATTTGATGTAATAGACATTTATGGGACAGTTAACTTCCACAGAAAAACTCACATTATATTCAAGTGCAATAGTACACTGACCACCATGGGCTATAAATCAGTTAAGAAAAATAGTTTCAGATCAAGTACTATCACAAAATGAAATTATTTGAAAAGGAAAAATTAATTCAAAACTACAAAAAGAAACACAAATCAGTTGATGCTTTTTTAAATTCAAAAGATAAAATTAATATAAACAAAAGCTCTTTCTTTCAAAAAATAACAATAAATGGTATCTATTCAGAATGACCATGGAAGCAAATGAGATGATATAATTACCAATATTTGTGAAGATTAGAAAGAAATATATTCACATATTTAAAATTTACATGAAATGGACCAATTCCTGGAAGGAAAACAATCTACAAAACTTAAATAAATCTAAATAAATAGCCTGAGTTTTCTATTTTTATTGAAATGTATCAGTGATTAAATAACCTTTAACAAAGAAAACTCTTGGTTCAAACAACTTCATTGGATAAATATAACCTATAATACAAAGATTATTTCAAAAAAATCAAAGAGGAAGAAATGCTTTCTGACTTATTTTATGAACATTTCCCTGATACATTTAGAGGAAATAGACTTTACAAGAAAAGCCAACTACAGGCTAATATTCTTCATAAACATACATACAAAATCATAAATCAAATCTAGCAATATATAAAACCATTATATCATTACCAATTAGAGTTTATCCCAGGAATGCAGTGCTGACTCAGCATTTGAATCAACCAGTCTAATTCTCCAAATCACTAAAGAAAAAACAGAGAATGATCTCCACAGATGTAGAAAAGACATTTCATGATTATAAAAAAAAAAAATCAGTAAAATAGGGATTGAATATAATACCCTTAATCTGTTAAAGGACATCAGCATAAGCATACATTGAACAACAAACTTAATAATTGAAGATCAAATATTTTCCCCTAAGCTTGGGACCACGGAATTTCCTTTCTCACTATTCTTATTCAATATTGAAATGGAGGTTTTAACCATAGGCAGTGCAAAGAAATAAAAAAAAATACATATTGAAAAGATGATTCCATTTTATCTCTTTTGAAAGATTATAAAATTGTTTACATAAAGTAATATGAGGACTCCTACAAAGAAGCAACTAGAAAAAATAAGTGAGTTCAGCAAGTTTTCAGCATATAAAGTCAATTTACAAAAGCCAAGTATATCGATATGCTTGAAAAAAATAGCCTAATATTTAATTTAAAAAATACAAAAACATAAACATTTATTTATAATCCCTACAAAATAAATGCTGTTATAAACCCCCTCTCTCTCTCTCTCTCTCTCTCTCTCTATATATATATATATATATATATGTATATGTATAATTTATATATAGAAAACTGATGAAAGATTCAAAAATATTCAAATAAATGGAGTGATAAAACCTGTTCACATACTGAGGACTCAATTTTTTTAAGAAGTCCTTTTCTATATGATCTGTGAAATCAATGCAATTTCATTTAAAATTTCAGTAGGAATGAGAAATTTTTTTCTGGCATCCCCAGGTGTTCCTGCAACTCACTTCATGACACAGTACCCTGGTGGAGAAGGATTGATGGGAGGAGGAGAACGAGGAGAGAGGGAGAAGAAGAAGATTTTGAAAAGGCAAATTTGACTATTCAATAACAAAAATGATAAATTTTATATCATACATTGTTAAGATACATTTAGTAATATGTCATATAAAAGAAATTTAGAGCTTATAACAATTCTAATTATAGTTTTAAAATTTTGCCTACATAAGCATTGAAAGACATTATTAATTATGGTCAGTCTCACATGAATTATATCAATGTGTGTCTCTGGAATATCTGACATCTACACTTCAATTTATAAATAAATAATAGTATTATTTTTTATAAATAATACACAACTATAGACTTGATCTTGTGGTTTCATCCATGGATTTACATGATCACACATGAAAATTTTAACATACATTCTAAAAATTTCTCTTTTAATTTTGATTAGAGTATTCTACATTCTTGAGATTATTAAAACAGAAAAATGGATCCACTGGACTGTACTATGGTTATATATCTATATATCACAGTTAATTCAAAAAGTGTAAGATTGGTGGACTAGATGAAGGGGATTTGAGGGAGGGAGAAGGGATGGAATAAGAAAAGAGGACTTAATCTAACCTAACTTTCCTATGTACATATATGAATATACCACCATGAATCTCACCATCCTTTACATCCACCAGACAACTAAAAGTAAATAGCAGTAACATCAGTAGAATTGAGGGAACAGACCAGGGAGAGGGAAATTCCTGGTGACTGAATTAGAGCAAATTATATTCCATGCTTTTACAATTATGCCAAAATGAATCCTAATGTTACATTAAAATGTATAACTAAAAGAGCCAATTAAAAAACAACCTTAAGACTGATCAGATGCTCGTGTATCAATTATTATAGGTTATCACAACAAAGTTATTGTTGAAAATAAGCCAAACACATTTCTTCTGAAAACTTTAAAATAAAATAATTGTTTTTCTTCGAAAGGTTATGTCTCATCTCAATTTGCAGAGTTATTTGTTAACTTCCTAAGTAGGAAAGGAGATTGAAAATAGAATGATACCAGGTTACTGGTTTTATAGCAAAAAAAAAAAAAAAAAAAAAAAATTCACTATTTAATGTCTATTAATCTATCTCCTATACTCAGTCGTTCCTCAGAACAAATAATTTTGCCACAATTTATAGTTTGGAAGTGAATGTTGATGCAATTTGAAGTCACTATGATTAAATAGGCTTTGCTCTGCAGCAGGGAAAATTAATTCTAACAGTACAGTTAATGGTCTCCATGGAGATAGGTAGTGGAAATTGAAGGAATTTTTCCACTTAGGAATTGGAGTATTTAGAAAAAAATTAGTATATATGAGGCAAATGATTAATTGTGTGGCCTCATTCTTTTTCTTATGTGTGTGTTTCTCTGCCTGTTACTTTCTTGTAATTTTCCTTCAGGAAATTCTCTTTTAGAATTGGTGAAAAACATTCTGCAACTACTATGTAATTATCTAAATTAGAAAAAAATAGTTATTAAGCATTATGAAATACTATATACTGTATAATTCATTAACAGTTCTTTTGTGACTATAATTTTGGTCTAATTTAGATAATACATATGAAAAAAGTTTAAGGACAAGCAATTTTAAAAATATTTCCAGTTGATTTCATTCTTTGGTATTTTTACACTAAGTAATGTATTTATGCAAAATTTATTTAGAATTTCAAATATTCCACTCATAATTCTTTGTTTAAAGGTAGTAATTTGTCTTACATCATGATTCCACAGTAAACATAACTGACTTTCCAACGAATAGTCTTATGAAGACATTCACATAGATGTAATCTATTTCCTGGGGCAGAAAATGTCAAAATGATATTAAATATAAAAAAGGAAAAAAAAATCTTTGTAGGCATAAAAACAGAATTAGGAAAACATTTAAGTTGGGGGTTTGATAAGAATTTCTTGAGTTTATCATTGTAAGTGGTTTTCCAATGACAATTAACAATATTGCATTTCATTTTGAGCACTTAACCATGTCTGGAGGCAATAGAGTTTGATATTCATACTAGGAGAACAGAGATGCTAATTCAGTTATTTCTAAATTTCTTTTTTGCCCAGCACAATTCACACATTTCTTACCTAGTGTAATTATTTATAGATCCCAACTTTATTCTCATAGTTTGTATAACAATTTCTAAGGTCTCCTGAGGTGCCAGTTTATACAACTTAGCATGGAATTAGTGGTGACTCTGGTACCAGTGGTGCAAAAACTATCCAAAAAATTGTCATAGACTTTGGTTTACCTTGAATGTTTTTCCCTATGTTGAAATATTTGAAATGCCGTCAGCTGTTTTTTCAGGATTCTGTTGTATTTCCTTTTCATAACAAAACTCTAACAGTCAAATATAAAAATTACTTGCTTATTGTTTACAAACTATCTGCTTAAATATGAAAGATTTAAATGAAGTCTGAAAAAGTGGGTTTACAGTCAATGTATTTAAATGTCCTTGCTCATATCAGCCCTCACCTTTTAAGCTGCTGCCTCGGTGCCTTTGTGATAATGTTCTTATTGAATAAACGATTGGATAAAAATCATATCTCTAATTGTAGCATTAATTGTTTCCCACTGTCTACCTGTCAGACTTCACCCACTCTCTTCCTCTCTCCCTCCCTCTCTTTCCTGCTTAGTCTTTTTCTTTATTTTTTCTAAGCACGTTAAGTCTTATTGAGGTATGATTGATGTGTAAAAAAAATTTCACATCTTTAATCCATGCATTTTAATAAAATTTGGACAAATGTATACACCTATAATATCACTATGAAGACACTAAACATATCTATCATCTCTAAAGTTGTATATTCTTGTTTGTTTCTGAGTGCTAAGAAACCTGACATAAGATCTATTCTCTTAGTGTACTGGAAGGTACATATTACCATATTTTTAAGTACAGTTTCTATGGTGTATGACACATTTTTAGAACCTATTTTTTGCTGTAAGCTTTCCTACTGAGCAACAATTCCCCATCCCTCTCCCCCCCCCCCCCCCCCCCAGCTCTGGTAACCACAATGCAAAGGAGAAATACAAGTGACTAACAAAATATGGGGAAAAAATGTTCAACATCACTAATCATCAGGAATATATACAACAAAATCACAATGAGATAACACCTCATACTTGATAGAATGGCTATTATCAAAATAACAAAAGATATCTAGTGTTGTCAAGATTGCAGAGAAGGTGGGGTTTTCAAGATGGCGGACTAGAGGGTGGCTGCATTTCACGTTGCTCCAGGACGCAGGATTCAAAAGAGGAGATAGTGAGAGGCTTGGGACCAACTCAAAGCCGCCGGGTGAGTCTCTCCCATTGGGGAAGGGTCCTGGATGGGGCGGTAGCCCTGGAACGCAGGGAACTTTGTGAAGTAGAGTTGCTCGGCGAGACGCCCCGCCCCCCGCTGGAGCAGTAAACACGGACAACTGGGATCATCGTAGAGGAGGCGGCTCAGCACAGCGCTTGGACTCGCAGCAACCACTGGGGCTCCGGGCGGCTGCCTGAGGAGGAGCTGCGTGGCGAGCTGTTTGAACTCAGAGTGAGCGCACCTGAACACCGGGAGGTTGCCCGGAGGAAGAGGAGGAGTGCGGCAGGTCGCTTGGTCTAGGAGTGACTGCATCAGAGCTATGAGCGGTTGCCAGAGGAAGAGCTGCATGGCGAGCTGTTTGAACTCAGAACGACCGCTCCAGAACACCGGTGGCCTGCCTGGAGGAGGAGCGCAGTGGGTCGCTTGGTCTAGGAGTGACTGCATCAGAGCCACAGGTGGTTGCCAGAGGAGGAGGCAAGTGGTGAGTTGATTGGACTAAAAGCGACTGCTCCTGAACACCGGTGGCCTGCCTGGAGAGGAGCGTGGTGGGTCACTTGGTCTCAGAGCCACCGCTCCTGAACACCCGGGGGGCTACCCTGAGGAGGAGGAGGAGGAACAGGGCGGGTCACTTGGACTCAGAGTGACTGCCTAGGGCTACGGGCAGTTGGCGGGAGGAGGAGATGTGAAGTGAGTTGCTTGGACTCCTAGTGACTGTGTAGGAAACCGGGCCACAATCTGGAGGAGGAGGTGTGTGGCGGGTCTCTGGGTATCGGAGCTATTGTACAGGGCTCCAGGAGGCGGCTCAGAGGAGGGGCCACATAGCCAGGTGATTAGGTGCAGAGCAGGGTCCCAGGAGCTAGGTGGCTTCTTGCTGGAAGAGCCGCACAGAGACACGCCTAGGGGCGGAGCGAAGGTTCCAGGACTGCGGGCAGATTCTCTGGGAGAGGCAGCCTAAGGAGACTTGCCTGTGAAGGGTGAGGCTCCCAGGCCCAGGACATAGGTCCGGGCCCCTGGGAATGTTGCAGAGGAAGACAGCCCAGCCCAGGCAGTAGTTGTAGATTGAGGGGAACCTCTAGGAGGGCAACTGACCAGCGAGACATCCGCACCGAGTGAGTCTTCCTGCCAGGGGAGGTTTTCCCACTGGGACGGTAAAACCAGAGACACAGGCCCAAACAGGACTTGCCTCAGCCCACAGCCTAGTTCCCCATTGGATGACCATTGGTCAACAAGTGGAGGCACCACTGCCCACAGCAGGGAATATACACCACCTGAGGGTCACCATCCCTAGAGAGGCAGCTTCTTTGTGGAGCTCCGCATTATCAACTTCCTCCAAGACTTCAGGCTACTGAAGGATAAGAGGGGATATACTAGCAATCTTCAGGGACATTATAAGTCGATAGAGGAAATCTGCAATATCTTAATGACCCACTGATTCCTGAACAATATGAGAAAACAAGGGAAGAAAATACCCCAAACAAATCTAGATGTTACATCAATAAAATCCAACGACAGAATGGCAGAAGAAATGACAGAAAGGGAGTTCAGAATGTACATAATTAAAATGATTAGGGAAACAAATGATGAGATGAAAGAGCAAATGCAGGCATTGAATGATCGCACCAATCGACAGTTAACAGAGCAAATTCAGGAAGCAAAGGATCATTTCAATAAAGAGTTAGAGATATTGAAAAAAAAACCAAACAGAAATCCTTGAAATGAAGGAAACAATAAACCAAATTAAGAACTCCATAGAAAGCACAACCAATAGGATAGAACACCTGGAAGACAGAACCTCAGATATTGAAGACAAAATATTTAATCTCGAAAACAAAGATGAACAAACAGAGAAGATGGTAAGAAATCATGAACAGAATCTCCAAGAACTATGGGATATCATGAAAAGGTCAAATTTGAGAATTATTGGGATTGAGGAAGGCTTAGAGAAACAAACCAAAGGAATGAACAATCTATTCAATGAAATAATATCAGAAAATTTCCAAAATCTGAAGAATGAAATGGAAAATCAAGTACAAGAGGCTTATAGGACTCCAAATACACAAAATTACAACAGACCCACACCAAGGCACATTATAATGAAAATACCTAACATACAAAATAAAGACAGAATTTTAAAGGCTGTGAGAGAAAAGAACCAAATTACATTCAGGAGGAAACCAATACGGATATCAGCAGATTTTTCAATTCAGACCCTAAAAGCTAGAAGGGCCTGGAACAACATTTTTCAAGCTCTGAAAGAAAATGGATGCCAACCAAGAATCTTATACCCAGCAAAACTTACCTTCAAATTTGACGATGAAATAAAATCATTCCATGATAAACAAAAGCTAAAAGAATTTACAAAAAGAAAGCCAGCATTACAGAACATTCTCAGCAAAATATTTCATGAGGAAGAGATAAAAAACAAAGAAGCAAATCAGCAAAGGGAGGAATTATCCTAAAGGAACTGTCAAATAAAGGAGGAACCAAGATGTGTCAAAAATTTAAATATGAACCAAATGACCAGGAATACAAATCATATCTCAATAATAACCCTGAATGTTAATGGCCTGAATTCATCAATCAATAGACATAGACTGGCAGATTGGATTAAAAAGAAAGATCCAACAATATGTTGCCTGCAAGAGACTCACCTCATAGAAAGAGATACCCATAGACTAAAGGTGAAAGGATGGGGAAAAACATACCATGCACATGGACTCAGCAAAAAAGCTGGAGTATCCATCCTCATTTCAGATAATGTGGACTTCAAGCCAATGTTAGTCAGAAGGGATAAAGAAGGACATTTCATACTGCTTAAGGGAAGCATAAATCAGCAAGATATAACAATCATAAACATCTATGCCCCAAACAGTGGCTCATCCATGTATGTCAAACAAATCCTTCTCAATTTTAGAAACCAAATAGACCATAACACAATAATACTAAGTGATTTTAACACGCCTCTCTCACCATTGGACCGATCTTCCAAACAAAAATTGAACAAAGAAACCATAGATCTCAAAAACACAATCAAGAATTTAGACTTAACAGACATTTATAGAATATACCATCCAACCAAGAGCGAATACACTTTCTTCTCAGCAGCACATGGATCCTTCTCTAAAATAGACCATATATTATGCCACAAAGCTAACGTGAGCAAATACAAGAAGATAGAGACACTACCTTGTATTCTATCAGATCATAATGGATTGAAATTAGAAATAAATGAAAGAGTAGAAAACAGAAACTACTCCAACACCTGGAGATTAAACAATATGCTATTATATGATGAATGGATAACAGAAGATATTAGGAAAGGAAATTAAAAAATTCTTAGAGGTAAACGAGAACAAAGAAACATCATATCAAAATCTCTGGGACACTATAAAAGCTGTACTTAAAAGAAGATTTATTTCATGGAGCGCATTTAATAAAAGAAGTAAAACTCAAAAAATAAATGACCTAACACTACAATTCAAAGCCCTAGAAAAAGAACAGACCAACACCAAAAGTAGTAGAAGACAGGAAATAGTTAAACTCAGAGCTGAAATCAACAAAATTGAAACAAAAGAAACAATACAAAAAATTGACAAAATAAATAGTTGGTTCTTCGAAAAAATAAACAAAATTGATAAACCTTTAGCCACACTAACAAAGAGAAGACGAGAGAAAACCCAAATTACTAAAATTCGGAATGAACAAGGAAATATCACAACAGACACGATTGAAATACAAAACATAATTAGAAGCTATTGTGAAAATCTATAGTCCAACAAAATAGAAAATTTCAAAGACATCAACAGGTTTCTAGAGACATATGAATTGCCTAAACTGAACGAGGAGGACATACACAATTTAAATAGACCAATTTCAAGTAATGAAATAGAAGAAGTCATCAAAAGCCTACCAACAAAGAAAAGTCCAGGACCAGATGGGTTCTCAGCCGAGTTCTACAAAACCTTTAAAGAAGAGCTCATTCCAATACTTCTCAAAGTATTCCAAGAAATAGAAGAGGAGGGAACCCTCCCAAACTCATTCTATGAAGCCAATATTACCCTGATTCCTAAACCAGACAGAGACACATCGAGGAAAGAAAATTTCAGACCAATATCCTTAATGAACATCGACGCAAAAATTCTCAACAAAATTTTAGCAAATCGCCTACAAAAACATATTAAAAAGATAGTGCACCATGATCAAGTGGGTTTCATCCCAGGGATGCAAGGTTGGTTCAACATCAGGAAATCAATAATTGTAATTCACCATATCAACAGACTTAAAGTCAAGAATCACATGATTATTTCGATAGATGCAGAAAAAGCATTTGATAAAATACAGCATCCCTTCATGCTTAAAACACTAGAAAAAATAGGGATAGTGGGAACATTCCTTAACATTGTAAAGGCCATGTTACACTAAGTCCATGGCTAATATCATTCTAAATGGTGAAAAATTGAAAGCATTCCCTCTAAAAACTGGAACAAGACACAGATTCCCTCTTTCACCACTTCTATTCAATATCGTCCTTGAAACTCTAGCCAGAGCAATTAGACAGACCAAAGAAATTAAAGGGATACGAATAGGAAAAGAAGAACTCAAACTATCCCTATTTGCTGATGATATGATTGTATACTTAGAGGAACCAGGAAATTCCACCAGAAAACTTTTAGATCTCATAAGTGAATTCAGTAAAGTAGCGGGATATAAGATCAATGCACATAAATCTAAGGCATTTTTATACATAAGCGATGAACCTTCAGAAAGAGAAATTAGGAAAACTACCCCATTCACGATAGCTTCGAAAAAAATAAAATACTTGGGAATCAATCTCACAAAAGAGGTGAAAAACCTCTACAATGAGAACTACAGAACACTAAAGAAAGAAATTAAAGAAAACCTTAGAAGATGGAAAGATCTCTCATGTTCATGGATAGGAAGAATTAATATTGTCAAAATGGCCATACTACCAAAAGTGCTATACAGATTCAATGCAATTCCAATTAAAATCCCAATGATGTACCTTACAGAAATAGAGCAAGCAATTATGAAATTCATCTGGAAGAATAAAAAACCCAGAATAGCTAAAGCAATCCTTAGCAGAAAGAGTGAAGCAGGGGGTATCGCAATACCAGATCTTCAACTCTACTACAAAGCAATAGTAACAAAAACGGCATGGTATTGGTACCAAAATAGAAAGGTGGATTAATGGTACAGAATAGAGGACACGGACACAAACCCAATTAAATACAATTTTCTCATACTAGACAAAGGTGCCAAAAATATGCAATGGAGAAAAGATAGCCTCTTCAACAAATGGTGCTGGGAGAATTGGAAATCCATATGCAACCTAATGAAACTAAACCCATATCTCTCACCATGCACGAAACTAAACTCAAAATGGATTAAGGATTTCAGAATCAGACCAGAGATCCTTCAGATTATAGAAGAAAAAGTTGGTCCAGATCTTCAACATGTCGGCTTAGGACCAGACTTCCTCAACAGGACTCCCATAGCACAGGAAATAAAAGCAAGAATTAATAACTGGGATACATTCAATCTAAAAAGCTTTCTCTCAGCAAAGGAAACTCTCAGCAATGAGAAGAAAGAGCCTACAGAGTGGGAGAAAATCTTTGCCAATCATACTTCAGATAGAGCACTAATCTCCAGAATCTATAAAGAACTCAAAAAACTCTACACCAAGAATGCAAATAATCCAATCGACAAATGGGCTAAGGAAATGAATAGACACTTCACAGAAGAAGATCTACAAGCAATCAACAAACATATGGAAAAATGTTCAACATCTCTAGTAATAAGAGAAATGCAAATCAAAACCACCCTAAGATTCCATCTCACCCCAATTAGAATGGCGATTATCAAGAATACAAGCAACAACAGGTGTTGGCGAGGATGTGGGGAGAAAGGTACACTCATACATTGCTGGTGGGGCTGCAAATTAGTGCAGCCACTCTGGAAAGAAGTATGGAGACTCCTTAGAAAACTTGGAATGGAACCACCATTTGACCCAGGTATCCCACTCCTTGGCCTATGCCCAAAGGACTTAAAATCAGCATATTACAGAGATACAGTCACATCAATGTTCATAGCTGCTCAGTTCACAATAGCCAGATTGTGAAACCAACCTAGATGTCCTTCAATTGATGAATGGATAAAGAAACTCTGGTATATATATATATATACACAATGGAATATTACTCAGCCATAAAGAATGATAAAATTATGGCATTTGCAGGCAAATGGATGAAACTGGAGAATATCATGCTAAGTGAGATAAGCCAATCTCAAAAAACCAAAGGAAGAATGATATCACTAATAAGCGGATGATGACACATAATGGGGGGTGGGAGGGGTTAATGTTGGGGTTGGAGTTGGGTTTAGGGAAAGGGGCAAGAATGGAGGAAGGAAGGACTGTATAGAGGGAGGGGAGGGGTGGGAGGGGTGGGGGAGAAGAGAAAAAAATGGCAGAATGAATCAAACAACATTACCCTGTGTAAATTTATGATTACACAAATGGTATGCCTTTACGCATGTACAAATAGAGAAACAACATGTATCCCATTTGTTTACAATAAAAAAAAAAAAGATTGCAGAGAAATTGGGATCTTTATATGACATTGGTAAGAATAGAAATTGGTACTGAGGAAAACAGTACGGAGGTTGTTCAGAGTATCAAAAATAGACCCATCCAATGATCCAGCAATTCCACTTCTGAGTATGTCCAAAGGGAATGAAATCAAAGTGCTGAGGAGGTATCTGCACTCTTATGTTAACCATAACATCTACAATATCCAAGATATAGATATAATCCAAATACCCATCCACAGATTAATGAATAAAAAATATTACATGCATTTAACAACATTATTTAACATTAAAAAATAAACAAAAATTATTTCACTTTAGAAAGTGTAGAACCTGCAGGACATTATGCTAAGTAAAATAAGCCAGTTACAGAAGGACAAATACTTCATGATTTCATTCATATTGGCATATAACATAGTCTCAATGTCTTTCAAATCTGGCAATCTACTAGATATTTCTACTAGATGAACAGCTGTAGGATTAAACTTAAACTTCTTGGTAAGTGGGTGCTCCACTGTAATAGGAGGCTATTGGTGGCACTCACTGCATCCTCTTCACCCAAACATACACCTCCTGTCAGCATGAGCCTCCGCTGCCAGGCTCACAAATGTCTGCGGATTAAATCTATAGTGAGAATTACAATTCTGAGCACTCCAACCTCACTGTCAATCAAATAAGGCCAGACTTTATCTAATAGTACCTCAGTGCACATCTCCTCCTTTCTTTCTCTGCGGTTCTCACTCTGCTCCATGAGTTCCTGAAGAACATGCCTTTATTAAAAATCATATGCCACTGAGTCCTTTCCTCAGTTTGTGCTTTCAGGACCCTCGGCAAGGCATCTATACTTGTCAACCCAACTGTTCTCTGAATCAGACTCAAAATCCAGAAATATTTTATACTGTGTCAGGTGTTTTAGCATAATCCAAATCAGTACTAAAATTTTCATGCATCACTTAAATTTATTGATTTCTCACTTTGTCTTTATGAAGACTACGACTTAACTTTGTGACCAGTTCTGTGTTATTTGTATAACCTTCATAACATCAGCTTAATCACCATTCATCAATTCATTTTGACAGCAATATTAGGCTAATTTTATTTCTGTTACTTGTTAATTTCAACACCCTACAAACATTTTCCTTTAGAATAAAGAACATGGTCAAAATTCCTTATAATGTGGCATGGAAAATCCTCCCAAATTTTAATCAACCTTTTATCTTCTTAATCACAAATGACACCAGATGAGGTTCCTTCATCATCATCTATCAAGATACTGCCTCTGATGCCCACTTCTTTTTTATTTATTTTTTATTTTTTATTATTTCTTATTCATTGTACACAAATTGGTTACAACTCTTGTTTCTCTGGTTGTACACGAAGTAGAGTCATACCAAAAGGACTTAACATCAGCATACTACAGTGACGCAGCCACATCAATATTTATGGCAGCTCAATTCACAATAGCTAGATTGTGGAACCAAACTAGATGCCCTTCAATAGATGAATGGATAAAGAAATTGTGGTATATATACAGAATGGAACATTATTCAGCCATAAAGAAGAATAAAATTATGGCATTTGCAGGTAAATGTATGGAGTTGGAGAATATCATGCTAAGTGAAATAAATCAATCCCAAAAAAAACAAGGATCAAATTATTTCCCTGATAAATGAATGAAGATACATAACTGGGGGGAAAAGGTAAAGGAAGAATGGAGGAAGGATGGATTGTGCAGAAGGAAATGAAGGTTGGGGAGTGGGGGGGAGGGGAGATAATAGAATGAGACAGACATCATTATCCTATCATACTCACTTCTTTAAGAACTTCACCAAGAATTCTTCCCTGATCATCTAAATCTGAAGTAATATTTTCCTTATTTGAATTTATACAATACTTTTTGAACTTGTGAAGCATAGTATATAGGCATCATGCTTTAGTTATTTTTAAATGATTTATTTCCCTTCTTAGATTGGAACTCTTTGTGTTACTCATTGTTTGGGCTTTCATAAAATCTAGTGTAGTGCCAATCACAAGATAAAGTTGGAGTATCTCTGTACTCTTATTAGGAGCTTGCTTTCTCTAGTGTAACATAATCTTGAGCTCTATGCATTATCCTACTCAAGGTGGAAAATTAACTATAGTGTCTAAATGACTATAATCACAAATTGTGACCTAGGCATATTAAATAAGCAAGAGCTGCCAAATCCATTAAATAAAACAAGTGCATTCAAATCAGCTGGATGAATTATTTAAAATATAATTTCCTTGGCATCACCTTTAGAGGTTTCACTGTCAATCAAGAGTAATTGCTCAGGTGATTATAAAACGCTCTAGAGTGGGGGGGACACACAAAAAGAAAAGAAGAAAAGTAGTATCTTAAGTCTAATCAAAACCAAATAGAATCAGTCTTGATTCAATATTCACATGACACCACTTGCTGATAATCTCAACTCTGATTTTCTTGTTGTTATCATTTGCCTTTTCTGGGATCCATCCCTTTCCTGAAACCAAATTGCTTTGCTTTGGATCTCAAATAGTTTTAAACCTTTCTAACTAGAATGTTTTAAAGGAAATTCTGCAGTGTCACTTCTAGGTAATAGTCTGAATTTATTTAGGATTAACAAAGAATACAGTGGATTGAATGACACTTTTGGGGGATAAAGAATAAATTTAAATTTATAAACAATAGATTGATACAAATTGATAATCAATGTAGGATAGATAAATCAATATAAGGTAGATAAATAGGTAGAGGTGAGTGAAATTATATACATATATATATATGTATTTGATGAAGTCTTATAAAATGAAAGTCCAATGTAAGTATCTGTAGAGCATCCTGACATAGGGAAAAGTTAGAATAAAGCCCTCGGGTGGGAGCTCAGGGAGGAACAGAATGGAGGTCCCTGTGTTTAGTGTCAAGAAAAATACTTTGGAGAACAGTAGGAGTTGAACCACTAATCAAAATACTGCATAGTTAAATGTAAAATTTTCAGTAACTGTGATAAAGCAGTATTTCAAATGGTGCCACTAATATGATTAAGAAAGGCATCATGTAGGATGGAAGATTATTGAAAAAGTGAAGACTACATTTGGCTGGATCTGTTCAGGATTACTGAGTTTACTTCCTTTGTCACAGAATGAACTGTCATGACATCTCAAGTTATTTTTGTTCTACAACTAATTTTTTGTGATATAGAATTGTGGCAATGAGAGAATGTTAGCGGAGTATTTAACTCATCCATAAACAATAATTGAAATATTTTTTTCAAATATCAAAATCACAACATCAAACATTTTTTTAAGTTATGAGTTGTATGGATTTTGGTCTTATTTTACTTTGTGAAACCAGCCTCAGGTCACTTCAGAGTATAGTATTTTTTATTTAATAATGTGCCCCATGAGAATACATTGACAGTGTTGTCTTCAAACATGATTAGTAAACTAATAAATAAGCCCCACAGTACTTATAAAAAGAACAAATTTTATTTCTTTGACTGACCTAATAAATCTTTGCTCACTTGACATGGTATATTTGGTATATTTTTATTTGGTATATTTGGTATCTAAAATTCTCATATTTAATTCTCTTGTGCCTCTTCAACCAAGAATACAGTTTTCCAAAGTTTTATACAATAAGAAATCTATTCCTGCTTAGAGTATGAATATACTGTAAAAGTAAAGCATAAGTGGAAAATCAAGTAATTAAAATTTTAGAACAAAATGCAATATACATATACAAACTCTTAAAACACTTGTACATTCCACATGTCATGTTTTTGAAAAAGAATAAGTGGACTAATGAAACAACATATAATTCTTCAAAATTGATTTAGCAAATAAAGGAAAATGAATGCCAATGGTACTCTAGAAATAAAGCTATTTTGTGTGTTTGATTAAATAACTGATCTTATGATGTGTTTAAATTAGTGATTTAATTCTACTGATTTGACTTTGAAGTAAAAAATGCTAGGAAACATTAAGAACAGAAGGTGGCAGGGCTGTCCTGGAAATGTGCTTCTGCTAATAAATGTTTGTACTGCACTTAGATTATTTTTCTTCATAACATTTATAGAAAGGCTCAGGTTTTCAAACTCACTGCTGTACCTATTAATATGACCCTTTTATCAGATTCATTAAGTCAGTCATTTTAATCACAGTTTACTTTATAATTCTCAAAAATATATCTCAAAGCTTTAAGCTGTTGGAAACAAAAACAACAATGATTTACATTGTTTCCCAATGAATGGATAGGTCAAAAGTAACCATATATATTTTAAATACTCTTTTATCAACAGATATTCCTGTGAAAAGTTTCTTAATGTTTGCTCATTTTATAAACTTTGACACAATGACAATTTTAATGACTGCATTTATTTAAGTTGCAAGATGTTGGATAATCTTCTAACAGAACATGTAGGATATAGGGTTACCATTAAAATATTCCTTGTGCCATTGTAATTTACTTTATGTTTTATTATAATCAAAGAAAGGTTTGTAGTCTCATGAAATCTAGATGGATGCTATGGAATTATTTTATGGAGATTATTTAGAACTTATAATTCTTTGAATTCAATTATTAAAACTAAGGACAAGGATGTTAATTGTAATAATTTTTCTATTAATTTCAAATAAAAACTAAGAGAAACATAACCAATAATCTCTTCTCTCCCCACCCATATTTTTTTCTATTTGTATATTTAATTTTAATTTATATTTAATAGTGGTGTTCACTTTAACATAATGATACATACATGGACTATAATTTGCTCCAATTTGATGTTATCCCACTTACTGATTCTTGGTTGTATTTTTTGATCTTTATGGGTCTTCCTAAGGTGGTTGGTGCTCAAGTCAATGTGGAGTATCAACCTTATGTTTTCTTTCAGCAGTTGCAAAATACCTTATCTAGTTCCTAGATCTTTGATCCACTTTGAGTTGACTTTTATGCAGGGTGAGAGGGAGAGATCTAGTTTCATTCTTCTACACAAGAATATTCAGTTTTCCCAGCACCATTTTTTAAAAAGACTATCTTTTCTCCAATATGTGTTTTTGGCACCTTTTTTCCCACACACATTTTTTAAAATTAAAACATGTAGCTTTCCAACAGAAAATTTAATAGACAAATTAAAGGAAGTAGTGTTCAACTTTTAGACTATTTCATGGTCTGAATATCACATGAGATTAACTTTAAAAATTACAGAAAAATTGGAAATCTATGGGATTCATAGAAAATATAACAGGAATAAAGAAAAAAATTAGAACTCATGAGAATAATAGGAAGCACAAAAAGTTAAACTGGAAAAACAGTAACAATTAAAATATCTTGGAAAAAATTTCACTTAGGACACATGAGATTTCTAATACCCTTACATAGAATTTAACAGTCAAAAGATCACAACAAATTCAAAGAATGCTGTTAATCTTGTGAAAATAAAGTTCAGAAATAGATTAAAATTTGCAAGAAAATTCAATTTTTCTATATATCCCTGAGTTAAAGATTAAATAAGATACAAGAAATATTAATATATGAGGCTCAAATGGATCATATATTTCACTGAAGTATGTGGAATCATAGAAGTATCAAAATAAACAAGGGGTGGTTTTTTAATTATACAGAATGAGAAACACTTTCCTAACTCAAAATCTATGCATTAATAAAATTTTTTTAAAAAACTATTTGACTACTTTTGAGGATTCTATGGAAACTATTTATTATTCTGAAAGATAATATGAAATTTAAAACAATTTTCCTGTCTTTCTGTTACATACTTGATATCTAGGAAATCAAACAGTAGTTTTAGAAAAGATAATTAATATAAATGGGTGTTCCAATGCAATGATTACGAAAATATGCCCATCAATTATTTGGCACTTCTTCCTTCAAAACATGGTGCCTAGTTGTGCTCCTCATCCAGTGATGGAAATAAGAATTTGTAACTTAAATGATTACATTATAAATAACCTAAGACCTATCTTCCTCCTCTTGTATCCTTTGCACTGGAAGGACTCTTGAGGCCATATAAGGACAGCTAAAGTCTTTCCTAGTACTTTCACAGGAATTAACCAAAAAAGAACATAAGTTTGGAAGACTGTGTACTCACATTTAGGAAATGAGATTTGCTGATACATTTTGAAATCTTCAACTCTAGCCCTCTCTGAGGATTTTACAAGCCTTATCTCTCCATGTCAGAGTTTGAACCGTTTCACAATTCTGCTCCTAGCAGTAATCTCTCAAAGGGAACTCTGTCTAGGAGAGTGAAATTGTTCTAGAGATTTCTGGCATCTGCCACTGCTGGGAAAGGCCTCTGTACCCTCTGTACTTCCCTGTTGCACTATCTTGACATGATGTCTAGATCTCCAGTCTGATTCTCCCGGACTTTGTTACCTCTACCAGTGTCCGGCAGTTTGGGATTTCTCTTTTCTTATGTGGTTGGAAATACTGCTTTTAGATGCACTTTTTTCTATTTCTCTTCTTTGTTTGGTTTCCTGGAGAGAAAGTATGACAAATTAAATTTCTTATATTCCTATAAGATTTAAGTAAAATTTTTTTAAATTTATTTTTTATTGTAAACAAATGGGATACATGTTTCTCTGTACATGGAGTAAAGGTGCACAATTGTGTAATCATAAATTTACATAGGGTAATGTTGTTTGATTCATTGTTATTTTTCCCCTTCCCCCCATCCGTCCCACCCCTCTTTTACCTCTATACAATCCTTCCTCCATTCTTACACCCCTCCCTAACCCTAACTCTAACCCTAACACTAACCCCTCCCAGCCCCCATTATGTGTCATCATCCACTTATCAACGAGATCATTCATCCTTTGTTTTTTTGAGATTGGCTTATCTCACTTAGCATGATATTCTCCAATTTCATCCATTTGCCTGCAAATGCCATAATTTTATCATTCTTTATGGCTGAGTAATATTCCATGGTATATATATGCCACAGTTTCTTTATCCATTCATCAATTGAAGGGCATCTAGGTTGGTTCCACAATCTGGCTATTGTGAATTGAGCAGCTATGAACATTGATGTGGCTGTATCTCTGCAGTATGCTGATTTTAAGTCCTTTGGGTATAGGCCAAGGAGTGGGATAGCTGGGTCAAATGGTGGTTCCAATCCAAGTATTCTAAGGAATCTCCACACTGCTTTCCAGAGTGGGTGCACTAATTTGCAGCCCCACCAGCAATGTATGAGTGTACCTTTTTCCCCACATCCTCACCAACACCTGTTGTTGCTTGTATTCGTGATAATCGCCATTCTAATTGGGGTGAGATGAAATCTAAGGGTAGTTTTGATTTGCATTTCTCTTATTACTAGAGATGTTGAACATTTTTCCATATGTTTGTTGATTGCTTGTAGATCTTCTTCTGTGAAATATCTGTTCATTTCCTTAGCCCATTTGTTGACTGGGTTATTTGCATTCTTGGTGTAGAGTTTTTTGATTTCTTTATAGATTCTGGAGATTAGTGCTCTATCTGAAGTATGAGTGGCAAAGATTTTCTCCCACTCTGTAGACTCTTTCTTCTCATTGCTGATAGTTTCCTTTGCTGAGAGAAAGCTTTTTAGTTTGAATGTATCCCAGTTATTGATTCTTGCTTTTATTTCTTGTGCTATGGGAGTCCTGTTGAGGAAGTCTGGTCCTAAGCCGACATGTTGAAGATCTGGACCTACTTTTTCTTCTATAATCTGAAGGATCTCTGGTCCGATTCTGAGGTCCCTAATCCATTTTGAGTTGAGTTTTGTGCACAGTGAGAGATATGGGTTTACTTTCATTCTGTTGCATATGGATTTCTAATTTTCCCAGCACCATTTGTTGAAGAGGCTCTCTTTCTCCCTTGCATATTTTTGGCACCTTTGTCTAGTATGAGAAAATTGTATTTAATTGGGTTTGTGTCTGTGTCCTCTATTCTGTACCATTGATCTACCTTTCTATTTTGGTACCAATACCATGCCGTTTTTGTTACTATTGCTTTGTAGTAGAGTGGAAGATCTGGTATTGCGATATCCCCTGCTTCGCTCGTTCTGCTAAGGATTGCTTTAGCTATTCTGGGTTTTTTATTCTTCCAGATGAATTTCATAATTGCTTGCTCTATTTCTGTAAGGTACATCATTGGGATTTTAATTGGAATTGCAATGAATCTGTATAGCACTTTTGGTAGTATGGCCATTTTGACAATATTAATTCTTCCTATCCATGAACATGAGAGATCTTTCCATCTTCTAAGGTTTTCTTTAATTTCTTTCGTTAGTGTTCTGTAGTTCTCATTGTAGAGGTCTTTCACCTCTTTTGTGAGATTGATTCCCAAGTATTTTATTTTTTTCGAAGCTATCGTGAATGGGGTAGTTTTCCTAATTTCTCTTTCTGAAGATTCATCACTTATGTATAAAAATGCATTGGATTTATGAGCATTGATCTTGTAACCTACTACTTTACTGAATTCACTTATGAGTTCTAAAAGTTTTCTGGTGGAATTTCCTGGTTCCTCTAAGTATATAATCATATCATCAGCAAATAGGGATAGTTTGAGTTCTTATCCTATGCATATCCCTTTAATTTCTTTGGTCTGTCTAATTGCTCTGGCTAGAGTTTCAAGGACGATATTGAATAGAAGTGGTGAAAGAGGGAATCTGTGCCTTGTTCCAGTTTTTAGGGGGAATGCTTTCAGTTTTTCACCATTTAGAATGATATTAGCCATGGGTTTAGCATTGATGGCCTTTACAATGTTATGGAATGTTCCCACTATCCATATTTTTTCTAGTGTTTTGAGCATGAAGGGGTGCTGTATTTTAATCTATTGAAATAATCATGTGATTCTTGACTTTAAGTCTATTGATATGGTGAATTACAATTATTGATTTCCTGATGTTGAACCAACCTTGCATCCCTGGGATGAAACCCACTTGATCATGGTGCATTATCTTTTTAATATGTTTTTGTATGCGATTTGCTAAAATTTTGTTGAGAATTTTTGCATTGATGTTCATTAAGGATATTGGTCTGAATATTTCTTTCCTTGATGTGTCACTGTCTGGTTTAGGTATCAGGGTAATATTGGCTTCATAGAATGAGTTTTGGAGGGTTCCCTCCTCTTCTATTTCTTGGAATACTTTGAGAAGTATTGGAATGAGCTCTTCTTTAAAGGTTTTGTAGAACTCGGCTGAGAACCCATCTGGTCCTGGACTTTTCTTTGTTGGTAGGCTTTTGATGACTTCTTCTATTTCATTACTTGAAATTGGTCTATTTAAATTGTGTATGTCCTCCTCGTTCAGTTTAGGCAATTCATATGTCTCTAGAAACCTGTTGATGTCTTCGAAATTTTCTATTTTGTTGGAGTATAGATTTTCACAATAGCTTCTAATTATGTTTTGTATTACAATCGTGTCTGTTGCAATATTTTCTTGTTCATTCCGAATTTTAGTGATTTGGGTTTTCTCTCGTCTTCTCTTTGTTAGTGTGGCTAAAGGTTTATCAATTTTGTTTTTTTTTTCGAAGAACCAACTATTTATTTTGTCACTTTTTTGTATTGTTTCTTTTGTTTCAATTTTGTTGATTTCAGCTCTGAGTTTAACTATTTCCTGTCTTCTACTACTTTTGGTGTTGGTCTGTTCTTCTTTTTCTAGGGCTTTGAGCTGTAGTGTTAGGTTGTTTATTTTTTGAGTTTTACTTCTTTTATAGAATGCGCTCCGTGAAATAAACTTTCCTCTAAGTACTGCTTTCGTAGAGTCCCAGAGATTTTGATATGATATTTCTTTGTTCTCATTTACCTCTAAGAATTTTTTAATTTCCTTCCTAATATCTTCTGTTATCCATTCATAAAATAATAGCATATTGTTTAATCTTCAGGTATTGGAGTAGTTTCTGTTTTCTACTCTTTCATTTATTTCTAATTTCAATCCATTATGATCTGATAGAATACAAGGTAGTGTCTCTATCTTCTTGTATTTGCTCACGTTAGCTTTGTGGCATAATATATGGTCTATTTTAGAGAAGGATCCATGTGCTGCTGAGAAGAAAGTGTATGCACTCTTGGTTGGGTGGTATATTGTATAAATGTCTGTTAGTCTAAATTATTGATTGTGTTATTGAGATCAATGGTTTCTTTGTTCAATTTTTGTTTGGAAGATCTGTCCAGTGGTAAGAGAGGCGTGTTAAAATCACCTAGTATTATTGTGTTATGGTCTATTTGATTTCTAAAATTGAGAAGGATTTGTTTGACATACATGGATGAGCCACTGTTTGGGGCATAGATGTTTATGATTGCTATGTCTTGCTGATTTATGCTTCCCTTAAGCAGTAGGAAATGTTCTTCTTTATCCCTTCTGACTAACTTTGGCTTGAAGTCCACATAATCTGAAATTAGGATGGATACCCCAGCTTTTTTGCTGAGTCCATGTGCATGGTATGTTTTTCCCCATCCTTTCACCTTTAGTCTATGGGTATCTCTTTCTATGAGGTGAGTCTCTTGCAGGCAACATATGGTTGAATCTTTCTTTTTAATCCAATCTGCCAGTCTATGTCTTTTGATTGATAAGTTCAGGCCATTAACATTCAGGGTTATTATTGAGATATGATTTGTATTCCCGGTCATTTGGCTCATTTTTTTATTTTATTATTTGACAATTCCTTTAGGATAATCCCTCCCTTTGCTGATTTGCTTCTTTGTTTTTCATCTCTTCCTCATGGAATATTTTGGTGAGAATGTTCTGTAATGCTGGCTTTCTTTTGGTAAATTCTTTTAGCTTTTGTTTATCATTGAAGGATTTTATTTCATCGTCAAATTTGAAGGTAAGTTTTGCTGGGTATAAGATTCTTGGTTGGCATCCATTTTCTTTCAGGGCTTGAAAAATGTTGTTCCAGGCCCTTTTAGCTTTTAGGGTCTGGATTGAAAAATCTGCTGATATCCGTATTGGTTTCCCCCAGAATATAATTTGGTTCTTTTCTCTCAGAGCCTTTAAAATTCTGTTTTTATTTTGTATGTTAGGTATTTTCATTATAATGTGCCTTGGTGTGGGTCTGTTGTAATTTTGTGTATTTGGAGTCCTATAAGCCTCTTGAACTTGATTTTCCATTTCATTCTTCAGATTTTGGAAATTTTCTGATATTATTTCATTGAATAGATTGTTCATTCCTTTGGTTTGTTTCTCTAAGCCTTCCTCAATCCCAATAATTCTTAAATTTGGCCTTTTCATGATATCCCATGAATCTTGGAGATTCTGTTCATGATTTCTTACCATCTTCTCTGTTTGTTCAACTTTGTTTTCAAGGTTAAATATTTTGTCTTCAATATCTGAAGTTCTGTCTTCCAGGTGTTCTATCCTATTGGTTGTGCTTTCTATGGAGTTCTTAATTTGGTTTATTGTTTCCTTCATTTCAAGGCTTTCTGTTTGTTTTTTTTCAATATCTCTAACTCTTTATTGAAATGATCTTTTGCTTCCTGTATTTGCTCTGTTAACTGTCAATTGGTGCGATCATTCAATGCCTGCATTTGCTCTTTCATCTCATCATTCAATGCCTGCATTTGCTCTTTCATCTCATCGTTTGCTTCCCTAATCATTTTAATTATGTACATTCTGAACTCCCTTTCTGTCATTTCTTCTGCCATGCTGTCATTGGATTTTATTGATGTACCATCTAGATTTGTTTGGGGCATTTTCTTCCCTTGTTTTCTCATATTTTTCAGGTACCAATGGCCTGCAGAGATATTGCAGATTTCCTCTATTGACTTACAATGTCCCTGAAGATTTCTAGTATATCCCCTCTTAGCCTTACAGTAGCCTGAAGTCTTGGAGGAAGTTGATAATGCGGTGCTCTATAAGGAAGCTGCCTCTCTAAGGGTGGTGGCCTTCAGGTGGGGTATATTCCCTGCTAGTGGACAGAGGTGCCTCCACTTGTTGACGTATGATCATCCAAAGGGAAACTAGGCTGTGGGCTGAGGCAAGGCCTGTTTGGGCCTGTGTCTCTGGTTTTACCGTCCTTATGGGAAAACCTCACCCAGCAGGGAAGACTTACCCAGTGGGGAGGTCTCACTGGTCAGTTCCCATCCTAGAGGTTCCCCTCAATCCACAACTACCACCTGGGCTGGGCTGCCTTCCTCTGCAAAGTTCCCAAGGGCCCGGACCTACCTCCTGGGCCTGGGAGCCTCACCTTGCGCAGACAAGTCTCCTTAGGCTGCCCCTCCTTGGAGAACCTGCCCTCAGTCCTGGAACCTTCCCTCCACCCCTCAGCTTGTCTCTGTGTGTCTCTTCCACCAAGAAGCCTCTTAGGTCCTGGGACCTTGCCCTGCACCTAATCGCATGGCTATGCAGCCTCTCCTCTGAGCAGCCACCTGGAGCCCTGTACAGTCGCTCCGAGTCCCAGCGACCCGCCGCACTCCTCTTCCTCCGGTTAGCCACCTGGTGTTCCGGTGCGGTCGCTAGGAGTCCAAGCAACTCACTGTGAACCTCCTCCTTCCGACAAACACCCGTAGCCCTGGTGAGGCTGTTCCGAGTCCAAGCGACCCGCCTCACTCCTCCTCCTCCTCCGGGCAGCCCCCCAGTTTTCAGGAGCAGTCGCTCTGAGTCCAAGCAACCTGCTGCACACCTCCTCATCCTCCTCTGGGCAGCACTCCTGGTGTTCAGGTGTGGTTGGTCTGAGTTCAAACAGCTCCCTGCACACCTCCTCCTCTGTTTTTTGCAGTGCTGAGGATTGAACCCAGAGCCTTAGTGTTTGTGAGACAAGCATTCTACCAACTGAGATTTCTCCCCAGCCTGAAGGTAAACACAAAACCTAGCTTTTTAAAAAATAGCAAGTCATCATTATGTTTGTATTCTCACTAATAAACAGCAATATTATTTTATTGACATTAAAATGCCATAATTAAGACTTTATTCATCTATGAAGTGAACATTTTAAACATTTAAAAACATTGAAACTCTTCACATAGAAGCATGTTGTTTGTTGTGAATATTGAAATTATTCTTATACATTGAAATATTGAGTCATTCTAGTTATTCTTACAACATTTTATCATTGGTCATGGAATTTTAACTACTATAAGATATAACTATTTTTGCTGGTGCTTAGAAAAGTTATCCATTTTTATAGTAGCTATTTAATAATCAGTTATATCTAACCAGTTTAGAGCTGGTTTCTAATCTTTAATAAGCTTTAGTTTATTCTAATTAATGTTTAAGCAACATATAAAAATGTTTATCTTTTTTTATTTATTCCTTTGGTTTCTGTGTATAATGCAATAACAGTACCCAGAAAATTCAGAATAATGGTTAATTAAAGTGATTCTAATAAGCTCTTTTGTTCAGCCCCAAATTTTTACTTAAAAATGATAAATGTTTAAGGTAGAAAATCTTTATCATGTTAAATAAGTCATAGAAATTTTGAATTTACCAGCAAATCCTTCACTGGATCCCCATAAAATTAAAATCACATCTATATTCCTCACCATGACCTGGTAAGTCTCTTATATATTAGTACTTGTCAAATTTTTAAACATTATTCCATATCTCACTGCTTCCTTTTTCCTTACCACTTATAACACCCAGGATTTTTTCTGTTTATTAACTAAGCAGTAGCTTGTCTTCTAATTATTATTTCTATAGATACATTATTGATAATAATCTGCTTAAGAAACAGAATATGTAGATATTTTTTGGCATTAAGACAACACTTTCCTTTCTAGTTAAGTATTTTTTAAATACCCCAAATTAATAATCTTATAAATCTTCTGTTTCTTCATTTTATTGTCTTTGGAGCATAAAACTATGCTAAGTGTCTTATTTGTTACTTAACTGTATAATACTGATTTTCACTTATCCCTAAATTTACCAAAAGTTTATTTTTAATTCATCCTTCACAAGCATTTAAAGAACTCTACTATATCATAAAAAAATTTATAAGGAAGTTGGTAAAAGCAACATCTGGGTCTGTGTATAGGATCTGTATCAGAGAAATCCTGGGAACCACAATAGACTTTTTGGAAAGAAGGATAGACCTGCTAAAATAGCCTATGGCCCAACTAAAATAAGTTAATATAAATATCACATTCCTTTGTGTGTGTGTGTGTGTGTGTGTGTGTGTGTGTGTGTACCAGGGATTGAATCTAGAGGCACTCAGTTACTGAGCCACAACCCCAGTCCTTTTCTTTATATTTCATTTTGAGACAGGGTCTCATTAAGTTGCTGAGGCTGGCTTTAAACTGGTGATCCTCCTGCCTCAGCTTCCTGAGCCTCTTAGGATTACAGGTGTGGGCCACCATGCCCAGCTATAAATATGGCATTCCAAGATTTATTTTCTCACTAAATTTTATGGTATTATTTTAGAATATTTGCCAAATATTGTCATTAATTAATGAATATTTATTATATCCTCACAACTCAGATAATTTTCATCATTCTTTCTTTCTCTGAGTTACTTTTATTATATTAAATTCTGTTTTCTTTCCTAAATCATTTTTCTAAAAATAATTACTTATAGAAGTTTTAGATTTACAGAAAATCTGCAGTTACCATAAACCAAAATAACAATTTCCCTGTTACTAATTTTTTTCCTAATGTTTTATATTGTTTTATTATTAATGAAACCTTTGTTATCCTTAATAAACCATTATTGGTATCAACTAAAATGCATATTTTATTCTCATGTTGTTAGTTTTTATCACATCTGTCTTCTGTTTTGGCATAATTATCTAAGGTATTTCATTTAGTTGTCATATCTCTTTAGATTATGCTTTACTGTGACAGTTTCCCAGAATTTCCTTGTTTTTGACAATTTTAACAGTTTTGAGAATTACTAGTCTGCCATTTTGTAGAATGTCCTACAAATTGTGTTTGTCTGATCTCTTTAAGATTAAAATGAACTTGTGTGTTTTTGAGCCTTAACTTTCTGACACTACAGGATGATTTGACTTGCATCTTGCTTATTCCCTGTCCCAGTCTTAGAATCAAGGTCTGTTTTCTGAAGACTAGCATTAGAAGCTCATTGCTGTGAACATTGCAGTATTGTTGCTTCTGGACTCTCTGAGGTGACAGAGCAAGAAAATTCAATAACTTGGATATGTTCACATATCTATAATTACTTATGCAATCATTTGCATCCATAATTAGGGTCACACTGACATCTCCAACTCTAATTCATTACAACAATATCAGTTTAGTCTCTTTTCCTTTATTATCTGTAACCTCCAGCACAGTGAAAAACCTCACTTTTATCAGTTATCCATGTCTTTGACTGTTCAATTCTGATATACATGTATAGATGTATCAGGATTGTTAATCTATAGTTAATCTATATCCTCAAGGTGGAAGAGGACTTTACCAAATGAAGCACAGGTCTTGCATGCATTTACTTTCACCTTTAGTCTTACAGACTACTCATTTCCAAAGGTACTTTGCCTGGCATCTTTTTCCTACCTGCTCCAATGAATGTGTGTCTTACGTTTGTAAAAGAGTGAATGGTGTCACATTTGCATTCCTTCCTGGAATTCTCTGACCTCCTAAATATTTTTTCTTCCATTTGCATACAATAAAATTTGCATCTTTAACTGTAAATTTCTGAGCTTATACTTTCATGCATCACAATTGTAGTATAATGCAAAATAATCTTACCACTTTGGAATAAACCCTCTATTTCACTACTTCAGCCCTTCTCCACAGTCCTCAAATCCTGGGCAATTCCTTCATACGGTTACTACAGTTTTTTTTTTTTTTTTTTTTTCTTTTCCAGAATTGAAGTCATACATTAAGAAAACTAGTTTTTTCACTTAAAATATACATTTGGAAGATTAATTCATGACTTTCTGTGGCTTGGTACTTCATCATTTCTTTAGTCATTGACTAGTATTTCCTTGAATTGATGTACTGTAGCTTATTTCTCCATTCATTTATGGGAGGATATTTTAGTTGTTTCTAGTACAAGGGAATTTTGAATAAGACTACTAATGTCATTCACATTCAGGTTTTGGTGTGGACAGACATTTTCAAGTCATTTGGGTTACTACCCAAGGGTATGATGGATTGTTCATATGGAAAGACTACATTTATATTTTAAGGAAGTGCAATCTTTTTCACAATGTCTGTGGAATTGTTCAGTCCAATAAGCATTGACTGAGTTTCTGATACTCTGCATCTTCACAAGCAATTGGCCTCATGGGGTTTCTACGTTGTTTTAGTTTGTTTTTTGTATTTTTGTGATATTTTTTTTAATTTTAGTCATTCTAGTGGTTGTGCTGATTGTTGTTTCGGTTTATAATCTTTTAATGACAAATTTTGTTCATCAACTTTTCACTCGCTTATTTACCATCTGTACATCTTCTTTTATTAACTTTTCCCCAATTTTTTACTGATTGTTTCAATAATGTTGGATTTTCATATTTCTTTGCATATTCTGAACATAAGTCCTTTATTTGATATGTATTTTGCAAATGTTTTCTCCCATGTTAAGTCTTGCTTTTGATTTTCTTAATTTTGTTCACAAAACTATAGTTTCTTTTTACCTGTTTTTTATTTTGTTGAAGATCTACTTATTATATTTTTTTCACTTTTTTGAATTTTTCTTTGTGTGTTGTATCTAAAACCTCATTTTTAAATTCAAAGTCTCTTACATTTTCCCCACATTTTTTTCTCTAAGTTTTATATTTAGCTTTATGATTTATTTTGAATTAAATAAA
This sequence comes from Sciurus carolinensis, assembly GCF_902686445.1. NCBI lineage: Eukaryota > Metazoa > Chordata > Mammalia > Rodentia > Sciuridae > Sciurus > Sciurus carolinensis. Next base: position 84,888,034 of record NC_062218.1, on the reverse strand, counting down.
AATCCATTTTTATGTTACATGGAATTTTAAAAATACGTCCATTTTAATTTACACATAGTAATTGTACATATTTATGAAATACACTGTGACATTTTAATTTGTATATACAATGAATAATAATTAAATCGGGGGAACTGGTATATCCATCACCCCAAGCATTTATCATGTCTTTTTGTGTGTGTTGGGAGCATTCAAAATCACCTCTAGTAGATTTTGGGAAATATAAAATTAATTGTGCTGAACTACAGTGTTTCTGCTTTTCTATACAATGTTAGAAGCTATTCGTGTTACCTATCTGCAGCCTGAACCCACTAACCCTCCTGTTGCCATCAACCTGCTGCTGACACGTGTTCTTCCCAGGCTCTGGAGACAACTACTTCACTTTCCTCTTCACTTAGATCAAATGATTTGTCTTTCACATCTTAGTGCATAAATGCATATTTGTCCTTTTGTGCCTGACCTATTTCATTTAACATATTGTCCTTCGGTTCAATATGATGTAGAAAATTATATAATTCCATTCTTCTCTGTGTCTGACTAAGATTCTGTTGTGTATATGTACATTCTCTTCATCCTTTCATCGTATATGGACACCTTGGTTAATTCCATATGTCAGCTATGGTGAAACATGATGCAAGAAATACGTTGAGTGTACATGTCTCTTCAACAAATGGATTTCATTTCCTTTCGATTTATATGCCACCATTGGATGCGGTGAGAATTCTTTGTCTTTGAGACAGTTTCAAACTTTTTTCCATATGGCTGTCCTACTTTACATTCCTTGCAATAGTGCTTGAGATTCCTCCTTTCTCCACATTTTTACCAGCATAAAGATAACTTTTTAAATTGTGCGACGTCATCCAGCGGAGTCAATTTGGCGGAGACAAACGCACAGCGAGACTCTTGAATTTGAAGCAGTTTATTGATGATTCAGGAACCAGGAACACTGGCACTGGAGGAGAGCTGGTTTATATACCCTCCAGGAGGGGAAGAGTAGGGCCAACACTAGTTATGTGAAGATCAGGCGAGGAGCTAGCTGTCCAATCAGGGTAAAGGTCAAACAGGCAGGAACAGGAGCACTCGGGAATACATGTGCACGCTGGTGTGCGAGGACGGCCAATAATAAAGCTCTTGGATGTGTCTATGTTAACCGACTTCCTCACCACTGAAGTGATCAAATCAACTGGCTGGCTGCTAGGTGCCATCTTGGCATAGTCTGCATGGCATAGCCCCCAACAATTGTGTTTCCTCAATATTCTCTTAATTAGTGCACAAAAGATGATGTATGTTTTTTAATGTTGTTTTCTAAAAAATGAAATTGGTCAAATTGCATTTTTGTGAATGTGTGAATATACCACCATGAAACTAGGCATTCCGTGGAGTTGAGATGTGCCAATAAAAACATATATTTTACCTTGATCATTTTGTACTTCTTATAAAATGCTTTTAAAATAATATGTGACTATATTATACTCTCAACCAAAATATAAAGCATTTGAAATGAATAATCATACCTACATGGCTTCCATGTCCCTGATTGTAGTATTAAAATAAATACAAAGCAAACATTACTTAAGTTTGATTGCCTGTAGGTTATTATCTTGTATCAGAGAGTTGGCTCAATAATTTCCTTTCAAAAAATAAAAAAAAAAAAAAATACAAAATACAAAAAGCAGTGCAATGAAAGAGAAGCATTTGGGAGAGGCACATTTTTTATTCTTCTTCAAATTGTTTCTCAATACAAGTGGGGAGTAATTTTGAAAAAATATTTTCCATTCACATTTGGTTCTAGTAGCACTCTTCAGTAATTAAAGATGTTATATTAAATCCTAAATATTGAAAATGAGAATAAAAAAGGTGAGATAAATAGAAAATGTGGAATCATATGCTGATTGTCAAATCTATGTATCTAAACACCTATCTAAATATGATTTTCCATGTTCTGTCTTCAAACCTCCTAAGCCTCTAAAAATCAATAACAGCATATCATGAGCATTGTGTGGATATATATTTCAACCAAAAGTCTTCAACTTAAACATGAATGTACCTTACCTGTTTTCAAAGAATAATTTGCATTTATTATGTAAATGTAATTCCCACACTTCATGATTTAATGTCTCCTTTGAGGAACTGAAGTCTTATCTATATTTTTAATCACTGAACAAGTATATTGACATCTCATCTCACTACTTTTTCTATTATAAACCGTATCATGTAGTAATGATCTATTATTATAATATCATAGACAAGGCTTGTAAATGTATACATTTTTTAAATTCACTCAGTTACTTGAAAAGTAAGCAATTTTCATGTTCTTCCACATGTCATCTAGATAGGTTTCCAATGTAAGAGGCAAAATAATGATTTTGTATCAAAGAACAATGTAGAAATGGAAATATATCATTAGGTTTTGAAGAACTGCTTTTGATAGTCCTTATTTAAATATTCCTCAAAAATTTATAGTGTAGGTCACAAGATTGGAAGCACCACCCCTTTCCATTCTGTAGATGCTAACCATAACAATACACTTTGAAGGGCTTCAGCAAAAACAAGTTATCTTCTCAGGATGACAGGATTCTAGAAAACAGAAATAATTAAGTTCTATAGTGTTTGGCACAATTAATCTTAATTACCTTAAAAATATTGTTTTATAAAAGATTTTCCAATTTCATCTCTACTTACCTTTGTGTTGTCTTTACCATACTAGTAAAACTTTTTTTATTTCAATAAGACTCATTCATATTTTATCTGCCTTTTTTATCAGCACTTTTCTCCTGAACCAGCGTAGCAGTAGCCTATCTTACCTTCTCCAGACCCATCTCAAAATGTGTTTTCAAGTCTACAGAGAAAGCTCATTTCTCTGAGAGATTCACATTTTTAACTTATTTTCCACAGAGAAAAAATATTCTATATGAATATGTATCAAGACATGGCAACCTTTATTGTTTCCAAGGACATTATGTTTCTAGAAATTTCTTACTCTTCTAATTTCAGAGTTCAATATTGAGTACAGTCTTAGTACTTTATTTCCAGCAGTAAGAAATTTTGTAAGTTCCAACTTCAATTCTTTTGACTTTTCTTTTATATTTTCATTTTTACTTTCATCTTGAAAGGTCTATTCCCTTGTCCAAACATAGCCTTTATGGTTGGATGGAATATCTTATTATTTAACTTGTTTTATCTTTATGAATATCTACCTGAGCAATTTTGGTTTCATTATTTCTTTAGATAGTGTCCTTTCCTTCTCTAGGCCTTTTTAAATCTACAAAATGCAACAAAGCTTTTTTGCTTTATCCAACTACTGTACTTATAGTTTACATCCTGATTTCCCCCCTCTGTTTTATTACAAATGAAAAGAAAACAATAATGTCATGCCATACTTGGTGGCAAAGGATATTCACAAGCACCTTTACAACAATTTGGATTGCATAAGTATACTCTTCCTCCTGTTATTTTACCAATGTCATAATTAAGATACTGAAAGAATAGTCAATATTTCCATGGTCTCACATATTGCAAAATATTGTTATTCCACTCCAGTATGTTTTAAATCCAAACAAAACTGATGAATTTTAAAAATACATGGGTATGCAGGGATTTGAAAGTATTTGGGTTAGAGGCATGTTAAGATTGCTTCTTCCTCAAAATCATAGAATTATAATTATATCTAGACAAAATGAGATAAAAAAATGTAGAAATTGTTATGATTATTTAAATCATGTATTTTCTATTGCTCTCTTGTATTGGTGTCTGTTTCTATTTTTCTCCTTTTCTTCCTTTAACCCCAGGGGATAGGAAAGAAAGCTGTGAACATTAAGGGGTTGTGATTCAACTCTGCACATTGTCTTACTTCTATGTAGAGTCCCTGATGGTCAGTTTAAACAGATGTGACCACGCTGATCATTGGTTGGAATATTAATGGGACTTTGGGTGAATTTTCCTACAGTGCCTACAGTGATTGTTAACATCTCTATGGCACACTATACTGGAACAAGGGCTTATTTCATTCTACATGGATTTTAAATGTTAGACTGTATTTAGCATTATCTAGCTTTTTAGAGATAGGCACTTACTGTATTTACAAATTTAAAGATAATAGAACTGTAAAAAACATGGAGTTTTTCTCCTATGTAAATTTGAAAGAAAGATAATAGTGTCAGTTTACTGGTTAATACATATAACATTAAATTTATGTCTTTTAGAATCAGTTCTTGTCAAAGTATTGACAATCCAGTAATACTTTTTTTCTGACTTGTCAAAATGTAGAAATGTGTGAGACAGTCATATTATCACTCATATGTGTGGATTTATACATGGCTTTTCTTTTTGTAATTTGGCATGCATGATCTTTTTCATCAAAAACTATTAAAACTAACAAATCAAATTAACAGAGTTGCAGGATACAAAATCAACATACAAAAATCAGTGGCATTGCTATTCACCAGCAGTAATTTATCTGAAATAAAAATCAGCAAAGCAATCCAATTTATATAATTGGTACAAATGCCTGGAAATGCATTTGACCAAAGAGGTAAAAATATCACACTAAAAATTATAAAACATTGATGAAAGATATTAAAGAGGATACACAAAAGCAGAAAAACAATGTGTTCATAGATTGAAAGAATCAACATTGTTAAAATATCCATAAGAATTTAAATCTGCAAGACAATTTAAGGATTAATGCAATCACCATAAAAATTCCATGGACTATTTTCACAGAACTAAAAAAAAAAAAAATTCTGAAATTAAATAGAATCTCTCTTTCTCTCTCTCTCTCTCTCTCTCTCTCTCTCTCTCACACACACACACACACACACACACACACACACACACACACACAAAGTGCTCTTGAGCAAAAAGAATGAAGCAGAAGGCATTACACTACCTGACTTCAGGACATAATGCAAGCAGGGCACCGTGGTGCTTGCCTGTAATCCCTGTGTGTCTGGAGGCTGAAGCAGGAGATTGAAGAGTTCAAAGCCAGCCTCAGCAAAAGCGAGGCACTAAGCGATTCAGTGAGATTCTGTCTCTAAATAAAATACAAAATAGGTCTGGGGATGTGATTCATTGGTCAAGTGTCCCTAAGTTTAATCCCTGGTACCCTTTCCAAATATAAACTTATAGTAATTAAATAGCAAGAGGTTGGAATAAAAATTAAAATATACACCTATGGAACAGACTGGAAAACCTAAAAGTTAGCCTATGCATTTAGAGCCAATAAATTTTTGCCAAAGTTGCTAAACGTACACCTTTGAGAAAGGACAATCTTTCCAATAAATCATGCTAGAGATTTGGATATGCATAAGGATGAAACTAGATTCCTCTCATTAGTTATACAAATGAACTCAAAATAGACTAAAGACTTAAGTGTGAACTTGAACCTATGAAACAGCTAGATACATAGGTTAAATGCTTTAAGAGATTGGAATGGGCAAGCATTTTTTGAATTAGACCCCCAAAGTCTAAAAAATAAAATTAAAAATAGAATAATGAACAATGGAGTCATAACAAACTAAAATCTTCTGCACAACAAAGGAAACCATCAATAGAACTAATAGATAAATTAAAAAATAGAACAAAGTTTTTATAAAGTATATATCTGACAAATCAATACTATCAATATACATAAGAACTCTAAAATCTCAATGACAAAAACGTTAATTACCCAATTAAAAATGGGGTTATCAATTTAAATAGACTTCTCAAAAGAAGACATACAAATGGCCAATAGGAATATGAAAAAATGTTCAACATCACTAATCATAAAGAAAATGAAAATCAAAACCACGATGAGATATCTCATTCCGGTAAGAATGAATATTATCAAAAAGACAAAGGATAAGTGCTGGGAAAGATGTGGAGAAAAGGAAATCTCTGCATACTGTTGGTGACACTATAAATTAGTACAAACATTATCAAAAAATGATATGAATATACCTCAAAAAATGTAAAATATAACTACCTTATAAACCAGCAACACCATTACGAGGTATATATTGAAAGGAAATGAAATCAGTATGTCAAAGAGACATCTGCAATCCCATCTTCATTGCTGTTATCTTTGCAACAGCCAAGAAATGGAATCAACCTAACAGACCACCAGCTGATGAGTATATAAAGAAAATGTGGTATACTTACAAAACATGTTATTATTCTATCATTTAAAAACTGAAATTTCTTATTCGCAACAACATGGATGGAACAGGAGATTTTTATGTTAAGTGAAATAAATCAAGCAATGAACGACAAGTATCATATATACTCATTTGGAATCTAAAATAGTTGATCTGATAGAAATTGAACATAAACAGTGACTAGCAGACACTGGGAAAGGTGAGAAAAGAGATGAGGAAATATCAATCAATGGTTACTGCATTACATTTTAGTAGGAAGAAGTTCCAATATGCTGTTACACAGCAAGCTGTCTGTAAATAACCATAATGTACTATACATTTCAAAAAATAGAGAAGGGATTTTGAAAGTTTTCAACATAAAGAAATTATTAATGAAGAAATGAATATGTTTAACTTGTTGAAACATTATGTAATGTGTACATGTATTCAAACATAGCAAGGTACCCCATGATATGTACAATTTTATGTCTCATGTATCAATTAAAAACAAATTTTTAAAAAATTCAATGACTTATGTTGGCATATGTGTATTGGATAGGGTCTATTTAATTATATTGTACACTAGAAAGCTTATGCAGTAATCAATTTGGAGTTCATAAAAGAGATAAGAAGGTAGAAATGCATGAGAAGTACACATTATAGGAAAGTTTGAAATATGGTTGTACTAATGGTATACAAATAGATGAAAAAATGTTCAACATCTCTAATAATTAGAGAAATGCAAATTAAAACTATTTTGAGATTTCACCTCACTCCAGTCAGAATGGCAATTATCAACAATACAAGTAACAATAAATGTTGGCAAAGATGTGGGGAAAAAGGTACATTTATACATTGTTGAGGGGAACTGCAAATTAGTGCAACCACTCTGGAAAGCACTATGGAAATTTCTCACAAAACTAAAAATGTAACCACCATATGACCCAAATATTCCACTCCCTGGTATATATCCATACAAGCTAAAATCATTTTAAATCAGCATAATACAGTGATGCAGCCACATCAGTGTTTATAGCAGCACAATTCAAAATAATCAAACTATAAAAAGAAGGTAGGTGCCCTTCAACAGATTAATGAATAAGGAAAATGTGGTATATATAAATGGAGTATTAGTCATAAAGAAGAATGAAATTATGGCATATGCCAATAAATGTATAGAACTGGAGATGATCATGCTAAGTGAAATAAGCCAGTCCCAAAAGACAAAAGTCAAATGTATTCTCTGATATGTGGAAGTTCATCCAAAATAAATGAGAGGGCATAAAGAAGAACAGAAGAAAGATCAATGGAGTAGACAAAGGGAAATGAAGGAAAGGGAGGGGAATGAGATAGGGAAAGACAGTGGACTAAATCTGACATAATATTTCTATGTACATATATGAATATACCACAGTGAATCTCATCATCATATACATCTATAAGACTAATTTAGAAAATAAGAATTATGAGTAAATTGCAGCAAGATCAGTAGAGTAAAGGGACAGGAACAGAGGGAAGGAGAAGTAGAGGAAGGGGAAGTACTGGGGACTATATTGGAACAAATTGTACTCCATGCTTTTATTATTATGTTGAAATGAATCCTATTTGTCATGTATAACTAAAAAGAACAAATAATAAAATTAAATGAAAACATGGTTGTCATAACCAATCAGTTTTTTGAAAAATGAGTGGAACTTACATACCAATTTTATCAGCAGTGTTAGATAAAGTTCTTGGTTGTCAGAATTATGTGACAACACATCATGAAAGTTGCATGGGTTTGCAAGCTCAGGAATATTGTTCTAGGCTGAAGAGAACTTGAAAAAATTTGAGGCAATCAATGAAGTGCACCAAGACATTGGTTTACCATTTATCTTTTCAGAACAATGTCCCTAATGATATTTTACTGGCTTTCTAAGATTTAAGTCAGTATACTTGGATCAAAGAATACTTTCTATTCAGCCTTTTAGTAGTTAAAAAAATGTAAAAGCTTAAGAAATGATTGGATTTGTTGATGATACCATGTTATTATTCTATAATCCAAGACTAATTAGAAAACACTTTTATTTCTTCACCAATAAATTTAGTGCATGAAACTGGACATACTTAAAGTAACATGAGACTGAAAAACATTGCAAGTATCAATTCCCATTACAAATCCAGATCATCAAAAAGATGGACACATAAATTCCTTATTATGCTACTTCACAGAGTATTGTTATATAGACCTGACTAACAGCTTGGTTGTGATTTAAGACCTAGTGCTAAGTTTAACAAACAGCTTGGTCATGATTGAAGACCTAGTGCTTAGTATCTTAACCAGCCGCCATACTTCTGTGAAGTATAAATTGCAGTTGTATCTCATCCACGTTCTGCTCTGTGATTTCAAAATTATCTTCTTGCTTCTGTCTCTTACACTCCTAAAAAAGTTCATATTTTGATGAAGAACAACTTAATGCTATTTCAAAATTTACTTAATGAATAAATATCCAATACAATATGGGGAGAAAAAGGGTTAGTTTCATATTATAGTTGAACAAAATTCGTGTTCAGGGAGATTAAATATCATGGATGAAATGACATAACTAGTAAATGAAAATACTAATACACAAATGTTTCTCATCTTCTTTTAATCATTCTGTTAATTTTCCCGGTCAAAACAATAAAATGTACATTTCTCTTGTAATGGTCGATACATGAAAAATTACTTGCAAGGAGATTCTAAAACAGAAATGTGTAAAATAAACAGAGTGCTTTAGTTTCCACAGATTTGCACAAATTATTAGTGGAGATAGGGAGCAAAGTTTTAAATTTTTGTTTTAGCTTTCACCAATAACAAAGAAATATTTTATTGCCCATGTAAAACTTGACTCAGAACAGATGGTTTTTGATATTGTGTCATATTCAAAAGCATAATAATTAATGCTTTCAATTTATGCTATCACTTTACCATATTTACCTAAGTAATGGGAAATAAATATTTAAGAGAATAGTAAACAAAGAAAAACACTGAAGTGATCAAATATAGTACATAGAAGAGATGAATCAAGCACCCCAAAGACAAGATACTGGAAATTGAAATTGACAATTTGAAACTGAAAGAAAAACCGAAATAAAATATAACAAATTTTGGAAGTGGAACTATATTGCTGTTTTGTCATTAACCATTGTGATTCAGAGTTCCCTTGGCCTGTGTCTCAGAATAGCTGCTATTTGATGCAGAGTCACCTGATTCTTCAAGTACATAAACAAAATACTGATAGAAGACAAGGAAGTAAAACTTAAGGTCATTTATCATGTATATTCCCATCCTACATTTTGCCCATTCATCAGTATCTAAATAAATCTGACCAGAAATAAAAATTAAGTTTATTAAAAAAAAAATTCCCACAACTCATTGCCAGTAAATGTGAGAATATATGGAACGCCCAAGAATTTGCATATTTAAGAATTTACATATTTTTGTGGACAGGTGTTGGAGAATTCTAGTCAGACTTGTAGAATATGAAGTTGGTTGAAGAAGGTGGTTTCCCTCCTGGCAATCTTTTCACCAGAGGAAAATCTCAAACAAGGTAAAGAATAGAAGGTGGCATTGACAAGGGGAGTTCTGCTTGGTTATTTGACGGAGGATCAGGAGGAAGAAAGAAGAAATTTTCATTTTAGCATTCTTCAAAGGACCATGCAAAGTATCATTCTTATTAAAATATTTTCAAATGGTTTGATTTTTTATAAATTTTCCAGCTGTTCCCTAGTCTAAAAGAACATGCTTGACTAGCATAATATGATAGATATTATCATGAAAAGAGCTGTGTGCTATAAACTACTTCTTTAAATATGCTAAAATAAAAAAAGATTCTATTTGAGCTAAATGAAGTATAAGCCTTTATTTTAAAAAATATATAGAGTTGTACTTAGGGAAAAACTTGCAGTTATGAAAGTTATGAAAATTGCTCATGTGAGGATTTAGAATCTTAATGACTTTGTGCTATTCTAAATTTCTTTCTTAGAAATAGAACATGTTTTCCTTAATGAATTCTTACATAAAAAATACTATTTCAATGATAACATTTGATAAATGAATTTTTGAATAAAATTATAGCATTAAAGTAAGCATTATTAATATACCATTAAACTGCATTGTCAGTTACACCTCACTCAAATTTAATAAAATTAAGTGATACTAAATTATCTAATTATGAATCTGTCTATAGAAATGAGGCAGACTCTGGATATTTTATTTTAGTTTTTGTTTCTGCATCACAGAAAAGAAATATGCAAAAAAAAAAAAAAGATGCAGTTGTTTGTAGCTAGCCTTGTGTTTTTGGGTCTTTTAAGGTAACCTGGAAATGTTTAGAACTCTAACATGAGAATAAGTGATGGGACAAAAACATTAATAATAGTTCCCTATTTCCTACTATCTTGCTCACTATTTCTAAATCTGTTCTATATTTTTCTGTTACCTGAAAATGCAAAGCTATGTGACATTGTTCACGTCAGCTCTCCAACCCTACTTTATCTCCTACTCCTTTGCTATCATATATCGTTACTTTATTAGGCAATGGTTTTTAAAGGCTTTCTTTTCAATTCAGATTTCTCAAGCTATATGTAAAATACACTATTTCTTAAGGATATTAATAGATGTGACACCTTATGGATTCCTTAGTGAAATGAGTCTATAAAATATGACTTAAAAGAAGTAAATAAAGTTCCTGACTCCAGATTTCTTAGTCTAAAGTAAGTGACAACAATATTAGTAAATGATCAATGTGATCTTTGAGAAAAGATATAGCATGCCACTGGAGTGTTCTGTGTAATTAAAGTCAAGAAATAAGAAGACAGTTCACTTTTTTCTTGCTCTCACACTCAGCTAATAGAATCAAAGACAATTTGCCCTAAAAATTTTGGAGTCAGCTATCATTTATGAGTAAAGATAAGGGTTCTATTATAAAAAAAGTTTTTATATAGTTATTAATTAAAATTGAGATTTAAAATTATTTCTATAGAGAAAAATTACATCCAATCAAATCCAAATATAGCTGTTATACAATTTGTTTCTTCGTAGCAGTCTGTTCTATTTATCACTAAGTATATCACTGGTGTGGGAGATATATACATGAGGATAGATTGTGTTTCATATTATTATGATTCATTAACAATTATTTTCATATTAGCATCATGATCTAGTCATTTGAGCTGTCCTTTCTCTTCTAGTCTCACAATAGATTTACATCTTCATTTTCCCCTCTATTCAGTTTTACCACGTCTGCATTACTTTACTGTTTTTCTTACCATAACCCTAATCTCCACCACTTTTCAGTCCTTTGGAACATCAACCATAACCCCTCAAAAAGAAAAAAATGGTGATCTATGTACTCTTTTCCACTTCCATTACCAGTATGTTAAGAAATAAAATCTCTCAAACAGGCAAATTGGGGCAAATAAGTTTAAAATTCCTAAATTTATTTTATGTCCTGATTTGTTCATTGTAATCCATCAGCATATTTCTCTACAGTCCCTTTTCTGACTCTTCTAAATGCCTAGAATAAATTTTCTTGAATCTTAGCAATTCCTCCTCTTAATCAGAAAAATTTAATTCGTACATAAGAGACAATAAATAACAATGGCAACATATAATTTTTTTAAAGAAGTGGGGTGATAATCACAAATAAGGAGAGATGTTGATATTTTGAATTTTTTGAAGATTTTCTCAAAAGCATTATAACTGATTAAACATGGGACTTACAGTTATAGAAGTATTGACAAGGATGGTGTTTTTTGGAATGAGTATGTTGAATTGCAGAAGTAATTCAAGAATAGCCAAGAGTTTGCATTTGGTTATTTTGAGGATTTGAAAAAGTCATAGAGCTTTGTAAGTTTAAAATTCAGTCAAAATACAAAGAATGGAAAAGTAAATTTGAAAGTATCTATCTATATATACATAAATAACATATATAATATGTTATTATACATATTCCTACATTACATGTCTCATAAGTGTCTTATATCTCCACCCCAGGGTATATTATTGTCATGAGACTGGTGTCATTTCTGGGTCACCAAAACCTTTAATGCATATACTCCCTACAGAAAAGGTTTCTTCATATGTCTTTTGGCTATCTTGCAGGTTTTATTGTCCTTTCAGCAAGTCAGCAAGCTGCAGGTAAGGTCCTGGTCACAATGAAATGGGATGGGTTATTTATGAGTTGTTAGTTCTGAATTATAATGATTTGTAGACTTTTTTTTTATTTTGAAACTCAGTGTTCTATTTGTATTTTTAATTTTCTATCTCACAATTATGTTTAACCTCATAAAATATGAAACATCAGTAAACCCAAAAGTAGGAGTAAACATAGGAGTGCATGATATCAAAAAATGATATATTTCAGGAAGAGAGTGTTTAGTGCAACTGAGAGCTAATGCAACCTGGCATGAGAGAAAAGATATTTCCAAAGAGAGAAGCTTCCAGAGCAGGGGGGTGGATTCAACTCAGTTCCAGCAGGGTCCTTGGCATATGTATGTGACAGAATAATTTCAGCACATGCCAATCAAAGGAATAGACAGAGGTTAATTTAGAAAGTAGATATATATAAGGGAAAATGGGGGCAATCTCAGGAGGAATGCTTTTGGGGCAAAGCAAAGATACACACTCAAGGGAGAATATGGGCTGTCTCCAGAAGGAAGGACAGTGGATCCTTGGTATGGCATGTTAATATTTAGAGAGGGTCAGTGCGAAAGACTGGGCTAGCGGTGGAGGCAGGGTACAGCTACACGATTTTGTGCCAGTTTCCACTGCTTATGCATGTTGCCATCATGTTTACAGGACATGGGCTAAGGACCTAACCAAGTGCATGTATCTTAGAAGTTGCAATTGTTTCTGGGTGCATTTTGCAATCTTTGTCACTCATGGATGTTTCCTTTGAGATTCAGTATATCTCTCTCTTCTTCAAAAATCCCTATTTAATTTTCCTGACCATATGCCTAGACTTTGATCCTTCAATCTTCAAAATTGGTGGAAAGTAACAAAGCCATCTTCTGTAGCTGACTCAGTCTGGCAAATGGGCTATAACTTGCCTAGTTAGGGATCAAAACCCCTTCCTGACTCAGGTAAAAAGGATGAACATTGACCTCAGTTGTGGGAATGGGTTAAAATCCTTGTATTGTCATCCTCTTATCATGGAATTGTTGTAATATGGAGGATACAAACTTTATTAAGTGATTAAAAATGCAAGGATTGAGTAATAGGAGAAGTATAGTTACCAAGTTCCTAATAGTGATTATGGCCAGGTGAGGCTAAGCAAGTAAATTCTAATACTCATCCCAGGATCTGACATTTTTAAAGCATATCTATCAGATTAGTTTTAAATTAACTCAGGGAACACATATCTGACACCCATGCATAAGATTCCTTTCTCTACAACCTTTACTTACTTTTAGTAGACTCCAGGCAAATGCACCTCAAGTTACATAGGTTACATTTAAAAGGACCGAGGTTTTCCATTGTTGTTTTTGTTTGTTTATTTGTTTGTCTTAACGTCCATGCATGACTGTTCTTTGATTATACTTTCTTGCCAGGAGTTAAAGACAGAGTTGGTCAAAAATGGACCTTGTTCCTTTCTACTCTTAATGTCAGATGAAATGCCTCAGGGCTAACTCTTAGAAACTCGTGCGAAACCTCTTGGCTTCTTCAGCTTTCCTCTACAAGTTTTGCCCCATTCCATAATAGGGCCGTGATCTTGCTGCTACATGTGACTTCCCTTGGAAGCATGAGGTACATTTTCTAATGACTCTCTTCTTTGCAGAACATACACTGGTTGACTTCTTATTCTCTGGTGTCCTCATGATCCCCCTGATTGGGAGGTCAAATGACTCTCCAAATTGCAGGGCCCTTGTTTGGGGGAGGGGTTTTCCATTATTCCCTGGTTCCTGGTTGACCTCAGAAGGTTTAACTAACATATTAGCTACATTTTTCTTCACCTTTTTATTCCTTATCTTTGATCTTCAAGTTTTGGTTCTAAATATTCAGCAAGCCAGTTTCACCAGTTTTTAAGTAGGAGTAAAGGGTTTTAATTTAAATATATATTTTATAGTTATCATTTTGGTTTAAGTGGAGTTCAGTATTACATTGGGAGTCAGCATTATATCCTACTTGTCCGGGAGGCAATGGCTTATTATCTTAAATTAGGCCAGATAACTCTGTTACATGGAGTATTTCTATGAAACACTAACAGGCAAAATCTATAAAATTTTACTAGGAAAATATAAAATGATATTAACAATAACAAAAACATTCAGTTTCCATTATAGTTTTGAACCCAAAACAATTTTATAACAACAGGAACATAACTTTGATATCTATTTAGCCCCTAAAATATCAATACATTTATCAACTCAAATACATGTGAAATACTTTAAAAGTTTTGATTTTTAAACTCTTTTTGCAAAATTTAGTACCTTTTATAATTTATACAAACCTTTATTTAGCTTTGTATTGTATTCCATTTTATTTTGAGATCACAGTGATCTTTACGAGAAAAATCTTTTGAATATAACAATAAATGGGCTTAATTTTAGCCTACTTTGGAGCCATGAGATGCAGGAACCTTATCTCAGATGAGGTTAGCCTTTTGACAAATCTAGTTAAAGTGTTTGGCTTTTGAAACTGATCTTTGCCACTTTTGAAAATATGATTTAAAATAAGTTCTCATACATTGCTTCCCAAGTTTATGAATATCATTTAACATTACATCTGAAACATGAATCTGAAAAGGTGGGAGAGTCCTTAATTCCCTATTTGTGGAAAAAGTGGCAAAATGTTCTCATAGTTCACATTGGCAATCTTTAAATAAATCAGGCTCTCCTTATTACTATTCCAAAAATACATTTAAATATCGATCACAATGTGAAGAGTGACTTAAAATTTTACATGTCTCACTTTATTGTTAACAGGTTACTTTTATTGAGTTATACAACATTAAATGACATAAATAGACCCCAAAATAAACTTATTTATAATACATACAAAAGAGACTATCATTACAAACAATTAGGTAGTACACCATCTTGGTAGTTGCTTTTTTAAAGTTTTCATGTTAGACTCACAAATTTATTCAACACACAAAAGCCGGTAATGATTAGCATCACAGTTACACAGAAGTCCTATGTAGATATTAACTTTTACTTTTAAAGCAAAATGTAGGATTTATGGCTTGGTAATATAACTATAACTACATAATAGACAAAAATCAAGAATAACTTTAGAACTAAGTTTAAACAGTTAATAACCACAAATAGAGTCAGTGCCTTAAGTGCAAGAGCATCTCATATATACAATAACAAAACACTTACGTAGTTAAAGCAAACAATTATAGATCAAGTAAAAATGACAGAAATGGCAAAAAGTTTTATTGACTATTTTATATGTATAAAGTCCACATGTAATGTGTATTATATAAAAGAAAGCACTCATTGATTATCTTACCTGTATTAAATCTACATAGCTTCTTTAAATTCTATACACTTTCCATATCATTTACACAAAGCTCTTACAAACATATTTAGCTCTCAGATGTATATATAAATGTCTCTAATCCCATATGTTTAGAGTATTAAATGAGTATTAAATATTTAAATGACACGAAATATCAGTTGATTATTTTATTAGCTTTAAAAAACAATCATTAAAAAGACTTTAAAACAAATAAGTACTGAAATTTGATTTTGAAAATGATTTTCCCAAAGTAATAAAACCTAACACACATAAAAAAAATTGTCTTAATAAGAGTAGATCAATGCTTCAAGACCTTGTTCTTCTAAACACAAAATTTGATTTTGATTTTATATCAGTATATTAAATTTGACATTAGAAAAGCTTAAATAACTTTAATTGTGCTAATTATAGCCAAATTAATCACCTACACTAAGTTTTTGACATTTACTTTCCACAAATATTTTTTAACTTTCTTAGGCATCTACAACTTATTTACATTCTTAGTTTTGCCTTGTCTCTTTTTTCCCTATCCTGCACTTCAGGAAAAAAAAAATCATTTTCATTCCAAAAACAATTCCTTTATACTTATTTTTTTTAAAAAACTTCATTTAATGAAATATACCCCTAAAAACTTTAACTTCTTTATATCATATAGTTGTTGACCTCTTTTTAAGTTTACATTTTGAAACAATTCTTTTAAAGTTTCTGAATTTTTTGCCAATTGCTTCTTTTATTTCCAATAGGATGAAATACTTTATTTTTTACAGATTTTTCCCAACCAAAACACAACTTAATTTATTTCTGTTATTTTGGCTATAGAATTGTATCTGCTAATTATTAAAAAAAAAAAAAAAAAACAACTAGGAATTAAACAAGAGGCACTTTACCACTGAGTTACATTGCCAGATTTTTTTTTTTGTATTTTTGTTTTGAGACAGTGTGGAGTGTGATAAATTGCTGAGGTTCTCCCTAAATACCTGAGGCTGACCTCAAACTTGCAATACTTCTGCCTCAACTTCCCAAGTCACTAGTATTTAGATTTTTAACTCTTAGCAAGTTTGCTTTTAGTTTAAGACCAGAAGCAGAACAATTTTAAAATGTTCTTTTATTTATTATCAATTTATAAAAACAGGTTTAATATATTTGAATACATATGCTGTCTTACAGAATTCAAGAAGTCAAGAGTACTTGAATTTATATTTAGCAGTTGAAGTTTTAATATCTTAACTAAAAAATCCTATCTCCTCTAAAAAAACAATTATAAATGTTTACTGATTTAAGTTTGAATCTAATTTAACCATTTTTAATTGTTAATTTTAGATTACCCAAGAAAGGCAAGGTATCAAACAAGCCCAGTTGGCATTTTAAACCATCTTTGTCTTGCCAATGGAAAATCTTAAAAGCAATAAACATTACATTTTAACTATTGTATAGAAAATAACACTGTCTTGGCTGACTAATCACCTAGAAAAATGCATGGGTTAAGAATTTTAAAGAATTTTAAATTACTCTATAATTTTTAACCATTTTAAATTGATCGTTTTGTTAAAGTTTAATATAGTAACTTGACCTAAAAGGCATTTAGAATTGTTTATTTTTCTTTTTAATTTATGATTGCTCATTTATTTACAAACCAATTTTGGTACCATGGAAACACAACAAATAATCCACACAAGTACACAAACATATTAAGGATATAGACAGAACGGATTTTACAAGTTTTCACCTAGATTTACCAGTTACAAGGCTTTAAACATACACACACACATACACACACACAACTAATCCATTGATATGACTACTAGAGTCCTAAAGAATTCTTCATCATAAATCTGTACTTCCAAAAGTATGACTTAGTGAGAAAAGGTACAAAATTTACATCTGAAAGACAGAATTTGGTTTAATCATTGAGAGTGGCCTAGTTAAGTGGATGTCAAAAGTTTAAATGTGGGACTTGTTTTGCAACTTAGGGTAATATCTTTTTCTATTTTAAGAGCTAATTAATAGTATGTAAATATAAACATCTATATAAAGAGTTTGAAAATCACCAGTGGGCTGGATACCCCCTTTAACAAGAAGTAGAAAGGAGAAGTGTCTCCTGAGACAGACAAAGGAAGAGATAAAGGCAGGACCTCTTCTTTACAGTTTGCCTAGACCAGGTATTGAGCACCCATACATAGCAGATAAAAGAAGTTAAAGATGTTTATTAAATGTACATGATATTTAGAATTTTGGAAACTAAAACAGTCTGCTGCAGATGTCTTTTGTGTGACAGAGTGACCAATAGATTACAGAATAGGGGACATAGTCCCATAGTAGGCCTACACATTGGGGATGGCAGGAGCAGGGTCTACACTAAATCAGTGGTTCAGGTCCATCCATTATGCAGATCCATTTCAACCATAACCATCATTTATTATCTTCTTTAGGACCTTCTAAACAGGAAGATGTCTTCTTTCCTTTAGTCCCAAGTGAATTCGAGAGTTATCCCTTTAATAATTGTCTAAGATAACAACCTTTGAATAAAATAACAATGCTTGAGTAATCAACTTTTTTTTTAAAGACAGGAGAGGGAGGGATCTCAGGTAGACAGATTTCTTTTCATCTTTTTATTACATTTACAAAACAAGCCTCCATTTTCCAGTGTATATTGTTAACCAAAACATGTTACAGAAAACCATTAATTTCCCTTTTTTCTTTAAAAAATTCCTCTGCTTCAAATCATTTCAAATATTTAATTAGAATGCAAGAGGGTGAGTTTGCAGGAATAAACACTGAATTACTCATCATCTTCTATGTTTCACTTATGATTTTCAGAAAAGAAACAAAACAAAATGGACTGGACTTTGAAGTCTGGGCTCCACTGTATCTTTGGGATGATGTGTCCCCATTGAAATCGAACCACTATGTCTGTCCCATAATGTAGAGAATTGTCTGTAAGAGGTCTGTCCTGAATTGCCTGTAAATCATTGGTAGCATAAGTTTTCTTGTCCTCATTATGCAGTTTTCAGGGTACTTGATAGACTCTAGGTAGGTCTCAAAAAAAGATATTCTTTATGAAGGAAAAAATACTAAAACGATCATCTCTAAGATCTCAAGTAATTTCAGTGTGTTTAAGAACTTACAATTTTTTGTTATTGTTGTTATTATTATTAAATAGTGAGGACACAAAAATCTTATAGAGAGCTGTGAGGTACTTTGGGATAGGGCGATCAAGTAAGTTTTAATAGAAACATATTTGTTTATAGCGGATGTTTTAGCTCATGACCAGGAAGGAGAGATACTGCAATTGTGTCTCTTTCTGGTGAAATCTGATCAAAACAAAACATGCCCTTATGGTACAAGGGCAAGGGTTGTGGGCACTGGCCTAGGGTATGTAGCTCAGGAGCTGCATTGTTCTTGAACACTTTTTGCATCTCCGTGGCTCATGGGCATTTTCTCTGAGATTCATTATGTCTCTTTCTTATCTCAAATCCCTATTATAACTAATAAAGAATCATGGTCATTAAAGTCAACAAGTAGATTGTTGATCATATTTTTTCAGGACTACACAACCAACTCAGTTAATTTAATGGAAAATGAAATATATGCTTCATAAAGTCCATTCTGGCAAAAGATAACTCTTTCCTTGAGAAATCTCAGCCTCAAACAAGGCCAGACATTGGCAAGAATGTTGCAAGACTGAAGTCAACCCAATGGGTATCCCATTATTTGCATAAGTAAGCACTACTTAATGCTTGCTGGGCAATGTGATTAAGCCACTCTTAACCTACGTAAAACTCCCAGTATCAGGAAAAGAAAATATCATACTCTAAGTAAACTCCCAATATCAGGTTAAAAAAAAAAAAAAGCACAGTCTATC
The DNA here is from genome assembly GCF_902686445.1 of Sciurus carolinensis. NCBI lineage: Eukaryota > Metazoa > Chordata > Mammalia > Rodentia > Sciuridae > Sciurus > Sciurus carolinensis. The sequence goes on along the minus strand of NC_062218.1, from coordinate 84,868,569 downwards.
TCCACTGAACCCCAATTGCAGTTATAAATTTCAACTTGCTCCAAAATATAAAAAAGAACAATGACATCGTATGACACATCCCCATTTTTTCTGTCTCTGTGAATCACAAGTCTGTGTATCACCTAGACTCTAACCTCTACTCTGAAGAATTTTCTCTTGAACCAAACATCTGTTCTTGGCAATTACCTTGCAAGTATTCTTTATCTTCTCTGACATGTCCACTTCCAGATCAACAAAGTACACGCACATGTCTTACTTGGTACCTAAGCCTTTCTTTTGTTAACTCCTTTCTCCAGAACCTTTATCATAAAGGAAAATTTCCCATCATAGTCACAACTAACCAAGGTGGGCAAATGATTATTCTTTCCCTCATCTTCCAGAGTCACATTATGGCCATTATTTGGTCACTCTTATTTAAGGAGAATATAGTATCCTTTTCCTTTAATAAATAAACAAATAGCAATTCCTGATTCTCACTCTCCACCTATCCTGGTTTCTCCTTATATTTCAGGTCAATCTCAGTCTCCACTACAATAGGTCTGTGGCACCCTTGCCTTTGTGCAGATTATCTTATTATGCAGGTTGAAAGTTACCCAATTAATATCCCTGAATTTGGCTATAGAGTTCATGTCTTTAAACTCAAAAATCATGAACTGTAAACAGCATTATTTAAATTTCGGTAAATAGCACCTGATTCTGAAATTTTAGTAATAATGTGAAATTGAAACCTAACTATTTTTTGGCATATTCTAATTGTTATAATTATTTTAAAATAACCTTATTTATTTATTCGTTTTTAGTTTAGACAGTCTTAATGTGTAAATTACTTAAGTGGCAGAGGCTGTAAAACTCAGCTGGTGTATTTCAGTCTGGGTCTCTACCCCTAGGTGGCGCTCTCGTTTCTTGCTGAATCAGATCACTTAAGATCAGATTTGCCCAGGACACCAAAGAAGGAAAAAAACCCAGGATGAATGAACACCCGAACATGTGATAGCCTAAGGAATTCTAAGCCATTAGTGTTCAGTTATAGTTATGTCACTGCTACATGCAGCTGGTCACTACAAATGCATTGCTAATATATATTTTTCATATTTTATACAAAACCTTTTTTAAAAAAGACTGGTGGTAAGAATATCTTGGTAATTTTATACTCCAGCACTCAAGAAAAATCTATTCTGAGAAACATGACAACAACATTCTAAAAAGTTAAATAGCTGAAGAAGAAAATTGAATAAAGAACCATAAATTTCATATGGAGTCAATTTAACAGCAAATGTTGAGATTGTGCATATCATGTCTATTAACATTATATTGATCTTCAATAATTTTCATAGCTTTAATAATACATATCTATAACACTATTAAATTAATGTAAATATAAAATTTAATGAACAGAGGTTAAAATAAAATTTTGCATCTATAGTGACCACATAAAAATAAATCAATGTATTATTACCTTAATACTAGTCTTGGGGAGTCAGAAAATTAGCAGTATTGGCATTACCCAAACAATTTTTAAATGCAGAATGCCTATCTCAGACATACTGGATTAGAATCTGCAACTGGATGCAAAATAAATTTTTTTCTCTTTATGAAGTATTGGTTACAATCAAATTTACCAAAGTTCAATTTATCACTTCTCTTTAATGTATACTTTGCTCCTTTGCATGCAATGCAGTCATTTCAGGTATATCTAAACATTCTTTGTTCTACTTATATTATTTATAGGCTTTTTGCACTGGTAGGGTCTTAATTCAATGCTAGCTTCATGCAATTAGACCACATCTTAAAAAAAATTATACTAGAATAAAATTTGAGGGCAAAATCTTTCAGTCTTATTTATTAGCTATCCCCAGGGTAGAAATTAGAAAAACTAAACAAACAAAACAAAGAAAAAGGGCTGCTGAGTTAGAGGATCTAGGAATAACACAACTGAATAATGAAATAAACGATTAAAATGTTCATAAGATTTAGTAATCTTGGAGAGAGTCCTTTAACTGCTGTAACATAAAATGCATATACATTTTACCTAATGCCTACAAGCTTCAACAGTTGGTTAATGAAAATCCTAAGAGCACTAAGAATATTTCATGTTAAAAAAAAAAAAAAGACTGGGCACAGTGGCTCACACCAGTATTCCCAGTGGCTTGGGAGGCTGAGGCAGGAGGATCACTAGTTCAAAGCCTGTTTCAGCAACTGAACAAGACCCTAAGCAACTCAGTGAAATGCTGTCTCAAAATGTAAAAAAAAATAATAAAAATGGACTGGGAGACATGGCTCAGTGTTTAAGTGCCCTGGATTCAATCCCTGTTACCAATAAATACAGAGATAAATAGATAAATCCCATAGATTTTTGTTAACAGTTTACAGAAAATATAGGGATAATTTGGAGTAAAGCAGAATAATCTCATTTACTTCATCATTCAATCATTGCATCACTATTTTCAAATCCACAGTGCCAACCGCCCTGCTAGTTACAAAAGATTAAAAGAAAGAAATGTGAAGCCCAGCTAACCAATGCGCTTCTTTATGATAAAGGGATGCACTATCTTAAAAGTAGAGACTTTGATGGTTATGATATTCTAGAGTGAAAGAAGAGAAAAACTTAGCATATTATACAAAGGCACATAAGTTGTTCTCACATGCATGGTCCAAAGTAAATATTTTGGTCAAGTATCACGTATCATGTGTTAGTATTTCCAGGAAGATTGAAATATAACATTAGGCACTTGTTTGTTTAATCAGATATCACTGTAATACATAATCAAAGAGCAGTCTTTTTTCTTTCCACATAAGCAGCAGAGGCCACAGTATAAGATCATTTCCTCACAGGTATGCAATTGTGAATGAAGTCTAAGATTTAGCAATGTATCCTCTTTCACTGTTCATACAAAATTCAGTCCATATTTCATGTGAAGACTACAGAAAACCAAAACCTCCCATGCTGTGTGAAAGTGAAAGTGTTATAATTTTGGTCTTAGAAGATAGTATTATTGATGTACCAAATATGCAGAGTCTTGTGAAGGTCCAAGTTACTTTTTTCTGTGTTCAAACTATGCATTTTTTATGATACTCCAATAATTTATGACTTAATAGATGGAAGCTCAGAGTAGAGAATAAAGGAAGTTAGGGATGATCAATGTTAATTTTGAAATTTTAGCATTTCTATGAAACAGAGAAATCTTCCTTTGAAGTGCTGCCTTTAAGCCTTCCAAAAATTATTACTATTGAGTCTATCTGCCAATGCATTTCATAAAATTAATATTGTAATAGCTTGTATATTTAAAACATAATCAACATCTTGTTATACTTGCAAGTACTAAATTATTCTTTTCCTTAAAATTTAGTGCATATCTTAAAGTGAAGTCATTGCATATATGAATAATAAAAATTACAGAATAATTTCCAACTTAAATTTGTATTACAGATTTTTTCAACTCTCTGTTCTATTTTATAACCTCAATATATATAAATCATCTCAGAATGAAGTGTTATTTATATTTTAGTAAAGTAGTAATTCCATGTCTCAGTCCATTGATGACATATTAAATAATATGTATTTGTATTTGCATTTCTCCATAGAAAATTTATAAAATACTAGTAATTATGTAAAACTACTTTATACTGACAAAGATTGTCTCCTCAACCAAATGCTAGTCAGGCTCCTCTTAACTTTCTTTTCAATTGTTCTCCACCTTGCTCTATAAAAGTTTGAACAAAATGCTAATATGTGCTTTCTAAAGCCAGATTCCATCTCCTAATGACCCTAATCCCCATTTAAAGTGTTTGCCCGAAAAAAAAAATCAAAGTTGCCAGGAGTATTTACTGTTCTGGTCAACAGTTAAATATACAGTTCTGTCTCCTAATCTCTGGAAAAGTGGAAATCTAACTTCCATAAACACCTGTTCACATTTCCTGTGTATTTCACAAGGACCATCCCTCCATTATATATATAATTTTTTACTTCATTGACTCCCTTGAAACCTTATTAATCACCATCCTGATTCTGTTATTTTCCCTTTAAAAAACTCTCAATTTTGTTCAATGGAAGCTGAGTTCAGTTCATGGTTCTCTTTTTCCAATTTGCAACAATATATTACTAATCAAAATCTCTTCTTAGCAATTTAATTGAAGTTTGACTATTTACTTTGATAATACATACCACAATTGTATCACTTGGTGTTTAATGAGACACCAGTCAGAGATGTAGTAGGGATTTAGTACAGGGAACTGATTCATAGAATTGTGGAGACTGGTGAAGTAGTCTTTGTAAGGTTATTATCTCAGTATATGATACTGGATATTGAAATCCAGAGGAGGCAATCAGGAAATGAAGTTCAATGAGTACTTCAATGCCAAAAGCAGCAATTGGCATTAAAAAAAATGAGCAAAAATATGTGTTCATTATTTGGCCTTGTGACATTTGACCTTGCATTGACCTTTGCAGCAGGTTAATCTGCAGAAACAAGTATCCTTTGCCAGGACTCTTCATCATGCATCTAAACAAGTCTTGCCCAGTAGTAAAAAACAGTAAAGAAGAATCTAGTGTTAAAACAGAGGAATTACAGGTTTAGTTGGTACTTCATGTCAACAAGGGGAAGTACCAAATATGAAATGTATGTATGTACATGTTCACATGCACACAGTAAAATAGCTACTCTTTCTTATGTCCACCAGATCTAGCAAGTATTTTCCTTGTATGCACCTTTAAAATGGAAACATGTATGAAGTAGAATCCAAGAGATTTAGAGCAGCCTAGCCAAATTGATTCATTCCAAAAACAATTCAGTAATTTTGAAATTTAATACATTTATTATAGCTTATGAAAATATGACATAATTTTTTCAATGACTTTCTGCCCTGATTATAATTCAGTCAATACTCCATGTAGTTTAGTCAAGCCCCTTATCACCACTGACTTTTGTGATTTTATGTTGGAGAAAAACAAACATACAACGAATAGAATATAAAAGAAAATGCAGTTCATCTCCGATGATATAAATTTTTCTGAAATTAAGATTAGGAATGAGTTTTTGGTCTCAACAGCAGGAGCAAAAATTTATGAGATTCTGAAACAAATGCTGCTTTCTATTATTCAGAGGATATTAAAATTAAATTCATTTTGAGGTAGTAATAGAGTAAATACCATTGTAAGGTGTACTAGCAATGAAATCTGTGTATACTGAACTGGGTTCACAAATGCTGAAGTCTTCCAATTATAGTACAATATCACAACACAGATTTAGTCAAGGTATAGAAAATTTGACTCACCAATAGTATCCCTCATGTTGAACTTTTTAGTCACACCTATTTCCCTCTCCTGGATCCTTAGCAACTACTAACATGTTTCCCTTTTCTATAATTTTGTTATACCAAGAATGTTACATTAAAGAAATAGTACTATATGTAATGTTAAATTATTAGGGTTTTTTCACCAAGACTAATTATCAAGAGATTCATGTAGGTTTTCAAAGACATTTATAGTTAATTCCTTTTTATTGAGGAATAATATTCAGTAGGATAAAAACACAAACGTCTAACAATTTACCATTTGAAATATATTTGAACTATATCTTCTTGTTTTCTGTTTTTGACTACCATGTATAAGGCTGCTAAGAATATGCGTGTGTGTGTGTGTGTGCATACATATTTTTTGACAGTACTGCGGATTGAACTCAAGAAAGCTCTACTACTGAGCTGTACCCCTCCAAGTCCTTTTTATATTTTATTTTAAGACGGGATTTTGAAAAGTCTTACAAGCTGGTCTCCCAACTCCCATCCCCCTTTCTTAGCCTCTTTATTATAGGCATGTGCCACTGTGACTAGCTAATCCATAGATTTTGCGTGAATCTCAGTTATTTTTTTCACAGATAAATGCAGGTGACAGTAATCGATAGGTTGTATGGTAGTTACACATTTAGGATTTTTTTAAAAGTTTTACTGATGCATTATTGTTATGTGTAATATTAGAGTTCATTTAACATAATCAAACATGCATGGAATATAATTTGCTCCACTTCAATCCCCTGTACAGTTTTTTTTTAAATTGGCACTTTCTATTTTTTAATTTGTTCTTTTAAGTTATACATTACAGTAGAATATATTTTGACATATCCTATATACATGGAGTATAACTTTCCATTATTGTGGTTGTACATGATGTGGAGTTACACTGATTGTGTATTCATATATGATAATAGAAAAATTATGTTCAATTCATTCTACAGTCCTTCCCATTCCCATCACCTATCCAGTCCCCTATTCCTTCCTATCCAGTCTGGTGAACTTTTCCCACCCACCCCTGTCATTGTGAATCAGTCTCTGCCTATCAGAGAGAAAATGCTGCCTTTGGTTTTTTGGGATTGGCTTATTTCACTTAGCACAATCACCCCAGATCCATCTACTTACTTGGCAAAAGTCATAATTTCAATATTCTTTATGGCTGAGTAATATTCCATTGTGTATATATACCACATTTTCTTTATACATTCATCTGTTGAAGGGCACCTAGATTGATTCCATAGTTTGGCTATTGTCAGTTGAGCTGCTATGAACATTGATGTGGCTAAGTCACTGTAGTATGCTGATTTTAAGTACCTTGGGTGTAAACAAAGAAGTGGGATAGCTGGGTCAGCTGGGTCAAATGGTGTTTCTATTCCAAGTTTTCTGAGGAATCTCCATACTGCTTTCCATAATAATTGCACTAATTTGCAGTCCAACCAGCAATGTATGAGTGTACCTCTTTCCTCACATCCTCACCATTTATTGTTTCTTATGTTCTTGATAATTGCCAATTTGATTGAAGTGAGATGAAATCTCAGTATGGCTTTAATTTGCATTTATCCAGTTGCTAGTGATGTTGAACATTTTTTCATATATTTGTTGACTGATCTTATTTCTTCTTCTCTGAATTATCTGTTCATTTCCTTGGCCCATTTATTGATTGGGCTATTTGTATTTTTGGTGTTAAGTTTTTTTGAGTTCTTTTTATATCCTGGAGGTTAATGCTCTATCTGAGCTGCAGGTGGCAAGGATTTTCTCTCATTCTTTAGTCTCTCTCTTCATGTTCTTGATTGTTTCCTCTGCTGTGAAAAAGCTTTTTAGTTGATACCATCCCATTTACTAATTTTTTATTTTACTTCTTGCATTTTAGGAGTCTTGTTGAGGAATTTGGTTCCTACACTAACATGGTGGAGAGTTGGGTCTAATTTTTCTTCTGGTAGCACAGTGACTCTGGTCTAATGAATTGGATCTTTCTATATATATATATATAAAGGTACAATTCATATATGACCACTCCATTCTTCTTTATGGCTGAGTAAAACGTATATATATCACTTTTTTTTTTTTTTTACCCATTCATCTGTTGATGGGCACTAAGGCTGGTTCCATTACTTGATTATTATGAATTGCACTGCTATAAACTTAGATGTGTCAGTCTAATACAATGACTTTAGTTCTTTTGGATAAAAATGTAGGAGTGGTATAGTTATATATGATAGTTATATATGATATATGATAGTTATATCCCTGGTCTCTGAGGGACCTCCATATTACTTTCCAGAGTGGTTATACTAATGTGCAGTCCCACCAACACATGTGAGTGCATCCTTTCCCCTGCAGGTTTTCCAGTGTTTCCCCACATTCATGCTAACACTTACTGTTCTTGCACTTTGTGAAATAAAATGTAAGTCATTTTAGAAAATGCATAGTGATACCTCACTGTAGCTTTAAGCTGCATTTTCTTGATGGCTAATGATGGTAATATTTTTTTCATTCACTTATGAAACTATGTATCTTTGTCTGTTAATTGTCTTTTCCTGTCTTTTACCCAAATTCTTATTGACTCATGTTTTATGTTTGCTTCTTTATTCCTGAATTTTGAGAGTATATATATTCTACATATTAGGCCTTAGGTAAAAATGTAAACTATAGAAACTATATATATTTTCTAAATATACTCTATCTAAATGAGTATGTTTCCTTGAATTCCTATTTTTCTGAGAGTTTAATGATTATGATAGTGTTGGTCATTGTCAAATGCTTTTTCCATATTGATAGTATATTCATACATATTATGATTATGCGATTTTCTTGCTAAGTCTGTTAATATGGTAGAGTAAGTTGATTAACTTTTGATTTTGAGCTAAGTTTTCATCCCTGGAAGAAACCTACCAAAATAATGTCATCAAAGGTTTTTTTCTTTTTAATTGTTGAATTTTATTTACTAATATTGTAATAAGAACTTTTTATGTCTGTATTCAAAGACTATTTCAATCTATCACTTTCTATTTGTTTTATTGTCTTAATAACATTTGGTATCAGGATAATAGTAGACATAAAATAAATAAATTCTGTTTTCTGAAGTAGCTTGAGTTAAATTGGTCTTATTTCTTTAAAGAATTAGAATTCTCAAGTAAAATAAGCTGGGTCTGGAGTTTTGTTCTGGTTTAGTTTGTTGGTTTGTTTGAAACTCTTTTTTTTTTTTATTTGAGTGGGAAATTTCTGGCAATCAAATTCAGAATCTAGTACATTTACTTAAGGTATAAGGTTGCTATAATCTTAGCTCATTGGATCGGCTTCTTTTAATTAGCAAAACTGCATTGAAATTTACCCGTATGTTGCATGAAGAGATATTCCTTTTTTTTTTTTTTTTTATCAGTTGAGTGGTTTTGTGTCGTGGCAATGTTCATCAATTTTTCTACCCACTTATTAGTTGCTCATGTTTTTCACAGTCGTTTTAGCTTGCTTTTTTGTTACTGTGACCAAAGAACCTGACAAGAACAATGTAGAGGAGAAGAAGTTCATTTTGGTCCATAGGTTTCAGAGGTTCACTTCAGGGTTGGTCAACCCCAAAGCTCTGGGGCCAAAGAGACAGACCATTGTGGTGCAAGGATGTGGCCGAGAAAACTATCTTCAGAAATGGCCAACAGGAATTAGAGAGAGAGAGAGACCTCTGTTTACCACAGACAAAAAATAAACCCCAAAAGTACACCCCCAGCAACCTACTTCCTCTAGCTACACCCTATCTGTATATAGTTACGACCACATGAATCATTGTCAGTGGATTAATCCAACAATTAGGTTATACCTGTCATAATTTAACAATTTCACTTTTGAAAATTCTTCATTGTCTCACACATGAGCTTTTAGGGGGATAACTCATGTCCAAATCAAAACAGTAGTCATGAATAAACCCATTACAAACATTTCTATATGTGTTATTATGAGAACACAGGTTTCTATTTCTTACAAATGAACACCATGGAGTAGAATGGCTATGGAGGTTTCTTTAACATCAATTTTACATTTTTAATTTATTATTCTTAATAACCACTAGTATTTAAATATATGTTTAATATTGGTGAGTTCTGTTCTTCTATGTGTCTTTAAGGAACTGGTCCATTTCATCTAAATTGTAATTTTATATATGTAGAATATTCTGTAGTCTTCCCTTATTAAGTTTCTTTTCTCTGCAGTGTCTGTACAAATCTCATTTATTCCTGATTTTTTTGTAGTTTTTACCTTTTTATTTCTTCATTAGTTTTGGTAGATTTTTCACTTTATTGATATTTCAAAGAATAATTGATATTCTTTATTGATTTTCTATTTCACTGCTTTACTCTTTCTATTCATTGGTTTCCACTTTATAATTTGTCCTGTGCTTTCTTAAAATTTGTTTTTCTATGTTCTTGAGATGGGAGCTTATATTATTGATTCAATACTTTTCTTCTTTTCTAATGAATATCATACATTTGTCTTTCAGTACTCTGTTAGCTGCATCTCACAGATCTTGATATGTTGAATTTTCATTTTCATTTAGTTGCATTTTTTTATATGAGATTTTTATCTTTTGTCAATTGATTGTTCAAATCATGCTGTTTATTTTTCAAGTATATGGATATTTTCCTTTTGTCTTCCTACTATTAATTTCTAGTTTGATTAAATTGTACTCAGAATCCACACTCTAAATAATGCAAACTAATTTACACTTCTTGAGGTTCTTTTTGTTTTGTTTCAGTGGTCCAGGACATGGTATGTCATGGAATATGATATTTAGTTATTAAAAAGTAATCTATGTTTCTGTGTTGTTGTACAGATTATTCTATAAATGTATGTAAAACCTTGTTGTTTGAGGGTCTAATTGAGTTCTTTTATGTGCTTGCTGACCTCTTGTCTGTCACTTTTGACGGAGATGTACAGAACTCTCTGAGTTGTGGATTTGTCCATTCTTCCTTTCAGTTCTGTTTTTCTTCCCATATTTTGTAGCTCCAACTTTGGTAGATTTACATTTAGGATTGCCAAGTCTTCTTGGTTGATGAACTTAATAATGTACACCTGAAGAACAGAATAGCTGGCAAATCTCCTCTCCCCATTCAGTAGGAGTTGAGAGAGTAGGAATGGGGAAATAGAGGAAGATCACTGGACTAAAGGAAGGGGATAGAGTGGGAGGGAGAAGAAAGAGGAATAGGGAGGAACCGCAGAATGAAATTGACCAAATTATTCAATGTACATATGTGAGTATACCACAGTGAATTTTATCTTTACGTGTATCTATAAAGGAAAAATTATTTTAAAAAAAACCCTATACATAAATAGAAGGAAGACAAGTAGAATAGAGGAAGGAGATCAGGGAGAAGGAAGAGGAGAGGGAAACAGAAAGTACTGAGGACTGAAAATGGAGTGAATTATATTTCATGCATGTATGATCATGTCAGAATGAACCCCAACATTATATATAATTATAACACACTAATAAAAACATTTTAAACCATATAATAGTAATAAACACCTAAAAAGTATAGGTTTAATTCTGGTCATTTTCTTTTCTCTGAAGTTTACTTTTTCTGATATAACCAGTTCTGCTGTTCTTTGACTAATGCTTACTTTATATGTTTTCTATCATTTTTCTTTCAATTATATATTTGAGATAAGTGTCCTTCTAGAGAGCATAGAGTTTGTCTGAAAAACTCAGTCTTCTCATTTTTATATAGGCTCTTTATGTTTGATGTAATTAGTATTATGCTAAACCTTAGGTTTTCCATTTAATGTTGTTTCAGTTCTTGATTTTCTTTCTTTTTTTTTTTTAACTTTTTACTACCTTCTTCTTATTCAAACTGTTTATAGTTCCACTTTGGTTTATCTATTTTTAATGTATTTTTTTATAATATTGAATTGGTTGATCTACGTGTTAGGTTATCTAATACATAAGGCACAACTCCTGCTATTTTGTAAGTGAAATATTTTTAAAATTATCTCTTTTTATGTTTCCTTACCCTTCACTCTTTATAACTTTTAAATAATTTCTCTACATACATTTAGAGTTACACCAAACTATTATAACTTTTACTTCAACTTAAAAGTATAATTTAGAAAACTCATCAGAAAAAGGAAAATGCATTGCTTATTTATATTTTTGATTACCTGGTTGTTTCTTTCCTGATAATTATCTCAGAATCCTTCTTTAATTACTTCTGTTTGGACAACTTCCTGCAGTCATTATGTTGGGATAGTTCTATTCATAATAAATTATTTTGTTTTTCTATATCTCAGAATATCTGATTTCCTCTTTTTTCCTGAAGTATGTTTTTACCAGGTACAGGATGCTACGTTGGCAGTTCTTTTAGTACTTGGGAAATAAAGTGTCTCTTTCTTCTGGTCTCCATGGTTTATGATGAGAAATTCACTTCCATGCTGTTTGTTTATTTCTCTGGCTACTTTCACATTTTTTCTGTGTGTTTAGTTTTCAGAATTTAATATAATGTCTTCACATTGTTTTCTTTAATTCTATTCAAGGATTTCATTGAATTTTGCCTGCAGATTTAAGTCTCCATCCCAATTGGTAAGTTCATAATTTTTTCCCTCCAAAATAAAGATTTTCTTTCCCCTTTGCTTTCAAGACTCATGATATGATAGTTAGGTCTTTTGTTATAGTTCCAAAGGTCTCTGCAATTCTATTTATTTACTTGTCAGTTTACTTTTTCTCTGCTTTCATATTGAATAGATAATTCATTGATCTTTTCTATTCCACTTTGGGACACATTCACTGTGCTCAACAGTGAAAATAATTTCAAGAATTTGGTTACCAATTCTACAATTTTCATATGGTTTTAAAACTATCTACTATGTCTTCCCTGAGATTTTTTATTTTTTTTAATGAGGCTTTATTTTTTCCCCATTTATTTCTGGCTGGGTCATAATGCTCATTGAAACCTTTTTAAAAAAATCTTAACTATTTTAAAATTAATTATATAAATAAAATACCTAGTACATTTCGTTAGTTAGAATCTGTTGAGTATAATTTTTCTGCACAGTTTGAGATAATTTGGATTTGTGGTGTAAAGAAAAGTTTTTGACAAACTTGGCTCTTTTATATGTGAGACTAGCCCTCATGTAAACCTTAGTTTAAACTGACTTTACCTCGCACTAGTCTGACAACATCACCCCATTAATGCCAGGGAACTATAGAAACCAGATTGCACACTAGACTTTGTTCATATCCAAAGGAAGGGCTTCTTGTCACCCTTGGGTCAGGGTGAAAATTCTGGCATCCAATGTGATTTCTTGACACTGTGACCACTGCAACTTCATGATCCCTTGTTTTCTATTAGGTACCAGAGGGGAAAGAGTGGGTAATTTGTGAGTCTAAGATGGGATTAGAAGCCCAGATTCTCCACATGGTGGTTACTGACATCAAGTTAGAGGCAGAACTTTTTGTTAGCCTGAAGGTTATCAGACCCCATTTGACCTTCTCTGACACCACATCCTGAGGTCCTTAATTACAGTCTCCCAAAAGTGGAATTCTATCCTGTTATGTTGTCTTAGATTTTTGGCCAAGAGAGAAGTTTTTGGGAGTTTTTTTTTGTTTTGTTTTCTTGTTTTGTTTTGTTTTTTTTGTGTGTGTGTTTGTATCAAAATGTAATGCTATTTCTGAGTTTTTAGTTTCCTCAGCTTTAAATCTGAAATTAACAATTCAAATATGAAACCAAGAAACTCACCATCATGCCATTCTTCAGATTCCAAAGTCCCTCCCCCACCTTTTAGAGTGTCCCTATATTTGTTTTTTATATGCAGTTGTGGTTATCAAGAAAAATATGGGAAAACATGTCAATTCCTCTTTTCCCAAAAAAGAGCTAGATTTCAATATGCTTTTAGACTATCACATTCAAATTCAATGCTGTCCAAATAAAATATGAGTTGATAAATAAATTCTGGAACTTAGTACTAATTTCTCATAGTTGGGACTTAGTTTTATCTCCTTCTATGTATTATGGTTGTTTAGTCAATAAGAAGTATTGGAAAGTAATTTGTTTAAAGAAAAATGAGTGTCCCTCCTCCCTGCCCCTCTCCTGGTGTTTTGGATTGGTGGTTTCTTCCTTCCACAGTTTGTATTTTCCACCATAAAGTACATCATTCTGTAATCAAAACTTCTTCCATAGATTAGTAGAGGGAAATGAGAGGAAGGGAGTATGAAAAATGATGGAATGAGACAGACATAATTACCCTATATACATGTATGATTACACAAATAGAATGAATCTACATTGTGCACAACCATAGAAAATGAAATGATATACACTATTTGTGTACAGTGAATCAAAATGCAGTCTGTAAAAATAAAAAATACACACACACACACACACACACACAAAGAATTGATAAATTGTATGTAACAAAAGAGCACAAAATATTAAAAGAATCATTTTTTGTACTAGTTGACTTTGCCCAGACTTCTGGGTACTTGTGCTTGGTACAACACAGTGTCAATGTTCCTCCAGCCCAAAAGTAACACTGAATACCTGCTATTGGTCATCCTGGTGGTGCAAATATTCTTCTTCTGACTTTTTATTTATGTAATAGATTTCCTTTATTACATACTCTCTGGTTAAAATATTTAGAATTATTTGTGTTCTCTTAACTGGAAACTGCTTGCTGCAATGTTTTCACAATATTAATTATGTATTTATGACAAATAATGATTTAAAGGGTTCTTTCATTTATTGCCTTACTTTTTTGTCCTTCTCCAAATACTGTGATGTTATTGAGCTGAGCTGTGCATGAATATTAGGTATATCTCTTTGATTCCTATTGACATTCTATACATTCTTAAATTTGAGACATTTGAACAAGAAAAAAGAACCTATCCTTTTTGATAGCTCATTAGCTTTTTAAATCCTTCAAAATGATAGCCATCTCATAATCAGTCTTATTATGAGCAAATGTTTATCTTAAGTTCTCCGTTGCCATCCTTAATTTTTCACTTAACAGATAGTGAGCAGTTTTAGGTTTATAGTAAAAATGTGAACAACAGAGTTCTCATAGAGTAATCTTTTATTGGCATGATATAGTTGTTACAATTGATGCACCAATATTGACACACAATTATTATCCAAAGTCCATATTTTACCTTAGATTTCACTTTTGGTTGTACAAGTTTTGTGTTGCATGAACTATCTTTGACAAAACTATAATGATACCACCACTGTGGTATCAAAATTATTATTTCTATTGATTTACTACACTAAAATTCCATGTCCCCTTTGTGCTACCTCATCATTCCTCCCTCCCTTCTACTGAGTCTCTGTTGGATATTTTGCTCTTCTCATAGATTTGCTTTTCTCAGTATGTCATTATAGCTGGAATCACACAGTAGGAAGACCTTACAGACTGTTTTCCTTCACTTAGGATTATGCATTCAAGATTCCTCCACATCTAGTTATGGCTTGATCATGCATTTGCCTTTAATTTTAATTTTTTTCTTTTCCCTCATGTTAAGCTAAAAAAGGTAATTATTTTCATTAAAAATTTAATTGATAGCATGTTCTTATTTTCATAAACGAATTTCTATCCTATCAAATATATAGATGTAGGTATTTGGGATGTGAGGACCCCTGAGGGTAAGGAAGGATGATGTCTCCCAGTAAACACAGACATCGGAGACCAGGCTGGGAAGGCACAGATCTAATTTTACTTATGATTGTACAAGACATATACAGGTACATTATCCAATCAGGATAAGACACTTTTTAAAACATAGCAGAACCAACCTATAGGTAAGCTATATGTCATACTAATATAAACAAATCAAGTATCCCTAAGTGATTCGGTCCAGCAATAAGTCTGAGACAAAGGACTGGGGGAAGAGCAGACTCCAGCCCACAGCATGAGGTGAGGCAGTAAGGGCCAACTCAACTTACAGTTTGCAGTGATGCCTGTTGAGCAAGATTTTCCTTCAGCTCGTAGCTCAGCCTCAGTAACCGCAAAGGCCTGCAATTCATGGCGAGTCTTTACCATTTCCTCAGTTTCCCCATCCAGACTGTTAGGTTTATTTAAACCATGGTGTCAGCAACTGCTGTCAAATAAGGTTGAGGAGTGTTCCCTACATATACATATATGTATATATATGTGTGTGTGAGTGCATACACATATATATCTTCATTTATAATTTTGGATTTTAAATTATTTTTCTCTTCTTATACCTTCACTATTCTATAGGCTCTTTTTAATAAATTTAGAATTATTTCTAATTTATAAAAATTACTAGTTAAATAAAAGATAAATGAAATAATACATAAGCTATTTCTTGAGAACTTTACAAGGGCCAATGATGAAATATATGAACCTATGAAATGACATCTTCAGTATTGTGAATAAAAATGTGACACCATCATTATATGCCCAGTTGTTATTACATATAGATATGGGTACAAATATGGGATAGATACATTGATAGACAGATAGATGTGCTTACATATTCAATTATAGTAAGAAATTCACTAAGCTATATCCCAGATGATGACTTTGCTAAAAAGGAAACCAAACTGAATAAAACAGATAAAAGCTCATGTTAACATGAATTTATGTCCATTGATGCCTAACATGTCATAAAGTATTGTGTCTTCAATGACTATAATATTGAACATATTCAGAGAACACTCAATATTCCTGAGTTCTGAAATGTCCCTAATTTAAGTATTTTTATAAAAATTTTAACATTTTAGTCAACAAGGAACAAGATTTTCTATAACAATAAAAAATAGATTGATATTACACAAGTTAACAAAAACAGCTATGCATATTTGAAGATACGTTTCTTATCTTAGTACACATGATTTTTAAGGAGAATACAAAAGTGAATCCAACAAACTATTTTGATGAAAAATTATGTGAACATAACCATGACACAAGACTTCTGCTCTTTTTAAGACAGAAGAAACTGAAATCTATCACTGAGATATTGGAGAAGAATAACTATTTTTAAGTTTTTCCATTAAGTGCAAACAATTCATGCATATACACACAGAACACATCTGTCTGTGGTATGTACACACAACTGATCTCTAAAACACATGATCATATTTTCATTAAAGATAATTTCACATTCTCTGCAACATAAATTTCCATAATAAAATATTAAAGTGTTTGTATTTCTTTTTTATTACTGCTATTCTTTATTCATCTTTTGAAGCATACAAATTTTTAAATGAAACTTAAAAATTACATTTACACCCACTAAAAAATAAAATTCAGAATTTTAATTTGAAATTTGAACTGTTGATTATATAAAGAAAATATGGAAAACTGAGATTAATCCAATAGTAAAGGTTTTGTTATGGTTAGCTCCCTGTAGTTAATAGCATTATATTATATTTTGAAAAAGTGCTAAAAGTGGATGTTTAATGATATTACCACAAAAATGAAAACTGTGCAAGGTAATGCTAGATTAGTAAGCTAGTCAATCCACAAAGTATTTATACTTCAAAACATGTATACTTCATGAATGCATGCAATTTCATCTGCCAGATTGAAAAAAATAACAAAGTAATTTAAAAATATTTTGAAAGTCATGATGTTATGTGGGTAACCAATAAAGAAAATGAAATAATGAACATTTTAATAGAATTAACAGAAATGTTAAATAAAGCAAAATTTTGGAAATCTTAACAATCTGTGAACTAATATATCATTTGAAGGCTAAAAAATCTGCAACCTGAATAAATTGTCAAAATCACAATACTGATAGTGTTTATTTGTGGGAATAAGTTCACTTAAAATTAGTTGATCTTATTAAAATTATACATTCTCCTTAATTTATAGTATCATTTCCCATTTATACTTTTGAATATGGTAATCATTAAAGTACTTAATATTTTCAAAATTTTTTTAGTAATAAAATCACCATTAAATAATAGAGTAATTTAGGGAAGAATACTTATATTTCCTTCCATGATGCCAAATTAATTTCTAAATTGTCATCTTACTTTCATTCATTTTGTCTGTCAACTAAAGACAAACTATTTAAAAGAATAAATAAATCTTTCTGTGAAATACATTTGTAGTAAAATCAATTCAAAGAAATTTAGTTCGTGAAGGTGTTCCTTCAAATTCATCAGAGAAAGTGAAAGAAAATTGTGGATTATTTAAATAAAGAGAAGTATTTTTTTCAAGTGGAAAGATTCATTAAAATTAAGAAAAATCTTGAATTTTTTTCAAACAAACAACACATTTACAAATAAATTGAACATTTAAATTAATTCATAATTTACTCAGAATAGCACCTATGTCTTGATTAGCTTTTGTCTCACAAAAGTGGAATCATCTTCCTAAAACTAGACTGATTTTCATGAATTTAGTGTGGCTTATTTTAGCCAAATGTGGTTTATTTTAGCAATAAAAGTCATTTGTACACACATTTACAAAACTCTATTTCCTTACTTAAGTACATTTTCTTGTTTACTGTCTTTAGTTTATTTATTACCTGTCATAATGTTATTCTGGAACTCATGAGAATTACACATCTGTTTTTGCCTTTTTATTGTTCTTAATGCATCTCCTGAATGTCAGAAGATTGAGAAAAATATGTAAAACAAACTAAAATAATTAATTTTTATAGACACAAAATCAATTCACATATTGCTTAATTTCAATTCTCATATCATGACAATAAGTGCTTCCTTTTTGCTTGTCACAATTAATTTACTGCTATGGTCTTGTGCAGACATTTTATGCATGTTTCACAATTTTATTCTTATGTTAATATAGCATAAACATATATTATAAATATTATGTGCTGAGTAAATTGAGGTTTGGCAAGTTCAAGTGGGAAGTGTACAGTAAATCAAAGCTGTACTTCCAAGTTTGTCTGATTACACACACATACACACATACACACACACACACACACACAAGAGTATACATCTTATTCCTGTGTATGTAATGTATCAGTCAGAATTTAGCTCAAGAAACAGAAACTACTCCAGTTATTTCTGTAAGAAATAATTGAGGAGAAGTGGCATTTAGTTTTGAAGTCAGTGAAATGGTAAACCAGGATGAGAATGCTGCTGCTGCTCTGCTCCATGTAGCCTCTAGGACTTCCACAGAGAGAGCTGGTGACTAGGTTCTGGAAAGCAGAAATGAGTCACTGCTTATCCTCAGAGCCAACTTTCCTTGCCAGGTGACACAGGAATCCACTGACCTCAGTCTCCTTTCACGTTCCAGTTCTAACAAGGTAAATCTGATTGACAGAACCAAAGTGACAATGACAACTCTACACAGGAAAGAATCTGAGAAATACAACTTTAACCTTATATTCCTGTAGGATTTAGAACACAGAAGTAGAGGGGAATGCTGAATGATAATGGTCCTTTCTGTGTTTCTCCTTAGATGATTTTTCATAGTCCTTGAGAACAGTGAATACAAGTATGGCATAATTTCTGATATTCAAAAGTGTTTGTTCAATTTAATTTTTTGAAATAATTATACTGAAATTAATTTTAGAGGGTTTGAATGGCTATATATGTATATGTATATATATATATATATACACACACACACACACACACATATATATTTGATTCAAGTCTTTTTCAAATTGCATATTGAAATATGAAAAAAAATATTAGCATATGCCTACAAAGAAGGCAGGCAGACATCCAATTCTCAGTGAATCTTGGATATTTAAATTCTAGCACATATTTAATTTTTAGAAAAAGTTGCTGTTCACTTAGTGTAAGAGAGTTACAGAGGGGAAATAGATTGCAATTCAGACGTAGCATTTATCAGTATGTGAGTTTTAAGATTCAGCAGTGTTTTAACACCCTAATGTAAGACTACTACAGTTGCCACCTGAGGATGCAACAATGCTGTTACCATTTTGAAGATGATTCATCTTTGATTGATTAATCATGTATCATGTAGGTAATTTAGAGTCTACTTAAATGATTGCTGCTAAACATGAGGAAATTCATGTTTTGTGGAGAATATTTCACAAGCTAACCAGCAAAAAGAAAAATTAGCTTACAAACAAAGTAAGAGCTTAAAATTGAACTTTTCAGGGCAGTTCTGGAGACTATAAGAAAAAGCAACACTACAGAAAAACTGCTGAGAGAGCAGAGCTATCATGCTGTGCTATGTTCCAACCATTTTTCAACTACAGTAGACAAAATATTTATATCATCATCTACATACCAAATCTTAGGTAACTACTTAAAAAGGACTATAGCAAAACTTTGCATAATTCAGTGCAGAGAGACTTAATAACACAGGAAACTACAAAGTTTTAAAAAAATGTAATGAATCTGACACTTGATGTCACTAAATCCATGGTTGACAATATTTACCATTAGAAATGTTAATGGAAAGACAACAATTTATTCATTTTTTTTATTTTATTTTTCCCATTAGTGCATAATAATTATACATAAAAGAGGAATTCATCATGAGATATATATACATATATATTTGTATATATATTTATTTATATAGATAAGTCCCTTCCTCCCTTTTCCCCTCTCTCTCCCTGCACCCATCTACCCATCTGCTTTCTCTATTATACTCTTGTCCTTTATATTTTCATGATCTTTCTTTCTTTCCTTCTTCCTTCTTTTCTTTCTTTCTTTCTTTCTTTCTTTCTTTCTTTCTTTCTTTCTTTCTTTTCTTTCCTTATTTCTCTTTAACTACTGCATATAAAAGAGAACACTCAGACCCTGACCTTCTGAATCTGGTTCTGTCTCTCAGCATGATATTCTGTAGTTCCATCCTTTTACCAGCAAATGCCAAAAATCCATTCTTCTTTGTCACTGAGAAAAACTCCATTGTGTAAAAATATCATTTATTCAATCATCAATGGAAGGAAATCTAGGCTGGTTCCATGATTTGACTATTGTTAATTGCACTGATACAAACATTGGAATGCACATATCTCTATAGTATACTGATTTTAGTTATATTGAATAAATATCAAGGAATGATATAGTGGATCATATGGTAGATCCATTCCTAGTCTTTTGAGTAATCTCCATATTGCTGTCCAAAGTGATGGTACTAATCTGCCTTCCCACCAACAGTTCATGGGTACATTTTACTCCACATCCCCTCCAGCATTTATTGTTATTTGTATTATTAATGTTTGTCATTTTAACAGGAGTGAGATGAAATCTCAATGTAGAAACAATCATGGGGATTCTAGTTAGTCGCCTTCCCTGCATCTGTGATAACACTAGGTTTACTTTGAGGAGCCATCCTGACCTTACATACAGTATTATTGGTATATCAACCTATATCAGATCCTTTCCTCAGATTTCTTTCCTCCAGAAGGTACAGAAAGCAAATGTACTAATAAGAGTTTTCTTCCTGAAAATCATATTCTGAAAAAGGTCGTAAAATATGTGACTGTAATTTAACCCTTTGAAAACACCATTAAAATATTATTCACTTGTACCAGCTTCCAACTTGTATCTAAGTTTGACCCAAACTACTTTTATGAATATTTGCATAGCATCAAAAAAAATCAGAAATCACTATACTTGGAAGTTATAAACATTTACTATTGTATATTTCAAACTCTAGGTTTAAGAAAAATATTACCTTTGGGTGTTTTTCAAATCATTTGCGTGAATGAACATAAGCATATGAAAGACAATTTTTGCAAAAACCTAATTAATAAATATGTGTACTTAAATGAGGGGATAGAAATGTTTCTTAAATATTCCTTAATTTATTTGATTTGAGGTACAGGATTTAAAATAATTATCCTACTCACCGAGCATTTGCTGATATTTAGTTTTGATCATTGTATTATAATCCAGTGATTTAGAACATGGTCTTTGCCTCAAATATTTATGATCAATTCTTAGTTCCCTTTTTTAACTGTATGGAATTCTAATAGCATAACTTTCATAGTCCTCAGTTTTTTGCTATGAATGTTAATTAATGAGAAGGATATGAAATGACTCTGAGAACAAAATGACTTAGATACATATTAAGACTTTAGCATAGTTGGACATTTGGGAATTTTAAAATCCTGGAAAAATTTTTTATTGTTATAGAGATTATTTTTGCTATTATTTGAAAAAACTCAGGCATCTGTTATTATCTTTCTTTTAGGACTTTTAAAAAAAGGTTACAAAGATAATAGGGTTTGGTGACATGATATAACTATTGTTTCAATAAGAAGGTACAGAAATTGATAACAATAAACTAGCTGAGCATGAACTGAGAGTTGCATTACCAATTTGACCAAATTCAAAGCATGAGTTCAAAGAAGACCAAAGGCTCTGGTAAAAATCTAGGAAAATCAAAATACTTTCTTACTAACTCAATGCCATTACTCATTATTGACCTCTTCAGGTGTCCTGTTTCTTCATGTTTTAGTCCTGGTAGGTCTGTGTGTCAATAAATTTGTCAATTTCTCCTGAAATTGAGAAAACTACTAGGAGAAAGTGAGTGGAAATGATTCAAAACATTGGAATAACCAAGAGTTTTTTGAAGAGGACCTCAAAATTACAGAAGACAAAACCAAAAATAGATAATGAAATTATATCAAAACTGCTATACAGCAAAGCAATTAACAGAGTGAAGAGACAATCACAGAATGGGAGAAATCATTTGCACACTACAAATCAGAAAAGGGATTAATATTCTAAATATAATAGAAAGTCCAAAACTCAAAAACATACAAATCACTCGTTTAAAAAATAAGCAATAGACATAAATAGGCAGTAATCAAAAGACATACAAATGGCCAAGTGTATAAAAAGTGATCACCTTGACTGATTATCAGGGAAACACAAAGTGAAACCATAAAAAGATCTCGAGTACTACTAAGGGATAGCTTTATCACAAGGACAAATGATACCAAATACAGGTAAGGATTTGGAAATAAAGGAACCCTTGCACATTGTTGGTAGGAATGAGAAAGTAGTGCAGTCATTATGAAAACAGTATAAAGTTTCCTTGATAAATTTAAAATAGAGTTAGTATATGGCAGCAATCCACGTTCATTTTTCTACTATTCATCATAGTCAAGAAATGTAAACAAATCTATTACACCAACTGATCATAGAAAAAGAAAATGTGGGGGTCTGGAGTTGCAGCTCAGTGGTAGAGCACTTGCCTAGCATGTGTGAGGCACTGGGTTCCATTCTCAGCACCCCATATAAATAAGTAAAATGATGGTCCATTAACAACTAAAAAATATATTAAAAAAAAGAAAATGTGGTTCATATACACAAGTGAATATTGCTCATAACTAAAATGAAATCCTGTCATTTGTGAAAACATGGATAGAATTTTGATTATTTTGATGTGTAACTTGAGACAGGCATAGAGGGACAAACCCATGTGAGGAGTTTGGAATTGTTGATTTCACGGAGGGTGGAAGTGGAATGGGCGTGGTCAAAACTGGGGAGAGTAGGAGGAAGAAAGGATCAAGGAACACTAAATGATAGAAAGTAGGAAGATGTTCTGGTATACTTTCACATAGTTTGAAGACAACAGATAACAGTGTTGTGTTGTACTTTTCTAAAAGCTATAAGAAAGTTTGAATGTTTTTACATAATGAAATGATGTATCTGAGGAAATAAAGATGTGACCTGATTTAAGCATGGCATGTGCACATATTAAACCATCTTGTGGTACTCCAAGGATATGCCCTATGCTTCTATGTATCATTTTTAAAAACATTAAAATGATTTAAAAAAAATAAACGCCAAAATGTTTATGCATATAGGATTTACTTATTAATACCTTAAAGCCAGGCATGTTGGTGTGTGCCAGTAATCTCAGTGGCTCAGGAGTCTGGGGTAGGAGGATCCTGCATTGAAAGTTAGCCTTAGGGGTTTTTCAAGATGGTGGACTAGAGGGCGGCTGCATTTCATGTTGCTCCAGGACACAGGATTCAAAAGAGGAGATAGCGGGAGACTTGGGACCAACTCAAAGCTGCTGGCGTCCCGGATGGGGCAGTAGCCCCGGAACGCAGGAAACTTTGTGAAGTAGAGTTGCTCGGTGAGACGCCCCTCCCCCCCGCTGGAGCGGTAAACACGGACAACTGGGATCATTGTAGAGGAGGCGGCTCAGCACAGCGCTTGGACTCTGAGCAACCACTGGGGCTCCGGGCGGCTGCCTGAGGAGGAGCTGCGTGGCGAACTGTTTAGACTCAGAGCGGCCGCTTCTTAACACTGGGGGGTTGCCCGGAGAAAGAGGAGAAGCACAACAGGTTGCTTGGTCTAGGAGTGACTGCATCAGAGCTACAGGCAGTCACCAAAGGAGCTGCGTGGCGAGCTGTTTGGACTCAGAGCGACGGCTTCTGAACACCGGGGGGTTGCCCGGAGGAAGAGGAGAAGTGCGGCGGGTCGCTTGGTCTAGGAGTGACTGCATCAGAGCCACAGGCGGTTACCAGAGGAGAAGGCAAGTGGTGAGTTGTTTGGACTCAAAGCAACCGCTCCTGAACACCGGTGGCCTGCCTGGAGGAGGAGCGCGGTGGGACGCTTGGTCTCTGAGCCACCGCTCCTGAACACCTGGGGGGCTACCCCGAGGAGGAGGAGGAACAGGGCGGGTCACTTGGACTCGGAGTGACTGCCTAGGGCTACGGGTGGTTGGCAGGAGGAGGAGACGCGAAGTGAGTTGCTTGGACTCCTAGTGACTACGTCAGAACACTGGAGAACACTGGACCGCTGTCCGGAGGAAGAGGTGTGTGGCGGGTCTCTGGGTCTCGGAGTTATTGTACGGGGCTCCAGGTGGCGGCTCAGAGGAGGGGCCGCATAGCCAGGTGATTAGGTGCAGAGCAGGGTCCCAGGACATAGGCGGCTACTTGCTGAAAGAGCCGCACAGAGACACGCCTAGAGGTGGAGCGAAGTTTCCAGGATAGCACGCAGATTCTCTGAGGAGAGGCAGCCTAAGGAGACTCGTCTGTGAAGGGTGAGGCTCCCAGGCCCAGGAGGTAGGTCTGGGCCCCTGGGAACGTTGCAGAGGAAGGCAGCCCAGCCCAGGCAGTAGTTGTAGATTGAGGGGAACCTCTAGGAGGTGAACTGACAAGCGAGACCTCCCCACAGGGTGAGTCTTCCCTGCCGGGTGAGGTTTTCCCACAAGGTCAGTAAAACCAGAAACACAGGCACAAATGGGCCTTGCCTCAGCCCGCAGCCTAGTTCCCCTTTGGATGACCACTGGTCAACAAGTGGAGACACCTCTGCCCACTATCAGGGAATATACCACACCTGAGGGTCACCAACCCTAGAGAGGCAGCTTCCTTGTGGAGCACCACATTATCAACTTCCTCCAAGACTGCAGGCTACTGAAGGCTAAGAGAGGATAGACTAGAAATCTTCAGGGACATTCTAAGTTAGTAGAGGAAATCTGCAATATCTTAAGGACCCACTGATTCCTGAACAATATGAGAAAACAAGGGAAGAAAATGCTCCAAACAAATCTAGATGTTACATCAATAAAATCCAATGACAGCATGGCAGAAGAAATGACAGAAAGGGAGTTCAGAATGTACATAATTAAAATGATTAGGGAAGCAAACGATGAGATGAAAGAGCAAATGCAGGCATTGAATGATAGCACCAATCGACAGTTAAAAGAGCAAATACAGGAAGCAAAAGATCATTTCAATAAAGAGTTAGAGATATTGAAAAAAAACCAAACAGAAATCCTTGAAATGAAGGAAACAATAAACCAAATTAAGAACTCCATAGAAAGCATAACCAATAGGATAGAACACCTGGAAGACAGAACCTCAGATATTGAAGACAAAATATTTAACCTTGAAAACAAAGTTGAACAAACAGAGAAGATGGTAAGAAATCATGCACAGAATCTCCAAGAACTATGGGATATCATGAAAAGGCCAAATTTGAGAATTATTGGGATTGAGGAAGGCTTAGATAAACAAACCAAAGGAATGAACAATCTATTCAATGAAATAATATCAGAAAATTTCCAAAATCTGAAGAATGAAATGGAAAATCAAGTTCAAGAGGCTTATAGGACTCCAAATACACAAAATAACAACAGACCCACACTAAGGCACATTATAATGAAAATACCTAACATACAAAATAAAGACAAAATTTTAAAGGCTGTGAGAGAAAAGAACCAAATTACATTCAGGGGGAAACCAATACGGATATCAGCAGATTTTTCAATCCAGACCCTAAAAGCTAGAAGGGCCTGGAACAACATTTTTCAAGCTCTGAAAGAAAATGGATGCCAACCAAGAATCTTATACCCAGCAAAACTTACCTCAAATTTGACGATGAAATAATATCATTCCATGACAAACAAAGGCTAAAAGAATTTACAGAAAGAAAACCAGCATTACAGAACATTCTCAGCAAAATATTCCATGAGGAAGAGATAAAAAACAAAGAAGCAAATCAGCAAAGGGAGGAATTATCCTAAAGGAACTGTCAAATAAAGGAGGAACCAAGTTGTGTCAAAAAAATAAATAAATAAATAAAATTTAAAAAATGAACCAAATCATATCTCAATAATAATCCTGAATGTTAATGGCCTGAATTCATCAATCAAAAGACATAGACTGGCAGATTGGATTAAAAAGAAAGATCCAACAATATGTTGCCTGCAAGAGACTCACCTCATAGAAAGAGATACCCATAGACTAAAGGTGAAAGGATGGGGAAAAACATACCATGCACATGGACTCAGCAGAAAAGCTGGAGTATCCATCCTCATTTCAGATAATGTGGACTTCAAGCCAAAGTTAGTCGAAGGGATAAGGAAGGACATTTCATACTGCTTAAAGGAAGCATAAATCATCAAGATATAACAATCATAAACATCTATGCCCCAAACAGTGGCTCATCCATGTATGTCAAACAAATCCTTCTCAATTTTAGAAACCAAATAGACCATAACACAATAATACTAGGTAATTTTAACACGCCCCTCTCACCACTGGACAGATCTTTCAAACAAAAATTAAACAAAGAAACCATCGATCTCAATAACACAATCACTAATTTAGATTTAACAGACATTTATAGAATATACCATCCAACCAAGATCGAATACACTTTCTTCTCAGCAGCACATGAATCCTTCTCTAAAATAGACCATATATTATGCCACAAAGCTAATGTGAGCAAATATAAGAAGATAGAGACACTACCTTGTATTCTATCAGATCATAATGGATTGAAGTTAGAAATAAATGAAAGAGTAAAAAACAGAAACTACTCCAACACCTGGAGATTAAACAATATGCTATTATATGATGAATGGATAACAGAAGATATTAGGAAGGAAATTAAAAAAATTCTTAGAGGTAAATGAGAACAAAGAAAAATCATATCAAAGTCTTTGGGACACTATGAAAGCAGTACTTAGAGGAAAAGTTATTTCATGGAGTGCATTTAATAAAAGAAGTAAAACTCAACAAATAAACGACCTAACACTACAATTCAAAGCCCTAGAAAAAGAAGAACAGACCAACACCAAAAGTAGTAGACGACAGGAAATAGTTAAACTCAGAGCAGAAATCAACGAAATTGAAACAAAAGAAACAATTGGAAAAATTAACAAAATAAATAGTTGGTACTTTGAAAATATAAATAAAATTGATAAACCCTTAGCCACACTAACAAGCGATGAATCTTCAGAAAGAGAAATTAGGAAAACTACCCCATTCACGATAGCTTCGAAAAAAATAAAATACTTGGGAATCAATCTCACAAAAGAGGTGAAAGACCTCTACAATGAGAACTACAGAACTCTAAAGAAAGAAATTAAAGAAAATCTTAGAAGATGGAAAGATCTCCCATGTTCGTGGATAGGAAGAATCAATATTGTCAAAATGGCCATACTACCAAAAGTGCTATACAGAATCAATGCAATACCAATTAAAATCCCAATGATGTACCTTGCAGAAATACAGCAAGCAATTATGAAATTCATCTGGAAGAATAAAAAACCCAGAATAGCTAAAGCAATCCTTGGCAGAACGAGCGAAGCAGGGGGTATCGCAATACCAGATCTTCAACTCTACTACAAAGCAATAGTAACAAAAACGGCATGGTATTGGTACCAAAATAGAAAGGTGGATCAATGGTACAGAATAGAGGACACGGACACAAACCCAAATAAATACAATTTTCTCATTCTAGACAAAGGGGTCAAAAATATGCAATGGAGAAAAGATAGCCTCTTCAACAAATGGTGCTGGGAGAATTGGAAATCCATATGCAACAGAATGAAACTAAACCCATATCTCTCACCATGCACAAACCTAAACTCAAAATGGATTAAGGACCTCAGAATCAGACCAGAGACCTTGCATCTTATAGAAGAAAAAGTAGGTCCAGAGCTTCAACATGTCGGCTTAGGACCAGACTTCCTCAACAGGACTCCCATAGCACAAGAAATAAATACCAGAATCAATAACTGGGATAGATTCAAACTAAAAAGCTTTCTCTCAGCAAAGGAAACTATCAGCAATGCGAATAAAGAGCCTACAGAGTGGGAGAAAATCTTTGCCAATCATACTTCAGATAGAGCACTAATCTCCAGAATCTATAAAGAACTCAAAAAACTCTACACCAAGAATGCAAAGAATCCAATCGACAAATGGGCTAAGGAAATGAATAGACACTTCACAGAAGAAGATCTACAAGCAATCAACAAACATATGGAAAAATGTTCAACATCTCTAGTAATAAGAGAAATGCAAATCAAAACCACCCTAAGATTCCATCTCACCCCAATTAGAATGGCGATTATCAAGAATACAAGCAACAACAGGTGTTGGCGAGGATATGGGGAAAAAGGTACACTCATACATTGCTGGTGGGGCTGCAAATTAGTGCAGCCACTCTGGAAAGCAGTGGGGAGTCTCCTTAGAAAACTTGGAATGGAACCACCATTTGACCCAGCTAACCCACTCCTTGGCCTATACCCAAAGGACTTAAAATCAGCATATTACAGAGATACAGTCACATCAATGTTCATAACTGCTCAATTTACAATAACCAGATTGTGGAACCAACCTAGATGTCCTTCAATTAATGAATGGATAAAGAATCTGTGGTACATATATACAATGGAATATTACTCAGCCATAAAGAATGATAAAATTATGGCATTTGCAGGCAAATGGATGAAATTGGAGAATATCATGCTAAGTAAGATAAGCCAATCTCAAAAAACCAAAGGATGAATGATATCACTAATAAGTGGATGATGACACATAATGGGGGTTGGGAGGAGTTAGTGTTAGGGTTAGATTAGGGTTAGGGAGGTGGGCAAGAATGGAGGAAGGAAGGAATGTATAGAGGGAAAAGAGGGGTGGGAGGGGTGGTGGGAAAGGGAAAAAATAACAGAATGAATCAAACAACTTTACCCTATGTAAATTTATGATTACACAAATGGTATGCCTTTACACCATGTACAAACAGAGAAACAACATGTATCCCATTTGTTTATAATTTAAAAAAAAACTCAAAAAAAAAAAAAAAGAAAGAAAGAAAGTTAGCCTTAGCAAGTTAGCAAGGTTCTCAATCAACTCAGTGAGACTCTGTCTCTAAATATAGTATAAAAAAGGGCTGGGTATATGACTCACTAGTTAGGTACCACTGGATTCAATCTCTGGTACCAAAAAAAAAAAAAAAAAAAAAAAAAAATGTACCTTAACAAAAACAGTCTCAGTAGAATCTAATAAGTTGTCAAAACTAATAGATTTCAAGAATTTCTACCTCAGGCCTTGTTTTTATGTTAGATCTTATTTGAAATATATCATTCCATCTTTATAGTCTTTTCTGGTTTCATTACCTACTACATAAAATTTTAGTACAAATTTAGTGTATGTACTCATACTTATTTTTTTTTAAATTTTATTGTTTGCATCTTCTACTGGAAGTTCTGTGAGGGTAGAAAACTTGTCCATCATATTTTTATATCTGAAACTACAATAAGACAACATATCGTGGTCACTTGATAAGTATTCAGTCAGTGAATGAATAATGAGCATTGTTTAATTATTTATTAATTTGGAAACAAAACTGTGAGATTTAATTTTTTAAATTTATTCATTGAAATGGATATTTTATCCTTTAATATTAATATTTTACTAAATAGTGTTTTACTTAAACAGGAAACAAAAATATGCATTGTATACATAAGGAAAATTAAGGAAATTAATTTAATATATTTTGAAGTATAAGTAAATAAATCATTAAATTTAAATAGAAAAAAATATTTTAAAGGACTTAATTTTTGTTCGCCTTGTTTTTAATATTTCACAAAAGAAAAGAAAAATAATGACATTTCCACTTGATATATCAAATTTAGCCTCCCCAGTCAAGACAATACCATCTTCCCCCTAGTTCAGTTAATGGCAATTGCTAAGGCTAAGAAGCTAAGAGTAGTTTTTATCATTTTAAAATATTTCAGTGACAAATAGAAATTATGTATATTGAGGATATACAGCATTATGGTATAATATGTGCAGTCTTTTACAATGATCACCATAAATTAATTAAGGCATCTATTGCCACATACCATTACCATTTTTATAAATGAGGTAGCATACTTAAAATCTGCTCTCTTAATCAAATTCGAAGTCAACGTTATAGTATTAGTAAGTAAGATTACCATGTGTATGTTAGTTCCCTAGAACTTGTTCATCTTACTACTGAAACTGTATGTCCTTCAAACAACATCTCCCTCGTCTCCCAGCTACCGGCCCACAGAGCCACCATTCTGATTTCTGCTTCTTTGGGTTCAACATTTTGGATTCCACATGTGAGTAGGAGAATCCAGGATTGTCTTGGCTGTGTCTGGTTTATTTGAATTGGCATGAAGTTCTGTAGATTCATTCATGTTGAGTAACTCTTGCTTATCCATTTCTCTCAATCCTACATCAATCCATCAGCAATTCTTCTTAAACCCACCTTGAAATCTGACTTTGAGAGACTACTTCCTATTCAACTCTGCGGCCACAAGGTCTTAAACCATCATCAGCCTATCTTTCCTTTATCATGGAGATAGTCTCAAAAATCTTAACTGCTTACAGCTTTGTTATCTTCTCAATAAAATCAATTTACAACAGAATAAGCAGTTTTCTGCCCAAAAGGCCAAAAGATTTCCCTGATAAGTGGAGAATGATATATAATGGGTATGGGAAGTGTGAGGAGTGAGAGAAGAATGGAGGAACTTTAGATTATGTAGAAGGAAATGAGAGGGAGGGGGGTATGAAAAATGGAATGAGACAGACATCATTACCCTATGTACATGTATGATTACACGAATGGTATGAATCTACATCATGTACAACCATAGAAATGAAGAGATGAATCCTATTTGTGTACAATGAATCAGAATGCAGTCTGTAAAAAATTTAAAAATAAATAAATAATTAAATTAAAAAGAAAAGGTAAAAGACAAAGTCCTTAAATGGCTCTCAGTTCTCTCTGAAATGCCTCCCAGACACTCTTCAGTTCTCTGAGCAATTTTCTCCCATCTCTCCCTTCCTCTGACCACACTGTCTTCCTTTGTTGTTTTAAACACTCCAAGCTTACTCATACTTCATGGTACTTAGAATTTTGTCTGACTTCTTTGCTCCTGGCCTCTTTTTTAAATTGCTACCTTATTCAAATGTCTCCTTTAGTGATTCAGTACAAATTCTTATTGTATACCTAAAGTCATGTCTTCCCAGGTCCCTTCTGTTCATAAGATTTATCACCATGCATCATGCAAGATGAGTTGATTAATTAATCATTCCCTTGATGGGTATTTTTTCTTCTGGCTATATACAGAGTTCCTTCCATTGTAATTTCTGTAAAAACAGGCATTTTGGTTGGCTTTATTCATTGACTCATTGCCAATTCCTGAAAGGGTGCCTTGCATTTAGTTAAATATTCAATGAATATTTGTTGAAATAATAAATAATGAATTACTTGACAATTTCTAAAACCCAAAAACTGTTTCTAGTCTACTTGTAGTAAGATGGTATATTCTGAATTATATGTGTGTGTGCATATATATATATATATATATATATATATAGTGCATATATATGTATACATATACATTTTCACATATATATTATGCATTTTATCTGCAAATTACATATATAATATATAAACCTATATTAGGAAACTTGTTCTTTCAGTTTTCTAATTTCTGAACATTCTAGGATTATTTTCAAAAATAATTCCTAAAATAAAACTCTGATCTAAATTTATGTTTATGGCATTCATCCACTGCCTTTTAATCATCCATATTTATGATCAGAACTTTGTGGGCAAAATGTATACCTCTTAGTATCATTTTTCCCCAAAATGTTTTCAGAGTACTCAAAAAAAGTTTTGTAATATGAATAGTTTTAAAATGGATGAGTTGTTTAACTCAGAACCTGTTTGGAAAATGGCCAGTGTGAATAATTCTTCAGTTTATAAACGTTCTTATTCTTGTACTCTATCAACACTGAAGCATTTACTCAAAGATATTTGCAGAAGAGTTATGAATATTTTACATATAAATAAAGAGATACTTTGTGTACAAAAACATACAGTTACATTTCTGATTGCATTTTCAATTTGCTCAAAAGAAAGAAGATTCAATGGAGCAAAAATTGTTGATAAAATAGAAGATTGACTCCATGCAGAAAGCAAAACCTAAAATTCTCAGAATTGTCCTAAATCCTTCCAGACCTTTTAGCCTGCCTGTACAAGAGAGTTCTGATTTTTAAGACCAAACATCTAAAAAATTATCAGTGCTTTCTTCTATTTTTGTTTGTTTTTCTTGGTATTGTGGATTGAATCCAGTGATGCTTTACCACTGAGGAACATCCTAGCCCTTATTCTTTCTTTTATTTTGAGATAGACTTTCTTACTGCCAGTTGCTAAAGTTGGCCTCTAACTTGCAATCCTCTTGTCTCAAGCTCTAGAGTGGCTGCAACTACAGGCATGAGTTACCACACCTGGACAATTTTTTTCCCTAAATTTTCAATACTTAATAGTTTTCCACTCTTAAGAAGCATAAATACACTTAAATTGTTCTAGTTTTCCCTTAAAAATCATGAGATTAGCTATCAAACAATGCCCTAAATACAGAATACATATATAATTGGTTATATGCACACATATATGTGTGTATATATACACAATTTAGAAAGTCTAGTTCAAAATTCAGTGAGTTACTTTACCTGATTTCTTCTTAGGCAAGTAATCCTAGTGCTCACCATTCTTTTACATATTAGCTAACAATTTAATATGCCATACTAAAATGTATGCCTATAAATTAAATTAAGGCTTAGGAGTAGTGTATAGTTTCCAGAACATAAATAAAACTCATATATAAAAGTGAAGGCATTTTCTTCATTTTATCTTTTGGCAACTTTTGAGCTTTGTGATGTCTAAAATAGTATTTAGAGTGATATCTAGCTATAATGGATTTACTATGACTATGCTTCCCTTCCTACTGTAAGTAAAATCAAAAATTGACCAAAATATGAAATAATGTTTATAAATATCGTGCATCAGATAGTAAAATGCTGCAATCCCTGGGTCCAGAGGAAAATGGAGGCACTTTCAGATGATGATGTAAAGAAGGTGATCTCAAGCAAAGTCCATGCATTTTATTGAATTGAGGAGAAAGTTATGAATGTTTGAAGAGAATGCACTCGCTAGAAATTTAAGAGCTGAGAGTAGTAGAGATGTTCCTATAGAAAACTTCAGGATTTTGCATGTGAATACAATTTGATGCTGAAACTCATATGTGGTTCCAAGCAAACACTTTACAAAGAAAAACAGAACCACCATGAACCTGTAAGGGATGTTGCTGAAGCGCATGCAGAACTACTACTAGACCTTCATATTCCAGCCATTTACAGTGAAGATATATATATCAAATTCTTTGTCAATAAGAAAATATCCAGATGGTCTTTTGGTAGAGAAGCATTAGTGCTAAATTAGCCTAGCATAAAAGCTACTATAAAACTACCCAATAAAACTTGAAAACAGGTTACAAAAGGATCAAACTGAGTGAACAGGAGGCTAACTGACTTCTAGGAAACAATACTGAGCATTCCTAGAGAGGAAAAAATAAAGACAATGAAGCTAATTAAACAAGAAAATTAAACACCAAAATACCTGCCCTCTAAGAAAAAAAATTACTGCAAATAAACAAAAAGAAAACATGACCCCAAATCAGAAGAAAATCAGTGAATATAAATATTGTGCATATAATGGAAATAACCTTTAAAATCTATAACTAGAGATACTGTATTCACTCAACAACACTGAGGAAAACATTATCATAACAAGGTGATAAATGGAATATATCGACAGAGCCAAGTGGAGTCTGAGATAAAAAATACATGAAATTCAATATTTATTGGATGAGATCCACAACAGTTTATACACTAGAGAAAAAGAGTAGTCAATTTATAGATATAAAGCAATGAGATAAAAACACTGACAGAAAGAAACAGAACCTCAGTGATCAGTGGAGAAAATTAAGTGGACTAACAAACAAGTAGCAGGACTGTCAAGGAAATGATGGAGACAGGAAAATTTTTAAATGAAGAGGGAGATTGACCTAATTATGTCATTTTTATGTACAAATAAGGCATAATTAATTAATTGTACTACTATGTGTGATTATAATGCACCAAAAATAATATTATAAAAAAGAATAATCTTTCAAAATTCCAGGAAATTTAGTCTCACAGATTCAAAGTATTGATGAACTAAAGCCAGATAAACAAAGAATACCACCTCAAGAAATGAAACATCATTTAGAAAATTAAGATAATATCTTAATAACCTTGGGAGGAAAGAATGGATTATAAAAAAGGAAGATAAGAAATTCCCCAGTTTTCTTATCATTAAGTATGCAAATCAGAAGATAGTGGAAAAATATCTGTAAGCCACAAAATAAGTTAGAGTCTCTGTCATGACAATTCTTAAAATGAACAGAGACCTTTTAAAATAATGCAGACCTAAAAATATTCATGATTCAAAAATGTAAATCATAAAAGAAAGTAGAATCGTTTTGGAAATCAAAGCACGTGTCACAAAATGTACACAATTTTGTGGGATTTCTAGCTTTCAAAGCTAAAAAGGAAATAAATAACTCTGTGCTCCTATTGAGTTAGAATTAGAACTAAGTTTTCTAAGCATCCAGCAAAATCAGACAAGAAAATAAGACCAAAATTAAACCAAAAATAAATTAAAGGAAGGAAATAGTGGAGAATCAGTCTTTAAATAAAAATGATAGTATGTATAAAAAGAAAGTTCAAGGTGATCAAGGCTGATTAACAATAGTTAAAAAAATTGTAAATTTCTTGTAAAAATAAAGAAAAAAAGATAAGTTAACAGAATAGTATATGATGGAGGAGACAACACTATAGATTTCACACAATAGAATAAAAATATTATGAGTAATTTTATGGAAGCAAAATTGACAATCTGGATTCATTAGGAAATTACTTGAAAAGCACAAGTTAGCAAAATAGACACAAAAAGTGTTTTTAAAAATAAAAGAATAGTACTATGTCTAATAAAGAAATTCATAGTAGATAATCCAGTAAAATCTGCAAATTCCAATGGTTTTGCTTTAAACTATAGAACATAACACTTCTTCAGTAATTATGCAGGGTTGAGTATGTGAAAAGACTCACAAGACTTCACAAAGTACCCTCAGGCAAAGTACAGGACATAGCAACAGACAAACCTCTGGCATGTCCAAGACTTCCCTCAACTTTCCTCAGTTGTGAAAGGAAGCACCACCTGCAGATTTTGAACCATCAGGTACAAATTAAACATCTTAGATATAATTTTCACTTTAAGTCACAGTTTCATCCAAGGATAGACTTTTAGAAACTTCTTTTGGTCACGTATGAAGAAGCCAATAGCAAAAGGAAAGAAAAAAATATGCAAGGAACAAAATGTCACTTTTTTTTGTTCTAACCCCCACCACACACACGAAATAGTTAAGATAGTTGAAGTTTTCCCTGATCTATTTCGGCATTAACATGGGAATCATAAATAATTGGATGATATACATCCTTTAGATTTCATCAAAGTTTAACAGCATAACTTCAGGTTACCCAGAAGATAAGCACAAGGGTACAGCAGTGAAACTGGAATTAACCATGTAAGTGTAGTTAATAGCAGTATGAGATTGTTAATCTGGTATTAATAGTGTTCTATAATGATATGGGATATGACATTGAAGCAAGCTGGATAAAGGACATATGAGATCTCTGTGATAATTTTTGCAACTTCTTGTTTGTTTACAATTATTTCAAAATAAAAACTTAAAATGAGAAAGATCTTTTACCATACTCTATTCTACCTGTTCAGTTCCTTGTAAAAAACATAAGCAATCTGCCTGTTCTGGAGATCAAACTAAACAATCAAATCTTGAACTTGAATTTATTTAGTTCTTGTCCATCATGAATTTACAATATTTCAGAGTGATATGAAATACCTACAGAGAAAAGGAGAATGCAGACAAAACAGTACAGCAAGTATGTCATCAAATTATTAGCAATATTGTCTTTTTATCTTTGGTTTTTCTTTAACCAAATAACTCCTATTTACAGATGTGGGTTTTAAGTTCAGGATAAATGAGAGCCACTGTTAAATATAAATGGTTTGTTTTGTATCAATTATTTTATTACTTAAAATGAGTCCACTTTAAGAGTTTTGTTACAGTGTCATTAATGTCATGGATTCTAAAGGAGCTTGAATTTCTCTCTCTGTCTCCACCTAAAATACATTTATGCTATTATTAAAAGATATGTTAAATAACATTTCCTATTTGCCAACTATATTCCCTACACATTATCTGACTGTCACTATACATATATACATATATATGTATATATATATATATATATATATATATGTGTGTGTGTGTGTGTGTGTGTGTATATATTTAAAATTTTGTTTTTTCTTTCACTGAAAACTTTTTAGATGACAATGACTTGACTCTTAGAATCTGTCCTCTGGACTTAAAATTTTTAATGTATCCATAAAGGTCAGCCTGTCTTAAAAATCACAAATCACATATTGATGCCCAGTCATTAAAAGGTTTCTTTCCATTAATACCTTTTAAGCCCAAATAAGCCTCCTATAAGCAGTTATTAATTTGTCTATATAGATTCCAGCAAAAAGGCACAGTACTGCTTGGTTTTGATTATAAATTCAAAATGTTTAGCTTTATCAAGTGTAAAATATTTCTCCTGGTTTGTAGAAAGTTATCATTATGTATTTGTATTTCATATCCACATTAATGCTTCTTTGTATTAATTTTTTAAAAATCTTTTGGGGAAATTACTATAATCAAATGTCCAATATTTCCTTTACAAGTTTAATGGAGTATTCGCCCCAATAAAAGTTACTTCCACAAAATATTTTTAAGAACAATAATAACCTGCACATGCAGTCATGTTGTTTCATAAGTTAGGTCATCCTAAATATACAAGATCTGAAAGTGATTCCTTTCACACCAAAAGTTTTTAAAACCTATGGTGTATGTACGTTAGATAAGTTCTTTTGTACTGTTATTTTTCTTTTTAATTTTACAACCTAATTTTGAATTTTTTATTCTTGATCAACTAATGATATGTGTGGTAACTATTACTTTATTTTAATTTTCAGCACCCTAACACTTATTTTCTACTATGGACAGTTAAGTTACAGAAGCTGAGAATGCAAGCCCCACCTCTGAGTTGAAATGTCACTGAAGCAAATTACACATTCAACAAAACAATATATTATAATGTGATGTTGATTTATTAATCATAGTAAGCTCACAATATTCTTTTAACTATTACCTTCCTCCCTTTCAGAGGCATTCCTACATGAAAAATACTTATTAAGACTTATGGTCTGAATGCTAATTATTTGTGGAATCTTCATTATGTTGCTTAATTTTCTTCAATGGCATTGCCTTGATCTAAAAAAGAACTTACTGGTACACAGCATGTGGAATCATGTGTACCACTCAGTTTAGTATCCAAATGGTACACATTCTGTCCTGGTCATTGGTACAATAACTGTATACTTGCCTCTAAAGCAATCTAACAACAGATCACAGGAGAGTAAATTTTCTATGCTGAAGTGATTTCTTAATAGAATATTCTTGGTTTTGGCATTTAAGACTTGGGAATGGAAGTTTACAAACTTGGGACTAAGAGGGGGGATAGGAATAGGAAAGACAGTGGAATGAATCTAACATGACTTTCCTTTGTGCATATATTTATATACCACAGTGAATCTCCACATCATGTACATACACAAGACTGGGATCCTAATTAGAATAAGACATACTTCATGTTTGTATAAATATGTCAAAATACACTCTTATGTATAACTAAAAAAGAACAAATAAAATAAAAAGAAGGTATTATAGAGAAATCTAGCCATATAAAATACTTTTCCTTAATAAAGATAAAGGATTTAAAATAACCAAATAACACATTCAGTAAATGTGCAAATGAACTAAACATATATGTCTCTCAAAAGAAGATACGAATGGTCAACAAATGTATGAAAAAGTCATCAACATCTTTATTAGTCACAGAAATGCAAAGCAAAGCTACACTGAGATTTTATCTCATTCCAGTTAGAATGGCAACCATCAGAAATGCAAATAACAATAAGTGTAGGTCAGCATACTTGGGGAAGGTACCCTTGAATACTGTTGGTGGGAATGTAAATTAGTTCAGTCACTATGAAAACAGAATAGAGGTTCTTAAAAAACACAAAATAGCATGTTTCTCATTTTTTTTTTAATTTTTTTTTTTTTTTTTTTTTTTTTTTTGCTTTGTGGTGCTGGGGAATAACTCCAGGTCCTCATGCATGCAAGACTAGCACTCTCTATCACTGAGCTATATTCCCAGAATGCAAATTGCTACAGCCTCTACAAATAAAAGTTGAACTTCCATATGAGTTAACTACATCACTCCTTGATATGTATCCAAATTAATGTCAGCATACTTTAGAGAAACATGCATATCCATGTTTATCACAGCACAATAGCCAATTTATGAAATCAGTATAGGTTTCCATCAAGTGATAAAGAGAAAAAGGAAATGTGATACATCACACACACACACACACACACACACACCACACACATATTATGATGGGATTTTATTCATTCATAAAAAAGAATGAAGTTATGCCATTACAAGAAAATGGATAGAACTCAAGTGCGTCTTGTTAAATGAAGTGTGCCAGACTTAGAGAAGTACTGAATGTTCTCTCTCACATGTGGAAACCTGTCAGGGGAAAAAGAACATCATGAAATTTGAAGGGAGACCAATAGGGCAGAAGAAGAGAAGCAGGGGGAGGGAGTGGAAGAGTGAGGGCATCAGGAATGAAATTGATCAAATGATGGTATATGCATGTACCCATACGCCACAATCAAACCCACTATACTATATAATTAATGTGCACCAATTAAGAAAAGATAGGATAGAGATTATTCAAAGTTTGACTGAAAATAAATTTATATTTTAAAAGAAATTGAGTGATAAATTTGACTAATAAAATGAATACAGGCATATTAATATTTATTTAAATGTTAAACTAGCATGTAAGATTAAAAAATGTCATGTACATAATTCAACCATCATGAAAATGTTGGCCTAAAATATGTCTTTATAATGATTAAATAACTCTTTTAAATATGAAGTCATTTTACAATTGTGAAATCATATTAAGTATTAGTGCAATAAGAATAAAAATTTGAATATTCCTTTCATGTGACCTTTTGCAGGTATATATCCTATGCATTATTAAAGCTGTTTCCTGACTATTTAATATGAATTGCATATTAAGAAAATTATATTAATTTGATTATCATAATAACTTAAGCAGAACTGTTTGCATCAAACACAGCAAAGTTTTAATTATTTTACAATTGAGATTAATCAACTTACTTGCCAAATCAGCACTTTAAAACTTAAAAATTGAAAGAATATCTATAAATATTTTTAAGGTTAAGCAAAATGGTAAAATATTGATTTTAATTTCATAAAAAAATCTTCTACTTATATATTAATCTATACTGCCTTCATCCAAAAACGTTTTAAGCTGGCTTATTAATTATAAATAAGGCAAGAGTAAGTTAGAAGTTGTTTAAATGCTAAAGTATTGAAACATTTGTTTTTTTTCCCTTGGGAGGAAGTTTATTTTAAACTCACTGTGGAAATGTGTAATGTTACTGGGATTTAACTGAACTAAACAACTAAAAAAGTTTAAAGCCATGTTTTTATTGGGTGTATACTGTTTGTTTTTATTAAAACTTTCAACAGTGATTTTACAATTAATGTTAAATCCTTTAATTTCATAGAAGTTTTAGATTTGTTAAATGCTTTTATGAGATTCGTTGCCCCCACTCAGTCAAATAAAACAAATGGATTTAAAAATGGAATTAATGTGAACTATTCTTTATAGAATTTGCCTTCAGGCTTTCAGACCCTAGGTGACCATTTAGTAGCATAATGGTGCTATTACTAAAAGTAATGCAGTGACTAAAAGGGTCTGCTAAATTATAAATCAATAACTGCAAGTACACACACACACATTTATTATTTAGATTAAAAAAAGCAGAAAATGATTACAAAATTGATATATCTAGGTGCTTTGTAAGTTATAGCTTATTGTCAAACAAAATCTAAAGAAATTAATTAACAGTTAATTATGATTTATTTATGTTTATTTTCCTTGTGTAAAAGAGAGTTTAGCTGTTTATGGAGCTGTTTCTACACACCTAGGATTCCTATGATTTTCTCACATTTTAAAGAATGTTCCCAGGAAGTAATTTGCACTCACTAAA
This sequence comes from Sciurus carolinensis, assembly GCF_902686445.1. Taxonomy (NCBI): domain Eukaryota; kingdom Metazoa; phylum Chordata; class Mammalia; order Rodentia; family Sciuridae; genus Sciurus; species Sciurus carolinensis. Next base: position 84,828,477 of record NC_062218.1, on the reverse strand, counting down.
TGGTGCAAAACAGCACATCCAAACTGGGCAGGGCAAAGTACTTGCATTAACAATTCACAGCAACTCTGGAGACTCACTTTCCAACTCCACATTTATCTCTGTCACTGGAATTCAAAAAACTGCTGTGTTGGTTAGGAAAGGCCAAGAAGAATTATCCACTGATTTATATCACCTGTACTGGTAATAAGCTGAGAAATTATGCCACAAAAAGCTTAGATAAGTAAGAGAAGCCTGGGTATCTTTTTTCCGCAATGAATAATCTATAAGTTTGCATCCTTCTGAACCATGAAATGCTTATAAAGCAATACTGCCACCAATACTCTTGAGGCCAGAATACACGCAGCTCTCAGACAGGACCTAATCAGAGGGCACTCTACTACCTTCTCTTTAGTATTTTCTAAAATGTTCAAAAAGAAACCATAAATATTTATGTTTACACAAACTAAACAGATCTTATACATCCAGATGATTGTTGTTTTAAAAAATTATATTGTGAACTGTGCTGGTGGTGATATAAAGGTCAAATTATGGACCACACACTGAAATGTCTCTTGCTCAAAATGTGTGACTTTTCTTCATATTTATTTTTTGTTTTACTTTGCAAGGCATAAAAAAGTAGGTTTTTATTGTTTTTATATCCACATTATCAGCCTCCCCCATTTCCACTTCTGAACCTCATCGTTCAATTCATTTACCAGACCTTATAGCAAAAAAATACTTCTGCTACCTTACAAAATAGAGTTATTTTTCCAAAATGAAGATTATGAACAATAGTATACATAAACTAACAAATATTTTTTCTACAAATATTGAGATTTAAAATGTTTATACCCTGTACCTAGGAAAAAATCGTGACCACAGTTTCCCAGGTACACTCATGAATAATTTATCAGTATATTCATTAATTATTCTTTCACTTCTGTAACATTAGCTAGCACCAACTAACTGTTAGTCTCTTAATGATGAGCAAGAAGTTCATAATTTAATGTAGAGGTGATTTACAAAAAAGTAGAACAAACAAATGTAATCAAATATCTATGTACCAAATATAAACACACTGGGTTAGGCTGATAGGTATACCCATGTCCAAAGAGTATATCTGGCCCTTTCTTATTTGCCTACTGGTGGCAGTCTTTTATCATTGTCCCAGAGGTCACTTCTGAATGGACATGCAATATGGTAGCAGTCACTTTCTGGTCAACACTAATAGACTGAGTGGATTTCAGTAGAGAGCAGTAAGGAGTTCACAGGTGATAACTGCAAGTGGATGTGGAGGCATCAGTGTAGCTCAGTGAATTGAGAGGGGAAACTTGCTTCCATTCAAAACCTAGAAGTTTAAAATTCTATCAAAACACATAAAGGATAATGAAAAAGAAGAACTATTTAGTTTTCGTGATTGTCATTCCCACAGCAAACTACTTATTTAAGCAAAAATTAAAGAACTAAACATTTCAGGGAATTTTAACAAACGCTATAAAAACAATGAAGATAGAAAATAAAGATACAGAATATATATCAAGGTGATCTTTTACATTAAAGTAAAAGAGGAGGGTGAGAGTATTAAAAACCTATGGATTGCCCAAAAGTTGTTCTTAGTAAACAATACAAAATTATTTTGGAAGTGAAAAATCTGAACAAAATAATTCAACCTGGTAATTATTCTGTAAGTTGTTAACAAAACTATGATTATTTTTTAAAAACATGGCTTCACTTGAGAAATATACCTCTAATAACCTTGTTCTCACTCTGTGAGAACAGGAAGTACATTGCTTTGGCTGAACTTTTTCTTTAAGACCCTACTCTAAACTTCAATGCATTTTAAATAGGGTGAAATGTGTACTACAACGACAGCATGCCTTTATGTAAAGAGACAAACTACAGACCAGATTACTTCCATCTGTGCCCTGTAGGCTGGTGGTGCAGTTGCTATACATTTTCTCCTTGGGCAGGGGATGAGTGGAGAGTAAAAAATGAACAAAAGCAGTTTTGAGGTGAGAATATACATAAAAGTAACAGTGTTTCCCTCACAGATTGTTGGAGAAATATAAATGAAGAATTTAAACTTTTTGAAATTAACTTAGAATACAAGACTCCATTACTTTGACACTAACACTGCTTTAGACTGAACCAAAGCAATGACATCGCTTTAAATCTGACAAAGGAACATGCTCACACATATTCCAGCAGAGAGACTGAGAGAGACAGAGGTAAGGGTTTATCATAGTGTATATTAAGTTCACAATATTTATGTTTAATAAATGTATTGAAATCTAGAAAATAAAGATAATTTTTGGTATAATAAAAATAAATGTTTTTTTTTAAAAAGAAGTTTCTTATATTAAGTCTAATTTCTAAAATAAGTGTTTGCTTGGATACTGCTAGATTAAATTTTTTCTTCCTAAGGACAATAAAGGTTGAAGAGTTATCTTAGTTAAATGAAAGTAAAGACTATTGTATTTTTGTGCCCTTGAGTTTGTGATTCTGTAATTCATTATGAGATGTGAATTCTGATGTGTAAAGGAAATTCTTCTAGATTTCATAGAATTATTCTGCAAAACTTCAACTCGAACAGAACAAAACAAAAATTGTACATAGAGACAAGTTATTTTGAGTCTTTGGGGTGTTGATCTCTATCAGAAGGACAGAACTGCTGACAGAATAGAATGTTTGATTAGAGAAGAAATTCTAATTTTAAAAATAATTATTTCAAGCTATAAATTTGGTAACTCTAGGCAAGTTTGGGGAAACAGCATTCAGAGAAAAGACACTGGTTTTCACAGTAAGGTTTGGCGAAGAGCCCATCATCATCAGCAGACATGCAGGGTCACTTGGAGCCGGCAGGACCAGAAATCTAAACCACATGGTGTCAATGAAGGTAGAGCATTGACCGGTAATCATCTTTCTCACATCAGGATGACTCAGCACATGACATTTGTTGTTGTTGTTGTTGTTGTTTACAGTAAATCTGAGCCTGAAGGAAGATTTATGATGAAGTAACACCATTTTTGCAACCCAAAGAAGAAAATAACTTGATATATGACAGATCAAGGATCAAGGTGATGTGCATACAAAAAAATCAATGTGTCTCCTCTATCCTTCTGGGTTCTTGGAGAAGTTGAGGTATTTCCATAGGATTTTTAAGAATTTCATGTTAAATAGCATTTGTGTTTTGTATACTAGGTTAAACTTGAGAAACTAAAACTGAGGGCAAAATCCATGAAACAGCAACAGAAATTTACTCCCTGTATAGCACCATCTAAGTTTTCCTTTGAATATGATACATCCTAAAAGTTATTTACATTCCCAAGAGATGTAGCTGAGAGTATAAAAGTGAATGTGGACAGACTTTTCTCTTGACTGGAGGTTACTGCACTGATGAAGTGACTAGAGATCAAACACAAGGACAATTCAAGTGTCACAGTCAGCCCCTGTTCACCTCACTCACCTTCGGACCCAGAAGAGAGGAAGGTAAAAGAACAGTAGTGAGTTTACTCATTATTTAACCACTAAAATCAAAATCAAAGAAAAATATTGCGAAAGAAAGATAGGGAAGAAAGGGACATAGAGAGAGAGAGACAGAGGAACAGAAATGCTTATACTTTCATTGGGCATTAATTTTCTAATACTCTAGAAATTGGAACCCAGGACCTAAGTATACTTAGGAAAAATGAAGTTCTACATTTGCAAATTACATTTGCAGACTACATTCCTGCTTTACCAAAGCAATGGCCGTATTATACAATAAAATTAACAACATTATACAAAGAGTACTGACAAGTCATTCCTCATGTTTTCATAATGTTTCAACAAGAAAATATACCCGAAAATGTCTTAAAAGGGAGCAGCAAGAAGAGAAACTGGAGAAGAAGCAGAAAAAATGAGGAGGAAGAGGAGAAAAGGAAATACTTCTCTGTAGTTATTTAAATTTTGGAATACAGTAACTTACAGATGGTGAAATGTGAGATGGGCACTGCCTGGACTGCAGTTATCAACCTTTTCAAAGGAAAGGGATTAAACTAGATGACTTCTCCAAGTACAATTCAAATCTGTCATTCTATCATTCTGTGGCTTTTTGATGTCAGAATGCAATTCAGAGCTTTCGTATATTAAAAAACCCAATGTGACTTGCTGACTCCTGGGACACCAGCCAACAAGAGTTTTATGAAAAAAAGTGTCAAGGATGGCATTCACTAAAGAAGCAAAAATCACCAAAGAAACAGAGGAAAGAGGAAAGAGCGTAGTAAAGGATGCATTTTAAAGGATATATGTAGTGCATGTGTAAGAAATTCAAACATAAACAACCTGCATTAGGATGGCATATAGGAGGAAACTGCTTATCTGGTTTTATATATTTTCACATACCTTAATTTTGAATGTAAATAGGGAAGTATGTTTCAGATAAAGCTCAGGAAACTATAGAACTACAAATGGAAGTATTTGTTATATCCATTGTTTTGAAGAAAGGAGCTTAAAAAAGAATATCCAAAGTCCCCAAAGCAACACACACATGCACATACACACACACACACACACATACACATTTATATAAGGAGATATTGGCATCATTAATTCTTCAAGTAAATACTTGTGAATACCAACTATAAATGAGATAAAAGTCATATTTTGGGTAAAAAAGGGAAATGAGAAAAACAGGCTTTCTTCTCTAAAAGTATACAGTCAGAACACAGTCAGTGCTGGTCATTTGCATCCCCTATCTTCCCCCATCTTTTATACTGAGAGGGGCTTATGCCCCACAACTTGGGTTTCAGTTTGGGGAATGCCACGGAGAGGTACTGGGGGGCTGCAAGGTAAGGAGGGAGAAAGAAGATTCGGTATTCCAGCAAGACTTGGTGGCACAGACCTCTAACCCTAGTACCTGGGGAGGCTGAGGCAAGAGAATCACAAGTTCAAGACCAGCTTGGGAACTTCTCAAGACTGCCAGAAAATTAAAAATAAAAAGGGCTGGGGATGTAGCTCAGTAGACCACTCCTGGATTCAATCCCCAAAACAAATGAAGAAGGAGGAGGAGGAGGAGGAGGAGGGAGGAGACATCCCAAGACCCCCAGTGAGTGCCCAGGAGCACAAATACTACTGAATCCTATATATACAACTTCTCTTTGGTATACCTAAAATTCTAGCATCATTACCTCACCAAATCACACTATCATAAGCCAAAATATTCTTTAAAAGGAATTTATAGTTTAAAGCAAGGACTCTCAAGGAATCCAAATTCAGAGCAACTTGGTATATTGACAGATTTCCACATAAGTGAAGATTAGTAGTGTTTACAAACTATAATTTTAGTGTGAGATAATGTGAATAACAGGATTTAGATCATTGTGCATTTTAGGCTCAACTAGGAGCAGGTGTACAGGTTTGGGCAGCACAGCATGGATGCCGGAGTCCCCACTGGAGTGTGGGTGGTCCCTATAAGGTAGCAACATAGCTTCTCACTTCCTTTCTCCATCCAGTTTGTATTTTATTTTATATGGTCTATCAATTCAGTCATCATTATCAATATCTTGATTTTCTATTGCTACTATGTTTTTATAACATGACCCAGAAGGACCCCAATCTGAATAGATTAAAAATTTCTCTTCTGTCTATATTTGAACTGCTGAGAATTATACGAGAACATTCCAAATTAAAAAATAAACAGAAGCCTGTGGACTAGAAATCTTTAATTTCTCATGAGTCAATCTGCAAAGCCAAGTGCATTTGACCTCAATGTTCTTTCTAGAATCCAAAGTGTCCTGTCCTATCTTCTTTGGAAACACTCTAAATTATTAATTAGCACTGTTTTTCTTGTTTCCCATATAACCTTTTTTCCAGAAGAATGCTCGCCCTCTCTTCAGACCATTGAAATCTGGATTTCATTCTTCTCTTTCTTTTCGAATGCTCTCATCAAGGACACAGATATCCCACTTGTTGCTAGATCCAGTGAAATTTATACTCAGTGGTGGTAGTAGCCCCCGTAGGGCAGAGCTCCTTTGGCCCTCCTGGCCTTAAACGTGGCACGTATCTTTGATGAAGCATCATTCTCCCCACCAGTAAGTCTGGCAGAAGCCTCTGCAGAATCAAACCATTTCTTCCTATAACAAAACAGGTAATAGTCCCCTTTTCCTGACATTCCCCACACCAGCCATAATAGGAGATGTTGTGATTCTTCTGACCTTACCAAAACTGACTGCCAGAAATCAGGTGGCAATATTCCCTCCCCGTAACAGTGGCAAAGGTCTTCTGGTCTTCCAGATCTTAATTTAAGCAAGCACCAGGAGACAGGTGTGGGGCATCTGCCTGTGATCTATCTACTCAGGGGGTTGAGGCAGGAGGATCATGAGTTCAAGGTCAGCCTCAGCAATTTAGTGAGGACCTTGCTCAAAAAAAATAAAATGGGATGGGGATGTGACTCCGTGGCAGAGTGCTTGCCTAGCAAGGGTGAGGCCTTATGCTATAATCCAAGCAACCAACCAACACACACACAGACACAAACACACACAAGCACCAACAATAAAGTGGTATGCTTTATTACACAGTGAAAAACCCTGTATAATGGAACCCTTTTGATGCCCCAGGTCTACCAGTTGGGACAGCACCTACAGGCAGAGCATTCTTTTATTTCTTCCAGCTTTAATCCCAGCAAGATACAAAACTAGTTAGGTGAGCTGCATGACAGCAGCAGCCGCGGCAACTTTAGCAAAGGTTGCTAACAGCCCCAAAAAGATGCTTTCTCCCTGTTTTCTCCTGTGGTGAGCTCTGTCATGTGAAGTACACAACAGCGTAGGGAGGCTAATACCCCAGCACATTTTAGCTAGAATACCAGTAGGAAGGATTTGGACAGCCAGAAAATATGAAGAAGATAATAGAAAGGAGAGACCTAGAGGAAGCCATGTTTTTATTTATTTACTTATTTATTTAATTTTTATTTATTTATTGTTTTTAGTGCAGTATAGTTATACATGATAGTGGAGTTCATTTTGACATAGTCATACATTCATGGAATATAACTTGCTTCATTCAGTCCCTGGTGCTTCCCCTCCCCCTCCCCCATTTCTCCCTCCCTTGCTTCCTTTTCTCTAATCTATTATGGGATGAAATTGGCAAATTATAAATTATGCTACATATATACATGTATATATGAATTTACTACAGTGAATTTTATTTCTAAATATGCTTATATAGCACCACTTTAAAAAAAAATAAATATAAGGAAGACCAATAAAATGGAGGAAACTTTTCTTTTAATTTATTTATTTTGATTCATTATACACAAATGGAGTACAACTGTTGTTTCTCTGGTTCTACACAAAGTAGAATTTCACCATTTGTGTAATCATACATGTACATAGGATAAAGATGTTTGAATCATTCTGTTATTTTTCCTTCCCCCCACCCCTCTCACTCCTCTTTTTCCTCTATACAATCCATCCTTCCTCCATTCTTGCCTCCCTCCCACCCCCTGTTATGTATCATCATTTGCTTATCAGAGAGATCATTCAGCCTTTGTTGTTTTGGAATTGGCTTATCTCACTTAGCATGATATTCTCAAACTGCATTCATTTGCTTGCAAATACCATAATTTTATTCTTCTTTATGACTGAATAATATTCCATTATGTATATATACACCACAGATTCACTATCCATTCATCAATTGAATGGCATGTAGGTTGGTTTCACAATCTAGCTATTGTGAATTGAGAAGCTATGAACATTGATGTGGATGCATCACCGTGGAAGTCCTGGGCTCACTCTCAAACTACACTTACCAGTAACTAGTTTTTTTATAGCAAAGTCTATGAGAATTTTAACAAAATCTAGAGCTTCCTAAAGTAATCATCAGAACAAGTAAAATCAGACTCCAAATTACTCAATAAGAAGAAAACAAAAAGGAAAAACTTAACTCTCTGGAGGAAAGGCTATCGTCCACAGGCACTAAAAATAAAAGGATCCAAGGTTTGGAATTATCCATCAATAATAACTTAGCAGCTATTATAAGAATGTTACAAGAAGTAAGAGTAAATGTAAGTATTTAGAACTATTAAAACATGAAAATCTTCAAAAAAAAATGGAAGTCATAAAAATAAAAAAAATAGAAATTTTGCTGTAAAAACAATGATGAAAATAAAATATTTTCTCAGTAGGAGAATAAGGATGTTAAAAAATCATTAAACTTTAAGATCAATAAATAGAAATGATACAATCTAAACAATATAGAGAGAAGATATTTTTTAAAACTTAAACTCTCAAAGAGGCTTGTGAGCCAACATACACACACAATTTATACGTATATATGATTGTAATCATATAAAGTTTTTGTGTCCTCAGCTAGGGAAGAATTTCTTACTAACCATACCAAAGCACAGAAGAAAAAGAAAGAAGGAAGAGGGGAAGAAGGAAGAAGAAGAGAGAAGGAGAAGGAGGAGGAGGATAAATTACACTTTATGAAAATTATTTTTTTTCTTGTGGAAAGCAATATGAAAATAACAAAAAGAGAAGTCACAGACAGTGTAAGGATATTTAGCAAGTCTAAAACTAATAAAGGACCTGTGTTCCAAAATACTTACAGATCAACTAATACCCATGAATAATGCAGTCATTGTGGAAAACAAAGTGGAAGTCGTAAAGAAATTTAAAAGTAGAACTACCTTATGATCCCGCAATCCCATATCTGGGTATATATCCTGAGAAAGTGAAATCAGTATGTTGAAGAGACACGGCATTCCCATATTTGTTACAGAACTATTCACAATAGCTAAGATGTGGGAGCAACCTAAGTGAACACCAACAAACAGATAAAGAAAATGTGGTACCTATGCACAATGGAATACTGTACAGCATTGATAGTCTAGTTAATCATACTTTGGTGTTTACTTGAAATTTTCCAATTGAGTATATCTTACGTGGCTTACAGACAAATGCATGAAAACACAGTGGTAACTAAACTTGATGAAGGATGTGTTAATAAATATGACTGTGACAATCATTACGAAAACTATGCATATATCAAATCATCATATTGAATATACACAATTTTTATTTTTTAACTGTATATCCATAAAGGTGAAAAATTCCTCAACAATAAGAAAGTAAACTCTTATTTTTAAGATGGAAGAAGTTTTGAGCAGATAAAGTTTCTAAAGAAGATATGTGATTGGTAAATAAACTTGTGAAAAACTGATGACTACCATTAGTGTTTAGGAAAATGAAAATTAAACCATAGTAAGATCCCACCAAATACTTGCTGGGTGGTTAAAATAAAAACTGACAAAACATATGATAACAACAAAATAGATCAACTGTGACTCTCCTATGTTGCTTACTTGAATTAAATTGTAAAATCCCTCTGGAAAATGGTTGGTTAGTTTCTTAAAAAATTAAATATACACTTACCATATGAACCCAAGGATCTCATTTCTATGCATTTATTACAGAGAAATAAAATATTCTGTTCAACCAAAAACTTATAAGAATACTTAAACCAGGATAATTCATAATTACTAAAATGAGCACTAATGTGTGTTCACATATTAACTTGTCAAAATATCCAAATAATGGAATACTGCTCAATAATAAAAATTAACTGCTGATCAATACACACAACACAGATGAATCTCAGATGTCTTATACAATAGCAGAAGTCAGTTTCAAGGTTGAAGTTTCAATGTACAACTCAACACTTTGGGAAGGGAAAAAATATCTACAAAAATCATGAAGAAATCAGTAGTAACCAGGGCCTGGAAGTGTGGGAGGGAGACAAAAATAGGATAGTTAAATAATTATATAAGAAGAAAATGACAGTCTGGAAAGAAAGGTACAGGAGAGGACTGACAACTTCACAAAATATTTATAATGAAATCAAAAATTAGGATTGCTGATTTACTCACTCAAGAATAGTTCAGTCCTTGGCCATAACATGGAGCCTGAAGTAAGACATTCCTGTTGCTCATTGGATGAAGGACTCAAATCCTGGGATTCTGTTAATAGTTATTTTTAATTGTCTTCTACTAAAAGGTAACAGATGCTGTGAGTTACTTATTTCTTGGAGACAGTGAACCTGGACTGGATGCAGATCGCATGGGATTTAACTTTAGCTACCAAAGTTCAAGAATTGTGGTGTTCAAGTGTTCACATTGGGAGCAATATACTAAAATTGGAATGACAGAGAAATTTGGCATTTAACATACAGAAATGTCCAGGAACATGATTGTTAAACAATGATATGTAACTTTTTGAACAAATAACAAAATTCTAAAAGAGAGAGATGTTAGCATGGCCCCTGTGCCATGATAGACATGCAATTTTGTGAAGCATTGCATATTTTTACTTTACCTTAAAAAATTTTTTTTGTGAATTCGAGACAGGACTGAGTACTAGATCTGATGCAAATTAAGCAGTGAAGGCTTCGAACAATAAGAGGCAGGTGAAGAATAAAAAGTAAGGAACTCTGTACCCCAATAAGGAGTTGAAAAAGGGCTAGCCCTGTGACCTCCATAAAATCTCTATTACAATCTTGTTTAAAATTCATCTTTGATTTTCTTCCCCCAGACATTTTAGTTGAGTCACTCCATCAACTCATTTAGTTCTTATTTCAATACCAGCTATTTCTTCATACCATTTCAATCACAAACACCAACCAGAACTACATAGTTCATCTCTGGCTTTGTTTTTCTCTTTTATAACTTATTACCAATAATGAAACACAGGTTTAAAAAAATACATTTGCTTTGCTGCATTATTCTCAGTATCTAGTACAGTGCTAGAAAAATCTAGGAAAAACTGGGTCTTTATCTTATTGAATTTGACTAAATTGTCCCCACTCCACTGATTCTCTTCCTTCTCACAATGATTTTATAAGCCATTTTCACTAAATACTTAACCTTTGAAATCATTTTGTTTGAAGCCCAAAGTTTCAGTCAATCTATATCAATTGATTTACACTGAGGCTGTGCTTCCTTCTGAATTGTTCTGCAATATGCTGACTGATAACTGCACCTATACTGAAGCTGCAGTGTTCTCTATACAGGATTTCCCTACCTACTTCATGGTCCTTTGCCATGTAAGGAAAAGAGAAAGCAATTTATTTGGGGGAGGGTTTGGAGTGAAAAAGTGATCCCTTTCTTAATAGAGTCTTTACATTTCTTAAACAATCACAATAACTATTCCCTTACAACATCAGCTGGAGGCGATTTTGTATATTCCCTTTGTCATGTTTGCCTGCAAAGGGGATTTGGAGACAGAGATTTGTATGCAGACAGTGTAGTGGGTCATGTTCTCAGGTGCAGTATCTTTGAAGTAATACAATGAGCTGGACTGGAAGAGAGAAAGAAGGATCTAGATGCAATAGGAAGAGACTCTTCAGCCAACCTTACAGGATATCTGAAATGAAGTTGGAAAATATAGAAAGAACTGAGTATAAGAAGTTCTGTCTCAACACAAGGGAGCTGGGCAACTCCAGGTCCATATCAACCATCATTGGTCATTCCCTGGCCCATCCCCTGGAAAGTGTAGTCAAATATTTTGAGGTCCAACTCCCTTCAATCAAAGGCATTTATGGAGGAAAGACTCGGTTGCAGCCACTCTCATGCAACACTCTTGGTGTGACAGGTTGACATATTTGACTCCATGGAAATGTTATAGGCCAAGCTATATGGGCAATGACTAAACAGACTCCATTTTTCCTTGAGACTCCATGTTATGTAGTGTAGGAAATGCTTCTCCCATGGGAACGCCTCACCTCTATACTCATGAACAGTTGCTTTGCATGACTTGTTTGGCAATACAAAATGATGAAATGGCGATTCTTGTATAATGATAAATTGTTCTCTTTTTGATTCCTAGTTTCCTAAACAATATACCATGTTAACGGTGATGTCAACAGTGATTGTTTAGATGTTAGTAACCATTCTTTAGTTTCTACCTAAGTAAGGTCGTTTTGACCCACTTCCCCCTCTGCTAATGATTTCAGATCCCATGGTGTTAGCTTATAATTTTGAATCATAGCAACAGACACTTATGATTGATGTATTGATTTATGGTGTAAAAACCCCGGCAACTCTATGCGGCCTGTTCTTGGGTTGCGCCCCACAACACTTGGCTTCTGATGGACTAAGTGTCTCTTATGGTACATCTAACAACTCCCCACATTTCACACTCACTTAGGGAAGGAGCAAGAGAAGACAAAGTGAAAAGGAATAACAAGCACAAGAAAAAAAATAAAAGGATTCCTTTCATGGAGGTAAGTAAGAGTAAAGGTAGCATAAATGAAAAACATGGATTCTTGAGATATAATTTGGTCAATATTGGTGTCTGGTCTTTTGGAAAAAACAAAGTAATTATTTTCCTGTAGAAAAAAGTAATCATTCCTGGGTATAAATTCTATGATTATGAAATATATTTTATAATTATTAACCCATACTTTTTGCCTTGATTGTTTTCTAATTATAATGGTCTTATATATTCATAATGGAAAAAACTTCAAATTATTTATTTTAATCACAAGAAGGAAAATAAGAATTTATAATCTAAAATACAGTTACAATTCTTTTGTTCACAATTCTTTCAAGATGCAAACTGCCCCACTTTCATTTTCTACACAAACTATATATGCACATATAGAAATACATTCACCAACACTATTTTTAATCATAAGGTGAATGTTGTTCAATAGCAAGTACCTCTCAGCTATTATGTCATGACAAGAACATTTTAATGACTTTAATATTATAAAATAACATTCTACTGGTTACACATTATCCCATTGTATAGATGCCTCATAATTTCTGTATCTAACCAAGTTACCATAATTTGTTAGCTGAAGAAATATTGCTTTTGATGCAGACAGATAATACACCAAACACTTTTTCATTAAGCCTTGGGCAGATTTTCCTCAAACTCAGTTATTGCAAAATATATGACAACATATCTTACATGACATGTTTATAACTCCTCAATATGTTCTTCAGCATGTAAGAAGGCTTTGGGGCGGAATACATCTCAGAAGGTAATTAACACACTAAAGTGCTGAACCCCTTAAATGTGATTATTTGTATTGTTTACATTTACATGAATTCAATTTTGCATTGTTAAAGAAACTCAGCAATTACCATCAGCTTCTGTGACAGACTATATACTGTTTTATCTTTATTCATGTAACTGAAGATTATTATTTGTAAAGTTTCTCTTGCATCATTTAAATATCACTCTTAATAAAAGAAATGCACAATATCACTTGAATAATTCTGAGTAGCTTGTTAGCACCAGGTAAAAAAGGCAAATAAATGGAGGTAATTTAAGAAACTTGTGATGCACTAGGTAGGAATTCTCAATATTCTTTAATAGTAAATGCATTTTGTCTAGTAATAACCTTTGTAATTTCAAATAAAATATGCCACCTGGCACAATTAGTATTATGACTCTCCTTAAGTTTTTATCACAGACCAAAACTATAGTATAATATGCAATGTTATAAACCAAACAAATGCTAGAACTTGATTCAAAAATATTTTTCATGTCAAGGTCTAATGTCACTTAATATATTCTATTCCAGTTAAGTGTCATGAACTTTTTAAAGATGACATAATTTTGGTAAAATCATGGCAGATGCTTATATATAAATTGGCTAAAATTTTCAGAAAAGAATACCTGACTTATGTAATCCAATGAAAAATTGAATGTTATATTAAAATACAACATAATTATTCATGTTAGTTTATTAAGTTACATTAAAGTATAATTGCAATACTAATATTCAGCAGAAGTATAGAAATTTTCCTTCCAGCATGCTCTGGAAAGATGGCAGCATCATAAAAAACATGGCCTATTCACCAGGCATGACCTTAATAATTAACTGGTGAATCAGAATACTACTATAGACTTAAATTTAAAGCACTAAAAACAATAAAACAAATGTCAAACATACATAAGTTTCTTCTTATAAGACAGGTTACTAAGAGTATTTTATTCTCCAGATCCCAAATATATTTAATCACTTTCATACATACAGATGAGAGTAAACATCACCAAAATTCCTGAAATCTTAAGATAAAATATAAATAAAATAATATCTAAATGCTGAAAAAATTCTAAGAGCACCAAATTAGAAATTCTACTGTTAGTTGGTGTAGAGTTTTCAAAATAATAGTAAAAATAGTAATGACAGAGCTATGAATGTTTAACATTTGGCAAGCAATTGTTGTTTGATCATAGAACAGGTCATCACTTTATGTTAATGTTAAAATCTTATTGAAAAGCATATTTTTTTTCTTGAAAATGAACTGAAGAATCAGTGGGATAAAATAGAAAATTATTGCAAGATTTTAAATACAAGTAAAATTGCATCTCAGATTAATGAATAATTTTAAGAACTAATAAACAATTTTATTATAAATAGTACTTAAAAGTAAAAATGAAACAAATATGGAATGAATTATTTCAGTCTCAAGGGTAATAGATAACATTGTATCAAATCATTAATTGATAAAAATTTCTTTTAAATGTTCATTATTTTGGAGCAAATCCTGTGTTTAGTTCTATGGGTACAATGGTAAATGAAAAACTTGATCTCTATTCTCATGAAAATTACAACTGAAGGAGACACACACAGCCCCTTCGAATGTTCTCCTATTGTCTAATCCTATCCTCTGGCCATGCTTGGTCACTACATACTTGATTAGCAGTGAATCCAAATGTGTACATGATTTCATTAGGTATAAAATGTACAGTGGATATTTAAGACAAAAAAATGAAAAAGTCTCTACAACCATATGCTAATTCAATTTTTAAATGTATATATTTGGAATATTTTGAATTAAATAAAATATATTAAAATCTATGTTATCTCTTTCAATATGACAATATTACACATGCTTGAACATGAAATTAATACTATATTTCAGTTGGACAACATTGTTATAGACTATTCATCTTTGGATTATATATAACAACATATTTGCAATATGTAAAAATAGACTGTCCTACAAAGAAGCAACTAAATAAAATGAGGAATAATATGCAAATAGATTTAAGAAACCATGATCAAAAAATAATCTTTTCCTCCTTTAAATAGTCACAGCAACAAAAAGCTAACACACCTCTTCAGGTCAAAGAGAGACATGAAGCCCTCCATCCTTCCAATTTTGAAGAGAAACTGTAGGATCCTTAAAAGGTAGATAACCTGAAAAGAAAAGTCTACCCACTCTCAAGTTTAAGCAATAAATAAATAAATAAATAAATAAAAACCAAACAAAAAGACTAGAAACTGGTGTTCCTGAAGTTCTGTAGGACTGTGAGGAAACATAGTAAGAAGGTGGCAAAGGCTGCAGTACAATATATAGATGCATTATTTTATTGTTTTATTTGTTTGTTTGGTTGGTTTTGGGGAATTTAACCCAGAGGGGGTTTACTACTGAGCTATATCACCAGCCCATTATTTATTTATTTATTTATTTATTTATTTATTTATTTATTTATTTTTTGAGACAGATCTCCCTAAGTTGCTGAGGGCCTAGGCTAAATCGTTATGCTCACCTTGAACTTGTGATTCTCCTGCTTCAGACTGCCAAGTTGCTGGGGCAACAGGAATGTGCCACAGGACCCAGCTAGATGCATTGCTCTCTCAAGTCAATATCTCACACACAATTTTTCATCCTTTCTATGCATGCTGTCCTATTCAATTTTTGTTCTTGTTTTTAATTACTTCGACAAATTTAATTGCAAAGTAACAAATACCAATTTTGGCAAAATAAAACTCAAAGAGAAGTTTGTTAGATATTGAATGCTTCAAATGTCCACATTTTACAAGAGACCAGCAACCAGTATAAGAGAAAACCTTTGAACCAAGAATTTCTAGGCTTCTAGAAAACAGATTTTGTTCATGCATTATCCCTCCCCGCCATGCCCTGGGGCTGATGAAATGAACATTTTATACACTAATTGTGTCCTTTTTCTCTCAACTCCTGGTGAGTTGCATTAATTCTTATTCCTCTCCTGTATCTAATACTTTCTATTTAACTTTGCAATTCTTATCGTCATGCAGTTAATGAATTCCCATCATCTCTTTACTTTGGTTTAATATTTATGATTTGTTTTGGCCAATGATACAGGGGAGAAGCACAGTGAATCAATTCCAAGTGCTCTTTTGCACCCCTGGTGTTGCTGTAAGACTAATTTATCACGGCAAGCATATTTGCTCAAGAACAATAACAGTTAGCATGTTTTCTCAGCTAGTCACCAGACATACTATGACAAAAAGAATTCATGACAGTCCTGACTAGAAGGACCAACACCCTTAGATATTTTCAGAAAACATGATAGTATTAACATTTTATTATAAGAGATAAGGCTATTAAGTAACAAACAAACAAAAATGACTCCATCTTTCCGATATAGTATGTAATGTGCAGAGAACTTTTAGGAAGTATGCATATAACCTTTTAGAAAAACTTTAACAACTGACGAACTCTAGTATTATCTGACTTTCTGAATAAAAACAATGGATTATAATGATTAAATATGTAAAATGCAAATAACAAGATTACTAGGAAGAGACAGTAAATATTTGGCAGACTTCTATAGCATTATTTTCCAAGGTTGTTATAAGTACCTGGGCTAAAATAATTTCAACCCCCTTACATTACATGACATTATATGTATGTTTCTTTTGATATTTCTTGTTGGATCAATTATTAGTTGCATATAATTTCTGCAAATGTGTTATTTATATATATATATATATATATATATATATATATATATATATATACACTTTAGTAATCATAAAACTTTTCACAAAATCAAAAGTTGCTTAAGAAGTCTTGAGAAAATACTTGATATTCAATTTTATTCAAGGACACTACATATCACCAAATCCCCAGGAATAAATTTCATAAAGGTTAGATAGCTCATTTAAAAGGAAGGACATTTTAAGTTGGATACCAGTGGCTTAAAATATCATAACCAGAAAAAAGCAACACACTTAACATTAAGTAATTTACAAATACTATACATAAAAAGCTTTAAATAGAATTAAAACTACAATAAACCAGCACTAGATTATTATAAGGAACTATTTCAGAATGTAGCTTGATTGAAGAACACTCATCCATAAAATAATCAACAAAAGAGCCTCAGTTGTTAAATGGACTCCAAAAAGATAAATCAAATATTTAGATGTAGTCATTTCAGTCATTATATACATTTCCCAAGAATGTAGATTAAGTCCATGAATTAGAATCATCCCTCAGTATCCATGGAGGATTTAAGTACCTCAGGGATAATAAAACCTGCAGAAGCTTAATTATTTTCTATAAGATAACATGGTTTATTCATGTAACCTACATACATATTCTTGTATACCTCAAACATATCTAGATTACTAATAATATATAATACAATGAAAATACCGTGTAAATAGGTATATTGTATTGTTTGGCAATAATTACAACAAAAATAGCTTTTACACATTCAGTACAGATTAAAATGTTTTTCCAAATATTTTTATTTAGACTGTGTTAAATGTACAGATGCATAGCCTTCAGGTATGGAGAACCAAATGTATACTATTTGCCATCAAATTAGTAATTTTAAAAATTATAATGTTAATAGAATTTATAATAATGAGATGAAATGAATAATCTTGTACATTACTACTGGTGGTAATGTGCAAATATGGCAAATTTTTTGTCATGAAATATTTTGCATTCTTACCTACCAAATTAAATTCTTGCTCTGTTAAGAGAAAACTTGTGTTGTGTAAATTATGAAAAATATCAGCAATTAATTATTGTATGTGTGCATTTAAATTATATTAAATTACTCACCATTATGGTAATATTTTTGAGAAATTATTTTATACATAGACTTTAAATGACTATAATATTTTGTTTATTTTGGGTTCTAATAAAACCTGTCCAAATATTAGAATTGGAGTGTGCATGGACATATGTTTATATGTGTATATTGCATAAATATACAGTATTTGTGCATCTGTTACATTTATGTGTTCATGCACATATACATACTGGAAATACACAGTAAGTAAATGCATATAATAGTCACATAATTATACTATTTTGAATGTGCATTTAATCAATTCATTCACATTGAACATTGCCTCTAATTCTTATAGCACTTTGATTTTATATGCCACATATTTAAAAATTTTTTAAATGTTTTAATTGATTATTCATGACAGTAAAATGCACTTTGATACATCATATGTAATGAAGCATAATTTCTCAGTCTTTTGGTTATACATCATGTAAAATTCCAACAGTTGTATAATTATATATGTACATAGGCTAATAATATCTGATTCATTCTTCTATCTTTCCTAACCCCATACACCCTCCCTTTCCTTCACTCCCGTCTACTTAATCTACAATAACTCTATTCTTCCTAGCTACCCCATCCCCTATAATGTGGATTAGCATCTGCATATTAAAGAAAACATTCAGCTTTTGGTTTTTGGGGATTGGTTTATTTCAGTTAGCATGATATTCTCCAGATCCATCCATTTGCCAGAAAATGCCATAGTTTCATTCTTCTTTAAGGATGAATAATATTCCATCATATTAGATATACCAGATTTTTTCCCTTCATCTGTTGAAGGTCACCTAAATTGGTTCAATATTTCAGCTATTGTGAATTAAACTGCTACAAACGTTGATGCGACTGTGTCACTGTAGTATGCTGATCTTAAGTCCCTTGGGTATAAACTGAGGAGTAGGGTAGCTGGGTCAAATGCTGGTTCCATTTCAAGTTTTCTGAGGAATCTCCATACCACTTTCCATAACAGTTGCAACAATTTGCAGTCCCACCAGCAATGTACGAGTGTATCTTTTTCCCCACATCCTTACCAACATTTATTGTTGCTTGTATTCTTGATAATTGCCATTCTCACTGCAGTGAGGTGAAATCTTAAAATAGTTTTGATTTGCATTTCTCTAATTGCTAAAGTTGTTGAACATTTTTTCATATACTTGTAGATCCATTGTATATCTTCTTCTGTGAAGTGTCTGTTCAGTTCCTTAACCCATTTATTGATTGGGTTATTTGTTTTTTTGTTGTTAAGATTTTAGTTCTTTATATACCCTAGAGATTAATGCTTTATCTGAGGTGCATGTGGTAAAGATTTTCTCCCACTCTGTAGGTTCTCTCTTATGTTATTGTTTCTTTTGCTTGAAGTTTTTTAGTTTGAATCCATTCCATTTATTGATTCTTGATTTAACTTCTTGGGCTTTAGGGTCTTATTAAGGATGTCAGATCCTAGGTCAACATGGTGAAGCTTTGCTCTACTTTTTCTTGTAGTAGGCACAGGGTCTCTGTTCTACAGCCTAAGTCTTTGATCCACAGTTAGTTGAGTTTCATGCAGGGTGAGAGATAAGGGTTTAATTTCACTTGTTACATGTG
This sequence comes from Sciurus carolinensis, assembly GCF_902686445.1. Classification (NCBI taxonomy): domain Eukaryota; kingdom Metazoa; phylum Chordata; class Mammalia; order Rodentia; family Sciuridae; genus Sciurus; species Sciurus carolinensis. The sequence continues at coordinate 84,809,068 of NC_062218.1, read as the reverse complement.
GCTTTCCATTTTTCGCAGCACCATTTGTTGAATAGGCTATCTTTTCTCCAGTGAAAATGTTTTTGGCACCTTTGTCTAGTATGAGATACCTGTATTTATGTGGGTTTGCCTCTGTGTCTCCTATTTTGTACCATTGGTCTACACATCTGTTTTGGTGCCGATACTATGCTGTTTTTATTACTATAGCTCTGTCATATTTGAGTTTTGATATTGTGATGCCTCCTCTTTCATTTTTCTTGCTGAGGATTGATTTGGTTATTCTGATTCTCTTATTTTTCCAAATAAATTTCATGATTGCTTTTTCTAGTTCTGTGAAGAATGTCATTGGGATTTTAATAGGAATTGCATTAATTCTGTGTAATCCTTTTGGTAGTATGATAATATTAATTCTGCCTATCCAGAAGCATGGGAGGTCTTTCCATCTTCTAAAGTCTTCTTCAGTTTCTTTCTTTAGTGTTCTGTAGATTTCATTGTAGAGGTCTTTTACCTCTTTTGTTAGATTGATTCCCAAGTATTTTATTTTATTTTTTTAAGCTAATGTGAATGGAATAGTTTTGGTAATTTCCCTTTTAGTAGATTTGTCACTAACTAGAAAAAGACAAAATGCCCTTTTTCACCATTTCTATTCAACATCATCCTTGAAAATCTAGCCAGAGCAATTAAAAAAGTAAAAGAAATTAAAGGAATATGAATAGGAAAAGAAACTATGACTATTTGTTGATGACATAATTCTATATTTACAAGAGCCAAAAAATTCCACCAGAAAACTTCTATAACTCATAAATGAATTCAGCAGGCTAGACAATCCACATATATTTCTAACATAACAAAATTTTTTATATTAAATTTTAGGATATTATTGTTCCTCATTTTTAGACCACCTTATTTTCTTACTACTCATATTTCAAACTCTAAAATATAACCCTCTAATATAGTTCCTTTCATATTTTTTTATGTTCATATGTGTATAAAGATAAAATTTTTAAATAATTTGTATTAAAATCATGAGGTCATATTATGATGTTCACATCTTGGTTTTCTATATAAGAATGCTTTAGAAATCTGGCTATTATAAATAATTATTTTAATTATTTAAGATTGCATATTTTTATAACATGAATGTGTCATAATTATTCAATATCTCATATTTTTTAATACTGTGAGTCATTCTTCAGTAATTATACTTTATATAAGGCTTTAATTACAGTATATTACTTAATAAGATGTATTCTCTAGAGTGGATTACTTGTAATGATGTATATATATCTTTCAAATAAGTATTTCTTCATGGTTTTCTTACTTCCTTCCCTCTCAAATACCATTACATGTATTTTGTTTCTTTTAATATTATACCACAATCCAGAGGCTCTCTTAATTTTCATTTTTATTTCTCTTGTGCTTTTGTTTATAATTATTTATTTTGTTTTGAGTTTCTATTTTCCTGTCTTTAATTTCTATTGCCATATCGCTGATTTGTGTGTGTATGTATGTGTGTGTGTTTCAGGGTTTAATCTACCTATCTAGAAAAATTTCAATATCTTGGTACTATAATTTTATCTCTGCATATTCCTTTTGGTTCTTATTTTATATCCCCACTATTCTCCTCTTTATACTCATCTTTCTTTAAATATTTTAACAAGCTATGCATGATAATCATAGCTATTTAAGATATATTTTCTATTTATCACATAATCTATGTTTTTGTTATATCTCTAAAAATACAGGAATTTTCCTATTTCTAATGTGTATTTGATGATTTTTATGTTTTACACTGTCTGAAATCAAACCCAAGACCTAGTGTATGCTAAGCAAACCCTCTATCATTGGGCTACATTCCCAGCCCTTGGCGATTTTTTATTTGATGATATGTATTATAAATTTTAAATATTTGGTTTCTAGATTGTTTCATGTAACTTTTAACAACATTGAACTCTTTTCTGGTAGGCTGTTGAGTTGCATGAAAGTCCTTTGTTCAGGGCAAGCAAGCCTAGAAGAATCAGAAAACTTCTTCTGTAAAGGGCCAGACAGTATGTATTTTAAACTTCACAGGTCATTTAACTCCTATCACTACTAATCAACTCTAGTGTTGTAAAAGAAAATGCTCCAAAGATAATATGCAAATAAGTGAGAAGGCATTTACAATGAAACTTTCTCTACTGACAGATTGTAGGTCAGATTTGTTCTTTAATTTTCTGACTCCTACTCTAGAGTAATCTGTTTCATAGGAATAGTTAGGCCCAACTACATCTGCATGACCTTTCTTGTCTGTCTACTAAATGTCCATGTGTTTAATGAGATTTCTCCACTTCCATTGCTGGAACTTGGAAGCAGCCATGACACTGTTAGAGGTATAGGAATTGTTTGGTTTCTGTGTGCCTGAAAATTACTCTTTCTTCTGAAATTGCTCTTTGTCTGACCTCATGGACATTCATTTTAACATGAGGATTGATATTCAAAGACTCCATAGGATCCTTATGCAAATTCTTACAGCACTTTCTCTGTCTAATTCCCTCTTGTCTGGTAACCTACCCTTAGTGATTCTAGTTAATTCAATATATTCATGTTCTAAATTCTGCCTCCTCTAATCCAAATGTCTGCCACAACTCTTGTGGATTGGCCCTCCCTGCTCCAGAGTTTCTAAATTGCCTGTAGAAAACCAGGGTGATGGTGGGCAGTTACACCTTTTGATTATCCTATCTTGCAGTCATCTGTTGACTCTTATATCTAAAAACTCTCTAAGTATTGATGAAGAGAAGTAAGATTTTATCTGGAAGACAAAGGCCTTTATGTAGTTATTAGTTTTTGTGGTACTGGGGATTGAGTCTAGGAGCACTCTACCATCCTACATCCCTGGTCCTTTTTATACTTTATTTTGAGGCAGTTTGCCCAGACTCGTTGGAAGTTGCCATCCTCCTGCATCAGTCTCAACCTCCTGAGTTGCTGAGATTACAGACATGTGCCAACATGCCAAGCCCTTTACATAGTTTTAAAGAAGAAATATTTTATCATAAATTTTTTATGTGTATGCATTTTCACTGTGAAAAAAATTTGAAAATAAGGAAAATTATTACTGTTCCCCTCTATTATCTGCAGAAGGTCAATGCCCGTAAAGGGTTTTAGTGTTCACAATACAAAGTTTTACAAATTTCTGTGTTATACAAATAACCTGGGAATAAGTTTCTATAGCCAAAAGTGCTTTACATATCGTTTAAATGTTGCTTGTCAGAGAATTAAAACCCACAATTATGTAAAAAGATTTAAAAACCTGAACATTGCGTTGCATATTTGCCTTCCCCAGCTAGAAAGGTGCTAAGGAGGAGAACTTAAAAAGAAAATTCAAGTGTTAGCAGTGTCTTTAGGACATTTTTGCCTAATGTAGCAATTCTATAGCTATATAGTTTCATCTTTTTCTAAAACACATGATATTAACATCTTAAGTCATTTTCAGTTTTCTCCTCTTTCTTTTCCATTAGTTGTTGTATTCTGGGATTTCAAATATGACATTGCTTTTTTTGTGGAGGCAATGCAATTCTGGAGCTATAATCTTTAAGCAATCTCTGCTGTCTAAGCAGAGGGAATTTAAAAGCTTAGGATATAGCCACAGAGACAAGCTAACAATCGGGATCACTGACAATTGCTGACTTCGCTTGAACATTCAAGTTATATATGATAGCGTTTTAGGTTTCTCCAAATAAACAGAACCAATTGGATGTATGTACACATGTAGGTAGATAGGTAACAGATATAAACAGAGAGTTATCATAATAAATTGACTTAGTGATTACTATTGAGGCTGGTGAGTATGTAGTATGGGTCAGGAGGTAAAAGACCTAGAAGAGGCAAAAGTATATATATCTCCAGTCCATGGGTTGGTAGGTTGGAGACCCTTGAGAGCCAGTAGTGCGGGTGAAATCTAAAGACAGGCTGCTGCAGAATTCACTTCTGCTCACAGAGGTAGGGTATTTGTTGTATTTAAGTATTCAAATGTTTGGATGAAGCCCACCCACAATATGGAGGACAATGGACTGAACCCGATGTTAATTATTAAAAATGTTAATCTCATACAAAACACCCACCAAATTAACACATAAAATTACCCCTAACAATAGCATTTATAATAATCTCTGAGGACTTATTAAAATACCCACAACAAATGAAAAAATTATAATTGATATGACAGACAAAGAAAGAAATGCCTGTTTTATAGGATATAATGGAAATGGTGTGTGGGGAGAGGAAGGAATATATTATGAAAAATGTTTTAGAGTTGGAAACACTGAGAAAATTGAGATAATGAAAGGCAATAGAGTATTTTTGTATTTTATTATCAAGTCTCTAGAGTACCTAGTGTTATCTCAAAGGAATAACATAAGTGAAATTGTAGAGGCTCATGAGCATTAATGACTTCAGATAGTTCAGAGAATAATATGTGAAAGCCCTACAATTCATGTGGATAATTAATTCACAGTTTCAATCACACAAGGAATTAGAAAAAATTCAACCTCAAACTTTGGTGTAAATGTTCTCAAAAAATATTAATAATAAGCAGTATTATACCAAACAGTAATTAAATAATTAAACTCTATTAAAAGATTTTTGTTCTGGTGTCCAACCCATAGAAATCATATTTATTTACTTGTTTATTTATTTAATTTTGTCTTTTTCTGTTGCTCTCTAAGTCATTATTAAAACAAGAGCCAGAGAATTAGTTTTCCATTAAAAATATTAGGGTTATTTATTATTAAGTTTTATGGCTTTCTTATATATTTGGATATATATTTTCTTCTAGTAGTTTTATAGTTTTCAATTTTACATTTAAGACTTTAATCCATATTGTGCTGATTTTTTTTTATATTGTGTGAGGTAAATATTCAATTTTTTTCTTCTTCATACAGCTATCCAGTTTTTCCAGCACTATTTATTGAAGAGGCCTCCTTTACCCATGCATTTTTTCAGGGCCCTTGTCAAAGATCAGTTGATCATAGATACATGGATTTATTTATGAGTGCTCTACTTTGTTCCATTGGTTTCTATGTCCTCTTTATCACAGCCCCATACCATGTTATATACCTATAACCTATATTGAAATCAGGAAATGTGATGCCATGGGCAAAAGACCTGAATATACGTATATCAAAAGAAGACATACGAATGGCCAATAAGTGTATGGAAAAGCAATAAACATTACTAACCTATAGAAACATGCAAATCTAAACCACAATGAGATTATCACCTCAGGAAGGTTATCAAAAAGACAAGAGGTAACTTCTGTTGGTGAGGATATGGCTAAAAGGGAACTTTAATATGCTGTAGACAGAACTTTAAATTTACACAGTCATTATGGAGACAAGTATGGAGGTTCCTTAAATCTGCAGACAAAACTATTGTATAATTCTACAAACCACTTCTGTGTATATACATACATATATATGTTTTATATATATGTATGAAATGAAAGCAGTATGTCAGAGAGATAAATGTACTCTCACGTTTATAATGCCCACTGACAGAAAAATAGAAAAAGAAAATGTGATATACATGTGTGTTTGTGATATGTGTGTATACACACTGGAATATTACTTATCCTTAAGGGAGAAAAACCTGTCATTTGTGACAACGTGAATGAACCTGGAGACCATAATGCTAAGTAAATTAAGCCAAACACAGAAAGACAAATCCTGTGTGATTTCCCTCATATGTGGAATCTAAAACAAACTCATAGAAGCAGAGAGTAGAACTCTGGTTGTGATTAAAGGATACAAGGATTTAGTTGCAAATGAATATGTTGGAGAGAACTAATTTATAGCCTTTTAACCAGAGCTAAAGACATATATTTGAAATGTTCTAATATGATAGATCTTAAATGTTTTTACACTCACAGAAATAGATAAGAATGTGAGGTAATAAACATGTTAAACAGTTTGTGGATTTCAATGTCTGTTTATTTCAAAACATCATGTTATACACCTTAAATATATATAACATTTTACCCTGATAAGGTTGAAGGAAAGAATGAATGTGATTTTGAGGAATTATCCCAAGTTACTGGGTTTCCTTTCTTTCCCTCCCCAGAATATCTAGAATGTATAAAATTGCTATGCTCTCTTGGCAATAATGCACACCTTCAAAGCAGCTAAGTGCAATGTAATCACACTGGGTGGAACTCGGGGAACCAGGAAGCAGAATCCTATGCTTTCTGTCAAACACAGCACATAAATAGTGCAGTACAGGTACTCAAAGGTAAATAAGACACATCCATTTTCACAGGCTACCAAACTTCTCTTAAAAAGTCTGTCTACATTTTATTAAAATTTTAAAAATACTAAAATGATTACTAATTTGTGTCTTTATGCTATAATTATTTAACAATAACCTGTAAAACATTCTTAAAGCTCTCAGATCACATTTTATTTTTATACATGAAGACAATACAATTATCTATATAAATATTAGAGAAAGTAGATGATGCTAGAATAATATCCACTAGATGTATTTTTGTTAATGATACATTCAAATGTGTGCTTTCAGGCTTTGTGTATGAATGTGTCTCACAGCAATATGAAAACATTCAGGTAAATGTTACTGAACATTATGTGCAACCATGTGATCATTTGTGAACATTTATATGAATTTTTCATTGCTCATCCAAATAAATGCCACATTGAGCATTCAATATGTTTGAATGTGCAATCTCTCACTAAAAAATACTTTCTTCAAACCATAATGTTATACATTAACTTACTATGGAGCTTTTAAATATTTTATTAGTGTTTGATTCTGCACATACCATCTTTGGGATTTTGTGCTATGAGCCATATGATGCTTACACAGTGGTGACTAGATCAACCGACCTGAGTTTTATTACCCAGCTTTAAAAAGATAGTATAGCAGAGGTGCTTGCCTCTCCTATGACTGTCTCTTATTTGATTGTTTCATTTAGACAATAAATCTGGGTGGCATTAAAGGTGATCTGAAAGTTAAATATTGCAAAAATAAATCCAAAATTTATGATGGGATATTTCAAACAGCAAGATGAACAGAATCCATTTAAAACTGTGGGTGACATTTATTTTTCCTTTACTTTAAAGGCAAAAAGGTAGGGCTCCAAGAATTAATTAAGCAACTCTGTTTTTCTAAAATCTATAGAGATGTTGGGTGTACTGAAGGTAACCTTTGAAACAGATGCCGGAAATAAACTATCTTTTTGCTGTAAAATTCTGGATTTCTTGAAATAAATGTATTGTAATCCTCATAAAAATGTTAACTAAAACTCTAGAACATATCCCCTAAAATAGGAAGCACCTATATCAACACTAGTGACAGAAGAGAACAAACATAATGCTGTATCAACAGTCTTACTACTTCCAGAAGCTATGCTGGAATCAAGGAGGGAAAGGGCCTATATTCCTGATGAATATAAAATCAGGAATAGGCAACACAATATCATCTTCAATCACTTTATGTAATAGATAATAGAATGTGTTACCCAGACTCTTCTTACTGGACTGCAAAACTCATATTCCCACCATTTGGTAATGTCAGGAACTAATTTTTTCTCTAGAAATTTCCTTTAGCTGAAGTTCAGATCTGTGCTCAGGTCTGTGCTCAGGTCACAGCCCCTCCCAGAGTGCAATCTACCCACTGTCAGTGTAGGAATATTAAGTCGTGCTAACTGGTCTCAGTGCAAGACAACCCTGAAGGGCTATCCCAGCTCAAACACGTCTCATGAAAGCCTATGAGGCCATGTGTGTAACTGTTTCGAAGTTTAACTCTTCCTTTGCCCAATTCTATTGTCTTTACTTCTAAAAAATGTTGGCATGGAGGGTACCAAGTAACACATTTTCTGCATGCAAATCTCCACTTCAGAGGCAGTTTTCCAGGGATACAGTCTTCTGGCACTTGGCATCAGGAGTGGTCTAATGAAATAGGTTTTAATATGGGACATGGCAGCCGGGTACCATCATTGGCAGAATGTGGAGCACTGCATTTGTAGCGGTGTAATTCAAAGCTCTCACTTCTGGAGATTTGGAATGATAGGCTGGTACAAGTGAACGCCCTCAAAAGTTCAGTATCAGGCTTTTGAAAGACTGAAAGAAGTATTTTTCAGAAGGAAATCACATTAGACTTTCTTACTGAGTGACGCTGATACATTAGAGAAAATCAATAGAAGCTTATAGGTGATCAGGAAAAAACTGAGAATCTGACTCAGGAATCACTTAAAATACTACCAGAGAACCTTCCATTGAAGATTAAATTCTCATGTTTTCCCCAAACAAGGTCTGACAATGCCAATGATAGGTTTGGAACTCTGAACACTGAGTTGGGATTATTTGTGATAATGAACTAAAAAACTTTAATTTTAGATCCTCTGAATACTCTGGGTTTAAAGCAAATTTTCACATCCTCTTAGTAAAAACTAGTATGCACCCATTGCTTGAAAATGATGCAATTATTTTTGCCTAATGAGACATCATGAACACTCCTCAACTTCTAAACTCAACTTTCTTAACTAGCCTTCAGACTGAAGAAGTGATTGTCACGCAAAGGGAGATAACAGACTGCATCCCCAAAGCACCTGAGGGAATCTCTCAATAAGCTACTGGGGTCTGTAGAACTTAGTCAATATGTGCTGGACACAGATGAGGGAGAATGAGCAGCAGGTTTGTATCCTGAAGGTCCTGTATCAAAAAAGTTAGAGCAGGAGTTTGGATAAAGACTAATCAATTTATTGATAAGGGAAAACAATCCTTGGATAAAGAATTTGTCATCCTGACATAAACATCAGTGAACATCGCCAAGATACTGACAGAACTCTTGGAAAATTGGAGAAAATGATAGCTCACGGTAAGTAAAGTAGAAATGTTAAAATTGACTTGGCATGCTTAACAAACAAATTTAAAAATTCACAAAAGCAGCCATGCCCTTGGATATAATACTTGAATCCGGAATATTAACAATTTAATGATCTGAGGGGCAGTCTGGAAGGCACCCCATTTACCAAAACAATTATTGATGCACTAGGGAGAGAAATACCTGATGTCATGCCTTCTGGTCCAATTTCTCTACTTGAGTTAGTTTTCATACCTGGAACCCACTGGGAGAAAGAAAGAATAAAAGGAAGGAAGGAAGGAAGGAAGGAAGGAAGGAAGGAAGGAAGGAAGGAAGGAAGGAAGGAAGGGAGGGAGGGAGGGAGGGAGGGAGGGAGGGAGAAAGACATCTTCTACACTTAGGAATAACTTACTAAATGGCATTCATGGCTGTCATCTCTGAGTAGAGACAGACCAGGAAAGAGCTCTGGAGTATATAAAGAGAAAAATGGTAAATTCTGTGCCAACTTCATAGACTCTACTGTCTTAGAAGTTTATATAATGAGAAATAAATGTTTTTATGACACAGTAGAAAAATATTACATTATTAAAAAAAGCCAAAACTTTGTTTCTGGTATTTTACCAGGCCCTTGTATAGGAAGAGAGAAAAAAAAAGAGAACATAACCAGAGTAAATTAAGTAACCATACAATTGATTACAATCTATACTACCAGTCCTAAACTTATTTGCATCAAATCCAACAAGTCATAAACAAGGAAGGTCTACCAAAAACATATTGTAACATGGGAATATTACAGCTAAGATCAGAAAGGTTCAGGCTGAAGAAAAAACATAAGCAGCAGGAATAAGTGACCCAGACTCCCATAATACCACTGCTCTTGTACCCACCTTACCCCTCTGCCTTCACTTATTACACTATAGGGATTTCTTTTGTCCATTTGATGGAAGAGGAAAGAGACTGAACTTAATCTGCTGTTATATTATGGTCCCATTTAGGAGAGACCTTGAAAGATAAAAATGATAGGAATTCCTCTGCATAGTAAATCTTCAGTTTTAAGACCAATTGCAGAAGCAGGGTTGGTAACTCATCCCACTCTCCTTACACTTCTAAGTTTCTCTTGAACTGCCAATGTACAAAAATCATAAAAAATGTGCACAATTAGGATAGAAATGGATCAAAATATTACAAAGGTAGACAATAGTAAATATTATGGTGCACACCCTAGAAACCCCTTCAGCACTCTCAGTAGGTAACGGTTCCCTAGCACATTCTTCTACAGGAATTGCCTTCAGTCGAAGAGAGCTGCCTGACTCAAGATAATAGCTATCTTGAACTCACTTCTAACAACTGGTCAATAAAAGAATATTAAAACCTGATCCACTTGTTTCAAGACTGCATAATACTAACAGACCTTCTCTGATTCAGTGTTTCCTAATGAACGGGCTGAGTCTTTTTAAGACTGAATGACAGTTCATGTTCTCTCTACACAAACTCACGTCCTTGACACCAGCACAGATGTCAAAGGCAATGACAACTTTTCTACATGCACCTGTTCATCTCAAAGTCTGTTTCTTGTACTAAATAGCATGCACAAAATTCTGAGTGTCTTTATTAGCTAACATAAGAATGGAATGATTATCTTTAGTTCAGCCTGGTGCCTGGACCTTAACTATTCAACAGGATAATGGAATTTGTTCATGTCCAGAAAGGCTTGGAGGTTTCTGGTACAACATTAGGAACAGGGTTGAAGGTAGGGTTCTGATCCACTCTAGCATCACTGCCCCAGTCATATTTCCTGGATACCTGGTCTTCCATTTCCAGTGGAATATAGTGATCATAACTGAATATAAAGGCACATTTCAGGCACACTACAGTACTTGGTAAGTATTTATAATTCCCCAGGATAATGCCTTTTCCCTCCCACTATCCAATTTAGTGACCTATTTCTTACCTTTCTCCAACTCCAGTCACACACTCACAGTTTACCAAGAAGAACAATAAAGCATTTCTGTCCAGACTATTCTAACAAAAAGGCCATGGACTGAGAGGATTAAACAATAAATACTTGTTTCTCACAGTCCTGGGTGCTGGAGATTTCAGGATCAAGGCATTGACAGATTTGGTGTTGGTCAGAAAGGGTGAGAGAGCTCTATGGGTCTTTATGTTAGGGCACTGACCTCATTCATGAGGGCCTCACCCTGAACACTAAATCCCTCCTAAAGTCCCCACCTCCCAGTACCATCCTATTAAGAACTCAGCATATGAAATCAGGAGGAACACACACATTAAACCATAATACCATGTCCAAGAAAGTTTTACGACTCTGTAGTTGATCCATAAGGGTGTCCGTGGAGACTGTCACTTCTATATGCACACCAGATTAATCTTGCTACCCTTTTCTAATTTTTTTTTTTTTTTTTTTTTTTTTTTTTTTTAGCAGTAATGGGAATTGAACTCAGGGGTACTTAACAACTGAGACACATCTCCAGTCCTTTTTATTTTTTACTTTGAGATGATCTCAATAATTTGCTTAGGGCCTCACTAGGTTGATGAGATGGGCCATGAACTTGTGATCTTCTTGCCTTAGCCTTCCAAGTGGCTGGGGTTACAGGCATGCACCACATGCACTTGGCACTGTTTCTTTACTCACATTGTCTTAAAGAAATATATTAAGATAAGACTAGATGAATATGAAATTTATTGGGAAGATACTACTAAAAAGAAAAAGTAGGAAAGACTTAAGGAGAGGTAGGATGAACTTCTCAATCCTCACTGTGGCCTCTGTGAAGGAGAGATAACTGAATAATCATCCCTTGGGTTCTAGGGGGAATGAAAGAAAAGGAAGAGTATGATTTATTACAAATATGTAATATGTATTACAAATAGTTCCATAGTACATATATTTCAGTCAACTTTTTTGCCACTGTGACTACAAAACTGACCAGAACAATAGTAGAGGAGGAAAAGTATTTGAGGGCTCAACAGTTTCAGAGGTCTCAATTCATAGGCAGCAGGCTCTATTCCTTGGGGCTCGAGGTGAGCATGACATCATGGTGGAAGAATATGACAGAGGGAAGCAACTCATATTATGATTAGGAAGCAGAGAGAGACTCTACTCACCAGATACAAAATATATACCCCAAAGCCATGCCCCCAATGTCCTACCTCCTCCAGCCACACCCTACCAGCCTTCAGTTACGACTCAGTTAATCCCTATCAGGGGATTAATTCATTCATTGAGTTAAGGCTCTCACAACCCAAACATTTCTTCTCTAAACCTTCTTGCATTATCTCACATGTAGTCTTTTGGGGGATACCTCACATCCAAACCATAACAACATTCATGGCAATTGTGGTTTCCCATAGTCATCTAGAGCATACATTTGAAGTAACACAAAAGAACATACACACAAACACTGGTAGATTCCAATTTCAAGCCATGATGGATGTAACAGACACCAGAATCACCTTCTCAAAGTAAATATCAGTAAAAAACAAAACTTATAAAGCAATCATATGCAAGCATTGTATCCAGGCAGAAAAGAACTGTTGCAGCAGCCATGAGAATGCACAACTCAGATCTCCTGCTGTAGGAATTATAATTGACTGACAGTCCCAGCTGCTGCATGCAGAGACCAATGTCATGTCCACACTGAGGTCATGCTTCTCAAAAACTGTTCCCTGAAAAATGACTGGACCTTCACTGCAAGACAAAAGACTCGCCAGACAACAATGAGTGAAGGACTCATCATTATCCTGACCAGAACTTTATCAGAATGTGTTTCACCTGAAACACTACCAAACCCTCCATCTGTCCCTTTCTCTTCACAGGAGTCCCCTTATCAGTCCTGGATCTTTTTCCTTTTCTTTGTGACAATCTTTTTCTATTTATGAAAATAAATCTAATCCTGTCTTGATGTCTGCCTCTAAGACAAAGTAAAATAATGCAAATGATTACAAGTTTAGTTCAAAAGTACAGGCAGTAATATCAAGTTTTAAGCTTGGCTCTCTCACTACCCAGCAGGAAAAAAGATGCAATCTTGAATAGAGGGTGAGACACTGGTACTAAGAGATGCTCAGCTTCTAAATATTTCACCAGTTATGACCCCCAAAAATGTCCTTGTAGAAGAGAATACCACTGCAGACACAATAATACACATATTATAAAGACAGTGGGAGAAGAAAGGAATGCATTTGACCCACTTGGACACTCTTGTTACTCCTCTTCTCTAACATAATTGTGGGTAGACACATTCAGCAACACTGTCCTAGGAAGTTTATGATTACTAAAGTTTATGATTACTCTTAAGAGGTCAGAATACTAATGAATGAAGGTTTGGGTTACTCCATCAAGTAAGCTACCAATCCCACAGAGGTGACAGTTGAGAGCAAAGGAGGAGAGAGGTGATGACTACAATAAACAATAGTGACAGGGGCCCTGTTTGCTCAGTCAAGTATTTAATTTTCTCTCACACATATAAGCCCATGAGAATCATAGTAAAGCTGCTACTTGAGTACATATGGTGTGGTAGAGCTTAGAGTGCGGCAGGTGCCAAGGCCATAATAACAGATCACTCAGATGTCCTGCTGCAGAAAGCATAAATGATAGAGGATCCTATGTACACTCTGAATCTACTCTCCTTCCCCACCAAAGCCAAACTTCATATGAAGTGTTCCAAACTATGATGGATTATGGTTTAAAGACTTCTGTCTTCTCGTGGGCAATCTTGACTAAAAGTTCTCTAAATGTTTGAATGGAGCTCTCATGGAATTGTACTGAAAGTTGTGATTATGTTCGCCTCAATCTCCTTTCCTCCCTCTATCTTTACAGGAATATGACTTGAGTTCCAATCTGATGGTTCTCCTCTGTCCTCTGGTTTCTTCCCCTTATTCCTCACATGATGCTTCTTTTGTGCGTGCAATTCTACACTGACTTTTCCTTCTCAGAGGAAATGAACTAACACTTGTGTAAATCCAATAGAAAGGAAATGCTTGAAGTAAGCTTAATGTCATACTAGTTTCTGAATACACTTTATGTATTGAAATTTGGGAAGTTATAGTTCAAACACAATATGATCTGCTGAATTTTAAGGCAGATAGGAAGTTCTAGACCAATAAATTTCCAGGATACAAAGCAAAGAAAGAATAGCAATACATAGACTGTTTGTTCCAGAATTCTGTGTGTAGTTTCCCATACCTTAAGAATTAAGGGCAGAACTGCACGTGTGCAGTGAGTCTTAATAAAACCCAACAGAGAGAAACTGCTGTAGGGTGAAAGCTAATGGAGAAACCATAGGTCATGTGAAGGTGGTGGGTTGTGGAGTCACAACATATCCAAGACTTTCTAAAATGTATTATCTCCAGTGGTCAGCACACAATAAAAATAGGAGGCATGGAAAACATGTGACTAATAATCAAATAAAATTGCATTGACATATCTCCAAGGTAACCCAGACTTAAGAGTTATCCAAATGACTTTAAAATAACAATAATAAATATAATAAAATTATTTCAGGGAAAGTCGGACATAATGAATGAGCAGATGGAGACTCAAAAAAGTGCTTAAAAAAATCTCTAAAAGTGAATCAAATGAAATGCAATGATACAAATTATGGTATCCAAAGTGAAAAATTTACTGAACAAGATTAATGGGAGACAAGCCACGATATGAGAAAGTGTTACTGAAGTTGAACACTATCTGGTACAAAAGACCAGTCCTAAGGAGTAGAGAGGAAACAGATTGGAGAGGGGAAAAAATAAAAGCTTGGTGACCAATGTTACTGTGACAAGTGACATGATAAATGTCATTGGAATTATATAGAAGAGGAAAGAAAATAATGAACAAAAAAATTCAAGAATTACATCCCAAACTATTACAAAATGTGAAAAATAAAATCTACTTTCTAGAGAGATGATTGAGTATCTTTTAGATACATAATAACTAGACTGTTCAAAACAAGAAAAGGAATGTTGAAGAAAGCTAGATTAAAAGACTCTGAGGAATAAACCTGTGAATCACAGCTGACTTCACATAAAAAATTAAAAATTGAAAAAGAGATAAAAGTATGAAACAAAATCTGTGAAGTGCTGAATAGGAACAACAAATACCATCTAGTCAGTGTTCTGTCAACTGAAAATATTTTTCAAAATGTAGGGTGAAATGGAGAATATGTTACCAGTAGACCTGAACTGCAAAAAAAGCTAAAGCACATATTCAAAGTTGAAAGAAAATGATGCCACCTAAAAATTCAGATCTCTGCACAAAAAAGTTAACCCCTAAAAATGGCAAAGATATGGGTCAATATAAGCAAGAACTTTTATTTTGTATTATCTTAAAATTTTAAAAGTCAACTAATGAAAGCAAACCCAATAGCATTATTTTGTGGATTTATAAACTATACAAAGGGAAAATATATGACAACAATGCAAAACACAAGGCTAATAAATGGAACTGTATATTAGTAACTTACTTGTATTTTACATGAAGTTACATCACACCCTACACCCACCCACATTCTCTTTTTGTCTACATTAGAAAATGTAGACACTATTGCAAACCTACTGTTTGTACTGTAGATAATAATCAAACACATCAATTTTGTTTATTGTGACAAAAGTATAAATGTCTTAGTAGAGGCCAACTGATTTAAAGGTGCATATGTTCGCATTGGGTGCTATTAATATTGACCTCCCCCTTAAAGGCAAGGTATTGAAAACCTGCAGGGGCATTATAAACCTGTAGGATAGAAACCTTAATACCTTGAATCTGCACTGCTGGAGGGGAAGAAACTCAAATAACATGAAAAAAAAAGGGGGGGGGGAAACACCCCAAACAAACCAAGATGCCACAATAAAAGAATTCATTGACAGCACAGTAGAAGAAATGTCAGAGAAAGAATTCAGAATGTACATAATTAAAATGATCTGCTAAGGAAAGGATGACATAAGAAAGCAAATGCAGGCAACAAAAGATCCCTTCAATAAAGAGATGAGAGAACAAATGCAAGAAGCAAAATATAACTTCAATAAAGAGATAGAGATACAAGGAAAAAAAGAAATCTTTGAAATGAAGGAAACAATAAACCAAATTAAAAATTGAATAGAAAGCATCACCAACAGACTAGATCACTTGGAAGACAGAATCTCAGACAATTACATGAAGTTTCAAAGCATTAATTGCTTTAAGCTAAGAATAACTATTCTTATAGGTATCACTTGAAGTTTCAAAGCATTAATTGCTTTAAGCTAAGAATAACTATTCTTATAGGTATCACTCTATAAAACTAAAATATATAAATATGTCTAAATATATAAAGGAAGTAACTTGAAATGGTAACAAAAATATTGTGCTAATCTAAAGAAAAAAGATAGGGAAAGCAGGAAAGGAAAAAAATAGGAAAAACTGGATCAAATAGATAAGTTATATTAACTTTGTATGCTTAAACAAAAATATTATAATTAACATTAAAACTAAACAGAATAAAGAAATTAAATAGACTGTAAAATCAAATTAAAATGAAAAATGTATAAATGTGATTTTAAAAAATCAATACCCAATTATATGCTGTTAAAAAATTCTCCTAAAGCCAGGTGTGGTGGTACATGCTTGTAATTCCAGCATCTCAGGAGGCTGAGGCAGGGTGACAGAGAGTTCAAAATCAGCTTCAGCAATTTAGAGAGGCCCTAAGCAACTCAGGGAGACCCTGTCTCAAAATAAAAAATTAAAAAGGGCTGGGGATGTTACTCAATTATCAGACACCCCTGGATTCAATCCCTGATACCAAAAAAAAAAAAAAAGAATATTTTTAAAGGCAAATTTACACTGAAAATAAAAGAAGAAATAGTTTATGCTGTGTAAATAGTAATAATAAAAATGCTAGCATTATGTATTACTATTTCACACAAAACAAACTTCAAGAAAAGGAATGTTACCAAAGATGAAAAGAAACATTTCAAAATGATAAGGAGACAACTCAATAGGAATATGTAAAAACTGCATGCTTATGTACCTAATAATTAAGCTGTAAAAATATATGAAACAAAATTTGACAGACTTAAAGGGAAAAAAAAGATCAAATTCACAATCATAATTCCATGCTTTAATGCTATTCTTTCAGAACATTTTATTCTTTCGTAACAAAACTATAAAAAATTTTGGACAAGCTATCAGTTTGACCTAAATTACACTTATAGAACATTACACAAAATGACTAAAGAATGCACAAGGTTTGCAAGTATATATTAAATGTTAATCATGACAGACTATATGTTAGGGAATAAAGTAATTCTCAAATATATTTCAACACTGAAAAAAAATATATGTGTGGCAAAATTGATCAAAAAAGAGGAATTGCAAATGCTCAATATCAGGAGTGAAATGAGATGTCACTAATAACCCATAGACATTAAGAGCATAATAAAAGAACATCATGTATAACTTTGTGCCAATACATTTGGCACTGTATATGAAAATGAGCAAATTCTTTAGAAAACAAAATTTACCAAATTCATATAAGAAGAAATAGAAATTTGGAATAACTTCACATTTATTATATCTCTGAATGTGTAATTTTAAACACTTCTACAAAGGAAGCTAGTGAATTCTATCTAACACATAAGGAAGAAATAGCACCAATCCTGCATGAATTTGTTTAAATATCAGAATAAAAAACTTTTTTTATCCCACACAATCCTAATATCAAAACCTGACAAAAACAGTCCAAATAATAAAATTAAAAACTAATATTCCTGAAGAAGATAGATGTAATAAATTGAAGAATATATTAGCAAATCAAATTCAATAATAAACTTAAAAAATATTTCTTAAGCAACTAGTATTCTCCAGGAGTACAGTTTGACATCTAAAAATCAATCACCTAATTTATTACAAAAATTGAATAAAGAAGACCTGAACGATCTTCTCAGTAAAGGTAAAAATACATGTGTCAAAATCAAACATCCATTCATAATTTTTAAAGAGAGAAGCTTTCAGCAAACTTGGAGCAGAAGGAATATCTATAATGAAATAAGGCTGTTTATAGAACAAAGTAGAATGGAGAGGTCCAATGCAGTGGTGGACTATTGAATGACTTTTTTCTAGCATTGAGAATCAGGCTAGGATGTCTCGAGTGTCCATTCTTGGGTCTTTAACACTGTGTATTAAGTCCTAGTCAGTGATGTAAAGGGAGTAAAAAATAAATGCAGATTTGAAATAAACATGTTAATCAATCTTTACCTACAGAAAATAGAATTGTTTATGTAGAAATTACAAAATATGTGTGAAACAATTTCTAAAAACTAATAAGTAACTTTAGCAATACTGCTAGTACAAGGTTCATGTTTCAAAAGTTTAATTGTATTTCCATATAATAGTAACAAGAAATTTAATAATAAAAAAGTAGGATTCATAGTCTTATTTTAGAAAGTAAAATATTTAGTCATAAATTTAATATAAAATGTGGAAAATCTTTTCATTAAAAATTTGAAAGCATAGTTGAGATAAAGTTTAGAAGACCTAAAAGAAAAATGTCATGTTTACGGCTTCTAAGAGGTGAAATGTTGAGATGTTGTGTTTTAGATAACTGGTATATCCTGAAGCTCCTGTGTGAGACAATGTAGCAGTGGTAAAAGGTGAAATAGTTTATGAGACTCTCATGGATTTATGCATTTATGGATTAATAATTAGAATGGACTACTGGGTGATAACTATAGACAGGCAGAATGTGACTGGAGGAAGTAGTCTACCAGGGCATGCCTTTGGGATGTGTATTTTGTCCCATGTGCTTCTTTGCCATCACTGCTTCCCTGAGCCAAGAATCTCGCTGCATCTTGCCCTCCTGTCATTATGTTCTGCCTCACCTCTGGCCCAGAAAGGCAGTCAGTGGACCATAGACAGACCTATGAAACTATGTGTCAAAGCAAACATTTTCCAATTGTTATCGTTAGACATTGGTGACTTTTCTTCTTAAATTAATTTATACAAGCAACGTAACCCAATTCAAATACTTTTAAAAATTTGTTTAAGAAACAGACAGACTGATTTAAAATGTATATGTAAATACATAGAACTCAGGGGTGGAAAAAAAATCTTTCTGAAAACAAAAAATAATTTGAGGATTTATTCCACTGACAAATAATTATTTATTAGGCTATAGTAATAAAAAAGTCTAATAGTCATAGAATACTAGAAAAAAAATCAATGAAATAGAATATAGATTAGAATACAGGATATCTTGTGATCAACTAGATTTTGATGAAAGTGCAAGACAATTTAATGGAGAACAGAAGTTATTGTCAACCTGTCCTAACAAAAGCTGGATGTTCATATGGATAGTTTATCTCAATCAATAACTCAATCAATACCCCCAAATCAATTTTTAAATTATACTATACCTTACTATTGAAACTAAAACTCTAAAACTTCTGAAAGTAATACTGGAAAATTCATGTACAACTGTGCAGAAGGCAAAAGTATTTCTAAGGTGGACACAAGGAGAAGTAAGTATAGAAGAAAAAATTAAAAATCACCCTTGTTCAAATTTGAAATGACTGCTCATTCTTAAGTAATTCTAAAAAAATGAAATGAAAATCCATAGGCTAGGATAAATTACTTGTAATATACCAAACAATATTTTAAAATAATGAACCACCAATAAGTACATCATTGAACACTCTCAAAACCAGTCATGAAACAATAGATATGGTATAAGTTCATTTTTATGGAGCTCATAAATAGGATAAACTGATCTAGAGTGAGATAAACAATAAAGAATCATTGCCTATTATAGACAGAGTTTGACTAGAGAGAGGAACAAAGGACATTTTTGCTATGATGGAAATTTCTATGCTCTAATCGGAGTGCTAGTTACTGTTTATGGATTTTTCCAAACTTATAGCAGTGTATCCTTAAGAAAAGTTCATTTCACTGAATATAAATTATTGACCCAATGAAAGTAAGAATGATTCTGGTTAAACTTCAGATTGGACAATATAAAATAATAGCCAAATTGATTATTATGGTTTTGTGAACCTCTATGCTCATAGCTAGTTGTTCTCTGTTTAAGTCTATCTACTTTGATCAGTGAAATATTTTGGGTTGTTGACTTGGTATTCAATTTTGTTTTGAAGTTTATCTTTCAAATATAGACATTATCAATTTCTTGAATCTATCAATTTGTTGAATGTATCTTGAAAAAGTCTTTTTCAGAGTTTAAGATTCAGGAATATGTATACATAACATTGTTTCTCTGGAAGTACAATGAGATTATCCCAAACATTTTAGGAAGCAATAGGGATAGTGGTTCCTCTTTGTGACAGGAATTTTAAAATTAAAGAACAGAGATACAATGTTATATAAAGGAGACAAGATAGCTGTGGGCTATGAATACATAAATGCAATCTGCATAGATTAACAAAGCTACAGAATAAAAGTGCACATCATAAAGAGTAAAGATTAAACTGTAAGTCCTATGCAAAAGAAACTTGAAGATAAAATTGTTGGCAGCTCCTAGCCCAGTGTGGTCTTGTAGAAAGAGAGCTGTGACCACCAGCTTTCAAATGCACTTATGTTGCTTGCAGAATCTCCCCATGCTGAGATGAATGAAACAAAGTATTTGCTTCATGAGTTTTAATAATATGTCTGAACTTCAAAATATAGAGCACTGATAACGGGATGATAAAATCGTATTTGAGTCAGTAAATTTGGTGGCCAGACATTGGGTCACAAAGTCTTGCCACAGAGTTGCCACTTTGTGTTTTAGAGCTATGAACTAGCTGACCTTTCTTTTCTGAAAATATGGTTGTCATTGTTTTACTCGATTAATTTTTTTTTAAGATTTTTGCAGAACAATATTATTGACTTGTATTCTCTTCTTAATTCTTCTATTCTAATAGACCCTAAAGAGTATGTCAGCATTTGGGTTTTCATAACAGGTATATGTCTTTGAGACCACTGTGGATTTATCTCCTGAGAAATTGTTTCTGTTTTTTTTTTTCAAGTGTATATGACTTATTCCAAACTTAAATCATTTCGTTAATAAGATTTTTTACCTATTTCATTTTTTCTTGCATATGCACAGTGTTTTCCTACCTTTCCCTTCTTTTAAAATTTTTTTGTTCTAATTTGTTGTACAAGAAAGTAGAATGCATTTATATATATCAAAATGTAACTAAAGTAACTAAAGTATATATTCTTCCCTGCCCCCCCCCAACCCCGCTTATTGTGAATTAGCATCTGCATATCAGAGAAAACATTAGGCCTTTGGTTTTTTGGGTTTGGCTTATTTCGTTTACTATGATATTCTCCAAATGCCATAATTTCATTCTTCTTTAAAACTGAGTAATAGTCCATCGTGTGTGTGTATATATATATGTATATATACATGATATATACATATATATGATATATATATATAAATCACATATTCTTTATTCACTTATCCATTGAAGGACATCTAGGTTGGTTCCACATTTTAGCTATGAAATTGTTTCTTAAAGATTAGTCCATTATGCTGAGCAGTGTGGTACAGGAGGTTCCTGTAACCCCAGAAGCTCAGGAAGCTGAGGTAGGAGAATCTCAAGTTCAAAGCCAGCCTCAGCAAAAGTGAGGTACCAAGCAACTCAGTGAGACTGTTTCCAAATGAAATACAAAATAGGACTGGGGATGTGGCTCAGTGGCCGAGTGCTCCTGAGTTCAGTTGCCCACAACCAAAAAAAAAAAAAAAAAAAAAAAAATTTGTCTATTATGATTTTATATCTAGTGTGCATTATTAGAGCCTGTGTGTGTTTGTGTGTATGTGTGTGTTTCTCTCTCCTTTTTTAAATAAGAGTTTGAGTTTTATCCTGGCTCATATATTGACATGTGGCATGCAGGACCTCCTGAGGGAGATACACCATTGCTGTTGAGGTGATTTCAGCTTTGAGTACATTATGAGTTAATGGAATTTGAGAGAACACAACACACAGAAACATATAAGAAAAAATAAAATCAGAAGGTATCAAGCATTACTCAGAAATAGAGAAGAATGACATTATGGAATTTGTGGGTAGATGGATGCAAATGGAGACTCTCATACTACGTGATATAAGTCAGTCCTCAAAATGTTAAAGGTCAAATGTTTTCTCTGATATGCAGAAGCTAATTTGAAAAGGGGGTGGGTAAAAAAAATAGAGGAAGGATCAGTGGAGTAGATGAAAGTGAAGGAGGGGAAAGAAGAAGGATGGGGAAAGAGGATAGGGAAAAGCAGTGGAATGAATCTGACTGAACTTTCCTACGTATACATATGAATGAATATACCATAGCGAGTCTCACCATCATGTACATCCACAAGAGGCTAAAAAAAAAAAAAAACAAAACTATAAAGAAATCATAGAAAGATCAGTAGAGTAGAGGAAAGGGAACAGGGGATGGATGAGGGGAAGGAAAGGGAACAAATTATATTACCTACTTTTAAAATTATGCCAAAAAGAATACTATTGTTATGCATAACTAAAAAAACAATTAAAAAATTGAAAAAGTGATTCTGCTAGTGCTGTGGGTATTTTTCTTTGTTTGTTTGTTTACTTGCTTGGTATTTGGAAACAGCCCAACGGCACTTCACTGCTAAGCTACATCCCCAGACTTTTTTATTTTTTATTTTTGAGATAGGGTCTCACTAAATTGCTGAGGTTGGCCTCCAAATCATGATCCTTCTGCCTTAGCCTCCTGAGTGGCTGGGATTACAGGCATGTGCCTTCATGCCTGACTTTGTCAGGTCTTTTACTGGCTCTTTGAGGCTAGAACCTGGAGAATGAAGACATGCGGAGCAGAGCACAGTCACTGACACTTATCATAATTGTGAATATGAAATCCATGTGTGTTGTTGGTAACCACTGTGATACGGGGCATTGTTTATTATTAATTAAGTCAAGTAATAGAATCCACATTGCTATATTAGAAATGATCAAAATGAAACATTTAAACAATAAATACAAACTGTAGATTTGAATTCATCTTAGATGATGTGTCAAGAATAAAAAAAATCAGTATTAAACAAAAATAAAAATAAGACTAGAGTTATTTGATATTCACATTAAAACAAAAGAAGAAAACAATTCTCTGAATCCAAAGTTATTAAAATTATGAGTTCTTTTCCTTTTTTTGGTAATAATTTAAGATTAAGTAACTAGCTTTCTAGAAAGCTTAATTACCACCTCTGAGTGTCTGAGGAAAGAGCTTGTTGTCCAGCAGGCCCTCCAAAGTGAAGGCTGGTTTTTCTTTGATGTGTCATCTAAGTTACAGCCAGGTATAAGAAAGATATTCTTTTGGGTTCCACAATATATAACATGTCTCTGTCTCCTTTAGCAATTATGCTTTCAGAGGCATCTCCCTCCACCTCTCTGGCTGTCCTCTATTCACCTGTTCATTCTCAAGAATTCAAGGAGGGGGCATGGACAAAGGAAAGACAGTGGAATAAATCTGACATAATTTTCTCATATACATACGTGAAAACCAGCACAGTGAATCCCACCATTGTGTACATTCATAAGAATGGGGCTCTACCTAGAATAAGATACATTCCATGCTTGCATAATTTTATCAGAATGGATTCTGCTGTGGTGTGTAACTAAAAAGAACCAATAGATTAAAAAAAAAAAAGATTTTAGGGTATGGTCCCTCATGTAATATATACTTACCCTTATCATCATTCTCGGTGACATAAAATAATCATATATATGAACAATCAAAAAAATCACAGCTCTTCTTGCTCCTATACTTCTTCATCTGTAGCATAATTTGGTTTCATCTAAATTTTGTCTCCCATTCCCATGGAAACACTTTTGCACCACTGTAACTGATTTTCTCCATAAATCAAAATTGCAAACCTACCACTGAGTACCAACTCTCATCTTTTCATCTTAATTGCTCTAATAGCCCCTTAAAATTTAGATTCTTTTATTGAGTTGTACACTTTATGCATAGTCTTTCTGTTTTCACTCTCCTTTTTACAATCTTACATTTTGATAATTTATCTTTATTAGAAGGAGTTTTTAAGTACTCTCAATGATGTATTCTCTCCCTTTGCCATACTTGTATGAAAAATTTCAATGATGGGTAAACTCAAGTATATACATTTTCTGTATCTAAAATTTACATAACTGAATGTTATTGGAAATAGTCATATAACCTTACTTTAGTCCTCTTTAAATCTATGAGCTCAGACCTCAAAGAGATAGCATCACTGCCCCAAAATAATATCATGTGTCCTAAGTAAGTTTCTTTTACTGGGATTTGATGAAACTATTGCATATATTTGCTTTCAATGAATCCCTTCTTACATTTCTTAATTTCTTGTGCTGAGTATAATGGCTCCCATTTTATTCTTAATTTTTTTCTTTCTTTTTTGGGGGGTGGGTACTGGAGATATAACCCAGGGTTCTTAACCACAGAATCACATCCCCATCCCTTTTTAATTTTTTATTTTGAGACCAGTCTCACTCAGTTGTTTAGGGCCTTGTTCAATTGCTGAGGCTGGCTTCAAACTTGCAATCCCTTTGTCTCCTTAGTTACTGGGATTACAGGTGTGCACCACCACTCCCAGCTTATTCTTAATTTTCTGACATTTCTGTCCAGTTATTTTGCACTTCCTAATCTTTTCATTTACTATTTTCCTGGACAGTAATGCTCATGCCCTGGTCATCTCCCCCTTATTCTATAGGTCAAAATTCAGATTACCACCCTTCAGAGAGCCCTAGCCAGACCGTCAAAGAATTCCTTTATTACTCTGTAATAATGCTCTGTTGATTCCTTCACAGAATTAATCACATTATGTACTTTCATCCCTGTTTTTCTTTTGTAGCTTTTTTCATCTAATCAAACTTCTAAAGAGCAAGGCAGGGTTGGGGTTGTAACTTCAAGGCAGAGCACTTGCCTAACATACATTAGGCCCCACGTTTGATCCCTAGCACAGCAAAAATAAAAATAAAAAATAATAAAAATGAATAATTAAAAGAGAGCAGTGGTGTCTGCCTGATTTGTGTTCAGTTTTATACTTTGTACCTAGTACAATGCCTGGTGAGCACTGAAAAATTTTTTTGGTTAATAAATGAATGAACTGTGATGAAAAATTCTGGGTAATATTTCAGTCGTTTTTATTTGTAAACTGAGAGGGTAATATTGCATGATTTCCAAAGTCTCCTTTGGGATTGTGGTCCCCTCCTTAGCCCAGGTTATGAATAACTATACCATGAGATTAGGTGGGCAGTTGGATCAACTGATAACCTGAAAGAATTGTCAATATAGGCTAGTTTTTCATTGTAGGTTACTGTATCTTCAAGAGATTTCAGCATCCACAACAAGAATCATCAGCTTACCAAACATTTAAGCTCACCTCAGAAGAAATATGTTGTGCAGCATAACACTGAGGACACATATTCAAAGGTTCTAGAATTCTAGATTTGTCTCCACATAATTTTACACATAATAAATGTTATAATAATTCATTCACTCCTGAGAACTCACTATAAATGTATTCTTTTGTCCAAAAAGATTAAAGTGAATAAATCACTTTTCTTCTTCATATTTCCATCAACATATGTGATCAGAAAGTAAATAATTTGAAATTTTGAGTAAACAATACTTATAATAAAGTTCAATATCTTTCATCTTTCTGATAGAATTTTAAAACATATTTCTTTGGTTTTTCTAATGATAAAATTATAATTGCAACTAACAGAAACTGTCAGAATTTGCATAAACTCATTGTGTTTGTCAAGATGAATGTTTAACAACAACGTATATGCTACCCATAGGCATTGACATAAAATTTTCTGTTGGAATGTAGGCAATTATGATTATGGTAATGCAATGGACAAATCAATTATTTTTATTATGCTGGAAAGGCAAAGGTGTATTAAGACATAATTTTTCTCATATTCCCACTAGCACCCACCAATAAGTGTTATTGATTCATTCTCTTAGAGAAGTTTTCTCCTGCTGACAGATCAGGCAGGCATCCTGAGGCTTTGTGTTCAAATTTTTAGTTCATAAGACCTTTGTTTAGTTATTCATTAAATCATTCACTTTACAAAAGTTGAGATACTATAAGAGTAATCCATTATACAGACAAACCATGAAGTTTTTACTCCCAAATATAGTTACTTACTTTAGGAATTACAAACTCAACTTAACACAGGAACAAAGTAGATAAAAACAATAAATAAAACTTCTGGAATTAACTAAAGTTATACAGAAAGTTAGATGACTCAGTTACTACTCAAATCCACCTAACTGCTACTCTCAGAATGGGTCAGTCTGATAATTAGCAGTCTTATGATGTTTTTGAAAATAAATTTGGAGTTCAAGCAACTAATTGTGTGTGTTTATATGTGCATTCATGATGTGTGTTGTTTGCACATGTATATGTTTAACTTTAATCTACTGTTCAGGAAAACATGTCTTCTGATAGCTGTATTCATCACTAGTCTGCTAGCTAATAATGAACATGGCAGTTTTTAGTGTCCTCCAATAATAAATATTAAAAAACAATTTTTAAATGTTATATGGTTTACAAAATTCAATTTACAAAGAACTAGATTATCTAATAATATGTATCCAAAATATGCATATATGTAATAATTGAAGCAATATGTTTCAAATATTCATTGTGTAGTACTAGAATCAGATCTCAAAAGAGATAGATAAATTTACACAAATAAAGTTTAGCCTTGAAAACTTTATATAATTATTTCTTCTTTTACTTTGAATATGATGGATTAAAAAGTATAAACAGAAGGTGGGTTGCACCAAACAAATTAAGTTGGTGATTAAACTGGGCTATGTGAGAAAAGAAATATGTTAAGAGGAAAAAGAAGCTGGCTACACCAGAAACAAAAGAGAATTCTAGAAAGCCCATAGAGATTGAAGGCATTGCAACCTTGAATAATCTACTCCCTAGAGTAGTTACAAAAAATTTGCCCAGTGAATGACCACTATTCAACAGAAAAACAGGAGGAACATGTAGCCTGATGGCTGTCCTGTTCATACCAGACTGTTGCCCTTATTGTGTTTAGTCAGAGAAACATAGTTAAAAGAGAACATAGAAAGGTCTCAGTATGTAATGAGGAAGGACTTCCCCAAACATGTATGGAATAACACATCTGTGCATGTTTAACATTTAAAGGAGCTGTTGAATAGGAGATAAAGAATAAAAGCTAGGACTATAGAACTAAGGGAGATCAGGTTTACAGGCAATTAAAATGTTCACTTTTAATAACTGAAGGATCTTTTACAAATTGGGATATATTTGACCAGAAATAGTTTTAAAAAGTCTCTTAAAGAACTTTCCAAATGGTTATTAGAATTTGAGGAATATTGAATCAATGGTATTTAAAAATCATCTCTTGTAAGGACATTCACATTTAAATAGAAATCAGGGCACTAAATGCAAAGAACAATATTATAAGGGAAATGGGCCAAGCGATAGGGGAAAATTGAGAATAACAATGATGGGATTTTCCTCTTGTCCCCCAAATTACACTGTACATGATCATATCTTCTACTTAAAGTCAAGCCACACTTTCATTGAAAATTTACTACACTTGATACTTATAGATAAAAAAGTAACAAAAGACAAGCCAGGCATGGTGATGCATGCCTGTTATTCCAGTGGCTTGGGAGGCTTAAACAGGACGATCGAGAGTTCAAAGCCAGCCTCAGCAAAAGTTACTCAGTGAGACTCTGTCTCCAAATAAAATACAAAATAAAGCTAGGGATGTGGCTCAGTGGTCAAATGCCCCTGGGTTCAATTCAGAACAGAAGACCAATAAATTCTCATGGGGAGGAAATCTATGAATATTATATGATAATCATATGAAGAAAAATAAATTAACTTAGAAAAAAATAGAAAACTAAAATTTGCCTGGAATAAAAAAACAAATAGAATTACCTAGAGGCAAAAAGCAGAATTTTCCCATTATTATGCTTCTTACTTTTCCTGGTCATTGACTTATAGGTAAAAGGTCAACCATTAATAATCCTCACTAGTATAAGATCATCTACAAGAACTTCAACCAACACAGTTGTGATGGGTAATTTCATGTGTCAATTTGGATAAACCATGGTACCACAATATGTGGTCAAATACTAGCATGGATATTGCTATTAAATTATTATTTTAATGAAAATAAATTTAAAATCTGTAAACCATAGGTAAAGTAGATCACCCTCCATAATGCAGGTGGATCTTATGAAATCAGTTGAAAGCCTTAAGTAAATATAGAATGAAGTCTCCCAAGGAAGAGAAAATTCTGCTTATAAACCTTGTTCACACTTAAACTTTATTATCAACTCTTCCCTATGCCCCTATCCTACTAGCCTACCCTCCATATTTTGGAATTGCCAACCTACATAATAGCATGGGTTATTCCTTAAAAGAAATCCTTCTTTTCCCTTTATATATACAAATTTCTATTGATTATGGGGTTTTTTGGAGAATTCTGAGTAATACACCATATAACATTACTGAAAAATATACAGCATTATTATAAATGTCATTGGTACAAGTGGCTAACAATTTAAATTTGAAATTAAATCATTTATATTAGCTTCCAAAACAATGATATACTTAGAAGGTATAAATCTAACTAGATATGTACAAAACCTACATGAGTTGAGGCACAAAACTCTAATTAAATAAATCAAAGAAAAATTAAATGAATAGCCATTTTCCATGTACAGAAAGATTAAATATTACCAAGATATTAGTTCTTCCTAACTTGATCCATAGATTCAAAATTCAATCAGAATTCTAGTACATTATTTTGTAGGTAATGACTCTCAGAACAGTCAACACAGTGTTGAAAGAGAGAAAAACGCTGGAGAACTGATGGTACCCTACTGATGGACTTACTATAAAACATAAAAATAAGACAGTGATGTGTTATTGAGAATACAGAAAGAGCCCAATAGAACAAAATTTAGAACCCCCAAAATATGCCCATCCAAATATATCAACTTACCTTTGACAAAGAAGCAAAAGCAGTACAATAAAGAAAAGATAATCTTTCAACAAATAGTGCTAGCACAACTGGACATTCACAAATAACATAGAAGAAAAAGGAGAAGAAAAAGAAGAATAATCCACACTTCACAACATTCACAAAATGTAATACAAAATGGATCATAGACCTAAATATAAAGTATGAAACAATACAATTTCTAGAAGATAAGAAAATTTAGGTAACACTAGGATTGGATTTTGAATGCAACAACAAAGGTACAATCAATGAAAAAGTAATTGATAAGCTGGACTTCAATGAAATTTAAAACTTTTGCTCTGTGAAATAAATTGTTAGAGACTGAGAAGACAAGCTACATATTTGGAGAAAATATTTCCAATAATATATGTGATAAAGAAATACTATTCCAAACAAACAAAAAAATCTTAAATAACAGCAAGAATATGAGAACTTCTTTAAAAAAACCAAGAAAAATATCTTGGAAATACCTCTTCAAGGACGATAAGCACATGAAAGATGTTCAGAATTATATGTTACTAGGTAATTGCAAATTAAAACAACAATGGGTAATACCATGTACACGACCAAGAGCCAAAGTGATGACAATCTCAAACACTGCCAAGGATGTGGAGAAGCAAGAACCTGCATTCATTGCTTATGGGAATGTAAATTGCACAGTCACTTTGGAAGACACTTTGATAGTTTCTTACAAAACTAAAATTATTTTTTTAAAATAGTTTTTTAGTTGTAGATGGACACAATATCTTTATTTTAATTATTTATTTTTTATGTAGTGCTGAGAATCCAGGTTGCCTCACACATGCCAGGCAAGCACTCTACCACTGAACCACAACCCTAATCCCTAAAATTATTTTCATATAATGCGACAATCATGTATCTTACTGTATATTCAAATAAGTTGAAAGTTTTATGAACCCACAATTTTTTATGTGCACAGATACTAATAGGTTTATTCATGATTGATGAAATTTGGAAGCAACAAAGATGTCCTTCAGCAATTAAATCTATATGTAAATTGTGGTATGGCCATACAATATACAGTGTCAAGAAAAAAATCTATTTTCAAGTCACGATAAAACACAGTTGGATTTTTTTTTTTTAGCCATGAGCATATTACTAATTCAAAGAAACCAATCTGATAATCTGATTCCACTTACACAGCACTTTGGAAAATACAAAACAGTGGACACAATAAAAAGTTAGTGGTAGCCAAGGACTGGAGCCAGAGCACAGAGAATTATTACTATTATTACTATTACTAAATGCCATTATTCATTTGTCCACCTGTAGAATGCGCAACATCAAGAATGAAACCTAATGTAAACTGTCAATCTAGCTTCATCGATTGTAAAAAAATATGTATTGCTCTAATGAAGAATGTTATTAGTGACCGAAGCTCTGAATGGGCAAGGCTCTGGGGTCTAGAGAAGGAATGTTATATTTTCTGCCTTGCTTTTCTGTAAACCTAAACTGCTTTAGGAATCTATTCAAAATGCCATTGGTCATTAAAAATCCCACTATAAGACTACAAATGTCTATGCATTTTTGCCAGCAAAGTCAGCAATTAAGATATGAATTTCCATTAAGTTAAAGGAACAAGCAGTATCTTAAAGCCAACTGTCATTACTTGTATTATTTATTTATAAGCTAATGTTCATTAGAGAATTGTGCTGAATAAAGACAAATGCATTTTCTTTATTGAAGAACTTTCTGTTCAAAGACAGAATGTAAATTTAGAAAAAAAACTATGTTTACTGAGAGTCACGGAAATGGTCATTGTAATAGGAGGTGATTCCAGAAGTCCCATTGTGTGGACAATACTTCTTATTTAGAGTTTTTTGTTTTTTTTTTACCCAATTACATATTGAGATGAACCACACTGACTTAAGTGTTGGCTTATCTGCTTATTTAGTTTGAAAATTGGTATGAACACATATTTCACCAGTCCAATGATATTAAACACATGACATTAAGTTACGCTCCAAATATTAAATTGCTTAAATATGGGAAGCAAATACCTTGAGTCTCAAAGAATCATTAGCAGTCTTTTCAAATTGTTCAACTCCATATAAAAAGTCTCATTTCTTTTTTTCTACATTTTTATTGGTACATTATAGTTGTACATAATGATGGAATTTGTTGTTACATATTCATACATGAACAGAATATAACATTATAATTTGACCAATATCACTCCCCAACACTTTCTCCCTCCCTCCCCTTGGTCTCTTTCCTCTACTGATCTGCTCTAACCTTTTCCTTTTTCCTCTTTAGCTTCTGCGTATGAAAGAAAACAAATGACCCTTGGCCTTCTGGGGTTTGACATATTGTTGCTTAATAGTCTTTAGTTCCATCCATTTTCCTGCAAATGATATAATTTCATTTTTCTTTATGGCTGAATGAAACTTCATTGTGTATAATACCAAATTTTATTTAGCCATTCATCTGTTAATGAACACCTACAGTGGTTCCATAGTTTGACTATTGTTAATTGTACTGCTATAAACATGGGTATGTATGTATCACTCTAGTATGATGACTTCAATTCTTCAGGATGAATACTGAGGAGTGGTACAGCTGAATCATAAGGTGATTCCATGCCTAGTCAAATTCAGAAACAAAATTTCAGAGCTCACTGTTTCTCTTCTGGACATTTAAATTTGTCTTATGTATTCTCATAACTAGTTCTGGAGTTCTTTAGTTTTGCTGTTGGATTTGTTTTGTTTTCTGTTTAGGGCAGATAAATAGTTTCTCTCAATGTCATTTAAAGATAAATAGATGGATTAAAGCTACTTTTGTCTTGAAAAATTTCTTGTGGCTTTCCATTAGAGAAGACAATTCTGGGTTAGGGACTTGCAGAATATTAAGATCACACTGAACACTTATGGCTCTCCATTCCTACTTCCTGTTTCAAAAGTACAGAATTGTTTCAAAGCTCCCTAAGGTACTAACATTTTATTCCTGTCTGAAGTTATGCATGATTCTTTCTTCCCCTTGCAGTGTTCTATCTTCTCTGCCTAAAGTTACTCCTTAACTTTGAGTTCTTCAGTCTGTGTCTCCTTCAGCAGGAAGCTCACCTTCCTTATTCTGAAAGACCTGTTTGACTTGGGGGCTTACCCAGATATCAAGTAAACATTTCAAATGACACTTCTAGTCACCATTTTAAAAATTATTTTAAAAGCTATCCTTTAGAGGATACTTTTTTTTTTTTATCACTGTGGTCCCATGACCTCATACATTCCCTGACCCATAGCAGTTGTTCAGGAAATATTGTATGAATTTAATTAAATGATGCATATTGCTTCATCTTAATCAGAGAATTGCATTTTATTTAAAATCCAAAATATATTCATTAAAGACAAAAAAATTAACAGAGAATTTAATGTCCTAACCATGGTCCCCCCATCTTTCCAGTTCCCTTTTACTTAAAAAGAAACTGGTTTATTCTTGCACTTTCTGCTAGCTGAGTAGTCAGTGTAATAGAAATGCATTAATGCAAGCGGGATTTGCCCAGACATCAATAAAATGGAAAGGCTCCCTCTGGGCCACTTGTAGTGTCAATAAAGGCTAGTAATTACTTGCTCCTTTGAGCATTTTAGATCCAACCCCTTAGTTCATTCTACTGCTAAGGGGTTGTAGAACTCTGAGGTTCTTAACTTCCTAAACCCTGGGTGGAGAATGGCAAGCACTGGCTGAAGGCCCCCGCCCTTATCCTAGCCCTCCCTGACTTGTTAGGCAAGAGTCCCACTATTGATCTACATCCCCAGCGCATAAAACCTAGGAATTTTAAGTAAAGGTTCTGACTATTGTTATTTCAAGCTGCCTGGGTAGGAGTAACTTAGAACATCCTCTTTTATCCCCTGATGGTAAAGGATTGGTGGTGGGTCTCACTATTTGCGGGCATGGAAACATGTAAATTTCAATGACCAAGAGTGCTCTGCGTCTGCCTGACAATACAATAGAATAAGGAAAATGGTAGGAAGGAGAAAAGGGTGAAAACCAGAGGTCAAACAACTATCAATGAGAACTTCAGAGAGGATCCTGCCCTTTCTTCTTTCCTTCCTAGCTTTCCTCCTTCCTGAGCATGTGAATATGTTTGTGGGTGTGCTTGATTTTAAGAGAGGTCCGTGGTAGCTACTTTTCCTCAGATTCCTGTTTCTCCGCAGTGAAGTTTAAGTGATATTGGAGTTTCGTGAGGAGTTTCCAAATGACAATGGGAGAGTCACATAAATATCTATGAAGTTTCTAATGACAATTCTGTCATCACTTGTTTCTTGAACATCTTGAGCCAGGGTCATCATCCACCACTTATTCTGAGTGACCGATCAGCTAATTGGCTCGTTTGTATTTGTGATTTCTGGATTGTGCTGTGCATGGAATAATAAGCGTCCTCCTTGTTCCTCTTCCCTGCTCGGTTTCACACTACCTCAAAGGGTATGTATTGCAAGTGCGCTTGTATGTTTAGCAAAGCCGCTTGGAAGAAGCTATCCCTCTTGCAACCGCCCCCCCCCCCCCACCACGCCCCCGGCCCCAGCTCTATTCACAGTATTCCTCAGGCGGGACGCTTCCCTAATCTGTTCCCAGTAGAGGTGCTCTCTCCACGTAAATGCCAACAGACTAGCTTCCCGGTCCATAGAGCTGACGCTTTGGTGTCCTAGGAGATAGTGCGTGTATGACTCTGTGTTTCTGTGTGTGTGTGTGTGTGTGTGTGTGTGTGTGTGCACGAGAGCGCGCGCGCAGACTGTGAGCTTCCTCTCCAGGCACTGTGCAGACAGAGCCCGAGACGTTACTATCCAAGCAGCCTCCAGCAACGCGAGGCAACTGCAGCCTCCGCCCACTCAGCCCAGTGATTGGCTGGTTTTGCTCATCATTTCCCTGCTAGCAAGAGGGAAGGGCCAGTGACGCCCCCGAACCCAGCTGCAGAAGCGGCCGCCACCTCCAATGCACAAGGTGTCACATCTGAAAAGAAACCTGAGCCCCAGGGAGGCGGCGCGGAGCGACCCGGGCAGGGCTGGCGCTAACCGCGCGGGAGGACTCCAGGCTGCGCTGGAGGATCAGGGGCAGCTCCGTCGCAGAGGACCTTAGCGACCTGATCCTAGGATCCCGGTTCCAAGCTCTCCTAGCATTTTTCAGACAACCCCCCACCCCGGTCTAATTCTCCAAAACGGAGCCTTTATATCGAGAGAAGGTGCGGGAGCTGGGGCAACCAGGACTTTCGCGGGCACCCAAGATGCGCTCCATTAGGAAGAGGTGGACGATCTGCACTATAAGTCTGCTCCTGATCTTTTATAAGACAAAAGAAATAGCAAGAACTGAGGAGCACCAGGAGACGCAACTCATCGGGTAAATTCAAAGCTTCATTTCAAGATATGACCAAAAGTGAAGTCATAAATGAAATGTGCATATAGTCATTGAGTGATGGTTGTGATACGGTGCGTGTTCTTTTGAGCTTGTGTGTGGCTGGTGTCGTGATTTAAATAACAAAGGCTGCTGTTGAGGTAGGTGTGTGTGCTTCTCTACGCTGTTCCCAGTAGGAGTTCAACTTGCCCTGTGCGGTAGTGACAATTGTTATCCGTACCGGGTGCTCGCACGCCAAAGGAGAAGTCACTGCAGAAGTGTCAACAAAGAACTTGTGCCCTTGTCCTTTTAATCCGTAGGCAAAACTCAAGCGAGATATCTTTATTCACCAATCGGTTGCCCTTTCTTCTTTCTCTGCCCTGTCACTCTAGGGAGATTCACGAGAAAGCTGGTTTCCTGAAAGGATGAAGTTTAAAGCCCACTAAGGAGGAAATCCGTCTTTTCTTTTCTTTTAACTCTTTTTTGACATTGGAAAGATCTGTTTATTTTAATTTGAATTGGTAAATCCAGTACCACCACGATAAAACGCTTAGGCTCCTGGATAGAATTTTAAGAAAAAAACTGGGTACTTCATCTTCACAAGCAATATTTCTGTTATTTTTTAGTTTGTCTAGATGAGTTCAGAATCTCCCCACCCCATTAAGTTCTCTAAATATCACACTTCCTTCCTCCCTCCTCCTGGCCTCTGTGCCTTTGAAGTTAACCCAGGGGGTGGTGCAACTTTGTGTGGCGAACATAGCTTGGAAGCGATTTTCTGAGGATGTGAACCTGGTTGTCAACTCTGTTCAAAGTCTTGTTTCGGAAATCCTCCCAAGTCCGGAGGCGTCCACTGTGGGAAACTCTACACTAGCAGAGATTCCCTTCTGGTTTTTATTTTCTCTGACATAACTGAAACGAAGAATGAGACCTTGTGTGTGTGTGTGTGTGTGTGTGTGTGTGTGTGTGTTGCATAGGACTGCTAAAATATACATACCCTTGAACTTCATGCAGTTCATTTAATATTCCTGCTCCTCCCTAAGTAATGAGCATTTAAGTGAGCAAAACGCAGGTTTATCCTTACAGAAGGTACTGCTATTCTATAAAAACCAGGATAACAGTAGTACCGCCAAGAGACTGAAAAAAATGAAACGCAAATAAGGAATGGGCTGAATGGTCGTTACACATCAACAAATGTGTTCAGGGTCTATTCATTTAGGGAGAGAAAAAAATTAAATAAAAGAACCATATGAGGTCGTTTATACAGGAGTAGGTGGTTTCAAAATTCAGTCATGACAGTTGTCAGAAAGGACTTTGGTGTCTGCGGGGGTGGCGGGGGGCGGAAATCTCTGGTGACCTGCGCTTGCCAGGCAGACAAAGAGGTGATCCGGCGCGTGGGGGCTCGGATAAGAGGCCAAGGCTGGAGTGTGAAGGTCGAGGCTCTTTGTTCCCTTCCAGGTTGGTTGGCTCTGAGTCTAAGTCTATGTGGAGACAAAGCGGCCAAGCCTAGCCATAACTCTGAGGGTTTGGGACCCTGGCTCGCAACCCTGGAGAGCAGGAGTGGGAGGGGCGGACTTGGGGAGGGGGGCTCCTGATGCTCTGGAGGCATCCTTTCCGAGCCGCCCTAAACTGCGGGCGGGAAGGAGGAGTGCACTATGAGTCCTTTTAGGGGAACTGAAGGACCCAATAACACATGACACGGGAGATGTTTCTTCCGTGGCCCTTTCCTGGACGCCGCGGGCGGTGGACTCAGCCCAGGGCGCAGAGGAAGAGGAGGCGGGCAGCAGCGCGGCGGTTGGGCTAGCTGGACTGAGCTCTCCTGCGCACCCTTTCCAAGCTAGGCTGAGCTTTCTTGCTAGTTCCTTTGAGAACGCGTGGGGCGGGCACTTAAATTAACCAAACAGGAAGAGAGGTGCGCATCGGGTCTGTCCCCTCCTCCCAGAGAGCTAGTCGCGAGGGTGGGAGAATGAGCGAGAAAACCGGGGAAATCTGTTTTTGCAGGGATCAGACTCCTTCCGTTTAAAACAAACAAAATATCACTTTCAGTGCTCAGGGGCAACGCAGTCCGTCTTCCTTAATTAAAACCCGTAATTGCAGTCCTTGGGGGCGAGGCAGAAAGCTGGCTGCGGGCGTCGCTCTCGTACTCCTGCCCCGAAGCGCCCTGGCTGCCGCGCCGCCTGGGGTTCCTTCCCCAGACTGTGGAGTTGGCGTCGCCCAGAGCAATTCAAGAAGGATAGTTAGTGTCCCCGAGCCCCATTGCCTTTTCCCCGCGATGAAACGTTCAATGGAAAAGCTTGTGATTCAAACTCGTGGTTTCCTTTCAAATCCCAAAGACTGCTTCTGGTAGAGGAGTTGACTCATCAGACTATCTAATCATGACATTGACTCTTTCTACTCAAGCCACGTGGAGAGGCCAGGTTTTATTCGATTTGATATATATATATATGCGTTAAACTAAACTGGTTGTTGGTACCAGAAGCTCAGGTCAGTACTTAATTTGAAAGTGAAGTAACAGTCCGTTTCTGGCCTTTGGGGGGCACTGCGTGCCTTGCAGGTAGGCAGTAGTTTCAACGACAGGGCTCCCATAGCCCTTTAATCTTACAATATCCCACTAAATTCATATATAGCTTTCCAGCTACCACGCGCCCCCCGCCCGCATAGGTAAGCAGTTCCTTTATCTATTGGACCCTTCTCTTCCTTTAATGGATAGTCGCATCTAGAGTTAATGTAGCATTTACTATCTTGAACAGTCATTCTCTGCAGAGAGAAAAAGAACACCAGAACACTTTTCGATTAAACATTCACGTTTTTATATATTTAGAGGAACACTAGCTGCATGTTTTTAATAAAGAATTATTCTATAGTAGGTCAAGTGATTATTATTGAATACCTCAACTATTTCCTTCCAAAGAACTTCTTATTTGATTATTATCTTAATTAATAAAGTTTAAGTCAAAGGTCATTGGGGATATTAGTGTTCTATTCTTGACAGGCTTTTTACGCCCACCTTAATGGCACTAACAGTTTACCTAATTTAACTACCCGAGTGTTTCTGGGGTTATAAGAATTCCACAGATAAAATACATGATGTACTCATTTAATGAGACAAAAAGGGCAACAAACTTTAATGGGATACAGATGTTTGTTTTGATTGTTATTACTTAAAACTTGCTACACACTATTTTCCTGGTTGACCATAAATGACACTTTAACTTACATTTCTTATCTGTAAATTTCCTTTTTAATTGACTAATTATTTTAGGTCCCATTACCAAATGATTAAAAGTATTCTGAAATTGGCAATAAAATCGATGATGAAGACAAGTATTCATATTCAGATTATTACTATTGTCAGCCAAGTTAGTTCCAATTTATTCTCGGGGATAATATACTCTTGTAAATCAGGAATTCCAGAATTTGCACTTACTTCACATCTTATATTTGCAATTCTGCCAAAACCCATAAGCAATAAGTTAAGGTAGAACATCTCATCTTTATTTTTAGTTGTTTGGCACTTAGGTAATAAAACACAAAATTGCCTGCTGTTTGTGTTCAGTCTTAGTTTGATGCAAGTTCTTTTTTTGTTTTTTTAATGACTTTTAAAACTTTAAATTAGGGAGGAAGTTTAACCTAGACCTAAGGGAAAATATTCATTTCAAAACCGAATTATGGGAAGTTCCATCAGGGTTGAATGTAGGGTGTTGGGGATCAGGTTTCCAGAGAAGAATTTAATCATATTTGTTATGAACTAAAAAGGATAAATTGTGGTGAAGACTGGAAACTCATATCAAAGGGAAAAAATATTTGTAGATACTAGGTTACAAATGTGATGATTAGTTTCATCTCAGAGATGACTATCTTCCTGGATTTTTCTCAGTTATAAGCAAAAATAATGTGTAATATATTACTTTATGAGTGATTTATTTGATGTGTTCTGTTCTTTTGCCTTTAAAAGAACATATTGAATATTTTGGTAAATAGCCCTATGCAAAACATGTTTGTGGTGCAGCTGTTCAAAAGTCATGTCCAATCTGGTATGAGAAATAAGCAGGGGGTGGTGACATCCTTCATGCCTTACATTCACAGGAAGGAAGTCTTTTCTAAGACAGAATGCTACCAAGGTCACATGTGAAAAGTCTCTTGGGACCTACTGAACTTTATACACAAAAAATTTGCCCTAGAGTCACAGACTGCACTAAGATTGGCCATCTCACACATGAATTCCATTGGCTAAAAGGAAAAGTGTCACTACTTGTAGATATTTCCATTCAAATTTCTTTCCTAGTCATAAAAGTCTGGTGTTTGTCCTATCATCAGTTCAATACAAACAATTCAAATGGCAGAGTAGGACAGTAGCACTTTATTCATATAAAACTAATCTAAACTTTTAAAATTGCTCCTGAAATCTTAGCAGTTCTGAAAAGGCTCCATGCAAGCAAGTACCTCATAGCAATCACGTTAAAGATAAAAATGTATCCACATGTCAATGTAACAATGTCCAAGAGATATAAAAAAGTGCAACCATGAAAAAAGTGCTTCTATGAAAATATATTGGTAGCAGAAATAATTATAATCATAGCATAATGTGGTAAGAAAGATGATATTGATAGGCTAGTTATTAATGAGGTGGAAATTGGAAAGATCCCTCTTCCACAGATATAATGATAATTTATGCCTATACTCTTGACACATCTCCAAAGATGTGAAGGTTAACTTCTATGCATATTCACATTATTATTCACATAGAATTATTATCATTAAACATGTAATATGAAGACTGACTTCTGGACCACTGAGTAGTGAAGAACACACTCTTGTTTCCTTCCATCCTAAATGACCTCTGTAAAATGAATATTATTAGCCATGTACAGACATGCAAAATGAATCATTTTCATCAGTAGGAGAGTTTAAATATTAATTTTTATAGAATTCCAAATTTCACAGGGAGTGGCTTCATATGATGCTTTGAGATGGTTCAAATTTAAACTACATGTTTAAAAAAGAATGCAAACCAAAATACCAAACTATCAGCATTCAATTATGGAATTCATCCAACAGCTGTTACACAAGCAATGTTTCTTTCCATTGATAGCAGGAGAGGATTGCCTACATAATAAACACAAATTTAGACTTTGTGATTGAACGAATAGTCATGTTATTTTTCGCCACGCTTTTGAGATTCTAAATTTCAGAAAGTGACATGTAAAGAAATAAATTTACATACTGAGTTGGCTATGTCTTTTTTTTTTTATGTGCCACTTTTTTTCAAGTGGCTTTTTCTTTACATCTAAGTTACATCTATAAAGGGCCGAGAAAACAGCATATTGAAAAACAAGTTGTTTAGCTCTGTCTACATGACATAATTGATAACAGAACTGTCTCTCAGCATCATCGTCATCATCTCCAGAATCCCAACACACCATGCTCCATGGTCTACTAGCTGACAATATTGTTTGAAAGGGGATAGTTGATTTTTTTTTTTTTTTTTTTTGATAGAGCAGAGATTACCTGAAATAATGGCTACTGAATGAGTTTCTTCCACTAGGGTCCCTGTCTTTCAACCACTACCTAATCTCAGGAAAGTATCTCATTGTTGAGAAATGTTTTGAAACCCATTTTTAAAATTAGCATTTTCATAATGCCTTATAAAGTATTTTCTTATACAGAGGAACACTTATTCCTCATTCTTGTAACGTCTTTCATCACGCTTATATATTCCTTCTAAATTGCAGAAATAAATTGTTTCTAATTTTTCATCAGTATAATTAATCGAATTATGTATGTACAGCTTAGACAAAATTCTAACTTTCACAAAACTGTCATTTTTATTTTGTTTCAGAGATGGCGAATTGTGTTTGAGCCGATCACTTGTGAATAGTTCTGATAAAATCATTCGAAAGGCTGGAACGACAATCTTCCAGCACTCTGTAGAAGGTTGGAAAATCAATTCCTCTTTGGTCCTGGAGATAAGGTGAGCTCCTTTAATAAGGCACAATACATTTCACATCATGTTGTTCTCAAGTAGATTGGGTTTGCAAACTAATATTAAACATTTGATTTATAGTGTATGTATACTTTAACAAGAGTGAAACAGCTGTATGTAATGCTGCTCATTGAAGAACATGAAACCATAAAATGAAATAGTAAAAAATTTAAAGATGAATGTGTGAGTTTTGAATATATATATCTTTATAGTAATTTAACAAAATATTCAATAAGGTACTTGTACTTAATATACTTAATTTCTCAGGAGGGATATATATTTTGACAATACTGTCTTCTCTGTTGAGACTTCTTTCTGATCCTGTGTTTTCTCATTCAGATAAAAATAGAGACTACCCAACTCCTATTTTGGTGATCATTAAAAATAGATTTGACTTAATCTTTTAAATGGTTACATCTGCGTGAGAATATAATGAATAAAAACCAGAGAATAAACTTTCTTCTTTTTATTCTTTGTAACACATAGCTTTTTAGCTAAAACAGACTTGCAAAAATCTCAGTGCCTACATATATCCATTAAATTATTTTCTTTTATTGTAATCCTATTACTAGTAAGAAATCTCCTGATTATGGAGATTACTTCTCTTTATCTTTTCATTTCATTTCTGTTAGATGATGTCTGAATTAGAGCATTTAAATAAATCATGACTCTAAAAGTTCAACAGACTACATCCTTTACATAACTCTAAAAGTTCAACAGAATACATCCTTTACATAGTAAAACCATTAAATTTTTCTAGTATCACATGTTTATTACACAATGACTAAATGTTAATACAAAAGTTTTTAAAGTGTGGCTTATTCATTAAGAGAAAAGGAGCTGATCTATCTGCTTAGGTTTTTGTCTACTCGCTTCTTGGTTCATAACTACCTACAAGGTAGACCATAAACAATATGAAGGAAGAGTATATTGCAAGCATCTTTAGAGTATGTATAGCCAGACATAGAATGCATTTCAGCAAAAGCACTCACTGTAAGTTGAAATTTACTTGAAAGAATGTCTGGAAATTTAAAAAATGATGGCAAGGAAATGCAAGAGAGGTTAGGCTTCTTTGTTTTAAAGGTTTTGAAGTGACTGGAAAGGAAACAGGAATCAATTCACGGTAGTATCCAATAATATATGTTTAGTTGTTTTTAGTTTAGTGGGAGTTTTCTAGATTTTCTGGGTCTAACAAAAAATGAGGAGATGTATAGAGACTGATAACTTTATAAACTGCTGTCCCCTGGGTAGAATAGGACCTTCAAGCAAAATTTATTTCATCTGTATAGAGAGAATATTTTCAAGCCAATATTGCAGTTCAGGAGATTCCTATGGGCCTATATTCTTCCTAAGAGCTGTTTTGTTGAAACCATGAGGAACATGATGTCTCCAGTTTGGTGTCCTGGGCTCTGTTCTCTCATGATATTTACATACTATTTTCCTCTCTGCTTCTGATCTCCAGCTCCACATTTGAATTTAGACACTGCAAGAAGTGAGAAAATTATGAGGAATGGAGTAATATAGGATCATATGCCCAGATATAATTTAGTATAAATATTCATATTTCTTGGGAGTGCAATGGAAACACAGAAATATGGTTAATTATAAAGGAAAACTTTTGATTGATCAGTAAGCATATCTGAAAAGAGAACTTTCATTGAATGGTTTAGCAAGAAAAAAGTTAGTTTGGACTTTTCACAGATCAGGTAAAGGAAAACAGTGATAGTTTAACTAACATATCTAGCTAAGCTAAGTAATGCTGGGTAAATTAGAATCTACCAAGTGAATTAAAGTGTTGACACCAGTTTAATTAGTATATTTAGCTGTATCTTCCTAATGTCTACAAAAAATGAATCATATAGATGTTTATGACACTATAGATGTATTTTGC
This sequence comes from Sciurus carolinensis, assembly GCF_902686445.1. NCBI lineage: Eukaryota > Metazoa > Chordata > Mammalia > Rodentia > Sciuridae > Sciurus > Sciurus carolinensis. Next base: position 84,767,015 of record NC_062218.1, on the reverse strand, counting down.
TCTTACTAAGATATTCAAGGAAAAGGTGTTAAACATAAATTGTCCTAAGATATACACTTATTGCAATTTTACAAGTTAATAAGCTTTACATTTATATTTTTGAGGGTAAGTTATTTTCAATTGTAACAGCTAATAATATGAATTAAATAGTAGTACTAGATATTTTTATACATTTCTCCTTAACAGATAAAGAAGTAAACAATAAAACAGTGAACCAATATTAAATAATACATACAAAATTGTTGCTTCCTAGCAAGGAAAGAATAATTTGTAAAACCATTATGGTACAGTGTGCAAACAGTTCATAAAAATTATAATTGCCTCTAGCAGCAATGACAAGTGAATATTAATCAGGTTGACACCTATAATAAAAATTTTAGAATATGAAAATGTCTGATTATTGGCTTAGCTTTTGCAAATATAATTCAACTATTAAGTAATCATTAAGTATTTTGGAAGATTATAATTCTTTGTTTCTCCCTCACCTCTCTATTAGTTAAGGAGAACCATAACAGTTTGTGTCTGTGAGTGGATGTCTACTTAGTGCAAGGTTTTCAAAATTCTACTTTGAAATGTTTGATTAAGGCATTACAACTAATTGTTCTTCATCTTACATGATTGAACCATGCTTAAAAATCTATTTTTAAATATCTTATTAAATTTATAATGTTCTTATAACATATCTAATAATTTATTAATTTATATTAAAATGTGCAATAGTTACTGAAGATAAATTTTTCAGTCATAATTTTCTTTTTTACTATTAATTATTTCATCCCTATGTACCCTCTGCCACTTTCATAACCACATCAAGTATTCATTTATAGATATTCAGGAAACAACTGTTCCTGTAGGGAGTTGTCTAAGAGAAATGGTCACCCATTAGTTCTTTGTACTTTGAAGAGCTATCAGGATTTAAGGAGTTAATACATTTTGCAGCTAATTTAATGATTAAGATAATTACATTGGCTTAAAAGCTTGGTTTGATTTTTAATAATTTGATCTTTATTGTTTTATCATAAGAAATGACATGTTTAAGTTGCATTAGATGTTTTACATGCATCTGTGAACATTGCACTGAGATTATTTATATGATTATGTCCAGTACTTCTGACTTGACATTTTTTCTATATTTTTCTCATTTTTATATATCAAATAAATCATAAAGAAATACAAATGCCAAATATAGATATGTAGAAATGTATGAGTTTAGTTACTTATGGGTGGAGCTTAGTTCTATAACTAGTCAGGAAAATATTTTAAATTCTTAGTATAATACATATGAAATTTTCTAAACAGATAAGACGTGGGTTAACTAAGCATGATCACAAATTTATATTTGTTTATCTGTCAAAAAAATTTGCTAGTGCATGTATAGATTTGCTTTAGAAAAAAAATTACACCATCTTCTCCCTAGTTCTCTTGAGGAATGAGTCAAATGCTATCTTGTCTGACTATTGAACCAGTCTTGTTATAAAGCAAATTGCTTGGAAGGTTACGTTTTAATACTAAAAATGTGAACAATTAGAATGTATCTTTATGAACAACATCATGGCATTGTTTTGTGCTGATATAATACAATATTATTTATTCAATATTATCAAATTCTGGGTCAAGTGTCAAAAAGTACCCAAGGTATAAATGAAATGAAAATACTTTTCTTTAAGGCTTTGGTGACAATTTTGCATTTTATTTATTTGTGATTGTTTAGAATATTTCTTTTGATGCTGGAATATCTTTCCTAAAGCAACTAGACAAGTTCAAAAGTGTTAAATTATCTACAGAAAGTTCTTTTAGAGCTATGAGAAAAATTTTCTTGCAGAAATAATGCTTTGAGACAAAAAAATTGTGTGTTCTATTTTTTTTGTAGGCATAATAAACCATTAGCATTTATTAAGATTTTTTTTTTCTTTTACTGAACTGTTTCATTACCAATTGAATTCATTCAGAGATTTTTTTTTTTTTGGAAGGGGGTGGAGTTCCATGGAGTCATTGGCTAGAGTTTTCAAAAACTGATTCCTGATATATATATCATAACCTAATTTGCTTTTCAACTTGCAATGTGTTCCATCTGAAAGGTTGATCACAAAACGCTTTATGATGGAGTTAATGCTGTTTATTCTGAATTTTAAATGCTATGGCACACATAGTTGTTGACAAGAAACCTACAGAGAAGAACGAGTGGCATCTGGTGATAGGTTAGCTATATTTAACATTTCACAAGTGAAAACAAGGTTTGGTAAATTAATTCTCCAGAACTCTGCAGCTGCTATTTCAGTGATGGGTGATGTTGAAAGGGAAGTTCTAGTTGAAATTTCAGTTGAAAAGTTTCAGTATAGAATCTATGCCTGTCAGTTTAACAGTCTAAACCAACCTTTCAGTTTAAGCCAACATTGCCTAACAATAGTTTTTATGACTAAGATTTTTAGGCCCACTGAAAGTGAAACATGGTTTCAGAGTCTTTCAGTTAGCTTTAATATTAAAACAGTTGCTGAATCTAGATGTTTACTTATCTAAAGAGGTTTCGAAAGTTGCATTAGGATCACCAAAAGACAACTGAAGACCTAAGAGGAATCTTCTGTTGTTCATTGAAGTTACCCACAAAAGCACAACCCATGCTTTGAATACCTGGTGGTAACTTGACCACATATTAGGAAAATTTGTACTGGTACAGCCTATTAAACGTTTGCTTTTGTTGATTCATGTTTCTCTAGTGTTCAGATTTTCAGTTGAGTTTTCTTTCTTTTCTCTGAATTAATTTTGTTTACCCTGCTGTTAAACTCATACCAATTATGCCTGAACAAAAGCATATATGTCTCCTTGGTAATACTTACAGTGTTGCTTCAGTTTTACCTTAAATACAAGATTTTTTAATACTTCCAATGACATTAGGCTAATTATATGTAAGTACTAGTTTTATTTATTTATTTATTTATTGTTTTTGCTTTTTTTTCCCCCTCACTTATTTATAGTCTAGATAATAACTAGACTTAGCAAATCCACAGAGCTTTTTATGGTCCATTACATCTATAATCTAAAAAAATGCCTTCAGCCTGCTACGGGGAAGAAATAAACTAACCTCTCCTGTTTCTGAAGAGTATTAAGCACTTCAGTCATAATATTACTCACTCACAGTGATTATTTTAGTCTTTCAAACAGTTATATCAGGAATCTATGTCAGATAATTTTCTATGCATAGATTAAAGCCCTAAAATAGAAATTAAAAGTGTGGTTCAGTGTAGTTCATTATAAGAAAAGAACATACTTCAGTCACTCAAGGTCTCTTCTTTTTCTTTTTTGTTTGGTTTAAAGAGGTAAGTTCTACACCAAAAATTGTTTTAAATTTTGTCTAAGTAACTTCTACATGTTTATTCTTTGATTAATCTATATGAATTTGGTTTTTATTGCTTTGAAAAACACTTCTACTATTTATTCTGCTATCATTAAGAAAAAAAAAAACAGTGCTGATCTGTAAAATAACATTGGAAGAATACACAATATATTATCACTTGCACTTAATAATTATTTACATTATTAAGCACTCTTTTCTTCCAATTGTGAGATAAAAGAACATTTTAAATTTGCTCAACTCTTATAGTCTGCTTTTTGTATAATTTTTTCTAAAAGTGAATAAAACAAAGACATTTAATTATACTTAAGAATTTAGAAGATGTGTAAAGTGTTTTTTCTGCCAATTTTCTGTTAAACAGAAAAGGTACCATTATTGGAAAGTCCCTCTTACTACTATTTGACATGCATGTGTCAACTTTTTTCATGGTATAAAAGGAGTTTTCCCTTTTGGATTTCTGTGATACAGAATTTCATGTGTGGGCTTCTAATGTACTCAACTCAAGTTTGCAAACATGCCAGTACTTGTGCGACTATATCTTTAAATACATCTACAGCAACCTATTCAAATTATGTGCAGAGGAAAATGATAGCATCATCTAGTTAGATGATTTGACCACATCCGTGCAGTCTTTATTTTAGAGCCAGCCTTGTCGTTTTCACAGGAAATGAGAAATTTTTGTTGAAATGCACTTGTTAAAGTATTTATTTATTTTTTCCAAAAAGACAAATAAATTGTAGTTAATAAGTATATACAAAAGTTTTTTTTTTTTTGTCACTTTTGGTGCTAGGTGCTAGTTGTTAACTTTTTTAAAAAATCACTTTGAAAATGTAAGTTTGTAATAATCTCCAATATGCAAACTAGGAGTGGAGTTTTCTGAGAACTTCTTGTTGGAATATGCTTGGTAGTCCATGGATCAAATAATGCCAGATTATTGAACACCAGGTTCATAATCTTATTTTGACAGTAGAATTTCTCAAAAATTTACTAGGATCCTGGACTAGTTTCTTTTAGTTAGTTTCTGATATAAATAACTCCAAATATCTTCTGAGCATAGTTCTCAATATTTTACTTTCCTCTAATTCTTCTGACCTATCTTTCCTTTCCCTCAATTTAATTATACCTACCTCATGCCTTTTGAGTTTATAGTCTTACATGGAAAGGCAATATCTGTTGTGTTGCTGAGAAGTCTACAATTTATAGTCACATCTCTCACTAAATGGAGTACAGAAACGTTTGGGAGGTCCAAATTACCAGATTCTCATACATTTCAGAATAAAGACCCAGATATATTCCCTTTCATCTCAGGTTCCAGGTTAGCTATTTAATGCCTGATTCACTTCTTTTAATGCTTTTCTAAAAGGAGAAACCAGTATAACATATAGACTCCTTTTAATCAGTTTTCCAAGAACAACACATTTATTAGATATAAAACACAACTTTAAAATTATGACAGATGGGTTTATATAACATCTCACATTGTGACAAATTTATTGATTAGGTATTGGATAGGCTAAACTTTTATAAAACAGAGACCTCAACATACAGTGACCAAATTGGATGGGAAGTTTACTTCTCTTTCATGTGATCATGCCCAGGATTCACTCATAACCTGCTTCGGGAAACTTAACTATGACCAAACCAAGCTATACATGAATTTAAAAACTTGTAAATGTTTTAGGTGACCATCCAGTGACATGTTAAACTTTGAAGGTTCAAATACTAAAAAACAGATGGGAGGAAAAGTCACTAAAAAAAATAAGCTATCTCTGCCATATATAATCCAGTGCTCTGTCAATTCATTTTCTCCCTTACTTTACCTGTCTTACTTTCTGGGTTCCTGAGCTTAGAAGAAAATTTTCATATGAATTTAGTGCCATAGTTTTAATTCTTCATCAACTATTTGTAAAATATAAATGTTTTTAATAACCACATGTGTTCTTTGGAAAGGTATACTTCTTAAGTGTAATCTATGATAGAAATAAAAATAACTTCAACTTATTTCTATTTTTCAAAACCAAACAACATTAAACAAAATAAATGACTAAAGAAAATTGAATGACACTAGTAGAATATCTAGTTTTGCAGAAACAAGTGACAGCTGTATTTTTACTTAATAGTTTGATTTTTTAGCATATTGATGAATGGAGTATTTTTTCACTCCACAAATAGGTGTGTATACTATCTATCTTTCCAAAACCATTGTCCATTCTGCGTGAAGGATTTTAAGAAATGTACTTTATGTTTTATGAAACCTACTTAATTGGTTGGTTTGATTACCATCTTGACAATTTAAGGTTAGTGGTTTATCAGTTGGTATTCCACGTGTTACTTTGCCAATGACATCACCAGTTCTTGAATATGTTGTCATTAATGTAAAACCTTGCTTGTATTTTACATGCAGGAAGAACATTCTTCGTTTCTTAGATGCTGAACGAGATGTCTCAGTGGTCAAGAGCAGTTTTAAACCTGGTGATGTCATACACTATGTGCTGGACAGGCGCCGGACATTAAATATTTCTCATGATCTACATAGCCTCTTACCTGAAGTTTCACCAATGAAAAACCGCAGGTTTAAGACTTGTGCAGTTGTTGGAAATTCTGGCATTCTGCTAGACAGTGAATGTGGAAAGGAGATTGACAGTCATGATTTTGTAATAAGGTGAGCTTCCTCATTTTATTTAAGAATAGAAAACTGATGAAAAGTTTGAATTTAATATTAAGTATTGAGAACCCAAACATTTATCTACAGTATCCTTTTTTTGTTTATTATATCCAAACCTACATTTACCTTGGATAGAATATTAAAATGACTGCATTGTTGAAAGAAAAGGTGATCTCACTGCAGCGATGATTCACATCATCTTGGGGAAATAGAGGGAAAGTAACCACTTTATTAAATTTAAAACTTACACAACAATGGTTTCTTAATCTCTCATCTTTATATTCATTAGCTTTGTATAACTTCATTTATTGTATAAAGATTATGACTATTATTCTGCAGTGATGACATAGATGCAAGCTGTTTTTACTTTTTTACTTAGATTTTAGGAATATAGACAACAGCAAGTTTATATTTGGTAGACAGATCAAATTGTCTCTTAATCTTTATTTGTGGTGTTTGTGCATGGTAGCATATTTTAACTTTTGAGTTTTCTCACATAATTAAGCAAGACTGGTCTTCACTGGTGTTCATTAAACATTTTATGAATTATGGTTAACTTTTTATTAACTAAAACAAACTTAATAGTAGAAAGGTAATTATGATTACTTCATAGCTCTTAGTAGTTTTTAATTTTCAAATCTTATATCTGTACACTTGTTTCCTTGAGGGTACCAGGAATTGAACTCAGGAGCACTGGGCGTCTGAGTCACGCCCCCAACCCTATTTTGTATTTTATTTAGAAAGTGGGTCTCACTGAGATGATTAGTGACTAATTTTTGCTGAGACTGACTTTGAACTCTAGATCCTCCTGCCATAGTCTCCCATGCCGCTGGGATTACAGGAGTGTGCCACCTAACCTGGAATCTGTATAGTATTCTGACTTGTTTTAGTTATTTAGAAAAATTCCTGAAATATATACATGCATATATATATATATATATATATATATATTTAAATATGCAATAGTGTGGTATAAAGATAGATAGTAAAATAAGGTGAGTTGACATGTATACAAATACTTGAAGCCCTTTGAAAATATGCTGTGAAAATGTAGCTCTTGAAAATCTATATATAATTAAAAAATATAGTAATTAATTACAGATGCATTGATCATAAATAGGCTATTACTTTTTAAAAAAAACAATAGTAGTCATGAAACAATTCCATTGAGCATTGTCAGGTGAGCACAATTTATAATAACAAACATAGCTGTGAACATTTTATTTTATTGTCTTGCTTCTCTGTTGATTGCATGGTCGGATATTGATTTGTACTGAGCTGGATCATTAAACGTATGAACTATTAAATTGATTAGACTAAGAGAACCCTATCAACATGTAGATATGCAAAGAAAATTGTATACAAAAGAAAGGAAAAATATTAGACTAGGAAATGAAAATGTAAGTGGAAGAAAATAGTTTCAAACTTAGGTGTCTGTGTGGTAGGTGAAGAAAATGTGAGACTTCTAGATTTCTGAAGTGAACAAAATATGAGGTCAGTTAAAATAAAGAAGTAAAATTTTTAGGTATATCAGAAACTGTTGCAAAATAAAGAATGAAATTTTACAATGTGATTATTACTGGATGAAAATGCTCCAAATGTTGTTCATTTCTTGCTCCTGTGTTTCTCTAAGCTTTGACATTGGGTCCTAAGCTTTTAGATTCAGCCCTACCTCTGACTGGAATGAAGACTCCTCTGATCTATGGATAATAAGAAGGGCCCGATGGCAATTATCCTCAGTCTAGTGACAGTTCATTAATATTATTTTCTGCTCTGGCTGTGTTACTCCAGTTTCTACTGACTGGGTCCTTTGAATTATTCCAATTCAAAATTTCCAGAATTATCTGTTTTGCATTGCGTTATATCTAGTGAGTGGATTCCCACATTCTTTTTAGAATGTCCTAAGAATTACTAGTAACTGTCCTCATAAGACAGACTCACATTTTCGTTTTTCCTGCATCTGTTTCCTAGAAGCTATACATTCTGCACTGCATCTCACTCTCCTGTAGTGGGCTTTGGTCAAGTAGGTTTCCAGACTCCTGGACCTTCATTTACCTGTAAATAAAATTCTGATTCCCTGAATCATACTGGCCACCTCTTTTATTCTAAAACTAAGGACTATTTCCTTTTTGCTGACCAAGCAGGAACAGAAGGCCACCTGGTAGCACTGTCTTCTACTATGGACAACCAGGGATTTAGATCACTACTAAGCTACTCTGTGATTCCTCCAGTAAAATAGTGAGGTTCTAGGCACTGGGTTAACACACGCACACACACACAAATGTGTGTGTTATTCCTTTAATTATTTAGTCACCTAATTTTGTGTCTTCTCTCTAGGATTAAAAAAAGTCTATATTCTGCTTTAAATTAATAAACTCCACTCTGATTGTGAGATACTCTTTGATTATTCCTACAGCAATCCAACTCCAGTAATATCCACTACACTAATCTATCTGTTTTAAGTCTATACTCTGTGTCCTTAATCTGCTAACTAGAGGGTGGATCTGAGGGTATGTTGTTGATGCTTGGTTCACTGGTCTCCTTCAACATAGGACAGATGCATTAGAAGGACAGTGTGAAGAATATCTTTACCACTTCCTTTGTGATAACATCATTGAATTCATAGTGACATTTCAACATCAGTCTTTGTATGAAAAATATATGCTTTGCCTTCTTTCAGACTTCATGAGTGTATTACTTATACAACAAACTTTTAAAGGTAAAAAGCTTTGCTTGAATAACTATCAAAAAGAAAGTAGTATGCAAAAACACTTTGAAAACTTCAAGAATAATGTTGAAATAGTTGATCACTTAGTGTTTTCTCTTGTTGGAGGCAAAGAGATTTCTCTTCCAAGAGAAAAAAGGCCTAAGATGGACTACAATGATAATTATTATATATGAATATATGTCACAAGAAATACTATAATCTCAATTTGTAGTAGACTTATTTCCATAATTTGTAATTAAAGAGTTATGTAAACCACAGTTTATAAATAAACCAGTAGGTTTAATGGAGTTTTAATATATACTTATGGCTTTGGAATATCATTGTATATTTTCATGTGTACCTTTGCAAATATACACTGTAGTAGAACCTACCCTCCATTGTTAATGACTTTGCTAAATAAGTCTTAGCTTCATAGGAGACTAGAAATTTTAGATCATAGTAAGAAGCCAAGTATACAAAGGCATATTTTGGGGTAGCACTTAACTCTTTATAATGTAGAAATTTAGTGAACATATCTGGATATCTTTCATGGTTTCATATTCACATACACACCTACATATCCTACGCACATATCTTTAGTTATTTAATGTTAAATGTGCATGGGAGAAATAATAATTATCATTAAAATAGCCTTGATCCATTTCTCTGTTTAGTGTCATTTTGCTGATATGTTAGCCAATTCTACAGATGTTACTTTCAAAATATATCCTGGATTTAATTATTCCTCATGAATTCTACTGCTGCCACCCTAACACATCTCTTGCTTAGAACTTTGCAGTAGTCCCTTAACTGATCATCCTAGTGGCATACTTGCTTCCTCATTTGGAAACCAGAGTTTTCCTTGCCTACACTATATGAAAGAGTCTGCCACCGTCACCATTTGTGACTTTCCCTTTGACCTTGGCGACTTATTCATTACACAGTTATCACTTCATTGTTTGTCTCTTAAATTAGAATATAAGAGAAAAACATTATTTGCATTGCTTCATTTTATATTCAGTACCCAGAAAAGTACCATTTCTTTCTTCTTTCTTTTTTTTAATTTTTCACCATTCTCCAAAAAAATAGAATTTGAGATTTTCTAGAATAAAGTGTGCACTAAGAATATGTAGTCCAGGTTTTACTGATTTTTATTTTTTTACTGGTTCTTTTAGTTATTTATGAAAGTAGAATCCATTTTGATATAATTATACAAGCATGAGATATATCTTATTCTAATTAGGGCCCCATTCTTGCGGGTGTACACAATGGTGAGATTCACTGTGGTGTACTCATATGGGTATGTAGGAAAATAATGTCAGATTCGTTCCACTGTCTTTCCTATTCCTTCCTCTCTTCACTTCATTCCCCTTTGTTAAACTACAGAACTTCTATTCTTTCCCTCCTCCCACTTATTGTGGGCTAGCTTCCACATGTCAGTGAAAACATTGACTTTTGTTTTTAGGGATTGACTTACTTCACTTAGCATGATAGTCTCCAGGTCCATCCATTTACTGGATAATGTCATGAAATCATTTTGTAATAATTGAATAATACTACATTGTGTTTATATATACACACACACAAGGGAGTATATTATATATATGTGAGATATATATATATATATATAAATATATATATAAATATATATATATAAATATATAAATATATAAATATATAAATATATATATAAATATATATATAAATATATATATATAAATATATATATATAAATGTGAGATATATATATATATATATATATATATCTCACATTTTCTGTATTCATTCATTTGTTAAAAAGCACCTAGGTCGGCTCTGTAGCTCAGCTGTTGTGAATTGTGCTGCTACGAACATTGATGTGGCTGCATCACTGTAGTATGCTGATTTAAAAGCCTTTGGATACATACTGAGGAGTGGTATAGCTGGGTCAAACAGTGGTTACATTCCTAGTTTTCTGAGTAATCTCCAAACTGCTTTTGGGACTACAAGTTGGTCCTGATTTTTCCACAAAAAAAAAAAATCTTATTTTCTTGAAAATATTTTAGAAATGTCTGTTTGTTGAAAGGATCTCTGCAGAAACGCCATCCTTGTTTTTAATTGCTAGTTGGGGAATTCATTCCTTTGGGTTTCATTTTATCATCTTTATTTTGGATTTGTATGATTATTTGTTATATTCTATAGTAGTCAAAAGTGGACATATATGGATGCTTTTCTCAATACTCATATACTGAAAAATCTCTTCTTTTTTCCACTGAATGATGCAATAAGCAAAGTTCCAACTCTTGTTTATCAATAAGTGGTTTGTGGCAAAGTTTAACTTGTACTTAAGAGTCATCATTCTACACGAGGAAAAAATTGAGATAAGTAATGCATGTCAGTCAAAACTTTGTCACCTCTGAATAAAGACTGTCACTTCTTGCCAAAGAGAATGTGACACCATTTCTTTCATTTTATTAATTAGAACACTCCTGAGAATGTAACATCCTTCAAACCAGTGAACCAGAAAATTTGCTGCTGTGTCTGGCAATCTTAATGACAAGCCAAATTCTCCCACCGCCTAAACTAGCTGTTAGTTAGATCCTTTTGAAAGGTTCATTAACAGACATATGAATATCTGAATTATGTCAGCCATAATAGGGAAGAAAGACTAAAATAGAATCTAATGTTATCCACATTTTCTCCAAGAGAAAAATTAAGTTGGTTTCATCCCAGAAATACTAATTCGTAATTGAAAAGTGGGAAGCAAGACCATGAGTCATTTAAATACGAGCATGCAAGCAGAGACGAAAGATCCAGTTAGCAGTATTTTAATAATAGATTGTTCTCCAGACACGTGTATATGTGTTCAACATATAGAATTTTGATTATTTCTCTGTTATTACCCTTTCCCCTAGTATGATTATTTTCTATTTTCATAGTTGTGCTACATTTTAATGATCTGAGGGTTTGCTAACATTTGAAAAAATAAAATCGAATCTTCTTTAACAACTTTTTTATCAACAAATAAATTGCTTGATTATGGCCACAGGGTTTTCAATAATATATCATCACGCCAGTCTCCCATCCCTCCTAACATTTCTTGCCCTTCCCATTACATTCTGGCTCATCGTTTGTGTGCCCATAGTTTTTCCTTCCCTAAATGCACGTGGACTTTCATGGTTTTGTCTTTATGTGTTATTATGGCATGTGTCTCCTAGACCCTAGACATTCCAGAAGGTATTTGCTTAAAAATTTAATCAAACTGTGATTCTTGCTTTTAAAAGTTTCTTATCCACATTGAACACATTAAAATTATCACATGCTTTTAATAATAACATTTATAATATTTCAGATATCTTAACTTTTTGGAGGTGTATTGTTTGTGTGTGTGATTGGCAATACATAGAGTTGGATTGTTCATTGTATGCAAGGATAGCCTGTGTTTCCAGTTGGTTTACTTGTTTCCCACTTTTCCTATTAGACAACATTTTTGTTCAAGGAGATTTAAGTTATATTGGGTCTGCTCACAGTGACATGTCTAGGATCAGATTCATCCAGATACTATGTTCAAGCTAACCTCTAACTTTATAAGTAAAGCACTATTTTTGGATAAAATCTTCATTCAATATTAGATTTTTAGCTTGACTTTTTTTGGGGGGAGGAAGAGATTTAAAGAAATACAATGTAATCTTTTTTACCTGTGTACCAGAATATGTTATTGTCTGTGAATGGGAATTTTTTGCTCCAGACATTTTTTTTTTCTATTGGGAGAGAGGACATGGAGTATAACAATGGCACTATAGTCTTTTTAAGTGTAGTTTTGAAAACTATTTTTAACATCCTGCACAAATTATTTTAAGATAAGCCTGTGAAAAGAGCTCAGATGTTTTTCCAGAAGTACAGACAGCACATGGAAATGTATTTCCTTTCATATAAAAGGCACTCTCTCAGTGACTGTTTATATCATTAATTAATTATGTTAAATTATTGCTTCAGTGGGATATTAAACAAAAAGTAGTCCTTATCATATCATTACTTGATGCTTAAAGTAAAAACAATGAAGCATATCATGAAGATAGGAAAATCAATTAAAATCTAATTTTGATTTCATAATGACTATTTAACTGATTTCCAAAATTTAAATCTCAAGTACAGTTGAACTAAGTAATAAAGAATAGAAGAAATTTTTATTTCTTAGTAAAAATTTTCAAAATTATGTTTTACACAGCAGTATTAAGGACACTGTGATCAATTATTTTTAATATGTGCAAACCTCAAAATATCTGTATATGCTTCCTTAGTAAGAAAATAACCTGATGCATCTAAGGAAACTCAGATAATAGAAAATCAATGACTAAAGTTGAATATATCTTTTTTCTTGACCTGAAATCTCCTCAGATAAGGGCAGTTTCATAAAGGATGATAAAGTTTTTATGAAGTCAATGATTTTGTGGTATGACTCTATAGAAACAAAATTTTGACTTAGTCTAGCATTGATGTATCAGTTATATATAATCTCCCACCTGCTTGAGAAAAAGAGGAAATGGAATCATGAGAGGAAATATTATTTTTGTATTATTCTCAGACCCATTTCTTCAAAAATTGATGGAAATTTTGAATGCCTAAGTTGCACTTCATTGTAACTGTAGGAAACCATGATTTATGTCTACAAGATTAGATTCCTCATCAGGAGAGTAGGCACAGACCACGATCTGTACAGAAGAAGTCAGTGTTGTGCACAATTTCATCTTCAATATTCTCTTTTTCCTCTCAGGGATAATCTCTTCTATTCTTAAAACAACATCTATCCTCTGATATAGTTAAGTATAGAGAAGTGAATTTTAGGATTCATAGTTCTTTTTTTTAAAGAAAAAATCCAAATATTTAGTCGACCAACATCGATAACAATAATAATAATCAAAACAATGATATTCCTAGGCAAAGAAAGTCAACATGTGTATTGCTAAAATTGTAAATGACCAAAATGGTAGCTTTTGCTAATTCTTAAAACATTAGTAAATTTGGCAATCTCCAGAAACAATTTCATAATATTTTTCTCCTACCCAAGTTCCATATTAATTATAATTATAGGAACTAAAACACATTGGTTTATAATTATTATAGTCATTTTAAAATAATATGTTAAAAGATAAACACTAAGTCATTTCATCAAAAGCACTAATAGCTTCTTATGTTATTCATACAATAAACCTTAATATGTGACAACCAGAGGTCAGTCATGAGCAGTGCACCCCTGAATATCTTTAAATTCCTTTTAAAGGAAGAATGGAAATAAGTGGGATCAGGAATAATCACTGAAATAAATATCTCTAAGGACACATGGGGTTAAGGGAAGAATGGAGGAAGGATGGATTGTATAGAGGGAAATGTGGGGTCGGAAGGGTTGGGGGAAGGAAAGGTAATGGACTGAGACAGACATCATTACCCTATGTACATGTATGATTACACAAAGGGTATGACTTTACTTTGTGTACAACCAGAGAAATGAAAAGTTGTATCCCACTGGGTACAATGAATCAAAAAAAAATACACATGTGGAACTTAAAATATTTGTCTATGGACAGTTCTGTTACGTCAACTAATACTGAAGGATTTATAAAATGTTTGGAAAAAGAAGTAAATATGATTCCCTACTCAGTAGGAATGCTGAAAGTCAATATTTTACCTAGTCTTTTAGCTCTTCCAGGATAGCTCTAAATAGATTATTAATCTTTGGATGATACATTTAATGCATCTTAAGATAATATTTTTGATAATTTTAAAGTATTAAGATAGTTCCCAAAACTAACATACAACTACATACCAAGCAGAACACAGCAAATCTATACACAACTTATAGAAATAGTCAACTACTAACTGATTAACTTTTAAAATGTATAACATTCAACAGAGCTCAAAATTTATGGTTATTTCTACTCTAGCTGTATTTTAGAATAGTCGAGTGTACTTTTAGACTTTGTATACAATTTTTGAAAAACTCTGTAGAGTACCATTACTAAGCCAAATTTATCTTAAATAAAAACCTTTTTTAATGTCATAAACAAAACTAATGATAACACAAGAGTGTCATTAATAAAATCTAACAATCAATATATTCTAAATTTTATATTTTGATTGTCTGATTTGTGAAATATTAGAGGTAAATATATAGAAAGAGATAGATGATAGGAGATAGAAAAATAGTAATAGATGTAAAAGAGAGAGACAGAAAGTCTGACTAGCAATGCTGTGCTTGTCCAGAAAAATCATCACTCCTTATAAACTCCTGGAATACAATCAGAGTTTATTTTAGGCAAAAAGTGCATCTCTTTGTTCTCTTCTGCTTCCCTGTTTATTATTTCACTAATCCCACAATTTATAATTATAGTCTATTATAAGTCATCATATTGGATAGTACCCATTTTTACATTAGTTCTTTAAAAATATGTTCACTGTGTTATGACTTTACATCTCATAGGTTTTTGAACTTTTCATGGAGGTAACATGCTCATAAATGTACAGCACAAAAATTATTCTCTAATGCAGCACATCTCTCTTAACAGCCCACAGACCAGGAACAGGAACAAATATAGTACCAGCACCTCAGAACTCCCTGCCTTGCTCCCTTTCTTTTATTATATATTCTTTTCCAAGCGTGAGAAATAGTTCAACTTCCAACAATGTAGTTTGTATTTGTTGGTAATTTTTACTTTATGCATGTGAAATAATTTTGTATACTTCTAGTCTGGTTCACTTTTTTTATTCACTTTTGTGGGGGCAGGGAGTGAAGTGTGGGTTCTTTCCAATCTCTGGGCTAGCTGGAGATTATGGGAAATATCAAGCAGCATTTCAATGCCGACTTTTCATAAAAAAGAAATATCCAGATTGGGTAGCAAGTAAATCTAGTCCTGCACTGTGCTGACTTTGTATCTTATGGTGGACTCAAAGGAATAGGGTAATTTACTATTCCAATTGGTAACTGGTATTCTGTGACCATCAAATGTCACTTCTCACAGTCCTCATGTTGCTTAAACAGATATTCCAAAAATAGTGAGTCTGATGTGATTAATTCACAAATTGTTAATAAAAAGTTTCACAATATTTTCATCTGTCTGTTCTGGATAATTAGTTAGATTTTCTACTTAATTTTGTTTGCTAACTCCTTTTTGCTTCCTCTTTCATCATTCTATGTTTTCAGCATCTCCCCTCTATCCTAAACCACTGTCTTTCTTCTACTCACTCATCTTTTTTTAATTGCTAAAGATTTTACTGAGGGCCACATATGTGCTAGGCTAGCTCTTGACCACTGAGCTATCTTCCCATCTTTCCACTTTTTCATTTCTTAGCAAACATCTTCAAATCATGTCCTGAAACTTCTCTTCTCCATATCTCCCTGCCACCTAATTTCCCATTAGTTTTTTTTTTCTGTTATAAAACAAGAAGAGCAATGAGAGATCAATTAAGAGATCTATTTAAATATTTTTGTATTTATGTAATAAAAGACATGCTATTCAAATTGTGGGTGCTGGACTAACTGTATGAGCATGACCCCAAATTTGTTAGCAAAACAATCTCAAACCTTGAACCAGTCCTGCCAAGTAAGAATGACATATGACCACTGTACCTAGGTGATTCTTAATGTATATTAAGCTTTAATGTGGAAAAAGTCTAGAAACAACGATCTAGGCAAGCTAAAGCTCTACACCATATCTGATTTTTTTACCCTGTAACTTTAGGACTGAATAAGATTGGTACACTGATATATATAGCATTTATTAATTGAATTAATAAATTAGGAATTAATGTAAGATTTGATACAAATTGGATTGTGTTCATACATTTGTTATCTTAGACTTTATAATTTACTGAATTCCAAAATTAATATTTAAAGGAGTCAGATACAAAGATAATTCAACCCCTTACCAGAAAATGCACAAGTATAAGTGCTAATATAGTAAAATATTTCAGAGATAGGGAATAAAAACTTGGATTCCTAACAATGACTAGAAATGTAACATTAAATACATATCATTTTCACTTTCCAATGAGGTTAATAATAAAAGGCCTATTAATAACACAGTGTTTTCCTATGTTATCAGATGGAGTATTTGGTAGAGAAAAGCATAAACTGTAAATCTGAGCTAATGATGAATGATATTAAAGCATATAATTCATTGAGTCTTTTTAGTTATACATTAATTTTGACATAATTGTAAAATCATGGAATGCCGTTTGTTCTAATTCAGTCTAGTATTTCTCCTTTCTCTCCCCTCCTCCCTCTCCCTGTTCTCTTTCTCTATTCTACTGATCTTTCTGCTATTTATTTATAATTTTTTAAAAATTGGTGTCTTGTCGATGTACAAGCTGGTGAGATTCACTGTGCATATTCATATATTTTATATATGACCACAGCAAAGTTAGGTCAGATTGATTACACAGTTTTCCCAATCCCCTCCTTCCTCCCTTCCCTTCATTCTCCTTTGTCTACTGCACTGATCTTCTATTCTTTTCTTTAATCCCCCCCTTATTTTGGATTAGCTTCTGCTTATCAGAGAAATCATTTGACTAAAGCACATATTTTTTGAATTAATTATGCATGAAAATTAAATTTGGTGCCACATTGCCCAGTAGTCATGGCTAAAAGGGAAGTCCATTGGCTAGACATGCAAATTCTCATCTAATACAAATGAAAAGACAAACTTTCCCCAAATTTATGAAATGTGTATCAACTTCACAGAAAACAAATGAATATAAGTGAATCTAAATAACATATAAAGCAACATGATACACAAAGACAAAGCAATATTGCTCAAATTATAGGAGAATTTATAAAATCTGAGTACATAAAATTAGATCTAAATGCAGTGCAGATACATATGTCTTTGGGAAACTAAAGTAATATGGTAAAGATGTATTATGTTATGATGATCTATATTCCTAAGAGAAGGAATGATATGTTTCACAAAAGAAAAAGATGGAGGAATTGACTACCCTTGACTGATACAACACATTTTTATAACTCAATCATGTTTTTATTCCCCACTGGTGAATAATTTATGGCAAACTTTAAATCATAATCTTGACCTATGAATGCTAACTCTTTTATGACAAAAGGATTCTTTTCTGGGAGAGGGGAAAACTGGCCTTTTTCCTATATTACTTATAACATTTGTTGTGCACAATTTAACTTACTATTTTATTCATGATTTTGATCTATGAAATTTTGTAAGCTTTATAAAATTGAATATATGGTTATTGTCTATTGACTTTAACAATAAAACCTATGTCCTATGTACAAATAAGATTCAAATTTTATTCTAATCATTCTTGGCTGTTAAAATTTATCTTAAAACTAAACATAAAATTTATAGATTTTGATGTGATATATAGCTATTAGTTTTTCTAATTATGTCACTCCTTAGATAAGATTTTTATCTATAATATATAATTGTAAAAAAATGGCTATAACAAGGACTAAACTATTTAAAATTTTAAAATATTGTTCTCTCATTTCCAAAATAAATATAGACAATTTTTCATCTATCGATTCAGCAAGTATTTCCAAAATTTTTAATATCCAGCAGAGTTGAGTTGATATTCACAATTCAGTGAAGTGCATTAAAATGCAAATTGATACACCCTTTACAAAAATCAAGTTGATACTTCCTATCACAAACATTAACCATAATTGTATTGCTTTACTCACTATTTCCAGTTGTAGGAATTCATTCAAATGGGAACCATTACATAAATATAAAAAGCATTGAATAACAGGAAAGTGCAAGTTAAATAATGTTCATCAGAATGATTACTTATTCAACATATGAAGAAGACAGAGCTGAGGCATTGTAACCAGTAAACAGAAACACAAATAGTTTCCATGGTCTTAGGATTAAGGCAGAGTTTGGGATCACGTTACTATTTGGTTCATATAAAAGAACAAGATGGAAAGGGAAATGGTAAATGTGGAAGATGAAGAATCATTATGTGGTGTTAAGAATTTATATGGCATTTTGTAGTGTATTATATATATGTATATACATATATACACATACACATACATAGTTTGGAAGATATATGTGTGTATCTTGAATATGTGTATATACTTTGATTTTTCTTTAGAATTTTCCTGCATTTCAATGTGCTAAAAAGTACACAGTTATAGAGAGAAAATCTCACTTTTGAAGTGCTCATATCCAGGGAAGGAGAAAAACTAATGAACAAACAATGTACAAATTGCTGTATTAGAGCCAATTACAGAATTAGAACTATGTGATAAGACAAAGAGGAAACCTGACCTGTACAGTCAAGGATGATTTCTTTGGGAGATGCAGTGCTTGAATTGAACCATGAAGACTGCAAAGATGAATATAGAAAGGAGAGAAGAAAGAGTGAAGCATATTAAAAATTGTAGTTATGTATGCAGAGGGATAAGGTCATGAAAACAAGTGACTTTTCTATGTTCATAGACATGAAAAGTAGTTTCGGCATGCTAGAATAGAAGAGTGCTTGGATCAGTGGAAGCAAGAGAGTTTGGAGTGGTAGGCCAACAGACAATACAGAACCCACTGTGGTTCAGTTAGAAGGCTGGACTTCATTTTTCAATTACTGTGGGTGCCATTAAGTAAAGGATTGGTATAATCAAACTTGAATTTTCAGGAGATCTTTGAACTGATAGATTAAAGAGAGGGAGATTAGACTGGTACAGGTTGAATATCTATGATCCAAAATAATTGGAATCCAAAGTGATTTGGATTTTTTTTTATCAGGTTTTGGATTTTTTGCATAAACATAATGGGATATTTTGGGAATGGAACCCAAGTCTAAGCAAGACATTCACTTATGTTTCACATGCACCTTACAGACATGGTCTGGAAGTAATTAATGTTATACAGTATTTTCATACACTGTATTTTGATTGACACATCACTTGTGGCATCATGTTGGCCCTCAAATATCTACAGATTTTGAAATGTTTCAGTTATGGATTTGTATTATGGATGACCAGTCTACATTACCTACAACAGCTGGAATGTGGTGATAATGAAGGACAAAGTAAGATAGCAATGGTGGGAATGGGCAGTGGATGGGGGAGTAAAAGTCAAGAAGGCAATAGTGATATGAATTGGTAGGGTACATGGAAGGTGCACATGGGCATTTGTATGAATATGCTGCTTTGAAAATTACTGACATGTTGTATTACGGACAGTAAACAGCAAATTACTTTTAAATCATCCACACTGATTCTACTTGATTTCTCTAAGGTAGCTATGCTTAGACTAACCTAATGCATTGTGTCACTGAACAGGATTTTGAGTGACTTCCTTGAATGTACTTAATAAGTTGGTGAAAGAACAACAAAACAGCATCCTTCTTTCCAACTCAAAATCCAATATTTTATTTTCTCAAATAAAAATTAAAAAAACTCTTATCTCTTTAGTTTATTTTTAAAAAGTTGTTCTCAATGGAGAGGGGTTTTTGTTGTATATTTACTCTGAAACATAAAAAATACCTAAGCATGAAATCTCTCAGGATATATTCCAAATTTTAATAGCTTATCATCAAAGATAGAAGAGGGAATGCCATTTTAAGGTCTGCTATTTTAAGGAGGTACTAGTAATTCTCTGAAGCATAGGCTAAGAAACCAAAAAAATTCAAGGAAAGACAAAGTCAAAAACACCACACACTGAATGTTACAATGTCAAAGAGTTTCTCCTGTTGTGGTCTCTGGACTATGATGTATGAACTTTCTTCCAGCAAGTCTATGCTGTGCATCAAAAACAAGTGACAAACATCATTACCCTATATACATGTAAGATTACATGAGTGGTGTGACTCTACATGGTGTACATCCAGAGAATTGAAAAGTTGTACCCCATTTGTGTACAATGAATCAAAATTCATTCTGCTATCATGTATATCTAAATAAAATAAACAATAAAAATAAATAAATAAAAAATCAGAACATCCTAAAGATGAATAAGAAGGAAACTATGACCTTTGTTATGACATCATACCTTAATCAAAGATATGATGAAAAATTAAATCCATTGTTTAAGTGCTAGCTCTTTTTTAATATAAATGCAGTCTTAAATGGTTAAATACATTCTCTAAGCCCCAGAATCTTCTTTTATAATGTGATGAAAATAATCCATATCTTCTATTTCCGTGTGTGTGTGTGTGTGTGTATGTGTGTGTGTGTGTGTGAGATAATCTGGGGGAAAGGGTCTAATAAGAACATAGCAGAAATTAATTTATTCAATAAAAACAAATCTCCCTTCTGATTTAGGATTAACTTGTAGTATATTCAGAGTGAGAAAGTTATATTTATAATTTGTGCACAGAGAAAATGCAAACATGTCCATCATCACTAAGCAGGACATACTCTCCCATGAAGTACAGTTGAAAAAAATATTCATTTGATAGTTAAGGAACTTTATCCTCCCGCTGGTATTGCAGTTAAATATAGTGTGACTTTGAACAAATAATGCAAACCTCTTTGGGTTTCAGTTTCCCTATCTAATCTCCCAAATGATGCAATTGAAATAAATGACCTCATAAATACCTTTCTGTCTCTGAAACTCTATGATTCTATTTTCTTATGATTTGGTAGATGCCTTCTAGAGTGGGTGCTGTCAACTTCAATTGCTGTTTGATTTTTTATCCCTTCCATATTTTGTGAATAAATTTCCTTCTCATCAGTGAACTTGGAGAACTAACATTATCCACTTAGTGCTCTGTCCTGTAATCTGGTCCTTTGTTTCCCTTGGTCCAGGGGTATTTCCCTTCCTCCTGATGAGTGTAAGGAAGTGTTAAGATGTAAAGTCAGAAGAGTATTATTGCTCAGCCAAAGAAAAGCAAACTTACTCTTATGTGAGTCATTGAGTTTGCCTGGAAATATGATAAGGCCAGGGTCTTGGGAAGTCACAGGATATACAAGAGCTATAAAGGAGAACCAGTAAGTGGTTATTATCAAAAGAGAGAGAAGCTGTTTTACATCACCCTCATTCGCCCTCATTTGTAGAAAAGACCCTGACATCTTTCTGGGAGATAAGACCTCCTAGTTCCCATATCTGGTTTACTGGTAACCCCCCACATTCCTAGAACTGAAGAATGTGATCTTTAAATATTATTTGACTGATGTTATTACTGGAAACATATATGTATATATTTATGTTAATATATAATTAACTTTATTATATAGATGCATATAGCTACACACATATGTATATATAAAACCTAAAACTACTTTTATATATATAAAAAAAGCAGTCTTATGGTACCAATGCTAACAGTGATTATCTTATCCTTCAAAAGAGCTCTTACAAGAGTTTTCTATTTAAAAATTAACTTACCTTGTTTTGGGGGATAGATTTCAGTGTGTGTGTGTGTGTGTGTGTGTGTGTGTGTGTGTGTGTATGCAAACCTACAAGATTCTCATGCAGTGAATACTTTAGTGTTTTAAAAGAGAGAATGAAAGAAATTTAATTAATTTTTTTTTATTTTAAAAATATGAAGAATGGGAAGTGTGACATTATTCTGACTATAAAGGGAACTATGTTCATCTTCCAGCTACAAGACTGAGTGAAATTTAGCATGACATTTATCAACACAAAAATACTCAACTTGTGAGATTTTGTAAACTGTAGGTCTACGTAGTCCCTCATAAGTGCTGGCAGTGACTTGTGGCTGTTGCTTCTTTGATTTTGTTTTATTTTATTTTCATGAGAAAAAATCATATCTTGCATAGTCAATAATTTGAAATTGCAATACTGACTGATAAGTTTTGAATTCAATGTTTTTGATTCAATCTCTTTCAATCTCAGATGTAAATATTTGTAAACTGAAGGGGTTTTCCTCCTCATTCGTGAAATGTGACTAATAATACCTGATTATACAGATATTCCTTAAAATTTGAATAACTCCAACATGTGTAGTACTTGGCACAAGGTAGTGATTAAGTGATAATTTTAATGCTTACTAAATTACACAAATGATAAGAATAAGCAGCACAGTCAAGTCAAAATCATGGTGACCATATATAGATTTCAAGTTAAATTTGTACTATGGTTTATAAACTGTTTGGGAAAAAATTCAAAATTATTATCTCATAATTAATTTTTGAGTAGTGCTATCATACTTTACATAAATGTATAACCTTGAAATAAGGTAATTCAAATGTTTAAAAACATTTAATTCATCTTTGAAATAGAAGCATAAGTTCTATTAATTCATTGTTACATTAATTCAACAAGTATTTCATTCATTCGACTAACAGTTATGAACTGCTAGCAGGGAGAAAGTTCTGTGCAACTTCAGTAGGTAATAGAGATATAAAGGTAAATTGCATGTTCTGTCTACTTGTAGTTTGTACCTTGAAGGAGGAAACAGACATGTAAAGAAGAACAACAATGTATTATAGTGACCATAGTAATAGAAAATAGGAGAAAACATTGTTGACAGTAATACAGAAGGAATTCATTACAAGGTTGAATTAAACTAAGTGCTAAGGTAGTTCTATTAGGGAAGGAAAAAGTCATTCCCTTTCAAGAAAGTCTTGTATTTATGCTTCTCCTTGTCTTCATTCTTTGTGCAGATCATCTTAACCAAGTATTATGTGCATGTACATCTCAAGAATTTTAACCTCAGTGATTAAGATTATTAAGAACATATAACAACTTTTTGGTTTTAACTCATTTTATTTTTAAACACATGCCTTGCCCTTTAGTTTCTCAGATTCTTCAAGCCTGATTGTCTACATGTATTTTAAGAAAATTATTAATATTTGAAACATTTAATTTTGTGCCTTTTATATTAAAGCTATTTTTGTTCTACTCTTCAATTATTTGATGAGAAGATTTTCAAAATCTCAGGCAATTTTATTATAAAATAGACATTTAAGCATATCTCAAGGTTTTATGTGATATTTAACGAAAAAAGAATACTGCATCAATTAAGAATGCAGAGTTTGTAATATTTTTTTAAACTTGAAGTTTAAACAGTAAGAGTTTAATGAAGAGTGGGCAGGCATTCTAACAATTGGAAGAGATTTTACTATCATAGTAAAATCTTATCATCCCTACATGAAAATTTTTTCTTACAAATAAATTTTGGTTTTGAGTTGTTAGTAAAAATCAGAGTGAAAAATATTTCATCAGTCTTCAAAATTTCTCTAGTCTCTCACTTGTTATGGATAATCCTGGACCTGCTTAAGGAAAACACTAGTTATCTAAAATATTTACATCAGGGAAAGCAACTACATTGTACTTTTAATTTAAATAATTCCACCATCAAAGATTTGGTTTTTTATTTTAGTTCATTTTAGTTAGTGTAACTTTTAAAGCAGTTTTCAGTTTAAGACACATTTATTTACCTTTGGTGTTTTTCTTAGCTTACTTCCTCAAATCCACAATATGCTAGAGGTTTTCTGAAGAAATATATTTAACATTTTTAATAGAACCAACATATTTGCTGACAGCCTTGGTGAATATCTTGGTGATAACATTGTTTTCTTTGGTATTTTCATCAGAAACCCAAGAAAGGCTGGTGTTTCTCTATAGTGAGGATCATCCAAGCAAAATCATACATTTTGTAGCGTAGTGTTGCCCTCTGTTTCAGGTGCCTGTGTGTTTCTAGGACCTGGTTTGGAGTACCGGTAATACTCCTGAAAGATTGAGAGACCAAACTACTGTGAACAGATTCCCAGTTCACACACCCACACACATACAAAAACACAGGATAACTCCAAATGTGGTTATGTTTAGCTCTATTAATTTATTACAGATATCAAACCTATCCAAGTAAGTGAATTTGCCAGAATGACATACTCCATAGAATAAAGATATAGGTAACTACTTTAGACCAGAGTAATGTAAGCAATTAGGTCTTCCTGAGAAATAATAAGAAATGTAGTAATTGGTCTAACCTTAAATATATAAAAACAAATAGGGCTTTCTCAGGTCAATGGCTACACTGGCTTAGGTCATTTCAGACAGAGACATAGGCATAAATAAAGGAACATAGATTTTCTAAAAAAAGACATAGACTAGTCTAATGTTATTTGAATGTAAGATAAGCAATGGAATATATAGAGAAGAAATTATGGGATGGATAGGGACAAGTTATGAGTATTGATTAGGAGTCTTAACTAAAGCCGCCTAAGATTTTTGGGAAGAATAACAACATGATCAAATTTAAATTTTAACAACCAATGCCATCTCTGAAACAGAGAATTCATAAAGTAAAAAGTTCTTGTCATAATGAACTGGAAAATCAATGTCTTTCAATGTTTGAACAAAGATACATAGTATGTATTGTATATCATTATCAACTACCATTATTGCTTCCACTGCTATTATTACTCTCTTCAGAAACACACATAGAAGTCTGAAACAAATTTTCATAAAAGCATGTGAAGAGAATACTGCCATTTTCTATTCTTTTTCATTCTTTCAATATCTAAACTATGATGCCCTAAGTAATCCATAGCCCACCAATGGGTCTAGTTAATTTTTGAAAATAAATTAGGAAATTATTGCAAGAATATTAAAAGACATGGGTATATCTCAGTTCAGCAGAGAAAATAGAGAAGATATATATATATATATATATATATATATATATATATATATATAGGAGAACTTTTCTAAAAGGAATTTTCAGGTGTTTCTAATGAATCAGTGTGGAGAATAAGACAGTTTTGGCATCAAGGGTGAAGATGGACAATGATCTCAGTAGAATAAGAGCAATGTAATGAATTTGAAGTTACCATTGCCTACCTTGTGATATCAGAAATTGAAGCATTCACTTATGATATATTTCTGAATGCTTGATTGATATCAGAATGCCAAATCTACTGAGTAGTATACTCTGTTTGCAAGACTCATTATTGAATAATTCACACAAGTTAAGTTAGAAAACATTTTTTTAACTTTGGATTGTACTGTATACAATGAATCAAAATACAGTCTGTAAAAAATAAAATTAAAAAATAAATAATTAAAAAATAAAAACAAAATGAAAACAAACATTTTATTTATTTGTTTGTTTGTTTGTTTGTTTGGTACTGGGAATTGAACTCAGGAGTATTTTATTTAGAGATAGGATCTCACTGAGTTGCTTATCACCTTGCTTTTGCTCAGGCTGGCTTTGAATTTACAATCTTACTGCCTCAGTCTTCCAAGCCCCTGGGATTATAGGTATGTGCCACCACACCAGGCAGAAAAGTTTAACAATGGCAGATCAAAACAGTTTTAAGTTTTAAAAATTTTTCTTAAATAGAATCTTAAATGGCAAAACACTGTTGCTATGACAGTGTTGATGTTGTAATACCTCTAAGGTATAGAACTCAAAAATATCTTTCTTACCGGCCATGCAATGATCCCATTACACAGTTTATTAATTATGAATTGCAAAGGGAAAAATTACAGATTTTCTGCCTTTGTTTTCTAGCATGGGTGATTAAAGTACCAATCATATTTCATTCATGTCGTTTCCTGCTTTTTAATGCACAACGTAATTTTTGAGGACATAAATTCCACGCTGAATCAGTTCTTCCTTTTGTGAAACAGTAATAACTGCTCAGCAACCACAGATCAATGAAATGGTCCAGTTCAATGACAATTATTGCAAAAGTGTATATAAATATATCCTGAGAATTCTTTCTTGGATTCCCAATCCCTGTCTTGTACAACCCAATGGTGAAATTTTGCCTGAGACAATAAACATGCATTTCTCAAAAACTGACAGAATTTCTCTTGTACCCCTTCAGAAAAATAAAAGTAATTCCAATCTGTAGTTACTAAGGAAGGATTCAGTCAATTTACTTGGTAATAATACTATGTGTTATTTCATGGTACAAGATATGTATAATAAAAATAAATAAATCACACAAACTAAACAAATAAATATTACTCGTTATCATGTATACATCCGTATTGACTTTTGTGAAAAACTGAAAACAGTCAACCACATTTTAGTTTTACATAATACATGTGATACATGTTGAATTTAATAGATCATATTTAATTACTTTTTAGAATTAATAATCTTATGTTTATCAGCTAGTTTTACAAATCATTTTATTATATATATATATATATATAAACTCATGTTAATTATACAAATTAATGGTTTTCACTGAGATAGTTCCATATATGCCTATACTATGTTTCATTCATTTCATGCTCCCTACAACCCTCCTAACCCTTCCATCTTGACCACCCTCAGTTCACTTCCTCACCCCTAAAACTTATTCTTCTCTATTAGGTTATCTTTACCCCTTCCCTGACCCATGTATAAGATAAAATGTGATACTTGATTTTCTGTGTCTGGTTTATCTTGCTTAAAATGATGACTTCCAGTTTCACCCATTTTTTGGTGAATAACATGATTTTGTTCTTCTTTTATAGATGAATAATATCCCTTGTGTGTATAGACCATAGTGTCTTTGATAATTCATTCAACATAGTGAAAATTTTCTGACAATGCTTAGGAAAAGTATGAAGTTCAAGACATTCAAAATAAAACATGTTTTGTTTATATCTCTATATTTATTTGGTCATTTAGTCCAGGTGTTAAAAATATTTGAGTATAGAATCATGAATTGGGATGTTTGGTTTTGAGCTCCAGCTATAACACATGTGTGTTACATTTGTAGCACATTTGGTTCATTCCAAATAACCTTGGAACGTTACTCATCCTGCATTTATTGAGCCTTGGTTTACTCATCTGAAGTATTTATCGATGATGGTTTTACTCCATTGTGGTGATGTGAGGATTAAATGATTGTGTGTGTGTGTGTGTGTGTGTGTGTGTGTGTTCGCACACTTGTGAGTATTACGTTCATCTTTCATTTTACATGAGGAGTTGGTTCTGGGTCTCCCTGTGGATACCAAAATCTATAGTTTGTATGTTCCCTTACATGAAGTAATGTGGCATTCCCATATAAACTATATACATTCTCCCATGTGCTTTAAATCATGTCTACATTATTTATAGTACCTAATACAATGTAGATTCCAGATAAATAGTTGTTATACTGCGATGTTTTGGAAATATTGGTGACGAAAAAATCTGTACATGTTTAATACAGATTTATTTTTTTAAAAATACATTCAACTTGATGTTAACTGAATCATGGATATAAAGGGCCAACCTTGCATATACATTCATATGTGTGTGTGTGTGTAAATGTGTGTGTGTTTGTATATATTTTTAAAAAATGTAGTTTATATTCATGATCTGGAGATGTAGCTCAATAATAGAGTGCTTGCCTCACATGCACAAAGCCCTAGGTTTGATCCCCCAGGAACATATAAAAAATGTATTTCATATTCATTAATTTGACTTATGTCAACATTTTTCAGTTTACTCTTTACCTTGTTACTTTTTCAGTTAGCTTTTTTGGACTGTTACTAAAAGGCTCAACCAGAACAATTATAGAGGAGGAAAAGTTTATTTGGGGGCTCATGGTTTCAGAGGTTCAGTCCATAGACAGCTGGCTCCATTACTTGGGGCTTGAGGTGAGGATGAACATCATGGCAGAAGAGTGTGGCAGAGGGAAGCAACTCACATGATGATCAAGGCATCAGAGAGACTTACCAGATACAAAATATATACCCAAAACCACACCCGAATGTCCACCTCCAGCCACACCCTTCCAACCTTCAGATACCACTAGTTAATCTCCATCAGGAGATTAATTTACTGATTGGGTTAACTCAGCTATTTCTCCTCTAAACCTTCTTACATTGTCTCACACACGAACTTTTGGGGGACACTTCATATCCAAACCATAATCTTACTAGTATATACTGGACTTTGAACTATCAGGCATTGGAGACATGAAAACAAACTAGATATGTTCTAAAGAATTTGCAGTCCATTGGGAGAAACTGACATAACCATGTAACTAATATACAGTGTGATAAATGCAATGAGAGAGATAGACATTATGTTATCCTTGTATCAATGAAGGCAAGACAGCTTGTTGTAAAAACTTGTGTTTAAACTCTATATTCTGAAACTAGGTACTTAGCTCTGAAGGTCCAGAGAATTACTATTGACCATGACGGTGGATGCTCAACTTTAAAACAAACATATTTTACAAAGCAGATTGAGGTATATCCTGGAATATCAGATTTTAAATTTTATTAACTTTAAGTCTTATGGACCATAAAGCTCATAAGCAGCAAGTGTTCATGATTGAGTAGAAGACTATGAGATTATAGGTTGTAAAACAATTTAGACTATAGTAGAATGTAAGTAAGTTGAACAAAGTCAGTGAGACCAAGCAAAATGGTTCCTATTTTGATGGTGTGAATGGGAACATGAGACAGTATGCGGTGACCAATAGGTACGAGGAATAACAAGAGAAGTAGAAGAGGTCTCTCAGATGCTTCAATTCTGGTGACGGCAGAGGTAACAGGAACATGGTGTTAGGAAATAAAAAAAAAAGAAGAGATTTATGTAAGAGAACAGAGAACACTACAGGTATTTTTTAGTTTGGACACATTATTTTGAAGTGTCTTTGGAGCGATTATTGAGTTCAGTAACTTCCTAGAGCTCAGGTAAAAGAGCAGAGTTGGAGATGGAGGTTTTCCTAACCATGATGACTAAAGGGAAGGGAGTAGTTGAACTCCCCAAATAGTCAAGGTGTGGACTGAGATAGAAGAATTGACTGGTACTGAAATTCTAGAAAACATCAGCATCTAAAAATTGATGATAACTAGTGATTAACTGAACATTTCTGCCCTTTTTGAGTATTTGACAACTGACTGATCACTTGTAATTGTTATCTGAGCAGAATCCACGAGTACTTGAGAAGGGACACTTTTGTCCATTAGGAAAGAATAATGTAATAGATATTTTCATCCTCCTTTTCCAGGCCACAAGAGAATGGAATGTGGCAAAATGTAGTCAAACAAGATGTTCATGTTTATAGTCTTAGATAGTGAGAGAAAGATTCAGGGACACCAAGGCCCAGCAGTGTTCCGGTCATGGGGAATGGCAGCATGAATCATGTCCTATACCTAAAGGTGGTTTGGTAGTGCCATCTCTTTAGTGATTTTTGTGTGTGTGTGTGTGCAACCACCCTTACAACAAATCACCTTTCTTCCCAATTAACCAGAATTGATTTCTGGCTATTGGTTACAAGCAGCAAGAAGAGATAAGAATAGAAACTGGAGAGATAGATGCACTGAAATTTAAGACAGATTATACAAATTAAATAAAGAAGATTTTAACAATTTGTCATTTTTAGAATAAAATTTTGACATTGTAGCTTTCAGTTGTTATTTATTAGGTTTTATTGATATTGCTGATTATGGATTTTTTTTTTGTACTGGGGACTAAATCCAGGGTTACTTAATCACTGAGCCACATCCCCAGTCCTTTCTTTACTTTTTATTTTAAGACACACTCTCACTAAGTTGCAAAGAGCCTCACTAAGTTGCTGAGGCTGGCCTAGTACTTGGAATTCTCCTGTCTCATCCTTCCAAGCCACTGGGAATTCATGTACGAACCACCACCCCAGCTGCTTATGGAATTTAATAAATGAGGGAAGTTAACTCACTCAAAATTATTATTGAACACCTTCATGAAACTCTTAAAGGATGGGAAAATAATAGTGAACTACACAAAGTAGCTCCCTGCATTATTAGGACCTGCATTCTGCTGTCATTTCAGAATTTGCTGTTGTCTTCTATGTTGTTTGAGAACAACAGTTAGAGCACTGTTTTCTGCATTGCTTAGTGCATATAGTCTTGTGTTGATTGCCAGAGACTGTTAGACTTTACCTTTAATTGAGAAAAGAATCTTTGTGAATTATTGTCTTTATGATGTCTTATATTTTCCCCATTTACTCCTCCCAGGTTTCTTTTTACCCTGTCCTTTATTTTTTTCATCCTTTCTTGAAAAACAAGTGCTGACTTGTAATTAGTCAACCACTTAAAATTAAGTAGGCTCCAAGGAGAAAGCTGATAAATGTGAATCTTGAGCTTGATTAAAAATGTGAATTTGCAATGAAACAATTCAAATATGATGATTTTCCTGATTCCCCAAACCCTTGTCCATTGGCATACTGGAGTTTATAGTAATAGTATAGGAAAGAGGACTTTGTTACTGTTGAAATCTTGGGATAAATTTAGGCCTTACTTAATCTATTGTTTTGTATCAAAGAATATATTTGTATGTGATATTACATTTAAATTAATTAAAACTACTAATGATCTTTCTGGTATCCTCTTAATAATCTGAGATAAAATTTACAGTAGCCTCATTATTTTAAGAAATGTCTGAGTTCCAATAGTAAAGGGATTGCCCTTCCAGCAGTTATACTTGCTTATGTGTAGTTGTTCATGTCATGAAGTACACACTTTTAACAACAGAAATCTATAAAAGACAGAGAAAAGATGATATATTCCAATCTATTTACTTCAGTATTAAACTCAGTAGGTAATCTTCACTCCTCATTCTCACTAACACATTTCCCATCCAACACCCCACCTTTGAAGATGGGTGATTATAGGAAAATGAGGAAGGATAAACCTCAACCTTGGCCAAACAGACTTTCAGAGTAGACATTAGAGCTGTAAGGTGCTAGAAGTCACAGCCACATACTTACGGGCCATATTATCTATATTATTGCTCTGGCATTTCCTCTGTGTCAGAAGTGCTTAAGAACATGGGCTTAGTATCTCCCTCTAGTATTTACAAGCTACGTAATCTTGTACAATTTTCCTGCAACTCAGTTTTCTTATCAGTGGTATAGTACAACAATAACATATCTGTCTCATTCTCCCTCTCATGGGCTTATTGTGAGAATTATAAGTGATTTTGCATACAAAGGCACATAATTAGGGCTCAAGAAAACTGGGCTACAATTCTTACTAACAATCATAACAAATGATTTTTGTTGTCTTATATGTGAATCATTATATTATGAAGCTTTGAATTGGATGACCTTCTTCTCCTGAACACTTGAGTCATATTCTTCTTTTTTTAAATGCAATTGACCATGACTATGAATTATTAGAATTCCTATACTGCCTATGGAGTCAAATTTGTTTTGTTTAATAATTAAGATATTTGCACTTAAACTCCACAGCTATTAAAACCTTAATTTCTAGGAGACTGAAACTAAAGTTCACCTAAAATGGCTTACTAAATGTAATAAAGGTTGGGCTTTCTCATACTGTTTCTCAGAATGATCTTCCTTTTTGACAGGACTTTTAACTTACCTTCATGCATTTCAAAAGATTTACAATCACAATAGATTATAAAAGGAAAGAGCATGAAATAAAAAGGTTCACCTTAATCTAGTGAGCATTATTAACACAGGGAAAGGAATTTTGAGGTGAAATTCACAATTTCATTTTCTCAGTAGCATTTCAGTTTTAGCCTTATTTAAAGAAAAAGTAAATCCAGGAAATATTCTGTCAATTATACCCCAATAAATAGAAAATAAGAATTATAATCTCAAGTTAAGCAATTTACCTGAGGTCATACATTAGGATGGCAACATAAGTGCCCAAATGGCTGCTGCTAGAGATGACTAAGGACAGAAATGACGCTGGACACTTTTTATTCCTAAAAGTTGCATCCGAGGTTGGATGAATTCTAAGTATATATTTAACATTTTTATTTGACTTAAACACCATATACCAGTCATTGGCGTACTTCCCCACATTTCCAACTCCCCTGAAATCTAAGTATCTTTGCTGCTATAGTGAATTTGACCATTAATTCCACTTCTGTTTTGACCAAAGTCTGTAATGACATAGTCTGACATATTCCTCAGCATTATATCTGTTTCATAAAATGAGTTTGGCTTTTTTTCATTCTTGGATTTCCCTAGAAATTATCTGACAGTGTTCTTCCCACCCTCGCCTGTAAAGTAAACAAACCTGGGTTTGTGGAAAAATTTCCTCTCCTGTTAAGTCACATTGTTATTTTCATGAAATATGGTGTTTGTATTTATTTATAACATTGAGGATTTTATCAGTGTTTATTTTAACAGCAGTCATAATATGTGAGGTGTGTGTGTGTGTGTGTGTGTGCCCATCCAGTATACTGAGAATGTAAATCTTCAACATGATCTGTATCTTCATTTCTTATAAGTTGTTTACTACATAATGCCATACTACATGTAAATCAACTTCTATTCCTGTGCTTTATGTGTCAAAAAGTCTTATCCAGTAGTTATTTAATACTTCAACATTTTGATAATCTATTCCATCCAAAGGTCTGATGTGTAGATATTAAGCTAATATTATAGATATTTAAAACCCTGTGTTTAGTAACAGTTTAGAATTAGGGAGAGTCATGACAGCGCGGCCTTGTATAATGTGGCCTTGCTTTAATGTGGGGTGATTGAGATTAAAACCTAGGTAAGTCTATAACAAAAAAATAAAAAATCAAAATTAAAATAATAAAAAAAAAAACCCTAGGTCAGAACGACAAAGCAGGCTTTCTTCTGTGTGAAGATGAATATATAGACATTTCCCCTCATTCCTAAAGAAATCTTGTGAAGGAGCAGAGCTAGTTGAAACTCCAGTCCTGGAGCCATTCCAAACCTAATTGTGCTTTTCTTTCACAATTGCGTGCCCTTGGGCATGTTTCCTAATCCCCTTGAATGCAGTTCTTCCTTTAATATGCAGACACTACTATACTGACCTCAGCCCAAAATAGTTGGTTTCAGGTCTGTTTGGAGCCCTACTACCTTTCACCTCAGGATATCAGAGATGGACAGATTGCATATTCCAGCTTCTTGTCTGAGAGGATAACTAAAAGGCTTAAAAAAATAAAAGAAAAGAAAAGTAGCAGAAATTTGATCTCTTGGCTCTTGAAGTTGAGCAAGAAGAGAGCAAGCTTCCAGAAATTTCCTCTGTGAACAGAAACACTCCTGTTTTCCAGTGTACCAGCAAATGTGGTCCCTTTGACAATGATGGTTTTGGTTGAAGGTTTTCAGTGTTAGTACAGGGAAAGACACAGTGGATTGACCAAAGGAGAAAAAGGAAGTATGAAAATTATACAGTTGGAACTTGTCTGAATATTAACCAAAGGTTGGTAAAAAAGAGTTTGGTTTATAATACACACAGGATTGTTTTCTTCTCATTTAATCTATAGTGAATGTTTAAGAATGTACAAACTCCAATTTTTTCAGGACATTATGTATCCTATACATCAGTATTTTGGTAACTAGTTCAAAAATGTGTGAAACATACCATGGAATGAATAAGCAGATGGCTAAATGAATAAACCTTATCTCATTGATATTGTTAGTAGTATCTGTGATTATACTTGGGGCAGATTTCGATCATTGTAAGATAGCATGAACTGTAAAATAACTAGAAAAAGTATTCTAAACACCTAGTGTCATGCACAATGAATGTTAACTAAAGGCAGTTAAGTAAATGAAAGAGAGACCACCTACTTGCTTAGATGTTGGAATTATAACTTAAGAGAAATTCAGAGAACATTAACAAACTCAAGAGATTTTTCTTATAAGGAAATTCTATGAGCTTGTAGTATTCTTACATGAAACAAGCATTACTTTCCACATGAATTTTAAAATAAGTGTTGCATATTGCCTTAAATTTACCCAAAGGACTCAAAATTAGCATACTGCAGTAATGCAGCCACATCAATGTTTATAGCAGCTCAATTTACAATAGTAGATTGTGGAACCAACCTAGATGCCTTTCAACAGATGAATGGATAAAGGAGCTGTGCTATATATATATATATATATATATATATATATATATATATATACATATACACAATGGAATATTATTCAGCCATAAAGAAGAATAATATTACAGCATTTGCAGGTAAATGGATGGAATTGGAGAATATCATGCTAAGTGAAATAAGCCAATCCCCAAAAAACCAAAAGTCGAATGTTTTCCCTGATAAGTGGATATGTAATGGGGGTGGGGTGTGGGGGGATGAGAGAACAATGGAGGAAATTTAGATTACGTAGAGGGATATGAGGGGGTATGAAAAATGTTAGAATGAGACAGACATCATTACCTTATGTATATGTATGATTACACAAATGGTATGAATCTACATCATGCATAACCATAGAAATGAAAAGATGTACCCCATTTGTGTACAATGAATCAAAATGCAACTATAAAAATAAAAATAATAATTTAAAAAAATTAATGAAAATGTCTTCAAATCTGCATGTGAAGAATGTTGAGAAGTTGAGATATGCTATGATATGCACAGAAGGAAATTCAGAGGTCTAGAATATAAAGAGACCTACCTGTGTTCTTGCGGGTGTTTAATCAACAGTGGGAAATCAACTTAAATAAATGGAGAACTGAACAGTTTAGAATAAATAGAAGGTTTGGTCACCACATCTAATTTTTCATGTACATTGTCTTGATTCTGATTTGTCAAATAGTTAGTTTGATGGTACAGAAAAAAATTGATTTGGTTGAAGACAATAGAGCTTGAATCTATTAAGTGCACTCAGTAGTTCTGGCTCACAAAAATCCACTATTTAAAATTGGATGTTCATCTATTTTATGAGGTTGAGAATAATATGGGTAATCATGTATTACTTCATAAATGCTTGAGAAACATTTTAGTTACTTTGGAATATTATAACCTCTAAAATTTTTAAAAGATGAAAATTTTGTGATTGAGAATGCATTCAGAATCTTTCTCAGTCAGCAATATTGCTGCAAGTAATATTGTCAAGTTTGTGAGTTTATTGAACTGCCAAGTGCAGCACAGCTGGTTGTTTATTTTGGCTTGCTTAAGTTCTTTTCCTTGATTATGTGACATTCAGCTAATTATATGATGAAATATCTGACTCAACCACAGAGCAATTTACTGGCCACACGTGGACATGGGTATTACTCTTTCTTTCCAGTGAGAAAGTACACACACTCCCTCCCAAGAACATGACAAGTGGACTCCCAGACTGTTACAGGCTATATTTTATGATTTGTCATTCTGTCTTATTGTTTTCAATACCTCAGTTACAATAACTCACAAGACCTGATTGGACTTGCTCAAATCCCCTGTGTTCCATGTTCTATTCATATAAAAACGAATTGATTACTCTTTGATTACCAGTTTCTCTTTTCTTCGTCATTAAACTCAATAGCATTCTTTAGTTGCATCAAAAGTGTTTGTCTCCTATATCAATCCTATTCCCCAGAAATATTTGATAAACTTCCTTTTGTTTCCAAAGTGAAAAGCACCAAGCTTTAGCCCTCATCTTTAACTGATGAACATCTTGCTACTTCTTAGAAGATGCACACCAAGAAAAATATGTCAGAAATATACGTAATCTAATCTTGAAAGAGTAGATGTTTCTTGAAAAGTAATTCAGCAGAATATAATTTTTATTCTCTTCAACTGGGTGGCTCTAATTATTTTTAGGTTATGGAGAGAGTAAAGTTTAGATACTATTTTTCTACAGTAAGCACCCTCTGAAAGCAATCGTTAAGCATTACAGTGTAGCAGAAAAATATGTATGCTGTCATCTGCCCTGACAGGAACATACGAACTGTAATGTTAACAAGTGTTCTTGACATTTTACATCAAAAAGGAGAAGTAACTGCAATAATGATATTCAGAATACACCTCCCCACACAGTATTCAAATTCATGTTATAATCAGCTTGATTAAAATTTTAGACTATTTTTAATATTTGTGTGCAGCACAGTTTTTAGGACTTCAAAAATCCAAAATCTTCAGTCTCCTTCAAATTTTACAATAGGATGTTCACTTTGACACCTGTTCATTTGTAACAATTGTTTTTCAGGGCAGTTCTATTCCTAATATCCTTACTGGGATGGAAATGAACAATATCTTATCTCAAGTAGTGGCATAGATCTTAGGTAAAAGCAAATACTCTGTCATATGATACAGTGTGTACAAAGGTATATAAATCGAAAAGATAATAATTTATAATTTATAGATAATATCTTGGCATTATTTTTTTTTCTCTTAACAGCTCACCATAGAATTAGCTTAACAGTGTGAGATGAAAGAGATTTGTTCAATAGCTAAGTGTTATACAAGATTTGGGAAGAAATAAAATGTAATAATTAAGAGAGATAAGAACAATATACAAGTCAATATTTTTAATAAAACACATGCTTAAATTTTAATTAAAATTTAACTATTGGAAATGTAATTAAAGCAGTACAATATACAAAAAAGAGAAATGTGAGAAGCTTTCATAATGAAATCAAACCTGCAAAACTACCAAACAGAAAACCTATTTACGTTTCTTTCCCTTGAAAGGTTGATAAAAGGAAGGCGGGGGTGGAGAAGCTCTGTTTGTGTGTGTGTGGATGTGGATGTGGATGTGTGTGGAGGGTGTAGTGTTTATATTTTGTGGTGGTTTAGAGTGAATAAATTCAAATGAGTTTTTTCTTAGGAAATTCATGTTTGTTAAAAATCTAGGTTTTCATTTATCATCTGATTTTAACCTGCCTTTTTAGATTAAACATAGTGAGTTTTAAAAAAGCTGTAGTTTACATCAAGTATCCCAAAATTAATGTGATGGAATCAAAGAAGCATCACAAATCACTTACAGACACATTCAAGGTGCTTTCCAATGTCGCCTTATAATACAAGAGTGGAACCTGGTTCCACGAATTAAATGAGGTCCAGGCACTTTTGAAGACCCTGTGGCTCAGAACCAAAAGTTCTGTCCCTTTCTTACTTGTACATTCTCTAGGGATGCAGATGGCCCAACAGGGAAAGAAGTTACCTTTAAGATGTCATCAACAGAAACCTAAAGGGTAATATTTAACCTTATATCAAAGGTTTTCTTTATAATTTAAAATCTCAGAAAGACATTAAATACGATGTCTCCATTTTTCTTACTTTTTTCCCCACTTGCCCCACAGATGAACAATTATGACTATGTTTGTGGAAAATGCTGGTAAGGAATTGTACTTTTCCCCTTACCTCAGAGTATACAGAAGTTGAATTCTTTCAGTTATGTATAAAGTTGTTGAAAAGACGTAAGCTTGACAAGCCGTATGGATTGTGCTATCAAGTCCAATGTGTTTTACTTACTTACACAACAGCATATGGTTTATATTGCCTACTGCATGGCAACAGAGCCCTAGTGAATTTGTCATCATAAATTCACTTACTGTGAATTCATATCATATAGTTGTATGAAAATAACAGTAAAACATATTCTTAGACAACAGATTGAATACAAGTGGCAATTTGAGTCCTATATTGGTAGTGCACATCTTTATTGAAAACAATATTTCTGAATGTGTGGTAACTTAGTGAAAATATAATTTTACCATGCAGATTATCTTTGGAACTTTTTTTCACTTGTTGGAAAGAAAAAAGAAAAAATAAAAGCTTGTTCCTCATTCTTCTTTTCATATATGTCATTTTGTGAGTGAATGTTTCATATATATTTGTCATTTGTTCATTAATTTTTTTTCTCTTCAGGTGTAACCTAGCTCCTGTGGTGGAGTTTGCTGCAGATGTAGGAACTAAATCAGATTTCATTACCATGAATCCATCAGTTGTGCAAAGAGCATTTGGAGGCTTTCGGAATGAGAGTGACAGAGAAAAATTTGTGCATAGACTTTCCATGCTGAATGACAGTGTCCTTTGGATTCCTGCTTTCATGGTCAAAGGAGGAGAGAAGCACGTGGAATGGGTTAATGCATTAATCCTTAAGAATAAACTGAAAGTGCGAACTGCCTATCCATCATTGAGACTTATTCATGCTGTCAGAGGGTAAGTGACTGGAAAGGACCAGTCTGTCCTTGGCACAAGGGAACATATAACTGAACATGTTTGCTAGACAGGAAGGAGACTCAGTAAAATCTCCAAATTAATATATGTTTCCATTATTTTATAATGGTTGCTCTGTTCACAATCATGAATTTTTGGTGTGTACTTACTATTTTAACTCATCCTTTTCTCATAAAAGCAAGCTGTTGAACTTGGCACTTACTGATGTCTACTCATGAACAAACTACTGATTTTTACATTTTTCTGTGCTAAAGTAATAAGAATTCATAGTAAAATTGATGAGTTTAGGATAACAAAACTACAACAGAAGTGCTAAATGACTAGTGGGTAATATTGTGGAAACATAAATGTTAAACATATTTAAGGAGCAATTAAGTTCCATCTGTAGCCAAGAGACCTACTACTGAGAGAGAAGACTGACTGAGATAATATGGCTTAACACTTCACCCCAAAGTCACAGATGCCAGCTTCATGACTTAAGTCAACATCTCCCTTTTATCATCATAGACTCCAAAGGAACAAGTATAAGAAATGATCTCTTGCTTACAAATGTCAAGTGACCAAAAGGCCAAATTCAGTCATACACTTAGTAAATGTGTTAAATAGATAGTAGATAAACAGTTATGTTTATTTATTGAATGCATGCTGAGTGTCAGATATTGTCAGCACAAAAGTGAAAAAGAGCTCACTGCTTGGCGGAATGTACAGGGTAGAAACAGAGGTGTATACAACTCTAGCAGCATAGGATCCGGTGAATTTTCAGGTGTATCAAATTTGTCCCTCTGGTTCACAAAGAAGGTTGGAAGTGGGCTTGGCATTTTGAACTGGACTTTGCAAACAGCATAGCATTGTTGGGCAAAAAAGGAGAAGGTGAAAGTGGGGACGGAAACCAATCAGAAGGAAATATTACTGCCTCATTAGTGGAAACTGACACAAAGAAATGATTAAGTGTACAGTATATGTATGGAAAAATGGAGTCCATTGTGGAAAATGTGACTACAAAGTTGGAAAAGTAAGTGGGTGTCTGATTAAGCAGGGAATTGGTGTTAGCCTGTATAAACACGGTAACAACTGAGAGGGTACTCCTTGTAACTCCAGATTCTCTTCAGAGAAGGAACATACTAAAAGTACAAAGGCTAACTAACCTTTTTGATTAATCTACTCATAGGCTAATGAAGATGTAGAGCAGAAACACTGGAAATGACAGGTTCAGAGGATCGATTAAATATAATAGATAGAATTCCTAAAAATGACAAGTGTTCCAAGCCCAGAGTTAAAAATAGCTTGTTTATATACTGTAATAGGAACTAGGCTAAGTTGTTTTGCATTATTTGTTTTGGTATTGAGATGCTTTCCTACAAGGATTTTCCCTTTCCTGATTAAACCTGCAGATAGTTTTTTGTATTGTATTATACTGCACACAGTTAAATTGTGTTGTTATAATTAGATCATGGTTATTCAACACTCATTATCTTTGTGTTTGAAAATTTTAACAAAATAAGATAAAATATATACATTTGGAGGATAACTTATTTTTTAAATTATAAGTATTTTAGATAATAAAATTGACTATGATATATTCTTATCAAAGAGCAACTTTACAAGTGCATGTATTAAGAACACTTTCTTTGAGATGTCGAAGTTGAAGGTTCTGAAAACAAACTTGGAGAGATCACTTTCCAATTTTAGATACACACATTATAGTGATAGCTGAATAAGTTTAAAAATAAATGATATGAGTGTATAATCCCTAACCATGGAAAACAAATGAAACATTTTAACAGTATGCTGAATTAATACTTTGGTTTGCTCAATTCTGGTTAATATTTCTCAATTCAAAACAAAAAGCAATGAAGCATGAAATAAGAGACATGGCTGAAATATTGTATTTTCAATAAGGTAAGATTCAGATAGAATTCTATATGATAAACCCCAGTGGATTCATCTAGGTTTTTATAGACGTTTTGTTCTGCTTTGCTTTGCTTTATTGAGAAAGAGTCTTTGTTGGCAGGCTGACCTTGAACTGTGCCCAGGCGATTCTCCTGCCTCAGCCCCTGGAGTACCTGGCATACAGGCACATCCCACCACAACTGGCTTAGACATTTTCAATAGTAAAACATGGAGAATCTTTGAGTAATTTGCCAGTACTCTTCTTTTATGATTTATGTTATTCACTTTTCTTCCCTAATTGTTTAGATATAAAGTACAGCGCTGACCCTTTAGTGTTATATTCCTGAGAACAATAGGGCCAAACTCTGACCACTGGTGAAGTTAATGGCATGCTTTCTTTAGGTTACTGTGTTTAGGTTTTTTGACCAGACTTATGTTGAATTCTTCAGAAAAAAACTAATTTCACCACTTTCTTCCTCTTATATCTATATACTCTCCCTTAAAGTGAAGGGATGGAGTTCTAAAGTGTAGCCAAATATTTAGTAGCTCCATAGTGGCCTATCACCTTTCGAATAAGAAAGAAATAAGTACACATGGTGTGTGTAAAAGGATATTTTATTTATGGAATTATTGAACTAGTTTCATGTATGCAAGATAGTACTCCAAAGTAATATGTGTATGCTAAAAAGCTCTTAGAACTCTGAAAAAGCATAGGACTTGTGAACACCAATGAAACAAAGAAGATTTAGGTGAAATGAAAGCAAGGGCAAACTCCCATTATACTGTTCTTTAAGTATTTGTTTCATATCTCTTGATTTATCACTCTGAAGCCCTGTGGTTAATGCTGTTAAGAAAATAGTTTCATATCCTCAGTTGATTGCTGGGAGTTTTTTGATTCTCATAAAAGGTCAGAGCACCAACACACACATTTAAGGGTAGGCATGATGACAGAGCCTGAATGCCAAGGCCTTTCCAGAAATGAGGTTGCAAGTGGAAACTTTAGGTGATAATGGACATCAAGATTCCCAAACACAACAAGGATCATTTAGGTGATTATCACACAGTCAGGTTTCATTATTTCGACTTTTTCCTCTGAAAATTATGAAAACTTACTAACTTTAAACACTCATTTTATTTTTTTAAAAACTCTAAAAATGAAACCACAAGTCACAAAGCTTAAAGGCCCTCTTGGATTATGCTTAAATGTACAATTCTTTGAAAGGTATATTAAGGTAAACAGGAGGAACAGTACATAGCTAGATTTGTAATTTAAGAAAAGTCTTGCAAAATAGAGAAAGGGTAATCTAATAGGGACAAATAAAATAGATATTCACAAGTTTAAGAGAATGCATTAAACTGATAAGGAATTGAAACTTTTTATAGGCTCTTTAAAAGTCCCCGGTGGTCTACATTTTTTAAAGCATTTTGTGAAGAACGAGCAATTACAAGATTTTAAGAATACAGAGACTCTTTGAAACTTTAGGATTACTCTTAAATGCGACTCAAAGTATACATTGTACATTTATAATAAAATAATCTATGTACAACTCAAAATCTCCTTTAAAACTTTTAACCAGGGCTGAGGATGTACCTCAGTGGTAGACCTTGGGTTCAATTCCCAGCACTACAAACAAAACAAAACAACATCAACAACAAAAAATGTTAACATAGTAACAGTTTTATATAATGTTGAATTAAATCCAAAACATACTTGGAATCAAAATATATTTAAAAAATATTTTTTATGTAAAACTTGTTATGTTTTTCTAATTCCTGTATTTGATTTATAATATCCAAGTAGTTATGAGTTTTTTAAGTGGAATTATTATACTTTGTTTTCTTATTTGCACCATGTTAAAACAAAACACAAAAGCAAACATTGCACAGAGTGGAGTCTCAGTTTCACTACAAAACTACCATGGTTAATTTCTTAAGGATTTTTCTAGCAGATAGATGGATAGATAAGAATATTTAAAATTTAGATTTTATAAAAGGAAATATGTATTCATGCTAGTAGTTCAACAAATAGAATCATATGTACTCTTCTGCACTTTGTTTATATAAAATTGATATATCTGTTGTTTTCTCAACACTTAAAGAAACAACCCAATCTTTACAATTGCAAACTTTACCCCATTGCATATTTTTCTATATTTAACCAGTCATGTTTGGTGGAATCTTATATTAGCCCATGTTTTTTTTTGTTGTTGTTGTTTAGTATGATGTATTTTGTTCTTTAAAAAATAGCTATCTTAAAGGAAAGAAAGAGAGTTT
Source organism: Sciurus carolinensis (assembly GCF_902686445.1). Classification (NCBI taxonomy): domain Eukaryota; kingdom Metazoa; phylum Chordata; class Mammalia; order Rodentia; family Sciuridae; genus Sciurus; species Sciurus carolinensis. The sequence goes on along the minus strand of NC_062218.1, from coordinate 84,724,382 downwards.
AAATATACAATTCCGGTTTTATTAAATTTATACAATAACAGTATATTTTAAAATATAAAATTCATGTAAACTCATTTTAATAACTCTAAACATATATGTATATAGATATAGATATATATATAAAGTGCCATAATTCCTTTTCAATTACAATGCCCTGATGTAATGATAGTTAAGATTTGCACTGTATTTTTTCCATTCATATTGTCTGTGCCTATGTATACATACGCATTTACACATATACATCTACAAATACATTTACATAATTTTTTCTTTTTCACAATTAAGGAGACTTTAATAAATGTAGAGGGAATTTTTTGGCTTAAACCTATTTGCCTATATTCAAATATTTAAATTTAAGAGATTAATTGCTTTGAACGTTGATCTCTTTGTCATCACTTTTGGGAAAAAAATGTTAAAACAATTATATTTGAATCTTTTATGATCACGGCAATTATCTTTAGTTATTATTAAATATGTAAATAAAAATGAAATATCTAACTCAATTATTTTCTAAGCCTACATGCCCCCTAGTTTATTTAATTCTATTATAACAAAATAATATAGTTGTCTTATTTGATAATCACATTATGAATATTAATTCATTTTAATATAATATGGGGTTATGTTATCATTGAACAGAGAAGCTGCTGCTGTGTATTAAACAACACAAACGCTTGGAATGAGAACTTCCAGGTGATTAACATTATTAAAAATGTGTAATGTCCTGTGATGTTATGACCAATGTAATGATTTTAAAGATGTCCAATATCTTTTGGTGAAGACATTTTCACCAAAATAATTTCCAACCAACACAATTTGATGCATAATTCAGTGCAGAACTAGTTTCTAAATTTTTATCCAATAAAATTTTATTGAATAAATTTTATTTATTAAATACATACTTTATTCTTCGTGTGTGTGTGTGTGCGCGCGCGCGCATGTGCATGGTGCTAGGGATAGAACCCAGGCTTCATACTTCCTTATCATTTTGTGGAAAATCCTACAATCTTTTAGAGTTGAACTGAATGACTACAGAAATAATGTTCAAGTATAATAAATCAACTGTATAACTTCCTTATATTTTCCTGGAATTAAGAATTTTATTTGAAGTGCTTGGTATCTACATAATTACCAACAGTGGTGTTTTCTAATTTGGGATTCATATATACATTTTGAAGCCTCTCAGAAAACTTAATTTTTATATAATTCTTTACAACTAGATCAGATTTTTGCATATTACATATCACACACTCATGTATGTATGCACACAAATATTGTTAAAGCATTTAATTTTTTGACTCTTTACAAATAGATTATAGTTTTGCATATTATAGCATTAACCTTTTCCAGTTTTATGACAAACATAAAAATACCATTTCTCAGATTTCAACTGAGTTTATATTTCAGATGTATGACTATTTTAAAGTAAGATGCCCCCCCTTGCAAAAAAAAAAAGAAAAAGTAACTAACTTCATGTGAATGTCATGGACTTGCAGAAGAATTTGAATCAGAATTTCTCCCAGTAGAGTTCCCAGTGAAACTATAAGCCAAAATATATCAGCAGTAGACTTCAGGGAATTGAGTTCATTACAGTCATTCAAATGGATTGTTTTGGAGTATTGAATCAACTCGAAGACACATATGGAAATGCAATTTTAAAAGCAACTTTGAAAATGGAAATACTCACAACAAGTGTTTTCTGAAAATGGCTTACTTGCTTTAAAATTAGTCTTATGCTAAAAACATTTCCGTATGGTTTCTATTTTGACCTATGAGCAACACAGCTGTAAAACTTCTTCATAAAACATGTGTCCTAGTTAAATGCTTTTGACTACTGAGACACTGCATAGTAGGCATTTTAAGCCAAAGGACACGTTCATGGTATAATATTCCTTTTGCTACTGGAGGACTCCCATAGGCATACTCTGGCCCTGCAGGTCTACCCTACAGTGCAAGCCTGGTCACCCTTCAGATACAGTAGTATTTCCTGCCAGCTCCCCTTGTTTAATTGCACTGTGAATGTGATCCTGTAAAGGACCTTGTACCTGAGAAGATATTCATAAATATGTGGCTTTCACATAAATTTCTGGACAACTGCTTGCAGGATGTCTTTGTCCAATACATCTTCCAATTCTTGGTTATCTCCATTGAGTTGAAAACTCTTTTCAATGGTCCAAGAATTTCTTTGTAGGAATGATGAAACCTGAGGGCACCTCTGTAACATTGGCATACTGGTTTTCTTCCTTGGAATCAGTTTTTACCCTTCCATACCTATATCATTTCCATTCCTTCCTCAATCTCAATTTAAAAGTATTTTCCAATTGGGCACAACTTCTCACTCTTTAATTTCCTTAGATTAACTTGACTGTACTTATACTGTTTTCACAAGTGATGCATGACTCTTTCAGAACAGTAATCAAAATATGTCACTGTTTTGCATATTCTTCCCCATGGGTAAATTTCAGGAGAGCAAAGACTGATTTATCTTATCTGCATATACCTAGTAAGAAGCATAAATTTCCTGAGTATGGTATGTTGGAATCTATGCAAAGGATGGAGATTGGAGTTGTGCAAAAGGACAAAGCTATGATAAATTAAGACTGTGATGTTTAGCTCAGAGTTAGTCTATTTGATTAATTTATGAATCAATTTTTTAAATAATATTAATTTAACATGGTGCTTTCTAGAGGAAAGTCATTACTTCAAACACAGTAGCCAAGGAAGGAAACTGATTTTACCACTTTTTAAAAATCTCAAGGCTGAAATTTAGTAAGCAGGACAAAGATTTATATTGCTATATTCAAGAGCTACAGGAAATAGTCAGGAATTCTTTGCATAAGTTATATTCACTATATGCTTTTGGTTGTTCTATTATCTTTCTGCTTTTAAGACCCACTTTTCTAATGAGTAGCAGAAAATTCACAATCAACCTCAGAAATCCCCTGTTTCTCTGACATTTCAGCAAAAAAGGGGAATACTGATCAATAAGAAAATTTTCTATTGAATTAATCTGCATAAAACTATTCTAAGTCCAGGTATTCAGAGATTTCTTACATATATTAACTTCTCACATATATTAAAATAATAAGTTGTGAACTTAAGTAAATGGCAAATATATTTAATGACGTTTTAGACAACAAGCATGAATAAATGCTGCCTGAGTTGCTGAGAAAGGTTATTGAATCAGGAATCTCATAAATCTTTAAAAAGTTACAGTTTCTTGTCTCCTTGAAATAATTTAGATGTAGTTTAGCTTGACAGAAATAGTTTAGATTAGGTGTTTCCTTGTGATTGATCATAGTCAATCAGTCCTCATGTGGTTGACAATATGGGTATAGCCTCAGGCCACAATGTCCAAATTATGGCTACTGATACTTGTAATACCAGCTCAATAGGCCAGTAATAAATAAAAGAATAAAGCAAAATACTTTGGGTTAGACCACTAGAGTTTTCAGTTAGGAAACACGCTATTGATTGGCTGTTGCCTATTTCAAAGACCAGTATGCCAGCATATCATGATTGTTGTTAGAAAGGGAACAGGTAGGAAACACCACTGTTCATCCTTTTTCTCTCTCCTCTAAAACCTTAGCCCAAATCATTAAACAATCTGAGTAAAAGTATATTGTAACAAAAATAAGTTTAAAGAATTTGGCTACAAAAATATTTTTAATATCCTTTTAACCACAATTCCATTTAGTTCTGTAATTACATAAAACTGAGATTGAAAAGCAAGTTGGCAAGTCACCAGTCGGACACTATCTCTTAAAGTTTCCTGTTTAGTTCATGCATGTGGGGTAGACTTCCAGAATTTAGTCCTGAGGTGTTCACATTCCATAGATGAAATAAGTCAAGATGAGCATTCAGAGAGGCAAGAAACTAATCACAATGGCAAAGGCCTGGTCAATACCAGAGTTCATTGATAAGAGAAGAAAACATACTTCTGAGGTCTTGTATGACACCCTGGTGAGAGTGCCCTCATCTATGTGTGTGTCCAAAAGCCAGTATTATTCTGTGTTTCCTACAAATATGCCAAATGGCAGTCCCTGTTTGTGTCTGAAAAAGTGAATGTGTACTCCCTTCAAGATAGGGCATTCGTTGTTCAAAATGATCTTAGGGAGATAATACTTAAACATAGTATGTAAGTGGTTGACATATAAATGGAAAATATTGTTCAGTGGAATCACATTATATAAAATGTGAATTCTTACACTTTTTATTTAGATCAGTGTTCATTGTTATAATCCAGTGATTTTTCTTCCAATGATCTTATGTTGGGGCTGTCAATTATGGGGTATAAATAAAAATAAAATTCTAAGATATTTTCCTCAGTACCTAAGGAAGGGTCCTTGCCATCATGTCTTAGTAGCTCTCGATTTTAATGTAGTTGCTACTATTTGTGGATAAATTAGGCATCTGGTAAAATCTTTGTAAAAGTCATGAAGGATTCTTCATACCTCAAAAGAATTGCCACCTGAACTTCAAATATATGAGAAAGGAAACAAAACATCTTACATATGCTGTTAGGTATAAATAACTGAGAGCTAATTCTTACTTAAGAGTAAACTAATTGAGATTAAAAGAAAGGAGTCATAAAGTCCCAATTAATGGACTTTGAGCAGTTAGGAGCAAGAAGGGGAAAATATATGAAGCTTCAGCATCGTTGCCTTCTGTTGCATGTGTGACCGCAGGCACTGGGCCTCTTCAGGCAGCTGGTTCCCAGTTAGGCATCACAGTTAAGCTCAGTACCAAAAAGCGGTAGTAGAGGAATCATTACTCTGTATTGGGCATACACCTGCTGCTTTTATGTTTGTACTTGAGATTTCAACATAAGTCCTCATTACTCCAGCAATGGTATTGTTTAGCTATGTTCCCTGGTTAGATTTTACTGGTGAGAAAATCGGCCAAATTTCAGCATCTTAGGAATTTGATGCTGCTTCCACTTTTATCCTCCACACCATTGTTAAGTGACCATGTGGATACTCCAATGCAGTATGTTGTAGAGAGAATGGGCTGGGAGTTGCTACGTTATTAGTAATTTTTTTTCAAGATCAAACTGGTTTGTTTCAGGCAGTATATATTTTCATTAACACCATCAAATTGTTTTCATAATAAAAGTACAGATTTTTTTTTTTTTTTTTTTTTTTACTTTTCCCATCATTTAAGGTACACTCCTGAAGAAAATATTACCCATTTTTGTCACCCAGAGATGATAAAATGAGAGAGGGGTCCATTTCTCCTTCTGTAAAATGATAATTAAAGTCATATGGAGGTAGTATACTAAGTACATATTATTAAGAGCATAACTTGTATAGATTTCTGTTAGTGACATTTCTTAACTGACATTCCTTGGTCTTTAAAATAATTTTAGTGAAATTTGCCAGAATTAGTCTGTAGCCACAAGCAACTGAATTTAGATTTAGAACTTCCTTGTTTTAGATAATGATATTTGGACAAATAACAATTTCAAATGATGTTAAAAAGCTAAAGTCATCCTGTCAATACAAGATATATCTTAACAAAATCTGAAATGCCAGGGATTCTATGCTATGCTATTGATATTTTTGATAAGCTAGTAGGAACTGACTTTTCCTTTTCTCTTTCATATTCTCTAGTGGATCTTAGTTAAAGTAAGATTATTATTAGCAGCTACATTCTGAAATTGTACTTTTACCCTTGTTAATCTTCTTGCTCTGAGTAGAATTCTAAAATATTTCTACAAAATGGTTCTGTAGTAACATGTAAAATATTTGCAATATGATACAATGATACAATGATCTTACACCAAAATATCCGTTTCTCAACAGCATTTGAGAAAATATTATGGTCATTATAAATGACTTACCTTTATCAAAATTCTTATTTTTCATTTTTGCTTCTTAATATTCAGAATTGTTTTTAGAAGGAAAACAATATTTTGTGGAAACTATCTTTGGATACTTTAATCAAATAATCCACTCAGAGATCTCACTGATAAAAGTCACTATCAGCTTGAAGAATAAGGGCTGCTAACATTTTTAAGTTTGTTCAGCTGGCAAATATTTTCTCTTTCTTTTTTTTCCCTGAAACATATGCCTCCAACAGAATTGTTGTCAGTTTCAAAATTAGTAAACTGATTATTTTACAGGAAATCATTAGGCCAGAATATGTTCATGCAAATAGTTTAGTAATGCACAAAACATGGTATACTTATCACACTGGATAAAAGTTGAAATCCAGATTTTTTTCATTAAAATGTTTTTATTGAAGCAACAAAATACTTGAAATCACATAACTCTATAACATTTGGAAAACACAAGTAGAATGTGCCACAGCACATTCATCCCTTCACTAGACACTTGCAGAGTGCTGTCCTGTGCCAGGTGCTGGGCTCATCCAGGCGCTGCCTAGAAGACAATCAAAGCATGTGCTTCCTCAGTGATAATTCCCAGCCTGATACTCCAAAGGTTTCCATAAAGAAGGTGCAAGGTAATTTAGGAATACTATCCCAAGGTATTTAGCAAGCACTTGGAGTATCTTCAGGGAGATACTGCTGTCACCAATTCAAAATTCTTAGAAGAGTTTCCAGGAGGAATTAATGATCAGCTAATAGTGTACACCAAGAATGTACAGTGTTGTCCATTCCCATGTTGGGTCATAGTTACATATTACATAACAGTCATCTTGAGAAAGAAGGAAACATGATTCCAGTATACTATTACCTGAATAAAAAAAGTATTATTGTCAAGGTCCCACTTTAAAAGAATAGATTCAGCATCCAAACCATATAATTCTGCATACTGAAATTTGTTATACAAAGGTTAGAAGAAAATAATAGTAAATAGTTAGCATGATGACTGAAATAAGTAACCTTTTTTATTAAAATCTTTTTTTTACAGACTGCATTTTGATTCACTGTACACAAATGGGGTACAACTTTTCATTTCTAAGGTTGTACACAATGTAGATTTGCACCATTCATACAATCATACATATACATAGGGTAATACTGTCTGTTTCATTCCACTATCTTTCTGTCCCCCACCCCCTCACACCCCATTTTCCTCTACACCATCCAAAGTTCCTTCATTCTTCTCTTCCCCCAGTCATCCCCCCCATTATATATCGTCATTCACTTATCAGAGAAAACATTTGATCTTTGGTTTTTTGGGCTTGGCCTATTTCACTTAACGTATTTTCCAACTTCATCCTTTTACCGTAAATGCCATAATTTTATTCTTCTTTATGGCAAATATTCCATTGTGTATATATACACCACAGTTTCTTTATCCATTCATCAATTGAAGGGCATCTAGGTTGGTTCCACAATCTGGCTATTGTGAATTGAGCAGCTATGAACACTGATGTGGCTGCATCACTGTAGTATGCTGATTTTAAGTCCTTTGGGTATAAACCAAGGAGTGGGATAGCTGGGCAAATGGTGGGCCCATTTCAAGTTTTCTGAGGAATCTTCATACTGTTTCCAGAGTGGCCACACCAATTTGCAACTCCACCAGCAATGTATGAGTGTGCCTTTTTCCCCACATCCATGCACTTATTATTGCTTGTATTCTTGATAATAACCATTCTAATTGGAGTTAGATGAAATCTTAAGGTGGTTTTAATTTGTATTTCTCTAATTACTAGGGATGAAGAGCACTTTTACATATATTTGTTGATCACCTGTATATCTTCTTCTGTGTCTGCCAATTTTCTTGACCCATTTATTGACTGGGTTCTTTGTATTTTGGGTGTCAAGTTTTTTAGGTTCTTTATAAACTTTGGAGATTAATGCTCTGTCTGAAGTGTGTGTGTGGAAAAGATTTTCTCCCACTCTGTAGGCTCTCTTTTCACATTATTGTTTGTTTCCTGTGCTGAGAAAAAACTTTTTAGTTTGAATCTATCCCATTTATTGATTCTTGCTTTTATTTCTTGCACTATGGGAGTCTTGTTAAGGAAGTCTGGTCCTAAGCCAATGTGATGGAGATTCGGGCCTACATTTTCTTCTATTTGGTGAAGGGTCACTGGCCTAATTCCTAGATCCTTGATCCATTTTGAGTTGAGTTTTGTACGGAGTGAGAGATAGGGGTTTAATTTCATTTTATTGCATATGGATTTCCAGTTTTGTCAGCACCATTTGTTGAAGAGGCTATCTTTTCTCCATTGTAAGTTTTGGGCACCTTTTTCTAGTATGAGATAACTGTTATGTGGGTATGTCTCTGTGTCTTTTGTCTTGTACCATTGGTCTACCTGTCTATTTTGGTAACCTTTTAAGAAATAATTCAAGATGATGAAAGTCATGTTCAAAATAGATTTATAAATGTCTCTTCTCTCTCTACTATGATGTAGGGTACATTTGGCATTTCCCTTACTCTGGTTTTCTCATTTAAGTTGGTATACACAGGAAATAAGTTCTTGGGTTTCTCACTGTGACAGCCTTGTAGTAATGAGGAAGCATACTGTGATCCCAAATAGATTAGGTGGGGGCAGGGAAAGGGGTACTTACTGGAGACTAGAGCAGAAAGAAAAAAATATTTAAAAAGGACTAACTAAGAAAAAACAAACAACAACAAAGAAAACAAAGCAAAAAGGACAAACTATCTATTTATTTTATTCTTTGGAATATCCATAGCAAGAAAACTCAGAAGAATTGGGGGGGGTTAAATTCTTAAGTAACCGAGGGATTGAAATGTTACAAGAGTGAACATAGGCTCAGTGGGAAAGAGGTTGTTACCGATGAAAAACTAGTAAAATGAAATGTTGCCCATATTGACCAGCAGATGATAGTGACATCCAGTTTCCTCTCCAGTAGTTTATATGTTAGGAAAATGACTTTGCATTAACCAAGCATTGTGACTCATGACTAAACGAACTGCTTGGGGGAATTTTGTATCCCTGTGAATGCTCTGGACCTTTAAACTTTTAATACTAATGGTTGACTAGGGAATTTCTAGCCAAGCTGATGTTTGATGATATTAGAAAACATTTAAAGAACTTGTTCTTTATTCCATTATAGCAACACATTGAAAACTAGTTTCATAGTCTTTTTCAAATTCCCCCATTTTCACCCTAAAGGAAACTCTAGGATTGATCATATGTATTTGTATATATATGATTAAATAATAGCACTCTACTTCAGAAAGCAATACAGCACTATAATAGTCCAAAATATAAATAGAAAATGTTTAAAAATGTTGAAAAGCCAAAAGAAATCTGTAACTTCTTGGAGCAATCTAAGTCACTTGAGATGAGTCACTTGAAAAGCATTGGAAATTTTCATTTCAGGTATTGAACAAGTTTACTGTGTCTCACTGGTGAGACCAATATGATATGATATGATATAAAAGTTCAGGATGAGGAATGAATAGTTTACAAACTATATATGTATTGAAAGTAATAAAATGATATAACTATCATACAAATATATAGATTATGCATAACTAATAAATATATATGAAAATATTTCAGTGATCCCTGATATAATCTATTAATTTTCTTATTTTATACAGGGAACTATTGAGGCCCAGACTCAATCAAGAATAGACATTGATTTAGTGGCACAGCTAGAGTTGCTGATTCCAGGGTCTCCTCTAGCAATTCCTCTGTAGAACAGTGCAGCTTTATATTGGTATAAACTATCTGTGCCATTTTATCATTCCTTTTTATGTATGATTTTTCAATATAATAGTATTGATTTATATAACATTTTAATCTTTCAAAGTAATATTCAGAAAGTGAATGCATTTCAATTTATAAGTTATCACAGATTTGGAGCTGTTTCTGGCTTGTGTTTCCTGGACAAATATAAAAAGAAGATTATTTTTCAAAGACAAGAAGAGGAAAAAACTAAATAAAACTGCCTATCTAGCTATGGATTTATAGCCCAAACTTTTTAAATAATTCTAAAATAGAATTGCAATTTTTTTCAACTCTAAAAATGATAGCACAAATTCTATAGCTGGGTTCGGAAGCATTTCATTTAATTTAAGTTCATTTATCTACTCAGGCTTTCAGCTGACATCTGCAGAGCAAAATCAAGATCTCTTCTGGAAAATTGATTGATGGTGCACCATATTATCTGTAAAACTCAAACCATCTACATATAAATAGTTTATTTTAATTGAAGTGTGAAACAACATAAGGTCTTAATATATGTATTTGGCCAGAGAACATATGAAATTCATTTTTAACCAAATACCATGTCTTACACATTCAAAGTTGGTAAAAGGTTATAACAATAAAAAACATCATTAGTTTTTAGGACCTACTTTGTCCACATAATATTTCTAGAAGGTTTAATATGGGTCACATTATTTTAGCAATATAATGTCACCATTTTATGGAATACTGACATTGTCTATTAACAATATTGTTTTTCCTTATACATGTTTATTATTCTTTTCAAAGCTGATATTAATGAGGATACACTTGAAGAACTGCTAGAGAATATATTTGAAGTATTTACAATGTTGACAGTTGATTCTCTGGAATGAGAGAAAAAAAGACAGTGAGAGAGAGAGAACTTTACTTTAAAAATTCAGATTGAATGAATCGCATTCTCATAAGTATATAAGGAAATACTTGCAGTGTTGAACTTTCAATATTTAATATGACATGTTCTTTTTAACCAGTTAACTAATGTCTAGACCCTAATAACAAAAGTGTAAGTTAAATACTATGTATGAATGAGACAGATTTTTATAATTTTATTATTGAGCATCTATTTGACACTCATCTATTTATTAGCACTTTATGTAATGTAATATTGGCCCTTATTAAAATCCCTGATTTCTCTCATTTCTCTTGTAGGACACCCTACTGCCATTTCTGTTCCTTTTCCTGATTATAGAAGTAGCAAAGTAATGACTGACAGTTTATTTCAAGTCTACTGACCTACTTAACAACATATATATTTAAAAATTAAATTGGATACCAACATTTAAAAATAGTGACATTTCAAACAGAATCTCCAATTTTCAAGAGTTCATTTTAAAATTGAAGATCTGGCAACAATAGACTTTTCTTTCCTTGTAATAACAGCTAACTGTACTTTCTCCTGTGACCTGGGCATTGCCATCCAGTCCTTCACAACCCTTTTGTCTCTCCCACACTGACCCCAACTCATTAACCTTAGTTTCATTGTTCTGCCTTTGGGGAGTAGAAAGAGGTGTAAACTTATATAATAATTTATTAAGACACTCATAGAAGTAGAGAAAACTTTGTATAACATCTAATCAAGGTCTCATTTTAAAATAATGACATTAGACATCCTGGGTCAGTTAAGTGACTTTTAAAGTACATATGCAATAGGTTGGTCTCAAATGAACATCTTTTGTCAATAGAAAATGACAAATGTTAAATAATTGCAGAAAATTAGGCAATATCTTACCAATGGAAAGTTCCTTTTAGGCAATGTGTGCTAGTGAATGTTAAACAATGAACTGTCTCGGAAAACAAACAAACCTGAATTCATAACATTTGCTGATTTTCATAGTGTAAATACTCCCAACATGTCCAATTTCAAGTTAATGATGAGATATTAACCAGCTTACAAAATTTCAGACAATTTAACAAAAGACTTATGAATCAATAAGCTCCAGCTTTAGCAAACCCTAATATGAAGATTAAGGAAATTTTTGTCTCTATTGAGTGAAAAAAAAAAAAATAAAGCCACTAACGTACAGCCTTATTAGATGAACTTCTTTCTATCTCACAGAGAACTCTATCGGAACTATCTATCGCATTTATTAGGATATTTTCTTCTTTCTACTTGTCTATTAGTTTAGATTGGCTAATACAAATGCACTGACAACAGTGATATATATAAAAGCAAATCAATACCTTTTATTTAATTCATCTCTTCTGGTTTATTATACTAATCAAATATAAGCATGCATAATGGACATTTTATATAATAGTCCTTAAAGTGGAGTGTCTAAGTGTTATTGACTAAAAAAAGAATTAAATTCTTCCCTCTGCTATTGAACTAGGTCTGGCTAAATACTTTTGAATAACATTCAAATTCTATAGTGTTTGTCAGAAATGGATATTTATTCTAAACCTATTATTATTTACTTAAGTATCCATCATTTTTCTAAAATGTAAAAATGTATGAGATTATTAATAATATTTATGGTATGGCACAATTTATTTATTTTAATTTCTCTCTTGTAAATGCTTGAGAGAATGTTGACAGGATTTAAATCTTTCTATTTGTGACATTGATTCACACAGTAAAATAAATTTACTTATATAATTGGAAAAATTTGATTTCTTAACCACTTTAAGTGAAAACCAAGATGACATTAGTAAAAGTAATCACAGCTTATCTGATAAAGTAAAATTACCCTGTTATTTCCTTTAGTCACAATTAAATATATAGGATGAGATAAAATTTGTGATGAAAGCTTCATATAAAAATAAGTTTTATCTGGGTGTAGTGGCACATACCTGAGTGGCTCAGAAAGCTAGGCTCAGAAGGATTGCAAATTCAAATCCAACCTCAGCAACTTAGTAAGACCCCATCTCAAAACTAAAAATATTAAATAAAAAGAATGCAGCTCAGGTTAAGGGACCCTGGGTTCAAGTCCTGGTATAAAATAATAATAATAATAATAATAATAATAATAATGTTTTAATCATAATGTTACTATATTATGACAAATATTATACACATGTGTATCTATTTTTACACATTTGTGTGCATGCATGTATTTTACAGTTTATATACATATAGAAATAGCATATATACACACATCAATTATTGAGCTTCCAATTCAATTTCTAATTCCAGAACTCTAATGAAGGTTTAATTGGGCTGGGGTTGTGGCTCAGTGGTAGAGCCTAGCACATGTGAGGCACTGCATTTTATCCTCAACACCAAATACAAATAAATAAAATAAAGTAAAAAAAAAAAGAGTTGTTTAAAAAAAGATTTTATTGAACTAATTGTCAATACAGGTTAAGATTCACTTCTGAATAGAAACAAAAGACACTTCTACGCAATGTAGCAGCTCAACTTTTTAAGGGAAAAACTCATTTCACCTATGATGTTTCATTATACCTCTCCATTATTAATCCAGAAAATTTTTTTTTAGATTAAGAATTGAAATAATGTGTCTTCCTCTTTCTACAGTAAAAAGAATCTCCCAAAGTGAATTGGAAATATTTGCAGCAATAGTCAAGACCATACATAGATCATCATTACTCTATTTTCTACCAGTATTAATCTTAAAATCAAATAAAATTGTTTAATCAAAACTGATGTTGTGGGAATGTATAGGCAAAGTAAAATAGTGGTGATGTAATCCAATACCTCTTAAATTCATTCTCATGATTGAATGTGATTCCATTACAACCATTACATCAAAAAATACTTCACCCTTCTTGTGTGAATATTTACCTTGAGCTCAAGAATTATTAAATATTACAGATAGAGAATCTGCCCACTTTACTTCCACTAACCTTCCTATTTGGATGAAAGAAGGAATAAGTAATAGACAATATGACATTTGATTTAGCAAAAGCAAGAAAGATAGGATCCTAGTATCAGATTGCTGATTCTCACAGGACATATGAATTGTGAAGACTGGCAAAAGGAAAAACACTGTGTGTGTGTGTGTGTGTGTGTGTGTGTGTGTGTGTGTGGAGACTCACTTGAAACAGTTGTTATTCTTAATCCATAATATAAGGGAAATCATTTTCACTTTTATTTATTTTTCCAATGATTAGGAGAGGGTTAGTACCTAGAGTTTGAAACAAGCAAAAGCATGAAAAAACAAAAAACATAAAAGGAAAATAGTCTGTGTGCTAGTTTCTAGCATTATCCTCAAGATAATGAGATATCTGCATGAGACTGATATTTAAATTGGCTTCTTGTTTTATTGTTTTGCTCACAAATTTAAAGAAAATGCGATATGAGAAATAAAGTCGGAGGAATCAATCTCTCTCCTCCTCTTTTTCTTTTACAAACCACTTCAAAACTGATTCCCTGAAGCATCTCTGACTGATTTAGATTTTATAAGTGGAAAATAGAACTAATAATCAGAATGGTCTCCTATTTCCCTTGTGTATGTATGTGTGTGTGTGTGTGTGTGTGTGTGTGTGTGTGTGTTCACATGTGTAAGCAGTAATGAGAAAATTTCCTTGACTTCCTTTAAAGCTCCTATGAGTAAAGTCAATAGTGATAATAAGTGACATGGGAATATTTCTACCTGAAAATTGGAAAGTATTCCATTTTAATGTCAGCACAAAACAGTAGCAATTTTCTTTGAGGGATTTTGTTATTTCCCAGGTATCAACATACTCTTCCAAATCTAAGTAAAAATTGAATTTGAAATACAATTTTTCTAATAATACATAGTTAAAGTTGAATATTTCAATTAATTTTTATTTCTAAAAAGTATCTGTCCTCCTTGGAGAAAAGCAATGATAACTTTGGATCAAATAGAGGTGTCCACATGGAGTTTAACATTGGCCGTAGAAAAGTGAAAGCTGCTCAATACCAGGTTATACTTAGTATGGAGCACTGTATATTTTATGGAGCAACCATGTTAATATTTTCTCCATTAAATGTTAGAAGGAGTTTGTGCTTCTCTGTGTGTTTTTATCAGTTAGGGCAAATCTCAGACCACCATGAAAAGAAAACTATGAAACATAGACCCTCAATAATTACAGTGATTTTATTTTTAAACTTAAAATTATTGTAATCCATCTAAAAGAAATATGTCCAAATTAATATTGTTGTAGAGCTCCATCTCAACCTGGTGTCAGGGCACTGACACTGGAACCAGGTTGCTTTCTAAGCCCTAGTTCTGCAGTTCACCAGTTCTACTACTTTGAGCCAGTTACTCGCTGTCATGGATCTTCTGTTTCCTCATCTCTTTAGTTACTGAGAGCTTTACTTCATAGGGCTGTTGAGAAGATCACTTGAGCTACATGTAAAGCACTTATAACAGTGTCTGGCACATCATAAATGCTAAATAAGACTTAACCTCAATTAGTGCATCATTGAAAAGCGGATTCAGTAAATTGTCCTTTGAGTAATTAAGAAAAACTCATTTCTCTCTCAAGGTATTTTCTTCTCTCCAGACTCCATCTCCTCTTTCTACTGTTTTGTTTAAATTAATCACAATTTTTTTCTAATAAAGTATCTTGAAATAAGTAAAAAAGAGTTTAGGTTAGGATGAAAAATAAGAAAACCTATGATTACACCTGCCATATCTTGATTTCAGAAATTAGTCTACTCCAGGTGGATAATTTTCTTTTCTTTTCCATTTATATATCTCTCTCAATTTGGACTGAAGTCAACTGATGTTTATCTTTTCATTCTGGTAGATGTTAATAATAGATGAATATGTCTAATGTGTTTCCCAAAGGGATACATTTATTTCAAATCTGGGAGATGCAATGACCCTACATTAGTTGATGCTAAAATCTCTATAGTCTTTAACCATGTTATTTCTCAAATATTATTTGACAACCACAGCATCCCTAATGACTTTATTTTACAATTTAAAAATTCATATTGAGTTGTTCACATGAGTGACAAGTACAACTTCTGAGTACCAAGTAATCTGCTATGAGTGAATATGAATTTGTAGAAAAGACCATTTCAAATACCAGTAATCTTAATACTACATGAATTGTCCAATGTTCATGTTTTATACCCTTTGGATATTTTAAAATTTCAAGTAGCCACATTGATTTTGGCTGGAAAGAGGATTATTAAAATATTAATGATTTTTCTTGTGCATTTTTCTACACATTTATCCATGTTTATGTGCATATATTCTAATTTGGTTATATTTGAGAAACTGGCAATGTATTTTAAAATAAATAGAAGACAATGCTTGGCCATCAGAATATGTCACATTTTCATGAATAATTTTCTTATTCTCCATATGGTAATGCAAGAGAGAAATATCCCTTTGTATAGTTATGGAAATGCCATTTGCTAATAGATCTGAACCTAGGGGTATCTTTAGAATTTGTGATTGACAATTTTGTATTCAATAGAAAAAGCAACTTAGTTTCATGCTTGGGATATAAAAGGACTACTTCTGAAAAGCAAGAATATAAATTTAAAGACTTCTGTATCCTACTTCCTTCTCTTTTTCCCCCCATTCCATTCTTGTTTTCTGTCTTTGAGAAAAAAATAATGTACAGAGAATGTGTTAATTTGATCAGAAATTACAATGTAAGAAAAAGAGGGGAAATAACTAAAAGAAAAATATTAAAGAATCCAGAAACTTGAAACCATCTAAATCCCATGATAATATTTCCTAGCAATGTTTTAAATGCCCCTTTAGATACCAAGTTATAATCATTGTCACAAATAAGATTATTTCTTTTTTAATTTGACATAATCATGAAATAGCTACATTTAATATTGAAATGAAGTTTTACACATTGCTAATTCCTAAACACTCTTCTTTTTCCATGCCCAACGAACTAATGTTTGACCCTTTTGTCACCAAAGGATTGCATGTTTGTCATTTCCCTCTTCTACCCTAATAATTCTAGTAAAAATAAATCTCAAAAGGTAAGTGCAGGCACATATCTATAATTCCCACTACTAAGGAGGATGGGGCAGGAGGATTGTGCTGGCCCAGCATGATCAACATAGATAGAATCTATCTTAGGGATAAAATAAAAAGAAAGAATGAAAGAAAGAAAGGAAGGAATGGAAGAGGGAAGGAAAGGAGGAGATGAAAAAGAAAAAAATGAAAATAAAAGAAGTCAGAAAGGAAAGAAGAAGAGAAAGAAAGAAAAGAAAGAAAAAAGAAAAGAAAGAGAGAAAGAGAAAGGAAGGAAGGAGGGAAGGAAGGAAAGAAGGAAGGAAGGAAGGGAAAAAAGATACCTGAATATTATGTATGTTATATACACATATACATTATATATTGTATATTTGATTTGAATTTTATAGTAGCTTATTGTTTCCAGTGCTTTATTAAGGTGATTTCATAATCTTCTCAATATTTTAAAATAGTTTGTCTACTCATTTAGCATATATTAATTTAACATATGCCATGTTCTAGGGATTTTGCAGGATCTGGGATACAAATGTGGATTAAATAGATATGGTTCTGACCTTACTTGATGATTTTATCAGTACCAGGAAATTACAGTGCAGTATGATAAGTGCAAGATGGGGCAGGAATGGATGCTCTATAGAGGGTCACTTCTAGCAGAACTGAGGTGGGGACAGATTAAAAGAAAAGGCCTGCTGAAACAATTGATGTTTTAATTAATTCCAGGAATTGGAAGAAGTGTTTCAGGGGAAAAAAAATGAAAAGTATAAAACCAGATGCTTTTGTATAATCATTTAGTTTTATAATATCAACTAACAGCTAACACTCTTGTAAGATTATGTGCCAGTCATTATTAGAGTGATTTTCACAGTATGTAAAGAACTCTGTAAGCTAGTTGTGGTATTAATCTCATTTTTCCACATGAAGAAACTGAGAAATGGATTAGTTAAGTAACTTGGTCATGTACGTAACTAGTAAAAGGCAAAGTCAAGATCCAAGACAAGCAACTTGGTTTCATAATCTGAAGACTTTGTCTCAACTCAACACCACTTTTAACAGTGGGAATACAATAAAGCAAAAAGTAAATTTATTATACTAGGAATTCATTTTGTAGTCCAATAAAATTGGTAAACTTATTATAAACACCAATATACTACTGCCAAAATAATACAATTCACCAAAAAGCTTGTGAGTCATTTATTGTGAATCAGAAATCAGCAACAAAATGAAATTCACTTCCCTTCTTCATAGAATCATTGTCTTCTACCCCTGCAAGGTTCTTTGCTAAGGAACTAGGGATATAAAGATAAGTAGTTTTAGGGTTGGGGATATAGCTCAGTTGGTAGAATGCTTGTCTTATAAGGCCCTGTGTTCAATTCCCAGCACCACAAAAAAAAAACAAAAAAAGATAAGTAGTTTTTATCTCTGACCACAATGAGATGAGATGACAATTTTCCCTGCAAAGTGACATGTAAATGAATAGGAATACACAATACCTAAGACAAATACAACTAAGCACACACCTGTGTGTGCTGGGGGGCGGGGCAGAGTTGACCTTATTCACTTTAGAATTCATTGCATCATTTCTAAAACCTGCTTAAAGATGTAATGAATAACTGCATATAAGGATGTCATATGAAGAGGAGAATCACTTTCATAAGGGTAAATCATGAAATATTTTATTAAATGGAGGCATTTGGGACCCTGAATAATGTATTGGATTTATTTCATGGAAGGTGGCAGAGGAGTAGAGTAAATGAAATAACATACAGAAGGGAGGAAGAACAAAAGTGCTGGAGTAGAAAATTCAGAGGCCTGAGTGAGAAGAGTGGGAGGATTTGCTGAAGAGCTTTATTGATACTCAGTTCTCAAAAACCTTGAATGGTGTAGTAAGTAGCTTCTTCTTTTGAACATAGAAACTCAGTAGACATTTTTGGGCAAGAAATGACAGGATCAGAGCCGTATTTTCATAAAATTAATGTTTTATTGAGTAACTGGAGCCCATAAGAATATTCTAGAGGTTACTCTACTAAACTTTGTGCAAATTAATGATGGTTTTAAAGCAAACTAATGAAAGCAAGATAAGAAAGAAAAAAAAAAGACCCATAGGGAGGCCAACTATGGATGTGTTACATTTTTAGAATTCTGTAAAACATTTTAGTACACTCACCTAAATTAGCTGAAAGAGGGAAAGTCACACTTTGAAAATAAGAACAATTCCCTTCATTTCACTGATGGAGATAGGAAATCTTTCTTCCTATTATTGCACTCTTTGTGGTCCAAAGCATGTTTGAAAGTGAAACATCTGTGATACAAAAATAACTTCAGTAATGAAACATCTGTGATACAAAAATATCTTCAATATTGTGTAAGTATTGGGAAGGCTTCCCTCAGGCATATGTCCCAGATAATGCAGTTCCATATTTTAGTTATAATTGCAAAAACTCTGATGCCCCAAAAGAGCTCCAAAACAAGAACCATGTGGAACTGACTAAAGAAAAAGATAAAACCTGAAGTTTGTACTGATTTGTATCAAAGTTCCTGTTCTAAATATTAAAGAACCTAACACATTTACCCTGCCTAAATATCAATTCTGTTACTGCATTTGACATTTGTTTAAACAAAGAGTAAAAAGTGTTTAAACTAGTTCTGTTTAGAATTGATTGATAAGTATTGATAAATATTTTCTACTCAAATATTTTTCACTTAAACATATACATTTCTATCATGTCCTAATTTTTAAATCACCTATTCATCCCTCCCCATCCTCCCCAAATTGTTAAAACGTTAGATCAATAGTCAGATGGAGAAATTTGTTAAATGAAGTGTTTTGTTTTAAATCTTGTTCAGAGATGATTGGGTGTGACTTGTCTAGGGACTCTGTAGCTGAGAACAGGACTCCAGTGCAGTGGAACGTGAACAGGACTCCAGTACAGTGGGACGTTGACCCGAGCAGCAGAGGGCAGGGAGGCAGACAGGACTTCGAAGACGTGGGTAGAGGTGGGAAGATGGGTTGGAAAAGAGGTGTGTGTCTACATGGGCAGAAGAACCTTGGCAGTAACAGTTCCGATTATTGACCATGTATCTTATCCTTTAATTATCATAAAAGTAGGTTTGATAAGTCTCTTTTTAAAATTAGAATTGAGGTTGGGGGTGTTCAAGATAGGAAGTATATAGAATGGAAAAATGTTTTATTTCTTAAGAAGTAATCCTGGTATTACTGTAGTTATCTTTTGAAACTTTTCTTGATCTGGGACCTCAAGGCAGTCCATAGAGTGTGTTTTTAACTTATGATCAGTTCAGTGAATCCTCAGTTATGGGGTGGAGTTTGTCATAACTATGCCTGTCCAGGTCTTTGCTTATTCACCCAGCAGAGTGCCTGGCAAATAGCAAACATTCAAAACTAGAGTGTTGCTGGAGGACCAAAACAATAAATGAAAAAGACATCACCCTAAAATTCATTTATATAGTTAACTATAATACCATAATGTAGCTAAAGGTTTATTGGTAAACCAGCAATTTCAATTTGTTAGTACCAATAAAGAGAGTTGTCAATGGACACTTGATACAAAGTCCTATATACACATAGTCAGATTTATTTTGAGAAACTACAGGTCTAAATTTTAAGAACTAATACACTGCATTGGTCATAATATATTTTAGCAATTTGTTACGAAAACATTGTACATAGTTGCAACCTAAGCAAACAATAAGATATAATATTTATATTAGAAGTCATATCCAAGTACAATTCTATAGATATTATTATTTGCTTAATCCTCTGTAGAAAAAGATTGCATGTAAATTGTTGTTTGTTTTCTGTACTAAGGATTAAACCTAGGGGCACTTTACCACTGAGTTATATCCCCAGCCCTTCTTATTTTTTGTTTTGAGATGGTCTCACTAAGTTACTGAGAGTCCCACTAAATTACTGACACTGACTTCAAATGTGTAACCCTCCTGCCTCAGCCTCCGGAATTGCTGGGATTACAGACATGCACCACCATCCCTAGCCTTGTATATTTTCTGAGACCAATTTTAGCTGTATTTGTACACATACATCTCAGATATCTGTGCACTTACATACACATGTGTGCACACACAAACATAATGCACATTCGGAGGTGTCTAAATAGCACAATACTCAGTTGCCATGTCATTCGTGATGATGTGTCTTTGACTACTTGACTGCACGTGCAAGCTTATTATATAATATATTGCCATCCAAAGATACTACAAATCATTAAATAGGTCTACTGAGATTTTGAAGGCATATCCTGAATTCATAAGAATAAAATATTTGTCGTATATATCAATTTGCTTCATATGCTTAGTTTTTAAGTTTGAAGTGAATTGGGCTTCAAAAATGTGATGCTGAAATGGAAAAGCACAGACTGTTGTATTCCATAATAAAGCCCATGTTGCTTACTATGTCCCAGGCAGTATTTGAAGCACTAGGCCAATGTCAACTTATTTAGTCTCCATAATAGTTGTTTAAGTTAAACACTATTCCAATGTTATTGCTGATGGAATGAAGTAGAGTGAAGTTAAGTACCTTGTCAAAGTTCACACAATAAGTAATCGTACTGGCTTTGAACTCCATCAGGCTGGCTCCAGTAAGGATAACCATAACTACTGTGCAAGAATCCGTCTTGCTGAGCTTCATTGCCTCTTACTTGTTTGCTGCTTGTAAAAGGGCTCAAATGTGGTCTGTATCAGAATTCATAGTCATTTCATTGGTCACTTGGCAGGGCTTTGTTCTTTTCCTAACTATTGTAATTCAGTCATTGAAAATTCTTCTTAGTCTCAGACCTGATAAGAAAGTGCCACAAAGAATTGGGCCTTAGAAGAAACTGAACACCTCCCTTGCTCAATTAAGTCAGCAGTATTTTACCTTTCTTGAAATATTTCTTATGGACTAAGAATTTACCAGACCTTATATAAACTACTGACTCCTCTAGAATTCTGGAAACTTTCTGCTTAAATTCTCAATAGTCAAAGTACAGATTGAAGCAGTGGAAGTGATGCTGGATGCCTCTGGATTCCTGCAGGCAATCTAGGGCACAATCTACACTTTTGGCCTGAGAGCAGCCTTTTTGCAAAGATGTACTTAAACTCAACCTGTTTCCATCTAACGCAAAAAAAATTGATGCCAGTATGAGCAGTTTTCAGAGAGGTTTTCAAAGAAGTATTGCTTTTTGAGATCTCAAAAGAAAAGTGGAGCTTTAGATGCTGCAGAATCACTGACAGTAAGGAGCAGCAGAGTCATGCTCTCAGGCACTCTGGGTGAATGACCTCAAAAGCTGCTTGCCAGGTACAAGGTAGAAAACCTGAAAGACTGAGGGAAATGCTCCTCGAGTCAACACATAGCAATTTATTACCCATCTGTTCATTAGAGTTTTGCAAGGTATTTGGCTTATGCAGGCTTCAGTGAGTAATATACCTTTCCCATGACATGAAAACTATCCGCCCCAATGTACCAGGAATCAAAAACTCTCCTAGGATACATAATTTCCTTACCAATAAAAGGAAGTAGACTTATGTTGTATAGTCGCAAACATAGATTTGTTCTGATTGGTAATGTTTCTGAGAACCATTAGATGTTTTATTTTTGCTTCTGAGAACAATTAGATGTTTCTGATTGGTGATGTTTCTGAGAACCATTAGATGTTTTATTTTTTATACATTTGTATATACATGCAGAGAAGTATACAAATGCAGATTCGAATTTGACACTTGAATAACTTAGCCAGTGTTTATCAACTGTGTACATGATGCTGTTTTTGCCCCTGGTATCAAGGTAGAGTGCTACAGTAAAACACAGGACATCTGTGATCTTAAAAGACACTCCAGGCTGTTCTTGTAGAGCTGAAGAGATTGCTGCCATGAATGTCACTGCTATTTAGGGACTAGCTAGAATGATAAAGGGACATCCTGGACTTCTTGCAGTTACTTGTGGCTATACGTGCAGATTGTCTCTGAGGCTAGAGAGGGATTGATTAAATACCAGGCCAACCCACTGTGAGAAACTCTCTGGCATCTCCCAGCTGCCATTCAGAATGTGAAATCCAGGATATGACCTGTCAAGATGAGCCACTTCAGCATATTGTGGCCATGCAGCTGCCACTGATACATAAGTCTCCAGAGAAAAACATTCAGACTGTTTCCATGGTGGAATGAATGCAAATGCACAGCTCCAAACATATTTCAATGTGATTTTTTTTCAACATAATGTTCTATATTAAATATGCAGATGAGTAGAAGTGACCCCAGGTCCTCTTCAAGTCATTGATTGCCACACATTTTTCTGGAGGCAAATTTCTCCTACTTTATATTTCAGAGGGATAGGGAACATTTGGAAGACATACAGATTTAAGATATGCAGTTGCTATCTTTCCTCAATGAAGGAAAAATTTTTATAGATTCTTCAAGCTATTTCAATGAACATCACAAAAAGAGGTATTTTATGATATTGAGCTTATTATTCCCATATTTTTATTGATTTACAACACTAGCACAAAGTAAAATAAAAATTTAAAACTCCTATTTTGTATTATCGATGTCAAAATAATGAGCAAGTAAGATTAAGGATTATATGAACATATTATATGAACATATTCCCAATAAAGAATTAACACTCAGGGTTCCACAGATGTGTCCAGATTAGTAGTAATGAAGCAATTTGGAAGGCAGATTCTTATCTTTTACCTTCATATTAAAAGTTCCTGAAATGTAGAAACTTATATTCTTGGTAACAGTAGTTCCAGTACATCTAATAATAAAAATTCCTTATCTTAGGCAAGGTTTTATCTGGAATTTTGCAGACATACACTGTCGACCAACAAACTTAAGCCAATAGGAAATGAGAGAAACACTCGATTCAGCTAACACTATAAATAAAAATATTTCAATGTTCCAAACTATTTTTTATTTTGACTAAACATTGTCAATTATGTATTCTGACATTTATGTAGTTTATAATATGCATAGAAGAGATGTGTGTATACACACTCATATAGTAAACAGTAGACATATATTTACTTTTTATATTCATTTACATGTTATTCTGTGAATTATTTTATCATGCATGTTTATTTATGTAAAAAATGACATGCTATATATTTTATAATCATACTTAAAAGTAAGCCTATAATATATCTCTATTCACTTTATTAATTTTAATGAACTATCCTATTACCTAGTGATAATATGCAACTATTTGATTCAGTTATCTCAGCAATCTTAAATCCAATAATTCATTAATTTATTTAAAAGTATGCTCTTTCATGCTATGGGAAATTATTCAGTCTAAAAGTGCTTATAGTATATGTGAATAGAAATTTGGAACTTCATATCCCAAAATACCTGAAAGCCATCACTGAACTATTGAATAACATTGAGATCTTTATACATGCTATTTCTTCAATGCAGTGTGACAGATTTTTTTCCCCTTAACACCTATCATATTCCCCAGATGGCTTAGCTATCATCACTGGCAGATCATGAATAATATTTTAGGTTGAACAGATGTAAGCAATTTGTAATTTTTCCCCTTTATGAACTAGCTCTATTTTGATGAATCAACTGGAAACTGAAACTTATGTGGAACTTCTGATGTAAAGGACCTGTGTTTTCCCACATTGAAATATGCAGTCGGCTCTTAAGAGAGAAATGAAACAGAAAACAGGGAAACTGGCCAGGGTATGTGACAATAAAAAAACTAGATCACCAGTTAGTATTGTAATGTGCTCCAAAATTCTTTAGTTTATACCACATATAAAAAACAGTTTTGAATTGTCCCTAGCCTTTAGTAAGGTAGCCTGTGTGTTACTCTGGTGAGAATATTCTCCCAAAGCACTAGAGCACTGGAAATGCCGAAAGTGCTCGTGAAATGGTGAGAGAAAAACAAATGAACTATTCTCCTGGAAAACATGTTTATTTTACTGAATTATATTTTATATAATTATACAAATTGTAATTTTGACCCAAATACAGTAATTCAAGTTGAGACTTTCTGGAAATTCAGGATTGAAGAATGCTCTCTATAAGCTACAAATTAGTTAAATGATCTTTTTTAAAAAAATACAAAATACAAGAAAAGCCAGAAAAGCTGAGCATGGTGACATATACCAGTAATCCCGACTACTTTGGAAGCTAAAGCAATAGGATCACTTGAGCCCATGACATCAAGACCAACCTAAGAAACATGACAAGGACCACATCTCAAAAACTAAAACATACAAAGTGACGAAAATATCTACCTAAAACAGATCTTAATTCTGTAGTTGGAAAATGTATACTTATTCATAAATTGATATCCCATTTATAAACAGCATGATTTTCTTGACAATAATCAAGAAAATTCTTAAAGCTTAAAGACCCTTTCATGTCTAGAGTTTAGTAACAGTCCTGCACTTCTAAAGTCTGTTACTGACCTAGTAATTCTTTATTTGAAAAGAACTGTCATAGTAAGTGTTCTTAGCTTCCCTATGAGGCCAATCCAATTGGCAATTGGCCTAGAGTAGATAACTGAATTGCAGGACACTGGAGAATTTGGACACTTTATGCACTACATAAAAATTCTAATAACCAAGATGTGAATGATCAAAGATAGCCATCAATGCACTTCTTATTTCTGTGTTCCTTATTTCAACACCACTGGTTTAGAAAGTTTAATGTTAGTATTACAAAATAAGATTAGGTAGAATTCATAAACCATCTTCAAAATTTTTCTAAGCCTTTCCTCCTTCTGAAAACATGAAATTTTATGCCTTTTTAAAATAATATTTGGAATTTTAAAATAAGTTAAATAGTGTAACTTGAACACAAACAAAACAACCATATTTATCACACAACTTCACTTCTACTCTAGAAAGTCACGTGTTAAATCCTTTTTCAGGGAATAATCAATGGCTCTAATAAGCTGGATGATGATAGTATTTGCAAGATCTCTCATGTATATGCCATTTGGTGGAACTCTTTCTGTGAATTCTTGTAGTTAAAGAACTGGATGGGGTGACTTATCTTCACTCATTATTTTCCTTAGTTTCTATAATATTGCTTAGATACATAAATTATTCCCTGAATTACTGAGTTAGCTTCGATATACAATTATGACCCCAAAACTAAAAAGGCTTTCTTTATTGCAAAAAATGAAAGATTTTCTGGACAGTTGTTAGAGTTCCCATTAGTTTTAAGGTTTTTCAGCCTTCTGTAGTGTTGAATTTTATTTATCTTCTTTATTTGAAAGGACAGATATTAAGATAGCAATGGAAAGATTTTTAGAAATGTTTTATTAGTTAAGCAACACTATTAGAAATTCAATATGAGATTTCTTAATATTTTATGTTTAATTTCTTTTTCCAATAATTAAATGGAATTTTTTCTCTGACAGTGTGTATTCTTTTTCTGAACCTCTTTATTCTCCAGATTCATCTCCTGTTTTCTGTACTCTATGCATGTTTCATGCACTATGGAAGTTTATACAATAAATTTGAGTCAGCCTACAAAACAATATTACAAGAATGTACTAACAGAGGGAAACAGATGGTCAAGAGTACTGTACACATGCTTTGTAAGCCAACTCCCACAGATTGCCTGTCTTCAGATTTTTTTCCCCTTAAGTAGAACCAATCCTCAAACAAGGGATTTGAGCTGTTTTATTATGGAAATATTCCTCTTGAACAATAAAAATAACAAAAAGCAATTTCAATCACATTTTCATTTTGAAGAAAGTTGTGTTTCACCCTTGTTAAGTTTATTGTTATAAAGTTCAAGCTAATTATCGCCATCAACTTATATTCTTATTCAAAGAGCCTGAGAAAAAAGTTTGTGGCTCTCATTGCTGAATTTCTATTATATCAGTGTAGCTGAAAGAAAACAAATTCTGTGAAATAGATGGTTGTCTTAGTGCTCTAAGTTTATATGAATTTCATGATTGCTGTAGTAAGTTGAATTGTAATTCACATTCAAGATGGATACTTCATGATCATGTTTCCCTGCCATTTAAAATTCATCAAGTCCAAAAGAAGTAACTATTGGGTTTTTTGTTTCTCCATTTGTTTTGTTTTGTTTTTCCAGATGATTTTCAAGCCCTAGTTGTATAATGTAGGCAGTAATTCATTAAAATTTTTAAACAAAAACAAGAGCTGAACTAAACTAAACTCAAATTTGCTGGTCGAGTATTATATGAACGTTTACATAGCTAACAAGTTTGAACTTTCTTAATGTACATATATTAACATGACATATTCAATTTTATTTGTATATTGGTAATTCACTAAACCGTCATTTTTATGCTAACCTTTGATTCCTCCTGGATTCCAGAAGGTTAAGGTTTTTTAACTCAAATTTATAGATCAGGAGTCTGACACACAGACATGAGAAGGACCAGCCAAACCTCTGAAGGTAAACAAGAGGCTCAGCTTGCACTCTTAACAGCTGAATTCATTCTGAATTCTAGGGATTTTTCATGCACAAAAGTTGCCAAGTTATACAGTGCAATAGGGTCAAATTCATTCATACTTCTGAATTAATTTTTCCATTTCTCATTTTGAAAAATGTTCTTATATTAAATAAATTATTCATGTGACATGTTTATAATATACATAGATAGAAAATTGAAAGATGGATAATCTCAATTTTAGCACTATTTATTGTTCACTTGCTTAAGGATTATAATTCCCTATTAAGCAATTCTCGAATATTGTAAAGCATTTAATAACATTAAGAGAAAATAATGTTTGATCCAAGAATTTATCTCGTTAACCAAAATAAGGTTTATATACTCAATATTGTAGTTTTATAACAAAGTAACTTTTTTCATATACAATTCACATACCATACAATTCATCCATTTAAACTGTCTAAATAGTTTTTAGTTTGTTGATAGAGTTGTTTAACTATCATCATAATAAATTTTCAAACATTTTCTTTACACAAAAAGAAAGACTATATTCATCAATAGTCATTCCCCATTTTTCCTGAGCTTCAACTCCAGTTCTTAGCCACCAGTGATTAACTTTCTGTCTGTGTGAACTATTTTATTCCAGACATTGAATATAAATGGAACCTTATAAGGTGAGTTCTTTTGTAGCTGACTTCTTTCATTACTATAATGTTTTCAAGGATTTTCTGTATTTTAGCAGGACTAAGTACTTCATCTTAATCATCATGATATCAAATTTTAGGGCTATACCACAATTTATATATCCATTCATCAGTTGATAAAAATTTGAATTGCTTTTTGTCTATTAACAATAATATTTATATAAGTATTTGAGTGTAAATTTTGAGATGGACATAAAGTTTTTGATTTTCTTGAGTCTTGTCAAGGAGGAAAAAAAATCCCAAAACAATAGGGGAAAATATCAGTAGATATAACTGCACTTACTTTCAAATATGGCAGGAAAAGTGGGAATTTATACCCAAGGAGCAAAGTGAGGGATGAAAAATTACTAAGAAGAGACATGGTGGGTAGGGAGATTCTCAATAAAGAGGCCTAACAGAATTCTTGCTGAAGAGAAGTAAAGGACTTAGATACCACAGTAAAGGGAATGAGGAATGGACTGTAGATCATGCATGGTCAGTTATCAAGAGAGGGGAGTTCTCACTACATGAGTTTAGCAAGATTTTTGCTACAACTGGACTCAGCAAGGATGGACATGGAAGGCCAGTGTTGAGATTTAGTTAAGAAGGGGCTTATAGGAGCTTAACTAGAGTTTAGTCAAGGGGAGAATTTTTGCTTAGGAATGCAAGTGCTGCATCATATGTTAACTCTATTTTTAATCTTTTGAGAAACTTCTAGACTATTCTCCAAAGGACTTTTATCATTTCACCTTCCCACCAGCAATGCAAGAAGGTTTCAATTCCATTACATCGTCATCAACACTTATTATTTAAATTTTTTTTATTGAAACCACTCTAGAGGGCATGAAATAGAAACTCATTGTGGTTTTTGCTTTATTAATTTTTTAATTTTTTATTTGTTCTTTTATTTTATTTATTTTTATGTGGTGTTGAGGATCAAACCCAGTGCCTCACACGTGCTAGGCAAGCACTCTACCACTGAGCCACAACCCCAGCCCTTTATTTGTTCTTTTTAGATATACATGACAGTGGAATGCATTTTGACATATTATATATATGTGGAGTATAATTTATTCTAATTAGGATCCTATTCTTGTTGTTGAACATGATATGGAGTTACACTGGTCATGTTTTTGATTTGCATTTCCCTGATGTCTGATAAGTGGAATTCTTTTCATCTTCATATTGACCATTTCTTTATCTTTTTTTTGATAAATATATATTCATATCCTATTTCATTTTATATTTGCATTTTTATATCTTATTACTGATTTACAAAAGTCACTTATGTATTTTGAAGGCAAGTTTCTTACTAGATATATGATTTAATAATGTTTTACCCTTCCATGAGTTTTCCTCCTCTTTTTGATGACATGCAAAAATTTGTTTTTAATTTTGAATAAATCCAATTTATCTATTTTTCTTTTGTTGCTTGAATTTTTGTTGTCATATTTAGGAAGACTTTGCCTAAAGACACAATGTTTCACTCCTCATTTTTTCCCTTAGAGTTTTAGTCCTTGAACTTAGGTCCATGATCTATTTTAGCTTTTGTATATAGAGTGTTAAAAGGGTCCAGCTTTATTCTTTGAACAATACATTTTAACTGAATATTATGAGAAATATCACAATACCGGGAAGTCTCTGGTAAGTACAACTTGTTACATAATATCTGATTGTTGCAGTATTATTTTCATTTTTATAATTTTTCATTGCACAGTGTAGCATATTTCATAATGCAGTTGTCTTTTCAGCTGCATGTTTAATATTTTCTTCAGAAGAACATTATTTTCAAAAAATTTCTGTATACTAATATTCTTCCATTCAGCAACTATTTTATAAATGTTATTTATAAATTAAGTGATTCTGCCTAAAAATGTCAAAGACATCAGCATTGACTAGAAAGAAAAAACATGAGGAAGATTAATATCAATTCTATTAGATTGGCATATCATCAAATAAAGACTGGTTTGGGGATAGGAAAATGTGTTTTTATTAATATTTGACTTACTGAAAAATATTACACATCAAAGTTTTTAGTGGTAACAACTTAAATTATACCCTAATTAACTTGTCAAAGAGAATTTACTGTATTTCCAGTGACAGGCAGAGTTGCAATGTAAATTAGATACCAAGACCTGTATCCCTGGCACTGCCTAGGCATCATTCCTTTATGGGATTTTCCCTCAGCTGAAAGCCCCTTTCTCAAGTTATATGCACATGGAAAGCCCTGAAATCGAGTCACAAAGTCATGCAAAAGACAACACAGTTATCTAAATAGGCAGTCCCTTCAGCATGTGATCCTTTAAGGTAGAATAAAAATAGAGAATAATGTCTAAATGTATCTGCCCTCCTCAAATGCTATTAGTTTTACACTTGCTGAAAAGCTTTAAGGAATTACTTAGAATTTGCTTATGGCTATCATAATTTTGTTCTTTCACTTGGTTTTGAGAACTCTGATGTTTGCACAGTTCGTTAGCAAGAATTTTGCATTATTGACTGTAATATAGATTACATTTGTTAGCCTTTTACTCCTTTTGAAATGATTTTAGCACAACTCCTACCTGAGAGGTTAATGTAACCTGACCTATTGATGTAAATTGGGCAGGTCCATTTTTAAACAGTCAAAACTGAACTAAAACGAGATTATTTTAAATGAGGTCATTGGAAGAGTTGTTTACACTTTGTTTTCATAATAAAATAGACTTTTATTAGGACGCTGTCCTTTTGTTGACTGGGAAATGTGGAAGTGTAATCTCAAAGTCTAATATGTGCACATTTTTGTACAGAAAGTTTACTTCATGTTGAATTTCTTGTTCAGAATTTGTAGTGCTATGGATCAGGAGCAAGATTTAATCTCTCTTTACTGACAGTGGTGTGCTGGATCTGGCTTGTACTGGTTTGCTACAGTTGATTGTGCATCTCTTCCAAAGGAAGTATGCACTAAGGTCAGGTTAGTAGTTTGAAATCAGCAGCATGGACTAAATTTCATTGTAAAGGAACAGGGTGTCCACATGTATAAGCACCCCTATCATTTCCAGCTTCCACTACCTAATCTATTTTACTAAGTTTTTGGGTTACCTACACACCAACCCCCTTTCTTCTTGAATTATTTTGTCTATATTTGTAGGACTCCATGCCCTATGATGAATGGATTACATGACTTCCTTTCAATCTTAATAGGAAAACTATAAAGTTTCCAGAATTTTTGATTTTCAAAAAGCAATCCTATAACACAAGAGTGATGTGCATGAGCCATTTTAGTGTTAGTCCCATTTAATCCCCTCGACGTGCTCTAAAGCATCATGCCCATCCTGTTTCCAGAAGTTCTCTTTTTGCATATCACTACTTCCTCATTCTGGTAGTTTAGATTATGAGTTTTAGTTTTTTCTTAAAATTAAACGGGACTAAAAGAGAAGGTCATTAAAACTTGTGGTCTTGACAGCTATTTTATTTTTTGCTGGAGCTTCCGTTGACCAGTTTCAGCTTTTAAGAATGATCTTTGAGAACTCCCCAAAGATATTTTCTTAAATGCAGTTAGAATTGTTCTGTGGATGATGACCTTAAAAAAAGGTTTTTACCAAAATCTAGCCAAAATTTGATAACTTAAATCATTTATGTAGTTTGGAGTGATCCATTTTATTTCCCTTAAGGATTCTGACATGTAAATGAAGCATAGAGAATTCCCTGTGGATATTTTTGTTTAATTTCTCTCATTCTCAGATTCAATTTTCCTGTTACATCATTCTCTATAATTATCTTTGTATTTGAAGATATAATGGAACATTTTCCAATTTTTAGAAAAATAAAAAATTAATTTATCATGATTTTTTGAGTAGAGGGTATTTTATGACCTCTTATAGGCACTATAGGAAGCTGGAAACAATGTTAAGTTTTTCAGTAGGAATGATTTTATCAAATAGTTGTATAATGTGACTGAGGAAAAATACTGCATGTTATGTCATATAAAATAGGAGTAATTAGGAAGTAGGAACAAGACAAAAAGATTAGATTCCTGCTACAGTCGGACCAACTCCAAACTCCCACAATCTGAATTTGAATTCCTTATAAATGAAAGTTTTACATGTGGTGATATTATACTAAGAAACTTATTTTTATGTAAAATGAGACTGAATATGTTTGATGACTTGCTCAATATTACATATTTAGTTACAGTTAGAGCAAGCCCAGACTCTATCTTTTCCAATGTTTTCCCACAACTGAATATTGAGATTGCCAAATCATGTATGTGTTCCATTTTACTAACACTATAAATCTCTAAAATGCCAGCTAAAATAAATTTTAAAAGTGCATACTAAGTACTTCCTGTGTATTCAGCATTGTACTAAACATTATTAGACAAAAACAAAAGCATCATTCATGTCCTCTATTTACGTTAGATGATAATGTTAAAACTTCCTATTAATAAGTAGTGAAGCTATTTTACAAAGGTGACAGTTATACCATCCACCTCATTTTCCCTCTTTACAAATGAGGTAAACAACCAATATGTGAAAATTTTTGTAAGAAAAGTTTACTTTATGTTGATTTTTGTGGTTGTTGTTGTTCAAAAATTATAGTGCTATGGGTCAATCAGGAGCAAGATTTCCTATCTCTACTCTCAGTGGTGTGCGGAAGCTGGCTTGCACTGGTTTGCTACAGTTGTGCCTCTCTTTCCAAAGAATTGTGCATTGAAGTAGATTAGTAGTTTGAAATCAGCAGTGAGAGGCATACACACACCATGGAAAGCAAAATGCTACAAATTGGTAGACCTCTCTCCCTGCTACTCAGTGTCTGTTATTAAGCCCTTACTGGCTTATCAATGTACAGTTTATTGACAGAGCAAATTGATAAGTTATTCCACTTCTTGAAGAACAAATTTACTTTCTATCAAGCATAGAGAACTGGGTATCCTATAGAGAACTGTGTATACAATATCACAAGATTTTTTGAGGATCAGGTAAAAGTACTTTGAAACTATAATTAAAAATAATTATCAATATCATAATTATGAGAATTATGTGTTCACTAATAAAATATGAGACACTTTGTAAAACCAATACACTATAGGCCAATCCAGAATTGAGCAAAGCTTTGTTCCTATGGTAGATATCAAATAGTTTACATATTTACCAAGTGCAATATAGAGATTGTCTATGAATAGACTGTCATATAGAATTCATATTTGAATCTAGACTGTATACAGAATACTGAGTCTAAAACAGTATCCCAGTCCTTTCTCCATTCCTTGAATCCTCTACCTTTGATGAATTTGGCTTCTAATTTTGATAAAAATTTTATTATATGAAGGACTTCTGCCTATTTTTTTTTATTTCCTACTTAATACAGAGCTCTGCATACAAAGGGCACACAGGAAAAATGTCAATAAATGACATGTGAGGTTATAAATTTCTGCTTTCATTGTAATTACACTTCAAAATACCTTAAGAAGCACTATTCATATCTGCAGGGAAATTCTTACCCTTTGATACAATGTCACTGCCCCTGGCATTTGCAATGTGGTTAAGCAAATTATATATTGAAACCACAAAATCCTCTTCTGACTTCAAACAATTTTGAGTGTGTGCATTGGGAAAAGTGGGTCCACTATTAGGTCATATTTACCTCTGAAATAAAATTGTAAAAAAACAAACAACAACAAAAAAAATGCCCTATGTGTAAAGAGCCTTACTATTGATGCTAGTCTATTAATCACCATAATGCCACACTGATCTTTATTATTTACCCAATGAACACTATGTGAAAATAGTACCAAAGACTTGCTGTTTCATGCTGAATGTTCTCAAGAAGCTGAAGAGTCCAAATTCTTGTTAGAGAAAATTGAAATCATTACAGGGAGATAGGTGTAAACTTACATTCTGGTCTTGTGACTTGCAATTTCTAGAAGCTTAATCTGCCTATTTAAACTTCCCTGTCCACCAAGACTCAGTGTCTTCCTTTGTGAAATAACAACTACTCATGAGGTTTGTGCTAAGAAGTAAATGGAAAAGAAAAGAAAGGAAAGGAACATAGGTACAGCTCTTAACAGTCTCTAGACCACTTCAAATAATTATTATTATCATCACTTTTAATGAATTGCTTATCTTTTTAACCCCTGTTACCCTTATTTTTCCAAGTCACAATAAATATGCCATTTCCCTTTGTTTCCTTACATCAGAAAAATATTTTAGTTCCATCCATTCTTGCTTTGCTGGCATAATGTAAGGATTAATTCATGGTTGAATTATTCTCAGTAAACACTTTACTGGAACTTCTATTTTTCTTTAAAGAACTGATTGTCAACCTTGGTTTTTGGTAGTGTTGGCCATCTAATATCTAAATGTATCATGAATTTTGCCCAAATAATTTCCAAACAATCTTGCTTTATGCACTTAAAAACATTCCTTTTGTGTAGTATACTAGAGACCAAGAATGTAATTAAAGACTTACTTATTTATTTGGTAGCAGCAATTAAACCCAAGGGCACTTAACTACTGAGCCACATTCCAGCCCTTTTTATTTTCTATTTTGAGACAGGGTCTCCCCACATTACATAGGGGCTGGATAAGTTGCTGAGGCTGGCTTTGTACTTGCCATCCTGCCTCAGTTTCTCAAGCCACTAGAATTGCAGCATTTGCCACTGTGCCCAGCTAAAGGGTTATTTTAAGAGTTTGACTGAATTACATTTTATTTTATAGAGTTGATGCACTAATCTTCCTCATATGAATAAATATATTGGCAAAGAAAGAAGATGAAATTTCACATAATTAAATTTATTTCTCCATGCTTGCATTCTTAGTGGTAAGGGACATGATATGGGACACACTAACTTTCTGGAGGTGGAGTGTAGAGTTTGGGACATGTGGGTATCATCTACAAAGATAAATGTAGAAAGCTAATTTTTTATAATATCTCAAGTTTCTATAGATGTATTAGAGTTGGAAGTCATCTTATTTACTTAGACAGAGTTTTGTATGGAACCAAATATAAATATAAGTTCCAAGAGGAGAAATAAAGGGGAATTCTATTAACTAAGGGCACAAATATGTACTGTTTTTTGCTTCGTCTCATATTCCAGAAAGAATTTCTGAACTCATGAAGAGAAACTTACATGTAATATAACATTAAATTATAACCATTAGCAAGGTGAGATATCTTCCTCTGTATTTGAGTTCTCCTAGTAATTGTCATATTTTAGAGAACAACTGTATCTTAAGAAGGAAAATTACATAATTTCTAAATTTTTAGACTTCATTATATAAATACGAATTCAAATTAATACTTTGTTCTTACCAATATTTTCTGTGTAAATTCTCACCAGTACAGTCAGTGTTGTTAAATGTAACATTTTTTGCTTTTCTTTTGTTAAAATTGTGCTTGCTTGAAATCATCTGCTACTTTGGCTCATCAGGTGATTATCATCTGATTTTATGATGAAAAGAGAACCCTAAAAGATTAGTGGTTTTAAAATCAAGGTTTATTAAGTGCCTTCTTGGCTTTGCATGATATACAACCTAAAAGAAGGTAAAGGAACGCATGATGAGGTGGAAGCAGAGGAGGAATAAAACTCTTTTACAGTTGTATGAAGAAAAGAGATTCTAAACCACAATAAGCATCTTTTGTGGTGCACACCTGTAATCCCAGTGGCTTGGGAGGCTTAGGCAAGAAGATTGCAAGTACAAAGCCAGTCTCAGGAACTTAGCAAGACCCTAAGCAACTTTCTAAGACTCTGTCTCAAAATTTTAAAAGGGACAAGGATGTGGCTTAGGGGTTCAGTACCTCTGGGTTCAATCCCTGGTTTAAAAAGAAAATCTTATAGCTAGAGGAAACCCCAAGACATAGAAACAAATACTTAGGTTTCTCAACTAAGGAAACGTGTTCTTTGAGGTTCAATGGTATGACCACAATTGTCTACCAATATGTATTTGCAAGTGAGAAGTGGGATTTATGTGCGGGATTGATGAATGGCTTGTTATAGAGAATGTCGAGTCAATTGTCACTTACTATGTGTCAAGCTTTATGCTGTATTTATTTACATTTACCATCTCTTTTACATTATTGAAACAATCTTCTAAGTAAAATATTGTTGACTAATGTCCAGTAAAAGGCAACAGTAAAAGGCAACTTTTCCAAGGACCAACAGCCATCACATGACAGATCCAAACCCTTGTTTTCGGACCATAAACATGGTCTTCTAATGCACAATGATTTGGTAGGTAGAGCATTTCAAGGTTTGAGTTTGTTTGAAGGAAGAACTACAATTATTACATTGGAGGAAGAATAGATGAGACTTCTGGCTTAGCAAGTACACAGATTCCATGCTGGGAATAGTAAGATCTATAGAGGATACCACACTTATAAAAAAGTTACAAATGTTCAATTTACACACAAAATTCAAAGCAAATTTGTTTCATCCAGTAGGAGTGACTCATAATAATAAAGCAAAAGAGAAGGGTAGAAGGAAAGAAGAAAGGAAGGAAGAAGGAGGGGGCAGAAAGAGAGAAGGGAGAGGGAAAGGAAGGCAATAATACCAGAAATCAAACTGCATAGTGATGAAAAATATCCTTATATGTCAATGAATGAATAGAATACATAGTAAGATCCAAATCAGCTGGAAAAGTGAAATGAAAGAGATGCCATAGCAGCAATTATCTCTACTGGTTGTATTATGGGTAATAATTGTCTTCATACATTTCTTTTCTTCTTCAAATTATCTACAGGAAACCTACATTGATTTAATAATTCCAAAACCAATTTACGTAAAATTGATACTTATATGGCTAAATTATTTGCTGAAACATTGCTAAATTTTAAACCAGATAAAATATATAAATTTGAGATTAAAATTAGAACACTTTCACCGAATTAGAGTGATTCACATTGAAATCATACAAATTACTGCATGCCAAGCATCATAAAATTCACTTTCTCCTTATGTTAGTGTTTCTAAAGCTGGATTAATTTATCTCCTGTATTAAATGTACAGATCGGTACATTTGGAACAGTACTCCAAGTTTCTAAAGTTCCTCTATGTGTTTTTTTCAAATAGGATGCTTTGCCCCCAGAGTTTCATTTCCAAGACATTTTACCGGTTTTGTGATTGTGATATCTAATAAGATGCCATGGACCAAAAAAGGCTGAGTGATTGCACATTTCTGAAACTGGTGTGAAAAATTTAAATGAACACTTTGCTTTGAATATTTCTTTCTGTCATTGCAGTTACCATTTTGTATTCTGTGTAAAAGTTGCTTTGTTGTTTGTCAGTATCCATCCATGGTTACGAGGACTTGTAGGAAATATGTAAAATTAAGAAATGGAAATCATTTAATGATAGTAAGACCTTAGAGTTCCATGCAAGTAATGAAGAACCATATTATTTCCTGCTAATAGTGTTTGTTTGTTTGTTTTCCCCCTTTAGAAATAATTAAGCATAGCTAGGCACAGTGGTGCACACACGTAATCCCAGCAGCTTGGGAGGCTGAGGCAGGAGGATCTCCGGCTCAAAGTCAGCCTCAGCAAAAGCGAAGCGCTAAGTAACTCTGTGAGACCCTGTCTCTAAATAAAATACAAAATAGGACTGGGGATGTGGCTCAGTGATGGAGTGTCTTTGAGTTCAATCCCTAGTATCAAAAAGGAAAAAAAAAAAAAAAAAGAAAGAAAGAAAAAGAAAAGAAAAGAAATAATTCAGCATAACTCTCATACTGCCAGATTATTTTCAATGATTGATATTTCATGTTGTTAATAATCAAATAATCATGTTTATTTTTTGCATTTGAAATGACTTAGCTTAACTTACAAATTTATAAATGGATGCCTTTTTTAACTAACCAACTTCATCACAGGACGTTTATAACCATACACAAATTACTTTGGTAAAACTTACCTATAATAGTTTCATGTTAAGAACATGTTTCAGTGCCAGGGGATCTTCTACCCACATTAGTTTCTTCAAAGTCTTCAAACTGGACCTTAACTATGCTCCTTGCATGAAATTGCTGTCTGTGGTTTTCGTGATTTTAACTTCAGCTGCCATTAGATAAGAAAATTTTTAAACATTTCTTATAAATCTTTACTGAGAACAAGCTTTCTCAAAACAATTGTGAAAACAAAAGTTTCATAAGGCATTTTTCAGAGCTCAGAATATTTAGTCCATTGCATTCTCAAATGAGAAAGAAATGGAAAATGTGTAAAGTCAATCCTGTTTGGAATACATGGCTTTATAAAAAAGAGTATCATGATGACTAAATATGTTCTCCCTGTTTGGGATGTTTCAGGTGAGGTTTGAAAATATTTTTATAAGCAATTGGTGTGAAATGACTTTTCAAAAGTTTCCTTATTCAATACGAAGTTCCTTTGGTAAACTTCATAAGAATTTTTTTAAAACTAGATAAAGAATTTTATGTGAAATCAAAGTATATGAAATATAGCAATGACCAGGATCTAATGTTTTCCTCCACTTATATTTGTATGCAGGATATATATTTCCCCACATAAGAGATAACAGTGAAAATGAAAATTTTTAAAAAGTGTATATTGAGTTTGTTGTATTTGCAAGTAGTCAACTTTTGAAGTAAGTGAAAATCCATACTCTTCCCCTTTCAACTGTTTTCACATTAGTGACTATCTTTAAGAAAATGAATATACCAAGAAATACTGGAAACCCCCTGCCTTCCAGAAGTGATGATTAACTTGGGAGTTTGCATGCTTTATAGGCCAATAAAGTTTAGTATAAGTAATGGATCTGAATATTTTGAATTTTTTGCCTCCATAAATGGATACTATAAAATATTTATCAACATTGAAATACATTTTACCTACATTTACAAGATGTTAAACTGTGGTATAGTATTTTATTAGTTATTCTACTGCTTTATTTGTATTTTTGTTATTTTGACTTCAACTGAAGAAATATTTTTAATTTGCTTTAGTATGCTTTATTAAAGTGTGATTTTTATAATTGGAGTTAGAAAAGTCAGTTGGCCTAATGCACACAAAGCATTTATTTGATTGGGTTTTTAGATATGTTGAAATATATAGGTGATAGTTTCAAATTGTTTTTTCTAGGAGGATTAATCTCTACCCAATCATTTGCATATTCCCAGTTAGATTTAACCCTGACAAGATTCTATTCAGTATATTGTTTGCTAGTAATTCATTTTGTATGTGAGATTTTAGAATAATGCTTACCTACATTTTAGATTCTCTAACTAGAATAGGCACATTGAAATAAGCAAGAAAATAAAGAAACCGTAGAATAAGAGTATACAATTTCTAAATGTTTAAAATGCTACTTTTTTTCAGTAATCATTCAAAATATTAGTCTCTGGGGTGCTTTTAAAATTTTCTATGTAGTATTTACTTGCTGTAGAATATGTTGCCTCTCTCTCTAAACTCTTCTGTTGTGTTTTTTTTTTTTTTTTTTTTTTTTTTTCCTTCCAGTTACTGGCTAACAAACAAAGTTCCCATAAAAAGACCCAGCACAGGACTCCTCATGTATACACTTGCCACAAGATTCTGTGATGAAATTCACCTGTATGGATTCTGGCCATTCCCTAAGGATTTAAATGGAAAAGCTGTCAAATATCATTACTACGATGACTTAAAATATAGGTACTTTTCCAATGCGAGTCCTCACAGAATGCCATTAGAATTCAAAACATTAAATGTGCTACATAATAGAGGAGCTCTAAAATTGACAACAGGGAAGTGTATAAAGCAATAAAGCACATTTTAAAACATACAAGCAAACTGAATATGCACTTCTTTTATGAAGATGCTTCTGAAGATTTGAAAACAGGATCCCAAACAAGTCTGGGTTTCAGCATTCACCAATTAACTGAAAGACTGATAAAGGAAATTCATGTGAAATCCACTACCAGCTGATGAAATACCTGCAAAGTGCTCTAAAAATTAAACATTTTGACTTCAAGGGTCCTAGTAAGTGCCACTTCCACTAAGAATACAGTTTGAATGTATAATCAGTAGTGTTTACAAGATCAAACAATGCATTTGTCATTAATTAGCAAAGCAAATATGTTCATCACTTTTGGGCTGCCGCTGCAACGCAAAGCACATGAGAAGAGAACCCAGGAACACAACTCAGCCCTTGGGAAATTAAATCGTTCTTATCAGCAGAAATCAAGATGGAACAATTTGAGCAGTGAAATCCGTAAGATTAGACAACTCAAAAGAATGCCTTCAGTCAGGACTCTGAGTCTGATCATGAATGTTATGTTTTTGTTTGTGTTTTTAGATTTTTTGGGGGGGAGCATGGGGGGGTCTTCTGAAGTCTCTTTTGATTTAGGTATTGGGATGCTCAGAAATCCTTTCTGAGAAACAGAAATGGGAAATACATATGAATGAAAAAAATAAATGTCAAGTAATCATTTCTAATGTTCTCATAATTTTAAAGAACAATCACACAGTTTTTATTTTTTTAAGTTTTATTTTGCACAACTCTAAACCTCCAAATTAATTTCCAGTGGTGTAGAAGGTACCAGCTAAACTGTACCACTCAGTATTACTGGACCATTTTAAAGGAAAGATGTTCCAG
Organism: Sciurus carolinensis; assembly: GCF_902686445.1. Taxonomy (NCBI): domain Eukaryota; kingdom Metazoa; phylum Chordata; class Mammalia; order Rodentia; family Sciuridae; genus Sciurus; species Sciurus carolinensis. Next base: position 84,684,236 of record NC_062218.1, on the reverse strand, counting down.
GTCATCTGAAATGGTAAAATTAGCAGGAAAAAAAAAAAAAAAAAGCACTTTAGGTACCAAAGATTATACTCGTGTTTCTACACAACATACCATTCTCCTTTCATGAAGATAATACATTATTAAGATGAATATATTATTATGCTACTAACAGGAAAATTATCTCTAAATATTTTAAAATTTCCAAAGTCAAACTTTATTTTTATTGGAGGGAAATCTTCCATACCTTCTTCATTTAGTAATGAATGTGTGGAAACATTTTGCCCTTTAGAATAAATGTTTGATATAGCTGAAATGTGACTTCTAGCTCTTTAATATTCCCCTATGATTCAAAGACAAAGATTGATATGCTCTTTGTATCATACTTAGTGCAAAAATAACATGATTAATAGAACATTTTCATAGCAGAGATGATTAATGTTAAGAGGTTTAACAATGAAACTGCATCAGCGTTTTGCACTTAAAATGAATTCAATTGACCACTAGTTTTCTGCAAATTTAATCACATTCTCTCTGAATGCGTTTTTAAAGAAACTAAAGTTTTTCATAAGGTGATTTAAAACAGCATAATATATAACAGAATGGGTCAGTGAGTTAGTTTTCTTATAACTTATACTACACTGGTAGGTAATTCTGATGGTAAATTGTTTCTTCAGAAAGCAGAAACACTGTGTTCTCACTTCTTCTTTGGCATGAACTAACTTATATGACTTCTTGTTTCTTGGGGAAGGCACTGAGGAAAGAAGAAATAGCATGAGGAATATGTTTGTTTTGTTTTTGTCTTAGGAAGGCAATGTGAGAAATGAATAAAAGCATGAATAATATATATATATATATATATATACACAAATATATATGTATATTCATGCTATTATGGTATAGGATATTCAGAGTAGTATAGTTCTTAATATTTTTAATGATATGTTACTGTTATAAAAAACAAGGTAGAACTTTGGGATACAGAAGACTATATTTTCTTAGGATCCATGTGTCCCCAGGAAAGCAAAATGGACCACATATGGGAGATTCATAGCTAAAAATGAATAGAACTTTAATGTAGTTTTATCATTCAATCTCTTATCTACTGAAACTTTTTTAAAAAATGCACATGTTTTGAAGATAAACTTGAAAAGCATGATTTATCTAACAAATGAAAAGTAGAATCTTTTCATAAAGTATGACTTATTTAATAAATGAAAAGTAGAATTGAATCTCAGTTTGGACGGTTTGCACATAATAAATTGTTTCAGTAGTCTTTAACTTGAATTCAATAGAAGTCTAGAAGTCACAAGTAAATCCTTACAGGTAAAATCCAACTTGATGTTCATTCAAAGTATGTCTTAAAAAGTAACAGCAAGGTACCTTGCCATTTTTACTGCATTTTCAACAAATGTACTTAAATAATTTTAAGGCCACAGCCAACATATTTCAGCCATTCACTGTTCTGTGCATTAATGTTTATCTCATAGATGTATTGGGTAGTGCCTTTTTAGCTTCTTCACTCTGCTTTGTTACCCTACTCTTTCTGTTCTCTAAATACTTGCCCAGTTCTGAAAATGTTCACCATAAAAAAAAGGGCTTCAGTATTGACTGAGACTATTTTTGTTCATCTCAGGGAACTTTCAATACTCAAGAAAGAATTCAATTAAAGGTATTTAGTGTTCAAAGAAGGCAAATGCACAAGTGTATTCCATTCCCTATTGTATATACCTATCCATCTGCCTTCCCCCTTCAATATCTACTGTGGCCTTCTTATAAGGATAAGGCAAGGAGATCATTGAAGACTAACAGCAAGACTAACAAAGAGTTGAGATTTAACCAACAAGGGGGCATATGGGATCAGAGCAAAATCAAATTATAAATATATACTTGAAATACTGGGTTTTTTTTCTTTTGAAACTATCTTACATTTACAGCTTTAAGTTTTTTACTTGTTTTTCATGATTTAACCCTGTACCTGGCAATGCTCAGGCAGCTGATTGTGAAATACTCCTGTCATTTAGGTAACATGGTGTTACTGTGCTGTTGACATGAATAGGCCATGGAAATATTTCATCATTATTACCCAGCCTGTTCTATAGTTAATGTTAATTTGCTGAAATAACAAGTGAGTCAGTAATAGATTTTCTGGGCACATCTAATGATTAAGCCCACAGGACTGATGAAACTACTGTGGAAGATTTTCTAACTGAAAGAAGGTGCTGGGCATTCAAATGTCTTCATGTATTGTATATCATATGAATTGTATATCAATTGTTAATGGGAATTTTTACATATATGCTTATAGAAGTGATTAATTTAAATAATGCTAGGGGTAGTGTACATACCAACTCGTTACTAAGCTACTATACAGGAAAAGGGTGAACAAAGTAATTTATTTCTAATTGACTCAGTTAGTCATAATACACATAATGTTGTATTTGGTTCATGAAAGAATTGTTTTCATGTGGTTATCATAAGGACTATCTGTAATTGTGGAAGGGGTGTGGGAAGAGTTATGTATAGTTAGTTGTTATCGCTACAAGTTTGGAAGTTTCCCCATCAAACATTATCAATATATCAATGTTTTAAACAATTCAGTGAGGGTTATTGTTTGTGTTTTTAAAAATCCCAATAAAGCCCACCTAGAAATAGATATTTTATTATATATGTGCTATAGGTATATCTATATAGTACAAATAGATATGTGTGAAACATATATACAATGTTATATATGTGTATTTGTGTGTATACACACTGAGTCTGTAAAACTTACACACTAGATTTGTGTTATATTAACATCTTCAGGGTCTGCACTGTGAACAACCCTGGAGATATTAGACCACTTGGGAATAAAGAAGTTCTTTTGAGACTTCAGTAACTAATCTGCTTTAAGAGAGACCTACTTTAAAACTGAAATCTGTGTTCATACCTAAAGTTAAAATAAGGGACTAGTGTGTCCAAATCTTTTTAAAAATGAAAACAAAAACAAAAACAAAAAAAAAAAGAAAAAGAAAAAAAAGAAAAGAAAAAGGTCTTCAAGCTGGCAGTGTATTTGAATTGCAGTTTTCAGATTGTGACTCCAGGCCTTGTGTTTCTCATTTAAGTAGCACCTTTTAATAGATACTGTTTCTTTGTGTAGGCAAAAGCACAAGTGTTTCAAATGTATATAGCAGGAAAAAATATCAGTTTACAGAGATAGCATTGCTGCACAGGATAATTGCCACTGAGTATTTCTTAGATCATTTATTTGTGGAATTAAGAGATAGGATTTTTTCTGTCAGGTTCATTCTGTTCAACACTGTTTTCCTATCATCTGTGTATAACAACTGGGTATTATTGTTTCACCATTTGTAAAATTGTAAAATAAATTAAATTCCCTTTTTTCAATTTTTCTCTTGCTTCTTATATTCAAGCCCTTGTGTCCACTTGATATGTAAATATTGAGTGATCATTTTTAATAATCTTTTATTGATGCTTTTGTCTTCCTTTCCCTTCAGCCACAGTCATCAATAATTAGGTTAAACATTTTATATCAAGGTTTGTGCATGGGAATATGAATAAGACCAGTAGAAACACGAACATCAGAAAATCCTTAACAATTTTTTGTATAGTACATTTTGTTTGTGGTTTTGGGAATGGAGCATTACAAAAACGATATTCATTTATATCCAAATTATACTCTACTGACTAAAGTAACTGAGTCATTTCAGATTCAGGGCCGAAGAGGGCAATGATCCCTTATACATATATTCTTGGACTGCCCTTTTTGTGATTTCATCTGCAAATTGCTACTCTTTGCAGTTGGCCTTCTGTGGGATGTTTTTGAACGACTGCATACTTAAATCTTCTTTCATGGCTTTTCATATTTGCCCATCCATGTTTTCATTTGCTACACTGTATCCTAAAGAATATTTTAACTAATTTCATGAGGTCTCTTTCAGTATTTTGTAATTTTGAAACTTGCTTATAGACCAATAAGAAACTATTAATAATGATAAATTAGCATAGATGTTATTTTTATATGTGTGTTATTATGTTTTACCTTCAAAGATCCATAAACAATGGACAGTTCCTCTCTGTTCTTGGAGTATGATCAGAGCTCATCATGTAGAACTCCATTTACTGATGTTTCAGAACATCTTTCAGGATTTTGGTGAGTTTTGGTCACTTTCAATTAGTTTTCAAAAAAGCAATGTTAAACTGAATATGGTGGCGCAGGTTTGTAATCCCAGCTACTTGGAAGAATGAGGCAAGAGGATCTCAAATTCAAGGCCAGCCTGAGCAATTTAGCAAGTCCCTGTCTCAAAATAAAAAGTAAAAAGCACCGGGGGGGTGGGATTGACCTCTGAATTCCATCTCCAGTAACCCCCCAAAAACAATACTAAAAATTATTTTTCCTACTGTCAAATATTGTATACAATATTTATTTATTTATTTTTGTGTTGTCAGGGATCAAACTCAGTGCCTCATGCAATGCTAGGAAAGCACTCTACTACTGAACCACACCACCAGTCCCCAAATATTTATTCTTTTGAATAGATTTAGGTTTGTTTTTCTCTGAGATTGTGGCTAGATTTGCTATAATCTTTCTCTATAGTCTGCTGTTGTTCAACAGGCTTTCCAAATGAATGACATTTTCTCACACAATTCAAAATACTTTTAGGGATTAAAAAGACACTATTGTACACTGCAAACTCTGAGAGTAGGACAGTTACAAAATTAAATTTTTGAAGAACAACAAAATGAATTACATCTTCAATACATATTTTAAGAAGTGTAATCATACAGCATTTTTTTGCAATTTTTTCCTGGAATTAAAAACTAGGCAAACATTTTCCTTATAATATATTTATTGTTATTGCATTGTATAAAAATAAATTTCCTTGTTCCCATATTTGTTTGTATAAATTTAAAATACAGGTATTACAATACAAAATAATTTGCGTTCATTTTATTAAGCACAAATTCTGCCAATGTATTGAAATAAGCCTTTCTAAGTTTTTGAAGAAATTTTGTTAGTTCCAAGTAACTAAATCAATGTAATTTGATGTATTAAGGTTTATACTGTTAGTGTAAAATAGACTGACTACACGCTCATGATAATCCAAAATTTTATGAGACCAATTCACAACTCTCCTATTTTAACAAAACTGAAATTGTTCACACTCTGACCAGTTGTATTCTGAATTCTTTATATGTAGGAATGATTTAATTTCAATAAGAAGCCTATGACAGGAGTGCTGCAAGTATCCCAATTTTATGGATAAGATTAAGGGAGAGGTTATATGATTTGTTTGAGGTCACACAGCTCAAAAGGGAGACAGCCAAAACTGGAGCCCCCTGACTTCAGGGCCCATCCTCTTAACAGTCACATTTGATGCTGCCTTCTCTTAACTGGTAAGAATTTCCCTGGGAAACTGTTACTGAAGATATTATTATTTAATGAGCACAGATGAGAAGTATAGGTACATATATAGAAAGAACATGTAACTTAGACTTGGAAAAATATTAATGATCACTGTCTCAAACAGCACAATTATTTTATTTTATTTTATTTTATTGCGATACTGAGGATTGAACCCAGGGTTTTGTGCTTGCAAGGCAAACACTGTACCAACTGAGCTATATCCCCAGCCCCAGCACAATTATTTTTAATGATGAGAATATATATGCCTTCCAGGTCAATGTCTCTCCCCTGAACAATGCTGGATAAATACTGCCATTTCTTGCTCCAAACTCTTGATATATGTTTTTTTATGCATGCTGGATTTCCATTGAGTTAGAATCTTATTTTATGTATCACAAAATTCTTTATATTACAGTCACTGTAAAGTTGAAGTTCCTATCAAACATTTTGCTTGAATTTGAGGGTTTCATTCATCTCCATTAGAAACTCTTTATAGAAATCTCTAAGGTTAAACTTCTGAAGATGACTAAGCTCATCAATTTGATATTGATTTCTTTTTAAACTGGGATTTCTCTCTCTTCCTAGTTATGGGAGGTGCCTAATTTTCAAATTAAGGGGACAGTTTAATGATTTCCCCTGTAAGGGAAAATATTTCAGTCACTTAGTTGTGTAATTTCTAGAATTCCAATAACTACACTGTGTGAAAGAATTAAATATCAATGTAAATATATAACTACTTATTTATTTATGTATTTACATTTTCCAAATTGTTGATTTCTGACTCCATCAATAATGTAAAATATTTCAGTAAAAGAAAAAGTGTAGCAATTCATGATGTTCCAGAAAAAAATGTGTTCAGTAAATGACAACTCTATTTATCTTCCTCTTGAAATTTTTTCTAACTTTTGTATTAGGTAGGAAAATAATTTTTAAAGAACATGCTTTGGATAATACTTCTAAATATAACAAAAATGCAAGAAGAGAGCAAAATAAGAGCTTCACTTGCAAAAAGTGATACTTATTTTACTCAGTGTTTTCTTTTCCCATAGACTGAATAATATTTACAAATATGGAAAATATTAAAATTGACATTTATTCTCCAAACATTTTATATTTTTTGTAGAAACAATTACTCACTTGTCTAAAATATTGATCTTACCATGACTACATTTCTAATAAAGTCCCCACTGCTAAACACTATTGCTCATTCTAGGCAATACACATAAATCAGTTAGCTTTAAGTCAGTACTAGCACAGGAAGAAAAAAAAAATTGCTTTGAGGTACTAATTTTCACTTTCTGGAACAACTCAGCATACGGTAGTAAGCTCGCTCATTGCTGTCTGCCCTCCTTAGCCCCAGTCTCCCAATGCCATGCAGATGGGCTGACTACTAGCACATCTGCCAGGGCTGCCAAAATGTAAACACACTCAGCTGGTAGCAGATGTTTTCCAGGAAAGATCGAGACCACTGGAGTTATGCTGCTTTGTATTCTACATTAGTTAATCTCTATGGTTGGGTATAAGGCCAACAGATCATTTTTTCTCAGGAATAGAACAGTAACAGAGTAAGTGCAAGTTCAACTCTTGGATATTGACACTGTAATATATGTTGAAACATTGCTAAAGTCTCTCCTGAAGGAAGGACGGATTGTGTATAGAGGAAAAAGAGGGGTGGGAGGGGTGTGGTGAAGGAAAAATAACAGAATGAGACAAACATCATTACCCTACATATATGTATGATTACACAAATGGTACTACTTTACTTCATGTACAATCAGAGAAACAAGTTGTACCCCATTTGTTTACAATGAATCAAAATAAATAAATTATAAAAAAAGGAAGTTTATTTTACTTTAAGACACATTTACTTAGCTCTTTAAAGATAAAATATGAGCTTTAGTAAGAGAAAAAGATCCTTTCTGTTTTTCTGTGGTTATCAGTGTAATTTGAGTTAGTGTTCTTGTATGATGTTTGAATAATTGTCTTTATTTGTAGTTTTGGTTCTCCTATTTATCAAAAATACCAGGCCTTTACTTATGCATTCATTTCACTTAATTCTATAGATCCTTAAAACATATTTCTCTTTTTTGAGTTTATAAACTAATGCTGTATGCATGTATTGGCAAATCTTGATGGCATACAAAATTTAAAATTTATTCATCTTATAAAGTAATTATACTTATTCAACATATATAAAGTAATACAAGTGATACTACCTACTAATATTAAACATTTGGAATGCCTTTTTTCATGGTTGTCAAAATTTAAAGGATGACCTGTATAAGAAATTTTTAAAATACCATTTGGTGACAAGTTTTTTACTCTTAGTGGTTCCAGATATCCAGGAATATAAAAGATACTGGTGGATGGAACCATCAATTTTGGTCTTTACAAATGTGTAGTCAAGAAAACATCTTCAGACCAGTGGCTGCTGAACTGAGTTTTAAAGGACATATTAAACTTAATACTTATTCATTAACAATTTATGACACATACACAATAGGAGCAAGCAATATTTATATCTATGAGCCTTATTTCAGTTGTTGGGATAACAAGCAACAGAGGACCTCTGATCATCCTTGAATGAATTCAGCAGAAGATTTGTCAGGACATGAAACAGAAGTATTTCAGGAAAGATCTGAGTCTGGTGGAATGGCACCATCTTTTCTGATAAATTGCACTGATACCTACTCTGGAATCTTGAAATATCCTGAGCAGATGACATGGGTGAAGCAGGGCATATTTGTAGCTGGATGATAGAATCAAGAAAAACAATATCCTAGTAATAAGAAAAATAATATTTTATTAACACAAAACCCAAATAGTAGAAACCATGTATATTTATTTATTAATCTAAATATTAGAGTTTTAAAAGTTTTATTATTCAAGAAAATTGAAAAACCCTACATTCTCTACTTATGGAAATCACTACCATCCATCCTGACCATAAATTCTCAGATTTATTGCTGAATTACAAGTTTAAATAAAACTGAAGTTTACTCTAAGCCAAGGACTTTGCACCAAAACCAATTAAATGAGTACTTCGGAAATTATCCATTGTGTAATACCTCTACTGCCAAATATCACTGTCTTAATATTTACTTTGTGTTACTAGCTTAAAGGAATGCCCCGTAAAAGAAAATGTCTTGTACTTGATTCTAAATAACAAGTTGTTTCTTGAAAGTTTTCTTTTAGTATGATTCCAACAACCTTCAAATCAAACTGCCAAAATGTTCAAAATATTATTTGGAAACCTTCTAATATTACTTGTCTCTCCTCTGTAGAATTCCCCTTTTATATTCTTCTCCAAAATGTGCTTCTGGAAGACTTTTCTTTAATCTTTTTCTTCTCTCTTTGCCCCTCTAAAAGTCTTATCTATTTTGATCTTTTGTAAATGTTGGTAGATATATGGACACATGGAAGAAGAAAAATCAAGTAATCTATTCATAGAAAAGTGTGCATACTTATTTCTTATTGTAGGTTACTCTTAAAACACCATTTGAAGGAATTTACATGGAAATTGGCAAATGTTCCTTGGAAGAAGCAGTGAGGAACCAGGCAAAGTATAATAGGAAAGGATAGAAAGCCTACATAGAGATGTGTTTCAAATTGACAATTTCTGTGAATAATGGGTATTCAATCTTACCTGGACTGAAGAGCCAGGTGATGTGGACCTAAAAATACAAGGGATGAAAGATTGAAGTTATTACCCATCAGACCTTATCCTCAATTGAGAATTTCCCAACAAGTCATTCAATCTCTCAACTTCTGGGTTCTACATGTAAATTTTAAGTTACTTCCTGGAGGGTATCCCTTACTATGTATTTAAAATCATTCAATCATTGTTAAGAGACATGAGATACCATCTACACAATTTTGTTTGCTGAATCAGTGGCTGATATCATAGTTGAGGTCAAGGGAAGCAAAGTAGTATAGAGCAGTTTGATTTTGTCCTTCCAGTGAATTACTTGCATAAGCATGGTCTCACCATTAATTCCAATTCATAACCAATTCACCAACTTGCTGGAGGTCAGTCATATTTCCAGAGGGCTAAATACAGTTAGTTTGCAACTGTCATTTGTCCATTCAGCAGTGGCAGTCACTAATCAGATTTAATAAAAGGGAATTCATACTATTGATTCCATGCATAGACCCTGCCACCTTAGACAACCTGTTGGTGAACCCATTATACAGACAGCATAGTAGTTGAGACATAAGCTGACTGACATTTATCAGAATAAGCCATCTTGTCCACCCAGTGGTTGAGATTTTCCTCCTCCTTAGAGTTTCTCTATAAGACATTATTTTGAAACACAAAATAATCCAAAAATGTTGAGCTCTATTTCTTATACATCTACATACAATACTCCACAGTTGCCTCCCCCCAATCATTGTCTCTTTATATCCCTATATAACTAACTGGTAAAAATTAATTTGCTACTTCAATATAAATTTAATGACCAAGAATACCACTAACTGTTTACTGTGAAGATTTCCCGTGAGTGCTGTCCCACAGGACTGCACCTGGGTCATGCTAAAGATTAATCAATGGCGCTGCTTCAGATTTTGTCCTGAGAATTCTAGAAAAATGAAGACATCAAGATGATAGTAGGAGCCAGGCATGGTGGTGCATGTCTGTAATCCCAGCAGCCGGGGAGGCTGAGGCAGGAGGATGGCAAGTTTAAAGCCTACCTCAGCAAAAACAAAGCACTAAGCAACTCAGTGAGACCCTGTTTCTAAATAAAACACAAAATAGGACTGGGGATGTGGTTCAGTGGTCAAGTGCCCCTGATTTCAATCCCCGATATAAACCACCCCCCCAAAAAAATAGATGATAGTAGGAAATATGAGTCTGGAATTCAAGAGAATGACAGAACTGAATATTCATCTTTGTGGAGGACATGGGATATGTTATCTCAGCTGTACCAGACAGATTTGGTCACCAATACTTTAGAGTTTACCTCAGCTTAAAAGACCTGCCTTGTTCAGAGTCACTGCAATATCAGAACATCTCACATTCAAGGATGAATTGAGGTAAGTATATAAAGGTTCCACTATCTTGAGTTATGAGACCATATCTTGATATGAGACCACTGTGCTAGATGATAGTTCTAGAGTTCCCTTTCTGTTCCATAGGATAAGCAGAGGATCTCTTACAGATTTTGACTTTCCTTTCTGTTATATTTGAATCTGAAGTGTCCCACAAAGTTTCATGTGTTGAAGGCTTGGTATTGAAAGCATCAGATAGTCAAAGGTGGAGCTTTTGGGAAATGAGATGACAACATCAGTGGATGAATCCATTGATATATTAATGGGCTACTGGACGGTGGTGAAAACTATGTGGTGAGGTATGGTTGGTGGAAGCAGGTTACAGGGACATGCCCTGGAGGGGTACATGTTGTCTCTGGTCCTTTCCTCCTGCCCCTAGTGTCTCTCTACATCTCTCTCTACTTTGGGGCTGCTACCAGGTAAGCAGCTTTCCTCTGTATACATCTTCTTCCATGACCAAAGCAATAGAGACTGTTAACAATGCACTGAAACTTCAGAAACCATGACATGATTCCAAATAAACTTTTTCTCATTTAAGTTGTCTGTCTGATATTTTCATCTCGAAAAGGTGACTAACACAGAACATTGGTACTGAGAAGTGAGGTTGTTGCTGGAATAATATATCATCCTGTGGTTCATGAGTCTTTGGAACTGGTTGCAGAAAGAGTTTGGAAATGTTTGGAGACTCAGGCTAGATAATCCTTAGAATTCTGTAAGTGGAGCTTAATGGACAATTCTGGTGGGGCTCAGACAACCAGAATGCTGATAGAACTGCAGGTAAGTAAGACTGTACTTGTAAGGTTTTAGATGGGAATGGACTGGAGAATTGGACTGGAGGGTTTTTTTGTCCCCATTTTGTCTATGTCCTGAGACTTTGTATGAGGCCAAATTTAAAATTTATAGACAAATTTATTTGGTGGGGGACATTTCAAGGAAGTACTGCTTCCAGGTTGTGGCATGGATATTGTGGGAAGTTTTTAGTCAAGTTTACTGTGAGAATTGGAAGCAAGAAGAATAGCAAAAATATTTGAAAGATTTGCAGTTTGACCAGAATAGCACTTGTACAATTGGGGCCAAGGAAGGGGTGATTGCTGAAAAGATTAGTATCATTACAGGGAAAATAAGTACTTTTTTTACAGAGACAATAGGAAAGATGTCTTGAGGACTCCTCAGAACTTGGTCCAACTCTACCAACTTCAGGCTCAAGGATGTAAAAGTAAAAACTGATTTGTGAGGCTTTCTTTGAGAACACCTGGTCGGGCACATAGGATCATCGAGATAGTTGTTTCCCAGGATTTCTTTCACAATATTCAACTATGCAGGAACTCAGAAGCTGTTGCAGCCATGGTCCAAGTGGGTCAAGTTATTATTACTGCTGGCAGTAGACCATGGCATCATCCGTGTGGTCCTGGTTTTGTAGGCACAAGGAATGAATGTTACTGGGTCAGATTCTTGCACCCAAGTTTTAAAGATAGTCCTGTGAAGTAAAGCAATGTGCGTCACGGTTGGAAGCAGGCAGGCCATAAGCATGTGAAGCATGAAGCTGTGAGAGTGTAATTAAAGTTGGAATGAAGACCTAAAGATGTTAGAGATGCCAGGAACGTGAAACATCTGCTCAGGAATGCTGCAGGCAGTGAGCAGAGTCAGTCCAAGAGAGAGGCCATGTGTGCTGTCACTAACCAGTTCACAGGGACAGGGCTGCCTCAGTCTTTTGGAGCCTGCAACATACCACCTCTGACCCTCCATGAAAAGCCAACTCGCACATCTTCTGCCCGGTCATTGTCTTCTCCATCTAGTTCACAGATATTAATCCCTAATAAAAACCCAACTTAAAAAATTCTATTACAGTGTATGTTTCAAGAAAATTCAACTCGTGGGAATGCTGAAGGTGGCAGAAAAATCAAGTAATATGATGACACCTATTTGGAAATGAGGAATTCATTTAACCAATGTTGCTAGGTGAAACAGACACCTACTGGTTTAAATGGTTTTGAGCTGTTACAAGTGACAACTATAAATTCAGATGGTTAGGTGACAGGCATAGGGGAAATAGTAAGTGTAAGGATACTAGAACTGAGTGACTACTGTTAGGATCAATAGTTGAAGCTCTAGAGAAAAGATAAGGTAAAAAAAATAAATGTGACTTAATAGGCATTTGAAGAGTAACAGGAAAGATAAAAGGACTCTCAGAGAATTAACGCCAACAACACAGACATTCTTCTGCACTGAGAAGGCAGAGAAAGCTGAGCAAGTCCAGTATTTGACCATCTAAATAAAGGAATGCTTAACTTCAAAAAAGGAAACTTTCAACCAAAGGAACTTGTTATGTCAAATCATAGTCTTACCCCCAGGGAAAAAATGAGATTCTGTTACAAGTCTTGCCAAATATTGAATTTTTTAATTTTTCTGAACTACATTTATAGTGTTCTATAGCAACATAAGGCTAATGACATGGTGGCACAATTCAACACATTCCTTCTTTGATAAATTGTAGAAGAAATTTTATATCCTGTAACCAGGTTATGTCTATGTAGGCCAAGGATGATGGTTATAATAAGGCAAAAGGCTTAGTCTTGGCTCCCTTTCTCATTTAAGGCCAAATCTCTGATTTTTGTTTCATCTGTTAACTGAAGAGAGTAATTACACTCCCACAGATTCTGACACTTCAAAGTGCTGAGATCTAATAATTTATAGAAAATAATTTTAAATGTGAAAATAATTTTGTGATATGCAGAGTATACTAGATATTAAAATGGTTGAAAGACTCTCATTTCTCAAAACAAATAGAATACAGAAATATTAGCATATTAACATATTTATAGCAAAATACAATAAGGGCTCTTGAATTTTCCATGAAATCTTTATAAACATTTTTATATTATTAAATGATATGTGATTTACTTTGAATGGGTTTAAGCTCAATAAAAGTAGAATTATACCATATTTTTTTAGTACTAGATTTCTCTTACTATGACATGTGTGGTCTATTTTTATCTTGATGCATGTATCACCATTTCATACATTTTCACCATTATCCAGGATCCCATTATATGAGTATATATTCCAAAGTGTTTTCTTTTAAATATTCAAATAAAGAATAATTCTCAGAAATGAACCAGGCTCCAACTTTTCAGCCGCAAAGCTAGTTTCTCTGCATGTAGCAAGACGTACTTCGTGTGCACACCTGTATATCTCAAGTCAAAAAGTTCTGTTAATTACAGGTTGATCCTCCAGGTAAACATTTTCCCTTGCCACAAATCTTTAAAACCATTGCCTCTAAAGGAATTAGGGTATTTGAAGGAGAAAATGCTCTCAGGGTGACAAGGACTCTGACTGTATTAAATGATAGCTATTATAGATCTAAATGTAGTTTTCTCTTATACTTTTCCATTAATCCCTCAGGTATTTCTGTCCTCTCATATATTTCATTGCATTTCTTCATGCTTAAACTTTGTGGGCTAGAGGAGAATAAAGGTTACTGTCCCTCACTGATTGGTACGTTCATGGCTGAGACCACTATAAGAAAGACAAATTAACAAGAGAGAAACTGTATGCAAATTGTATAATAAATGTTTTACATGCCATAAGAGTGTTTAGAAATAAAGACTCAAAGAAACAGGGAAACCTGTATATTTTATACTTAGGTTTAATGATATGTGATCAGTCACGGGAAAGCATGATTATACAAAATGTGTGATTTAATGGTGATAGATTGAGAGTGGGGATCTGAAGGACACAGTACAACCTATTGGTTCAGATTCTTCTCTGTAGACCTGTATTTTAAGATGTAAGAATGTTATTTTCCTCTGAGTACCTGCCGAATAAGGTCTTATGATCTGTTTCAAGAGAAAAAGGCAGGAGAAATCAGAATGACTCTCCTAGGTTTTTTGATTCAGAGAAGAAAAGTGAGAGAAAGGAGAGTTGCTTTCTTGCTCTGCTTCTAATGTGTTCTCAAATGCCAAGGTGCCATATTTTGAGGTAGTGTGTCCTAAACTTCATCAGGGCCAACCAGCATGTTTTAGCCATACTACTTTTTGTTTTTTAAACTATTAAGTTCACCATCCATTTTCTATTGCCTCTGATCTATTTCTATTAGAACATCCCTCTTGATACCCCATTTCCCATGTTATCTAGATAGCATCTATTTAACATTTGAGTCTTAGCTGAACCATCAGTCTACATTGCCTCTTTAGAATTCTGGGAACAATTCTATTATTATTACTTATTTAATTGTATATTTCATAGTTGTTAATAGTTTAGGGGCATAAGTTGGATTTTATTAGTTCAACCCTTTATGACCAGGCTGCTTATCACAACACCTAGCATATAAGTAGGTTCATGATACCTTTATTTGGATGAATAATTTAATCACTGTGTTTTATCAACTCCAAGGCATAAATATTCAAATAATTTAACATTAGAGGTGTTAAATCAGACAACATAGGAACTGTTGAAAGATTAACTGGAAGTTTTGTTATGTTTCCATTTCACCCAAAGGATGAAGTGTCTTATAATTTATGATGTCTTTGGTTCTATAAAAAACAAACAAAAAAATCAAAAGGAAGTTAATGTTGAAAGTGCTTGAAGTTTGAAATCATCTTATGCTTATTGTATTTTAAATTTAGTATATTATATAATAATAAGGTGCAAATGCACTAATTATTAACTATCAAGTGGTATTGACCGGAACCTTTCTGTCTGTCACATCTGTATTCTCAACATAAGTCGCTTAACTATTTATTTAATGCACCATTAGTTAGTTGGAATACCACAAATTACTACAACCCAAATTTGATCATAGGAACTTAAGATACTTTGATGACAAGCATTATTGGTAAATAATACCAGATCATCCACAAAGAAAATCTTTGAAACTAGAGACAGGAAAACAAGTTAACTCTAGTCAGACAATAAGTAAATTTTTTAGAGACCTTGACCACAGGATATTATAGCACTTGTCATATATAATAAAAATAGTAACACTATTATGTTGTAAAATAATTGGAAGAAAGCAAAATGTCTTCAGGATGTGTTTATCCATTTGTAAGAAAATTAATTACAAAGTCCTAAAAAAGTATATGCCTCTATTAGACTGGTTATCTTCCTATGGAGTAGTCTGGCATTGGTCACATTCAGGCATCATGAAAAGATAGAAAAAATTTCACAGTGTATTTAAATCTAATCTCCTTTACTTTCAATAATGACAGGAAAAAAAAAGAAAGAAAGAAAAAAGAAGAAACGAACAAATAAATAAAGAAAGATAGAAAGAAACCACCTGCAAATGACCCATAACACATATAATTAGATCCGAAGTGCACATCATGGACTCCTGTATGAGACAGACTCTGCTTGTACATACTGAATAAAGCAGTGCCAGGAAAGAAGGGCTCCTGGCAATACCTCTTCATAAAATTCAGGCCTCTGCAGTTCAGGGGGCAAGAAATACTAGTCTCCTTGTTCTGAGCTGTCACTGCCCTTCCATTGTCTCCAGATTTTCCTAAAGAGTAAGACTTAAGTGATCCATCATGGATCTGGCTTTGGACACTTGCATGGTAGCTCCCACATTCCATATGACCCCACACTTTCCATCAGTCAAATGTTCACCCAAAACCTGCTAGATCTAATAAATAAATGGAGAAAATTTACCAAATATAAAATCAGCATACAAAAGTCTGTGGAATTTTTATACACAAATAACAACCTAGCAAAAATAGTAATGAAGAAAAGAATCCCATTTATAATAGCATTTAAAAAAAGAAACACTTAGGAATAAATTCAACCAGGGAGATGAAAATTTGTGCTCTGAGATCTATGAAACATTAATGAAAGAAATTAAAGTGGACAATAAAATGACAATAAATAAATGGAAAGTTATTTATGCACACAGTTTGGAGTAATTATTATTGCTAAAATTACCATACTACTTAAAACCATATATAGATACAAGGCAATTCCTTGGATGCTAAGTGGTTCTGTGAATCACTGAAAAAGCTGAGCAGGAAGTGATGGTAATGGGTAGATTGTACTACAAAGAGTAAGTTCCAGATAAACATATTTTTATAGCAGATATATTTGTTTCACCAACTTACAAAATTCCTTAAAATGCTAAGTAGCATACAATTTCATTGACACTGTTATTTAAGTGTTATTTAAGTACCTTAAAATGTACTTGTCCTAATAAATTTTTTAGGTATGCTTTGACCTTTGAACATGGAATTAATTTACACTAAGGTGATTTTATAGTAATTTACAGCAAATATAAAACAGTCCATTGTGACTGATAGAATTGTATTTACTACCAGATACACTGACTGCTTCTCCATTTCATGAAGTTCAGAAATCAGTGTGTTATTAATTGTGTTCTGCATAGCATATACATATCATTCTAGTTATTCTATGACCCATTCATCCTGGAAAAGAATTACTTCTAAGAGCTATGCAGTTTTTGGAAAAATCATTAAAATGCCCCCATCTATTTCTAATTTTGATTAAGAGAATTCTTGTTCATGTTGAGCCTATTTAGGCAAACTGCTACCATTATTTGACAGCAATTTCTCATTACTGTTTTTCCCCAATTTAATTTTTTGCAGATATTTATTAAATGCCAGCTGGAAATAAATATTTCCTTGAATGTCCTTACCTTGTTTACTTCTTTATATCTTTAATGAAAAACCACATGTGATAGTTTATATAAATACATCTTTTAAAAAGAAATATGTAGAATTTATGAAAAAATAAAAATACACAAAAGCACATAATAGACCCATCATTTGTCTCAAGATCAATAATCACACTCTTCTCTATTATAAATATTTATAAATATTATAAATTTCTATTTGAAATTCATTTTTTTACATCCGTAGACTTTTTAAAAATTATTTTTCTAATTAGTTGTACATAACAGTATGCAAGAAAGTTCTAAAAACAAACAAACAAAAAAGCATAAAATTGTTATTTCCTTGATCTATTTAGGAAGAAAAACTAAACAATGAGTAAAATTACTCTTATCCTACACAGATTTCTGAGAACACCTTTCCAGTGCCTGAGACCACAATGATTACAGAAAGAGCCATTTATGTTGCTTTCTGCAAAGACTCCACTGTTGTGCCTCTCCCATTGTGTAGCGTGGAGGAAGTGGAAATGTACTTTGTGTGGTGTGTGACACAGACCCATCCTGCCTCCAGCCTTCAGTTCACATTACCACTGAAGTCACCGCACAAGTGCTGCAGATGGCCTCTTGAGCACTTGAGGCCAGCTTCCTAACAATGTCCTGAGAACTTACTCCTTTCTGTTTTGCACAATGCCCCTGAACTTTTCTGCCCTTGCTCTCTGGAGTAGCTGACTTGCACAGCCTCAGACAATAGAGCCTTAAAAGAGGCATGTTGGCTCCATTGTTTCTTTTAAGTATCCCTTCTGAAGGAAGTCAGTCTGCAATAATCATGTTAGCTCCCTCTAGGATGGTACTGCAAGGTCAGCTCTGCACTGGAGACATGAGCAAAAGATAAGAATATTTGACTTCAAATCTCCCAGCGATTTTCATTAAAAGATAAATCTACCTCAATCTATTTTAAGCCTGGGTTTTTATAACACAATAATAAAAGGGGCAGTGTGAAAAGGACTGTATTTCACCTACCACACTTTTTTTTTCTATTGCTCATTCTGGTCTATGAATGTGTTTAAGCAAGTCTAAAGGCAAATGGAAAGTATGGAGTGTATGGTAGCTTTGTGGTCAGGTGAAATATTGCTCCATCAGGTCAGAAAATTCAAGATCTGACTCTCCCAGAGAGAGCACCTTTGTTCGTTTCTGAGAACACAGCAGAAGTCAACGCACTCTCTACCTGAGTCTCTTCATGTGAAGTGACAACATGATCAAAGGCTGCATTGTGTGAAAATACAATGAGCAGCAGAATGTCACCTACCATTTCAGGGTTGTACTTCAGTGCACTTGCGAGATTGAGAGATAAGCAGGTGAATTCACTGAGGAAAACCCATCTTCAATAGGTGGTGTATCTCAGACACACTCCTTAGCCATGCTTTAGGGACAGACTGTTTCTTGAAGGAGGACATCTGTGGCATAATCAGGTCAGAAAGGTTACTATCACGTGGGGAGGATGTGATTATCCCAGATGGAACAACTAGCAAGACACAAATTTCCTGAGACGACATATAAACCTGACAGATTTCAAAGAATAGTTTCTAGCATTTTAAAATACTTAACATGTAGGTAATAGGAATTGTGATTAAAATTGATGTGCAATGAAGCATTGGATTCTAATTAAAGAGATTCATTCTTATAATAAAAATATCAATAACACTAAAAGATGAATAGCTCAAATGCAAGGATTAACGTTTTTCAAGTCTGAGGGACCTAACTAACTTGTCATTTCTGTCACACATAATTTAATTTTCTTCTGTCTTCCAGGAATTTTGATTTCTTCTTTCTATTTTTCTCAATCTCCACTCCAGTGTTCAAAAAGTAGAGGATTTCCTCAGGTACTCATATACTCAGTAAGCTCTTAGTAAAATTAAATAATTAGTCTATCATAAGCTTATATTTTTAATAGGACATATTTTCTCTGAGTGGCCCCTCCTAGAGGCCTAGAAGATCCTATTTCCCCAGGATCTTCTAGCTGAGGTCAAGGGGAAAGATTTTAAGTGCCCTTACCTTAAAGCCATAGCAAGAAGTTAGGCCATCCCCCTGAAATGCTGCATATCAGGGAAAGACTATTTGATTGGAAGCTGATGTCAAATTTGACATTTTTAATATGTGAAAATCTGTCTTTGCTCTGAAAAGATTTTTAAAGTTAGAGGCATTTATTCACCTTTTATCACATTTTAATTTGAGATTTGATGAGTACCGAGAACATGCAGGTTACACCGTGCCAGTCACAAACTACAGACAAGATAATTCCCCTCCTCTATTCTCATGCTTTGTATTCTCTGTGGGCACTCCCTTCCATTTCTATGTCTTTGATGGTATCCTCTTTATACCAATATCTTTAAAAACTGATATGCCTAGGAATATAGCTCAGGGGTAGAGAACTTGCCTAGTGTGTTCCAGACCCCTGTTTAAACCTTGGGCACTGAAAACAGAAATAAAGTTGATCTTTCAACCCAACACTGTCTCTTCACTTCAAGGCTTTGATAAATAACTGCCTACTTAGGGAATGTACATACTTGAACACTCTCCCACTCTTTCTCCTCCTTTCCTTCTTTTAATATTTCCTGTCTTAAATGGTTGCATCATCCACCCACTTACTCAAACCAAGACTGAGTCATCTGTTTTATTCAGTCCCTTCAATCAAATATCATTCATTGCAATTCTAAATACCTATTGAATACATAAAATTCTCACCAATCCTTTTGCCATTCTAATAATTCATGATACTATAATCTCTTGCCTAGAAAATGATAAGATCCTTTGTGCAGGTCTTCATACAGCCACTACTCAATTCTCACACAGAGGCAAATTTAAAGTTAAGACTGATGAATCTACCTTTTGCTTATTATTATTATTATTTATTTTGTACTGGGGATTGAACCCAGGAGTGCTTTATCACTAAACTACATTCACAGTCCTTTTTATTTTTATTTTTGGAGACAGGGTCTCATTAAGTTGCTGAGGCTGTCCTTGAACTTGGAATCCTTGTGCCTCAGCCTCATGAGCTTCTGGGATTACAGGAGTGTGTCACTGTCCTGATTACCCTTTGATTTTAAAACCATCACCTCTCTGTTGATGGTGACTTATAATCCTGTTCTTAGGAGATCTGGGATACAGACTGGATGTAAGGGTGCTGATTCCTTTTGCTGTGAGAATTTAGCAATTTCTCTACGTGACTGGAGTGGTCATATCAGTCATAGTGCTTATGTGGTGCAAGCCAAATTCTAGTTGGACACCAGAGAGTCTACTCACTTTTATCTCAAGATACAAAGGCATAGTCAACATCTGGCAGGAAAAGAACTTACTGATGACTTCAGGCAAACATATCTCCCAAATACAGTGACCAATTGAGATACTCTAATGGTCTGGCCATATGGCACAATCAAGCACACTTGTGGCCCAGACAGGCAGATCGCTTCAGACAGGTGTCCACTAATGACACACTGACAGCATAGCTATACTAATTGCTTGGCAAGCACTGACTCTTTTTTTTTTTTTTTTTTTTTTACATAATGAAACTTGTGAAGCATGGGTGATTTAGCCATTGAAGATATACTCAGATTCTTAGACAGATTCATGGTCCAGATATATCAAGTACACTTGACTTATTTACACACATTTATTTTCCCCTAATACTGAAATCATCTTATCTGTTCTATCTTCCCATGGACAAAGGGAAAAGGAAAAGCCCCTTAGGTCATCCTGAATACCCATAAGGTTATATTATGTCATATCTTAACAAGAGTGCTTTCTATTGAACATTTGAGTCATTGAACCTACCTTCCATTATTCACAATAAAGTTGTGCCCATTATCTCACAAATACTGACATCCATTTATTTAATTGCTTCAGAATTTAGTCTGATAATATCTATAATGTGTACTGTTAAATGTACCATCTATTTTGAATCTTATATAGCATATTAAAGGATCTGCAAAAATTACTTGCATCTCTGAGTATTTTATAGGGATATTTCTTTGTGTCTTCAAAACCTGAATTATATCACAAACAACTAAAAGTTACTTTCCAAGATTACAATGACTGAACTCAAGAAGGGTAATATCTGGAAAAGATTATTAGTAATGTTAAAATAAAAGTAGATTATATTCCTAGTCTATTAATTATTATTAGGATCATCCAAAAGTCATGTTTTATGCTGGAAATTGCTATTTACTTAATCTGATTTGTCTGCACAGTATTCCCAGGTCTTAGGACAAGAGCACTTGTTCATGAGTGAATGAAGCACTGGTTACTCTCTCAAGGAGTTTCTACTTCAGGTGGGAATATGAGTGAATGGAAGTATAAGATGAGTATCACTGTGTAACATTAATGTTAAGAAGCCAGACTGAACATAGCAATCTAGACAAGGATTAATTTTAAGTGACATAAATTTGGTTTCACAGCCCTGATGTTACCAACTAGATAGGTGACTTCAGGCACATCATTTCTGTTTTTAAGCCTTAGATTTCCCTGTTTAGTGGGTATAAGTAAAGCATATACACTTTCCATCACACTGCTACTTTAAAAACTAAAATATCATTTCAGGGCTAGTGGGAATCATGGAAGAGTTTGAAGAAATATTCTTCAAATATTCTTCAGAATATTTCTTCAAACTCTAAGATTTTAAGAATACATACAATTTCAGACAAATAAAGAAAATGAGGATTTGCTCTAGTTGCATTGAAGAAAACAGAGGAAAGAAGAAAAGTAAAATGCCTGTTTGGAGAAAATAGGAAGTTGTGTGGTGATACAAAGAAAAATAATGGTAGCTTTAATTAAATCAGTTGTGTGGTTGACTTGGACTGCCAATGTGGGTAATGCAAAGAGAAAGTCTATGTGTTTGGTTTGTGAAATACTGTGCAAAATGATATAGTTCGTGGAGACAAAGAATAATAGATAAAGGTCAGATTGAGAGAGACATAAAGCAAAAGTTCTGTGTATGAGTTTAGTTGCTGTAACTTTTTGACATTAATGTAGAACTATTAAGGTGTCAGTTAAATATATTGATTTGGAGCTGAGATATTTAAATTAGAGAGGTAGTTGGTATTCAAGGGAGGAATCTGAAGGCAAATACACCAAGGAAAAAATATATCCCAAGTAGAAATGATTAGAAAAATTTGGAAGCTAGAAATAATACATAGGAGGCATAAATAGAGCCTATGGATGGGGAATTGAAACTTTAACTAGAAATCTTAAGAGAGGCTCGCTGTTAAAGCAATGAGTTTAAAAATCTACAACTTAGTAGTAAAATTTGAAGCCATATAAAATATATGAAGGCGAAAGCGTAGAAAAAGAATGGAAATTTGACACAGGTCAGCATTTATGGAGCAGAAGGGCAAAGAAGACCCAAAACAGAAGATGAAAGTGTGTTTCAGTAGGAGAAAAACCAAGGACAAATTCACAAGAACTTACCAAGGAGTTGTTGAATACAGGGCCAGTGAACTTTTAAAAAAATATGTTAGGGAAACCAAAGAGAAGAGTTTAAATACACTCAAAGAAATGGACACTTTTATCAGGTCTGAGAGAAATGATGGCGGTCAGGAATTCGGGAAGTATATAGAAATTTCTCAAATATTTACTAGTTGTTTTTGCAAGGATTCAATTTTTTAATAATAACATTCATGTCTGCATTCATATGAGAATATAAAAAATGTTCTCTATTGGTGTCTGCCATTTTTATGTATAGATCAAAACATGTTATCAGTATTTATGATATTAGTTGGAAATATTAACAGTAAGTACTCCAAATAACATAAGGATTAGCATTTCACGTCCAGCAAGATACACTAAGGACAAGGAGATGTTGAGTGATTTGCCATATTTGTCCAAATAAGTCAGAGACATTACATGCATTATTTAATATGAATAGCATAGCTTAGATTATCTTGTAATTTGCTTCAGTATGATTTTTATTTTCTCTTACTTTTTCATAGTTTATTTTTAATAGAGTAGCTGAGAAAAATAATGACTAGTTAGTTCATGATGCTAGAACAGAATACCATAGACTGTGTGACTTAAACATGGACATCAGTTTCTTACCTGTCTGGAGCCTGAGATGTCCGAAATCAAAGCAGCGGATCCAGTATTTGGTAAGGACCCCCTTCCTGATTTGCAGACTGATGTCTTTTTTGCTGTATCCTCACATGGAAGAGAGAGAGGGAGAGAGAAAGAGGGAGTTCTCAGGGTCCCTTTTATAAGGGTGTTAATTCCATTTATGAAAGCTCCACCCTCATGAGCTAATTTCCTACTACTATCATCACATGGCAGTTTGGGGCTTCAACATATGAATTTGGGAGGGACACATATTCAGTCCATAACAACAAACAACTAGTTGCTATTAAACTTACTAAAAGCATTCCTCTCTCCCTTAAATTAATGCTGATATAAGAATTCAATAAAATAGAAAAAGTTCTTCTTGCATTCTGTGAGTCAACAATATACACTTCTTCATTAAGCACTTCCTGTGTATGTCTTATATTTTACAGGCCATGGTTTGTGAAATATGCACATATAATATAAGGAATTTTAGCAAAGAAAATTGTGGTTTGTTAAATCACATCTTAGTTCAGAATAATAGAATACTACAGACTGGATATATGTATATATTATATGTATATATGCATATGTATGTGTATATGTATATGTATATATACACACAAACACATTAATTTTATGCAATCAGAGATGTTAAAAATATTTAAATTCACAGGGGATAGCCACAGGGTAGAGTAGTGACAGGAAAAAGCTTCTGTTTTTTCATCTGTATCATTGCAACTACATGGAAAAAATGGGGGGAAATAAGGTGTGAATTCAGTTAAAGGATGGAATTGGTCTAGCTCATGTTTTCATGTGTCATATTTTCTTTTTACATCATGTAGAAGAAAATATGTCACATGAGTTGGCCTGATTCCTTATTATCATAATACAGTATTGCCTAGTGAACAAAGGAGTAGATCTCATTCCACTCAGCAATATTTGAGAAGAGTAATACTCAGTTTAAAAAGAATTCTCTTTGAATTTGGAAAATGTTTGAAACATTAATCATGTCCATTTTCATATGTATTTGTAGGTAAATATCACACTTTCAGGTTTTGGCACTCTTTGGTCTCTACCCATAATGACCCCCTGCACACCACCAGGAACACAGACAAGTGATCCTACTGTGTAAATACATTAAAGTGAAAGCCTTCTTATTGCTAGGAGAACCCAACCATTTGTTTGATGCCTAACTCTAGCAATATTTCCCTTGTTACCACACTTGAGAACATTTATGATCAATCAATAAAATTTGTTTATTGCAAAAATACAATAATTTGAATACTATATTTTTTTGAATCATCTTCATTCACCTCCTTCTTACTTCATTTCTCTGAAACTCAATAATCTCTTTACCCTATGCTGGTTATTGAATCAAGGCTTTACACGTTAGGTAAACACTCTGCCACTGAATTTCACAGCTACTCCTACATATTTCCCTTTCATATCATTCTTTCCTTTGCAAACATCTGTCATCTTAACCTCTTAAAATTTGAGTAACTCAGGCCTATATATCATTCTCTAAAAATTTTCCTTATTATGCCTAGTATCTAAAAAAGAAAGTAGTAGAACATAATACTAAAAGTATTTGTTCAGATGTTTTACGTTTTTATGGTAAAAATGATTTAGTAATGATTTCTAACATCTTCTTTCAAAGATACATTCTTTGAGCATAATAGTACAAATTGTTTCATTTCAATAGCAGAACTCACAGCTGATATTATAGAACCTGAGTCTGTATCTCACTTTGTCTTCATCCTCTTACTTCCACCTTCTCCTCAGCTCCACTTTATCCTCACAAGACCAAGCTGATAACACTTGGTCAAAAAGCAGTAAGAACAAAAGTGAATGATCCAATATGTTTCATCAAGATTAAACTTAAAGAGAATTTCTACATTGGGGGCAACGGAATTCAAGATTAGGCTGGATTTTGCACTAGTTTCTAGTTTTTTTCCATCTACATGTAGTTTGTGCCCTTTAAAAGGTAGAGAATGCAAACTTTATGAGAAATAAGAAAAAAATCATATTTCAAACAATGAAAACACATCAAGACATAATAATCTCCAAGAGGTGGATCTAGCATGAATAGATCCTGGAACTGTCTAGACACCTTTGTAAATTGATGGAGTTGTATATGACAGTAAATTAAGGATGTGAGTTTGCAGCATATCTTCATATTTGCCTTCAGACATGCAAGAATGACCTCTGTGGTATGCATCTCAGAGTTCCTCTTGATAATGGAACCCCAAGTGAGACTGCAGATGAAAATTGTCCCTCACTAGCTACCCAGGTTCATTGCAGTACCTTGGTTAAAACAGACTTGGCAAATCACTTCGGGAGAGTCGTTTAATTCCATCCTGATCAAATTTCACAGGTCTGTGATTCAAATTATTCCACGTTGTCGGCTGCAAGACTTCATCAGGAATGAATTTGTTCTGCTTGGGATCCTTAGTTAGTATTCCAGAAAGACCTCTGTGATTAGCCAAATCAAAACCTTTCAGTGGCAGCAGCCGCCACATTCAGACTGAATCTCTGCAGCTGACTTTTCTAACAAAACATTATCCTTTCTTTAATCAAGGGCTAAAACACATGATTTTGTTTCTCAATTTCAGTAAATAATTGAACTGTGAGAAAAAGGCAGAATCCAGAGGAACTGCGAAAGCCATTTCTCCTCTCCTTTCCCCAGGTGAACACAGTATCTCTGTGAGGCCATTCCATTCTCAAATTCTCTCAGTCCTCTCAAGCCAGCTCTGCACTCAGGATGGTAGAAGTAAGATCTTCAGAACTCTTCTGTGAGGAAGAAGCCGAACCCAGGCAACTCATATTTGTGTGAAAAATCTAAACAGGGGAGTAACAAAGAAGTCTTCTGCCTGACCAGAGACACTTCTATCACACTTAGCAACCAGAATCTGCTTTAGGTTAATTGTCTTACTTAATGCTGGCAGCTCATCTCATAGGACCTCCAGGAGTCACAACTCCCCTCCGCTATGTAAGGTATTGGACATATTTCCCTAGGTCTTGACAGAGATTCCAAATAGTCATCTTCCTGTTGCCTCAGACTTTTTTTTTTTTTTTTTTTTTTTTAAGCTCATTGACTGGCATCTCTCCTACCTTAAGCATGCATACAAGTAGAAAACTCTGATTTCTTGTTTCATGCATGGTTAACTGTTTATTGTTATCATTTGCTGGTTGGCTAAGCTTTTTGATGAGTTTAGAAGGCAAGCAAGTACCTCCAGTTTACAGCTGAGTACCTTGGCTAGTGTGGAGCTGTGCTGGATGGGAGCTCATTTGGATGTCTGCTGTTTGTTCACAGTTTTGTGATGCTCTTACTTCTGCTTCAAAAACAGCAATTAATCGTGACATCTGACAAGTCCCTCCAGGGTTGCTCTTGAAGATGTAGTTTTAGTTTCCAGCATCACCTGCCCCTCCCAGCCCCTCTGAGAGTCATTATTTGCTAATACCACAGGAGATATATTTTAATGATAATCCTGTGACAACCCTACTCATAGTAATATTTTTCTTCCTAAACATGTATATTTTTTGCCTGATTCTTTTTGTGGCAAACAACCATCAGTGGACTAGGTGTCAAAGGTGAAGCCTGAGACCGTTAGAAAAAATAATAATGGTAACAGTTAATAAGGGAGGCTGAGTAATTATTTTTATTTAATCTTTGTAGTAACCATGAGAACTAAGCTCAACAATCCTTATTTCAAGGAAGTAAAACACAAAAGGTTAAAATACAGCTCTAAAAAGTGAATTATTTTTAGCAGAATTTTTTCCTTTCTGTTATTTCCACCTTAATCCTCCAAATCAAGCAGTGTATTCAACATTGTAGAATGCAGTTTAAGAAAAAGAAAGAAATAGCCAATCTTTTAGATTTTTTTTGCATATCCTTCAAATCTGTTTCATAATGCAGTGTTAGAGGCAAATGTCACCTGAGATATTGTGATTTTGGGGTAAGGAAAATATCAAAATTAAGAATAAGGAGGTTGCTTTCCCATCCCTCACTCTTCACTTCTTCACTGTCAGATAAAGGAAAATTATCTCCATTTAAGTATTTGTGTACATACAGTGGGTGACAAATAAAGATGAAGCAGGGGGAAAAGATGAAAATGATCCTGAATTCATGATCATACTTCCAAGAGAAAACCTATGGAAAAATGAATCGGTAACATGCCTGTTCAATACAGGGGACAATGGATAGCCTAGGAGGTAAACTCACATCAGAGGTGACAGATGACTCAAGTCATTTAAATTTGAATGAATATATGGATGGTTTTGCATGACTAAAGATGCATGTTAGGAGCTCATTTTATCCTTGGGTAACTAGTCATGAAGATTTGAAGGGAATTAATTTAATTTAGAACTCTTGAGTTTGTAGTGACAGCAGAGCATTTAGGACAAGCAAATTAGAAATGTGGAACTGGGAATTAGGAGAGAGAACTGGATGAGGGACATAATTTAAGAACTATGCATCAAAATGTAATGATTAAAAAAACATGAAATATGACCATTGCATATAAAAACAGTGAACATGCTGCAGTCATTTTTGTATTTCTGAATTTTAAACAATACTTGGCACCTCACCGATGGGATTCATTGTACAAATGTAAAAAGCATGGTTAGAGTGAATCTCCATATCATGTACAACCAACCACAAGACTGGAACTCTGATCTATGTATGAATATGTCAAAATATAATTCATCATCATGAATAATTAAAAAGAACAAATTTTTAAAAAGAATTATTAGAGAAGGAAGGAGGGGAATCAGATACAGGAGAGGAAGAATCAGCACCATGTCTACAAGGAAATGGAAATTTCTCAATGGGGTAAAAATCTTGTTAAATATCAGCGTGATCTTTACAATAAAAATAAAAGACATAGATTGTTTTGGAGGTTCAACTCTGGCTGCATTTCATGTCACTTGGGAGAGTTAAACATAAATAGATACATGGTCAGATCACTTACATCAGAATCTCATGAAGCAGATTACAAACAAGAGTATTTTTGAAATATTGCTCCTTAACTACCTCTAATGTTCAACCAGTCAAGAACTGGATTTCATGAGCTTTATGATCTCTTAAATCATGAACATTCTAACTTTTAGTATAATTTCTAGTACTTGCTATATATTACTCAATAGATGCCATTGAGTTTGTAGTGACAGCAAAGCATCCAGGATGAGCTAATTAGAAATGTGGTACTGGTAATTTGAAGAGAGAGCTGGATAATGTACCTAGTTTAAGAAATATGCACAAAAATATGATAGTTAAAACCTTGAAATATGTTCATTGCATATGCAAACTTTCTCAGTCTACCTCTTCTTTAAATGCATCATTCTTTTCAAGTATCCGAAGTCTCTGTTGACCGTGCTTCTGCCTCACTCCTACCAGTCATTGAATCTCATTAGGTTTCTCTTTTTCTACATTTTCTTTGTCACAACTCATGTGGCTCAATACTACGTGCCCCCTTAATGTAGTTTTAATAATTGTTATGTGATCTCAGCTTGAACTATTGACCTCAGCAATCTTTCCTTTCTTGGCCTCCCAGCATGGCTTCCCCCACACAGGTCAGAGTGCTCTGTTTTTATTTATGTGGATTCCTGTCACATACAGAATCGAGTGAACAGAATAGAGTGAAAACTCCTCAGGGTTGCATCCAGGGTCCTTCCTGAACAAGTTTCCACGTCATATTTCAGCCTCAACCCCGGCTGTACCTCCTTCTCTGCCCAGGCTCTGACTCCTAGGATGCACTGCGCTCGAGCCTCACAGTACGTGTTGCATTTTCTTCCTTCTGAATCTATCAAAATGGGAATTTTTCAAAATAAAATTTCTCAAAAACCCTTTAAGAAATCTTTTTCCTTCCTTAGTCAGAATTAATTCCTGCTCTTGCTTGACTCTCTTGTCACATCGTATCTATATTACAGCACTTAATACACTATGTCTGACTTTATGGTTAATTGCTTTAAAATCCTTTCTCCCACACTCCACTGTGATCCCTTGGAGGCCACCTGTCAAGTTTCACAACCTTCTTATCCCACATCTTATCTAGCATTGTGTTTTATACAGAGTAAGTGCTTAATACAGGCTTATTGTTCTGATTTGAACTAAAATGACTAGGTCTAACTAAAAGTATTCTATAACAAAATTTTAAAATAAATAAACATGTGATAGAAACATATAAGTGTTTATTGACCTCTACTGCAACTGAGGTGATTCAGTTTTAATTATAAGCATTATTGATATATTGCACTTAATAAGAAGGCCTAATAAACAAATTCATCAGTTTTTTTTTTTTTTTTTTCATTTGGCCTTATTTATCTGTCAAACCAGAAGCAATTATAAACAATCCTGAGAAAAAGGATAGTTCAACTACCAAAATTGTCTTTGTTCTTTTGGGACTTAAGGTAAATTGTGTTTGTTAAGTAATTTATTTGGATGTAGCCCATCTCACTGTTAGAGCTAATGGATTTTACTTTCTATTTAATAATTATGGTAAAGAATATTTCTGAATAACTGTAGACTTAAAAACACTTTTAAAATGACAGTACTTAAAACTTTGCTGTCCCCCCTTTTTATATTGTGGAAGTTCAAATTATTCCCTGTCTGGGCCAGTGGTCATTTCTACTACTGCAGGCAAATGAGAATGTTCAAATAATTCAGTTTTCATACCAATCTACCACAAATGTTTAGAAAAGCCAGTTACACCTATGCATTATCTTTTATACAAGGGAAAGAAGGGGACAGGTTTTTCACTAAAAAATGAATCTCCATGAGAGTCAGACTTTGTTGTTTCTCCCAATCCCATTACAGGAAAGTGTGAATACAGCACCATCTTTGCTTCAGTACTGTATCTTGGTCAAACAACACCCAATTTAATCATATTTAATTTTAAAACATATACAGGAATGGAAGTGTGTGATTTCTTTCTTGATCTGATGAAAATAACTAGTTTCTTTACAATTTTCTTTCTTCCAACAATTGTTGGCAGTCTGAATTTTAATTACATGAAATGGAGGGATAATTTCAAGGATCTATGGACCATAATCAGAAAGTCATTTAAGGGTTTTAATCATGAAAGTTAAGTTCAGAATTCACAAGAAAAGGCCCAATCAAGGGAGGCTGAGAGAAGTTTAAGGTTTTCAGAAGTTTACATAGATGCATAGATAATAGTTTGGAATACAGGGTATTAAGAATTGAGAGGCATAAGAGATTTGAGAAATATTTTAGAAGTAGATTCAACAGAAATTTGAATGGAGAAAAGAGAGAAGGAAGATTGACATCAAAGAGTATAACTTAGTAGCTGAGGGCTAATAGAATTTTCAGAGGAGAAAAATGGTTTAAAGCAATCACAATGATGTAAATTTTTATGTTGTTAAACATTAGATTTCTAAAAGCTAATTTAAGTAGGAGAAGTTAGTAGATATCTATCTATCTATCTATATATATATATATATACATATCTATATTTAGATATATATATAGAGAGAGACATATATGCATACATATATATGTTAGTTTGGAGCTCAAGAAAAGGATCTGTATTAAAGACAAATAGGAAATCAATTTATCTGTTGCTTTGTGAAGTCATGAGAAATGAGTGATCTAAAAAGAGCATTTATGGGGAAGAGAAGACCATCTGAATATTAGTATAAGGATCATCTGTATATTAGTACAAAAACATTGCTAATGCTTATTAAGAACTGGAGTATGGACAAAACTATTCAAGAACAGGCAATGCTGTAAAAAGAGAATAACCTACTGGGAGGTAAATATGGGCCTATAAACAGGCATTACTTTGACATCAAGAAGACCATAGCTATGATAATAGCAATGCCAGTGTGGACCAAAGTCATGGAGATAAATGCACACTGAGGAGGGTTTATGAAATTAGATAAAATGGAAACAGTGAGGGCCACATCCCTTTTGTAAAATTTGACAGTAAGTGAAAGAAAGATTGCTGGAGAGAGAAGACTTGGCACGTAGTTATTTGTTTGCTTGTTTTGTTTTGTATTGCATTGTATTAACACAGCTATGATGTTTTTCCATGGAAGGAGACAGTGGAGATGGCTAAGCTAAAGAACAAGGGAAGGATGGTAAGATTTTTATAATAATGTTGCTTGATTCAAAGTGTAAGTCTGGGCAATGCTACACAATTTATTACCCTTCCAGACAATCATAATATATAATGGCATTTTAACAAAGACTATGGGAATTTTGTGGTGTATATATGTATATAGTATTTGACTTTTTCCCAAAACTAACTTGATCAAATAACATTTTATGCAAGACCTTCAGAAACAAAATTCTTTAGAAAATTTGTGGTATAAAAAGGTTGTTAAGGAGAAGAAAATAATAGACTTCTGTATATAAAAATAAGAATTCATCTTAACATCAGAATAAACTCTTCTAATATGACAATATTGAAAGAAGAAAGAGTATGAATTGTATGAGGTTTATAAGCTTCATGGAAATAAGTTAATATCTTCTATGTCTCTCAGAGCTTAAGGTCATATCATAGCAACACACAACGAAATAATTTCACAAATAAAAATAAAAAGCTACATATATAGAGATGTACACACAGACAAGCACATAAACATGAACAGTGAACTCACAAATGCTAATAGTTAAACACATAAGTATTCACATTAAGTGGAGATATTAGATGATATCTGTATGTACTTGAATGGCAGTTTATAAAAAGAACAGTATTGAAACAATTGCTGAATAGAACGTCAGGCATTTGTGTAGAATTTCTCAGTAGTATTAAGACCCAAGTAATATAGAGATCATAAATTCTGTTGATACTCAGGTGCTTCCTAGTGCAATTTCTTCAGCAGCATTAAACACATATTTGAAGAAGGAAAGAATGTAATTGGGACTGATCCATTATTAAAATTTTCCAGGATGTGTGAAAGAAAAAATATGGTAAAAGAATTAAACATATTAGAAAAAGAAAGCTTGCAATATTTGATAATAAATATAGCAGTACAAATATAATTTTAACTATGATAATCCACATGAAGGAACATCAAGAGATCTAGGACTCAAAGTCAGGTAATCTGGTTTTAGATTTTATGATGAACAGTTGACTACCCAGAGAGGAAAGGGACCGGGGGAAGGGAGGATAGCAAGGAAAGGATAAATAGCAAGGAATAATATTGACTAGATTATATTGTTATAGTGTTTGCGTGTACAAATTATAACAGAAAAATTCCATTATGTGCAATTATAATGCACCAGTAAAAAATGTGGACAAAAAATGTTTGGATTTATTGATAGAGTCAAAGATTAAGTTCAATAAGAAACAATGAGAAAGATGCCATCTACAACATAGTTGAAACAAATACAAAAATTAAAGACAAAGAAACAGTGAGGAAGAAAGAAAGGGAGTAAATTTTGTAAGATAATACAATATTCACTCTATGATTTCAGAGTTAAACTGGAGATGATATGATCTTGATTCATTCTAGAAAGTAACGAGAATAAAAAGCAGATGAATGCCACTGGAGATGAGATTAATGATTGGTCATTCTGTGATACTGTTTGAATCATCCAGATGGTCACTGAAGTTACCCTGTTAGAAGTAATGGCATCAAGGAAAACATCGAGCCAGGTTCTACACTCTTCAAGGAAGTACAGGTGTCTGGATAGAAAAGGAAGAGAATATGTATCTGGTAGAATTTGGAAGAGCATAAATTAGACAGTGGCTGTGAATTATTTTTCATTAAAATAGATTTTTTGTAAAATAATCCATGCTTATTAAAAATTCAAGCATTAATATGTTTGCATGATCCTTTACAGTGTGTCTTCAACCACAGAAACGTTTTTTTTTCCCTTGAGATTGAAGGATGTGAGAAGAGAGAATGTTACACACACATTCCAAAATGAAAAAAAAATGAAGTGTGGGGAATAGCACATTCTCTCACTGAAAGGAGAAGTAGTGGCTTAAGAGGAGAGCTACAGTCAATAAAAAGGAACAAGAAAACTTTGTGAAGAACAAGAATTGTGAATGTACGGGTATTTGTTAATCATTGAGTGAAGATTTTTAGAAGTCATAGAAGGGTGTGTGCAAGAAAGCTGAGTAAGACTGTGTCCAACTTAGAGAAAACACAAAATTGCTTGGGCCAAAGTGTGAGAAAAGATGGTAGAAGGACTCCATCTTAGATGGCAATCGAAGAGCATAATGCATGGTAGACGAGTCTGATGCAAGGCAGGGAAGAAATTCATCACCTCAAACTCTTCATAATTGGTGGATATGGTGGCCTCTCAGGGATCAGCTGTAGGGTGGCACTTGTTTATTCTCATTCACTCAAAGACAGAATTTTAGCAACTAGTATGTGCCAGGAACTGTGTGGGTCTCTGGAGTATAAACTGATAAACAAGATAGACATAGTTCTTGTCCTCAGAATAAACGAAATGACAAAATACTATACGTTCACAACAGATTGCCTGAAAGTAAACAAGGTACAAAGTCATACTCATATAATAGAAGAATATAGGAAATTTCTAGAAAAGCAGATAAGGAGAAAAAACTCAGATCATAGTTTCCAGAACTAGCTTCAAACCAATTGACAGTCACCTAGACTTCTCAGTTATACAAACATAAGCATTTTTAACAAATTGGCATGTCATCACGTTGGGAAATTAACATTAACACCAAAGGGTGCCTGTGTTTAAACAAATATTGGAACAGGAAAGATACGAACACACATATATGGCATATTTATATATGAGCATGCATATATAATGCATTGTGGCATACTTGAATCTTCCATTTATATTTATTAGTATGCAAGATTCATTTAATGTAACATGATATCACATACTTTCAGTCATGTACAAAATGTCACTAGAATTTTGAATTATGATTTCACAAAGACAATGCTTGAATTTGCAAAACCATAACAATCTATCACTTCCAACATTAATATCAATGTCATCATATATATGAACCAGAGAAATTGCCAATATGCTTTGACATATATATTATATACCAGAAACTTAAAAAACTGTGTAGAAAATTACTCTCTATCAGGTACTTCTAATTCTCAATGTTTTCTTCCTAAGATAAAAGTTATAATACTCTTTTGAAAAGAATGTTCAATGATTTAGTACATTTAGTTTTGTCTGTAATTTATTCTAAACGTCTTAAAAGTCTTTTGGAGTGAAGATAGATCATATTATGTTACCAATATGATTCATAACATGAGATAAAACCACAGGTAGCATTGTTATTTCTTTTTTCTAATTTCTAGGAGCTGATGTGTTGTGGTTGGAAAATGGTCATTCTCAGACTAAGGAAATGTGATCTACTTAGCAGTGAGCAGGATACACAGCTTCTCTGTTTATTTTAGGGCAGCTCTATTACAAGCAGTTAGGTTCCAAGCTTTTGTCACATTTCTCTGAGAATAGGCACCACCGGGAGACAGGACTTGCAGATGGCAAATGGCAGTTACATTTTAGCATCACAGAGTGAGGGCAATTACTCCTCTTTGTAGGCACCACACCTCTGGCACAAACTTGCTTGTGATCCCCATGAAAGGACATCAGATCACTCAGTTTAGGCTGTATAAATTGGAAAAATACTATCCAACACATGACAAATGAGACAGACAGTAGATTTTTTTTTTTTTAATTCATCTCATGACTAGTAGCTTGAAATTTCATTTTCATTTTTAGATAATTTGGTTTGGAGTGAACTGGAGAACTATCTTTAAATAGGACTTATCTGGATTTTTTTTAATTTTTAATTTTTTCAAATACTGGGGGAATGGACCCAGGGGTGCTTACCACTGTGCTACATTCCCAGATCTTTTATTTATTTATTTTTTATTTTGAGGCAGTGTCTTGCTAAGTTGTGGAGGGTGGCCTTGAACTATCCCACACTCTGCAAAGAACCATACAAAATCTTAAGTGCTGCTGGGGATTGACTCCAGGGCCACATCAATGAGGGACAAACACACTCTACCTCTGAGCTATTGACCCAGCCCTTGGTCTGGATTAACTTACCACAACAGACTCTTGTTTTTCATCTAGAAGCAGTAGACACTATAGGAATAAGCCATAGTCTTTGTGACCTTTGCTCAGCACAGAAAGATATTCTCCAACTCATTTGTACATTCTTAAAGAAATTCTCTCAATCACAAAATAAAAGTGATTTGGTATACAAAATTCTAGCAATAATGGTAGCCAAGGTGAAAAGGGGAATCCTACTTAAAGCAGCTTTTCATTCCTTCGCCATAAGCATTTAACTGGTTTTCATTTAGTTTTGTTTTTGTGGTACTGGGAATTGAATACCCGGACCCTATACCATTACCATGAGCTAGATACTTTTTATTTAGTTTTGAGACCGAGTCTCACTAAATTGCCAAGACTGGTCTCCAACTTGCCATCCTCCTGCCTCAGCCTCTCCAGTAGCTGTGATTACAGGTATGTGCCACCATCCTGGGCTTCATTGAATAATTTGAATAATTATTGTGGATTTTATGTTTTTTTAATTCTGCAGTAGAATTTTAAAAATACCAGTATCTTTCCTGTATATTTTATGAATCATTGTGCAGAAAAGCATGGTATAAAATTGCTTAAATATAGGATTATGTAAATGAATAATTTAGATCCTAGTTAAAAGGATTAAAATCATATATAAAATTTTTGCATGTGTCAGAATTTCATGGGTATAGAAATATTCTCTTTCCCAGAAATTCTGATGATGATTAACTTTCCTTCACCTTCAACAGGGAAGTTAATATCTAATGTCCACTTAGCATCTCAAAATAATTAAAACTTTAAGAACTGGATGATTTCTGGAGTGTGTACTCATTGTTTACAGAGCAAAAGATGCAAACCCTGCTTTGCTGAAATGGTTTTGTTTGTACTATGCATCTTCATGGTTCATGAACACACTTTTTCATGTCAGCATTACACTTGTCTTGCTCACATGGGCCCACCCACTGTCTGAATGGTCAGAGTGAAGAGACCACTTGGCAATGGGCCAAGCCTTAGAAAATGGCTTGGTCTTCTACTCACCCAATTCTTCTAAGGCAGAAAGGTTTCATATAGTCATGACTCACCAGATAGCCACTACCTCCTTAACATAACCTATACCATAGTAGGTGGAGTCAAGCAAATTTCTTAAAACCCAATGATATGTTTTTCTTAGAACCTACGAGTTTGGACATTTTTAAAAAAAGACTTTGTAGTTGACTGGTCACAGAATACTGAAATAAAAAATATGGAGCTACCTAATATTAAAGAATAGTACTGCATAAGACAATCCATTTTTAAAACATTACCTTAGAATGTCATTTTAGTAATACTCCAATTGAATTCTACTCTTAGAAATTATTTTATTTCACTTGGGAATTAAGAGAAGGGAAGGGATAGGAAAAGGAAAACAGGGCAATAAATCTGATAAAACTTTCTTAAATACATACATGAATGTACCACAGTGAATCTCATCATCATGTACAACCACAAGAAAATAATTTTAAAAATGCATCTATGAGTTAATGACAGAAAGATCAAAAGACAGAATGAAGCAGGGGGGTGGGGAAAGAGAAGGGGGAAGGGAGGTACTAGGCTCTGAATTAGAGTAAAATATATTCCACACTAGTCCAATTATGTCAAAATGGATCCTCCTCTCTTATATAATTAAAAAAAAATAAAGAAAAAGAAATGATTTGTTTTACTTGTTAGTCCTCACTGGAGAGAAGCTAATAGATAAAAATTGAAGAGAAATAAGGAGAGAATAATTCCTTCCTTTTGTAAATAAGTAGAATCCACTATTAAGCAAATATTTCATCTCTATATACTTCAGAATTATTGCATAAATAATAATGTTGCATATATTAAACACAGGTTTTGTATCAGGCACAGTGTTAAGTGTTTTTATAGATTGTATCATTAATTCCTTCAATCTGGGAGGGAGTTAGGAAGGGTTAAATGTAAGCAAAAGCACACAGAGAAGTCAAATGATTTGTTCAAACTCCCAGAAGTAGTTAAGTAGAAAAGACATGATTGAAACCCACACAACTC
Source organism: Sciurus carolinensis (assembly GCF_902686445.1). Classification (NCBI taxonomy): domain Eukaryota; kingdom Metazoa; phylum Chordata; class Mammalia; order Rodentia; family Sciuridae; genus Sciurus; species Sciurus carolinensis. The sequence continues at coordinate 84,647,063 of NC_062218.1, read as the reverse complement.
TGATATCTGACTCTCATCAGCCATTATGCCATAATCCTGCTCAGTCACTAAAACGGAGAAAACCCTCCCACTGAGACAAATCTAACCAGAAAGCAGCTAATAAAATGTGTAGAAACATGGGAAGAACAGGATAAAGAAAGAGACAGGAAACTGGGCAGGTTTAAATCCAAGCCCAGTTTGTCACTTTTTGCAATACACCTGGGCTGGTGATCATCGTTCTCCTCATCCTCCTGCTTTCCTTCCTCCTCTCCTTCTTTTAATGAAAGGAAAGAGTTTGTTTTGAAAAAGAATTGTTAACCTGAAAGATTTGCATGTCATTTAAACTGCAGAAAAAATATACAAAGGAGAAAATTTTGCTGTGGTTTTGGAGTGAACTATTTTCAAAGAGAGGAGAGTCAGTTAATTCTAAAACGAGGTGTATTTTTCCAACTGTGCAGCTCTACTTTATTTCTGAAGTAAGGAAAATCAACTATGATTAGCAATAGTTATTCCTCTGAGGAAAAACTCACCTTTAGAATGAAGGAATATTTGTATTGCTTATGCTGATTTAAGAGTTGTAAGCATGAGAAGGAATCCCCATGGTGTGAGATCTTATCTTGGCATGGGCAGTATTCATAAAATCTATTGTCATTTGCAGCTCAAAGTTGCTGCCTCAGGAAGACAAAAAAATGCTTTGATAACTCATTGTGTCAAAGAAAAAGATTTCACTGTGTGAAATATTGATTAAAACTTTGACATAAAATTGGTACTTTTTGCAGGAACCTTATAAAGGTGACAAAGAATAACAAAAGAAATTCAAAGGGTGTTTTAAAAGATTGTTTACAAAATGGTTGATCTTTAAAGAATGTGTTGGAAGAAAATGTAGATTATACTTTAATACCTAACAATATAAATTTTTCATGGACAATGATAATATACTTTCTTCACATCGCTGTTATTTATTTTATAGTTTAAGGTTAAAGTGCATTCTTTTTTTTATTGTTTAATAAAATTAATGTATTTCAGCCTTAGTACTCTATTTTTCATCATGGTACAAATGAATCAAGAAAATGACAATACTGCAAGTAGATATCCTACAGTCAAAGAAGACCTATTAGTCTATCTAGACTTGAATTCTGTAACATAAAATACAGTAATGTTGTCACAATAGTTTTTGAGATTTCTTATTGTCTTTGGGCATGTGAGAAAGTATGTAGTATAATATTAAAAACGTAAGGGAAAATAGAGGCCTGATGATGATTTTATTTTATTAGGAAAGGTATTTTGGGAAACGTTTAAAAAATGGAAAAGTCACCCAGAATAAATTTGGTTGCTTTTTGAGAACATGGTGTGGTATGGGAAGAAAATAAGAAGATGGATCAAAACTGGAGGATCAAGTTGGATCTCAGGTAAATTACTGTAAGTAGTTCAGAGAAAGGGAAGAGTAAAGATGTATGTGTGGTAAGGCTGCCTCATCTGCCTCCTTCAATTGACTTCTCACTCAGTCCACCTACATTTACCATTATGCACTCTGATGATTGTTGTAAAAATGATATAAAAGTGTGAATCCTATTCTTTAAGAGTGGATTTCCAATGAAATACTGCAGCACATAGTTTGTCTGAAAATTTGGTGCTTTGAGAAGACATATGGTGGAATGGAACAAATTATACTGGTACCATGCCTGAAATATAGAAGTAATGAAGAAATATCCAATGATATCCAGAGATATCCAGAGATATTTTTGAATCTCTCACACTCACTCAGTGTGGGTACAGTTTGAGGACTTATATTTTCATTGGTTAAAAAATGTGAAAAACAATATACGTCTAAAGACTGATCCTAGCTCTAGCAATATTATTCTTTGAATTTTGAAAAGAGAAGTGTTTCTCAGGCATTCTATTTCAACATAGGGGAAATGATGGGAGGGCTAGAGTTGGAGTCAGAAACCAAGTTAGGAAAGGCAGTAGAGTTAAATATCGGAACTCAAATCCTGGATTCAAATCACGGACCTTCCACCAAATATGTGATCTTAGCAAGCTACTTAGACTCTGCCTATTTCTCCAGCATGTAATAGTAGTTATAAATCCCCCATTGGGCTGTTTGACTGCTTAAGAGAGCACATTGAAGATGCATAGAATTGTGATTGCTCAAAATGCTCAAAAAGCTGGTAAATGACTCAGGTTTATAGAAATGCATGTAGTTTTCTGGTCTGACACTGATTAAGTTGGAACCACAACTTCATTCCCCCAGGAAGTCACATAGAGTCAACTCAAGTTTCATTCATTGTTTTAGGGAGGTTCTCTTCTTACCCTTTTGACAGGGACATGAACTCAGAAGTAGTGTTACAATAATTGTAAAATCAAATGAAGAGATGATACTTTTAGTCCCTTTCTTGGCATATTGTTACCCTTTTCTCAATTCCTCCTTCCCACCCTGTTGAAATGAATTTGTCTAAAATATCTGAAAGTTGAGACACATTGTGAAGATTTTCCTTTTAGTGATTTAAAATCTTTGTCTAAGTACTTCTAATAACATTTCAAGGAGGCTAAGCATATTCTGGAAAAACAAAAAACTGTCAATACTCCTTTCTCTTTTAGACTTGACCTTTCAAATTATGCATCCTTTTTGTCTTTCAAATAATTTTGTACTGCACAGCCAGTTAAATCCAATCATTTCCCTAATGCTAAAGTCTGTAGCCAATGTTCATTCCTTTGGGATTTGGTCAGAAACATCACAGCCTGATGTATAATATGAACTCAAGCATATACTAGTCGTGACCTTTATCATGTATGGTATCAATAAGTAATTTAAACACAGGCAGCCAGGGAGAAGGTCAGGTTCAAGATAAAGAGGCTGATCTCAAAAGGAAGGCCTTTAAGTGATATTTAATTGAATTGGTTGCTTTATCTTAAAAAGTACAGAGCCTTTACCCTCTCCCCACAATCTAATACATAACTTTCTTCAATTCTGTTTCTGGCTACAGTATAACTTTATTTAGTTGTGCTTTAAAAATCATTTTTTTTATCATTTTGCTACATGACTGATAATTTCTGATGTTTTGGGTTAAGACAAGAGTGAGCTGTACACATTAATGTATAATATTGTTAATAGTTCAACCATCAATCATTCTTATTTTCAAAATTTCCTAGACTGTTGCATCAGTATATCTAAGTTACCCTTATACGTCTCTCTCCCATTGCCTCTTATTCATTTGACCTGCAGCTACCCACAGGTTTCCGAATAGTAAGTGTTCACTGTCCAGCTTTTCTGCTTGCACCTTCCATTAGTTTGACACCTTCACCTAGCTGATCTTGCATGGAACCAGTTACCAACATAAATGCTTATAGGAGCTGAGGGGGAACTTAATAGCTAAAGCAGGTGTGAGATGAATATCGTTATATGATAAAATGTATTTTCAGGGAGTCATATAATACAACAGGACTACAGCTTATAATTTTTGAGAGTTTGGATCTATTTTGTGAATAAATTGATCTGCTTTAATTTAGATGAAAAAAACTTATGACCAACTGTTTTAACTGTGTCGAAATTTCCTAAAGCCATTCTCTATGTGGAATTATAGCCTGACTGGGAAGAAAATTAACCCCATGTATAGACTGCACATTTATGGGGCATAACTTTGGCATCATTCAATTCTCAGAATTTTAAAAGGAGCTGTGAGTAGAAATGAGCTCTGAGCAGTTTTCAGGTTGAAAGTGCATATGGCTATGTTTGATCTGTATTAATACTTCAAAACCTCATGTATGTAGTCCAATATTTGACACATTTTGCATAAGTAAGTCCACAGTGCAGAAACCAGAGAAGATTTTCCAGAATAACATCACCACTTTGGGCTAGAGGCAGTCTTGGTGGATAACTTTTGAGGCTCTTGATGCTGCTTATTGTCCAGTATGTCACATTTTTCTTCATAGATGTTTTCTTTATCTTTTTTCCCCAGAAAGGAAAGAAGTTAGAAAATTAAAGTACTCTCAATCTTGGTATCACACATGTTGGGCACTTCTAACAAATGGCATAAAATTAAAAGAAGAAACACACATGAAATTAAAAGAAGCAAACACACAAAAGAAGTAATCACAGTAACCTTAAAATATCCTGCATTGTTATATCACACACACATTTTGTTCAATTTCAGTTACATTTAAAAATTCAGTCACATAAACAGCAACTTTATGGGGAAAAATACTGTTTAAAGTCCTCCTTTAATAAATACAATAAATTGAGCACCACCATTTTTAACTCTTGCCCAGTTACAAAACCTGCTGGCCCAGAGAAAAGTTCCCCAAATGGGAGTTCTCCTCTTGCATTCACTACATAAGAGTTCTACTGTACTCCCCAGCACTGTCTCCCCTAGATAACTTTCTTGTAGCATCCAGGACCATGACGACAATTTTATTTCAAATTGTGTAATGTTTTAACTGACCAATGGGAGGTATAAGAATTTATCGATGAAAGTTTAGAATCATAGATACAGAAATGGTACTTGCTTATTTTTTGTTCAATCACTGCATGTAAAGGGTCTGTATTCTCATGTAATGTGAAGGAGAATCACCCCAAATCAGTGCATCAGCACCACTCAGATGCTGTGCCCTGATCTTGAGAAACTCATCGAAACAACAAAAACGAACAAACAAAAATGATATGCTGGAGGAGGAAAATAATTCAATCTACTCCCCAGGGCCACTGTTAGAGCTTCTAGACTGACCAAGGAGCAAGATAATCTTATATGCACAAATCCTGGGGCTCCTTGGTGCATGTTTGAATCCCCTGGCCTTGTGTGGAGAGAGGGTCAGAGAACTCTCTATAAGAAGAAATGAGTCAGATGACCACACATTTCCTAGTTCGTATTCTAGGGACCTGCCAAAGAGCACTGCCCACCTACTGCATCCTTGTCTCTGACACCAGTACTGAGAGATACAACATTTCCAGAAATGTGAATCAAAACTCTAGTAGGGTGCTGTGTACCACAGTCTCCGAAGAAGAAGATGTAAACCATCCCTGAATTACATTCATTACTGTTCACGGGGCACCAGCACTGGTGGATTAACAAAGCTTCTTAGACACATTAACATTTCTAACAAAATTACAGATTTGAGTTGTTTCTTTGACTGACAGCCTCATACTAACTTATTTCTGTACCTACATATCCCCAAATTCCTCTCCAGTGTCAGACACTGCTCACCTTCATTTTTAGGCCCAGTAACAGTTTGTATCTTAGTTGTTTCTGGTTGCTGAACCATTACCTTTATATACAACACCTTCATCTTCCTGAGTTTCTTCCCCACATAATAACACTGGAAAAAGTCTGATGCTATTCTCCTTAACTACTACGATTCTTCTCCCCTCCAAAAATTATTAAAGTTTTCCTATCCTGATGTCCGGTTCATGAATATCAAAAATCTATTTAATTTACAAAATGACTTTATAAGCCTAGACTATGGTGATTTGATGAAAAGAACTAAAACTTCACACTGAGGTAGACTTAGATTCAAGTATGTGCTTCCCGTGCAATGCGATCAACTCACAGAGTCTTAATTTAATTAACAGAAATATAGAGAGATGTATGTGTTATAGGAGTTTTATGTTTAGTTGATGAAATGACTAAAATCACTAGCAATAGCCACTGGCATGTAGTTACCTTTTTAAATTAATAATCATTAGAGTGACATGAACATTAGCATGAAAGTAAATTTTATTTTGGAATGTAATGTAAAAGACTTAGAAAAATGTATTGTTATGTTAGAAGGTAATTGAAGGTGAAGCAGAGAGGACTTGGGTTGCTGTTTCAGCTTAGAGATACATTTACCATCTCTAAATTTATCCTCTTTCTTTGAAAATTAGAAAAGTTGTTTTGAATCAATGAATGTTTTAAAAGAATTTCAATTACATCAAGAAGTCCTCCTGTTTCACCATATTTTTTTAACTGAATTGTCAATGTTTGAGAAGTCCCATCCATGAGGTCAATATTTTGAGTCAGTCATGGAAGATCCCTACTTTAAATCCAGGTATGACATGCAGGTGAGATAACATATTAATACACTAACACAGTGTTAGACAGATTGGCTGTCACAGGGCACAAGGCAGATTCCCCATAGCAAATTAAGGATGAGCTGTCATGAATGAGACAGAATTTAGCATGATTGCTTTCTGCCACTCAGGAAAGCAAAACCCACTTGAACTTTGTATAACTCAGGATCTTCCTTAGGACAAAGGGCCAGGGGGAGCAAGGACAGACTAACGGGAAAAAAATGCCTCATTAAGGTCCTTGATCCTGCATATTAGGTACTTTCTTTCCCCTTTTTATATTTTAATGAAATTTTTAAAACTGTGTTATAATCTGTGTGGAAAATTAGGAGGGATATTTTAGTGAAGGTGAGCCTTTTGACTTTTAGTAATAGAATAGACATAGTCCTTGCTACAAAATATACCACCTATATCCTGTATTTTGGAGCATTTGTCATATATCATTTGTCATATACTATTTCCCATGCCAGGAAATAGTAACTTAAAGGTAATGAACTTATGTTTTCTAGCCTAAAGTATCACATTAGTCCAGTGGAGGTGGTCAATACCTACAAAATAAACAACTTTTCAGGAGAATATTTCTCCCTTCAAGACTCCAGTCAAGTGTCACATCTATCAAGGTTTAGCTGATGGAAATCCAAGGCAATTTGATTACTTCCCTGTAATAAACTGATTTTGTACACATTCTTTCATTATTGTACTTACCATATAATTCTATGTCATATTCTGTTTACATGTCTGTCTCTACAAATAGACTTAAATTTCTTTAAAGTAAAAGATTTTTTATTCAACTCTACTTCAGTACCTAACTCAGAGTTTGCTTTGTAAAGAGCACTCAAATGTTTTCTGAATGAATGAATGAATACTATAATCATGCTCTTAGCTGTCTTTGAAGAGAGCATTAAAAGGCAAAGCATTAATTCTAGTAAAAGGGAAGGTATCACTGAGATGACCTTCAACTTGGATTTTGAAGGATGAGATACATTATGCTATCATAAAATCAGACAAAGCTCAACAGATTTCTAAGCTGATTCCAAATGCATTCAGATAAATTGCTTTAGAGTGTCCAGATACAACCTAAACAGAGCTTGTCAAAATAGGTTAAAAGTTGCATAGGAAATATGTTGAATTTCAAAGCATTAGAATTATTTATTTTTCAAGCAGTGTAAGCAAGAATTTATGGGGAAAAACAGTAAGAAAATTCATGGCAGTAACTTCTTCAATTAACTCCTTATACCATGATGTTGCTGAGTCTTTTCCCTGGATTTTGGTATACCAGTTGTATTTTGCATGAGGTAGTGATGCATCTAATCCTTTAATAGTGCATGGAAGGTGAGCTGACAGGCCTGCAAGCAGTGTGTCATGTGATTGACAGGATTTTTCACATATTGACTTCTCCTCACATAGAACCAGTCACTAGTTCCTAAGCTTCTCTCCATTCTTTCCTGGAAGGGGCAAATCATCCTTAGAATATTTTCCCAGGTATGTCCATGCTGAGAGTTGAATGATGTGTGAAAAAATCTTGCCTAAATATAGGAAAGAGACATGTCAGGGCATTATTATGGGCAATTTCACTTGGAGTGGTCCAAAGAAACTGGATCTCCTGTGAAATAAGTTACAGTAGCAAATTTACTGTACTTAATGGCAGTTTCATAATGTATGATCACAGAAATGATGAATCTCAGTGCATGTATCAACAAGTAACAAGTTAAAACTCATGGTTCATGGAAAGTAGATTTTTAATATCATAAATTCAACTGCACTTAAAATTATTGCTTATTGCTTTGTTTTTCTGATTAAAGAGATTCAGAATCATTCCAGTGGTAATGGTTGGTAGACTTGTGGCATTTTTACCTGTTTTTCAAAGTTTGCTACTATTTAACGAAGTATGTTAGGCAAGTCATACAAAGGGCCCTCACCAAAAATGTTGTAGTGCCTGTATGGAGTGTGATTATGATTTCATTGTATACTGTATTTTATCATACCACATTTGAATTGTTTTCCAGTTGCACATACAATATTTTTAAAGGATCAAAGATCAAAATGATTGTGCATAGAGGAGGGTAGCTACAATTGACATGTCTGAATATCATGGCACATGAAAACTTGAAGAGTTTGGGGGAATATTAAGTCTAGAGTGAAAAATACTGAGAATGTGACAAAATGTTAAAGAATTGTCATGTATAAAAGGAAGTAAATGGTTGTTTTTGGTTTGGTTACAGAAGGACTAGATTTTAACACAAAGTGGGAATTAAAAGGGAAGAGGTTTCATTTCAAGGGGTAAAGATCATGTGGGAAGAGACCTAATTAACAGTAGGACTGGGCACTAAATGGAAATTTGAACAAATTTATCTTATAATTTCATTGTATTATAAAATTGACCAAGATAATAACATGGATCACACAGCGATGATAATAAACATGGTATGGTTTCAGACTAGAATGGATAGTAGTTCAGCAGAATAAAAGAGAGAATCCAGAGACACTAATATGCATCTAGAGAACCTTAGTTTATAATAAAAAGACTCCACAGGTAAATTAATAAAAGATAAAATATCTTTAATTAATAAATTTATTTAATTAATAAAAGATAAAGTACCTGAGTATATAGTCTCAGAATTAAATACTTAATGTTAATTAAATACTAAATTTTAAAACTAAAAATAGTAGAGAGAAATTTTGGCAAGTTTTTCATGATAAGGAAAGATTTCTTAAAATTTCAAAACCACGAAGCAAAAGACTTGTTTGATTATACTATATGGAAGCCAAACAGTTAGAAGAAAAGATTTTAAATGTATTTACCATAAAGAAATGATAATGTCGCTGGAGATAGATATGTTTAACTTGATTCATACATTACACAATGTTTGCATGTATTGAAACATTGCAGGGTACTCTGTTAATAAGTACAGTTTTTATGTCTTTTTGTATCAAAAATAATACATGTTTATAATGAACTCTGAATGAAATTATATATATTATTCCTCAAATCAGCAAGTAAGCCCCGTAGAAAAATTGACAAAAGATAGGAAAAAGAATTTTACAGCTAAGACACATATGAAGGTTCTCAAAATCATTAGTTAATGGAGAATTACAAATTAATAGGAAATATTTATATTGCATCTATTAAACATCAAAGAAATTTAGAAAACTTGATAATATCAAGTGTTGACATAGATATGAGATATATGAATTTACGAGCCATTGTTCTGATAGTATAGATTTTAATATGAATTCTGGAGAGATGCAGTCATTTCCTGAAATAAGAAAAAATATGCATGGTTTATGATCCAATAATTCTATTCATCGGTACATATTTCTAAGAATTTCATACACAAGTCATCACAGACATATATAAATGCTTATTTGCAGCAATATTTATAGTATTAGGAAGTCTGAAGTAAACTGAGAATATATTGTTAGAAGAGTAGAAAAGAAAATGAAATAGACAGACATACCCAATGAAATATCATGCAAAGTGCTGAAGCAATAGAATAAAAGTGCCCAAAGAAACATGAATGTTCTGAGGTCAAAGAGGTAAATGATAGAGACACGAATGAATAGATACAGAGTTAAACAGATAGACAAATTGATAATATATATCATGATACCATTTATGCACATTAAAATACATGCAAACAATTTATGCACATATGCTAAAATATGCAATGCAAAATACACATTAAAATATTAGTATAATGACTAATGAATAAACTGAACTAATAGTGGAATATGAGAATAAGTAAGTAAGGAAAACAAGAGAGGCACTTTGCATGGATCATTGACAATATTGTGCCATGAACTGAGTTAAAATTATTAACTCAGCCTTATATAGCTGATATCCAGAAAGTAAATAAAATGATAATGTCATATTTTGTATTCAAGAAACCCAGATTCCAGTAACATACCATTGTATGTGTGCTACACATGTGAGCTCCTATTAACTCAAAATCTTTACTCAGATCTCCTAGGAAGCATAGGACTTCATTTTGACATCTGGGACATTGTCAAGATTTTGCCTTTAGGTTCTGTTGAGGAATTTCTTCCATCTTCCTATGTGTGAACCTACATGAAGGAACTGCAAAAGGGAATTATCTTTGAATATTTCACTTTCAAACAATTTTCAACTATGTACTAAAATATTTCAATCCCTTTTAAAGGTTTTTTTTTATGGAAGAAAAGTTTAATTTGAAGATAATATGAAACTGCTATAATAGCTTATTAAACATAAAGGATAAAAGAACTAGTGAAGCTTTAAAATGGTAATTAAAAGAGCTGATGTGTGTCTAATGCATTTATTCAGTGTCTTCCAGCAGTAAGTCATGATAATGTGAAACTTTTGCTTATATATTCAAGTTATTCCTGAAATTTCTATCTTCATCTGCTGTTGAAGTCCTGGGCTGTCACTGCACCTGAGCCACCAAAAGTAGTAAAGGGTGTACTCAGACCAGGCATGTGCCCACAGCCTGCTGCCACCTGCCTGCCTCCTCAAGGGAAGTAGAGAGATTGTGTTCCTTTCACAGAACCAGAGAGGAGCGGGGCTAGATGTGGCTTCCGGATCAAAATGAAACTAGAAGTGACAAAAATAATTTCTAGTTCTCTGTGTGTAGAAGGTTACAGGAGGGAACAGCTTTACTGCTTGTCGTGCGCCACACATCCTCAGGACTCTGGCAGGAAAATAGGTGTATTCAAATCCAGCTTTGAAGAAGATAGAGGAAACCTTTCTGTTTTAAATCTTCGTCTTTAACAGAGTGTGGGGAGAGGGACTCAGGTGCAGAAAGCTTTTATAAGAGAAGAGGCAAAGTGGGACAAAAGGCAGAAAATGTACATTGCAAATTTAGTTAGTCTTCATTTTCTTGGCATCAGTCCTCTGCATGAGGTAGTTTTTTATTCTCAGAGTGAGGAAATTCAACTCTGCTTTACTTTCAAGGTTACAAGAAATCTGCTACTGTCTCATAAATGTTTGTGGGATAAGCAGAATGGTGTCGTCTTGATTTTACAAGGGTGGAAATGGGATCTGGAAAGACATTTTTGTAACTATGCTAAGAACCACATAGTTTTATGCCAAGGTGTGGCTTGGACATAGATTTTCTGCATTGGAGTCAGAATCATTTTCTATAACTTGATTTAAAATTTCTGACCATTAACAGCCACCCCAAGTGATTTCCCAGTGTGACATAGAAGTTAAATTTTCCTCAAGCCTGTCTTTAGGGAAATACATCACTTATACCAGAAAGAAATGGAGTGGATTGGGGGGTTTGATGGATTCATAGAAAGTTTTGGTATAATAAATGGTTTGAATTAACAGATTATCACTAGATTAGTGTTGATTTGGTTGTGTCTTGTCAGCATGTTTAGTAATCATGTACAAGGATAACATGTATGCTCTAAGCAAAAATAACAAATACGGCAACAGTGTTAATTCATCTTTACCTTTATTTTTTATAATTCTATTGAACAACAATGTAGAAAGAATAAAATTAGAGTATCAAATAATGAGCAGAAAAAAGGTGCAAATTTAGAAATATAGTGGCTGAATTCCTCTAAGAATCAGGATAGTGTTTTCCGTATCATAGTTGCATCGATAAAAGAAAATAATTTTAATATGAGTCCACAGATACAGGACTTTGTTGTTGTTGTTGTGAGGCAATTTTAGGTCACCAATGGAGAAAGAAGAGATTCTTAATTTCTTGAGTAAGAAGAGAATCTCAGAAATCCCTGCTGAGGAAAATCTCTTACACACTTATATAACTTATGATTAATTTGTCTAATGGCTCCCTTTATCAACTGTATAAAGATCAGGATGTCTAGAAAGCTAGTTTAGAGAATATTCATAACTTGATGTCAATCATTTTTAGTTCAAACAGGGTTTTACCAATTGAAGATATTGTCCCATTAATGAGACTCCATAAGCAATTTTTAAAGTAAAATTGAAGGGAAAATAAAACGGTGGATTACAAGTGGCATGAGTACAATCTTATCTATGAAATATTTGTTGCTTCCTGTGCCACTAGGATTACAGATGTGTACCACTGAGCCCAGATTATGGTTCTATTTTAAAAAGCAATGAATACAGTGAACTTTGTGCTGACAGCAAAAGAAATGTTGATGGAAGTGGAGAGGAAGGAGAAAAGACTGGTGCAGCAGGTTCCTCTGAAGTCTGTGGCTTTTGAGGGCCAAAAAGAACATGCACACTGAAGATCGAAAAGTCAGTTACTGTAGAGGGTGAAGACATTCATTGGTGTGTGAAGGAAGATTCTTGGACTAGTTCAAAATGATTGTCAACCTGGTGTTCTCCAGGCTGGCCAATTTTCTGTAGTCCAGACAGAAGCTGTGAATTATTTTGTTTGTTTGTTTGGTACCAGGGATTGCTTGACCACTGAGCCACATCCCCACCCCTTTTTTGTATTTTATTAATGACAGAGTCTTGCTGAGGGACTCGCTAAGTTGCTCAGGTTGGGTTTTAACCCGAGATTCTCCTGACTCAGCCTCCTGAGTTACCAGGATTACAGGTATGTGCCGCAGCGCCCAACTGTGAACTGTTTTATGTATTATATATCTCACAAGATAAGAATATTTTTTGCATTAGTTGGGAAAAAATCAAAAGAAGAAAAACATTTTGTTATGCTTAAAAACTACATGAAATTTAAAATTCACTCTTCACAAAAATCACTGACTCAGCCATACCCATTCCTTTTTATATCATCTGAGTCCTCTGGCACTACGGATCCAGATTTAAGTTGCTACAATAGACATCATATGGCCAGCAAAGCTTAAAATGTTTACTGTTTGACCTTTTAGAGACACAGTCTGCTGGTCCCTGGTCTCGGTTACTTCACATGACTGCAATGACCAGAACCGACTCACACTGTCAGATAGGCTCACAAAGCAGATCAGAAGCATCTCCTCACAACTTCATGTTTAATAACCTGACATCATCAATGTAAGAGTAGTTATACTACTGAAATCACCAAGTACAAATTAGGAGCTTTCATTTTTTTCTCCTGAAAACTGGTTGCTAGACATTTATCAACTTACCACAGTATTAAACACAAGCTGAACACACATAAATGATACATTTAGACAGTTTTTCCAATTTTCTATTAACTAGTCTTGACTACCCATACCACATAAGATTGCTTTTAAGAATAAATGAGACTAGGCAATGACACACTCTACTTTTAAAAAACCATTAAAAAAATACCTGGAAGTTTAAGTTAATATTAATATTATCTCCATTGGGAGATTCATGATCATCTCAAAAGTGTGGACTCGAAATTTGAGATCTGAACTTCTCTAGATTCTACATTGTATTACTGATGTTAATCATTTTCAAATTTTTCTCAAACTTATGTTTCACTTTACATTAACTCTTTCAGATCTATTTTCTAATTTAGGAAAAAACAATTAGGAAACTTCTGACTCAGTAGATTTAAGTTCAAACCACCACAGTTCTTTGACATATCATGAGAAGAGGGATATATGCAAGTATATTTCCTTTTGTATTTCTTGATGAATTCCGACTGATATCTTATATATGTCATCCTTAACATTCATTTCAACTATATATAGGAATGTTTAACCTCATTAGATAATTCATGCTCTTCAAGTCTCCAAACAAAATGTGTTTTCTTCCTTTTGCCAATGTTAAGATATCATCATCTTCCATTAATGTTTTCAACATAGAAATAGTTGTGGTTTTTATGGTTTCATATACAATGGTAGAAAACGCATCATGTTTGAGTTCCACAGAAACACAAATTGGAACCTTATAGTTTACTCTCCTCAACTTCTTCACCTTTAGGAAAGGGTGTTTTACCATCAGTACAAAGGGAACCAGATTTCCATGCCACTTCCTCTGTTTCCATGGCTTTTGAGTTGGATAGGAGTCTGTGTGGCCTGGCATGGAATTCCCCTCTCCTTCATGTAATAATTGAGTTGCTCTGAGCAAATTCTTTCACTCTCAGAGCTTCCTTTTCTACAGGGGTAAAATGAGGACAATGAAGGTATACACCTTGAAGTATTTTTATTAAAACAAAATAACGTATTAAGCTATTACACATGCTAAATATTTAATAAGCGTCAAGTGTTGTTATGTTCTTTTGTGCTTCAGGTCATTCACATGCATCCTGGTCAGTATTGAGCTCTTGGTTCTTATACATGCTGATATTTATTGGACCTTAAATATTATTTTTGAAAATGTAACTTTGTCTTTTACCTTTGAAAATAAGATGTTAAACAATAACTATCCACTATTTCATGCCTATGAGAGTCTTTACTTCTTAAAATTTATTGATTTCTTTGTTACTTGATGTCTTTCCAGCTGATTAACATCTCCAGGAGTTAAAAGAAAAAGGGAGTTTTGATTAGTGCATGTTAAGCATGATTTTGGACCTCAAGATTTCACCTATGAATATCTATCTAGACAATAAGAGTTACACTGAAGTTTTGTTTCAGCCCACCACAAAATGCTTTTATGAAAACAAGTTCTATCATAATAATTATTGTCTTCAGTATAGAACTCAGACAGCTCCTAGTATAATTGCTAATAGCACTTGTTTATTTTAAAATTTGTCCAAAATTGAAAGATGAATTGTGTTGTTACATAATCATAATTGAATAGAAGACAATGGCCAAATTTCACTTGTGGGCATACCATGTATTGTAAAAAATGGAGAAGTTTATAATTTTTCACATTTTATCAAAAACTAGATTACAGTGCAATTTAATCTCAATTTTTACAAAGATTTGGTTCATTAGCTATACTCACATATACTTATTTTAATATTTATTAGATTAAATGTCTTACTAAACTTGGGTTAAGTCTACAACTACAAAGAAAAGTAGCAAATTCAGGATAAAATTAGTCTGGTCATAATAAAATTCATAATTATTTCTTTTTCTCAATGGTAAAGTTACCATAGTTTCTCAACAAATGCCTAAGTAGTGCTGCTGCCAATCACACCCTTCTTTTATGGGGATATCAGTTCCATTCTTGCTGACTCTCCTTTAACTCAAGGTTATCTTTGTAATTTGATCTCTCCATTATACCAAAATTACTTTTACCAAGAGCATTGGCCCCTTCCCTTGATACCAAGAGGATAGCTTTGATATATATCAATGACTGGAACTTTGCTACTAAGAATTATAAATCGCTATGGCTGACAAATTAAAGTCTTAAAATCTAATTACTTCAATTTGTTTTAAGTGCATTAAATTATTATGAAAGGAGCTACATTGAAATCTCCAAGTACCAGTCTTTTTTTTTTTTTTTTTTTTTTTTTTTTTTTTTATCTAAAGAACTAGTTGCTGCTTTTCCTATCATGCCTCAGGGATATATTTTATTGTATAGAAATCTATCAAAAGAGATTAGAAAATCAAAGTTCACTTTCTCATTTTCAGTCTTTACCCTTTAACCAGTGTTTTGACCATAATGGTAATGGCTGCCATGGTGGTAGTACAATTTTAGTTTCCAAAAATTTTATTCATTGAATTCTTTCACAATATTTCCATATTAATGTTATGGTTTGCATCCAGAATGTACCCCCAAAAAGTTCATGTGTTGGGCAATGCAGAAATATCCAGAGGAGGAGTTTTTAAGAAATGTTTGGGTTATGAGGGCTCTAACTTCATCGGCAGATCACTAGGCTGGATGGATTAATCATTTGAATGGATTACTAGATGACAGTAGTATGCAGGTGGAGCATGGCCCAAGGGAGTCGATCATGGGAACAGGAATCCTTCATATTTTTCTCGATGCTTCCTGGATGCCATGGTCTGAGAAACTTTCCTCTGCCATTCTTGCCTTGTTGTTTCTACCTTGGAGCCAGCTGACCAAGAAACCTCTGAGAACTGGAGCCAAAATAAGCCTTTGCTCCTCTACGTGGTTCTTGTCAGGCATTTTGGTCACAGAGACACAAAGTTTACTAACAGGATTAAAACCATCTTACTTTTCTTCTGATCTGACTCTGAAACAAAAGAGTCTATAAATAACTAGGTTTACTGTCAACCTAATAATGAGGCAGGCATTTTAGTTCAACCATATTCAGTACACAAGTTAAGAAGCAGAAAATTCTCTTTGTATTGGGGGGAGGGGGTGGGGGCATGAAAAATGGTGGAATGAGACAGACAGCATTATGCTATGTCCATTTATGATTACACACAAATGGTATGATTCTACATTGTACACAACTATAGAAACAGAAAGTTGTAACCCATTCGTGTACAACGAATCAAAATGCAGTCTGTAAAAATAAAAAAAAAAATTAAAAAAAAGCCCACCCCCCAAAAAGAAAACTGTCCCATTTTCTAATTCTAGGTATCTGGTTAGTGTAATGGGCATTTTTATTCATATGCAATAAAAAAGCCAAGTATTTACAAAAAATTTTTTAAAAGAAATAGAAATCAATAACTTTAAAAAGTTAATAAAGTAATGTGATATTCATATGTCTTTCACTACCTCATACCCCAATGTGCTACACCCATATGAAATAACAAGGGAATATTTTGCCCAATTATCACTATTTGTTTCCTCAAATGCAAAATTATAATTCGTATAGAGTATCTTTGTAATATTGTTAACTGAAATGAGAACGCCCTCATTGTAATAGCAAATTAACAAAAGAACACATAGTAATCTTCTTACAAGTAAACAAAACAGGGTAGTTTGTCAACAAAGGCCAAATACGTTAGAAATACAAACAATACAGTGTGTAATACAAACAAATGTTTCTTCTTTTTTACATGCCTGGGTTGATTTTGTGCCATTAAAAGTAAATAATCTTGAGAAAAAAAGGATCCTTAAATAGTTTGAACATGAATACCTTTGACAGTCTGGGCAAGACTGCAGATTTCTTCTCAGAAAGAGTTTTTAAAGCATAGGTTAGAGAGATACCAAATATTGACATAACTGGAACCACAGTTATGTTTTCAGATAGAATATGGTAAGTGAATAAATTGGTTTATCCTCATAAAGGTCCATTTCAAGGCAAATACATTAGAGTGATGTGTGTCAACATAATTGATGTGGAGAGAAGCACAAATTGCATTTAATCTATCGAGTATGAAGAGGGATAGTGAAATGATTTTAAAATGATAGAATAATTGCCCTGTCAGCATTGGATTCAGAGTTTTTAATATCTGTAACAATTTGGGAAGATTGTTCATTTTATATAATCTGCCTAATTTACCCAGCTCTATGTGTCAAATTCTGACTTTTAAAAATTAATGTACTGTGCAATATTTTCTCTCCTCCAGGCTCTCCTGAGCTGCACCGTAATAAGAATTCTGTCTCCTTTAGTGCTGTCAATACATCTCCTCACACCTCAATCAAAGCATTTACTTTTAACTAATTTCATTTATCTCACTGCTGTGGTGGGTTGTGAGTTTCTAGAGGATAGTGACCATACCATAGACATGTTTAGACCAGGATATTAAGTTCTTTCATTTGTTTTTAGTTTTTCTAAGTACATTTCAGGATACGATGTTAATATACAAAAGTAAATTGCTTTCCTATGTAACGCCAGTAAACAGCTAGAATTTGAAATAAAATCACAATATCATTTATGTTAACATAAAAATTGAAACACAAAGGTATAAATCTAATAAGAGAGGGAGGAATGAATAAATGAAACAAAAAGAATTTTTAGTACAGTGAAACCTCAATCTCCTGCTTTCTGACCTGTGAGGAGCAAATGGAAGTGGGGCAGACCTGAGTGGAAGTTGGGACTCAAGAATTGGCCAATAGTGTTAGTAAGTCTCCAGATCTTAATTAGCATATATTTGGATCAGTAGCATTGGTGCTTCTTCTAAATCCTAATTAGCATAAGTTTGGACTAACAGCTATGACTTGAGTGTTAACCTAACCCCTAAACCAGCACACTCAAATGGTGAAAACTGTCCATCTGGTCCCCTCTTGCACTCCTGGAGTTGTGTACATTTCTATTCTTCAGTATGTTTTACTCTTACACTCATTCATCCCGGTCTGTGGATTTCATTATTTGAATTGGAAAGAAGAAATTGATGGTGAGCCACTGGAGTCTCCTGTAACCCTGGAGGGCGTGGCTCACCATGAGGAGCTACAGCACTTCTATAAGATCAAACCTGTCAGCCGAAGTGGGGAAGAGAGCTTCATCTCACAACGTGGGTTCCACTGTGCTTCTTTAAGGATGATGAAAATTTTAAAATTGATTGTGATAGTGGTGTCACAAACTTGTGTGTACTAAACATTTAATTATATACTTTATTTATTTATTTTTATTGTAAACAAATGGGATACATGTTGTTTCTCTATTTGTACATGGAGTCAAGGCATACCATTTGTGTAATCATACATTTACATAGGGTAATGTTGTTTGGTTCATTCTGTTATTTTTTCCCTTCCCCCCACCCCTCCCACCCCTCTTTTCCCTCTATACAGTCCTTCCTTCCTCCATTCTTACTACCCTCCTTATCCCTAACCCTAAACCTAACCCTAACCCTAACGCTAACCCCTCCCACCCCCCATTATATGTCCTCATCCGCTTATCAGCGAGATCATTTGTCCTTTAGTTTTTTGAGATTGGCTTATCTCACTTAGCATGATATTCTCCAATTTCATCCATTTGCCTGCTAATGCCATAATTTTATCATTCTTTATGGCGGAGTAACATTCCGTTATATATATGCCACAGTTTCTTTATCCCCATTCATCAACTGATGGGCATCTAGGTTGGTTCCACAATCTGGCTATGGTGAATTGAGCAGCAATGAACATTGATGGGGCTGTATCTCTGTAGTATGCTGATTTTAAGTCCTCTGGGTATAGGCCAAGGAGTGGGATACCTGGGTCAAATGGTGGTTCCATTCCAAGCTTTCTGAGGAATCTCCATACTGCTTTCCAGAGTGGCTGCACTCACTAATTTGCAACCCCACCAGCAATGTATGAGTGTACCTTTTTCCCCACATCCTCACCAACACCTATTGTTGCTTGTGTTCTTGATAATCGCTATTCTAATTGGGGTGAGATGAAATCTTAAATGGGTGAATTAGATGGTGTTTGAATTTTATCTTAAACCAACTATTAAGGAACATATATTCTTATGAAACAAAAGTATATTAAACAGCACTTTCACAGTACTTTTAAACTAATAACCATCCCAATGCCTATTGCAATGTATTGGATAAGTGCCACCTAAATGTCCACATGTTAATGGCTTTGTTGTCAGTCTATGTCAGTATTGGGAGGTGGTGGAATGTTTAGGAGAAAAAAACCTAGCAAAAGGAAGTTAGCTCATTAGGAGCATGTCCTCGAAGGGAATATTGGGACCCTGGCATCGTGGCACCTTTCTCTCTCTCTCTCTCTCTCTCTCTCTCTGACTTCCAGATGCCATGACATGAGAAGTTTCCTTTGTCACATGCTCCTATAAGATTATAATGACTTGCCACAGGCCCAAAGCAACAAGTGACCATAGACTGAAGCCTCTGAAACTGTGAGCCAAAATAAACCCTTCCCCTTTATTAAGTTGACTATCTCAGGTATTTTGTCAGTGATAGAAAGTTGACTAAAACACTTATTACCTAAGAAACAGATGATCAAGTTATAGATGCATACAATGAAAAATCATATGAGTGTGAAAAAATTACAAATACATGAAACAATGTGGACAACAAACATAATGTTTAATAAGGAAATGATCAGAATAGTATATATTGTTTGATTACTCTTATGTAAGAATGAAAATAGCTATGATCGATCTACTATATTTGATTGCAGGGCAGTGGTTACTTTGTGTTGGGGCAATGATGAGATTTCTATGTACTGGTGAGATTGTTTCTTGCTCTGGATAGTGCTGATGTGGACATTTATCAAGCTGTATTTTCTCTACTAAACTTTAAAGTTTGACAAATTTTCCATTAAGAAGTCATGTCATCATAGAATATTCTTTTTATGAATGAATTTTCAAGGAAAAACTATATGATAGATTTTTCATCAAAATTCACTGAAACAAAATATATAGTATAGACAAGCTCCAGTTGAGGAAAAAACTTTATTTTTGGGGTGGAGGGTGGTAGTCGTGAATTGAACTCAGTGGCAATCCACCATTGAGCACATCCCCAGCATTATTTTGTATTTTATTTAGAGACAGGGTCTCAATGAGTTATTTAGTGCCTTGCTTTTGCTGAGACTGGCTTTGAACTCGCAATCCTCCTGCCTCAGCCCCCCAGTCCCGGAGATTATAGGCCTGCACCACCTGCCTGGCAAAACCTTAATTTTGACAATAACGTGATGATATATCACAGTAAGAATTTACTGGAAAGTTGTACAGCTGTATGTAGTTTCTAAAGGATATAACATCTTAAAATATGTATTTTATGACTAGACACATATCTGCTGAATTACCAAATGGTTATTGAGTCAGTAACTAAGAGGTGTACCTCCACTTTTCTACACTGGAAAACTTTGGGAATATAAATAATTATTCTCCCCTTCCTTAGGCTTAACTAGTTGGAAACACAAATTCATAAAACATAAACAGAATATACAGCTCAATCTAAAGTATTAGTCATATTTGGGGATTAAAACTACATGATAGATTTGTCAGAAAGTTTTGATTCTAAGATTGGCTTGACTTTTTCATGGTTGTTTTGGGTACAAACCTTAGTGCATAAGATTCTTAGACAAAATATGAAACTATTTTTCTAAGAAATAATAGTCCAGAAATATAATAATATATGACATGGTATAATTTTTTAATAAAAGGTAGTATGAATGAGAATGACAAAGGTTGAGGAAAAGGTTTGGGGAGTAATAGTACAGTATGTGTTATGTTCCTTTAGAATAATTTATGAATATTAAGCTAGATAAACCATTATCTGTTCATGATATTAAGAAAATTTATAATTAGGTAGAGCACATAATCAAAATATTTATCTCATAATATGTGTGTGAACAATAACAAAAAGATTTAGGAACAATAAATAAGCCATAACAAGTTATATAAGTATACTATGGGGTTATCACTATGGCACAATTAAAAGCAAAGGAAAAGTATAATTAAAAGTAATAAAGTCAAAATCATCATCTTCCTAATTTTGTACTGTTAAATTAATAGCCATAAACTACAAAGAGTGATAAAGAAGAACAGGTGATGCATTTTTTTCTCACTTTAAATCTTGCTTGAGAAATAGAAAGCCCAATCTGTTTAATAATAAATCTAAAGTATATTGAATAGATTAGGCAATTCTGTGCTTTATCTAATTAAATTAGCCAGAGGTTCTCTATTCTGGATGTAATTTGAATCACTTTTAGAGATTATTTGAAAAGTCATGAAGTTTAGGTCCAAAAGCAGAACAGTTAGATTAACTCTCTAAGGGTAAGCTATGTACTTTTTAGAATTTAATCATGAAAGGAAATAAAAATTAGTGAGATAGACTTTATGTCACCCCATTTTATAGATAAGCGTAGTGTGACTTGGTGTAGTTAAGTAAGATTGAGGCATCCAGGAAATAGTTTTGTGGGAAGAAAATTTGAAATCTTTCTTTCCTTACATGATGTTTTTTTCCACTTGACTGTCAAACTTCCTCACTACTGATAGACTTTGAAATAAAACCTCAGGACCAGTAGCAAGTTTAGAAATCATGAAGTATAGGAAAGATTCCTGAAGGCCATACATGACCAAATGCTGTCTAGTGAAGGATGTGGGTTCATACACAGGGTGTTGTAGTGTCCTCGGACACTATTTGCTAGGAGAATGTATGCTGATACTCCAGAATGACAGAGAGGAGCATTTTTAGCAAGGGCCAGGGGGAGAATTCAATCTTCTCATAAGCTCCCTTTCTATAAAACCTGGCTCTTTATTCCAAAGGGCTTTCTTTAGGACTCTGTGGTATTGCAGGATATTCAATTGAGAAAGATAAAATCTGACCTCACAAGTCCTAGAAGGGAGCAGTTGATTGGTCTTTCTCTCTATTTGAAGGTGCATCGTCTCTGTTTTGCTGTACATGTTGATCCTGGCTCTGAAGCTGGCCTTTCTGTTTCAACTCCCATCTTCTCTGCACAGGTGAAGACTCCACTTACTACCCAATGCTTTATCTTTCCCTGCTTGATGCTTCTCAACTGCACTTGAAGTATTTATATACTATGTATTCTCCTAGTGCTTTTATCTACTATCACTCCCACGGAGGGGAGGCATTCTAGGGCAGGAAATTTTTCATGTGAATTATAAAGTTCATTACTTATGCAGCAGTTGGCATATATAGACCTTCCATAAATATGTATTGAAAGAATGAATGAATGAAAAATTAATTAGGTGACTCCTTTGACAACTTAAGCTTTTTTCCTGGTGATTGAGATTTGCATTCTATAGAGTCAGATGTTTCTTTTTAAAATATTTAGAATTTGATGAGAGCATCAGTTCATGCCCATTTTTCAGGATCTTTTCTTCTTTTATTTGACAAACAACATCTGCATTCACCCAATTCACAGGCTTCAGAACCCTTCTTCCTATTCTGTGGAATAGATAACTGTCCCTAAATTCATTTTTTTTTAAGAAATTTATTGTTGTGATTTTATTTTGGGGTGCTGGGAATAGGACTCAGGGCTTTGTGTATGCTGGGCAAACACTTTGCCTCTGAGCTACACTCCCAGCTCCCACCCCACGTTCTTAACTTCAAGTTATTGGACTGAGGTGGCATCATCAGGAGGAAAGAGAAATTGTGCTGAATTACACTGAAGTTGCCATTTGTACACTGGTACTGATGAGTAGAGCGAATTAGAACTATTTACTTATTTGTGATATGTAAGTAATAAAAGAAACCTAATGTAGCTGTTTAACTAGTGAATGAAAAAATGTAGAATACAGTTTATTCTAAAATTTTAAAAAAATTAAAATGGGTTAAAGAGGTACATATCATTTGAAAGTTGAAATTGTTACTTTATTCTGTAAAATTGCAACTTTTTCAAGGCTTTTAGATTTAGCCCTTTATGAGGTAAAGGGCAATGAAGGAAGGGAGAGGGTAAGGGGTATGAAGGATAGTAGAATGAGTCAGACATTATTACCCTATGTACACATATGACTACATGACAGGTGAGATTCTATGTCTGGTACAAACAGAAGAATGACAAATTATGCTTCATTTATATATGTTGTGTCAAAGTGCATTCTACTGTCATGTGTAAGTAATCAGAACGAATGAAAAATAAGAAAAAATCAATATTTCTAGAAAAAAAGAAACTGCTGTGAACACTCATGTATTTTTTGGACACATATTATCATTTTGGGGGGTAAATACCTGTGACTAAAATGGTTGATCTTATGTGAGCTGTGTGTTTAACTTTTTAAGAAAATGTCAAACTTCCTTCTACAGATATTATAGCATGTTATATTATACTCAGTAATGCACAAAAGTCCTAGATCTGCATTGTTGTCAACACCTGTCGTGTCTACTTTTTTAAAGTTTAGCTATTGTAAAGTGTGTGTAGTGGTGTCTCATTGTACTTTTAATTTGCATTTACCCAGTGACTGGTGATGTTGAACATTTAATTTCATGTTTATTTACAATCCATATATAGTCCCTGATAATAAGCCTGTTCAGACATTAAATTGCTTATTTAACCATGTTATATTATTGAGCTTCAAGAGTTCATTATATATTCTGAGTATGTCCCTATCATAGGAGTTGTTTGAAATTATGTTTCCCATTTATGTCCTACTTCTGCATTTTCTTAATGGTGTTGTCAAGATTTTTTTTAATTTTACAGAAATCAAATTTGTCAATATGTTCATTTATGAATAGTGGTATTGACATCAAATCTAAGAAATATTTGCCTAAACTAATATCACAAAATAGTTCTTTAATGATTTCTCCTAGATGTCTTGTAATTTTAGGTTTTATTTTGAGTCTATCATCCATTTAGAGTCGATGCTTAAATATGGTATGTGTTATAAAATGAAGTTCATTGTTTTTTGCATGTAGATTTTCAGTATCATTTATTGAAAAACCTACCCTTCTCTACTGAATTGTCCTGTTCTTTGGTTGAGAACAGGTTCCCAAATTTCTGTTCATTTATTTCTTACAGTCTATCATGTTCCTAACAACAATTTTCAACCTTTATCTCCATGAGAAGTTGTCTTGTTTATTTTATTATTGTAATAATACCTGACACTGGTCAGTGTTCCTTTTCCAATATAATTTGTCATTTTCAAAGTCATTTTGGATATCCTAGCTTCCTTATACTTTTATATAAATTTTACAATACCTTTAAAGGGTTCTTATTTTGATTGGGCTGTGTATTCAGTCTACAATTCCCTTTAGGGAGAATTGGCATCTTGAGTCTTAAAATCCATGAACATGACACATCTCTATATTTATTTACTTATTTTTAAAAATTTCTCTCAGCATTCCATGAGGTTTTAATGTGTGGATTTTTTGCATCATCTAAAATACCTCATACCAGATAATTCCTACTTTGAAAGCTATATACACTAACCCAAGGCCAATATAATTTCAAATGGAGAAAACCTTAAAGCATTGCCACTAAAAAACTGGAACAACACAGGAATGCCCTCTTTCACCCCTTCTGTTCAACATAATTCTTGAAATCCTAGCCAGAGCAATTAAACAGATGAAAAAAATTAAATGGATAGGAAAAGAAGAGATCAAACCATTTCTATTTGCCTATGACATAATTCTATATTTAGAAGATCCAAAATGCTCTATGAGAAAGATTTTATAACTCATAAATGAGTTCAGCAAAGTAGCAGGGTACAAAATGATCATCAATAAATCAATTGCATTTTTATGCACCAAGGATATGTAAGTTGAAAGAAAACCAGGAAAACTATCCCCTTTACAATAGCATTAAAAAATAAACTATTAGGGAATCGACCTAACTAAAGAAGTTAAAGTTCTCTATAATATAAACTACAGATCTCTAGAGAATGGAACTGAAGACCATAGAAAATGGAAAGAGCTTCCATATTCCTGGATAAGGAGAATTAATATTATCAAAATAGCGGTATTACCAAAAGTGCCATACAGATTTAATTCAATTCCTATTAAGATCCCAATGGTGTTTTTCACAGAAATAGAAAAAACAATCATGAAATTCATTTGGAAAAATAAGAGGGGTTGGGGTTGTAACTCAGTGGTAGAATACTTGCCTAGCACATGTGAGGCACTGGTTTCAATCCCCAGCACCACATGAAAACAAAATAAGCAACAACAACAAAAAATAACATATGGTATTTACATACTTAATAAATAAATAACTATTTAAAAAATAAAAAAGTAGAGACCTAGAATAGCCAAAGCAATCAGTATGAAAAGTAATGCAGGAGGTGTCACAATACGAGACCTTAAATTATACTAAAGAGCTATTGTAACAAAAACAGCATGGTATTGGCACCTTATCAGACATGCAGACAGATGGAACAGAATACACAGAAACAAACCCACATAAATAGCTATCTCATCCTAGACAAATGTGCCATAAACATACATTGGGTAATAGATAGCCTCTTCAACAAATGGTGCTGGGAGAGCTGGAAATCCATATGTAATGGAATAAAATTGAAATCTTATCTCTCACCTTACACAAAAACTCAACTCTAAGTAGATCAAGACCTAGGCATTACACAAGAGACCCTGTGCTTACTAGAAGAAAAAGTAAGCCCCCCTCTCCATCATGTCAACTTTGGAACCAACTTCCTCACTAAAACTCCTGAAGCACAAGAAGTAAGATCAGGAATCATTAAATGGGATTATATAAAACTAAAAAGCTTCTTCACAGAAAAAGAAACAATCAAGAACATGAACAGAGATGCAACAGAATGGGAGAAAATCTTTACCACCTGTAACTCAGATAAGGAATTAATTTCCAGAACATACAAAGAACTCAAAAAATACCAGAAAAATAAATAACCCAATCAATAAATAGTCTAAAGAACTAAACAGAGACTTCACAGAAGAAGATATACAATGGATCAACAAATATATGAAAGAATGTTCAACATTTCTTGCAACTAGAAAAATCAAAATTAAAACTACACTGAGATTCCATCTCATTCCAGTCAGAACAGCAACTATCAAGAATATAAATAACAATAAATGTTGGCAAGAATGTGGGGAGAACAGTACTCACATACATTGTTGGTGAGAGTGTAAATTGGTACAACCACTATGGAAAGTGGTGTGAAAATTCCTTAGAAATCTTGGAATGGAACCACCATTTGACTCAGTTATCCCACATCTCAGTCTATACCCAGAGGACTTAAAATCAGCATGCAGCCACATCCATATTTATAGCATCTCAACTCACAATAGCTAAAATATGGAACCAACCTAGGTGTCCTTCAACAGATGAATGGATAAAGAAATGTGGTATATATAAAAAATGGAATATTCCTCGGCTATAAAGAAGAATGAAATAATGGCATTTGTCTACAAATGGATATAACTGGAGAATATCATACTAATTGAAATAAGCCAATCCCAAAAACGAAAGGCTAAAAGTTCTCTCTGATTTGTGGATACTAACCCAAAACAAGGGAGACTGGGGAGAGGAATAATAGAAGTCCATTAAATTAAGTAAAGGTAAATAAAAGGAAGAGTAGAGCAGGAAAGACAGTAGAAATAATTAGACATAATTTTCCTAACCTTGTATTTGAATACACAACCAGTGTTACTCTGCATCAGGTACAATCACAAGTTTGGGATCCTAAAGAGCATAAGTTATATTCTGTGTATCTATAATTTGCCAAAATACATTTTACTGTCATATATAACTAAAAAGAACAAATAAAAAAATTTTAAAAACAATAATTTATACTTTTGATGCTATATTAAATGGTAATTTTAAAATTTTAACTTCCACTGACAATGAGTAAAACTACACAATGTTGTATTCTGAGTATCATTAACCTGTATTACTAATCCTCATAGCTTTTTTGCAGATTTCCTTGTGTTTTATATATTGATTATCACATGTTCTGTAAATAAGGATGTTTTTACTTTCTTCTCTAGGCTTGATGCCTTTTTAAAAATTTTTTATTATTTTTTTATATTTTTTATTTGTTCTAATTTGTTGTACATGACAGTAGAATGCATTTATACATTTTGATAGATCATATATAAATGGAGTGTAATTTACCATTTTTCTGATTGTACATATTGTAAGATCACATCAGTCATGCAGTCATATATGTACATGAGGTAATAATGTCTGTTTCACTCTACTATCATTCCTACCCACATACCCCTTCCCCTCCCTTTACTCCGCTCTACCTGAAGTAACTCTATTCTTCCCTATCCCCCCACCTTATTGTGAATTAGCATCCACATATCAGAGGAAACATTCAGCCTTTGGTTATATGGGTTTTTTTTTTACTTTGCTTAGCATGATATTGTGTAACTCCATCTATTTACAAGCAAATGCCAGAATTTCATTCATCTTTAAAGCTGAGTAATATATATATATAAACATATATATATATCACATTTTATTTATCCATTCATCTATTGAAGGACACCTAGGTTGGTTCCATATTTTAGCTATTGTAAGTTGATATGCTATAAATATGGATGTGGCTGCATCACTGTAGTATGCTGATTTTTTTTAATTGTAAACAAATGGTATACATGTTGTTTCTCTGTACATGAAGTACAGACATACCATTTGTGTAATCATAAATTTACACAGGGTAATGTTGTTTTATTAATTCTGTTATTTTTTTCCTTCCCCCCGCCCCTCCCAGCCCTCTTTTCCCTCTATACAGTCCTTCCTTCCACCATTCCTGTCCCCTTCCCACCCCACATTATGTGTCATCATCGACTTGTTAGCGAGATCATTTGTCCTTTGGTTTTTTGAGATTGGCTTATCTCACTTAGCATGATATTCTCCAATTTCATCCATTTGCCTGCAAATGCCATAATTTTATTTTACTACCATTTCTTTATCCATTCATCAATTGAAGGACATCTAGGTTGGTTCCACAATCTGGCTATGGTGAATTGAGTAGCAATGAACATTGATGTGGCTGTATCTCTGTAGTATGCTGATTTTAAGTCCTTTGGGTATAGGCTGAGGAGTGGGATACCTGGCTCAAATGGTGGGTCCATTCCAAGCTTTCTGAGGAGTCTCCATACTGCTTTCCAGAGTAGCTGCACTAATTTGCAACCCCACCAGCAATGTATGAGTGTACCTTTTACCCCACATCCTCGCCAACACCTATTGTTGCTTGGGTTCTTGATAATCGCCATCCTAATTGGGGTGAGATGGAATCTTAGGGTAGTTTTGATTTGCATTTCTCTTATTACTAGAGAACTGAACATTTTTTCATATATCTGTTGATTGATTGTAGAACTTCTTCTGTGAAGTGTCTGTTCATTTCCTTAGCCCATTTGTTGATTGGATTATTTGTATTCTTGGTGTAGAGTTTTTTGAGTTCTTTATACATTCTGGAAATCATTGCTCTACCTGAAATATGAGTGGCAAAGACTTTATCCCACGCTGTTGGCTCTCTTTTCACATTGCTGATAGTTTCCTTTGCTGAGAGAAAGCTTTTTAGTTTGAATCTCTCCCAGTTGTTGATTCTTGCTTTTATTTCTTGTGCTATGGAAGTCCTGTTAAAGAAGTCTGATCCTAGGCCGACATGTTGAAGATTTGGACCTACTTTTTCTTCTATAAGATGAAGGGTCTCTGGTCTGATTCCGAGGTTCTTGATCCATTGTGAGTTGATTTTTGTGCAGGGTGAGAGATAGGGGTTTAGTTTCATTCTGTTGCATATGGATTTCCAGTTTTCCCAACACCATTTGTTGAAGAGGCTATCTTTTCTTCATTGCATATTTTTGGCCCCTAGTCTAGTATGAGAAAATTATATTTATTTGTGTTTGTGTCCATGTCCTCTATTCTGTACCATTGACCTACCTGTCTATTTTGGTACCAATACCATGCCATTTTTGTTACTGTTGCTTTGTAGTATAGTTGAAGTTCTAGTATTGCAATACCTCCTGCTTCACTCTTCCTGCTAAGGATTGCTTTAGCTATTCTGGGTTTTATTCTTCCAGATGAATTTCATAATTGCTTGATCTATTTCTGTAAAGTATGTGATTTGGATTTTAATTGGAATGGCATTGAATCTGTATAGCACTTTTGGTAATATGGCCTATCCAAGAACATGGGAGATCTTTCCATCTTCTAAGGTTTTCTTTAAATTCTTTCTTTAGTGTTCTGTAGGTCTCATTGTAGAGGTCTTTCACCTCTTTTGTTAGGTTGATTCCCACATATTTTATTTTTTTTGAGGCTGTTATGAATGGGATAATTTTCCTAACTTCTCTTTCTGAAGATTCATCACTTATGTATAAAAATGCATTAGATGTGGGATTAGATTAAATGTGGGAACATTCCTTAACAATGTAAAGGCCATCTACGCTAAGTCCATGGCCAATATCATTCTAAATGTTGAAAAACTGAAAGCATTCCCCCTAAAAACTAGAACAAGGCAGGGATGCCCTCTTTCAAGACTTCTATTCAACATCGTCCTTGAAACTCTAGCCAGAGCAATCAGACAAACCAAAGAAATTAAATGGATACGAATTGGACACGAAGAACTCAAACTATCCCTGTTCGCTGATGACATGATTATATATTTAGAGGAACCTGGAAATTCCACCAGAAAACTTTTAGAACTCATAAGTGAATTCAGTAAAGTAGCAGGTTACAAGATCAATGCTCATAAATCCAATGCATTTTTATTCATAAGTGATGAATCTTCAGAAAGAGAAGTTAGGAAAACTACCCCATTAACAATATCATTGAAAAAAATAAAATACTAGGGAATCAATCTCCCAAAAGAGGTGAAAGACCTCTACAATGAGAACTATAGAATGCTAAAGAATGAAATTAAAAAAACCTTAGAAGATGGAAAGATCTCCCATGTTCTTGGATAGGCAGAATTAATATTGTCAAAATGGCAATACTACCAAGAGTGCTATACAGATTCAATGCCATTCCAATTAAAATCCCAATGATGTACCTTACAGAAATAGAGCAAGCAATTATGAAATTCATCTGGAAGAATAAGAAACCCAGAATAGCTAAAGCAATCCTCAGCAGAAAGAGCAAAGCAGGGAGTATTGCAATACCAGATCTTCAACTCTACTACAAAGCAATAGTAACAAAAATGGCATGGTATTGGTACCAAAATAGACAGGTAGGTCAATGGTACAGAATAGAGGACATGGACACAAACCCAAATAAATATAATTTTCTCATACTAGACAAAGGGGCCAAAAATATGCAATGGAGAAAAGATAGTCTCTTCAACAAATGGTGCTGGGAAAACTGGAAATCCATATGCAACAGAATGAAACTAAACCCCTATCTCTCACCCTGCACAAAAATCAACTCACAATGGATCAAGAACCTCGGAATCAGACCAGAGACCCTTCATCTTATAGAAGAAAAAGTAGGTCCAAATCTTCAACATGTCGGCCTAGGACCAGACTTCCTTAACAGGACTCCCATAGCACAAGAAATAAAAGCAAGAATCAACAACTGGGAGAGATTCAAACTAAAAAGCTTTCTCTCAGCAAAGGAAACTATCAACAATGTGAAAAGAGAACCTACAGAGTGGGAGAAAATCTTTGCCAATCATACTTCAGATAGAGCGCTAATTTCCAGAATCTATAAAGAACTCAAAAAACTCTACACCAAGAATACAAATAATCCAATCAACAAATGGGCTAAGGAAATGAATAGACACTTCACAGAAGAAGTTCTACAATCAATCAACAGATATATGAAAAAATATTCAACTCTCTAGTAATAAGAGAAATGCAAATCAAAACTACCCTAAGATTCCATCTCACCCCAATTAGGATGGCGATTATCAAGAACCCAAGCAACAATAGGTGTTGGCGAGGATGTGGGGTAAAAGGTACACTCATACATTGCTGGTGGGGTTGCAAATTAGTGCAGCCACTCTGGAAAGCAGTATGGAGATTCTTCAGAAAGCTTGGAATAGAACCACCATTTCAGCCAGGTATCCCACTCCTTGGCCTATACCCAGAGGACTTAAAATCAGCATACTACAGAGACACAGCCACATCAATGTTCATAGCTGCTCAGTTCACCATAGCCAGATTGTAGAACCAACCTAGATGTCCTTCAATTGATGAATGGATAAAGAAACTGTGGCATATATATACAATGGAATATTACTCCACCATGAAGAATGATAAAATTATGGCATTTGCAGGCAAATGGATGAAATTGGAGAATATCATGCTAAGTGAGATAAGCCAATCTCAAAAAAACAAAGGACGAATGATCTCGCTGATAAGCAGATGATGACATATAATGAGGGGAGGGAGGGTTTAGCATTAGGGTTAGAGTTAGGTTTAGGATTAGGGTTAAGGAGGGTGGCAAGAATGGAGGAAGGAAGGACTATATAGAGGGAAAAGAGGGGTGGGAGGGGTGGGGGGGGAAGGTAAAAAATTAACAGAATGAATCAAACAACATTACCCTATGTAAATTTATGATTACACAAATGGTATGCCTTGACTCCATGTACAAACAGAGAAACAACATGTATCCCATTTGTTTACAATAAAAAAAAAAAATCATCATCAAATTAACAATAAATGTGATAAACAGCCATAACCTTTTTTGATCTTGGGGTATCAGGATGATACCACTTTGAACAGAAGAAGGTTCTTACTGACCCCCCAAAGAGCATACTTTTGCTCTTGTAAAATATGTCATTTTCCCTGTTATGTACAGAATTCCAAAACTTATCACTAATAGGAACATTTGTTTTATGATTGACCAATTTGGTTGTGAGGAAATCTTTTATTTTCCTTATCAATTGCTTTTCACCTTTGTGATTACTCTGGCGTTTTATTTTCAAATTTGGTGGAGAAGATTTTAAACTATTTTAAACAAATGTTTATAAAAAATGCATTAGATTTATGACCATTGATTTTGTAACCTGCTACTTTACTGAATTCACTTATGAGTTCTAGAAGTTTTCTGGTCGAATTTTCTGGTTTCTCTAATATATTAGTCATGTCATCAGCAAATAGGGAGAGTTTGAGTTCTTCTTTTCCTATTCGTATCTCTTTAATTTCTTTTGTCTGTATAATTGCTCTGGCAAGAGTTGCAAGGACAATGTTGAATAGAAGTGGTGAAAAAGGGCATCCCTGCCTTGTTCCAGTTTTTAGGGGGAATGCTTTCAGTTTTTCACTATTTAGAATGATATTGGCCATGGGCTTAGCATAGATGGCCTTTACAATGTTAAGGAATGTTCCCACTATCCCTATTTTTTCTAGTGTTTTGAGCATGAAGGGATGCTGTATTTTATCAAATGCTTTTTCTGCATCTATTGAAATAATCATGTGGTTCTTAACTTTAAGTCTGTTGATATGGTGAATGACATTTATTGATTTCCGAATGTTGAACCAACCTTGCATCCCTGGGATAAAACCCACTTGATCGTGGTGCACTATCTTTTTAATATATATTTGTATGCGATTTGCTAAAATTTTGTTGAGAATTTTTGCATCGATGTTCATTAAGGATATTGGTCTGAAATTTTCTTTCCTTGATGTGTCTCTGTCTGGTTTAGGTATCAGGGTGATATTGGCTTCATAGAACGAGTTTGGTAGGGTTCCCTCCTCTTCTATTTCATGGAATAGTTTGAGGAGTATTGGAATGAGCTCTTCTTTAAAGGTTTTGTAGAACTCGGCTGAGAATCCATCTGGTCCTGGACTTTTCTTTGTTGGTAGGCTTTTGATGACTTCTTCTATTTCATTGCTTTAAATTGATCTATTTAAGTTTTGTATGTCCTCCTAGTTCAGTTTAGGTAATTCATATGTCTCTAGAAACTTGTTGATGTCTTCAAGATTTTCTGTTTTGTTGGAGTATAGATTTTCAAAATAGCTTCTAATTATGTTTTGTATTTCACTTGTGTCTGTAGCGATTATTTCCTTGTTCATCCCGAATTTTAGTAATTTGAGTTTTCTCTCTCTTTCTCTTTGTTAGTGTGGTTAAGGGCTTATCAATTTTGTTTATTTTTTCAAAAAACCAACTATTTATTTTGCCAATTTTTTCTATTATTTCTTTTGTTTCAATTTCATTGATTTCAGCTCTGATTTTACCTATTTCCTGTCTTCTACTACTTTTGGTGTTGGTCTGTTCTTCTTTTTCTAGGGCTTTGAGCTGTAGTGGTAAGTCGTTTATTTGTTGATTTTTTCTTCTTTTGTTGAATGTGCTCCTTGAAATAAATCTTCCTCTAAGTACAACTTTCATAGTGTCTCAGAGATTTTTATATGATGTGTCTTTGTTCTTGATTACTTCTAAGAATTTTTTTATTTCCCTCCTGATGTCTTCTGTTGTTCATTCATCATATAATAGCATATTATTTACTCTCCAGGTGTTGGAGAAGTTTCTGTTTTTTATTCTGTCATTTATTTCTAATTTCAATCCATTATGATCTGATAGAATACAAGGTAATATCTCTATCTTCTTTTATTTGCTAACATTAGCTTTGTGGCATAAAATGCGGTCTATTTTAGAGAAGGATCCATGTACTGTTGAGAAGAAAGTGTATTCACACTTTGTTGGATGGTATATTCTATATATGTCCGTTAAGTCAAAATTGTTGATTGTGTTATTGAGATCTATGGTTTCTTTATTCAATTTTTGTTTGGAAGATCTGTGCAGTGGTGAGAGAGGTGTGTTAAAATCGCCTAGTGTGATTGTGTTGTGGTCTATTTGATTTCTGGAATTGAGAAGGATTTGTTTGACCACATGGATGAGCCAGTGTTCGGGGCATAGATACTTATGATTGTCATGTCTTGCTGATTTATGGTTTCCTTAAGCAGTATGTAATGTCCTTCTTTATCCCTTCTGACTAGTTTTGGCTTGAAGTTCACATTATCTGAAACGAGGATGGATACTCCAGCTTTTTTGCTGTGTCCATGTGCATGGTATGTTTTTCCCATCCTTTCACCTTTAGTCTGTGGGTATCTCTTTGTATGAGATGAGTCTCTTGCAGACAGCATATTGTTGGATTTTTCTTTTTAATCCAATCTGCTAGTCTATGTCTTTTGATTGATGAGTTCAGGCCATTAACATTCAGGGTTATTATTGTGATATGATTTGTATTCCCAGTCATTTGACTCATTTTTGTTTTTTGACATGACTTGGTTTCTCTTTTATTTGGCTATTTCTTTAGGCTAGTTCCTCCCGTTGCTGATTTGCATCATTGTTTTTCATCTCTTCCTCATGGAATATTTTGCTGAGAATGTTCTGTAATGCTGGCTTTGTTTTTGCAAATTCTTTTAGCTTTTGTTTATCATGGAAGGATTTTATTTCATCGTCAAATCTGAAGGTAAGTTTTGCTGGGTATAAGATTCTTGGTTGACATTCGTTTTCTTTCAGGACTTGACAAATGTTGTTCTAGGCCCTTCTAACTTTTTGGGTTTGGATTGAAAAATCTGCTGATATAGAATTGGTTTCCCCCTGAATGTAATTTGATTATTTTCTCTTGCAGTCTTTAAAATTCTGTCTTTATTTTGTATGTTAGGTATTTTCATTATAATGTGCCTTGGTGTGGGTTTGTTGTAATTTTGTGTATTTGAAGTCCTATAAGCCTCTTGTACTTGATTTTCCATTTCATTCTTCAGATTTGGGAAATTTTCTGATATTATTTCATTGAATAGAGTATTCATTCCTTTGGTTTGTTTCTCTAAGCCTTCTTCAATCCCAATAATTCTTAAATTTGGCCTTTTCATGATATCCCATAATTCTTGTAGATTCTGTTCATGATTTCTTACCATATTCTCTGTTTGCTCAACTTTGTTTTCAAGATTAAATAATTTGTCTTCAATGTCTGAGGTTCTGTCTTCTAGGTGTTCTATCCTATTGGTTATGCTTTCTATGGAGTTCTTAATTTGGTTTACTATTTCCTTCATTTCAAGGATTTATGTTTTTTTTTTTTTCCAGTATCTCTAACTCTTTATTGAAATGATCTTTTGCTTCTTGTATTTGCTCTTTTAACTGTTGATTGGTGTGATCATTCAATGCCTGCATGTACTCTTTCATCTCATTCTTCAATGCCTCATTTGCTCTTTCATCTCCTCATTTGCTTTCTGATTATTTTAATTATGTACATTCTGAACTCC
Source organism: Sciurus carolinensis (assembly GCF_902686445.1). Taxonomy (NCBI): domain Eukaryota; kingdom Metazoa; phylum Chordata; class Mammalia; order Rodentia; family Sciuridae; genus Sciurus; species Sciurus carolinensis. The sequence continues at coordinate 84,611,878 of NC_062218.1, read as the reverse complement.
CTTTCTGACATTTCTTCTGTTGTGCTGTCATTGGGTTTTATTGATATAGCATCTAGGTTTGTTTGGGACATTTTCTTCCCTTGTTTTCTCATATTGGCCAGATATCCATGGGACTCTGAGATATTGCAGATTTCCTCTATTGGCTTATAGTATCCCTGTAGATTTCCAGTATATCACCTCCCAGCCTTTAGTAGCCTGAAGTCTTGGAGGAACTTGATAATACAGTGCTTTTGAAGAAAGTTGCCCCTAGCCCGCTGCTGGGTACAGGGTTGGGGGCTGGCTCTGCACGAGGAAGCCTCTCACCAGGCAGGCCTGTTCCGAGAAGCTGGCTGTGGACCGGGCCTACTGCTGGAGGGAGCTGGGCTGCTTGGGGAAGTCACTCTCTGCCCTGCCCTGCTCTAAGAAGCTGCCCACTGTCCTGGCCTGCCGCCAGGGCAGAGCTTCACCCAGTGGGAGAGATTCACCAAACGGCTCTGCGTTGGTCAGAGTCTCTCAATACCTCCCCTTTTTGAATCCTGAGTTCTGGAGTGACAGGAGTGCAGTTACCCTCTAGTTCACCATCTTGGTTCCCCTAGTATACTGATTTTAAGTCCTTTGGGTATAGACTGAGGAATGGGATAACTGGGTCAAATGGTGGTTCCATTCCAAGATTTCTAAGGAATTTTCATACTGCTTTCCATAGTGATTTTACCAATTCACATTCCCACCTACAATGTATGTGAGTACTGTTCTCCCCACATTCTTGCCAACATTTATTGTTATTTGTATTCTTGATAATTGCTGTTCTGACTGGAGTGAGATGGAATCTCAATGTAGTTTTAATTTGCATTTCCCTAATAGCTAGAGATGTTGAACGGTCTTTCATGTATTTGTTTATTGATTGCATATCTTCTTCCGTGAAGTGTCTGTTCAGTTCCTTAGCCCAATTATTGATCAGGTTATTTAGTTTTTGTTGTTCAGGGTTCTGAGGTCTTTATATATCCTAGAGATTAATGCTTTATCTGAGGTACATGTGGTAAAGATTTTCTCCCAATCTGTAGGCTGTCTGTCACATTATTGATTGTTCTTTAGCTGAGAAGATTTTTTTAGTTTGAGTCCATCCCATTCATTGATTCTTGGTTTACTTTCTTGTGCTTTAGGGGTCTTGTTAAGGAAGTCAGATCCTAGGCCATCATGGTGAAGATTTGGGCCTACTTTTTCTTCTAGTAGTCATAGGTACTCTGTTCTAGTTCCTATGTCTTTCATCCTGTGCGAGTTGAGTATCATGTAGGGTGAGAGATAAAGGTTTAATTTCATGTTGTTACATGTGACTTTCCATTTTTCCCAGCACCTTTTGTTGAATAGGCTATCTTTTCTCCAGTGAATGTTTTTGGCACCTTTGTCTAGTATGAGATACCTGTATTTATGTGGTTTTGTCTCTGTGTCTTCTATTCTATTATGGGTCTATGTGTCTGTTTGGTGCCAATACCATGCTGTTTTTATTACTATTTCTCTGTAGCATAGTTTGAGATCTGGGATTGTGATGCCTCTAGCATCACTTTTCTTGCTAAGGATTGCTTTGGCTATTGTGGATCTCTTAGTTATCCAAATGAATTTCAGAATTGCTTTTTCTAGTTCTATGAAGAATGTCATTGGAATTTTATTAGGAATTGCATTAAATTTGTATAAGGCTTTTTGTAGCATGGCCATTTTTGACATTTATTCTGCCCATCCAGGAGCATGGGAGGTCTTTTGATCTTCTAAGATCTTCTTCAGTTTCTTTCTTTAGTGTTTTGTAGTTTTCATTGTAGGGTCTTTCACCTCTTTTTTTTAGATTGATTCCCAAGTATTTTATTTATTTATTTATTTATTTATTTATTTATTTATTTTTGAGACAATTGTGCACATGGTAGTTTTCTTTTTTTCTCTTTCAGTGGATTCATTTGATGCCTTTTTATTACCCTGGTAAATGGCATCAATGGAAAACCAACAGTTGGTTTTTCAGTATTGTAGGTGTAGTTTTTTAGTTCAGTTTTAACTACAATTGCTAGGGGTTTTTTGTTTGTTTGTTTGTTTGTTTGTTTTTTAATGCAGTGCTGGGGATTGAACCCACAGTGGCTTTACCACTGAACTATGTCTTGTGCCTTTTCAGTTTTTTATTTTGATATAGAGACTTGCTAAGTTGCCAAGGGCAGCCTCAAACTTGACATCCTCCTGCCTCAGCATCCAGAGTAGCTGGCATGACAGCCCTTTATCACCACTTGGTTCATCTTGTGCATTTTAAGTACCTCCACAGTAAGCAATATTATTTTGCTAGATATAGAATCTTTGTGTAAGTAGAAGAAAATACTCCTCTTCCTTGTGAAGACCACCGGAGTACAAAGGAAATATCCTGTGTACTTTTGGTTGAGTAATAGTTGGACCACATGTCCACATGTCTTCAGAATCTGTGCTTTCATATTTTCCTCTCATCTTCCTCTCTCATCAGTGCAGAAATTATAAACCAACAGACTACTTGGCTGTCGGTCTGTGCTGGGACTCTGTGCATGGAGATATCCAGGCGCTTAGAGCATACAGCACAATTTATTACTTCATTTAGAGAGATGTTTCAAGACTATATTTGATAGTGAATAATCCAGGATATTATCCCAAGTTACCCTTCCAACCCCTGTTTCCATTAACTCCTTTTTGTTTTGTTTTATTTATACCACACCTTTGCCTATATTTGGAAGGAAAATTTAAATTGAGAACATTTTAGATAAATGTGTTTTAGGTTTTTTGATAAATTATAACATGAATCCCTGTATCTTTACTTTACCTTTGCATTTTTATGAAGGCTCCTCTATTCTATGAATTTTCACAAATGATACAAAGGAGATGAGAACTTTAAGAATGCTTTTTTTTGTATGAAAAATTCTGTCTCTTAATACAGTATTTCCATTTATTTTAAGTTATTAAGTTAACTCATAGTTTTCAGTTGAGCTATTAAAGTCCAGAATCTCTTTTAAATTTAATTTACAAGAATACAAAAATTAGAATTGAAAGACTTTTAAAACCCAAAGAAAATCTCCCCATTAAAACTGAAGTTTGATTAAGAAATGTATTAAAAGAAATGTCTCACGTTGGTCATATTTTAATTCTCTAAAATATGATGTGTCACCTATTGTGTGTGTTTGTTCATGCATGTTACATATTCTGTTTCCTGAAAGGAAATTGGTTTCTCTTGTGAAATCAAAACTACTCTTTGGAGCAAAATAAACTAGATTTCTTCTTTGTAAAGTCTGATGTAATCTATAAATTTTTGCCTGTGAAATTCTCAAATACAATTTGATTTTAAAGGTGTTGTCTTGAAGTATTTATTAAATTATGACCCATTCCCACTGTTGGCATGCTTTACTATTCCTTGTCTTCCAGTTAAATTCTAAGATCATTGAAAGTGTGCAGTAACAAAGAAATGACATATTAGACCAATTTGAACTAATATTAATAAATATTCAATATCCATCTCAAGTATAAAAATACTTGTGAGATTTTGTTGGGCTTAATTCCTAATTACATCTTAGAGCTCATCTTCTTAACTATATTCTATCAACTTTGAATGACATTTTTAGATGCCTTGTTGCCATGGTGTTTTCTATCATTTAGCATTGTTGTTTTGTACTTTACTTTCTTATGAATTTATGAGCCCATGCATTTTATCCTCATATTATCAAATGACTTTTGGATCAGTTTTTAAATCATATTCTTTCTTCTTTAATTAAGTGGCTGATCCTGAAAGGAACATAAATCTGTGCACATGGCATATGCTTTCTGTACTAAATGTTCACTTTTTTCTTAAGCAATATATAAACTAATCATTTAATACTCAAGCTTCTTTTGCAATTCCTTTTATATCTTTTTATAAAATTTTATTGGACAAATGTCCCTATAGGTGAAAGTCAATGACAAATATTTACAAATTTAAATTGATTTATAAAATCATAGTAAAAATCTTAAAACTTTGAATAAGTATTGAAGTTTTAATTAATTATAGAAAGTCAGAAAGTCAAAATCAAATATATACTATTTTGAATTGAATAATGGGCAAAATTAAAAATTAGTGTAACTAAGAACAACAACAAAAATACAGAGAATTTAAGATTAGCAATAAAATATTTTTGAAATGTATTTTGTTGTTTTGCTGTGTAACTTCAAACATATCAAATTTGGTTTTATCAATATTAAAGACCTCTGCTAGGCATTTCTTTATCATTATATTCTTTACTTATCATTAATCATATTTTATCATAAATGCTCATTTTAAAATTAAAATTCATGATCATGAATTTAAAGTTTTCTGACACAGATGTCCTTTGTATACAGAACAATGCTTGGTATATGGTGTGTGTTTGTGGTGTGCCTGAAAAAGGGAAAAGGGAGAAGAAGAAAACTAAAGAAACAGAAAAAAGAAAGAGGAATGAGGAAAGAAAAATGAAAGGAGAAAGGAAACTAATTTTACATTGAAACTCTCACTTAAGGTCAATTTTGTGTAGAGTCCTCATTTTATCTTCAGATAAGTCTAATTTATACAGACAATGGTGGGAACACAGAAGAAACCAAATTTCATAAAAATATCACCCCTACAATTTTATGTGCTTCCATAAATGTGCTGGAGACATACACACAACATAGGAATGAGGTCTAATTCAACTTGCGATGTACTGTCAACTTCTTTTGAAGAGTTTGAGACTTAGTCAATCCCAGCTAAAAATGTCTGTCAATCTATCTATCTATCTATCTATCTATCTATCTATCTAATCTATCTCCACCAAATATCTATCTGAGCTAAACAAGAAGCAAGAAATTTCAAAATGCTATCTAAAATAATTCTATAAGCTACTACATAGGAACATCTAAGAGTCATTTTTGATATAACAATTTAATAGCAGAATTTAAAATAAAAATATTTTCAAACCAATAGAAAAATATATACATATTCCATGGTACAATTGTTGTAAAATCAAACCAATAAATTCTATTTTTTCTTTGGTGATTTTTTTTTTTGAGGCTGTATTTTTTCATGCTTTCTGTATCTTACATGTATGATTACACAAATGGTGTGACTCTACTTCATGAACAACCAGAGAAACAACAGTTGTACCCCATTTGTGTACAATGAATCAAAATAAATAAAAAACGAAAATAAACAACATTAAAAAAAGAAGCATCATGATTTTTTACTTAAATGTATAAATCCCTATATTTTGTCCCTAAATCATTTTTATAAATAATGACATAGTATATAATCATGCTATATTGTAAAATAAAAATGTTTTCCCCAAATTGATTGAGTATAGAATTGTCTTGCTTTTTTCCCCCTTATATAATTTTGTAATCGTGCTGCATCATCTTCTAGAAAACATTTCATTCAAAACATTGAGAAATCTGGGTCAAATGTTTATGTATCTTACAGAATTTTTGAGTGTATTGATACATGCTCTCTAGGCAAGTTGCTTATTTTATAATTTCTGTAACAATATTTATTTTTATAATCTTTGAGAATATTTTCTAATTTAATAGTAAATAAATTAGAGTTTACAGATAATCCTACATAGTCATGTTGCTAATAGCACGGCTATATTCTTTTATGTATTGGTTAGAGGATGTTTGTACTATAACTTTATTTGTATTATTTTTATTCATGTTTTTAAGTATTTATGTTTCATCACATGAAATACCTGTTTAAAAAGTATTTGCAAATCAAAACTAATGTCACCTTTATTCTGCAATAAACTCATTATATAAAAATATATCTGAATATTAATTTGATGTAGAGGAGAGAAAGATTTTGAGACCAACTTGACAAATTAATATATCTGAATTATAAACAAACTATCTTGATTTGCATTTGTAGGTTGAAGTTTTAATCATTAGTCCCTGCTTAAACTATATCATTCTGTATCATTACTAGAGTTTAGAAAATTAAAATATGAAATTAACAAGGTACAACCTTTGCCAATATATCTTTTATTTTTACTGAAAGACAGCATAACCATTTATGGTGCTAAGAAGAGTTGCTTTCAAACTCCAAGACACTTCTTTTGAAATAGAATCATCGCAATTGTGGCCGTAAATGGTTCAAAGTGCACCTAATGCATTCAGAGTTCACCAAATTCTTTGCATTTCCAGTCTGACCCACATCATATTTATTGGACTATAATGACTGTGGATCACAATAAATTCAGGATGCTTCTGGAAAGGCAAAATCTCTCCCATTAATAATGCAACCGTTGAACATTAAAGTACTGTCACTATACTAGTTTATGATGTGATTAAACTGTTAAAAGTACCTTGCTATACAACTGCAGGGGTACATTTGGCCTAAGTGTCTTTTTAAGTATGAAAGATAAACCGGAATAAAATGAGGAGTAAGTCAGGTTTTGTGAAGGCAAAACAAAGGATAATACATGTTATAAGGCTAAGAGGACAGTTTGTACATGTGTAGATGTGTATCATGTATGTAGTGTACATGTTCTGATTTATGTGTATCTGTTTGCATATGTGTGTTCATGAATGTGACCTTATTTTTTAATACATTATTGTATGTGTATATGTGCACATGCATAGGTATGTAAAGGTGGTTTCTAGATTTCCCAGTTTGCAACTGAAAGTGCTAATGCCGTATGGTCAGCAGGTGGAGGACCTATGAAGAGGCTAAGTGTTCATGAAATGAATATTTCTATTAACAATGGAGGGAACAGTAAAATCTAAATATCCAACACCACCAGTAAATCCCTGAAGATCTGTACCAGTTTGTAGCACAATAATTATTTCATTCACAGAAATTATATATTTAAACAAAAAACTTAGTTTTGATAGAGGTCTATTAGTTTCCTATTGCTGTGTCACGAATTACCACATTTGGTAGTTGACATTTATTATCTCTATTTCTGTACTTAAGGAGTCCTGATACAGCTGAAGTGGGTCTTCGGCTCAGGGGCTCCCAAGACTGTATTCAAGATCTCGTTCAGGCTGCTTTAACATTAGTGAGCTTCTTTAGGGAAGAATTTGCTTCGAAGTTTATTGAGTTTGTTGGCAAGAGCTATCTTCTTACTACTGTAGGATTGAGGAAGCTTTTTTCTAACTGATCGTTGGCTGGGTTGATTCTCGGCTCACAGACCTCACCCACAATGCACAATGCAGTCCCTTGTGGACTTCTCCACAGCAGGTTACAATATGACTGCTTCTTCAAGGCCAGAAGGAGAATCTCTATTTTCAAGAAGAGTCTAATTTTTTTTTTGGATACTGGAGACTGACAAGGGTACTTAGCCACTGAGTTATATCCCTAACCCTTTTTATTTGTTATTTAGTTTTGAGACAGGGTCTTGCTAAATTGCTTAGGGCCTAGCTAAGTTGCTGAGACTGGGTTTGAACTTTTGATTCTCCTGCCTCAGCCTCTCAAGTTGCTGGAATTATAGGAATGTGCCACCACACTGGGCTATTCTCTCTTTTGATTAGTTAAAAATCAACTGATTTGTTTTAAATGAAATTCAACCTTTTTTCTGCAAATTCCATTTATCTTTATTGTATATTATAGTCTAATCATAGAAATGACATCCCATGATATTCATATTTTCCACCACACTCCAATGAGGCATTAACCAGGTCATGAGCATGTATGTCAGCAGGCCAGAATCTTAAATTCTGCCTCCCCCAGTGTTCATACAGTTTCAATCTACTATATTATTTACATTATCTACTTCTTTCATTCAGTTACCAAAAATAAAACATGTTTAAGAGATTTTTTCAAATTGCACATTTTATTATCTCAAAAACACTCTCACTGTTATCTGTTTCTTTGCTCTATTTGTTTATTTTTCCATTATGCCAAAGACTCTAAAGATTGAAAAACTATTATACAGGACTTCTGGCTGTGTTTTAGTTTTCTTAATAAGCAGCTTGCCATTTATGTGCATGATATCTAGCAGAAACAGCATGAAGAAAAGAGAATAAAGTTTTTTCTAGAGTCAAACCTGAGTTTGAATTTTGATTCTCCTACTAATGACAGGTTTTGGACAATTCTTTCCTTCCTTTTTTTGAGTCTCAACTTCCTTAGTTTCCAAAAGAAATCATAAAACTTACTTTTTATTGGAGCTAGGAGAAACTACATAATGAATACTTAACATAGAGTAAAATACTTTACACAAGAAAGTGACCAGGAAGTGGTAAACTCTTCACTAAATTAAAAATAAAATCCTTTAGCATTAGTTCTAGAACTCAAACCATTTAGGCTTTTCAGAAAATAATTTCTATTTATGAATTATGTTTTGTATATTCTTTACAATTCACAATACAAATTTAATGATTATTAATCTTCCCATGGACACTTTAACAAATTACTACAAATGTATTTGCTTAAACTACTGTTATTTTCTTAAAGCCCTAAAAGCCAGAAGCCCAATCTCAAGGTGTCAGGGGGCCATCCCCCTCTGAAGGGTAAAGGGTCAACTCCTCACCTCTTCCTGCTCATGGGGGCTTCAATTACACCTTCCCTTGTGGCCACACCACTCCCATCTCTGCTACCAAGGTCACAGTCTGCTCCTTTTGGATGTGTCTCATCTGTCTTTTATAAGGATGCTTTATATTTAAAGCCACCCCAGTAACTCAGGATGATTTCCTCATCTCAAGTACCTTAGTTTAATTTCATATGCAAAGTCATTTTTTTTCCCTTCAATAAGGCCTCACTTGCAGGTTCTGGGGACTTAGACAAATGGACACATTTCTTGGGTCCACTGTTCCTCCCACTGACAATAGCAACCTACATTTTCTGGTCTACTAATATTTCAATTTTATAGAAGGAATCATGTCTTGGAGATGTTTAAGAACCTCTTCCAAGATCACAGGGCCATTCAGGTGTGTGGGGACAGGAGGGCTGCACACACCTAACACCTAGCCTGTGCCTGATCCCCTTGTTAGGCATTACCCTCTGGTGCACTTCAGCAAGTTCAAGAGTTCTGGGGAATCCTTATCTTGCAGGACATATCTACCAGTAAAAGAAGAAAGTTTTGCCTTTTTTTTTCCCTTATATGAGCTTAACATGACTTCAGAAACTGTCAAAATCATTTCTTCTAGTGAAAATTACCCTGTGCGTGGGAGTGAGAGTTAAATTACTTAAAATTTGAAGATGTCAAAGTGAGGGTCGAATAAGATGTCTAAGTTCTTTAATTAGAAAAATCTCAGAATTCTGGGTTAAAAATTTAAAAGCAGGGTGAATCATTTCACCTTTATACTGTGATCTTTGATGCTTTTTATTGACCCTTCATACCTTACAAGATCAGAGACAATTGAAAAGGAAAGTAGGTTCACATATTTTTAAGAATAACATTATCTCCCACACTTCCCAACATTCCATTGTTGTCACATGTTCCCAGCTAATGTGGACTCCTCTCATCTATACACTGTGTTTCACTGGTTATGTTAATTAGTTAACATTTATCAATATGTGCAAATATGGGTTGCGCATTCTGAATCTGAAAATCCAAATTGTTATAGAACCCTCAACTTTCTGATTGCCCACCTGATGGAACAAGTAGAAAATTCCACAACTGATCTCATGTGACAGATTACAGTTAAAACGCAGGTGCACTAAGAGTATTGTATAAAATTAGCTTCACACCATGCAATAAAATGTTTACAAAGCATAAATAATTGTTCTGTTTAGACTTGAATCCCATCACCAACATAGTTCTTTAATACATACAATTGTTCCAAAATCCAAGAGAAAAAAACATCTGAAACGATTCTGGTTCCAAGCATTTTGGATAAAGGATACTCAAGCTATATTATTACTAAACAGAATAAGTTTGTTTCCTCCTAACATTTTGACTAGATCATCTTTAAAAATGTCTTTTTCCAACCCCAATAGTAGAAATACTTTTGTACTTTCATATGCTTATAATGACTATAGGAATAAACTTATAAAAAGCCACATGTTCTAATGGAAGTGTCTTGAGCTAGGATAACAACCTACAATCTAATTTTAGTTTCTGAATTTATTAATTGTGGGACCTCAATTAAAGGCTATGTAACTTTATGTGCAAAATTTAGATAATTACTATTTCCTTACTCAAAGTATTATTGTAAGTATAAAGGAACTTATAAAATAGATGTCAAAACATCTATTTTTGACAGAAAAAACAAAGAGGTATTCTAACTTCAAACAAAAGAAGATAAAAAATAGGAAGTAAGTAAAATGAGCAAATTTTAAATCTATTTAAAATGTTTGAATCTGTTTCCTAAACCAAGAGCTTTGCTACAGTTATTCTGGTCTATTATAAACGCTTGGCATTCTCTACTAATGTCATTGAGATAGATGATCAACATTTCAGGAGGATTTTAATGTTAATGAAATATAAATATGATTGCACTGAAAATATTTCATCCTATAATGGCAATTCTGGAACTCAAGAAATGCCTTTGGAAATTTATTCTTATTGGAGCCTCCCTTTCCCCTTAGCCCTTAATTTCCAGATGTGTTACAATCCTACTCTATGTGAGAGCTCACCAGTCAGCTCTAGGGAGCTTTAATGTTCAGCCATTTACTTCAAGAGATAAGTTGTTAAATAGTAACCAAGTGTGTAGTCCTTTCCAAGAGAAGGTAAAGATGTTCGTGGTGAGGATGCGAGACAGTTGAAAAGTGTTTAAACTCAAATGATTAGTGAAGTTGTCCAGGGACCAAGGGAACTTCTGTTGAGTGGATTGAAAAAAGATTGGCCTGCTGTTTTCCACAGATAGCTCGCATTTAAAACACAAAGTAATTAAGTGCTTTAATTTTGATCCCCATGGTGCCTCTCCTTTTCAGAGCACAGCAGGGAGGGTGAACATAATTGGCACCATTTGGAAGGCTGAGTGCCTTAGGTTGCAGCAAGTCTTTGTTTGTAGTTGAAAAATGACATTTTGGTTTAATATCTTGCTACACTTAGCTATAGTCCCTTCCTATTCTACTTATTAAGCAGGAAGAGTGTGCCTACTACATTGTCAGAAAGCAGCCTCAAATCTTCAAAAGCTGAGGTAAAATATGTCACTCATCTGAGAGACTAACATTGGGTCCACCTGGGCAGAAACCCAGGCTGACGGTATATGTGTGTGTGTATGTGTTTTCTGATACCATTTCATACTCAGATAAAATTACACAATTTTTATAGTTTTATTTTACTTTGTAATGTATTAATGTATATATTCAAGATTCTCTATGAACTATGATTTCCTAGTTAAGACCTTGATTTAGGCTCAAATACAGGAAAAAAAAAATTGAATGATAGAATAGATATTTTTTTTTCCAGTCGACCCAGTGACAACAGAGAAATACAAAAGATCAGCTTCAAAAACACAGTAAACTTGTTTATTACCATTTTGAGACTTCATTCTAAAACAATACCTAGCATATTTTAATATGTTCTCTGTGGATATTCAGTGTTTCAATGAGTCAGTGAATCATCAGTATTTTTATTGTAATTGTATTTACTGTATTGTATGTAATACAGTATGGCAGCTTCTGATCCTGTCACAGCCTTTTGACCTTGAAGGTACAGTGATCTCTATGGAATGGATCAGATTAAATGTTTATATGAGGATATTTCTGTTTCATCTACCACTTACAAATGACACCAATGCTCTATTGGTGTTTTAGGTAGAGAACTGTTAGACTAATTTGGGATTGGGCATGTTGCTCAGTAGTAGAGCAGTTGCCTAACATGTATAAGGTCTTGGGTTCAATTCTCAGCTTTGAAAAGAAATAAAGAAATAAAGAAATGAAAGAAAGAAAGGGAGGGAGGGAGGGAGGGGGAAAGGAAGTGAAAGAAATAAAGAGAAAAAAATGAGAAAAATACATAAGATCCGGATTATAGACTTCAATTTAACCGTTGACTTACTCAGTTCATGTGCAAAATGGAGATTTTAGTGTCTTTCCTAACCACTCTACATAAAAGTGATTTAAACCAAAGAAAAAATGTAAAGAGTACATCCAAGATGGCTAAATAGAGTTGGCCAATGCCTGACTCCACCACAGCACAAAGGAAAAACAGTATTTTAAAGAGAGCAATTGAGGGAGAGTTCTGGAAATCAGCAAGGAAGTGAAGAGAACCCTACCTGGCTCCCTGTCTAGGGGTAGCAGGAAAGGGGAAGCCCATGTGCTGATAAAGAAAAGCAGGAAAGTGCCGTAAATTCCAATCATAGCAGAAGGCAAGCAGTCCAAATTGTTGGAGGATTTCAAGGTTCTTGAAGTTTTAAATTCAGTTTGGGAAACTAGCTGATCTAAAATGGGCTGTTCTCCTCCAAAGAAGGAACTCACACTGGCCTCACATGCTTTTGTCTGGCATGACAAAGTTTCACATCAAAATTAACCTAACTGTTACAGTGCTATGTGTTAAATATAGTCTGAGGATAAGGTCCCATCCATGTCTGAGAGCTCCAGAACTGTGGATACCAATTCCACAAGCTTCAGTCCCAGTAGATCTTGCCCTGTGTGAACTAGTACCATTTCCATTCCTGCCCAGTAGCCTCCAGTACAACAGATATGAAAGCCACAAGAATCAATATCACCCATACTTAATCTGTAGGATATAGGGAAGCTCTCTTTCAGGTCCTACACCTCCAAAACTGTGGATACTGACATATGAGCACAAATTTCATCTGCACATACTCCAGGGGACCTAGTGAAGTTCTCCTCCATAGTCCATGATCTTGGGACCACACCTGTTTTTGAAGTTCCTTGGGAATAAAGTTTTAAGATTCTGGCATGACAAAGTTTCACATCAAAGCTAACCTAACAGTTATAGTACTATGCGTTAAATATTTAGTCAGTTCATGTAGAACCATGTAGCACTTAGAAAGCTAGAATTAAATGTAATTAGCCATGTAATGATATGTTTGAAAGCATTGGTTCTAGAGACAAATTGTCCAGATTTGAACCCTGCATTTTCTTTCTGCTATCTGTATGACCTTGGGAAAGCAATGTAAGCTCTTTTTTTTATCATGGTTACATATTGTAAAATTCATACAATATCATAACTAAGTTTACAAGAGCTGTGAAAGGTTTAAAAGTTTAATGTACTCTCAAGCTGACAAATCATTTTGCCATAGTTTCATGGGAACTACTAGAAAGCAAAAGATTCTTGAATCAGAGACAAAGGACTTATTTATCCAAGGCACATGCCATTTCTTCTGTCCCTCAAAGTCCCACCAGAGAAACATGGAGGAGTCCAGATAGACGCTGCATAATAGGGTCGATTTGTGTTACAGATAAAGATTTTCAAGACCAGAAAGAAACAATCTTGCATAATCAGCTGCAACCAAATCTATATGAAATTTTTCCTGAAGTCGGACTTAATCCTTATTGTAATGAATAGAAAGTAGGCCAGTCCTTTGTTCAGGAAGACATAATATATTTCTTCTGAAACCTGTTCCCTATACAAACATTTTTGAAAAGATAATCTGGAATAAAAATGTTCTTGTTACCTCTGCTTGTGAAAAGAAAAGAAATCCAAGAGATTCATAAGGAATTGTCTCCCATGTCTCCCAACATGTTAATGTAAATTACTAAATTGGTTGTTATTTAAAAACAATTTTACCTGTCATTGTAGTCATATAATTTATTCCATGTATTTAGTGCTATTATGTGGGATTCATAATGTCTGACTTATCTAATTAATGTGAATAAGACAAATAACACTTACAATCAGGCCCCAGACATAGAACATGGAATTGAGTTGGGACTCAATTCAAAGGTCCCCAATAAGTGATCATTTTAATAATTTATTCTTTTCTTGATATACCTCAGTGTGGATTTAGAAATAAATTTTTATTTATTTTCCTCATGCTGACTTACTGTATTTTCATATAGGACCTCATAATTATGAAAAAAATTAATTTCCTCTGTAGACATAAAAGAAATCATTGTGTATGCTTTATAAAATAATCATTATGGTACAGATAATAATAAATCCATGTATTACTAAAGTAGTAAAAGTTCTCATTGCTGATGATTTTCATTTCTTAATTTAAAAGTACTGTGTTTAGATTTTGATAATTCCATGATCCTTTTTTTCCTGGTTACACAGATTAAAATTACAACAAGAAAATACTTGAAGGCTGGAGTTGTAGCTAAGTGGTAGAGCATTCACCTAGCATGTGTGAGGCACTGGGTTCAACCCTCAGCATCACATAAAAATAAATAAAATAAAGGTATTTAAATTTTTTTTAAAAAAGAAAATACTTGATTACACAATTATTTCAATTTTACAAGTGTATGTCAATGGAATTTTTCTAATCTATAACATAATTTTAAATTTTAAAAATTCTATGTAATTGAAAATATTCACAATTTGATGAACTCATGTCCACTTTTGGAAGGGTATGTGATGCAGAAAAAGTAAATGTTGGATTGGAAAACATTTAGGCTCCTGCAGCATACATTTTAAAACATGTCAGCACTTATAATAGTTAATTTTCCCCAATTTATATCCCTTATCCAAGACTATTAGGGAAACAGAATAATTCTAGAAATCAGTTTCATGGCAGCAAATAGAAGTACAAGTCCAAAAGTTGATTAAGCTGAAACAGATGTAGTGAATGCATGACTGTGGGCACAAGGTCTTTAAGGACCCTAACCCTGCTGGGAAGCCATCAGTCTGTGTGCTGGCCCTGGCTCTGGGTGAGAGGCCAAGGAAGTTTAACTGGATCACACTTGTCAAATTAGATGCTGAGGATGGGTATCAAGACATTAGAAATAGGAAAAGCTTGAGAATTAATCTCCTTTTCCCACCAAAATAATAATTCCATTATTCCCCAAAGAATCTACAAAGCATAATCCTAAAGTCAAAATAAGTACAGGGAAACGTTGAGTCTGTTACTAACTGATGATAGAGACTATCGCTTCCAGTAGCTGTCACAAATTTTCACTGGATAAATAGGTAATTTGGTTTCAGTATACCCCTCCCTCACCATCAGCCTGTCTGACATGTGGATCCCAGGGCCAGCATACCACATCATACCATAGATCATGTTAGTTTATTCTTTTATCTTTCTATCCTTTAACTAATTAAACAAATATTTATAAAATATGGATAAAATGTCATCATGGGCTCACAGATGTAGTCTGAAAAAATCTGCCCCCCCTTTTTTTTGGTACTAGGAATTGAACCCAGGGCACTATACCACTGAGCTACATTCCCTCTCTATCTATCTATCATTTATTTATTTATTTTGAGACTGAGGCTCAAAATTAAGTTGCAAATACTAGCCTCAAATTTGTGATCCCCCTGTCTTGGATTCCAGATTCACTGCTCTTACAGGCATGTGCCAATGCAGCCAGCTGAAAAAAATGCTTATTAGTCTTCTGTGTGCAGTGTTCTTGCTTGGCCTTAGCATTTAGCTTTTGCTTTCCTTCTGCTACATGATAGTTCTTTTCTCTAGGTTAAGGTATTTGTACCTACATGACAACAGTGAATAATTTCTTGATGACTTGACTTATCCTAGGAATAATTTTATTTTAACTAGACCCTCCAAGAGATAAATATTTTAATGTACAAAGAGAGACATAGTAGTTTCTTAGTGCAAGATACTTAGGATCTCTCATAAATCAGGTTTTCTGTCTGTTTGCCTAAACCACTTACTTACTTGACTCTTGATTCCTAAGAGGCTAAAATTTCATCTTTTTGCTCCCACATTCTAAAACAATGCCTGGCAGTGTTCCCTGAAACGAACTGAACTAAACTGAAATGCTAAAACACCCACTTCTTACTGATTCAAGCCAAAATATAAACCAGTCAGAAATAGATTAAGAGTTTGCTGCTTTGGATTTCTGTTTCTCATTTGAGTTCTTTGGACATATTCCAGCAAAATCCTCCCTAATTTGTATACAAAATCTTAAAACAAGAACCATGATTTATATATAGATAACAATAGGTTTTTTTAGTTTAGTTTCCTGAATTATTTTAAGCATTTCTAATGATAGATAATTTTGATTCTAGGATGTTAGACATTTTGTACAACATGATTCTCTCAGACAAAATGAATACATACAATAAAAAATTATAATTTAGGGAATTATTTGATCATGATAAATTATGCTTTTCTTTCATCTTTGATTCTTTGTCCATGATGTGCCAGTTGGTAACTCTTAAGTCAAAAGGCTTTTATATTCATATTATAATATTTCTAAATTGCCAACTTAGCTAGCTATCATTACGCAAAAGCAGTTTTGTAAGACACCTAAAAATAAGTTTTAAAAGCTTACCTTTATTTTCTAATTCTCTTTTAAATATCTCTTTAGTATTCCTTCATTTCCTTGTTTCCTGAAATCTCTGAGTGAAATAATGACTTGAAAGCAAGAGTAAAGGAGCTGGGGTTGGAGCTGAGTGTTAAAGTGCTTGCCTAGTGTGTGAGGCACTGCGCTTGGTCCTTAGCACCACATAAAAATAAATAAATAAATAAATAAATAAATAAATAAATAAATAAATAAAAGATATCAAAAAGAAAGAAAAAAAAGCAAGTGTTTAAGAAACTGGAACTTCCAGAAAGAAAAAACTCCAATTCCACATCATCCTCCAAGTTATTCATTGTTTTTCAAAATTCATTTTCAGGAGCACATTGAAAGGATTATTGTAGAATTTAACAAGTGCTAGACAAAAGAGATCTTTGCACTCACTCATGTATTAAAAGTTGCATACCTACTTTGTGTCAGAGATTAAGGCGGATACAGGGGATATAATTGTCAGCAAACAAAACACTGAAAACACAGTATATATAAATATAAAGGTGTCACCTTCACAGAGTGTATAAACACACACATACATAAGTATCAGTGGATAGGTTAATTAAACAATTAATGAATACAAGGTGGCAGTTTTTGGCAACAAGATGAAGAGTGTTTATAACAGCAGCACTTGTCCCAAAGAACAAGAGTGTTACAATTTGCATCTTAGAAACACCATTATCACAGTGCATTCACAAGTATTTACACTAAAATTTATTTATGTAGAAGAACATTAATTCATCCTCTAGGGACCTGGGGACGTGACCAAAACTATTCTCCAAAAGCAAGATCTGAATTTCTCAGCCTACTTTCAGTCTAGGTGACCTCACATTTCAGTTTTGCCAGTTGGTGCCTGTTGTCCTGGCTTAATTTTTAACATTGCTCCAGCTGACATTCAGAAGTGTCGTGGTAAAACCATAAATTATAATGTCATTAATTCTTTAAACTCATATTTTATCTAAATAGTCATAGGACTAGTATATCATATGCCAAAATAATCCTGTTATTTTATATTAAAGGAAACAATGAGGAAGATTTTGTTCAAGGGAAAATTATTAGTCTTAGAGTACACACAATTCAAGTATAAGCAATTTCAATAGATTATTTAAGAACATAATTCAGAACTACTTTAAATATCCATAAATAATTTAACTTCATCTTTGGTGGCTCTAAGACAAAGAAGACAGAGACAAAACAATGAATCACAACTACAAGTGCTAGAGACAGAAACACAGGACGGTGAAGGACTAGTCATAAAGGACAGGGTAATGTCTGTTACTGGTTTTTAAGGATGGCATTGTGTATCGTTAACTTTTCATTTACTTCACAAATATTAATTTACTTTCTTATTTTTTCATTAAGCAAATTTGGTTTTGAGTGCCTGCCACATACATTAGGCACAGTTCTGTTCAGTGTGTTGGGGATGTGGTGGGGAATAACAGAAAAAAGGGAAAAAATCTGTCTGCACAGTTAAAATAAGATGATAGTGTACTATGTATGTGAAGATAGAATCGGTATTCTTTAGCACAACAAATTTGTCATTTTGATAACATGCCCAGGCAAAGTGACATAAAAGTTATCAGAGAATGAGATTTAAAGTTATATAAAGAATTTTACATCATCCATATATGTGATTGTTATCACTGGTTTGTCATCACATAAAAGAAGCACCAATGATTTAGCTGTCATACATCTTTTCAAAACTTTTTTTTTCCAGAAAACATGACAGAAAGAGCAGTAATAGTAGGGATTAGAAACCCATTATTAAATTTGTAACCTATCAATGAGATGTACTTTATGAAATGATCACCTTCACTTTCTCTACAGTTTGATCTAGTTTGAAGGAAAAACAAAGCTACGTTAGCATAGGAGTAAATACCACATGTGAGCTTTTACACAAAAGCATAACCTTGTACAATTTAGCTTATAATAAAGCTCTTGTGTTGCTTTTTCAATTGTGGGCAGGATGTGTTTTATTAAATGACCATGCAAGGGGTAAGATCATTTGAGAGCAAGCCTTCAAGATGTTTTTCACAGCTAACCATTTAAAAACTGCTGAAGGAGGAAGGAAATTGGGTAACAGTTTGTGTTCTTAAAAGCCATCAGCTCTGAATAGATATTATCCTCAAGAAAAGGAAATGGCTCTGCGCAACTCAAACCAAAGGCAATTCTCTTTACCTTCTGCTGTTGGCCTTCCTTAAAGGGAAAGCAGAGAAATTTTTTTCAGTACACTACACTCCTTGGTTTGTTCAGATTCACAATCCAAACCAGATTCACGTTTAATTCTGTTAAAAAAAAAAAAAAAAAAAAAGTCACAGAGTTAATTTTCTAAGAATAAATCTGCATTTTCTCTGTAATTAAATATAGGCTACAGACATCAGTTTTTGTGGAAGTATATCCCAATAGCAGTTCAGGAACCCATGAGTCATTATAAAATCCACACATATGCAGAGAAAGGCCTACTATTTGCCAAACTACCTGATCCACCTCGTGGAGAGTACAGAAGAAATAGGAGGCATGACACCGGCCTTTGGCTAAGTTACAATTCATCTGAGATGGTACTAATTTACTGAGTGTTTTCTCTCTCCCTGGAACTGACCTCAGAATTTGTGAAGAACAGCCTCACTTATTCCTTAATAATACCTTTAAATGAGTATTATTATACCTATTTTGCAAATGATGAAAGCAAATTCCAAGATATTATATATATCTTACTTTGGAAGATATATCTAACATGAGTTAGATCTAGAATTTAGAGCTCTGTCATGTTTCAAAAGGAGTGATTTTTAACCCTCTGCTAAACTACTTTATCCAGACAATTTGGAGAGGATCCCAGCATGAGTTACTGTGTTCATGTTAGTCTTTACCAGTAATGTTCCTTTGCTGAATAGAAATATTTTTAAAGGTATGCATTTTTTTTTTTTTTTTTTTTTGCAGTGTTGGGGATCAAACCCAGGACTATGTGCTTGCAAGGTAAGCACTCTACCAACTGAGCTATCTCCCCAGCCCAAAGGTATGCATTTTATTAAATACCATTTGAGGCTATGTTCTTCCCTCTGATTAGAAACATAGGTTTATTGAATCTCACATAATAAAAATCATAATGTCTCAAATTAGCACTTACCACATATTTGCACACTGAATTTGTATTACATGCTCTGGCATTCAACTCTTATTTAAAGGATATGTCTAATGCTTGCTATAAATCAAAGCTTGAACCAAGACTGTTTAAACATCCATTTCTCCCCTCATGAATCATTGCCACCAGTTAAGTTCCACCTATTCATTACTTACCTAGTCTCAAAATTTCATCCACACAAAAACGTAATTGTTAAAGAATTTATTATCAATACACACCAAATTTCACATTGTCAAATTTATACAACTAAATTTCTTTTTAGTGACTTTTTATTTGATAAGCAATATATTTTAGATTTATTAATAATGGTATTTCAATAATATTTAATGTTATTCTCAACCCTTTTCTAAATTAATTACTAGAAAGGAACATTTAAAATTGTACGAATAGAGATTCATAGAGAAATTTCTGCAGAAATTTAGGTAAATCATAGTAGAAAATTTCATTGCAACTTTTTCCAATATCATAGCATTATGTGTCCTGACTGCAATTAGCATTTATTCATCAAAGATAGAACTTAGTACTTGAAACTGTATAATCCATTGAGTAAATCTATTGCTTTATAATAAAGTACCATATATTTACTAAACCTTTTCAAATTCAGTATGTCAAAATTAAGAAGCCTATACTAGTTCCAGATATTTGGAGTTTACATTCTTTATCCTTCTCCAGATAAGTAATTTAAATATTTCTCAGTTTGTTCCAAAGGAGAGACACAAGTATCAATGCTAGTTATTTAGAATTACTGTCATGTTCAACTAATTAGAAAAAATTTTTAAAAGTTTTAAAACATATCAAATGGAGCTGGATGTGGTGACACATGCCTGTAATCCCATTTGCTCTGGAGACTGAGGCAGGAAGATTGAGAGTTCAAAGTCGGCCTCAGCAATTTATTGAGGCTGAAGGAATGCAGCAAGAACCGTCTCTAAATAAATATAAAAAATGGCTGGGGATGTGGCTCAGTGGTTGAGTGCCCTGGGTTCAATCCCTTGTACAATTAAAAAAAAAAAAAAAAAAAGAAAAGAAAAGAAAAGAAAAATCAAAAGGGTTAACTGAGAGAGAAGTATAACTTCCTTTCACAAAATACTTGGTTGAGTCAACTGATTATTAATTACAATGTAGGCTGGGAGTAATTTCCAAGTTTCTTAATATGATCATTTGGAAAAACTTAATTCATTGATGTCAGAAATTTTGCACTAATATCCTGATCAAACAACATGTATTTGATGTATCCAGAAATGCTGGGAGATTTGTTATGAAGATATAACCACACTTCTTTTTTGAAAAAAAAAAAAAAAAACAGATTATGAAATGCAAGATAGCATTCATTTGGTAATGGGGCACTTTCTCTTCATTTACTTAAATAGGCTTTGGGAAAATTTTACTTAAAATTCATATATGTGGCAAGTATAGTAATTTCTAGTCAGTATACTCCGTTGTTCAATAAAAGCACTATATAAATCTGCTCAACAACATAAAAACACTGCCTCAGAGAGATCTCACGAATTAAATAGCCTGTTTCCTGGAGAGAGAAAAGTGTAGAACAAAATTAATAGTACAGTTACTGTATCTCAATGGGGAACTACCCGCAAGCCTGGCTCACTGCAGAAGTGAAGTTAACAGAGCTGATTTTACTGAGGATGAAAGTGAAAATGCCTGTGAACTCAAGAGAGAGGAGTAGGAGAGTTGATTTGGTAGCATGTTGTTAATTAGCCAACTTAACAGAAATGAAAGTCATGTAAAAAGCTAATTAAGTGAAATTGATGTGCATGATCTTTGTCTTCATTTTAAACACAGCCAAAGCAATCTCTGAGCCACAGAATTCGGCTCCGTGATGCATCTTCCATGGGTTGAGTGCTGATAAGGGGAGCTGATTTCAGCTGTTCTTAAAGGTATGCTTTTCATGCTCCAGTAGTTTGCTTAACCCAGCCGTCCATGTTGATTCTGTCTTGAGAGACCTGCTTTTTGTAAGATTCTCAGGCACATTAAATGTGTGAAAAATTTGATACTGGCCTCATTTCATTATCTTTCTAATTACAACTCCTTATGTCCTTACTCAACTGATTGCTGACTCAAAGTGCTGTGAGCAACCGTTCTGCCCAGAGCAGAGAAACCCAGAGTAAGGTATGGGTCTATTGTGCCACATTTAAAAACTGTGAATTCTTGATATCTCTGTTGAACTAAGACTACATTTTATCCACTTCACTTTATACATATGAAATGTACATTCTAATGTCTATAATTCATAGAAAATTTGAAAATATTCCAAATTTTGAGGAGCTCATGTTAACTTTCAGTAAATTTAATTGTAACTAAATCATGAAAATGAACAGAAGAATCACAAAGGGTAGCCTAAAGTCTGTAAGGCCTTGTATATCTCATCTTGCACGAATAAGAGGGTAAAACCCAATAGAAGTTCTAAGGGATTTGGAAAAAAAAAAAAAAAAAAAAGACTAGGTGAATAAATTTAAAAAGTGATAATGGAAATCACTGAGTGCTTTCTATATGTTGGTGACTATACTAGGCATATAAAAACTAGTATTCTATTAAATCTTGACCAAAGTCTTTTATGAATATGACTCCCATTTTATAGAATATTAATCTGCAATTCAGAGAATTTAAGTAATTATTCATTATCACAGAGTTAGTAAGGAGAATTAAAAGTCTTTAAACTACCTAAAAACATAGATTGCTAAATAGAAGGATTCATTTACAAGGGCCTTTTCTCTAAAAGATTCTCATTTGGAGAATTTCTTGATCCCACCTCCTAAGCAAAACTCAGACTATCGACATTGAGTTGTAGTACAAAGTAACTGATATTCCTGATACTGCTGCTTCCCTTTTAAGAAATATATCCTAATGTTTTATATAACTAAAAAGAATCAGTATAAAAAATTTTAACTATGAAATATTATTATTAATATCTGATATTTCTATCCTGAAGACAGGCAATTTGATGAAATGTTAATAAACAAGTCCTCTTCTGTATCTTTTTTATTTTTTAAGGGTTTGAAAATTTATTCCCTATTTCATTAGTTGTAACTGTTTATATACCATCAGTATAAAACTGAGTAATTCACAGACGAGCTTACTCTAGTAAGATTAGAATTTAAACAATTTCTCAATTGAGTCTAAGCTGTGTTTAGCCATTGTATATAACTAGACATGTCTGGAAGATTGATTGGGAGAGACAGGTCATAAGTATTTTTTTTTTTTATAAAGTGCAAAGAACACTTTAGGGAAAGAATTTACCCTAAGGGGACAACACATAATTCTGCACAATGAGAAAGCTTTCCTAGAGCTATGAGAGGGATGAGTAATTTAAAGTACAGTGTGATTTCTGTCACCGAAATTTATCCTCAGACTCATCTGTTACAGGGCTAAGATTTGAGTCCCTGAAATAGCTTGGGTGAAGTATAAAATCTGGTATTCACAAAATTCTCAATAGCATATGGTGGATACAGGATATCATATAAAATAAAAGAGTGTAATACATTCAATTACATGGTTTCAGTGTACTGTCTGCTCCAAATTATATTCAGATCTATAAAGTTGTTTTGACATACTGAGGGAGGCGAACCTTAGGGGCAACAGTGGGTTTTAGTGCCCAGGTATAAGCAGAGGTCCCTCGCTCAGCGAACGAGACACCAAGAGTAATAATGTATGGTACCATTATTTGGTAGCAGCAGGATCCATGACAGTGGGTTACAAATTAAAGAGGTACCGGTCACTTTGGAATTTCATAGGATCCTTTAGCATGGAATGCAGACCCTTCCAGAGGACACTCTCAACTGTGACACTGAAGAGCCAGCTTCTTGAACATACAGAGTGGGTTTCATTACGTAGACTTGGAGAGGAAATGGGCAGATGCTAACATGAAGTGCCTTTGGTATGTGTAGAACAAACATTACACAGTCTTAATAAAATGTTTTCCCTCTTTTTCTATTCATATGCCCTATTCATAGTTATCTAATTAATTATGTATCTTTAATCTTGTTGTCTAGGATATCCTGCATGAGTCCAGTGAAACCTATGGTACAAAATTTAATGGTCACTTATCCTCAGGGTCATGCAAATCCTGACCCTATTATACTGGACCCACTACTACTACTACTACTACTACTACTACTACTATTACTACTATTCTTCTTCTTCTTCTTCTTCTTCTTCTTCTTCTTCTTCTTCTTCTTCTTCACTTGCAACACAATCTTTATTTTTAAGTCTGAAAGTGTCTTGGGAAAATTTTACAAAAAACATCAACAGAAATGAGTTATGAAAATATTTGACCAACTTCATTCTTTGGTTATTTCTTATTGCAGTTCTGTAAGGACAGATTATTCCCAAAGCTCAGCTATTGCAGGAAGGGAAAGAAATTAGCCCAAGTATAAAACATTTAACCAACTGGGTGTTTATCACCTATTGATGACATATAGCAGGCCCTAGGGCCTACAAAACCAGCCCCACTCCCAGCCACAAGGATTAAAGTCTTAATGAGGCAGAACATTAAGACTCCTTGGTAAATATGATTAATCAACTGGAAACTTGGTAAATAATAGATTAATCAACTGGAAAAGTTCTTTGAATGGGTTCGCTAAGAGCCATGACCACCATGCATGCTGCCTTGCTCTCCCCTTGCATATAAATGTAGTGATGTGGTCTGACCATGCAGTAAGTGCAAACAGCAATTATTCAAGTGTCTTAGACATACTAGCAAGAAACACCCCAGTCTTCAGCCCTTTATCACCTCCTGGTCAGCTCCAAGTTCCATCCAGTAGCTTATATGCCCCCCAAAAGTGCAGCAGAAGCTTGGGATGGGAGAGGAACCAGGGTAATAGCACCTGCCAGCTCAACCTAGATGTAGGAGCTCTCTGGTTCTTCCTGGGGAAGCATACTTGGGTCAGGTGGGATCTAGAGCTCCTTGCTGGATTTCAGAAGCTTAGTGTCAGCAGTTGGCCCTGACTAGGAAGCCTCTCAGTGCTGCTTTCCTCTCAGTCAGTCATTAGGTATTGGGAACCCAAAAACTGATCCTGGCTTGACCTAGCCCTCCTGCTCTGTAGGCTCCAAGGTTGTGCACCAAGGGCTCCCTCTGGCTTCAGCTGAAGGTCCATCCCCAAGGTGAGGCAGGGGCGAACACCCCTCACTCATTCTGTTCTCCCTGAATTTGCAGGTCGATGCTCGAGGCAAAGTAGGGGACTGCAGTCAAGTTTCTTGGCCTCACTTCTTCTACCTTCCTTTCCTCAGAGGCATTTCTGCAACATGGGCTTGTCTCCTGGGGCTTGGGCCCAAAACCATTTTCTTTTTGGGAATTAAAGCAGTCCATGGCCTCATGGGCTGGAGCAGCTACCCCGAATGGTAGGATCTCTCTTACCTTGTACTTGAGACTACTGAGTGGTGGCGGGTGCCCATCAGATAGAGATTCTTCGTGGCACATGAATGGACAGGCCTCTTGATGCAAGAACTCTGGTGAATCAGGCAAAGAAGGTCATGGGTGAGCAGGTGGGGCCACGGGTTCCTGCCAGTCAGCCAGGGGTGTAGTTCTAGGGCCTGGGCCATCCAGGTCAAATACCAGGGAGAGGACAGACTTGCTGGGTAGGTCAAAGAGCTTGATCTTGCCAGCTTTGAGGTCCTGACAAAACTGAAAGGGCTGACTTTTGGGGTGTGGGTAGCACCATCTCTTGGTGGTCCTTAGTATGGGTCCAAGACACTCAGTGTATGTAGGAGTTTACAGGAAAAGATGTCTGACTGTCTTCGAGATAGCCAGATAGTACATCTAGGACATGGTGACTTGTGGGGAATCTTGTCATCCAGCGAGCTCAGCTGCTTCTCTGCAGGTACTTTCTCTAAGAGTCCCTTTGCTGTGGGCTGCAACCTCTTCTTATCCCTTTCCATCTCTTTTTCCTGTAAGTGGTTCATAATTTCCTCCAGGGTCTTCTCATTCTACACAAAGGATGGATGCAGTTTGGGGTCCATATTACAGCAGTTGAAGGTGAGTTGCAGAAAGTCTGAGGGACAGTCTCCTACAATGTGCTGGAAAGCATCATAGTTCAGCCTGAAATTCTCTGTGCGGGGAATATAGTCTGGATCAGCCTGGATGTGGGTGATGATTTTTTAGAGAATGATACCAGAAGAAAACACGTCTGCCTTATAATTAAGGGCTCATCGGGGAGAACCTCAGGTGCCATCCAGAAGGGTGAACCCACCACAACCAGCTTTCACTGCCCATACTGGCATCAGGGATCTTCTCAACTAAGCCAAAGCCAGTCACCACCGCAGAATAACCATTCTCATCTCTTTATCACTCAGTTCTTCATGTGAGGTCCCCATGGAAAATGCCTTTGAAGTGAAGGTAGCTGAGGCCCACTGCTGTCACAGGCCAGTTTCACCTTCACAGTCCAGGGCAAATGTGATCACTGTCTACCAACTGTTTCAGGTTCCCAGAGTTGATATACTCTGTAAGTGCATGAAGTTTTCCTTGATGTACACATACCCCCAAGTACCTAAGAATGTTGGGGTGGGAAAGTCTATTCATGAGCTGTACTTTTCCAGCATATTTGCCTAGTTACTGCTTAATGTGTTCATCTTAAGAGTCATCATCTGACCAGAAGCCTGGTGGCACAGCTTGAACACTTCACAGAAAAAAACTAGACCCTATTTTTTTCCCAGGTGAAGTCATCCAAACGTGTGAATCTGGAAAAAACACTTATAAGAGCTCTGTATGAGGATGGTCAAACTCATCCCACCTAAGTCAAGTCATCTTCTCCATCATCACCTTCAAAGTCTTCAAGATGTTCCACATGTGGGGGAAATCCTGCAACTGAATTCCATTTGCTCCAATTCATAGTCTCAATAATCCCTTTCTTCTGCTAAGAAAGAATGCCATACATAGTGTTTGTTGAATTTTACTTCTCTTCCAATTTGACTCTGAGGCGGACGGAGCAGCCAGAGGGCATCTGCGCAGGCGGGAGCAGGAGGCGGCCAAGGCAGAGCACAGGAATCCTCGCAGCTCCTTCAAGGCAGCGGCTTCTTACCCTGCCCAGGCAGTGGGGGACCTGGGCACAGTTGCAGGCCCTTCCGCGACGCTATGGGCAAGGAGGACCAGAAGGCTACTGCCATGGCCCCGCATTCGGAGTGTCTACCCCCACCTATTTGGCAGGGCCAGGACAATCCAAATAAGGAGACCCAGAGGGCAGCTGAAAGGTCCACTGAGTTCTCCAGTAGCAAGCGACTCTGGTCTCACCCCACTTCTAATCTTGGAAGTTATCATTGTCATTTCCCTGACCTATTTGAAATGTGTTTGAAATTTCATCATTATGATGTTTTCTATAGCTTTTTGAAAGACACTCACTCGAGAAAGATTCTTCCCACTTTTGTCTTGCTATTAGTTTCAAAATTTCAATGTTCATTGCTGCTCAATTCACCATAGCCAGATTGTGGAACCAACCTAGATGTCCTTCAATTGATGAATGGATAAAGAAACTGTGGCATATATATACAATGGAATATTACTCCGCCATAAAGAATAATAAAATTATGGCATTTGCAGGCAAATGGATGAAATTGGAGAATATCATGCTAAGTGAAATAAGCCAATCTCAAAAAACCAAAGGACGAATGATCTAGCTGATAAGCAGATGATGATATATAATGGGGGGTGGGAGGGATTAGCGTTAGGGTTAGGGATAGGTTTAGGATTAGGGTTAAGGAGGGTGGCAAGAATGGAGGAAGGAAGGACTGTATAGAGGGAAAAGAGGGGTGGGAGGGGTGGGGGGAAAGGAAAAAATAACAGAATGAATCAAACAGCATTGCCCTATGTAAATGTATGATTACACAAATGGTATGCCTTTACCCCATGTACAAACAGAAACAACATGTATCCCGTTTGTTTACAATAAAAAAAATTATATTGAATTAAAACAATTATTTTTGCATGAATTAAAATACTCAGGATTTTTTTTTTCTTAGGGTACCAGAGATTGAATTCAGGGGTATTCGACCAGTGAACCACATTCCCAGCCCTATTTTGTATTTTATTTAGAGACAGGGTCTCACTGAGTTGCTTGGTGCCTCGCTTTTGCTGAGATTGGCTTTGAACTCATGATCCTCCTGCCTCAGCCTTCTGCGACACTGGGATTACAGGCGTGTTGCCACCAAGCTTAGCCAAACATTCAAGATTTTAAAAATCCATTATTCAGTCTGTGAAGTAAGTTAAATACGTTGAGCAAACCTCATTTTCTGTAAAGACCAATTCAAATACTTTTTTTTTTTTTTGGTACTGGGGTTAGAACCCAGGGGTTTAACCACCGAGCAACATCCCTAGTCCTTTTTATTTTTTATTTTGAGATAGGACAGGGTCTTTCTAAGTTGCTTAGGTCTTTTGCACTAATCTGCTGAGGCTGGCCTTGAACTTGTGATCCTCCTGCCTCAGCCTCCCAAGCTGCTGGGACTACAGGAGTGTAACGCTATACCTGGTTTAAAATAACACTTTTGAACTGTCAATCGAAAAGCAAAGTCTTTGTCTTCCACATTGCTATAGCATCATATTTACTTTCTTTCTATACCTTGGTATATTTTACCTCATTTTACATCTAGATATGTGCATCTTATTACATTTTTTCTCATACTGCAAAGAATAATGGTTGAGAAGTCAGCAAAGCTGAAATGAACTTCAAGTCTATCACTTTAGTAGTTCTATAACTCAATTTTTAATGTAAAATAAAGACCAAAATGAACATCTTGCTCACCTTACAGAGTTTTTCTAAGTATTTAAATGAGATACATCAACCAGAGTATTCTGAAAATGGATAAAACTTAATATGCATCACTTTTATTATTGATTACTAAGCCTCAAAATTTCCAAAAATTTTACTCAATGTTGGGTATTTTTAGAAAAAAAACAGGTTTGACAGTGTCTTCATCTTTTATTTATTTAAATAATTTAAGATTATTTCCTTGAGATCCTGGTAAAATAATTGCTTGAGATGAAGAATTTTTGAAAAGGTTGGTTTCTAAATCCTAAAAATATTCCTCTACATATATAAAACAAGAACAAATATCAGGATATTAACTTTAATAAACAATTGGTATAGAAAACTCAGCATATCCTGTAGAGTAAGAAAAATAAAATACTTTAATGTCATCAGAAGAATGAGATCCCATGTGTAAGTTTCCTATTGCTATGTAACAAACAATATCAAAGCTCAGCATTTTACCAATGGTTATTTAAGTCTACAGGTTGAGTACATAGTTATGCTGATCTAACCTGTTTATGCTCACATGTGTGTATTTAGCGGAAAGGTCTTCAGTAACTCCTGATGCACCGAGTTTGTTATGGTTCGGGTATGAGGTGTCCCCCCAAGTTCCTGTGTTAATAAAGGAACGTTCGTTCCCAGATGAAATGGTTGAATTGTGAGATCTGTGACCAAATCAGTCTATCCTAGCTTTAATGAATTGGATGTTAACTGTAAGTAGGTGGGACAGGCTGGAGGTGCCACATCAAGGGTGCGTCTTCCCAGAGGCCCCTTCCCCACTTCCCTTTCACTTTGCTTCTTGGCTGCCATGTCCTTCCACCAGAATGTTCTACCTCACCTTGGATCCAGAGCAACTGAGTTGGCCCAGATAGACTAAATTTCAGAAACCATGAAAAAAAAAAAAAAAAGAAAAACTTTCCCTCCTCTTAAGTGTTTCTAGTCAGGTTTTTCTTTTTCTTTTTCTTTTTTTTTTTATTCACAACAATGCAAAACTAGCTAACACAGAAATATTGATGGAGATGCTGGGAGGAACAAATTCTGCTCCATATTGTTGCTCTGCCTTCAGCATTTTATCTCAGGCTTGCTTTTTATGGTGAAGACAGAGGACTAAATAGAACTAAACTATAAATTTTCTTTTCATACCTAGGCTTGAGATTTTTCCTAGTATCACTTTGGCTGTCCCATTTTATTTGATCAAAGAAAAATCATGTACATCTTCCTAAATTCAAGTACTAAGAAAATAGAAGCCTCTGTTGATGGACAGAACTACAAAATCACACTTTTTCAGTATATCACACCTGTTTGTGGAAAAACCCTGCAATGGAGGTGTTAGATATGATGAACATGTCAAAAAACAAAAGAGGCTGACCCCACTGTCATTTGGTAATGTGGAAGGTGACAGTTACAGGGATTCAGTGACAAGTAGAAAGTTTTAAGAGAAGCCCTGATTAGATTACTGTTACTCCCTTATGTAGTGAAGCAGATCTGATTAGAAGTTTCTGTGTGCACTTTGGGAGGCAAGGAAGTGGTAATCTTGATAATTTTTGAGAATCAAGATTAGCTAGGCAATCACACAGCAAGAAGTAATCTAAATAAGCTAGGATAAAAAAAAAAAAAAAAAAAAAAAAAAAAAAACCCAAACAGAGATGACAGAGATGTTGTTGCTCATACAAACAGAAGTTTTCAGCACTCTCAAGATATTAAGGAAGGAATATCCAAGATGAAAATCTAATTCATGCGATCTCTAGCTGTAGGACTAGGCCAGCTAAAAGACTAAAATGGAGACTGGCAAAGACCATAAAAGACCTGTTAGATGGCAAAACAAGAATATTAAGGTATTCGGAGTAGAGAATGATAGCATAGAGAAAGAAGATTATTGATTTCATTCTCTTCAAAACTTGAATAGAAATCACTTTAAATAGATCTTGACTGTGAAATATTTTAAATATGTCTCCAAAGTCTAGAAGGCTGAAGTGACATATGCTGGCAGCAAAGTCATATGTGTGAATGGATGGCCTCAGACACCATAGAGAGGCCTGAGAATTTCCTGTAGGAAATGCAGGGGTCGTGGACAGAAAACCTACTGCCCAGTCTTCACCGACACCTTTCTCCAAGCTTCTCAGATTTAAATGTCATGTCAATTCCATTAGAGGACATCTGATATACTTTCGATATTTCCCTTCTCCCCTCCCAGGAATCTGTCTTTGATTGTCAGGACATAGTAAAATATTAAAGTTTCTTGTTCTCCATTGGAAAATCCATAGCTAAGACTCTTCCTCAAATTCTATTCACACTTTCACAGTTCTAGTGGCCAAATTGCATTCACAACAACCTTCGTGAATTGAGGATAATATGCTGAATGTTCTTGTCTACATCTAGTCTTCACCCAGGACTATAAAATAGGATCAGCTGCCATTTGGACTGCTTTCATCATTCCCATAGGATTACATTTTCTCAATCAACCAATACTGAAACTGCTGATTTATTATTCTAGTCTGTTGTGTCCTCATAATTAATAAAATCCATTTTTTTATCTGAGTCACTTGATTTTCCTTTTAATATGGAATGCAAAAGTTTACCTAATTGGACTTCATTATCTGTGTCACACAATACTTTTGAACATGTCAAGATTTTAATGTAGCCTTGCATCATTTTATTTTCAAATAAACATTTGAAATAATATCATTTAAAATTCAAGCTTGTCATTGTCTGCATTTAGTTTCCATTTAATTAGTTTCTTTTTAGAATCACACTTTATAATTATGCACACTAAAAAATAACAAGTTATCATATTATCCTGTTGACTGACTAAACAACTTGTCCTCATACTTTTTTACCTCATACTTCTTCAAGCTGTGAAAACCCACTCAACTTGTTGAGATGGTGTTTACAATATTTTCTATGATATAATCTGAGATACCAATCTGCCATCACACCATGAACTCACTTTAAAACTTTCAGATAAAAAGATAGTTGTGTGACATTTATGGAGTATTTTATACTATTATTTTTTTAAAACTGCAATATAAGGCAATGTGCTCACACAGTTTTGAAAGTCTTCTTTTATAGTCAAGAGTATATTTATGAAAAGATATAAAAGTTGAATCTATTGAATTTGCAAATTACCTCAACATTACCCTCTTAATAATGGCTAAGCTAATATAATAACAAATACTTTCATTTTACAGAGAGAAATTTTGTGAACTAGATGTCTTTGTAAGCCTCTGTATATCATTCAGTCTATTATTATATTTATCACCCATACATTATCGAGGTCCTTATACAAATAGATCATTTCAGGAGGATCAAACATCCATTGATTTGGGCTCACCTTACTAGGAACTAGGAACTTACTAGTAAGAGGTTATTAATTTCTCCATTTAAAGATTAACCAAGACACATGACCGAGAAGGAATATTTATTATCAGAAATAAAAACCAATGCATGTAAATTGATATAGAAGAAGGAAACTCTCATGTAATAGAAAACAAAACAAAATAAAACAAAACAAAACAGTGCTTGAGTCACAGAGCTGAACTTCAGCAGTATCACTAACAGAGTTTGGTGCAAGCTGCTTGATTCACCTTGTCCACGGGTCTGTAGCATTCTGTGATTAAACTCAATAAACATTTTCCAAAATATGCACTATGATCTCTACCATAAAAAAAAAAGACAAAAGAAAAGAAATAGATTTAAAAAAAAAAGAAAAAATGTAAAGAACTAAGAAAGGAAATTGGAACGAGTGGGCATGAGACCCTTAGTACCATGGCGGAATGGAAATTGTTTTTGTTTTTTTCTTACATTGTTTTGAAAATCCATTTCTCAATGAATATAACCAGAAAATACATTCACATCCTCTTTTTATGTATCATCTCTAAATACACCAAAGAATAGCATTCCAAGAGACACATCAGGAGATTTTGATCTCTAAGTTTCCTCCAGCTTTAAGATATAATATGCTTCTCTGAAAGTGCTACTCTCTCCTAAAGTTTATTTCCTAATCTTAAAGTTCCTGGATTAAGACTTCCCTACTCTGTGGCAGTCCCTTCTCCAGTTTTTCCTGAACAGAATCAGTCACTCCCTTGAGTTGTTCTAACCCTCCAGAGAGATGTCATCCATACAGGTCAACTGCGGGAATGTAGCTCTGGTCAACGCTCTGGAGAGTGCTCCCTGTCCTCTGCTCAGAGGTCACATCCATGTCCTGGAAGAGCACATTCTCCCACAGTCTATAGCAGTCAACACCTCTTCTAAGGCTCTGGTAAAGAGCACAGTCTGGGAACCAATCCCCTCTACTACCACCCCACCTACCCAGAGCTGAATCTGAGCTTCTCAAGAGAAGGGATATTCCCCTCTAGGAAGAGACCAAAAAAAAAAAAAAAAAAAAAAAAAAAACTTCCATACATTCATAGACAGTTAAGCTGCAAACAAGCAGAACAGTTTCAAGAGGAATAAATATAAACACAATTGTAACCCATAATTATTTCCCTTATATAGTGCAGTAGTATTTAAAGGATCTATTATCATAGGCTGAATAATTATTATTGTCTTTCCTATGGAGCTTATACATTGTGCCTCAGGTAGCATGGAACTCTGGCACCTGAATTAAGTCCTCAGCTAGCCTTATGTTTTTTTTTCCAGTCAGCCTGAAATCCCTTCCACTCACCTTTAGTCCTCATACGGACACCCTTTACAAAACATTGTCTATATTGAACATACTACTTGGCATAGAGTTAATATTGACTAAAAGTTTGAACGTTTTGTTCAATACAATTTAATCCAGGGAAAATACATATTAGCTGGGAATCTTCTATTCTTTAAAATAAAATAATGGAAATGTAGGTTGAAGTAAAGAAAACATATCAGCTCAACTAGCTGAAATGTTTAAGGAAATACACTGTCAGTGTGGCTTGACTCGGAAATTTCAAAACAAACAAACAAACAACAACAACAAAAAACCCAGTTTCTTCCATTATTTTCTTTTTGCCTTAGATAGTTATGCTCATCATGAGGCTGATTCTCCTCATTGTGATCGATTGACTATTCTGTAATGGAGCTTCAGGGAATACAAGCTTCATCATTCATATCAAAGAGGAAGAGTGAGAACCTTATTTTTCCTGCAAATGAAACAATAGCCTTAGACTTTATTCTGACTGATTCAGTTACATCCTGTCCCCATCTAAAAGTTAAATAATAAATGCCACAGGACTGGATTACCAGTTAGAAATTAACAAGGGGTTGGGCTGAATGGGTTGGACAAACCTACCTCCAGAGGTAAAAATGAAGTTAGTACCATTCAAATTACATGATCAGCTCCCAAAGAGTAGGTGAAAGTAAGTGGAAGATTGAGAGGTGACTGCAATGTCAATATGCATACATTTAAAACCCTGTTTTATAAAATTGGAAGAAATAAATCTGGGAAAGTTGTAAACATTTCAATGGACAGGCCAAACTTCAGAATGTCTACTGTGTATAGTCTCCTTCTGAGGTCACCTGCCCACACTCACAATGTGTTGAAAGTACAGCCTATAATTTGTTCTGTTTATACTATTGCAACATGCCCTCAGTAGTTGATTGGTCCTAGGTTGGTCTTATATTTGAACACAGCAAATCTACTGTAAAAGATTTTTCAAAAAATCAGACTCTTTTCTTCACCAATTAGACATACAGATAGTTTTAGCTGTTGCAACTGAGACTGGAAGGATATAAATTAGTTTGAGTTGAGGCCACAAGCTCTCATAGGAAGCCAGTTCTGAGTAATAATTCATACACATAAGAAAGAGCGGAAGTCTGTTTTGTGTTAAAGATCAGAAGATATGTGAGGAAAGATAGAAATGCAGGGCAAAGGAGTACATCAAATAACCATGTCTGGACTGCATCCATTCCCAACCTGGTTCTCTGAGAATAATTCCACTTCTCATTCTGGATCCCTGCTGCTCTTTCCTCCTATTTTCTTTCATAATCACCTACCTTCTCTTGAGATGTGGTACCTAGAATTTTTATTCCATATAAAAGAATCAAATGGAAGAATGTTACAAAAGACAGTTTGCTTTACAAATAATTCCAGTATAGGGTTCTTTGAAAAATATCTGCTCTCCTGGCATATTAAGATTTTACCTTATAATTTGTTATTAATATTGTCCAGAAACAATTGCTTAAAATGAGATGCATTACAATTAACCTTTAAAAAAATATATATATACTCTGCTGTTCCGAATACGAGAGAGACAGCAACTGTCCTATGCTGGTGATAGCTGTTGACTGGGGTTATTTGACCCTTTTTTTCACATGTGCTGGTTTTCTCACCAGTTAAATCAGTAAAGGTTCAAATGATGATATCCTACATGTTAAGTGAGATTATTAGTAGACTCATTCTTTAATTATTAAGTGAACATGCACACTATTTTGGAATTTTTGAAACATTTTCAAAGGTCTTAAAAAGAAAATGATTAACTTACTTCTAAATAACCAATATTGAATATAATAATTTGATCCAGGTTTTAAATTTGGGTACTATCTATGAAGCCATAATTATATAATGATAATGAGTTGGAATGTCCTCCAGTATTCTTTTCTGGAAATAAAATATAAATGTGGTAAGGCCACGTAACTCACCAACAGAGCCCAGCTGCTGACATACTGCTTTGAGTCAGCATGGAAATTTGCCCAGAAGCAGGGGTTTTGTTCTCCTAATTGACCTGCCAGTTTGAAGTCTTTTCTTGGCAACTGTGACTTCCTACAGAGTTGAAAGTAATGTCCATCTTAAACTCAAATTGTGTGTTTAATCTGAGACAATAAATACAGTGTTCAAAATAAAACCCTTTCATGGGAGGAAAAAGTATGAATGTTTAATAGAAAAATAATAACTATTGGATTCAAAATATATTCCCACATCTCTGAAATGCCAAGGAAACTTAACTAATTACCTATGTTCTTAAGACAATATTTTCATTCCTACAAGAATCAACTGTGTTTGATCAATTCACATGAAGACATTTATTTGTAAGATTTTTGCTATAAAAATACAGGCTTATTGTTTGACTCTTTAATGCATTTAATGACTCTCAGACACCATAAGGAGTTTCAAAACCTTCCGAATGATTTATCTCTGGCTACCACATTATTGGTGGTTGACTGACTGTTCATCTCTGACCCTAGAACTGCCTCTGTGTGCAACTTCAGCAGAAACTGTTGAATTCTTTAATATGAACAGAACTACCATATGATCCAGCAATCTCACTACTAGGAATTCCAAAGGAAATAAGATCAATACATCTGGAAAGCCATGTTTGCTATTGCACTATTCACAACAGCCAAAGAATGGAAACAACCTAAATGACCATCACTGATAAATAAAGAGAAGGTGGCACATATAAACAGTGGAATACTATTCAGCCACAGACAAGAAGGAAATTCCATTATTTGTGACAAAAAGGAATTAAAGATAATTATGTTAAATGAAATAAACCAAGCACAGAGAGACAAGTACTTCATGGCATCATTCATATATAGAATATATTAAAAAAACAGAAAAACAAAAACCTTGGTCTAATAGGATTTCAAAGTAGAATGATATTTATTAGAGACTGGGGAGGGTCGGAGGGAGAGGACTTGGGAGTAGATTTATCACCTTGATTTTTCTCAGGGAGAATACTCCACATCACTCATAACAAGCAGCTATGGTATAAACCCAGTACTACAGAGCAAATATAGATCTGGTCAATCATACCACTTGTGCCTTTAGTCAGAGTGAAGAATGCCTAA
Source organism: Sciurus carolinensis (assembly GCF_902686445.1). Taxonomy (NCBI): domain Eukaryota; kingdom Metazoa; phylum Chordata; class Mammalia; order Rodentia; family Sciuridae; genus Sciurus; species Sciurus carolinensis. The sequence continues at coordinate 84,575,961 of NC_062218.1, read as the reverse complement.
GAATTCAGGGAGGAATACATTAGCCACTGAGACCAGGATACACACTGTTTAGATACTCTCTAAGATTCTTAAAGGAAAGAAACTTTTTCCTTTCCTTTTCTTCCTTTTGTCTTTCCCATCCTTTATTTTTTCTTTCTTTCTTTTACACCCTTTATGAATTTGAAACTATGAAACCTTAAGTCAAGACTTCTGGAAGCCCTGTTTCTATCTGAATGGGCATTGTCTTGAGAGTGGAGCTAAGGAAGAGGCAAGAGATGAAAGAAAACCAGAGGTTAGTGACATTGTTTGGGCTTCTGGATCCAGTCGTGCACAACGTCAATTCTACTTTTGGGCTTTTATGTTATTTAAACTAGCACATTACCTGTGTGCTTTAAACAAGTCAAGTATATATTTTTGAACATGTAACTTAGACTCTTAATTTATAATGGCTACAAGTAGACAAACACTTTTATTAATTAAAAATGTGCATGGTTTCCTATTACTATGGTTTCTAACCTTTAGCCTCAGGAACATCTGCAGCTGCAACCACATACAAAAGTAAGACAAGTTACACTATCAAGCAGAACTGAATCAATTGCAATAGAAGTACACCATTGAATTAAGACCATCTTTAGATTAGCCATTGAAATTGCATTTGGCTCAGGAAGTGGAATACCACCACCAAGTAGGCATCCATGAAAAGTTATGCCAGATAGCCTGGTAGCTGCAAGACAACAGATAACCTCTCACCACCACGTTTGTTAACCACTGCAGTGAGTGCCAAGCCAGAAGGCAGAAGGATGATGACTACATTTTCCATCATTCTCAGCCTGCCAATTACTATATGGCCAAATGCAAAAGAAATTGTATGTTTGGTTTTTGGTCAGTGAGCTAATACTTTAAGAATTTAGCCTTAAGTTTTAGAAAACATATTTATTTGGTAGGAATAGTTTAGACGACTTTGCTTTGAAACCAGTTGTTTGAGTGAGTTCTGGAAATCCCATTCAACAGAGCACATGAATGAATACAATGTTCACTCAGATGGACCATGAGCATTAATGAAAGCCTATAAATCAAAGCATATTTCAAATGTAACTGCCATCTATGCTAAGCTGCTGGACTTCATGGCATATAATTTGTGGAATCCTTGATGGGAACTTAAATTTGGAAAAAAGAGTCAAAAGAAATGTTAGTCATTATGCCCACAAAAGCATATTGGGCTTAGGTTATTGTACTTTGAGGGACAGAGGGCACAGTCAAGTGATATTTATTTGGGCATATGTTGGCAAGGAAAGCATGATTCTATTTTACATGTTCCAACCCATACTGAAGACTAAACTAAACTACACTTACCTCAGAAACCTCAAGGGGAAATCTCTGGCACTTTTGTTGCCAATGTCTGAGAAATGAAAGGGCTTAGGGGACTGGAGATCATTTCTATACTTTTGCACAAACAAGAGAAGGGCTTGCCTTCATACCTTAGTCATGGATTAATTCTCTCCAATTCATTTTTATCATTCCTCCATGTGTTGCCCCTGCCAGCATGAAAAAACTCTTGATGTAATTTCTTTTTTTTTAATTGTAAAAAAATGGGCTACATGTTGTTTCTCTGTTTCTACATGGCGTAAAGGCATACCATTTGTTTAATCATAAATTTACATAGGGTAATGTTGTTCGATTCATTCTGTTATTTTTTCCCTTCCCCCCACCCCTCCCACCCCTCTTTTCCCTCTAAACAGTCCTTCCTTCCTCCATTCTTGCCCCCTTCCCTAACCCTAACTCTAACCCTAACACTAACCCCTCCCACCCCCCATTATGTGTCATCATCCACTTATTAGCCATATCATTTGTCCTTAGGTTTTTTGAGATTGGCTTATCTCATTTAGCAAGATATTCTCCAATTTCATCCATTTGCCTGCAAATGCCGTAATTTTACCATTCTTTATGGCTGAGTAATAGTCCATTGTATATATATATATATACCACAGTTTCTTTATCCATTCATCAATTGAAGGACATCTAGGTTGGTTCCACAATCTGGCTATTGTAAATTGAGCAGCTATGAACATTGATGTGGCTATATCTCTGTAGTATGCTGATTTTAAGCCCTTTGGGTATAGGCCAAGGAGTGGGATAGCTGGGTCAAATGGTGGTTCCATTCCAAGTTTTCTAAGGAATCTCCACACTGCTTTCCAGAATGGGTGCACTAATTTGCAGTCCCACCAGCAATGTAAGAGTGTACTTTTCTCCCCACATCCTTGCCAACACCTGTTGTTGTTTGTATTCTTGATAATCGCCATTCTAATTGGGGTGAGATGGAATCTTAGGGTGGTTTTGATTTGCATTTCTCTTATTACTAGAGAAGTTGAACATTTTTCCATATGTTTGTTGATTGCTTGTAGATCTTCTTCTGTGAAGTGTCTATTCATTTCCTTAGCCCATTTGTCGATTGGATTATTTGCATTCTTGGTGTAGAGTTGAGTTCTTTATAGATTCTGGAGATTAGTGCTCTATCTGAAGTATGATTGGCAAAGATTTTCTCCCACTCTGTAGGCTCTTTCTTCGCATTGCTGATAGTTTCCTTTGCTGAGAGAAAGCTTTTTAGTTTGAATCTATCCCAGTTATTGATTCTTGCTTTTATTTCTTGTGCTATGGGAGTTCTGTTGAGGAAGTCTGATCCTAAGCCGACATGTTGAAGATCTGGACCTACTTTTTCTTCTATAATCTTCAGGGTCTCTGGTCTGATTCCGAGGTCCTTAATCCATTTTGAGTTTAGTTTCGTGCATGGTAAAAGATCATTTCAATGAAGAGTTAGAGATATTGAAAAAAAAAACCAAACAGAAATCCTTGAAATGAAGGAAACAATAAACCAAATTAAGAACTCCATAGAAAGCATAACCAATAGGATAGAACACATGGAAGACAGAACCTCAGATATAGAAGACAAAATATTTAACCTTGAAAACAAAGTTGACCAAACAGAGAAGATGGTAAGAAATCATGAACAGAATCTCCAGAAACTATGGAATATCATGAAAAGGCCAAATTTAAGAATTATTGGGACTGAGGAAGGCTTAGAGAAACAAACCAAAGGAGTGAACAATCTATTCAATGAAATAATATCAGAAAATTTCCAAAATCTGAAGAATGAAATGGAAAATCAAGTTCAAGAGGCTTATAGGACTCCCAATACACAAAATTACAACAGACCCACACCAAGGCACATTATAATGAAAATACCTAACATACAAAATAAAGATAGAATTTTAAAGGCTGTGAGAGAAAAGAACCAAATTACATTCAGGGGGAAACCAATATGGATATCAGCAGATTTTTCAATCCAGACCCTAAAAGCTAGAAGGGCCTGGAACAACATTTTTAAGCCCTGAAAGAAAATGGATGCCAACCAAGAATCTTATAACCAACAAAACTTACCTTCAAATTTGACGATGAAATAAAATCCTTCCATGATAAACAAAAGCTAAAAGAATTTACAAAAAGAAAGTCAGCATTACAAAAAATTCTCAGCAAAATATTCCATGAGGAAGAGATGAAAAACAAAGAAGCAAATCAGCAAAGGGAGGAATTATCCTAAAGGAATTTTAATTTCTTCTAAAAATAATTTTATACAATTTTCTTAATATTAATGTTTTGAAATTATATAAAATATAATCATATAAAATTAACTTAATTGATTTATAATCCAGGAGCAAAATGAGAGGGGAACTTTCAAGGGCTACAAGCAACAGAAAAAATATACAATTAGATGAAGAAGGATCCCAGCTGACTGGGATGCTTGAAAGATTCCTAATGCTTTCTTTTTTGGAATTAATAAAAGGTATGTGAACACATTCCTTTTTTCACACTCTCTGGAGAGAAGATTCTTTTTGAAATACTCTTAACTCTCACAGCTCATACTATTTGCTAAGAAGTTAACATGATCAAGTGACTGATAAATTTAGATATGACTGGAGTCTATATGTGTGCAATGGGGTTATGTCATAACCCTATTATTTGGCTTATTTAAGCTCTTTTTCCATATATATCTAGCTATTCAATGAAGAGATTAATTAAATTTTCAGTTACCTCAAAAGTTATCTAATCCTTGTTATAGATAAGATATTTTTCCAGATACATTTTAAGGCATACAAAGACACTTGCAAAACAATATGCTTCTAAATGAATATTCTAGTTTTTAAACAAGATGTGGTCACTGAAAATAATAATAATTGCCATAGTGACTGAAGGCACTGTCAGTGTTTGAGTGGGGGGCACAGATGTGAATGAAGTTTCAGTGCTAAAAAAAAATCTGCATCCTGAAGATTTTCTAATGTGCCACTGGAAATATAGTTTTCAAACTCATTTATAATTACATGAGAGTGGGATTGTATTTACATGTATATACAAATCACACTTTTCAGAATTAGTCTGTATTGAATTTTCTATTTTAATATACAAATCAAAATAAGTCTTGTTTTTAATTTCTGAACTTTACCAGGAATGTTTCATCTTTATAAAAATAACAACTCCAAAGGTCAAATCAGTATTATGGCAAGAAAACCATATATTTGTATTGTTCTCCATTTTACATTTTATATTTAAAAGAGATATGCATGTATATCTCTACTGGAAAATGTCAACTAATATGAAAAATTTAACACTTATTATTTGAATATTAGAATTTGTGCTTCATAATTTTACCCATAAATTAAAATTACAGTTCCTCTGCCAAGATTTTTGTTTCTGGAATGAAGTAAAAATGAAACAAACAAAATCAACAAAATTAAGTAATTTTAAAATGAAATATGTCGAACTTGTTTTGTACTTTTTGATTAACAGCAATTTAGCCAAACTGCCTGATCTGTGAATATCAATGTTAACACTCATTTTAATATTAGTATTTAATATTATTTATTCTTATTTACCTTTCTATAATTCATGCACAGAATACCTTCTGATCATTACTTCTCTGAATTTAAAACTTAGTAATTGCAAATCAGCAAATCATGCTGACCACTTCATTAAGCTTTTGGGTATATCATGCCTAAAAGTTTATATAATAAAATAGATACCATTGTATTTCTTTCATTTTATTTATCTCTTAATAAAAGAATATTACATAACTTTTTAAAAAATATGTATGAACATTTTGCTTTTTCTGTGAATCCAACTTCAGAATAAAACATGTTTCTATTAAACTGTTGTGATAATAAGAAATCACTGGAGTTTTAAAAATGTTTTTATTAGTGATTATAGTTATACATAATAGTGGGGTGCATTTTGACATAGTCCTACATGCACAGAATATAATTTGCTCCACTTAAGTTTGAAGTACTTCCCATTTCCCTCCCCTCATATCCCCCCTTGGTCTCCTTCCTTTACTCTACTGGTCTTCCTTCTATTTATTTATATTTTTGTTTATAAATTTAGTGCTTTATAGATATGTTTAAAGGTGAAATATACTGTGGTATATTTATATATGTACACAGCATAATTTGATCAGATTTACTACTCAGTTCCTCGCTTTTCTCATTCCTCCTCTTTCCTCCCTCTATTCCCTTCCTCTACTCCACTTGTCTCCCTTCTATTTTCTTGGGACCTTCCCCTTTTTCCCCTTGTTTTTCTCTGTCGTCCACATAAGAGAGAAAATATTTGACCCTTGACTTTCTGAGGTTTATTTCACTTAGTATGATGTTCTCAGGTTCCATCCATTTACCAGCAAATGTTATAATTTCATTCTTCTTTATGGGAGAGTAAACCTCCATTGTGTATACTCACTACATTTTCTTTATCTATTCATCTCTTGACAAGCACTTGGGATGATTCCATAGCTTGGCTATTGTGAATTGTGCTTCTATAAACACTGATATGCCTGTATCACTATTATTAGGCTTATTTTAGTTCTTTTTGGATAAATACCAAGGAGTGGGATAGCTGGATTATATGGTGCCTCCATTTCTAGTCTACTGAGAAATCTCCAAAGTAGTTTCAAAGTGATTGCCCTAATTGCATTCTCACCAACAATGTATGAGTTCAGCTTTTTTCCCACATTCTCAACAGCAATTATATTTTGTATTCTTGTTCACTGCCATTCTAACTAGAGTGAGATAAAATCTCAATGTAGTTTTTATTTGCATTTCCTGGATTGCTAGAGATGTTGAATATTTTTTCATATATTAATTGGCCATTTGTATTTCTTCTTTTGAGAAGTGTCAGTTTAGTTATTTTGCCCATTTACTGATTGGATTACCTTTTTTTTCTTTTTGCATTATGTTTTTGAGTCCTTTTCCCCATCAATATATCAATGACATTCTTCACAGAACTAGAAAAAAAAATAGTCCTAAATTTTATTTGGAAGGATAAAAGACCTAAAGTAGTCTAAGTAATCCTGAGCAAGAGAAGTGATGATGCTGGAGGTATCACAACACATGTTCTCAAATTTATCTGCAGAGCTATAAGAGCAAAAAAAGCAAGGTATTGCACCAAAACAGACATAAATACCAATGAATATAAAAGAAGACACAAAACCAAATCTACATAGAAGTAGTAAAAAACAATTTGGAGAACAGATAATCATTTTAAATAACTGGTGTTGAGAAAACTGGATATCCATGTGTAGAATAATGAAACTAAACCCGTATGTTTCACCTTGTGCAAAAGTCATCTCAAAGTGGATCAAAGTCCTTGGAATTAGATCAGAAACCCTCTACCTGTGAGAATAAAATGTAGGTCCAATACTACAACATATTGTCTGAGGAACTGACTTCCTTAACAAGACCCTAAAGCTCAAGAAATAAATCCAAGAAGAGTGAGATGGCATCAAATTAAAAAATCTGCAAAGCAAAGGAAATAAGGGCATGGAGGGAGAGACTACAGAATAGAAGATCATTGCCACCTGCTACTTCAAGAGGGAATTAGCATCTAGAATATATATGAAGGCATTGAATTTACAAGGACTGAGAGCCACTGACTCAGGATTTTAACAAAATGAAATTGATATGGGATATATAAAGGTTTTCATAAATTAATTGATTTGTAACTCATACTCAGTAAAAATAAAAGTTTATAAGTTGAGGACAGATGAGAACTTATGATTTAGAAGAAATATCCTCAAAACAAACAAACAAACAAACAAATGAGGTTGCATTTCAAGTCAAATATGAATAATGGTTACTTAAGAAGGAATAGAGACAGAAAGCTTTGTTGGTAGTTAATATGTTTGAGCAGAGATCTAAAAATATAAAAACACAAGTCATAGTATATTCAATTTTTCTCCATCAAAAGACTGAGTGATCTAATATTTGGAAATTTAATTGGTGATTGTCTGATGCAGTAAATCACGATAAGTTAAGTCAACCATCCTGAAGAAATACAAGGAGAAAAGACAGAGGGGAGAGCTACAATGCCAAAAAATCAGATGAAAATAAGAAAAGTCTATCCAGAGGAGATTTAAAGTGTAGATAGAAAATAAAACTCTAGAAATTTCTTCCTTGAAAGTGGTTATAACCAAGTAAAACTTTACACTTAAAGAAATAGTTACTTTATAATGGGCTGAGATGTTTGATTGGGCTGAGATGTTTGATGACAAGGGCTTGAAAAGTTCTGAAGACATTTACCTTTTTTTTTTTTTTTTTTTTTTGACATGGGGATCTAGCTATGTTGATCAGGCTGGCCTGAAACCCCTCCCATCTTAGCCCCAGAGCAGTTGAAACTTCGGACTGTGCCCACAGTGCCTGCCTGGAGATACACTATCATGGAGGTTAAGAGAAAGATTATTCTGAGAAGAACTCTAAAGCTGACATCAGGCCATAATCACAGATTACGAGTATACAAGGCTATGTGGATAAATTACAACATTCTTAATAGATTAAAATCCAGAATTATCCAGTCTTCTTTCCAATTTTGACTTGAAATGCCAATCAAAATAAGAGAGCAAAACTTCTGAGGTCAGTGACTAGATGGAAGAAGTTTAAAAGAAATAAACTTGGCTATGGTTTGACAATGTCAATTTATAGATAAGTTAACAGGGTAAAAGCTATAACTAGAGAAGGTTTTACAAACAAAAATATGGATCAAGAGTTTCCTAGGGAAGAGAAGGCAGAAAGTATATTTCTTTACAATTCCAACAGTACATTTGAGCAATAATATACTATTAGTAAGATGGAAAATAAGGACAAGTATTTCAGAATCAAAGGATTCTGTTGAGAGCATTAACTGCATAGTCTGAAATGTACTGAGGTCCTCAGAGATGTGTTACATATGTGGAAAACATGTGTGCACTTAACACATATGTGTACATGGTAAGATTTGCTGTAATAGTATGACCCGAGTGTGATTTGCCAGTTAATTTCAGCTAAACGAGAAGTTTTATTGTTATACCCAGTACCCTAATAACTTCAAACTACCCTATCAAATCTTGCAATTTCTAATGTTTATACCATCAGTAATATTGTAATAGTGGAAAAACTGTATAGAGAGATTATATGACTCCTTTTACCATTTGCAGACATGGTTAGCAAGCAAGAAGCATTTGTTTGAGTCCTTTTGCTTAATACCAACATGCTTGTGTGAATACTATTTTTTCATTAGAAAATTTGGGGCAAATTCAAGTTCCTCTAAATGTATATGCATTTCAGTATTGCCTACTATAGTGAAAATTGGAAAAGCAAAATGCATGTCAAAATCATGATTGGAGTATAATGTAATGCAATAAAAATGCTGAAAATCAGTTTATTGACTTTTTAGTGAAATGTATATCAGTGTTAATCATCTCTAGTCACCCACAAATGAGTTTATGTGTTCATGTGTAGTAAGTATATACTAACAGAAAGCTGGTATGTATATTTGTTTTAAAAAAAGAAAATTCACTTAAAATATTATCTTTGGTAAAAGGAATATACATACATACATACATACATATATAATGTTATATTTTATATATATATATATGCTAGTTTTATATATGTGCAGTTGTTAAAAATAATGCAATAAGCAACTTTTATCCAGCACATAGCTTTAATGGATCTTAATATTTTGCAATACTGTCTTTAAGTCTAGTTTAATGCAGATAAAATACTCTAGTTGTTTGAAGTCTCATGTTCAACTCTTGATTTCAATTCTTTTTTATCTTCCTTACTTAGAAGTACTATATCCTTGTTGAACTTGACTTTTATCTTTTTATTCTATTTTAAAAAACAAGTTTAAATACTTTTACTATGTATGCATGTTTACTAATAATATGTGGTTTTTTCTGCTTGCTGTTAGTTATCAGTACTTGGCATTATACTGTATTTACATTTTCCAACATGCTTTTTCCATTAAATCTGTATTTTTGAGATTTATCAAGATTTTCATAATAATCTAATTTATTCATTATCAACAAAAAGAAGACACAGTGGTCATAATTAAAGGCTGGAACTAAATAAGAATAAAATCTAGCTTTTATATTTATTAAATGTATGTCACCATGGATAAAGTATTCAATCTCACTCTACTTCATTTTTCTCACCTGTAAAATCTAAATATTTAATAGTCTTTATTTGATGAGATTGTGATGAGGGTTGCATGTGTTAATATTGGTAAATCACCTAGAGCAGCTCATGACATACACTAAAACAGTTTGCTAAAGATTTGTCTGGTATCATATTTTATTTTATGAAATGCATCTATCATTTTGTGTTGAACATTTAGATGTTCCTAAGCTTTGTACCATTGTACATTGTGTTATATGCTCTCTCACTTATTGTGCATCATTTTCAGCATGAAGTTTTAAGACTCGCCTTGAGCTTGTGATCCTCGTGCCTCAGCCTCTCAGGTCACTGAGGTTATAGAAGTGTGTCACCACACCTGGCTTGTTCTTTTCTTGTAAAATTTGATTCCCTTTATCACCTTTTTATAGAAGACACAGTGATCCAAAGCACTAACTCCAAGTAAATTGATATTTTCTACCCTGCTTTTACTTGATCACCAGAGTCATCCTTTAAATTCTCTGACTCACTTGAGAATGTAAATGCTTCCAGTCACAGAAAAAGAGATGTGGGCTTTGGTGGAACTATTCCCATCCCAGTGTTAATTATGAATATTTGTTGTATTTAAAAAAACTATTTTCCCTAAGTAAGATATATCTAAAAGAAAACAGCAGTTTATTAAAAATAGAGGTTAAGATTTCATTTAAAAGATTTGACAATGGTTATGTTCAAATGCATCTCCGTAAACTTTTGGAGTATGCTTTAATAACCTAGTAATTCTAGCATTGATGAATCTACTAACAAAACTGCAGGTTATTCTGAAAACTGAAATACAGATGTCATAAGAATAAGCCACATCCTCAGTCATGCTTAAGGAAGGGAAATGAGGCAAAGCTATTCTTTCTGATATGGAAATCCTCAGTCACTAGGTCAGTTACTATTTGTGGCTCCTCCTTTTCTTCTACAATCTCCCTGCTTTTGTTTTGCTGTATGTCTAATTATGGGACTGTGGTGCTGCTTCTTGAGATTCCTAGTTATGGATACAGATGTCACATGGACTGCAACTGTGTTTCATAGGTCATGTGGACATGTAGCCTGCTACCCACAAGTTAACCATTCCACATGCATGAAATACTCTACCTTCATTCTTTTATCTTTTTGTTCGTTTGTTTAACAAACTCAAATATACTCTGTATAGCTTTAACAATCATCTTACTTTTCTGGTTAGATATAGAAATCAGTATAGTATGGTGGATATATGTTTGGAGTCTCAACCAAATTGCTACATTCAAATTTTTTGTTTTTGCTTTTCCACATGTTCATCATTTGATTTTAAAAAATTCAATCAATCTTCTTTTACACACAGGAACACTGAGGTTATTGAAGATTTCTTCTTAGAGTAATCATGATAGGGATACATGATCACTATTAACACAAAACTTGAAAATTCATATTGACCAATAATTTTAAGGTGTTTTGAAAATTTATTCATAAAAGAAAAAAATATGTTCATAGAAAATTTCAAATGGGACAGAGTAATATAAAGTAAAAAAGAACACATTGTTTTTCATCATTAAACCCCACTAGTCTCTAGAATTGGTCATTTTTCTCCATTGGTTCTTTTTAGTTATACATCATAGTAGAATCTATTTTGACATAGTTATACAAGCATGGGATATATTTTATTCTAATTCAGACTTCAATACCTCTCCTTCCCCTTCCCTTTCCCCATCCCTTAATCCTTTCCCTGTATACTTTCTATTGAATGGGTAGTCAGTTACCCATTTAGTAACTTTGTACTCCAGTATATGCCGAATAAACAAAAATAGATCAGATTTCATGACTTAGGAAAAAATTAAATGAGCTAATACACGAAGTTTGCTTAGCATAATAGCTAACACATAAGAACTTGACAAATAGTAACAATAATGACTTTATTCATGTCAATTATTTTAGAAGTTCGTGTGTGTATATGTATATATATATATATATATATATGTATATGTATATGTGTTTTGTTTGTTTTGATTCATCCTTTCACCATGAAAGTGAACCCTTTGTTTCAATTATTTTGTCTTTATATTTTATTATTTTTGTTGTTTAAAATCAAATATTTATTCCATCCCCATCCTGCCCGTTGAATTATTTTGTCCATAAATGTATATACTTGTCTGGTCTTTCAACCCAGTGAAAATATCTTTTTTTGTACCCAGAATAAACAGGATCAATGGAAAAAATAAGGTAGGCTTACAGGAGGAAACAAAAACTGAATAATTAAGACAAGCAGAGATCTTTAAAAAGGTTGGTACCTGTGATATGCATGATTACTTCCTGTCTTACCTTTATTTTTAAAAAAATTTTTACACCTACTTTATTTATTTTTTTATTGTAGACAAATGGGATACATGTTGTTTCTCTGTTTGTACATGGAGTAAAGGCATACCATTTGTGTAATCATACATTTACATAGGGTAATGTTGTTTGATTCATTCTGTTATTTTTTCCCTTCCTCCCCCACCCCTCCCACCCCTCTTTTCCCTCTATACAGTCCTTCCTTCCTCCATTCTGTCTTACCTTTAAAACAATCAATGTTGAGATATTCTAAATTGTAAAATGAAGCATATTTGAATGTTCATTTAACTTTAAGTCACTAAATTTTCAAGATAATTTCTAGTGTATTAGGTTCGGAAATCTTTTAAACTAATCTTTTAAAAATTTTCTAATATACACGTATGTTTTAGTTGTTGATGGACCTTTATTTTAGTCATTTACTTATATGTGGTGCTGAGAATCAAACCCAGTGCCTTACACATGCTAAGCAAATGCCCTACTACTGAGCCACAACCCCAGCCATACATGAACCTTTTGGGGAATTGAACCTTACAAGTACTAATGCCAAGAGAGAAACACCTTGAGATTACTTCTTAACCAGAAAAGTTTCTCTGAGATAATAAAGCACTAAGTCCTATCAAACCTCACAAAAAGGAAAGGGAAAACATTCAGAGCACAGAAGGCTAATAGCAATTTATTTTAATTCTTCAACCATAATAAAAACCAAATGGCAATGAATATCTCGATAAATTACCTTGCTATATACTGAGTATTTAACATGTGTTAACTCGAACTGATTTACACAGCAACCCAATTTTACAAAAAGAAAACTTGTTTCAGACTGATTAAAGTCCAATAATATTATTTAAAGAAGTGGGCATGAGGAGGGCAGAAATCAAATATATGTACACACAAAGGTCAAGTTCTTTGTATCAGACCAGTGAAACAAAAAGATTCTTTGGAGAAATACAACTATCTTAAACCAGTAATAAGCAGTGGCATAAATCACATCACAGGTTTGTCTACTGAGGATATTACTATGTTGCAAACCAGCAGACCCTGTAGCTTGCTCTGGGTATCACCTTGCCTCTGGAAACTGTTGCCATTACCAAAATAAGGGTTTACAATGCACCTTGAACTTCTGGGCTGGTGCCTCTGATTGGTGGAGCACTTGATGATAAGAAGTCTGAGAGAACATGTGTCTGGCTTTTTCAGTTTCAATAACACGGCAGCTTTAATAACTAACAAGATGTGTAAGGTAAGGAGATCATCAAATTTTGGAAGTGGTTCATATGAAGGTTGACTAAAATGAAACAAAAGCTGCCCCTATGTTGAATAAAATACAGTTTAGATACTGGAAACTTAGTAAAAATAAGGGTTTTATTTGGTAAAAAATGTCTAACATGGAAATAGATTAGTTCACCTCAGAGTGGCAGCTAACAGAATGGCTTTTGGGAAAAATCATTCCTAAATGCATTGGGCTGCTTCTTGCTTGCAGAACAGAAATTACTGACTATTGGTTAAAATGCCATGTGAATTAATTTTCAGGCTCATTTCTTCTCTGGCTAAGCATAAAGGCAATTTCCAGGAGAGAAAAATGGCCCCAGTATGTGTTGCTGCAAATCTTTTGAGAGATGAGAAATATTAGGAACTGGTACAATTTAATTCCAAATTCAAACAGCTATCAACGTAGTTAACAGTTCTGGAGGTGTACTTTACAGATTAAAAAAAAAAAAAAAAACTTGTTCAAGCTTAGATTTCAGTTATTTCTTTTAGTATCTAAATTGCTTACAATTGCTTTAGCATAAGAAGATAAACTCAAGCACAGAATCTAAACTCGGTAAACCGTCAGATAGTAGAATGATTTTATTAATTTTCTTTTCTGTATAATATTTTCCCCTTCACTCTAAGGTGAACAATCCCTTGATGACTATTGGTTATAGGTATTGTTTCTATGCCACCATGGAATAAACAACTGTTTCTTAAATATCATAAAATAATTGCACCAAATAAGATCATTTTCATGAAGCTGAAACAATGTCTAAGAATGGTGATGAAGCAGGAATACTTCAGCTACTAAAAATGGGTGGAAATGTGACATGGCACTGACAACCTTTGCAGATTTCATATAAGCCTCTACAAGTGAACTAAATTAGCATACATTCTTTCCTGAATAATTGTGTGGTGGTAAATTATAGATAGAAAAAGAATCTAAATTAAAGGTGATATTTACCCTTTGCAGTCAAAGCAGAATCCCCTGGGTAGAATGGTGCTTTTCTGCCTCAGTTTTTGATACCATTTAAGTTAGATTCGGATGACTAATTGCTATAATCTCAAATTTCAAAGAACAAAAGCCCACCTTTTATTGGACTGGAAGAATACCTTACATGAACTTTTGTTCTTCAAAATGTACTCTGCAATGGAAAGATGGAAAATATTGGAAAGCAAGATTGAAAAACATTTTAGCTGTAAAATTAGGATTTCCAAAAAAGAATTGATGCTTAAAGTCTTCTGCTTTTGAAACCATAAGTTTGTGTCTATACTTCTTTTATTAAATAAGGACTAAAATTATAGTCCCTTCTGTTAGAGCCCTTGGACAATCTAGGGGATAACTGTAATATTGTCCTAAACTAATATATGCCCCAGAGAAAGTAATTTAACCATTCTAATTATTAAGTATTTTAAAGAGGATTTCAGTATGTGCTGATTGAGGCATGACTGATTGGAGTGTGATGTTCCTCTTAGACAAGTTTTTAATTTATTTTCTGAAGGGACACATTACATAGTACACCCTGAGCCTCTGTGGTCAAAGGCCCTGATTAAAGAACACAAAACCAAACTGATGAGTAAAATGTCTGAAGTCCACTATTGTGCATGTCAGTAAAGAGCCAAAGGGATACACCTGCTTTGTAGATACAAACAGAGAGGTGGCTGCTGCCTCGGAGGTCAAGCATGATTCTGTCCACACTGCATCACAACAGAATGAGTCATTCTGTACAAAGTGATTTGACAGCTTATACAGTTAAGATAAAATATAAAGTTGAAAATTATTTAGCTATTATAATTTTAAAATAATTAATAAAACAGAATAAATCACATCGCCAACTTTATTAATAGAGGGTATTGATTTTAATTGAAACTTTCTTGATATCAGAGATGAATCCTCCAATATAGCTATAATAACTCACCAATAAGTCAGATTCAAATTTGCTGTTTTTGTAGTTGAATAATAAACTGTTCCTTTTTTTCTCACTCATATACTTTCCTTTTTCAGCAAGAGTTTATTTCTTTTAAAGAAAAATTTAGGACAAGATTTAAAAAGTAAATAAAGTTACAAAAAATCCTGATGGTTTCTCTCACTTGTGTTCTCTGGTTTTAAATGAATTCTCTGGAGAGATTTCTTCCTCTGACCAAGATGAAGTATCAACAACTGATTTATTTTGTTTGAAAACAAGAAAAAAAAAGTGGACAAAACTTATAAGACAATGGTGTTTCAGACATGGGATATTAGGTAACGCAAGCGATTGCTACCTCAGATTTAGGGAGAAAAGTCACAATGAGACTTTTTAAACTTTTAGGTAAAGTGTTAGTTTAAGTAACCTACTTTATTGCTTAGCATTTGGAGAGAGTTTCCTGACCAAGACCTGAAGAGAAGAATGCCCAGATGGATCCCAATGGTCTCCTTGAGTGGAGGGAATATAACTGTGAGTCTGGGGATCAGAAAGTGGCTAAATCCACACAACAAAGGATTGGACAGGAAAAAAAAAAAAAAAAAGATAGACAGGTACACCTGAAGGTCATCCTTGAGCATTCAGCAGAGGATCCATTAGCAAACACATGTGAGGAAACTGCCTGAGACTGAAGAAAGATGCACAAAACTGCCTAGTACTCACACAAACTGGTAGTAATGCCTGTTCCCACCGCTTGGAATGGAAGCACATGTAATTCACAGGACACTCAGCAGAGAACCCAGGGCATTTTGCTTCAACAAAAAAATGATTACACCTATACTAAGCATTTCTGATATTGTTAGCAAGACCTAAATACCAAAGTATTTTCTACTACTTAACTAAATCCCAGAACAAAGTTCCAGAATATTTATAGAATTACAAAGTTAAGAAAATCATGAGTCAAAATTGTAGCATTAATCAACCCTCAATATGCTAAATGGAATAAATGAATAGTATACACAAAAGGGAGATAGACAATAAAGGTGAGTTCCTCTTTCTCCATTAAAATATTGTCATTTCACTACTATTTTCCTGCTTTCAGATATCATGATTTTCTAGATGTTCTATTAACATTAATATTTTTAGTTTATAGCTTATGTATTTTAAGGATTTTTTTTTTTTTTTTTTTTTTTGTGGTGCTAGGGATTTGAACCCAGGGCCTTGTGCTTGCAAGGCAAGCACTCTACTGACTGAGTTATCTCCCCAGCTTTTAAGGATTTTTAAATTCATTTTGCAAGTTCACTCTGTATTTGCAACAAGTGTTATTGTGATAAACTTTAAAGATGTAGTGAACAAAACAGATACATTTCCTAAACACATGAGGTTCCAGTCCTGTGGAGAAACCAGAGATTCACAGTTATGATATATAATGTGTAATAAGTGAATTAAGTTTTATCCTTGGAAATTTTGTCTTCAGCACCATGTCGCCATGGGAAGTTAGATGTCTGATCTTGTCCCAGGTGTTTCTAGAAGCCCATGAACTTATTTATTGTGTGTCCATAAGTAAAACACCTGAAGAAAGGTGAAAATAATAATGAGATGCTTCTCACTTGCACTAAAAAGGTTTTCACACAAAGTTTGCACCTGAAACTGTGGACCTAAATGCAGGAAGACATAAATTGCCTTATTTCTCTATCTAAGATTGTGAAAGTATACTATTAGGACCATGGTTTTAAAAATGATTGTTATATAAATAAGAAACAAACGCTCTGGAGCTGGTACTCCAAGGGAGAGAAGACAAAGTAGTTGGACATTGTATCGGTCAGCTTTCTAGTTCTATGACAAAATACCTAAGAAAGTCAACTTAAAAGAGAAAGATGTATTTTGGTTCATGCTTTAAGATGTTTCAGTGCATGGACAGTTGACTCCATTGTTTTTGGTCCTGTGGTGAAGTAGAACATCATGGCAGGGAACTCAGAGTGAAGCAAAGCTTTTCATACATGAAGGTTGCCAGAAAGCAAGGAGCAAGGGAGAGAAAGGTGCCAGCATCCCATTATTCCCTCCATGAGCATGCCCTTAATTCTCTAGCTTTCTTCTACTTTTCCCCACCTCTTAAATGTTCTACCACCTCCAAATAGTGCCACACATGACAAGGCTTCAACATATCGTCTTTGGGCAACACTTAAGACACAAATCATAAACAGACCTTACTGCTTTGTATGATCATATAAAGTTTGTACTGCACAATGCTAAGGGAGCTATTCATGACAAACTTAGACAGTGTATGGCATCCATGAATTCTTGTGACCCCGAACAGACTTCTATGTAAACTGCTACTCAAAACCTCTGTAACAGTACCTAACCCTTTCTAAGATGCCACACTGTGCATTGATAGCAAATAGTCCAACATCCACTGATCTAACCATGCAGGGTACCAGGACTTGTCAGAGAACTTAGCTTTCTGTATAGTACATGGTATAGTTTCTTCCCTCTTATATTACAATATTATAGATTAGTGAACTTTGTCAAACAGAGTTTGTGACACAAATGTTAATTTGACAAATTTATCAGGTAACTAAAGAACTGGAACAAGCAAGCAGCCAAGAACTGTTTGTGTCACCATCCTAAATCAACACTGAAAGGCAATGGGATGTGTATATGCACATTAACACAATGAGATTTCATTAAATCACCACCATCCTCTCTTACAATTTCTTAGGTTTGGCATTTTAAGGAAAACTTTAACAGAGTCACATATACAGTTGTAATAAAAACGCTTGAAAAACCTTCCATCATATTTAAATTTATATCAGCCAAGGACTGCTCTGGCATATGGTATGTACTAAATAGGAGCCTATATATGTCTTCAATGGCTAATAATTTTAGAGGAAGTTAATTAAGACATTTAATATCAAATAATGGACCACAATTACCTGTATGAATGAAAGCAGAGCAGGACTTTTTGCATAGGTCTCACTGACTGAATCCTTTTAGCAGATAATAACTAGTCGAATCAATGACAATCTTTGAACTTTATATAGTTAAATTCAGTGGTGCTAAAAGATGTCTTCTCAGGGGAAATTATTAAGGTTATAAGCTAATAATGCTGAGAAAATCGAGCAATGGACAGAAATTCTGACCTCCATAGTGCAGCTACAATGCATTTAGTCTTTGGCTCATAGATCCTATTCAAACTTTGATCAAAGAGCCAGGGAATTGTTCTTCTTCAATGTCTTTACTCAAAATACCTCTATTCATTTTACAAATACCAATTTAATACCTATGTTCTAAGTACTGTGCTGGGGAAAAGGGATAAAATGAGCAAAATCAGAATGAGAATCTCAAAAGTTTTGCATTCTTTAGCATACAGTGTCCTATCTGTAAGTTTAAATAGGTGTGTAGTAATGACTTCAGGTTGTTAACAACTCAGAATATTCCAAGTCTGAGAGCAGAAGTCATACAAGAAGAAAAAATAGTTGAAAAAAACAGAAGTCATAGGAGAAGGGGTTAAGAGAAAAAGTATATCTAAAATGTGTTTCCTATAGGAGTCTTGAGGGTGTGAAATAAAGAAAAGACCTCTTATTTTACTCAGTATAATGGTAAAATATAGATAATGATATTTTTAAAGAAATCAGTATTTTGGCATTAAGCCTAACATCCAGATGTGCATTTCATTATGTTAATTCACTGTATTTGTTATAGACAGTAAGTTTCACCAAATTTTATAGCACTCTAACAAAAATAACCATAGTTTTAGTTGTCTATTTCAATCACAATAGAATTTTTAAACATGATTCAAAATTATATATATGCACAAGGAAGAGAAATAAATATTCATAAAATGGTAACAAAGAATACTTATTCATTATATATAATAGCCATAAAACAGCATGTTTACAAGTTGATATTATAAGGAACTCACGTTCTTTATCCCTTTCCTAGATTTCATGTATGTTGGAAACCACATAAATATCTTTGTGTTCATGTATTTGAATGGTGAAAGGGGCTGTGGGTATTTCTCCCTATCTTAATACCATAAATATGTCTACTGATAAGTTTTCTTTTTCTTTCTTTTTTATTTTCATTTTTTTTGTGTGTACAATTAGGATTGAATTTAGGGTCTTATGCATACCTACAACATGCTTTAGCACTGAGCTGTACCCTCAGCCTTACTGATCATTTTATGTGCTATATTTGAGCTACTGGCACATTCCACTCTCAAAGTTCAGTCCCTACTCCTCAAATCTACTTCTCAAATCTATTCAAAAAGTGCTAACACAGGTAAAAGTCAGGATAAACTTTATGGACTATAATGTTGATGGAGAAACTTTCAAGTTGAATAAGCAAATAATTTTTAAGTCCTTATATCTATGAAGTAAAATTATTTTCCACCATATTGACTCTAGTCTCTTTTCTGCTTACATTTTTCAATTTGTTTTTCTTGGAATTCTACATAGATGTTAGAAAAACATAAAATAATTCTTGTGGTAGGGTGAGAAACTGAGGGACTATTTTCTTTGGATCCATTTTTCTGGTTGTCTCTTTACCCTATATGTATTTTATGTATATTTTATATATTTTTTATACGTCACAAAGACTAACATGGACTAGGCAAATGGAATCTTTGTGACTTAGCAATGTTCCCAAATATCAGACATTTCATACATATTTAAGGATAGGGATAAATTGTCAAAGAGCCTAATTACCTTTTCCTCAGACATAAAGTGAACAGTTTCAATAGATATCTATAAAAACATGGTTTGTGACACTATCCTAGCTTAACACTCATGATAATATTGTCCTTGCATTTTTCTGGTATTTGTATGATATGAGCACCTGCTTCAGACAAACTGTACTTCAGTTATGGAGATGATTCCATGTAATCTACACTCTAGTGGGATATTATCACAAATATTTAGCTCTTCATTGATTAGAAAAAGACATACAGGATAAGAAAGACAAAAGAATATATGCTTTTCATACTTGTGTTTGCATTTTCCAGCTCCAAATTAATAGATAAAAGCATGGTCTCCAACGAGAAGAACAGTTACACTCTAGTTATTTTTCTTAGATTTTGTTCACACCTGGGAAACATGATCTTCATAATAAACCCTTTTAATAAAGATGTCTGATTAGAATAGAGATGTAGCTACCATGACTGCAAGGACTAATTTTGTTGCATAATTGCTGAAAGAAACTGCTAAGGACCTTGGAGAACATGTTTTCTGTCACAGTGAAAAATGGTTCAGATGACTTGGAAAGGTGTTTGACTCATGATCCATAATGTATAAATATCTCCAGACTTTGTCTAAGACTCTTCATGTGATTGGCATCGTTAGCTAATGAAACTTGACCCATCAGAGCAACTATCTTCATATGCAAGAAAGAACTTGTTTAACTTTGACATTTCCAATGAGTTTTGCACTAATTATTCAATATCCATATAATTACATACTCCATAATTGATTCTGACAAAACATTCACACAGGTGCAGACAGAACATTGTCTTCTGAAACTTCAAAAATCATTACACTCATCTTCCACCAAAAGAAAAGGCTTTCTACAATCAAATTACCTATTTCAATGAAAGAAATGGCAATGTCATCTTGACCAAACCAGATTCCAAGAAAAACTATACTAATGCAAATCAAATTCATCCGAATTTGTTTTAAATTGAAAATATGACAGAGGAGAATTTGACATTTTTAAGTGATCTGAATATCTGTGAGCTAGTCTATGTATGCAGTCTTATACAAGTTATATAAAAATGCATGTAAAGGCCACCATGCCAGAGTGAAGAGTATGCTGTGCAGTTTTATTTATTTTCCCTTTAACCATGTTGAGTACTGAGTTCAAAGGTGGAGAGTGAGGATTCTGCTATGTGTGCATATGTTTTTGGAAAGCTTGAGCAGAGTGTAAATCAAATAACAAGTTTTTAACAAACCAGGGTGAGACCATTTGACACACTATTGGATTGTAAAGAAAATCAGGTCAGAGTTTGATATGATCCAAGGGGGAAATTTTTCTAGAAATTATGCTATTAATGAGTTTGTAAACTCAAGCAAATTTCTTTGTTGCTCTTGTTTCCATTCTTACATGTGGAATTTTAAAGGACAGGATGAGATATTTTGTGCAGACTGCCATAAACCTATGCCATGTTATTATTTTGTGAATCAATCATTATCAAATGTATCAATCCAAAATGCTTCCGTAGGATATTGTGAAAAATATATTTGATCTTAGTCCAGTTTCTTGGCATACAACTCATCAAATCCTTGGAATTTTCAGTGTGACAAATGTCTTTTTGTATGTTCTCATGAGTTGATTGATATCTGGCAGGCCCAAGGTAGCTTCAGGATTGAGTTTGGGTATCAGATAAATCAAGTCAGGATTAGAGGATTGGAACTTACAGCTCCACCCACCAATCTTCAAAGAAGATTGAGGGGCTAAAGTTAGAGTTGATCATCAGTGGCCAATAATTTAATGAGCAATGCCTACATAATGAAGACTTCATATGTTGGGAGGAAATCCTAGTTCTTGGCTGGCAGCAGTGAAAGTCTCAAGTGTGTAAACTTGCAGGGAGGAGTGTTCTGCTTCAACCACCTAGGAAAGTACACAACTCCCCCAGATTGACTCAATGTCAATCCATATAGGATGGGTTCCAAGAGAACCCATATAGGAACCTGGTGGTCTGATCCCCCAAGGCACATTGTGATTGGACAAGAAACCTATAAAATGTATAGCTGTTCCTTCAATAAATGAGTTTGCAAGCTGCTCACCACAAGCTTGCTTCCACCCTACTCCTGGAGTCTGGGTCTTGACTCCGCACCACTTACCCTGCATATGAGCTAGCCTGGCACAAGAGAAGCTACATCCATAAAATCCCAAAAGGACAGGTTCAATGAGTTTCTGAATAGTCAAACATATGAAGGTTCTTGGAGGCTAGAGTGCCAGAAGAAGGCATGGAAGCCCTCTACTCATTGCCAATGTCTTGCCTTAAGCATCTTTTCATCTATATCATTGTAACTTATTTTAAAATATACCAATAAACCTAAGTAAATATTTTCCTGAGTTCTATGAGCTACTTCAGCAAATTAATTAAATCTGAGGGTGGTGTTATAGGAACCCTGATGAATAACTAGTGGGTCAGAAGCACAATCAACCTAAGGCATCTAAAATGGAGGTGCAGTCTTGGGAACTGAGCCCTCAACCTGTGGGTTCAATTACATGTCCAAGTAGAGAGTGTCAGAACTGAACTGATTTAGAGGACAACCAGCTGGTGGCCACAGTTGCAGAATTTCTTGCTTGGTGAAGAAAGAACCTCACATACCTGGTGTCAAATACATGATGTGAGAGCATTGTAGGAAAAATAAAGTTTGTTGTATTCATCCAGTCACCTCAGTTGTTGAATGTCAGTCTGGAGATTGTATACAGTGTGATCACTTAACAAAAGGAAATAAGGGATATAAATATTAGAAAAAAATATGTAAATAGAAAAATAAAGCAAAAAGATAAGCAAAATCTATAAATAATAGGTTCATAAAGTATAGTTTTCCCTATATTAGCAATAACAAATTGTAAATATGATAAAATTATAAATTTATTTGTATTAAAGAGTATACATGATAAAAACATTAAACTATGCAGATCTTTATGTTTTTAAAGTCAGGTTTATTGAGGTATAATTTACATGCAGTAAATCCACTCTTTTTGCGTGGATGGTCCTATTTATTTTGACAAGTGTACATATTGGTATAACCATAGCAAAAACAAACTACCCACACACATAAACTGTTAAAAGTGAATGTTCTATTTTTTTTATTTTTAAAGTTTTTTTCATTTTTTAATCTTTACAGACTACATTTGGATTCATTTTACCAAACAGGGTACAACTTTTTGTTTCTATGGTTATGCACATACATTTTGTGTAATCATACATGTACATAGGGTAATGATGTCTGTCTCAATCCACCATTTTTATAGTCCCGCTCCCCCGTCTCATTTACCTCTACAGAGTCTAAAGTTCCTCTTTTCTTCTTTCAACCCCAACCCCCATTATATATCATCATCCACTTATCAGGGAAAACATTTGGCCTTTGTTTTTTTGGGATTGGCTGATTTCACTTAGCATGATATTCTCCAATTCATCCATTTATATTCAAATGCCATAATATTATTATTCTTCAATTTCAAGCACCAAAATAGAAGAAGTCATCAAAAACCTACCAAAAGAAAAACCCAGAACAAGATGGATTCTCAGGCAAATTCTACAAGAGCTATAAAGAAGAATTAATACCAATACTACTCAAAGTATTCCAGGAAATAGAAAAGAAGGGAACCCTTCCAAATTCATTCTATGAAGCTAGTATGACTCTGATACCAAAACCAGACAGAGATGCATCAAGGAAAGAAAGCTTTAGACCAATATTCCTGATGAACAAAGATTCAAAAATCCTTAACAATATTCTGGCAAATTAAATATGAAAACATACTAAAAAGATAGTGCACCATGATCAAGTGAGGTTTATCCCAGGGATGCAAAGTTGGTTCAACATCCAGAAATCAATAAATGTAATTCATTACATCAATAGACTTAAAGTTAATAATTTCAATAGATGCTAAGAAAGCATTTGATAAAATACAGCAGCCCTTCATGGTGAAAACTTTAGAAAAAAAATAGGGGTAGTAGGAATGTACCTCAACATTGGAAAAGCTATCTATGCTAAGCTCTTGGTCAACATCATTCTAAATGGAGAAAAACTGAAACCATTCCCTCTAAAAACTGGAACAAGACAGGGATGCCCTCTTTTACTACTTCTATTCAACATAGTCCTTGAAACACTAGCCAGAGCAAGCAGACAGACCAAAGGATTTAAGGAACATAAATAGGAAAAGAAGAACTCAAGCTCTCACTATTTGCCGGTGACATGATTCTATATATAGAGGATCCAGAAAACTCCACTAGAAAACTTCTAGAACTAGTAAATGAATTCAGCAAAGTAGCAGGATATAAAATCAATATGCATAAATCTAATGCATTTCTATTCATAAATAAAGAATTCTCTGAAAGAGAAATTAGGAAAACCACTCCATTCACAATAGCCTCAAGAAAAAAAAAATACTTGGGAATCAATCTAAAAACAGAGGTGAAAGACCTCTACAATGAAAACTACAGAACACTAAAAAAAGAAATTGTAGAAAACCTTAGAAGATGCTCCCATGTTGATGGATAGGCAGAATTAATGTTGACAAAATGTCCATTCTACCAAAGGTGCCATGGAGATTCAATGCAATTCCAATTAAAATTCCAATGACATTCTTCATAGAAAGAGAGAAAGCAATCGTGAACTTTATCTGGAAGAATAAGAGAGCTTGAATAGCCACAACAATCGTGAGCAGAAAGAGTGAAGCAGGAGGTATCACAATACTGGACCTTAAACTCTACTATAGAGCAATAGTTAAAAAATGGCATGGTATTGGCACCAAAATAGACAGGCAAACCAATGGTATAAAATAGAAGACACAGAAGCAAATCCACAAAAATACAGTTTCCTCAGATTAGACAAAGGAGCCAAAAATGTACAATGGAGAAGAGATAGCCTGTTCAACAAATGGTACTGGCAAAACTGGAAATCCATATGTAGTAAAATGAAATTAAACCTCTATCTCTCACCCTGCACAAGACTCAACTCAAAATGGATCAAGGACTTGGGAATTAGAACAGAGACCCTGCACCAAATAGAAGACAAAGTAGGCCAGAATCTTCATCATGTTGGCTTAGGATCAGACTTCCTTAAAAAGACTCCCAAAGCACAAGAAATCAAAGCAAGAATCAATAAATGGACTCAAACTAAACAGCTTTTTCTCAGCAAAGGATACCATCAGTAATGTGAAAAGAGAGCCTACAGAGTGGGAGAAAATCTTTTCCACATGCACTTCAGATAGAGCACTAATCTCCAAAATTTATAAAGAACTTTAAAAACTTTACACCAAAAATACAAAGAACCCAATCAATAAATGGGCCAAGGAACTGGACAAATTTATAGAAGAAGATATACATGTGATTAATAAATATGCAAATATTTATGAAATATTTCAGAAGTGTGTAAGAAGACCAAATAAATAAGAAGGTATTTATCCTTTCTGAGAGGAAATCTAATACCATAAAGATATCAATACTCTTGAGAATAATCCTGGCATTTAAAGCAATTTAATGTAAATCTATTAAAACTCTAAGGACATTTCAGTATGAATAATAAGTTGAGATAAATCTTGACAAGTACCAAAATATGCTGTAGTCCTATAGTAAGTAAATGGTGGACTAAGCCCTGAAAGGGAATAAGTTCAAGGAAAGAGAATAGGTTCCAAAAATAACCCTTCGGTCAATAGGCAATATTCGAAAAAATTGATTCTAACAATCTTTGCCAGAATTTCCATTGCTTTTATGGAAGACACAACTTTTGATCTTCCTAATTTCACCAATTTCATGAACATAACTTCTTTGATACAATCTTAAATTGGTCTATAAATTCGCTTGGTATTGACAGAAATCAACAGTGATGATTTAGAAATTCTAAACACAAAATAGGTTTTAAATACGCTCGAGTATTTAGTAAGATATATTTTAGGAACATTTTTATAGTTTTTATATTTGGAATAAAATTTTTCTTGCTTCGTGCTATTATAAAATATTCATAAAACATAATCCATTTACCTTAAATTGCACTTTAAAGACTTAATAATATAATATTGGATATGAAACTCATTGTGAAATTTGCATGTGCTCTAAAATGCAAGGCTTCAAATTCCTTTATATGGTATACAACTATTAAATATCAAGTGGCACTTTTCTATAAAGGAAAACATAACACAAATTTCAATTAAAATTAGTTTTCTACTCACCTCTATTTTGATGGTAGTCATTTAGAATGAGAGATGGTTTACACATATTTATTGTAAAATTAATGTCTCTAGAAGACTAGTTTAATATTTGAAGAAATAAGTGGAAAATGAAAGGGGAAATATGATCTGTATTAAACTCTCAAATTTTGTGATCAACTGAAATACTTACTACTTAATACCATACAAATAATTACATCAAGATTTTTAGCATTTTATATATCCTGATGAGTTTCAAGAGAGCAGAATGTAAGGGAGAGAGAGAAAGAAACACCCTTTGAAAATACCTAAATATAACTTCTGAATAAAATATTACAATTACGATATCATGATCCAATTACTACATTTTCTTGGTAAAATTTAACATTCTTTCATAAAAAAAACCTACCAGGATTTTCATTTCTTTTTATGTTACAAAACTAATATAAGAAAGTCTGAAACAGCAATTCTACAACTAAACTTACCAAAAATGATAAAATGATCTCTCTAAAGACATCATTAAAAGCTTAGTGAGAAAAATTTAAAATCTATAATCACTCATATAATAACATAGTCATATGTGAAATTATGAAGAAAGATACATATGTAAAGTAATGGCAAATCAGATACAGATCATGTATTGATGTTGGCCAGTTTAATAATCTATAAAAATTGCTGAATACAATCAATGTAGATCAAAGATCTGGAAATAAAATGATTGACTCTACAGGAATTATTACAGTTTCTATTCATTTTAATAAGATAAAAATCAGGGGTGGAGCCAAATAAAGCAATGTAAGAGCTTCCAGCAATTATCTCTCCACAAAGACATAAATTTGAACAGCTATTCATGCACCAATCCATCTTCATAAGTATTAAAGAAGTCATGTTGGAGATTACAGTATCTGCTTTTAGTAAAATAATAAGAAAAGACACACTGAAGAAAGCTGAGTTTCTTGTGTTACCCCTCCCCCAACCCCAAACAGTGCAGTGTGCAGAGATGCCTCCCCACTGGAGGAAGGAAAGAGAATGAAGTCCAGACCTTAGACTTGTAGCCAATTTGAAAATTGGTCTTGAAACCCCATATCAGCCCTGCTGTGGTGACTCTGTGCTAGACAGCTCCATGCTCCATGTCTCTGGTCTGTACTTTCAGAGAGAACCTCTTGATCTGTTTTAACCATGTAGTCAAAAGACTGCCTCCCCGTCCCTCCTCAAACTCTGGCAGCACGGTTCAGGGCAACACGCTACCTACTGGCTGTTTGGGGCTGAGCATGAAATGAGCACAACACTTAACCCTGACACCAAGTGGCAGGATAGAGAAACCTAATACTGAGGATTTATTAATGGTCCCTATCTCCAGGACAGTATCTATAAATAGACCCTTCATATCTGTCTTCATATTCCAATTGGATTTTTATTTTAGCTGGTATCATTTGTGCCTGTCCGCAACATTCTCAGGCCACAGGTTTATCTTAGGATCATATAGAGTATAGCAGCTTGGGTCTTAGTCCTTCTCTAGCACTGCACTGCACTGGTCTTATCAAGTTATGGCCTCCGAGAGTGACCAGCACTGTAGCACTGAAGGCCATGAGACTTCCCACCCAACCTAAGGCAACATAGGATGGAAAGAGAAATTGTCTGCTTGAGAGAAGAAAAGATATGTACATGACAAATTGTTGACCGAGAGTTTGGGGCCATTCCAACCATAGTGAGGCCCAGAGATAAGCACAATCTCTGGTAACTGACCATAGGCTGGTGACTCTGGATGAGTGTCTGGGCCTAACCTGACCTGGAAGATAGGATTTGGGGGACAAATTACTCTTTTTTAGATACTCACAGTGCATCAGCTATAAAATTGGTACAAACTTCAGCTAGTGGCATCCTCTAGTGCTGAAACAACAGCAACACTTAGCAACAAAATTATTGCAAACATGGACTTAGGGTGCCATCTAGTCTTTAAATAGCAAAAATGTCCATACGATAAGAGTGCATAAGCAACCTACCTAAAATTTCTGGGATAGGTACAAATAAAGTCAAATTAGGACGACTGAAATAAATATCTAATCACTCAATGCCTAAATAATATTGCATATCAACAAACATCAAGAACTTTAGGGAACCACAACCTTGCCTAATAGATAAAATAAGAATTCAGAAGATAATCACATAGCAAACAATATGGGTGAACTCTCAAGGAGAATTCAAAAGAACTGTTTTAAGGAAACTCAATAAACTTTAAGAAAAGACAGAGAAACATTTTAGTATTCTGTCAGAGAAACTTCACAGAAAAATTGAAGCAATTAAAAAAATCAAACAATGGTCATGAAGTGAAATTAAAGGTGATAGAAGGAATCCATAACATAATAGATGAAACAGAAGAGAGAATTAGTAAACTTGAAGACAAGCTGTTTAAAAAAGTACACAATTATAGGAGAAAAATGGAAGTGTGAAGGGGAATGAAGAAAAATTGCAAGAACATTAGGACATCGTGAAAGGAGAAAATATTTGGGTTATTGGAGTTCAAGAGAATTTCAGAATGCCAACTAGGTAGAGAGTTTATTTGAAGAGACAATAAGAGAAATTTCACAAACCTCGAGAAGGATACAGATATTCATGTACATAAAGGTGATATTACCAATCATTTAACTAAACCATGCTAGCCCAAGCATATTATAATTAACCCTTAAACTGTTAAAGATAAAGAAAGGGCACTCAAAACAGCAAGAAATAAGAGTTAAATAACTTGTGTAGTTTTCCCAATTCACCTCATAGCAGACTTCCAGGTCAGGAGGAAGTGCTGAAGAAGAAACAAAAACCCTGTAAACAATGAACACTTAACCCAGCAATGGTATCCTTTAGCAATGAAAGAAAGATAAAGATAATTTGAGGAAAACAAAAGTTAAAAACTTGAGAGGATTTATTTGCCCAGAAAATGTACTCTTTAGAAATGAAGAAAAGATAAACATTCTGAAAAAAAGCAAATTCAAGAGAATTTATCACTACCAGATATGTCCTACAAAAAAATGCAAAGGGCAGAACTTCAAACTGAAGGGAAGAGATGCTAATCAATAAGGAAAAGACATCACAGCTATAAAATTTACTGGTAAGAACATACAGATAAATTTGGAAGGCTCTACTATTATAAGCTTTGTACGTAAGCTTAGTGTGAACACTAAAAGTTGAAACATTTAACAATAATAATAATTATGTTAATATATTAAGAGTGTTGAAAGCGTGAGACACAAAATAATTAAAAATGTAGGGAAGAACTGAGTGCAACTATAAGATTTTTATCAGAATTTTTTCTCATTAAAATTTTTTTATGATAAATGTCAAATTACCATCACTTCAAAATAGGTAATTCTGATCAAAACATGGTTTTGTAAACTTCATGATAACCATGGAAAAAATTATAATAGATCAAAAATAAAAAGCACAGATTCAAAACACACTATTAGAGTACAAAAATTAATCACAAAGGAAAGCTGTAAGAGAGGAAGAAAGAAACTACTACAAAACTAGAAAAAGTCATAAAATGGTTATAGTTAGACCTCACCTGATAACAATTACTTTAAAGGTATTGGCTTAAACTCTCTGATTAAACACAGACTAACTGAAACAAAAATAAATAAATAAATAAATAATAAATAAATAAATAATAGCATCTAAATTCTCCCTAGAATTCATCCTAGAGGATGCGACTAGCGGACATAGCAAAAGAGTACCTCAGTACCAAGGTCACACATAGACTGAAAATAAAGGGAAGGCATAAGATGTTCTATACAAACACAATCCAAAAGAAAGAAGAATTAGGCATGCTTGTATCCAAAAGCAATGAAAGGGGACAAGGAAGGTCATTACGGGTGATAAAGGTGTCAATTCAGTAGGAGTAAATAACCATAAACATATTTGCATTCAAGAGTGAAGCACCCAAATATAGAAAGCAAATATTAATAGACCCAAAAGGGGAGCTAGTCTCCAATGCAATAACAGTAGGGAATTTTAACACCCTACTCTCAGCAAAGGACAGATGGAAAATTAATGAAGAAACCACAGAATTAAAATTCACCCCAGACTAAAAGTACCCAACAGACATATACAAATCTTTCCCTTTAACAGCTGCAGAATGCAAATTTCTCTCAATAGCACATGGAATATTCTCTAAGGCAGATCATACATTAGACCACAGAGAAAGTCTCAACAAATTGTTTGAAAATGGAAATTATAGTAAGTACTTCTTCTGACAAAAATGAAATAATACTAAAAAGTAATTACAAGAAAAACTGGAAACCCCCAACTACATGGAAATAAATCAATTTATATCCATAATCAGTAGACAGAAAAAGGAAATAAGAAGGACATTTATAAAGAAATTTGGAAACAAATACAAAAGGAAACATATTGTGCCAGTCCTAATGGGACATAGCAAAAGAGTACCAAGAGGGAAGTTTATAGAAGTCAATGCTGACGTTAACAAAGAACAAAGACTAAGTAAAAGAAGCCATTGCTGCATCTCAAGGAGCTAGTAAAACAAGAAAAACCTCAAACTAAAAAGGAGAAAGAAATACTAAAGATCAGAGCACAAATAAGTGATGTAGAAATTAAAAGCAATAAAAATATCAACAAAATTGAGAGTGGTTTTTGAAAAAATAAACAAATTATTACACCTTTAGCTAAACTACCTAAGGAGGAAAACAACAACAAAATAGGAAATGAAAGGAGATTTTATCTGATAAAGCAGAAATATAAATAATCATTAGAGATTATTATGAACTACACAACAATAAATTTGATTACTTAGAAGGAATGGATAAATTCCTGGAAACACACGCCTTATCAAGACTGACTTACAAAGAAATCAAAGACCACTTAGTAACGACATTGATTTAGTAATAAAATCTTCCATTAAAGAAAAGCCCATGACCAGATGGCTTCATTGCTGAGTTCTACCAACACTTAAAGTATAAATAATACCAATCCTAGTTAAATTATGTCAAAAATCCAAGAGAAAGAGATTCTTTCAATCACATTCCCAAGGTCAACATTACCCTTGTACTCAGGACAAAGACACCAAAACAAAAGGAAGTCACAGGATAACATTAATCATGAAAATAGATGCAACAATCCTCAAAATGACAACAAAAAAATTCTAGCAAACTAAATACAACAGCATCTTAAAAAGATCATTTTCCATAATGAAGTGGAATTCATCCCAAGAATGTGAGGACAGTTCAATATGTGCAATTCAGTTAACACAAAATACCAAATAAACAAAATGAAAAGGAAAAATGTCATCATTTTAACTTTCTTCTTATGTAAATAAACAAAAATCCACATCTAAAATTGTCCTTAGGTTTTTGTTTCTTTTGCTTTTTTTTTTTTAATAAGACTCCAAAAGCCCAGAAAACAAAACCAAAAATAAATAAATGAGAATGCTTCTTAATAGCAAAGAAGATGATGAACACAGTAAAATGACAATCTATAGAATAGGGGAAAATGTATGCAAACTACACATGATAGTTTTGATGATAGTTAATAACCATGATATATAAGGGACTCAGATCAACAGCAAATGTTAATTATAACCATAATTTGAGTAATAAATGGGCACTTTATCTAAATAGCTATTCCTCAAAAGACTTGCCTACAAATGGTCAATGAGACATTCAACATCACTATTCATCAAGGAATTGCCAATCAAAATCCTGATGAGGAATCACTTCACTTCAGTAAGAAAAAGTATTATCAAAACGACTGAAGAAATCCAAGAACTGACACACATATGGAGAAAAGAGAACCTTTACACAGTGTGTGATTAGATATTGGTACAGCCATCACTGAAAACTATATGGAGTTTCCTCAAAAACTAAAAGTAGAACTCTCATATGAACCACTCCTGGTTATAGATAGACATAAATTGAAATAAATCTGCTGAAAAGACATCTGCACTCACATTTATTGCAATACTATTTACAACAGCTAAGAAATAGAAACATTGTAACTCTTGAATGGATAAGGTAAATGTGGTAAATATCCACAACGGAATACTATTTGGCCATAAAAAGGATGAAATCCTATCATTCACAGTAACATGGATGACTCTGGAAATCAATATATTAAGTGAAACAGAACAAGCATAGGGAAATAAGTACACATAATCTTACTCATGTGGTTTCAGAAAAGAAGTGATCTAAAAGTTGAGATTAGAATGAAGGTTACCAGAGGATAGGGAGAACTAGGAGGGGAAGAGGTGTGGGAAATATTTGATCAATGACCATCAACTTAATATTAGATAACAACATGAATTTCTTCTGTTCTATTGCACAGTAGGGTGACTATGGGTATTCATAATATACTCTGTATCTCAACAAAGCTAAAGGAAAACATGCTGAATGCTTGCTTTCATTTTAAAGAAATAAACACAGAGATAGGTATTTTTGCTAGATTAGTGTATTACACAATATACGCATGTACTGAAATGTCACCTGGTGCACAATAAATATATACAATTTTTATATATTGTTAAACTAAGAGATAAAAAATGATAATTTTAAACTTAAACAAAACATTCCATGTAAAGTTGCTTTGTGTCTTATCTAGGAATGTCACCTACCATACCAAAATCAAATACTCTGAAATCTCTAAAAGGCCTGTGTAATGACATTGAAAATTAAAAAGCAGAGTCATGGTGACTTGAGACACTGGGTAATTGAGAGACAGTTTATAGAAAATTCACTCAAATACACATGTTATGAAAATTTTCCTGTGATGTGTAAAAGAGAGGAGTGAAGTCCCACAATATGGTATTATGTAAACACTCTTAGGAAGACATTCCAGTGATCTATGTTCTAGTCTCAACTTCTAATAATGATCATAAATTTGGAAAATTAATTTAATAACTGTAAAATTATTGGATTGGCTAACATATTACAAAAATCAAGAATAAAATATAGGACTGGGGTTGTGGCTCAGTGGTAGAGCACTTGTCTACCATGTGTGAGGCACTGGGTTCATCCTCAGCACCACATAAAAATGAATAAAGATATTGTGTCCATCTACAACTAAAAAAAGAAAAAAATATGAAAGCTCTAGAACTATAATAACTGTAGACTTAGTAAAACATTTTATTCACCACCTCAGGTCTCTTCCAGGTCTAAGTTCTGTAAGAGAATGCTTCCAACATGATGACCATAAATGTGAAACATTTGAGAAATTTTAGAAGTAATAAAGAGAACAAAAGTACTACCTACATTTAGAACTCATCTTCTTTCAAGGTAGTAGAACTTTCCTTCAGTCATAAACATACCTTCTTTGTCAATAAGAAAAACTTTTTTTCTGCAAAGTCACTCTCAGAATTTCAAAAACAAATAAGGAGAAAAGTTTTATTAACTCATTTGACTAAAACTTTTGAATCAATTGTTTCAGAAGGTGTATTTTTTAATTTACATTGATGATGATCTCTAAGACAATATTTGTAATTATAGATTCAGTTGACAATACTTCCATCCATGCTGCACATAGACCTGGGAGATTCCTTTTCTTCTCCCGAGAGTCAATCATTGTGATGTGCTTAGACTACCAGTAGAGAACTGGCTGTGCCTATTTCCCATTTCCAGGTTTAGTAGCACTCCAAATCATCCGCAGTGGTGGTATTTACACCTAGAAATCAGTAAATACTATTAATCAGGATATTTTTAGCAGGTAGAGATGGATCCTTAGGGGCAACAAATTTGCCAGTTATTGCAAATTTACCAGCATCCCACTAGCCAAATCCCTGTAAACTCGATTGCAAAAAAAAGTCAAACAAATCCAACATTGCACATGTGCAGAAAGAAAGACGCTAAGCTTTTCTGACTTTGAAGCTATTCTTGCTCAAGAGCCCCACAGTGCAGAGATTCTTTACCTGCCTAGCTCTCCAAGGGAAGCATTCTTTGCTTTACCTCTTAGGGGAAGTGACAAAGGTGAGAATCTTAATAGACAGAATCCTGAGAAAAAGAGAGACAGATTAAACACAGACTCTTGCCCTTGGGCATCTTAATCATGAGAGGTGCTAAAGAGAATGACAGAAGCTGCTAACAATTCCCTCCCTCCCTCTGTCACTCTCCCTCCAGATGTTGAACTCACTCAGCAGTTTTTGTGTCTCTTAGGGTGTGTCCTCAACATTTTAAGTAGCAGCTTAATTGCATCCATATGTGGATGTTGGGGTAAGAAGAAAGAATAAAAAATACAAAAATCAATCAATTTTAATTAACTCTAAATTGATTTTTAAGTTAATAATAACTAATTGAAGAAATTTTCAACTTGAAGAAATTTTCATTTTTCCAGAGTGTTTATCACTGAAGTTACTACAATTCCAATATTCTTTGTTAAAAATACAGTATTAGATTTGCTAAAATAGCCTTTACTCTCCAAACATACAAATGAGGACTTTATTTTTAATTTGTTTTCATAGAAGACTGACTGTAAAGACATTTTATGTCAGTGATACAAATATGAGCTGAATGTGTTGATCACTAATGTCCTCATACACACTAGAAAATAGTAACAATGGGAAAAAATGTAAATGGCCAGTCCTATTGTTACAGAGCTGGAGCCCTCTGAAAACTGAGGCAGCATGAAGACCCTCTCTTCAAATCCCAGATCTCACAACTAAGTCAGAAAGATTTCAGACATGTGACTCAGAGTAATAGGAATGAGTTTATTGAAGGGATAGGGAAAAGGGAAAGGGGATACTCTCAAGCGAGAGAGTAGGTCCTCTCAGAAAAGAGAGGGACAACATGCCTCCCCTGTACTCAGTTTTATTGGATATCCCAGAAAAGTTTCCAGAGAATCCTGCCTAGCTAGGTCTGCCTCTTGACTTTTGACTGACAGCAGGGTGACATCACTTTCAAGTTTCCATTGTCAAGGCAACTTTAGGCCACCTTGGCCCATGCTGATGGATTCTAATTGGGTTCTTAACCATACATTCTTACAGACTTTATGGTTAGGAGAAATGATCCTTATCTCCAGAGTTTCAGGATCTGGTCACAAAAATTTCCTCCTTCAGGATAACTTGGGTTGCTCTTATCAACATTGTTTTGGACCTGCGTTTCTCCTTCAGTGACCAGGTAGTTTGCTGGGGAATGCCATATTCTGTCCATGGAGGTCAGGTAGGGCTGCAAGTAAATTTCTTCTTGGAAAGGAAAGCATATGTGGGTTAGCACAGTAGGCACATTTTGTAGAATTATGCTCTTACCTTTGTGTTCCCACCATTCATATCTGTCTGTCCCCAACACTAGAATTTGGGCCCTAAATATCCTTCAAATGTCCATTAATTGAAAGCTTGATCCCCAGCATGGTGCTACTAGAAGATGATGGGATCCTTAAGAGATTGGGTATAATGGGAGATCCTTGGGTCACTGAAGACTTGCTCTTGGATGTGACCCTATCCCTCTGCTCATTCTTTCTGCTCTTTGGCAATGAGGGATATGGCTTTGCTCCACCAGGAGCTCCTGACATGTTTGTTGTTCTGCCTCACAACAGGGTCAACCCATCATAGACTGGAAGCTGTAAGACTGTGAGTCAAAATAACCCTTTTCTCTTTAAGATGGTTATCTTCGGTATTTTATAGGGATGGAAAGTGTACTAAAACAATCAGATAATATTCTTTGTTTATTTCATTTTTAAATTTTCATCTTTCCCACAAACTGCCTCAGGGTATTGCAAAATTAAAATAAATTAATCCAGGAATTATGGTTGAGATTAAAACCATATAAAATAGATTTTCAAAAACTCCTTTCCTTCAGTTTTTCTCTATATTTTATGGCTAAATGAAAATTATTATCATTGAATATCTCCTTCAGAAAAGTAGGAAAATGGAACTATACAATGTCACAGCAGGGAAGAAATGACAGAAAACAACCTATATCCAGTTGTCTGATGCTCATGTTTGGGGAATGTGAGAAAGTTTTGAATTACAATTTTGTTAAAAAAAAAAAAAAAACAGCCTAAGATAATGCAAGAAATAGAAGAAATAAGTCAATTAATTATTTTGTTCATTAGTAATCTTTATGCTAGCCATATTTATTGATTTAAGATGAAAGAAATGTTAAACAGTTGACAAATAAGACCTTACTTTAGTGAGCAAAAGAATTGCATCGAACACCTGCACCTGGTAAACTATCATTTTAAGTGTCATTGTGTTCAGTGACTGATAAACAATTCAAACTTGACACAAGACTTGAATAAAATATAACTATATTTTTTACTATCTGCTGCTAAACTTTCAGAATGTAATTTGCTAGATTTCTTGAAGCCATCTGACTCTAAGCCTAATCCTTAAAGGCATGTATGTCACAATCAGATCCCTTTGCTTGCAGCAACTCCTAGCTTCTGCCTTGGGGTCCTGGGGATAGATTTTTATAGGGTATTTTATAATTATATTTTGTAGGAATTAGAGATCTGAACTCAA
Organism: Sciurus carolinensis; assembly: GCF_902686445.1. Taxonomy (NCBI): domain Eukaryota; kingdom Metazoa; phylum Chordata; class Mammalia; order Rodentia; family Sciuridae; genus Sciurus; species Sciurus carolinensis. The sequence goes on along the minus strand of NC_062218.1, from coordinate 84,539,686 downwards.
AAGTGTTTAGGACTTTTAGAAGAACTGACTAAAAGAGAAAAAGTATTTGTGTATGCAGACAAAGGTCAAGGGAGCTGAATAGGAGATGCTGTGTTCTCTGAAAGGTAGAGCATCCAGTCTGAGCAATGTGTAAGGAGTGATAGAGAAGCTATGAAGTGAGAATTCAGATGACTTTGAGAAAAAGAATTTCATTGTGAAACCCAAAGAAAATTAAGGAGGAACAGAGTGTACAGGCAGGAAATACTGTGCTTCCTTAGACAATAACTGAATCCCCAGAAGTGGCAATGGTGTGTAAGGGAGAGTATAATTATGACCTGCCTGAAAAGGACACATCACAGGAACTTGGGTTTATTGGAGAACGTAAACATATGGCCCACAGCTGGGAGTACCAGGAAACTGGAAAACCAAACAATGCTTTCACAGGCTGACCTGAGAAACTAGAGCCTTAGATCCTCATAGATCACCCATCTTCCCTAAGTTGGAGCACCCAAATTCTATTTCACTCTGGTAGTCTGCTGGTTATGTTCAGATTGTGTTGTCTTACTGTGTGTGAAGTGCAGCAGTGATAACCATGGGGTACAGAGATGAAGAACAAACCAAAATCCCAGAATATTATCAACCCTGAGGTGGACACTGGCTCACCTTTAGCTTCTGAGTCTGTTTTGAACCAAACACTTTGTGTGGGCTGGCCACAGTGCCCACAGCCATTATGGAGGTCTAACTAAGTTACAGATACATTCAGTTTAGGTTTACTGGGATACATATATCTGTGCTTTGCAACCATTTCCATTTATAGGCAAGCTATTGCTTGTCTTGCAGCCAAGACAGCTTCTAGAATATGCCTGCTACCATTGCACCAATGCCCATGTGTCCCGGAATGAAAGGGCAGTACTCAGCGTGAAACTCGCAGTCCTCACTAAGGGAATATCTGAATACTAATAGAAGAGTTAACATTACCAGTGCAAGCAATATTTAATCTTATCACTGATCATGACAACTCTAAATACCAGAAATCTTATAGTTTGCATGTGAAAGAAACTTGATAGAGATTTGTACAAATTTTAAATAATTTTCCAAGTTTGAAAAAAACATAGTTACAACATTGCACTTTTAATTTTGAATTGCCTTCCTAAAAGTAATACTAGATTATTTTTCCATTATCTCTAAGGAAACTGATATAAATTATTAGCAAATAGACATCATTGAAAATGGGTTAAACAAAATAAACAACAACAACAAATATTGATTTGTCCACTGGATTTTGTGCTGTCTGGATCATTTAGAAGTGACTACCAAATCCCTCTTGCAGAAGAGGCCATCAGTTCCACAACTACGTGGTTACCTTTGGCTTACAGCTCTGTAACGCCTTCTAGGAATCGCCCAGCCTGAGAGCAGCTACCCTCTCAAGATTATGTCCCCTTTTGGGGGCAGCCTACATCCAAATAAGATCACCAGTACAGTCTTTCTACCTTTGCCCCTTGCCTGACACAGATACAATGCCTGAAGGCCATTTCAGTTGCTATTTCTGATGGACTCCATCATGGCCTCTGTTGCAAAATACCACTGGTGGACTTCACTCTCTCTCTCTCTCATTCTACTTACCACCCTCACTCAGAGGTACTAGTCCCTTAGTTCATTTTTCTAAATTTTCTTATACAGTCCAAATCAAGTTAATATCACTTCAGAGAATAGTATTTGGACATACATTTATGTCAGTTTGTAATTTTTTAAAATTTTTATTACTTGTTATCTGGAAAAATTAAACATTTTACCTAATTTTTTATTCATGGTTTGCTTCTTGTCATTTAAAAGAGCTCTCCAAAATGTATAGGTTTCATGGCCAAAAAGGCCTAGATATTGTCCTTCTCATTTTGAAGCAAAAACATCCTTGTGGTTTTTTTCCTCCAAAGGGAGGCAGGAGAAAATATTCCAACAATAGCAGAGACTGGCCATAGAGCTTTCTGCATGAGGGAGGTTTGTGACCATAATGTGCTTCACCATCAACATCAACCCCTGTGGTGATCTTTCCTCTGATTACATCGCAGCTGGGTCTTTTTCATATTATCTGGTTTCACACTTCATAAATTTGACATTGTTCAAAAATATTTTCTAATTTCCATAGTCAAGTGCCCCAAATCATGCCCCAAATATCTTCATAACTTTTTTTGACTTTCCATTTAGAATTTAAACAAACAAGATTTTGCCTTTTATATTATCATAAAGTGTCTTTATTCCCTTTGAATCTACAAGGGTCCTCGTACCTTATTTTTCCTTTATGACACTGATATTTTTAAGAGTTTGGTCCAATTGCATTGCAGTATATTCAACATTCTGGATCTGTATGCTCGTTTAGGACAAATGAAAGATATTTAGCAACATGTGTCCATTTGTTTTCTCATGTTTAATTTGAAATACTTTGCTAAGTTGCTAAGAATAATAATAGATGATAATGGGATTTGTCTTTTGCATCACATCATTAACATAAAGTCAGATTCTGGCTTGTCTCACTGCTCATTAGTATGAATTTGGATCACTTTGTTATCTTACTGTATGTTATTTTAGTTTTCTCCTTCATGATTGATAGGTAACTTCTGTGTGTGTGTGTGTGTGTGTGTGTGTGTGTGTGTGTGTGTGTGTGTGTCTGTGTTTAGGGGTAGAGAATAATACTTGAAACCATGAAACTATCCTTGCACTGACTTTTTGTACTAATTCTCAATAAGTGCTTAAATGCTCATTAAGTTCTACTTACTAAGTTCTTGTTAACTACTCATTAAGTAAGCTGGTACAAAGAAGGTTTAAATAAAACCCAAATTACAAATCAGAGTCATGCAGGTTCTATTCTAATAAAATAATCAGAGCTCAGGTGTCTCCTTTCTAGGCAGCACTGGGATTTACTGACTCCATGTGCAAGTTCCTGTGTCTTAGTCTGCCATGGCAGACAAGCTGTACCATGTGATACATCTAACACTGACCATTAGATCCAATGTTATAACCTAAATGATCATTAGTTCCAGCTATGTGGATGGCTCTTGGGCTGAATCTGTTCCTTTAATTGTGTGCATCCACATTTTCCAGGAAATATGTCTGCACAACTTATTGAATTCCTGGTGACAGTGTCACAGCATGTTTTCAAAGTACACCAGCTGCCCAGGGCTGTCATGACAGCTGGGGTCACATTTAGCTCATTTTACTCCTGAGTGAATCATAATTTTGAAATTTTAATAAATTTATGTTTCTTTACTTCTCATTTTCCATATGTTGATTCTTATCTTAACCTAGTCATAGTTCAGGATCTCTTTCCAAAACATAGGTGTTCCAGATAATTGTTCTGGATTGTGTTTTAAGCCAGGGGCTAAATTCCTACTGTTCTTATAATGTTCTGCAAAACATTATAAAATTTAGTATTGCATTCTTGACATAAAACATACAACCTTTGGTTGTTTGATATGCTCCAATATAAAGGTGCCTGTTTAACATGAAAAACAAGGACTTCTATTTTTCAAAAATTCCAGATGTTCCACCAACAGCAATTTTAAAACAACTTTGCTATGATTATAGTAAGTTAATGTGCTACAAAATATTTTCTTTCTTCCTGTACCCTTATTAGTACCAAAATCAGAGCAAGGGAGAAGAATACAAAATGTCCCATATTATTTCTTATTCATTGATAGAAGATGTACACCGTATTTCACAACAAATGTAAAATATTTTCCCTACCACTACAACCACTACATCCTTTCTCTTTCTTCTCCCAAACATGATTCTTTGCGTCTATTAGAAAAAAATAAAGAATATTTTTAGTTCTTTATTAATATTTATTTAGAACACCTCCTGGGATTTCTAAACATTAAGTGATGTACTCCCACTTATGCTCTGACTCACTCATTTTCATATGTGCAATTGTGTTTCCCAGCAAGGCCTTATAACACAAATTAAAATGCTAACGATAAGCAGAACATTCATACCAAATTGGCTATTCAGCTTGGCAATCCGACAGGATAATGGGATAATCAATCTGCATTGTCCTTTTGTCATAACACAATAGCTAAGTTGAACACTGACCACAGCAATGGCTCCCCATTGCCTGTATGTGGTGTTATTTGCTATCTTTCTTAGATGTTTTGCCTGGGTTGTGAAGAAATCTGAAAAGTCTAAAAGTTCCTATAAGGAATCAAGGAGAAGCCATAGTAAGTTGGACAAACTCTTCTTTTTGTGCTTCTGTCAATATATAAACCCTAGAGAGGTTCACAAAACTTATGAATGTCTTTTTTTTTAATTTGTATAAATAATCCTTAACCATAGAACTAGTTAGGGTTCTACATAGAAAAAGAATCTATCTATCTATCTATCTATTTATCGTCTATCTGTCCATTATCTACATATATACAGAATATATGTGTATGTGTGTGTGTACTCATGGACACATGTGTACATAATGTGCAATTATGGAATCTGACAAGTCCTAAACCCTGCAGGGTGAGTCAATTAAGCTGGGGACCCAGAAGAACCAATGATGCCATTTTAGACTGAAGAACTTTAGGCTCAACATCCTAGAAGAGATGATGTTTTTAATTCTAGTCTGAAAACAGGAAAGAACCGAAGTGCCAGTTTGAAGTCCATCAGACAACAAGAATTCTCTCTTCTGCAGGGAAGGGTCAACGTTTTTTGATCTATTCATGCATTCAGCTCTTTGGATGAGAACCACCAACATTCAATCCAATTTAAATGTTAATTTCATTAAAGAAACTCCTCTCCAGACATAACTAAAATAATGCTTTAGCAATGGGTAGCTCAGAGTTCCATCCAGTTGATACACAAAATAATTTATCAAAAATGTTTATCTTTGTTGATACTCAAAAAGTTGTTTTACAAAATAGTCACCTTTTCACTTAGCACTGTATATTTTAATCTCACTAACAAATCATATATAAAATATGATTTCCCCCCTTTGGGTAGAAACTCGATTCAACCATCTAGTAATCTCATGTAAAGTTTCTACTGATTGCTAGTGCCAGGGTTCATAAAAATATAGTTTTTGTCAAATTCATCTCATTTTTCCATATGAAATTCTATTTCTTAATATGTAAAAGCATAGCTCAAGTTATTTAACCTATATCTTTAAGTGATGTGTAGAGAATCAAGAGTCTTTTCCTCACCCACTACAATGTCATAGCTGAGACCTGGGGCCTTCAGAAAGGAAACCTCAAAGAAACAGGGAAAACTGTCATTATGGTCAGTCATGCTGTAATGTGATTGGAGACAAAAGGGTATGACTGTTTGTGAGAACTAGAAAACTTAGCAATGCCTCTTTGTGCAGATCCTTCTCTGTGTATCTGTGTCTTCATTTGATTTCTTTGGGTATTGGTAGGAACCATCTGGAAAGAAGGTCTCATGGCCTACTTTAGAAGAGGGTCAGAGAATTCTTGTACGACCTGCCTTAGGAGAGAATGGCATATGAATGCCAGAGGGACCTTCCTGCTTCTGCTGTTTTCTCAAATTCCTTCAGCTTAAATTCTCAATATGCCTAAGAGCCATATTTTGAGGTAGTGGGTTTTGAACCCCATCACATCCATTCCTATTCCTGAGCAAGAATTCATTACACTTTAAGTGTTTGACACTCTGGGAAAAAATATACTCAGGCCTTTGAGATGGTCAAGCCCTTCATTAATTCTTTGAAGAATCTGAAGTATAAAGAAGCAAAATGTCTTGCCCAATGGGAATTGTGGTGTGGAATGCAGGAGTCAAAATCAAGTGTCTTAATTACAAGGTCTGTGTACTTCTCATTGTATTATATGTTCTCCTGTACTGAAGCATGCAAGGTCACATTAGACAGAAATGCAACAAAACTCATAGTCATCTGGGTGACCCAAAACCTTCTTTCCATCCGTATCTAATGTTCACCCACTCTTTTCCTCTAAACATTAAAGAAAGAATATCAGCAAACTCAGCTAACCTTCCAATAAGCAGTTGCTGAATGTATAATAGATAGACTGACCAGTGTAAATAGAATTCTTCATTACACCATGTAGAATAACAGCAGCTTGTACTTTAGAATATTTCAAAGTTATATTGGTATTATCTCCAGGGGATAAATGGAAGAAATCCTGTAAAATAGATATATAATTACCCCCAATAATAAAATAACCTCATTGGACTATATCTTTTTTGAAAAATTATACAGGAACCAGACCTAAAGGAGAATATGTAATAAGAAGAACAAAATTTTAACTTCTGTCAGAGATCAACTTTATTTTCACCATAAAATTTTAAAAACATAATGGACAAGAAAAAAAGAAAACAACATAATGAAAAACTCTATTTTGACCTTCTAGATTTAGTTCACTATTTTTCTTAAATGCATTTACTTGAAAAGGCAACAGCTGTGAAGACGATGGATAAAGAGTCATCTAAGTCAGCAGCAAAGTGCATGAAGGATTTCCCCTCACTTGAATTCCCCTTACTTTCCTCCACGGACCAGAAGTGCACTCAGTGTAAGTGGCAGCTTTTCTGCCTGTCATAACTGAGAAGGAGAGTCACTTTTTCATGCCTGATAAATGCTGACTGCAGGGCAGGCAGATGAAAGCTGAAGTGGCAAAGGAGGAGGGAAAGGGTTGATGGACAAAGTGCAGAGTCTGGGGCTTGTCCTGCTGGGATCAGCAGTGAACTCCACTAGAGTATCAGCATCAAGGAACCAAATGCAGAGAATGTGAAGACTGGAACAGAGCAAAGAAAATTAAATGATAACACTCCAAGACGGTAAATTTGAAATAGACTTGCTGTTGTATGAATTCCTTGGGTTGTTTACATATGGTTCATTTTGTGAGATCTTCAGTTTCTAGTAGTCACATAAGTAATAAGGTATTATGATCATGATATTGGTAATCTCCTTTGTTTTTCTTTTAACTCTATATCAGTATTTGAAAAAATGGTCTGTAAAAGAATGCTGCGAATAATGATACCTACCCTGATGTATGTACCTTATTCTGATTCACCTTGGTTTAAGAGGTATAAGGTTTTGTTAAATTCCACTTCAGAGTGGCTTGGAATTGACACAACAATTTTTATTCCTCACAGGGTAGTCTTGAATAGATTTTTAAAAATATGATCCAAAGACTATTCCATGACAGATATTGGTCTAACACCTCAAAATTAAAAATAACATACCAAAAATTACTCTAAAGTCTACAGCACTATGGAACTAGTCCATTTCTTCGTGTATCAGGTCCTCAAATCTCTATAACTGAAGCAAAATAAAATTCATACATATGAGTGAGAGTCGCCAAGATTTGAAGAAACCCATATAATACATTGTTATCTATTTTTTGTTTGACTGGGAGCGTTTGATATAAAAATCATCTCTGATTTGTATGAAGTTGGTGGCAAAACAAAAAGCACATGTATTCCCCCTACAGAGGACATACACAATTTAATCAGAAGGCAATGAGAGTCCCTATAATCATTTCTTCTTAAAAATATATTAAAAACTACTACTTTTCTGAAAAGAAGATACTAAAGAGAAAAAAGTCTATCCATACTGAAAACTTAAGATCATTTCCCTTCAGTTAACAATAATAGTACAGAGAACATGACCACCTGTGTGCAGAATAATATTTACATATAAGGTTAACATACAATTTAATCAAATATGAAGAAACTAACCTAAATTACAAATGACTTCAAAATTAATGGACACTTGTCTCTAACAATTTGAAGGTAAACTTATTTGCATGACATTCAAGGTCATGACCTAAATTTACAAACATCTTCTCATATATTTACCTTGACCTCCAGTCCCATCAATCTATTGTCCTTGCTTCACACATTCAATCTTTTATGCTATTAAGTCTCTACTTGTGACTCTAATCTCTGCTGTCAAATCCTATCACTTTTCAAGCTCCATTTCAAAACTGTCCCCTCTGTTTCATAAAGATAGTCTCAATTTTTGATTCCTCTAATTTGCTAAAATCCAAATTTGCATCCTCTCCCCTTTTAACCTTCTATTTCATTAAGATGAGGGCAGCAGTGACAGAATTAATGAAAAAGATTCTTAGCAAATTGTTTGAAGTTAGGTGATTTTTCTCAAAGATTTATTAACATTCAAGTTTTTGTGTGATTTTCCTTCCGAGTCACTTAATCATTCTACACTTTGCTGAGTATTTTATTTTCAGTCATGCGCTATAACACGGAAATGGAAAAATAGATTAAGACACAGTACCTAACCTCACAATTTTCATATCTCATGGGCAAGTGAGATAGGAACGTTGCTAGAAAACAGTGACCCCAAAGCAGGCCAATAGCACATAACATGACATTTTCATAAGTGTCCCTACATGTCTAACTTATTCAAGATTCAGACTGTTGGGTTCAGTATGTATTATTTTGTCATGCCATCAGTCACTAAAATACACATTCATCAGCCAGAAACAAAAACCCAACCAAATAAACATAAAAACAAACAAACAAACAAAATACCATAAAAATCTAATTAGCTGCCCTGGGCAAATTTGAATTTGCTCTTCAGTTTCATGTACTTCAGATTTTCACATTTCAAGCTTCAGTTAGCTCCTGTGAGTCAGATGAAACTTTTAAAAACCTATTCATACCTAACTATTTGCATATCTGTGTATTTTGTAAGTGCGGAATTTTTAGACTAAAATTTCTGGCCACAAGATTGAAGTCTCATGATAATTTATAAGTATTTTTAAGAATATTCTCTAATATTCAAACTCTAGACTGTTTTAGTAATGAGCATACAAAATGTTCAAGTATGCCAAAAATGTAGAAAAAATATATACTTATAAAAAATTTAATAGGTCCTCAAACATCATTTGGAAAGATAGGTATAATATTTGCTTATTTCATAAAAATACAGAAAAGTTTAAAATGGAATTACTATAGGCATTATTAAGGCTCAACATTGAGGAACTGGAATAATGGCTTTATTTTCTGAATTAAGTGTCACCAAATATGTGACCTTGAATCAAACAACTAACCTCTCTATGCTATCAACTACTCTTAGGTAACTTTGAGTGGAATATTCCTTCCTTAAACATTTAATGGTGTACTTTGCCCTTTGAAAATGTTTTGGAAAATTCAATTAATATTGACATATTTTTCAAGTATCCATAAATAGTTTCTCATGGTTTGAATATTAGGTGTCCCCCAAAAGTTCATGTGTGAGAAAATGAAAGAAGATTTAGAGGTCAAACATTGGGTTTTGAAAGCTTTAAGCCAATCAGTAAATCAGTCCTCTGATGGGGATTAACAGGGTGGTGACTGTAGGCTGGTAGGGTATGACTGGAAGAAGTCAGTCCCTGGGGGTATGCCTTTGGGGTATTTATTGGTGAGCTGAACTTAGTCTCTCTGCTTCCTGGTGTGATGCCTTGAGCTGCTTCCCTCCACCACACTCTTCCTCAGTAGTGTTCTGCTTCACCTCAAGCCTTGAGGAATGGTTGGGTGAGACCTCTGAAATCACGAGCCCTTAAACTTTTCTTCTTCTAATTGTTCTTTTCAGGTCTTTTAGTCATAGCAGCTAAAAAGCCGACTAAAATATAGGTTAAAACAAAAACAAAACTATAATTGTTGGAAATGACAATACGTTTGTATGTATAGACACATGAAAAAAGTCAAATTTTCCCCTTTTCTAAATTATTCCAACAGTCTCAGAATAGTAAGAATTAAAATATAAAATGGACCTCCTTATGCTAAAAGAATACATGGAGTTTATGAGGGGCTGTACTCATAAGCTCTCTACACATAGCCCTGCCCTGTGGCCTGATTTTCAGAGTCCTTGTATAATGGTCTTCCCCAATACTTTTAGATTATAATAAACTTACATGAATATCCTTTCCTAAAAGAGAAAAATTCTGAAAAACAAAAATGTTAAATTAGTCCATTAATTCATTAGTGATTTATAGATACCCTGTGGTCAGGTGTTTAGGAACACAGAAACAATGACTTTGGAACTGTACCTATGATCTTATAGCCTGTTCTGTTTAAAGAACTTATGTGGATTGTGCAGCAAGAGACCTTGGGGATCTCAGGGGCAGGTCTGATGAAAAGTACAATGTCACCAACTCAGCACTGCAAGTCAGGAAAAGGATTTGTTTACCTATAAGGCTTTCTTCTGAAATCCTCAGTCAGAAAAAGTTGCTAAAGTAGAATCACTTACTAAAGAAAAAAGTTTTTTTTTTTTTTTTTTTTTTTTTTTTTTTTTTTTGCTGTGCCAGGGATTGAACCCAGGCATTACCAGAAACAATCTTAGGAGGAAAACAAGATCCTGTTTGAAGGTTTGAAGAAAAGATAGATAATAAATATGTAGATATAGGTTGACAGAAACAGAGTAATATATGTTGCTACTTTCTATACCCTCAATTAAGTATATAATGAGCACAGTGATAATAATTTTGTAATACGGTTTAGTACTTGAATGATAACATACACCAGTGGTAAATCATATAATAGAAATCTTATGATGGCTATAAATGTCAGCTATGGAGATTGTATCACAATGGTAATTTAAATCATCAAAATCTAGATAGTCAATTAAATATATCTCAAATAACCTACAAACATAGCTGAAATTTTTTAAATTCTTTTTTTCTTTTTCCTGTGTTGTTGAAGATCAGATCCCAGGGCCTCAAGCATGTTACCACTGAGCCACATCCTTAAATGTAGATCAATATTTTCAAAACCATCACAAAGTCCAACTTTATCAAATTGTTGTGTGATTCTTGGAATTCAGATTTTAAAAAGTCAGGTGATGGAGACTTAATATATATGAACATGTATGTTTCTCCTACCACTTCATTTGTATATATTTTGGTCAACAAAGCTTATCCTATAATTTCAGCTGTTTACCAAACATAAACTCATGTGTTAAAATATAAGGGTGTTCCTAATGCAATTAGAAAAATTAACTTACACATATATAAAGTACATAATAACAAACTGACATACACCATACTCATTTTTGATATCCCCAAATTCCCCAAAAAACAGTTGCATTATTAAAGGTAAACAAGCAAGATTCTCAAGGGAATATCAGTAGAAGAAAAAAGACTATTTCCTGTTTTCTGGGCTAGGCTAATGAGTATGGCTATCTTATTTATAAATAACATGGTATATGCATTGTTTTCTTCAGTTATAAATTTATGATAGAAGCACATTGGAAACCAGAAGTAAAATGACAAAATTTGGAGAAGAGAGGTTATGTAGGGAGTTGATTGAAGCCTTTGTTGGACCATTATAAATCATGAGATAACACAGCAATATAAGAAATTAATGGGGAAAAAAGTCAATTCATTTCAATATGCCCCCGTCTTTGTGTCTTTGAAAGAATGCCCGCCCCCACTGTGGTGGTTCACAGATTCTAAGACATGAGTTGTGTCACCAACTCATATTGACACTTGTGGTTCCACTCTTACTGTCAATTTCTTTATTCAGTTGACTTTCATCTTACTCCTGGGTTGCTATAATAACCTCCTAATGCTTTCATTTTTCCTAGTCTTGCTTCTACATTGTTTTCTGGTTTGCAACCTAAGTTATTTTCCTATAACTAAAATTTGATCAACTCACCAACCTACTTTAAACCCATGAATGTGTTTCAGGAAATATAAAGTTATTTCTCTGAGACTAATATTGACCATATATGTCTAACACCACTTCCTCTTCTAACTTTTGTGTTTAGCTACCATGTCTTCTCAGGCCTTTGGTGTTTTGCCTGTATATATTCCACTCCAGTAGTAATTTCCTTCTTGAACTAGGTACTCTTAGTTTGCAGATCATCTTTTACAGATATGAAGACAGTGGCCCCAGCCTTGGGCCATGTGCTTCTCTGAAGTGCTTCCGGGACACCTAACGTAACATTGTGGTGATTTGTCCAATTGTTTATCATTGATTTCTCTAAATTATGGTTGTTTTCAAGACTAGAGGCGTTGAAAGATGTGCTTGAGTTGCCTTCAGTGCTCTGTTACATTTATAACATTTTAAATGGCATGATAAATATTTAATTGTTGATGGATAAACAACCTAATGAATGTTAAAATATCTAAACATAGCTTAACTGGTGGATATTGTTTTTTTTTTTTTCCCCCAGCATCCAGGGAATATTTACATAAAAATTACATATGTAAAAAAGGAAAACTCAAAAAGTTCCAGTAATGAAATACGATATGGACTTATTTAGTCAGCCTTTTGGCTGCTATGACTAAAAGACAGACAAGAACAATTTTTGAGGAGAAAAAAGTTTATTTGGGGGCTCATGATTTCAGATGTTTCAGTCCATAGACAGCCAACTCCATTCCCTGAGGCTCAAGGTGAGGCTGAACATCATGGTAGAGGAGTGTGGCAGAGGACATCACATCAGGGAGCAAGAGAAAGAGAGAGAGAGAGACTGCATTCGCCAGGTACAAAATATGTACCCCAAAGGCACAAAATATTTTCCTTGCCAGACTCATCCACTAATCTAATCTAAAAGACTTTTGACTTGGTTATGTGACTTGTCTGGGTCACTGAAACCAGAGTACATGTGACCCAAGTTATTTCCCAGCAGAATCATGAAGGGTTCTCAGGTGCTTTCCCCACATTTCTTTTGACCTTCTTCTGACCTGATATATCAGGTAAGATCAGGCTGTACCATCAGCCTGGTTTCCAGAGGAAGAGAAGCCAACCTAGGATAGCTGCATAACATGAGATTCAGGAAACATTAGTAATAGATAATTACAAGGAGATATTTTTACATTACTCTCTTGATTTAAGCCTAGTGATCTGTACTCATAGTGCAGCCATTTCCCAAAGAGAAAAAAGTGAACGTGTAAGAGAAAATGTAAACAGTCTTTAAATATATACAGTGATTTTTATGTAGAGTCAGATAAAAGAGGCAATATAAATATGTTAAAATGGAATTATATAAAATATATCAAAATATCTTATTGATAACAACCCAACATAAGCTATTCTTAAGTGATTGTGAGAAAATCATGCAATGAATAGATTCACCTACACTTTTCTAAATTATTTTGCCTATGTCTAGTTTACTGATTACATCAGGAGATAACAATGTGACAGTTGAGAGATTCAGAACATCAAACTTTCTTATTACATAATTTTCAAATCTAAATTCTATTATGTATAAATTAGTATATATTAGCAAGTTATTTTTAAGGCAAACATAGATTTTCTTATTTCTTCATTTCTTCTTCAATGACTTATCATTGAAAACTTGTTATTATTGGAGCTAGTTATGTTTTCCAGCAAAATTTGACTATAGAAAATTTTATTCTTCACTTATTACTTGTTTATCCATATCAAATATCTTCCACTGGAAGCATTTTTAAAGATAATACATTTTATTCAGAAGGGCTTTAATTGTAACTTGCTTTAAATTTGCTACATAACCTACTTTTTCTTCTCAAATTTAAAGTACAGTATGTCCAAAGATGTGGCTCTATAAAGCTGACACATCTTACTACTACAGTTTTCTTCCCATCAATGACTTTCCTATTATTCCCACTCAGTTACCAAGTTCTTTTTTAAAATAATGTAGTCAGTAGTGCAAGCTTAGCCACTTATTTGAAAATCAAGCTATGTGCTTTCCACTTCATATATCATCACCAGCAATAAAAATTCTGAGATCAGGATGTTGCTGGCAGCATTTTGACACTGCATTAGGTAGAATAAAACTCATCCTGCTTTTTGGAAGTGCACAGCTCAGCATTGATGATAATAGTACAATTGTTTTTCCTTCTTCAGACCTGATTTCTAGGGCTTACCAGGCTGAAAAAATGTGCAGTGAAAGTATGCTATTTCAAGTTTCAAAGGAAACTTTTCTGATCACACTTCTACTTTTCAAGTAATGTGGGGTTGTTTTCCAAAATGATAGAACTTTCAATACTATTAGTACCCACGGAGAATTTTGGCTTATAAAAATGTTGAGTCTGTATAGACTACATGTGCAAATTCCAAAGTTCAGGCAGTTTTTCATAATTGATAACCAGGACAAGGTTTTCTGTACCCATTACCCACTGTGTTTATTTCTCTTCTTGTCTGTTTTCATTGCTGTTATTATTTAGAATAATCATTTATTAAGATCATTTCATATTAGCAAGAACATATTTTGAGAGGGTGATACAAGGAAAGACTTCATGGTTTATACTTCCCACATTTCCCTGAGGATAACATCAGGATAAGGGATGACAGAGATTACAACCAAAGGATAGAAAATAGTAGGAGAACATGAGGTAGAAATCAAGCAGAAGAAAAGAGATAATTGAAGGTAGGCCTTTTCAGACTGCAATGTAGCCTGAGAGGAAGTAACCACTTGCTTGTTTAAATCTCTGGATCTAATATGTGTTGAATATCAACAAGTCATAAGGCTGTTTGCTGATCTATTACTTTATTTTTGGTAATGGATGCTATCTGTTTGTAGGCATAATGAAGAGGTTTGCATATTCAAGATAGCCATATATCCAGTGATGGATTTGTGTGTGCACAAATGTGTTTGTTTGTGTGTGTGTGTGTGTGTGTGTGTGTGTGTATTTGTACTTAATTCATCACTCTGGATATCTGGTTTTCTTGAATATGCAACCCCTCCATTATGCATTATGCCTACATACAAACAGTATCTATAAGGGGAAAAATACTTTTTTCTCTCCTGTTCTGCTTCAGGCGTTCACAAACTGGGACAACCTCTCTGACACAGATACACAGATTTGCAGTGATAGGGTGCAATGACAGCATATCCTCATGTCTTGAAAAAAAATTTAAAAACTGAATCAAAATATAGGTTACATTTAGATTTATAGATCACTAGAGGTTGCATAGCTCCAGAGATCCTGTGGGGGAATGATTATATCCTTGATGGAGAAAAGAATACACACAATTTCCTTTTTGAGAAATGAATGAGTCCTCTGTGTGGGTGTGTGTGTTCAGCACCTACTGTGACTGTGCTACTTATTACAATGAAAGTGGCTTAAAAAGGGAACTAGTATTATTTATTTATAAAACAATGTTAAATATGAATTATTATTCTATGGTTATATGAATAGTGTATAAAAATCCTCTTATTTATTAAAAATATATCAATGTGATCATGTTGGGGAAATAGTTTTCCTGGGAATATTCAGTGGAGGCCTCAAGGACTGACACATACAGATATGTGGGCTGTGCACTGTGTAAGGAGACCCACCTGAGGATCATGAAGAAGGACTGAAATCTAGCATCTGTGCCATGCTTTGAGCTAACTTTTTCCAAGAGAAGCATACTGCTACAATATTTATCAAGATGCCTTAAAGGCTAATGTGATAACCTGTATGAAAATAATTTTTTAAATGTAGTTATCTAGACTTCCCCAGGTAAGACAAAATATCAAATATACTTTTCTAGAATTAATAAGAATGAGGAGAATCCTAGATTTATGTGTAGACAAAAGTTTTAAATGTAAAATTGAGATCATTGTTCCCCACAGTTATTTATTACAGAATACTAACACTTAACTTGAAATATGTTTTATTTTCCATCTATATGGTTTCAGAGAAGCAGAAAAGATTTGGCATTTGTTTTTAAGTTTTTTATAGAGGACACTAGATAGCATTTCTTGAGTATTCTAAAACATGAAGGTCTTAATGAGTTAGTCGGTTAATATTTCTCACTTTTTTCCATAAGAAACTTTAATGATCATTAATTGTGTTCATAAAACAATGCTGAATGTAACTGTAACATAAGAAAACACAGATGGCTGATTGATGTGCATTTGGTTTGGGGAATTCCCCCGTTGTAGGATCATCCTTTCAGTCCTATGAAGGAGTAACTCCTCTTCTATCTCTTTCCTCTACCAAAGAGTAGATCTGAGTCTGTTGTGACTCCTAGTGGTGGCTGAAGAAGTTGATTTTCCTGGGTAAACTATACACATGTGTCACATTCTTTCTCACTCACCCTTTACACTTTTGTACACTCCAAGGTATGTGTACACCTTTATTTTCCTTTGTCTGTTGTTACTTCCTGCTTGGTTTCCACTCCATTATGTTGAATATTGGAAATTTTTTCTTTCTTCCAGAAAAGTCATGAATATGTCCTTATCTTTCTCTTCTTAAACCTTTTTCTCCCAACAAACATCCTTGAAATACCATAAAAAATGTGTTATTGAGAAGTTTACCTGGAGAAAGAACGGAGTTTTCCCCCCCAATAAATGGTGCTTAGAAACTTGTATATCCACATGAAGAAGAATGGAACTAGACTTCTATCTCTCACCAATTGTACAAGCTCAAAACAATTCACAGTAGATAAAAAACTTACATGTAAGGCCAGAAACTATGAAAACACTAAAAGAAACTTAGGGGAAGTGCTTCAGAACACTGGATCAAGATCCTGAAGACCCCCAAGATCCATGGACAAGGATCTTTTGAAGAGGGTCCACGGTGATTTCCATAACATTTAAAATTAGATGGACACTGCTAAAGGGCTCAATTTTAATGATGTTAACATAATTTACAAATTTGTCATTAACATTTTTTTATCATGATCTCAGAATCTAATAATATCCATCCTTCCAATCCAGGAAAATGAGGTGAAATTTTGAAATACTGTCAGTACCTGCAGCTTTGTCATGCAGTTTTGCTAAGAACATAAAGAAACAGATGTCAACAGGTAATATTCAATTCAGCCTGCCTCAAACAACTCTTCCTGAACATCCCTTTGTGTTCAGCATTGGAACCGAAATGATGAACTAAGTGCTATACTTTTCCTTACAAAATTTGAAGTTCAGAATTTAGACACATACTATAATACTCATAATACAATATAAAAAGTGTAAATTGAGGTATTATGTAGCTATTGTGAAGGGTGCAAAGTTCTGGACAATGTCATAAAGAAACAGAAGCATTATCTTCTGTCCTAACTAAAAGCAGAAGAGAATGCTGAAAGGGATGATAACAGCCTTCACACAGATAGCCTGCAAGTAGAAGTAGTAAGATCATGGATCAGAAAGAAAAGGTTAAAAATTTAAGAGCCTGCATCTATATTTTTATAGCTTTTGTCTGCTGTGATAAAACTAGCAAGTTCAATTCCTCTCAGAAGCTACATAAAGCAGAACAAGGTGCATGCAGTCACTGGATAGAATTGTATGCGCAGGCAGCAGTTATAAAGAAGACACAAGAAAGGCCACCAGCACCACACTGAATAGTTTCTCAGTAGTGTCTCTGCTTAAGCAATCATTTCTCTACTCACTATGAATGTCATTTCCCTAGTGCTATGCTCTTGATTATGCAAGCTTTGCTTTTAGCAATCACACAGAGAAGCAGAGGCATCTACCTCAGGGGTGATAAGACAGCCAGCCTGCCGGCTTTCCCCAGGGCTGGGAGTCTTTTCCTGTTTGTTTGTTTCCTCATAGGAGACAGTACTGACTGCCAAACAGATCTTAGGAGTAAAAGTTGAAGCAGAAGGAAGGCAAATACTGCCCTTCCAAGAGCAATTGTCAGATGTCTTAAAACCTGTGATCACACTCATATGCTTTATTGAGACTCTACTCTCTTCTTCTTCCATGTTCAATAGTTCCTTTTTAAATAGATTCTCTAGTTTGCAAAATTTCAGGTCACATTTGTGAAGTTCTTTGAAGCTACAGGAAAGAATATTTACTAGATAGAGAGATAGAGGTTGAGATAGATATAATGGTGCAATGAAGGTTCTTGCTCAATACATAACTAAAAAAGTTTCTGTGAATCAGGTTTAGGTTTACCTAAATTGAACTAACCTCATTTCAGGAGGAAATGAAAAGCTAAGAAATAAGAGTACAGAAAATAGTTTTAAAGGACATTATAAATGAACTATAAGAATTTTTAAAGAAGCATTAATTCTATAAAGATGATAGTATAAAACTTAGTAAAAGTTATGATATGATATTACATACCATATGTATTTGTTAAAGTATATAGTTTAAAGATTTCTGTAAGTAATACATTATTAGCTTGGTATGAATTATGTCTTATATTTATATGAAAAAATTTGATAGTCTTTTTAAATTAGTATTAATTTCATTTTTCCTGACCATTTTCAATAACCTCCTTCTCTAGAAAGCATAAGTTAATATAATCAGTGTAATTCTTAAATGTGTTTATTTTCCTATCTGTTCTTCAAACTTTTCCTGGAACATATTCTAGTTATTTATGTGTCTCCAGTCTTCTGACTGCTATTGTCACAGTGAAATTAGACTTTCTGTGAAAAAAGTCGACCAACACCTTTCTTCAGTTGCATGTATCAACACAACTACCAGGACTTATCTGAATTCTCAAATTTTCAGTGATTACCATCAGTTATACTAGATGTGAAGAAGAAAGAACAGCTTGATTTTTAAAGTGAAGATTGAACTTCAACACTCTCAGAAAAAAATAATGTTTTGACTTGTACAACAAACACATTTGCTATGTAAGACACAGAAGGAGAGAAAACAAGAAATAACAGAATGTCATTCTTAGATGTCCTTTTCTGATCAAGACCACATGGCAACCTCCTGTAAAGCATAACTGTGAAATTAAATATATATATATATACTGTTAGTTCTTGGCAGGAAAGAAGATTGAAATTTAATTACCCTTGCGTGTTTACTTTTTTTGTACTGAATTTGTTTTGTTATTATGAAAATGAGACTAATTTAAGAGAGACCTGGGGCAGAAGTCCTTGTCTAGGGACCTAGTCACACTGGTGGCCACAGGTAGCAGCTCCAGCCTCCACCTAAATCATGTACAAGTAAATTGCTCCGATACTGTGAATACTCTGGGAAGTTTCTTATTTGCTATACTCCTGGAGTATTTTAAATACCCATTAACTTTAGTTATGAAGGTATGAAATACGAATATGTCTGCATTACATTCCTGTTACTGTGTAACAAATTACTACCAGTTCAATGACCTGAAACAACACTTACAGATCTAAAGGCCATGAGTCTAAAATGAATTTCACAGTAACAAAATCCAGCTTCTAAAGACCACCTACTTCTCTTGGCTGATGACCCCTTTCTCCATTGTAAAAGTCAGCAGTAGCACAGCATCTTAAAAATCCCTCTCTTTCTCTCGTACTCACACACATAATGATGTGTGCACCTTTATTCTGACACCCATGCTTCTTCCTTATTGAGTCTCTTGTGATTAAATTGAGCACTGAGCTTATACAGATAATCCAGGAGGGATAATCAATAGTAATTGGTAAATGAGAAATTTTTGTACATTTTTTCCTTTATTAATTTTAAATATATTCTTATGTTTATGAACAATATGAATTTTCTCTTTTATGAGTTGTCTTTTTACATCATTTGCTCATTTTCCTAATGGTATTTTAAATGTTTTCACTTACGTAAGCACTTTGAGTATAAAGGGAAACAATCCTATGTCAAAAGCATTACAATATTTTTGCCATCTACAAACTGTACTTTGTATTATCTCTGGGAGTCTTTCTGATGAAGTTCTCACTGTTCAATCATTCATTCATAATTCTCTCCCTCAATATAAGAGAAGAAAGAAAGGGTCAAAAGAGCATATGTTGAGAAATGATGAAGGTAAGCAAAGAGTTAAGTATAAAGGTATATATGTAATTTCATTTCATCTTATAGCAACCTGCAAGTGCAGACAAAAGCTTTTCAATTTTGCAGCTTAATAAATGGAGGCTCAGAGTTTAAGTAATGTCACTGGGATTTAAAACAATATCTGAATGGCTTAGAAAGCTCTTTCATTAAGCCATGCTGCCAAATGTGGTGATATTGCTGCAAATCTGTTCACTGTTATCCTTTGAGCCTTTTATCCTACATAATCCAATTTCGTTGACCTGTCGTGTTTTATGAATAGTAAATTAACCTAAGAAAAGATATATTATGAAGTAAGCAATCTTATATTTTAGGTAAAGTGTACACACACACATTTTCTGACCTTCATTTTAATAGAAACTAGATAACTAAAAATTCACAAAACCTTGAGTATACAAACATAAAGTATATGGAAATGACTGAAAATCAATAATGAAATTAAATTCATGACAGATATTACAAAATTATTGATTAAAATGACATTTTTCAATTCAGGGTAAACACTTTAAAATTAAGTTTAGCAAAAAACTTTGTTAAAGCAAAGTTTTGCAGTATGCACTTATCTAAAAATTTTTTCAGACCAATGTGCTTACCAAGATGGTAAGGAAATTACAATGTGATACTACTTAGATAGTGATGGATGTGGTTTCTTCTAATCCTGAATAAAAACATTTAAAATATTTTAATTAGTATTGGAAATTAGGACCTACCTTACATCTAGATTATATATGAATATGATGTGGAAATTTATGAGGATACCAAAATTCCACTTGTAGGAGGACCTAAGAACCACTCTCATTTTTTTTTTTTTTTTCTCTCCAATAAATTTCCTTTGGTATTTAGCTTGAATTGCACATTAGCTGCTGATCCTTCTTTGAATCACTTCGTTAATCTCTACCAATGGTTTCTGAATTTCCAAAATAAATTATTATACTCAAATTCTCATCTTAGAATCAATTTCTGGGTAAACACAATCTAAGATAATTGGGATCAGAAAGTATACTAAAAATCAACTTCTACAGATAGAGTTAAAAAAAATTGGAGTTTAAACCAGTCAAATGACAATATGAATTCCATCACTGATTTTACATTTTGTCATGATACTTTTGGTATTCTGTAGTATTATGACTGCTGGGGTAAATCAATATGTGATACAATTGAAAAGGGAAGTGCTGGTTTATGCAGTATCTCCAATATTGGGGAGAAATGAAAGTCATGTTGATCTAAATACTACAGAACTGAATGGCAATTGTAATAAAGTGGCCTGTTCAACCCAGACATTAGTAAAGTTAGGGCATGTTGTGGACAGAACACCTAAACAGACACCTTTGTAACCTGCAGCAAGAAGGTAGATTAGGTGGGAAATCAAGACTGAGACTATTTTTTGCAGTAACAAAATTACAAAGAAGTCTTAATCCACAGCATCAGCATGTCTGAGATTAGTGAGGCATGGAATTAGTAAATCATGGGATTAGTGATACATTTAGACTTGAGGTATCTAAGAAGTAGATTATAACTGAACCTTCTGTTACTTTCAACCCTCTGAACATGAAGAGGTAGTGCATCCCCTTTCTAGAGGACAGTGCTCTCCCTGTGCCTGGACATCATGCAAGTGAAGACAGTGTAACACTATGACATGAGCATGTGATGATTCCCCTGAGATCCCCCAAAATGAACTAAATTAGTTTGCACAAGTAACAGTACCAACACACTAATATGAAAGCAAGAAGAATTCTGAGAATTCCTGCACAAGTTTGGATTCAGAATATGAGCTGAAATAAAAACTAGGTTCCAAATAAGCACCATAGCTTTCCTGTTGATATAGCAGCATACAAAGGCTACATCACAGTATAAATTTAATTAGAGAAGGCTCGATATCCATGAATCTACTCAGTAGTCATTTTCCCAGACATTGCATAGATAAATATTTATGCTTATCAAACAGAAGAAACTTTCTGATGTCCCCTGATCTTTGAATAAGCACTGTAACTGCAAAAATTTCTGACAGGAAGACCAGGCAACAATCTTGTACCCCACTGAGAATAAAAATCCAAAGCAATTTTGCTTCACACGTAGAATATTAGAGATAAATGACAAGATTGTGTTGATGGGTCCTATAACATCTCTTAATTCACTCAATAATGCAGTCTCTACAAAAGAGCAGATGAATTTGGTAGATTATACTGAGGTACCATGAATTTAACCAATCTCAGATACTGAAAAAAAAAATCATCTTTACTAGAAGAGATCAGCACAGCATCTCACACTTAAAATGTGCCATTAATTAGCCAAGTACCTTTTTACAGACCTTTAAGACAGATTTAGAAGTTTAGTTCTCTTAGAAGATATAATGGTATATATTCATGCTCCATATACTATGACCTGGCAACTCAAAAGATACAATTATTGATATACTCTATGGAATGTAACTGTGGTCTTCTACAGTGAATGACATCATAATAATCAGAAATAAAAAGCAGATAGTGAAAAATATTCTTAATGGCATAGGAAGACACATACATACCAAAAAGTAAGAGATAAAATCCCAAAACTGAGAAACCTGACATTGGTGAAGATTTTAATTAGCCAGTGGTCTGGGCAATTCGAGGACACGCACGCTAAGAATAAGTTACTGCAGTTGGTACTTAGTCACTTGTTTGGTGATCAGGAGATTTTAACTAGCCTTATAGCTTTGACCTAAAATCTCTATTCAACAAAGAGAAGATTAATTTGGAAAAAAAAATTAAATCTACAAATGTTGAGATTCTAAATATTAATCACACAGTTGGCTTTATCTTGAAAAACAAGATAAGATGATTGATATCTTATTGAGAAGTTCACTGGAGCAATGAAAAGAAAAATTTAAGAGAAATTCTTGGAAAGTACAATAGCAAGTCAGGCATAGATAGACAAATATAATTGCAAAATATGAGTAAAGGGTCAATTCACATGAAAAACATACAAATACAATTAATTTATCAATGATGGTTACATTATTCCCTCCATAACTCTACTCAGCACAGTCATAGAAGGGGGAAAAACATTGATCAAAATAAGTCATGATGAATATTGGCAAGGTAGCACCAGGAAAAGGTGCTCAGGAAAATGGGAAGGAGGGAGAGTGGAGTCATAGTGACCTGAGTTAAATTTAACTTCCTGTCAAATTAGTACCATGACCACATGGGGGGGGGAAAGGAGGGTTTTGAGGCAAAGATCTGCACACCTTTAGTGAAAACTAAATAAAGAACTTCAAGGAGGTCTGAAATTTCTCTCAGTAGATTTGTTGTTAATGAAAGAATTAGTCTTAAAAACATTGGCATTGTAATCTTCTTACAATTATATTCAAATTTCAGGTCAATGCAAATAAGTAACTAATTATCATTAATAATGACTAATATTATTCTTGTTAAGAATAAAGAGGTGACATTATAAAAACAAAGAATGTAAGGAAACTATTTTGCCATGTTGAATTTGAGTTAGACATTTCAACTTAGTTTTACAGCCCTGAGAGTTCCACGTACTCCACTAGCAATGAGTACTCCCCAAAATTCAGAAACACCGACTTGGGTTTCTACCTCCTCCACTAAAGTAAACAAGGACTCTTGGACACATTTGAAAATCACAGCAGAGAAAACACAACATGAGCCTAGGACTTTGTTGTTCAAGAAAACAAAGATTCCTGATGGAGAAGGTTGACAAAAGGAAAGTCAGTGGGAAAGGGCTTCTGTTGGTCAAGTCTGGAATAATTAAAACATCCTAAGTGACAGTACTTGGAGGTAAAACACTGATAAATAAAGATCAATGAATCTCATGGTGATACTAAAAAACATCAAAGGGGAGATAAGAAAAAATTACATGACAACAGAACTGATCACAAAAACAGTTATATTGCTCCATAATTGTTGAATGAATGTAGAGTATTATATTGCCTATATTTAGGGAATGTGATTTTTTAAAAACATTTATCAATTTTCTGATTAATATAAAGAATTTCTCTTGTTCTATTTCTTTACTTTGCCAAAAATGAAAGATTATAAATTTTGATAACTAAATTATAAATTGATTACAGTTAATTATAGAAAAATTCAGTTACTTAAGCATTTCCTTCTGGTACAAATATTGGCTCCCCAAATCCTATTACTATAAAAGAAGATGAATCAATGTACTGACTTAGTTGAAATATTTTAATGGCAATTACAAAATAATAATATTTTAGTAATAAAGTCATTTACAAAAATGATCACAACCACTTTAGTAAATAACAATATAAAACTAAGAAAAAATATTTCTACTATACCACAAATAGGTTTTTAAAAAATTAGATGTACCATGCATCTGTTCATTCTTATTGAACAGAATTGCTGAATTAATTTATTTCTAATAAATAATACAATCTGAAGTCCTTCAATTTATGAGAAAATTAAAATGCTCTTTTATTCTGGGATGAAAGGATCATAAATCCAGAGCACTGACATGAAAAAGAGCATGAGTATCTACTGCGTTTATTTAGTTGTAAAAGTCAGGGTGATGGTCTTGGAATAATTTATGTGGCTGAGTGGTCACTTAGGACATTGCAAATATGCCATTTACAATCTTTACCAAGAGATTGCACAGTTTATCCAGAGAATTGTCTTTTTAAAAAATATCTCAGTACCAATTATGATAATTTGATTAGATTCCTGTCCTTTCCTATAAAAATAAAACAATACATATTTACATCTGTAATTTCATGAATTCCCAGTAATCAAAAGTTATGAATATTCTCTTCCCATGATTTATAGAGTCTGGTTAACAAAACCAGAGGAGATGACAGAAGAGATTCTTTGTTATAGTTGCATGTCAAATGAAAGCAAATCTTTGGCAATTATGAATGTATGAGACAAAGGGGTCTGGGGATAGGGAAAATTGAAAACCCGCCCTTAGGATCACAGACATGTTGCCACATGTATTGACATTTCAATTCCAAAGGCATGTGAAAAGGCCTAATGATGAGAAAAATACTCTGAACGTATCCATTTATTGCATCTTTCAGAATGCAAAATTAAGAGCTTGAAGTGTGTGCCGGAGCACAACTGCATGCTGCAGGAGGGAGAATTCCTTCCTTAGTTCTCTGGAGCCACTGTTTCTGCTACATAGGTCACGTGCAGATGTGAGCAATGTCTTACAACTCATGGACCTAATAGGTACAGATTCGATTAACAGAAAATCGCAAAAGTGTTCTTCTAAAAATGTAATTATTTTCTGTCTGGCAATTGAAGTACATTTCTAAAAAAATCTTGTTAAATATTTATTTTCCCTAAGTATATAAATTGATTTGCTTAGTCAGTAGAATGTCCTCTAGGTTACAAGGAAGTTTCCATTTCAGTGTTTCTCATATGGGAAATTTACTCATTAGTTTTTGGTTATAAATTGTTCTGTGTTTCATGCATCACTCTAGGAGTTGAGGACAAAATAACAAATGAGGGAAAAAATTAAATGAAGTATACATTTCTGGGCAGATGGTGAGAGGGAGGAAGACATACAATTAAAATAAATACACAAGTTAATATTAAGCAGGGATTAAGTACAACAATTTAAATAAACAAGACGTCGTAATAGGGCGATTATTGAACTGACTGATCAATAAACATTCACAGGCAGAATTCCTTGGAGAGGCATTTGAGTTAGACCTAAATGATAACTAGATCTGAAAACTATGTGAAGAAACAGTTATGAATTCCTTTAATGTAATCAAGTAACTTTCCCAAGACCAAACAATTGTTTGGAATAAATCCTTAAAAGGTGCATGGTGTCGCAGACCTGTAATCCCAAGTAGTTGGGAGGCTGAGGCAGGAGTATTGTGAGTTCAAAGCCAGCCTCAGCAATTTAGCGAGGCCTTAAGCAACTCGGCGAGACCCTGTCTTTAAATAAATATAAAAAAGAGCTGGGGATGTGACTAGTGGTTAAGTACCCCTGGGTTAATTCCCTGGTACTTAAATAAATAAATACTTAGCTCAAATTCAGGTTTTCTCAGTTGGAGTTTACTTCTCTTGAACAGAATGTTTCTATGAAAATAATTACTTCCCATTCAGAAGTCTGATCCCTTCTCCCAGCCCTGCCCTTTTATTTTTTGGATTTTTTTTTTTTGTAATTTTTAATTTTTTTATCTTTTAGTGTTGCAGAATCCCAAGACTTGATTTTTGAAATGTTATTTTCTCCACTTATGCTAACTTTTTTGCCCTTTGGAATCATGTTTCATCACCTGCTTTAAATATCACTTATAGACTCATGGGTTGGTCTCTCCAGTCTTAACCTCTCTCTGATCTTCGGGTATATATTACTGGTTGCTTGCACAATAACATTAATGTCTAAAAGATATATCAAACTTAACATGTTGTGAAATAAAATGCTGGTCGTCCTCACCCAAACCAACTCTAACTCTTTCAGTTAAATGTAATTCTTTTTTTCTACTAGTCAAAGCAAAACAAATTGGAGTCATTTTTGGATCCTTTCTTTTATAAACTGTCTCAAATTTATAAGCATATCCTGTTAGCTTTATTTTCAAAAATCCAAAATGTTACTTAATAGCCAAGTAATTTCTTACCAGCTATAGTTCCCAGTTTTCCCATTACATATATTCTGCAGTTTTACATATTGTTGATTCTGTAATTAAAAATGCATTTTTCCATCTCATTTTTCTTGCAAATTTGCCTATATATTTCTATTACTCACTTTTTCTTGCTCACCTTAATAATGCCTTTTCTTTGCTTTTAATATTTTATGTAATGCCTCCTAATTCATATATGTGACTTCGTTCAGTACCTGGTAGTCTAAAGACGACATAGTTTCTATTGACTATTGCTCTAGTTGCCTCCACATCCATGTTTTGTTAGTTTTGATTATGAGCTAGTTGTTTTCATTTTTTTTTTTTTTTTTGTCTAGGAATCCTACTAGCCAAAATTAGGAAGAATTTCCCACAAAATCGTCAGCTCCTCCTAGTGGCTGGGAACGACCACACTCACCAGGGTTCTCTTATTTAATCTCTTTCAGGTGAATAGTGTCATGCAGAGGTCAAAGACTCAGTTCCTCACCTTGGATGCTGCCCAAAGTAAACTATGTAACCAGCTGTTATGCTACTAATACGCACTTTACCTCTGCTACCTGCATCTCTCCCACCAGTTTGTGTTTTGTTGTTTGCCTTGGTGTCCGGGGAACAGTTATCCTTGGATATCATGGCTTCCTGCAGGACACCATCTCTGATCAAACAGTGTGTCATGTCTTTCTCTGTTATAATACTGTCCAAAGGGAAAAGTAGTATTTGTTTTCTTTCATCTTTGTAAAATTTGTGTAAAAATCCTACTATAATTGTTAATTTGTCTTTGCTTCCTGTTCTCTCAGGTTTTTTTCCTAATTTTTCTGTGCTAGGCTTTCTGGTTCATACAAGCTTAAGATTGATAATATCTTCTTTTTAACACTAAGTAATCTCCTTTATAGCATTCTTAATTAGTCTGCCTTAAATTCTATTTTCATGAATTGGTACTTGTCTTTGAGAGACTTTGTGTAATGAATCATTTTACATTCTTCTATTTTCAGCCTTTTTGTATTGTTTTACAATGGACCCAACTCTTTTAATGAGCAGATAGTTGTGTTTTTACAATTCCAGTCTCAGACTCTTTTAAAATTGTTCTCTCTTTTCTGTGGCTACCAATGTTACCATGTATTTGGTCTTACTTTTGTAATCTTGTATATATAACATGTTGCTTCATGTGTTTTCCTTTTAGCTTTGGTTGAATTTATAAGTTTTTTTTTTTTTTTTTCTTATTTTTGTACTGGGGATTGAACTCAAGGACACTGGACTACTGAGCCACATCCCCAGCCCTATTTTATATTTTATTAGAGACGCTCTTACTGAGTTACTTGGTGCCTCGATTTTGCTGAGACTGACTTTGAACTCATGATCCTCCTGCCTCAGCTCCTGAGCTACTGGGATGATAGGTGTGCAACACCACGCCCGAGTCTTCCTGTTTTTAATTCAGTAAGTTTTACATTCTTTTCCTATCCTCATTGATTACCCTAAAATACCAAAAAAACTTAATGGTGTTTTATGTTTTCTGACAAATTTCACACCCAGCACAGGAATGCATTTTATCTCTTACCCCATTGCTGCTTCTTCCATCTTCTTCTCCTTTTAATCTTGCACTTATTTGTATTTAACAACTTAGTTTGCCAGGTTTTCCACAGTTTCTTCTTTCTTTTCATGTTTTGCTT
Source organism: Sciurus carolinensis (assembly GCF_902686445.1). NCBI lineage: Eukaryota > Metazoa > Chordata > Mammalia > Rodentia > Sciuridae > Sciurus > Sciurus carolinensis. Next base: position 84,511,872 of record NC_062218.1, on the reverse strand, counting down.
CTGGATTCTTTTTATTTTCATTTCCTTGTTGAAGTGTACCTTTGTGTAGGTTCCTTCCCCTAGACTTCACACAGCTATTAGGTTCCTTATCATGTTTTGATTATACATGTGTTTAATTCCATTTTTTTAGTTAAGTTGGGCTGGATAGAAAATTATAGGTTGAAGTCAATTCTCTTTTATCTGTTTTACAGTAAAATTGTATTGCCTTCTGACTTTCTAAAAGTATAGATGAGGTCTGCTATAATTTAGCATTATTCTTCAGTTGGTGCACTTTCTTTTTCTTTAGGAGTTTTGAGATTTTCTATTTTACCTTGACATTAAGTAGCTTAATTAAAAAGTATTAAATTGTGTTTTACTTTTTTCATTCTTGTTGCTCCAATTCTTTATTCGTTAATTTAGTATCTTTGGCTATCTTTGATTCTTAAAAACTTTAGCCTTTCTGTTTGAATTTTCTTTCCTCAATTACCTCCCCCTTTTGCTCTCAGAAATTCAATTACATACTCACATCTATCTCTCTGTTCTTGAATTCTGAGTGATTTTCTCAGTTTTAAATTTCAGTATACTAATGATGTTTGCCTATACCCAAACTTGCCACAAAGCTTTTTTATTAAAATTCACTTTGCCAGTTATTATGTAATTAATTTCAAAATTTAATTTACTTTTACATTATCCTGTTATCAGTCAATAAAAACATGTTTATTTCAGAATTAATTTGAGTCTGAGACTCCTAGATGTCTATAAAGAGATTCTGAGTAAAAGCAAAATGTGCCGCTTCCACAATGGCTTTTGAGTTTCCTATCCATGATTCCCAAGTCCTCTCCACTCTTTACCGGCCTTCTAGATGGATAAGAGCAACCTCTGAACCCAAGTACTAAAAATGGAACAACAATCCCAGGTCCAGGTCTTTGAACAAACAATTTATGTGTCAAACAAAAATTCCAGCCTTGTGCCATTATATGAAAAATACATTTCTTGCCCTTTAATTTAGTAAATCTTAGGTTGATATTCATCTTGCATTGTAGTGTTTTTCTTTTCCACAAGATCATCCATCCCTGTGCAGTGTTTTGGGAGGTTATTTCAATCTGAGGATCCATACCTGAGAAACGAATCCATCCAAAGTGTTCAGAACACTAGACAATGGTGTCCCTGTCCTCAAAACAGCATATAGCTTTGCCAGGATCCATACTGAACTGAGCCTCTTTTTATACTCTCTACCACATATGCCGATTGTTTTTTTCTACAAATGGGGAAAATTTTACCAACTATATCCATGAAGCTAGCCTGTGGGAATTCTACTAAGTTTCTTACAAGGATTGAATTCTAGACTACATTCCTCTTTCTGATCCCAGCATCGTCTGGGGCACAGGCTTTATTTCCTTTTGAGACTTCCTAAACATTTCCCATCCATTTTTTTAATACTGTGAAATTACTTTAATGTTTCATAAATAATTCCTATGTATTTGTGCAAGTGAGAGCAGTGATCCTTGTATATTTAACCTAATATTAGGATTTCAAATAATTTATCTTAAACCATGAGATCTATGAATAAATATGTGCACAAGAATTTACATTTTAGCACTTTTTATTGAAATGGTGAACTAGAAATAAACCGTTAACAATGTGTTTTACTAAATAATACTTTTACATAGAACACTATATGTTGTAAAACTCATTATGCTTAAGACAATTAACAAAACAAAGTATGTTAAAGAATTTTTATTTTTTTAAAATTTTATTTGTCCTTTTTAGATATACAAGATAGTAGAGTATATTTTGACATATTTATACAAACATGGAGTGTATCTTATTCTAATTAAGATCCCAGTCTTGTGGTTGTACATGATGTCGAGATTTGTGGAGTATTCATATATGTACATAGGAAAGTTGTGTCAGATTCATTCCACTGTCTTTCCTATTCCCATGTCCCTTCCTTCCCTTCATTTCCCTTTGTCTAATCCACTGACTATTCTTCCCCCTCACAAGGAATTTTTAAATGGCTATTTATACTGCAGTTCATATGTACATATATACATACACATTTCTACGTTTGCATGCTTAGTGAGTGTACGTGCAAATGCAGCAAGGTATTGTGACAGGATATTGAGGTTATTTAAAATTTGCTCTTCATTTACAGTGTCTAAAATTTTTATGATAATTTTTTTTAATTTCAGAAAATGGGATAAAAATTTAATTTCTAAAGGTAATAGCAGACTCTCACAGTGGAACTAGTGGGTGATGACTCACTTAGAAACATATTATTAAGATATCATTTACTTTGTGATCTGTTCTCTCTACTATTTCTGGCACAAAACAATACCTATTCTTATTTACAACACTCTGGGTCTCAAATCTGGGCTATTTAGCGTGCTGCTTCATCTGGCATTTGTTTGACAAACAGATGGATATTCGTTATACCCTAAGGACCAGAAAATGTGGGCTTTTCCGAGCAAAGCAGTTAGCTATTTACCTTCCTTGTGGTTTCATTAATGACCTGATAGCTCAGCAAATCAACAAAATGTATAAGGTATATTTAGGTTAGTAGAAGTATAAAATATTCATTGAATGCAAAAAAAATAAAACAAGGTGATTAAAGAATCAGTAGAAAGAAAATTTGCCAATACAAACATATATTACTTACAGAACCCTAAGAGAAAGAAATAAATGAGAAGCAATGGAGAGAAGCACCAAGAGAGAATGAAGTCATCTCTGAATCATCATGAGATGCCTTTTTGATCATGTGACTGTTTAGAAAAAATAAATATCATTTCTATTGTGACTTATGTCTTAAGAAGTTACGTTTGGAACAAAATCTAAAGAGCTTAAACAAAAGAAAAAATACTACACTCGCTTTCTTTCAAATCACTCCTGAAGATTTAAACAAATAACTTTTAATTATCATTGAATCTGCCTAGAGCTTTCCATGTTAGAAGAAATTATTAAGTCATTGCTGAATTGAATAAATTCAAGTGTCCAGAAGTAAAAAGTAGAAAATAAGTGATACAAATATGAAAAATGGCAAGGTTAATTCAGAAAAATCTACATTTTTAATGTAAAAATTTTGTTCTCTATTTCAGGTGTTACAGAAAATATGTAAAATTTATTGGATTTTAGAAGACTCATCCTTGTTTTAATGTTTTTCCTGTGCGGTTTACTTATTCTTTTCTTCTACAGTCTAAGAACAGTAGCAGTAGAAATAGATTTTTTTTTTCCTAGGTGAAGAACTTTAAAAACCTAAAGTTCATAAATAATTAAGTGAACCTTGGCATAGAACTTAACTGAAGCATCCACAATCTGGACTATTCAGTGAAACTGACTTATCCCTCAGCTTTGAAGACAATACTAGCCTCAAGGCTTTTAGATAAAGAAAATAAAAGCAAGCATCCAAGTAGGGGGCAGTTCTGTTTATGAACCATGGTGCTCAGCCAATAATTTTGCATAAAACAAGACTTGTCATCCAGGGAAACATAAACCTAAAAAACGTTAGTCAGCCAACTTTGATGGAGACATATAGCTGTAAAGTAGATTCTGATTCTAACAACAGCTTTGGTAGCATTTCATGTTGCTTTAGCTAATCTACATAAGTATTTACTCTGCAAGAAAGCATGCTGAGAAACAAAGACTGTGGCTAGGGTACAAAGACCAAAGAAAGAAATGAACAGAAAACAGAAACATAGATCCTCACAAAAGGACACCACTTACAAAAGGCCTCTTCGTGATATCTGTCCATCAAATATTATTGCTTATTATTTCTAATTCTCCCCCTCTCAATCAATTTCAATTGCTTTCTAAAGAATTTTTTTTGGGGGGGTGATACTGGGATTAATAGCCCCCTGCATGTAAGTCAGGGACTCTACAACTGATCTAATTGCCCTAAGGCAATTCATTCAATTCTTTAGTGACAGAATTCAGATTCCTCATTTCAGTCCAGATTTCTATACTGCATTTGTCAATATCCTCCTAAATTAAATATTTTGTTCATGGCCCACCTATTACATACTTTTATCCTTTTATTTATAATATACCCCATGGCATATCTATTTATTATGTATTTTATTACCTAAGATACTTCCAAAATCTTAATAACTGCATTTCAGCAGTTATCTCAACTTTTTAATAAAACTATTTAATAGCTGAAAACTGTTTCTAAGGTTAATTTTTGTAATCTACCAAAAATAAACTCTTGAGTCCTATGAACCATTCTTTAAAATCACATTCTATCATTACAAATAGATGTTATGAGATTAAATAGAATTAACAGAAGAAAGTCTATTATGTTCTTAAGCTCAATATTTTACTATTTCATTATATTGTGGTAGGAAAACTTATTATGAGATCTAAGATTTTAATATATTTAATATACAGTAATGTTATCTATAAGCACGTTGTATAAATCCTTAGAATTTATTCATTTGCATAACTGAAATTCTATATCCCTGGATTAGCAGCTTTACCTTTTCACTTTTCACTAGGCCCTGACAGCTGCTATTCTATTATTTGAACTTATGATTTTGTCTACTTGAAATATTTTGTGAGTGGAATCATTCAGCATGTGGCTTTCTGTATCTGGATTGTTCAACTTTGCATAATATTCTCAAGTTTCTCTCGTATTGTCACATATTGTAGAATTTCCTTTTGTAAATCTGAATAACATTCTGTTGTTTTTGTCAGCGTTTTCACTGCTGTCACTAAAAGACCCAATCAGAAAATTTTTAGAGGAGAAAAAGTTTATTTGGGGACTCATGGTTTCAGAGGTCCCAGTCCATAGATAGCAGGTTCCTTTGCTCTGGGCTGCAGGTGAGGCAGCACATTGTGGCAGAGGAATGTGTCAGAGAGAAGCAGCTCACATGATGATCAGCAAGCAGAGAGAGAGAGAGACTCCACTCACCAGATACAAAATACGTGCCTCAAATATGTACCCCAATGACCAACCTCTCCAGCCACACTCTACCCACCTTTAGCTTCCACTCGTTAATACCATCATGGGATTAATTCACTGATTGGATTAAGGCTCTCATAACCCAATCATTTCTCCTCTAAAGTTTGTCTCACACATGAGCTTTTGGGAGACACCTCATATCCAAACTATAATATCTGTCATGTGTTGAATTTTTATCTATACATTTAAATTGTTTCCACATCTTGACATTGTGAACAGTGCTACAATGACCACAAGACTGCTAAGAACTCCTCATTATCTTGATTTCAACTCTTACTGACAATACCCAGAAGTAGAATTGCTGGATGGTATGATATTTCCATTTTGGGCATTTTTGAGGAATCTCTTTTCCATAGGAGCTTCATCATTTTACATTCTTGCTGTGTCCAAGAGTTCCAATTTTCCACATCTCTGACATTTGCTGTCTTTTATTTACTGACAATATCAGAAAATCTAATCTAAATCTAATCTAAAGCCAATTAAATTTTGGACAAAGGACTTGAATAGACAATTCTCCAAAGAAGATGTGTAAATGATCAACAGATATATAAAAACAATCTTAAAGTCACTAATAACCAAAGAAATAAAAATCAAAACCACAATTATATATTACTACACACCATTTATGATGACTGATTTCACAAGCTCAATTTTAAAAGTGTCACAAGCTCAATTTTAAATGTACCACAACCTCTAAGCATTTTCCAACAGAAAACTTACGTTAGTATATTTTCATACTTGTGCATTGATTTTTCTCAAGATGGCCAACCTGTTGCTATTTCCCATTTCTCAAAGTCCATCATGATGCTGGTTTTTTAATTCTCTTTCTGTCACTTAGATCATCATTTTCAAATAATCCCAAATGCCTTGTCTTTTGTTCTTTCTTTGTACTCACTTGACAAAAGTTTTACTTAGTTGTATCCAGTTATACCATAAACATTGCCTACACAACAGCCATTCTCAATTCCCTTTAATACAGAGCTTATTTTTTTTTTCTTATCTCCTATCACAATTCATCATGCCAAGTGATTTATGGAAGATAATTTAATCTCAGAAATACGCTCTAATTAGAGTAAGCCAGTCCTCTTTTTCTGATCTCCTGGATGAAAAGAGGGTGAAACATGGAAATATGGCAGTTTTGGTCAATGAAACAAAAAATTTTGAGTGGTTTCTGGTAATACGTTCTTCATAATTACAAAAAGACAGTGTCATTATGGTCCCTCTTTTTTGGCTTTATGTTTGCATATGGTTCATATAACTGTGGCAGTCATCTTACAACCTTGTGGCTCATCATAGTAAAGGTCAATACTGAAGGAAAGTTGTATGAACTTTAGTTAGTATGTTGAACCACTGATTAACCAACCCTAGCATAATGCACTACTGGGAATTTGTTTGCTTTTTTTATTTGAGAAAATACATTTACCTTGATGATTAAGTTTGTTTGGGATTTTTTGTCATCCTTTTGACTAGAAATATTTTGAGGTCAAGATACTAACCAGCAAGTAATCACATAGCTGCTTCCTTTTGAATTATGGCCAATAAATTTGAATAGGTACTATATTCTACTCAGCAATACCACATCCTTCTGGTAAATATGATTTCCTACTGACTGGAATTGCTATTTTATCTCCTTCTTATTTTTAATACTCACCTATTACATTTTAGTTCCCCTCTACTGATGACCTAATCAGAACATTATCAGAATCCCTCACTTTCCCATTGCTAATGTCTCAGTCCCTTGACTGTCTGCACCCTACTTTTTATTCCCTCTTGTTACTTCTAAAGAAAATGTCATGCTCCTATACTAGACCACATGGATTCTAGTCCCCTAGAACCCTTGCTTTCTAGAGAATTTTGCTTCATTCCTGAGTCTCATTTCTCCATCTGCATTTTTTAAAAATCTTTTCTGTATAGATCCTACTTCATTTCAAACTCAGTCTTCAACTTACTTTTATCTTGCTTAAGTTCTTATCCATACTAATCTAGTAAGGCCACCAATAACCCTCACAGTTCTGAAATCAATGTCTACTTTTATGTCATGTTTTTTAAACTTTCAACTGCATCTGATACAGCTGACCACTTTCTCTTTCTTAAAACATCCTTTTCTCAGCCATGATATCAGTACTCATAATTTTTTCTTATTTCAGTGGTAGTTGTTTTTTAATTCTTCTAAAAATATTTTGTTAATCTGTCCCCAATAGACCATTAAAATAGAAACTTATCAAAGTTCTGTCTGAGGTCTGTTACTCTTCTCAGTCTGCAGTCTCCCTGGGTAACAGCTTAACTCATTGATTATCTTATTGAATCCTAATATATTTTCTTATCTCTACACCTGAAAATTTCATGCAATCTTCTGTATTCTAACAGAATATTATTTACATTTATTTAAACCATGTATCACTCAAGACACTTTAAGACCTTGATGTATCTTTTCAAAACAAATGTAGAGAATATTTCAAATAAAAAAGGGGGAAATAACTTCAACATGGAAAAATATGTAATATTCATAGCTACCACTTAGTGAGAATTTACTTCCTACAGACACTGAGTTAGTAATTATTTGCCTAATCCTATATTATCATCACATTAAGCTTATTATACAGGTATTATTAACCAAGGTTTTCGACATAGAGATAGTGAGGTTTATAAAAACATATTAATTTAAAAAGTCACATAGCTTGTACTATGTGGCAATCCATAAAGTCTGTGCTGAGCCTATTATGTTCTAGCTACCACTACACTGTATTTCTTTCAATAAGGAGGGAGACTACAGAGAGACCAGTTGCCACAGATACCCTTATTCAACACTCATTCTTGCATCTATTTTAGTTAATTTTTTAAAATAGAGACTGTATATTTATATATGTATGAAGAAAAGTTAGGTCAGATTCACTCCACTGTTCTTCCTTATTCTGCCCTCTTCCCTCTCCCTCAATCCCCTTCGTGTACTTCACTGATCTTTCGATTTTGAAGGAATTCTTTCTCCTCCACACTTTCTTTCCTCCCCCCTCCCCTTACTTTGGACTAACTTTCACATAGCAGAGATAACTTTTGATGTTTCACTTTCTGGGTCTGGTTTATTTCACTTTGCATGATAGTCTCCAGTTTTATCTATTTACCAACAAATGCCCTAATGTCATTCTTATTTATGGTTGAGTAATACTCCATTATGTATACATACCATTTTTCTTTATCTATTCACTTGACAGGATCTCACTAAATTGCTTAAGGCCTTGCTGAGTTGCTGCGGCTGGCTTTCAACTTGTGATCCTCCTGCCTTAGCCTCCTGAGCCACTGGGATTACAGTCCATGTAGTTTGATTTGCATTTCCCTGATTTCTAGAGATTATGAACATTTTTTTTCATATATTTGTTTAACATTTGTATTTCTTCTTTTGAGAAATGTTTATTTAGTTCTTTTGTCCATTTACTATTTTTTTTGGTGTTGAGTTTTTTGTATATTCTGTATATTAATGACCTACATGAGGAGCAGGTAGCAAAGATCTCCCATTCTTTAGGCTCTCTAGTCATTCTCGTTTCTTTTTCTGTGCAGTTTTTAATTTGATGCCATTCTGCCTATTGATTTTTGGTTTTATTTCTTGCACAACAGAAATCTTGTTAAGGAAGTTCATTCCTATGCCAATATATTGGAGTGTTGAAGCTACATTTTCTTTTAGCAGTTGCAAAGTCGCAAAGTTTTAATTCTGATTCTTAGAGTTGACTTTTGCTCAAGGTAAAAGATATGGATCTAGTTTCATTTTTCTATAAATGCATATCCAGTTTTCTCAGCACTACTTGTTAAAATGGCTTTATTTTCTGCAACATGTTTTTTACTATATCTATGTGGATTAGTCTCTGTGTCTTCTTTCCTTTTCCACTGCTGCTTGTGTCTGTTTTAGTGTCAAAGTCCTGCTGTTTTTCTTAAGATAGCTCTGTTGTTAAGTTTGAGGATAGGTATTATGATACCTTCAGCATTGCTCAGGATTGCTTTGGTTCTTCTGGGTCTTTCATCCTTCCAAATAAATTTTAGAACTTTTAAAAAGTTTATAATATTTTAAAAAGCCTTAAAGTATGTTGAACATCTCTTTTTACAGTTTGTTCCTTTTGATAGCTGCAAGAATTTTATTGCATAGCTTTTCTTTGGGGGTGATGATAATGTTCCTATCTTCCTTACGTTGATGGTGACATGAATGTGTGTGAATGTCCAAACTCAAGGAGCTGTACATATTAAATAGGTGAATTTTATCATTACATATATAAATTGTGGCTCAATAAAGCTGATTTAAGAAAAAAATATAAAGACTATCAGCTAAAAACTGGTCCCCAGAAAACTTCAATACAAAGCAGAAACGAGGCAGCCTCTGGGCCAGAAGATCTGATCATCTAGCATATCTAATCACAGGGGATTATTTTCTGAGGCAATTGGTAGCAGCTTCTGGTTTCCAGTTTCTGATGTTATAAGCATTAAGTGAATAGTGTGAGAACATTGTTTCCCTTTGAAACATTTTTTTTTTCTCTCTGACCATTCTGAGGATTTTATGAGCCAAAATTAGCTAAAATGTATTGTTGTAGGACCTAGACTTGTGGATTGATTCAACAGCTGCTACAAGAAATAGGTTATTTCAAAGCAAAAACTGAATTGTGAAGTTGGATAAATGGAAAAAGTAAAAATTCAGGTTTTAAATACTAAACACCAGAAGTTCAAGTAAACTTTATATAGAGTGGAATACATTGGATTAAATTTTCATGTGATATACTTTCTGAAGAAAATTATATGCTGATTGAAGCTGTAGTTTTGGAAAGAGTAGGAACTGACCAGAATCTTAGGTGATGTTGGCTCTTATTTACACTTTAGGAAAATTCTATAAGAACAAAATGAGCCTAAGAGAGAAGTAAATAGCTTCAAACACAGATAGGAGAAATGCGATTTTGGCAAGAGAAGTATTTTTTGTCCACAGTCTGACATCTATATTGTCAGAGAATCCTATAATTTGGAGCATTAAGAAATTAAAAATTAAAAGCACTTTTTGTACTCCAAATAAAATCATTGTGAGGATAGCAAAGCAGAAACCTCAGCAAGAGATAAACTGGTACATAGCCAGGTAAATGTAGACAGTCTCAGGGCAAAAATGACAGTAAGGGTTTGGCTTCCTCCCAAGAATATTATTTCCAAATACCCTAAGCCAATGACCATTAAGGTAAGGGATGGGAAATTATCGAAGTATAAAAGTCAATCGATAAAGAGTATATTCCAGGTTAAAAACTTTGTGATAAAATCTTTAGTTATAATTACTGAAAAGTGAAAAGGCGCCCAGACAAACCACTCCAGACATGGGAACTCACAGGAGAGATTTTATTAGGCAGATGAACAGTGTCTGCCCTGAAGAGAGAAATTGCATGGCAGGGAGCTTCGACTAAGTATTTGAATTTTTCGGGCTAAGGATGACAGAACCAATTGCTGAGCAGTTAAAATTCGCGGGCTAGGGATTAAGCCAATGACTGCAGAGCACAAACTGACAAGTGGACCAATGACTGGCTAGGATGGCAGACTGACAGCAGAGGTGCTGTCATTCCTCCTTGCCTTCCCCCGCAGGCGTGTCTTGTACCTGACTGCCCAGGAAGGAGTCCCAAGAGGTCTTAGAGTGTGCTGGCTGTAGGCAGCCTGAAGCCCCAGGCGAGAGCCAGACTGCAGAGCAAACCCAGTGACCTTCTGCTTCTTGCCAAGGCCCTCGGACACCTGGCGGGTTCATGCTGGCAGAGCACTGCGACCGCTGCGGTCTGCTGAACTGTGTCCGCTATCTGGATAGCCCATCGAGCACTATAGTTACACTTGCAGGACCCTGGAGTCATAAATGTAGTCTTCTAGTGTTCTAACAGAAGTGTGTGATGATCAAACACCCATTGTGGACTGCAAACTTGAGTGTTGTCACTGCTACAATAAAAATGCTACAAACAACCCCTAGGCTCCTGCAACACACGAGCACAGGTAGGATTTTTTGAAAACTATGGAACTCGAGTATCAGGTCTGTAATTTGTCTTGGAGGACACAGGACACAGAAACTGAGAGAGGGAGCAAAAGATTGGCCAGAAGCTCAGTCAAAGCCCCTAGTCTTCGTCATTCCTGGTTGATAGGATGTAAGAATTGTTCAGATTTTTGTTTTCTAAATTCTATTTTGTTTTATCAACTCTATCTTTTCTTGTATGGAGGTTTTTATAATAACTAATCTATTTCTTCTCTAATATTGTACATGTTTTGGGTGCATGTAATTTATTATTTTGGTAGGAAAAAGGCAGATGATCAGGAACTACAAATGGTCCTACTGGAGAGATTACACATAACCAAGATTACATACCTTAAATCTGAATTGGGTACTAACATGGTTAATTTGAATTGTCAACTTGATTGGATTAATAAAAGCTCATAATTAAGAGGTTTCTGGGTGTGTCAATGAGGGTGTGTCTAGGAATGATTGGCATGTGGGATAGGGAACTGAAGTGGCAACCCCTCCTAAGCATGGGTGGCACCATCCAATAAGATGGTGCCTTGGACAGAGTAAAAGTTGGAAGAACAAGGAAGCAGCAGCAGATGCAAGCTCTATTCTTCTTAAATGGGTTCTTGATTGTTGCTATGATCGCCACTCTTCCAGTGGTTCTCCTGGGAGCTTCCAGAAACCTTTGTTCTTGGACTGAGACAGCACCATTGATCCCTCTTGTTCTGACACATCCAAAGCCTCTTGGATTGTGCAGCTACTGGTTTCTCTAGTTCTCCAGTCTTCAGACAGACATTGTGGACTATTCAGCTTCTGGTCCTGTAAGCCAATCTAATGAATCCCTTTTTTATAATCACATTCCTGTTGATCCTGTTCCTCTAGAGAACCCTGACTAACACATGTACCATCACTAGAAGAGAATATGGGATATCTCTGTTGGAACAAAGGTAAGTGTATTACTTCTTTTGAAAAAAAAAGTACATAAAGAATATTTAGCAATAAGAATTCAATGTACAAACTACATACAAATAACATACATCAAATTAACATTGCTAGATTTCTACCAAATATCTGTTTCCTTCTTTCTTATTAAAAGACTTCCTTTTCTTTGAATTGGCAAATGAACCCAATGGAATCCTCACATTTCTCAGCATTGTGCTGTTCCCTCTCACAAATATGAAGCCCTTCTCTGGTCAATAAGAAAAGTTAAAGTCCACTAAGGACTAGTGAAGAATTTGAATTTTCTGATGTGGTAGATAATCTCCAAAGATGGCACTATAAATTTTTTCCCTTTATTTATATATAAGTTCCTTCATATGTTAAGACATGGAGTTGAGGGGTGAAGATGGTGGAAGTGAGCTAGGCAGAAAGTCCCTATTTCCTCACAACACAGAAAGGAGGCAGTAAGGAAAAGCAGAATTTGGAGGTGGGTGACTAATGCTCTGAGCCTCAATATTACAAAATCTGAGACCTGGGGAGACTTGACGATCAGTTACTTACCAGAGTATAAAATAAGTGCTGTCTCTTAACCTCAAATGTGGACCAGAGTGGAGAAAAGGGGGAGGGGCAACAGAGAAAGTAGGAGTGGAAAATCTCTTAAGCTCACCCATTTAAAAACATAATTTTAATGTCAACTTTGATCCTATAAATCACTCTTTAACTTGATTGATTGTTGCTACTCTAATGGCCAACATTGTAGCTGCAACCTATTTGCATGTATTTCACTTAATGGTTTAAAGCAGTAAGTGGAACCAAGCTTTCTATCTTTGTTTAACTAGCTCTAATTTATACTTGCTTCTTTTAGTCCCTATTCAAACTCTTGTATGATCTGCTACTTCCTCAAATACCCACCACCCATTTCTCCTTTCTGCATTAGAGTGTCTTATTATTTTGTCTTCTCTCTCTCTCTCTCTCTCTGCTTTCTCTCTGTCCCCTTTCCTTCTTGCCCAATCTTTCTTCTTCTCCACGTTTAACCCTTATTAATGGTAATAACAATTTAATAAATTTAATAACTAATTTTTTTATCTATTCCAGATCTTTACTACAGTTTAAACATGGATTTGAGGAACTCTGGGGAACAATATCAAGAAGATTTTGATTTCTCATGAGTTTGAACAGTATGAGTCTTGACTCTGAAGTGATTATACTAAATAGGGCTCAGTGGTATCTCTCAAAGTGGTGCTGATATTGGCATCAGCAGAGGTCACACATTATCTTAAAGTATCCATATCAGGGCTTTAAGAGAAATAAGCTCACAAAGTATTCCCTTGTTTCAAAGAAGAACTGATAAACATCCCAATAGATAGGTAGGCATACAAACAACATGACAAAGCAAGGGAATATAACTACTGCAAATAGCCCATGATGCTTAAACAACTGACTCCATCAAAAACACAGTGGAGAAAATGACAGAGAAAGAATTTTATAAGTTCATACTAAAATGTCTTATGATGAGCTAAAAGAAGATATAAGTAGTGAAATTAGAGAGAAAATACAGGAAGTTAAAGATCTCTTCAAAAAAGAGAGAGAGATTCTGAAAAAGAACCAAACAGTAATCCTAGAAATGACACCAAATTTAAAACAATTCAAATTAAAAATTTAATGGAAATCATCACCAATAGCTTAAACTACTTGAAGATAAATTTTTCAGGCATTGAAGACAAAATGTATAATCTTGGAAATAAAGTTGACTATAAAAATGTTAAGAGACCATGATCAGAGTATTCAAGAAATCTGGAATAACATCAAGAAGCCTAATTTAAGATCCTTTGGGGTAGGTAAAGGTGCTGAAACATAATATAAAGGGATGCACGATCTTTTCAATAAAATAATATCAGAAAAATATCCAAACCTTAATAATGAGATGGAAATTCAAATACATGAGGTATATAGGACTCCAAATACACAAAATCAAAATAGATCCTCTCCAAGACACATTATAATAAAAATGCCTAACATACAGAATATAGATATAACTTTAAAAACTTCAAGAGAAGTTTAAACCAATCTGGATTTCCCCTGATTTCTCAGCACAGACACTAAAATCCAGGAGGGCTTCAAATAATATACACCAAGATCTGAAAGAAAATCAATGCCAACGAAGAATACTATACCCATCAAAATTAAGCTTCAGAGTTAAAGATGAAATAAAAAAATTTCATAATAAAAAATAAAAAGAATTCATAAACAGAAAGCCTGCACTATAAATCATACTTGATGAAATATTTCATGAAGATAAAAAATGAAAATGACAATAAACATAGGGAAGAATTTCTTTAGAATAGTCACTTAGAAAATCAAGTCTGATTTAAAAGTTAGAAATAAATCAAAAATAGGAGGAAATAAAAATCATCTATCTATAATAACATTGAATGTAAATAGTCTAAACTCTTCAATCAAAAGACATAGGTTAAATTAAAAAAACAATCAATAATATGCTGTCTGTAAGATACTCACTTCACAGACAAAGACAATCACAGACGGAATTTGAAAGGATAGAAAAAGACAAGCTACAAATGGTACTCATAAAAAAGGTGGGATAGCTATACTTATATCATAAAGTGAACTTCAAGCCAAAATTAATCAGAAGAGATAAAGAAAGTCACTTTATACTGCTTAAGGGAATCACACAAAAACAAGATATAATGATTAAAAATATTTATGTCTGAAACAATGGTGTATCTACATACATAAAGCACACCCTTCTAAATATTAAGAATCAAATAGATCACAATACAATAATACTGGGTTACTTTAACACACCTGTCTCACCACTAAATAGGTGGTTCAGATATCAACTAGGTAAAGATTCTGCAGAACTAAAAAATACAATTTCTTCTCATCAGCACATGGGACATTATCAAAAATAGACCATATTTCAGGTCACAAATCAAATCTTAGCAAAAACAAAAATAGAGATAATACTTGTGTTCTATCAGATCATAATGTAATGAAATTAAAAATCAATGGTAAGATAAAACAAAAACTCCTCTGACACCTGAAGATTAAATAATACACTTTTGAATAAGGAATGGATATCAGAAGAAATCAGGAGAGAAATTAAAAAAAACAAATTCTTAGAAGTAAGTGAGAATAATGATACAACATATCAAAATCTCTTGAATAGTATGAAGTCAGTTCTATACTACAGAGCTATTTGAACAAAATAGTATGGTATTGGTACTAAAACAGGCATGAAAGATCAATGGAATAGAAAACACAGGGGTAATCCTACATTATTAATTATACTATACAAAGGCGTTCAAAACATGTGTTGGAGAAAAGATACAGTCTTTTAAAAAAACAATGCTGAGAAAACTGGAAATCTATATGTAGTAGAATGAAATTTAACCCCTTTCACCCTACAGAAAACTCAACTCAAAGTGGATCAAAGACCTTGGAAATATATCAGAAACCCTGCATCTGTTAGAATAAAATGTAGGCCCAACACTCCAGCATGACAGCACAGAAAACAACTTCCTTAACAAGACTCTTAAATGCACAAAAAATAAAACATCATTAAGTGCAATGGCATCAAATTTAGAAGTTCCTGCACAGCAAAGGAAACAAGAATGTGAAGAGAGAGCCTAGCAAATGGGAGCCTAGCAAATTTTTTTCCAGCTTCTCAGAGTATTAATTTCTGGAATATACAAAGAACTCAAAAAATCTAACACACACACACAAAATGACTCAATCAATAAATGGGCCAAAAGAACTAAAGAGGCACTTCTCTAAAGAAGAAATGTAAATGGTCAACGAACATATGAAAAAATTTCCAATGTCTTTAGCAAGAGAAGAAATGAAAATTAAATCTACTATGAAATTTCATTTCACTACAGTCAGAATAGCGATGATCAAGAATACAAATGTTGAGGAGGATGAGGGGAGAAAGGTACACTCATACACTGGTGGAACTGCAAATTATTGCAAACACTCCGGAAAGCAGTGTGAAGATTCTTCAAAAATTAGTAGTGGAACCACCATATAACTCAGCTATACCACTCCTCAATATATATAAAAAAAATTTAAATCAGCTTACCACAGTGATGCAAGCACATCAATGTTTATACTAGCACAGTTCACAATAGACAAGCTATGGAGCCAACCTCAGTGCTCTCCAACAGATGAATGGATAAAAAAATGTGGCATGTATACACAATAGAGTATTACTCAGCTATAAAGAAGAATGAAATTGTTGCATTCGTCAGTAAATGGATGGAACTGGAAACTATCATGTAAGTGAAATAAGCCAGACTGAGAAAGCTAAAGATGGAATGTTTTCTTTAATAGCAGAAGATAATGCAAAATAGTGGTGGTGGCGGGGGAGATAAAAGAAAGAAAGAGAGAGAAAGAGAAAAATAGGAAGAGCAAATTTCATCAAAATAGAGAAATAGATCAACAGAATAGATGAAGGAGATTGAGGAGGAGGAAAGAGGGATGGGAAAAGGAAAGACAGTGGAACGAACCTGACCACACTTTCATATGTGCATGCATGAATATAGCACAGTGGATCCAACATCATAAATAACCACAAGACACTAATAAAAAAAAAAACCCTGTAAATAAATCACAGAAGATCAGCAGAATCAGGGAGGAGTGCATGGGAAGGTATTAATGGGGAGGAGGACCGGCTGGAGACTGAATCAGAGCAAATTATCTTCCATGCTTTTGTGATTGTGCCAAAATCTATCCTAATATTATATATAACTCAAACGAATTTTTAAAAAAGAAAAAGCCCAGCAGAGCACTGGGGGGTGTGCCTGAAGTACCAGCGACTTGGCAAGCTGAGGAAAGAGTGTTTTTTGAATCCAGCGTTCAAGGCCATCCTGGGCTACCTAGTGAGATGCCACCTCCAGGACAACAACAACAACAACGACGACAAAACACATACAGGAGATGAACAAAGCTCAAGGTAACTTTGACTTACTTCCTGATTTTGCATAAGACAAAGTTAGTAGGTCCACTCCAAATTATTTCATGTACCAATGTTAATGCAGCAACTCTACTATAGTAAGTTGGTTTCTATATTGCCTCATATCATATATGTTTGAACAGTCCATAAATCTGGCTCACCTACCAAATTGTAAGCCCTTTGAACACAGTATTTAACCAACTTGTCCATCTTCCACAATACTTGGAAATGGGCTGGAAACAGTGTGCTCAAATTCCTGCATGTGTTATTGGCCCTTGAGACCAAAGATCTGGACCTATTTCCATAAATATTCCTGTACATTACAGTGTTTAGTATAGTATTAGTGAACAAAGTGCTACAAAATAGTGAAATAAAGAAATTAATTCTACATATAATTATGCTCATTTACATCCATTGCTAATAACACTTACACAGCAATTTTTATATATCATATCCCCTTATGTAGGATCACAAGGAAGCACATCCAGTTGTCCCTTGAAGTACTGTGTACATGCAAATATATGTGTGTGTGAAAATGTTTTAAAGCTATGAATTTCCTGAAAATTTAGTGCATTTTTTTTTATTTATGTTTTCAGCATTTATCAATCTGCCTGGAATATAGTGAAAAATTAATACACATTTGTTTAATTAAGCAAAACAGAAATGCTACATTTAAGATAAGATCTCCAAGAACAGGTTTACAGAGAAAGAATTGGTTAACTTTCAAATTCTCTGCCTCCCATATATATATTATTTCTCAATTTGTTATTTTATGTTTATACTAATTTTAAAACTACAAAAAGTAGACAAACTGAACATCTGTAATTTTTAGGACTATAGAATAAGTAAAAATATTTATACAATTAAAAAAACACATAGGGTTTAATTACTCACTTCTTGCCTAATTTGACAGATATAATATTGCAGAAAACAGATTCAGGAATTTCTGAGACTAAGCTATATAAAACCTTTCAAGGGCAAAAAAAAAAAATGGTGATGACATGCTCTAATCATGTAGAAAAATGAAAATAGTTCTAATTAATTGCATATCATTCTAGGAGATTGTTAAAGGTGTCAACTGGTTTTTGTTAGATGCATAGGATAAAGTATAGATTAAATGAGCTTTATGAGATTTTTTTAAAATCACAGTAATCAGTGTTTAATAGAGGAATTTCAAAGGAAAAGAATAGAGGATTTACTAGGTTCAAAACCAGAAATGTTTATCATCACCAGTCTTTCCAGGCAGCAAAAGTTTTCTCAAAATAAAAAATGGCTTCAGGGCAAAACTCAATTTTTGAGTATGTCCAGTAATACATAACCTCAGAGTAAACTTCAGTTCAGTAGTGTGGTTGGAGAACCTTCTACTAACACCTTAAGTACACTTGTGGCAGGGTTAGAACTGGGAAAAAACAGAATTCTATTTATATCAAGAAGTATTTTGCAGAGTTTCCCAACTAGACTAAAAGGCTTTGAAGAATTGTATGACTGTGATTTCATAGCATCAAGAATCTAAGCCCAAAATAGAGAAGAATCTCTGGGGAAAAACTTGTAAGAGTGGCATTCGTCTAATGGAGTGAACCCTGTAAGACCAGAATAAAAGGCACAGGAAGATTGTGGTATCTTTTATTTTTTTTATATTAGAGGATCAAACTACCCACCATTGTAAAGTAGTCTCTGACAGCTATTCAGCAGCAAAGGTAGGCCATTTTTAATTGAAAGGAAACGAAGTCTTAGAGCACAGTACCGGTATCCTGGAGGACAGAGACAGGTGGCACAGAGAGTGACTCCCTTGGAGCAAGACTAAGACCAATCAAGGAAGAGGTGATGTTCACTCAGCAAGCAGTGTAATGAATACAGCTAATGACTGAATGCAGGACATTTGAACATCACTGAGAGTTAACCTCATATGTTGTCATTACAAAATATGTCAAATATTTCAGGTGACAGGGAGTTTAATGGTGTGCCTTAATCAGCCCACATGGTATTAAAGAATCACAGAACCACTTTTTATTCCATAAATATGTACAATTACAGTTTACAATTTGCCAATATATAATAAAAATGATGTGCTGTGACTGCTATGTGTCTCAGTCAGCACCTCCTTCTTCTTTAAAGAAGAAGGTGATACTCTTGTATCACCATTGCTAATACTGAATGTCTCAAGGAGATAACTCACCTCTTTAGTTCACATTTCTTCCACTATAGAAAAAACATGTTTGAAGAACTGTACTTGAGAAGTTGAACCCTCATCTTTCCTTGAACTTTAATTTTAAATCCTAGGCTTCAAACACTATCTGGGATTTAATTTCAGGAATATTGTAGAGAAATTAGTTGCTTTTGTGTGTAGGAGGATCATAGATATTGGTAGCCAGAGTGTAGTGAGTGGGAATATTGAAATTGTCCAACATTAATTCCTGCCCTCTGTGGACTTACGTTTACTTTTCATATGATGAGGTAAGCTTTAAGTTCTTTCCTCTGAATCTTGGTTGACCTTAATAATTTCCCTGACCAATAGAATATGACAGAAGCAATATTTTCAAACATCTGGAAAGAGATTATGAAAAGCCTTTCTATTTGCATAAGCACCCTTGGGATGATCTCTCTCAGAACCTAGTTACCATAATACAAGAAGCCAAAGTCATATGTATCACTTTGGTTGAACTCCCTACCAAAAACCTCCATCAACTCCCACAGACATGAGGCAGCTAGCTTGGACTTTAAACCGAGTTGAGCCTTCGGACGACTTCAGCTCCAGCCATAATTTGACTGTAACCACATGATATATTCCAAATGAGGACAGCCAATAGAGACAGTGAATATATGGGAGCAATTGTGATGACATATATATATATATATATATTTTTTTTTTTTTTTTTTTTTTTTAAGCTGCTAAGTTTTGAGTTCTATTTGAAATAATGGAAGCCTGGTACATCTGTTCAAAGACTCTACCATTTTGATTTTGAGCCTTTCCTTCTTCATTTTACAAACACTTGATGGCAGGAACTGACCTTGAGATCAGGAAGGAAGCGTCAAAACATTTTAGAAAACTTGACCCTGAATTCCTTGACCCATAGAAGAAATAGTAATCACCAGATTTCTGACATTGAGATATTAGATAAATTAATCTCCTATATGAGTATTTGGTTATATGTAGCTATATACCAAAATGATGCTCCAGGAATGAATATACAAAATGATACCATAATTTCTTGCAATTTGCTAAATAGAAGTTTCACATTCAATTCTCAAGTTTGGGGGGTAAAGGAAAAGAATCAGTGTATAATTACAAAATTCCTGTATTTTATAAAGTTAAAATCAAACTACCTGGGGCTGGGACTGTGGCTCAGTGATAAAGATCTTGCCTAGTATATGTGAGGCACTGGGTTTTGTTCTCAGAACCACATATAAATAAATAAACAAAATAAAAACTCATTGAGAACTAAAAAAAAAAAATCAAATTACTTTATGCTTAACGGAAACACATACACTTTTGATACTAAATTAATGTAAATATTTCTTATAGATCTCTGTTAAAAAATGTGGCATGGTGTGGCAAATAATTTTTTCATTACTAGCAAGTTAAATATAACCTTATATTTTACAACTATATATTCTATAACATCTCTTTTCAGTGATGACATAATGCCAGAGAGGAAAAAAAAAAATTACACAGAATTTTTTAAAATGTACTTGAGTTGCAGGTATTGGAAATCTGATTTAACCCAAGGATAACATTAAGAATATGTTTAGAGGAATTAATGACCAGTGATTTTAGCCACATCCCTAATCCTTTTTTATATTTTATTTAGAGAGAGGTTCTCACTGAGTTGCTTAAGGCTTTGCTAAGTTTCGGAGGCTGGCTTTGAACTCACAATATTTTTGCCTCAGCCTCCAAAGTCACTGGGATTACAGGCATGTGCCAAGGCACCCAACTCAATTGCCATTCATTCTTGATTAAAAAAAAAAAAATCTTGCTAATCAGCTTTGGGCAAATGAATATGAAGAAATCCTGCAGTGAAAATATTGCATATAATTAAGGAAGGGCTCGAAAGTGAATAGTTATGCCTGGGTAGAGGTCAGGGTGTGATAAGGGAAGAATATAGGATAAACCTAAAAGTAGAGAAGGCCACAAACAGAAGCAGAAGGAGAAAAGGAAAAATAAGAATGTCCAAGCAGCCAAGGAAAAAAGTGACTTGTTTTATAGACCATTTCATAGAAACTATTTTGTGGAAGACTGCCTTGGCTGGTATTAGAACTAACTCTTCAGTCAATAAAAACCATTAGAAAATTGCATATAAAAATTTTTTCTTCCATGTTCATTTTACCAGATCGAATCATACTGTAATACCACAGGTATGTATTCCATGGTATTATGTAAAAGTGCATGATACTGTGCTGGGTTTACTGTAAAGATATAGAGAGAAATGTCCTCTGCTTTCTAGCAGAGGAACTCCTCACATTTGTTTTTGCAAACTCTGGAAACCAATTTCCTACTGGTCTTTGTACTAGCAATAACTGGATAGTTTTGTCTCTATCTTGAGTGAAACTTATAGCACATTTATAGCAAGCTTGTGAAACTTCATAGCATAAACTTGAGACAGTGAAATAGTGAAATCATAGGTTGATCTTATTTTCCTTTTTTTAAATTTATCTGTGCTTTAATTTCCTCAAATTGATTTTTTTCTTTAATCGTGTACATTTACAACTTTATTATTTATTTGGAAATAAACTGAAATTTATATAAGTAAAAAATGAATTTCCTGAGGATCACAGCCTTTGGAACAGTCCCTACTCCAGCTTTTGGTCAGGCCTGGCTCTCCAAAGAACCCCACTTCCATGCTGAGGATGCAAAATGGCTGGTGAACTTGTTAAGAGCCAACTGCAGGAGAATTAGAAGATGGGTTAGTTTGCCTCAGGTTGAACCAGAGGACCTATTCCTGTGAGTAAAGGGAAGTACCGAGGGACTATCCCAGCAGCTGCCAAAGTTCTTTTTGTCTTGCTGCGACCTGCTTGGGGAGGGAATCAGTAAACCATGTGGAGGAATGGGCCAGCTGAAAATAAAAGGCTGAAAAAAATAGTATTAAAAATAATGAGAGGACACAAGAAATATACTTAAAGAGAAGGCTTTATGGGTGGAAAATACCCAGTGGGTCTGATCCTAACAAAGGAAAAAGGCCCATGAATGCTTTATTTATAGTGGGATTTATTGTGAGAAAAAAATTTTCAAAATAAACAAGAAGCAAGAGGCTGTAGGAAATTGACCTGATTGGACGCATAACACTTGCTCCGTAATTCTTCCTCCCCTAGGTAGCTGGTGCCTCAAGGCTACCTGGTCTCACTGGTATCTCTTTCCACCTCCACGGAGTTGCGTTTGAACCTAAGGCCGTCTGAATCAATAAATTCCTCAGTATCACAGAATTCTCTGTGAGCCGTATATTACCAAGGCAATGGAGCAGTCTTAGATCGGTGAGATGACACGGAGTTCTCCAAGGGGCACAGCTCTGCTTAGAGATGACTCAGACAAGCCCACAATTCACTCACAGCTTCCAACACTTTTGCTTTGGGCAACTCATGTCTTCCCTCCCTGATTGTTACAGGTTGCTCCATCATGGTCGACTTCGAGGAAAAGGAACCTGAACTCAGTAAAGTCACTTTGGCCATCTGGTAAGTCTCCTGGTGTGCATGTGGAGGCCCTTGATTCCACACATCTGGTTCTCTTTGTGGGAACATCTGTGATGCCACTGGTGTAAGAGTCATGGTTAAGTGGGGCTCTAGGAATATTTACCCTCTTCAGTTCTTTTCTAGGTTCTTATCTGTTTGTTGGCCTTGGTTTTGGGAATTCCCTCTGGTTGTCTGTGTTTTTGTTTAGTTGGTATCTGTTACTGTCCCTTTTAAGACAAGGCCAATACTGCATTGATCCTATAGGTATAAACCTGTCGAAGATAATGTTTTACTGTAATGATCTGGCTTTTGAATAGCTTTCTGAATTATTATACAATAATGATAATAATAATAATAATAGTAATAATAATAATAGTTGGAGCTGGTCTGTCAGAGGTAAAGTAAGTGGAAGAACTTTGTACATGTCTGTTTTAAAGTTTCCCATCTGTCAGCCCTGTTTTCAGTGATCTTATCTTTTTGTATCTGGTACTGGCCCTTTAAGACATGATCCATGCTGCTTTGATCTTACTGGTAGCCTCTTGAACAGAGATATGTTGACTCAATGGGACATCTATAGGTAAAGTCTAAGAGAAAGACAGTTTACTGTAACACAATCTGGCCTTTGAATGGATTATTATATAATCTTGAAATTGAAGTTGATCTGTCAGGGGTAAAGTATGTGAAAGAGATTCTATATGTACAGGCATTTAGGCAGTTGCATGATAAGGGGTCTGAACAGTCTGGAACTAAGGGGTCAAAAGTCACTGGTATGCAAGGATAGCAGGACACTAACCCTAACCTGAGGGGAAAAAAACCCTGAAAAGCTACCTGGGTTCTAGAAAAATGGACAAAGAGAACTTGGCCTCTGCCCTGCCTTCCAGTCCCTTTTAACCATAGGTGGAGGGTGGAGTCTGCTGGTCACAAAGGATGTGGCAGCAGGTTCCAGCAGTTAGTTTATCACCTGGGGACAGGATTAAGTCTCCTCTTTTAAGATCTGACAGGACACCCCATTTTGCCAGGAGATATCCATCACTGGGGCAAAACAATTCTTGCTATAACAGTAGCAAACTAAAGACATGGGGAGACTGACAGAATAAATAACTGTACCCAGAAAAGAAAAAGAAAAACTAAGACCAATCTGAGTTTTGTAGGCAACCTCTGCAAAGGGATCTTCAAGAATGCATAAAGAAAAGGATAAAATGGGCATACTACATTGCATATCAATATGCTTAGTATGAAAAAAAAAAAAAAAAGGCCCCAAAGACGTCTCTGGGTACAATTGACAATAGGGAACTCACTTAAAATTGATGGCATTGTGTTAATGATAAGGGAGACAGATCAGGCTCAAAAATATGCTGTGCTCCATTCCCTTGAATGCAAACTGGAACAAAAAAAGAGTAAGGCAAAGTTTTGTATATGCTGAATTGTCCAACCCTGTCCTGGAATGCAATTTATTGTGTTAATTAAATGTACAGACAACAGGATTGTTTCAGAATATTAATTTAAGAGAAGGTCCAAAATTAGAAATAAAAGAAAGTTATAGGTATGGAAATTTATTTTAATGCAGAAAGTTATAAGGTAAAAGAAATATTCCTGGAAGGAGAAAGTATTTTGTTTGGTAAAGTAATGTTCTTATGTAAAAGTCCAAGATGAAAGACAGGACAAAAATAAGGATATAAACAAGTTGTGAATGTCTAACTAAGTTGCAGAAGGTCTGCAGAAGGTAAATTTCAAAAAGTTTGTGTTTGTGATTAAGTTGGCTATAATTAGAACAATTAGTCAAAGTTATTTGAACTTTAAATACTGATATAAAGCAAAGTCCGAAACATTTATCTGATCTTATCTATCAAGGTACTTTTCCTGTATCTATTGCATTACTTAGGAAAACTATGTCTTAAAGGAATTAGGATTTGTATGAGTTTTTAAGTCTTTTAAATGATTACTTTAATGGGTTAGATAAACAACTATTATTTTAGGTTTTAAAAATATTGCTAACACCATAAATATATGTGACTAGATATAAATATACATTTGAGAACTATACATATGTTAGCCTTTTCTGAGTATAAAGTCAAAGTTTATAAAATGGAAGTTTATTGAGGTTTACTGGCAAGATAACCAATAAGTGCTCTCTTTTATAAATTATATTTGACATTGAAGGGCCACACTATCATTCGAAGGCCTGTCTTATATTTGTTTGCTTTGACTAAGTCAATTTCTGATCATTAACACTATTTCCTAAATGTATAAGAGATTTAAGGCTATCCTTTGACATTTTCTAGTAATGCTAATCTATGCAGATTTGTGATTATTGTTCCTGTAATCCCAGCAGCCCAGAAAGCTGAGGCAAGAGGATTGTGAGTTCAATGCCAGTGTCAGCAATAGTGAGGCACTAAGCAACTCAGTGAGACCATATCTCTAAAATACAAAAGAGGCTTCAGGATGTGGCTCAGTGATTGAGTGCCCCTGAGTTTAATCCCTGGTACCCCTACCCCAGCAAAAAAAGTTAAGCTTAGTTAAATGTAAAGCTTAGAGGAGAACATTTTACCAAGTTGGTGTTCTCCAAACTAAAATTATATGTAGTAATATTCTTGGACTTGTATAGAAATAACAAATTTGGTTGGCATTAATCATGTCATTTGATGTTTTATAGCTGGATAAATTCACCTGTTGTCAATAAGTTATATTTACAATTTTGTGTTATTCTTCACACTGGAATAGAATCTAAATGCATTTTTGAAAGGCAATAGGAGAGCCTGATCTGTTAGAAGGAGATAATGTAAAACATGGAAGCATTTCACCACATTTCCATAAAAAGAAAGTTAAAAGATCTCTTAGCCTTTGTTTGATTCATGTTTCAGATGTAACATTGTGTTGTTATTTGCCAAGAGCCCCACCTTACCTGAGATAAGACTCTGCCACTCACCTTACTCCATGTTAGAATGGCTCCAAAATAGGCTAGACTTCTGCCTACTTAAAGTTGTGTTAACTATTTCAAGTTTTGTTAAAAATATTACTGAGATCTCAAACTAAACAGGGGATATAAAAACAATTAAGTAAAGGTTTAAGATTATAACAATCATTTTCTTGGTTCATAGCTATTACACAAGTTGAATATCTTTTTGCTATGGTAATTTCACTTTGTATATTCCTTGTAAACTTTATAACTGTTCCCTGTTAGTGTTTCGCAGAGGTACTGCTTCTAATAAAACAACTTTAGTTGATTTTGGATAATAAGCCATCACCTACAGGACAGATTGTATACAAGGCTGACTGACTTCTACTACTACTACCCCAATTAAATGAAAGGGATAACTGTAAAATTATAGATATTGGAGTTATAATGTGTTACTCTCACTGGTGAAACTTGTCTGCTGGATGTTCAAAACCAAAAATTTGGAGACCAATCAAGGAAGTAAAAGGGCCAGGAAAAAGCAGTCAACATTTTGGCCCTTGCCCTTTAAGGTCAGCCTGGACCCAGGAAATGACAAGAGCTTTCTCTGGGCCTTGCAACTCTGGTGACTCACCCAATCTGCTAATCAAGGAGATCAAGAGGACCCTAGAGAATAGGAAGCCAACAAGTGCACATTCTGCCAAGAAGAGGGTCATTGGTGAGGGAAATGTCCCTGATGCTTCCAAGAGAAGTCATGAATCATCAGCAAGACTCTGACCCTCCCTGGCAGATGGCACCACTAGTAAAGGAAAGCTAAAGGAGCCAAGAACCTTCAAACATGTCCACTCCAACTCCAAAAAAAAAAAAAAAAAAAAAAAAAAAAAGAATTTCCTATACCTATATTTAGTAGGCCATTTTCTACTTTCTACTTTGGGTTTGGAACAAATTCTTCAATATTTAAAATTTTTTTTAAAAATTTGGCAATAGGCCTTTATTTTTTATTTATTTATATGTGGTGCTAAGAATCAAACCCAGTGCCTTACACATGCTAGGCAAGCACTCTACCACTGAGACACAACCCCTGCCCAATTCTTCAACTTTTTGAGCCTCAGTATCCTTACTTGCAATATGCAGATTATAGCCACTCCTTCAAAGACTTATTGTGAGGTATAAACAAGCTAAAAATCTATAGCATTTAGCACACTAGTATTTTAACTTAACTGTCAATTATATGTCAAAAGTAGTAGACTGTGTAAAAAGAAATATTGAAGATAACAAAGATGAGGAAATGATAGAGCCAGAATTCAATATAAGGTCTGTTAGTCCCAAAACTCTGCTATAAATCACGGAGTGATTTATTTTCAGACTTGGAGAGGTTCTCAGTCTTGAAGTTGCAAAAAAGAGTCACTCCTGAAGTTCTCTGTCTGTCACAAGTGCTTAGGCCACTCCTTATGGCAATGCAATATAAATTTCTGAGTGTGGGACAGCACATGTTCATATTTTTAAAAACTTTCTGTAGACTAGGAACACAGCACTTCCTACAGAAGTTGTTTTTCTCCTCAACGCTTCTACAGAGAATTCTTTTTGTCCTTTTTTGACTTTCAAGTTCTTTGGTATAATTTTATACCCTGGATATCATAAAGGGGCTACAGGTAAATAAAACTATGCATATATATCCAGAGGAGGCACCTGTGCTAGACATAATGCTCAGTGGTGTCATGATAGGCAACTGTTGCAGAGCAATAAGGAGCAGAACTTATGAGAAATATGCTTGATTAATCTGCCCTTATCTATCAAAATCTGTTTTCCCTTTGAATGTTGAAAATATAAAATTATGGGATATTTTGAAGTAATTCATATATGCTGAAAACAAAATACTAAAATCTATTCGAGAAGCCAAGCCAAATAACTGGGATGCTTGCTTTTGGAATTTTGCCATATTTCAAGAAATAAAGAATTAGCAACAGAAATGATCTGGAGTTTGTCTTTTTTGAAAGACTGTACCTATTAAGTTCATGTCACCTCTTGGTATGTGTTAAATACCCAGCTCTGGGTATGGTGTATTTTTATCTGACAAGCAAAGGGCAACTAATGAAGGACATAGGACTGTTGCTTAGGAACAGATATATCTGCACACTCTCTGCATCTCCTTGTCTTACTGATAACAGTCCACCAAAACCTTGGCTGACTTATCTACTAGATGCTATTGGTTCTCCATAAGTTTCCTTAGTACTGGGGGAAATATGAAAAATTGGCTTGAAATTCCATCTAGAAGGTGCAAAGACTATTTCTTTCCAAGTCTGTCTGAGAGGTACAGTTCTCAAAAAAAGCAAGTCCTATTTAGGGAGGGAGATTGATCCCCACAAAGATGAATAACAATAGATTCAATGAGGAAAAATTCAAACAAGACAATAAGAGCTGAAGCCTGGAGCTTAAAGATTGTCATCTTTGTTTTGGAGATAAGATATTAGAAAGCCAGCCTAAGCTGCACTCCAGATCTAGAATTTTATTCAGGCAAGGGGGTAAGCAAAGCCAGAGGAAGAAATTAACTCCCAACTGTTTTTACATAAAAATAATAGGTGGGTGCCCAGGTTACCCGAAAAAAATCCTAACAGATTAAGGTCTGTCAGAGCTCTTGAGTTTACTTTGCTTCAAAAAACCTACTTGAGAAAAACTACTTAATTTCACCTAATCTTTGTGATAGGAATCCATACTGAAGAAATCTAAACACAAGAATGGAGACAGGTCTGATCAAAAACACGTAATATAGGAATCTGATGCAAAAATAGAGCCAGATACCTGGCTACAGAACCTCTGCTGTGGATACATAAGGAGCTCTTTCAATGGAAGATGTGGCATCTGTAGTTTCTTAACCAGTCAGATAAGGGTTTTGGGAGGGTTCCTCCTAAACCTCTTCTATCTTTACCCACTACCTTGTAAGATGCTTTTGGCTCAGGCAGGCAAACTATGTTGAAAACTATGGATTTAAAATGTTCAACTCCTGTTGTAGAGATCAGATAATGTGAAATGAAAGGAAATACAAAATCTTAGTAAATCAAGCATAGCTTCTGTATTAAGAATAATCTTTGCTTGATTCTTGTAAGTCACAGAAGGTAAAAGTGTGTATAGAAAAAAAAATCGTTGAAAATGACAAGATAGTCAAGGGAAGTATTCAAGAAAATAAGTGTTCCAATTGTCCATGTTCATGGAATGACTCATTTCTCTGTAATCATCCTCCACTTAATTTTTCTTCAGATTTTCTGCCTACCTTCCAACATAAGAAAAATATGAACTATCTTTCCTTCATTGCCTTTATAGAAGTGCTTAGAGAATAAGACAACCAATAACAGAAAAGTAAACTAGTTAAGAATGGCAAAAAATTATTGAATTCACAAAAACAAGTGCAACTCAATATAAAATAACTTAAAATAAAAGAAAGCCAAACCTCCCATTTTTAAAAGTAGAGGAGATAGTAGATAAAGGATAAGAGAGTACATACCCTTGGTAAAGCAATTAAACCAAAAACCCATTGCAAGCTGACAGGTGAGGTTGTGTACCCAGCATAAGTGTTTTCATCTGTTTTTTTTCCACAGTTTTTTTCCACAGCAGTGAATCTCTAGCTAATAAGAGAAATGGGACAGAAAGAAACTACTTGATTTTTTTTAGCTACACACAGTGGTTGGTCAGAAGCTTCCAGTTCAAGTGCACATCTTTAAATGACTCCAGCATGTATTCTTTCTATCCCTTTATTCTTTTCCTGAGCTGTGAACTCAGTTATACTAGCTCCACTAATCTTTAATTCCTAGATGAGGGGATTATCAACACAATATCTAAAAGGAGGTAAAAAAAGGGAAGGGACAATAGTAGCATGTTTCCATAATATCTGAGGTATCACCTATTGTTTTAAAATGTACATAAACTTTTCACTTGAAACCACTACTTCATAACACCATGTTTGTTACATAACTAATGAAATCAATATTCAGCTTACTGGTTTTGTAGATGATATTATAGATATAATACCTTGCACTTTAATCAAAATGTGGCTTACTGCAATAATTATGGCTGTTAGTAATGACTACATGAAAATAATGAAAAAAGGGCATTTTTGACAAATGTGAAAATTTTCATAGTAGTCATCCAGAGGAAATGTATATTTCTAGAGAAGCTGCTGCCACTACTCAAAATATTTTAGAAGTATTTTTTAAAGGTAAAATTGGAGGTCATTTATGAAAATGATCATTAAAATACACTAATTATGAGAAGTCTTATTCTATGGTAGATTTGATTTTTTACTTTTGATTAATTTGACTACAAATATTTACAAATACTAGCAGTTATTAAATGAATTATTAATCTTTACAAGATGTTATGGTATATGATTTTCCTGTATCACAAATTGCAAGATATAGGGATTAATTTAATCCAAACGTGTTTGTGTTAATAAAATTTTAAAAGAGGGCAATTTCATATAAGAAATCTGGAGTCCTAGTGACTCTTAGATATTTAAAACAAAGAGTTAACAACACTGGGAAAGTATTTCCTCATACTACTATTAGGGAGAGCTAAAGAGAACTGATTCCTTTGGCATAAGTCCTGTCTTCTCCTTTATTCCCTGCTACATGTCAAACACTTATGCACTGATGTCAGGATAATTTGATGGGCTGTGCAAAGCCAGTTGGCATATAGATGCAAAACTAGTTTGGCTTTCCCCTGGCCCCTTCAGTGCTGAGGATCAAATCTAGGGTCTTAAAAACATGAAGCAAACAATCTACTATGGAGCTACATCCTGGCCTTAATTTGGCATTTGGGTGGGCAGATATGACAGATTTCTCCTTTCCTAGAGGATTATCTATTCTTGCCTTGTTGGACTCTGTAGCATCCTTAGGGTTTGTTCTGGTCAATAAAAGGTAGATAGAATTGAAATAGGTGAACTTGAGGCAGAAGCTATGAAGTAGAATAGAGTTTGCCTTGTTTGGATGTTTAGTATAAGACAACATTTGAATCAGAAATTTCGCCACCATCTTCATACAGAGAAAAGAAAATGAAGAGAGCAGAATTAGAACACAAAAAGCTCATGTGGCATGAGAAATTAATCCTTGTTGTAACTCATTGTGACTGGGGCCCATCTTTAAATTCTGTATGTCCCAGCTCACATACCCTAACACACACATTAGTTTATCTCTTGGTGTCAGTAAGCAACTGACTTTGGGACCCGTGTTTTTCCTGTAAGTTCTCCTTTAACTATTAGAATGTGTAAAATTGAAGTTCACTGAAATTATATAATTTGTTCAGAGACAATGAGGTTAGTCTCTGTCTAAAGATCTCACCTCAAAGTCTATGTACTTTAATTCCTTGCCTTCCCATATTTTAATGATTGAGGTTTTGAACTGTACCATTTTTGCATTAATTCTGTTTCATATTATACTCTACATGAATAAAATATCTAATCAAAGTCGATATTGTATCTTACTTTCAATCTTACTTTGTCCCATGTGCCTTACTTTTACACATATTAAAAGTAGTTCTATGATCTTCAGATTTATTTTGTGAACATATTTTCTGTACCACATTTAAAGAATTTTATATCACATTTATTGTTTTGCATACAACTCAGACATTTATTAATATTTAAAAAAACCCAAACACAATATAATAATTTGGCTTCATTTCCCCACAAAAATGGGAAATATATTTCACTAAAGGAAAATTTTAATTATATTTACACACCAGTTGCTTGTTGGGGATTAGGGTTCTATAAAATGATACAAGCAAAAATAATTAACATTAACTGATTAGTACATAAAAGAAAACAATTTACAATAATATGGTAAGCAATAAACAAAAACTCATCAGAAACACCCTGCTTTAAAATAATTTTCAAACAGATAAACTATTACAATATAGTTTATCCCTAACAACACTGAGCCCATTAATAGAGCACTTCTATACATACAAAGGTATAACAAAGTGATACAGTATTTATTGCAGCAACAACAAATTAAAGGTTATCATAATGTATGTAACTTAAATACCCCTCCCCCCGTTGATATAGTGGCTTCGTATTCCTTAAACAGACTCTGCTCTTCACCTTAGAAGGATTAAGTCTTCTCATCAAAAGGCACATTCTTATCTGAAAGGAAAAAAATATTAAAATGACCCTTCTGTAATAAATTCAAACACATCTTAAAATATTCAGAAAAAATTTCAGGGGAGGGAAAAATATAATCAAAGTATTTAATCTACAGGAATCACAATGAAGGATACCATAAAACACATGATTATTTTGTCTGTATTTATGACTTCAGATATTATCTTTTGAATTATAATTCTAATTTTCAAAGGAATTTTATATATAAATGCTAGGGGTGAACACAAAAGTTATAGTCACAATGAAATTATATCCTCATGTAATATTAATAAATAATCATGATTGACTTCAGTATGGAATATAGTTGTTCATACAGTTTCTATAAATGTAATTATTTAACCAATCCTGTTTTTAAAACTTCAGAAATGAGGATTAATTAAAGCCGCAGGCCTGAGAATATGATCTGGTAAAAAACAATGCTTTGTATATTTACAGTATTGTAATGAAAATTGTCCATACAGAAGACAGAAATACTCAATAAACACAATGGGGCAAATTTGCCCATTTTTTTCTTACTGACTAGTTTACAGTATAAAGTTAAATTTTTGTCACACACATTTTTATATACATTAATTCTAATTAATTTATTGTACTATTATTTAACTTCACATCACAATTTAAAGCATTTAGTCATACAAAAAAATAGCCAAAGGATTATTACAAATCTTCTTATGGTTACCAGTAATACTCAGAATTTCATTTGAGATACAGCTTGAGCATAAGTAAAGTTCTTTTCCACATTTTTATCCAAATCTTAGTCATCAATCTATAACAGATCTTTAAATTAGCAAAACTTTCAAAGATACCTTGAAGGTAATTTTGAAAAAAATGTGAAACTTAGACAACATTTTTTCACAATTCTTATTCTTTCAATGCTTAAAACATGATTATTTTTATAATGGATTTATGGTTTGTTAAAAAAAATCAATCTGTAAAATCAAAACTGACCTTTCATAAATAGGAAAAGAAGACAAAATTATTAGAACTTAATCAAATTCTATCACCAAGTATCCTTTTGAACTTGGAAGTAACTGAGAACCTAAGAAAAATCCGACTAATGGCACCACAAGATGATTTCTGACAGAGAAGTAACTGGGACAAAGATTTTAATGTATGACTTCAGAAATGCATCTCAACAGTCCTAATTTATCTCACAACAAATGTGGATAAGTGTAACTATTATGATCTATCATATCACATCATGCCCAACGTGTACTGAAACTTTATATTTTACCAGACTGTAGGCCAGTTCTCCCCGCTTAAGAGTATACATTCCTTGGAATTTTCCAAGAAATCCCTTGTATTGGGATTTCCTCAAATTTTATCCTGGATGTTGCCATCATGACCAACACCTGTTGTGTGCTATAACTGCCATTCCCAACCCCTTCCTGGCATGACCAAATTAAGGATTAAAGTTAATACTTAGATTATTACTTAGATTATTGTTCTTTATTTATATCCCCCTGAGGAAATGTTTTTAGTGCATCATTACTCAAACCCTATCATTTAACCACCTTAAATCTGGTATTCCTCTGTATCCTCCTAAATAGTGACAATATTGTCCACTTTATCACCATTCCAGTGGAAGCAGGGATGTCACTGCTGATTACTTAGGTTCAGACAACTATTATCCTGAGTCTTATTGCTGAGTACCATTATCAATGTTTTCAGTTCCATCCACTTCAAACACTAGCTTCCCTCCCTGTTTGAAACTCTTCACCTGAACTGAAATAGGCTCAAAATATTGTACCTTAGGGTTTCCAAACTCTAATTAATCTCTTAGAAGCTCACTGGAATGATCTTCTAGAACATAAATATGTTGGGATCATTCCTGCATTCAAAATGATTTGATGTCTTGTTGAGAAATAAGCCAAACCCAAAAGACCAAAGATTGAATGTTTTCTCTGATATGTGGATGCTAATTCATGATAAGGGGTGGGAGATTAGGAAGAATAGAGTAATTTTATATTAATGGGGAGTGAAGGCAGGGTAAGGGGCATGGGAGTAGGAATGATAGTAGAGTGAAAACAGACATTATTACCTCATGTACATATATGACTGCATGACTGATGTGATCCTACAGTATGTACAATTGGAAAAATTAGAGATTGTTTTCCATTTATGTATGAGCTATCAAAATGTATATATGCATTCTAATGTCATGTACAACAAATTAGAATATAAAAAATTTTAAAAAGCATTTGATGATCCATGAGTCCTCTCAATTGATAAAATCTAAATCCTTAGGGTATTGTTTCCAGATTTGGTTCTCTCACTAATTTTTCATAACCCAGTGTATATCCTGTATTTCTTTAGGCTCACAGCATGTACACATTCTCATACAGGGCCAATCCTTGGCACGTGCTTTCAACTCCACTTGAGATGGAACTTTCTTCTCCATCATAGGCTCTCTCTTGGTTATCTTTCATATTTGTTAAAATAACCATAGCTCAAATATAACTTTCTCAATGTAATCTTCCAAGCTGTTATCTCTAACTGAGTTGCTCTTTCTCAGTAATATCACAATAATTTGAAAGACTGTTGAGCATTATCATTGCATGAGGAAAATAGCCAAGAGTTCCTATCTGGAGAGGTGATATAGAAGTTGTACAAGCTGTAAAAGGGGACTGGTAGACTCAAAGAAACCTTAGAGACAGAACCAGAGTGGACAGTGTAATTTGTGGAGATTTTTAACAAGAGTCTTTTTCTTCAAAAATGGCAGAGATAGAGACTGAAGCTCTAAAGCCAAGCAGGACCAGTAATGCCTCAGCTGTGGCCAATAAAGATAGAGGACTATATGTGTACACTCTCTTGTGAACAGTACTGCATTTCATAATATATAACACAAATGTTTTTAATATTCCAACATCACTGAACTTGGAACACACCTTCCAGTTGGTGGCATGATAAAATTGCTATCATATAAGTGGTATTACTTATGTAGTAATTGCACATATTGTCTGTATGTGCATAAGATTGGTCAAATCTCTTTGTATTGCTGTCACTTCAACTGAAGCATATACATTGTTAATAAGGGATGGACTTAATGATGTTTAAAATACCTATAAAATTATATCATGAATCATCGATGAAGCCAAGTTATTATATATGAAGAATCTTCATCATGTACCACAGAAATGAAATGATGTACCCAATTTGTGTACAATGAATCAAAATGCGGTTTATAAAAAATTAAAAGCTACATATAAAAAAATGATAACAATAAAAAAAGTGATTTTTGTTTCAGCTCATCAAATTTTTGACCACGTATTATGTAGTATATTTTGGCTGGTACAGATATGCACTGTTTTCATAATAAATGCTACGAAATTTAAAAAAAAACGAAAGACATGATGAGAGTAGTAAACTATAATTTGATGTTAGCAAAGCAAACATTTATCACTAGAACCTTGGTTTCAGTTCCATTCATTAGTGTCAATTCTATACATTTTTGCTCAAAATGAAGATTTTTAAGAAGGAATATATCCCAGATAAATGACATGCTAATTTCTGTTCTGATAAATCATTATTTACAAGGAAATGCAACTGAAAGCAGAAGTTGCCAATTTCATTAGAAGGGATGAAATATGTAACAGTATTGAAAGGCTGGTGTGCACAATTCCTGAATAATTTAAAACTATCATTACATTGCTTCACAGTTAAATTGGTGGCCATTTCTTTCCTTTCCTAGTGGTCAGATTAAAATTAATAGTGTCTTAGATTAAATGAATACTGGTGTAAGTCTCCACAGAAATTAGGCCACTTGGGAGTGAAGGGAGAGAAAAAAAAGATAGGTAGTTTCTTTCATTAATGATATTTAAATATTGAATTGATAAAATGTTTAAGCTGAAAACAACTGAACTAACTGAAGTTCAGAATTTGAAGCTCTTTAACAATAGTATATAAAATGTAGAAAAAGTAAGAATGTTCCATTCTTGCTAAACCACATCTTACAGTAGTGACATGTCAACCAGTACAGAAAGATCTATTTCAAATGCAGTCTTCCATGAAAATAAACACAGATAACTATCATATTTAATGCCTAATGGCTTTCAATGTATTTTAAACAGGAGAACATTAACTGAGCTGTGTGTGTATTTATGTTTAATAGTCAAATACACACACACACACACACACACACATACACATATATAAATACACACACATTTAATCAGTCAACACATTCATTGAGTTTTTCTTAACCATTAGGAATACTGCTTCATATTTGGGAAGATGTTGGTGATCAATCAATTAGTTAAATAAAAGGAAAAGTAAAATTCCATATTGTATTATTATAAAATCACAAATACAGCTTAGAAAATATTCAGAAGACAAAGAAACCTTGGTGTGGGTGGGAAGTCTGGATACTAGTACCATGTTGTCAGCTTTTTCCTGGATGTCATTTTTTTAAAGGGATAAAACAAATAGTTTCCAAGGGAATATGAAGGACTGCCTTTTTATTGTTATCTGCAAGATGAAACTGGCAATGATTACAGAACACCAAAACTGGGAAGGAGTTAAGAGATGTAGCCCAATTACATCAGTTGATGGGTGTATAGATAAAGTAGGAGGAATAGACTCAAGAGACTAAGGTCACTCTGTTTGTCAGTAACAGAAGCTCAAGAATCACATGAATTTATGTAAACACTCCCAATACCCCTTATTTACCCCAATACCTTTCAATCATGTTTAATCATTGAAATGTAACAATTAGATGAGCTGTCCAATGCTCAATTTTCTATCATTTACAGTATTCCTGCTGTATTAAAAAATACAGAGTAGAAAAGAAATGGACAAGACCTACTCTGATACTCTGGTTATGACAATGAAGTCCTACTCCTTCTAAGAATAAATTAAAAAAATACTATTGGTATATTGTAGGTTTTGTCTTAATTATTATTTCCTTTGGTGCCTCTGGCTTCTCTGTAAAACTGCTACTCATGAACAATAATTCTTCAGGAGTCATGCCTTTGTGCAGTGACCACTAATCCCAAATATTTCTTTTATTCATCGCCATAGTTAACCTCTAAAATACATCTTGATTATGCCACAGTGAAACCCACCATTCTGTATAACTGATATACATCAACAAAAGAGAGAAAGAAATCAGAAACAGGGGAGTGGAATATGAGAGATTAAGACCAATGTTCCTTTAAAAAGTTTTTCATAAATGCATATGCACATAATTGTAGGTGAAAACCAATTAATATGAAACCCTGAGTCTATAGAAAATTATCTCAAATAGTCAAATGGTGACCTATTACAGCTTGTCCACCAGATTATATTTCTTTTCATTTATTTATTTTTTTAGCCAAGGGGAGAAAAAGTCTGTGGAGAGGAAAAATTCTGAAAAAGTTTGATTCTCTGAGAAAGAGAGCGGTGTAGAATGGGTTCTTCTTTACATTCTCTTGTTGCCTAAAACACAGCGGTGATGGCTGAAACCCTAGAAGCTATATTGTTAGGATAAGGCAAACATAAGAAAAGGAAGATTGCATAAAATCCTTGACATCAAAAGGACACTGAAGTAATACTAGGAGCAGGCCATTACAGACTTAATGTGACATGAGTAAAGCTTCTGAGTGTCTCTATTAGTGGGACTACTATCATTTGTAGAAAGACTATTTCCCCAAATCCATGTATTTCAAATCAGTCTGCTTTTCTATACGGCAACACAAATATGTACTATAAACGTATTTTACATAAATCCCAGTTTGACTATTTTCCAATCTTTAAGAATGATCTGGTGGCTGGGGTTGTGGCTCAGTGGTAGAATGGCTCAGTGGTAGAATGACTGTCCACAATGTGTGAGGCACTGGGTTTGATCCTCAGTACCACATAAAAATAAATAAATAAAATAAAATGAAGGTACAACTAAAAAATATATTAAAAAGAATGATCTGTTTTTACACATCATTCAATAATACAAGTGATTTTTAAGACACAGTATTTTAAAAATAGCTAAAAAAATTCAGAAAAACTTACCATATCAAAATGGCTATTAATATAAATCAAATTTGAACAGAAAAACTGCTTTGGTGCCAGACCCTTAAGGTTCATAGTGAAGTGGATTAATGAGAGAGGCAGAACATAATCAGTCATATGATTGCTTTGTGTGGGCAAATTGCAGGACAACACTGGAACCAGGAACTCAATTTTAGAAATGGGAATACCCTGAAAAAATTTGCAAATATTAAACTCTTAGAGTTTTTGTTTGTTTGTTTCTCTCCTTCTCCCAGCTCCTTTTAAATAAGAAGAATGTCTTTGGATTTTACATAATGAACACTACCTAAGAGCACTAGGAAAGGCTAATGCCTTAAAATTTTTACGCTATCTCATTCATTCATCCACCTCACTATGAACCTTAAAGATTATGCAATCTAAACAATTGCAGCAAAATGTAAATCCTGAACCAAAGCTACAGTCACTTTGAAAATGGATTAAATACTATATAAATAGAAACTTTGATTCATCTGTTATGTAAGAGCTTTCAATAAATAGAATTAAACGGGATCAAATACTTTTGCTCCAGATCTGTACTGTGTAACACTATAGCCAATAGCCACAACGGCAAATTAAGTAGAATTTCAATTAGTAAAACCTAAATAAAGTAAAAATGTCAGTTCTTCAGTACCACTAGCTACATATAAAATGCTCAAGAACCATGTATGGCTAGTAACGATCGAATTTGCACATTGTGATGTCTAATTGCTAATGGAACAAGGAAAAATTTCTCCTATGGCTCAACATGAACTGAAAAGTAAAATGTAAAAAGCAAAACAAAAACCTAAATGAAAATTCTTTTATTATTGGGTTAAGTAATGATGAATATGGTATAGTTTCTTTAAATGGATAAAGAAAGTATAAATTATTTTGCATGTCTACTAATAACATACCACTGGACATGCTGGGTTAGAAATTTCTAAAGCAAACACTGACACATTAATACATTTCTATATTCTATTTACTTTGAATAACTTTTGTGTTTATTCTGACAATATCTTCTTTTCCTTCTTTTTTTCTTTTTTTGGCATCAGGGATTTAATCCTGGGTGCTTAACCACTAAGCCACCATATCCCCAGGCCTTTTTATTATTTTATTTTGAGACGGTTCTTGCTAAGTTGGTTAGAGTCTCATGAAGTTGCTGAGGCTGGCTTTGAACTTGCAATCCTCCTGCCTCAGACTTCTAAGCCACCGGTGTGCACCACCACACATAGCTACTCTGACAATATCTTATACTTAACAATTAATACAGTATTTTAGAGATTACTACTACTCTGAGATTGACAACCATTTGAATATGATCTTTTAAATTAGGTATTCTGATTAAACAGTAATATGAAAACTGTTTTCTGATTCTGATATGCTGATGATAATAGCCAGAAAGTATTTTATGGCCAAGTAACACTGGACAAAAATGTAAGCAACACATTTAATAGCAAATCCTATGAAGCAGAATAAAAGTAGCCAAAAAGCAAATTTAGAGCTTTTTAAATTACACACTTGATACAAATTACTAGACTAGCCTTGAAATGACAGAAGTACTAGTTTTTAGAAGCAGTTACCATAAATTTTAAAACGTCTTCTACTTTACATCATTATAAATAATAATTTTCCATTTAGTAGAAATCAAACATAATAGCATGAACATTTTGTTTCCATTTGTTGTTCTCTGTTATAAAACTATGCTTTAAGTCTGTTTATTAGAGCCTGGTTATGGGTATTTGTCATCAATATTTTTCTTTGAGAACAATAAGGATAATATGTACTCAGAATATGCTGTTTCTTATTCCTTATCGGATTTTCTGTCTGAAGGAGCTGAGAACTCTACACAACAATTTAAAAACTGAAATTTGGAATATTCATATGGGGAAGAATGAAACTAGATCCTTTTTTCTCACCCTGTACAAAAATCATCTCAAAGTGGATCAAAAACCTAGTAATTAAACCAGAAACACTGAAACTACCAGAAGAAAAAATATAGCCAACACTCCAACATATTGGAGCAGGTACTGCCTTCCTTTAATAAGACTGCTAAAGTTCAAGGAAAAAAAAAACAAGAACCAGTAAATCTGATAGCATCAAATTAAAAAGCTCTGCACAGGAAAGAAACAACTATGTGAAGAGAAAGTACACAGAATGAGAGACTATCATGGCCAGTGACTCT
Organism: Sciurus carolinensis; assembly: GCF_902686445.1. NCBI lineage: Eukaryota > Metazoa > Chordata > Mammalia > Rodentia > Sciuridae > Sciurus > Sciurus carolinensis. The sequence continues at coordinate 84,472,167 of NC_062218.1, read as the reverse complement.
TCCCACAAGGGTTTAATACCAAGAATATATAAAGAACTCAAACACTAAAAAATATAACCCAATCAATAAATGGACAAATGATCTAAGCAGACATTTCTCAAATGAAGAAATAGAAATGGACAACAAATACATGAAAAAAATTTTCACCATCAGCAATCAGAGAAATGTAAATCAAGACTACTCTGGAATTTCATCTTATTCCAGTTAGAATGGTGGCCATCAAGAATACAAATAAATACTGACTAAGACGTGGAGACAAAAGTAAACAAACACTATTGGTAAGATTGCAGATTAGTACAACCACTTTGGAAAGTCATGTAGAGATTACTCAAAAGATTAGGAATGAAACCATCATTTAATCCAGCTATACCCCTACTTGGTATTTATCCCAAAGAACTAAAATAAGTATCTCAGAAATACAGGTACATCAATGTGTAGAGCCATAGAATCAACCTAGGTTACCGTAAAACAGATCAATGAATGAGGAAAATATGGTACATATACTCAATGGAATTTTACTCAGTCATAAAGAAGAAAATTACAGCATTTGCTGATAAATGGATGAAACTGGAGAACATCATGCTAAGTGAAATAAGTTGGACTCAGAAAGTCAAGGATTGAATGTTTTCCCTTATAGGTACAAGTGAAAGAAGACACAAAGAGAGGGGGTGCGAAATAAAATGATTCTTAAAAAGGGGGGTGAAATATCATGAAATAGAGAGGAGACCAATAAAGTAGAAAAAGGGGATAGGGAAAGAGGAAGGGCAAGCATGGGAAGTTCTGGGGGAGGAAATCTACAAATATACCACAATGAATCTTGCTTATACATAAAATCATAATGAGGTCATTAAAATAATAATGATAATAATAGAAGGAACATCAGTAGAGTAGAGCAAATGGATCAGGAGGAGGGGAAGAGAAGGTGCTGGGGAATAAGATTGCTCAAGTTATGTTATGGGCAGGTACAAATATGGCATTATGAATTCTACTACTATGTATAATTATAATGCACCAATAAAAATACAGGCAAACCCCCTGAGATTTTTGAGTTTTATACTTCCTTTGTGTAAAACGTTTCAGTAAGTGAACCAAAGTAAAATTAGTATAGCAACAGCATACAATCAAGACAATACATTAATGGAGTGGCTGAAGATATTTTTGTTTTTGTTGTTGTTCATACACCTACAAATTTTCCCCATTTGACTGTATCAACTTCAGTGCTTAAAGCACTAGTATAGTGGTAATGGTGGGTATCTTCAATATGCTTTCTACCTCAAATGATGGTTTTGAGCTAACCATGATACTTCATTTCTTTCTCAGGTTTTAGATTAGGAATGAACACATCACCCAATCCTGGCCAATGAGATGAAAAAATAAAAATAACACTAAAGGAGGGCTTCTGAGGCAACTTCTCATTGTTAAAGAGATGAAGAGAGAAGTCCCCAATTTCCACTGAATGTTACTACCTGGCTATAAAGACAGGAAGGATTGTCAGCCCAAGGAGAAGCAAACACAAGACAGTGCAGAACCCAGGGAAGCCTGAGGAAAGGAGTCTGAGCCCTGTGGGGTTGTGTTTTGAGTTGGCCCAATCAATTCTGCTACATGTATATGAAAAAGCATCCTTTAGGAAATTTAGATTAAATCATATATTGGCCGTTTCTTACAGTTCAAATATGAAGAAGGAGTGGAAATAATTATCCCATCTCCTACTACCAACAATATTCACTATTAATATTTTGATGGATTTAAGGCCAAATTAGAAACATTTCTCTTTGAAATATTATAGAAGACAGTTTTATAAAATTGTAAAAAAAAAAAAAAAAAAAAAAAAAAACACAAGGAAATTCCTTTTCCTTTCTGGAAATGACTTGCTTTCCTTTCATTTTTTGGGACAGACTTTGGAAAACAAAGAGGAACTAATTTTAGAAACTCTTAAACAATTAAAAAGATTAACCATTAGTAAGAGATGATCCAAAAATAATTACATGAAGTTATAGTGTAGAGTTCTATGCTTTTATGCCGATAAGAACAAGACAAATCATACTACTTATATTCCTTATTTTTGGGGTTCATATTTGGAAACCTAAGAGGAAAGGAAAATCATAATACAAAAGACAGAATGAAAGGCATTAGAATAATTTTCCTTACAAGCATAAATCAAATAGTTATTAAACAAATGGAATGAGATTGCAGTAAGAAGAAAAAGCTTAGTTACTTAGATTCCCTTAGTCTCAGATTTCCTATTTTTCACATGAAAGTCATAGAAACTATTTTGCAAGAATGTTTTGATAATTCTGCTAGTACATATAAAGAGTATCACTGTGTCTGAACTAATGTAAGTATTTACTTGCAAAAAGCTATTCTAATCACTCCTATTAGAGTTTTGGTATCCCATTCTGTCTGGCATAATCATCCCCTTGTATGAAAACCTGCACTGTTTACTTAAATATTCTTTTCTGCCCTGACTTTCAATTATTTGAATGCCATTTCCATTCAAATATAAATTCTTTGTTAAGTTTTATATGAGTCAAATTTGGGTAAAGAACTGTAAGAAAGAAATAGAGCTAAAGAATAAAGTCAAACACTTTTTATTTTAAAAGACAGTTGGAATGTGGCTTAAATAATTTTAAACAAATTATTCACTTTAAAAGTAAGAGATGGACTCACTCAATCATGAAAATTTGTGGAGCAGCATGCTTATTTACCCCTCAGAATCCTATTCAATAATATCCCCTATGATATATATATATAGTTCTCTTTTACAATTGATGCATTATAACACTGGGCTTATAATTATTAACACTGGGCTTATAATTATTAACACTGGGCTTCCTTGTCAAATATTTATGCATGCACATAACACAACTTTGTCAATTTCATTAACTGCTAGCTCCCCTTTCCTGTTTTTTCTCCTCCCCTTCCCTTCCCCAGACTCCTTCCTCTACTCTACTGGACTCCTTTCCATTTTCATGAGATCTCTCCACTCCTGCTTTTTTTCTCCCCCCTTTTTTTTCCCCCTCTATCTTCCACATATGAGAGAAAATATATGACCATTGACTTTCTGACTTATTTTGCTTAACATACTGCTCTATTTTAGTAACAAAAAATAATAATTGGTTTATGGATTAGTGTTATGACCACGCACCTAGTATGTTTTCTTAGAGTTTTGAAATGGCTCAAATGTCATTAAGAAAAGGCACTTAAGGAAAAAGCTATATCTTGAATCAACTTCTAAATTAGATAGGTTAATAGGCTTTCTTTCCCTAAAGAGCCAAACTTCTAAACAGTTCATTTATTAAATAATTTGTGGGTTTGGGTAGATTGACTATTTATTTATTAGTGGCACTGAGGCTTGAACCCAGGGCCTCATGCATGCTAGGCCAAAGTAATACCTCTGAGTTACATCCCCAGTCAGACACCATATTTTAAATTACTTTCATAATACATTTAATACTTCTAAATAATTATTCAGGAACACCAGAGTCAGCAAAGTTATCCCCTTTCAGTAAAATGATAAATTTCAAACTGCAATGATTTTGTTTCCTGATATTCTTTAAAGGTTTATTCTAATTTGCTCTTGTTGACAAAATTGGTAACTAGTATAATCAGTACAGCAACATGCAACCATAGGCACCCAAGGCTTTGCTACAAAAATGACTGTAAAGCCTACTTCATCTATCACAGGGAATTTGTAGTAATCTGAAGGCAGTGTTATTTATAACAGTAACAACAACAGCAAAAGGGATGCCACATTTCTCAACTTTTCTACTATTTCACTTTGTATCTTTAAAAAGATGAATGTGGCTACTAGACAGCTTTTATTAAAGGTCAACAGAAGAAGGAGAAAGACTAAAGTGAGAAAAAAAAAAGAAGGCAATAGAATGGTAAAAGGAAATACTTTTGAATACTTTTAATATGTCAAACACAACTGAAGATAGCTTTTTCAAAAATAGTAGCATTTATGACACTTACTGTATAGTGGAAAAATGGTTGATTTCATGGCTGGAGTGCAGAATGATTCTGGGATAGCTTATTAGACCAGAAAGTAAGGAAGTTAAAAAAAAAAAAAAAAGAGCAAATCACAAGGGAACATAAATTATCCTGGTGATGCTTTTACTGGTGAATTTTGGGATCACTTGGAATCCAAATAAACAAGTACATCAATGAATTATGAACCTCTGAAAACAAGAACGTCATTAGTCCATGATAGATAGATATAAACAAGAAAGAATAAATAATATTTGCTTATGATAGAATAAGCAACCATAGAGACTAGTAACCATAGAGAAAATACTTAAGTTAGAAAGTCATTATTTTGGGACTATCTAGTCAGATTAGGCAAAATCTTGGTAGATGCCAAATACAGGGACTTTTTTTTTTATAAGAAGCGGAATATTTTCATGATTTTAAAATTCATTCCTGATTCATTTTGAAGGGGAAAGAAAAAGTAACACACTGAAGAAGTTGGATAAAACCTTCAACCGGTACACAGCAGGTGCCTAACCACTGCAATGAAAGACACGAGAACAACCTGTGTCTCCAGACATCACACCCTTAAAAGACAGCATGTTCTATACAGCATTTTAACTAAGAATGTATAACCTGAATCTAATTATGAGGAAACATCAGGACAGCAGGTAAATACAAATGAGTTGATATAAACTCTTGTATATCCATAGTATGAAAGAAAAAGAGAGCAAGCAAGAGAACAAAGTAAAATATTATGAATGGTTGACTCTGGGTAAAAAACAACTAGGACTTCCTTTTTTTTATTTTAAACAAATGGGGTACAACTTGTTTCTCTGGTTGTACATGAAGTAGGGGCATACCATTTGTGTAATCATACATTTACATAGGGAAATGATGTTTGATTCATTTTGTTATTTTTCCTTCCCCTCACCCCTCCCACCCCTCTTTTCCCTCTAGGATTTTCTTTGTACTGTTTTTATTCTTAAAGATTTTCTGTAAGCTTAAAATTATTTCCACACAAAAAGTTCTTTTTAAAAAAGTAATGTATGAATATATGTTCTTTGAAGAACAAAAAAATCAAACAGGCAGATTTAAATGGAAAAGAAAATGAATTGTCAACCTTTCAATTTCATCTTTTCTCCACTAGAAGCTAAACTTCACAAAGTCAATACTTTTTGTCTGCTTTTTACTCAAATATATCCCAAGCACCAGACCAGTGCTTGATATCTGTATAACTGCTACAATATTCATTTATTGGATGAATGAATGAGTAGGTAAACAATTATTTTCCTTCTCTTACTTTATGTAAAGTAAAATTGTTTCTTATTTATGAAACAAATTGGATCATATTACTAAAAAACTCATGAAGATATCATTATTGATTCTCCCTTAGTATTTCTTCTCCTTTGCCATGAAAACAGAATACCTAGACCCATTAGTAATATCTTCCAAAGTCCCTTGAGTAATTCAAGTCACTCCATATATTTGCACCCTTGCACCCTCCAAATGATCTTCTTTATTGTCCTCTCACTCCTTACCCTGGTCTCCTCCAACCCACTCAGAGAAATCTTCATAACACAACTTTGCTTCCCATGTATTAAGATTTTTAAAACGAATTTTCATTGCCTGTAGAATAATTACTCAGAAGTGTGAATACCATATTTTACAACTGTTTCAAGATATGTCTTCTTAGCTGGGTGCAGTGGCATATGCCTGTAATCCCAGTGAATCAGGAGGCTGGGGCGGGGGATCCTGAGTTCAAAGTTATCCTTAATGACTTAGTGAGGCCCCCCTAAGCAAATTAGCCAGACCCTTTTCAAAATAAAAAATAAAAATGACTGGGGATGTAGCTCATTGGTTAAGTGCCCCTGGGTTTAATCCCCATACTTTAAAAAAAAAAAAAAAAAAGATATTTTTCCTTTTCTTTTTCACCATCTCTACTGAGATATAGTTGATAAATAAAAATTGTTAACATTTATAGGCATACTAAATGTTTTGATATACATATAGTATGTGAAACAATCACAAAAAGCTAAACACATTTATCACCTCAAATAATTAGCAATTATTTTTCTGGTGAGAACAATTAAGATTTGCCCTCTTAGCAAATGTCAAATATGCAAAATAATATCATTAACTATATTTATAATACTGTATATTATTTTCAGAAGTTAATCACCATTAATAACTGGAGTTTTGGACCCTAAGCCAAAATCTCCCATTCCATTCTCTCTATCCTCTGGCAACCATCATTCTGTTCTCCATTTCTATGATCTTCATTATTGTAGATTCCAATGTAAATGAGATCATGCAGTATTTGTCTTTCAGTGTCAGGATCATTTCATTTAGCATAGGTCTTCCAGGTTCATCCATGTTGTCACAAATATCAGGATTTCTTTCTTTAAACACGAAATAACACTTTTTTCTTTACATATTTACATATTTTCCATTCATTTTATCCATTAACCCATCAAAGAAACATGTTATTTCCACTTCTTGGTTATTCTGATTAATACTGCAATGAGCAGAAGTATGCAGACATCTTCCTTACATACTGATTTACTTTGGATATATACCCAGATATGGAATTGCTGGATCATAACTTAGTGTATTTTTAGTGTTTTGAGATATCTCCATACTATTTTCCATAACAGTTGAACACACACACACACACATATATAAAGGGTCTTTTGTCCACTTTTGAGTCAGGTTATTTGTTCTGTTTTATTTTGCTCTTGACTTACATAGTTTCCCTATAAATATTAGATATTAAAGCCTCTCTCCACACAAACACACAAACACACACACACAAATATATATAGATACACAGAGATTCTGACACAAAAAGACAAATACTGCATGATCTATCTACATATAAAGATATAATTTTTAGTACGTATGTGTACATAATTTGTGTATACCCAAATATCTAAAATCCAAAGTTTTTGAAATCTAAAACCTTCAGGCAAAAATTCCAAAGAACAAAAATCTCTGAAATCTGAAATACATTTATTCACAAGCATTTCAGATAAGGGATATTAAAAACAAGTTCACTGGATTAGACAAAGGGGAATGAGGGGGAGGGAGTGGGGATGGGCAAAAGAAAGATAGTAGTATGAATCAGACATAACTTTCCTGTGTTCATATATGAATACATGATCAGTGTAACATTTAAGTCTTTAACCCATTTTAATTGATTTTTGTACATGGCATAAAAAAATGATTTCATTTCATTCTTCTGCATGAAAATACCAGTTTTCCCACTATCATTATGGTATGCCATTTATGGAAAAGATTATCTTTTCCCATTGTGTCTTTGTACGTCATATGGAAAATGTGTGGATTTATTACTGGGGCCTCTGCCCTTCTACTATGTTTTTATGTGAGTACCATACTGTTTGAATACTGTAGAATTGTACTGCAGAAAACAGGGACTGTGATGCCTCTGCTTTGTTTTTCTTTCTCAGATTGCTTTGACTCTTTGGAGTCCTTTGTGGTTACATGTGAATTTTAGGATTGCTTTTCTATTTCTGAAAACAATGTAATTGGGATTTTGATTTAGATTATGTTAAATCTGTATATCACTTGGGTACTAATGGACATTTTAACAATATTTAATTTTTCCAATCTGTAAACAGTTGTCTTTTATCTGTGTCTCTTTTATTTCCTTCACCAGTGTTTTATAAGCACATAAATATTTTGCTTATTTGGTTAAGTCTATTATTAAGTATTTCATATCTTCTATTGGTATTAAGGGGGATCTCCCCGACCCCAGGTGCTGGGGATTAAACCCCGGGTCTCATGCATGTTAAGCACATGCTTTACCATTGAGCTATGCTCCAGTGTTTCACTGCTACTAGGAATTGGATTGTTTTCTTAATTTTTCTCAGAATAGCTCATCTACATGACTGATCTTTGGATGCTGGTTTTATATCTTGCAAAATTTTAAATTATTGTATTAGTTCTAACAGTCTATTTTTGTTGAATTTTAGGGTTTTTTACATAGATGATCATGGCATTGCAGATATAACTTTACTTCTTCCTTTATAATTTAGATGTTCTTTATTAATTTTTTCTTGTTAAATTATTATGCAGGTAGGACCTACTATGTTGAATAGAAGTAGCAAGAGTAAGCATCCTTTCGTTGTATCAGGTCCTAGAAAAAAGCATTCAGTTTTTCCCCACTGACTATGTTGTTATTGGTAGGTTTTTCATAAATGGTCTCTATGGTGTTAACTCCCTTATATACATATTTTGTTTAGAGTTCTCTTCATAAATAGATTTATACTTTATCAAGTGCTTTTCAGTGTCACTGAAATGACCACATATTTTTATCTTTTTTTAAAGTAGTGTATGTTATAGGTTGATTTGCATATTTAGAAGTATTCCAGGGACAAATCTTATTTGATCATGAGGTATCATCATTTTAATATCCTACTGAATTCAGTTTGGTAAAATTTCATTGAGAATTTTGGCAACTGTGTTCATCAAGGGTATATTAACCTGTAATTTTCTTTGGTTGTATCTTTGTCTGACTTTGCTTATCAGGGAATGCTAGCCTCAGAAAATAAAATGTTAGTGTTCCCTCATTAAAAAAAATAATTGAGAAAGATTGCCATTGATTCTTTTTTGAATATTTGTTATAATTCACCTGTGAAGTCATTTTGTCTTGGGATTTTTTTGTTTCCCTGTTTTAGACAGGACTTTGCTAAGCAGGCCTCCAATACACAATTTTCCTGCCTCAGCCTACTGAGCAGCTGAGATTGATTACATGTGCACTACCATGCACACCTCTTGGGGGATTTTTGATTACTAATTCCACTTCCTTTTGTTACTGGTCTCCTGAAGTTTCAATTTCTTCTTGATTCAATTTTGGTTGTACATTCCTAGGAATTTACTCTTCTTCTAGGTTATCAAATCTGTTGGCATATAATTATACATGGTATTTTTTATTTGTGAGGCATTACCTTTCACAATTACTAAACTTTGGGTAGGTACTTAATGCAATTTGCAAGCATTGTCTTCAACCTGAATGCTGAAATAGATAACTAGAGTTCAAATTAAGTCCATCTTTGGACACAATCTTGAGTTATTAACAATTTTGTTTCCCCATCTTCCCTTACTATGTACAGAATAGATGCCTTATGTGTATCTAACTTATTTAAATATAATTATAATAGCTGTGAAAAATTTTAATAAGAATAATGTAAAAAGAGTAAGATCCCACTACCATCTAAATAAAACACTTTCTTAGAGTGAGCCCAAGATGAGACATAATTTCCATTGTTCCTTTAGTAAGTCTCTGTTCCCAACTTGACTTCATATTATTAAGCCTTTTATTCTAATGTATAAAGTACCTATTATATACAATGACTCTTGAATGAAAGCCTACAAATTCATCTGATCCATGGCTTAAAAAACAAAAACTGGTCAATGATCAGCAATATTAACCTTGTTGAAAAGTCTACAACACTTATAGGCAATTTAAGGGCTTTTTAGAGGGTAAAACCAAATGTTATAAACCTTTATGTATTTCAGGCATGTTTATTTTCTTTAAGAGGCTAAGGTCTTAATGAGCAGATTAAAACTTTTGTTCACATCTGCATACCTAGCTTTTAATATCACTATAATTGTATAACTGAAATTACATGAATGCATTTTTTGTATAAATTTTCAGCATTACTTGAAGCTCTTTCATATACTTATATATGTATATATATATATAAACATATATATATACACACATACACATACACACACAATAAATATATATATATTTTAAAAAATACCTGAGAACTTTTAGTAATACTGATAATTCCTTCATTTATATATTAATTTATAAGAATATATATAAAATTTTATTTATATATGTGAGTTAATATATATACAATATGCTTAAATATGGGATTTAATACATATATCTTTTATTGATTAAAATACATAAATATATAATTTAGATCATATGTAGTGTATATATTAACATGTAATTTAATAGCCCAATTTTTGTTCATTTTTTTCATTTTAATTCCAAGATTTCTGTACTCCTTGCATTCGTGACTGATCCTTGATTGTAATTTTCCTTGACCCAAGAAATATCCTTTTATCCTAACATATCTTTACTTACTTTGTAGAACATTTGCTGCCTCTTTTCCTCATTCTATTTGCATTAATTCAATATGTAATTTCATTCATTTGAACATTTTAGGAAAGGTCTTAACATGGAGTGAAAATAAATCTAAATATATATATTGTAGTTACACAGTTAAACTATCAGACCATAAACAATTAACTATACAATTCTGTCAAGAAGCACTGCAAATAAAATAATTCAAATGGAAGACAAAATGCCTTCAGAATATAAAAAGAAAAAGAAAACGATTACTAAATATCCCCCCAGGCCCACCACACTGACACAACAATACACATTGTAAGAATGAAGAAGTTAAAAACCAAAGCTTTTCAAAGAAGCCTACAATAAAGATATAGGGGGCAGATGCATTCTACTCTTTTTGGCTATATTAGAATAGCAATGTGAATGTAAGGTACTGATTGGGTAGAGAAAATAACTTCATTAAACAGAACTCAATAAAATCAATTAAAGTAAAAATTGCTAAGTGAAAGTCTACATCTTCAATTTTCTTGGCAAGGACTTGCTTTCTGATAGATGGAATTAAATGACTGAATACTTACCTTCTAGGATGATTGGCATCAAACAATGTGTTATCATCATCCTCATCATCTTGTTCTAAGGGTGTTAATTCCATGTTTTCTATGTTAGTGTCCAGAACTCCGTATCTCCTAGTTTTTCGGTTTCTTCTCCTCATCCTATAAAAATACACCACATTAATGAACAAAAATTATTTTAATATGGGATAGATGATCCTTAGTTTATATCCTATATTAAAAAATAAATAATTCCTATATTTCTGACCTCGGAGGCACTCAATACATAGATGCTTAAGTTTCAAGTATATAATTCACCACCAAGGATTACTTATGATTCATTAAACAAAATGTATTCCTACAATTGTTTCTCATGTCTCATACTCTTTTTTGTCTCCGTCAACTGGTGGTGTTGATAGATAATTCTTTAAATCTTAGTTCAGGTAGTACTTTACCAAAGCCTTCTATTTCAGTTTTTGCCCTCATACTTTCTTATAATTTTGTAGGATTAGGTATTTTTCTGAAACATTAAGAAACTGTATGTATACGTATATACTTAAATTCTAGACAGGTAGCTTGCAACCCAGGCTACACATCAGAATCACCTGGTGTCCTTTAAAAAGTTCCATGCTCAGGCCATAAGTAAATTAGAATTTCCAGGGACAGGAACTAAGCATCATTATTTTATTACATTTCTTCAAGTGATTCCAGAGTGCTGAAAAGTTCTATCCTAGACCACTGGTTCTTAAAGTGTGGCTCTCTGGATCCCCAGAACCATACTCATCACAGTGTTTGTGAGAAATACAAACCTTTATGCTCAACCTAGACTTAAGTAAATAATAAACTTATAGGGGCCAGAAAACTGTGTTTTTAACAAATATTTCTTGTGATTTTTGGTGCAAGATGAATTTGAGAAATAGGGCCCTAAAGTAAGGAAAAAATCAGGATACTAAATATTAATTATTGTCAGCTGTGTATATGAAAGGGTTTCATAATTTAGAGTTCTACTCTATTTCTCTACAATAGCTTTTTCTTTTCTTTAAATCATTTAGTTTGATTTGCATACATGAGTATGTATGATTATGTGGGTGTTGATTTTTCTCTTTCCCATTAAGTTCCATGAGGGGAGCAACTACACCTGCTTTATTCACCATTATATAATCACAGTATAAAAATAATTACAATACTTTTTAAATATTTGTTGAGGGTCTGCGTGATAAATTGAACAGCACTAACGTCAAAGATGAGCCTTTTCAAACATGATGAGGTGAACCCCTAGAAGATAGTGTCCTACACAAAAATGTATACATATATGCATTCAACAAATACTTGAGACTTCATATACTAGCTTCTGGGTGCTTCACACCTCCTGTCAAAAATTTAAATGTATAAAATATACAAGTCCTAGACAACAACATAATTTCTACCAAGCACTGCCTGTACACCAGTTGATATATCCAACAAAAGGTACCCAAAGGTGATGGAACAAAAAACAGTGGTTTAAGTGAAGTATTTGAATTTAAAAATTTAACCAATGAAAGAGGTAATATATGCTTAAGTAGCAAAAATAAGGCAGTGTGAAGTTTATGCTAGTTTTTATAGTGAGAAATTAAATTTAGATTGTTACCATTAATATGTATATGTATGTATATGTGTGTATGTATGTGTGTGTGCATATCCATACACACTATGTGGTCAGAGGTCTAAACTTTTTCTGTAAAAGGGCTGACAGTGATTTTGTTTTAATGGATTCTGTTTTTTTCTGTCATGTACTCATTTTAATTTTTGTTTTGCTCACAACCCTTTAAAAATATTAAAAATACCTTTTGGACTTTACAAAAACATGTCAATGGAGAGGACTTAGTCTATTTACCAACCTCTTAATGAGAGTTACAAAAGTAATTAACAGGAAAACCAAGAGCAGAAGGGGATAAAAACATTGCCTCTGGAAAGAGAATTTGTCCTTTTGTGCCACATGATTTAATTATTAAGATGGTCCTTATTTGTTGAGGGAGTGATGCTTTTCCTGCTTTCCCTTGATTTAAAAAAGTGAATACACAGTATTCACGGTAGTAACTGAAACATTACTGCAACACTGGTTATGGATAGTGAGTGTTATAATATTTCCTCTTTTACCAGTCTTTTGCACATTTTTCTAAAACAAATGGCTTCCCGAATATTCTGGAATTTTTAGTCAATGAAGAATTTAATGTCATGTAAAAAAGTATTTAGGGAAATATACTGGATTCTCTCAGGTTACATATATTAAATAGTCAATCCGCTAATAACCAGGTTGTTGCTAGTCACAGGATATTCTGGTTAAGTCTTAAAACAGAGAAGGGCTTGAACATAAAGTTTAAGGATTTAAAAAAAATAATAATCTCAGCTAATGCTCTTCTGCACTCTCAAAGTCTTTATCATACCTTGAAAGAATTCCTAATTTTCCAGTGAAAGGCCAAACCAATCTTCATAATAACACTGTTTTCCCTATCTCTGTATGGTGTAAACATTTGACCATATGGTTTTGGGCACTGTATTATTTATTCTAATCTGTACATCAATAGGTACATTATATATATATATTTTGTATTCTAGATTTTTTTAAAATCATAGGCCTAAAATCTATCTTCCAAACATGAATCTTTTAAAAACAGGAACCTATTTCATATAAACAAGCAGAATACTATTAAGCTCTAAATAAATGGGAGATTCAGTTCAGTTCAAATTAATTTAATATTTTAGTATATGTACTAATTCATACCAAGAATTAGTCAAATTCTCAAAACCTATTTTAGATATTCAAGTTGATAATCAAATAGTTGTCTCAAAACAGATGAATATTTAATATTCCAGTATACTCAGGTTAATTAGAACTATGTCCTGTTCCAATAACATGTAGAAATGATAGTATCAAAATAAAAGTACTAAGGTAAGCTTGATAAAATTGTATAAAAAATTTGGTGCCACATAAAATAAACACAACAAAATAAGACTTCATTTAATTTTACTACTCTATGAAAGAAAAAAGTACCAATAATGTAACTTGCTACAACTTGCTGTATCCACCTGAATTGATTCACATATTTTGTTCTATTTTTTTCTTTTAATGGAACATGTGTAAGTTACATATTAAGTATGCAATAATATAAATAACAATATTCTTTAATTTACTCTATAACATTCAAACTACACTGAAGAATATGTTAATTACACACATACATACTTTCTTTTGTATATGGTTGGCAGGATGATAAAGCAGAGTAAACCTCAAAATAAATATAAAACTACTGATATAGAACTTTTGTCTTGACTTTTTCCATAAAAGTGACCAATAATGAATTTGATCAGTTATTGACCAAGAAATAATTTGAAACTACAATTTTTGCCATAGTAACATAATAAGTTAGTAAGCTACAATTTTGGTTGCCCATGATTTTCATCAAAAAGTCCAATTTGATTAGACACAAGATGAATAGTAAAAGTTCTTTTTGTTATTTTGACATCTCTCTGTTTCAAACCTTATTCTCATAACTCAATCCATCAGTTCTCAACTTAAGTACTTCAGGAAGCAAACACTGACAAAGCATTAGAGCATTTTATGGGTTGATTTTTGCCCGGCAAAACTTCACGTTGAGGTCCTAACTCCCAGGACTGGAGAATGTAATCTTTAGATCATATTTTAAAGATAGGGTCTTTACAGAGGTAATCAAGTTAAACTTGGGTCATTAAGGTGAATTTAAATGTATTCTGTCTGGTATTCTTATTAAAAAGGAAATTTGAAAACTATATGAATACAAGATGAATGGCATGTGAGCTTGAAGACAGTCATCTACAAGCCAAGGAGAAAGGCCTGGAAGAGATCCTTCACTCACCGCCCTCTGTTTAAGCAAAAGAAGTTTAACCCCATTTGTAGGACTTTCTTATAGCAGCTCCAAAACATTAATACAGCATGCAAGAGATTTATTACAGGAAAGGCATGTGAAGGATAGAGGGAACTAGAGAATGCCAGGAGATATTACAACAGATGATGCAGGTTTGAGAACTGTGAAAGGCAGTGGAAAGGACGGATAACTGGGTAGCAAGATTTGCAGCTTGCAGTGCACTTCTGAAAGAATTTTGATCATGTCAATGGTGTGTCTACAACCAAAGACTACCCCTACCCATTAGCTGTCCCCTGTCAGTCAGGATAGCCAGACTTTTCTGCACTTAGTCACTGACTGGGAAGAAGCCTAGGAATTATGATCCTGGCGTTGATGCTGCAATGGATTAAAAACTGCAACAGGCGGAGGCTGTCAGTTAAGCATGCTTCCTGCAGTAGGTTATCCTAAAGTAGGTAGGATTAATATATTTCCGTGGCTACCACAATCACTAGGCCCTATTGAGTATACTTCCTGAGAATCACTGAAATTATTTTATGTTGCTTCATCATATCATTGTGATCATTTTTCTATCAAAACAGCATCCTAATTTACTACTTCCATCAACTCTGGCCACAGACTAAATTGCCCTTTATACCCTCAAACCTTCAATGAGTTCCCATGACTCAACATTCAGTAATGAGTCTGTAATAGGACCTTAAAAAGAGGATCACAGGCTGGCTCATATTAACAGCTCTTGCTCCACTTTGGTCTTCATTCCACATTCCACTTCACTTTCCATAGCCAGTCACACAGCCTTCTGTCTATCCTTAGGGTGGTCATACTTTCTCTGCCATTGTACTGACAGTTTTTACATTGACATTACTGCTGTATTAATGCTCATTTATTTAGCTTTCAGCTCAAGTGTCATTAACTTAGGGAAATCTTCTCTGATTTATCTAGCTAGGTCAAAACTGCCTCCATAGTATGAATGCAAAGTACTCATCAATGGTGCACTTGTGCATTTATTTAAGTCATTATTTGTCTTCTCTACCAGACCATTAGTTTCATGGGAACAGGAGTTCTATCTGTTCTTGCTCACCACTATACCTATAGTATACAGGTTCTGCCATAAACACTTAATAAATACCTGTTAAGTAAACTAACCGAAATATGTGGATTAATAATATATCTTGCATTTTCTTTCTATAGCAAAAACTTTTACAATTTTACATGGAAATCATCACCTCTGGGATAAGAGAAGCCTATAAGAACATTCTTTTCCAAATAGACTACAGAAAAAGAAGCTAGCCAATTTTCAAATCCTAATATGGATCTCAGGAGGCAGTAGCCTTGCATATCAAAACAAAAATGTACTAAAATATTTAAATATATCAAATATGTACTCACTGTAGGACCTTTATGATCTCATTTAGGTATATCTCAAGTGATTGCCATACTCTACTCAAATTAGAACCATTAATAATTAGCTTGTATCCTGTGCTAGGGAGTTTCATTTTTATCTTTTGATATGTGGATTTTCCATATTAAAACACACAGGTATCCTGTACTCTACATCATGGTTATGTATCCTTTCAAAAGCCAAACAGGATTTTAAATTTTCTTTTAAAAAATTCTCTGCATTCTATCTGGAACAATTTCCAATGCTAGAGATATTTTTGCCTTCCTATACAGAATAAAATGAGTGTTCTAATCATTTTAACCTCAAGATCATGATGCTTGGTCTACTGACATACAGCAATAATGTTCCTGGCAAGGGGTGAAGGTATGTGTGACTCCATAATGAAGTTCTCAGACTATTGTCCTTTTGAATTTTTTTAGTTTCTTTACACAATTTTTTTGGGGTCCTGTGTATTGGCCTGATAGTTGCCAAGTTTGGAACCTATTACAACTTTGACAAAGTACATCATTAAATAAAATATTGTCCCCCAAAAGTATGTTGCCACTGCTTTTCTCCAGAAAAATGTTCACTGCTAACATCCATAGGTTAACAAAGGAAAGATCAAAAGCATGTTGATCTATGTTTAGGACACTGCAATGTTACTTTCTCTCCAAGACACCTTTTTCACCTAGCTCCTTGTAATTCAGTCCATATAATCAGTTCCTGAACTTAGATTTGTCTCATTTGATGATAACCTGGTCAGTAATCCCAGGTGAAGTAAGTTGTAAGTTAATGTCATATTGTCATATAAGTTGGCTTTAAAGAGCCTGGTATGAAAGTGAATAACAAATCATTTCCTTGTCATTTCTTCTCTTTATCTTTACATGGATTTCCTAATTTTTTCTTTTACTCCACAAAATTTAGAATGTGTAGATAATTCTTCTGAGTTTCATTTCTAAAAGTTCAGTATGAATTTTTTTCTATTCAACTTTAAAGTCCTATCTATAGAGAAGCACTCCCAGATTTCATCCCCCTTGGACTCTGAATAGCACTATGGCGAACCCCATTAGTTTTCTTCTACAATCTTCTTTTTTATGCTACTCTCCATTTTATCTCAAGTCCAGTCAGATCTACTTTATTGCTGATTATATTTTGGAGATCAGATACCACACAGATGTGTGTCTTTTATGTGTGTGTGTGTGTGTGTGTGTATTATATAATACATATATTACATAAAAATAGAGGTTTGAAATGTATTCATGTATTTATGCAACATAATTATATGTATATAATTCAAATGAAACCTGTTTTATAAATGCCTAAAATTAAAGTATAAAAAGGTAATAATGAGAGCCATGTTTTAAAATACGTGAAGGTATTAAAAAACCAAAAAAACATGTAAAATATACATTTGCAATTCTAGACAAAATAATCTCAGTAATAACTAAGGTTTACTGTAAGTTGCTATATGCCAGGCACTGAGGAAAGCAGCTTATAATCATTAACTTTTTATAATCCTTGCAACAAGTTTTTAGGAAAGTACCCTCATTTTATGTAGAAAAAGACAGAATTTGGAGAAAATCAAATATGGGCCTATAAATTGTAGTGCGAGGATTCATATGCAAGTAATTTCACTATCTGGTTTGTTTTAAATCATTAAGATATAGTGATTTCATGATAAAATAATATTACCAAGGTCACAAAATTAATTGACAAACATTTTTATGATCTTCAGTATGATTCCACATTGTACCAGACTGAATATTTTTTTAGTTAAAATATATTTCTGGTTCATCCTTCTGTTGTTAAAAGTAATGACTTGGCATCCGCTTGCATTAACAAGTACAATTATGTTGTTCTCATTAGTCCATCTCTTAGTTTTGGTCACTGTAAAAGAAAGTGCTTTTTGTTTAGAGTCAACTGTGTTATGGCTTACAGAACCACGATTTTGTTAGAAAGCAATAAAGTCTAACTCTAAGGAGTATATAATGACTATAACAATTGGTATAAACCAATCATAACAATATTATTTTTCTTTTGCCAGTCATAATCTAGGAGTGAGGAAATGAAGCAGCTCAGTCAAATTAGATAGTAGGGAATGTCTCTGGTGAATTTTCTAGGAAATATTTTTATCCCTGATTTAAGAAAAACAACAGGAAGAAAAGGCATCCTTTCAGTACCCAGGCCCCCTTCCCTCCATCCTGTATGAGACACTATTGTGTGGGAATGTAATATTTAGAGTTTATGTAGCCCTAGCAAAGAGAGAGAGATGAAAAAATTCAGAATTCTTCATTATCTCCTATGGCTATGAACCAAATCATCAAACCATTCACATTCATGATAAGAAAACAACAATAAAATGTGTGTTCTGTATTTACTCACTTTTAATGTGTATTCTAGTTCTTAGAGTTAAAAACCTCCTGATCAGAGGAGATCATTTAGCATCTTAGCTTCTGAGTAGGATTGCCACTTCAGATTACCTAGCTCTATATTCCTACAATGAATCTTTCATGTAGGTTCTATTAGCATGCCCTCCACTCTGAATAAACTGATCACAGGTTTTCTTAGCAGTTTTCAAACAGGCCACAGACTTTTCACAGTTTTATTTCACATTTGTTTTTTCAGCTGAGCACTGTCGTCCCCACAACATCTAGATCATCAAGTCTCTTTTTAAAAATATTTTTAGTTGTAGATGGACACAATAACTTTATTTTATTTATTTATTTTTATGTGGTACTGAGGATTGAACCCAGTGACTCACATATGCTAGGCAAATACCCTACCACTGAGTCACAACCCCAGCCCCATCAAATCTTTTTCATCATATTTTCTCCTCAGAAATTTAAAAGTCCAAAGAAAAGCCATAACTCCTATCAAACTGTGCTCCTCATAGTCCTGGGTTTCAGTGGAGGTATGGCCAATCACTGCAGTGTTATGTTCAACTAGTTTATACAGAGGAACCCCACCACTAAAAAAGAATGTAAATATATAAAATATTAGAACAATGCAAACGACATACTACTATGGTATCTGTTAGGTCCTCCGGTCCTACTCCTTCCAGAGAAAAACCGCTCTACCTATAAACTTTTCTGAATGAAACGCACTGGTTAATCATGTTTTCTACCATGCAAAATCACCTACTCTCATCCCAAAGTAATATGATCTAAATATGAGCATCTTTTCTAAAACAGGATTGTCAATCTCCAGACTGGATTGTGACCTATGCTAAGGCCCAAACTACAAAGATAAGATAGACCAATCAGAATACATGCTTTATGAAGTCAGTATAGGAGAAAATGCACCCACATGTATGACGCAGTTTGACTGAGTCTTGAAGATTAAAGGATTCATGAAGATACTGCAAATTATCATGAAAGAAATGATAGGTCATAGAAAACTTAAGTTAAAAGACAGCAAAATATGGAGAAGTCAGAAGCTGTGGAGTAGAAAGAAATATACATAGTGAGTAATTTCAATGGTCAAAAGCAAGAAATAAAAAAACCTAGTAATCTAAGAACAATTAAACTTTGTTGATTTTCCATGGCAGCATCATTTTTTAAAAACTAGGATACTTTTATAATGGGAATCAATTCATATCTGTATAGTCTACATAATTTGCAAGAAAACGTGGGGAAGTGAGGTCAATGAAAGTAACTTCAGAAGCATAATTAATTGTGCATTTTCAGTTACAGTAAGAATTTGTTTTACTGTTTTATAAGATGCAAATTCATTTCAGTTATAAAGGGGGAAAGGGGGCTGGAGTTGTAGCTTAGTGGTAGAGTGCTTGCCCCTCATGTGTGAGGCACGGGGTTCCATCCTCAATATCACATAAAAATAAAGGTATCATGTCCATCTACAATTAAAAAAAATACTTTAAAAAAGAGAAAAAAATCCAATTGATCAATTAGTTTAAGACTTGTTATTCAAGTCTCTGAATAACACAGAAGAAATTCCCAAATAGAACTCAAACTCTAGGTTCTACAGGATTTTGTGCATTTTTCCAGGTATTATGATCTTCTGGTGTATGGATTCATATGGTATCATTACTAGTGCTCACTGTACAGGGATCTTTCCCTACCCCACCCCAAATATATACGCCTAACTCCCAGCTTTCATAAAGTTAGGCTAATACATTCTTTTGATAAATAAAACATAAATAGAAATAAATGCCATTTCTCTGCTGAGGCAGTCAAAAGCTCCTGTGCATTCTCTTGTCTCTGTCACCAAGTTCTGACAACTCCGGAGGACTTAAGTTGAAATGGCAAAATCATAAAATGAAAGGTAGCTAACTTGCTGAGTTAGCACATGTAAGACAACTATCCTGGATGATGGTGAAAAACTGAAGATGAAATTTCATAAGGATGAACTTTATCCCATAAGATGCTATGGGACTTTGATGCTATGGGACTTTGCTGCCCAAGAAAAAGATCTAGAATGATAGATTTATTCTGTATTATTCTGTTCAATAGTGTAGTTAATTAGTGATGCAGTAATTGAATCTTTGAAATGTAGCCAATGCACCTAATCGACTGGAATTTTAAATTTTATTTCCTTTTAGTTAAGTTTTTGAAAAGACACAGGTAGCTACCGCTATTATATTGGATAGTATGGTGATAAAAAATTAGAAGCAAAAACACATCATGATCAGATATACACATAAGGAACATTATCTATTCAGTATGGAAGACAAATTGAAGGAGAGATATATTTGTAACGAAGAAAGAAGAACATTATCTATTACAGTAAACTAGTGAAGTGAGCATAGTGTCATTCAGAAAGTGGTGATATGCTAAAAAATATTTAAAAATTGAAACTGGATGATTGGATGTGAATAGTAGTAACTGAAGAGAAAGATTTGGGGTGGCTTAGGTTTCTAGTTTGAGAAACTAGAAATAACATCATTCACCCAATAAAAGTACTGCAGCAAGAGTTGTTGAAGAATAAAAATGATAGTTTCAAAGTTGAGCTTTAGGAGACTGTATCACCTCTCTCATAATGAGTTAGCCGACTAACAAGTCTATAACTCAGATAGCAATTAACAGGTTAGAGGTAGAAAATAAAGAAATGAATGGATGGATGAATCACCCAAAGAACACTGACAGACAAAGCACAGGGGTTAAGGAAAGGCTCCAGACATCACTGAAATGTCAGAGTTAAAATCATTTTTTCCCACAAACATTCAGTGAATACCTTCATATTCCAACAGCTGATCAGGGCCTTCAAGGACCAAAGGTGAATAAGATACAGGCCCTGTTCTCTAGGACAGTAGAGTTGTACGAGAGTTCTAAAAGTAGAAAAAATAGTTCATAGATGAGGCAATTCATCGAGAAGCAAGAGACTAAAGAGGTAAGAAGAAAATCAGAAGATGAGTCACAGAAGCCAAAGAAAAATCAGTGTATTGATTGCTACAGAAGGGAAATATCTGTAGAATGGAGATAATGTGGTTATTAATTATCTTCTGAAAGGACAATTTTAGAGTGATGCAATTAGAAGCTAGACTACAACAAGAACAGAAGAGAATGCAAGGTATAGAAATAGGAACATTTTAATAGAGAATCTCTCTCCAGTCTTGCCCATTTTTTTTTTTTTTTTTACCATATCAGGAGCTTTATTTGGAGTCCCTTTTCATATCTTTTTAGGTTTCTTACTTTCTTATACTTTCAAATTTCCTCCTCTACTGGCTCTGTCCCCACTACTGGCATGTCAAGAAAATTGGATATTCCTTCTTAAACAGGTAATTTTCTATATCTCTAATTCAAACTTCTCTTTGCCTACAGATTTAAGATTACTAAGAATGATCAAAATCCAAGCAGTATAGGTCAACAGAAAGTAGAAAAGTAGATTTAGTTACAGGATTAGCTTATAGATGACTCATAATGATTACAAAGACCACAGTCTTGGGCTGGAGTTATAGCTCAGTGGTAGAGCACTTGCCTAGAACAAGTGAGGCACTGGGTTCAAATCTCAAATGCAGTCTGTAAAAATTAAAAAAAAAAAATTAGAAATAAATAAATAAAGGCTACATGAAGGAATACTAAAACAAATATTCAAACTATGCAGGATGGGTGTATGCATACAAGTAAATTCATACTTCTTTAACACTGTAGGCACAATAAAATGTTTAAGATATTGAAAAAAAAATAAAGGTATTCTGTGCATCTACATCTAAAATTTTTTTTAAAAAAGACCTCAGTCTTTTAGACAAATATAATAGTTGTGTTATAATGCTAAATGGCTTTTTAAATGGCCTTATCTACAGAAATGAGATTTTAGAAAAACTACCTTCAACCACCTTAGTCTTCTGTTGTCATATACTGACAAGTTGAATTTATAATCACAAAAAGCAATGATGCTCCCCCACTGGATTAAGAGCTATTTGAGGTCAAACATGACTTGTGTTGTTATTTAAGTTCCAATATCCAGGAAAGTTTGAGAGGTACAACAGTCATTCCAAAGTACCAAGAACTGAGTTGCATGGGTTTAAAGGTGGTTCATATGATTACTTGTCTGCCACTTGTTTACAATCAGTGTCATCCTTAAAAAACCTCCTAATGAGCATGTTGTATGGTCACTGATGTGTTGATACAAAGTTCCCCTCAGCTCTTGAGGTCAACTAGGCAGAGTCCAAGGGAACACTGTCTCATATTTATATCATATGGCTGTCTATTTCTATGTGTCATAATATGAAAAAGGTTGGAAAGCACACTTCTGGTTTAACTTCCCCAACAAACTAAAACCTCTTTACTTTTACCTCTCAAAACTGCACACATAACAGATATTGCTTAAACACAGAAAATCCTATTATCACATATGTAAAGACAGAGAAAAATGATTGTTTTAGCAGTACTCCAAAAAGCTTTAGTTATATCTGTATCATAGAAAAAGGAAAAGATATGTAGACAAAAATCAAAAATAAGGAGAAAAATAATAATCATTACTACCAAAATGCACTGAGGAGTTATTAAATGCCAGAAACTATGATAAGTACTTTATGTAGATCTTTGAAACAGTCCTTCCAGGTGGTAATTTCTGTTTCACAAAATGTGAGCTGAGCCTTAGAGATGGCATGTAACTAGCGTGTGAAGCTTGGATTAGACCTCAGGGATGTTGATCCCCCCACCCCCACACACACCTGTCAGGATACACTGAAATAGGATCAGGGTAGGATAAGGGAACAGAAGTCAGTAGAAGAAAACAATTTAAAAGAATGAAACAATCATGAGCAACAAATCTCACTGAACTACAGAAAATAAACCCACTTTCTGTACACAGTTCTTGATAAGGTAGACATAAACAATGATTTTATGGACTGCTGGGCTTTGAAGAAAGTTCAAAGATTCTTTTTCCCCCTAACTTATCTCCATCTACAATAGGAGGGGAGAATGATCTTAATGGGTCAAACTGCAGGACACTTTTTGAGCCAGTCCCAAAGACTGGCGCTTTAAGTTGTTGGGTTACAAAGGAAGGATCTAGAAGCATGGAATACAAAATAATTCATGTTCATTCCCAAAGCCCAGAGCAATGAACACCCCTTATTTTGGTGACTGTATCTACTTTCTTACAATATCTTCTTATTTTTTTACTGGTATTATTTTCCTACAATAAACATCATCTGATGAGATGACAATTAGAACTATTACCAGCCTTGCTATAGGAAAGTGAAAAAAATTTTTTTATCCTTCCCTGGAATATGATTCCTGAACCAAGGAACAATCAATCAATCAATACCTAAAAATTATTGCACACCCATACAATGGAATGTTCCTGCTAAGAGACCTCTGCATTGTGTTGGCTTCATGTTTTCTAAGCTTCCTTGATTTCTGCCTGTTCCCCAAACTGTATTCTTCAGTTTTTCTTTGACTTTTTATAAATCTCAAAATTCTTCCAGTAAATTCCCTTGAGGTAGCCAGAATTTTTTTCACTTATTTATCCAAAACAATAATTGATGCATTAGTAATATATTCTTTCTTTAATATTAGAAGAAAGCATGAAAAGAGTTTACACAGGAGGGGAAGCATGAGGGATATTTCTGGTGAAAAACCTAATAAATAACCAGTTTTCTCTGAGACTATTTCTTCAGTCTAACCACAACTACTTCATTTATTAAATGTTTGAGTATATAAATAGTATACTTCAAACTGTACACAAATGTAAAATAGTCTCTTCCCTCAAGTTTTTCTTAGTATTTTCTAGTCCCTTCACCTCACACTGATGATCCCTGACATACTTGACTGCCATATCACTGATACCATCAATGGTCATCTGTATGACATTTTGTCAGTTGACCACAGAGCCAACTTAACACAACAATATTTTAAGCACATGCATAAAAATTTTTGGAAGGTAAGCTTCATCTCAGCAAAGAACACCAAGTCCTTGAAAAACCTGTTCTTCCTAAATACATATCTAAGCCCCTGGGTATACATAAAATATCCAATACATATTGCTGGGCTGCATAAATGAGGGAGAACCAGGACAATCTGCTTGGCAGGAAAATTCCTCTTTCCAAGGATACACAAACAACTAGAATAGATGCTTCATAAATGCAAAGACTTTCCCATCTTATGCACAACTAATTCTTGCCACAGGGCCTGGTATTGACACATAATAATATTTTCTAAATCAAAAGCACTATATACACAAACGGCTAAGCAGACAAAGTATTCCATTTTCACCCAAACTGAAAAATTTCTGTCAATATGATTTTACAAGAACTGTTGAAATCACATCTTCTGGAAGAAAATTAAATCCTTAACTCATACTCTTAAGTATCTAGATGGGACAGAGGTGGTTACCATTTCCACAGACATAATTTATTAGTTTCTGGTTTCAGAAAGAATTAAGGTAAAACATACGTATGATTAGATAACAGAGGTTGCTTTAAATGCCACCATTCCTGATTATATTTAGCAATTAGGAAAATCTTTGAATGAGGGGAGGAGTGTAAAGGGTTGAGATAGCATGAGAAATCATTTCATCTTGGCACAGACACAATAACCAATAATTATTTAAGTTGAATTACTTTTATAAAACAATAAAAAGTGGAGATTTATCATTTGTTATTCAACAAAACTCAAATATTTTAAACAGAAATGTACTGGACATACAATATCCATTTTATTTTTTTCATAAATTAGACATTTTTACATGTAGTATGACTTTAAATCAGTTACTTTCATCACAAGAAGAAGTCCAGTAGTTGAACTAAAGTTCAGGAAGAGCTGGGTTTGAGCAAGTTCTAGGGTAATCTCCTGGATAAATTGTTTAAACTTCCTCAGCATCAGTTTTCTCAAGAAGGTATTACCTACTTTGAAAGTTTTTGCAAGAAATAAATTGAAAAATTCACATAAAATATATAGCATTATATAAGAGAGAAATTAACAATTAATAACTATTTGCTATTAAGATGGACAGTAAATACTCAAAAATAATGTTTCAAAGTTTCTTTGAAAGAAACCTAATTTTGTGCTTTCATTTACAGGCTTGGGTAATCACTCAAATTAAATAGTTTGTCTCCTATAAGTATTAAGGGAACCTGCATTATTATTATTAGTTTTTATAATTTAATTTTTAATTGGCATATAATAAAGTATACATGGGTACAGTGTGATGATTTAATATAAATATTCACTGTGTAATGATCAAATCAAAGGATTAGTATTTCTCCTTATCATTTCTTTGCATTTGGAACTGTCACACTTCTCTCTTCCAGTTTTTCATAAAACACATATTAAACTGCTGTAACCTACATAGTCACCCTACTATGCTGTGTAATACTAGAACTTATTCCTTCTATCTGTGTTTTGGAGAACATTACATTAAATGAAATAAGCCAGACACAAAAGACAAATAGGGTATGTTCTGACATTTGTGGAAGTTAAAAATGTTAATCTCAAAAAAACAAAAAAGAAGAAGAAGAAAGAAAAAAAAAGTAGAATCAAGATCAATACAGGCTGGAAGGAGATAGGGAGGTAGAATGGAGAAAGATTATATGAGGAGGTCCTATGATTCTGTGATTTAATGCCTGTTATTATATTTTTATTATCTATATGATTGGTAAATGACTCTGCTGCTCCAGTATGTAAGTACCATGGAGGCAGAAATCTTGTCCCCCAACCAACCACCAACAATATCTCCAGTGCCCAGTAGTAGGTAGCTGAATAAATACTGATTGCCAGAATGAAGGCTATGAATGCTAAATTTCACATGCATCTATAACACATCAAATAGCCTTTCATCCTCATTTCATAAGAAGGAGTTCTGAAACTGGAAAGGTTAAGTGACTTTTGCCAAAGATTACAGAGGTGGAAAAATGGAAGAGTTGGAATCTCAACATTGTTCTCCTTCCAATACACCATACCAAATCAAAAGAGAAAAAGTAACAGTGACGTGGTATGAAAAGAGAAATGATTCTCTACTTTTACAGAATGGACAATTTTTACATACTCATACCAGAAATTGCTTTTATATAATCAGCATGCATACTCAAAAATAATAACAGTGCTCTAAAGTTCTTTTAGCCTTATACACTTTTATACATTTTATATATTTTTATATTTTTACTGTAAGAGTCATTCACAAAAAGGAAAGAAATCTAAGTATTGAGATCTTCATATTTCTTCTATCACTAAGCAGCAATTATCTCTAAATTTTTAATTTTCACAATCTAACTATACAGTAATATAAAGAATTAAGAACATTAATTTGGCAACAACTTATTCAGTGTTCGCTATATTTTGTTCCACAATGGGCATAAAGCAAAGAATTAAAGTTAATAAGCCTCTTTTATAGACATTATGTTTATCTTGAAAAATTTACTCTGTCCTTTCTGTGTTCCTTGCATATATTTTTTCAGTTACTATGGAAAGCAACTGATTTTTCTTCAGAATACTTCTTCAGTTAAAAATATAACTGAATTACATTCCAAGAAAATTTGGAAGTTTCAGAGTTCAATAAAATTTTACAAGTAAAATATTCTGTGTCATCTCATAACAGTAAAGGAAATGATGATTTTGGCATATTCTTCCCGCTTGGCACAGATAACTAATGCTGATTCGTTGTTGCACATATTTTGGAAACAAGGGCCAAAATGAGAATCCACCAAAATAAAAAGCATAATCTGGAAACAGAAAGTGTGGGCTCTGACATGCCCAGACATCGTTAGCATCAATCAAGCTTTGGACCTTAGATAGCCAACTAAATTTAGAACTTGGACTACATGAATCTGTTAAATACTGGTTGAAGAATGTAGTTTTTAATGGCCATAGTTCAGAATTTGGTTGTTCTCATACAGTATGATGTTGCATTATCCAATAGAATCTGATTGAAATGACTGTATTTTTCAAGTTTTACAGCAATGAAGACAAAAAATCAATGGTGATAATCCTTTGTATTCAAGATTACAAATAAAGCCAAATTTTTAAAAAATTAGAGAATACCAAGAAAATTATCCTCCTACTTATATTATATATATATATGTATATATATATATATATATACATATATATATGAAATATTAGACTCAAGGTATTCTGGATCTTTATAGGAATTATTCTCATTTGTTTAATAAGAATTTCTCATTAAACAAAAATGTTATGAGAAAAATAATTTGTTTCAATTTTCTTTTAATATTTTGTATCAAGAATTTTGGTGATAATATGCCATTAACATCTGCTATAATGGGTATATTAACACCTTTAGTTCCTGTATGATAGAGTTGGCCTGGATTTAATCATCTTTGTGAACCAAAAGTATCTAGCTCAATAATATTACTTATATCAGTAATTTTCAAATGCTTTTAATTCCTTTACATTCTCAAAAATTATTCAGAGCTCTTAAAGGACTCTTATTTATGTGGACTGTGTTTATCAATAGTTAATGTACTAATTAAACCTGTCAACTTTTAAACACTTATTGATTTTAAATAATTAATTATAATTTACACATTTTTATAAAAACTATTGTCAAAAACGAAAACAAAAATGGTGAAAAGGATGGCAGCATTTTTTTTTC
Source organism: Sciurus carolinensis (assembly GCF_902686445.1). Classification (NCBI taxonomy): domain Eukaryota; kingdom Metazoa; phylum Chordata; class Mammalia; order Rodentia; family Sciuridae; genus Sciurus; species Sciurus carolinensis. The sequence goes on along the minus strand of NC_062218.1, from coordinate 84,444,264 downwards.
CAAATTCTGTTAGTATCTGGCCTAAAATGAGAGTACAGAGAAAATAAAAATGGAAAGAAAGTAGAAAAATGCTAGATTTTCTTATTTGCTTCTGACGTCTATCATTTGCGATGTGTTGTTTGGCTGAAGGACACAGTCGTTTTATATAGATATGAACTTGGAAAGGGAGGTGTATCTTAATAGTTTTTCAGATACTAGTGGTTATACTTTTTTTGTATTACACCAAAACTTGGCAAGAGGTAGTTTCTTAATGTTAATTACAATGTAGAATCTGAAATAATATCAATGGTTTGTACTTTATAAAGAGAATGAATTATTTGAAAAATAGCTGAATACTATAGATATCAGAAGAGGTCTCAGGGAAACCACCAACTTCCCATGGTTATGTGGATCACAGAACACTGAATCCATATTCAGAAGCACTGGCTTCCACTGTGTCTTCTTAAATCAGCTATTTGAACTAAGTGATGTTCATTTTCTATTCATGATAAAAATGACTTGTATGAAAGGTAACTCTGGGTTTAAACAGTTTTAAAACATAAGATAGTATATAATTATGGGGAAAATATGAAGTAGTTTGGAAAACAATCCTGGAAACCCACCCTCTACTCTTATTTTGTACAGAAGAAAACTGCTAGACAGCATTCTCAGCTCTTGGCTGGCTCCTTCTGGTAAGATCTTGGCAGTATGTCAACTCTTCAGAGAGGGGGGTTCCAACTAATTAGGTATGATCTAATTATATAGGTCCAGATTAAGGACAACTCTAAGAAACACTGGTGATAAAGAAGAACTTCTCTTCAAAATTTTATAAAATTAAAATGTCTACGATAAGGCCCTCTACACTACTATTAATGCACTACATTAGAACAAAGAACACAAAGACTTGCAAATGGGGATCCTAACCTAAAGGAGTTTGCATCCTGATAGGCAAATTTTGACAAGTTAGTTATATAAAAAATGCACAGAGTCGCAAAGGAATATTACAAGATAGTGTGCTCAGTGAAATTCAAGGAAATATAAGATTACTTCCACTTCAGGGAAAGGGTGTCCTTTGAGGCTGAGGCAGGCCTCAGGCAAGAGGAAGATATTTGAAGGTGGAGTACAGATTTATAACCAAAAGGAAGTAACTACTAGGCAGTTTAAAGTCCCCCAAAGGTAACACAGGCAATTAGGACTGTCAATCGCACATTCTCATGATGGTAAGAGGCCCTGATGCTGCGGGTAAGGAAGGAGGTCACTGGTATGCCCATGTGAGGCTGCGGGGGTGCCCCATCGAGGCTTCGCCTCACCTGACTGTCCTGACCACGAAGTACACCAGCACCGCGCCGCTCACCACCATTAGCACGGTCAGAGCCCGCTGGGTCATGGGCTTGTCGCCAGGGTTGGGGCTCACTGCAAGGCCGCCACCCACTGAGCCTTCCCCGGCCTTTCCTCCGGGATCCTCCGCCGCAAGCCCCGCCCCGGGGCTGCTGCCATTGCCGCCCTCTGAGCCTCGAGGCCCTGAGGCTTCAGCCAGAGCATGGCCCGGTGGCTGGGCTGCGGTGGGGCCCGGGGGCAGCGGCGGCAAGGTCCGCGGGCCAGAAACTGGAGGCTTGGGGCCCGTCGCGGCCTCGGCCGCCTGCAACCACACGGCCAGCGGCCCGCTCAGCGCTGGCAGAAGCAGCAGGAGGAAGAAGGATGCCAGGAGGCGGCGGAGACAGCAGCAGCAGCAGTTCAGGGCCTTCATCATCCCCAGACCTCACTCTCACCACGCCGGAGCCCCCAGGCCCGTCAATCTGGGTCCAGGAGGGACCATGGGCTCGCTGGGGAACGAAGAGGAGGTGACTAAATCCTGGGCTAAGGCCCGGGGACAGCAGGTGGCAGAGACAGCGGCGGCTGCAGCGCCGGCAGCTGCTGCCCGGAGAACCGGAAGTTCGTACATCTCAGCAGCCACTGCTGCTACGGACGCTTCGGTTGCTAATATGTAGGGGCGGGACGCAGACAGTGACGTCAGCCGCTCAGGGCAGAGTGCGCATGCGCCTTGACGGAAGGCAAAAGGAGAAGACTCTTAAGGAGGGTTTGCTGCTCTAACTAGTGTAGGAAAGGGGGTGATTTGGAGTGGGTAACAAGTAAGAAAGTAAACAAGTGTAAAGTGCATCAACTCCATGCGAAAACCATAAAAGTTAGGAAGCGCATAATTTTAATTGCTTGGTGTAAAACTGCAAAAATACATAAAATCAGCCAGAGAAGTGTAGACTTAATTTCCCTTGGCTTGATTAAAATTTTTCTGCAGACTTTTTTCTTTCCTCGAGATCCCAGATTTCCTTTTTTATTTCTTTTCAAAAATACAGAATTCTGAATTCTTTCTCTGCCCCTTTGAAATGCAAATCTGCCTTAAAAGCCTCCCATGTTTCAAGGACCTGGGAGTCATTCCTTTGAAATTCAAACAACAAGAAAGACAAGCTCCTGTCTCCCAATTTCTGTGAGAAGATGGAAGCCTAACCTAAGCACAGTCTCTTTCAAGTTGGAAAACCTCCTCCTACCGGTGAAAATCTAAGGTTTCCTTTTAATTTTGGTAAGGTCAATTAGCAAACAGGTGGCCTATGATTTTTCCCTCCCCAGATCTAGCTGTTTGTCTCCTTTACAGAAGTCCAGCTCGAACTGAATGCTTGGCGCTCTCCTTTGTTAAGCAGCCTTCTTTACCTGTTTGCCTTTGCAATCAATAACATGTCTTTTCAGTTTGAGCAGTTTTAACTTACAGGAAAGCATCTGACTTGAATCAGTTAATTTTTATGTTTTTAAAAATTTGTTTGACAAGCCCATTAGAGTGCCAACTTTTTGCTTAGGACTGTGCTGATTTTGAGTATTGGAGTATGAATAAATAAGACTTGTTCCTGCGTTCATAAAGCTTTGTTAGGTTCAAGTGACAGTAACAGCAGTATTTACATTAACTGAATTCTGAAGTTTATATTGTAAATAAGAAGTACAGGATTTACAGGGAAAACTTTGTAAAAGACTATTTTAAGTGAGGTGGACAGGATAGTGTCATACAACTGCTTTCGGAGAGCCAGGATGATGCAGTTGCTTCTGCCTTGTAGAACTGCCAGGAATAGGCATCTTAATGCTGGGTTGCAGTGGGAGGAAACCTATTTGTGACACACCCAAGTGTCAGCTTCCAACTGGCATTTTTCAATAATAAAGTGGCTCTTTTGATTTCCCATCTTCCATGCACAGACTATTCTATTCCAAACCATACTTGTAAGAAAGTTGGTATTTAATGCCACTCTCTGTGACCTCTCAAGGGAGTCTAACATTCAGTTTCACAAGGAAGGAGAAGTAAAGGAGAGATGGCGGAAGAAGGAAGGAAGGAGTACCTTCAGTATCTTTCCTTTCTTCCAGAACCTGATTATACCATTTTGATCTTCATCTTTATTGATGGAATTATTATTCTCCCAGTTACTCGAGCATAACATTGGAGGGATTTATTACCTTTTACTTCCCAGCTACAGCAATCCTTGCCAGGGACATGTAAACTTCTGAACCTCAAAGTCAAAATCATGCTTCAAATGTTTATAGCAAGATATAATCTAATGTTTCTCAAAATAAGACTCTCAACCATCTGAATCAGAGTAAGACAAAGACTTTATTAAAATTGCAGATTCTAAGTCACTTTTCCAGAATTTCTGAGACAGAATTTTTGGGGGTCTAGACATAGACCGTATATGCACTACAAACAAGTTCATGGGGGTGGTTCCATTTAAGATAAAATTTAAGCATCTTTTTCATTTCCTTCATAACTTGCATCAAGGCATTGAAATATCTTGTCCATTCCCTAACATCTTTTCAATTAATCCGTACTCTTTTGCTCCCAGCTATGACAACTAATCATTTTTTTATATTGCTAGGGCTATATACTATCCTCCTTTCTTCCCGCCCTTTATGCCTTCAGTTAAGTCTTGTATATTAATTTAGGGTAAACTTCTCAATTTCAGGTCTAACTTGAAGTTACAAACCATAAATAAATCACAAGATTTTTCTGACATTCTCATTCCTGAATAGCAATGAGAATAAGCAGGGAAATCACCTGAAAGTTATTGTATTCTTTGTAGAATACAATATGATATTGTAGAATACAATATCATATTTTTAGTAAAACATCATAACATAAAGATATATACAAATCCATCATAGCAATCAGGAACAATATTCCTGGGGAAAATTTTGTGTTTTGTTCATGCAATATTAAAATGACAATTTGAGTCATGTGCTATGACATGTGTCTATAATCTCATTGACTCGGGAGGCTTAGGAGGAAAATCACAAGTTCGAAGTCACCCTCAGCAATTTACCTATAACCTGTCTCAATATAAAAAGGACTGGGAATTTGACTCAGGGTTTAAGAATTCAAGAATTCAAGCCTCAACACCCCCTCAAACTGTGAGCACATGTATCTATTTAAATACAAGTTTTCAAATACATTTATAATTGTTTATTTTTAATTTTTCTGTTAATATTGCTATACTACTCATTCATTAGCTAGATATTTAACTTACAAATGAGTTGTGTCAAGTACTAGATATTAAAAACACTCAGAGGAGAAAAAATTTAGAATAAGAAACTTACATCAAATTGCTTAAATTCATCTATATACCGGGTAAAAACCAACATTTTTTGAATTTATTAAGAACTATGATACCTTAGCCAACCAATCAGTCATCTTTTATGGAAATATAATTAAAAACCACTGACCTTCTGAGTAAAACATGAATTCATCAGTCTTAATTAGATCATAATTGTGAATATTTTTAAATACCTAATATGTACCAGATATCACACTATCAACCATTAAATGATTAACTTGTTTTATCCTCAAAAATACCTCAAAATTGTTCTTAGTTTATGATTGAGGAAACTGAGACACAACATAATTAATTTGCTTCCTGTGCTTAAAAATAAAACTTGATATTGAACACCAGTACTTTAGCAGCAAAAATGGATTATTAACCTTTCATAAACACTCCCATGATTTCATGTTATCTTACTGTTTCAATCAGTTGTTGCTAGAAGAAGTCTCCATAACTAATAATGGTAAAATCTCAGAATTTAATAGCAAATAAGTGTTTCTTTCTTATGTATCTTTGGTCAAGCTGGGGTTGACTGACAAGCTGAACTTGGATGTACTTGGTTCCAGGCCACAGGTTCAGTTCAAGTTTACACCAAGTGTCTCCTCTGATATTATTTCAATGTCAGGGGGCTGTATTTGTCATGTTCTTTTCTAAGCTAAGATCTAAACTTCCTGGGCAGAGAGGGAAAGTAGAGGGGAATATATAATGGGCATGATGAGAAGCCACTTGTGTTTGGGTACATGTACTTTAGTATTTTAAATCAATGGAAACAATAACTTACTTAAAAGTCCCCTTCTAATGCCCTTGACATATATGCATCTCTTTGGTGAGAGTGTCACATGGACACTTTTAGCTTTTAGAGAATGTTTATACTTAAATTGACAACAGAAGACAATGCAGTAACATCTTTAAGATGGTAAAAGGAAACCCAAAGCTATCAATATTGACTATAACCAGTGAAAGTATCCTCCAAAAGATGACAAAATCAACATTTTCAGACAAATGAAAGCTATGGGAATTAATTTTCAATTAGATAGTATTATATGAAATAAAAAAGATGTTTTTCAGACTGAATGGAAAGACGGGTAACTTCAGTTTTACAAGGAGAGACTAGCAAAAGAACGTGGAAAAGTTCTGTGAAAATACAAACATCTTTGTAACCCTCTTCTAATTTCTTTTAATATTAAAAGAAATAAAATGATTTGAAAAATAATGTCAGAAGGCCACATTGTGATGCAAATAAAAATTCAAAATGACAACAGCATAGAAGTACATTTTAGGAGAGGAGCAGGGAATGGTAGCATATTGCTTCCTATTTGCTGAATAATGACATGTGAAGTGTAAAGTTTGAAATGATAGGAGTGAAGTGAAAAGTGGGTTCTTTATAAATAGAATCACACTGGTTGTAAGGCCATTATGTTTGTGACAATGAAGTGGGAAATGCAACATGTGAAGTGGAATCCGGAAATTAGGAAGCTGAAAATATTAGGAGTAAAGTTTGAAGTAACACATTATCAAAGCTAAGAGACTTATTGCTAAATTAAAAAAATATATAGTTACACTTCAAGAACCAGTGAAAAAATAATGAAAAAAATAAGTATATCTAAGAAAGGATGTTATAAATAACTACCAATGAGAAATTATCCTTGTCAGGCATTTCTCACAGAATGATTTTGAAAACAACATCTTTCTGATAGTAAAAGTAGGACACTGACATTATTGGAAATAGACAATACAAAACTACAATACTTCTATGACCTTCAGAATTTCCACTATTCCAATATGGTATGTGCCTGTGCATATACATGTAATCTTCCCTGCACATATTATGTATTTCAAACAACACAGTATATTAAATTGTATTCTAATATGGTACTTTATATCAGACATGCCTATTTTCTGATTGTAAACATTAATTTTACCATGTTTGTTTACTGTGTTGGATCATTTCCCTTTAACTCTTATACTTTTTTTTGGTACCAGGGATTGAAGTGGTGATTAACCAGCAAATAACATCCACAGTCCTTTTTTATATTTTATTTAGAGACAGGGTCTCACTGAATTGCTTTAGGACCTCAGTAAGTTGCTGAGGCTGGCTTTGAACTTGGGATCCTCCTGTCTCAGCTTCTGGAGCTTTGGGATTACAGATACACATCAGTGTGCTCAGCACCTTTGACTCGCTATTAGATAGAATTTTATGTTATTATTTTATTTAAATTATTTCCTACATCTCTGCTACTGAATTACTTCTTACACAAATATGTGCCAGTGACCTTCTTTTAGGGTATTATATATTCAGAGTCTGTCAGTTTTAAAGATTCTTTATGAAAGTATTGTGTCAGAGTTGTGGGTGTACCTCAGTGGCCAAGCATCTGCTTTGCATATACAAACTTGGGTTCTATCTTCAGCACTGCAAAAAGAAGAAAAATGTAAGTTTTGTGTCAAAAAGCAGAAGTGAATTGAGCTAAAGCAAGTGCTAAATGGTAAATGGCTCTTACTGGCTGTAGCTGAGCAACCAACCCACAGAATAATAATTGTGGAAAGGAAACTTGATACTGTGGTCAAAGCATTAGCAAGAATAGAGGAAGATGGTGTTGGAGAAAATGGTCAGTGTAGAGAAAGACAGCTCCCACTCCCTGCTATCATCCCTTAGGAGAAGGTGGGCCTTGCACAGGAGAACAATAGTGAACATTTAGTCCTATACATGGGTTTATTGCTCTCAAGATGAGCTGGTTAACCAGTGAGCCATATCCCCAGCCAATTTTATTTTTTATTTTAAGACAAAGTCTCACTAAGTAACATAGGGTCTCACTAAGTTGCTGAGACTGATCTTAAACTTGTGATCCTCCTGCTTCAGCCTTCCAAGTCACTGGGATTACAGGTATGCGCCACCACACCCAGCTATCCTCCTTTCTCCTTTCACGCTGATAAATATTCTTGTTCTTTTTTCATTTTTTTTTTCTTTCCTATCTTTACTTTAAACTTGTTCTAAAGTTGTTTATACACTTTGGCAAAGTTAAAAGTTAAAATTTGTTCCCAAATTAGTATTTGAAGTGTCTGCGTATAATTTCCTTCTGCATAATACACAGATGTGTAACCTAATGCAAAAATTACTCCATGAGGTGTAAAATGTGGCATCAAAATACCTTGTACCTGGATTTCCACAAGCGTGTTATATCTTTCTTTTTTTTCCTGAACTTCATGCCAAGATGTTGAAAAAAATCATCCCTTGAATTTTCTTTGACGTTGAAACTCTTCAGGCAGACTTAGTTCAATATGGCTTCTTTAAATAAGATATTTGTTCAGCTACTCTTTTGTTTATACGTGGGGGATTGACTGAGAAACAGCCAGGAGGAGGAGGTAATTGCATATAATCAGATGGAGAGCAATGGTCCTACCTAAGAGTAGAAGTTGTAAATATCAGTGAATTTTTGACATACAAGAATAAAAGGAATTATTTGATTTTTTTCAATACAAAATAGACATCCACATTTTTATGTAAGTTCACTTTTTGATTAGCACACAAAATAGATGAAAATAAGAAACACCATATAGTCAGCACACATTGTTAGGAGCTTAAAACCATCAATAGAAGTTTTTTGGTTACAGGAGTTTGCAACTGCTCTTGATGTCTAACAGAAGTGTCTGGCACATGATGGGTAGTCTGTAACATTTGATTAATTTAGAGTATGAATAAAAAAGTAAATTTTTAAAAATTTCTTATAGTATTTGTAATATGTTTCTTTTTTCATGTACAATTCTCTGAAATCTAAAATACATAGAAGATAAAATTCAAATTTTTCATGTTAATCAAATTCAATATTTAAGAACATATTTAAGACATTTAAAACCATAATTGTATGTTCATAGAAAAATCAGTGGAGTAGAGGAAGTGAGCAGGAACTGGGAGGAGGGGAGGGGAAGAAGAAGGACTGGGGACTGAATTAGAAGAAGACATATTCCATACTTCTATAATTATCTCAAAATGGATTCTACTGTCATGTATAACTGAAAAGAACCAATAAAATTTTAAAAAATACATTTAGAATTATAGTGAAGCATGGATGAAATATAACATTATAAATATATTAGGAAAGAAAACAATGTGTAGAGATTGTATGATTTTTATGGTGTGATCTACTGAAATGTAGGACTAAACTCACATTATCTGATTTTTTAATTGAGTCCATTTGGAACACACAATCTTTTCCTGTCTTAGGCTAATTCTATATACTTCAACAAATCATTGACTACTGAGGATTTACTCTCATTTTCCACAAGAGGTTTCAGTTAAAAATAAATTACAACTCCTGTTACTAAGAAAAGAGTTGCTTTTTCCCTTTTAAATAGAGTAAATGTAACTAGATATTTTATATATACAAAAAGTTTGATCTTTAGGAATATGATATCATTAGAAAACATTAAATATATAATGAACTTCTAACTATGGCTTAAACACTGTTTTTGTATGGTTAACTAATACTAGTGAATAAATTTTCCTGTTTTATCAGATAAATCATTTTTTTATTTTTGTGTGTGGAGGGAGGGTCTCAAGCCTGTTAGGTAAGTGCTTCTACCACTGAGCTACAACCTCAACCCTAGGTAAAAAAGTTTATAAAGTTAAAAATAATGTAGTATGTCCATAACATTCATGGAAGGATATCAAAAATTATAGAGTACATTTAAAAACATTAAGAATCTTCCTCATGTACATATATGACTGCATGATTGATGTGATTCTATGATATGTATAATCAGAAAAATGAGAAATTATGCTCCATTTATGTATGATCTATCAAAATGTACAAAGGCATTCTACTGTCATGTACACCAAATTAGAACAAATAAAAAAAATTTAAAAATAATCTTCCTTTAAAAATCAAACATCAGAACTAGTTACATACACACACGCACGCACACTCATGTATTTGTTATAAAAATATTTTTTTTCCAATCCTAATAAGATTTGGGCTTATCTCTTATCTAATTACCCTCAGGATCATACACAACAATAAGCACTGATACACCAAGAAGGGGAATGTCTATGTCGTCTAAGAAGTCTTTTCTTCAATGAATTTTGCTCCAAACTCCTCATTTGGGTTTTATAGAAAAAATTCCAAGAAAACTATGTTGGCAAGCTACTTGTTACTTCAGGAATGGCCCAGAATTCATATAAATTTATGGGTGCAAGCCCTAAAATTTAAGTCAGGAATGGGATAGTAGGTTTATGCCTGTAATGCTAAATATTTGAGTGGAACCAGCCAGTTCCTTCTCAAACCTTGGCACATCAAGAAGTATCCACAAGTCACAATCCCTAAAGGTAGTTCAGATATATACTCAGCATCACCCTCCTGCTCACTTCTCTTCCATTGCCTCTAAGTACGCTTGCTGGATTGTTTTACTTAGGCTGCTCTTGAAGAAGTGTACCTAATCTTTTCCAGCACTCTAGCCTACTGCACTGCAAGCTCAAGAAACTACTTTGAAACAGGGCAGATTATGTATATAAGCTCTTAGTTCAATTTTTCATGTCTTATTATACCTGTATGGGAACACATCACCCAATTAGGGGAAAAAGGAATTAAAGGACATGGAAAATGGAAATTCCAATGTTAAAATCTGCATTGTTCCTGTGTTTTGATTATGAATATCTTTGCTCAACATGAATCACTGGAAGACACTAACAAATATATCAGTATTAAAAACATACACTGAACATTCTATTTTTTGTGAAAATCACACATTGTCTCACAGCAGAAGAAAAAAATAGTTGAAAAACCATTTCTGCATGTTAAAGTCTTCCTGACCAATCTGAAGTCAAGACAAATATGTTAGAGGAAAAAAGAAAAAATATTCAAGAATTACATCAGTCACAAGATACTGCTTTAATAATTACATTGCTTGTCACCAGGGAAAAATACTTCCCATTCCAAGAATATTTCAATCAAAACTTATTCACAGGAACATTTTATTGGAGTGTATGCTTTAGTGTGATTCATTCATTCATCCTTTTAATTTCTCAATACTGTATGATACCCTATGCATGTACGCTCAGTGGCCCCTCTTTGAGAGTGGCTTTACTCTTCTACTCCCATGGAACAAGGGCAGTCTGCTGCCACTCTGGGCCACATCAGAAAAGTTCTAGGTGAACATCTCACCCAAGCTGGGCCATTTGGAATCCATTAGGAGAATTTAGAACTAGCACTAAATTTTAATTTGAATCTGATAATGTTTACTGAAAGGTTGAAATGGAAGAACTCAGCCAAGTTTTCTGCTATGTGAACTGAGTGTAGTAAAAGCTAATGTGCATGACAAAAAATAAAATTAAGAAAGTCACATCATGGAGAAAAAAACAAGGATGAGAAATTGATAGTGACAGTAGGTTTGATAGTTTTTTGTTCATTTTGTTATTTTAACCACATGTTACGTTATGTTTGTTCTGAATTTTGGAATTTTCCAAAGTCCATCTACTTTGACACCTTTATTCTTTCTGAAATCATGCTCTTATAATATATTCTCCTGTTAGTTTTTCTTTCTTTTTTTTTTCATTAGTGCATATTATGGCTATGTGAAAGTGAGATTCATTGTGATATATTCATTTTCTTGTGTTTATTTAGTTTTCTTTACTTGCTTCTAAAACAATCATGATTATTAACAATCCTGATCATGAATTATTATGATAGACATTCAATAATTTAAGTAAGATGTAGCCTAAACTTTTGAGCTTTTCAGTCAGATAAGAGCTCATCTAATAATAACACACATTCAGTAAAGTTGTAATAAATGTCTATAAAATAGGAGATGATGTGGAAATACAGATGAGAGCTATGCTATTATAAAATAGGTTACAAATTTACAAATACAAGTTAAAATAAAAAATTGTCCTCAATAACAACACATATTTTTATCTCTTCATTCAATAAGTAAATTACTCACAAAACTGTGCCACATAATGTACTTTTCACTAATTAACATTAGTTACATAAATGGGATGTATTTGGATTCAAAATTGGTATATCTCATTTTGTTGATCTTTGTAAAGAAAAATGGTAATAAAATAATAATGTATAAGTTTATGAAAAGGTAAAGAATCAAAGGTGATAGAGTAAAAAAAAGTTGAAAAATAATAAATGTATTACTGTACTTATACAAGATCTTTGTTTTATTGGGTTCTGTTTTGATTCCTGATGCCCAGTATGGTTTCTCCTTAAAACAATCTCCCCCAAGCAGGTGAAACAAGATTATTGGTTTAAAAGGTACAAATATTTAGTTATAAGATGAGGTATAAGATGGAGGCCCAATTTACAGCATGGTGACTGTAATCAATAATAATGTATTGTATATCTGAAATTTGCTAAGCAATAGATCTTAAGTATTCTCACCGTATTCCCTCTCTCTCTCTCTCTCTCTCTCTCTCTCTCTCTCTCTCGCTCTCTCTTTCTGCCACAAAAGGTATCTGAAGTGATGCATAAATTAACTTGTGGTAATCATTTCACTATGCATTCATATATCAAAACATTACATTGTATACTAAGTACATAAAATTTTTATGTGTCAATTCTACCTCAATAAAACTGGACATACTTATACTACTTTACACAAAACTAATACTCTCACAGCATATCAAAACAGGATATTTTGCATGAATTGATTTTTTTTAATGTTACTAAAATCCTTTGCCCTTTAGGGTTTTAAATTAAAAGATTGCTGTGGGTGAGATTCACATAAGAATACCTATGGAATTCAATGCAACTTCACTTTAATCTAGAGTATCAAAATATTTGAATCTGAGAAAACTGTTGTTTGTTTTGCAACCTGGGTGAGGTGAAAAATCTTTTTGCAAACTAGCAATGAAAGGTTATTTCCAGGAACACTATATCATTGAAGAGTCATAGTAAAGGAGGCAATATTTTCATCTGGGAAATTTAATCTCATTTTGGAAAAGAACCTTGAGATTTCTACTTTACAGTGACAAATCTTGAGTGTCAGAAAGCTTCAGTTGTGTGGAGTATTCAAATTACAGCAAAATATAAGACACTCATCTTAGCTCAGAACAGAATGGTCTTTTATAAAGGTAAAGGTGTGTGTCTAAAGAAGGATTTCAGAATCAGATTTTATATTACTCTATGGTGAAATCAAATTGCCCATGAAGAAAATCATTCATCATTCAGTGAAAATCAAAGAGAGATCAGCAGAATAGAGAAAAGGGACCAGAGGGAAGAAGGAACAGGGGAAAGGAAAAACACTAGGGTATAATGTTGGCCAATTTACAATGTTATATTATGTGCATGTATGACTATGTAATGACAAATCCCACCCTTATGTACAATCATAATCCACCAATAAAATCTACAGGGAAAAAAGAGATAATCATTCATCAGAAAAGGATACCAGAAATAATGAAAAAATATTTTAATTCACATATATAATTTTAATGTTCATTTTTAAAAAGTTGATTTATTATTGGTGATTAGAGTTAATAATGTATTATATATCTTAAATATGCTGAAAAGTAGATCTTGTTGTTATCATTTGTTTAAGTCATTACAGCGTGATCTTCCTATACTAATAGGAAAGGAAGATATCTAGAGTAGATATTGGGACAATATTCTCAAGGGTTCAAAACCTTGGGAACGCTACTGAGATCCAAGTCTCCCAATTTCCCCTTTCAATGGATGATTCTACCACAATCCGGCATCTTCCATTCTTCATGTCCCGCCATGTTTAGGAAAAGAAAGAACTGGGTTTTAGAAGCAACTCTAGTGAAAGCTGAAAGTGAAAAGTGGGAAGCTGAATTGTTAGTGGTAGATCTGAGAGAATCAGAGTGATATTTTTAGAGCCTTTTTATAGTTCAGTATTCAATCCTGATGCTACTGTTCCTTATGCCTATTCTACAAAGACAGCACCTAATCTTTAATTATTTCCCTTATCTTCCTCTCTTAGAACCCAAATTACAAAATTGTTTTCTCTTGATTATCTTCTTATTAGTCTTTAGACTATCTGTGTCTCTCACTCAAATTTTATCAATTTAACTCTGCAAATTTGTATATATGAGTCCACACTATTTTTGTCCTTTGCAACATTCTTAGGTCATGTACATCTTTTTTGAAACTATACTATGTGATATTTAGAGTCATATACTATTTAAATTTCTATCATTGATTTAGCTCTACAAAAAGGTTTGGTGCTAGGATCAGCTAGGGTAAATACATTTCCCTCTGTCTTTTCTTTCCTTCTTTTTATAAATCTTATTTTTAGAGTAGAAACCTTAAAAAATTTCTATGGTGAGGTGGGGGAAACGTCAAACAAACAAATTAGAGAATTCCATGACTCTTCCAACCTGTTTCAAAATTCCCATAATATTTTAAACTTCTGTAAAGTCAATTCATATATTTAAGAGCAGTGGTCTTTGAACTTTTAACAGCGAGAGTACAGAAAAATACTATATTGAATTGAATTGAAAGGACAGATTTTTGGTTAACAACCAACCAAACAGTTGTATTAGAATCTTGTGCTCTGAGGTTTATGTGATTGCTTTTTTAAATTCATCATGGTAATTTGGGGGAATAGGTCTTTCCTGGGGCCTGGGAAATGGTAACTGTTATTGTTTGGATCTAGAATGTCCAACAAAGGCTCATGTGTTGAAGGCTTGGTCCCAGTGCAGCAGTATTGATAGTTGGAACGTTGGGGAAATGATCGGATCATGGGTGATCTGATCTCATTAGTGAATTCATTAACTGATGGACTCATAACTAAATGTATTATTGGGAGGTGGTGGTAACTGTAGGATATGGACACTAATTGAAGAGAGTGGGTTGGTGGGGCATGTCCCAGGAGACTATATTTTGTTCCCAGCTCTTTGTCTCTTTATGCTTCCTAGTCACCATGAGGTAAGCAGTTGTACTCCTACCTGTACTCCCCACCGTGATGTTTATCCTCACCACAACAAGCTCACAGCAATGGAGCCAAGCGATTATGGACTGAAAGTTCAAATACTGCAAGCAAAAATATGTCTTTCCTCCTTTAAGATAATTTTCTCAGACATTTTGTAACAGTGTTGAAAGCTAACATCCTAACTATGAACCAGAACTGATAAGAGGATTAAGTACCCAATACCCAGTTTTCTTTTCTTTTTCTTTCTTTCTTTTTTTCCTTTTATTTCCCCTCTTCAATACTGGGGATGGGACTCAGAGATGCTTTACTATGGAACCACATCCTTAATTGTTTTTTTGTTTTTTATTTTGAGACTAGGTCTCACTAAATTGCTGGTCTTGAAGTTGTAATCCTCCTGCCTCAGCCTCCAGAATCACTGGGATTACAATCATGTGCTACAATGCCTGGCAAGTACCCAATTTTCTAACAAATGTTCAGAACAAATGGAAGCCAGAGACTCCTTTGGGCTTACCTGAGGAAATTATACTCCTGTCATCTTATGAACCCAAAGAAGTCTTTGATAGTAGAGAAAGAGACCTGAGAGAGGATGATACAAGTCAAAAGCCATAAAAAAAATAAAGTTCCAAACAATTTTTGTTTTGGTGTGGGGAATGGAACCCAGGGTCTTGCCTCGTATATCCTATGCAAGTGTTCTACCACTAAGCTACACTCCTAGCCTTCATTTAACAATTTTAACTCACAAAGTTTAGATTAAATAAAGTGATTGTACAGTATGAGAGTTTTCATAATCCTTTTTGGAAAGACTGTTGTGAAAGAGAATTATTGGCGGTGTGATACCATACACCTACCAGCTGGGTTTCCACATGGAAACTACATGTGGAATTCCACTTTGGAAAAGAAGAACTTTGTAAGTTATAACTTTGAAGTTTCTGTCTCATGTAGCATAAGAAATACATAAAATTAATCAGTTGGCAATGTAGCAATCATTACATGTGAAATATTTAAATATTATTATTTACTTAACTTTTAGCTATGTAAAATTATGCAACATTATGGTACATTGCACAAATTACAATGTATGATCTGAACCTATCAATTACATAAATCAATTTATGGTTTAGAATTATAGTTATTATAAAATTTAATAGGACAAAAATTATTATCCCAAATGTCTGAGTTTAATAAAACCTTATCACAATTTATTATTTTATTAAGTACATTTAATATGGATAAATAAAAAATATGAGAACTTAAGCTCTAATACGATTATTAGAACATTTAAAAATTATCTTTCATTGGTGGTATGTTTTGATTATGTGCCCCAAATGTTCTTGTGTTGGAAATTTAATCCTCAATTCACATGCTGATGCATTTAGAGATGTTACCTTTGAGAGGTGATTGAGATTATGAGTTCATGAGAATGGCGCCCCCCATGATGGTATTTATGGATTTATAATCATTGTTTTATATTACCAGAACTTACAAACAATAATGAATGACACAAGAGGAAAAATATTTTCAATATGTATAACACAGAAGCATTAGTATCATGATACGTAAGAAACTCCCACAATTCAGAGTGAAACAAGGCATATGAAAAGGTTTGAAACCATTCTCAGTATGGGTGATAAAATGAAAGTACAAGGTTTATTGATGCGTTGTTTATAATTATACAGTAAAAAAAAAAAAAACAAATACTAGAGAATTCATGGATGTTGAATAATAAGAGTGTTTCCAAACATAGGTGTGTGACAAATCCAGTTGTTTTACATCATCTCCAACAATTTGTATTTTCAGTGTCTTTAATTTTAACCATTTTGGTGACTGTGTAGTGTTATCTCTTGTTTTATCTTTCATCTAGGTGATAACTGTTGATGTTCAGCACCTTTTTATATGCTTATTGTCCCTTTTGGATATTCTCTTTTGGAGGGAGTCTGTTTACACCTATTGCTCATTTTTCCCAACTTGATTTTTTTTTCCTTTTAGCATTATAGGATTTCTCTATGTTTATCCAGATATGAGATTTTTATGTAAATATGCATTGAAGTATTTTCTTCTAAGGAGAAACTTGGTTTTTTTTCACTTTCAATGATTTTTTTACAACAGAAGTTCTTAGTTTTAATGATCATTAACACCGATATCAACAGAAATGAGTCCATATCCACAAAGTGACATGCACAAAAGAGTCAGGTTAACTTTACTCACAACAGCCAAATCAGAAACAATCCAGACATCAATCAGTAGATAAATAAATCAATAGATAAATAAATTTTAGCATCCTCATACAAAAGAATGCTGCATCAATGAAAACATTATAGTTACTTGCAAAAACACAGATCAAACTCAATATTTAGATGAAATATCTACTACAACAGCATAGATAGGTCTAGATTCAAGAATAATAATGGATGGACTAGACAAAGATGGAATAATATGTGTAGTGTCAAACTTCATTTAACCAAAAGTGAACACAAGGAAAAATAAACCTATGGTGATAGAATACAGAATAATTTTTGTCAGTGTTTCCCAACTTAGGATAGTAACTGGTAAAGTTTCCCACTACCTCTGTTGATTTATCATGGTTGTAAAAGTCTTCCCCATCTACAAAATATAAAATGTTTGAATACTAAATCTTTTTTATAAAATTAAATTGTCAAATAATTCATAATTGGTTTTGCATTATGCTATTAGGTTGGGATTATCCTATATTATTAGACTAAGTGGAAGTCTCTCTTTTACAATATTAGAAATGATGCTTAAAACTGTTATAGTGTATTTTTGGTCTCAGTTTATCCAAGTGTGAGATAAATCATCTATAATCTCTAATATGAATCTTTTGGGAGGAGGGGCTGACTAACGACCTCTATTCCTAATTCTTTTAATTCATATATTTTTCTACTATATTATGTGTAACATATGACTATAAATACAAATGCTCTTCTCCAGTCTTGGCCATCTAATATAAAATTGCCATCTGGATAATATTTTTATTTACTTTTTTTTTGTAATAATTTTGCCTATGTATTTATTTGTTTACCAGTTTTAGGTTTTCTATTATGAAAACCAGTTTTAGTTTTTCTATTATGAAGTAATATACTCACTCATTTTTCCATCCTTTTTAAAAGTAAATTTAAAGTTCTAAACTTTAATATATACTTATTTATAGTGTTTCTGCATTATTAATTATAATAATCTATTTTTCATTCAGCATTATTAAACTTTATTTCTTGTCTTTTATGAATTTTTCTAAAATAAGAGTATCTTTTGATCCATCTGCTACCTTTCATTATTTGAATGTTTTGTGTCATGTTTGCATTGTCTTCCTGGTGTCTTTCAGTTTTTATAGCCGTATGTTTTTGAAACGAGATGCTGTTCTGGTATTTGTCTTCTGTATATAATCTGTTTTTCCATTTGTTTCTTTTCTCTTTCTTCCTTCCTTCCTTTCTTCCTTTCTTTTCCTTTCTTTCTTTCTTCCTTCCTTTCCTTCCTTCCTTCCTTTCTCTCTCTTTCTTTCTTTCTTTCCTTTCTTTCTTCCTTCCTTCCTTCCTTCCTTCCTTTTCTTCCTTTTTTTCTTCCTTTCTTTCTTTCTTCCTTCCTTTCCTTCCTTTCTTCCTTCCTTCCTTCCTTCCTTTTTCTTTCTTTCTTTCTTTCTTTCTTTCTTTCTTTCTTTCTTTCTCTCTCTCTCTCTCTCTCTCTCTCTCTCTCTCTCTTTCTTTCTCTCTCTCTCTCTCTCTCTCTCTCTCTCTCTCTCTCTCTCTCTTTCTTCTTTCTCTCTTTCTTTCTTTCATTCATTTTTTATACCAGGGATTGAACATAAGGGCACTTAACCACTGAGCCACATCTCCAGACCTTTTTATTTTTATTTTGAGACAGGTTCTCCTTAGGTAACTTAGAGTCTCTCTAAATTGCTGAGGCAGACTTCGACCTGCAATCCTCCTGCCACATCCTCCTGAATCACGGATATTACAGGCCCGTGTCACCATGCTCAACTCTGTTTTTCTATTTCTGAAATCTTTTAAGATCTATTTTGTATTATAAGTGTTCTGGAACATTACTATGTAAGGATATTGTGAGAGTTCGATGGGATTATGTCATTTTCAGTGTTCTGTGATAGTTCTATCACAGGCAGGTTGAACTGAGATTTGGGCAGCCTGAAGAAAACACGTAGGGCTGTAGGGAGATCTCACCTGCCTTTATTCTACAGGTGGACTATATGCACAGTAGAAAGTTCCAGTTTATGTACAAAATTGCAACAACCTGGCAGTGTGCCATGTCTGACATTACACATTACAAAAGAGTACCCATGTACAGTTATTCCTGACCTATGGAAAACATCTTAGTCAGTTCTTCCCATATATTTAGGTGAAAAAGCCTGACCGACTCTGTTTCTTTACATTCCACCCTGTCAGGTTTCCTCACTGGACAATCTTTGCGATAGTTGTCTTCTGAGAAGGTTTCTTGGCTAAGAGGTCACAGTCCTGCACCCATAATCCACAACAGCAATATAAATTGCTAATACACAATCTATCCCCTACAAAATGAGCAAGACCCATCCCCATGGGGCAATCAGGCTAACCCATCATTCTTGTAGGGTTCCCCTATTAAATGTTCAATTTGCTGAGTTTCAAGGGCTCAGGTTTCCGGGCCTCGCTTACATTATGACATTCATCTGGTGTTGATACACAACGTTCAATGCCTAGGAGAGTGCACATTCCACATTGGGAGGCAGTCCGTATTATCAAAGACCATTTGATTTTGCAGCACTAGTTTCTTTACTTGGTACATTTCTTTATTTAAGAGGGCAAGGGACTTATGGGTGGTATTGAAGACTTCAGCTGTATACAGTGCCGGTACTGCAATCACCATCTTTTTAACAATGATGGCCCCTTGTCATGAGAACAAAAGTAAGGGGTAATGCCATCATGGAGTGCTTTTCACATCATGCCATTTCTTGTAAGTCTCTCAATTTGATGACCACACATATAAGTTTTTTGAATCATTGCTGGGAGTTGTGGTCTTTCCCATTTGCATTGATCTGTTCATTTGGTAAGTAAAGATGGCCATCCATGTTGGCCCACATACCCATAAATATCCTAGTGAGACAGGGTAGGCACAACTATCATTTTGTGACTCCTAGAACCAACAACTATTCCAGTGTACAAGACTCTGGGACCCACTAGATATTCCTGTGCCCCTCTCCTCTATATTCGTTGGAGAACTTTCTGGTTAAACTCTACAGCTTTAGCAGGGAGCCATCCTACACCTTCCTATACTGAATAATCTACGATGAGTCATGAGCAATTTACACACTGTAGTACACTTCAAAAACATGGCTCTTTGTTTGAGGGTTAGCCATGTTCCATGTTAGGAACCACATCCAGTTAGGAGTTGTTACTGAATCAATTTGCTCTGGCAATCCATCTGCAACATTCAGCAGCATTTCAGTGCACACCCACAGGCAAATTGATTGGCAAGAATAGTATATATGTCCACCCAGTGTACCTACACATTGACCCATATGCATCTAGGAGCAAAAGACATGGCAGTTACAGGTACTGAGAAAGACAAATCTCATCTCTCAGGCCAAATACAGGTCAGTTTCAAGTCCATGGATAATACTGTTGCAGGTTGCAATGACTGCCCTGGCTGGTGGTACCATATATTAAGAGGTGCTTCCTTGTGTTTTTCTGACTCAGTATGCATTAATAAAGGAGAACTCATAATTTGTCAGAGGAACAGTAAAATGGTACTTATGCATCACTGGAAGGATAATTTTAAGTTTAGGCATCAGAATTTTGTTACCGATGGCGTCAAGTGCAAGTCAACTTCTAATCCTTGTCCTGAAGGAACTATCAATGTGACCCATCACATGTGGGGCACTGTTGTTGTCTAAGGTTGTATCCCAGGGGCTTCTTTACATGGAGAAATTGCTCTTCCCTATTCAATTGTTTCCATAATTCCAACAAATACACATTTTGCTTGTGATACATTTCATCTCTATCAATCCCTGCTCCCAAAAACTCTATTTTTGAGTCTTGTTATTTTAATGGATCTTTTTTTCACAGCTGGGGTAGCCATAGTAGTGCTCAAACCCCCTTTTGTTGATGCTGGTCCACTGCCTTCCCCAGATTGGCAACCATAATAGTTACTTCATTAATATAGTGACCCACATAAGGAACTAGGATGGCACTCAGGAACAGAAAAGATGCTGATTGGGCCATCTGCAGTATTAGGTTCTTCATGCCAGTTGTAAACTACTTGTCAACTGGCCCATGAGTACTCAGGTTAAACATGGTCTATCTCATTTCCAACTCTTACAGTACCTGGATCAGGTCTGCATATGAGTACCATTTACTCACAGTGTCAGGAATGGCCCCTGTATTCAACCGAACAGTGTGGATAGCAGACATTATCCAATGTAATAAAGAGTGGTCCCTCTCTCTGCCTCCATGGCATCAACTTTTTTGCTACCTCTGCTGTAAGGAGGGGTGAGCAGTTATAGAAGTCAACTTTATAATTTCTATGGCACTACACATAGTGCCATCCATCTCTAAATTTCACAGGCATAACAACCAAATATTCAGGGGTTCTCCCAACCTCTGTCTAAATTGCTTTCCCAAGTTCACCACCTCTGCTTGAGTACATGGATCGAATCTGGTGACCTTGATTATATTGACCAGCCTGACCAACTGCCCATCCAGAGCCATCAGCTGATGTTGTTTCATTTTCTGCATTACCCCTAGCTGAGCTTGGAGATGTTGATTCCTCCTCCTTCTTCAACTCCAACAGCCCCTACAGGGGAGTCCAAGAGGTACTTTTCCAAGGTATAGAGATCCTCCTCCAGTGATTGTATTTTTGTTTCCAAGAACTCTTCCTTATCTTTCAACTCCCTCACCTTGGAAACCTGTCATAAAGATGCATCAGTTTCTGTTCTCATAGCTTTAGAAACTCATATCTTGGTCTCAGAGGCTGCATGTATACCTCAGTTTTCCAGGCTCTCTCCCACTTGGCATAATGCCCTTTTCAGCTCCACAGGGGTACCATCAATATCTTCCCATTTCTGGGAAGGGACTCAGGTAATCAGTAGGTTCCCAACCTGATACCATAAACTCATAACTGGCCACTTCTCCATACCCACTCTGGCAAGTACAGAGGATTCTATACCAGGCTGCTGTGAATCCTGCTGACTATGCAAACTGTTCTGCAATCACTCTGTCACAAGAAGGTTGACTTGAGATTTGGGCAGCCTGAAGAAAATACACAGGGCCGTAGGGAGATCTCACATGCCTTCATTCTATGGGTGGTCAATCCATGCATCAGCAAGTCACAGTTTGAAATTGCAACCAATCTGGCAGCATGCCAGGTATTAGATCACCAGTTGCAAGAGTATGCGCTGTTGTTCTTAACCTACAGAAAACATCATAGTCATTCCTTTCTGAACATCTGCATAAGGGCGTCTCACCAACTTCATTTTCTGGTAATAACACTGTAATTTTTTAAAAGACAGTTATTATGATTATTCTCACTTATTTAATCTTCCCAGGATCCCAAAACTTCATATATAAGTGCTTATACTTCCTGTTGTTTTCTCATTACAGCTGTGTGTTCAAGATTCCAACCTGAGTTTTTATGTGCAAGAAGTTCTAGATGATGTGGTATCTAAGGAAAAGAGAACAGAGTTGTGAAAATCAGTATTTAACTCTTGCCCTGAAAACCTCTCACTTTTTTTTGGGAGACAAATGCATAACCAAAATATTCAAATCTAAACATATCAAAGATCAATAGAGATGAGAGTTATAAGTGGGGAAAGAAATAAGGACAGAAAAAAGAATTTGAGTACAGAAATAAGGGAAATCATGCAAGTGTCTAGCATTTTCACATGCAAATGAGATGAAGAAGATGTAAAACCAAGAAAGCCTGGGCTGAATGGCAAAGAGGAAACTGAGCATCATAAAAGATGTATGAATGGGAGGATTAGGAGGTTGAACTTTCTCCTAGATGCAAGTGGAAAAATCACAAGATTTTATTCCAGAGTGTACTGATTTAGATATAGTTGCCCCACTAAAGTTCACATGCGAGACCATGCAAGAAAATTTAGAAGCAAAATGATTGGGTTATGAGAACCTTAACCTCATAATTAATCAGAGTATTAATCTACTTGAATGGCATAACTGCCTGGTAATTTTAGGCAGATAGGGTGTGACTGGAGGATATAGATCATTGGGGCCATGCCTTTGGGGCCTTTATTTTTGTCCCTAGAGAGCAGAGCTCTCTGTGCTTCCTAATTACCATGTTAGTAGCTCCTTTCCTCCACCAAGCTCTTTGCCTTGATGTTTTGCCTCACCTTGGGTCCAGAGCAATGGAGTTGACTGTCTATGAACTGAGACCTCTAAAACTGTGAGTGCCAAATAAACTTTCGCTCTTGTAAAATTGTTTTGTCAGAACTTTTGGTCACAACAGCACAAAGCTAACTAAAATACAGGGAATGGAATGAAAAAGTCTTAGTTTCAGAATGATAAGGTAGTTAGTGGATGGAACAGGATGAGACAAAAGAGAATCAGTGAACAAGGGCAGTGGAAGAGAAAATGGAAGCAGGAAACATATTTTTAAAAATTGGTACCAATTTATAACAAGCCATAAACGAATGCGTTTATTGTTGAAGATAGAATTAAATCTCTTAGATCTTAAATTTTAGTAATTGGATGTTGAAGTCATTAACCAAATTATAAACAAAATGTGGAATATGGTTGAATTTTATACAAAATTGATTTGGACAAGTAAATCAAATAGCATTAGCAATCAGATAGACTTGGATTTAAATCACTAAACTAGTTCTCATTGGTTTTTTGAAATTGTGCACATTACTTCATATTCTAATTCTTGGTTTTGTCCATCTTAGAACACATGGAATAATTCCCTCTCAAGAGATTTTTATGGAAATTAAAGGGGATCATGAATGTGAAATATAATTTTTGTTGTCATTACTATTATCAGTATTATTTTTGGACATAATGTACTTGAGATTTCTACTGGAGAATTAAGTTTGGAAGGTGCTGTAAAAAGAATTCACAAGACAGTTTAATACCAGATGAATTATTTTATACATTTGATATTTTGAAGGAAACTTGATATATTAAAACAGGACAAAGATGTTCATATGTGTACAACAGAAAAGATGAAGAACTAATGCCAAACCATGCAAATAACAGGAATGATAAGAAGGAAAATAGAAATCTTAATAGCAGTTAAGTCAAGAGAAATGAAAATTTACAGGAAGATATCACAAAGAAATGAAGATGGATGAACATTGAAAATCTATTTGAAAATTCAGAGGACAGTTGCTAGCAGTATAATGGAATGCTAGAAGTAAAATTGAAGCTCAGTGGATTCCATACTCATTCATTAAAATAATGAGACATGATTATACACTTATTGGAAAGATTATTGGGAAGACATTTCAGAATACTAGCAAAACCAAAGACGGCAAAGATGTGGAGCAATAGTAAATCTTATTTATTGCTGATGGGAATGCAAAATGGTACTGCTACTTTGGAAGATAGTTTGGCAGTTTCTTACATGTCTAAACATGCTGTTACCATTCAATCTAGCAATTGTATTCCTTGTTATTTACTCCAAAGAGTTAAGAATTATGTCCATAAGTAGTTTTATTTCAAAATAGCTAAACTTGGAAGCAACAGAGATATTCTTTAGTAGGTGAATGAATAAACTCACACATCCAGAAAATGGAATATTATTCAATGCTAAAATGAAGTGAGCTATTAGGCCATGGAAAGACATGGAAGAAGCTTAAATACATCTCACCCAGTACAAGAAGCCAATCTGAAAAAGCTACTTACCACAGGTTTCAATTCTATAGCATTTTGGATAGGACAAAACTATGCTGAGAGTAAAACATCACTGGTTTCTAGGAATTGGAGAGGAGGAAGGGATGAATACACAGAGCACAGCAAAATTTTAGCCAGTGAAATTACCCTGTATGATACTATAAGGATGAATACTAGCTAGTACAAATTTAAAGTACCAAAATTTAACCCAAATATAAACTATGGACTTTTGGCAATAATGAGTGTCAATGTGAATTCATGAACTATAACAAATTTCCTATTCTGGAAGGAGATTTTTATTATGGTAAGGCTGTGTAGGGATGGGGATCAGGGATATGTGGGATATCTCTGTCTTCTGGCAATTTTTGCTGTGAACCTTAAACTGTTTTGAAAAATAGTCTATCAAAGGAAAAAAAAAAACTCATCAGAAGAATCAGAGTGAATTAGTGGGTATAGAATTTTTTGAGACTGCCTTAGAAGAGGAAAAGAAGGTAATGCTGTAATACATTGATTATTTTGTTGATTTTTTGAGGACTGAATGTGTGTGAAGCCAAGGTGAGCATGTCAGACAAGAGGTAGTCTAAGGATTCAAGGAGAGTGGCAAAAGTATAATAGAACCACTTACAGGAATGGGAAACAAATTCAATTAAGAAGTGTTGTTTAACCAGATTCATATAAACAATGTGCATTACCTGTTCAAGCTATGAAGAGAAATTTATCCAAATAAGAATTAGAATTTAATCTCAACATTTAGTTCTGCTTCTTATATTTCCTCCATTTCCTGCTAGAATATTTATTCATTAAGTGTGTACATCACTTCCAAGACTCTGCAAGTATGACAAAACTCATAACATACTCTTTTTTAAATTTTGTTTTGACTTCTCTTTTATCATTAATTATGCCTCATCTATACTCTATCTGGCTATCCATCTTTCTAAAACATATGTGCTTCACAAAAGAATCTGTTTTAATTTTCATGTAGAAATTGTTTGGTTGCAAATGCAACCTACACAGTGTAATCTGCCTTTTTGCCACTCAGGAGTGTAAGAGTGGGATAAATAGCATTAATTCTCTTGAGAAAGTTGGGTTTCCCTACTTCAAAAGGAAAAAAAAAATTCTCATCCATAAAAGGTAAAAAAAAAAAAAAAAAACCAGCATAAACAAAACCAATTTTTTTGGTCTTTTTGCTTAGTGGCTAAATATTTTCTATATAGGATTAATTTTATTTTGCATTACTAAGTAGACTACACATCCCAAAGGAAGAACATAGATATTCATTAGGTACAGGGATATGTGTGGAATCAACTCCTTAACTTAATTCTAGATCAGCAGAATTTTTGACCTTACAGTATTAGGAGACCTACCAACTTTGATTATTTTCAGACATTTCTATGGTGAGTTTGTCCTTGCTAGTCCCTGCATTTATAAGTGCTGCCCATATGTAAAGCTAATTTGGAGTGTATAAAACTGCACTTACCAGCAGAGAGCTGTAATGATGTAGAAAGTTTCAATTCAGTGGTCATGTCATATTTGGTCAATAGCCAGTAACTGCGATTAGTAAGAAGTGAATCATCTATAAGAAGTGGCAAGTCAGTAAGAGAAACAAATCAAAGAGAGATAAAGTGACCTGTAATGAGCAGTGAAAAATCAATAAGGGGAAAACAGTCTATCTCTTAAAATGAATGAACAAGAGACCAAGTGATATTTGAACTACATTTGTTCCACTTTAGTTGCACTAAGAAATAAAGCCAAGCACAACACTTATCTTGTTTTCTCTAAGTCTCACTGATTATAAGCCTATTCTAAATATATTCATTGCATTTAATATAACAAAATATATGTGTCTTATTTATTAGTCACGAGTAAGGAGGAAAATTTAGAGAAAGGTCTAAATTGTGCAAACTCTGTGTCTCCAACAGCAAGAAAAATATCTGATTGTCGTTCTACACTACATCACTCCTATTAGCCTAATTCATATTGAATAAAGTGCAGTATGTGAATTTTAGTAGTTAAATTAGACTAGAAGCTAACTTAATGCAATGTTCTGTCTAGAAGTATATAGAAAATTTCTCAGTAAAACATCAAAGAGGAATTTGTAAGCCCTTGAAGAGCTAATCTATTTCATGGATCCAAGGAAGATAATTGCAACCTTTGACAAGAACAGAGAGTGTCGTATCTCAAAGGAGACACTCTGCCATTCTACTTGGCTTCTTCCACTAAGTAAACTGCCTTGGTTTCTGCTTAAAAATAGACTTTTTGGTTTCTGCTTAAAAATAGACTTTCTCTAGTGAAACCGTTAACTGGAGAATACATAAAATTAAGAGAATTCAGAATTTTAGGGGAGCATTCATTTCATACCTTCACTGCTAAATGCACTTTTGCTTTATGATTCTCATGAATGAGAAATAATCAGAGGAATATCCACTATCTCTAAGTTGGAAGAATTATTCAAGCAGAGTGTCATCTTTTTCTATGATGGAGCTTTGGGGAAAGACAAGGAAAAGAGTGGGTTTTCTTTTTCTGCTACCTGAATGACTATATTAACTCAAATATTTGGAATCCAAGTTCAGGGCTCTGAGTTAAGACTTAAAAATGGCCTCCCATTGCCTCTCTATTCTTAGCATAAATTGTACTAAGGTTGATGCGTGACTCATCAAATATGGCAGAAGTGATGGTATATCAGTTGTGAATTTAAGTTACAAGAGATTATGATTTACAACTTGGTTGCTCTATCTCTTGGATCATTTGATCTGTGGTAAGGTCTGCCATTTACCCTAAATGGCAAGGAATTGAAGCCCCTTAGCAATAACCACATGGTGAGCATGAAAGCAGTTTCTTCAACACTAGTAAAAACACAGAAATGCAACCCAAGTCAGAAACTTGATGCCACTTCATAATCACAAAGTCAGGTATACTCAATTAAGCTAATTTTGGATTCCTGATCCTCAGAAACTGTGTGACATTGTTGTCACCTAATTTTTGCATTAATTTGTTGTGGAGTAACATACAAGTAACACAGATTATTTCTATTTATAATGGAGCAAGTTTTTTTATTTTCAAAATGATTGTTTTAAAATAAGTGATGTCAGAAATTCTTTCAGTGTCCCAGTCAAGTGAGAATTATCCCTAGGAAGCAAAGGTGGTCCAACATATGCAAATTAATTACTGTGACCTACTACATTAACAAACTAAAAAACAAAAATCAGATGATCCTCTCAACAGATGCAGGAAAAAGCACTTGAAAAACTACAACATTCTTAAATGATAAAACTCTTGGAAAGTTATGCATTGAAGGAATGCCATTTATCTCAAGGCCGTAACTAACATCATATTCACTGCTGTAGAGCTGAATGCCTTTTCTTTAACATCAGTTGTAAGGAAAAATAGCATCAAAAATAATAAAATATCTAGGAGTAAATTCAATCAAGAAGATGAAAGATTTTTATGCTGAAAACTGATGAAAAAATTGAAGAAGACACAAATAAATGGAAATAAATTGCATGTTCAATCCATATTTATGAATGAGGAAAATTAATATTGTGAAAATGTTCAACCCACCCAAATCAATCAACTAACAGAATGAAATCCCTATCAAAATTGCAATGGTAATTTTTGTAGAAATAAAACAAATTAAAATTCATATGGCACCACAAAAGACCCCAAGCAGCTGAATCTTGAGCAAAATGAATAAAGCTATAGGCATCACATGGCTTGATTTTAAAATTATGTTATAAAATTACAGTAATCTTAACAGTATGGCATTGGTATAAAAAGAAAAAAAATAGACCTAAGGAAGAATATAGAAAGTCAAGAAACAAACCCAAACCTCATATATAGTCAACTAATCTTCAACAAAGGCAACAAGAACGTACAATAGATAAACAACAGTTTCTTCATAAATAGTGTTAGAAAAACTTACTATCTACACTCACAATCCTAATATTATACCCTTATTTTATACCACATGCAAAAATGAACAAAAAGTGTTTAAGTGACTTAAATGTAATATTTGAAACTGCAAAACTCTTAGAAAAAACATAAGGGGAAGTTTCAAGACGTTTTTATGGCATTGACTAATTACATAGGACAACAAAAATACAGGCAACAAAATAAACAATATGAGCTCCATAAAACTGAAAGACTCTTGTACAGCCAAGGATAAACTTCCTTTCTATGGAATGAAAAAAAAAATTGTAAACTAATATCTGATATAGTTCTTGACATCACTAATCACTACGAAAATGTAAATTAAAATAAAAATGATATACTACCTGACACCTGTGAGGGTGTTTATTTTAAAAGGACAGAAGACAAGTGTTGGTGAGATTATGGAAAAAAAGTAACATTTATATTTTCTTGGTGCAAGTGTAAATTCACACAACTATTATGGAAAACAGTTTGGAGGTTCCTAAAAATAAAAATAGAACTTCCACTTGATGCCAACCCAGCTTTGGGTATATATCCAAAGGAAATAAAATTAAGGTCTTGAAAAGACATTTTTTCCCATGTTAACTATAGTATAATTCACAGTATATAAGAATAAAAAAATAGGTAAATAGATTAAAAGAAATGTGATGTATAGACACAATTGAATTTTATTCAGTCCTTGAAAAGATTGAAATCATGGCATTTGTATCAGCATGAATGAACTTGGAGAACACTTGACATTATGCTAAGTGAAATTAGTGGGATGAAATACAAATTCTGCATAATCCCAATTACACGTGGGGTCTAAAAAAATGCCAATCTAATAAAGTAAGAACAGGTTACCAGGAATCAGACATGGGGGAAATGCAAAGATGTTGGTGAAAGGGAGCAGTTTTTGTTCTAAGATGAATAACTTCTGGAGATACAATGCACTGTATTCTGACTTTAGTTGACAATGAAAGATTGCATATTTGAAACTTGTAAGAGAATGGAACTTAAATATTCTCAACTTTCTCCATATCACACACACACACACACACACACACACACACACACACCCTCTGGGAAAGAAAGCTGTCAGATTTTGCATATATAATTGGATTTATTGTTCTAATCATTTCACAATGTATATGTATATCAAAATATTAAACTGCATACCTATATATGTACAATTTTTATTTGTCAGTTATACTAAAGGAATCTGGAAGAAAATTCCATTCAGTTTATAAATGTCACTGATGGAGTGAAATTACACTTTTTTGATTAATGATGGTCCCTTGTATACAGAAGATTCAAATGAAAAAATGTTCTATTTTGATATTCAGAATTTTAGATGACCTTATTTACTTCATGATGTACGTTATAGGAGAATGTGTTATAGGGACTATGTGTAGATTTACACTCTTCTATTAAGCACGTTTATTATTTATTCAAGTTATTCTGGACTTTTGCACTAGCCAACATGTGTAAGTTAATAATTGTAATGGTTTGATAGAGAGAAACAATGAATCAGTGTTCGCTGAGTTCTTCACATATATGTCCTGTTTACACTCATTCTACCATCCTGACATCCAAGGACATTACCAGGGAGATCCCAACATTTATGATCCAGGCTTCAGAGTCAGAGTTTATTGTCCTGGACTTATTCTTCTATATTTGTATGGTGACCTACTTGTTCTTTAAGGTATTCAACTGAACACCCCAGATTTGAATCCATCTCTGACTATATTGGGATAACAAAATTATATATAGTCCATTATCAACTAAAAGACCATGACGAAGTACTTAAACACCAGAAAGAAATGTTAATAATCAATGGTTGCTCAGATAATGAGAAAAGAAAACACTGGTTGGTTTAAATCTACATTTTCCATCAATTCTCAAAGAGCAATGGAGAGAAAGCACCAGCAAATCAGTTTTTAAATGCAGACTCTGCTACATAAACAAGAAATCCAGAACACTACCATTCTCTATTGTTCATATCCTTAGAGATTATGGGATATAGATTTCTATTTAATGTACATCCTTTCTTTAAAAATTAGTCTTTATCTTTGTAAAAATGGGCTAACACAGTAATTTAATCAATAAAGTATTAAGTCGGGCACGGGATGTACTCAATGGTAAAGCACTTGCTTTGCAGGTGACCAGGTCCTGGGTTTTATCCCTAACACAGAAAAAAAAAAATGAGGAACTCGATTTATAAAGGAAATGAAAAGTCATACAAATTGGAAATAATCATTTCTAGTGTTTGTTATGTGTATATATATCTACTATTTTTCATCTAATTTAAGATACTCCATTATTTTACAAACCATGAAGAAAAATATGCTGTCATGTAAAACAATGACATAAACTTGCATATCACTTTCAACATAAATTTTATGAATTTTCAGGCATACTGGTTAAAATATTTCATCATATATGACACCTATATATGTAAAAATGAAAATATAGGCAAAAAAAATTGGTTTTGGTATTCTTAGGAAATTGGTTAAAATATTCTTTTTTTTAAAATAAACTCATAATTTTAATGACTAATTCATCTTATTAAACAAAAATAATTCTTACTTTGAGTAACGGTTATATGCCAAGCACATATTGGCACTGAGGTATTTTTTATTTTTTTAATTTAATTTAATTTTATTTTATTATTATTGTATACAAATGGGATACATGTTGTTTCTCTATTTGTACATGGAGTCAAGGCATACTATTTGTGTAATCATACGTTTACATAGGGCAATGATGTTTGATTCATTAGTTTGTTTTCCCTTCCCCTCACCCCTCTCACCCCTCTTTTCCCTCTATATAGTCCTTCCTTCTTCCATTCTTGCCCCCCTCCCTAACCCTAACCCTAACCCTAACCCTAAACCTAATGCTAACCCTTCCCACCCCCCAATATATGTCCTCATCCGCTTATCAGCGAGATCATTCGTCCTTTGGTTTTTTGAGATTGGCTTATCTCACTTAGCATGATATTCTCCAATTTCATCCATTTGCCTGCAAATGCCATAATTTTATCATTCTTCATTGCGGAGTAATATTCCATTGTATATATATGCCACAGTTTCTTTATCCATTCATCAACTGATGGGCATCTAGGTTGGTTCCACAATCTGGCTATGGTGAATTGAGCAGCAATGAACATTGATGTGGCTGTATCTCTGTAGTATGCTGATTTTAAGTCCTTTGGGTATAGGCCAAGGAGTGGGATAGCTGGGTCAAATGGCGTTTCCATTCCAAGCTTTCTGAGGAATCTCCATACTGCTTTCCAGAGTGGCTGCACTAATTTGCAACCCCACCAGCAATATATGAGTGTTCCTTTTTCACCACATCCTCGCCAACACCTGTTGTTGCTTGTGTTCTTGATAATCGCCATTCTAATTGGGGTGAGATGAAATCTTAGGGTAGTTTTGATTTGCATTTCCCTTATTACTAGGGATGTTGAACATTTTTTCATATATCTGTTGATTGCTTGTACATCTACTTCTGTGAAGTGTCTGTTCATTTCCTTAGCCCATTTGTTGATTGGATTATTTGTATTCTTGGTGCAGAGTTTTTTGAGTTCTTTATAGATTCTGGAAATTAGCACTCTATCTGAAGTATGGTTGGCAAAGATATTCTCCCACTCTGTAGGCTCTCTCTTCACATTGCTGATAGTTTCCTTTGCTGAGAGAAAGCTTTTTAGTTTGAATCTATCCCAGTTGTTGATTCTTGCTTTTATTTCTTGTGCTATGGGAGTCCTGTTAAGGAAGTCTGATCCTAAGACAAAAAGTTGAAAATTTGGACCTACTTTTTCTTCTATAAGATGCAGGGTCTCTGGTCTGATTCCGAGTTCCTTGATCCATTTTGAGTTGAGTTTTGTGTAGGGTGAGAGATAGGGGTTTAATTTCATTCTATTGCATATGGTTTTCCAGTTTTCCCAGCACCATTTGTTGAAGAGGCTATCTTTCCTCCATTGCATATTGTTGGAACCTTTGTCTAGTATGAGAAAATTGTATTTATTTGGGTTTGTGTCCATGTCCTCTATTGATCTACCTGTCTATTTTGGTACCAATACCATGCCGTTTTTGTTACTATTGCTTTGTAGTAGAGTTGAAGATCTGGTATTGCAATACCCCCTACTTCGCTCTTGCTACTGAGGATTGCTTTAGCTATTGTAGGTTTTTTATTCTTGCAGATGAATTTCATAATTGCTTGCTCTATTTCTGCAAGGTACATCATTGGGATTTTAATTGGAATTGCATTGAATCTGTATAGCACTTTAGGTAGTATAGCCATTTTGACAATATTAATTCTGCCTATCCAGGAACATGGGAGATCTTTCCATCTTCTAAGGTTTTCTTGAATTTTTTTCTTTAGTGTTCTGTAGTTCTCATTGTAGAGGTCTTTCACCTCTTTTGTGAGATTGATTCCCAAGTATTTTATTTTTTTCGATGCTATTGTGAATGGGGTAGTTTTCCTAATTTCTCTTTCTGAGGATTCATCACTTATGTACAAAAATGCAATGGATTTATGAGCATTGATCTTGTAACCTGCTACTTTACTGAATTCACTTATGAGTTCTAAAAGTTTTCTGGTGGAATTTCCAGGTTCCTCTAAATATATAATCATGTCATCAGCGAACAGGGATAGTTTGAGTTCTTCTTTTCCAATTCGTATCCCTTTAATTTCTTTGGTTTGTCTAATTGCTCTGACTAGAGTTTCAAGGACGATATTGAATAGAAGTGGTGAAAGAGGGCATCCCTGCCTTGTTCCAGTTTTTAGGGAGAATGCTTTCAGTTTTTCACCATTTAGAATGATATTGGCCATGGGCTTAGCATAGGTGGCCTTTACAATGTTAAGGAATGTTCCTACTATCCCAATTTTTTCTAGTGTTTTGAGCATGAAGGGATGCAATATTTTATCGAATGCCTTTTCTGCTTCTATCGAAATAATCATGTGGTTCTTAACTTTAAGTCTTTTGATATGGTGAATGACATTTATTGATTTCCGAATGTTGAACCAACCTTGCATCCCTGGGATAAAACCCACTTGATCATGGTGCACTATCTTTTTAATACATATTTGTATGCGATTTGCTAAAATTTTGTTGAGAATATTTGTGTCGATGTTCATTAAGGATATTGGTCTGAAATTTTCTTTCCCTGATGTGTCTCTGTCTGGTTTAGGTATCAGGGTGATATTGGCTTCATAGAACGAGTTTGGGAGGGTTCCCTCCTCTTCTATTTCTTGAAATAGTTTGAGGAGTATTGGAATGAGCTCTTCTTTAAAGATTTTGTAGAACTCGGCTGAGAACCCATCTGGTCCTGGACTTTTCTTTGTTGGTAGGCTTTTGATGACCTCTTCTATTTCATTGCTTGAAATTGGTTTATTTAAATTGTGTATGTCCTCCTCGTTCAGTTTAGGTAATTCATATGTCTCTAGAAATTTGTTGATGTCTTCGAGGTTTTCTGTTTTGTTGGAGTATAGATTTTCGAAATAGCTTCTAATTATGTTTTGTATTTCATTCGTGTCTGTTGTGATGTTTCCTTGTTCATTCCGAAATTTAGTAATTTGAGTTTTCTCCCTCTTTCTCTTTGTTAGTGTGGCTAAGGGTTTATCAATTTTGTTTATTTTTCAAAGAACCAACTTTTATTTTCTTAATTTTTCCAATTGTTTCTTTTGTTTCAATTTCGTTGATTTCGGCTCTGATTTTAACTATTTCCTGTCTTCTACTACTTTTGGTATTGGTCTGCTCTTCTTTTTCTAGCGCTTTGAGCTGTAGTGTTAAGACGTTTATTTGTTGATTTCTACTTCTTTTTTTGAATGCGCCCCATGAAATAAATCTTCCTCTAAGTACTGCTTTCATAGTGTCCCAGAGATTTTGATATAATGTGTCTTTGTTCTCGTTTACTTCTAAGAATTTTTTTATTTCCCTCCTGATGTCTTCTGTTATCCATTCATCATATAATAGTGTATTATTTAATCTCCAGATATTGGAGAAGTTTCTGTTTTTTATTCTGTCATTTATTTCTAATTTCAATCCATTATGATCTGATAGAGTACAAGGTAGTATCTCTATCTTCTTGTATTTGCTAACAGTAGCTTTGTGGCATAAAATATGGTCTATTTTAGAGAAGGATCCATGTGCTGCTGAGAAGAAAGTGTATTCGTTCTTTGTTGGATGGTATATTCTATATATGTTGGTTAAGTCTAAATTGTTGATTGTGTTATTGAGATCTATGGTTTCTTTATTCAATTTTTGTTTGGACGATCTATCCAGTGGTGAGAGAGGTGTGTTAAAATCGCCTAGTATTATTGTGTTGTGGTCTATTTGATTTCTGGAATTGAGAAGGATTTGTTTGATGTACGTGGATGAGCCAATGTTCGGGGCATACATATTTATGATTGTTATGTCTTGCTGATTTATGCTTCCCTTAAGCAGCATGTAATGTCCTTCTTTATCCCTTCTGACTAGTTTTGGCTTGAAGTCCACATTATCTGAAATGAGGATGGATACTCCAGCTTTTTTGCTGAGTCCATGTGCATGGTATGTTTTTCCCCATCCTTCCACCTTTAGTCTATGGGTATCTCTTTCTATAAGATGAGTCTCTTGCAGGCAGCATATTGTTGGATTTTTCTTTTTAATCCAATCTGCCATCCTATGTCTTTTGATTGATGAGTTCAGGTCATTAACATTCAGGGTTATTATTGTGATATGATTTGTATTCCCAGTCATTTGACTCATATTTGTTTTTGACATGATTTGGTTTCTCCTTTATTTGGCTATTCCTTTAGGCTAGCGCCTCCTGTTGCTGATTTGCATCGTTGTTTTTCTTCTCTTCCTCATGGAATATTTTGCTGATATTGTTCTGTAATGCTGGCTTTCTTTTTGTAAATTCCTTTAGCGTTTGTTTATCATGGAAGGATCTTATTTCATCGTCAAATTTGAAGGTAAGTTTTGCTGGGTATAAGATTCTTGGTTGGCATCCATTTTCTTTCAGGGCTTGGTAAATGTTGTTCCAGGCCCTTCTAGCTTTTAGGGTCTGGATTGAAAAATCTGCTGATATTCTTATTGGTTTCCCTCTGAATGTAATTTGATTCTTTTCTCTCGTGGCCTTTAAAATTCTGTCTTTATTTTGTATGTTAGGTATCTTCATCATAATCTGCCTTGGTGTGGGTCTGTTATAATTTTGTATATTTGGAGTTCTATAAGTCTTTTGTACTTGGTTTTCCATTTCATTCTTCAGATTTGGGAAATTTTCTGATATTATTTCATTGAATAGATTGTTCATTCCTTTGGTTTGTTTCTCTAAGCCTTCCTCAATCCCAATAATTCTCAAATTTGCCCTTTTCATCATATCTCATAATTCTTGTAGATTCTGTTCATGATTTCTTACCATCTTCTCTGTTTGGCCAACTTTGTTTTCAAGATTAAATATTTTTTCTTCAATGTCTGAGGTTCTGTCTTCCAGGTGTTCTACCCTATTGGTTATGCTTTCTATGGAGTTTTTAACTTGGTTTATTGTTTCCTTCATTTCAAGTATTTCAGTTTGTTTTTTTTTCAGTATCTCTAACTCTTTATTGAAATGATCTCTTGCTTCCCGTATTTGGTCTTTTAACTGTTGATTGGTGCGATCATTTAATGCCTGCATTTGCTCTTTCATCTCCTCCGTCAATGCCTGCATTTGCTCTTTCATCTCCTCATTTGCTTCTCTGATTGTTTTAATTATGTACATTCTGAACTCCCTTTCTGACCTTTCTTCTGCTGTGCTGTCATTGGGTTTTATTGATGTAGTATCTAGGTTTGTTTGGGACATTTTCTTCCCTTGTTTTCTCATATTGGTCAGATGTAAGTGGGAATCTGAGATATTGCAGATTTCCTCTATTTGCTTACAGTGTCCCAGTAGATTTCCATTGTATCACCTCCCAGCCTTCAGTAGCCTGAAGTCTTAGAGGAACTTGATAATGCAGTGCTTCTGAAGAAAGCTGCCCCTAGCCCCTACTGGTTCCAGGGCTTGGAGTTGGCTCTGTGTGGAAAGGCTCTCACTGGGGGCCTGCACCGTGCAGCTGGCCGTGTGGGGGGAGCCCACCGCCGGAGTGTGGAAGGCTACCTTGGGAAGACTCTAGCTGCCCTACCCTGCTATGACAAGCCACCCCTATCTGTGCCTGGCACCCAGGCCAAGTTTCACCCATGGGGGGAGACTCACCCCATGACTCTATTTTTGTCCAAGTCTCTCAATGCCTCCCCTTCTTGAGTCCTGGGTTCTGGAGTGACTGGAGATGCAGTCACCCTCTAGGTCGCCATCTTGGATCGCCCCGTGGAAAGAGCCTGCAGCTGGAGTGGGCAGAGCCGCCTGAAGAAGTCTCTGGCTGCCCTGCCCTGATCCCAGAGTCTGCTTGCGGATCGAAGCTCTCTGTTGGCTCGGGGACTTGTGGCTGTCTCTATGTGGAAAGGCTCTCACTGGGCGGTCTGTTCCAAGAAGCTAGCCTTGAAAGGCACCTCCCACTGCAGTGGTCCAGGCTGCTTGGGGAGGTCTCTGGCTGTCCTGTCCTGGTCCCTGAAGTTGCTTGCGGGCCAGAGTATGCCGCGCTGGCTCCGGGACTTGGAGCTTGTTCTGATCAGAAAGGCTCTCAGTAGGGGGCCTGCTCCGAGAACCTGGAGAAGCTGGCTGTGTGGGAGGGGCCCAGCACCGGAGTGCGCAGGGCTGCCTGTGGAAGACTCTAGCTGCCCTGCCCTGCTCTGATAAGCCACCCCTATCTGGGCCTGCCACCCAGGCCCAGCTTTACCCAGTGGGCAGACTCACCCATGGCTCTATTTTGGTCCGA
This sequence comes from Sciurus carolinensis, assembly GCF_902686445.1. NCBI lineage: Eukaryota > Metazoa > Chordata > Mammalia > Rodentia > Sciuridae > Sciurus > Sciurus carolinensis. The sequence goes on along the minus strand of NC_062218.1, from coordinate 84,407,186 downwards.
GTCTCTCAATGCCTCCCCTTCTTAACTCCTGGGTTCTGGAGCGACTGGGGATGCAGTCCCCCTCTAGTCCGCCATCTTGGATCGCCCCCTAAAGTATTCTTAAATTGTCTTGACATGAAATGCTGACAGCTGAATCATGGTTTGTCTTTTACATGTATTTTTTTCCATATACTGTAACTATAAGAATGTAGATCACACATTATTCTTTAAAATAATGTCCTCTTATTTTTTTAAGTCACAGACATTCATTCAACAAGTTTTTGGTACATACACAGGTAATGGTAAAAAATTCAGTTATGTTTCCTCATCAATAAAAATGATAAAATGTGGTTCAAATTCAGAAAAGTTAGGATGTCAAAACAAGATGAGCATCAGTGTGCATCCAATCAAGGAAACACAACTGATATGGGGAAATTTAATAGAGAAATTTAACAGAAAACTACTTAGAAAAAAGTTGAAAGTTAAAAAGGCAATAGAAGTAGGTGAGAAGTAGGTTAGTTACTGCTCACAGTTTCAGTTAAAAGGAAAAAGAGATGAGATGGTGTTATATGTAAACATAAGCCAGGCTCATTGGCAGAAACTGGAATCATTGGCAGACTTTGGACCATGGAGGGAGACATGCAGGGGACATTTCTGTTGGATATGCTTTCTACAGTAGGAATAGAAGGAGAGAGACAGACACCTTGCCTATTCCTCCCCCATTCATTCACATGAGGCTTCTCTTTGTTGAAACAAAAAGGAAGCCTGCTGGCTAGAAGCCTGGGAAATAGGCCTAAAAGCAAACATGGAAAAGGCCAGTATGATCAGCATTTTTGATATGATTAAATATAGTATATCTCTATCACTGTTCTTTTTTCTCTTATGAATGTGATGATGAGATGCATGCTACCTCATAACACATCTTTTATATTTACCATGTATTTCAAATGCCAATTTCTATCATCATAACTCTATCTTATTCTTGGCTGTGTGAGTACTACATTGTTTGAATGTCATTTTTAAAGACACTCATAATATGTTTGTACATCTATGAAGATTGATAAGCATTCACTATTTTTTATGTCTTTATTGCGTAATACACATTTTGTTGCCTTCTCCATAAATGTATTCTCCCCTCAGAAACTAGTTAGAATAAGAAAGCAAATAACCAAACTAACTTTCTTGTAGAGGGTACTTGTTATAGTGGAAAGTCCGTGTTTACATTTTAGACTTATTTGAATATTTCATTATATCTTCAATTCCACATACTAACTACTGATTAGTTATATGGATGAATTAGTTAAACTTTCAATTTTATTATCTTTTCTATCAAAGAGGGATAAATACCAAGTCTTCATTTACAGTGAAACTATGAATATACCTGGCATATAGAATACTTTCAAAACATGCTATTGCCATCTTTCCAGCATTAATCTTAAACAATTTTCCTTTTTTATTTTAAACAAATGATGTACTTGCAACTAATTTTTTCCCAGTGAATTCTCACCTTGCTCACAGCTACTAAAATTTAAGGGTACACTCTGGAGCAAATGTTCTAATAAATGTGGTTTATGAAAGAACGAATGTAATCTACAGAAATTGTGTTTTATTGAAAGCAAATGAATTATCAGCATCAACATCATGTTATAGTAAGATTCAATGCCAGTCTAATCACTGCTTTGTTTCATTTTGGTAATGTAGAACTGTAGAACCAGGTATGAGAAGTAATTACAGATAGTTTTTGTCTATTCATGCATTAATTTTGTAAATGTCAACTGAATGCCTACTAATTTCCAGCAGTACACTGGATGTTGAAAACACAACAGAAAGCTCCCCCTCACACACACATACATACACCAAAGTAAAGAGGAAGAAAAAGAAAAAAAACATTATATTCATTATGACTCACAATTTCCAGGGGGGGAGGGTTCTACTATTAAATATTATGCAAAGTACAGGAGTATAATGCATGGTGGAAGTTATATAAATATAGACTGTAAAACTAGAAACTATAAAAGGAACACTAGTTTACTTTGACAATTGAGGAAAGGTTTTTCTGAAAAGGAGACATTTAAACATAGACCAGAAGGGTGAGTAGAATTTACCAAGGTATAGTAGAGTAAGAGCATGGATGAAATAATTAATAAATTTACCCATTTTAAAAGCAAGCTTCTACATTTACTGAATTTCTGTTCTCTTAACTTCATAATTATTCTATTTAAAAGGCTTAGTAATATTTATTCTTGACAATTAGTAGTCCAGGCTTTTTATTTAATTTTTCCACATGAAGAATACATTAGCTTAAAGCATCATGATTTCATTGTTGTGATACTTATATTATTCTTCACTTTGTGGAGATATCTGTTAAAAACATATTATGTGGGCTGGGGAGATAGCTCAGTTGGTAAAGTGCTTGCCTTACAAGCACAGGGCCCTGGGTTCGATCCTCAGTTCCACAAAAAAAAAAAAAAAAACAACCAAAAAAAAGCATATTATATAATGTGGAACTTCTGTTAACCTTATTATGATCTTTGCCTCAGAATCTTGGAATCAGTCATGACTAACATAAATCTTGTTATGGTTTAGATGAGAGGTATCCCCCAAAGCTCAAGTGTAAGAAAATGCAAGAAGGTTCAAAGGAGAAATGATTGGGTTATATGAGTCTTAACCCAATCAGCAAATTAATCCCCTCATAGGGATCAACTGTATAGTAACTGGAAGCAGGTGGGGTATGGCTGGAGGAAGTGGTTCATTGTGGTGTGGGTATGGGGTATATATTTTGAATCTGGTGAATAGAGTCTCACTCTGTTTCCTGATCACCATGTGAGCTACTTCCCTTTGCACACACTCTGCCATGATTTTCAACCTTACCTCGAGTCCCTGAGGTATGGAACTGACCTTCTATAGACTAAGACCTCTGAAACAGTGAGCCCTCAAATAAAATTTTCCTCCCCTAAAATTATTCTGGTCAGATCCTTTTCTCACAACAGTGAAACAGTTGACTAAAATAAATATTTGGTGAAAATGGACCAAAAGTCAAATAAAAATAGTTTAATGACAAAAGGAATTTATTGGTCTGTGTAAATTAAAAGTCTATTTTTGTTTATTTTTCCTGACTGGATACAAAAGGGTATCAGAAATGTAATCTGATTCAATGCCTGAGATTCAGTGTTTGGAATCAGGATACATACCTCATTATGGACTTTCATAGAGTACAGATTTCCAGGTTTGTGCTCCATGGATTCAACCACCTATGAATTAAAAACATTTAAAAGTAAATTGTGTCTTTTCTGAGCACATAAAGCCTTTTTTCTTGTCATTATTTCCTGAACAATATATGTATATCAAATATCTTGTAACATTTACATTGTATTAGGTGTTAAGAGTCATCTAGAAATGTTTTAAATTGTATGGGAGCATATGTTCAGGTTACATGTAAATACTATGCAATTTTAAATAAGAAACTTGAGCATCTGTGGATTTTGGCATCTAAGGGGATTCTGGAACTAATCCCATGTGGGTTCCCAGGGACAATTGTAGTTACACTTTAAAACTTATTAAAAATTCAAGAACTGGAAATATGTCCTTTAAAGAGAACATAGAAGGATATATATTTTTATTAAAATTTTTTTTTGTTTTTACAGACACGTTTTGATTTATTGTACACAAATGGGGTATAGCTTGATATATATATTTTTTTACATTTACCAGAAGTAGGTTTTCTTAAATTTAGAACCAGTCAACTGAAATATATAATCACTATCTAGAATAATGACCCTCAGATTAACTTTTCCAAGACAAGAGATATTTTTTTTTGAATTTTGGTAGATGTCTTATATCCAATAATTAATGTATATTAAAGTATTGCTATCATATTTCATCACTAAACAATCATGGAAACTTTATTGGGGAATATACACTCATACAAGAACACACAAATATACACTTAAATGGGCTACACATATGTTATAGGTTAATATGCTTTGTTGTTATCAATTTTGCTAAACTTCTTTAAAACTTCCAATGTCTGTAGATTAATTTCATGGCCCTGCAGAGACCAAAGGATCTTCCTCTCAGAAATGTTGTGTTAACTTCAGTGCAGAGGAAAAGAGACTTTTTATTAAACAAATTATTTTGGTAGATGTCTTGTATCTTCTATTAGTCCATGAACTTCTGTCTGGCTTTGACTTAGGCACCAACGTAGATCATATGCACTAGGGGCTCATCAACTCAATTCTGCTCCGTGCCTCAAAATAGTTGTAGAAATAAGCAGTACTTACAAAGATTTTCCTGAAAGTTTCTCCATTTTTTTTTATTTGCTCAGAAAATCTTAACTTTGAATAAGGGCAGGGTCAAGAGCACCTTAAAATTACATGAAAATGTTACACATAAATTTTAATGGGCAGTCTTCTAGTCTCATCAAGTATTTAAAATGAGTTGTAACTAAAAAAGGATTAGGAAAAATCTCACCTAATGTTTTGATAAGTTTGGTCAAGTTAAGATACTTATCATTGGTATTTGGTGAACAAAATATGAGAAAACTGACCTATCTTCATATTTTGAAATCTGTGGCTCAGGTGTTGTCTTGCTTCTTTCCTTCTGCTTTACTGTTTGTATAGTACTAAATTAGAGGCTCCGGTGCTTGCTACTGTGCTCCAGGGCATACAGTTCTGTCACTTTTGAATTGATTCCATTGCTTCTATTCTTGTTTACCTTTGCACAAATTCTTCACTTCTTTTTGATATGTATTTGGTTGCACTATGTATTTTATAAGCTGCTTTAAATCATTTTTAAAACTACTGAGTGTACAAACATAAATGAATAAATAAATAATAATAGAGACTGAGGGACCATATAAATCTTTTTTGTTTTTTTATTATATTTTATATATTTATATTTTATATATTCTATTATATTTTATGTATTTATATATTTATATTATATTTTATGTGGTGTGCAATTTTAAAGTAGTTTCAGATATGATACTTTAATAACTTACTTGTTCTGCTTTTATTGTAATTATTTATAATTAAAGTTTAAACTTTGCTAATCATTTCCAATGAAGTAATAGGATAAAAGAAGCCAACACTGAAAAATAAATTCAAAGTTTTGTATCTTATGTGGCACAACAAGGTAGTTTCCCCAACATTTGAGCTTTAAAATCATTTTACCTATCACTTCTTTTGTACCCACTGCTTTGTGCCCACTGTTTCAGAAAATATGGCAAAATTGATTATGTTGTTCAAAATGTGCCTACCTTGCATTTCAGCTAAAAAAGTAATTATGAGTTTCTGCTTTGGGATGTATTTTAATGCTCACTAGTATACCTTGTCTGTGTATGTACCTTTTTAAAACTTTTCCTTTTAGTAAAATTGCAGTGATTTATATTGTCACTGTTTTGACTTATTTTAAACTTGCATTTGAAAAAATTAATAATATATATTGTTTCTTTGCTGCTGTGTGGTACAAATGGGTTTCTGACTGCATCTGACTGCACCGTGGTAGCATATACTGATAAATGAAAGGAAATGAAAAAGGAAATTGTTCTCTTTGTGTCCCCAATAGAACTCCCCACTCTAAGATGCTTCTATAGTATAATCATTCAGACATAATGCTAATGGGTGAGTGGAAAGTCCAAACCATGGGCATAGTATACCCAGAAGATATCCCTAGGGATCTGCTATAAACCATTTCCTCCTGGTTCTATATATTCAGTGTGCTGTAATGGAAGCACCAAGTCTTAAAAGAGAATGTATATTCTGCTTATATTTTAAAACTGCTAGCAGTGAAAGGGTAGAAAAAAACTTAAACCACTCTATTTTTTAAGACTAATATCTAAACAACATATTGTCAAATTAAAAAAAATGTATTGGTATATAAAAATTATACAGAACACTGAGTTTCCTTTGTGAGATATTTGTACATTCACAAAGTCTAATTTGCTCATTTTCTTTCTCTAGTACCTCCCCTTTCCTTCCCTCCTCCCTTCACCTGATTCCTTTCCTACACTTTACTCTCTTCCTTCTATTTTCATGAGACAACTCCGCCACCACTGTTGTTTTTCTCTCTTTCACATATTAAAGAAAATGTAAAACCCTTGACTTTTGGAGTTTATTTCACTTAAATGTTCACCATTTTCCTATAAATAACAATTTCACTTTTTTCTGACTCTATAAAACTCAATTGTATATACATGCCACATTTTCTTTATCCATTTATCTGTTGATGGAAAGTTAGGATGAATCAATAACTTGACTATTGTGATTTTTCTGCTGTAAATATGGATATGCATGCACACACATAGTATGTAGAATTTAATTCTTTTCAATCAATACCAAAGAGTAGTACAGGTGGATGATACGGTGGTTCTATGCCTAGATTTTTGGGGAACCTATATACCGATTTCTATAGTGGATGTACTAATTAGGATTCCCACCAACTGTTTAAGGGTTATTGCTTGCCTGCATCCTCACCATCCTTTATTTTATTGTTATCTGTATTCTCGATGATTCTTATTCTGACTGGATTGAGACAAAAATTTAATGTAGTTTTGCATGCATTTCCCTGATTACTAAAATTGCTGAGCACTTTTTCGTGTATTTGTTGGCCACTTGTAAGTTTTTTGAAAAATGTCTGTTTAGTTTATCTGTACATTTATTGATTGGGTTATTCTTTATTTGGTGTTAACTTTTTTGAGTTTTTTATATATTCTGGATATTAATTGTCTGTCAGAAGAGTAGTGGGCAAAGATTTCCTCCCATTCCATAGGCTTTCTCTTCATACTCTTAATTGTTACCTTTATTGTGTAGGGGATTTTTAATTTGATGTCTTCCTATTTATTTATTTTTGGCATTATTTCTAAGCTATAGGAGTCCTGTTGAGGAAGTAATTGCCTGCAACTATATGTTGGAATGTTGACCCACACTTTTTCCTAGCAGTTACAAAACTTCTTGGTATATTTCAAGGTCTTTGACCCATTTTGAATTGACTTTTGTACAGAGTGAGACATAGGGATGTAGTTTTTTTTCTTCAGCATATGGATAGTCAGTTGTCCCAGCACCATTTGTTAAAATTTTTGTTCTTGTCAAGTATCAGATTAGTGCAAGTCTCTGTGTTTGGCTTTGGGTCTTCTATTCCATTGGTCTTCATATCTGTTCTTATGCCACTACCATGTAGTTTGGTTATTATAACTCTGTAGTATAAATTGAAATTGTATATTGTGATGCTTCCAGCATTGCTCTTTTTATTCAGAATTGCTTTGGCTACCCGGGGTTTGTTTTTTCTATGTGAACTTCATGATATTTTTCCTAATCCTGTGAGGAATATAATTGGTATTTTCATGGGGATTACACTGAATCCATAGATTGCTTTTGGTAGTAAGGTAATATAGTAATGCTAATTCTACCTATTCATGAATATGGGAGGTCTTTCCATCTTCTAATGTCTTATTCTAATTCTTTTTTCAATATTCTTATTTTCATAATAGAAGTCTTTTACCTCTTTAAGGAAGAGATTCCTCAGTATTTTTATTTTTATTTTATTATGCTATCATAATTGCAGTTGTTCTCCTAATTTCTTTCTCAGCATATTTATTATTGGAGTATAGAAGAGCTATTGGTTTTTGTATGTTGATATTGTATCCTGCTAATGTGTGTTACAGTCTAGTCTTATTACTTCTCAATTGAGATTGATTCACAGCTTTGCTGTCTACTGATGCAGTGAGAAGTGAAGCTCAGTTGGTCATTGGATCTTTGTATACACACAAAGAAAGAAACAAACTAATAGAGAAAAATAATAGAGAAAGTATAGAGAAATAATAGAGAAAGTATAAAGAAAAAAACCACATGGATTTCTAATCTTCTATGAAGAAAGTTTAAACAATGAGGCTTTCTAGGTTGACATAGCTACCTCAGTATTATTAAATCTGCAGGGAAATGCTGGAACTCTCTGTTGCACAATCTCACTTTGAAGTATCTGTGCCTCTTTTTGACTTAGATAGTGATTTTTTTGGATAGTGGACTCTGCTTTTCTTAAACTTGCTGGGAAAGGTCCTTTAATCTCCTTGGAGGGAAGCTTCTCCTTCCCCACTGAGCCAGCAACACCTGGTGCTTGGTGCAGTTTGTTTCTATTATTAATTCTCTTTCTACTCTAAAACTGACATTTCTGGGTTTCATGCAGCTGCTACCTGTTTGTGTTGCATCTGATGCTTTTCCAGAGCCTTCCTACCTCATCATGAAGGCACGGAATCAGTATTCGATTCAATCTTCAGGAGCAGCTACTGTGAGGTGAGCTCCTCCAGTCCATCATCTTCTATTCTATTAAAAGCACTATTATTTACATTTTAACCTCAACAAAAGTTCCTGCAGATCTCCTCTTTGAGTAGCCTGTATGTCCCAAAATATGCTATGTGTTCACACAAATTGGAGAGGCATTTGCATCCCATTTCTCACCTTAGCCTTATTATAGGCTTAGTTTTATACCAGGTATATTGTAAGTACTCAGTAAATGCTTACAGAATAATTTATGCCACCACAGGAAAGCGAAAATCCCTCCAGAGAGGACCTGTGACTCAGATAGATACACATGTCAGGGAAGAAAAAAGAAGGGACCAGGCCATCAAAAATCAAGGTTGCTCTCTGTAACAGCTCCTAGGCAGAAAGGTGACATGCAATGCTCCCTTTCATAGTATGGGTGATATAGTGTTGAGATTGGAGGTGGGCATGTAGCTCTTCTCAGCTTCCACTGAAGCAGAGGTGTGGACTGATTCTCACAGGGGAAAGAAAATCTGAGCCCACTTCTCACATAAGTCCACAATGAGTGCTCAACTGTGAAGACTTCACTCTTCACTTGCAAAGAGCAAAACCTCTGGAAGTCTTCTGAAGAGCTGTTAAGATAGACAGAAGGACAAACTCTCCAAGACTCAACAAACAGACGGGGGAAAGTCTAACAAGACAATTCAGACTGAAGAGTTCTGTGGTCTTGAGAATGAGTATTTGAAGGAAAGCTCCTAGGTGTTATATTTTACCATTGGAGTAGCTCTGTGTTATTAGGTAAAATAATCTATAAACTAAAATAAGAAATATACATTCAGAGATGGGAATCCAACTCAAAGAAGGTAAAGGAGTACTTCCCGTTCTGAGAAGCTCTGGACATTACACCATTTAATTAATTTATTCATGTTTTGGCATTAGTATTGTATCCATCTTGATTTGACCTGAGAGTGGAATTACCATGAGTGAAGTGGAATATGAAATTTATCATGGAAACTTTAACCTCACCCAATTTTAGGAACTGGTATAGCAGTCAAAAGTGGTTGCTGCCTGTTCGTCCTGTGTTAGAACTCAAATTTCATAAAGATCTAGGATAAGAGGTTGTAAAGGAAACCAGTATGAAATAGAAGAGAACAGAGAAAAATTAAAATCATGAAGACAAATGGGGACCCACATCTGTCTTTTACTACCACCTAAATCTATGGAACCAAGTATAAAACGTAAGGTTCATGTTTAGCCTAAAATTCTTCAGTAATGGATTTTGATCAGTTTATAACCTTCTACCACTTCAATGGTCTATAGAAAATTAAATTTTTTCCTAAAGTAACAAAAAAAAAGTAAACAAAACACCTTACCAAATCATAATCTGAAATTGAATTGCATTCATCTTCAGGAAGCAGAATGCTTCTTGAAGAATTTCTAGAACATGAATGGTTTTCTAAGGGGATAATTCTCAATAAAACAAAAAAGAATGTTTTCCTTAAAGCATGTGATCTGTGCACAGAAGTGGTTAATAATAAAAAAAGATTAATTGGTCTGATAGAAAAAGATGAATAACCCCTGCTCTTCCAGAATCTGTATTGCTTTTTATAGTAATTTCTATAATCAGTATGTCTACTAAATTAACCCTGGAGCACATGAAGACCATCCATTTATAGTTATCCAGGTGACCTGGTTTATAGTAGTGTGCTTTTCAGGAATTTTAATGCCAGCTTACACAATGACTGGCTGAGCAATGTACTTTTGATATGCACAGTAGTAACACTATTTTCATTCTTCCTCTAGGGAGGAATGTTGGAAGCTGGGCCTTTAAAAATAACCAGTTTAGAATGAAGCAGCCATATGGTTGATTGTAATGATACTTTCCACTTTAGTTTGGTTTTAAGTCAGACTTTGATAATAAAAGCACTCCCTATATAACAACAGAACAAAGCCTAGGTAATTCAATCTTAGAATTTATGTCTGTAAATAATTCTTGAATATTTAAAGATAATGTAAGGGAAAAACCATTATATAATTTGCTTTTCAAAAGTTTTTATATTTATATAATGCTTTACTGTAATATGCATTCTAAGATATTTGGAAGTTTGGTAAGAAACTAAGAAGAAAATAACACCCAAGAACTATTGTTTAAGAAAGTAATTTAGCAAACATAATTTATCAAAAGCAGATAAAACTGAATCAAGCCATCAACATACTATTTGATCACATCCTAAGATTCACTTCATATTAATAAGCACATTAAAAGGAGATTTTTTTTGATTAAATAAAAATTATTTTTTTGCATTCCTCTAATTAGAAGAGCTAATGTTGTCCTTTGTAGTAAGTTATTGTCCTTAGTGACATCTCTTCATAAATTCAAAGATTAAGTAATTGGAAAAGAAATGGAAATTCAAAGAAATATGACATCTATGCCTATTTCTGCAATAATTTTTTGATTTGTCCAAATGCTTTTCCCACAAAATTTGAAGAAAAAAAAAATTTCCAACAGGAATTCCAGTACAAAGTGCATCCACTTACCACAGTTAGTTTCAAATAGAAAAAATGTAATATTCATTTCAAGTTTGTTTTGTAAGGAACTCTACTATACCAAAATATTGAAATACAAATGCTATATTATTTTTGTGAGTCAAGTAATAGCAGATGAGAATAATTCATTTGGTTGATGTTAAATTACTATATAATTTAATGCTTAGACATTAGTAAAACTAAATCTGAAAAATTAACATTTTGTACAAAATACATTAAAAATTATGGAGTGAATTAATTAAGAGGATCACAGTTTCATTTAGAAATTTGTGTCAGTGAAAGTAAATTTGTATTCCAGATATCAAGACTGTCAATTGTACTTGACATTGGAAGTGTCCTTGAGGAGTCTGTAAAGAATGGTGAACTTGAAACTCCTTGGGAAGTCTTTATCTGTCAGACAATCAGTCAAGCAGTCAGTCAGTCAGTCAGTCAGTCAACTAATTATTTTATATTTACTTGCTACAAGGTGGCACTTTTCAGAATCTGAGAGTGCTAACTTTCTCAGGGCCAGCTTCATGATTCTACTCCTTGTTTAGGCTGACATATGAGGAAAAACCTGTGAATCACTTGGTAGCTCAGATGTTTCAATTTTTTAGATTAATTCAATTAAGTAAAATGAAGTGCTGCTGTTTTCAAAGTATCCATGCCATTTAGGGGACTATATGAGCTTAGGCAAAGTGGCAGGGTATAGTGTACAAAGCTAAGTCCAAAACTATACATGATATGACTTGCATTAAATCAAGCTTTTAATCCACATCTTATTGAGTATTGACCAAAATAATGCCTTTGTCTTATAATTCTAAAATTCTATTAAATTCTATTACATTTTTCCTCACTGTCTCAATCTACAGAGTTGTGATTCTCAATAATTTCTCACAAGTTTTTGGTGTATTATGGGCCTTTTTAAAGTTGATCATTGTGTAATATTTTACTTTCTTATAATCAAATTGATAAACTATTTTCATGGTATCCATCAAACATAACAGGCTATATGGCATGGGTATATTTTGTCAGTTTCCTTCACTGTAACAAATCCCTAAGATAAAAAAAAAAAAAAAAAACTTACAAAGGGAAAAATTTCATTTTGCCTCACAGTTTTAGAGGTTTCAATCCATTGTTGCTTGGTGCTACTGTGCTCAGGCCTGGGGCAAGGCAGAGCATCAGGGTGGAAAGTGCAAAGTACAACAAAGTGGTCACGTCACAGCAGGATGAAAACAGAATAGAAAGGGGCCAGGGTCCCACTTTCCCCTTCAGGGGTATGCAGTCAATGATCAGGAACATTTTAAAGTTTTAAGATTAATATTCAATATGAAGAAATACCTTGGCTTAGAAAGAGAATGAAAAACATGAGTCAGAATGTTCAATGTTCTGACAGACTGTTCTGACAGTTCGACATGTAGCTAGAAGCAAGAGTTTACACTAAATGTTGTTTTAAAATGCAACCTTGGGTGTTATTTGACTTTTATCTCCAAGCAAACTAAGATGTGAAATTTAATAATCCTTTTTGACAATTTTATAAAAATGAGCTGCCATGCTTAATTGATGAGGGGCCTCTTCTTCTGCCACCTCCAGGCCTTCCCTGGAAGTTATTGATAGGAAGTTCACAGCCTCTATCCATCAAATCTTTGACTGCATCTGTGTTATTAACCTTTGGGTTGATCTGAGAGTGGCATTGCTCTGACTAACTGGCCGTCTCGTCAGCTTGGCAGCTGGACCTTGCATGTTCTCTTTCACTTTCCCTTTGTCCCCCAAGAGCGTCTGAACAGATGGAGACAAAGTGATGTAGCCAATTACCTTGTAATTTCTAGTCTAACTTTTCTCCTGAAATACTGCCAGGAGGAAATGAAATTCTAAAAGATATGCATACTTGATTCACTCAAATATAGCAGTAAAAAGTCTTTCAGTCATAGAGACCCAATTTTAATTTCAATTCCATCATCGTGTGCCTTTTTTTAGCAAGATTTTCAAACTCTCTGGTCTTCATTTTTAAAATGAAGGAAATGTATGGGGTAGAGGCAGTGAATTTTCCTCTAGAATTCACTCTTGCTCTCTTCCTTTTGACAATTGACTTTACCTACTAGGGCTAGATTAATCTTTTAGAAATATTAAGGAAAACAAAGAACACAAAATAAACAAATGTGTTGCTAGCTCTTCTTTCTTGAGGGCCTTAGAAGGAGTCTATGTATGGGAGGGTCTCAAAAGTTTATTTCGCATTAGTTTTACAGTAAGTCCAGTAAATCCAATTTGGTCAACTCTGTCATATACACATGTGTTCTAGTAGGGCTCTTGCTTCCAGATAGAGGCTACATTGCATAGCCTATCTTTCTCCAAGTGTAACTCTCTCAATGAGTTCCAACTAACAGGAGAGTACAAGTGAAGTGTACAAGTTTCAGATTCTTTTCTTTAAACATCCCCCGTTTCCCCTATTTTCCTTTTTTCCCCTTTTCATTGGCTCAGAAATGTCAATAGCTAGACTTGGCAAATGGCAGCATCTTGGACTCAGAGTTGAAAATTCTACCTTGGGTCTGCCAGAGCCACCTCTGAGCAACTCATTCTGGATCATTCTATTTATCAAAGTGTTCCTAAGAAAGAAAAAAACCCTGCAGTTTAAATAATAATAATAATAATAATAATAATAATAATATATGTATACTTGAGTTTTTCTTTTTATTTAGGTAGGTTAGCCTGTTTCTTAGAAATAAAAATACCTACATTGTATTATTTTTGTGAGAGTTAAATGATATAGTACATGTCAAGTATATGTGGTTTTCAACAAATACTAGTAATCTTATGGACTGAATTTTTTAATTATCTATTTGGGCAGATATATAATTCTTTGAGGCTAAACTTTATTGTTAATGCTTTAAGAATTTAACACTTTCTTTATTTTAATGATAAGTATTTCTCTATGATTGGCAACATATACAATAAAGGTATTTCCCAGTATCAGCCCACTTTATGCATACTTTATTTTCTTTTATGCATACTTAGAGGAGTTTACAATGTATATAAAACTCATGGGGCTGAAAGAAGGCATTCAACACAGAGTGAAATTCACTGTTTCTTACCACACTCTATATTAAATAAAAAATGGCCTTCCCCTCAGATGTGCTCACCTGTTGTCCTGTTCTTTCAAGCAAATGCATCCCCTCACAATATGCTATGTGTTCTAGTGTGAACTTTGGTATTTTGCCATGTTTTTTACAGACCTCTAGCTCCTTGTGTTTTCCTAAAATTCTAAAATATTGAGAGAAACGGAATCTCCTCTCTGTAGTTTCAACATGTTATGAATGTGAACGTTGTCACCCTCTGTCACCTCTGATGTCACAGAAGACATATGGTAGTATTTTATTTGTTCTAAATGCACAAAGTAAGTTTTATTGTAACTTTCTTTTAATTTATCTGTATAAAACAAAAAATCTCCTAGTTTAAGTGATCTCACGTGGTTTCTTTCCCTCAGTATGAAAATAATTATTAAATAAGGAGGAGGATCTCTGCTTAAAAAAACAAAAACAGACGCTTCTCACTGGCTATTACTGGAAGAAAGCGAACCTACCCATCTGAGTGATTGATATGTCAAATAAGTATGTGCTGTTTATACTAAGATAATTGTTTTCTAGAACAAATTTCTGCCCTTAAGGGGATTTATTTTAAGTTGAGAAGAAATGATATTAACAAATAAGTAGTTAAATAACAAAGCTAGCTTTAAGTAGCTGTAAAAAGCAAAAGGTTTGACAAGTTAGTGCAATGGAATCAGAAATAATCTTTCTGTGGGACATTAGGTAAAGTGCAACAAGACAGGTAAGAACTTAGGAAAAGGTTGTTTAACAGCCCTCTGAGGTGAGACCTACAGTCATGTCTTTTCTGCTCCTACAGATTGAATACTGTCAGCAGACCCAAGTCTTTTTAGCCAAACCATGGTATCTTAAGAGATATTAAGCATTCAGAAGTTGCTCTCATTATTCTACCCAAGCCTTCCACTATCCCCTTTCCCCTCCATGAATGCACTGCCTTCCATGGCTCTCTGTGTGGTCTACTCTCAGGTTGGGTTGTACAGCTCTAGAAACAGGCCCAGCAAGTATAGCAGAGTCTTCATCCCCAGAAACAAGGAGTTTCTGAAGTTTTTTAAAATTAATTATGCTTGTAGTGTTCAGAATATAAATGAGCATTTTATTTTCTCTTTTTCCCATTTTTTTTTTTTTTTCTGTTACTGGGGATTGAACTCAGGGGTGCTGTACCACTGGACTAAATCTTTTTATTTCTTTTTTATTTTTGAGATGAGGTCTCTCTAACTTAGCTTCAAACCTATGATTGTCCTGTCTCAGCCTCCCAGGTAGCTGATATTGCAGATGTGTGCCAGAGCATTTTGTTTTCTATGACCCATCAGTTACAGTTTTTAATGGGTCCAGGCTTTACTAAGATCTCTGGGGAGATGCTTCTGTACCATATCAGTTGTCTGGGAGACATCTTTAGCAACCTCGCTAAAAGCTGTTCCACAGGTTCTTAACTTGGGGTCCTATACGTCAGTTATTCACAGAACTTCCCCCATGAGTCATATCTGTCATATTACTATGTCTACTCTTTTACCAATGAGTTGGTTTCTCAAGACCTTAGCATTTTAACCTCTTTAACTGAGAATATTTATCACCATGATCACCCTGAATAATTTCCTAATCTAGGGATTAAGATATCTTTATTATTAATACTAGCTTGAAGAAGCCAGATTTGCTACCTTCTTGTGTACTACATGGACTCTTTGTTATATAGAATGGGGCAAATGTTATCTAATATAAGAGGCAGGTATGGGCTGGCAAAGCACAGAACTTGGAGCCGGAGCTGCTATTTCTAGCTGTTTCACTCTTGTAGAGTGAATTACTCTAATATCATCATCTGGAAGGTCTAGCAAACATATCTTATTGAGTTATGTAACATAAGAGTGGCAGTGTTCATAAAACTTTTGCCAGATGTATAGTGAACACTTAATAAATAATAATTAGTTGTGTTTGAATTGATATTGAGTCTGAATAAATAAGTAGAGTATCGCATGAATAAGATTCAGTGCTACTTTTCATAGTGTAAAAATATTCAATGCATTATATATTATTTTGGGGCAAGTTGAAAGTTTAGTATTACTTAATAAGAAAAAGCATATAAAAAGAAGAAGAAAGAATAAAAAGGGACAAGATACACCTTTGGAAATGATTAAACCAAAATCCTTAAAAATTTTATCTCATAATGGTTACTGGGTGCTGTCATTGCAAGTATTTGAAATATAAAATTGGGTATAGTGTAGTGAGGTAAACATACTCATTGAGTACACACGTGATAGAATGAATAGAAAAATGTAAAGTGTTATATAGTTATTCATACAAAGAATAATGAAATAAATATGTGCTCTTTCCTTGTCTGTAAAACTTGATGATTTATTTCATTTGTATGTTCATGTTTTATTAGTTGTGGTTTTGTAAGGTTTAATTGAATGTCTGCATTAAGAAAGGGAAAACATTTTAATTATCATCAAGATCTAGTGTTTGCACTTTTCACTGCAACAATTAAGTGCTTACTGTTCAACTATTAAGAGAAATAATACATTGAATTTATTGTTCTATCATGATTATTTATCTGCCCCAAATAAAAATTGACTGAAATTTACTTATATATTGTTAGCTTGCTCAGTTATCTGAAAATATTGTTTACATGTATTACTGATTATCGGACTTGCTTTTGTGACTAATTTTCTAATCCTTTAAATTTACATATTTTTCTTTTCAGAATGTTCTGCCTTCTATACAGTTATTAACTTGGAAATGAGCTATTTAAACTTTGAGAGATAATATTTTGTGATAGCTAATTTTTTGTAAATCATTTAGTTCTTGACACACAGGATTAAAAGGCAAATATAGATTCGAAATAGACTATTTTTTTCTGTGACAAATAAGGAAAGAAAATGTCCTACCATCTTGTTTTTGAGTATTTTCTTTATAAAAACAAAATGTAGGACTGGGGTTGTGCCTCAGTGGTAGAGCACCTGCCTAGCATGTGTGAAGCACTGGGTTTGATTCTCAGGACAGCATATAAATAAATGAATAAAATAAAGATCCATCAACAACCAAAATATATATATAAAATAGTTTTTTAAAAATTGTATGTTTTTCTGTGTTTTTTAAAACATATAAAAATATTATTAAAGTTTAAGTGAGAGCTTTGTCAGTCTTATGCTACTGGAAGATATTTGTTCAAGGACTTGGAGACTGCCTTTGAAATATAATCACTAAGGAATTTCATACACTAATCTTTGAGATTCCATGGGAGGATGGAGTTTAATCTTGGTTAAGCTGTAAAACCACTTCTTGCCATACAGTTATGAGTTTAATTTTCCCTTAGATAAAGCCAATTATCAGGTGAATTTGATATGGACTATGCCTGACAAACGGTGCTAACAAGTCTTATTTGAGTAGTGGTTATTGTTTATCTGAAGGAGAAGATATATGTAATGGATTGCATCTACTTTCTGTCTTCACAATCTCTTAATGGATTTTCTGTGATGCTTGTAACCTGCATTCCTGCTTATTCAAAAGTAAAACTATTTTCTCTTACTTTGAACTTCATAGATTTTCTTTGTTGGCAGGAGATTTTGTATTCAATTATATTTCCTTAATAAAAATGAACATACATTCATTAAATCATCATATATCAAAATATGATTTGAACATTGGTCAAAAATTTTATAGTAAATAAAAATCTTTATATATGTGCATATGCACTATATTAGAGCAGTTGTGCTTTTGTGAGTGAAAATAGAATATCAGCAACTTGATGTGTTTCAATCTATATTATGTAAGTATAGAGAAATTTTTGGAAGAATTTATATTGAACTTTAACATCAAATAATAAGTTGAGAAAAATTACATTTTTTTATATATCCTAGTTTTTTATTGTAACAAATTTGTATTATTGTTTTTCTTTTATTATAAAATAGAAATTAATATGATAAAGGATGCTAATTGCATTTGCAAAATATCACTCATTAATCAAAGCAGAGATTATTTCATTTTACTGGTACTTAGTTGTTTATGTGCTGACATTGTGTTACATGAATATTTGTTAGAGAAAAAATATGAAAAAAAAGTAATGAACAAGGAATAACCTCAGTCAGAGAATGTTTCTGAGGACTAATGAAAGTTTTAAGATGCTAGAGTAAAAGAAGTTAACAAGCAATAGAGAGTGAGAAAACAGAGGAATTTCATAATGAATACTTTCTTTTAAAGTCTTGACCTATAATGAATTGGTAAAATAGCATTGATATTGATAAAAGGAGGTCTTTTTATAGATATGCATTCCTGAAAAACAAGGGCATGCTAATTCACATAATTATTGGTGGCAAACGCGCAAAACGTGAGTCTAAATGACAAAAAGTTGGAGATCACTGGGAAAGCAGCAGAAGGAATAGCCTTGAATAAGCACATACAGGATTCTTCTAATCCAACTAAAGAGAAGGAAATACCACAGATGCAGATCTATCTGTAGATATTTTGGTGGGAAGATCAATTCTGGCGATTTGGCTGATTGGCTTCTGTAAGGCCATAGATGAGATATGTGTGACCAATACAATTCAGACAATCTAGCACATTTCTTTAGCAATTTACCCATATCCTATCCCACTGACTAGGTTCCTCTAGACCTACAGGAAGAGAGGCAGGATGTGTATTCTCCAAAAAAGGCAACACCAATGGAGAGAAAACTCTTGTAGTGACCTATTATGTATGTTAGAGCTAGTCAGCCTTGAAGGGCTAAGTTGATTTGACTAGCTGCCATTGTCACAACTCCCTTAGCAGAGCCACAAGAGCATGGCAAATTAATGTAGAGCTCACTTGTAGAGAGGCCAAGCAGAAAATCAGTAATATTTTAATGCTTCTCCTGTTCCTACCAAATTGCCTGAATGCCTAAAAGGAAAAAGAAGGTACCACCTCCAGAGCATCACTAAACAGTTGGATTCAGAATTTGTTACACTTCTTTACCAATGAATTCATATAATAATTTAGTAGAGATGATTTTCTAAGAAAGCTAAAAATTATAAGATATTGCTATAAAATTTTTAATTTAAAACAATTTTGTGATTTGATAAGTGTATAGGTCATAGACATTTAAGAAAGTCTGAGCAGGATATAAATCCTAAAAGTCTTGTGTTCACTGTAGGATATAATACTGAGTAGTCCATATAGAATCATTACAGTTAAATTTAGTAGTGAAATTTTGGAAAAGGTAAGAAAGTTATAGTGAAATAAGTGAATTTTATAGCACCCTAATCAACTCTCTCAATTTTAAGAAATGTCAAGATATTTTTAAAATTTTCTGTATTTAAATTTGAAAGTCTTAGATTTCCTGCCACTTAACTTTTGCCACAAAAATATTGGCAAGCATATTTCAAATAACAATCTTGTTTTGTAGGAGTTTCATTTTATTCCTGTTTAGAGAAAAAAATCCAGATTCTAAGAAGACAGTTCTATTAACAGAACTATTAGATGCTCAAACAGATTCATTGGTTGTGGGGAGGATGTGGGGAGACAAAACATTGTAAAATTTTAAGAAAAAACTGAAATTTAAAGAATACTTTTAGCAATGTTAGAACTTTTGCTTTGTAAAATACACAGTTTAAAGACCTCTGAAACATAGGCTGGGATTGTGGCTCAGTGGTAGAGCACTTGCCTAGCACGTGTGAGGCACTGGGTTTGATTCTCAGAACCACATAATTAAATGAATAAAATAAAGGTCCATCAACATCTAAAACAATTTTTTTAAAAAAGACCTCTGAAATGCAACACATATAGCCTTTTACACATGAACATGGAAAAAAAGCCTCTGAATTTCTCACTTCTTTTATTTCCAGTTACATTTCATGTCACTGTGTGTGTTTGTATTCTTCAATACAAAAAATATAAAAATCTTAAAGTTTTGTTTCCAAACTTTTCAAGATAAAATTACAAATCTCAAAATTTGAGAATGTTTAATTGAGTTCTTAAAATACTACCCCAGAAATATTATAATTTAAATTAAGACAAATTTAATCTGATACATTGATATAGATATGTGCATAGTCCATTCTATTTCAAAATATTTAGCAGTGGAGATTAAAATTTTAATTTATTTGCTTTAGAAAAATATTTTAATTTTGTTCAAGATACATAAATGAAAATGAAATATATTATTTTTCTCTTATGCAAACATGTCCATGAAAACACAAGCTGCTTGAATCAGAAGATTATTTCTGGTTTTATCTAGTTATAATGTATAATTCTACCTAAATTATATAGTATTCAGCAACTTTTGACTTACAGATTTTTAAAAATCTTGGTAAATTGAAATTAAATATTAAAGTTTGATAAGGTTATAAAGACTGAATGTTTTTCCACATGAAAGAAATATAGCATTGAAAAACGATGTTTCATTATTCAACAACCGTAAGGAGGTTAATCTAACTGAGGGAATGAGAACCCTTTGGAATTGGGAATGACTTAAACATACAGATTTTCGAAGCCTTCAACATAATTTATTTAGCAATGGAAGAGAATTTGCCCTTCAAAATTTCCCACACCCTGGATTTGGCTAATAGCTTCTTCATGGCAGCAATTAGTTTGTTTCTCTAACATGTATGTTTCCTACATGTTGATATTTAGGCCTAGAGGCTCCATTTGTATGGGATGAAAGATTCCCTTGGTAGTGCAGGTGCCACATTAAGATAAGTTTTGACTGGCTACTGATGCCAATGCCCTGATTAACATGGAAGTCACCTGTAGATGAAGACCCCCTGAATGGGATGGCCACCATGAGTTCTGGAGAGAACCAAGTAAGGTTAAAAACACTGCCACCCAACATGAAGGAGGAGTAAAACACCTGATTGGCAAAGAGTACAGAAGGTGGTTCCCAGTTCTCCTGGTAAGTGACAAACAGTAATAAATTTGGAGACAGCATTGTCTCTTTTGTTGGTCACTACTTAGAGACAGCCTATTTTCTCTGAGAGTGCTGTTTGCTTAAGCCTCACTTTGCTTTTACTTTACTTTCACTTATAATAAGGTTGTCTTGCATGGCTTTTGGTATTTGACTTTAAATTTTCTATCATTGGAACATAAGAACTTAGGTTTATAGTTTCAGCTACCTGCTTTCCTGTGACAGTAAGATATATCCCGATTTATTCTTTTTCCTCAATTATGGTTTAGATATCTTGAGAGTTTTTGTTGTTCTATAGAAATATTAATTTGTTTTCCTTTTTGCATTTTGAAAAAAGACAAGGAAACTTAATAGGGGTTCCATTAAATCTGTAGACTGCTTTGGGTTGTATGGACATTTTAACAATATTATTTTTTACAAACCCTGAATATGGAATATCATTCCAATTGTTTATGTCATCTTCAATTTCTTTCATCAGTGCTTCATAGTTTTAATATACATGACTTTTACTTCCTTAATTAAATTTACTTTTAAATATTTCATTTGTTTTAAATATTTCATTTGTTTTGCATATTTCATTTGCTATTATAGATGAGACTGTTCTCTTAATTTCCTTTTAAGATAGTTTTTTGCTAGAGTATATAAACCAAGATGATTTTTGTGTTGATTTTGTATCCTCAAATGTTACTAAATTCATTGATCAATAAGAAAAGTTTTTGATGTAGTTTTTAGTGTTTTCTGTTTATAAGATTTTGTAATCAGAAAACAAAGGCAATTTCACTTCTTCATGACCTATTTAGGTGGTCTTTTATTCCTTTTTTCTCTATAACTTCCAGTATTATGCTTAATAGGAGAGATGAAAATAAGCATCCTTATCTAGTTTTAGATTTTATGGCAAAACCTTAAACATTTCACCATTGAGTATGGTGTTATCTGTGAGCCTGTCATCCAAGGCTTTTATCATGTTGAGAAACATTCCTTCTACAATTTGTTAAGAGTTCTTATCATGTTGTTGAATTTTATCAGCTTCTTTTTTTTACATGTTTACAGATGCTCATATGGTTTGTGTCCTGCATCCTGCTAATACAGTGAATCATAATTGATTTGCAAATATACACTAAATCATTCTTGCATGGCAGGGGTAAATTCCATTGGTCAAAATGAATGATACTTTTAATGTACTATTGAAAATGGTTGTTAGTATTTCGTTGAGGACTCTTGCATCTGTGTTCCTCAGGGCTACAAGCCTGAAGTTTTCTTTTTTGGTATTATCTATATATGGTTTCATATGAGCATATTACTGATCTTATAAAATGTATATGGAAATGATCCTTTCTTTCCATATTTCTGAAGAGTTTGAGGATTAAATGTTAGTCCTTTACATGTTTGGTAGAATTCAGCTTTTTTGTGAGACTTAAGACTGTTTTAATCCCCTTACTTGTTTTCAGTGTGTTGTTCAAACTTCTGATTCTTCATGATTCAGTCTTGGTAGATGATATTTTTCTAGGAATTTAGCAATTTATTTCAAGTTATCCAGTTTGTTGGCATATAATTGGTCACAATTGTCTACTATGTGTTTTCTGTAGTAATATCTCCTCTTTCATCCAGATTTTAATTATTTGATTTCTTATTGACATAGGTTTATAAATTTTGTCTTTTCAGCAAAACTATCTCTTAGATTTTTTGGTGTTTTCTATTGTTTTGCTTGTCTCTATTTCATTTATTTCTGTTCTTGATTTTTATCTTTTCCTTCTTTGTACTAACTGTGGTTACTTCTTTTTTTTAATTCATTGTTGTATAAGTAATATAGGTAATTTATTTGACATCCTTATTCTTTCTTATGTAGAGTTTTGATTTTATAACTTATTGCTTAAAATTTGTCCTTAGTTCTATAAACTTTGGAATATTTTGGATCATTTTTGTTTCTTCAAAATGTATATTTTTAAAAATTTTTGCCTTTAATATTTTCTTTAATTCTGTAGTTATTCAGAGTACATTGTTTAATCTTGATATATTCTAAACTTTTCTATGATTTCACCTATTGCTGATTTCTAATTTCATGTCCTTATAGTCTGAAAAGGTACTTGATGCAATTTCAATCTTCTTAATTTGTTTAGTTTTGTGGCCTAATATATTACCTGTCAGAAGGATGTTCATGGGTGCTTAAGAATTATTGCTATTGGGTGGAATCTTCTGTATGTTTCTCTTAGGTCCTTCTGTTCCAAGGTTTAATTCAAATCCAAAATTTCCTGACTGATTTTCTATCTCTATGATCTTTCTGCTGCTGCAAGTGGGGTATTTGAAATCCTTACTATTACTGTGTTGCAGTACATAACTTCCTTTAAATTTCTTATTGTTTATTTCATGTTTTTCTTCTAGTAATTTGGTAGATTTTTTGTTTGTTTGTTTTTGTTGGTCTTTATTTGCTTGCTTTTCTTCATAGTTTGGTAAGTTTTGGTAGTGTTTTGCTTTAAAACTTTTCTTTTTATGTTTTGTGTACGCATAATAGATTTTTTCTTGTGATTACCCTGAGGATTACATAAAGCATTACATAATACCATTTTAAGCTGACAACTACTTAATATTGATTGCATTTACTCTACATGTTCACTGTCCCTCTTTACTACAATATGTAATTCATTATTTCATTTGTATCCCTGAACATATTTTCATTTGCATCCCTTAACAAATTATTATAGCTATTATTGCTTTTAATTGTTTGCTTTCTAAAATTTTTGCTAGAGATATAAATTGTTTATTCAGTATTATTATTGTTTGAATTTATTTATTTATTTATTTTGTTTGTTCTATTTAGTTATACATGACAGCAGAATGCATTTTGATTCATTGTACACAAAGGGAATACAACTTTTCATTTTTCTGGTTCTGTACCATATAGTCACACCATTTATGCAATCATATGTATCTATAGGGTAATGATGTCGGTCTCATTCTACCATCTTTCCCACCCCTTGCCCCTTCTCCACACATCATTCCCCTTTGCACAATACAGAGTTCCTCCATTCATCCCTTAACCCCCACCCCATTATGTGTCAGTATTCACTAATAAGATAAAACATTTGGCATTTGTTTTTTGGAGAGTTGTCTTATCTCACTTAGCAAGATGTTCTCCAAATCCATCCATTTCCCTGCAAATGCTGTAATTTTATTCTTCTTTATGACTGAGTAATATTCCACAATTTCTTTATCCATTCATCTATTGAGGGACATCTAGGTTGGTTCCACAATTTAGCTATTGTGAATTGAGCTGCTATAAACATTGATGAGGCTGCCTCCCTATAGTTAGCTGATCTTAAGTTCTTTGGGTATAGGCCAAAGAGTTTGATAGCTGGATCAGATAGCTATCTTATCTCCATTGTATGTTTTTGGCACCTTTGTCTATTATGAGATAACTGTATTTATGTGGGTTTGTCTCTGTCTCTTCTACTCTCTATCATTGTTCTAGACACCAAGACCATGATGATTTTGTTATTATTACTCTGTAGTATAGTTTAAGTCTGGTATTTTGATGACTCCTGCTTCATTCTTCCTGCTAAGGATTGCTTAGGTTATTCTGAATCTCTTATTTTTCCAAAGAAATTTCATGATTGCTTTTTCTATTTCTGAGAGGAACATCATTGGGATTTTAATTGGAATTGCATTGAATCTGTGTAACGCTATTGGTAGTATGGCCTTTTTGACAAAATTAATTCTGTCTATTCAAGAACATGGGAGATCTTTCCATCTTTTAAGGTTTTCTTAAATTTTTTTCTTTAGTGTTCTGTAGCTTTCATTGTAGAGGTCTTTCACCTCTCCTGTTAGATTGATTCCCAAGATTTTTTTTTTTTTTGAGGCTATTGTGAATTAGGGTAGTTTTCCTAATTTCTCCTATGGAAAATTCATCATTTTTGGATAGAAAGACATTAGATTTATGAGTGTTGATTTTATATCCTGCTACTTTGCTGTATTCATTTATTAATTCTAGAAGTTTTCTGGTGGAATTTTTTGAATCCTTAAAATATAGAATCATGTCTTCAGCAAATAGTTGTAGTTTGAATTCTTCTTTTCCTATTTTGTATCCCTTTAATTTATTTTATCTGTCTAACTACTCCAGTCAGAGTTTCAAGGACTATGTTGAAGAGAACTGGTGAAAGAGGACATCCCTGCCTTGTTCCAGTTTTTAGAGGTAATGCTTTCAATTTTTCTCCATTTAGAATGCTGTTGGCCATGGGCTTAGCATAGATAGCATTTACATTGTTGAGGTATGTTCCTACTCTCTCTATTTTTTCTAGTGTTTTGAACATGCAGTGATGCTGTATTTTAACAAATGTTTTTTCTGTATCTAATAAAATATTCATATGATTCTTAACTTGAAGTCTATTGATAATGATGAGTTACATCTATTGATTTCTATATGTTGAACAACCGTGCATCCCTGGGATGAACCCCACTTGACCATGGTGCTCTATCTTTTTAATATTTTTTCTTATGTGATTTGCCAGAAGTTTATTAAGGATTTTTGTATCTATATTCATCAAGTATAGTGGTCTGAAGTTTTCTTTCCTCAATGTGTCTTTGCCTGGTTTCGGTATCAGGGTGATATTAACTTCATAGAATGAGTTTGGAAGGGTTCCCTTTTCCATTTCATGAAATACTTTGAGGAATTCTTCTGTGAAAGTCTTGTAGGACTTAGCGTAGGATTCCTCTGGTCCAGGCATTTTCTTCATTGGTAGGATATTGATGGTATCTTCTATTTCATTGTTTGAATTTGATCTGTTTAAATTGTGTATGTCTCCCTAATTCAGTTTGGGTGAATCTTATGTCTCTGGAAACTTGTTGATGTCTTCAAGATTTTCTATCTTGTTGGAGTGTAGATTTTCAAAACAGCTTCTAATTATCTCTTATATTTTGGTAATGTCTATGGTGATATTTCCTTTTTCATTACAAATTTTAGTAATTTGAGTTTTCTCTCTCCTTCTTTTCATTAGCAACTAGGGGTTTATCTATTTTGTTGATTTTTTCAAGAACCAACTTTTTGTTTTGCCAATTTTTTTCAATTGTTTCTTTTGTTTCAATTTCATTGATTTCAGCTCTTATTTTAGTTATTTCCTATCTTCTACTACTTTTGGTGTTGATATATTCTTCTTTTTCTAGGATTTTGAGATATAATGTGGATTATTTGTTGACTTTTTATTGTTTAATAAATGAACTCAAGGCAATAAACTTTCTGCTTAGTACTGCTTTCATGTGTCCCAGATTTTGATGTTGCATCAGGGTTCTCATTTACCTCTAAGAATTTTTTTTAATTTCCTCCCTGATGTCTTTTGCTATCCATGCATAACTAAATAGCATATTATTTCATTTTCAGGTGTTGGAGTAGTTTCTATTTTTTTTATCATTGATTTCTAATTTCATTCCACTATGGTCTGATAGAATGTAGAGTAGTAACTCTTCTTTTGTATTTATTAAGAATCGCTTTGTGACATAACATATGGTCTATTTTAGAGAAGGATCCATGAGCTGCTGAGAAAAAAGTGTATTCACTCATTGGCAAATGGAATATTCTATGTATGTCTGTTAAGTCTATGTTATTGATTGTTTTATTGAGTTCTATGGTTTCTTTTTTCAGTTTTCATTTGGAAGATCTAATGAGTGGTAAGAGAGTTTTGTTAATGTCACCCAGGATTATTTTACTGTGGTCTATTGGATTCCTGAAACTGAGAAGGATTTGTTTGACATGCATAGAGGCTCCATTGTTTGGGACATACATTTATATTTGTTTTGTCCTGTTGATGTATGATTCCCTTAAGCAGTGTGAAATGTCCTACTTTATCCCTTCTGACTAACTTTGACTTGAAGTCCACTGTATCTGATATAAGGATGGAAACCCCTGCGTTTTACTGAGTCTGTGTGTGGTATGTTTTTCCCCATCCTTTCACCTTTAGTCTGTGGACGTCCTTTCCTATGAGATGAGTCCTCTTGAAGGCAGCATATTGTTGGGTCTTTTATTTTTTTAATCCAATCTCCCAGTCTATGTCTTTTGATTGATGAGTTCAGACTATTAACATTCAGGGTTGTTATTGAGAAATAATTTGTATCACTGGTCATTTTGGCTTATTTTTGAATTTTTAATTTGACTTGGTTTTTCCTTTGGATGGTTTTTCCTTTAGTGCAGTTCTTCCCTTTGCTGACTTGTATTGTTCTTTTTCATTTCTTCCTCATGGAAAATTTTGCTGAGAATGTTCTGTAGTTCAGGTTTTCTAGTTGTTAATTCTTTGAACTTTTGTTTATCATGGAAAATTTTTATTTCATCATTAAATCTGTAGCTTAGTTTTGTCATCCATTTTCTTTCAGATCTTGATATATGTCATTCCAAGACCTCCTAGCTTTTAGGGTGTGGATTGAGATATCTGCTGATATCCAAATTGGTTTGCCCCTATAAGTAATCTGATACTTTTCTTTTGTGACCTTTAAAATTCTATCCTTATTTTGTATGCTTGGCATTTTCATAATAATATGACTCGGTGTGAGTCTGCTGTAATTTTTTACATTTAGGGTCCTGTAAACCTCTTATATTTGATTTTCCATCTCATTCTTCAGGTTTGTAAAGCTTTGTGATATTATTTTATTGAATAGATTGTTCATTCCTTTGGTTTGTATCTCTGTGCCTTCCTCAATCCTGATAATTCTTAAATTTTGTCTTTTCATGATATCCCATAATTCTCAGAGGTTCAGTTCATGATTTTTTATCATCTTCTCAGTTTGATCAATTTTATTTTCAAGATTAAGTATTTTGTCTTCATTGTCTGAGATTCTATCTTCCAAGTGATCCACTCTGTTGGTGATGCATTCTATTGAGTTTTTAATTTGGTTTATTATTCCCTTTGTTTCAAGGATTTCTGTTTTTATTTTTTTCCAGAATCTCTATTTCTTTATTGAAGTAATCTTTTGCTTTCTGCATTTGCTCTTTTAACTCTTCATTGAACTGATTTTTTGTTGCCTGCATTTGCTCTCTTATATCATCTTTTACTTCACAGATCATTTTAATTATGTACATTCTTTCCTGAGGGCTGAGTGCAGGGACCTGTGCTCCTGTCTCAGAAAACTGTTCTGTGTTAGGCAGATAAGCCCCAGGCATTGAGAGCTGTGGACCAGCCATGTGCCTGAAAACACTGGGCCAAGATGGTGGCAAAAGGGGTCTTTGGAAACTGGGGATTGTGGAGCTGGAGGGCCCTGTTGATTGCCAAACCAGCAGGACCAGGTGCCCAGTGGAGTCGTGGACCAGGCTGTTGTTGGGTTCCAGCAAGTGCTGCCTGAGTTGTTTCTGGGATCCAGGTTGGTGCCAGGCTGGTTGGCTGGACCAGCCAGGATCAAGATGCTTTCACATCCTTTTCCCACCTACTGACCCCTTTCAAGGCTCTCTCCTGCTTCTGTAACAAGATGGTGGCTATTAGCACACCTAGCAGGGATCTCAGATGTAACCAAGCCTATAGAGCCCTTGGTGGTGTTCTTTCAGGTCCTGGCTCTTATCCCTAGATGGAAGCAACCACATCCCTAGCTGGTGGCAACAGCAGCAGCAGTTAACCTGTAGGTACCTTGATAATGGGCCTCTAGTCTCTGGTAGGTATCCCAAAATGGAAGCTGCCCAAACTAAAGATGGTGGTGGTGGTAGCAGAAGCAACCCAATATGGCTTCAGAGGTGTTCCAGCATTGAGGCTGGCATGCATTGATAGATGGGGAGCCGTGTTTTCTTGTGAGTGGGCACCAGCTGGAATCTGCAGGGGCTGGGTTAGAGTGTTTGAATTTGAAAATACAATTATTTTAGCAATTAGTTCTATATTTTCATATTGATTTATTTTACTAATTAGATCATCTTTCTTCACGTTGAAGAACTCCCTTTAGCATTTCTTAGAAAGGTAATAAGCTCCCTCCATTTTTGTTTGATAGTCTTTATCTCCCCTTCATTTTTGAAATGCAAATATTAGAATATAGTGTTCTTTGTTGGCAGTGTTTTTTTTTTTTCCTTTTAAAATTTCGAATATATTTTCCCACTCCATCTGGCTTGCAAGGCTTCTACTGAAAAATGCATCATAGTATGGTGTAAGTTCCCTTGTACATACCAAGTTGCTCTCCCTTCTTTTTTTTTTTTTTCAAAATTATCCCTTTGTCTTTAAGTTTCAGAAATTTGATTATGACGTACCTTGGTGTGAGTCCCTCTGGATTTAGCTTATTAGGTTCTCTCTCACCTTCAACTATAGTATAATGGGTTGAAACACCTGGGGTTTATAAACATGTATCTTTTTCTTCTTAAATTTAATATCTAAGTCAGAAGGTGAGATGTGTCAAACAAATTGTTCAATAATACTTTATGTTAGACTTGTAACCTTGCACCCTTAGCATACTTTGTTTAAAACTCTGGCTGATAAGATAAGCCAGAAGAAAACCAGTGGGAAAATCATGTCTCCATTTCTTCATGGCTACTGCTTAGAACTAAACTAAGATTCTGAATGCTCCCACTCCCACACCTAAACGCTTTCTAACCCTTTTAATCAACTGAGTTTGTAATAACTCAGTAAACAGCATTAAAAAAATAATATATTTTTGTATATATTAAGTTTTACTTTTCAGGTTCTATTAGTGGTACCATAGAACATTACTGCACTATAAAAAAAAATGAGACCTGAAATGATGTGAATTTTATATCATACTAACTTTGGGCTAATTTATTCTAATAACAAATGAGTTCTTTTACATTATAGAAATATGCAATGTTGAAGGGACTAACTTTGAAACTGATATTTAGAAAAGAGCATAAATTAAAAATCATCTGAAAGAGTGAAGAAAGTGCAAAAAGCAAGATGAATGTCATATGTGATGATAACACATTATCTAGGAATGGCTTGGGGGAGGAGGGTTTTGGGGCGCCATGCATTGACTTCTCTGTCATGTTGAATGGTCATGGAGTAATTCTGCAGGTATTTTATCTACATGGTATTAAGATAAAACACAGAATGTCTAGTTAGATCTGAATTTCAGGTAAGTAAAACTAATATGTTTTATGGTGAAACTATATCCCACTATTTGGGACATACTCTTATGAAAAAAAAATTATTATTCTACAAAATTCAAATTTAACTAGGCATTCTGAATTTTTATTTACTTCAACAGGCAACTCAATCATTTCTAAAACTTCTTAAGTCTAAAATACTTTTTAAAGTTAGTCCTTCTAATATCACTAATATATTTGTAATTTATGTATTTGGTATGTTTTTATTTCAAAAATGTCTAAATTTATGGTATTGTTTAAGCAATCTTTGACATTCAACAATAAAATATACAGAAACATAAATATTTCTTGAAAAATGTCATGTCTTTAATATTTCAAAATGTTTAATGTTTACAATTACTCAGTAAATTATTGAATATATTTACTTAGTTAACAGACATTTATATAGATGATTTTCTGTGCTTTTTATAAACTATTTCTGGAATGTTAACATTTGATACAGGAGAGCAGAATAAATTAAGCATAAACTTTTGTTTTGTTATGTGTTGTAACATGAAGCAAATATATTTATTTTATTCTTTGGTACCAGGGATTGAAACCAGGGGTGCTTTACTAAAAAGTCACATTCTATCTCCGTTTTACTTTTTATTTTGGAATGGGGTCTTGCTAAGTTGTTTAGGGCCCCATTAAATTGCTGAGGCTGACCCGGAATTTGCGAACCTCCTTCCTTAGCCTCCAAGTCACTGAGATCACCAGGCGTGCACCACTATGTTCTGTAAGCAAATGTATTTACATGTGGTTTTGTGTTGGGAAGCACAATGTTTCCAAGTCAGATGAACAGGTATGTAGGTTTACCTATCTCTGTATTACTGGAGAGGCGGAGAGGCAGAGAAGACTGAAGGGTACCTGAGACTAAAAGACATTCAGTCATGACCATAACATATTTGATCTTAAATTCCAATTGTTTCTAATTCTAAAAAACTTCTTATGTGTCTATGGAATGGTACTTAGAAATTCTAAGTATTTTATTATTATTTCAGTTCTCCTACTTTTAAATTTTCTTTTCCTCTACACTTATATTCTTTAGATATTTTTAAAGTTTATTCCATAAAGTAAATTTAGACATAAATATATTGCAGAATGTGCACACAGTCATAAACTAATTGGACTTTGATTCGTTGCTTTACTGACTGAGAGAATCAAGATTTCCCTCCCAGAAAAATCAGAAATTAAATTATCAATATTCCTTAGAATTGCACATGAATTTATATTAATATTTATATCATAAAATTTTTCAAATAAATTAAGCTTGCCTGTATCTATGAATAAATTTACTCCAAGTTTTATATCAAAGACTTGAAAATGCCAATGAATGTACTTTACATGCCAACATGGCAAAATGGATGAATATTTTATTGAAAATAATAAACAGGAGAGATTTTTTTTTTTCCTCTAGGTAAAAGATCCAAAGTGTAATCCATATGGTAGCAACAATTTGGTTCTGTAAGTAAGAAATAAAATCAGAGCAATCTCCTAAAAGAGGACTACAAATATATATAAATGAGTAATAACATTTATTTTAACCAACTGTACATGAATAGCATCTGATTCTTTATGGCTAATTTGAGAAAAATAGGTAACACGTATAAAATTTTTGGTTATTTATATTGCTTTCTCCCCTTTCTGTCTTACAAATTTGTAGCTTTATTCCTTTATACTTTGGCATGCTTAAAAATTAAATACAAACCAAAAAGTAACTTTCAGTAATCTCAAGAAAATATTTTCATATAAATGCAGTCATCACATTGAGCAACAGCAACCCTTTCTGACTTAAAAAGCTGTCAGCACAGTGAAGTCTGAATTACTAAGGGCAAAATTCCAGAAGCTATGAAGGATTGAATAATGTGTCAATTTGTGTTATCTACTTGTTATTATACACTTCGAATTGCCTAAGGTTTCTTTAGAAAAATAGAATTTTAATATTTCATTTATGATCACCAATATCTGTTGGGGTTTCTATATTAAATAGCCCATGGAAGCCATGTTTAAAGGCAGAAAAAATGAGATTGCATGTGTATATTTTACATGTAGTGACAGTTTTTTCAACAAATGTCCCTTTATACTAATATAATATAAATGATGGCATTTATTTCATAATCAAAATTATTCTCTCAAGTCTTATTTAAGAGAGCAAAGGTTTCTAGCTATACAATGTCACTAGATTTCAAATAGATTGTTTTGAAACTTAATTTTTACTTGGGTTGCTTTCAGGAATATATATCCAAATGTATTCAATATTACTAATGTGATTACATTCCTATGGCACCTGAAAAATAACTAAAGATGTCAAATAATAAGTTGAATTATATCTACAATGACAAAGTAATTTGGAATTTTAACTTAAAATTCCACAATCCACTTACCTACTCCCTTTCCTCCTCTTTAGTGACATATTACCAAAATTTATCCTGGTATTCATGAAAGAATTATCCTTTCTGAGTCAAAATTTTATAGGTTTGAGCAGGGGTTTATCCATCACACCTTTGTTAACTTGACTAGTCCCTTGCCAGTGCTGAGCTCTGTTGATCATATCTGTAAAACAGGGACAATCTTGACATGGTTGGGACCACAATTCTCCAGATTTTTATTTTTATTTTTTCATTTTGTGCTTGCTCTGAGTTTTCTGAACCAAACATCACTATATAGGTTTGTTAAAGGATGATCAATAGCAAACATCCCCTGAAAGCTGGAGCTGGCATATTGCTCTGAAGACAGATGAAGATTCATCTCCCTTGGCACATTTCACTAAAATGCCAATATGGTAGGCTGGAACTTGCCCATCCCTTCCCAGGAACAGACCTCCTGAACATTCCAGGAAGCCTCTGTCTCTCCAAAGAAAGAAGGACAAATGAGTCAACTGCACAATATAACCCCTGAGTCTCATAAATTCAAGGTTCTCTTCACTACAAGCCCACGGTAACATCAGGGTCTCACCCTATCACCCACTGGGGATTGTGTGTAATGATCTGTTCTTGAATTCAGAGACCTTGTGCATCCTGATAGAACATGAGGGTAAATATGTAACCTGAGCAACAAGCATCAATTGTCCCTTTTCTTTTGGGTAAAAGCACACAGGATATGTTTAGCAACCATTTGTCTACCCCCAGAGGATGATGAATTTTTCTCCTGTCAGAATGGTTTGGTTAGATCATTCACCCTCTCCAGTGGCTAATTTAGAGCAGAAGTTTAATGTGGCTGAAGAAATCCAAGAAGTTATACAAGTTGGTAGTAATTCTGTGAACAATTTTCCTCCTAAGCAAAAGGGAGTGTCTTATTAAGAGAGGTTTGAGATTTTGTCAGAGGAAGGTAAGGCACATGAATGTACAGAAGACAATGTTGTGACTATTTCTGAGAAGGAAACAAACAAACAGAATGGAAGGGCAAAGGAATGGCAAAAGATGATGTTCTCATTGATGTTTTTAAGCTGTCAAATCCACCCTAAGCTCCTTCCTCTGTATTTCTTGCTACATATTCAATAATTGTCTCCGTACAATTTAAGCATACCCTTGTTTTAAGTGTTTATTTAGAATCAAAATAATTCTAGTAATATAAGAATTTACCTAAAGGATTGTGATAGAAATGAAATGAGTGATAAAGTAATTCAAATAGAAGCTAGAGGATACCCAAACAAAATAAACAAAATTATTGCCACTGTTCCTCTGTGACAGCTGCCACACTGCCAGTAGGGAACATTCCGGATCTACACACCTGTTGGTCTATTTTATACTGTCAGGGGTTCCACTTGGGACAATTTGTGGGAACATGTGAACAACAGGGATTTTGAAACATCAGGAGAGATATAATGACATATATTGGTTATGTTGAGTGTGGTTTCAGTCACTTGTAATCCCAGTGGCTCAGGAGGCTGAGACAGGAAGATCATGAGTTTAAAGCCAGTCTCAGCAAAAGCGAGGTGCTAAGCACCTCAGTGAGACCCTGTCTCTACATAAAATACAAAATAGGGCTGGAAATCTGGCTCAGTGGTTAAGTGCTCCTAAATTCAATCCCTGGTTACCCCCCCCAAAAAAAAAAATAGTTGATGACATGAACCTTAGGATAAAATTCAAAATGCGTGAAAATTTGGAGCAATTGCTCTCAAACTCTTCACGTGCTTCACAATCAATTATTGATTTCCATGCATGTATGAGTTTGTCAAGATGAACCCAACTACGATGTAGAACCATAAAGTTGTAATAAAACAAAATAAAACAAACTATTTATAATTTCATAAGGCTTTGATTTTGTCTTATATATACCAGTATTTTCTGCATTAAAATTTCAAATGAATGCATTTTTAATATATTTGATGAGTTTATCTGACTATACTTTAATAGTATAAAATTTTTTTTTTTTTTTTTGCAGTGCTGGGGATCAAACCCAGGGATCTGTGCTTGCAAGATCAAGCTTGCAAGGCAAGCACTTTACCAACTGAGCTATCTCCCCAGCCCTTAAAAAATGTTTTATTTAACATACATAAAATTGCTTTCTTTCAAAATAAAAAAAAGTATTGAGGAAAGTGGCATCATTTACTTTTTTATTTTGCAAATCACTTTAATGTCTGGATTCTCATATCTTGTACATTGGTGTTTGTTTGACTGAAGCATTAATAAAAAGTTTTGGTTCTGTACAAACATAAAGTTAGAAAAGGGAAGAATTTCGTAATAAAGTTTTAACATGTTTGTGACTTTTTTGAGACAACACAAAAATTAATAATTGATTTGTTTGTTAAAGTTGATTGCAATGCAGAAATCAATCCACAAAATCAGTATAAGCAACAATTAATCATAACAAATATTTAATATTAACAAATATGAAATTTGTTGATTTGTCTTGCAATCAAATTGCTTTTACCATGTACACTTTCATAACATCATCTGTTTGCTATTTGGAAAATATTGGGTAACTAGGCAGATAATCTACAAATCAACACATTTCATCATCCATTTCTTAACATCACTGTTCTCATCAGAATATTATTTAAATATTAGGAAACTGTCAAGTTCATTGTGACACACATGTTTTTCAAAATTCTAATATTTTTTCTGTAAGTTTGAAAATTATCATTGTAACAATGATCATCAGATATTATTTTTAAAACGATAGGTTTATTTTATTAATTTTTGAAACAATTTCTGTCTAATATGTCTCAATATTTATAGTACATCTGTAAATTGAGTATTCAGATGAAGTAGTATTCCATTACAGAAGCAGATAGTTGCCATCGCATCTTAACAATTACATCAGCAATTTATTGACACAGCATCTTAAGTACACAGAACAGCTTCTTGATGTGTCCATTCTATTTAGCACAGACTATTAAAAAATATCTTTAAGGGTTGAGATTTGATTGAATTGATAAATGTACTGCTTTATCAAGGATACTTTTACATAATATGATATATATTTTTATAATTTTTAAGAACATGAGAATATGGCAATAAAGAGAATAATGACTAAGAATCTGTTGATATGATTTTTTACAGCTACCTTGATTCATGGTAAGGTGATAGTAGTTTTAAGACCACTGCTTTTTGTGCCATCATTGGACATATCAGCCAAGTGAAAAAGGTCTTCAGGGCTACCTGGGCTCCATAGACCAAGCTCTGAGAACAACTAAGTTGGTGAATAAAGAGGTAGAAGAAAACATATCAATAACATATAACAAATATCTCTAATGCACATATAAACCAATAGAATGAAAACTCCACATTGACCACATCATAAAATAGGTCTATTCATTTGGAGTCATCAACCTTGTATTGCAATAATCCCTAGTCTTAGTACTTGGTAGATATCATTATACTTTGAGCATTCAATTAAGTGGGTATTGTTGGGATTAGTGTGATTGATGGCAAGAAACTTCAACTATCGATTGCCTGTATGTGGGTCTCCTGGTATAGCTGGATGGAGAAACCGAGGAATTGTTGACTTTTATCAAGTAATCCAGTTTATTGCAGCAGATTCAAGTCGTGACCAGAGCTTCATAATTCTTGTGTTTTCATATCTTTTCTGTTATCAGTTGCAGAGGTCTGCTGCATATTTGTTCTTTCCAAAGACTGTTATCTTAGATGGAAGGCAGACTTATTTTTGTATTATTTACTTATCATACCTGCTTTATAGTGAGAGGAAATAATTTGTGTTGACTCAAATATTTTATCTTGACTAGTGAGAAAGAGTTTAGTAACAACTAAAGCTAAAACATTTTTGTGGTCAGCAGTTACTGACTGGTAAAAGGCTGCTTCTTTTATTAACTTATCAGAGTATGTTCCACTTATGAACACTTGGCATTTGCTCTCCTTAACTCAAGGAGAGAAAAATCACACACAAACCTGTGAAAACTCTGCTTCATATGCAAGTAAAGTTAGGATTCAATTTCTAGGTAAAGGAGTATGTGTCTTTATCAAAAGTATATGCTCTCTATGGATATATTCCAACATACTTTTTAACTGCTAATAATAATGAAGTATTCATTTTTAAACTGGCTTCACTCCTAATTCTCATTTTTTATTTTTCTGCCAGTATAGATTTCCTCTGTTATTTAATACTCTCTTACTAATTCTTATAAACTACTATAAATTAGTTTTAAAACAAGGTTTTGTATAAATAACATCAAAGCCTAAAAATGGCTTATTATATGCCAGTTTCCCCAAATACTTAAATCACCCCAAATGTTTCCTCTAATGGATATTTTAAGTAGCACAAAGAGTACAATATCCAGTACTTACACATAAAATTCATATACAATAATATTATTCTCACAGCTACTGCAATCCCTAAAATGGAAGCAGATAATGGCACACAGGGAATAATGGTTACACCTATTCTGAAAATATTAGCACTGAAAGGAAAACTCTGGGATTTTTTCTCATATGGCATAAAATCCTCCATGTCACCACTCACACAATAATTTTTCTTTCACATGAGAATTCATAAAGAATTCTAAAACATTTAGACAACTCTAAGCAATTTATGTTAAAGGCTACTACAAAAAACATCTACCTCTTTTTTGTGTGTACTAAGGAAGAATGAATAACATTTTTAAGAAAACATACATTTTTTAGCTATTTCTGTATATAAAATACCAACCCTTAGTGAAACTTTCCTTGTTTAAGACATAGTAAATTTTAACTTAAAAAATGTTTCAGAAAATATACAGTACCAATTCCAGCAAATCCTAAAATAGATTTGGACTAAGAACAAGGCACCATCACATGGGGATGTAGCAAGTATGGGCAGCACATGAATTATTCAGCTTTATTTCCTCTATATTGAATGTCATCCACACTGCTAGTATCTACACAGCAGATGCTTTCTAGAAGGTAGTGACTGGAAGATGAAGCACGCAATTGGGGAAATTAAAAAATAAATGTCATAAAAATTGTACATAGCTTCAAAGAGCCTTTTTAAGGTAATCATTGATATGTGAAGAACTTATTTAAAGAATTCATATGTATGTCTGGATGTGACTAAAAAGTATTGGATCCACCATAGAGTAAAACCTCTTTCTTTAACTTCTTTTAGAAAACCAATAATAAACAAGTGGGAAATTTACACAGTATGTTCTTGCAAGATATTAGACATTGACAAATGATTAAAATACATGTATGCACATAAGTTAGCAGATTCTTATATTATTTTGTTCATTATTTATTTTTATTTTTTATTTTTTGCTGTTGTTATCAAAAGATTTGATTAACAATTTTAGGGGAGAAAAAATTTATTTGGGGGCTCAGTTTTAAAGTTTTTGGTCCATAGTTGGTTGACTCCATTTCTCAGGGCCCAAGGTAAGGAAGGACATTATGATGGAAGAGTATGATGGAGGAAAGCAACTTAGGACATAGCCACCACAAAGCAGAGAGAGAATATTCCACTCAACGAAGACAATAAATAAACTCCAAAGCACACCCACAGTGATCCACCTCCTTCTGTCACAACCTACATGCCTACAGTTATCACACAGTTAACCTCTATCTGCAAATTAATGAACTGATTAATTTAGGGCCTTTATTACTCAATCATTTCACTCTAAACTTTTTTGCATTGTCTTACATGTGAGCTTTTGGGGGATACCTCATACATAAAACATAACATCTACCCTTGGCCCCCAAAAGCTGATGCCCATCTTACAATGCAAATGCATTTTAGTTCATTTTCAAGAGTCCCCATGGTCTTAACAGTTCCAGGATTGACCAAAAATCCAAATCCAAAGTTTCCTCTGAGACTCAAAGCAAACTCTCAATAGGAGCCCCTGTATAAATCAAAAGCAAATTACATAAATCTTATACATAATGGCACGTAGCAAACATTTCCATTCCAAAGGGAGAATTAGGGCCACGGAAAGAAGGGACAGAACCAAAGCAGAACCTAAATCCAGCAGGGCAAGCAAGTCCTGTAGTTTCACGTTCAGCATCTGGAGCACATGACATCAGGATGTTCTCTCCAAGGGGCTCGTTTAGCTCCACTCTTAAGGTTGTGCTGATTGCAGTCACATGGTCTCTGTGTTGGTTTGTCTGTGCTCAATTCCTGCAGGTTTCCTTAAAAAACATTCCACAGTACTGGCATCTCTCTAATCTCGAAGGTCTTCACTGTTGTTTCAGATTCCTCCTCAAATCTCCATGCATTCCTCTCTCAGGGATAATTTTTTGCACAGGGACTCTGATCCTGTTGCACCTCACCCTGCCTCCCACAACTTCCTTTAAAATCTTAGTGGAAACCTCCATGAGTCCCTAACTTCTGCATCCTGCAGTCCTGCAGAACCGGCACCACATTGTTGACACCAATGTCTGCCACCATCTGAAACAGTAGCCAAGCTCCAGAGTGCAGCCTCTGAGTGCCTGTGTGACTGATCATAGTGAAAGCACTGATAAAGTTAAGGCTCTTATAAGCTAATCTTTTCACTCTAAACTTTCTTCCATTATGTTACACGTGAGCTTTTGGGGGACACCACATATGTAAACCATAACACATATTAATACAAAAATCCTGCAAGTGACAGGATTTCAGTGTTCTATGTCATGGAATAATATTCCCCTGTGTATGTATATACGCTACACTTTCCTTATCCATTCATCCGTTGATGGATACCTTGGTTGATTCTATATCTTAGTTTCTGTAATAAACATAGAAGCACA
The DNA here is from genome assembly GCF_902686445.1 of Sciurus carolinensis. Classification (NCBI taxonomy): domain Eukaryota; kingdom Metazoa; phylum Chordata; class Mammalia; order Rodentia; family Sciuridae; genus Sciurus; species Sciurus carolinensis. The sequence continues at coordinate 84,368,265 of NC_062218.1, read as the reverse complement.
AGTATTTCTTTAGTTAGTCATTTCATCCCTCTTTAACATATACCCAGTAGTGGTATTGATGGATCATATGTTAGTCCTTTTTATATAACAAATTTTCTGTAATGACTGCACTCATTTATATTCCCACCAAAACATGTAAGAATTTCCCTTTCTCTGGATCCCACCAGCATTTGTTTGTTTGTTCTTTTGTTTTTTTTTTATGTTAGCCATTCTAACTGGGATGAGAAAATAACTTGATTTTTATTCATATTTCCCTGATGATAAATAATACTAGACATTAGTTCAAAATTTTAAAGAAAAACTTATTCATATGGAGGAAACACTTAGGGAATCAAAACAGAGAAAAGGAAACTAACAATAAAAATTAAAAAAAATAGATGAAAAAGCATAATATTTGAAAAAATTTTACCTAGAACATATTAGAATAAAATGTAATTAGTGATGGGCAATGAGGAAATTTTCAGGGCAATATTGATTTTAAAATTGCAAATTTTATGAAAGATCTAACTTTTTAAACAGAGATAAGTACATAGCAAATATATACAAAAAAACAACACATGCATACATTCATGCACAGATTTTTTTGGTGATGGGAGATCATCAAGACTTTCTAAGTAGAAAAAGATATCATAGTGAAAGAGAAGAAATTGTGCTGTTCTGTAAGACAGGTTTCATAGTATGTGTGGTGATTTAGGAAAAGCAAAGGACAAAGTTACACAAGTGTTAATGAATCAGTCAATATACATTCTTAAATCAGAGCAATGGATTTTATTTTGTTACACCCGGAACAAGGATTAAGGGAATATCTTGATTTATTGATTTTTATATATGATAAATGTGGAAATTTTATCCTGGACAGTTGAAAAACTATTGCCATTATCAAAAGAAGGATACTCACTCTGTGTGTATATAGATGGACTGTGTTCAAGTTGAAAGAGATAAGCAATTAAAGAAATTTGTCATAGAATATCCTTTTACTGAAAACAACACAGAAAATAATATTTTCTGTTACTTTTTATGATTATTATATTCAGGTGAATTAGAAAAATGATTTGCAATCAATGTTTAGGATAATCTATATAAAAGTCAATAATCAAAACCCACAAAAATGAAGATAAAGACTGCCTTTAATATAGGGTCTTATAGATATATTTTATTATTTTTGCCTAGTTCAATTTATTTTTCAAATTTAACACAAGGAGTGCCAGAAATTTTAACCTTGATAGTGATTCAACTTTGAAGTACAATTTTTTTCTTTTACACTTTTTACAAGTAATCTCAGATTAATTTGTATCTCGAGATTTTGTAGATCCTTATCTATTTGAGGATTCAACCTATATTATGAAACCCAAACAAAATAAAAAGACACTATATTGTAGATTAGTATACAGTAACAATTGTATTTTGATCATCTTTGTTTTCATATTTTTAAAAAATTGCCTAACCTTCAATTTTCTTGAGTAAAATGATAGTAAATATATGTTGTAATAATAAACTTAATAAACATCCTAATTGGTCACCTTGTTAGCAATCTTACTTATGAGATTCTGTGTAAGATTTCATAAAGAAAAAAAGAGTAAATTTGCTCAGTGTAAAACTATCATTATGTTTTTTAATTAAAGGGCAACCAGAAAAAGAGAGGTTGCACTATCAGAGAGTTAGGAATTCTGTGAAAATGTGTCTGGGTTTTGACATTTAGTGTGTGGTGCAGTGACATTAACTTGCATTATGAAATGGATTTAAAAGTTAACATTGTAGATTCCCAAGAAATATGGATGTAGAAGATACTCCAAGTAAATGGAAAAAGAAAGTGAATAACAAAGAGTGAAGTTTAGCCTTAAAGACCTCTTGCAATAAAAAAGAGTAAGAAAGACTGAGAGACAGAAAGGAGACATTGTATAGCATATATATTGAAGATTTTATCTTATTAAAATTAAGTGTAAAATATATAACTTTATTTTTAATATATGCATTTTTTTCTTTAAAACCAATATGATTATTGCAAATATGGCCTGATTTGAAAAATCTCAATACAATGTGCCATTGTTTCTTTTTCCACAGAGAAGCTGATTAGCTTTCCATAATTACTTGAATCAGGCCATGGGCCTTCTCTGATTGTGTAGAATGTGGTAGAAATGATGGTGCACAACTCTTGAGCCAGTGAGGTGTCCTTTCACTGCCTTATAATGAAGACTTTACATGTGAGGAAGCCCAGCATAGATCAAGTTTCCTTCAAAATGAATGACACACAGACAGACTCAGACATTCTAGATGTTATCAGTCAGTTTCTTACATGGATACAGAAGGATGACGAAGCAGAAGTGAAAATTGCAGAGAAATCACCTATTTAGATAAAAAAAATTGTGAAAATTAATAAATCATAATTTTAAGCTACAATGTTTTCAATTCACTTACTTTACCTCAACGCATAACTGACACACTGAAGAAAGCAGTCCTGTTTTTGTTCCTTATCCATTTTTTCAAATTCAAACATGTCATATCCCAACTATGTAGTTTGATGAATATTGTTTAGGGTTATCCAGGGTACTTCTAATTAGTAAAGATAGTAACAATTGTTTAGTCATGCTGTGTGTACAATAAAATATTATTCAGCTTGATTTTTTGGTAGAAAGAACACAGAATATAAAGATATAAAAAATAATTCATAATAACAAATTGGAGAAAAATTTATTATCTGATTGATCAGTTGATTCTAGTCAAGTTATTTCAAATCCCTAGGTATTTTTTTTCTCATTTGTGTAAAAATAACTTTAAGGTAGATAATCTTCAAGTTTTTGAATATACATATATTCAAAGATATATGTATATATTCAAGAATGTATTCATGTATATTTAAATATATATTAATATATATTTGAGGAGTAAACAAAACTGCCCTTGTTTGTCATTTCTAAAGCTAGAACATAGTAAATTCACATTAATATTAATGGAAATAAAATCTGAAAATTAAATAATGAAACTAATAATCACTGTGATTCTGAAATCTACAGAACAAACTCAATACTGAACCAATACGTGAAAGCAAAACATTTTTAAAAGGTATATTTTTCATTTGTATTTTTTTAAATTATCATTTTCATAGTGGTAAAAAGTTCTGTCACAAATTTTGGGGTATGTTCTCTTATTCATTAATTGCTGGCATGCTTGTCAATCATATTTTGACTCATAAGACAAGTCAAATACGGTAGAAAAAGTACTTGCCAAACTACCTAAAGTATTCAAATGTGGGAAGATTTACTCACAAAACAATGGCATAAGAAACCCTCAAAATTTATTAGAGTGCTTAATGTATGATCTATTTGTATGGCAAAAATCACTCTTGCATTACAGATACTTATATAGTACATGTAGTATATCTAAAATGTTCATATTTGCTTTGAAGTTTCATTGGAAATTCAGAGATTAAAGGAATTTGGAAGAGTAACAGGTAGAATTTGTGGAGTTGAGATATGTAATTATTGTGGTTTCCTTAAGTTCCGAAAACTCATAGACTATTTTAAATTCATCAAATTAGAATACTATTCCTTGGTGATGAACTCTTGTATTTAGAGACACTTTAAGATATTCCAAAATTGTATTATTAACTGAAGATAAAGAATAATAAATGAAAATAATCTTTTGAAAAATATATGTAAAGAATTTTTGTTAAAATCAATTGACATTGAGAGAAAAAATAGTTAAATAAAAACATTTAGTCCCACGAAATCTGTTTTGTCTTTAAGATATGCTTGGCTCCAATTTTTTTTCACATTTCATGTTTTCATATATATTTTTAGTCATATATGTCAAGATCTACTCTGATTAGAATAAAGCACTTCATATATTTTTATGTGATCATAGGTTTTCTCCCTTATGTTCATGTCTAGAAAGAAAAACAACTGAAAAGAAAATAGACTTTTACTATATGTTGTTAATTTCCTTAAGTATGTTTTCTAATATTCTTTGCTTTCTGTAAGTATGGGACTATACTTACTTTGATCTGCTTAATTTATCTAGACAAATCAAAAAACTTCTTCAGTGGAAACCACTATTTCTGGAGACTTAAAATACAATATTTTTCTCTCAGTTTGGAAAAGTTTATTTAGAAAATAATCCATCATGCTAAAAATTTGAGATCCTTTTCTGACATTCAGGTAAAAAAGTAGTTAAATCAGAAGTTTTTATTCTTATAGTCAATGAGATGATGGCCAAAATTTTGAACCACTTTTATAGATCACAAATATATTTGATATATTAAATTATTAATCAGTACAAATTTATGAGATAGAATAAACATGAAATCAGAAAATCCTTCAAATATATTGTGAGCCATCATAAAATTTAATAAAACTTTCTGAAGATTAGGACAAAGCAGTAGAAAGAGAAAGATCTTCTGAGACATAGAAAATAAAAAATAATTATATATATACATATACTCTGTGACTTAAATAACTTGAACACAGTCTTTAAGTCAGAGAAACATCTCCCAGTTTTCAAAGGCTGAAGATGGCTAAGCTACAGAACACACAGCAGTTCCTGGATTCACACTTTGGAAAAATGGTTAATCAGAATCCATATCTTGATGATCCTACCCTCACAACACTTAAAATATTGAACAGAATTTAATAAAAAGCTGTATTCCTATATTTAAAACTAAATCTTAGCAATAGATTAAAAAATATCATTTCCCCAAACTAGTAAGTCACAGAAGACACAGTAATTGGGGGAAAGAAGAAAATATTACACATTGAAGTCTCTACATAATATAAGGGGAAGAGTGACAGAAATTTCAGCTATCTTTTTGAGAAAAACTGGGTCACTAAAAACAATGGAGAAATTTTAAAGAACTAAAAGAAAAGGAAAACTATTCATCTAAAATTCAATACCTTTGAAAAGTGAAGTAAAGACTCTTAGATAAACATTGAGTTTGTTCTAAGCAGTCATGAACTACGAGAAAAGCTAAGAGAAATTATTCAAACTTTGAGGAAACACTACTGTGTGACTACTAAAAGAAAAGTGCTCATTTTCATAGGCAATTATAAAAAGAAATTGAAAACATGAACAATTATACGTCACCTGGTTAAATGGTGGAAGTATAGTATTAATGGTCATGATAAAGAGAAATTTGTATTTGTATTTCTATAGAAGAATGTATTAGGATATCTGGACTCAGGAAGAAGGAAATATATCTACATATGGGTGTCTTTGAATGTAACTTATAATTCGTTGAGATTCTTAGGTATTTATGTTCATCAAATTTGGGATATATCCAGTGATTATTTTTTCAAATATTCCCTTTGTCAAAACTTTCTCTCTGGTCTTTGTTGGGACTCCACAGGGCATATACTTGGTGTTTGTATTAGTCAGGGGTCTCTAGAGGAACAGAATCAATAGGAAGTATGATTATAAAAAGGGGGTTTATTAGATTAGCTTACTCTACCAGAAACTGGATAGTTCACAATGGCTGTCTACATACTGGAGAGCTTGAGGAACCTGTAACTGCACAGTCCAAGAGGCAGAAGCCCCTAGAACAGGAGGGATCAACTGTGCACCCTAGTCTGAGACCAAGTCTTCTGGAAACTCCCTGGAGAATCACTGGCACAGTCTGCTTTGGAAGAGTGAAGAAGTGAGAATCTGATATCCTCAGGTAATCCCAGTAGCAATCAAGAACCCTTTCAAGAAGAATTGAGTTTGCATCTGCTGTTGCTTCCTTGTTCTGCCAACTTTTATTCCATCCAAGCTACCAGCCTTTTGGATGATTCTGCCAATGCATAGGGAGGGTCTCCACTGCAGTTCACTATCCCACATGCCAAACATGCCTAGACACATGCTCATGGACACACCCATAAACCTCTTAATCATCTTCATCTCTTAATCCAATCAAGTTGACAATTCAAGTTAACCATTTACAGTGCTATCTCATAGGTTCTCACTCGGTTCACTTTTATTAATTCTTTTCCCTTTCTGTTCCTTAGAATCAATAATTTCCATTTTTCTACCTCCATGTTCACTGATTTGCTCTTCTGCCTACTCAAATCTACTTTTTTTTCTAGTTATATATTTTATTTTATTTTATTTTATTTTTATTATTGTATACAAATGGGATACATGTTGTTTCTCTATTTGTACATAGAGTCAAGGCATACCATTTGTGTAATCATACGTTTACATAGGGCAATGATGTTTGATTACTTTTTTTTCCTTCCCCCCCACCCCTCCCACCCCTCTTTTCCCTCTATACAGTCCTTCTTTCCTTCATTCTTACCACACTCCTTATCCCTAACCCTAAACCTAACCCTAAACCTAATGCTAACCCCTCCCACCCCCCATTATATGTCCTCATCCGCTTATCAGCGAGATCATTCGTCCTTTAGATTTTTGAGATTGGCTTATCTCACTTAGCATGATATTCTCCAATTTCATCCATTTGCCTGTAAATGCCATAATTTTATCATTCTTCATTGTGGAGTAATATTCCATTGTATATATATATATATATATGCCACAGTTTCTTTATCCATTCATCAACTGAAGGGCATCTAGGTTGCTTCCACAATCTGGCTATGGTGAATTGAGCAGCAATGAACATTGATGTGGCTGTATCTCTGTAGTATGCTGATTTTAAGTCCTTTGGGTATAGGCCAAGGAGTGGGATACCTGGGTCAAATGGTGTTTCCATTCCAAGCTTTCTGAGGAATCTCCACACTGCTTTCCAGAGTGGCTGCACTAATTTGCAACCCCACCAGCAATGTATGAGTGTTCCTTTTTCACCACATCCTCGCCAACACCTATTGTTGCTTGTGTTCTTGATAATTACCATTCTAATTGGTGTGAGATGAAATCTTAGGGTAGTTTTGATTTGCATTTCCCTTATTACTAGGGATGTTGAACATTTTTTCATATATCTGTTGATTGCTTGTACATCTACTTCTGTGAAGTGTCTGTTCATTTCCTTAGCCCATTTGTTGATTGGATTATTTGTATTCTTGGTGCAGAGTTTTTTGAGTTCTTTATAGATTCTGGAAATTAGCACTCTATCTGAAGTATGGTTGGCAAAGATATTCTCCCACTCTGTAGGCTCTCTCTTCACATTGCTGATAGTTTCCTTTGCTGAGAGAAAGCTTTTTAGTTTGAATCTATCCCAGTTGTTGATTCTTGCTTTTATTTCTTGTGCTATGGGAGTCCTGTTAAGGAAGTCTGATCCTAAGACAAAAAGTTGAAAATTTGGACCTACTTTTTCTTCTATAAGATGCAGGGTCTCTGGTCTGATTCCGAGTTCCTTGATCCATTTTGAGTTGAGTTTTGTGTAGGGTGAGAGATAGGGGTTTAATTTCATTCTATTGCATATGGTTTTCCAGTTTTCCCAGCACCATTTGTTGAAGAGGCTATCTTTCCTCCATTGCATATTGTTGGAACCTTTGTCTAGTATGAGAAAATTGTATTTATTTGGGTTTGTGTCCATGTCCTCTATTCTGTACCATTGATCTACCTCTCTATTTTGGTACCAATACCATGCCTTTTTTGTTACTATTACTTTGTAGTAGAGTTGAAGATCTGGTATTGCAATACCCCCTGCTTCGCTCTTGCTACTGAGGATTGCTTTAGCTATTCTAGGTTTTTTATTCTTCCAGATGAATTTCATAATTGCTTGCTCTATTTCTGCAAGGTACATCATTGGGATTTTAATTGGAATTGCATTGAATCTGTATAGCACTTTAGGTAGTATGGCCATTTTGACAATATTAATTCTGCCTATCCAGGAACATGGGAGATCTTTCCATCTTCTAAGGTTTTCTTTAATTTCTTTCTTTAGTGTTCTGTAGTTCTCATTGTAGAGGTCTTTCACCTCTTTTGTGAGATTGATTCCCAAGTATTTTATTTTTTTCGATGCTATTGTGAATGGGGTAGTTTTCCTAATTTCTCTTTCTGAGGATTCATCACTTATGTACAAAAATGCAATGGATTTATGAGCATTGATCTTGTAACCTGCTACTTTACTGAATTCACTTATGAGTTCTAAAAGTTTTCTGGTGGAATTTCCAGGTTCCTCTAAATATATAATCATGTCATCAGCGAACAGGGATAGTTTGAGTTCTTCTTTTCCTATTCGTATCCCTTTAATTTCTTTGGTCTGTCTAATTGCTCTGGCTAGAGTCTCAAGGACGATGTTGAATAGAAGCGGTGAAAGAGGGCATCCCTGCCTTGGTCCAGTTTTTAGGGGGAACGCTTTCAGTTTTTCACCATTTAGAATATGAATTACCTAAACTAACGAGGAGGACATACACAACTTAAATAAACCAATTTCAAGCAATGAAATAGAAGAGGTCATCAAAAGCCTACCAACAAAGAAAAGTTCGGGACCAGATGGGTTCTCAGTTGAGTTCTACAAAACCTTTAAAGAAGAGCTCATTCCAATACTCCTCAAACTATTCCATGAAATAGAAGAGGAGGGAACCCTCCCAAACTCGTTCTATGAAGTCAATATCACCCTGATACCTAAACCAGACAGAGACACATCGAGGAAAGAAAATTTCAGACCAATATCCTTAATGAACATCGACGAAAAAATTCTCAAAAAATTTTAGCAAATCGCATACAAATATATATTAAAAAGATAGTGCACCACGATCAAGTGGGTTTTATCCCAGGGATGCAAGTTTGGTTCAACATTCGGAAATCAATAAATGTCATTCACCATATCAACAGACTTAAAGTTAAGAATCACATGATTATTTCAATAGATGCAGAAAAAGCATTCGATAAAATACAGCATCCCTTCATGCTCAAAACACTAGAAAAAATTGGGGTATGGGAACATTCCTTAACATTATAAAGGCCATCTATGCTAAGCCCATGGCTAATATCATTCTAAATGGTCAAATCTACTTTTGTAATTTTAAAAATTTCAGTTGTAATTTTCTGCTCCAAATTTTTTAAAATTTCTCTTTTTTTATTGATATTTACATTTTGATCATATATTGTTTCTTAACTTTATGTCTTGATTTAGTTCTTTGAGCATATTTAAGAAGGTTGTTTTAAAACCTTTGATTTGTAGATTTGCCATCATGTGTCTTCACAGTGATAATTTTTGTTATTTTTCCCTTTGAATTTTCATCTTTTTTAATTTTTCTTTTATTATAAAATCCTGTTCCTCTGTATGCTTTTTTTTTTTTTTTTTTTTTTTTTTCCTCATGAGCTGACTCTGTGCTGAGGATTGGCCTGAGGTATTAAGCTAAAGGGCATTTTCAGGTTTTTTTAGAACTTGTACTTATTTTCTGGGATATGCAGTGACTTTGTAGTTTCCTCTGTATGTAGACTTGCTTTTGAATGTTCTAGTCATTAATGTCTGGCTTCTGAAAGGAGAAAAAAACAAAAACGAAATGTGATAAGTATACTGACCCTTCAATTGCTTGGAAGTCAGTTCAGTCAGAATAGGAGGGATTTATACCTGTGTCCACTCCCTCTTTGTACACACCTCTTTGACTAGAAAGAGAAATCAGAGGTCACAACACAGATTCCCAGTACTTGATCCTGGTAACTGTATGCGGCCTGCTCCAAGAAGAGTTACATAGTTACCTGCAATGGGATTGTGTAGTGAATGGGCAGTTGCTACTGTGCTGAGCTTAAAATGTTGTAATTAACCATAAACTACCATGTAAGCCTTCCCTTGGAAATTTATAAGTCTTCTATAGGCTCAAGAGCCACAAACTAGTTACATTAGACAGATCTGTCCAGTGCAATTCTTGTCTAGGCAGAAGACAGATTCCTTGTGCTTCCTCTGCCACCTTCCTAGAGTCCTTTCTAAATAGAATAAATTGTTCTCTATATAACAACCCAGGAAGTACATAAAAAAGTTTTGATTTAGTAATAGTACCTAAAGATATTTACATGAACTGATTAATATCTGATTAACTGCATTAATAAAAGAAAATTAGACACTGCAAAGAAAATATAGTTGTGCAACAGCTTCACTGAGCATTAAAATGTGAGATACAATTGAGTTTTATTTTATACCTTGAAAAGTATAACATTTTTATTCCTTGAAATTGCATTCCTATGAAGAAAACAGGGAGATAAATCTCATTTCTTTAGATATTTGCACAGAAATGACTAGAAGTTCTGTTTAATGTGATTGTGTACTTTCAGAGGAATATCTGCAAAGAGTTCGGCATTCTGCTTCCACAAGTTTCAGAATATTCAAACTGAATAGTCAAAAACCATTTAATAAACAATAATTAAGCATTTTCTTAATGCCGGATGATTTCCTAAGATGACAGGAAAAATGATAAATAAGATGAAGTTTTTCTTGATGAACCAGTCTATTAAAGCACTGACAATTATGAAAATACATCCAATATAGTGTGAACAGATCCATAATGATAGCTGTAAACAATACATATCTGATAAAGACATAAAACTGTAAGAATAACTTTGATACAGAGTGCAAAACATCACAAAGGAATTTTATACAAAGTGTGAACTTAGAAATGTGAAGATATAATAGCAGAAGAGAGAAAATGATTGAGTAGTTAAAAGCACTGAATATAACGGGAGAAAATATATAGACCAAGTTTGTATATAATAAAGAATATCTTAGCACATAAATATACATGGAATTATAAGAAAAACAGTATATCCAGCTAAATAGTAGTAATCTTATATTGTTGGGATATGATGTCAAAGATTGTTGAACAGCAACAAAAGAATAAAGGAAATAATTTGAGTAAACTAGTCCACAAAAAAAAAAAAAAAAAAAAAAACAAGAAACCATAGAGGTTTATATAAAAGCCTGTAGAATACAACTTGAAAGAAGAAAAAAATAAATCAATTCAAGGCATACTTAGGAAATAGGATTTTTGAGATTTGTTTTTATTGGGAAGTAGGGGTACTTTAAATCCTGGTGCCTTATTAATCTGTAAACAAATGTAATGGCATATATTATTAGAACAAAAAATATTCAAAATTGTTTACATGCTCGTCATTGACTTTGTATGCTTGCCATTTAAATGCTTATATTGTTAAGGAAATGTTTTATCTTTCATCTGTATATCTTATTGATGAATATATACAGGAACATTCTTAAGATTAAAAAATTATAAGTAACAATACAATATGAGATATTTGAAATTTAATCAATATGATTTTACTTAAAAAGTCAAAATCAGTTAAATAGCACCCAATGGTGGGGATTTTTTGGTTTTTTTTTTTTTTTTGCTTTATTTTGTTTTGTTTTTTGTTTCCCCCCATACTGGGGATTGTACCCATTGGGTTTTATCATTGAACTATATCCCTGGTCATTTACTTTTTATTTTGAGGCAGATTTTCTGTAAGTTGCTGAGGCTATCACTAAATTGTTGAGGCAAGCATTGAACTTGCAATTCTGTCTCAGTCTTCAGAGTCACTGGGATTACAGGCATGCACCACAATACCCAATTTAGAACAATGTTTTCATGAAGTGCAAAACTTTTAAAATTCTCTTTTCTAATTGGAGAACATATTCCCAAAATGTCCCCCAAATCTCAGAATAACAAAATTAAGTAACAATTAAGTAACGATTCCTTTCTAGCAATGCACAGAGACATATTTTAGCTCTTTCCCTCATAAAAACAAAAAGCACAGCAACTTTTCTTACTTTGAAGTATGCATATTTTTTAACATCTCCATCTGTATTCCCTTCTACAATATAGCTAATTAAATTTTTGTTTTCTTGCACACTATAAGTGCAGCTGTAATGTGCTGGATACTAAAAATGGCTGAAGTAATGTAATTCTTGTTAGAACTCATTGATTACACTTGCTTGCACTGCAATCAAGCAATAGCAATTCTTGTCCTTAAGAAAAAGAGGAAATATTCTAATTTGTAAAAAAAAGAAAATTCATTCAAAATATTTCATTGTTTAGTAATGGTATTTGCTGAACATAACCCTACCAGTCATTGTGTTCTTAAAGAATATTGAAAGTTTTAATTTCATAAAATAAGAAATATTTATGAGGAGATATCCACCTTATTTAGATTCTTTTTAAAACACAGTCGATATCCAATAATATATCAGGACTTTGGATTTTGCATGCACAAACACACATGTGTGTATAGACATACATGCACATATGTCTATAATTATTGGAAAAAATCATAAGAATATTCATTGGCTATCTTTTGCTGTTTAATAGACAACAAAAAACCTTTCTGGATTCAAACAGCATTTTTTAGTTCATGATCAGAGTTGAGCTCAGGAAGCAGGTTCTTCTGATGGCTTAATCTCATCTACATTAATCTCATCTCAAAACCTTGCCTTCAGGGTTTTGAGGGTTTACTCTTGACTGAAAATGTGGGAGAAAGTGGGTTATGGATCACTCATCATTCATTGGATTAGTCTAGATCTGTTTCCCTGGTTGTGGCAGATTTCAAGAAAGAAAAGAAGAGGAGCCCCCATTCTTAGTTATCATTCAAGTCTTTGCTTGTAACATGTTTGCTATGGTTCCACTGATGAGAACAGGTCACATGGCCAAGTTTCAAATCAGATAAAAAGGGAATTTTTCAAGGGGATAGGAATATAGGGACTCATATAACATATTAATGCCGATTACTCCACAGTCTACCGCAGCATGGCTTCATGAAGGCATACCCCCACTCCTAACGTCTTTGTCATCTATCTATCTACCTATCATCTATCTATCTACCTACATCTATTATCTATCCATCCATCCATCTATCTATCTCATGTTTCATAGTAGGACCACCAATGTGGGTTTGGCCATTTCACTGAAGTCAATGGCATGATTTGAAAGAGAACTGGTGAATAGAGCAAAATCATTTCATATGACCTCTTTAGCTAGACATTCAGACATTCTTTTTAATTTGTGAATACATCTTACCTAATTTCTAACTTATCTAATTGCCTTTAATTTGGAAATATATATTATTTTGTTAGCTGTAGTGCGGACAGACCCTCAGGGTCCCAATTGTTCCCCTGTCCCCTTTCGCCTATCCATGCCTTGTATAATCAATCCCTCTACTTGAATTGTGCAGATTATAGCAAATAGGATGTCATTCCCGTGATTATGTCACTTTTTATAGGAGTCTGTCTTGCTAGCAGTCTCCCTTTGGCAAGTCTTCTTGCCGTGCATAAGTAAACTGCAATAATGTTAACTGCCTATGGAAAGGTCTGGCAAGGAACTGTGGGCGAATTCTAAGAGCTGGAGGCGTTACTGATTGAGTGAGAGATGGGAACATGAGGTTGGTGGAATAATTCTATAAAATGTGCCACTGCATTGACCATCACATGCTTTCACCTTTGAAATGCAATTTACCTGCATCCCCCCTGGCTTAACTGGACAGTAGATGTTACATTCTTCAGCAAACTACCTATTATCTGCAGGAGAAACGCAAGCCTGAAATACTAAAATGCTGCTGATAAAAAGAACACAAATTCTGAAATTTGAAGGTCACTTTTGTGATCCTATCACAGACCAGACCCTGGAACTCAGGAAGATAAGGATAATTTCCCCCAAACATAAAATCTGTAAGAACAGGTTTCAATCAGAACCAGTCAGCATAAGCCAAAATAAGCTAGAATTGTCATAGCAGTGGGACTTGAATGTCTAATGTCATCTTGATTTCAGTAAACAGTCAAGATGTGGACCTGGGTGAGACTCTCCAGAAACATCCCTGGTACCACCAATAAAACTGGAGTGCAGGAGAGGCATGTTCCAATGCTGAGAGGACCCACTCTCTCCCTTGAGAGTGTCCCCCCTCCCCCGCTGCCTTTTTGTGATTGAACTCAGGGGCATGGGACCACTGAACCACATCCCCAGCCCTATTTTGTATTTTATTTAGAGACAGGGTCTCACTGAGTTGCTTAGTGCCTCGCTCTTGCTGAGGCTGGCTTTGAAATCGCAATTCTCCTGCCTCAGCCTCTTGAGAGCTTCCGGTCCTCTTTTCCCCTTTCTTATCCCTTCTAATAAACTTATGCCTGTTATTCTGAGTGACATGTCTAAAATTTTCTGACCTAACGCCAAGAATCAGAGTTTGAAGGGGGGCTCAGTTTCCCAGAAGACCTCCATCCCTCTAAAATTCCCAAGAATGTGGTTTAGAAGTGTATTCTTACTTAGTTAAGTATCTAGATAAAAATGCAGTTCCAGTTAACATCTTGAATACAGTTTTGTGAATCCCAATGTAAAGGATCCAGCTAGGGTGTGTGCGTGGACACTGAAATTCTGAGAAAGTGTGTAGTTTCAGACTTTTAAGTTACTGGTACTTTGTTTCACAGCAACAGAAAATGCATTGGTAAATATCTCCTCCAGTTAACAACTACTTCAAAAATATTTAACAGGGCCTTTGTTAATTTTGTATAAGACTACTTTTTACACAAAGGTTGTCAAAACTATAAAAATGGTTGTATGTTCTGTGAGTAAATGGAACATTTATATGTAATTCAAATTCTGTAAACATATTTTTACTTATTGTTCTTCAGAGCAAGGCAAAAGTTCTATTTAATCAACTTTGGGAATAGGCTTAATTTAAACAATTTGAAAAGTATCTTCTAATGATCAGCACAACCTGGCATATTTCTTCCAAAATAGTGGGAATAATCAATTTCATTTTCAATGTATAAGTATTGTGAATTTACAACAGCTAATCTCTCCAATCTAATTGTTATTTAAACCAAAATCATTTTAAAGGTATGCAAAGCTCTCCACTTTTTATGTCAAGGATATGCATTCTATTCAACAACCCAAGAATGAACTGGGTAAAATAAAGACTAAAATAAGCTTTTCCATTTGTGACCCACAGAACAAAATTAATATCAAAACTACATACATCGAGATTTGTTAAAGAAGAATATTTTCTTTTATAATTTTAGCTTATCAAACTGTATTGATTATAAGTAGCTAGTTTCATTTTCTTCTGGCACATTATTATTTTAAGAGAAAGTTGTTTTTAACATTTTAGTTGTTTTTGTTGTCCATGAATGTTCTCATTTAAAACTATTTCAAAATAATTATTAGCAGGACTGATCATTTTGATGTAATTTTTGACTTGAAAGCATCCTGTATCCCTAAAATAATACTATGATGGCAACATCAACAAGTTAGAAGTTCAATGGATTGAAAAAGGCATATTTGAAAGGTGAAAGCAACAGTTTAGAGTTAATTTTGTAAGTACTCTCTCCCATTGTTTTACCTTTAAAATAATGTTATCTTTTTTTTAAATAAATGTCTATTTGAAATGGAAATTTCATAATCAAACCTTAAATGCTACATAGAATAGCAGAGATTATTTAAGATATGTACCAATTTTAGGAGAAAAGAGGTTTTTGTTGTCTTCCAAAGTTATTATCAGCAGGACTGCCTGTCAAGGAAGAAACCCACTCCTGTGACAACAGCCTCAGCCCTGGGTGAATGACATGCGAACTTTTAGTTAAGCTTGACAGTCGCTCAGTGTCGTAAACAGATGAAGCAGGGTATGTTTTCCTCAGTATTTTAAGATACTGTTTAAAGGATACATTGTAGAGGTAGAAAAAAAGGAGCAAGAAAGAGTACAGATTAAATAGAAAGTGTTTTATTTTTAAAGGTCACTGTGGTGTTATTTAGAAACTAAATCACCCACAAAATAAGTACAACGGTGAATAACATCAAAATGTTGTTGCAGGAAAGAGTCTTCATGAGCATGAATAAGAATCTGCCAGTGTCCGTTTGCATTTTTCCAAGAGCTCTAAGTTGATTAGACAGAAGGGAATTCATGATTATATTGTGTATACCATTCCACAGTTTCATGAATTTTTCTAAGTCATTTACTTGAGGACAGATTTCAGCAAAAGGCAATATATCTCATTTCATTTAGGTTGCCAAGATGGTGTGACATTTTTGCAATTGAGATAGTATTGGTAGAATAACACAATTCAATACTTGATAAATATCATTTTCTCAGCCAAACTAATTTAAAGTTTGAGAATCACAAAGTCCATTGCAGAGACAAAAGGACAAAATAAATAGAACCATGGTGAGTAGAGAGTGTTCAAGTTTCAAGGAATGAGTATCAATTAAATCATTTATATTTTCACTATCTTTAACAATAATAGCAACAAAAAAATAAGAATGTCAAATGGTAATGCATTTAAACAGAACAAATAACAGATGTTCAAGCAGCAATATTTACAAAATATTAAGTATCAATGATACTGTAATGTTTTCAAAATAATTGTTTTTAGATGAATTCAACACATGAATAGGATAAATTAGTTTTAGTTTCATAGAATATATAGAAGGAAAGAGAAGTTAAAAATGATTTAACAAAGTTTCCTCTTGTCAATGAATAAACTAGACCATAGATAATCAATAACTCACCATAAATTGTTAACTATAGAAGATTCAGAACACAGGTTCAAGGTATTTGACTTGAACCATTTGTTTTTAATCTATATTATGCTGTTGTGTTTATTGAATCCTTCTCCTGTTAGAAAATGGAATATTTTATGGCTCTCAATTAAATACTCACATGTCAGCATAAATTTGTAATTTCTTTGTGAGCCTATAGGAGAGAACCTGTTTATCACTATAGATCTATGTATGTTTAGTAATAGAACAGACCTGCAACATACAGACATACTGCATAAAGAATGGATCTCTATGTTATACTAAAAATGTTTTTAAAATGTCTTCAAATTAAAACAAACTCTAAGACTTCATCTTACTCTAATTAGAATGGCTATTATTAAGAACACAAATAATAATAGATGTTGGTGTGGATGTGGGGGAAAAGGCATACTTTTACATTGCTGGTGGAATTGCAAATTGGTGCAGCCTCTCTGGAAAGCAGTGTGGAGAATTTCGAGAAAACTTGGAATGGACCACCTTTTGACACAGTTATCCCACTCCTCAGTTTATACCCAAAGGACTTAAAATTACTGCAGTAACGCAGTCACATCAATGTTTATAGCAGCTCAATTCACAATAGTTAGATTGTGGAACCAAACTGGATGCCTTTCAACAGATGAATGGATAAAGAAACCTTGATATATATATATATATGTATATATATATATATACACAATATATACATACAATATGATACATATATATAAAATATGTAATATATGTAATATTCAGCCAAAAGAAGAATAATATTATGGCATTTGTAGATAAATGGATGGAATTGAAGAATATCATGTTAAGTGAAATAAGCCAATCCCAGAAAACCAAAGGCAGAATGTTTTCCCTGATAAGTGGATGATGATATATAATGGGGATGGGGAGGTGGGGGGTGGTGAGAGAAGAATGGAGGACCTTTAGATTACGTAGAGGGAAATGAGAGGGAGGGGCCGGTATGAAAAATTGTGGAATGAGACAGACTTCATTACCCTATGTACATGTATGATTA
This sequence comes from Sciurus carolinensis, assembly GCF_902686445.1. NCBI lineage: Eukaryota > Metazoa > Chordata > Mammalia > Rodentia > Sciuridae > Sciurus > Sciurus carolinensis. Next base: position 84,350,886 of record NC_062218.1, on the reverse strand, counting down.
CATGAATGGTATGAATCTACATTGTGCACAACCATAGAAACGAAAAGATGTACCCTATTTGTGTACAATGAATCAAAATAAAAATAAAAAAATAATTTTAAAAAAGAACAATATATAGAATTCCCTTTTTCTGAAAAAAAAATGTCTGATTCAGTATAGGTCCCTAACTTTAATATTTAAATAAAAGTGTTCAATAAATAAATGGTACTATGTAATGGTACTATGTCTTCTATTCATCTTTCAAATTGTCTCATGATGTCTTTTATATTAGGTAGATAATCCCGATATGTATTGGGTATTGGGACAACTTTATGCATTAGGAACTTATTATAGAATGATATCCTAAACTTCTTGAATAGCATGCTGTTTCTTGGAAAAAAGTTTATGATTTGTAAAGATTTATTCATGATTTTTACTCAATTTTTTTCTGAAAATTTAAATAAGGATTTATAAAAAATGTTCACTGAATTTTGTCAAAATGTATTTTAAGATATAGTGTTGTGTTTTGTTAATACTCAAGAGAGAATCCAGAAATATCACAAAGAGATAGGGAATAAACTGAATTTGATGAGATAAATTTCAGTAAAAATATGTTTAAGATCCTCTATGTGCAGTCACATGAAATCAAACTGAATGAATATCAGCAATCAGAATTTACACAAAAATTTAGATATTAAGGCCAGTTTATAATCAATTGTCTCAAAATGGGCATTTAAGTGAATTTTTGGCCTGTCAGGGAATTAACAATTTTCTTTTCCCCAAAGTCCTCAATTAATGATCATTGAAGTAAATGAAAGTTTCAGAACACTGAGAGATATGTATCAATAAGGTGGGTTTATCCGCCTCATAGTTGAAATTCTAGATATTGCATAAAAAGGTTTGACATTTTCATCAGCTTTCTGCTTAGTCAATATTCTTAAACTATTTCACACGTATATTACCAAGCAGTGGAAGGTGCTTCTCCCATTCACCCTCTCAAGAGATGTATGAAAAATTAGTTTTACAAAACATTTTTTCCAGACTCTCCCCAAACCTTATTGGTTGATTGTCTGCCTTCTTGAGATGAGAAACTGCATTAATCTTTTCTCATTTGAGAAATTGTTACTATATCTCATTAATAGAGATATTACAAAGTAGAAAACTTGTGAAGACCTCATGTCACATAGCAATTTATAGACAAATAATATATTACATTTTTGTTCTATTTCTTTATAATTTATACAAACTATCTCTTTGAAAACAGACGACTGAAGTCTTATTTTTCCACATTGTCCCAGTAGCAAACAGAAAAAAAATTGTATATACTGATTTTGATACTCATCCTTTTTTTGTTGTTGTTGATTAGCTTCAGATACAAAATTTAAGGAAATTGTCAAAAAATAGAAGAATATGTCCAGGGGATTTTAATGAAATAAAAGCATGTTTCAGAATAATGTGACATGAAAATAATCGAATAATACAGCAAAGTTATAACCTACTGTGTGCTCAATGGATATTGCCTTCATATGTCTTTTGTGTAACTTCAAGAATAGAATTAATGACAGTAGGATCGCTGGTTATAAAGTGAAATAAAATGAAACAGCTCTGCGTATGATGAACAACTGTGTTATAGAAAAGTCTGTGGATGAATGGACATTTCCAACATTTGAAGTTTTCAAGTTATTGGAAAGGTTTATGCAGAAATACTTGACAGTTATTTGACAAGAGGCACATTCTTTTGCTTTCTCTCCCTTCCTCCCTCTATATATGTAAATATATATGCATATATATAAATATATTTATATCTTCCCTTTAAGCCCAGAAATTCTATCAGACTGTGAATGTGTTTCTTAGTACAATTTCTTAGTACATTTCTTCATCCAGCATCATAGGCCAGATAGATATTTATTTAATGCAAAACAGACATTTGTGAAAATTGTATAAATTCAATATGAAAATTTTAAATGAAAGATACTATGCTGCTGTGTTCCTATGGAATGAGCCTCTCTGATATGTATGTTTTTATTTTGCATGTGTTTTGCTGTTACTATGCATATGTGAAACAGAGAAGGAGTGAACAAAATATTACCTTATAAGTAGTAAAACCACACTTCTTTCAGGAATCAAAAAGGTATTACCTACTTGAAGAACTATTTCTCAATGATATTTTGTCCACATTTTATCGTTTTAATTCAACTCATTTGTTGATCCTATTTCTTAAAATTCTGTTCAGTGAAATGCTCAATAATTCTTTGTCTTCCCTGTTCTGATACCTTTCAAGTATTTTTAGGCTTTTATCATCTTACCTTTTAGTCATCGCTTTACAGTTATAGAGTCTTCAACTTTTTAAACTTCTTTCATAAGTCAAAATCTATATTCCCTTAATCATTTCTGCTACGCTTCTCTGAACTTCTTTTACAAGTCTTTTATCTACGGTGCTATGGCAATGAAATGTCTAAAATCAAGTACTTAATAAGAAGTAGAAAAGAGTACATGTCACAAATCTGTTCTTGATGCTGTCTACATCTGGAAGTAAAGGGGGTTTCTCAGTTACGTTACCCTATGGAGCATAGAAGGTCCTCAAGTTTCTTCAAAAATTACTAGTCAGAGGAAGAATCTGCAGAGATTAAAAGTGAATTTTTTTTCTTATTCCTAATCTGGTTTATTTTGCTGTATTTCTTGTGAAACTATTAAGACTCCCTGTTCTAACTTGATGATGTTTAAATTTATTCAGTTTAAGCACCCCATTCCTGATATTTAGCATTATTCATTTAAACTTATAATTTAGATTCAAACTTTTAATAGGTGATACCAAACTATAACTAATAAAGTGTGGAATGTGGGAGGACTCAATAAAAAAAGGTGGTATTTTACAATCCAATTTTACTCTGAGTATTAAGCACATTCAAGAAAGTTATTTTCAAGTTGATCATCTCTTTTTGCAGTTCGCAGCTGGAAGACAGAGAGATGTAGTGTTTTTTTTTTTCTTTCTTTTAAACTCAATTCCAAATAAGAGTCTTCTGATTTCTGCAATATTCATCTGGTCACACATTGTGGAACCATTGTTTTATTTGATGAGGGACCTTATTTCTCCCTTGCTCCACTGGCAAATTATTTCCACACTTTGATTCTAGATTTCAGAAAGGTGGCAATATCTCTGCTGAAAACTTAACTTCTCCTAGTGCCTACTGTTTTTGCTTCTTCAACACTGTCATCTTCTGACCTTTCAGGGAAAGGGGAAAATTCTCAAATCTCAAACTCATTGGATAACTGAAAATCTACTTCTTTAATGACTTATAAATATAATAATTTAACTTTTTAAAGCTGTTCATTAAAACTATGACTTGCCAATAAGTTCTTACTTAGTAACTAAAACACAGTTTCTGCTATGATAGAATTAACATTATTTGTTAATTTGCTGAAAAATGACATGCAGGTTGTCAACACATACATGCACCACCATGTTAGTGTTTTAAGTGACCTAGTTCACTTCTTATAATGATATCGATCATGAACGGAAGCAGAACTTTTATGTATTTCTAACATTGCAGAAGTAATGCAACCAGTGTAATTTAATGTCTTCAAGCAATGATTCATAGTTGCTATTTATGCAATTTAGGTTACCCAGTTAATCACAGAAGTTTGTTTTGAAAAGGTTGAATCAGTTTCATTATTGAAAACACTGTCTATAGTCAAAGCTATAGATATGCTTTAAAATTCACAAATATTATAGATTATGCATTCACACACACACACACACACACACACACACACACACACACACATACCCACCAAGGGTTAAACAAAATTCAAAGCAGGCAGTGCCTCAGGTAATTAGAATTAATATGTTGTTTAGAATTAAAGTCAAATTCTTTTAATTGGCACATCTCAGTGGAAATAGAAATACAAACTTGTAATTAGGTGATTGGCCTGATTATCAAAGTCTCATTGGCATAGATTGTGCAGAGAAAGTTCCTTTCTTTTTTTAAATCAGTTTCTCTTTCTCAAACAACTATAGCACAATATGGAAGATGCCTTGTATAGCCATAATAGAACTGCATATGTAAAATATATCACAATTGTATACGTGAGAATGGGAATTTTTAAATAAAAATTTGTAATTTTAGTAAAATTATGTACATAGTAAAATTATATATACACACACACACATACATATGTGTATATATTGTGCTGGTGATGGAACCCAGAGATTTCTGCATGTTAGGCAAGCACTCTGTCATTGAGCTTCATAGACAGTGCTAATAAATATATTATTTGTAATCAGTTAGCTTCACTAAAGCCTCTACCAATTAAGTGGTTTGGAAGTATTTTTGTCATTACCAAATTATTATGAGTTGCATCAGCGATTTCAACTGCAATCTATATGCAGGAGTCCAGTCACATTGCTGTGGGCATGCAGGTGGGTCAATAAGCAAGAATGAGAATTGTTTTGGAATCAAATGTAAAAGCCAAAGTGTGTGGTGAGGTGACCTCTCAAAATTTTAATGGCTTATCAATCAATAAGTCACTATAAATTGTTCACATAATTTTTTGTGATTAACATTACGCTATTGACATTTTCTTCCACTCATTCCCATCTTTGTGTTCTTGATAGTGAAAATCAAGATTTCAATAGACAAAGAAATCAGCTAGTTTATACAGTGACAGAACAGTCCAAAATAATTGAAGACCCTTTTAAATCCTCTTGATTAGGACCTCATAAGGAAACAAAAGGATATGAGCAGAAGTTTCTTTACTTAAGAAAATGATTTGTAAAAAAAAAATTCTTGTAAAATCTTGAATAAAAATAGGTTGAGATGTTTAAGAGAACAAACTATCTCAAGTACTTTGGAAAACCATTTGCATTTAATTTCAGTGTTATTTAAAAATTTTGTTGAACTGTTCCTAAAGTGCTATTTGTGCATTTTATTGTCTGTTACTATATACAGCTAAATCTGAGGGTTATATGAATGTGTGTGTGTATATTGGCTCAACTGACCTTTCCTGAAAAAAAAAAACAAACAAAACTCACCAAATATAAGGCCTCCAGAGAAATTAAATTCAAACATGAAGGACAAATTAAAATCCATGACAAGATATTTTCCTTACAAATGTAGTGAGGTATAGTGATGTCATTTTTAAGAAACTACAAAGGCTCACTTAAAATTTGGACAACAAAAGTCAACATAAAGTCTAATTTATTGAATTTATGTTATGAAGACAGGTGTTCTGGGTAAGATGATTGCAACCTTACCTTCAGTCGTTCTTATAAGTTGTCCAGGTGATAAAAAAAAAAACTAATTATAATGTTAAGATTCTTATTTTATAATGGAAAATTTGCCCAAGATTGCTTTGTAAAATATTCTTTATTCCATGTAAACAATGCTAGATACTGTAGATATACCAGTAAAATATACAGATGAACTTAGATGCAGTATGGGTTAAAAGGTCAGTTCAGGAAAAGATAATCACTTTCAATTAAGGTTCAAACCACTATGAACTTCACTGAAATATATGGAAGGACACAGTGTCTTATTAAAAGATTAGTTTATATTACAAGCTGACAAGAATGGCTTGTAAAGTGTGATTCATACAATGAAACTGCACACTAAAGATAATTTCTTCGCTGTCTGGTCTGTAATAATGAAAATAACCAAGCAACTACATCCTAGACTTTATAGGTCCATAAACATAGAGAATCGGGTCACCCTAGGCCACCATTGTCACTCCCTGTTTAATTTTACTGTAGTTGTTCCCTTTTCTATGCTTCTGTAGAATAGGGAATAGGACCAGCTGTTGAATTTCAGAAATACTTTCTCATTTCCAGGATGAACTAGATACCAAACACCAAATGATAAGAGGAGAAACTACCTATTAAAAATGTTCTGTAGCTGGGGGCACAGTGGCACACACCTGTAATCCCAGCAGCTTGGGAGGCTGAAGCAGGAGGATCATGAGTTCAATTCCAGCCTTAGCAATAGCAAGGCACTAGCAACTCAGTGACACCCTGTCTCTAAATAAAATACAAAATAGGACTGGGGATGTGGCTCAGTGGTCAAGTGCCCCGGAGTTCAATCCCTGGTACCATCTCCCCCCAAAATAAAAAGAATAAAAATCTTCTGTAAATTTGACTGATTTTTAAAATTTTTAATTTTACAGTATAGTATGGAAGTATATCTAGTGGTGCATTTATGATTATATTTTACATAATTATCATTGTATTTATTATGGTTTGGACATGAGGTGTCTCCCAAAAGTTCACATGTGAGATAATACATGAATTTCAGAGGTGAAATGATTAGGTTATCAGAGGTGTAACTTAACTGGTGGATTAATCCACTGATATGAATTAACTGGGCAGAAATTGTAGTCAGGGAGAGTGTGTGGTTGGAAGAATTGGATAATTGGGGACTTGACTTTAGGGTTTATATTTTGTTCTGGGTGAGCGGAGTTATCTTTCTGCTTTCTGACTGCCATGTCCTAAGCAGTTTTTCTCCACCATGCCCTTTGGTCGTGATGTTCTGCCTCACCTCAGGTCCAGATCTGTGAAGTTGACTAACCATGGACTAAACTTCTCAAACTGTGAGACCAAATAAGCTTTTCTTTTTCTATGTAGTTCTTGTTAGGTCTTATGGTCACAGTAATGCAAAAGTTGACTAAAACAGTATAGATCATTTAGAAGTCCAGAGAAGAAAATGTATAGCATTATTTCCCAATAGAAATATTTCTTTATATTAGTAGAGATAAAAAAAATAATAAATTAAGTTTTAAAGTTACTATAAAGTTACTGTACTTGCTCTGGAGTTACTGGGTAAGTCAATGAAAAGATATAGTTACCCTTTTAATAATATCACTATTAAACAGGACATATCTTTTAAAAAATTTTTTTTCTTTTAGTTGTAGACAGTCACAAGACCTTTATTTTATTTATTTTTATGTGGTGCTGAGGACAAACTCAGTGCCTCACATATGCTAGGCAAGCAATCTACCACTGAACCACTACCCCAACTCTAGGGTATCTCTTAATGGAGAGATAATATAATTTGCCTAATTATTTGTTGCTATATGTAAATTTGAAGGTTTCCTAGCATATAAAATAAAATATACCTATACCCTCCACCCTCCATTAATTACATGTCTGAAAAATTCCTATTTTTCAAACCCCAGGGTAGATACTGGGATAGTTAATTAAGGTGTCAACCTGACTAGATCAAATGACCAGAATGTTGGTAAAGAACTGTTTCTGGGTATGTCTGTGAAGGTGGTTCTGGGAGAGACTGGCATTCCAATCAGTGGAGTGACTAAGAAAGATCTGCCTTCACCAAATGTGGTAGAGTACCATTCACTTGACTGAGAGATCAGATAGGAAAAAAAAAAAAAAAAAAGGCAGAGGAAAGGTGATTTTTTTTTTTCTCTTTTCAATCTTCAGTTGGGATGCCTATCTTTTCCCATCCTTGGTCATCAAACTTCAGTTCCCTGCCTTTGGATTTCAGGACTGCCAATAGTAGCTTCTCAAGTTCCCAAAAGAGAGTTACAGTACTGGGATCCCTAGTTCTTGATCCCCTAAAATCTTTATCCCCTAAAAATCTGAGGTTTTCAGATTTGGATTGAGCCATGTTATTGGTTGACTTGAATGCCTGTCTTGGAGAAGGTCCCAGTGAAACTTCTCAGCATTCATAATTGAGTGGGCTGATTCTTCTAATAAAACTCCTCTCTTATCTATTTAAATCTACACCCATATCTTTATATACAGCTATCTAGTCTACTGATTCTGTTTCTCTGAAAAACTTTAACTAATGTATATTTCACCTTATTGATATTTCTCTGGCTCATCCTTAGAAACAGTTCCTTCTGTTTCTTGATCAGGTTTCTATCCTATATGTCCCTGTCTATAGTTTAATCATCTATTTACTTATAGTACACCTTTCCAGATCTTGATTTTGTAAGAATAATATTTCTAACATTTTTATATGAGAAACAAACTGTTGATCACATGGAGGAGGCTTATTTAAATAAAGGGTGATGATATTGCAAATCCCCAAAAAGGAGGCTACATCGGGAAAACTAAATCACTAGCAACAGATATCAAAGTTGAGGGGAATAGACGTGTTTTCAAGGGAAAAGAGATTTTGGATGCACATGGCCATAAGAAAGGCCTGCTTAACTCTTTATCCCTGTAGACTTGTGGTCAGAATACATTTTGACATGAATTGGTCCACATGATCAGGAGCAAAGTGCTTGTGAGCTGAGTACGTCTTAGAAGGTATGAGACGTGGGAGGGCCTCTTTCTGAACCCCAAGAGAGATCTCTTATCCCTTGCCTTTTTTTTTACTTCTGACTAAACCAGAACAAAAACATGTGCTTCCTTCCACTTGTCAAAAGTATCCCAATAGTCTAACTTGAGTGAGTGCTATGGTAACTCTAATTTGTGACTGCAGTATCAAAAGAAAAGTAACTTTTCTAACTAATGTTATTTGAAGGATTAAGATCAAACCAAGAACCTAGAACAAGCAGTCTACTGAGACAGAACTGATGAAGGAACGAGGGGAGAATTTCAGGAAAAATATTAAGAATGTTAGAATAGAGGCACTTGGGGCTACACCCTTCCAACATTTTCTTCTGAAATCTGAAAAAAAAATAAATTTAAATAAAAATTCACTTAAAAAATCAGCAGTATTATCAGTATGTTGCCCTAATGAGAAAGACATATGAAAAAGTGAAAATCTGCAGTCTACAGCTCTAGAGGAGAGCTTCTTAATTGCTGTAACTTTGTCAGGTACTTGAGCAGCTGGTAGGATGTAGACATGTTAAGAGCTGGGTTCTGCAGAAGCAATGGGTCAGCCATGAAGGGTCGATGTAACAGTCTACTCCATTTGCTATTGATGCTAGGGAAAGGAAATGACAGAGTTGGATGCCTTGGTTCAGAAGCTAACACCAAACATGTGCACGTGTGAAACACTAAAATTCTATAGCAAGAATAGTAAAGATAGAGATGTAATAGAGAATAAAATGCCATAAAAAGAGATGGAAATGCCCTAAAGTAGATTCTTCATTTGAAAAAAATCTCAACGAAGGGCAGAAAGTACAAAGAAAACAACACAAACAGAGCATAACTTCCTGTATCCAATATTAAAAATATGCTTGGAAAAATCCTGAAGCAGAACAATAAAGTTAGTATTAGGATTACAATTTCATAAAATACCTAATAATTATGTAAATTAGAATTTGTAATGCAAATGCAGGCAAACAAATAAAACACTGGGAAACAAAATCTTGATCCCCTAAAAATACTCAACTTGAAGAGGTGTGAAGTGTGAACGTTCTAAACTTCCATTCATGGGAAAGAGGAAACAGAAGAAGTTGGTGCTGGATTCAGGAAAATTATTTAATTCAAATGTGAAACTGGTGAAGTGGGATGATTTGGGATGGGATAATGTTAATAATTTGTTTGCGCATCCCCCAGGTCTGTACTCCTGCCTGGTTTTCCTGCCAAAGCAGTCTCCACAATGACAGGTGGGTAGAGTCAGTTTTTTGCAGCTGCTCCTCTATAGTGATGAGGTGGGAGAGTGGGGTCTGGTGCTTGGGAAAGAGGGAGCACCCTACTAGTTACCACCTATATTTGGTCACTTATCTTGGCTTGTTCTCAGGCTGCCTGCCTGTAGCCCCACTTTGAAGCCTGCACAGTATCACAAAAGGACAACTAAGAACTGCTAATGAACTGACACCTCATGGAGCAAATTCCAGCAGAAAAAGACTGAAGAGGGTGTGATCTCTCTTGTCAAGAAGCAGTGGCCAACTCCTTCCCTCCACACGCTGTGTCCTTCCTTTTTCCACTTATTCCTGAACCCCGGGGAATTGCATTCATCAATAGTGTTGATTTGTAACATCAACATTTGTCTCAACTGTTGTCTTCTAAGGCACCCCAATTAAATCAGATGATAAACACTGGTAACACTAAAAAGAAATGGGGAACTCCCAAATTAATAGGTCAGTGAGCGGAAGAAAGTAAAGAGAACAAGGTACAATAAAAAAAAAAAAAAAAAAATTTAAAAGGTGTAATTAAGAAACAACAGGAAAATGTAAAATAAATAGCGAGAAAGACAATAATGAAAAGTGATACAGAACATTACCAATTTATGACATTTTCAAAGGTTTCAGTTTTCCAGTTAGAAGATCCAGGTTTTCAGACTATTAACTACACAAACTTAGTCATTTTCCTAGTAAAAGATATAAATGCTACTAACACCGTGAAAATAAAGGCATAGGTGAGTGTTTCAGGCAATAGTAGATTTAAAAAGTAGGGAATACAATTCAAATGTAGGTGAAATTTATTTCAAAAGAAATGACAGCTGAGTGCATTCTTGCATGCCTGTAATCCCAGTGGCTCAGGAGGCTGAGGCAGGAGGATAGCTAGTTCAAAGTCAACCTCAGCAACTTAGCAAGGCCCTAAGTCACTCGGTAAGACCCTATCTCTAAATAAAGTGTAAAAAAGGACTGGGGATGTGGCTCAGTGGTAAAATATCCTTGGGTTCAATCCCAGGTATCAAAAAAAAAATGTGTTAACTGGAACAAAAGGAAATAAAATGTAGTAACCAAAAGATACAAAAAATGTGCCATATTGACTACAGCTTGTGTTGTCACTGTGAAATTCCCCTATTTATAAATAGAAACCATTTTATAACCACTGTCATTGGAAAAAAAAAACTGCAGGAAACTGTACCTGAATTAATTAGTAATTCAAACATTTTGCAATCCCTCTTGTGTTGCCTCAAGTTAATTTAATCGAATGGTAGAGTACTAGTCAGTAATACAATTTGTCATAGATTGATATCATAGTGTCAATTTTTTATCCAAATTTCACGTCTTGGTTAAGGGATTTTAAAAAGCTAATATTGAAGATCTGCTTAAATTTAACTTTTCCTTTGGAAAAGAAAAAGTAAAAGTGCATTTAAGAAAGAATTAGAATGGCTAAAGTAGTGAATTTGTAATTGTTTATTGATTAGCCATGCATTCATTGATACAAAACTTGACTTGGCATATGCATATATCTGAAGTTTAATAAAAAATTATTTTCAAGATTTATAATTTTTAGCTACTGAAAAATGATGGAACCTAATAATATGTTGAACTCAATCAAACACATATTAATATACTGGTCTAATTATAGCATCTGGACTTTGTACAACATATACCAGTGATTTCTTATATCTTTCCATAAAATAGAGATGGTGAGGAATCTGGTTCCTGCTTGAAAATCTCTATGTGTTTTTCAGGCACAACAATAGGTAATTACAAAGGTTTTCCCTTGACATAGGGTGTTAATCAGTTTTTTGTCTCTGTGATAAAAAATATCTGACAAGAATAACTTATAGAAAAAGTTTATTTGGGGCTCACAGTTTCAGTGTTGTAGGTCTTAGTCCGTGGTCAGTAGAAAACATTGCTCTGGGTCAGAGGTGAAGCAGCACATCATGGCAGAAGAGTGTAGAGGAGGAAAAACTGCTAAGTTCCTGGCAGTTGAGAAGGAGAAAGAGGGAGAGAGATGGGGAGAGGCGACCAAGGACAAGATAAATCCTTCCCATGCACACAGTCAGTGCCTACTTCCTCCAGTGAGGTGCCACTTCCCAGTAGTCCATTCAGCTGCCAATAGATTAACTCACTAATGGGTTTAATCTACTGATGAGGTCAGAGTCCTTATGATCCAATCATTGCCTAAAAGCCCCACCTCCATATTTTGCTGCCTCAGGGGTCATGTTTTCAACAGATTAGCTTTGGGAACACATTCCATATCCAAACCATAACACACAAAGGAATCTGCCATCTCCACGTGGGGTTATGCACAGCCAGTTCATGGCCGCCTCTGAAGGGGTTTGCAGTCAGGTCTCAGTATTTCAGGTCCATCATAATCTTTGCATATTTACATTACTAGCTCCTGTGTGTAGATGCTTTCATACTGAGGTCTCATTATTTGTGATCTTTTAATTTTTTCATGTTTATTTTAAATCAATTTAAAATGTTTTCAGTTGACACACAGCAAATGCACATATTTATGAACTATAATGTGATCTTTTAATGCATATGTTTATAATATAATGATCACATCAGAGTAATTAGCATGTTCATCACTTTGTACCTTCATCATTTCTTTGTCGTGAGAGCATTTGCAAATCTCTCTCTTTTTTTTTTTTTTTAAATGGTGCTGGGGGTTGAACCCAAGGCCTTGTGCATGTGAGGCAAGCACTTTACCAACTGAGCTATAACCCCAGTCCTTCTCTCTGTTTTGAAATATTTTCGTTAACTATAGTTCACACTATTGGGCAATAGTTCATCAAAAATTATTGCTTCTATCAAACTAATACTTAGTACCCATTGATCACCACTTCCCCATACCTCCTCATCCCTCTCTCCCTTCCTCTGATAGACACCATTTACTTTTAACTTCTATAATACCAAGTGTATAGATTATAGTTAAGAGTAAAATTACGCGGTCCTTTTCTTCCTGTGTCTGGTTTATTTCTCTTAACACAATGATCCCCAGTTCTATCATTTTTTTTTACTGTCACATGGCAGGATTTCATTCTTTTATGACTAAATAGAATTCCTTGTGAATTTGCATCACATTTTTCTTTATTCCTTTACCAGTTGATTGCTTCCTTTTTTATTATTATTGTGAATAGTGTGCTGCAATTGATTTGGGAGTGTGGTGTCTCTCTGATGGACCGACATCATTTCCTTGGGATATACACCCAGGAGTGGAACAGTTCATCATCAGATAGTTCTATTTTTATTTCTATTCTTTTTAGGAAACTCCATATTGTTTCATATAATGGCTTTACTAATTTACATCTCCACCAGCAGTGTGTAAGTAGTCCCCTTTTTGTTATTCCTTGCCTTATGGATAGTAGTCATTACAACTGGAGTGAGATAGCTTGGTGATTTTGATTTGCATTTTCTTGATGGGCAGAGGTCATAAGGTACTTCTTCAGAAGCCTGGTCATGGAAGGAGGAATGCAAGGAGAAAGGGGACACTTCATGACACTTCCCTTCTCTGATTCAATACCACCGCTACCTGTCACTTTCACTCCCGAGTCTATAAAGCTGTCCTTTTGTTCAGAGCTCCCTCAGCAATGAGAAAACCTGCATGTTCACCAATATGTGGGATGCAATGGAATAGGGAAATATGGTGATTTTTCCATATATATGTACTTGCTTTTTCATTTTTGACTTGATGCATTAGTTGGCTACTCTCATTCCTAACAGTCTTCTAGGCAAGCTGAACTTATGACAGAAGGGATAACTCTTAAACAAACAAAAATCTATAAGATGTCAGAATTCATGGAATTCAATTAACATCTTGAAGTTCACTGAAAAGAGAGTGGTAAGTGGGAGGGACATTTGAGTCAAATATTGATATATCATTCCCTGTTTTTATTTAGACCAAGGATCATGTAAGTATTCCCCAAGAATAATGAGATCTTTTTTTCTTCATCAATATTGAAAACAACTCTTCAGAGTGTAAGTTGAGGTCTCTTTACTAACCATGTTGTATTTGAGAGGATAAAAAGACTGTGGGCTGTATGTTCTCCATTCCATACCTGGATAACTTCTTAATTGGGCATTTACATAAGCTAATTATCAGGAAATATGTACAACTTTTACAAATAATTTCTCAAAGTAAATTTTAAAAGTCCTAAGATTTTAAAAATGTGGATAATTGTATGACAATTCACATTCCAAAATGCTGATTTATGAAACATATATTTATTCTCTTTATTTCCATCTTTACTGTTGTAGGATTGCAAATTAGGGGAATTTACAATTAAATGTTGGTTAATAAGTCAAGTCACAAAACAACAAGAACTAAAAATAATGGAGTGAAGCTTTTGTATATTAGGGAAATTATTTTCAAATTTAGGAGTTGGATAGACTACAGCTCTTTTATTTATACATTTTAGGTGACATGAAAATATATAGACAAATAAATAGATATTGATGGATTTCTTTTCTAAAGGTAAAATAAATAAAACAACAATGTAGAACTCCAATGAACTATAAATAGAAATCTCTACTTAGCCTTCCCAGGGAGTTCAGATTACTTTCTTTGTTCTTTCACTTTTGTCTCCTTAAATTTGTTCTTCATCACCTTCCATATTGAAACTATTAACTATAAGTTCTTTATAACTTTAAATACCTTTTGCTTAAAATCTAGGCAAGTATTTCTACTTGCTTATTAGTCACATGCATCTGGATGTCATGTTGATATTTAGAGTCACCCACAATCAAAGCAAATGGATATCAATAATCATTAAATTTATTCTTACTTTGTTATACCCATTTCATATAATTATTCCAAGATATTCTTGGAATATGCCCTTTCTCGCTTAATTCTACCATTGATTTCCCAATTCATTTTCTTTTCATAATATGGCTATATTATCTTAATATTTTATACAGTATTTTTGCAAACAGTACTGTCTATTGTGACTGCTGCCACTTGTTTTTCTGAAATAGGAAATCGGATATCAGTCTCCTATTTCAACATTTCTATTTCATCTCAGTTACCCTCTTTCAGGATGCAAGGATGCAGTGAACTTCTAAGCAGAACCAAACTCACCCCACAGTTCCTCCTGCAACACCCCCAAATATAACCTTTGGCTATATGGCTTAAAGAGATTAGAAAAGGGATTGCAAAATGAGGCTATGTGCTTGCTATTGACTCTTATTTTCAGATTTCATTCATTCTTGAAGCAATCAATGCCTGCTTTCTCTGACCTGGCTAAGTTTTATGTGGTGAATTACTAGAATGTCGTTTTGATCTATGCTGTCCTTCATTCAATTACTCATTCAACAAGCAGCCCTTGGATGCGGTTATGTAGTAGATACTCTGCCAGATATTGGAGATGTAAGGTAAAGTATGAAACTGACGTGGTCTCTGTCTTTATGGGCAAAACCTTGTGTATTTCACCCTTTATTTTCACCACTCTACTAAAATGCCCTGCACAAATACTATCTCTTCTATGAAGCCATTTATAACACTTTTGCCAATACCAGCATAAATTTCACTTTCTTCTCTGAGTCTCACAGGCTGGTGCTATCCTCTGTTAAAACAAATCAAGACTACATACTTTCTTTGTGTCAACATATGTAACTGAAATCTGGTTTTACAAGTTATTGATATGGTAGTGAGTATGTATACTGAATCAGTAACAATGGTCTTAAAAATCTTTTGGCAAAAATACACTTCAAAATTGATAATAATCAGCATTTCTTTTGTCACATATTTAAAAGAATCTAAATTCTAAAAAGTTGTCTTTTTCCTGTTTACTTAGGTCCTCTCTAGTACTCAAAATTGATACATTTGCTCAGTTCTCCAGTATTCTCTTTCCTCTAATTTTCTCCTTTTTTGTCCAATCGAAGCACCAAGTCAATAAGTGCCTTCAGGCTATCTTAACACCTTTAATATGCTCAGTGATGAATGAATATAGTGGATATGCTTAAGGGTGCTATGAGGGATGACATTTTGTCCTTGTCCCTGAGAATTTTGGGAGATATACATCACTGGTCATTGCTTCATCCTACTTGAGCAATTATTATTAAATCTGCTGGTTACTAAATCTATGGTGCATACTTTGGTAATGCTGCATATGGCTATCACAGAGCCAGGTGACTACATGTATATTTTTGAAAGTTTTCTTATGCATAAAGAATGTATGCAAATATTTATGAGCAGGGAGCAAATGGTAAATATGACTATATCATACACACCTCTTGGGGGAAAGTTTTTTTTCCCCTTCACTGATTTCTTTCCCCGCAACTTCTACCCTTATCAATCCATTTCAGTTAGCTAATTGAAGTTGACAACCTAGAAAATGTTTTCTTATTCTTCACCATAGCTGTTTAATACATGTGTCCTGCTTTTCTCATTAAGCAATACCTTGTGAAATACTTAGAAGTTAATTTGAATAGTTCTCACAGTTTTTTAAATGGTTGCTGATACATCATGGCAAAGATATAATACAGTTAAAAAATAATTACTTAGGTTTCTTATATAATTCCAATGACTGAAAGAAGATGATTTAGATCATATTCTGTGTAAATAAATATTATTATAAGTTGCCACATCTTACCTTTAACTTGTAATCCTCCTGCTTCAGCCTGATGAGTCACTGGGATTACAAGGATATAATGTCTTTTAAAATGTTATTAATCATTATATGCATTTAATGGTTGTTATATCTTACAATCTCAAGTATAGTTTTGAATAAATTAATTGATCTGCCATTGACAGTTTTAAGATGATTATCATTTTGTTTGAAAATGTTTTTCTAACAAAAACTAATATGTTAGTTCTTTTATTCAGAAAAACAAATGGTTATTCTACTTTTTCTGGGTTGTTTCTTTTTGGTCATTACAGGGCATGTTGTAATAAGCAACTTCTCACTCACAGTCTCACCTTCTGGTGACTTTATAAGTTCACTACATTGAGCAATATTACTTTTGTGAAAGATTCTAACTACTGACATCTACATCAGCTGTTTATGTGAGAACACTTTGCCAAATCATTCCATTCAGGAACAGTTGTTACCAACTTACCACATACATAAAAGTTTATTTGGAAAGTTTATTTGGAAATTTCTTTATGTTAGCATTATTCCAAATTTAATGATTTGCTTCAATGTCTTGGCTTGGGATGAAGTATTAATAAGGCCATCATGATCCCTGTCTTTATAGAGCTTACAGATAAATAGCAGAGTTACAATGAGCAATGTGATACACTAATGACAGGGAAGGGCAATGCCATCAGGAAAGAATGAACATGATTCCATGGACTTGGGGGTCAAGGAATATTCCCCATGGAAATAGCATCTCACCTGAGACCCAAAGAATAAGTGGTAATTACAGAGATGAGGTATGGGGAAAAGTTGCCCAAGGAAAGGCACAGGTACTTAAAAAATCTGAGAAACTACAGAGAACAACTTTAAATATCAAAAAAAGTTCTCACTGCAGAGTCTTAGGATTGCAAAATGGAAAGTAGCAACAGATGAGATTGAATAGAGGAAAGAGTTAGATAAAAAGCAGTATTAACCATGCTAACATATCTTCTGACAAAATGTAGAAAGGATGGCTTAAGAAATGGAGCAATATGATTTGATATTGTTTTAAAGCAATTACCCTATTAGACTCTGATCATTGACTTAGACATTTGACATTCCTTTTTTAATTAACACCCAATATTTAAATTCTGTTTCCTCATGAATTCTTATTTGGCTGCAGATAATATTATTCTCTTTAGGTAGAGCTATTTAAAATTTTAGTAATAAATCTGTCCTAGTTTTGATTGATCCTTTTAAAATATTCATAATGTCACTTAATGTTTGACATAATTGCTATTTGATTTTATTCATTTGTATCACCATGTTATTAGAAAAAAGAAATGCCAATGTTAAGTGTCATAAAGATATTTATTAATTCAAACTCATGGATTATATTCAATAAAGATAATTCTATTACTAAAAGGACTAAGAAATTCAGTGGGAAGACACATGAACTAGGGACCTTCTATTTTAACATAAGTTGAACATTAGCATAATAAAGTTTTATGACATAGGATGAGTTATATTTCTTATTTGCCTCTAATGACTGCAATATCAAAGAAGATGATTTAGATCATGCTCTATGTAAATAAAAAATTATTATTGTAAATTGCCAGGTCTTGCCTTGAACTTGGAATCCTACTGCCTCAGCATAATGAGTCACTGGGATTACAAAGATACACCTCCTCATCCAGCATATAATTTCTTTTAAAATGTTATTAGTCATTATATGAATTTAATGGTTGTTATATCTTACAATATCAAGAAAATTTTTAATAAATTAATTGACATGCCATTAAGACATGTTTAAAGATGATAATCCTTTTGTTTGAAAATGTTTTTCAAACAAAGAACTAATATGTTAGTTCTTTTATTCAGAAAGACAAGGCCATATTGATGAAGGCTGGTCTCACAAGTAACAAATCATGAGGAAAAAAAAAAAAAGCAGATGTATCACTGCTTTCAAAGTGATAAAGCCATAGTCATAATTCAATATGAAAACACAGTGAGAATCTACAACTTCATTAATACCATGTGCATGCAAACATTAGAAATTTCTATCATTTTCCTCTATTGTTTACACAAATCAACACACTATGTTTTTCTAACACTTATTTTCATTTATCCCTCAGATATTCTTCATAACAGTATATAAAAGGAACTGCCTTTTAACCCACTTGATAGTACATTGTTTTCTATGATGTGAGAGTATTGTAATTTCATTTCTTTACTCCTATTGATAGATTCAATCTGTTCACAATTACTTACTAATAAAGTGTCACAATTGTCTATACTTTTCATGGTTATTGCCCACATGAAAGCACATGGAGAGTTGATTCCTAAACCCAAACAACTGAGTCAAAGATATGTGCCAGTGAATACTTGCAAATATATCTAGATCCTGTAGGCGTACTACTTACAGATTTTTGTCTCTTTGCTACGTGAAAAATGGTATTTCAGGGTAAATTTAATTTTCATTTCTCATGTTATGACTGGTATGGATTTTAATCCTTTGTTTTGGATAAGAATTTGAAATATTTCTTTTCCTCCTTTTGTCATATGCTTCTAAGTTTTTTTGTATGGTGATATGTGATCAGGCAAGAATTCTATTTGTGTTTAATTTTGATATGATCATAGTTAGAAATTTTAAAAATACAATTATTCCATGTGTCCTTTTTGTATAAGTTGTAATTCAGTTCTAAAATTTTCAGACCCTAATGAAAGTTAAATCCAACAAAAGGACAATACAAAGTATTATATGAGTATAGCTCTTCCCCAGTTATGAAAGCTGACATAACCAGCAACACTCAACCAACTACGCATATAAAATAATAGCATTATAAAATTTATATCAAATTTTCACTTAACTAATAAAAGTCCTAAGCTTATTTTTTCTTATATAATTTCAATCTCCTCAAGCCCAATTACAGATGTTTTGCTTTGAAGCTCTTGATGGTGTAATATTGTTTTTAACTTTTAATAACTGTATTGATTTAATTAGCACAATCTTTGCTATTAACATTTGCTTTTTAGCACCTAGAATTTTCTATTTAACATTTCCAAAATAGATAATTTAACTATAAGATACTCAGGTTCTCTGAATCAGAGGTCTACATAGTACTAAAATTTATGGTAGCATTAGTCCAATTGCTATGAGAAAGAAATATGTGCCAAAAGGAAGATGATAGCCTTGAAAAGCATAGCTCTGTTGATTTAGCATAAATGCCTAAATTTGTCAAATAATACAGTGCACTAGTGAAATTTCTCCAGAGAAACATAACCAATAGGTTATATATTGGTATAAAGGAGATTTATTATAGAAATTGGCTCATGCAGTTTTGGAACTGAGAAGTCCCATGATCTGCCGTATCTTAAGCTGGAGAACTGGGGAAGCTGGTGGTATAATTTGGTTAGTGTCTGATGGCCCGACAGGGGACTGATGGTATAATTACTAGCCCAGACTGAAGGCCTGCTAATAGACAGGACTGCTGGTGTAAGTCCTGAAGTCCAGGTGACTGGAAACCAGGAGCTCTGAAGTTCACAAATATAAGAAAATGGATGTTCTAGTTCAAGAAGGTAGACAATGAACTCACCCACCATTGCCTGTTTGTTCTGTTTAAGGAGGACCTCAACTGATTTGATGATGCCTGCTTTACACTGGTGAGGGCAGTCTTTACTCAGACTTCTCAATAAATGAGATGCTAATCTCTTCAAGAAACAACCTCACAGACACACCAAAAAATAATGTTTTACCAGGTATCTCATGAGTTAGTTAGCTTTCTATTATGGTGAGAAATACTTGTGATAAACAGTTTAAAAGAAGGAAAGGTTTGTTTTGACTCACAGTTTCAGAGGTTTCAGTTCAAGTTTTGTTGGTTCTGTTACTTTTGGGCCTGTAGTGAGGCAGGTTTATCATGGTTGGAGTGCTTGGAAGAGGAAACTGCTCACTTCATGGAAGCTGTAAGGGTAAAAAGAGATACATAAAGAGACCAGGATATTAATATTCCCTTTGATACATACCCCAATAGCTTGCTTCTACAAGGTCCCAAATCTTAAAGGTTCCATCACCTACCATTAGTGCCAAGCCAAGAAACTGTAACACATGAGCCTTTGGTGAATGGTCCAGGTGTAAACTCTAGCATCTGGATATCATTTAATGCCATAAAATTGACAAAATTGATCATCTCATATGGCAACTGTGCCATTTGTTTTTCTGGCTCACATTGTGCTTTCAAAATCTTCTGAAATTATCTATAAAGACATCTTAAAATGCTGCCTCTGAATCAGACTGAGATATATCATTTTATAGCAAACAGCTGCATTGTAAATAAACATTATAAAAAATAGTAACATATTTAAAAATTTAAAGAAGTTGTCCTAGGGCTGGAGATATAGCTCAGTGGTAAAGCTCTTGCCTAGCATATGCAAAGCCCTGGGTTTGATCCCCAATATGGCAAAAATAAATAAGTAAAATGTTGTCATTTACTTAAGCAAATACCGTGTCACAGTTTCTTTATTTTATCTCTAAACTATACAACAATTTTAAGAGTCATTCAAATAATAAAACTGACCCAGAAATGGTGAATACCTCGCTTAATTTAACATTAGTCTACTATGAATCTAGAAATCTATGCCATCCTGATCCTGAGAACAATATTTCATCTCACCATGGTTTCCTCAGAACCTTTTCAGTCACTAAGCTAAGATTTATCGTGTATGCTCAAGTTTTAAGGTTAAATTTCAAAAGAATGTGATAGGATCCTATGTATCTATTTTTAAACAATTGTAACTAAAGACATTAATTATGTTTTTGCTTATAAAATAATGAAATACATAATTTTCACAATGGATTTCTTGTTCTAAAATTGTTTTATTTAAATTTTGAATCACGGAGGATTTGACATGCGACAGAGTCGATTCAGATGGTTTAAGTTAAGGTACTTCAAAGACTGTGCTGGCTGACACAGCAGCATTAACAAAATAAACAAGACAGGTTGAGATATCCAAAGACAAGCAACAGAGGAAGCTATTATACTGTCTCTTGAAGACCACAGAGTAGAGAGATGGAAATGAAGGAAGATGGAGCCAAGGATAGGGGACTACTTAGCAAGAAGTAAACTCATGGCACATCATGGCTATAGCCAGAGAAATAGCTCTAAAGTTGAGAGAGAGCTGGGAAGAAGTGTTACAAATTCTCTCTTCTTTCACTGATTCTAATCGACTAAATTTAATTATAAACCAGTTGATCAGAATCCAGATGAGACAGTACATGGTCTTAGTCTCCTAATGTGTAGGGCTCAGCAAATACAGGTGGAGAAGAGAGGGCAGAGAATATGTGGAAGATGAAGATTTGAAGGAAGCATAACCAGTCCATACTTTTATACTGATAGTGGAAATGTCTAAGAATATTTTTTTGTTGCATTAGTTAGTAGAAAAGCTTCAGATACAATTATTTATGTAACTGTAGTAATTAAAGTATTTCAACTGTCTTTCAAAATAAACTATTCTGCTTATCCTAATTTTATTTGTAATTTTTTTCTATTTTCACAGTGAATTGATTCTGAAAAATGTGAGCAAAATCAGAAAATATAAACATAAAGATAAGTTAAAAACAGAGAAAGAAGAAAAATGCACAGTATAAAAAAGGTAAATATATGATTTATTAACTTTATATATGATTACTAACATGGAATAACTAAGATTGAAATACAGAATGTTCTTTAACACAACAAAAAAGAAAAAGTAATTATGATATAAAATAAATTTAATGATAACAAATTGATATAAATATCATAGAACTAGTAATTCCAAGATAACTAAATAAAAGTTTAACACAACAGATTATATATAATATATATATAATTAAATTCAAACCCTTAAACCTAAATGTTTTGCACAAAAACTTTTAAAAAATATATTTTAAGCTTCAGAGTTGGTCGAATAATCTTCATTGTTTTCCTTTTTTACCCCCTATTCCACAAACTGTGAATCTTTTTAAAATTTCATTGAAATAAAACCCTAGGTCACAATGCCTTCTTTGTATATATTTGATGTCTTCTGAGAAAGAAGAAGCAAAAAGGGAATTACAGAATGCCCAAGATGAAGGCTCAGCCCAGCTATTTTTTACTAACAAGGAAATTGAAGACTGGGCAAGTTATATAACTTGCCCCTAAATGTCAGATTTAAAATGAGAAAACAGATCTTTCTATGGTTACTCTGTTCCTTTTCTAAGTCCCAGAGATTTCTCATATGTCAGCATTTTCTAATGCTGGCTCTATATAAAGAACTCCTAGTGTTTCTAACCTTAATTAGGGCTCAGGATCATTTCAGATTTTCATACTGTGTACAGTTTGTTAGGAAGGGTCTCTCAATACTTGAGGGAAAATTTTAAGAGGAGAGGCTACTGCAGATTTAACCCATAGAAGAGTGTTTAGTCTTATCCTGAGGACAATGGGTCGTCTTTGGCAGGTCGTAAATACTATAATCGTATCACCCATATTACATTTTAGAATGCCTATTTTTGTTGCTATATGAAGAATCAGTCTGAGAGGATAAGGCTGGATTGAGGAATTAAAATAAGTAGAAGACAAGTAGATTAACAGGAAGAATCAGAAGTCATATTTGAGAATAATATGGCTTATTAGTTGACTGAATGAAGGAACTAAAAGTAAATAGATAAAACCTAATTCTCATGTTTTGGACTATAAAACTAGGTGGATAGTGCTTGACATTCTCTGAGATTGGAAATGAACTGGTGTGAGCCAATAATAAACACACAGCAAACAAAACACAAACGAAACACTCCATTCTAAATAAGTCACAGTGAAGTTACTATAGACAGAGTTTGGTATGCCATAAAAAATGTTCAATCATTCAGGGAATTTTGAAGATTTTAAACTTATAGGTCTTATAGACCTATAATATTAAACGATATGTAATATATGTGCATTTCTAGGAAAAAGCAGGAAATTTTAATCAGATTATGAAAAGATTCTTGAAACCATTTGTGCTTTCTGATGCCCCACAAAAGAAAATATAAAATCACTATATTTTGGGGAAATTTTATAGTTGAAGAGGAGTTATTACATCATATTTTGTACTAAATAACATTTTATGAAGCCACTAAATTGTTCAGCTATAACAAGTTTACTAAGAAGAAATATGTTTAATATGCTTTTATTCTATCCTGATTCAAATATTTTAAAAATGTATGTCTAGGAATTGCCAAAGGCAGTGTTAGAAAGTGTCCCTACTTAATGTAGTTCATAAGCCTTCTGAATTAAGGCACTCTTGGTTTGAGAAGAAACAAACAAAATGACAACAACAAAAAAGCAACTCTTTATTATGACATGAAAGATCTTTTTAAAAGTATATTTTAAAATATTATAATTGACCTTTTCTAAACAAAGTCCACCGATACGTTAATGTATTTCTTTGTAAGACTGAGAACAACAGAGAAGTATCTGTGGGACAAAACCTCTAAGTTATTTATACAGAAATCACACATTTATTTCATTTGGACTTTTCTCAATTAATCTTAGCATGGAAATAAATCTTTATGATCTTATTGCCCATGATACTGAATCAAGGTAGTAGAAAGGAAAATTTTATAATTTGTATTATCTATTGTTGTGCAAGTAAAACATTGAAGGCAATTCTAATCCCTAACATCAAAGTAAAAAAAAAAAAAAAGAAAGAACAGACTGTGTTTAATTTTGCATTTAGTGTGAATTTATTTTTAGTGTGTTAAGTAAGGATGGAAATGGAATCTCCAAATGTAAGTGTTAATGGTATTTGGACAGGAGTAATTAGGATTATATGAAGTCAAGACAGTGGGGAACTTATGATGGCATTAGTAGCTTTATGAGAGGAGAAAAAAAACCCAAGAAGCATGCTCTTGGCCTCTTCCATGTTCTGATACAGCAAGAAGGTCTTCACCAGATGTCCAGCACCTGCTGGTACCATGATCTTGGACTTTCTGGCCTCCAGAACTGTGAGCCAATAAACTTTTTTATAAATTAAAAAAAGAACTATGATATTAAAGAATTACAAATTAACTTGAATATTTCCATCCAAATTGATAAAGAAGGATATATCTGACATACTGTGAATGAGCAAATTAAAAGAATAAGTGTATGGAACATTGTTGAAGTGAACCGAACAACTTCCATTATGCTTTCTGACTCCATTTTGTGAAACTTAAAAAAAACATGTTGTTTGCTGTGATAGATCAAAACAAAATGTGTGTGTAGTGTTAAGATAAGTAGAATGACATGCCGTGAGGTACATAGTGACTATGCAGTCACTGAGAAAAACATTTGGCAGTTTGTTTACACCAAATTTGCATTAGTTTTAATGGTAAAACTGGTAAAAATATTTCCTAGATGAGTTTGCAGAATCTAGGACTTGAAAAACAAATTATGTAATGTGTGAACTTGTTTTGATGTGACTATATATACTGCAGACTGATCCAGAGCGAGCGGGCACTACTCCACCGACATTGTCTGTCACTATGTCCCGCTGACTAGTGACATGATAGTGCTCCCCAGCTCGAGGCTCCCGGTCGCTGCATGCTGTTACCTTGATGACTGACTGCTGTTTGCTGTGAACCGAGCAGAGCATCAATAAAATCTCATCTGAGGACCATCCGTTGACTCCGTGAGTGTTACCTTATTCCTACCTGGTTTCCGATCCAGCACAGGCCGCCAAGTGTCGCGACGTGCTCGTGACAATAAGGACAAGTGAAAGGATAGCATTTCATCTCATGCTATTCTTTAGTCTTTGTCAATCTCTTAATAAAATACTAGTGAAGGCACAAAAGATGAAAACAACTAATGTTATAATTCATAATGAAACATTCATCAGAATTTAGGAAGAATTGTCCCTTCTACAAGATATACAGAGCTATAATAACTGGATGGCACTAGCATGGTGTCTGCTGCTGTGTGGGAGTAAACTGTTTTCCTTGATGGTAAAGTGACATCTCATTCTTTCCCAATTTCCCATATCCTTCCTTCTAGAGGCAGATTAAGCTGTGCAAAAACACTGAAATGCTGACCTTGAAGACCTTTGTAGTTCTGTCTTCATTACTTCTCTTTGTTGATGTGTGTTGTAGAAATTACATATGCATTTATTGAGATTACTCTATGTGTTTGACAATGTGTTCATTACTGTAAATGGTGCAATCATCATAGTCTTATGTTCATAGAACTTATAGTGTAATAGGTGATAGAGACAAGCAAACATGGAATTATAAAGTTATTCTGAGCACTAAGATTGTAAGTTGGCAAGGATTCTAACATTTATCATTCAAGAAGGATCTCACACCATCTCTGAAGCATCTCAGAGAAACCTATGTCTAAATGCAACTTTATCAGGTACATTTGAGCATCCATTTAATGGATTTATGCAAGGAAAGATATAATCAAATGAATACTTTAGAATGATAAGTAGTTGTACCAATTCTTACAATATTCATACCTCTAATTAAAATCATTTTGAAAGTTTAATTCCCAATATTGCAACATAGAAAGCAATAGGGGGGAAATGGTGGTAACTTTTAGCTTCCCAGTATGTGAAAGAAGAGGAAGAATTTTGACTTTATCTATTAATATCTATTCAATATTGCCACCTACCCAGAATTTCAATTTGGATTACATTTAGTGTCATCGGTAGGATAGCCCCATGTAATCTTGTTTGTCTGGAATGGCTGGTGGCTCTCAGAAGTGTCCTTTAGACCCAAAATATGAAATCACTTTTATAAAATCCTTAAATAACTGTAGATAAATGTAAATATGTACTTTGTTCTGAGTCAAGTCAGAAATAAATAAAATCAAATGTTTTAACCTGAAAGAATTTACTATAAAACTGTCTTAAGATATTACAGAGATACCAATTTCAGGTTGTAACTAAATCCTTTGACTGAGTCATCAAAAAGAAGAGATTAAAATTATTACAATTTAGTCACTTGAAGAAGGCTCCCCATGAAGATGGGGGGGTTTGTTTGTTTGCTTGTTTTTTTGTTTGGGGGACAGGTAGCAGGGACACTCAACCCCTGAGCCACATCCCCAGTCCTGTTTTTATTTAGAGACAGTGTCTCGCTGAGTTGCTTAGTGCCTCTCTGTTGCTGAGGCTGGCTTTGAACTCGCAATTCTCTTGCCTCAGCCTCCCTAGCCGCTGGGATTACAGGCCTGCACCATCAGGCCAGGCTGAATAGCAGTTTTTGGGGAGTGGATGCTGAGCAATAGGTGCTAGTGCCTCTGAGGCCTGTGATGGGACTGAGTGTAAAAGTGTCAAGGAGAATGAAATTCATATTTGATTGCTGGAGCTTCTACAACCAACTTTTTAACAAAATGTTAAACAACAAGCCTCCAACCCTATAGTCTCCAACTAGCTGCCCAATCTGGACACTCACTTGCACACAGAGGAATGCTCAAATAGAGATGGGATATTGGTTTTTACTTGATTTTAAAATTTGGGACTATGAAGTTGAGCATATCAGAATATCAGAACATTAACTATGTTTTAACCTCAAAAATCTGTCTTAAAAGGCATTTAAGAACATGTATTAAGTATTGGATTAGATACTATGATGCAAGCAAATACGTATTTGAACCTTTGAAGGCATTTCTTTCACTAATTTATTTAACCTCTTTACCCCTACTTGAAATACTTTTGTTAAGTGTAATAGATCAACATAAGCATTCTGTTTTGCACAACAAACATTTGCCTTCCTCTTTTCATTGTGAATACACACACATACATTTAGATATGCCCTGAGGTCCAACATTAGTCAAGCTGATTGAATTTCACCTTATTTGTAAGTGTAGCTATTCTTCTTCCTTTGCATGTCCTTCAGGCCTCAACAGAGCACAAAGTTCCAAGTGACTTCAAAGGGTTTTCTGTGCTCAGATCAGCTCTATGGGGCGTGGAAAAAGATGAGAAATGAACCGACACTCGAGGTGCAATGGAAGGTAAAAATCATAGCATCACCACAGCTCCTGGGTTATGCAGCAGGCTAAGTTACTGTACCTGGATATATGAATCTCAAGGGTTCACGAAGGCAAAGATGGTAAGCATTTAGGGCAGAAAATAAATCTGAGTTCAGTCATGGGATTCAGGGAGACTTTTCCTCACCAGGAGACATAAGTATCATTTCATTATTACTGCAGAAATCCATCAGCTTTCTTGTTTAGAGAAGGATAACACAAAAATGAAAGATCAAGCAAAATATAGCATCTAGCCTACAGTAGACATTCCATGTATAGTTTTGTAGTAAAAACTGGCCCTTTAAAGTCCCATGTATTTTTAAAAACCTAATATTCACGGAGGTAAGAGTTGCAGGGATATTGAGGAAATTAAAGACATACCCAGAAACATCAAATTAATTTTGTATATCCAATTGTACAAAATTCTCTCTTTTCTGAAAGATTGACCTTGGGAAAAGGAATAAAGAATAGGTATAGAATGAAGATGAGATTCATACACTATGTCCTCTTTCACCAATTGTTGCAATAATGTGTTATAAATAGGAAAACATAAAATTTAATGTAGCTTTCATATATATGTTAAT
Source organism: Sciurus carolinensis (assembly GCF_902686445.1). NCBI lineage: Eukaryota > Metazoa > Chordata > Mammalia > Rodentia > Sciuridae > Sciurus > Sciurus carolinensis. The sequence continues at coordinate 84,323,244 of NC_062218.1, read as the reverse complement.
ACAAGAGGACACAATATCACAAAATAAACTGGTTTATATTTTTAGGTAAACTGTATGTGCAATTGATAAAAAATTATAGTGACATATTTTCAGAACTTAATCCTTGAATAATTTAATTTGACTTTGATCAATCTAAAATTTATTTCCTAGAATTAATATTTTATTTTCTCCAAATTAAAACGTTTGTGCTTATACATTCCTCAACTTTTCCTTTATTTTTGCTGGGGGTTTCCCTCACAAATATCAGTGTAAGAGCTCTTAGAGTTCACATAATCATTGCCTTGTAATTCATTCATAATAGCATCAAATTGGAATCATCAGTGTTTTGGAGAGCTATTATTAATTAAGAACAAATTTCTCTTTAGCTTTTTTACTGAATGATAGGATTTCTATTCAATGTGACTACTTTTAATTCACAATAGCCAGATTGTGGAACCAATCTAGATGTCCTTCAATTGATGAATGGATAAAGAAACTGTGATATATAAATATATATACATATATATATATACACACACACACACACACAATGGAATATTATTCAGCCATAAAGAATGATAAAATTATGGCATTTGCAGGCAAATGGATGAAATTGGAGAATATCATGCTAAGTGAGATAAGCCAATCTCAAAAAAACAAAGGAGGAATGATCTCGCTGATAAGTGGATGATGATACATAATGGGGGGTGAGAGGGGTTAGTGTTAGGGTTAGGGTTAGGGTTAGGGAGGGGGGCAAGAATGGAGGAAGGAAGGACTGTATAGAGGGAAAAGAGGGGTGGGAGGGGTGGGGGGAAGGGAAAAATAACAGAATGAATCAAACAACATTACCCTATGTAAATTTATGATTACACAAATGGTATGCCTTTACTCCATGTACAAACAGAGAAACAACATGTATTCCATTTGTTTACGATTAAAAAAAAAAAAAGAATAGCTTGTACCTCATTCTTTACACTCATCATTTACAAAGCTTCTTACTGGAATATCATTTATTTTGGAATATGCTACTGAGCATTGGTGATAAAGATTGAGTAGGGACTGGGCATGGTGGTGCATACCTATAATCCCAGCAACTTGGGAGACTGAGGCAGGAGGATCACAATTTCAAGACCAACCTCAGCAACTTATTGAGGTCCTTAGCAACTTAGCCAGACCCTGTATCAAAACAAAAAATAAAAAGACTAGGATGTTTGTGGGTCAGTGTTAAAGCACCTCTGGGTTCAATCCCCCCACCAAAAAAAAAAAAAGATTGAGTAGGAAATATATTAGGCTCAGCAAATATAAGTAGTATTTCTTTAGTTATTTCTAACATGATCAGTTTTTAATTTTGATTTTTAAACAAAATTACATGGACATATTTTCTACAAATCTTTCACTATCAAATACTTCTCTGTAATTTTTCTAGTAATCACTCGCAGTTTAAGTATCCCATACTTTTCTTCTATCTCTGTTATCAGGTTCCAATTTAACTAGAGATAGAAAATATTACCAGAAGCTGGGAATAGAATTACATAGCTGGAAGAAGAGAATTCCTATGATTGGCTATAGGTTTCCTCCTCCACAATGTTAGATTTTCTTCACTTTTGGGATCTGGACTCGTTACTGATTGAAATTTACAGTACTGTCTACATCTGATAAATTTTTGCAGCTAGACTGGGTCTTCATTGCAGTCACAGCTCCCACCATGTTCTATAACCTTCCCTTCTTGACACATCCTTCCCAGTTTTATAGCTGGTCCTTGGGAAAAACATCCCCTTTACGCAACTCAGAACTTAACTCCAAACTCCACACCTCCAGTTCTGACCTCCCTTGTCTGTGCTCTGTGAGTTTTAGTTGAATAACCTATTTCCTTTTTAACCTATGAAACTTTGAAGAGACCATGACTTGCTAAAAGAAGGACTAATTTTTTTTGTGGTGCTGGTGATTGAACCCAGGGCTTTATGCTTGCAAGGCAAACACTCTACCAACTGAACTATCTCCCCAGTTTTTCAACAATAATGAGAGATCTGTATGTATAATATTAGTTTCCAAATTATAATAAGTAAAATAGAATAGAATAGAATAACTGAACACCAGTTTATCTCCTTTTTTTCCTTTTCAACTTTTAAAACATGAATTTATTTTTAATTTGAAAATAATAGTTGTGCATATTTGCAGAGTGAAATGTAGTGTTTTTATCTATATATATGTAGAAAGATTCAAATGAAATAGCTAATATATTCATTATTGCACCAACTCCTCTTTTTGTGGCAAGGATATTAAAAATCTATCCTTCCATCAGTTTTCAAACATACATTATTATTATTAATCATGGTCAACAGTCAGTGTCATGTGTCACTAAAGCTCATTCCTCCAATCTAACTGAAATGCCATACTTTTTTATCAACTTGTTTCCTTTTTCTAGCCCTTCCTCTTTCTCCTAGACTCTGCTGGTACATACCTTCCTATTCTATTTCCATGAGATCATTTTTTAAAATTTAGATTTCACATATAAATGAGATCATATCGTATTTGTCTTTCTGCCTGGCTTACTTCACTTAGCACATTGTCCTCCAGTTCCCTCCATATTTCCATATTGTTACAAATGACAGATTTCTTTTTTAAAGATAGTTTAGCATTCTACTCTCTCTATATGCCACTGTACATATAAACCACATTTCCTTTATCCATTCATCTGCTGTTGTACACATAAACTGCCTCTTTATTCTGGTCAATGTGAATGCTGAAATGAACATGGGAATACAGATGTTCTTGTGATATACCGATTTCCGTTCCCCAAAATTTTGTCCATTAGGTGCAACTGGATAACTTCATTTGGGATGGGAGAATTGCCAGGATGAAGCAATTTAATCTGTACAAAAGAATGAAAAGAAATTTCTGAAGCATTTAGTAAATTTGGGAATCAGTTTTGATGGAACAACCAAACTGTGTCATGGACATATGAACACTCCTCTCTCTGGGTGAACTTTCTGGGTAGTTCCATTTCCTGTTGACTGCATGACATAGACCATCAATATTTTGCTGACTTTCAACTCTATTTCCTCTTCCCATAAAGATCTTTGGAAATTCAGGGCCATATAGATAATTGTATCCTGAATGTTTTACTATATAATTATGATATTAAACCCTCAAAATGTCATGATTTCTTGCTATATCATACCTTCTGTTCTTTCTTTTTCTCTTCTTTATTTCAATGACAAGTCCAACCATTCATTTAGCGACTGAAATAAAACCTACAATTTTTAATTGTTAATAAAATATTTTCAATTTAAAAAAAGAAAGGACTAATTTAACTTGAAAATATTACTTTTCAATCTAGTTTCTAAGAATTTATTTTTCATATATAAACATAAATAGTTGAATAAACAAAGTAAACATAAAGAGTTGAATGAACAAAGAAATGAAGAAAAGAAAGAAAAAAATAGAAACGGAGAAAGGAAGTGAGGGAGGAAGGAAGGGGAGGAAGGGAAGCTTTTCTCACAGGAGGATACACGGTGAGATCATGGCATAAGCAAGGTCAGTGACAGCAACCTCAGCAACAAGAATGAGGGCAATCTTCATTGGTATTGGTTTTTCAAAACTCAACTTAGAGCAGTCCTTACAGAGTCACGTACTGCATTAGTGATACCATGAAACAAACATCATTAGTGATGCAATCAAATATTTTCAGAATTTATTAGCAAACAGCAACTTATTTGGCAGACACTGGTGAAATGTTTCACTTAAGAAAAATCGTGAACCATAAATGGTGGAAGAAACTAAAGAAAATGACAGCTTTCATAGGACTTGTATTTAGGAATAGATTTTGGAAGCATAAGTAAAAAAAGACTCTCTAGGGATTTTCAAATCAAGAGGAAATTTAAATGGAGTTCCACTAAAATGAAAAAATTTCAATATTCACTCCATTTACATATTAACATTTTCAATTTCAAAATTCTTTCCATTTACATATTAATATTTTATCATGGTTCTATATTTACTTATTATCCTTGAGATGGAAGAGAAGTGAAATTCTAACACTTATATAGTCTACTGTTCTTGATTTTCTTGCTGCAATGATAAATGGATTCTCAGCTAGATTTAATGAATTACACCAGGAAGATGTATACAAGTTCTAACTTATTCATCTGAATTCCTCACAGTAGGCAAGCTTTGTAGGCAATACTGTAATGATTAATATCAGACATTTCTTTATAGTCTTAATCTAAAATTAAACACAGATCTTCATTAACACAGATCTTCCTCCTTCATTTCTCTTAGTCTATATGGCGCTACAATCCTTTCATAGTCCAGGTAAAACATTTTAGTCATCTAACTTCATTTTATTGTGAATCTATATAACACATCTACAAAGTTCGATAAGTTATCCTAAATCACTAACATACAAATCTCTATTTTAATCTTACAACCAGAACATGAATTAAGAGAGTAATTGTTTTCCTTTCTGAATGCAATCAATAATCACTTCTTTACAATCTCTTGTTACCCCTTTCTCATTCTCAATTATTTCTACATATTACTATTAGATTAATTTTCTTTTCTTTTTAGTACTAGGGATTGAACCCAGGGGTGCTTAACCGCTATATCTCCAGCTCTTTTTTTATATTTTATTTACAGACAGGGCCTCTCTAGGTTGCTTCAATACCTCACTAACTTGCTGTGACAGGCTTTGAAATTGGGATTCTTCTGGCTCAGCCTCCCAAACCTCTGGATTACAGACATGTGCAACCAGACTGGGTTAGTAGACTAATTTCCCCAAAAGTAATTTTATTTTGATATATAACAAAAATATTTCAATTCTCTACTAAAACACCTATAATAACTTTATATTATCTATCATACTAAATTTGAATTCCTAATTCATGTAATTTCCAAATTATCTGGTCCTAGGATATATTTCTTATTAGGTTCATTAATTAAACAGGAATTATTTTGGTGATTTAGTAAATGTAGTAAACAGAAACATTAATTTGGTGATTTTTGCCTTCTTTTTTTTTTTAATTAATTAATTAATTTATTTTTTTATTTTTTTACGTTTACATAGGGTAATGATGTTTATTTCATTTTTCCCCTCCCCCCCACCCCTCCCACCCCTCCCACCCCTCCCACCCCTCTTTTCCCTCTACACAGTCCTTCTTTCCTTCATTCTTACCGCTCTCCTTAGCCTAACTCTAAACCTAACCCTAAACCTAATGCTAGCCCGTCCCACCCCCCATTATATGTCCTCATCCGCTTATCAGCGAGATCATTCGTCTTTTAGTTTTTTGAGATTGGCTTATCTCACTTAGCATGATATTCTCCAATTTCGACCATTTGCCTGTAAATGCCATAATTTTATCATTCTTCATTGCGGAGTAATATTTATTGTATATATATATATATGCCACAGTTTCTTTATCCATTCATCAACTGAAGGGCATCTAGGTTGCTTCCACAATCTGGCTATGGTGAATTGAGCAGCAATGAACATTGATGTGGCTGTATCTCTGTAGTATGCTGATTTTAAGTCCTTTGGGTATAGGCCAAGGAGTGGGATACCTGGGTCAAATGGTGTTTCCATTCCAAGCTTTCTGAGGAATCTCCACACTGCTTTCCAGAGTGGCTGCACTAATTTGCAACCCCACCAGCAATGTATGAGTGTTCCTTTTTCACCACATCCTCGCCAACACCTATTGTTGCTTGTATTCTTGATAATCGCCATTCTAAATGGGGTGAGATGAAATCTTAGGGTAGTTTTGATTTGCATTTCCCTTATTACTAGGGATGTTGAACATTTTTTCATATATCTGTTGATTACTTGTACATCTTCTTCTGTGAAGTGTCTGTTCATTTCCTTAGCCCATTTGTTGATTGGATTATTTGTATTCTTCGTGTAGAGTTTTTTGAGTTCTTTATAGATTCTGGAAATTAGCGCTCTATCTGAGGTATGGTTGGCAAAGATATTCTCCCACTCTGTAGGCTCTCTCTTCACATTTCTGATAGTTTCCATTGCTGAGAGAAAGCTTTTTAGTTTGAATCTATCCCAGTTGTTGATTCTTGCTTTTATTTCTTGTGCTATGGGAGTCCTGTTAAGGAAATCTGATCCTAAGCCAACAAGTTGAAGATTTGGACCTACTTTTTCTTCTATAAGATGCAGGGTCTCTGGTCTGATTCCGAGGTCCTTGATCCACTTTGAGTTGAGTTTTGTGTAGGGTGAGAGATAGGGGTTTAATTTCATTCTATTGCATATAGTTTTCCAGTTTTCCCAGCACCATTTGTTGAAGAGGCTATCTTTCCTCCATTGCATATTTTTGGAACCTTTGTCTAGTATGAGAAAATTGTATTTATTTGGGTTTGTGTCCATGTCCTCTATTCTGTACCATTGATCTACCTGTCTATTTTGGTACCAATACCATGCCGTTTTTGTTACTATTGCTTTGTAGTAGAGTTGAAGATCTGGTATTGCAATACCCCCTGCTTCGCTCTTGCTATTTAGGATTGCTTTAACTATTCTAGGTTTTTTATTCTTCCAGATGAATTTCATAATTGCTTGCTCTATTTCTGCAAGGTACATCATTGGGATTTTAATTGGAATTGCATTGAATCTGTATAGCACTTTAGGTAGTATAGCCATTTTGACAATATTAATTCTGCCTATCCAGGAACATGGGAGATCTTTCCATCTTCTAAGGTTTTCTTTAATTTCTTTCTTTAGTGTTCTGTAGTTCTCATTGTAGAGGTCTTTCACCTCTTTTGTGAGATTGATTCCCAAGTATTTTATTTTTTTCAATGCTATTGTGAATGGGGTAGTTTTCCTAATTTCTCTTTCTGAGGATTCATCACTTATGTACAAAAATGCATTGGATTTATGAGCATTGATCTTGTAGCCTGCTACTTTACTGAATTCACTTATGAGTTCTAAAAGTTTTCTGGTGGAATTTCCAGGTTCCTCTAAATATATAATCATGTCATCAGCGAACAGGGATAGTTTGAGTTCTTCTTTTCCAATTCGTATCCCTTTAATTTCTTTGGTTTGTCTAATTGCTCTGACTAGAGTTTCAAGGACGATATTGAATAGAAGTGGTAAAAGAGGGCATCCCTGCCTTGTTCCAGGTTTTAGGGAGAATGCTTTCAGTTTTTCACCATTTAGAATGATATTAGCCATGGGCTTAGCATAGGTGGCCTTTACAATGTTAAGGAATGTTCCTACTATCCCAATTTTTTCTACTGTTTTGAGCATGAAGGGATGCAATATTTTATCGAATGCTTTTTCTGCTTCTATCGTAATAATCATGTGGTTCTTAACTTTAAGTCTGTTGATATGGTGAATGACATTTATTGATTTCCGAATGTTGAACCAACCTTGCATCCCTGGGATAAAAACCACTTGATCGTGGTGCACTATCTTTTTAATACATATTTGTATGCGATTTGCTAAAATTTTGTTGAGAATTTTTGCGTCGATGTTCATTAAGGATATTGGTCTGAAATTTTCTTTCCTCCATGTGTCTCTGTCTGGTTTAGGTATCAGGGTGATATTGGCTTCATAGAACGAGTTTGGTAGAGTTCCCTCCTCTTCTATTTCATGGAATAGTTTGAGGGATTTTTGCCTTCTTAATATGAATATAAACTTCACAAGGGCAAGAATAATATCTAATATTTAACAGAATGTTTCATAATAATTTCAAGTGTATAGTTTTTAAATAATACCATTTAGAAATAAATCTTGGGAAAATAACATCATTTTCCAAATTTTGTAGAAATCAATTTCATATCAATTAAAATAATTTGAAATCAAGTTCAAATTTTATTCAAAAGCAAATAATGTAAGCTGGGATGGTGGCTCCGTGGCAGAGCACTTGCTTAGCATGTGTGAAGCACTGGTTTCAATTCTCAGCATGGCATATTAATAAAATAAAGATCCATCGACAACTAAAATTTCATTAAAAAAAAGCAAATAATTTTTATCGTTCAAAAATTATTACTATCATCATATTTAAAAGTTCCTTTCTATAAATGAAAAAATCAGCTTACCACATATTCAGAAAGATAAATACTTTTCAGACATCTTTCCATGGCTCTATCCACTGTGATTTAATAGGAAAAATGATTTATATGTTCCATGATAGTTGTGGAAGCTCCAAAACATAACTTACAATCTCTTCAATAATTACCTACTATATTGGAATTGCATTTGTCCAGTTCCCTTACAAAATTGATTCTTTTTTAGAAGGTAATGAAAATCAAATGACTTTAGTGTTGTTTTGACTATTTATAATAAACCAGTTTTATCTATTTTTCAAAATAGTTTTCTTCCTAATGAAAAGAAGCTTCTGCTCACTTAAGAGTAAACTACTGTTTCATTTCTCAGTGTCAAACTACATTCACTACATTTGCTGTATATTCTCAGATTTATAGTTTTATTTGGTACTGTGTAGAGAAAAGACTCGATACATTCCATAGACCTTTTGGCATATAAAAATCCTTGCTGTATGGTTTGGAGATAACATGTCTCCCAAAAGCTCCTGAGTTGATGAAGAAGTGTTCAGAGATGAAGTGATTGAATTCTGAAAACTGCAACCTATTCAGTCCATCTGAGTTCATATGGACTAAGTGGTAACTATAGACAGATCGGGCTTAACTGGAAGAAGTGGACCACTGGGGAGTGTCCTATAAGAGTGCACGTTCCCTGGGGTTCCTTCCTCTGACCCCCTTTCCTGACCATGCCATTAGTTGAGCAGCTTTCCCCTACTGGGTTATTCTCCCATATATACAGCCTCACCTTAGGCCCAGACCAATGGGGTCAGTCATCTCTGGACTGACACTGCTGAGAAAGAGCCCCAAACAAACTTTTCCCATTCTGAGTTGTTCTTGTTGGGTATTTTTGTCCTAGAAACATAAAGCTGACTAAAACACTTGCTTTTAATCTACTGAAATGTGTTTGTTTTTCTTCCCCAGCACACACTCAACTAAATGCTATTTTGTTTGCACTTATTTCTTGTAAGAAGTTAAGCTCATTATTTTCAACAAGTATATTCCTTGTTTCTCAAATAATCCAAGGTTCTCAATCACACATTTCTTCTTTCTTCTTTAGATAATATATTGGATGATTGTCTTTCCTGAAGATATTAAAAAGAGTGAGAAATTTTAAAAACCTATAAAATTGGTAGTATATAGGAGTATATAGACATAAGAAAGTCCCAACTATTTCTCTTGAATACTAGTGCTGACATCTGGTCACTAAATGGCCAGAAGAAATAAGATCCTGTTTTCTTTAATAGAAGTCTGGAAGGTCAAAATCTCCAGTTCTACCAAATGGTGAGTAGAAGTGAGTAGTGGAATCTCTTTTTCTTCATTGTCTCAGTTGTATAATTACATTGTAGAAGTGTGTCTTGGAAGTTCTTTTAACCTTGAAACTGGTCATAATTAATTCAGTGATTAGTGAGAAGACTCATTCTTATGGCTGAGCAGTCATGAATGACCAATATTGGAACTACCACAAGCAATACTACCCACAAATAGAGACTTGTCTCAGGCAATTATTTGTCACCTTGCATGTAAATTTCATATTGCTAAATTGAAAGAATGATGAATTTTAATCATAGTACTATGAAGCTTAATTATGACACATTATAAAAATATGCATTCTTATAATTAGCATTTCTCCTCAAAAGCATTTAAATTTTCCTGAGTTCCGTCTCCTTTTTACTAATGTGGCATAGGAGATCCTTTTCATTCTCTGAAAGTAGAATGAATTTAGAAAGGGGGAAAGAAACTATATTCTTTTGGCAAGATCCCCAGGGTTAGGATGCCAGTTTCATTTTTCTTTTTTGTTCAGTGTTAATTTGGTTCAGCTTTGTTTGCTGCCAGTGCAGTGCTATTTGAAATCCAGAAAACAAGAAAAGAAATTGCATCCTAGTAATTCAACATATTTGACACTTGAGGTATTCTGATTCTTAAGGTTTTAATAATCTAGTTGTTTATTTCTATTTATGAAATATCATTGGAAAATATAATTTGAATATGAAGATTTTTAAATATAATTTTAATATAAAGAATATTAAAATAATTCCATGAAATCTGCATAATGCCAAGTGTTATTTCTATCTAACCAGGCAGTTGACTCAGAAATTCATAACTACAATTCTTTGTCTTCTCATGTAGAATTTTGAAAAACAGAAAATATAACAAAATCTCTGCTAAAATAGGAGAAATGATTCTATTTTTGTAACTTTCTATTGAAGTCAAAATGCATAAACACATAATTATTCTGGTAGGAACCCTACAATGGATTTTATGGAGTTAGCATAAAAGGAGGTACTATTAATAAAATTATGTTCTACATGTAACTCTTTGATGATGTTTAAAGAAATGTAGTGTTGCTCCCACTAATAATCTATTTGGTTTTCTCCCACATAAAAATAAGAGTCTAATTTGGGGTTTTATTTCAGTTCTATGAAATTTTCTTCAGAGTTGGATTTGTTTTTGTTTTTTTTTTTTAAGAGTTTCTAAAAGAAACAGACAATGTTGAAAAAATAGTGTCATTTGAATCTTTTTATTTAGGTTAGCTTATGAGAAAGGAAAAGGTGGCAGTTGAAAAATCTCTCTCCCATTGTTGTTGTCCTAATTGCACCCTCTCCCTACCTCCCCCACGCCACTCAGCTGTGGACTTCAGAGGCTGACAGTGATACCTCAGACTTCCCTGAATCGGGCAGGAGGGATCTGGTTTAATCTTTTCCCCACTGGTCTTGATATCACTTTGGAATAAGTGGAAGGATGTTTATGATCTTTATCTAAAGAAATCAGATTCAAAAAAGAAGCAGGCCTGAAGATCCCAGTTCCTTCAAAGGCAGAAGCTGGCTCTGTCTTCCTGGGTGCTGCTCCTTGGAGGACTTGCTGGTCATTCTGCATTAGAAGAGGTTTGGGACACAAATCTGGCCTGTTGAATTCCTCCTACCACATCCCCCACCTTCAAGCCTGGAGCAGGAAACCTGGCTTGACCTCTTTTATAGAAAATACCTTATTTTGTACCTCTTTCCAGATTACTCCATTATTTGGACTGAGCCTTAGTGAGAAGGTAGAAGACTACTTGTGTTCCTGAGGGATCCCAGCAGATAGAGCAAAGGAAGAAGAGACAAAAGCAGCAGTTTCTAACAAAATACCACTGCTTTTAGGGGGATGACATTTTAAAGAAAAACAGCAGCTTTAATTGAACAAGAGTTCGTTTAAAATAGAAAAAGTATTTTAAGTCTGTGATTTGATGATATTGATCATATTTGAGAAGTTCACAACCAATATTTCCTCAGTAAGTATCTGCCCTAATACTTCTGTCCTTCTTTGTTGCAACTTCTATTACATGAATAAGAACCATTACCATTGTTCTCTGCCCCGCCTCCGCCCATGTTTGTTCCTCTACTGTTCCTACCTGGCCTGTCTTCCCTTCTGTTTGCTATTCTGTTTTGATCAATTCATTCAATGTTTAATTTCGGTTTACTTTATTTCTCAGCTTTAGGTTTTTCCAAGTATTTTCCCTCCCTTCTCCCCTTCCTTTCTTTTCTTTCTTTTCTGCTAATGTTTGAACCCAGTGTTTCCAGCATACTAACCATATCTCAATGGTTGTTTTATACCCCCAGACCAAATAACTTTCTGCTCTTGAAAATTCTAGTTTTATAGCACAGGTCTTCTTATTTTCCCTCTTAAGTATACTAATCATGGTAATTTAAAAATTCTTGTCTAAATTCTTATATCATAACTTCAATTTTCATCATTTTTATCACATCTTTTGGAGTTTTTGGAAATTATTTAATGCTAGCATTGTGATGGAAAAATTGCAGAAGCTCCGTATGATCCTATGGCAGTCTATTTACTGGGCTTGTAGAATCAGTTACAAGTAAAACCCTTTTGTGGGTCCAATAGAAGTAGAATAATTCCATCTTTGTGAAAGTTCTCAATTTCCTTTTGACTTTTATTATAGGTAATTATAATTTATGTCTCTGTTCTTGGCATAATTATTGCAGATCTCTTTACTACAATAAAATATTGGTTGAGACCAGGAGTCAGCAACCTTTTTCTATAAGGAATAAATGTTTTAGTCTTTGTAGGTTATTTGATCTCTGTTATAACAACTCAGTTCTGCTGCTGGGGCACAAAATCATCCATAGATAACATCCATGAATGACTGAGCATTTGTTCTAAATAAACATTATTTACAAAAACAGAAGCTGAGCTAAATTTAACCTGGGTATCACAGATTGCCAATATCTAGTTTATATCATAGATATTTGTTCCTATCATTTCTTAGCCTCTACACCATGATTGTAAGACATAGCTAAAGCATCAAGAAGAGAAGCAGCACAGAATAGCAGGCTCATTTTCCACAGTTTTGTTTTCCAGACTATCTTTTTCTTTCCTGTCTTAGGGTAGGTTGTAACTTTGAATTGCAATTATTAGCACCCTAACTCCATGAGAGCATCATAAATTTTGAACTACAGTGTTTGCTTGTTTACTGTTTCCTGCTCTTGCTAATCAACAAAAGCCTGAAAGGAAAAGTGGGAGGGAATGTCAACACTTCTGTCTCCTCTCTGTGATCTTGAACCTGTAAAATTTTGGTTTTCTAAATTGTGCTACATCACTTGGAATAACTATTTTTGGTATTTCTTATGGCTTTTCTTTTTATTTTTAAAGAGCTAAATTGATCTCATGTGTAATAATTTATCATTATGGAAAGCAGAAGTCCCCAAAGTGATAATTTTTAAAAAGCAATTTGTAGCCAGCTTGAATAATCAGCAAACTATAGCAGTGGAAAATGTAGTAAAAATTAAATACATAAAAGCAAACAGTAAATAAGGAAACAGAAGCACAATGAAGAATATCTAGTATTACACTGCAAAAAAAAAAAAAAAGGGAAAACTACTTAATCTTAATAAAGTAAAGTAAAATTTGAATAGTAGGATAATATGCTTTCATAGGAAGATTAATAAAAAGCATTATCTCTTTTGTCTAAATTACAGTAAAATTGCATATAAATTCCATTGTAAATCAAAGTGATTTTGAGTTTTATTTGAAACATAAAAGCCCAGTATAATCAAGAAAATTACAAGAAAGAAAAATACTTTTAGAAGACAACACTATCATAAAACAATCTATATAAAGGCATCAGAATTTTTAAGTCATGGGGCTCTCTTCACGGGGCGATCCAAGATGGCGGCCTAGAGGGAGACTGCACCTCCGGTCGCTCCACAACCCAGGAGTTAAGAAGGGGAGGCATTGAGAGACTCGGACTGAAGTGGAGCCACGGGTGAGTCTGCCCACTGGGTAAAGCTCGGCCCGGGTGGCAGGCCCAGGTAGAGGTGGCTTATCGGAGCCGGGCAGGGCAGCTAGAGTCATCCACAGGCAGTCCTGCGCACTTTGGCGGTGGGCCCCGCCCACACAGCCAGCTTCTCCAGGTTCTCCGAATGGAACTGGCCCGCTAGTGAGAGCCTGTCTGAACAGAGCAGGCTCCGAGTCCCGGAGCCCCTGCAGTGCAGTGTACTCCTGCAAAGAACCAGCGGAGAGCCTCGATCTGCAATCAGCCTCAGGGATAAGGGCAGGGCAGCCGGAGACCTCTTCAGGCGGCTCTGCCCACTCCGGCTGCGGGCTCTCTTCACGGGGCGATCCAAGATGGCGGCCTAGAGGGAGACTGCACCCCCAGTCGCTCCACAACCCAGGAGTTAAGAAGGGGAGGCATTGAGAGACTCGGACTGAAGTGGAGCCACGGGTGAGTCTGCCCACTGGGTAAAGCTCGGCCCGGGTGGCAGGCCCAGATAGAGGTGGCTTATCGGAGCCGGGCAGGGCAGCTAGAGTCATCCACAGGCAGTCCTGCGCACTCCGGCGGTGGGCCCCGCCCACACAGCCAGCTTCTCCAGGTTCTCGGAACGGAACTGGCCCACTAGTGAGAGCCTGTCTGAACAGAGCAGGCTCCGAGTCCCGGAGCCCCTGCAGTGCAGTGTACTCCTGCAAAGAACCAGCGGAGAGCCTCGATCTGCAATCAGCCTCAGGGATAAGGGCAGGGCAGCCGGAGACCTCTTCAGGCGGCTCTGCCCACTCCGGCTGCGGGCTCTCTTCACGGGGCGATCCAAGATGGCGGCCTAGAGGGAGACTGCACCCCCAGTCGCTCCACAACCCAGGAGTTAAGAAGGGGAGGCATTGAGAGACTCGGACTGAAGTGGAGCCACGGGTGAGTCTGCCCACTGGGTAAAGCTCAGCCCGGGTGGCAGGCCCAGATAGAGGTGGCATAGCAGAGCCGGGCAGGGCAGCTTGAGTCTTCCCAAGGTAGTCTTCCACACTCCGGCAGTGGGCTCTTCCCACACGGCCAGCTGCACGGTGCAGGCCCACAGTGAGAGCATTTCCGCACAGAGCCAGTTCCAAAACGTGGAACCAGTAGGGGGCTAGGGGCAGTATTCTTTGAATGAGCTGCTTTATCAGATTCCTCCAAGACATCAGGCTACTGAAGGCTGGGAGGTGATACACTGGAAATCTACTGGGACACTATAAGCCAATAGTGGAAAACTGCAATATCTCAGGGTCCCACTGACAACTGACCATTATGAGAAAACAAGGGAAGAAAATGTCCCAAACAAACCTAGATACTACATCAATAAAACCCAATGACAGCACAGCAGAAGAAATGTCAGAAAGGGAGTTCAGAATGTACGTAATTAAAACGATCAGGGAAGCTAATGAGGAGATGAAAGAGCAAATGCAGGCATTGAAGGAGGAGATGAAAGAGCAAATGCAGGCATTAAATGATCGCACCAATCAACAGTTAAAAGACCAAATACGGGAAGCAAGAGATCATTTCAATAAAGAGTTAGAGATACTGAAAAAAAACCAAACTGAAATCCTTGAAATGAAGGAAACAATAAACCAAGTTAAAAACTCCATAGAAAGCATAACCAATAGGATAGAACACCTGGAAGACAGAACCTCAGACATTGAAGACAAAATATTTAACCTTGAAAACAAAGTGGAACAAACAGAGAAGATGGTAAGAAATCATGAACAGAATCTCCAAGAACTATGGGATATCATGAAAAGGCCAAATTTGAGAATTATTGGGATTGAGGAAGGCTTAGAGAAACAAACCAAAGGAATGAACAATCTATTCAATGAAATAATAACAGAAAATTTCCCAAATCTGAAGAACGAAATGGAAAACCAAGTACAAGAGGCTTATAGAACTCCAAACATACAAAATTACTACAGACCCACACCAAGGCACATTATTATGAAAATACCTAACATACAAAATAAAGACAGAATTTTAAAGGCCGCGAGAGAAAAGAATCAAATTACATTCAGAGGGAAACCAATAAGAATATCAGCAGATTTTTCAATCCAGACCCTAAAAGCTAGAAGGGCCTGGAACAACATATACCAAGCCCTGAAAGAAAATGGATGCCAACCAAGAATCTTATACCCAGCAAAACTTACCTTCAAATTTGACGATGAAATAAGATCCTTCCATGATAAACAAAAGCTAAAGGAATTTACAAAAAGAAAGCCAGCATTACAGAACATTCTCAGCAAAATATTCCATGAGGAAGAGATGAAAAACAACGATGCAAATCAGCAACAGGAGGCGCTAGCCTAAAGGAATAGCCAAATAAAGGAGAAACCAAATCATGTCAAAAACAAATATGAGTCAATTGACTGGGAATACAAATCATATCACAATAATAACCCTGAATGTTAATGGCCTGAATTCATCAATCAAAAGACACAGACTGGCAGATTGGATTAAAAAGAAAAATCCAACAATATGCTGCCTGCAAGAGACTCATCTCATAGAAAGAGACACCCATAGACTAAAGGTGAAAGGATGGGGACAAACATACCATGCACACGGACACAGCAAAAAAGCTGGAGTATCCATCCTCATCTCAGATAATGTGGACTTCAAACCAAAACTAGTCAGAAGGGATAAAGAAGGACATTACATGCTGCTTAAGGGAAGCATAAATCAGCAAGACATAACAATCATAAATATCTATGCCCCGAACATTGGCTCATCCACGTACGTCAAACAAATCCTTCTCAATTCCAGAAACCAAATAGACCACAACACAATAATACTAGGCGATTTTAACACACCTCTCTCACCACTGGATAGATCGTCCAAACAAAAATTGAATAAAGAAACTATAGATCTCAACAACACAATCAGCAATTTAGACTTAACGGACATATATAGAATATACCATCCAACACAGAATGAATACACTTTCTTCTCAGCAGCACATGGATCCTTCTCTAAAATAGACCATATTTTATGCCACAAAACTACTGTTAGTAAATACAAGAAGATAGAGATACTACCTTGTACTCTATCAGATCATAATGGATTGAAATTAGAAATAAATGACAGAATAAAAAACAGAAACTTCTCCAATACCTGGAGACTAAATAATACACTATTATATGATGAATGGATAACAGAAGACATCAGGAGGGAAATAAAAAAATTCTTAGAAGTAAACGAGAACAAAGACACATCATATCAAAATCTCTGGGACACTATGAAAGCAGTACTTAGAGGAAGATTTATTTCATGGGGTGCATTCAAAAAAGAAGTAGAAATCAACAAATAAACGAGTTAACACTACAGCTCAAAGCACTAGAAAAAGAAGAGCAGACCAATACCAAAAGTAGTAGAAGACAGGAAATAGTTAAAATCAGAGCCGAAATCAACGAAATCGAAACAAAAGAAACAATCGGAAAAATTAATAAAATAAATAGTTGGTTCTTTGAAAAAATAAATAAAATTGATAAACCCTTAGCCACACTAACAAAGAGAAAGAGGGAGAAAACTCAAATTACTAAAATTCGGAATGAACAAGGAAACATCACAACAGACACGAGTGAAATACAAAACATAATTAGAAGCTATTTCGAAAATCTATACTCCAACAAAACAGAAAACCTTGAAGACATCAACAAATTTCTAGAGACATATGAACTACCTAAACTGAACGAGGAGGACATACACAACTTAAATAAACCAATTTCAAGCAATGAAATAGAAGAGGTCATCAAAAGCCTACCAACAAAGAAAAGTCCAGGACCAGATGGGTTCTCAGCCGAGTTCTACAAAACCTTTAAAGAAGAGCTCATTCCAATACTCCTCAAACTATTCCATGAAATAGAAGAGGAGGGAACCCTACCAAACTCGTTCTATGAAGCCAATATCACCCTGATACCTAAACCAGACAGAGACACATCAAGGAAAGAAAATTTCAGACCAATATCCTTAATGAACATCGAT
The DNA here is from genome assembly GCF_902686445.1 of Sciurus carolinensis. Taxonomy (NCBI): domain Eukaryota; kingdom Metazoa; phylum Chordata; class Mammalia; order Rodentia; family Sciuridae; genus Sciurus; species Sciurus carolinensis. Next base: position 84,305,963 of record NC_062218.1, on the reverse strand, counting down.
GCAAAAATTCTCAACAAAATTTTAGCAAATCGCATACAAATATATATTAAAAAGATAGTGCACCACGATCAAGTGGGTTTTATCCCAGGGATGCAAGGTTGGTTCAACATTCGGAAATCAATAAATGTCATTCACCATATCAACAGACTTAAAGTTAAGAATCACATGATTATTTCAATAGATGCAGAAAAAGCATTTGATAAAATACAGCATCCCTTCATGCTCAAAACACTAGAAAAAATTGGGGTAATGGGAACATTCCTAAACATTATAAAGGCCATCTACGCTAAGCCCATGGCTAATATCATTCTAAATGGTGAAAAACTGAAAGCGTTCCCCCTAAAAACTGGAACAAGGCAGGGATGCCCTCTTTCACCGCTTCTATTCAACATCGTCCTTGAGACTCTAGCCAGAGCAATCAGACAAACCAAAGAAATTAAAGGGATACGAATAGGAAAAGAAGAACTCAAACTATCCCTGTTCGCTGATGACATGATTATATATTTAGAGGAACCTGGAAATTCCACCAGAAAACTTTTAGAACTCATAAGTGAATTCAGTAAAGTAGCAGGTTACAAGATCAATGCTCATAAATCCAATGCATTTTTATACATAAGTGATGAATCTTCAGAAAGAGAAATTAGGAAAACTACCCCATTCACAATAGCATCAAAGAAAATAAAATACTTGGGAATCAATCTCACAAAAGAGGTGAAAGACCTCTACAATGAGAACTACAGAACACTAAAGAAAGAAATTAAAGAAAACCTTAGAAGATGGAAAGATCTCCCATGTTCCTGGATAGGCAGAATTAATATCGTCAAAATGGCTATACTACCTAAAGTTCTATACAGATTCAATGCAATTCCAATTAAAATCCCAATGATGTACCTCGCAGAAATAGAGCAAGCAATTATGAAATTCATCTGGAAGAATAAAAAACCTAGAATAGCTAAAGCAATCCTCAGTAGCAAGAGCGAAGCAGGGGGTATTGCAATACCAGATCTTCAACTCTACTACAAAGCAATAGTAACAAAAACGGCATGGTATTGGTACCAAAATAGACAGGTAGATCAATGGTACAGAATAGAGGACATGGACACAAACCCAAATAAATACAATTTTCTCATACCAGACAAAGGTTCCAACAATATGCAATGGAGAAAAGATAGCCTCTTCAACAAATGGTGCTGGGAAAACTGGAAAACTATATGCAATAGAATGAAATTAAACCCCTATCTCTCACCCTACACAAAACTCAACTCAAAATGGATCAAGGACCTCGGAATCAGACCAGAGACCCTGCATCTTATAGAAGAAAAAGTAGGTCCAAATCTTCAACTTGTTGGCTCAGGATCAGATTTCCTTAACAGGACTCCCATAGCACAAGAAATAAAAGCAAGAATCAACAACTGGGATAGATTCAAACTAAAAAGCTTTCTGTCAGCAAAGGAAACTATCAGAAATGTGAAGAGAGAGCCTACAGAGTGGGAGAATATCTTTGCCAACCATACCTCAGATAGAGCGCTAATTTCCAGAATCTATAAAGAACTCAAAAAACTCTACACGAAGAATACAAATAATCCAATCAACAAATGGGCTAAGGAAATGAACAGACACTTCACAGAAGAAGATGTACAAGTAATCAACAGATATATGAAAAAATGTTCAACATCCCTAGTAATAAGGGAAATGCAAATCAAAACTACCCTAAGATTTCATCTCACCCCATTTAGAATGGCGATTATCAAGAATACAAGCAACAATAGGTGTTGGCGAGGATGTGGTGAAAAAGGAACACTCATACATTGCTGGTGGGGTTGCAAATTAGTGCAACCACTCTGGAAAGCAGTGTGGAGATTCCTCAGAAAGCTTGGAATGGAAACACCATTTGACCCAGGTATCCCACTCCTTGGCCTATACCCAAAGGACTTAAAATCAGCATACTACAGAGATACAGCCACATCAATGTTCATTGCTGCTCAATTCACCATAGCCAGATTGTGGAACCAACCTAGATGTCCTTCGGTTGATGAATGGATAAAGAAACTGTGGCATATTTATACAATGGAATATTACTCCGCAATGAAGAATGATAAAATTATGGCATTTGTAGGCAAATGGTCGAAATTGGAGAATATCATGCTAAGTGAGATAAGCCAATCTCAGAAAACTAAAGGACGAATGATCTCGCTGATAAGCGGATGAGGACATATAATGGGGGGTGGGACGGGCTAGCATTAGGTTTAGGGTTAGGTTTAGAGTTAGGCTAAGGAGAGCAGTAAGAATGAAGGAAAGAAGGACTGTGTAGAGGGAAAAGAGGGGTGGGAGGGGTGGGAGGGGTGGGAGGAGTGGGGGGGAGGGGAAAAATATAATAAACATCATTACCCTATGTAAACGTAAAAAAAAAAGAAATAAAAAAAAAGACAAAAAAAAAAAAAGACAAAAAAAAAAAAAAAAAAAAGAATTTTTAAGTCATTGGTATAAGAATAGAAAAACCCAAGAGTGAAACAATGTAGAAAACAAATAGTTTCCAGTATATACGTAATTTATAATTTTATGTTTGATAGCATATTTTAATTTTGTGGGATCATGACTGTTATAACAAATTCATCGACCCAAATGACTTTTCGAATGTGAGAAAATAGATTGTCATCTCACTATACTTACAAAAATATTTTAAATGAAATAAAAGTAAATAAAAAAATTAAACATTTTAAAATGACATTTTAAAGATTAAACATTCTATTTATTGTGAACTTTTTTAATCATTTCAGAAAATCTAAAAGATACGAAAAATACACATTTGACTGTATAATACTTAAAATATATATTGCATCAAAAACTATACCAAAAACAAGGTTAAATTACCTGTGATTGACTAAGATTAAAATTTAAAACTGAGTTAGTATCTATAATATGGCAAAACCAGACATTCAGAAAGTGGGAAAACATGCATAGTCAAATAGTTTATTAATTTTGCATTACAATATATGACACATTCAATATGTTTTACTCTCATGAGCAACAATTATTGGTGGCACAACAAAAGAAGGCATTGCAATATATTGCAAGTAGAAATATAAATGTTACAATACTTGGAAATTTGGATGGCAAAACTCATTAAAATAAGAGTGTGCATATTCTACATTTCTTCTGTGAATATATCTGATAGCAATACAAACCTCACTCACATAGGGTATTTATTATAATTACATTGAGGTACAACTCAAATGAGATGGATGTTAATCTATAGGAAAATGGCTTAATATAATATGGCATATCCAAACTATGGAAAACATGATGATATCAAAAAAGAACGTTCACTTAAAAGTTCTTCCAATTTGATCTAGAAGATGAAAACTGTAAATACAATATGATCCCATTTTGTAAAATAAGAAAGTAATTTAAAAATACATATTTATACATCTAAATATGATGTCGTATGTGATTTTATTAGCAAGCATAAACAATAGAGACATATATATATATATTAGCATCTTTGAGTGGAGCTGGGGCAAGGGATGGTGGCTCAGAAAAAGGAGAAACTAAATTTACTTAGCCCCTACAGATCGAATTCAGCAATAAGGAATATATATATATATATATATTTATATATATATATATATATATATAGAGAGAGAGAGAGAGAGAGAGAGAGATTGAAAATTAATAGAAAAATTAGAAAGCTTGAAAAATATGGAATATAGGTAAGAGATCTTCACAGACTGGGAAGTACCAGTTTATCTGGGACACGCAAGAGAATCTTGAATGGTACTGAAACTGATTCCTTAAATACACTTCCTATAAACAACTCTTTAGAGTCTTGCTTCTCAAAGTATGGGTTAGAACTAGCAGCACTGGTATCACCTAAAAAGTTGTTTATATAGACATATATCTGGCTTAGTCCAGAAATATCAAATCAGAATCTTCATTTTTCCATCTCCCAAGATATGGTATGCAGTTGCACATCTGACAAGCAATGCCTTAGTGGACAACTGACAACTGACGGACTAAGGTCAGAACTCACAATACATTTTTCCTATTAGGTATCTACAAATATGCATAGAAAGTATGTACTATAAAGATTTTTATTTTTAAAAATCTTTATAGTACATTAATTTTAAAGAGAAAAGCAGAAATAATCCAACAAAAACTGTGACAGATTTTTATGGGCCACACACCAAGTTTATTGCTGCAAAATAATATAGATTACTTATCACTGAAGCTGTTGACTGAGTCTTATTCATCAAAATGGAATTTTAACAAATTAATATACTTGTTTTGTAGAACAGTCATCAAAGTATGAAAAATAATTTAAACCTTATATCACATAAAAGCATCATTATTTTCATGTTCTTTTCATTAAATGCCCATATATCTTTTCATTCCATTTTTTTACTTTGTTTTTCAAATTTAGTACTTTAAAATTTGAATTTCCCTGATGGTCATGAAAAAATTTTAATCAAAAACAATGAAGGCATAAAACCTATTTAGTCACTGACACACATTCACAGATTCTTAAAATTTTGCCCTAAAATTTATTTTTCTATTTTCCTTCAAAAATACTTATATAACAGAAAAAAGATTTGATGAAAGAAGCAGGGAGACTACTAGAAAAGAGGAAAGGAGACCAGAGAGAAGGGGAGGGGGTGTAATATGATTGGAGTAAGTTAAATGTATTTATAGAGATACTACAATGAGCTCAATTATTCTGTATATTAAAATACACAAATAAAAACTATTTTTATGATTTGCATTAATCTCATGTTGCTTTTTACCAACTTTTAATTTTTTATAATTAATGAATGCATATTGAATAGTTACATACAATTATAAATTGGATTTATTGTTAATTACAAATAATATATCTGGAAGATAAAATGATGTGATATGTGATTGTGTATTTATCTCAATACCAACAAAAATAAATCACAGGTCACAGTATAAATGAAACAATCTCTTCATTGGTAAATGAAATAATTTCTAATTTTTAAAACTGTCAATGAGCTAATAATACCAATCTCATTGCCAAGATGTCTGTTGGGTAAATCTTCTTTTATTTTTTGTCTTTCCTACATATAAGTATTATTGTTTAATATTTGAATAGCAGTATGCATTACAGAGCTTTTATTACAGAACCATCACAAACTAAACTATGGTCATTTTCTCAAACCCAAAAGAAATGTGAGGAAACTCTTACAAGTTTATAAATATTGGGTTATTCACATAAATAGCTATGATATAAGTTGTTATGAAGTTGACCAAGGGAGATGCAAAAGGAATCAACAAGAGGACAGAGAGAGAGAGAGAGAAAGAGAGAAAGAGAGAGAGAGAGAGAGAGAGAGAGAGAGAGAGAGAGAGAGAGAGAGAGAGAGAGGAAGAGAGGGGAAGAGAGACAGAGGGAGAGAGAGTGAGGGCACTCATTGTCAGTATTTCTGGACCAGTGAAACAGTTGGAGGAATGAAGGAACTAGAAGGAGATAATTCAAAAGTTTGAGAATAGTAGTAATGGTGTAAGTAGCAAATAAGCAAGAAAGTACAGAATAAACATAGGGGAAATCTTGAGTTTCCAACAGAAAGGCGCTATGAAAAATATCAGAAACATAAGAACCTTTTAGTCAATCCTAGTAAAAAAAATAAAGTATATATCACAAAGTTTTTTAATAAACATTTCAAAAATGGAATCTTCCATGAGATTCTAGAACTTCTTTTTTTTTTTTTTTTTTTTTTGAGAGAGATTAAATTCTGTTTATTCCTCTGCTTATAGGCCACTGCTGCCCAGGCACGGGCAATCCAGAGGGTTGGCCCAGAACGGGAACAGCTGGGACATTTTGCTCTTGTCAGAATGATGCAGTCTGTATACAACGTGCCTGTCCTTGTGAAAGTCATCCTTGTGACCTGTGGGAATTCCAGTCACTCACTGCCATCCATGCAGCTAGACTCATCTCAGTAAGGTGAGGAGCAACAGTAACACATGAAAGGGAAGTGTCTGAGAGGAATGGGTCCAGGTGGGAAGAGCCATTCAGTCCTACAGTCTAAATTCTCACAACTGGAAGGAGCTATGCATTAGTGTAAAAAGAAAAGTGGGAGACTGGCAACACGAGTTCTGTACTGACATTTGGTTCTCAACAATAACATCCGAAATGCATTCTGTTCTTATAGCATTGGGTGGAGGGTGTATGTTGCCGGAGTCTCTCTGGTGGTGAGAGACACACACTGATTTCTCTTTGGGACCTATATGCAGCCAGGTGGAGGGCTGCTGTACCTTGGTTCTGATAAGGGACGGGGAGGCAATCCCAGCCAGCCTGCAAATATGTGGGCAGAGTCCCTTGCCCCCAGCCCGCGAGAACACGGTTGCTGATGGGGCCGGTGGTGGCAGCTCCAGGGGGGTGGAGGGGAGGCTGGGATGTTACATTCTTGATGCCTTCACAGGTACATGTCATCAAAGCCCGGCGGGAGGAGGTGGTCTGGGTTGGGTCCAGAGGGGCTGGTCCCAATGGGCCCCAAGGGGTCAAAGTGAGCTCCTGGGGGCACAGCGCCTGGAGGAAGACGGTTTGGGAGGCCTGAAGATGGGTCAATAAGTGCTCTTGGGAAGCCATATCTCAGGGGGTCCACAACCATGCCACCTTTCCGACACCCAAAAGGGTCCAGGTCTTCTCCCCCGACAGCAAATGGGCCCAGGGGATCACACCAGGGAAGCTGCCAGCTGGTGTGCGAATGGTGAGGGGGAATCCGGAGGGGGTCCACCTCTCTGGCAGTGGCAGGGGGGAACTCCCGATAGGGACTGCTTACACTGGCCTTGTCCCACTGCTCATGGAGGGGTGTGATGAGCCCAGACACGATGCGGGACCGCAGCTCCTCACTGTTCTTGTAGGTCCTGTGGAAGTCCTGCAGGTCTTCTGCACTGATTTAATCATCTAAGTTCAGGGTCACGTCTGCCACCTGCTGTGAGCCATATTCCAGCACAAAATCTTTATTTCCATATTGTCTTCATAATCTGAGAATTAACCTATGGCTAGTCATTGAGGTTACCCTGGAGATGTAAGAATGAATGATGCTACTAGAAAGGGGTTCAGTGTTTTTCATTAAGTGTACTGTTCAGAAGTTATACACACAATGCTTTCAAATACATCCCTTTGGCTAGAATTTAATCACATGGCAACACCATGATAGAACAGAGACTGCTACATGTCTTCTTTCTTTTGGGTGGTCACATGTCTAGCTATTGTTTGGGGGTTATTACCATAGGCAAAGGGAGAACAGTTTTTGGACTAAATTAGCAAAAAATTAGGAGGGAAGATCCAAATCTCAGCAGATCAAGAAATTAAGGTATAAATAGGTTTATGTTTTCTTACAACCCTAATAGAATGGTGGAGCCAGCACTATAATTAGTGACTACTTTTCCTGAACGTAATTTTGTTTTCCATAAATTAAACTCAATACCAGAGAGAACTAGACCTAAACCAATACCAGATTTAGAATAAGAATATTAAAATATTTTCCATAGTAACTGGTGATAAATGTGAATATGAAAATTGCTATTTGTGAAATGCACATTTGTTCTAGAAAAATATTTTAAAATCTCAGGCTAAGCTTTTCTAGCATCATGATATACTGTATTAGGCTTTTTTTTTTTTTAATGAGAAAGAACTTTTGATTAAACATGAAACTTGATGACTTCTAGATGAAAATATGTCAAATGGGGAAAAAAAGTAGCTCTCAATTTTACCAGATACCTTACTTTTTATAACTAAATGTGCGACATTAAAATATTTTCTTTTCATAATACTTTTTTTAAATGCACACCCTGCTTTAATTTATTGCCCCACAATATACCACTATATCAAGAACTTTCCCAGTTGTACTCAGTTCTACTTAAGAGCTCTACTTAATTCAGGTAATGGGATGACTATTTCTGCCCTAAAACTAGAACACAACCTACAGACAGTCATATTGCTCCATGTTTTTCTGCAGAATTTTGCAGGAGCAATAACAATGAGAAAGAACTTGCTTGTTTTCTCCTGGTCCTCAGAGCACAGAAAACCTGAATCAAGATGAACTGGCAGAAGTTCTCCTGGAGTGGTTGAGTTGTGAAAGACTTTTTTTTTTCCAACTGAAAGTACAGACCTCATAGATTAGATCCAAAGTCCATAATTTCCATCACTGTCAACAAATTTTATCTTCATTTTTAAGACTCGTTCCTCAGGGTGAAGTTTATATTTCAATATATCTATGCTGAAACGAAATACAAAAGATACTAAGACATTAGTTAGCAAAAGATCTTAGCACAAATAGTTTAACAGTTCTCTTAAATGAGGGCTAACCACAGAGAGCAGTAGAATTCAGAAGGATACTTGTATGGTTCACAAAGAAAAAAATCCTCTGTGAGATGACACACTGATAACTGAGGCTGCGATTGGATACTATGGAGCTGTCACAGAAAGACTCTGAAGGAAATATATAGATTTTCCAGGAAACTTTCTTTTACCTAGAATTTTGTATAGATGTTTTAATGAAGGGAATTAAAATACTTGACCCATGATTCTCCTTTATTTAAAGTAATACCGCACATGATTTTTTCATGAAAGATGTATGAACTGAAGCTCCCCATGCATCACAGACCCTAGATTATGTTAAAAGATGTTTTTGAAAAAATTATTTGATTTTTGATGAATGGATAAGATTGTTCTAGATATATTTGTATTTGTAAAGGAAAGGTAAATGTATTTATTTAAACACATTTATAATAAAATGAAAAATATAACTTTAAAGAAAAAGACTAGATTTGATAATTTTCAGGATCCTATGAATTCTGTATCACAAAGTTCTGTGGCATGATCAAATTATTTAAACCATTACTGAACTAATTTTCTGATCTTGTAAAATGGAGTATCAATACCTAAACTTAGATGCCTCCAGTTTTAAAAAACACATTTTGTGATTTAGGAATACAGCCTTAAAATAAAATTTTAGTTTTCTTGGTATTTATGTAAAAGTCTTTACATAAAGGAAGAATAATTGTGTTTGAAACATACATTTTATATGACATTAGCAAATAAGGCAAATTGGATTCAGTTTCAAGAAAATATGTGAAACATATTAAAGAAGAGAAATACGCTTTGCAGAAATCAAGTGGTTCAATAGAAAGAATAAAATTAGAACTATGAAAGTGTAATTGTTAATTGGAATTATTGACTTGGTTGGATTAATAATACCAATGTTTAAGAGGTTTCTGGGTGTGTCAATGAGGGTGTGTCTAGGACTGATTGGAATGTGGGATTAGAACCTAAGTGGAGGCCCTCCCTAAGCATGGGCAGCACTGTCCAATAGGATGGTGGCTTGGATGGAATAAAAGTTGGAAGAACAAGGGAGCAGATGCAGTTGCAAGCTTGATTCTTTTTGAATGGGTTCTTGATTGCTGCTCTGATTATCTGAGGATAGTGGACTCTCACTCTTCCAAAGCAGACTGTGCCAGTGATTCTGCAGGGAGTTTCCAGAAGCCTTTGTCTCAGACTGGGGTAGCACAGTTGATCCCTCCTGTACTGGGGCTTCTTCTTCTTCTTCTTCTTTTTTAAATTATTTATTTATTTATTTATTTATTTTTCCAGACTGCATTTTGACTCATTGTACACAAATGGGGTATATCATTTTCTTTCTATGGTTGTACATGATGTAGATTCATACCATTCATGTAATCTTACATGTACATAGGGTAATGATGTCTGTCTCATTCCACTATTTTTCATACAAATGGATGGAGTTGGAGAATATCATGCTAAGTGAAATAAGCCAATCCCAAAAAACCAAAGGCCAAATGTTTTCCCTGATAAGTGAATGATGATATGTAATGGGGGAGGGGAGTGAGAGAAGAATGGAGGAACTTTAGATTATGTAGAAGGAAATGTTCTGGGGTTTCTGTCTCTTGGACTGCACACCTGCAGCGTCTTCCAGCTCTCCAACTGCAGATGACCATTGTGGACTATTCAACTACTGGTCATGTAAGTCAATCTAATAAATCCCCTTTTTATAATCATACTTCCTGTTGATTCTCTTCCTCTAGAGAACCCTTACTAATACAGAAGGCCAAAATTCAAAATTCAAGTTTCCTCTGACAGAGAATGAAGTGGGAGACAACAGAGCTGTCATCAAGATGCATCTAGAACCCAACACTAAGATTTAAATTCAGTCTCTTTGTCCTATTAATTCTTTGAACATGAATGTGTTTATTTATCTTCCTCATATTCAGTTCACTCATGTATAAAATGAGAGTTTTGGGAATTAAATGATATAACATGTTAGCAGTGTGTAAGAGAGTGCTTAGCACTTATTTCTGTTTTAGTTCTCATTGCTTAACTAGTGCCATAATATTCCAAAGGAGAAAGGACATTTGCCATTCAAAAGAAATATTGAACTACTGTGTAAGTGTTGTGAGACAATTTAACCAAGGTCTTTCTTTACAGATTGTGTTTCTAAAGTTAATTCAGATATATAAAACCTCTCTTATGTTAGAGTTCCTATATATTTCTTAAAATGTGATTATGTTTCAAAAGTCTGAAGAGACCAGGAGCTGAGGTACCAGGCCTGGGAAACAGCATATATTCTAGAGTTTACTCATGAGAGTGAGAAAATCGTCAGCCTAGTAGGAGCCTGGGGCTAGTGAGTGACCCTATGTGGAATGGAATGGTCAAGGACTTTAGTGTCAGTAGTGTATATATGAAGTTTTATTGTGTGTCCTGATATACTCTAAGAGTTATGAAGTATCTTTAGCTTTAGGGGAAAGACTACTACAGGAGGTTTGTGTTAGTTGAAGTTTGAGGAAGAAGATCCTGCCATCCCATCCTATACCTTCTACTCTGCTACAAGATTGCAAGAGAAGACACAGAAGCATGGGTCGGTTTGAAGATATTCCTTCCCAAGAGGCTAAACTAGAAGCAACAATGCAGAACAAGAGCTTATAGGCAGCATTATGGATTTAAATCATCCTATCACTCTCCCCAGTTACCAGAATGAACCTTGAAATCTAGAGAAACATTTAGGAGGTTCTTGAAGTCTTGGCTATTTTATTTTGTTAATGAAGTTAATTCTGTACATGAAAGAGATACAGAGTGGTACAGGAAATATGCACGAAAAAGTAATGTTTTCATTTAAATATGTTACTTTCAATAGCGTGTTTTAAAAACATCTATCTTCTAAAATAAAAGTTATATGAAAGTAGGTATTCTCAGGTGAGTTTACTGCTGTCACTCCAATCCTAGAGTATTGCCTGATACAAAGGAGTTATTCATCAAGTATCTGGAAATGAATGAATGGATTCTTTATGAATTTTGGAAAATAATTATTTTCTTTGTAATTTGTTAGAACATTTTTGAAAATCAAAAGTTTATTCAGCATCACTTAAATATTTTTTCAATTGAATTTTTAAAATACAGTCATTTCAATCTATCAATTCATTTTTCAAAAGTACAGATTTACCCCTTTTTGCATCAAAACTTACTGTTTTAAAAGTACTTATAATTAAATCACATTAAAAGTGCAGAAAGCATGGTTTAAAAGAATATGTACAAGATTAAGTACAAATAATATTTTTAAGTAAAAATTGTATGAAACAAATTATTTAATTCTTTTTTTTTTCATTTTGGTCTGAACATTTGTGTTTTATTATAGTCTCTAAAATGAGTTTTACATTGTTTCTTTGTCTCTCTGGAGATAGATGTTTCTTTCACAGTTAACTGAGCAGAAATTTAAGAACTTTATCAGAAAACAACTCTGAAAATGAATGCTTTTCAGGAAAACTGGGCTGTGTTTCTTCTATGGAGCCCAGCCAGGATTAGTTAACACTAAGGAAATGAGACAATATTTTCTGTTGTTCACACATACCACATTTGCCACAAGCAGTAAAAGTAAAGCTTCATTTTGGCAACAATGAAATTTGGCCTGGCATTTCCAGCTCTGATGCTCTCAGCTGCATGGAACAACCCCAGAAGAGGTGACTCGGTAGAGCAGCTATTGTTGTCTCTTGCTGCAAACAGGATTTTGAAGTGCAACCAGAAGAAGTATTTTCCTCCATTTATATGCACACTGATAATTAGGCTCAAGGAAATGAAGTGCACAGAATGGGAATTGAGATTTTGTTTTTTAATGTGAACTTGTTTGATATCAGCTTCCACTCTTCTGACAGATGGATTCTTTTTGGCAGATGATTATGCAAACTGTTCCTTTCGTGCCTGTCTACATGAAATGTATTCTATAAACACATTGAAGCATCATGCTCCTCTGAGTCCTCAGTGCTTGGGAATGTATTAGCACCACAGTGATTTGGATGACAGGATTTAAAAGTGTCTGAGAGTGGAAACTGGTAGAATACCAGTGTGATTGCTCTGGGTCTGTCAAGGGCCCTGGTTGATAAAAAGGTGGTTCCCTTGAAATTTGAGATAGGGTATTTTCACACCAAAGGAAAAGAGAGTAATTCACACATAATAGGATAAATCCCAAATAAAAAAAAAATTGTAAATGGTTTTTAATAAGTGTTTTCACAGGTACTGGAAAACTAATGCATTTGGAAAGTAATGAACAGGAAATTCAAAATTCATGACAAACATTCACAGAGATCATTTTGCCATTCAAAATGGAATAATCAGTTATATTTCCTAATGATTTTATAGTTTTATAGTGATTTCTCTAATACTTTGATCACAAAGAGACTTCAGCCTTTATATTTCTATAGTCAAGGAAATAAGAGCTGACTTAGTTGTACATTTGCAATCCAAACTTTAGTGGGAATTTTCTTGATGAACTACCACCAGAAAAAAAAATTAATCTCCATCTTTGGATTAACAACCAGGTTGTTTCAATGAAAACACAGGTAATTTGTGTTAGATAAACAGATTTAGCCATTCTCTTGATGAGCAGTATGAGATCTCTCCATTATAATTTTAGTGGGTCAATTTAAGCATTGGTAAGGTTAGATACCTTATTTAAATTCTGCTAGTTTCCTTGAAGGTACGAGGATAGTATTAAGACTTCTTTTCTTTTACTGATACTGTAGGGGACTTTTTAGAAGGCAAAGGGGAGGAGATGAAAATGAAAGATAACAAGTCCATTCAGTAAAAATTTGGTAGACACCAGACCCTAAAAGAAGTTGGAGATAACAATGAACTATGTTCTATGGATTCCATATACAAAATTTACACGCTAAAGATTAGATTTCTTTTCTTGAAATAGATTATCACCTTTTATTTTCCAGTGACTGGAGCCATATACTACAGAGCGATGATACACAGTTATAGATGTTTCTGGGCAAATGTGATGGTGACGAGAGTGCTCTGAATTATTTTTAAAAAACTGGAGGAAAGCATGTGTGTGAGAAGAACTTTGGAGATATAAAGCCATCATCTTACTGAAAATGCTGTGGTGACATCAAAGAGGTAGGCAATCCATGAGAGATACTTCAGGCACATCTGCAGCCACATACTGCTTAGTTTATTGTGATTGAATTGGAGAAGTTAATGTTGGAGATTTTTCCAATATATCACTATACATTAAATCAGGTAAATTCAACTTATACTAGTTTGTGAACAACAAAAACAACCTAACAAGTATCTGGATATTTAGATTGCATAAAACATTATTGTCTTTGGTAGGTAAATGGAATCAAATTTAGTTAGAATATAGTTAGTGACCCAATATTTGAGAAACAATGGGAAAATTACTTGGGATACAGTATATGAATCCTCAAACTTCTAGAACTCTCTGTTTCTATTCCCACCTAATGAGGTCCTCTTTGATGGTGAAGTTAGTAGAACAGAATTACTAATTCATCTATTCAATAAATATTTGAGCACATATTGAGACATTGCTCTAAGTGAAATAAATATACCAAATAAGACAAACAAATTTCTATATTGTTTGAATCTTTTATTCTAATTGTGATGGGAGAGGGTATAAGTCAATAATAAACTCAGGAAAAAGAAATAAAAATTATAATGTGGTGGGTTTAAGAGGAGATATCTAAAACTGGGAATCTATTCTTATATTATTGCATTGAAATGAGTACTAAATAATGGACACAAATGAACTGAGCAAAGATTTACATGAAGAGAAGTAAACACTAATGGAGCAGAAACACACTACAGTGAGAATACTCTGGGGTTACAATCATCTATTCATGTGTAATAAGGCTGAGACTTGGTGGATGAATACAAATTTATTTTGCACATGACTCTGTGGATGGGGGCCATGGGAAGGGCTCTGTAGTGTTCCCACATTTGTTGTATGTGCTATAGTTGGGAACAGGGATTTGCAATAGTAGATAGAGAAGATACAAATCTGATAAATTGTACTAACTGATAGCTACACACTTAGCTGGGGCTGTTGGCTTGTGGTTTCAATTATTCCTGATATGAATCTCTCCAGGGGCTTGTAACAGCTTCCTTACAATACAGTGACTGGCATTTAAGGGTGAGCATTCCAAAAGAAAGGAAATAGAAACTTCCAGTCTATTATGTGTCACTTCTGGCATGGCCAAAGTAGTCATAGAGTGTACAGATTCCAGGAAAGAGGGTATGCATTTTTACCTTCAATGAAAGAAGTGTAAAGGATGTGTGACTGTGTTAGTAAACTTTTCATTACATTAAATACTTGAGATAATCATCTTAAAAATAGGAAAGGTTGAAATAGGCTTAAAGTTTCGGAGGTTTTAGTCTAGGGTTTATTAAAACTGTTACTTTTAGACCTGTGGCAAGGCATTACAAGGGGTATGTGGCAGAAGAAACCCTTTGTCTCATGGCTAGGAATAAAAGAATCATGAAGCAACCTGTCCCATATTCTCCTTTGAGACAATGCCCCCAGTTATCTAAAACTTCCCATAAGGCTCCACCTTTCAAAGGTTTCTGCCACCTTACAATAGAACCAAGTTGAAGACCAAGTCTCACACATGGGTCTTTGAAGAACATTTAAAATTTGAATTATAATAATGACCATCTTTAATCCGTCATGACAGCTTTCTGATAAAAAAATATATTTACACTGTTCCCACATGAATCATATACTAATGCCTCCCAAGACCCCAGAAGTTTCATTCAGGTACATTATCAGTTTCAAGATCAGGATATAGGATTTAGCACTTTAATCAGATTTTGTTGATGATGGATATCCTCTTATGGAATAGCAAGTGAGTGATGGCTGTTGTCTGGGAACTCAGCCAGGCTAGTCTTCTCCAGCGTCATCTCTGGCTTATTCACAAGATGGTGGCCGCCTTCCAAGAGTGAATGTTCCAAGAAATATGAAGTGGAAACTGCCAGTCTCCAAAGGCCTGGAGCCAGAAGCAGACACAGCAAAACTTCCAATATATTCTGCCAGTCAAAGCAGTCACAGAGACCACCCCTTTGATGGGAGGAAATCAATGAATTTGTCACTTTTCTTTAATTTGCACATCTGGTATATTCAAAGTACAGAAAGATGAATTCACATGCAATATACTATAACTGTCCTTTATGTACATATAATTTAAAATAATGTTCTTTTAAGAGCTCAGGCAGGTTGGTAGTATTCTAAATGGTATTTTTAAGTATAAATTAAATAGCTATTTATAAATTACTTTAGAACTAGGTCAATTCAGAGTGTGAGTCAACCAATGAGCACAGAGTTCTTGGTTCTAGGGTGCAAAGATGAAATGGGGTACGTCTGACCCAAAGTAGTCAGGAGCTCAGTATTGAATCCAGAGCTAAAATGAGATGAGTACAACTTCAAGTCCATTGGATGGAGCATAAGAAACAAATTGAGGTAAAATTAGTTTGAAGGTCAAGTTCAACAACAACACAGGAGGAAGTGAGAACAAGGAGGAGAGAAAAGTAAGGGAATTCTAGTAATTGTCATAGGTAGGGCTGTATTACTAGCTTCCTAGTACTGTCTCTTGATTCCACTGTGGATGATTAGTTAGGCCTGCTTTAAGATTAGATAGTCAGGCTGGGTGCAGTGGCGGATTCCTGTAATTCTAGCAACTTGGGATACTGAGGCAGGAGGATCAAAAGTTCAAAGCCAGCCTCAGCAATTTAGCAAGGCTCCAGGCAACTCAGTTAGACCCTGTCTCAAAATGAAAAAAAAAAAAAATACAGGCTGGTGATGTGACTCAGTGGGTAAGAGCCTCTGGGTTCAATCCCTGGTATCCCCCCCCCAAAAAAAAGAGTAAAAAATAAATTAAAATTACATAGGGAAGAAAGACATAAGAAGTAATGAATAATTTTCTTCCTCTGGGCAACAAAAGTCAGGTGATTATTTATTGCTTAGACTGAAAGATTTTTTTTTTTCTCAAATAAGATTTGGAAAAAAATGGATTACTAAGCTCCAAAATGTGTCCAAGTATTTTTGAAGATCCAACGGAGAACTGCTTTGTTATTTTGAGATACTCTTTAGATCTCACTGGTGGCATTCCCTAACCATTATTTTCTTGTATAGAAAGTATAAGACTAAAAGGAAGAAGTGCTAGAACAAATCACAGTGAATAGAATAAGAAATACAAACAGAAATCATAGTGAATAGAACAATATATTTTTGAAAATGGGCATGGCCAAGAGTCTTTTAACTTGGTAAGAGCAGGAAAGGATCAAGTTGACTCTAACTCCTACTCATCCCTCAGGATAACTGCTTTTCATTCCTTTTGAAATTTCCTTGATGTCTCCCCATTTTTTTAAAACTGAGTTAGAGCACCATTGATACACTCCTTTCATTACTTTATGCCTAATATTATAATTTTCACACTATATTTTAGAATTGAAACTTATCGCTTCAATTGCCCAATATTATAAAAATATGGAAATACTGTTTTTATCATAGAGTTATTAGGTTCAATGTGGTAACCACTAGTTACACATCACTAGTATTTAGATTTAAAAATAATGTATGTGAACTCTTATTAAAATAAAATTCAATTCTCCAGTTGTACAGAAGACATCTCTGATGAATAATGAGTAGATAGTTGTTATCACTTTAAAATGCATAGAAATAAAACATGATAATTATCACACAACTGTATTGGACAATGCTAGTCAAGATTTTTAATAATTTTTATAGAAGGAAAAAATTATTGATAACATTATTATAGTGATTTAGTTGCATGTAGGAAATGATTCATGCATATATATATATACATATACATTATTGTGAAACACATATAAACATATACATTGAATTTTAATTTCCTTGGCATGGAATTGTAATTCAATATAATAGAATATGAGATATAAATGTATTCAATATAAATTACTTCAGAAAATATAAATTAAAACTTGGTTACGTCAAATAAAAGCATTCTCTTTCACCAAAATAGTTAATAGCTACATATAGCTATTAGTTGTATTTGTTTCAGAGATTATTTGGTTAATATGGCTTGATCAATTCTAAAATATAAACTCAATCTCTTCAGTGGTCCTTACTGAGAATCTTACATTGATGAAAAGTAGGTGTAAAAGAAAGACACTATAAAAATCTGCATCATGTAAATTCTGAATTTTATGTCACAAAGAAATGTATCCTGATATTTCTTTGAATCTGTCATCAGAATTAATTTAAGCTATAGAATGCTTTAAAGAGACAATCAGAGACAATGATGAAAACTGCTCAGAGTTACTACAGTGATTTTCACACACAAAGAGGTCTAAGTTATATTAACCAGACATCGAAAAAATATGCACCCAAAAGAAGACACTTTTCTAATGTCTTGTTTTCAGCTGTTTGTAAAACCAGGTATGACTCTACAAGCTATTTTTTTCACTGACCCATATAAAGAGGACAGTGGTGAGGAAACATTTGAAAGAAAACTCTCCTTAGCCCTCAGGGGTACCAGTACTCCTGCCCCCAACCCAGTGAGTCTTCAAAGAACTTCACTTGTTGAACTTGAAATGAACTACAGCCCCTCAATTCTAAATAACTATGGGAGAGGAAACTCTTATGCTTTGGAAAATATGAGAGAAAGAAAATTAAATATTGACTGAAGAGAAAATGTTCTAATTGGATGGGAAAACTTAATTCACTGTGGAATGGAAAATGATACCATATCTCAAAATGGTCTCAGATACATGAGCTCTTGTAGTCATATTTTTCTATTATAGATTGCCATGTATGGAACTGTAAATTTTTTATAATCTCTCTACACATTCCTATATTGCATGCTTTTGCATCTCTGCTTTTTTTAATAATCTGAAGAAAGCACACTTTTGATTAAATATATGTAAATCAATTACTATCTTAAGTTATTCATGCAGAGTTTTCTGCTTTTTCATTCATTTGATGGAAATTTGTATATTCAAATTTTTATTTTTCTTCACATAGTCTTCACCCTTATTGTCTTTATTTATTTATTTTTAAAGTTTTTTTGTTATTTGATTCTATTTAGTTATACATGACAGCAGAATGCCTTTTGATTCATTGTATCCAAATAGGGTACAACTTTTCCTTTCTCTGGTTGTGCACAATGTAGAGTCATGTAATTATTAATTCAATATTTCAAAACTTGCCTCTTAGTCCAATGTTCTTTTCTTTAATCTCTCCATCAACGGTAGTTCTCCCTTCTGAACTACAAAGTATTCTTTTGTCATCCTGAAGTTTTTATGCTTAAGGATCTGATGTATTTATGTGCTAGAATAATGATCTTAAGGATACTGAGTGTAAAAACAAACAACAACAAAAACACATATTGTAACTTATCCTAATGTAAAATCTGTAAAATATATCTTTTGGGAATAAAAATTTACATAATGGGAGTAGAACCAAGAGCTTTCCCCTCATTCTTTGTATCAAGACTATTATATACTACAATTTTATCCTCTCTGTTAAAATTTTAATCTAAGTGTTACTAAGGTCTATAATTTATACACTATTTTTACTTGACAGTAGAGTAGAGTAGTTATTTGTGTCCATTTTCAAATTGCAGTTTCAATGCTGTGTCTGAAGCACAATACCAGCGATCACAGCACCACTCTGTTAAGAAATGTCCATGTCCTAACACCCCTAACTTAAATTACAAATTCCACAGTGTGGTTTACAAGTTTAAAATATATTTCCTAATTATTTTTTCAACCATATCTCCTGCTATCCCCTGCCCCTCATACAATGCTCATACACTGTTCCATAAAATAGCCTTCAGATTTTCAAATCACCATACTGTATACTCTCATAGACTTTAGAATGGGTATTTTTCCTGCTACATTGACAAAACCCATCTTGTTCCTTTCCCAATCCACAGGAAAGTACATAGCTTTTGTTCTTCAGTGTGATTTTCAAATATCTGCTAAGCCTTTTTGTTTACTTCTATGATGAACTCTCTAACCACCTTCTCCTCTATATAGAGCAAAATAACTAGAAATCCTATCATAGGCCTGAAACTGATAGAGAAGAGGAATGGTCCTTTCATCAAGATAGAAAATAAAAGCATATTAATTATTGCATTTGATTAAAGTATGATTCATGTTTTATATTTTGAACAGAGATATTTGTGATGGACTTTTCCTTTGTTTCCCCAAATACCATATATTCCTGCTAGGTAAATGTATTTGTGGTAGATACAGAGATACACTGTCCACACCTCATAAAGAAGAAAGTGTTCCTTGCTTTAAAGATTGTGGTCAGTACTCACCTTCCATTTGTGAGCTGTTTAAGGATCTGCATTGGCTGAAAAACTCACTTTGTCCTTGTCTGAGGCCATGATTTTTCCTGGCGCCGCCTGATGTTGACTCCTTATAGTACAGATGAAAAGTTACTTATTGATATTTTAAAGTAACTTTAAACCAAGAAAAGGGGTTTGCCAAGTTAGAAGAATGAGGATCAGAAAGTATGAAATAAAGACATATGAATGGATGTATATAGATGGGTATGAGGTAAGAAGATTTTCAGATCACACTAATGTTCAGTGGGAGGCATCTACAACAGAGGATGCTCTACAGAGTCAAGTGGACTAAACAGACCAGTCAGATGATATCAGGTTATGTTTGTCCTTGGTTCCACCAATATGAACACCATGAATACATGCATGGAATGACCATGGTTGTTGTAGTTTTGGAGTCTGTTCTTAAATCAAATAATGTATACTCCACTAAGTTTGATCTACAGGAGCTGGCAGCAGATGCCAAAGATGAGCTCTGCATGGAGACCATTGCCAAGGAGATCAAATGATCACTTGATGTCAGGTTGACTACATGTCTCCCCTTGTATCTAGGAGTGGCCAGGGATTTATCAGAAAAAGACACACATAGTCCAAGCACAGTTTTTGTTGTTTTTCTGTCTTTAATATCTCAGCCAACATTGCTATTTGAGGGCTTACAGCATAATTGAATGACTGATCAGGTGACTTCCTTTCTGCAAAGGAGGTCTATTACACATGTCCTCATGTACCATAGTACACAAGCTGTCACCACTATACATTGTTGTAGAGGTTTGCTGAAGACTCAACTGGATGGGTAACCTGGTGGCATCATGCTTCAACTGTGAGAGGTCATAAATCAGTATGCAGTATATGCATTGAATTAAAGAATATCTTTGTCTCTTTAATTGTAATAGGAAGAATATATGGCTTCAGCAGCCTGGAATGAAGAGTGACCTTTTTACCTTCACTCCCAATAATTCCTTGGGTCCCTTCATGATAAGTTAGACAACCTATGAAAAAGGAAATACACTTTCCAGTCAATGCAGTCAGAGTCCCCTTGAATTGTAAGCTAAGGATATGACTATGTAACATGTGTTTCCTAAATTTCATAGAAAATTGGTTTTCGTTCTTTATAGAGAATGTATGATGTGTTACACATTGTGATAGCTTCTAGAGATAACACAGTAAAGATGATAAAACAATATCCCTTCAAAATTATACTATCTACAAAAGGCAAATATTAGTGAACTATTATTACAAGTTTATTCTCCGGATGTAGACACTAAAATAGAATTTTGAGGTGCAAGGTGTTTGTTAGGGATGAACTTCTGTGAAACAAAACAGGTTGTAACAAGATTGAATAGTAGAGAAGCTGAGACTGCAAATTCGGGTCCTTTAAGCATTGACAAAATCTTTGAACAATTTTAGAACAAGTATTGAGCATCAAAGCATCCTGTATCTAGTGAAATGCCAAGGTATTCTTATTACAGCATTTGCCAGTTGCCAAATGTAGATTGCAAAAGAAAGGGTATAGACTTGAAAAATGTGCTCAATGTGGTTGAGATAGCCCCTGAAAACCTGTCAGCCAGAAACTGTCTGGACAGCCTTCCTGGAAGCTGGACAGCTTTTAGTTCAAGGGGGATGAGGGTGACATTTTGTCATATATAGATTCTTCCCCAAGTACATCTAGGGGTAGCTACTCTAGGAAATAGATTAGAAGATTAAAGAGAGGATTGCTTTTGCAACTGATCAAGGAAGCAATTGATATTCATAGTGTCATTCTTCTTTTATCCCATCTAGCTTCTGTTCACCTTCACCTACCATCTGTGTTTTTCTTGGTGGCTTGTCTTAGGGAATGACCTAGAACCTAGAGTGATCTGAGCTCCTACTCAGAATGACATTCTCTGACTAGGTTTATCTTAATTATCTATGTACAGAAAAAAATTAAACACGGAAAGTATAAGGGGGTACCCAAATGGTTCCAGTAGGTTCCATGAATATCTTTCCTAGTCCCTTTGTTATTCACAATCTTAACTCCTGATGAACAGGATCAAATATAGTGACTTTTTTAATAATCATTTGTTTGTTCCTGGATAGAGGAGCTGATAATATATAGATGGAATAGCCTATAACTCTAACACAATTATATTGTTCAGATAGAAAACTATTTTTAAATGAAAAGAAAACCATATTACACATTTTTCTATATGTAAATAAGGGCTACTCCATAATTTTATTGACTCTATATAATGTGATTAAATAAAACTGCCGTGCCTAAAATTTCACAATGCCTCAGAGACAGCCCTGCTGTTTTCTTTAAAAGCATTTATGCCTCTAAGTAATTAGTGGGATATTTAAAATAAGTCCACAGATGGAAGAGAATGGGATAACTTTAAGTTTCTAACTTACTTTCATTAGGTTAGCTTTATTATTTTGAAATATTTAAATTCGGGGTATCTAGAACAACAAAGAAACATTATCTTCTATCATTGGTGGCAAATTCAAACTTTTTATATATATTTGAATTTTTTTTTTCTGGTGAGGAGTACTAGGGATTGAACTCAGGGGCACTTGAACACTAAGCCACATCCTGGCCCTATTTTGTATTTTATTTAGAGGCAGGGTTTCACTGAGTTGCTTAGCACCTCACTTTTGCTGACTCTGGCTTTGAACTCATGATTCTCCTGCCTCAGCCTTGGGAGCTACTGGAATTACAGGCATGTGCCATTGTGCCAGGATTGAATTTGTTTTTAAAGTAATTCTTCATGGTAAAACCGACTACAACAAAATTTCTCCAAAGTAGGGAAAGGAAGGTACTGTTACATTTTGATAAATCATGATAAATTTATAAAGTTTTGCACATTTCCCAAAAATAATATCTTGAAAAAAATTAAACATTGTTATTGAAATATCCTGCTGTGTCTAAAAAAATAGAAGATGGGCTCATTTGACTTCATGAGCAAATAGGTAAATTTTCTCATATTAGAACTTCATATAATTTTGTAATAAAGCTTCTTTTTTAAAAAACATGGAATAGCCACTGTATTAAAATTGATACTTAATCTTTTAAAAAAATTCTGGTACTTGGAATTGAAACCAGGGGAATTTTGTAACTGAGCTACATCCCAGAACTTTTATATATATATTTTTTTTTATTTTGAGAGTCTCACTATGTTCCTTAGGGCCTCACTAAATTGTTGAGACTGATCATGAACTAGCAATCCTCCTTTCTCAGTCTCCCAAGTTGTTGGGATTACAGGCATTTGCCACCATGTTGGACAACATTTTTTCAAAAACTGAACTATTAATATCAAAATGATAGTATGAAAAATGTTATCCCCAAAGTCACATTACTAGAGAATAAATATAGTTATAATTATAAGAAAATGCAATTATCTTAATTCATTATTGCTTTTATGGAATAAAGTCAAGTGTTTTTTTGATGCACATTTTGTATACTGAAGTTATAGGAATTGTGTTAGAAGTACAATACACAATCTTTAACCTTCAGAAGCCTAGCTTAGGCTGCCAAGGTGGCATACACCTGTTATCCCAGGGATTCAGGAAGCTGAGGCAGGAGGATGGAGAGTTCAAAGCCAGTCCCAGCAACTTAGCAAGGCACTTAGCAACTCAGCGAGACCCTGTCTCTAAGTAACATACAAAGGGTTGTGGATGTGGCTCAGTGTTTGAGGACCCCTGGGTTCAATCCCCAGTTCCAAAAAAAAAAAGAGAGAGACTCTAAGTTTGGCAGGATGCCTTCACAGCATTCTTACTGGAAAAAGTACAGTTGTGAAGTAAAATTACTAAAGATCAGATCTTGACTCAGCTAATTTCTAGCTGTAATACTCTCAGCTAATTTCTTCATTTTTCTGTAGTTCAAAGTCCTTACCTGAAATAGTGATGGATAAGATTACCTACCTTTCATTATTGTTGAATTTCCTTTTAGCCTTGTTAATAGGCATTTCTGTATCAATTTGCAGTGCAAACAATTAGATTTGTTCCTTAAATATCTATTCTTGGTTCATTGCTTTTCTTTCTCCACATTTGTGTTGCATGATTCCATTCACTCAAGTTTTCCTTAACATTTATTTAGTGATGAAGGTCAATGTTAACTCACCAGGCTGGATATCTTCCCAGAGTTTGCAACTTCTTCACTGGGCATATTCATCCGGTTGTTTGCACAGGCGCCTCAAACAGCTACATAATTGATTTCCTCATTCTCATTCCACTCTCAGATTTTCCCTCCATTTTAGTAACACCCTAGTAATCAACATATTAGGAAATGTTCCAAGTCAAATTTCATCCCGAAAGCTCCAATACTTGTAATTCCTTCACTCACTTTATCCAACATGCTTTTGTGGGAAGTACAAGTGTCATCCTATGGCATAGTTCACCATGTAAAAGAAAAACAAAATCTTTTTTGTCCAAATTACCATTTTGACATGTCCTTCTTCCAGAACACATTTTTTTTTTATTGCCTTTCTTTTGGTATATAAGGCTTTATATGCCTTAAGACGTTTAAGTCTTCCTCTCACTTCTGCAGTCTGGTAATAGAAAGTTTATGGGCTTACCTTGATTTTCATCACAGACCATATTTTCTCACAGCTATACATTTATCTATTTAATTTTCTTTACTTGGGATAGCCTTTGGTATTAAATTAAAGTATCTTGAAATGAAAATTCAGGAGGTTCCAAGTTGAATTTAGTTTTCCTCCTTTTAGTATCTATCATATTTAAAATTATTTGGTTATACACTGTTTTTCACCTCACCCTCCACCTGTATGCTTATGATATGTACAGGGCAGCTGTCTATCTATTTCATTTATCTTTGAGTATTGAGCAAAGCACCTGTCAGTAATTGGTAGAAATAAAGTTTATAAAGCAATAGGGAAAAAAGTTGTTGGAGTGAGGGACTTTACTCAACATGATCGCCATTAGTTCCTATCAAAAATGACCACAATAATTGTATCAAATAAGTGACAATGGTTATTTACAGGTAATAGTATATGATAGATATTTTAGTCCTCAACTTCCAAAGAGAGTATCACCCATATTCTTTGTATATGAAAATTATAGCAATATCACTAAATGCTGATTAATAGAGTTACTCAAAATAAAACCAAGATTATTAGTTACTTAAAAGTTTCATATTTTTGTTATAATTATTAATATGCTGGCATTTTACATGGTTTGAAATAACAAATTATTTTAATCAAATTTTTAAAGCAAGTCACCAATATTTTAAAATAGTATTTTCCCCAATTTTAATACTAACTTACATGATGTGAATTATTTCTGAAGATATTTCTCTTTTCCATTATTGAAATAGTTTTCTACATCATAAATCCTCTATGATTTGCAGACAAAATAGTAAGAACTAAGTGGAAGAAAAGTAAATAGTTCAGCCTCCTCACAACTTCTAAACTTAAATCACTTTCTACTACTCTGGTTGTTTATATGTTTACACAAACATCATTTTAGAAACATCTGTCAGTATAATCTTAAGTAAAAATGTTCATATTCATTATATTTGAATCAAAATATATTTGAGTTCAATATGACAGTATGTAAACAAGAGAATAAAAATAGCTTCTTTCCTGTATTTTAGTTACTTCCTACTATTTCATCAAAGAAATATTTTCAAAGCCTTAATACGTTCTAATGGGATATTTCATTCTGCTAAGCAAAAGCATCTTTACATTTATAGAAGACTTTTAAAACCTGCTGCAATTTTTTTAATAGCCCTAAGTGGATTCACGACTTGCACTAAGCTCATCTTGAGCTATTCTTAGGTAGGCACTTATGTGCAGAAGGACAGGTCCATACCAAGGATGTGATTCATGCACCTGAAGACCCCAATTATGAGAAGATGTCAACTAGAATCACCAAACCAATTACTTGGAAAAAAGGAGAAGAATGATTTTAACAGCAGGAGAGAACAAAGAAAGAAGTGGTCCTTTGGTACTTGCAGGGGTTGTGAAGAACAATTTCCTAGCTGCTGTGAGATATTTTGTCTTGTCTACAGCACTCCTGATAGGAAATGTCTGAATTATTGCCAAAAAACACTGATACTGAAACAAGTAACTACTTATTGACATTAATGATTCTATCGAAGTACAGTTACTTGAATTCAGCAAATTATTTGAGTTGATTATAAAATCATATTCAAAGTGTTCATTCATTATAAGTAAATGTGACCATTTCCTAATAAAAATATTAGTCTCTATTTTAACTTGTAGATGTAGCATTCATCAACAGTTTTGCATTTTAAAATCTTGGGTGGCATTAAGAATGAAGATGACCCTACTTGCTAAAAAAGATTACAATACATATAATGGAAAGATTTCAAACATACCATTTCTGAAAAGTGAAACAATATGATTTAAAATGTCAGATTTTAGATATATGGATAAACTTTCCATAATCCATCATCCAAAACAAACTATATTATTTAGGAACTTCTTGAAGGCAGACTAGCTAAAATCATGTTTCATAAAATCAAAGGGATTATACTCAGGTGTTAGTGTCAAGAACACAGAATGATATTTTAGAGATGTGTATGTGAGCTGTTGTTTCTTTCTGTTACCTAAGTAGCTTCATATTTTCAAACTCTGCTCTCAAATCCTCCTCTAGTTTTCATTAAAATCATCTAGCCTGTTCAATAAAATCCAGTGGAATCAGCATGAACAGTATTGATGAAAGAAAAAAATAAAACCTGTGTTGCTGAGCAGTATACACAGGGTGATTCCACTGGAGAGAGGTGGTAAACATACATAAATATACAATGTGAATGAAAGGAGATTTTCATGTTACACATGTTCATAGTTTTTAAATTTTCAGTATATTCCAAGTTAAATATGAAATTAGGAAAAAAAAATCTTCATTTGATTTGAATATAAAGTTCTGTATACACGTAGATACTTTATAAAATTCACTACCTCTCAGTGGAAGCTTATCTTGCTTATCTACAGGTTATCCTCTTTATATATCCTTTTACCCTAGTTTCATATTTTTCTCATTAGCATCTTACACTAGCTAAGATAGTATATATTTTCCCTGTATACCATGCCTTCTGTTTTCTGTTTAAAAATCTAATTCCAAGAAAGAGTTTATCTGCTTGTTCATTTCTAAATCTCTAGGACGAAAATATTGATACATGATAGGCAAGTACTCAATACATACTAGACAGATTAAATAGTATGTATAATTTTGTTCTTAAATTTATTATGCATATGTACACACTCTAATATATAAATATGTGTTACATATAGAGAGTCATTGTTCCTTTGTTTTGTTTGTTCCCCGTTTTTTAAATAAGGGGAAGAAAGAGATACAAATAACAAAAATTTCAAAACTGTTTGAAGAATGAAGTTTGTCTATGTAAATAACTGCTGTTTTTAAGTCACATGACAAAGTTTAAAGTGCTTAATGAGAGCATTTGAAAAGTAATCTTTGAAACACCGTAAGAGCAAATGAGGAATGTGATAGATTTATGTTTATAAGCAAAATTGTTGCTCCAAGTGTGCATCTACGGGTTTTCACAATTCATTTCATTTCTATTACAGTCTTTGAAAACAAACCAAATTCCATGATGTGTGCACTGCTTGCTTCCTGCTGAGGAAGAATGTGTATCCAGATGAAAAATGTGCCAGCTATCAGGACAGTGGCCCTTTGTCAGAATCTTGAGCCTTAAAAATTAAACTATGAATTCACTTCGTTCACAAACACCTTTTTGTGTTCTGATAGAGTTAAAAGGCTGGGATGAGTATTTTGAAGTCAGAATGCCAAGATGACCTTAAGTACACATATGAAGAAGAGAGCCACTCATCCTTACCATAGCACATAAATTGAACAGTTCGGTGATCAATTACTAAGAACAAACCACAGTCAAGACACCAGGATAAACCCCAGGGAGGATACAAAGATGAGCACCCCATGACCCTTCCCACCTCTAACAGCATCACCACCATTCCCAACGCTATCATTTACTAAGCTCCTGTTATGTTCCAGACACTAAATGAGGCACAGTAGTTTTACGCATCTTGAAAGTTTCTTGAAAAATTCCTTTGGCAATGTATTGTAATCATCATTTCACAAAAAAGAAATGGAGATACAGAGAGGTTGACTTATTTCTTTCCAAACTCCTATTCATTACCTCTTGGTGTATGTGTCTTTTCTATGAGGAAGCTTTCATCACCCATAAAAGATATGCTTTTCAGTTGCAATGGTCATCATAAGTGTTGATTTCACCTGCGATTCTTTGGTTCAAAAATAGACACTAGAATCCATTTAGGCTATTAATAATCTCTTAGAAATTTCAAATCAGGAATGATAGCTTCCAATTCATTTGACCAGAATATTCAAACACATTAGAAATAAATTCAATATCCTTTGGATGACACTTCATCTGCAAGGGGAAGCAGAAGTTAAATCTGCATAAAGAATGAAGCAAGCAAGCATGTACAGCAAAGAAGATCTGATGCACATTTTGAGAGGATTTCAATTTTCTTTGGTAAAGGTAAGGTATATTTGATTCTTTGGGAAATTTCCTGTATTGATAAAGATTAAAGGAAATTGCTGTGCGGTTCAACAAACATCTGCAACCATGTGGTGGTGCTTTGCTAGTGTACAGAGCAAGCCTCCAGTCTAGTATGCTGTTGTTTTCAAATTCAATTTCTGATCCCTTAAGAGGAATCTAGTATACTTACTATGCTCACTAATATCTCTGAATGTTGATACACTCAAATGGTAACTGCTAATTTTCTTTTCAAATTTTACCACAGAGGTGTAATACACCAAACAGAGCATTATGTGTCAAATTTGGCTCTTTCCTCTATAATATGATTTTAATATTATGTCATCTTTGATGGAACACTATCATATTACTCTTTCTCTAGTAAAATAGAGACATTTTTGTAATGGTGAATTCAAAGATCTACCAGAAATTAATTTTTAAAGAAACATTAAGAAATATGTATTTGGAAGGGAATTAATAGCAACTGTATTCCTTTGGGTTAGAAAATTTAATAAAAGAAAACTGTCCTTAAAACTGCTGATTTATTGCAGATATAATTTCAAAATACATAGCAGAGATAGTGGTGCTGTTGAAACACTACCAATAATAGTTATTACTGTTATTAATATTAAGACTAGCACTAAAACTTGTTTCTACTACTATCATAGCAAACATTTATATAATACTTACTATGTATCAATATTGTTACAGAAGTTAACTCAAAACTCTGGATATAAAATCAGAAAGTATTAGTTCATGTAGTTTATATCTTGAGTTGGTACTGTATTAAATCCAAGCAAGCAAGTCATTTGAAATGATTTCAGAAAAATGTTCCTTGTCACTAACATATCAGAAATTTTTCTACAATTAAATGTGATGATGGAAATGTTAGTGCTGTCTGAAATTCACAACAGTATGCACATAGAATTAATTTTACTCTGCTCCAAAAGCCTGCCATTGTGGTTATTGACTTTAATTAATAGTAAAGAAATTTACATTTTTGATGATTGTGGAATTGTGACTAATGATTTAAATTATCTTTTGGTTATCACTTATGACTAGAAATGTTTACCATTTCAAATCTTTAATGGATTTATCTTTATTCCCTTCAGTGGTCAGGCAATTGTTCATGTAATACCTTACATTACTATTGTTTTAATATCTTTTACATATGTTGTAGTACATTTGAACCTCTGTTCCTATCAGTGTACTCAAAGTTAACATTTGGTGTAATGAATCCCTGAGTTTCTTCAATATGTTTTGAATCTCTTCACATGAAATGAAAATTTCTGTTCTGTAATTAATGATGCCATATACTCCTTTTAAATAAGGATTTTGTCAGGCTATATAACTAATGACAGAGTCACCTAAATGACCAGTTGGCATCATTAAATTTACCAACTGTGCAATCATAAATTCTAATTAAATTCTAAGTATGTCTTTTACCAACATGTAAACACTTTTTCTAATTGGGAAGGACCATGATGAATAAGTTTAATGGTGCCAAGTTGGTCATTTAAGGGCTTTAGTAGTTTAGTGGGAAATCACTTGACTTTGAAGGAATTCCTTTTCTAGTCCTCAAATTTTTTGCCAATGGGAATGCATCCGTGTGATAAAATTTTTCTAGAGAAAATCATGAAAGATTCATCTATAGGCCACTTACTGCATTTGGCAGTGACCAGAGGTGTTTTAGGGACAGCATGTTAGCACAACAGCTGAACTCAAACTATGAAGCACTAAAGGGATACTAAATAGTCAATGCAGAATGCATGTGATGAGTAAAACCCTCAGGTCTTTGACTAGAATTTCGTTCTAGAGAAATTATTTTTCCCTGTGACATATCAAAACAGTTAAGGAAGCTATCTAGTCTTTTCTTATCATTTGTTTCTCCACAGCATCTAGAAAATATTGTCAAACACATACAAGATTGTTGAATGAATGAATGAACTGCAGAAGTAGCTCAGTGACAATATCACTTTTTAGTTTTGAGCATCTAAGTAATAAAAGCAATAATATCTGATATTTATCAAATGAATTATATTCTGGTGGCTAGACTAAGAGTTTTTTACATGTTTTATGGTCTATAATATCTGAAAATATAATCAACCAGGATTTTAGACAGAAATAAGAAACCAGTATAGTTGTTTAAAATTTTAAAAGGTTAAATATAAGGAAGTAGTTTCTTCACCATATTGTAAACATTGGGACTGTGTGGACTCTAGGGTATCCTACAGCAAGACCTGACAACAAAGCAGTTACCCCTGAGCCACAGCGACCTTCAACAGACCAGGGCTAGAGCACTCATATGGACATCTCTCTCTTCAGTTGCTGGCAGAATATGTCAATGCAGTTGGGAGATGATCATTACAACATTTTTACTACCTAAAGCTCAGAGGAAGGGTGTTTCCTAGTAACTTTTTTTATCTAGAACTTTAGCAACAATACCAGTTTTGCATTTTAGCTCAAACTGTACAGGAAGGAACAAGGGAACTAGGTAGAAGGAGATTCTGAGTCCCACTAATCATGTTCCTTGGATTGTATTATTCCCACATGCAGATGTGGAAATTGTGACTCAGATAATTTAAGCAACTTGCTCACAACTGCAAAACTACATGCAGTGAAGAAGGCATTTAAATTAGACAAATCAGTTCACAGGAACTGTAGAAAGGACAATGTGAACATTTCAAAATTTCAAGGGCTTGTATTAGCAGTGGTAAATTGTCTCTCGCATCCTGAGGTGGTTGTAGACTGCAGTGTTTAGGTCATAGGAGCAGAGAAAAAAAGAATGTAACAAACCCAATATTGGCTCTTTAACTTCTGCTCAGAAGTGACACACATTTGAAATAGAAATAAGCATAATAAATTTTGATACTGCACAAAGGCCAACACGAATAGCATTTAAAAATAATTGGTGATAATGACAAGAGGTGAAGTTGAAAACAGAAAGGTCTGTACCACCATGCAGGGGCTAGTGGGGCTGATGTAGGATTTTTGTCTCTGTCTTTAGATTAATAGAAAACCATTAAAGGACTAAAAGCTGGGGACTGACATTATTTGTATTTTACATTCATCATGATTTTCTAAAAATATCAATTTATTCAACTTTCCAGTTCCACATATCTGAGAATTGATGGAAGCTACCCTTCCCAGAATGCTCATCTACAGCAGGATAAACCAGTCATAGAGAAATGATTGTGTGGGGGTTGGTGGTGGTGAGGAAGAGTGTGGTATACTAAAAGTGCAACCTGACAATTTGGAGGGCTGATGAAAAACTAACTATGCAGACACTTTCAGATCAGGCAGGACAGAATAGGTAGGTGTGAGGTGCATTATATCACAAACACCAGAAAAAATTTCACTTTAAGCTTACTACAGCTGTCCTGAAATTATAAATAGGACCATGAGAGAAAAAGAGTGAGATTAGGTTTAATCAACAAGAGTCTAAAAAAAGGAAATTATTTTCCTACTTCTGCACAAAAAGGAAAAGATTTTAGCAGAAAGGAACCAAAAAGTCCAAACCTTTATTTAAAGTGGAAACATGGACTTTCTTTGCATAAAGAAACATTAAGGACTCAAATCAGGGCTAAAGGCTACCCTAATCTGACTTTCTGAACTTGCCAAGCATAGATTTACCTACAGTTCTTGAAAAATCTATCTTTGAAAATGTCTTTAGCTTGGACTATTTTGAACCATTTTATCTGCCAATAAATTATAAAGTTACTTTTTATAAACTGAGAAGAAAATTGAGGCTACTAGAAAATAAAATTCAAGAAATAATTATAAAGCCCAAGACACCAAGAAGGTATGAAAGCAACTAAACTTTAGAAACTCCTGTGACCTAGAAATCAGGTACAACAGAATTTTACTTCATTTCATTTACTTTTGACTGCTGCATCTATCAGCAAGGCAGACAGGCTTTCTTAGCTTGACAGTAAATATAGCTAACATTTAAATTATATTTAATATATTATATTCCCCTCCATTTATGGAAGATACTTCCTGGAACTGCCTTCTAAGGATAAATGTTAAAATGTGGGAGAAGATGTTGCACCAGGTGCTACTCGTAATGGTGGTAAGTGCTGAGCCCCACATACCATGGTATGGGTCACAATTATCCATGCAAGTACTATTTTTGGTGGGGGGATACTTTGGTTGTGGGGAAAAGAAGCATTTCTTGACAGACAAATTCATGGTTTACCATCTGATCAGATAACCTACTTTTTATGCTTCATACATTTGCTAAGATGTATTATCTCTTTATTGAGCATCAAGACTCATATACATATCTCCAACTGTTTCTTTACCTACTCCCATTATGGTTAACACAAAAGGGTATTCAATTTACTTGTTTCTTATTTCATACTTCTGAAGAAATATTAAGACACTTGGAAACAGAGAGTTTACTTTGATAATATAATAGCACAAAGACTTTCAAATAATACAATTTTAATAGGAATTGATCTTTATTTCAGTTGGATATTTTTAAACACTTCATGCTGAGAAACTTAATAAGGATTATTACATTTATTCTTGGTAATCACCCTGTGAATTAGTTACTCTTATTATTGCCACTTTGCATAGTGTAAAATTTAGAGTTTTGAAAGGATATTGAAGTTTGAGATCATAACTGGTACATGTTAGAACTGACTTTTTAAAAATTTTTTTTGATTTGTTCTAGTTTGTTGTACATGACAGAATGCATTTATACATTTTGATAGGTCATACATAAATGGAGTGTGATCTCTCATTTTTCCGATTGTACATATTGTAGGATCACATCAGTCATGCAGTCATATATGTACATGAGGTAATAATGTCTGTTTCACTCTACTATCCTTCCTACCCCCACACCCCTTCCCCTCCCTTCACTCCCCTCTACTAAATATAAAGTAACTCTATTCTCCCCCCCACACACTTATTGTGAATTAGCATCCATATAGAGCTGATTTTAAACCTAAAAAGTCTAACATTATTGTGCTCACTTTTAATCATGATATTAAATCATAGTCTTTCAACCTTAAGAAACATGACAATTATGACACAAATCTGAAACATTTCATTTTGCTTAATGAATGCTTTAATCATGAAAAATTATTATTTATTCAAAGAAGAGAACTTGATTAGTACTGAAAAAGTGAAGGAAAGTGGCACCTGTATAGACAGGGCAAAGACAGAAAACAATTATTTGACTAATATAGGAAATGAAAACAAAGTAAGATGGAAAGAAGCTATTTTTTTTGAAATTTAACAGTATCAGTCATTATTTAGAAATTTGAGTATATATCATTTGCTTTAATCTTTTCAACAAAATTGTTCATTAGGTGGTGATTAAATTGATGCTGAGATAGTAACCAGTTTAAAGAAACAGAATGTTTAAAAGACGGCATAGGATTATATCTGATTCTTGCTTAATAATCATTTTAATATGATAAAAGTAATTTATAAACATAAAATATATGTAGAATTATAAGATATTTGTGTGTAGAGCTCAAATGGGTTTACCCTGTAACCAGAATATTAGAGTAAAAATTCACATAGTAAGTCGCACTGTTTATTGGGTAAAAGATCTTATAGAAAAAGTACATATCCTCAGAATCTGTATTTATAAACATCTATTGATTAACATAGTAGAAATATTTGTAATGCTAATAGTCTTTCATCTTTCAGGATAGGCATATCAAAAGCTTTAGCATTTTGCTCACTAACTTTATAAATACATGAGATATTAGTCTTAATTTTTGCACTATTGATCAAGCAACTCTTTTGCTTTAAAATGCAGTATAAAACTTCTACATTTTTGAAGCTGAAAGGTAGTGGTAAATTCCCCCAACAAAAACAACATCTGTGACTCTAAGACAAAATAATTTGGATTAATAATGACTTACACCACAAAATATATTCACATTCATTTTAACTCATAGATAAATTCCTTTCCTCTTGGAATGTTTCATGTCTTGACTGTGACTTCACAACTCCTTCTGAATCCACAATAATCAGATAATGGAATCAAACTAACAAGGCATTTGAATAATTTTGGTAGCATTTTACCACAATAATGTTAAAATTTAGTAGAAGCTTTTATTATTAATTCTATTTAATTGGAGATACTGAAATGGAAAATCAGGATTTTATAAGATATATGGATAGAGAAATTCTGAAAGATTTATGGTGCTTTTAAAACCACATATCCCATACATAATTTTAGAATTAAAAAGGAAGGTAACTCATATTTTCACAGAAGGAATAATGAAAAAATATTGAAAATATATTGGTCCATGGGCAAAATTTAATCATTTACACAAAATATGTGACCATGAATATTCAGATATTTTTAGCTTATTTGAAGACTACTCAAGGATTCATATCTCTATATATCAAGTCCTTCTTGGGGACAACTGAGAAAAGAACCCATTTTTCTTTTCCTTTTATAACTTTATTGAGGCAAAATTGAAATACGATAAAATGCACATATTTGAGGTATGCAATTTGATTAGTTTTGACATATTTGATACTCATGTAACCAACACATGATCAATATAAAAAGCATTTCCATTACTTTTTTTTTTAAATTTGAAATCACGCAGACTGTTTCTTGCATGCTTTATTATACTAGAAATCAATCACCTTCAGATATATATAATCTCACTCCCACATGTAAATTACTTCAAAATTAAATGGCACACTTATAAATATCTCACAGGTAAAGGAAGAAAGCACAAGAAAAGTAAATAAAAGTAAATAAAAGTAAAAAAAGTAAGTGATAATAAAAGCTTAAAATAACAGAATCTCTGGGATTAAACAGTACGCAAAAGAACATTTATAACTTAAAGTACTTGTATCAGAAAGAAGCTAGAGTAATAATCAAATTATTTTCAAGTTAGGTAGCAGGTAATTAGGTAGTAGGTAAGACTAGGAGCAGAAATATATGAAACAGAGAAAAAATAATATGGTTCAAAGTTGATAAAAATAAAACAATCTAATCAAGAAAAAGCAAGAACAAAAAAATCAATGTCAATGGAAATGGAGCTAGAGATACTAAAAACATATTAAGGTAATATTACAATTGCCTGCAAACATATGTGATAGCTTACATAACATGGTCTATATTAGAGAAGGATTCATGTGCTGTTGAGAGTATATTCAGTCATTGATGGATAAAATATTCTATATATGTCTATAAAATCTAAATTAGCAATTGTATTTTTTTAGTTCTATAGCTTCTTTATTTAGTTTTCGTTTGAAGGATCTATCCAATGGTGACAGAGGCATGTTAATAATACCTAGTATTATTGTGTTGTGGTCTATTTTATTCTCGAAACTCAGAATGGTTTGTTTTGATATATGTTAATATTCCATGATTTGGGGCATAAATATTTACAATTTGTTGTGTCTTATTGATGTATAAATCCCTTAAAGCAGTATCAAATGTCCTTTTGTCCCTTTCTATTAACTTTGACTTGAAGTCCACTTTATCTGCTATGATGGTAGAAATCCCTGCTTGTTTACAAGATCCACGTGAATGATATGTTTTTTCCTATCCTTTTACCTTCAATATGTGGATGTCTTTGCCTATGAGGTGAGTCTCTTGAAGACAGCATGATGTTGGGTCTTGTATTTCAATACAATCTGTTGGTCTCTGTCTTTTTACTGATTGGTTTAGGGCTTTTACATTCGGTGCTATTATTGAGGAATGATTTTTATTCCCTTACATTTTGATTTATTTCTGGTTTTTATTTTGACTTAGTTTCTCCTTTGATTGACTATTCTAATAGTGTAATTTTCCTCCCTTTGCTGGTTTTAACTTTATTTTTTTATTTCTTCTACATGGAATATTTTATTGAGAATGTTTTATAGTGCAGTCTTTCTAGTTGTGAATTCTTTTAACTTTTGTTTATCATGGAAGGGTTTTATTTCATCTTCAGTTCTGAAGCTTAATTTTTCTGGGTGTAGTATTTTTGGCTGGCATGCAGTTTCTTTCAGAATTTGGTCTATATTATTTCAAGATATTCTAGATCAGAGGGTCTGGTTGAGAAGTCACCTGAGATCCGAGTTGGTTTCCCTCTAAATGTTACCCTCTGTTTTTCTCTACTTGTCTTTAAAAATTCTATCCTTATTCCATATGTTAGGGATTTTCATAATATTGTGCCTTCTTCTGGATCTGTTGTAATTTTGTATATTTTGGTTCCTGTAAGCCTCCTGTATTTCATTTTTCATTTCATACTTTAGGTTTGGGAAATTTTCTGATATTATTTCATTGAAAAGACTGTGTATTCCTTTAGTTTGCATCTCTGAGACTTCATCTATCCTGATAAATCCAAAATTTGATCTTTTCAAGTTATTCCATATTTCTTGGAAGTTCTATTCATGGTCTGAGAAAAGAGCCTCTGATAGGACTCCTATGTTAGGGATGTACTTAGGATGTTCCTCTTAAGAATAGAACTCACCCATATTGATTTTTGTACAAGTAGAACAGCAACTTGGGAACAACTCTCATTGGCTTTGGAGCAAACTGAACTGTCTAGATATAGGTTGAGCATGTTTCTTTACATGGGTGTAACAAAGGATGCAAATTATAGATTATATGGGTTCTTTGCCCGTAAAGTTGATTGTGACACACTCAATTAGTTACTGAGGAGAAACATGGATGAATCTGAAGTATTAAGTATTTTCAAATGTAATCAAAGAAAGTCAGACAATTAAAGATTTAAATCCAGCTCCAGAAACAACAGTGCTCAACTTTGAAGGCTGTCTCTTGATACCAACATTAAGGTTGCTACATTTAGTTAGGTCCTTGAGACTTCATTTTTAAAAAGAAATTGTATATCAAATGCAAGTAATTTAAAAATCAAAGAATGCCTAGAGAAAAGAAAGGGAAAGAATAGACAAGTTGAAAGACAGGATAAATATACAATAATTCATCAGTTAATGGGACTGAATGAATATTTATTAAGAACCTATTCTTTATGTAAAACAATCTGTTAGATCTAAATATTAGTAAGATTTTTTATTGTAGATATGACAACAATATGTTACTGAATAAAATTTTTAGGGAATAATGAATATATTTAAGTCAACTTGTCCCAATTCTTTGGGGCCTCTCTTCTGAAAGTAATGCATGACTCAGAATTTGCCCATGTATTTCAAAGAAAGAAAAAAAATCCATAATCCTGTAATGAAAAAGTGAAAATTTATAATAATGCTACGAAGCAAAACTCTGGGAGTAGAGATTTCTAAATCTAAATTAACCATATTCCATGAGCCTCAAATTTTCCTTCCATAAATGCATTTTCATGAAAAAAAATGATAATTTTACAGACCTATAAAAAGAATATTAAAAACTCTAACATGAATTGAATTGATAATTTTTTTATGCTTTGGTGTACTATATACATGTGAAAAAATAATACCCAGTTTCAACATTTAGTACTAAGTAGCCTTCATTGGCAATGTACTAAAAGTATCTTGTAAACGGTGCAGGTCTTGTGATCCCCTGGGGTCACTTGGACTTAGTTTTGGCTTATTATTTAGCTGTCATAGTTATGTGATAAAATAATTTGGGGCTATAGCAACTGACAGACTTGAAAATTTCAAAACACTGTCAAAATTTTACAATAAGATCACATTTTATAACTTCAGCAGTAACTGACTGTTACAAATGAAATGTTATTACAGCATTTATTAAATTGGATTTCAGTTCACAACCCTCTCATATAATTAAAATATGAAGTGCGATAATTCAGAAATTGTCAATGATAAAAATATTTTATTTTCAGCTTCTTTTCTGTTCTTGAAACATGAGCAAACACTTTATGTGACTATTTGAAAAATGATGTTATATTATTGGATTTTAAAGACATCTTACCTCTGGGATCATACATCAAGTACACATACATATTTCAAGATGAGATAGATATTAAGTTGACCATTTTTTATTTGTCAGATATAAACTGATACACAGCATCCCTGTTAAAGTATGTATGCCTTTCTGACATTATATCACTGATTCAATACATGATCTATGTTGCTTAGGGAGACAGTTAACTGTCACAAGGTCCACAATAGCATGGTCTCCAGAGTGATATATTTCCATCATTAAACTGAGCAAACTCATACATGCAAACACATATGTAATTTACATATATTCACCATTATAATAAAATGGTAGACAGTATAAGTCATATATAGCATTAGAAATTAAAATGATGGAGCTATGAAAGATATTTAAAACTTTTTAATTTATTTAACTTATCTGTGGGACCCACTAGTTTTGTTTTTTGCTTTGAATAGTTATGATGTCATATGGGTCATTCTTTATTTTTTGTTAATTTTTATTTTTATAGACTGCATTTTAATTCATTGTACACAAATAGGGTACACCTTTTTGTTTCTTATTATTTTGTGGAGTTTTCTGAGTCAAGACAAAATGTTTTTCATGACCCCTTTTAGTAAGTGATAATTTAAAAATATTATGAAGACCAAGTTAAGTCAATAATTAAATTGTTTTGTCATCCAATGTTTTTGGATCTGTGCCATGTTTTAATGTAAGTCAGAGCTAGCAGGAAGGGAAGAAGCTACAGTACCTAACCATGAAAACAATATAATGTGAAGTGTTTATATTTGTACCTTAATTCTGAGAAAACCAGGATTGTATTGATTCAGAAGAGAACTATATAGCTAATAACACAAAAAGATCTTTCCATAATTACTTCATCTTGTTGAGTCAAGGATTCCAGTTGAAATTCTGAATGTATAACAACCAAAAAACCATAATGTTAGGTATAACAGAAATCTATTTTGAATAAGAAATAACCATGTGAATAGAAAATCAATGTATTTTCCAATATCAAAATTTG
This sequence comes from Sciurus carolinensis, assembly GCF_902686445.1. NCBI lineage: Eukaryota > Metazoa > Chordata > Mammalia > Rodentia > Sciuridae > Sciurus > Sciurus carolinensis. Next base: position 84,266,960 of record NC_062218.1, on the reverse strand, counting down.
ATTCACATCTGTGATCTTAACTGACCAGTAGGCTACAGCATTCTTCGTATATGTCTTACATCAATAAATGTGATGACAGTAATATGACAAAAGCATTCTCTTACTTAAATGATTATATTAATATAACATGTATATACAATAAAAACACTTTTTGTTAATATGAAACATACTGGTCTATATGATGGCTCTCAATTTAATAAAGATTCATCTAAACTAGCCATGATTCAACTTATTGCTTAGCATAATAAACAGATCATTAAATATTGTACATAATTGAATTTGAGTAAAGAGCTCTTTATCTAGGTTTCATTGGGCTAGCTTAATTGGCTTTATTAATGAAGATAATTTGTAATAATAGTTAAGGATGAATGTGTACAACCTAATTTTTCACTGTGAGTATCTAAATGATACTTAAATTGAATACTTTGATTTAATGATTAAAAATAAGTCAGGGTAAATGTATAATTATCTTATAAATATTCAAATAATAAAAATTAAAATAACAGATGATTACAAGTGCTTTAAAAAAATACAACTGAGAGACCCTTGGGAATTTTTGTATTAAAATATGCCTAATTATAGATACAGAAAATGATGGTAATAAATAAACAAGAAGTAACAAGAATCTACAGATCCACAAAAATGGGGTGAAGTGAGTAGTGAAATGAGAAATTATCAGTTTTCTATTATTGTTTCAACCTAAGTGTGTAGATGTGTGGGGGAAGAGGAGAGCAGAATGATTACCTGTAAAATATTTCTAGGGAATTTTGCCCTTTATGATTGTGAGTTTTAATGAATATAATTCAACCAATAAACCATTTTATCAATTATCTAAGCATGAAATTTTTATCTTAGTGTTTTTTATTATATTAATGACATGAATTTCTAATAAACAGGAGTAAGCTACAATTAAATAAAACATCTCCTCTAATAAGAAAAGTACATTATGCAATTGTGGAAAAGTTTTGTAGACTATAAATTAATTTTCCCCCATTAGCCCAAGATTACATAATACAGACATCTGAACATCCCCAAATTGTTATAGTATATGTTAAAATAAAAGATCAGGTTTTTCTCACAGTTATGATATGGCATAAGAACTGTGGATCAGCAGAATATTGTGTATAAGGTATTCTTTGGGTTTAACTAAACTCTTTCTGAAATATGTATATTCATTTTGATTTTGAGATTTTATGTAAGTGTGATTATTTTTGTATTAGTGCATTATAGTTATGCATAATATTGGAGTTCATTTTTACTTAATTATACAAGCATGTAAAATAATTTCTTCTAATTTTAGTCCTCAATACTTCCCCTTTCCTCCCTCTCTTCCATTCCAACCCAAATTCCCTTTCCTTTACTGCAGTGGTCTTCTTCTATTTACTTATGTTTTTAAAGTAGTGCTTAATAAATATACATAAAGGTGAAATGTACTATATTATATCCATATGCAAACAAAGGGTAGTTCAGTCAATTTTATTCCCTTCTTCCTCCCTTTTCTCTCCTTCCATTCCCTTCAACCCCCTTCCTCTATTCCATTGGTCTCTATTATTTATATATTTCAATTTCATTTAATTATTCTGCTTTCTATATAAGATATCTAATATCACAAATTTATTTTGTAAAATTGTTTGTATTATTACGTGGTAAAATTGGGAATATATTAAAGAGACTTGAATGTTAATTTCAGAAGGTCTTTTCTTCATGCTTTTTCATTAGTCTTAACAAATTATATAAGAAAGTCTCTTTTCTGTGACCTATTCCCACCTATTAAGAGCCATAAAGATTCATATTTTTATCTTGTAGATCAGTGTATAGTCTTTGTGCTAACTACTACTTAAATGCACTGTAAATTTGATGTATTATTTTCCTCAACTTCCATTAGAAGAAACTCTCTTTTTCCATTGTAAGCACATTTAAAAATAATTTAAGAGTAAAAATAAACTAGAAAATATTGCAAAATTTATTATGTTTTTAAAAGTTATTTTATTAATATTGGAGGAATATTTTCAGATAACTTGTTATAAACTACCAGGATTTCTTAATCCAAATTTTATCTATAAAACTCAACATTTTTTTCTTCTTTTCTTTTCAGTGGTGAGGATCAGACATAGTCTCTTGTGCATGCTATGCAGGCAGTCTGTCACTGAGTACATGCTACATGATTTCTAGAATTTAGCATAGAAAAATATTGCACCTTCATCTGCACTAGTATCTAAATGAAATTTAGCATTTCATTTTGTTATAAAAATATCTACCAGACTGTCATATGAATAGAACCTTTGTCATCATATTACCTGGTTGTGGTACATACCTTAAAACATTATTTATGATCACTATGTTGTCCATAATTTTTCAGTTATTTACACATTTGTAGTTTTCTTATCTTCAGATGCTTGTTGTTTCCAACACAGTTGTATAATCACTGGACAACTCTGTTGCTTTACCAGCTATTGAAAACTGAAGTTTTAGAGTCCCTCCATGAAAATTCAAATCCTATATTTCTTTCTCTATTCTATATTATACTTTCTTTGTTAATTAATATGTAGAAGAAGTGTGTCCTCTCTCAAAATGTTCAAGGCTGTATAAGTCAAGTGAAACTCTTTTTAAAGAATTGTTGTAACATAGATAAGTATGATTGCTGTGTATGTAGTGTAAGTACACTGGAGAAATTCAAATATGTCTCTTGAAAAGCATTCTTTTAATGTACCTGTTGACCATTTGAATGTCTTCCTTTGAAAACCACATCTACTGAGTTCTATTATCCATTTTAATTTAGTTACTTAGTTTTTAAACATAATTTTTAAAACTATTATCCATGTGTTGTATCATGATGAGTTATTTACCAGTCTATAAGTTCTAAAGACTGTTTCTTCTTGATTCCTTTTTAAAATATCATTTGCTTTATGAAGTAAAGAATTTAACATACTGCATATGGTTTAAATCTTGTCTTTGTATTATGATTCTTTGAAAATATTACCTTTAAGAAATAGTTTTGCATAAGAATCTCAGAGTATAACAGAAGTTAGAATCACTATTTCTGGGAAGGCATAAAAACATTTATTTATTTACCCACTCCTTCTTCCCAACAATATAATTTGATTTACATTAAGTCTTATGTACCTCTTGTTAGTGTTGCATAAGTTTAGAAAGTAAAATGCAATTGGTTCTTCTGATAATGCTATCAACTGTCTGTATGCTGAATGACCTAAGATTTAAAAGTAAGAATTAAGAAAAAAATGTATTAGAATGACAAAAATATTTTGGAAAATAATACTATCATAAATATAGATCGGTGGTTTGGATGAGTTAATCTTAAATACAATGATATTTTGACTGATATAATAAATAATGAAACAATAAGATGCCAGGATAAATGATAGTATGTTGATAATTTTAAAAGACATGGGAGAAGAACAAGATTTCCTCCTATGTTTGAGCTTTGATTACACACACACACACACACACACACACACACACATACACATACAGATATATATGTATATACGTATTATATATATATATATGTTATATTGAGTGAAGTTAAAATACATTTAACTATTATTCTGATATTAGGATTTGGTACTTACCTTAAGACATCTCTTTGAAAGTAAGAGGCATAAGGATTGAAACCTAATGACCATTCATCAAGTTCTCATGTGATTATCATTAAAACATACTTACTTTCTGGTATACGTGGTTAATGATTCAATTATTTTCAATTACCAAAAGGTGTCAGGTAATCAATTAAACATGTGGGGAGCACATGGTTATTTTATCCTTAACAATATTAACTACGAGTCAGAATTTAAAAGAAAAAAATTACCTTGTTCAGAATCCAATTTAGGTAGCATGGTGCAATGGCCATGTAAATACTGAAGGGACTATTGTTTACCATTGGCATTTGGCATGTTTACTAATGAACTACCAGACTAGTTACTATAGTGTCCAAATGATTCTTTAAAAATATTGTCAAGAGTTAAAACATCATTGGTAAAAGAAAATGTGAGCTGACCAGAATTCAGAAGAGTGCAATTCCAGTCCCAGCTCTGTTTATCTGTATGATAATAACAAGCCCATTTAGGACATGTTCATTTACCTCCTGGTGTTTGGTTTACATGGTTTAGGAGACATATATAAGACATGTAGGGTCTTTTTTTTTTTTTTTTTTTTGTCTAAGGGTCAAGTTCCTTTTAAAAAATTATAAAGTGACCCAATTAGATAAGTCCACCAATGTAGACATAGATACCTGCCTATAATTGAGGTCAGAGAACACCCAGAAGATAATTGCCATAAATTCCTGTTTAAAAATAAGTTTATTTTTAAACAGTTTTAAACAGTTTAAAGTTTGAATGCAAATTTAATAATGATAACTATTAAATTTCAATCAGAAATATCAGATACAGGAATATCCTTAGTTTATTTTATTTATAACAGTCTTTAATTACTGACTTCTTTTTTAACCCCACAAGCCCATCAGAGAGCTGATGATGCTGAGAATCTTCTCTCAGGAACAAAAAATAATGGGAGGTATTTAAAAGAGTAAGTTAACTAATTAGCTATAGAAAGGATGTAGATTGATTTTATTAATAAAATAAAATATCAAGATGAAAGTATTTGGCATAATGTGTATCTATTGATTTCTTCTGAAAATCAAGGTAATTCTTCATGAGTTAGAATTTAAAGATATCAGTTTGCAATGATTTAAAAAAGTTTGTCTTAGAAGTTCAATAATTAGATTCAAATATAATAATCCATAACACCTATGTCAGCTATTTTTAAGAAGACATACAAGAGTTTCCTAATTAGAATAGCCAGAAATTCATTCTTGTTTTATTTCTACATATATGCAGACAAATCAGTTTCATATTCCTGAGTCATATCTCAAGGTTTATATTAGCACTACATGTTAACAATACAAAAATGAATAATATATTCCATAAAAAGTATTTTCTTTAAAGATAAATCAAATGGGTACATTGAACTGTCAGTTGAAAAGTTGAGTTGACAATAACTGCATAATTTAAATTGTATAATTTGAAAGTTTAATATATTTCCGCACTCAAGAAACTATCACCACACTGAAAGTAAGCAAAACATTATTATCCTAAAGAGTTTCCTTTGGCCTTTTGTAATCTCTCCCTACTACCATTCTGCAATCCCTGCTACCAGTAACAACTGATCTTATTTCTGTATTACAGATCAGTATGCGTTTTCTAGAATCATATGGTTCACTCAGGATATTTGAGATTCATCAAAGTATAGTGTATATTGACAGTTCATTCTTCTTTTATTATTGAGCACCATTGACTCCATGAATATTTTGCACTTTATCCATCTTTATCCATTTGCTTGATGATGAACATTTGGGTTTATTGTAGTTTGGGGTTATTATAAATGAATCTGCTATGAAAACTCCTATCTTTTGTATGAACTAACATATTCTTTCATTTTTCTTCAGTAAATACCTAATAGTACAATGGCTAGGTCATCTAATAGAAATATTTTAATTTTTAAAGAAACTGTATTTTCCCATCCACAATGTAGATCAGTTCTAGTTTCACTACATCTCCAGTTCTTTAACATCTTTACTATCAATTGTAGTTGTGATCATTATTAATTTTAGCAAATTCAATACATGTAGAGTGATATTGTGATTTTAGGTTGCATTTTTCAAATGCTTAATAATGCTAAACTTCATTGTGCACTTAAATTACTATTCATATTATCTTTTTGGTAAAATGTCCATTCAAATATTCTGTCTAATTTAAAATTGGGTTGTTTGCTTTTATATAAGATTTTGAGTTTTCTTTAGACAAATGTGATTAAAGAACCTTTATCACATACATTTGCAAATAATTTTCCCCATTCTGTAGTTTGTCTTTTCATTCTTTTAATGGCACATTTGAAGAGTATACATTTTTAATTTTGATGAAGTTCAACTTACCATTTCATTTTAGTGGTTATTCTTTTAGTATGTTTTTAAAAATCTTTTCCTAACTCAAGGCAACATTTTGTCTTGTTTTAATTATATTATAAATTTGGTTTTATATTTAGGTCTATAATCTATTTTGAATTTTTGATGATGGTATGTGATATATGTGTCAAAGTTTATTTTTGCTTTATGTGGCTATCTACTTGTCCCAGCACCATGCATTTAGATTGTCACTTCTTTACTAATTTGTTTATGCACCTTTGTCAAATATATATTTCTCAACTCTATTTTATTCCATTGATCAATTTGTTAATCTTCATACAAATCAAACTTTATCTGCAATATTATGTCTATTGTATTGTCTTAAGATATTGTTCAATTTCTAAATTTATTCTTCCCTTGCAAACGTATTCAACTGTTCTAAGTCATTTGCATTTATCTATGAATTTTGGATTGACATACCAATTTCTAACAAAATGTGGCTAAAATTTTTAAGCTCAAAGTATATTTATAGCAGCACTTTGAGGACATTGATGTAAGTACAAAGGAAATTTTCACATTTGAAAATCCATTTAGTTGTGCAATGAAGTTCTTCCACCTAACCTTTAATTGGAAGAGATAAATGCATAATGTAGTGACATGTTTAAAGATGAACATCTAGAAAGGAATCTAACACGGAGGACAACAGACATTTTTCTGTTAAAGGATAGTCAACAAATGCTTTAAGACATTGCAGACAACATATTGATTGTTCTAATAAAAAAAACAGATCTTTAAAAATATAAAATCAAGAATTTCTTAGCTTAGGTGTGAACAAAACAGGCTATGTGCTGGAACTGTTCAGGACTTCAGTAGAATTCTTTAATACCTTCCAAACGAGAAGGTACTCAAAATCTGACATTCAGGGTTTGATGTAATTATTTGTACATATATAGTGAAGAAATAAGATGAAATACATAATAACTAAATGACTGGATCTGGGTCTAGGTATTGGGATGTAATCATTCTAGATTGTCACTTATGAATTAGAGTCATAAATATTCACAAATTATTTTAATGTGTTAGTAAGATGTAGAAATGGTGATCCAAGATGGCGGCCTAGAGGGTGACTGCACCCCCAGTCACTCCAGAACCCAGGAGTTAAGAAGGGGAGGCATTGAGAGACTCAGACTGAAATAGAGCCACGGGTGAGTCTGCCCACTGGGTAAACCTCAGCCCGGGTGGCAGGCCCAGATAGAGGTGGCTTATCGGAGCCAGGCAGGGCAGCTAGAGTCTTCCACAGGCAGCCCTGCGCACTCCAGCGGTGGGGCCCGCCCACACAGCCAGCTTCTCAAGGTTCTCGGAGCAGGTCCCCTAGTGAGAGCCTTTCTGACCAGAACAAGCTCCAAATCCCGGAGCCAGCGCAGCGTACTCCCAGCATACTCCAGCACGTAAGCAGCTTCAGGGACCAGGATAGGGCAGCCAGAGACTTCCCCAAGCAGCCTGGACCCCTGCAGTGGGAGGTGCCTTTCAAGGCTAGCTTCTCAGACCAGACCGCCCAGTGAGAGGCTTTCTACATAGAGCCAGCCACAAGTCCCTGAACCAACGAAGAGCTTCGATCCGCAAGCAGCCTCTGGGATCAGGGCAGGGCAGCCAGAGACCTCTTCAGGCGGCTCTGCCCACTCTGGCTGCAGGCTCTTTCAACGGGGTGATCCAAGATGGCGGCCTAGAGGGTGACTGCATCCCCAGTCGCTCCAGAACCCAGGAGTTAAGGAGGGGAGGCATTGAGAGACTCAGACTGAAATAGAGACACGGGTGAGTCTGCCCACTGGGTAAAGCTCGGCCCAGGGGGCAGGCACAGATAGGGGTGACTTATCAGAGCAGGGCAGGGCAGCTAGACCCTTCCCCAGGTAGCCTTCCACACTCCGGCAGTGGACTCCTCCCACACGGCCAGCTGCACGGTGCAGGCCCCCAGTGAAAGCCTTTCCTTCCAGAGCCAGTTCCAAACCCTGGAACCAGTAGGGGTTAGGGGCAGCTTTCTTCAGATGCACTGCATTATCAAATTCCTCCAAGACATCAGGCTACTGAAGACTGGGAGGTGATACACTGGAAATCTACCGGGACACTATAAGCCAATAGCAGAAATCTGCAATATCTCAGGGTCCCACTGACAGCTGACCAATATGAGAAAACGAGGGAAGAAAATGTCCCAAACAAACCTAGATACTACATCAATAAAACCCAATGACAGCACAGCAGAAGAAATGTCAGAAAGGGAGTTCAGAATGTACGTAATTAAAACGATGAGGGAAGCAAATGAGGAGATGAAAGAGCAAATGCAGGCATTGAAGGAGGAGATGAAAGAGCAAATGCAGGCATTGAAGGAGGAGATGAAAGAGCAAATGCAGGCATTAAATGATTGCACCAATCAACAGTTAAAAGACCAAATACAGGAAGCAAGAGATCATTTCAATAAAGAGTTAGAGATACTGAAAAAAAAGCAAAGTGAAATACTTGAAATGAAGGAAACAATAAACCAAGTTAAAAACTCCATAGAAAGCATAACCAATAGGGTAGAACACCTGGAAGACAGAACCTCAGACATTGAAGACAAATTACTTAATCTTGAAAACAAAATTGGCCAAACAGAAAAGATGGTAAGAAATCATGAACAGAATCTACAAGAATTATGGGATATCACGAAAAGGCCAAATTTAAGAATTATTGGGATTGAGGAAGGCTTAGAGAAACAAACCAAAGGAATGAACAATCTATTCAATGAAATAATATCAGAAAATTTCCCAAATCTGAAGAATGAAATGGAAAACCAAGTACAAGAGGCTTATAGAACTCCAAACATACAAAATTACAACAGACCCACACCAAGGCACATTATTATGAAAATACCTAACATACAAAATAAAGACACAATTTTAAAGGCCGCGAGAGAAAAGAATCAAATTACATTCAGAGGGAAACCAATAAGAATATCAGCAGATTTTTCAATCCAGACCCTAAAAACTAGAAGGGCCTGGAACAACATATACCAAGCCCTGAAAGAAAACGGATGCCAACCAAGAATCTTATACCCAGCAAAACTTACCTTCAAATTTGTCAATGAAATAAGATCCTTCCATGATAAACAAAAGCTAAAGGAATTTACAAAAAAAAGTCAGCATTACAGAACATTCTCAGCAAAATATTTCATGAGGAAGAGATGAAAAACAACGATGCAAATCAGCAACAGGAGACGCTAGCCTAAAGAATAGCCAAATAAAGGAGAAACCAAATCATGTCAAAAACAAATATGAGTCAATTGACTGGGAATACAAATCATATCACAATAATAACCCTGAATGTTAATGGCCTGAACTCATCAATCAAAAGACATAGACTGGCAGATTGGATTAAAAAGAAAAATCCAACAATATGCTGCCTGCAAGAGACTCATCTCATAGAAAGAGACACCCATAGACTAAAGGTGAAAGGATGGGGAAAAATATACCATGCACACGGACACAGCAAAAAAGCTGGAGTATCCATCCTCATCTCAGATAATGTGGACTTCAAACCAAAACTAGTCAGAAGGGATAAAGAAGGATATTACATGCTGCTTAAGGGAAGCATAAATCAGCAAGACATAACAATCATAAATATCTATACCCGAACATTGGCTCATCCACGTACGTCAAACAAATCCTTCTCAATTCCAGAAATCAAATAGACCACAACACAATAATACTAGGCGATTTTAACACACCTCTCTCACCACTGGATAGATCGTCCAAACAAAAATTGAATAAAGAAACTATAGATCTCAACAACACAATCAGCAATTTAGACTTAACGGACATATATAGAATATACCATCCAACAAAGAACGAATACACTTTCTTCTCAGCAGCACATGGATCCTTCTCTAAAATAGACCATATTTTATGCCACAAAGCTACTGTTAGCAAATACAAGAAGATAGAGATACTACCTTGTACTCTATCAGATCATAATGGATTGAAATTAGAAATAAATGACAGAATAAAAAACAGAAACTTCTCCAATACCTGGAGACTGAATAATACACTATTATATGATGAATGGATAACAGAAGACATCAGGAGGGAAATAAAAAAATTCTTAGAAGTAAACGAGAACAAAGACACATCATATCAAAATCTCTGGGACACTATGAAAGCAGTACTTAGAGGAAGATTTATTTCATGGGGCGCATTCAAAAAAAGAAGTAGAAATCAACAAATAAACAACTTAACACTACAGCTCAAAGCGCTAGAAAAAGAAGAGCAGACCAATACCAAAAGTAGTAGAAGACAGGAAATAGTTAAAATCAGAGCCGAAATCAACAAAATCGAAACAAAAGAAACAATTGGAAAAATTAACAAAATAAATAGTTGGTTCTTTGAAAAAAAAAATAAAATTGATAAACCCTTAGCCACACTAGCAAAGAGAAAGAGGGAGAAAACTCAAATTACTAAAATTCAGAATGAACAAGGAAACATCACAACAGACACGAGTGAAATACAAAACATAATTAGAAGCTATTTCAAAAATCTATACTCCAACAAAACAGAAAAACTCGAAGACATCAAAAATTTCTAGAGACATATGAATTACCTAAACTGAACGAGGAGGACATATACAACTTAAATAAACCAATTTCAAGCAATGAAATAGAGGAGGTCATCAAAAGCCTACCAACAAAGAAAAGTCCAGGACCAGATGGGTTCTCAGCCGAGTTCTACAAAACCTTTAAAGAAGAGCTCATTCCAATACTCCTCAAACTATTCCATGAAATAGAAGAGGAGGGAACCCTCTGAAATTCGTTCTATGAAGTCAATATCACCCTGATAACTAAACCAGACAGAGACACATCAGGGAAAGAAAATTTCAGACCAATATCCTTAATGAACATCGATGCAAAAATTCTCAACAAAATTTGAGCAAATTGCATACAAATATATATTTAAAAAATAGTGCACCACAATCAAGTGGGTTTTATCCCAGGGATGCAAGGTTGGTTCAACATTCGGAAATCAATAAATGTCATTCTCCATATCAACAGACTTAAAGTTAAGAATCACATGATTATTTCAATAAATGCAGAAAAAGCATTCGATAAAATACAGCATCCCTTCATGCTCAAAACACTAGAAAAAATTGGGGTAGTGGGAACATTCCTTAACATTATAAAGGCCATCTACGCTAAACCCATGGCTAATATCATTCTAAATGGTGAAAAACTGAAAGCGTTCCCCCTAAAAACTGGAACAAGGCAGGGATGCCCTCTTTCACCACTTCTATTCAACATCGTCCTTGAGACTCTAGCCAGAGCAATTAGACAAACCAAAGAAATTAAAGGGATACGAATAGGAAAAGAAGAACTCAAACTATCCCTGTTTGCTGATGACATGATTATATATTTAGAGGAACCTGGAAATTCCACCAGAAAACTTTTAGAACTCATAAGTGAATTCAGTAAAGTAGCAGGTTACAAGATCAATGCTCCTAAATCCAATGCATTTTTATACATAAGTGATGAATCCTCAGAAAGAGAAATTAGGAAAACTACCCCATTCACAATAGCATCGAAAAAAATAAAATACTTGGGAATCAATCTCACAAAAGAGGTGAAAGACGTCTACAATGAGAACTACAGAACACTAAAGAAAGAAATTAAAGAAAACCTTAGAAGATGGAAAGATCTCCCATGTTCCTGGATAGGCAGAATTAATATTGTCAAAATGGCTATACTACCTAAGGTGCTATACAGATTCATTGCAATTCCAATTAAAATCCCAATGATGTACCTTGCAGAAATAGAGCAAGCAATTATGAAATTCATCTGGAAGAATAAAAAACCTAGAATAGCTAAAGCAATCCTCAGTAGCAAGAGCGAAGCAGGGGGTATTGCAATACCAGATCTTCAACTCTACTACAAAGCAATAGTAACAAAAACGGCATGGTATTGGTACCAAAATAGACAGGTAGATCAATGGTACAGAATAGAGGACATGGACACAAACCCAAATAAATACAATTTTCTCATACTAGACAAAGGTTCCAAAAATATGCAATGGAGAAAAGATAGCCTCTTCAACAAATGGTGCTGGGAAAACTGGAAAACCATATGCAATAGAATGAAATTAAACCCCTATCTCTCATGCTGCACAAAAATCAACTCAAAATGGATCAAGGACCTCGGAATCAGACCAGAGACCCTGCATCTTATAGAAGAAAAAGTAGGTCCAAATCTTCAACTTGTTGACTTAGGATCAGACTTCCTTAACAGGACTCCCATAGCACAAGAAATAAAAGCAAGAATCAACAACTGGGATAGATTCAAACTAAAAAGCTTTCTCTCAGCAAAGGAAACTATCAGAAATGTGAAGAGAGAGCCTACAGAGTGGGAGAATATCTTTGCCAACCATACTTCAGATAGAGCGCTAATTTCCAGAATCTATAAAGAACTCAAAAACTCTACAGGAAGAATACAAATAATCCAATCAACAAATGGGCTAAGGAAATGAACAGACACTTCACAGAAGAAGATGTACAAGTAATCAACAGATATATGAAAAAATGTTCAACATAACTAGTAATAAGGGAAATGCAAATCAAAACTACCCTAAGATTTCATCTCACCCCAATTAGAATGGCGATTATCAAGAACACAAGCAACAATAGGTGTTGGCGAGGATGTGGTGAAAAAGGAACACTCATACATTGCTGGTGGAGTTGCAAATTAGTGCAGCCACTCTGGAAAGCAGTGTGGAGATTCCTCAGAAAGCTTGGAATGGAAATACCATTTGACCCAGCTATCCCACTCCTTGGCCTATACCCAAAGGACTTAAAATCAGCATACTACAGAGATACAGCCACATCAATGTTCATTGCTGCTCAATTCACCATAGCCAGATTGTGGAACCTACCTAGATGCCCTTCAGTTGATGAATGGATAAAGAAACTGTGGCATATATATACAATGGAATATTACTCCACAATGAAGAATGATAAAATTATGGCATTTACAGGCAAATGGATGAAATTGGAGAATATCATGCTAAGTGAGATAAGCCAATCTCAAAAAACTAAAGGACAAATGATCTCGCTGATAAGCGGATGAGGACATATAATGGGGGGTGGGAGGGGTTAGCATTAGGTTTAGGGTTAGGTTTAGGGTTAGGGATAAGGAGTGTGGTAAGAATGAAGGAAAGAAGGACTGTATAGAGTGAAAAGAGGAGTGGGAAGGGTGGGGGGGAGGAAAAAAAATAATCAAACATCATTGCCCTATGTAAATGTATGATTACACAAATGGTATGCCTTGACTCTATGTACAAATAGAGAAACAACATGTAAAAAAAAAATTAAGTGAGCTGTAAAAAAAATAAATAAATAAATAAATAAATTCTGTCACTGCTATTTAAAAAAAGAAAAGATGTAGAAACTGCACAAAAATATAGAACAATATTCAGTTTCATCAGTAAAAGGATACTTATGAGGCTTTAACACTGCAAAGGGGTAGATGAGGAAGACATTTTTTGGCATCTCATCTTAGCAAAGATACAAAATTGCCAAGTCCTTTGGATGGTTCTCTTTTGGTATAGTGCCATAGGTGGGAGTGGTAGGAATGTCAGCTTTATAAACTATGGTGTCTCATATGGCTGTCAGTGCATTTCTTACAAAGAAAAATGCAATTTCTCTGGACAATGCAACATGTATTGAAATATCACATATTTGAAATTATATGTTCTTTAAAAATTAAAATATGTTTAAGGAGAGGGAAAGGCTAACAACCTTGCTTTGATCATTACAGATTTTATACATATATCAAATTATCACTGTCACAGATATATATGCAATTAAAACAGTAATTATTAATTTAAAATAGAAATGCTACATTTGAAAAATATTGATTTGATATTGATTTTAATTAGAATTATTATTTTAAAATACATTGTATATTTTACTCACACAACATGATATTACAGAATGCATGATGATAATAAAGTGGTTACTATGATAAAGCAAATTAACCTACCCACCATCTTACATAGGTATCCTTTTTTTTAAAATTTTTGTACAAAAAAAGCAGCTCACATCTAGATTTAGCAGAAGTCTCTAATATTATACAATTTTAGTAACTGTAGCTCTTATATAACGACCATCTTGGCCATCCCTTCATAGCTGTCTTGGTCATCAGGTCAACAGCCATGATATCAGTGCTTGTGTTTAAGTACCCCTTACTTAATAAACTCTCCAGAGCATAAGAATGGTGATGCTAGTCAGGCACAGTGGCATACATCTGTAAACCCAGCGGTTCTAGAAGTTGAGGTAGAAGATCACAAGTTCAAGAGCAGCCTCTGCAACTTAGGGAGACCTTATGCAGATCTTATCTCAAAATAAAATATAAAAAAGATCTGGGAATGTAACCCAGTGATAAAGCACCCCTGGGTCTACTTCCCAGTAACAGAGAAAAAGAAACAAGAAAAGAAGTCATGGCTGACAATATGGATGTGCCACAGAGAAGTGGTGAAGTGCTTTTCTTAGGTGAAAAGGTGAGCATTTTTTATTTAATAAGGAAAGAAAGAACATAGTATGCTGAGATTGCTAATAACTACAGATTACTTTAACTGATTCCTTTGCTTTTAGGAATGTGTTCCATTCCTAAAATTGTGAAGTGGAAAACAGATCCCATTGGTTTCACTGTCATGTGTCAAACTACATGAGTTATGGCCACAGAGCATGGTAAGCACTTGATTGAGATGGAAAAGGAATTAAATTTGTGTTCTATAAGGAAAAACAGTATTTAAAAACTTCAGTACTACTCCAGATTGCCAGCAGTCCCTGGAGGTCTTAGAATGTATCTCCTATGGATAAAATGGGACTGCTGTAATTGTTCTGGAAATTATTAGAATTAAAAGTATGATATAGGTCATGAAGCATGAGACATAAGAAGTTTTCTACATAAATTTTAAATATAATTAATTGTATTGAACTGGTTAGCCATTAACATCTTTAGATAAGAAAGGATGTTGATAAATATTTATTTATATACCAATTAGCACAGAGGTACAAAGGCAAAGATTAGCCAGAAGTTAGATTTGATTTTTCTTTTCTTCTGAAGAAAAAATTGGGAACTGGGATATAGGTAAGCAGCTGATTGCTATGGTTTGAAAGAGCAAGAATAGAGTAATGATGGTGTTTTCATCAGCTTTTTCATTGCTGTGGCCAAAAGGCTGACAAAAACAGTTTTAGAGAGCAAATCTTCCATTCCTCTGAGCTCAAGATAGGGCATGACATCATGGTAGAAGAATGTGGTGGAGGGAAGCAGTTCAAGACCTCACAGCAGGAAGCAGTGAGAGAGCTAAACTCAGTTCACAAAATATATACCCTAAAGGCACATCACCAGGGACCCATGTCTTCCTGGTACACCCTACCTGCCTTCAATTGCAATTGCTGCTCAGTTAATCCCTATGAGGGGATTAATTCACTGACTGGGTTAAGGCAATAATTTCACTCCTAAACCTTCTAGCATTATTTCATACATGAGCTTTTGGGACACACCTAATCTAAACCATAACAAATGATCAGAATCATGGATAATTAATCTTATTTATTCAGGAAGTAATATTAGAGATATAACACTGTTAAACATTGAATGTTTCCTTTTAACTATGCTAAAATAAATATATTAAAGGGTTTTCTAATTCTTCCCTGACAGGCAATCAGTCCTCTATATCTGTAGATTTTATATGTGAAGAGTTAACCAACTGGAGATCTAAAATATTTGAAAAAAATTACATCTATATTGAATATGTACAGAATTTTTCTTGTCGTTTTTGTCTAAATAATACAACATATGAACAATTAGCATTCAATTTACCTTATACTTGGTTAAAAGTAAACTAGAGATTATTCAAAATATGCAGAAAGTGACAGATAGGTTTTATACAAATATTATACTATTTTATATAAGAAACTAGAGCCATCTGTGGACTTTGACAATTAAGGGGTCCCAGGTACATCATTCTAGATCTTCAGAAATTATTAACAGTTTAGGTGTAAAACATATGAGTAAAACCTACCAACCTCTTTGCCAATAATTTTATTTTCTTTAATACTCTGCATTGTATTGGGCTTATAGTTAATAACTACAGATTACTTTAACTGATTCCTTTGCTTTATCTTCAAATACTTTGCTGGAAAAAGCATCATTATCTACCTTTTCATTATGTCCTTAACAATTATCTTCTAAAGCAACCAAAGATTATTAAAATAAAGTTAACTATGCAATTTATTATAAATTCCATGAAAATGCTTCCTAGTTAGAAATACTCAAAGTTCTCATGGATTAGCATCAGGGTCAAGTTATTCTAAAAAAAAAAAAAAGTCATGATTGTCATACCCTACAATTTTTCCTCATGCATTCTCTTAGTCACCAGATATATTAATAAGCATCTATTTAATTAATCAATTAATCTCGGGATTACTAAATTTCCCTTAATGCCATACTAAAATCAAGATAGGTAGCATCTCATTACTAACATCTCCACTCAAATATTGAGATGGCTATCACTCAGCAAAAACATCTAAGTAACAGAATTTCATCACTGTCGTTTTCCTCTAACTTCCTTTATAGGAGGCTCACATAGATATTTTTCAAAGTAGAAAATGTCTCTTAGTATCCTAAATTGAACTTGGACTCTGTCTTTTCATTTCAAAGGACTGTATCCATTTTGTTGATAGAAATAAAAAAGATTAATGACCCATTTTTCTTTGGCAACAGCAGCATTTTACATTATAATAGAGAAATTCAATCAGGCTAGAAATGACAGTCTTTGGTCAGGAAATATATGAGAACATCGGAGGCATATGAATCAAGCATTTAAAATATATTTGTTGACAATGCAGCAAAATTCAATTGTTTTAGGAACTACCTAATGGATAACTCATTCCTCCATCAAATATTAGACAAACAATGCTATTCTTGAGGTTCTTAAAAACCATAGCAGATGATCAAAATATCTTCCTGCTGTTTTCTCTGATCTCTGATACGTAAGGTATTGTTAGAAAATGAAGAGTACCTGAAGTTGTGTGTCAATTTTTTTAGACTACTAGAATTCTATTTAAGGATCTATTCTTTCAGAACTTAAACGATAAGCTTAGTGGTCTTAAAGAATTAATGAAGCTTCTCAAATAAATATCAAATTGTTCTAAGTGAATATTTGGCATATCTGTTTAATATTGGCATATCTTGTCTCTAAAATAAAATAACTAGAAACATTTTAAAGTAGATAATTTTGGTTCAATGTTAATGGATCTATATTTTTCCCAACATAAATAGAAGTAATATTCATTTCCATCTTTAATTTGAAGGAAATATGGAAATCATTTATCATAATAATTAGTTATGAAAATGAAAAATAAGGTTAGGTTCAGAGAGTCATATATTTCTAAGTAAATTTGTCATGTCAGTAGTATGTATGTTTCATTAATTTCTAAAAAAAATTTAATCTGTTGTCATGTTTGTACCTGTCTTGTCACTGTCCTCATCACTACAGACCTCTCAAGAGCCAGCCAGATTATTCCTTGGGGAAAAGTCTGTTTTAGTCATCATGAGAAACTATCAGATTCCACAGCTAGGTTGTGAAATTGGACTTTGTGTAGAACATTTGATCAATTTCACGTTCAGAAACTTGCATTTCCTGCTCTGTTTGTAGGAGAGAGCTGTCTGGGCACCAAAGAGAGAATCACAGTGACCGTGACATCCTCATAGGTGAAGTCACTTGGTAAGCTCTCCCCAAGACTACAGGGTCACAGGAGCAGTGATGCCTAACAAGACTTTAGCCTAACTAGCAAGACAGACCCAATCTCTTCCTATACAGGCACAGATATAGTTGCTTAAAGATTCTAATGTTCTCTGAGTATGTTCACTGCATGTCTTTAGATAAAGATGAGGAGTGAGGATAGAAAATGTGACAACTAATGCTGTTTTGGGCAGGTGGAGACATTTCTTATTGTCTTGTAGGTTTGTAATTGCATTAGAGAAAGACCATTTACTGCTTTTCAGGCTACGTGCTGGATGAAAACTGTCTTGAAATCTGAATAAGGGAGTATGCTGGAGAAGAATAGTATTATGGCATCTGCAAATAAATGGATAGAACTGGAGAATATCATGCTAAGTGAAATAAGCAATTCCAAAAAACCAAAGGTCAAATGTTTTCCCTGATAAGTGGAGAATGATATATAATGGGGTTGGGAGTGTGGGGAGTGAGAGAAGAATGGGGGAAATTTAGATTATGTAGAATGAATGAGAGGGAGGGGGGTATGAAAAAATGGTTGAATGAGGCAGACATCATTACCCTATGTACATGTGTAATTACATGAATGGTATGAATCTACACCGTGTACAACCATAGAAATGAAATGATGTACCCCATTTGTGTACAATGAATCAAAATGCAGTCTGTAAAAAATAAAAAAATAAATAATTAAGAAATGCATGTGAACTAATTAATACACATATGTTGCAATGTTTCAACTTTAATAATAATTATTATTAAATTTCCTGTACTTGGATAATATCTAATTTAATCATCAAAACAATCCTATCAGCAAGCTATATTTATTCTATTTTACGTTTTAGGAAACTGGGGTTTAGAAAGGAAAATGAGTACCATAAGATTAAAATTGTCACTCAAATTTAAATATGTCTAGTCCCAATGCCGTGTCCTTAACCACTACCTGCCTTGCCATCCTCTTCTCTCAGAGGACTGAGATGTGTGTCTCTTGATCTGAACAAAAAGTGATTTCAAAGAAAAAAACCTCCATTTTATCACTGTATCTTCTTTGGAATTTAGCTTATTGAATATTTATACCTCAAGCAAAAAATATCTGCCCAGAACATCTGAAGAGTGAGTTTTTATTTTTTAACATGAAAGACAACACATTTTCTTCTCATAAATTCTCTGGGAGAACCTAGAAAAAAGTGTCAATGCTTTTCAGTTCCTTCCATAACACTGCATCACCCTGAGTCAAAACCCCAAAAAGAAAAAAATGTAAAATCATCGTACTATCTTATTACTTCATATTCTTTAAAATAATCACATCAAGTCAGTCTGAAATTTTCAAAGACTAAACTAGTATAGTTCAATGACATGCAGCAGTGGAGCAATACAAAGCACTATGATGATCATTTCATCTAGTGTTGGTAGGTATATCCAAACCTATTGTTAAAATTTAATAAAAAACAAAATGGGACAGAAACTTAATGGCAAACAAAAAAGTAAGAATTAAATTCTATGAAAAATAGTATTACATAAAATAATAATACATTTATTATTTATTTTGAAAGCTTAAAGGCATCCTCATTATGTCATGCAATGGAAAGTATGTGTTTTTTACCATTATTATTCTAATTGTTCGGAAATTTTAAATAATAATAAGATTTAGAAATATCGACCTGTGTGTATGTCATAAAAATAGTAGACAAAAATTTTGTTCTGATGCACTAATATCATTTAAAGAAAGGTAGATTTTTCTATAAATGGCAACAATGACTGTCTTTCTAAGGTGTTAAAATTCTCCTTGATTTATACAAAGTATATTTTAGATGGACTTAATTATTAAAACAGAAAAAAATAATAAAAAATTATAGTGAAATTACTTTTATTTTTAAATGGTGAAATCATCTAAAAGCAAGGAAACAAGCAGTGGAAATTGATAGAAAATGACTATTAGAAGTTTGGAATGGGATTCTCCGTTCCTTCTCCCCACCCCTTATTTTGCTCTAGCTTTCACATATGAGAGAAAACACTAGACCTCTGACTTTCTGGTTCTGAACTACTTCATTTTGCAAGGCATTTCCAGTTCCATGCATTTACCACCAAATGCCATAATTGAATTCTACTTTATAGTTGAGCAAAATTCCATTTTGAATAGATGCTAACTTTTCCATCCTATACATACATAAATATATCACAGTGAATTTCGCCTGTATTTGTAACAGTAATGTACTAATTTAAAAAAATTGTAAATAGACAAAAGACCAGTAAAATAGAGGAAAGGGAATAGGAGGAGGGAAAAGGAGAGGGAAAGGGGAAGTACTGGGGACTGAAATGGAGCAAATCATACCTCATGCATATATGATTATGTCAAAGTGAATTCCAGTATTATACATAATTACAATGCACCAATAAAATGATTCTTACATATACATACAATGTATACAAATGTATATTAAAGATTTTTTTACAACTTTCAAAAGGTACACTCATACATTGTTGGTGGGACTGCAAATTGGTGCAACCACTCTGGAAAGAAACTTAGAGATTCCTCAAAAAACGAGGAATGGAACTAGCATTCGACCCAGTTATCACACTCTTCAGTATATACTCAAACGACTTAAAATTAGCATACTACAGTGACTCAGTCACATCAATGTTTATAGGAGTTTACAATAGCAAAGCTATGGAACCCACCTAGGTGCCCTTCAATAGGTAAATGGATAAAGAAAATGTAGTATGTATACACAATGGAGTATTACTCAGGCATAAAGAGGAATGAAATTATGGCATTTGTAAATGGATGGATCTGGAGGATATCATGCTAAGTGAGATGAACCAATCTCCAAAAACCAAAGACTGAATGTTCTCTCTGACATGTGGATGCCAAAATACAATAAGGGGTGGTGGGAGGAGAATAGTAGTTCATTGGATTAGACAAAGTGGAATGAAAGGAGCGGAGGGAGATCAGATTAGGGAAGATAGTTAGAATGAATTGTACATAACTTTCCTATGCTCACATGTGAATACACAACCAGTGAAACTCCACATTCTATACAACCCTAAGAATGGGATCCTAATGAGAATAAGTTATACTTCATGTGTATATCATATGTCAAAATATACTCTACTGTTATGTGTATCTAAAAAGAACAAATATAAAATAATAACTAACTAACTAAATATATAAATGAATAAAGAAAGTTTCAAATGGGTTGGGAATGAAACTCAGCATTGAGTGTTTGCCTAGTATGCTTGAGACCCTGAGTTCCATCCCCAGCAGCACCAAAACAGAGAAAAGCAAAACAAACAAATCAGAATTCTACATGGTAGAAGATACTTTAAACAGCTGGGCATCATGGCTCAGACCTGTAAACCCAGCTACTCCAGTGACTGAGGCAGGAGCACGGCAAGTTTCAGGTTAGCCTTGGCAATTTAGGAAGACCCTGCCTCACAGTAAGAAATGAAAAGAGTGGGAGATACAGCTCAGTGATAAAGTGTCCCTGGTTCAATCCCCAGTTCCTAAAAAAACAAAAAAACAAAAAAAAACAAAATTGCAATACAATGACAGCCTCACCACTAGCTATCCATGAGCTCTCAAGGCCTTGAGTGCCGTGGCTACATCCAGCTTCAGAAGCATCTACAAATTAACACAGGTAGGAGAGATAGACTTGCTCTGAGACACTATTTTTGATAGTAGTAAGCAATGCAGATTTGCCCTCAAAATTCAATAGTTACCATATGCATAGCAAATATCAGCAGCTGGAATTGTTGAAAGAAACATGTCAGCAAACAGACGTCTACCTCTGATAATCAGAGAATCAGATCAACAGAGAGCTACAATTTCCTAATCCGTCTTTCAAATCCCCAGTGGAATGTCTTCAGCTAAATGTGCAGTATAGAAAATTTATTTATTATTTTTCATGCTATACTGAACTCTACTTTCTATTTTTAATGATAAAAAAAATTGTATCTAAAACATGTTAAGAATCTTCGCATTGCTGATTTTGAATAACCTCAGAGAGTTTGACTTGACAATGTGAGCCAAGGTTAAATCTCCTGAAAGTCAAGTGCAAGAACAAAGTGAGACAGACATTCAAAATTGCAGAGTTAAAAAACTAAAGACATTAAATTTGGCTTATCTTGAAAGCAAAAATTATAAAATTTTTATCTGAAATAAAAAGAGGAAAGGGATATGAAATATGGGTCATTCCACTTTAGTTCAGAAAATGTGAAAGACCATAAATGTTTACATGATAAAAAATTCCATATTTTTTACTATACTTAGATGAACCTCCAGTTTTTGATGAAATCTATCAAGAATTGTTTCAGATTACTGATTTAACGTTGTTATAGTGTAGACCAGCTTTAATATATCAAGGTTTTCTGTTCTTCTGGGATCTGAATTACATTCTCTGGGGTTTTTGATTTGACATTTCATTTAATTTTCAGTATAATAGTTTTCATGTTCCAGTGATGGGTTAGAATATTAGCCAAATTTAACTATAATTGGTAAATCTGCCCAAAACATGATAATGTCAAAAGGTAGAGTTTCTATCTAACAAAAACAAGAGGTCAGACTCATTGAGCTACTGTATTTAATCTAACTCCAAGAATTAATCTACCTGAAATACTTCAAATGTGGTTTTTTATTCAGTCATGCATAGAGTAAATAAAGCAATTTTTAAGTGGACTATTTTGAATGCATATGTGAGTTTATATTAAAAGGAGGCAACATCTGGAAGAGACAGAAATAAGACAAATCAATATTTGGAAAATAAAGAGTGGAAGCAAACCAGTATTAATGGTTTCATTTACTACTTTCTACTCTGTGTATAAAAAAGCTGTTCTTATACATCTTTATGAATAAGAAAGTCTATGACTGGAAGATTCATTTTATTAATAAATATTCTCAGATACTTAAAAAACACTATGTAGACCAGAATCACATTGGTTCTGTAAAGTAAAACATGTCCTATGCTCATGTACAAGGAACTCGTAACAATGAAATACTCCTGGAGTCTTCAGTTCACAGTTTTAAGTGGATGCTTTTATTGCAGTTCATGCACTTTATCCATGTTCCAAAACAAAGTTCCCCTGGTTAGAGGGAGGACTAGTTTGCTCCCATCACTCTTTCAAGGACTTCTCGACTATTCTTGCTTGTAATTTTTCATATGAACTTAATGATCAACTTGACAAATACCATGAAGAACATTAAAGAAAAACCTTGAAAATATATTTGTTAAGATCAGAGTAAATGTATAATATATGATTCTTAGGCTTTTAAGTCTTGGAATATAAAAAAACAGTATATTTCTTATTCATCTAAGTGTACCCTCGTGTCTTTAAGAAGTATGTGATAGTTTTCCTACATAGATTTTTTTCATATTTTTAGTTTATGCCTTGGGGTTTGGTTTTGTATTTCCTATAGAGAATAGGGAGTTGTAGCATTTGTCTTCTATTAACTATTAAGTTTTATGAAATTCACAAATAAAACATATACAGATCAATGAACATCACTACTTAAAAAAAATACAAGTAATAACATTACCATTCTAGTCATTTTTTAATCAAGAAATGGAACAGAGCCAGGTGCCCCAGTGCATGCTGTAATTCCAGCTACTTGAGAGGCTAAGACAGGAGAATCTCAAGTTTGAGTTCAGCTTGGGTATTGTGGCCAGATCCTGTTCCAACAAAACAAAACGAAGAAAAGAAATGTTAGTAACACCCTAGAAGAGGAGGCCCCTGGTGCCTCTTCAGGAGCATTATCTTTCAGGATTCCGACATGTGATAACATAATCTAATCTGATTTTGATCTTCACTTTAATATAATCATGGAGTATGATCTTTTTTTCTTACTTTTTTGCCCACATTATGTTTGTGATTTTCATTTATGTTTGTGTAGTTGTTGTTTACTCACTGAATATATTCCACTCAATGGAACATTGAAGAATTACAGATTTGAATTAGATTCTATTTTAGATATTGCATGTTGGGGTCTTTAGCCCCCTTGCTCTTCTCCAGCGATAAGGGAAGGGGACACTCCCCAACAAGGCCAGACCGGGAAAGGTAGGGCCCACTGACCACCCACACCCAGCCCTCCGGGCGGAGGACAGTCAGACGTGTCAGGGAGACCAGTCACAGCAGGAACTCATTTATTGAGGAAGTCACACAGCTTTTATGTAGGGTGGAGGCTAGGCGGGAACCAATCAGCTTAAAGGTCAGCAAGGCACAGGGGGTTCACGCAGGTGAGAGTCCCTTAGAACTATATGGCAAACAGGAGCTGATCGCCTTCGGAACTGTTGTTAACCAATCCCTGAAGGCGGTCCAATTTATCGTCATTAACCTTTGAAACTTCCTTGAGGCCTTGATCTTGCTCACCAGCTAGGAAGTAAGGAGTCAGCCTGAGTTAGTTAGTCCCAACGATTGCAAATAATGGTGGTAAAGACCTTCTTGTGTATGCTCTCGGTTAATGTATATATTTGTTTAGCATTTATCTATTTCTGGTAGTTATATATTTATACTAGGATTACAATTGTTGGGTTATGTGATGTATACAATTCAGTTTTAGTAATTAATATTAATCATCGTCCTAAAGTAATTGTACTAATGATTTACAACACTCTCATAATGTTTGAGAATCCAATTATTGTGTGTAAAGATGTGATCTCTGAGCAGGAAACTAGTTTCTAATATTGGATATACAGTGCACAGTCAGGTGACTGCTGTCACCTGGAAGATATCTCATCTTTCTGTTCCTCATATCACTAATGCTTCCATCTCAATAAAAGAATGTTGAAAAGTACAAAACATTGTGAGATTATATTAATGATACTAAAACAGATCTTTTGGTAATTTATGGTATATGTGTATATGCAGATATGAAGTGTGGATACTTTAATTTTCCTGGTACCTGGAATTGAACCCAGGTTTGCTTAACTGCTGAGCTACATCCGTGGTCCTTTTCATGTTTTTTTTTTTTTTTTTTTTTTCAGACAAGTTCTTGCTAAGTTGCTTAGCACCTCACTAACTTGCTGAGGCTGACTTTGAACTCTAGATACTCCTGCCTTAACCTCCCTAGTTGCTAGAATTACAGGAGTATGCCTGAAGCTCTGACTCTTTAATTTACAACATTTAAATATGTATAGCACAATTCAACAGTGAACTTTGAAGTATGTGATACTTTTCTATAAAACGTTTTCATTTCCAAATATATAATATGTTTTCTTATCCTCTATTTTTCACTCAACACTCCAACTTATTGGCTCAAGCTTGGAATTCATTACCAATATCCCTACAGCTCAAGAAATAAAACCAAGAATCAATAAGTGGAATTCCGTCGAATTAAAAAAGTTTCTTTAAACCAAAGGAAATAACTCAGAATTTGAAGAGAAAGCCTACAGAATAGGAGGAATTCTGTCATTGACTCAACCTACAGGGGATTAATATCCAGAATATATGAAGAACTCAAAAACTTCAACACAAAGAAAACACAAATAGCCCAATCAACAAATGGAAAAAATAAAACAGACATCTCTTAAAAGAAGAAAACAAACTGTTAACAAATATGTGAAAAAATGTTCACCATTCCTAGCAAACATGGAATGCAAATCAAAATTATACAGAGATTTCATCTCACTCCCATAAAAATGGCAATCATCAAGAACAAAGATAATAATAAATTCTGGGGTGGATTTGGGTAAAAGGTACAATTATTCCCTTTATCTAAGTTTAACCTCTTCAGAAAGTAAATTTTTTCAGTTGTCCTGGTTAACACATAAATGGAAGAATAACCCAACAAATGTGAAACTATACTCTTATTTATGTCATAAATAATGTGGACTATTATGGAGATCAGATTTAAAATTAATGGCATTTCCATGCCCAAGACACACAAAGCATGTTAGTGTGATGTAAAATTATCTCACCTAGGTAAATGTTGGTAAATTTGAATTCTAATTTTAGTTGAAAATTGAATAGTACACAGTTGTGTTAGTCTACCATGGTTTTACATAGCTACCATTGAAAAAAATTGGAAAAGCATGCATGTTATCTCTCTGTACTCTTTTTAAATTTATTTTTATTGTAAACAAATGGGATACATCTTGTTTCTCTGCTTGTACATGAAGAAGAGGCATACAAATTGTGTAATCATACATTTATATAGGGTAATGGTGATGATTCATTCTGTTATTTATTCCTTCCCCCCCACCTCTCCCACCCCTCTTTTCCCTCTATACAGTCCCTCCTTCTTCCATTCTTGCCTCCCTCCCACCCCCCATTATGTGTCATCATCCCCTTATCAGCGAGATCATTTGTCCTTTGGTTTTTTGAGATTGGCTTATCTCATTTAGCATGATATTCTTCAATTTCATCCATTTGCATGCAAATGTATTCTTTATGGCTGAGTAATATTCCATTTTGTGTATATATATATATATATTTATATATTGTATATATATTTATATATTGTATATATATATTTATATATTGTATATATATATATTTGTGTAATATATATATATATATATATATATATATATATATATATATATCACAGTTTCTTTATCCATTCATCAATTGAAGGGCATATAGATGATTCCACAATCTGGCTATTGTGAATTAAGCAACTATGAACATTGATGTGGCTGCATAACTGTAGTATGCAGATTTTAAGTCCTTTGGGAATAGGCCAAGGAGTGGGATAGCTGGGTCAAATGGTGGTTCCATTCCAAGTGTTCTAAGGAATCTCCACACTGCTTTCCAGAATGGATGCACTAGTTTGCAACCCCACCAGCAATGTATGAGTGTACCTTTTTCTCCACATCCTCGCCAACACCTATTGTTGCTTGTGTTCTTGATAATCGCCATTCTAATTGGGGTGAGATGGAATCTTAGGGTAGTTTTGATTTGCGTTTCTCTTATTACTGAAGATGTTGAATATTTTTTCAAATACCTGTTGATTGCTTGTAGATCTTCTTCTGTGAAGTGTCTGTTCATTTCCTTAGCCCATTCGTTGATTGGGTTATTTGTATTCTTGGTGTAGAGTTTTTTGAGTTCTTTATATTTTCTGGAAATTAGTACTGTATGTGAAGTATGAGTGGCAAAGATTTTCTCCCACTCTGTAGGCTCTCTCTTCACATTGCTGATAGTTTCCTTTGCTGAGAGAAAGCTTTTTAGTTTGAATCTATCTCAGTTATTGATTCTTGCTTTTACTTCGTGTGCTATGGGAGTCCTGTTAAGGAAGTCTGATCCTAAGCTGATATGTTGAGGATTTGGACCTACTTTTTCTTCTATAAGATGCAGGGTCTCTGGTCTGATTCCAAGGGCCTTGATCCATTTTGAGTTGAGTTTTGTGAAGGGTGAGAGATAGGGGTTTAATTTCATTCTGCTGAATATGGAATTCCAGTTGTCCCAACACCCTTGTTGAAGAGACTATCTTTTCTCCATTGCATATTTTTGGAACCTTTGTCTAGTATGAGAAAATTGTATTTATTTGGGTTTGTGTCCATGTCCTCTATTCTGTACCATTGATCTACCTGTCTATTTTGGTACCAATACCATGCTGTTTTTGTTACTATTGCTTTGTAGTATAGTTGAAGTTCTGGTATTGTGATACCCCCTGCTTCATTCTTTCTGCTAAGGATTGCTTTAGCTATTCTGGGTTTCTTATTTTTCCAGATGAATTTCATGATTGCTTGTTCTATTTCTGTAAGGTGTGTCATTGGGATTTTAATTGGAATTGTATTAAATCTGTATAGCACTTTTAGTAGTATGGCCATTTTGATAATATTAATTCTGCCTATCCAAGAACATGGGAGGTCTTTCCATCTTCTAAGGTTTTCTTTAATTTCTTTCTTTAGTGTTCTGTACTTCTCATTGTAGAGGTGTTTCACCTCTTTTGTTAGATTGATTCCCAAGTATTTTATTTTTTTCAAGGCTAATGTAAATGGGGTAGTTTTCCTAACTTCTCTTTCTGAAGATTCATCACTTATAAATAAAAATGCATTAGATTTATGAGCATTGCTCTTATAGCCTGCTATTTTACAAAATTCACTTATGGGTTCTAAAAGTTTTCTGGTGGAATTTTTTGGCTCCTCTAAATATATAATCATGTCATCAGCAAATAGGGATAGTTTGAGTTCTTCTTTTCCTATTCATATCCCTTTAATTTCTTTGTTCTGTTGTAATTGCTCTGGCTAGAGTTTCAAGGACAATGTTGAATAGAAACAGGACATCCCTGCCTTGTTCCAGTTTTTAGGGGCAATGCTTTCAGTTTTTCACCATTTAGAATGATATTGGTCATGGGCTTAGCGTAGATGGCCTTTACAATGTTAAGGAATGTTCCCACTATCCCTATTTTTTCTAGTGTTTTGAGCATGAAGGGGTGCTGTATTTTATTAAATGCTTTCTCTGCATCTATTGAAATAATCATGTGATTCTTGACTTTAAGTCTGTTGATATGGTGAATTACATTTATTGATATCCGAATGTTGAACCAACCTTCCATCCCTGGGATAAAACCCACTTGATCGTGGTGCAGTATCTTTTTAATATATTTTTGTATGTGATTTGCTAAAATTTTGTTGAGAATTTTTGCATCAATGTTCATTAAGGATATTGATCTGAAAATTCCTTTCCTTTATTTGTCTCTGTCTGGTTTAGGTTTCAGGGTGATATTGGCTTCATAGAATGAGTTTGGGTGGTTTCCCTCCTCTTCTATTTCATGACATACTTTGAGGAGTATTGGAATGAGCTCTTCTTTAAAGGTTTTGTAGAACTCAGCTGAAAACCCATCTGGTCCCGGACATTTTTTTGTTGGTAGGCTTTTGATGTCTTTTTCTATTTCCTTACTTGAAATTGATCTATTTAAATTGTGTATGTCCTCCTTGTTCAGTTTGGGTAATTCATATGTCTCTAGAAACCTGTTGATGTCTCGAGATTTTCTATTTTGTTGGAGTATAGATTTTCATAATAGCTTCTATTTTTAACTAGTTTTGTGTTTCAATTGTGTCTGTCATGATATTTCCTTGTTCATTCTGAATTTTAGTAATTTGAGTCTTCTCTCTCCTCTTTGTTAGTGTGGCTAAGGGTTTATCAATTTTGTTTAGTTTTTCAAAGAACGAACTTTTTATTTTGTCAATTTTTTTGATTGTTGCTTTTGTTTCAATTTCATTGATTTCGGCTCTGATTTTAACTATTTCCTGTCTTCTACTACTTTTGGTGTTGCTCTGTTCTTTTTCTAGGGCTTTGAGCTGTAGTGTTAGGTTGTTTATTTGTTGATTTTTTTCTTCTTTTATTGATTGTGCTCCATGAAATAAATTTTCCTCTAAGAACTGCTTTCACAGTGTCCCAGAGATTTTGATATGATGTATCTCTGTTCTCATTTAAGTCTAAGAATTTTTTAATTTCCCCCGATATCTTCTGTTATGTAGTTATTATTCAATAGTGTATTATTTAATCTCCTTTACGTATATGGATGAGTCACTCTTTGGGGCATTGATATTCATGATTGTTGTCTTGCTGATTTATGCTTCCCTTAAGCTGTATGAAATGTCCTTCTTTATCCCTCTGTCTAAACTGGCTTGAAGTCCACAGTATCTGATATGAGGATGGACACTCTGCCTTTTTTACTGAGTCCATGTGCATGGTATGTTTTTTCCCATCCTTTCACCTTTAGTCTATGGGTATTTCTTTCTGTGAGATGAGTCTCTTGCAGGCAGCATATTATTGGATCTTTCTTCTTAATCCAATCTGGCAGTCTATGTTTTTTTATTGATGCGTTCAGGCCATTAACATTCAGGGTTATTATTGCGATATGATTTGTATTCCAGGTCATTTGACTCATTTTTGTTTTTTCACACAACTTGGTTTCTCCTTTATTTGGCTATTCCTTTAAAGTATTTTCTCCCTTTGCTGATTTACATTGTTGTTTCTCATCTCTTCCTTTTGGAATATTTTGCTGAGAATGTTCTGTAGTGCCAGCTTTCCTTTTGTAAATTCTTTTAGCTTTTGTTTATCGTGGAAGGATCTTATTTCATCGTCAAATCTGAAGGTAAGTTTTGCTGGGTATAAGATTCTTGGTTGGCATCCATTTTCTTTCAGGGCTTGAAAAATGTTGTTTCAGTCCCTTCTAGCTTTTAGGGTCTGGATTGAAAAATCTGCTGATATCTATATTGGTTTCCCCCTGAATATAATTTGATTCTTTTCTCTCACAGCCTTTAAAATTCTGTCTTTTTTTTTGTATGTTAGTTATTTTCATTATAATGTGCCTTGGTGTGGGTCTGTTGTAATTTTGTGTATTTGGAGTTCTATAAGCCTCTTGTACTTGGTTTTCCATTTCATTCTTCAGATTTGGGAAATTTTCTGTTATTATTTCATTGAATAGATTGTTCATTTCTTTGGTTTTTTTCTCTGAGCCTTCCTCAATCCCAATAATTCTTAAATTTGACCTTTTCATGATATCCCATAATTCTTGTAGATTCTATTCATGATTTCTTACCATCTTGCGTTTGGTCAACTTTGTTTTCAAGATTAAATATTTTATCTTCAATGTCTGAGGTTCTGTCTTCCAGGTGTTCTATTCTATTGGTTATGCTTTCTATGGAGTTTTTAATTTGTTTTATTGTTTCCTTCATTTCAAGGATTTCTGTTTTTTTTTTTTTTTTTTTTTTTTTTCAGTATCTCTAACTCTTTATTGAAATGATCTTTGCTTCCTGCATTTGCTCTTTTAATTGTTGATTTGTGCAATCATTCAAAGCCTGCCTTTGCTCTTTCATCTCCTCATTTGCTTCTCTGGTCATTTTAATTATGTACATTTTGAACTCCCTTTCTGAGTTTTCTTCTGCCATGCTGACATTGTATTTTATTGATGTAGCATCTAGTTTTGTTTGGGACATTTTCTTCCCTTGTTTTCTCATATTGATAAGGTATCTACTCCTCTAGTAGTGAAACTCTGAGATATTGCAGATTTCCTCTATTGACTTATAGTGTCCCTGTAGATTTCCAATAACTTACCTCCTAGCCTCAGTAGCCTGAAGTCTTGGAGAAACTTGATAATGCAGTGATACACAAGGAAGCTACCCCTCTAGGGGTGGTGACCTTCAGGTGGGGTAAATTCCCTGCTTGTGGGTAGAGGCGCCTCAACTTGTTGACCGATGGTCAGTCAGAAGGGGGACTAGACTGCAGGCTGGGGCATGGCTGGCCTGGGCCTGTGTCTCTGGTTCTACCACCCTGGTGGGAAAGCCCCGCCTGATGGGGAAGACTCACCCAGGGGGGAAGTCTCACTGGACGGCCCTCCTTCAAGAAGCTGCCTGTGTTCGAGTCCTGCCACCGATCCGGGGTCCCTTGCTCTATGCCGAAGCCTCTTGTGAGCGGCCCCTCCTCTACAACGCTCCCAGTTTTCTGGGTTCACATGGGGGAGTCTTACTGGGCAACTCTACTCCACAAAGTTCCCTGCATTATGGGATTATGGCCCTGTCTGGGTAGCCTCACCCAGTGGGAGAGACTCACCCGGTGGCTCTGAGTTGGTCCCAAGTCTCTCAATACCTCCTCTTCTTGAATCCTGAGTCCTGGAGCAACATGAAATGCAGTCATCCTCTAGGCTGCCATCTTGAAAAACCTCTCTATACTCTTTCTTATAGCTACATGTGAATTCACAATTATCTTAAAATTTAAAAAAATGCAAAATAATGATAGTTATGTTGGATTTTAATTTATCATTTAGTTATTATCAGGAATAATTTAGGTAATGCATATTCAAGTGGTTCATAATATACAAAATCTTATAGAAATTAAAGATAAAACATTATATACTGGGTTGGTGAGATAGCTCAGCTGGTAGAGTGCTTGTCTCGTAAGCACAAGGCCCTGAGTTCGATCCCCAGTACTGCAAAAAAAAAAAAAAAAAAAAAAAAAAAAATTATATACTTAAGTAGCCAAAAATTTAAAGAGAGATTCAAAGGTAAACAGCCTAGAGAAAGACACTTATCTTACCTATAACTGTAGGCTATTTCAAAGTTGTTTTCTTTCAAAGAGTACTTAGGTATATGTGCAATGAATAGAATGTCTTCTGGTACACATTCAGTATTTCTTAAGATGATGTCATAATGATTCAGATAATTAAATATTGATGCATAAACAATACTTCACCTTAATTTCTAAACACTGAACACTTCTCATAATTCAGTGGAAATGATACTTTTAAGCAAGATGTAATTGCAATAATCTATTGCAAAAATGTTTGAAAACATAACATAAATTTATTACACAGAAATTCTACCAGGATATGATGATATTAAATGTAAAATTGAGGACTATAAAAATAAAATGCCCATATAATTGGTATTTTTGATATGACCAGAGTTTGAACAATTCAAAGTGAGAAAAAGACTAACATCTAAATAGAAAATATGAAAAGAACATGATTTATATTCTTTTTCTTCTATCACATTGTCAAAGTTCAGTATGTTTGATCACACACTGTTTCAAGGGTGAAAGGAAAAAAATGCCTTCAGCTTCCACTCTTAAAAATACAAATTGTCTTGACAAGTTTGGAGAGCAATTTGACAATACCTATCAAAATATATAATCATAATACCTTTTGATCTAGCAGTGTTATTTCTAGTTTTTAGTCATATAAATGACATCTGGGAATGTTCTTAAAATACATGAAAATTTATTCACTGCTACAGTATTTTTAACATCAAAAGACTAAAAAATTCAAATATCTTGAAATAAAAGATTGGTTATGGTTACACAAAGAAATACCATCTAGTCACTAAAAATCAATATAAATCTCTTTTTCCTTTTATTTTAAAATTGTAAATATGTCTTTGAATAAAGAAAGTAAGTTGTAAAATATTGTATAAGCTGGGTATGACAACATACATCTTTAATCTCAGCAACTCAGGAGAGTGAGGCAGGAGGATCACAAGTTCAAGACCTCCTTGGACAGCTTAGAGAGACTCTGCTAGAAAAATAAATAAAAAATTTAAAAGGGCTGGAGATGTAGCTCAGTGGTAGAATGCCTCTGGGTTTCAATATCCACTACCATAAAAAATGTTTATTACAATATATAACATATATTGTGAGATATATATATATATACATATATACACATGCACATATATATAAATGTAAACCCATGATATACCATATATACATATATATATATATATATATATATATATATAATTTTTATGATACAATTTTTGGATAAATCTTTGAGAAATGTGGTCAAATTCTCTCATATTCTTAACTGAAATGATGGAACTCATAAATAAGATTTGCAAAAGTCCTGACAGAAAAATGGTTTCATTTTTAAAAATTTTAAATTTGTATATTTTTAAAATTTATTTTTCTTTCTTTGGTGGTGCCAGGTATTTAACTTAGGACTGGTTTTACAACCTATATCTAGTCAAGAAAGGGTTCATAGATTTAGAAAGAGAATACTTTCAGATGCTTTAATTGTGTAGGATGGGTAGGCAAATCTTTTACATCATTTGAGGAGGAATTTAATGGGTCTTGTTAAAGCACTTGTCCTCCATAGTGTGGAAGATACTTTGTGATCACTTCTGATTCATGTTTGAGGAGTTAAAGACCAAAGGCTGTGTTTGCATCTTCAAATTCTGGTGGGAAAACAAAGGTAGCTCTTTTCTGCTAGAAATAAATCACTGGTATGAAAAGAGCTGCATGTGACTATTTCCCTGTATTACCTGTGATAAGGGACCTTCAAAATTACTACAAATGCCCCAATTTTTAAAGGATCTGCTTAATAAATGTTGATAAATGCATACAGTCATGTAAATTTTAGAGTAAATAAGACAAAGAAACTTTCAATCATTGCACAAATGTCCTTCACTGCCCTTCGTAATCAACACTTTCCATATTTTGGGCAAAACAAATCTATTTTCTGTGAATATAGATTGGTTTTGTCAGTTCTAAAATTTAACATAATGGAAGACAGCTAGACTCTTAATCAAAGGAAATCACAGATGTAGCAAGCCATTTTCCCCAAGACTTTAGAGTAGCATGGAGAAAGTGGAAGGAAAGCCTATTAGTCTAGGCTTTGTCAGATGATGACAATAAATGTGTGGTTGGTTTACCACAGTGACTTGCCAGGGATATTAAGTTACAGACTTTCCAAATACCTAACAAAATATAAATGCCTTGTCATGGTGATAACAATGTATTGTTCAGGGGAAAATGACAAAAAAGACTGTATGTTCAATATGGATATAGTTTTTTTTCACATAGTCTTGATATGTAGTTGGTTGTATCTGCAAACATAGAACCCATGATGGGACAGCCAGGTGCATCTCCTCCAATACTGGGCTGTCTTTTCATCTGCTAACAGGGGCTGCCAGAGAACAAAATGTTGATTTTCAATTTAATGTAATCTAATTTACTGATTGTTCTCTTTTATGTATCTTTCTTTGTGTATAGTGGAAGAACTTTTCTCCAAGCCAGAGGATACTCTCCTGTTTTGTATTCTCAAAGCTTTGTACTAAAGATGAATATCTTTATACTTCAGGTGAATATCTTATGCGTTTAAATCTATGTTGCATTGTGAAGGACATTTTGAGGGATATGCTCTGTGAATATCTAAGTGCTCTAGCATGATCTGTTGAAGACTCTTTTTTCATTAAATTACATTTGTCCCTTTGTCAGTTGGCCACATTCATGTGGTACTATTTCTGAATTCCCAATTGATCTTTGTCCATCCCTCCATGGTATCATATTCTAGAGCATTAGACCTATATATCTTTTAAACTTGGGTAGGATAATTATCCTCATTTATTATTTTTCAAAGATGTTTTGTTATTCAAAGTTTCTTTTATATTTCCATGTAAATTTTAAAATAATCTTGTCTATTGTTAAAGAAATTATTGATGGAAGAAGTATATGAAGAATTATATTAAGGCATATATTAGTTTGAGAATTAAAATTGTTACTAGATTAAGGGTTCTACTCTATTTAGATAATTAGATTTAGATTTCTTTACTGTTTTATAATATTCAGTGTGGAGGTCCTGTATCTGTGTGTGTTGTGTGTGTGATTTTTTTTAGTTTGTTCAAAAGTATTTGATATATTTTGAGCTAGTGTAAATGGCATGACTTTCATTCCAGTTTTCCAGTATTCACCTTTAGAATCTATACTTATCCAAGTTAATCTTCTATACTAACACCCACTCAATTTATTTATTCATTCTGTGAGTTAATTTATGATTTCTTCTAGTTTTCTACATAAAGCATCATATCTTTGGCAAATCGGGAGAAGTTTATTTCAGTTCTTTATTTGCCACTTACTACATTTTCTTGCAGAATTGTACTATTTAGAACTTCCAGAATTATCTTGAATGACAGTGATAATTGTGGGCATCTTTACTTTATTCAGGATCTTAATGGAAAACATTTCAGTCTCTCACTAGTAACTATGACACTGTTTTCGTATATTCTTTATCAATTTAAGAAGAGCCCCTATATTTCTATTTTTTCTGAGTTTCTTTAATTTTTAGTGGATGTTGATTAGTTCATAATAGTTTCATAAAATTATATTATCATAACATTTCATTCCATTGCATATCAATGCTATGTTTTTCAAATACTGAACTAGCTATGTATATTTGGAATTAGTATCATTTAGGCATGTTGCATTTTTCACTATATTGATGAATTCTACTTATTAGTATTCTATTTACTAAAATTTGCATCTATTTCAGGATGTTATATGAGCTGTACTTTTTCATTCTTTTCATAATACTTCTCTTTTCTAGCACCATTTGTTAGAGTATCCTTTCTCCACTGTGTTCTTGGCATCGTTTTCAAAGATCAGTTGACTTTAAAGATGAGGACTTAATTCTGGGATTTCTACTCCATTCCTTTGAACGACAAGCCTGTTTTCATGCCAGGATTATATATTTTTTTTGGTTACTGTAGCTTTATTACATATTTTTAAATAAAGAAATACTATGTATTACCTTACTCTTTCTGAATATCTATTCTATTTTCTATTGATGTTCTATGGATTCTAATTATAGAATTGTTTTTCATTCCCACCCTCTACTTCTGTGAAATATCATCATAGAGATTTTTCCAAGGAAAGCATTAATCTAGATCAGTTTGGTTAGTTTGGGTAATTTTGTATCTTTAAGTTTTCCTATCTAAGGACAGAAGATGACTTTCCATTTGCTTGGGTCTTTTAAAATTGTTTTCATTAGTTTTATAGTGTGAAAACAACAAATCTTTCACTTTTTTTCTGGGGTGCTGGAGATCCAACCTCAGGCCTTGTGGGTGTGAAGCACAATCCTACCACTGAGTCACATCCCTAGCCTTTCACTTCTTTTATTAAATTTATTTTTAAATATTTTATTTTATTTTTGGGGTACTATTGTAAATGAAATTGTTCTCAAATTCGATTTCAGAGCATTTGTTATTGTGTAAGAACACACTGATATTTATTTTAATTTTGTTTAATTTAATTTTAACTTTGCTAAATTTATTAGTTACATATTTTATAAAATGGAGTCTTTAGTTTTTTCTCCACAAAAGATCATTTTGTCTGCAAACATGGACAGTTTCATTTCTTCCTTTCTGAGTTGGTTGCCTTATTTTTCTTTTTCTTATTTAACTGAATTAGGATTTCCAGTACCATGTTGAACAGAAATGATGAGAGTGACATCCTTGGCTTGTTTTGGATCATAAAAAAAAGTTTTCAGTTTTATTTACTTTCAATAAGTGTCTGTGCAGTTTGTATATGGTCTTTATTGTATTGATGTAGTATTTATCTACTTCTAGATTTTGAGAGATTTTTCTCATTAAACTGTGTAGAATATTTTTCAAATATCTTTATGAATGTTGAAACAAACTTGTGCTCATCATCTTAGTGTGATGTCATATTATTTGATTTTTGTATATTTAAATCCCTTTGCACTCCAGGTATGCAAATCCCATTTGATCATGATGCATGATCTTCTTAATATGCTGTTGTATTTTGTTTGCTCATATTCTATTGAGAAATTATATGCCTATATTCATCAGGGTTACTTTTCTCTAGCTTCTTGTGGTGCCTTTGTCTAGTGTAATATCACGATATTACTAGCCTCTTAAAATGAGTTTGGAAAGCTTCCTCTTATTAAATTATTTGGAAAATTTTGAGAAGGATTGGTATTAATGTTTTATAAAATTCATTCAATGTTTTCTAGAATTTTCCTGTCAAATATGCTGATCTTGGTCTTTTATTTATTAGAAGGATTTTAATTAACAGAAATTAAACCTCAATATACTAATTTTTGCTCTGTTAAAATTTTCTATTTCTTCTTCATTATATAGTCTTGGTAGGTTGTGTGTTTCTAGGAATTTAACAATTCCAGGTTTTCTGTTTAATTAGGATATAGTCAATCATAGTTGTATCTTATGCTCCTTTTTATTTCTGTAGCAGCAGTTGTATCTGTTTGATTATCTGATTTGAATCTTCTTTTCTTTCTTCTTACTGTAGTTAAGGCTTTATTGATTTTGTTTATACTTTCAGAAAAGCAATTCTTGGTTTAATTGATGATTATCACAATTGTTCTATTTTCTCTTGTATTTGCTTTTGCTCAAATATTACCTGCTGTTTTCCATTATATTTACCAACTTGCTCTTATTTTAAATTTTTATTGGTTCTTTTTAGTCATTCATGATAGTAGAATCTATTTTGATATATTTATACAGGTAAAATATGTATCTTATTCTAATCTAATCCCAGTCTTATGGCTGTACATGATGTTGAATACACTGTGATGTACAGAGCAAAGTTATGTCAGATTCATTGCACTTTTTCTAGCAATTTGACATGTAAAATGAGGTTCTTTATTTGGACCATGTTAACAAAGAAGTGTTCATTACAATAATCTCTATTACTCTTCTTCATATATTTCATAAGTTTTTTAATTGTTTCCATTTTTAAAAATTTCACTTGATTTTTAAAAATTGTTTTTTATCCTAAATTTGCTCCAGTAGGTAGTAGTTGGTTAATTTTCATTCTTAGAAATCTTTCAGTTTTCCCTGTGCTCTTGATTCAAGTGTCACAGATTTTCAAGTGTCAAGTGTCAGATTTTAATCATCTTGCATGTGTTAAGACATGTTTTATAAGTTAATCAACAGTTTATTTTGAAAAGAAGATCTTTGTAGTGTTTGAGAATCATATATATATACACACTAGGAATTTCATATATATATATATAGAACTTACATATACACATAGGACTTACATATACACATACACACACACACACACACACACACACACATATATATAGGACTTACATATACACATGTGTGTATATATGCGTATATATGTAATTCCTAGTGTGTTGACCTTGTTTTCATTATGAAACATCCTTCTTTGTCTCTTGTAACAGTTTTTTAGTTGAAACTCTGTTTTGTCTGATGTAGATATTGCCTTCCTGCTCTCTTTTCATTATCATTTGCATTTAACATTTTTTTCCATTGTTTCATTTTTAGCCTATGTGAGTTAGATCCAAAGTGAATTTCATGTGGTCAGACTATGGTTGGGTCTCTGTTGATATTGTTCATTCATCCATTCTAGGTTTTTGTTGGAGATGATTCATCAGTTTAGATGTTTTTTATGTTGTAGATGGATTTATGTATTTTTTTGTGTTGCTAAGGATGGAACCCAGTGCCTCACATGAGCTAGGAAAATGCTCTACCTCTGAGCTACGACCCCAGTCTTCTATTCATATTTAAGTTAATCATCGATAATGAATATTTCCTATTGACATTTTGTTAATTGTTTAATGATTGGTAATTTCTTTTATGTTTCTTGCAACTGTGCTGTCTTCCTTTGTGTTTTATTGATTTTATGTATTACCTTTGGGATAATAGAAAATATTATATCATGAATAATACCCGTTAAGCTGATAAATTAAGTTCAATGAGATGCAAAAGTTCTACATTTTAATTATCTTCCCCTGCCACACACTTTATTTACAGGTGCCACATTTACATCTGTTCACATTTTGTTTTCAATATAACATAGTTGTTTGTAAAGTTTTTCTTTTTTAAATTTTAGACTGAAAGTTATCAACCACTATCATATTAGTACAGTGTTCTGTATTTGTCTATATATTGAACTTCACCAGTTTTCTTTTGTTATCATTTTGCTGTCTAGCACACATTTATTTTAACTGGAAGAACATTATTTAAACTTTGGGTTATAACAGATCTTCTCTGTCACTACTCCATGTTTTGGAGAATAATGACACTTCCTCATTAGGGTCAGGTGGGCTGATTCACCTTGAAATTTTCCACTGCTAATCTTTACCTCCCAGGGCTGGGAGTGGAGGGACTCTTTGTTGCAGGTGAGTTGGTGGATGGACAGATTCCTGGACTGGTTTGCTACTTCAGGGTCCTCTCTAGGACTCTCATTTTAGTCAGCTTTTTTGCTACTGTGACTAAAATATCTGACCAGAACAATTTTAAAGGAGCAAAATTTTATTTGAGGACTCACGGTTTCAGAGGTCTTACTCCATAAAAGGCTGGCTGCATTCCTCTGGGACTGGTGGTGAGGCAGAACATCGTGGCAGAAGAGTGTGGCAGAGGGAAACAGCTCACATGGTGATCAGGAAGCAGAGAGAGAGAGAGAGACTCCACTCTTCACATACCAATATATACCCCATAGCCATGCCTCCAATGAATCACTTACTCCAGCCACACCCCACCTGCCTCCAGTTACCAATCAGCTAATCCCATCATAGATTGATCCACTGGTTAGGTTAAGGCTATGACCCAGTCATTTCTCTTCCAAACCTTCTTGCATTGTCTCACATGTGAGTTTTGGGGGTGCATCTCACATCCAAACCATAACAACTCTGTTGATAATGCCCTGTCTGAAAGAAGGAAGTCACCTCATTACTGCTTAGCAGTTGTGTATTCTGTATTTTCACTAGGCTTCCTCTGAAACCATCACTTTTGGTGGAAAGGAAAAGATACCTTCTGACTGCTAGGTAGGAATAGAGACTTAGTAGTAGATTTGGCTTCCTATTCTCTCATGATCTCACAGAGCTAGTTCAGTACCCCCAGCTGGGATGAAAGGTTCAGGTTCATTTTTGACATCACTTGGCAAAAATTTGTAGTAATCTATATGGACTGATGAGTTGAAAATTTATCTCTCCACTTGACCTTTTAGGGAGACTCCTGGAAGGTCAGCAGTTCTTTGCTAATTTCCTCAAGTGCAGCAGTTTTTTTTTCTGTCTTGCTAGACTGCTCTTTTTTTCAGGTACTTTGATTAGAGAGTATTTTCTTTGGAATTTGATCGTTTTATTCTTTTCTACATTCATTCACATTTCTGGTTTGGTAACCTCACTAGTATCCATGGGGCAAAAAGAAAACCCACAAAAATCACCACTGTCCTCAGTCCTGAGATCCATACTGGGTCCACCCTTTTCTTTCCACTTCCTACAGTCTCATGGCATATATTTTAATTCCCAGGACTTTTAAGTTCTCAAAACATTATAAAAAATAAACATATGAAAGCATAAAAATAAAACTCAGTCAGAAAATTCTAACTGGATTAGGATGAGGGATTTTTTGAAAGAGGTAATATAGATGGCAAATGATGGAAAGAATCTTCAAAATCATTAGTCTTCACGGGGCGATCCAAGATGGCGGCCTAGAGGGAGACTGCACCCCCAGTCGCTCCAGAACCCTGGAGTTAAGAAGGGGAGGCATTGAGAGACTCGGACTGAAGTGGAGCCACGGGTGAGTCTGCCCACTGGGTAAAGCTCGGTCCGGGTGGCAGGCCCAGATAGAGGTGGCTTATCGGAGCCAGGCAGGGCAGCTAGAGTCATCCACAGGCAGCCCTGCGCACTCCGGCGGTGGGCCCCGCCCACACAGCCAGCTTTTCCAGGTACTCGGAACGGAACTGGCCCGCTAGTGAGAGCCTTTCTGACCAGAACAAGCTCCGAGTCCCGGAGCCCCTGCAGCGCAGCGTACTCCGGCAACGAACCAGCGGAGAGCCGCGATCCGCAAACAGCCTCTGGGATTAGGGCAGGGCAGCCAGAGACCTCTTCAGGCGGCTCTGCCCACTCCGGCTGCAGGCTCTCTTCACGGGGCGATCCAAGATGGTGGCCTAGAGGGAGACTGCACCCCAGTCGCTCCAGAACCCTGGAGTTAAGAAGGGGAGGCATTGAGAGACTAGGACTGAAATAGAGCCACGGGTGAGTCTGCCCACTGGGTAAAGCTCGGCCCGGGTGGCAGGCCCAGATAGAGGTGGCTTATTGGAGCCGGGCAGGGCAGCTAGAGTCTTCCCAAGGTAGCCTTCCACACTCCGGCAGTGGGCTCCTCCCACACGGCCAGCTGCACAGCGCAGGCCCACAGTGAGAGCATTTCCGCACAGAGCCAGTTCCAAACCTTGGAACCAGTAGGGGGCTAGGGGCAGTTTTCTTTGGATGCGCTGCTTTATCAGATTCCTCCAAGACATCAGGCTACTGAAGGCTGGGAGGTGATACACTGGAAATCTACTGGAACACTATAAGCCAGTAGCGGAAAACTGCAATATCTCAGGGTCCCACTGACAACTGACCAATATGAGAAAACAAGGGAAGAAAATGTCCCAAACAAACCTAGATACTACATCAATAAAACCCAATGACAGCACAGCAGAAGAAATGTCAGAAAGGGAGTTCTGAATGTACGTAATTAAAACGATCAGGGAAGCTAATGAGGAGATGAAAGAGCAAATGCAGGCATTGAAGGAGGAGATGAAAGAGGAAATGCAGGCATTACATGATCGCACCAATCAACAGTTAAAAGACCAAATACGGGAAGCAAGAGATCATTTCAGTAAAGAGTTAGAGATACTGAAAAAAAAACAAACTGAAATACTTGAAATGAAGGAAACAATAAACCAAGTTAAAAACTCCATAGAAAGCATAACTAATAGGATAGAACACCTGGAAGACAGAACCTCAGACATTGAAGACAAATTATTTAATCTCGAAAGCAAAGTTGGACAAACAGAAAAGATGGTAAGAAATCATGAAGAGAATCTACAAGAATTATGGGATATCATGAAAAGGCCAAATTTAAGAATTATTGGGATTGAGGAAGGCTTAGAGAAACAAACCAAAGGAATGAACAATCTATTCAATGAAATAATAACAGAAAATTTCCCAAATCTGAAGAATGAAATGGAAAACCAAGTACAAGAGGCTTATAGAACTCCAAACATACAAAATTACTACAGACCCACACCAAGGCACATTATTATGAAAATACCTAACATACAAAATAAAGACAGAATTTTAAAGGCCGAGAGAAAAGAATCAAATTACATTCAGAGGGAAGCCAATAAGAATATCAGCAGATTTTTCAATCCAGACCCTAAAAGCTAGAAGGGCCTGGAACAACATATACCAAGCCCTGAAAGAAAACGGATGCCAACCAAGAATCTTATACCCAGCAAAATTTACCTTCAAATTTGACGATGAAATAAGATCCTTCCATGATAAACAAAAACTAAAGGAATTTACAAAAAGAAAGCCAGCATTACAGAACATTCTCAGCAAAATATTCCATGAGGAAGAGATGAAAAACAACGATGCAAATCAGCAACAGGAGGCGCTAGCCTAAAGGAATAGCCAAATAAAGGAGAAACCAAATCATGTCAAAAACAAATATGAGTCAATTGACTGGGAATACAAATCATATCACAATAATAACCCTGAATGTTAATGGCCTGAATTCATCAATCAAAAGACACAGACTGGCAGATTGGATTAAAAAGAAAAATCCAACAATATGCTGCCTGCAAGAGACTCACCTCATAGAAAGAGACACCCATAGACTAAAGGTGAAAGGATGGGGAAAAACATACCATGCACACGGACACAGCAAAAAAGCTGGAGTATCCATCCTCATCTCAGATAATGTGGACTTCAAACCAAAACTAATCAGAAGGGATAAAGAAGGACATTACATGCTGCTTAAGGGAAGCATAAATCAGCAAGACATAACAATCATAAATATCTATGCCCCGAACATTGGCTCATCCACGTACGTCAAACAAATCCTTCAATTACAGAATTACAGAATTCAAATAGATCACAACACAATAATACTAGGCGATTTTAACACACCTCTCTCACCACTGGATATATCGTCCAAACAAAAATTGAATAAAGAAACTATAGATCTCAACAACACAATCAGCAATTTAGACTTAACGGACATATATAGAATATACCATCCAACAAAGAACGAATACACTTTCTTCTCAGCAGCACATGGATCCTTCTCTAAAATAGACCATATTTTATGCCACAAAGCTACTGTTAGCAAATACAAGAAGATAGAGATACTACCTTGTACTCTATCAGATCATAATGGATTGAAATTAGAAATAAATGACAGAATAAAAAACAGAAACTTCTCCAATACCTGGAGACTAAATAATACACTATTATATGATGAATGGATAACAGAAGACATCAGGAGGGAAATAAAAAAATTCTTAGAAGTAAACGAGAACAAAGACACATCATATCAAAATCTCTGGGACACTTTGAAAGCAGTACTTAGAGGAAGATTTATTTCATGGGGTGCATTCAAAAAAAGAAGTAGAAATCAACAAATAAACGACTTAACATTGCAGCTCAAAGCACTAGAAAAAGAAGAGCAGACCAATACCAAAAGTAGTAGAAGACAGGAAATAGTTAAAATCAGAGCCGAAATCAACGAAATCGAAACAAAAGAAACAATTGGAAAAATTAACAAAATAAATAGTTGGTTCTTTGAAAAAATAAATAAAATTGATAAACCCTTAGCCACACTAACAAAGAGAAAGAGGGAGAAAACTCAAATTACTAAAATTCGGAATGAACAAGGAAACATCACAACAGACACAATTGAAATACAAAACATAATTAGAAGCTATTTCGAAGATCTATACTCCAACAAAACAGAAAGCCTCGAAGACATCAACAAATTTCTAGAGACATA
This sequence comes from Sciurus carolinensis, assembly GCF_902686445.1. NCBI lineage: Eukaryota > Metazoa > Chordata > Mammalia > Rodentia > Sciuridae > Sciurus > Sciurus carolinensis. Next base: position 84,223,248 of record NC_062218.1, on the reverse strand, counting down.
TGAACTACCTAAACTGAACGAGGAGGACATACACAACTTAAATAAACCAATTTCAAGCAATGAAATAGAAGAGGTCATCAAAAGCCTACCAACAAAGAAAAGTCCAGGACCAGATGGGTTTTCAGCTGAGTTCTACAAAACCTTTAAAGAAGAGCTCATTCCAATACTTCTCAAACTATTCCATGAAATAGAAGAGGAGGGAACCCTCCCAAACTCGTTCTATGAAGCCAATATCACCCTGATACCTAAACCAGACAGAGACACATCGAGGAAAGAAAATTTCAGACCAATATCCTTAATGAACATCGACACAAAAATTCTCAACAAAATTTTAGCAAATCACATACAAAAATATATTAAAAAGATACTGCACCACGATCAAGTGGGTTTTATCCCAAAGATGCAAGGTTGGTTCAACATTCGGAAATCAATAAATGTCATTCTCCATATCAACAGACTTAAAGTTAAGAATCACATGATTATTTCAATAGATGCAGAAAAAGCATTTGATAAAATACAGCATCCCTTCATGCTCAAAACACTAGAAAAAATTGGGGTACTGGGAACATTCCTAAACATTATAAAGGCCATCTACGCTAAGCCCATGGCTAATATCATTCTAAATGGTGAAAAACTGAAAGCGTGCCCCCTAAAAACTGGAACAAGGCAGGGATGCCCTCTTTCACCGCTTCTATTCAGCATCGTCCTTGAGACTCTAGCCAGAGCAATCAGACAAACCAAAGAAATTAAAGGGATACGAATAGGAAAAGAAGAACTCAAACTATCCCTGTTCGCTGATGACATGATTATATATTTAGAGGAACCTGGAAATTCCACCAGAAAACTTTTAGAACTCAAAAGTGAATTCAGTAAAGTAGCAGGTTACAAGATCAATGCTCATAAATCCAATGCATTTTTATACATAAGTGATGAATCTTCAGAAAGAGAAGTTAGGAGAACTACCCCATTCACAATAGCATTGAAAAAAATAAAATACTTGGGAATCAATCTCACAAAAGAGGTGAAAGACCTCTACAATGAGAACTACAGAACACTAAAGAAAGAAATTAAAGAAAACCTTAGAAGATGGAAAGATCTCCCATGTTCCTGGATAGGCAGAATTAATATCGTCAAAATGGCTATACTACCTAAAGTGCTATACAGATTCAATGCAATTCCAATTAAAATCCCAATGATGTACCTTGCAGAAATAGAGCAAGCAATTATGAAATTCATCTGGAAGAATAAAAAACCTAGAATAGCTAAAGCAATCCTCAGTAGCAAGAGCGAAGCAGGGGGTATTGCAATACCAGATCTTCAACTCTACTACAAAGCAATAGTAACAAAAACGGCATGGTATTGGTACCAAAAGAGACAGGTAGATCAATGGTACAGAATAGAGGACACAGACACAAACCCAAATAAATACAATTTTCTCATACTAGACAAAGGTTCCAACAATATGCAATGGAGAAAAGATAGCCTCTTCAACAAATGGTGCTGGGAAAACTGGAAAACCATATGCAATAGAATGAAATTAAACCCCTATCTCTCACCCTACACAAAACTCAACTCAAAATGGATCAAGGACCTCGGAATCAGACCAGAGACCCTGCATCTTATAGAAGAAAAAGTAGGTCCAAATCTTCATCTTGTTGGCTCAGGATCAGATTTCCTTAACAGGACTCCCATAGCACAAGAAATAAAAGCAAGAATCAACAACTGGGATAGATTCAAGCTTAAAAGCTTTCTCTCAGCAAAGGAAACTATCAGAAATGTGAAGAGAGAGCCTACAGAGTGGGAGAATATCTTTGCCAACCATACCTCAGATAGAGCGCTAATTTCCAGAATCTATAAAGAACTCAAAAAACTCTACAGGAAGAATACAAATAATCCAATCAACAAATGGGCTAAGGAAATGAACAGACACTTCACAGAAGAAGATGTACAAGTAATCAACAGATATATGAAAAAATGTTCAACATCCCTAGTAATAAGGGAAATGCAAATCAAAACTACCCTAAGATTTCATCTCACCCCATTTAGAATGGCGATTATCAGGAACACAAGCAACAATAGGTGTTGGTGAGGATGTGGTGAAAAAGGAATACTCATACATTGCTGGTGGGGTTGCAAATTAGTGCAGCCACTCTGGAAAGCAGTGTGGAGATTCCTCAGAAAGCTTGGAATGGAACCACCATTTGACCCAGCTATCGCACTCCTTGGCCTATACCCAAAGGACTTAAAATCAGCATACTACAGAGATACAGCCACATCAATGTTCATTGCTGCTCAATTCACCATATCCAGATTGTGGAACCAACCTAGATGCCCTTCAGTTGATGAATGGATGAAGAAACTGTGGCATATATATACAATGGAATATTACTCCGCAATGAAGAATGATAAAATTATGGCATTTGTAGGCAAATGGTCGAAATTGGAGAATATCATGCTAAGTGAGATAAGCCAATCTCATAAAACTAAAGGTCGAATGATCTCGCTGATGAGCGGATGAGGACATATAATGGGGGGTGGGAGGGGCTAGCATTAGGTTTAGGGTTAGGTTTAGAGTTAGGCTAAGGACAGCGGCAAGAATGAAGGAAAGAAGGACTGTGTAGAGGGAAAAGAGGGGTGGGAGGGGTGGGGGGGAGGGGAAAAATAAAATAAACATCATTACCCTATGTAAATGTAAAAAAAATAAAAAATAAAAAATAAAAATATGAAGTTGAAAAAAAAAATTATCAGAGACCTGGGAAATAATAAAAGAACAACAAATATTACAGTAAAATAGAATGAAATTGCAAAATCTCCTAAATGTTAGTAACCATCATTAAGGAAACCAGTTTCTTGGTGTCCATGTCTCATGGAGTTGAAAATTTAGATGGTCTTTCAGTTGAGTTTATAGACATATGAAATGATCACACACATGTACAAACACAGCCTATATGTAGAGTCTTATTGAATATTTCCATTTTGCAAATCCATACTTAATGCAGTCATTATTTACTTGAATTTGTTTTGTAAGTGAAAAATTCTATTTAATTGGTCTTGGGAACATTTTAAGATTTAAGCAAAGTTAAGCATATGGAAGTATAAGTGTCAATCACATTGGGGATTCTTTTATGCCATAAATTAAGTTAGTTCCTGAAAATAACCTAGACAGTATATTGGTAAAGAAGTAGGTTGTTTGAGGACTGAAGAAGGGAAAATAATAATGTATATTTCTATTTTTTCCACTGCTTCTTACTTTGCCTCCTTAAAGGTACGTGGTCTGTTCTTTACTTAAATTTATTTTTAAATGATACATAAAACCACAAAAGTTTTACATATTAATGGGGTACCATGTGACAATTTGATACATGTATAAATTTTATAATGTTCAAATCAGGTTACACATATCTATCACCCCATTTTTTTTTTAAATAAAAACTTTCAAAATCTTTAAAAAAAAAATCATTAGTCATTAGGGACATACAAATTAAGACCTGGAAGAGATACTATTACACATTCATTATAACACTCGAAATTCAAAACAGTGACCATACCAAGAACTGGCAAAGCTATATACAGAATGAATTTCTTCGCCATTGCTAGTAGGAATGTGAAAGATATAGTCACTTTGGAAAATAGTTTTCTGGTTTCTTAAACAAACGAACAGATAAAAAACTAAGCATTTACTTACCATATGATCCAGCAACCACATTTTAGGTATGTATCCCTGCGAAATGAAAGCACTTGTATAGATAGTTATAGCAGATCTACTTTTAATAGATAAATTGTGGAAATAATAAAATATCCCTTAATAGGTGAATGATTAATCAACCTATGGTATATCAATGTGATGGAGTACCCCTCAGCAATAAAAAGAAATGAACTATTGGCATAAGCAACAACTCGAATGCATTGAAAGAGCTATTACTCTGAGTGAAGAAAGACATTTCAAAAGGTGACATGTTGTTTGTTTCTATTCATGTAAAATTCTCCAAAGGACAAAATTAGAGAGCTATACAGATAAAGAACATGAGAGTAGAAGTTTGGAATTAAGGATGGTATACTTGTTTTTTAGAAGTGCTGTAATAAAGCTCTGCATGCCAAGTGGTTGAAAACAACACAGATTATATTCTTTTATAGTTCTGGAGGCCAGATTTCTGAAAGTAATGTTGGAACCTCTTAAAGAATCTCATAATCTGTTTTGTGCCTCTCTTAGCTTGTGCTGACTGTGGACAGTCATTGACATTCCCAGCTTCTTGTTGTATAACTCCAGTCTCTACCTGTGTTAGCCCATTTTTTCACTGTTGTGACCATAATTGTCAACAAGAACAAACCCAAGTCAAAATTTTTATTTTGGGTTCATAGTTTCAGAGATTCATTCCATGGCTGGTCAATTAAATTAGTCTGGGCTTGATGTAATGCAGAGCATGATGGTGAAAGGAGATGGCAGAGAAAAGTTGTTCGGCTCATGGAATCAAGGAAGGAGAGAAAAAGGGGGAGAGAGAGAGAGGAGAGAGGAGAGAGAGAGAGAGAGAGAGAGACAGAGAGACAGAGAGACAGAGAGAGAGACAGAGAGAGAGACAGAGAGAGAGACAGAGAGAGGCTAAGGTTAAAATATAATTCCTTCCCCAGGGCATACCCTCAGTGGCCTATCTCCTCCAGTCACAGCCTATCTGACTACGTTACCACCCAGTTATCTATTGAAATTGTCACTAATGAGGTTACAACTCTCATGGTCAAATCATTTAACCTGTGAATATTCCTACTTTAGTACATGAGCTTTTGGGGGGATGTTTCCTACCAAAATCACAACACCATCTGTGTTTCAATATGGCCTTTTACTTTATGTTTTTGTGTGTCCTTCCACTTCTTATAAGGACACTAGTCATTTGACTGAGTTTCCATCCATGTGTACTTATGTCACATTCGATGGCTCTGGTTAGCAATGAATTTTCAAAGGACACAATTCAACTCACTACATGGTGAAATGTAAGGATTTCCTCATGGTGTTGATAAGGTTCTGTATCTTATTTGTAGGATGGTTACATGAATATACACATTTGGTCAAAGGGTATAAGACTATAAATAAATAATTTTCTAGTCTTGATATTCAATTGCAATTATAGAAAAAGCAATCATCAGGGAAAATAGGGTACAGGGTATATGAGACCCCTCTGTATCATTTTTTTTAATGCCTTACAAATCTATTATTACTTCAAAATAAAATTTTAATTTTCTTACAGATCACAATCTTTCTCTTAATTATATGTATAGGAATGTATATACTATGTAATATATACTTAATATGTACTAACTATATATATATACATATATAATACACACAAAAACACATATACATATATTCCTCATTCTCTGTGCCTAATACAATGCAAGAATTATTTCTCCCTATTCAAGAAATGAGGAAACATCATTGATAATTGCTAAAGTGTACCACGAATCATGTATTCAGTATGATAGTATATTGTTCATACTGTCAAAGAGTTTGTATATCTTCTCAGAACATGTATGAATGATATACAGCAATTGTCTTACTGACCATTCCTTAATTCAGTATAAAGCCTGGAGTGTCATTTTCTATAAAATAAAAGTAATGTTAAACCCAAATTAATTTTAGAGTGTCAGATTACACTTATATTGTCAAAATACTTTCTATCCTCAAACTAATTTGTGTCTATTGAAGAGGTTTAGTTGAAAAATAGGATGAAAGAAAGATTAAAGACTTTTAAAAACACAACTTTGCCCTGAAGGTAAAAGGTAGCATGTATTCTCTGTATTTGCATAAAACTTTCACAAAATGGGTGAAATACAATGTTGTTCAGGTAAAATTGTTAGCTTTGAAATTTACATCTACACAAAAAACACACACAGAAGCACACACACACACACACACACACACACACACAGTCAGTGCTACATGTCTTTTTACATACAATCAGTGCTAAATGTCTTTTAAAATAACTCAAACATACTATTACCAAAAGTTATTTTTAAATCATTTTTCCACTGAATTTTTTAATAACTTGAATGTTTATGAAGATTTATTCCTGCTTCAAATCCATGTGATGGCTGTATTTAGGTCACTTACAGTCAGGTGTTTGTTACATTAGAAATGAAATTCCTCTTCTGTCCACCTCAAATTTAACACAAAATATTTCACCAAGGAGAATTTAGACCTGATTTGAATTGACATATCTTTGCAGAGAACCTGAATAGGTGAAATCAAAATGTCATGAGGGAAATAAATCTGTAATATAACAGAACTGCAAAGAAAGAAAAAAGAATTATAACTCCAGTTACAGAAAATTTGTGAAAAGAAAAATGCTATTGTACAAATAGACTTGAATTTAAATTTTGTATCTACAAAGAGAAATGAGTCATGGCTGATAATTTAGAACTCTCATTTTTAATCTTAGTGATAACAGGCTTATGATGAGTTTTTAAATTATGTTTTACCACTTAGTATCATAGCATAAATATTAATATCAAGAAGTGTATCCTACATTTATCTAGTATCTCCAATGTTAAAATATCAAAAGATACATTACAGATTAAACTGCCTCACCTCTATTGTACAACTCACTAGAAATTCAAAACTAGGTACAGTGCAATGCAAAGTGATCTCATATGTGAAGCAAAATGTATAATACAGTTTCAAAGTCAAGTCAAGTTGAAGTGGCCAAGATAAAATAATTAAATGAAGAAAAGTGTGAAATATTTGCTATAAATAAAAGTTAAGTCAAATATGAGAAACATTGCATTAGACAAACCTTTTCAAGTTTTTAGGATGTGATTCAGTATTCAAATGTGTTTCAGTACCTTTGTTGTGCAAGGTTACCACTGCAATATGTGATGCTGAAGGTAAATGGTGATTACATAAGAAATCTTGAAGTTTAGGTCTTTGCATGAAGTATCCTCCTTTATTAATTAATTTTAATACACTAATTTAATGTAACAAGAAATGTTCCACCCCCTAACTCCACCCCAAAATAGTGCGTTTAAGATTCTTGTGCTTCTTAAGTTTCAGAGTGTTGAATTAATATTTTTGATTCTGTTATTCCATTGTGTCATCTCACCCCATTTCCACTTCTACTTTATTTCAATCTCCGCCCCAAGGAACTAACTGACCAGCAAAAGAGTGATTAAATAAATGTCAAATAAATTATTGCACTACAATGCATAACTGTAGCATCTCTCTGTTTTCTCTGTTTAACATATATACATTGTAGTGCAATTATGTATTTAAACATTGATCTCCTTTACTGGTCAGTTAGCTCTTTGGACATAAAGACTGTAAATTATCTACATCCATTATCCTGCATACCTAGTACAATGTCTAGGTACTGTCCTTTTGACAGTTTTTTTTTTTTTTTTTTGTCTTGTACTATCTTCTCAAAGATATTTTCATAGAAAACTCCTTCAAAGGAAGAGATCATTTCTCCTGAGGATAATATCAACATCCCAGACAAATAACATATTTGCAGCCAGGGACAGGTGACACATGCCTGTAATCCCAGCGGCTTGTAAGGCTGAGGCAGGAGGATTCAGAGTTCAAAGCCAGCCTCAACAAAAGTGAGGTGCCAAGCAACTATGTGAGACCCTGTCTCTAAATAAAATACAAAATAGGGCTTAGGGGTTGAGTGAACCTGGGTTCAATCCCCAGAATCTCCCCCAAAAGAACATATTTCCCCAAAGCCTATTATAAAATATTTGGATCCCAGAGTTTCTCAGCTACAATTCAAACCTATTACGTACATACTGTCTAACTGAACTACTACATATTGTCCCCATGGTACTTATGAAGAAGAAAAAATGATACTGATACAAAGTTTATATAGTGCCATGAGTAATAAAAACCCTTGTCTCATACCTAGGAATCAAAGGTCTCTTCTGTCAACATCAATGAAGCAATAGCAAGTTAATTTATTAGCATTCAAATAGGATAAAGTCAGACAGTGCACATTTTTTTACATTAGTTACCCATAGATGCTTGTTGAGTACATTTCATTGAATTATGAATGGAAAAAGTAAAAACCTCTTAAATCATCTGCTTTATGCTTCTTGTCATCCATTTTACACATGAAGAAGTGTCTTAATCTCTGAGGTGATAATTAAAGCTTATTTTGTGAGAGCCCTTAATGATCCATGTGTAATTATGAGTTTTTTAATTTTTAAATTTAAATATATTGAATGAATTTTCTGTTCATGCAGAAAATGACTATAAATGCCTACAGCTATATGATGTCCATGATAATATTTATCATTTGCATTTATAATCATTGATTCCATGTTGTGCTTTTTAAAGTATTCAGAATAATAACAAAGAGAAAAGATATCTATTTATCTATATATATACATAGATATATATAGTCATGATTAGACAAGACCATATTATGTTATGACATGCTATATAAACAAAAGTTCTTTAGTAGTATAAATAGAAAGAAAGTGAAATAATTAATTTCCAATTTATCTAAGGTAGCATAAAATATTATTGATTTAAGTTTTATTGATTTTTAAAGTAAGATCATATTTAAATTTATTTTTTTGCGAGATATTGGGGAAACCATGTAAATTTTCAAACCCAGGACCTCATACATGTCAGGCAATGATTCCACCACTGAGCTATACCTTGGTCCCAATTGTGTTGGTGTTTAAAATCTGTATGGAGATAAGGAATCTACATTTACTTTATTTTAAATGTAAATAATACTGTATTATAACAATCTGAATAAACAGGGAAAGTCCACAAGAAAGTTTTCTTTATAAAATTAATATCTTAATTTACAGATAAAATTAAGTAGATTCAGTCATTCTATATGACTGTGTCCTAAACAATAAAAGAATTCAAAATATCTTAAAAGAATTTTCTCAAAGAAATCTGTGCATGTATATTGACTTAGATATTAACTCTATGTTTTGCTCAAAATCAGTTAATGATAGAACACATAGTTTATTCAAGTCAACCTTTTTGAATTGTTACTATTTAACTAGAGAATAGTCAAAAATTTTCCTCTTGTCTCTCGAATTTTGATGAAGTGAAACACTTTCAGAATCTTAAGTAATCTAGTTGTAAAGAGTAGTAAATGATATAATAATGGTGATTAAAATGTTTCAAGTTCTCCTGACAAAAGAAAAGAGCAAAAATATAATAGTATTATTATTGACCATGTATTGCAATATACTTTAAAGCAGATGTGTGGAAAAAATCAATATTCAACTAAATTTGTGCAATCCCTTTATTTTCTCATCAAACATCATAACTTAAACATATAACTAAGATTCTTCCTATTCTCAAACATTTCATTCATCAAAAGATAAAAACAATCATTAGTCAAATAATCTCACATTCTAGTAATGAGTGCAATTTTACTTTGGTGTGTTTATCCAATAATGTTTATCAAGTTAAGTGTTCACAACCCCACACTCATTCTCTATGACACATACCATTTATACTAACATCTTTTCCAACATACCTCTGCTTTGCTTCTTACTTTTGACAGTTATTGCACTGATAGGATGGCTGACTAAAGTAAAACATTCCTAGAAATTATTCTTAGTAAATGCAATATAGGTAAAAGCATATTTTGAAAACTTACACATTTTAAACAGACTTTACACTTTGAAATTTAATCAGTGATCTCTATTAGCACGATGTATACCAAAACTGATGATGTTTCTCAACAGCAGAGTCAGAAGGAATCAATCTTTTCCTGACAAATGTTTAACTGGAGGATTTATTTTCCTTAAAAAGTAGTAATATTAAATCAGTGGTGCTGAAATGCCATTGACTTTCATACTATATAAATCTTAATAACTGAACCCTGTCGAAAGACTGGACTGGTATAATGTCATGCAGAGGATTATTCTGATGTCTGTTATATTAAAATAAACTTGGTTTTATTAAGGATGTTTGTATTTATTAAAATGAGATTAATAAGAAAAAACTATACCTCTTTTGAGTAATAATATATTAGCAACCAAAATCCTACAATTTTTCTGTGACTCAAAATATGTTGATTGTCTTTCATTGATAGTGGAAACCCCAGCAGCATAGTCTCAATAAAACACACAGAAACAGTTGGAAGCAGTGGCATATACCTGTAATCCCAGCAACTCCAGAGGCTGAGGCAGGAGGATGACAAGTTTGAGATCAGCCTCAGGAACTTGGTGAGGACCTAAGTAACTGAATGAGACCCTATCTCAAAATATAAAATAAAAATGGCTGGGAATGTGACTTGATGGTTAAACCTCACCTGACTCAATTCCTGCTACTAAAAAGAAAAGGAAAAAAGAAGAAGTCATGAAAGTAATATTTAACAACCCCTAAGTCCTAAGAAATGAGTGAAGAAATCATCTGAATGGCCAATGGAGCTCATTTCCACCCCCATTTATAGAGTTTGTTCAGAACCTACTCAGCAGGTCTGAATTAGCTCAAGAAAGTAAGCTGATAGCAACTGCTGTATTCTGAAGATTGGCCCATTCTAATTAACCAGACCACTTTATGAACCAGGAAACCTCCATTGTCACATGAACATGTGACATAGATTTCCTGTGATCTTCCTCCATATTGTTCCTATAACTATGTAAAAGATAACAGGATGGAGTCTTCTGTACTGAACGTTACTCATGATACTTATGGATTATTTTGGTTTTTTTTTTTTTTTTGCCCAATGCAAGATACAGGAGAATGAAATTTCCTAGCTGTGCACTGTGCACTTACTTATTTTGTGTTTTGAGCTAATAAAACTCTTTATTATTTGTACCACCCCACACACTCATAGGGTGACAACAAATATTAACTGATATCAGGACAGGATCATGTATATATATTAAGCCTCTATTTTTTTAAATCTATTTTTGTCATAGTTCCTGGGAGGAAAAGGCATGCAGTTTCTGCTTAGCTCATCCTCTTTATCCCAGAGAATTCCAAGAAGAAATCATGAATACCAAATATCCTTAAAAACAGGTCTTCACTTAGTATTAGTTAATGGGAATATTACTGTTGGAGTTCTTTTTGTGGGATATGTATAGTTTGGTTAAGGTATATAAATGGAAAGCATTGATATAACTGGTATGACCAAATTGGAAATTGTCAGAATATGTTCTACAATTGTTTAAGTAAAAAATAAGGATATTTGATGAGTAAAATAGGTCTTTGTGTAGGTTACGTCCTATGTGTATTTCTTAGAGTCCTTGCCCATTAAATCTAGGTCAAAGCTTACCTTAACACTCCAAAGAAGGAGGCTGACCTTCCCAGATTTCTGCATGCTTTCACTGTGGTTCACAATTTGGTATATTCTTTGAATTTTTATCAAAGTTTTACACTAGAAAAAATATCTCTTTCTTATGAAAAAGATTTTAAAATATGATCCTTTGCAGTGTTTCATATCTATTTTGAAAGAGGTCTTCTTTCCTTTGTTCAGAGAAATGATTAATGTTTGTATTCAAGCCAATGTGGAAGACAAATTGGAAGACATTTGTTACATAATAACCAATAAGACATAGCAGAATGACAACTCCTTTGCTGGTGTGACCTTAGGTGTCTTGAAAATCTTTCAGCTTTCTAAAAAGTCATCTTCCATTTATCGAACCCTTACTGGGTATTTGGCATAGACCACCATTTGTCAACATGTGTCATTCATTCATTATAACAAACAACACAATGGTGCATTACTATCTTCCTTTGACAGATGAGAAAACTGAAGCTCAGAGAGACTGGCAACTCTTATTTGGAAGTACTGTTATTAACAAATGAGACTTCCTCTGAGCTATTCTTTCCCAAATATCTTTCTCCCAGGATAACTCAAAATGTTCAAAAACAATGCTTGCATTTCATAAACATATAGAGGTTTTTTTAGCATATTGCACTGGATGAAAAGTAAACTTAATTATATATTACTCCTTTAAATGTAGAGTGCTAGATTGTCGGGGTCTTAAGCCCCCTTGCTCTTCTCGACCAGCGACAAGGGAAGGGGACACTCCCCAACAAGGTCAGACCAGGATAGGTAGGGCCGACTGACCCACTGCTCCCAGCCCTCTGGGTGGAGGACAATCAAACGTGCGTCAGGGAGACCAGTCACAGCAGGAACTCGTTTATTGAGGAAATCACACAGCATTTATGTAGGGTGGGGGTTAAGCAGGAACCAATCAGCTTAAAGGTCAGCAAGGCATGGGGGGAGTTCACGCAGGTGAGAGTCCCATAGGACTATATGGCAAGCACGAGCTGATCACGTTTGCAGAACTGTTGTTAACCAATCCCTGACGGTGGTCTGATTTATCGTCATTAACCTTTGAAACCGCCTGAGGCCTTGATCTTGCTCACCCACCAGGGAGTAAGGAGTCAGCCTGAGTTAGTTAACATGTCATTAGTCCCAACACTAGATGATTTGTTTCACTGTTCTGGAGATCAAACCCAGGGCTTCATGAACATTAGGCAAGCATTCTACCAGTGAGCAATACCTGGCCCTGGATTTGTTATTTTTAATGCTCTAACTGGAACATAAATATTTGAAGAAAAAAATTCTCATGGAAGCACTTTGATAAGAGCAATAAATTGTAATCTTGACTGTCAAAAGAACAAAGTAGGTGTTCTTTTGTCTCCCTACTTGTTCTAAAATATTACGAATATACTGTATGAATCTATGAACTAATGCATCTATATACTACCTACATGCAGTGTAAAGAAACTTCTAATTCAGTAATTCTACTATGGGGTACATATCCAAAGAAAATGAAGTCGATATGTTGAAGAGGCATCTGTACTCCCATGTTCACTGCAGCACTATTCACAAGGTATAGAACCAATTGAAGTGTCTATCATTGGATAGACCACCAACTCTTAATTATTAAACCATTTATCTTTGCTTTCTCATGTTTCCCTAGTCAGAAAGAATTAACTTCCAAATATTTCTTCTTCTATGGAAAAGATTCATCTCTGACACAGCCTCTTCATTTCTAGAGACACTAATCCTGGGTCAACATTTAGTGGTATGCAAAGAGAAACCAGTTTTACTGATTGAAAATAAAGCAAAGCAAAGCAAACAAACACATACAGTCATTGAGAAGTATTTAAAAATATTAACTTTTCACATATACATGGTTTCCTGCAATGTGAACTTGCTTTTAATATAATTTTTAAACTAGTAAGTTATATATTATTATTTGTTTCACATCAGATCCCCTTTTTTGTGAAATATTTCTAACTTAAAACAAGTTGTAGCTATTGTTCCAACAATTCCAATCAAGACTAAAATCCTACACTAAAAGAAAAAAACAATGTTTTGTTGAAAGATAAAACCATCTTTGCACTTTCAGAATTTCTAGGAAATTAATAAAGATTATTGCTATAAAGTACACTCAACTTTTTAACCTGAAACTACTTCAAGCAGAATATTTGTAAATTCTAAAGAACTGGAAAATATATGATTAATTAATATAGTCAAGAAGAATATCAAATTTTAAAGAACTGGAAAAATATATGGTTAATATGATCAAGAAGAATGTCAAATTTTTGATCATTTCTTTTTTGTGGTACTTGGGATGGAATACTGGTTTGCTTTACAAATTAGCTACATCTCATCTTATTGTGAGAGAGGGTATCCATATAGTGCTGAGGCTGATTTCAAATTTGAGATCCTCCTTCCTCAGCCTCCTGAATCGCTGGGATTACAGACATGTGTGACCATGCCTGGCTCTTCTTAAAAAATAAAATATGTAACAGAATTTCAAAGAGTTTATCTTTTTTCAAACAGTTAAAAAGGTTGTGTTTACAGTTTAGCCATTATTATTTTCTTTTTCTAAAAGGAGAATTCAGTTTTTTCATTCTTTAATTCCAGCCCTGCCCATCCAAGACAGCAGAAAGCATTCTTGAATGGAGAAGAGAATACTAAGTCAGGGAAAACTGTGAGAACTTCATATTTAAATATCCTTGAGTATGTAAAATCTAAGTACCTAGTTCAACATTCAGTGTCTCAAAACATTTTATGATTATTACTTTAAAATATACTATGGGTGGTCTGGAAGTATGGGGCTGCGTCTGAGATACAGAACAGTAATTTACTAGCTATACAGCATATGAGGTAAATGCCAAAAATGGAAGACAAAAAAAATGATACATTGTCAAATAATATTTATGAATTTTAACTGCATAGGGGAATCATCTGAGGAGTTCTGAAACAGCCTGGATATCTTGTCGGGGAATTGATTTAATTGGTCTTGGGTATGTTTTGCACTTCAGGATATATAGACTTCTGGATTATTCTACTCTACATCCAGAGTTCAGTACCACTAAAGTCATATTTAATTTTGAATATTTCAATTTCAATGGAAATATTTTAGATAAAAGTTAGTTATAATTGTAAATAGAACATATCTCATTTTTATAGATGACTCAGTTTCAATTTGGATCTAAAATATCATTAATTATATACCTTGGCTTGAGTTCTGGGTGCTTACCCATAACAAGAGAGGGTAGGGAGGGAAAGTACAGAAGTTCATTGGATTAAACAAAGGGGAATGAAGGGAAGGCGGGATGGGAATAGGGAAGACAATAGAAGGAATTAGACACAACTTTCCTATGCTCATATATGAATACACGACCAGTGCAACTCCACATCATGTTCAACCACAAGAATGGGATCAAAATTGTAGTGGGTTGTACCCCATGTATATATACTACGTCCAAATACACCGCATTGTCATGTATACATAAGATCAACAGCAACAAAATGAATAAGTGATTCTACAGGATAATGGATAATGCTATGATGATGATGACTCATAATTGAGGCAACTCAATAAATACTATTTTAATTACAAAAAGGTCACCAACTCAATATACAGTGTTACTTCTGTTAAAATAAAGTGTATTTGATATAACTGCAGAGATTTTCAAATTTTTAAATAAGAATTTCTACATGAACAATGTGATCCTATTGCTTCCTAATGGTTGATTACTAGTGAATGTTCATAAGTCTTCCTGCAGGAAAAAAAATAAATCTGTGCTACACAAAGGGAAAAAAGAGAAAACACACCAGAAAAGAAGAAACAAAATTAAATTGATTATTGCTAGGCACATTCATAGCAAAAATTAGTGTATACTGTTTAATGCAAAGTATACTTATTAAAGATTGCTTTTACTAAAGGTTCAGACCATAATTGTATATATAATCAATTCACCACAATTTACTTTTAAACTATTTATAAATAATGTTAGATATAAAAGACTTCTAGATGACTTTTTTGTTATTTTTCAATTGCTTCTCATGTATTCTATATTATTTTCTCTAGCAATGGAGAAGAAGGTGGTCAATGGAAGTAAAATAAATACAGGTTGCAGGAAGAATACATATACTTAGTCCTTGTTGATCTGTGAGCCACACCACAAGACTGGGATATTCTACATTAGGGAGTGCTTTTCCATGAAGATGGATTTACCACCACCACAACACTGGAAAAAGTGTATTAAAAAACAATTGTAGGTAAATGACTATATTTGTATATTTTTGTTTTTCTTAAAATAAAAAATGAATGACATCATAGAGCAATGACATGTTGATAGTATTTGCATATATGATTTTTTGTAGGTAGCCCTCACTCAGAACAAGTACATATTTGCAGAATGTGATGATAAAGTTGGCCAAAGCAATGACTTCCCTGATAATTCTTGAATATATAAAGTTCTCTACTTACTTAATATTGCAAAAAAATTATCAATAAAAAATTAACAAATTGAAGTAATAATAAAAACTTCAAACGTGATTTATAATTTTGTCACCTTCACAGTTCCAGTATGTTTGAGGGAAGGAATCTGACTTTGGGAAGATCATCCAGTCAGTTGTTAATTTTAGATTCCTCATGTCTGAGAGATCCAGGAATTATTTTTGCATTGTAGAAGATTTTAGAATAAACTTAATGGATAAATTTTCTTGGGTACAGATATTTCAAAGATATTGGAGCATTAAGTCAAAATATGCATTTTTTCAAACTTCCTGTTATGGTTTGGATCTAGAAAATCCCCACAAAAACTCACATATTGAAAGCAGGGTCACCAATGCAGCAGGGATCACGGGTAGGGGCTTTATGCAATGAATAAATGGTGAAAGTTGTAACCACATCAGTGAATCAATTCATTTGACAGCTTAATAATTTGAATGGACTCAAGTGGTAACTGTAGGCAGGTGGGTGTGGCTGGAGGCAATACATTGCTGGGAGTCTGGCCTTGGGAGACTATATCTTGTCCCTGCACACAAGTCAGTGCTGTCTCTCTCTCTCTCTCTCTCTCTCTCTCTCTCTCTTTCTAGCTGCCATGAGCTGAGCAGCTTTCCTCTGCCCTGCCCTCCTTCCTCCATGATTTTTCTGCCTTGGAGTCACTCAACCATAGAATGAACATCTGAAACTGTGGACCAGAATAAACCTTTCCTCCTTTAAATTGTTCTTGTAAGGTATTGTGGTCACAATGACAATAAGCTGACTAACATAGTCACTAATCACCTATCTAACTACAGATCAATGTGTTTACATACTTATTTATATTTTTCACAAAATTGGAATGGAATTTTTTTCATTCATATAGATTACTATTCAGGAAGATAAAGGCAATTCACCAAACAGATCATGGAACTTCAAGTAATGATAATGATAAAAGAGAAGGAAATACATTTATAAAAGAGATGGCAAAGAAAGAAAGAAAGAAAGAAAAAAAAGCAACAGAAAAAGAGAAAGATTTTAGTGGTGGTCACTGAATGTGTTAACAATTTTCATGTGCCTAAGGACAAGCTATGAGATGTCTGGTTTTGGATTTTTGAATAGATGAAGCAACAAGGTCAGTGGGTGTATTATTAGTTCAATGCTCACAAGATGAAAATATTTGATTTGATTTGATTAGAAAAAGCAAAGAGATGCCTGGTAGAGTACTGTCCTCCGTGGCCTCATAAAGGGACATTAGCTGCTACCTTGGAAAAAACTCTCATAATTAAGGTATAATTTTCAGAGTAAAAATTATGATACCTATGAAAACATAAAATTAAAATGCCAAGTGTCTTATCCAACTTGTTAATTAATGAAGAACAAGTAAGATATTATAACAACCTCAAAGAACATGTGAAAAACAGATAATGTTGGGATAGGATTGCTGATTTAGAAAACTGGTTAATGACCAGAAAGGGAGACAATGTAAACTTTATGGTTACCTCTTTTTCTGGGAAGAAATTATTTTTATCTCTACCAGGATAAAGTCTATAAGTCAGGCAAGGTTGGGGTCCGGGAGTGCAGCTCACTGGAAGATTGCCTTCCTGGAAATCACAAGGCCCTTGGTTTTATCCATAGCACCACATTAAAAATCAATGACAACAAATGATAAGTTAATCATATCCATGTGGAGGTGTAAAATATCTGAGAATATGGGAAAGTCAAGTAAGGCACTGCAGTGAAAACACATCTTTTAATCTCTGAATTATCATTATAGCTTAACAGAATATTAGAGGAGCCTGAAAATGACACTGGAAAAATAAAGAATAAAAATAAAAAATGAAGATATCCTGAAATTCAGATGAGGAAGAGCAAAATAAATGAAGATAATGTAATATAATACTGTTGAAAATGGTAAGCTGGAAAAATTGAAAATAGTCTCTTTTTGTTGAAAGTTGCTCTATGTGCAAGCTTTTCTTTGTTTAATATTAAGCATTAAAATAAATTGTTTTAGGGATCTTATGGAATAATTTTTCTCTTTAAAGAATACTTTGAGGCAAAAAATAATTTTCTTTAAGAAAAGAGATGAGTAAATGCATAGTTAAAAATCCAGACAGTCTTTTGGAAGTACAAACAATTTGAAGTCATTAAATCATCTCAAAAGCTCTGATCCTTCGTGTATGCAGATTAGTACCCTCTGAGTTCTATATATGTGTTTGATCTTCAATGAAATGTACTTTTATATAAGTCACAAGAAAGTGAAAAAAACTTTCAGCAATAATTGTAAATGAAAAGAAGAGAGAAAAAGTTTAAGTGCAAATTATCAATAATTCTAGAGTATATAAGGGTCAAAGCCCCAAAAATCACATTAAAAGGGTTCTTAACTTATGATGGTTTCACTTAGAAAATTTTGAATGGGAGATGGTGTAAAAGTTACAACATTCAGTAGAAACCATACTTCAGATTCAAAGATTAATCTTTTTCCAGCTAATCATATGCAGAACCATAGTCTTGCAATGCTAGGTAGCAGCAGTGGACCAAGTCTCCAAGTCAGTCACATGATTCAGGGTAAACACCAGATCCTCAAGTGTACTGCCTTACCAAGTATTAAGTTCTGAAGGTCAGGTGCATTAAACCCATTTTCTACTATATTTTCACCTTATGATGACTCTTCAAGACAACCCCATCATAAATCAAGGAGTACTGTATTTATTTAGGGATTCATGACACAGTCCTAATTAGTATTAATTATTACACATATGAAAAATTTAAAAATGTTCTTGGAAATTATTGGTTGGACATTTCAAGGAGTAGAGAAAATTTTCTAGTAATTCATTTTTAGAGTCTTCATGAATATATAGTCTTCAGAAATTCACTGTCATATTAAGGATCACTGAAACATTTTCTAACATTTGGAATAAATCTTTATTCCTCCTTTTTCTAATTATTAGTATGAATAAATCCTTATTCCTCCTTTTCTAAATATTAGTTATCCTTATTCTCCAAATTAAAATAATCTTCAATATTACAAATATCAAGATTTAGAGGGAGTTTTCATGTTATCATGACTTATCTTAATCTTTTTCCTTTTTGTTGATTGTACAAAAATGTCCTAAATTTTTATTTTCTCTTCACATGACTACACGAATGTCAAATGTGTTCCTTTTACCTGACTATAAAAATAATAATGAAATCGTATCTGAAAAAATTTGGAGATTTTTAAAATATAAATAGCATGTCTTGAATTTAAAGAAAATTAGTGGGTATTAAATAAGATAGGACCTCATTATCTCCAAACAAGAGAAAAAAAAAAAAAAAACGAAAACAGAAATAAACTACAAGTTAGGTAAATATGACCATTATTAAAAATATATTGTTAAATAGCTATTATTAATGTATTTAGACACATGATTTAAACAGAACAATTTCAAGTAATGAAATAGAAAATGCCATCAAAAGCCTACCAATTAAGAAAAGCCCAGGACCAGATGGATTCTCAGCCAAGTTCTACAAGACCTTCAAAGAAGAATTAACATCAATACTCCTCAAATTATTCCATGAAATAGAAAGGGAGGAAACCCTTCCAAACTCATTCTATGAGACTAAGATCACCCTGATACCAAAACCAGACAAAAACACATCAAGGAAAAGAAACTTCAGACCAATATCACTGATGTACATAGATGCAAAAATTCTCAATGAAATTCTGGCAACTTGCATACAAAAGCATATTAAAAAAATAGTGCACCACGATCAAGTGGGGTTAATCATAGGGAGGTAGGGTTGGTTCAATATATGGAAAACAATAAATAAAATTCATCATAGCAATAGACATAAACATGAATCATATGATCATCTCAATAGAAACAGAAAAAGCACTTGACAAAATGCAACACCTCTTCATGTTAAAAACATTAGAAAAACTCAGGATAGTAGGAACATTCCTCAACATTGCCAAAACTACCTAGGCTAAGCCCAAAGCCAACATCATTGTAAATGGAGAAAAATTGAATACATTCCCTCTAACAACTGGAAAAAGTCAAGGATGTCCTCTTTCACCACTTCTATTCAACATTGTCCTTGAAACACTAGTGAGAGCAATGAGACAGATGAAATAAATTAAAGGGATACAAATAGGAAAAGAAGAATTCAAACTATCACTATTTGCTGACGACATGATTCTATATTTAGAAGATTCAAAAAATTTCACCACAAAAGTTTTAGAACTGATAAATGAATTCAGCAAAGTAGCAGGATACAAAATCAATACCCATAAATCAAATGGATTCCTATACATCAGTAATGAATTGACTGAAGGAGAAATTAGAAAAACTACCCCATTCACAGGAGCCTCAAAAAAAAAAAAAAACAAAACACAACTTGGGAATCAATCTAACAAAAGAGGTAAAAGACCTCTACAATGAAACTACAGAACACTAAAGAAAGAAATTGGAGAAGTCTTACAGTATAGAAAGACCTCTCATGCTCCTAGATAGACAGAACTAATAT
The DNA here is from genome assembly GCF_902686445.1 of Sciurus carolinensis. NCBI lineage: Eukaryota > Metazoa > Chordata > Mammalia > Rodentia > Sciuridae > Sciurus > Sciurus carolinensis. Next base: position 84,203,037 of record NC_062218.1, on the reverse strand, counting down.
TGTCAAAATAATCACACTACCAAAAGTGTTATACAGATTTAATGCAATTCCTATTAAAATCCCAATGGCATTCTTCATAGAACTAGAAAAAGCAATCATGAAATTCATTTGGAAAAATAAGAGACCCAGAATAGCCAAAGCATTCCTTAACAAGAAAAGGGAAGCAGGAGGCATCAAAATATCAGACCTCAAAGTATACTCAGAGCTACAGTAATAAGAACAGCATGGTCTTGGCATCAAAACAGATACAAAGACCAATGGTACAGAATAGAAGACACAGAGACAAACTCACGTAAATGCAGGTATCTCATGCTAGACAAAGGTGCTCAAAACATACATTGGAGAAAAGATAGCCTATTCCACAAATGGTGCTGGGAATAATGGAAATTCACATGTAACGAAATGGGATTAAACTTTTATCTCTCACCCTTCATGAAACTCAACTGCAAGTGGATCAAAGACTTAGGCATTAGAATGGACGCTAATTCACAGTAAGGGGTTGGGGAAATAGGGAAGAATAGAGTTATTTCATATTAGGGAGATGGGAGTGAAGGGATGGGAAGTCATATGGGGGACAGAATGACAGTAGAGTGAAACAGACATTATTACCTCATGTGCATATGTGTCTGCTTGACTGATGTGATCCTACAATATGTATAATCAGAAAAATGAGAAATTACACTCCATTTATGTACCATCTGTCAAAATGTATAAATGCATTCTACTGTCATATTAGAACAAATAAAAAATTAAATCCATCCCATTTATTGATTTTTGCTTTAATTTCTTGTGCTTTGGGAGTCTTGTTAAGGAAGTCTGATCCTAAACCAACATGATGAAGATTCTGGCCTACTTTGTTTTCTATTTGGTACAGGGTCTCTGGTCTAATTCTTAAGTCCTTGATCCATTTTGAGTTGAGTTTTGTACAGGGTGAGAGATAGAGTTTTAATTTCATTTTACTGAATATGGAGTTCCAGTATTCCCAGCACCATTTGTTCAACAGGTTATCTTTTCTCCTTTGTATGTTTTTGGCTCCTTTGTCTAGTATGAGGTAACTGTATTCATGTGGGTTTGTGTCTGTGCCTTCTGTACTGTACCATTGGTATGCCTGTCTATTTTGGTGCCAACACCATGCTGTTTTTGTTACTATTGATCTGTTAGTATAGTTGAAGGTCTGGTACTGTAATACCTCCTGCTTCACTTTTCCTGCTCAGGATTGTTTTGGCTATTCCAGGTCTCATGTTCTTCCAGATGAAGTTCATGATTGTTTTCTCTATGAGGAAAGTCATTGGGATTTTAATTGTAATTGCATTGAACCTGTATAGCGCCTTTGGTAGAATGGCCATTTTGACAATATTAATTCTGCCTATCCAAGAACATGGGACATCTTTACATCTTCTAAAGTTTTCTTTAATTTCTTTCTTTAGTGTTCTGTAGTTTTCATTATAGAGGTCTTTTACCTCTTTTATTAGATTGATTCCCAAGTATTTTTTTTTTTTTTGAGGCTATTGTGAATGGAGAGGTTTTCCTAATTTCTCTTTCAGAGAATTCATCTCTTATGAACAAAAATGCATTAGATTTACACATACTAATTTTATATCTTGATACTTTGCTAAATTCATTTATTAATTCTAGAAGTTTTCTAGTGGAGATTTTTGGATCCTCTAAATATAGACTCATATCATTGGCAAATAGTGACAGCTTGAGTTCTTCTGTTCTATTCATATTCCTTTAATTTCTGTGGTCTGTCTAATTGCTCTGGCTAGTGTTTCAAAGATGATGTTGAATAGAAGTGATGAAAGTGAGCATTCCTGTCATGTTCCAGTTTTTAGAGGGAATGCTTTCAGTTTTTCTCCATTTAGAATGATGTTGGCATGGACTTAGTATAGATAACTTTTACAATGTTGAGGTATGTTCCTACTTCCCTATTTAAAGCTTTTTCTCAACAAAGGATACAATCAATAATGTGAAAAGAGAGACTACAGAGTGGGAGAAAATCTTTTCCACATGCACTTCAGATAGAGCACTTATCTCCAAAATTTGTAAAGAACTTACAAAACTTTACACCAAGAATACAAAGAACCCAAGAAATAAATGGACCAAGGAACTATACAGGTACTTTACATAATAAGACATACAGGCAATTAATAAATATATGAAAAAGTGCTCAACATCTCTAGTAATTAGATAAATGCAAATTAAAACAACTCTAAGATTTCATCTTACTCCAATTAGAATAACTATTATCAAGAACACAATAATAAATGTTGGCGTGGATGTGGGCGAAAAAGGCATATTTTTACATTGCTGGTGGAGTTGCAAATTGGTACAGCCACTCTGGAAAGCAGTGTGGAGAATCCCCAGAAAACTTGTAATGGACCCACATTCTGACCCAGTTATCCCACTCCTCGGTTTATACCCAAAGTACTTAAAATTAGCATACTGCAGTAACACAGCCAAATCAATGTTTATAACAGCTCAATTCACAATAGCTAGTTTGTGGAATCAACCTAGATACCCTTCAACAGATGAATAGATAAAGAAACTATGGTATATATACACAATGGAATATTATTCAGCCATAAAGAAGAATAATATTATGCCATTTGCAGATAAATGAATGGAATTGGAGAATATCATGCTAAGTGAAATATGTCAATCCCAAAAAACCAAAGGCTGAATGTTTTCCCTGATAAGTGGATGCTGATATATAATGTGGATTGGGGTGGGGGGTGAGAGAAGAATGGAGAAACTTTAGATTATGTAGAGGGAAATGAGAGGGAGAGGGGTATGAAAGATGGTGGAATGAGATAGACATCATTACCCTATGTACATGTATGATTACATGAAGAGTATGAATGTACATCGTGCACAACCATAGAAACGAAATGATGTGTACAATGAATCAAAATGTAGTCTGTAAAAAATAAAAATTTAAAAACTTAAAAAAATTTAAAAATGCATTTAGAAAATAAAATCCATTTTAAAAAAGAAAACTAATTACAAAAATTTGCAATCTTTATGAACACAATCAGATGAGCATTCTGAAAATTAATACCACCATATATGAATTTAAGAAGTCTTTGGTTGAGACAGCAAATTGGGTACTATAGTAGAAAAACTAAAAACACAGGAAGTATTTTTATTTTTTATTTATTTTTATTTTTACAGACTGCATTTTGATTCACTGTACACAAATGGGGTACAACTTTTTGTTTCTTTGGTTGTACATGATATAGATTCATACCATTCATGTACATAGGGTAATGATGTCTGTCTCATTCCATGATCTTTCATACCCCTGTCCCCTCTCCTCTCTCATTTCCCTCTATGTAATCTAAAGTTCCTCCATTCATAATAGAAAAAGTAATAAAAAGAAAGAAAAACTAAATATGGCTGAAGGTAAAAGCATGTGCTTAAGTCAAAATTTCTAGCATGTGTATAATTTAATTCCAACTGGGGAAGACAGAAGAATTGCAAAGAAACAATATGTGAAGAAGTAGTAGTGGCCCAAGGTAGTTTAGTGGTAGTGCATTTACCTAGCCTGCATGAAGTTTTGGGTTTGATTGACAGGAAAAGGAGAAAGAGAGAGAGAGAGAGAGAGAAGCAGGAAGTACTTAAAAGTGAAAAATATATAAATATATTGATTAGCATATTGGATAAAGGTTAGAGAAATAAAAAGTAGAATAAATACAATGACTGGAGTATTCTACAATAACACATTTGACAACAAATACAAAGAAGCCACAAAAGCAACCAGAGGAAAAAACATAAAAAATAAGGCTGAAAATCACATAATGAACTGAAATTGTTGGAGTTTCTATAGCAATGAAAGAAAAATAATTATCAACTGAAAATTTTATAGTCAATAGAATTATTCTTCAAAGATAAAGATGAAGTAAAATTTTTGAAAAACACTAAGAATTTAGGCAAGTAAATGTATTAAATGACATGATAAAGTTCTTCAGCAGGAGAAATTTAATTCCTAATGGATAAAAGGGAAAGCAGAAAGTAATTAAGAAACATAAGTGAAACTATGAATTAATATCGAGTATATAATAAACACCACTAAAACATTTTATTAAATATTAAAAATCTAGAAGGTTAGATGGAGTTAAAATCTTCCAATGTAAATGTTCAAAGAAAATATAACATCTTATTCCAAAGATAGGGAAAATGAAATGAGTGAGGCTCTTAAATTTCGTTAGGAACATGGTGCATGTTTATATGCACAGGTGATGTATAGCTTTGTGGGTTTTTACAGTGGATCAAGAGTGCAAAAACCACTTATGGAGATTAGATTTTCATCTGGTTAGTTTGTGTGAATGTGTGTGTGTTTCAGATACTTTTGTCATACATCTATTCACAAAAAACATCAAAGGTAATTCAAATACAAAATTAATTTTTACCTAATATATGCTAAGCACTGTTACTTTTTATTTATTCTTAATCTCTGAAAAAGCATTTTATTGTTTCTATTTTATTGAATTTTTAATTTTAAAATTTGTTCTAAATAGTTATACTTAAAAGTAGAATACATTTAGACATATTGTACACAAATAGAGCACAACTTCTTCCTGTGCTGAACATTGTACAGTCATAATGATAGTGTAATCATGCATATATATATATATATATATATATATATATATATGGTAATAATGTCCATCTCATTACACCATCCTTCCCATCCCCACACTCCTTCTCCTCCCCCACACCCCTCCACACAATCCAAAGTCCCTTCACTCCCCATCCCCTTTATAGATCAGCATTCCTTATCAGAGTAAACATTTGGCTTTTGGTTTTATCAGTTTGGCTTATTTCACTTAGCATGATATCCTCCAGCTCCATCCATTTACATGCAAATGCCATAATTTCATTCTTCTTTAAGGCTGAGTAATATTCTATTGTGTATACATACCACATTTTCTTTATTCATTCGTCTGTTGAAGGGCACCTAGGTTGGTTCCATAGGTCAGCTCCTGTGAATTGAGCTGCTATAAACATTGATGTGACTGCATCACTGTAGTATGTTGATTGTAAGTCCTTTCGCTATAGACCAAGGAGTGGGATACCTGGGTCAAATGATGTTTCCATTCCAAGTTTTCTGAGGAATCTCCATACTGCACCATTGGTGGTGCAGTCCCATCAGCAATGTATGAGTGTAACTTTCTCCTAACATCCTCTCCAACACTTATGATTGCTTGTATTCTGAATAATTTCCATTCTGATAGAGGTGAGATGAAGTCTTAGAGTAGTTTTTTTTTTTCTTTTTTTATATTTTTTTAAATTCATTTTTATTGTAAACAAATGGGATACATCTTGTTTCTCTGTACATGAAGTGGAGGCATAACATTTGTGTAATCATACATTTACTCCTTGGTATAGGCCAAGGAGTGGGATAGCTGGGTCAAATGGTGGTTCCATTCCAAGCTTTCTGAGGAATCTCCACACTGCTTTCCAGAGTGGCTTCACTAATTTTCAACCCCACCAGTAATGTATAAGTGTACCTTTTTCTCCACATCCTCGCCAACACCTATTGTTGCTTGTGTTCTTGATAATCGCCATTCTAATTGGGGTGAGATGGAATTTTAGTATAGTTTTGATTTGCATTTCTCTTATTACTAGAGATGTTGAACATTTTTTCATATGTTTGTTGATTGCTTGTAGATCTTCTTCTGTGAAGTGTCTGTTCATATCCTTAGCCCATTAGTTGATTGGGTTATTTGTATTCTTGGTGTAGAGTTTTTTGAGTTCTTTATATACTCTGGAAATCAGTGCTCTATCTGAAGTATGAGTGGCAAAGATTTTCTCCCACTCTGTAGACTCTCTCTTTGCATTGCTGATAGTTTCCTTTGCTGAGAGAAAGCTTTTTAGTTTGAATCTATCCCAGTTGTTGATTCTTGCTTTTATTTCTGTGCTATGGGAGTCCTGTTAAGAAAGTCTGACACTAAGTCAACGAGTTGAAGATTTAGACCTACTTTTTCTTCTATAAGATGCAGGGTCTCTGGTCTGATTTCAAGGTCCTTAATCCATTGTGAGCTGATTTTTGTGCAGGGTGAGAGATAGGGTTCATTCTGTTGCATATGGATTTCCAGTTTTGCCAACACCCTTTGTTGAAGAAGCTATCTTTTCCCCATTGCATATTTTTGGGACCTTTGTCTAGTATGAGAAAATTGTATTTATTTGGGTTTGTGTCCGTGTCCTCTATTTGGTACCATTGATCTACCTGTTTATTTTGGTGCCAATACCATGCCGTTTTTGTTACTATTGTTTGTAGTAGAGTTGACGGTCTGGTATTGTTATACCCCCTGCTTCACTCTTTCTGGTAAGGATTGATTTAGGTATTCTGGGTTTCTTATTCTTCCACATGAATTTCATGATTGCTTGCTCTATTTCTGTAAGGTATGTCATTGGGATTTTAATTGGAATTGCATTGAATCTGTATAGCACTTTGGGTAGTATGGCCATTTTGACAATATTAATTCTTCCATCCAAGAACATGGGCGATCTTTCCATCTCTAAGGTTTTCTGTAATTTCTTTCTTTAGTGTTCTGTAGTTCTCATTGCAGAGGTCTTTCACCTCTTTGGTGAGATTGATTCCGAAGTATTTTTTGTTTTCGAAGCTATTGTGAATGGGGTAGTTTTCCTAACTTTTCTTTCTGAAGATTCATCACTTATGTATAAAAATGTATTGGATTTATGAGCATTAATCTTATATCCTGCTACTTTACTGAATTCACTTATGAGTTCTAAAAGTTTTCTAGTGGAATTTTCTTGTTCCTCCAAATACATAATCATGTCATCAGTAAATAGGGCTAGTTTGAGTTCTTCTTTTCCTACTCGTATCCCTTTAATTTCCTTAGCCTTTCTAATTTCTCTGGTTAGAGTTTCAAGGATAATGCTGAATAGAAGTGGTGAAAGAGGGCATCCCTGCCTTGTTCCAGTTTTTAGAGGGAATGCTTTCAGTTTTTCACCATTTAGAATGATATTGGCCATGGGCTTAGCATAGATGGCCTTTACAATGTTAAGGAATGTTCCCACTATCCCTATTTTTTCCAGTGTTTTGAGCATGAAGGGATGCTGCATGTTATCAAACACTTTTTCTTTTCTTTTCTTTTCTTTTTTTTTTTTTGTGGTGCTGGGGATCAAATGCTTTTTCTGCATCTATCACAATAATCGTGTGATTCTTGATTTAAGTCTGTTGATATGGTGAATTAAATTTATTGATTTCCAGAAGTTGAACCAACCTTGTATCCCTGGGATAAAACCAACTTGATCGTGGAGCACTATCTTTTTAATATATTTTTGTAAGTGATTTGCTAAGATTTTGTTGAGAATTTTTGCATCAATGTTCATTAAGGATATTGGTCTGAAATTTTCTTTCCTCGATGTGTCTCTGTCTGGTTTAGATATCAGAGTAATATTGGCTTCATAGAATGAGTTTGGGAGGGTTCCCTCCTCTTCTATTTCATGACATAATTTGAAAAGTATTGGAATGAGCTCTTCTTCAAAGGTTTTGTAGAACTCGGCTGAGAACCCATCTGGTCCTGGACTTTTTTTTGTTGGTAGGCTTTTGATGTCTTCTTCTATTTCATTACTTGAAATTGATGTATTTAAATTGTGTATGTCCTCCTGGTTCAGTTTAGGTAATTCATATGTCTCTAGAAACCTGTTGATGTCTTTGAGATTTTCTATTTTGTTGGAGTATAGATTTTCAAAGTAGCTTTTAATTATGTTTTGTATTTCAATTGTGTCTGTTGTGATATTTCCTTGTTCATTCCAAATTTTAGTAATTTGGGTTTTCTCCTTCTCTTTGTTAGTGTGGCTAAGGGTTTATCAATTTTGTTTATTTTTTCAATGAAACAACTATTTATTTTGTCAATTTTTTGATTGTTTCTTTTGTTTCAATTTCATTGATTTCAGCTCTGATTTTAACTATTTCCTGTCTTCTACTACTTTTGGTGTTTCTCTATTCTTTTTCTAGGGCTTTGAGCCGTATTGTTAGGTCATTTATTTGTTGATTTTTTCTTTTTTTATTGAATGTGCTTCATGGAATAAATTTTCCTCTAAGAACTGCTTTCATAGTGTCCCAGAGATTTTGATATGTTGCTTCTTTGTTGTCATTTACCTCTAAGAATTTTTTAATTTTCTTCCTGATATCTTCTGTGATCCATTCATCATTCAATAGTGTATTATTTAATCTCCAGGTGTTTGAGTAGTTTCTTTTTTTTTCTGTCATTTATTTCTAATTTCAATCCATTATGATCTGATAGAATTCAAGGTAGCATCTCTATCTTCTTGTATTTGCTAACAGTAGCTTTGTGGCATAATATATGGTCTATTTTAGAGAAGAATCCATGTGCTGCTGGGAATAAAGTGTATTCACTCTTTGTTGGATGGTATATTCTATAAATATCTGTTAAATCTAAATTATTGATTGTGTTTTTGAGATCTATGGTTTCTTTGTTCAATTTTTGTTTCGAGGATCTGTCCAGTGGTGAGAGAGTGTGTTAAAATCACCTTGTAATATTGTGTTGTGGTCTATTTGATTTTTGGCAATGAGAAGAATTTGTTTGACATATATGGATGAGCCACTGTTTGGGGCATAGATATTTATGATTGTTATGTCTTGCTGATTTATTCTTCCCTTAAGCATTATGAAATGTCCTTCTTTATCCCTTCTGACTAAATTGGCTTGAAGTCCACATTATCTGATATGAGGATGGACACTCCGACTATTTTGCTGTTTCCGTGTGTATGGTATACTTTTTCCCATCCTTTCACCTTTCGTCTGTGGGTATCTCTTTCTATGATGAGTCTCTTGCAGGCAGTAAGTTGTTGGATCTTTCTTTTTAATCCAATCTGGCTGTCTATGTCTTTTTATTGATGAGTTCAGGCCATTAACATTCAGGGTTATTATTGAGATGTGTTTTGTATTCCCGGTCATTTGGTTCATTTTTTTTTTTTTTTTTTTTTTGACATGACTTGATTTCTCCTTTATTTGCCTATTCCTTTAGGGTAGTTCCTCACTTTGCTGAATTACATCATTGTTTTTCATCTCTTCCTATTGGAATATTTTGCTGAGAATGTTCTGTAATGCCGGCTTTCTTTTTGTAAATTCTTTTACCTTTTGTTTATCATGGAAGGATTTTATTTTGTCATCAAATCTGGAGGTAAGTTTTGCTGGGTATAAGATTCTTGGTTGGCATCCATTTTCTTTCACAGCTTGAAAAATATTGTTCCAGGCCCTTCTAGCTTTTAGGGTCTGGATTGAAAAATCTGTTGATATGTGTATTGGTTTCCCCGTGAATGTAATTTGATTATTTTCTCTCACTGCCTTTAAAATTCTGTCTTTATTTTGTATGCTAGTTATTTTCATTATAATGTACCTTGGTGTGGGTCTATTGTAATTTTGTGTATTTGGAGTCCTATAAGCCTCTTGTACTTCATTTTCCATGTCATTCTTCAAATTTGGGAAATTTTCTGATATTATTTCATTGAATAGATTGTTCATTTCTTTCTTTTTTTTATCTAAGTCTTCCTCAATCCCAATAATTCTTAAGTTGGCCTTTTCATGATATGCCATAGTTCTTGTAGATTCTGTTCATGATTTCTTACCGTCTTCTCTGTTGGTCAACTTTGTTTTCAAGATTAAATATTTTTTCTTCAGTGTCTGAGGTTCTGTCTTCCAGGTGTTCTATTCTATTAGTTATTCATCCTATGGAGTTTTTATTTATTTATTTATTTTTGTTTCCTTCATTTCACGGATTTCTGTTTGCTTTTTTTTCAATATCTCTAACTTTTTACTGAAATAATCTTTTGCTTCCTGTATTTGCTCTTTTAACTGTTCATTGGTGCTATCATTCAATGCCTGCATTTGCCCTTTCATCTCATTCTTCAATGCCTGCATTTGTTTTTTCATCTCCTCATTTGCTTCCCTGATCATTTTGATTATGTACATTCTCAACTCCCTTTCTGACATTTCTTCTGCTATGCTGTCATTGGATATTATTGCTATACCATCTAGGTTTGTTTGGGACATTTTCTTCCCTTGTATTCTCATATTGTTCAGGTATCTACCCCTCTAGTAGTGAAACTCTGGGATATTGCAGATTTTGCCTATTGACTAATATAACTCACCTCTTAGCCTTCAGTAGCCTGAAGTCTTGGAGGAACTTGCTAATGCGATGCTCCACTAGGAAGCTGGCCTTCTACGGGTGGTGGCCTTCAAGTGGGGTATATTCCCTGGTGGCTCTGAGTTGGTCCCGAGTCTCTCAATACCTCCTCTTCTTGCTTCCTGGTCCCTTTTAATGGTCTTCTAGCCTCCTGTAGGTGCCTCAGGAAGGGAGTTGCCCTTCCAATTTTGATGGTCTCGCCCTCAGGAGTAATTCAAAATACCTGCACCAGCCTTGGCGTGGTGGTCTGACGGGGTCTTTCATTGGGACGTCTGTATTTGGCCTGGTGGTTGGGTGGGTTGGCTACCCGCTGCCCTGCTCCACAAGATAGGCGGATTGGGTGCCTGCCTGCTACCTCTGGGATGCAAGTGGCCTGATTCGCCTGTCTGCTCGCTCCGTGACTACGACCAACCAGTGATGGCACCGACCTAGGTGCATGGATCATGTGGAGTCGCTCAGTTATGATGTCTGTCCTTGGCCTGCTGGCTGGGCAGGTATCTTAGAGTAGTTTTGATTTGCATTTCTCTAATTGCAAGAGATGATGAACATTTTTTCATGTATTTGTTGATTGATTATATTTCTTCTTCTGTGAAGTGTCTGTTCAGTTCCTTAGCCCGTTTATTGATTGGGTTATTTTGTTGTTTATGTTGTTAAGTTTTTTGAGTTCTTCATATATACTGGAGATTAGTTCTTTATCTAATGTGCATGTGGTAAAGATGTTTTCCCATTCTCTAGGCTCTCTTTTCACATTATTGATCATTTCCTTTGCTGAGAAGAAGCTTTTTAGTATGAATTCATCCCATTTATTGATTGTTGATTTTACTTTTTGCACTTTAGGAGTCTTGTTAAGGAAGTCAGGTCCTAAGCTGACATGAGGAAGATTTGGGCCTACCCTTTCCTCTGTTAGGTGCAAGGTCTGTCTAGTGCCTGTCTTTGATCCACTTGGAGCTGATTTTTGTGCAGGGTGATAAATAGAGGTTTAATTTCATTTTATTATATATGAATTTCCAGTTTTTCCAGCATCCTTTGTTGAATGGGCTCTCTTTTCTCCAATGTATATTTTTGGCCCCTTTGTGTAGTACGAGATAACTGTATTTATGTGGGTTTGTCTCTGTGTCTTCTAATTTTTACCATTGGCCTGCATGTCTATTTTGGTGCCAATACCATGCCATTTTTGTTACTATTTCTCTGTAGTATAGTTTAAGATCTGGTATTGTGATGCCTCCTGCTTCACTCTTCTTGCTAAGGATTGCCTTCTCTATTCTGGGTCTTTTATTTTTCCAAATGAATTTCATGATTTCTTTTTATAATTCTATGAGGAATGTCATTGGGATATTAATAGGAATTACATTGAATCTGTATAACACTTTCAGTAGTATGCCCTTTTGACAATATTATTTCTGACTATCCAAGAGCATGGGGGATCTTTCCATCTTCTAATATCTTCCTCAAGTTCTTTCTTTAGTTTTCTGTAGTTTTCATTGTAGAGGTCTTTTACTTCTTTTATTAGATTGATTCCCAAGTATTTTATTGCTTTTGAGGCTATTTTTTTTTTTTTTTTTTTTTTTTTTTTTTTTTTTTTTTTTTTTTTTTTGCGGTGCTGGGGATTGAACCCAGGGCCTTGTGCTTGCGAGGCAAGCACTGAGGCTATTTTGAATGGGGTAGTTTTTCTCATTTCTCTTGCAGTGGATTTGTCACTTATGTTTAGAAATGCATTTGATTTATGGGTATTGATTTCCTCTGTCTGATTACTTTGGCGAGTTTTAAGAACAATGTTGAATAGAATTGGTAAAAGAGGGTATCCCTGTATTTTTCCAATTTTTAGAGGGAATGCTTTCAATTTTTCTCCATTTACAATGACATTGGCTTTGGGCTTAGCATAGGTATTTTTTACAATGTTGAGGTATGTTCCTACTATCCCTATTTTTTTCTAGTGTTTTGAACATGAAAAAATGCTGTAATTTTTGAAATGCTATTTCTGCATTTTTTGAGTTAATTGTATGATTCTTGTCTTTAAGTCTATTTATGTGATGTATTAAGTTTATTTTTTTTCCATTTATTGAATCAACCCTGCATCCCTGAGATGAAACCCATTTGATCGTGGTACATAATATGTTTTTGTATGCAAGTTGCCAGAATTTTATTGAGAATTTTGCATCTATGTACTTTAGGGATATTGGTCTGAAGTTTCATTTCCTTCATGGGTCTTTGTGTAGTTTTGGTATCAGGGTGATATTAACCTCATAGAATGAGTTTGGAAGGGTTTCTGCCTTTTCTATTTCTTGAAATTATTTGAGGAGTGTTGGTGTTAATTCTTCTTAGAACATGTTGTAGAAATTGGCTGAGAATCTGGTCCTGGGCTTTTCTTGTTTGGTAAGTTTTTGATGGGGTCTTTTATTTCATTGCTTGAAATTGATCTGTTTTAATTTTGTATGTCCTCCTGCAGCAGTTTGGGTCGATTGTATGTCTTTAGATATTTGTTGATGTCTTCAAATTTTTCCATTTTTTTGGAGTATAAATTCTCAAAATAGTTTCTCTCTTCTGTATTTCAGTAGTTTCTGTCATGATAGTTCATTTTTAATCATAAATTTTAGTACTTTGAGTTTTATTTCTATTTCTCTTTGTTAGTGTGACTAGGGAGTTATGAATTTTACTTACTGTTTTCAAAGAATCAAGTTTTTATTTAGTCAATTTTTTCAATTTTTTCTTTTGTTTCAATTTCATTGATTTCAGCTATGATTCAATTATTTCCTGTCTTCTTCTTTTTTTGTTTATTTGTTTTTCTTTTTCTACAACTTTGAGATGTAATGCTAGGTCATTTATTTGATGACTTTTTAGTCTTTTAATGTATGAGCTCAATATAATGAACTTTCCTCTTAGCACTACCTTCATAGCGTACCATAGATTTTGATATGTTGTATTGATGTTCTCACTTATTCTATTTTTAAATTTTCTCCTTGATTTCTTGTTTTACCCATTAATCATTCAGTAGTATTCTATTTAATCTGCAGGTGTTGTGTTAGCTTCTATTTTTATCTTATTGTTGATTTTTTGTTTCATTTCATTATGATCTGATAGAATGCAGGGTGATACTTCCAATTTTTTGTATTTGCTGAGAGTTGCTTTGTGGGATAACATGTGGTCTATTTTAGAGAAGTCTCCATGTGCTGCTGAGAAGAAAGTGTATTCATTCTGTGATGGATGAAATACTCTATATATATATCCATAAATCTAAATCATTGATTGTATTATTAAATCTATAGTTTATTTGTTCAGTTTTGTTTGGAAGATCTATGCAGTGGTGAGAAAGGACTGTTAAAGTCACTCAGTATTATTGTGTTGTGGTCTATTCGATTCCTGAAATTGAGTAGTGTTTGTTTGATGTATGTAGATGCTGCATTGTTTGGGGAATATATATATATATATATATATATATATATATAAATGTTGGTGTATGATTCCCTTAAGCAGTATGAAATGTCCTTGTTTATCCCTTCTGACTAACTTTGGTTTGAAGTTCACTTTGATATGAGAATGGAAACACCTGCTTCTTTACATAGTCCATGTGAATGATATGTTTTTTTCCCAACCTTTTGACTTCAATCTTAGAATGTCTTCTTCTAGAAGGTGAGTCTCTTAAAGACAGTGTACTGTTGGGTCTTTTTTTTAATCCAACCTTTCAATCCATGTCTTTTGTTTAGGTCATTAACATTCTGGTTATTATTGAGATGTGATTTGTATTGTTGGTGGTCATTTTGGTTTATTTTTGGTTTTCAACTTGAAGTACTTTCTCCTTTGATGAATTTTTCCTTTAGTATAGTTTTTTCTTTTGCTGGTTTTAATTTTTTTTTTCTTTCATTTCCTCCTCATGCAATATTTTGAAGAGGATGTTCTGCAGGGCAGTCTTTACAGTTGTGAAATCTTTTAATCTTTGTTTATCATGGAAGGTTTTTATTTCATCTTCAAATCTGAAGCTTAATTTTGCTGGATATAAAATTCTTAATTTGGGGTTTATTTTCTTTCAGAGTTTGATATATGTTATTTGAGGACCTCCTGGCATTGAGGGTCTGGGTTGAGAAATCAGTTGAGTTATGAATTGGTCTCCCCCCATAGGAAATTTGTTTGTTGTTCTCTTGCAATCTTTAAAATTCTATCTTTATTCTGTATGTTAGTCATTCTCATCAGAATGTGCCTTGGTGTGGGTCTATTGTAATTTTGTACATTCAGTGTCCTGTAAGTCTCTTGTAGTTGATTTTCCATTTCACTCTTTACATTTGGGAAGTTTTCTCATGTCATTGAAAATATTGTTCATTCCTTTGGTTTGCAGCTCCACGACTTCATCTATTCTAGTAAATCTTAAATTTGATCTTTTGATGTGATCCCATATTTCTTGGAAGTTCTGCTCCTGATTTCTTACCATCTTCTCTGTTAAGTTGACTTTATTTTCAAGAGTATATATTTTGTTTTCATTGTCTGAGGTTCTGTCTTACAAGTGATCTAGTCTCTTGGTGATGCTTTTTATTAATTTATCATTTTGTTTATTGATTCCTTCATTTTAAGGATTTCTATTTTTTTTCAAAATATTTAGCTCTTTATTGAAGTGATCTTTCTCTTTGATTTCATTCTTTATACTATCCTTTATTTCACAGATTAGCTTAACTACATACATTCTAAATTCCTTCTCTGACATTTCTTCCACCATGTTACCTACAGGTTCTATTGTTGGAACATATTGATTTGTTTGAGGTGGTTTGTTTCCTTATTTTTTCATATTGTTTGTGTGTCTTCCCATGTAGTCATATGGATCTGAGTCAGTATAATTTGTACCCTTATAATCTTATAGTGTCCCTGAAGTCTTCCAGTACCTCACTTTAAGGGGGAGATCAATAATAACAACACCCAATGCAAACAATATGCAACCTTAAACTTAATAGCTCCTATTAAGGCATCCAAAGTTTTGTCAAAATAAGCAGAAATGATGTGTACAATTATTATCTACAGTATAAACAATAAGTTTGCTAAAAGGGTTTATCATTTTAAATGATGGACAAAGAAGGAACAGAAGAAGTGTAGGATATAATGTTTAGGAGGGAGAAGGAGAGAAGATAGAAGTAAAATTTATAGTTAAGAGCAAAGGAGGAATTAATAGAGGTTGACTGTTAGCATTAGAGAAGTGAGAAAGAGAATCCATGAGACAGATAAGTGAGAGAAAAAATATATACATTTTTTAAAAAAAGGTAAAATCATAAGAATACAACATTAAACTATTATATACTATTCAGACTTCCCACTCTTGGATAAATTGATACATGAAAAATATTTGAATTCAAAGATGGTAGAGATGTGAGAGAGAGAGGGGGAAATTAAAAAAAGGAAAGTCTCTATGGAAAATTACTGATTGTTTCCATTGGCTTTCAAAATTTTTCTCAGCTTGTCTTCTCTGCTGGTAGGTTCAGTTGTCTGAAGTTTGATAGTTGCTCCGGTCTGGTGGGTGCTGGGTGGTTGGCAGGGTGAGTGGTTAGCAAGATGCCCTCATGCTCTCTTCCAGTCTTCCCACCCCTTGTAACTGACCCCTTCTGTCCGTGAGTTCTTCAGGAGTCACTGAACTGAAGAAAGCTCAGTTCCTTCAGTTTCTACAAAAAAACTCTCTCTGGGGAACTGCCCCTGGCCTCAGCTTTCCATAGACTTGCCAGACCCAGACTGGTCCATGCAAACCAGTTGCAATCTGATGGACCCTGGGTTTCAGATTCCCTAGGCTCTACCTTGCTGCAGTCCCAGGATCCCTATGCCATTCCAGGAATGAGACCACCAGGGATACACTCACACAAAGGAGCAATCCTGCAAAGAGGTCACCAGATGGCGACCATGAGTACTGGGTGTAACCAGACCTGTAGATACCCCAACAATGTATTTCCAGTCCCTGGCCAGATTCCCCAGACTGAGGCAGCTACCCCATCCCACAAGATGGCAGGGGTGGCTGCAGCAAACCTGCAGGACACTTGGACCTGGACTCCCAGGCCTTGACCAGTGTCCCAAGATGGTGGTTACTGCATGCACCCTGACAAAGAACTTCCAGGCAGCAATGGGCATTGGGTCAGTGGGACTCTGCAGGTGATCTGAAGGCAAACGGCAGGCACTCCATTGGTGTCAGCAGGTGTACTTTGGATGTCGGATTATGTGCAGGCTAAAGGTGGGCAATGGACAGGCAAAAGGTAGGCGAATGGGCACCCAGTGGACGCCACAGTGGCCAACGAGTGATCTGCATGCAAAAGGTGGGCAATGTACTGGTAGAGGTCTTGTGGAGGACAAAGCGGGTGCAAAGAAAAGGGAATCAAGTAAGTTTGCCATCTCGGATCTCTATTCATATTAGCTTCTCTTAACACCTATTGAATGTTCACTGAAACCTAAGGGCAATAACTAATTAGAAAATAAAATAAATCCTCAGAATTTCAATCAACTCCAAGAAGAAAATTAATATATGTTTTTCATGTGGATTTAAAAGCTTTTCCCCCTAAGATTTCATTATTAGTATCAGGTACTTTGCTGTTTTACACATACCACATTGAAAGTCTTGTCAGTATTTATTAAGGTGTGATGAATTATACTCCAGAACTATACATCCAGCCCACGCAAATGTCTAAAAAAAGATTTCATGCTGCTGGAGGCAAGAAAATTCAACCTTAAGAAAAATATGGGAATTCAAATCAAGTAAGAAATCTACTTTTTAAACTTTTTTTACAAAAATGTAAGATAATAATTTACATTAAATATGATACTAACAATAGAAGCATATAGAGCATTTTCCTACACAGCTTGTATCTTTAACTTGTATTAATAATTCCTGGTGTAATTGTGCCTTGTGGATATAGGCAACAGTGGTCCAGAATCCTGAGGCCATTATTTATAACCCTGAAATTTGAGCTACCAACCACTATGGAATACCACCTTACATAAGTATTTAAAATCCATGAACATCATTTTTCCCATGTGTCATGTAAGATAATTGTCCAATGATTTATATCGCCTCTACTAGCAATTTTAGTTGCATTCCAATTATTTCAGGTCTAGAGTCCTTTATATAATTATTTTAGGGTTAAACATAAGAGCAAATTTTATCATCCTACATATTTTATTTATTATATTACAAATGTGCACTTATTACTAAATTAAGCATTAAATGTGATAGACATTAAATATGAAGACCTATGGTCAATGCATAAGAAAAAGCTTCAAAGGGATACATTTCTGGAACATAATCTTGGGCTCATAGACACTCATTGAGTATACTTTATTATTTGTATTATATGAACTCCAAGATTCTCTCATGAGAATTGATTCATTCCTGATTTCTGTCAAAACTATTTTGTGAAAGAATAAATTATTTTATCTTATTTCCCCAAATTGGTAAATATGTGAATGACTGATGACTTAGATTCAAGCTACAAAGTTTTGCATTCCATTATAAATCAATTCTATGAGTCTTCTTTCATTCCATTTAGGTTTTCTTGTTTAACTAGCTATTATGTGCACGCCTAAGTATGGTTATTTAAAGATACATTAGTGCTCTGAAGCACTTACTACTAAGTAATCCTAGTTGCTCTCTTGTTTCAAAGAGAGCATATTAAATATTTATAATCAAAGTAAACAAAAACTACTTAAACCATGATTATGATTCTCTTAAAATAAATTTTATCGCATAAGTGTACTAAGCCATCTGTCAGTATTCAGAGATATGTTTTTATTTCCAAATTAAAGACAGAATTGTCAGCATACTAGCATTTTAAAATATTATTTCATCTAAGGTATAAAATTTTCTCATTCTGTAGCTAGTATTTATATATGTAGTTAGCTAGTATGGATTTAAGATATTAAATATTTATGTCACATTTTGCCTTTTCCTGTAGGACATGCATACTCCTAAACTCTGAGCAAAAGTCAGTGGTGGATGGTTGAGTGCCTTCATGAGGTCATTATAAAGTTGCCTTTCCTCTCAAGTGGAAGAAGAATGGCCTTAAGCAAACCTATTCTTTAGTTCAGCTCAAGACTTCAGGGTTTGATAGGCAGGTAGAACTGTGTGCAGTAGCAAGGCTGTGCCTTCATTATTCTACTCTGACAGCAGCAACACATTTGATAATTTTGGAATTTCTGGTGAGTTTTCTTCCATACACATAAATTCGAAATAGAGAGGTCCAAGCCTTCTTAGAATACATAGTCCTGTACAGATATCAGTCTTGTCCCTGAGCATCTTCCTTCACAACTGTCACTAGCATTCTCATATTTCCAAGTGGACTGAGATTTCCCTTTCCCATTCTATACACTTAGGAAACTTGGGGTAAAGAGACAAATTCATATGACCAAGCCATTTTCTCTGTCCTCTCTAACTGTAATTACTAATCATAAAATCCCATTTATTCAACTTGGAGAAAAAATAAAACAAAATTAAAAAGAGTTGAAAAGAATACAAGTCTCTAAATTGCACCACAGAAAACAGTCACTTCATGATTTTGTCATTGATTAAAAAAAATCTTCTATTTTGCTTTACCCATCGGACATGTTATAGGGTATATTTTTGTTTTAATCACTCAAACAAACTCAATCATCATTTTTGGCTGAGGAGATCTTTTTTTCCTGATAAACATGACTTCTTTGTCATTATGGTTGTGTGTATATTCCTAATTCTTTACCAGTTTGTGGTCTGCTAAACTAACTTCACCCCTGAAAATCTTTTTTACTTGTTTTATTATAACTCTTCTGATTCTTAAATGACTGTCTCACCTTATTTCTTTCATGTTTTTAACCGACTTCTGGAAAGTAATTTATGGTCTTCTTATACATTCAAGCCCTGTGCACCTGGTGACTGTAGATGCACCATTCCTCTGAACTCCACAGTAGTACAAACTTCTGGGACCCTTCCCTAGTCTAGTTAAGGCCTATGTTTGGCCTGTTTATTTGTACTCTCCCTGATTTCAGAGTTTGTTTTTCTAACTAGTCTTGGATTGACAGTTATTGTTTGAAGTCATTTGAAAGACTTGCAATGTCAACAACTAAGATGCACTACATAGCTAGTTGAGTGAATTCATGACCAAGTGAATGTGCGAAAAGGAAGTAGGATGGCATTCTGCTTAAGAAGGTAAGGTTTCAAATCAAGGTGGCTGGGTTCTAATCCTGGCTTCTTCACTTTCCAGTTATAAATGAGGAACTGTAAGTGACCTTGGAAATGTTTCCAAATATATGTATTTCATACCTTGCAAAATGTCCAAGTTGTAGCATCTGTAAAATGTTAATAGCCTTCATTAGAATGGAATTCTTTCCTCTTTTTATATCTACAAAAACATGTCTAGAAAACTCTTTAGGCAACTCATATACTTATTAAAAGAGCCCAATGGATATGCAAGGCCAACATTCTAAATATATTTGATTTTTTTTTTCAGGGGTGGGGTTTCACTGTGGCCCAGGCTGGTGCAGTTGTGGACTTCAGTGAGGCTTCCACTTCAGCTTCCCCAGTAAATAGTACTATAGGTATGTCCCCCTACACCCATCTGTAATTTGATCTATGTTAATGATACAGTGTTATTGTTCTCTTTGAGTAGTGTTTACATGACCTACTAGAATCTTAATCAATAAATGTTTGAATAAAGTAACATCCCAGTAATGGAAAAATGCTATAGGAAGAATTCAAAGTCCATTTTTATTGGCAGGTCTCAGAATGTTACTGTATTTCCTTTGGGCCTTCCTAATAATGCATCTAAATATTCTCCAGAAATTTAATAACTTGTAATTGGTTCTTGTTAGATATTAGGCTAACTTATTGAACAAAAAATAAAAATAAAACAAAATTTTAAAAAGCAGTATGAAAAAAGCAAATAACCTCCATAGAGAGGTTTGAACACAATAGAAATTTATCCATAATTCAGGTAATACTGCTGGACATATGAGCAGGTCGATAAAGTGACTGTCATTCAGGTAATCATGCATGGTTAACAGTGGCTATCAAAGTCATCCTTGGAATTACCTCTGTTCTAACCACCAAAGAAGACAAAAGATAATGGGAGAGCTTCTTTAGAGGTTTTTATAATCCAGACCTGCAGCAGTTGTATATGATTTCTGCTCATCTTTCCATTGGCTGTTATATTGTTCTGTGGCCAAAAATAAGTTTCATGGAGCCTTGGAAATAACATCTAGCTTTCAAGTCCATGTGTTTAATTTCTATATAATTCAAGCCCATGAATTTTGGAGAGCAATGTCTCACAATAGCAAAATGCAAAAATTAAAGTTTAGAATTAACAAAGCAAACTAATACGATAAAATAACATTGCACAATATTCTCTATTTCTGGCAACATATTATATCATGACTATGATAATATTAATTTATTAAGAAAAAGTTTAAACATCTCCCATATTTGTTACTATTTCCAATGACTGCTGACAATTTAAATTATGCAATATTTTTAGATATTGTTTTTAGTTTCTTTAGAAGTTTACATAAAAATTTATGTTACTAAAAATAAATTAATAGAAGACATTTTAATTTAGCATAAAAATGATGAATTTTGTAGAAGTTGATGGCAGTATAAATGGTTAGTCATCAAGAGTTTAGTTACAAAGTCCTACCAATTACAAATGAAGTTTGCTTTTTTAAAAGCTAAATTATAAAAATAAACAGAAAATACTGCAAAATGGAAATTATATCTATCAAAATAAAATCTTTTAAAACTAAATCTACAGAAAATCATTTGTATTGAAAAGTATACTGTAATAAACAAAGTAAAGTACAGGTTCATGGAAAAAATAAAATATCATTTCAACACTAGCCCAGAAAAAAATTTATATACATTATGTAAAAATCTCTGAAGATGTGGAGAAAAAGACTTGAAAATTCCCCAAGACATTTTCAAATATATTTCAAAGATAATTATGTGTAAATAGGCATTCAATAGAAAGCAAATATATCTGATCAGCTCTCATAGAATTATAGTATAAAATAATAGATAAATACATTGTATGGCAATGTAACATCTTATCCACAGTTAGCAATATTTAATATCACAGAAGCACACATGCTTATTACAATATTTGCTTCTAATACAAAGAAACTTGAAACAGTATTAATAAGAAAATAATTAAGTATAATGTGAATATCCATACAATGGAACACATTATAGCCAGAAGACATGGATTAGAGTTTACTAATATTTTCTCAGAAAGATTGCACTGATGTATTGTTTTTTAGTATCCATACCAAAAATTTATTCTTTACTATTTACACAATGATTTCCACCTGAGATTAATAATTGACTGAGGTTAATTATTGCAATAAAACTTTATTTAAATTTAAGTAGCCTACATTTTTGAATTTTCATGTTCTCAAACATAATCCAAATTATCAAGACTTTACTACTATTTAAACCACAATTGCACTCTTATCCAGAATTAAACAGGAAAACACAGGTTCTTATTAAAACTGTGTTTCTCTATTTTGTTATTATTTGTTTTTTTGTTTTTTTTTTAATTTTTTTTGTTCTAATTACTTATACATGACAGTACAATACATTTTGACATATTGGGTAGGATAGCCCTGATGAATTTTTTAACTATGAAAACAATCATACAGAGAATTGAGTTCAAATTATCTCATTAAGTTAATACATTCCTCCCAAATGAGGATGAAGTGTGAATATTTGAGTTATTGTGCACTTATTTTGTATGTATTGTGGGCAAATTACAACTGAAAACTGTAAAGTGAGGAAGAAATACAAAAGTAAATTCATGTTGAAATTTTTTCTTTTATATTTCTGATGCTATGAAACATTACCACAAATGGAATGGTTAAAATACCATAATTTATTGTATCAAAGATTCTGTGGATCAGTATGGGGTTAACTGGATCTGCTGCTTAAATTTCAGCAGGCTGAAGTCAAGGTTTGCTCACATTGTACATTTTCTGATACTTAGGATTCATTTTGAAATCCATGACATGACTATTCACAGAATTTAATTCTCCACAGTACCTGAGGATTTCATTCTCCCCTTCTCCCTTTTTTTTCCCTCCCTACCTCCTTCTCTGCCTTTCCTCCTTTTTCCTTTTGTCCCTTCCTTCCTTCTTGATTTTTTGCTGGCTGTCAGTTGTGGGTTCCCTCAGGGATTAGATGTTTCCCGCACTTCCTGGTCATGCCAACCCATTCTCAGTTTTTAACATGGCTGGCATCAGAGTCTCTCTGATGTTTCATCTTCTTCAACAATTTACCTTGTTAGTTTAGATCCACCCAAATAATCTCTTTGGCTTCACTCAAAGTCAGTCAGTTAGTATTCTAATCACAGAAGTGAAATATTCCTATTCACTAGTCTGGTTCACATTCAAGGGGAGTGGGCTACAAAAGATGTAAATATCAGGGGGCAGGAATTTTGAAGGGCCATTTTATTCTCCCTACCACCAAAACAATTTAAACAGTATGATTCAACTTTGATAGCAGTATGTATATATGCTTACATATCTAATTACATAAAAACATATGAAAGAATGACCAAGTTATTGATAGAGTCAAAGTTACTGTTTTTCAGATAATTATTCCATTCTACCCTATGATTTTTATATAGTATTAACTTCAGTTGTTTTATAATGATTTTCTATTGTTTACAAAATCAGGAATAAGGTAGTTTTTCTATTAAGAACATAAAATTGTCCTGTATATTGTGCCTACATTTAGATTATAAAAACATGTTTTAGGAAATTGTTCAGTGACTATACAAGGGGAATATTATGAATAATATGCTTGGATAAGTTGTTCAAGTATATAGTTATGCTGAAGTTTTAGTTTAATTCAGAAGAAAATAAATTTTAATTATATCAGTTCCCTTCTACAACTAAAATTCTGTTTTTTTTTTTCTTAATACAAGAGATCTCAGCACCACTGACTGGACTCTGGGTCTGTTTTAATATTCTTTAGCAGAGTGGTGTTTAATGTATTAGTTCTTTAAAATTGTGACCATATATTTATGAACAGGTGGTAATTGTACAATCTGTTACAGATATATATAAAATTTTGTTTGTTTACTATTTATTTGCATATTGATTAAATTTCAGTGTTTGGTATATTTAATTTTTGTCACTATAAATATGTTCTAGTTACTCAAATTGAACCCTTAATAGCATAAAATATTTTAGAATGTTTTGTATAAGAAGTATGTATAGAGGGAAAAGAGGGGTGGGAGGGGTGGGGGGAAGGGAAAAAATAATGAATCAAACATCATTGCCTTATGTAAATGTATGATTACACAAATGGTATGTCTTGACTCCATGTACAAATAGAGAAACAACATGTATCCCATTGTATACAATAATAATAAAAAAAAAGTAAAACTTGGATTAAAACCATTTTGAAAAGTTGAAATGACTTATCTTCCTGAAGTGGAAAGATAATGCAGTTGATTTTAAATAGAAGATTATTTGTAGCACAGTGTGTGTGTGTGTGTGTGTGTGTGTGTGATTGTGATTGTGTATATGTGTGTGTTTCCTAGATATTTGGATAGATAAAACCATGTATTGAATTATTTGTTTCCCCTGACAGATTCATATGTTGAAAACCAATTCCCAATGTGATATTTGGGCTATAACTTTCTTATGAGGTTATAGATTCCACTAATGGGATTAATGACCTCCGAAAAATAAACATGAAATATCTCTCCCTTTTATGTGAGGATTCAGGTAGAAAGCATTGTCTGTACTGTGAATATTCTTGCTGATCTAAGTTTGTAATATAAGGACAGGCTAAACGTTCACTACACAAAGACCATGCACGTGTCCCCAGTCCTAATTCTTTCACTAGGTCTGGTTTTTTAAATGCTAGTAATATATCAGATCTCATTTATTATATGACCATTTTGTGTTTTCAAATAATGCCTACTCTTCTAGGTTATCTTAAATGAACCTTAAGAAAACATGACCGTACATTTTGTGTAATAACTTGCAGAGAATTGGTGCTAATTTCAGATGTGTCTAAAGAATTTGTAACCAAAACAGGAAAAATTTAATGACAAACTAACAGTTGTTATTAAATGTATTGGAAAATTACTGTTTTTTTATTTTTAGAAAACAATAAAAAAGGAAGCATTGTCTGTAATGAGGAACAGGGCCCCAATGGGAACCCAATCAGCCTGGCACCTTCATTTCAGACCTCCAGAATGCACAATTATGATAAATAAATGTGTGTTAAGCTAGCCAGTTTGGTATTTTGTTAAGGAAGTCCAAAATAACCAAGACAGAAACACAGTTTCTGGATGAATGGATAGATGATATAATAGATAGATAGATATATACATACATAGATTTTTTTTCTTAACTGGAATTATATTTTTGGTTTATTTTAACATGAGTCTTTTATCTTATTAACCTCAACCTGTATTTAAAATTGTATTTTGTTATTTTTAGACATAGAAATAATTTTTGAACATCAATTGTTTTTATCTGCTCAAAAATCATTCTCTGCTCCTTTGTCAGCAGAAACACCAATTGTGTTTTGGGAAAACACAATCTCCTCATGGAGATACTTTTTGGGGGCTAGTAAATCAAAATCCTTATGCTTCACTTGTCAAGGGATGCAAGAGACTAGACTAGACATTCATTAGTCCTACCAAGTTTGTCCTGAAAGTTCCTGAAGGTTAACACAAAAACTGAAAACCTTTAGAACTCATTCTTCCTAAGATGACCCCATGGCACCCTGTCCACTATCTACTGCTTCTCTTGTTCCTTTATTTTATGAGAAGCCTGGCTCTTAATTTTTTTGTTCATTGATACTAAACTGCATTTGCACATCTTTCTATGATCTGAAATGAGCAGCAGTGTTAGGTTTTCTTTTCCCAAAAGTTTGTACATTTTAAACTTATTGTAGTCTTTTGTTTCCTTTTCATTTATGAGAATTACTAAATAATACTAGCACTTCTCTATCCTCAAACATTGCAGATATGATTGTTTGCAACCTGTTTGATTATATTGATTTTTTAAACTATGATTCAAGATATTTTGTAATCAACTTCAGTACAATCTTCAAATGAGTCCCTGAAGAAAGATTTTAAATAACTTGTGTTCTTCTACATATCATATCATTCCATAGATGTTTCACTTAGTAAAAATAATGGTGTTTCATTTTATGTTAGGAGACTGAAAAGAATAAATGTCCTTTTGAAAAATAATTTTAGACCTAAAAATCCAACTGAGAGTATTTCAGAATTTCTCAGGGGCATCTTAATGGATACAATTATTTAACTTCAAGCAATTTTACAATCAAGTAATATATAGTGATGACATTATTTAAATAAGAATTAAACTATGAAGGCAACCTCTTTTAAAAATGAATTTCTCACTAGCTCTCTACTAAGTCATTATTTTAACCTGACTATAGTATAGAAAAGAACATGAATCTTCCTTTCTATAGTTCAAGATAATATAGTCATTGACAATAGAGCATTAACTATATTATATATTATCAAGCAAACATGAAACAAGCAAGTCCTTTCACAGAAATTGTGGAATATTTTTTATCTTATTGTATCTCTTACTTTTGCTATTTTCTTTAGCACTTCTCATAAGTTCACTGGGTCAGTTGATTGAAGAAAGGACAAGAATCAAGATTGCTGAAATCTAATTTAAGTTCAACCTTTTGTTGATACACTTAATCTTGAATTAGTAGTCTTCATCTCATAAGTTTAGAAATTTCCTTAATGCATCATTCTGAGAAAAAAATTATTTTGGGAATATATCAATCATAAAAAGGAAATTTTAAAAAATGAATGGAGACAGAAAAAGAAATGCATAAACCACTGCATATTTTATTTTATACTGTGTACTCCTCCATTATTTGCTAGTATCTTATTCAAATGCTACGTAAAGAAATGCTACTTAAATGTAAGGAAAGACAGAAGAATGTTAGTAAACAAAGGCTTAGAACATTTAAATACCTTTAGTTTTCAGTTATATAATATGAAGATTTTAATAATCTGTGTTATGAAAATAGACAATGTACATTTCTTCTGAATAAGAATGCTATATTCAGAAAATACACTTATTTACTAATACAGTAATCTTCCTAGAGCCCATCTAGAAACCTCCTAGGATGTCAATATTGTTAGACAAACAGGGCATGGAACAAGAGAGAAAAAAAATGGTAGGTAAATATGGAGGATAAAATGGGATGGGCATTTTGAGAACACATTGCAGTGGCCTTTTCTCACTCTGGTTTATAAATTCTGCTTTATTGGTAGTTTCAGTATTTAGAGAATTAGTATATGTTTGGGATGTCAGAATATTGTGCTAAATCACAATATAATGTAATAATTATATGTACTTTTTATTTGATTGAAATATGACACATCCAATGATCTCATCCAATAATCAGAGTAAGAACCTTATTACTATGGTTCCATCAAACAGTCTTCCATTTTCTACACATTCTTCAGGAAAAGATGCTTTAGAACATGTGCTCAAAGAATCTTTTACTGTATCCATTACTGTTTCCTTATCCAATTTTATTTTTTTAATGAAAGCAAACTTGGAAATATTTAGATAACTAGATTTTCAAAACTATTCGGCAATTAGATACCATGATTTCCAGTTTTCTAGTTGCAACCTGTTTAGGTGGGTAATTTTTTTTTTACTAAAATATTCAAAATGTTCTTTTTTGAATTTGGCATTGCTCTTGATAAAGACCAAAATATGACTGCTGTAGTCTCAAAAAACATTTAATATTTTATATAGCTTTATGATTCTTCAGTGATATGACAGAGTATCCCCTGACCAAGCTAAACCTGCAGCCAAGGAACGGTGATTAGGATGCCATCAGAGAAGCCTTGCAGACCTAAAGCCACAGAACAGACAATTCTTTGTTAAGGCCTCAGGAATCCATCTGAAGGACACAGATGTTTCACGCTAGCATATGTAGGAGGTAAGTAAATATCTGCAAAATGCAGGGACAAAATCTAGTTTAAAGAGGAGCAATGAGTTTAAAGTAGAGCAACCAAAGAAGTCACTCATACATCCTAAATTATGTGGAAAAGGTTACATCCCAGAGAGGCTATAGAAGCTTCTTTATTATAGTATTTTTGTTGCTATCCGTGTGTAATTTTATTCAAAAAGCTAGTTTGATGAATTAGATTGATCTTATATGCTGCTATGCAAATATGGGCTAAATGGAATTAAACAAAAGCCTGAGGGGTGGTTAAATGTCAATTTATATTTGGTATTGAAATTCTTGAAAACATTTTTTTTTTCTATTTCAACTGCATAATATGGTACTAAGTATAATGTAGTGAGTTTCATGCATGTTCAGGAGCAAATATCTTATCATATCATCATTCTTTGTGAATTTGCATTAATTTGCAATGGTCAGTATTGAAAATAGCAAGATTTTAATATGCTATATCAATAACACCATATGTATATATATAAACATTATTTTTCATGTGATTTGTATTTTAACTGGATTAACTATTCCTGGGAATTTTCACAAGTGTCTATCAATCTTTATCCTAAATAAAGACCCAGCTGGAACGTGACTCACTACATATACTCCTGTCCAGGTACAGTTTTTTATATGTTGTTATGTTTCAGGAAAAATAGCAGAAAGAGTAAGTCTGATGACTATCTTTGTAATTGTGTTTCTAATCTCACTTGGTATATCTCAGTGATATATGAAGCATGATTCAAGTGTAAGGCATGAAACTGAAAACAAAAAGAATAAGTGGAGAGAAGACGTGATAACCACACTGTTCTCTCCCTTTGAGAGATGGTGTTGGACCTTCTGCTTCTTTGAGAGTAGGTATTAAAATTTGTTTACAATGGTTTGTAATCAACCTAGTTCCCCAGTCAGGAGAAACTGTACCAAACAGAGTTCTCTTCACCTTTTGTAAGCAGTACTTTGAAACCAATGACTCTCTCACCATTGTTTTATTTTATGCTAGAGAAGAGTCTCCTGGCTACCATCACCTTGCGAAACGAAGCACCATCCGTTTCTCTCGGCCACATAAGCCATCCTTGAAATTAGGTCAGAGTTCATTACGCTGCTGTGCCTCATTTAGGCACAAGCGCCGGGGACCATAAAACTAAAATCTTAGCTTGAGGCACAGAGAGAATGGATTTCAGTTTCGCAAGGAATTAGAAATTGCTTTAGGATAGATAGATTTCACACAGACAGGAAATAAATGTCCTTGAAGAAAAACTAGCCAACAGAGGGAAAGTGTCTAAAGTACCAGAAGACTCCTGGGAGAGGGAGAAGCACACCACGAGAATGAAAATGACCGAGAGGTGTATGTGAAGAACCACTGGGAGAGGATGTTCTGAGTGTGCATGGCGACACAGAAAGCAAAAGCGGCACTGGCAGCGTGAAGGAAACTAATGCTTCAGTGTCTGGCCAGAACCGCAAAAGGAGGTGCCTTTGAAAAAGGCAGTTAATAGTGAGCATAGGTAGAAAGCAAAAAGGGCAACAAAATACATAAAATTTGTAATCATTCAAACATTGGCATAACCATGACATTATGAAAGTAACTGAAATTTGACAGAAAAATAATGGAGAATCAATGTCAGAATATAAACTGCTTTAGAAATACTTGGGTATTGAAAAGCCAGAACGCAAATACATGCTCTTCCTATGGAAAGTGTACATGAGTTTCACATAAGAAAGTGTCATACATTGTATTTGTACTTATAAATACGTATTTATTATTTCCCTACTGAATACAAATTAATTAAATTAAATGGTTTTCCTTGGTTAAGGAGATAAAATAAAAGAAACCAATACCCTAGGCATATTTTTCATTTTGCTGTAATTTAAGTGGTTCCCAAATGAATATCGGAATTTTTTTTTTTTTGAGATAGGGTCTCCTTAGGTGCTTAAGGCCTTGATAAACTGCTGAGGCTTGCCTCAAACTTCTGATCCTTGATGTCTCAAAACTTCTGATCTTTGATGTGTCAACACTTCTGATCCTTGATGTCAGCCTGGTGAGTTGATGTGATTCTGGGATTATAGGCATGCACCTTCACACCTGGTTAACTTCATAATTTTTATTTTTCTGTGACTTAGGAATATTATTTTTCCCTGTACCCTATGACCCATTTTCCCACTCTTTTTAGCTTCACAATCACTACCACTTTTGTTTTCTTTTTTTGTTTGTTTGTTTGATACTGGGGATCTAACTACTCAGGGGCACTTAACCATGGAGGCAAATCCCTAGTCTTTCTTTATTTTTTATTTTGAGACAGGGTCTCACTAAGTCGCTCAGGACCTCGCTAACTTGCTGAGGCTGGTTTGAACTTATGATTCACCTGCCTTAGCCTCCCAAGCTGCTGAGAACGACCACTTTTCAACAGTGCTGAATGATGTATCTTTTCTATCTGTCCATTAACTTTCATCTACTTACCAAACCTACCTATTTACCTATTTACCTAATAATCTACCTACTTATTATAGTACTAATTCTATTTGATACATATGTATATAAAATACATACATACACATAAATAAACATTTACTTATCATTAAATTATATTTGATCTAGAGAGACTGAGTATCATTCAAGTAGTATTCCTTACAAAACTTAAGATGAAGATTTAGAAAGCTTCTGGGGTCTATGAGGTTGATTCATAAATAAAATCTTACTCTTCTTTGGTTTACTTAAATTTCCTAATTTCCAATAATGGACCATTTAAAATCATACATGGAAACATACACTTTCTTTGGTTAAGAAATTACACATGAAATATCTATATCTATATCCATCTATACACACACACACATACACACACACACACACACAAACACACCTACATGGATACACGTGAACACAATGTTTGGAGTCTAACATTAATTGATTTTCAGCATCCAGTTCAATACATTTAAATATCTAAATAAGGCAAGTAACTAAACTTCTTATTTTCTTCATATTTAAAAAAGAACACATAGGAAAACTTATCCTGATGTTCTTTTTAATTAAATTAATAAATGTAAGTATTTAACGTAGTGCCTGAATGTATAAACCACACAATATTATTATTATTATTATTATTATTATTATTATTAGTGGTAGTAGTATTGGGTGGTAATATTCATATGTATATATTTACAGAGTTATGTAGCAAAATTCTAAGGCAGTCACATAAAAATTTCAGAAGTTTTCATTCCATGTGGTAGGGAGGTGGAGAAGGAGATGGTTTTCAGACACTGGGCAGGGGGCTAGTTAGATGCATGGGTGAGATTAATAGAGTAGGTGCAGAATGTGAAAGGCTTTATCAGCAGAAGTACGAGGTGAAGAGTGCCACAGAAGCAATTTAACACTACGAGTCTACAAGAACAGGTATGTAAAATACCTTGATTGCATAGGAAAATTGATCGCTTTAAAGCAAGTGTTATGTATAATGAATGTATGTATCTTGAATCTTGAATTTTTATTTGGGTCATAGTCAAATGTCATACACCATGTTACATGGTGTGTGTTGCCATCAAATACAGCTGAGACAACTTTCTATTTGTTCGACAATCAGAATTGACTTTTCTGACAGAATTTTCAGTATGGGATGTTTCTGAAAATAAGTTACTTATCTTCACACTTTTTCCTACTCCGAAAATAAAAAGAAAGTTCACATTTAAACTTTTTGCTTGTTGACATTTTTTTCTGTCATCTTGAAACTCTCCTCAGACATGCTGAGGGATTTTATTGAAATTCATTATATTGTGAAAATTGAACTTGGTCAGAAGCAAAAATTAGAACTTAATGCTGAGTATTGGCAAATTTTTGGAAATTTATAATCTCATTAATGTTTGTAGAAACTGTAAAGAAATTGTGTTCAGCAGTCTGAAAGGGTAGATTTTGGTCTATGTAATAGGAAACAGCTTACTTGTTTCTTCAGAATTATAGCTATATCACATTCCCCTTCTCTAAACTCCAAATTTTAAAGTTTGTTTCTCTCTGGTTTGCACTGTTGTGTAGCATTCATTGCAAAAGCTTTAAAGTTGAAAACAAATTGAGAAGTATTGATTTATCTCAGGCTTGAAGAGAGTAGTTTAGCAAAATAGAATCATATGATTGGATATTACATCTTTTATGTAAGGTGACAATTTCTTTCTCTAAACCAGTGCACTTGGTTCAAAGAAATGTACTTTAAAACAATTGTGAAGAAATTCTTTTTCAAATTAAATTAAATTTATTTTAAATTGATGTAAAACGTAAAAATCATACATTTTATTTGGTATCATATGGTGTTTCAATACCTGAAGTAATTCTTAATATGCACTTCAGATACTGTTTTTAGTTTTTTCAAATTTTGGCACAATAGACAGTAGTATATAGATTACTAATATTATGTGAGGTTACTAATGTTTATGAAAATGTAGTTAAAATATTGCTTAAATACTTGTATTTTCCCTTTATAGTAAATATGCTTTGTAGAATGTCTAGTGATCAGCTCTTGTGGTTTCATTGAAACTGAGAAGCCACCTGGAATAGCCTTTAGTGCTCAAACAGAACAGTTCTTGGCAAATCTTGATGATGGATTACCTCTTGTAGTATATACAAAAGATGAACAATCTCTAGATGACCTTGTGTTCTTTCATATAAATACATTTAAATTCAATCAGCAGTGAATACCTAAGATTCACAGATAGGATTCTGACTACTTTTCTTCATGAATGTATTTCTGCAAACAGCAATGACTGTTGGAATCTCGGTGGTCATACTCAAATAAAATATATATGAACAAGAGGAATCACCCGTTAGTATTAAAAGCAATATTCATGAAATTATTACTGTTTTAATTACGGGGATCATAGCTACATTTTGAGTTACAGTAAAAGTGGAAAGAGACAAATATTATAATATGATACTAAGCAAATAGTGGGCCACAGATACTAAAGGATGAAAGAAGTAATAAAGATGAAAGCTGTAAAGAAAGTGGAAGGGACACTGTTAAAGAAACACAAAGTAGAAGGTGACGGGAGGAAACATGAGAGGAAGGGAAGAGTGGGTGATGGGGGTATAAAAGATCAATGTAAATTACATGCATATACAGATATGCTACCATGAAACCCATTACTGTTCATAGTCTACAATAATAATGGAAGGAACACATAGTAGAAATCACAATTCCATTTTCTGAACCCATTAAAATTAGTTAGCACTTTAGGAAAAACTAAACCTACCAGAGGCTAGCTAATCTGGGGTAATCAGAATATTGATTGAACTGTATGATATTTGTAGGAAAATACTTTGCATTTTTCATGACTATTCACTGGTACACAGTTTATTTACTTCTTCAACTATACTAACAAAGAAACATAGCATCAATTTAATCAAGGTGTGATAAGAAACTTCTTCAAGTCATTTGGAATGGAAATATTTTTATATAAAAACTTCAAAATCTTCCCTTAATATCAATTAATTATCCAAGCACTGCTCCATTTCCTTGGTTTCTATCAAATTTTGTATTGTACAGTTCATGTTTTCAATCTTTACCACTTCATATAGTTACATATATACTTATTTATAGTTCTAGCAATTATTATTTTTCTAGCATGCTCGAAATACATAAAAACTTTAATCAACATCTTTATTTAGTTGTGAAGTAGACATTTCCACATAAGAAGGCAGCATATAATTCTTGACCCCAATCTATGCCTCCCTCTTTCTTCTTCATGTCAATACTATGTACCATCAACCATGGATCAGCTGAAATCAAAATTCAAGTGATGTAATTGTTCCTGTCTTTCCCTCTGCTTTGAATATTGTCTGTACTCAGTTTATGCTTGACAGATGTTTATTAAATATCTTAAGAAATATTTAATTATGTTTGGAAACACATAAAGTAGAAGTTGAAAGCAAATCTTATCAAGTTATTATCATTGTAAGAAATTTCACACATATTAATTTAGATGTATATTTAATAACAAGAAACTTTACAGATTATAAAACACATTTATAAAATGTATTTGCATGCTTGCTTATAACCATCTCAGGATGATACTGAAGATTGTAAGCCTCTTGAAAGTGAGAAGCAAGACTTTATTACTTTATCCACAGCACCTAGTTGGTAGCACAAAGGAGATGCTTAATGAAAGTTTCTGGAAATTGCTTTGTAAAACAATGAAAATATTTACACAAAGTCTGTGTCTAAAATTGATAGTCTGTATGGTAAAAACATTTATGACTTTCCTTCCTTGTCCTCTTATTTAGCAATCATCAGTTTTTACATTGGATGGTTACATCAGTTGATTTTATCCAATATTATGCAAGAACCCTGAATTTGGGGACCAGTCTGAGATAAGTTTGCTGATGCCAGAACTGGTTTTATCTAACAAGGCAATGAACTCTGTTTTGTCTTGCTTTTTCATATAGTAAAGAAGTTTGGGGTAGAATATCAGAAATATGCACTCGAGGTCTGATTCTGATTATTTTTCTCTTTTATTTATTTTTTTATTATTTCTTTCTTTCTTTGTACTTTTTGATTTTAAAGATGCTTATGTGACTAGAATTTCCAATTTGAGTCCTGTGTCAGTCCTTCTCATCTGACATGCGGAATTAAAAACTATACCTCAAAATCTGGTCACTATTATATCTGTTCATTCCATTGATCTCAAGGAAGCCTATGCCATAGCATGTAATAAATCAGCTCCATTATTTTCTTACTCAAAAAAATAATTCAATTTTTATCTTACCTTTGTTCATTATTGTATATGGGTTCTCTAGAAAAATCTGTCCAATAGAATATGTGTGAATGTGTGTGTGTGTATTTGTATGCAGGGATTTATTAGTTTTACTTACATAATCAAAAGTTAGGTAGTTGCACAGTGGCTGAAGAGCTGAGAAAACCAGTAGCTGCTCAGTCCAAGTAGCTGGAAGTCTCAGAGTTCTGGAAGCTTCCTAAAGATTAATGGTGTGAGTTCACATTCTAAAACTGAAGAAACTTGAGTCTGATGTCCACAGGCCATGACAGCAGCAAAATTACAGCTATTCAAAAAAAAAAAAAAAAAATCAAGCTTCTCTGTATTTGGAACAGAACATTTCCTCACCACTTTTTGTTCTCTCTAGGATCCCTGACTCAGTACTACCCACATTCAAGGCAGGTTTTCATCCCTGAGTTCACTAAGCCACAAGCCAATGGTCTCCAGAAAAAAGTCACGGACACATGCCTAAAAGTGCTTTACCAATTTTTAGGAGTTTTTCAGTTCAGCCAAGTTCATGAATAAGATTAGTCATCACAATTATGATTATGGATGAGCATCATTCCTATGTGTTATTATAATGAGTCATTCAATTTCAACAGAAACAAGATTTCCAGAGGATCACCTTCTCTGATAGTCTTGTTAAAGTCACCCATGACAACCTCTTCCTGTCATTCTCTCTCACATCCTATTGATTTACTTGTTTCATAGTTTATCATAGTAAAATTATCGGTTATTACAGTGCTTATCCTTTGCCTTCCTTCCACTGTGACCCTCAATAGATAATTAAAAACTTTTTAAAAATTTATACTCCAATATAATATAAAATATCAAAGACATCAACAAATTTCTAATGCTATATGACCTACTTAAACTGAATGAGCAGGTCACACACGATTTAAAAAAATCAGTTTTAAGTAATGAAATAGAAAACACCAACAATAGAAGTCTACCAATAAAGAAAAGCCCAGGACCTGATGGATTCTCGGCCAAGTTCTACAAGACCTTCAAAGAAGAAATAATCCCAATACTCCTCAAAGTAGTCCACGAAATAAAAAAGGAGGGAACCCTTCCAAACTCATTCTAAGGGGCTTATATTGCCCTAATACCAAAAGCAGATAAAGACACATCAAGGAAGGAAACATCAGACCAATATTCCT
Source organism: Sciurus carolinensis (assembly GCF_902686445.1). Classification (NCBI taxonomy): domain Eukaryota; kingdom Metazoa; phylum Chordata; class Mammalia; order Rodentia; family Sciuridae; genus Sciurus; species Sciurus carolinensis. Next base: position 84,168,001 of record NC_062218.1, on the reverse strand, counting down.
GATGAACATAGATGCAAAACTTCTCAATAAAATTCTGGCAAATTGCATATGAAAATGTATTTAAAAGATAGTGCACCATGATCAAGTGGGGTTTATCTCAGGGATGCAAGATTGTTCAACATAAAGAAATAAATCAACATAATTCATCATATCAAGATATTCCTCTTAAAGTAACATGGTTCTTATTGTGGGCTTTTCCCTCGCTTCTTTTTAAGAGATGTTATTCTCTGGTCATGTTTCTTAGTCTAGACTTTTGTGTGTTTGTGTATTTGTTTGTGTATACTTATATGCACACAGGCGATAGTATGTGTGCAGTTGACTCGCTATGTGTATCTACTTCTGTACCTATTGATATATCTTTCTGCTGTTTTTTAATCCCATTATTTTGAACAAAAGTTCTTAAGAGTTGAGAGCAGAATATGTAAGCAATCACAGACTCAAAATTATTTGCTTCATATGATCATTTAAATTAAAACAATAAGCTCACAGGAGTCATTAATTTTGAAAACAATTAAATATTCTAACAGAACTAATTTATTCTGTCAGTGGTTTAATAAAGTATCATTCCTGTTCCATATTAATAACTTATTAACTGATTTTAATTGAAAAATCACAAGTGATGATATCAGTTATTTGTACACTTAAACCATTCCAAAATATTGTAATTTTGATTACTTATCCAATTAAATGAAAATGATATATTTCTACTTTTATTATAATGAACTTTCTCTGTGGTGTAGGTGCAAAGGGCATGAAAAACATCTGTTTTAATTCCATTGACCAGTCAACAAGAAAGTCAACACTAGATACTTGGGGTCATCTGATTAACTCCATCTTTTTTAGTTATAATTGATCAATTTTTTCTTGCTCTTTTCACTCTATATCAGGCTAAAATGCTTTTCCTCCTGTAAGCTTAGTTTCTTGAGAAAGCAAGACAATCAATATATCTACTTTCTCATCTTGTATTTCCTAATTAGTGCCCAGTGATAGAGGCTATTCACCTTCTAAATCTAAATGTTTTGTTAATTCAACAATGTTCTTACAATGACATCCACTTTGATTTTCTTCTCTCTCATTTGTTATTGTTGATTATTATTTTCCTTTGAAATTTCTTTTGCTTGTAGGAAATCATGCTCTCCCCCTTCTTTACCTGTTTTCTTTCTTGTTTCCAGTTTTGCCCTTAACAAATCTTAAACTTCATGCTCTGATTCTCAGGTCTATTTTCCAAACTATGTTTTATTTCATTTTTATTTTATACCATCTCTTATAACAATCACTATGCACCATTTCTTTTTCTAAATGTGAACTAAACTCATGATCTTTATTCCAAAGGATTATTCCATTTTATAATATATCCTGACCACCTTTGGAGCATCAAAGGTAGTACCAAAGGCTTGCGTTAGATTTCCTTTCCCATCCAATCTGCATATTTTCATAAGGACTGCTAAGATTCATTATCTAGTTCAAATATTTGCTCTATTTCACATGGTTACTATAATTTTCTAAGTATTCTCTCTGCCCACAAATTTTAATCTCTCCTGATTTTCTAAAAAAGGAATTTTTATTTATCACCTTTGTTTAAACTCTTACCATGCCTCTAATTGTTAACACATAAATGTCAAATAACTTAATAGTAGAGAGACTTCATTACTGGACTGCTTTTTCATTTTCGTATCCCTGTATTGCCTTCATTCTTATTGTACGCTACAGAGAGAGAAAAAAAAAAAAAAACCTAAAACTAAAACTACATGTATCCTCTTGTATGTATTATTTCCACTTAATGTTTTTTTTTTTCTTTCAGAAATGTCATAGTCCCTAAAGTATTAAACAAAATCCTATCAACTTACCCCCTCCAAAAACAGAAACAAACCCCACCATTTCTTCGGTAAAGTCTGGTCTGACATTCTCACATGGGTTTAATCACATCCTCCTTCTTAAGCCACTGAATTTTATTCTGATGTTGTGTTAACATGACATCCTATTGCCTCCCTTTAGTAGGACAAATATCCAGATATAGGATATATTCTTATTCAGAATGATGTCTTTGTGTTGGCACCTTAAGATTTAGGCAAAGAACAGAATATATTATCAGTAAACTACCAGAAGCTATGAGAGAAGCAAGGAACAGATTTTTGTCACTAGCCTCAGAAGGGTTTTATCTTGGACTTCCAATAAAGACAATTGTAAGAAAATATCTGTTTTTTTAGCCACTCAGTATTTTGTTATAGCCACTGTAGCAAAGTTAATACAAAATTATTAGTGTTCATGAAAAAGCAAAAACAAAGCAGACTCCATTGAGGTAAAGAGATCTCCATTAACAGTAGCAACAAAGATGATTAGCTACTTAGGAATAAATTTACAAAGGTTTTTGTTGCCATTGTTGTTGTTTGGTATCGTTTTACTGAGCTCAGGTTTAAACCCAGGTTCTTGAACACATGCTAGGTAGTACTCTAATACTAAGCTATACTTCAGTCTAATAAGAGTTTTTAAATACACCTAAAAGACACGAAATTAGACTTGAGGAAATGAAATGAAGTTTCTTGTTCTTAGATAAATAAACATTATAAAGATATCAGTTTTTTCTAATTTAATTTGTAAATTAAACACAATCCTGACAAATATACTGACATTTGTAAGTTAGACAAGCCAATGTTAAATTCACACTGGGAAAAAAGCACAAAAGAATAGACAGGTAATAATTTAAAAGCAAATCATGAGGTGGAAAAGTTCTAAGAATATATTCAAATATATGCTAAATGAAATAAGTCAGTAGCAAAAAGACAAAGGTTGACTATTTTCTCTGATATGTGGAAGCTAACCCATTGTCAGGGGCGGACTCTGAGGGCCCCAGAGCCGCACCGTGGCCTGATCTCTAAGATGGCACCTGGCAGCTTGCCAGACATAGCTGCACTCATAAACAAGTTTTAGGAAGTAACTCTGGTTGGCTGTTGTACATGAGGCGATCCTGGTATCTGCCTGGAGACTGTTCCTTGATAGGCTGACTTTCCTGGTAGTCTACTCTCTGATAGGCTGATGTTCTCAATATAAATCGGAGACTTGTGGAATAAAGTCCCCTTTTGGTTTCTGTGATCAAGAAAAGCGTACGTGTGCGGTGGGCGATCATAAGTGTTGCCGAAACCCGGGACCCTCGAGTTATAAAGAAGAAACTGATCAGGTAAATACAGGGAAAGTAAAGTACAGTCTGGCCAGGTTAAAGTTCGCTGGATAAGCGACGAGTTAAAGTTCGCTGGATAAGCGACGAGTTAAAGTTCGCAGGGTAAGCGACGAGTTAAAGTTTGCTCGGTAAGCCAAGAGTTAAAGTTTGCTGGATAAGTGACGAGTTAAAGTTCGCAGGAAAAGCGACAAGTTAAAGTTCACGGGTAAAGTTCACGGGAAAAGCGAGGAGTTAAAGTTCGTGGGAAAAGCGACGAGTTAAAGTTCGCAGGAAAAGCGACAAGTTAAAGTTCACAGATAAGCGACGACGGGAAGTGACGAGTTAAAGTTCGTGGGATAAGCGACGGAGATTGAGTGTTTGTAAGTGCTTTCTCTTTTGTTTTGCTAGTTAAAGTGCTTTGCGTTCTGTTAGTTTAATAGAGAAATATGAGCACTGAAATGTCACGAATGCGCATGGAAGGTCCCTTAAAGGATTTGTTCCGGGCCAATGGAATTCCTCTTGAAACTAAAACAGCCCTAACCAAATGCAGAGAGGCCATAAAACAAGGGGAAGAGGTTTTGGAGGAAATAAAAGAGGAAAGGTCTAAAGCATCAGAAAGGGCATCAATAAGATCAGAGACAGACAAGGAAAATGAAACTGGGTGTGAGGAACAACTTGTTAGGAAGAGGGAAATCAGTTTAGGGGAGGGTCCCCCATTAGGAGTCTGCCCTACGTTATCCGCCCTTAAGGCCTGCTTCTCTCCAGGACTTCCCAAAAGGGGGCTCCAAGTAAACTCACAAACTCTAACCTCCTCCCTCCCTGTAGGGCCTTCCCGGTAAAATGTTAGTTTGGGAAGGAATGACTACCGATAACAAATTGGCCTGTGCAGGGATGAAAGATGGCTCCATGGGAAGGTGGATTGTGGCTACCAAAGATATTGGCACACAGCTTCCGCAAGCGAGCGGGCAGATGGAAAGGGATTTCTTATCTTCAAGTTTCTTCTTTCTTGCACTTCTATGCTAATTCCTTCTCCTCCAACTTTGCCCCACCCAGCCCACCTAGTCCTCTTGCCATGAGGTCCCACATATGCCGATGTGGAGGGAGTAACCAGCCCAACCATCAGTGGCATGTCCTAGTAAGGAGTATGATATAGTAGCCCCAGTCCCCAAAAATATTGGGAGATAATTGTTTCACAATTTTCTGCATCCAAACCTGAATTGATTACTAACCAGGATTAAGGGTTAAAATGCCCTAGGCATCAAGTTTCTGCTGGAAAATTTTAGCTCCTTTCAGATCCAAATCTCAGTCAAGGCTTACATTGAAATGTAAATAGAGAAAGCCTGAAGGCTCAGTAGGAGACAGGTCTCAAACCCAAAAAAAAAAAAAAAAAAAAAAAGTCTTACCTGAACTCCAGCAAAAGTAAATTTTATGGTGCTTCACTAAAGTAATTAACAGCCGCTTCATTTTTCCAGGACTCTTGTTTTTTTTGAATTCTACATTTTTTTTTGAGCTCATGACTTTTTTGATCAGTTCTATTTTTTTATTCAACTAGAGTTCTTGAACATCTGTTACATTGCAATCGAGATTCACCTATAAAGTTTCAAGCCTTTGATTTTGTGTTATGTGTATGTCGTGCTGTCCAATGTCATGTTTTGTCTATATCAAAACTGAGCGCTCCTAAAATTAAAATTTAAAAATGGATCCAAATATTTTTAATTCACGTGATTTAAAAAGGTTTGATTTAAATTGGGTAAACTAATAGAAGTAAAATGTCTTGAAAATAACTTGCAGATCTCTAGGTGGTCAAACTAATATAATGTTGATGTTTATAAAATGTCTAACATCAATTTTTCTAGGACTTTCCTCCAACAAGAAAAGGCTGGCAAATACTGTTCAGGACACTTGTCTAATATCTTGGTTTTTTTTTTTTTTTAAGAAAATAAGTGAATTAGAATTGACATGCATGGGATTACTCAAATGTGTTTGTACAGAAAATTGTTTTGTGTCATCACTAAACTAAAAACAAGGTTACTAAGAGTTGTGTCCTAACAGGTACAATTCTATACACAAAGGGTTCTAAAAGTTTCAACTGTGTTTCAATTAGAGTACTATAAACAACAAAATATTTAATCTTATTAAAATAGAGTAATTTATCTAAATTCAGAAATTTCATAAGAGTTGTTTCAGAATGTGAATAAAAAGGGGTGACAGGAAAGAGAAAATAAAGGTTCTGGGTATGGAAATATATTTAGTAAAAGGAAAAGGAAATGTTTCTGGGTAAGAAAGTGCTTATGTGATGAAATACATGAGGGTCTAAGTAAGTGCTAAGAAAGTCTATGTGTAAGTAAAGGGGAAGTTTCAACAAGCTTGTGTGTAACTAAGTTGGTTGTATGTATGTGAGACAGCTAAAGCTATTTAAGGTTTTTCCTAAGGTGAAATACTAATGTTCTGATATAAACCAAAAGTTTAATCTATCTGGTAAAATGACAAGGATTTCTTGGAAATACTAATTTACTCTTAGCTTTGTGTCTATTAAGTTTTATTCTTCAGAACAATTAGTCTTAAAAATAGGGGTTTATACGATTATGGTTAAGCAACTGTTAGAGTATTGTACTACGTTATAGAGTCTAAATTTTTCTTTAAAAACTAAATTTGGTAAGAACCAATTTCTCACTAAATTTGAAATAACTCTAACCACAGGTATACCTTATAACCCAAAAGGACTCTTTATAAACAAAAAGGGGGAATAGGGGAGACCTTCAGTTCCCCTAAAGATAAACTTTCTCTTTGCCTCTTTATTTTAAAAATTTTTAACTCTGGATAATGAGGGTCGCTCTGCCGCTGAGAGACATGGCAATCATAAACAACATGATAGAGTGACGGTAAAATGGAAGGATGTTCTTACAGGACAATGGAACGGCCCGGACCCGGTGCTTTACTGGAGCCGCAGCTCGGTTTGTGTGTTTCCACAGGATAAAACATCGCCTATCTGGGTTCCTGAGCAACTAACTCGACCAGTGCCAACGCTACCAACAAGTAACTCAGACCAACATACTTCTGATGACCATGATGCTCGTAGCCCCCCTTGAACTAACTTACAACCTCTTTTTAGTCTCTTAGGAAGAACAGTTCAACTATGTATCTCTCAATGTTGGAATGCTTCTAGGTTCCCGCTGGCAGTCTTAATGTGTGTTCCTACCTTCCTATCAGTCCCAGTCTCTGTTACAGATGCGGAATTGCCAGTTACTATCAAGAAACAGGAGAGAATTTGGCATCACAGCGGCTCTGGTCACTGCAATAGTGGTTTCTGCAACAGCAGCACTAGCAACTGCCATACCTACAGCAACAGCAGTCAATCACTTGGTCGAAAATACAGCTACAGCCTTACAGACTAAAGAGACCCTAAACCAACATCTAACAGCAGGCATACTCCTTGTAAATCAAAGAGTGGACTTACTACAAGAACAAGTGGATATCTTGCAAGAACTTTTGGGACTGGGATGTGTTTATCCTTTAAGAGCAGTGTGTGTCACCCCTATTGCTTATAATAACCTTAGCTCTGTGGTTATGTTATCTAAAAATTGGTCATCTACGTTTGATACTCAGAGTCAATGCCACCAGGGTTCAGTTACATCGGTATCTGAGATGTTCTCTTTGTTATCTAAAGCCCTGGGATTGACAAAACAGTGGGCTGGAACAGTAGCTGTTCTGATTATTATCTGCTTAGGGATAGCCTATGTTATACGCAGCCAAATCAGAGCTCGCCAAGATGCCCGACATCATCGATGGGCTATAGTACAGGCTTTGACATTGAGACAGGCACATCCCCCCAAGTATGGCTAAGCATGCTGGACCAGTAGTCAAAGACGGGTAAGATCCGTGGAAATGCATACCAACCTAAGACAGGGTTCTGACGCCTGGAGGTCAGAATTCCAATGACGGGTAAGGATGTAATTTGCCATGGACAACCTAAGACAGGCATGGTCCCAAGTCATCTATTCTTTATTTAAAGAATAAGGGGGAGATGTCAGGGGCGGACTCTGAGGGCCCCAGAGCTGCACCGTGGCCTGATCTCTAAGATGGCGCCTGGCAGCTTGCCAGACATAGCTGCACTCATAAATAAGTTTTAGGAAGTAACTCTGCTTGGCTGTAGTACATGAGGAGATCCTGGTATCTGCCTGGAGACTGTTCCTTGATAGGCTGACTTTCCTGGTAGTCTACTCTCTGATAGGCTGATGTTCTCAATATAAATCGGAGACTTGTGGAATAAAGCCCCCTTTTGGTTCCTGTGATCAAGAAAAGCGTACGTGTTGTGATTGCCCACCGCCTGCGGGTGGTGGGCGATCATAACCCATAATAACTGGACGTGGGGCAGGAAGCATGGAAGTTTGGTGGATCAGAAAATGGAGAATAAAGGAAGGGAGAGGGGATAGGAAAAGGAAAGACAGTGGAATGAATCTGACATAGTTTTCCCATGCACATATATAAGAAAAACACAGTGAATCCTATCATCATGTACATCTGTAAGAATAGGATCCTAACTAAAATAAGATATATTCCATGCTTATATAAATATATCAGTATAGATCCAACTGTCATGTATTACTAAAAAGAATAAATTAAAAAGAATACAGATAATAATAAATGCTGGAGAGGATGTGGAGAAAAAAGAACACTTTATACTGTTGATGAGATTGTAAATCAGTACAACTGCTATGGAAATCAGTATGAGGGCACCTCAAAAGACTAGGCATAGAACCACCATATGACCCAGGTATATAACTCCTCAGTAATTATTTTGTGGAATTAAAGTAATCTTACTACAGAGATACATGCACACCCATGTATGCAGCATAATTCACAATAGCCAGACTATGGAACTAGCCTGGTTTTTCATCAACAGATGAATGGATGAAGAATATGTGGTATATATGCACAGTGTACTTTTATTCAGCCATAAAAAATGAAATTATGACACATGACTTTTGCATAAAAATGGATAGAACAAGAGATCATCCTGTTAAGTGAAATATGGCTAAAATTAAATACTTTCTTCCTATTTTCATGGACATTACAATGTAGAATCAATAAAAGCATAAATTATTATACACTTATGCTTGAGATAAGTTTGCTGATGGGAAGTTCATGGAAAAGTTTCCCTCAAGAATTCCAGTTTATGCTATGTATATATATATATAGTTTATGCTGTCAATATACACATATATATTCTTGTTAGTATAGGACCTTTATTCAACTGGAATGAAGTACTAAAAACAGTGCTTCTTCTCTAGAGGGGTTTGAGATCTGTTTAAATTAAGTATATGAAATGTTCACACACAAATCATCAGAAAAATATATTTGGCATCTTGTTAATACTTCAGGAAAAAGTCTTATATGAATTTTCACTCTTTGCTGAGACCTGGGTGGAAAAAAAAATTGCTTCTCTACCTTTGCTATGTTCCTTCTAAATGAAACTTTGTATTAATGAATGGCTTTCTCAGTTCACAGTACAGGGACACTGGGAGCATTTTAGAAACAACAACGACAAAAAAAGAACATGTCAGAACATAGCAATATCTGGAATGACTCTTATTTATTTATTTAAATGTGATTGGATTATTGCCTGAGGTGTTAGAAACAAATATCTGAAATAGCATGGATAGATTCTGAAATATTTATTGAGTTTTCTTCACTAAATAATTAGAAGATACCACAAAACAGACTCTAATATAATTATAAAATCTGTTCAGGTTTGCCTCTGGCTATCATCTGTTTACTTACAGAGAAAATGAAGATCATTATAACATTTGCACCTTTCTCTAAAAAAATCAAGCCCGACCTCTGCCATGTCTTCAGTTTCACAGAGTCTTGCTGGCCCCTCCACAAGAGCCAAATAAAATCATTTCTACTTATTAACATGGTTCAGAACAATAGAAAACACTTACATGAAATGTAAGAGGTCCTTGATTTCATATCCATATTTGAAAGAAGTTGCAGACCAGGAGGCAAATGTTATTTCTTAGATCTCTTCATTAGGCAGAAACTACATATGTTCCACATGTGTTAAGAGTTGCCCTTCTTTGGTGTTTCCATTTCAATGTAAAATTGAACTACTAGGACACACCAGAATTCTGCACTACAAATAAGACCCTAATACTAACTTCAAATATGTATTTGAAATTATATATTTGTAATGTTATAATTGTAGGTAAACAATTTAGTTCACCTATCGTTTCATTTTTTTGGTATATAAAGTTTTAGTTATCAATATTATATGATGAGTTTAATATTATTTTTTGTATGTGATAAGTAACATATTTGCTACTCTATTGACATGTATTATAATCCTTTGATTAAACAGGACAAATACAGCATATAGGTAAACTATTTGCTAGGACAAAATTTGCTAAAATGCTGTTATTTGTGCATGGTTGGTTAGTATACCAATTGTTATTCTGACATTGCAAATTTCTAAAGTGATTAATATGACTTTCATAACTGTTTGACATAAATCTTGAGTACCTAAGGTGCAATGCAAATTTTAATCCAAATTGAATTGCAAAAGTAATTTCTGAGATTAACTTTTTAAAAATGCTTCCAAGAAAAAGACAACTGCTAACACAAAACACATATGCATTGAAAGCATTCATATCCCTAGTGTGGCCCTACCATAAGTCTCTACATTCTGGATTTCACCTACATTCAGCTGTGAATAATCATACTTGGTCAATTTTTTAATCAAAGTTCTATTGGACATGTAAAAAAATTTTGCTTCTCTTTCATTATTTCATAAATAAAGGATATTTAAACAAATATAAATTAAGTGCCTGATAAAAAGGAGTCACTTTTAGAGTTTTGGGGTAGCAGAAGAGTTTAGTCCTTGGGGAAACCACATAGTCACTAGGTGACATTCTATCACTGCAAAGCAGATTGCAGACATATTTCATTCTACATTTACACAAGCATCTGTGTTGCAGTATTTATATCAGTGTCATTCAACAAGTTTGTATATCAATATTTCCTGTAGAGATTGTTAAAAGCGTGAATTCACAAGGACCTAGTTCAGAGTTACATAGTCACACTTTCCAGGGATAGATTCTAACCATGTATTCATTAAGTACCACTGATTTTTACTGTGGACTTTAAAATATAAATTTATATATTTATGACTGTAAAATTATAAATAGGTATTTCTTACATGAATTTTATATATGTTTCTAAAGATTTAAGTAAGTTTTAATATTTTAGAACTAAAATAGGTAGTGTTACATTGCCATCCAATTGGTTCATGAGTATTAAATTTGCTTACCAAACTAGACTGCAATATCTTGCAAAAAAATAATGGTTTATGCTATTGTATAACTATTTAAATATCTAATGAAAATTGCACATTTCATAGTCTCAATAATTTTTCTTGATTGATTGATGCTCTTTTCTTAATAATGAATTATAACCTCCCTCCACTTTTCTATCAATTTCTCAATCTTCCAACTTGACGCTTTTACAACTTGAGTTTAGAAGGAACAAGAGAGTACTGTCTTAGTAATTAGGGGGCTGCTGGGTAGATTTTCAGGGGATGAGAATGATCACTATTGGTCATCTTCCTTAGAATATCTACATAGTTAATAGACTATTGGTCAGTGCTGCATTGTGGGAATAACACTAGGGCTTTGTATTTTATAGATTAAGTAAAGTTGAGAAAAAGCTATTTCTAATACTAACCAGTAAAGAAATACTTAATCAAAGTTCCATTTTATCCTTATAGTTTAAAAGAATTCTCTCTCTACAAGTAATTGGGCAGGCAGATCTACTCTGATAAGTTTGCAATCCTCACTCTTTTTGGTTACTATTACAAAAACACTTTTGCTAATAAACAATACTAATATTTAACACTTTATCTTGGGCCAGGACATGTATTACATGCTACAAACGCACTACGTGCTGCACCTGTACTTCCACATTTTATTCTGACAAAGTGTAACTGGAACTACTGAGCTTTTACCTTATGAATTTTGCTCCTATGTGATTTTGATACGCATTTTATGAGAGTAATAGGTCATAAAAAAAAACATTCTTTGCGTTCATTCAAGAAGCATGCATTGAGCCCTTTTAGAAAAAATTTCAGTAATACTGATCACAATTACTTGACCCAATGTGAAATATAATCAATAACTTTATCTCACCAATCAGTCACTGCAACTGCAATAATACTGTGTTCATATGAAAGGGAATGGATACAATAATTTGCTAGATTGTAGTTATTTTCCTATGTATATGGGCATAAAATATCAAGTTGTGCATTATATATATATATATATAATATGTATATATATATATATATATGCAGTAAAAAAGAAGAAAAAGTAGAATTATGATATATGTTGCTAAATGAGTCGTTTCCTCTGTCTCAATCATTAGGGAAAGCAAAGGAAGAACTTAGAATTTAACTTTAAAGTAGAGCATGAGGATAAATCAATATGACACCTACAGAGTAAATGATGGGATGTGTAAGATTTTTATCACAAAAATCTGGGTGGGGTTGTTGGCATAATTGGGAGGGACTTAGGTAAAATGTTACTGGCCTTGTTCGAAGCTGGATGTTTGGTATCTTTCTATAATTTTCCCTATTAAAATGTTAAAAGTTAGAAAAAACAGAAATCAATATGTAATTTAAAACTCTGATGAGTTCACAAGCAACCAAATAGTTATTTCATCTTAATACTGTAGTTCAGTTCAGCAAGTTGCATGAATTTCTTTTCCTCAACTAAAATGCAATTAGCATCCATGAAATTATACAATTTTCCATTTGCCTTTGCCCACCTATAATAATTGTGGCTAACGGCCATCTAAATTATTCATTTTATATGGTGAACAAGTGATTATTCTTAAAACAGATCCTGTGCTCTTTTAAATTGCTTTCTTCATTCTCCAGTTGGCCCAGACCATTACTGAGTTAAATATTTCTTAATGAAGAATACTGCCTCACTGAACTTTGCTTTGTCTGCAAATTAGAAGAATAATTTGAAATTCCTAAAGTCCACAACTGCATCTCAAAGTCAGATGGGGAAATGCTAGAATTTTGTATTTCATTGCAGGCCCTTTGTTTGAAATACTTTTTTTTCCTTTTAGTTTGTTTTAGAAACAAACTAAACTAAACTAAACTATGTTGGGAGAACATACTTCAAATCTGTAGACCTGTATACAAATAATCTATGTGCTGATTATTCTAGGGAAGTTGATTTTATCAATTAAGCATAAGAAAAGTTTTGAAATGAATTAAAACATAGTACATAAAAGGAAAAGGACAGAAAGAGGACATAAGCTGAATCTCTGCCTCCCTCTTGCAGTTCTGTAGAGAGGGGAAGCTGATGAGCAATTGCCTGAGTCCAGCAGATGAACAGGGTCACACTAACTAGAGGGTGAGATCACCATCCTAAAGCTGTCATTCAGGCACTCCTTTTATTTTCACCTGCTTTGCACGTAAATTCATTCCTTATAACTAGCACATGCCAAGCTTAACTTCTCTTTAGGTCATGGATGAAGAAAATGACGCCAGTGTTTAGCAAACAAAGGAAGAGCACATTTTTAAAACTCAGAGCATCAACACAGTCTTTACCATACACTGGATCATACTGCCAATTTAGCTCCTCCCATAATAATGTGGAATTTTAATTTGGATGGTGTTTCTTTCATATAACTTTTTGTTTTCTCTGTAGTGTATGGATATGTGCACAGATGTGCTTGTGAAATGAGGTTTGGTAGGATGTTCCTGATATCCTGGGTCAACATAATATAAAATTGTCACAGGAAAACCTTAATTCCTCGGACTTTACATTCATACTCAGAAATGGCATTATATTAACACTTTGTTATTTTTTTTTTATTTAATGGCTGAAGACTTGGTTTATTTTATAAAATTATTTCAGTGAGCGAATAACTATTCTTAAGTCTGTGTGCCTGACTCAATGGCTATGTAATCAGTGGGTGCAAACATACCAAATTAAAATGTAAAAGTTGCAAAAGTCAATAACATTTACTCTTACTTCACCTATGTTTGCTTGAGCTTACAGTTGACACAGCACATCTCTAAGATATGGAAATCCCTTCTTTGCTCTCTTCAGGTGCCAACAATTGATTTTTCAGCCAGCAGGAGCAGCATGTCCAACTGAGCTCTTTTCATTTTTGCCTTTCCCTTGACTCTATCTCGTAGTTAGTCAGAAAGCAATCACACAACCCCAACGGTGTCACAATTGTAGTTTTCTAAACGTCTCTGCCTTACACCTCCAAACTTCTAAAAACTGTCTGACTGTTCTTATTATCAAGGACCCTGAATGAAGTAGGCACTTAGCTAAACTGTAACAAGACACTCATGTAGCTAAATTATTATGGGTTGTACCACAAAAGTAATTATTTTGGTGCAAATCTTTTCATCATAATGCTAAAATAAATTTTCATGTCAGACTTAATTGTGAAGTGAAATTAAATAAGTATGTACACTCTTCATTATGAACCAAAGAATGTAATAAAATAGCATACTTCAATATATAATTCTTAAAAACTTTTAAAATTCTACTTTGATTACAAAGGTAATTTAAATTTTCTTCAAATAATAAATATGAAAGCATATCATCAATTATAAAATTTAACTTCTAAAATAAAAATTTTTAATCATATTAATTTCCACTTCTTTATCTAAGTTACTGCCTAAGATAATAGGATTGAAGTAAATGATGTATTCACTTCTATGGAGAATAGTGCCAAAAATCTTGCAGGGAAAAGAGGTCATAAGCTATTCAAGATATTTTCTGGATTTATATGGGTAGAATGTTTTCTAGAAATGGGAATAGAGCAAATTCAGTAAATCAGGTTTCATATCTCTCACACAGATTGAGTCCATGGATAAGTGAAATGTGATAGTGGAAGATATGAAAGCAGGACAGAGAGCTACAGCTTGTGATTCCCATGCCTTAAATATGACACCAATGAAGTCCCAATCTACAGCTATGAAAGCTGAGAGGGAAATCATGATGCCTGCTTCCATGTTTTTCTGTAGTCCAACAATGGAATACACATTTCTTAGCATGCATGTCCTGTCCTTTCTTAACAGGGTTGCAGCATCACTTAAACATCTTCACAAGCTTATCCCTGTATTCTATTACTTATCTTTCTACCTTTTTTCATAATATTTCCATCTATGTTTCCAGGCTCATGTCAAGTACTATATTCTTCAAAAGTTCCCACCCCATCCCATAATTGTATTTGATGAATCAGGGAATATCTATTTTCTTTCAAAATTTATTTTTAATTGCTTTTTAGCTTACATATAAAAGCATGAAATATTTATTTTCTCATATGACACTTATGTCACTTTGCTCAATGGTCATATAGTTTTTCAGGCATTCCATGGCAAAATATCTCCACCTGTGGATACATTCTACTACAGAGAACGTCCTGGGTCAAAATAATATATTGCCTAGTGTGCCTAGTTTGGACTTGAAAATCAGGACATTTTCAGTGTTATTGGTGAGATAAAATGTAAGAGAATCGATGTGTACTGTGTATTTATACAAGGTCAGCTACTTGCTTTCACTACTGAGAAACATTTGAGTTTTGTTTGACACTATGAATGTTTTATTTGTTTATTTGAAACAACTAGCATATTGAAGCTTTAAGTACTGGATTATTTGCCAGGAACTCTATTCCAGAGAAAGGGCACTTAATGTGTGTGAATATCATTTGCCTATGAACAGCCGTGCTCACGCTCTCTGCTGGAAAACATGTTTGCTCTCTTTAGAACATCATGGCTTTGCTTAAACAGCTTGCTACAAATATTCCCCCAAACTATTAAACAAAATTATAACTATGGATTGTAATATAAAAAGTGTTCTTGGCCACTTTTTCCTAACAGTTTTGAGAACATTTTCCCCTATTATTTATGAAAAAGGTTTTATCTCAGAGGTTTGGTTCTTATACCATATTGCAGTTTTTGCCAACTCCAAGTCTCATCAGATGTGACCACTCGCTTTCAGTTTGGCATCTTTCCAATTGCTCCATGAAAAGATTCTAGGATCATCTTTCTAAAACACGCACTGATCATACTACTCCTTTGTTCAAAAGCCTCTTGTGACTTTTCATGAATTTAAAATGAATTTCAGTTTCTTACCAAAGCATTGAACAATCCCTGTAATCCAAATCAAACCTGTCTCTTTATCCTCATTTCTCTTCTATAATCCTACTATGTTGGGTGAACTCATTACCTTATCAAAAATACATTGAAGCTACATCAGTCAGGGTTTAATGTGAGAAATAGAAAAACACTATTTGAGGGGAAAAGAAAACTAATTCTGTACAGAGAAATAAATGTATAACCTGATAGGAATGCTGAAGGATGAAATACAGATTCTAACTGGGAGTCCAGGATTATTCCCACGGTGATGGAAAACTGGTTCACCAGGGCAGCCTTTCTCTCTGAAGCCCCCATAGTAGTTCATGCCATATTCAAAAGTCACTCTCAGAGCTGACTCGAGACTCTTAGAATACTGGAAAATGGACAATGAAGCAGAGCTTCAGAAATGATTACAAAACCTGGGCTGAAGATTGATCTCTGATTCACTTTCTCCTCTCAGTTACCCTTTGCAATATCACTTTGGGGAAAATCTGCTTCCTCTTCTGGGGAGAGGGATAGTTTCTGGGAGATAGTGCCTGTCCTTCCTGAAACCCTTCTATTTTATTTAAGCTTCTTTCTCATGTGTGAGCATTTCAGTGATGTCTTCAAATACTTCTTACATACTCTTTTTAGAAGAAAGATAAGGTTATCTGGTAAATTACTTAAAAGACAAAGGAAGATAAAAAAGATAGAGATGGAGAAACAATTTAAATAACTACATATCTGAATTTATCTGAACAGATACTACATCTTTTTTATAATGATTGTACATTAATAGAAACACAATTTGTGGCCTGGTCACTTTATACATTTTACATTCTAATCAATCCCTTCACATCTGCCGTTCTTGCAAATAGTCTCATCCCAATTTAATAAATGAAAAAAAAAAAAAAGACTCTCGATGAAGTAGGGGATTTGCACAAGTTTGAATAGAAAATGTTCACATTAAAGCCTAATTGCAATTACTTCCAATGCTCTGTATTCTGTAAAGTAACACTTATCTTAGTATGTTTAAATTTTATTTCGGTAGAAAACATTAAAAGCATATTGTAGCATTGAATTGTTTAAAACTATGGAGAAAAGGTTAAATTCAATAAAAAGTAATTCTAATTATATGTTATTAAGAAGGAATAATTTACATTATTTAAATGACATAGAGTGGATTTTTTAGCCAAGTATTCAAGTAATGCAAAGGGAAAAGCAATAGTATTTCACATTATAGACAATTATTGGCATAATGTATACTTTTCCTCTTAATATTGAATGTTCTTTTAGGTCACATCTGCACAAGACCAAATAAGTGTATTAGCTGCACTGTGAAAAGGACATTTGGTTTTAATTAAAATTAGGCAATAACAAAAGCAATTTTCTTCATATTACTATGTGTTATTACTTGCACACATCCACTGTCTCTACACAGGCAATATGTGAAATGCTGCAAAGTGTCTCAATCTGGAGTTACAATAGGTCAACCTAAAAATAATTTTATGCTGAAGAATTAAACTTAGATAATTTAGACTATTGGATGATATTCTAGTGTTAAAAGATATTTAAAAATTTGAATAAGTTTTATAGTAATTATTTCAAAAGTGAATTGCACAATCTCCCAGTGTGCATAGGATCAGAAATCTAGAGTTTATTGGAGGTAACTTCTTAATGCATATTCATGTTAAATTAGACTTTAAAGAAGCAAGACTGATTCCTCTGACTTGTCTCATGCATTTTGGTGAAGAAAAAATTCATCTTAAAACTAGTAATGTGTCAGTCAAACTGTCCTCTTTTGGGATTAAGTTGCATTTAGATTGCCCGCATAATAAAGTAATATAACCTATTCCTCTGCCAGGCTTTATTGATATGTGTATCAGTTAGCTTTTGCTACATTAAAAAAAAAAAAAAACACTCCAAAATTTAGTGGCAAAAGATAACAATCATTTAATTAATTCATGATTCTGTAATTTGACAGCTGGGCTGGCTGTATCTGGACAAAATAGTCTCTCCTCTCTGTGGACTTTCACTCTCCAAAAGGAAAGCTGAAAATTATTTGCTTGGCAACCTGCAGGGTGACTCTGTACTCATTAGCTCTAGGTCTGGAATTGGCATATACTGTAACTTATCCTGCACTCTGCGGGCTAACTAAGTCACATGGCCAGCACAGATTATTGGATAGGCAGAATTAATATTGTCAAAATGGTCATACTACTAAAAGTGCTATTCAGATTTAATGCAATTTCTAACATAATTCTAATAACCTTCTTCATAGAAATAAAAAAAAAAAACTGTTATGGAATTCATTGGGAAAAATAAGAGGCCCAGAATAACCAAATCAATCCTTAGAAAGAAAAGTGAAGCAGGATACATAACAATACCAGACCTTAAATTATATTATAGAGCTATAGTAGCAAAAACATCATGGTAATAGCTCTGAAACAGGCATGAATGTAACAGAATAGAAGACACAGAAACAAAATCACATAAATACATTTATCCCATACTAGACAAAGCCTCCAAAAACATACATCGAAGAAAAGATAGCCTCTTAACAAGTGGTGTTGAGAAAACTGGAAATCTGTTTGTAGTAGAATGAAATTCAACCCTTATCTCTCACCCTGAACAAAAATCAAGTCTAAGTGGATCAAAGACCTAGGTATGAGACTAGAAAATCTGTACTACTAGCAGAAAATGTAGGCTGAATACTTCAGCATGTTGGGTTCTAAACCATATGAAGGAAAATAAAAAATAAATAAATGGAATGGAAGTAAACTAAAAAGCTTCCTCACGGCCGAGAAAAGTCAGGAGTTTGAAGAAAGAGATTACAAAACGGAAAAAAAATCTTTGCCACTCACACCTTAGATAAGGTGTAGATTTCTGTGATATATAAAGAATTCAAAAAACTTAACACAAAAACACAAATAACCTAATCAATAAATGGTCAATGGAGTCAAACAGCTTTTCAGAAGAAATATGAATGGTAATCAATTACATGAAAAAATGTTCAACATCTCTATCAATTAGAGAAATTAAAATTAAAACTGCACTTAGATTTCATCTCATTCCAGTCAGATGGCAACAATCAAGGATACAGGTAACAGTAGATGTTGGTGAGCATGTGAGGAAAAGGGTTGTCATACATTGCTGGTGGCAAAGCAGTACAACAACTCTGGTAAGCAGTATAGAGATTCTTCAAAAAACTAGTTATCCTACCCAGTTATCCTGCTTCTTGGTATATATACAAAGAGGTTAAAATCAGCTTACTACAACACTGCCTCTTCAATGTTAATAGTAACTTGATTCATAATAGTTAAATGATGGAACCAACCTAGATGCCAATCAACTGATGCATGAATAAAGAAATTGTGGTATAAATTCACAATGGAATATTACTCATCCATAAAGAAGAATGACTTTATAACATTCACCAGTAAATGGATGAAACTGAGACTATCATGGGAAGTAAAATAATCCGATTGCCCCTGATAAAAGGGTTGAATGTTCTCTCTGATACGAGGATGCTAACACACAAAAAGGAGTGGGGAGAGAATAGAAGTTCATTGGATTAGACAAAGTAGAATGAAAGGAAGGAAGGGGTAATAGGAATAGGAAAGTCAGTGGAATGAATCTGACATAACTTTCCTAGTACATATATGAATACATCACAATGAATCTCAACATTGGATATATCCACAAGACTAGAATTCTAATTAAAGATATATTTCATGTCTGTATAAATATATCAAAATGGATTCCACTATGAATTATTAAGAAGAACAAATAAAATGAAAAAGAAAAGAAACTCAACCATTTGACGAAAAAATATTTGAAGCCAAATTTAAGGGCATAAACATAAAGAAGACTGAAGGCCAATTTTGTGGCCAATGTTTCAATCTCATACTCCATGTTAGAAAAACAAGTTTCATTAGTTAGATAACCTCTTGATAACAAAGTTTACTCCAAACAAAAGTAGGTTTCAGATAAGGGAAGAAGACCTAAATAGAACAAAATATTTGATCCTTCCCAGAATAGAGAAAATTCTTCCTAACAGTCTTAAAATTATGGTATCAGCTTTTCCTTCAGACTTAAGACTATAAAATTTGCTTTTCTGGGGTCTCAAGTGGGTTGGTCTTCCATCTGAAACTGCAAACCCAGCTCTTCTGGGCTGCAGTTCTTCAGTCTTGAACTGGAATTCCATCTCCAGCTTTTCTGGGTCTCTACATTGCCAGTTCACACTGAAGATCCCGGGACTTTCTGGACTCTCAGTCACGATAGGCAGTTTCTTATAATAAAGTATTTTCACCGCTTAAGTGCGCACGCACACACACACACACACACACACACACACACACACATTTTATTCTATTTTCCTGGAGAACCCTGACTAATGCAAATATGGTTTAGATATTTTTGATAGTGATGATTTTGTTATCATTTTATCTTCATTTTTATATTCTCTAGGGCAAAGATAACCCTATTTCCTTTGTAGTACACTATGATCTACTACTTTAGATATCTAAATGAATATTTGGAGTAAATTAATATGTGCCTTCTATTTCTGTATAAGTGCACACATATGTAAATACATGTATAATTATGTATGTATTTATATGATTCATCTGCATGTGTGCATATATATAAATATGAACATAGAAAATAAAGATATATGTAACCATTTGATTTTTAGATATAATAACCAACATATTCCTTAAATTCCAATATATTCATGGATTTAGATAAGGCATTCTGTCTTCTTTTCATACTTTGATATATTTCTAATTAAATCATTTATGTGCATAGTGGAAAGAATATGTATCTATTAAAAGGCATGCAAAATAGTAATCATGGTGAGTTAAAAAAAATTTTTACAAGAATTACAATAAAATTTACATTTTGAAATAAGCTGAAAGAGGGATTTATCAAAAAAATGAAAGGTGGAATGAAAGTAAAGTCTCATGTATATACATATATGCACATATATATGTACACAACCTCATTTTTATTTTTTACAATTTAGTGCTAAGCACAATTGAAAATTAAAATTAAAATTATTTTCTCATAAATTATAGGAAAAGACTGATTTCAAATATATAATTATGTTTTTTATTCTTTGATACAGTAAATAAAAATCCTAAATTTCTTTAATAGTAGGAATATTAATTAATTCATCCCAACATTGGAGAGGAACACTATTTTCATATTAATGGTTTGTAGTTACACATGTCTGATCAAACATGTATGTAACCCTGGCCTCCTTCAGACTAATAGAGGAGTGTCAGAGCTCTAGTGTCAAATGATAGTATGGTTGAATCTCTGTTCTTGGACACTTAAAAAGTGTTTTTGATAATAAGATCCTTAAGCTCTCTCATACCCAATTCTCTGTGTCTGAAATATGAGTAGAAATAGCACTTATTTTTCTGGCGTTAACAAAATACAAATGCATGATTGTAAAACTAGTGAAGAGTCAAAATTCAATTCAAGATAATAATTCAAACATCAGGCTAGGCAGTCACAGGCAATGCCTTTAATCCCAACAACTCAGGAGGCTGAGGCAGAAGTTCCCAAATTCAAAGCCAGGATCAGCAACTCAATGGGATCCTAAGTAACTTAGCAAGACCCTGTCTCAAAATAAAATATAAAATGGACTGGGGATGTGGCTCAGGGGTTAAATGTCCCTAGGTTAAATATCCAGTATCAAAAAAGAAAAAAACAAAAAAATCAGCGAACTCTTCTTGCTTTCTTTCTTACCTACCAGTGTGTGTGTGTGTGTCTGTGTGTGTGTGTGTGATTGTGTCTGTGTGTACGTGTGTGTGCATGATATGAAAAGTCAGTGATTTTTTCTTAGTCTTATTTTATTTGTAAAAATTTGGAGTCAATAGTTACTTCACATTATTATACATATACTTTAAGAAAATAATATGAATTCATGCATCTACAATCCTTTCTAGTACATGGACATTTAGTTTACTTGTCTTTCAAAAAATTTAATTAGCTTAAATTTATTTTTATTATGTTTTGTTAATGTATTATAATTACACATAATAGTGAGACTCACTGTGACATATTTATAAGTACCTGTAATATAGTTTGCTTCTTTTCATTGCCCAATATTTTCCATTACTCTCCTCTCATCCCTCCCTCAACCTTCCTTCTTCTAGTCTTCTGGTCTAGTAAATGAACAGTTAGTTCTTTAAAAGAAAAAAAAATTGAGGGTTGCAGTTGATGCTCAGTGGTTAGAGCACTTGCCTGGCTTGTGTGAGGTCCTGGATTTGATCCTCAACACCACATAAGAATAAATAAATATGTCCATCTACAAGTAAAAATAAATTTTAAATAATCTTGAGACTTATTTACAGTGGTGAACTATATTAGTAAGATACATAACAAGGGCTGAGGTTGTAGCTCAGTGGTAGAGTGCTTGCCTAGCATGCATGATGCACTGGGTTTGATCCTCAGTGTTGCATATAAATAAAATAAAGGTCCATTGACAACTAAAAAAGTAAAAAATAAAAAAAAGATACCTAACAACTGCAAGGTGACTTAACTATGAACATTCTATGACTTGCACTATCAAACATCCATTGCCTCACAAGGGTTGTAAGAGTCTAAGCACAGATTCTGATAGTAGCTCAGTCGAGATATACCTATAGTGTTATAACTAATAAGGGTATTCGACAATGCCCTTTTGTCACCAGCAGCATGGGTTACCAGGAGCAGGGTGTGGGGATGTGGTGGGTGGATGGTATCCTCAGATGAAAGACACAGACTTCCTTAAAACCATTTAAACTTCAATGATTCATTACCGAAGTAAGAGTACACTCCAACCGAAGTGGAGTGGGCTGCACAAAGAGATTATGAACATAGCTTCCTCATAATTTTAAATGGAATTCTACTCCACCCCCCTCATATTATTATTATTTTTCACCCTCCTTATTTAACAACTGAAAGAGTACACTTTTTTTTCTATTTTCTGATTTTGCTTTCCTTCCCTTTTTGGATCTTGAGATGTGCTGGTGCAGATATACCATATTGAAAATTTCCCTCCAGTCCCCAGGAAAACTGACAAGCAGGGGTTAGAGCCACAATATGAATGATGCTATAATGAACCCAAGGTCATTTGACACAATTTGCAGGTATTGCACATGCCTAGCATTTTCTAAGAAGGAGGAACGTGGTTTGTTCTGCTATTTTTCTCTTTACCGAAAAGTCACATCTACTGGTAAGACCACAGTTACATAAGGGGCGAGTATCTCACACCACAGAGGGTGATTCAGCACCTTGGGTTTCATATTGACCTACCTGCCAACCCTCACACTTGGATTCTAAAACTCCTAACTTACCCCCACTACACTACTCTTTCTTTTATATTGATACACACCTACACATGCACAAAAATCTTTTTTAAATCTGAAACTAACTTATAAACAAAACAATTTTAGTTTAAGTTTTTATGATTATTGATCTCAACCTTATACTGTTGATGTCTTTTCACCTATGAGCATATAAAATATTTATTTAGAATGTTTTATAAAACATTTTAAGAAGGACTTCAGAACTTATAAATTGAAACATCAATCACAATATTTACAAGGTCAAATAAAATTGAAACTACTATCATCCAAACGTTAAAGGCATTCTAAAAACAAAAGAATGGTGGGATGTACTGCACATTTCCAGACATTCAATTTACTTTAAATTCCTTTTAGATAATAAGCCCAATTGAACACTCGACTGTCTTACAGAAGACGTTTATCCTTTCTGTTTTTAGAATATTATTTTGCTCCCATTTTGTGTAATTGATATTTGAATCTTCAAGAAAACAATGCACTAAAAGCACATACATCTGAAATTAAATCGAATTATTTTTGTGTGATTTTTTTTTAGGAAAGAAAACAGGGCAATTGTATTTCATTTTATTTTTTTCCTTGTAAGCATGAGTTTTGTCTCTTTTTGATTGTATTTATTATTTTCCTAGTAATTTATTTTCATCCAATTAATTTTAAGTAAGTTATTTTTGGAGAGCTACTTGAATAGTGGTAACATTTCAAGTAAACAAAAAAAAACTAACAATGATCCCCAGAAGGTGACCAAGTATAAGAACACAGTTAAAAAGCCATTACCTGATTCTTAGATTATTACTTTTAGAATAATCACACCACTATATTAGTTTTTATTTTCTGCAAAAGATGATATGTAGTTAATTTGTTAATATCACAAAATGTACACTTAAATTTCTAATTCTTAGTTCAAAATGATGCATAGCAAATATAACAGCTTAGATATTTAACTGCCAGGAGAGAAGACAAATAATATTTTAACTTTTATTAGTTCATGTATTATGATGTTTTACATTTATGTTTGATCTTCTTAAAAATGTTGCAAGATAAATGTCATTTCCATTTACTAATGGAAATCTATGACTTAGAAAACTTAAGTTGAAAAGGGTATATCTACAACTGACATCTAAGATTGACTGATAGCCTAAATGATTCTGAAATTAATGTTCTGGTGTGATTCAACCCTTTTATGATATATTTTTAAATTACTATTTGGGTCATTTGAACTCATATGTTCAAGGTATGATGATAATAGTCACAACTAAAATTCAAAATGTACTAAGAAAGTCAATAAAAGAGACCTTGAGATTTATTTGCTGTTGGTTTTACCACATTAACAAGAAGCTGATGAAGCTACTTACAGCTTCATGAAAAGCAAGAAAATCTTCCATTCATTTTGGGTGCAGTACAAAAATAAGAAATCAAAGGTTACTTTTTTAAATTTTAAATGATTTCTCCCTCATTTTCTCTTACATATGAAATAGAAAATTCTGTTTCTCCAGCTCAAGACAATAGAGATGAGGTTAGGTGAACAAAGCCAGAGGCAGAAACAAACAACTTTATTAGATTTTCTGGAGCCTCTGTAAGAATTGTTAAATATGCCCAAAGTGACAACCAAAGTATTCAAATAAAGATAAAATGCATGAAAAGTAGTATTTAATGGAACTTTCCCAAACTTAAATTTTTATTGCCATTTTCAACAAATAATCAAAAAATAAAAATTAAATTCCAAACATCTTAATATTTGTAGGAGATAGCTTTATAAATAAATAAACATTAGAAAATTGATCTGTGTGCTCTATTTGTACTGTTTTGGTGATGAAATCCTTCATGATATAAACACAGGCTTAAAATGAATAGCTCCTTTTAAAACTCAGAAATATCCAAGAAAGCCAGGCATGTGTTGTACCCCTATAATCCCAGCAGTTCTGGAGGTTGAGGCAGGAGGATCTTGAGTTCAAAGCCAACCTCAGCAAAAGTGAGGCACTAAGCAATTCATTGAGACCCTGTCTCTAAATAAAATACAAAATAGGACTGGGGATGTGGCTCAGTGGTTGAGTGTCCCTGAGTTCAATCCCAGTAACCCCCCAAAAAATAAACATCAAAGAAAGTGGGGAGTGTGCAATTCAGAGGACACTCAGATTTTTTTCTCCTCAATAACATTTGCACTACCTTTCTTGTCATAAGCAGTATAATTATAAACATTGTCAAATTAAGCTTGGTTGAATCAATATCATGTTTAGTCTTAAAAGAGTACTTTCCAAAAAAAAAAGTACTTATCTCAGAAATCTTAGCTTCTTGTTTTCACAGAAAGTTTTCTCTGTATATTTAGTGTGTCCTCATCTCTAAAATTCAATTTCTTCTTTTTTCTCAAATTTTTGGAAGAATATGTCAAAAAATAGAGCTCAACTAATGTAATGTCAGATTTTGTTCATTGTAGACATAATTTTTATGCAGAATATTATACCAAAAAATCCATTACTGCTGAGTAAAATTCTTGCCATTTCTGTGCATCATTTGGTCATTATGTCACTAAGTGTGTGCATTGAAAAAAATATTAGTTATATGATATTTATTATTTTTTCAAAATTTAATCCATTTTTATTTCACCTTATAGCACCTTACTCTTTAATTTTCTTTTCTTTGTCTTTGTTTTTATCCTTTTCTTTGTTTTCCCCTTTGCTTCTTTCTTTTCAAGAAATTTTTATATGCTTTGGAGGATATTTTAGAACTTTAGTTATAATTAACTCAGTTCTTCTTTTTTTGGTACTTAGTATGCAAGTAGTAATACATGAACAAAATAATAAATGTGACAGTGTCTGTTCTTTGATCCTTCAGTTTGCATAGAATCATAGGGTCCTGTGAAGTGTTCTGTTCTGGTTGCTTCTCATGTATTACAAGTATTACTCATTCAAGTGAATAAATAGTAGATTTTTTATTCCAGGAATGTCAAATTGGGATGTCAGATGTATAAATATTAAAATATTAAAAGGTGGAAAATCCAGAGAAATAGTCTGTATGACCCATTTGACTTTACTTTTTGTTATATATCTTCCAGTATAAAGGTTGAGCTAAACTGTTAGGAAAGTTCACAGTCCCAGAATCATCTGCTAGCCTTCTGCGATCTTAGCCATGGGGTTATCACTTCCAGTACCACAGAGATACCCTATGGGTTTTCAGAAATTGTTTAAATTATGATTATGAAAAAACTAAGTCATAAGGATGTGGAAGACTATGCAATTTAATGGATCAGTTAACACCAAATATAAAATTTATTCTGGGAAATATACTTGAAAAAATATCTTCAAGTATATTTTTTAAAGTTTGTAAATCCATCTCTACATACATATGTTAAAAAAATGAATGGTTTCTGCTAACCACATTCTAAAATACCTAGACCCCTTTGAAAATTTCTTACATTCCTTGATCCCATATTACATTTAATATATTTGACCTTCTCCCTATGATAGTGATAATGAATTATTTGTTACACTATCCTTCATTAGAATGTCATAAATATTAATAACTTCACTTATATTCACTTATATTCACTGCTATAATAAATTTATGAATGTTCTTTTGTCACTTCTTTCAGAGTGAACTTGCTGAGGGCAAGGACCTATGTCATTATACTTTTTTATCTTTTCATTTATTAACTGAAATACATCTGAAACAAGGAATAGGTTCTTTGTTTGTTTGCTTGCTTGCTTACTGCCATTCTGGGGAATTGAACCCAGGACCTCACACATGTTGGACAAATGTTCTGCCAGTGGGCTATATACCTGGCTAACAATGGACAGTTTCTAAAGAGTTTCCTGAAAGAATTTCTGACCAATGCTAGGACTTCAATTTATATTTCTGTAATTGACAGATCATCTTTGCTTATTGATCAAAATATTATGAAGTAAAGAGCAGTTACTGTAGTGGTTATAAGTTTTGAACATGAAGCAACTTTCAGTGTAAGGGTACATTTTGTTTTGGCTTGTCCTTCAAAATTCTAACTTAATTTATTTTGCTTTCCTGTAAATTTTGAGTCCTTCAATTCTATGGCCTTTTATTTGCACTTATGATGTTATTTTTTTTCTTTCTTATAAACATCAATCAAGTATGTTTGGGTTAGCAGTGTGTCTGCATATGATTCCTGATGTCTCTATTTTTCTTAGATCTATGGGTGGCCCATCGTACATCATTGCCTGGGTAATATAATCAAGAATGATTGCTTAAAGTTCAAGAAATCATTTTAAAGAAGAACTAGGCCAGCTGGGTTTCTTTTTGATTCCTTGCAATTAAGTATTTTTGAGGAAGAAAATAAAAGACTGCATCATTAAGCTTCGATACCTAACCTGGACTCCTTTAAATACTTATTTGGTAAACCAATAAATCCAAAGACATTTTTTCATGCTGATAAGCATTATTCTAACAGATTTAAAAAAAATAAAAAATAAAAACAGAAAGAGCAAATTATAGAAAAAGATAAGTCCTGAAATTAGAAAAATGTTGTACACGTATTATGTTTAGTAGAATTGAGAAACTCCAAATAATTTTATAATTTTATTTTTTAAATATTCGTATTGGTGAATTGTATTTATACATAATAGTAGACTTCAATGCAATATATTCATATCCTCAGAAAGCATAATTTGGTCTATTTCATCCTCTCATACCTACGCTTTCCTCCCTTCTTTCCTCCCATAAATCCTCATCCTCTACTGGACTGGTCTCCCTGTAATTTTCAAGAGAACCCATTTCCCCCACCATTTTCTTTCTAGCTCCCACATATGACAGAAACATGTGATCCTGGATTTTCTGATTTGGGCTTATTTTACTTAGCATGGTGTTCTCCACAATATTTTTCTCATTTATTCATCTGTTGATGGATATACAGCCTGGCCTCATAACATGACTATTGTGAACTGGCTGCTATAAACATGGGTATGCAAGTTTCACCATGGTGTGCTGATTTTAATTATTTCGATAAATACTGAGAAGCAATAAATACATATAGCTGGGACATATGGTGATTACTTTGAGTAATTTGAGAAACCTCAAATTTCCATACTGATCTCCATGGTGATGATACTAATTTATTATCCCACCAATGGTGTATAAGTTTTCTCTTTCCCTACTCCTTGTGAGCATTTATTATTATTGTTGCCCTTAATGATTGCCATTCTAAATAGAGTGAAAAAAAAAATTAGTGTAACTAATTTGCAGTTCCTTGATTGCTAAAGATATTAAATTTTTTAATATTTGTTTTGGTTATTTGTATTTATTCTTTTAAGGAATGTCTGTTTTGGTCATTTACTAATTCATGATTTTTTGTGGTGTTTGAATTTTTGAGTTCCTTATACTCTAGATATTCAGTCCAGTCTTTTCATGTGCAGAGTGCATGAAAGCAAAGGGTACTTGTGTTTGAAATTGATGGCCACAGCTCCAGGACAAGGAGTATAACTGACAGGAGGTGGTGGGAGGGCTTGGGATTGGCTGAGGTCATATGGAAAGCATTGACCCCTGTGCACCACTCCAAAACTCAGAGGTGCTGGAGGATAGACTGACATGTCCCATACACCAACCCCCTGGCTATGGATTGAGGCCCTTGGAATAAGGGATGCAATAAACACAAGGTAAGTGTACAAGACTCAAAAATAACATAGGATAGTATTAGAAAAAATACTAAAAATGAGTACATATGTATTTAATTTATTGAAATAATCCAACCTTTGTAATTAATGTCAAAAAAATCAGTCACTAGTTATTTAGCAGAAGGGAATCAATAAGATACTAAGCATAAAATGAAATTGTGCTAAATATTACTTGTCAATGGAAAAAAGATTTCCAATAGCAGTAGAAGACTGAAACTAATATAACACTAGTAATTTCAAAAATCATAAAAACATGAAGGAACACCATATTGATGTCATATTATATATATCCTGAAACATAACGATATGAATTCCTACATCTAAATGGGGTGTTGTCCTATCACAAAAATGCCCCAGGGACAAATATTACATGACCTCTTTCTGAAACCAGTGCAACACTTAAAAATTCATAGGAATCTACTAGTCTATTTATTCTAGCAGAATACCCTTTATAATGTATACACTCATTTTCATATTAGAAATTTTTAAAAGATCTTTGTTTTCAGATTAACTTATTTTGCAGTCCATAGACAGTTACTTGCTATACTGATCATATCTTTTTCAGATTACATATTTTTAATTAACTTTCTAAAAAAAATTTAGAGCATTCTACTGGTTGTCACTGTTATTCCTTTTAAAACATGTGATCAATAAGGAACTATAAAACTTTAACAGAATTTTATGCTTCTAGGTTTAAAAATGAGATGTCTTGTTGCTCTGCACAGGTGTCACCAAAACTCATGAATAAGTACACTCTAGTTTCTGCATTAATTATTTGATAAATGATAATGCACTTTCCTCACTTCTGGATGAACCTCAAGATGTTCTCCCTGTAGAATTTTAATTCCTGCTTTTTCTCTTTTTCTACATGTTAGCACTCCATGTCTATAGTTGTCTCCCTTGGATGATGTCTTTCTTTTCTTCAAGTTAATCTCAAACTACTTCATTTATTTCCTGTTTGAAGAGAGCTTTTCATTTTTTTCAATATATTAGTAACCCTATTTTGAACACACATGCATTGTCAAAGCTCTTTTTTATGTCTCCTCCCACCTCCAAGACTAGAAAATTATTCATACTTAAACTGTTGATTGATTGAACCGAAATGTGGTACTTCACATGAATCACAATTGTGTTTTCTGAGAACTCTTTAACTCCTTACACTTGAAGCACAAAGAAAGCCTTCAACAAACTTTGCAAAGCAGAGCATTGAATGGAGGAAAGGGAAAAAATATTTTTTTTCATGACCATCTTCAGATAAAATCCAACTGGCTTCTCTTCATATTTGCAATCCTTTCTAAGAGAAGAATGTTTTAAATTATCCATTACAGAATTTTACCTCATGAAAGAAAAACTTTTATTTTGCAGGTTATACTTCTGTCATCTTAATCAAAAATATTAAGCTATTTTTTTCCATCATTTGTCCTACTTGAGCTATCCTATTCCCTATTAACCTTCTAGTTCATGGCTATCAAGTAAGGCATCTTATCTCTACATTATAATAATCCTGTAAGAATGTATTTTGGCCAAATCAAATTATTTAAATCCATGTCTCTCTCACTCATAGGGTGCTCTATAATTCTTAGTGGTCAAACCCCACCCAAAACCATTTATTTCTTCGTTTAAATATTTTTGAGTATTTTTGATAGAATAAGAAGAAATAAAATAGGAGCTAATGATCAATTATGATCTTTTCTCTCATTACCTTCTATTAAATCATTTACTCCAATCTGCAGGCAGATGAATTCCTTATGTTTTGTTTTCCAAGAGAATAGCTCCTTTCATACTATAGTTTTGAAATTAATTTTTTATTCATTAATGGCAATGACCTCTGGTTCAGCTGAGTCTCCCTTTCTGTGATCATAAACATGAATTGTCAATTTGATTGGGTTAAGATATTCCTAAGAGTAAGAAGCTTCTGTAGGTATCATTGAGGATGTTTCTAGAACGATTGGCATGTGGGGCACCCAAAATGTGAACAGTACAGTCCAATAGATTGGGGGCCTGGGTGGAACAAAAAGGTGGAAGAATAAGGAAACTGTAGTAGATGCAAGCTCAATTTTTCTTGAGTGTTTTGATTGCCACTGCAATCACCTAAGGACATAGGACTCTAGCACCTTCATTCTTCAAAGGTAGATCCTCACTGGTCAGTTTTCAGAGAGTTTCCAGCGCTTTGCTCCAGGACTGGGATTGAATCATAGACCTCTCTTGTTCTGAGGCACCAGCTTCTTGGACAGAGCCGCTGCTATTTTCTCCAGCTCTCCAGCCTGCACATTGCCATTGTGATACTATCCAACTTCTTCTCATGTAAGTCAATCTTATGAAAACCTTTTGTAATTTATGTATTCTGTTCCTCTGGAGAACCCTGTCTAATACATCTGTTCTTTCTTTTTCTCTTTAAATCCTCAGTTTTTGTATGTTGCTACTGTAGTTTTGTAACCAATAGCAAAAATACAGTACTTTATGCATCTAGTATAATTTCTCATTACAATTTGCTTCCCTTTCTCATTTATTCATACTAGTTTTCAGTATTCTAAACTCTTTCTTTCTTTCTTTCTTTCTTTCTTTCTTTTGGTACTGGGGATTGAACCCAGGGGCACTTAACCACTGAGCCACATCCCCAGACTCCTTTTTTTTTTATATTTTATTTAGAGACAGGATCTGAATGAGTTGCTCAAGGTCTCACTAAGTTTCTGAGGTCAGCTTTGAACTCATGATCCTTCTACCTCAGCTTCCACAGCTGCTGGGATTACAGGCTTTTACCACTGCACCTGGCTTACACCTAAATTCTTATTTTTGATGTAAGTCAATCTCTTCTGTGTCAATTTTGGCATAGTATATTCTTCTCTATTGTTTTATTTTTCTTTCTTCCATAGATCTGACTTCGTTAATATACTGCATTTAATGTATATGCTACTCAGTCTTTATCTGTAGTATATACATATATGTATTTCCAGTGCTTAAACTGCAGAGGAGATGCTCAATATATTGCCTTTGATTTTTTTAATAAATGAAAGATTAAGTACTACAATAAAGATTTGAAATACACAACATTGGGAATATGGATTGTTTAGTCAGTCTTTTTGCTGCTGTAACCAAAATGCCTGACTAGAACAATTAGAGGAAGAAAAGTTTATTTGGGGGCTTAGGGTTTCAGAGGTCTTAGTCCATAGATGGTGGACTCCATTCCTCAGCGTCCAAGGTAAGACAGTACCCAAGGAGGAAGAGTGTGGTGGAGGAAACCTGCTGAAGACATTATGCCAGGAAGATGAGAGGGAGACTCCACTCATTGGATACATAGTATATAACCTAAAGGAACACCACCACCCAATGATCTACCTCCTTCAGCCACACTGCACCTGCTGTTTTAGTCAGCTTTTTCACTACTGTGACTAAAAGATCCAACCAGAACAATTTCAGAGGAGGAAAAGTTTATTCGAGGGCTCATAGTTTCAGTGGTCTCAGTTCATAGGAGACTGGTTCCATTCCTGGGGCTCAAGGTGAGGCAGAAAAATGTGGCTGAAGAGTATAGCAGAAGGAAGTAGCTCACATGATGATCAGAAAGCAAAGAAAGACTCCACTGGCCAGAGGCAAAATATATGCCCCAAAGTCACACCCCAAAGCCCACCCTCAGTTACCACTTATTAAGCCCCACTAGGGGGTTTAATTCACTGATTGTGTTAAGGCTTTCAGAACCCAATCCTTTCTCCTCTAAACCTTCATGCATCGGTCTCACACATAAGCTTTTGGGTGACACCATCGAAACCACAACACCTGTTGTCAGTTTTCACTCAGTCAACCCCTATTAGGCAATTAATTCATTGATTAGGTTAAAACTTTCAAAACCCAGTCATATCAACTCTAAACCTTCTTGCATTGTCTCATATATGACATTTTGGAGGACACTTAATATTTAAACTGTAACAATGGATCTTATTCTTTTGCAAACTATTTTTGTTTGCCTTTTGTTTTAGTCAGCTTTATATCACTGTGACCAAAATTCCAAACAAGATTATTTTAGAGGAGGAAATTTATCTGGGGTTCATGATTTCAGAGGTCTCAGTCCACAGACTATTAACTCCATTATTCTGGGCCCAAGGTGAGTCAGCACATCAAAGAGCACAGGTGCAGGGAAGTAAATATACTCCCCTCAGGGCAGCAAGGAAGCAGGGGTGGGGGAAGCAAGAGGCTGCAAGCAGGATGCATCCTTCCAGATCATGTCCTCAGTGACCCACCTCTGGTAGCAATACCCCAACTGGCTAGAGTTACCACCCAGTTAATCCATTCAAGCTCATGTGAATAGGTTAGGTTACAGCTTTCATAACCTAATAATTTCACATGTGAATATTCCTGCATTAATAGGCACTTTGGCAGGATACCTCATATTCAAACCATAGCATTCCTTTTATTATAATGAATTCTTCATTTATCTCATGATCATGTTTTTCCTCTTCACATTAAATTTCAGAAATATTCGCTGAATTTTGTGGAATTGAAATTTGTGAATTCTTTATATTCTCCTTCTAAGAGTTATTTCATGTTTTAGTTTGAATTTATCTTTAGAGATTTCAAATATTATTGTATTAGTCTATCAAATGGTGATTTAAATTAGATACCTGTATTTATAAACATATCATCCCCACTCAATTAATACTGTTTGCTGATTAGATGTTATTGTGACCATTAGTTAAAGGTGAATGGATGCCTCATATTAATCTCACAACAATTTCCATTTTTAAAAAGACCTTCTCCCAATTTTTATAATAAAATCCTTTAGATAAACAGCAGATCAACCGACTCTGTCTTGGATTGTGCAAAGTTTTCCCCTTTATTTTAAATTCCACTAATAGCATAATTAAGTTGCTGTCTCCAATTTAATTTGTTGTTACATATTTTTGTAAATGGCCCTTGTGAGATGTGCTTCCATAATTTTCTATTGATGTAGGTCCCTGAGCTGCCTAAATGCAGGCTCACAAGCAGCATGAAAAACCACTTGGTCTACCATCTGTAGAGTTCAAGATTGAAAAGCTGCTAGGTTGAGCAAATTAGTTTCTACTTGTCGTGAATATAAATCTAAGGAATAGTTTTTAACCAAGATTTAATTTTACCCACTTAACAGTGTAAATAATGAACAAAGTAAAAGGATGGTAATTGATCCTGAAACTGTCATGCTTCCAAATTAAAAGAAAAGATATTAAAATAAAAAGATCTGCCCTTTGTACCTATTCCCTTCAAGTATTTGTGGTTACAAATCTAAATATCATTTGTGAAATGAAGTGTCTGGATCTATTGACAATGTGTCTGAACTCAACTGGTTTCTGTCTTGCTAAAATCAATAGCTAAGTTGTGAATCTGTAAAGAAAGTTAGTTCAGGCCCTTGTCATAGCGGTGTTCATTTGCTGCAATGGTTAAAAAGCAACAGAGGAATTATAGCTCTCTAGCCTTTGACTTGCCTCTGCTGTTGCTAATCCTTTGAGAAAGTCAGTAGTATTTGAATAGAAGTCTTTAGGAGCCAATGCAAATAGATTTAAGGGAAGTGAAGGACTCGGTATTTTTTATCACATTAAAAATCCGAGTAATCATGATTTAATGTTAATTTATTTTTCAAGTTTTCAGAAACCATTGCAGTGGGAAACATACCACATGTCCTTCTTTGACATGAAAGTGTCCAACTTATAGGAGGAATAATCTACCTTCTAACGGAAATCTTGGCACCATTTTCAGATACTTTGAGGCATTCTGAAAAGAGAAAGGTACTAGGTCTATGGAGTTATGAAAAATCAGGTCAGGATATTTGTCCTGCTATCATAAGGCCTCGGTATTCCTCAGTCTTGATCTTGTGAATTTCATTATCTCCACTCTTTGCTAAAAGGACACCATACCTTCCTCTTGGATTAAATAAGTAACAGATACACAGTGCCTAGTCCCTTGCTCAGGTAAGAGTACTTTCCTCTTCCCACAGACCAAACTGGTAAGCACAGAATGTATCCTTGAGCCAGGTCACATTCTTTATTTATACTTTGTTTTGGTAACCTAGAAATGCTCTGGATGTGCATTCTCGATGACAAACTCTATAACAAAACTCTTGTCTCAGTTTCTGAACTGGCATTTTTGTTTGGCTTTTGTTTACTTTCTTTTCTGTTAAGAACAGCATACATGGAACAAAGAAACATCAAGTAACAGCCCTGCAACTAACAAAATGAGCCTTCCATTGCAAATACAGACTCTGAGATCAGAGTTGTGAAGCACACAGGTTTCACAGTTCTGAGAGAGTGGAACTGGAATCCCTTCATATTGAGGTTTTGGGGGGACATTCAATTCTTCTTTAACTAACTTTTTAAAGTGCCAAGGCTATTATAATGAAAGCTTTTCAGCCCTTGTACTACTTCCACTACAACCAATAGTTAGCAATATTGAGTGATCATCACATGTTAATTGATATATTAAGATATTATTCCATTTAATAATCACAAAAAACTTATGAGTTAATTATTTCATTATCATTCTACAAATACAAAACAAGGCTTAGAATATTAAACTAGTGATAGCCTCAGAATTTGAGTACAGAATTGCCTGGTGTAACAAGCTCCCAGTTGATTTGGAGGAGACCCAAAGAGATTAAGCAACTTCAGAAATCTACAAATCATGAGTTCTTGTGACTACAGAGGAAGGATTTCAAACAAGTATCATGCAGTAGCAGGTAGAAATTTATTACAAAGAAAGGGGAAAGAGAAAAGAAACTTTCGTGGTAGAATGGAAGAAAACAGGTTCTTTCAGAGCAGAGAGGGACAACATGGTCCACTGTGTCATTTTACTGGGAGTCCCAGAGAAGTTTCCAGAGAGTTCTGCCCAGGTTCATCTCTCAGTTTTTGACTAACAGCAAAATTACATTAGAATTCCAAGTCCCTATTGTGCATAGTCTTTTCCACAGGCACCTAAGGAAAATACATAGAGAGGAAATTTTACTATTATAAAATGCTAAAGATATAATGAAAACTCTGGGTCACGTAGGCCCACACATTGTTCTTAGGGATGTCATGGTTGTTGGGCTGCATTTCTAATATTCTGTATTCCTGAGTTCTGGAATTTTTGGTCTGTGTAAAGCTTGCCCTCCACCTGCTGTGCTCTTGTTATTGGCAGGGAGGCCTCTTTGGACCTGCATTCTTCCTTCCCTGCAACTATATATGTAAATATATATATATTTTTTTCTTTTTTCCTGAGAAATATAACATATCCTATTGACTTAAGCCAGGGCAGGGCCAGAGAGACCTTAGGTAAATTGCTTTTTAAAAGAAAGCAGGTGAGGGGTCATCACAGCTGGCTCAGTCTAAAATCCTACCAACCGTATAATCATGTCTGTCAGCTAACTATGACTAGTCACTGTGCTATGCTACTTGAATTCTTATTACAATTGTATTTTTAGACCATGTATGAAGGAAGGGTGTTTTCCTATCCAAGAAGTTATCCAATTCATCAGCAGGCACCAGTTTTTGTTGAGTTTTGTTTATTCTATAGTAAATGTATGCAAAGTCCACATTTTCCTATTTCTAGAAAAAGAATGAAATTGAATGTTGCTTAGAAAAGAAATTGTAACACAGTCTAGCTCTTTAAAATGATTCAATTTCCTAAATAAATAACTTTATTAAGGATATGAATATATAAACTAGATTTAGCATCAAATAAAATTCCTTCTTCTTGCCATTCTATTCTTCCCGATAAATTTCCAAATAACAGCTGCTACTGAAACAATTCTCCAAAGTCATAACATAACAACTATACCACTTTGCAGATCTCCGTTTCACTAAATCTTTGGAGCCTATAGATTTAAAAAAATTAATCTGTTATTCATGTTTGTTAGTAATATTAATAAGGTGATTGTTAGATTTTGGCTGCTAGGTCTAGCTTTAAATACTATTTATTACACATATATTTTTCTCATCCTAGAAATAGCTTAAATGTATAACTCTGCACAGATAGATTTTATGAGGAGCTAGGGTGAAAATATTAGTAGCAATTAGACATGAACAGTGGGTCAAAGGTTTTAAAAAATACTTCGTACACGACAAATCAGTTAATCAACAGCCTTGCCTTAGTGGTGCTACAACGTCTGACAAGATAGCTATTTCAGGGTTCCTGCCTTATCTCTGCCCTATAAATGATTCCTCTTACAACACAAGGAGGATAGATAAATTCAGGAGGTTAGCACCAAAAGGCAAGGATATGTTTTCTCAGAAGGGCCTAGTTGCTAAGAAATCTTAAACAAAACCCTTCACAAACAACACAAACCAGAGACTCCCAGACCTAGGAAAACAGGGTGATTAAAACTGGAGTCCACTGACCATAAATTCTCTGAAACTCATTCCATTTTGGACCTGTCAGTCAGGCTAAGTCGACTAAGAGTTGCCCTTAGGTTGTTAGCTAATGTAGTCCACAAATCCAGAGTCGAGAGGTGACACCTGACTGGGACCTTCTAATAATCTCCTTCTACCCCAATAAAAGCTGGGACACAAAAAAGTGAGTTTTCTCACTCCCTTCTGGGAGGTACCACTTTTTCCTTTCAAGGTCCTTTCCCCCTCTTCTTTCTCTCTAATGAACTTTGCTATATTTTTACTAAGTCTCCTGAAACACTCTCAGGTAAAGACACAAAAACTGAGAGTATTGCAATCTCTTATAAGATCTTATATCAGATATGAGCTTATCTCTGTTATCACAAGGAAAATTAGGTTTTTGCACATTCCTGGTGAATATTGAGGCTTCCTTCCCCGTGTTGACTGTAGATTCACTTAAAAAGGGCTCTTGGGGAAGTTCTCAACCAATAATCTTATACCTCTCCATATCCACAGGTCAATCTTAGAAGTAATTTGCCACTGTGCCAACCAAAAAGAGGCAAACTATAGCACGAAGAGACAGTTATGTGAGTGAACTTGCCCCTGCATTTTTTAGTGGTGGTTTGTCAGTTTCCTCATATGTAAAGCAGTGATCATAGCGTCTATTAAAGGAGTGTTGAGAGAGAGTTAGAAAGTAGCAGCATCATTGAATAGATAGTACATGATGACTATTATCTTTTCATGTGAATTTTCTTATTTTCATAATACATTCAGTAAATACTATTGTAACCTATTTTTCTAATACAGGAAGCTATAGATATGAGCTGCTGAGTCATTTGCTCCTGACCACATGACTAGGAAATGAGACATGTTCTTCATCATGTCACTGTACAGGGGAAATATGGCACAGTGAGGGCTAATTTGTCATAGTTTGGTGTTTTACACAATAAAAGTTGATTTCCTCCTGGAGGAGAAGGGATCATTGTTGACAGAGAAGAGCAAGAAGTCTCTAATATGACTTGAACTAATTTCAGAGATGATTAGATTATTGCCTGAGAGGTTGTGCCTTAGGGAAGAAAAGTTGAACCCTATAATTTTAGGACACTATCTAAATTTCTATGTAATATGTATATAGTAATCACTTTAAATTTTAATTTAATTTGCTTGTTAAAGCTTTTATAAATCATATATTCTTTGGGAGAGTGCCTATTAAAAACCAAGCAAAAGAGTTTTGTTTTTGTTTTTGTTTTTGTTTTTGTTTTTTTCCATATTGTGGAGTGGCTAAAAGCAGAATCAATTCTGCCTTTTATCCTTTTATATGTTGGTTATTATAAGATATCTGGACTCTGTATGTCTTTCTCATTTGACTATGAGCAGCTTGTGTTTCTGACCACAACATCAAGAATCCCTAAATTCTAGAACTCATGACCTGTAATGGGTAATTGCCCTCAGAGTCTTGGCTCTTCTCTGAGATAAGATTACATACTGCTTCTTCTCCCTCTCCTGTGGCACACAAGTTTGTTGTTGTTTTGTTTCCCACATCCCTCAAACCTTTGAGTTGACAGTAAAGTCTCCTTTGATATTAATACCAAAAAGCCATTCTCTATCTCTCATCTTTCAAAATTAAAATCAAAACAACCCAACTTGAATCATACACCATCAACTCTGCACTCATTAAATATCCACTTCAGAAATGCCTATCCTCCTTTAGAGTTCCTGGATCACTATTGCTCTGTACAGCACTGGCTGTGTTACAAATTTTGGTGCTTATAAAGTTCTGCTATTACTGCAGGTGGTTATTTTCTCTGTTTTCTCAGTTCCTCCAAAGATTTGAACTTGAATTTCAGCCATTCGTTCCCCTGGTCATACCCAACCATCTGGAGAGCATTTTTCAAATGTGAAAGCTCAGGACTGACACTTGAGCTTTGTGATCTGCTTTGTTAAAATTTACAAAACAATCATTGTCATTCACATTCTCAAATAAATTCTTGCCACTACTATAATCATAAATTCAATATCCCATTTTTCAAACAACATCCCTTTATTTCAGTCTAGTCCCTTTACTATTCCAACTTGAGTAAATTTTTTGACTTCTACAAGGATCTATATAACCTACTGCTGATTTTTATTATCTGTCACAAGTCTAACGTCTTCACTTCACACCTTCCTAGCTTAAACTCCCTGGTCCATCAATAAAATCACTCTTTTAGGTACTGCATTTCATGTTACTCTGGAGTAAAACCTTGATTCTCATTAATTACTTTTTCTTCTACTTCATCAATGAACCTGCCCAAAAGAACATATTCTCAACTAAAATATATAATCACTAACCAAAGCTCTATGTAATTAGGAATCCCCTCTGTTTGCTGTTGTATCACAAGATCCCAGAGGAATGCTTGGAATATAGAAGAAACCGGTCAAACATTCAGTGAATAAATGCATGTGTGGAACAGTCCATTGATGGAACACAGAAAACCTATTATGTTCCCATTGTTTCCTTTCCTAGTTTTGTACTTCTTACTTTTTCTTTCAAAACATCAATAAGATGGTCTTATCCTAACTTTCTGCTGAAGGTTTTGCCTATCAATTCTCTGAGAAAAACAGAACTACCATAAAATCACATAGCTTATAAAGCTCTACCCACCTACAGACACCCAAACTCAGGTAATCAGCATTTCTTCTAATAATTGTGGAAGCTAAATTCTTGACTCACACACTATGTTCCACTCTTTTCCCAGAATTTTTCCAACCTTTTTTTTGGATAATCTATTTTTACTTTCTGTTTAATAAATCCAGCCAGCAATATTACATGAAATTTATTTTAAAATATCTCATATGTTTTCATGTTTCCTCTAGAGATTGACCACATTATTTTGCACTTTTAGATCATACTTCCTTGAAAGAGATGTTTGGTCTAAATCCCTCTTCTCCCATTCTTTCTTGAATATTTTCCAAGCAGATGTTCACCCCTTTAACTTCACTACAACTGTTGTTAGCAAGGCACTCAATAACCTCTATTTACTGTCTTGCTCCAATCTCAGAAGTTGTCCTTTTTGGTCTTCAGTGAAATTTGACAGATGATCACTGTCTCCTCCTGAAGACACTTTCTTTATTTGGCTTATAGGCCCCTATAGTTTCTGGCTTTCCTCTTCTGTCACTGATTTGTGTTCCCAGTCTCATGGGTAATTTATTCTCTTTCAGGTCTAAAGATATGGAAAGCCCCATGACTCAGTATACAGTATTACCTTGGTAATTTCTCACCAGGGTGCAGCATAAGTATCATATATGTTGAGACAACTTTTAGATAGTATGTGCAACCTAAACATTCCCCATGAACTCCCACATGCAGCTACCCTGGAGCAATCATTCAAATTTCACAGGATCTACATCAAACACCTGATCTTCTTCCTGACCAAGTCTGTTTCATCTAAAATGTTCCCTGTTTCAATAACCGGCATCTGCATATTTCTAGTTTACATGTTCTCAAAATCTTATGTTATCTTGATTCTTCCCCTTTACCTAATCCAATAAAATCTTCAGGTGAATCCTGTTTGCCCTACATTCTGATGACTTCTCTTCATTCCTACTGATATTATTATGCTGAATGATTTCCTACCTTCAGTGTTTTATTAACTTTATAATTTGTCTTCCTATGTCTTCCTTCACTCTCATTTGTAAGAGTGATTATTATTAGTAAATGGCAGAGTTGGGTTTAAAACTCTGTACACATCGTAGGAAACAAGGTTCTTACATGACCTACCTTACCTGCCACTATTATCAGACTTCCTTTATAATTAAACAAAACATGCCTATCATACATCCCAGGTACTTTTACAGAGGTAAATGTATTGGGACGTAAAAGAAACTTCAATTTCAATGTTCTTCACTTACAGATACATTGGGGTAGACCTGACAATATGTTCTCTTGAGTTTCTACTTTTATAAAAGGGTTAAAAGACATTTTAGCCTTGGTCCAGTCCACTGTCTTCTGCTCAAACTCCTTTTCCTTCATAATCCTCCACATAATTGAGTGTAACCAAGACAACCTTTAAATTCCCTTTGGCTTAACTAAACCTTAAGTTCTAGTCAGATTCTAAGCCCCAAACACCTTTTCCTTAGAGCATTTACTTTAGAAAACTTGTCATTATAAGTTATTTCCAGTCTATTTGAGATATAAATCTTTAAAAAATTCTCTTGCCAGTTTTATAACATAGGAATGTCTTTCTTAAGGACCTGGGAGACATTCTTTTGAAATGCAATGGTCAAGGACAATAGAGGCCCTATTTTCAAGTACCCAGGGTGGTAGGAAGTCTAATTTTGGTGAACAACTTGCTCCATGTTTTAAATATACCTACTGTATATTTAAATATACCTATGATTGCTCCCAACTCAGTTCTTAAAAATTTCTCTGCTTGGTTTAAATGTGGTTTATTTCAGACTACATTTCTTGTCTCACTCCTATTCCAATATCCTTGAATACTTTTTGCCTGTTTGATTTTTTGTTACACTTTTTCAGGTGGCTTTGGAGTAACTACAAGCATTTTAGGAAACCAAATAAAGGAGAGTTAAATTAGGAACACAGTTAAGATTTAGTAGGTGCTTGTGATAGTGCACTTAGTTCTATGTATAATTCAGTTATTGCTAACAATGTTTCACAAGCTAATAAGGACAGCACTAAGATTCAGATCTCAATTTGTCTAACATTAAGGCTAATGGTGTTTACAGTATGCATTAGTATCTGCCTCATGGTCAATGACCCATCAACAGACATTTATTCTCAAAGCGATCTAGTCCATCCCTAGCTACTTCCAGAATTTGGCACTTTTACCCATTTTATCTGGTTCCTCCATGCTTTCCATTTGTATTTCCTACCTCTGTGCCATCTGTGCACCCCAGGCTACACGTGGCTTATGTCTTGTTGGCTGTACCTTTTCTCATGTTCTTCTTCCAGTTTAAAATGACTTACTTAGTTCTATTTAATAATTTCTTATTAATTTCTAGTTGAATGACACCAGAACTGACAATGACAGTGATAGAATGAACACAAAAAACATTTAAAGATTCAGTCAACTGTAATCAATTAAAAAAATTTAAGATTAGATATTTTAAAAGAAAGCAAAGTAAAGAAGAAGAAGAGGAGAAGGAGGGGAGGGAGAGGGGGGAAGAGGAGGAAGAAGAAGAACTGAAGTCTTGAAATCTTGAAATCTTAACTTGGAAATGGCTCAAAATTTAAATGGCATTTCCAATAATGAGTTTGAAGCTTTTTTTTAAGAAGCTTCCTACACAATAACTAATAATGAAAGTCTTCATCAACCATGCTAGAAGAAAGACTGAATTATGTATTTTTATTTCTTTTAGAAACAATACCAGAAAATTGTCATTATATGACTTGATAATCAAAAATAATAACATCCACCTGTAAGAAAAACATATTATGGATGGAGATGAGACAGATATTTAGTATAATTTGTTTTCTTGATCTTGTAGTTGCAGACAATTTATAATTTTCTGGAAATTTCTATTTGTTGTGATTTCCATAGTGACTTTTAAACTTATTTTAACAATTATAATTTTGCTTTCTTTTTCTTCCAGAGGACATGTCAAATTTTCTAAGCTTTATAACCTGAACAAACCCAAAACGGGTTGCCTTAGTATTTCAAACAGCACTTTCATAAACACAGTCCCTCAGGGAAATGGGTAGTTTATTGAAAGAAAATTGAGAAGGTTTCTGAAGTTTCAATAGAATATGTTGGTAGCATTCAAATCTTACAGAACTAAGCAAAGAACTGACATTGTTTTAGGATCACTAAAAATAGCTCTGAAGAATAACATAGCCAGTCACTTAGAAAGAATACTTACTATCTGAGGTTGGCTGGCATACAGGATCAGGACCTGGAGGCTGAACTTAAATCTAAGAATCAGTAAAAGGGACAGTTTGTGAAATTGAGCATATGAAGGTATACAAAATGATAGATAAAATGGGTGTATTTGGGACTTAATGCTTTCTTGGATGCTACAATATTACATGTAATATTGCTTAGTAATTTATTTAAAAATGGGAGCAACTATAATATACATAAATGAAGACTTTTCAGAATTGTCGTCTGGTAAAGACAGTAGTTCAAGATGTCCAAAACTGTGAAAAACAATGTGTATTAAGAAAAGTTGAAACAAAAATACCACCTTTATAAATTATGTCTATCTTCTAAATGAAATTATTTCTCAGATTGGATATTTCCCTGTGACTCATTTTATTTCCATTCTGGAATGTTTAAGGTGTTATGGTCCTCAAAGTTAATATAATTCTGGATATTAATTGACCGTGAGTCTGTTTGGTCATGAAGAAAAAATAACACATTATAAATAATATATTAAAAATGATCACAGCAAGAGGGAGAAGACTGAGAAGAACATTAACTTATTCTGAAAAAAATTATTATAATTATGTTTGATTAATTTTCCACAAAGTTAAATTGCTTAAAGATCTATGTAATTTTTGTTTTCACA
Source organism: Sciurus carolinensis (assembly GCF_902686445.1). NCBI lineage: Eukaryota > Metazoa > Chordata > Mammalia > Rodentia > Sciuridae > Sciurus > Sciurus carolinensis. The sequence continues at coordinate 84,124,883 of NC_062218.1, read as the reverse complement.
GTCCGAGATATCCTGGTGGCAAAGAAATAGTAATTTTTTAATTTTTATTATATAAAAATTTAAAAGCAAATATGACTCATCCCTTATGTTGTTTTCAAGTACAAAAGTTTTTCATGTGCATTTAAGAGACATTGGGTATGTACACTTTGATAATTTAGATTTCTTTTCTATGTCAGTTGAAAAAATAAACTTTAATTTTTTAAGAAATAGCACTAGGATTCTGAGAAAAAAAAACACATCAATGCAAGGATATATGTTGATCTATTTTTAATTTAACACTTGGGTTGATGCTTGACTTTTCTTAATTGCGAGAGTCTTATAGGGTCTGAAGGTCATGTGCTGTTTCAAACTCATATGTGATTTCAAGATTAGCATTGCAAATGTTCTGAAATTCTTTTCAAATCTTGTATTGCATATCGAATACAACAAGCTATTAAGCTTGTAAATTTAACTATTAACAGAATGTAGATGTCTATGCATAGGTATAAGTCTGGGGAATTTTTGATGAGTTTGTGTCTATCAATAGCTATTTATCTACAGCTATATTCTCAGTCTTGAAGTCACTATACCAAATTCCTAGGGGTACTAGGCAAGAAATATGAATGCAAGAATTGTGTGATGTTCAAAAAAGCAAAGCAGAGATATATTTTTTTTTCACTTTTGATAAAGATATGGTATAGAAACTATTATGTGTTAAATTGTGTTTCAAAAACAATTGTTGAAATCTTAACTCCTAGGGCTTTAGAATGATCATATTTAGAAATGCGAGTATTGCAAATAGTTCAGATATAGTCCTGTTTGAGTAGGATGGGCCCCTAGTCCAACACTAAGCTTCTGTGGGGCAAAACATTTCTGTTTCTTTAAATGACTAGATTATAGTGTTTTGTTATAGCAGTCCCAGGAAACTAATAGTGATTTTGGTGCCAGATAACAGGTTGATAATACAAAAAATAGTAGAGAAAGTTGAAGTGAATTTAGAAATAGACCATGGATAGAGGTTAAAATAATTTTGAGATGCATGATAGAAAATCATAGATTTCTTTAAAGAGTTTGCTATTTCAACTACGGATGGTGACTGTGATTCTGCTGATGGATCAGATGGAAATCAAGAATATGTTATTGGAAATTGGAGAAAAGGCGATCCTTGTTCTTAAGGGGAAGAGAACTTGTAAGTAATGAACATGGATATTTAGCTAAGAGCAATTCCAGGACAAATGTTGAAGGCACAGACTGACTTGTTCTTAATGCTTATAGAAAAATGAAAAGAAAAACAAAAACAAAAAAAACAGATGAATTATTGAAGAAGAAATTGCTAAAGAAAAAATCACTAGATAATTTGGGAAATTCTTAACCCACCCAGAGAGTAGTATGGAAACAGTCCAACAGTGTAGCTGGACAACCTTTCCTAAAAAAGATTAGGAGTGTGACTTACATATGGAATCCGCTGCTGAACAGAGACCAGAGATTATGATGTGACTACCTAGGGAAGATCTGTGGAGGACACTCTTGTCTCATACCTAGACTACAGGAAACTGAATTGCACAGGAGGCCGACAAAGATTTTAGAATGTTGTATCAGCAGAAACATTGACAACTTGAACCAAAGGAACAGAGATGAGGCAAAATGAAGGAAGAGTGACTCCAGAGTAGAATCAACAATGCAGAGACCTAGGCAGCAATAGTACTCTAAGTTCTGAAGGCTGAGGGGCAAGCATACCTGTGGCTCTACAGGCCCAAAGATTAAGATCATCTAACCACAAATAATTATTCTTAAGCTTCTAAAGCTATTGAATTTCCCTCCGGGCACTGACAACTTGTTTTAGACAAGTGTTCATCCCTTCCCCCTTCCCTTTTCTCCCTTCTGTAATAGAAATTTCTATCCTATACTGATAATTTGCTTTCTGGTTTTACAGGTCAACAAATGGGGAGGGATTTTGCCTCAGGATAGGACATATGCTAAATCTCAACCATATCTGATTTAGATGATACTTATATGAGATTTAAAATTGGTATTATGACTGATTAAGATTTGGGGGATGTTAGAATGAGATGAAGATGTTTCACTTGTGGGTAGGCCATGAACTTGAGGTGGAGACCAGAGGATTCTTATGGATTGAATTATGTCCGTCCCCCCAATATAGAGAGGATATGCTGAAATCCTTACCCATAGTACCTCAGGACTTAGCCTTATTTGGAAATAGGACCATCACAGATGTAATTATTTAGGAGATTTTCAGATTGGAGGAGGTTCAGTTCCTTATCCAATATAATTAGTGTCCTGAGAAAGTGGCCATGTAAGGACAGGTTATACAGGGAGAGTACTATGTGAGGACAAAGGCAGAGATACTGGAGTTAAATACTCACAAGCCAAGAAATACCAAGCATTGCCAGTCCTTCACCATTGCTGGAAGGGACAAGCTAGAATACTGCTACATTTTTCATTGGGAGCATGGCCCTTCTAAAACCTTGATTTTAAACTCTTAGCCTCCAGATCTGCTAGACAATACATTTCTGCTTTAAGGCACTCAGTTTCTAATGCTTTGTGGCAGAAGTCATAGAAAACTGATATGGAAGCTTATATTCTTCTTTTAAAAAAACGTGTAAGAAACATGATGTGTGCCAGCTGACCTGCAGGCTTACTGTAAGGAGCCAACAGGGAACATGGGAGCCATGACAACCAAAAGAGCAACCACCCTGCCTAGAGGACGCAGTCTTTATTGTTCTCCAGTTTGGTGGGGTTTGGATGTTCACTTGCAATTTTTCAAGAAGTAAAAGGTAGAATTTTTAAATACTGTTTTCTCTATTTTAAAGTACCAAGTGAAAAGGACCACCCTCAAACCAAACAAAACTGGCCTCTGTGAATATTTGTCATTGATTTCACACCTTCAAAACTGGTATTTAAGGCATAGATAATGAAAAGAGCACCAGCTCATGGCTGATATAATTCGCTTGCACTGTTTGACTATAAAGATTTTACCAACCTTTAAACCTTCTTCTACCCTTTTAATCTTCAACCAGTGCAGCCCAGTGCAATACAAGGAACCCCAGCCTTCTCCTTGCCTGTCCAGGACGCAGTTCTCATTCTCATTGTTACAATGTTTCCATTACCATTCTCTTACTCTCCTGCTTGGTTGGTGGGAGCAAGTTTGGTGAAAGGCCAACAATTTGTTAATGATCAAGAGAAATATGGGCAGTAAATTCAGTACTTAATTACTCTTGTTTATTTAAAGAAAAAGCTCAACCTTTTTTTTTTTTTTGAGCAACACTATCTACATCAAAACTTACTCTCTTAAATGCAACAATTAAATTTTAGTAATTTTGGAATAATTTCTATCTTCTCTTAATTTTATACCAATACTCCATTTAATGTCCAGACCCATCTATATGATAACTTCAAAAATAGATATTGAAATTCCCACTTAGAAGACACTCATCATCCTGTGGATTTAAATGGATCCCTATCAAGCACTGTCTGCCATCCAGCATGCTCTCAGCCATATTTGGCAACTGGTTTCAATTAAAAAAAAAAAAATTACTCACTGTATCTTCTTTAACTCTGAAAGTATCTTCCAAGAAAATGCAAAAGGCAATGTGGCTTTCAGCAATAGGAACAAGTTTATAAAGACTAAATTTGTAGCTTTGCAACCAACTAGTATGCAAATCAGTTGCAGAAATGAAAGGTTAAATATTAATTTGATTTTCTTATTTTCAGTCGTTAAGGGAAAACCCTTTTACAACTGCAGCATTTCATTTGTTTTGGTTTCAAATCCATTATTCTAATAAATCAGCTTTTATTCATGTGAATATTGATTTAAGCTTTGTTTTCAAAAAAGGGAAAATGCACTTAAGTAAGAAAACCAAAGAATTTACAACCCATAGAAAAAGGAAAGAAAATAAATGAACAGAATATAAAACCAACTCCCAGTGCAAAAGCCATTTATACTATGTTTGAATAATATTTTGTAAATGAAAACATACTATTTATAACACCTGTAAAAAGAGAACAACATTTGTAGAAACTATTTATTTGCAATGCCTTAGTACTTCCTAGGGAGGAAGGTTTATGGATTTTCTTTTCTCAGAAGGTGCCAGCTCCTTTCTATCTGGCTTGCTATAAACTGTTGGTAATTAACAGGCTGTCAACTGTTGCTCTAAAACTTCCCTGCCTCTGGTTCCCATGAGTGCCACCCAATATAACCCCATGTTTCAAATACTATAAAGAGAAAAATCATGTTTACTTGCCTACAAGCTGTCCTCTGATTATGAGTACCCCTAAAATTGTTTTGGAAATACAATTTACAAATATTCCTTTTTTAACTGCAATAACATATCTATGGAAATAAAATCTTTCAAAAAAATAGTATTTCTACATAATATGGGTTCATGAATGTGTCTATCTCTATAACTACAAGAGTAGAAAAGACATTATTCTAAGAATTCTGTATCATTTACTCTTTTTCCATGTCGATTCTCTCCAAACCAGCCCAAGCTGTAGCTATTCACTAGAAAAGAGATGTGACCTGAACTATCTCTAGGGATCAAAACACTATCTTCCACCAGTGCGTAACAGAATTCTAGTGGGCCATTTGATCCTGCCTACTTTCTCAATAATAAGAATTTTACTACCGAAATTATTTTATGCTATGAAAGTACAAAATGATTTTGCTCCATCAAGTTAAAGTTTATTCTTCAGGGGTTAGAGGAACAAGAGACAGAGGAGTCAGGCTATAGATGCAAGTCTTGATGCATTGAAGATCATGTGTGTCAAGTGTTTCTCCTTCCACAGGTTCCAGAAACATCTGTTCACACATGTCCACAAGGCAGATATGTGAATAAGTTACATGTAAAAATACCCTAAGTTAATCAGTGCTCTTTGTTCCATTTCCATTGTGTTTTTGTGGCATTAATTGCTACATACTGTAAGCAGTCTTTGGTATGGCCAGGTCCATGATTTTGAAAAACAATAAAAAAGTGATGGGATACCACTCAAAATGTGGAGTTAATGGCATAATCATGCCTCCAGGGCATTTATAATGCTTGACAGGTACTAAAATGCTTCTGCAGCCTTGAAGAGTGATTAATGTATTTTATATGATAACCTTTACTCCCACAATTGCTTCCTTTTGAGATAAGAAATATAATTATTTGAAATAAATATTATACCCAGAGATAAAAAGGACAGTTAGGCAGTATAAAGTCTGCCAGGCCACAAAAGAATTTGAGACTAAATTGAGTATATGTTTATTAAAAATGGATTTAACCAATTAGAGCATATGCCCTCTCATTAAATTGAATTGTGATACACATCCATAAAACATGGTAATTCTGCAGAAATTGTTTAATTACTTGCCTAGAAATCCACCCTTAAAGAATACTTGGCCTCCCTTATCTCTATGTCATCTTGCTGTATGCAGTGGCGTTAGATTTTTGTGTCTGTTTGTTGAGAAAATTGTAAATCTCCAGTTCCTTTATTCCAAATCTTTCCATCTTATCTGCAGCATTTTTCATCCTCTAAGTTATAAAACATTTGTGAGGGATGGGTATGACACTGTATAAATAATCATGTATATTTGAAAGTAATGTCCCTGAAGTTTTGTAAGCAATTTTCCAACTTGTTTGCACACCCTTTATATTTCATTATTACTCAAAAACATAATTCACAAAGAACTTTAAGTGTTTTAGTTTTAGTGTATCTAGTGTTTGTCTATGAGTATATCTACAAATCTGCTGTTTTATATAACTGCATAAAGTACATAATAATTGTGATTAATCAATACACTCTCCTACAGATTATACCAATGGATTTGGGGAACATTGATTCACAGAGCCATTAAGTGGCCTTGTTAGAGAAAGTTTAGATTATTAGCACACTATTATTTTCAAAACTGCTTTAAAATAGATACATTTGATACTCCATCTGAATGTTGTTGCTTGCATAATGGATTAATTTAAAATTCTTTCAGAAATTTTTGATGACTGATACCTTACTCAGTCCTTGTGACACCAGGATAATTCTCAAGGCTGTTTTAGAAGTGATAAATGGATATTTTATATATATATATATATATATATATATATATATATATATATATTTGGATAATTTAGAAGAGATATAAATTAAAGACAATTAGTTGCAAACAGTGTAGACACAAATGAGAGATAGCAATGAGAATCAACAAAAGCAATCATGATGCCCATAATTTTCTCATTCTCTTTTCTGCATTAGCAACTTCAACTCTTACATGTCAGAGTCATATGGCACTATGTAGGTGACCAATTCTTTTCCATTAGAAGTGGTCTCAATTCTGTCCTCAGGCACCTTCATGAAAGACTCTATCCAGAATATGTGTTATTAGGGCAGGGTGATTAGAACTCCTAGCAGCACAGGGGCAGGGCTCTGTGAGGTGAAGATCATACACAGCAAGGTGCTAGACCTCAGCGCTACTCCCAGGGCTTGCCGTACTCTTAGATAGGTACATGCAAACACAGTGGACCTGTGAAATCTCTCTGTGCAAACATATATTTTTTAAACCACTCATTTCACGAGTGCAAAGCACTTCCTAACACACTTCTAAGCAACAACAGCAACAAAAATCTCTAATGGTGAATTCAATAATTATAATCAAAATACTTAAATATACACCTTTGAGTTGTTGACTTCTGATCTGAATTATGTGAATACTAACTATACTTTCATCAGACTGTATACATATAAAAATTCATTTGTTTTTAAAACCAATCTTTTTCCTTTTTTTTTTTTTTTTGCACAGGAAATTCAACTAGGCAGAAAGCAAAGACATACAAAACAGAATATGGGAATTGAATATACAATGTATATGTAACAGAAAAAAAATACTGATTAAACTGAGACAAACTTACAGCAGCCTAGAGTGTGTTGATTTATATTGTTAGATATAGAGCTGACTTGTGGCTATAAAATTTATCTGCATATACAAACAGGGCTGTTACAGTCTCACAACAAAGCAAGTGATACTGCAGAAAAACCTCAAGTGCTCTTCATGTAAATATGTACTATATTAGTGTGTTGAATTTTTAAGAGATAGGAACTAGTGAATCAGGTTTTAAAGTGTTTTCTTTGATCAAAGCTATCAATACATTTTATATTGATTTAGTTCAATATATGGCACTACAGAAGCAAAATATTCATCTAACCCATCTTGAAGAAATAATAAAAAGATTTTTAGAAGGGTACATTTTTGCTTGAGCCTTAAAAAACAGTAAGCATTATCTAGAAGTCCAGAAGAGATAGAACTAGAATGTGGGACTAGGAAAGGGTTAAGAGAATTCTGTAAGGAACCAGTAGCTTGAGCAAGAAACAGAGGTAATAAAGAGCACAACTGGAGGGAGATAAGACAAGAAACAGAATGGTATGACTGGGATTAACATATCTAAAATATCAAGAATTTATGAAGATGTATTCACTGGGAACTATTATAAATATGTAAATATTGCAATGAAATAATAAAAAAAACTCATTTCAGAATAATAGTTACCTGATATTATTCAGAGGTTTAAGTGTAAATTGGTATAGGAAAATATTTAATTTTAGCTTGTGAAGATAAAAGAGTTCATTTTCATTGACCCACATATTAATTCCACTCAGGTATTTGTATCCTACAGAAAATTTGTGCCTGCTCAGAGCAATCTAAAATATGGACAATAAAAGAAATTTTGCCTCTGACATATTCAGGTATGGCAAACAGTAAAAAAAATATGTATTTCATAAACAGATAAATATAATACATAATAATAAAGGACTATTTATCAAGTCCTATTATATACTTTATGCCCAAGTTTTAATTAAAAATTATAAGGCATGCCGTAAGCTAAAAATGTAGTCTGAAAATAAAAAGCAAGCACATGAGTAGCAGACTCTTAAGACATAGATTTTACAGAAAGAATTTAAAATGACTATGAATAATAAGCTAGATACAGTTCATAATGGAAAAACTGGGAAACATGAAAGAACACATGGAAATATAAGCAGAAGATGGAAACTTAAAGATAAAACAAAATGCTAAAAATCAACATCATCACAACAGAAATGAAGATATTTCATAAGTCCATCCATAGACTAGACATGGTCAATGAAAGAAATGCAGGGGTTGAAGACACATCACTAGAAACTTCCCAAACTGAAAAGAAAAAGAAGAAAGAAACTTAAAATGTAATAATATGCTACTTGGGAGAGTAGACTGGGCAACTTAGTGAGACCCTTTCTCAAAATAAAATTTAAAAAATGTGGCTTCAGATATAGCTTTATAGTAGAGGTCCCCTGAATTCAATCCCCAGTACCACACACACAAAAAAAGGAAAAACTCCAAACAAACTACAACAACATGTGCAATACAAGATGTAGAAGTAAGAAGAAAGAAAGAGAAGAAAGAATAATGGTTGAAAGAATAATGGTTGGGAATTTTCTCAAATTCATGACCCACACCACACCACAAATCCAGAAGAGCCAGATACCATCAATGATAAATTCCAGAAAACTACACTTAAACATACTATATTCAAACTACAGAAATTAAAGGCAAAAGAAAAAAGCTCTTAAGAATCTAAGAGAAAAAGAAATTTGTTTATATTGTGACATTATGAAAGCCACAAATTTTCAGTTAGTTAAAAACAAAATTAAGGGTCCGGTATACCTTCTTCAGATACCCACTTTCAAGATGAAACTAAGAACTCTTGGGAAAAAGCACTAAAAAAAACCGTAAGACATTGGAGCTCAGGGTACAGTGAAGAGTGTTAACTATATATTTCACATTTGTGTTATAAATAAGGGCTGACTTTGATCTTACATAGGACAGAGATTTATGCAACTTTTTTAAGGTGACATTTGACGAAGCAATTTTCTGCATAATAAATGTCAAGCACACAGGAAAAATGTCAAAAGCTAAGGACATCTAGTTTTCAAATCCAGTCTTTTTGCCCAAACTATGAATCTTTTGCAACTTATGCCATTTCAGATCCTATCTTTCAAACATTAATGTAACATGATTTTAAGTAAAATATTGTGGAGGTAATCCAATTTATTGGTTTATTTTATTTGATGATATTGGTAGGCTCAATTGATGTAATTGCTGAAGAAAGATTAACAGTGAACTATGTTCAGACTCAAAGGAGATTCAATGAAGTTTATATGGCAAATTCATACAAAAGGAAAACATAGCTTTGGTTCTTTATGTTTTAAAATGTCTTGCTTTTACCTACTTTGACTTATTTAATCACATCTGGGGGAAATGTGAGAGTCAATAAAATAAGAGAGTTAATTTTATGGCCGAAGAGATTGTATTTCTGATGAGATTCTAGTCAAAACTTTCTGAGGTGAACATCTAGGCTCACTGCTTTCTGAGACGAAATTCAGAACTGTCTTGGATCTCCCTCCCTGTCCTGTAACATAAGCCAGGATACTTGAGCGATGGATAGATGACAGCAAGTATTTACTACCTGACTAGTTAAAGAGATGTTTTAGGCCAATTTTCTTTTCAAAGTGCTTCACCAACAATGATTTATAAGGTGTAGCCATTGATTAATTCAAATTGCACATGTCAAATTGAGTGAAGTATTATTTCATCAGCTTCTAACACTGACATCTAAAATGTGCTCTGTCCCTTAAAGAAGTTAAAGTGAATTGTGAGGATACTTTTGAAGTATTTCAAATAAGAAAGAACTTTGAAATCAGAATCTTCTTAAAAAGAAATGCTCACTAGTAATTTTACTACTTTAATTGAGGTTTAGTAATTAAAGGCAATAACAAATTTTCATATTAAACACATAGTCTGAATATGCTCATTTCTCTTTTGGAACTTTTGAGTTGGAACCTATAAGATATATCATATATTTATGTCATAATATAATTGCATTGTTCACATTCTAAATACATTTCAAATGTTTGCTAATATAAGTATTCAAATTTACATAATTAAACTCATAGTAGGAAGACTGCTACAGACCCTACTTTAATTATTCTGCTAAAAAGTGTTTGGTGATATGATGCCTACGTAGATTAAGTATTGAATTCTCAATGGGTATCAGAAGTGCTGAATTCTTAGAATACAATGTCAGCTACTTAGAGTTTTTGCTTACTATTTACAGTTACAAAATAAATTCTGTATATATTTAGAAATCATGGATTCTAATTTTTTTTGATTTTATTTATATATTATAAATATATTCCTAATATTTATAAAGGTAAAGTAATATGACAATAAAGATGAACACATAGAACTTAAACATACCATTTAAAATATAATAATGATAATTGCAACATCTGATAATTTTAAGGTTAATTTAACTAATTTTATACAGCTGACAATTTTAATGTTTTGTGTTTCTATTACTCAATGGCTGAGAAATATTTTCTGCTTCAGCAGTTAGGTGCAAGAATGGTGTGAGAACACAAACATGAAATATTCATAAAATTTTGAAAAGCATAAATGAATCTTTAAAATTGCAATACCTGTACTACAAATCATTCTACAAAAATGACAAGAATGAAGAATAGTTAGATCAATAATTTGCAAGAAACTAGTTAACTGGTCAGTTTCTGGTTTTTATTCCAATTAAACCTAATTATACAATTCGAGGACATATTCATAGGTGAGAGTTTGAATTCTTTCCTTTGTGTAAATGATAGCTAAGTGGTTGTTAGTTTTTCTCCTCATTGATTTTTCGGCTCTGCCTTAGACTTGCATTATGTCATTTCTCTCCCAAGTGTCCATCTGTCTGGAGTTAATAGATACGGGGTCAGACCAAGAGTCTGAAGCCATGACTACAGTGCCCATGGTAGTTAGCTGGATTATCTGGGGGTTAAACCACGAATAATAGTTTGCTCCATTCAAGGCTATGAAATTATGAAGTCTAACAAGCATATTAGTGAACATTTATCTCTAAATTTAAGCACAGTTTAACAGAAAACTTAATAGGAATGATCCTGACTGACATAGCATTTTTGCTAATCTCTTAGTATGGTAGGGAACTAGATAATCATATTGAGTAAAATAACAATTATTTTGTGAGGAATAGATGACTATATATATATATACATATATAATATATAAATGATTAGATATTTAGCTCTTTTCATGTTGGCCTTTAATTATATTAAATCAATATTTTAAATCCACTTTTTAGAAGTTAATCATTTTGTGCAATTCATACAAAATAATACAGTGAAATCCTTATGTTAAAATGAATGGTTATTGACCTTTAACATGAAAATTATTACTCTGAGGAAAATAAATGTGAAACAAAGTGAATTTGTGATATTCTGTCACTTAAAACCATTTATCCAAATGTTAGTTATATTTTGATTCTCGAGATAAAATTTTATAGTATAGTTAGGATAATAAATTCCTATTTTTGAAATAAAAGAAAATTTTAAAAAATTTATAATTAATGATATTAATATACTTTCTGATTCCTTATTTCACAAGTGACTAAAATAAGGCAAAGCTAAAAATCAAAAAGTTCAGGAAGTGAAATTATTCATACAAATGGATAGGTTACCCCTATTTATTTCTTTTAATGATAATATTTTTAAAGAAGAGCATGATATTAGTTTTCCAAGATCCCCATAACAAATTACCACAAATTGAGTGGTTTAAACAATGAAAATATATCTTCTCACAGTTTCGGAGCTTAAATCTCAATCAAGATGTCGGCCTGGCCAAAGTGTGACCTGAAGGTTCTCACAACAATCCTTCCTTTCTTCTTCCTAATTTCTGGATTTTGGAGACAATTCTTGGCATTCCTTGTAGAATTATTACTCCAGCCTTCCTCTTGTCTTTACCTGGTCATCTATCCTTGCATCACTCTGTCTCTAGATGTCCCTGTTCCCAAAAGAATAATAGTTTTGAATGAAGAACCCCTTCTAATGTATTATGACAGATAACATCTTAAAGGTCCTGTTTCCAACTAAGGACACAAGCATATGTACACAGATCAGGACTTTAGCATATATTTGGGTGACACAATTCAACTCACAACGTGTACCATGATCTTATCTTAAACTTTAATGCATAACATTTATAATATTTAATATGCACTGCAATGTATTTAACTTACATAAGACAAATTAATTGAACTATAGGAAATATTGGCATCCATTATGAAAGCAATATAATATATATTTATGAGAAATTCCATTGATATACTGGCATAATCATTTTTTTAAAGTAATATCAAATTAGTTGACATCGTTCAGTAAATAAAATATATGACCTAAGATAACTACTACTATTTCTCATCTGATTTATTTATTTGCATATTGTGGCTACCACTTCTAAAGTGTTGAGTGGTTATTTGTCTTAAGTGAAAAAATAATGGTGCATATTGAATATTTGTTTCTTTAAGAGTTCAATATTTCTAAGATTTGTGCATGTAAATAAGTCATTGATCTACAAATTTTCTAGTTGAATCTCTTCAGTTATCTTTGCTCCAAGTTCTTTTGATTATTTTGTGTCATTCCCCTCCATAAAAGCTGTTGCTAAGTATTGCAACTTCTAGCCAGAGAATACATGTTACCAATTCTGTTTCAGATTCCATCTGTTTTGTTTTGTTTTGTTTTTATGGTCAGAATGTGTTACAATAGTACTACAGAGACTCCCCCAGTGATAAAGACACTATTAAATAAGATGAACATTTTTTAACACTTTCAGAAGAAACCTCTTTAATTTACAGATATTTTGCTTCTTTTGTAACATTTTAATAACTTCATATACTGGGAAATTATCTTAAAATACACATAAGTACATCTGGCAAAGAAAGAAATGATAGAAGTTGGATACATTTTACATACAGTTAGAAAATCTTCTGTGGTATGTATAATTCTTGACTGTATATATTTAGTAGTTTTATCCACAAAGTTAACATTTAGTATAAGAAGTCCAACCTAAATAGATGATTTTTAAGTAATAGCGTTTAAACAGATTTTACACAGAATTCATTTTTGTTGTTGTTGGGAGACAAGATCTACTGGGGATTGAACTCAGAGGTTTGCACATGCTAGGCAAGTGCTCAACCACTGAGTTATACCTGCAGTCATTGAAACTATTCTTTTTTGGCAAAAATGTCTTGTGATTATAAGAAATAGGAATTAATTATTTACGCTATTTTAATATGCAATAAAATTATCCATCTTAGTGTTCAGTTGAATGAATAAAATAAGTAAGAATTCATAGTTTATTCCTCATTAAATATTACTTAAATCAAGTGGGAGAATATTTTTCTTACCCCAAATGTCTCTTTGTAGAACATTCGGGAAATTCCAATCTAACTCTACTTCCTAAGAAGTCTTTCCTGTGTGAATTCTGCCATTGTGTATTTAATGTTTTGTTAGAGTTTCATGTAAATTGAATCATAAAGTAAACACGCTCTTCATGATCAATTTTTTATTGATATAATATAAGATTTACTCCTGCTGTTATACACTAAATGGTTAAGTTTTTATTACTTCCTGATATTCCATTGTGTGATTATGTTATAATTTATCCATTATCTTGGCATTTCTCTTGTTACTATAAGAACTTTTATATACATATTCTTGTAAACACATTTTAATTTATCTTGAGAAAATTCACCAAATTTGGAATTGGTGGATTCTGGGATAGACAGATTTTTTCCTAAGTTCTTGGAAATGGTTACATCATGTTATACTTACATAAATAATGCGATTTTAAGTTGCTTTCTATGTTTTTCAAGTTTAAATACAATTTGCTATTTCTTTTTTTCAACAGTGGTCATTTCAGTTGATGTAAAATGGTACTTTTTGTGGTTTTACTATGCAACTTCCTTATAATTATTAAGCAGCTTTTTGTGTATTTATAGCCTGTTTTTCTCAGGCAATTTTTATACAGTTTGTCATTTTATTCTTGACTTTAGATGATCCTCATTTGTTCTGGATGCAGTTCTTCTGTCATAGACATATATTAAAAATTTTCTCTTACTCTTTTCTTTAAAATGGTATGTAACATTACCCCTCAGATAATTTGTATTCCTTACCCCAGGGTACAGTTCCCCAATAATCTTTGAATTTTCAATAGATTTGAAAATTTGATGAATTTTCCTTCCATAGTTATTTTCATGGGAATAAAACTCCCTGTAATATGGCATAAATAACTTTAGGATAGAGGTTATTTCCTTGTACCTGATCTCATGAATCATTTTACAGCATTTTTTATTTTTTACTATAAGAATTTTCTCCAGATGGTAGAAAGAAGAAATAAAAGATTCAAAGAATGAGAATGGTTGGCTATTACCTTGCTGGCTTAAAAGTAGAAGGGACCACTTAGAGGAAAATCATGCAGCAGTTCAGTTGCTGAGAAGAGCGCCCAGCTGGAAGCCAATCAGGAAGCAGAGACTTCAGTCTTACTCCCACAAAGAAATGAATTCTGCCAACAAGAAAAATGAGCTTAGAAGCAGACATTTTTTTCCAAATCCACAGACCAGAATTAAGTCCAGCCAAATCTTCGACTTTGGTTTTGTGTGCACTGAGCAGAGAACTCAGGCACACTTAAAAACATTTGAACTTATAAAAGTATAACTAATAAATGAATGGTGTTTTTAAGCTAGATTTGTGGTAATAAAAACATTCTATATTAGTGATATTAAAATGTTTATAGCAATAAGAATACATAATGACTATTTGGTACAAGAAGTAGGATATGGTTATAACAAAAATATAAATTCATAAAATGTGAGAGTGTTTTTAGAAGTGGTCAGCAGAAGGAAACTGGGAGAGTACTAAGACATATTATTTAAAAACCTTTATTGCTTTGAACAAACTGTTAGTAGAAATACATTAATAGTGGTGGGCTTGGGTTGTTGCTCAGTGGTAGAGTGCCTGTCTAGCACGTGTGAGACACTGGGTTCAATTCGCTGTGCCACATAAAAATAAATAAAATGAAAGTTAAAAAAATGTTTGTTTGTTTGTTTTTTAAATAAGTGTTCCCAAGGAAGTGAGTGACATTATAGAAACATTTTACATTGTTTTAATAGAAATCTGTTTTACAGTTAATAGACAAGTATTAGAAATCTGAATATTAAGAATGATGCTGGTGAAAACTTAGGAGGAAGTGAGGAATATGTTATTGGAAACTGGAAGAGAGACTATATTTTTATGTAGTAGCAGAAACCAAGGCAAAATGTTTCCTGCAGTTATGTGGAAAGCAGAGCTTGTAAGTGATGAATTGGATATAGAGCAAAGAGGACTTCCAATCAAAGTGTTGAAGGCACTCCCTGGCTTATTGCTGGTTATAGCAAACTGTGAGAGGAGAAAGATAAGTTTAGGAAAGTATTATTAAACCAAAAGTTACAAAAACTTGATGCCTGGAGAAATTATCAGACTATCCTGGACATTAAAATTGCTTCAAAATAGTTATGATATTAATCTGCAGGGAGGGTTTTTTCTTCTGGGGCATAGTTGTCATGTTTTGGAGTTTAGTCATTTAATAGTCATATTGAGGTATCTTGTGTTGTTTTAATTTGCACTTTCCTGGGAACATGATGTTGTATACCATTTCATAGATGTATTTGATGTATGTAGATCTTCATTTTGTAGATCTTCACTGGTAGATTAGTGTGTTTTTTTTTTTTCCTTACATTTATTCAAGTTTTGTTCTTTTCTTATTGTCAGGTTGTAAGAGTTCTTTGTATGCTTTGTATACAAGTCCTTTATCAGATATGTCTTGTGCAAGTTTTTTCTCACAGTATTTGAACTGTCCTCTCATTCTCTTGACAAAGTTTTCTGTAGGGCAAAAGTTTCTAATTTTAATACAGTCCAGCATCAATTCTTTCTTTCATGGATTGTGCCTTTGGTGTTATATTTAAAACGTCATTTTCAAACACC
Organism: Sciurus carolinensis; assembly: GCF_902686445.1. Classification (NCBI taxonomy): domain Eukaryota; kingdom Metazoa; phylum Chordata; class Mammalia; order Rodentia; family Sciuridae; genus Sciurus; species Sciurus carolinensis. The sequence continues at coordinate 84,109,013 of NC_062218.1, read as the reverse complement.
AGGTCATCAAGATAGTCTCATATGTTCTTTTCCAGGAATTTTATAGTTTTTTGTTTTCTACTAGAAACTATAATCTATTTAGAGCTAATTTTTTTGTAAAGGCAATAAACTTTTTGGGTAGTTTTATTTTTGCATGTTCCAATTATTTCAGCCCAATTTGTTAAGATTATCTTTTCTTCATTTACTTGCCTTTATTCGTTTGTCAAAGGTCAATTGAATATATTTCTGTGGGTCTATTTTTAGGATCAGTATTCTATTACATTTCTTTTACTTGTATAATCTTTCACCAATTTCCTACTCTTTTAATTACCAGATGTTTATAGTAAGTATAAAAGTTGGTTGAAGTTAGTTCTCCAACTTTGTTCTTCAACCTTGTGTTGGCTATTTTAAATGTTTTGATTTTTTCATATAAATTTTAATATATTAAGTTTGGCAACACCCACAAATTCCTGGGATTTTAATTGTATTGGTGTTAAATCTATAGACCAAATTTATAAGAACTAAGATGTGAAAGATATCGAGCATTCCTATCCCTGGGCATGGAGTATCTCTTCATTTATTTAGTGCTTCTTTGATTTTTTTAAACCAGAGTTTTGTAATTTTCCTCAAATCTTACATGTTTTCTGTTATATTTATACTATACACAAGTCTTTTACTTTAAGGAGTTCTACTATGAATGGTATAGTATTCTTAGTTTCAGAATCGAGTGTTCATTACTAGTGTGTAGAATAATGGTTGACTGGTGTATTAACTTTGTATCCTGAAACCTTGCCGTAATTGCTTATTAGGAGGTTTTCTTCGTTGTATTTGTGTGTGTGTGTGTGTGTGTGTGTGTTTGTATAGATTATCATGTTATCTATATAAAAAGTATTTCTTCCTTCACAATCTTCATGCCATTTATTATCTTGTATTGTGTCACTGCATTTGCTATGTCATATAGTACAATATTGAAAGACTGATGAGAAGTGGCATCTTTGTTCTCTTCTTGATCTTAGAAATCTTGTAATTTTTCACCATTAAATATGATATTAGCAGCAAGTTTTTTGTAATGGTCATACTCAACTTAAAAGTTCCCCTCTATTTCTAGTTTGCTGACTTCTAATGGAGTTTTTATAATGATTGCATTAAAACCATAAATCATTTTGGAAAGAATTGACATTGTGTCAATATTAAAATTCCAATCCATGAACAAAGCACATATTTTCTATTAGCCTTTTCTATCATTTTTTATGTCAAGGATTTTCATTAAAAGTTCAGATATGATCAGCCTGAACATAATAATGTAGAAATAATGAAACTGAGGTATAATAACAATGCCATTTTTAATCTTATTGAGACTATCACAATTCCTAATTTAGATTATTTTATATCATGGAGGCAATGCTGGTCAAAATTGTTGAAATTTTCTGTAACACTTTAGTCAGTTACCTCAATGCATTTTAAAGATCCTAGTCTTCAGAATAGGGTTTACTGAAACTGCTTTTTGAGGCAGATAATATGGTTGATTCTCAGAATGCATCACCAGCGCATTTAGCAATCATGCTGTTCAGGAGAGTGGTAGCAAAGAAAACCAGGGGCAGATGGTACCTCTTGTTGAATGAGGTTGTATCTAAAAAGAATACCAAAATCAGGTCAATGACACTAAGGGAAAGCTTTATTTGGCATTTTTTGGAAAGTAGGAAGATCAAAAATTGCATGTGTTCTTAAAGATGATATTGAAATGTTAGGAAAATATACCTGTGATCTCATCCTAAGACTGATTTAAGCTGGGGAACTAAAAAAATATCATGTTTAATCCATTTGGAAGCAAATGTCACTTGCAGTCTAAGTAATCATAACTCATATAATGGTTCAGCATTATGAAATGGAAAATGAAGGATAAAAATGCCAGCTCATTTCATCTTCCCCTTAGAGTTCTGCAAATAACTGAATTTCTTTGAATGCTTAATTTTTCAAGCAGTGAACTAATCCTAGCATAGTACCAGTCTGAGAATATTATACTTATTCTACACATATTGACAGGTTTATTTTATCACCCAGTGTGACCCATTTCTTGGTTTTCTCCTTGTGGAATCATCTTTTTATTATGTTTTCTAGGATAGAAAGTAAGACAAAATAATCAAACAAATCTTCTCCACGGCAGTGACATATTCTGGGTTTATTTCACATGAAACTCTTCATTATGAAGACATACATGAAAATCCACACGCTACTTAGTAGGCATGAAAAGTTGCAAGACAACAGATGTCCAGAGACTTTGAGGAAGAAAACACAGTAGCCTCTGAGAAAACTAGTCAAAACTAGTAGTAAGACGGCAAAATGTTGGCAGTTGCTACCTAATGGTACTAGAGATAACACACAAGCCTGAAGCTGCTTTTCTCAGTCTAATTGGTCCAAGAGACTGGCTGAGGGTTTTGGCTTTAAATACACAATAGCATCTTCTTTTCCTATATCATCAATATACAGAGCCAAATTTCTGTGTTAGAGCTGGTTTTTTTGTTTCCTACTCTGGTTAAAGGCAAATATACCTTAGCATGCCTATGTTTTTGTTTTTCTATTATCATTGAATCATGATAAAGTGAATAACAAATTTAAGCCGCCTCCATCAAACAAACTTCACACATTTATAAGCAATTTTCATATAAATAGCATTATATACAACATTTTTAAAGTCTAAACTGGCACAGCAAAGAGGTAATTGTAATAGTTTCATTATACAAAAATAAGGAAGAATTTTTTTTATGGAAGGACATAAGTTATTGAGATAATTTAGACATTTTCAAAGGAAGAAAATTGTTTTGTTTTAAATTCAATATTCTTTCCTTTAATCTAGAGATTTTCTAGGTGTATGGTTTTACATGAATATATAAAATATCAGTAGGGACTGAGTAAAATGATTTCCTATGATTACACCAAACACTAAGAAAAATATTAAATATTTTAGTAACAGACTTTCTAAACTAAGTGAAATTAAGGAAGAATAAACAAACATTGAATTAAATCCTGAAATGTTTGATTTTTCAGATATTTGAAGATTATTGATTTCTTATAAAAGAAAACCAAAGAAGCAATTTATTTTAATTATTATTCCACTAAAATTATGGAACTATAAGTTACATTTCAAATCATATACATACATGTGGGCATATAATGCTTCTGGTAATTATGAAAGTTCCTAGAGCTTCTAATTATGGATTTGTGGAAAAGAGATGTTAACATATAAAATAACCTAGAATTATTTGTAGGATTATTTTATTAAAATTACTAAACTTTCTTTGATGGGAATATTAGCATACACATTAATAATTACTGAATTAGGATACCATTTATTATAAAAATAACATTTTGTGGCATAATGGCTGTGTTAATATAAAATAAATAAAAGGTACATTGATTCATTAAACTTTTAACCAAATAAAAAAGTCATAATGGGAAGTTGAATTATTCCACAGGAAAGAAAAGTGAAAAATCTTTTGACTATGCTTTATACAAAGTGTTTTTAAATAGCAACACATACTTAAAATAGAAAAATTTTAAGTTCGGTCATAACAAAATTAAAAATTGTGCTGGCTCAATCCAAATCCAGTCAGGATGTGAGATCACTCTCATAATACAGCAAGAAAACATTGGAAAAATAAAGAAACATAATAATATTTTGTCTTAAAACCATCCAAGTGGTCTGTATACAACCATATCTCAAAGAGAAGCAAGTCCTTAACATATGGAAATGAGCAGAGGCTTTAAGGTAAAGGAAGACAGTGGAGCATATATAGTACAGAAGGAGAGACTTCCCTGGGATGAGAGAAGCAAGCTAAACTATTAATGAAAGCATTGGTATGACTGTTTGGAATCTGGAAGAGTGTCAATGTACAATAAATATTATGTCCATGAAGTTATAGACCATAAGAAATAGCTAAGTAAGCATCTGCAGTTGGCAGGTGGAAAACATGTAGGCATATCAGTTTCATTTTAACCCCCGGTCAAAGGCCTAGCTGAAATTCAATTCAAACTTGAAACAAAAATAAGTAACACTTTAATCCAGTCCAATTTACTCCAATTTGTGATTAGCTTCATCTCAACTCCCTGAAAGAAGAGACAAGCCCTTACCAGAAAGAAAAAAAAAACACATTAGGAGAACATATTTAACACTTTAATCTTGATTGTAATTTTATAAAATAAAAGTTGAACATAAAAAATAAAATAAAATTTGTATAGAGACAGAAAAATGCTTCCTGTAATGAAGAGATGATAGTCAACAGAGGGAGTCTCCACTTTAGCCTAAGATATATGAAGCTAGAAAGGATACCATCCCTATACTTGTGCCAGGAAAACAACAGGTATTTGTGAAATACATGTGGGAAGAACTGAATAACAATTCACATCAGAACATTGTTGGGATAGACCAATAGGGTACAGGGAGACCCTCTCTGATGCATAGTATGAAGGGAAATTTTTAGTTGAGGGGAAGGCACATTTTGAGAAAATCTTCCAGATAACCAATCAGCCTGTACCTAAGAACAAGGTGATATGAGAAGAATTTGAAGCCGATAGCACATGTGGGGTAACCATAGGAGAGCACACCCAAGGCATAGCAGAATTTCTGATTCTATGGAGTAAATCTAGCAAACCAAATGGAAATTCTGGAATTGAGAAAGGCATCTGAATTCAAGAATTCATCTGAAAAACTTTTCAGTTAACCGAACACATCAGGGATAAAAAGGCACTGAACTCAAATACACAAGTGCACGCGCGCGCGCACACACACGCACACACACACACACACACACAAAGTTCAAATTGAAGACAGAAATAAAGAGAATGAGAATATTAACTATACTAGTTAGAGTATGAGGGAAAACCCAACATATATGCAGTTAGAGTTGTAGAATAAGAAGAGAGGGATGAAAAGATTAAAGAAATTGTTCCAAATATGATTTTGGAACATCAACAAAAAGAACACATAGGTAAGAAAATGTTAATGGAATCTTAGGGTAAAAAACAAGAATTGCAATTGTAACCATCAAAGTCATGCAAATAAAAACTAAAAACAAAATAAATCTTGTTATGCTGCCAGAGTAAAAAACAATGTACATTCAGTGAATCTATGGCATATAACTTCTTATCTCAGGGGATGAAAAAAGAAAACAAAATGACATATTTAAGTCCTGTAAATAATATCAGTCTAGAATATCACATTCAGTAAAGATTTTTTTTCAAAATTGAATATGTGAGATTATCTCTCATTAACAAATTCACACTGGAAGAACACAGGCCAAAAAAATTGTTAAAACCCACATTTGAAAGGGAATCTTTTCAATTTCTGTCATTCATTTTGTATTACTTCTTTGTTTTAAATTGGTGCTTTCCTAATGACTAGTAAGGATGAACATCTTGTGTATTTTGATTTTTGACAATTCTGAGGTGTGTCTGTTTAAGTAGCTTATGTATACTCCTGACAGATAATATACCTTTTGACGTTTCTTTTCCTTATCTATTTGAAAAAAAAAAAGTTATCAATAATGGTCCATTGTTGGTTTTCTCTCTTCCAAATATCACTGTTCTGTGGTTTCTATGTCATTCTTGTAAAAATGTCTTTGACAAATAATGTTTTAATTTTAATATAGTCTAATTTATTATTTATTTGCTTAGTAGTTCATGTAGTCTTTTAAAAAATGCCTTTTTTATCCCCAAATAAGGAAGATATAACTATAATACTCCATTGTAATAGTTTGATTTGTTGAACTTTTAACATTTAGATCTGCAATTCAACTCTCCTTGATTATGTGCAAGTCATCAGTTAGATTGAATTTTACTAATCCCTACATAGATATATAATTGATCTAGCATCATTTATTGAAAATTCTGTTTTCTGTATTGCTTTCCTGTGATTTTTACATTGATGAAGTGTGTACATATGCAAAGTACTATAATTTATACAAATTTTTAAATGATTTTACCACCTCCTGTTCTTGATGTTAATGTGCAAAATAGAAAAACTTGGGCATTGGAAGGAACTAGGCATTCTTCTCTGTACAGTATTGACTTTCAAATTGTCAAAATGTGAAATAAAGAAAGTCAAATTTTATACTCTGAACTAATCAATGTTGTCTGTGTTTTAAGTTCATATTGACTTATTTTCTGGGAGGATGCATCATATCTCAGTTTATGGATTGAATAGTGTAAGGAGTTATTAAAAGGCATTTGTCCAAGATTCTAAGACTTCTATCTCTTAATGGATTAATCTTTATGTCATCAGTTAGGCACTAAGAGAAGCTAAATGAGAAGTCAACTGTGAGGAATTTTATAAAGATATGCATCAGAGTACAGAACTGCTATGAATACTATTTGCTGCAAATGATCTTTCAGATGCTTCTTATAGCGCACATTTAAGAGTTTGCCTTAGGACATACCTAGAAGTAGATTTCCAGAGACATAAAGGAGGCCTTGGTATTATAATAGATGATGAATATCATTTTTTCTAAAGCCTATGATATTCATATCAATCTGTGTCTAGCTTGCTATAAGAGAGATAAAATAACACAATGAGAAAATAATACATATATATTTATAGCAAAAAGTATAAATTATATATATGTATATATAATTAGAAATTAGAGCAGAGCAAATATTAAAAACAGACAATGTTGAGCATAGGCAGAGATGTGAAGGTTTTCATTTCTGATAACAATTATATAATTTTGGAAATATTTTCAAATATTCCGTTATAAATTTTCTCATTTCAGCACAATTTTTGTTTGAAACAGCCATCACTCATTTTAAAACAGTGATTTTACTGTGATGCCGTAGACTAATTGCATGAGTATTATTTTTCCTCTTAAATGTGTGCTTGGCACCATTTACAGACAGCCACTTTTCAACACAAACTAGGTCAGCAAATTTGTAACAACCGCTCTGAATGGAATACTGAACAGACAGCTGTGCAGTCCAACTATTTTATGCTCTATCTCCTTTTCATGGAAAGCATTTTCATGATTACATTACACTCTAGATGCCTTGATTATATAAAACTAATCACATTCAAGAAAATGTGCAATACTTTGAGAATACTGGCTCAATGTCTTAAAAGTATCTTTTTATTTATGGATCATTTAGTGAATGTGTAGAACAGGTATTACAACCTAGGCAAATTTATCACTGACTCATTTTAATGTCAATCAAATAAACCAATAAATCAATAGTTGAATTTTCCTAGTTTTTCCATAAAGCATTCTATTAATTTTTAAAATGTGACTTCCTATTGAACGTATATCTTTTATGAATTATTCTCCCTTCTAGTGACTCATAAGGATTATAGCTTTGTGACATTTTATTTTTAAATCAGACTGTAGGTATTTCTGCTATTTTCCTGATATTTATCTTTTTCCCATTTCACCACATCATTTGCAGGGAATCTGGGAGTGTAACTCAATGGTAGAGCAATTGCCTAGCTTATGTAAAGTCCTGGGATTTATAACTAGCATTGCAAAAACAAAGCATATATATAATTTTCTAGATGAGTAAATGAGTTCAATTTAGTTTATTCCCATTTATTCCGTGTATGTTTTTACTACTTTTGTGTAGTCATAATGAAAATTTTTTTATCAATGGTATACAGCTATTAGGCTAGAAGTAACAAAGATTTTCAACTATTTATAACTGAAATTAGTGATTTCATAAAACATTGGAATGATGACTATTTTCTTCAACTATCACTGAAATAAATAATTTGATTTGATAATCATTATTTTAAATTATTAATATGATGCCTGGTATATTCCTGAGGGATTCAAATAAATATTATTTCAATGTATTGAATAATTATTACAAATATTTCTGTCAGTATATGATTTTTTTCAATGCTGTAGATCAAACCCAGAAACGTGAACATGAGGCAAGCTTTTAACCACTGAGTTACATCTCCTGCTCCCTATACGTTGTTTTGTAGAAGAATTCTGAAGTATTCTTGAGTAGTGATTTAACTAAAGATAGACTTTATTAATTACATATGTCACATATTAAAAAGAATTGTTTACATTGAATATAAACATAAAGTAATTATATATTAAATAAACAAGTATATAAAGATCAATAGTTTAACTTCAGTGAAACTAACAAATTTAGCAGATAGCTAAACATTATATGTTTATAATTACAATCAATTCATATATACATATATACATACACATACATAAATACAGTATTGGCCTCAGTTAAAATTTTAAAAATTGCATCCATGTATTCCACAAGTACAGTTATTTTAGCATGGGTGCTCTGCAATTGAATCACCCTGAAGATAAATATTTGCTGTCTCTTCATATTGTGGAACTAGAAATTTTTCATTGTGATACTACACTTGGCCACCATTTCTGTCATGAATATAATGAATATATTCTTTAATATTCCTCCTCACTAGATACTATATGGCAGTGAAAATAAGATTGTATACCTTCCTGAAGGACTACATTTTTGAAGGCCTACACAAGCAAGAAACAAATAAGAAATGTAATATCAGACGTCAATAAATGCTAAGAAATAAAAAAGGCAGATTTGAGGGAAGGATATTAAATAAGTCAGGAATTTGTAATAAAATAGTCAGTGAAGGATTTTCTTTTGAAGCAGCATTTAGCTGACATCTGAATAATGTGTTAGTGGACAGTGATTTAATCTGCTATTATAAAAGAATACTACAGACTGGGAATCTATAAAGAACAGAAATTTATTTCTCACTGTTCTGGAGGTTGAGAGAAGTCCAAGACTGAAGAGGAAGAGAGTTTTACTATCTAGGGAAAGTTTTCTTTGGGCATACTCACATGGTGAAAGGGACAGAAAGGTCAATAGGGTACAATGTTGTGGCAGAAGTTCAGAAGAGAGGGTGAACTGGTTTTCTGAAGTCATTTTAGGTGGCATTAACTCATTTGTGAGGAAGGAACCCTCATGACCTAAACAGCTTCTGTCAGATTTCACACCCACCACCGTGTTACACTGAGCATTGATTTTCCAACACAAAAATGTGGAGGCACATTCAGACAGTGGAAAACACAATGCCAATATCTGTGGAAAGAATGGAGAACCCAGAGGTGAGTGTTTTTGTGTGTTCAAAGGACTATAAGATCTCAGTTCAATTGAAATGGTATGGACCAGGGAGATAGAGAAAGGATGTAAGATCAAGAAGTTTTCAAGCATTCATTCATATGAAAAGATGGCCATTTAAAAATTGTCAGATATCATCCTATGTGTTATAGAAACTAGGGAGCTGAACAGAGAATAGGTATAGTAAGATATACTAGTTCAAAGGTCATTTAACTTCCTTGGATGGGGACACTGTAACTAGGAAAGAAATAGGGACATAAGTTGCTTTAACAGTTGTACAGGCATTAAAAGGTATTGACTGAAACCTGGGACTGAAAAGCAAGATCTGCAGGTGCATTTAATGTGAGACAAAGGGGTGATTCAAGGATGCCACAGAGCTTTTTGGTCAAACACCTGGAAATAAGGACGTGTCACATAAAGAAGAGAAAATCTAGAGGCAGAAATGTGTTTTATTTGGGGCCAATTAATATTCGGATAATTATTAGTTCTCTAAATAGAGATAACAAGCAGTATTGATAAAATTTGGAAGTTATCAAAATGTGGATAATATTTAAACTTATAAGAAGGGATGAGCTCACTGAGAGTATGAAGAAAGAAGATACTAAAAAAAAGAGAAAGCAGATAATAAAAACAGAAAAATACTAAGAGCAGAGAATGGGAAAATGAATGGAAAAATTGGACTGACAAGGAGCAAAAGTGTGATGGGAAAAAGTGTGATTGCAGAAAGCAATGCAAGAACTAACCAGTAGCCAGGTGTAATAAAGGCCAAACATAATTTAAATATAATGAAGACAAAGAATTGAGACATCAAATTCAGCAACTTGGAGGGGGTCAAATATCTTGTCAAGAGCTATTTCAGAGAGTTATTGGAAAAACTGATGGGGGTCAGCACTTGATAGTTAAGAAGAGAATTGAAATCCCCAGTTGCTTCTATCCACACTGGATCATGTTATACTCTCCTCACTGGGAAGTTTTCTTCCTGTAAACAGAATCTGTATCTACTCTTGATCACTACTCCCTCTTCTTACTCCCATTTCTTACAGTGCAGTCAGTTACTTACATGCATGTGGAATGAAAGTATCAATAAAGATTTGTAATTGTTATTGAGAAAGTAGAATTTGGAGAAATAGTCCAGAAGAAATTAAGAATAAATTTGAATGACTTTAAATATAGTTCTCCACTATAATAGAACCTTATATAACCCTCTTGCCCATTTCTTGATTTTTTTAAAGAACTAAGTGAGTGATTTATCTTTCTTCTGAGTTGAATTTTCAAGTTAGTAATAAGAATGTAAGAAATATTTATAGCTTCTCATGCCACTGTGCCAATAGAGATATCAATAAGGTTGAATTTATAGCTCTGGCTTAATGACAAATTTATTATTTTTGAAATGAGATGTCAAAAGAATAGTTTAGTTTCTATAACCTCTACTGTAGAAAGGAGTGATTAACAGGACTGCACCAGTACTCTTCTAAAGTTTTGAGTTTCACAATGACATGTGAATCATCTTACACTGCTTGGACACTTCTGATTGCTGCAGAAAACATGTCCATGCTCAAAATTAAAAATCTGCATTGATTCTATTACCTTTAATTTCACTTTGCTTCTGTATTAACTGCCCCTGTTGCCTGGAGATTTCTCTGATGCTCTGGATTTATTTGGCAGATTTAAGGTTGTAGTATATTAGATGAACAATTTAGGATCACTACTATCAACTTTTTTCCAATCAAACTCTTAAAATAGTAATTTAAGTTGGAAAAGAAAAGTTAATATATTTTTATCTTCAAAGAGATGTGTGTGTGCGTGTGTGTGTGTGTGTTGATACTTAAACGTAATTGTTAATTCTTCTCTTAGCACATTGATGGATCATGACTCATGGTATATTAATGAAAAGCAACTTTATTATTCTTTCCCACTGACAATTTAAAATTCATTTAGTAGAGAGAAATTTTGTTATGAGAGTTCATGAAAACTAGGAGATACCTTGACTTTTATAATTACTCTGAAATAATGGAAAATCTTATTAAAATTCATATTAAATCCAAAATCAAGTCCCAAGTAACTTAAATCCCTAGTTGGACAAATTAATTATAACCACAATCTTGATTGTAGTTAGATCTTTTCTACCCTCACTGATGGGTCATCTTCATGTGGAGCATATTTGTGCTAACAGGAGATGTGATCAAGTTTGGACAATTCCTTTTTCCCCTGCCATGCCTCTCGTGACTTTGAACCCTTTATGGTTGTGAACATGGCTAGAAAATAGCAGAAAGTAAAGACTTCCTTAATTTATAATAATTTAAGATGGCCTCAAACACTGTTCTTAGTTGAGGTTTAAATCTGATTCTCATGTAGAACATTTTATGTGCTTTTAAGAGCTTTCCCTAGAAACACAACTTTCATTTCACAAGTAATACAACTTTTATTACCCTCGCTGATGCTTTTGTCAGTTCCCTAGACCTTGGAGAAGATCTTGGAAGATCTCTGGGGACTGAATATAAAATTACTTCCTATATACGTCATCTAATTGCATTGGAAAAATAGTTTGCCATCTTGCTAATGGTGCCATTCTCAAAACATTCTCTTTTTATATTTCTTTCTCTTCACATCCATGTCCATGTTCCATTTCTATCTTTATTTCTATTTGCCTATATCCTGAATTACAGGAAAATGTAGTACAACACAGCCTTAGGTTCATCAGATTGTATATCAAACACAAGGCTGACGAATTCCATTAAAATGTGGGCGACAGATAATATTCATTCCAAGTTTTCTCACTGTGGCCATTTTATTTTGCCTTAAGATGAGGAGCACATAGACTTTTTTTCTCTTGTGAGTGTTAGAACTCACAACAAAGTAGCAGTTCTTTCCACAGATACATTCTCCATTAATTCTATACAACACAACTTCTCTTTTATGTTTTATATGTTTAAAGTTAATGAGAAATTTCAAGTCATTTGTTTTTCTAATTGATTTCCCCTATGAATTTGCATTTTAGAACATCTCCTATCTCACTTTGATATCTTATATATAATACATTTCAGAGCACGAGTAAAGAATTCCGGTTTGACACTGTTACTATGTATGAATATTCTGTGTTCACAGTATGCTTATCCAGTAACTCCAAATCATAGAAATTTACTGAGTTGTGCTTGATAGTGTTCTTGCCACTACCCTTCTAAAGTGTCTTCTGTTATACATTTTAAAATAAAATTATCTTAAACTTAATTTTCTTATTGTTATGGTTTAGATGTGGTATCCCCAAAAAGCTAATGTGTGAGACAGTGCAAGAAGGTTCAGAGGAGAAATGACTGGGTTACAAGAATCTTAACCCAATCAGCAAATTAATCACCTCACAGGGATTAACTGAGTGGTAACTGAAGTGGTGGGGTATGGCTGGAGGAGGTAGGAATTGGGGACATGGCTTTGGGTTATTTATTTTTATCTGTCAGGTGTAGACCTCTCTCTGTGCTTCTTGATCAACAGGTGAGCTGCTTCCCTCTGCCACACTCTTTGATTATGATGTTTTGCCTCACCTGTAGCCTTGAGGAATGGAGCTGGCTCTCTGTGAATTGAGATCTCTGAAGCCGTGAGCACTTAAATAAACTTTTCCTCCCCTAAAATTGTTCTATTTGGGTTATTTAGTCAAAGCAGTGAAAAAGCTGACTAAAACACTTATAAATTTCAATCATTTAAATATCTTGATGTAAATATGGGTATTTTATCTCAGTAAGTGACTAGGAATTACTTATTACTTGATTTCTATATGTACATAAATAACAAAATTTTTATAACAATTAATTTTTATAATTTTACTTCAGTAATTTCAATATTATTCATATATATGTGAAACATTGTTCATCTAAGTTGTGGTGTCTCTACTATGCAAAATAAGACAGGATTCTTTTCAAAAAGTTTGTTTTTCATGATGTTATAAATGTTGGACCATATTGAAGATGTAAGATTTAATGTATCGCAATGAAAGAAATAGTTCCTGTGGAGCATCCATGTTTGTGTGGATATTACGCAACGCTATAAAAATCTGAATAGGTTCTCAACAGTGAAGGGATCAATAGTCTGAGGAGAGTATGAAATATTTTCTCATCTTTAAATGACTATTACTCATTTTCTAAAATGTGTCATTTCTGTGAGGCTGGGACACCAACAAACTGATCTTTTTGAACTAAGAACAAGTCTGTGCATTACTTTTGGATAAGGCTTATTAGTCTATTTGACATTATTATTGGTTCAGTTAGTTTTTACTTTTAAACAACATATATTTCTGTTTTCCTATAATGAATTTTGTATGTAAAGTTTTTGGAGAAAATGTTCCCAGTTTACAAAAAGCATTATTTGCACTTTAGTATGGAAGTGATAGCCACCCACAAGCATGAGGTAAACAACCTCTCCGTAAAGTTTATTTTGCAGAGCAGAGGTATTACTATTCTAGTTCATTTAATGTAAAAATATGACTAAAATATTAACAATCAATATACTAGCATTGGTCATTTTGTGCATATTAAAAATGAACCACATTTGCAATTGATTTGTTTTCAAAGATGTAGTTCCTTGAATAATAATAATCTTACTAAAAATGGCAGATGGCAGATATTAATTTTAAAATTTGTAAAAATGAATTGGGATATTTTTTAATGAATACAAATGTACTCACTTCATATTATAAAGAATAAAAATTAAGTACTTCCTTAAAGAAATGGTGTTTAAAATAATGATTTTAACAAGATTAGGGAATAATTGAACTATGAAACACATATGGTGATGGTTACAGTATCATAGTGCTATCAATCTAACCAAAAATGTCTTTTGAAACATGTGAATTTCAAATGTTTACAGGGAGCTTTTAACTTATATACACATTAGCAAGCTAATTTACTTAAATAATTAAGAATATCAAAGGATTTTTTTGGAAGGGATTAGATTTAGTAACTTTTGAATCCTTGTAGAATAAAAATCATATTAATTAATGATAACATTTTGAAACATTAAACTTTATTTTTCTAATTCAGACTTTGTTCTAGGATACAAATTATAAATGAAGAGCTCTTCTCCCTGATAACAGCTTCAAATTGTCAATTATTTGTTGTTCCCTTAATCTATCATATACATTTTAGAAAATCATTAATAAGATTCTGCTCTCTGTCCAACTCTGCTAGATATTGAAAATATAAAAATGATTAAATGGTTTTAATCACTTAAAGGCTTAACCACTGAGTTGCACATCAAAGTTATAACTAAGTCAGTGGAGAGATGTGTTTGGTACTATGGATCTTTTTCTCTTTTTGGGGGGATACTGAGGATTGAACGCAGGGGCACTTAAACACTGAGCCACATCTCCAGCCCTATTTTGTATTTTATTCAGATACAGGGGTCTTATTGGGTTGCTTAGTGCCTCATCATTGCTGAGACTTGCTTTGACTCAAGATCCTCCTGTCTTAGCCTCCCTGGTGGCTGGGATTACAGGCATGTGCCACTATGCCCAGCTGGTGCTAAGGATTTAAAAACAAGGTAATACAAACATACCATTGGATATGCTCTGTTTCTTGAAAAATTTTCACTTTTTAAAATTTTATATATGTTATAGTAAGGATCTAGAAAGTTCTTGCTTTGAAAGCATGATCCAAATGCAGCAAGATTCAAAGGTGGGACTTGTAGACAGTGAATAGGGCTGTAATCTCACTGGATGAATTAATAATTTGAATGAACTAAGAAGTGGAAAGTTTAGGAAACTGGATATAGCTAGAGGAAGTAGATCTCTGAGAGTACGCCTTTGAGAACTATACCTTCTATACCTTATTCTTTGCTCCTTGCCCTCTTTCTTTCTATCTCTTTCTCTCTCTCTCTGCTTCCTGGCTGCCATCAGCTGAATCACTTTCTTCAGCCACAACCTTCCACCATGATGTCCTACATTATTCAGACCCAAAACAATGGAGTTGGTCAACCATGGACTGAGACCTCTGAAAGAATAAGCCCAAAATAAACATTTCCTACTCTGCATTGCTCTTCTGAGATATTCAGTTACAGCAACAAAAAACTGACTAATGATAAAACTTATTTTCTGACATATCAAATTATTAACTCATTTATAAAGGATTTATAAAAAAGCAAAAATTACTGCTTTATTATTTTATAGGAAACACATGATTCATGCAAGGAAATTTTTTTTAAATATAATTTTTCCTTCACAGAAAATAATCTAATATTCAAGTGTACCAATTTCAGCAGTTTTACATGCAGCTGTAGTCAAGGAGATGGATCACTTTATTACTATAAAGATAAAATGTTCCTTTTTTCAAACTTCTGTGGAATTTCAATGGTGACATCTAAAATCTAACTTTCCATGAAATAATACTGTACACCTTGTTAGCACTTAATCTCAATATTCTTTCAAGTTGCAGAAAATTGTCATACAGGTAAAAGATGAGGCCTGATTCTTCCGTTAAATGGACATTATGATTACATTCCTCAGATATTTCAGTTGTTCTCAATAGCAACATACTTCTAGATGCTCCAGTAAATTACCAAAGCAATTTATAGACTTTAAGTTTTGGTAAAACTGTAACACTTATTTTGACTTCTATTTGAGTCTAGAATAAATTTTTTCCTTTCAAATAGATTGACTGCTTCAAGGCTAAAGGGCTGGAAAAAGAAAACAAGTATAAATTTTCTTCATATTTTCCTTTCTGATGATAGTCAACATTAATCTCATTTTGTTCTAAAATGTTAAATAACACTTGCATTGGACTTAATTCAGTATTTGTCTTTTAAATAAATTTTAAATTTGTGTTAATATTCATGGGGTCAAAAATAATAAACAATAAACTATAACCTTCAAAGACATACTCTGCTTCATGTCTCAATGCAATTCACAGTAGTTTAGCTATAACTAACTAATAAGATTGTCGTGGTAAAGTGTTGAAAGGTGCAAAGCTCCCTTTCCCATGATTAACTTTGATGAAATGAAGAAAAGGAGAGAGAAGTACACAAAACAGGAATTAACAAAAATTATAAAATTTTAGAAACTTTGGGAAAAGGAAATTTCTTGTTAATGAGACTCAGTATCTGTGTCTGTTGGGGGCAGGGCAGGTTGGGATAGGGAAAGAGTACCTAGCTGCAACTTGAGAAATGAAACACATCTGGGAGAAGCTATGAGCACCCGGATGAAGAAAACTCTTGATGTCTGGTTTCTAGCATTTCCCCATCACTTCACCATCTTTAAAAATAAATGCTGGCCTCTTCATTGCTGAAGCTGGCAATGGCTGTTCAGGTTTCTCATGTAGGTACTATCCAGCAGGGCAAAGCCACACTAGGATGAACTAATATTAAAAGCATTTGCAAACTGATCAAACTGTACTTGAATTATCATTCCATAAATTCATACTATCAACTTCAACCTCAGGGATATTTGCTTACAATCTAAAATGTAAATCTGATTCTTCAAATTCTTTTTATTTCTAAGAATTTAATAACAATTACTTGAACAGAGAATCTGTCTGTGGAGTAAAAGCTGGGTCTTGTGTTGTTTGGGTGTTCTCATCCTGAGAATGACTGCCTCTCCCTTTTCAACTGAACTAGAAAGGCAAGATTTGTGCCTAGTTCTATCTCTGCTTCAATATATCCACCATGTCAGGATAGCTGATCTGCCGGCATGCTAGAATAATACTGGATGTATTCCTGACAATTGAGGGCACTCTGCATACTTGTCTCAGTGATGACAATTGGTTGCTTGGCATTAACTATGGTGGAGGTACTTAATCACAGAATTTGAGGAACACCTCAAGTCATATTTTTTATTTCATTTTATTTTATTTTATTTTATTTTATTTTTTGTGGTGTTTGGGATTGAACCTAGGGCCTCGGACATGCCAGGCAAGCACTCTACCACTGAAATAAACCCCAGTCCATTATCCTCTTTTTTTAAGATTGCTGACTTAACAAAATACTATCTCTAATAATGAACTCAGATGAAAAACATAGTCAATTTAAGAATTTAAGAATTTAAGAATGCAAATATAATAAAATAAAACAAATTAAATATATTAAGTGAAATATAAAGGAACAGATAAAATGATGTTAAATTAGTATAATAAATGTATTTTCAGAAATTATAAATGTGTAGAAAAAAAGTTACAAAATATAGAACTGTATTCTAAAAGTTTTCCAGAGATAAAGCACAAATAGCTTAAAAAGAAACATTTATGGTATGAGCCTCCTGAAGTCAGGAAAATAGTGAATTGATATCTTAAAGTATATAGAGAAAATATAAAAACAGGTAAACACTTTTCAAACATTTGAATCTAGAATATTGTATTGGGCAAAAATATTCAAATGCTGAAGTATTATAGGAATATTATAAGATATCAAGTCAAGGTCTCAAAATGTTTGTTATGCATAAATATATTGAAAACACACACACAAAAAGAAACCCAAGAACCAGGCAATAGAGATTAATACAGATAATCACATATCTTATATAATATTAGTAAAAACTTGCTTACTTACTTGCAATTTTTTTGGTTTTTTTTTTTTTTTTTGGTACCTAGGATTGAACCCAGGGATGCTTAACCACCACAGAGCCACATTCCCAGTCCTTTTTCATATTTTATCTTGAGACACGGTCTCACTAAATTGCTGAGGCTGTCTTTGAACTTGTTATTCTCTGCCTTAGCCTCCTGAGTTGCTGAAATTACAGATGTGAGCCACCATGCCTGGCTTAGATCTGATTTTTTTAAAAAGAAAGAAAATAAGTGTCTAAGAAGCCAGGCATTCACTATAATCCAAGTTACTAAAGAGGCCAAGGCAGGAGAATTTTAAGTTTGAGGCCAGACTGGAGAATTTAATAAGCCTGTCCCAAAATGAAATTAGGAATTAGGGATGTAGTTCAATGGTAGCGTGATTCTGCTTTTAATCCTCAGGACAGAGAATAAAAAAGAAACATTTCTTATAACCCATTGTCAACAATTCAATAAGAAAACAGAAAAAGGAATTGTAATGATTGCAAAAGTTGAGGTCAGTTTCTCATTATTTTCAAATGATATAATCAGCTATCTAAAAATTATAAAATTAATAGAAAAAACATGAAATAATCATGGAAGTCAAATAATGACAAATGCCAACAGCAACTAACTAAAAACAGATCATAAAAAATACAATTGTCAATAGTAACAAAAGATCTAAAAAGACAATAGAAACCTGAATATTAGTAGTACACACATTTTCTTTGGCTATGTGGGACAGCTGAGTCATATGATAGATTTATTTCTAAGAATTTCCATACTACTCTTCAAATGGCTGTGTCGACTTACATTCTCACCAACAGTATGGCAGAGTTCCTTTTCTTCCACATCCTCACCAGCATTTTTTTTTGTCTGTTTGTAACAGGCTTTTTAACTAGAATATGATGATGCTTTCAATTTGCATTACCCTGATAGTTTATTATCTTAAGCATTTTTTTATATATTTGTTCACAATTTGCATGCTTCCATTCTGTATGTTGTCTCTTCACTCTGTTGATGGGAAGTTTCCTTAGCTGTGCAGAAACTTCTTAGTTTGATATAATCCCATACTGAACCTGTATCTGCACTCCCAAGTTATTGCAACAGTATTCAAAATAAGATATGGAATCAATTTATATACCCATCAGTGGATGAATGAATACAGAAATGTCAAGTATATCATGACAGGATATTATTCAGTCATTATATGGGATTAAATCTTATCATTTGCATCAAAATAGATGGAACTGTAGGTCATAATGTTAAATGAAGTCCAGCAGAGAAAGAAAAATATCCCTTGCTTGCTCTCTTATATGGAAGCTGAAAAGAAAAGATCTATCTTAATGTAGAGTAGTGTTTAGTAGATGCTGAAAAAAGTGGGCAAGGGATACAAGGAGATAGTAAAAGAATAACAAAACACAGATAGAAGAAAAAGTTCTGATGTTTCTTAGCAGTGACACTGGTTCACAATAACCTATTAGATATTTTATGAAGAACTAGAATACAGGAGTACAAAGTCTTCCACATATAAAGAAATGAAGATACAAGCTAACTGATTTAATCAGATTGTTTATATAGATGTGTTGAAATATTACACTGTTGTCATAAATATGCCCAATTATCACATTAATAAAAAAATCAAGATAATAACACAACTTTCATCAAGAGCAATTAAAATTAATTAATGATAAATATAATTAAATAGATAATTAGGGAGCTATTTCATACCCTTGAAATAGCCATATTTCAAATATCATACTAACCCAAATGAATATGTAAATTCTATGTATTCCCAATAAAAATATTACTTAGACTTATTAAAGTCAGATGAATTTATTCTCAAATATAAGAAAAGGAATAAAAATCTTTGGGCTATCAAATAAACTTTGAAAAAATAAAAGCTTTGGAGATATTTGCCTTATCATATAGCAATAGAGTTCAAAGACAAGTTCAGGTATATGGAGATAATATACATTAAAGGAAACACCATGTATGAGAGAGAAAATATAATTTCATAGATAGTGTCAGGAAAATTGGATAAAAATAAAACTGAATACCTGTATAACACTATATATATATATCTATAAAACACCTCAATTTGGATGTTGGAAAAAATCAAGTATCTTAATGTGAAGGATTGAATTATAAAGGTAATTGCTGAGCATGTATTAGAATAACCATGACATAGAAGAGGAAATCTTTTTTTAGGAAAACTGAGACAATTAATAATTTTAAAGTTGATGGATTTTAGTGATAAAAATCTAAAAATGAAAAATCAGTGAAAAATCACTGAGCGCTCACACAATTAGGTACTAAGAAAATACATTTTCGATAATACAGAGAACGTATTAGACATATTTTTAAATGAAAAACAAGAAAAGCACATAAGCACTATTAAAAATGGCCTGTTCAAAATGGCTAATATAAAGAAGTGCAGTTCCCAAAAGTCATGTGGATAAGAAAAGATCTGCAAACTAATTGACAATGCAAAATAAGCCAAAGTTGGGAGACAGAACCAAATGCAGTAAGTAGAATATATTTGGATTCCAACTGAAGTGAACATGTGTGCACACACTCATATATTATCTTTCACTAAAAAGGGTTCAATTTAGCTTTCCACCTGGAACAAATTTAAAAATAAAGATATAAATTGTGTAAGCAATTACTTTTCAAGAGGCTGGACACTGGGCACTGAAGCACAATGGTTTCTGAGAGACAGAGAATATACAAAATAATTTGTTTGCTCCACTTTATTTCACTCAGCAAGATTTTTGAGTCAAAGTTTAAAGGCCAGAAGACCTACTAAGTTGAGGAGAGAGAGCTGAGAAGTCTGAGAACAAACTCTACAGTATGGGAGAAGATAAAACTGACTAGGTGGAGAAGCCAGGAGATTTTCACAGTCTACCTGAATAATCATAGAAAGGATTAGAGGTAGTTGCAGGTCCTCACATTGTGCTAATAATAGCACCTATTCTCAAGAATCAGTTTGGAAAATCTCATAATTCATGGGCTATTTGGAACACAAGTGAGAAAATTCTTCTATTAATAATGGTAAGTAATCCTAAACTAAGAACTGCTAGTAAATCTAGAAAGTAAGATTAAGAAAAATTAAGTTGTTCCCAAGTTACTTAACTACATCACAGAATCAAACTCATGTTTTTGGAACAAAAAGAAAAATCAAACCTTCTATAAGTAAAATTCAAGATGTCTACCATCTGATCTAATATTAGAAGGCATTAAAAATAATTAACAAAATATAATCCAAAATTAATAAAACTGATTCATAAAAGCAGTTAAAATTGAGTTCTTTTAAGTTCAAAAAGTTAACTACTTGCAAGATAAACAACATTTTAAGAAAGACATGCAATTAAGAAGAAGCCAAAAGTGAAATTACATATTAGCCTGAACATAAATGAAATTAACTTATCAGAATATGTGAGATGCTACTAGAACATTACTTAAGAGAATTCATGGCACTAAATACCTGTGTTTCAAAACAGAAATTTATGAATGTATTGAGGTGATCTTCCAGTTTAGGAACTCAGGAAAAAGCAAATAAATCCAAAATAAATAAAACACTGAAAGCAGACATGAAAATCAACAAAAATAGAAATTAAGAAAATAATAGAGAAACCCAACAAAAAAGATAGTCATCTGTAATGACGGTTAACGTTAATAAACTTTAAACACACTACCAAAAATGTTCTGATGACAATAAATTTTATAATACAGGAGAAATAACCTAGTCTTTAAATGAAACCATGAATACTTGCTCAAAAACACACAGATAATCTGAGGATTCCTAAACATTATTTAAATTGTTGAAGTCTTAGTTAAAAGTCTATTCACTGAGAAAACTTGGGACCATTTGGATTCACTTGTTTAGCAATCTATCAATATTTAAGGAAAACATAATTATAAAACAGTGATGCAAAAAGATATTAAAATAAAAGCTTATTATCTCTTAACCTGGCTGCAAATATTATAAGCAAATTTAACCATATCCAACACATATACAAAGTACAATGCATCATAATTTATTGGCATCCATACTGGAAATATAAGGTTGGTTAACATTCTTAAACTTATGTGATATAATTATAAACAAAAGGAATAGCCATATGATGACATCAATCATAAGTGAAGAAAAAGCATTGGCAAAATCCAATATCCATCCCTGCTGAGGTCTCATTAAACTGGAAACTGAAAAGCACTTCCTCAAACTAGTAAAACACACCCAAAAATTTCCTCTACTAAGATCAGTTACAATGAAGTCAGTACTTATTACTCTCATTCATCGTTGAGATGGAGTTTCTAGACTTTGTAACAAGGCAAGAAAAAGAAATAAAAACCACCAGAAAAGGAGTCAGAACCGTAAAAGAAGGTTTGGAGGATATTTTCACTCTCTTGATTGTTGAGGTAATATCATTTGTAAATCCTGTTCAGGGCAGCGCTGTGGTGCACACCTGTAATCCCAGTGGCTGGGGAGGCTGAAGCAGGAGAATCAAGAGTTAAAAAGCAGCCTCAGCAACTCAGGTGAGGCCCTAAACAACTTGATGAGACATACTCTCAAAAAGCATAAAGGAATAAAGGAATGGGAATATTGCTCATGGTTACACGTTCCTGGGTTCAATTCTTAGAAAAAACAACAAAAAAAAAACAACAACAAAAACTTGTTCAGATTTGCAGTTTAAAGGCATGCTGTGATCTTCCATCAGTTATACATCGGCAAATTGCTAAAGAAAAACATTGAGATGTCATTTTATGTGCCAGATAACTCAATCATTTGCTGCAGAACTGAGGAAAAAGTAACTTTCATGCATGGTCTACTGGAGGTATTCACATATACTCTATAACAACTCCTTTGCTACAAATATATCCAAAATAAATCTCGTCATTAAAATATAGGGCATTATGAACAAAGTTGCTGATTACAGGGTTGTTTATTGTGACAGAAGGTTGTATGCAATATAGGTGACCATCAGTGTGGAAGAACTGAGAAAAATGTGATTGATAAACACAGTTAAGTACCACATGGCAGCAGGAAGCAGCACACTTGATGGGTGTATCCATATATTATATATATTATAGAGGGAAGCAAACCAACAATGAAGCAGCAGACTGAATGAACTTAGAAATGGTGTGGAACAAAACAAATCAAAAATATTTTAAATCATTGCACAGACCCATTTGTGTTGGTAAAAATTCTCATAATTAAAATAAGAACATGCATTTTAGCATGACATGAACAACAGAGGAATAAACATCAAACATATTGCTACACTGCTGGGTTGGTTAAGGATCTTGGTGTGGTACCCAAGGACATAATTGCATAAATAAATAAATTCACAAAAATAAAAGGCAAAAATAATACAGGTCTTGAACAATTGATGACAATTATGTTTCATGAAGAATAGATTTTACTCAACTCTTTACCTGTACATTAAAAATTAATTATTAAAAAATAAATGTCAGCTATATTCACATACTCAGAAACTACTGAAATACTACAGATTTAGGTCACAGACATTATAAAATCAACCTATAGTGTGTTGCCCTTGTTTTACTTGGAAAATGCCATTACATGCCATTTTCTAGTTGTTTGGAAACTTCAGAATTGGCGGAGCAGATGAGTTCACAGCTTGGTGCAGTAAACAGAAGAGTCTAAGTGATCCCATAGGGGACTTAATAAAATAATTCAACTGGCCCACTGTTAAGAAAACATTCTAAGACCAGAAAAAGTCTTGTGTGAATATCACTAATGATATTAACAGTCCATATTATAATGTTTTAAAAAGTTTTTCTGCCCAATCCAATATACATTTCTTTTATGAAAGATCCAGATTCAAGAAGGGAAATCTTGGTTTAGATGCTTTAAGAGCAGCAGGAATTGTCTCCAGAGAGGCTCAAACAAATCGAGGATGTTTAGCAATCCACAACAAAAAGTCTTTTTGCAGTTTCCCTGGGTTAATCATCAGGAGAGTGGGATAACTGGACCATACTGGGTTAAATTTCTAACCTAGCTGAGTTGTGCCAAGCTCACAAAAAGTTCCCAGAAAACAGAAAAAGAAAGGGGATTTTGTTTTTCATTTTTTCCATTGTTTAGATGTCTTCGAGTTACATAAAAACTTGACCATTGGTTGGAGATTTTGCAAATTTATGAAACAGCTACCATTGAGCACTGTCAGTTGCTCCCCAGAGGGTTTGACTGAGCTTTGCAGGAACAGAGACCATTGCCAGCATTGGGAATTTAGAGTGTCCAGCACAGTGTTCAACTTTTCATCTTCTCTTCTTCCTCCACAGCCTCCTTGATAAAGAGGATAAAAGCAAAATGCATCTTCATGAATGGCTCTCTTCTCTAGGAATTGTGGAAAAAGTAAAATAGTGTGCATTTTCAGTGATAAAATGTCTATAAAAATAGACAATGGAGTCAACGTCCACTGCTGTATCACTTAAGAAGTGTGAGAAGGATGAAGTAGAGGAGTATAAAATTGGGATTAAGAAAACAAGATATGTCTGTGCTAATTTCTCATAAAAAATACCTAAACATAACATGGATTATAGGAAAATTATTAAAAGGAAGGTAAACCAGGATGTTGAGCATGTTGTATCTAAATTTTTAAATGGTAAATCAGCTGTGAAATGTATTTAATCTCTCTTCTTACAAACATGTGTCTTGAGTGCAGTACAATGTGTACATGTACTGAAAATGATCAAAGTCATTATTTCAAGAGGTGAGAGGGTACTTTGTGCTTGGGTGTGAATGAAACTTAGGAACACGAAATTTCTGTTGGAAAAATTGAGCAAATTCCACCAAAAATATCTTAAAATCTATGAGAGGATGTGCCAAAAAGTTGGGATATTTGATTAAGGTATATGAGAGATCTGAAACTTTTAAATGGTATCATTTCCACATTGTCCATGATAATAAAATAGTCTTGGGATAATTTAATCATGTTTTTATATATTAATTTGTTTGCAGTTTGCAGACAAATATTTGTTTTGTAAGTAACAAATATTTCTTGATTAGAACTAGCAGTGATAAGTAGTACAGATGGAAATGAGGGGAATAGTTCAATGGCAACATGAAATCTTCAGAGTATAGTGGTTTCCTATGAGTATTTAATCGAAATTCAAGTAATGGGCGAAGATATTTGATTCATGGATGCTGATTTTGAACCAAGATAGCAAATGGCAAACTTCTTCCTCCCTTCTCAGGTGGTTTTGCCTAAATTAATGTATTTTAATGAAATTTGTTTCTCAGGCATAAATATAAATACTGATTTTAAAACATGTTGTAGTTCTAAATTTTTTTAAAAGTGTGAGAAAGAAAAAAATCTAATTTCCTCTAAATGTCATTAATATCACACTGGGACTCCTTTCTTCTGTTTTCATTTTCTTTCTTTTTTGGGCACCTTTGTTTATATTGTATCCTCTTTATTACCTTGTCTTAAAGTTCATTTCTGTTTTCTGATTAACATGTTACATTTCATAATCTATAAAAATTACTTTTCTCCTCTTCATACAGCTGCCAGGGATGGAATCTACAGTTATGTATATACAAGATCATTTTTACAGAAACAATTAGAAACATTAATTGGTGAAATGCACATGAAGTTATTTTTATAAAGTCTCTCCTTTATTCCAATATGAGAGTAATACTTAATTTTTACTTACTGGTCATATATGATTTAGGGATATATATGATGGTTATTAAGAAAACAGATGAAATCGCTAATCTTCAAGATTAATCTTATTTCAAATGATGGGCTGGAGAAGATTTTAACTTTTCTATGGAGCTGGGATTCAATAACAACAACAAAAACGCTGTTATGAACAGCAACTTGACAAGTGTAAACACACTTATAATGAGAAAAATGTCTATTTATATTCATCTGGGGAGATGCAAGCAGTCCCTATCACCTTTTCTGTATCAAGATTATAATCATCAATTCTTCCGATTGACAGATCTCATCTGTGGTGGTTCCCATTCTGTTCCATCATCTAAGAGTTTAACATTATTTGGGTTAGGTCTGTAACTAGTCAGGTATTTTTTCACTCACTGTTTCTATTACATAGGTTTTTTCGTCCTTCAAGTATCCATGAACTTTCTCTATGGTTTAAGATTTTGATTACTTCTGGTCACCTTTGTATAACGATTTTAACAAGATAAACTTTTGTAACTGTGCATGATAGTAGAGCTAGTATGTGTAATAATAGAGTGAAGGCAATGTTCTGAAGTTTTAGTTTAAAGTGTACTTTAATTTTCTTGTAATTATTTGCATTACCAGTATATGTAATAATTTTTAAAAGTATACAATACTGTCAATTTCGATGTAAGAATTTTTTAAAATAATATAATATCACTGGTATTCTCTTTTCTCTCATATATACATATATATGCTTATTTATTCATATATAGTTTAATATATATGCTTATTTACTTCCCTCCCAACTGTAGTAGTAACAATTTTCATAACCTGAGAAGCCTTTGCTTCAAAGTGAGAAGTTTCAGGGCTCAAACTTTCTATTACAAATCTTGAGTGACATTACTGCTGCTACCACCTTACCACACACTTGAAGAACTTGTACTAAAGGAAAGAAGTAATTTAGCTATAAATAGGTTTAAGTCAGTTTCATAGCCATTATGACTTTCCCAACAAATGAGACATGAGTGAAACCATTACGTAAATTTGCCAAAGTTAATTTATAGGTTAAAATTCTATGTATCTTTATGGCATACTCTTTGTAACTAGGATTTCAAGTTGTAACATCAGCTGTCATAGAAGAATTGCTATATTTTCATGATCACATCTTAGTAATTGTATTTTAGTTAGCTCCCTATTCCTTCATATTATTTCATTTATATTACCAACTAAATTAACTCACACACCATTATAGATGCTCAAGAAATAGAAACTGAATGAACAAGTCTATCAGGTATTTTAATTCTAAGCATTTTGCCATCTTTACAAATTCTACTTGTGATAGATGAAGTAATAATCCATCATGAACTATAAAAACCATAGACCATCAATTGTACTAAAACAATGAGTTCAGAGATTATAAAGATTTGAACCTTGATTATTATTTAATTACTACAATGAATTTAAAACAAGAGCATTCATCCACTTGAAGAAGAAAACCAAGTAGCATTGCCAATAGAAATACCCACCTGCATATTAATTTCCTCTGGATTGTTTCATACTTATGAACTGTCCTATTCATAGACTTAAAAAACAGACACAGTTCCAGGATGCCTTAATAAGTAACTATAACATCTGTACAACCAGATTTATATTATGACAATGCTTAGAAA
Organism: Sciurus carolinensis; assembly: GCF_902686445.1. Taxonomy (NCBI): domain Eukaryota; kingdom Metazoa; phylum Chordata; class Mammalia; order Rodentia; family Sciuridae; genus Sciurus; species Sciurus carolinensis. Next base: position 84,082,091 of record NC_062218.1, on the reverse strand, counting down.
TTTGTGGATCACACCATAACGACATGCCTCTTGTACTTGAACTATTTCCACTAAAACATTTTGAAAACTGATGAGCATCTATGACATAGGATCATTGTGAAATATTTATGACATTCACATTTTAAGTTAAAGAATGAGAGTATAAATCTCTCCATAATGAAATGCCACAATAAGACACATATAAATGATTTATTATCAGTACCTCAATAATCTTATGGCTATTTTTTCATGTATGTATATATGAGAGAATAATAAAGACAATATTTCTGTATACATTTATTTATGTTGTTATTTTCTTTAGGCCTCTTATTCTAAGCAAAATTATTTTTTGTTGTTGTTTATGAACTGCTATATTCCTGCATTTTTAAAAGTTTCTCTCACTAATATGTAGCAGGAATGAACATTGAACCAATTATTTAATGAGTCATGGCCATTTGCCTACATACTGAAATAGTAGTCATAAGGATAAAAATATAGTCTTGATGCTAACAAAACCTAAGAGGTACCAGTTGATTTCTCCAGGTTAAGATAGCTGACTGATCCTGACATGAGGAGAAGGAGGTAGAGAAAGAAGAGCAGAAAGACTGGGAAGACTTGAAAGTAGAGATTTTTCATAAGAGGACTCAAAGACTCTAAGGTACCTACCTGTGTTTCACTCTTATCCACTTCCTTCTTCCAGGAGAACTTGGTTATATAGTCGCCAAATGTGTTTGAGTGCGGACTCTTCCTAACATATGCAATGTAAATTTGTGATATACTTCAACCTCTCTAATCTTACTTCTCTCAATTGTAAACTAGAGATAATGTTATGTTGTATTCCCTAAGTGCTACTGTGAGGAGTAAGAAAGAGATTAAATGGTAGCCCACTGATTGTAGAGAGTGGTCCAAAAATAGAGGTAAATCAACAAATTTACTTGGCACTCTCTAATGCAAAAGAGATAGTAACATGATAACAGAGTGCAATAGAGATCCAAGAAAGATTTAGTGACTGTGCCTACCATGTGCACCATGGTATAGCCAAATCCATCCATTTAAAGGTAAAGAATCAGAGTTGTAGAGAGAGGTGACAGTCACCTAGATGGTGATTTTGGCAAAGAATACAATGAAATAAACAAAATGAGGAATGGAGTCATATGTTTATTTTTTAAATTTGCAACTATGAATTATACTAGACTTAATTCTTAGTACTATATAACTGGGAATAAGTTTAATTTATTAATAACTCTGTGAGACCCATAGCAAAATAAATAAAAGCAAGAATCAACAACTGGGATAGATTCAAACTAAAAAGCTTTCTCTCAGCAAAGGAAACTATCAGCAATGTGAAGAGAGAGCCTACAGAGTGGGAGAAAATCTTTGCCACTCATACTTCAGATAGCGCACTAATTTTCAGAATATATAAAGAACTCAAAAAACACTACAACCAGAATAAAAATCAACAAATGGGCTAAGGAAATGAACAGACACTTCACAGAAGAAGATCTACAAGCAATCAACAGATATATGAAAAAATGTTCAACATCTCTAGTAATAAGAGAAATGCAAATCAAAACTACCCTAAGATTCCATCTCACCCCAATTAGAATGGTGATTATCAAGAACACAAGCAACAATAGTTGTTGGTGAGGATGTGGGGAAAAAGGTACACTCATACATTGCTGGTGGGGCTGCAAATTTGTGTAGCCACTCTGGAAAGCAGTATAGAGATTCCTCAAAAAGCTTGGAAAGGAACCACCATTTGACCCAGCTATCCCACTCCTCAGCCTATACCCAAAGGACTTAAAATCAGCATAGTACACAGATACAGTAACATCAATGTTCATAGCTGCTCAATTCACAATAGCCAGATTGTGGAACCAACCTAGATGTCCTTCAATTGATGAATGGATAAAGAAACTGTGGTATATATACACAGTGGAATATTACTCAGCCATAAAGGACGATAAAATTAAGGCATGTGCAGGCAAATGGATGAAATTGGAGAATATCACGCTAAGTGAGATAAGCCAATCTAAATAAACCAAAGGATGAATGATCTAACTGATAAGTGGATGATGACACATAATGGGGGGTGGGAGGGGAGTAAGAATTGAGGAAGAAAGGACTGTATAGAGGGAAAAGAGGGTCGGGGGGAGGGAAAAAATAACAGAATGAATGAAACAACATTACCCTATGTAAATTTATGATTACACAAATGGTATGCCTTGACTCCATGTACAAATAGAGAAACAACATGTATCCCATTTGTTTACAATAAAAAAAAAACTCCATGATAGTTATAATTAGCAATTATTTTACAAATGAGAAAATGAAGGTACAAAGTTAAGTGTCTTGTTCAGGGACATATAGTTAATGACAAAGGAGTAAAGGCTCCACTGTGTTAGACAGGACCTTGTGGGGCACTCCTGTACTCCCAGAAGCTCTGGAGGCTGAGGCAGGAAGATCACAAGTTCAAAGTGAGACTCAGGGACTTAGTAAGGTCATAAGCAATTTATGGATACCCTGTCTCAGAATAAAAAAATGTAAAAGGGCTGGGGAAGTGACTCAGTAGTTAAGTGTCCCTGGGTTCAATCTCTGGTACCAAAAAAAATAATAATTACACTGTGTTGCATGGACAGTAATTTTGTCTCTGATCATATCTGAATTTAAAGTAATGAATGGAGCTGATTGTATTGGTAAAGAATAAAAGTCTCAGATTATTGAAGAGTACACATTAAGGATCTATGAATTTAGCCAGGCTTGATAGTGCATACCTGTAATCTCACCTACCCAAGCCTGAGGCAGAATGATGACAAGTGTAAGGCCCACCTGGACAACTTAGTGTGAACTGGTCTCAATATAGAATAAAAGAAAGGAATGAACAAAGTGCTTGCCCTAGCATGCACAATGCCCTGGGTTCAATCCCCATGGAAGGAAAGAAGGAAAGAAGGAAGGAAGGAAGGAAGGAAGGAAGGAAGGAAGGAAGGAAGGAAGGAAGGAAGGAAGGAAGGAAGGAAGGAAAGAAGAAGGAAGGAGGAAGGAAAGGAGAAAAGGGAAAAGGGAAAGGGGAAACGAAAGGCGTCTGTCAATTCTGCAGGACCAGAACATTATCAGGTCTTTAAATAACATTATTTCACTATGTTGACAATTCCATACTGCAAGTTTTTAAATAAGTCCACATAATATGTACATTCTCTTTATTAGAAAGACTGTATGGGCTTTCAAATAACTGATTATTTTTTTCCTCTCACAAACATGTTTATTGACAATCTCAGTCTGATTATCCTATTGCCTTTGATGAGTTTTAGAGAGTTGTGCCAAAGTTATATGTACCCAAAATAGAATTAAGTGAAGTAAAATCTATTCCGAGAGTCGATTGTACTGCATGAATATTAAATTGATGCTTTGTATTGATCATTTAAACTGATCATTGGTTTTTGTGCATTTGCAAGTGTATAAAAGGGAAAGTTTGTCTTTCCATGAATTCCATGGTTAATGAGGACTGTCAAATGCTGTCTATGTCTACTGTTCATCTTCCCTATACATGGACTCTTCAGAATGTCTGAAATAAAGAAAACTGACAACTTTCCATGTAAGATTGTGAAAATGTAAATCAAATAGAATTTTCCATAAAGCTAAGTAAAAACCAGCAAATAATGGGAAAATCAAAATTATGTACCCAACTCAGCATTCAGGGACACACCTCACTTAACACACAATTTTCATCTATACTACTTTGCATTTTGCATTTTCACATTCTGCAGACACTTGGTAATCTGAAACAACTCCAGAAATAAAAGTCTACCTCTTTGGCCCTTTCCAAGTTATATCCTGTTTTTTAATGGAAAAACAAAATCAAACAAATAAAAATGAATACGAGTAAAAGTTTTTGCACATGAAATAATTGCCTACTTTTTTTTTTCTCACTTCCCTATATTGTGGACAAAGAATCAGTTCCACATTTATGCTAAGCATATTTCTATTTTAGGCTAATGAAGTTGAAAATATCTGGATTAATGTGGGTTGTTAAATTAGATATTGGGGATGAAACCACATTATCAATTGATGCAGTTAAAGGCAATTAACTGATCAAACCTATGGTTTTTGTCATGAATAGAAATTTAATCTTATTACATTTTTTAAATTAGCAAGTTAATTATCAATGCATTTCATTGCTTCTTTTTTTTTTTTTTCTCTTTCCTGATGTTTTCGAAACATACATCAAGAAAGACTGGTTAAGTGTAACCCCAATCTAAGATGTTACTCTGAGTACATTCACCCTCCACTTATGTTTAGAAAAGAATTAAATAGTGCTAGGCATGCATTTCAAATACAGCTTCTAAGTGCTCAAATTCAAACTTTTAGTTGTGAATTTTGACCTAATTTCTCTTTTTTCTCTCTGAGTTGCTAAATAATGTGTTTCTAAGGACTAAGGTTTAAGAACTAGTCCTACATCTATTTAATCTAAAAGTATTTTATACATCTTCTTTTCAAGCCAAAAAGCATGAAAACATTTTCTTATCATATCCCACAGAAAACCCCCAATGCCCTTTTAAAAGTAAACTATTATTAAACTAAAGCATACCTACAGAAAAGTACACAAATCACAAATGTTCAGCTCAATGGACTTTCAAATAGTAAATGTATCATGATACCACAAGTTTGGTAAGACCCAGAAAATTATGGCACTCAGATGTCCCTTGTTGTGCCCTCTCAGTCATTAGCACTTTTCCCTAAAGGATCTAATATCCTGATTTTTTATCACCTTTGTGTGGATTTGCCAGTTGTGCATTGTATATTTGTCTGTTTTCATTTAAACTTTTGGTTTTGAGGTTCATCCAACCCATTGACTGAGAAAAAGTTTACTCATCCTCATTAATATGCATAGTTTCATTGACTTTTGATGCTTCTATATTGCTCTACCTGATGTTGTTTCTCATGTCATTTTCATCATTCCAATGAGTAAATTTTTTTATTCCAGCCATTAAGAATTTTTTTAATTTATTGTTTTTTATTTTTTACAGATTGCATGTTGATTCATTGTGTACAAATGGGGTGCATCATTTCGTTTCTGTGGTTGTCCACGATGTAGATTCATACCCTAAAGGAAAAGTCAATCAAAAGAGAAACAAAGTCAAGTTAAAAACAAAAAAGAAGCCAAAATGACCAGGAATACAGATCATATCACAAAAATAATGGTGAATGAGGCTTAAACTCATTAATCAAAAGACATAGACTGGCAGATTGGATTAAAAAGAAAGATCCAACAATATGCTGCCTTCAAGAGACTCATCTCATAAAAAAAGACATCCACAGACTAAAGATGCATGGGGAAAAACATCCCATGCACTAAGAAGTTTTGAAGGATAAATACAACATTATAAAAGCAGTCTAGTTGCTGTGATTTGAATATAATTCAAACAGACTTCAATCATGTTTACCATGGATTTAAAATGAACCAGACAGTGTTCTAGGCTGCAGAACTTAAATAATGAGGGAGTGGACAACTAATATACAAGCAAACAAAATTATATTTAATAGAGGCAAGTAATATAAATAGCACAAAGCAGTTTGATCAGTGCTTTAGGATAGGTCCAATTATTAATCATTAGATGTAATTAATTTTAAGTAAACTATGAAAAAATTGTAGCAGTTTAAGTTTGGATATCACTTCTTCAATAAATATTCATTAATTACATTAGAAATAAAGTCACAATGTTTATCTTTCCATGACAGAAATTTCTGAATTTCTTGGGGCTTTCAGACTAAGAAAAACTTAAGCATATTCCTTTACAATTTTCTTTATTTCAATGTCAATTCAAAAAACTTTTAATTCACACATTAAAAAGTATTCCCATTTCTGAGATAGCTTTTGATGTTTCAATACAGGTACACATTGTAAAATGTCCAAATCAGGGTAAGCATATCTCCACAAACATTTATCATTTTTAGTTGAGTTTTATATTAAAATGTGAATTATTAACTGAAATTTATGCATATTTTCTTATCTTTATAATTGTTCACTTATTTTAGCTGATTTCTCAGACACAAAGACATTTTATCCTTCAAAATTTTGTCCCAAATTTTTTCCAGTGTTTTTGAATAAAATCTTCATTTTTTCAGTATTAATGATTAATATGCCAATGGTTCACACCCATACATATATACATATATGTATTTACATGCACATGTAAGGTCCCTACTGGATTAACTATATGATAGCTTTCAATTCATCAAAATAATCTTTTATTCAGAGGTATTATGTTAATTTTTGAAGAACTAAAAACATTTTGCTAATTTATCTGATATTTCTACCATCTTAATTTTTCACTGCAGTACACAATGAATAAAGGCAAAATAATGTAAGATATAACAAATTAAGATGGTATTACATGTATTTTCACTTTAACAAGTCTTCCTTTGTTTTGCCCAATTTTGATCATCATAAGAATATAGAAATCATTAAACACATGGTTTTGCATTCATGTTCCCAATAATATCTATTTATTATACTTGTAAATTTTATTAATGTTTCCTATTTTTGCTATTTACATATTTGTGCTCTATATTTTTATTATCTGTATACTTTAAGAAAATTATCGTTAAAATATATCACAAGGCTTAAATATTCATTTTAGCCAGGTTTGGTGGCACACTCCTATAATCCAAGTAACTCAGGAGGCTGAGGCAGGAGGAGCCCAAGTTCAAGAACAGCCTCAACAACTTGGCAAGGCCTTAAGCAACTTAGTGAGACCCTGTCTGAAAAAATAAAAAAGAGCTGGGGATGTTTCTTAGTGGTTAAGCACCCCTGGGTTCAATCCCTAGTACTGAAATAAATAAATGTGCAATTTATTTTCATTGATATCATTAATATACCTCTGATACACAATTATCACTTATGGCATAATTTTAAAGAGGCTTTATGATTTATATTTAAAACATCATCTTCTTGTTAAGTAAAGTTTAGAAAACAGCAAACCAGTAAATCCTCAATCATAAATGTTCATGTATTTCGTTCAGTTACTCAGTACTTCTTAAAATTTGACTAATAAACCATTCCTTTAAAATAATGTTTCTTATCCTAAAGACCTCACCAGGTTCAAGAACTCCTTTAGGTTGTAAACCCTTCCTTTTCTGGAAACTTATACTTTGAAAGAAACTCCAGACACCTTAGGAGTTAAAGACATTTGAAATCATTCCTTCAAATTGGTTTACATGTATTTCTAACCTACCTCAAAGTACATTTTTATCTTAATTTTTATGCTATATATATTTGAATTTTTATTATATAAATAAATAACATCTTAAAACTAAGATATTCAAAGTAGTTTTTGTAGTTTCTCTTAACTGAATTGGGTATTGACAGTTTTCTATAATTCTTAAAGTACTGGATGTTTGTGTTTTCTCCGATTTTTAATTTCAAGCATTTGTGTTTCAATTGACAAACTTGTACTATAATCTTTTTAAAAGTGGCCAACTGAAAGAAATTAAATTGAGCATTTATTAAGTGACTAACACTGGCCTTCAAAATACTGAAAAGTAAATATATAAGATATACTTGGAAAATCTTTGATTCGTTTTCATCAAGTGCAGGCTTGCATGTTCTTGGAGTTGTAGGATATTGTGGCAGTGGATAAAATGATGGAAATAGTGGGAGATAAGGCAATCAACTCCCCAACAAATGCACAAATAAGATGACTCTACTAGTTATAATGGATACCTAAACAGGACGATGCATTAGGGATTAAAGATGTATTATCAGATAATAAGTTACTATGTTAACGTGTGAATGTTATTATAGCTCATGATACATATTGCCTATTCATTAACTTCCAAAATGGTAAAATGTGTGCCTCAGTGATGTGTGTGGTCTTTTATTCCACTGGTATTGAGAACATATAAAATAATTATTTTATTTAATATACTTCTGCTTAGCCTTCTTTCACTTTATATAAACTTCTTTTTTTTTTGTACTTGATGTTCAATCCAGTGGTGCTTTACCTCTGAGTCACATTACCAATCCTATTTAATTTTTTTTAAATTTTGAGACAGGGTCTCACTAATTTGCCCAGGCTGTCTTCAAACTTGTAATCCATCTTCCTCAACCCCCTGAGTAGCTGGAATTACAGATGTGAGCTACTGTTCTAATATTAATACAAATCTTCACATATATTGTTGAGGTTTTAAATGTTTAAACATTGAAACTTCTCCATCATTTTTATGGAGGCATTATAATTACACAAAATAGTGAGATTCATAACATCATATTCATACATGCACATAACATAATTCCATTAATCTTATTTCCCAGTATGCTCCCTGTCCTGCCCTTTCTCCCTTCCCCAATCATCTTGTTCCACTATACTGATCTTCCTATTGTCTATTTTTTATGAGCTCTCCCAACATCTATAATTCCCTCATCCGGAAACAAATCTCTCCAATACATACATATTTTATAAAATTGTTTTATTTTTTGAAAATTCCAATTTTTGTGCAGTTTGCAACATTGACAAATGTGAGAATTAAAACCATTTGAATATCCTCCACAAAGTGTTCCATCAGGTTCAAATGACCATCTTCTAGACACTTGGCTACCTCGACAACTGGGGACAGAGAATGAGGGTGAAGACAAGAAATTCTGTGACTGTCCTCTCCCTCATTAAGGGAAGTACTTTTCTCTCCTTCGTTTTCTAATGCACTTGATTTTCTTTTCCTAAATGTCTACAATTTCTGATTAGTAGTTTATTATTTTCCTGAAATTTGGAAAAGTAGTTTTAGAAATGATTCCTCAAATGTTGACTTATCAAAAGAGTCGAAACTCTACTTTTAAAATGTAAAAGTATAATAAATATGAACATTAAATAAAAGTATCATTTGGTCAACACATCATTAGCTGTATGGGTTTGTTGGTAAGCTGGAGGAAGTTTGAGAAGAGAAAGAGAAGAAGGATCTGAGCGCAAAGCAAAGAGATCATTCAAACCAACGTCAAGTGTGGACCATGAAGTGTGAGCTGCCAGAGAAGAGAAATGAAAAACTTCAGGTTTCCCTGCCATTCACTTTATTTAAAGGTCTCTCACCAAAGTTTGTTGATAAAAACAAACACACCACAACAAAAAAGAAAAGAAAAACATCAGAAAGAATAAAAGTGTTCACAGGGCAGTCATAAAGGTAATTTTAAATACCCAGACTTATAAGGAGAAAGTGCCATGGAAGCGGTGTGAAGAGGATTAACAAAGAAATGGTGGAACATGAGAGCTAGCAGAGAGCAACGTCACTGAAAGAAAATCACTGGTGTTCGAAAAAAATGAAATATTTAATTTCTGCAATTCTTCATGGGGAATCACATTTCCAGAAAATTTGTTCAAAACCTAAAATAACCCTAGGTTATATGAGTGTAAACCTAAATTACGGTAGGTAATTATTATGGACAATGTAACCCAGATAGGGTAGACTCTCGATTAATACCTGAAAATAGTTAAAAGAAAAAAAAAATTTAGTCTTACTGCACTTAAAGGGAACACAAAATTCTCTCGAATACAAAACATTTACTTTTCCAGTGAAGAAAATGTCATCATCATCATCATCATCATCATCATCATCATCATTTCTGAAGGCAGAATATAGAAGAATGAGTGACTTAGAATGAGTAAAAATAATCCCTAAGATCCTCTGTGAGACTGACGCAATAATATCAGTTAGCATTGCAGATTCTTTGGAGACTTTTGTAAAATAATTTCTGAATATTTACATTTTTTGAAAGAGGTATCTAAAAAAAGGAGAATTACCTCTGGGAAGAATTAGTTGAAAGTTCCTAATAAAAAAAAAATTCTGTTATTAACACAGAAAAAGGATTTTTAAAACTAAAAAAGAGATAGTTTAAAGAAATAAAAGTTCTCTCCAGTAGATTCAAATTGAACCTAAATATAAACTGCGTTTCTATCATTAACTCATAGATACTAAATAAACATTAGGTAACAAAAGTGCTGGAAAAACACTGATTTAAACACTAAAAGCTAAAAATAAGATGGATTAAAAAAAAGAAATTTAAAAAAATATTATAAACCAGAGAAAATATAGTTTGACCTTTACTTGTTCTTTTTGTCTTTAAAACTAAAGAATATTGAAATATACAGACATATATGTATATATATATACACACACACACACACATAGATAAGCATGATGTATTGGTTTTAGTTGTACACTTGTATAAATTTAAATTTGCAATAGTTCATTCAAGTCTTCCAACCCACCTATGTTGGTCATATAGTAAATGAAATTTTGTGTGTTTTTGGTTGAATTAGTTCATATTTTAAGAGAATGAACAAGAATGTTTGGTTTACATATTTCTTTTCTCTTGTGTTAATGCCAAGTTTTTATAAAAGGACTAAATGCAGTGATTTTAATTTATTTCAGACTGAATATTTTAATCAATCATCTTTTTATCAATATTAAAAAGATAAAAATCTGTGGAAATTCAACCATTGATAAAACATTTCAGAATTAATGTTTATCTGATTAATGCAAAATTAATCAAAGTCCATGCACATCAGTATTGTAGTAACTATAGTTATGTGCAATAAAAAAATATGGTTAAATCAAAGTCCATGCACATCAGTATTGTAGTAACTATAGTTATATGCAATAAAAAAAAAGATGGGTAGTTAGAGGTACTTATTAAATGTTCTTATTTAGCCATTCAGCCTATAGTAATTTTGGAACCATTTTGTGCCAATGTTTTGAGAAAGATGCAAAGGAATTCCTTATCATGAGAAAACCACAATACAATAAACTCAACAGATTCATACTTCAAAGAGAACATATGATTTAACCCAGTCTGGAAAGACAACTAGTATTTTATCTGTGTTTTTAACTATGAGAAAGCACTTGAGAAAATCAACTTAAAGAGGAAAAGATTTGCTTTGGCTCATAGTTTCAGATGTTTTAGACCATGGTTATATGATTCCATTGATACTGAGCACATGGTGAAGCAGAACATCATGGCAGTGAGCACGTGGTGGAACAAAGCTGCTTACCTCCTGGTAACCAGGAAACAAAGGAAGAACAAGAGATGGGATGGGACAGGTCCAGGAACAAATTATAATGTACAACGGTATGTCCTCAATGATCTGCTTCCTCCCTCTAGGCCCCAACTCCTAAAGTTCTCAACATCTTCCTCTATCCCATTAAATTATTAATCCATCAATGGATTAGCACATTGATGAGGTCAGTATTCTCATGATTTGATCACCTTCAGAAGGCCCCACCTTTGAACATTGCTTCACTGGAGAACAAGCCTTTGATGCATGAGTTTTGAATAACATTTCAGATCTAAACCAAAACAGCAGAAAAATGGAGAAGATGAAAAATGGGTATTGGGAAAATAATGCAAACTTCCAAGGTGAAGAAGCAGACATTCAGGGAAGAAGAACCCTTGGGCTAAATCCCAAAATACACAGTTTGAGTAAAATTTGTGTTAAGATTACAAAAGTGAGCCAAAATTTATAAATAGAGGGCTTGGCATGCAATATAAAGTAAGTTAAACCATATTCTGTAACTGTTGGGCTATCACTGAGAGAATAAAGAGACAAAAGGATACAATCTTTTTTTGCATTAAAGTTCTTGCCAGGGGTGTAGGTGCTGTACAGGAAGGGAACAGGGATGGAAAAGAAGACCTGAGTTAAGGGACCTCATTGATCCAGGATAGAAATGATGAAGACTACTCTGATGCAGATCAATAGAAATGGTAAAATTAGATGCATTTAATACAATTAGAGATATAGTTGACAATATTTAAGGAGCAATGCATGAGACTATTGCAAACAGGATTCTCTGAGCAGCAGACTCAGACAGGTAGTCGCTCGGGGTGTTTATTAAGGATCACACATTACTGTCATGTATAACTAGAAAGAACCAATTTAAAGAAATGGATCACTCATTGTGTCCACTCCTCTAAAAAGGAGAATCAAGAAACAGGAATGGGCAGAGCATTCCAAGCAGCTTCTGAAGATCAGATAGGGATCCCTAAGCATGAAATGCCTGGTCAAAGATACTCTGCTTTCAGCTTAATTGGACAAGTGTGTAGACCCCTCACGCAATCTGTCATTGGAAGAGGGCCACACAATCCACAGGATGGCTTTGGCTGAGGCAGCTCTCTGAAGCCATGGCAAACCCTGAAAAGATAACCCCTGAAGACTGTTTATTGTCAGCATTCTTAGTACCCAGGAAGCAAGTCTGCTTTTGAAGGGAGATTTGGAAGGTGGAACATCTCCAAGTCTATCAAAATGAGTAGAAAGGAGGAAGAGCATCCAAAGTTATTTCCCATACTTACAATTATAAACAAAGATTCTGGAATGATTTAATAAAACATATCTTCAGAAAAAGTAGCAGCGTATTGGTGAGGGAGTGTGTTCAGCCTACAGAACTCTGTTTCAGATCCATTGAATTCAACTGAATTTTTCTAAATTTAAAACTAAATATATTTACTAAAGTTGTTGGAATACAGCCCTTAGAACAACATGGTCATGAGCCACATCTCTGAAAATACCCGTTTTTTTTTTTTTTTTTTTTTTTTTTAATAAATAAATTTAGTGGTCAGATTTGTATAAACACATGTGTGGTAATACATGGATCAGGAAGAATAAGAACAACTAAAAATGAAAGAGATCTAGTTTGTTGAAAAGACAAGGTTAAATACATACCCCATCAGCAAGGTCAATAACTCATTTCCAAATAACATATTACTAACCATGAACATTGACAGAGTATAAGAAGTCTCACAGTTACATGCTAATGTAAAAAATACACAAAAGTAGTATGTCCTGTATTAAGAAAGTAAATAAAACAAAATTGCTTAAAAAGAGTTTTTCATTTGTCTTTGAAAATGTCTAGGGTTCACTATAGAAAATATAGGCCGTTTAATACTGTAGATATTTACAGAACCATCTTTAGAACCTCTATGCAGAAAATGACCAATTTATGGTGCTTTTTCATAGCATTTCATGAGATTTGGCATGATAACTTATAATAACTTCATTTTCCTCACAGGAAAAAAAAATGAGACTACTGCACAGTAAGAATTTGCAGTAAATCTTGCAAGAACTCAGTAGCTTGGCATTTATTGCCCTTCGCTTCCTTTTGATTTAGCAGGTCTGCCCTTCAATATTTCTTTCCTCCAAATACTTGCCCAACTCTGTTTTTAAAACAATTTATACTGGTGGCACATTTTACAGCCTTAGGTAGTTTGTGGCATATGTTATTGTGTCAGAATTGTCCCACTCTAGTATATTTAGAGAAACTTCTAGACATCTTTGGTCAAACTCAATTATTTTAAGGGTCTATATCTCCAAGAAAGAAGGGCATGGTACCATATAGTGTTATTCCATGAGGGGAGTTTTTCTTTAACTATTGCTATATATTTCACCATTGGTTTCAAAGAAAGTAGTATCTGGAGATGGACTTATAGGAATTTTTATTGTTTTTTTTTTATTCTGTTTGAATAACATGAAAGCTAAACCAGGACTACATGTGTTATAAAAGTAAAATGCACAATGATTTTGCATCACAGACTTTTATTATAAATTTTATAATAGAATTTTAGTCCACTATACTTTGAACTGAAATTCACTCTTATTTTTTGGAAGTTGTGTATTTTTAGGAGACAAGTATTTATTTCCATATTTCTAAATATCCACTGAAGTTTTGTGCTTACTAGCTACAGATAATTTAGAATTATTCAGGATTTTGCTTAAATGTAATATTACTAATAGTTTAGAATTTTAAAAGGTTAAAAGATGACATTAAAAGATGATACTGACCCAAGATCTTATTACTAGAAATTTTTTTGGAATAGTTGTGAGTCATTTGTAGATATGTGTGCACAAATTTTCTTTCTTTTGGCTAAAATAATGTGTTCTAAAATAATGGGTTTCTTTGCAAATATAATTCATATAAATAAAATAAGAACAGAGGAAGCATACTTTTTAATTATTTATTAACTATTCCTCACCATAAACCCTCTCAAGTTTTTATGATAATAGTGACAGAATTAAGTAGAACATGATTAATTTAGTTTTATAATGTTTATTATAAATAACTTACTAGTAAGTTATACTATGTCCTCAAAATACTTCAAAAATAACAGATCTTTAAGGTAAGTAAGAAAATGGAAAATATTGTTTTAGTCATTATCTGAATAATCCTTTTGTTTCCTTACCTTATATTTGTGTTATTTGGTATTAAATAATGTAATAATATGAAAGTAATATTATTAATTTTATGATTCTATTTTTTATGACCCTTTACATACTATTTATTATGTGGAAGAGACTTAGCCTTAAACTGAAGCCTAATCACAATAAGAGCTTTTCCTTCAAATGGCATGTCTATAATCATGATTCCATACTATATTTTGTTCTCTAAACAACAAACTGCATGTCCATGTTTATTGCAGCACAACTCAAAATAGCAGAAATATGGAATCAACCTAGGTGCCCACACACAGATGGATGAAGAAGGAAAATGTGATATATATACACAATAGTGTATTATCCAATCATAAAGAAAACCAAAAAACCATCATTTGGAGCAAAATGAATGGATATGAAGGATATCATTGTAAGTAAAATAGACTGAGCATAAAAGACAAACATCACGTGTTCTCTCTCATGTATGGAAATCCAAAAAACAGAAAGAAAAAAGAGTTGATCTCAAATTACAATTAATGATATGTACAATACCATGCAAGAAAGGGAGATTAGAAATTGCACAGTTCCTAATGGGAATGAGCAGAAAATAATTCTCATGCAAAGTGGATTTCTAGAGAGAATGAAGAAAGGCAAAAACGGAAAAGTGTACTTCAAAAATATCTTTGAAGAATTACATCAAAGAGAAGATGGAAGATGTAACTCAATTTTAAAAGAACTGAAAGAAATTCATGTGGGTACATGAAATATTCTGGCAATGCATACAATCCTTTACCCCTGCAGTAGCCAGATGAACATTTCAAAATCACAGTGTTGATTATATTAGCACTTCAAATCATCTACTTATAGAAGTTGTAGTTATTCATTGTTTGACCTTCATTTACTTCCCATTCCCATCACACATAATGATATTCAACTGTGTAGAGGACAGGATGGAAAAGAGTTAGAACAGATGAAAGCTGAATCAGTCTGTGGGGATATGTATCCTTATCTGGGGAGCTGCCTATAGAAAAGAATGGGAGTAGACTTGGCAAACAGTTAAAGATGCAATCAAATATGACTGGGTATGAGAGTTGAGTTTGATTTTTTTTTAGAAGACAGCATGGAGAAGGCTGTTAAATCAGAATGAAGCAAAACAAAACAAAATAAAACAAAATTTCTGTTTTCTTTACCTTTGCATTGCTGAAAACAAAATACCTGACAAGAACAACCTAAAGAAGGAAGAATTTATTTGGGGTTCATAATTTTGGAGGTCTCAGTTCATTGCTATGGACCTAAAGGAAAGCAGCACATCATGGAGGAAGGGTGTGGAGAGGGAAGGTTCTCCCCTCACAGCAGCAAGAAACACAGAGAAAGGGAGGGAGGAATGGGGGCTGCAGAAAGAACATTTCCAGAGGCATGCCATGGTGACCCACCTCTTCCAGTCACTCCCCCCAAGTCTAGTCATACTAGAATGAACTGATTAGGTTACAGGTACCAAAATTCAATCATCTCATCTCTGAATATTCCTGCAGAAACACAGAAGGTTTGGGGGGGACACCTCTTATCCAAATGATAAAACTCCACAAAACCAAAAGCAAAATCAAAGAAAGAACAATTAAGGACAATGAAGGGTGAAATTGTTCAATCGGTAAGCTAATGTCAGAAAAGAAGATTTTATTTATGCCAACTAGGAGTTTCATATTTCATGCAGGAGATTTAATTCTGTGAAACACAAGACTGGGATGATATGGAGATTATTGATCAGTAATTGTTCCATTTGGCTAATGTTTGTGTCACACTCAAGCAAGAGAATGGTTCATGAGAAATGCACAAGAAAGACATAAAAGGGGTCATTCATTTTAGAGGAGAAAAAACATCTGTTCTCATAATTTCATCACAGATCCTCATGATTGGACATATCACATTATTATCACATATAAAAATATATTAAATCATATAAAATTGAGACCTGTTGCATGTTAAATATGAATTTATAAACTTAACAAAATAAAAGAATCTTTCTAGGCATGGACTTAATGCTGTATAACATTCTATATGTGTTTTGAAACTCTAAAATGTATTACAATAAAAATAGTAAGAGCAACAATAAATTTGACAGCATAACTAAGCTTTACGTTTAAAATCTAGTTTATTAGTTTATATTTTTTTATTAAATTAAGAATGATAAATGAATGAAATTATGATGAATTATATATCTTTCAATTAAAATAAATCAACATTATTTTATATTTCCTCTCAATATATTTTCCATAAATTTTTTATGTCATCTTCACAATGTACATTCTAAGGTCATTATTAGACTGATCCTTAACCCAGTAGTGAGTATAGATCTTTTTTGAACTGAATTATTATTTTTTATTTATTCTTTTTAGTTATTCACAACAACAAGATACATCCTGACATAATCACAAAAGCATGGAACACAGTCTGCTCCCATTCAGTCCCCAGGACTTCTCCCCACCCGCAACTTCCCTCCCTCCACTTCACTGATCTTTTCTCAATCCACAGTAGAGGTCTTTCATGTCTTTTATTGAATTGATTCCCAAGTATTTTTTTTTAAGACTATTGTGAATGGGGAAGTTTTCTTAATTTCTCTTTCAGAGTATTCATCACATATGTATAGAAATTCATTAGATTTATGGGTGTTGATTTTATATTCTGCTACTTTGTTGAATTCATTTATTAGTTCTAGAAGTTTTCTGGTAGAATTTTTTGGATTCACTAAATATAGAATCATTTTATGGGCAAATAATGATAGTTCGAGTTCTTCTTTTCCTGTTCATATCCCTTTAATTTCTTTGATCTAATTCCTCTGACTGGAGTTTCAAGGAAAATGTTGAACAGAAGTGGTGAAATAGAGCATCCCTGTCTTGTTCCAGTTTTTAGAGAGAATGCTTTCAAATTTTCTACATTTAGAATGATGTTGGCTCTGGGCTTAGCATAGATAACTTTTACAATGTTGAGATATATCCCTACTATCCTCAATTTTTCTAGTGTTTTGAAGATGAAGGATTCTGTATTTTGTCAAAAACCTTTTCTGCATCTATTGAGATGATCTTATGATTCTTATCTTTAAGTCTGTTGATGTGATGAATTAAGTTTATTGATTTCCGTATATTGAACCAAACTTGCATTCCTGGGAAGAACCCCACTTGATTATGGTGCAATATCTTCTTTATCATTTTTAAATGTTATTTACCAGATTTAGAATTTTTGCATCAATGTTCATCAAAGATATTGGTCTAAAGTTTTTTTTCTTTGATGTGTCTTTGCCTTGTTTTGGTATCAGGGTGATCCCTGCTTCATGAAATGAATTTGGCATGTTTCCCTTCCTTTTTTGTTTCACAGAATACTTTGAGAAATATTGTATTAGTTCTTCTAGGAGGGTCTTGGAGAACTTGGTTGAGAATTCAACTGATCCTGGACTTTTCTTGTTTGGTAGACTTTTGATGACATCTTCTATTTCATTACTTCAAATTGACCTTTTTAAAATTGTGTATGACCTCTTGATTCAGGTTGAATAGTTCATACGTTTCTAGAAGTTTGTCAGTGTGTTAAGAGATTTTCTATTTTTTTGGAGCACAAATTTTCAAAATAGTTTGTAATTATCTTCTGTATTTCAACAGTGTCTATTGTGATATTTCCTTTTTCATAAGGAATTTTGGTAATTTGAGTTTTCTCTCTCCTTTTCTTCATTAGTGTGGCTATGGGTTTATTAATTTTACTTTTTTTTTAAAGAACCAACTTTTTGTTTTGTCAATTTTTTCAATTGTTTATTTTGTTTCAATTTCATTAATTTCAGCTATGATTTAATTATTTCCTATCTTCTGTTTTTGGTGTTGATTTGTTCTTTTTTTAGGACTTTGAGATGTCATGTTATGTCAGTTAATTGTTGACTTTTCATTCTTTTAATGAATGAGCTCAATGCAATGAACTTTCTTCTCGGCACTGCCTTCATAGTGTCCCCGAGATTTTGATATGTTGTTTCGGTATTCTTATTTACCTCTAAGAATTTTTAATTTCCTCTCTGATGTCTTCTGTTATCCATGTTTAACTCAATAGCATATTATTTAGTCTCCAGGTGTTGGAGAAGCTTCTATTTTCTATTTTATCATTGATTTTTAGTTTCATTCCATTATGATCTGATACAAGGTAGGGTAATATCTCTATTTTCTTGTATTTGCTAAGAGTTGCTTTGTGGCATAACATATGGTCTATTATAGAGAAGGATCCATGTACTACTGTACTCTCTTGTTGATGGGTTGAACATTCTATATATGTCTGTTAAATCTAAGATATTGATTGCATTATTGAGTTCTATAGATACTTTGTATAGTTTTGTTTGGCAGATCTATCCAGTGGTGAGAGACATGTGTTAGTCACCCATATTATTGTGTTGTGGTCTGTTCAACTTCTGAAACTGAAAATTCTTTGTTTGATGTTACTAAGATGCTCCATTGTTTGAGGCATGTATATTTAGGATTGTTATGATTTGTTGAGGTATGATTTCTTTAAACGGTATGAAATGGCCTTCTTTATCTCTTCTGACTAACATTGGTTTGAAGTCAACTTTTCCTGTTATGAGGATGGAAACCCCTGCTTTTTATTCAGACCATGAGTGTGATATATTTTTTTCAATTCTTTCACCTTCATCTGTGGATGTCTTTTCCTATGAGATGAGTCTCTTGAAGGTAGCATATTTTGCGTCTTTTTTTAAAATTCAATCTGCCAATCTATGTCTTTTGATTAATGAGATTAGACCATTATCAGGGTTATTATTGAGATATGATTTGTTTTTCCATTTTGTTTTATTTTTTGTTTTTAAGTTGACTTGGTATCTTCTTTGATTGTCTTTTAGTGTAGTTCTTCCCTTTGGTGTCTTTTATTGTTGTTTTTAATTTCCTCATCATGGAATATTTTGCTGAGAATATTCTGCAGTGCAGACTTTCTAGTTTTAAATTCTTTTTACTTTTATTTATCATGGAAGGTTTTTATCTCATCATTAAATCTGAAGCTTATGTTTGCTGGATATAAGATTCTTGGTTGATAACCATTATCTTTCAGAGCTTGGTATATGTTTTTCCAAGACCTCCTAACTTTGAGGATCTGGTTTGAGAATCTATTGAGATCCAAATTGGTTTCCCCTATATGTAATCTGATACTTTCCTCTTTAAGATTCTACCTTTATTTGGCATGTTAGGCATTTTCATTTTAATGTCCTTTGGTGTGGGTCTGCTGTAATTTTGTATATTTTGTGTCCTATAAGCCTCTTGTATTTGATTTTTCATTTCATTCTTGAGATTTGGGGAAATTTCTGATATTATGTCATTGAAAAGATTGTGCATTCCTTTGGTTTGTGTCTTTGTACCTTCCTCAATCCCAATAATTCTTAAATTTGGTGTTTTCATGTTATCCCATAATTTTTGTAGGTACTCTTCATAGTTCCTTACCATTTTCACTGTGTAGTCAGTTTTATTTGCAAGATTATATATTTTGTCTTCATTGTCTGAGGTTCTGTCTTCCAAGTGGTCTAGTCTGTTGGTGATACTTTCTATTGAGTTTTTAATCTGGTTTATTGTTTCATTCATTTCAAGGATTTCTGTTTTTTTTTCCTCCTGCATCTCTATCTCTTTATTGAAGTAATCTTTTGTTTCCTGCATTTCTTTTGTAACTCTTTATTGAAGCGATCTTTTGTTGTCTGCATTTGCTTTTTTACATCATCCTTCACAGCTTATTTTAATTACGTACATTCTGAATTCCCTCTCTGAAATTTATTCTACTGTGCTGTCTTTTATTGTGGTATCTTGGTTTGTTTGGGGTAGTTTCTTCCCTTGTTTTTCCATGCTGTTCCCATTTCTTCCCCTCTAGCAGTGGGGATTCAGGGTATTAAGGTTTCTACCCTATAGATTTATGAAGTTCCTGCAGGTTTTCAATACCTCATCTTTAAGGGGAGATCAATATTAACAGCACCGATGCAAACAATATGCACCTTTAAATCAATTAGCCCCTATTAAGATGTTTACAGTTTTTTGCAATAAACAGAGTTGATGTGTTCGATTATTCTCTACCATATAAACAGTAGGTTTGCAATAGTGTCTACAGTTTCTAATGGTGGACAAAAGAGAAGGGGGATAAAGAATGTGTGATGTTTATGGGGCAGGAGATGAGAATATAGAGGTACTAGGCCATAGGAAGAATGAAAGAGGAATTAGTAGAAGCTGATAGTTAGCAGATGAGAAGAGAGAAAGGGACTCTCAGGTGTAGCCAAGCCTGTAAGCACCTTGGAAGTGGTCTTCTGGGTTCTGTTTCTTGCCCTAGATGGACACAGTCATGTCCTTAGTTGTGGTGGTGGTGGCTGCTATCCTGTAGATACCTTGATATTGGGTTTCTAGTCTCCAGTCATTGTCCCATGATGGAAGCTGCCCCAACTAAAGATGGTGGTGGTAGCACCAGAGGTAACACAAGATGGCTGCAGAAGTGACCTAGGATGGAGCCACTCCTTTTCACAGATGGGGCTGTAAGGGTATGCAGTGGGGTGGTTTTGGGGCAATCTGTTCAGATATGCAGGCCTGCGGTGAGCCGTTGCCTCCAGGCCCTGTCTGTTGTCCTAGGGTTGGGAGGTTACCATGTTCAGGGGGCTATGGCATTGGCTATAGTATCCCAAGATGGAGGCCGGCCTGGGGAGTCACGGGGACCACAGCACAGGTGCTCTCCTCTCCTCCAGGCAGGCCGCCAGCCAGGGGATGGACGCTCTCTTCTCTTCCCATCAATCATTCTTAATAGCTATAATGTGACATATAACAGGTGAAATGTATCATAAATGAATTATTAAAGTAATTGTCAATTTTATATATTTAGGTTGTTTTAAATATTCCCTATTAAAGACAACAAAGCAATGATGATGCTTGTCATGTCTGTCTTTACATGCTTGTGCTATCATTTCCTTGGAATAAACTATGAAATTCTTAATCATTAAGTCTAAAATTATCTACATTTACATTAAAATAAACATCATGATAACTGTAAGAATTTCAAAACAGTGCATGTTAATGATGAAGTATATATAAAATTACATGTTTTCATCTGCATTTGTACTTAACAGAGAAATACATGAAAAATGATAACCTGGATGTAACATATTTCAGGAAATTTTTTACTGACATACTTTTTTAAAAATTAAACCAGTGTTTTACATTTATAAAATCACACTTAAAAAATTAACTGGCAGTTGGGCACATTGGCACACACATATAATTCCAACAGCATGGGAATCTGAGGCAGGAAGATCACAAGTTCGAAACCAGCCTCAACAACTTAGTGAGGTACTAAGCAACTTAGTAAAACTCTGTCTCTAAATAAAACATAAAAAAAACACATGACCTGGATGTGCCTCAGTGGTGTTTCAACACTGAATTCAATCCCTGCTACAAAAAAATAGAAAATTGCACTTCCAACTTGCAGGCTTAGAAAAGCAAAGTTAAGGGAAATGAAACAAAAGAATGGAACAAATAAAAAAGTAATTAACATTAGCTCCCTTCTTAAAAAAGACTCAGTGGAGATGCCAAAAAATTTTAAATTCACTAGTATTTAAAATACTTTTCAATATTCTATGTAAAACTATAATGTACTTACAAAAACATAAAAAGACAGAAAGAAAAGAATAAGGAAAAAACTCTAGGAAAGGGTACTCCACTAGAATCTTCTTTGAAAATGCTTTCTATTTTCAGTGTCTAAAAAGGTACCCAATTGTTACACAGAGTCATCCAGTACTTCCAATACATTTATTTTAATTAAGGAAGTGAATTACAATTTTAATTTAAACATAAACTGTCACTTCTACCTATAAACTATAACATTAGACAATGAAGGCATACAATCAGAAGTATGCCATTAAATTCTAGCTTATCATTGAGCTTTGTGACCTTAGACAAGTTACTTTCCCCTCTCTGCATTTCAGGATTTTAGTTGTAGATGGACACAATACCTTTATTTTATTTATTTATTTTTAAATGGTGCTGGTGCTGAGGAATGAACCCAGTGCTTCACACATACCAGGTGAGCTCTCTACCACTGACCTACAGCCCCAACCTCTGCGTTTCAGTTTAATAGACTTTTATGAAGTTCAAAATTCTTAACCTAAATTTTAAAGAATTCTGTGATCCAGAGTTTTTGGAGTTATCACTTGTTAGTCTATGTTCCCTCATTCCACAAATTTTATTGATTTTTGAAAATGGTTTATATTTTCTACCTGCCTTGATAAAGGCTTTCAAGTAGAAGTTCGACAAAAGTGAATTTGAATTGACTTAAGATAAAAGCGACTATTTTCTCCTAAGATATCACATTTATTTGTTATGGTATCTAATTTACCTTGATACAATGGCTCATTTCTAATTTTTAAAATAATCAATATTTTAATGCATGTATTATTTCAAAACTTTACAAAACTGCTTATTTTTTTCATTTTTTAAATTACAGTTGTACCAAAATAGTATGAGGAAATGATTTTGCTTGTTTCTTACACTCTGCTTTCTGGATTGATGAAACAGTTTATTTTTCTCTTAAAAGTAACCCAAATGTAACATCAAGGAATTAAAGAATGAATTGTTATGTTAGTTGCAATATATGACTATCCTAACTCTAAACAAATGTACAACGTAAACTTGCACTAATATCACTACACCGAAAAATTTTAGTAAAACACTATGAAATAAGTGGAAAAATACTCCAAGAAGCATAATGTGCTTATTACAAAGTTGAAAACATAGTTAAGAATGAGGCACATTAGTGACCTGTTTATAGTTAAGGAAAGCATTTTAACAGAGAGCACAAGGTTAATGAAGGATTACTAAGGAGGGTCTCTGTAAGCAGAGGGAAAGGGGCATTGGGCAACAGATGGCTAAATGTTCAATGGATATAATTTTCAGATTCTAGTTTTGAATTTGAATGATGAATTTACATTATTAAATTTATTATTTAAATAATTAACCAAATAAAATGATGTCATTAATATATAAAAGATAAGCATGTGACAACAGTTCAAGATTGTCATTAATAGAAATCCAGAAGAAAGCAATCATATTTCATAATATTTACTTGTACTGCAATGATTGCTCTTGAGTTTGATATACTTTCAAATACGCTGTAACCCCATTCTTTCCTTGTCAATTGCTTCTCCTCTACATTCTTTTATACTAGTATTCATTCTTTTGTTCTTTTTAGTAATAAGAAATTAAATTTTCCCATGAAGGGATATTTTCTAAGAGCATTTCAATTATAGCCTATCTTCCTCCCTCTTTCCTGACATGGATGCTGTGTTTTTATTACAAACTCACTGACATGGAGACTGTTGGTTTTCTACTAAGGATGTGCATTTATCACATACCTTAAAAAGCGAGGACTCCAAAATAATAAAGTAGTTTTCTTTTTTATATCAAAAAATATTTATATCTTTATTCCAATTTGCATTTGACTTTAAATTTGTTGTTCTAGACACTCTTTCTTCATTTAATAAATTATCCCTCTATCTTCAAGAGTTTTATAAGATACTAAAACATTTTATATGTCTACCTAACTAGCCATAAGATATCATGGCATTTAAACTCATTTAGTTATGATAGCAAATGTGAAAAAAGATGTTTGTTTTTGGACTGCTTTAAACTATATAACTGGGCTTTCAATTTGTAACATAAGCAGTAATGTATGTTCCCATTGATAAAAACCTACAGAGAAAATAAGATAAGGCATTGGTTGAAATTATAATATTTATCAAAACCAAATTGCATGCTCTTATTTGTTCAATGAGTTTAAATGTTAATGAAATTCTCTCTTTCAAATTATATCCACAAGGCAAATATTAGATAAGACCATGTTTTCAATGATAAAAAAAAAGATTGAATTGCTAGTTTTACACTTAATAATCTGGAACAGAGATATAGGTCAATGGGTAGAAAAGAATATTTAAGATATTACTGTTGCTTAGATAAAATGATAGTTCATTCAAAGAAATAATCAGCTTTGAGCACGTTTGAAAAAGAGTGATTTCTTTTCATTCCAAATGCCAACTGAACTGTAAATGCTGACATTTTGAATAAAGGAAAGATGAACATGTGTCTAAAAAAAAAAAAAACTTTGCTTTTCAAATTGTACTTTTCCATTGCATAAACCAAGATCTCAGGATCCTGACTTTTATATTTTGGAGTGTTCCAGTTTAGCTTTATTTAAATTGTCTGAACAGTTTCAGTAGAACTAAATGTAAGATTCTTGTTATGAGTAAAATGGAAATACAGAAACCTCTGCAACCACCAGCCACCAGCTGTTCTCATCCAAAACCACTCGCTACCAATTTCTGACAGCAGTATGCAAAGACACTATTCCTGTCTAAATGAATGTATGCTTCCCTGAGAAAGGAAAGCTTAAAAATGATGCCAGATACTGTTCATATTTTCTTCCATTCTTTTGAAACCTATAAATGAAAATGAAGGAAATTGACTAAAATTTGAACCATCAAACAGGCAAATGAAATAGATGACAATAGAAAACTTTAAAGTGGAAATCTAATTAATTGCATGCTTAACTCCTGAGATTTATACTGGTTATATTCTTATCCAAATATAAGATATTTTGGTTTTATTACAATCAAAATAAATTTTTACTTTATCTACAATTTATTATTCTATTTTGAGAATATATCAATATTATTTAAAGCTATATTTTCTCAAAATGTATGCCTAAAACAATTATTGGTGTTTGAATACAAAATGAAATAGGTCTTGTTCTAGGGATAATACAAGGATTAATAGGTAAAATAAAGACTTATGGAATGTCAAAATAAAAGAGTGATAGATACATACTCAGATAAAATTTGTACTAAAATAAATGCATTGGGTTATACTAACAATTATTTTGTATTTCCGAAGTGGCATTCTAGTGTATTTACTGATTCTTTTAGACAGATAATAACTTAGATAATTCCCATGATCAACTCAACCACATGAAAATTTTTAATTTATTTTATTGCAATATCATTATTTGCAGTATTTATAAGACTTAGTTAAGTACAAGTTCATATAATTTTAATTGAATATTGTCTACATATTATTCAGAGTCCAAGCAAGAAGATAGATAGATTGATGGATTGGTTGATTAGGTGTTAGGGGTTCACTCCAGGACTCATGCATGCTAACCATATACTCTATCATTAGCTGCACCACTGACTGTGACTCTTAAGGATGAAAATGGAGAAATTTTAGTATGCAGCATTATTTGTCCAGTTAAAAGAATTGCTGAGAAGTCTAAAGTGAACTGCAAATCACACCATAAAATAATGGGAATGAGTCACAAATTGCTGCACTAACAAAAGGAGACAGCATGATACTGAAACTCAGGTCTGAAATCACCTTGTAGAAGGTAAAGTGCTGTAGGCCTGTCTGGCAGGAGATAGAGCTATCTTGGGAAATGTATTCATAGCAAAGAGAAAGGAAACTATTTTCCAGTTTCCTGCCACTGTTTCTACCTCCAGGAAACCTTGAAGCCATTAACTTGAGAACCAAGGAAACAAGCTCTCAGCCTCATGGTAGAGTCTCAGGTTCATGTATTATCTGTTTATCTTCAGAAGAGACTTAATTGAGTCTAATAATTTATGAAGTGTTTCTATATTATAAAACATTTCTACTAACCATACATAATTTTACACCTTTGTGTAGCAGATTCCATCAGATAATTATAATAAGTAGTTCTGTACACATAGTTATCTATCAAACATTCATTTTCTTTTTTCCCTTTTTAAATTTTTGTTCTTTTTAGAATATTTAACATTACGATTTATTTTGAAAAAATTGTAATAGCATGGAATATAATTTGTACTATTTTGGTCCCCAGTAGTTCCCATTTCCCTCTCCCTCCTTCCCCATTTCCTTCCCTTTACTCTACTGACCTTCCTGCTGTTTATTTAGAGTTTTCTTTTTAATTAGTTTATTGTGGATAAACATGATAGTGATATTCACTGTGGTATATTCATATTTGTTCATAGGAAAATTAAACATTCATTTTCTACTAGAGCTGAGTAATGCAAAGTACTGGTTAGCAAATGAAGGTGGCTTCATCTCGAAACCCTTAAGATTGGTGAATTATTTTTTTTTTAATTTACAATTTATTTATAACATAGATTTTAAGCACCATTAGATCTACTGGTTCCTAAAACCTAAGAGGCATGGAATTTTGTATATTATCTAGAATTATTTTAAACTTTCCTTACTCAGGGTTCTCCTTATAACTAGCATCATTATGTGTTCCCTGGTAAATGGATCAGAACAAGGAATAGAAATGTGAAAGTTCTTAGCTCTGAAATTCAAAGTAGTTCAACAGTGAATGCAGCAACACGTCCTTCTGGGGGGAAATCTGACAATATCCAGAATGCAGTTCCCCAGGGAAAATCACCAACAGTATGAGCACCTGAGTTTATATTTGCCTTATTTTGTTTCTTGCTAATTCTTGCTCAGCAAGTGTAATCAGAATTATATCATCAATGAACAATATCAACAATGAACTAACATGCTGTTCTCTACAATGATCAGGCAACCAAGTGCTCTGTGAATCAAAGTTCAGTAGAGGTCAGAAATGAAACAGGGGAAGTATACTGCTATCTTACTGAATAAAAAATAGTTTTATCATCCATTGCATGTGCCATATCCTCTCAGATTAAAAGTTGTATACTAAGTGCCAAGAACCAAGTGATTTACTCCAGCAAATATGTAACATTTGAATAGCATCTATATCAATCATCTGATTAAATTTATAGGAATCCAGATATATTCCTAATTTATCCTGATTTTCTCATGGCCAAAACAACCTAAATTTCAAGCCTTTGAGGGCAGTGCTAATCTCTGAGAAATACCCAGGTAAATACTATTGTTGTTTTTCTATATCTGTAGTGGCATATTCCTCCATGACCCTTTACTCGATTTTTCTTACCATAAAAGTCCTAATGTTAAAGTTAGGGGATTCAGTGTGGGAATTTTGACAGGAGTTAAACATATGTATATAAATCCTGTACTCATAAAAAGGGAAAATTAACTAACTCTATCATATGTTCGCAAATGTTCTCAAATAAAAACCTCCTTCTGTCACGCAATACCTAAACACTACTCTAACTGGCAAACTGCAACAGTGCTTGATTTCTCCAGGTTTAGCAGTAACTTAGGATCTACTTCTGTAGTAGTCCTTAGATATCTGATATCTGGATCCCTAAGTATCTCTTTCTCCAGCACATCATTACCTTGGTCAATAACTGCAGATCCCCTTAGAGGTGGACGAGAATCTTTCTTAGAGGTAAGGATCTTTCTTAAAGAAACCCAGCCCCGCCCCCATTGGTTAAGGTCTGCAGGTATATAAACCAATAGAATTGGTTAGTTCTAGAAGATGAGTGCTGAGTGATGACTTACTTTTTCCTGTTAGCGATAACTTCTATCTATGGATCCTATGAAAGTTGTGGTTAGAAGTTGGCCAAGCACCAGACAGAATGTAATGACTTCAGTTTAGTCAATTCATGCCAACTGCTAGTGCTTTTATACTACTTTATCTGCAAGGATCTTTAAAAAACAGATCCACATATGGATAGAATGCAGCAGATTCAATGTATATACATAGGAAATATTTTCAATAAAGAAAAATAGTAATATTTCTAATAGGAAATATAAGCAACCTACTAGTGGTATCTGATTTTTATCACTAACAGGAAGAATTTTATGATATTAAAATTGCTTCAGATTTTTTCAAAATGCCCCTTATAGTCAACACTACTTTGAAAGCACAGTAGTTGTAAATCTATTTTTGCTTAGTGTTTAATATATTATTATGCAAAACATAAACATAATTATATCACATTTTTGATAGTACACATATAATCATTCTATAGTTTCTGCTGTAACCTGTCAAAGTGGTCTTTAGCACACACTCGCATGTGTGCCATACCTGTGTGCTCTTTCACTCTCACACACCAGTTTAGAATCTCTACTGTAATATGTAACAGTGTAGTTTTGTAATCTCAGCATTAGATATCACAGATCACCATTAAATCAAGTCTTTAATTAGACAGAATTATTAAAGCCATTCCAAGTGCTTCAGTTGACCCTTTAAAAGTTGTCTCTAAGTGAAGCACAGTCATATCAATAGTTTACACTATGCATTCTGCTTGATATAACAGCTGATGAAACCAGTCATTCCCAAACATACTTCCAAGTTCTTCCCAATTCAAATTGGCCAGATTTCACATACTTTTTGATATATAGGACATCTCCTCTAGAAGAAGACTTCAATTTTTCCCCTGTGAGCATGATGGAGTTCAACATTCTTAATGAGTTTGAAAATACTGATTAATGTCATTCTCTCTCTAAATTTTTTAATTTGTTCTAATTTGTTGTGCATGACAGTGAATGCATTTATACATTTTGATAGATCATACACAAATGGAGTGTAATCTCTCATTTTTCTGATTTTACATATTGTAGAATCACATCAGTCATTCAGTCATATATGTACATTAGTAATAATGTCTGTTTCACTCTATTATCCCTCCTACCACCATAACCCTCCCCTTCCTTCACTTCCCTCTACCTAATACATAGTATCTCTACCCTCTTACTGTGAATTAGCATCCCCATATCATAGAAAACATTCAGCCGTTGGTTTTTTGAGTTTGGCTTATTTCACTTAGCATGATATTCTCTAACTTCATCCATTTACCAGCAAATGCCAGAATTTCATTCTTCTTTAAAACTGAGTAATATTCCATCTCATATATATATAATATATAATATAATATTTATTTATATATAATTATATATTATATAATATATCATATATAATATATTTGTATTATATATATTAGATATCACAGGTATTTATCTATCTATAAATATACATATTAGATATCACACCATATACATATATACAAACATACCACATTTTCTTTATTTGGGCATCTAGGTTGTTAATGTTATTCTTAAATATTATGATCTTCCCTTTCTGAGAAAACTCCCAATGCTTACGTTAAAGCAGCTAGTTTCCTCCAGCATGAGAACGCTTCAGCAAAGGAAGCATTCCTAAGACTTCTACCACTTTTGTCTTTACCATCATCTTCTTCTGGATTTCTAGACTTTCTAACTTTTAAAAAATTGAGAGAGGGGATAAAACAGCAAACATGAAAAACTGCTCTTAAAACTTTAAGCATCACACTGGGCACAACATTTTCTTGCTTCTGTACAACAGTCCAATATTCTAGCTTCTCTGTTTCTCCCATCTTTTTATTTTAAGCAGTTTGTTCCGTGTATTTTTGTGCCTGGGACCTTAACCGTTGTTTATGCTTCCACTGTGCCACGTGTGATGTTTCTCTGTGCTGTGTTTGTTGGATTTGTTTGCTTATCAAAAATGTAATCATGCTTATTGTTTCCACATTTTTTTATAAAACCTTTGCTGTAGTCTCTCTAGTGTGAATCACCCAAATGAAGTAGTGTAGAGGTGGAAAATACCTCTGGCATTTTTTCCCTACACTTACATTGACCCACAAAGGAGTGAATGTATAGTGTTTTTCTTTTCAGTGATGTTCCAGAGAAATTATGTGTGCCCATATTCTGAGCTATAGTTTAGGCAACCTGACTTAGCCTATAACTGAATTATACCAGAATGTAAAGAGGAAAATAGGGAGCATCGATAGTTGGTCACTCATGAAGAAATTTGATATTATAACTTGGCTATTGCTCTCTAGGTGTATCCATCAGTCAAAGTCCTAAAGCATGGAGTGATTTGGGAAGATCATAAATCCCTAAGACCATCAGAACCTCACCTTGATGATGCAGGAGCTAAAATGAATGACTTCATAGTGCCTCTAAAGTTCTCAATGACATCTGGTTAAACTTACTGGAGATTAAGAGTAGTCGGGTAACTAAAGAAAACTAGACAGTATGCAGAGTTTTTAAAGTTAGAATAAAGTGCTCAAAACAACATTGTCTTTGAAGCATCCCTATAATTATCAAGAATACAGAAAATAACATGAGGTTTCACAGAATTATTGAACTTGATATAGATTATAATAAGGGAATGCTATCTGAATAAGCTATAAAATCAATACCTTCTGGAAAACTTTTGTTTTCTAAAGACAAAAATAACAAGAAACTGAGCCTAACCAAATAAAGAGTTATACCTTCTGTAAGAGTGCACTGCATCAGTAGCTTCTCAAAATGAAGCTTAGCACTATTGCACAGTAAAATAGACAAAATATGCCTTAAAAATACAGTAAAACTAACAGGAATAAAGGATGTCCTTAGAAACCCTGATGAAGAAAATAAAACTGGGATTTCACTCACTCTCTTTTAGAGAACAGGATGGAAATGTATAAAGGTACCTAACAGATGTGTTATTTTATATAACAATCCTTGTTTGTGATTATTTAATATAGTATTTAGTAGTAATTAATCAAGCCTTGAACATGTTTCAATAATGTTCAATGATTTTTGTTTTTGTCTACTTTGATCATGGAAAAGCAACAGTGCATTGTGATAAAAGGCATATAAATCTTAACAATATTTATTGTCCTTGTTCTCCAAAATACACATCCTTATCAAGATGTCATAAAGTATCAAAGGTGAAAAACAGACCAAAATTATGCTAACCATTAGCAGTGTGTTCTAGTTACTAAAATCCATTTTCATATTGTTTTAGTCCATTATATCAAATAGATTTCTGTTATTTTGAAGGAAAATATGCTATTGAATTTCTTAATTACAATAAAAAATGTAAAAAATGGCAACATAAATGAAGCTGGTTTGTCCTTCTGGCTTTCCCACCTTCATTTTACAAAATGTATAGCTTGGTTTCACTATTTAATTATGGCTAATCTTACAGTTAATTCCAGCAGGTCATTTTTGTTTGTTAAAACTGTCAAAGCAATGAATTGACCATACCAGCATATAGTCTTTCTGATTAGCAGCTGCTACACCATTAAATTTCAAGCTCATGTGCTATTCAAAAGTGGCTAGGATAGTTTGCCTGACAGGTAAAGGACAAAGATGACCTTATGTAGGAGCCACTCTTTCCTTACAATGTTTATGGCTGTTTCAGTCAGTTTTTTCACTGCTGCGACTAAGAGAGTCGACCAGAACAACTGTAGAAGAGAAAAAGTTTATTAGAGGTCATAGGATTTCGGAGGTCTTAGTCCATAGAAGGCCAGCTGCATTCCTTGGGGTTTGAGGTAAGGCAGAACATCATGGCAGGAGAGTGTGGCAGAGGGTACCAGTTCACATGGTGATCAGGAAGCAGACAGAGAGACTCCATTCTCCAGATACAAATTTATAACCCACCGCCACACCCCCATTGAATCACTCCCTCCAGTCACATGCCACCTGTCTGCAGTTACCACTCAGTTAATTCCATCAGGGATTAATTCACTGATTAGGTTAAGTTTATAACCCAATCATTTCTCCTCCGAACCTTCTAGCAGTATCTCACACATGAGCTTCACACATTCAAACCATAACAATGACATAAGTATATTAATTATTTCAGTAAAAATGTTTGTATCGCTCAGAAGTCTGTTCATTTATCTTCTCAGAAAACAACTAACATGCTAATATTTAATATGTATGACAGTGAAAGCTTACTCCAAAGACTTGCTGAAATAATTTCAAATAAAATACAACATATCACAATGGAGAATTTTTTTTTTATTCTTTAATTTTAATATTGCTTTATCCCATCTTCTGTGCTACAATCTTGTTATTTTCTCACATTTTATTATTTACTGCATACATTTCATTTCCCATAAATCTTTCAGTTAATTTCTTAGTGTAATCATTTTTCATTTAGCTACTTATTTTCATATATAGTTTTGTAAAGTTTTAACTTTCTGACATTATACAACCACATATTTTCCTCCAAATATACTTTATCTAGCAAAAGAATTAGGCAAATATAAACTAATTTATCAACACTTGCATAACTTTAAATGCATTTAGCAATAACATTTTTGAGTTATTAGAAAAATTTCCATAATTAAAATTCTTTGCATCCTGTATTTTTTCTTTCTTTACTTTTTTTTTCTGCCTTTTCCCTATTCTCCTTTTTCCTATTCTTCTTGTTCTCTATGAATGATAAAAATGACATGTGTGCTGTGGATTTATCTGCTGAAATGCTGAGACAAAGCATCTAGAGAACATTCCATAGGTGCAGTTTGTAATTTGAGTAAATGGTTGCCTAGGTTATCAACTTTAGACCAAGTATATTTTGGATCTTTTTCATTCAATTATGTACTTTAAAAAATATCAAAACAGATATTTTATTAAAACAACAAAGAATTATTAAAGAATAAGAATTATAAATATTTTAACTATGATTTAGATATTACATATTCAAAATGTACATAAGAATGTTCTGAATGAATTTTAATAAAAATGTTTTTAACATACTAAATTCATCTCTCAGGTTTGTGGGGAACACTCACTAAATCCTTTCTAATTTTATGCAATCTTACTTGGTTTTGCTATATTGACATAATATCTGATCAAATAAACCACTCAAATCTGCCTTCTACTATATAGGCTTTTGTTTATATAACTGAACTTTTAAATAAAAAGATTTAAAATGAACATGCCACTTTGTTAAATATATTTTTAATCATTATCTACTACCATTAAATGATTCCATGTCAAATATAACTTTATCCTTAAAGAAATATACGTACTCTTGAGTGTATATTGATCAATACTGTCTTAGTCATCATGAAATCCTTCTAAAAATATCCTTCTAAAACTCTAAGATGATCAGGGGCCTAAATATAACATGCAAATCTAAAAAGACTTATAAGATAACATAAGAAAAATTCTCAGTGACCTGGACTTTGGCTGTGACTTTTTAGATATAACATCAAAAGCAAAAACCATGACAAAAATTAGATAATTTGGGTTAATTAAAATTAAATTTTCCTTTTCTCAAATGATACTACTAAGTAGATGAAAAAATAAGTCACACGCTAGGACAAAATATGTGTAAAATGTATTTTCGATTAATAACTCATGTTCAAAATTTGCAAGGAAATTTAAAACTTCAGAATATGAAAGAAAACAATCCAATTCAAAAAGGGAGGTCGTGCAATATCTCTCTTTCTTTTTCTGGATTATTTCACTTATCAGAATGCATTTTAGGTTCGTCCATGTTGTTCTAGTGGCCAGGATTTTCACTGTCGTACACTGAAAGGTGGAGAAAACAGCAGTCTTACACACCGTCTCTGAGAATGTAGCTATTATGGGAAACAGTACTGAGATTACTCAATAAAGTATAAACAAAACTACAATATGGGTCAGCAAAACCACTAGTAGGTACATATTCAAAGGAAATAAAAATTTGTATGTTGAAGAGACATCTGCATGTTTGTTGCAGCATTATTCATAAGATATGGAATTAATCTAATTATCTGTTATAGGACGGGTTGGTGTCTACCATATTTTTCTTCATTTTATATTTAATGTAATTATTATATTACCAAAACCAGTAATGATAGGGCACTTCCTAAAATAGATCAAGAAATGAAAAAAAAATGTAATGATATATTAGTTCGTGCCCATTAGCATGGTTCTTATATAAAAGATAGGCAATAACAGGGCTATGAGTGCATGAAGGAATAAGAAACCCTTGTATTGTAGTGTGGACATAAAAAGATGCAGCCCCTTGGCCAAACACTCCCGCAGTTACTGAGAAGGTTGAACATGGAGCAATCATATTGCTACCTAGAAATAGGTTACTTCTCCCAAGATACATTTGATAAATGTGTTCCTGACTATATACATGAATATTCATCACAGTATAAGTAAGAATAACAAAAAGGTGGAACTATCTCAGATATCCACCTACTTTCCCTTAATAGATAAAAAAAAAAAAAATGTGGTGTATCCACACAATGAATTTTATTTGTCAACTCAAAGGAATGAGGTATGTATTGAGTCTACAAAGTGAATAAACCTCATAAACTGTATCTTAAGTTAAACAATTCAGTCATAAAAGACCACATGAAGTATAATTTAAAGTTTAAGCAAATCTATGGGAACAAAAAGTGGGTTGTCATTTTCTCTGAAGGGAATAGAAGACACTCAAAGTCTCAACTGAAAATTATATCTTGAAAGCTCAGTTGTATTTCAGTTATGTGGATTATTTAAACCATTGATTAACTATGATGGAATTTAGAAATGCAATATATGAGCAACCATTTGATGTCCTTGTGAAAAGAATTTGGTGATGGTAACGTAATTTTGCTTTCTCTACCAGTGTCAGTTCTCAATGTACCAAGCTGCTTTGCAATTCAAGTAAAATATGTGATTACTTTTAATCAAATTACTGCTCTAACACAATTCCTACAGCTTTCCCTTCTCAGTCACTTAAGTTCCCATCTTTTTTGGTAAGAAGCATCACATGCCCGGATGTCTTTATTTAACTGTTAAAATTGAAAATGAGATTCATTCTGGCTTCACTTTTTCCCTTAGCTGCTGGACATCCCCCAGAGAAAAAGAATCCCTGCCATATTCAGCTAGAGGTAGTAACTTCAAAAAAGCTTTTGATGATACATTTACCAACAGTTATTAATATTTTTAAATAAATGCCTCAATATACTTGCAATTTTTTATAAAAAGTAAAATAATTTTTGCAGTTTCTTTTTCAGTGAACATAAAATTGTTTGACATGATACATTAAAACTGGATTATTCACATGTTGAATATTCTTTTTAGATAATAGTGAGAGCAGCAATGTTTATCTGAATGAATATTTCCCATGCAGCTCTTGAAAGTTATTCTACAGTCATGCAATTATTTAATATTCAGAGCCATAGCAATTTAAAAGTATACATTTACAATGTCATCAATGTACTATTTGTGATAATGGAGATCACATAAAGTCCCCAATAGTAAGTTAATCAATTTTAGTCATTGAAAATCTCTAATGCAAAATATAAGATTAATCATTTGGGTATTTTAGAATACACTGGTGGCAATCAATATAAAACCAATTGTACAAACAAACCTTAAAATTGCCAGTACAGGAGCAGTACAGAGAACAAAATTTTAATGGTTTAATACCTATTCATACCTTCAGGGCTCTCACTTTAATTTTTTTAAGGGTCTGTCTCAGCTAGATGGTATCCTTTTTACTCTGATGTGCTCTTTAGTCCTTACCATTTCTCAAGTATATAAGCTTAGTAACATCGGATGATTTACACACTTAGCCTTTTGGAAGATGAAAGCCATTGAAGTGATTTGTTGGTTTCCTGATTGATTTTGTAATGCCAAAGTGCTTCATCGTTGCTGTTCCCAAGTCAGAATATCTACACTTCCCATTAAGCTCTTGAATCAAAAGGATTAATATGATAGTAGAAAGGGACATATTCCAAAGCAGAAATAAATCAAACTAGAAATCTCCCAAAGCAAAGGGCATGCACTTGCATTGAATAATCAGAGCAAATTATAAAAAAAATCTCTTTGTAAACAAAAAGTAGAAAAATTGTTTCAAAGAAGCACAATTGTTAATCCTATAAAACTATGCAAATATGTTTTGAGGTGCATTACTAAGTCTGTTCATAAAAACAGTACAATTCAATTTTGAATAAATAAAAACAATTTAACAGAAGCAGTAAATCAATTTTTAGTCTATTAACAACAGAATAGTTATTAATGGGTTCCATCCTTCAAAAGACAGTGTAGACACAGACCCTATCACATTTGGTCACTTAGATTACTTCCCATTTCTATCAACTGAATAGGAACCTTTAAAATTCAAACATTCTGTGCACATAACTGCTTAGAACAAGCATTTGTATGAGTAGTAACATGATTAATTTTATGTCATTTGCACTCACACAATAATTTCACATATAGTCATTTAAAAATAGATTACCCACTGTTAACTGTATTATAATAACTGGAATTAAGCTATGGCAATTACCTCCATTAAAAGTAACTTATTGACTTGTTCTGATAGTTCTTTGGATGTCAAGATTCCTAATCTCCAAATATAGGTTGCAATTATACTTTTGTATTCATATGTTTTGTAGACATGACAGATAAATTTAGCATGGATTGAACAAGACCTGTAGAAATCCTGAAACTTAAAGAGTCATAATATTACATATGTTTAGGCAGTTATCAGTTTTGAGTAGCAACTAAAAACTACAGGCTTCACAAACAATATTAAATGTTATTTGTTATATGACACCACCTTATAAACTTTCTGTAGCTGTACTTTTACATGCTTTGAACTAGTGGGAGATAGGACTTCAATGAATATACTGTTTAGTAAGCAATAAAAGGTAGATTAATCAAAGTCACATAGGCAAGCTTACTATAGAATTACTCAAAGACAATGTATAGAAATGTCTTAAATGTGTGTAGCCATTGCAGTTCTCTAAAGAAATAAAACCAATATCTGAGTGTATGTGTGAATGTGTGTGTTTTATCTTTCTATCTATTTATCTATCTATCTATCTATCTATCTATCTATCTATCTATCTATCTATATCTGAATTTCTGGGACCTTACAATGCAGTTGAGCCCTTCAAACTATAATAGGTTTCTGGTATTTTAAGCCAACTTTGTAGTATTCAATTACAAAAGCTCTAGGAAATCAATATGATGTGGTACATACTTAATCAACACAGTCAAAGAATATCAGACAACCCTGCATACAAATGCATATATATATATATCATGCAAATATATCAAAATATATTTATGCATAATATAAAGAAGCATATTATGATGTGTCTGAAAAAAAGATAAATGTCTCCTCAAAGAAAGATTTACTTAGTCAAACACACCTCCTTTTTCTTAATTTAATTTTTTTATTGTAAACAAATGGGATACATGTTGTTTCTGTTTGTACACAGAGTAAAGGCATACCATTTGTGTAATCATAAATTTACATAGGGTAATGTTGTTTGATTCATTCTGTTATTTTTCCTTTCCCCCACCCCTCCCACCCCTCTTTTCCCTCTTTTCCCTCTATATAGTCCTTCCTTCCTCCATTCTTGTCCCCCTCCCACCCCCCATTATGTGTCAACATCCACTTATTAGTGAGATCATTCATCCCTTGGTTTTTTGAGATTGGCTTATCTCACTTAGCATGATATTCTCCAATTTCATCCATTTGCCTGCAAATGCCATAATTTTATCATTCTTTATGACTGAGTAATATTCCATTGTATATATATACCACTGTTTCTTTATCCATTCATTAATTGAAAGACATCTAGGTTGGTTCCACAATCTGGCTATTGTGAATTGAGCAGCTATGAACATTGATGTGACTGTATCTGTGTACTATGCTGATTTTAAGTCCTTTGGGAGGACTTAGGCCGAGGAGTGGGATACCTGGGTCAAATGGTGGTTCCATTCCAAGCTTTCTGAGGAATCTCTATACTGCTTTGCAGAGTGGCTGCACTAATTTACAACCCCACCAACAATGTATGACTGTACCTTTTTCTCCACATCCTCACCAACACCTCCTTATTATACCTATGGTTTAGAGATTTTGATGGTTTGGAGATTTTGATTGGATTGAAAATGCCCAGATATTTGGTCAAGCATTATTCTGGCATTTCTATCAGGGTGTTTTAAAGTGAGATTAACATTTTAATCCATAGAGTGAAGCAGACTGTCCTACATAATATGCGTGGACACCAACCAATCAACTGAAGGTTTGAATAGACCCAAGCTACTGACCTTTGAGAAAAGAAAAATTTTCAACACACTGCTTCCAAACTTCATCTAACGCATCAGCTGACCTGGGTCTCCAGCCTAGAAGCCCAATTGCACCTTTGAACTTGCCAGTCTTCATAATGATGTGAGCCAGTTCTTTATAAGTGATGCTCCTTCTTCAATAGACACATAGACAGATAAACACACAAACACACATATTGGTTTTATTTTTCTACAGAACCCTAACTAATAGAGATGTTTAAGTCTATTTTTTATACATTGATTTTGAGTAGTTCTATAGTAAGTTTACTCTAGTTAATTTACATCGTAACTGTATCTACAAAAATCCTATTTTCTATTAAGGTCATATTGAGAGGTACCAGGCATGAGGACTTCAACATATTTTTAGGAGGACACAATTTAACTTGTAATGTCACTCAAGAAGCCTTCTTCATGTCAGTAGAGACATTCCATGGGTTTCAGATTTGGGGACATTCTGGATTTCATATTTTTGGATGAAGGATGTTCAACTATGTCTATACAAATATTCCAAAATCTAAAATAGGAAACACTTCTTCCGCAAACATTTTGGACAATGAATAATCAATCTATAATGATATGATTTTGATTTTAAATATGAACATTATACTCTTTTCCCGAGGTAATGTATAAAGTTATGTTTTAAATTTAACACTTTTAAACTGCTATTAAAGTTTAGACTATAGTTAAGATAAGAACAATGCTATAATGTAAACTATGGGAAAACTAAGATTTTCAAGTCTGATTTAATTCATTAATTAAGTCTGATTTTATATTTCAACAATCAATGTACATAACTTTATACCTGAATATTAGATATATGATATAATCTTAAAGGGGACAGAAGACATGAAAGCAACAAGAACAAAACAAAAAGTGGATATTAAGGAAATGGAGAAGAGCAATTTTTGTAGGGAATATTTTACAGATGAGAGTTAATAAGTATGCCACTTAATGATTTTGATAAATGTCAAATAAATTATGTAAAAGTCAATGACTTTCATTTTAGTAGTATGTGGTTACCTTCATTTGAAAAATTTAAAAATTAAAATTCTATGTCTTTATAAGATATCTGTAACTAACCCTAAACTAGTTAAACTGAAAGGCTCCTTCTCTCCCAGAGCCAGTGGGTGCACGTGACTGTTTTCTGCCTCCTTCTGGTTTATACTAAATTTCCTTGTGACTGCATGCCTTCATTCACCAAGATCAAACCAAATTTTGATCTGCAAGAATAAGAAGCCAATTGAACTATGTAGTCATATTTTAATTTCTACAGTGTTTA
Source organism: Sciurus carolinensis (assembly GCF_902686445.1). NCBI lineage: Eukaryota > Metazoa > Chordata > Mammalia > Rodentia > Sciuridae > Sciurus > Sciurus carolinensis. The sequence continues at coordinate 84,042,858 of NC_062218.1, read as the reverse complement.
TGATTCCTTATTGAATTTAAATTTAAATGACCCAAGACTGAACATAATGTTTGATTACTTGCCTAATTCATTCAGTTTCGATTAAATATTGCTTTTCTTTGACAAAAATGGTTGATCTGAGATTCATATCCAAGCTCCTAACCTCAGAATGAGAACTACAGTGTATGCAAAAATTAATCACAATTAATTATGTGTGGATGTGATTGTATGTGTGTGTATTTTGGTTTTATATGAAAGATATATTATGTATAAAACACAAAGGGTTATGAAAAATGCACACACATTTTTATCTGCAACAAACATTTATTTAAAATATATCTAATGACAGTATCAATAACCATAGCTGAAGTGATTCAGATTTGCTGTTTACTGTGAAACAGAAAACATCATGAGAGCTGGGTTGCAGCTCAGTGGTAGAGCACTTGCCTAGCACATGTGAGGCACTGAGTTTTATCCTCATCACCACATAAAAATAAATAAATAAAATAAAGGTATTGCGTCCATTTACAAGTAAAAAAAAATTTTAAAGCATTGGGAAATTATAAATATACATATGACACTGAAATAACCTGATGTCAATATAAACTTGTTAAATACTATCAACTTAACAAAAATAAAAAGAACTAGTTTATGAACCTGTGTTGGATAGTAGTAAGAATATACTTATTATCAGTGAAGATAATAGCTTCACTGATTCACTGTTGGAAAAGCATGACAATAATTGACTAAAATTTTTTTCCGAAGGAGGTGAGGCACTTATGAGGGTCAAATCAGTATATTTAGATAGGAAGTTGAATAAAATCACATCAATCTGAAGGCTAAGTGTGAATAGACATTGATTTTAAGTAAGATATCAGTATCTCGCAATACTTCTGGTAATCCACATTAAGAATAAAAATAGGAAATAATTCTGAATGAAATTATTGTATGTGCAATAGGGAATTCATAAAGTGATTCATATTGAATACTGTTCAGTCAAAAATATTTAAAGTGCTGTTTCGAAAATGTCACTATTCTTGCCCTCACAAATGAACGTATTCAGACTCAGCAAAGATCATGGTACTTCATCTGTGAAAATAAATCCTTTTATTGTTTCAATTCAGCAATTGTTCAGTGTTCTCTATAAAAGCAATCAATGAAGTTTCTCACTTTATTGGCTGGAAATATAAATATAATGGAGTGTCAGAAAGGAAACACTCTTTGAGGTACTTATTAAACCATTATATTACCTATTTCTTAGTCATTTTCTCTATCACCAAATTTTCCCAGATTATTCAGTGATAATGTACATGATTAGTTTCTATTTTTTATTTTTTAATTTAAAAAATCTATTAACAATTTTTCTTAATCTATTAACTATTTTTGTAACTTTATCATATATATATTATATATATATGTATTATGGAGTGATGAGGATTGGATCCAGTGCCTCACACACTTGAGGCAAGCGCTCTCCCCTGAGCCACAACACCGGCCCTCATATCCTTTCTTCAAACAAGATACCTTATAAAGGGCTGGGGTTATAGCTCAGTTGGTAGAGTACTTGCCTCATAAGCACAAGGGACTGGGTTCAAATCCCCAGCACCGCCCCCCCCCCAAAAAAGATACCTTATAAATAAAAACAGCAAAGTACATACTTCCTTTTGCTGAGTGATGTCTGCAAGGCCTCTAAATGCCCCTCTGGCTTTGAGCTGTTATATTGAGGCTCTTCCCTTTTTTTCTATGCATAGACTTTCCAGTGATATTTAAAAAATCTTTCTATGTGAAACCATAAGTTTTATCATAAATTCCAAAATCATAGGCATTCAAAATTTTCTATTTTATAGTTTTATTAATATTCGTGATTTCTTTCCAGTTCTTCATTACATTTAGTGCTTTGGCATGTACAGAAGTAGAGGTTTCGTAGTGTCATTTCCTTTTTGTTCTCTATTACGAGGCCGGAGAATGACCACGGAATAACTCTCAGAACACAGGCTCCTCATTTCCCGATGCTTCCCCTTCGGAGTTGCGCTGCTTTGCCTTTTCATTCAATTTCTCATCATTCTCCAAATGTTACGTAATAGAAAACATTAATATGAAAAATCAGTATCAGTTGAACGTCTTTTACTGTTTTATATTTCTGGATGTTTGTTTTGCTTTTATTTGAAGCTGAATTACTTTTGTTATTTAAAATTATGCTTTAAATGAGCTTCACTTTAACATTTTATGGTAGAGTATATGATCCTGGAGCTGATGGCTAAACATAAACTCTCTTGATAAGCAGTATAATCAGGATGCATAATATGTAAGTTTGGTACAATCTGTTTCAACCAATAACCTTACTGAAATTGTAAGTTAACAACTTTAGAAAGAAGTTAAACACTTATGATATATTTGTATAGAACATGATTGTTAAATGAAAGACTTCTATGTCCTGGATAAATGAAAACACTGCTATTCCTGAATATGCAATATCACGTGGACTCAAGGGGAATATTATAAATGTTCTTTAATTGTGTTAAAGCCAGGGATATAATAAAAACAAATTTGCTCCTGTTTTCACTCTATTTTTCCCAGTACAGTAATAACAATAGGTGACCCCAAAATACGTTGAGCTACAGAAAAACAATCTCACAACAGTGACTCTAATCTTCCAATATTATGTAAAGCCAGCCTCATTTCACTGTTTTAGCCAATGCAATATTATGTTGCTTCCTACTTATAAAAGAACATGCTTTGTTACCTTTCATTTACATTAACCCAATAGTAAGACAGAGCAGATTTATATTTATTCCTCTTGAGAGAAAAATACTTTGTCTTCAAAAATGTTTTTTAAAAAACTTGCCCCAATTTATCACACAATTATACATTTTGAAACACTCTGCTTAGTTCAACCTTTAAATAACTTGAGAAATGACGATACACATGTTTTAAAACATAAAGAGCTCACTATTGTCCCTTAATTAACACCAAGCAAATTGAGAACAACCCCATGAAGAAATAGAATGTTGGGAGAAAGGTGAACCATAGATAGATCAGTTTAAAACCACTGAGTAGCCAGGCAGAGTTGCTTGCACGTGTAATTCCAGTGTCTAGAGAGGCTGAGGCAGGAGGATCTCAAGTTCAAAGCCAGCCTCAGCTACAGTGAGGCACTAAGAAACTCAGTGAGACCCTTTCTCTAAATAAAATACAAAATAGGGCTGGGGATGTGGCTCAGTGTTTAGTGCCCCTGAATTCAATCCCTGGTACACCCCCATTCCCCCCAAAATAAAAGCATTTAGTCATCTAATTATTTTTTGAAATCATGCTTTTATAGAAATCACGAAACTCTAGAACCACATTTGCAGAATTAAAGAGAATCTCTCAATGCAATATGAGAGTTTAAGAAGAAGTTAAAATTGATAGTTGGCCTAACTTCATTTCTCTTAAATTCCTCTATACCCAGTGTGCCTTTCTATAGTGTGTGAGTGGTTAAAGTCACTTCTCAATTAAAACAGCATTCCATGCTTTAAAAAATCTGTTTTTAAAGTCTAATTTGCAGTCCATAATCCTAATGTACTTATCAAATAGTCATTTTTCATGCAGTAATTCATTCATTCTTTTTAGCATATATGATAGTGGTGTATAATTTGGCATACTTATACAAACATGGAGTACATCCTTATAATTAGACTTGCAGTTGAGATTGTCCATGATGTGGAGATTCATTGTAGTGTATATCTATACATTCCACTCTCTTTCCTATTCCTGTCTCCCCTCCCTTCCTTTCATTCCCCTTTGTCTCATGTACTGTACCATTCTTTTTTATGGCTGAGTAATATTCCATTGTGTGTATATATCACAATTTCTTTATCAATTCTCTGTTGAAGGGCACCTAGGGTGTTTGCATAGCTTACCTATTGTGAATTGAGCTGCTCTAAATATCAATGTGACTGCATCACTGTAGTAGCCTGTTTTTAAATCTTCTGGGTATATACCAAGGAGTGGGATAATTGGATCAAATGGCAGTTCCATCCCAAGTTTTCTGAGGAATCTCTATAAGGCTTTCCAGAGTAGTTGAACCAATTTACTGTCTCACCAGCAATGTACAAGTGTACCCTTTACCCCACAAACTTGCCAACATTTATTGTTACTTGTATTCTTTATAATTGCAATTCTTACTGAAGTGAGATGTAACCTCAGTGTTTTAATTTGCATTTCTCTGATTGGGAGAGGTGTTGAACATTTTTTCATATTTTTGTTGATGATTTGTTTTAGTCAGCTTTTTTGCTGCTGTGACTAAAAGATCTGACCTGAAAAATTTTAAAGGAGGAAAGGTTTATTTGAGAGCTCACGGTTTCAGAGGTCTTAGTCCAAAGAAGGCCAGCTCTATTCCTCCAGGCTCAGGGTGAGGCTGAACATCATGGTGGAAGAGTGTGGCAGAGGGAAGCAGCTCACCTCACCAGGAAGCGGAGAAAGACAGAGAGTCTGCACTCTCCAGATACTAAATAAATACCCCAAAGTCAGCTTCAATTCCAATTTCCTCCAGCCACAACCTGCCTCTTCAGTTACCAATCAGTTTTAATCCCTGTCAGAGGATTAATTCACTGATTGGGTTGAGACTCTTCCAACCCAATCATTTCTCCTCTGAACCTTCCTGCATTATCTCACATATGAGATTTTGGGGGACAGTTCACACCCAAACCATAACACCATTCATATTTCTTCTGTAAAGTGTCTGTTTGGTTCCTTTGCCCATTTGTTGATTGGGTTATTTGTTTTCTTGGTGTTAAGTTTTTTGAGTCCTTTATATATCCTGGAGATTAATGCTCGGATTTGCAGGTGGCAAACATTTTCTCCCATTCTGTAGGCTCTCTTAGTATTCTTGATTGTTTCCTTTGCTGAGAAAAAGCTTCCCTTCTTCCATTTATTGATTCTTGAATTTACTTCTTGCACTTTATGACTCTTGTCGAGGAATTCATTTCCTAAGCAGACATCATTTGTTTTTCATATATTCATAGATTTGAGAAACTATTATACTTTCACTTACAACCATGTTCCAGTAAATATTATCTAGTTATTACTGATTTTGAAAGGTCTAAACTTCTGAATGACAACAATTCTTTGTAATGTTTGTGAGACTGAAGAATTACCCAAATTATTCAGCCTTACTTCAAGATGATATTTTCATTTTACAAGCTTCTCCATTAGGTGATATGGTCATTGATGTATAATCAAAGAGAACAGACAGAAATATCAGTTCCATACTTCCAGAGAAATTGAGTCATGGACATCACGTTTACCCTTTCAACTGAAAGAACCTAAAAATGTGCCAACACATGATGTTTGAATTGTATGAACCAAATGATCTCACGTTATTTGCAATCAGATGGTTAAGGAAAGTGATCTCTGAACCTGAGGAAACAAATGAGCCAAGATCTTTGGTTTCCTCTGTTTATTTCCTGGAGTTCTCAGGTTTGGATTCAAAGAATGGAAGACTTTAAGTTGAGGAGAAGGATCTGTGAGTCTGTCAAGACCAAGGTGTCACTAATTAACAAGACAGAATACTGAAGACACAGTTACAGAAACATTTAAAAGAAAGCCCCTCAAAAATAAATCAAGATACCAAAGATCAGGGAAGGAACGTCTCAAAAGCTTTAGTGGAAAGATTGTTCAAGATTTTCCCAGACAGTTGAACAGTGTCCATTCTCACCAGCAAGGCTGGCAAATCTCAAGACTGAGGAGACTGTGAGTAAAGCACTGTGTGCAGGTGTGACTGTGAAAGAGCACTGTGTAGTCCTCTGCAGTAAATGTCAACAAGAAGACTCAACAGTGTCAATACAGTTCCAAGAAACTATTGAATCCCAGGAACTCAGGAGAAACCTCAAACAAAAATGTTCATCATAATGCAATCAACTGAAACTGACCTAGAAATCACATAAATGTTAAGATTGACAGAAGAGAAAATCAAACAGAATTATCACTGCATTATAAAGTAGAGACATGGAATATGTGTTAAAAATCTAATTTCTAGACATAAAATGATAATGTGTGAAATTAAACAATAGCATTAATGACTACGAATACTATGAAAGCAAACATGAGTGAACTTGAAGACATAGCAATAGGAAGTCTCCAGTTGTATGCTTCTATTTACATGAAGGACTAGAAAATGCAATAGATGAGGCAGGGATGGTAAGGGGTGGGAAGGAGTGATTACAAAGAGCACAGGAAATACCTGGTAGTGATAAACCTATTGGATACCTTAAATGTGATTACGACAAGCAAAGGAAAATGCCCTTATGTCAGTACTTATCCAATCACACACCTTAAATGAATGCGTGCTATTCTACGCTGAGGGTACCTCAATGCATTTATTTATTTATTTAATCATTTATTCATTCTTTCTTTCATGTTTGAAGTGTGGGTGATTGAACCATGCATATATAGTCTTGCATATATAGTCTACCACTAACCTACAATCCTCAACCGGTTTAGATTTTTTAAAGGCAGTTATAATCCCATACAATAAGTGTTAAGGAGGTTGTCAGATAATGAGAGAACAACATAAGCAATACGACACAGCAAGTCATGTTGAGTAATGTCTTGGTTGAAAAAAGTTTCCTAGGACAAAACACATTTAATCAGAATAATAATATTCTAAAGAAGCTGATTCTCAGTGAGCATGACATGAGGAAAATTCACGAGAGTGGGCAGAGAAAACTCACGTTTAATACGAGAAATCTGCTCCTCAAAATAGAAGTCTAATTTTCTATGACAATTGTATGAGGATGATAGGTAGAGTATGCTATGGTTCACATATGGTAGGAGTGTGCTCCCCAAGGTTTCTTGTGTTGAAATTTAATCATCATTGTGAGGAATTAAGAGATGGAAACAATTGGAGTGTGGCGTTTAGAGATGGAAACAGTAGGAGTTATTAAGACTAGATGAGGTAATTAGCCTGGAGCCCCAGTGACTGAATCCTGGTGGCTTTAGAAGAAGAGGGAGAGAGACCACACCTCCCACACATGCACTGTCTTTTTCCATGTGATGTTTTGTTCTGCTTCAGAATTCTGCCCCAAGGAAACCACCTCCAGGTGTGGTCTCATTCTTGGACCTCCAGAACTGTGAGCCACAGTCAACCTCTTTTCTTTATGACCTCACAAATTGTCTGGGGTATTGTGTTATTAGCAACAGAAAAACAAAACAAAACTGTATTTTACTGACTAAATATCACTGTTATGTACAGTAGCATGGTGATTGCTCAGGTAGATTATCTTTGGAAATACATGATGTTTGAGATTTATTGTTTCTTCTTACTTTTTGTTTGCTTATTAATGTTTAGTTGATTTTACTATATAGAAGAATGTACAGTTTTATAAATTATGCATAAGCTGAATTTATCCAAAGGGCAGTCATTAGACCATAAAGGTCTATACATAGAACTCTCCTGATTAGGTATAGTATTTCTGTAACAGCATTATGAAGAGTACAATTTGTGAAACAAGACAGGATTTTGGGAAATTAACCAAAAATCTGTTGCTATAATACAAATGAAAGATGACAAAGGCATTGATAGAACATCTGGAGAGAAATGGACAGGTTCAAGAGATTTGTTTGCAGTCTATGTGGGAATTATAAAGAGGATATTTAAAATGTACATGATTTGGAGAAACTTTTAGCACCTAGACAGTGCCTAACTCAGAGAAGGTGGTCAATAAATATTAAAAGATTTGGTATACCTTCACTTAAGTGAAGAAGCAAGGAGAAATATCAAGCATCATCATGGAATTATACCAAATTTAATTTTAGACTCAGCAAGTTTGTGGTGCACAAGGGGACTGTGCAATGTGACATTCAGGTCTGTAACTCAGGAATGAGCATTGTGTTGAAGATATAGTATGGAATTATGGAATTAATTATCATAAAGATGCTAGCTGTAAAATTTCATTCATGGAAAGTAAAGCACTTGTCTAGAGAAATGTGTAGAATTAAGTACACCAAGAATCAAGTGAAAAGCAATATGGAACAATTTCAAGTACAGAGAGGGAGATTATAGTGGGATATTCACATTTGAAGGTAGATATTTGCATAACTTCAGAAACACCTATTTTCTTCCTTCTTCGTTCCTTCCCTTATTTGTTCTATCCTTCCTTTTTTTTCTATCTTTTCACTTTTCATCAGTTCAATACATAAGTATTAGACATAAGTATTAGACACTCACATTTTCAAAGTGCTGAACACTGGGGATTCTGGAGACGCGTTACATAATTTATGCCATTGCTAATACACTCATTTATTTAGTAAATATTTGTTATCACTGTTCATCCTCCCACTATTTTATAGTAACCACAGGTAGAGCAGTGAAAAGCATAAACATCTTCCTTTCTCTTGTGTAGCTAAAATAGGTGAGGGGACAGAAAATAAGCAGAAAAAAATAACTAAAGGAGATATAGGTATATACACACATAGGTAACATACATATACAAACATATATATAGATAAAACTCAAGAATATAAATAAATGCTAAAATACCTAAAACAGATTGGTTCAAATATATGTGTGTGTATACATGTACATATGTATACACATAGATATATACACATACTATACACACAAATACATATAAAAATAACTAAATGAGATGGGAAGAGTTTTATATATACACATATATACGGTTGATACATATCTCATATTTGTATGAAAACATTTGAAAAATTCATAGCCATGGAAATCTTCCTTTGGACTAACATAAAATAAATGACATTATTCAACACTACTTGGAACAGGTTTAAAAGATATAATGCATTTTTCCCACACTATCCACAGTACAATGTCCTCAAAGGAGCATGGGTCTTTTAATAAGACTAAACTCATACTTGTTTTTTGGACAAATTTAATAAGATTTCTAAACTTCAGTATGGTTAGCATGTAAACACAAGCTGCAAAAATGTGCCTGAAAGGAATATTGTAAGATGTAAATGGCTGAACAAGTGGAGAAGGTGAAATTACCCAGTGACAGCCAACCTTACGGTAATAGATGCTAGCTCCTTCCTTCCAAAAGAATGTATAACTGTACAAACTCAGATTATTGCCGTATACTTTTATCAATAGCTAATTACCATCTTTAGATAGATACATGCAAGAAAAAAATGATGAAGTCTTACCTAAGATATTTGTTTTAAGTGAAACTTTCTTCAGTTCGGGATAATTGCATTTTGCTCACTTAGAATAAGGTATCTTATCATCACTCAATGACCTGTTATAAGAAACTAACTCCAAAACTATTGCTAATAAGTGTTAAAATCTTTATTCAACCTCTATGGTTTCCTTTTAGGGCATGTTACTACTTCTTTTGACCAAAGAAAGTTAAGACAATCTGATTCTTCAGTAAGAAATGTCAGTAAAGGATTAATGATCACATTACTCTTTAATTGTCAACCACAAGGTAAACACAGAAATATAAAATGATAATTTAAGATTGATGTCCTCGAGATTTTCTATTTTGTTGGAGTATAGATTTCCAAAATAGTTTCTAATTATGTTTTGTATTTCAATCATGTCTGTTGTGATATTTCCTTGTTCATTCCGAATTTTAGTTTGAGTTTTCTCTCTCCTTCTCTTTGTTAGTGTGGCTAAGGGTTTATCAATTTTGTTTATTTTTTCAAAGAACCAACTATTTATTTTGTCTATTTTTTCAATTGTTTCTTTTGTTTCAATTTCATTGATTTCAGCTCTGATTTTAACTATTTCCTGTCTTCTACTACTTTTGGTGTTACTCTGTTCTTCTTTTTCTAGGGCTTTGAGTTGTAGTGTTAGGTCATTTATTTGTTGATTTTTTCTTCTTTTATTGAATGCTCTTCATGAATTAAATTTTCCTCCAAGAACTGCTTTCATAGTGTCCCAGAGATTTTGATATGATATACCTTTGGTCTCATTTACCTCTAAGAATTTTTTTTTATTTCCACCCTGATGTCTTCTGTTATCTATTCATCATTCAATAGCATATTATTTAATCTCCGGGTGTTGGAGGAGTTTTGTTTTTATTCTGTCCATTTATTTCTAATTTCAATCCATTATGATCTGATAGAATACAAGGTAGTTTCTCTTCTTGTATTTGCTAATAGTAGCTTTGTGGCATAATATACTGTCTATTTTAGAGAAGGATCTACGTGCTGCTGAGAAGAAAGTGTATTTGTTCTTTGTTGGATGGTATGTTTTTTTTTGTTTTTTTGGTTTTTTTTTTTGGGTACTGGGGATTTGAACCCAGGGCCTTGTGCTTACAAGGCAAGCACTCTACCGACTGAGCTATCTCCCCAGCCCTTGGATGGTATATTCTATAAATATCTGTTAAGTCTAGATTATTGATTGTGTTATTAAGATCTATGATTTCTTTGTTTAATTTTTGTATGGAAGATCTGTCCAGTGGGGAGAGAGGTGTGTTAAAGTCACCTCATATTATTGTATTGTGATCTATTTGATTCCTGGAATTGAGAAGGATTTGTTTGACATAAATGGATGAGCCACTGTTTGGGGGTATAGGTATTTATGATTGTTATGTCTTGCTGATTTATGCTTCCCTTAAGCAGTATGAAATGTCTTTCTTTATCCTTTCTGACTAACTTTGGCTTACAGTCCACATTATCTTATATAAGGATGGATACTCCAACGTTTTTGCTGAGTCCATGTTCATGGTACGTTTTTTCCCATCTTTTCACATTTAGACTGTGGGTATCTCTTTCTACGAGATGAGTCTCTTGCAGGCAGCATATTGTTGGATCTTTCTCTTTAATCCAATCTGCCAGTCTATGTCTTTTGATCAATGAGTTCAGGCCATTAACATTCAGGGTTATTATTGAGATATGATTTGTATTCAAGGTCATTTGGCTCATTTTTGTTTTTTGACATGACTTGGTTTCTCCTTTATTTGGCTATTCCTTTAGGTTAGTTTCTCCCGTTGCTGATTTGCATCGCTGTTTTTCATCTCTTCCTCATGGAATATTTTGCTGAGAATGTTCTGTAATGCTGGCTTTCTTTTTGTAAATACTTTTAGCTTTTGTTTATCATGGAAGAATTTTATTTTGTCATCAAACCAGAAGGTAAGTTTTGCTGGGTATATCATTCTTGGTTGGCAGACATCAACAGGTTTGTAGAGACATATGAATTACCTAAACTGAACCAGGAGGACATACACAAAGTAAATAGATCAATTTCAAGTAATGAAATAGAAGAAGTCATCAAAAACCTACCAACAAAGAAAAGTCTGTGGGACCAAATGGGCTCTCAGCCAAGTTCTACAAAATCTTTAAAGAAGAGCTCGTTCCAATACTCCTCAAAGTATTCCATGAAATAGAAGAGGAGGGAACCCTCCCAAACTCATTATATGAAGCCAATATCACCCTGATACCTAAGCCAGACAGAGACACATCGAGGACAGAAAATTTCAGACCAATATCCTTAATGAACATCAACGCAAAAATTCTCAACAAAATTTTAGCAAATTGCAAACCAAAATATATTAAAAAGATAATGCACCATGATCAAGTGGGTTTTATCCCAGGGATGCAAGTTTGGTTCAACATCCAGAAATCAATAAATGTCATTCACCATATCAACAGACTTTTAAAGTTAAGAATCACATGATTATTTCAATAGATGCAGAAAAAGCATTCAATAAAATACAGCATCCCTTCATGCTCAAAACACTAGAAAAAAATTGGGGTAGTGGGAACATTCCTTAACATTTTAAAGGCCATCTATGCTAAGCCCATGGCCAATATCATTCTAAATGGTGAAAAATGGAAGCATTCTCCGTAAAAACTGGAACAAGGCAGAGATGCCCACTTTCACCACTTGTATTCAACATTGTCCTTGAAACTCTAGCCAGAGAAATTAGACAGACCAAAGAAATTAAAGGGATATGAATAGGAAAAGAAGAACTCAAATTTTCCCTATTTGCTGATGACATGATTCTATATTTAGAGGAACAAGGAAATTCCACCAGAAAACTTTTAGAACTCATAAATGAATTCAGTAAAGCAGCAGGATATAAGATAAATGCTAATAAATCAAATTCATTTTTAAACATAAGTGATGAATCTTCAAAAAGAGAAGTTAGGAAAACTACCTCATTTACATTAGCCTTGAAAAAAATAAAATACTTGAGAATCAATCTAAGAAAAGAGGTGAAAGACCTCTATACTGTAAATCCATATGCAGCAGAATGAAACCAAACCCCTATCTCTCACCCTGCACAAAACTCAACTCAAAATGGATCAAGGACCTTGGAATGAGACCAGAGATCCTGTATCTTACAGAAGAAAAAGTAGATCCAAATCTTCAACATGTCAGCTTAGGATCAGATTTCCTTAACAGGACTCTCATAGCACAAGAAATAAAAGAAAGAATCAATAAGTGGGATAGATTCAAACTAAAAAGCTTTCTCTCAGTAAAGGGAAATATCAGCCATGTGAAGAGAGAGCCTACAGAGTGGGAGAAATCTTTGCCACTCATATTTCAGATAGAGCACTAATTTCCAGAATATATAATGAACTCAAAAAACTCTACACCAAGAATACAAATAACCCAATCAACAAATGGGCTAAGGAAATGAACAGACACTTCACAGAAGAAGATCTACAAGCAATCAACAGATATATGATGAAAAAATGTTCAACTTCTCTAGTAATAAGAGAAATGCAAATCAAAACTACCCTAAGATTTCATCTCACCCCAATTAGAATGGTGATTATCAAGAATACAAGCAACAATAGGTGTTGGCAAGGATATGGGGAAAAAGGTACACTCATACATTGCTGGTGGGGTTGCAAATTAGTGCAGCCACTCTGGAACATAGTGTGGAGATTCCTTAGAAAGCTTGGAATGGACCCACCATTTGACCCAGGTATCCCACTCCTTGGCCTATACCCAAAGGACTTAAAATGTGCATATGATGGTGATGCAGCCACATAAATGTTCCTAGCTCTCAATTCACAATAGCCAGATTGTGGAACCAACCTAGATGCCCTTCAATTGATGAATGGATAAAGAAACAGTGGTATATATATATACAATGGAATATTACTCAGCCATAAAGAATGATAAAATTATGGCATTTGCAGGCAAATGGATGAAATTGGAGAATATCATGCTAAGTGAGATTTGCCAATCTCAAAAAACCAAAGGATGAATGATCTCACTGGTAAGCGGATGATGACACACAATGGGGTGTGGGAGGGAGGCAAGAATGGAGGAATGAGGGACTGTATAGAGGGAAAAGAGGGTTGGGACTAGTGTGGGGAAGGAAAAATAACAGGATAAATCAAGCACCATTACCCTATGTAAATGTATGATTACACAAACGGTATGCCTCTACTTCATGTACAGAGGAACAAGATGTATCCCATTTGTACACAGTAAAAATAAATTAACAAAAAGATTGATGTCCTATAATTGTACATTTTTGAAGAACTAAATATTTTCCTGTAGACCAAGTTTTATACATACATGTATGAAACATTTAATTATTGGAGACACTCAATGAGTCACTCAATGACTGTAAGTTCTTTAATTTTTCCAAAGTCAATCATATTTATCTATATATCTATATCTATATAGAATACATATACATATATTATATATAGATTTATCTAAATATTCTAACTAATAAAGAGAATCCTTACCTTAATATGATTATACATTCTTTAACATTCAATTAATATTTCCCTCATACTGAAAAACTCCAGTTTCTTAATACAATGAGAACAGCCTTTTCCTAACTTTGAGACCCAAAGATTTTGGAGAAAACTTAAACACACTCATTGTCTTGATTCATTTCATGTGGTCAGACAAGCAATGAGGTATATAGATATATAGATATGTGTGTGTGTGTGTGTGTGTGTGTATGTTTGTACCTAAAATATATTAAAATATTAAAGAAGCAAAACACAATAGTATGAATTGCTTTCTTAGTTTTATTCAAGGTACTTTTAAGTACTAAATGTTATTGATTTAACACTCAGGAAAATCATGGTAGTAGAGTGAAAGATTTGTTAAGCAACTTGTTTAAAGAAACATTTAAATATGGTTAAATGCAGAAGCACAAATCCAAATGTATGTATTATTGGAAATATAGTTCAATGTTTTCATAAAGGAAACAAAATATAAGTATTCATACTTATAAAGCTGTATACTAATTTTTAGGTTTATAGACATCTTTTGTCTCACATCTGGACCTAGATATAAAGGTCTCATGTAATTGGGTTCTCCTGGACAATGTCTCTTTTGATTAATCTGAACTCAAATGTTAGTACCCCTACATAACTCTGTAAAAGCTGTTTTGCTAAATAATGTACTATAATTCAGGGTAATTACACAATTTTCCTAACTTATTGAAGTATGAGGGTAACTGGAGTCATTTTAATATTCTTGCTACCACAGCTTCATTTTTTCTTTAATTTTATTTTTACAGGCTGCATTTTGATTCATTGTACATAAATGGGACACATCATATCATTCCTATGGTTGTGCATGATGTAGATTCATACGTGTACATAGGGTAAAGATGTCTTTTTCATTCCACCATTTTCATACCCCGCATCCTCCCTCTCATTTCCTTCTATGTAATCTAAAGTTTCTCCATTCTTCTCTCACCCCACGCACACCCCACCCCCCATTATATATCATCATTCACTTATCAGAGAAAATATTCAGCCTTTGGTTTTTGGGGATTGACTTATTTCACTTAACATGATATTCTCCAATTCCATTCATTTATCTGCAAATACCATAATATTATTCTTCTTTATGGATGAATAATATTCCATTGTGTATATATACCACAGTTTCTTTATCCATTCATCTGCTGAAGGGCATCTAAGTTGGTTGCACGATCTAGCTATTATGAATTGAGCTTCTATAAACAATAATGTGGTTGTGTTATGTAGTATGCTGATTTTATACCTTTGGGTATAAACTGAGGAGTGGCATAACTGGGTCAAAAGGTGGGTCCATTCCAAGTTTTCTCAGTAGCCTCCACACTGCTTTCCAAAGTGGCACACCAATTTGCAACTCCACCAGTGATGTGGAAGTGTGCCTTTTTCCCTACATCCATGCCAACATCTATTATTGTTTGTTTTCTTGATAATAGCCATTCTAATTAGAGTAAGATGAAATCTTAGGGTTGTTTTAACTTACATTTATCTAACTACTAGAGATGTTGAACACTTTTTCATATGTTTATTAATCACCTATATATCCTCTTCTGTAAAGTGTCTGTCCAGTTCCTTGGCCCATTTATTGCTTGGTTTCTTTGTATTTTTGGTGTAAAGTTTTGTAAGTTCTTCATAAATTTTGGAGATTAGTGCTCTATCTGAACTGCCTGTGGAAAAGATTTTCTCCCACTTTGTAGGCTCTCTTTTCATATTATTGATTGTATCCTTTGCTGAGAAAAAGATTTTTAGTTTGAGTCCATCCCATTTATCGATTCTTGCTTTGATTTCTTGTGCTTTGGGTGTCTTCCTAAGGAACTCTGATCCTACGCTAACATGATGAAGATTCAGGCTTACTTTGTCTTCTATTTGGTGCAGGGTCTCTGGTCTAATTCCTAAGTCCATGATCCATTTCGAGTTGAGTTTTGCACAGGGTGAGAGATAGAGGTTTATTTTCATTTTACTGCATGTGGATTTCCAGTTTTCCCAGCACCATTTGTTGAAGAAGCTTTCTTTTCTCCATTGTATGTTGTTGGTTCCTTTGTCTAGTATGAAGTAACTGTATTTATGTAGGTTTGTCTCTGTGTCTTCTATTCTGTACCATTGGTCTTCCTGTCTATTTTGGAGCCAATACCATTCTATTTTTGTTACTATTTCTCTGTAGTATAGCTTAAGGTCTGACATTGTGATACCTCCTTCTTCACTTTTTTCTGCTCAGGATGTTTTGGCTATTTGAGGTCTCTTATTCTTCCAGATGAATTTCATGAGTGCTTTCTCTATTTCTATGAGGAATGTCATTGGGGTTTTAATTGGAATTGCATTGAATATGTACAGTGTCTTTGGTAGAGTGACCATTTTGGCAATATTAATTCTGCCTATCCAAGAACATGGGAGATCTTTTCATCTTCTAAGATTTTCTTCAATTTCTTTCATTAGTCTTCTGTAGTTTTTATTGTAGAAGTCTTTTATCTCTTTAGTTAAATTGATTCCTTAGTATTTTTTTGAGGCTATTATGAATGGAGTGATTTTTCCTAATTTCTTTTTCAGTGGATTCATCACTTAAGAATAGAAATGCATTAGATTTATGTGTATTGATTTTTATATTCTGCTACTTTGCTGAGTTCATTTATTAGTTCTAGAAGTTTTTTAGTGGAGTTTTTTGGATCCTGTAAATATAGAATCTTGTCATGAGCAAATAGTGAGAGCTTGAGTTCATCTTTTCCTATTCATATCCTTTTAATTTCTTTGGTCTGTCTAAATGCTCTGGCTAGTGTTTCAACAATGATATTGAAATGTAGTGGTGAAAGAGGGCATCCCTATCTTGTTCCACTTTTCACAGAGAATGCTTTCAGTTTTTCTCCATTTAGAATGATGTTGGCTGTGGGCTTAGCATAGAGAGCCTTTACAATGTTAAGGTATGTTCCTACTATCCCTATTTTTTCTAGTGTTTTAAGCATGAAGGGATGCTGTATTTTATCAAACACTTTTCAGCATGTATTGAAATAATCATGATTTTTAACTTTAAGTCTACTGACTTAAATGAATTACATTTATTGATTTCCAGATGTTGAACCAACCTTGTGTCCCTGGGGCAAATCCCACTTTATCATGGTGCACTATCCTTTTAATATGTTTTTGTATGCAATTTGCCAGAATTTTGTTAGGAATTTTTGTGTCTATGTACATCAGGGATATTGGTCTATAGTTTTATTTTCTTGATGCATCTTTGTTTGGTTTTGTTATCAGAGTGATACTATCTTCATAGGAGTTTGGAAGGGTTCCCTCCTTTTCTATTTCCTGGAATACTTTGAAGCATATTGATATTAGTTTTTCTTTAAAGGTCTTGTAGAATTTGGCTGAGAATCCATCTGGTCTTGGGCTTTTTTGTTTGTAGGTTTTTGATGACTTCTATTTCGGTGCTTGACATTGATCTGTTTAAATTGTATAAGTCTTCCTAATTTAGTTTGGGAGGATCATATGCCTCTAAATATTTGTCATTGTCTTCTATATTTTCTATTTTGTTGGACATAGATTTTTTAAAGTAGTTTCTAATTATGTTATGTATTTCAATGGTGTCTGTCATGATCTTTCCTTTTTCATCACAAATTCTAGTATTTTGAGTTTTCTTTCTCCTCTTCATTAGCATGGCTAAGAGTTTATCAATTTTGTTTACTTTTTCAAAGAACCAACATTTGATCAATTTTTTGAATTATTTCCCTTGTTTCAATTTCATTGATCTTAGCTCCGATTTTAAATATTTTCTGTCATCTACTATCTTTGGTGTTGATCTGTTCTTCTTTTCCTAGGGCTTTGAGATATAATGTTAGGTCATTTAGGTATTGAATAATCAATCTCATCCTGTTTATTACAATAATGTTAAAGAATTTATAGGGGTTATCAGGTTTATGGCTGTATATGGTTTTTATTGGGTGCTGCTAATATTGATCTCTTCCTGAAAGGAGAGGTATTGGAAAACTGCAGGGTCACAATAAGCCTGCAGTGGGGAAACATCAACCTCAGATCTTCACTGTTTGAGGGGAATATACAGAAACGATATGAAAAAACAGGGGAAGAAAGTGTCCCTAACAAAGCAAGATGCTATTTTGATAGAATCAAATGACAGCATGGCAGTAGAAATGACAGAAAAAGAGTTTAAGATCTGCATAATTAAAATGATTCATGAAGCAAAAGATAAGACAGCAAATGTAGGCAATGCATGATCACTCCAATAAACAGTTAAAAGAGCAAATGCAGGAAGGAAAAGAGCACTTCAATAAAGAGATAGAAATTCTGAAAAAAAATCAAATGAAATACTTGAAAGAAACAATAAACCAAATTAAAAACTCAGTAGAAAGTGTCACCAACAGAATAGATATCGTGGAAGACAGAATCTCAGACAATGAAGACAAAATATTTAATCTTGAAATAAAGTTCACCAAACAGACAAGATGGTAAGAAATCATGAATGGAACCTCCAAGAATTATGAGATATCATGAAAAGACCAAATTTAAGAATTATTGAAATTGAGGAAGGCACAGAAATATAAACCAAATTAATGAACAAACTGTTCAACTAAATAATATCAGAAAATTTCTCAAACCTGAAAAATGAAATGGAAAATCAAATACAAGAGGCTTACAGAATACCAAATACACAAAATTACAAAAGATCCACACTCAAGGCACATTATAATGAAAATACCTTACGTACAAGATAAAGACAGAATTTTAAAGGCTGTGAAAGAAAAGCATCAGATTACTTATAAGGGGAAACCAATACTAATATCAGCAGATTTCTCAATACAGACCCTAAAAGCAAGAAGGACCTGGAACAATATATTTCAAGCTCTGAAAGAACATGGATGCCAACAAAGAATCTTATATCCAGCAAAACTTTCAGATTTGATGATGAAATAAAATCTTTCCATTATAAACAAAATTTAAAAGAATTTACAAGTAGAAAACCTGAACTAGCAGAACTTTCTCAGCAAAATATTTCAATCAGAGGAAGTGAAAAACAACAATATAATTCAGCAAAGGGAGGAACAACCCTATAGGAAAAGCCAATCAAAGGAGAAACCAAGTCAAGTTAAAAACCAAAAATAAGTCAAAATGACCAGGAATACAAATCATATCACAATAATAACCCTGACTTTTAATGGCATAAACTCATTAATCAAAAGACGTAGACTGACAGATTGGATTAAAAAGAAAGACCCAACAATATGCTGCCTTCCAGAGACTCATCTCTTAGAAAACAGCATCCATAAACTAAAGGTGAAAGGATGGGGGAAAACATACCATGCACATGGACTCAGTAAAAAAAGCAGTATCTCCATCCTCATATCAGATAAAGTGGACTTCAAGCCTAAGTTAGTCATAAGGGATAAAGAGGACATTTCATACTGCTTAAGGGAAGCATAAAACAGCAAGACATAAGAATTTTAAATATTTATGCCCCAAATGATGGAGCATCTATGTACATCAAACCCTTCTCAGTTTTAAGAATCAAGTAAACCAAAACACAATAATAGTGGCTGACTTTAACACACCACTCTCACCACTGGATAGATCCTCCAAACAAAAACTGAACAAAGAAATTATAGAACAAAATAATATAAATAGGCCATATGATATACCACAAAGTAGCCATTAGTAAATACAAAACAGAGATACTATCTTGTATTTTATCAGACCATAGTGGAATGCAATTAGAAATCAATGATAAAATAAAAAACAAATTGCTTCTATACCTGGAGACTAAATAAAGCTATCAAATGATGCAATGATAACAGAAGACATCAGGGAAGAAATAAAAAAAAATTCTTGGAAGTAAACAAGAACAGCAACACAATATATCAAAATCTCTTGGACACTGAACCCAGTACTAAGTGGAAAGTTCATTGCATTGAGCTCATACATTAAAAAAAAAAAAAGTCAATTTCTTTTTGATACTCCCTCAAGATAAAATTAGATATTTTCTCCCCTTCATATTATAAAAAGGATAATCACTTAAGATTTTATATCTCTTATTATCTCCTATTGTGCTTTTCATCATGCCCCTTGTTGAATGGATAGAATTCATGTCAAAGATACTCAACTTGACATCAGACCAACACAGGTAACACAGCATTTCAATAGCATCAGCTCTGCCAGGGTGACAGGTCTTCAAATATCAAATGTTTGCAAGGATAATGAGAAGAGATTCCCCCAAGACCAAGCTATTTCCAAACTGATTCACACAGTTCTCCTAATTGGCTAATTCTGGTATTGTTTTGGAAGAAACCAGGAATGAAGTGGAATTTTAAGTGGCATGGAAGTAAACTTCTCTTGAAACATACAAAATCCACTCACAACAATATTTACTTTTGAACTAAGCTTATGGTGACCCATATTTCTATCTCTACTTATAAGACAAAGTTAGTTACAAACTGGTATTTGTTGTTCTTCAGGAGTCAGTAATATACTCTGAATAAAAATGAGAATCCTGACCTTAATATGAAAATACTTTCATTATCTTTCAGATAGTAGTTCCCTCATACTGAAAAGCTTCAGCTCTTTAAAAAAATGAGAAAAATCTTTTCCTAACTTTAAGGCATGAGGGTCTTGAAGACAACTTCAGTGGACTCACTGTCTTGATTCATTTCATGTGGAATTAGAGAAGAGATGAGCTAGAGGTATTTAGGATATTGTGGAAGATAATAGCTATGGAAACAAAACAAAAAATGACAAAAGACTTGCACATTCCTTAAGTAGTCCCCCATTTCTTGGTTGAGTATCTTTCAAATGAAGAAGTTAAAGACAACTACATGTTCTAGTCTCAAATATCATAAAAGGAAAGAGATTAACAATAGTACTGGAAGACTTAAAAAGAAATCCCTCCTCTATAACCATATGACCAATTGGCATTACATTATTTTCAAGTAGTAAGAGCTTGCAGTAGACAATCTATTAAGTTGGGTGAAATAATCACAGCATGAGTTAATGGGTCTATATTATTGTAATTCATATTCCTATCTTGAAAATCATACCATAATTAGACCAATTTTTGCTTTCCCACACATTTCAACATAGAAAAACTCATAAACCATATTGTCTGACTTGATATGCATTAATTTTCCCCAATTAGATACACTTAGGACTGTTTTTTCAAAGCATGCATGAATCATTTAAAATAAAATTTCATTATTTATTCATTAAAGCTCTCAAATTTCCTCCCAGCCTTTGCTTTCAATACAATCATCTCTTGCTCTTTTGGCTGGCAAAAGCAAAAAAGCAGTGCAGGATTTTTCAATAAAGCAAAGACAGGGAGAATCAGATGCGTATTCATAAGACAACCAAGCAAAACAAGCAGGATAAGCAGAAATACATTGCAGAGCCAACTTGCAGTCAGGCAGAACTGAGACAAAGCAGCCAGGTATGGCAGAGCTCCCACTGAGGTGGTCCTATTTTAAGCAGAGCCCAGGGCTTGTGAATAGAGTCCATTATTTCTTCCTATTTTAATTCAATAGAAACAGAACAAAGCAGATTCCAAATTCATCAGCAAATTAGGTAAGGCCTAACAGAATGAATTTTACCCTGGCAACATATAGGATGGAGCAAGCAAAGAGAATTGGAGAAAGGGTGATAGAAAGGAAAAGAGCCAAATTATTTTAAATTTTATTTTATTTTAATTTCTCATTTGATTAAAATAGATTTCAAAGTATTTCAAAGTATCCAAATTAGGCACTCTGAGATCAATTTCGAATTTAGCAGAAGGATGCAGGGTAGTAGCTGAAGCTGCATATGTAGCCAGGAACAATGTAGGTTTTGTAAGACATTTAGGTTATCTAAATTCTAGCTCCCAGTATTTTATATAACTTCCTAAACTGTATGCCACAAATATTTTCATTTTCCAAATATTATTGAACTTTACAGTTTTTATAGAATTTTAAATAGTAGTGTTGGTTCTTTCCCAAATAAATTAGCTGTGTTTGTGGTAGGGGGAGTTATTTTGTAACATTTTGTGATTTCTTTTTCTGGGCCTGATTACATTTTGACATTGTCTTCCCATAATTAACATTAACATGTGTATACTTCTTTAAAATTTGATATGAGTCTATATCCCTAAGATGGCACTGTTACCATGGGAGACATAGAGAGTCCTAGAGCTCAGGCCTTACCTGAAAGACACAGCACAAGGGCTTCTTCCACCTCACTCCATTTAGCCTGAGTCTGAGTGCTGGTTTGGGTCAGTAGCCCTCACACTGATTCCTTTATTCTTCCATTGCTCATAGCATAGGTGCCAAAAACTGTGAGGATGTGCTGTAGTCTCAAGATTCAGAACATATTTACAAAAACCAAACACATAAAATAAGATAGAAGAGTAGTAGTTTTAATAAGAAATTATTTACATTATGGGAAATAATAAGACATTACTAAAGCCTGAGTGATTACTGGCACAACATTCAAGGGAATGATAAAATGAAGTTTCTTGGTGAAGTCAATAGTCATGTTTTAACATTGTCTCATTTAATTTTAACCCTGATGGACACTAGGTGCCCTTGAAAGAATAATAACATATTATGTTTCTTTTTCTTCTTTTACTTTTCTAATTTTTAACTTATTATTTTTTATTTAAAAAGTTTTCATACATGTATATAAGTTAATGTCTGTCTCATTCCACCATCCTTCCCATTGCCACTGCCCCACCATTTCCTTTACTCCCCTCTGCATTATTCAAAGTTCCTTCATTCTTTCCTACCCACCCCCCACGATGGATGAGCACTCACTTATCAGAGAAATCATTTAGCCTTTGACTTTGGGGGATTGGCTTGTTTCAGTTAGCATGATATTCTCTAGTTCCATCCATTTACCTACAAATGCCATAATTTCATTCTTCTTTAAGGCTAAGTAATATTCCATTGTATATATGTACAACATTTTCTTTATCCATTCATCTGTTGAAGGTCATCTAGATTGATTACATAGTTTAGCAATTGTGAATTGAGCTGTTATAAACATTGATGTGGCTGCATCACTGTAGTATGCTGACTTTAAGACCTTTAGGTATAAACCAAAGAGTGGGACAGATGGGTCAAATGGTGGTTCCATTCAAAATTTTCTTAGGAATCTTCATACTGCTTTCCAAAGAAGTTGCACCAATCTGCAATCCCAACAACAATGTGATTTTACCTTTTTCCCCACATCCTTGACAACACTTATTACTGCTTGTATTATTGATAATTGCCATTCTGACTAGAGTGAGATGAAATCTTAGAGTAGTTTTGATTTGCATTTCTCTGATTGCAAGAGATGATGAACAGTTTTTCTTATGTTTGTTGATCAATTGTAATTCTTCTTCTGTGAAGTGTCTGTTCAATTCCTTAGCCCATTTATTGATTGGGTTATTTGTTTTGTGTGTGTGTGTTAATATGCTTCTTTGCTACACAGGGAAATATAGTTGATTAATTGAGAGGGATTCACAAAAAGGCAGTTTTAGAGTACTCAGAGCATATCACACTAGGATCCTGGCATGTAGGCAGAGAACTGAAAAATATGAAGCAAGAAATCCTTGTCAATGGATAGAAGGAGGGAATTATAGGAAAGAGAAGAGTAAGTTTAAGGGCCCTGGCAGGCATCAAGCTTGATGTGACACACACACACAAAAAGCCTAGATTATTAGTGCAAAAGATGGTTTCACAAGAAGGATAGTAGTACAATATTTGGTTAAAGATAGGAAGAAGTTATGTTTATATTAATAATATTTATTGCTAGCACTATTATATCAGTTTAAGTTAAAAACTCTCGACTTTGAGGTAACAATAACAACGGGATAAATACATGCTGGAAAACCCAATTTAAATGTGAGGTCATGTTGTTTTATATTAATTATACATTTAGCGACTGAATTAAATTGTCATAATTGAAAAATGTCTAGAAAATTAGATAAAACACCTACTTCTATTTCCACATTTTTAAAAAAGTATACTTCCAACAATATTCTTTTATAATTCTTGTAACCCTCTTTTTTTTTTTTTTTTTTTTTTAGTAGCAATGTACAATTTATTGATGACTTATTCTGTTTCAGGCGGAAGGTACTTATGATGGATTAAGGCATCTAATACTTCACAAGAGGCAGTCATTACCATCATCACCATCATCATTGTGGGTCTAATTTACATTTGGCAGATGAAGAAACAGAGGTAAGGAGTTTCTATCATTAACCAAAAGTCACACAGTTAATCACTGTTGATATGAGGACCAGAACTGGTGTGACTCTTCGTCATTAGCACACTAATTGTATAAACGCCCAGCAATGGTAACCCTCTATTTTTGAGATAAGTGACTTAGGGTAACATTTTGGTCATTCTTTAAATAATTATAGATGTGATTTAAACAGGATTTAGTCTGGGTTTTTGACTATAAATGTGTAAGAGTTCATGAAAAACTTCATGACAAAATGTGTTTATCATAGCATTTTAAAAAATATTTGAAAATCTGTAGTTGATTTTATTCATTTACTTTCAATTATACTAACATGTTATTAAAGATTATAATTTAAAAAATAACTTCAAAATTACAGAACAGTACAATGGACTCCCACGTACTCTTTACCCACTTCATTCATTTACTAGATTTTATTAACATTTCTTTCTCTTTTTACAAGTATGTATATTCTTTTATATCTGTATGTTTGTATAGTCGTAACTCATTTGAGGGTAATGAGCGAGTATGATGACTCTACCCTCAAATATTTCAGTGCAAATTTTATATAAAAAAGACATTGAAAGCATGAACTCAATTATCTATTGTATACATTGTATAATTGTACATATCCATTGGTAAGTAAAGAGAAGAGTTAATATTTTAAGGTATGAAGTTCCTCAATTAGCTAGTCTGATGTTTCCTCAGCTTTCTGATGGGTTCAGCAAAATTATTCATTTGAAAATTTTTGGATGAGAGGGATTCTTCTTAACTTTTCATATTTAATCAATGAAAAATAAAAGCCTCCAATGGTTTTTCCTGGAATAGGAATATTAATACAATATTAAATGAAAGAGAAAACATGATGGAAACTTCCTTAAAGAAGTTGGGTGGTTCTTTCTATTTTGGGGGAGATGAACAAGGGTCTCTAATATTACCCAAATCCATCCTCTTCCTCATATATCTTAGACACTTATGAGGAATAATAAAAATTTAACAGAATTAAGTTTTAACAATGAATCATGCAAAATGCTTAATTAGATACCATCATAAATAACTCTATGTAAGTAATCCTTTCTATTTCACAGTGTATCATGTTAGTCCAATATAAAGATATTTGTGTTTTGATTTAATGACCCACTGGAGTGTATTCAGCTTTCTAAATAACTAGTTTGTTCCTTTAAATATAATAAGCATTTTAAAGTCTCAATTTTATTCTTGAGAACAATAAAAAGGAGAAAACACTATTAAGTATTATTCTTAAATCGTCATGCAGCATGGGTTTATCATGGACAGTAAAGAAGGCACAGGTTAAAACATTCATGGATAGTCAACAGCAATGCCTGTCATGCAGTTGTCTCCAACTCCTAATTCAGTTGCCAGGAAGGCAAAATAAAACATAAAAGCAGATTTGTAGCATCTTTGAGAACTTACTGGAAGACCACATGAAAATTTTCGGAAAAATTTATTTAACTCCAGTGTCAGTGTACTTTGGTTAGTATATATATATCTCAAGACTATTATTAGAACAAAATCAGATGTGTATTAGATGCATTATCTTGTAATCAATGAGAAAAATAAAATTTATGTCATTTTCAAGAAGAAAAGATACTCTACTCTCTTAAAATGCTTTTATGTATTGAATTTCAAAATAGAAAAACACAAGTAGTGAAAAAAATCAATAAAATAATTTTGACTTACAGCTTATATAACAAATTTTGAATCATATAAATATAACATGATACGAAATCAGTTGATTTCATGTGTCTAAAATGTTTTAAATATATATTTTCATTATGGATTCAATAGTAATAATTTTTTTATTTCAATGTTTTTTACGATATTTCTTATGTTTCTGGCTTTAAGTATATTTTGTAGTTTTAATGAAAATAGTAATTTTTCAATATTAGTTTATCTATTGGAATTTATTAAATAAAGTGTTGTCATTTACTAATTTCATGAGGACATTTAAGTAGATAATTCACTCTTTCCTTTCTTCCTTTACCAATTTCATGGTGTTTCTATGCTATAGTTATAGAGGTGAATCAATTTTTATGAAATAGATGGTATGCAAAGAAATAACAAATATCTCCAGGTCTTCTAATACTATTTTCAACATGTCACCATAATCCATTGAGCAATATAATCATGTTCAAATGACAAAGACCACATTGCACCAGCTTTCATTGTGTGTTCTTGCTACAGCCCCTCTTTTCTGTGGTTTTATTTCATTTCTTTAAAATGATTCACATGAATTTCAAAATGGAACCAAAACATGCAGAAAAAGTGCTTAAGAATCATATAACTATAGGTCAAGCTTATTCATACTTTTGTAAGAAAAAATATCTACGAAGTGATTCAGTCAGTCATTAATTTCAAGCGTTCTAAAAGTTTTTCATATTACTTGTAACAGTCTTGATAAAATGTGTTGTCCTCCCTTTTTTCTTATATTGCTCCACAGAAAATTTTATTGTCTAATTATTAGAATGATCACTTTTATCTCTAATATAAAGACCAATCTCCATTGCATGACCTTTTAGATGAACTGAAGTAAGTTTGGTTTATCTTATATATGATTCTGATCTAGAATCCTAATTATACTGTGGTACAGACTACATGAGTTTGTTCAAAAGAATCATAGTTTCTTGGGATTTGAAATATATATAATGAACTCTATTTCAAAAGAATAGGTAAATTAAATGATTGGGTATAATAATACAATGTATTTGGATGACTTATAAAGAAAAAGTTTATTTATTTTATAATTTTTAGTAATGAAAATCCAAGATTGATGGCCCCATTAATTATTCCTCTGGTGAGGGCTCCTTGTGTGCATAACACCATGGCAAAAGGCATCACAGCAGGAGCATGTCAAGGAAGACACCACATAATGACACAGGAATTCAGAGAGTGGTTCAGGGATCAGTTCACTCTTTTTATAACAAACCACTCTTGTGGGAAGTAACCCTGGTCCAACAAGAACCACGTAAGTCTCTTCCAAGTGCAGTGTTTCTAATGGCCAAATTACTTAGCACTGTCTTTGCCTCTCGAAGGTTCCCCCAGTTCTTCACAATGCCACATTGGAGGACAAGCTTCCAACACAGGAAAATTTGGGGCACAAGCCACATCTGAATCAAAGTAACTTAGAATGTCACAGTTCTCAATAAAAGATAATTTTGTCTCCCCGTTTCTTAACCCCAAGATTCATATACAATGTGAAAATTAAGTCTCACTCTTCCAGCAAGGAAGAAAAAGAGCTCCTTCCTCCTATTATGCTGCAGTCGATTAAATCCATCCAGGTTTGTGCATTGCCATATTGACAGACAATCTGAATTTTCAACTTGATTGGATAGAGAGATGCCTAGGATTAAGAGATTTCTGAGTGTGTCTATGAAGTGATTTCTTCATAGAGATGATTGGCATCTATGACAGCAAATGGGGCAGGGGAGGGAATATACCCTCAGTATGGGTGGCACAATCTGATAGGCCAGGGACCCAGATAGAACAGGAAGAGGAAGGAGAAAGCTGCAGTGGATACAAGCTCAATTCTTTTTGAGTGGGTGCATCTATGGCTGCTGCCATCACCTGTGGACATCAGGCTCTGGCTTCATCACTTTTCCAAACTGTCACCGGTAATTCTGCATGGAGTTACAAGGCCTTCCTTTTCTTCTAGTCCTTCAGAATGAGACTCTGTGTCCTTTTGGTCCCTTTTATTCTGAAGCACCAGTTTCAACTGAGCAACTTTTGGTTCCTCTGACTTTCCAGCATGGAGATGACCACTGTGGGACTATTTATCTTCTGATATTATAAGTCCATCCATAACACCCTTTTGTATTTATAAATATATATGTCCTGTTGGTTTTGTTGCTGTAGAGAACTGTGACTAGTACACATGCTTTTGCTTACCCTGCACACTTAACCCTGGTATGCCCTTACCGAATTTGTACCTCTACTTCCATATTTGTGTTCCCTTCTTAAGTAATTTTTTTGTACACTGAAATGCCTCTCAGCAGATTCAAGAGTTCACTGTACCACAGCTTTATATAATATAAATCATTTTGCCTTGCATTATATGAGTTAATTTTTAAATAGTTCTATTTTGGTATTAAAGGTTGCACATCCATAATAAATTGTATTCAAACTATAGTTAAGTGACTGCATTACCTTAACATTTAGTATCTCCCATGTCTATTCACAGCTAAGTGGATAAGGTCATTATTTTCAGTACTTATTACTCTTTGCAAAGCAATTTCTTTATCTCCTATGTTACAGGATGATTCCAGTCCTTAAGAAAAACAGTTTGAATTATGGTTTAAGTCATCAAATGCAAAATAAATTTTAGTCACTATAGATTTTTAGAAAGGATTTTAAGGGACATGCATTCAATTCTTCCACTGTTCAAGAGTGGGAAATAAAGATATGCTTTCATGTTCCTTTACCTGAGAAAATCACAAAGCATGTTAGCTTACATTGTGGTGCTTAGCAGGAAGCATGGTATGATTATTACAGTTTTGCTTTTGCACATGGACAGTGGTGTGAAAGTAAATGCTTAGATTTTTCATATTGAGTTTAGAATTATGCATGACTTTTTGATCAAGAGACATAAGTTTGATTATTCATCCATTCATCAATCTCTGAAAAAAATCTCTTAACAATATTTTATAGTAATCTCATTTTGTGTTTTAATGTATCCCATGATGCCTCAAATTAATCTTTTCTAGACCTGTGAGATTTAGAGGAAATGCAATATCTATTAATGAAGGTTTTATTGTTCTTTTCCATTACTTTTCTGTCAATTCTATGTACCCATTCTGCATACCCACATTTCCTATGTTTCTTTCTAATACAAAACTTCATTGTGATTTGTTACTCATTTCTTCCTCTTTAATTTTTCAATAATATCTTAATGTAGGTTACCCAGAATCAGACTTTAAGATAGATCTTGAAAGAAATTTTTATTTGGAAAATGACTTCAGGAGATATCAATGGGGAACATGTCCAGGAAGAGAAAGAAACCAACACGGCTCCACAATTGGAGGTCCTCCAAGGAGAAGCCTGGAGACAACAAATTCACATTGAATTATGCCAATCAAGTGGAGGAGGCAGGTGTGCATACCCATTCATTCCTATCAGTGTTTATTTGAGCATTACTTCTAAGGGTAATAATTCACACTTTTGACTTGTTTTGATTGACAATATGTATACTCTTATAGTAAAGAAAATTTTTAAAGCCTCCTCAGAGAGTTGAGACATTCTGTCAGCACCATTCAACATGAGGATGTGTGTATTATGAGTTGGACAATGGCATCTGATACATTTATGAAACTCACTGATTGGTGCATAAAAAAACTTCAATTTATTTTTTAATAAATGGCAAAAAATAAAGGACTAATTGAAGATATGATTTTTTTAAAAAGATGTATTGTTTTAAGTGAAAAGTATAGAACGAGGGATATAGCTCAGTGGTAAAATGTTTGCTTAGCATGTGTGAGACCATGGATTTGATCTCCAGCACCACAATAAAAAACAAATGGACAAATAATAATAATCACAGAAAATTAAGTTCAGATATGATATAATGCTTGGTGAGAAGCTGAATTAATAAAAATAAGAAAATGCCAGCTAAAATTTGAATGAGGTTTTACATTTAAGTGCCTACTTTCTATCTTGGACAGAGTTTCCAGAAAATTTTCTGAGTTTTATTTTAAAACAGAATTATGCAAAATATTAGACAATAAGATAGACATAAAATAAGGGATTTTTGAGCAACTTAGGGTCTCTTAGAAGATCAATAAATGAAATCGAAAATTCATTTATATTTGAGCAAAATTCATCACACATAAAAGTGTTTTAAGTTGAGGAAGTCATCTAGTTCATAAGGCTTTACACTGTAGATGTACTTTGAATCTGACCACTAGACGATCTTGTTTGAAAAGGTTCAATTATTTGCCCTTTTTTCTGTATTGGAAGATGAAACCATCACTTTTGTAGTTTCTTATATATTTAGGTCACCAATAAAAAATATTCCACAAAGAAGAAAACATCCTAATAGCCTATTCATTATGGAATTTATATATTTATTTCATTTTTGTTTGTTAGCATGAGAGTCGCTCTAGATTTGTATATCAGAAATTGTTAACATATGAAGGATAATTTCTTTTTAATATAATTTGCTTTGTGGGAATCAACCAAAAAGAAACTGTTCTAAAATTGAATATAATGCTAACAAACAAAATACAAACTGTATTTATGTGA
The DNA here is from genome assembly GCF_902686445.1 of Sciurus carolinensis. Lineage (NCBI taxonomy): Eukaryota > Metazoa > Chordata > Mammalia > Rodentia > Sciuridae > Sciurus > Sciurus carolinensis. Next base: position 84,012,750 of record NC_062218.1, on the reverse strand, counting down.
ATTTAAACATCAGTTTTTGAAACATGTCCCAAAATACAAAAGGCATTATGTAATACAAAAGTCAACTGTCAAAATGAGGACATTCAAGAGTAAATAGAGAAAGAAGTTTAAACCAAAGGAAGAGAAAAGTTAATATTTAGGAGAATATGTGAGAGCAATTCCTTTGTTCTGAAGAAAAATGAAACTCTTAAATAATATGTACTTATTTCCTTTTTATATTTGTGTATTCCAATTCAATGTTCTTTAAAACTAACTTTAAAAACTAATATAGTTGGGCACATAATGATGTGTTTGTTTAGAGAAATTATTATATCCATGAAACTGAAAAATTCAAATTTTAGAAAAGGAAATCTTACAGGGAAGTCTTTTACTATTTGAAACATAATTTAATCTTTAGCTTGTATCACAATGAAAAGAAATCATTATGAACTCTTCAAATCTTGAAAGTGAGAAAGACTCCTTAGAGGATTCACATTGATTCATTTGTGTTTTAGATAAGGGGACTAAAGTTTTATAGTTGTTCACAAGTTCAGACAGATAATTGATAGCACATCTGTATTTGATCCTCAGAGCTTCTGATTCAACATTTCATATTCCTCTCTTATTGTGATTACTCAACTTGATTTACTACAAACTGTCAATTTGTTAAAAAAAATCATTATTATGAGATATGTTTTGAAAACATACAGAAACAATTCCATTCCAAATAAGTAGAAGTAGAGAAATGTATTAAAGGCTTTCTATGGATTTAATGTCCCTACACTGACTGTTCATAATGCCCACCCACCTTTTCTTTCTTCTAAGTAAATTGACAGTTAAAATATCCCTCATCTGTTCTTTGTTTAGTACAGATACCAAAATTTGAGTATTATATTTTACTTTGAGGAAAAAGAAAACAGAGTCAAAAACAACTTCAGCAGACAATCTTTTTTTTTTTTTTTTTTTTTTTTTCAGTGCTGGGGATCAAACCCAGGGCCTTGTGCATACAAGGCAAGCACTCTACCGACTAAGCTATCTCCCCAGTCCCAGTAGACACTCTTGAAGAGCTTAATCCAGTAACCCTTTCAAGTAACTCCAGTATTGCATCAATCATCATTAGAATTTAAAAGTGTCCATTTTTGTTTGTTGGTTTTACTTATTAGTATCCTTTAACTTTGTCCATAATTCATTTCTGCATTCTTTCAATTCTTCTTTTCAAATATTCTATTAGAATCTATGTCCCAATACAAGGATGGATAAGAACAAAAGAAAAGACAAAATGGAAAAAAAAAACTGCATATAAAATATATGAAATATGAGGTTTAGCAATGTAAACATTTAGTAATTTCTCATTGCATTCAGTGTTGTAGCCTTTTAAATGCTATGAATCTCAACAACAATTCTATTATCGTGGAATAATAACATAACAACATATTTATTATCAAATGTTTTAACTGATTTTATTTCTTTATGGAATGAAAAGTATAATGGTATTGTTTCACATAAAATAAACAATATTATTAGGGTAAGTTTTGAAAGAATAATACTTTGTAAATACACTGTGCAATGTTCCATTGTCACAAAGAGATCTATATTTTAAATGAAGTATTACCTTTTTAATCCATTTTTAACACTTTATTTTAAAATGTACATATAGTAAAATTTACTCTTTTTCATGGATAGTTTTATAAGTTTCCACAAATATGCTAAGCTCAAGTTACAGAAGAATTCTACCACTTCAAAAAAGTGAAACACTCCATAGTAAACTCTCCCTGAGGCTTTCAATCCCTGGCAACCACTGTTGTGTTAAAAATTAGTACAGCATTTGAGGAACAAATTCACGTGTCTGATACTAGATGGAGATTCTTAAAGGAGAAAAGTAATGGCAATTCTTAACATTACTACAAACCTGTGAAAATGTACAAGTGAGCATTTGATTATACAACCTTGACATATTTAATTGCATTTTGCAAAAATTCTCAATTGTATGTAATATTCGAAGTTGTAAAAGCTCAGAAAACTTTTGGTTCTAAAATTTTTTCATTTTAGTTTATTTTTAAACTGATAAGTAAAAGCATAAAATCTGCAAATATTTATGGTCAGGTAACACTTCAACATGTGTGTGTTATATAATCAGGTTAAACACACATCTGTTTCTTCAAATACTTGTCATTTTATTGTGGTGAAAACTTTCAGAATACTTTCTTCCAGTTCTTTTTTTTTTCTTAAACTGTGCAGTACACTAGTTTTATCTATAGTCAGCCTACTGTAGAATAGCATGCTAGAACATATTGATTGAGGGAGTTGCACTTCAGCAATTATTGACTTTGTTTTATAATATGGAATGAGAGATCTAATAGATTAATAAGGGTTGGGAAAATAGGATACTGCTTCATTTCAAGGAAATCTACTGTTATCAAAAAGTAAATATCCATAGATGTTGCTGCCACAAACGTCACTACCCCAAATGCCAAGAAGTCTCTTCTCTAGGCCCAGCTGCTGTATATACTGCTGCCGCCACCCCTATTGCCTCCTGCCATGCCACTGCCACCAAAGCTGCTGCAGACCCCACAGAGGTCACTTGGAGGTCTTCTCTCAGGGTGCTGCAGTCACAGACACAGCACCCACTGAAGTCACTGCTGCAGCTGGCCCTGCACCTGCTGCTAATGCTACCATGACTGCAGCTACTGCTGCCCCCGCCTACTTCCACCACCACCTGGAGGGTCACTGCCAGGGAGATTCCAGGTTTGGTTGCACATGGCCACATCCATCTTGAGACACCTGCCAGAGCTTGGAGTTTGGGGTGCCAGTGGTTTTGCTACCACTGCCATATTGGGGTGCAGCCGCCCCTGTCTGGGGACACTGGCCAGGACCTGGAGGTTCAGTGTCAGGGTACCTATGGGTTTGGCTGCACCTAGAGTCTTCCTCTCAGGAGTGCTGGTTGCCACTATCTAGTTCCTATTTCTCAGGATTGCTCATCCCTGGTGGTCTCTCATCTAATTCCAGTGGCATTGAGATCTTGAGACTGCAGTGTGTCCAAACCTAGGACATCTGAAGCCCAAACTTAGTGGAATAGTGACTGGATCTGGCAGAGACTGTCTGAGCCAGTCAGTCCTGTGGGAAGTCAGAGACAGGTCTGAGAGCTTTCAGAAGCCAGCAGAGACAGTTGTTCAATTTTCTACCAAGATTTATTTTATTCTCTGTCATCTCTCTCCACCATACTTGGAGCTGTGTGTTTTTCATGCATCAGTTTTGTGAGGACAGTGATATATGCATGGTGCTTTGCAATTTTTCTGTATATTCTTATATTTTTAATTTTTTTCTCTTTATATGTATTCCTCCTCTTGATTGTCTGTTTTCCTGGATTCCTTTTCTACCTTTCGTCCACTTAACAACCAATCTCTGTTGGTTCCTTTTCCACTCTTCCTGTGGATTTTTGCTTTGGGTTTCCCTCCTTTTCCTGCAGGAAAAACATGCCCTGCACTATTGCTGTTCTCTCTTTGTCCACTATTTGAGACTGTAAAATCTTGTAGCAAGTTTTCTGTTTATATTGTAGGTAGTGATTGAACTCATCATTGCTATTTATAGAGAGAGGGCAGTGGATGCCTTGGTGGGAGGTATTAGATTTGAGGCTCTATATTGTTCGCACTGGGTGCTGTTGATATTGGTCTCCATCTTAAAGATGGGATACTGGAAATCTTCAGGGACAATATAGGACTACAGGGTAGAAACGGTACTATCACAGATCCATAGAACTAGATGGAAAAATACACAAGCAATGTGAGAAAACAAGGGAACAAAGTGCCCCAAACAAACCAAGATACCCCAATAAGAGAATCCACTGACAACACAGTAGAAGACATGTCCAAGAAAGAGTTTAGAATGTACATAGTTAAACTGATCTGTGAAGTGGAGGATGGTATAAAGAGTGAAATCAAAGAGAAATACAGGAAGTGAAAGATCACTTCAATAAAGAGTTAGAGATTGTGAAAAATAAAAATGCAGAAATCCTTGAAATGAAGGAAACAATAAACCAAGTTTAAATACAATGGAAAGCATCATCAACAGACTAGAACATTTGGAAGGAAGAACCTCAGGCAATGAAGACAAAATATTTAATATTGAAAATAAAATTGACCATGCTGAGAAGATAATAAGAATCCATGAACAGTCCTTCCAAGAATTCTGGGATAACGTGAAAAACCCAATTTAAGAGTTCTTGGGATAGATGGGGGAGGAGACATACAAACCATAGGTATGCACAATCTTTTCAGTGAAATAATATCAGAAAATTTCCCAAAACTAAAAAATAAAGTGGAAAATCAAATACAGGAGGCTTACAGGCCCCCAAATGTACAAAATTAGCAGACCCACACAAAGATACACTATAATGAGAATGACCAAAATACAGAATAAGGATAAAACCTTAAAGGTCATGAGAGGAAAAAGAGCAAATTAGGTAAAGGGGAAAACAAATTTGAATCTCAACGGATATCTCAACTCAAACTCTCAAAGCTAGGAGGTCATGGAACAACATATTTTAAGCTCTGAAGGAAAATGCCAACCAAGAAAATGCCAACCAAGAATTTCATATCCAGCAAAATTAAGTTTCAGATTTGAAAATGAAATAAAAACCTTCCATATTAAACAAAAGCTAACAAATTCACAATTAGAAAATGGGAACTACAGAATATTCTCAACAAAATATTCCATGAGGATGAAGTGAAAAAGAAAAAAAAGTGAAAACCTGGAAAGGGAGGAACTACACTAAAGGAATAGTCAATCAAGGGAGAAACTAAGTCAAATTAAAATCCATAAATAAACTAAAATGACCAGGAATAGAAATCATATCTCAATAATAACCAGAAGTTAATGTCCTGAACTCATCAATCAAAAGACATAGACTGACAGATTGGATTAAAAATCAAGACCCAAAAATATGCTGTCTCCAAGAGACCTCATTGGCAAAGATATTCACAGACTGAAGGTGAAAAAATGGGAAAAACATACTACTCATATGAATTGAATAAACATGTAGGGGTTTTCATCTGATATCAGATAAAGTGGGCTTCAAGTCAAATTTAATCAGAAGGGACAAAGAAAATAATTTCAATCTACTGAAGGGAAGTATACATCAGTAAGACAACAAAGATTCTAAATATTTGTGCCCCAACAATGGAACATCTATGTACATCAAAGAATCTCTTCTCAATTTCAAGACTCCAATAGACCACAACACAATAATACTGGGTGACTTTAATAAACCTCTCTCCCTACTGGACAAACCTTTTATATAAAAATTAAAAAAAGAAGTTATAAGACTAAATAATACAATCAATAATTTAGACTCAACAGACACATATAGAATAATTAACCAACAATGTATAAATAAAACTTTTTCTCAGTAGCACATGGATCCTTCCCTAAAATAGACCATATCTTATGCCACAAAGAAACTCTTAGAAAATACAAAAACTGGAGATGATACCCTGCATTCTATCAGATCATAATGGATTAAAATTAGAAATCAATGATAAAATAAAAATAGAAGCTACTCTAACACATGGAGACTAAAAAATAATACACTTTTGAATGACAAATGCATAGTAGAAGAAATCAAGGATGAAATGAAAAACTACTTAGAAGTAAATGAGAATACCCATACAACATATCAAAATCTCTAGGACCCTGTGAAGGCATTACTAAGAGGAAAGTTTATTGCTTTGAGTTCATTTATTAAAAGAATAAAAAGTCAACAAATAAATGACCTAACTTTACATCTCAAAGCCCTAGAAAAATAAGAACACATCAACTTAAAACAGTAGAAGACAGGAAAAAATTAAAATCAGAGCGGAAACCAATGAAATTGAAACAAAAGAAACAATTCAAAAACTTGACAAAACAAAAAGTTGGTTCTTTGAAAAAAAAAATCAATAAAATTGATAAACCCCTAGTCACACCAAGAGAAAAAGAGAGAAAAACCCAAATTAGTAAAATATGTGATGAAAAAGGAAATATCACAATAGAAACAACTGAAATACAGAAGATAATTAGAAACTATTTTGAAAATTTATACTTCAATAAAATAGAAAATATTGAAGACATTGGAAAATGTCTAGAGGTATATGACCTACCTAAACTGAATTAGAAGGTTATACATGATTTAAATAGAAAAATTTCAAGTACTAAAATAGAAAATACCATTAAAAGTATACCAATTAAGAAAAGTCCAGGATCAGATGAATTCCCAGCCAAAATTCTACAAGACTTTCAAAGAAGAATTAACACCAGTACTCCTCAAATTATTCCATGAAATAGAAAAGGAGGGAATCCTTCCAAATTCCTTCTATGAGGCTAATATCACTTGACACCAAAACCAGACAAAGACGCATCAAGGAAAGAAAACTTCAGATCAGTATCCCTGATGAATATAGATGAGAAAATTCTCAATAAAATTCTGGCAAATCACATACAAAAACATATTTAAAAGATGGTGCACCACAATCATGTGGGGTTCATCCCAGGGATGCAGGGTTGGTTCAACATACAGAAATCAAAAAACTTAATTCATCTTATCAACAGACTTAAAAATAAGAATCATTTGATCATCTCAAAAGATACAGAAAGAGCATTTTACAAAATACAGCACTCCTACATGTTCAAAGAACTATAAAAACTAAGAATAGTAGGAACAGACCTTGATATCATAAAAACCATGTATGCTAAATGTAAGTGCAACATAATTCTAAACATAAAATTGTAAGTAAACACATTTGGCAAGGTAGGAGGATATAAAATTAATACCCATAAATAAAGCACATTCCTACACATCAGTAATGAATCCACTGAAGGAGAATAAAGAAAACTATTCCGTTCATAGTAGCCTAAAATTAAAAAAAAGAACTTGAATATTTGGGAATCAATCTAACAAAAGAGGTGAAAGTCCTCTACAATGAAAACTACAGAACACTAAAGAAAGAAATCAAAGAAGACCTCAGAAGATGGAAAGATCTCCCATGGCCCTGGATATGCAGAATTAATATTGTCAAAATGATCATACCACCAAAATCCTTGAACAAATTTAGTGCGATTCTATTAAAATCCCAATGACATTCTTCATATGAACAACAACAAAAAAAAAGGTCATGAAATTCATTTGGAAAAATAAGAGACTCAGAATAGCCAAAGCAATCCTTAGCAAGAAAAGTAAAGCAGGAGGCATCAAATACCAGACCTCAAACTATACTATAGAGTTAGAGTAATAAAAACAGCATGGTATTGGCACCAAACAGACATATAGACCAATGAACAGAAAAGAGGACACAGAGACACACCAATATTAATACAGGCATCTCATACTAGACAAAGGTGCTAAAAACATTCACTGGAGAAAAGATAGCATATTCAACAAATGTTGCTGGGAAAAATGAAAATCTACATGTAATGAAATGAAATTAAATCTTTATCTCTCACCCTGCATGAAACTCAACTCAATGTAGATCAAAGGCTTAGGCACTAGAACATATATCCTGCTATTACTAGAAGAAAAAGTGTTCTGAAATTTTCACCATGTCAACCTAGGATCTGACTTTTTTCATCATGTCGGCCTAGGATCTGACTTTCTTAACAAGACCCCTAAAGTGCAAGCAGTTAAATCAAGAATCAATAAATGGAATGGATTCAAACTAAAAAGTTTCTTCTCAGCAAAAGAAACAATCGATAATGTGAAGAGAGAGCCCATAGATTGGGAGAAAATCTTTACAACATGCACCTCAGATAGAGCATTAATCTCTAGGATATATAAAGATCTCAAAAAACTTAACATAAAAAAAATCAACAAATGGGATAAGGAACTGAACAGACACTTCACAGAAGAAGATATACAACTGATCAACAAATATATGAAAAATGTTCAACATCTCTTGCAATTAGAGAAATGCAAATCAAAACTACTCTAAAATTTCATCTCACTCCAATCAGTTGGGGAAAAGGTATGCTCATACGTTGGTGGTGGGAATGCAAAATGGTGCAACTATTATGAAAAGCAGTGTGGAGATTCCTCAGAAAACTAGGAATGGAACCAACATTTGACCCAGTTATCCCCTCTCGAGTTTATACCCAAAGGACTTAAAATCAACATACAAGAGTGATGCAGCCACATCAATGTTTACAGCATCTCAATTCACAATTACTAAACTATGGAACCAAACTAGATGCCCTTCAGCAGATGAATAGATAAAGAAAATGTTATACACACACACACACACACACACACACACACACACACATACATATATACATGCACATGTACATACATATATATATATATATATATGAGGAATATTACTCAGCTTTTAAAAAGATTGAAATTATGGCATTTGCTGGTAAATGGATGGAATTGGAGAATATCATGCTAAGGGAAATAACCCCCAAACAGAAGGCCAAATATTTTCTCTAAGATGTGCATGCGAATCCACAATATGTGGGGGAGGCTAGGGAAGAATAGTATTACTTTATACTAGATAGAGAGGTGTGAGGGTAAGGGAGATAGTATGGGTGTAGAAAAGATAGTAGAGTTTCAATGACATTATTATCTCATGCACATATATGACTGCATGACCAAATTTATCCTACAATATGTATAATCAGAAATATGAGAAATTGCACCCCATTTATGTATGATTTATCAAAATGTATAATTGCTTTCTGCTGTCATGTACAACTAATTAGAACAAATTAAAATGTTTTAAAAGTGAATCTCACTAGCTAATTAATAAATTATTTCTATCCTTTTATATTCTATCATTTTATTTAGATGTACGTAGAATACACATGCATATTTAATTTAATTCTACTCTAATTTTTTTTCCCAACTAATGTACTAGAAAACATATGGATAAACTCTTCTATAAGTGATTATCCCTGGAGGTTAAACATGTCAAAACCATTTCTAATCAAGATAGGATAGTAAATACCTTTTTAGTTTCCAAAAAGTGAATCTTAATTATTTCAGAAAACAAGTTTAGTTGACTTTTTCCTCCGGAAAGATATTTTCTTGGTCAGAAAAGACATAGTCCTCAATAGCAATACACTAAGGAGTAAAGTTACTTTAACTTATATAAACCTATTCTTCTTAGGACAGTAGATTGTTAAGTAAATATATCTTGAATTATGTTATGATAAATTCCTCTAATTTTTTTTTATGATGGAGGTGGCGATTCCCAGATAATATATCATGTCTCATTGTCTTCAAAAGATGGCAAAACTTATATAACTTACTTTTAAAAAATAATAATTTTATAGCAGAAATGGGCAGAATTTATATTCCCTTGTACTCTTTTTATCCCCTTGTGTGTGGCTTAGAAGTCTTTATTTATCATCAAAAGAATCCTTCTTTGAAAATTCAGAAAAACAGAAAAGCCATATAACTGAAAATATTTAGAGATTTTCTTTTCTCATCGTGTAGGCAGCCTAATTAAAGCAGCATTACAGAAATATTATAACTCTGCTAGTCCAAAGTCATTCTGACTTTGTCTGAGTAGAGGTTGTTTCAAATGAGCTAAATTATTGACTGAACATAAACACATCAAAGCCTTATTAAAACTTTGTTCTGGGCTTCTGGACATGCATTTCAGAATCTGTAGTCCTTTGAAATCATGAGGATAACTTGAAAGAAATCAGAAACCAGTGTAGCTGGAAGGATTTTAAAAGTTTCTTCTGGCTTTTAGAAAATTTAAGAGATTCACTAGGCATTTAGAAATTCCTTTGATATCATGATGTCTGATGATATATTATGGAATTTAAGTCTATGAAGGAACAGAACTTTCATGACTTTTAAAAGGCAGTATTTTGCTAGTACTTAAAATAAGGGGGATAAACTTTTTTGAAAAAAGAATCGGTTCTTATATCATACACCTTACCTTACAAGTGCTTATTTAGCTCTGTGTATTTGACCAAGGCTCCCTCCTCATGTCAATTCATACAGTTTCATAGAATTACAACCTACTCTACATAAAAGGTGAAGGTCAAATTAAACACACAAACTTAAAAATGACAACAGACCCAGAAGTAATCACTGGATAGTCTATAAAGAAGTTTAAAAGCTGAGTTGTCATATACACACTATGCTTTGAGAAATTTCTGATGCCAGTTATTTGGGGTTGATACAACTTTGTTTTAATTATTTATTGTTATATCCAATCACCACAAATTTAATAGTTTAAATAAAACAAAGTTATTTCTTTATAGCTTAGTAGGTCCAGATTCTGTTATATTTCTACTAGCTGAAAGCTAAGCATCAGAAGGCTGAATTCTTTGTAGAGAATCCATTTCCTTCTTATGTGTGTGTGTGGTTTAGGATTTTTATTTTTTGCTTTTTATTTTGTTTTGTTTTGTTTCAGCCTTTAAAGACCAACTGCATTCTTTAGGTCCTCTTCTTCCGTATTCAAAGCCCGGAGCACAGAATCCTGAGATCACTTCATGACTACAATATTCAGCCTGATTCTTTCACCTATAAGAACCCTATGATTATATTAAACTATAATCTAGGACCATCCCTTCATCTCAAAATCAACTGATTAGTAATCTTAATTCCACTGAGGTCCTTAAGCAGTGAAAGAAGATTGTCCTGGGGACTCAGTTCTAAAGATTTTGCCTATTGTGAGTTCCTGCGAACCAGTGATCCTGAAACGAGTGATCAATATATAATGCTTTTTCTCCTACAGTCAGAATATAGGTTCAGATAACACAGTAAAGGGGTAGAAGGAGGAACTATAATCAACTTCTTATATATACATACAGCATTACTCAGGAGAGCATTCAATTGCATAGTGTTGTTTCTAGCTGATACATTATTGAAACTTAGGTGATTGTATCGTTATATTAGGGCAGCTGCTCTGGCTGATTTTAATACAGTTGAAGTTTATGAGAGTGAATCATTTGTCTTACATATTTTACTGTAAAACTAACTTTGCTGTAAAACAAGCTTCATTATAAGAGGCACAAATTGCTGAGTCCCTTTGACTGGTTAGGTATATACATAAGTATGTACATAAATCAATTTGCTTCTCTCTTTCACTTTTCTAATATCTTATAAGGTTTGTGGGTAATGATCATTTCATAATTTAACAATAGACACCTACTCATAACATCAGGAATCTCAGGTCCAGAAACATTGAACTGTGTATCTAAAGACAAAAATATCTTTGTCTGAATACATTTTAGTCTTTAATTTTTAGTCCCCAGTCAATTCTCTTTATGTGATACCAGAACAGATATCATTAAAACTGACTAAATAATCACATTAACAAAACAGTGATGTCAACTAATACTTTGTGGGTTAACAAGATAAAAATTTATTATTATGCATATAGTTTCAATATTTCTTGGCAGACAGATGAAATTTCAGGAGTATATTCCATAGAAAATATTTTATTATTCCACAAGGAACAAAAAGCATATTGAACTTTATGTCAGTTTCAAGAATTTATATTTTATTTTTTTACTTTCTTCTCTCTCTCTTTTTTTTTTTTTTGGCATAATGTTAAGGTAATTTATCTCTACCGGTTAACCCACTGAACCAAAAGTAGAGATATGTCAATAAGAAGAGGTTGTAATAATAAAATGTAATAAATGAAAATAAATAGTAATACCTGTTTAAGTGAACTTCAATACCAAAACATTCTTCTAGTAATGTGTTTTAAAATTCTGAATCTAAGGAAGATAAAGACACTATGGAATAATAATAATTTACCTTGCATTTTTCATGCAGACAAATCATTAAACAAAAGTGAAAAATTAACATCCGAAACAAAATTTTTGAAAACCCCTCTACACATCCTTACAAATCAGTTGATGCAGAGAATTAAAATTTTTATCCATAAATCAATGATAATTTCTTAATTCTAATAAATTTGCCTGGCTCATGTAAGATAATAGTATTAAGTAAGCCTACTTAGATTGATGACTCTTTGTAAATCCAAAATTATTTCAAACTAAAATATATTGAACTATATTAATATTTGTTCAAAAAAAGTGAGTAGAATTTTTTTTCTTGACTTATACAGATTACTATAATTTTCCACTTTGCTTGCAAGTGAAAATAAGGAATGAACACTATGTAAAAGAAGACAACGAAGCTAAATCTATAAAGAGTAATGAAGATGAGTGTTCACTGACTTAAATGATTTAAAAAGCTGCATTTTTTATGATCTAGTGTATGCATATATTGTTTCAAGTGAGTTTAAATAGTAAAATTATCAGCTCCTTCATCCAAGTACAGATATTATAGAAAATGGCCATTATAACCCAAAATCCAAAATATTTCCCAGAACTGTAATTTTAAAATATTCTCCATCAAATTAGAAATGTAATTTTAACTTTATGTGAGAGGTCCAATAGTAAATGGACTTGATCTGACAATATATTATGTAAACGTAAAAAGATAAAAAATATTTTAGATGTATTCAGTTTACAATAAAAACATGCCCAATATTACAGGAGAGTCACTTTTGGACTCAATCAAGATACAAATAGAAGGGAAATAAAACTATTTTATGAAGACAGTTTAAAAGCTGCAGTGAGGGTATTTTGTCATAAATCTGAGACCAGATTAAAACTATGTCATAAAAACATAGAAAGCAAATGATGTTATTTTTAACATATAGGTAAATGGTGCTAATAGCAGATTATTATGCAAAAAGTTAACATCTTTTAAAGATATGCAGCAAAATTTTATGCTTTCATGGAGTTAAAGATTGATACTCTATAGGATTTAAAATGTTTTATTAGGATCACTTAGAATAAGAATTGTAAATGAAAACTATCCAATAAATATCTCATGATGCTCAAAGCAAGTACATATAGGAACTATGATACTTAAATGAAAATCAATGAAGAGGTAATTGGTGGAGAAATGCATATGTCTTCTTTAAAATTACAACAAAAAGATTCAAAGCTTATGCAGGTGTTGAAAGTTTCAGGAAAGAAAACATCTCTTTGCAAAATGACAATTTACAAATGATGGTGTGATATAACAAAAAAGCTCATGCCAGCATTTATATATGAATTGAAAGAAACCAGTACTGTATGTGAACCATTTTGTATGCAAAGCACATGCAGTAATAGAGCACTTCACCAGAAATGAGCATTGCAGAGACATTACTGACTCAAGGGACTGATTCTGTAAAAGATGGTTTGTATGTTAAAATTTTATGTGCTGGATAGATCCCATGGTTTATCAGTATTACAAATTTACTATAACAATTTTGTAGTTATATAAATTTTCCTACTGAGTTCCAAAAAAATTTTTTTGAAGAAGATTAAATATGCCTGCCACAATAAAAAAAAATTATTTTAACTGACCCGAAGTAACTCATATATGTATAAACACACATAATCACTTGCACACATACATATATATAAAACATATACACACATACATATACACATGTATTTATACATTGAATTTTTTTGTTAAAAGTAGATAATAGACTTGTGATATATAACATATATATGTTGTGTGTTTTGTTTTTATTATCCACTTTGGACTGTGTTATCTCTTTCATTGATAAAGACACTTTACATTTGCTAAAAGAAAAAACACTTTTGAAGAAGTTTCAAGCACATTTTCTCAATTTGTAGTCACAGAAATTTATGCAGTTACAGGGATCTTATTACAACTAAATTAAAATGAGTAAAAAGAGACTTAAGGAATATTTAGGTAGGAAGCCTAAGGTCTTAAAACTATCAAGAACCCAAGCCATGAAAGAGAATTGAAACTTCTTTCTGATGATGACACAAATGCTCTTTGCAAGTCAGCACCCTGCTGTGTTTGCCTTTTTCTCAGCCATGGGAATCAACTTCTCTGGAGAGTTCTGTGTAATTTTGCTTTTAACATAAAAATGTGTCAGTCTCAATGTGTACTGTCCACTACAATAAACAAACAGCAATTTTTTTTATTAAAGCAAAATACCTACAAATCTCCTACTGTTTCAATTTACAGAATAACACAGCAAACAATTAGTAGTGTGATTTTCCAAAGTAGTTTGTTTCTCTTTCTCCATTTTGTTGTTGTTGTTGTATATTGGATGCATTCAAATTCTATCTTTATGGCATTTGTGAGTGTTTTGTTCTTTTCTTTTATGGTTTTACAGATTTTTTGATAAGTTAATACACAAGTATTTTTTTCTAAAGTACTCTTTCAATATTCCCAATATTTAACTAAAATATTTACTTGCAGTAAAATGGTACAATTTTTACTTTGACTGTCTTCTGAAAAAAGGTAATTGGTCTTATGGATTTTTAAATGTAAAGTGTTATTTCATCTTATCTCCCTCATCTTTTACACACACACACACACACACACACACACACAGAAGAGGGAGGCTATTGTGATTTGGGAACATATTCAAGAGGATTCTACTTTGTACTTTTAATTCTAAAATCATTCTTTAATCTTTATTTTACATCTAATATATTTAGTCTTTATTGTGACTCAATTCAATAAGTATACATTTTCATGGAGTATATGCCAAATTGATGTTTTCTAGAAACCTCTTATACCTACTCATGGTTATATTCTCCAAAGTTTTACACAATTAACAACTGTTGAGTATAGGAAATGATTTGTTTGATTATTGCACAGTTTGTGTTTGATTTCTAAGATAAATCAGTGTTCAAGTAAAATGGTGCTAGACTGTGCAATTCATTCAGAATTTTTAAACTTCATAAAATTTTATAAAATTATAATAAAAGTTGGAAACTCTAGAAAATTCTCTCAATGATTTTTTGAGAGAATTATTTGGTCAACAAAAGGATAGAGAAAATATGTTTTTTTTTTTGGCACTGAGGGTTGAACCCAGAGGTGCTTAACCCCTGAGCAACATCCTCAGCCCTTTTTAATATTTTATTTACAGACAAGGTCTCTCTGAGTTGCTAAGTACCTAGCTAAGTTGCTGAAGCTGGCTTTGAACTCACAATCATCCTGCCTCAATCTCCCAATCTGCTGAGATTACAGGTGTGTCTCATCATGCCTGACTAGAAAATATGCTTTTTAAAATTTGTAAGTGATTAAAAGGAAAATAAGAAAAAAATTAAAAACTACTTTAAATACTTCTCTTATGTTATAATAAGTTTTTCCAAAAGATAGTCAATAACATTCATAAACTATAGATCTCAGAACCAGTGTAAAGTTTGCAAAATTTATTTAAATGCTATAAATTGAATAATCCATTGATGTAGGAAAATCACATCATTCTAATTATTAAATTTGTTATTTAATAATTATCAATTTAAATAAATAATTTAAAATATTTAATGTTAAGATGGGCATGGTGGTATATGCCTGTAATCCCAGTTACTTAGAAAAATGAGGCAGAAGGATCACGAATTCAAGGCCACCCTTGGAATTTATCAAGATTCTGTTGCAAAATAAAATTTTAAGAAGGGTTGGGAATATAGTTCAGTGATGGAGTGCCCTTGGATTCAGTTTCCAGTATCACATTAAAAAATGCATTCCAGAATATCAATCTGATGGAAAATCAAGAAAATCTAGCATTTAGTGCTAAAAGGATAAGAATTATGTTGGCCATTTTTCAATCTTCTGTATAGACAGCATATCAGGCACATATAACTACTCTATTGTGGAATGAATAGGTAAATAACAATGATTATTAAGCACATTCTATTAAAATATTTTACTCATTACAATGAAAGTCAAGAAAAAATGACTCCTAAAGCACAGGGAATAAAATCAATAAATGGGATGGATTCATACTAAAAAGCTTCTTCTCAACACCAGAAATAATCAATAAGGAAGAGAGAGCCTACAGAGAAAATCTTTACCTGATGCACATCACATAGAGCACTAATCTCCATAATATATAAAGAACTCAAAAAGCTTAACACCAAAAAAAAAATAACCCAATCAATAAATGGAATAAGGAACTGAGTAAGCACTTCACATAAGAAGATATACAATCAGTCAAGAAACATATGAAAAAATGTTCAACATCTCTAGTAATTAGAGAAATGCAAATTAAAACTACACTGAGATTTCATCTCACTCCAGGCAGAATGGCAATTATCAAGAATACAAGCAACAATAAGTGTTGGCGAGGATGTGGGAGAGAAGGTACACTCAAACATTGCTGGTGGGAATGCAAAATGGTGCAAACCTTATGGAAAGCAGTACGGAGATTCCTCCGAAAACTTGGAATGGAACCACCATTTGACTCAGTTATCCCACTCCTTGATCTATACTCAAAGGACTTAAAATCAGTATACTATAGTGATGGAGACACATCAATGTTTATAGCAGCTCAATTCACCATAACTAAACTATGGAACCAACCTAGTTGTACTTCAATAGATGAATGGATAAAGAAACTGTGGTTTATAAATATACGCAATGGAATATTACTCAGCTTTAAAAAAGGATGAAATTATGGCATTTGCTGGTAAATGGATGCAGTTGGAGAATATCACACTAAGCAAAATAAGTCAAATACAAAAAACCAAAGGCCAAATGATTTCTCTGATAAGTAGATGATGATTCATAATGTGGGGGCGGGTGCGGTCAAGGGAAAAATGGAGGAACTTTGGATCAGATAGAGGAGAGTAAGGCCAGGGAGTAGGGTATGGAATTGGGAAAGACAGTGGAATGAAATGGACATTATTACCCTAGGTACATATATGATCCCACAAATGATATGACTCTACATCATGAATAACCAGAGAAATGAAAAGTTGTGCTCCATTCATGTACAATGAATCAAAATGCATTTCGCTGTCATGTACAACTAATTAGAACAAATAAAAAAAAACTTAAGCTATAAAAAAAGAAAAAAATTTACTCATGTATCACACAATTAGAGAAAAATAGAAGCTAGATTAAGATTGTTAGCACAACCCAAACTAATGAATGTAGGAAATGGACCTTGAAGGAAGGGATTTTGAAGAACCTGGAGAAGTAGCATGCTTATTTTTATTGAATAATATATATTTTCCTCAAATAGCATTTAGTTTAAAACACAGATGCTAAGAATATTTCTAGGTTCTGAGAGCTTCCCAATCCCTGTAGTTGAAAATTATGAATACAGATTGAAATAGTGATTAATAGAATGAACACCCAGTTTGAAATTAAATGTTTAGAATTACATGTTAACAAAATTAATATTATTAAACAGCACAAATTATTTTTAAAATGTATTATTCAAACTTCATGAATACATCTACATATAGATTCATCCATACATTTTGAGTAATACATTTATACATACATAAAATTAACCTTTCAACTGAATTTTTGTAAGAGTATAGTATTAACTTGGCAAAGTTAATAAGCCTTAAACCTTAAAACCACACTAATATATATAGGAAAAATATGTATTGCATTCCAAACTAAATGAACAACAAATTGAAGACAGATGTTATATATTAGTAACAATAAGAAGAAGGCTGAAACTATTAACTTAAATAGTGAATTTTTTTTTATTCTGGCAATAATTCATCAACAGTTCCAGGGAAACCCTTATTAGCTGAACCTTTTGATTAGTAATAGTTGGAAAACACTGTTTAATTCATATCATGGTTTTGGTAGATTTTTTTCAAAGCCTGAAGTTAATGGGACTTTAATACATGTTACCCCTAATAGTTTAAATGTGAAAATTACTCAAGTAGATAGTAAGGAATATTCATAATCTGAAGTGTCATAGACTTCTCCTAAAACTAAAATTTCGTGCTTTTATTTTAGTTCACCTTTCCCTTGACTTTTAAAACGTGTGTTTACCTTGTTAAGAACTGTGTCAGCAAATGTATTTACTTATAGGAGTCACTCTGTGGACCCAGAGGCTGAATCTGATCGACACTTTACTGTGTAAACAAGTTACTGCTATTGGTTATCTTACTACATGAATGTCTATATTGGTTTCTTGTATTATAGCTGGAAGTAGAACCAGCTAGTGGGGAGAGGTCATAAATCATTGCATAATGTTAGTGTCTGCAAACTTGCCAACTTAGACCCACGTGTTGGAATCATATGGCACTGAAATTAAATGTTGCCTTTGCAAGTTTGAATTCGTGAACTATCATAGCAATTCATCACTCATTTTGCCTTCTGCAAATACCACTTTTGTTTGATGTGCAGTTTTTTAAAATTTATTTTTATTGGTGTATTATTATTACATAATGATGGGATTCATTATGTCCTTTTCATAGATGCATGTAACACAATTCATCAATCTCATTTCTAAGTAAAGTTCATTTACTCTTTGAGAGCTGTTCAAGCTAAGGTCCTCTCTAAACAGTCCGTCAACCCTCTTTTGACCTATGACCCCAAATGCCAGGTCAAACTTGAGATGTTGAAAATAAAAATCCAATCTTCTACCCTGGCTATCAAAATAAAGAGCTGAGGTGGGAGTGTGAGAAGTTGTTAAGAACACAATCATATTGTCTATACGAAATTATGCCAGGAATTTATTCATACAAAGATATAAAAGAAGATAACTGGAGATTATTTAACTTCTATTTTAATACACTTTTCTCAGCAAAACTATCAAAGAAAGATTAACATTTTTTATTTTCATAGTTTGTTTGCCTAGAATTTCATTTTTGTTGTTTAACTGAATCCTCATACTAATATAATAGGTTCAGTATACCCATTTTTTAATTTTAAACAATTGAGGTTCACAGTAGTCCAGTGAATTTGTACAAGGATTCCAATTAGACTGGACACCCAGACCTTCCCTTTCTGCTGAACCAGTCTTTTCAGTGGAGATAAATGGGGGTTTGATTTGATTTGATCTGATGTTAACATAACTGCACCAACACCTCAGTCCCTTGGCTCCAGAGTCTTCTCTCAATAAGATTTACACGTGTACAATGCTAATTACATTGTTCAACCCATAAGAAAAGTGAAATTTGCAGTATTTTACAACACACATTAGAAATAATTTATGGTGTATTAAAAAATAGTAAAGCCCATATTTATTCTTATGTTACAGTTGTCACTTTTTAAAGTTTAGGTACCTACTAAAGGATTTATTCTGAATTCCCCAAAGAATTTTACTACACTCTTTGCACATTTGTGAACTTCATATACTTTAAATTTAGTTTGATATTATCTATGGAGTAGTTTTGTATTTTAACACATACAAATTTGTCTTCAATTTTATCATTGGATTATTTAATAATGTCATTTTCATGTTATTGTTTCACTCCTAATATGCATTTTATTCTAAACAATGTCTCTCAAGTTTTTGTACTTGACAGTTTCCTTTATTAAGAAAAAATTCAAAACTTAGTAAAAGTCAAAATCCTTTTATTAGAATAGATTTTTGTACATAGCAACTAAGGTGAGTGACATGGGGTACTGAGATTTAATATTTTGCTTGTTTGACATTTAAGATGCATGAAATATAAATATCATAATTTCATTGGAGGACAACTAAACTAGATTTTCTTTGAAGCTTGTTTAATCTCCCTAGAGGAACTCAGGTAGCTTATACACTGACTTTCAGGCAACTCTAACAATGCATTATACTTCCAAAGGCAAAGGTAAAACAATAAACATCCATTAAAACTATTAAAAAACACACACACACACAATCTGATATACAGAAAAAGAAAAAGGAATTAACTAATCCATCTCTTTCTTTTCTCTACATTTTTCCTCCTTGACTCCATGTGTCATTGTTCACAAAAGTCAACAAATATTCCTTTCATTATTCTCAAGTACTTAGTCTATTCTCCTCTCTCCCCTACCTCTTCCTCTCCTACAGTGTTTCACCATAACTACAGAATATATATCCTTCTTTAACTATTCAAAATAAAAAATGATGTCTAACTTCATTTATAATTCTTTTTATCTTATTTAGAAAAATAAATATTGCATTCTTTCCAAGGTTTGACATAAAACACTAGAGTTGCATACACTTAATATCCTAGTTATTACATTTTTTCTTAGAAATTTTAACATAAATAGATATTCTAATAAATAAGCCTTTGTTCTAGGCAAATAACCTCAAGCAAAACATATGATAGAACATTGAATTTCATTGCATTAATTAAGGTTAAAATAAAACATCAAGATTTTTGTAAGAGAATAATCATTTTTCAAAGAACATCAGTATCTTACCTGGAGGCCAAATTTCCAGAAAGACTTTCTTCTTTCATATTTGACAGTACAGACTGAGAATATTTTTAATTTTTATCTCATTCTGATCTTCCTTCCTCAATACTACTGCATTCTATTGTGTTTTGTCTGCTGTGAGTGCCAAGATCTTAATACATACTTAAATTTAAATGTTTTACTTAATCTTACTATTTCACAGATGCATTAATTACATAAAAATATATGTGTACATATATTTCTTATATATGTGATATATATGTGTGCAAGTGTGTTTGTGTAAATAACTTCAAAATATTTTGAAGTCTATATGTCATAATATCTGTTCTGGGGTATACCTTATACCTGGAAAAGAACAAAACATATTTATTGAATGAAAATATACATTAAAATATTAATGTCAATCAATTAGGTAGAAATCAACTTTAGTCATTTAGACACAGTAAATAATACTTTCAGTCATTACTTTTAGAGCAAGAATAAATTATCTTTCACAATCTTACATTGTAATCGCTTATAAGAAATAAATAGAAAAATACATTTAACAAAATACGAAATGTCTTCATGATTAAATATTTTCTTAAGTATTCTCATATCTCTTACCTAGTACATTCCTCCCCAAAAGGACTTAAAAAGTCAAATTTTTAAAATCCAAATGAATTTAATAAATATTTTTCATGTCTCTTATTAAGTGAAGAACATAAAAGTTTTTTTCTAAAAAAATATCTTGACTAACATTAGGCTTTTCTTGCCTTTGATGCTGTCAAAGAGGACTTAACCTGAATTAACATTGCTCTTTTGACTCTGAACTTGTCAAACATTTCATTTCATTATTCCTATACTTGTCACCAGACATAGACAGAAAAACAGGCAAAGTAACTATTATACATGAAAAGCAGAACATTTCCCTGAAAATGGCAGAAGGGCATAGGGTAATGTGTAAGAAGGAGCAAACAAAGCAGTAGATAAATGTATTGACAGGATTCTTTGAAAAATCAGCACTCCTGAGCAGTTGCAAACAAGAACCAGGCTCTGAGAACACAAAGAGAATGCACCAGCTGATGAATTCTGAGTAAGCTGGATCCCTCTTCCTTTTTACAAACCAAAGTGTAACAAAATGGAACTAAGAGGAATATGCGTGCTTTTCCTGCCACACATATAAAGGCTGATGCTCTAGTTTGAGAGCCAAGTAGCATACATAGTAGTTGTGAAAAAGCATATTTGCAGTTCTGGGAGTGGATCTAGGCAGCAACCTTCCACTCTACACAGTCCAGAAAGGAAGCAGTGAAAGAACAGCTGACTGGAAAGATGGATGACAGAGCAAACACTCTAAAACCTAATACTGGAAGCTTGAGACTTGGAGGGACTTGGAATTTGGTTATTGGAGCAGAAAATGAGAATTCCTTGACCCCAAACCCTGACCAGGGTGGTGTCAGGGGATAGGAGAAAGAAAGGGAGAAAAAATAAGAAAATCTCCCAAACTAACATCCTTAATAACACTGAGAAAGAAATATAGACAAAGTTAAAACAGGACAGGAGCAGCAAAGACGGAAGATCACACCATTCAGTCTAACTTGTTGGCAGTAAGCTCTGTTGTGCAGGACAGCCCTTTGGAGATTCTACACTTAGTCACTTCCTTGTAGTAATCAAATCAGTACAACTTCTCCCCCTGCTACAGATAGCAATGAATAAAGCCACAGAGGGCACCTAAACAGGAATATATCTAGAAGGAACACGTAGTGGGTTTGCTGATAGCTGATGATTACTAAAACCCTCCTCACTTCAGAAAAGGGGAGTGGATTGGAGTGGACCCTAGAGCAAGTCACTTCCAGGAGTGCTAACCCTAACCCAGTGCTCCCCTTAACCTTGGTGAAGCTCTGGTGAAGACAGGCCCACAGTCAGGAGTACGGGTAAAACCCTAGTGACCTGCAGCACTCAGGGTTGAGAGCTCTGTGCCACAGACCTCCCAGACAGAGCCTGCATCCACAGGTAACACAGTTGCAGAGACTCAAGCCTTACATAAGCAAGTCCCACCAGAGGAGAGGTGGTGATCAATATTACACAGCAGTCAACAACTGACCTGAGTCCTGTTCCTGGTGTCCCTGTACCCAATAGAAACAACCAAAAACAGCACCCTACAAATATGCAGATTTGAACCTCTGGGCTAACAAACACAGTCTGGGAGATAATGTAGCGACAAGGGAAACAACTCCTGCGCCCCATTATCTCTTGGAAGGTCTGCAGAAGGAAGTCCCAGAGTTTCCAGTTAATTCTTATCCAGATGCCTGGGCCCAAGAAGGCATTTCCTGAGGATAACTTCAATTCCCCAGCAGAGAACTTCCTACATATGCAACAGCTATGTAGCTTCCATTTAATCACGAAAGTTAACAGATTTGCATTATATATTTGTCTATTAAATGCTACATAAAGCATTAACTGAAATAGTCACCATTTTCAGAGAATATTTTAAGATTTGATGAAGTTCACACTTAGAAAATATATTTACTTCTAAATTTAATGAATAACGATCAGGGTTTAAGTTTAGTAGATATAAGAATTCTTAAGATGTTGTTCCTATTTCCAAGGAGTTTATCATCCAGGTAATATTCTCAACTCATGCAAGTCTCAGAGAAGTCAATCTTTTTAAAAAGAGATTTTAGCAAACTGTCATATTAAACATCTGCTAAGTCTTATTCTTGTCAACATCATAGTCATCATTATCATCATCCACAATATTCATTGACTTTTATTGAGCTCACAGTCTGAGTTCGATATTTAATAGTTATTTTATTAAATTATTAACTGCATATGCATTCATGTGAGAAAAAGTAGTATCATTTCCTCCCTTGTGGCAAGGTTCCTGGCTGAACCCGTATGACGAAAGACAGATTAACAAAGAAAAGGAATAACGTTTAATATGTTTTTGTGACATGACACCATAAGAAATGTTAACCCAAAGAAACAGAGAAATATGTGTATTTTTATGGAGAGCAAAATGAAACTATGCTTAGAGAACAGAAGGGAATGTAATAAACTGTGGGGGCTGTTTGTTTGGATCACCCTGTATACACCTGTGTCTTCATCCATCTCCTCCAGCTATAGGGACAGCCCCTGTGACTGAGGTTCTAGTAACACATCCTTTAGTGTAAGGAAGAGAACAATTTGTCCTCTGCATGGGGTAAGAATTGTAGACATAGGTTGGAGAAACCTTTCTGATTCTACTGTTTCTTCTATTTCCTTCAACTTAGAATATTCAGTATGATAAGTTGTTGTATTTTGAGATAGCATGTTCTGTATCCCTTAAATTAAGACCATTCAATTTCTGACTGTTGGATATCTTAAACACTCTTTTTCTGAATGTTTAACTTTTCTTTAATTCTATTCCAGCATTTTAATTCATATTGAAAGAACAGAAATTAATACCTAACTCTATTCTATGTTACAATTTTCCTATTGGTGGTTTAACATATGTCCAATGTTAAATTATTAATTTTAGTTTAATAAAGTGTACCCATATATATATTATTCTATTTTTTCCCCATCAATGGTCAAAGGTTCTTCATGCCTTATCAAGTGAAATTACAGACAAGAATTCAAATTTCACCTCAAAATTATGGTATCTATTTTCTTTTTTTCTAATTTTGAAAAAGATCATGTATTTCTTTTTTTATTTTGATTCATTATACACGAATGGGGTACAACTTTTGTTTCTCTGGTTGTATATGAAGTAGAGTCACACCACTTGCATAATCATACATGTACATAGGATAATGATGTTTATCTCATTCTATTCTTTTTCCTTCCCCACCTGTGCCCACCCCTCATTTTCCTCTATACTATCTATCCTTCTTCCATTCTTGCCTCCTCCCCCAATTATGTAACATCATCCATTATCAGAGAAATCATTTGGCCTTTTGTTTGTTGGGATTGGCTATTTTCACTTAGCATGATATTCTCCAACTCCATCCATTTACCTGCAAATGCCATAATTTTATTCTTCTTTATGGCCGAGTAATATTCCATAGTGTATATATGCCACATTTTCTTTATCCATTCATCTATTGAAGGACATCTAGGTTGGTTCAACAATTTAGCTACTGTGAATTGAGCAACTATAAGCTTTCATGTAGCTGCGTCACTATAGTATGCTAATTTTCGGTCCTTTGGGTATAGGCCAAGGAGTGGGATAGATTTTTCTACTATGAACATATATACCTATTTCTTCTTTTTCTTTTCTTTTTTTTGTACCAGGGATTGAACCTTGAACCCACGGGTACTTAACCACTGAGAAACATCCACAGACCTTTCTAGCTTTAATTTTGAAACAGGGCCTCATTGAATTGTTTGGGCCTCACTAAATTGCTAAATCTGGTCTTTAATTTGTGATCTTCCTGCCACTGCCTCCCAATTTGCTGGAATTATAGGCATGTGCCATCACGCTCAGCCACATATACCTTCTTTACCCTGTCTATGACTCCCACTCTCTCTTCATGTTTTCCACACGATCCCAAACTATCAGTTATTCATTCTCCTACAGTATATTTAAATTGCTTATTTATTAATTATTCCACAAACTTTGTATTTGGTGTAGTGGTTACCATAAAGATCAGAACAAATCTGATTTGTGCCCTAATAGACTTCCAATTTGTAAAACTTCCCTACTCTAACTCATTCTGTCAAAAGTACTATTCCAATAAATTATTATATAAGATTTTGTTTATACAGAAAATTTTTAAAATTATCCTGTCTTTCCCCTGATTATTAAAAGCCTAAGCAGTTTTCAAATTTAATTAAAACAAGCAGTAGTTATAAAACTTGTTTTAATTTCTGTGGTCAAGTATAATCTCCCCTTTCTTTCTGAATCCCAAAAGCACTTGAAATCTGCCTAATGATGCATTATATTCAGCCTGCACTTAGAATATTGAGATCAGAGACCTTTAGTTCTATATTTAGTACACAGTTCTTTTTTTAAAATTTAATTATTTATTTATTTTTGAATTTTTTCCAGACTGTATTTTGATTCATTGTACACAAATGGGGTACATCATTTCATTTCTATGGTTGTACACAATGTAGATTCATACCATTCATGTAATCATACATGCACATAGGGTAATGATGTCTGTCTCATTCCACCATTTTTCATACCCCCCCATTTCCTTCTACATATTCTAAAGTTCTTCCATTATTCTCTCATTCCCCACCTCCCACCCCCATTATATATCATTCTCCACTTAACAGGGAAAACATTCTGCCTTTGGTTTTTTGGGATTGGCTTATTTCACTTAGCATGATATTCTCCAATTCCATCCATTTATTTGCAAATGCCATAATAGTATTCTTCTTTATGGATGAATAATATTCCATTGTTGCTTTATCCATTCACCTGTTGAAGGGCATCTAGGTTGGTTCCACAATCTAGTATTATGAACTGAGCTGCTTTAAACATTGATGTGGCTGTGTTAATGTATGTAGTAAGTCCTTTGGGTATAAACCAAGGAGTGGGATAACTGGGTCAATAGTACACAGTTCTTATCCAATACATAAGTGTGCAATTTAAATTATTAAACATGATGATCAGTGGATTTAAATATCTCATAGTCTCCAGACACATTTTTAGTAGTTGTATTCTTAAGAGCATTTGTAGTATCCTTAACATTTTTTCCATTTCTTCTAGACTTTAGATATTTGATCATGAGCCAGAAATTGCAGAGAAGAAGAAGAAAATTGATAAACACAATAGTTAGATGTATACTGTAGTATAGTGGTTTAGATATTTTCAAGATTCTGACAGTCAAGATATATTCTTTTTCCTATGTCAGAAAACTAGAAGTCTTGTCACCTATATTTTGAATAACTCCTTAATAAACTTATCTTCAATTTGTCAGATTTAATTCTTATATATTCTTGAATTTGTCTCATTTCTTCCACTCTTTCCAACAAACTCCCTAATTCCCTGTGTGCCAAATACAAATAATACCAATATCTCCCCCAGAAGTTTAAGAAGTTAATGAAGCTATTCAGATGAGTGGTTAGTATACTGTAAGTTCCTTAAAAAGTTAGCTTTATTATCTTGTTATCTATTTATTTATCACCTTATAATTTTGTCTTGTATCAGTTAAAATGAAGATATTTGTATATCAACATACTTAGGCACCAGTGGAATTTTTAGTGGTTTTGAAATCCATATAAATAGTCTTGTCTATACAAAGACCACAGAAACACACCATAGGGAACAAGGGACCTTCTTGGACAAAGGATGTTAGAAGAGCCATACAATACTTGGACTTTTTAGTTATTAGGGTATGATAAAGGAATCAGGGTTTGCCTTTTGGTTGACTATTGTGAAGAGTAAATCTAGATTATGAGCCTTAATCTTATCAAGAAAGAGGAAAGACTTTAGTAGAACTGCAAAGTAGTGAAGAAGCAACAGTCATTGAAACTAACTAGTACCACTAGGAGGTGGTACTTGGAAAAGGTCCTTTTTTTTTTATTTTCGGTTTTCAGACATGGTTACACAGTGGTTTTGTTTGTCTTGATCTATCACAGTCGCAGAGAGGCCTTGTCAGGATGATGTTTGTGAAACTGTTTACAATCAACAAGTGAACATCCATCCAGTGCTGAGTGTCAGGTTGCCAGCCCTTGAAATCCCAAGGCCTACCTGAGGAGTTTGGGCCAGATGAGACTCTCAGGGAAACTCTTGTCATTTACCTATCAGATAAAAATGTACACATTCATTCCAAACTTTCTGACTGCCATACTAGAATGTCTTCTACAAATTGATAACATTTGGAAATAAATTCTTAGCAAATGCAACATGTTCTTTCTCTTCCTTGAACTTTGTCATAAAATAGTAAATGCAAGCATTAATCAAAATTGTCTAAACGATTATGATACTGCAACTTTGTCACTTGATCCACAGTGGTATGATAATTTTTAAAAGGGAATTTTGTTTACATAGTCTGAAAAATTACCAAATGCGTCTCAGAGAAACTCACAACTGATTTGAGATTTAAAGAATGAAAAGGTTAAAAGGGTAATAGGGAAGAAAACAGTACTCCAAGGAGAGACAACATATCTAAAAATTTACTGTATCATAATTGGGTATGATGCATACAAGCACTGAAATGAGAATTTGTAACTCAACTATAAGGACAGACGAAGCTTTTAGTAAGATGCAAAGAAGGCTTAGGGAGGGTCAAATTATATTCATATACTACAGATGCATACATATGTGTGTGTGTGTATGCGTATGTGTGTGTTTTGTGTACATATGTAAAATATGGAGGAAAAAAGTATACACACACACACATACATACACACATACACACACACTACAGTAGTCCAGGTAAATGTCAATGATAGCTTAACTAATGTAATGTTGGAAAAAGTGGAAGAAATGAGACAAATTCAAGAATATATAAGAATTAAATTTGACAAATTGAAGATAAATTTAGTAAGGAGGTAGTGAAAATATAGGTGACAAGACTCCTAGTTCTCCAGTTTGAACAACCAGGTTTAAAGTGTCAGTCTTTTATTTGTGAAAAATTGACAATGTACCAGATTTAGGAGAAGGGAAAAATGATAAATTAAATCCTGCAAAGGGTGAAATCTTAATTGATTTTGATGCATGAGTATATACATCTCATTAAAAAGGTTAGGTCTGGAGATATGAATTTAAACATTGGCTATAAGTGAAAATTAATTTTTTTGTGGGTACAGATACTGCACTTGGTGAATAGTTGTGTTTGTGTATGTGCATGTAGGTGTGAGTGTGTGTGGGTTTCAAGATGAGTCTAAAATTAAATTGATGTTCTTAAACCATTGGAGTGATTTTAAATCCCAAAATCAAATAAAGAATTATTAACTTTTGCTCAAGATGTTGAAATAAAGGATCAGTGAAGTGCTTGCAGGAGTAAAGTTCTCCTAGCACATCAAATTTTATATATTTAACCTAATAAACAAGATTGTGTGGATTTCAGTTTAAGTTTTCCTAAAGGCTAAGATAAACCAAAGCTAGTGCAAAGGAAAAGCCAGTGCACATTCTGTTAGCATTACTCCTTTCTTTGTTGTTCTTAACCGTTTTAAAAAAATCTTCTTCCAAAAACAGATAGAAGAAAATGGGGGAGGGGTAGGTAAGTCAGGCAGAGACTCTCAACAATTAAAAGGAGATCAGTTGAGTAGAGGAAGGGGAAGGAGAGGGAGGGAGGATGGATGGGAGGGCACAGAGAGGTCCTGGGAAAGAAAATCTACCTAATTATGCTGTCTAAATATATAAACACACCCTAAAGAATTTCATAAATAAAAATCATATATGTATATAAGATACTTTAATTGAAATAATGATAATAACAGAAGGGAGCTCAGTAGAATAAAAAAGTCAATCAAGGGGAGGGTGTAGGTAAGGTACAGGGAATGAGACTGATCAAATTATGCCAGGTGTTTACATAAATGTGACACAATGAATCCCATTACTATATATCATTAAGATGTACCAATAAAATTTGTAAAAATTCTTCTCCCAAGTAAAAGACTTGCTATCACTCTTTATGATAGGTGTTATGATCGGATCCTCCTTATTCCTGAAAACAGGAACCATACCATCTATTGGATCAAGAAGTTTCAGTAAGAATGTAATGTACCTTCACTGCTGGTATGTCCTCAAGGACTTCTCAGATGCAAAAGAGTTCATCCTATTCACTGAAATCTTTTTCTAAAGTTATATCGGAATATTTTCTGACGGAATTATGGGAGGCTATGTGCATGTATCCTGGTCACCAAATGCTTGCATGTTTTAGTTTCAAGAATACATGTTGACTTCTAGAAGTCAAGATGCGCAGGGTTATCAACATACTGTGTGATTTCTGACTTTCTGGCTCACTCCTTAAATCAATGTCCTTGTTTGTGAACGTGAACGCAACCCTGGAGCATCAATTGGCCCTGCTGTGGCTCTTTTTAAACTGATTTTTAACTCCACACTAGTTTCTTTATGATTCATCATAGCGACTCACAGATTCCTGGCATTACAGAAACTGATTTTTCTACCAGATGCTATTCCCTTATTGTTAGAGATTAGTTGGCACTTAATTCAGGTCAACTAATTTGGAAGTAGGAAATTAAAGCAATTAGAGGTACTGGAGTTTTTAGAAACACTGATATTGGAGGAACTTCAAGATTGGGAACTCGATTTCCATTTATGTGGTATTTAGATAAATACAGTAGCTTCTCTTGTCCTTGAGTTTTGTTGTTGTTGTTGTTTGTTTGTTTGTTTGTGGCACTGGTGATTGAACTCAGGACCTCATGCAAACTAAGCAAGCAAACGACCAGTGAACTACATCCCCTGCCCCTCTTCCTTGGTTTTTGAAGTAGTCATACTAAGAGAAATTACAGAAAGAGTAAGTAGTACTAACTAAGGAACTTGGCCACAAAAAATAGTGAATCACAAAGATCATAAAATAAAACTACAAGGAATATTTAACCTCCAGCACTAACTTCACCATTTACCCTGCTCCTTCCCATATTTTTGAGTTGATAATGATGATCTTATCTTCTTGTCCTCCTTTTCCTCTAGTTTTCAACTCTTCTCTGAATTTCTCATAACCATTTTCATAGTGTTTCAAAACTGTGATGTGAAAGCATTTTTAAATTTTTTTCTACTCTAGAATGCATCCAAATTTAGTTAAAACCTGTGATTTCCTCTATATTTCATTAAACAGAAAGATAGAGGGCACTCTGTATAATTTTCTAAGTAAAACTGTATAGAAAGGTCAAGCTGAACACGTGGGAATGGTTCCAGATGCCTAAGGTAGGTATAAAAGGAGTGCTGCCAGGGAAGGCTTCGCTCTGCACGTGGAAGTGAGAATGTTCACAGCTATTCTAGTATCAACTGTCATGCTTCACATGTTGATCAAATTTCACATGAATATTTGTTTTACATAGAATATGAATAGCAAACAGCCTCTTGCTTTGAGAGATAATTGATTCTGGAAATTGTGCACATAAGTGATCACTAAGGTTTATATTTACCACAGGAAAATATAGCCTGGATTCACAAATAAATCATATGTGAACATATTATTTCTGATATATTATGGAATTATAAATAAGACTATCTTTAGAATAAGTATTACCAGACATAAATATTAAAAATGTTTGGCATTCCTGAGTGGGGTATGAAAGGATGAGTTTATAAATCCAGGTTATTTATAGCAATATTCAAAATATTTCAATGGACTATACCATGTTTTATCAAAATGAAGTAATATGAACACATGTGAAAATATGAACCCAGTTACAGCAATTAAAAGATCACCAGAAATTAGAGAATTAGAGGATCAAGAATCTATTGTTACTTATTAATACAGACTTATTGGTTTTTTTTTAGCAGAAAACAATACTTTCAGAGGAAAAAAATTGACACACTTTCTTCCAAAAGTGATGTTTCCATTTTTTTAAGACGTGCATCCCTAATTTAAATTATTTATCATAACAATATGTTAAATATTAGAGCCTCACTCCTCTAATTTAAAAAAATGTAAATTCCATCTTCTTTTGCACTTCCATTTATTTAGCCTTTTAAAACAGCATTTGTAGCCAGAAACTCTATGAAATGTCTCTCTGTGCATTTTTAAGGGGTAAATTTTGGGATATGTAAATTACATTTCAATAAAAATTTCTCATTGTCAATAAGAGACTATAGTTGTAATAGAAAACAGTATTATCTAATTTTGAAGAGATGACTATTAAATGATTTTTACTTGAAGTAGTCATCAGTGAGTTTGTTCAATTCCCTTTTTATGCCTTAAAAGGTCCTTTCAGAATCTTCAAAGAAGCGAAGGTGTAGCTCAGTGGTAGGGAGCACACTGAGAAATGCATTCATGTACCTATTAAAATTTAAGAAGTTCCTCATTCACTGTATTGTGTTCAACAAACAAGAAGACTAATAAAAATGGAGGTGTCATTTGTCGTCTTTGTTATTTTTTGATTTCTCTTTACTTTTTGAGAAATGCAGATTAATACAAACAACCTACCTACTTGGTCTCTCAAAAATATATTTGACCTTTAATAAGTTCATTTGGCATTTGTTTTCTTAGGGTAATGTTTCTTTGGTTAATTAGATATTGATATCACCACAAAATTTTAATCAACTATGACTCTTTGAAGTGTGCAATTTTGAAGAAGATAGTTTGTTTAGATATTCAGAAAATTTAGAAGACTAAGTATTCATATAAAAGATTAAAAAAGCAATGATCCAGTACCCTGTGATAACATGAGACAAAGGTTATGAGTAACTGTTAACTACCCAAAAAATTATGCTAAAAAATAATTGTGATGAAAGAAAAATCTTATTCAGTCTAATATGTAACGAACTCCTGCCCATTTTAATTCCTGGCCTACCTCAGATTATTTGTCACTTTAACTATCGTATGGAAATGAGTTTTGAATAATCAGATTTCAATTGTGTAAATCCCATTACTTCAAACACTGTTCCTTTTAAATAAGTTCTTGTTTTAATTTTTAACTTCCATGACCGCATGATGTAAATTTTTAGAATTACAAGTATTTCATGTGTTTACTTTTAAAAAATTAAAAGGTAAAAACATATCAGGGTGATATGTACACTAGTGGTATCCTATTTCATTTGAACATACAAATCTTAAATATATAATTCAGAGAAGATTCACTGTGGATGTACCATTATAGCTATCACCAAATCAACATATAGAAAATCTCCCTAGGGGAACCATTATTAGCACTATGCATTAGTTCCAGTAGTTGTTGAATTTCATATAGTAGAATCACATAGCACCTACTCCTCTTATTTTTATACATTATCACTCACTGTTTTATCTGTGATAGTCACCTTGTTGTACCAGAAGGTCATTCTTTTTTGTTGCTACATAACAGTCCCTAAAATAAATGCACTGCAATTTATGAACACATTTCTTTATTGATGATTATTTCTGGCTTACTTGTGCCACAAATTGCTATAAACACTTTTTATTAGTCTTCGGGGGGAATTGATCTGTCATTTTGTGTAGCTTAGTTTTAGTCAGTACTACCAAATGTTTCAACAATAGTTAAAAGTCATATTTTCCCTACCAGTGAGCAATGCAACGGTTGATTCACATCCTATTTCCATTCCTATTAATTGTATTCCAGCAGTGTTATTTCAGGGTTTTTAATTATCATTTCTATAATAGCAAAAAATATGCAACACTTTTTCATTGTGTTAGCTAGTTGGGTATCATTCTTTAAAAGTATTTAAGGTTTTGACAATTCAAAAATTTTATTTTGCTTATAATTCATTTTAAATATATTTTAGTCTCAAGTCCTTTGTATATTCCAGTGGGAGGCTTGACATTTTTTTCACAAAGATGGGTTAGAATCATTTTGTATTGTTAATTTGAATGACATTTGGCTAGCACTATACTGTTTATATTTACTCTTTGTTGTGTCCTGCTTACAACAAATATTATAAATTGTGAACCTATTCTTTTATTCTAGAAGCTTTTAGGATTTTTCTCTTAGGTTTAGGTCTATGCTTCAACCCTAATTATTTGTTTATCAGATGTGAGGTGATGGTTACATTCATTCTTTGCCCCATACTGTGGTTAGAAGATTCTAAGAGGGAGCACAAGTTTCCGATGTGCATGTACTTATACAATCTTTTCCCCAAAAATGTGGATTATTTGTAGTGATACGCTTCAAATAAAGACAGTACAACAGGTCTGATGGGATGCTTTCCAAGACTCAGTTAAAAAGATAGGGTGACTTCTATCTTTAATGCTCTCTCCCTGTCTCTTGAACCACTTCTCTGTGAAGTTGGTTGCCATGTCATATGTCAGGTTTGTTTGAAGGGCTATGAGAATGATTTTGGAAGCCCATTCCCAGGCGCACTAACTGAGCTTAGAAGTTGAACTTGCACCTGTTGAAGATTAAATTACCTTTAGTCCTGGATGATTCTTACTGACTGAAACTGATGAGAGCACTCTGAGCTAGAATCACCTGGTTAATACACTCCCAGAAAACTGACACACATAGAACGTGAAATAATAGATATTGTTTTTTAGCTGCTATTATACTTTAACCATAACTTATACAGAAACATTCACTGAAAATACACTACTTTCCACTGAATTTGAATGGCGAATTTGTAATGTTTCTGTTGACCAATTATGTAATGGTCAGTACTTTAATTTTGTTAGGTACCTAGGAGAATTTGTGTTATTCTGCTAGCCTAACACTGTATTTATTACCACAGATTTTTAAAAGGTATCAATAATGGATATAACTTTTTCAACATTGTTTTACATTTTTTAAATATTTTGATTATTTTAATTCCTC
The DNA here is from genome assembly GCF_902686445.1 of Sciurus carolinensis. Classification (NCBI taxonomy): domain Eukaryota; kingdom Metazoa; phylum Chordata; class Mammalia; order Rodentia; family Sciuridae; genus Sciurus; species Sciurus carolinensis. Next base: position 83,979,296 of record NC_062218.1, on the reverse strand, counting down.
CTGATGTACTTGTTGGTGTTTCAAATCAACTTGACAATGTTTACAAAATTCTGGGATTTTTAAATGGAGATCATATTAAATTTTTAGGAGTGATATTTTTCCATAGTTGATGATTACAAAACATGAAGAAAAGATAAATTCTTTCATTTTAAAGACATTTTCAGGATTTCTATCAGCTAGTATCTTAAAAGTTTAAATGCAGAAGTCTTACTCATCTTTTATGAGATGTATTTCTTTTCATTTGATATTTGTCTAGAATGATATTGTAATATTTTTTCATTTGACATATTTCAGAGATCTTTATTTATTGTGGTAGGAAAACTTTGTATGAGAGCTACTATCTTAATTTTTTGTTACATATATTTGATTTTAAGTTGTATATAGGCATACAATTTATATTTTATATTAAATTTTCATCCAATCACCATGATAAAATGTTTACTGAGCCTAATAAATTCTACATGTCCTTGGATGTTCTATCTACACAAAATTTCCACTTCTACAAATAATGTTTGTGACTACTGGCAGTTTACTTATTTTTTACTTCCCATCTTTATACCTGTGTATCTTATAGTATATCTCACAGTACTAATATAGGGTATGCACAATAAATACAGTGCTGAATATAGAGTATTACATTATTCCAAACCTATTCCAGATACTTCTTGCTTGAGAAGTTGATAAACTAGGGATGTTATTTCTAAGACTCCAGTACTACTGGGATATTCAACGTACTCTTATGAGATTTGCCATTTGTAGTGATAGGAGCATCAGTATTAGAAGCAATAGTGATGGGGACAGACAGACACAATTGGTGGTTAAGGTAATAATTATATAAAATATACCCACTGTGCTGACACCCACATGCTTTCTTTTCTAAGAAGGAATTTACCTGCAGCACTGCCTGGCTTAAGTGAACAGGATACGTATCATTTCTCAGCAAACTACCTGTTATCTGCAGGTCTTAAATACTGTAAACAAGAAGAATCCAAGTTATCTGAAGGGAGAACTTTTGGGTGCTTTTAACAGACCAGATCCCAAAACTCAGGGAGATAAGGATAATTCCCCCTGGTCATAAAATCTATAAGAGCAGGTTCCAATTAGAGCCTGTCAGCATGGACCAAAATAACCTAAAGTTGTCATGGCAATGGGAACTTGAGCGTCTTATGTCATCCTGCTTTCAGTCAAAAGTCAAGAGGTAGACCTGGGTGGGACTCTGGAAACTTCCCTGGGAACTCCAATAAAACTGGAGGGCAGAAGAAGTCCCTCTCCTCTCTTCAATTTTGTTAGGTACCTTGGAGAAGGACCCTTCAGAGTATCCCCCTCTCCCCTTTCCAATCCCTTCTAACAAGTGTATTGCCTGTTACTCTGAGTGACATGTCTGAAATATTTGACTTAATCTCAAAAATCTTAGTTTGAAGAAGAGCCTTAACACTGCCTCAGTTTGCCAATCCTATAACATTACTACTTTATTTTCTTAACCTGAAAACAAAAATATGAATGCCTATATTATTTCAACAACAGTAACAGCATTGGTAGCAAAGGCTATTGAATTTGGCATAATTTTAATCCTGATTTCAGTAACGCTTTCAATTGCATTTGGTCAGTTCTCTACTACTTTGGAGTCAGATCAATAATACTGGCTGAGAATCAATAACTTTGCTGAACCCTATTTCCTGTGTTGTTAATGTTATTATTATTTTTTTAATCTTGTAATTCCTTTTTCAAAATTTGTTTATTTTGATTCATTGTAAACAAATGGGGCCAAACTTATTTCTCTGGTTGTACATGAAGTAGAGTCATACATTTTGTGTAATCTTACATGGACATAGGGTAATAATGCTTGTCTCAATCTGTCATTTTCCCTTTCCCCCACCCCTCCCACCCCTCTTTCCTCTATACAATCCATCCTTCCACCATTCTTGCCTTCCTCCCACCCCCCATTATGTATCATAATTCACTTATCAAAGATATCATTAGGCCTTGGGTTTTTTGGGGATTGGCTTATCTCACTTAGCATGATATTCTCCAACTTCATCCATTTGCCCGCAAATGCCATAATTTTATTCTTCTTTATGGCTGAATAATATTTCATTGTGTATATATACCAAAGTTTCTTTATCCATTCATCAATTGAAGGGCATCTAGATTGGTTCCACAATCTAGTTATTTTGAATTGAGCAACTATGAACATTGATGTGGCTGCGTCATTATAATATGCTGATTTTAAGTCCTTTGGGTATAGGTCAAGGAGTGGGATAGCTGGGTCAAATGTGGTTCCATTTCAAGGTTTCCAAGGAATCTCCACACTGCTTTCCAGAGTGGCTGAACTAAATTGCAACCCCACCACCAATAGATGAGTGTACCTTTTTCCCTACATCCTCGCCAACACCTATTGTTGCTTGTACTCTTGATAATCACCATTCTAATTGGGGTGAGATGAAATCTTAGGATAGTTCTGATTTGCATTTCTCTTATTACTAGAGATTTTGAACATTTTTTCATATATCTGTTGATTGCTTGTAGATCTTCTTTTGTGAAGTGTCTATTCATTTCCTTAGTCCATTTGCTCATTGGGTTATTTGTATTCTTGATGTAAAGTTTTTTGAGTACTTTGTTCATTCTGGAAATTAGTGTTCTATCTAAAGTACGTGTGACAAAGATTTTCTCCCACTCTGTAGGCTCTCTCTTCACATTGCTGATAGTTTCCTTTACTGAGAAAAAGTTTTTAGTTTGAATCATTCCTATTTATTGATTTCTGTTTTTATTTCTTGTGCTTTGGGAGTCATGTTAAGGAAGTCAGATCCTAAGCTGCTATGATGACGATTTGGACCTACTTTTTCTTCTATAATGTGCAGGGTCTCTGATCTGATTCCAAGGTCCTTGATCCATTTTGAGTTTAGTTTTGTGCAGGGTGAGAGATAGGGGTTTAGATTCATTCTGCTGCTTATGAATTTCCAGTTTCCCCAGCACCATTTGTTGAACAGGCTATCTTTTATCCATTGTATGTTTTTGGCACCTTTATTTACTATAACAAAACTGTATTTATTTGGGTTTGTCTCTGTGTCCTCTATTTTGTATCATTTACTGTCTATTTTGGTGCCAATACCATGCCATTTCTGTTACTATTGCTCTATAGTATAGTTGGAGTTCTGCTATTGTGATACCCCCTGCTTCATTCTTCCTGCTAAGGATTGCTTTAGCTATTCTGGGTTTCTTATTCTTCCAGATGAATTTCATGATTGCTTGCTCTGTTTCTGTGAGGTACATCATAGGGATTTTAATTGGAATTGCATAGAATCTGTAGAGCTCTTTTGGTAGTATGGCCATTTTGACAATATTAGTTCTGCCTATCCAAGAACATGGGAGATCTTTCCATCTTCTAAGGTTTTCTTTAATTTCTTTCTTTAGTGTTCTGTAGTTCTCATTGTAGAGGTCTTTCATCTCTTTTGTTAGATTGATTCCCAAGTATTTTAATTTTTTTGAGGCTAATTTAAATGGGGTAGTTTTCCTAAATTCTCTTTCAGAGAATTCATCACTTATGAATAAAAATGCATTAAATTTTTGAGCATTGATTTTATATTCTCCTACTTTACTGAATTCATTTATGGAGTCTATAAGTTTTCTGGTGGAATTTTTTGGCTCCTCTAAATATAGAATCATGTCATTGGCAAATAAGGATAGTTTGAGTTCTTCTTTTCCTATTCATATCCCTTTAATTTCTTTGGTCTGTCTAATTGCTCTGGCTAGAGTTTCAAGGACAATGTTGAATACAAGTGGTGAAAGTGGGCATCTCTGCCTTGTTCCAGTTTTTACGGAGAATGCTTCCATTTTTCACCATTTAGAATGATATTGGCCATGGGCTTAGCATAGATGGCCTTTACAATGTTCAGGAATGTTCCTACTATCCCTATTTTTTCTAGAGTTTTGAGCATGAAAGGGTGCTGTATATTTTCAAATGCTTTTTCTGCATCTATTGAAATAATCATGTGATTCTTGACTTTAAGTCTGTTGATATGGTGAATTACATTTATTGATTTACAGATGTTGAAACAACCTTGCATCCCTGGGATAAAACCCACTTGATCATGGTTCACTATCTTTTTAATATGTTTTTGTGTGTGATTTGCTAAAATTTTGTTAACAGTTTTTACATCTATGTTCATTATGGATATTGTCTGAAATTTTCTTTCCTTCATGTGTCTCTGTCTGGTTTTGCTGTCAGGGTGATATTAGCTTCATAGAAAGAGTTTGTAAGGGTTCCCTCCTCTTCTATTTCATGGAATACTTTGAGGAGTATTGGAATGAGCTCTTCTTTGAAGGTCTTATAGAACTCAGCTGAGAATTCATCTGTTCCCGGACTTTTCTTTGTTGGTAGGCTTTTGAAGACTTCTTCCATTTCATTGCTTGAAAATGATCTATTTAAACTGTGTATGTCCTCCTGATTTAGTCTGAGTCAATCATATGTCTCTAGAAACCTGTTGATATCTTTGAGATTTTCTATTTTGTTGGAGTATAGATTTTCAAAATAGCTTCTAATTATGTTTTGTATTTCAATTGTGTCTGTCGTGATATTTCCTTTTTCTTCCTGAATTTTAGTAATTTTAGTTTTCTCTCTGTTTCACTTTGTTAGTATGGCTAAGGGTTTACCAATTTTGTTTATTTTTTCAAAGAACCAACTTTTTATTTTGTCTATTTTTTTCAATTGTTTCTTTTGTTTCAATTTCATTGATTTCAGCTCTGATTTTAACTACTTCCTGTCTTCTACTACTTTTGGTGTTGATCTGTCCATCTTCTTCTAGGGCTTTGGACTGTAGTATTAGGTTGTTTATTTGTTGGCTCTTCTTCTTTTATTGAATGCACTGCATGAAATGAATTTTCCTCTTACTACTGCTTTCATAGTGTCCCAGAGATTTTGATATGTTGTATCTTTGCTCTCATTTACCTCTAAGAATTTTATTGATGTAGCATCTAGGTTTGTTTGGGACATTTTCTTCCCTTGTTTTCTCATATTGCTCTTGTAGCTTCCCCTTTCCTAGTCTTCAGTAGCCTGAAGTCTTGGAGGAACTTAATAATGCAATGACCCAAAAAGTATGCTGCCCTCTAGGAATGGTGAACTCTAGTTGGGGTATATTCCCTGCTAGTGGGCAGAGGCACCTCCACGTGTTGACAGATGGTCAGCCACAAGGGCACTAGACTGTGGCCTGGAGCCAGCTGGTCTGGTTCCAGTTCTACCTTCCCAGCAGGGAAGTCTCACCAGGTGGCTTTCTAATTTTCTTTTTTTTATTCTTGAAGTAATTTCTGTTTCTTCTCCTCAATTCTGACTAATACAGTATTTTATAGAAGTGGTTCTCAAATAGAGTAACCTATAAGTATTTGATGTGCTTATGCTTAAAGTTAATATTGACCCCCAAATTGTTAGAAAGTATTATGTTAGCAAGTTTGGTCCTATTGTAACCATTTTCCTTAAATTTCACTTGTGGATTTTTTGGCTGCTGCAGTAAACAAAACTGGAATGAGGTTGCTGAGAGTATAATGTTGCATGGCTACTTTGGGCTATAGTACAGATTTAAAACAATAATTAAAAATTCTGAATTTTAAAATCTGAATGGCACAGAAAATTAATGAATTTAAATGGTCACCTTAAAAAATTCTCCCAAATTTTATAATTCAAGACCAGCAAAATAATAACAAAAAAATGCAATATCAAACTCAGAGAGATGTTAGAATATATTGTAGCAAAGTTTTTTTCCAAAGAGGAGTACGAAATTATCTCTTCTTCAATATGATTTTTAGAATCGTAAATTTAAGTTAATACTTTTTAAATTTAAGGTATATATTTGTCTTTAATTTATTTTTATTTAATTTTTAATAAAGTATAATAAAAGGGTCCAGTTTTTTTCTGCATATGGATGGGATATCCAGTTTTCCCAGAACCATTTATTGAATGAGTTGTCTTTTTTCATTGTGTGTCCTTGTTATCTTTGTTGCAGATCAATTAATCACAAATGCATAGATTTATTTCTATTTCTCTGGTCTGTTCCATTAGTTTATGTGTCTGTTTTCATACTTGCACCTTGCTGCTTAGATTACTATAACTATAGTTCATGTTGACATCAGATAATGTGATACCTCCAGATTTGCTCCTTTTTATCAAGATTTCCTTAACTCTCTAGAGGTCTTTTGTGGTTCCATACAAATAGTTGAACTGCATTTTCTATTTCTGTGAAAAATATAACTGAAAATTTTATAGGAATTTCACTGAATTTATAGAATACTTTTTGCAGTATGGACATACTAGCAACATTAATTATTTCAACGTATGAAGATTAACACATCTTTTAATTTATGTGTGTCTTTTTCAACTTGTTTCATCAAAGATTTATAGTTCCAGAACTCAGGTCTTTCATGTCCTTGGTTGAATTTGTTCCTATGTATTTTCTTTCAAAAAAATGCTATTTGTAGTTGAGATTGTTCTCTTGCTTATTTTTTTCTTTTTTAGTTTATTGTTAGTGTATAGAAATGCTATTCCTTTTTATGTGTTAATTTTGTATCTTGCAACTTTACTGAATTTGTTTATTCTTATCCTTTTTTGTTGGAACTTATCACTACATATTTGATCTGAACTTGGTTTAGATGTTATATCCTCTTGGAAATGTAGTGAATTTGATCTTTAATGCTATTTTTACTCTGAGAATTTTATTGGACAAAAATACCATTCATGGAAACATAAGAATGAAATATTTCCTTGATAATTTTGCTGTCATTTTTATTTATATATTACAAACATATGAGGATAAACATGCTCCTCATTGTTTGGTAAATATGATTATGGTCCTAATCAGAATAAGATATAGTCCATGCTTGTATAATTATATCAAAATGGACTCTACTAACATGTATAACTAAAAAAATGAATAAAATAAAATTCATGGTATGATATATAGAAAGTAATCTATAGAAATTGAGGCATAGAGTGTTCAATGAATGATTTTCCTTTTCTATTCTCCCATTTCACTTTTAGTTTCTCGATTAGGAAAGATCATCTATGAGTTCTATCCATCCGAAAGACCTGGAGTGAATTCCTGCAATACTCAGTTATCATTCAGACTTTCACCTATAAATTACCCTGAAATGACAGTCCCTTCACATAAAATACCATTCACCACTTCTCACTACTGATGATAACACTGATTTGTCATTTGCTGCAGTGGAATCTGAGTCATATCCAAAGGTTTTCAAGAACGATCATTTTGACTCTGCCATGAAATCTCATTTTGTACGTACAGCAAGACATGAAGATTCTGCATTTTAAAAATATTCTCTGAGTGACTCTGATAAACACTCAAGCTTTTGATTAGAGAAACTAATATAAGCCTTTTTTCTCTGGTCTGAATAATAACACCACGCTAGAAAAAAAAATCATTAATAGGAAATGAACAGAAAGCAATTGTGATTTGTGATTAATAATAAGATACTTTTGGCAAAAGAATGCATTTGAGATCGAGATATGTAACTTGTTTTTCTTAGCAAGACTGATGGCTTAGTGTCATTTTCTTTGCAAATGCATCAATGCACTTGAAGATCCAAACATTTATTAAAATTAATACAAAAATATTTATTTTTCAAATATTTATTTTCCATGAATTGGTTTTTCCTAATATATTTCTTAATATTTTTCTTAGATTTTTTTCCTTCTATTACATACTAGAGTAACTAAAAAACCTAAGAAGAGACAATTCCTGATTGAATGTATTATGATAAGGTAAATATATTGTTAATAGGATGAAAAGCTTTTTTAATTGCTTTCCAATTATAGCTTCTGCTGTAAGATTATCCTTTTAAAATGATTTCCCAAATTCTCCTAGTGTTTTTGTAATTCTATGTATTTTAAGAATAAAGCTTTAGTGAAGGTAGTTTTCATTAATAGGAATCTTAGTCATTTACAACCCAGAATTTTTTTGTTTGTTTTTGAAGTATGAATATGAAGGATACACTGGTCTTATGAAATTTGAAAAATTTGGTCTCAATTCTTTATGGAAAAACATGTATACTTGTATTGCTGTTACTATTCCTTTGGGTAAAATAAACTGAATGGTAGCAAATGCTTTTATGCTGTTGCCAGAACCAGGGGGTTCAGAATTAGAAATTGAAGCATGGAAACTACCTTGAATTGGAAATAAGTGATTATCTGATGGCATTGTTTAGCCAAGTAGCTAGGTTAGGCTTTTTTGTCCTTGAGTTGTTTTGAGAAGTGTGGCTAATTTTCTATCCAAAAAATTCACAAATATAAATTAGAGAAGCACAGAAAAATCATTGTAATAAATGGAAAACATGAATTAAGTCAAGATAATTAAAATAGAATCTATTTTTCTATTTTAGCACATAATTACAGTAAAAATTAGACATCTAGATCAAAAGCTCTTAACTAGTTTTTTTATTTGTTCTTTTTAGTTATACATGGCAGTAGAAGAAACGTTGACATAATTATACAAGCATAGACTATATCACGTTCTAGATCAGACCCCAGTACCTCTTCTTCCTTTCTCTCTCCCACTCCCTGCTTCCTTACGTCTCCTGATCTTTCTGCCATTTACCCATAGTTTTTTAAAATTACTTTATTGTGGATGTACATGAAGATTTTTTATTTCCATAGATTTATCAACAAAACCTTGCAACTTACAGTACAGAAAAAATATGCAGACATAAAACAAATCATAATTCAGTAGTTTAAAAAAAATAGACACCCAAAGGGTCAGTAGTGACACATAAGAGGAACAATTCAATTAACTGAAGGAAGTAAATGGTAATGTTTAGTCAATTGTAATGACATACAAAAGGAAAATCTTCAGTATTCAATTAAGAGCTCAACTAAGATAATAACTAAAACCTTGTTTGTGCCCATTAGTTTTCTGCATTATGTGTTCTATAATTAAAGATCTATAACTTGTGCTATGTATAGACAGTGACCTATATTCTTGCACCTACAAAAAAGTATACATAAAAATGTGATGTAATAATGTACTTGAATTTTAGGGAAATTCTTAAAAAGATGATCATCTTATATTTAGGTAACTCTATATTGGGGATTAAATTAACAAGTAGATAAATTAACAGTTTGCAATTACTAATATATAATAAAGTGTTGTCTCCAGCAGTTGAAGAGAATTTGAATTAGTGATAACATTCAGAAAATCAATTCTGTTTTCATGAAAGTAAAAATCATTCACATTTATAGCCATCAGCATTCATTAATTTTATTTCCAAAGAATCAACATATAACATAATTGAGTACAATGTACTCTCAGCATACAATTATTAGTGATAGTGAGGAAGAGAAAATTTACTGAAAATGGGCAAGTTCCACATTTAAGGATCCAAATCTTTTCAAGATCTTAGTCTCATTTTGGGTGTAGGCAGGAAATTCTGGTACAGCACATCTAACATTTACTCCCTAATTTAGCTGATATTTTGTGTTTACTTCAGAATTATTTTTCTAAGAATATTTAGCTCCATAATTATTGCTTGCACTTTAACACGAAATGATGTGCATTCGTAACTATCAGGTGAAGTAACATGTATCCACAGAGCAAATTAATCAGAGAGATGGAAAAGAGTCTGCAACAAAGACTCTGACTTCAAGGCATCCTGAATAGTCCTGTGAACTTCAGCCACATTAATTAGCAATTAGTTTCCATATCTACACGTGGCAGATGGCAAATTATTCTTCAAACAGTAAAAACAAAAATAATTTTAAAAGTCAACGAACAACAATAACAGAGAAAAAGTCTTGAAATATTTTTTCCAAGTAAGCTAATTTCTGATTTTGAAGGTCTCTTTATATCTGGGCCAGGTTCACTGTAATCACATACACAAATTTTCATACTGAAAGCTATTATGTAATATATTATTTTATTTTATTCAAGCAAACATTGAGGTTGGTAACATCTATAATTTATGATCAATTTGTTGACATAAGGAAAAGATAAGTAAATTGACTGACTCCATGCTACTAGACTGTTTTTTCAAAAATGATATTTGCTGAATTACAAGGCAATATACCATTATTAATAGAAGTATGTTAGAAAAATGTTACTGTTAGAAAAAAGAGTGATTTGGAAAAAAAAATAAATAGCAGTCAGTTGGTATACTATTCTTTAAGCTGGCTGTTTTCCACAAAACATCAAAAATAAAGGTAAGTTTGCTTTATTAAATCAGTGGGCTTCCACAAATGATAAATCTGAAATGACAAACTAAACAGTTAATGATTTTAGAATATTGAATATTTTATTCTCGTACATTTATATACCATTACAACTATTATAAGAAATAATCCCCATGTTATACCCATTTCTATATGATTTATATTTTTACATAACATGGAACAAATCCAAACACAAAATAGCCCTTATAAAAGTATATACCATCTTGAAATACTAATGCTTATCTTTCTTTCTTCCCCACCCCTCCATACATGAGGTTAATATAGGAAACTGCTTCTTTGGAAGCTAATGGAAGGATGTAGAAAAATGTTAGCATAATTTTTCAACCCAGAGTATGTCAACAGAAAACCGTAATTTGGAGAGTTGAGATATCTGAAGTTTTGCGAACTAAATCTCAAGAATGTGACATCTACAGAAGAATTGCTTCCTTTAAAAGTTCAATAAAGTCCAGAGGCTGGGGAGGCTGAGACAGGAGGATCTTGAGTTCAAAGCCAGCCTAAGCAAAAACCAGATGCTAAGCAATGCAATAAGACTCTGTCTAAATAAAATTCAAAATAGGGCTGGGGATGTTGCTCAGTAGTCAAGTGTGCCTGAGCTCAATCCATGGTTACCTCCTCCCCCCAAAATAACAGTTCAATATAGTAACAGAAGGTTAAGCAGTTCAAAGAAACAGGAGATACTTCCATGCAGTGGTCCTATAAATTGTGACTGAGAGGAAGTTTCAGGAACTGTCTGAAGAAGGTCTTCAGTAGAGATTGACAGCCACTTAGTGCTACACCTTTCAGCTGCAGAGAGGTAAGGAAGGCTGTTTCACAGTTACCCACTTCATAAGTGGAAAGTAAATTTGTATACTGGTTCCTGTCCTGACATTCACACTTGTTATACTGTGTAGCTCAATGTTTCCTTAGCCACAATGCCTTATCGCAAATTCCAGAAACAAAAGATGAAAACCATAAAACATTCATCAAGAAATAGCATTCATTACTCCCTGTTGCAATGTGAGATTGCAGTAGTTGAATTCTAGTCTCACTTTCTTTTTCAGTTTTTTAAATGTACTCTTTTTAGATATTATTTTTTAGATTTATTCCTTTTAGATATATAAATGAATTCTTTTTAGTTACTTTGGCATATTACACATACATTTGGAAATATGGACAATTTATTTTGTTTTCCCAAGGCTACATTTTTTTGATCTATGAAACAAATATTTAATGCATATTGACATATGTTTGTGAAGATTAAAAGAAATTAACTGTACAAAATGTTCAGTAAAACATGATACCTAATGAGTAGAAAATAAATGGCAATAAATGTTCAATAGAACTATTTCTTATTTGTGTTATCCTTCTATTATCTGGAAATTTCATATGTAATACAAATGTAGAAAAACCACGTAGGACACTGTAAATCTGACTGGTATCACCTATATATGTACACTAAAGTTAGATATAATCTTTATATGATATAGACAAGTTCTTTATACCACAAACATAGAAAGAATAGCAAAATGGATTAATTCAGTTATCCAAAATGAGAATTAGATATATTTTACCACTTCACTTAGACATATTTGTACCCTACAAATTCTAAAGTCTGTGGAATTAAATTCTGAACTTCAATTTATTATTCATAACCCATTAATGAAAATGTTAGTTGTGAGAAAGGCCACTATTCTTATATAAATCACTGATCTCACTGATTTGTGTCTCTCCAAAATCTTGACTAAAACTGTATCTTTTCTATATGAATGTAGAAGTATAAAACAAAGATTTTTGATATATACTAATATACATTTCTTTTAAAGAAAAATCAGTTACTGTTATTAAAAATGTTCAGTTCTTCTTCATTTACATTTAAGATCTTCCTTTTAGACAATCTGAAATATATATTTCCTGTGCATTTAAGGTGAAAAATAGAGTAGTGACTTAATTAGGAGAAGAAAAACAATGTCACCAAAATCATCACCATAATCCCCAGGTTAACAGAATACATTCTCCATAATTTATTGCTGATAGCCCATTAGCATATATGAGTCATCTGATTAATCAAGTCTACTACCAAAGGAAATTACTCAATTGCTCATTCAATTGAGTGTGAAGAAAATTCTAAATAGTTCACATAAGTAAAACAAAGGTTTTTAATCTGCACTGTACATAATGTCTATAGACTCATCTCAATATAATATAATCTTTAAATATGATTATCCAGGGAACATTCAAAATTAAATAAAAGTGTATCAAATATAAAGGTATACAGTATGGGTGCAATGAATATTAAATCATAACTGAAATAGAAAGTTCAATTATATGTGTATCTTCATAAAAATGCTACAGTGATTAATACATATTTGATACTACTTCAATTTTAACTATTTTTTTTAATCACATATATATTCCCTGAAATCTGGGAAGTTCACTATGTCAACTGAATCTTTGAGGACTGTCAACTGGGGGAAGCCAAATGCTTTGTTCATGTTATTACAACAATCACATGTGAAGATGGAACAAATCCAGAACCTTACCCTTCCCTTACATTCTTCCCTCATGAAGTGGTATCTGTGTAAAAGAATCAAAGACCTTGAGAAAGTCCTTTGTGATAAGCTAAATTACCCTTACACCTTAATGTGGATCTACTTATACATGATTGATAGCTTGAAGAAGAGATCTCTGGCTTTTCTTATACTACATATCCCGATTGAAATATTTTTTTGTTTTTGTTTTTTCAGTTCCAAGACATTTTCTCATTTCCATGGTTCTCAGTACCCATGAAGACCAATGAAAGAGGGAAAAAAGAGGGCAACAGGAGGGAGGAAGAGGAAGAAGAAGGGTCTGGAAACAAATACACCTTTCTTAAAATTATATATTTTTTTATTTTTTACAGACTGCATTTTGATTCATTGTACACAACTGGGGTACATCATTTCATTTCTATGGTTGTACACGATGTAGATTCATACCATTCATGTAATCATACATGTACATAGAGTAACGATACCTGCCTCATTCCACCATTTTTCATATCCCCCTCCCTCTCATTTCCTTTTACATAATCTAAAGTTCCTCCATTCTTTTCTCACTCCCCACCCCCTCAACCCCATTATATGTGAAATAAGCCAATCCCAGAAAACCAAAGGCCGAATGTTTTCTCTGATGATGATAAATACTTCTAAGCATATAATCTCTAATCAAATTCATTCCCTTTATTTCTACTGACATGATTATTTTAAGGAACAATGAAAATGTCAAAAATATTGATATGTTATTTTCTAGTTTTTGAACATTATGCTTCATTTTTTAAAAATTATTAAATTAGAGAAATTTTATCAAAAATGATTAAATATAATCTTTTTGTTATAGTTGTCTGATTTTATTATTTGGGCTTTGTTATGCCTTTCTCATTCTAAGCACCATATTTTTTCATAAAGTAATCGCATATAGTTTTTCCTGTCACATTGTCTGATCTTTTGTGAGAGAATAATTTTTCTCACCTGCCTTCACAATTTCATTTTTATCATTTGTTTTGGCAGTGCAATAACAAAAGGTGGTCTTGGAAAAATATTGTAATATAGGGACACTACTCAATATCTATTTAAATTCAGAAAAATATAACCAAGATGATCCAGTGATTTTTCTACTAAACCTTAAATATTTTTATTTTATGGCATTTGTTGCAAAGCCTTTCAATGTAAAAATTATAATATTTTGCTGAAATCTTATTCTCCACATATGTGTTTAAAATTTGGTAATAACAGCTTCTTAGAGGTTTATTCTGATTACATTTTGTGTAACTAACTGGATTTTTCTTGCTATTAATGGCCTATGAAAGGAAAATCACACAATAGTAAAAACCGACTGTCATCAACTGAGCTGCATGAGTGACACTGGCTTTATTAATAGAGGCAATTACACATCATTTACCTCTTTTTTTGAGGAAAAATGAAATGCATAGATTCATTTATAATTTATTTTGGAAAAAAAACTATTTTACCTACTTCTAACCTGTATATTACAAGAAACACAAAGAACAGAATAAAGTAAATTGTAGGAGAAAATCTCCAGACACCACTGAAATGTAGGACATTTTATGTGATAACTGACCTGCTCTCTTTTAAAAATGCCTTTAATGATGTGTTCATTTATGAGCTTAGCAATTTTGTCAACTTCATTCCCCAGTTCGTCTCCTTTCTCTCCCATTCTCCCTTCCCCTTTATAATTTTACTCATGAATGTAATACACCAATTATAAATTAATAAATAATTAGAAGAGGACCAATAGGGGGAAAGAAGGACATCAGGAGGAAGGAGGAAGGGAAAGAAAAGTTCAGTAGTTGGAATTGAAATGGAGAAAACTAAGTTATATGCATTCATAAATATGCCAAAATGAATCTTACTATATTGTATAACTACAACACACTCAAAAGTAAAAATGAATGTAACACAAAGACTCTTTCTTCTTTTTTGTTTCCTACTGAAAAATATCAGCATATCCATTACGATCTACAACTATCACCAAGGTAACATATAGAATCACCAATTCTCTATGTCTGCAACAGAACTAGAGAAAACAAATTAATTTACAAAATACAGATAGTGAATGAGAAAACAGTAAAGTAAGTTTCTTATACCAGTCTTTAAAGACTTATTTCAGGATTGAACAGAGGAGACTCTATGATTGTCCTAGCAGGGGAGAAGCAGAGATGAAGTTTCATATCAGAATGCTTGCCCTGGAATGGACTTGAGGGGTCACAGGTCTGGATCCTGGAGGATCACAGCTCTGGCTACTGGAGACACAAGATGAAGGGCCTGGATGGAAAGTTTGGAGAAACACCTCAGTAGTTTGGCAAATAATTGTTTCTTGCAATATAAATACAAATCATATTTGAAATTGTCCTATAGAGGACTGGGTGTAAAGGGAAAATAAGAAAATTCTACAGAATGCTGGGATAGAGTAACAGAAGAGTAAAGCATTGTTCGCTAAACTCCCCAACAGTTTTAATTATACAAAATGAAAATTTATGTAAAAAAAGAAGGCAAGTTTGAACTAACAAGCAGAGTAGACAATAGGATAAAAAGTAAAGACTTACTGAGGGTAACAATTATTCAATGTCAGGTTGGTAGAGACATTATTGATTTTGTCTCCTTATTCTCTGTTATAACTATCTTTTCAGGGTTTTCTGTCATAAAGTCACTTAAAAAAAAAAACAAAGAGGAAGAGGAAGGAGAAGGAAGAGAAGGAGAAGGAGAGGAAGGAGGAGGAGGATGAGGAGGAGATGGGGAGGACAAGGGGGGAAGGGGCAGGGGCAGGGACAGGGGTCTATAGTTTAAAGAATTTTTAAAGCCTCTTCTATGAGTAAAAAGTAACAAGAGACCCTCCTGAAATTTTGTTCCCTGATACACCCAAATTTATTGTACGCATTCTTTAAAATTAAGTACGTACCCCTTACATAGTAATAACCTTATGTTATTACTCTAGTTTGAGATTCTTTTCACTACAATATACATAAATTTCTTGGTAAGTAGTGAGTTCATAAGCTTTGTAATTCCTAAATGGAATATGAAGAAATGTGTGAATATGCTACTCTGCTTCAAAAGAATACTATTTTAGAGAAAAATGCCGAGCTATAGCAGAGTTCCAATTCTTTAACCTTATTTTGGGAGCCTGAGAGTTTTTATAATCATAAAATTCATTCTGAATTTTTCTGCATCAAAACGTATTAATTATTCTTAGAGTTTACTTAAAATGAATGATTTTGGACTTTTAAAATGATTCTAGAGGAATATTAAAAGTGAGCTAAAATTTGGACGAAAACTTTTTGCAAACTGTCATATAATCGGATTTTAAATTACTATGTATTAGTTTTTAAAATGTCAGAATTTTATAACACTTAAGACCATTTGTAATTATTTGAAAACATATTGAATATTACCTTGTGGTACTTTTGCTAAAAAATGTAGTTGTTAATATGCAATTATAGTTTCATAAAATGCATAAAACTTTACTTAATCATTTAATCTACATTTACATTTAATTTAATCAACCTTAAGTGGGCCCTTAGTTTATCATCCTAAGCCAGGCAATTTCTGGTAGGTGGGTAATTGTTAGCCTGGTGAATTTATGAACACAAGTATTTGAAATACAGAAATATTTTCAAATTATTTCTTTCAGAATTTATTTCTCTGCTACACATTTCACACAATTCAGAAATCAGAAATATAGTAGTCATTACATATTTTCAAAATCTGAACATATTCTCTACTTTATTCCTAAGGGAATTATGAATCATTTCTTTTTTTTCCTTTTTTAATTTTATTTTTTAATGTTCTAGTTATACATGATAGTGGAATACATTTTAACATATTGTACACAAATGGAGCATAACTTCTCATTCCTCTGTACATAGTGTAGAATCACACTTGTAGTATAGTCATATATGTATATACGGTAACAATATCTGTCTCAATCCACTATCATTCCCACCCCACATCTCCTCCCCTCCCCTAACTCCTCTCTGCTCAATCCAATGTTCCTTCATTCTTCCCTACCCCCGTGACTCTCATCATGTATTAGCATCCACTTATTAGGGAAAACATTCGACCTTTGTTATTTTGGGATTAGCTTATGTCACTTAGCATGATATTCTCCAGCTCCATCCATTCAACTGAAAATGCCATAATTTCATTCTTCTTTAAGACTGAGTAATATTCCAAAGTGTGTATATACCACATTTTCTTTTTCCATTCATCTGTTGATGGGCATCTGTGTAGATCCATAGCTTAGCTATTGTGAATTGAGCTGCTATAAACTTTGATGTGGCTGTGTCACTGTAGTATGCTGAATTTAAGTCCTTTGGGTAGAAAGCAAAACATGATAAACTGAGAAACTTACTTGAATTGAGATGTTGAGACGAAGAAACAGTTCAGATATCTCATCTTTCCAATTTATTAATTTATGCTGAATATTGAGTTCTTCCATTCAATGCAACTTAATGAAATGAACCCAGCTCTCACCACACATCCTGCATGTGGGAGGAAAAGGGTTCTGGTGAGAGGGATCAGCTGGCTGCAAAATAAAAGCCATGAAATTCATTTATCATAAATAAATACAGAAAACGAAATCATCTTAAGAACAGGGGCATGACCAGTTGAGCTGTCCAGTAGGGTCTGGCTCTAACAAACAGAAGAGACCCACGCTTGCTTTATTTATAGCAGTACAGATCAAAAGGGACTGGTAGGAGTTTCTGCCATGAAAAACAGGATGAGGAGTGGAGGTAAGCAAGCTATTTGACTCCAGTGGGTCACTCCCACATCCAGTGATTGTATTTGAACTTGAGCTGTGAGCTAACACAGGATAACCACATGGCTCAGGCTTTCTTGAACAGTCCTTAGAACTGTAAGTTCCTGAGGCCAGACATTCCCCGTTAATGGCTCCAACTACCCTCTGTTCTCGTATGAGCCATGGATGGTTTCCTGTAACCAGTCTCATAAAATCTTTATTTATTCCAGAAAGAATTTAAAAATCTTGGTTCCAGGGACTGGGGATGGAGCTCTGAGGTAGAGACTGGCCTGTCATGTGTGAGACTCTGGATTCCATCCCAGCACCACAAACAAAAACAATAAGCATTTATTTAAAGATATAAAAAAAATAGTTCCCTTTGTAATCTCTAAAACATCATGCTGTGTTCTCCATGTGTATGTGTGGGTTCACAACATACACACACATTCATAAGAGCACCATTTTGAGCATATGCAGTGTTCTTTCTTGCAACATAGATCAGCCTCCTCAACCAGTTTACTTCGTCCTTAAATTGACATACTTACATTTTTAGATAAAAAGGCTCTAATAAAAGCCTATTTAATATTGTCAGCATTTAAAACTGTCCATTTCATCTTTATCTCCTTTTTAAAATTTCAATAACATTTTCATTAATTTGGTATTTTATATAGTTTATCCAAAATATTATTTTAAAATTTAATCAATATGAAAATATTTTATAGGTTCCAAAATTTTACTATACTGTATTTGGTTATGGGTTTTTTTATTTTTATTTTTTACAGACTGCATTTTGATTCACTGTACACAAATGGGGTACATGATTTCATTTCTATGGTTGCACACATTGTAGATTCGTACCATTTGTGCAATCTTACATGTACATAGGGTAATGATGTCTATCTCTTTCCACCATTTTTCATACTCCCTCCAATTTCCCTCTACATAATCTAAAGTTCCTCCATTCCTCTCACCCCCAACCTCTCACCCCCAAACCCCCACCCCCATTATATATAATCAACCTCTTATAAGAGAAAACATTTGGTCTTTGGTTTTTGGAATTGGCTTACTTCACTTAACATGATATTCTCCAATTCCATCTATTTATCTGCAAATGCCATAATATTATTCTTCTTTATGACTGAATAATATTCCATTGTGTATATATACCACAGTTTCTTTATCTATTCATCTGTTGAAGGGCATCTAGGTTGGTTCTACAATCTAGCTATTATGAATTGAGCTGCTATAAACATTGATGTGGATATGTTACGGTAGTATGCTAATTTTAAGTCCTTTGGGTATAAACCAAAGAGTGGGATAAATGGGTCAAAATGTGGGTCCATTCCAAGTTTTCTGAGGATTCTCCACACTGCTTTCCAGAGTGGCTGCACCAACTTGCAACTCCACCAGCAATGTAAAACTGTGCCTTTTTCCCCACATCCACACCAACATCTATTATTGTTTGTGTTCTTGATAATAGCCATTCTAATTGGAGTAAGATGAAATCTTAGAGTTGTTTTAATTTGCATTTCTCTAATTACTGTAGATGTTGAACACTTTTTCATATATTTATTAGTCGCCTGTATGTCTTCTTTTGTAAAGCATCTGTCCAGTTCCTTGGCCCATTTATTGCTTGGGTTCTTTGTATTTTTGGTGTAAAGTTTTTTAAGATCTTTATAAATTTTGGAGATAAGTGCTTGATCTGAAGTGTGCGTGGGAAAGATTTTCTCCCACTCTGTAGGCTCTCTTTTTACATTCTTGATTGTATCCTTTGCTGAGAAAAAACTTTTCAGTTTGAGTTCATCTCATTTATTGATTCTTGCTTTGATTTCTTGTGCTTTGGGAGTCTTGTTAAGGAAGTCTGATCCTAAGCCAACATGATGATGTTTCAGGCCTATATTGTCTTCTATTAGGTGCAGGGTCTCAGGTCTAAATCCTAAATCCTTGATCCATTTTGAGTTGAGTTTTGTGCAGGGTGAGAGATAAAGGTTTCATTTCATTTTATTGCATATGGATTTCCAGTTTTCCCAGCACCACTTGTTGAACAGGTTATCTTTTCTCCATTGTATGTTTTTGGCTTCTTTGTCTAGTATGAGGTAACTCTATTTATGTGGGTTTGTCCTCTGTGTCTTCTATTCTGTACCATTGGTCTTCCTGTCTATTTTGGTGTCAATACCATTTTTGTTACTACTGCTCTGTAGTATAGTTTAAGTTCTGGTATTGTAATACCTCCTGCTTCACTTTTCCTGCTCAGGATTGTTTTGGCTATTGAAGGTCTCTTATTCTTCCAGATTCTTCATGATTGCTTTCTCTATTTCTATGAGGTATGTCATTGGGATTTTAATTGGAATTGCATTGAATCTGTATAGTACCTTTGGTAGAGTGACCATTTTGACAATATTAATTCTACCTATCCAAGAACATGGAAGATCTTTCCATCTTCTAAGGATTTCTTCAATATCTTTCTTTAGTGTTCTGTAGTTTTCATTGTAGAGGTCTTTCACCTCTTTTGTTAGAGTGATTTCCAAGTACTTTTTTTTTTTTTTTTTTGAGGCGCTTGTGACTGGAGTGGTTTTCCTAATTTCTCTTTCAGAGGATTCATCACTTATGAATAGAAATGCATTAGATTTATGCAGATTAATTTTATATCCTGCTACTTTGCTGAGTTTATTTATTAGTTCTCGAAGTTTTCTAGTGGAGCTTTTGGATCCTCTACAGAATCATGTCGTCTCCAAATAGTGATAGCTTAAGTTCATCTTTTCCAATTTGTATCCCTTTAATTTCTTACATGTGTCTAATTGCTCTGGTTAGTGTTTCAAGGATGATGTTGAATAGAAGTGATGAAAGAGGGCATCCCTGTCTTGTTTCAGTTTTTAAAAGGAAAGCTTTCAGTTTTTCTTTGTTTAGAATGATATTGAACATGGTCTTAGCATAGATAGCCTTTACAATGTTGAGGTATGTTCCTACTATCCCTGTTTTTTCTAGTGTTTTAAGAATGAAGGGATGCTGTATTTTATAACAAGCTTTTTCAGCATCTATTGAAATAATCACATGATTCTTAACTTTAAGTCTATTGATGTGATGAGTTATATTTATTGATTTCTGGTTGTTGAAACAACCTTGCATCCCTAGGATAAACCCCACTTGATCATGGTGCACTATCTTTTAAATATTTTTTGTATGCAATTTGCATACAATTTTGTTAAGGATTTTTGCATCTGCGTTCATCAGGGATTTTGGCCTATAGTTTTCTTTTTTTGATGCATCTTTTTATAGTTCTGGGATCAGAGTGATACTAGTTTCATAGAAGGAGAGTGGAAGGATTCCCTCCTTTTCTATGTCCTAGAATACTTTGAGGTGTATTGTTATTATTCTTCTTCAAAGTTCTTATAGAATTCAGCTGAGTAACTATCTGGTCCTGGTCTTTTCTTGGTTGGTAGGTTTTCAATGGCTTCTATTTTGGTGAGCTGCTGAGAAGAAAGTATATCCGCTCAATGATGGATGAAATACTCTGTATATGTCCATTAAGTCTATATCATTGATTGTATTATTTTGTTCTAATGTTTCTTTGTTCAATTTTTGTTTGGAGGATCTATCCAGTGTTGAGAGAAGTGTGTTAATGTCACCCACTATTATTATATTATGGTTTATTTCATTCTTATAATTGAGAGGGTTTGTTTGATGTACATAGATGTTCCATTGATTGGGGCATAGATATTTAACATTGTTACATCTTGCTGGTTTATGGTTCCGTGGAGCAGTATGAAATGTCCTTCTTTATCCCTTCTAAAGTTTGATATGAGAATGGAGATCTACTTTTTTACTGAGTCCATGTACATGGTAGTTTTTTTCCCGTCCTTCCACCTTTAGTCTGTGGATGTCCTTTCCTAAGAGATGAATCTCTTGAAGGCCGCATATTGTTGGGTCTCTCTTTTTAATTCCATCTGCCAGTCTATGTCATTGATTAATGAGGTAAGACCATTAACATTCAGGGTTATTATTGAGATATGATTTGTATTCCAGGTCATTTTGGTGTGTTTTGGTTTTTAACTTGGTTTCTCCTTTGATTGGCTTTTCCTTTAGGGTAGTTCCTCCCTTTATTGACTTGTATCAGTTTTTCACTTTCTCCCCATAAAATATTTTGCTGAGAATGTTCTGTAGTGCAGGCTTTCTATTTGTACATTCTTTTAACTTTTGTTTTTCGTGGAAAGATTTTATTTCATCATCAAATCTGAAGTTTAGTTTTGCTGGGTACAGGATTCTTTGTTTGTATCCATGTTCTTTCAGAGCTTGAAATATTTTGTTCCAGGACCTTCTTGTTTTTGAGAAATCTGCTGTTTCCCCATATAAGTACTCTGATGCTATTCTTTTGCAGCCTTTAAAAAATCCTATCTTTATTTCGTATGTGAGGTATTTTCATTATAATGTGCCTAGGTGTGGATCTGTTGTAATTTTGTGCACCTGGTGTTCTGTAGGACTCTTGTATTTGATTTTCCATTTCATTCTTCAGGTTTGGTAAATTTTCTGATATTATTTCATTGAACAGGTTGCTCATTCCTTTGGTTTGTATCGCTTTGCCTTCCTCAACCCAATAATTCTTAAATTTGGTCTTTTCATGATATCCCATAATTCTTGGAGTTTCCGTTCATGATTTCTTAACATCTTCTAAGTTTGGTCAACTTTATTTTCAAGATTAAATATTTAGTCTTCATTGTGTGAAATTCTGTCTTCCACAAGATCTATTCTGTTGGTTATGCTTTCTATTAAGTTTTTAATTTGGTTGTTTCTTTCATTTCAAGTATTTCTGTGTTTTTTTTTTTTTTTCCCAGATTCTCTTTTTATTGAAGGGCTCTTTACCTTCCTGCATTTGCTCTTTTAACTGTTTATTGGAGTGATCATCCATTGCCTGCATTTGCTCTCCTTATCTCATCTTTTGCTTCACAAATCATTTTAATTATGCAGATTCTAAAATCTTTTTCTGTCATTTCTACTGCCATGCTGTCATTGGATTCTTTCAAAATACCATCTTGCTTTGTTAGGGACACTTTCTTCCCCTGTTTTTTCACATTGTTTCTGTATATTCCCCTCTAGCAGTGAAGACCTGAGATTGAAGTTTCCCCTTGCAGGCTTATTGTGACCCTGCAGGTTTCCAGTACCTCTCCTTTGAAGGGGAGCTCAATATTTGCAGCATCCAGTATAAACAATACACAACCCTGAACCAGATAGCCCCTATAAAGACTTTAACATTATTGTAATAAACAGGATGAGTTCTATTATCATCTACAGTATTTCTAGTGGTGAACAATGAGGATGGAGAAGTGTTGTAAATGAGTAAAATAGAGGTAACTGATCAAGGGAAGAGTGAGAGCAGGGTCAAAATAAGTTGGTCTTTACCATAAGAAAAGTGAGGAGGAAACTCCAAGGGAATACGCAAATAAAAGAAAAATAGGGTGAGAAAAAAAAAAAAGAAATAAAAAATTAAGAATTAAAAACAACACCAAAAAAAGTGTATGGTTCACCATCGTCTGTCAGGGGCGGGCTTTGAGGGCCCCAGAGCTGCACCCTGGCCTGATCTCTAAGATGGCGCCTGGCAGCTTGCCAGAAATAGCTGCACTCATATACAAGTTTTAGGAAGTAACTCTGGTTGGCTGTTGTACATGAGGCGATCCTGGTATCTGCCTGGAGACTGTTCCTTGATAGGCTTACTTTCCTGGTAGTCTACTCTCTGATAGGCTGATGTTCTCCATATAAGTCTGAGACTTGTAGAATAAATGGCTTTTGGTTCCTGTGATCAAGAAGAGTGTATGCGTTGTGATTGTTCCCGTGGGCGATGGGCGATCATAAGTGGTGCCAAAACCCGGGAACTCAAGTTACAAAGAAGGAACTGATCAGGTAAATACAGGGTAAATAAAGTACAGTCTGGCCAAGTTAAAGTTCGCGGGATAAGAGACGGAGTTAAAGTTCGCAGGATAAGCGACAGAGTTAAAGTTCGCAGATAGTGACGGAGATTGAGTGTTTGTAAGTGCTTTTGCTTTTGTTTTGCTAGTTAAAGTGCTTTGAATTTTATTAGGTAGGAGCTCTAGTGCACTCAGGGGACTTAGAGTTATCCCTGGAGTTATTGACTGATTTTACAGGAGAAATTAAGGTTCTTGCACATTCTCCTCAAGGAATTATCTCCATATCACCTGGGGACTGCATAACTCAGCTCTTGATTATTCCCAGCCTTCATAATAATTTTCCATCAACCACAGCAACCAGGGGAACTGCAGGTTTGGGATATTCTGGAGTTGATTTTGCCTACCTTACCATGGACTTAAAAAATAGGCCAATGCTTAAAATAAAGATTAAAAATAGAGAATTTTTGGGACTCCTAGATACAGGAGCTGATACTAGCATTATTACCCTAAAAGATTGGCCAAAAGAATGGCCTCTACAAGTAGCGGAACAAACCCTGAGGGGATTGGGTGTAGCTACTAGCCCACAAAGGAGTAGTGCTGTATTGACATGGAAAAATGATGAGGGCCAACAGGGAACATTTCAACCTTATGTCTTAGACCATTTACCTGTTAATTTATGGGGCAGAGATATTCTCATGCACATGGATTTAGTACTCACTACAGAAGGCCATTATAGCCAAAAGACTCAAAATCTAATGGTAAAACAGGGTCATAAATGGGACAAGGGGCTTGGCTGCTATGGCCAGGGAAATACCCAGCCAATTAGTGTTAAGGGCAATCAAGGTCACCAAGGCTTGGGTTTTTCCTTGGGGACACTGAACAAAAGTATATAAAAATAACTTGGAAATCCAATGCGCAAGTGTGGGTCTCTCAGTGGCCCCTGACATTAGAAAAACTTAAAGCGGCCCAAGAACTGGTACAACAACAATTAGAAGCAAATCATATTAGACCTTCAACTTCTCCTTGGAATACCCTATTTTTAATACTCCAAATAAATTATTATGCCACTCTGAGGAAGATATTTTAAAGGATATTTACTCTGAATTAATAGAACAACTCAAATTATGGGGACTCATTATAGCCCCTGAAAAGGTTCAAGTTGGTACTACACAAGAATTCTTAGGAGCCCAATTAATATCTTACAAGGGGATCCCCATCCCACATCTCCCAGAGAGCTCACTCCTGAAGTGCGTCTGGTTTTGAATATTATACAAAAAAGATTAAATAAGGCCCAAGTAGATCGTATTGATCTCTCTCAGCCATTACAATTCATTGTTATTCCTAACAAGAAACTACCCACTGGAGTCTTTTGGCAAGAGGGTCCCTTGTTTTGGGTCCATCTAGCCTGTTCACCCAATAAAACTCTCTTACCCTATCCTGAAGCAGTAGCTCAAGTAATCTTAAAGGCACTTAAATCATCTATCACAGTGTTTGGAATTTATCCAGCTACTATCATTATTCCCTATGATAAGCATCAACTTTCTTGGTTATGTAATTTCATGGATTCTTGGACCATTGTTAGATGCTCCACTCAAGCTAACTTTGATATTCACTATCCTAAACATCCTTATATACAATTTTGTAGTAATAATTCTGTAATATTCCCAAGAGTTACCTGACAACAACCTATTCCTAAGGCTCCTGTGATTTTCACTGATGGATCCAAAACAGGGACTGGAGCTATTTGTTATCAAGATAAAGTCCAAACATTCCTTTTCCCTATCTCTTCTGCTCAACAAACAGAACTCTTAACAGTTCTTGAAGTTTTTAAAATGTTCCCTAATATTCCATTCAATGTTTACTCAGATAGTTTATATGTAGTTCAAGCTCTCAGTAACTTAGAATGTGCAGGTCTTATTGCCTCAAACTCTACTATTTTTCATCCTTTACGGACTTTACAACAAATGATTTGGGATCGTTATAATTCTTTCTTTATTGGACATATCAGAGCTCATACCAATTTACCTGGACCTTTAGCTCTAGGGAATAATGTAGCAGACATAGCAAATAAGGATCCCCACATTTTTTCTGCGTTTGAGGCAGCAAAAAATTATCATCAACAATTCCATGTTAATTCTACAACATTAAAACTGAAGTTTCCCATTACTAAAGAAACTGCATGTGCTATTGTTAAATCTTGTGGCCAGTGTACAGTCCTCCATGATCCACCTTCTATAGGAGTTAATCCTAAAGGACTGTTACCTAATCATCTATGGCAAATGGATGTTACTCACATTCCTGAATTTGGTAACCTTAAATATGTACATGTATCTGTAGACACATGTTCAGGTATCATCTTTGCATCGCTACACAGCGGAGAAAAAGTCAAAGATGTCATTTCCCACTGTCTCCAGACTTTCGCAGCCTGGGGACTTCCTAAACAACTTAAAATGGACAATGGCTCTGCTTATACTTCAACCTCTTTTAACCAATTTCTCACTAAATTTGAAATAACTCTAACCACAGGTATACCTTATAACCCACAAGGACAAGGTATTGTTGAACGTGCACATCTCACCCTCAAAAATACTCTATATAAACAAAAAGGGGGAATAGGGGAGACCTTCAGGTCCCCTAAAGATAAACTTTCTCTTTGCCTCTTTATTTTAAATTTTTTAACTCTGGATAATGAGGGTCGCTCTGCCGCTGAGAGACATGGCAATCATAAACAACATGATAGAGCGACAGTAAAATGGAAGGATGTTCTTTCTGGACAATGGAACGGCCCGGACCCGGTGCTTTACTGGAGCCGCGGCTCGGTTTGTGTGTTTCCACAGGATAAAACGTCACCTACTTGGGTTCCTGAACAGCTGACTTGACCAGTGGCAACGCTACCAACAAGTAATTTGGATCAACAAAATGAAGACGCCAAAGACACTCCTGACGATCATGCTGTGGACAGTCTTTCACCCCTTAGCCACGCTTTCTTTTTGCCCAGGTGAAAATGGTTCTACATTTCAAGAATACATAAAAAATTTAACAGGAGATGCTGTTTTACTTTCAGGATGGGTACCTCGCAGACATAATGCTACAGGAGCTACTTTCAAAACCCCTAGAATCTTCCCTCCTTGTAATCCTAAACACAGTACACCTCCTATATGGACAGGTTGTCAACATGCAGGACCAGCGACTCCTGTACAAAATGGATTTTTTTTCACTCCTAATTTCACTTCTTTCACTGCTAATGATAACTTGACTAATAATGATGTTCAATTAGGCATGAAACGTGTCAACCCCTTTGACAATTGGATGCTTTTCACTGCAGCTTCAGGATATACTAACTTACAATCTTTTTTTAGTCTCTTAGGAGGGACATTTCGGCTATGTACTTGGAACTCCTCTACATGGACAAACAGTTCTAGGCTCACTGGTGCTGCCTCACAATCTACGTGTACCATAAATATTACCTTTTCACCTACCCCAGTTTGTGTGTCCCCCCCTTTCTTTATGTTTTTGTTAGCTAATAAACAAAATTCAACTTCTCTTCTCAATTGCACCTCAAGCAATTGCTCTCTCTCTCAATGTTGGAATGCTTCTAGGTTCCCGCTGGCAGTCTTAATGTGTGTTCCTACCTTCCTACCAGTCCCAGTCTCTGTTACAGATATGGAATTGCCAGTGTTACTATCAAGAAACAGGAGAGATTTTGGCATCACAGCGGCCGTGGTCGCCACGGTAGCAGTCTCTGCAGCAGCAGCCACAACCGCAGCAGCAACATTGACAGGATCATACAGACAGCAACAACAGTCAATCACTTGGCCGAAAATACAGTTGCAGCCTTACAGACTCAAGAGACCCTAAACCAACATCTAAGAGCAGGCATACTCCTTGTAAATCAAAGAGTGAACTTACTACAAGAACAAGTGGATATCTTGCAAGAACTTTTGGGACTGGGATGTGTTTATCCTTTAAGAGCAGTGTGTGTCACCCCTATTGCTTATGATAACCTTAGCTCTGTGGCTATGTTATCTAAAAATCTCTCTGTCTACCTTACTGGCAATTGGTCATCTACGTTTGATAATTTAACCAGTCAGCTACGAGCTGAAATACTCAGAGTCAATGCCACCAGGGTTCAAGTTGCATAGGTATCCGAGATGTTCTCTTTGTTATCTAAAGCCCTGGGATTGACAAAACAGTGGGCTGGAACAGTAGCTGTTCTGATTATTATCTGCTTAGGGATAGCCTATGTTATACGCAGCCAAATCAGAGCTCGCCAAGATGCCTGAAGTCATCGATGGTCTATACTACAGGCTTTGACAGTCATTGAGACAGGCACACCCCCCCAAGTATGGCTAAGCATGCTGGACCAGTAGTCAAAGACGGGTAAGATCCGTGGAAATGCATACCAACCTAATACTGGGTTCTGACGCCTGGAGGTCAGAATTCCAATGATGGGTAAGGATGTAATTTGCCATGGACAACCTAAGACAGGCATGGTCCCAAGTCATCTTTTCTTTCTTTAAAGAATAAGGGGGAGATGTCAGGGGCAGGCTCTGAGGGCCCCAGAGCCGCACCCTGGCCTGATCTCTAAGATGGCGCCTGGCAGCTTGCCAGACATAGCTGCACTCATAAACAAGTTTTAGGAAGTAACTCTGGTTGGCTGTTGTACATGAGGTGATCCTGGTATCTGCCTGGAGACTGTTCCTTGATAGGCTTACTTTCCTGGTAGTCTACTCTCTGATAGGCTGATGTTCTCCATATAAGTCTGAGACTTGTAGAATAAATGGCTTTTGGTTCCTGTGATCAAGAAGAGTGTATGCGTTGTGATTGTTCCCGTGGGCGATGGGCGATCATAAGTGGTGCCAAAACCCGGGAACTCAAGTTACAAAGAAGGAACTGATCAGGTAAATACAGGGTAAATAAAGTACAGTCTGGCCAAGTTAAAGTTCGCGGGATAAGAGACGGAGTTAAAGTTCGCAGGATAAGCGACAGAGTTAAAGTTCGCAGATAGTGACGGAGATTGAGTGTTTGTAAGTGCTTTTGCTTTTGTTTTGCTAGTTAAAGTGCTTTGAATTTTATTAGGTAGGAGCTCTAGTGCACTCAGGGGACTTAGAGTTATCCCTGGAGTTATTGACTGATTTTACAGGAGAAAATAATATAATAAAATCATTCTTACCTAAATAATTTTCATTAGTTTCCATAAATATTTGAATGAGGAAGATCAGGGGTTAGGGGGTTGCATCTGATTATACATATGTTATGAATTGTAGTCAGTTTCCAGTTGGAAAACTGATTTCAACTGTATTGTGATTCCAGATTCTGAGCAGAGCTTCTGAGTTTCTCATCCTCCCAATATTATTACCAAAACAAGCATATTTTCTCTCCTCCCTCTCCTCTGTGTCAGGTTTTCTTTTTTATATACTTTTGGAGATAGCATATAGGTGGTACTAGATTTTACACGGATTCTCCTATGATTTCCCATCTTGTCTCCTCTTCTTGTTGTTAAAAAAGAAAGGCTAGACAAGTGGGATGTAGTACATGTTCCCTAGACTACCAGCTAATGCTTGCTCAACTTCTTTGCCATTTGCATATAATTTCTGCCTTCTAAGCATTTATCTAGCTTTTCCTTGTTTTATTGAACAGCATAATTGATGACAGATCTCCAAAAACTAAAGACCTCATTATTTAATTAATTTATACAGTTGTTCCTTACTACCTATGGGATATCAAAATCAGAAGATGCTTAAATCTGTTATATAAATTGGCATAGTATTAACATTATAACAATGCACACTATCTCATACAGTTAAAATCACTTCTGGATTACTTGCAGCTTAATACAATACAGAAGTCATGAAAACAGTATTATAATATCTTGTTAGGGGAATTTTTAAAATAGATGGAATTGTTTTCTGAAATTTTTGATCCATAGTTGTTTGAATGCATGGATACAAAATAAATGGATACAAAGAACTAACTGAATTATGCTAGAAAATTGAGTTAAGATTGGTGAACAAAACCTTAAGCTATTGTAGAAAGCAAATATTTTTGTTGACTAATGTAACTAAATTTGAAATTTAGTTAAGGATTCATGCTTATTTTGTGAACTATTTGTCTGAAATAAATATTTTTCTTCCACATCCAAAGATAAAACACATATGAAAATAATTATTCTTAGAGCAGGTTAAAATTTAAATGTGATGGTTGGGAATTTTTCAATTTTCATTTTTATCATTCAAAAGTACATTTTACCTACAAATAAACTGTACTTCCTGGGATGTGGGAACTTAACCATTATCTTTGAAAATTTCAACTGTCTCTCAGAGGTAAGTGTTTAATGAGAATAATCCATGATTCTTTGACAATGTATGATTTAAATTATTTAAATACATTTTAAATGAAGATTTAAGCAAGTTTAAGAAACATAATTATGAATTTTTAATTAAAAATGATTTCCTTTTTCTCTTTTTTTTTTTTTTTTTTTTTTTTTTTTTTTGCTTTTGAGCAAAGGTCAAAAGAGCTTTTGAAAGATTTCAGGTAATATTTCATGCACATTTTCCATGACTGTCAGGTCTTTATTACCACTCCTCCTCCCAAATTACTGATCAGATAAGCCACTTGACCAATGTTATATTAAAGTATTTAAAGAGGATAGAAATGAATTGTTTTTTTTTTCTTGCTCCAATATCAAGTCTTTTGTACTTGAGAAAGTATGCTTCACAAAATTCTGTATGGTAGTTCTACACTAATTTTGAACAGTGGTAGGTACACTGCTAAATTGAAAAAGTGATGATTTCTTCCTACCATACTGAACAGTCTCTTTATCAGCAATTAGACCCAATAGAGAAATCAGCATAGAAAAAAATCAGTGAATCAAAAGAATAAAAATTGTCATATAGATATTTTTCTCCAACTCATATCAGTATCAAAGATATATATATTTGCCTTATAAAAGTCATTTTTATTTTTAAATATTTTTCTGATTTCATTTTTAAAATATCAAGGATTTCTAGAAATCTAACTTAGTTTTCAGAATAGTTTTGAATTTTAAGCATGATACGATTTTTACATATTGTAAATAATGAACTCTTAAAGAAGAAATACATCTTAAAGATATTATTATAATATTGAGTAAATGACTTATTCTCTTTGAGCTTCAATCTTCTCATTGGTAATGTATGTGTCTAACTGAATTAATTTAAATTTAACTTATTAATTTTCCTGAAAGTAACTCTTGTCTTTATTTTGAGGTCTTTGAATTTTGATCATTTCGAATTTCAATAAGTTAGTTTTGTATGGAATAAATAAACAGTATTATGTTCAACTGTAGTTAGGGAATTGGGGGGGAGGAAAACTATAGTTATATGGGAAATGTATGTGTAATATGTTCTGAAAAATTTTAAGAATCTTACAGCATAGGAAGATTCTAAACTATATAGTCAGCTTATTATAATCATTGAAATTTAAGCATGGTTGAATCATAAACTTCAATTTCCACCTAATTTACTTAAACTTTCTTTCCTTAGATCATTTGAAGAAGGAACATTTTAGAAGGAAATAAAACAGAGTGCTGAGTGCAGTCATCTACTTTCTGTTGATAACATAACGTGCAACTTTCTGAACTGTTTTCTGAAATTCCAAAAATGGAAATTCTTTTCTATTACATGCTGGTTAAAGATGAGTCTTTTAGTTATACCATCTTGCATAATTTTATCCTACAAACTGATGAAGAAAATTTACAAGTTTGAGTCTTTGCACAATCCTTCTTATAGAAGAAACTATGCCTTCATTTAGGAAATGGAATGGCTAATTTTATTATGCAAAACTTTTTTTCTTTTTATATGTTTGATTTGTACAGCATATTAAACACTCTTGAAATCATCTCTTACACTTTCACAATTCTCACAGAAACACTCACTTATTTTAGCATATGAAATGAATTTAGCAAATATCAATGGATTTGCTTCATATTTTAACAGCACACTGAGTTTGTGCAGCATCATATTAAAGTCTACATATGCCCCTAACGATAGTTAACATTTAAACTCATGTGCCTCACATTAATAGCAAAGAAAAAGTACTGTAATTTCCAAACTAATATCAGGAAGCACTAGCATGTGTCATTAACTTCTTAAAATCCAACTAATTGGTAGCCTGATTACTCACCATAACAAATAAATAAACATATTCATTTTCATGGTATGAGTTCCTGAATCATCAGATCCCAATCTTTTTATGTAACACAAGGATGCTAATTAGGTAAAGTCAGACCCAAATTTCTAGAATATGTCATAGAAGAAGGCATTTCAAAAGTAGTACAAAGATTCGCGATTATTTAGTAGTGATTGAAAGGAGGTTGAAAAGAGCTAAACTGTGATGTTCCTCAGGGAGTTGTAAAGAAAATCCAACTTTGGCAAGGCACAAAGCAAAATCTTGCTTCCTTTCATTTTGCTTAATCTTTATAAACAGGCACATCCAGTTTTAAGACTTTTTGTTTGTCATACATTTTGAAACCATCCACACACTTTAGTATGAGAATTGTACTATTTGGGAGGAAGTTTGATAGGCAGCAAATTTCTGATTTGTAGTGTGATTATTATTTAGTTGTTAATTGTCCTTTTCTGGGAGGTGAAGGGGTCTTGTCCCAAACTTTGGATAACATCATTGTGATATGCTTTGTTACGAAGAAAAGGCAGAAAACATAAAGACTACATCAGTGAAGAACTCCTCATTGATGGATATCTGCATCTACATCTACATCCTTATCCACACTACCAGTCTATCTGCACCTCTAGAGTGTGTGAATGGACTCTCAGTATGACAGTCCAAGTGGTGAATTCCTCCAGTATCAATTCTCAGCTGTTGTTCTGAATTAGCAACTTTTATATTTTCCTTAGAATATCATAAGGTTAAAAGAAGCAGGGCTCATATGATAAAATTTTAGATTTTATATCCAGACTACCTGAATGAAAAGTGCGATTCTACCAGTTACAAGTTAAAATGTTCACGATCTCATGCCCTCCTGTCCTCATCAGAGACAGTTACATTATTTCCCTTCTAGGATATTTATGAGAATTAAATGAGTAAAGGTATTATATTAAAATCAAACATGGTTATTGTTATAAATTTTTTTGTTAGATGAAAATGTAAAGAAACTTAATGCTCTCCATTTTTCATTATGAATAACATAATTCCAGTTTTATTTGTGTACAGAATGTGTATATATTTAAATGAATATTTGAATGTATCTGAAATGTATAGAAAGTGTGAGATTGAAATAAAATATCTTTCTTCAGAGTACCATTCCCATAAGTTAATAATTTCTAATAGTTTTAATGTGTTCTCAATAGAAATAAGATGCCATTTTATAAATTATTTTTCATATAGTAACATAAAATCAAGAAGCACTTCCTGAACTTATATAAATGTGTTTCAACAACTGTTTAGCACTCTAGCATATATAAATGCTAAAACTTATTTAACCATTTTACATCCTAAACATAGTTTGTTTCCCATTCTTCACTACCGTATGTAATGCTGTATTGATCTTTGGTTCTTCTTCTTCTTCAAAAAAAAAATATATATATATATAGATAGATATATACATATGTATATGTATATACATATGTATATGTGTGTGTGTGTGTGTGTTATATGTGTGTTTGTGTATCTTACATATACATATACATCGTTATATCCGGAAAAAGATTCAAAGATATGTTTTTCTCACTAGCAAAGCATGAAAAGGAGATTGCTGTCCCGTCCTATGGGACACTGCAACTCCACTCTCATAAGAAAGGCATGCTGTTATTGGAAGCATAAGAGCCAGGATGATGCTGAATACTGGTTTGAGTTGGCCAACTACAGTAATTAATCCGTATAGTTCGATTAAAGTTTTTCCTGTTCAATTTGTGGCATTTCCAGCGAATGTCCTTTGAGTACTTAGTTAATTAAAAATTGAAAGACATTTATTTCATTTAGAAAACTTATTAGATGTCAATTATTTGGAACAGATTTTAACCAAACATATTTGGCTAAGAGATAAAGAAAGAGAAAAGAAAATGAGTAGGCTAACATTTGCCATTTCACTATGTCAAGTAATTTGTTAGAATATATTTCCAATTTGTTACAAGAAGTACTAATATGCCCTTAATGAAGGAATTTAGACAGATGTTTGGATGCTCTGCATATCATCATTACCCTAATTCATCAGGGGCAAAGTACGGATGTTTATTCCAAAGATTCATACTATTTTCTAGATTTCACTTTTTAATACCATATATACATCAAGTTATAAGGACATTACCTGTGACCTATAAAGTAATTAATAATCCTTTGCAGCATTAAATTCCATTTATGACAGATTGCATTTACATGGTGAGTATTCTGCAACAACAATGTCATATCCTGTAGTAATGCCTTTTGAAAGCAACTTAGGATTTTAGGCAAAACCAAATATTTTGTGTTCAATGGAATACATTGTAGTTTACTAATCATAGGTAAAATATTTTGCATGTAAATTCAATGCAAAATAATATAAATTAAGAAAAGAAATCCAGATAGCAGTTTTTAAATTTGCTACCAAAATAGTATAATCCATATAGTTAATATGCTGAGGGAGAGTGAGGGAGAGAGAGTTTGTGAGGAGTTTATAGAACTCATTTGATATTGAGAAAAGAGCTCAAAAATCAAAAGGCAAGCATTTGGGTTTGTACAGTGGTAGAGTGTGTTTAGCACTCATGAGGCCCTGAGTTTGATTTCCATCCCCAACTTCCCAAAATAAAATGGCAAATTTGAAAACATAAATTGTGAAACTTAAACTAGTATTTGTCCTAATAATATTTTACAAATTATAATTTTTCTAAATCTAATATTTCAGTAAGAATTTTAAAAAATATGCCTCTAAATTTATGAAATTGCTATTAAATTCACTTATGCATTACTACTAAATAATTATGCTAAACATAACATAAGCATTGAAAAATGCTCTCTCCTTCTTGTTTTTGATTTCTTTTCAAAGATGCAAAAAGTCTAACGTACTAAAATCTTGTTCACTATAGTCATTTGTATTATTTGTTTTACCTGAAAATTGATGAGTAAACAAAAAAAAATGAATTGTCTGAGAAAAATTGAATTCATGCAATAGAATGAAAAAAAATGTTGTTGGTTTCCTACATATATAAATGTAAAGAAATGTATGTATGAAATCTAACATTTTTGTCAGTGTCTTAACAATGTTTTGAGCTCTTACTACCCAATGGATTAAAAATTCTCTGTAAAGTAAGGAACAGAGAAATCCCTTGTCTGCTAATGCCTGCTCAGTTTTGATCTTGTTTTCCTATGTTTATGTATGAGATGTTTTTATAACACACTTTTCTAAATATTTTCCCTGTCTCAGCATGCACAACTGTTCCAAGCAAAGAATGTGCCCCTATTCTACCACAGTATCTACTGGTTTTGATCAACTTCCAGGAATTCTTAATATTAATGATTCATTTAGACTTGTGATAATCATTGAACAGTCTGTATTACCATATAAAAATTAATGCCATCAACATTTCAGAATGCCTCTAAGTACTTAAATTCACAATTATTTAACACCTACTGTGCAACAGATACTGCTAGTCTGGTATAACAAACAACCAACCCTAGAGTTCTTGCTTTTTGCCCCAGAGCTGCACAAGAGTCCTCTAGAATAGGAAGAGATTGGACCATAATACTCTCCACTCCAGAAATAACCTGGAGTTAAATTGATAGGAAAATAGGTCTTATCCACATTCAGTTTTAAAGAAAACTAAGAAGAAACTTGATTGTTTTATCTCTGAAATGCTCTGGGATGACAAAATCTTCCTAAAGGGGGAAAGGGTATGTAAGGACAAAAGACAGAAACTTCATGTCCTTGAAGTCCTTGCGGTCCAAAGGAATTTTACAGGTTTTGCCTCCTTCTGAGTCCCTGGAGCTTCCCTATCACATCAAAAGGAGCTGGGATTTTCTAGTGCCAGCATCTCTATCTTCTTAATTTCAGAGGAGGAAAGCCTTACTTAGTCTGTTTCATTTTCAAGGCATTCACTACCTAAAGATCTGTAAGCATGTGCTGTCTACTGGTTGTTCTGCAAGCACAGGATGAAAACAGATAAGAAGCAGAATCTTACTGGTGGAGGGTGGAGGCTGCAGTGGGGGCTTTCCGGGAAAACCTTGTGTGAATGCATGAAAACATGAAATTTTGTGATGCTTTAGAAAAATTGAAGTTAGTTCAGTATGCATGTAAGAGTGTATCAGGAAGTGATGTAAAGGCAATTCAAGAGAGTACTGTCTAGGTTTGCATTTCTTCAGCATAAGAGGCAAATAAATTAGATTGCTGCCTGTGCAAGTGGAATTATCCAAAACATGTTGTGTTAGTCACTATCCACATATATAGACAGTAAATAATTGAACAAATAGTTAAGCACATGTCATGAAACCTACTGTGAAGAAAAGGCACAGGGTGCTATCATAGAAGATAATGGGTTGTGGTGAGGTTCTTGTGTGTGTGTGTATGTATGTGTGTGTGTGTGTGTGTGTGTGTGTGGTATTGTGTTGTGTACTGGAAATTGAACCCAGGGTCTCACACGGGCTAGGTGAGCACTCTATCACTTATCCTCATTCTCAGTACTGTAGTGAGATTTTCAAAGAAGAGAATTAAACAAATTGGGGCTGGGATTGTAAGACCTGGGAAATGGCAATAGACAACAGTAAGTCAAATGACGTCAGATGAGAGCATGCTTGACACAATCTTGAAACTGCTAGAATGTTGCTAAATGAGTTAAAGGATAGTGAGTGAGGAGTGGCATGAGTTGGAAAGTTGAGGAAGGCCCTTTTTATAGGATACAATGGGGCTCTGAGAATCTTGGGTAAAGAGTTGGATTAGATTAAATGTCTAATAACTATATGAAATAATGCTCAACATTATCAGTTATCTGGCTGAAAGAGTAATTCTACATAAGATGCAAAGTTTACATTAAAAAAGTAACAAAAAATCACTCAGTGTTATTAAAACTGAAATGAATGCACATTCTCAAATCCAAATAGTTTACTTGTAATTGATAAGTGCTCTGGAGGGAAAGATGGTAGTAATTATCAAATGCATTTCCTTTTGATTCAGAAATACAATTTCTGGGAATTATTTATAAATATTCAAAAGCATTTAAAGATTTATATAAAAGGCAAACCACTCAAATGTTATTTTGAAAAATCAATTGCTACATTATTACATTTATGAATTATCAATTTTATGGAATAACATGTAGCTATTGCATCAGTAAACTTTCTATTGTCTGTTTATATAGTGCAAGCAAATTTTATAATTTGGAAAAATCTCATAGAAACTTATATAAAAACTGTTATAACATATCTATTTCACCTATGGAAATAGTTTTACAAGTTTCTAAATGTGCTAACATATATGGGAATAACTTCATTATATTTATTTAAAAATTATAAAAGGAATAAACATATTTTATAAATGAGAAATATATTTATATTTTTCACTTGTTTGTTTCATTAGAGTATGTATTTCTACTTATCTTCAAGTTATATAAATATTATTCTAAGATAATATTTATAGTAAGCCTAAAATATATTTTACTTATATAAATACATCATATGGAATTTATTTCCTTATGATAGTGACTGAACACCAACAATTAGGATATTACTCATCCATCCATTGTAAATATTTTTATATACTATAATTTATTTCTGTTTTTTCTCACTTTTTAACCAAACATAAGCATTTATAATAAAAATAATTTTTTAACAGAACTGAAATCAGTACAGCTGTAGAAACAGGAATAGACTGGATGTGTTCTAAGATTTAAGGATTCTTTGTATGGTAGGGTAAAACATACTAACACTGGGGTACATAAAAGGCACACCTTTTTTTAAAATTTATTTTTATTATAAACAAATGGGATACATGTTGTTTCTGTTTGTACTTGGAGTAACAGCATACCATTTGCATATTCATACATTTACATAGAGTAATGATGTTTGATTCATTCCGTTATTTTTTCCTTCCCCCCCACCCCTCCCACCACTCTTTTCCCTCTATACAGTCCCTCCTTCCTCCATTCTTGCCCACCTCCCACCCCCCATTACGTGTCATCATCCGCTTATCGGTGAGATCATTCGCCTTTTGGATTTTTGAGATTGGCTTATCTCACTTAACATGATATTCTCCAATTTCATCCATTTTCCTGCAAATGCCATAATTTTATTATTCTTTATAGCTGAATAATATTCCACTGTATATATGTACCACAATTTCTTTATCCATTCCTCAATTGAAGGGCATCTAGGTTGGTTCCATAGTCTGGCTATTGTGAATTGAGCAGCAATGAACATTGATGTGACTGTATCTCTGTAGTATGCTGATTTTAAGTCCTTTGGGTATAGGCCGAGGAGTGGGATAGCTGGGACAAATGGTAGGTCCATTCCAAGTTTTCTAAGGAATCTACATACTGCTTTCCAGAGTGGCTGCACTAATTTGCAGTCCCACCAGCAATGTATGAGTGGATCTTTTTCCCCACATCCTCTCCAACACCTATTATTGCTTGTATTCTTGAAAATCGCCATTCTAATTGGGTTGAGATCGAATCTTAGTGTAGTTTTAATTTGCATTTCTCTTATTACTAAAGATGGTGAACATTCTTTCATATGTTTGTTGATTGCTTGTAGATCTTCTTCTGTGAAGTGTCTGTTCATATCCTTAGCCCATTTGTTGATTGGGTTATTTGTATTCTTGGTGTAGAATTTTTTGAGTTCTTTATATATTCTGGAAATTAGCGCTCTATCTGAAGTATCAGTGGCAAACATATTCTTCCACTCTGTAAGCTCTCTCTTTGCATTGCTGATAGTTTCCTTTGCTGAGAGAAAGCTATTTAGTTTGAATCTATCCCAGTTATTGATTCTTGCTTTTATTTCTTGTGCTATGGGAGTCCTGTTAAGGAAGTCTGATCCTAAGCCAACAAGGTGAAAATTTGGACCTACTTTTTCTTCTATAAGATGCAGGGTCTCTGGTCTGATTTCAAGGTCCTTGATCCATTGTGAGTTGAATTTTGTGCAGGGTGAGAGGTAGGAGTTTAGTTTCATTCTGTTGCATATGGATTTCCAGTTTTCCCAGCACCATTTGTTGAAGAGGCTATCTTTTCTCCATTGCATATTTTTGGCACCTTTGTCTAGTATTAGAAAATTGTATTTATCTGGGTTTGTGTCCATGTCCTCTATTCTGTACCATTGATCTACCTATTTTGGTGCCAATACCATGCTGTTTTTGTTACTATTGCTTTGTAGTATAGTTGAAGTTCTGGTATTGCGATACCCCCTGTTTCATTCTTCCTGCTAAGGATTGCTTTAGCTATTCTGGGTTTCTTATTCTTCCAGATGAATTTCATGATTGCTTGCTCTATTTCTGTAAGGTATGTCATTGGGATTTTTATTGGAATTGCATTTAATCTGTATAGCACTTTGGTAATATGACTTTTTTGACTATATTAATTCTGCCTATCCAAGAACATGGGAGATCTTTCCATCTTCTAAGGTCTTACTTAATTTCTTTCTTCAATGTTTTGTAGTTTTCATTGTAGAGATCTTTTACCTCTTTGGTTAGATTGATTCCCAAGTTTTTTTTTTTTTTTTTTTTTGAGGCTATTGCAAATGGAGTTGTTTTCCTCATTTCCCTTTCAGCTGTTTCGTCGCTTGTGTATAAAAATGCTTTAGATTTATGCGTGTCGATTTTATAGCCTGCTATTTTGCTGCATTCATTGATGAGGTCTAGAAGTTTTCTGGAGGAGCTTTTTGGATCCTCTAAATATAGAATCATGTCATCCACAAGTAGTGACAGATTAAGTTCCTCTTTTCCTATTCGTATCCCTTAAATTTCTTTAGTCTGCCTAATTGCTCTGGCTAGAGTTTCAAGGACAATGTTGAATAGAAGTGGTGAAAGAGGACATTCCTGTCTTATTCCCATTTTTAAAGGGAATGGTTTCAGTTTTTCTCCATTAAGAATGATGTTGTCCATGGGCTTAGCATGAATAGCCTTTACAATGTTCAGGTATGTTCCTACTATCCCTATTTTTTCTAGTGTTTTGAGCATGAAGGGGTGTTGTATTTTGTCAAATGCTTTTTCTGCATCAATTGAAATTAATATGATTCTTTTCCTTAAGTCTATTGACATGATGGATTATGTTTATTGACTTACAAATGTTGAACCATCCTTGCATTCCAGGAATGAACCCCACTTGATCGTGGTGCACAATTTTCTTACTATGTTTTTGGATATGGTTTGCCAATATTTTGTTAAGGATCTTTGCTTCTATATTCATCAAGGATATTGGTCTAAAATTTTCTTTCCTTAATGTATCTTTTCCTGGTTTGGGTATGAGGGTGATATTAACTTCATAGAATGAGTTTGGTAGGGTGCCCTCCTTTTCTATTTCCTGGAGTACTTTGAGAAGTATAGGAATGAGATCTTCTTTGAAGGTCTTGTAGAACTCGGCTGAGAATCCATCTGGTCCTGGGCTTTTCTTGGATGGTAGATTTTTAATGGCTTCTTCTATTTCATTGCTTGATATTGATCTGTTTAAATCGTGTATGTCCTCCTGGTTCAGTTTGGGAGGAGCATATGTCTTAGAAATTTGTCAATATCTTTGGTAGTTTCTATTTTGTTGGAATACAGATTTTCAAAGTAGCTTCTCATTATGTTCTGTATCTCAGTGGTGTCTGTCGTGATATTTCCTTTTGCATCATGTATTTTAGTAATTTGAGTCTTCTCTCTCCTTCTGTTTGTTAGTGTGGCTAAGGGTTTGTCTATTTTCTTTACTTTCTCAACCAACTTTTTGTTTTGTCAATTTCTTGAATAGTTTCTTTTGTTTCAATTTCATTGATTTCGGCTCTCATTTTAATTATTTCCTGTCTTCTACTACTTTTGCTCTTATTCTGTTCTTTTTCTAGGGCTTTGAGCTGTAATGTTAGGTCATTTAGTTGTTGACTTTTCATTCTTTTCTGGAGTGTGCTCTATGCAATGAATTTTCCTCTTAGTACCGCTTTCCTAGTGTCCCAGAGATTTTGATATGTTGTATCATCGTTCTCATTGACCTCTAAGAATTTTTTAATCTCCTCCCTGATGTTTTTTGTTATCCATGTTTCATTCAAAAGCATATTATTTAGTCTCCAAGTGTTGGAGTAATTTCCCTTTTTTTATTTTGTCATTGATTTCTACTCTCAGTCCATTATGATCTGATAGAACACAAGGCAGTATCTCTATTTTTTTGCATTTCCTAAGGGCTGCTTTGTGGCATAACACATGGTCTATTTTCAAGAAGGTTCCATGTGCTGCTGAGAAGAAAGTGTATCTGCTTGTTGATGGATGGAATATTCTATATATGTCTATTAATTCTAGGTTATTGATTGTGTTATTGAGTTCTATGGTTTCTTTGGTTGGATTTTGTTTGGAATATCTATCTAGTGGTGACAGCGGTGCATTAAAGTCACCCAGAATTATTGTGTTGTGGTCTATGTGATTCTTGAAATTGAGAAGGATTTGTTTGATGTACAGTGATGCACCATTGTTTGGGGCATAAATATTTACTATTGTTATGCCTTCCTGATTTATGGTTCCCTTAAGCAGTTTGAAATGTCCTTCTTTATCCCTTCTGACTAACTTTGGCTTGAAGTCCACTTTATCTGATATAAGAATGGAAACCCCCACTTTTTTACTGAGTCCATGTGTGTGGTAGGTTTTGTCCCATTCTTTCACTGTTAGTCTGTGGATGTCTTTTTCTATGAGATGATTATCTTGCAGGCAGCATATTGTTGGGTCTTTCTTTTTAATCCATTCAGCCAGTCTATGTCTTTTGATTGATGAGTGTAGGCCATTAACGTTCAGGGTTATTATTGTGAAATGATTTGTACTCCCAGTCATTTGGCTTATTTTTGGTTTTTAAGTTGGCTTGGTTTCTCCTTTGAGTGGTTTTTCTCTAAGGTAGTTCCTTCCTTTGCTGACCTACATTGTTGTTTTTCATTTCCTCCTCATGGAATATTTTGTTGAGAACATTCTGTAGTGCAGGCTTTCTATTTGTAAATTCTTTTAACTTTTGTTTATCATGGAAGGATTTTATTTCATCTTCAAATCTGAAGGTTAGTTTTACTGGGTATAGGATTCTTGGTTGGCAACCATGTTCTTTCAGAGCTTGAAATATGTTGTTCCAGGCCCTTCTAGCTTTTAGAGTCTGGGTTGAGAAGTCGGCTGCTATCCGTATTGGTCTCCCACTATATGTAATCTGATGCTTTTCTCTTGCGGCCTTCAAAATCCTATCTTTATTTTGAATGTTAGGCATTTTCATTATAATGCGCCTTGGTGTGGATCTGTTGTGAGTCTGTGCATTTGGTGTTCTGTAAGCCTCTTGTATTTGATTTTCCATTTCATTCTTCAGGTTTGGGAAATTTTCTGATATTATTTCATTGAATAGGTTGTTCATTCCTTTGGTTTGTTTCTCTGTGCCTTCCTCAATCCCAGTAATTCTTAAATTTGGTCTTTTCCTGATGTCCCATAGTTCTTTGAGATTCTGTTCATGATTTCTTACCATCTTCTCTGTTTGGGCAACTTTATTTTCAAGATTAAATATTTTGTCTTCATTGTCTGAGGTTCTGTCTTCCAAGTGGTCTAGTCTGTTGGTGATGCTTTCCATTGAGTTTTTTATTTGGTTTATTTTCTCCTTCATTTCAAGGATTTCCGTTTGATTTTTTGTTTTTTGAGAATCTCTATCTCTTTGTTGAAATGATCTTTTGCTTCCTGCAGGTGCTCTTTCAGCTTATTGGTATTATCATTCATTGCCTGCATTTGCTCTCTTATCTCATCCTTTGCTTTGCAAATCATCTTAATCATGTATAATCTGAAGTCCTTTTCTGACATTTCTTCTATCATACTGTCATTGGATTCTATTACTATAGAATCTAGATTTGTTTGGATCATTTTCTTCCCTTGTTTTTTCATGTTGTTCATGTATCTTCCCCTCTAGCAGTGCAGATCTGGGGTATTGCAGATTTCCCCCTGTAGGCTTATAGTGACCCTATAGGTTTCCAA
Source organism: Sciurus carolinensis (assembly GCF_902686445.1). Classification (NCBI taxonomy): domain Eukaryota; kingdom Metazoa; phylum Chordata; class Mammalia; order Rodentia; family Sciuridae; genus Sciurus; species Sciurus carolinensis. The sequence goes on along the minus strand of NC_062218.1, from coordinate 83,936,788 downwards.
AACACTTTCCTTAAGGGAAGATCAGTATTAGCAGTGCCCTAATCAGACACTATGCAATCCTAGACCAAATAGCCCCTATGGGGACAATAACAAAATTGTCATAATAAACAAAATGAGTTCAAATATTATCTTCGGTAAAACAAACAGGTCTGCAATAAGGTCTGCAGTTTCTAGTGGAGGACAAAGAGGATGCAGAGGGATGTAGAATGTGGCTCTTAATGGGATAAGAAAAAATATACAGAAGTTCTAGAAAATAGAAAGGGTGAGAGTGTAATCAAAAGAAATCAGATGTTAGCATGCAAAAAAGGGAGAAAGAGACTCTGAGGGAACAGGTAAACAAAAGGAAAAGAAAGCAAGAAAAGTAAAGAAATAAAAACTTAATTTTTTTAAAAAAGGAGAAAAAAGAAAATCTACTGTATAACAGTCATATACTAATGAAACCTCCCAGTGTTCAGTAGCCTCCTGCATGAGAGTTACCTGACAATGAGCTTCAAGTCTCCAGCAGGCGTCACAGGATGGAATTTGCCCCACCCAAAGATCAGAGCTATGGCTTCCAGGATTATCCAAGATGGCCGCTCTGGCTTCGAAATATGTTGGCAAATGGGGAGCTGCAGCTCAGGGGTGGACGTGGTCAGCTCGAGGTCCTGGAGAAGGGATGCAGTTGGTCCTGCAGGGTCCTGGAGGTCCGGTGTGTTTGGTGTGTTTGTGGGATCCTAGAGGCCGGGTGCAAACAGTCGGTCTGGGGTCCCGGTGATAGGGCACTCTCAGTTGGTCTGGGGGTCCTGGCAGCAGGGAGCAGTTGATGTGAGGGCCCCAGAGGCAGGGAGCGATCAGTCGGGCTGAGGGATCCTGGAGACGGGGCTCAGTCAATCCGGCCAGGGGTACTAAGGGGCCTGGCTGTTGTCTCAAAATGGTGGCAGCCACGTGAAATCAAACCTGCAGGTACTGTAACAGTGAACTTCCAGGCAACAGCAGGCAGCTGGTGCTCCACTGGCAGTTGGCGATCAGTTTGCTGACTGTTGTTGGATGATCCAGAGGTGAACCTCGAGCATTGGGTGATGGATAGGAGTAAGGCAGGCGATGGACAGGCGAGAGGCAGGCAAATGCAAGGCACTCCTTTTTTGTCATTAATATCTCCAAACCAGAGAAGGCTGCCACACAGGACCACACAAAAGGTAATGGCAAATTGTTACTGTAGAAGGCAATTTATATATGGCAGATGAATTGTGTTTAGCTGGGTTTCTGGGCTCGCCACTGAATGATTAATTAGAATAACTTTGCAGGCTCCTGGGTCTAGGCCTATCCCTTGGTTTCTGTTACCTGGTTCTAGGGTAATTAGGGCTAGTAAATAAATAGTGAATCTCTGAATGTAGCAACTTGATAAGGGAAGTATTTGGGCTGTGACTTAATTAGCCACTCAAGAAGGTAAACTAGTCAGCCTGTAGCAATAGCCTCAAGTCTGAGTTAATAACGTTATTTTTTAAAGAAAGCATGGAGGTTTTATAATAGGGCTCCACTAGAGGCTTTGAATATAACCCTTCCTACTCTGCCACTGCAGCTTACTGTATTTATTTATTTATTTTTATTGTAAACAAATGGGATACATGTTGTTTCTCTGTTTGTACATGGAGTAAAGGCATACCATTTGTGTAATCATAAATTTACATAGGGTAATGTTGTTTGATTGATTCTGTTATTTTTTCCCTTCCCTCCCACCCCCCTCACCCCTTTTCTCGCTATACAGTCCTTCCTTCCTTCATTCTTACCACCCTCCTTGACTCTAACCCTAAACCTAACCCTAACCCTAATGCTAACCCCTCCTACCCCCCATTGTATGTTCCCATCCACTTATCAGCGAGATCATTCATCCCTTACTTTTCTGAGATTGGCTTATCTCACTTAGCATGATATTCTCCAATTTCATCCATTTGCCTGCAAATGCCATTATTTTATCATTCTTTATGGCAGAGTAATATTCCATTGTATATATGCGAGACAGTTTCTTTATCCATTCGTCAATTGGAGGACATCTAGGTTGGTTCCACAATCTGGTTATGGTGAATTGAGCACCAATGAACTTTGATGTGTCTATATCTCTGTAGTATGCTGATTTTAAATCCTTGGGGTATAGGCCAAGGAGTGGGATAGCTGGGTCAAATGGTGGTTCCATTCCAAGTTTTCTAAGGAATCTCCATACTGCTTTCCAGAGTGGCTGCACTAATTTGCAACCCCACCAGCAACGTATGAGTGTACCTTTTTCCCCACATCATCGCCAACACCTAGTGTTGCTTGTGTTCTTGATAATCGCCATTCTAATTGGGGTGAGATGGAATCTTAGTGTAGTTTTGATTTGCATTTCTCTTATTACTAGAGATGTTGAACATTTTTTCATGTATCTGTTGATTGCTTGTAGATCTTCTTCTGTGAAGTGCCTGTTCATTTCCTTAGCCCATTTGTTGATTGGATTATTTGTATTTTTCATGTAGAGTTTTTTGAGTTCTTTATATATTCTGGAAATTAGTGCTCTCTCTGTAGTATGAGTGGCAAAGATATTCTCCTACTCTGTAGGCTCTCTCTTCACATTGCTGATAGTTTCCTTTGCTGAGAGAAAGTTTTTTAGTTTGAATCTATCACAGTTATTGATTCTTGCTTTTATTTCTTGTGCTATGAGAATCCTGTTAAGGAAATCTGATTCTAAGCTGACATGTTGAAGATTTGGACCTACTTTTTCTTCTATAAGATGCAGGGTCTCTGGTCTGATTTTGAGGTCCTTGATCCAATTTGAGTTGAGTTTTTTGCAGGGTGAAAGATAGGGGTTTAATATCATTCTGTTGCATATGGATTTCCAGTTTTCCCAGCACCATTTGTTGAAGAGGCTATCTTTTTTCCATTGCAAATTTTTGGCCCCTTTGTCGAGAATGAGAAAATTGTATTTATTTGGGTTTGTATCCATGTCCTCTATTCTGTGCCATTGATCTACCTGTCTATTTTGGTACCAATACCATGCCGTTTTTGTTACTATTGCTTTGTAATAGAGTTGAAGACCTGGTATTGTGATACTCCCTGCTTCGCTCTTTCTGCTAAGGATTGCTTTAGTTATTCTGGGTTTCTTATTCTTCCAGATGAATTTCATGATTGCTTGCTCTATATCTGTAAGGTACGTCATTGGGATTTTAATTGGAATTGCATTGAATCTGTATAGCACTTTAGGTAGTATGGCCATTTTGACAATATTAATTCTGCCTATCCAAGAACATGGGAGATCTTTCCATCTTCTAAGGTTTTCTTTAATTTCTTTTTAAGTGTTCTGTAGTTCTCATTGTAGAGGTCTTTCAACACTTTTGTGAGATTGATTCCCAAGTATTTTATTTTTTTCGAGACTATTGTGAATGGGGTAGTTCTCCTAACTTCTCTTTCTGAAGATTCATCACTTATGTGTAAAAATGCATTGGATTTATGAGCATTGATCTTGTAACCTGCTACTTTACTGAATTCACTTATGAGATCTAAAAGTTTTCTGGTGGAATTTCCGGGTTCCTCTAAATATATAATCATGTCATCAGTGAATAGGGATAGTTTGAGTTCTTCTTTTCCTATTCGTATCCCTTTAATTTCTTTGGTCTGTCTAATTGCTCTGGCTAGAGTTTCAAGGATGATGTTGAATAGTGGTGAAAGATCCCTGCCTTCTTCCAGTTTTTAGGGGTAATTCGTTCAGTTTTTCACCATTTAGAATGACATTGGCCATGGGCTTAGCATAGATGACCTTTACAATGTTAAGGAATGCTCCCTTTCTCCCTATTTTTTCTAGTGTTTTCAGCATGAAGGGATGCTATATTTTATGGAATGCTTTTTCTGCATCTATCAAAATAATCATGTGATTCTTAACTTTAAGTTTGTTGATATGGTGAATGACATTTATTGATTTCCGAATGTTGTACCAACCTTGCATCCCTGGGATAAAACCCACTTGATCGTGGTGCACTATCTTTTTAATATATTTTTGTATGTGATTTGCTAAAATTTTTTTGACAATTTTTGCGTCGATGTTCATTAAGTATATTGGTCTGAAATTTTCTTTCCTCGATGTTTTCCTGTCTGGTTCAGGTATCAGGGTGATATGGGCTTCATATAATGAGTTTGGGAGGGTTCCCTCCTCTTCTATTTCATGGAATACTTTGAGGAGTATTGGAATGAGCTCTTCTTTAAAGGTTTTGTAGAACTTGGCTGAGAACCCATCTGTTCCTGTACTTTTCTTTGTTGGTAGGCTTTTGATGACCTCTTCTATTTCATTGCTTGAAATTGATTTATTTAAGTTGTGTATGTCCTCCTCATGCAGTTTAGGTAATTCATATGTCTCTAGAAACTTGTTGATGTCTTTGAGGTTTTTCTGTTTTGTTGGAATATAGATTTTCAAAATAACTTATAATTATGTTTTGTATTTCACTCGTATCTGTTGTGATATTTCCTTGTTCATTTCGAATTTTAGTAATTTGAGTTTTCTCCCTCTTTCTCTTTGTTAGTGTGGGTAAGTGTGAGTGTTAGTGTTATCAATTTTGTTTATTTTTTCAAAGAACCAACTATTTATTTTGTTAATTTTTCCAATTGTTTCTTTTGTTTCAATTTCATTGATTTTGGCTCTGATTTTAACTATTTCCTGCCTTCTACTACTACTTTTGGTTTTGATCTGTTCTTCTTTTTCTAGGGCTTTGAGCTGTAGTGTTAAGTTGTTTATTTGTTGATTTCTATTTCTTTTGTTGAATGCGCCCCATGAAATAAATCTTCCTCTAAGTACTGTTTTCTTAGTGTCCCAGAGATTTTGTTATGATGTGTCTTTGTTCTCATTTACTTCTAAGAATTTTTTTATTTCCCTCCTGATGTCTTCTGTTATCCCTTCATCATATAATAGTGTATTATTTAATGTCCAGGTGTTGGAGAAGTTTCTGTTTTTTATTCTGTCATTTATTTCTAATTTCAATCCATTATGATCTCATAGAAAACAAGGTAGAATCTCTGTCTTCTTGTATTTGCTAACAGTAGCTTTGTGGTCTAAAATATGGTCTATTTTAGAGAAGGTTCCATGTGCTTCTGAGAAGAAAGTGTATTCGTTCTTTGTTGGATGCTATATTCTATATATGTCTGTTAAGTCTAAATTGTTGATTGTGTTATTGAGATCTATGGTTTTTTTATTCAATTTTTGTTTGGAAGATCTATCCAGTGGTGAGAGAGTTGTGATAAAATCGCCTAGTATTATTGTGTTGTGGTCTATTTGATTTCTGGAATTGAGAAGGATTTGTTTGACGTACATGGATAAGCCAATGTTCGGGGCATAGATATTTATGATTGTTATGTCTGCTGATTTATGCTTCCCTTAAGCTGTATGCAATGTCCTTCTTTATCCCTTCTGACTAACTTTGGCTTGAAGTCCACATTATCTGAAATGAGGATGGATACTCCAGCTTTTTTTCTGTGTCCGTGTGCATGGTATGTTTTTCCCATCCTTTCACCATTAGTCTATGTATATCTCTTTCTATGAGATGAGTCTCTTACAGGCAGCATGTTGTTGGATTTTTCTTTTTAATTCAATCTGCTAGTCCATGTCTTTTGATTGATGAGTTCAGGCCATTAACATTCAGGGTTATTATTGTAATATGATTTGTATTCCCAGTCATTTGACTCATTTTTTGTTTTTTGACATGATTTGGTTTCTCCTTTATCTGGCTATTTCTTTCGGGTAGTTCCTTCCGTTGCTGATTTGCATCGTTGTTTTTCATCTCTTCCTCATGGAATATTTTGCTGAGAATGTTCTGTAATGCTGGCTTTGTTTTTGTAAATTCTTTTAGCTTTTGTTTATCATGGAAAGATTTTATTTCATTATCAAATCTGAAAGTAAGTTTTGCTGGGTATAAAATTCTTGGTTGGCATCCATTTTCTTTCAGGGCTTGGTAAATGTTGTTCCAGGCCCTTCTAGCTTTTAGGGTTTGGATTGAAAAATCTGCTAATATTCTTTTTGGTTTCCTCTGAGTGTAATTTGATTCTTTTCTCTTGTGGCCTTTAAAATTCTGTCTTTATTTTGTATGTTAGGTATTTTCATAATAATGTGCCTTGGTTTGAATCTGTTATAATTTTGTATATTTGGAGTCCTATAAGCCTCTTGTACCTGGTTTTCCATTTCATTCTTCAGATTTGGGAAATTTTCTGATATTATTTCATTGAATAGGTTGTTCATTCCTTTGGTTTGTTTCTCTGTGCCTTCCTCAATCCCAATAATTCTTAAATTTGGCCTTTTCATGATGTCCCATAATTCTTGTAGATTCTGTTCATGATTTCTTACCATCTTTTCTGTTTGGTCAACTTTGTTTTCAAGCTTAAATATTTTGTCTTCAGTGTCTTATGTTCTATCTTCCAGGTGTTCTATCCTATTGGTTATGCTTTCTATGGAGTTTTTAACTTGGTTTATTGTTTCCTTCATTTCAAGGATTTCTGTTTGTTTGTTTGTTTTCAGTATCTCTAACTCTTTATTGAAATGATCTGTTGCTTCCCGTATTTGGTCTTTTAACTGTTGATTGGTGCGATCATTTAATGCCTGCATTTGCTCTTTCATCTCTTCCTTCAATGAGTGTATTTGCTCATTTATCTCCTTGTTTGCTTCTCTGATTGTTTTAGTTATGTACATTATGAAATCCCTTTCTTTCATTTCTTCTGCTGTGGTGTCATCGGGTTTTATTGATATAGTATCTAGGTTTGTTTGGGGCATTTTCGTCCCTTGTTTTCTCATATTGGTCACATATTAGTGGGACTCTGAGATATTGCAGATTTCCTCTTTGGCTTATAGTGTTTCTGTAGATTTCCAGTGTATTACCTCCCAGCCTTCAGTAGCCTGAAGTCTTGGAGGAACTTGATAATGCAGTGCTTCTGAAGAAAGCTGCCCCTAGCCCGCTACTGGGTCCAGGACTGGGTGCTGGCTTTGTGCGGAAAAGCTCTTACTGGGTGGGTCTGCTCTGAGGAGCTGGTTGTAGATTGTGCCTGCCACCGGAGGGAGCAGGGCCACTTGGGGAAATCTCTGGCTGCCCTGCCCTGCCTCAAGAAACTATCCCTGTCCGGGCCTGCTGCCCGGGCCAAGTTTCCCCCGGTGGGAGAGACTCATCCTGCAGCTCTATGTTAGTCCAAGTCTCTCAATGCCTTCTCTTCTTGAATCCTGGGTTCTGGAGCGACGGGAGATGCAGTCCCCCTCTATTCCACCATCTTGGATCCCTGCAGCTTACTTTAAAACCAATGTATATCTTTTTTCTTCCTCTTTTCATTCTCCTAGTCCCTAACCAGAGGGGGAGCAAGATTCACATTTCCATCCTAGGGCAAATTACCTGTCCTTTGGCTCCCAGACCACAGGGCTCCAGACCACAGGAATGAAAGGAAACAGGTTCCAGGGCTGGTAGGAGAGGACCTAAGAAATGACTATCTACCAAGGCTATAAATGACTTATGAGTCCTCACAGGGCACAGCTGGAGTGAAGCCTATATAGCCCTTCTTTAAAAACCCAAAGTTCCCAGTGGCAATTAGAATCATAGCCTTTGGGACAGGAGTCCACTATGTATTCTTTGTTAATAAAACAATAAACTTCTTTTTTCTTTTTCTCAAAAAATTGTTCTCATGACTGGATCTGCATCAGGAACCTGAGATACTGGTATCAATTTTCAAAAAAAAAATTAAAAAATAAAACTACTGCTATGTGAAGTGATGCATGCATATAATCCCAGCAGCTCTGGAGGCTGAAGCAGCATTGCAAATTCAAAGGCAACCTCAGCAATTTGTCTAAACCCTAAGCAATTTAGAGAGAACCTCCTCAAAAAAAAAAAAAAAAAAAAAAAAAAAAAAAGAAAAGAAAAGAAAAAGAAAAAAAAAAAAAGAAAAGGGCTGGGCTGGAATACTGACTATATGAATAAGGCATATGCTTGCATTTTCACTATGGTTTTGACAAAAGAAAAAATATCTAGAAGTTCCCTGAACTTCTTACACTTACACTTAAGTGTTTACTCTATTATTTTGGGAGCAGTCAACCTTTTTTTTTTCTTTTGCCAAAAAGTCAAGTTTAATTGGTTTTCTTTTCCCTCTCTCTTCAACTGGCCAAAATGCAAATGCCACAGCAAATGCAACAACCAGCAAAAACAGATGCCATCATAAATACATGATGTTCCCAAGCAGGAAACCCTACATTGGCAAATAACAGAAGTCCCCATAGCAACTAAAAGATATTCTGGACAACATATTTAAATGCTTGAAGTTCTCTTATAATTAAAGAATATGCATCTCTTATAATTGGAAATAAGTTTTGGTTTTTTAGCACTGACATTTACTGTAAGTCAATGGGTAATTTTTCTGTCTGGTTCATATTCATAGTGGATCGGGAAACTTCAAAAATCTTTCATTCTGAACTTATGCAATGTGTAACTGCTATCAAGGAGTTCCTGCTGAACCTTAAATAAAATTTGCCGTATTCAATTTTTAAAAATCTACAAACCACTTTCAAATTTTCCTAATCAAATTCATAATCTAATAATTTTAGTGTTAATGTTCAGCAGCTCTTTTTCCTTTAATTTGTTCTGTTTAGATGTACATGGCAGTACAGTGTATTTTGGCAATATTATGTACACATGGAGTATAACTTATTCCAAATTAGAATCCCATTCCTGTGGTTGTACATGATGTGGAGTTTCAAGGGTTATGTGTGAAAGTTATGTCCAATTCATTTTACTGCCTTTTCTAATCCCATCCTACTATCTTCCTTCCACCACTTCGACAGTGTATATGAAACCATGTGTATTTGTTTTGCAATAACAGATATATCTTCATAGATCTCTTTAAAGAAACAAGGCTTTATCTGCATATTTATGGAAGTACTCAAGATAAACAATGAATTAGACTTGAGCCTGGCAAACAGAACATAAATGAAGTACCAAGAAATATTAAACAGTGGTATTTTCTATAGGACAAGAGGCAAGTCTATTTTTACCAAATTAATTAAAGGAAAAATTAGATGGCAGAAACCTGTAGATTAAAGTAAATATAGGATATATGCCAATCAGTCATCTGCCAAATATGAAGTTATTTGAATTTGAATTTAAACTGTTAAAAAATGCCTTCTTTTGGAATTGAACATGTGAGTCAAGTAAGTAGATAGTTGATGCCAATTAGTAGAGTGTGTGTGTGTAAATTTTGTGTCAAATCATTGTTTGTGGTCATCGAAGTAGTCCTTATTTTTGTGAATATAAGCTGCAATACTTAAAAATTAAATAATAATTATGTTTATGATTTGTTTCAGATTGTGAGATATAGATGGGTTCAAAGTAGATCAGGATTAACCTTGAATTGACTCAGTTTGTTTAACTGAGTGATGGGGTTTCAACATACCATCAAGCCCATATGACATATACATTTGAAATTCTTCGTTAATACGTCTCTCCATTGCACAATAAGGAGAGGCTAGGGAAGAATAGAGTTACTTCATATTTGGTAGAGGGGAGTGAAGGGAGGGATAGGAATATGGGGTAAGAAGGAGAATAGAGTGAAACAGACATTATTACCTCATGTACATATATGACTGCCTGACTAATGTGATCCTACAATGTATACAACCAGAAAAATGAGAAATTACACTCCATTTATGTGTAATCTATCAAAATATATAAATGCATTCTACTGACATGTATAACTAATTAGAACAAATAAAAAAATTAAAAATCTTCATTGTATCTCTGATGTGAAAATATCAGCATAGATGGGGAAATAATTTGTCAGTTTATTGGAAGGAATAACTAACTAATGAAGCATTAATTAAGTGAACCATAGGTCACTCAATTAGAATGACCCTAATCCTCAAATTTTCCTTTAGTGTAGAACCAGGAAGATGCAACAGGAAGTTAAGTTTATTTCCTTTCTATGAAAAATTTTATAATTTGTTTAGATTTGGAAGGACAAGACTTAAGTCCAAATAGTCCTCATGTAGCTTTCTCTATAATGACTTGAATAGAATCACTAGTTACTGAGGAAACCAAGTGTGTGGTAGATATTATCACATCTTTCATTTCACTTATGACATTGCCTCATATTTCTTAGTTCTGGGGTTTGAGATGATGTTTAATTTGGCTCTTCAACTCTCAATTACATATTCTCTCTCCATACTGCTCTTGTCATGGGAGAGCTTTAAAATTTTAAGTAAATATATAATGTATTTAAAATAATTTAAAGGCAAGAATAGAATATGCAAAACAACTTTAAAATAAAAAAAATATTATTTCAATTAAGAATATAATTTCTAAGCTGGGCATGGTGGTGGATCATTTCCGCAACTCGAGAGACTGAGGCAGGAGGATTCCAAGTTTGTGGCCAGCCTCAGGAATTTTGAAAGACCCTGTAAAATAAATAAATATATACATACATAAAAATTTAAAAACTTTTTAAAAAGGCCAGGAAAGTGACTCAGTGGTAAAGTGCCTCTGGGTTCAATGTTCAATCCCTAGTACCAAAAAGAAAAGAAAGAAGAAAATTTCTGATGTAGGCTGTCAGCAATTAAAAGTTAAGGTATTTTACATTATAGGCATTCATCGTAATTTTGGCAGTCTTTAGTGTTATCTACATTCATTAATAGCATATTGCTTTTCTTGGGGTTATTAAATTAACTGAATCATAAATATTATCTATCTTTAGCAAAACTCAACAGTCACTGCTTTTCCTCCAATTATAATTTTCCATCCATGATTCCAGTATCACTTTGATAGTAGGTTCTTTGTAAGTCATAAAAAAACCTGTAAAATTTTAAAAGGGTCAGTGTATATTTTTAATTTAATTTTCACCGTATTATAGTACCATATTGTTCATATGCCTTTTTATATTAACGAAAATACAGGTTCTGAATTATTTTTTTAAAAAAATTCAGATGTCTGTTTCAAATTAAACTTAAGCAACCAATTGTCATTGGGAGAGCTAATTAAGATAACATTGCCACTTGGGATAGGTATAGAATTCTGACTTCTGCTTTTGCTGGTAGGGTAAAACATTTCAAATTAAAGACAAAGGATAATAAACATCATCTAATTTCTAGAGAAAAAAATAAGCTGATAGAAAAATATCACTAAGGGCAACTTAGAGGATCAATATGTATCAGATTCCATGGGGTCACCAGCATCAAGTGCCTTGAAATCCCCAATGGATAATTTGAAAATGTAGTAGTATCACAGCCAAACCTCAAACTACCTTTATCAATTACTATCATTAGGTGTAATAAAGAAACATTTACTAATATCTAACTCTGTGAACTTTAAATCAAATAACTCAAAACAATGTTCACTATTGTAAGAAAAAAATACAAATTAAAAATAAAAGGCTAAATACATCTGATAAGAATAAAGATAAGTCTCCCATCCTTTCCTTTGCTAAGAGCATTTACCTTAAGAAAATTTGTGATTTTAACTTCTATCTCTGTATCTTTGAATAGTATAGTTTATACGATATAAGCCTCTTCTAGAATTATCCGTAAGTGTGTCATTCTCAAGCTCTTGAGAATCCTTCTTCTGGAATGCTGCCATCAAGGAATATAGCACCCTTATTTCCCAGTTTCTGGAATGTTGAAGCCTAACTTCTATGACTGTTTCCCTCCAAGTTGCAAAACTATATTTAAGTTGCCATAAACAGATGAGTGATTTTTTTCCCTTTGGCTAAAGTCAATTGGTTAACAAATATGGTCAACCGAAATGTGAAGTGAATTTGAGATGAACAATTGTATGACAATTGTTGTTGTACATCTTTTTCTTGCAAGCATGTCCTGGGCTGTGTATGTGCTTAGATATATAAAAGGGTACAATTTCTGCCTTTGCAGTGTCTTTTCTGATCACGTGTGGAATGCATCAGATTCTAATTGGATGTTTATTCAATACTAATATCATTTCTTTTCTCCCTTTGCAGAGGATTTTCAGAGTTAGGAGTTTCTTTGATTTTAATTATATTACTCCAATGTCACATATTTCTTTTAAGTATATAGTTTGGTTTCCTATACTACCTCTCTCCTCCAAGCTACTTTCTTTTTAATTTTTTTATTTGTTCTATTCAGTTGTACACAACAGCAGAATGCATTCATACATTTTGATAGATCATCTACAAATGGAGTATAATTTCTCATTTTTCTGATTATACATATTATAGTCTATGCTTTCTTATGTTTTTTGTGCTAATATGCTATCTTTTCATCAATCCACATCTAATTGTCTCCCAGATGCTAAGAGCAAGCAGTGGTTCTTAATTATCTGAGTTAAATTAGAGATGTGTTAGGAGTCCGTCCTGCTGGCTCCATGGACAGGGCTTAGCACACTTAGTTCCAGTCAGGAATAGCCCACGTGGTAATCCTTTCTTGGACCATTTATTACAAGTGTAAAAACTGACAATACTTTTTTTGTCTTTGTTTTGCTATGCTTTTGATTACCTAAACTTAATTTATAGTTTTTCATATGTTATGTCTCCATTAAAATCCCTTTAAAAGCCAGGCAAGGTCATGCACATCTATAATCACATCAAGCTGAGGCAGGAGAATCTAAAGTTTGAGATCAGTCTCAGCAAATAAGTGAGAACATGTCTTATAATTTAATTAAAAAATAAAAAAAATAAAAAGAACTGGGGATGTAGCTCAGTGGTAAAGCACTCCTTTAGCACTTTTTTTTTTTTTTGGCACAAAAACACTGTAAATGCTTCTGGGGAACAGCAAGTATACAGATATATAAGAAAGTAAGAAGTAAATAAAATGTTTTGTGGTGAGGATTCTGTTTCCATTAAACATTAGTTGCGCTCCACACATCCCACATTGTTCTAAGAGGTTACTAACTTAATTGAATATGTATTATTATTCCATTAAACTTGCTTCTCTTTCTAGTCAATTAGCTATGAAAGATAAATTGCCAAATTGGGTCTTAAAGTGAAAATAAATTGCATAAGATATATAAGCTATATGACCACTCAGAGTATTTCTTAGAAGTCATCAACTACATTCAAAAACTTTAGAAGTTTAAAAACAAATGAATTTTTTCCTTTTCATCAATATTTATTTAATTTCTTGGGCTACGTATGTAGCTTAATCCTGGGTTCAATCCCCAGCATCACAAAATATAAAATAAAATAAAATAAAATATTCATTTAATTTCTTGAGTCCTCTATCTTCTAAAAGTACTCACTCTAAATGTATTGAAAGGTGAATATTTGAAACTCCAATATTTTTTACTTTGTTTCTCAAAAACTTACACCCTAAAACTATGATCCATTTTAAATTTCTATATGTTAATCATAATATTTAATGTTCACTGTATTTATGTGATATTATATTTGCTTTCCATCTACTTTTCACAATTCTTTGAAATAATTATTAACATTAAATTCACTATTTTAAGAGAAAACCTACAAGTTACTGCAGGGAACTTCACAAGGATACAAAAACAGGAGAATTGTGACCCAGATGACCTAGATTTGGCTTCTGTACTGCATGCTCTAAAACACCTAGGAATTCACCATAACTGCTATATATGTTCTAAGATATGGAAACAATGAGGATGCATTATTTGGGGTTTAAATTATTATAAATTGTTAATTTTATAAAGTATCATCTACATGGGTTAGTCTCAGCATAGCACACTAATCACAAAAATTTATACGCTTAATCATTGATCTACTTAAACTCTCTATGGATCTAAAAATGAAGATAAATATAGAATATTTCCCCCAAATAATAAGCTATTTTATAAGTAATATACACTTTGCACTTACTGCACTAAGTAGTATATTGTCTTTTAGATAAATGGTTCACAAAATGTGTTCCATAGACTTTAGAACATTCTGTTATTTCAGGGGTTTGCAAACTGAAAGTCATTACCATGACACTTCCAAGACTCTGTTTGCCTTTTATATTGGTAGACATTGTACTGATGGTATAAATCAGTGTTGGGTAAAACGGCTAGTGTCTTGGCACTAAGAAAGAGAGTGGCAGTAGATGTCTGTCATAAGAACAGTCATTGTATCATTCCTTGCCATCAGGGAAGTTAAATATTATCAACATTTGGTAAGGAAATTTCTGTTTTTATAGATCATTTTTGCCCCTCCAGATCTGCAACTGCAGTGGAAAACATGATAAATGGTTTAAAATTAATGTAATAAATAAATCCCATATGTTTGGAATACATTAGGGCCCTATATATTATTTTTCAGTTACATTTTTTTTAATTAACTTTAAGACAGATTCTGAGACTGCTTTCATGATGTTTGCAGATAGAACCTTATACTTATTATTGTAACTAAACTCAACAGGGTCATATGGATGATGAATGTGCTTCATACACTCTTTCTCTTTCATGTTCATTTTTATTTAAAATATTTATAAAAAGTTGATATTTACTCATAAAATTTCTTTATATGTTGCTGAAATACTCAACATAATAAACAGATTCAGGCAAAATAGTACTTTGTTAATTTGTTATTGCTATTTGTTGGCATGCTCTTTAAAAATATTTTAATACTTCCAGAAGATGCTGGTTAGGTTTTGATAACTAAAACATTTTCATTTCATAAATTACAATATTCTTTCTGGAAAATTGAATTATGCAGTATATTTTCTTAATTTCCTGGAGATCCTAAGCTAACCAGCTTTATAACCTGCCTATTGCTTAGGAGATTTAAGGTTTCAAGATTGTAGCTCAAGTTTCAATTTTTACATCTTTCTCAGTATATATACGTCAGAAGACAATCTACAGAAGTTCCAATCTAGAGTCAAGAGAATATTTCTTTGCAAATAAAAATAATTATTTTCAACTTGTTTAATCCTTAATATTTAAATGTTAAAAGTGAGATATAGTCTAAATATTATATACATGGCAATTTTCAGGCAAAATTTGCATATTTGTGCAAACCTGTCTTTTCATGGATACAGAAAAGATTATTCAACAATAGCACACTATCATTTGCATAGTAATAAATTATTATATATTATAAATCAGATTTTCTAATGACATTTTAACATGAAATAAAAGTTATGAATTTTAACTTACATAAATATTGCCAAGATGTTATTAAAGTTAAATTTTTATTTAGAGGTATGTGTACACATTTCACCTCCTTTTATGAATCCCACATTAGTTCAATGAATTGTTTTTTAATGAAAAATTATGCAAAATAAAATGTATAGGATAATGAATTTATAAAACAGATGGTCTTGCCTGTCTTCTTGTATTTTATATCTTTAAATGGTTTCATGCACAATCAATCCATTTGAAGCACAGAGAGGGGTAACCATTAAACAGTTTTTCATTCTTCTTTACTAATGATACTTAAAGGCATTTAATAACATTTGCTAATTGTATAATGCCAATCCTCCAAAAATAATGTATCAGTAGGGAGTGTTTTTGCTCTGTTCCTTTTGTTTCCAGACAGTATCTAACGAACTGGAATAATCATAATTGACAGAGCACAATGCATTTGAAAACACGTTGCTAGGAGAATTCTTTAAATGTCAAAAAATTTACCTTCTGCCTGGGGAAAACAATTAAGTCAATGGAACTTGTACTAAAATTGAAATCGTAAAGTCTTTTTGTAAATCTTGCTTTTGCCACATTATACAGAGTATTATAGTCTTATTAGGATGATAAAACCTTGCATTGCACTATAATAATGATATGTTATTCCAATGATCTCAGTGATATTTTACTTAATTAGTATTCATCATTTTTAATGCTACATCAAGAAAAATAATATACTTAAATTTCAAATTTGCTTTCATGAATAAAATGTCCAACAATAAACACAAGATATTTAAGGACATCAAGTTGTCTTTAAATAATCACAATAATACACATAGTATTAATTATAAATTACTCTGCAGCTCTTCTATAATTTTTCTTTCTGATTAAAAAGTAAAATAAAAATTTTACAAAACCCACAATACAGTGATAAAAAATCATTGTGAATACACACTACCAAAATATCCCCAAGTATTTATTTTTCATAATAAAATTTAATCTGTGAAAATTTATATTACCTAAAGTATTATGATTTTTCTTCACGTAAAATTCTGGACAAAATTTTCGCCTTCTACTTTTGATCATTATTTTATTAAATGTTAAAGTGTACTGAGTTCCTGTTACCTTGTAAGTTAAAACAACACGGAGTAAATTTCTAGTCTCCTCTTGAATACTCTTCTCATCTTACTTTGATATGTCATTCAATAGCAAATTGATTCAGCATTTACTGTGTCGAGCTATTAGTAATCATTTATCTAGCACATCATTCTATAATACACTTTCAAAGAAATAACTAGCAGTATACTGCTTCGAAAATCTCCTCCTCAGTCTGCTAAGGTGGAGCCTTATGAAAATAACTTAAGAGAGTGATTATCCATGAGCTTATTATGTTTTATGGGCTAGAAGCAGATGGCAGTCCTCAAGGTGTTGCTCGCAATCAAGGTTAAGGCATTTTAAAAGGCTGTGGCTGATTGGGATTCATCTGAGGCTGTGTCTTCCACACAAGGTAGAGATTCTATTATTGTTATCATTAGGTTCTGGGGATTGGAACCCAAGGACTCTTTTCCACCTTACTGATAAGTTGCTGAGACTGGCCTAGAACTTCTGATTCTCCTGCCTTAGATTTGAGTCACTAAAATTACAGGTGTGAACCACGACACTCAGCAGGGGATGTTTTGTAAGTACATAGAAAGCTCTGATTATTTGATGTGAATTATTTTGTGAATGTGCTATTAGTGAGTAAAGACTTATCTTCTATATACTGTGTGACCAAAGACCTGTATATTTTCTACTTGTTCAATCCAGAGTGTTAGTTTTCTTATAAATTAATTGCTACTCAGTAAATATTCCTAGTAGAAAAAAGCACTCTTTGATTTTGTTCTACAATATATTTAAAGTTATTTAATTCGAAAGTGCATTTAAAAGATTTTTTATTAATTCTAAGAACATTGCGGAAAGTATGCCATAAAGAATAACTGTCAAGAAAAATAGTGTCCTTAAAAACACTTATTTTGTTGACTTTAGTTACAGCAGTCCTCCTTATCTATGGTTTCACTTTCTCTGGTTTCAGTTACCTGCTGAAAGACCCTCCGTCCCCCTGTCCAAGGAAGATCGCATGAAGACACTGGCTGCAAAAGCAAGAGGCTGTTTATTGGTACACAGGCACCTGCGGGTGCTCAGCAAAACCTCAGCCGGAGCTTCGGTGAACTGGCACACCGGGCTTTGGGGCACAGGGTTTTTATAGGGTGAAGGGGCAGGTTTCGTGCGCGTGGTAAGCAACAGGTTTCTTATTGGCTATTTTGAATCCAGCACATAGGTCACCTAAAGGGTAAGGTTGTTTTCAAATTATTTGCTTGACATCTCATGGTTCCTGCTTATCAGTGTAACGGCCTCCGGGCAGGGCGTGCTGTTGAGAGCAGGGTGGTATCTGTTGCTGCTAACTGTCTCAAGGACAAACAGGACTGCTGTGACCCTGTGCTTACTAAGGTTGTTAAGAGCTATTGTCCGAGGAATGTGTGGTTGCCTGGAGACCTTATCCGTCAAGGACGGGGAGCAGGACTTAGCCCCGACTCAGGGGTCAAGGCATGGAGTGGGGCCTTTCCTTCCCCCTTTTTCTTTATCATGGATAGAATCCTATATCCATTTGTCCATCCTGCCTCGGTTTATCAGTTTGCTTAATCATTGGTACTGTTTGAGTAAGGACCCATAGTCTGTATTGTTTAAAGGGAATAATACAGACTTCTCCCAGCAGGAGAAGGGGGCCATGGCTGATATTCTAAAAGTCCCAAGAAGTGAGCGCACCCTACATCTTTTATAGGTTAAAGTCTCTTTGTTCTCAGTTCTCTCCCCCCTTACCTCTCTCCTCCTCCTGCCATTGACTAGGCCTGTTTTTGCATTAAGTGAGAAACCATGGGCAGGCGGAGGGCCAAGGTGATTCAGGCAGGTAAGGGCCCAGGGGCATTAATTAGCATCTCCTTGCTTGCAGTCCTTGATAAAGGCAGGTAAATTTGGTAATCAATGGGCTCCGGAGATCCTTGACATTCCATTCTTCCAGGGGCAGTCTCCAATTTCCAAAGGCAGATGGCTTCATGGCTTCATTTCCTCGAATTGACCCGATTCCCTATTTCTACACTAACTACCTGTCCTTAATTCTGGCTTCATTCCCCCCTTTAGCTATAGGAACTCCTTCACTGCTGTAGGGAAAATGGGCGATGACCAATCTGACTTCTTCAAGCTGGAAGTGGGCAGTGTGGGTCAAGCAGTTTGGAGTTCCCTTTTTAGAAATCGGGTCAATGAGGGGAAGGTAGAAGTCTGGTTGGGGAAAAGCAGGCTGTAAACTCATCTGGGGGTGGGTGTCTATGATAGAAGAACAAAAGAAATGAGTACTGAAATGAGATTAGTACAAAGTAAATGTTGCAGCATCTGGAAACATGCCACTGAGAAATCATGAAAATGACAGAAGTCAATCTCTCACCAGGATGTGGAAGAACTGAGAAATTGTTCCCATAACTAGGCCTAGCAAAAGGCTGGAAAGGACAAGGCCTTTATTTGGGAACTTTAACATTGTCCAGGTTATCAGGAATGTAAACACAACATTTAACTCTTAATGTCATAGATGTCCCCAGAAAATATAGTAAAGCTACTTAAGTCATCTGATTTTGTAAAATATCCCTTTATTGGTATAACCTGTGTTTAGTAGAGATTTCTATACTTCTGTTACTTAGGGCTAGGTAATCATACGAGCAAACATAGATTAAGTCTACCTGTGTAGCTTAGGAAGGTCTGCAGGCCTTAAACTGACTAAAATCTTCTGACTCTGCCAGTTTCTCTTGATAGTTATCATGCACATTTGCTGAAGAATCTTCATTTGTAGCTTCCAGTCTTTATTCTAGTGGGTTAATACAAGTGTACATCTTAAGTTACATTTAACTATTATTTCTTTTAAATGCCCAAGAATGGTTATATTTTGGTTTTAACTGTTGTGCTGGGTGTGTCCTAAGATCAGTGGTCAAATTGACCTGGTTCCTGTCTTGTTAAAGAGTCAGCTGAGTTCCACCAGGGGCCATTTGTAGAGAACTTAAGGGCAGCTTCTTAGCTCCACCAGTGTCATTGGTTAGGCAGGATCCTTGATGAGGTGGACTTCCTTTGGAAGCATTAAGGGATGTCTCCCTTTTTCTCATGACCCTCCTCTGCAGCAGATGCACTGAGTGATTTTTCATCCTCTAGTCTCAACAATCTCCTTGATCAGGAGGTTGTGTGACCCAGAGTTGCAGCACTCCTTAGAGAACTCCCTCTTATTCCCTGGGTTCAGGCTGACTGAGGGCAAAGATCCAAATACTGGTCTATCTTACCTTCTGTATTTAATTCCAATCTCTAAGTTGATCTTAATCATCCAGCAAGCCAGTCTCACCAGTCATAAAGTAAGAGTACTGGGCTTTAACTTTAATGTCCATAACTTTACAGTTATTTACCCTTTTATCTAACTGGAGTCTGCATTAGTTCTGGAAGTTACCACTATCTGTTCTGGTATCTGTTACCACTATCTGTTAGGTGATGGCTTATTATCAGAAGTTACCTAGGTTGCGTGTTCTTGAAGCAGCTACTTCTGCAAAACATTAATAGGTAACAGTTTTACAAAATGAAATTAGTAAGAGTAAAAATATATTCTGCTTGTATAATAGCTATCTTGAATTTTGACTGAGGAACCACATTATATTCCCTATTTGAGATCATAGTAATTTTACAACAAAAAAAACCAATCTTTTGATTATAACTTTAAATAAGCTGAGTCTGACTTATTTTGGAGTCACTCTAACATGCAGTAAGGTGGGAGGCAGAGCCTTATCTCAGGTAAGGCGTGGCTCCTTACAAATCTTAAGTGTTTTAATTCTGATGTTGATCTTTGCTTCTTCCTTAAATATCATTAAGTAGTCTACATATACTGTTTCCTGAGTCTATATAAACTTTATAATTAACACAATTTAACATTGTATCTAAAACATGAATCAAAGAAAGGCTGAGAGAGTTTTTAACTCTCCTTTTGTGTGATAAGTGGCAAAATACCTTCATGTTCACAAAATTAACCTTTAAACAGTCAGGCTCTAACTTTTATAATACATGTATATTGAAAGTCTTTATCTCAGTGTAAAAGTAACAAATTTTACACATACCCCATTGATAGCAGGTCCTATAATAGAACATTAAATGATAGAAATAAATCCCCAATTACAATTACTCTTTATAAGTTTAGATTACCATTACAGACAAGTTTAATCTGGAGAATAGCACAGCTAGCTTAATAAATTCCTGCTTTACAAACTTGTATACCTGAAAAATATGAACACATTTAATATACAACTAGTGACCATTTCACAATTACCTTGACACTTTTATCTTTACCAATTTAGTCTTTAAAGAAAAATTTAGACTCTGTAACATAGTACATACTCTTAACAGTTGTTTAACCATAATTGGATAAACCCCAATTTTTAAGATTAATTGTTCTAAAGAAAAAAAACTTAATAGACACAAAGTTAAGAGTAAATTAGTGTTTCTAAGAAATACTTGTCATTTTACCATATAGATTAAGCTTTGGTTTATATCAACACATTAGTATTTCACCTTAGGAAAAACCTTTAATAGCTTTAGCTGTCTCACATACACACAACCAACTTAGTTACACAGACTTGTTTAAACTTGCCCTTTACTTACACACAGACTTTCTTAGCACTTACTTAGACCCTCATGTATTCCATCACACAGGCACTTTCTTACCCAGAAACATTTTCTTTTCCTTTTTATTAAATATATTTCCAAACCCAGAACCTTTTATTCTCTCTTTCCTATCTGTTGATCCCTTTTTGTTCACATTCTGAAACAACTCTTATGAAATTTCTGAATTTAGATAAATTGCTCTATTTTAATAAGATTAAATATTTTGTTGTTTATAGTACTCTAATTGAAACACAGTTGAAACTTTTGGGACCCTTTGTATATAGAATTCCACTTGTTAGGACATAATTCTTAGTAACCTTGCTTTTAGTTTAGTGATGACACAAAGCAAGTTTAAACCTTTTTATTTACCAACCTATGAAAACACCAATAATGTTTAAGTATGATACCCCATGGAATTTGAGGAATTAAGAGTACTTGATGTTATTTAACAATGAGCATTTTAATTTTGCAAATTAATCAGATGTCACCAACAAACACATTTGAGTAATCCCATACATGTTAACTCTAGTTCACTTATTCTGTAAAAACCAAGAAAGCAGACAAGTGTCCTGAACAGTATTTGCTGTCTCTTTCCTGTTGAAGAAAAGTCCTAGGAACAATTGATACTAGACATTTTATTAACATCAATATTTTATTTGCTTGACCACCTAGAGACTTGTGAGTTATTTTCAAAGACATTTTACTTTCATTAGTTTACCAATTTGAATTGAACCTTTAAATCACGTGAATTAAAAGTATCTGGATTCATTTTTAAATTTTAATTTTAGGAGCGCTCAGTTTTGATACAGACAAAACATGACATCAGACAACACGACATACAAATAACACAAAATCAAAGGTCTTGTAACTTTATAGGTGAATCTCCATTGTAATGTAACAGATATTTAAAAACTCTAGTTGAATAAAATAGAACTGATCAAAAGAAAAAAAAAATCATTAACCTAGGTATGCAGGATCAAAATTATGAGCTCAAAAATACAGCATTAGAGAAAAACAAAACAAAACAAGAATCCTAGAGAATAAGTTAGTTCTGTGTAGCAGCCCAGAAGTTTAAAACGGACACCTTTGTTTTTTTCTTTTTTTCTTATCTTCAGGTTACCTCCCTTTCCCGCTGAGACCGCTGCAGCCTACATTCCAATGCAGGCTTCAGCAAGGCCAGGCAAGGGGGAGGGAGGATCACCCAGGACTTTTTAACCCTTTTTCTTCCTTGTTGAGAAATCAGGTTAGGTTTGAATGCAGAAAATCACAAAACATTATTTCTTACTACTTTTGAGGAATGGAGCTGCTGAGCTCTCTGCCTAGGGGGATTGGAGTAAACAAATCTCTCAGGAACAAGGAGAAGGACTGTAAAGTACCCTGCAATGAGTATCCCTAAGCCTAAGATCGGATTAACACAATGAAGAATTTAATAGAAGGCAAGGGTAAAGACCATATAGTACAATACACAAACAGACAGACATGTAGTGCGCTAAATCAAAAATTGGCTAGCTGGTACTTTGTCAATAAAAACAAACAATTTCCAATTATATCAAAGAGTTGCCCAGGTGCAACACAATGCCCAAATGGGGCCAAGAGTTAACCAGATGTGACAAGTCACCCGAATGCAGCACAGATCTGCTCAGATGCAGTGCAAAGTGCCCAGATATGAGAGTCACTCAAATGCGACAGAGTCGCAAAGACCCTTCTTTGGGCCAGCCTACGTTGAAGGTTGGCCATTCAGAGGTGCAGAGGGTTACCCACTTCTTCTTTTTGACCTCGACCGACAAGTTGCTGGCACGGTTCCGGACGTCTTGCCAATGGTCGAGGGTGAGACTCAGGGGGGTTACCATGGATTGCCCCATTTCAGTCTCGCTAGTGGAAAGGAAGTTAAGGAACAGGCACAAGAGAACAAAGACAAGACAACAGATCACAAACGCTGCGCGTCTTTGGCACAAACCGAAAGTACCAAACCGAAAGTACCAAGTGGTGTCGGAGAGCGTAAGTCCCTCCGGCCAAAAAACAAATCCCGAAGAATCGGGTACTAGGTCCCCTGGGATGTCTCCCAGGGTGGCAAGGGAGAAGTCTGAGTCCATCAACTCCTTCTCGGGCTGCCCAAAGTACAAAGTGACCACACGTGATCATACTAATGCTGCGCTCAAGAGACGTGGAAACAGACATGAAGAGATTCAAGAAATATGACAACACGACAATGAGCTCGAGCTGGCCAGCTTACCTCCCAGTAGTTCTTCCAGAAGTTCCTCGGGCAGGGATTCGGGGCAGCAAGAACACAAATCTCCGTGGAACCTCCAGATGAAAGACCCTCCGTCCCCCTGTCCAAGGAAGATCGCGCAAAGACACTGGCTGCAAAAGCAAGAGGCTGTTTATTGGTACACAGGCGCCTGTGGGTGCTCAGCAAAACCTCAGCTGGAGCTTCGGTGAACTGGCACACCGGGCTTTGGGGCACAGGGTTTTTATAGGGTGAAGGGGCAGGTTTCGCGCGCGTGGTAAGCAACAGGTTTCTTATTGGCTATTTTGAATCCAGCACATAGGTCACCTAAAGGGTAAGGTTGTTTTTCAAATTTTTGCTTGACATCTTCATGGTTTCCTGCTTATCAGTGTAACGGCCTCCGGGCAGAGCGTGCTGTTGAGAGCAGGGTGGTATCTGTGCTGCTAACTGTCTCAAGGACAAACAAGACTGCTGGGACCCTGTGCTTACCAAGGTTGTTAAGAGATATTTGTCCGAGAAATGTGCGGTTGCCTGGAGACCTTATCCATCAAGGACAGGAGTGGGGCTTAGCCCCAACTCAGAGTTCAAGGCATGGAGTTGGGGCCTTTCACTGCAAACAACCATGATTCAAAAATATCACTGTATAGAGGGAAAAGAGGGGTAGGAGGGGTGGGGGGGAAGGGAAAAAAATAACAGAATGAATCAAACTACATTCCCTATTTCAATTTATGATTACACAAATGGTATGCCTTGACTCCATGTACAAATAGAGAAACAACATGTATCCCATTTGTTTACAATAAAAAATATATATATCAAATTGTAAATTCCAAACATAAAGAATTTATAGGTTTTTTTTTCTTTCCATAGGCTATTCATTGTTCACTGTTTTGAATAGTGCAAGGAATCTCACACTGTCTCAACTCAGTCCTGCCTAGAAAACCAATTTTCCTTCTTTCAGTGTGTCTATGCTGTATATGCTACCTTCCCCTTAGTCACTTAATACCTGTCTCAGTTATCAGATTAACTGTCAAGAGTATTAAGTGCTTGTGTTCAAATAGCCCTTATTTTAATTAATAACACCAAAGCACAAAGAATAGTGATCCGGGCAATTCAATACACCAACAAAAATGCACGAAGTTCTTCCTTAAGTGAAAAGGTGGAAGTTCTTGACTTAGTGTGAAATACAAAATCAGACAATGAAGTGGCTAAGATCCTTCGTAATATATTATTGTTAATCTCATTATGAAAAATTTATGAAATAAACTTTAT
Organism: Sciurus carolinensis; assembly: GCF_902686445.1. Lineage (NCBI taxonomy): Eukaryota > Metazoa > Chordata > Mammalia > Rodentia > Sciuridae > Sciurus > Sciurus carolinensis. Next base: position 83,912,536 of record NC_062218.1, on the reverse strand, counting down.
CATAGGTAATTTATATTAAAAACATATCATCTAAAAGGTTTGAGTCTACCTAGGGTTTCAGGCAAAAGAATAGAGTCCTGGAAGATACCTCCTATGGAAGGATGAAGACTACTATCCAAGTTACCTGCCTCCAGAGAAAATTATGTTTATCTCTGTGAGGTGACCAACTAAATCAACCTCATTCTAACTACCGGCCAACATGTCAAACTGTGCTTTAGTAATACCAAGAACTGGCTATTCCAATCCCAAATAATTTCCAATCCTGAAAGAGAAATACAGTATTGAAGCAAATAATAAGTTCATTTAGGCAGTGATACTGAACAATAATCATGCTCAGTGGTAAAAGTGTTACCCAATGTTGCTACAGAAACAGGATAAATCATAGCCAGATATTTTCTACTGCCTACCCCATACACTCTGAATCTTCCCACACATCCAAACTAATTTATTCAGAGGTCCTTAACTGAAATTTTCATCTTCTTTCTACATATCATTCTGCTTCAATTACCTAGTACTATCTTAAATGTGGATTGCTGAAAGGATTCATAGGTCTCAGTTTATACTCTAGGATACCAAAAACCAATAGAAAAATGGATAGATACTGCAAGAGTCTGGATATCTTAGTTGCATCTCTTTTATCTTCCTATGATTGAATCATTTTTACCAGATGCATGGTGTTTCCAAGTTCATAACCACTACTGAATTCACAAATTCTGAGTCCAGTCTGTTGTGAAAAAAATTATAAAAATTGAGCATGTACTATTCACAAGAAAAACAGGTTCTGGGACAATGATGAAACAAAAATAAATAGTAAAATACAAAACCCTAAATACTTTGAAATGTATATGGCCTTTGGATTAATGCAGAAATTTAAAATGAGATCCTAAATGTCAAAACACATTGGAAATGAGAATACCTTTTATCAGAATCTATGAAATATCATGCAATGTAGTCTTAGATTCCATCTTAAAATGCAAATAACTAAAAATGAATTAATTACTACCTGTAATTACAGTGATTATTACCTATAATCCTAGGTAGTCTAGAGGTTGAGGCAGCAGGATTGGGAGTTTGAGACCAAACTGGGCAACATACAGAGAAACCTTGTCAAAAATAAAATTAAAATTAAAAAGTCTCCCAAAACATGGGAAAACTACAGAAGTTCATTGTCTTCAGAAAGACTAAATAAGTTGTTAAAGGCTCTTTTGCTGATACTATTGATTATATGTAAAAGTAAATGAAGATAAAACAATTACCTTACAGAGTCTTTCACAGGTTAAAATGAATTACGCCTATAAAAGATTTAGACAAATGCCTGCTGTGTATTGAAAATTTAGTTACCATTAATTTTCTTATTAGATAATCCAATACAATAAACATAAAATCAATTCCACACATATTATGTTCTGAAGTAAGGAATATTATTATAAGTGACATGAAAGAATTTTAAGAGACACACATGGAAAACCTAAGTGTGGGCAGTACATTGAGCTCCATAGAGACAGCATCCAGGCAAGTGAGATCTAGATGTGCACTGGGTGACTCTGTGCCTCACTGAGGTAAAACAGAAAAACATGGGCAAAGGAGATTCTAAGAAGCCAAGAGGCAAAATGTCATCATATGCATTCTTTGTGCAAACATGCTGGGAAGAGCCCAAAAGAAGCACTCAGATGTTTCAGTCACCTTCTCAGAGTTTTCTAAGAAGTCCTTAGAGAAGTGGAAGACCATGTCTGATAAACAAAAAGGAAAATTTCAAGACATGGCAAAGGTAGACAGGCCTGTTATGAAAGAGAAATGAAAACCTATATCCCTCCTAAAGGGGAAACAAAAAAGAAATTAAAGGATTCCAATGCACCCAAGAGGCCTCCATTGGCCTTCTTCTTGTTCTTTTTTTAGTATCACTCAAAAATCCAAGAACATCCTGGACTATCCATTGGTGATGTTGCAATGAAACTGGGAGAGATGTGGAATAACACCGCTGCAGATGATAAGCAGCCTTATGAAAGGAAAGCTGCTAAGCTGAAGGAAAAATACAAAAAGAATATTGCTGCCTACCGAGCTAAAGGGAAACCTGATAGGGCAAAAAAGAGATTTGTCAAGGTTGAAAAAGGAAGAAAAAGAATGAAGAGGAAGAAGATAAGGAAGATGAAGAGGATGAGGAAGAAGAGAAAGATGAAGAAGATGAACATGAAGAGGAAATTATGGTGAATAATTGTTGGGGGCTATGCCATGTGGACTACACCAAGATGGTGCCTGGCAGCCAGCCAGAGGTTGTTTTGATAACATCGGTGGTGAGGAGGTTGATTAACATAAGCACACCCAGGTGATTTATCATTGGCCATATTCAATTAAGTCCACGCCCACAACGTGTGCACAGGTGTTCCCGAGTGCTCCTGATCATGCCTGCTTGTTTTGACCTTTACCATGATTAGACAGCTGGCTCCTCGCCTAATCTTCACATAATTGGCGTCAGCCCTACCCTTCACCTCCTGGAGGGGATATAAGCCGACTCTCCTCGAGCGCTGGCATTCCCGGGTTACCTGAATCAACAATAAAGTGTTCTGAATTCAAGAGCCACACTACTGGTTTGTCTCCTGTGCCAAATTGACTCTGCTGGATGGTGTCAAATAATTTGGTTCTAGAGCAGGTTTTTTTTTGTTGTTGTTGTTTTTTCTTATCTATTAAGCATTTAAACCCCCTGTACACAGCTTGCTCCTTTTAAAGAAAAAAAAAAAAAATTAAAACGTTTAAAAAAAAAAAAAAACCCTTAAGTGTGGAGGTAATTTGTTCAATTTAAAAAATCAAGCTAAAATCTTCATTACAAAAAAAGAAGCACTGGCCCCACTGCTTGAGGTCACCCGCCCGCCCACACTGCAGCTCCTGTCTACAAACTTGTTTGCTGCCACATAAGGTGGGGCAACTCCCATCCTGAGACGCCTGCTGGAGCCTGGAAGCTCATTGTCAGGTATCTCTCATGCATCAGGCTACTGAAGACTGGAGTTCTGAATAGTATATAACTGTTATATTGTAGATTTTTTCTTTTTTCTTTCTTCTTAAAATGTTTAAGTTTTTATTTCTTTATTTTTCTCACTCTATTTTCCTTTTATTTGTTTCCTGAGTCTCTACCTCATTTTTCTCATGCTAACTACCAACTTCATTTAATTCCACTTTCACCCTTCTTATGATCTACTACCTCTATATCTCTCTCTCTGTCCCATTAACAGTTACATCCTACATCCTTCCCCATCCTATTTGTTGACCACTAGAAATTGTAGACCTCATTGCAAACCTACTGGTTATACTGTAGATAATAATCAAATTCACCCTGTTTATTATGATGATACTGTTAACATCTTCATAGGGGCTATTTGGTTTAGCGCTACATATTGCATGTACTGTGTACTACTAATATTGATTGCACCTTCAAGGAGAAGTATTGGAAACCTGCAGGGTCACTATAAGATTATAGGGGGGAAACTGCAATACCTCATATTCACACTGCTAGAGGGGAGGATACACAAACAAACAAACAAACAAAAAATAAGGCAAGAAAGTGTCCCAAACAAACCAAGATGCTATGTTAATAGAAACCAATGACAACATGAAAGAAATGTCAGAAAAGGAGTTCAGAATATACATAATTAAAATAATTTGGGAAGCAAAGGATGAGATAAGAGATAAATCAAATTAAAAACTTAATAGAAAGCATCACCAAAAGACTAAATCACTTGGAAGACAGAACTTCACACAATGAAGACAAAGTATTTAATCTTGAAAATAAAGTTCACCAAACAGACAAGATGTTAAGAAATCATGAACAGAACCTCCAGGAACTAAGGGATAGAATGAAAAGACCAAATTTAAGAATTATTTGGATTGAGGGAGGCACAGAGAAACAAACCAAGGAATGAACAACCTATTCAATGAAATAATATCATAAAATTTCCCAAACCTCAAGAATGAAATGGAAAATCAAATACAAGAGACCTAGAGAACACCAAATGTACAAAATTACAGCAGATCCACACCAAGGAACATTATAATGAAAATGCCTAACATACAAAATAAAGATAGAATTTTAAAAACTGTGAGAGAAAAGCATCAGATTACATATAGTGGAAAACCCACATGGATATCAGCACATTTCTCAGCCCAGACTCTAGAAGCTAGAAGGGTCTGGAACAACATACTGCAGTTCTGAAAGAACATGGTTGCCAAAAATCTTATACCCAGCAAAACTAATTTCCAGATTTGATGATGAAATAAAATATCATATCAGATAAAGTGATCTTTAAGCCAAAGTTAGCCAAAGTAGGAAATTTCATACTGCTTAAGGGAACCATACATCAAAAAGATATAACAATCAAAAATATTTATGTCCCAAACAATGGAGCATCTATGTACATCAAACAAACCCTTCTCAGTATCAGGAATCAAATAGACCACAAGACAATAACACTAGGTGACTTTAACACACATGCTCTCACCACTGGATAGACCTTCCAAACAAAAACTGAACAAAGAAACCATAGAACTCAATAATGCAATCAATAACTGAGACTTAACAGACATATATAGAATATTCCATCCATCAATGAGCAAATACACTTTCTTCTCAGCAGCACATGGATCCTTCTCTAAAATAGACCATATGTTATGCCACAAAGTATCTCTTAGTAAATAAAAAACAGAGTTACTACATTGTATTCATCAGATCATAATGGAATGAAATAGGAAATTAATGATAAAATAAAAAACATAAACTGCTCCAATACCTGGAGACTAAATAATATGCTACTGAATTAAGCATGAATAACAGAAGACATAGGGAGGATATTAAAAAATTCTTAGAGGTAAATGAGAACAACAATACAACCTATCAAAATCTCTGGGATGCTATGAAAGCAGACTAAGAGGAAAATTGATTGCATGAAGCACATTCAAGAAAAGAATAAAAAGTCAACAACAAAATAACCTGACATTACATCTCAAAGCCCTAGAAAAAGAAGAACAGAATAACACCAAAAGTAGTAGAAGACAGGAAATAATTGAAATCACAGCTGAAATAAACAAAATTAAAACAAAAGAAATTTCAAAAAATTGACAAAACAAGAAATTGGTTCTTTGAAAAAGTAAACAAAATTGATAAGCCCTTAGCCACACTAACAAAGAGAAGGAGAGAGAAAACTCAAATTACTAAAATTCATGATGAAAAATAGAAATATAAAGACAGACACCATTGAAATACATACTATAATTAGGAGCTACTTTGAAAATCTATACTCCAACAAAATGGAAAATCTCAAAGACATCGACAATTTTTTTAGAGACATATGATCCTCCCAAACTGAATCAGGAGAACATACACAATTTAAACAGATGAATTCCAAGCAATGAATAGAAGAAGTCATCAAAATTCTACAACCAAGAATAGCCCAGGACAAGATGGATTCTCTGCCTAGTTCTACAAGACCTTCAAAGAATGACTGACTAATTCCAATATTCCTCACAATATTCCATGAAAAAGGGAGGGAGGGAACCCTTCCAAACTCCTTCTATGAAGCTAGTATAACTCTGATACTAAAACCAGAAAACATGCATCAAGGAAAGAAAATTTTAGACCAATATCCCTGATGAACATAGACACAAAAACCCTTAACAAAATTCTGTCAAATCTCATACAAAAACATTAAAAAGAGAGTGCACCATGATCAAGGGAGGTTCATCCCAGGGGTGCAAGATTGGTTCCACATCCAGAAATCAATAAATAAAATTCATCACATCAATAGACTTAAGGTTAAGAATTATAAGATTATTTAAATAGATGAAGAAAAAGTGTTTGATAAAATTCAGCACCCCTTCATGCTCAAAACACTAGAAAAAATAGGTAAAGTAGGAATATATCTCAACATTGTAAAGACTATCTATGCTAAGTCCACAGTCAACATAATTCTAAATAGAGAAAAATTGAAAACATTCCCTCTAAAAACTGGAACAAGATGGGGATGCACTCTTTTACCACTTTTATTCAACATCGTCCTTTAAACACTAACAACAGAAATTACACAGTTCAAAGAAATTAAATGGTATTAATAGGAAAAGAAGAAATCAAACTATTTGCCAACGACATGATTCTATATTTAGAAGATCCAAAAACTCCACCAGAAAACTTCTAGAACTAATAAATGAATTCAGCAAAGTAACAGGATATGAAATCAATAGCCATGAATTGAACATATTTCTATACATAAGTAACTAATCCACACCAAGAGAAATTACAAAAACTACTTCATTCACAGTAGCCTCAAAAAATAAATAAATAAATAAAATACTTGGGAATCAATCTAACAAAAGAGATGAAAGACCTCTACAATTAAAACCACAGAACATTAAAGAAAGTAATTAAAGAAAACCTTTGAAGATGGAAAGATCTCCCACGTTCTTGGACAGGCATAATTAATATTGTCAAAATGGTCATCCTACCAAAGGTGCTGTACAGATTCAATGCAATTCCAAATAAAATCCCAATGTTGTTTCTCATACAAATAGAGAAAGCAATCCTGAAATCTATCTGGAAGAACAAGCAAACCAGGATAGCCAAAGCAATCCTGAACAGGAAAAGTGATGCACAATACCAGACCTTAAGCTCTACTACAGAGCAATCATAACAAAAACGGCATGGTATTGTCACCAAAATAGACTGGTAGACCAATGGTACAGAATACAAGACGCAGAGACCAACCCTCATAAGTACAGTTATCTCATACCACACAAAGGTGCCAAAAACATACAATGGAGAAAAGATAGCCTGTTCAACAAATGGTGCTGGGAAAACTGGAAATCCATATGCAGTAAAATGAAATTAAAGCACTATCTCTCACCCTGCACAAAACTCAGCTCAAAATGGATCAAGGACTTAGAAATTAGAGCAGAGACCCTTCACCAAATAGAAGATAAAGTAGGCCCAAATCTTCATCATGTTAGCTTAGGATCAGACTTCCTTAACAAGACTTCCAGAATGCAAGAAATAAAAGCAAGAATCAATAAATGGGATGGATTCAAACTAAAAGGCTTCTTCTCAGCAAAGGATACAATCAATAATGTGAAAAGAGAGCCAACAGAGTGGGAGAAAATCTTTTCCAAATACACTTCATATAGAGCACTAATCTCCAAAATTTATAAAGAACTTAAAAACTTTACACCAAAAATATAAAGAATTCAATCAATAAATGGGCTAAGGAGCTGCACAGACACTTCAAAAAAGATGTACAGGTTATCAACAAATATATGGAAAAGTACTCATCATCTCTAGTAATTAGAGAAATGCAAATCAAAACCACTGTAAGATTTCAGTTAACTTCAATTAGAATGGCTATTATCAAGAACACAAGCAATAATAAGTGTTGTCTTGGATGTGGGGAAAAAGGCACACTCATATGTTGCTGGTGGAGTTTCGAATTGGTGCAGCTACTTTAGAAAGCAGTATGGAGATTCTGTAAAAATCTTGGAATGGACCCACCATTTGACCCAGCTATCCCACTTCTCAGTTTATACCCAAAGGACTTAAAATACTTAAAATACTAGAGTGATGCAGCCAAATCAATGTTGATAGCTATTTACTTCACAATAGCTGGAATGTGAAATCATCCTAGATGCTCTTCAATAGATGAATGGATAAAGAGACTTTGGTATATATACACAATGGATATTATTCAAGTTTAAAGAAGAATAAAATTATGGCATTTGTAGCTAGATGGATGGAGTTGTAGAATATCATATTAAGAGAAATAAACTAATCCCAATAAAACAAAGGTTGAATGTTTTCTCTGATAAGTGGATGATGATACATAATGGGGGAGGGAGGAGAGAAGAATGGAGGAAGTTTGGACTGTGTAGAGGGAAATGGGGAGGGAAGAAAGATAGTGGACTGAGACAGACATCATTAGCCTATGTACATGTATGATTACACAAATGGTGTGCATCTACATTGTGCATAATGATGAATGAAAATTTGTACTCCTTTCATGTACAATGAATCAAAATGCACTCTATTTATTAAATAAATAAATAAATAAATAAATAAAACAGAGCATTAAAAATGACACATTTGATTAGATTAAAATGCTGCATTTGTTGCAAATATGCAATTAATAAACTCAAGAGATAAACTGCAATTCTGAAAGTATGAAAATACAGAGTAATAGAATTTTTGATATATGTGTTCCTAAATATCCACAAAATAATTGTTTTTTCATAATTAATGTTTGATATTAATTAATTAAACTATTAGCTAATAATACTGTAGAATGAATGTTAAGAATTCAATATTAACAATTTGCCAAGACTTTTCATATATCAACAAGAAAAGCAAATGCAAATTAAGAGAATTGAGCAAATACAAAGAAAAGTAAGTTATTGAAAATTAAAACTGAATGACCAATAAACATGAAATGATGATAAAAACCAAAGAAGAGTAAATGAAAGTAAATAATAACAACATATTACTTTATATTTATCTTGCAAATAATCCATCCCTATATCATAATCATTATCATCATCTTTATCTGGTAATATTTATTCATCTGTTCACATGAAGAAATGAGCAGAATCATATAAAATTGGAGAAAATTTGACTCTTAGCCATATTGTTTGTTCTTTGTTTTTATTTCTATTTTAGAAAACTTATGTGGAAACCCTGTAATTTTTTTTCAGTACTGGGATTGAACTCATGGGTTTGCTCTGCCACCAAGTTATACCCTCACCTCTTATTTTTTTTTTTATTGTTTGAAATAAGATGTCTCTAAATTGCCTAGGGTGAACTTGAATTCATGATCCTGCTGCATTAGCCTCCTGGTTTGCTGAGATTAGAGGCATGCCACCACCCCTAGCTCTAAACCCAGTACTTTTGAAGCCAGTTATCTTTCTCTTACAAATCTGTTCCCTAAAACTATAACCTCTACTGCCTAAGCATATATAAAACATAATGAATATTAAAATAGCTAAATAAATTAGGGCATATGACAAACATAGACAGCCTTAAAAATAATTTTTAAAATTGCTCCTAGTGACTTGGAAAAAATCCCATGATTTACTACTTAGTGAAAGTGTAAAACTAATTAAAATGCTAAGATCATAATTATATGTTTACATAAATACATAATTTAATTCTGAAAATTTAGTTAATAATCAGTCATAAATATGACACAAAATCGAAATACAAAGTAAAAAATATTTACATAGTACTCCCAAATACGTGCCTAAGGAATTTCACATACATTCCAATTTCAAAAACTTTCCAGGAACTTCATTATAACATATGAGTATAACTTCAAACAACTTTGAGTTCTAAAAGAACCTAGCTGTCATCATTCCATAGTCTCAGTTTTCTTATATTTGCGTGTTCGAATTTGAACATATGCTACATCTTTGTTCTTTGTAAAAATTGACAAAACATTTGAACATTCCAGTTTACTTTCTGATATAATAAACATATCTTGCAGCTTTAAAACTATATTGAGTTTCTAGAAAGTTTTCAGTCAAAGATATAAAAATTTAGTTAATATAGTACAAAATCTAAACATTGTGGTTATAACTTCCTTTCTTAATTCAAGAGTTAAATTCTGTAGTTGGAAAGCCAAGTAATTGAAAACCTGTATTATATTATAGTTCTGAGTATTTGTAAAGAAACTTGGTTGAAGAAAAATGAGAAAAAACTGACATTTTTCCTCATTCCTCAAAGGTATTTTACAAATCTTCAAACTATAGATAATTTACAGTTTAATACTTTTGACTACAGATTTTTAAATGTAATTGGGTTGTTTTCCTCTGTTCTTCCTAAGAATTGATTTCACGATTCACATTTTCTTCAGTGCTACAAGTTTTGTATTAAGCTTTAGGGCAGAAGAATGAAATTGTTACAGGTTTTGTAATTAGCAGTGGTTGTAAAAGTCAGACATTCAGAAGGCAGAACTCACCGTCAGAAAGAACATCTGATGAGAATCCAAATGTACCTGGAGAATAAGTCTGTTGCTGTAGCAACCAGGCTTCACTTGCTACCAAAAGAGAAAAACAAACAGAAAATGAGTAAAATGACTCAAGTTTCAATTTTAAAAGAGAGCTATTTCAGATAAAATTATGGATAAAATCTTTAAATTCAACATTATAACTGATAATAAGCGACAGTGACTTACATTTTAAAAGCAACCTATCGGGAATAAGAAATGTAAAATAGGCGATCCAAGATGGCGGCCTAGAGGGAGACTGCACCCCCAGTCACTCCAGAACCCAGGAGTTAAGAAGGGGAGGCATTGAGAGACTCAGACTGAAATAGAGCCACAGGTGAGTCTGCCCACTGGGTAAAGCTCAGCCCGGGTGGCAGGCCCAGATAGAGGTGGCTTATTGGAGCCGGGCAGGGCAGCTAGAGTCTTCCCAAGGTAGCTTTCCACACTCTGGCAGTGGGCTCCTCCCACATGGCCAGCTGCACGGTGCAGGCCCACAGTGAGAGCATTTCCGCACGGAACCAGTTCCAAACCGTGGAACCAGTAGGGGGCTAGGGGCAGTTTTCTTCGGATGCACAGCTTTATCAGTTTCCTCCAAGACATCAGGCTACTGAAGGCTGGGAGGTGATACACTGGAAATCTACCGGGACACTATAAGCCAATAGCGGAAAACTGCAATATCTCAGGGTCCCACTGACAGCTGACCAATATGAGAAAACAAGGGAAGAAAATGTCCCAAGCAAACCTAGATACTACATCAATAAAACCCAATGACAGCACAGCAGAAGAAATGTATAAAAGGGAGTTCAGAATGTACGTAATTAAAACGATCACGGAAGCTAATGAGGAGATGAAAGAGCAAATGCAGGCATTGAAGGAGGAGATGAAAGAGCAAATGCAGGCATTAAATGATCGCACCAATCAACAAATAAAAGACCAAACACGGGAAGCAAGAGATCATTTCAATAAAGAGTTAGAGATACTGAAAAAAAACCAAACTGAAATCCTTGAAATGAAGGAAACAATAAACCAAGTTAAAAACTCCATAGAAAGCATAACCAATAGGATAGAACACCTGGAAGACAGAACCTCAGACATTGAAGACAAAGTATTTAATCTTGAAAGCAAAGTTCTCCAAACAGAAAAGATGGTAAGAAATCATGAACAGAATCTACAAGAATTATGGGATATCATGAAAAGGCCAAATTTAAGAATTATTGGGATTGAGGAAGGCTTAGAGAAACAAACCAAAGGAATGAACAATCTATTCAATGAAATAATAACAGAAAATTTCCCAAATCTGAAGAATGAAATGGAAAACCAAGTACAAGAGGCTTATAGAACTCCAAACATACAAAATTACAACAGACCCACACCAAGGCACATTATTATGAAAATACCTAACATACAAAATAAAGACAGAATTTTAAAGGCCACGAGAGAAAAGAATGAAATTACATTCAGAGGGAAACCAATAAGAATATCAGAAGATTTTTCAATCCAGACCCTAAAAGCTAGAAGGGCCTGGAACAACATATACCAAGCCCTGAAAGAAAACGGATGCCAACCAAGAATCTTATACCCAGCAAAACTTACCTTCAAATTTGACGATGAAATAAGATCCTTCCATGATAAACAAAAGCTAAAGGAATTTACAAAAAGAAAGCCAGCATTACAGAACATTCTCAGCAAAATATTCAATGAGGAAGAGATGAAAAACAACGATGCAAATCAGCAACAGGAGGCACTAGCCTAAAGTAATAGCCAAATAAAGGAGAAACCAAATCATGTCAAAAACAAATATGAGTCAATTGACTGGGAATACAAATCATATCACAATAATAACCCTGAATGTCAATGGCCTGAATTCATCAATCAAATGACACAGACTGGCAGATTGGATTAAAAAGAAAAATCCAACAATATGCTTCCTGAAAGAGACTCATCTCATAGAAAGAGATACCCATAGACGAAAGGTGAAAGGATGGGGAAAAACATACCATGCACACGGACACAGCAAAAAAACTGGAGTATCCATCCTCATTTCAGATAATGTGGACTTCAAACCAAAACTAGTAAGAAGGGATAAAGAAGGACATTACATGCTGCTTAAGGGAAGCATAAATCAGCAAGACATAACAATCATAAATATCTATGCCCCTAACATTGGCTCATCCACGTACGTCAAACAAATCCTTCTCAATTACAGAAATCAAATAGACCACAACACAATAATACTAGGCGATTTTAACACACCTCTCTCACCACTGGATAGATCATCCAAACAAAAATTGAATAAAGAAACTATAGATCTCAACAACACAATCAACAATTTATACTTAACGGACATATATAGAATATACCATCCAACAAAGAATGAATACACTTTCTTCTCAGCAGCATATGGATCCTTCTCTAAAATAGACCATATTTTATGCGACAAAGCTACTGTTAGCAAATACAAGAAGATAGAGATACTACCTTGTACTCTATCAGATCATAATGGATTGAAATTAGAAATAAATGACAGAATAAAAAACAGAAACTTCTCCAATACCTGGAGACTAAATAATACACTATTATATGATGAATGGATAACAGAAGACATCAGGAGGGAAATAAAAAAATTCTTAGAAGTAAACGAGAACAAATACTAATCATATCAAAATCTCTGGGACACTATGAAAGCAGTACTTAGAGGAAGATTTATTTCATGGGGTGCATTCAAAAAAAGAAGTAGAAATCAACAAATAAACGACTTAACACTACAGCTCAAAGCGCTAGAAAAAGAAGAGCAGACCAATACCAAAAGTAGTAGAAGACAGGAAATAGTTAAAATCAGAGCCAAAATCAAGGAAATCAAAACAAAAGAAACAATTGGAAAAATTAACAAAATAAATAGTTGGTTCTTTGAAAAAAAAATAAAATTGATAAACCCTTAGCCACACTAACAAAGTGAAAAAGGGAGAAAACTCAAATTACTAAAATTCGGAATGAACAAGGAAACATCACAACAGACACGAGTGAAATACAAAACATAATTAGAAGCTATTTCAAAAATCTATACTCCAACAAAACAGAAAACCTCGAAGACATCAACAAATTTCTAGAGACATATGAACTACCTAAACTGAACGAGGAGGACATACACAACTTAAATAAACCAATTTCAAGCAATGAAATAGAAGAGGTCATCAAAAGCCTACCAACAAAGAAAAGTCCAGGACCAGATGGGTTCTCAGCCGAGTTCTACAAAACCTTTAAAGAAGAGCTCATTCCAATACTCCTCAAACTATTCCATGAAATAGAAGAGGAGGGAACCCTCCCAAACTCGTTCTATGAAGCCAATATCACCCTGATACCTAAACCAGACAGAGACACATCGAGGAAAGAAAATTTCAGACGAATATCCTTAATGAACATCGACGCAAAAATTCTCAACAAAATTTTAGCAAATCGCATACAAAAATATATTAAAAAGATAGTGCACCACGATCAAGTGGGTTTTATCCCATGGATGCAAGGTTGGTTCAACATTCGGAAATCAATAAATGTCATTCACCATATCAACAGACTTAAAGTTAAGAATCTCATGATTATTTCAATAGATGCAGAAAAAGCATTCGATAAAATACAGCACCCCTTCATGCTCAAAACACTAGAAAAAATTGGGATAGTGGGAACATTCCTTAACATTATAAAGGCAATCTACGCTAAGCACATGGCTAATATCATTCTAAATGGTGAAAAACTGAAAGCGTTCCCCCTAAAATCTGGAACAAGGCAGGGATGCCCTCTTTCACCGCTTCTATTCAACATCGTCCTTGAGACTCTAGCCAGAGCAATCAGACAAACCAAAGAAATAAAAGGGATACAAATAGGAAAAGAAGAACTCAAACTATCCCTGTTCGCTGATGACATGATTATATATTTAGAGGAACCTGGAAATTCCACCAGAAAACTTTTAGAACTCATAAGTGAATTCAGTAAAGTAGCAGGTTACAAGATCAATGCTCATAAATCCAAAGCATTTTTATACATATGTGATGAATCTTCAGAAAGAGAAATTAGGAAAACTACCCCATTCACAATAGCATTGAAAAAAATAAAATACTTGGGAATCAATCTCACAAAAGAGGTGAAAGACCTCTACAATGAGAACTACAGAACACTAAAGAAAGAAATTAAAGAAAACCTTAGAAGATGGAAAGATCTCCCATGTTCCTGGATAGGCAGAATTAATATTGTCAAAATGGCTATACTACCTAAAGTGCTATACAGATTCAAATGCAATTCCAATTAAAATCCCAATGATGTACCTTGCAGAAATAGAGCAAGCAATTATGAAATTCATCTCGAAGAATAAAAATCTAGAATAGCTAAAGCAATCCTCAGTAGCAAGAGCGAAGTAGGGGGTATTGCAATACCAGATCTTCAACTCTACTACAAAGCAATAGTAACAAAAACGGCATGGTATTGGTACCAAAATAGACAGGTAGATCAATGGTACAGAATAGAGGACATGGACACAAACCCAAATAAATACAATTTTCTCATACTAGACAAAGGTTCCAACAATATGCAATGGAGAAAAGATAGCCTCTTCAACAAATGGTGCTGGGAAAACTGGAAAACCATATGCAATAGAATGAAATTAAACCCCTATCTCTCACCCTACACAAAACTCAACTCAAAATGGATCAAGGACCTCGGAATCAGACCAGAGACCCTGCATCTTATAGAAGAAAAAGTAGGTCCAAATCTTCAACTTGTTGGCTTAGGATCAGACTTCCTTAACAGGACTCCCATAGCACAAGAAATAAAAGCAAGAATCAACAACTGGGATAGATTCAAACTAAAAAGCTTTCTCTCAGCAAAGGAAACTATCAGAAATGTGAAGAGAGAGCCTACAGAGTGGGAGAATATCTTTGCCAACCATACCTCAGATAGAGCGCTAATTTCCAGAATATATAAAGAACTCAAAAAACTCTACACGAAGAATACAAATAATCCAATCAACAAATGGTCTAAGGAAATGAACAGGCACTTCACAGAAGAAGATGTACAAGTAATCAACAGATATATGAAGAAATGTTCAACATCCCTAGTAATAATGGAAATGCAAATCAAAACTACCCTAAGATTTCATCTCACCCCAATTAGAATGGCGATTATCAAGAATACAAGCAACAGTAGGTGTTGGCGAGGATGTGGTGAAAAAGGAACACTCATACATTGCTGGTGGGGTTGCAAATTAGTGCAGCCACTCTGGAAAGCAGTATGGAGATTCCTCAGAAAGCTTGGAATGGAAACACCATTTGACCCAGCTATTCCACTCCTTGGCCTATACCCAAAGGACTTAAAATCAGCATACTACAGAGATACAGCCACATCAATGTTCATTGCTGCTCAATTCACCATAGCCAGATTGTGGAACCAACCTAGATGCCCTTCAGTTGATGAATGGATAAAGAAACTGTGGCATATTTATGCAATGGAATATTACTCCGCAATGAAGAATGATAAAATTATGGCATTTGCAGGCAAATGGACGAAATTGGAGAATATCATGCTAAGTGAGATAAGCCAATCTCAAAAAACTAAAGGACAAATGATCTCGCTGATAAGCGGATGAGGACATATAATGGGTGGTGGGAGGGGTTAGCATTAGGTTTAGGGTTAGGTTTAGGGTTAGGGATAAGGAGAGCGGTAAGAATGAAGGAAAGAAGGACTGTATAGAGGGAAAAGAGGGGTGGGAGGGGTGGGGGGAAGGGAAAAAAATAAACATCATTGCCCTATGTAAACATATGATTACACAAATGGTATGTCTTGACTCTATGTACAAATAGAGAAACAACATGTATCCCATTTGTATACAATTAAAAAAAATGTAAAATAACATCTAAAGCTACTAACAGTGTACATTTTGGAGCAAACTTAATTGGCTTACTTTTAAAAAACAGTTTATTTCATTTCTATTTCTGCAAAATATTGAAAAATCTATGAAACATTTTTCTTTGAGACTTGTTTCCCTGGACATTATACACAGTGCTCTCCACTGATGTATAATATGGATGCATCCTATTCTATATCAAAGTGACAGTGCATGAGCATCTTCTTGAGGACTAGATGAAAACAGATTCTGTCAGTCAGTTCAGGACACTATAATACTGTAGATTCAGTAGCTTATAAATAACAAGTATTTCTTTCTCACAGTTTCAAAGTCTAGGAAGTCCAAGACCAAGGGTGAGGCATATTCTATGTCTGATAAGAATCCAATTTCTCAGAAATGGTACCTTCTAGATTTGTCTTCCTGTGCTGAAAAGTACAAAGAGGCTCCTCTGGGGCTTCTTTCATAAGGGCACTTCACTTCTACTTGGGCTCCATCCCCATGAGCTAACCCATTCTGGAAGGCCATACCTCTTAATACCATCTTGTTCAGGTTACATTTCAGCATGGGAATTGGGGAAAGACACAAACAGATCACATAGGAGAACCTTTCTTGAGTCAGAGACAGGCTCCCTGGCTTCTAGTAATCCAATAATTCTAAGAAAGAAACCACTAGTGCAAGTTAAAGAATAGAATGAAACATGGTGCAAATATAGCAAAATAAGCTATATGTTGAAGTGCATGTTAGCAGGGAGAACATGAAAAACACTTATTTGAATGAAATGTCTGGGAAACCACTTTGTGAAAACTTCCTTCCGGCAAGTTCAGTTTAGAGATAGCTGGTGTCCCTCTCCTGATTAAAATATGATGTGTCTAAATCAGTATGAAATTTTAACATATGTCTGATAAAAAAAAATGGGTCTAGTGAAAGAAGAAAACAGGTGTTTCTGCACATGTTATCCAGTTTGTCAAAAGACTTGGAAGGGAGAATAACAAAATTATCTTAATGAAAATTTGAACAAATATTTGCTAAAAGTTAACAAACTGGACAAGACAAAAAAGAAGTAACAATAGTCCTTCAGACATGAACTCCTCGATGTCTAATTATGAAATTCAGAGTATTTTATTTCTCTTTTAGAAAAATATCCTTCTTTTCTGATTACCCAGCTATCTTACTAGGATCTATATTATAGGTACTTATATACAATGTTGTTCATTTGAAAATGATTTTGAACCATAAACGAATGACTTAAATTGCAAGAACACAGTGTTAATATAGAGGGAAAATCATACTATAAAACTTTCCACAATATTTATATCTGTAAGCAGTGTCTTAATATTTTTAACTAAGAATACCTGGAAGATTAATATTATTTTACTATAATGCATTTTTTCAGTCTGCATTTTATCAATATATGAGTACAGAAATGCTCCATGAGTTGCATATAGAAAAAACTTGGAAATTATTGAGTCAGATGGAAAAATGTAGAAATTTTAGTCTCTACCTACTGGAATTTCTTTATGGTCCACGCATACCACCTATTATGGTGATCATGCTTAGCACCTCTTGGTATCCATCTCTTTCCCTTTAAGTTTAAACATTTACATGTTACTTTGTAATTGATGGTTGGGGCTTGAATTTTTGTCCTTCCTTACAAATCCTCTGTAGAATTTGTGTCATGTTTTGTTTGTTATATCCATCGTCATGAAACATGGAAATCTGTGTTCCACAGATGAACTTTTGGTACTGATTGCACAATGCTGAATACCCCAGCAACAAAAGCTCAGAAATCAGAAAGGAATTCACTGGGTAGAGGACCACAGGTAAAACCCTCATATTGAGGAGCCAGAGTCATTTACAAGCTTGTTCTCCTCATCCCTCCTGATAATTTCTAATGCTTTTCATGTGATGAAATAATTGAGACAATTTGAAGCATTTAAAGTGATGTTTCATTATAAAAATAATTTTAGGCTTCATGAGATCAATAAATTCTCCTAAGTTCCTGTGATAGCATTGGTGTATGGTTTCAATGTTATTGCATACTTGCCCTAAAACATATACAGCTATGAGGCATTATCTTACTCAGGGTTATAAAGATATAAAATAAATATTCATGCATATGTATATTTGTATATTATATTTAATAGTATCTGCATAATTGCTTTCCAAATATTTTTTCCTGAGGCCTAATTTTAAAGTTGTCTACTCTCTGAAAAATAGTGCATAATTGCTTTCCAAATATTTTTTCCTGAGGCCTAATTTTAAAGTTGTCTACTCTCTGAAAAATAGTTACATGTTCAGTATTTTTTTTAGGATATTTTAGTCTTTTTTAATGGTAAATCTGGTCACTGTTACTCTATCATGTCCAACAGCAGAAGTCCCATTAAGTTCATAGTGTCAAAGCACTGAATATTCCCAGGTTTTTATTTCCAGACGTGATTGAAAATATATTTGTGCCATGACTTCTTTAATAAGCTCTAATGGGTTTTTCAGTCTATGGTAGTTTGATTTATTTTTAAGATGTACTGACCAACAAAAAAACAAATAAAAAGATTAAGAATTGAAAAGCAAGGTGTAGAGTCTCTTTTAGGTCTTGCACGGAAGAAAAATGAATCATAATTTAACTTAGGTCAGCAGTTAAGGGTTTCGGAGATTGGATTTTTAAACTCATCTGAGTTTTCTAAACCTCATGAATTTGAAAAATAATCCTGGAAACTTTATTTGACCAAGCTTTCTTATACTATTGAGGCATCCATTTGCTTTTCTAGCTTATCCTCAAGTAAAGAAAGTTTAAATAATAATCTTTCTTTGAGAATTAAAAAACAATCTTGCTATTAAGCTTCCTTTATCATATAGAATGTTTTCTTGACTGACTGAATTACAAGACATAGTAAAAATTGATTTCTGAGCTGGGGTTGTGGTTCAGTGGTGGAGCACTTGTCTAGCACATGTGAGGCCATGAGTTCAATCCTCAGCACCACATTAAAAAAAAACAAATAAATAATATAAAGGTATTGTGTCCATCTGAAACAAAAAGAATCTTCAAAAAAATTGATTTCTGGCTATTACATCGCATGTCTAGATTCTGAAACTAATAGAAATGGATGTTTTGTTTGTCAAAATAAATGTATAATATCTAAGTAGACAGGACACTCTAAAGGAGTTAATCTTAATGTCTTATTTTACAGATAAGAAAAAAGTGAGTGACAGAATTACACAACTTCCAAATTGCATAATGTAGCACAGCTAGTAAGTTTCAAAACCATGATTCATTCAAAATCAGGTATGTTACATAGGTGTGTAGCAACAGAAATCACAACAGCTAAATTATGGAACCAGCTTAGGTGACCATCAATTAGCTTAGTTCCTAAGCTTAACTCAGGAAGTCACAGGTCATATTTTCTCTCTCATACATATATGCATATATTTATGTATGTATATGTGTATGTATGTTCAGTCCGTATATATATATATATATATATATATATATATATAGACTTGATCTTTTTTTGTCATAGGTGATGAGCATATATAAGGACACACTTCCAAAACACTTTGTTATGTAATCTAAAAAAATCAAATTTTAAACAATGCTGCCTTAAGAGGTATTATCTCATGGTTTCAAAATATTGAAATTTAAATAAGGTAAAGAATATTTAACAAATACCTACACATCCATTAAGATCCTGCATGACTGTAATCTCAAGGAGGTTCTACTACCTATCTTACAATAGTGGCACTTATTTTATTCTGCCACAATATTAACCATACACAGGTATTCTATTTTTTTGTTTGTTTGTTTGTCTTTTTTTTTGGTACCAGGAATTGAACTCAGGGACACTCAAACACTGAACCACATCCCCAGTCCTATTTTGTATTTTATTCAGAGACAAGGTTTCCATGAGTTGCTTAGTACCTCCCATTGCTGATGCTGACTTTGAACTCAAGATCCTCCTTCCTTAGCCTCCTGAGCTGCTGGAATTACAAGTATGTGCCACTGTGCCAGGCAATTATTCTAATTGTGACAAAAACTTAAGTAATTGCTCACTTGTCTCCTTTTATTTTTAAGTTCTGGGGATTGAATTCTAGGCCTTGCACATGCTAGGCAAGCATTCTATCACTGAACTATATCCCCAGCTCACATGTCTCCTTTTAAACTAGACTCTGTACTCCATTAAGGAGATTATTATTCATATTTAGGCTTTAATCTGCAACACATAAGATGCTTACTATCCCTAACATGTGTCAGTACAATATGATATTAAATTAAGAATTTTCAAAAATTCAACCCTTGTTTTTCAACTTCCTCAATTACTGTGATAAATATTTAATGTTCAACAGTATGTATTTAGGTTTCAAGAAGTGTTAACTAAGAATTTTGCCAGAAAACAGCAGCAGAAGAGTGTTCAGACTATTTCTGCCCTGTTGGAAATAGGCAGAGTTAGACATTTGTACCTCCTCAGGCCAATGAAAGGAAACATCTGTGAAGCACACATTAAATTGTTTTCTGGTGAAACCAACTAACAAACAAAACCTACCATGTTTACAGCCAGAGTGATGGTGCAGGAAAAGAAGGAAAAACAAAATAAATTTACAAAGTTAGAGAACTGCAGAAACGGAATTGCTATGATTTATTGGTCTAACTCCGCCACTGATGATACAATGGCATGGTTTGGCCAGCTGATTACATCAAAGTGTATTACATAACAAAAATACAAATCACGCTATCCAACAGAATTGCCAGGTTTGCCAATTTTCATCTTTAAAATTAATAACTTAAATGATATTTTTGAACAGTAATTCAGAACAATATAAAATATACCGAATTTGTTAATAGCAATGATTCAGAAAACTATATTTTTTTAAATTTGTGGTCAAAAACCTGGACATCTATCATGACGAGGAAGGTGAGATGAACAATAAGGCACAGGAAAAATGTGGTAGATGATAAATGAAATGAGATTTCTCCTTGCTTTTTAATCTTTACTTTTACACGATTATTCCAAATTCCTCCCCCAACCCAACCACCATGAACTTCTCTGTTCTACTTTTGTTTTAAATGAACTTTCAAGAAACATTTTGAATGATTTTAGATTTATGAAAATATTGTAAAGAAAGTACAGACAATCCCTGCATGCCTTTCATACAGTGTCCCCTAATGTAAACAAAGCCATGGTTCAATTGAACAAATTCAGATATTAACATCAGTACATCTCTCATATCTAAATTATAGATTTTATTTTTATTTCTCCACTTTCCACTTTCATTCTAGGTTTTAATTGAGGATATTACATTGTATTTCTTCATCTTTTCTCCATAGTTTCCTCTGATCTGTGTGGGAATTTTTTAATTCTGTGTGTGTGTGTGTGTGTGTGTGTGTGTGTGTGTGACTTTGAGGGTTTTGGAGTACTGATCAGGCACATAAATTGAATTTGTCTGATATTTTTTCACGATTAAACTGCAGTAAGAATGTTTGAAAAGAATCTCAGAAATGAGTTGTGCTTCTCAGTTCATCAGATCAGAAGATACCAACATGACTTACCACTGTGATTACCTGGTTAAGGTCAAAGTTTCTCTAAAGTGAAGTTATTTTCCATATTCCACTCTATATTCTAGCAAATCAAGTTACCAAGTTCAGGCAATACTCAAGGAAGAGAGAAACTAAGCTCTATCTCCTAGAATGTAATTTATTTCTCAAAAAATGGTAATTTTTCTAGAAAGATTTGTATTTCAACTCTATTTATATATTCAATAATTCATGTACATAAATGAAGATCTACATAAATTCATTTTCAGCTTTGTGTTATAATAAATTTTTTTCATTATTTATTTTTTGCTCAAATTTTTTGAGTTTTGGTCATTTTTTTAATCAAGTTGGCATCTATTTCCCCTGGACACATTCATTGGTACTATAAGATATTATGGGTTCATGCTGGATTTCTTTCACCTAAGTACTCAAATCAGTTGAGTTCTAAAAAATTGTCTTTCCTTTTTTTAAATTTTTATTTAGCTTTTAATTTTTTATAGATTGCATTTTGATTCATTGTACACAAATGGGGTACATAATTTTGTTTCTATGGTTGTACACAATGCAGACTCATACCATTTGTGTAATCATACATGTACATAGGGCAATGATGTCAGACTCATTCCACCATTTTTCATACCCGCTCCCTCTCATTTTATTCTACATATTCTAAAGTTCCCCTGTTACTCTCTCATTCCCCACCCCCACCCCCATTATATATCATCCTCCACTTATCAGGGAAAACATTCGGCCTTTGGTTTTTTTGGACTTGGCTTATATCACTTAGAATGATATTCTCCAATTCCATCCATTTATCTGCAAATACCATAATATTATTCTTCTTTATGACTGAATAGTATTCCATTGTGTATATATACCAGTGTTTCTTATTCCATTCATCTTTTGAAGGGCATCTAGGTTGGTTCCACAATCTAGCTATTATGAACTGAGCTGCTATAAACATTGATGTGGCTGTGTTACTGTAGTTTGCTGATTTTAGGTCCTTTGGGTGTAAACCGAGGAGTGGAATAACTGGGTCACAAGGTGGGTCCATTCCAAGTATTCTGAGGATTCTCCACACTGCTTTTCAGAGTGGCTGCACCAATTTGCAACTCCACCAGCAATATAAATATGTGCCTTTTTCCCCACATCCATGCCAACATCTATTATTGTTTGTGTTCTTAATAAAAGCCATTCTAATTGGAGTAAGATGAAATCTTAAAGTTGTTTTAATTTGCATTTCTCTAAATACTAGAGATGTTGAACATTTTTTCATATATTTATTAATTGCCTGTGTGTCCTCTTCTGTAAAGTGTCTGTCCAGTTCCTTGGCCCATTTATTGCTTCGGTTCTTTGTATTCTTGTTGTAAAGTTTTGTAAGTTCTTTATAAATTTTGAAGATAAGTGCTCTATCTGAAGTGTGTGTGGAAAAGATTTTCTCCCACTCTGTAGGCTCTCTCTTCACATTCTTGATTGTATCCTTTGCTGAGAAAAAGCTTTTCAGTTTGAGTCCATCCCATTTATTGATTCTTGCTTTGATTTCTTGTGCTTTGGGAGTCTTATTGAGGAAGTTTGATCCTAAGCCAACATGATGAAGATTTGGGCCTACTTTGTCTTCTATTAGGTGTAGGGTCTCTGGTCTAATTCCTATTTCTTTGATCCATTTTGTGTTGAGTTTGTGCAAGGTGAGAGGTAGAAGTTTAACTTCATGCATTTCTATTCATAAGTGATGAATCCTCTGAAAGAGAAATTAGGAAAACCAGTTCATTCATAGTAGCCACAAAAAAAAAATACTTGGGAATTAATCTAACAAAAGAGGAGAAAGACCTCTACAATGAAAACTGCAGAACATTAAAGAAAGAAATTGAAGAAAACCTTAGAAGATGGAAAGTTCTCCCATGTTCTTGGATAAGCAGAATTAACATTGTCAAAATGGTCATTCTACTAAAGGCACTATACAGATTCAATGCAATTCCAATTAAAATCCCAATGACAGTCCTCATAGAAATAGAGAAAGCGATCATGAACTTCATCTGGAAGAACAAGAGACTTTGAATAGCCAAAACAATCCTGAATAGAAAAAGTGAAACAGGAGGTATCACAATACCAGACATTAAACTATACTACAGAGCAATAGTAATAAAAACAGCATGGTATTGGCACCAAAATAGACAGGTAGACCAATGGTAAAGAATAGAAGACACAGAGACAAAACCACCTAAATACAGTCAACTCATACTAGACAAAGGAGCCAAAAACATACAATGGAGAAAAGATAGCCTGTTCAACAAATGGTGCTGGCAAAACTGGAACTCCATATGCAGTAAAATGAAATTAAACCTCTAACTTTCCTTTACTGTAGGATGGAATTAGAAACTCAGTTCCAGGCTCCTGATGTGGTTGATGCTACATGTATTTCTAGGCCTTCTTTGTGCAGAGTGCTAAAAATACATGAGCATTTTGCAATGCATGCATACACAATTATCTATAATTATCTTTATGCTTATCTATATATACTAAAGTAAACATGGGTTTATACTAATATCTCAGATCCTAACTCAACACTAGGAGTTTCCCATTGATTTTGCCCTTTGGTTGTTTATGACTTCTTAACTGAGAATAAGAAACTTGTCTCCCATTAGCTATAAATTATTTATTTAATTCAGCCCTAGTATCATAACATATTCTAAGAATTCATAAGCCGTACTTATAGAAGAACCAAAGTTACCACAGTAATATTTATGTTCAGGCATTTTTGTTTTTATTGTTATACTTTCCTTTCCAAACATTATCCTGTGGCTATTTAGGACATTTCTTATTTATCTGACCACCTTCAATAAGGTTATGTCACATATTTGTAGTAGTCACATTTACTTTCTCCAGACTATCATTGATCCTTGAATTCTCAGCTCTCATTGATTTAGTTTTTACTTGCATTTGTTAAATTTTACCTTTTTTTTCTTATTTATTATATAGGGTTTGACGAATATCGTTAGTCATTACCTAGTAACGTGGAACAGTCCGAGAATCCTTAAATTTTTGCCCCACTTATAGTGATAACTGTCCTTCCTTCACAAACCCCTGTAATCACTGAGCTATTTTCTATCCATAATATTTTCTTTTCCTTTTATATCTGATTTCTTTCACCTAAACAAAATCTACTTTAAAATTCATTCATGTCAATACGTGGAGTCATCAGCATGATCTTTTAGACAGCATCAAGGTGTTCCTGTTGAAGGGTTGTAGCAGTGTGCTTGTTCATTCATCTGTTGAAGAACTTCTAGTTTTTAACACTTGGAGGCTCATAATGCAGGTATAAGATATAAACATTTAAGTACAAATTCTAGTGGCAACATGTGTTTTCAGTCTTGAGTGAACTTCAAGTAGTGGGACTGCTAGGTTAAGCAGTGTGTGTAGGTTCAACTTCATAGGAAACTTCTACACCATTCCCGAAGTAACTGTACCATCTTGCACTCCTGCCCTACATTGATTTAGAGTTACTATTGCTCTACCTCTTTTTCAATATTTGATATTGCCAGTGTTTTAACCATTCTAACTGGGGGGTGGTAGTTTCTAATTTTGGTTTTAATTCCTATTTCCCTAGTGACTAATAATGCTAGACATTTTTTCATAATATTATTTGCCATTTATATTCTTTTGTTGAAGTGCTAGTTCATATCTTTTACACATTTTCATTGTTTTCTACTAAGAAAATTAATGCTAGGCCTTTTTCATATGTTTATTTGAAATTTATATTGTGTTTTTATAGTGTCAGTTCATATCTTTTAAACATTTTCATTGTTTTAAACTAACCAGAAAACATTTTTCAGAATCAGAATAGATTGACATTATGAATGTATTAAGGAGAATAATTGGTCTCCTCTGTTTTATCACTAAAGTAGTTTTAAGCATTGCGATATTTTGACATTTTAAAATTTTCTCTTGTTCCCCTCTCCTTCGCCTGATAGGAACTTCTGCAAATCCTCAGGATTTATTACCACTCTTCCTTGCAACTTTTCCAATTCCATGAAACCCAAATCTCAGCTGAAAAATGAAGAAATAGGATAGATTATCCATAAAATCAATTTTTATAATAATTTTGTGGTTCTGTAAAAAACTCCATGAACTTTTGTTTTTAGGGTTTTGTTTGTTTGTTTGGTACTTGTGCTCTGTCACTGAGCCACACCCTCAGCCCTTTTTTATGTATTTTTTAAATTTTGAGAAAGGATCTTGCTGAGTTGCTTAGGGTATCTCTAAATTGCTGAGGCTGGCCTTGAACTTGTGATCCTCCTGCCTCAGCCTTCTGAGCTGCTGGGATTACAGGTATGTTCCATTATACCATGTGCCTCCATGAGTTTTAAAAGTGAAAATATAATCTAAATTTCCTTTTGGAATTGTTTTCATTTAAGTTATTATTGCACATAGGTAGGGAATTAATGAAGGAGAAATCAGATACTATAGTTTGACTTAGAACCTAAGCAAGACTGACAGCTATTAAATATTTTCTAGAATGCACACGTATTCTAATAGATATAATTCATTTTAGATTTTTCAATTGAGGACAGAAATCTTATCATCCAATTTATGCTGCAATAAATTTTCACTCCTTGTTTTGCACTATACACAATTATTAAAATCAGACACAGTTTTCAAGCTATATTATAATACAGTATGTCCCAGTTAGCAATTATATTTGTTGCCTTAAAGACATCTTATTGTAAATCTTGGTGAGAATTTTCAGTGGTCAGATCTAACTACCTATCAAAATCAGTTGAACATGAGTTATCCAAACCAGGGTACACTCTAATGTTGACTTTCTTTTTGTTTTCAATATACATGGACATTTATTTAGTAGTCTTAGATAACTGATATTTTACCTGTTAATTTACTCTTTTACAGAATAAAATGTAAGTTCCTTAAACATAACAAACAAGTCTAATTTTTATCATTTTGTATCCATTGTCTGGCACAGTATCCAGACTTTAATTACCATTCAATATGTAAGCCACTGGTAAGTACCTTTCAAAATGCAATTTGCTCTCTTTAAAAATTATCATCTGGTTTCTTTCCTATTTTATGTCACTAAGAGTATGCCATCTAAATATTGCATTTGAAATGTGTCCAATATCCTGAATACAATTTGTCAGAACCTAGAAATGTGAAGTCACATAACATGGCCAACTGCTCTCTCTGTGTCTCTTTACATACAACTAATAAAATACTTAACCAATTGGAGTAGAAATTGAAACATAACAACAAATATGGCCACAGTAGAATGTATAAATGAAACATCTGCCTTGGTTTTAGGTTATTCTTAATTAACAATAGTTATTTACATCTTTACTTTAAATGCATTGCCTATTGAAATAAGTAGCAATAATGAGTTAACTGGGCTTTTTGTTTGATTTTATTTTCTTCTCGCTACAGGAGGTAGAATACAGGGCTCTCTACACTGAGTAATATCATTTTTTTATATTTTTAAATTTTGGGACAGGATCTTGTAAATTGCTCAGGCTGGCACTGAACTTGTGATCCTTCTGCCTCAGCCTCCCTAGTTGCTGGGATTACAGGAGTGTGCCATGGCATGCGGCATCTTCCTCTTTTTATAATTACAGATTTTTTAAAAAGCAATTTTGTCATGGCCACTGGAATTTTATTTATTCATTCATTTTTTGGTTCTTTAAAAAGAACTAAAGTTTAAAAAGAACTAAAGTTACACATGACAGTAGAATCTATTTTGACATAATCATACAAGCTTGGAATATATCTTGTTCTCGTCAGACCCCAGTACTTCTTCCCTTTCCTCTCCCCAACCCCCACTATCTTCCCTCTATTAATCTTTCTGTATTTACCCATGGTTCTGTTTTTAATTAATTTCTCATGGATGGACACATGGTGAGATTCACTGTGGTGTGTTCATATATGTGCATGGGAAAGTTGTGTCAGATTCATTCCACTGTCTTTCCTTCTCCTATCCCCCTCTCTTCTCTTTATCCCCTTTGTCAACTTCACTGAACTTCTACCACTGGAATTTTTTATGAATACTAACTCTTTTTACATTGACTTTCCTGACATTTCTGTCCCAAATGTCCTTATGTAGTAAACATTATGTTGCATAATTCATATACATATATATGAATTATGTAATAATTCCTTTTCTATCAAAATATAGATTCAATACTATTTTAACCTTAGTTTTACAGATGGAGAAATTGACACAGGAAGTTTAGATGACTTTCCCAAGATCACTCAACTGGAAAATGGAGGAACTTGGGTTAAAATCTCAGTCTACTGACTCCAGAATACATACATATGCCTCTCTAGCCATAACTTTTAAATATTCTTTCATAAAACCTTTTAATAGCCCATAAAATGTATGTGCAATAATAGTCACATCAGCTCCTTCGAAATAGCCAACACTCAAAGCACTTTAAATTTTCATTATCAAGGAAACGACTAAATAATTTGCAACCTGGTGATATGTTCCTACACAACAATGAAAAAGAATGAATTACTTATTCATGAAATTGTTTTACACTAAAGTACATAAGATGTGTAGTTCCATTTGTATAAATTTCAAAAACAGGCACCTCTTACTGACAATAATTGAAGTCATACTGTTTTGTTATTTAAGTGTGAGTCATTGACTTGAATGAGTGGCAATTTTACAAAAAAAAAAAAAGCACAAAAAACACAAATCCCTGATTTTATGGGAATACCTCTATTCTGCATCCACAGCCTAGACCAAGATTCTCCAACTCAAATGTTCAGTGACATCACTGAACTTATGAAAGTTTGATGTGTTTTTTTTACAATGGAAATAAAATATTTCTGAATTTCACAGTGAGATCAAGACAACAAAGTGAAAGACAGAACATGAAAACATGATATCATCAAAACAAAAAACAGACAAAAAAAAGTCAGCCGTCTCCTTGTCATACTCTCTGCCTATGCAGTACTTTCCTGTTATTTAATTGTAAGTATATTAACATATTTATAATGCTAGTCAAATAATTAAGCAGGAAGTAATTTTACTAAATATGTATGTAAAATGTGTTCTATATTCTAGTGAAACAAAATTTTAAATGTTTCCCAAATCATCACTTTATTATATTAATCATGATACATAAAATGTTAAAAAATATTTATATACACATACATATATGTTACTGTTTTTTTAATAAATGATATTCCTACCTAGGACTATCTTTTATCTTCATCTAAGGAAAAGAAAATTTCAGTAGAAACAGAAAGAAAAAATTAAAGATCCAAAACAGGATGAAATAAAGGAAGGATACTCCTTGATATCTGAATTATTCTACCATCTGGTATCCCTGGAACAGCTGTGAAATTAGTTAACCTCTCTATGATAGTTTCATCATATGTAAAACAGATCTAAGCAAAGCTCAATGGTCTTAGGTGAAAAATACATAAAATTGATAAACAGCAATTATAACAATGATGAAGGGAACCATTAAAATTATATGTTGTTATTTATCACACATACTCTGAACTTAAATTGCTTGGGTCCAAATCCCAGCTTTGTCATTTAATATAGTTTTACTGCTTACCAACCTGGAGGAAGCACTGCAACTCTTCCAAAATTCAGAATTAACAGAAGTACCAGGCGTTTACCATAGTAACATCTACACTTTATGTATGTAGTATATATTCATTAATTCTGTGAAGTATGACTGGAAACCAGTTTGGTATTTTCAAAATGATAATAGTTTATTGATTATATTTATTATATTATGTACTTATTTTTTGGATATTTGATTTTGAAAGTTTGATGTGAAAATAAGGAGTTCAAATTCATTTATTTTCTATTTTGAATGGCATTTATAAATTTGCTTGTAGACAAATTGAGTTTCAAGTACTTTTAGAAGATTTTTTGCCATTTATTTATATCTGCTTCTTAATAGCATGCGTTTCTATTATACTTTCTATTCTCACAATTTTAGGAAACAGGAAGGTTCCATTGGCAGCCAGAGATAATGTTTCCATGGTTAAAATGGTATTCACAGCCCATCCAAATTCTTCATCTGTCTTAAGGGAGAGTTTAAACATGTGTTTTACTTCACCAACTGCAGCTGCAGTAATTAGAAATATAGTTGGTCTGTATAACCACCTCTATCTGAAAAAAATAAAAAAAAACACTCATCTCTTTTAAATGCTTCCCTCTTATCTAATTTGATAAGGGCCTCTTCATTTCAATTCTGTTCCAGTGTCCTCCATAATCTGAAATTACAGGAAAAGATCCTTTTTCAACAGCATTATATTATAATGAAAAATCACTGGACATACCTTATACTTCTGTATTTTCACAGAGAATACAGGAGTACAATTAGGGGCTCTTTGGTATTGTGATCTAGTCTTACAAGTCTAACATTGTCCTGGAACTAGTCAAAGAAGCCTAGAATAAAGGACATCTTAGTGTCAATCATTTTGCTATATCAAATTCAAAATCCCATCATATCTTGGCACTATATCAAGGTGAACTCATTCCTAAAAGGCATTACTGCTAAGAGGTTATAGAATACTCATATTCATCAATTACTTAGCAAACCTCCCAATATGTAATTGCTGGTATCAAAATAAGCAAATGATAGTTTTGTCTTTGTTTAATTTCCACATGTGATACTGTAGTTGTGTGATATGCCTGAATTAATAAAGAGGACACAGTAGAATCTCTATTGTATGAATATAAAATTTCATGTATAGTTATTAGTGCAGAATTCAATATAAACATTACTACCATA
Organism: Sciurus carolinensis; assembly: GCF_902686445.1. Taxonomy (NCBI): domain Eukaryota; kingdom Metazoa; phylum Chordata; class Mammalia; order Rodentia; family Sciuridae; genus Sciurus; species Sciurus carolinensis. The sequence continues at coordinate 83,882,359 of NC_062218.1, read as the reverse complement.
GTCATTGTCATTTAAGTAATGATGACCTAAAGGTATTAAATCATCTGAATAAATTTAACATTTGTAGCTTGAATAGAAATTTTAGATACAGTCATAATCTATTCCCTCCCACAAGTGACTGCACAACTAGCAGTGACAGTATCTGTGCATTTTGTAAAAAATGAGAAGACTCTCCTCTCTTACTGACATTTATAATTGTACACATTGCTGTCCCAGATAAAAATAAGGTAAATTTACTTAGGTTGTGCACATTTTAATTATAATGTACTTGAATAGCCTACATGATTGACATAAAGAAGTTACTAAACTATGATGTCTCATATTATGGTGTTAACAAAGCCCATTTAAGAGCATGTACAGACAGTGTATAATTATGTGTTGGGGAGGACCTTTGAGGTGACAAAAGTGAAAAAAGTAATCTGATATCACAGTTCTCACAATAAAGAGAAAGTCAAATATGAAGCAGGAAGATACAAAGATCCACAGATGGAGAAAATAGCATTCCTCATATCAACTCTTGAACATGAACTATAAATTAAATGATGATACATATTAAATAACAAAAAATTTAGAATCAGTGTAAAGATGGCACACGCTTGTGATAGAATGAAACAAGGTATTGCCTAAAAAGTCAACATTGGGCAATGGAGCAATGTTTAAAGATGACATGGTTAGATCATAGTGCTGCAAACAAAATCCATTTGATGGATTAATAATTTAGAAGAACTACTGTATTAAGTAAATGTTGGGTGGGACATAGCTGGAGAAAGAAAGCAGGTTACAGGGTACCTGTCCTTTGAGAATTGTACTTTCTCTCTCTCTCTCTCTCTCTCTCTCTCTCTCTCTCTCTCTCTCTCTCTCTCTCTCCCTCCCTCTCTTTCTCTCTCTTCTTCCTGACTGCCATGAGCTGAGCAGCTTTCCTCCACTGCACCTTTCTGCCATGATGTTCTGTCTCATCTCAGGCCCAAAGCAACCAAGTCAGTCATCCATGGACTGAAATTCTGAAACCATGAGCAAATAAACTTTTTCTTCTCTAATTTGTTCTTATTGTGTATTTTGATCACAGTGATGAAATGATGACTAAAATAATATTAAAACTTAACTCAAATACTCAAGTGACCATTCACTATAGAATGAAAAATGATTAGTAGACTTCATAAGAGAAGTTCTAGAATCAGAACTAATTTATTTAGTGCTATCAACTATGCATTCATTAATCAACAAAGATTTCACAATGCCCCCATAAGAATAACTATATATAAATATCTTTGTCATTTATGATTCCTAGAAATTTGATTATTTGCTACTTGAGAAATATTAAATAACTTTAAAATTAAAATATTCGTGAAATGTATATAAATTATCTTATTTTCTATAGAATTTAAATTGCTTCTCAAAATATTATCTCTCAAAATATTATTACACCTGTATTAAAGTGGGGGAGGTTTATAGTTGTGTTTAAAATCTAATGATAAGATTAAACATCTGAGGAAGGCAGCCTACCCAAAGGGGATTTTTTGACACTATTTCTTTCCTATCTACTTATGTTACCTTTTCATCTCTGTGGCAAATACCTGAGAAAAGCACCTTAGGAAAGGAAAGGTTTGTTTAGGCTCATGGTTTAGTTCCATGGTTGGCTGACTCCATTGCAGAAACATCATGGAAGAAGGGCAATGTGGAGCAAAGCTGCTCACCTTATGAAAGAAAGGAAGTGGAGGGAGAGAGAAAGAGAGTGGACTGGGGAGAAGGGGTCTGGACAATACATACCCTTCTAGACCATGCCCCCACCTCTTCCTTCAACTAGATTCCACCTACTACATTTTCCATCACCTCTGACTAATTTCATTCAATTATGAACCATTAATGGATAATTCCACTGATGATACTACAGCCCTCATGATCTGTCACTTCTGAACATTGTTGCATTAATGACAAAATCTTTACCACATGAGATTGGGGTATATTCCAGATCCAAACCATAACATCATTTTCACACTAAAATAATCTTGTTTGTGTGTAGATGTGATCTCCCTTAAATATATAGCACAGATAGCTGATTTTCTTTGAAAACATTATTTGGTTTATTTATTCAAGAATAAATTGTACGATTCTATATTTTTAGCAGCTACAATCAAATAAATATATTCATGAATACTTATAGAAGAGGCAAATAATTAATTAATATCATACTATCATTACTTTTACAAAATGGAACACCAAACTGTTTGTTAAACAAGTTATATATCTTGGGGAAAAATAGTCAAATTTCAATATTAGTATAAAACCTTAAATGAACTAGAAATTTTGATAAAAGACTAATTTTCAGCAGTGTATTTAATATGCTATTGTTAGAAGAGAATGTTGCTTTAAATATATTCTTTTCAAATTTCCAGTCTCAGTGGGTAGTAAAACAAAATAGTAATTTGGTTGAAGGAAAATAGAAATCAATTGGATGCATTAACTATCATGTATGCTGTGAACTGAAAGACTTGCTTAAATTATGTGTTTTTTTTTCACAATACCCTCTGATTTTCAGGTTCACTGTTGTGATACTTGGTCACGTAAAATCAAACTCGAAGTTATATACATGTGCTGAAATATGTGCACTGTACTAATCTTGAAATAGATCTAAATCCAATTTAAAGATGATTTGATTTTTATATGCATCTAGGTATGAGAAACAGATAAATCAATATGTGTATCAGTTTAGTTGTCATGGAAATCAGGGAGTGAAAATAAAGCTTTTTGCTCACGAACTGTTTTTAGGCCCAGTCATCAGCTCTGATGATCATTCTCAGGCTTGGCAGGAAATGAGCTTTAAGTAGCACTTTCTTACATTTCTATGGTTTGAAGTGGCCATGGTAACCACTAGAATAGGCCATTCCTACATCAGTGAGAGACTGTCTACTGATATTGCTATTTCATGCATTAGATATTATTAAGTGTCTCAAGGAAAATACAATCTAAAATATAGGAAGGCAGATAAAGCTCAACTTGGATCATTGTACATAGCATTCAGTGTTTACCCACATTGAAAAAGCATTTTGAGCTCAGTACAACTGTTTAAAAGATTAGCATAGTCAATGTCTTCATCTGAAAGCAAATTTGCCTTCTCCAATATTTTAAGGATAGTGTTTTTGTCACTTGAAGTTGACTGTTTCCTTTTGTATACCACTAAAATCTGGAGCCTCTAGGTAGATCACACAATATTCTAACCAGTGAATTTAGCAATTCCTGTGACTACAGATAATTTTCAAACTTGTATAAAGTGTCTAGAAGATTCTGTCAAAATGGTTAACCTACGGTATCAAAAGAAATAAGGGTCCAGTTAACCCACAGGATAATGAAATTGGTTCAAAGGATGAGAAGCATGAGAAGCAATCATATATTTCATAATACAAATTTTAAGTACAAAAATGCTACTTGAGGATGTATTGCAGGGAGAAAAGTGAGAAGGTAGGACTGAAGGCAGTGAAAACAAATTTAGAATTGGAAAAAGAAATCTGTGGTCACAATGCAGAAGTTGGTTATATTTCAAAAATAAAAATCATTATATAGGAGCAATAACTTTGAATGAAATAGCAAAATGACCACAATTCCAGAAGACTAATTTGTTACTGCAATAATTTGATGACTAGCTTCTATTGATGTATACAATGTATTTAGAAGTGAGTTTGACCCTCCCTTATTTATCTCGATCCTCACAGTGACCCCAGTTTATTCATTGTTACCATGTCATAAATCATGTGATGTTGTGCATATGTGTGTCTGTTAATGGACCTTATACGATCATTTATATTGATAAATGATCAATTTGTCAAACTTCGTGCCCATATCATACTGTTTTCTTTATTCTAAGCTTCATATCTTATATTTAGGAATATTGATCTCCCTTGTCTGCCTTCTCTTTTGTTCCTCTTTCCTTTGACTTTCACTATTAGCCTCAGTCCTTTACAATTACATATTCTATGCACATTTAGATTCTGCTTATCAATTTGAACTAAAAAACCTTGGCATTTGCATAAATTTTTCCTTGAATTAAAAAGTATGATTGAGAAAATGAAAACTTCTTAAAACATTTTCTTCCAATTGTTATATTCCTCTATTTATTTAGATGTTTAGTGATTTTTCTCAAAAGTTTTAAAGTTTTACTATAGTCATCTTGATACCTTACTAGATTTATTTTTATCTATTGATTCTTAAATATTAAATTTATATTATATTTTAAATTTCATTTCCCATTTGTTGCTGCTGTACATAAATTGGAGAAATGTTTGTATATTCCCTGTACATTCAATTACTATGCTAAGTCTATTGAATAATTCTAATAATTTCTCTGTATATTATTATGGGTTTTCCTGGTACATAATGGTAACATGTTGTGGAAAGGAATATTGATAGTGGATATCCTTATCTCATTCTAGGCCTCAGAGATCAATATTTTGTGATATTCATTGTAGGATGATGTTCATTGTAGGATTTCAGACACATTCTTCAGCAGATTGAGACATTTTCTTTTTATTCTCAGACTGCAGTGCTCAGGCAAAATATTTCTTGTGACACTCAACTAAAAAATATCAGGGAAAGAAATCCTGAAAATCTAATTCATTTTGACTAAACTAATATAATACAACTCGATATCTGTCTCTTCTATATTTGAACTAAACTATACAACTCGATATCTGTCTCTTCTATTAAATTCCTAAGTCTTATGAGGCAGACACTCCTTTTCTGTCCATGATTTAATCCTTAGTGACTGTTATAGGATCCGACATATAGGAGACATGCAAAAATTTTTATTACTAAATAAACAATGAAAAAATGTTGGTAGAATAAATTGCTGTGAAAAAAAAATCAAACACCTTTATAACAAGCAAATAAATGGCATAATTATACAGAAAAAAGTTACTAAATTCTTTTGTGTTACAAGTTCAAATACATTTTTTTTTATTTGTTTGGTTTGCTTTGGTACTGGAGATTAACCCAGTGGTGCTTTACCACTGAGTCGCATACAGCATTTTTTATTTTTATTTTAAGACACGGTCTCAGTGAATTGCTTAGGGCCTTGTTAAATTGCTGAGGCTGACCTCGAACTTGTGATACTCCTGCCTCCACCTTCTGAATCACTGGTATTACATGAGTGATATATGAATGATGTGCCTGGCTGCATATTTTTTTAACATATATACCTCAAGTATATTTACTTCCTTATAGAAACTAAGTCTAATTTTACTGAAAAAGAAATTGTATAGACACTTCTATTATTTCTATTACAAAAGTTAATTTGCCAGATCCTTAACTTTTCTCATTGATTAGTGGCATTTTATCATTCAAGTTGAAAATATCTCTTTCCATTATGTTGCTGTGCACCCAAAGCTGTATATTCTACATCTTAATTTCTTACTTTTTTCTCAATTGATATTCAACTGAGTGTGAAATGTCTCCTAACACACATCACAGGTGGTGAATGAGGGTGGGGAGGACCATGATAAGGAGGCAGAGTCCTCAGTCACTCAGGCAAGCAGAGAGTTCATGCAATTTGGAAAGCACAGTGATAGAGACAGACACCAATAACTGCTGCCAAATTTCATACCTAGTAGAGCCTTATTAGATAAGGAGGATTTTAAGCCATGTTCTCTTATTATGCTTTGTTGGAATCACACTGGTAACTTTTTTTAAAAAAGTTTTTTTATTATGATTATAAACATGATTAATTCTTTGATCTTTCAGGGTCCCGACAGAAAAGCAGAGAACATACACATCACTGACTATATTTAGCAGAATTATGTAGAAAGACATTGAAGGGCCACAAATGTGAAAAATGATAACCACTAAGTAATATACCCTAGGCCTGAAGGGTAAATAATGAGAGGAATTGTAGTTATTAGAGTCTAGAAATTTAGATAATCCTCATGAAGTATGTACCCAGGTTTCCTAGGGAGAGATGTCAGCCAGCTTTACTGATGGAGGACAAGATGAAGTCAGTTCTGTGATTACAGAGAAATGCTGGAATCTGGCAGAAAGAATGATTTTTCAAGTGTCAACTCTAGCATCACAAAGCAGAATGTAGGAGATGGTTTAGAATTTCAGACACAGTAGCTTAATAATAAAACAGTTTTCAAGAGTTCCCCCAAACACTAAACAAAATAAATATCAAAAATAATATTTCCTGGAATCCAACTAAAGAAAAACAATTGCTTGCAATCGTTGATATTCCACATATCAAACTATACACATATAATCTTGCAAATGTAATATAGTTTTTAATTGCACAAGTTCTTCATGTTATAGACCTGCTTTATTCAGTGAAAATATTTCATACATTTCTTTCCATGTTAATAATTTAAATGTATATTATCATTGTAATCATGCCTAAGATTCCACTAAGTTATTTATACACTAACTTAATTATGGCTTTTAGGACAATTTCATTTTCCACTGTATTATGAATAGTATAGTAAAAATCCATGAAGACAGATGCTAGCTGACATGTACAATTAACTCCCTAATATTAATATATGTTTGAAGGATAGGTGTACAAATATTTATGGTATACTATGTTAAGTTGCTCTTCAAAAACTGAAGAATGATTTACATTCCCAATATCAACTTTCACAATACCTATTTTCTTCCATTTAACCAAAAAAGGATTCATTCATATTGATGATTTTTAAAAATTCAGTAATTTAAAGAAAATATTGTTTAAAATTATAGGTTACTAGTAAAGTTAATGTGTTTTCACATTATTACTTTTAATGTGGTACTTGTTATTTTTATTATGTTTAGATATATCTTTTATGCCCAAAGATGACTACAAATATGGTTGAAAGCAAATAAATAAATACATATGTAAATTGTTCCAATGGATTTATTCATTTTCTGATATTATAATTTAATAAATTAGTGAAAATTCCTTTTAAATGAAAATTAGCTTAAACTACCTGAAAATACTATTATTTTAAAAGTTCTTCATGTATTTGAGCTTAAAGATAGTCTGAACCAGAAAATAGTGAGGACAAGATAGAAAAGAAAAATGAGTAGTAGAAGATGAATAGCTAAAAACTAGATTCATTTTTATTATTAGCTATTTTTTATTTTTATTCCTGTGGCTAGGAATGACACAGCATGTCTCTCACATATTTGTGGTGATGCTGTGTAACCAACCTCTTGTGCTGCCTGCCATATAAAAGTTTAGCAATATAATTATGTACAGTACAAAATACTTGATAGTGATAATAAACAATTATGTTTTGGGTCTATTTAACATATCACATTTTTATTGCTGTTTAGGATGTATTCCCAAATGAATTAAAAAAAATGACACATTTTTTAAAACTAGAAAATATCCTCAGGTAGGTTCTTCACAAGTGTTCCAGAAGGAATTGTGATCGAAAGTTCCATGTGTTATTGCTCCTGAAGTCTTTGCAGTAGGACACTATGTGAAGATGGTAAGCAAAAATCCAGATGATCCTGATGCTGTGAAGGTCTAGGCTAGTTTTGAAAAATTAGTTGGGGAAAAAAAATCTTAAAAATGAATCATCCAAAATATGCTGGATCTTTAGTAAGCTATAGCATTTAGGTTTGTGAAAGTACAGTGTGTGATATACTCACAATGACAAAAAAATCACCTAATAAAACAGGCACGGTGGCAAACACCTGTAATTCAAGTGGCTCTGGAGGCTGAGGCTGGAGGATCACGAATTCAAAGTCAGCCTCAGCAAAGGCAAGGTGCTAAGCAACTCAGTGAGACCCTGTCTCTAAATAAAATACAAAATAGGGCTGGGGATGTGGTTCAGTATTTGAGAGTCCCCGAGTTCAATCCCCTGTACCCATCCCCTGCCTAATAACTTAAAAAATCACCTAATAACATATTTCTAAAATAAGTCAGATAAGTAATAGGGAAATAAACATAGAAGGGCTTTGAACCTACAGTCTGTTGCTGGTTAACTGCATAGTTATTTGGGGTCTCATTTTTCTCATTTAGAAATGAGGAGCACCTGAATTACAGTATATGTCCATTGATATTTGTTGAGTATGTAAAATTTTGCATAGTCTCCAATCTCCTACTAGGTGTAAGAATCCACCCATTGTGCCATGGTCACGAGGCCATGTGGTATCAGAATATGGCATTGCTGGGTGTGTTATGGCTCAGACTCTTGTGAAACATGAAACAAAATGAAGGGGACTTCACCGTAACAGTCACTTCTCTGTATAGCATACTCCGCACCTGCATTGTCTATGTGTTAACTTATCCTTTGTAGGTATCATAAAACAAAATCACAGGATAATCAAATAAAAGGTTTCAGATACTGTGTTCCCTTATTTAGAAATCTTGTTCACTAAGAGACTGAACATCTGATAGATGACCTTTTTGTTTTTCTTCAAAAATTCTGCAGCAATGTCTTTTCTGTCCAGCTTCTATAGTATGTCAGTAGAAATATTTCTAGTGTAAAAATGCGTGTAGATGAAAATACAATAAAGAGAGTTACACTGTCAATAAGTGAAGAAGGTCAATATAAAAAGAAGGTCACACAAAGTTTTACAATCCTATTTTATAAGGAATTAACGAAAAAGTCTAGAAGCTCTATTTAAAAAATGGACTAGAGGACAGATACTTCACAGAAAAAGAAATGCAAGTGGCACTTACCATAAGAAAAGATGCTTATCCCTGCTCATAACTAGAGAACTAAAGAGCAAAATTACGCTGAAATACCATTCCTCTTTAAAGTGGCAAAAGTCTCAAGGTTTGACAACATGTTCTTTGGTTAGATTTGTGGTGAGCAAATGATTTTATACAATTCAAGGGAATATAAAATGTTGCAATCCTAATGAAGAAAGAGCAATAGCAAGCAAACTTCCATTCACATTTCCACTTAGACTAAGCAATCCCTATACAGGAAATTACACTGAAGGTACTCTGAGAAAAACACAAAAAGACATGCATGCAATTATTCATTGTGGCACCATATGTAACATCAAAAATCTGAGTGCTGCACAAGCTGGTTGAGGAAGAGGGAGAAGAGAAGGTTAAAAAAAGAAAAAAAAAACTGGACAGTATATTGAAAAAAACAGAGTATGGTAAAGGTGAAAAATGCAGACAACCTTCTCTATGTACTCTTATGCAGTCATCAAAAATACATTTAATAAAGGAGGAAGAAAGGAAAGAAAAAAGAAAGAAAATAATACAGTATTCAGTTTTCTTTGTTAAAGAGAAACTAAACCTAAAGAAAAACTATTTCTCTCATAACTCTTTTGACTATGGGTATAGAAATACAATTTAAACATCTTAATGATAAAATATGTCAACATTTTGCAATAAAATTTTCAGGTATAAACTACTGTATACATCATATATACTTAGGAGAAACTTGTTTAACCTATGAGTCCGTCTAAGAGTGAAGAAACCTTTAACTAAAACAACCCAGGGAAATATTTTTCAAGTTTTACAGGGTATTAGGCATATAGTCTAAACCCATTAATGATTGATTTAACTAGAAACGTACAGCCCAGAAGGTAGCCACTAGACACATTTGGTTGTTGAGCTGCTGTGATATGGTCATTGTTACTGAGAAACAGTATTTTTAATTTCATTTAAGTTTAAGATGAATGGATATTGAACAATTCTGTTCATGTTTGGAAAGAGTTGAGTAATTAAATTTATGTGTTCAACTGCAGCATTTTGAAATCTAAATATAGAGCAAACACACCTAGTGAAAATGCATTCAGTATTCTATTTAAACACTCAATCAGAGACCCTGCACCTAACAGAAGAAAAAGTGGGCCCAAATATTCACCATGTCAGCCTAGGATCAGACTTCCTTAACCAGACTCACAAAACACAAGAAGTAAAATCAATAATTAATAAATGGAATGGATTCAAATCAAAAAAGCAAAGGAAACAATAATGTGAAGAGAGAGTCCCTAGAATGGGAGAAAATCTTTACCACATGTACCTCAGAGCATTAATCTCCAGGATACACAAAGAACTCAAAAAACTTATTATCAAAAAGACCCAAATAACCCAATCAATAAATGGGCGAAGGAACTGAACAGACACTTCACAGAAGGAAAAATACAATGGATCAACAAATGTAAGAAAAAAATATTCAACATCTCTAGCAATTAGAGAAATACGAATCAAGACCACTCTAAGATTCCATCTCACTCCAGTCAGAATGGCAATTATCAAGAATACAAGAAACAATAAATGTTGGTAAGGATGTGGGGGAAAAGGTACACTCATACATTGCTAGTGGCACTGCAAATTGGTGCAACCATTATGGAAAGCAGTATGGAAATTCCTCAGAAAACTTGGAATGGAAACACCATTTGACCCAGTTATCCCATCTCAGTTTATACCCAAAGCACTCAAAATCAGTATACTACAGTGATGCAGCCACATCAATGTTTATAGCTGCTCAATTCACAATAGCTAAACTATGGAACCAATCTAGATGCCCTTTAACAGATGAATGATTAAAAAAATAGTGTATATATATATATATATATATATATGTGTGTGTGTGTGTGTGTGTGTGTGTGTGTGTGTGTGTGTGTTCATACAATAGAATATTGGTCAGTCTTAAAAAGGAATGAAATTATGGCACTTGCAGGTAAATGTTTGGAGTGGGAGTATATCATGCTAAGTGAAATAAGTCAATACCAAAAAACCAAAAGCCAAATGTTTTCTCTGATATGCAAATGCTAATTTACAATGATTGGGAGTACTAGGGAAGAATAGAATTAGTTTAGATTAGGTAGAAGGGATTAAAAGGAGGGGAGGGGCATGGGAATAGGAAGGATAGTAGAGTGAAAGAAATTATTACCCTATGCAGATATATAACTATATGACCAGTGGGATTCTACACTATGCAGTAACAGAAGAAGGAGAAATTATACTCCATTATATATGATGTATCGAAGTACATTCTACTGTCATGTATAACTAATTAAAACAAATACAATTTTTTTAAAAAAGATATGTCTTAAGCATAAAATATGCATTCGAGCTCAAGGACTATATTAGTCAGGGTTCTCTAGAGGAACAGAATCAATAGGAAGTATGATTATAAAAGGAGATTTATTAGATTGGCTTACACGACCAGAAGCTGGATAGCTCACAATAGTCATCTGCAGCTGGAGAGTTGGAAGAACCAGCAGTTGTGCAGTCCGAGAGGTGGAAGCCTCAGAACAAGAAAGATCAACAGTCCAAGAACAAGGCTTCTAGAAACTACCTGGAGAATCACTAGCAGAGTTCACTTTGGAAGAGTGAAGAAGCAAGAGTTCGATATCCTCAGATGATGGAAGCAGCAATCAAGAACCCTTTCAAGAAGAGCCAAGCTTGCATCTGCATCTGCTTCCTTGTTCTCCTACCTTTATTTCATCCTTTTGGGCAGTGCTGCCCATACTTAGGGAGGGTCTCCAGTTCACTATCTCACATTCCAATCATTCCTAGACAGGACCTCATTGACATACCCAAAAGTCTCTTAATCATTGGCGTCTCTTATTCCAATCAAGGTGACAATACAAATTGACCATTACCAGGACTTAGAACACAAGATACAAAATGCCTAATGAACAATTATCCTTTCATATGTAAAATATATTATGAAACTATATCATTTTAAAATAAAATACAGTATAAATATTAAATGAATTTTTCCTAACTTTCAAATTGTCTATGAGAAATTTTAAAATTGATAACAATTCACATCATATTTCTGTTGGACAGAGCTAGTTTTGATCAAGAAGGCCCCCTGCACAGGCTGGGACAGAGCTCAGTTTCTCTAAAATACATATTAAGAGAATCTGCATCAAGGTAGTACTAAGAAGAAAAGAAAAAAAATGAGTCAATTTTTGTCATTAGTCAATCAAGAAATACTAACTTCTAAACAAATACATATTTTACAGAGATCTGTACTTTCTAGTCCAAAATATTAAGAAAGACTGTGAGCTTTCTCATTTAAATATTGGTATCATTTATTATATTCTTTTTCTTTTTAGAAAAAAAGACAATAAGCTAAATCATAAGACATGAACAATGTATCTATAGAAGGGTAAAAGGAACATAAGTTATGTAACATTATTTACCAGAGATCCAGAAAACCTAACACAATGATTAGTTAATCTGTACCCTAGATCATTTCTTATGAATGAAAGTCTCATTTTTATTAGAGTATATAGAATATTTTCCCTATAAAAATGATTAAGCATCTCAATAAGCATATTCTTAGTTACTTTTATAATACATTCAGACAATATGTGTTCCTGTGATTAGTGTGCTTACAGAGAAAACATAAACCATCATTTTGATCAAAATTTTTCAAAATATCATAAGAGAGAGAAAATTAACCAACAGGGAGGTGATAACTAAAATACAAAATACAGAAAACTATGGAAATATGCAGAAGATATTAAATATATTTCTACAGGATAAAAGATTAATGAAATACAGAGGTATAGAAAAAGATTATGATCCAAAGTCATTGAGGAAACCATACATATGGAGGATGCACACCACATGATAAAACAGCTTTAATATGGTTGGTAAGATCCTATGCCCAAGAAATACCTCTCATGTACTATGAATTGAATGATTACTTTGCACTAGGAACAGTGAATGATAAAAGACTGGATGCAGCATTTCATTTCAACCATACAACAATCTTAAAATTCTGCTATTTACGTCAGCTTCACAAACAAGGAACACCAGGGTCAGATAATGTGGTGACATTCCTAAAGTGGCAGAAGCTAGAGTTTGAACTAGTTCAGTATGATTCCAGGGATTGTGCTTTCAGCTATTTTGCACACAAAAAGAATACCCTAAAACTGACTTCCTTAACTATGGATCCCACTATGGGGTAAAGGTCTACATTGATGCCTGGTGGGTCATCACAGAGAAGGAACAGACTAATTTTAATTTTAGTTAAATGTGAATTAGCACTACATTTGTTATTTACCATGAAATTTAGTGATTGTACCACCTTTTCATCAGTGCCAATATTTGAAAACAATGGGTAGGAGCATATGGACATTTTAACTGACCTTTCTGAAAAGCTCAGAGAGGCCTAGAGTAAAAATTCAATAGTTTACCTATAACCCTATTTAATTACACCTGTTTATTCTAATTACTTCAATATAACAGAGTTGCATAAAACATAGTACAATGACACCAGAAATATGCATTATATAATTATTTTCATCATTATGATCATGTACACTAAAGGATTTTTATTGTAGGAAGTAATTAAGACCATTATCCACAGAAATGTAACTGAAGAGAATTTAGGCAAAAAAAAAAGAAAATAGACTGAGTTATTATTACATTGACAGTGAAAGCTGAATTAATTCTTTCTGTGTTGTTAACAACGCTCTCCAGAAGGCAGTGTTTTTTTTTTTTTTTTTTTTTTTTTGTTTACGAATTTACTGCCTGTTGGAGAAACATCTGTCTAAACCCATAGCAGGACAAAGAAAGAGCAACAGCATCTTTCAATTGTGCAATGTGCAGGTGAACAATTCCACAGAATAGCCTTGTCCAGCCTGAGAATCTGGTGCTGAGATTTAAAGGCAGAAGCATGGAAATCAGGCAGTAGTTTGTGGTTTAACCCTAAAAGGGGCTTTGTGCTACTCAACTCCAAGATAAGAGAAGCGTGTGTGTGTGTGTGTGTGTGTGTGTGTGTGTGTGTGTGTGTGTGAATGTCTTTAAAGAAATAATTTAGGTAAAAATATTTCCAAATTAAGAGCTTTCTCTTCTGGCTGGAATTATTTCATTACCTTTTATATGTGAACATGCGTATTGCTCACTATGAATGCCCGGTTGACAAATATCATTATAGTGAGAAAGGACCTAAGATTGAAGACCTCTAACTAGGTCTTGGTGCACACTGTTTATTTTTATTGACTCTTTTCAGTTATACATGACAGTGGAGTTCTTTTTGACATAATTATAAAAGCATGAATTATAATTTGCTCTAATTCAGTTCCTAATACTTTCCCTTTCCTCCTGTTCTCCCTCCCGCTTCCCCTGTTCCCTTTCCTCTACTCTACTGATCTTTCTGCTACTTACTAATAATTGTTTCTTAGTGTCTTGCGGATGTATATAATGGTGGGATTGACTATGGTCTATTCATACATGTACACAGGAATCTTAAGTCAGATTCATTACACTGTCTTTCTTATCCCATTCCTCTTCCCTTCCCTTCACTCACCTTCATGTACTCCACTGATCTTTCTTCAATTTTGATAGAATCCCCCTTTCTCAAAACATTCTATCTCCCTTCCACCCTTATTTTGGACTAGTTTCTGCATATCAGAGAAAACATTCTACCTTTGACTTTCTGAGTCTGGTTTACTTCACTTGGTATAATGTTCTCTAGTTCCATCTTTTAACCAGCAAACACCATAATTATATTCTTCTTTATGACCTAATAAAACTCCATTATGTAACTATACCACATTTTGTTTATTCATCTTTGAAGGGAACCTAGGCCAGTTCCATAGCTTGATAATTGTGGATAATTGTGGTGCACACTATTTCTTTTTTTTTTTAAACTAATGATGTTTATCAATTTGTGTCATGCTCACGTTTTCATTATTTGCTCTTCACAACAAAATGATTGGTTTATCACAATTCACATATCAACTAATATTTTAATCCATACCAAAGAATGTTGTTTAAATGAAAAATTATGATCTAAAATGGGCAGGAGTCACATCAACAATTGAAGTCTAAATCTCTTGATAATTAGCATAAAATATTGCATTGGTCACAGACCACAGCCTAATAAAGGGAACCAACACCTGTCTCCTGGTAGGCTCACCAATCACAAAAGATTGTGATTATCACAAGAGATTGAGAATTGTTTTACATAAATGAGCTCTGTTAATCAGGATTTAATTATTAAGCATACAATTTAATAGCACATTAAAATGTATTTATTCTATTATTTAACAAGACATTACTAAAATTTTAAGAGCAATAATAGCACCAAACAAAGAAAAGGGGGAATCCAGAAAATAAAGTTTCTTATAAAATAAATGTACTCCTTCTACATTGTTCATACAGTCTTTAAAACCACATGGAAATTTCCAGCTTGTTTCATGATTTCAAACCAAAATGAAAATATTCATCTTAGCTAGAAGGAAAAATATTTCTGATTTCCTATGATGAAGAAAATTATGATTTTAGTAATTCTACATCTATATCTCCAAACTTTCTAAAATTCATTAATGTATCAAATTTGTTAAAAGCCTATCTTGATATCAGTGAAAGATTATGAAATGAAAATCAAATATTCTAATTTTTATGGGAGAGCTTGATAAATCAATATTAACAGAATTAGTATTCCCAAATAAATATCCAATATCTTGTGGTAAGCACAGTAATAATAATGAAAGATACTGCTTAATTCCTGTGTTAAATTTGTAGATCAAAATTCACTCTATAATTAATAATCTCCTTTTATTCAATTGCACTAATCAAGTTACTTTTAGTATGGCATAAATTTAATCATTTCACTAGAACCCCTAAATATTTTGCAAATTGTCTGGGAATGTAAAATAGGGCAAAAAATTTCTTTTTAAATATATCAGTTCTATTTTAATGAAGAAAAATACTACTTTTTACTTGGATCTTCTGATATATTTACCTTTCAATGTCTTTCTTTGATTTAAACAGCAGTAATGGGATTTGTCACTGGACATATCTTCAAAATTGAAAATGTGCTAAAATTATATTAATGCATTATGCTGGTAGTATTTAGATAGGTGGAAAAACTTACTTCATAATTAAAGCTAATTCATAAACAGTTTCAATCAAATTAACCCTAATCAATTAAAAATTCAGCATTCCATAACTAAATAAATGATATAAATCTGTAAAAATATTTATGTAACAGTATTTTTATCATCATGTTTCAGTGATCTAAGTTTTAATATTGGAAGATGTCAGCATATAGTTGACATTTAAACAAGAGAAATGAAATCGATAGAGGAGAGAAGACCCAGTAAGAAGCTGGGAACACTCCACCTTTCAGAGGTGAAGAGGAGAGGGACTCAAGGGGACTGAACAGTAGTAGAAAATTAGGCAGCAGAAGAAAATACTTGTCCCCAACCCACCCTCCCAGTGATGGGATGGTTGATACTTTGGTAGAGTAACTTGGAGATGAGAAAGCGACCACAGTACATTTAGCAACACAGAATTTAAAATTAGTAGCCCAAAGCACCATTAGAGAGAAGAAGAAATAAATTCGAGTATAATCAGACCCACAATGAAAATGAAAAAAGAATAAATCTGTTAATATTTATTTTAAACCTTACAATGTCTAGCCATCCTTTTGATTTTTCAATGAAAACAGTGTTGAAAATAATAGGATTTAGTGAGGGCAGGAAAGATAGTAGACTGAGACAGACAGTATTACCCTATGTACATGTATGACTACATGAATAGTGTGAAACTACATTGTGTACAATCACAGAAATGAAAAGTTGTACCCCATTTGTGTACAATGAATCAAAATGTAGTCTGTAAAAATAAAAATTAGAAAAAAGAAAATAATAGGATTTAATCACATGGCAGTGAAATGTCTTATTTATGAAAGAAAAACTTTACAAAACATTCTAGCACTACCACTAGCTCTGGGTTGCTACATATCTGTAGCGAACAAGGGTAGAAAAATGTCACAACTATATAACTAGTTAGTTAAAACTGTGAAAAACTCAGTTCACTTACACTTCCTCATTAAACTTCCTCCAAGTTCATGTGATAGGTAAAAAGGAGAACTGGTCTGATGTAATGCAGTCTTTAAAGACTATTTCTAAGGAATTTCAAATTTTTGTTGTTTCTAATTACTCTTTGCTGTATCTATATGTTAAGACAGTTTCTTTCCCATGTACTACTATGCTAATATTTTCTAAGTAAGAGAATTTTTGATAGTGTATCTCCAAAGAAGGAAACAGGAGAAAACATGAAAAGAGCAAAGAAATAACCAAAATTCTTTTGTTGTTGCTGTCATTATCCAATTGCAATTCAGCTATAACTAAAACAGGCTTGAGATGCATTGAACTAGTAGATTTTATTTTTCTCCCATGGCTTGTACAAGTAATTTGAGGTAAGAAGTCTTTTATATGCAATACTATTAACAACAACAACAACAATAAAAACCAGTAGCTAAGCAGTTTGTGTACATCATTTTGTAAAATACTTAACTAATAAAGAATCTGGCTGTTTTAATGCTTGATGTTGACATTGTTAAATTCCATCCTCTTCTTCCCCTTCTACCCCATATTCAGGAAAGTCAATTTGAAAAGGCCAGGTGCTCCTTCTAGTGGGACTGGTAGGGTAGGCCATGTTGGAACCCCTCTCTTCAGCCCCATCCCATCAAACAAAACTCAAATCCAACATCCTTCCTCTGCTCTCTCAAGCCACTTTTGTATTTGAGAGGTGCTCTATTTTCCACAGAAAACATCATCATCTTAGTGATCATTTTCCCACACCTATTTGGTGAGTATGTGCCATCATCTGTCTCCATATCAAAGCCAAAGTTTCGGTGGAGTCTATCCTAAATCAGCAGCAAGTAAAATAATTTGGGAAAATAACATATTTTCAGTTTACAGAGAAGTGAAATTATACATGTGCAGTTCAATTATTTCCCCTTTTAAAGCTGAAACTTTAGAGACTAACTTGGACTACTATTACAGGTCTGTCCATTAATTATGTATATATAATATTCAAATTTAAATCAATATGAACTTAACTAATGTTGAATTAAACAAATTTAAATTAATGAGGAGCCACTATCCTTAAAAAATAGTCATAAGAATTACCCCATAACAAACAAAAAAACAGAAAAGAACCTCTATAAACCATAATTCAAAATTTACTTGAACATCATCATAAACAAACTAAAAATTAATAATAAAGATCTATCCTCTTTTTTCCCTAGAAATTTCAAATATTAGAAATTTTACCAAATTTGCTATATATAATTCCACCTTTACAAAGTAAAGAATAAAATAAAACTTTCAAAATGATATGATAAATAGTTATGGTATAATTTTCTGGGAATAAAAGAAGGGGAAAATAATACATTCAGGACCAAAATATAATATCTACTGGGCATGATACAAAGCTAAACCTCCCAATTAATAGAAATTTAAAAAAGATATGAAAGAATGTCACAGAGCCATCAGGTAAAAGAAATACCAAAACATACATTAAAAATGTAATAGGAAGAACAAAGTAAAATGTGCAGAATTGAAAGTACAGTGAAAGAAAACAAAAACAAACAAAATGAACCTAAAAAATGCATTCACCAGGGAAAGGAAGCAGAGATCTACTGCAGCCCTAGGGAGAAGGTTCTGCTGAGTCTTTTAAAAAGGGGGAAAATAAAAGACCACAGAGAGACAGGAATGGAATCAATATTTTTAATGTGATCGAAGTAGTAAAGACTAAACTGTATGATGCCTTGGGCCAGGGTGATGCTTTGGGCCAGGGTGATACCATGTAAGCAATGAAAAGTAATGAAATAATGGACATGTTACCAAGGTAGAAAGGTTTCAATGAGGGTAAGAAGAAAGGAGAAATCTAAAGAAACTTGGTGAAGCAAGAATGGAGATATAATTTCTTGCGGTGCTGGGGATTGAACCCAGGGCCTTGTGCTTGCAAGGCAAGCACTCTACCAACTGAGCTATCTCCCCAGCCCCAAAAATAATGTATTTCAATTGTGAACCTCATTGTTTAGTGTTCCTTCTCTGATGAATACTCACTAGTGGGTTCTAACCTGCAGTGAAATAATTTCATTCTTGCTTTCCATTCACATAATCCAAGATCAAGGTGCAAATACATTAGTTTTTCCTGAAATCTCTTTCCTTGGCTTACAGATTTCTTCCATCTTAATTTTATCACATGATCTATCTCTGTGTCTACAGACCTCCTAGTGTTTCTTACTCTTTATTTTTATTTTGTAGTTGGTTGTTGTTAGGTTTTGTTTTGTTTTGTACTGGTGGTTGAACCCTGAGGCACTTTACGGTCTTCAGCCCTTTGTATTTTTTATTGTAAGACAGGGCTTTCACCAAGTCGCTGAGGTTGGCGTGGAACTTGTGATCCTGCTGCTTCAGCCTCCTGAGTCACTGGGATTACAGGCCTGCACCACCACACTCGGCTCTTCCTCTTCATTTAAGGAACCTAGTCATATTGAATTTAGACCTACTCCAACAGTCTCATTTTTGTTACTCACCTTTTTAAAAAACTTACCTCTTAATAAGGTTACATTTTGATGTATCATGAGTCAGTACATCCTCATAGATATTTGAGGGGGCAACACCAATTCAGGCCATAACAACCTAATCCATAAATTCATATATTTCCTAACCATGGGTCCCATATACAGTGAAAGACTGAGTGTGAAACAACTCTGCCCATCAGGACTTCACATCATCATTCTTTTTAAAGCCACAATAAAACGACACAGCCAACAACCATTCTCAGCTTGCACTTACTTTGAGCTGACTCTACCTTTAAACAAACTTACACTTTTCCTCTTTTATCAGAGATCACATGGTATTCTAACAGTCATCGACATGAGTTCATGCAGAGACTCTGATAAAGTACTTGTGAATGGCAGGGAATCGAGTCATCTGCACCTATGGCTTGCATTTACCTTCTGACTCTGATTGTCCAAATCCCAATATACGACCCATGGTATAATAAATTGCTGTTGGGTCTACCCAAACCTATAATTTGGTGGGTCTGAGACCACCTATTTCAAGATTACCAGGTATGTTCACATAGTCATCTATTGCTCTAAGGCCACAGAAACATTCCTAATGACTTCAACATTATGTATTTGTCATATTGCTCTTATCCAATGTGATTTTCTGTCTTTTTATACATTGTTATACTTGAGACAGTTCCTGTCGACATGCTCAGCAATTGAAACAGATGTTCTGTGGAGTCCATTCACCTTTTACACACGCACACACACACACAAAATACACAATTTGATTTTTTTGCTTCTAACCTGAATTAATTCATAAATAATTTGTATTACTTTAAGAATAAATAACATGTTTTTCTAAGGTTATTCTCTGACTAATTTATCCACATCCATCATGACTTTGTTTTTTGATTGATTTATCACTTGTATTATAAGAAATAGCAAGGTCCTCTGAAATTACTAAGTTACAAATAAACTGCATAACTCTTGGCACAAATGGAAGGCTAAATCAACTGCAGCTTGATTCATTAGACTATGAAGTTAAGAATCCTTGTATGAGAAAATAAATAGAACAGCTGTTTGGTGTTGACTCACAGCCTTGTTGTAAATAGCTGAATAGATGTTGTCCTCTTGGGAGATTAGTATTTAATCTTTAACTGGAAATTTCAATGCATTTATCCCTTGGGACAAGTTCACAGCTGTAAAATTGTGAGTACAGCTCATGGTAGAGTACCGCCCATGGATAAATAGTTCTGATAAGGAGTATTTATCCTACCTGAGACTTTTATCATTTAAATGTGTTTACCTGATTACCCTGAAAGTTCAGATCAGCTGCATTATGGAGTAGGGCTAGATAAAACCTGCCGACAACAACAAGAAGAAGATCTTATTGAATTAAATTGTCAAGGATAAATCTTTAAAATAAAGCAAGATGCATTTCATAAATTATCCTTAATTCTTTCAAAAAGGAGTAATTTCTCCAGGAGGATGATCAGCACTCAGCCTACTAGTAATAAAGGCTCCCTGGATGCAAATAGCAAATCCAGGGTGTTTGCATACTGTCCACTAAATTTCCTGCTAACTTTAAAAGTTTCTATCCTTTTGGGAACAATAACAAAAACAACTAATTGATTAACTAAATTGTAATATGAAAAAATAAAATAAGACCAAAAGACCAAAAAAGAAAGAAAAAGGGAAATCAAATGTGGAGATAGATGTTCCCAGTAAGAGGGACTTTCATTTCAAAAACATTTATTTAAAATTAGGATCAAGTTTCTATTGTTTCAGAGAGTATACTTTCATGACTTTAAATATATAATGCTACTTATTCTCACCATGCACTATATTTTTGAAAAGCAATATCTATGAAGGAACATAATTTTCACCACCCATCTTTTTCCATCTAAGTCTAGAGTTCTCATCAAATTAGGCTAGCAAACATAAAAAATGGGGTCCAAGTATAGGATTATGGATTTGTAGAAGAAAGGCCAACTGTGCTGAAAAAGAGATGTAGAAAGTTGTGAGTAGAAGCCGACAGTGATGTTTTCACACACACACACACACACACACACACACACAATTTGAAAAGCAAATATTACTTTAAGGAATTTGTTCTTGGGTCTAGCTTTCATCATGTTCTGAATCACTCAGGAACTATGTAGTATTTCTTATGTGAAAATCAACTAATTAATGTATATACTAAAGGAAGCCTGGTGCAGTAGCGCACACCTTTAATGCTAGTGCTCTGAAGGCTGAGGCAGAAGGATCGCAAGTTCAAAGACAGCTTCATCAAAGGCAAGGTGCTAAGCAGCTCAGTGAGAGAGAGTCTAAATAAAATACAAAACAGGATTAGGGATGTGTCTCAGTGGTTGAGTGTTCCTGAGTTCAATCCCAATACTAAAACAAACAAATAAACAAACTATATGTGTATATATATAATATATATACATAATAAAGGGGAGAGTATTGCTACCAAAGTAATCCTAAAAATAAATTATAAAAATTTCAGATTTACTTTCTTTTATAGAATCGGAATTAATATTATATTTCTAGGGTTTAATATGTATTATTTAATTTTATTCTTTGGGACTGGGGTGTAACTCATGTGGTGCTTGTCTAGCATGCATGAGGCCCTGGATCTAGTACCTACCATGGGTAAAAAAAAAAAATTCCATTTTTCCTTTTTATTTATAATTGCATACCCTTCAATCATACATCTAACATATTTCCAACAATTTTATATCGTTAGCAGGCTGCATATCTTACAGGATCCTCTTAATTATACTAAGTGAACATATGCGTGTGACTACATTTGTTACTGTAACTGTTTGACAACATTTGATGAAATAGTAAGGGAAATTCATATGAATTTTAATAGTTATAGGAATTTTGATTTTGTACACAAAGGACCATATTTATGAAAATTAACTGTGAGGTGGCAACCAGTACCACAAATGACAGTTAAATTATTTGCTGATGAGTTGGAACAAAGATGTCTGAATCAAGTAGATGCCTTGAGTTCCTTCATGTCTAATGTCACATCTTCCAAAACCTGACAGCATGAAACCTATGTAACAGCAGGAATTTCAAGTTACGTTCTCAGAGAAGAATGCAAAATTAGAAGAAGAAATTAACAAAATGTCAACATAAATACAGATGATCAGTAAGTAAGATTCTCTCTAATTTATAAAGTACATTAAATTATTCATGTATTTCAAAGCATTTGTTTCATGAAATAACAAATGAAAACTTACTATAGCACAAAATATTTGTACTTTCAAGAATTTCATTACATGCATTCAGACTAAAAATGACAGCAACCTAGGATAGTTGATTCAGAAATTATTGTTATTATCAATAAGTGAGGGCATGTTTAAACATCATTATTCAGAGTAAAGGCCAGAGAACAAAAACTCTGTGCCTATCAAGAACACAACATGAGCTAAGCTCACCCTCCTGAACTGAAAAATGAAATTAAAGGTGGCAGATGTGCCCAAGGAATATTGTGGGAATTTGACCCCTTCATTTATCCTGTGATGGATGAATGTGTGGAGATGAAAACTACCGTGCAATGGAACAATATTAGAATGGTGGCAATGAAAATAAATAGTATCATCATGTTAATAGCCTTGGAAGGAGTATAAATAGTGAATGTTCAGTAGAGAAATCCATGTCGCCTCACCAGAAGGTCTGTTGTACTATAATGTAAAAAGTGGGTCATTTAAATTATATCAAACAGTTTCTTAAATAATTTTAATACTAAAGAAAAGAGTAAAGATGAGAATATATTTTTGCAAACACCTATGAGTTCTTTGCAAACAATAAGATATACAAAACTATGAATGAAAGAGAATCTCAAAAAATGAAAATATGTCTGTCTGTTTTGGTACAGAAAATTGAACCCAGGGGCGATTTACCACTGAGTTATATCCCCAGTCCTTTTAATTTTTTAAATTTTGAGATAGGGTCTTCCTGAGGCTGACCTTGAACTTGCAATTCTCCTGCCTCAGGCTTTGGCGTTTCTGGGATTACAGACACACATACGTGGTGCAAGAACACATTATGTTTCAATCAACTGATAAAACAAATATAAGTATACAAAATAAGAAACAGAGGGAAGGAAATATACTCCTAAAGATGGGGAAAAAATACACCATGGATAATTATATTTCTAGAGAAGAAAGCACAACCTGGGAAACAAAAGTAGTATTGAATATTATTATTTTAAAAAAAGCAGCCGCTCTGGAACAGTATGGAGAATCCTAAGAAAACTTGGAATGGACTCACCTTTTGACCCAGTCATCCCACTCCTTGGTTTATACACAAAGGACCTAAAATCAGCAAACTACAGTAACACAGCCACATCAATGTTTATAGCAGCTCAGTTCACAATAGCTAGATTGTGGAACCAACCTAGATGCCCTTCAACAGATGAATGGATAAAGAAACTCTGGTATATATACACAATGGAATAGTATTCAACCATAAAGAAGAATAATATCATGGCATATGCAAATAAATGGACGGAATTGGAGAATATCACGCTAAGTGAAATAAGCCAAGCCCAAAAAACCAAAGACCGAATGCTTTCTCTGATAAGTGGAGGATAATATATAATGGGGGTGGGGTGGGGAATGAGAGAATAATGGGGGAACTTTAGAATATGTAGAAGAAAATGAGAGGGAGGGGGTATGAAAAATGATGGAATGAGACAGACATCATTACCCTATGTACATATATGATTACACAAATGGTATGAATCTGCATTGTGTACAACCATAGAAATGAAATTATGTACCCCATTTGTGTACAATGAATCAAAATGCAATCTATAAAAAATTAAAAGCTAAATAAAAATCATAAAAAAATTCATAAAAAAAAAAATAGCTGGGTGAGGTGGTCTACAACTATAATTCCAGCAAATTGGAAGGCTGGAGGATCATAAGTTTCAAGCCAACCTCTGCAATTGAATGAAGCCGTAAGTGATTTAAGAAGGTCGCATCTCAAAAATTAAGAAATAGAAAGGACTGGGAGTCTTGCTAAGGAAGTCTGATCCTAAGCCAACATGATGAAGGTTCAGGCCTACTTTGTCTTCTATTTGGTGCAGGGTCTCTGGTCTAATTCCTAAGTCCTTGATCCATTTTTGAGTCGAGTTTTGTGCAGGGTGGGAAATAGAGGTTTAATTACATTTTACTGCATATGGATTTCCAGTTTTGCCAGCACCATTTGTTGAAGAGGCTATCTTTTCTCCTTTGTATGTTTTTGGCTCCTTTGTCTAGTATGAGGTGACTGTATTTAGGTGGGTTCGTCTCTGTGTCTTCTATTCTTTACCATTGGTCTGCCTGTCTATTTTGGTGCCAATACCATGCTGTTTTTGTTACTATTGCTCTGTAGTATAGTTAAGGCCTGGTATTGTGTTACCTCCTACTTCACTTTTTCTGCTCAGGATGTTTTGGATATTTGAGGTCTTTTATTCTTCCAGATGAATTTCATGATTGATTTATCTATTTCTATGAGGAATGTCATTGGGGTTTTAATTGGAATTGCGTTGAATCTGTATAGCACCTTTGGTGGAATAGTCATTTTGACAAGATTAATTTTGCCTATCCAAAAATAAGGGAGATCTTTCCATCTTCTAAGGTTTTCTTCAATTTCTTTCTTTAGTGTTCTGTAGTTTTCATTGTAGAGGTCTTTCACCTCTTTTGTTAGATTGATTCCCAACTATTTTATTTTTTTGATGCTATTGTTAATGGAGTGGTTTTCCTAGTTTCTGTTTCAGAGGATTCATCACTTATGAATAGAAATGCATTAGATTTATATGTATTGATTTTATATCCTGCTAATTTGCTGAATTTATTTATTAGTTCTAGAAGTTTTCTAGTGGAGTTTTTTGGATCCTCTACTCCCAAAGCACAAGAAATAAAAGCAAGAATCAATAAATGGGATAGATTCAAACTTGAAAGCTTTTTCTCAACAAAGGATACAATTAATAATGTGAAAAGAGAGCCCACAGAGTGGGAGAAAATCTTTTCCACAGGTAATTCAGATAGAGTACTAATCTCCAAAATTTATAAAGAACTTACAAAACTTTACACCAAAAATACAAAGAACCCAAGCAATAAATGGGCCAAGGAACTGGACAGACACTTTACAGAAGAAGACACACAGGCAATTAATAAATATATGAAAAAGTGTTAGACATCTCTAGTAATTAGAGAAATGTAAATTAAAATACTTGAAGATTCCATTTACTCCAATTAGAATGGCTATTATCAAGAACTCAAACTATAATAGATATTGGCGTGGATGTGGGGAAAAAGGCACACTTTTACATTGCTGGTGGAATTGCAAGTTGGTGCAGCCACTCTGGAAAGTAGTGTGGAGATTCCTCAGAAAACTTGGAATGGATCTACCTTTTGACCCAGTTATCCCACTCTTTGGTTTATACACAAAGGACTTAAAATTAGCATACTACAGTAACACAGCCACATCAATGTTTATAGCAGCTCAACTCACAATAGATAGAAGTGGAACCAACCTGTATGCCTTTCAGAAATGAATGGATAAAGAACCTGTGGTACATATACACAATGGAATATTATTGAGCCATAAAGAAGAATAATATTATGGCATTTGCAAATAAATGGATGAAATTGGAGAATATCATGTTAAGTGAAATGAACCAATCCCAAAAAACCTAAGGTGGAATGTTTTCCCTGATAATTGGATGCTGATATATAATGGGGGTAGGAATGTGGGGGTGACAGAAGAATGGAGGAACTTTAGATTACTTAGCGGGAAATGAGAGGGAAGAGGGGGCAGGGGTATGAAAAATGGTGGAATGAGACAGACTTCATTACCTTATGTACATGTATGATTACATGAATGGTATGAATCTACATGGTGTACAATCATAGAAACGAAATGATGTACCCCATATGTGTACAATGAATCAAAAAGGAGTCTGTTATAAAAAATAACAATAATAAAAAGAAAGGATTGGGATGTAAATCAGTATTAAACTGCCCCAGAGTTCAATCCCCAGTACCACAAATATCAAAATAATGATAACAACAACAGCAACGACATAGAGATAAAGACAGTGTAGTTCATAGCAGTCATGCAGGTACTTAGGAGACTGAGGCAGGAGGTTCCCTTGATCTCAGAAATTCAAGATCAGTCAAGATGACACAGGGAAACCCAGTTTCAGAAAAAGAAAGGAAGGAAAGAAGGAGCAAGGGAAAGAAGGCTGGAAGGAAGAAGGGAAGAAAGAAGAGAAAGGAAAAGGAAAGAAAGATAAGACTAAGAGAACAACCTAATAAAGTAAAATAGAAGGAATCGACTCTGACAGTCTATGTCAAATTTAAATTGCTTAATCAATGAATTCTACAAAAATACCTATCAAGCATAAAAATAATTGAATTTCTTCTTTCACTATGGTTCCACATATTAAAATGCAAGATGCCAGTGAGAGTGTAAAATTATATATTGAGAATTACATAGTCATCTATATCATAATGTCATTCATATAAAAAATAGAAATTATCAGATATCTAAATGAACATGACATTCATATAAACATTACATATTATGTATTATATACATAATATTTATATATTCTCTCTTACAAATAAATGAACAAATAAACTGATAATCATAAAGTTAAGAATAATACCTATATTAAATCAAATATGGCTATAAAACAGAATAAAACACTGTCATTTTTAAAAATATATAAACCTAATACCAAACTTACAGTCTTAAGATATCTGTGTCAGCAATTCTAATTAAGTAAACAAATAAATAGAAAATTAAAAATTTTTAAAAATCTGAATAAAATTTTGAATAAATGATAATGTTAAGTTCTTTTATACCTGTTACTTACCTATTGCTGTGGTATAAAAGTGTTAACGATATATTTGTTTTATTCCTGATCTGGAAGAAAAAGTTTTCGATTTCTCTCTGTATGATACTTGTGATGGAATTATCATATAAAACCTTTATTATGTTGAGTTATCCTCCTTCTACACCTAGTTTTAATTAAAGAGTACTGAATTTTTCAAGTGTTTTATTCTGCATTTTGCAGATGACTACATGCTTTTTTGAGATGACTATGTGATGTTAGTGTTCATTTTGTCAATATGGTATTGTCACATATTGACTTGTGAAGGTTGAACCATCCTTGAATCCAAGGTAAAAATCTCATTGGTTTATGACCCTTTAAAATAGTTAAATTCACTCGGCTGATAAAAGGAATCCAAATAACATTTCTATTTGTAGATGACCTGATCCTGCATGTAGAAAATAAACACACACATGAAAAAATATAAAGGATATAAGGATATAAAATTAATACAAAATTCAGTGCTTTTATCATATGCTAAAAATAAAATATACAAAAAGGAAGCTCAGAAAGAAATATCATTATATACATATATATATTCATAATGAATTAATTAAAAACATAAAATAGAGTAATCTCATGCAGAAAAAATAATACAATAATCAAAAAAAATAAAATAATTTGCAATAAACTTAGCCAGGAGGTAAAACACTTGTACCCTGAAAACTATAAGACATTGTTGAAATAAATTAAAGGATACACTAATAAGAGGAAAGTCATCACATGATCATACATTTGAAGACTAAACATTGTTAAAAATGTACCATCCAAAGTGATCTAAAGATTCAATGCAATCCCTATCTAAATTCCAATGGCATTTTTATTATTTTTTAAAAATTTTTACAGAGTGCATTTTGATTCATTGTACACAAATGGGGTACAACTTTTCTTTGCTATGGTTGTGCATGATGTAGATTAATACCATTCGTGTAATCATACATGTACATAGGGTAATGAAATCTGTCTCATTCTGCCATTTTCATACCCCTGCCCCCTCCTCCCTCTCATTTTCCTCTACTGTAATCTAAAGTTCCTCCATTCTTCTGTCACCCTCCACACCCCCACCACCATTATGTATCATCATCTTTGTAACACAGCCACATCAAAGTTTATAGCAGCTCAATTCACAATAACTAGATTGTAAAATCAACCTAGATGCCCTTTAACAGATGAATGGATAAAGAAACTGTGGTATATATACACAATGGAATATTATTCAGCCATAAAGAAGAACAATATTATGGCATTTGCAGATTAATGGATGGAATTGGAGGATATCACACTATTGAAATGAGCCAATCCCAAAAAAACCAAAGGCTGAATGTTTTCCCAATGGCAAATAATCCTCAAATTCAGGATCTTTCTAAAGACTCCAGAATAGCCGAAGCAATTTTGAGAAAGAAGACAAAAACTGGAAGCATTTTACTTCAGGATTTCAAAATATATTATAAAGCTACAATTGAACCAGTATACCTAAGCCATGGAACAGAAAAGAAAGTCAGGAAATAATCCATGTTATCTCCTTAATTGATCTTAAAGAAGGGAGCCAATATACCATAGGGAAAGGACAGTGTCTGCAACCAATGTTGGGGAAACTGAATATCCATATGTAGGAAAAAAAAAAAAAAAAAAACAGACCCTTACTTCACACCATACTAAAAAATCAATTCAAAATTGATTAGAGAATTAGAATATAATACTTATAATGTCACTCTCCCAGAAGAAACCATGATAGAAATGCTTCATGACATCAATCTTGGCAGTGGTTTCTTGGACAAGACACCAAAAGTAAAAATAACTAAGAAAGCCTACTTCTAACTGAAAAGCTTCTGAACAGCAAAGGAACAACCAGCAGAATAAAAAGGAGCCTACTGAATAGGAGAAAATACTTGCAAACCATACAGAAAACACAAGGAATGCCTAGCACTCAAAATAAATAAACAAATAAAGAAGAAATAAGAAATGGCAGCATTTTTCAAAAGAAGACATACAGATGTCAATAGTTCCATGGAAAGATATCTAGTATTCGGAATTGTCAGGGAAATGCAAATCAAAACTACAATGAGACTGGCAGTACAGCTTAGTGTTAGAGTCCTTGCCTGGAAGGAACTGGGCCTTAGATTCGATCCCAAGCACCACTAAAATAAACAAACAACCCCAACGAGATATCACCTCACATGTTAGATGGCCAGTAAAAAGATACAGAGTGAGTTAAGTAGAGATATTGGAACCCCTGTATACTGTTGTTGGGAAAATAAGTCAGTGTGGCAGCTGTGGAAGACAGAGGTCTCTCAGAAAAATTTTTAAAAAACTGTATGATACAACATTCCTACTGCTGAGTATTTATCTAAAAGCATCTACACTCCCATCTTCATTCACAGTATTCAAGATGTAGAAATAGTAAGTGTCCATAAATGGATGAATGAAGAGAGATGATGTGTTATATGAATACAACAGGACATTATCAAGTCTTAATGAGGAAGGCTTACAATTTGCTACAACATGGATGAAACTGAAGAACACCATGCTAAGTGAAATAAATTAGTCACACAAGGGAAAACACTGCATGATTTCACTTAAAATTATTATCTTTAATAGTCAAACTCATGGTAGCAGTGGGGACTAGAGGGCAAGAGAAATAGGGAGTTTTCAATAGGTTTAAATACTTAGTTATGCTACAGTAATATTCTAGAGTTCTACTTAAAGTTAACAATTGAATTTTGTACACTTCAAATTTGTTGTGCACCTATTAGAAGAAAATGTAGGTCCAACACTCCATCATGTTGGTTTAGGAACTGAATTCCTCAAGAAAACTCCTAAGGTGCTAGAAGTAAAATCAAGAATCAATAGATGGAATGGTAGCAAACTAATAAGCTTCTTCACAGCAAAGGAAACAAACAAACACTAAGATAGAACCTACGGAATGGCAGAAAATCTTTGCCACCTGCACGTCAGATAGATCATCAATATCCAGGATGCAAAAAGAACTCAAAAAACTTAACATCAAAAAATAAAAACATAATAACCCAATCAAAAATAAATGGTAAAGGAACTGAACAGGGATGCCACAGAAGAAGAAATAGAAATGGTTAACAAATATATGAAAAAAATGTTCAACATCTCTAGCAACTAGAGAAATACAAATTAAAACTAAAATGAGATTTCATCTCACTCCAATCAGAATGGCAGCAAACAAGAATACAAGTAACAATATATGTTGGTGAGGATGTGGTGAATAGGGTACACTCATACATTGCTGATGGGACCGAAAATTGGTACAACCACTCTTTAAAGCAGTATAAAGATTCCTCAAAAAACTAGGAATGGAACCACTATTTGACCCTGTTATATGTTCAAAAGACTTCAAATCCACATACTATAATGACACCTGCCACATCCATGTTTATAGCAGCTCAATTCACAATAGCTAAGCTATGGTAACAACCTAGGTGCCCTTCAACAGATGAATGGATAAAGAAAATGTGGTATATGTACACAATGGAACATGACTCAGCCATAAAAAAGAATTACTTTATGACATTTGCCAAAAAATGCCTAGATAGGAAGACTATTATATTATGTGAACCAAGCTAATCCTAAATCCAAAGGTCAATGTTCTCTCTGATATGTGGATGCTAACACACAACAAGCGCTGAGGGAGAACAGAAGTTCAGTAGAGTAGACAAAGGGTAATGAAGGAAGAGGCAGATAGGAAGAGGAAAGATAGTGAAATGAACTTGACGCAACTTTCCTATGCATATATGAATACACCACAGTGAATCTCCACATCATGTGCAACCAAAAGACTGGGATTCTAATTTGAATAAGATGTACTCCATGTTTGTATAAATATGTCAAAATATACTCTACTGTCATGTATATCTAAAAAAAAGTTTATTCAATGTTAAAAAGGTAGATCTCACGTTGGTGTTCTTAACAAAAAATTAACAAATTCTGTAATAAAAAACACAAAGAGGCCCAGGAGTTGTTAGACATATCTATTTTTTACCACCTTGATTGTGATGATGGCAACATCTCAATTGCACGTGTTAAAAATCATCACATTACACATATTATATACGTGCAGTACTTTGCTACCTGTCATACTTATGTAAAGCTATGAAAATATTGTTACAATAAATAGAATGCAAAAGAATGATTCCCAAAACTAGTGTAAAGCACAAAAATGTCACTGGAAGCATTATACTTTTGTAGTTTTCCTTTTATGTAAAACAAAGGTTATTGTTCTAACTACTTCATAAAGCTGTTTTTGCCCTTTCATTTAAATCAGTTAAGAATACTTCATAATAACAAGAATAATCATAAGAATTCAGAAATAAATAACTTAATTGTAAAATGAAGTATAAAAAGATCTGGACATTAAAATGAAAGATATGGAAATTTGAATCTAAAAATCTGACAGTTTTTAATATCTAAAGTAGAGGAAATGGAAGAGATCATTTACCAAAAAAAAAAAAAAAAAAGTGAAATAAGCAAACAAACTAACCAAAAACCAGAACAACATTTCCTGGAATTGAGGAAAATAAAACTAATAATAAAAAGAAATTCCTCAAATCCCCAAACTTTGTACGTTTCTATTTATTGACCTTCAGGTCATAATAATTTTTTAAAAAATGTAAATTATCCTCAGTAAACTAATTTGTGGCATGCACACACAATGGAATAATGTACACTATACTGCAAGTGAGTGGTTTGAAGAGAGATGCCTACTATGTGCTGTTCTGTGAGGAAAAGGAAGATCAGTGTGGTATGAAATACTTAAATAAAAATAAATGTGTATGATATTTGAACAGATAGACTAGAAATAACTAAAAACTTTTCATTCAAAAGCAAGTCTTCTTCTATATTACATTAAATAGAGGAGAATCTGAGGTATGTTAGCAACACTGATACGCTATGCCAAGGGAAAACTTTCTAGCTCAGAATTTTATCTTTAATCATGAGAATGACTTTCTTACTCTAAACAAGTAATCTTGAAGCTGCATTTCAAAGTTTATCTCCTTGATAGTTACATTTAATGTAAGCAATTATATTTAAAGAAAGATTTTCCATTTAAAGAATTTTCTCTAAGAAAATAAATCTGAGTTGGAGGATGAACAGATAACATCCTGTAATTTGTTTATAACTTTCTAGCCAAGAGTCTTTGAAGTAAAAGGAAAGGGAAAATATCACAAGAGCTAACACTGCCAGCAGGCAATGGACATGAAGGGAAGTCATATTTCCAACATCAGGAAGACACATGGGAGATGCAGCTGATTGGAAGAGGAGACAGTCAGAAAGAGGAAAGTTACAGTGCACTTATCCTAGTGTTTCGGTAAACATGATTTCGACCTTATGACAAAGAAACAGAGGTCAATAGTTGTATTTCAGTGTGTTAAACAAATACCATCTGTGGTAAAAATGCAATAGTTTTGAGAAAGAGCATAGAAGTCTCAAGGTTCTTGCCTAAAGCTTCTGCATTTCTAGTTCAGTGGAGTTAACCAGAGCAGTGACAGTTACCATGAACATCGAGACAATTACCATGGGAATTACCATGAGAAGTCACAGTATCTGGCTTTAAAAATAAAAGTTCTAGAGAAGATCTTCATATTATTACCATGATAGACTATTGGGAGATAAAATCAGATGTTCTGTTAAAAGAAAAATCATATTCCTAGTTATGTCTACAGTACTAAATATTTTTATGATAACATTTAAAAGATATTTAATAAGATGTTATAGTCCCTCATATTCTCAACAAGCAAAATTTCATTATTGTGTGTATTGTTTGGAATCCATATACTTTTTCTCTAATTTCGACTTTTTATCATCTGTTTCTAAAAACATTTGCTCTCACAGTTGTCACTTCCCACATTATAGGCTTGAGCCATAAGCCTTCTTAAAATCTGATGAAAATGATGAATCTGCTCTTCCTAAAAAATGGGCATTCATGCATAGGAAAATATGAAAACAATTTTAGAACCTCTTAGGAGCAAAGTTAAAAGTCCTTACTTCAGAGAAGATATATTTTAACTGTTCTTTGTTGTTTCCAGAATCAAAATCACATCCACTACAGCAGAGGAGATTGGCTTAGGGTTTATAACTGAGTGAACAGTGAATCATGTATGCATAGCTTCTTGACTGGAAGCAGACCTTCAAATAAGAGCATCTCCACATGAATAATGGATGGATTTTTTTTCTGTTGAGTTTGTGTTTGCTGACTAAAGGCAATGGAACTTAAGTTCTCAGAATAGAGAAAAACCAAATCACGTTAATTGTAACACTTTATTCACTAAAACACTATAGACAACAGAAAAGGGGTCCAAAATGCCAATTTATATCCAGGATCACCAAACTAAGTCTCATAGGTCAGACCCAGCCTATTTTCTGTTTCTGCCTGTCCCACAGCTGATAATGTAATTTACATGTTTTACAGTTTTGAAAAATCAAAATATAATTAAGAAATGAAGGACTTTGAAAAAGCCAACATCTATGCTAAAGATTCTGCAGATGGTTTAATCTTGGTTAACTAGAACTTCATGACTGTGTTGAGATAGAATGTTATAAGTTGACAGCTAAAATTATCTTTATCTTAGGTCCTGTAATATCCATTTACCTTCATTTCTACTTCCAAAATGACATGTTGGTGACTAATAATATTCTCAAAATGAATTTCTAAGCTTAACTCTAGACCCCATTAACCCTAAAGCTAAGAATTCCATAAGAAAATATATGAAACCTAGAGATTTCATCATTTTGATGTAATCCACCTGCCTGAGGTTCCTACCAATATAAATAGCAAATGTATTGATGTATGACTTTCTTTTTTTTCTGTTACTATAAAAGTTCATGTAACTTCTTACTGTGGAATGTATCATTCAGGATAATTTGAATCCATTTTTCTGGCTCCTGGCCACTCATATTAGGCTCTGAATAATTTTTTTTTCTTTTTTATGTTAAAGCAGAATTATTTTATGTAAACAATTTTGGTGTCCAAAGACGGGCTAGATTCTACAACACTGAGATTACCAGTCTATTTCTACCAGTTGAGCTAGCTAGGCATTAGTGCCCATTGAGTGGAATGCCACTTTGGATTGTCGTTGGCAAGTCTTTCTTGGGACCTGGACCTTCCTTTTCAGGTTGATAGTCCTTGGTTTATTCTGAGCTGGATAATTTTGTAAATACAGACCTTCTGTCAGAACATTCTTTTGCTAACATTTAGTTTCTCCTGACATTTCCATTATGAGGATCAAATATTTGGAGAAAAATTCCACTTGTTACCCTAACTGGATTTATGTTTGATGATGACAGTGCCTTAACTTGCAAGTATTTAAGGAAATGGAGAACTTGGATTTATGTTTCCCACCCCTCCCACCCCTCCTTTCCCCTCTATACAGTCCCTCCTTCCTCCATTCTTACCTCCCTCCCACCCAACAACTGATACTTCTAAGCTGTTTTTTTTTTTTTTTTTAAACTAAAGGTCTTAGACCATAAAACAAAAGGATAAAATATATAACAACTTCTGAATAGCCATGTCTAAAATTTTGATGCAGTGGGAAATGTTAATTGATCTCCACTGTATTATATTCTCTAAAACTGGGCATTCCTAATAGTGATTTCATGAAAAAAAAAAAAACAAAACAAACAAAACAAACAAACAAAAAAAAACACACAGTTTTTTTTTTTTTTATATAAGTCTGCCTAGTCTCAGTATTATTTGGAATCAGAAGAGAAGTGATCTGAAAATAGGTCCAGGAGACAGTAGTGATGGAATTTAATTCAAGCCCATCAAGATAAACTGCCATGAAATTCCTAGGGACAGTTTTGGTGTAAATTCCCATGTCCACTCCACGCTTGCTTGGAAGGGATTTCTCCCACTCTCTTTAATGCAGTTGAACTCAGGGTAACATCTTATGACCTTTCTGGTGAAATTGCTTTTGCCTCTGAGTGCCTAGTTTAATATTTTGGTTGTTTTGTATTTCCAATTTCAAAATTTCTTATAGATGCCTTCAAGATATTTCCTAAAACTGAAGTCGTAGAATTAACATGTAAGAACTTATAGCTATCTAATTTTTTTCTCTCTATAAATTGCTGATTATTCAAGTTTGCTTGCAAGTTTGTTACTGTATCCAGTCATACATAGTTAAAAGAAAATATCCAAGAGTTAACACTCCTAAACACATTTGAGTCAAAGAAAAGATCTTTAAAAATAAAAAGGAAAAAAAAGAGACTTTTAAAACCCAAGCTGCTATATGAACTGCTTTACCTGAAAGAATTGGTCCACAACCCATGTAAGACTTGCAAGTGAAAAATTTAAAAGATAGCTACATAAATAGGTGGCCTTAATTTATTCCCTTTGTTATAAATGTAATTTATGTACAGCTCTTTTTATATTACTATTGTTCTATTTTGTCAATTTGTTGGGAAAATATATGCATTTATTTTCAAATTGCTAACATTTTCAATCTACTATGGCCACTCTAGCTCCCTGATGATCTTGCAGTTAGAATTTGGTGCTTATGTGATATGCTCTGAATTTGATTTCTGGCAAAACAACTCTCAAAATTTTGGTGACCTAAATAGAAAACTGCAGCTCCCCCTACCCACCTCCTGTTTATGTCCTCCTTTTAATCTTATCAGGATAACCTGTTTAACCTCCCATGGGGACTGTAATAGTTAATGGTTTTGTTGTAGAGGAGACCCGAGTACAAAGCTGCAGTGGCCACAGGGATCACAGTCACCAGTTCTTGCAATCCTGTAAGAAGGATTGTAGATGACTTGCACAGAGGAGTCAGCAGGTGTTTAGCAGAGTGAGAATCTGATGTTCACCAAACAGGCCAACTCCGGGAACAACAATGTGGCCCTTTTAGAGTCTGATGTTTCTAAGAAATTTTAGTTCTTTTGTTCTTACTGTATTCTCTCATATCCCCTTAAGTGGTATATTACCCCCTTGAGTCTTCAGCAAATGTTCCTTTGGAGAATTGTGACAACCCAGTCATAAGGGGTGTATGTGACATGGTTTTGGTGATAACCTGGTCACAAGGAGTGGGTGGGACAGGATCTTTAGACAATAGTTCCCTTAAGAGGTTATAATTAATTATGAATGGGGGAGGTTTGGTGTGCGAGCTCCCATTTTCCAGGTGTTTGTCTGGTTTGATAAGGTTCCCTGTGATCCCCACTCCTGTGACCTATGGATTCTCTTTGGTGTACATGTGTGATGAATTCCCTGTACATTACCCCCTGTGTTGTCCATCACCCACCCACTCGTTTGTGACTGACTAGCTACCTAATAGTTCTGTACATAATAGTTGGATTCATTGTGACTTGGTTACACCTACACATAACATAATCTTATCCCCAGTAACTCCCTTCTTCCCCCATGGGTCCCTTTCATCTACTTTACTAGTCTTCCTTCTATTATTATTTTTTTAATTACTGCATTTAATTATATGTGAAAGTGTGATTCATTATGTTATGTTCATATATGAACAAAGCATGATTTGATCAATTTTGTTCCACAGTACTTCCTCAAGGCGTCTTTCCCTCCTTCCCCATCTACTCCGTTGATTTCTCTTCCATTCTCATGAAATCCTTCTTTTTTTTATTCCTTATTTTTGCTCTTTAGCTTCCACATATACTCTTTAGCTTCCAATATATTAGTAATATTGCAACCTTGACTCTCTAAGTCTGGTGTATTTCACTTGCTGTCATGTTCTCCAGTTCCATCCAGTTACCAGCAAGTGCCACATATCATTCTTTTTGACTGAGTAGAACTCCATTGTGTATATATACCACATTTTCTTTATCCACTTGCATAATATTTTAAGAGGGTTTTATTCTGCCTTTTTGTTTGTCCCATCTTCTTGATAGGGGTTTCTTAAAAATTCAATGCACAGATTTCCTTCTCTCAACAAGGAGAAATGTTTCAAAGCCTACAGCAAGACCTATAATTACTGGAACCTGCAGGAAGGGAAAGTATGAGAAAGCTCAAGGAGGCTTTCCCCAGGTTGGGTGAGCACAGAAGATGCTTGTTGCTCTTCTCATTGACAGCTTCATCTGATTAGAAAATAAGTTAGGTTTGAAGGACTTATCAAAGGACACAGTTCCCCATCACATGACTTACTGACCCTTTATAAAATCAATTTCCATATAAGGGTGTCTCCCTCTCTGCTGGTTAGTTTTTAAACTAACTAAAAGGAAAGATAGGAAGGGGAGTCTGTATAACAAGCTTCACATTTTAACTTTTTACCTTGCACTAAGCCTTTATTTATGCCCTTCTCAATGGTGTTCAAGTTAAGTTCTGTGTCTTTGAAATGTGAATTTCTACTTTGTTTTCACTGAGAATCAAACTTTAGGAAGTACAAATGTTGTATTGAAGATTACTTAGGGTTATGGAAAAAGTAACCTGATCAACAGTCTTTTTGAGGTGACACTTCTCACTCAGGATAACCTGTGCTTTCCTAACCAGATCCCTGTTTGCTCTTCTATCTTTCGTGTCCTTAAATTCTGCGATGTTTGTCAAGATCTCCACGTATCCTGAGTTGCAGATTCCCCTCTCCAGGACTGCCTTGGAGTTTCATTCAGTGACAAGTTGATTGATGGCTAGCTTTGTTTAAAGTCTCAAAATTTCTGTGAGCAACTCAGACAATTGTTTAAAAAAGGATAAGCAAGGTAAATGTAAACATTTCTAAATGAGTTCCTCAGAGCTTCAAAAGTATTTTTCAGTAACTTGCAATCTTAAGTTATATAAAATTCAGCAGTATTTGTTGGCTGTCTAGATTATTTTCAATTAACTTGAATATTAAATTATCAATTCTTCAGTTTAAGGTCTATGTAATTAGACATTTTACTTTTATATGACATAAAAGGAAAAAAAGTTAAATTATTGAAATCTATCTCCACACCTAACAAGAGTGTTATAAGAAAGTGCATGCTTGTAAAAATTATCAGTCTACAATATTTTTAAGGGTCGCTAATCAAAATTAACAATATAAAGGAAAATATTCTATATGTGAGCAAAATTAGACAAATTAGATGTGCTTCATACACAAAGAATGTGAGAATGTGTTGAAAAAGCTGGTTACTTTTTTTGTCCTTAAGATAACTGTGGTTCTAAAATAGAAAAGAGTTATAACTAAAGGTTTGGACAAGCTGTGAAAATTTTGAGAACATTATAAAAGGGTTTAATAAAGGAATGGAACTAGGGGAAGATTTTATGTGAAATCAAGTTGATCAAAATTATTTACAGATTTTTCTAAAGACTGAAGAGATATCAAAGATAAGTTGGTGCAAAACTGAAGTTTGACCCCATGTTTAACAGACAGAAGAGTTTCATTGGTCTGCTCCTAATTGTAATAGTTTTTTCTTCAGTTTTTTAGGTAATTTGGTTAAAAAACAGAGATTCTATTGTTTCTTTTGCTTCATGTCTTAAAAGCATATTTTTTTTTGCTTTATCACCTTAGTTTTGTTTTATAATGATCTTGTTCAATTAAATGTTTTAAAGTTTTGATACATTTGATATGTTTCATAATTAAACCTTTTTTGTCCAGCTTTGGGATTTCCAGAGTATCCCTAGAAGTCCAAAAGACACTTATTAGACCTATTTTTATATAAATGCACTATTGGTATATGTTCCACAGTTTTATGAGATCCTAGAAATCTTATGTCTCAGAATATGTTATCAGTTATAACTCTAATGTTAAATTATTATGAACTAAAAAAAATTTCTTTGTCATTTGTGAAAGTTTATCAGGTCCTTAACTCTGGCTATTCTAAGTTTTTATTTTGCCATCCACAAGTTTCTTCCCTTAAATACAGTTTCCCTATAAAACTAAGCTCATTAACAACTGGCTTTTCCTTTGATTACCTTGGGGGAGAAAATGGTATTAGTATAGAACACTAATTGTTTTGGGTTAAAAGCTATTATACAAACTGGAAGTTTGTTCTTCTTGGGTTCTTGTCTTGTATTTTCCTTTCTTTTTATTCATGTATTTTTCAACTTTTTAACTTTGTACCTGGTACCAGTCAAAATTCTGTATATATACAACTCCTAACAATAAAACTGAACCAGTGCTTTCAGTTGATACCCATTGCCTATGGAAGAGATAAAACTCATTTTAACAATGAAATCCAGATTCTTTCAGTCACTAGCTTCCAGAAGACAAAAGATTGAATAAATGGGAATGAAAACCAGGTGAATTTATGTATTGGAAATCATACATACCACATCCAAGACTCGCTTCAACATCAGCAAAAAGAACCATATCAGGTACTACTAAATACCTCCTATGCCAGAAAACTTCAAGGTATAAACTCTTGTATTTATATTTTTCATGTTAAATTTGTGACAACAACTTCACAGGACATACCCTCTTGGACTTTAGAAAAATTGGGTGATACTCATCATTGAGTATAGCAGCAATCAATAACCACAATTAAATGAACTTATAAATGCTTCTAACAACTCTTCTCCTGATACTCATTATGTCAGAACATATTTTTTATACCTTGAATACCTTTGTATTGACCTTTTAGATTCTAAACCTTTATCTAAAATTTTTAGATATTTGAAATTTGCCTTGGTATATTTTCTTAAATAATTAGAACAGTGTTATACTTGATGATTTTAGTGAAACTACAAATAATGATTGTTTCTCATTAAACATGATTTTGCTGTGACTGCTTATCCAAACCTCTTACCTCAATGAAACTGATTCTTTAAATTGGAAAATATTTGGATTTTACACCATTCCCAGAAAATAATTCTCTCATTCTTTGGTACATTTAGACAAAGAAAATTCCAAGATTTAGACTGACAAAACCTGATTTAATTTTCCAGTGTCAACAACATCTATGGTGCATTTTTCAAAATTAGCCAAATACTAGAATAAAAAGAGACCTCATTGGAGCTAAAAGTACTAGACTGGAAATTTTAGAACATGCAGAATTTGCTATAAATAAAACAAGATATTTCTTTGAAAGAATTCACTTTCAAATAGAAGGACATATTAAAGGTAATTTTTTGTTAAAAAGAGAGAAAAGAATAGCAAACACTTTTAAAAGATTATGTATCACATAAATGGAGGAAGTAAACCACTAGACAAACCATGGAGTACTACTTCAGAACTAAAATGTTAAAAGGAGATTGAACTTTAACAAGAATTATTAACAATATTAATATAGATGGAATCTAAACTAGTCTGGACAATGGCCAGACTTCTTAGTGCACAGACTAGGGCTAATGACCTATGGGAATTTTACAGAAAGCATCAATCATGGAAAATGATTCATGGAACTTTTATCCCTGGACTCTGAAGGGTCCATATTCCCAGATTAATAGAGTCTTTAATAAACCTGTAATACAGCTAGCCAGAACTGGAAAAAATACTAAGCCATACTCATATTTTGCCAAGGACAGCAGATAGACAGTATTGGAAAATGACTTCTATTAGAGTAACATTTCCTTGTCTGATTGTGAACTTAGAAATGAGGTTTCATTATGCCCAAACATCTGTGGAATTTCTCAAAGTCTGTCCTTTTGTCTCCATCCTTATTACTAATAATAGGTACATGGTGAGAAAACAATTTTGTTGGGAAATAATGCAAAATGACACTTTTATTACCTGACTTTTCCGTAACGTGACCACTCATGTACTTCCCCAGACTAGAATCTGGTATAAGAACAAAATAATATGGTGAATCAAATTGTTTGCAGATCAGAGTGATAATAATTTTTGTATTAAAGACCAAAACTTTCTTGGAATTAAAATTAGGCACATCACATGAAGCTTTATCTATGGAGAAAATAATTAGAATTGAATGCTATTATGGTTTGGATGTGAGGTCTCCCCCAAAAGCTCATGTGTGAGACAATGTAAGAAGGTTCAGAGGAGAAATGATTAGATTTTGAGAGTCTTAATCTAGTCAGTGACTTGATCCCTGATTAACTGAATGGTAACTGGAGGCAGGTAGGGTGTGACTGGAGGAAGTAGGAATTGGAGCATGACTTTGGGGGTATATATATTTGTGTCTAGCGAGTGGAGATTCTCTCTGCTTCCTAAAGATGTGAGCTGCTTCCCTATGCCATGCTCTTCTGTGGTGATGTTCTGCCTCACCTTGGGCCCCAAGGAATGGAACCGTCTTTCTATGGATTTAGATCTCTGAAACCGTGAACCCTCAAAGAAACTCTTAATTCCTCTACAGTTGTGATGGTCAGGTCATTTAGTCACAGCAGGGAAAAAGTTGGCTAAAGCAAATGCCAACAAAATATTTTATAAGTACAGATAACTATAGATAAAGAGGGAAAATATACTGTCAATCTGCTCAAAGAGTTTGATAATATATGCCCATGATATATTGATTGGTTAGGATGTTCATTTCCCTCTCCTACTACATTTTCTTCTCTAGGATATCCTGTGTAGTTGATTATCATACATTTAGGCCTAATACTGCCATAATATTTTGTATGTAAATATTATATCAGATGCAAAGAATAGAAAAAGAGGAAACTCAGAACATAATCATGATGGACAATGGCATTAATTAGATCCACATACTTCTTCCTTAAGAAGAAGACTACTTTTCTTCCTACTCAGCCTCATCTTTTTTGAGTGCAAAAGATGACATTCCTAGCTTGGTGCAACCTAAAAGACTATTTGGTCTCAATATGCAGAGAGCATGATGCTTGGCTAACAGAGGGAACTGTGAAATAAATCTCTCTGAACAATCTCCTTCTATATTAAAGTCTTGCAGACTGCTTAACCTTGGCTGACTAATATATCATGATTATGGAGAGGCAGAATACTATAGGTTGAGAGCCAGAATTATCTTTGGCTATCTTAAGTCCTTTATTAACCATTTGCTTTAACTTTTGTACCTAAATTAACATTCTGATTACTAAGATATAAGCTTATCAAAATGTATTGCTAAGCTTATCAGACCTAATGCCCCCACTAACCCTAAGGCTAAGAATACTATAGACAACATGTGGAACCTATAGACAGCTTTCTGCACCTCACTGTGACCCACCTACCTGATGCTTCCACCAATGTGATTAGTAAAATGAATTCATTTATGACTTTTTTTTTACTATAAAGGTTTATGAAAACTTTTCTACAGTAAAACAGGTTACTACAGTAACTTTAATCTGTTTCAGGCTGTAGTTATTCTTATTTAACTCAGAATAAACTTTTATTATTTCCTTTAAAAAGAGTCATTATTTTATAACAGCAGAATAATATTTTGTGACAGAAAATTCAAATTTCTGTGTCTATAATAAAGTTTTATTGGAAGTCAGTCATGCTCAACTAT
The DNA here is from genome assembly GCF_902686445.1 of Sciurus carolinensis. Classification (NCBI taxonomy): domain Eukaryota; kingdom Metazoa; phylum Chordata; class Mammalia; order Rodentia; family Sciuridae; genus Sciurus; species Sciurus carolinensis. Next base: position 83,839,933 of record NC_062218.1, on the reverse strand, counting down.
TTACCTGACATTTCTGGATACAGTGACTCTATGACAGCAGAACTGAGTAATTGTGGTAGAGACCATATGACCTGGAAAGTCTAAAATATTCATCTGTCCTTTATAGGTAAAGTTTTCTAAATATTGATTTAACTTACATGTACATCAAGTAATGACATCTAAATTAGGATGGTAGGTTTCCATAAACAGGATATTGTAAAGTTTGCCCTTATTTTCAATATTACATTCCTGTTATGGTTTAGATCTGGATTGTCCACCAAAGACTCAGGTATTGAAGTCTTGGTCCCCAATTCAGGAATCTCCAGTGGTGAGACACTTGGGAAGTTATGGGGTCATGAGAGCTATAACCTCATCGGTGAATTAATTCACTGATGCACTCATAATTTGATGGCACTCTTTGCAGGTGGTGGATACTAGTTGAACAAAGTGGGTCACTGAGGACAAACCCTGAAAAAGAATATCTTGTCCCTAATTCCCTCCTTCTTTATGCTATGATTTCCAGCTGCCATGAAGTGAGTAACTTTTTTCTACCACATACTTCTACCATGATGGTGTGCCTTGTCACAGGTCCAGAAACAATGAAACCAACTAACTATGGACTAAAATCTCTGAAACTAAGAGTCCAAATAAATCTCTCCTTCTTTAAGTTGCTTTTCTCAGGTATTTTGTAACATCAATGTAAAGGTGACTCTCAACTTCCATTAAATCATGTGGAATGATTGCCTTGTTTCTAATGATTGAATCTAAAAAAACAAAGTTTTTGAAAATTTTATTTCATACAGAAGCATATAATTCAAGAATTGTTTTATTTTGAAAATGCAAAAGGATATTATTATAGAAACTTTTTATGTTTCTCAGGTACTACATTTATTATGATGGTTTTATATTCTGTTAAATTAAGGCTGAAATTTTTTATATAATAAAACTTATGAAATTCACATATATACAGAAAAGTACATGAATCATAAGCCTATATTTCAATACATATTTAAAAGATAAATACACTCATGTAATTAGCATTTGTACCTAGAAATATAATACTAACTCAGAAATTCCTCAGTACCTCCCTGGTCACTATTTTACCTCCTATCCATACTAGGTCTTACCTTGACCTCTAAAATGATAGACAAGCTTTTATAATTGTATATTTTCCTTTGCATCTTGCTTATTTGAGTAATATTATATTGATGTGATTCAAGTTATCTAGATTGAGTGCATTTATTAATATTAATCTATAGTTTTCATCAGCAATTATGACCTACTGTTCATAAAATATTGCTTTGTATCAAGTTAAGTGTTATCACATGGAAGTATAATTGCTAAGGCATGTGATTTATGCATGTTTATCCTTAACAGCTACTTCTATACAATTTTATAAGCTGTTGAGTAAATATGCAATTCTATTGGAAGTTTTAAGACATTTAGTTACTTGAAATTCTCACCAATGTTTGAAATTGATGATTTAAAAAGCAACTATTTGTGTAGGTGTGGAGAGAAATCTAACTGTAGTTTTAATTATAGTTTTCCTTTGAACATAGTGGGAGGACTCAACTATTTGATTTCAAATTTTAATACAAAGCTGTAATAATCATGATAATGCACTATTGTACATTTTGACGTAGATCAGGAGAATAGATTAGGAAGTCTAAAATTAAACCCTGACATATTATAGTCAATTTTCAACTAATATTTAAATAAAGCACAATTCAGTAAAGATAATATTTTCAACAAATAGTGCTGGGACCTTTGAGCATCCTCTGACAAACAAATGAACCTCCATTGTTATTTTTTGTTATACAAAAGTTAACGTAAGTTTTATCATAGGTTTAAAAAAAAACCTTTGGAATTCAATACAAGGAAATAATACTTCTTTAACTCTATTTCTTAGCTAAAGTCACAAACATTAAAGGGAAAAATCAGTATACTGAAATTCACCAAAATTTAAAGTTATCTTTGGGTGATAATATTAAGAAAATGAAAATATAAGGAGACAGAAAAAAATATTTGCAAAACACTTATCTGGCAAGTGGCTGGATTCCAAAATACATACAATTCTTTTATAACTCAGTAGCAAAACAACCCAATAAAACATTTGACTTTTTTCTATAAATGAATAAAAACTTCACCAATGCATATTTATCATGACCAGTGAGTCCATGATAAGATCCAAACACTATTAGTTATTTGGAAAAGGTAAATTTAAGGCATGATGGCTATTGAAATGTGCTCACTAGATTTGCTGAATTGGAGAGACTGACACCACCAAATGTTTGAGAAGATGAGAAATGCAGACTTTCAAGTAACTGAAGAGCTAAGTAAAAAGCTGGTCAAATGCAAAATGGCATAACCATGTACACCCACTTTGGGAAAAAACCTGAGTTGCCATCTTCCTTCCCTCCCTCCCTCCCTCATCTTCCTCTTCTTCTGCCTCCTCCTCCTCCTCTTCTTCTTTCTCCTCTTGCCACCAGTCTCCTCCCCTCCTCTCTCCTCCCTTCACCTCCTCTTCTCTTCTCTCCTTTTCTTTTCCTTTCCTTCCTTCCTTCCAGTCTTTCCTTCCTTCCTGTCTTTCCTTCCTTCCTTCCTTCTTTCCCTCCTTCCTTCCTTCCTTCCTTCCTACCTTTCTGTCTTTCCTTCCTTCCTTCCTTCCTTTCTTCCTCTCTCTCTCTCTCTCTCTCTCTCTCTCTCTCTCTCTCTGTCTCCTTTCTCCCTTCCTTCCTTCTTTTTCTTCTGGGAGTTGAATCCAGGAACACTGTACCACCAAATTACATCTACATTCCCTGCTATTTTATTTGACATTTTAAGACAGGGTCTCATTTAGTTATCCAGATTCACCTCCAAATTGTGATCCTCCTGCCTCAGCCTTCTGAGTATCTGGCATTACAGCAGTGTACCACCATACTTGGCAAATTTCTTAGAACATGAATACCTGCTACATGACCCTAGTAAACTCAATGCTTGATATATTCCCAAGAGAACTGTTACTAAATATCTGCACAAAGGCCTGTATGAAATCATATTTAGGGGTCATTTTAATAATGTTTCCTCAAAAACATTAGTTTTCATCAACATGATTAAATAATAAAATGTTGATACACTCAAGCAGTGACTAAAGGAAGGAGACCGCTGACACAAGTATCTACGTGGATGTGTTTCTCTCCTTTCTTTCCAATGCTAGAGTCAAACTCAAAATTTCACAGGCCAGAAAGGTGCTTTAGTGCTCTTATGCTGAGCTACACCTAAACCTCTCTTATTTAGGACTTTTTTTTTTTTGCGGTGCTTTGAATCAAACCCACTAGGCAAGCACTCTACCAATTAGCTAAATCCCCAGCCCAGCAGCATGAATGAGTCTCAAAAGAAAAATATCATGTCAATGAAGCCAGACTTGACTGGAAAACCTCCATAATTGCTCTCCCATTAAACTCTGGAAGAGGCAGAAATAATAAAGGAAATAGATCAGTGGTTGCCCAGGGCTGACCAGGTGAGGGACTAAAATGGAAGAGTAAACTGGGGTGATGAAAAGTATTTTGATGAAAGTGGGATTATATAACACATATGTTTATCTAAAGTCCTGAAACTGTGCATATAAAAAAAAGGTGAATTTTACTATATGTAAATTAAGTTCAGTAAAACAACAACAAAACCTCTTTCATTCTTTGTGATATTGTTCTAATCTTAACTTACTTTTTCACCATGGATGTAGTCCTTTACTCAGCTCTATGAAAGCTCTGGGGTTTACCAGAGCCCTTCTGTACTGATACATTATCTTCAGCTACAAGACAGATAAAGTTCTAACTTTTCAGCTTCTAATAAGCTTCCTCTGAATGACTCCTCAGCCTCTTTTCCACTGTTTTCAAACTATCAAGTTCCTTGTGGTGAAATGAAACACTCAATATTGAATCCCATCAAAGTTTTTTTGTTTTGTTTTGTGGTCCTTTTTGCCTTTCTTTGTGATAATATCCCCTCAAATCCTAGATATTGGACTCAACTCAGTACCTTAAGATCTGAACTCCTTTTGTTTTATTTGCCCAGTCTACATAAGAATGCTGAACTCTCAACTCAGCTTCACTGCCTCCAAACTATCACTTTCTTCTTGTTTTCTTGGCATCTTGGCCTAAGCTGCTTAGGTTGAGATAGGATGCACAAGTCATATCCAATGTATTCTTCTCTATGACATTAGAAGGTTATTCTCAAGTCAATGTGTTCCCCTTATTTCTAGGATATTGGTACCTCAAACCTGGCCTCTTTGCAGCTCTTCTGTGCCTTCAGAAACAACTGATTTTAAAAAATTATTTTAACAATTCTAATGCTTCTTTCACAAAGGTTGATCTGATGCAAGTTGCTTCATTGTGACTGGAAAGGAGCATTTAAAGACTATCTAAACTATTTTGAAATTGAAATACATACTGGGAAATCTCAGTGAAATATTAAACTTGTATATAAACCAGACTTTGCAAGGCCTTTCAGCAAATAGCATGTGTGAAGATTACTAAGGAAGGTCAAATGTTCTACCAAAACGAATGTGAGATGTAGCATGTTTGGAACTAATATAAATAAGTCCAGGGGACACTCAATGGTGGAACAGGTTGGTTTGACTCTATCTTTTACACTTTTTCTAGGCTAGGCATTGACCATTATGAAATTAATTGCCCTCATAAATAAGCAAAGATTATAATAATAAAAATATGATTAAATCCTATTTATATTTCTTACAAAATGCATATGTTTGAGTAATAACAGGGCTCTGACATTCAGCAGTGATTCTAAAAGGCAATTTGATGATATTTCCAGTGTTGAAGAAATCAGATGATTTTAAGAGCTATTCTACTCTAAAGAAGAAGTTGGAGAATGAAAGATAGAGTATATTGTATTTTCCATTTTGTCAGTGTTCCTTGTTTAAGTACTATAATGAAGTGTAACTTAATTTGCTTCTTACCATACTTTTAGTTTGGTTTCATTTTTTTTTGTTTCAGTTTGCGTTGAAGGAATAGTAAGAGCTCAATTTTGCTCCTAATAATTCATGTGTTCCACTTCCCTGTCTCATTTGCTTCTGTTATGATAATTACACATATGCATCATGTCTCTTATAATTACCTCACAATTTGGGGAGTTTATATTCTTTCTCGAGCATACATATTATGAAAAAATGCGAGTAGGATTTGATCATATTTTTATTATAATCTTTGAGTATAATTTGACCTAATTTCTTATTGTCTTTTAATTCAGTGTGGAGTGTTTCTTTTGACATATCTTCTGACTCATGATTCTCTTTTTTAAAATTTTTTTAAGTTGTAGGTGGACACAATATTTTTTTTGATGTAATATTTAATTTAATTTATTTATTTGTATGTGGTGTTGAGGATGGAACCTCAAGCACTCTACCTGAACTACAACCCCAGCCTTCATGATTCTTTTCTCAACCACACTCAATCCACTCATGACCCCATCTAAACCTTCTTCACTGAGGTATAGTGTGTGAATATAGAACCTTTTCCTTTAAATTATTTCTTAGGTTATTTTTTATTTTTCCTTCAATCCTTATTCATTATTTACCTGTTATTCCATATTGTCTAGCTTTTCCTTCAGAACTCTTAACATATCAATCATTATTCTTTTCAATAGTTTGTCAAATGATAGTAAAATATGTTATATGTAAGTCTGGTTTTGATATTTGCATTTTTCTTTATAAACTGTGTTTTTTTTTTTTTTTCTTTGTCTAATGTAATTTTTTGGAGTTTTGAAAGCCAGACTTGATGTATTGATTAATAGAGTCTGAAGTAATTAAGTATTCCATGTGAACTTCTATTTTGAACTTTTTTCCCTTTGTCTTTGGGTTTCCTAAGATATTCTCCTTTTCTAGGGTCGGTAACTTCCAACTCTTTTAACCTTGTTACTGTGATGGTAACGGCAAGCTTTATGCAACCTTATAATTAAATCTCAATCTCTTATTGGACTTGTGGCCCTAGGTCATGTTCTCTATGAAAATTTCTCAATTCCCTTTGCCCTCTCTCTTAAGTGAAGTGGGAAGGACAGAGGGAGCTGGAGTTGGGTACATGTCCAACTCCAGGTAGGATAAGACTCTGGTGAAGGCTTTTAGTTGTCAGTAAGATTTGATTAGGGGTAGCAGTCTGGACACATTTTTAAAATATTTGCTTCTTTCCTCCCCTAGAAAAACTGTTAGGGAGTCTGTCATGGCTCTTCACTTTGAGAACCTGGTGGTTTGTAGAGGAACAACACAAGAGTGTGGGGTCCCCCTAAAGCCCTCTAGCATTGAACCCCAGGAGTTTGCCACACTCATTCTACTTTTCACACAATTGTTTTGCTGGAATTTCACTCCAGCAATTCATCAGAAAGACCATTTTGGTATTTCTCCTTTGGCTGCAGCCCCAGGTCAGGATCTTTTGACTGTGGATCTCAGTGTTCACCTGTCACTAGATTTTAGGGTACTGTCAGTTTTGTTGTAGGGAACATTTCAATCTTATCTGACAGCAGTCACTGACACCGTGGTCTAAGTAAGCCAAACAATCTGAACAGAGAAACTGAGGTAATGGTGAAGACTCGCCATGGAATGAAGGTCTTTGCAGTTGCTGCGGCTGAGTTTGAACTGAGGGGAGGCCTCATTCTGTCAAGCATCTCAGAAAGCTGTGATGTGAGCTCTCCCACGCTGCCTTGCCTCATGCTGTGTGCAGGAGCTTGCCATTCCCAGTCCTTTGTCTCAGACCTGTTGCTGGGCAGAATTGCTTAGGCATGCTTGTTTGTTTACACTACCTGGACTCTCCATGTATAGTTCACCTATAGGCTGACTCTGATACTTTAACAAGCATGTTACCCTGATTGGATAATGTGCCTACATATGTCCTGTGCAACCCTAAATAAAATTAGATCCATGCCTTCAGAGCTCGATCTCCGATGCCTGGGTAAGCACACTGGGTAAGGCTAAGTAGGGTAGGCATCATTTGTCCTCACCCTCAGCAAACCCGCCTCTGAACATCTATATTTTGAGATTATGTCACCATTTTATGTCAACCTAAGGATGTGTGGAATAGAAGATAAAGTTCAGCTGCCACTTGAAACAGCATGGTGAAACTGGAACGATGAAATGCAGTGAGAACAGCAGGAGCAGAGTCTTAGGAGAAACTTCGGGTGGAGTCGATCAGGCCACAAAACATCCTCACTACCATTTATTGTTGCTTATATTATTAATAATTGCCATTCTGACTAGAGTAAGATGAAATCTTAAAAGTCATTTTGATTTGCATTACTCTGTTAGAGATGTTGAAAATTTTAAAATATATTTGTCGATTGATTGTATGTCTTCTTCTGTGAAGTGTCTGTTCATTTCCTTGGCCCATTTATTGATCAGGTTATTTGTTTTTTTCTTTGATATTAAGTTTTTTGAGTTCTTTATATATCCTGGAGATTAGTGCTCTATCTGAGGTGCATGTGGTAAAGATTTTCTCCCATTCTCTAGGTTCTCTCTTCCCAGTATTGATTATTTCCTTTGCTGAGAAAAAACTTTTTAGTTTGAATCCACACCATTTATTGATTCTTGATTTTACTTCTTGCAGTTTGGGAGTCTTGTTAAGGAAGTCAGATCCTAGGCCCACATGGTGAAGATTTGGCTCTACTACTATTAGGTGAAAGATCTCTGTTCTAGTGCCTAAGTCCTTGATCCACTTTGAGTTGAGTTTTGTGCAGGGTTGAGAGGGGTTTAATTTTGTTTGTTACATGTGGATTTCCAATTTTCCCAGCACCATTTGTCACAGAGGTTATCCTTTATCCAGTGAATGTTTTTGTCACTTTGTCTAGTAGTGATAACTGTATTTATGTGGGTTTGTCTCTGTCTCTTCTATTCTCTACCATTGATCTACTGTCTATTTTGGTGCCAATACCATGCCATTTTTGTTACTATGGTTCTGTAGTATAGTTTGAGATCTGGTATTGTGATGCCTCATGTTTCACTCTTCTCTTCTTCTAATTCTTCTAAGAATTGCTTTGACTATTTTGGGTCTCTTATTTTTCCAAATGAATTTCATGATTGCTTTTTCTAATTCTATGAAGAATGTCATTGGGAGTGTTATTTTTATTTTTATTTTTATTTTTTGGTTTTTAAAAATTTGTTTATGTTTTACATGACAGTGTAATGCATTTATATATTTTGATAGATCAAACATAAATGTAGTGTAATTTCTCATTGGGATTTAATAAGAATTGTATTAAATCTATATAGCACTTTTGGTAGTACAGCCATTTTGACAATGTTAATTCTGTCAATCCAAGAACATGGAGACCTTTCCATCTTCCAAGGTCTTCTTTGATTTCTTTCTTTAGTGTTCTGTAGTTTTCATTGTAGTGGTCTTTCACCTACTTTGTTAGATTGATTCCCAAGTGTTTTAATCTTTTGAGGGTGTTGTGAATGGGGTAGTTTTCCTAATTTCTTTTGCAGTGGATTCATCACTGATGTATAGGAATGCATTTGATTTATGAGTATTGATTTTATATCTTGCTACTTTGCTGAATTCACTTATTAGTTCTAGAAGTTTTCTGGTGGAATTTTTGGGTCTTCTAAGTATAGAATCATGTCATAGGCAGATAGTGATAGAGTTCTTCTTTTCCTATTTGCATTCCTTTAATTTCTTTCTTTTGTTTAATTGCTCTGACTGGAGTTTCAAAGATGATGTTGAATAGAAGGTGAAAGAGGGCATCCTGTCTTGTTCCAGTTTTTAGAAGGAATGCTTTCAATTTGTCTCTATTTAAAATGATATTGGCCTTGAGTTTAGCATCAATTGTTTTTACAATATCGAGGTATGTTCCTACTATCCTTAGTTTTTCTAGTGTTTCAAACATGAAGGGGTGCTGTATTTTGTCAAATGCTTTTTTGCATCTATTGAGATGGTCACATGATTCTTGTCTTTAAGTCTATAGATAGGATGAATTACATTTATTGATTTCAGTATGTTGAACAAACCTTTCATCCCTGGGATGAACCCCACTTGATCATGTTGCACTGCCTTTTTAATATGCTTTTATGTGATTTTCCAGAATTTTATTGAGAACTTTTGCATCTACGTTTATCATAGTTATTGGTTTGATGCTTTCTTTCTTTGATGGTTTTGGTTATCAGGGTGATATTAGCCTCACAGAATGAGTTCGGAAGGGTTCTCTGCTTTTCTATTTCATGGAATAATTGAGGAGTATTGGTGTTAATTCTTATTTGGAGGGTTTGTGGAACTTGGCTGAGAATTTGTATGGTTCCTGGATTTTCTTGACTGGTAGCCTTTTGATGGTGTCTTTTGTTTCATTGCTTGAAATTGATCTCTTTAAATTGTGTATGTCCACCTGCTTCAGTTTGGGTTCAGTCATATGTCTCTAGAAATTTGTCAATGTTTTTGAGATTTTCTGTCTCATTGAAGTATAAGTTTGCAAAACTGTTTCTATTTATCTTCTGTCTTTCATTGGTGTCCATTGTGATATTTCCTTTTTCATAATGAATTTTAGTAATTTGAGTTTTCTCTCTTTTTCTCTTCATTAGCGTGGCTAAGGGTTTATCAACAGAAAACTATTTTTGATTCTTAATCACACAAACCATATATTTAAAAATATTTATAAGATTTTAACATATTCATTCATTATGAACATTAGGTTGGTGACTTTGTTGTAGTTGATAGTGTGCATGTTATAATTATCATCTGTCATAGGCTCTCCAAAGTGGGTGATTTTCCTTTTGAGCTCCTTATTCAGTGACATAATATCAGTGACTTAAAATTGGCACCAGTGGGAGAAATTACATTAGAAATAATGTTATATGCTATAAATCAGTTGCTTATTTTTCTAAAGACTCTAATATCAGACAATAATAGACACACAACAGCATGAAATCAATTATTTTCCTATTTTAAAAAGACCACTACAGTTCTGGGTACTCAAAATAGGCATGAAATGTCTATGTAAAAACATTTTCTATAAATTTTGGCACAAATCAAATACTTTTCTGAATAGAAATCGCTCATGAGAATAACAATAGTTATTTACAAACCTTTGGCAATTTACTCTAAACTAATCTATAGCAAAAGACCTGGTTCAGTATAGTGTATAAGACTTAACAGGTATTTGTAAGAAAACTTGATTAAACATTAGTCAGTAAACCCTCAAGACATGAATTTATTCCAGTGAATCCATGACTGCATTTCTTTTTGTGGCAATAGGTAGTTGGTAGTTAGCTATATCTCATGGAAAAGCTTTTGTCTATAAACAAAACAAAAATTGTCACTGAACTTATACACATGAGCTAAATATTACAGGAAAATAAACAAGTGTAAAATTGCTGTTCCTGAGGGGAATTTGGACAACTGAATATATTAAATAACAACTTTAAAGAAAAGTATAAGGAGTAATCAGAAGGCTGATGGAATGTAGAAGGCTGTATTTACATAGTTTTAGTAGTATTAATGTTGCAGTGATAGATTGACAAGCTCTTGGGCTGCTTATGTATTTCTAAGGAGAGTCTTTCTTTTGTCTAGCATAATTTTATTCCTTCTATTATTTCCTTAGCTATTATTTTTCAAATGGGCTTTTAAAAATGACAAGAAGAATTTAAATCACATTAGGTAGGCTTTGCTGTGATTCACGATTAGTCATTTGATAACTAATATATATCAATATAACTAATATATATAATATATAACTAATATATATCAAATGACTAATTTATTAATTTCCATTTGCCAGATGAAATTGACTATGTAATTTTTTACTATAAAAATATCATAAACATTGTTAAATAAGATATTTTTAATTACTAATAAAATTATGTTTGAAAAGTTCATATAAACCATAATGGTCAGTTTATGTCTTCCTAAAGGAATATCTGTTGAGAGTTCAAGCTGGTCTTTTATTGTACAGTCAATGTGAACAGTGGTGGCTAACGTATCATGTCTGAACGAGAAACTAAAGAGTAGATGATGGGTAAGTCTCAGATATAAGACAATTTAGAAATTTAAGACTGCAATCAATTAGTTTATATTTTTAAGTCAGCAAATTGAATATAAATATAATGTTGGATATCCAATGTTGATTAAATGCCAATGAACAAATTTTTCCTAGTATCGTAGGAACAGACTAGAAGTTTTGATTTAGTTTCCCCAATAACAACTAGGTCCTCATAATGATGCTTGAGCCTAACATATTGGCATCAATCTCATCTCAATTTCATGGAAAATACAAATGAAGTGACAATGATTTTCCTGCATTGAAAATTTCCTACACTCAAAACAAAGTTGGTTAATTTGTAAAATGCAGTAAAAATAAATTTTAATTCCTCTCATTGTTCTCCACATTACCTGCAATTCAGAAAATTTCATTGGCCAATGTTATACTAGAACTATACTACAAAAATTCCTATTTGTCACCATTTCAAATAGGATTCTCTCTTTCCATACCCACTCAATAATTTCACTATTAGTAAGCAATATGAATAGAGTGATAAAGACAGGTTATGGAAGCCATTACTTTTTGGGATACAGATTTATTAGGTCACTAAACCAGTTAGTTCTTAGAGACATTAAGAGTTCTAAGCCTATTGGTATAAGCTCTAAGCCTATTGAGATAAGAGTAGATTTTAAATTATGATTCCTATGTAAACTAGTTTGAAATTTATTTGTAACATGTTCAGGGAGTGAACCCAATCATCATGCAGAACGTTTCCCTGGGAATCTTATTAGATAAATGGAAATAAGAGCCTTAATTTAAGTGAGACAGACACTCATCATTGACACTATGTCCTCTGAAATGGTTTATTTTCCCAACAACCAAAACAAACTGAGATCATTTAATGTATATAATGGTGAATCTTGGTCCTTGCTATATAACTTTTTACTGAATGTTGAAAGAACAGAAGCAGAATCCCAGACCTTAACTTTATGAAAAATGTTTGAAACACTTGGAAATCAGAACATGATTTCAATTTAACAAAGAAAAATTTTTTGACAAATATTTGCTAGAAATAAATCTTAGAATATGTCTATTTTGTTTTAATGTGTCCTTTTTTTCCCTTATAAAATAAGTTCAGTGCATAAAAGTATGTTGAAAGCCATGACAAAATAAAACATGCAGGGGGATTAGAAGGAAGTACGATCATATAGAGAACAAATAAAATGAATCAAAAGTGAGTGTTAGAATAAATATTTACATTTGTTTTCATAAAGAAAGATATAAATGAAGAAAAAACAGATCAGAATGTGACAAGGACAAATCTTATACCTAGTCATATATGTGTGTAAGGAAAAATCAGATGAAAACTACAGAATGCAATTTTAAAAAGTGTCTAAAGAATTAGCAATCAAAATACAAGGAATGAATTTTCTGAAAAATTCAGGAAAAATTAATGTGGAACAAAATCAATGATTCAATGAATAAAATAATTTACTTTTAAAGGGATTTGAATGTATAATCAAATTGAATTAATATTTTAGATGCAATTAATTTTAAAAGAACCCAAAAATTAACCTGTTGAGTATCAGTACTAAGTCACTTATTTTAAATGTAAAAGATATGATAGGAAGCCCCTTTAAATTTAGAAAATGTTTACCAGAATATTTTTCAGGATAAAAAGATTGTTTCTGTTTTTGTGGTGGTTTGTTTTATTGTTTGCTTTTATGGTGCTGAGAATTAAACCCAGGATCTTGTCCATGTTAGGCAAATATTCTGTCACTGAGCTACTCCTCCAGCCCAGAATAACAGATCTAATATAATGACTGAAGATTTGCATTTTATTATATAAAATGGAGAAGGAACATATTATGATCTGAATGTCCTCCTGATTCATGTGTTGAAACTCAAGTCCCATTTTTGGTGATTATAAGAGATGGAGTCTTTTGGGAATTATTTCATGAGAGTTTTCATTAATCCACTAGAGCCTTATGAAAGGATTGGAGGGAACAAGTTGGGTCAAACTTGTGGTCCTTCTGCCTTCGCCTCTAGTGTAGCTGGAATTAGAGTGTATTCACTGCACGTGGCTATGCAATTATTTTTATTCACTAAATTTGACAACTCTACATGAAAATTTAAAAAAATATATAGAGCAAAAAATTAAAAGTAAACCTCTCTGGTCAATAAATTATTCTATTATGTTATCTTCCAAAAGTTCTTTGTTAGCATTTTCACTTTTAAATACATGTTCTCTTGGATTAGGTGTCTTTCATTTCTGTTGTGAATTTTCAATAGTCAATTTTCATGCTTTTTTAAAATTCAAATAGATATGCCATTGTGCTAGAACAATTAAGGTAATTTATGGAAAAATTTGTTCTTTCTCCACTATTATATAGTCTTACCTTGGCTTTGGTCAAAATATACTAAAATACACAGAAATGTTAAATTGGTTGATTATTATGGGAAGAAACAAATCTTTAAAATATTCAGTATTGAAACCATGAACTTGGCAAACTTTCTATTCATTTACATGCTTATTTACTTTATATTTTTCTGTGTCTAGGGCTTGACAATGTTTTGTTGGATTGATTCTTAAATTCGATACTTTTGTTGCTACTGAAATAGTTGTATATATTTTTTAAACTTTCCCTAATTACATTGTTTGAAACTATCTTTCACTCTTTCCATATATTTATAACACTTAAGATTTTTGTGATAACTTAGTAATGTTATTTCTAACCAAGTAACAGTAAAACCCACTAAGGCATATGGAATTTTCCATAGTTTTATTTATTATTATATCTATGGTGCCTATCTCAATATAAATCAAATAGAAGGCAATGAATAAATATTTGTTGCAATCTTTTCAGGAGGTGCCTCATTACAAAGACTTGAAAATTGGTCTTCAGCTCCAGTTACACAGAATATTTGGTTGATAGGTATGCTTTAGATATACAAATACCAGACTTTATCATATATGTAGCAGTCTTCCAACAATTTCTCTTTGCTAGAGAAACTCGGGATTGGTTGATTCAAACTATAAGATGCAGAAGCAAACACTAAGGAATAATTATTTCTGTCAAGACTGGAAGTCAGTTAAATAATCTGCATACCAAAAAGCTACTAAATTTTGGAATTTGTTATCATAATTCAGAACAAAGGATGGATCCATTCTATAGACTTGGTTGAACTCTATCTTATGTGTATTTGAGAAATCCAGAACTTATGAAGAGTTATAGAATACCTGCAAATAAAAAAGATAGCCTCCAAAGAAAATGTGTTAAAAAATCCTCAATCAATAAAGGGAACATTACACATATTCTCAAATGTCTCTTGAACTAATAAAAACTTTTGTCTTACCTTTGGTTGCTCTCTAGAGGAGTAAGGACCAAAGATTAAACTTTATGAAGAATCAGTTTTTGGATAAACATCTGACAAAAATATTCTAATAGGTTTGTCCCAAAATGTAGAGGTTCTATCACTCTCAATTCAAAATTGTATTATCCTTTATCAGAAAAGCCTTGTAATCTGCGGGCACCTCTGTTATCATTCCAATGATTAGTTCTTTCTTTTATAAACAATTAAGAGAGGGATAATATTTTTAAGTCTTTAGTTTCTTTAGTGATTGTTATTCATTAATAATCAGAAAAAAATAAGTATTAATTTGTATTTGAAGAGTTCTGCAATGTTTGAATTCTAATATGTGAAGACTATATTCTAACAGATGACATATAGATACACCTTTTAAAAGGGAGATTATGGTTCATGAAAACAACATCAATGTGAACAGTTATGTTGGGTATTGAAGCAAAGCAGTTCATACATACATACTGAGAAGAAATTTTCTGAGCTGGTCTTGGTGGTGTATGCTTATAACATCAATTATTTGGGAGGCAGGACGATTGCAAGTTCCAGACCAGTTTGGGTTACTTACAGACCGTGTCTCAAAATAAAAAGTAAAAGGGGGTGGGGAAGTAACTCAATAGTAGACTCTCCTGGGTTCAATCCTTAGTACCACCCATAACCACAAAAGAAAAAAAGAAAAAGATAAAAGATATTTTCTGTTTTCTGGTTTCTTAACAACTTTATTTGAATTAAATTTTGATGTGACCTAAGTTATATTTGAAACAATTTTTAAATTTTCAGAAATAGGGCAACAGAAATAATTGCTTCTGGCATAGCTTGCTCCCATCTCTTTTCTTGTAAGCAAAATGTCATGCATCAGTAGGTTTGTGGGTAAATGCATATATAATTAATATAATGCACCATTTTAATTTAAACACAAAATATTTATTGCTCTTACATAAAGTCAATAACATCCATACTGGTGAATAAGCGCCACTGATCCAAATCAATTTTTTAAATTACATAAAAATTTATTATTACTCATAACTTCATACTTCTCTAGATACTATGTAAATCTTTGAAAACAATTAGCAAATTCAAAAGCACTTTGTATATCAATGAATTGTTAATGCTTCATTGCATGCTATTTTTCTTCCAACTTGGAAAAAAATAATTCTTCTAAATGTTTCCTCCCTCTCCAATGTCTTTAACTTACAGAATCAAAAGGAGCTATGTACCACATAAATAACATATTAATTTTCATGTCCCATGAATCATACAATACTATGAATGTGTTTTCAACTGCTTTAAAGGCTTTCCAATCACATCTGACTCTTAAATTTTGGTTAGCTTGAATATGTGTGAAACAAACATTTTTGGATGACATCAAGGCCTGTGAGAAAAGACTTTATCATCCTAAGGCTGGAGGTTAATCATGAGAAACTATGAAAGGTGGTCAAATACAGAATGGAAACAGGTAATGGTGGTAATGAAACTCTTGATCCCTACAGTAAAATTTTTTATGTTTTTTTTTTTTTTGGTTCAATAGTCATACCACAGCATCTACATTAGGAGCTGAGTGTTCATCAGAGTAGGAGACTGGTCATACATTACCCTTGAACAGAGTAATAACCACAGTGGGAGCCACAGGTAAGCAGCGTCACCCCTAACTGCAATGATAATCACAGTGGTGGATATGGACAAATGCTCCAATGTTTTGGAAGCACTGAGAGGCACCATTCACTCCAACTCAGAATCCTCCCAATGAGCATAATCAGACACATTCATACAGTCTCTCACAAGAAGCTACTTGGTAGAGGTCTGACTTGGAAAGAGACACATGATAGGTGCTTTAATACTGGTTTTGGTTTGATTTTGATTTTTGTAGTAATGTTAGATTATGGAAAGCTCGCAGAAATAACACAGAAAATTCCTATATGTCCTCTATTTGAATTTTGCTACTATTAACATCTTGTATAACCCTGGAAAATTTGTCAAGACTGAGAAACCAAAATTTATGTATTACTATCAATTTAATCTCAACTATTTCTTTCTTTAGCCCTTCCAGTCACAGTGTTTAAATCTTCCTTTATTTTTTATGACATAGAGAATTTTGCAAACACTTAAGAATTCAATGGCTATTATATAGAGAGTATTATATGTTGCAAATTAGAAATTATTATCAAGGTCTATGTTGGGGTTTTGGTATGCAGTGTCCCTCCAAAAGCTCCTGTGTTAGTTAATACAGGAATGTTCAAAGGTGAAATTGTTAAACTATGAGAACTAAAATCTAATCAGTGGATTAATCCATTTGATGTATTAATAACTTGAATGGTTTACTGGGTGATAACTATAAGCAGGTGAGGCATTATTGGAAGAAGTAGGTCACTGGAGATATGTCCTTTGGGATTACATTCTGCCCTGACTCTTCACAATCTCTCTCTCTGCTTTTGTCTGCCATGGGGTGAGTAGCTTTCCCACTTCATGTGTTTCTGTCACCATGTTATGCCTCATCTCAGGCCCAGAGCAATGGAGTTAGCTGACCATGTAATGAATCTCTAAAACCACGAGCCCATATAAACCTTTCCTCCTTTAAGTTGTTGGTGTCAACTCTCTTGGTCACGGTGACAAAAAACTGATGGTACATTCTACCCCTAAGTCAATGTTTAAGGGAGGACAATTGGGAAAATGTGGCTAGTGTCTTACTTGCTGCTATGAATAATAACAGGACAAGAATGTTTTAAAATGAGAGAAAAACCATGAACAATGCAAGTCTCTGTAAAAAAAAAGAAAATCAAAGACATCAGATTTAATGCTAGAATATTTTGAAGTATCTTTTGTCATTCTAAATTGAGTTAGGCACTTTCTGTATTTTTTATGTTACATCATATTGAGAGTTTGGGTATATTTTATATCTCTTCTACATAGTAGACATATTTTAAATGGTGACAATAAAATAGAGTAGATGGCAAAAAATAGACTTGTTTAAAGAAAATTTATGACTATGTAGCACTCAAGAAAGGGTGAGATCCCCCTTCCCTCCCCTGCCACTGCCTGTTGTGAGTCAGCATCTGCATTCTACTGTCATATATAACTGAAAAGAACAAATTAAAAAATACCAAGAAAAAAAGAAAAGAAAAGAAAGGAAAAGAAAAGGTAAGAACTTACCTCTTTATCTCTACATGTGAAAACATTCCTTTTTTCTAGGGATAATCCTTCTAGACACTATTTTTTGAAATTGAGCAGAAATAGTGGAAACTCTGATGGTTTTAACCCAGAATATTATATCATCTTCCAGGTGCTAATATACAATGAAAACATATTTTGCATTCACCTATTTCTTCCATATTGTATTTATTCTTTAAGTCACTTGCCTCAATTTAAATGTCATTTTCTGTTCTTTTATGTGCTTTATGAGTTGATGGAAATATATGAAACTGCTGAAGACAAAACTCACAGAACAATTAAGTATATGATTTTTTTTTATTGCAGGAATGAAAGTTGTGGTTTATTATTTGAAATTCAGTTACTATTATTCATCAGAATAGAACAAACAAATAGAACAAAAAATCAAAAATCAAATTATCTTAATAGATGCAGAAGGGGAATTTGACAAAATCCAACATATTTTGTGACAAAAACTCACAAAAAAGCAATAGATGAGATTGTCTTCAAACTGATAAAAAAAATCAGTGGCTAGCATCATATGTAATAGTAAAAGACTTTCTTATTAGAATGGAAGAAGTTTGACTTTTTTCAAGCAACATCGAAATAGAAAATTTAATTAAATAAGAAAATGGTTAACAGGAAAAAAAGCAAATTTAGCCATGTTGCATAATCCAAGATCAATATACAAAAATCAATTGTATTTCTATGCACTGACAACAAACAATCAGAAACTGAAATTAAAAATAGCACCACTTGCAACAGCAAAACAGATGAAATACTTAAGCATTAATATGGAAAAAAACATGACACATTTGAACATTGAAAATAATAAAATATTGATGAGGAAATTAAATGAGACTTAAATAAAGGTAAAGATACACCATGCTCATCATTAGGAAGTTTCAATATTCTCATGATGTCGATTAAATAAAATTTATCTACAAATAATCAAAATCAAAATCTTAGCTTTTTTTGAAAAAAATTGACAAGTAAATTCTGAAATTTGTGTGAAAATGCAAAAGACAGAATAGTCAAAAAAATGTTGAAAAGAGCAAAATGGTCTTATTTTACAGACTCATTATAAAGTTACGTTCTGATAACTGGTGTAGGGGCCCAGGTAGACAGAACAGTGAAACACAGGAGACTTCAGAAACAGAGTCACAGATATATTGAAAAATATCTAGAGCTGAACAACAAAAGTCTTATCCACAAGTTGTGATAGAACAATTGAATAGACATTTGCAAGAAAAATTAATCACAGCTCTTTCCTAACACTGTAAAATTTGAACTTGATATGGAGCGTAGATTTACATTTATAAATATAAAATTTAAAACTATAAAGTTTTGGGGAAAAAAATAGAGTACTGACCTTGAGTTAGGCAAAATTTTTAAGATATGACATAGCATAAGCATTGCAATTTATAAAAAGCAAATTGATAAATTGATCTCCATCCAATTTAAAAGTAGGTAATTTGCAAAAACATTATTTGGTGTCCTCCCCCTCTTACCAGTCTGTTAATATGGTAAATCATATCGACCAGTTTTTTTAATGTGCAGCAAACCTTTATTCCCAAAATAAACCATGTTTGGTTATAATGTATTATACACATATATTAACAGGTTTGATTTGCTAAAATTTTGTTCAGAACATTTGTATCTCTTTTCATAAGTGACATATGTTTTTCTTGTAGTGTACTTTACACTGGTGATATCAGGGTAATGAAACCCTCATAAAAGGAGTTGAGTTCTTTTCCATTTCCTGGAAAAACTGAAAAACAATTAGTATCATATTTTGCTTAAATATTGGTATCACGTCTTCCTTAAATGGGAATTGGTAGAACTTATAAATGACACCATCTAGAACTGGAAATTTCTTTGAGTTTTTAATTAAAACTTAAATTTCTTTAATGATATAGGCTAGTAAGGCAATTTATTTTTTAGAGAAGCTTTACTTGTGGCATTAAAGAATTTTTCATTTTCAAATTTGGAGAATAAAATGGTTCCAAACAACTCTTATTACCTTTTCAATATCTGTAAAATCTGTAGTGATGTCACCTCTCTCCTAGACATCATTATTTATAACTTCTTTCCTTTTCCTATCAGTCTGGCTAGAAGTTTATCAATTTTATTGATGTTCTCAATGAGCAAACTTTGGGCTTCATTGATTTTTTTCCCAACTGTTTACTTCTTCATTGACTTCTTCCCTGACCTTTATTGTTTCCTGTTCCTATTTTCTGCTTACATTGATCTTCTTTTTCTACTTTTTTTTTTAGGTGGAAGCTGGGGCTGTTGATTTTAAACCTTGCTTCTAATTTAGGCATATATTTAGGGTTGTATATGCCTGGTAATTTTTGATTGGATACTTGTCATTGTAAACATTACCTTGTTGGATATGTTTGAACATTTACAAATATTCTTGAGTTTTGTTCTCAAAAACAATATCATGAAGCTAATATCACCCTTATACCCAAACCAGGAAAAGACACATCAAGGAAAGAAAATTTTAGACCAATATCCTTGATGAATATACATGCAAAGATCCTTAACAAAATATTGGCAAACCATATCCAAAAACATATTAAGAAAACTGTGCACCATGATCAAGTGGGGTTCATCCCTGGAATGCAAGGATGGTTTAACATCCGTAGATCAATGAACATAATCCATCATGTCAATAGACTTAAGGATAAGAATCATATGGTTATTTCAATTGACACAGAAAAAGCGTTTGACAAAATACAACACCCCTTCATGCTCAAAACACTAGAAAAAATAGAGATAGTAGTAACATACCTGAACATTGTAAAGGCTATTTATGCTAAGCCGATGACAACATCATTCTTAATGGAGAAAAACTGAAACCATTCCCTTTAAAAATGGGAACAAGACAGGAATGTCCTCTTTCACCACTTCTATTCAACATTGTCCTCGAAACTCTAGCCAGAGCAATTAGGCAGACTAAAGAAATTAAAGGGATACGAATAGGAAAAGAGGAACTTAAGCTGTCACTATTTGCTGGATGACATGATTCTATATTTAGAGGATCAAAAAACTCCTCCAGAAAACTTCTAGACCTCATCAATGAATTCAGCAAAATAGCAGGCTATAAAATCAACACGCATAAATCTAAAGGACTTTTATACGCAAGCGACGAAACAGCTGAAAGGGAAATGAGGAAAACAACTCCATTTGCAATAGCCTCAAAAAAAAATAAAATACTTGGGAATCAATCTAACCAAAGAGGTAAAAGATCTCTACAATGAAAACTACAAAACATTGAAGAAAGAAATTGAGGAAGACCTTAGAAGATGGAAAGATCTCCCATGTCCTTGGATAGGCAGAGTTAATATTGTCAAAATGGTCATACTACCAAAAGGGCTATACAGATTCAATGCAATTCCAATTAAAATCCCAATGATGTACCTTACAGAAATAGAGCAAGCAATCATGAAATTCATCTGGAAGAATAAGAAACCCAGAATAGCTAAAACAATCCTTAGCAGGAACAATGAAACAGGGGGTATTGCAATACCAGAACTTCAACTATACTACAAAGCAATAGTAACAAAAATGGCATGGTATTGGCACCAAAATAGACAGGAAGATCAATGGTGCAGAATAGAGGACACGGACACAAACCCAAATAAATACAATTTTCTCGTACTAGACAAAGGTGCCAAAAATATGCAATGGAGAAAAGATAGCCTCTTCAACAAATGGTGCTGGGAAAACTGGAAATCCATATGCAACAGAATGAAACTAAACCCCTATCTTTCACCCTGCACAAAAATCAACTCACAATGGATCAAGGACCTTGAAAGCAGACCAGAGACCCTGCATCTTATAGAAGAAAAAGTAGGTCCAAATCTTCAACTTGTTGGCTTAGGATCAGACTTCCTTAACAGGACTCCCATAGCACAAGAAATAAAAGCAAGAATCAATAACTGGGGTAGATTCAAACTAAATAGCTTTCTCTCAGCAAAGGAAACTATCAGCAATGCAAAGAAAGAGCCTACAGAGTGGGAGAATATCTTTGCCACTCATACTTCACATCGAGCACTAATTTCCAGAATATATAAAGAACTCAAAAAACTCTACACGAAGAATACAAACAACCCAACCAACAAATGGGCTAAGGATATGAACAGACGCTTCACAGAAGAAGATGTACAAGCAATCAATAAACATATGAAAAAATGTTCACCATCTTTAGTAATAAGAGAAATGCAAATCAAAACTACACTAAGATTCCATCTCACCCCAATTAGAATGGCAATTATCAAGAATACAAGCAACAATAGGTGTTGGAGAGGATGTGGGGAAAAGGTACACTCATACATTGCTGGTGGGGATGTAAATTAGTACAGTCACTCTGGAAAGCAGTGTGGAGATTCCTTAGAAAACTTGGAATGGACCCACCATTTGACCCAGCTATCCCACTCCTCGGCCTATACCCAAAGGACTTAAAATCAGCATACTACAGAGATACAGCCACATCAATGTTCATAGCTGCTCAATTCACAATAGCAAGACTGTGGAACCAACCTAGATAGTCCTTCAATTGATGAATGGATAAAGAAACTGTGGTATATATATACAATGGAATATTACTCAGCTATAAAGAAAGATAAAATTATGGCATTTGCAGGCAAATGGATGTAATTGGAGAATATCATGCTAAGTGAGATAAGCCAATCTCAAAAAAACAAAGGAAGAATGATCTCACTGATAAGCGGATGATGACACATAATGGGGGATGGGAGGGGGGCAAGAATGGAGGAAGGAGGGACTGTATAGAGGGAAAAGAGGGGTGGGAGGGGTGGGGGGAAGGAAAAAATAACAGAATGAATCAAACAACATTACCCTATGTAAATGTATGATTACACAAATGGTATGCTGTTACTCCATGTACAAACAGAAACAACATGTGTCCCATTTGTTTACAATAAAAATAAATTTAAAAAAAAAGTCCATCCTCAGCAACATAGTGAGGGCCTAAGCAACTCATTGAGACCCTGTCTTTAAAGAAAATACAAAAAAGGGATGGGGATATGGCTCAGTAGTTGAGTGACCCTGAGTTCAATCCCCAGTACAAAAAAAGAAAAGGTGAAATATTCACTGCACAGTAGGAATTCTGCTTCCAGTAGAATTCTGCTTCCAGTAATGGTGAACTAATTACAAAACTCATGAATAACAATAGAAATCCTGAAAAAATATACTAAAAACATCTAATTGAGTGTATGAAAAAAATACCAAGGCAGAATGGACTTGCTAATATCCAAAAGAATATTGATTCCTAAAACTTTTTTGTGTGTACCTGAAAAGGAAAACTGATTGAAATATTCTCAGTAACAGAGATTAGATTTACCTATCCACGTGGAACAATTTAATAAAAAACAGGCAACATGCATTGTACAATGATTTCAAGACATTGAATTTCAGGCAAAAAGACCAGTGATTCCTTGGTGGTGAGAAACATACAAGGTAAGCCTTACAATTGCCCAGCTTTTTGCCTTGAAAGAGTTTCCAGGCTGGGGTTCAAGTAGAAGAAAATGAAGCAGAGCCTGGAGTCTTCCTGAGTGAAACAGACAGAATCCATGGAGATAAGCGAGGGGTTGCAGAGAAAATACTGAAAGAAGAAATCTTCAAGGAGAATTCCAAAGAGCTGCCTAGGATTCCCCTCAGGTATTTAACCGGGGAATGATCTGTACACAAGTGTAAGGAAAATACCCTAGGTTGGGAAAGAACACCTGGATCCGGTTGAAGGAACACTGAAGATAGCACCGAGTCAGAATTAGAACCTCTTCCTAGCAGCACGGCGGGAAAATCTCACAAGTCATTTGAAGAGTCCTGAGACAGTTCTGGTTCAGTAATGAGAAAGAATTATCTCTACAAAGAGTACCATCCTGTTTCTGCCCAATAAATCTCAGATTTTAGTGCTAAAAGGATCAAATAATTTGTAAGTATATGATTGTTATTGCAATGGAAGGAGCAGATCAGATGTGAAGATTCAAGTGTCTCAGCAGAGTGGTTCTTGCCTTTGACACGTTGATAGGGAAGGGTAAACTAGTTGTGGATGCTGTGCTTTACACTCAGGGTTGTTTTCTAAGCCTGATAATTGAATAGGATATGTTTATCTGTGCCTAGCTAGTTTGAAGGGGCAAGCAGTTCTAACCTTAGTAAAGAAGTCATGAGTACTGAATATAAAGTCAGTGAGGGGCAAAATGGAAAGGTCCTGTGTCTGGCCATGTCAGGAGATGTAAGAAACATGGTGTGGATCTGTTTTTGAACTTGTCAGTAACTGTCATAAAATTTTCAATTTGTATCATTTTCTCCATCAAATATTTTATCATTATCCTTACTTTGCAATTTCATGTTTAAGGCTGACTGGATTTCCCACAGACATTATTATTTCTGCAATGTGTAGGCACGCTGAATTGTGAAGTTTCTTCATAAATGTAGCCACCGTATTAAGTCAATGGTATTTCAAGGAAGATATGATTCAAACCTAATGTTGTTCAAAGATAACGATAACTTCTGTTCTTTGGGAACCTAGTAGCTGTCAAAATGTCATTTCTGATGTTCAGGGCACTTGTTATGTGTAGTACCACCACTGTGCTGTATCTTGTTGATGTTTTATTTTCTGATATTTTTCTTAAGTGTTAAATATACTGAAGATTTTCCCTTACCTGTAATTCTTGTCCTTATATTTTGTCTCTTTAGTTTATTGCTAACATCCTGAAATATTTTTGCTTTATTATTTTGTAATTATTTGTGGAAATATCCATGTTTTATAATTATGTGTGTATGATGAAAGATTGTGCATAAGACATTGAGAATAGATAAATTTTAAAATGCATCATCAGAATCCAAATGCTATCACTAAAGAGAATAGTTTTGCATTTTGGGAATGATTTTGGAAATCCTGTTTTATGTAGCTTGTTTTTCTGCTGAGTGCTGAAAATATCTAAGTGTGAAATGCCTCCTATTGTTCATTTGGAGTAAGAAAAATTCTTCCTCCTACTATACTTTCTTGGGAATAGAGGAAATTAGGAAGCACTGGAGGATGATGGGAGCTCTTTTTTATAGAACTTCACCATGTTGGATATTATTTTTTGGTCCTTGAGTCTTCTTGCAAACAAACTTGAATTTATATGTGTTCTGTATAGATGAAGAAATGACCGAGAATTTTAAGAAGTAAATAAGAATGATTTCTCCTCCAACAAATGCTCTCTCACAAAAAATCTATTTTTCATTATAAAAAAACATTAAATTTGGAAAAAATCAATTTTGAGGAAGCTTCCTAATTCAGAATAAATATATTTATTTAAAAATTGAAAGATTATATCTAGAATTTATCTTTGTGGGGAGGAGTATGTTTATTGGTTTAGATAATATTTTGCTTTCTTATTTGGGGAAATAAAGAAAAATATTAGAAGAGTTCATTTATTTTTATGAATGCATTTATGTAAAATTCAGGTAGATAAAACTATTTTGAGGAGAGTAATTTGAATTTTTATGTCACATCTAGTGAATTTATATAAAAGACATCATTAATCATTAATAGACATCAGGTCTATATTTGTAAACTTAAAAATAGATAGTATACTACATGTGCATATTCATATTATCCCCTGCCTATCTCCTTTCTCCATATTTCTTATTCCTTTGTCCTGCTGATAAAGAAAAACTGTGAGAAATGTGGAACAAGCAGAGAAAAGCAAATTTGGTTTACACTGAAAGGAAACTAAATCTATTATCAAAGACAAAAAGATATCTGCAAAGGGAAAGGACAAAAATCAAAGATAATGGGATTTGGGGAGGACCATGGTTCAGAAGGAGTAGCCCTGGGCATGAGAGAGATTTTGAAGGAAAATCTGTTTCAAAATGAATTCTAGAACATGGTGTTTTGTGTCAGGATGAAATTTTGAAATGATACATCAGCAATTTAGAGCAAAATAACAGAACCATTAGAAATCGTAATCTTTGTAAATACCTAGAAAGACATACAGTCTCACTTATAACTGAACAAATGAGAATACAAACAAGATAGATATCACGTGTGATAATTTGTCATAGGATTGTCCTTACATAAATATGCTTATATAAACAATAGAATGATTTCCAATACTGCATATAATAGAACAAGTAAGTACAAAAATGTGAAGGTAAGCAGACATTCTATAAATTCTGGTGAATGTATGTATTATGTTATTTGTATAGCACAGTCATTTACAATGAATGAGTGATACTTTTTGTGCTGATATGAAAATATATCCAAATATATTATGAAAAAATGGTGGAAGGATGTTTACAGTAGAGTATATGTACATTTTATGCTAATGGGATAAAAAGTACAAAATATCTATCTATTCACATTAAAACATGAATTTATTTATTTACTTTGATGCAATATAAAATACAGAAGGTTAATGACAAGAGGATTGGAGAATTACAGAAATGAGGGTGGAATTTTCCTTTTCATTATATACATTTTTACACATTTGAATTTTAAAAATATCTATTTGTTTTTATGTTTAAATCATCAATAGATCAATAGTGATTACCTGAGGAGAGGAAACTTTGTTCTCTTCATAATTCCATATCTTAAAAAATGTTAATAATACAATTACAAAACTTCCTGTGATTTTCTTCGGCTAAAATTGGTAACATGAATTTCTTTTTTTAAAACTTGTGACTTTGAATTCTAGATTATTATGGACAGCACAGTAAGACCCTGTCTCAAACACAAAACAAAAACTCTTGTAATTAGTCCCATAATCTTCTTGCACACTCAGTGCAGCAATATGTCCTTATAGCATACAAAATAAGATAATTATATGTGGGCTTTTATGCTCAAGTTTTCTTATCTATAGAAAAATATGGTGTTTTCTACTTCATAGGAGCCTATTGTAGACAAAATAAACATTTACCATTCTCACATTAAAATTTGGAGATATTTTTTAAAGTATTTTTATCTAAAACAGCAGAATTTTTAAGTATATTTTAAAGACTATTTTAGTCTACATAGCAAATTAGGCTTGCAATGCAAATTTAAAAGTTTCTATGTGTATTAAATTGTTGAAGGATTTTCACCACTTAAAGATAACTGAATGAATATTGTAAAACGTAAATTTAATAGCATTTATGAAAGGTCAATCCAAGTATTTCATAAAGATGTTTAGTTAAGAAAACATCAGATGTTGTCTACAAATAGTGACATTATTAATGTGTAGATATCAATAAATACTTCCTGAATTATTATTTCAAGTACTAAGCACTAATTATTGAAATCTTATGGATTTCAAGTGGAATTATTTTTATAATAGCCTACAAAGATTAAATGGTGTTTAAAGTAATAAAATGAATATTTGAATCTAAATAGAATGAGTTTTAAATATAAAACCAAACATAAATACAGGAGAGTTAAATCAGAAGTGTATTATGGGCTACTCTTCAAGTCACAACCAAAAGATTAAATTATTGAATATAAGTAGACTGAAATGAGTAACACTGATAGCAGTAATTTAATTTAATATTAAAGAGAAAAATATCATCTCCAGCAGAACAGGATTATAGATTCCATAACATGCCCTCAAATAGATTTGCAGTGATACTGAATGTGGAATTAAATTTACTTTCTAGTATAATAACAATATCAGTGCAACACAGAAATATAGATGGATTATCCAAATTTAATAACATAAATAGCATTATTACTAAGGAAATAATATTGAATCAAGGTAATTACTGCTTTTATTATCATTGTTTAGGCACAGATATTAGAGAATTCACACAAGTTTTGTTCTTATCTACGTTCTGAAGGAATTTCTTAGAATCCTAAAGATTCTAGATTTTAATCATGCTTAATTCGATACTTTTTCCATTCGATACTTTTTCCAAATGGATCTTTTTCCATTGCACTTATTAACAACTGAATCCAAGCAGTTGATACATGCGTATAAATGCTTTCACTAAAATGTGCCTTTCTCTGCAATCATTCCAATAAACACAGTATAATCCCTTGTGTAACTAAATTGGTATATTAAAAAGGGACCTGCTAATTTAAAATGCATTTTCTTTCCCTCTACCTTAGAACCCAGGTCAAAGCTTTTTATGTTACGTGATGATGCTGCTCCTCAGGGCACAGCAATAAACTCCTTAAAATTTCATCCCTGCTAAGTTTGTGATATAAATGTCAATTTGCTTTAGTTGAAGCAGAGTTTTGCAATCAATAGTAAGGATTACTGTCAGAAGAAAGTATATCTTGCTAGTTCTCAAAGTAAGTGGTCAGTTGTAGGCATTAAGTGAATTGAATATATAGCTCCCATAATGCTGTCAGTGAAATTTTATAATTTCCTATTGACTGCTTTCCAGTTGGTATTGCTGATACTAAATTATAACACCTAGAGTCTGTTCCCACTACTATTATGCTTGATTATCCACCATCAGCACAGACCTCAATATTTTTAGCTTGATTCTTTCCTTATATTCATTGCTATCAGAAGAGGAGAAAAATAAAATTTAAAAGAAGCAAGCCAACATGATTTAGTAGCCATGACATTAAAGAATTTCTATGCATGTATGTGCCTCTGTCGATGTCTGAATTTTGTTCTACAGGTTGAATAGAAACTTCTAAAAATGATCATTTTAAATCTGTATGTTTCAGGGGAAAAACAGCAAATACTGATTTTTTTTTTAAGAAATGAAATCTATGTCTTCCTTTTATTTCAAATAGAATTTTTGGATTAATTTGGAAAGTCTAGTATTATGCATCCTATTCCTCTAGACATATTTAAAAAATATTATCAGGGTGAAAAAGGAGAAAGGAAAAGGAAGGAGTTCCACAAATATAGGAGAAAAATCACTGGAGTAGACAAAGGAGATGGAGAGTGATGAGGAGGGACAGGATAAGGAAAGCAAAGAGGAATGAATCTGACTTAACTTTCCTATGTACATTCATGAATATACCACAGTGAATCTCACCCACATGCATATCCTCAGAGATTGATTTTAAATGTATTTAAAAAGTATTCAGGTATTTAAGGAAAGGATATCAATTACAGAGCATTATGAAGTTGTATCACAAGTAGTTTCAGAATTTTCATACTTCGGAAACATTAGCTTTCATGGATAGCGACTATTTTGGACATTGCAGTGTTAATGTACAATTAATAGTTATTATAGCTTAATTATACTATTAATTGACCATTTCTTTAATTGTACAGATAAAAGTTTGTTTTACTTCCCTCACTTTTCGTTCTTTCCCTTGTTAAGGTAGGTGATATTTAGAAATGTTGACAATCGAATCATTATTCTTTGAATCTAAGCTCTCAGATGAAGGTGTAGAACTAGCTACAAGTAGAAAAATATATTCAGTGCTAGAGTGAACTAGATAAGTAACTGAAGATCTCAGAATATTCAAGTGAGTAATTTTTTGTTAATTGTTACTCAGCCAGGAAAGTAGTAACATGGGAAGCATGGTTTTCTTTCGTTTTAGAATTCCCTACAATTTCTTTTATAGCCTTATCAACATGATAAGGTGAAGAGCAAATTTAACCTGAATAAATAGCTGGTGGAACAATCATTCAGTTTTAAACATCAGTTGACACAAAAGACATGCATTTCATTTGCAGTCCTCCAGGAGTTACAATCCAATATCAGTCTGGATTCTGCCAGGAAAACAGCAGGTGCTCACAACTAAACGATGAGTTAGGTCTTTACATGTCTTTGCAGTTGGTTGGTGTGTGGACTTCAAGGGAACTTTCCATCAATTATTTGGGGAGCTGCCACTGAAGGTCACAGAAATCAAATTGAAGTTTTACACCTAAAGAACAGAACCACAGATCCAGAAGGATCTGCCTGGGAGGGGCTGCATTCTTTGAGAACTTTTGAGAAGCTCCCACAAATTTCCATTCCAAAAAAGAGAAAACAGTGGTCCTCAAGATTTTGTAGGATACTGCCTGATAACTTTGCCCTTGTCAAAAAAGAAATAATGATTTTCCCTTTTCTCCAGTGTTCCAAATATCAAACATTCCTCTCATGGGGAAATTCTGAGAACCTTACTTGAAGGAGATTTTGGAAAACATAGTTCTCACTTCATGGATGGAGGAGATGTCTAATTGCCCTCAGAGGGCAATTGTCATAGACACAGCAGTTATGCACACCCCTTGCTTCCTTATTTAATCCCTGACCAAAGGCAATGCCTTCAAGCTTTGCTTACTTTAGCAGTGCCATCCTCGTCAAGTCAAAGGCATGTTCACAGTGCTCCCAAAAGTAGGGATGCAAAATCCCATATCCCACTGTTGTCATCTCTGTATGAATTTTGTTTCTTTGCTAGTTTAGTCACAATTTCTTCTTTTTTAAACTTGAAAACTTAAAGACTGAATTATAAATTCAATCTCTAAGGTTATTATTTATATCAAATCATAAGGGAACCATAAGAAGAAAGTTGAAAACAATGATTTGTTAATAGGTACATATATATATATATATATATATATATGTATACCCACAAATATATATAAATATGTATATACAAATATATATATTTGTATCTATTAACAAATATATATATGCACAAAAAACAAAGAGAAAATATGCATAATCACTATGATCCTCGCTTATGGAAATATTTATATTTTCATTGTTGTCATCTATAATTTTCCATTTTCCTATCCAGTCCTCATTTCCTTCAACCTCAGTCAGTGGAAGAGTCAATCATGGTTCTTTGTCTAGTGGGTGTTTAAGTCCATTCCCAAAGGAACTTATGACCTAAGTAATCCTCTCTGAGTAAAGGTTCTATTTTGCCATTACTTTTTCAACAGTAAATACTAAAATAGTAAAAGACTCTTCGAGGTTTTAGGCAAACTACTCCCTATCTTGAGTAGTAGAAAACCATGCAAGGTATCATCCCAACTAATACAGTAAACCCCATCTTTTGCTTCAGCAGCAGAATGAACACAGAATGCTTTACTTCTGAATTGATGGAATCAATCCTGGGTCCCTTAGGGAAATCATGCTTCCTGAAGGGATGATAGTATCCAAACACAACATTATATTGTGAAGAAAGGAAGAAAAATTTTGCTATTGACAAATTAAGACTCTTAATGTCTTACTACTCTGATATTCACTCCTTACTTCTAGATCCATGAATGCTAGCTGTTGGAAGAAGAGTACTATGATGCTGGTCAGTGGTGCAAAGTATATACCATATCCTTTAGGACAGTGCTCAGCCACACGGAGTGTTTAACCTGCTGATACCAGTCTTCCAACGTCTTGACACTGTTCTGTGAGATTGTTTTAAGGTGAGAAATGAGAAGGCTTTGTGATAAACTCTGATAATTAATCACATGCAGGGCATTCTACAAGGTTGGAAAAGAGGACATATCTGTTCTAAAGGAGCACAGATCCCTTCATTTAATTATAAAAGAACATGAGATGATCTACCTGCTACCAGGTGACAGATTTCTTTTAGAGGAGTGGTATTATATAGGAAGTTCACAGCTCATCACTGCTGTTGGCAGGTGAGCCATCTGAAATCAGATCTTGGATTGAGTAAGGATGTGTGTTAAAGTTCACTCCTATCATCATTGCCACTTTATTGAAGAGGCCATTGAAAAGGAGCTAGCATTTCTGGTTCAAGGATCTGTTCACAGTCTCAGAAATTCACAGAATTCAATATCTTCTTTAACTGAATATTAAAAGATTTAACTGCTATATGTATACTTTTTGACTACAGTGAGATGACCTTTTATTTTTCTCCTCCCCCAGATTCTTTTTAAAAATATTTTATTTGCTTTTTTTAGATATACATGACAGAGGAGTATATTTTTGCCAGACTCTTAACTTGCATTTATTAATGATGTCCTTTGCAATCCATTAATGTTCTCCAGTCCATGAGTCAGGGTTCACAACTCTCTTCAGATCTATGATTCTAGTTATCTATGCTTTCAGATGAAATGAACAAACATATATGTTGCTTGAATTTCTGTATACTGAGATTACCTTTGACAGCTAGCATTCAAGAGCCACCTGAACAGAACTGGTTATGTTGCCATTTCTGTCATTAGGTGGTGTCAGAATATCATATGCCATCATTTGTAAACAAGGTTTAACTTTGATTTCAGTTAGCTAATTATAGGGAATTTCTCATGAGATTACACTGTGGTTTAATGAAAGGACTATATTTCAGGAGTAGATACCAGTGAAATCTGAGTTACTTACTAATAAAAACTAGTTTTGCCTTATGGAGTTCTTTAAGCCTGATATCATATATATATATTCCCATTTAATTATAGAATGTAGCTGTGTTTCTCCAAACTTGTAACTTGGTAGGGTTTTACAACACCCCTTTCAGAATGGTATTTTCAGGTCACATCATAACTTGATGGCTTATTGTGAAAATCTAATCGTCTTCTAGATTATTGTCAGAAGTGTTTCACAAAAGAGCAGGAATTGCATATAGAACATAAGCAAGGCTTAACATTGAACTTACAAGGATTGATGCTGCATAAGCAAACTTCTGTACTTTACATCTATCTTCCATAACAGTTTAAATACAAGTGAATTCACTGCTTGTCAATAATGCTTGTTTTAGCTCCACCATTACTTCTTGTACCTATTTTGTATTAGCCTGTTTATAATATAATAATACTGTATAACAAAATAACTCAAAATTTAGTTTCTATACCAACAAAAGTTCATTATGTTTATATGTGTGCAGACCAACTGTAGATTAGTTTACTAAGTTTGAGACTGATTTAGTGACTTTGCCTGAGTCTATAATATAGGTGGGCTTGGATCCAGCTCATAAGTTTCACGTCTTTTTCTTAAGGTTTCAGGACAGTTTTATTTATTTATGTACTTATTTATTTGGAGACAGAGATTGATCACAGGAACACTTAATCACTGAACCACATCCCCAATTCATTTTACAAAATTTACTCATTTGAGACAGATTCTCGCCAAGTTGCTTAGGGCCTCACTAAGTTGCTGAGGATACCCTTGAACTTGCAATCCTCCTGCCTCAGTTTCCTGAGCTGTTGGGATTACAGATGTATGTCACCACACCCAGCTCAGGTAGGTTCTTCTGGAGTGCTCTGTTCCATACTTGATCTTACCTCCAGAATGCTGTATCATTTTAGTTTAATGGGGTAGGCAAAATAATACTTTCCCAAGGATAACCACACCTTAATTCTCAGATCTCTGGCTATGTGACCTAACACAACAAAAAAGATTTTGCAGAGGTGATTAGGTTTATAGACTGAGGTGCA
Organism: Sciurus carolinensis; assembly: GCF_902686445.1. Lineage (NCBI taxonomy): Eukaryota > Metazoa > Chordata > Mammalia > Rodentia > Sciuridae > Sciurus > Sciurus carolinensis. The sequence continues at coordinate 83,807,222 of NC_062218.1, read as the reverse complement.
AAGATTATATTGTACTGATGCAATGGTCACATGCTAGTTATTTAAGTCCTTAAAACCAAAAAATATTGCCTGCTCTGGTTCTAATAATTAAACTGAAGATGGAGAATAGATAAAAGTGTAGAAGAAACTTTTCCTACCATATTGACTTAGAAAATGGAGGAAAGGGACCATCAGATAAGGAACATAGTAGCTTATAATAAATAGAACTAGCCCTAAGTTGAGTCTAGAAATGTTTGTCTTACAACCACAGGATCTGGATCATGCCAATAACCTGAACAATAAAAAAGGGGGAATAAATAAAAAGGCTTTTAGATCCTCAGGAAAAGAAATATAGCCCTGTTTCATTTTAGGTCGGCAATGCCTGGATCAGACTTTTAACTTACAGAACTTTAAGATAATAAATTTAAGTTGTGTTGTATAAACCAATGAATTTGTGGCAATTTATTATGACAACAGACAACTAATAACTGTTATTTCACGTATCTCTCATTGTCATTGAATGAATGACTACCCAGGCAATCCTTTGTCTCATGAAATATATGAGCACAAGAGCAAGAGCAGAAACACCTACTGCTTTTTCCTGAAACTTTCAATTGTCATTTAACACATAATCCGTAGACTAAAGTAAATCACATGATGAAGCCCCACAGCAGTGGGACAAAAAATTATGATCTATCTCATTGAAAGAAACTAGAGCATCATTGATCAAAGGACAAGAGTGCATATTACTATAGAAGTGTATAAAGAATTGAGAACCCTAATGCCAACTACTAGAAGGTCATTTTGAATTAGAATACTAAATAAATAGTTGAAAGGCATTGTAAGGAAAACTATGCTAATCATCTTATAAATACATTATTATATGTTTTCATGTAATTGAAAACATCCTAGAATATTAGCATAAAGTACTTTAAGAAAAAAGAGGTTTAAAATAGTTTAAAAACTATTGAAATAATGGAAAGTATGAATGAAAAGAGAGTTGTAGTATGTTTTTCTAGACTGAAAAGTCCATTTGGTAGAAAGACACAACACATCAACACTCAGATAGATAAAAGGTATAATTCCTTGCCAAGGGTCAGAATGAGAGAAGGCAACCAAATAGGGCCACATAGGGGTTCACCCATGTTACCCATAGGGTGATACAAAGTTGGCGCTAGAGGAGCAAGAGGGGAGGGTGAGCTGACTAGATTGGTGAGTTCCATTTGGATTGGCTAATTTGAACAATTTCTGATGTCCTTGTAGTATAGGGGCTATTTGGTACCTTCCCTGAGTCTATGAGAGTGAACCAGATTCTGCAGAAGTGAGAGCCCAGTGAGGGAAGTGATTCATATATAGGCTTAATGAGCTACTCGAGAAGAGGATCTGACCAGCCTCGAGCCAAGCCTCCAACTAAGTCAAGAGAGCATTTTTTAAAAGTTTGTATTATACCATTAAGTATAGTTAAGTGAATTTTACTAAGAATTAATCTAGAAAAATAATGAATATCACAGCATAATAGTATGAATGATAAACGAAAGGCGAGTGATAGTAACTATACATGTTTTCATAATGAAAAGAATAATATGAATCTGGTAGGAAAAAAGCTTTTCCAAAGTAGAGAAAATGTTTGATTGAATTATGAAATGTTTGTTGCTGACATTTAATAAGAGGGAGAAAACTATAAGCAGAGCAAATAAAATAAATTATGTCCGGGAAACAAGTGAATGGAGGCATTCTACAAATGGGCATTAGTAATGATTTTTTTATTTTTGTACTAAATATTGAAACCAGGGCCTCAGGCATGTTAGGTAAGCACTTCACCACTGATCAACTCTATCCATATATTTAAGCTCTAGCCATATATTTAATGTTTTTAATTTAGGTGTTGCTCTTGAAAGTATATTTCACACATCTATTGTGTTTCTAATACAATAGAAGTATAATTGTTGCTGTCTTTCAAGAAACCATTATGATGGAATTAGTCAATCTGAGATTAGAGAATAAAATCCAGGAAGTCCAAAATAAATTTAAAAATATATAAAGTAAGTACTGTGGTTTGAAAGTGTCTGCTCCAAAATTCATGTTGAAATTTAGCCCCCAATGAAATCTTAATAAGAGCTGGATAATTTGTGGTTTCATTAAGTCATGAAGTGCTCCTTTTTTATAAATGGACTGACACTCTTATAAAAGGGCACAGGTACTCACTTTTCACCTCTTTTTGGCCTCCTTCCTTCTGCCATGTTAAGCCATGCATAAACAAGGTATCATGTTGGAAGCAGAGACTAGGATCTGTCATTGCCTTGATCGTGGAGTGCCAGACTCCATAACTATGCTAAAGTCATATTTAAAAATTGCCTGGTCTGTGGTATTTTCTTCTAGAAGCACAAATGGACTATGATTGTAAACATTCAACTTAAAAGTTAGAAAATTAGCAAAAAGTTTAATCAAAATAAAATGAGAATAAAGGCAAAATTAATAAAATTAGAAACAGAAAATTATGAAACCAATAGAGATCAATGAATAAGCATATTGTGCCAAACAGGTTTCCGGTAGGGGGTGGAATAACACCCTCAGATATGAATTATTAAGAAAGATGGAGAGAGAAGGACTGGTGGGGAGTAAGCTCTTGTGAGAAGTCATGACCTTGAGGTGACGGACACAATTAACCTGAAGTGACCACACATAAACAATTTGTAGAATAATCAAATTCATTCTCACCTTGTTTCAGAACCAGGTCAAGGGAACCTATTGCCTGAATACAACTAGAAAACAAAGGAAAGGGTACCAGATGATTTAGTCCATCATTATCTGCTTTTTGTTCTAGAGAGTCAGGCAGGAAATTGTGGAGAGTAGAGCTAACACAACAGATGGAAAATATGTTTGGAAAAGACAATGTAGTGAACGTCACATGGCACATTTGTTCCCTTATTTCTCCTTTCTGAAGGGGACATGTGCTTGTGTTTTATTTTTTTAATTTTTTTTCCTTTCTTCTTTTTAATTTTTTTTTTTTACTTTTACAGACTGCATTTTGATTCATTGTACACAAATAGGGTACATCTTTTCATTTCTATGGTTGTGCACAACGTAGATTCATACCATTCGTGTAATCATACATGTACATAGGGCAATGATATCTGTCTCATTCCACCATTTTCATACCCACCTCCTCCCTCTCATTTCCCTCTACATAATCTAAAGTTTCTCCATTCTTCTGTCACTCCCCCATTATACAATCATCATCCACTTATCAGGGAAAACATTCAGTCTTTGGTTTTTTGGGATTGGTTTATTTCACTTAGCATGATATTCTCCAGTTCCATCCATTTATCTGCAAATGCCATAACATTATTCTTCTTTATGACTGAATAGTATTCCATTATGTACATATACCACAGTTTTTTTTTTAATCCATTCATCTGTTGAAGGGCATCTAGGATGGTTCCATAATCTAGTTATTGTGAGTTGAGCTGCTGTAAACATTGATGTGGCTGCATTATTGTAGTATGTTAATTTTAAGTCCTTTGGGTACAAACCAAGGAGTGGGATAACTAGGTCAAAAGGTGGGTCCATTCCAAGTTTTCTGAGGAATCTCAACTCTACTTTCCAGAGTGGCTGCACCAATTTGCAATTCCACCATTAATGTAAAAGTATACATTTTCCCCCCATCCACACCAATATCTCTTATTGTTTGTGTTCTTGATAGTAGCCATTCTAATTGGAGTGAGATGAAATCTTAGCTGTTTTAATTTGCATTTCTCTAATTACTAGAGATGTTGAACACTTTTTCATATATTTATTAATCACCTGTATGTCTTCTTCTATAAAGTATCTGTCCAGTTCCTTGGCACAGTTTTTGATTTTGTGCTTGTGTTTTAGATGAAGCAAGCTCACACCTTGAACATAGAGAAGGGCATGTGATATAAGTCAAGGCAATCAGAGAACCTCAGTCATCTGGCCTCTTGGTTATTTCAAATGTTGATGTGTTGCTCAAGCTGAAAAATAAAAATCTTAAGAGGGATGTCAAACTGAGGGCACTTGTCTGAGGGAAGTTGGTAGTCAGATTACTCAACTAGTATTGAGACCAACTATAAAAAATGAAGCTAAGCAAAGAAACACACAGAGTTAGGAAATAGGGAGACAAAGGCTATAGAGAGACTGCTTCAAGTCCCTGGGTCCATTCACTGCTGAAACTGACCACATTTACTAAGTGTTCCCAGGTACAGGAGGAAATATATTGAAATGTCATAGTTAAGCTACTTCAATTTTGCTTTTGGTCATAGTATTTGACATCTGAAAATAGAACATTTCAAGTGAAGGACCTGAAATATGGAATTGACTTGATCGAAGTTGGAAGCAGAGCAATAAGAATTATTTTATATTCATTTGGGATGTCCACAGTATTTACAGCACAGTGATTTCTTGATTTACACATATACACACATACATACACACACACACACACCAAAAAATGAAACCTACATACAGCTTCCTCCTACATACAGCCTTCCTATAATAAACATTTCACTCATGCTATATCTTTAGGAATCAGATAATATGGAGCTAAAACTATAGAATAGAAAAATATTTTTACAAGTATTTTTCAACTATTTCTTATGTGTTTCAGGAATATTTTATAAAAATTAAATATATATGTATGTATATCTCCAAGTTAGTCAAACTGTAATTGGAAAAAAAATAAAATTTGGCTTCAAATACAGAGAACCTTTCAATCTGTGGTCAACAACCCCCAAAAAGAAAGATAATCAGGTAAACATGTTTTATGTAAATTTAAGAAAATCTAATCTCTGCAATGAAAAGAGTATTTTTTTCTACACTTTAATATCATCTAGGAAACAGCCTTCCTTTCTTTCCTTCTCCAATAGTGTGTCATATTTGTTTAGTATAGTTAATGTTTAGAACTTGAGTATTTTCTGGTTGTTTGTATGTATTTTTTAAACTTTTAAATTATTTTAACATAGTTAATATAAGGAAAAACAATTCAAAATACTCTTATTAATAAGCATTTTCTTTTTCTTCACAAAAATATGGTAGGATATTTTTGTTTTAGTCTGGATACCTATAAAATATCAACATTTAAATGGTAATACAGAGAAAGATAATTCTTTAATCTGAGAGTTAAATAGAGTTGTCAGATCAGCCAAGTCACAGACAAGCCTTAGCCTATAGATTTTAGATGGTGTGTTTCCTAACTTAATCTCATCTCTACTGTGGAGACAGGGCTGCCTAACTCACCCAATGACTTCATAATTATGGGTCAGTAATTAGATAAATCCTATTGTAGAGATGAACAAATCAAGGTCTCATTATACATTGATTGAATTCATCATTTATCAGTCCTCCGATTGTGATTTGGTATTACTTGTATATCTGCATATTTCTATGGCCTGGTTCATGTTCTACAGCAAAGCATGGTTGGTATTCTGTTTTTGTATCATAAAATTCAGATCTGTATATGTAGTATCCATGTAATAGATGAACTATTTTTATTTTGATAAAAATTGGCTTTTGATTTCCAATGTGATGGCTATCAATACTATGATAAAAATCACATGAACAGATGTATCCTGGGAAAGAGAGAGTCACCAACCCATTCCTTCCCCTACACACACACATTCACACACACACAAAATAACAAAAACAACAAACAAACAAACAAAAAACCCCACACAGCTTCCTCCTGCCTTCCTACAATGAACCTTTCACTACATGTCGTGAGGACATGTCTTGATAACCCCACTTTCATGGAGGAGCACTTACAGGGAAAATATTACTTTCTCTAAGGTGATTCATGAAAACTGTGCACCCAGGCTCTTCTACTTGAATGCTTCTTAGGAACAAACTTACTCCAGCTGCTGTAATAATTCTTCCCAACTCAGCTGGATTTACTATTGGATATAACACAGAATGTAGTTGTAGCTACTGATTCTATAGTCAATATTTGCCAGAGCTTGCTACTTGAGTGATGATATGAAGCTTTGTAAAAACAGCCAAGGTGTCACTATGTAAGCTACAACTTATTTGTGCAATTTCAATATATTTACAATAAAAATTTGACAGGTTTCTGAAAATTCTAGGCATGATTTCAAAACTCATATTCAAATACTCTGACAGTGAGTTGCAATGCCAGAAAAACTTATGTATCTAGTGTAGGACATAACTGTCCTTATCTAACTTTTGTTAACCTTTGCTATTTATAAAATTTTCCATAAAATCATTCGTGTTAGTGAAATAAAAGTCTCTGCTCTTGAGGAATATAAGTGCTGTTTTTCTGCTGTTTAATAACTAGCCACAGAGAGAGAGAGAGAGAGAGAGAGAGAGAGAGAGAGAGAGAGAGGAGAGAAAAGAATGAAAGAAGGAAGGAAGGGAGGGAGGAAGGAATTGAGGAAAAGACAAATTGATTTGTAGCATTTGATGGTTGTTGAATAAATGCTTCTGTTGATTTGTGAAAACATGTTGCACACATTTGCTTCAAGGACAAGAAGCATCTGGTCCCAGCACTATGCAACTGACATAAGTTTCATGTGAAAATTTATACATTTTCTATAAAGAAAAAAATCCAGTTTTCACATGCCACAGAGAAGTCATGTAAGACATAAAATATGAGGATTTTACATTTATTTACCTTTATTTTTAAATGAAATAATTTGGATTTGGAGGAGTTATACTTTAGAATATTGTATCCTATCTTACTCATTTCATTCCTGAAGAAACAAAGTTCCAAATTGTCCTATATGCAAGTCCAGTTAGTTAGCAAAGCTTGAATTTTGACTGATTTTCTGTATGAAATCAATGAAAAAAATAAAGATTAAAACAAATTAATAAAAATCCACAGATCAGATGTTAAAGCGATTTTTTAAAATGTATTATTCTGACTAGCTGAGCTTGATGGCACACATCTTTTATCCCAGAGACTTGGGAGGCTGAGGCAGGAAGATCACAAGTTCAAGGGCAATGTGAACACTTTAGTGAGACCCTGTCTTAAACTAAAATTAAAAGATCTGGGAATTTAACTCAATAGTAAAGCACCCTGGAGTTCTATACCTATACCCAGTACCAAAAATAAATAAATAAATAAATAAATAAATAAATAAATAAATAAAATACAATAAAAAGAAATAAAGGATTATTCTGATTTTCCAAGTTCAACAACTTTGTTGTTTAGGACTAAAGAGTGTACTTCGTAATAAAATTTTAAAAACTGTTTCATTGAGTCACAAGTAAGACAGGAAGTGTTCTAGTTCCATGTAATGTGAAATTAGGTACACTGTTCCCACTGTCTCCCACTGAATGCATCTGTAAAATGTAGACAAGTGCATATTGTAGCTATTTGAAGGGTCTGAAAAGTAAGCATCAGCAAATGAATTGAGGACTAAGAACAGAATTCAAACTAAAGGTAAGTGTGCCCTTTTTTACTGCTGGTATACCCAGGCTGGATTCAATGCAACTTGAACCTGGGCTTGAATGTGGGACCTGGCAAAGTGAGCTCAGGGATAAATCCTCTAGTTCTGACTTGAGGAGAGAAAAGATCATCTCCTAACTTCTAGACATCATAGGAGAAATCATCACTTTTTTCCTTTACTCTGTTCATCATCCAGTCTAGTATCTGTTGTTGCAGGAACAGGAACAGTAAAAATAAGCAGCCATAGTATCTAAGACCCTAAAGGAGAGAATCGTCCCTCTCCAGTCAGAGATACCCAGAGGAGAGATACCCAGAGGAGAGGCAAATCTGTTATTGCTGAGCTATTTACTCTCTCTGTTTTCTTGCCTTTTACTCATACATGGGTAAAGATGTGGCAAATTCATGGCAAATCCAGGTAAACAGATGTCTAGCTCTGACCAGAGGATTGATAAAATGAAGTTACAAAGTATTACAGTATATGGAAGGGATCATGTAGAGACACAAATGTGAGACATCCTACCCATTGTTTATGAACTCTGAGCTTCCCCCTGAGATGTGCACATTTTAATCAAATCTAAATAGCATGCAACAACATTGGAAACTGAACCATGATATAAACCACTGCCATGAACATTAGCTTAGACAGTGCATTGGGCACAGATAAGACACTCTGAATGGCATTACAAAGGCTTTAAAACAACACTACATGGAAGCGTTGACCTACAGAACTTACAGTCACAATCAACTGGTTTGATTTTATGTTAAAATGACCAATATACCAATATGCTAAAGAGAACTTTAAAAACACACAGAATCTCCCAAGTTATTATTCAAAATGAACAGAAGGCAATCCAAAATTTCTTGGCATAAAAAGAATCAGGAAAATAATAACTTATATATGAAAAGACAATGAATAGACACCAAAAGTAGAAACTCATATTCAAGAAAGACTTTAAGGTATTGCTTCATAAAAACATTTTAGTAGGGGCTAACATCCTTAAAATAAGTGGAAATTTTCACCAAAGTAGTAAATAATATGAAGCATGGAAATAATCCTTATAAATTAAATGGAAAATTTCAAACCAAAAATTGTAACAACAACAACAACAACGAAGAAGAACAAAACTCCCATACTGCTTTGGATTCAGTAGTAGGATGGTGACAAAAGAACTAGTGAGGTCGATCTGTGTGTGATCTACCTGACCAACAAAGAACACATTGAAAAAAACAAAAGTGAGTAGGATGTCAGATTCCACTGAGGGTCTACCTTTATAAATGAGAAATATTTCAGTGGAAAAATATGGAAGTTAAAAACTGGTTGTAAAATTGCCAAAAACTTAAAATAAAAGGCCTAGAATATTTGGCCAAAAATATTTTGTATAGATTTATGAAGTTTACAGAACCCCAAACAGTATATATGCAAGAAAATTGACACTGAGATGCATCATAATCAACCTGCTAAATTATCTTTGTCCAGAGACAAAAAAGAAACTTGTGGAAGCAGTCAGAGAAATATTACATGCTATTTAAAGGTTAAGAATATATTATAACAGTATATTTTTTCCCTAAGACTACAAAGGCCAGAGGAAGTAGCACAAGATGTTCAAAGAGTTGAAATAAGTAAATTATCAACTCAGAAATCTATATCCAGTGAATATGTACTTTAAGAATGAAGGCAAAATAAATACATTTCAGATCAAAAAAATGGAGGGAGGGAGTCTATTGCAAGGAAAAAAAAACATTTTAAAAATACTAAGTGAAGTTCTTCATACAGAAGGGAAATTATGTTAAATGATAGAAAAAGTAAACAGAAAATTGTCATAGATAATAGGAATATTGCTTAATAAAAAGTTGTCTATTCACCAAAAAGACATAACAATCTAAAATATGTATACACCTAATGAAAGTACATCAGAATATATGAAGCAATTATAGATTTAACTGAAAGAGACGAATTTGTTATTGTTGGAAACTTCAATACTCTTGTGGTAGTAATTGACAGAAGTAGTACAGAATAAATGAACAGCAGAGAAGAAGTCAGCAACATCATAAATCAGCTGGAGCCAATTGACATTTGGAGAACATTCCATGCAACATAACAGAATGAACACTCTTCTAAGTGCACTTGGAATTTTCACTAAAATAGACGTCTCATGTCAAAATAAAGCTAAATATACATGAAGGTTAGAGAAAGCACACAGTTTTTTAATTGCACATTCTACTTCTAGTTAACAAATTGTCTTTCTCCTTCTCTGCATCTCCTTTTGGACAATTACATTAATTTTATTTTTCAAGATTTGTGGTATTTAAAACATGCTCTTTTAGATATAGCTAGCTATTTGAAGTTTTAATTGATTATAATAAGTCATTCTATTACAGTTTCTTCATTTTTTAATATTTAATTTTGATTTATTTCATTGTTGACTGAAATTAAGTCAAACACTTTCATACAACTATATTTTATATACTATTTCTTAGAAATTTTCATCTTTGGTAATTGTCATTTATCAAACCAATTCAATAAGTTTAGAGCAATTTGGTTTTTATTGTTGTTCTTTTTGGTAGTTTAGAGCAATTCGACTGAATATATTTGAGTAAAAGTATTCCTGAAAACTGTGTGAACATTACCTCATTGTCATGTGTCATTCATTATTCATGTCAAGGAGATCACTCTCTTTTCTTTCTTAAATGAAATTCGTTTTCTGTACCTATTTTATCATGAATCCTTTTTATCCTTAATTTTTTGTAATCAGGCAATATCTAATATAAGTTATATATTGCCACTTTAATGGTATAAAACCATTTTACACAAACCTCAGTGGCATATAGTAGCATTTACATTATGCTCACATGCTGAAATTTTGTCTGTGGCAACTACTCAGGATGTTGATCCTCTCTGATCACCTGGGGACAATCTACTTCCTGAATCTTATTTTGCAGTTAAGGCTAACAGTGCAGTGGATATTGGGTGATAGACTTCTGGAAGCTGAGATGGAAAGCTCAGAAGGGCCCTACATACTCATTCACTCTCTTTAGGCCTACACACTGACATTGCCGACCACATATCTACCCACTTTCCTTCAGTCTTGATCCTGTTTTTATATGTTGAATAGATAAATGAAGAAATAAATATAAGTGTGTCATTATATTTATTTATCTGTCACAGAGGCAAGGTGTGCTGACATTTGCAAAGGCAATAGCAGTGTGGTGTTTCTGCATTTAGCCATTTCTCTGGTATGGATCACAGCATAATTTGAAAAGTTCAGCTGCTCTGCTCTAAATAATAACCTCACAAGTGCTTTCTTATTTTTTTCAAAGGATTTTGCTGTGATATAATTAACTTTCCATACAACTTACTCAAAGTGTATAATTCACTGGTTTCAGGTATGCTTATATAATTGTGCAAATATCACCAATTATTAGAACATTTTCACCACCTCAAAAAGGAACCTTGAATATATTAGCTATAACCCCCTACTCCCTGTGCTGGTTGTAAACAACTATTAATCTAGTTTTTGTTTCTATGGATTTGCCCATGTGGGGCTTTTCAGAGAAATGAGGTTGTAAATGTGTGCTCTTTTGTGACTTCTTTCTGGTAGCATGATATTTTCAAGATCCATCCATGCTATAGCATGTGTTGGTACTTCATTCTTTACATAGGTTAAATGAATATTCAATATACTATATTTTATCCATTCACCAGTTAATGTAATATTTGATGTGTTTCCACCTTTTGGTATTCTGAATGATGCGGCTGTCAACATTCATTTACAAACTTTTTGTACAAGCATGTTTTGTTTCTCTTGGGTATATCCTTGGAAGTGGATTCTGTGGGTTGTATGATAATTCTATCCTCAATAATTTGAGAAAATATTAGACTATATTCCAAAGTGGCTGCACCATTGTTCATTCTCACCTGCAGTATATGAGTTTAGGGTCTTCACATCATCCTCAATATTTGTCATTATCAGAGTTTTTATTCTAGTTATTCATCAAGAGTGTTTTAATGGAAGTGCTCCAGTTTTGTGGGACTCTTGAAAAGTTAGAAGTACTCTAGGAAATTGATGTGGTTAGGATCTAAGAATAAACAATTACAATTAGTCTTTGCAACTGCTTAAAAGTCATTCTGATGATGGGGGTATTTCCAGACATATCATTTGTCCTCAGTTCTGAATTCAGTTTTGGAAATCTATGTTCTTGAAGTCAAGTCATAAGTTTAATTTAAAAGTTCCCCTTTTAGGAAGCAGCTTTATGACATGAATTTTAGTAGGATATAATGACTGTTATTTTATTATTTGTGGAAGGGTACAAATTTTGTGTCCTGATTCTCTATTACAGAAACTAGAAATCCACAGTTGTAGACTCCCTTACATCTGGTTTCAAAAAAACAATGATCAAGATTGAATTTGCAGGCAATGTGGTTACAAAGATTTGATTCTTCAGCAACAGTAGTGGGGAAAATGCTGGCAGCCAGATGCAGGTATCATCAGTACTATGGTGCTTTGGGACATTGTTCCCACCCTTGGATCCTTCCCAAGAACTTGTGTGAGTCAACTACACTTTTATAATAAGAGTGGATTTGGTGGTTGTAATCCTGGTTATTATTCAAAAATATTTTCCAATGTATATCAAAGTACATATAAACCAATAAAAGATGCAAATGTGCACATATATAAACTAGTCTCTTTATTATTCACATCCCATATTTTGTTAGTTTTCTATAATTCTATACAGATAACATTAGGGAAATCATAAAATGGATTTACATATAGCAGAAAGTCAACTTTTTAAAATTTAATTCCAAGGGCATACTATTAAAATTTTTAAATTTTGTTTCTGCTTGCTCCTGTAACTCATATCAACAGTGTTTCAATAAGTATCCCACTGTAAGATTATTGATTATCTTTTGTCACTTTGAATTATTATGTTGTAGCAAGTAAAAATTACATTTATTACAAATCTCTTTATATATTTGTATTTGCATTCATTTCTCTCCTATTTTCTTTATGCTCTTAGTGATCTTTTTGCTATAAATTGTACAAATGATTTGTTCTTTTCATGTTTTTTTTCACCTTGATGCCTGTGTTGAAGGGGAAAGGATCCATAAAACCTGTAAATACTGATATTCAAATACCACTCCAGCACTGTGCTAATGAGACTTAAGGTTAGCCACTCAAAATCATATTCTCAGGCATCTTTAGCTATGTAAACTATTTTCAGAAATTATAAGTCTGCCTTGGAAATCACAGTGTGAGGTAAAGTGATCTCAAATTTTGGTTCTGGTGGCTAGTTGAGAAAACTAGAATGAATAATTTTGTTTTTGCATTTTAATAGTTAAAATAATACTAAAATGCTGTAAACAAAACTATGAAAAATGTTTCAATGTATTATATTGTCTTAATTTTTTCAGTATTCCCAACCCATTCTATTCAGTCTTTACTATATACATATATATAAAAATATTATATATATAATTATATATAGTATATGCATATATTATGTATAGTATTATATATGTATTATATATATATGATGAAATTCTAGATGTGGTTCAAGCAATATTGTCATAAAAATACTGAATGAAATGGAAGAATGTCTCAATTCCTTCCTATACAAAAATAAAATACTATGATATTTCTATATATTTTGTGGAGCTTCAGATTTCCTTATTCAGTAAATTATTTAAATTGTTACCATGTATGTAACTATGTGAAATTCAAAAGTAGACATCTCTTTCTATGTTTTGAAAACTAAAGACATTTATTGTTTTTTCAAGTTGCCTGGAACAGAGAATCTTAGCTTTAGCAGCAGCACAATCATTTGTAAGGTATTCCCACTCTAACACTAGCAGAACATAGGGTGGTGAGTGAACTCAACATCCTGGGAACCCAAAGAGCAAATGAATTCTGCACACAGTGAGAAAGCAGATGTAACTCCTGCTTTAAGAAATTGTAAGTTATATGACATTTTCACATTTTGAATTATGAGGAGAATTTGTCAAGACCAGTTTTTATATTTACATATTGCAAGATGTTTTACATACTTTACTTGGTGAAAGGGACTTTCCTGTAAGTGCCTTTCAATAAACCAGTCATGTAGTAAAATCCTTTGTAGGATACTTGCTCTTTCCTTGTCCCTCTGTGGTGCTGGTGACTTATAGTGACAGAGTAGATGTAGTGTAGGCCATTACAGTGCTTATTTTGCAGTAGGGTAATCATTAGGAAAAAAAAATTAGGCAGTAAAGTGTAATGAAGAGAAAGTGGAACATAGCGATTATATACAGAGTGATTTTAGATGATTGACAAGGAAAAGTCTCACACTTTCAAAGTGCATTTAAAACAGACCAATTTATTAAAAAAAATAGGGAAGAAATAGCCAAGAAAGTAAAAGATAAACCCGAAGACTCTATGGAAGGGACATGGTTGCTGATTTCAGATGAAAAACCAATGTGGTTGGAATGCACCGATTAAGAGCTATAGTGGTAAGACTACATTTTGTATTTCAAATGCACATTTTAAATTATATGTAATATATGTTGACAGATTTTTTTTTGAAATTTTTGATTGAATGTTGTTTGGAAAGCACAAAACATTTTTCCTGATTAAAACTGAGCACAAGTTTCCATCATTCTTGCAACAGTAAGTGGGCATTCAGTAGATATCTAACCAAAGCCATTCAACCATAGGTGCAGCCACAGTCTAATATTTATCCGGGTGTTTAAGTCCTGCTAACTAAACTGTAGAACCTTTCTGTCTTAGACAATTTGTTTACATTCATGAAGAGGTGCAGCATAAATAGTAGAAAGATCAGAAGCTCGAGAACACAAGTAGAGGAGGCAGGAAAAATTACCATGCAGTTAAACACAAGGGCAGCAAATAATATTTAGTTGCTACAAAGAAAGCAGTATGGTACCCTGTCCACAGATCTGCACGTGTGATTTATGACTGTGTAGTTCCTGAGAAGCACTGCAGCCTTCATGAATTGTGACTGCTGCAGGTGAGGTTGCACAGCTTAATGAATTCCTCATGTATTCTTCTAATATACCTCATTAGTTTGGTTTATCTGAATCTACTTTTCTGTTCTTTATGTCATAATAGAACTTTAGTAACACATATATACAAATGATTTGACAAATAATTTGATGAGATGAATACTGGAAGGGCTTAGAATCAACCTTCAGTATCCATACTTTCTGCACCCATGGATTCAACGAAATGTAGACAGAAAATATTTTAGGAAAAAATGATTATACTAAACATGTACAGACTCTTTTCTTGTCATCTCCCATTTAAAAAAATACAGCACAAATATTCCCAAAGCATTTACATTGTACCACATAGTATAAATAACCTAGAGATGTACAGTTGTGTTCCACATATTTCAGTCAACAACAGACTGTATATAGGATGATGGTTCCATATGATTATAATAGAGATGAAAAATTCCTATCATATAGTGACATGGTGGTCATCATAATGTCATATCAAGTTGCATTACTCATACTAATTTATACGCTAATGTAAACAAAACTGTTGTAGCCTGTAATGTAAAATATCAGGTACAATATGCATACTCCATAATACTTGATAATGGTATTAAACAACTGTTACAGCTTGTGTATTCCCTATACCATGCATGTCATCATTATTTTATAATATATTACTGGTACTTATAAAAACATTAACAGTAGGACAGTCTCAGGCATGTTCCTCAGAAGTATTCCAGAAGAGGATGCTATTAGCATAAGAGATGGCAATTCCATGCATGTCATGACTCCTGAAGACCTGACAGTGGGACAAAATGCGGAGGTTAAAGACAGTGATATTGATGTATGTGCATCTTAGATTTTAACAAGTAAGCTGAAAAAGTTTTTAAAAAAATGAATAATATAAAAAATAGGCTATACCATATATGTTAGATATGTAGTAGATTATACTGACAAGGTTTGAGTAAGTATACTGCACACCATAAAATCACCTAATAATGCAATTATCAGAGTATATCCCCATGGCTAAGCAATGCATACTGTATACAGGAGGATGGGCATACATTGTATGAAAATACTATGCTATTTGACATGAGCATCAACAGATTTAGTATCAGTAACAAGAACTCCAAGTTTAAAATTAGTAAGTGGATCATGTGGGATTAGAATTGAAGTATATTCCATATTAAAGCTAATATTCTATAATGAACAGAAATTTAGCTAGGACTGTCACATACCACTGATTTACATAGGACTCCAAGTTGCACAGCTTGAATGAAATTCAAAATTGGATATAAGTCAAAAGAATAAGAAGACAAGCCATGATTGGGAGGAAATATTTACAAAGGATATATCTGACAAAAAATTACTATACTAAATATATAAAAAGAACATCTAAAAGTCAACAATAAGAAAACAAAGAAACCAATTTCAAAAATAAGTAAAGGATATAAAGAGACATCATACCATAAAGAAGATATATGGATGGCAAATGAGCACATGAAAAGATGCTCCATATCATGTCATGAGGGAAATAAAAACTGAAACCTCAGCAAGGTACAACTACACATGAACTAGAATAGGCAAAGTCAAAGACACTTATCTTAGTCAGGCTTTTTGTTGCTGTGACCAAAAGACCTGGCAAGAACAATTGTGGAGGATGAAAAGTTTATCTGGGGGCTCACTGTATCAGAGGTCTCAGTCCACAGACAGCTGGCTCCATTCCTCCGGGCTGGAGGTGAAGCTGAACATCATGGTGGAAGCATGTGGCAGAGGGAAGTGCCTCACATGATGATCAGATAGCAGAGAGAGAGAGAGAGAGAGAGAGAGAGAGAGGCAGTCCACTTACCAGATACAAAATATAGACCCCAAAGGCATGCCCCCAAAAATGCTTCTCCTCCAGCCACACCCTACCTGCCTAGAGTCAAGGCCCAGGAAACGCTTATCAGAGGATTAGTGTACTGATTAGGTGAAGGTTCTCTCAGCTCTATTCTCCTCTACAACTTCTTGCATTGTCTTACACATGAGCTTTTGGGGCACCACACATCTAAACCGTAAGAACACTGATACCACTAGTACTGTCCAGGATGTGAAACAATAGGAACTGTCCTTCTTTACTGGAGGGAATGAAAAATGGTACTGTTCTGAGAGAGAGTAGTTATTTCTTATAAAACTAAACATGCCATTACTATATGATTGAGTAACTGGTACACTTGGTGTTTACCAAAAGCAGTTGAAAACTATGCATATGCAGAATTTTACACATAAGTTTCTATCAGTTTTATTCTAATGCCAAAATTTGAATACAAAAAAGATTTCCTTAATTATATGAATGGATGTCTATGTATCTAGAAAATGAAAAATTATTCAGCACTAGAAATAAATTAGCTATAAAGCCATGAAAAGACATAGAGGAATATTAAATGCATATTACTCAGTGGAAGAGGCCAGTCTGAAAAGACTACATACAATGTGATTCCAACTATAAGCATTTCTGGAAAGAAAAATTATGAAGACAATAAAAAAGATCAGTGGTTGCCAGGGGTTAGAGGAGAGGAATGGATGACTAGTTGGAGCACAGATTTTAGGGCAGTGAAACTATTCTGTATGATAGTATGAAGGTGCAAATACATTGTACAGTTTTTCAAAATCCATAGAATGTGTCCCCTATGGACTTTGGGAGATAATGATATTTATTGAGGGTCCATTGATTATAACAAATGCATCACTATGATTGGGAACATTGATAGTGGGGAAGAATATGCCCTGAGAACAAGGTGCATATGAGACAACATAATTTCTGTTTAGTTTTGCTATGTAACTAAAATTAGTCTAAAAAAATACAGTCTATTGAAAAATTTGGACACAAGAACTCCAAAAGAAATCAGACATTTATCTACATCCTAAAATACTGTCATTTTTTTTTCTTTTTAAATTTGGGTATAGTGGAGAAAGCTAATATTAAAATAATGACAAGGTAAATTTGCTTATTTATATCTTTATTGACTCTTTTAGGGAATCTAGCTATCTATTTAATTTCAACAGTTTAGAGGTGCTCCTGAAAATGGTTGTAATTACACTTCTATTAATTTCATATATAGCCACTAGAACCAATTCAGAATACTGCATTGATTATGTGTTTATTAAAAATTGATAGTCCTTCAATACTTAATTAGTCGATATATTATTTAATTATATAAATTATTTAAAAATCACAACAATAATTTGAAAATATAACAGATATTTGAAAAGATATAACGCTACCCATTTATCTCAAAGCTGTATCCTTGAAATGGAACTAACATATCTATTAATGCTTAAATAGAACAAATACATTCCTTACTCAGAGAATTTGCATGTTTATTGGGGCATATATAGATGGAAAAAATCAATGCATTTTATCCATGTTCTACGTTACTACAAAGTAAGTAAAACACCAACATAAAGGCTTACATGGGATTTTAAAAGGACAGATGCTAGTGACCAGATTAAAACTATGTTTTTTGTTGTGTCTACCACACTTTTAGTTATAGTGAAAGACACATTTGCTCCTTGCATACTCCTGTCATTGTTTTCTATCAAGATCGTTGAAGCCCTTTTTGAGGGATTAGTTGAGAAATGATGAAAAATTTTGCATAGTGATAAAAGCCTTACTACTTTCATTTCCTGATCTAGAAAACAAAAATACAAAATTACTCTAACTTCAAAACAAATTTATACCTTACTATGTTGCAAATATTAATGCAAAAAGCATTTACCTATGATTTTGAAGATCATTCTCCCTATCTTTACTCTTCTACATAAATTATGAGAGTCCAGAATTTGGTCTGCTTTGTCTTTCTATTACTGAGATGCATATGAAGAATTCCCTCTTAAATGGTAGATTTTTGCTCAAATTCTCTCCTGATTCTGTTAGTCTGCGCTTATATTTATATTGCCATCTATTTAATTCAGTTAAATTTGGACACACACTTCACTTACATGCTCACTAATTTCTCAACTCATTATTCTTCTTCATATTTGTGACTAAACTTGTAGAACTATTTCCTTCTTTCTAAAATCCAAGTTATTTAATCTGTAGCATTGTGCGAAGCATAAATTGAGGGTGCTTGCTTCTGATAGGTGCACAACTGTCACTACCCTGAGAACATTTTAATCGCTGATTTCTCAGTGTGGAATTTTCCATGCCATCCCATTAATATAATATCAAACTGCAAACCCTATGAGAATGGCTCATGTTTACAGATTGGTAAGGAAACTTTGGACCTATCTCAAATGTAAACCAATCCAGATACTTTTACTTCTGTTATTGTTTTTCTCTTTTTTCTGGAATATGAACCTTTTATAGTCTGATCTTTAATTAAGGGAAGACCTCTTAAATATCTGGCTTGAAAAATTATTGGGTCTAAGTCAATAAATTTCATGTGCCCCATGTCTGGTGACCATTACAGTTACGACTTTTGTAGACTGACATTCTTTGGGGAGGTAGAAATGGCTTTAAGAACACACCAATTTCCTGTCTTCTCTAAATTTTTAATTACTGGAAAATCTCTTCCTTCTTTGTGAATTTAAGTGTTCAATTTAAAAAAAAATCCATTAGAGTTGGGCATAGTGACTGTTATGGTTTGGATGTGAAGTATCCCCCAAAAGGTCACATGTGAGACAGTGCAAGAACTTTGGATTATACAGAGGCGAGTGAGGGGAGGGGAGAGGAAGTGGGGATGAGAAGCATGGTAGGATGAGACAGACATTATTATTCTATATACATGTATGATTAGACTACTGGTGTGACTCAGCATCATGTGGAGTCAGAGGAATGAGAAGTTATGCTCCATTTGTGTACAATGTGTCAAAATGTATTCTACTGTTATGTATAACCAATTAGAACAAATACATTTTTTAAAAGAAGTTTTGTAGAAATGATTGGGTTACAAACTTAACCTAATCAGTGAATTAACCCCTGATAGGATTGAGTGGTAGATGGAGTATGACAGGAGGAAGTGGTTCATTGGCAACCCAGTGACACATGCCTGTTATCCCAGATATCTGGGAAACTAGAATAGGAGGCTTGCACATTTGAGGCCAGCCTGGGCAACTTAGCAAGACCCATTCTGGCCTGGTAATGTAGCCAGTTGAAGAGTGCTCACACATTATGTGTGAGACCCTGGGTCAATTCTCAGCACCACACAAAAACAGTATTTCATTATAGAGAATTTCTATTAATATTAATTTAAAATTCATATTATAAGTGACAAAATTATACAGTATTATGCTTTAATATGTGTATGTATTATGGAATGGCTATATTAAGTTATTGAATACATGCATTATCTCACTTAGATTATTTTGTGTTGAGAATACACAAAATCTACTCTCAGCAATTTTCAGATATATGATATGGTGTATTAACTGAGTCATAATGATGAACAATAGTACTCTTAAACTTAATCCTCCAATCTTATTGAAATCTTTGGTTCTTTAACCAACATCTCCTTAATACTTCCTTTCCTCAGCCTTTGGCAACTACCATTTTACTCTATTTTTGTGAGTTCAGAATTTTTAGATTCCACATATAACTGCAATAATGTGACATGTGTCATTCTATGCCAGATTTATTCCCCTTAATATTTCATCCAGTACCACACAGTTGTTTCAAGTGACAGGCTTTCATGATTAAAATAGTTGGTTAATTGAGATATAAATCAACCATTCTGTCTTTAAGTGTTAATTGTGATCTGAAGGTATTGTTTGATGTAGTCAAACCCCCAAACTCCATCTACTTTTGCAATAAAAATTATATGGCTCATTACACTTATCAGTTTACCAATTATTTAATTGTGGCAAAAACTGTCAGTTGAACTTGTACTTTTACTTCTACTTGTATCAGCAATCAATAGCCATCTGTAGAGTTTTTAAAATCTCCCTGATGTTTCTCAAAGAATTCTGACTCATGTCTTCCAACAGAAGGTATCAAGTGAGTATAAGCAGAAGGGAAAATTATTGGATGTGCTCCGTGATTGAAAACAATTTAAATTGTTCTTTTAATTTATTATAATGCTAGAATGGAAAAGCAGAAACTTCTAATACATGGGATAAAGATATATAGTCTATATCTAAACACACACACACACACACACACACACACACACACACATTTTTTGGCATCATAAACTTGTTTTCTTTTAAATGTTTTTTATGGGTGGTTATCAAATTTATAGTTCCTGAAAATGAAAATGATGTAAACAAGTATCCCTGAAATACACTTGTAGTAATTTAGTAATATAATCACCTTGGCATCAGGGAGGGTATGGGCAAAGCTCAAACATCTTTCATTAATGTCATATAATATCCTGTGGTTGTTTTAGTTGGTAAGAATATTTAAACAGAAAAAATATATATTTCTTAAAGTCATGGAAGAGAGGTAAACAATTTGTCTATACAAAAATGAGTATGCTTTTCCCTAAATAGATTATCAATATAGAAACTTCTTGATAGTACTGAAAGTTTGTTTATATGTTATCACCTATAAAGACCAAAGTTCTGTTATGATTTCTGGTAAATCTAAAATTTAAATGCATGCTAAATTAATTAAAATCTAGGGAATTTTAATCCAACCAATTTCAAAAGTCTAATGCTTTCTAGTTTTCTGTTCTTTTTCATGGTGAGAAAGCAAATATTACTGTTTTCTATTGATGATTAAAAATGTTAAAAACTATCTTAGTTTTTTATGATTTTTTTAAATGTGGAAATTGAATTTAGGGGAAAATACATATGCAAAAGCAATAGTCAAAAATCTGCATCCTTTTATATTGACTGCCTCAACCTAGAGTGAAATTCAACCTCTTCTTTAAAGATTTGTTTATTAATGTTACATTTACATATGCATACAGAATTATACTTTGCATTAATTGATGACACTAATGTTTCAATATTTGAATCTTTATCTTATTTTTGAAAAAAACTCTTGTTAAAAAGATCAGTGTGTGCATTATTAATACATATGAATAACATTTGGTTTTGCTTTATAAATGAGCTGATATGTAGGAAAGAATATATTTTTTAATATCTCAAAACATTTGTTTTTTTTCATTTCAGGAATTGGGTTTCCATAGTATTTTGTTGTTTTAATTTTGTTTGGTTTGGTTGTTTTATGGTGTTGAGGATCAAACCCCAGAATAGTTCACATACTAGGAAAATGCAGTACCTGTGAGCTTCTTTTGACGAGGTTGAGATAAATCACTAAATCAATCTTAATGCAAGGATATGAAGCTGTCTTTATTCACTAGTTGGTGGGCCAAGAGGCAATCTGCACGTTTGCACCCATCAACCCCCTCCAAGAATTAGAGCAAATCTTTTATAGATCACAAAAAAAATATCAGTTCATTAATTTTAAGTGATGGTTGCTATGATTTAATCCCATATAAATCATGAACTCTAAGATCATAAGCAGAGGGTCAGTGGGTCTCAATGACTCCAGTTGGGTACAATCTGAGAATTGTCACTGACAAAGTTAACGTTTTATGTGGTTAGGGTACACTGTGTTACACTGCCCAAGAAAAATTGAAACCAAAATGAGAACAATTTTGCATTATATAAGAATTGCCATTGCTAAGCAACTGTTGCTAGGTACAGGGGCAGGGTGTTCCATGGGAGAAACACTTCCTACATGATATGGAGTCTTAAAGCAAAATGGAGTCTGTTTGGTCATTGTCTCTATAGCCTGCCCATAACAAGGTATAACCACAGCTTTCATAGGCTTCTTTTAATTAAAAATAGTCAAAAATTTTCAAATCCTGAAATTCCTCCTAAGTTAAAGTATCTCTTAGTTCATTAAAGAAAACCCAATTGATGGTCAATTAAAATTCATTGAAAGGAAACACTGTTTTGTGATAAGTAATTTTATTAAAGAATTTGTAATTTTAGCTGGATGGCATACACCTGTAATCTGAGCAACACAGAAGGCTAAGGCATGATGATTGCAAGTTCCAGGCCAGCCTCAGCAACTTAGAAAGACCCCATCTCAAAAAATTAAAAAATAAAAAAGGGCTGCAGATTTTTCCCAGTGAAAATCACCCCTGAGTTCAATCCCCAGTACCAAAAAAACAACAACCAAGAAAAGAAAACAAAAAGAGAATTTGTAATTTTACATAAATTGTACCATGCAGTAATAAGAATTAATCCCTGTATATGGAAATTATTTTATAATACAATCTGTATGCATGTTTACATTTTTTGTAACCTTAAATGATTACAAAACAGGAGTAGCCTCAACCCAGTAAAGCTCTTATTGAAGATTAGATTACTGATGAATCATGTGTTCTACAAGACAAAAGCAAGCATTGCACAAACTAGAGTATTATACTAACATTTTCATACTATGATAAAAACCATGGCAATATCTACATCAAAATAGTCTAATTTACATGGTTTACTTTGCTAGAAATGTTATGCAAAAATTTCTCCCTTTTTATATTCATAAAACAACTATTTTAAAATATGAGATAAGCTTCATTCATTTTCATCTTACAACCAAGCAAAGATAAGCTTCTCTTTTAGATTTGCTGTCTGTTTCCATCAGCTTTTGCATCACTGTTACCAATATACCCAACTAGAAATATTTAGAGTAGAGAAAGCTTAATTTGACTCTTGGGATCAGTGGTCTGGGTCTACAGATGACTGACTCCATTGCTTTGGGCTCAAAGTGAAGCAGAACATCATGGGAAAAGGGCATGACAGAGGCAGAACGTGGGGAAGGGGCTACAGGGGGAAAAATAAAAAAAACCAGTGACCTCCCTCCTTTAGCATGCCCCACCTGCCTGAGATTATCACCCACTCAAACTAGGATGGATTGAAGACTTACAGTTATCACAATGTAACCATTTCACCTGAGAATGTCCTGCATTAATACAGGAGCTTTGGGGGAACACCTCATATCCAAACTTTAATACTGTCTTCAACAGCAAAATTTTCATTAGGAAAAAATATATATTTTTGTAAATTGATAGAATAATTATGAACTTTTATAAACCAAAATAATGGAAAAGCTCCTAAAGAATCTGATGTAACTATTTTGTGTTCTGATGATGCTGACTAGATAGAATTTGAGATTTTATATAATAATTTTTATAATAGACTGAAATTGTGGATTGAAATAGTTTCTATTGAGGGAGGATGGCATAACTAGATGTTAGAAGTTCCATGCTTTACCCAGAACACACACAAAAAGGGTTTCTTTCTTTCTTTATATGTATGTTTTTGGTTGTAAGTGGACACAATACCTTTATTTTATTTTGTTTTTTTAATGTGATGCTGAGGATTGAACCCAGGGCTTCATATGAGCTAACCGAGTATGCTCCCACTGTGCCACAACCCCAGCCCACGAAAAGGGTTTATAATACATCTGGAACACAATTAAGTAAAACCAGAGAAAAGAGAACAATAGTGTGGGGAGCCAACGTTATCTAGCAGAATCAGATGCGGTTGAGCCATGGGACACTGAGGCCTGACGCCCAGGAACTGACAGTCATGCAGGACTGTTCCAGTTCGCCAGGGAATATGTGGCCCTTGGGGGAGTGGCTTACGGTCTGGTTATATGATAGTTTCCCTGAGCAACTACGGCTCCCCTAACTCCACCCCATCCTGTTCATCACAGAAGAAGCCCCTCCCAGTCTTGACCTTGACTATAAAATAAGGGAGTGGTGGGCTGCTCCATCTTGTTAGAGGCCAGATCTGGTATGACCCTATCTGTCTCGCCCCCTCTCATTTAAAAAGAATCTGGCTCTTGTGTGTTTTTTGATTAGATAAGTTTATGGGTAATTGATTGATTTATAGCCAACATGGTCCTCAGGCAGTTAACTCTTTTCTAATCCACATGGGACGTGGCTGACAACCCTTACACAATAGCTTCTGTTGTTTCAATCAATGGTGTATAGACAACTAACCAAACTAAAAGTTTAGACGAGTTAACTAAGAACAAAACTAACCTTTATTGAGTTAAAGCAAGCTCCCGCAGACCATTTTTATAATACAAAACACAGTGTTCCACCTCCAGAAGACCCACCTGTGCACAAAGAGTGGGTGAAGGCAGCTTTTTCTGTTTTTGTGGGTAAGTGGCAATGTGCTCTTTTAAAAATTTATTTTTGTCTGATACACAAAAACATAAAAGTTATACAAATGAAGAGGGTTCCATGTAATATTCAATACATTCATGTATTGTGTAATGCTTAAATCAATTTAACATATTTATCTTAAACAGTTATCCTCACTTTATGGTGACACTTTTTAAAATTCTTTCTCCTAACTTTTTGAAACACACAGTATATAACTATTAACTGTAGTCATGCTACTATGTGATAGCACCCGAGAACTGGCTCTCATCTAACTATAAATTAGACCTGTTGATTGACCTTTCCCCATAATTCTCCCTCTCTCCCCAAACTCTGGTAGCTATGATTCTACTATCAGCTTCTAGATCAACTGTTTTTAGATTCCACCTCTGAATCAGATCAGGCAGTACTTATCTTTCTACATTGGCACTGTATTGAGTGAGGCTCATCAGGAAAATCTTAGTGGAAACTTTAAATTGTTGAAATGACTCCTGGAACTGAAAACGAAGCAACATACATAGAGCTGGGTCTACTAACTTGCCAGGGAAGGAAACCCATGACAATGAGGAAACTCTAAATACTGTGCTGAAGAATATAAATAGGAATTTTTGTGTGTCAGAAAGGGGAATTCATATTGATTATGCTAATTAAAGATTAAAAACAAATTTTCAGAATAGATCTATACTTAATTTATTAAAATAAGTCCCCTTGTTCATTGTTTAGGACAGAATATTTAGGACCACTAAGAATCTGGTAAAATGAGACTGTCAAAGTTGATGGTCCATTATCTTTTCATCTGAAAGAAAACAAAACTATAAGAAAACACATCATTTTGGTTATTTTTGTTTTGTCATAAATTTATTGTCATATACTGTTTTAATAAGCTTTTTCACTGCTGTGACTAAAAGATCTGATCAGAAAAATTTTAGGGGAGGAAAATTTTACTTTGGGGTTCACAGTTTCAGAGATCTTAGTTCACAGAAGGCTGACTCCATTCCTTGGGGTTCCAGGTGAGGCTAAATATCATGGCAGAAGAGTGGCAGAGGGAAGCAGCTCATATGTTGATTAGGAAGCAGAGAGAGACTTCACTTGCCAGATACAAATTTATACCCATAACCATGCCCCCAATGAACCACTTCCTCCAGCCACATCCCACCTGCCTCCAGTTACCAGTTAATCCCTTCAGGGATTAATTCCTGATTAGGTTAAAGCTATAACCCAATCATTTCTCTTCCAAACCTTCTTGCATCATCTCATTCATAAGCTTTTGGGGAAAAACTCACATCCAAACCATATCAGATACATAGAGTAAAATGAACATATTGACAAGTGTCATCTTGCTAAATTTTTACAGAAGTGTATGCTGTTTGACATTTGGGATGGATAATCTTGTTGTTCTATTACAAATGTTTAAAAGCATCTCTGACCTCTACCAATAGGATGTCATCCCAGTCAAGACAACCCAAAATGTCTCCAGACATTGCCAAATATCTCCTGGTCCAAAATCAACCTCCAATAGAAAGGAATGGGGGTTGAAACCAACACCCTAAGGTTGAAACCAACACCCTAAGCTTGCCAGATTTAGTGAGTAAAAATACAAGATAGTCACTTACAGTTAACTTTTAGATAATCAACAAATACTTTTTTGTGTTCGTGCATCCTCCAAATTTTACGGAGTGTCCTGTGTTTTATTTGGCAAAACTACACTACACAGATCAAGGTACAGAATATTTCTAGAACTTCTCAAGACTCCTTTGTGCCCTTCTCAGGCAATATTCATACCCCAAGGAATCAATTGATTTTTTTATATGTCCATGAAAAGTGCCACATTTAATATAAATTTTTCTTCTGCAAGTAGAAAAAGAAAAAAAAAATTGGAATGCTGTTCTACACTATTTCAATAAGTAATATTCTTTCACCTTAAAGGGTTTATGGACTGTTTCAATTGATCTTGACCAAAGAACTAGAATTTTCAATGCACTTTATTTTTATCACTGTAGAAAGCAGATAGGAGCCCATGTGTCCAAGTTTAAAGTTGTAAGGTATCTTAGATATCATCTACTACAAGAGTTTCATTTCATGTATATATCATCCATGACAAGAAATGTCCCTTGCCCAACATTTGACAGCATGTGAACAGGAAAAGCATGACTAGATACACCTTGAATCACAGGGTGATTACTATTTCAGGGCACTCACTGACTTGCTTCATTTATTTAATTTTCTAAGATATTTGAATGTTTAAAAGTAACAGCAATACATGGAAATTTTAATCTAATTAGTTATTTGTTTAATTAACTATGCAATAAGTGCCTTTATAAAACAAAGGGTGCCGGGGTCCAGCCCTAGCAGGAGTCCATGGGTTCCACACCGGTAAACGGGGCGCGGGGAGACAGCGTCGGCGATGGATGGAGAATGAAAGACACAGACTCTAGTTCTGGTGCAATCAATCCCACTTTATTCTGGGGAGGGCTGGGTTTATATACATTTTTCTTCAGGCTATAATGGCAGTCTTGTGGTTAATATTAAAGAAGTTTTCAAAGCATAGGCAGAAAACAACAACCTTACAAATCATCCTTACCTAATCACAATTGTTTTAAGAATATCTAACTACATTGATGAGCTAATACAATGTTTATTTCCTTAAAATCTAAACTCTATGTGACCTAAGACTATTCTTATTATTCTCGCGGTTAAAGTGATAGACAAGTAATCTCATGTGACCATTTCTATTAGGTCCCTCTGGTTAATATCTAAATTGCTGAGTTAAGGGTTACAGGAGGGCAGTGGTGCCAATGGATATTGTGTGCCAACATTTATTATAGGGGTGACATATTCTTTGTAGGAAGGAAGGAATGTTTTGGAACCTTATTCTCTTACCTCACTACCACACATAAACAAAACCACTGTTAAAATTTAACCAGCCTGTTGGAAACAAAGGCAGATCTACAACTATTTTCTCCAGAGGCTTTCAGGGACTCATTGCATGGTTGCAAAATTATTTTTAATTTTGTTAGTGGTAAAGACCCATTGTTTATCAGATTGTAGGTAATATTTCTCTGGAATTTTTGTTGTATTCCCTTCATCCCCTTAAGCAATCCGTTCAGACCGAAATGAGTAATATATTATCAGAGAAACACAGCAGAGAAAACACCATGCTTTGGAGCAAAACATCCGGCAATTCCTTTTAGGATGAGCCTTTGCAATCATCCTCCAGAGGATCTTTGTCAAGCACTGGATGGAATTCCAGATGCCCCCGCAAAAGGGAAAAGTTCAATTTCCCGTCAAATTAAATTAGGGTTCTGTTGTATCTGCATTTCTTTTTTTCCTTAAAATTAGGGCTGTAGGATTTTTTAGGGCTTAAAAGTCACTGCTCCTACCATAATTAACACTGCTGATTGCTCTTCCTAACTGGCAATAAAATCATTTCAAAGATTGTATTTTATCCTCCTTGTGATATATATCTATTGCAGCCCAACCACTGTTATAAATTTAATCTGACCTTTCCTGGAACTGTTTTCGTTGATAAATAGGAAAATGTGACTACATATTGGCAACCCTGGGTATAAGATTTTCACTGAGTTAATGAAAGACTGAGTTTGTGGGAATGTTGACTTCATTCAATTTTCAAACTGAGTTACTTACTGCAAACCTCCATTAAAAATTCAAGATACAATGTCAACAATGTAGAAGGACACACTCTCTCTGGACATAAATCTCCCATGATAGTTTTTGCAAGTTAAAATGTTAAAGATAAAAACGTGGATGCTCTGAAATAAGGACTCTTCATCACTCTTTGACCAGTTTTTCTCATCTTCCTTACTTCCTGCCCTCTCCAGTTCTGGTAAACACTTTCTGCTCTCTAACTCTATGAGATTAATTGTTATTTTTTTTTTTCAGATTAAACGAAGAAAAAGGATAGAATACATAGCTAATTTTTTCAATTTTTTAGAGCTCATTTCTAGTGATGATACAGTTATTGAGTGTTCTTATTTAAAACTACAGAATCAAGAAAACTAAAAAAGAAAATACTCCTGAAAAATTATTAAACCTTGTTCTTATATGATATGCTAGTATGCTAATTTATGATAAAACAATTTTCATAAGAATAGAACTCATCAGAATAAATACCAAGATATGAATTAATTCATCTTTCAGCAACTTAAAAAATTATACATAATATTTTCCTCTAGTGCTTCTTTAAAGTGGTTTTGAAATCTTGTCCAATTACATGTTTCGGGTGTGTTTGTAGATCACTCATTTTGGAAAAGCACTGGAATTTAAAACCATAATAATGCTAAAGATTATTACTCAATCTTCCCCTCAGGATTTAATGACTTTCAGGTAGTAGTGTTGTTGCTTTGTATGACAACTGAATTTAAGTTAAATTCATCACTACATTGGATATTGAGCAAGAACATTTTATAAGGATTGAGGTATTTGTTTTATCATTAAATACCTACAGAATTGTGTAAATAATTCTTAACTAAGTATATGAGAATGGTTTGATTTTAAAAGATTGCAGAAAATTTGAACAAAATTTTATATACAATTAATTTTTTGACAAAAATGAATATAGAACAGTTGCTTCATTGACATTTTTATACTTATATAATTAATATGCTATAGAAAGGAAAAACCCTGTCAATGTATGTATTATTCCTAATGTTATGTTAATTAGTCTATTTTGACTGGTTAATATAAGCTTAATTAGTAGCATCTAGAAATTATTGATGATCAATATATTAAATGCATATTCATACCACCGCTCTTTTAATGAAACTCATCCATAACTCTGACTGTAAAAGAGATGTCTTCTCAGATTGAAAGAAATTTCACCACATATTTTTCATAAGATTTGCTGGTAGCTTTATTAATACTCTTTGGTTACTTAGCTTGCCACTTAATAGTTTTCTCCATTATTTTTTGGGGAACATAGAATCTGTCTCAATAATCAGTAGTAAACAGACTCAGTACTCTAGCTCTCATCCAACATTTTTCAATGTTTTAGATTGATAATTCCAGTGCAATTTGATTCATTTAAATATTATAAAGGGATCTCTGCGTAATCATATTTAAAATTGGTATAACCTGGCTTGAATTCAAGACAGTACATTCTGAGTATGATTTTTAGGTAGAGGTACATAAAGCACTGTAGAAGAAGATTAATTGCTCTCATCTTACAGGTTTTGAGTAACTTTTGAAGTCATTTTTTGGAGTGCAATCTGAAAAAGGAAGTATAGGTTTGGGGAAAAGAGTAAAAAAGTTCACTATTAATATGCAAAAGTGCTAGTGAATCTTAAAAATAGATGACTTTCACCATCTCATTAGAGTACTTAGAACTGTGATGAATTATGTATACAGTAAACAATAGTGGTATTTACTGTAAGTAGTTGCTTGTTCAATTAATCTTCACAGGGCTTCTCATTCTAGTTAACACTTTTTTGCCTTTTCAGTAACATGGTTTGGAGAAATGTTAGGTGAAAGATGTGCTTGGAGAGTAGATGGTTCAATACACTTCTTTCCATGTTGAATATTAGACCTGTCTCAGTGCAAGTAAATATATGTACAATCAAATAAACCATCTTCATGAATGATTCTTAAGACTTTGACAAATGTAATATTACTAAAGATTTATAAGAATAAGGAACAGTGATTTAAGGATAAGTGAGAGTTAATTTGTAGAGATTACCAACATAGAATATTACCATTTTACCTAGATACAAAACAGGGAGTCAGAAATTACATACCAGTTACCAAGCTTACCTATTTGTATTTTTCTGTGTTTGCTAACTTATTCCTTCCTGATTCTGTAATAATTTGTGTAAATGTCATTAATGTAAGAAGTCCAGGGAGTGGAGAGATAAAACATGAAATCTGTTGGTCATTGGAAACAGTCTAGTGCTGTAAGAACCACTCCTTGATTCAAACAATGTTATTACTGGTAACTTTAAAGGAAGAAAGGAAAAGTAGTCAGTCTCTAGGAGGAATGAAAGAAGGCACAAGAAATCACATAGCCAGAGTAGCCAGAGAAGGACGTGAAGGACTTGTGGGTGAAGTTAAGTGGATTCTTCAGTTTTGCATCAGATTGTGTAAGACTGTGTATTGATTCTTGCCAGATTTCTAATAACCCAGTGTGCCCTAGCAGTGTTTAAGCAAATTGATTCAGCCGAAATTCCAAAGCAGAAATTAATCCTGATTGAATTCAGATTTAGATAACAATCAATCACAAAAAATATTGTAGATGGTATTCATCCACAATCAACGTTTCTTCATTTCTTCTGTTTTTTTCAGGGACGGGAGGTACCAGGGATTGAACTCAAGGGCACTCAACCACTGAGCCACATCCTCAGCCCTATTTTATATTTTATTTAGAGACAGGGTCTTACTGAGTTGTTTAGAGCCTTACTTATTGCTGAGGCTGGCTTTGAACTCTCCATCCTTCTGCCTCAGACTCCCTAGTCACTGCAATGGTAGGCGCGTGCCTCTAGGCCTGGCACATTTCTTCATTTTTGCTGAAATATAATATTCGCCAGAGGAGAGTTTTCCTTTTAATGTGAGTGTCTTCCTTTAAATAGATTTTAGTTGACTGTAAGAGCCAAGATGGTCACATAGAATGGCATTTAGAGAGTTAATCCACCTGATTCCAAAGGTCAGCTACTAAAACCCAGGAACATCGAAAAGAAGAAAGAGTTGATTGGAAGAATTATCTCATCTCTTATCATAATAAATGTGATAAGGATGAAATTAAACAGAATTACAGATGCTGCAATATTACATACTGAAGAACTGAATATCTACTTTTTGCATGAGGACACATGGGTGAAAGTTTTTCACAAAATGTGAAACAGAATAGATACTTCTCCTAATAACATCGATCAAGATGGTTTTATAGCTTCTCAGCAGAACAAATGAAGAAACTAAATATTAGCATTCTCTAACACCTCTCATCTAACAAAGACCACTATTATCAATGATAAATCCCTTTAATATCCATACGTAAACCAGTAAACACACAAAAAACTGAAAATAAGTTAAAAAAGAAATAGGGAGTGTGTGAGACAGGTAAACAAAGGTGAAGTGGAAAGTGAAGAGTTAACAATAGTGAAAGGTGAAGAGTCAAAGAGTCAACAAAGGTGAAGTGTGGGAAGCCATCCATGACCAGCAGAATCAGACTTGGCTCAGTCAGACGCAGAAGTCTGACTCCCAGGAACTGGCCTTCATGAGAGCCTGTTTCAGAGATCCTAGGGAGTGTGACTGTGCAGAGTGGCTCACCACCTGAGGAAATGCTAATTACTGAGATGACCCACTAAAGCAAATGGCTTCCCTAACTCCACACCATCCAGTTCCTCACAGAAGCTCTCCAGGTCCCCTTTATCTGTACAACTATAAATAAAGAGAAGGTGGACTTCTCCATGTTGTTAGAGGCCAGATCTTGGCATGACTCAATCCGTCAGATCCCCTTCAATATAAAAAGATAACTGGCTCCTGTGTTTATTTAATTCAATAAGTTTCTTAGTGATTACTCTACAGCCGGCACCTTCCTCCAACAGAAACCCTTTTCCTCCCCCACGCTGGACATGGCAGGATCCCTTACAGTGAAGTTCTGTTTTTTGCTTGAGATGCAAGTTGGGAGTCTACAAGGAGATGTTCAAATTTAAAGAGCAGGCATAGTGTATGCCCTCAACTACTCAGTAGATTAACTGTTTGGTGAATCCACTTAGGAATCTGTAGAAGTCCTCCAAAACTACAAAGCATGATTAACAAAAGGATAAAATTCTTATTCTAAGGTACAAAAAAAATGAACATGTGTCCAGTGTTTTGTTTAACCCATTACTAATCAGGGCCCTAGGAAATTCACTGTGAACATTAATTATATAACAAAATCATATCGATTCTCCAGGCACTACTTATAAGAGAGGAATTCAAGATGACTCCCAAGGTTATCTCCTTCCCCACAACACCCTTAGTGTGAAGAACAGATTGGTGTTTTCTAGTCTTTGTTCTGCTAAAACTAAGCAGTATCAGATATAGCCTTGAAAACGTGGAAATTTCAACTGGGAACAGTGGTGTGCACCTTGATTCCAGCTACTCAGGAGGCCAAGGCAGGAGGATTACAAGTTTGAGGCCAACCTTGGAAACTTAAGAGATAGAAAGCCTCTGGGTTCAATCCCCAGTAATGCACACAAAAATTTCAAAGAGATAAAATCTTGAGTTTCAGGGAAACATAGGTTGAACATATATCAAATAGTTAGTTCATTGGTTACTGAAAGATGAAGTTGTCATTTATCTGAGAAACTGGATTATTTATAGGTAAGTTAAACAAATATTAACAAATTCCTGGGTTATATACAAAACCGATTAATACACAGTAAGTCAAAAATCCTTGAGCAATCTGTTGCACTGTAAATACTTTTTTGAATCAATATTGTATGAATTCCATAAGCTAAGAAAAATATTTTCTTAATCTAAAACCATTAACAAACAGATAAACAGATAAATGGAGTACATTTCCCTTAACTATTATTGAATTGTTTGCCCCTGCATTTTAATATCAAAGGAACTGTCTCCAAAACGTTAACCTTACTTTTGCCAACATTTAGATAGTGATTTTTTTTTCTGATATCTTATACTATCAGTTATTCCTATGTGGATATTTCATATTTGCAAGATCTCCTGGAACAAATATCTATGCTAGTGATTTCATAAGTTCCTTTCACTTGGTTTGATGTGAAGGGCAAAAAACTGCCTTTTCTTCCCCAAGGCCATCAAGAAAAATATATGATGTTGGAAAGTCTTCCTTCTGAAATCTTTGCTACCAAAGTTCAGTCTCCATCATTTTAGACCCTGGAGATGGATGACCATCAACATGAGTAGAATTGAGATATAAATGATCATGAGCCTTGTTTTTGGGAAAGAAGGTATTTATAATCTATTACATATTTCTTATACTTTGGGGATCTATCAAAACAGTTATGGAAAAGTGTATGTTAATATTCTGCTGTAGCTTTATAAATTTCATCATAAAGAATTTTATTTCCTTCCTCTAGTTTCCAGAAATATGACTACCACGGCAATGAGTTCTATTTGGAGAACCTTCTATATTCCCTCACATCTAAATTCTGAGCACACTAGACATTTGTCTGGAATCTGAAATAAATGAAAATACATTATACACCAATACTATATTGAGGTATAAAACTCACTTCTGCCTGTTTCAAATCTGAGAAGTTAATCCCTATAGTTCTGGTTCTCAAATGATAATCTATGTCTGTGGTTTATTAATATCATCTGGGCACTCATTAAAAATACAAACTCTTGGGCCTCTACCTAGATTAATCATAATCTTGGGGGAACAAATGGGGAATCTATACTTTTGACACTTTCCATAGATAATTACATTGCCCAACCAGGTTTTGGCAGAACTGATTTGTTGTTTGGTGGTAATGTTTTTGACACTTCCTATGTAACCATTTGGAACATCACCACTGCAGTAGCAGTGGAACATTTTACTACTTATTCACTTCATATAAACATTAATTTGGCACTTTCCCCACCTCACTTACATAAAATAGAATAACTAGTACAAAATTCAAAAATTCAAAGTCAATTAGAAATGACAGTACTCAAAATATTCCTTCGGTACCTTGATTTTATTTAAATATTTTAGAATTTTTTAAATAAAAATAACAGAAAGTTTCATAATTTACTGTGGAAACCTAGTGTCCCTTTTTTCATTCTGATATTATTCTATGACTAGTTAGATAATGCATAGCTACAAATAGATAATAGATAGCTACAAATAGATTGATAAACTTCTGCAATCAGAAGTATCCCTCTTGAGTATATCAAAAGTTCTTTGGGTAACAAAACACGAACAGGAATGGCAAATAATGCTCTGGATGGCTTGCTGGAATAGCCAGCTCTTCATTGGGGTCTCTGGGCCTTGCCAGTGGAATGATTATTGGCCTCTCCTTTTTATATATTTTAAAGGGCAGCTGTCACAGACTGATGATCTAGCATGAAATTATGTTCTATATATTCCACTTGGCTACCAATTCCAAACATTTGACCAGCCAGCATAGATCCAGGAAAAATTTGGAGTTCTAGCTAAGTATTACCTTGACAGTTTTTGAGTTACAACTGCAGACCTGACCCATAAGTCTTTTTCAGGCTTTTATTCTGTCCTTTTTTTTCTAAACATTATGTTCCAGTTACACAGTCACACAGCATGCTAACTTTTTGGAATATGCCCTGTGCCTTGTGTCTCTATGATATTTCACATGTCGCTCCATCTGTGGAAACTGAACTCTGACTTTTACATTAGGTTCAACTTTAGATTTATATTTGAAAACTCATTGCAGAAGGCTTCAATCATTATTTCTTTATTTTCAAGGAAAATATGCTTTTCATGTACTATCATAAAGCCTGTAGATGAATCTGTCTAGAATTCACAAAAGTATCCTGAAATTGTTAGTCACATGTCATCTTTCCCAGCTTGGACATTTTATTTCTTTGAACATGAGCATTCAATATAAAGTTTGGAACATTCAAACAAGGGTTATTGATTAATTATGCTTTTTCTGCATGGCTATACTCAAATCAGTTGATATATTTCATATATTTGAGGTGGATACAGTTCATACATTTTAAGTACAAAAACAAAAGCAAAGTGGATTTCATCCTAGGGAAACTTTGCTAAAATTGTCTAGGTAAGGTCATGCATTTTCTCATTGCCTTAGAGGATAGTTCAGGTTATATAGGCTATATGCATCTCTACTTGAGGTCAGTCCTCAGTGCTCAATATACACATCTTCTGTAACTTATTGTAAAATCTGTGACTCAAAATATATCAGTTGTCCTTGGTATTGAATATATGAAAGTTTTATAATACGCTAAAGGTTCTCTTGAATACATATGAAAATCAGTACATATTTATTTTATAAAAATATAAATGTCTTTAGGAATCTCATACATATTGATACTACTTTGCTAGGTTAGCAAAGAAATTGCAGAGTTTTATAAAATTTCAACTACAGCTATAGAATATTTGAATATGAACTGTATTATTTTTAAGATTGTACCAAACCCTTTTGCCATTTTTTAACTTCTTTGAGGTATCTGTTAATGATCTCACTATTAACGCTCAAAAAATTTCATGGGTCAAGCTAGCTATTTCTTAACAACTCACTAAAGGAGGTAATGCACTCCATAAGTCTGCATTAATTCTTTCCAAGGACAATGTCCCTAGTGACCCAACCTTCCACTAGACCCCACATCTTAAGGATTCCACTGTTTCCTAATACTGCTACACTGACGACCACACCTACAACACATGGAATTTATAGAGAAAACCTACAGTTAATTCATAGCATGTCCTGTAACTGGACGTTGCTCTAAGAGCAAAGATTTCATAACAAAGCTATACTTAAAATATCTAAAGTGGGATCATTCTTTTTATTGCATTTTGACTAGTTAAAAAAAATACTTTAACTACAACCCAATAACCCAATAACATGACTTTTTATTTTTGATTTTTTTGGTTCTAAATCTTCAAAGGGCAAATGTCTGTGGTGAATATAAAACTAAGCTTATTGCATTCATAATAAAATAATTTTCTACAATAATATAAGAGGATGTTGCAACTTAACATAAATTTTTAATAAGCCATGTAAAACAATGTGACTCGAAACCTAAGGAAAAATATGTGGTCATTTTATTTTACTGCATTTGGAATGTGGGTTAGAGTGATAACATTATCTTGGGCCAGATTAGACCTGCTCAGATATAAATTATCTTTCACATAATGTTAATAATTCAGCTGTCTACATAAATAGAATACTACATTTATAGTATTAGTAATAGTCTCTTTTAGGACAGTTCATGTATGGGGGGGTGTTGGTTGATTTTGGTTTTGCTTTTGTATTTTTTTATAAGTATTAATTCCTTGAGTAAATTAACATTGTTAAAATATTTTTGATATAGTCTGGTAGCAGTTACATTTTCAGACATAATTTGGGATGTATTTTTTTTGTTTTAGAAACTCCTAGAAGAGGCAATTTCTTTGTCATCTCCAGGCAATTGTTTCCTCTACTCTAGGACTAGACATGTTTATTGAAAGGTGTTTTTAAATTGTCTCCTCTCAGAAAGGATCCCACAGGTTTATAAAGAAAACCAATTGAAGAAAATGGGATTAACTCAAAAGAGGGTTAATATGATTGGTTTCTGGTACTCAGTGTTAGGTAAACATGGGAATTCACAAAGCAAAGTAGTTTCCTTAGGAAAATATTACTTATTTTTTAAATGAGTGATTTCATTTCTTTGAAAAATTTTATTTTATTGATTCCATGGTTCTGGTAGAACTTTTCATAGGAACCACTTTTCTTCAAAACCAGGAGGTATTGGCTTATGACCAATACTAGATTGAATAGGCACCCCCAGGAGTTTGACCCCTGACAGGGACCCAGCACTGATGAGTTGAGTTCTCAGTCTAAGAGGTCCACTGGCATTGACTTAGAAAAGAGCTCTCAGGCATCTCATGGTGAGATCTCAAAAATCCTTCAGGAATCCTCTCCTTTGCAATGCCTGGCTTTTGGGTTTCTCAGGTGATTCTATGCTCATTCCTTCATTAAGGCTATGGCCTAAGCTTGAAAATCAATAACATGAAATGACTTAGACACCACTTAGAACACTACATAAGACAAGACTTGAAAGGCAAAATGTTGTCAGCTTCAACATTTTTGGCAAAGAAGTTTGCACAAGTTTAGTGGTCTGTTTTAATAATGGACAAGGGATAGATCACTGAAATATTCCCTAAGAATAGTTTCCCTAAATCCCATTTATATCATATTTCATAGAAAAGGAATAAAATTTGAGACCTCCTATATTTTACAGGTAGAAACCTTTTGCATAGATGTGGGGGAAAATGGCACACTCATACATTGCTGATGGAGTTGTAAATTGGTGCAGCCACTCTGGAAAGCAGTATGGAGATTCCTCATAAAACTTGGACTAGACTCACCATTTGACCCAGCTATCCCACTCCTTAGTTTACACCCAAAGTACTTAAAATCAGCATACTACAGTGATGCAGCCACATCAATGTTCACAGCAGCTCAATTCACAATATCTAGATTGTGGAACCAACCAAGATGCCCTTCAATTGATGAATGTATAAAGAAACTGTGGTATGTATACACAATGGAATATTACTCGACCATAAAGATGAATAAAATTATGGTATTTGCTGGTAAATGGATGAAGATGGAAAATATCATGCTAAGTGAAATAGGCCAAGCCCAAAAAACCAAAGATCAAATGTTTTCTCTGATAAGTGGATGATGATACATAACAAGGGAGGGTGTCGGGAGGAAGAGAAGAATGAAGGAACTTTGGATGGTGTGTAGAGGAGAATGGGGTGAGAGGGGTGGGGGACAGAAATATAGTAGAATGAAACAGACAGTATTACCCTATGTATATTTATGATTACATGAATGGTTTGAATCTACATTATGTGCAACTGTAGAAATTAAAATTTGCACCCCATTTGTGTACAATGAATCAAAGTGTAGTTTGTAAAAATTAAAAAAAAAGAAAAGGACTGGGGCTGTAGCTCAGTGGTAGAGTGTTTTCCTAGAACATGAGAGGCACTGGGTTCAATCCACAGCACCACATAAAAATAAATAAATTAAACAAAGGTATTATGCCCATCTACAACTAAAAATATTTTTTAAGTAAAATAAAAAATAAAAAAAAAATTTTTGATTTTTAAAAATTACATATTAGGGACACTAGTGACTCAATACAAATAATTAACATATTAACTGGTGTCCAAATATTTGTTTTGGGGAATATATTACATATAATTTTGAGTAACTTACTAGTTTTGGTTATTTAGAGCAATTCTAAATTTTGACTATTACAAAAATTCTGTAAATTCATTTCAGTGTTTTAAAATTTTTTGTGTGACTTTTTATCATGAATTTCTAGAGTTAACATTTCTGAGTCTGAAAAAATATTCATTGGACATTGTGACTGATATTGTTAACTTTCTTTCCAAAAGCATAACAATAAATATGGAATATACAATGTGTGGCATATAAAGTATTTTATGATCCTTTGTACAAAGTAATCTAAAATTACATGGCATTGATACCAACAATTAGAGTGAGAATTTGTTGAAAATTCCAAATTTTTGTCTCTAATTTATGATTGAGAATTAATTATAAATTAAATTTAGATACATTCAATATGAAAGATGCAGAATTTTACTTAGAGTCTCCAATATCCATTGTTAACTTCTGTTATAATTTGGAACTGTAATGTCTACCAAAAATTTGTGTGATAAAGACTTAGTCCTCCAGGCACCAATGTCCAGAGGTGAGTCTTTTAAGAAATGATCAAATCATGAGAACTTCAGTCTCATCCATGAATTAATCCATTTGATGAATACTCTGGAAGGATTTTTGGAAAGTGGGAGGTAGTTGAAGGTGGTAAGTCATATGACTGAGGTCATACACGGGTGTATCTTGTCCCTGGCCCCTTCCGTTTTCCTTTCCTATTCCTGGCTGCCATGAGCAGAGATTTCTTCTACTGCTCCATTATGCCATTATGTTTATGTCTTAGAGTGAGTGGACCAGAGACTGAGACTCCTGAAACCATCAGCCAAAAATTAATCAGTTATTCTTAAAGTTGTTATTGTCAGTCACTTCAATCAAAGCAACAAAAAAAAAGCTGATGAGCAAACCTTTCCTGCAGAAGGCTTATGTGTGAGATTTTTCAAAATGAATATATCATTCAAAAATCATTATGCTCATCATACAATCTTAAGAATTTGATAGGTATATATATACTCTTAGATAGCCAAACTATATGCATGTATCTGGTTATATTTATAATTATTGTAATATAATTGAAATATCACAGAATTTCAGTGGGTTTTAGTATAATGACAAGGTTATTCCAGCATTAAAAATTGTTATAGAATATTTTATCACTCCCCAAAGAAACTCCATAATTGTTAGCAGTTAGTTTCCATCCCTATCCATCACTGGCAACCACTAATTTATTTTCTGAATTTCATGATTTGTTTGATCTGGATATTTTATATGAATAAAGTCATATGCTTAGGTGGCCTTCTGTGTTGGACTTCCTTTACTTGGAAAATGTTTAAAATGTTCACTGATATTGTAGTATATGTTAGTTCTTTAATTCCATTTTATGGTAATAAACATAACTATTTATCCAATCATCCATTTGAATTGCTTTTATTTTTTGTCTGTTGTGAAGAATATTGTATATGAGTTTTTGATTGGACATCTATTTTTATTTCTTGGGGATATACCCAGGAGTGAAATGTTGAGTTAAATAGTAATTCTATTTTTAACTTCCTGAGATATTAGATACTTTTTTCCATGGTAGCTGTGCTTCTTTATATTCCCACTCGCAATGAATGGAGTTTCAATTGCTCCAAATCTTCAGCAAGACAATATTTTTATTTTCCTATTATTATAGTCTAAATAGTAATGGTGATTTTGACTTGAATTTCCCATCCATAATGATGTTGAACACCATTGATGCCTTACCTTCCTTTTCTATATCTTCTTTAGAACAATAGCTATTAAAATACTTTTCTTTCTGTAATTGGGATGTCCTTTCATCTGGAGCTATATGACTTCCTTATATATTCTGGAGATGAGGCCCATTATGTACATAATCATAAATATTTTCTCCCATTCTATATGTTGTATTTGTTTCTTTAATTAGTATCCTTTGATGCACACACTTTTTAAAGTGTGATGAGGTCCTGTTTATCAGTGCTTTCCCTTTGGTTTCTTGTGTTTTCACAAAGATTTATACATACAGTTTTTTGAAAGTTTTATAGTTTCGTTTCTTATATTAACTATTTGACCAATTTTCAGTTAATTTTTGTAAATAAGGTTGCAGTCCAAGTTGACTCTTTCACCTGTGAATGCCAGTTGTCCCAGCACTATTTGTTGAAAAGATAATTCTTTTCTCCATTAAATTTTCTTAGCATACTTATTAAAATTCAACTGACCATAAAAGTAAGGGTTTATTTTCAGATTCTAAATTCTACCCCATTAAGCTATATGTCTATTTTTATGCCAATACCAGAATTTTCTTTTTATTAATGTAGCTTTGTATTAGAGTTTGAAATTGGAAAGCATAAGTCCTCCAAATTTCTTCTTTTTCTGGAATTTTGGCTTATATATCAATGAATATTAGTATTGGCTTGTATTTTTTGTAAAAAAGGCAACTGGAATTTTAATTAGACTACATTAAATACATAGATCACTTTGTGGATTATTGCTATTTTAACAGCATTAAGATTTTCTATTCAGTAACGTGGAATTTTTCCCATTGATTTAGGTGTTCTTTAATGGAAGTAGCAATCTTTAGTTCCAAGTATGCAATTATTTCACCTTCATTCTATCTTCTTCATGTTCAGACTTTTTCCTAGTTATTTTATCTTTTTATATTATTACTTTTTTATTTTCCAATTGATATTTAGAGTTTTCATTGTTAGTGTATAGAAATATAACTGATATTTTCTTTTTTATAGAAATGATTTTCTGCTTTGTTCAGACTTGTTTCAAACTTGTGGGCTCAAGTTAACCTCCTATGGTCAGCCTTCTAAATAGCAACAGGTGTGCACCACCAACCAGGAGGTAAAATACAACTGATTTTTGTGTATTGGTCTTATATACTGCAATCTCTCTGAACACATTATCTTTTCTGCATTTTGTGACTTTTTTATAGAAAAATCAAGTCATCTTCAAATAATGATAATTTTAATTCTTATTTTCCAATCTTGATTACTTTCACTTATTTTTCTTACCTATAACTTTGTCTACAAGTTCCTAAATGATGCTGAATACAGGTGCCAAGACCAGATATTCTTATCTTTTCCCTGATCTAAAGGGAAATTTTTAAGTCTTTTACTATTTAAGATGATGT
Organism: Sciurus carolinensis; assembly: GCF_902686445.1. Taxonomy (NCBI): domain Eukaryota; kingdom Metazoa; phylum Chordata; class Mammalia; order Rodentia; family Sciuridae; genus Sciurus; species Sciurus carolinensis. The sequence goes on along the minus strand of NC_062218.1, from coordinate 83,765,755 downwards.
TATTCATTATTTTTTAGATGCATTTAGTACAGTGAGAACCTTTCATTTTCTATGTAGTTTATGGAACTTTTAAGGATGAAAGAATGTTGAATTTTATCAAATGTATTTTTCTTTACCTGCCTAAAATTGTCATATGTATTTCTCCACCATCATTATTCTATTACTATGGAATATTGGTTGATTCCAGAATGTTTAGTCAATCTTATATTCCTGAGACGATGTTCAATTCGTTATGTAGAATCCTTTAAATATGGTGCTACAGTAGTTTGCTAGTATTTGGTCAAGATTCTTTGTGTCACTACTCACAGAAGAAATTGACAAGTGCTTTTCCTTGTGTGAATTTGGTCGAACTGTTACTATCATGATAATACTGAACTCTTAAAATGAGGTAAAAGTGTCCTCTCACTTGCTCTGTTTCTTGTATTTCAGGGTACATTGGTGCTAATTCTTGAAATGTATGGGAAAATTGGCCAATGAAATCATGTGAGCCTGATTCCTTGTTTATTTGTTTCTTTGTTTTATTACTAACTCAGTCTCTTTAGTAGTTGTACATTTATTCATATTTTCTTTCTTTTCTCTGCATTAATATTTGAGTGTATCTTTAGAAATTTTTGTTCATTGTTATCTAATTTGTTTGAATATAATAATTCAAAGTATTCCCTTATAATCCATTTTTATTTCTATAAGTTCTGTAATACTGTATCTTTAATTCCTAGTTTTAGTAATATGAATCTTCCAATTCTTTTTGGTCAGCATTACCAATAGTTTGTTAATTTTTGTATTTATTTTCAAAGTACTAATTTTTGTTTGTTGGTATTCCTCTCTATATTTTGTTTCATATTTTTTGCTCTAATCATTATTACTTCCTTGTTCTACTTGCTTCAGATTTAATTTGCAATTATTTTTCTAGTTTCTTTTTTTTAATTTTTAATTTTTTTATTGTAAACAAATGGGATACATGTTGTTTCTCTGTTTGTACATGGCATAAAGGCATACCATTTTTGTAATCATAAATTTACATAGGGTAATGTTGTTTGATTCATTCTGTTATTTTTTTCCCTCCCCCCCCACCCCTTCTGCCCCTCTTTTCCCTCTATACAGTCCTTCCTTCCTCCATTCTTGCCCCCCTCCCTAACCCTAACTCTAACCCTAACATTAACCGCTCCCCCCCATTATGTGTAGTTTCTTAATATACAAAATAAGGTTAATGATAGGAGATCTTTCTTCTTGTTCCCTGTAGTTATTCACACCTACAGATTTCTGTCCAAGCCATGCTTTCACTATATGCAGTAAGTATTGATGTGATATCTTTATTTCAAATGGGATTTAGTTTTAGATCTCTCAAACTATTTGTAAATTCTTTGTAATTTCCTTTTTGAACCCAGGGTTCATTAGAAATGTTTAATAATTGTCACATAATTGAAATTTCCTAAATTTCCTTGTTATGGATTTCTAATTTTATTTAATTTGATCAAAGCACATACCTTCTGTGATTTCAGACCTTTCAAGTTTGTTGATGCATGTCTTATGAACTAAGATGGTATATTCTAAAAATTTATCTCATAAGCATTTGAGAGGACTACAGCATTTGTTCAGTTGGTGGACTATCTCTTAGGTTTGGTTGGTTTATAGTATTCCAGTCTTCTTTTTCTTTGATATTATCTGTGTAGTTGTTCTATCTAATATTGAAAGTTCAGTGTCAAATTGTCCAGATATTGTTGTTGAAATGACTGTTTTTGCCTTAAATTCTAGTAGATGGTTGTACACCTAGGGCTTCATTTATTACTAATTTTTTTTAAAAATTGTTTCTAAGACTGGATAGTTACAATGAGTATTTTTCCTATTTGCCAATCCTTTTTTGTTGTATCTGAACAGAAAGACGATCATATCTACAAAATTTTCCATTTCAGTTGTTTTATTCTTTTCAGTTTAAAGTTTATTTTGCCCCTTATTATAATTTTCAACTCTTTATTGATACAATATATTGGTTGAGAGATTCTCTCATGCTATGGTAGTAATTTATTTATAGGTTCCTTTAGATCTTATATATATTTTAAATAAATGATTTAAAGCTTGCTTGTTTTTAATAAGTTCAATATCTGGGCTTCCTTTATTCTTCTAAATTTCAATTGACAGTTTTCCCCCTTTCTGTGGTCATACTTTCAATTTTATTTCATATATCATGTTTTAATGAAAAGCATGCATTTCAAATAATGCCATATGTAACTCTGGAAATGTATATTCCCATATTTCAGAGTTTGTTGTTGCTACATATTTTAATTATTTTAGCATGATTGTTGAAATTGTTGAACTAAATTGTAAAGTCTGTTTCTTTATGTGTGATCAATAAAGGATCTACTTGGTTACCTTAGTGGTCATAAAATGACTGCCCAGAGATATCCTTAATTGCTGAGAATCTATTAAGTCTTCCAGTCTTAGCTTAGGAACTGTGCATAAATGCTGGGGCACAATTTTAGTACTCAACCATGCACTTTAACCTTTGACATATCTTTCATTTCCTGCTGGCATGGACCCTTGTTAAGTCAGAGATAAGACTGTAGGACCTCCTTCATTGTTCTCCAACAAGGACAGACCTCTACACATACACATTGTTTCCTACCATTATTTCAAGGATACATCAATTTTCAAAGTCTCTAAGGAGTTTTTATTTTTCAGTATGCTTATTTTAAGTCCTTTGAGCATAAAACAAGGACTGAGATAGCTGGGACAAATGGTAGTTCCACTCTAAGGTTTCTGAGAATCTCCATACTGCTTTTGATAGTAGTTGCATCAATTTGCAGTCCCATCAGCAATGTATAAGTGTATCTTTTCCCCCACATCCTCACCAACATTTATTGTTGCTTGTATTCTTGATAATTGCCATTCCGACTAGAGTGAGTTGAAATCTTAGTTTTTTTGTTTGTTTTATTTTTACAGACTGCATTTTGTTTCATTTTATACAAATGGGGTACAACTTTTTGTTTCTGTGATTGTACATGATGTAGATTCATACCATTCATGTAATCATACATGTATATAGGGTGTTGATGTCTGTCTTGTTCCACCATCTTTCATACCCCTGCCCCTCCCTCTCTCATTTCCCTCTATGTAATCCAAAGTTCCTCCATTCTTCTCTCACCCCAACTCCCATTATGTATCATCATACAGTTTTGATTTAGATTTCTCTAATTGCTAAAGATTTTGAACATGTTTTCATATATTTGTTGATCGATTGTATTTCTTCTTCTGTGAAGTGTCTGTTGAGTTCCTTAGCCCATTTATTGATCAATTTATTTGTTTTTTCTGGTGATAGGTTTTTTGATTTTTTATATATCATAGAGATTAATGCTTTACCTGAGGTACATGTGGTAAAAATTTTCTCCCAATGTGTAGGCTCTCTCTTCACATTATTGAAGTTTACTTTGCTGAGAAAAAGTTTTTTAGTTTTAATCCATCCCATTTAATACTTCTCAATTTTACTTTTGGGCTTTAGGAATCTTGTTAAGGAAGTCAGGTCCTAAACTGACATGATGTAGATTTGGGTCTACTTTTTCTTTTATTAGGTGCAGGGTCTCTGGTCTAGTCCCTAGTTTTTGATCCACTTCGAGTTGAGATTCATGCAGGGGGAGAGATAAAGGTTTAATATCATTTTGTTACATGTGACTTTCCATTTTCCCAGCATGGTTTGTTGAATAGGGTATCTTTTCTCCACTGAATATTTTTGGCCTCTTTTTTATTTTATTGTTGATTTCTAATTTTATTCCATTATGATCTGATAGAATATGGGATATTATCATCATTGTTTTATATTTACTAACAGTTGCTTTGTGGCATAAAATATGGACTATTTTAGAGAAGGAGCCAGATGCTGCCAAGAAAAAAATATATTTGTTCTTTGATGGATTGAATATTATATATATGTCTGTTAAGTCTAAATTATTGATTGTATTATTTAGTGTTATAATTTATTTATTTAGTTTTTGTTTGGAAGATCTGTCCAGTATTGAGAGAAGTGTGTTAAAGTCACCCAGTATTATTGTGTTGTGTTCTTTTTGATTCTTGACATTGAGAAAAGTTTGGTTCATATACATAGATGTTCCATTGTTTGGAGCATAAATATTTATAGTCACTATGTCTTGCTGATGTATAGTTCACTACAGTAGAATGAAATGTCCTTCTGTGTCCCTTCTGATTAACTTTGACTTGAAGTCCACTCTATCTGTTATGAGGATGGAAACCCCTGCTTTTTTAAGCAATCCCATATGAGTGATATGTTTTTTTCCCATCCTTTCAGTCTGTGGATGTCTTTGGCCTATGAAGTGACAATATTCTTGGAGACAGAATATTTTGGGGTCTTGTTTTTTAATCTAATCTTCCCATCTATGTCTTTTGATTGATGAATTTAGTTCATTAACATTCAAGATTATTATTTAGATATGATTTATATTCCTCATTAATTTGGTTTATTTCTGGTTTTTAATTTGACTTAGTTTCTCCTTTGGTTAACTATTTCTTTAGTGTAGTTTCTTCCTTTCCTTGTTTTCACTTTTTTTTTCACTTTATCCTCATGGAATATTTTTTTGAGAATGTTCTGTAGTGCAGACTTTCTAATTGTGAAATCTTTTAACTTTTTTTATTATGAAAATTTCTTATTTCATCTTCAAATATGAAACTTAATTTTGCTGGATATGAAATTCTTGGTTGGCAACCATTTTCTTTCAGAGCTTGAAATATGTTGTTCCATGACTTCCTAGCTGTGAGTGTCTGAGTTGAGAAATCAGTTGATAACCAAATCAGTTTCCCCCTACATGTAATTTTTTTTTCTCTTATGACCTTTAAGATGTTATCCTTATTCTTTGTTTTAGTCATTCTAATTATAATCTATCCTGGTGTGGGTCTGCTGTTTTTTTGTACATTTGGAGTCCTGTAAGCCTCTAGTATTTGATTTTCCATTTCAGTCTTTAAGTTTGGGAAATTTTCTGATATTATGTCTTTGAAAAGATTGTGCATTCCTTTGGTTTGTATCTCTCCTTCTTCATCTATCTTGATAACTCTTAAATGTGGTCTTTTCATGTTATCTCATAATTCTTGGAAGTTCTGTTTATGGAATCTTAGCATCTTCTCTGCATGGTCAACTTTATTTTCAATATTAAATAAATGTTTTGTCCTCATTGCCTGACTTGTATGTGGTCTAGTCTGTTTGTAATGCTTTCCAGGGAATTTATTGTTTGGTTTATTGATTTCTTCATTCTGAGGATTTCTGCTTGTTTGTTTGTTTGTTTTTTTCAGAATCTCTAACTCTATTAAAGTAATCTTTCACTTCCTGTATTTTCTCTTTGATTTCACTCTTTATACCATCCTCTACTTCACAGATCAGTTTAACTATGTACATTCTAAACTTTTTCTCAGAAATTTCTTCTACTGTGCTGTCTCTCTTATTAGAGATCCTGGTTTGTTTAGGGCACTTTGTTCCCTTTTTTCTTCAAATTGCTTGTGTGTTTTCCCATCTAGTTATATGGATTTGAGATAGTACACATTCTACCTTGTGGTCCTATATTTTCCCTGAAGATTTCCAGTACCCTACCTTTAAAAGGTTGACCAATATCAATAGCACCCAGTGTAAAGAATATAGAGTCTTAAATATAGTAGCTCCCACCAAGGCATCTGCTGCCTTTCACTATAAACAGAAATGATGAGTTAATTGATCTCTATAATATGAACAGGAAATTTGCTAAAAAGATTTACAGTTTCAAATGGTGGACAAAGACAGAACAGAAACAGTTGTAGGATGTGATGTTCATGAGGAAGAAAGAGAGAAGCTAGAAATAAAAATCCACAGGAAGAGTGAACAAGGAACCAAGAGAGATTGGCTGTTAGGTGGAGAAAATGTAGAAAGGGAATCCAGGAAAACAGGTGAGAGGAAACACACATAGAAAAAGAAAAATTAAAAATCTAAGAATAAAAACAGAACTGCCAAACACCATGCATTTATCACTGGTCTTAACAAACTGATGCATGAAAATACTTTGTTTCTAATATGGTGGAGAGAGATGTTAAAGAAGAAAAAAAATTAAATAAATCTCAATGGAAAATTTAACGATGATTCTGTCAGCATTGCAGTTTCTCAGCCCTGTCTCTATCTTCTCATGGGATTGCATAACCCAGACTGACCCCTGGCAGCCTCAGTCACTATTCCCTGGATCTGGTCTTCAGATATGGCAGCCACAGTGGCCAGAGAAAAGATCCCTGGGCTCCTGAGGCAGTGGCATCAAAGACAGCTGCACCGGAGAGAAGAACCCCAAGCAATTTCTGCACAGCAGCAGTACCTGTGGCAGCTGCATCTGATCATTCTTATTTTTTTTAAATAAATTTTTAATCATTATTGGACCTTTATTTTATTTATTTATATGTGATGCTGAAAATCGAACCCAGTGCCTCACACTTGCTAGGCAGTAGCTCTACCACTGATCTACAACCCCAGCTCTCTTATGTAATTTTTAAAAAATATTGTGTTTTTTATTAGTCAGACCTTGTGCTTTGAGAACAGTAATTCTTTTTATGTGGAATCACTAATATCCTTTTGCAATAACTCTTATCACACTTGCTTCCCTCCTTTGCATTAAGGATAATTTTCTCAAGCATTTTCTGTGTGTCATCAGTTTGTTTTCATATTTTGCAAGTATTCTGCTCATTAATTTTCCTAAATTAGCTATTTATTTGGTATCGATGACTTTTCATTCTCAATTTATTTTCCTCTTCAAGATCCCTTTTTATCGCATTCTGTCTGTTGCTTAATAATGCTGTTTTATAATCCTTACAAATTAATTTACCTTCTTGTTACATTTGTTCACTAAAAGAGAAACTTGAATGAAAATATCTTGTTTCTGAATTGCTAAATACTTTAAAAAGTAATTTATCTGATATTTGTATTGTTTCCCTTTTGTTCTTCTTTATTGAGGCAACATTTCTGTATATTTTATCAAACACATTTCTTTCCAGGTATTCATATTTAAGATTAGAAATTTTGTCAATGTACAGTTTATCTGGTAAATCATTCATTAATACATTTGATAATTATGATGTTATGTTACTTATTAGCTTACACTAGTCGTTCTTATTAGATGTATATTGAACAGTTATTACAAATATCTCTACCCTAGTGCATCTTACATTCTACCAAATAAGAAAAAAAAACAAGCACAAAAATAAAGTTCTATTTCCTGAAACACAGACCTGAGAATATACTATTAGTGCAGAATAGACTTTAGGCACCATCATTAAATTACTGAGAACATAGTTGAGAGTTCACTACAATAATCTAGTTGAGAAATCTTGATGACTTTAACTGGGATGATGTCACTGAGGCAGTAAGATTTTACTTCATGTAAACCAAGGCATTTTTCCTTTCCTTGAAAATCGAAAACTTTCTTTGTCCCTTGAGAGACAGACACTGTTTATTTTATCCATTTTTCATTGAAAGACATTTTGGGAAAGATGCATTTGGTACTAATTACAATTGTATCCACCAAACCCTATAAGTCCCACATTATTTGCCTGATTGGGCTCACCTTGTTCTACAAAAAACTCTTCACATCAGACAATGACTTTTCCATTCTCCATCACAGTGAGCAAACATTCATCAATCTGGACTAACTGTCTGAATGGAGTGATGATTTCAACTTACTCTATAAATTTAAAATCAAAATGAAGAAAAGAAATCCCCTTTCTTCTTCAGCTAGATGTGAGATTCCAGAACTTGGAAAGAATAGGAGGCAAGCCTTTAAATCAGGCTAATAAACTAAAGTCTCTTCTCTAAGACAACTTTGATGGTTTGAACCATCTAGAACTCTTACCTCAGGACTTCCATTAGATAAAACACTGTATCCCTGGTGAGAAATCTTACTAAATATATCCTCCTAGTAGCAAGTAAAAAAGGTTAACTTCTTTGATACTCATGGATGTGATGACTAGGTTTCCTTATGTAATGTCAATTTATTTATTCTTCACTCCCAATCATGAGAAGAGATATCTGTTAACATTTCATCATTGTTCATTTAACCATCAGGGTTTTGTCTCCCTCCATCTCGCCAGTAGTTTTTTTTTTTTTTTTGTTTTGTTTTGTGTTTTTTTTTTTTGCCACTACAAAGCTAATTTATACATGTAATTTATACATGTAAGTCCATGTGTGTGTCTATTATCTGTCTATTTCTATGTGTATGTCTCCACCAGTGAAATTTTAGTAAGAAGAAATTATCCAACAATGCTTCAAAAAAATTTCATTTTAAAACAGCATAACTTAAATACTATCTCAATTTTCTCATTTATTTTTATTTTAAATTAGTTAGACTTCTGATTTCATCAGGAAATGTAGAGAACTAGAAATAACACTATTCCATCTATATGTAACCCTATGGCAAAATGAATCTCACTATCACATAAAATTATAATGCATTAATAAAAACACTTTAAAAATAGAAAGAACATCATCCCTACTGTTATGACAACAATAAAATGACTAAGTAAAATACAAGTTGAAAACTTTTTTTGAGCTGATTTGAAAAATGATGTTGCAGAGAAAATACCTATCCTCCAACATTGAAAGAAAGAGAGAAGAGATGATTCTTTCTTCTTAAAGAAGAAAAAGGACCAATGTTTTTGATTCCCTGATATGTTAGCACATTGAATATCCAAACCATAATACCTGAGAGGGATGATTCAGTATGCCAACATACAAATTGGTAAGAAGATTAAGCTGGAAATATTTTTAAATTTTCTAAAAACAGAATTTGGGCTCATGGGATAATGTTTTTAGGTTTACTAAAAGATAATTGAGGAATAAAAAGCCTGATAAATATAAACAATACATTAGGTGTATATAACACCAAATGAGTGAAACAATGACACAGGATGAGAGAAAGGGATTGAGTATATATAATTATGAAAGTATTATACTGTGCAGTTCTTGAGGTAATATTGTATGGGGTGATATTAATAAAATTTTAAAAATAAAGCAACCAGTAAATCAATAAGTGAAAAAGATGGGATCATTTAAAAACTGCTAAATTAAAAGCAAAGAAGTCAGGAAAAGAAAAAGGAAGCAGAAATAATAGGAAAAGGTAGAAAATAGTTAACAACATGTTAGAATTTATCCAAATGTATAAATAACTCTTTTAAATGAGAATGATATAAATCCACAAGCTAAAGAAGGATATGTATTAATAGTGAAATCATGACCCAATCATATATTGATAAATAAAGGTACACCATGCAATCATTCAAAAAGAGAAAACCAAATTAACTATGTCATTTTCAGACAAAATGAACTTCAGAACAAGAAATTGTTTTAGATTTTTTGGTATATTGAGGGTAAAGAGGTATATCTTTCAAAAATACTTAAGAATCTTAAATATATATGTATCTAAAAATAGAGCAGCAAAATAAGAAGAAAAATGGATGGAACAGAAAGAAGAAATAGAAAAATCTAGAATTATCCCTAGATAATTTTGTATGTATCTCTCAGGAATTGCCACAAACAAATAAGAAAATGGATGACCTAAAAAGCAGTGACAACTGACTAGATCTGAGAGCAAAGGAGCATTCCAACAAAGAACAGAATAATACTGCTTTTTCTCAAATGCAGGTGAGACATTTCTCAAAACAGACTGCATCCTGGAATATGAAACCATCCTTAGCAAATGTAAAAGAATAGAAACTGTACAAAGTATGCTCTTGGACCACGAATGTGGAACTAGAAGCCAATAGTAGAAAGGCACTTGGAAATTTTCCAAGTATTTAGAATTTTTAAAAATGTATATGCATATTTTATGACCAATGAGTTGAAGGAAAAGGATCAAAGACATTACTTTGGATTCGGTGCCTTCTCTTTCAAGCTTTTCATCACAGCTTTAGAGGATGGTGACAAACAGCAGTGGAGAGATGCCAATTAGTAAAGTTAGACAGTCATGCCAGAGGAGGCTGTCAGCCTTCTCTGTAGAACCTGAGCCCACCTTCTCAGGTTGGCTCTTCCACAAAATAATATGTGGGTGGTAATCAGTGTGATTTTCAGATTGGACGTTCACCTTCCTTCCCCTCTAACATCCAGTGGAGCAAGCTTGATGTAGATGGAATTTAGGGAGTCACTGAATTTCAAATGGGCTTTCATTCTTCATTCCTGTTTAAATATAGCGATACATGTTTGATTTGTGCTCATGTCATTTTCGCCTTATTTTTGTTTATTTCTGTAGGATTTGAAGGACAGCAGCTCTGTCATCCAATTTATCTCTATACCTTTACTCAAAGGTTTTTCTCTAGTTTGCTATTCTGTTAAATAATGCCATCTTTTGTTTAACATGAAAGGTTTTACATTCAACCAAATGTTTTTTGGTATTTTGAAACAAGATTTCAGGTTTTTAAAACTTGATTAATGACTTCTGGGGCCAGAACCTGAAGATGAATTGTCAATATCAAAGGTAAATTGGCTGAGAAAAGATTTTGATATTAAATGAACAGTCATGTTCAGAGTTGCAAGTGATTTCTAAGTCCAGTATGTAATTCCATCAGTCTAACCATAGGAAAAAAAAATTTACTAAGACACATTTTACACTGCCTGCCCTGTACAGACTGAAGATGGATTTTTTGACTATTTTTAATTAAAAGAAGCCTATGAAAGCTGTGGTTATACCTTGTTATGGGCAGGCTATAGAGACAATGACCAGACTCCATTTTGCTTTGAGACTCCGTATTATGTAGGAAGTGCTTCTCCCATGGAACACCCTGCCCCTGTACCTAGCAACAGTTGCTTAGCAATGACAATTCTTATATAATGCAAAATTGTTCTCATTTTGGTTTCAATTTTTCTTGGGCAGTGTAACACAGTGTACTCTAACCACATAAAACGTTAACTTAGTCAGTGACAATTCTCAGATTGTACCCAACTGGAGTCATTGAGACCCACTGCCCCTCTGCTTATGATCTTAGAGTTCATGATTTATATGGGATTAAATCATAGCAACCATCACTTAAAATTAATGAACTGATATTTTTTTTTGTGATCTATAAAAGATTTGCTCTAATTCTTGGAGGGGGTTGATGGGTGCAAACGTGCAGATTGCCTCTTGGCCCACCAACTGGTGAATAAAGACAGCTTCATATCCTTGCATTAAGATTGATTTAGTGATTTATTTCAACCTCGTCAAAAGAAGCTCAGAGGTACTGCATTTTCCTAGTATGTGAACTATTCTGGGGTTCGATCCTCAACACCATAAAACAACCAAACCAAACGAAAATAAAACAACAAAATACTATGGAAACCCAATTCCTGAAATGAAGAAAAACAAATGTTTTGAGATATTAAAAAATATATTCTTTCCTACATATTAGCTCATTTATAAAGCAAAGCCAAATGTTATTCATATGTATTAATAATGCACACATTGATCTTTTTAACAAGAGTTTTTTCAAAAATAAGATAAAAATTCAAATATTGAAACATTAGTGTCATCAATTAATGCAAAGTATAATTCTGTATGCATATGTAAATGTAACATTAATAAACAAATCTTTAAAGAAGAGGTTGAATTTCACTCTAGGTTGAGGCAGTCAATATAAAAGGATGCAGATTTTTGACTATTGCTTTTGCATATGTATTTTCCCCTAAATTCAATTTCCACATTTAAAAAAATCATAAAAAACTAAGATAGTTTTTAACATTTTTAATCATCAATAGAAAACAGTAATATTTGCTTTCTCACCATGAAAAAGAACAGAAAACTAGAAAGCATTAGACTTTTGAAATTGGTTGGATTAAAATTCCCTAGATTTTAATTAATTTAACATGCATTTAAATTTTAGATTTACCAGAAATCATAACAGAACTTTGGTCTTTATAGGTGATAACATATAAACAAACTTTCAGTACTATCAAGAAGTTTCTATATTGATAATCTATTTAGGGAAAAGCATACTCATTTTTGTATAGACAAATTGTTTACCTCTCTTCCATGACTTTAAGAAATATATATTTTTTCTGTTTAAATATTCTTACCAACTAAAACAACCACAGGATATTATATGACATTAATGAAAGATGTTTGAGCTTTGCCCATACCCTCCCTGATGCCAAGGTGATTATATTACTAAATTACTACAAGTGTATTTCAGGGATACTTGTTTACAACATTTTCATTTTCAGGAACTATAAATTTGATAACCACCCATAAAAAACATTTAAAAGAAAACAAGTTTATGATGCCAAAAAATGTGTGTGTGTATGTTTAGATATAGACTATATATATTTATTCCATGTATTAGAAGTTTCTGCTTTTCCATTCTAGCATTATAATAAATTAAAAGAACAATTTAAATTGTTTTCAATCACGGAGCACATCCAATAATTTTCCCTTCTGCTTATACTCACTTGATACCTTCTGTTGGAAGACATGAGTCAGAATTCTTTGAGAAACATCAGGGAGATTTTAAAAACTCTACAGATGGCTATTGATTGCTGATACAAGTAGAAGTAAAAGTACAAGTTCAACTGACAGTTTTTGCCACAATTAAATAATTGGTAAACTGATAAGTGTAAATGAGTCATATAATTTTTATTGCAAAAGTAGATGGAGTTTGGGGGTTTGACTACATCAAACAATACCTTCAGATCACAATTAACACTTAAAGACAGAATGGTTGATTTATATCTCAATTAACCAACTATTTTAATCATGAAAGCCTGTCACTTGAAACAACTGTGTGGTACTGGATGAAATATTAAGGGGAATAAATCTGGCATAGAATGACACATGTCACATTATTGCAGTTATATGTGGAATCTAAAAATTCTGAACTCACAAAAATAGAGTAAAATGGTAGTTGCCAAATGTCGGGGTACTGCAGACCCCCAGCCCTTCGGCGTGGCCAAGATGGCGCCTGGCAAGGTGCCAAGGAAGTGCTGAGAACAAAACCAGGTACCTCCAGCAGACTAATTCTCTCTGCCAACAAGTGGCGTTATTTGAGGAAGTTAATGTGATTGGCCATGGGTCCTCGTGGACACTGCATGATTGCTATATCCACACTATTGTGCTCCATTATTGTCCATGCTTTCCCCTCGTGATCTATAAGCTGATTGGTTGTTGTATGTAATGTAAGGCGCTTGCAAGAGCGGCCCGCCGCTGTCGGCCAGCCAGAAGTAACTGCTAGCAGAAAATAAAGAACTTGCCCCGATCCGGTTTCGTGTTTCTCTGCGGGCAGGGGGACGCGATAGATGGTGCCGAATCAAGACCGGGAACGAGAAAAAATATAGGGTAAGTTCACATAAGTTCTCAAATCAAGAAAAATTAGTCTGAGAGTTCAAAAGGTGAGACGTCTCGAGGTTCGCGGAGCTGCGACAATTTATCACAAAAGGATCCCCGTAAGAGGGACGAGTCATAAAAAGAGGTTCCCCATAGGAGGGACGATTCATCACAAGAGGTTCCCCAGAGGAGGGACGATTCATCACAAGAGGTTCCCCAGAGGAGGAACGATTCATCACAAGAGGTTCCCCAGAGGAGGGACGATTTATCACAAAAGGTTCCCCGTGGGAGGGACGATTCATCACAAAAGTTTCCCCATAGGAGGGATGAGTCAAGTGGTACCAAACTGCGTGCGTGTGTGAGTGAGCGTGTGTGCGTGCGCGCGCCTGTCTTTTGTTTGTGTGTTTAAACTAGTAAACTACCTCGTAGTCATAGGAACGGATCTGTCTAATATTAGAATGCAGCGGCCTCTTAGAGAACTTTTAAAAAATCACGGAACACCATTGAAGGCAAACACGGCCTTCAAGTTCCTAGATACTGTAGAGAAAGTCTCTCCGTGGTTTTTAGACGAGGGATTATTAAATCTTCCTCAGTGGGAACAGCTAGGAGAGGATTTGCGCGACGCGGAGAGACGCGAGCCTTTGCCAATGGGAACTCTGGCAATATGGTCACTTGTTAAATCTTGTTTGATGCAGCAAGGTAAATCAAAAAACCCTTTTAGGGATTTAAAGGGGCCTTTAGAAGAAGGAAGTCAGATCTTAGAAGAAATTAAAGAGGAACGATCATGTTCTCAGACTTCAGAAAGAGTGGGAACATAATATAGTAGCCATAGTCCCCACAAGTATTGGGAGATAATTGTTTCATGATTTTCTGCATTCAAACCTAATCTGATTTCTCAACCAGGTAAAAAAAGGGTTAAAAAGTCCTGGGTGATCCTCCCTCCCCCCTGCCTGGCCTTGTCAAAGCCTACAATGGAATATAAATTACAGCAGTCTCAGCGGGAAGGAGGAGGGGTAACCTGAAAAAAAAAAAAAAAAAAAAAAGGTGTCCGTTTTAAACTTAACTAACTTATTTTCTAGGATTCTTTGTTTGTTTTGTTTTTCTTTAATGCTGTATTTTTGAGCTCATAATTTTGATCCTACATACCTAGGTTAATGATTTTTTTCTTTTTGATCAGTTCTATTTTTTATTCAACTGAAGTTTTTAAACATCTGTTTCATTGCAATGAACATTTACCTATAAAGTTACAAGGCCTTTGATTTTGTGTTATGTGTTATGTTGTGCTGTCTAATGTCATGTTTTGTCAAAACTGAGCGCTCTTAAAATTAAAATTTAAAAATGGATCCAAATACTTTTATTCACATGATTTAAAAAGGTTCAATTTAAATTGGGTAAACTAATAAAAGTAAAATATCTTTAAAAATAACTTGCAGGTCTCCAGGTGGTCAAACTAATGAAATGTTAATGTTAAATAATGTCTAATATCAATTGCTTCTAGGACTTTTCTTCAGCAGGAAAGAGGCAACGGATCCTGTTCAGGACACTTGTCTGATATCTTGGTTTTTATAAAATAAATAAATTGGAGTTAACATGTATGGGATTACTCAAATGTGTTTGTAGAGACGTCTGGTTAATTTACAAAGTTAAAATGCTAATTGTTAAATAACATCAAGTACTTTTAACTCCTTAAATTACATGGGGTAACATACTTAAACATTATTGGTGTTTTCATAGGTTGGTAAATAAAAAGGGTTTAAACTTGCTTTGTGTCATCACTAAACTAAAAACAAGGTTATTAGAAGTTATGTCCTAACAAGTGGAATTCTATATATAAAGGGTCCCAAAGTTTCACCTGTGTTTCAATTAAGAGTACTATAAACAACAAAATATTTAATCTTATTAAAATAGAGTGATTTATCTAAATTCAAAAATTTCATAAGAGTTGTTTCAGAATGTGAACAAAAAGGGATCAACAGATAGGAAAGAGAAAATAAAAGGTTCTGAGTTTAAAATGTATTTAATAAAAAGGAAAAGGAAATGTTTCTGGGTAAGAAAGTCTGTGTGTAAGTAAAGGGCCAGTTTCAACAAGTCTGTGTATAACTAAGTTGGTTGTATGTATGTAAAACAGCTAAAGCTATTTAAGGTTTTTCCTAAGGTGAAATACTAATGTTCTAATATAAGCCAAAGTTTAATCTATATGGTAAAATGACATGGTAACATGGCAAGGATTTCTTAGAAACACTAATTTACTCTTAACTTTGTGTCTCTTAAGTTTTATTCTTTAGAACAATTAGTCTTAAAAATTGGGGTGTATACAATTATGGTTAAACAACTGTTAAAGTATTGTACTGTGTTACAGAGTCTAAATTTTTCTTTAAAAACTAAATTTGGTAAGAAAAAAGATGTCAAGGTAATTGTGAAATGGTTTCTAGTTGTATATTAAATGTGTTCATATTTTTCAGGTATACAAATTTTAAAGCAGGAAATTTATCAAGCTGCTATTCTCCAGATAAACTTGTCTGTAATGGTAATTTTAAGCTTATAAAGAGTAAATTTCATTGGGGATTAATTTCTATCATTTAGTGTTCTATTAGAGGACCTGTTATCAATAGGATATATGTAAAATTGGTTATATTTTACATTGAGATAAAAAATTTCAAATGTAAATGTATTTCTAAACATTAGAGCCTGACTTGTTTAAAGGTTAATTTTGTGAAACATGAAAATATTTTGCAACTTTGACACACAAAAGGAAAGTTAAAAGCTCTCTCAGCCTTTCTTTGATTCATGTTTTAGATACAATGTTAAATTGTGTTAATTATAAAGTTTGTATAGACTCAGGAAACAGTATATGTAAACTACTTAATGATATTTAAGGAAGAAGCAAAGATCAACATCAGAATTAGAACACTTAAGATCTATAAAGAGTCACGCCTTACCTGAGATAAGGCTCTGCCTCTCACCTTACTGCATGTTAGAGTGACTCCAAAATAAGTCAGACTTCAGCTTATTTAAAGTTATAATCAAAAGATTGGTTTTTGTTGTAAAATTACTATGATCTCAAATAGGAAATATAATGTAGTTCTCAGTCAAAATTCAAGATAGCTATTATACAAGCAGAATATATTTTTACTCTTGCTAATTTCATTTTGTAAAACTGTTACCTGTTAATGTTTTACAGAAGTAGCTGCTTCAAAAACACGCAACCTAGGTAACTTATGATAATAAGCCATCACCTATAGAACAGATAGTGGTAACTTCCAGAACTAATGCAGACTCCAGTTAGATAAAAGGGTAAATAACTGTAAAGTTATAAACATTAAAGTTAAAGCCCAGTACTCTCACTTTATGACTGGTGAAACTGGCTTGCTGGATGATTAAGATCAAACTTAGAGATTGGAATTAAATACAGAAGGCAAGATAGGCCAGTATTTGGATCTTTTGCCCTCAGTCAGCCTGAACCCAGGGAATAAGAGGACTTCTCTAAGGAGTGCTGCAACTCTGGGTCACACAACCTCCTGATCAAGGAGATTGTTGAGACTAGAGGATGAAGAATCGCTCAGTGCATCTGCTGCAGAGGAGGGTCATGGAAAAAGGGAGACATCCCTTAATGCTTCCTAAGGAAATCACCTCATCAAGGAGACCCTGCCTAACCAATGGTACTGGAGGAGATAAGAAGCTGCTCTTCAGTTCTCTACAAGTGGCCCCTGTGGGAACTCAGCTGACTCTTTAACAAGACAGGAACCAGGTCAATTTGACCAGCTTGATCCTAGACACCCAGCAAAACAGTAAAAACCAAAATATAGCCATCCTTGGGCATTTAAGAGAAATAATAATTAAATGTAACTTATGATGTACACTTATGTTAGTCCACTAGAATAAAGACTGGAAGCTACAAATAAAAGAAAGATTCTTCAGCAAATGTGCCTGATAACTATCAAGAGAAACTGCCAGAGTCAGAAGTTTTTAGTCAGTTTAAGGCTTGCAGATCTTCCTAAGCTACACAGGTAGACTTAATCTATGTTTGCTCGTATGATTACCTAGCCCTAAGTACACAATCAGATGACTTAAGTAGCTTAACTATATTTTTTGGGATATCTATGACATTAAGAGTTAAATGTTGTGTTTACATTCCTGATAACCTGGACTATGTTAAAGTTCCCAAATAAAGGCCTTGTCCTTTCCAGCCTTTGCTAGGTCTAGTTATGGGAACAATTTCTCAGTTCTTCCACCTCCTGGTGAAAGATTGACTTCTGTCATTTTCATGATACTCAGTGGCATGTTCCAGATGCTGCAACATTTACTTTGTACTAATTTCATTTCAGTACTCATGTCTTTTTGTTCTTCTATCATAGAAGCACCCACCCCCAGATGACTTCAACCTGTTCCTCCCCAACCAGACTTCTACCTCGGACCCCTCGATTGACCCGATTTTTAAAAAAGGAACTCCAAACTGCTTGCCCCTCACTGCCCCCTTTCAGCTTTGAAGCAGCCAGAACGACCGACGCCCCCTTTTCCTTGAAGCAGTTGGGAGTTCCTATCACTAAAGCGGGGAATGAAGCCAGAATTAAGGACAGGTAGTTAGTGTAGAAATAGGGAATCGGGTCAATTCGAGGAAATGAAGCCATGAAGCCATCTGCCTTGTAGGGCGCGCTCACTTCTTGGGACTTTTGAAATATCAGCCATGGCCCCTTTCTCCCTGCCGGGAGAAATCTGTATTATTCCCTTTAAACAATCCAAACTATGGTCCTTACTCAACAGTATCAAATGATTAAGCAAACTGATAACCGAGGCAGGATAGACAAATGGATATAAGATTCTATCCATGATAAACAAAAAGGGGGAATAGAGGAGACCTTCAGGTCCCCTAAAGATAAACTTTCTCTTTGTCTCTTTGTTTGGTTTTTTTTTTAACTCTGGGTAATAAGGGTAACCCGGTGCTTTACTGGAGCTGCGGCTCAGTTTGTGTGTTTCCACGGAATAAACTAACTTACAACCTCTTTTTAGTCTCTCAGGAGGAACAGTTCAACTATGTAACAAAACAACTGCTTCTCTCAATTGTACTTCAGATTTGTGCTATCTCTCAATGTTAAAATGCTTCTAGGTTCCTGCTGGCAGACTTAATGTGTGTTCCTACCTTCCTACCAGTCCCAGTCTCTGTTACAGATGATGAATTGCCAGTATTGCTTTCCAGAAATAAGAGGGACTTTGGAATCACCGTAGCAGTCATTACCACCATAGTTGCATCAGCAGCAGCAGTCGCCGCAGCAGCTGTAGCCTTGATGACATCAGTACAGTCAGCAACTAAGCTTAATGAAGTGGTCCAGCAGACAGCTACTGCTCTGTCTACTCAACAAACAGTGGATCAACACCTAAAAGCAGGACTACTTTTGGTGAACCAGCGTGTGGACTTACTTCAAGAACAAATGGACCTTTTACAAGAACTGTTAAGCGTGGGGTGTATTTATCATCTGCCGGGACTGTGCATTACACCTGTAGCTTATCATAATCTTAGTTATGCAGCAAATTTGTCTAAAATCATATCTACTCAGCTATGTGCCAATTGGTCTTATAAATTTGATAATCTTACTGCCATTCTTAGATCACAAATTGTTAGCCTTAATTCTACTAGAGTTAATGTAGCCCCTATATCTGAAATGCAAAATTGGTTATCTTCTTCCTTCAGTTTTGTAAAGCAATGGGCAGGAATGGGAGCATTGTGTGTGTTAATGATTATTGCAATTATCTTCCTCACACGCTTTATCATGCGTATACGCCAAGTTCATGCCAGAGATCGCATCATTTTCCATCAAGCCATGATGGCCTTAGAGGCTGGCAGCTCTCCTCAAGTCTGGCTGAGCATGCTGGATCGGTAGTCAATGATGGGTAAGGAAGGAGGTAACCACGTACCGACCTAAGACAGGAGCTGTAGCATGCTCTGCAGTTATCCGATGACGGGTAAGGACGATGGTTGACCACTCCGCCTAAGACAGGCACGATCCCGAGCCAGCATTCTTTTAATAAATAAAAAAGGGGGAGCTGTCGGGGTACTGCAGACCCCCAGCCCTTCGGCGTGGCCAAGATGGCACCTGGCAAGGTGCCAAGGAAGTGCTGAGAACAAAACCAGGTACCTCCAGCAGACTAATTCTCTCTGCCAACAAGTGGCGTTATTTGAGGAAGTTAATGTGATTGGCCATGGGTCCTCGTGGACACTGCATGATTGCTATATCCACACTATTGTGCTCCATTATTGTCCATGCTTTCCCCTCGTGATCTATAAGCTGATTGGTTGTTGTATGTAATGTAAGGCGCTTGCAAGAGCGGCCCGCTGCTGCCGGCCAGCCAGAAGTAACTGCTAGCAGAAAATAAAGAACTTGCCCCGATCCGGTTTTGTGTTTCTCTGCGGGCAGGGGGACGCGATAGCCAAAGGCTGAGGAAAGGAAGTATTAAGGAGATGTTGGTTAAAGAACCAAAGATTTCAATAAGATTGGAGGATTAAGTTTAAGAGTACTATTGTTCATCATTATGACTCAGTTATTACACCATATCATATATCTGAAAATTGCTGAGAGTAGATTTTGTGTATTCTCAACACAAAATAATCTAAGTGAGATAATGCATGTATTCAATAACTTAATATAGCCATTCGATAATACATACACATATTAAAGCATAATACTGTATAATTTTGTCACTTATAATATGAATTTTAAATTAATATTAATAGAAATTCTCTAAAATAAAATACTGTTTTTGTGTGGTGCTGAGAATTGACCCAGGGTCTCACACATAATGTGTGAGCACTCTTCAACTGGCTACATTACCAGGCCAGAGTGGGTCTTGCTAAGTTGCCCAGGCTGGCCTCAAATGTGCAAGCCTCCTATTCTAGTTTCCCAGATATCTGGGATAACAGGCATGTGTCACTGGGTTGCCAATGAACCACTTCCTCCTGTCATACTCCATCTACCACTCAATCCTATCAAGGGTTAATTCACTGATTAGGTTAAGTTTGTAACCCAATCATTTCTACAAAACTTCTTTTAAAAAATGTATTTGTTCTAATTGGTTATACATAACAGTAGAATACATTTTGACACATTGTACACAAATGGAGCATAACTTCTCATTCCTCTGACTCCACATGATGCTGAGTCACACCAGTAGTCTAATCATACGTGTATATAGAATAATAATGTCTGTCTCATCCTACCATGCTTCTCATCCCCACTTCCTCTCCCCTCCCCTCACTCGCCTCTGTATAATCCAAAGTTCTTGCACTGTCTCACATGTGACCTTTTGGGGGATACTTCACATCCAAACCATAACAGTCACTATGCCCAACTCTAATGAAATTTTTTTTAAATCGAACACTTAAATTCACAAAGAAGGGAGAGATTTTCCAGTAATTAAAAATTTAGAGAAGACAGGAAATTGGTGTGTTCTTAAAGCCATTTCTACCTCCCCAAAGAATGTCAGTCTACAAAAGTCGTAACTGTAATGGTCACCAGACATGGGGCACATGAAATTTATTGACTTAGACCCAATAATTTTTCAAGCCAGATATTTAAGAGGTCTTCCCTTAATTAAAGATCAGACTATAAATGGCTCATATTCCAGAAAAAAGAGAAAAACAATAACAGAAGTAAAAGTATCTGGATTGGTTTACATTTGAGATAGGTCCAAAGTTTCCTTACCAATCTGTAACCATGAGCCATTCTCATAGGGTTTGCAGTTTGATATTATATTAATGGGATGGCATGGAAAATTCCACACTGAGAAATCAGCGATTAAAATGTTCTCAGGGTAGTGACAGTTGTGCACCTATCAGAAGCAAGCACCCTCAATTTATGCTTTGCACAATGCTACAGATTAAATAACTTGGATTTTAGAAAGAAGGAAATAGTTCTACAAGTTTAGTCACAAATATGAAGAAGAATAATGAGTTGAGAAATTAGTGAGCATGTAAGTGAAGTGTGTGTCCAAATTTAACTGAATTAAATATATGGCAATATAAATATAAGCACAGACTAACAGAATCAGGAGAGAATTTGAGCAAAAATCTACTATTTAAGAGGGAATTCTTTATATGCATCTCAGTAATAGAAAGACAAAGCAGACCAAATTCTGGACTCTCATAATTTTATGTAGAAGAGTAAAGATAGGGAGAACGATCTTCAAAATCATAGG